>NC_090936.1:345181902-355181902 GCF_040938575.1 Ambystoma mexicanum
AACGGGAAGGATTTGGATATCACATCTCATGTTATAGGAAGGGTCTCAGGTTTGGTATAAGCATTGAGATATCACATCTCTGCTATCGGCAGTGTCTCAGGATTGGAATGGGAAGGAGTTGGATATCCCATCTCATGTTATAGGACGGGTCTCAGGTTTGTTATTAGAATCATTGAGATATCATATTGCATGCTGTAGGAAGGGTCTAAGGGTTGGAATGGGAAGGACTTGGATATCACATCTCATGCTATAGATAGGCTCTTAGGTTTGGAAAGGGAAGGAGTTGGATATCACATTTCATGTTAGAGGAAGGATCTCAGGTTTGGTATTGGAAGCATTGAGATATCACATCTCATGCTATAGGAAGGGTCTCAGGATTGGAATGGGAAGTAGTTGGATATCACATCTCATGCTATAGGAAGGGTCTCAGGTTTGGTATAAGCATTGAGATATCACATCTCATGCTATAAGACGGGTCTCAGGATTGGAATGGAAGGAGTTGGATATCACATCTCATGTTATAGGAAGGATCTCAGGTTTGGTATTAGAAGCATTGAGACATCACATCTCATGCTATAGGAAGGGTCTCAGGGTTGGAATGGGAAGGAGTTGGATATCACATCTCATCCAATAGGAAGGGTCTCAGGTTTGGAATGGGAAGGAATTGGATATCACATCTCATGTTATAGGAAGGATCTCAGGTTTGGTATTAGAAGCATTGAGATATAAGATCTCATGCTATAGGAAGGGTCTCAGGATTGGAATGTGAAGGATTTGGATATCACATCTCATGCTAAAGGAAGGGTCTCAGGTTTGGTAGAAGCATTGAGATATCACGTCTCTGCTTTCGGAAGGGTCTCAGGATTGGATTGGGAAGGAGTTGGATATCCCTTCTCATGCTATAGGAAGGGTCTCAGGATTTGAATGGCAAGGAGTTGGATATCACATCTCATGCCATAGGAAGGGTCTCAGGTTTGGTATAAGCATTGAGATATCACATCTCTGCTATCGGAAGGGTCTCAGGATTGGATTGGGAAGGAGTTGGATATCCCTTCTCATGCTATAGGAAGGGTCTCATGTTTGGAATGGGAAGGAGTTGGATATCACATATGCTATAGTTAGTGTCTCAGGTTTGGAACGGGAAGGAGTTGGATATCACATCTCATGTTATAGGAAGGGTCTCAGGTTTGGTATAAGCATTGAGATATCACATCTCTGCTATCGGAAGCGGCTCAGGATTGGAATGGGAAGGAGTTGGATATCCCATCTCATGTTATAGTAAGAGTCTCTGGTTTGGTATTAGAATCATTGAGATATCAAATCGCATGCTGTACTAAGGGTCTAAGGATTAGAATGGGATGGACTTGGATATCATATCTCATGCTATAGGTAGGCTCTCAGGTTTGGTATAAGCATTGAGATATCACATCTCATGCTATAGGAAGGGTCTCAGGATTGGAATGGGAAGGATTTGGATATCACATCTCATGCTATAGGAAGGGTCTCAGATTTGGTATAAGCATTGAGATATCACATCTCATGCTAAAGGAAGGGTCTCAGGATTGGAATGGGAAGGAGTTGGATGTCACATCTCATGCTATAGGGAGGGTCTCAAGTTTGATATTAGAAGCATTGAGATAACAAATCTCATGATATCGGAAGGGTCTCAGGATTGGAATGGGAAGGAGTTGGATACCACATCTCATGATAAAGGAAGGGTCTAAGGTTTGGAAGGGGAAGGATTTGGATATCACATCTCATGTTATAGGACGGGTCTCAGGTTTGGTATTAGAAGCATTGAGATATCAAGTCTCATGGTATAAGAAGGGTCTCAGAATTGGAATGGGAAGAAGTTGGATATCACACCTCAAGCTATAGGAAGGGTCTCAGGATTGGAATGGGAAGGAGTTTGATATCACATTTCATGCCATAGTATGGGTCTCAGGTTTGGTAGAAGCATTGGGATATCACATCTCATGCTATCGGAAGGGTATCAGTATTGGATTTGGAAGAAGTTGGATATCCCATCTCATGCTATAGGAAGGGTCTCAGGTTGGAATGGGAAGGAGTTGGATATCACATTTCATGTTATAGGAAGGGTCTCAGGATTGGAATGGGAAGGACTTGGATATCATATCTCATGCTATAGGACGGGTCTCAGGTTTGTTATTAGAATCATTGAGATACCATATTGCATGCTGTAGGAAGGGTCTAAGGATTGGAATGGGAAGGACTTGGATATCACATCTCATGCTATAGATAGGCTCTTAGGTTTGGAAAGGGAAGGAGTTGGATATCACATTTCATGTTAGAGGAAGGATCTCAGGTTTGGTATTAGAAGCATTGAGATATCACATCTCATGCTATAGGAAGGGTCTCAGGATTGGAATGGGAAGTAGTTGGATATCACATCTCATGTTATAGGAAGGATCTCAGGTTTGGTATTAGAAGCATTGAGACATCACATCTCATGCTATAGGAAGGGTCTCAGGGTTGGAATGGGAAGGAGTTGGATATCACATCTCATCCAATAGGAAGGGTCTCAGGTTTGGAATGGGAAGGAATTGGATATCACATCTCATGTTATAGGAAGGATCTCAGGTTTGGTATTAGAAGCATTGAGATATCACATCTCATGCTATAGGAAGGGTCTCAGGATTGGAATGTGAAGGATTTGGATATCACATCTCATGCTAAAGGAAGGGTCTCAGGTTTGGTAGAAGCATTGAGATATCACGTCTCTGCTATCGGAAGGGTCTCAGGATTGGATTGGAAAGGAGTTGGATATCCCTTCTTATGCTATAGGAAGGGTCTCAGGATTTGAATGGCAAGGAGTTGGATATCACATCTCATGCCATAGGAAGGGTCTCAGGTTTGGTATAAGCATTGAGATATCACATCTCTGCTATCGGAAGGGTCTCAGGATTGGAATGGGAAGGAGTTGGATATTCCCATCTCATGTTATAGGAAGGGTCTCAGGTTTGGTATTAGAAGCATTGAGATATCACATCTCATGCTATAGGAAGGGCCTCAGGATTGGAATGGGAAGGACTTGGATATCACATCTCATGCTATAGGGAGGGTCTCAAGTTTGATATTAGAAGCTTTGAGATATCACATCTCATGATATCGGAAGGGTCTCAGGATTGGAATGGGAAGGAGTTGGATATCACATCTCATGATAAAGGAAGGGTCTAAGGTTTGGAAGGGGAAGGATTTGGATATCACATCTCATGGTATATTACGGGTCTCAGGTTTGGTATTAGAAGCATTGAGATATCAAGTCTCAGAGTATAGGAAGGGTCTCAGAATTGGAATGGGAAGGAGTTGGATATCACATCTCAAGCTATAGGAAGGGTCTCAGGATTGGAATGGGAAGGACTTGGATATCACATTTCATGCTATAGGAAGGCTCTCAGGTTTGGAAGGGGAAAGAGTTGGATATCACATTTCATATTAGAGGTAGGATCTCAGGTTTGGTATTAGAGGCATTGAGATATCACATCTCATGCTATCAGAAGGGTCTCAGGAATGGAATGGGAAGGAGTTGGATATCACATCTCATGCTAAAGGGAGGGTCTCAGGTTTGGAAGGGGAAGGATTTGGATATCACATCTCATGTTATAGGAAGGATCTCAGGTTTGGTATTAGAAGCATTGAGATATCACATCTCATGCTATCGGAAGGATCTCAGGTTTGGTATTAGAAGCATTGAGATATCACATCTCATGCTATCAGAAGGGTCTAAGGATTGGAATGGGAAGGAGTTGGATATCACATCTCATGCTAAAGGGAGGGTCTCAGGTTTGGAAGGGGAAGGATTTGGATTTCACATCTCATGTTATCGGAAGGATCTCACGTTTGGTATTAGAAGTATTGAGATATCATATCTCATGCTATAGAAGGGTCTCAGGATTGGAATGGGAAAGAGTTGGATATCACATCTCATGCTATAGGGAGTGTCTCAGGATTGGAATGGGAAGGACTTAGATATCACATATCATGCTATAGGGAGGGTCTCAGTTTTGATATTAGAAGCATTGAGATATCACATCTCATGCTATCGGAAGTGTCTCAGGATTGGAATGGGAAGGAGCTGGATATCACATCTCATGCTAAAGGAAGGGTCTCAGGTTTGGAACGGGAAGGATTTGGATATCACATCTCATGTTATAGGAAGGGTCTCAGGTTTGGTATAAGCATTGAGATATCACATCTCTGCTATCGGAAGTGTCTCAGGATTGGAATGGGTAGGAGTTGGATATCCCATCTCATGTTATAGGACGGGTCTCAGGTTTGTTATTAGAATCATTGAGATATCATATTGCATGCTGTAGGAAGGGTCTAAGGGTTGGAATGGGAAGGACTTGGATATCACATCTCATGCTATAGATAGGCTCTTAGGTTTGGAAAGGGAAGGAGTTGGATATCACATTTCATGTTAGAGGAAGGATCTCAGGTTTGGTATTAGAAGCATTGAGATATCACATCTCATGCTATAGGAAGGGTCTCAGGATTGGAATGGGAAGTAGTTGGATATCACATCTCATGCTATAGGAAGGGTCTCAGGTTTGGTATAAGCATTGAGATATCACATCTCATGCTATAGGACGGGTCTCAGGATTGGAATGGAAGGAGTTGGATATCACATCTCATGTTATAGGAATGATCTCAGGTTTGGTATTAGAAGCATTGAGACATCACATCTCATGCTATAGGAAGGGTCTCAGGGTTGGAATGGGAAGGAGTTGGATATCACATCTCATCCAATAGGAAGGGTCTCAGGTTTGGAATGGGAAGGAATTGGATATCACATCTCATGTTATAGGAAGGATCTCAGGTTTGGTATTAGAAGTATTGAGTTATCACATCTCATGCTATAGGAAGGGTCTCAGGATTGGAATGTGAAGGATTTGGATATTACATTTCATGCTAAAGGAAGGGTCTCAGGTTTGGTATAAGCATTGAGATATCACATCTCTGCTATCGGAAGGGTCTCAGGATTGGATTGGGAAGGAGTTGGATATCCCTTCTCATGCTATAGGAAGTGTCTCAGGTTGGAATTGGAAGGAGTTGGATATCACATCTCATGTTATAGGAAGGGTCTCAGGATTGGAATGGGAAGGATTTGGAGATTACATTTCATGCTAAAGGAAGGGTCTCAGGTTTGGTAGAAGCATTGAAATATCACGTCTCTGCTATCGGAAGGGTCTCAGGATTGGATTGGGAAGGAGTTGGATATCCCTTCTCATGCTATAGGAAGGGTCTCAGGATTTGAATGGCAAGGAGTTGGATATCACATCTCATGCCATTGGAAGGGTCTCAGGTTTGGTATAAGCATTGAGATATCACATCTCTGCTATCGGATGTGTCTCAGGATTGGAATGGGAAGGAGTTGGATATCCCATCTCATGTTATAGGACGGGTCTCAGGTTTGTTATTAGAATCATTGAGATATCATATTGCATGCTGTAGGAAGGGTCTAAGGGTTGGAATGGGAAGGACTTGGATATCACATCTCATGCTATAGATAGGCTCTTAGGTTTGGAAAGGGAAGGAGTTGGATATCACATTTCATGTTAGAGGAAGGATCTCAGGTTTGTTATTAGAAGCATTGAGATATCACATCTCATGCTATAGGAAGGGTCTCAGGATTGGAATGGGAAGTAGTTGGATATCACATCTCATGCTATAGGAAGGGTCTCAGGTTTGGTATAAGCATTGAGATATCACATCTCATGCTATAGGACGGGTCTCAGGATTGGAATGGAAGGAGTTGGATATCACATCTCATGTTATAGGAAGGATCTCAGGTTTGGTATTAGAAGCATTGAGACATCACATCTCATGCTATAGGAAGGGTCTCAGGGTTGGAATGGGAAGGAGTTGGATATCACATCTCATCCAATAGGAAGGGTCTCAGGTTTGGAATGGGAAGGAATTGGATATCACATCTCATGTTATAGGAAGGATCTCAGGTTTGGTATTAGAAGCATTGAGATATCACATCTCATGCTATAGGAAGGGTCTCAGGATTGGAATGTGAAGGATTTGGATATTACATTTCATGCTAAAGGAAGGGTCTCAGGTTTGGTAGAAGCATTGAAATATCACGTCTCTGCTATCGGAAGGGTCTCAGGATTGGATTGGGAAGGAGTTGGATATCCCTTCTCATGCTATAGGAAGGGTCTCAGGATTTGAATGGCAAGGAGTTGGATATCACATCTCATGCCATAGGAAGGGTCTCAGGTTTGGTATAAGCATTGAGATATCACATCTCTGCTATCGGAAGGGTCTCAGGATTGGATTGGGAAGGAGTTGGATATCCCTTCTCATGCTATAGGAAGTGTCTCAGGTTGGAATAGGAAGGAGTTGGATATCACATCTCATGTTATAGGAAGGGTCTCAGGATTGGAATGGGAAGGATTTGGATATCACATCTCTTGCTATAGGAAGGGTCTCAGGATTGGAATGGGTAGGAGTTGGATATTACTTTCTTGCTATAGGAAGGGTCTCATGTTTGGAATGGGAAGGAGTTGGATATCACATATGCTACAGTTAGTGTCTCAGGTTTGGAACGGGAAGGAGTTGGATATCACATCTCATGTTATAGGAAGGGTCTCAGGTTTGGTATAAGCATTGAGATATCACATCTCTGCTATCGGAAGCGGCTCAGGATTGGAATGGGAAGGAGTTGGATATCCCATCTCATGTTATAGTAAGAGTCTCTGGTTTGGTATTAGATTCATTGAGATATCACATTGCATGCTGTAGGAAGGGTCTAAGGATTGGAATGGGATGGACTTGGATATCACATCTCATGCTATAGGTAGGCTCTCAGGTTTGGTATAAGCATTGAGATATCACATCTCATGCTATAGGAAGGGTCTCAGGATTGGAATGGGAAGGATTTGGATATCACATCTCATGCTATAGGAAGGGTCTCAGATTTGGTATAAGCATTGAGATATCACATCTCATGCTAAAGGAAGGGTCTCAGGATTGGAATGGGAAGGAGTTGTATATGACATCTCAGGCCATATGAAGAGTCTCAGGTTTGGTATAAGCATTGAGATATCACATCTCTGCTATCGGAAGGGTCTCAGGATTGGAATGGGAAGGAGTTGGATATCCCATCTCATGTTATAGGAAGGGTCTCAGGTTTGGTATTAGAAGCATAGAGATATCACATCTCATGCTATAGAAAGGGTCTCAGGATTGGAATGGGAAGGACTTGGATGTCACATCTCATGCTATAGGGAGGGTCTCAAGTTTGATATTAGAAGCATTGAGATAACAAATCTCATGATATCGGAAGGGTCTCAGGATTGGAATGGGAAGGAGTTGGATATCACATCTCATGATAAAGGAAGGGTCTAAGGTTTGGAAGGGGAAGGATTTGGATATCACATCTCATGTTATAGGACGGGTCTCAGGTTTGGTATTAGAAGCATTGAGATATCAAGTCTCATGGTATAAGAAGGGTCTCAGAATTGGAATGGGAAGGAGTTGGATATCACACCTCAAGCTATAGGAAGGGTCTCAGGATTGGAATGGGAAGGAGTTTGATATCACATCTCATGCCATAGTATGGGTCTCAGGTTTGGTAGAAGCATTGGGATATCACATCTCATGCTATCGGAAGGGTATCAGTATTGGATTTGGAAGAAGTTGGATATCCCATCTCATGCTATAGGAAGGGTCTCAGGTTGGAATGGGAAGGAGTTGGAAATCACATCTCATGCTAAAGGAAGGGTCTCAGGTTTGGAACGGGAAGGATTTGGATATCACATCTCATGTTATAGGAAGGGTCTCAGGTTTGGTATAAGCATTGAGATATCACATCTCTGCTATCGGAAGTGTCTCAGGATTGGAATGGGAAGGAGTTGGATATCCCATCTCATGTTATAGGACGGGTCTCAGGTTTGTTATTAGAATCATTGAGATATCATATTGCATGCTGTAGGAAGGGTCTAAGGGTTGGAATGGGAAGGACTTGGATATCACATCTCATGCTATAGATAGGCTCTTAGGTTTGGAAAGGGAAGGAGTTGGATATCACATTTCATGTTAGAGGAAGGATCTCAGGTTTGGTATTAGAAGCATTGAGATATCACATCTCATGCTAAAGGAAGGGTCTCAGGATTGGAATGGGAAGTAGTTGGATATCACATCTCATGCTATAGGAAGGGTCTCAGGTTTGGTATAAGCATTGAGATATCACATCTCATGCTATAGGACGGGTCTCAGGATTGGAATGGAAGGAGTTGGATATCACATCTCATGTTATAGGAATGATCTCAGGTTTGGTATTAGAAGCATTGAGACATCACATCTCATGCTATAGGAAGGGTCTCAGGGTTGGAATGGGAAGGAGATGGATATCACATCTCATCCAATAGGAAGGGTCTCAGGTTTGGAATGGGAAGGAATTGGATATCACATCTCATGTTATAGGAAGGATCTCAGGTTTGGTATTAGAAGCATTGAGATATCACATCTCATGCTATAGGAAGGGTCTCAGGATTGGAATGTGAAGGATTTGGATATTACATTTCATGCTAAAGGAAGGGTCTCAGGTTTGGTAGAAGCATTGAAATATCACGTCTCTGCTATCGGAAGGGTCTCAGGATTGGATTGGGAAGGAGTTGGATATCCCTTCTCATGCTATAGGAAGGGTCTCAGGATTTGAATGGCAAGGAGTTGGATATCACATCTCATGCCATAGGAAGGGTCTCAGGTTTGGTATAAGCATTGAGATATCACATCTCTGCTATCGGAAGGGTCTCAGGATTGGATTGGGAAGGAGTTGGATATCCCTTCTCATGCTATAGGAAGTGTCTCAGGTTGGAATTGGAAGGAGTTGGATATCACATCTCATGTTATAGGAAGGGTCTCAGGATTGGAATGGGAAGGATTTGGAGATTACATTTCATGCTAAAGGAAGGGTCTCAGGTTTGGTAGAAGCATTGAAATATCACGTCTCTGCTATCGGAAGGGTCTCAGGATTGGATTGGGAAGGAGTTGGATATCCCTTCTCATGCTATAGGAAGGGTCTCAGGATTTGAATGGCAAGGAGTTGGATATCACATCTCATGCCATAGGAAGGGTCTCAGGTTTGGTATAAGCATTGAGATATCACATCTCTGCTATCGGAAGGGTCTCAGGATTGGATTGGGAAGGAGTTGGATATCCCTTCTCATGCTATAGGAAGTGTCTCAGGTTGGAATAGGAAGGAGTTGGATATCACATCTCATGTTATAGGAAGGGTCTCAGGATTGGAATGGGAAGGATTTGGATATCACATCTCTTGCTATAGGAAGGGTCTCAGGATTGGATTGGCTAGGAGTTGGATATTACTTTCTTGCTATAGGAAGGGTCTCATGTTTGGAATGGGAAGGAGTTGGATATCACATATGCTACAGTTAGTGTCTCAGGTTTGGAACGGGAAGGAGTTGGATATCACATCTCATGTTATAGGAAGGGTCTCAGGTTTGGTATAAGCATTGAGATATCACATCTCTGCTATCGGAAGCGGCTCAGGATTGGAATGGGAAGGAGTTGGATATCCCATCTCATGTTATAGTAAGAGTCTCTGGTTTGGTATTAGATTCATTGAGATATCACATCGCATGCTGTAGGAAGGGTCTAAGGATTGGAATGGGATGGACTTGGATATCACATCTCATGCTATAGGTAGGCTCTCAGGTTTGGTATAAGCATTGAGATATCACATCTCATGCTATAGGAAGGGTCTCAGGATTGGAATGGGAAGGATTTGGATATCACATCTCATGCTATAGGAAGGGTCTCAGATTTGGTATAAGCATTGAGATATCACATCTCATGCTAAAGGAAGGGTCTCAGGATTGGAATGGGAAGGAGTTGTATATGACATCTCAGGCCATAGGAAGAGTCTCAGGTTTGGTATAAGCATTGAGATATCACATCTCTGCTATCGGAAGGGTCTCAGGATTGGAATGGGAAGGAGTAGGATATCCCATCTCATGTTATAGGAAGGGTCTCAGGTTTGGTATTAGAAGCATAGAGATATCACATCTCATGCTTTAGGAAGGGTCTCAGGATTGGAATGGGAAGGACTTGGATGTCACATCTCATGCTATAGGGAGGGTCTCAAGTTTGATATTAGAAGCATTGAGATAACAAATCTCATGATATCGGAAGGGTCTCAGGATTGGAATGGGAAGGAGTTGGATATCACATCTCATGATAAAGGAAGGGTCTAAGGTTTGGAAGGGGAAGGATTTGGATATCACATCTCATGTTATAGGACGGGTCTCAGGTTTGGTATTAGAAGCATTGAGATATCAAGTCTCATGGTATAAGAAGGGTCTCAGAATTGGAATGGGAAGGAGTTGGATATCACACCTCAAGCTATAGGAAGGGCACCAGGATTGGAATGGGAAGGAGTTTGATATCACATCTCATGCCATAGTATGGGTCTCAGGTTTGGTAGAAGCATTGGGATATCACATCTCATGCTATCGGAAGGGTATCAGTATTGGATTTGGAAGAAGTTGGATATCCCATCTCATGCTATAGGAAGGGTCTCAGGTTGGAATGGGAAGGAGTTGGATATCACATTTCATGTTATAGGAAGGGTCTCAGGATTGGAATGGGAAGGACTTGGATATCATATCTCATGCTATAGGACGGGTCTCAGGTTTGTTATTAGAATCATTGAGATATCATATTGCATGCTGTAGGAAGGGTCTAAGGATTGGAATGGGAAGGACTTGGATATCGCATCTCATGCTATAGATAGGCTCTTAGGTTTGGAAAGGGAAGGAGTTGGATATCACATTTCATGTTAGAGGAAGGATCTCAGGTTTGGTATTAGAAGCATTGAGATATCACATTTCATGCTATAGGAAGGGTCTCAGGATTGGAATGGGAAGTAGTTGGATATCACATCTCATGCTATAGGAAGGGTCTCAGGTTTGGTATAAGCATTGAGATATCACATCTCATGCTATAGGACGGGTCTCAGGATTGGAATGGAAGGAGTTGGATATCACATCACATGTTATAGGAAGGATCTCAGGTTTGGTATTAGAAGCATTGAGACATCACATCTCATGCTATAGGAAGGGTCTCAGGGTTGGAATGGGAAGGAGTTGGATATCGCATCTCATCCAATAGGAAGGGTCTCAGGATTGGAATGGGAAGGAATTGGATATCACATCTCATGTTATAGGAAGGATCTCAGGTTTGGTATTAGAAGCATTGAGATATCACATCTCATGCTATCGGAAGGGTCTCAGGATTGGATTGGGAAGGAGTTGGATATCCCTTCTCATGCTATAGGAAGGGTCTCAGGATTTGAATGGGAAGGAGTTGGATATCACATCTCATGTTATAGGAAGGGTCTCAGGATTGGAATGGGAAGGATATGGATATCACATCTCTTGCTATAGGAAGGGTCTCAGGATTGGAATGGGTAGGAGTTGGATATTACTTTCTTGCTATAGGAAGGGTCTCATGTTTGGAATGGGAAGCAGTTGGATATCACATATGCTATAGTTAGTGTCTCAGGTTTGGAACGGGAAGGAGTTGGATATCACATCTCATGTTATAGGAAGGGTCTCAGGTTTGGTATAAGCATTGAGATATCACATCTCTGCTATCGGAAGCGGCTCAGGATTGGAATGGAAGGAGTTGGATATCACATCACATGTTATAGGAAGGATCTCAGGTTTGGTATTATAAGCATTGAGACATCACATCTCATGCTATAGGAAGGGTCTCAGGGTTGGAATGGGAAGGAGTTGGATATCACATCTCATCCAATAGGAAGGGTCTCAGGTTTGGAATGGGAAGGAATTGGATATCACATCTCATGTTATAGGAAGGATCTCAGGTTTGGTATTAGAAGCATTGAGATATCACATCTCATGCTTTCATAAGGGTCTCAGGATTGGAATGGGAAGGAGTTGGATATCCCTTCTCATGCTATAGGAAGTGTCTCAGGATTTGAATGGCAAGGAGTTGGATATCACATCTCATGCCATAGGAAGGGTCTCAGGTTTGGTATAAGCATTGAGATATCACATCTCTGCTATCGGAAGGGTCTCAGGATTGGATTGGGAAGGAGTTGGATATCCCTTCTCATGCTATAGGAAGTGTCTCAGGTTGGAATGGGAAGGAGTTGGATATCACATCTCATGTTATAGGAAGGGTCTCAGGATTGGAATGGGAAGGATTTGGATATCACATCTCTTGCTATAGGAAGGGTCTCAGGATTGGAATGGGTAGGAGTTGGATATTACTTTCTTGCTATAGGAAGGGTCTCATGTTTGGAATGGGAAGGAGTTGGATATCACATATGCTATAGTTAGTGTCTCAGGTTTGGAACGGGAAGGAGTTGGATATCACATCTCATGTTATAGGAAGGGTCTCAGGTTTGGTATAAGCATTGAGATATCACATCTCTGCTATCGGAAGCGGCTCAGGATTGGAATGGGAAGGAGTTGGATATCCCATCTCATGTTATAGGAAGAGTCTCTGGTTTGGTATTAGAATCATTGAGATATCACATCGCATGCTGTAGGAAGGGTCTAAGGATTGGAATGGGATGGACTTGGATATCACATCTCATGCTATAGGTAGGTTCTCAGGTTTGGTATAAGCATTGAGATATCACATCTCATGCTATAGGAAGGGTCTCAGGATTGGAATGGGAAGGATTTGGATATCACATCTCATGCTATAGGAAGGGTCTCAGATTTGGTATAAGCATTGAGATATCACATCTCATGCTAAAGGAAGGGTCTCAGGATTGGAATGGGAAGGAGTTGTGTATGACATCTCAGGCCATAGGAAGGGTCTCAGGTTTGGTATAAGCATTGAGATATCACATCTCTGCTATCGGAAGGGTCTCAGGATTGGAATGGGAAGGAGTTGGATATCCCATCTCATCTTATAGGAAGGGTCTCAGGTTTGGTATTAGAAGCATAGAGATATCACATCTCATGCTATAGGAAGGGTCTCAGGATTGGAATGGGAAGGACTTGGATGTCACATCTCATGCTATAGGGAGGGTCTCAAGTTTGATATTAGAAGCATTGAGATACCAAATCTCATGATATCGGAAGGGTCTCAGGATTGGAATGGGAAGGAGTTGGATACCACATCTCATGATAAAGGAAGGGTCTAAGGTTTGGAAGGGGAAGGATTTGGATATCACATCTCATGTTATAGGACGGGTCTCAGGTTTGGTATTAGAAGCATTGAGATATCAAGTCTCATGGTATAAGAAGGGTCTCAGAATTGGAATGGGAAGGAGTTGGATATCACACCTCAAGCTTTAGGAAGGGTCTCAGGATTGGAATGGGAAGGAGTTTGATATCACATCTCATGCCATAGTATGGGTCTCAGGTTTGGTAGAAGCATTGGGATATCACATCTCATGCTATCGGAAGGGTATCAGTATTGGATTTGGAAGAAGTTGGATATCCCATCTCATGCTATAGGAAGGGTCTCAGGTTGGAATGGGAAGGAGTTGGATATCACATTTCATGTTATAGGAAGGGTCTCAGGATTGGAATGGGAAGGACTTGGATATCATATCTCATGCTATAGGACGGGTCTCAGGTTTGTTATTAGAATCATTGAGATATCATATTGCATGCTGTAGGAAGGGTCTCAGGATTGGAATGGGAAGTAGTTGGATATCACATCTCATGCTATAGGAAGGGTCTCAGGTTTGGTATAAGCATTGAGATATCACATCTCATGCTATAGGACGGGTCTCAGGATTGGAATGGAAGGAGTTGGATATCACATCTCATGTTATAGGAAGGATCTCAGGTTTGGTATTAGAAGCATTGAGACATCACATCTCATGCTATAGGAAGGGTCTCAGGGTTGGAATGGGAAGGAATTGGATATCACATCTCATGTTATAGGAAGGATCTGTGGTTTGGTATTAGAAGCATTGAGATATCACATCTCATGCTATAGGAAGGGTCTCAGGATTGGAATGTGAAGGATTTGGATATCACATCTCATGCTAAAGGAAGGGTCTCAGGTTTGGTAGAAGCATTGAGATATCACGTCTCTGCTATCGGAAGGGTCTCAGGATTGGATTGGGAAGGAGTTGGATATCCCTTCTCATGTTATAGGAAGGGTCTCAGGATTTGAATGGGAAGGAGTTGGATATCACATCTCATGTTATAGGAAGGGTCTCAGGATTGGAATGGGAAGGATTTGGATATCACATCTCTTGCTATAGGAAGGGTCTCAGGATTGGAATGGGTAGGAGTTGGATATTACTTTCTTGCTATAGGAAGGGTCTCATGTTTGGAATGGGAAGCAGTTGGATATCACATATGCTATAGTTAGTGTCTCAGGTTTGGAACGGGAAGGAGTTGGATATCCCATCTCATGTTATAGGAAGAGTCTCTGGTTTGGTATTAGAATCATTGAGATATCACATCGCATGCTGTAGGAAGGGTCTAAGGATTGGAATGGGATGGACTTGGATATCACATCTCATGCTATAGGTAGGCTCTCAGGTTTGGTATAAGCATTGAGATATCACATCTCATGCTATAGGAAGGGTCTCAGGATTGGAATGGGAAGGAATTGGATATCACATCTCATGCTATAGGAAGGGTCTCAGATTTGGTATAAGCATTGAGATATCACATCTCAAGCTAAAGAAAGGGTCTCAGGATTGGAATGGGAAGGAGTTGTATATGACATCTCAGGCCATAGGAAGGGTCTCAGGTTTGGTATAAGCATTGAGATATCACATCTCTGCTATCGGAAGGGTCTCAGGATTGGAATGGGAAGGAGTTGGATATCCCATCTCATGTTATAGGAATGGTCTCAGGTTTGGTATTAGAAGCATAGAGATATCACATCTCATGCTACAGGAAGGGTCTCAGGATTGGAATGGGAAGGACTTGGATGTCACATCTCATGCTATAGGGAGGGTCTCAAGTTTGATATTAGAAGCATTGAGATAACAAATCTCATGATATCGGAAGGGTCTCAGGATTGGAATGGGAAGGAGTTGGATATTACATCTCATGATAAAGGAAGGGTCTAAGGTTTGGAAGGGGAAGGATTTGGATATCACATCTCATGTTATAGGACGGGTCTCAGGTTTGGTATTAGAAGCATTGAGATATCAAGTCTCATGGTATAAGAAGGGTCTCAGAATTGGAATGGGAAGGAGTTGGATATCACACCTCAAGCTATAGGAAGGGTCTCAGGATTGGAATGGGAAGGAGTTTGATATCACATCTCATGCCATAGTATGGGTCTCAGGTTTGGTAGAAGCATTGGGATATCACATCTCATGCTATCGGAAGGGTATCAGTATTGGATTTGGAAGAAGTTGGATATCCCATCTCATGCTATAGGAAGGGTCTCAGGTTGGAATGGGAAGGAGTTGGATATCACAATTCATGTTATAGGAAGGGTCTCAGGATTGGAATGGGAAGGACTTGGATATCATATCTCATGCTATAGGAAGGCTCTCAGGTTTGGAAGGGGAAGGAGTTGGATATCACATCTCAAGCTATAGGAAGGGTCTCAGGATTGGAATGGGAAGGAGTTGGATATCACATCTCAAGCTATAGGAAGGGTCTCAGGTTTGGTATAAGCATTGAGATATCACATCTCATGCTATAGGAAGGGTCTCAGGATTGGAATGGGAAGGAGTTGGATATCACATCTCATGTTATAGGAAATATCTCAGGTTTGGTATTAGAAGCATTGAGACATCACATCTCATGTTATAGGAAGGGTCTCAGGTTTGGTATAAGCATTGAGATATCACATCTCTGCTATCGGAAGGGTCTCAGGATTGGAATGGGAAGGAGTTGGATATCCCATCTCATGTTATAGGAATGGTCTCAGGTTTGGTATTAGAAGCATAGAGATATCACATCTCATGCCATAGGAAGGGTCTCAGGTTTGGTATAAGCATTGAGATATCACATCACATGCTATAGGAAGGGTCTCAGGATTGGAATGGGAAGGACTTGGATATCACATCTCATGCTATAGGCAGGGCCTCAGGTTTGGAAAGGGAAGGAGATGGATATCACATTTCATGTTAGAGATAGGATCTCAGGTTTGGTATTAGAGGCATTGAGATATCACATCTCATGCTATCAGAAGGGTCTCAGGATTGGAATGGGAATGAGTTGTATATCACATCTCATGCTAAATGGAGGGTCTCAGGTTTGGAAGGGGAAGGATTTGGAAATCACATCTCATGTTATAGGAAGGATCTCAGGTTTGGTATTAGAAGCATTGAGATATCACATCTCATGCTATCGGAAGTATCTCAGGTTTGGTATTAGAAGCATTGAGACATCACATCTCATGCTATAGGAAGGGTCTCAGGATTGGCATGGGAAGGAGTTGGATATCACATCTCATGCTATAGGAAGGGTCTCAGATTTGGTATAAGCATTGAGATATCACATCTCATGCTATAGGAAGGGTCTCAGGATTGGATTGGGAAGAAGTTGGATATCCCATCTCATGCTATAGGAAGGGTCTCAGGTTGGAATGGGAAGGTGTTGGATATCACAATTCATGTTATAGGAAGGGTCTCAGGATTGGAATGGGAAGGACTTGGATATCATATCTCATGCTATAGGAAGGCTCTCAGGTTTGGAAGGGGAAGGAGTTGGATATCACATCTCAAGCTATAGGAAGGGTCTCAGGTTTGGTATAAGCATTGAGATATCACATCTCATGCTATAGGAAGGGTCTCAGGATTGGAATGGGAAGGAGTTGGATATCACATCTCATGTTATAGGAAATATCTCAGGTTTGGTATTAGAAGCATTGAGACATCACATCTCATGTTATAGGAAGGGTCTCAGGATTGGAATGGGAAGAAGTTGGATATCACATCTCATGCTATAGGAAGGGTCTCAGGTTTGGTATAAGCATTGAGATATCACATCTCATGCTATAGGAAGGGTCTCAGGATTGGAATGGGAAGGAGTTGTATATGACATCTCATGCCATAGGAAGGGTCTCAGGTTTGGTATAAGCATTGAGATATCACATCACATGCTATAGGAAGGGTCTCAGGATTGGAATGGGAAGGACTTGGATATCACATCTCATGCTATAGGCAGGGCCTCAGGTTTGGAAAGGGAAGGAGATGGATATCACATTTCATGTTAGAGATAGGATCTCAGGTTTGGTATTAGAGGCATTGAGATATCACATCTCATGCTATCAGAAGGGTCTCAGGATTGGAATGGGAAGGAGTTGTATATCACATCTCATGCTAAATGGAGGGTCTCAGGTTTGGAAGGGGAAGGATTTGGAAATCACATCTCATGTTATAGGAAGGATCTCAGGTTTGGTATTAGAAGCATTGAGATATCACATCTCATGCTATCGGAAGTATCTCAGGTTTGGTATTAGAAGCATTGAGACATCACATCTCATGCTATAGGAAGGGTCTCAGGATTGGAATGGGAAGGAGTTGGATATCACATCTCATGCTATAGGAAGGGTCTCAGATTTGGTATAAGCATTGAGATATCACATCTCATGCTATAGGAAGGGTCTCAGGATTGGATTGGGAAGGAGTTGTATATGACATCTCATGTTATAGGAAGGGTCTCAGGTTTGGTATTAGAAGCATTGAGATATCACATCTCATGCTATAGGAAGGGTCTCAGGATTGGAATGGGGAGGACTTGGATATCACATCTCATGCTATAGGGAGGGTCTCAAGTTAGATATTAGAAGCATTGAGATAACAAATCTCATGATATCGGAAGGGTCTCAGGATTGGAATGGGAAGGAGTTGGATATCACATCTCATGATAAAGGAAGGGTCTAAGGTTTGGAAGGGGAAAGATTTGGATATCACATCTCATGTTATAGGACGGGTCTCAGGTTTGGTATTATAAGCATTGAGATATCAAGTCTCATGGTATAGGAAGTGTCTCAGAATTGGAATGGGAAGGAGTTGAATATCACATCTCAAGCTATAGGAAGAGTCTCAGGATTGGAATGGGAAGGAGTTTGATATCACATCTCATGCCATAGTATGGTTCTCAGGTTTGATAGAAGCATTGGGATATCACATCTCATGCTATTGGAAGGGTATCAGTATTGGATTTGGAAGGAGTTGGATATCCCATCTCATGCTATAGGAAGGGTCTCAGGTTGGAATGGGAAGGAGTTGGATATCACATTTCATGTTATAGGAAGGGTCTCAGGATTGGAATGGGAAGGACTTGGATATCATATCTCATGCTATAGGAAGGCTCTCAGGTTTGGAAGGAGAAGGAGTTGGATATCACATTTCATGTTAGAGGAAGGATCTCAGGTTTGGTATTAGAGGCCTTGAGATATCACATCTCATGCTATAGGAAGGGTCTCAGGTTGGAATGGGAAGGAGTTGGATATCACATTTCATGTTATAGGAAGGGTCTCAGGATTGGAATGGGAAGGAGTTGGATATCACATCTCAAGCTTTAGGAAGGGTCTCAGGTTTGGTATAAGCATTGAGATAGCACATCTCATGCTATAGGAAGGGTCTCAGGATTGGAATGGGAAGGAGTTGGATATCACATCTCATGTTATAGGAAAGATCTCAGGTTTGGTATTAGAAGCATTGAGACATCACATCTCATGTTATAGGAAGGGTCTCAGGATTGGAATGGGAAGAAGTTGGATATCACATCTCATGCTATAGGAAGGGTCTCAGGTTTGGAAGGAGAAGGAGTTGGATATCCAATCTCATGTTATAGGACTGGTCTCAGGTTTGGTATTAGAAGCATTGAGATATCACATCGCATGCTGTAGGAAGGTTCTCAGGTTTGGAATGGGGAGGAATTGGATATCACATCTCATGTCATAGGAAGGATCTCAGGTTTGGTATTAGAAGCACTGAGATATCACATGTCATGCTATAGGAATGGTCTCAGGATTGGAATGGGAAGGAGTTGGATATTACATTCCTGCTATAGGAAGGGTCTCAGGTTTGGAACGGGAAGGAGTTGGATATCACATCTCATGTTATAGGAAGGGTCTCAGGTTTGGTATAAGCATTGAGATATCACATCTCTGCTATCGGAAGTATCTCAGGATTGGAATGGGAAGGTGTTGGATATCCCATCTCATGTTATAGGACGGGTCTCAGGTTTGTTATTAGAATCATTGAGATATCATACTGCATGCTGTAGGAAGGGTCTAAGGATTGGAATGGGAAGGAGTTGGATATCCCATCTCATGTTATAGGAAGAGTCTCAAGTTTGGTATTAGAAGCATTTAGATATCACATCTCATGCTATAGGAAGTGTCTCAGGATTGGAATGGGAAGGAGTTGGATATCACATTTCATGTTAGAGGAAGGATCTCAGGTTTGGTATTAGAAGCATTGAGATATCACATCTCATGCTATCGGAAGGGTCTCAGGATTGGAATGGGAAGGACTTGGATATCACATCTCATGCTATAGGGAGGGTCTCAAGTTTGATATTAGAAGCATTGAGATATCATATCTCATGCTATAGGAAGGGTCTCAGGATTGGAATGGGAAGGAGTTGGATATCACATCTCATGATAAAGGAAGTGTCTAAGGTTTGGAAGGGGAAGGAGTTGGATATCCCATCTCATGCTATAGGAAGGGTCTCAGGTTGGAATGGGAAGGAGTTGGATATCACATCTCATGTTATAGGAAGGGTCTCAGGATTGGAATTAGAAGGACTTGGATATCACATCTCATGCTATAGGAAGGCTCTCAGGTTTGGAAGGGGAAAGAGTTGGATATCACATTTCATGTTAGAGGTAGGATCTCAGGTTTGGTATTAGAAGCATTGAGATATCACATCTCATGCTATCGGAAGGATCTCAGGTTTGGTATAGAAGCATTGAGATATCACATCTCATGCTATAGGAAGGGTCTCAGGATTGGAATGGGAATGAGTTGGATATCACATCTCATGTTATAGGAAGGATCTCAGGTTTGGTATTAGAAGCATTGAGACATCACATCTCATGCTATCGGAAGGGTCTCAGGATTGGAATGGGAAGGACTTGGATATCACATCTCATGCTATAAGGAGGGTCTCAAGTTTGATATTAGAAGCATTGAGATATCACATCTCATGATATCGGAAGGGTCTCAGGATTGGAATGGGAAGGAGTTGGATATCACATTTCATGTTAGAGGAAGGATCTCAGGTTTGGTATTAGAGGCCTTGAGATATCACATCTCATGCTATAGGAAGGGTCTCAGGTTGGAATGGGAAGGAGTTGGATATCACATTTCATGTTATAGGAAGGGTCTCAGGATTGGAATGGGAAGGAGTTGGATATCACATCTCAAGCTTTAGGAAGGGTCTCAGGTTTGGTATAAGCATTGAGATAGCACATCTCATGCTATAGGAAGGGTCTCAGGATTGGAATGGGAAGTAGTTGGATATCACATCTCATGTTATAGGAAAGATCTCAGGTTTGGTATTAGAAGCATTGAGACATCACATCTCATGTTATAGGAAGGGTCTCAGGATTGGAATGGGAAGAAGTTGGATATCACATCTCATGCTATAGGAAGGGTCTCAGGTTTGGAAGGAGAAGGAGTTGGATATCCAATCTCATGTTATAGGACTGGTCTCAGGTTTGGTATTAGAAGCATTGAGATATCACATCGCATGCTGTAGGAAGGTTCTCAGGTTTGGAATGGGGAGGAATTGGATATCACATCTCATGTCATAGGAAGGATCTCAGGTTTGGTATTAGAAGCACTGAGATATCACATCTCATGCTATAGGAATGGTCTCAGGATTGGAATGGGAAGGAGTTGGATATTACATTCCTGCTATAGGAAGGGTCTCATGTTTGGAATGGGAATGTGTTGGATATCACATATGCTATAGGAAGGGTCTCAGGTTTGGAACGGGAAGGAGTTGGATATCACATCTCATGTTATAGGAAGGGTCTCAGGTTTGGTATAAGCATTGAGATATCACATCTCTGCTATCGGAAGTATCTCAGGATTGGAATGGGAAGGTGTTGGATATCCCATCTCATGTTATAGGACGGGTCTCAGGTTTGTTATTAGAATCATTGAGATATCATATTGCATGCTGTAGGAAGGGTCTAAGGATTGGAATGGGAAGGAGTTGGATATCCCATCTCATGTTATATGAAGAGTCTCAAGTTTGGTATTAGAAGCATTTAGATATCACATCTCATGCTATAGGAAGTGTCTCAGGATTGGAATGGGAAGGAGTTGGATATCACATTTCATGTTAGAGGAAGGATCTCAGGTTTGGTATTAGAAGCATTGAGATATCACATCTCATGCTATAGGAAGGGTCTCAGGATTGGAATGGGAAGGAGTTGGATATCACATCTCATGTTATAGGAAGGATCTCAGGTTTGGTATTAGAAGCATTGAGACATCACATCTCATGCTATCGGAAGGGTCTCAGGATTGGAATGGGAAGGACTTGGATATCACATCTCATGCTATAAGGAGGGTCTCAAGTTTGATATTAGAAGCATTGAGATATCACATCTCATGATATCGGAAGGGTCTCAGGGATGGAATGGGAAGGAGTTGGATATCACATCTCATGATAAAGGAAGTGTCTAAGGTTTGGAAGGGGAAGGAGTTGGATATCCCATCTCATGCTATAGGAAGGGTCTCAGGTTGGAATGGGAAGGAGTTGGATATCACATCTCATGTTATAGGAAGGGTCTCAGGATTGGAATTAGAAGGACTTGGATATCACATCTCATGCTATAGGAAGGCTCTCAGGTTTGGAAGGGGAAAGAGTTGGATATCACATTTCATGTTAGAGGTAGGATCTCAGGTTTGGTATTAGTGGCATTGAGATATCACATCTCATGCTATCAGAAGAGTCTCAGGATTGGAATGGGAAGGAGTTGGATATCACATCTCATGCTAAAGGGAGGGTCTCAGGTTTGGAAGGGGAAGGATTTGGATATCACATCTCATGTTATAGGAAGGATCTCAGGTTTGGTATTAGAAGCATTGAGATATCACATCTCATGCTATCGGAAGGATCTCAGGTTTGGTATAGAAGCATTGAGATTTCACATCTCATGTTATCGGAAGGATCTCAGGTTTGGTATTAGAAGTATTGAGATATCACATCTCATGCTATAGGAAGGGTCTCAGGATTGGAATGGGAAGGAGTTGGTTATCACATCTCATGCTAAAGGAAGGGTCTCAGGTTTGGTAGAAGCATTGAGATATCACATCTCATGCTATAGGAAGGGTCTCAGGATTGGAATGGGAAGGACTTAGATATCACATATCATGCTATAGGAAGGGTCTCAGGTTTGGTATAAGCATTGAGATATCACATCTCTGCTATCGGAAGTGTCTCAGGATTGGAATGGGAAGGACTTGGATATCACATCTCATGCTAAAGGAAGGGTCTCAGGTTTGGAACGGGAAGGAGTTGGATATCACATCTCATGTTATAGGGAGGGTCTCAGTTTTGATATTAGAAGCATTGAGATATCACATCGCATGCTATCGGAAGTGTCTCAGGATTGGAATGGGAAGGAGCTGGATATCACATCTCATGCTAAAGGAAGGGTCTCAGGTTTGGAACGGGAAGGAGTTGGATATGACATCTCATGTTATAGGAAGGGTCTCAGGTTTGGTATAAGCATTGAGATATCACATCTCTGCTATCGGAAGTGTCTCAGGATTGGAATGGGAAGGACTTGGATATCACATCTCATGCTATAGATAGGCTCTCAGGTTTGGAAAGGGAAGGAGTTGGATATCACATTTCATGTTAGAGGAAGGATCTCAGGTTTGGTATTAAAGGCATTGAGATATCAGATCTCAGGCTATAGGAAGGGTCTCAGGATTGGAATGGGAAGGAGTTGGATATCACATCTCATGCTATAGGAAGGGTCTCAGGATTGGAATGGGAAGGAGTTGGATATCACATCTCATGCTAGAGGAAGGGTCTCAGGTTTGGTATAAGCATTGAGATATCACATCTCGTGCTATAGGAAGGGTCTCAGGATTGGAATGGGAAGGAGTTATATATGACATCTCATGCCGTAGGAAGGGTCTCAGGTTTGGTATAAGCATTGAGATATCACATCTCTGCTATCGAAAGGGTCTTAGGATTGGAATGGGAAGGAGTTGGATATCCCATCTCATGTTATAGGAAGAGTCTCAGGTTTGGTATTAGAAGCATTGAGATATCCCATCTCATGATATAGGAAGGGTCTCAGGTTGGAATGGGAAGGAGTTGGATATCACATTTCATGTTATAGGAAGGGTCTCAGGATTGGAATGGGAAGGACTTGGATATCATATCCCATGCTATAGGAAGGCTCTCAGGTTTGGAAGGGGAAGGAGTTGGATATCACATTTCATGTTAGAGGAAGGATCTCAGGTTTGGTATTAGAGGCCTTGAGATATCACATCTCATGCTATAGGAAGGGTCTCAGGATTGGAATGGGAAGGAGTTGGATATCACATCTCAAGCTATAGGAACGGTCTCAGGTTTGGTATAAGCATTGTGATTTCACATCTCATGCTATAGGATGGGTCTCAGGATTGGAATGGGAAGGAGTTGGATATCACATCTCATGTTATAGGAAAGATCTCAGGTTTGGTATTAGAAGCATTGAGACATCACATCTCATGTTATAGGAAGGGTCTCAGGATTGGAATGGGAAGAAGTTGGATATCACATCTCATGCTATAGGAAGGGTCTCAGGTTTGGTATAAGCATTGAGATATCACATCTCATGCTATAGGAAGGGTCTCAGGATTGGAATGGGAAGGAGTTGTATATGACATCTCATGCCATATGAAGGGTCTCAGGTTTGGTATAAGCATTGAGATATCACATCACATGCTATAGGAAGGGTCTCAGGATTGGAATGGGAAGGACTTGGTAATCACATCTCATGCTATAGGCAGGGTCTCAGGTTTGGAAAGGGAATGAGATGGATATCACATTTCATGTTAGAGGTAGGATCTCAGGTTTGGTATTAGAGGCATTGAGATATCACATCTCATGATATCAGAAGGGTCTCAGGATTGGAATGGGAAGGAGTTGGATATCACATCTCATGCTAAAGGGAGGGTCTCAGGTTTGGAAGGGGAAGGATTTGGAAATCACATCTCATGTTATAGGAAGGATCTCAGGTTTGGTATTAGAAGCATTGAGATATCACATCTCATGCTTTCATAAGGGTCTCAGGATTGGAATGGGAAGGAGTTGGATATCACATCTTATGTTATAGGAAGGATCTCAGGTTTGGTATTAGAAGCATTGAGACATCACATCTCATGCTATAGGAAGGGTCTCAGGATTGGAATGGGAAGGAGTTGGATATCACATCTCATGCTATAGGAAGGGTCTCAGATTTGGTATAAGCATTGAGATATCACATCTCATGCTATAGGAAGGGTCTCAGGATTGGAATGGGAAGGAGTTGTATATGACATCTCAGGCCATAGGAAGGGTCTCAGGTTTGGTATAAGCATTGAGATATCACATCTCTGCTATCGGAAGGGTCTCAGGATTGGAATTGGAAGGAATTGGATATCACATCTCATGTTATAGGAAGGATCTCAGGTTTGGTATTAGAAGCATTGAGATATCCCTTCTCATGCTATAGGAAGGGTCTCAGGATTGGAATGTGAAGGATTTGGATATCACATCTCATGCTAAAGGAAGGGTCTCAGGTTTGGTAGAAGCATTGAGATATCACGTCTCTGCTATCGGAAGGGTCTCAGGATTGGATTGGGAAGGAGTTGGATATCCCTTCTCATGCTATAGGAAGGGTCTCAGGTTTGGTATAAGCATTGAGATATCACATCTCTGCTATCGGAAGGGTCTCAGGATTGGATTGGGAAGGAGTTGGATATCCCTTCTCATGCTATAGGAAGTGTCTCAGGTTAGAATGGGAAGGAGTTGGATATCACATCTCATGTTATAGGAAGGGTCTCAGGATTGGAATGGGAAGGATTTGGATATCACATCTCTTGCTATAGGAAGGGTCTCAGGATTGGAATGGGTAGGAGTTGGATATTACTTTCTTGCTATAGGAAGGGTCTCTATCACATATGCTATAGTTAGTGTCTCAGGTTTGGAACGGGAAGGAGTTGGATATCACATCTCATGTTATAGGAAGGGTCTCAGGTTTGGTATAAGCATTGAGATATCACATCTCTGCTATCGGAAGTGGCTCAGGATTGCAATGGGAAGGAGTTGGATATCCCATCTCATGTTATAGGACGAGTCTCTGGTTTGGTATTAGAATCATTGAGATATCACATCGCATGCTGTAGGAAGGGTCTAAGGATTGGAATGGGATGGACTTGGATATCACATCTCATGCTATAGATAGGCTCTTAGGTTTGGAAAGGGAAGGAGTTGGATATCACATTTCATGTTAGAGGAAGGATCTCAGGTTTGGTATTAGAAGCATTGAGATATCACATCTCATGCTATAGGAAGGGTCTCAGGATTGGAATGGGAAGGAGCTGGATATCACATCTCATGCTAAAGGAAGGGTCTCAGGTTTGGAACGGGAAGGTTTTGGATATCACATCTCATGTTATAGGAAGGGTCTCAGGTTTGGTATAAGCATTGAGATATCACATCTCTGCTATCGGATGTGTCTCAGGATTGGAATGGGAAGGAGTTGGATATTCCATCTCATGTTGTAGGATGGGTCTCAGGTTTGTTATTAGAATCATTGAGATATCATATTGCATGCTGTAGGAAGGGTCTAAGGGTTGGAATGGGAAGGACTTGGATATCACATCTCATGCTATAGATAGGCTCTTAGGTTTGGAAAGGGAAGGAGTTGGATATCACATTTCATGTTAGAGGAAGGATCTCAGGTTTGGTATTAGAAGCATTGAGATATCACATCTCATGCTATAGGAAGGGTCTCAGGATTGGAATGGGAAGTAGTTGGATATCACATCTCTTGCTATAGGAAGGGTCTCAGGTTTGGTATAAGCATTGAGATATCACATCTCATGCTATAGGACGGGTCTCAGGATTGGAATGGAAGGAGTTGGATATCACATCTCATGTTATAGGAAGGATCTCAGGTTTGGTATTAGAAGCATTGAGACATCACATCTCATGCTATAGGAAGGGTCTCAGGGTTGGAATGGGAAGGAGTTGGATATCACATCTCATCCAATAGGAAGGGTCTCAGGTTTGGAATGGGAAGGAATTGGATATCACATCTCATGTTATAGGAAGGATCTCAGGTTTGGTATTAGAAGCATTGAGATATCACATCTCATGCTTTCATAAGGGTCTCAGGATTGGAATGGGAAGGAGTTGGATATCCCTTCTCATGCTATAGGAAGGGTCTCAGGATTTGAATGGCAAGGAGTTGGATATCACATCTCATGCCATAGGAAGGGTCTCAGGTTTGGTATAAGCATTGAGATATCACATCTCTGCTATCGGAAGGGTCTCAGGATTGGATTGGGAAGGAGTTGGATATCCCTTCTCATGCTATAGGAAGTGTCTCAGGTTGGAATGGGAAGGAGTTGGATATCACATCTCATGTTATAGGAAGGGTCTCAGGATTGGAATGGGAAGGATTTGGATATCACATCTCTTGCTATAGGAAGGGTCTCAGGATTGGAATGGGTAGGAGTTGGATATTACTTTCTTGCTATAGGAAGGGTCTCATGTTTGGAATGGGAAGGAGTTGGATATCACATATGCTATAGTTAGTGTCTCAGGTTTGGAACGGGAAGGAGTTGGATATCACATCTCATGTTATAGGAAGGGTCTCAGGTTTGGTATAAGCATTGAGATATCACATCTCTGCTATCGGAAGCGGCTCAGGATTGGAATGGGAAGGAGTTGGATATCCCATCTCATGTTATAGGAAGAGTCTCTGGTTTGGTATTAGAATCATTGAGATATCACATCGCATGCTGTAGGAAGGGTCTAAGGATTGGAATGGGATGGACTTGGATATCACATCTCATGCTATAGGTAGGCTCTCAGGTTTGGTATAAGCATTGAGATATCACATCTCATGCTATAGGAAGGGTCTCAGGATTGGAATGGGAAGGATTTGGATATCACATCTCATGCTATAGGAAGGGTCTCAGATTTGGTATAAGCATTGAGATATCACATCTCATGCTAAAGGAAGGGTCTCAGGATTGGAATGGGAAGGAGTTGTATATGACATCTCAGGCCATAGGAAGGGTCTCAGGTTTGGTATAAGCATTGAGATATCACATCTCTGCTATCGGAAGGGTCTCAGGATTGGAATGGGAAGGAGTTGGATATCCCATCTCATCTTATAGGAAGGGTCTCAGGTTTGGTATTAGAAGCATAGAGATATCACATCTCATGCTATAGGAAGGGTCTCAGGATTGGAATGGGAAGGACTTGGATGTCACATCTCATGCTATAGGGAGGGTCTCAAGTTTGATATTAGAAGCATTGAGATACCAAATCTCATGATATCGGAAGGGTCTCAGGATTGGAATGGGAAGGAGTTGGATACCACATCTCATGATAAAGGAAGGGTCTAAGGTTTGGAAGGGGAAGGATTTGGATATCACATCTCATGTTATAGGACGGGTCTCAGGTTTGGTATTAGAAGCATTGAGATATCAAGTCTCATGGTATAAGAAGGGTCTCAGAATTGGAATGGGAAGGAGTTGGATATCACACCTCAAGCTTTAGGAAGGGTCTCAGGATTGGAATGGGAAGGAGTTTGATATCACATCTCATGCCATAGTATGGGTCTCAGGTTTGGTAGAAGCATTGGGATATCACATCTCATGCTATCGGAAGGGTATCAGTATTGGATTTGGAAGAAGTTGGATATCCC
This sequence comes from Ambystoma mexicanum, assembly GCF_040938575.1. Lineage (NCBI taxonomy): Eukaryota > Metazoa > Chordata > Amphibia > Caudata > Ambystomatidae > Ambystoma > Ambystoma mexicanum. The sequence continues at coordinate 345,209,764 of NC_090936.1, forward strand.
ATCTCATGCTATAGGAAGGGTCTCAGGTTGGAATGGGAAGGAGTTGGATATCACATTTCATGTTATAGGAAGGGTCTCAGGATTGGAATGGGAAAGACTTGGATATCATATCTCATGCTATAGGACGGGTCTCAGGTTTGTTATTAGAATCATTGAGATATCATATTGCATGCTGTAGGAAGGGTCTCAGGATTGGAATGGGAAGTAGTTGGATATCACATCTCATGCTATAGGAAGGGTCTCAGGTTTGGTATAAGCATTGAGATATCACATCTCATGCTATAGGACGGGTCTCAGGATTGGAATGGAAGGAGTTGGATATCACATCTCATGTTATAGGAAGGATCTCAGGTTTGGTATTAGAAGCATTGAGACATCACATCTCATGCTATAGGAAGGGTCTCAGGGTTGGAATGGGAAGGAGTTGGATATCACATCTCATCCAATAGGAAGGGTCTCAGGTTTGGAATGGGAAGGAATTGGATATCACATCTCATGTTATAGGAAGGATCTGTGGTTTGGTATTAGAAGCATTGAGATATCACATCTCATGCTATAGGAAGGGTCTCAGGATTGGAATGTGAAGGATTTGGATATCACATCTCATGCTAAAGGAAGGGTCTCAGGTTTGGTAGAAGCATTGAGATATCACGTCTCTGCTATCGGAAGGGTCTCAGGATTGGATTGGGAAGGAGTTGGATATCCCTTCTCATGTTATAGGAAGGGTCTCAGGATTTGAATGGGAAGGAGTTGGATATCACATCTCATGTTATAGGAAGGGTCTCAGGATTGGAATGGGAAGGATTTGGATATCACATCTCTTGCTATAGGAAGGGTCTCAGGATTGGAATGGGTAGGAGTTGGATATTACTTTCTTGCTATAGGAAGGGTCTCATGTTTGGAATGGGAAGCAGTTGGATATCACATATGCTATAGTTAGTGTCTCAGGTTTGGAACGGGAAGGAGTTGGATATCCCATCTCATGTTATAGGAAGAGTCTCTGGTTTGGTATTAGAATCATTGAGATATCACATCGCATGCTGTAGGAAGGGTCTAAGGATTGGAATGGGATGGACTTGGATATCACATCTCATGCTATAGGTAGGCTCTCAGGTTTGGTATAAGCATTGAGATATCACATCTCATGCTATAGGAAGGGTCTCAGGATTGGAATGGGAAGGAATTGGATATCACATCTCATGCTATAGGAAGGGTCTCAGATTTGGTATAAGCATTGAGATATCACATCTCATGCTAAAGAAAGGGTCTCAGGATTGGAATGGGAAGGAGTTGTATATGACATCTCAGGCCATATGAAGGGTCTCAGGTTTGGTATAAGCATTGAGATATCACATCTCTGCTATCGGAAGGGTCTCAGGATTGGAATGGGAAGGAGTTGGATATCCCATCTCATGTTATAGGAATGGTCACAGGTTTGGTATTAGAAGCATAGAGATATCACATCTCATGCTACAGGAAGGGTCTCAGGATTGGAATGGGAAGGACTTGGATGTCACATCTCATGCTATAGGGAGGGTCTCAAGTTTGATATTAGAAGCATTGAGATAACAAATCTCATGATATCGGAAGGGTCTCAGGATTGGAATGGGAAGGAGTTGGATATTACATCTCATGATAAAGGAAGGGTCTAAGGTTTGGAAGGGGAAGGATTTGGATATCACATCTCATGTTATAGGACGGGTCTCAGGTTTGGTATTAGAAGCATTGAGATATCAAGTCTCATGGTATAAGAAGGGTCTCAGAATTGGAATGGGAAGGAGTTGGATATCACACCTCAAGCTATAGGAAGGGTCTCAGGATTGGAATGGGAAGGAGTTTGATATCACATCTCATGCCATAGTATGGATCTCAGGTTTGGTAGAAGCATTGGGATATCACATCTCATGCTATCGGAAGGGTATCAGTATTGGATTTGGAAGAAGTTGGATATCCCATCTCATGCTATAGGAAGGGTCTCAGGTTGGAATGGGAAGGAGTTGGATATCACAATTCATGTTATAGGAAGGGTCTCAGGATTGGAATGGGAAGGACTTGGATATCATATCTCATGCTATAGGAAGGCTCTCAGGTTTGGAAGGGGAAGGGGTTGGATATCACATCTCAAGCTATAGGAAGGGTCTCAGGATTGGAATGGGAAGGAGTTGGATATCACATCTCAAGCTATAGGAAGGGTCTCAGGTTTGGTATAAGCATTGAGATATCACATCTCATGCTATAGGAAGGGTCTCAGGATTGGAATGGGAAGGAGTTGGATATCACATCTCATGTTATAGGAAATATCTCAGGTTTGGTATTAGAAGCATTGAGACATCACATCTCATGTTATAGGAAGGGTCTCAGGATTGGAATGGGAAGAAGTTGGATATCACATCTCATGCTATAGGAAGGGTCTCAGGTTTGGTATAAGCATTGAGATATCACATCTCATGCTATAGGAAGGGTCTCAGGATTGGAATGGGAAGGAGTTGTATATGACATCTCATGCCATAGGAAGGGTCTCAGGTTTGGTATAAGCATTGAGATATCACATCACATGCTATAGGAAGGGTCTCAGGATTGGAATGGGAAGGACTTGGATATCACATCTCATGCTATAGGCAGGGCCTCAGGTTTGGAAAGGGAAGGAGATGGATATCACATTTCATGTTAGAGATAGGATCTCAGGTTTGGTATTAGAGGCATTGAGATATCACATCTCATGCTATCAGAAGGGTCTCAGGATTGGAATGGGAAGGAGTTGTATATCACATCTCATGCTAAATGGAGGGTCTCAGGTTTGGAAGGGGAAGGATTTGGAAATCACATCTCATGTTATAGGAAGGATCTCAGGTTTGGTATTAGAAGCATTGAGATATCACATCTCATGCTATCGGAAGTATCTCAGGTTTGGTATTAGAAGCATTGAGACATCACATCTCATGCTATAGGAAGGGTCTCAGGATTGGAATGGGAAGGAGTTGGATATCACATCTCATGCTATAGGAAGGGTCTCAGATTTGGTATAAGCATTGAGATATCACATCTCATGCTATAGGAAGGGTCTCAGGATTGGATTGGGAAGGAGTTGTATATGACATCTCATGTTATAGGAAGGGTCTCAGGTTTGGTATTAGAAGCATTGAGATATCACATCTCATGCTATAGGAAGGGTCTCAGGATTGGAATGGGGAGGACTTGGATATCACATCTCATGCTATAGGGAGGGTCTCAAGTTAGATATTAGAAGCATTGAGATAACAAATCTCATGATATCGGAAGGGTCTCAGGATTGGAATGGGAAGGAGTTGGATATCACATCTCATGATAAAGGAAGGGTCTAAGGTTTGGAAGGGGAAAGATTTGGATATCACATCTCATGTTATAGGACGGGTCTCAGGTTTGGTATCAGAAGCATTGAGATATCAAGTCTCATGGCATAGGAAGGGTCTCAGAATTGGAATGGGAAGGAGTTGGATATCACATCTCAAGCTATAGGAAGAGTCTCAGGATTGGAATGGGAATGAGTTTGATATCACATCTCATGCCATAGTATGGGTCTCAGGTTTGGTAGAAGCATTGGGATATCACATCTCATGCTATTGGAAGGGTATCAGTATTGGATTTGGAAGGAGTTGGATATCCCATCTCATGCTATAGGAAGGGTCTCAGGTTGGAATGGGAAGGAGTTGGATATCACATTTCATGTTATAGGAAGGGTCTCAGGATTGGAATGGGAAGGACTTGGATATCATATCTCATGCTATAGGAAGGCTCTCAGGTTTGGAAGGGGAAGGAGTTGGATATCACATTTCATGTTAGAGGAAGGATCTCAGGTTTGGTATTAGAGGCCTTGAGATATCACATCTCATGCTATAGGAAGGGTCTCAGGATTGGAATGGGAAGGAGTTGGATATAACATCTCAAGCTTTAGGAAGGGTCTCAGGTTTGGTATAAGCATTGAGATAGCACATCTCATGCTATAAGAAGGGTCTCAGGATTGGAATGGATGGGAAGGAGTTGGATATCACATCTCATGTTATAGGAAAGATCTCAGGTTTGGTATTAGAAGCATTGAGACATCACATCTCATGTTATAGGAAGGGTCTCAGGATTGGAATGGGAAGAAGTTGGATATCACATCCCATGCTATAGGAAGGGTCTCAGGTTTGGAAGGGGAAGGAGTTGGATATCCAATCTCATGTTATAGGACTGGTCTCAGGTTTGGTATTAGAAGCATTGAGATATCACATCGCATGCTGTAGGAAGGTTCTCAGGTTTGGTATTAGAAGCATTGAGACATCACATCTCATGCTATAGGAAGGGTCTCAGGATTGGAATGGGAAGGAGTTGGATATCACATCTCATGTTATAGGAAAGATCTCAGGTTTGGTATTAGAAGCATTTAGACATCACATCTCATGCTATAGGAAGGGTCTCAGGATTTGAATGGGAAGGAGTTGGATATCACATCTCATGCTATAGGAAGGGTCTCACATTTGGTATAAGCATTGAGATATCACATCTCATGCTATAGGAAGGGTCTCAGGATTGGATTGGGAAGGAGTTGTATATGACATCTCAGGCCATAGGAAGGGTCTCAGGATTGGTATAAGCATTGAGATATCACATCTCTGCTATCGGAAGGGTCTCAGGATTGGAATGGGAAGGAGTTGGATATCCCATCTCATGTTATAGGAAGGGTCTCAGGTTTGGTATTAGAAGCATTGAGATATCACATCTCATGCTATAGGAAGGGTCTCAGGATTGGAATGGGGAGGACTTGGATGTCACATCTCATGCTATAGGGAGGGTCTCAAGTTTGATATTAGAAGCATTGAGATAACAAATCTCATGATATCGGAAGGGTCTCAGGATTGGAATGGGAAGGAGTTGGATATCACATCTCATGATAAAGGAAGGGTCTAAGGTTTGGAAGGGGAAAGATTTGGATATCACATCTCATGTTATAGGACGGGTCTCAGGTTTGGTATTAGAAGCATTGAGATATCAAGTCTCATGGCATAGGAAGGGTCTCAGAATTGGAATTTGAAGGAGTTGGATATCACATCTCAAGCTATATGAAGAGTCTCAGGATTGGAATGGGAATGAGTTTGATATCACATCTCATGCCATAGTATGGGTCTCAGGTTTGGTAGAAGCATTGGGATATCACATCTCATGCTATAGGAAGGCTCTCAGGTTTGGAAGGGGAAGGAGTTGGATATCACATTTCATGTTAGAGGAAGGATCTCAGGTTTGGTATTAGAGGCCTTGAGATATCACATCTCATGCTATAGGAAGGGTCTCAGGATTGGAATGGGAAGGAGTTGGATATCACATCTCAAGCTTTAGGAAGGGTCTCAGGTTTGGTATAAGCATTGAGATAGCACATCTCATGCTATAGGAAGGGTCTCAGGATTGGAATGGGAAGGAGTTGGATATCACATCTCATGTTATAGGAAGGATCTCAGGTTTGGTATTAGAAGCATTGAGACATCACATCTCATGCTAAAGGAAGGGTCTCAGGATTGGAATGGGAAGGAGTTGGATATCACATCTCATGCTATAGGAAGGGTCTCAGATTTGGTATAAGCATTGAGATATCACATCTCTGCTATCGGAAGGGTCTCAGAATTGGAAAGTCAAGGAGTTGGATATCACATCTCAAGCTATATGAAGAGTCTCAGGATTGGAATGGGAAGGAGTTTGATATCACATCTCATGCCATAGTATGGGTCTCAGGTTTGGTAGAAGCATTGGGATATCACATCTCATGCTATTGGAAGGGTATCAGTATTGGATTTGGAAGGAGTTGGATATCCCATCTCATGCTATAGGAAGGGTCTCAGGTTGGAATGGGAAGGAGTTGGATATCACATTTCATGTTATAGGAAGGGTCTCAGGATTGGAATGGGAAGGACTTGGATATCATATCTCATGCTATAGGAAGGCTCTCAGGTTTGGAAGGGGAAGGAGTTGGATATCACATTTCATGTTAGAGGAAGGATCTCAGGTTTGGTATTAGAGGCCTTGAGATATCACATCTCATGCTATAGGAAGGGTCTCAGGATTGGAATGGGAAGGAGTTGGATATCACATCTCAAGCTTTAGGAAGGGTCTCAGGTTTGGTATAAGCATTGAGATAGCACATCTCATGCTATAGGAAGGGTCTCAGGATTGGAATGGGAAGGAGTTGGATATCACATCTCATGTTATAGGAAGGATCTCAGGTTTGGTATTAGAAGCATTGAGACATCACATCTCATGCTATAGGAAGGGTCTCAGGATTGGAATGGGAAGGAGTTGGATATCACATCTCATGCTATAGGAAGGGTCTCAGATTTGGTATAAGCATTGAGATATCACATCTCTGCTATCGGAAGGGACTCAGGATTGGAATGGGAAGGAGTTGGATATCCCATCTCATGCTATAGGGAGGGTCTCAATTGTGATATTAGAAGCATTGAGATAACAAATCTCATGATATCGGAAGGGTCTCAGGATTGGAATGGGAAGGAGTTGGATATCACATCTCATGATAAAGGAAGGGTCTAAGGTTTGGAAGGGGAAAGATTTGGATATCACATCTCATGTTATAGGACGGGTCTCAGGTTTGGTATTATAAGCATTGAGATATCAAGTCTCATGGTATAGGAAGTGTCTCAGAATTGGAATGGGAAGGAGTTGAATATCACATCTCAAGCTATAGGAAGAGTCTCAGGATTGGAATGGGAAGGAGTTTGATATCACATCTCATGCCATAGTATGGGTCTCAGGTTTGGTAGAAGCATTGGGATATCACATCTCATGCTATTGGAAGGGTATCAGTATTGGATTTGGAAGGAGTTGGATATCCCATCTCATGCTATAGGAAGGGTCTCAGGTTGGAATGGGAAGGAGTTGGATATCACATTTCATTTTATAGGAAGGGTCTCAGGATTGGAATGGGAAGGACTTGGATATCATATCTCATGCTATAGAAAGGCTCTCAGGTTTGGAAGGGGAAGGAGTTGGATATCACATTTCATGTTAGAGGAAGGATCTCAGGTTTGGTATTAGAGGCCTTGAGATATCACATCTCATGCTATAGGAAGGGTCTCAGGATTGGAATGGGAAGGAGTTGGATATCACATCTCAAGCTTTAGGAAGGGTCTCAGGTTTGGTATAAGCATTGAGATAGCACATCTCATGCTATAGGAAGGGTCTCAGGATTGGAATGGGAAGGAGTTGGATATCACATCTCATGTTATAGGAAGGATCTCAGGTTTGGTATTAGAAGCATTGAGACATCACATCTCATGCTATAGGAAGGGTCTCAGGATTGGAATGGGAAGGAGTTGGATATCACATCTCATGCTATAGGAAGGGTCTCAGATTTGGTATAAGCATTGAGATATCACATCTCTGCTATCGGAAGGGTCTCAGGATTGGAATGGGAAGGAGTTGGATATCCCATCTCATGCTATAGGGAGGGTCTCAATTGTGATATTAGAAGCATTGAGATAACAAATCTCATGATATCGGAAGGGTCTCAGGATTGGAATGGGAAGGAGTTGGATATCACATCTCATGATAAAGGAAGGGTCTAAGGTTTGGAAGGGGAAAGATTTGGATATCACATCTCATGTTATAGGACGGGTCTCAGGTTTGGTATTATAAGCATTGGGATATCAAGTCTCATGGTATAGGAAGTGTCTCAGAATTGGAATGGGAAGGAGTTGAATATCACATCTCAAGCTATAGGAAGAGTCTCAGGATTGGAATGGGAAGGAGTTTGATATCACATCTCATGCCATAGTATGGTTCTCAGGTTTGATAGAAGCATTGGGATATCACATCTCATGCTATTGGAAGGGTATCAGTATTGGATTTGGAAGGAGTTGGATATCCCATCTCATGCTATAGGAAGGGTCTCAGGTTGGAATGGGAAGGAGTTGGATATCACATTTCATGTTATAGGAAGGGTCTCAGGATTGGAATGGGAAGGACTTGGATATCATATCTCATGCTATAGGAAGGCTCTCAGGTTTGGAAGGAGAAGGAGTTGGATATCACATTTCATGTTAGAGGAAGGATCTCAGGTTTGGTATTAGAGGCCTTGAGATATCACATCTCATGCTATAGGAAGGGTCTCAGGTTGGAATGGGAAGGAGTTGGATATCACATTTCATGTTATAGGAAGGGTCTCAGGATTGGAATGGGAAGGAGTTGGATATCACATCTCAAGCTTTAGGAAGGGTCTCAGGTTTGGTATAAGCATTGAGATAGCACATCTCATGCTATAGGAAGGGTCTCAGGATTGGAATGGGAAGGAGTTGGATATCACATCTCATGTTATAGGAAAGATCTCAGGTTTGGTATTAGAAGCATTGAGACATCACATCTCATGTTATAGGAAGGGTCTCAGGATTGGAATGGGAAGAAGTTGGATATCACATCTCATGCTATAGGAAGGGTCTCAGGTTTGGAAGGAGAAGGAGTTGGATATCCAATCTCATGTTATAGGACTGGTCTCAGGTTTGGTATTAGAAGCATTGAGATATCACATCGCATGCTGTAGGAAGGTTCTCAGGTTTGGAATGGGGAGGAATTGGATATCACATCTCATGTCATAGGAAGGATCTCAGGTTTGGTATTAGAAGCACTGAGATATCACATCTCATGCTATAGGAATGGTCTCAGGATTGGAATGGGAAGGAGTTGGATATTACATTCCTGCTATAGGAAGGGTCTCATGTTTGGAATGGGAATGTGTTGGATATCACATATGCTATAGGAAGGGTCTCAGGTTTGGAACGGGAAGGAGTTGGATATCACATCTCATGTTATAGGAAGGGTCTCAGGTTTGGTATAAGCATTGAGATATCACATCTCTGCTATCGGAAGTGTCTCAGGATTGGAATGGGAAGGTGTTGGATATCCCATCTCATGTTATAGGACGGGTCTCAGGTTTGTTATTAGAATCATTGAGATATCATATTGCATGCTGTAGGAAGGGTCTCAGGATTGGAATGGGAAGGACTTGGATATCACATCTCATGCTATAGGGAGGGTCTCAAGTTTGATATTAGAAGCATTGAGATATCATATCTCATGCTATAGGAAGGGTCTCAGGATTGGAATGGGAAGGAGTTGGATATCACATCTCATGATAAAGGAAGTGTCTAAGGTTTGGAAGGGGAAGGAGTTGGATTTCCCATCTCATGCTATAGGAAGGGTCTCAGGTTGGAATGGGAAGGAGTTGGATATCACATCTCATGTTATAGGAAGGGTCTCAGGATTGGAATTAGAAGGACTTGGATATCACATCTCATGCTATAGGAAGGCTCTCAGGTTTGGAAGGGGAAAGAGTTGGATATCACATTTCATGTTAGAGGTAGGATCTCAGGTTTGGTATTAGAAGCATTGAGATATCACATCTCATGCTATCGGAAGGATCTTAGGTTTGGTATAGAAGCATTGAGATATCACATCTCATGCTATAGGAAGGGTCTCAGGATTGGAATGGGAAGGAGTTGGATATCACATCTCATGTTATAGGAAGGATCTCAGGTTTGGTATTAGAAGCATTGAGACATCACATCTCATGCTATCGGAAGGGTTTCAGGATTGGAATGGGAAGGACTTGGATATCACATCTCATGCTATAAGGAGGGTCTCAAGTTTGATATTAGGAGCATTGAGATATCACATCTCATGATATCGGAAGGGTCTCAGGGATGGAATGGGAAGGAGTTGGATATCACATCTCATGATAAAGGAAGTGTCTAAGGTTTGGAAGGGGAAGGAGTTGGATATCCCATCTCATGCTATAGGAAGGGTCTCAGGTTGGAATGGGAAGGAGTTGGATATCACATCTCATGTTATAGGAAGGGTCTCAGGATTGGAATTAGAAGGACTTGGATATCACATCTCATGCTATAGGAAGGCTCTCAGGTTTGGAAGGGGAAAGAGTTGGATATCACATTTCATGTTAGAGGTAGGATCTCAGGTTTGGTATTAGTGGCATTGAGATATCACATCTCATGCTATCAGAAGAGTCTCAGGATTGGAATGGGAAGGAGTTGGATATCACATCTCATGCTAAAGGGAGGGTCTCAGGTTTGGAAGGGGAAGGATTTGGATATCACATCTCATGTTATAGGAAGGATCTCAGGTTTGGTATTAGAAGCATTGAGATATCACATCTCATGCTATCGGAAGGATCTCAGGTTTGGTATAGAAGCATTGAAATATCACATCTCATGCTATCAGAAGGTTCTCAGGATTGGAATGGGAAGGAGTTGAATATCACATCTCATGCTAAAGGGAGGGTCTCAGGTTTGGAAGGGGAAGGATTTGGATATCACATCTCATGTTATCGGAAGGATCTCAGGTTTGGTATTAGAAGTATTGAGATATCACATCTCATGCTATAGGAAGGGTCTCAGGATTGGAATGGGAAGGAGTTGGTTATCACATCTCATGCTAAAGGATGGGTCTCAGGTTTGGTAGAAGCATTGAGATATCACATCTCATGCTATAGGAAGGGTCTCAGGATTGGAATGGGAAGGACTTAGATATCACATATCATGCTATAGGGAGGGTCTCAGTTTTGATATTAGAAGCATTGAGATATCACATCGCATGCTATCGGAAGTGTCTCAGGATTGGAATGGGAAGGAGCTGGATATCACATCTCATGCTAAAGGAAGGGGATCAGGTTTGGAACGGGAAGGAGTTGGATATCACATCTCATGTTATAGGAAGGGTCTCAGGTTTGGTATAAGCATTGAGATATCACATCTCTGCTATCGGAAGTGTCTCAGGATTGGAATGGGAAGGACTTGGATATCACATCTCATGCTATAGATAGGCTCTCAGGTTTGGAAAGGGAAGGAGTTGGATATCACATTTCATGTTAGTGGAAGGATCTCAGGTTTGGTATTAGAGGCATTGAGATATCAGATCTCAGGCTATAGGAAGGGTCTCAGGATTGGAATGGGAAGGAGTTGGATATCACATCTCATGCTATAGGAAGGGTCTCAGGATTGGAATGGGAAGGAGTTGGATATCACATCTCATGCTAGAGGAAGGGTCTCAGGTTTGGTATAAGCATTGAGATATCTCATCTCGTGCTATAGGAAGGGTCTCAGGATTGGAATGGGAAGGAGTTGTAAATGACATCTCATGCCGTAGGAAGGGTCTCAGGTTTGGTATAAGCATGGAGATATCACATCTCTGCTATCGAAAGGGTCTTAGGATTGGAATGGGAAGGAGTTGGATATCCCATCTCTTGCTATAGGAAGGGTCTCAGGATTGGAATGGGTAGGAGTTGGATATTACTTTCTTGCTATAGGAAGGGTCTCATGTTTGGAATGGGAAGCAGTTGGATATCACATATGCTATAGTTAGTGTCTCAGGTTTGGAACGGGAAGGAGTTGGATATCCCATCTCATGTTATAGGAAGAGTCTCTGGTTTGGTATTAGAGTCATTGAGATATCACATCGCATGCTGTAGGAAGGGTCTAAGGATTGGAATGGGATGGACTTGGATATCACATCTCATGCTATAGGTAGGCTCTCAGGTTTGGTATAAGCATTGAGATATCACATCTCATGCTATAGGAAGGGTCTCAGGATTGGAATGGGAAGGAATTGGATATCACATCTCATGCTATAGGAAGGGTCTCAGATTTGGTATAAGCATTGAGATATCACATCTCATGCTAAAGAAAGGGTCTCAGGATTGGAATGGGAAGGAGTTGTATATGACATCTCAGGCCATAGGAAGGGTCTCAGGTTTGGTATAAGCATTGATATATCACATCTCTGCTATCGGAAGGGTCTCAGGATTGGAATGGGAAGGAGTTGGATATCCCATCTCATGTTATAGGAATGGTCTCAGGTTTGGTATTAGAAGCATAGAGATATCACATCTCATGCTACAGGAAGGGTCTCAGGATTGGAATGGGAAGGACTTGGATGTCACATCTCATGCTATAGGGAGGGTCTCAAGTTTGATATTAGAAGCATTGAGATAACAAATCTCATGATATCGGAAGGGTCTCAGGATTGGAATGGGAAGGAGTTGGATATTACATCTCATGATAAAGGAAGGGTCTAAGGTTTGGAAGGGGAAGGATTTGGATATCACATCTCATGTTATAGGACGGGTCTCAGGTTTGGTATTAGAAGCATTGAGATATCAAGTCTCATGGTATAAGAAGGGTCTCAGAATTGGAATGGGAAGGAGTTGGATATCACACCTCAAGCTATAGGAAGGGTCTCAGGATTGGAATGGGAAGGAGTTTGATATCACATCTCATGCCATAGTATGGGTCTCAGGTTTGGTAGAAGCATTGGGATATCACATCTCATGCTATCGGAAGGGTATCAGTATTGGATTTGGAAGAAGTTGGATATCCCATCTCATGCTATAGGAAGGGTCTCAGGTTGGAATGGGAAGGAGTTGGATATCACAATTCATGTTATAGGAAGGGTCTCAGGATTGGAATGGGAAGGACTTGGATATCATATCTCATGCTATAGGAAGGCTCTCAGGTTTGGAAGGGGAAGGAGTTGGATATCACATCTCAAGCTATAGGAAGGGTCTCAGGATTGGAATGGGAAGGAGTTGGATATCACATCTCAAGCTATAGGAAGGGTCTCAGGTTTGGTATAAGCATTGAGATATCACATCTCATGCTATAGGAAGGGTCTCAGGATTGGAATGGGAAGGAGTTGGATATCACATCTCATGTTATAGGAAATATCTCAGGTTTGGTATTAGAAGCATTGAGACATCACATCTCATGTTATAGGAAGGGTCTCAGGATTGGAATGGGAAGAAGTTGGATATCACATCTCATGCTATAGGAAGGGTCTCAGGTTTGGTATAAGCATTGAGATATCACATCTCATGCTATAGGAAGGGTCTCAGGATTGGAATGGGAAGGAATTGGATATCACATCTCATGCTATAGGAAGGGTCTCAGATTTGGTATAAGCATTGAGATATCACATCTCATGCTAAAGAAAGGGTCTCAGGATTGGAATGGGAAGGAGTTGTATATGACATCTCAGGCCATAGGAAGGGTCTCAGGTTTGGTATAAGCATTGATATATCACATCTCTGCTATCGGAAGGGTCTCAGGATTGGAATGGGAAGGAGTTGGATATCCCATCTCATGTTATAGGAATGGTCTCAGGTTTGGTATTAGAAGCATAGAGATATCACATCTCATGCTACAGGAAGGGTCTCAGGATTGGAATGGGAAGGACTTGGATGTCACATCTCATGCTATAGGGAGGGTCTCAAGTTTGATATTAGAAGCATTGAGATAACAAATCTCATGATATCGGAAGGGTCTCAGGATTGGAATGGGAAGGAGTTGGATATTACATCTCATGATAAAGGAAGGGTCTAAGGTTTGGAAGGGGAAGGATTTGGATATCACATCTCATGTTATAGGACGGGTCTCAGGTTTGGTATTAGAAGCATTGAGATATCAAGTCTCATGGTATAAGAAGGGTCTCAGAATTGGAATGGGAAGGAGTTGGATATCACACCTCAAGCTATAGGAAGGGTCTCAGGATTGGAATGGGAAGGAGTTTGATATCACATCTCATGCCATAGTATGGGTCTCAGGTTTGGTAGAAGCATTGGGATATCACATCTCATGCTATCGGAAGGGTATCAGTATTGGATTTGGAAGAAGTTGGATATCCCATCTCATGCTATAGGAAGGGTCTCAGGTTGGAATGGGAAGGAGTTGGATATCACAATTCATGTTATAGGAAGGGTCTCAGGATTGGAATGGGAAGGACTTGGATATCATATCTCATGCTATAGGAAGGCTCTCAGGTTTGGAAGGGGAAGGAGTTGGATATCACATCTCAAGCTATAGGAAGGGTCTCAGGATTGGAATGGGAAGGAGTTGGATATCACATCTCAAGCTATAGGAAGGGTCTCAGGTTTGGTATAAGCATTGAGATATCACATCTCATGCTATAGGAAGGGTCTCAGGATTGGAATGGGAAGGAGTTGGATATCACATCTCATGTTATAGGAAATATCTCAGGTTTGGTATTAGAAGCATTGAGACATCACATCTCATGTTATAGGAAGGGTCTCAGGATTGGAATGGGAAGAAGTTGGATATCACATCTCATGCTATAGGAAGGGTCTCAGGTTTGGTATAAGCATTGAGATATCACATCTCATGCTATAGGAAGGGTCTCAGGATTGGAATGGGAAGGAGTTGTATATGACATCTCATGCCATTGGAAGGGTCTCAGGTTTGGTATAAGCATTGAGATATCACATCACATGCTATAGGAAGGGTCTCAGGATTGGAATGGGAAGGACTTGGATATCACATCTCATGCTATAGGCAGGGCCTCAGGTTTGGAAAGGGAAGGAGATGGATATCACATTTCATGTTAGAGATAGGATCTCAGGTTTGGTATTAGAGGCATTGAGATATCACATCTCATGCTATCAGAAGGGTCTCAGGATTGGAATGGGAAGGAGTTGTATATCACATCTCATGCTAAATGGAGGGTCTCAGGTTTGGAAGGGGAAGGATTTGGAAATCACATCTCATGTTATAGGAAGGATCTCAGGTTTGGTATTAGAAGCATTGAGATATCACATCTCATGCTATCGGAAGTATCTCAGGTTTGGTATTAGAAGCATTGAGACATCACATCTCATGCTATAGGAAGGGTCTCAGGATTGGAATGGGAAGGAGTTGGATATCACATCTCATGCTATAGGAAGGGTCTCAGATTTGGTATAAGCATTGAGATATCACATCTCATGCTATAGGAAGGGTCTCAGGATTGGATTGGGAAGGAGTTGTATATGACATCTCATGTTATAGGAAGGGTCTCAGGTTTGGTATTAGAAGCATTGAGATATCACATCGCATGCTGTAGGAAGGTTCTCAGGTTTGGAATGGGGAGGAATTGGATATCACATCTCATGTCATAGGAAGGATCTCAGGTTTGGTATTAGAAGCACTGAGATATCACATCTCATGCTATAGGAATGGTCTCAGGATTGGAATGGGAAGGAGTTGGATATTACATTCCTGCTATAGGAAGGGTCTCATGTTTGGAATGGGAATGTGTTGGATATCACATATGCTATAGGAAGGGTCTCAGGTTTGGAACGGGAAGGAGTTGGATATCACATCTCATGTTATAGGAAGGGTCTCAGGTTTGGTATAAGCATTGAGATATCACATCTCTGCTATC
The DNA here is from genome assembly GCF_040938575.1 of Ambystoma mexicanum. NCBI lineage: Eukaryota > Metazoa > Chordata > Amphibia > Caudata > Ambystomatidae > Ambystoma > Ambystoma mexicanum. The sequence goes on from NC_090936.1 coordinate 345,225,007, forward strand.
GGAAGTGTCTCAGGATTGGAATGGGAAGGTGTTGGATATCCCATCTCATGTTATAGGACGGGTCTCAGGTTTGTTATTAGAATCATTGAGATATCATATTGCATGCTGTAGGAAGGGTCTCAGGATTGGAATGGGAAGGACTTGGATATCACATCTCATGCTATAGGGAGGGTCTCAAGTTTGATATTAGAAGCATTGAGATATCATATCTCATGCTATAGGAAGGGTCTCAGGATTGGAATGGGAAGGAGTTGGATATCACATCTCATGATAAAGGAAGTGTCTAAGGTTTGGAAGGGGAAGGAGTTGGATATCCCATCTCATGCTATAGGAAGGGTCTCAGGTTGGAATGGGAAGGAGTTGGATATCACATCTCATGTTATAGGAAGGGTCTCAGGATTGGAATTAGAAGGACTTGGATATCACATCTCATGCTATAGGAAGGCTCTCAGGTTTGGAAGGGGAAAGAGTTGGATATCACATTTCATGTTAGAGGTAGGATCTCAGGTTTGGTATTAGAAGCATTGAGATATCACATCTCATGCTATCGGAAGGATCTCAGGTTTGGTATAAGCATTGAGATATCACATCTCATGCTATAGGAAGGGTCTCAGGATTGGAATGGGAAGGAGTTGGATATCACATCTCATGTTATAGGAAATATCTCAGGTTTGGTATTAGAAGCATTGAGACATCACATCTCATGTTATAGGAAGGGTCTCAGGATTGGAATGGGAAGAAGTTGGATATCACATCTCATGCTATAGGAAGGGTCTCAGGTTTGGTATAAGCATTGAGATATCACATCTCATGCTATAGGAAGGGTCTCAGGATTGGAATGGGAAGGAGTTGTATATGACATCTCATGCCATAGGAAGGGTCTCAGGTTTGGTATAAGCATTGAGATATCACATCACATGCTATAGGAAGGGTCTCAGGATTGGAATGGGAAGGACTTGGATATCACATCTCATGCTATAGGCAGGGCCTCAGGTTTGGAAAGGGAAGGAGATGGATATCACATTTCATGTTAGAGATAGGATCTCAGGTTTGGTATTAGAGGCATTGAGATATCACATCTCATGCTATCAGAAGGGTCTCAGGATTGGAATGGGAAGGAGTTGTATATCACATCTCATGCTAAATGGAGGGTCTCAGGTTTGGAAGGGGAAGGATTTGGAAATCACATCTCATGTTATAGGAAGGATCTCAGGTTTGGTATTAGAAGCATTGAGATATCACATCTCATGCTATCGGAAGTATCTCAGGTTTGGTATTAGAAGCATTGAGACATCACATCTCATGCTATAGGAAGGGTCTCAGGATTGGAATGGGAAGGAGTTGGATATCACATCTCATGCTATAGGAAGGGTCTCAGATTTGGTATAAGCATTGAGATATCACATCTCATGCTATATGAAGGGTCTCAGGATTGGATTGGGAAGGAGTTGTATATGACATCTCATGTTATAGGAAGGGTCTCAGGTTTGGTATTAGAAGCATTGAGATATCACATCTCATGCTATAGGAAGGGTCTCAGGATTGGAATGGGGAGGACTTGGATATCACATCTCATGCTATAGGGAGGGTCTCAAGTTTGATATTAGAAGCATTGAGATAACAAATCTCATGATATCGGAAGGGTCTCAGGATTGGAATGGGAAGGAGTTGGATATCACATCTCATGATAAAGGAAGGGTCTAAGGTTTGGAAGGGGAAAGATTTGGATATCACATCTCATGTTATAGGACGGGTCTCAGGTTTGGTATCAGAAGCATTGAGATATCAAGTCTCATGGCATAGGAAGGGTCTCAGAATTGGAATGGGAAGGAGTTGGATATCACATCTCAAGCTATAGGAAGAGTCTCAGGATTGGAATGGGAATGAGTTTGATATCACATCTCATGCCATAGTATGGGTCTCAGGTTTGGTAGAAGCATTGGGATATCACATCTGATGCTATTGGAAGGGTATCAGTATTGGATTTGGAAGGAGTTGGATATCCCATCTCATGCTATAGGAAGGGTCTCAGGTTGGAATGGGAAGGAGTTGGATATCACATTTCATGTTATAGGAAGGGTCTCAGGATTGGAATGGGAAGGACTTGGATATCACATCTCATGCTATAGGCAGGGCCTCAGGTTTGGAAAGGGAAGGAGATGGATATCACATTTCATGTTAGAGATAGGATCTCAGGTTTGGTATTAGAGGCATTGAGATATCACATCTCATGCTATCAGAAGGGTCTCAGGATTGGAATGGGAAGGAGTTGTATATCACATCTCATGCTAAATGGAGGGTCTCAGGTTTGGAAGGGGAAGGATTTGGAAATCACATCTCATGTTATAGGAAGGATCTCAGGTTTGGTATTAGAAGCATTGAGATATCACATCTCATGCTATCGGAAGTATCTCAGGTTTGGTATTAGAAGCATTGAGACATCACATCTCATGCTATAGGAAGGGTCTCAGGATTGGAATGGGAAGGAGTTGGATATCACATCTCATGCTATAGGAAGGGTCTCAGATTTGGTATAAGCATTGAGATATCACATCTCATGCTATAGGAAGGGTCTCAGGATTGGATTGGGAAGGAGTTGTATATGACATCTCATGTTATAGGAAGGGTCTCAGGTTTGGTATTAGAAGCATTGAGATATCACATCTCATGCTATAGGAAGGGTCTCAGGATTGGAATGGGGAGGACTTGGATATCACATCTCATGCTATAGGGAGGGTCTCAAGTTTGATATTAGAAGCATTGAGATAACAAATCTCATGATATCGGAAGGGTCTCAGGATTGGAATGGGAAGGAGTTGGATATCACATCTCATGATAAAGGAAGGGTCTAAGGTTTGGAAGGGGAAAGATTTGGATATCACATCTCATGTTATAGGACGGGTCTCAGGTTTGGTATCAGAAGCATTGAGATATCAAGTCTCATGGCATAGGAAGGGTCTCAGAATTGGAATGGGAAGGAGTTGGATATCACATCTCAAGCTATAGGAAGAGTCTCAGGATTGGAATGGGAATGAGTTTGATATCACATCTCATGCCATAGTATGGGTCTCAGGTTTGGTAGAAGCATTGGGATATCACATCTCATGCTATTGGAAGGGTATCAGTATTGGATTTGGAAGGAGTTGGATATCCCATCTCATGCTATAGGAAGGGTCTCAGGTTGGAATGGGAAGGAGTTGGATATCACATTTCATGTTATAGGAAGGGTCTCAGGATTGGAATGGGAAGGACTTGGATATCATATCTCATGCTATAGGAAGGCTCTCAGGTTTGGAAGGGGAAGGAGTTGGATATCACATTTCATGTTAGAGGAAGGATCTCAGGTTTGGTATTAGAGGCCTTGAGATATCACATCTCATGCTATAGGAAGGGTCTCAGGATTGGAATGGGAAGGAGTTGGATATAACATCTCAAGCTTTAGGAAGGGTCTCAGGTTTGGTATAAGCATTGAGATAGCACATCTCATGCTATAGGAAGGGTCTCAGGATTGGAATGGATGGGAAGGAGTTGGATATCACATCTCATGTTATAGGAAAGATCTCAGGTTTGGTATTAGAAGCATTGAGACATCACATCTCATGTTATAGGAAGGGTCTCAGGATTGGAATGGGAAGAAGTTGGATATCACATCCCATGCTATAGGAAGGGTCTCAGGTTTGGAAGGGGAAGGAGTTGGATATCCAATCTCATGTTATAGGACTGGTCTCAGGTTTGGTATTAGAAGCATTGAGATCTCACATCGCATGCTGTAGGAAGGTTCTCAGGTTTGGTATTAGAAGCATTGAGACATCACATCTCATGCTATAGGAAGGGTCTCAGGATTGGAATGGGAAGGAGTTGGATATCACATCTCATGTTATAGGAAGGATCTCAGGTTTGGTATTAGAAGCATTGAGACATCACATCTCATGCTATAGGAAGGGTCTCAGGATTTGAATGGGAAGGGGTTGGATATCACATCTCATGCTATAGGAAGGGTCTCACATTTGGTATAAGCATTGAGATATCACATCTCATGCTATAGGAAGGGTCTCAGGATTGGATTGGGAAGGAGTTGTATATGACATCTCAGGCCATAGGAAGGGTCTCAGGATTGGTATAAGCATTGAGATATCACATCTCTGCTATCGGAAGGGTCTCAGGATTGGAATGGGAAGGAGTTGGATATCCCATCTCATGTTATAGGAAGGGTCTCAGGTTTGGTATTAGAAGCATTGAGATATCACATCTCATGCTATAGGAAGGGTCTCAGGATTGGAATGGGGAGGACTTGGATGTCACATCTCATGCTATAGGGAGGGTCTCAAGTTTGATATTAGAAGCATTGAGATAACAAATCTCATGATATCGGAAGGGTCTCAGGATTGGAATGGGAAGGAGTTGGATATCACATCTCATGATAAAGGAAGGGTCTAAGGTTTGGAAGGGGAAAGATTTGGATATCACATCTCATGTTATAGGACGGGTCTCAGGTTTGGTATTAGAAGCATTGAGATATCAAGTCTCATGGTATATGAAGGGTCTCAGAATTGGAATTTGAAGCAGTTGGATATCACATCTCAAGCTATATGAAGAGTCTCAGGATTGGAATGGGAAGGAGTTTGATATCACATCTCATGCCATAGTATGGGTCTCAGGTTTGGTAGAAGCATTGGGAAATCAATTCTCATGCTATAGGAAGGCTCTCAGGTTTGGAAGGGGAAGGAGTTGGATATCACAATTCATGTTAGAGGAAGGATCTCAGGTTTGGTATTAGAGGCCTTGAGATATCACATCTCATGCTATAGGAAGGGTCTCAGGATTGGAATGGGAAGGAGTTGGATATCACATCTCAAGCTTTAGGAAGGGTCTCAGGTTTGGTATAAGCATTGAGATAGCACATCTCATGCTATAGGAAGGGTCTCAGGATTGGAATGGGAAGGAGTTGGATATCACATCTCATGTTATAGGAAGGATCTCAGGTTTGGTATTAGAAGCATTGAGACATCACATCTCATGCTATAGGAAGGGTCTCAGGATTGGAATGGGAAGGAGTTGGATATCACATCTCATGCTATAGGAAGGGTCTCAGATTTGGTATAAGCATTGAGATATCACATCTCTGCTATCGGAAGGGTCTCAGAATTGGAAAGTCAAGGAGTTGGATATCACATCTCAAGCTATATGAAGAGTCTCAGGATTGGAATGGGAAGGAGTTTGATATCACATCTCATGCCATAGTATGGGTCTCAGGTTTGGTAGAAGCATTGGGATATCACATCTCATGCTATTGGAAGGGTATCAGTATTGGATTTGGAAGGAGTTGGATATCCCATCTCATGCTATAGGAAGGGTCTCAGGTTGGAATGGGAAGGAGTTGGATATCACATTTCATGTTATAGGAAGGGTCTCAGGATTGGAATGGGAAGGACTTGGATATCATATCTCATGCTATAGGAAGGCTCTCAGGTTTGGAAGGGGAAGGAGTTGGATATCACATTTCATGTTAGAGGAAGGATCTCAGGTTTGGTATTAGAGGCCTTGAGATATCACATCTCATGCTATAGGAAGGGTCTCAGGATTGGAATGGGAAGGAGTTGGATATCACATCTCAAGCTTTAGGAAGGGTCTCAGGTTTGGTATAAGCATTGAGATAGCACATCTCATGCTATAGGAAGGGTCTCAGGATTGGAATGGGAAGGAGTTGGATATCACATCTCATGTTATAGGAAGGATCTCAGGTTTGGTATTAGAAGCATTGAGACATCACATCTCATGCTATAGGAAGGGTCTCAGGATTGGAATGGGAAGGAGTTGGATATCACATCTCATGCTATAGGAAGGGTCTCAGATTTGGTATAAGCATTGAGATATCACATCTCTGCTATCGGAAGGGTCTCAGGATTGGAATGGGAAGGAGTTGGATATCCCATCTCATGCTATAGGGAGGGTCTCAATTGTGATATTAGAAGCATTGAGATAACAAATCTCATGATATCGGAAGGGTCTCAGGATTGGAATGGGAAGGAGTTGGATATCACATCTCATGATAAAGGAAGGGTCTAAGGTTTGGAAGGGGAAAGATTTGGATATCACATCTCATGTTATAGGACGGGTCTCAGGTTTGGTATTATAAGCATTGAGATATCAAGTCTCATGGTATAGGAAGTGTCTCAGAATTGGAATGGGAAGGAGTTGAATATCACATCTCAAGCTATAGGAAGAGTCTCAGGATTGGAATGGGAAGGAGTTTGATATCACATCTCATGCCATAGTATGGGTCTCAGGTTTGGTAGAAGCATTGGGATATCACATCTCATGCTATTGGAAGGGTATCAGTATTGGATTTGGAAGGAGTTGGATATCCCATCTCATGCTATAGGAAGGGTCTCAGGTTGGAATGGGAAGGAGTTGGATATCACATTTCATGTTATAGGAAGGGTCTCAGGATTGGAATGGGAAGGACTTGGATATCATATCTCATGCTATAGGAAGGCTCTCAGGTTTGGAAGGGGAAGGAGTTGGATATCACATTTCATGTTAGAGGAAGGATCTCAGGTTTGGTATTAGAGGCCTTGAGATATCACATCTCATGCTATAGGAAGGGTCTCAGGATTGGAATGGGAAGGAGTTGGATATCACATCTCAAGCTTTAGGAAGGGTCTCAGGTTTGGTATAAGCATTGAGATAGCACATCTCATGCTATAGGAAGGGTCTCAGGATTGGAATGGGAAGGAGTTGGATATCACATCTCATGTTATAGGAAGGATCTCAGGTTTGGTATTAGAAGCATTGAGACATCACATCTCATGCTATAGGAAGGGTCTCAGGATTGGAATGGGAAGGAGTTGGATATCACATCTCATGCTATAGGAAGGGTCTCAGATTTGGTATAAGCATTGAGATATCACATCTCTGCTATCGGAAGGGTCTCAGGATTGGAATGGGAAGGAGTTGGATATCCCATCTCATGCTATAGGGAGGGTCTCAATTGTGATATTAGAAGCATTGAGATAACAAATCTCATGATATCGGAAGGGTCTCAGGATTGGAATGGGAAGGAGTTGGATATCACATCTCATGATAAAGGAAGGGTCTAAGGTTTGGAAGGGGAAAGATTTGGATATCACATCTCATGTTATAGGACGGGTCTCAGGTTTGGTATTATAAGCATTGGGATATCAAGTCTCATGGTATAGGAAGTGTCTCAGAATTGGAATGGGAAGGAGTTGAATATCACATCTCAAGCTATAGGAAGAGTCTCAGGATTGGAATGGGAAGGAGTTTGATATCACATCTCATGCCATAGTATGGTTCTCAGGTTTGATAGAAGCATTGGGATATCACATCTCATGCTATTGGAAGAGTATCAGTATTGGATTTGGAAGGAGTTGGATATCCCATCTCATGCTATAGGAAGGGTCTCAGGTTGGAATGGGAAGGAGTTGGATATCACATTTCATGTTATAGGAAGGGTCTCAGGATTGGAATGGGAAGGACTTGGATATCATATCTCATGCTATAGGAAGGCTCTCAGGTTTGGAAGGAGAAGGAGTTGGATATCACATTTCATGTTAGAGGAAGGATCTCAGGTTTGGTATTAGAGGCCTTGAGATATCACATCTCATGCTATAGGAAGGGTCTCAGGTTGGAATGGGAAGGAGTTGGATATCACATTTCATGTTATAGGAAGGGTCTCAGGATTGGAATGGGAAGGAGTTGGATATCACATCTCAAGCTTTAGGAAGGGTCTCAGGTTTGGTATAAGCATTGAGATAGCACATCTCATGCTATAGGAAGGGTCTCAGGATTGGAATGGGAAGGAGTTGGATATCACATCTCATGTTATAGGAAAGATCTCAGGTTTGGTATTAGAGGCATTGAGACATCACATCTCATGTTATAGGAAGGGTCTCAGGATTGGAATGGGAAGAAGTTGGATATCACATCTCATGCTATAGGAAGGGTCTCAGGTTTGGAAGGAGAAGGAGTTGGATATCCAATCTCATGTTATAGGACTGGTCTCAGGTTTGGTATTAGAAGCATTGAGATATCACATCGCATGCTGTAGGAAGGTTCTCAGGTTTGGAATGTGGAGGAATTGGATATCACATCTCATGTCATAGGAAGGATCTCAGGTTTGGTATTAGAAGCACTGAGATATCACATCTCATGCTATAGGAATGGTCTCAGGATTGGAATGGGAAGGAGTTGGATATTACATTCCTGCTATAGGAAGGGTCTCATGTTTGGAATGGGAATGTGTTGGATATCACATATGCTATAGGAAGGGTCTCAGGTTTGGAACGGGAAGGAGTTGGATATCACATCTCATGTTATAGGAAGGGTCTCAGGTTTGGTATAAGCATTGAGATATCACATCTCTGCTATCGGAAGTGTCTCAGGATTGGAATGGGAAGGTGTTGGATATCCCATCTCATGTTATAGGACGGGTCTCAGGTTTGTTATTAGAATCATTGAGATATCATATTGCATGCTGTAGGAAGGGTCTCAGGATTGGAATGGGAAGGACTTGGATATCACATCTCATGCTATAGGGAGGGTCTCAAGTTTGATATTAGAAGCATTGAGATATCATATCTCATGCTATAGGAAGGGTCTCAGGATTGGAATGGGAAGGAGTTGGATATCACATCTCATGATAAAGGAAGTGTCTAAGGTTTGGAAGGGGAAGGAGTTGGATATCCCATCTCATGCTATAGGAAGGGTCTCAGGTTGGAATGGGAAGGAGTTGGATATCACATCTCATGTTATAGGAAGGGTCTCAGGATTGGAATTAGAAGGACTTGGATATCACATCTCATGCTATAGGAAGGCTCTCAGGTTTGGAAGGGGAAAGAGTTGGATATCACATTTCATGTTAGAGGTAGGATCTCAGGTTTGGTATTAGAAGCATTGAGATATCACATCTCATGCTATCGGAAGGATCTCAGGTTTGGTATAGAAGCATTGAGATATCACATCTCATGCTATAGGAAGGGTCTCAGGATTGGAATGGGAAGGAGTTGGATATCACATCTCATGTTATAGGAAGGATCTCAGGTTTGGTATTAGAAGCATTGAGACATCACATCTCATGCTATCGGAAGGGTTTCAGGATTGGAATGGGAAGGACTTGGATATCACATCTCATGCTATAAGGAGGGTCTCAAGTTTGATATTAGAAGCATTGAGATATCACATCTCATGATATCGGAAGGGTCTCAGGGATGGAATGGGAAGGAGTTGGATATCACATCTCATGATAAAGGAAGTGTCTAAGGTTTGGAAGGGGAAGGAGTTGGATATCCCATCTCATGCTATAGGAAGGGTCTCAGGTTGGAATGGGAAGGAGTTGGATATCACATCTCATGTTATAGGAAGGGTCTCAGGATTGGAATTAGAAGGACTTGGATATCACATCTCATGCTATAGGAAGGCTCTCAGGTTTGGAAGGGGAAAGAGTTGGATATCACATTTCATGTTAGAGGTAGGATCTCAGGTTTGGTATTAGTGGCATTGAGATATCACATCTCATGCTATCAGAAGAGTCTCAGGATTGGAATGGGAAGGAGTTGGATATCACATCTCATGCTAAAGGGAGGGTCTCAGGTTTGGAAGGGGAAGGATTTGGATATCACATCTCATGTTATAGGAAGGATCTCAGGTTTGGTATTAGAAGCATTGAGATATCACATCTCATGCTATCGGAAGGATCTCAGGTTTGGTATAGAAGCATTGAGATATCACATCTCATGCTATCAGAAGGTTCTCAGGATTGGAATGGGAAGGAGTTGAATATCACATCTCATGCTAAAGGGAGGGTCTCAGGTTTGGAAGGGGAAGGATTTGGATATCACATCTCATGTTATCGGAAGGATCTCAGGTTTGGTATTAGAAGTATTGAGATATCACATCTCATGCTATAGGAAGGGTCTCAGGATTGGAATGGGAAGGAGTTGGTTATCACATCTCATGCTAAAGGATGGGTCTCAGGTTTGGTAGAAGCATTGAGATATCACATCTCATGCTATAGGAAGGGTCTCAGGATTGGAATGGGAAGGACTTAGATATCACATATCATGCTATAGGGAGGGTCTCAGTTTTGATATTAGAAGCATTGAGATATCACATCGCATGCTATCGGAAGTGTCTCAGGATTGGAATGGGAAGGAGCTGGATATCACATCTCATGCTAAAGGAAGGGTCTCAGGTTTGGAACGGGAAGGAGTTGGATATCACATCTCATGTTATAGGAAGGGTCTCAGGTTTGGTATAAGCATTGAGATATCACATCTCTGCTATCGGAAGTGTCTCAGGATTGGAATGGGAAGGACTTGGATATCACATCTCATGCTATAGATAGGCTCTCAGGTTTGGAAAGGGAAGGAGTTGGATATCACATTTCATGTTAGAGGAAGGATCTCAGGTTTGGTATTAGAGGCATTGAGATATCAGATCTCAGGCTATAGGAAGGGTCTCAGGATTGGAATGGGAAGGAGTTGGATATCACATCTCATGCTATAGGAAGGGTCTCAGGATTGGAATGGGAAGGAGTTGGATATCACATCTCATGCTAGAGGAAGGGTCTCAGGTTTGGTATAAGCATTGAGATATCACATCTCGTGCTATAGGAAGGGTCTCAGGATTGGAATGGGAAGGAGTTGTAAATGACATCTCATGCCGTAGGAAGGGTCTCAGGTTTGGTATAAGCATGGAGATATCACATCTCTGCTATCGAAAGGGTCTTAGGATTGGAATGGGAAGGAGTTGGATATCCCATCTCATGTTATAGGAAGAGTCTCAGGTTTGGTATTAGAAGCATTGAGATATCCCATCTCATGATATAGGAAGGGTCTCAGGTTGGAATGGGAAGGAGTTGGATATCACATTTCATGTTATAGGAAGGGTCTCAGGATTGGAATGGGAAGGACTTGGATATCATATTCCATGCTATAGGAAGGCTCTCAGGTTTGGAAGGGGAAGGAGTTGGATATCACATTTCATGTTAGAGGAAGGATCTCAGGTTTGGTATTAGAGGCCTTGAGATATCACATCTCATGCTATAGGAAGGGTCTCAGGATTGGAATGGGAAGGAGTTGGATATCACATCTCAAGCTATAGGAACGGTCTCAGGTTTGGTATAAGCATTGTGATATCACATCTCATGCTATAGGAAGGGTCTCAGGATTGGAATGGGAAGGAGTTGGATATCACATCTCATGTTATAGGAAAGATCTCAGGTTTGGTATTAGAAGCATTGAGACATCACATCTCATGTTATAGGAAGGGTCTCAGGATTGGAATGGGAAGAAGTTGGATATCACATCTCTTGCTATAGGAAGGGTCTCAGATTTGGTATAAGCATTGAGATATCACATCTCATGCTATAGGAAGGGTCTCAGGATTGGAATGGGAAGGAGTTGTATATGACATCTCATGCCATAGGAAGGGTCTCAGGTTTGGTATAAGCATTAAGATATCACATCACATGCTATAGGAAGGGTCTCAGGATTAGAATGGGAAGGACTTGGATATCACATCTCATGCTATAGGCAGGGTCTCAGGTTTGGAAAGGGAATGAGATGGATATCACATTTCATGTTAGAGGTAGGATCTCAGGTTTGGTATTAGAGGCATTGAGATATCACATCTCATGCTATCAGAAGGGTCTCAGGATTGAAATGGGAAGGAGTTGGATATCACATCTCATGCTAAAGGGAGGGTCTCAGGTTTGGAAGGGGAAGGATTTGGAAATCACATCTCATGTTATAGGAAGGATCTCAGGTTTGGTATTAGAAGCATTGAGATATCACATCTCATGCTTTCATAAGGGTCTCAGGATTGGAATGGGAAGGAGTTGGATATCACATCTCATGTTATAGGAAGGATCTCAGGTTTGGTATTAGAAGCATTGAGACATCACATCTCATGCTATAGGAAGGGTCTCAGGATTGGAATGGGAAGGAGTTGGATATCACATCTCATGCTATAGGAAGGGTCTCAGATTTGGTATAAGCATTGAGATATCACATCTCATGCTATAGGAAGGGTCTCAGGATTGGAATGGGAAGGAGTTGTATATGACATCTCAGGCCATAGGAAGGGTCTCAGGTTTGGTATAAGCATTGAGATATCACATCTCTGCTATCGGAAGGGTCTCAGGATTGGAATGGGAAGGAATTGGATATCACATCTCATGTTATAGGAAGGATCTCAGGTTTGGTATTAGAAGCATTGAGATATCCCTTCTCATGCTATAGGAAGGGTCTCAGGATTGGAATGTGAAGGATTTGGATATCACATATCATGCTAAAGGAAGGGTCTCAGGTTTGGTAGAAGCATTGAGATATCACGTCTCTGCTATCGGAAGGGTCTCAGGATTGGATTGGGAAGGAGTTGGATATCCCTTCTCATGCTATAGGAAGGGTCTCAGGTTTGGTATAAGCATTGAGATATCACATCTCTGCTATCGGAAGGGTCTCAGGATTGGATTGGGAAGGAGTTAGATATCCCTTCTCATGCTATAGGAAGTGTCTCAGGTTGGAATGGGAAGGAGTTGGATATCACATCTCATGTTATAGGAAGGGTCTCAGGATTGGAATGGGAAGGATTTGGATATCACATCTCTTGCTATAGGAAGGGTCTCAGGATTGGAATGGGTAGGAGTTGGATATTACTTTCTTGCTATAGTTAGTGTCTCAGGATTGGAACGGGAAGGAGTTGGATATCACATCTCATGTTATAGGAAGGGTCTCAGGTTTGGTATAAGCATTGAGATATCACATCTCTGCTATCGGAAGTGGCTCAGGATTGGAATGGGAAGGAGTTGGATATCCCATCTCATGTTATAGGACGAGTCTCTGGTTTGGTATTAGAATAATTGAGATATCACATCGCATGCTGCAGGAAGGGTCTAAGGATTGGAATGGGATGGACTTAGATATCACATCTCATGCTATAGGTAGGCTCTCAGGTTTGGTATAAGCATTGAGATATCACATCTCATGCTATAGGAAGGGTCTCAGGATTGGAATGGGAAGGAATTGGATATCACATCTCATGCTATAGGAAGGGTCTCAGATTTGGTATAAGCATTGAGATATCACATCTCATGCTATAGGAAGGGTCTCAGGATTGGAATGGGAAGGAGTTGTATATGACATCCCAGGCCATAGGAAGGGTCTCAGGTTTGGTATAAGCATTGAGATATCACATCTCTGCTATCGGAAGGGTCTCAGGATTGGAATGGGAAGGAGTTGGATATCCCATCTCATGTTATAGGAAGGGTCTCAGGTTTGGTATTAGAAGCATAGAGATATCACATCTCATGCTATAGGAAGGGTCTCAGGATTCGAATGGGAAGGACTTGGATGTCACATCTCATGCTATAGGGAGGGTCTCAAGTTTGATATTAGAAGCATTGAGATAACAAATCTCATGATATCGGAAGGGTCTCAGGATTGGAATGGGAAGGAGTTGGATATCACATCTCATGATAAAGGAAGGGTCTGAGGTTTGGAAGGGGAAGGATTTGGATATCACATCTCATGTTATAGGACGGGTCTCAGGTTTGGTATTAGAAGCATTGAGATATCAAGTCTCATGGTATAAGAAGGGTCTCAGAATTGGAATGGGAAGGAGTTGGATATCACACCTCAAGCTATAGGAAGGGTCTCAGGATTGGAATGGGAAGGAGTTTGATATCACATCTCATGCCATAGTATGGGTCTCAGGTTTGGTAGAAGCATTGGGATATCACATCTCATGCTATCGGAAGGGTATCAGTATTGGATTTGGAAGGAGTTGGATATCCCATCTCATGCTATAGGAAGGGTCTCAGGTTGGAATGGGAAGGAGTTGGATATCACATTTCATGTTATAGAAAGGGTCTCAGGATTGGAATGGGAAGGACTTGGATATCATATCTCATGCTATAGGAAGGCTCTCAGGTTTGGAAGGGGAAGGAGTTGGATATCACATTTCATGTTAGAGGAAGGATCTCAGGTTTGGTATTAGAGGCCTTGAGATATCACATCTCATGCTATAGGAAGGGTCTCTGGATTGGAATGGGAAGGAGTTGGATATCACATCTCAAGCTATAGGAAGGGTCTCAGGTTTGGTATAAGCATTGAGATAGCACATCTCATGCTATAGGAAGGGTCTCAGGATTGGAATGGGAAAGAGTTGGATATCACATCTCATGTTATAGGAAGGATCTCAGGCTTGGTATTAGAAGCATTGAGACATCACATCTCATGCTATAGGAAGGGTCTCAGGATTGGAATGGGAAGGAGTTGGATATCACATCTCATGCTATAGGAAGGGTCTCAGGTTTGGTATATGCATTGAGATATCACATCTCATGCTATAGGAAGGGTCTCAGGATTGGAATGGGAAGGAGTTGTATATGACATCTCATGACATAGGAAGGGTCTCAGGTTTGGTATAAGCATTGAGATATCACATCACATGCTATAGAAAGGGTCTCAGGATTGGAATGGGAAGGACTTGGATATCACATCTCATGCTATAGGCAGGGTCTCAGGTTTGGAAAGGGAAGGAGATGGATATCACATTTCATGTTAGAGATAGGATCTCAGGTTTGGTATTAGAGGCATTGAGATATCACATCTCATGCTATCAGAAGGGTCTCAGGATTGGAATGGGAAGGAGTTGTATATCACATCTCATGCTAAAGGGAGGGTCTCAGGTTTGGAAGGGGAAGGATTTGGAAATCACATCTCATGTTATAGGAAGGGTCTCAGGTTTGGTATTAGAAGCATTGAGATATCACATCTCATGCTATAGGAAGGGTCTCAGGATTGGAATGGGGAGGACTTGGATGTCACATCTCATGCTATAGGGAGGGTCTCAAGTTTGATATTAGAAGCATTGAGATAACAAATCTCATGATATCGGAAGGGTCTCAGGATTGGAATGGGAAGGAGTTGGATATCACATCTCATGATAATGGAAGGGTCTAAGGTTTGGAAGGGGAAAGATTTGGATATCACATCTCATGTTATAGGACAGGTCTCAGGTTTGATATTAGATGCATTGAGATATCAAGTCTCATGGCATAGGTAGGGTCTCAGAATTGGAATGGGAAGGAGTTGGATATCACATCTCAAGCTATAGGAAGAGTCTCAGGATTGGAATGGGAATGAGTTTGATATCAGATCTAATGCCATAGTATGGGTCTCAGGTTTGGTAGAAGCATTGGGATATCACATCACATGCTATTGGAAGGGTATCAGTATTGGATTTGGAAGGAGTTGAATATCCCATCTCATGCTATAGTATGGGTCTCAGGTTTGGTAGAAGCATTGGGATATCACATCTCATGCTATTGGAAGGGTATCAGTATTGGATTTGGAAGGAGTTGGATATCCCATCTCATGCTATAGGAAGGGTCTCAGATTTGGTATAAGCATTGAGATATCACATCTCATGCTATAGGAAGGGTCTCAGGATTGGATTGGGAAGGAGTTGTATATGACATCTCAGGCCATAGGAAGGGTCTCAGGATTGGTATAAGCATTGAGATATCACATCTCTGCTATCGGAAGGGTCTCAGGATTGGAATGGGAAGGAGTTGGATATCCCATCTCATGTTATAGGAAGAGTCTCAGGTTTGGTATTAGAAGCATTGAGATATCACATCTCATGCTATAGGAAGGGTCTCAGGATTGGAATGGGGAGGACTTGGATGTCACATCTCATGCTATAGGGAGGGTCTCAAGTTTGATATTAGAAGCATTGAGATAACAAATCTCATGATATCGGAAGGGTCTCGGGATTGGAATGGGAAGGAGTTGGATATCACATCTCATGATAAAGGAAGGGTCTAAGGTTTGGAAGGGGAAAGATTTGGATATCACATCTCATGTTATAGGACAGGTCTCAGGTTTGGTATTAGAAGCATTGAGATATCAAGTCTCATGGCATAGGAAGGGTCTCAGAATTGGAATGGGAAGAAGTTGGATATCACATCTCAAGCTATAGGAAGAGTCTCAGGATTGGAATGGGAAGGAGTTTGATATCACATCTCATGCCATAGTATGGGTCTCAGGTTTGGTAGAAGCATTGGGATATCACATCTCATGCTATTGGAAGGGTATCAGTATTGGATTTGGAAGGAGTTGGATATCCCATCTCATGCTATAGGAAGGGTCTCAGGTTGGAATGGGAAGGAGTTGGATATCACATTTCATGTTATAGGAAGGGTCTCAGGATTGGAATGGGAAGGACTTGGATATCATATCACATGCTATAGGAAGGCTCTCAGGTTTGGAAGGGGAAGGAGTTGGATATCACATTTCATGTTAGAGGAAGGATCTCAGGTTTGGTATTAGAGGCCTTGAGATATCACATCTCATGCTATAGGAAGGGTCTCTGGATTGGAATGGGAAGGAGTTGGATATCACATCTCAAGCTATAGGAAGGGTCTCAGGTTTGGTATAAGCATTGAGATATCACATCTCATGCTATAGGAAGGGTCTCAGGATTGGAATGGGAAGGAGTTGGATATCACATCTCATATTATAGGAAATATCTCAGGTTTGGTATTAGAAGCATTGAGACATCACATCTCATGTTATAGGAAGGGTCTCAGGATTGGAATGGGAAGAAGTTGGATATCACATCTCATGCTATAGGAAAGGTCTCAGGTTTGGTATATGCATTGAGATATCACATCTCATGCTATAGGAAGGGTCTCAGGATTGGAATGGGAAGGAGTTGTATATGACATCTCATGCCATAGGAAGGGTCTCAGGTTTGGTATACGCATTGAGATATCACATCACATGCTATAGAAAGGGTCTCAGGATTGGAATGGGAAGGACTTGGATATCACATCTCATGCTATAGGCAGGGTCTCAGGTTTGGAAAGGGAAGGAGATGGATATCACATTTCATGTTAGAGATAGGATCTCAGGTTTGGTATTAGAGGCATTGAGATATCACATCTCATGCTATCAGAAGGGTCTCAGGATTGGAATGGGAAGGAGTTGTATATCACATCTCATGCTAAAGGGAGGGTCTCAGGTTTGGAAGGGGAAGGTTTTGGAAATCACATCTCATGTTATAGGAAGGGTCTCAGGTTTCGTATTAGAAGCATTGAGATATCACATCTCATGCTATAGGAAGGGTCTCAGGATTGGAATGGGGAGGACTTGGATGTCACATCTCATGCTATAGGGAGGGTCTCAAGTTTGATATTAGAAGCATTGAGATAACAAATCTCATGATATCGGAAGGGTCTCAGGATTGGAATGGGAAGGAGTTGGATATCACATCTCATGATAATGGAAGGCTCTCAGGTTTGGAAGGGGAAGGAGTCGGATATCACATTTCATGTTAGAGGAAGGATCTCAGGTTTGGTATTAGAGGCCTTGAGATATCACATCTCATGCTATAGGAAGGGTCTCAGGATTGGAATGGGAAGGAGTTGGATATCACATCTCAAGCTTTAGGAAGGGTCTCAGGTTTGGTATAAGCATTGAGATAGCACATCTCATGCTATAGGAAGGGTTTCAGGATTGGAATGGGAAGGAGTTGGATATCACATCTCATGTTATAGGAAAGATCTCCGGTTTGGTATTAGAAGCATTGAGACATCACATCTCATGTTATAGGAAGGGTCTCAGGATTGGAATGGGAAGAAGTTGGATATCACATCTCATGCTATAGGAAGGGTCTCAGGTTTGGAAGGGGAAAGAGTTGGATATCCAATCTCATGTTATAGGACTGGTCTCAGGTTTGGTATTAGAAGCATTGAGATATCACATTGCATGCTGTAGGAAGGTTCTCAGGTTTGGTATTAGAAGCATTGAGACATCACATCTCATGCTATAGGAAGGGTCTCAGGATTGGAATGGGAAGGAGTTGGATATCACATCTCATGTTATAGGAAGGATCTCAGGTTTGGTATTAGAAGCATTGAGACATCACATCTCATGCTATAGGAAGGGTCTCAGGATTGGAATGGGAAGGAGTTGGATATCACATCTCATGCTATAGGAAGGGTCTCAGATTTGGTATAAGCATTGAGATATCACATCTCATGCTATAGGAAGGGTCTCAGGATTGGATTGGGAAGGAGTTGTATATGACATCTCAGGCCATAGGAAGGGTCTCAGGATTGGTATAAGCATTGAGATATCACATCTCATGCTATAGGCAGGGTCTCAGGTTTGGAAAGGGAAGGAGATGGATATCACATTTCATGTTAGAGATAGGATCTCAGGTTTGGTATTAGAGGCATTGAGATATCACATCTCATGCTATCAGAAGGGTCTCAGGATTGGAATGGGAAGGAGTTGTATATCACATCTCATGCTAAAGGGAGGGTCTCAGGTTTGGAAGGGGAAGGTTTTGGAAATCACATCTCATGTTATAGGAAGGGTCTCAGGTTTCGTATTAGAAGCATTGAGATATCACATCTCATGCTATAGGAAGGGTCTCAGGGTTGGAATGGGGAGGACTTGGATGTCACATCTCATGCTATAGGGAGGGTCTCAAGTTTGATATTAGAAGCATTGAGATAACAAATCTCATGATATCGGAAGGGTCTCAGGATTGGAATGGGAAGGAGTTGGATATCACATCTCATGATAATGGAAGGCTCTCAGGTTTGGAAGGGGAAGGAGTCGGATATCACATTTCATGTTAGAGGAAGGATCTCAGGTTTGGTATTAGAGGCCTTGAGATATCACATCTCATGCTATAGGAAGGGTCTCAGGATTGGAATGGGAAGGAGTTGGATATCACATCTCAAGCTTTAGGAAGGGTCTCAGGTTTGGTATAAGCATTGAGATAGCACATCTCATGCTATAGGAAGGGTTTCAGGATTGGAATGGGAAGGAGTTGGATATCACATCTCATGTTATAGGAAAGATCTCCGGTTTGGTATTAGAAGCATTGAGACATCACATCTCATGTTATAGGAAGGGTCTCAGGATTGGAATGGGAAGAAGTTGGATATCACATCTCATGCTATAGGAAGGGTCTCAGGTTTGGAAGGGGAAAGAGTTGGATATCCAATCTCATGTTATAGGACTGGTCTCAGGTTTGGTATTAGAAGCATTGAGATATCACATTGCATGCTGTAGGAAGGTTCTCAGGTTTGGTATTAGAAGCATTGAGACATCACATCTCATGCTATAGGAAGGGTCTCAGGATTGGAATGGGAAGGAGTTGGATATCACATCTCATGTTATAGGAAGGATCTCAGGTTTGGTATTAGAAGCATTGAGACATCACATCTCATGCTATAGGAAGGGTCTCAGGATTGGAATGGGAAGGAGTTGGATATCACATCTCATGCTATAGGAAGGGTCTCAGATTTGGTATAAGCATTGAGATATCACATCTCATGCTATAGGAAGGGTCTCAGGATTGGATTGGGAAGGAGTTGTATATGACATCTCAGGCCATAGGAAGGGTCTCAGGATTGGTATAAGCATTGAGATATCACATCTCTGCTATCGGAAGGGTCTCAGGATTGGAATGGGAAGGAGTTGGATATCCCATCTCATGTTATAGGAAGGGTCTCAGGTTTGGTATTAGAAGCATTGAGATATCACATCTCATGCTATAGGAAGGGTCTCAGGATTGGAATGGGGAGGACTTGGATGTCACATCTCATGCTATAGGGAGGGTCTCAAGTTTGATATTAGAAGCATTGAGATAACAAATCTCATGATATCGGAAGGGTCTCAGGATTGGAATGGGAAGGAGTTGGATATCACATCTCATGATAAAGGAAGGGTCTAAGTTTTGGAAGGGGAAAGATTTGGATATCACATCTCATGTTATAGGATGGGTCTCAGGTTTGGTATTAGAAGCATTGAGATATCAAGTCTCATGGCATAGGAAGGGTCTCAGAATTGGAATGGGAAGGAGTTGGATATCACATCTCAAGCTATAGGAAGAGTCTCAAGATTGGAATGGGAAGGAGTTTGATATCACATCTCATGCCATAGTATGGGTCTCAGGTTTGGTAGAAGCATTGGGATATCACATCTCATGCTATTGGAAGGGTATCAATATTGGATTTGGAAGGAGTTGGATATCCCATCTCATGCTATAGGAAGGGTCTCAGGTTGGAATGGGAAGGAGTTGGATATCACATTTCATGTTAGAGGAACGATCTCAGGTTTGGTATTAGAGGCCTTGAGATATCACATATCATGCTATAGGAAGGGTCTCAGGATTGTAATGGGAAGGAGTTGGATATCACATCTCAAGCTTTAGGAAGGGTCTCAGGTTTGGTATAAGCATTGCGATAGCACATCTCATGCTATAGGAAGGGTCTCAGGATTGGAATGGGAAGGAGTTGGATATCACATCTCATGTTATAGGAAGGATCTCAGGTTTGGTATTAGAAGCATTGAGACATCACATCTCATGCTATAGGAAGGGTCTCAGGATTGGATTGGGAAGGAGTTGTATATGACATCTCAGGCCATAGGAAGGGTCTCAGGATTGGTATAAGCATTGAGATATCACATCTCTGCTATCGGAAGGGTCTCAGGATTGGAATGGGAAGGAGTTGGATATCCCATCTCATGATAAAGGAAGGGTCTAAGGTTTGGAAGGGGAAAGATTTGGATATCACATCTCATGTTATAGGACGGGTCTCAATTTTGATATTAGAAGCATTGAGATAACAAATCTCATGATATCTGAAGGGTCTCAGGATTGGAATGGGAAGGAGTTGGATATCACATCTCATGATAAAGGAAGGGTCTAAGGTTTGGAAGGGGAAAGATTTTGATATCACATCTCATGTTATAGGACGGGTCTCAGGTTTGGTATTAGAAGCATTGAGATATCAAGTCTCATGGTATAGGAAGGGTCTCAGAATTGCAATGGGAAGGATTTGGATATCACATCTCAAGCTATAGGAAGAGTCTCAGGATTGGAATGGGAAGGAGTTTGATATCACATCTCATGCCATAGTATGGTTCTCAGGTTTGGTAGAAGCATTGGGATATCACATCTCATGCTATTGGAAGGGTATCAGTATTGGATTTGGAAGGAGTTGGATATCCCATCTCATGCTATAGGAAGGGTCTCAGGTTGGAATGGGAAAGAGTTGGATATCACATTTCATGTTATAGGAACGGTCTCAGGATTGGAATGGGAAGGAGTTGGATATCACATCTCAAGCTTTAGGAAGGGTCTCAGGTTTGGTATAAGCATTGAGATAGCACATCTCATGCTATAGGAAGGGTCTCAGGATTGGAATGGGAAGGAGTTGGATATCACATCTCATGTTATAGGAAAGATCTCAGGTTTGGTATTAGAAGCATTGAGACATCACATCTCATGTTATAGGAAGGGTCTTAGGATTGGAATGGGAAGAAGTTGGATATCACATCTCATGCTATAGGAAGGGTCTCAGGTTTGGAAGGGGAAGGAGTTGGATATCCAATCTCATGTTATAGGACTGGTCTCAGGTTTGGTATTAGAAGCATTGAGATATCACATCGCATGCTGTAGGAAGGTTCTCAGGTTTGGAATGGGGAGGAATTGGATATCACATCTCATGTCATAGGAAGGATCTCAGGTTTGGTATTAGAAGCATTGAGATATCACATCTCATGCTATAGGAATGGTCTCAGGATTGGAATGGGAAGGAGTTGGATATTACATTCTTGCTATAGGAAGGGTCTCATGTTTGGAATGGGAAGGAGTTGGATATCACATATGCTATAGGAAGGGTCTCAGGTTTGAAACGGGAAGGAGTTGGATATCACATCTCATGTTATAGGAAGGGTCTCAGGTTTGGTATAAGCATTGAGATATCACATCTCTGCTATCGGAAGTGTCTCAGGATTGGAATGGGAAGGTGTTGGATATCCCATCTCATGTTATAGGACGGGTCTCAGGTTTGTTATTAGAATCATTGAGATATCATATTGCATGCTGTAGGAAGGGTCTAAGGATTGGAATGGGAAGGACTTGGAAATCACATCTCATGCTATAGGTAGGCTCTCAGGTTTGGAAAGGGAAGGAGTTCGATATCACATTTCATGTTAGAGGAAGGATCTCAGGTTTGGTATTAGAGGCATTGAGATATCACATCTCATCCTATAGGAAGGGACTCAGGATTGGAATGGGAAGGAGTTGGATATCACATCTCATGCTATAGGAAGGGTCTCAGGTTTGGTATAAGCATTGAGATATCACATCTCATGCTATAGGAAGGGTCTCAGGATTGGAATGGGAAGGAGTTGGATATCACATCTCATGTTATAGGAAGGATCTCAGGTTTGGTATTAGAAGCATTGAGACATCACATCTCATGCTATCGGAAGGGTCTCAGGATTGGAATGGGAAGGAGTTGGATATCCCATCTCATGCTATAGGGAGGGTATCAAGTTTGATATTAGAAGCATTGAGATATCACATCTCATGCTATAGGAAGGGTCTCAGGATTGGAATGGGAAGGAGTTGGATATCACATCTCATGCTATAGGAAGGGTCTCAGGTTTGGTATAAGCAGTGAGATATCACATCTCATGCTATAGGAAGTGTCTCAGGATTGGAATGGGAAGGAGTTGGATATCACATCTCATGTTATAGGAAGGATCTCAGGTTTGGTATAAGCAAAGAGATATCACATCTCTGCTATCGGAAGGGTCTCAGGATTGGAATGGGAAGGAGTTGGATATTCCCATCTCATGTTATAGGAAGGGTCTCAGGTTTGGTATTAGAAGCATTGAGATATCACATCTCATGCTATAGGAAGGGTCTCAGGATTGGAATGGGAAGGACTTGGATATCACATCTCATGCTATAGGGAGGGTCTCAAGTTTGATATTAGAAGCATTGAGATATCACATCTCATGATATCGGAAGGGTCTCAGGGATGGAATGGGAAGGAGTTGGACATCACATCTCATGATAAAGGAAGGGTCTAAGGTTTGGAAGGGGAAGGAGTTTGATATCACATCTCATGCCATAGTATGGGTCTCAGGTTTGGTAGAAGCATTGGGATATCACATCTCATGCTATCGGAAGGGTATCAGGATTGGATTTGGAAGGAGTTGGATATCCCATCTCATGCTATAGGAAGGGTCTCAGGTTGGAATGGGAAGGAGTTGGATATCACATCTCATGTTATAGGAAGGGTCTCAGGATTGGAATGGGAAGGACTTGGATATCACATCTCATGCTATAGGAAGGCTCTCAGGTTTGGAAGGGGAAAGAGTTGGATATCACATTTCATGTTAGAGGTAGGATCTCAGGTTTGGTATTAGAGGCATTGAGATATCACATCTCATGCTATCAGAAGAGTCTCAGAATTGGAATGGGAAGGAGTTGGATATCACATCTCATGCTAAAGGGAGGGTCTCAGGTTTGGAAGGGGAAGGATTTGGATATCACATCTCATGTTATAGGAAGGATCTCAGGTTTGGTATTAGAAGCATTGAGATATCACATCTCATGCTATCGGAAGGATCTCAGGTTTGGTATAGAAGCATTGAGATATCACATCTCATGCTATCAGAAGGGTCTCAGGATTTGAATGGGAAGGAGTTGGATATCACATCTCATGCTAAAGGGAGGGTCTCAGGTTTGGAAGGGGAAGGATTTGGATATCACATCTCATGTTATCGGAAGGATCTCAGGTTTGGTATTAGAAGTATTGAGATATCACATCTCATGCTATAGGAAGGGTCTCAGGATTGGAATGGGAAGGAGTTGGTTATCACATCTCATGCTAAAGGAAGGGTCTCAGGTTTGGTAGAAGCATTGAGATATCACATCTCATGCTATAGGAAGGGTCTCAGGATTGGAATGGGAAGGATTTAGATATCACATATCATGCTATAGGGAGGGTCTCAGTTTTGATATTAGAAGCATTGAGATATCACATCTCATGCTATCGGAAGTGTCTCAGGATTGGAATGGGAAGGAGCTGGATATCACATCTCATGCTAAAGGAAGGGTCTCAGGTTTGGAACGGGAAGGAGTTGGATATCACATCTCATGTTATAGGAAGGGTCTCAGGTTTGGTATAAGCATTGAGATATCACATCTCTGCTATCGGAAGTGTCTCAGGATTGGAATGGGAAGGACTTGGATATCACATCTCATGCTATAGATAGGCTCTCAGGTTTGGAAAGGGAAGGAGTTGGATATCACATTTCATGTTAGAGGAAGGATCTCAGGTTTGGTATTAGAGGCATTGAGATATCACATCTCAGGCTATAGGAAGGGTCTCAGGATTGGAAAGGGAAGGAGTTGGATATCACATCTCATGCTATAGGAAGGGTCTCAGGATTGGAATGGGAAGGAGTTGGATATCACATCTCATGCTATAGGAAGGGTCTCAGGTTTGGTATAAGCATTGAGATATCACATCTCGTGCTATAGGAAGGGTCTCAGGATTGGAATGGGAAGGAGTTGTATATGACATCTCATGCTATAGACAGGGTCTCAGGTTTGGAAAGGGAAGGAGATGGATATCACATTTCATGTTAGAGGTAGGATCTCAGGTTTGGTATTAGAGGCATTGAGATATCACATCTCATGCTATCAGAAGGGTCTCAGGATTGGAATGGGAAGGAGTTGGATATCACATCTCATGCTAAAGGGAGGGTCTCAGGTTTGGAAGGGGAAGGATTTGGAAATCACATCTCATGTTATAGGAAGGATCTCAGGTTTGGTATTAGAAGCATTGAGATATCACATCTCATGCTATCATAAGGGTCTCAGGATTGGAATCGGAAGGAGTTGGATATCACATCTCATGTTATAGGAAGGATCTCAGGTTTGGTATTAGAAGCATTGAGACATCACATCTCATGCTATAGGAAGGGTCTCAGGATTGGAATGGGAAGGAGTTGGATATCACATCTCATGCTATAGGAAGGGTCTCAGATTTGGTATAAGCATTGAGATATCACATCTCATGCTATAGGAAGGGACTCAGGATTGTAATGGGAAGCAGTTGGATATCACATCTCAGGCCATAGGAAGGGTCTCAGGTTTGGTATAAGCATTGAGATATCACATCTCTGCTATCGGAAGGGTCTCAGGATTGGAATGGGAAGGAGTTGGATATCCCATCTCATGTTATAGGAAGAGTCTCAGGTTTGGTATTAGAAGCATTGAGATATCCCATCTCATGCTATAGGAAGGGTCTCAGGTTGGAATGGGAAGGAGTTGGATATCACATTTCATGTTATAGGAAGGGTCTCAGGATTGGATGGGAAGGACTTGGATATCATATCTCATGCTATAGGAAGGCTCTCAGGTTTGGAAGGGGAAGGAGTTGGATATCACATTTCATGTTAGAGGAAGGATCTCAGGTTTGGTATTAGAGGCCTTGAGATATCACATCTCATGCTATAGGAAGGCTCTCAGGATTGGAATGGGAAGGAGTTGGATATCACATCTCAAGCTATAGGAAGGGTCTCAGGTTTGGTATAAGCATTGAGATATCACATCTCATGCTATAGGAAGGGTCTCAGGATTGGAATGGGAAGGAGTTGGATATCACATCTCATGTTATAGGAAAGATCTCAGGTTTGGTATTAGAAGCATTGAGACATCACATCTCATGTTATAGGAAGGGTCTCAGGATTGGAATGGGAAGAAGTTGGATATCACATCTCATGCTATAGGAAGGGTCTCAGGTTTGGAAGGGGAAGGAGTTGGATATCCAATCTCATGTTATAGGACTGGTCTCGGGTTTGGTATTAGAAGCATTGAGATATCACATCGCATGCTGTAGGAAGGTTCTCAGGTTTGGAATGGGGAGGAATTGGATATCACATCTCATGTCATAGGAAGGATCTCAGGTTTGGTATTAGAAGCATTGAGATATCAGATCTCATGCTATAGGAATGGTCTCAGGATTGGAATGGGAAGGAATTGGATATTACATTCTTGCTATAGGAAGGGTCTCATGTTTGGAATGGGAAGGAGTTGGATATCACATATGCTATAGGAAGGGTCTCAGGTTTGGACCGGGAAGGAGTAGGATATCACATCTCATGTTATAGGAAGGGTCTCAGGTTTGGTATAAGCATTGAGATATCACATCTCTGCTATCGGAAGTGTCTCAGGATTGGAATGGGAAGGAGTTGGATATCCCATCTCATGTTATAGGATGGGTCTCAGGTTTGTTATTAGAATCATTGAGATATCATATTGCATGCTGTAGGAAGGGTCTAAGGATTGGAATGGGAAGTACTTGGATATCACATCTCATGATATAGGTAGGCTCTCAGGTTTGGAAAGGGAAGGAGTTGGATATCACATTTCATGTTAGAGGAAGGATCTCAGGTTTGGTATTAGAGGCATTGAGATATCACATCTCATGCTATAGGAAGGGTCTCAGGTTGGAATGGGAAGGAGTTGGATATCACATTTCATGTTATAGGAAGGGTCTCAGGATTGGATGGGAAGGACTTGGATATCATATCTCATGCTATAGGAAGGCTCTCAGGTTTGGAAGGGGAAGGAGTTGGATATCACATTTCATGTTAGAGGAAGGATCTCAGGTTTGGTATTAGAGGCCTTGAGATATCACATCTCATGCTATAGGAAGGCTCTCAGGATTGGAATGGGAAGGAGTTGGATATCACATCTCAAGCTATAGGAAGGGTCTCAGGTTTGGTATAAGCATTGAGATATCACATCTCATGCTATAGGAAGGGTCTCAGGATTGGAATGGGAAGGAGTTGGATATCACATCTCATGTTATAGGAAAGATCTCAGGTTTGGTATTAGAAGCATTGAGACATCACATCTCATGTTATAGGAAGGGTCTCAGGATTGGAATGGGAAGAAGTTGGATATCACATCTCATGCTATAGGAAGGGTCTCAGGTTTGGAAGGGGAAGGAGTTGGATATCCAATCTCATGTTATAGGACTGGTCTCGGGTTTGGTATTAGAAGCATTGAGATATCACATCGCATGCTGTAGGAAGGTTCTCAGGTTTGGAATGGGGAGGAATTGGATATCACATCTCATGTCATAGGAAGGATCTCAGGTTTGGTATTAGAAGCATTGAGATATCACATCTCATGCTATAGGAATGGTCTCAGGATTGGAATGGGAAGGAATTGGATATTACATTCTTGCTATAGGAAGGGTCTCATGTTTGGAATGGGAAGGAGTTGGATATCACATATGCTATAGGAAGGGTCTCAGGTTTGGACCGGGAAGGAGTAGGATATCACATCTCATGTTATAGGAAGGGTCTCAGGTTTGGTATAAGCATTGAGATATCACATCTCTGCTATCGGAAGTGTCTCAGGATTGGAATGGGAAGGAGTTGGATATCCCATCTCATGTTATAGGATGGGTCTCAGGTTTGTTATTAGAATCATTGAGATATCATATTGCATGCTGTAGGAAGGGTCTAAGGATTGGAATGGGAAGTACTTGGATATCACATCTCATGATATAGGTAGGCTCTCAGGTTTGGAAAGGGAAGGAGTTGGATATCACATTTCATGTTAGAGGAAGGATCTCAGGTTTGGTATTAGAGGCATTGAGATATCACATCTCATGCTATAGGAAGGGTCTCAGGATTGGAATGGGAAGGAGTTGGATATCACATCTCATGCTATAGGAAGGGTCTCAGGTTTGGTATAAGCATCGAGATATCACATCTCATGCTATAGGAAGGGTCTCGGGATTGGAATGGGAAGGAGTTGGATATCACATCTCATGTTATAGGAAGGATCTCAGGTTTGGTATTAGAAGCATTGAGACATCACATCTCATGCTATAGGAAGGGTCTCAGGATTGGAATGGGAAGGAGTTGGATATCACATCTCATGCTATAGGAAGGGTCTCAGGTTTGGTATAAGCATTGAGATATCACATCTCATGCTATAGGAAGTGTCTCAGGATTGGAATGGGAAGGACTTGGGTATCACATCTCATGCTATTGGGAGGGTCTCAAGTTTGATATTAGAAGCATTGAGATATCACATCTCATGCTATAGGAAGGGTCTCAGGATTGGAATGGGAAGGAGTTGGATATCACATCTCAAGCTTTAGGAAGGGTCTCAGGTTTGGTATAAGCATTGAGATAGCACATCTCATGCTATAGGAAGGGTCTCAGGATTGGAATGGGAAGGAGTTGGATATTACATCTCATGTTATAGGAAAGATCTCAGGTTTGGTATTAGAAGCATTGAGACATCACATCTCATGTTATAGGAAGGGTCTCAGGATTGGAATGGGAAGAAGTTGGATATCACATCTCATGCTATAGGAAGGGTCTCAGGTTTGGAAGGGGAAGGAGTTGGATATCCAATCTCATGTTATAGGACTGGTCTCAGGTTTGGTATTAGAAGCATTGAGATATCACATCGCATGCTGTAGGAAGGTTCTCAGGTTTGGTATTAGAAGCATTGAGACATCACATCTCATGCTATAGGAAGGGTCTCAGGATTGGAATGGGAAGGAGTTGGATATCACATCTCATGTTATAGGAAGGATCTCAGGTTTGGTATTAGAAGCATTGAGACATCACATCTCATGCTATAGGAAGGGTCTCAGGATTGGAATGGGAAGGAGTTGGATATCACATCTCATGCTATAGGAAGGGTCTCAGATTTGGTATAAGCATTGAGATATCACATCTCATGCTATAGGAAGGGTCTCAGGATTCTATTGGGAAGGAGTTGTATATGACATCTCAGGCCATAGGAAGGGTCTCAGGATTGGTATAAGCATTGAGATATCACATCTCTGCTATCGGAAGGGTCTCAGGATTGGAATGGGAAGGAGTTGGATATCCCATCACATGATAAAGGAAGGGTCTAAGGTTTGGAAGGGGAAAGATTTGGATATCACATCTCATGTTATAGGCTGGTCTCAATTTTGATATTAGAAGCATTGAGATAACAAATCTCATGATATCGGAAGGGTCTCAGGATTGGAATGGGAAGGAGTTGGATATCACATCTCATGATAAAGGAAGGGTCTAAGGTTTGGAAGGGGAAAGATTTGGATATCACATCTCATGTTATAGGACGGGTCTCAGGTTTGGTATTAGAAGCATTGAGATATCAAGTCTCATGGTATAGGAAGGGTCTCAGAATTGGAATGGGAAGGATTTCGGATATCACATCTCAAGCTATAGGAAGAGTCTCAGGATTGGAATGGGAAGGAGTTTGATATCACATCTCATGCCATAGTATGGTTCTCAGGTTTGGTAGAAGCATTGGGATATCACATCTCATGCTATTGGAAGGGTATCAGTATTGGATTTGGAAGGAGTTGGATATCCCATCTCATGCTATAGGAAGGGTCTCAGGTTGGAATGGGAAGGAGTTGGATATCACATTTCATGTTATAGGAAGGGTCTCAGGATTGGAATGGGAAGGAGTTGGATATCACATCTCAAGCTTTAGGAAGGGTCTCAGGTTTGGTATAAGCATTGAGATAGCACATCTCATGCTATAGGAAGGGTCTCAGGATTGGAATGGGAAGGAGTTGGATATCACATCTCATGTTATAGGAAAGATCTCAGGTTTGGTATTAGAAGCATTGAGACATCACATCTCATGTTATAGGAAGGGTCTCAGGATTGGAATGGGAAGAAGTTGGATATCACATCTCATGCTATAGGAAGGGTCTCAGGTTTGGAAGGGGAAGGAGTTGGATATCCAATCTCATGTTATAGGACTGGTCTCAGGTTTGGTATTAGAAGCATTGAGATATCACATCGCATGCTGTAGGAAGGTTCTCAGGTTTGGAATGGGGAGGAATTGGATATCACATCTCATGTCATAGGAAGGATCTCAGGTTTGGTATTCGAAGCATTGAGATATCACATCTCATGCTATAGGAATGGTCTCAGGATTGGAATGGGAAGGAGTTGGATATTACATTCTTGCTATAGGAAGGGTCTCATGTTTGGAATGGGAAGGAGTTGGATATCACATATGCTATAGGAAGGGTCTCATGTTTGAAACGGGAAGGAGTTGGATATCACATCTCATGTTATAGGAAGGGTCTCAGGTTTGAAACGGGAAGGAGTTGGATATCACATCTCATGTTATAGGACGGGTCTAAGGTTTGTTATTAGAATCATTGAGATATCATATTGCATGCTGTAGGAAGGGTCTAAGGATTGGAATGGGAAGGACTTGGATATCACATCTCATGCTATAGGTAGGCTCTCAGGTTTGGAAAGGGAAGGAGTTCGATATCACATTTCATGTTAGAGGAAGGATCTCAGGTTTGGTATTAGAGGCATTGAGATATCACATCTCAAGCTTTAGGAAGGGTCTCAGGTTTGGTATAAGCATTGAGATAGCACATCTCATGCTATAGGAAGGGTCTCAGGATTGGAATGGGAAGGAGTTGGATATTACATCTCATGTTATAGGAAAGATCTCAGGTTTGGTATTAGAAGCATTGAGACATCACATCTCATGTTATAGGAAGGGTCTCAGGATTGGAATGGGAAGAAGTTGGATATCACATCTCATGCTATAGGAAGGGTCTCAGGTTTGGAAGGGGAAGGAGTTGGATATCCAATCTCATGTTATAGGACTGGTCTCAGGTTTGGTATTAGAAGCATTGAGATATCACATTGCATGCTGTAGGAAGGTTCTCAGGTTTGGTATTAGAAGCATTGTGACATCACATCTCATGCTATAGGAAGGGTCTCAGGATTGGAATGGGAAGGAGTTGGATATCACATCTCATGCTATAGGAAGGGTCTCAGATTTGGTATAAGCATCGAGATATCACATCTCATGCTATAGGAAGGGTCTCAGGATTGGAATGGGAAGGAGTTGGATATCCCATCTCATGTCATAGGAAGAGTCTCAGGTTTGGTATTAGAAGCATTGAGATATCACATCTCATGCTATAGGAAGTGTCTCAGGATTGGAATGGGAAGGACTTGGGTATCACATCTCATGCTATAGGGAGGGTCTCAAGTTTGATATTAGAAGCATTGAGATATCACATCTCATGCTATAGGAAGGGTCTCAGGATTGGAATGGGAAGGAGTTGGATATCACATCTCATTCTATCGGAAGGGTCTCAGGTTTGGTATAAGCAGTGAGATATCACATCTCATGCTATAGGAAGTGTCTCAGGATTGGAATGGGAAGGAGTTGGATATCACATCTCATGTTATAGGAAGGATCTCAGGTTTGGTATAAGCATTGAGATATCACATCTCTGCTATCGGAAGGGTCTCAGGATTGGAATGGGAAGGAGTTGGATATTCCCATCTCATGTTATAGGAAGGGTCTCAGGTTTGGTATTAGAAGCATTGAGATATCCCATCTCATGATATAGGAAGGGTCCCAGGTTGGAATGGGAAGGAGTAGGATATCACATTTCATGTTATAGGAAGGGTCTCAGGATTGGAATGGGAAGGACTTGGATATCATATCTCATGCTATAGGAAGGCTCTCAGGTTTGGAAGGGGAAGGAGTTGGATATCACATTTCATGTTAGAGGAAGGATCTCAGGTTTGGTATTAGAGGCCTTGAGATATCACATCTCATGCTATAGGAAGGGTCTCAGGATTGGAATGGGAAGGAGTTGGATATCACATCTCAAGCTATAGGAACGGTCTCAGGTTTGGTATAAGCATTGTGATATCGCATCTCATGCTATAGGAAGGGTCTCAGGATTGGAATGGGAAGGAGTTGGATATCACATCTCATGTTATAGGAAAGATCTCAGGTTTGGTATTAGAAGCATTGAGACATCACATCTCATGTTATAGGAAGGGTCTCAGGATTGGAATGGGAAGAAGTTGGATATCACATCTCATGCTATAGGAAGGGTCTCAGGTTTGGTATAAGCATTGAGATATCACATCTCATGCTATAGGAAGGGTCTCAGTATTGGAATGGGAAGGATTTGTATATGACATCTCATGCCATAGGAAGGGTCTCAGGTTTGGTATAAGCATTGAGATATCACATCACATGCTATAGGAAGGGTCTCAGGATTGGAATGGGAAGGACTTGGATATCACATCTCATGCTATAGGCAGGGTCTCAGATTTGGAAAGGGAAGGAGATGGATATCACATTTCATGTTAGAGGTAGGATCTCAGGTTTGGAATTAGAGGCATTGAGATATCACATCTCATGCTATAGGAAGGGTCTCAGGATTGGAATGGGAAGGAGTTGGATATCACATCTCATGCTATAGGAAGGGTCTCAGATTTGGTATAAGCATTGAGATATCACATCTCATGCTATAGGAAGGGTCTCAGGATTGGAATGGGAAGGAGTTGTATATGACATCTCAGGCCATGGGAAGGGTCTCAGGTTTGGAATAAGCATTAAGATATCACATCTCTGCTATCGGAAGGGTCTCAGGATTGGAATGGGAATGAGTTGGATATCACATCTCAAGCTATAGGAACGGTCTCAGGTTTGGTATAAGCATTGTGATATCACATCTCAAGCTATAGGAAGGGTCTCAGGATTGGAATGGGAAGGAGTTGGATATCACATCTCATGTTATAGGAAGAGTCTCGGGTTTGGTATTAGAAGCATTGAGATATCCCATCTCATGCTATAGGAAGGGTCTCAGGTTGGAATGGGAAGGAGTTGGATATCACATTTCATGTTATAGGAAGGGTCTCAGGATTGGAATTGGAAGGACTTGGCTATCATATCTCATGCTATAGGAAGGCTCTCAGGTTTGGAAGGGGAAGGAGTTGGATATCACATTTCATGTTAGAGGAACAATCTCAGGTTTGGTATTAGAGGCCTTGAGATATCACATCTCATGCTATAGGAAGGGTCTCAGGATTGGAATGGGAAGGAGTTGGATATCACATCTCAAGCTATAGGAACGGTCTCAGGTTTGGTATAAGCATTGTGATATCACATCTCATGCTATAGGAAGGGTCTCAGGATTGGAATGGGAAGGAGTTGGATATCACATCTCATGTTATAGGAAAGATCTCAGGTTTGGTATTAGAAGCATTGCGACATCACATCTCATGTTATAGGAAGGGTCTCAGGATTGGAATGGGAAGAAGTTGGATATCACATCTCATGCTATAGGAAGGGTCTCAGGTTTGG
This sequence comes from Ambystoma mexicanum, assembly GCF_040938575.1. Lineage (NCBI taxonomy): Eukaryota > Metazoa > Chordata > Amphibia > Caudata > Ambystomatidae > Ambystoma > Ambystoma mexicanum. Next base: position 345,258,070 of record NC_090936.1, read on the forward strand.
TATAAGCATTGAGATATCACATCTCATGCTATAGGAAGGGTCTCAGGTTTGGAATGGAAAGGAGTTGTATATGACATCTCATGCCATAGGAAGGGTCTCAGGTTTGGTATAAGCATTGAGATATCACATCACATGCTATAGGAAGGGTCTCAGGATTGGAATGGAAAGGACTTGGATATCACATCTCATGCTATAGGCAGGGTCTCAGGTTTGGAAAGGGAAGGAGATGGATATCACATTTCATTTTAGAGGTAGGATCTCAGGTTTGGTATTAGAGGCATTGAAATATCACATCTCATGCTATCAGAAGGGTCTCAGGATTGGAATGGGAAGGAGTTGGATATCACATCTCATGCTAAAGGGAGGGTCTCAGGTTTGGAAGGGGAAGGATTTGGAAATCACATCTCATGTTATAGGAAGGATCTCAGGTTTGGTATTAGAAGCATTGAGATATCACATCTCATGCTATCGGAAGTATCTCAGGTTTGGTATTAGAGGCATTGAGATATCACATCTCATGCTATCATAAGGGTCTCAGGATTGGAATGGGAAGGAGTTGGATATCACATCTCATGTTATAGGAAGGCTCTCAGGTTTGGAAGGGGAAGGAGTTGGATATCACATTTCATGTTAGAGGAACGATCTCAGGTTTGGTATTAGAGGCCTTGAGATATCACATCTCATGCTATAGGAAGGGTCTCAGGATTGGAATGGGAAGGAGTTGGATATCACATCTCATGTTATAGGAAGGGTCTCAGGATTGAAATGGGAAGGAGTTGTATATGACATCTCATGCCATAGGAAGGGTCTCAGGTTTGGTATAAGAATTGAGATATCACATCACATGCTATAGGAAGGGTCTCAGGATTGGAATGGAAAGGACTTGGATATCACATCTCATGCTATAGGCAGGGTCTCAGGTTTGGAAAGGGAAGGAGATGGATATCACATTTCATGTTAGAGGTAGGATCTCAGGTTTGGTATTAGAGGCATTGAAATATCACATCTCATGCTATCAGATGGGTCTCAGGATTGGAATGGGAAGGAGTTTGATATCACATCTCATGCTAAAGGGAGCGTCTCAGGTTTGGAAGGGGAAGGATTTGGAAATCACATCTCATGTTATAGGAAGGATCTCAGGTTTGGTATTAGAAGCATTGAGATATCACATCTCATGCTATCGGAAGTATCTCAGGTTTGGTATTAGAGGCATTGAGATATCACATCTCATGCTATCATAAGGGTCTCAGGATTGGAATGGGAAGGAGTTGGATATCACATCTCATGTTATAGGAAGGATCTCAGGTTTGGTATTAGAAGAATTGAGACATCACATCTCATGCTATAGGAAGGGTCTCAGGATTGGAATGGGAAGGAGTTGGATATCACATCTCATGCTATAGGAAGGGTCTCAGATTTGGTATAAGCATTGAGATATCACATCTCATGCTATAGGAAGGGTCTCAGGATTGGAATGGGAAGGAGTTGTATATGACATCTCAGGCCATAGGAAGGGTCTCAGGTTTGGTAAAAGCATTGAGATATCACATCTCTGCTATCGGAAGGGTCTCAGGATTGGAATGGGAAGGAGTTGGATATCCCATCTCATGTTATAGGAAGGGTCTCAGGTTTGGTATTAGAAGCATTGAGACATCACATCTCATGTTATAGGAAGGGTCTCAGGATTGGAATGGGAAGAAGTTGGATATCACATCTCATGCTATAGGAAGGGTCTCAGGTTTGGTATAAGCATTGAGATATCACATCTCATGCTATAGGAAGGGTCTCAGGATTGGAATGGGAAGCAGTTGGATATCACATCTCAGGCCATAGGAAGGGTCTCAGGTTTGGTATAAGCATTGAGATATCACATCTCTGCTATCGGAAGGGTCTCAGGATTGGAATGAGAAGGAGTTGGATATCCCATCTCATGTTATAGGAAGAGTCTCAGGTTTGGTATTAGAAGCATTGAGATATCCCATCTCATGCTATAGGAAGGGTCTCAGATTGGAATGGGAAGGAGTTGGATATCACATTTCATGTTATAGGAAGGGTCTCAGGATTGGAATTGGAAGGACTTGGCTATCATATCTCATGCTATAGGAAGGCTCTCAGGTTTGGAAGGGGAAGGAGTTGGATATCACATTTCATGTTAGAGTAACGATCTCAGGTTTGGTATTAGAGGCCTTGAGATATCACATCTCATGCTATAGGAAGGGTCTCAGGATTGGAATGGGAAGGAGTTGGATATCACATCTCAAGCTATAGGAACAGTCTCAGGTTTGGTATAAGCATTGTGATATCACATCTCATGCTATAGGAAGGGTCTCAGGATTGGAATGGGAAGGAGTAGGATATCACATCTCATGTTATAGGAAAGATCTCAGGTTTGGTATTAGAAGCATTGAGACATCACATTTCATGTTATAGGAAGGGTCTCAGGATTGGAATGGGAAGAAGTTGGATATCACATCTCATGCTATAGGAAGGGTCTCAGGTTTGGTATAAGCATTGAGATATCACATCTCATGCTATAGGAAGTGTCTCAGGATTGGAATGGGAAGGACTTGGGTATCACATCTCATGCTATAGGGAGTGTCTCAAGTTTGATATTAGAAGCATTGAGATATCACATCTCATGCTATAGGAAGGGTCTCAGGATTGGAATGGGAAGGAGTTGGATATCACATCTCAAGCTTTAGGAAGGGTCTCAGGTTTGGTATAAGCATTGAGATAGCACATCTCATGCTATAGGAAGGGTCTCAGGATTGGAATGGGAAGGAGTTGGATATTACATCTCATGTTATAGGAAAGATCTCAGGTTTGGTATTAGAAGCATTGAGACATCACATCTCATGTTATAGGAAGGGTCTCAGGATTGGAATGGGAAGAAGTTGGATATCACATCTCATGCTATAGGAAGGGTCTCAGGTTTGGAAGGGGAAGGAGTTGGATATCCAATCTCATGTTATAGGACTGGTCTCAGGTTTGGTATTAGAAGCATTGAGATATCACATCGCATGCTGTAGGAAGGTTCTCAGGTTTGGTATTAGAAGCATTGAGACATCACATCTCATGCTATAGGAAGGGTCTCAGGATTGGAATGGGAAGGAGTTGGATATCACATCTCATGTTATGGGAAGGATCTCAGGTTTGGTATTAGAAGCATTGAGACATCACATCTCATGCTATAGGAAGGGTCTCAGGATTGGAATGGGAAGGAGTTGGATATCACATCTCATGCTATAGGAAGGGTCTCAGATTTGGTATAAGCATTGAGATATCACATCTCATGCTATAGGAAGGGTCTCAGGATTCTATTGGGAAGGAGTTGTATATGACATCTCAGGCCATAGGAAGGGTCTCAGGATTGGTATAAGCATTGAGATATCACATCTCTGCTATCGGAAGGGTCTCAGGATTGGAATGGGAAGGAGTTGGATATCCCATCACATGATAAAGGAAGGGTCTAAGGTTTGGAAGGGGAAAGATTTGGATATCACATCTCATGTTATAGGCTGGTCTCAATTTTGATATTAGAAGCATTGAGATAACAAATCTCATGATATCGGAAGGGTCTCAGGATTGGAATGGGAAGGAGTTGGATATCACATCTCATGATAAAGGAAGGGTCTAAGGTTTGGAAGGGGAAAGATTTGGATATCACATCTCATGTTATAGGACGGGTCTCAGGTTTGGTATTAGAAGCATTGAGATATCAAGTCTCATGGTATAGGAAGGGTCTCAGAATTGGAATGGGAAGGATTTCGGATATCACATCTCAAGCTATAGGAAGAGTCTCAGGATTGGAATGGGAAGGAGTTTGATATCACATCTCATGCCATAGTATGGTTCTCAGGTTTGGTAGAAGCATTGGGATATCACATCTCATGCTATTGGAAGGGTATCAGTATTGGATTTGGAAGGAGTTGGATATCCCATCTCATGCTATAGGAAGGGTCTCAGGTTGGAATGGGAAGGAGTTGGATATCACATTTCATGTTATAGGAAGGGTCTCAGGATTGGAATGGGAAGGAGTTGGATATCACATCTCAAGCTTTAGGAAGGGTCTCAGGTTTGGTATAAGCATTGAGATAGCACATCTCATGCTATAGGAAGGGTCTCAGGATTGGAATGGGAAGGAGTTGGATATCACATCTCATGTTATAGGAAAGATCTCAGGTTTGGTATTAGAAGCATTGAGACATCACATCTCATGTTATAGGAAGGGTCTCAGGATTGGAATGGGAAGAAGTTGGATATCACATCTCATGCTATAGGAAGGGTCTCAGGTTTGGAAGGGGAAGGAGTTGGATATCCAATCTCATGTTATAGGACTGGTCTCAGGTTTGGTATTAGAAGCATTGAGATATCACATCGCATGCTGTAGGAAGGTTCTCAGGTTTGGAATGGGGAGGAATTGGATATCACATCTCATGTCATAGGAAGGATCTCAGGTTTGGTATTCGAAGCATTGAGATATCACATCTCATGCTATAGGAATGGTCTCAGGATTGGAATGGGAAGGAGTTGGATATTACATTCTTGCTATAGGAAGGGTCTCATGTTTGGAATGGGAAGGAGTTGGATATCACATATGCTATAGGAAGGGTCTCAGGTTTGAAACGGGAAGGAGTTGGATATCACATCTCATGTTATAGGAAGGGTCTCAGGTTTGAAACGGGAAGGAGTTGGATATCACATCTCATGTTATAGGACGGGTCTAAGGTTTGTTATTAGAATCATTGAGATATCATATTGCATGCTGTAGGAAGGGTCTAAGGATTGGAATGGGAAGGACTTGGATATCACATCTCATGCTATAGGTAGGCTCTCAGGTTTGGAAAGGGAAGGAGTTCGATATCACATTTCATGTTAGAGGAAGGATCTCAGGTTTGGTATTAGAGGCATTGAGATATCACATATCATGCTATAGGGAGGGTCTCAGGATTGGAATGGGAAGGAGTTGGATATCACATCTCAAGCTTTAGGAAGGGTCTCAGGTTTGGTATAAGCATTGAGATAGCACATCTCATGCTATAGGAAGGGTCTCAGGATTGGAATGGGAAGGAGTTGGATATTACATCTCATGTTATAGAAAAGATCTCAGGTTTGGTATTAGAAGCATTGAGACATCACATCTCATGTTATAGGAAGGGTCTCAGGATTGGAATGGGAAGAAGTTGGATATCACATCTCATGCTATAGGAAGGGTCTCAGGTTTGGAAGGGGAAGGAGTTGGATATCCCATCTCATGTCATAGGAAGAGTCTCAGGTTTGGTATTAGAAGCATTGAGATATCACATCTCATGCTATAGGAAGTGTCTCAGGATTGGAATGGGAAGGACTTGGGTATCACATCTCATGCTATAGGGAGGGTCTCAAGTTTGATATTAGAAGCATTGAGATATCACATCTCATGCTATAGGAAGGGTCTCAGGATTGGAATGGGAAGGAGTTGGATATCACATCTCATTCTATCGGAAGGGTCTCAGGTTTGGTATAAGCAGTGAGATATCACATCTCATGCTATAGGAAGTGTCTCAGGATTGGAATGGGAAGGAGTTGGATATCACATCTCATGTTATAGGAAGGATCTCAGGTTTGGTATAAGCATTGAGATATCACATCTCTGCTATCGGAAGGGTCTCAGGATTGGAATGGGAAGGAGTTGGATATTCCCATCTCATGTTATAGGAAGGGTCTCAGGTTTGGTATTAGAAGCATTGAGATATCCCATCTCATGATATAGGAAGGGTCCCAGGTTGGAATGGGAAGGAGTAGGATATCACATTTCATGTTATAGGAAGGGTCTCAGGATTGGAATGGGAAGGACTTGGATATCATATCTCATGCTATAGGAAGGCTCTCAGGTTTGGAAGGGGAAGGAGTTGGATATCACATTTCATGTTAGAGGAAGGATCTCAGGTTTGGTATTAGAGGCCTTGAGATATCACATCTCATGCTATAGGAAGGGTCTCAGGATTGGAATGGGAAGGAGCTGGATATCACATCTCAAGCTATAGGAACGGTCTCAGGTTTGGTATAAGCATTGTGATATCACATCTCATGCTATAGGAAGGGTCTCAGGATTGGAATGGGAAGGAGTTGGATATCACATCTCATGTTATAGGAAAGATCTCAGGTTTGGTATTAGAAGCATTGAGACATCACATCTCATGTTATAGGAAGGGTCTCAGGATTGGAATGGGAAGAAGTTGGATATCACATCTCATGCTATAGGAAGGGTCTCAGGTTTGGTATAAGCATTGAGATATCACATCTCATGCTATAGGAAGGGTCTCAGTATTGGAATGGGAAGGAGTTGTATATGACATCTCATGCCATAGGAAGGGTCTCAGGTTTGGTATAAGCATTGAGATATCACATCACATGCTATAGGAAGGGTCTCAGGATTGGAATGGGAAGGACTTGGATATCACATCTCATGCTATAGGCAGGGTCTCAGATTTGGAAAGGGAAGGAGATGGATATCACATTTCATGTTAGAGGTAGGATCTCAGGTTTGGAATTAGAGGCATTGAGATATCACATCTCATGCTATCAGAAGGGTCTCAGGATTGGAATGGGAAGGAGTTGGATATCACATCTCATGTTATAGGAAGGATCTCAGGTTTGGTATTAGAAGCATTGAGACATCACATCTCATGCTATAGGAAGAGTCTCAGGATTGGAATGGGAAGGAGTTGGATATCACATCTCATGCTATAGGAAGGGTCTCAGATTTGGTATAAGCATTGAGATATCACATCTCATGCTATAGGAAGGGTCTCAGGATTGGAATGGGAAGGAGTTGTATATGACATCTCAGGCCATAGGAAGGGTCTCAGGTTTGGAATAAGCATTAAGATATCACATCTCTGCTATCGGAAGGGTCTCAGGATTGGAATGGGAATGAGTTGGATATCACATCTCAAGCTATAGGAACGGTCTCAGGTTTGGTATAAGCATTGTGATATCACATCTCAAGCTATAGGAAGGGTCTCAGGATTGGAATGGGAAGGAGTTGGTTATCACATCTCATGTTATAGGAAGAGTCTCAGGTTTGGTATTAGAAGCATTGAGATATCCCATCTCATGCTATAGGAAGGGTCTCAGGTTGGAATGGGAAGGAGTTGGATATCACATTTCATGTTATAGGAAGGGTCTCAGGATTGGAATTGGAAGGACTTGGCTATCATATCTCATGCTATAGGAAGGCTCTCAGGTTTGGAAGGGGAAGGAGTTGGATATCACATTTCATGTTAGAGGAACGATCTCAGGTTTGGTATTAGAGGCCTTGAGATATCACATCTCATGCTATAGGAAGGGTCTCAGGATTGGAATGGGAAGGAGTTGGATATCACATCTCAAGCTATAGGAACGGTCTCAGGTTTGGTATAAGCATTGTGATATCACATCTCATGCTATAGGAAGGGTCTCAGGATTGGAATGGGAAGGAGTTGGATATCACATCTCATGTTAAAGGAAAGATCTCAGGTTTGGTATTAGAAGCATTGCGACATCACATCTCATGTTATAGGAAGGGTCTCAGGATTGGAATGGGAAGAAGTTGGATATCACATCTCATGCTATAGGAAGGGTCTCAGGTTTGGTATAAGCATTGAGATATCACATCTCATGCTATAGGAAGGGTCTCAGGTTTGGAATGGGAAGGAGTTGTATATGACATCTCATGCCATAGGAAGGGTCTCAGGTTTGGTATAAGCATTGAGATATCACATCACCTGCTATAGGAAGGGTCTCAGGATTGGAATGGAAAGGACTTGGATATCACATCTCATGCTATAGGCAGGGTCTCAGGTTTGGAAAGGGAAGGAGATGGATATCACATTTCATTTTAGAGGTAGGATCTCAGGTTTGGTATTAGAGGCATTGAAATATCACATCTCATGCTATCAGAAGGGTCTCAGGATTGGAATGGGAAGGAGTTGGATATCACATCTCATGCTAAAGGGAGGGTCTCAGGTTTGGAAGGGGAAGGATTTGGAAATCACATCTCATGTTATAGGAAGGATCTCAGGTTTGGTATTAGAAGCATTGAGATATCACATCTCATGCTATCGGAAGTATCTCAGGTTTGGTATTAGAGGCATTGAGATATCACATCTCATGCTATCATAAGGGTCTCAGGATTGGAATGGGAAGGAGTTGGATATCACATCTCATGTTATAGGAAGGCTCTCAGGTTTGGAAGGGGAAGGAGTTGGATATCACATTTCATGTTAGAGGAACGATCTCAGGTTTGGTATTAGAGGCCTTGAGATATCACATCTCATGCTATAGGAAGGGTCTCAGGATTGGAATGGGAAGGAGTTGGATATCACATCTCAAGCTATAGGAACGGTCTCAGGTTTGGTATAAGCATTGTGATATCACATCTCATGCTATAGGAAGGGTCTCAGGATTGGAATGGGAAGGAGTTGGATATCACATCTCATGTTATAGGAAGGGTCTCAGGATTGAAATGGGAAGGAGTTGTATATGACATCTCATGCCATAGGAAGGGTCTCAGGTTTGGTATAAGAATTGAGATATCACATCACATGCTATAGGAAGGGTCTCAGGATTGGAATGGAAAGGACTTGGATATCACATCTCATGCTATAGGCAGGGTCTCAGGTTTGGAAAGGGAAGGAGATGGATATCACATTTCATGTTAGAGGTAGGATCTCAGGTTTGGTATTAGAGGCATTGAAATATCACATCTCATGCTATCAGATGGGTCTCAGGATTGGAATGGGAAGGAGTTTGATATCACATCTCATGCTAAAGGGAGCGTCTCAGGTTTGGAAGGGGAAGGATTTGGAAATCACATCTCATGTTATAGGAAGGATCTCAGGTTTGGTATTAGAAGCATTGAGATATCACATCTCATGCTATCGGAAGTATCTCAGGTTTGGTATTAGAGGCATTGAGATATCACATCTCATGCTATCATAAGGGTCTCAGGATTGGAATGGGAAGGAGTTGGATATCACATCTCATGTTATAGGAAGGATCTCAGGTTTGGTATTAGAAGAATTGAGACATCACATCTCATGCTATAGGAAGGGTCTCAGGATTGGAATGGGAAGGAGTTGGATATCACATCTCATGCTATAGGAAGGGTCTCAGATTTGGTATAAGCATTGAGATATCACATCTCATGCTATAGGAAGGGTCTCAGGATTGGAATGGGAAGGAGTTGTATATGACATCTCAGGCCATAGGAAGGGTCTCAGGTTTGGTAAAAGCATTGAGATATCACATCTCTGCTATCGGAAGGGTCTCAGGATTGGAATGGGAAGGAGTTGGATATCCCATCTCATGTTATAGGAAGGGTCTCAGGTTTGGTATTAGAAGCATTGAGACATCACATCTCATGTTATAGGAAGGGTCTCAGGATTGGAATGGGAAGAAGTTGGATATCACATCTCATGCTATAGGAAGGGTCTCAGGTTTGGTATAAGCATTGAGATATCACATCTCATGCTATAGGAAGGGTCTCAGGATTGGAATGGGAAGCAGTTGGATATCACATCTCAGGCCATAGGAAGGGTCTCAGGTTTGGTATAAGCATTGAGATATCACATCTCTGCTATCGGAAGGGTCTCAGGATTGGAATGGGAAGGAGTTGGATATCCCATCTCATGTTATAGGAAGAGTCTCAGGTTTGGTATTAGAAGCATTGAGATATCCCATCTCATGCTATAGGAAGGGTCTCAGGTTGGAATGGGAAGGAGTTGGATATCACATTTCATGTTATAGGAAGGGTCTCAGGATTGGAATTGGAAGGACTTGGCTATCATATCTCATGCTATAGGAAGGCTCTCAGGTTTGGAAGGGGAAGGAGTTGGATATCACATTTCATGTTAGAGTAACGATCTCAGGTTTGGTATTAGAGGCCTTGAGATATCACATCTCATGCTATAGGAAGGGTCTCAGGATTGGAATGGGAAGGAGTTGGATATCACATCTCAAGCTATAGGAACAGTCTCAGGTTTGGTATAAGCATTGTGATATCACATATCATGCTATAGGAAGGGTCTCAGGATTGGAATGGGAAGGAGTAGGATATCACATCTCATGTTATAGGAAAGATCTCAGGTTTGGTATTAGAAGCATTGAGACATCACATTTCATGTTATAGGAAGGGTCTCAGGATTGGAATGGGAAGGAGTTGTATATGACATCTCATGCCATAGGAAGGGTCTCAGGTTTGGTATAAGCATTGAGATATCACATCACGTGCTATAGGAAGGGTCTCAGGATTGTAATGGGAAGGACTTGGATATCACATCTCATGCTAAAGGCAGGGTCTCAGGTTTGGAAAGGGAAGGAGATGGATATCATATTTCATGGTAGAGGTAGGATCTCAGGTTTGGTATTAGAGGCATTGAAATATCACATCTCATGCTATCAGAAGGGTCTCAGGATTGGAATGGGAAGGAGTTGGATATCACATCTCATGCTAAAGGGAGGGTCTCAGGTTTGGAAGGGGAAGGATTTGGAAATCACATCTCATGTTATAGGAAGGATCTCAGGTTTGGTATTAGAAGCATTGAGATATCACATCTCATGCTATCGGAAGTATCTCAGGTTTGGTATTAGAGGCATTGAGATATCACATCTCATGCTATCATAAGGGTCTCAGGATTGGAATGGGAAGGAGTTGGATATCACATCTCATGTTATAGGAAGGATCTCAGGTTTGGTATTAGAAGCATTGAGACATCACATCTCATGCTATAGGAAGGGTCTCAGGATTGGAATGGGAAGGAGTTGGATATCACATCTCATGCTATAGGAAGGGTCTCAGATTTGGTATAAGCATTGAGATATCACATCTCATGCTATAGGAACGGTCTCAGGATTGGAATGGGAAGGAGTTGTATATGACATCTCAGGCCATAGGAAGGGTCTCAGGTTTGGTATAAGCATTGAGATATCACATCTCTGATATCGGAAGGGTCTCAGGATTGGAATGGGAAGGAGTTGGATATCCCATCTCATGTTATAGGAAGGGTCTCAGGTTTGGTATTAGAAGCATTGAGACATCACATCTCATGTTATAGGAAGGGTCTCAGGATTGGAATGGGAAGAAGTTGGATATGACATCTCATGCCATAGGAAGGGTCTCAGGTTTGGTATAAGCATTGAGATATCACATCACATGCTACAGGAAGGGTCTCAGGATTGGAATGGGAAGGACTTTTGATATCACATCTCATGCTATAGGCAGGGTCTCAGGTTTGGAAAGGGAAGGAGATGGATATCACATTTCATGTTAAAGGTAGGATCTCAGGTTTGGTATTAGAGGCATTGAAATATCACATCTCATGCTATCAGAAGGGTCTCAGGATTGGAATGGGAAGGAGTTGGATATCACATCTCATGCTAAAGGGAGGGTCTCAGGTTTGGAAGTGGAAGGATTTGGAAATAACATCTCATGTTATAGGAAGGATCTCAGGTTTGGTACTAGAAGCATTGAGATATCACATCTCATGCTATCAGAAGTATCTCAGGTTTGGTATTAGAGGCATTGAGATATCACATCGCATGCTATCATAAGGGTCTCAGGATTGGAATGGGAAGGGGTTGGATATCACATCTCATGTTATAGGAAGGATCTCAGGTTTGGTATTAGAAGCATTGAGATATCACATCTCATGCTATAGGAAGGGTCTCAGGATTGGAATGGGAAGGAGTTGTATATGACAAATCAGGCCATAGGAAGGGTCTCAGGTTTGGTATAAGCATTGAGATATCACATCTCTGCTATCGGAAGGGTCTCAGGATTGGAATGGGAAGGAGTTGGATATCCCATCTCATGTTATAGGAAGGGTCTCAGGTTTGGTATTAGAAGCATTAAGATATCACATCTCATGCTATAGGAAGAGTCTCAGGATTGGAATGGGGAGGACTTGGATGTCACATCTCATGCTATAGGGAGGGTCTCAAGTTTGATATTAGAAGCATTGAGATAACAAATCTCATGATATCGGAAGGGTCTCAGGATTGGAATGGGAAGGAATTGGATATCACATCTCATGATAAAGGAAGGGTCTAAGGTTTGGAAGGGGAAGGATTTGGATATCACATCTCATGTTATAGGACGGGTCTCAGGTTTTGTATTAGAAGCATTCAGATATCAAGTCTCATGGTATAGGAAGGGTCTCAGAATTGGAATGGGAAGGAGTTGGATATCACATCTCAAACTATAGGTAGGGTCTCAGGATTGGAATGGGAAGGAGTTTGATATCACATCTCATGCCATAGTATGGGTCTCAGGTTTGGTAGAAGCATTGGGATATCACATCTCATGCTATCGGAAGGGTATCAGTATTGGATTTGGAAGGAGTTGGATATCCCATCTCATGCTATAGGAAGGGTCTCAGGTTGGAATGGGAAGGAGTTGGATATCACATTTCATGTTATAGGAAGGGTCTCAGGATTGGATGGGAAGGACTTGGATATCATATCTCATGCTATAGGAAGGCTCTCAGGTTTGGAAGGGGAAGGAGTTGGATATCACATTTCATGTTAGAGGAAGGATCTCAGGTTTGGTATTAGAGGCCTTGAGATATCACATCTCATGCTATAGGAAGGGTCTCAGGATTGGAATGGGAAGGGGTTGGATATCACATCTCAAGCTATAGGAAGGGTCTCAGGTTTGGTATAAGCATTGAGATATCACATCTCATGCTATAGGAAGGGTCTCAGGATTGGAATGGGAAAGAGTTGGATATCACATCTCATGTTATAGGAAAGATCTCATGTTTGGTATTAGAAGCATTGAGACATCACATCTCATGTTATAGGAAGGGTCTCAGGATTGGAATGGGAAGAAGTTGGATATCACATCTCATGCTATAGGAAGGGTCTCAGGTTTGGAAGGGGAAGGAGTTGGATATCCAATCTCATGTTATAGGACTGGTCTCGGGTTTGGTATTAGAAGCATTGAGATATCACATCGCATGCTGTAGGAAGGTTCTCAGGTTTGGAATGGGGAGGAATTGGATATCACATATCATGTCATAGGAAGGATCTCAGGTTTGGTATTAGAAGCATTGAGATATCACATCTCATGCTATAGGAATGGTCTCAGGATTGGAATGGGAAGGAGTTGGATATTACATTCTTGCTATAGGAAGGGTCTCATGTTTGGAATGGGAAGGAGTTGGATATCACATATGCTATAGGAAGGGTCTCAGGTTTGGACCGGGAAGGAGTAGGATATCACATCTCATGTTATAGGAAGGGTCTCAGGTTTGGTATAAGCATTGAGATATCACATCTCTGCTATCGGAAGTGTCTCAGAATTGGAATGGGAAGGAGTTGGATATCCCATCTCATGTTATGGGATGGGTCTCAGGTTTGTTATTAGAATCATTGAGATATCATATTGCATGCTGTAGGAAGGGTCTAAGGATTGGAATGGGAAGGACTTGGATATCACATCTCATGATATAGGTAGGCTCTCAGGTTTGGAAAGGGAAGGAGTTGGATATCACATTTCATGTTAGAGGAAGGATCTCAGGTTTGGTATTAGAGGCATTGAGATATCACATCTCATGCTATAGGAAGGGTCTCAGGATTGGAATGGGAAGGAGTTGGATATCACATCTCATGCTATAGGAAGGGTCTCAGGTTTGGTATAAGCATCGAGATATCACATCTCATGCTATAGGAAGGGTCTCGGGATTGGAATGGGAAGGAGTTGGATATCACATCTCATGTTATAGGAAGGATCTCAGGTTTGGTATTAGAAGCATTGAGACATCACATCTCATGCTATAGGAAGGGTCTCAGGATTGGAATGGGAAGGAGTTGGATATCACATCTCATGCTATAGGAAGGGTCTCAGGTTTGGTATAAGCATTGAGATATCACATCTCATGCTATAGGAAGTGTCTCAGGATTGGAATGGGAAGGACTTGGGCATCACATCTCATGCTATAGGGAGGGTCTCAAGTTTGATATTAGAAGCATTGAGATATCACATCTCATGCTATAGGAAGGGTCTCAGGATTGGAATGGGAAGGAGTTGGATATCACATCTCAAGCTTTAGGAAGGGTCTCAGGTTTGGTATAAGCATTGAGATAGCACATCTCATGCTATAGGAAGGGTCTCAGGATTGGAATGGGAAGGAGTTGGATATTACATCTCATGTTATAGGAAAGATCTCAGGTTTTGTATTAGAAGCATTGAGACATCACATCTCATGTTATAGGAAGGGTCTCAGGATTGGAATGGGAAGAAGTTGGATATCACATCTCATGCTATAGGAAGGGTCTCAGGTTTGGAAGGGGAAGGAGTTGGATATCCAATCTCATGTTATAGGACTGGTCTCAGGTTTGGTATTAGAAGCATTGAGATATCACATCGCATGCTGTAGGAAGGTTCTCAGGTTTGGTATTAGAAGCATTGAGACATCACATCTCATGCTATAGGAAGGGTCTCAGGATTGGAATGGGAAGGAGTAGGATATCACATCTCATGTTATAGGAAGGATCTCAGGTTTGGTATTAGAAGCATTGAGACATCACATCTCATGCTATAGGAAGGGTCTCAGGATTGGAATGGGAAGGAGTTGGATATCACATCTCATGCTATAGGAAGGGTCTCAGATTTGGTATAAGCATTGAGATATCACATCTCATGCTATAGGAAGGGTCTCAGGATTCTATTGGGAAGGAGTTGTATATGACATCTCAGGCCATAGGAAGGGTCTCAGGATTGGTATAAGCATTGAGATATCACATCTCTGCTATCGGAAGGGTCTCAGGATTGGAATGGGAAGGAGTTGGATATCCCATCACATGATAAAGGAAGGGTCTAAGGTTTGGAAGGGGAAAGATTTGGATATCACATCTCATGTTATAGGCGGGTCTCAATTTTGATATTAGAAGCATTGAGATAACAAATCTCATGATATCGGAAGGGTCTCAGGATTGGAATGGGAAGGAGTTGGATATCACATCTCATGATAAAGGAAGGGTCTAAGGTTTGGAAGGGGAAAGATTTGGATATCACATCTCATGGTATAGGAAGGGTCTCAGAATTGGAATGGGAAGGATTTCGGATATCACATCTCAAGCTATAGGAAGAGTCTCAGGATTGGAATGGGAAGGAGTTTGATATCACATCTCATGCCATAGTATGGTTGTCAGGTTTGGTAGAAGCATTGGGATATCACATCTCATGCTATTGGAAGGGTATCAGTATTGGATTTGGAAGGAGTTGGATATCCCATCTCATGCTATAGGAAGGGTCTCAGGTTGGAATGGGAAGGAGTTGGATATCACATTTCATGTTATAGGAAGGGTCTCAGGATTGGAATGGGAAGGAGTTGGATATCACATCTCAAGCTTTAGGAAGGGTCTCAGGATTGGAATGGGAAGGAGTTGGATATCACATCTCATGTTATAGGAAAGATCTCAGGTTTGGTATTAGAAGCATTGAGACATCACATCTCATGTTATAGGAAGGGTCTCAGGATTAGAATGGGAACAAGTTGGATATCACATCTCATGCTATAGGAAGGGTCTCAGGTTTGGAAGGGGAAGGAGTTGGATATCCAATCTCATGTTATAGGACTGGTCTCAGGTTTGGTATTAGAAGCATTGAGATATCACATTGCATGCTGTAGGAAGGTTCTCAGGTTTGGAATGGGGAGGAATTGGATATCACATCTCATGTCATAGGAAGGATCTCAGGTTTGGTATTCGAAGCATTGAGATATCACATCTCATGCTATAGGAATGGTCTCAGGATTGGAATGGGAAGGAGTTGGATATTACATTCTTGCTATAGGAAGGGTCTCATGTTTGGAATGGGAAGGAGTTGGATATCACATATGCTATAGGAAGGGTCTCAGGTTTGAAACGGGAAGGAGTTGGATATCACATCTCATGTTATAGGAAGGGTCTCAGGTTTGAAACGGGAAGGAGTTGGATATCACATCTCATGTTATAGGACGGGTCTCAGGTTTGTTATTAGAATCATTGAGATATCATATTGCATGCTGTAGGAAGGGTCTAAGGATTGGAATGGGAAGGACTTGGATATCACATCTCATGCTATAGGTAGGCTCTCAGGTTTGGAAAGGGAAGGAGTTCGATATCACATTTCATGTTAGAGGAAGGATCTCAGGTTTGGTATTAGAGGCATTGAGATATCACATATCATGCTATAGGAAGGGTCTCAGGATTGGAATGGGAAGGAGTTGGATATCACATCTCAAGCTTTAGGAAGGGTCTCAGGTTTGGTATAAGCATTGAGATAGCACATCTCATGCTATAGGAAGGGTCTCAGGATTGGCCTGAGACCCTGCCTATAGCATGAGATGTGATATCCAAGTCCTTTCCATTCCAATCCTTAGACCCTTCCTATAGCATGTGATGTGATATCTCAATGCTTATACCAAACCTGAGACCCTTCCTATGGCATGAGATGTCATATAAGACTCCTTCCCATTCTAATCCTGAGACCCTTCCTATAGCATGAGATGTGATATCTCAATGCTTATACCAAACCTGAGACCCTTCCTATAGCATGAGATGTGATATCTCAAGGCCTCTAATACCAAACCTGAGATCGTTCCTCTAACATGAAATGTGATATCCAACTCCTTCCCCTTCCAAACCTGAGAGCCTTCCTATAACATGAGATGTGACATCCAAGTCCTCCCCATTCCAATCCTGAGACCCTTCCTATAGCATGAGATGTGATATCTCAATGCTTCTAATACCAAACCTGAGACCCTTCCTATAACATGATTTGGGATATCCAACTCCTTCCCATTCCAATCCTGAGACCCTTCCGATAGCAGAGATGTGATATCTCAATGCTTATACCAAACCTGAGACACTTCCTATGGCCTGAGATGTCATATGCAACTCCTTCCCATTCCAATCCTGAGACCCTTCCTATAGCATTAGATGTGATATCTCAATGCTTATACCAAATCTGAGACCCTTCCTATAGCATGAGATGTGATATCCAACTTCTTCCCATTCCAATCCTGAGACCCTTCCTATAGCATGAGATGTGATGTCTCAATTCTTCTAATACCAAACCTGAGATCCTTCCTATAACATGAGATGTGATATCCAACTCCTTCCCATTCCAATCCTGAGACCCTTATGATAGCATGAGATGTGATATCTCAATGCCTCTAATACCAAACCTGAGATACTTCTGATAGCGTGAGATGTGATATCTCAATGCTTCTAATACCAAACCTGAGATCCTTCCTATAACATGAGATGTGATTTCCAAATCCTTCCTCTTCCAAACCTGAGACCCTCCCTTTAGCATGAGATGTGATATCCAACTCCTTCCCATTCCAATCCTGAGACCCTTCTGATAGCATGAGATGTGATATTTCAATGCCTCTAATACCAAACCTGAGATCCTACCTCTAACATGAAATGTGATATCCATCTCCTTCCCTTTCCAAACCTGAGACCCTGCCTATAGCATGAGATGTGATATCCAAGTCCTTCCCATTCCAATCCTGAGACCCTTCCTATAGCATGTGATGTGATATCTCAATGCTTATACCAAACCTGAGACCCTTCCTATGGCATGAGATGTCATAAACAACTCCTTCCCATTCCAATCCTGAGACCCTTCCTATAGCATGAGATGTGATATCTCAATGCTTATACCAAACCTGAGACCCTTCCTATAGCATGAGATGTGATATCCAACTTCTTCCCATTCCAATCCTGAGACCCTTCCTATAACATGAGATGTGATGTCTCAATGCTTCTAATACCAAACCTGAGACCCTTCCTATAACATGAGATGGGATATCCAACTCCTTCCCATTCCAATCCTGAGACCCTTCCGATAGCAGAGATGTGATATCTCAATGCTTTTACCAAACCTGAGACCCTTCCTATGGCCTGAGATGTCATATACAACTCCTTCCCATTCCAATCCTGAGACCCTTCCTATAGCATGAGATGTGATATCTCAATGCTTATACCAAATCTGAGACCCTTCCTATAGCATGAGATGTGATATCCAACTCCTTCCCATTCCAATACTGAGACCCTTCCTATAGCATGAGATGTGATGTCTCAATTCTTCTAATACCAAACCTGAGATCCTTCCTATAACATGAGATGTGATATCCAACTCCTTCCCATTCCAATCCTGAGACCCTTATGATAGCATGAGATGTGATATCTCAATGCCTCTAATACCAAACCTGAGATACTTCCGATAGCATGAGATGTGATATCTCAATGCTTCTATTACCAAACCTGAGATCCTTCCTATAACATGAGATGTGATTTCCAAATCCTTCCCCTTCCAAACCTGAGACCCTCCCTTTAGCATGAGATGTGATATCAAACTCCTTCCCATTCCAATCCTGAGACCCATCTGATAGCATGAGATGTGATATTTCAATGCCTTTAATACCAAACCTGAGATCCTACCTCTAACATGAAATGTGATATCCATCTCCTTCCCTTTCCAAACCTGAGACCCTGCCTATAGCATGAGATGTGATATCCAAGTCCTTTCCATTTCAATCCTGAGACCCTTCCTATAGCATGTGATGTGATATCTCAATTCTTATACCAAACCTGAGACCCTTCCTATGGCATGAGATGTCATATACAACTCCTTCCCATTGCAATCCTGAGACCCTTCCTATAACATGAGATGTGATATCCAACTCCTTCCCATTCCAATCCTGAGACCCTTCCTATAGCATGAGATGTGATATCACAATGCTTATACCAAACCTGAGACCGTTCCTATAGCTTGAGATGTGATATCCAACTCCTTCCCATTCCAATCCTGAGACCCTTCCTATAGCATGAGATGTGATATCTCAAGGCCTCTAATACCAAACCTGAGATCGTTCCTCTAACATGAAATGTGATATCCAACTCCTTCCCCTTCCAAACCTGAGAGCCTTCCTATAACATGAGATGTGATATCCAACTCCTTCCCATTCCAATCCTGAGACCCTTATGATAGCATGAGATGTGATATCTCAATGCCTCTAATACCAAACCTGAGATACTTCCGATAGCATGAGATGTGATATCTCAATGCTTCTAATACCAAACCTGAGATCCTTCCTATAACATGAGATGTGATTTCCAAATCCTTCCCCTTCCAAACCTGAGACCCTCCCTTTAGCATGAGATGTGATATCCAACTCCTTCCCATTCCAATCCTGAGACCCTTCTGATAGCATGAGATGTGATATTTCAATGCCTCTAATACCAAACCTGAGATCCTACCTCTAAAATGAAATGTGATATCCATCTCCTTCCCTTTCCAAACCTGAGACCCTGCCTATAGCATGAGATGTGATATCCAAGTATCCAAGTCCTTTCCATTCCAATCCTGAGACCCTTCCTATAGCATGTGATGTGATATCTCAATGCTTATACCAAACCTGAGACCCTTCCTATGGCATGAGATGTGATATCTCAATGCCTCTAATACCAAACCTGAGATACTTCCGATAGCATGAGATGTGATATCTCAATGCTTCTAATACCAAACCTGAGATCCTTCCTATAACATGAGATGTGATTTCCAAATCCTTCCCCTTCCAAACCTGAGACCCTCCCTTTAGCATGAGATGTGATATCCAACTCCTTCCCATTCCAATCCTGAGACCCTTCCTATAGCATGAGATGTGATATCACAATGCTTATACCAAACCTGAGACCGTTCCTATAGCTTGAGATGTGATATCCAACTCCTTCCCATTCCAATCCTGAGACCCTTCCTATAGCATGAGATGTGATATCTCAAGGCCTCTAATACCAAACCTGAGATCGTTCCTCTAACATGAAATGTGATATCCAACTCCTTCCCCTTCCAAACCTGAGAGCCTTCCTATAACATGAGATGTGATATCCAACTCCTTCCCATTCCAATCCTGAGACCCTTATGATAGCATGAGATGTGATATCTCAATGCCTCTAATACCAAACCTGAGATACTTCCGATAGCATGAGATGTGATATCTCAATGCTTCTAATACCAAACCTGAGATCCTTCCTATAACATGAGATGTGATTTCCAAATCCTTCCCCTTCCAAACCTGAGACCCTCCCTTTAGCATGAGATGTGATATCCAACTTCTTCCCATTCCAATCCTGAGACCCTTCCTATAACATGAGATGTGATGTCGCAATGCTTCTAATACCAAACCTGAGATCTTTCCTATAACATGAGATGTGATATCCAACTCCTTCCCATTCCAATCCTGAGACCCTTCCTATAGCATGAGATGTGATATCACAATGCTTATACCAAACCTGAGACCGTTCCTATAGCTTGAGATGTGATATCCAACTCCTTCCCATTCCAATCCTGAGACCCTTCCTATAGCATGAGATGTGATATCTCAAGGCCTCTAATACCAAACCTGAGATCGTTCCTCTAACATGAAATGTGATATCCAACTCCTTCCCCTTCCAAACCTGAGAGCCTTCCTATAGCATGAGATATGATAGCCAAGTCCTTCCAATTCCAATCCTGAGACCCTTCCTATAACATGAAATGTGATATCCAACTCCTTCCCATTCCAACCTGAGACCCCTCCTATAGCATGAGATGGGATATCTCAATGCTTCTAATACCAACCCTGAGACTCTTCCTATAACATGAGATGTGATATCCAACTCCTTCCCATTCCAATCCTGAGACCCTTCCTATAGCATGAGATGTGATATCACAATGCTTATACCAAACCTGAGACCGTTCCTATAGCTTGAGATGTGATATCCAACTCATTCCCATTCCAATCCTGAGACCCTTCCGATAGCAGAGATGTGATATCTCAATGCTTATTCCAAACCTGAGACCCTTCCTATGGCCTGAGATGTCATATACAACTCCTTCCCATTCCAATCCTGAGACCCTTCCTATAGCATGAGATGTGATATCTCAATGCTTATACCAAATCTGAGACCCTTCCTATAGCATGAGATGTGATATCCAACTCCTTCCCATTCCAATCCTGAGACCCTTCCTATAGCATGAGATGTGATGTCTCAATGCTTCTAATACCAAACCTGAGATCCTTCCTATAACATGAGATGTGATATCCAACTCCTTCCCATTCCAATCCTGAGACCCTTATGATAGCATGAGATGTGATATCTCAATGCCTCTAATACCAAACCTGAGATACTTCCAATAGCATGAGATGTGATATCTCAAAGCTTCTAATACCAAACCTGAGATCCTTCCTATAACATGAGATGTGATTTCCAAATCCTCCCGCTTCCAAACCTGAGACCATCCCTTTAGCATGAGATGTGATATCCAACTCCTTCCCATTCCAATCCTGAGACCCTTCCGATAGCAGAGATGTGATATCTCAATGCTTTTACCAAACCTGAGACCCTTCCTATGGCCTGAGATGTCATATACAACTCCTTCCCATTCCAATCCTGAGACCCTTCCTATAGCATGAGATGTGATATCTCAATGCTTATACCAAATCTGAGACCCTTCCTATAGCATGAGATGTGATATCCAACTCCTTCCCATTCCAATCCTGAGACCCTTCCTATAGCATGAGATGTGATGTCTCAATTCTTCTAATACCAAACCTGAGATCCTTCCTATAACATGAGATGTGATATCCAACTCCTTCCCATTCCAATCCTGAGACCCTTATGATAGCATGAGATGTGATATCTCAATGCCTCTAATACCAAACCTGAGATACTTCCGATAGCATGAGATGTGATATCTCAATGCTTCTATTACCAAACCTGAGATCCTTCCTATAACATGAGATGTGATTTCCAAATCCTTCCCCTTCCAAACCTGAGACCCTCCCTTTAGCATGAGATGTGATATCAAACTCCTTCCCATTCCAATCCTGAGACCCATCTGATAGCATGAGATGTGATATTTCAATGCCTCTAATACCAAACCTGAGATCCTACCTCTAACATGAAATGTGATATCCATCTCCTTCCCTTTCCAAACCTGAGACCCTGCCTATAACATGAGATGTGATATCCAAGTCCTTTCCATTCCAATCCTGAGACCCTTCCTATAGCATGTGATGTGATATCTCAATTCTTATACCAAACCTGAGACCCTTCCTATGGCATGAGATGTCATATACAACTCCTTCCCATTCCAATCCTGAGACCCTTCCTATAACATGAGATGTGATATCCAACTCCTTCCCATTCCAATCCTGAGACCCTTCCTATAGCATGAGATGTGATATCACAATGCTTATACCAAACCTGAGACCGTTCCTATAGCTTGAGATGTGATATCCAACTCCTTCCCATTCCAATCCTGAGACCCTTCCTATAGCATGAGATGTGATATCTCAAGGCCTCTAATACCAAACCTGAGATTGTTCCTCTAACATGAAATGTGATATCCAACTCCTTCCCCTTACAAACCTGAGAGCCTTCCTATAACATGAGATGTGATATCCAACTCCTTCCCATTCCAATCCTGAGACCCTTATGATAGCATGAGATGTGATATCTCAATGCCTCTAATACCAAACCTGAGATACTTCCGATAGCATGAGATGTGATATCTCAATGATTCTAATACCAAACCTGAGATCCTTCCTATAACATGAGATGTGATTTCCAAATCCTTCCCCTTCCAAACCTGAGACCCTCCCTTTAGCATGAGATGTGATATCCAACTCCTTCCCATTCCAATCCTGAGACCCTTCTGATAGCATGAGATGTGATATTTCAATGCCTCTAATACCAAACCTGAGATCCTACCTCTAAAATGAAATGTGATATCCATCTCCTTCCCTTTCCAAACCTGAGACCCTGCCTATAGCATGAGATGTGATATCCAAGTCCTTTCCATTCCAATCCTGAGACCCTTCCTATAGCATGTGATGTGATATCTCAATGCTTATACCAAACCTGAGACCCTTCCTATGGCATGAGATGTCATATACAACTCCTTCCCATTCCAAACCTGAGACCCTGTCATGATCTCTGCTTCCAAAAGGTCAGGGTTTCCCCAACTCCCTTGGAAGCAGATCCATAACCCAGGTTCCGAGTGCCAACCAGTCCCAATTGGGACCTTTTGGACCCAGTCCTGGCGCCAGTGGCACCAGGCTCATAAATATGCCCAGTCCCAGCGCTGGAAGCGCCGGGCTCATAATGCTTGGGTGGACTTACCTGCAGCAGACCATGCTGCTTACTTGCCTGCCAGTTGAGCCTCTGATCCTCTTCTGTTTGGAACTACTTTTCCTTTTGGGTGGGGCTGGAGCCACTCCCTAGATTCAGAACACTGGAACTCTTCTGGAAGGCAGGAACTCTTTTTTTACCAGGAACTCTTTTCTTACTTAGGCGTGGCTGTGGAAGGAGACACCTAAGCACTACAGGAGGCTATTTAAACCACACCCGGTGGATGAATCTTGCTTTGCGTTATTCTGCACCCTCTGCAGCAGAACGCTCATCGTGTCTTCTGCATCCGGTCCTGGGCCTAAGGAAAAAGGCTTACCATCCTGAATCCAGTCTTCAGCAACACCTATAAAGACAAGAAAGAACAGGTTAGCATTCCGGCATCTGAAAGGCAAAGGCTTACTTACTCTTCGTGCGCTCCGGAGGTCTTCACACTGCATTCCGGCATCTGAAAGACAAAAGCTTACCAACTCTTCGCACGCTCCGGAGGCCGTCAGCGCTGCATCTCGCATCTGAAAGACAAAACAAGGTGCGTTTAAAGACATTGGGGAACTTTAATACTCACGTGCCATTACTCCTTTCCACATCTAACCCAGTGGGTATCCCGGCACCCTGCAGCCGCTCCGAACTTGTACCTGCAAAATAAAAAGACAGTTAGAGCGCTTTGTGAAGCTGGCAACAAGCGCTTACTTACGTGCTTCCAGGCGCTTCTATTCATCACACGGGCTCCATCTTCAACTCACTGCAGCCCGTCATCCGCCATCGCCGGAACCCTGCAAAACAAGAGACATCATTATTAAAGACTTTAAAGACATTTGAGTTACTCGAAACTTACCGTTCGTGCAGTAAACGACGGACAGCAGTCCTCTGAAGTCAAGAGGCCTGCGCTACCTATCCAGTGAAGAAACTGGCTACAGCACCCTGCCCCGAGGCAGATGGAGAGCTCGGCATTCACTTACCTAAGGTGAGAGCGTTAACCTGTGGGGGTCTACAGGAGAGGAGAAGAGGAAAGAGATAGGGACACCCCAATAACCCCAGTTCATTAACCCCGTATTTTCTATCTGCAGACATCTTACTCTGCACGTCAGGCATACAGGGCACAGAGGTCCAGCCCAAAGAGCCAATCGGGTGCTGCACATCACCTTTGAAGATACGGTAGTCGCCCAGTCAAGACCGGCGCCTCTGCGAGAATCAGGTGAGCGTTACAGAACGCAAAGCCTACCGCAAAACTCTCGCCCAGGCGCTATGGAAACCTCGGATACTGACCACCTAGCCCAGTTACTTGGGGAACTAAGGGCAGAAGTGCATGCAGCTCGTCAGGAAACGAACGCTCTAAGAAGGGAACTAATTATTTCCAAGGAGAGAACAGATGATCTTGCTAGACAATTGCTATAGTCACAAGCCGGACAGACCCCGCTACCCGCATCAGGGGCAAATCTTCCTTCAACATCCTCTATGAATCCAGTGCAGATCAACCTACCTGGGAATGTACCTCTGGCTCCGCCCGAACGATTTTCTGGTGACCCAAAGAGGTTTGCGGTATTTATCAATCAGTGCCGGTTGCACTTCTTATGCCGGCCAGCAGCCTTTCCAACTGATCAAGCTAAAGTAGCTTTTGTACTTTCGTACCTTAGTGGCAATGCGGCAGACTGGTCGATCCCTCTAGTTAATCAAGATGATCCGGTTCTCCATGATTTTCAAGCCTTTCAGCTTAGTATGGAAAAACTGTTCGCAAGACATGCACAGGGGCAGGCCTTGGACAATGAGCTTCTTTCGTTGCGACAGGGTAATCAAGACCTTTTGGCTTATATTGCATCTTTCAATAGACTAATAGTGGAAACTCAATGGCCTGAGGACAAAAGGATTACGCTGTTTTATAGAGGTCTACGTGGAGAGCTCAAAGACGTTTTAGCCCAAGTAGTGAATCCCCCACAAGACTGTTCGGATTATATAGACTTGGTTGTTCAAATAGATCACAGACTGCAGAACAGGAAGGCCGATCGTTCCAAGTTTGATGCTCGAGTATTTTCCAAACCGCCAACTCCTTCCAAAGGAGTAGACTCGGGGGAACCCATGCAAATAGGGGGTCTGAAAGGTCCTCTAACACAAAGGGAGCGGGAAAGGAGAAAACAGTTGCAATTATGCCTATATTGTGGAAACTCAGGGCACTTTCTTCGAGACTGTCCGGTGAAACCTGCCAAGAAGGCAGTAGGAGCTGCAGTTACCACAGTTACAAACTCTGAGCAGGGAAACGACCTCGCCCGACAAGAATAGAGGTCCTCTTGCCGAGCGTGAAAACCAGTTCCGTGACCTCGCATTTCGTGAATCCTATGGTCCTCATTAGCCCTGATAATCCGGGTCGATTACATGCAATTGAAGCTTATGTCGACAGCAGTGCCATCGGCAATTATGTGGATCATGAAATGGTTTTGAGGATGAATCTTACTCTTTGTCCCAAGGCTGTAAAGGACGTCATTACTACGGTGGATGGTACGGAGATAGCCTCCGGGCCAGTAACGCACACCACTCAAGAGGTGACGCTAGTAAGTCAAGATGGACACCATGAGAAGATCGTGTTCGATGTGATCAAGGCCCCTCAGTTCCAGATTATTCTAGGAATACCTTGGTTAGAGAAACACAATCCTCTGATCGATTGGCGAGCAAGAACGGTCCAGTTTCCAGAATGTGTCTCTACGTGTCACCCTCCACCTGGTGTTGCACTGGCAGCAATTTCTTCAGAGACTCCCCAGTTACCTCCCGAATACCTAGAATACCAAGATGTTTTCCGGAAGGAGCAGGCTAACTCTCTACCACCTCATAGGTCTTATGACTGCCAGATAGACCTGATACCTGGATCTACTCCTCCTTGTAGTAGAATTTATGCCCTCACTGAGCCTGAGAACCTTCACCTTCGACAATACCTGGATCAATACCTGGCAAATGGGTTTATTCGTCCCTCCAAGTCCCCTGCTTCTTCAGCTTTGTTCTTCGTTCCAAAAAAGGAAGGAGACCTTAGAACTTGTATCGATTATCGCTCCCTGAACCAGATCACCGTTAAGAATGAGCCGGTCAAGTGGCACAGCGAGTAGAGCGCTCGCTTTGACATCCGTGCAGAGGCTGCTAACGCAGGTTCGAATCCGGCAGGGCCAAACTCAGCCTTTCATCCTTCCGAGGTCGATAAATGAGCACCACACACCGTGGGTAATAATAAGCAGCGCTCAGATACCTCAGGGTTTGTAGCGCTATATAAATGCCAAATTATTATTATTATTTTAATTATTAAGAATAGATATCCGTTACCTTTGATCCCTGAACTCCTGGACCAAGTCAGAAAAGCATGCATATATACAAAGCTGGATCTTAGAGGAGCTTACCACTTGGTACGAGTAAAAGAGGGCGATGAATGGAAGACGGCCTTCCGCACCAAGTATGGGCTATTTGAATATCAGGTCATGCCCTTCGGACTTTGCAATGCCCCGGCCGCCTTTCAATATTTTATGAACGATGTCCTCAGAGAGCTCATAGATGTGTGTGTTGTTGTTTACATCGACGACATTCTCGTTTATTCTTCATCTGAATCTGAACATCGGAAACACGTGAAAATGGTCCTCGAAAGATTGCGTCAACACAAACTTTTCGCTAAATTGGAAAAATGTGTTTTCAACGTGACTGAAGTTGAATTCTTGGGATTCATATTATCACCTGGCGGAGTGCGTATGGATTCAAAGAAGGTCGATGCAGTTCTCAAATGGCCATCACCATCCTCCGTAAAAGGTGTGCAAAGCATGTTAGGCTTCGCTAACTTTTACCGCAGGTTTATCCCCGAGTTCTCTCGAATAGTCCAGCCCATCACTGCCTTGTTAAAGAAAAACAAACGTTTTGAATGGTCTACCGAGGCGAAACAAGCTTTCCAGGATTTGAAGACTAAATTTATCTCTGCACCAATCTTAAAACACCCTCGCCCCGAACTCCCCTATATCGTGGAAACTGATGCTTCAAGCCTTGCCATGGGGGCAGTTCTATCACAAAAGGACCCGGTAACCAATCAGTTGCATCCCGTGGCATTTTGGTCCCGCAAATTCTCGCCTCCTGAAGTCAATTACACGATTACTGACAAGGAACTTCTGGCTATCAAGTCTGCCTTTAAGGCTTGGTGGCATTATCTGCTGGGGGCCCGACACACCGTTACTGTGATTACGGATCACCGAAACCTGCAATATTTGAAAACCGCAAAAGCCCAATCCTCTAGACAACTCCGTTGGGCATTATTCTTTGCCGGGTTTGACTTCATAATTACCTATCGACCTGGTACCAAGAACGGTAAAGCCGATGCCCTTTCTCGGATGGGAGTGGAAGAACACTTGATCAACCCTAAACCTGTACCAATCATTCCCGAACAAAGAATTCTGGGTGTAATCACCACAGAATCCATAGAGGAAGTTAAGGATAAAGCCAGGCAACTTGTAACTCCAGCAGACATACAGAATTGGCATCTGCAGGGAAAGGACTTTGCAGTAAAGGACAACTTATTGTATTTCCAAGAACGATTATACCTACCCAGCACAGATTTACAGAAAAAAGTAATCTCTTGTTATCACGACTCTTTAATGGAAGGTCATCCCGGTATAGCCAAGACCTCAGAAAAGATCAAGCGCTACTTCTGGTGGCCATCTTGGAAAAAAGATATCAGAGACTTTATAATGTCCTGTGGAGTATGCGCCCAAAACAAGAGTCAAAAGGAAAGACCAGCAGGCCTCTTACGCCCTATTGACATCCCACCTCGCCCTTGGCATACGCTTTCTATGGACTTCATCACCGATCTACCTCCATGCTCCGGATACAATACGATTCTAGTAATCGTGGACTTATTCTCCAAGATGGCGCATTTCATTCCGCTCAAAGGCTTGCCAACAGCAGCAACTCTGGCCCGAGAATTTCTCGAAAACATCGTCCGACTGCACGGTTTTCCTTCGGTTCTAATTTCGGATCGAGGTAGTCAATTTATTTCTCATTTTTGGCGAAGTTGCTGTCGGTCGGCTCAAATTGATGTGAGACTATCGACCAGTCACCACCCTCAGACCGACAGACAAACCGAGAGGACCAATCAAACTCTGGAACAGTATTTACGCTGCATGCTGCAACAAACTGAAAAAACTTGGAAAGATATCCTTTGGATAGCCGAGTATGCCTACAATAACTCTGTCCATTCGGGAACTGGGAAAACCCCGTTTTTTCTTTTGTACGGCAGTCACCCTCGAACCTCGGAGTTGGATCCCCTCCAAGATCTTGAAACACCAGCAGTAGACTACCTGCATTCTACAATCACCCAAGCCTTTAAGGAAGCTGTTTCTCACCTTCAAAGGGCTAAAGAACAATACAAGAAAGGAGCAGATCAACATCGGAAGGAAGCCCCTCACTATCAAGTAGGGGATCAAGTCTGGTTATCCACCAGATATCTATCTCTAAAAGGGCCACGCACATTCAACCCAAGATACCTTGGTCCCTATTCCATCAATACCATAGTAAACCCAGTAGCGGTCAAGTTGGACTTGCCCCCGCACATGAAGATACATCCGGTCTTCCACGTCTCTCTATTAAAACCCGTGCAACCTCAAACCCGACTAACCAAATCTCCAAAACCTATCCTAGTTGATGGAGAACTCGAGTTTGAAGTCAAAAGCATTCTGGACTCCAAGATCTCCAAATCTAAACTATTCTACCTAATTGACTGGAAAGGCTACGGCCCCCAAGAGAGATCCTGGGAACCTGCTGAATATGTCCACGCTCCTCGCCTAATCAAAAGATTTCACCGAACATTTCCTGACAAGCCAAAACCCCCGGAGAAGCCCGGTTTGGGAGGGGCCTTGAGGGGGGGTACTATCATGATCTCTGCTTCCAAAAGGTCAGGGTTTTCCCAACTCCCTTGGAAGCAGATCCATAACCCAGGTTCCGAGTGCCAACCAGTCCCAATTGGGACCTTTTGGACCCAGTCCTGGCGCCAGTGGCACCAGGCTCATAAATATGCCCAGTCCCAGCGCTGGAAGCGCCGGGCTCATAATGCTTGGGTGGACTTACCTGCAGAAGACCATGCTGCTTACTTGCCTGCCAGTTGAGCCTCTGATCCTCTTCTGTTTGGAACTACTTTTCCTGTTGGGTGGGGCTGGAGCCACTCCCTAGATTCAGAACACTGGAACTCTTCTGGAAGGCAGGAACTCTTTTTTTACCAGGAACTCTTTTCTTACTTAGGCGTGGCTGTGGAAGGAGACACCTAAGCACTACAGGAGGCTATTTAAACCACACCCGGTGGATGAATCTTGCTTTGCGTTATTCTGCACCCTCTGCAGCAGAACGCTCATCGTGTCTTCTGCATCCGGTCCTGGGCCTAAGGAAAAAGGCTTACCATCCTGAATCCAGTCTTCAGCACACCTATAAAGACAAGAAAGAACAGGTTAGCATTCCGGCATCTGAAAGGCAAAGGCTTACTTACTCTTCGTGCGCTCCGGAGGTCTTCACACTGCATTCCGGCATCTGAAAGACAAAAGCTTACCAACTCTTCGCACGCTCTGGAGGCCGTCAGCGCTGCATCTCGCATCTGAAAGACAAAACAAGGTGCGTTTAAAGACATTGGGGAACTTTAATACTCACGTGCCATTACTCCTTTCCACATCTAACCCAGTGGGTATCCCGGCACCCTGCAGCCGCTCCGAACTTGTACCTGCAAAATAAAAAGACAGTTAGAGCGCTTTGTGAAGCTGGCAACAAGCGCTTACTTACGTGCTTCCAGGCGCTTCTATTCATCACACGGGCTCCATCTTCAACTCACTGCAGCCCGTCATCCGCCATCGCCGGAACCCTGCAAAACAAGAGACATCATTATTAAAGACTTTAAAGACATTTGAGTTACTCGAAACTTACCGTTCGTGCAGTAAACGACGGACAGCAGTCCTCTGAAGTCAAGAGGCCTGCGCTACCTATCCAGTGAAGAAACTGGCTACAGCACCCTGCCCCGAGGCAGATGGAGAGCTCGGCATTCACTTACCTAAGGTGAGAGCGTTAACCTGTGGGGGTCTACAGGAGAGGAGAAGAGGAAAGAGATAGGGACACCCCAATAACACCAGTTCATTAACCCCGTATTTTCTATCTGCAGACATCTTACTCTGCACGTCAGGCATACAGGGCACAGAGGTCCAGCCCAAAGAGCCAATCGGGTGCTGCACATCACCTTTGAAGATACGGTAGTCGCCCAGTCAAGATCGGCGCCTCTGCGAGAATCAGGTGAGCGTTACAGACCCTTCCTATAGCATGAGATGTGATGTCTCAATGCTTCTAATACCAAACCTGAGAACCTTCCTTCCTAGGTTTGGCAGGGGAAGGATTTGGATATCACATCTCATGTTATAGGAAGGATCTCAGGTTTGGTATTAGAAGCATTGAGATATCACATCTCATGCTATCGGAAGTGTCTCAGGTTTGGTATTAGAGGCATTGAGATATCACATCTCATGCTATCATAAGGGTCTCAGGATTGGAATGGGAAGGAGTTGGATATCACATCTCATGCTAAAGGGAGGGTCTCAGGTTTGGAAGGGGAAGGATTTGAATATCACATCACATGTTATAGGAAGGATCTCAGGTTTGGTATTAGAGGCATTGAGATATCACATCTCATGCTATCGGAAGGGTCTCAGGATTGGAATGGGAAGGAGTTGGATATCACATCTCATGCTATAAGAAGGGTCTCAGGTTTGGAACGGGAAGAAGTTGGACATCACATCTCATGTTATAGGAAGAGTCTCAGGTTTGGTATAAGCATTGAGATATCACATCTCTGCAATCGGAAGTGTCTCAGGATTGGGATGGGAAGGATTTGGATATCACATCTCATGCTATAGGAAGGGTCTCAGGTTTGGAACAGGAAGGAGTTGGATATCACATCTCATGTTATAGGAAGAGTCTCAGGTTTGGTATAAGCATTGAGATATCACATCTCTGCAATCGGAAGTGTCTCAGGATTGGAACGGGAAGGAGTTGGATATCCCATCTCATGTTATAGGACTGGTCTCAGGTTTGGTATTAGAAGCATTGAGATATCACATCGCATGCTGTAGGAAGGGTCTCAGGTTTGGAATGGGAAGGAATTGGATATCACATCTCATGTCATAGGAAGGATCTCAGGTTTGGTATAAGAAGCATTGAGATATCACATCTCATGCTATAGGAATGGTCTCAGGATTGGAATGGGAAGGAGTTGGATATTACATTCTTGCTATGGGAAGGGTCTCATGTTTGGAATTGGAAGGAGTTGGATATCACGTATGCTATAGGAAGGGTCTCAGGTTTGGAATGGGAAGGAGTTGGATATCACATCTCATGTTATAGGAAGGGTCTCAGGTTTGGTATAATCATTGAGATATCACATCTCTGCTATCGGAAGTGTCTCAGGATTGGAATGGGAAGGAGTTGGATATCCCATCTCATGTTATAGGACGGGTCTCAGGTTTGTTATTAGAATCATTGAGATATCATATTGCATGCTATAGGAAGGGTCTAAGGATTGGAATGGGAAGGACTTGGATATCACATCTCATGCTATAGGTAGGCTCTCAGGTTTGGAAAGGAAGGAGTTGGATATCACATTTCATGTTAGAGGAAGGATCTCAGGTTTGGTATAAGCATTGAGATATCACATCTCATGCTATAGGAAGGGTCTCAGGATTGGAATGGGAAGGATATGTATATGACATCTCATGCCATAGGAAGGGTCTCAGGTTTGGTATAAGCATTGAGATATCACATCTCTGCTTTTGGAAGGGTCTCAGGATTGGAATCGGAAGGAGTTGGATATCCCATCTCATGTTATAGGAAGAGTCTCAGGTTTGGTATTAGAAGCATTGAGATATCACATCTCATGCTATAGGAAGTGTCTCAGGATTGGAATGGGAAGGAATTGGATATCACATCTCATGCTATAGGGAGGGTCTCAAGTTTGATATTAGAAGCATTGAGATATCACATCTCATGCTATAGGAAGGGTCTCAGGATTGGAATGGAAGGAGTTGGATATCACATCTCATGTTATAGGAAGGATCTCAGGTTTGGTATTAGAAGCATTGAGACATCACATCTCATGCTATAGGAAGGGTCTCAGGATTGTAATGGGAAGGAGTTGGATATCACATCTCATGCTATATGAAGGGTCTCAGGTTTGGTATAAGCATTGAGATATCACATCTCATGCTATAGGAAGGGTCTCAGGATTGGAATGGGAAGGAGTTGTATATGACATCTCATGCCGTAGGAAGGGTCTCAGGTTTGGTATAAGCATTGAGATATCACATCTCTGCTATCGGAAGGGTCTCAGGATTGGAATGGGAAGGAGTTGGATATCCCATCTCATGTTATAGGACGGGTCTCAGGTTTGTTATTAGAATCATTGAGATATCATATTGCATGCTATAGGAAGGGTCTAAGGATTGGAATTGGAAGGACTTGGATATCACATCTCATGCTATAGGTAGGCTCTCAGGTTTGGAAAGGGAAGGAGTTGGATATCACATTTCATGTTAGAGGAAGGATCTCAGGTTTGGTATTAGAGGCATTGAGATATCACATCTCATGCTATAGGAAGGGTCTCAGGATTGGAATGGGAAGGAGTTAGATATCACATCTCATGCTATAGGAAGGGTCTCAGGTTTGGTATAAGCATTGAGATATCACATCTCATGCTATAGGAAGGGTCTCAGGATTGGAATGGGAAGGATATGTATATGACATCTCATGCCATAGGAAGGGTCTCAGGTTTGGTATAAGCATTGAGATATCACATCTATGCTTTTGGAAGGGTCTCAGGATTGGAATGGGAAGGAGTTGGATATCCCATCTCATGTTATAGGAAGAGTCTCAGGTTTGGTATTAGAAGCATTGGGATATCACATCTCATGCTATAGGAAGTGTCTCAGGATTGGAATGGGAAGGACTTGGATATCACATCTCATGCTATAGGGAGGGTCTCAAGTTTGATATTAGAAGCATTGAGATATCACATCTCATGCTATAGGAAGGGTCTCAGGATTGGAATGGAAGGAGTTGGATATCACATCTCATGTTTTAGGAAGGATCTCAGGTTTGGTATTAGAAGCATTGAGACATCACATCTCATGCTATAGGAAGGGTCTCAGGATTGGAATGGGAAGGAGTTGGATATCACATCTCATGCTATATGAAGGGTCTCAGGTTTGGTATAAGCATTGAGATATCACATCTCATGCTATAGGAAGGGTCTTAGGATTGGAATGGGAAGGAGTTGTATATGGCATCTCATGCCGTAGGAAGGGTCTCAGGTTTGGTATAAGCATTGAGATATCACATCTCTGCTATCGTAAGGGTCTCAGGATTGGAATGGGAAGGAGTTGGATATCCCATCTCATGTTATAGGAAGAGTCTCAGGTTTGGTATTAGAAGCATTGAGATATCACATCTCATGCTATAGGAAGGGTCTCAGGATTGGAATGGGAAGGAGTTGGATATCACATCTCATGCTATAGGAAGGGTCTCAGGTTTGGTATAAGCATTGAGATATCACATCTCATGCTATAGGAAGGGTCTCAGGATTGGAATGGGAAGGAGTTGGATATCACATCTCATGTTATAGGAAGGATCTCAGGTTTGGTATTAGAAGCATTGAGACATCACATCTCATGCTATAGGAAGGGTCTCAGGATTGGAATGGGAAGGAGTTGTATATGACATCTCATGCCGTAGGAAGGGTCTCAGGTTTGGTATAAGCATTGAGATATCACATCTCTGCTATCGGAAGGGTCTCAGGATTGGAATGGGAAGGAGTTGGATATCCCATCTCATGTTATAGGAAGGGTCTCATGATTGGAATGGGAAGGACTTGGATATCACATCTCATGCTATAGGAAGGCTCTCAGGTTTGGAAGGGGAAAGAGTTGGATATCACATTTCATGTTAGAGGTAGGATCTCAGGTTTGGTATTAGAGGCATTGAGATATCACATCTCATGCTATCAGAAGGGTCTCAGGATTGGAATGGGAAGGAGTTGGATATCACATCTCATACTAAAGGGAGGGTCTCAGGTTTGGAAGGGGAAGGATTTGGATATCACATCTCATGTTATAAGAAGGATCTCAGGTTTGGTATTAGAAGCATTGAGATATCACATCTCATGCTATCAGAAGGGTCTCAGGATAGGAATGGGAAGGAGTTGGATATCACATCTCATGCTAAAGGGAGGGTCTCAGGTTTGGAAGGGGAAGGATTTGGATATCACATCTTATGTTATCGGAAGGATCTCAGGTTTGGTATTAGAAGCATTGAGACATCACATCTCATGCTATAGGAAGGGTCTCAGGATTGGAATGGGAAGGAGTTGGATATCACATCTCATGCTATATGAAGGGTCTCAGGTTTGGTATAAGCATTGAGATATCACATCTCATGCTATAGGAAGGGTCTCAGGATTGGAATGGGAAGGAGTTGTATATGGCATCTCATGCCGTAGGAAGGGTCTCAGGTTTGGTATAAGCATTGAGATATCACATCTATGCTATCGTAAGGGTCTCAGGATTGGAATGGGAAGGAGTTGGATATCCCATCTCATGTTATAGGAAGAGTCTCAGGTTTGGTATTAGAAGCATTGAGATATCACATCTCATGCTATAGGAAGGGTCTCAGGATTGGAATGGGAAGGAGTTGGATATCACAGCTCATGCTATAGGAAGGGTCTCAGGTTTGGTATAAGCATTGAGATATCACATCTCATGCTATAGGAAGGGTCTCAGGATTGGAATGGGAAGGAGTTGGATATCACATCTCATGTTATAGGAAGGATCTCAGGTTTGGTATTAGAAGCATTGAGACATCACATCTCATGCTATAGGAAGGGTCTCAGGATTGGAATGGGAAGGAGTTGTATATGACATCTCATGCCGTAGGAAGGGTCTCAGGTTTGGTATAAGCATTGAGATATCACATCTCTGCTATCGGAAGGGTCTCAGGATTGGAATGGGAAGGAGTTGGATATCCCATCTCATGTTATAGGAAGGGTCTCATGATTGGAATGGGAAGGACTTGGATATCACATCTCATGCTATAGGAAGGCTCTCAGGTTTGGAAGGGGAAAGAGTTGGATATCACATTTCATGTTAGAGGTAGGATCTCAGGTTTGGTATTAGAGGCATTGAGATATCACATCTCATGCTATCAGAAGGGTCTCAGGATTGGAATGGGAAGGAGTTGGATATCACATCTCATACTAAAGGGAGGGTCTCAGGTTTGGAAGGGGAAGGATTTGGATATCACATCTCATGTTATAAGAAGGATCTCAGGTTTGGTATTAGAAGCATTGAGATATCACATCTCATGCTATCAGAAGGGTCTCAGGATAGGAATGGGAAGGAGTTGGATATCACATCTCATGCTAAAGGGAGGGTCTCAGGTTTGGAAGGGGAAGGATTTGGATATCACATCTTATGTTATCGGAAGGATCTCAGGTTTGGTATTAGAAGTATTGAGATATCACATCTCATGCTATAGGAAGGGTTTCAGGATTGGAATGGGAACGAGTTGGATATCACATCTCATGCTAAAGGAAGGGTCTCAGGTTTGGTAGAAGCATTGAGATATCACATCTCATGCTATAGGAAGGGTCTCAGGATTGGAATGGGAAGGACTTAGATATCACATATCATGCTATAGGGAGGGTCTCAGTTTTGATATTAGAAGCATTGAGATATCACATCTCATGCTATCGGAAGTGTCTCAGGATTGGAATGGGAAGGAGCTGGATAGCACATCTCATGCTAAAGGAAGGGTCTCAGGTTTGGAACGGGAAGGAGTTGGATATCACATCTCATGTTATAGGAAGGGTCTCAGGTTGGTATAAGCATTGAGATATCACATCTCTGCTATCGGAAGTGTCTCAGGATTGGAATGGGAAGGAGTTGGATATCCCATCTCATGTTATAGGACGGGTCTCAGGTTTGTTATTAGAATCATTGAGATATCATATTGCATGCTGTAGGAAGGGTCTAAGGATTGGAATGGGAAGGACTTGGATATCACATCTCATGCTATAGATAGGCTCTCAGGTTTGGAAAGGGAAGGAGTTGGATATCACATTTCATGTTAGAGGAAGGATCTCAGGTTTGGTATTAGAGGCATTGAGATATCACATCTCATGCTATAGGAAGGGTCTCAGGTTGGAATTGGAAGGAGTTGGATATCACATCTCATGTTATAGGAAGTGTCTCAGGATTGGAATGGGAAGGACTTGGATATCACATCTCATGCTATAGGAAGGCTCTCAGGTTTGGAAGGGGAAAGAGTTGGATATCACATTTCATGTTAGAGGTAGGATCTCAGGTTTGGTATTAGAGGCAATGAGAAATCACATCTCATGCTATCAGAAGGGTCTCAGGATTGGAATGGGAAGGAGTTGGATATAACATCTCATGCTAAAGGGAGGGTCTCAGGTTTGGAAGGGGAAGGATTTGGATATCACATCTCATGTTATAGGAAGGATCTCAGGTTTGGTATTAGAAGCATTGAGATATCACATCTCATGCTATCGGAAGGATCTCAGGTTTGGTATTAGAAGCATTGAGATATCACATCTCATGCTATCAGAAGGTTCTCAGGATTGGAATGGGAAGGAGTTGGATATCCCATCTCATGCTAAAGGGAGGGTCTCAGGTTTGGAAGGGGAAGGATTTGGATATCACATCTCATGTTATCGGAAGGATCTCAGGTTTGGTATTAGAAGTATTGAGATATCACATCTCATGCTATAGGAAGGGTCTCAGGATTGGAATGGGAAGGAGTTGGATATCACATCTCATGCTAAAGGAAGGGTCTCAGGTTTGGTAGAAGCATTGAGATATCACATCTCATGCTATAGGAAGGGTCTCAGGATTGGAATGGGAAGGACTTAGATATCACATATCATGCTATAGGGAGGGTCTCAGTTTTGATATTAGAAGCATTGAGATATCACATCTCATGCTATCGGAAGTGTCTCAGGATTGGAATGGGAAGGAGCTGGATATCACATCTCATGCTAAAGGAAGGGTCTCAGGTTTGGAACGGGAAGGAGTTGGATATCCGATCTCATGTTATAGGAAGGGTCTCAGGTTTGGTATAAGCATTGAGATATCACATCTCTGCTATCGGAAGTGTCTCAGGATTGGAATGGGAAGGAGTTGGATATCCCATCTCATGTTATAGGACGGGTCTCAGGATTGTTATTAGAATCATTGAGATATCATATTGCATGCTGTAGGAAGGGTCTAAGGATTGGAATGGGAAGGACTTGGATATCACATCTCATGCTATGGATAGGCTCTCAGGTTTGGAAAGGGAAGGAGTTGGATATCACATTTCATGTTAGAGGAAGGATCTCAGGTTTGGTATTAGAGGCATTGAGATATCACATCTCATGCTATAGGAAGGGTCTCAGGATTGGAATGGGAAGGAGTTGGATATCACATCTCATGTTATAGGAAGGGTCTCAGGTTTGGTATAAGCATTGAGATATCACATCTCATGCTATAGGAAGGGTCTCAGGATTGGAATGGAAGGAGTTGGATATCACATCTCATGTTATAGGAAGGATCTCAGGTTTGGTATTAGAAGCATTGAGACATCACATCTCATGCTATAGGAAGTGTCTCAGGATTGGAATGGGAAGGACTTGGATATCACATCTCATGCTACAGGGAGTGTCTCAAGTTTGATATTAGAAGCATTGAGATATCACATCTCATGCTATAGGAAGGGTCTCAGGATTGGAATGGGAAGGAGTTGGATATCACATCTCATGCTATAGGAAGGGTCTCAGGTTTGGTATAAGCAGTGAGATATCACGTATCATGCTATAGGAAGTGTCTCAGGATTGGAATGGGAAGGAGTTGGATATCACATCTCATGTTATAGGAAGGATCTCAGGTTTGGTATAAGCATTGAGATATCACATCTCTGCTATCGGAAGGGTCTCAGGATTGGAATGGGAAGGAGTTGGATATTCCCATCTCATGTTATAGGAAGGGTCTCAGGTTTGGTATTTGAAGCATTGAGACATCACATCTCATGCTATAGGAAGGGTCTCAGGATTGCAATGGGAAGGACTTGGATATCACATCTCATGCTATAGGGAGGGTCTCAAGTTTGATATTAGAAGCATTGAGATATCACATCTCATGATATCGGAAGGATCTCAGGATTGGAATGGGAAGGAGTTGGATATCACATCTCATGATAAAAGAAGGGTCTAAGGTTGGGAAGGGGAAGGATTTGGATATCACATCTCATGTTATAGGACCGGTCTCAGGTTTGGTATTAGAAGCATTGAGATATCAAGTCTCATGGTATAGGAAGGGTCTCAGAATTGGAATGGGAAGGAGTTGGATATCACATCTCAAGCTATAGGAAGGGTCTCAGGATTGGAATGGGAAGGAGTTTGATATCACATCTCATGCCATAGTACGGGTCTCAGGTTTGGTATAAGCATTGGGATATCCCATCTCATGCTATAGGAAGGGTCTCAGGTTGGAATGGGAAGGAGTTGGATATCACATCCCATGTTATAGGAAGGGTCTCAGGATTGGTAGAAGCATTGAGATATCACATCTCATGCTATAGGAAGGGTCTCAAGATTGGAATGGGAAGGACTTAGATATCACATATCATGCTATAGGGAGGGTCTCATTTTTGATATTAGAAGCATTGAGATATCACATCTCATGCTATCGGAAGTGTCTCAGGATTGGAATGGGAAGGAGCTGGATATCACATCTCATGCTAAAGGAAGGGTCTCAGGTTTAAAACGGGAAGGAGTTGGATATCCGATCTCATGTTATAGGAAGGGTCTCAGGTTTGGTATAAGCATTGAGATATCACATCTCTGCTATCGGAAGTGTCTCAGGATTGGAATGGGAAGGAGTTGGATATCCCCTCTCATGTTATAGGACGGGTCTCAGGATTGTTATTAGAATCATTGAGATATCATATTGCATGCTGTAGGAAGGGTCTAAGGATTGGAATGGGAAGGACTTGGATATCACATCTCATGCTATGGATAGGCTCTCAGGTTTGGAAAGGGAAGGAGTTGGATATCACATTTCATGTTAGAGGAAGGATCTCAGGTTTGGTATTAGAGGCATTGAGATATCACATCTCATGCTATAGGAAGGGTCTCAGGATTGGAATGGGAAGGAGTTGGATATCACATCTCATGCTAAAGGAAGGGTCTCAGGTTTAGTATAAGCATTGAGATATCACATCTCATTCTATAGGAAGGGTCTCAGGATTGGAATGGAAGGAGTTGGATTTCACATCTCATGTTATGGGAAGGATCTCAGGTTTGGTATTAGAAGCATTGAGACATCACATCTCATGCTATAGGAAGGGTCTCAGGATTGGAATGGGAAGGAGTTGGATATCACATCTCATGCTATAGGAAGGGTCTCAGGTTTGGTATAAGCAGTGAGATATCACGTATCATGCTATAGGAAGTGTCTCAGGATTGGAATGGGAAGGAGTTGGATATCACATCTCATGTTATAGGAAGGATCTCAGGTTTGGTATAAGCATTGAGATATCACATCTCTGCTATCGGAAGGGTCTCAGGATTGGAATGGGAAGGAGTTGGATATTCCCATCTCATGTTATAGGAAGGGTCTCAGGTTTGGTATTTGAAGCATTGAGACATCACATCTCATGCTATAGGAAGGGTCTCAGGATTGCAATGGGAAGGACTTGGATATCACATCTCATGCTATA
This sequence comes from Ambystoma mexicanum, assembly GCF_040938575.1. Taxonomy (NCBI): domain Eukaryota; kingdom Metazoa; phylum Chordata; class Amphibia; order Caudata; family Ambystomatidae; genus Ambystoma; species Ambystoma mexicanum. Next base: position 345,298,060 of record NC_090936.1, read on the forward strand.
GGGAGGGTCTCAAGTTTGATATTAGAAGCATTGAGATATCACATCTCATGATATCGGAAGGATCTCAGGATTGGAATGGGAAGGAGTTGGATATCACATCTCATGATAAAAGAAGGGTCTAAGGTTGGGAAGGGGAAGGATTTGGATATCACATCTCATGTTATAGGACCGGTCTCAGGTTTGGTATTAGAAGCATTGAGATATCAAGTCTCATGGTATAGGAAGGGTCTCAGAATTGGAATGGGAAGGAGTTGGATATCACATCTCAAGCTATAGGAAGGGTCTCAGGATTGGAATGGGAAGGAGTTTGATATCACATCTCATGCCATAGTACGGGTCTCAGGTTTGGTATAAGCATTGGGATATCCCATCTCATGCTATAGGAAGGGTCTCAGGTTGGAATGGGAAGGAGGTGGATATCACATCCCATGTTATAGGAAGGGTCTCAGGATTGGAATGGGAAGTACTTGGATATCACATCTCATGCTATAGGAAGGCTCTCAGGTTTGGAAGGGGAAAGAGTTGGATATCACATTTCATGTTAGAGGTAGGATCTCAGGTTTGGTATAAGAGGCATTGAGATATCACATCTCATGCTATCAGAAGGGTCTCAGGATTGGAATGGGAAGGAGTTGGATATCACATCTCATGCTAAAGTGAGGGTCTCAGGTTTGGAAGGGGAAGGATTTGGATATCACATCTCATGTTATAGGAAGGATCTCAGGTTTGGTATTAGAAGCATTGAGATATCACATCTCATGCTATCAGAAGGTTCTCAGGATTGGAATGGGAAGGAGTTGGATATCACATCTCATGCTAAAGGGAGGGTCTCAGGTTTGGAAGGGGAAGGATTTGGATATCACATCTCATGTTATCGGAAGGATCTCAGGTTTGGTATTAGAAGTATTGAGATATCACATCTCATGCTATAGGAAGGGTCTCAGGATTGGAATGGGAAGGAGTTGGATATCACATCTCATGCTAAAGGAACGGTCTCAGGTTTGGTAGAAGCATTGAGATATCACATCTCATGCTATAGGAAGGTTCTCAAGATTGGAATGGGAAGGACTTAGATATCACATATCATGCTATAGGGAGGGTCTCATTTTTGATATTAGAAGCATTGAGATATCACATCTCATGCTATCGGAAGTGTCTCAGGATTGGAATGGGAAGGAGCTGGATATCACATCTCATGCTAAAGGAAGGGTCTCAGGTTTGGAACGGGAAGGAGTTGGATATCCGATCTCATGTTATAGGAAGGGTCTCAGGTTTGGTATAAGCATTGAGATATCACATCTCTGCTATCGGAAGTGTCTCAGGATTGGAATGGGAAGGAGTTGGATATCCCCTCTCATGTTATAGGACGGGTCTCAGGATTGTTATTAGAATCATTGAGATATCATATTGCATGCTGTAGGAAGGGTCTAAGGATTGGAATGGGAAGGACTTGGATATCACATCTCATGCTATGGATAGGCTCTCAGGTTTGGAAAGGGAAGGAGTTGGATATCACATTTCTCAGGATCTCAGGAGTTGGATATCACATTTCTCAGGATCTCAGGTTTGGTATTAGAGGCATTGAGATATCACATCTCATGCTATAGGAAGGGTCTCAGGATTGGAATGGGAAGGAGTTGGATATCACATCTCATGCTAAAGGAAGGGTCTCAGGTTTAGTATAAGCATTGAGATATCACATCTCATTCTATAGGAAGGGTCTCAGGATTGGAATGGAAGGAGTTGGATTTCACATCTCATGTTTGGTATTAGAAGGATCTCAGGTTTGGTATTAGAAGCATTGAGACATCACATCTCATGCTATAGGAAGGGTCTCAGGATTGGAATGGGAAGGAGTTGGATATCACATCTCATGCTATAGGAAGGGTCAGGAGTTGTATATGACATCTCATGCCGTAGGAAGGGTCTCAGGTTTGGTATAAGCATTGAGATATCACATCTCTGCTATCGGAAGGGTCTCAGGATTGCAATGGGAAGGAGTTGGATATCCCATCTCATGTTATAGGAAGAGTCTCAGGTTTGGTATTAGAAGCATTGAGATATCACATCTCATGCTATAGGAAGTGTCTCAAGATTGGAATGAGGACTTGGATATCACATCTCATGCTATAGGGAGGGTCTCAAGTTTGATATTAGAAGCATTGAGATATCACATCTCATGCTATAGGAAGGGTCTCAGGATTGGAATGGCAAGGAGTTGGATATCACATCTCATGCTATAGGAAGGGTCTCAGTTTTGGTATAAGCAGTGAGATATCACATCTCATGCTATAGGAAGTGTCTCAGGATTGGAATGGGAAGGAGTTGGATATCACATCTCATGTTATAGGAAGGATCTCAGGTTTGGTATAAGCATTGAGATATCACATGTTTGCTATCGGAAGGGTCTCAGGATTGGAATGGGAAGGAGTTGGATATTCCCATCTCATGTTATAGGAAGGGTCTCAGGTTTGGTATTAGAAGCATTGAGACATCACATCTCATGCTATAGGAAGGGTCTCAGGATTTAAATGGGAAGGACTTGGATATCACATCTCATGCTATAGGGAGGGTCTCGAGTTTGATATTAGAAGCATTGAGATATCACATCTCATGATATCGGAAGGGTCTCAGGATTGGAATGGGAAGGAGTTGGATATCACATCTCATGATAAAGGAAGGGTCTAAGGTTTGGAAGGGGAAGGATTTGGATATCACATCTCATGTTATAGGACGGGTCTCAGGTTTGGTATTAGAAGCATTGAGATATCAAGTCTCATGGTATAGGAAGAGTCTCAGAATTGGAATGGGAAGGAGTTGGATATCATATCTCAAGCTATAGGAAGGGTCTCAGGATTGGAATGGGAAGGAGTTTGATATCACATCTCATGCCATAGTATGGGTCTCAGGTTTGGTATAAGCATTGGGATATCAAATCTCATGCTATCGGAAGGGTATCAGGATTGGAAATCCAAGGAGTTGGATATCCCATCTCATGCTATAGGAAGGGTCTCAGGTTGGAATGGGAAGGAGTTGGATATCACATCTCATGCTAAAGGGAGGGTCTCAGGTTTGGAAGGGGAAGGATTTGGATATCACATCTCATGTTATAGGAAGGATCTCAGGTTTGGTATTAGAAGCATTGAGATATCACATCTCATGCTATCGGAAGGGTCTCAGGATTAGAATGGGAAGGAGTTGGATATCACATCTCATGCTATAGGAAGGGTTTCAGGTTTGGAACGGGAAGGAGTTGGATATCACATCTCATGTTATAGGAAGAGTCTCAGGTTTGGTATAAGCATTGAGATATCACATCTCTGCAATCGGAAATGTCTCAGGATTGGGATGGGAAGGAGTTGGATATCACATCTCATGCTATAGGAAGGGTCTCAGGTTTGGAACGGGAAGGAGTTGGATATTGTTAAGAAAGATTTCTGAACTCTGTCCTGGTGGCGCAGAAGTTCAGATGGCCAACCTAATTTCTTGGAACAGGGTAACCTCTGGACAAGCCAGACCAATCAAGGTAGCGATCGCGGCGGTCAAGACTAGGTCTCAAGAGAGGTGAGGGTGACTGAAAGCCCGCAATGAGCACACAAAGCAAGGACACTTACAAACTACTCCAAACAGGTGCTATATTAAAAATATATACACATTTATTCCAAGGCCTTTAAAACAATGACCGTAGCGAGAAATCACAATACAACTCTAGTAAACCAACACATACCATACCAATACAATATATATACAAATACAAACAAGTCTCAAGCGTTAGATGCACGAAATGTGTAGTCCACCTAAAAGGGAAGGAAAACAGGCAGTGCGAAATAATGCTTAGACCCAGTCCGCCTTCAGAGGCACCTAACTAAAAGGAAGTCCGAGCCCTACGAAGAGTGGAGCCTTGTGCTCAAAAGTACCTGCACACGCTGGTGCCAACGGGCAAAAGGGGAGTCTCTTCGAGGGAGATCAGGCAGTTCAGTTTAGTGCACAAACGAAGAAGAACAGTGTTCCGCGACTCAAGCGCAGCCTCCACTGTGGGCAGAAGCAGAGCGCGAGTACGGAAAGGCGTGCTGTTTTGACACAGCGGGGAAAAGCTATGGGCTCCTGCAGGAGGGCGACCAGTTCCTAGCTATGCTACTCACCGGTCCACGATGCAAGCAGACCCAGGCTTCTCTGCGTCAGTTTCAGTCGCTGGCAGGTTCAGAAGAGCAGGGGACGTCTCATCGCCGTGTTTAGTCTGCAGCAGCAGAGTTGAGTAAAAGACGTCCCAAACGAAGGAACCCGCACAGTTTGTTACCACAGCAGGGCAACGGAGCGGCGGTGTGTATCTGAGCCAAATGTACACTACTCACTTCAGACCTGGGAACGCCAAGTGTATGAATCATGTGAGAGTGACAAGGACTCGATATACTACACAACCTGGCGGCGGTTACAGAGCAAGACTCCTGTGTAGGCTGGTCAGTCTGCTGGATGGCCCAGAGACGTTTCCGAAGGCTTACTAGCAGGAGATGGTGAAAATGCCGAGAATAGCTGTCCCCGCTATTCCAAGGGTCGAAGTACCAGTACAGGCCTTGTTCGATCAAAGGTGAAAAGGCTCCTGTATTCCTTCGTTCGTGAGAACTCAGGAGATCGACATGGTAGTGGTGTTTCCAGCCCCCTCTTATCCATGGTTCCCTTCGCGCCAAAACGGAGGGGACCCAATGGGAGATCCGCTCATCAACACTCACACCATTCGTGGACCTATCACGGACCACGGTGGTCCCAGGCATTCACACCACCCTAGACTCTCTGGCACCCAGGATGTGTATTGGGACCAGACATCCCAGCCCACATCCTGGAGGCACACACAAGACATGTAGAAGCCTGCGAAAGCATCTGTGTTTCGCGGGAAAGCACATGCCCAAATAAGGAAGGCCCCAGGTCGGCTCGACCTGGGGAAGGTGAAGGGAGCAAGACGGTCAGCGGACAGGACAAAGGAGCCTCGTGGTCTGGCCATTTTGGGATCTAGGCCACCATTTTGGGTTAAGCGCGAGAAACGCGCTTAGAACGCCAAAAGGAGCTCAAAACACAAGAAACGATCGCTGCCACCATTCCCGTCCGTGAATCACTTGCACCGATCAGTTACAATCCTGAAAGAGTATCTAGGGCCTGTAGAAGGCTAGAGACCCAAGAGAGCAGTAACTTAGCTTACAGTGCCCTCTTGTGTCATGTTGCACGAAAGCTGCAACATGATACAAGAAACTACGGAAACCAGCGTTTCCTGGTACTGACTGTCTTAAGGGCATGACAGTTTCCCCGTAAGAAAGGAGCGAAAGCCCAGAGGAGTGCGGCAGAAGGCTGCACTTCTCGGGCAAAGTCGAGAACAAGGTGAAAAACAACAGCAAAAAGTTTAGGGGTTGCCACATGGAAGGAAAATTACCTACAATTACGAAATCTTTCCTAACACTCGCCCCTCCCAGACTATGGACAGGGGGAACTAATCCACCCCTGGATGAGTCTCTTGTTCAGGTCGGTTAAACATTCTGCACAACCCATCAGCATTGCTATGTTGGACACCTGGCCTATGCTCAATAGTGAAGTCGAAGCCTTGTAGACTTATGGACCACCTAAGCAACTTTGGATTCTCCCCCTTCATGTTTATTAGCCACTTTAAGGGCTTATGGTCAGTTTGCACAGTGAAGTGGGTCCCATAGAGGTAGGGCCTCAGCTTCCTTAGGGCCCACACAACAGAGAAACATTCTTTCTCTACCGTGGACCATCTGAGCTCTCTGTCCTTAAACTGGCGACTAATAAAACCAATAGGGTGTTCCTTACCCTTCTCATCTACTTGCGATAGTACAGCTCCTATCCCAGTGTCAGAGGCGTCCGTCTGCACGATAAAAGGTCTTTGATAATCAGGGGCCCTGAGGACAGGGGCCTGGCGCAAGGAGTCTTTTAAGCCATTGAAGGCCTTCTCACACTCGTCGGTCCAAGTTACCTTCTTGGGTTTCTTCAGAGTTGTGAGGGCAGTCAGAGGGGCAGCTATGGTGCCATAGTCTGCCACAAAATTGCGGTAATACCCCGTGAGTCCTAAGAAGGCTCTCACTTGGGTTTGTGTAGTGGGGGTAGGCCAGTCTTGTACTGCTTGTACTTTACTGGGTAGAGGCTGTATCCTCCCTCCACCTACTTCATGTCCAAGGTAAAACACTGAGCCTTGTCCAATCTGGCGTTTACTAGCCTTTATGGTCAAGTGTGCTTTCTGAAGAGCCTGGAGCACAATCCCGAGGTGTTTCACATGGTCTTCCCAGGTGGCACTGAAAACTGCTATATCGTCCAGATATGCAAGACAGAATTCGTCCAACCCATTCAAAACATGATGCACAAGCCTCTGGAAAGTGGCAGGTGCATTCTTCAACCCGAACGGCATTACCCGGAATTGGTAAAGGCCGTCTGGAGTAGAAAACGCTGTCTTCTCCTTGGCATGTTCTGCTAAAGCTATTTGCCAATAGCCAGCAGTGAGGTCAAACATGCTGAGGTACTTGGAGGCACCCAAAGTATCCACCAGCTCATCTGTTCGAGGCAAGGGGTGTGCATCTGTCTTGGTGACAGCATTCAGAGCCCTGTAATCCACGCAGAACCTCATTTCAGAAGTGCCTGCCTTTGGAACGAAAACCACAGGGCTGGACCAAGGACTACTAGAGGGTTCAATCACCCCAAGGTCTAACATCTTGTTGACCTCGGTCTTAATATAAGACCGTACTTTGTCTGACATCCTGTATCCCCTACTTTTGGTAGGTACACTGTCTCCTGTGTCTATGTTATGTTTGCACCAAGGTGTCAAACCAGGCGACTGTGAAAACAGGGGGGAAAACTGCCTAAGCAAACTTTTCACCTCAGCCTGCTGATCAGAAGTCAGGTGAGGGGCCACTCGGACACCCTCAAAGGAGCTATCTGAAGGACCGCTTTGGAACAGGTCGGGGAGAGGTTCAGACTCCTCTTCCTCAACATCTGAAGCCAGTAACAGTGCTGCGATTTCGACTCTTGGGACGAAAGCCTTCAGCCTATTCACGTGAAACACTTTTGGAGCCTGTCCAGGCCTTCCAAGGTCCACTAAATAGTTAACCTCACCCAGGGGCTCCACCACTGTGTAAGGGCCTGACCATTTGTCCTGTAAAGCTCAAGGCCTTATGGGATTCATGATCAGGACTTGCTGACCAGGTGTAAAGTTGATGAGGGAAGCTTTCTGGTCGTACCAATGTTTCACCAGGGCTTGTACTGCCTTCAATGTATCACTAGCCAAGCCCATCAGAAGTACCATCCGTTTTCTGAGCCCTAGCACATAATCAACTACGTTGGTAGTAACAGGGGGAGTGGGCATCTCCCATCCCTCTTTGACTATGGCTAAGGGTCCCCGTGCAGGATGACCAAACAGAAGTTTGAAGGGGCTGAAGCCAACACCCTCCTGTGGTACCTCTCGGTAGGCAAACAGTAAGCATGGTAAAAGAAGATCCCATTGTCTTCTCTGAAGCTTCTCCAGAGCCCCAATCATGCTTTTTAACGTTCTGTTGAAACGTTCCACCAGACCATTGGTCTGGGGGTGTTATGCAGAAGAGAACTTGTAGGTGACCCCACATTCTTTCCACATAGCCTGCATATACTTCGACATAAAGTTGCTGCCACGAACTGACACAACTTCTTTAGGGAAGCCAACCCTAGTAAATATGCCAAGTAAAGCTTTTGCAACTGACTTGGCAGTTACAGTTTTCAATGGGATGGCCTCAGGATATCTGGTTGCATGGTCGACCAGCACCAGGATAAACCTATTGCCCGAGGATGTTTGCGGGTCAAGGGGACCAACGATGTCGATCCCTACCCTTTCAAATGGTACCCCCACAACTGGGAGCGGTACCAACGGAGCTTGGAATGTCGAGCCAACCTTACCAGGTAACTGGCAGGAGGCACAACTCCTGCAGTGACTTTCTACTTGCACCCCCATCTTGGGCCAGTAGAAGTGCATGGATAACCTTTGCTTGGTCCTCTTAATACCAAGGTGACCAGCAAGGAGCACTTCATGCGCCAACTGCAGGAGGAAGGGCCTAACAGCAAGGGGAACCACCAACCTCCTATGGTCTCCTTCTGTAGACTCTGTGGGCTCACTATACAGGAGTCCACCTTCCCAATAAATCCTATGCGTCCCAGGAGGTTCACCCTCAAGCTGGGAGCAGGCCTGTCTCCTTAGGCCTTCCAGAGATGGGCACTCACGTTGGCCTTTACTGAATTCGTCCCTATCAGGACCTCCTTCAACTAACAAGTCTTTTAGTTCAGGATGGTCGTTGGGGTCAAATACTTCAGGCATCGCCACCTCCTCGTCAGGCCCGGGCGATTGACCAACTTCCTCCACCGCAGTGCTAGGCGAGCTCGGGGGAATATTCTCTTTCCCTCGTCTTGACTTGTTGACTCCTTTCGCCTTGGGTTTCCCCTTCGGCTGGGGCGGCGTATTGGTCTTGGCCAATGCTGCCCGTGCTTGAGACCGTGTGTAGGGTCTTTCGGCAGTGTCTCCTACGAGCCCTAAAGCTCTGAGATCATTACCTAACAAGACCTTTCCCGGGACGTTTCTCTGAATGCTCACTGGAATCCTGACTGCTGTACCATTTAAATTAAGATTTACAGGTATTACTGGGAACATACGGAGTGGGCCGTCAGCCAACTTAGTGGGCATCAGAGTAGCTCTGGCAACTTCCTCTGAGTCTACCAAGGTAGAATCCACTACAGTTCGACTGTACCCACTATCCCTAAGAGCTGGAGTATCTACTCCATTGATCAGCACACTGTCTTTAAAGTAGTGCTTGGTATTATCTGGAATCCTAGCATAAGCCTCTGCGACTTTAGGCTCCCAGGAACCCAGGGAAACTAAAACTACCTCAGCCTCTATCCCGCTGGGAAATGAGTCCGAGGAGAAGGATGCTCCTGTAATCTCTTCTTCCTCGTAGGAGGAGAAGGCCAGATTAGCGGAGTGGACCCCCAAAGGTCTAACCTTACACCGGGGATCCCCCTTCACGTGGTCAGTTGCTCCACAAGCAAAACAAGATCCATTGGGTCTGTTTACATAGGGAGGCTTATTGTAACCAGAGTTCTGTTTCGGAGGCTGACCTCCACTACCCTGTGAGTTCTCTTGTGTCTTACCCTTATTTTTCTTTTTGTGGCCCTTTTGAGAAGAAGATTTATCAGATTCTCCACCCTCCTTATCTTTGGACTTTTTCCCTTCCTCCTGCTTACCAGGATGAGTTTTGTCCTTATGGGACACTCGATGTGACACCCATAAGTCTGCTGCAATGGCCAGCTTCTTAGGATCTATCTCCTTCGAATCGGCCAAATGCTGCTTAAGCTCCGGGGAAGAAGATGCAAAAATGTGTTCCAGCATGACAAGATTTATCATGCCTTCGAAGGTAGAAACCTTATAACCTTCGACCCAGCCAGTTAAGTTTTTCAAGGATTCAGTGACATAAGATACCCAAGTACCACCTTCCTTTTTCTTATACTCTATGAATCGTTTCAAATATTGGGCCGGAGTCTTCCCAAACTTTAAAATGAGAGTTTGCTTTAACATTGCGAAATCAGCTCGCTCAGCCTTCGACATTTCCATAATGGCACTACAGCCAGAATGGGGCAGTCTGCTGAGTAACCAGGCAATCTTATCAGCATTGTCAACTTGTTGAACTTCGCATGCATACTCAAACGCATTCAGCCAGTCCATAATGTCATTCCTTTCCTCATACACACTGACCAGATATTTCGGAAACCATGGATGAGAGGAGGCCCCAGACCCATGTCCAGGACCCTTGGACCCATTTGCAACCTGAAGCTTGGCCAGTTCCAACTGGTGATCCCTGTCTTTCTGTTTTTCTGACTGTTCGATTTTTAGTTTGGCTATGCTGAATTCAAGCTCCTTCTGCCTAAACCGCAGCTCTTGCTTCTTGAATTCAAGCATAGCCTCCCCATCAACACTGGCAGAGGAAACATTAGACATCTCATCCTCCCTGTCCTCGTGGTCGCGGTGGATCAGTGCAGCGGCAGAACCATTGGTTCTACCAGTGAGAGCAGCCCCACCTCCTTCCGCACTGTCCTCAGAAGTTATAGCGTCAAGCTGCGCTTCTTGCCACGCTACGATTCTTTGGATCATATCGAATTTCGTGCCTTGAGAGGAAACACCTCTCTCCGCACACATCTTTTTCAATGTTTCTGATTTGGAAGCATTTAAAGTTAACAAGGTATTTGTTTCCATACTGTTAGATAGGACTATGGCCTTTTTAAAGTTATACTACAACAATTCACTACGTGTCCTGGTAGGAATAACTTGAAATGCCTTAGTTCGTGCGCAACACTGGATACCTTCAGTGGTATCCCACCGCTGTACACCAATCTGTTAAGACGGATTTCTGAACTCTGTCCTGGTGGCGCAGAAGTTCAGAAGGCCAACCTAATTACTTGGAACAGGGTAACCTCTGGACAAGCCAGACCAATCAAGGTAGCGATCGCGGCGGTCAAGACTAGGTCTCAAGAGGGGTGAGGGTGACTGAAAGCCTGCAATGAGCACACAAAGCAAGGACACTTACAAACTACTCCAAACAGGTGCTATATTAAAAATATATACACATTTATTCCAAGGCCTTTAAAACAATGACCGTAGCGAGAAATCACAATACAACTCTAGTAAACCAACACATACCATACCAATACAATATATATACAAATACAAACAAGTCTCAAGCGTTAGATGCACGAAATGTGTAGTCCACCTAAAAGGGAAGGAAAACAGGCAGTGCGAAATAATGCTTAGACCCAGTCCGCCTTCAGAGGCACCTAACTAAAAGGAAGTCCGAGCCCTACGAAGAGGCCTTGTGCTCAAAAGTACCTGCACACGCTGGTGCCAACGGGCAAAAGGGGAGTCTCTTCGAGGGAGATCAGGCAGTTCAGTTTAGTGCACAAACGAAGAAGAACAGTGTTCCGCGACTCAAGCGCAGCCTCCACTGTGGGCAGAAGCAGAGCGCGAGTACGGAAAGGCGTGCTGTTTTGACACAGCGGGGAAAAGCTATGGGCTCCTGCAGGAGGGCGACCAGTTCCTAGCTATGCTACTCACCGGTCCACGATGCAAGCAGACCCAGGCTTCTCTGCGTCAGTTTCAGTCGCTGGCAGGTTCAGAAGAGCAGGGGACGTCTCATCGCTGTGTTTAGTCTGCAGCAGCAGAGTTGAGTAAAAGACGTCCCAAACGAAGGAACCCGCACAGTTTGTTACCACAGCAGGGCAACGGAGCGGCGGTGTGTATCTGAGCCAAATGTACACTACTCACTTCAGACCTGGGAACGCCAAGTGTACGAATCATGTGAGAGTGACAAGGACTCGATATACTACACAACCTGGCGGCGGTTACAGAGCAAGACTCCTGTGTAGGCTGGTCAGTCTGCTGGATGGCCCAGAGACGCTTCCGAATTCTTACTAGCAGGAGATGGTGAAAATGCCGAGAATAGCTGTCCCCGCTATTCCAAGGGTCGAAGTACCAGTACAGGCCTTCTGGTTCGATCAAAGGTGAAAAGGGTTTCACAAGGCGACAGCAGTGCAGAGGAGCAGTCCTTCAGCGGGTCACCAGCGATTCCTCGGTTCAGCCTCTTGGTTGCAGGATACTTGGCTCCTGTATTCCTTCGTTCGTGAGAACTCAGGAGATCGACATGGTAGTGGTGTTTCCAGCCCCCTCTTATCCACGGTTCCCTTCGCGCCAAAACGGAGGGGACCCAATGGGAGATCCGCTCATCAACACTCACACCATTCGTGGACCTATCACGGACCACGGTGGTCCCAGGCATTCACACCACCCTAGACTCTCTGGCACCCAGGATGTGTATTGGGACCAGACATCCCAGCCCACATCCTGGAGGCACACACAAGACATGTAGAAGCCTGCGAAAGCATCTGTGTTTCGCGGGAAAGCACATGCCCAAATAAGGAAGGCCCCAGGTCGGCTCGACCTGGGGAAGGTGAAGGGAGCAAGACGGTCAGCGGACAGGACAAAGGAGCCTCGTGGTCTGGCCATTTTGGGATCTAGGCCACCATTTTAGGTTAAGCGCGAGAAACGCGCTTAGAACGCCAAAAGGAGCTCAAAACACAAGAAACGATCGCTGCCACCATTCCCGTCCGTGAATCACTTGCACCGATCAGTTACAATCCTGAAAGAGTATCTAGGGCCTGTAGAAGGCTAGAGACCCAAGAGAGCAGTAACTTAGCTTACAGTGCCCTCTTGTGTCATGTTGCACGAAAGCTGCAACATGATACAAGAAACTACGGAAACCAGCGTTTCCTGGTACTGACTGTCTTAAGGGCATGACAGTTTCCCCGTAAGAAAGGAGCGAAAGCCCAGAGGAGTGCGGCAGAAGGCTGCACTTCTCGGGCAAAGTCGAGAACAAGGTGAAAAACAACAGCAAAAAGTTTAGGGGTTGCCACATGGAAGGAAAATTACCTACAATTACGAAATCTTTCCTAACACTCGCCCCTCCCAGACTATGGACAGGGGGAACTAATCCACCCCTGGATGAGTCTCTTGTTCAGGTCGGTTAAACATTCTGCACAACCCATCAGCATTGCTATGTTGGACACCTGGCCTATGCTCAATAGTGAAGTCGAAGCCTTGTAGATTTATGGACCACCTAAGCAACTTTGGATTCTCCCCCTTCATGTTTATTAGCCACTTTAAGGGCTTATGGTCAGTTTGCACAGTGAAGTGGGTCCCATAGAGGTAGGGCCTCAGCTTCCTTAGGGCCCACACAACAGAGAAACATTCTTTCTCTACCGTGGACCATCTGAGCTCTCTGTCCTTAAACTGGCGACTAATAAAACCAATAGGGTGTTCCTTACCCTTCTCATCTACTTGCGATAGTACAGCTCCTATCCCAGTGTCAGAGGCGTCCGTCTGCACGATAAAAGGTCTTTGATAATCAGGGGCCCTGAGGACAGGGGCCTGGCACAAGGAGTCTTTTAAGCCATTGAAGGCCTTCTCACACTCGTCGGTCCAAGTTACCTTCTTGGGTTTCTTCAGAGTTGTGAGGGCAGTCAGAGGGGCAGCTATGGTGCCATAGTCTGCCACAAAATTGCGGTAATACCCCGTGAGTCCTAAGAAGGCTCTCACTTGGGTTTGTGTAGTGGGGGTAGGCCAGTCTTGTACTGCTTGTACTTTACTGGGTAGAGGCTGTATCCTCCCTCCACCTACTTCATGTCCAAGGTAAAACACTGAGCCTTGTCCAATCTGGCGTTTACTAGCCTTTATGGTCAAGTGTGCTTTCTGAAGAGCCTGGAGCACAATCCCGAGGTGTTTCACATGGTCTTCCCAGGTGACACTGAAAACTGCTATATCGTCCAGATATGCAAGACAGAATTCGTCCAACCCATTCAAAACATGATGCACAAGCCTCTGGAAAGTGGCAGGTGCATTCTTCAACCCGAACGGCATTACCCGGAATTGGTAAAGGCCGTCTGGAGTAGAAAACGCTGTCTTCTCCTTGGCATGTTCTGCTAAAGCTATTTGCCAATAGCCAGCAGTGAGGTCAAACATGCTGAGGTACTTGGAGGCACCCAAAGTATCCACCAGCTCATCTGTTCGAGGCAAGGGGTGTGCATCTGTCTTGGTGACAGCATTCAGAGCCCTGTAATCCACGCAGAACCTCAATTCAGAAGTGCCTGCCTTTGGAACGAAAACCACAGGGCTGGACCAAGGACTACTAGAGGGTTCAATCACCCCAAGGTCTAACATCTTGTTGACCTCGGTCTTAATATAAGACCGTACTTTGTCTGACATCCTGTATCCCCTACTTTTGGTAGGTACACTGTCTCCTGTGTCTATGTTATGTTTGCACCAAGGTGTCAAACCAGGCGACTGTGAAAACAGGGGGGAAAACTGCCTAAGCAAACTTTTCACCTCAGCCTGCTGATCAGAAGTCAGGTGAGGGGCCACTCGGACACCCTCAAAGGAGCTATCTGAAGGACCGCTTTGGAACATGTCGGGGAGAGGTTCAGACTCCTCTTCCTCAACATCTGAAGCCAGTAACAGTGCTGCGATTTCGACTCTTGGGACGAAAGCCTTCAGCCTATTCACGTGAAACACTTTTGGAGCCTGTCCAGGCCTTCCAAGGTCCACTAAATAGTTAACCTCACCCAGGGGCTCCACCACTGTGTAAGGGCCTGACCATTTGTCCTGTAAAGCTCAAGGCCTTATGGGATTCATGATCAGGACTTGCTGACCAGGTGTAAAGTTGATGAGGGAAGCTTTCTGGTCGTACCTATGTTTCACCAGCGCTTGTACTGCCTTCAATTTATCACTAGCCAAGACCATCAGAAGTACCATCCGTTTTCTGAGCCCTAGCACATAATCAACTATGTTGGTAGTAACAGGGGGAGTGGGCATCTCCCATCCCTCTTTGACTATGGCTAAGGGTCCCCGTGCAGGATGACCAAACAGAAGTTTGAAGGGGCTGAAGCCAACACCCTCCTGTGGTACCTCTCGGTAGGCAAACAGTAAGCATGGTAAAAGAAGATCCCATTGTCTTCTCTGAAGCTTCTCCAGAGCCCCAATCATGCTTTTTAACGTTCTGTTGAAACGTTCCACCAGACCATTGGTCTGGGGGTGTTATGCAGAAGAGAACTTGTAGGTGACCCCACATTCTTTCCACATAGCCTGCATATACTTTGACATAAAGTTGCTGCCACGATCTGACACAACTTCTTTAGGGAAGCCAACCCTACTAAATATGCCAAGTAAAGCTTTTGCAACTGACTTGGCAGTTACAGTTTTCAATGGGATGGCCTCAGGATATCTGGTTGCATGGTCGACCAGCACCAGGATAAACCTATTGCCCGAGGATGTTTGCGGGTCAAGGGGACCAACGATGTCGATCCCTACCCTTTCAAATGGTACCCCCACAACTGGGAGCGGTACCAACGGAGCTTGGAATGTCGAGCCAACCTTACCAGATAACTGGCAGGAGGCACAACTCTTGCAGTGACTTTCTACTTGCACCCCCATCTTGGGCCAGTAGAAGTGCATGGATAACCTTTGCTTGGTCCTCTTAATACCAAGGTGACCAGCAAGGAGCACTTCATGCGCCAACTGCAGGAGGAAGGGCCTAACAGCAAGGGGAACCACCAACCTCCTATGGTCTCCTTCTGTAGACTCTGTGGGCTCACTATACAGGAGTCCACCTTCCCAATAAATCCTATGCGTCCCAGGAGGTTCACCCTCAAGCTGGGAGCAGGCCTGTCTCCTTAGGCCTTCCAGAGATGGGCACTCACGTTGGCCTTTACTGAATTCGTCCCTATCAGGACCTCCTTCAACTAACAAGTCTTTTAGTTCAGGATGGTCGTTGGGGTCAAATACTTCAGGCATCGCCACCTCCTCGTCAGGCCCGGGCGATTGACCAACTTCCTCCACCGCAGTGCTAGGCGAGCTCGGGGGAATATTCTCTTTCCCTCGTCTTGACTTGTTGACTCCTTTCGCCTTGGGTTTCCCCTTCGGCTGGGGCGGCGTATTGGTCTTGGCCAATGCTGCCCGTGCTTGAGACCGTGTGTAGGGTCTTTCGGCAGTGTCTCCTACGAGCCCTAAAGCTCTGAGATCATTACCTAACAAGACCTTTCCCGGGACGTTTCTCTGAATGCTCACTGGAATCCTGACTGCTGTACCATTTAAATTAAGATTTACAGGTATTACTGGGAACATACGGAGTGGGCCGTCAGCCAACTTAGTGGGCATCAGAGTAGCTCTGGCAACTTCCTCTGAGTCTACCAAGGTAGAATCCACTACAGTTCGACTGCACCCACTATCCCTAAGAGCTGGAGTATCTACTCCATTGATCAGCACACTGTCTTTAAAGTAGTGCTTGGTATTATCTGGAATCCTAGCATAAGCCTCTGCGACTTTAGGCTCCCAGGAACCCAGGGAAACTAAAACTACCTCAGCCTCTATCCCGCTGGGAAATGAGTCCGAGGAGAAGGATGCTCCTGTAATCTCTTCTTCCTCGTAGGAGGAGAAGGCCAGATTAGCGGAGTGGACCCCCAAAGGTCTAACCTTACACCGGGGATCCCCCTTCACGTGGTCAGTTGCTCCACAAGCAAAACAAGATCCATTGGGTCTGTTTACATAGGGAGGCTTATTGTAACCAGAGTTCTGTTTCGGAGGCTGACCTCCACTACCCTGTGAGTTCTCTTGTGTCTTACCCTTATTTTTCTTTTTGTGGCCCTTTTGAGAAGAAGATTTATCAGATTCTCCACCCTCCTTATCTTTGGACTTTTTCCCTTCCTCCTGCTTACCAGGATGAGTTTTGTCCTTATGGGACACTCGATGTGACACCCATAAGTCTGCTGCAATGGCCAGCTTCTTAGGATCTATCTCCTTCGAATCGGCCAAATGCTGCTTAAGCTCCGGGGAAGAAGATGCAAAAATGTGTTCCAGCATGACAAGATTTATCATGCCTTCGAAGGTAGAAACCTTATAACCTTCGACCCAGCCAGTTAAGTTTTTCAAGGATTCAGTGACATAAGATACCCAAGTACCACCTTCCTTTTTCTTATACTCTATGAATCGTTTCAAATATTGGGCCGGAGTCTTCCCAAACTTTAAAATGAGAGTTTGCTTTAACATTGCGAAATCAGCTCGCTCAGCCTTCGACATTTCCATAATGGCACTACAGCCAGAATGGGGCAGTCTGCTGAGTAACCAGGCAATCTTATCAGCATTGTCAACTTGTTGAACTTCGCATGCATACTCAAACGCATTCAGCCAGTCCATAATGTCATTCCTTTCCTCATACACACTGACCAGATATTTCGGAAACCATGGATGAGAGGAGGCCCCAGACCCATGTCCAGGACCCTTGGACCCATTTGCAACCTGAAGCTTGGCCAGTTCCAACTGGTGATCCCTGTCTTTCTGTTTTTCTGACTGTTCGATTTTTAGTTTGGCTATGCTGAATTCAAGCTCCTTCTGCCTAAACCGCAGCTCTTGCTTCTTGAATTCAAGCATAGCCTCCCCATCAACACTGGCAGAGGAAACATTAGACATCTCATCCTCCCTGTCCTCGTGGTCGCGGTGGATCAGTGCAGCGGCAGAACCATTGGTTCTACCAGTGAGAGCAGCCCCACCTCCTTCCGCACTGTCCTCAGAAGTTATAGCGTCAAGCTGCGCTTCTTGCCACGCTACGATTCTTTGGATCATATCGAATTTCGTGCCTTGAGAGGAAACACCTCTCTCCGCACACATCTTTTTCAATGTTTCTGATTTGGAAGCATTTAAAGTTAACAAGGTATTTGTTTCCATACTGTTAGATAGGACTATGGCCTTTTTAAAGTTATACTACAACAATTCACTACGTGTCCTGGTAGGAATAACTTGAAATGCCTTAGTTCGTGCGCAACACTGGATACCTTCAGTGGTATCCCACCGCTGTACACCAATCTGTTAAGACGGATTTCTGAACTCTGTCCTGGTGGCGCAGAAGTTCAGAAGGCCAACCTAATTACTTGGAACAGGGTAACCTCTGGACAAGCCAGACCAATCAAGGTAGCGATCGCGGCGGTCAAGACTAGGTCTCAAGAGGGGTGAGGGTGACTGAAAGCCTGCAATGAGCACACAAAGCAAGGACACTTACAAACTACTCCAAACAGGTGCTATATTAAAAATATATACACATTTATTCCAAGGCCTTTAAAACAATGACCGTAGCGAGAAATCACAATACAACTCTAGTAAACCAACACATACCATACCAATACAATATATATACAAATACAAACAAGTCTCAAGCGTTAGATGCACGAAATGTGTAGTCCACCTAAAAGGGAAGGAAAACAGGCAGTGCGAAATAATGCTTAGACCCAGTCCGCCTTCAGAGGCACCTAACTAAAAGGAAGTCCGAGCCCTACGAAGAGGCCTTGTGCTCAAAAGTACCTGCACACGCTGGTGCCAACGGGCAAAAGGGGAGTCTCTTCGAGGGAGATCAGGCAGTTCAGTTTAGTGCACAAACGAAGAAGAACAGTGTTCCGCGACTCAAGCGCAGCCTCCACTGTGGGCAGAAGCAGAGCGCGAGTACGGAAAGGCGTGCTGTTTTGACACAGCGGGGAAAAGCTATGGGCTCCTGCAGGAGGGCGACCAGTTCCTAGCTATGCTACTCACCGGTCCACGATGCAAGCAGACCCAGGCTTCTCTGCGTCAGTTTCAGTCGCTGGCAGGTTCAGAAGAGCAGGGGACGTCTCATCGCTGTGTTTAGTCTGCAGCAGCAGAGTTGAGTAAAAGACGTCCCAAACGAAGGAACCCGCACAGTTTGTTACCACAGCAGGGCAACGGAGCGGCGGTGTGTATCTGAGCCAAATGTACACTACTCACTTCAGACCTGGGAACGCCAAGTGTACGAATCATGTGAGAGTGACAAGGACTCGATATACTACACAACCTGGCGGCGGTTACAGAGCAAGACTCCTGTGTAGGCTGGTCAGTCTGCTGGATGGCCCAGAGACGCTTCCGAATTCTTACTAGCAGGAGATGGTGAAAATGCCGAGAATAGCTGTCCCCGCTATTCCAAGGGTCGAAGTACCAGTACAGGCCTTCTGGTTCGATCAAAGGTGAAAAGGGTTTCACAAGGCGACAGCAGTGCAGAGGAGCAGTCCTTCAGCGGGTCACCAGCGATTCCTCGGTTCAGCCTCTTGGTTGCAGGATACTTGGCTCCTGTATTCCTTCGTTCGTGAGAACTCAGGAGATCGACATGGTAGTGGTGTTTCCAGCCCCCTCTTATCCACGGTTCCCTTCGCGCCAAAACGGAGGGGACCCAATGGGAGATCCGCTCATCAACACTCACACCATTCGTGGACCTATCACGGACCACGGTGGTCCCAGGCATTCACACCACCCTAGACTCTCTGGCACCCAGGATGTGTATTGGGACCAGACATCCCAGCCCACATCCTGGAGGCACACACAAGACATGTAGAAGCCTGCGAAAGCATCTGTGTTTCGCGGGAAAGCACATGCCCAAATAAGGAAGGCCCCAGGTCGGCTCGACCTGGGGAAGGTGAAGGGAGCAAGACGGTCAGCGGACAGGACAAAGGAGCCTCGTGGTCTGGCCATTTTGGGATCTAGGCCACCATTTTAGGTTAAGCGCGAGAAACGCGCTTAGAACGCCAAAAGGAGCTCAAAACACAAGAAACGATCGCTGCCACCATTCCCGTCCGTGAATCACTTGCACCGATCAGTTACAATCCTGAAAGAGTATCTAGGGCCTGTAGAAGGCTAGAGACCCAAGAGAGCAGTAACTTAGCTTACAGTGCCCTCTTGTGTCATGTTGCACGAAAGCTGCAACATGATACAAGAAACTACGGAAACCAGCGTTTCCTGGTACTGACTGTCTTAAGGGCATGACAGTTTCCCCGTAAGAAAGGAGCGAAAGCCCAGAGGAGTGCGGCAGAAGGCTGCACTTCTCGGGCAAAGTCGAGAACAAGGTGAAAAACAACAGCAAAAAGTTTAGGGGTTGCCACATGGAAGGAAAATTACCTACAATTACGAAATCTTTCCTAACACTCGCCCCTCCCAGACTATGGACAGGGGGAACTAATCCACCCCTGGATGAGTCTCTTGTTCAGGTCGGTTAAACATTCTGCACAACCCATCAGCATTGCTATGTTGGACACCTGGCCTATGCTCAATAGTGAAGTCGAAGCCTTGTAGATTTATGGACCACCTAAGCAACTTTGGATTCTCCCCCTTCATGTTTATTAGCCACTTTAAGGGCTTATGGTCAGTTTGCACAGTGAAGTGGGTCCCATAGAGGTAGGGCCTCAGCTTCCTTAGGGCCCACACAACAGAGAAACATTCTTTCTCTACCGTGGACCATCTGAGCTCTCTGTCCTTAAACTGGCGACTAATAAAACCAATAGGGTGTTCCTTACCCTTCTCATCTACTTGCGATAGTACAGCTCCTATCCCAGTGTCAGAGGCGTCCGTCTGCACGATAAAAGGTCTTTGATAATCAGGGGCCCTGAGGACAGGGGCCTGGCACAAGGAGTCTTTTAAGCCATTGAAGGCCTTCTCACACTCGTCGGTCCAAGTTACCTTCTTGGGTTTCTTCAGAGTTGTGAGGGCAGTCAGAGGGGCAGCTATGGTGCCATAGTCTGCCACAAAATTGCGGTAATACCCCGTGAGTCCTAAGAAGGCTCTCACTTGGGTTTGTGTAGTGGGGGTAGGCCAGTCTTGTACTGCTTGTACTTTACTGGGTAGAGGCTGTATCCTCCCTCCACCTACTTCATGTCCAAGGTAAAACACTGAGCCTTGTCCAATCTGGCGTTTACTAGCCTTTATGGTCAAGTGTGCTTTCTGAAGAGCCTGGAGCACAATCCCGAGGTGTTTCACATGGTCTTCCCAGGTGACACTGAAAACTGCTATATCGTCCAGATATGCAAGACAGAATTCGTCCAACCCATTCAAAACATGATGCACAAGCCTCTGGAAAGTGGCAGGTGCATTCTTCAACCCGAACGGCATTACCCGGAATTGGTAAAGGCCGTCTGGAGTAGAAAACGCTGTCTTCTCCTTGGCATGTTCTGCTAAAGCTATTTGCCAATAGCCAGCAGTGAGGTCAAACATGCTGAGGTACTTGGAGGCACCCAAAGTATCCACCAGCTCATCTGTTCGAGGCAAGGGGTGTGCATCTGTCTTGGTGACAGCATTCAGAGCCCTGTAATCCACGCAGAACCTCAATTCAGAAGTGCCTGCCTTTGGAACGAAAACCACAGGGCTGGACCAAGGACTACTAGAGGGTTCAATCACCCCAAGGTCTAACATCTTGTTGACCTCGGTCTTAATATAAGACCGTACTTTGTCTGACATCCTGTATCCCCTACTTTTGGTAGGTACACTGTCTCCTGTGTCTATGTTATGTTTGCACCAAGGTGTCAAACCAGGCGACTGTGAAAACAGGGGGGAAAACTGCCTAAGCAAACTTTTCACCTCAGCCTGCTGATCAGAAGTCAGGTGAGGGGCCACTCGGACACCCTCAAAGGAGCTATCTGAAGGACCGCTTTGGAACATGTCGGGGAGAGGTTCAGACTCCTCTTCCTCAACATCTGAAGCCAGTAACAGTGCTGCGATTTCGACTCTTGGGACGAAAGCCTTCAGCCTATTCACGTGAAACACTTTTGGAGCCTGTCCAGGCCTTCCAAGGTCCACTAAATAGTTAACCTCACCCAGGGGCTCCACCACTGTGTAAGGGCCTGACCATTTGTCCTGTAAAGCTCAAGGCCTTATGGGATTCATGATCAGGACTTGCTGACCAGGTGTAAAGTTGATGAGGGAAGCTTTCTGGTCGTACCTATGTTTCACCAGCGCTTGTACTGCCTTCAATTTATCACTAGCCAAGACCATCAGAAGTACCATCCGTTTTCTGAGCCCTAGCACATAATCAACTACGTTGGTAGTAACAGGGGGAGTGGGCATCTCCCATCCCTCTTTGACTATGGCTAAGGGTCCCCGTGCAGGATGACCAAACAGAAGTTTGAAGGGGCTGAAGCCAACACCCTCCTGTGGTACCTCTCGGTAGGCAAACAGTAAGCATGGTAAAAGAAGATCCCATTGTCTTCTCTGAAGCTTCTCCAGAGCCCCAATCATGCTTTTTAACGTTCTGTTGAAACGTTCCACCAGACCATTGGTCTGGGGGTGTTATGCAGAAGAGAACTTGTAGGTGACCCCACATTCTTTCCACATAGCCTGCATATACTTCGACATAAAGTTGCTGCCACGATCTGACACAACTTCTTTAGGGAAGCCAACCCTACTAAATATGCCAAGTAAAGCTTTTGCAACTGACTTGGCAGTTACAGTTTTCAATGGGATGGCCTCAGGATATCTGGTTGCATGGTCGACCAGCACCAGGATAAACCTATTGCCCGAGGATGTTTGCGGGTCAAGGGGACCAACGATGTCGATCCCTACCCTTTCAAATGGTACCCCCACAACTGGGAGCGGTACCAACGGAGCTTGGAATGTCGAGCCAACCTTACCAGATAACTGGCAGGAGGCACAACTCTTGCAGTGACTTTCTACTTGCACCCCCATCTTGGGCCAGTAGAAGTGCATGGATAACCTTTGCTTGGTCCTCTTAATACCAAGGTGACCAGCAAGGAGCACTTCATGCGCCAACTGCAGGAGGAAGGGCCTAACAGCAAGGGGAACCACCAACCTCCTATGGTCTCCTTCTGTAGACTCTGTGGGCTCACTATACAGGAGTCCACCTTCCCAATAAATCCTATGCGTCCCAGGAGGTTCACCCTCAAGCTGGGAGCAGGCCTGTCTCCTTAGGCCTTCCAGAGATGGGCACTCACGTTGGCCTTTACTGAATTCGTCCCTATCAGGACCTCCTTCAACTAACAAGTCTTTTAGTTCAGGATGGTCGTTGGGGTCAAATACTTCAGGCATCGCCACCTCCTCGTCAGGCCCGGGCGATTGACCAACTTCCTCCACCGCAGTGCTAGGCGAGCTCGGGGGAATATTCTCTTTCCCTCGTCTTGACTTGTTGACTCCTTTCGCCTTGGGTTTCCCCTTCGGCTGGGGCGGCGTATTGGTCTTGGCCAATGCTGCCCGTGCTTGAGACCTTGTGTAGGGTCTTTCGGCAGTGTCTCCTACGAGCCCTAAAGCTCTGAGATCATTACCTAACAAGACCTTTCCCGGGACGTTTCTCTGAATGCTCACTGGAATCCTGACTGCTGTACCATTTAAATTAAGATTTACAGGTATTACTGGGAACATACGGAGTGGGCCGTCAGCCAACTTAGTGGGCATCAGAGTAGCTCTGGCAACTTCCTCTGAGTCTACCAAGGTAGAATCCACTACAGTTCGACTGCACCCACTATCCCTAAGAGCTGGAGTATCTACTCCATTGATCAGCACACTGTCTTTAAAGTAGTGCTTGGTATTATCTGGAATCCTAGCATAAGCCTCTGCGACTTTAGGCTCCCAGGAACCCAGGGAAACTAAAACTACCTCAGCCTCTATCCCGCTGGGAAATGAGTCTGAGGAGAAGGATGCTCCTGTAATCTCTTCTTCCTCGTAGGAGGAGAAGGCCAGATTAGCGGAGTGGACCCCCAAAGGTCTAACCTTACACCGGGGATCCCCCTTCACGTGGTCAGTTGCTCCACAAGCAAAACAAGATCCATTGGGTCTGTTTACATAGGGAGGCTTATTGTAACCAGAGTTCTGTTTCGGAGGCTGACCTCCACTACCCTGTGAGTTCTCTTGTGTCTTACCCTTATTTTTCTTTTTGTGGCCCTTTTGAGAAGAAGATTTATCAGATTCTCCACCCTCCTTATCTTTGGACTTTTTCCCTTCCTCCTGCTTACCAGGATGAGTTTTGTCCTTATGGGACACTCGATGTGACACCCATAAGTCTGCTGTAATGGCCAGCTTCTTAGGATCTATCTCCTTCGAATCGGCCAAATGCTGCTTAAGCTCCGGGGAAGAAGATGCAAAAATGTGTTCCAGCATGACAAGATTTATCATGCCTTCGAAGGTAGAAACCTTATAACCTTCGACCCAGCCAGTTAAGTTTTTCAAGGATTCAGTGACATAAGATACCCAAGTACCACCTTCCTTTTTCTTATACTCTATGAATCGTTTCAAATATTGGGCCGGAGTCTTCCCAAACTTTAAAATGAGAGTTTGCTTTAACATTGCGAAATCAGCTCGCTCAGCCTTCGACATTTCCATAATGGCACTACAGCCAGAATGGGGCAGTCTGCTGAGTAACCAGGCAATCTTATCAGCATTGTCAACTTGTTGAACTTCGCATGCATACTCAAACGCATTCAGCCAGTCCATAATGTCATTCCTTTCCTCATACACACTGACCAGATATTTCGGAAACCATGGATGAGAGGAGGCCCCAGACCCATGTCCAGGACCCTTGGACCCATTTGCAACCTGAAGCTTGGCCAGTTCCAACTGGTGATCCCTGTCTTTCTGTTTTTCTGACTGTTCGATTTTTAGTTTGGCTATGCTGAATTCAAGCTCCTTCTGCCTAAACCGCAGCTCTTGCTTCTTGAATTCAAGCATAGCCTCCCCATCAACACTGGCAGAGGAAACATTAGACATCTCATCCTCCCTGTCCTCGTGGTCGCGGTGGATCAGTGCAGCGGCAGAACCATTGGTTCTACCAGTGAGAGCAGCCCCACCTCCTTCCGCACTGTCCTCAGAAGTTATAGCGTCAAGCTGCGCTTCTTGCCACGCTACGATTCTTTGGATCATATCGAATTTCGTGCCTTGAGAGGAAACACCTCTCTCCGCACACATCTTTTAGATAGGACTATGGCCTTTTTAAAGTTATACTACAACAATTCACTACGTGTCCTGGTAGGAATAACTTGAAATGCCTTAGTTCGTGCGCAACACTGGATACCTTCAGTGGTATCCCACCGCTGTACACCAATTTGTTAAGACGGATTTCTGAACTCTGTCCTGGTGGCGCAGAAGTTCAGAAGGCCAACCTAATTACTTGGAACAGGGTAACCTCTGGACAAGCCAGACCAATCAAGGTAGCGATCGCGGCGGTCAAGACTAGGTCTCAAGAGGGGTGAGGGTGACTGAAAGCCTGCAATGAGCACACAAAGCAAGGACACTTACAAACTACTCCAAACAGGTGCTATATTAAAAATATATACACATTTATTCCAAGGCCTTTAAAACAATGACCGTAGCGGGAAATCACAATACAACTCTAGTAAACCAACACATACCATACCAATACAATATATATACAAATACAAACAAGTCTCATGCGTTAGATGCACGAAATGTGTAGTCCACCTAAAAGGGAAGGAAAACAGGCAGTGCGAAATAATGCTTAGACCCAGTCCGCCTTCAGAGGCACCTAACTAAAAGGAAGTCCGAGCCCTACGAAGAGTGGAGCCTTGTGCTCAAAAGTACCTGCACACGCTGGTGCCAACGGGCAAAAGGGGAGTCTCTTCGAGGGAGATCAGGCAGTTCAGTTTAGTGCACAAACGAAGAAGAACAGTGTTCCACGACTCAAGCGCAGCCTCCACTGTGGGCAGAAGCAGAGCGCGAGTACGGAAAGGCGTGCTGTTTTGACACAGCGGGGAAAAGCTATGGGCTCCTGCAGGAGGGCGACCAGTTCCTAGCTATGCTACTCACCGGTCCCCGATGCAAGCAGACCCAGGCTTCTCCGCGTCAGTTTCAGTCGCTGGCAGGTTCAGAAGAGCAGGGGACGTCTCGTCGTCGTGTTGAGTCTGCAGCAGCAGAGTTGAGTAAAAGACGTCCCAAACGAAGGAACCCGCACAGTTTGTTACCACAGCAGGGCAACGGAGCGGCCGTGTGTATCTGAGCCAAATGTACACTACTCACTTCAGACCTGGGAACGCCAAGTGTACGAATCGTGTGAGAGTGACAAGGACTCGATATACTATACAACCTGGTGGCAGTTACAGAGCAAGACTCCTGTGTAGGCTGGTCAGTCTGCTGGATGGCCCAGAGACGCTTCCGAAGGCTTACTAGCAGGAGCTGGTGAAGATGCCGAGAATAGCTGTCCGCGCTATTCCAAGGGTCGAAGTACTAGTACAGGCCTTCTGGTTCGATCAAAGGTGAAAAGGGTTTCACAAGGTGACAGCAGTGCAGAGGAGCAGTCCTTCAGCGGGTCACCAGCGATTCCTCGGTTCAGCCTCTTGGTTGCAGGATACTTGGCTCCTGTATTCCTTCGTTCGTGAGAACTCAGGAGATCGACATGGTAGTGGTGTTTCCAGCCCCCTCTTATCCACGGTTCCCTTCGCGCCAAAACAGTGGGGACCCAATGGGAGATCCGCTCATCAACACTCACAGCATTCGTGGACCTATCACGGACCACGGTGGTCCCAGGCATTCACACGGGACCAGACATCCCAGCCCACATCCTGGAGGCACACACAAGACATGTAGAAGCCCGCGAAAGCATCTGTGTTTCGCGGGAAAGTACATGCCCAAATATGGAAGGCCCCGGGTCGGCTCGACCTGGGGAAGGTGAAGGGAGCAAGACGGTCAGCGGACAGGACAAAGGAGCCTCGTGGTCTGGCCATTTTGGGAGCCACGCCACCATTTTGGGTTAAGTGCGAGAAACGCGCTTAGAACGCCAAAAGGAGCTCAAAACACAAGAAACGATTGCTGCCACCATTCCCGTCCGTGAATCACTTGCACCGATCAGTTACAATCCTGAAAGAGTATCTAGGGCCTGTAGAAGGCTAGAATCCCAAGAGAGCAGTAACTTAGCTTACAGTGCCCTCTTGTGTCATGTTGCACGAAAGCCGCAACATGATAAAAGAAACTACGGAAAACAGCGTTTCCCGGTACTGACTGTCTTAAGGCCATGTCAGTTTCCCCGTAGGAAAGGTGCGAAAGCCCAGAGGAGTGCGGCAGAAGGCTGCACTTCTCTGGCAAAGTCGAGAACAAGGTGAAAAACAACAGCAAAAAGTTTAGGGGTTGCCACATGGAAGGAAAATTACCTACAATTACGAAATCTTTCCTAACAGATATCACATCTCATGTTATAGGAAGAGTCTCAGGTTTGGTATAAGCATTGAGATATCACATCTCTGCAATCGGAAGTGTCTCAGGATTGGGATGGGAAGGAGTTGGATATCCCATCTCATGTTATAGGACGGGTCTCAGGTTTGTTATTAGAATCATTGAGATATCATATATATTGCATGCTGTAGGAAGGGTCTAAGGATTGGAATGGGAAGGACTTGGATATCACATCTCATGCTATGGATAGGCTCTCAGGTTTGGAAAGGGAAGGAGTTGGATATCACATTTCATGTTAGAGGAAGGATCTCAGGTTTGGTATTAGAGGCATTGAGATATCACATCTCATGCTATAGGAAGGGTCTCAGGATTGGAATGGGAAGGAGTTGGATATCACATCTCATGCTATAGGAAGGGTCTCAGGTTTGGTATAAGCATTGCGATATCACATCTCATGCTATAGGAAGGGTCTCAGGATTGGAATGGAAGGAGTTGGATATCACATCTCATGCTATAGGAAGGGTCTCAGGTTTGGTATAAGCATTGAGATATCACATCTCATGCTATAGGAAGGGTCTCAGGATTGGAATGGGAAGGAGTTGGATATCACATCTCATGCTATAGGAAGGGTCTCAGGATTGGAATGGGAAGGAGTTGGATATCACATCTCATGCTATAGGAAGGGTCTCAGGTTTGGTATAAGCATTGAGATATCACATCTCATGCTATCGGAAGGGTCTCAGGATTGGAATGGGAAGGAGTTGTATATGACATCTCAAGCCATAGGAAGGGTCTCAGGTTTGGTATAAGCTTTGAGATATCACATCTCTGCTATCGGAAGGGTCTCAGGATTGGATATCCCATCTCATGTTATAGGAAGAGTCTCAGGTTTGGTATTAGAAGCATTGAGATATCACATCTCATGCTATAGGAAGTGTCTCAGGATTGGAATGGGAAGGACTTGGATATCACATCTCATGCTATAGGGAGGGTCTCAAGTTTGATATTAGAAGCATTGAGATATCACATCTTATGCTATAGGAAGGGTCTCAGGATTGGAATGGGAAGGAGTAGGATATCACATCTCATGCTATAGGAAGGATCTCAGGTTTGGTATAAGCATTGAGATATCACATCTCTTCTATCGGAAGGGTCTCAGGATTGGAATGGGAAGGAGTTGGATATTCCCATCTCATGTTATAGGAAGGGTCTCAGGTTTGGTATTAGAAGCATTGAGATATCACATCTCATGCTATAGGAAGGGTCTCAGGATTGGAATGGGAAGGACTTGGATAATCCATCTCATGCTATAGGGAGGGTCTCAAGTTTGATATTAGAAGCATTGAGATATCACATCTCACGATATCGGAAGGGTCTCAGGATTGGAATGGGAAGGAGTTGGATATCACATCTCATGATAAAGGAAGGGTCTAAGGTTTGGAAGGGGAAGGATTTGGATATCACATCTCATGTTATAGGAAGGGTCTCAGAATTGGAATGAGAAGGAGTTGGATATCACATCTCAAGCTATAGGAAGGGTGTCAGGATTGGAATGGGAAGGAGTTTGATATCACATCTCATGCAATAGTATGGGTCTCAGGTTTGGTATAAGCATTGGGATATCACATCTCATGCTATCGGAAGGGTATCAGGATTGGATTTGGAAGGAGCTGGATATCCCATCTCATGCTATAGGAAGGGTCTCAGGTTGGAATGGGAAGGAGTTGGATATCACATCTCATGTTATAGGAAGGGTCTCAGGATTGGAATGGGAAGGACTTGGATATCACATCTCATGCTATAGGAAGGCTCTCAGGTTTGGAAGGGGAAAGAGTTGGATATCACATTTCATGTTAGAGGTAGGATCTCAGGTTTGGTATTAGAGGCATTGAGATATCACATCTCATGCTATCAGAAGGGTCTCAGGATTGGAATGGGAAGGAGTTGGATATCACATCTCATGCTAAAGGGAGGGTCTCAGGTTTGGAAGGGGAAGGATTTGGATATCACATCTCATGCTATCGGAAGGATCTCAGGTTTGGTATTAGAAGCATTGAGATATCACATCTCATGCTATCAGAATGGTCTCAGGATTGGAATCGGAAGGAGTTGGATATCACATCTCATGCTAAAGGGAGGGTCTCAGGTTTGGAAGGGGAAGGATTTGGATATCACATCTCATGTTATCAGAAGGATCTCAGGTTTGGTATTAGAAGTATTGAGATATCACATCTCATGCTATAGGAAGGGTCTCAGGATTGGAATGGGAAGGAGTTGGATATCACATCTCAAGCTATAGGAAGGGTCTCAGGTTTGGTATAAGCATTGAGATATCACATCACATGCTATAGGAAGGGCCTCAGGATTGGAATGGGAAGGAGTTGGATATCACATCTCATGTTATAGGAAAGATCTCAGGTTTGGTATTAGAAGCATTGAGACATCACATCTCATGTTATAGGAAGGGTCTCAGGATTGGAATGGGAAGGAGTTGTATATGACATCTCATGCCATAGGAAGGGTCTCAGGTTTGGTATAAGCATTGAGATATCACATCACATGCTATAGGAAGGGTCTCAGGATTGGAATGGGAAGGACTTGGATATCACATCTCATGCTAAAGGGAGGGTCTCAGGTTTGGAAGGGGAAGGATTTGGATATCACATCTCATGTTATAGGAAGGATCTCAGGTTTGGTATTAGAGGCATTGAGATATCACATCTCATGCTATAGGAAGGGTCTCAGGATTGGAATGGGAAGGAGTTGGATATCACATCTCATGCTATAGGAAGGGTCTCAGGTTTGGTATAAGCATTGAGATATCACATCTCATGCTATAGGAAGGGTCTCAGGATTGGAATGGAAGGAGTTGGATATCACATCTCATGTTAAACGAAGGATTTCAGGTTTGGTATTAGAAGCATTGAGACATCACATCTCATGCTATAGGAAGGGTCTCAGGATTGGAATGGGAAGGAGTTGGATATCACATCTCATGCTATAGGAAGGGTCTCAGGATTGGAATGGAAGGAGTTGGATATCACATCTCATGTTAAACGAAGGATTTCAGGTTTGGTATTAGAAGCATTGAGACATCACATCTCATGCTATAGGAAGGGTCTCAGGATTGGAATGGGAAGGAGTTGGATATCACATCTCATGCTATAGGAAGGGTCTCAGGTTTGGTATAAGCATTGAGATATCACATCTCATGCTATCGGAAGGGTCTCAGGATTGGAATGGGAAGGAGTTGTATATGACATCTCAAGCCATAGGAAGGGTCTCAGGTTTGGTATAAGCTTTGAGATATCACATCTCTGCTATCGGAAGGGTCTCAGGATTGGATATCCCATCTCATGTTATAGGAAGAGTCTCAGGTTTGGTATTAGAAGCATTGAGATATCACATCTCATGCTATAGGAAGTGTCTCAGGATTGGAATGGGAAGGACTTGGATATCACATCTCATGCTATAGGGAGGGTCTCAAGTTTGATATTAGAAGCATTGAGATATCACATCTTATGCTATAGGAAGGGTCTCAGGATTGGAATGGGAAGGAGTAGGATATCACATCTCATGCTATAGGAAGGATCTCAGGTTTGGTATAAGCATTGAGATATCACATCTCTTCTATCGGAAGGGTCTCAGGATTGGAATGGGAAGGAGTTGGATATTCCCATCTCATGTTATAGGAAGGGTCTAACATGAAATGTGATATCCATCTCCTTCCCTTTCCAAACCTGAGGCCCTGCCTATAGCATGAGATGTGATATTCAAGTCCTTCCCATTCCAATCCTGAGACCCTTCCTATAGCATGTGATGTGATATCTCAATGCGTATACCAAACCTGAGACCCTTCCTATGGCATGAGATGTGATATACAACTCCTTCCCATTCCAATCCTAAGACCCTTCCTATAACATGAGATGTGATGTCTCAATGCTTCTAATACCAAACCTGAGATCTTTCCTATAAAATGAGATGTGATATCCAACTCCTTCCCATTCCAATCCTGAGACCCTTCCTATAGCATGAGATGTGATATCTCAATGCTTATACCAAACCTGAGACCCTTCCTATAGCTTGAGATGTGATATCCAACTCCTTCCCATTCCAATCCTGAGACCCTTCCTATAGCATGAGATGTGATATCTCAAGGCCTCTAATACCAAACCTGAGATCCTTCCTCTAACATGAAATGTGATATCCAACTCCTTTCCCTTCCTAACCTGAGACCCTTCCTATAGCATGAGATGTGATATCCAACTCCTTCCCATTCCAATCCTGAGACCCTTCCGATAGCTTGAGATGTGATATCTCAATGCTTCTAATATCAATACTGAGACCCTCCCTATAGCATGAGATGTGATATCTAAGTCCTTCCCATTCCAATCCTGAGACCCTTCCGGTAGCAGAGATGTGATATCTCAATGCTTATACCAAACCTGAGACCCTTCCTATAGCATGAGATATGATATCCAACTCCTTCCCATTCCAATCCTGAGACCCTTCCTATAGCATGATATGTGAAATCTCAATGCTTCTACCAAAACTGAGACCCTTCCTTTAGCATGAGATGTGATATCCAACTCCTTCCCATTCCAATCCTGAGACCAGTCCTATAGCATGAGATGTGATATCTCAATGCTTCTAATACCAAACCTGAGATCCTTCCTATAACATGAGATGTGATATCCAACTCCTTCCCATTCCAATCCTGAGACCCTTCCTATAGCATGAGATGTGATATCTCAATGCTTCTAATACCAAACCTGAGATCCTTCCGATAGCATGAGATGTGATATCTCAATGCTTCTAATACCAAACCTGAGATCCTTCCTATAACATGAGATGTGATATCCAAATCCTTCCCCTTCCGAACCTGAGACCCTCCGTTTAGCATGAGATGTGATATCCAACTCCTTCCCATTCCAATCCTGATACCCTTCTGATAGCATGAGATGTGATATCTCAATGCCTCTAATACCAAACCTGAGATCCTACCTCTAACATGAAATGTGATATCCAACTCCTTCCCTTTCCAAACCTGAGAGCCTTCCTACAGCATGAGATGTGATATCCAAGTCCTTCCCATTCCAATCCTGAGACCCTTCCTATAACATGAGATGTCATATCCAACTCCTTCCCATTCCAACCTGAGACCCTTCCTATAGCATGAGATGGGATATCCAACTCCTTCTTATGCCAAACCTGAGACCCTTCCTATGGCATGAGATGGGATATCCAACTCCTTCCCAATCCAATCCTGAGACCCTTCCGATAGCAGAGATGTGATATCTCAACGCTTCTACCAAACCTGAGACCCTTCCTATAACATGAGATGTGATATCCAATTCTTCCCATTCCAAACCTGAGACCCTTCCTATTGGATGAAATGTGATATCCAACTCCTTTCCATTCCAACTCTGAGACCCTTCCTATACCATGAGATGTGATATCTCAATGCTTCTAATACCAAACCTGGGTCCCGTCCTATAACATGAGATATGATATCCAAATCCTTCCCCTTCCAAACCTGAGACCCTTACTTTAGCATGAGATGTGATATCCAAATAGTTCCCATTCCAATCCTAAAACCCTTCCTATAGCATGAGATGTGATATCTCAATGTTTCTAATAAAAAACCTGAGACCCTTCCTATAGCAAGAGATACGATATCCAAATCCTTCCCATTCCAATCCTGAGACCCTTCCTATAACATGAGATGTTATATCCAACTCCTTCCCATTCCAACCTGAGACCGTTCCTATAGCATGAGAGGGGATATCCAACTCCTTCCCAATCCAATCCTGAGACCCTTCCGATAGCAGAGATGTGATATCTCAATGCTTATACCAAACCTGAGACCCTTCCTATGGCATGAGATGTGATATCCAACTCCTTGCCATTCAAATCCTGAGACCCTCCCTATAACAAGAGATGTCATATCCAACTCCTTCCCATTCCAAACCTGAGACCCTTCCTTTAGCATGAGATGTAATATCCAAATCCTTCACATTCCAATCCGACGACCCTTCCTATAGCATGAGATGTGATATCTCAATGCTTCTAATACCAAACATGAGATCCTTCCTATAACATGAGATGTGATATCCAACTCCTTCCCATTCCAAACCTGAGACCCTTCCGATAGCATGAGATGTGATATCTCAATGCTTCAAAAACCAAACATGAGAACCATCCTATAACATGAGATGTGAAATCCAAATCCTTCCCTTCCCAAACCTGAGACTCTTCCTATAGCATGAGATGTGATATCTCAATGCTTCTACCAAACCTGAAACCCTTCCTATAGCATGAGATCTGATATCCAAGTCCTTCCCATTCCAATCCTGAAACACTTCCTATAGCATGAGATGTGATATCTCAATGCTTCTAATACCAAACCTGAGACCCTTCCTATAACATGAGATGTGATATCCAACTCCTTCCCATTCCAATCCTGATACCCTTCCTATAGCATGAGATGTGATATCTCAATGCTTATACCAAACCTGAGACCCTTCCTATAGCATGAGATGTGATATCCAACTCCTTCCCATTCCAATCCTGATACCCTTCCTATAACATGAGATGTGATGTCTCAATGCTTCTAATACCAAACATGAGATCCTTCCTATGGCATGAGATGTCATATAAAACTCCTTCCCATTCCATTCCTGAGACCCTTCCTATAGCATGAGATATGATATCCAACTCCTTCCCATTCCAATCCTGAGACCCTTCCTATAGCATGAGATGTGATATCTCAATGCTTCTAATAACAAACCTGAGATCCTTCCTATAACATGAGATGTGATATCCAAATCCTTCCCCTTCCAAACCAGAGACCCTCCCTTTAGAATGAGATGTGATATCCAACTCCTTCCCATTCCAATCCTGAGACCGTTTTGATAGCATGAGATGTGATATCTCAATGCTTCTAATACCAAACCTGAGATCCTTCCGATAGCATGAGATGCGATATTTCAATTCTTCTAATACCAAACCTGAGATCCTTCCTATAACACGAGATGTGATATTCAAATCCTTCCCCTTCCAAACCTGAGACTCTCCCTTTAGCATGAGATGTGATATCCAACTCCTTCCCATTCCAATCCTGAGACCCTTCTGATAGCATGAGATGTTATATCTCAATGCCTCTAATACCAAACCTGAGATTCTACCTCTAACATGAAATGTGATATCCAACTCCTTCCCCTTCCAAACCTGGGAGCCTTCCTATAACATGAGATGTGATATCGAAGTCCTTCCCATTCCAATCCTGAGACCCTTCCTATAACATGAGATGTGATATCCAACTCCTTCCCATTCCAATCCTGAGACCCTTCCTATAGCATGAGATGTGATGTCTCAATGATTCTAATACCAAATCTGAGATCCTTCCTATAACATGAGATGTGATATCAAACTCCTTCCATTCCAATCCTGAGACCCTTCCTATAGCATGGGATGTGATATTTCAATGCTTATACCAAACCTGAGACCCTTCCTATAGCATGGGATGTGATATCCAAATCCTTCCCATTCCAATCGTGAGACCCTTCCTATAGCATGAGATGTGATATCTCAATGCCTCTAATACCAAACCTGAGATCCTTCCTCTAACATGAAATGTGATATCCAAATCCTTCCCTTTCCAAACCTGAGAGCCTACCTATAGCATGAGATGTGATATCCAACTCCTTCCCATTCCAATCCTGAGACCCTTCCTATAGCATGAGATGTGATATCTCAATGCTTATACCAAACCTGAGACCCTTCCTATAGCATGAGATGTGATATCCAAATCCTTCCCATTCCAATCCTGAGACCCTTCCTATAGCATGAGATGTGATATCTCAATGCCTCTAATACCAAACCTGAGATCCTTCCTTGAACATGAAATGTGATATCCCACTCCTTCCCTTTCCAAACCTGAGAGTCTACCTATAGCATGAGATGTGATATCCAAGTCCTTCCCATTCCAATCCTTAGACACTTCCTACAGCATGAGATGTGATATCTCAATGATTCTATTACCAAACCTGAGACCCGTCCTATAACATGAGATGGGATATCCAACTCCTTCCCATTTCAATCCTGAGAAACTTCCGATAGCAGAGATGTGATATCTCAATGCTTAGACCAAACCTGAGACCCTTCCTATAACATGAGATGTGATATCCAACTCCTTCCCGTTCCAAACCTGAGACCCTTTCTATAGCAAGAATCTAATATCCAACTCCTTCCCATTCCAATCCTGAGACCATTCCTATAGCATGAGATGTGATATCTCAATGCTTCTAATATCAAACCTGAGATCCTTCCTATGACATGAGATGTGATATCCAATTCCTTCCCATTCCAAACCTGAGACCCTTCCTATAGCATGAGATGTGATATCTCAATGCTTCTAATACCAAACCTGAGAGCCTTCCTATAGCATGAGATGTTATATCGAAGTATTTCCCATTCCAATCCTGAGACCCTTCCTATAACACGAGATGTGATATCCAACTCCTTCCCATTCCAACCTGATACCCTTCCTATAGCATGAGATGGGATATCCAACTACTTCCAAATCCAATTCTGATACCCTTCCGATAGCATGAGATGTGATATCTCAATCCCTCTAATACCAAACCTGAGATCCTTCCTATAACATGAGATGTGATATCAAAATCCTTCCCCTTCCAAACCTGAGACCCTCCCTTTAGCATGAGATGTGATATCCAACTCCTTCCCATTCCAATCCTGAGACCCTTCTGATAGCATGAGATGTGATATTCAATGCCTCTAATACCAAACCTGAGATCCTACCTCTAACATGAAATGTGATATCCAACTCCTTCCCTTTCCAAACGTGAGAGCCTCACTATAGCATGAGATGGGATATTCAAGTCCTTCCCATTCCAATCCTGAGACCCTTCCTATGGCATGAGATGTGATATCTCAATGCTTCTAATACCAAACCTGAGACCCTTCCTATAACATAAGATGGGATATCCAACTCCTTCCCATTCCAATACTGAGACCCTTCCGATAGCAGAGATGTGATATCTCAATGCTGATACCAAACCTGAGACCCTTCCTATGGCATGAGATGTCATATACAACTCCTTCCCATTCCAATCCTGAGACCCTTCCTATAGCATGAGATGTGATATCTCAATGCTTATACCAAACCTGAGACCCTTCCTATAGCATGAGATGTGATATCCAACTCCTTCCCATTCCAATCCTGAGACCCTTCCTATAACATGAGATGTGATGTCTCAATGCTTCTAATACCAAACCTGAGATCCTTCCTATGGCATGAGATGTCATATAAAACTCCTTCCCATTCCATTCCTGAGACCCTTCCTATAGCATGAGATGTGATATCCAACTCCTTCCCATTCCAATCCTGAGACCCTTCCTATAGCATGAGATGTGATATCCAAATCCTTCCCATTCCAATCGTGAGACCCTTCCTATAGCATGAGATGTGATATCCAAAACCTTCCCTTTCCAAAACTGAGAGCCTACTTATAGCATGAGATGTGATATCCAACTCCTTCCCATTCCAATCCTGAGACCCTTCCTATAGCATGAGATGTGATATCCAAATCCTTCCACTTCCAAACCTGAGACCCTCCCTTTAGCATGAGATGTGATATCCAACTCCTTCCCATTCCAATCCTGAGACCCTTCTGATAGCATGAGATGTTATATCTCAATGCCTCTAATACCAAACCTGAGATCCTACCTCTAACATGAAATGTGATATCCAACTCCTTCCCCTTCTAAACCTGGGAGCCTTCCTATAACATGAGATGTGATATCGAAGTGCTTCCCATTCCAATCCTGAGACCCTTCCTATAACATGAGATGTGATATCCAACTCCTTCCCATTCCAATCCTGAGACCCTTCCTATAGCATGAGATGTGATGTCTCAATGCTTCTAATACCAAATCTGAGATCCTTCCTATAACATGAGATGTGATATCCAACTCCTTCCCATTGCAATCTTGAGACCGTTTCTATAGCATGAGATGTGATATCTCAATGCTTATACCAAACCTGAGACCCTTCCTATAGCATGAGATGTGATATCCAAATCCTCCCCATTCCAATCGTGAGACCCTTCCTATAGCATGAGATGTGATATCTCAATGCCTCTAATACCAAACCTGAGATCCTACCTCTATAATGAAATTTGATATGCAACTCCTTCCCCTTCCAAACCTGATAGCCTTCCTATAGCATGAGATGTGATATCCAAGTCCTTCCCATTCCAATCCTGATACCCTTCCTATAACATGAGATGTGATATCCAACTCCTTCCCATTCCAACCTGAGACCCTTCCTATAGCATGAGATGGGATATCCAACTCCTTCCAAATCCAATCCTGATACCCTTCCGATAGCATGAGATGTGATATCCCAATGCTTCTACAAAACCTGAGACCCATACCATGGCATGAGATGTGATATCAAACTCCTTCCCATTCCAATCCTGACACCCTTCCTATAGCTTGAGATGTGATGTCCAACTCCTTCCCATTCCAATTCTGAGACCCGTCCTATACCATGGGACTTGATATCTCAATGCTTCCAATACCAAACCTGAGACCGGTCCTATAACATGAGATGTGATATCCAAATCCTTCCCCTTCCAAACCTTAGACCCTTCCTTTATCATGAGATGTGATATCCAAGTCGTTCCCATTCCAATCCTGAGACCCTTCCTATAGCATGAGATGTGATATCTCAATGCTTCTAATACCAAACCTGAGACCCTTGCTATAACATGAGATGTGATATTCAAGTCCTTCCCATTCCAATCCTGAGACCCTTCCTATAGCATGAGATGTGATATCTCAATGCTTCTAATACCAAACCTGAGACCCTTCCTATAATGAGATGGGATATCCAACTCCTTCCCATTCCAATCCTGAGACCCTTCTGATAGCAGAGATGTGATATCTCAATGCTTATACCAAACCTGAGACCCTTCCTATGGCATGAGATGTCAAATACAACTCCTTCCGATTCCAATCCTGAGACCCTTCCTATAGCATGAGATGTGATATCTCAATGCTTCTAATAATAAACCTGAGATCCTTCCTATAACATGAGATGTGATATCCAACTCCTTCCCATTCCAAACCTGAGACCCTTCCGATTGCATGAGATGTGATATCAAACTCCTTCCCATTCCAATCCTGAGACCCTTCCTATACCATGAGATGTGATATCTCAATGCTTCTAATACCAAACCTGACACCCGTCCTAAAACATGAGATGTGATGTCCAAATCCTTCCCCTTCCAAACCTGAGATCTTTCCTTTAGCATGAGATGTGATATCCAACTCCTTCCCATTCCAATCCTGAGACCCTTCCTATACCATGAGATGTGATATCTCAATGCTTCTAATACCAAACCTGACACCCGTCCTAAAACATGAGATGTGATGTCCAAATCCTTCCCCTTCCAAACCTGAGATCTTTCCTTTAGCATGAGATGTGATATCCAACTCCTTCCCATTCCAATCCTGAGACCCTTCCTATAGTATGATATGTGATATCACAATTTTTCTAATACCAAACCTGAGATCCTTCCTATAACATGAGATGTGTATCCAACTCCTTCCCATTCCAAACCTGAGACCCTTCCTATAGCCTGAGATGTGATATCTTAATGCTTCTAAAACCAAACCTGAGAACCATCCAATAACATATGTGAAATCCAAATCCTTCCCTTTCCAAACCTGAGACCCTT
Organism: Ambystoma mexicanum; assembly: GCF_040938575.1. Lineage (NCBI taxonomy): Eukaryota > Metazoa > Chordata > Amphibia > Caudata > Ambystomatidae > Ambystoma > Ambystoma mexicanum. The sequence goes on from NC_090936.1 coordinate 345,336,385, forward strand.
CCGATAGCATTAGATGTGATATCTCAATGCTTCTAAAACCAAACATGAGAACCATCCTATAACATGAGATGTGAAATCCAAATCCTTCCCTTTCCAAACCAGAGACCCTCCCTATAGCATGAGATGTGATATCTAAGTCCTTCCCATTCCTATCCTGAGACCCTTCCGATAGCAGAGATGTGATATCTCAATGCTTGGACCAAACCTGAGACCCTTCCTATGGCATGAGATGTGATATCCAACTCCTTCCCATTCCAATCTTGAGACCTTTCCTATAGCATGAGATGTGATATCTCAATGCTTCTATCAAACCTGAGTCCCTTCCTTTAGCATGAGATGTGATATCCAACTCCTTCCCATTCCAATCCTGAGACCCTTCCTATAGCATGAGATGTGATATTTCAAAGCTTTTAATACCAAACCTGGGACCCGTCCTATAACATGAGATATGATATCCAAATCCTTCCCCTTCCAAACCTGAGACCCTTCCTTTAGCATGAGATGTGATATCTCAATGTTTCTAATAAAAACCTGAGACTCTTCCTATAGCAAGAGATGTGATATCCAAATCCTTCCCATTCCAATCCTGAGACCCTTCCTATAACATGAGATGTGATATCTCAATGCCTCTAATACCAAACCTGAGATTCTTCCTATAACATGAGATGTGATATCTCAATGCTTCTAATACCAAACCTGAGACCCTCCCTTTAGCATGAGATATGATATCCGACTCCTTCCCATTCCAATCCTGAGACCCTTCTGATAGCATGAGATGTGATATCTCAATGCTTCTAATACCAAACCTGAGACCCTTCCTATAACAAAAGATGGGATATCCAACTCCTTCCCATTCCAATCCTGAGACCCTTCCGATAGCAGAGATGTGATATCTCAATGCTTATACCAAACCTGAGACCCTTCCTCTAGCATGAGATGTCATATCCAACTCCTTCCCATTCCAATCCTGAGACCCTTCCTATAGCATGATATGTGATATCACAATTTTTCTAATACCAAACCTGAGATCCTTCCTATAACATGAGATGTGTATCCAACTCCTTCCCATTCCAAAACCTGAGACCCTTCCTATAGCATGAGATGTGATATCTTAATGCTTCTAAAACCAAACCTGAGAACCATCCAATAACATATGTGAAATCCAAATCCTTCCCTTTCCAAACCTGAGACCCTTCCGATAGCATTAGATGTGATATCTCAATGCTTCTAAAACCAAACATGAGAACCATCCTATAACATGAGATGTGAAATCCAAATCCTTCCCTTTCCAAACCTGAGACCCTTCCTATAGCTTGAGATGTGATATCAAACTCCTTCCCATTCCAATCCTGTGATAGCTTGAGATGTGATATCCAACTCCTTCCCATTCCAATCCTGAGACCCTTCCTATACCATGAGATGTGATATCTCAATGCTTCTAATACCAAACCTGAGACCCGTCCTAAAACATGAGATGTGAGATCCAAATCCTTCCCCCTCCAAACCTGGGAACCTTCCTATAGCTTGAGATGTGATATCAAACTCCTTCCCATTCCAATCCTGAGATAGCTTGAGATGTGATATCCAACTCCTTCCCATTCCTATCCTGAGACCCTTCCGATAGCAGAGATGTGATATCTCAATGCTTGTAATAAACCTGAGACCCTTCCTATGCCATGAGATGTGATATCCAACTCCTTCCCATTCCAATCCTGAGACCCTTCCTATAGCATGAGATGTGATATCTCAATGCTTATACCAAACCTGAGACCCTTCCTATAGCATGAGATGTGATATCCAAATGCTTCCCATTCCAATCCTGAGACCCTTCCTATAGCATGAGATGTGATATCTCAATGCCTCTAATACCAAACCTGAGATCCTTCCTTGAACATGAAATGTGATATCCCACTCCTTCCCTTTCCAAACCTGAGAGTCTACCTATAGCATGAGATGTGATATCCAAGTCCTTCCCATTCCAATCCTTAGAGACTTCCTACAGCATGAGATGTGATATCTCAATGATTCTATTACCAAACCTGATACCCGTCCTATAACATGAGATGGGATATCCAACTCCTTCCCATTTCAATCCTGAGAAACTTCTGATAGCAGAGATGTGCTATCTCAATGCTTAGACCAAACCTGAGACCCTTCCTATAACATGAGATGTGATATCCAACTCCTTCCCGTTCCAAACCTGAGACCCTTTCTATAGCAAGAATCTAATATCCAACTCCTTCCCATTCCAATCCTGAGACCATTCCTATAGCATGAGATGTGATATCTTAATGCTTCTAATACCAAACCTGAGATCCTTCCTATGACATGAGATGTGATATCCGATTCCTTCCCATTCCAAACCTGAGACCCTTCCTATAGCATGAGATGTGATATCTCAATGCTTCTAATACCAAACCTGAGATCCTTCCTATAACATGAGATGTGATATCCAAATCCTTCCCCTTCCAAACCAGAGACCCTCCCTTTAGCATGAGATGTGATATCCAACTCCTTCCCATTCCAATCCTGAGACATTTCTGATAGCATGAGATGTGATATCTCAATGCCTCTAATACCAAACCTGAGATCCTACCTCTAACATGAAATGTGATATCCAACTCCTTCCCCATGCCAACCTGAGAGCCTTCCTATAGCATGAGATGTGATATCGAAGTATTTCCCATTCCAATCCTGAGACCCTTCCTATAACATGAGATGTGATATCCAACTCCTTCCCATTCCAACCTGAGACCCTTCCTATAGCATGAGATGGGATATCCAACTACTTCCAAATCCAATCCTGATACCCTTCCGATAGCATGAGATGTGATATCGCAATCCCTCTAATACCAAACCTGAGATCCTTCCTATAACATGAGATGTGATATCAAAATCCTTCCCCTTCCAAACCTGAGACCCTCCCTTTAGCATGAGATGTGATATCCAACTCCTTCCCATTCCAATCCTGAGACCCTTCTGATAGCATTAGATGTGATATTCAATGCCTCTAATACCAAACCTGAGATCCTACCTCTAACATGAAATGTGATATCCAACTCCTTCCCTTTCCAAACGTGAGAGCCTCCCTATAGCATGAGATGGGATATTCAAGTCCTTCCCATTCCAATCCTGAGACCCTTCCTATAGCATGAGATGTGATATCTCAATGCTTCTAATACCAAACCTGAGACCCTTCCTATAACATAAGATGGGATATCCAACTCCTTCCCATTCCAATCCTGAGACCCTTCCGATAGCAGAGATGTGATATCTCAATGCTGATACCAAACCTGAGACCCTTCCTATGGCATGAGATGTCATATACAACTCCTTCTCATTCCAATCCTGAGACCCTTCCTATAGCATGAGATGTGATATCTCAATGCTTATACCAAACCTGAGACCCTTCCTATAGCATGAGATGTGATATCCAACTCCTTCCCATTCCAATCCTGAGACCCTTCCTATAACATGAGATGTGATGTCTCAATGCTTCTAATACCAAACCTGAGATCCTTCCTATGGCATGAGATGTCATATAAAACTCCTTCCCATTCCATTCCTGAGACCCTTTCTATAGCATGAGATGTGTTATCCAACTCCTTCCCATTCCAATCCTGAGACCCTTCCTATAGCATGAGATGTGATATCCAAATCCTTCCCATTCCAATCGTGAGACCTTTCCTATAGCATGAGATGTGATATCCAAAACCTTCCCTTTCCAAAACTGGAAGGAGTTGTATATGACATCTCATGCCATAGGAAGGGTCTCAGGTTAGGTATAAGCATTGAGATATAACATCACATGCTATAGGAAGGGTCTCAGGATTGGAATGGAAAGGACTTGGATATCACATCTCATGCTATAGGCAGGGTCTCAGGTTTGGAAAGGGAAGGAGATGGATATCACATTTCATGTTAGAGGTAGGATCTCAGGTTTGGTATTAGAGGCATTGAAATATCACATCTCATGCTATCAGAAGGGTCTCAGGATTGGAATGGGAAGGAGTTGGATATCACATCTCATGCTAAAGGGAGGGTCTCAGGTTTGGAAGGGGAAGGATTTGGAAATCACATCTCATGTTATAGGAAGGATCTCAGGTTTGGTATTAGAAGCATTGAGATATCACATCTCATGCTATCGGAAGTATCTCAGGTTTGGTATTAGAGGCATTGAGATATCACATCTCATGCTATCATATGGATCCAACTCCTTCCCATTCCAATCCTGAGACCCTTCCTATAGCATGAGATGTGATATCTCAAGGCCTCTAATACCAAACCTGAGATCCTTCCTCTAACATGAAATGTGATATCCAACTCCTTTCCCTTCCTAACCTGAGACCCTTCCTATAGCATGAGATGTGATATCCAACTCCTTCCCATTCCAATCCTGAGACCCTTCCGATAGCTTGAGATGTGATATCTCAATGCTTCTAATATCAATACTGAGACCCTCCCTATAGCATGAGATGTGATATCTAAGTCCTTCCAATTCCAATCCTGAGACCCTTCCGGTAGCAGAGATGTGATATCTCAATGCTTATACCAAACCTGAGACCCTTCCTATAGCATGAGATATGATATCCAACTCCTTCCCATTCCAATCCTGAGACCCTTCCTATAGCATGATATGTGAAATCTCAATGCTTCTACCAAAACTGAGACCCTTCCTTTAGCATGAGATGTGATATCCAACTCCTTCCCATTCCAATCCTGAGACCAGTCCTATAGCATGAGATGTGATATCTCAATGCTTCTAATACCAAACCTGAGATCCTTCCTATAACATGAGATGTGATATCCAACTCCTTCCCATTCCAATCCTGAGACCCTTCCTATAGCATGAGATGTGATATCTCAATGCTTCTAATACCAAACCTGAGATCCTTCCGATAGCATGAGATGTGATATCTCAATGCTTCTAATACCAAACCTGAGATCCTTCCTATAACATGAGATGTGATATCCAAATCCTTCCCCTTCCGAACCTGAGACCCTCCGTTTAGCATGAGATGTGATATCCAACTCCTTCCCATTCCAATCCTGATACCCTTCCTATAGCATGAGATGTGATATCTCAATGTTTCTAATAAAAAACCTGAGACCCTTCCTATAGCAAGAGATACGATATCCAAATCCTTCCCATTCCAATCCTGAGACCCTTCCTATAACATGAGATGTTATATCCAACTCCTTCCCATTCCAACCTGAGACCGTTCCTATAGCATGAGAGGGGATATCCAACTCCTTCCCAATCCAATCCTGAGACCCTTCCGATAGCAGAGATGTGATATCTCAATGCTTATACCAAACCTGAGACCCTTCCTATGGCATGAGATGTGATATCCAACTCCTTGCCATTCAAATCCTGAGACCCTCCCTATAACAAGAGATGTCATATCCAACTCCTTCCCATTCCAAACCTGAGACCCTTCCTTTAGCATGAGATGTAATATCCAAATCCTTCACATTCCAATCCGACGACCCTTCCTATAGCATGAGATGTGATATCTCAATGCTTCTAATACCAAACATGAGATCCTTCCTATAACATGAGATGTGATATCCAACTCCTTCCCATTCCAAACCTGAGACCCTTCCGATAGCATGAGATGTGATATCTCAATGCTTCAAAAACCAAACATGAGAACCATCCTATAACATGAGATGTGAAATCCAAATCCTTCCCTTCCCAAACCTGAGACTCTTCCTATAGCATGAGATGTGATATCTCAATGCTTCTACCAAACCTGAAACCCTTCCTATAGCATGAGATCTGATATCCAAGTCCTTCCCATTCCAATCCTGAAACACTTCCTATAGCATGAGATGTGATATCTCAATGCTTCTAATACCAAACCTGAGACCCTTCCTATAACATGAGATGTGATATCCAACTCCTTCCCATTCCAATCCTGATACCCTTCCTATAGCATGAGATGTGATATCTCAATGCTTATACCAAACCTGAGACCCTTCCTATAGCATGAGATGTGATATCCAACTCCTTCCCATTCCAATCCTGATACCCTTCCTATAACATGAGATGTGATGTCTCAATGCTTCTAATACCAAACATGAGATCCTTCCTATGGCATGAGATGTCATATAAAACTCCTTCCCATTCCATTCCTGAGACCCTTCCTATAGCATGAGATATGATATCCAACTCCTTCCCATTCCAATCCTGAGACCCTTCCTATAGCATGAGATGTGATATCTCAATGCTTCTAATAACAAACCTGAGATCCTTCCTATAACATGAGATGTGATATCCAAATCCTTCCCCTTCCAAACCAGAGACCCTCCCTTTAGAATGAGATGTGATATCCAACTCCTTCCCATTCCAATCCTGAGACCGTTTTGATAGCATGAGATGTGATATCTCAATGCTTCTAATACCAAACCTGAGATCCTTCCGATAGCATGAGATGCGATATTTCAATTCTTCTAATACCAAACCTGAGATCCTTCCTATAACACGAGATGTGATATTCAAATCCTTCCCCTTCCAAACCTGAGACTCTCCCTTTAGCATGAGATGTGATATCCAACTCCTTCCCATTCCAATCCTGAGACCCTTCTGATAGCATGAGATGTTATATCTCAATGCCTCTAATACCAAACCTGAGATTCTACCTCTAACATGAAATGTGATATCCAACTCCTTCCCCTTCCAAACCTGGGAGCCTTCCTATAACATGAGATGTGATATCGAAGTCATTCTCATTCCAATCCTGAGACCCTTCCTATAACATGAGATGTGATATCCAACTCCTTCCCATTCCAATCCTGAGACCCTTCCTATAGCATGAGATGTGATGTCTCAATGATTCTAATACCAAATCTGAGATCCTTCCTATAACATGAGATGTGATATCAAACTCCTTCCATTCCAATCCTGAGACCCTTCCTATAGCATGGGATGTGATATTTCAATGCTTATACCAAACCTGAGACCCTTCCTATAGCATGAGATGTGATATCCAAATCCTTCCCATTCCAATCGTGAGACCCTTCCTATAGCATGAGATGTGATATCTCAATGCCTCTAATACCAAACCTGAGATCCTTCCTCTAACATGAAATGTGATATCCCACTCCTTCCCTTTCCAAACCTGAGAGTCTACCTATAGCATGAGATGTGATATCCAAGTCCTTCCCATTCCAATCCTTAGACACTTCCTACAGCATGAGATGTGATATCTCAATGATTCTATTACCAAACCTGAGACCCGTCCTATAACATGAGATGGGATATCCAACTCCTTCCCATTTCAATCCTGAGAAACTTCCGATAGCAGAGATGTGATATCTCAATGCTTAGACCAAACCTGAGACCCTTCCTATAACATGAGATGTGATATCCAACTCCTTCCCGTTCCAAACCTGAGACCCTTTCTATAGCAAGAATCTAATATCCAACTCCTTCCCATTCCAATCCTGAGACCATTCCTATAGCATGAGATGTGATATCTCAATGCTTCTAATATCAAACCTGAGATCCTTCCTATGACATGAGATGTGATATCCAATTCCTTCCCATTCCAAACCTGAGACCCTTCCTATAGCATGAGATGTGATATCTCAATGCTTCTAATACCAAACCTGAGAGCCTTCCTATAGCATGAGATGTGATATCGAAGTATTTCCCATTCCAATCCTGAGACCCTTCCTATAACACGAGATGTGATATCCAACTCCTTCCCATTCCAACCTGATACCCTTCCTATAGCATGAGATGGGATATCCAACTACTTCCAAATCCAATTCTGATACCCTTCCGATAGCATGAGATGTGATATCTCAATCCCTCTAATACCAAACCTGAGAGCCTTCCTATAGCATGAGATGTGATATCAAAATCCTTCCCATTCCAATCCTGAGACCCTTCCTATAACACGAGATGTGATATCCAACTCCTTCCCATTCCAACCTGATACCCTCCCTTTAGCATGAGATGTGATATCCAACTCCTTCCCATTCCAATCCTGAGACCCTTCTGATAGCATGAGATGTGATATTCAATGCCTCTAATACCAAACCTGAGATCCTACCTCTAACATGAAATGTGATATCCAACTCCTTCCCTTTCCAAACGTGAGAGCCTCACTATAGCATGAGATGGGATATTCAAGTCCTTCCCATTCCAATCCTGAGACCCTTCCTATAGCATGAGATGTGATATCTCAATGCTTCTAATACCAAACCTGAGACCCTTCCTATAACATAAGATGGGATATCCAACTCCTTCCCATTCCAATACTGAGACCCTTCCGATAGCAGAGATGTGATATCTCAATGCTGATACCAAACCTGAGACCCTTCCTATGGCATGAGATGTCATATACAACTCCTTCCCATTCCAATCCTGAGACCCTTCCTATAGCATGAGATGTGATATCTCAATGCTTATACCAAACCTGAGACCCTTCCTATAGCATGAGATGTGATATCCAACTCCTTCCCATTCCAATCCTGAGACCCTTCCTATAACATGAGATGTGATGTCTCAATGCTTCTAATACCAAACCTGAGATCCTTCCTATGGCATGAGATGTCATATAAAACTCCTTCCCATTCCATTCCTGAGACCCTTCCTATAGCATGAGATGTGATATCCAACTCCTTCCCATTCCAATCCTGAGACCCTTCCTATAGCATGAGATGTGATATCCAAATCCTTCCCATTCCAATCGTGAGACCCTTCCTATAGCATGAGATGTGATATCCAAAACCTTCCCTTTCCAAAACTGAGAGCCTACTTATAGCATGAGATGTGATATCCAACTCCTTCCCATTCCAATCCTGAGACCCTTCCTATAGCATGAGATGTGATATCCAAATCCTTCCACTTCCAAACCTGAGACCCTCCCTTTAGCATGAGATGTGATATCCAACTCCTTCCCATTCCAATCCTGAGACCCTTCTGATAGCATGAGATGTTATATCTCAATGCCTCTAATACCAAACCTGAGATCCTACCTCTAACATGAAATGGGATATCCAACTCCTTCCCCTTCTAAACCTGGGAGCCTTCCTATAACATGAGATGTGATATCGAAGTGCTTCCCATTCCAATCCTGAGACCCTTCCTATAACATGAGATGTGATATCCAACTCCTTCCCATTCCAATCCTGAGACCCTTCCTATAGCATGAGATGTGATGTCTCAATGCTTCTAATACCAAATCTGAGATCCTTCCTATAACATGAGATGTGATATCCAACTCCTTCCCATTGCAATCTTGAGACCGTTTCTATAGCATGAGATGTGATATCTCAATGCTTATACCAAACCTGAGACCCTTCCTATAGCATGAGATGTGATATCCAAATCCTTCCCATTCCAATCGTGAGACCCTTCCTATAGCATGAGATGTGATATCTCAATGCCTCTAATACCAAACCTGAGATCCTACCTCTATAATGAAATTTGATATGCAACTCATTCCCCTTCCAAACCTGATAGCCTTCCTATAGCATGAGATGTGATATCCAAGTCCTTCCCATTCCAATCCTGATACCCTTCCTATAACATGAGATGTGATATCCAACTCCTTCCCATTCCAACCTGAGACCCTTCCTATAGCATGAGATGGGATATCCAACTCCTTCCAAATCCAATCCTGATACCCTTCCGATAGCATGAGATGTGATATCCCAATGCTTCTACAAAACCTGAGACCCATACCATGGCATGAGATGTGATATCAAACTCCTTCCCATTCCAATCCTGACACCCTTCCTATAGCTTGAGATTTGATGTCCAACTCCTTCCCATTCCAATTCTGAGACCCGTTCTATACCATGGGACTTGATATCTCAATGCTTCCAATACCAAACCTGAGACCGGTCCTATAACATGAGATGTGATATCCAAATCCTTCCCCTTCCAAACCTTAGACCCTTCCTTTATCATGAGATGTGATATCCAAGTCGTTCCCATTCCAATCCTGAGACCCTTCCTATAGCATGAGATGTGATATCTCAATGCTTCTAATACCAAACCTGAGACCCTTGCTATAACATGAGATGTGATATTCAAGTCCTTCCCATTCCAATCCTGAGACCCTTCCTATAGCATGAGATGTGATATCTCAATGCTTCTAATACCAAACCTGAGACCCTTCCTATAATGAGATGGGATATCCAACTCCTTCCCATTCCAATCCTGAGACCCTTCTGATAGCAGAGATGTGATATCTCAATGCTTATACCAAACCTGAGACCCTTCCTATGGCATGAGATGTCAAATACAACTCCTTCCGATTCCAATCCTGAGACCCTTCCTATAGCATGAGATGTGATATCTCAATGCTTCTAATAATAAACCTGAGATCCTTCCTATAACATGAGATGTGATATCCAACTCCTTCCCATTCCAAACCTGAGACCCTTCCGATTGCATGAGATGTGATATCAAACTCCTTCCCATTCTAATCCTGAGACCCTTCCTATACCATGAGATGTGATATCTCAATGCTTCTAATACCAAACCTGACACCCGTCCTAAAACATGAGATGTGATGTCCAAATCCTTCCCCTTCCAAACCTGAGATCTTTCCTTTAGCATGAGATGTGATATCCAACTCCTTCCCATTCCAATCCTGAGACCCTTCCTATACCATGAGATGTGATATCTCAATGCTTCTAATACCAAACCTGACACCCGTCCTAAAACATGAGATGTGATGTCCAAATCCTTCCCCTTCCAAACCTGAGATCTTTCCTTTAGCATGAGATGTGATATCCAACTCCTTCCCATTCCAATCCTGAGACCCTTCCTATAGTATGATATGTGATATCACAATTTTTCTAATACCAAACCTGAGATCCTTCCTATAACATGAGATGTGTATCCAACTCCTTCCCATTCCAAACCTGAGACCCTTCCTATAGCCTGAGATGTGATATCTTAATGCTTCTAAAACCAAACCTGAGAACCATCCAATAACATATGTGAAATCCAAATCCTTCCCTTTCCAAACCTGAGACCCTTCCGATAGCATTAGATGTGATATCTCAATGCTTCTAAAACCAAACATGAGAACCGTCCTATAACATGAGATGTGAAATCCAAATCCTTCCCTTTCCAAACCAGAGACCCTCCCTATAGCATGAGATGTGATATCTAAGTCCTTCCCATTCCTATCCTGAGACCCTTCCGATAGCAGAGATGTGATATCTCAATGCTTGGACCAAACCTGAGACCCTTCCTATGGCATGAGATGTGATATCCAACTCCTTCCCATTCCAATCTTGAGACCTTTCCTATAGCATGAGATGTGATATCTCAATGCTTCTATCAAACCTGAGTCCCTTCCTTTAGCATGAGATGTGATATCCAACTCCTTCCCATTCCAATCCTGAGACCCTTCCTATAGCATGAGATGTGATATTTCAAAGCTTCTAATACCAAACCTGGGACCCGTCCTATAACATGAGATATGATATCCAAATCCTTCCCCTTCCAAACCTGAGACCCTTCCTTTAGCATGAGATGTGATATCTCAATGTTTCTAATAAAAACCTGAGACTCTTCCTATAGCAAGAGATGTGATATCCAAATCCTTCCCATTCCAATCCTGAGACCCTTCCTATAACATGAGATGTGATATCTCAATGCCTCTAATACCAAACCTGAGATTCTTCCTATAACATGAGATGTGATATCTCAATGCTTCTAATACCAAACCTGAGACCCTCCCTTTAGCATGAGATATGATATCCGACTCCTTCCCATTCCAATCCTGAGACCCTTCTGATAGCATGAGATGTGATATCTCAATGCCTCTAATACCAAACCAGAGATTCTTCCTATAACATGAGATGTGATATCTCAATTCTTGTAATACCAAACCTGAGACCCTCCCTTTAGCATGAGATGTGATATCCAACTCCTTCCCATTCCAATCCTGAGACCCTTCTGATAGCATGAGATGTGATATCTCAATGCTTCTAATACCAAACCTGAGACCCTTCCTATAACAAAAGATGGGATATCCAACTCCTTCCCATTCCAATCCTGAGACCCTTCCGATAGCAGAGATGTGATATCTCAATGCTTATACCAAACCTGAGACCCTTCCTCTAGCATGAGATGTCATATCCAACTCCTTCCCATTCCAATCCTGAGACCCTTCCTATAGCATGATATGTGATATCTTAATGCTTCTAAAACCAAACCTGAGAACCATCCAATAACATATGTGAAATCCAAATCCTTCCCTTTCCAAACCTGAGACCCTTCCGATAGCATTAGATGTGATATCTCAATGCTTCTAGAACCAAACATGAGAACCATCCTATAACATGAGATGTGAAATCCAAATCCTTCCCTTTCCAAACCTGAGACCCTTCCTATAGCTTGAGATGTGATATCAAACTCCTTCCCATTCCAATCCTGTGATAGCTTGAGATGTGATATCCAACTCCTTCCCATTCCAATCCTGAGACCCTTCCTATACCATGAGATGTGATATCTCAATGCTTCTAATACCAAACCTGAGACCCGTCCTAAAACATGAGATGTGAGATCCAAATCCTTCCCCCTCCAAACCTGGGAACCTTCCTATAGCTTGAGATGTGATATCAAACTCCTTCCCATTCCCATCCTGAGATAGCTTGAGATGTGATATCCAACTCCTTCCCATTCCTATCCTGAGACCCTTCCGATAGCAGAGATGTGATATCTCAATGCTTGTAATAAACCTGAGACCCTTCCTATGCCATGAGATGTGATATCCAACTCCTTCCCATTCCAATCCTGAGACCCTTCCTATAGCATGAGATGTGATATCTCAATGCTTATACCAAACCTGAGACCCTTCCTATAGCATGAGATGTGATATCCAAATGCTTCCCATTCCAATCCTGAGACCCTTCCTATAGCATGAGATGTGATATCTCAATGCCTCTAATACCAAACCTGAGATCCTTCCTTGAACATGAAATGTGATATCCCACTCCTTCCCTTTCCAAACCTGAGAGTCTACCTATAGCATGAGATGTGATATCCAAGTCCTTCCCAATCCAATCCTTAGAGACTTCCTACAGCATGAGATGTGATATCTCAATGATTCTATTACCAAACCTGAGACCCGTCCTATAACATGAGATGGGATATCCAACTCCTTCCCATTTCAATCCTGAGAAACTTCTGATAGCAGAGATGTGATATCTCAATGCTTAGACCAAACCTGAGACCCTTCCTATAACATGAGATGTGATATCCAACTCCTTCCCGTTCCAAACCTGAGACCCTTTCTATAGCAAGAATCTAATATCCAACTCCTTCCCATTCCAATCCTGAGACCATTCCTATAGCATGAGATGTGATATCTTAATGCTTCTAATACCAAACCTGAGATCCTTCCTATGACATGAGATGTGATATCCGATTCCTTCCCATTCCAAACCTGAGACCCTTCCTATAGCATGAGATGTGATATCTCAATGCTTCTAATACCAAACCTGAGATCCTTCCTATAACATGAGATGTGATATCCAAATCCTTCCCCTTCCAAACCAGAGACCCTCCCTTTAGCATGAGATGTGATATCCAACTCCTTCCCATTCCAATCCTGAGACATTTCTGATAGCATGAGATGTGATATCTCAATGCCTCTAATACCAAACCTGAGATCCTACCTCTAACATGAAATGTTATATCCAACTCCTTCCCCATGCCAACCTGAGAGCCTTCCTATAGCATGAGATGTGATATCGAAGTATTTCCCATTCCAATCCTGAGACCCTTCCTATAACATGAGATGTGATATCCAACTCCTTCCCATTCCAACCTGAGACCCTTCCTATAGCATGAGATGGGATATCCAACTACTTCCAAATCCAATCCTGATACCCTTCCGATAGCATGAGATGTGATATCGCAATCCCTCTAATACCAAACCTGAGATCCTTCCTATAACATGAGATGTGATATCAAAATCCTTCCCCTTCCAAACCTGAGACCCTCCCTTTAGCATGAGATGTGATATCCAACTCCTTCCCATTCCAATCCTGAGACCCTTCTGATAGCATTAGATGTGATATTCAATGCCTCTAATACCAAACCTGAGATCCTACCTCTAACATGAAATGTGATATCCAACTCCTTCCCTTTCCAAACGTGAGAGCCTCCCTATAGCATGAGATGGGATATTCAAGTCCTTCCCATTCCAATCCTGAGACCCTTCCTATAGCATGAGATGTGATATCTCAATGCTTCTAATACCAAACCTGAGACCCTTCCTATAACATAAGATGGGATATCCAACTCCTTCCCATTCCAATCCTGAGACCCTTCCGATAGCAGAGATGTGATATCTCAATGCTGATACCAAACCTGAGACCCTTCCTATGGCATGAGATGTCATATACAACTCCTTCTCATTCCAATCCTGAGACCCTTCCTATAGCATGAGATGTGATATCTCAATGCTTATACCAAACCTGAGACCCTTCCTATAGCATGAGATGTGATATCCAACTCCTTCCCATTCCAATCCTGAGACCCTTCCTATAACATGAGATGTGATGTCTCAATGCTTCTAATACCAAACCTGAGATCCTTCCTATGGCATGAGATGTCATATAAAACTCCTTCCCATTCCATTCCTGAGACCCTTCCTATAGCATGAGATGTGTTATCCAACTCCTTCCCATTCCAATCCTGAGACCCTTCCTATAGCATGAGATGTGATATCCAAATCCTTCCCATTCCAATCGTGAGACCCTTCCTATAGCATGAGATGTGATATCCAAAACCTTCCCTTTCCAAAACTGAGCGCCTACCTATAGCATGAAATGTGATATCCAACTCCTTCCCATTCCAATCCTGAGACCCTTCCTATAGCATGAGATGTGATATCTCAATGCTTATACCAAACCTGAGACCCTTCCTATAGCATGAGATGTGATATCCAAATCCTTCCCATTCCAATCCTGAGACCCTTCCTATAGCATGAGATGTGATATCCAAATCCTTCCCCTTCCAAACCTGAGACCCTCCCTTTAGCATGAGATGTGATATCCAACTCCTTCCCATTCCAATCCTGAGACCCTTCTGATAGCATGAGATGTTATATCTCAATGCCTCTAATACCAAACCTGAGATCCTACCTCTAACATGAAATGTGATATCCAACTCCTTCCCCTTCTAAACCTGGGAGCCTTCCTATAACATGAGATGTGATATCGAAGTGCTTCCCCTTCCAATCCTGAGACCCTTCCTATAACATGAGATGTGATATCCAACTCCTTCCCATTCCAATCCTGAGACCCTTCCTACTTCATGAGATGTGATGTCTCAATGCTTCTAATACCAAATCTGAGATCCTTCCTATAACATGAGATGTGATATCCAACTCCATCCCATTGCAATCTTGAGACCGTTTCTATAGCATGAGATGTGATATGTCAATGCTTATACCAAACCTGAGACCCTTCCTATAGCATGAGATGTGATATCCAAATCCTTCCCATTCCAATCGTGAGACCCTTCCTATAACATGAGATGTGATATCCAATTCCTTCCCATTCCAACCTGAGACCCTTCCTATAGCATGAGATGGGATATCCAACTCCTTCCAAATCCAATCCTGATACCCTTCCGATAGCATGAGATGTGATATCCCAATGCTTCTACAAAACCTGAGACCCATACCATGGCATGAGATGTGATATCAAACTCCTTCCCATTCCAAGCCTGACACCCTTCCTATAGCTTGAGATGTGATATCCAACTCCTTCCCATTCCAATTCTGAGACCCGTCCTATACCATGGGACTTGATATCTCAATGCTTCTAATACCACACCTGAGACCGGTCCTATAACATGAGATGTGATATCCAAATCCTTCCCCTTCCAAACCATAGACCCTTCCTTTATCATGAGATGTGATATCCAATTCGTTCCCATTCCAATCCTGAGACCCTTCCTATAGCATGAGATGTGATATCTCAATGCTTCTAATACCAAACCTGAGACCCTTGCTATAACATGAGATGTGATAATCAAGTACTTCCCATTCCAATCCTGAGACCCTTCCGATAGCAGAGATGTGATATCTCAATGCTTATACCAAACCTGAGACCCTTCCTATGGCATGAGATTTCAAATACAACTCCTTCCGATTCCAATCCTGAGACCCTTCCTATAGCATGAGATGTGATATCTCAATGCTTCTAATAATAAACCTGAGATCCTTCCTATAACATGAGATGTGATATCCAACTCCTTCCCATTCCAAACCTGAGACCCTTCCGATTGCATGAGATGTGATATCAAACTCCTTCCCATTCCAATCCTGAGATAGCTTGAGATGTGATATCCAACTCCTTCCCATTCCAATCCTGAGACCCTTCCTATACCATGAGATGTGATATCTCAATGCTTCTAATACCAAACCTGACACCCGTCCTAAAACATGAGATATGAGATCCAAATCCTTCCCCTTCCAAACCTGAGATCTTTCCTTTAGCATGAGATGTGATATCCAACTCCTTCCCATTCCAATCCTGAGACCCTTCCTATAGCATGATATGTGATATCACAATTTTTCTAATACCAAACCTGAGATCCTTCCTATAACATGAGATGTGTATCCAACTCCTTCCCATTCCAATCCTGAGACCCTTCCTATAGCATGAGATGTGATATCTCAATGCTTCTATCAAACCTGTGTCCCTTCCTTTAGCATGAGATGTGATATCCAACTCCTTCCCATTCCAATCCTGAGACCCTTCCTATAGCATGAGATGTGATATTTCAAAGCTTCTAATACCAAACCTGGGACCCGTCCTATATCATGGGATATGATATCCAAATCCTTCCCCTTCCAAACCTGAGACCCTTCCTTTAGCATGAGATGTGATATCCAAATCCTTCCCATTCCAATCCTGAAACCCTTCCTATAGCATGAGATGTGATATCTCAATGTTTCTAATAAAAAACTTGAGACTCTTCCTATAGCAAGAGATGTGATATCCAAATCCTTCCCATTCCAATCCTGAGACCCTTCCTATAACATGAGATGTGATATCTCAATGCCTCTAATACCAAACCTGAGATTCTTCCTATAACATGAGATGTGATATCTCAATGCTTCTAATACCAAACCTGAGACCCTCCCTTTAGCATGAGATGTGATATCCGACTCCTTCCCATTCTAATCCTGAGACCCTTCCGATAGCAGAGATGTGATATCTCAATGCTTATACCAAACCTGAGACCCTTCCTGTGGCATGAGATGTCATATCCAACTCCTTCCCATTCCAATCCTGAGACCCTTCCTATAGCATGATATGTGATATCACAATTTTTCTAATACCAAACCTGAGATCCTTCCTATAACATGAGATGTGTATCCAACTCCCTCCCATTCCAAAACCTGAGACCCTTCCTATAGCATGAGATGTGATATCTTAATGCTTCTAAAACCAAACCTGAGAACCATCCAATAACATATGTGAAATCCAAATCCTTCCCTTTCCAAACCTGAGACCCTTCCGATAGCATTAGATGTGATATCTCAATGCTTCTAAAACCAAACATGAGAACCATCCTATAACATGAGATGTGAAATCCAAATCCTTCCCTTTCCAAACCTGAGACCCTTCCTATAGCTTGAGATGTGATATCAAACTCCTTCCCATTCCAATCCTGTGATAGCTTGAGATGTGATATCCAACTCCTTCCCATTCCAATCCTGAGACCCTTCCTATACCATGAGATGTGATATCTCAATGCTTCTAATACCAAACCTGAGACCCGTCCTAAAACATGAGATGTGAGATCCAAATCCTTCCCCTTCCAAACCTGAGAACCTTCCTATAGCTTGAGATGTGATATCAAACTCCTTCCCATTCCAATCCTGAGATAGCTTGAGATGTGATATCCAACTCCTTCCCATTCCTATCCTGAGACCCTTCCGATAGCAGAGATGTGATATCTCAATGCTTGTACCAAACCTGAGACCCTTCCTATGGCATGAGATGTGATATCCAACTCCTTCCCATTCCAATCCTGAGACCCTTCCTATAGCATGAGATGTGATAGCTCAATGCTTCTATCAAACCTGAGTCCCTTCCTTTAGCATGAGATGTGATATCCAACTCCTTCCCATTCCAATCCTGAGACCCTTCCTATAGCATGAGATGTGATATCTCAAAGCTTCTAATACCAAACCTGGGACCCGTCCTATAACATGAGATATGATATCCAAATCCTTCCCCTTCCAAACCTGAGACCCTTCCTTTAGCATGAGATGTGATATCCAAATCCTTCCCATTCCAATCCTGAAACCCTTCCTATAGCATGAGATGTGATATCTCAATGTTTCTAATAGAAAACCTGAGACCCTTCCTATAGCAAGAGATGTGATATCCAAATCCTTCCCATTCCAATCCTGAGACCCTTCCTATAACATGAGATGTGATATCCAACTCCTTCCCATTCCAACCTGAGAACCTTCCTATAGCATGAGAAGGGATATCCAACTCCTTCCCATTCCAATCCTGAGACCTTCCTATAGCATGAGATGTGATATCTCAAAGCTTCTAATACCAAACCTGCAACCCGTCCTATAACATGAGATATGATATCCAAATCCTTCCCCTTCCAAACCTGAGACCCTTCCTTTAGCATGAGATGTGATATACAAATCCTTCCCATTCCAATCCTGAAACCCTTCCTATAGCATGAGATGTGATATCTCAATGTTTCTAATAAAAAAAACTGAGACCCTTCCTATAGCAAGAGATGTGACATCCAAATCCTTCCCATTCCAATCCTGAGATCCTTCCTATTGGATGAGATGTGATATCCAACTCCTTCCCATTCCAATACTGAGACCCTTCCTATACCATGAGATGTGATATCTCAATGCTTCTAATACCAAACCTGAGAATCTTCCTATAACATGAGATGTGATATCTCAATGCTTCTAATACCAAACCTGAGACCCTCCCTTTAGCATGAGATGTGATGTCCGACTCCTTCCCATACCAATCCTGAGACCCTTCTGATAGCATGAGATGTGATATCTCAATGCCTCTAATACCAAACCTGAGATTCTTCCTATAACATGAGATATGATATCTCAATGCTTCTAATACCAAACCTGAGACCCTCCCTTTAGCATGAGATGTGATATCCGACTCCTTCCCATTCCAATCCTGAGACCCTTCTGATAGCATGAGATGTGATATCTCAATGCTTCTAATACCAAACCTGAGACCCTTCCTATAACATAAGATGGGATATCCAACTCCTTCCCATTCCAATCCTGAGACCCTTCCGATAGCAGAGATGTGATATCTCAATGCTTATACCAAACCTGAGACCCTTCCTGTGGCATGAGATGTCATATACAACTCCTTCCCATTCCTATCCTGAGACCCTTCCTATAGCATGAGATGTGATATCCAACTCCTTCCCATTCCAATCCTGAGACCCATCCTATAGCATGAGATTTGATATCTCAATGCTTCTAACACCAAACCTGAGATCCTTCCGATAGCATGAGATGTGATATCTCAATGCTTCTAATACCAAACCTGAGATCATTCCTATAACACGAGATGTAATATCCAAATCCTTCCCCTTCCAAACCTGAGACCCTCCCTTTAGCATGAGATGTGATATCCAACTCCTTCCCATTCCAATCCTGAGATCCTTCTGATAGCATGAGATGTGATATCTCAATGCCTCTAATACCAAACCTGAGATCGTACCTCTAACATGAAATGTGATATCCAACTCCTTCCCCTTCCAAACCTGAGAGCCTTCCTATAGCATGAGATGTGATATCCAAGTCCTTCCCATTCCAATCCTGAGACCCTTCCTATAGCTTGAGATGTGATATCCAACTCCTCCCCATTCCAATTCTGAGACCCTTCCTATAGCATGAGATGTGATATCTCAATGCTTCTAATACCAAACCTGGGACCCTTCCTATAACATGAGGTGGGATATCCAAGTCCTTCCCATTCCAATCCTGAGACCCTTCCTATAGCATGAGATGTGATATCTCAATGCTTCTAATACCAAACCTGAGACCCTTCCTATAACAAGAGATGTGATATCCATGTCCTTCCCATTCCAATCCTGTGACCCGTCCTATACCATGAGATGTGATATCTCAATGCTTCTAATACCAAACCTGAGACCCTTCCTATAATGAGATGGGATATCCAACTCCTTCCCATTCCAATCCTGAGACCCTTCCAATAGCAGAGATGTGATATCTCAATGCTTATACCAAACCTGAGACCCTTCCTATGGCATGAAATGTCATATACAACTCCTTCCGATTCCAGACCTGAGACCCTTCCTATAGCATGAGATGTGATATCCAACTCCTTCTCATTCCAATCCTGAGACCCTTCCTATAGCTTGAGATGTGATATCCAACTCCTTCCCATTCCAATCCTGAGACCCTTCCTATAGCATGAGATGTGATATCTCAATGCTTCTAATACCAAACCTGAGATCCTTCCTATAACATGAGATGTGATATCCAAATCCTTCCACTTCCAAACCTGAGACCCTCCCTTTAGCATGAGATGTGATATCCGACTCCTTCCCATTCCAATCCTGAGACCCTTCTGATAGCATGAGATGTGATATCTCAATGCCTATAATACCAAACCTGAGATCCTTCCGATAGCATGAGATGTGATATCTCAATGCTTCTAATACCAAACCTGAGATCCTTCCTATAACATGAAATGTGATATCCAAATCCTTCCAAATCCAATCCTGATACCCTTCCGATAGCATGAGATGTGATATCCCAATGCTTCTACAAAACCTGAGACCCATACATGGCATGAGATGTGATATCAAACTCCTTCCCATTCCAATCCTGAGACACTTCCTATAGCATGAGATGTGATATCTCAATGCTTCTAATACCAAACCTGAGACTCTTCCTATAACATGAGATGGGATATCCAACTCCTTCCCATTCCAATCCTGAGACCCTTCCGATAGCAGAGATGTGATATCTCAATGCTTATACCAAACCTGAGACCCTTCCTATGGCATGAGATGTCATATACAACTCCTTCCCATTCCAATCCTGAGACCCTTCCTATAGCATGAGATGTGATATCTCAATACTTATACCAAACCTGAGACCCATACATGGCATGAGATGTGATATCAAACTCCTTCCCATTCCAATCCTGAGACCATTCCTATAGCATGAGATGTGATATCTCAATGCTTCTAATACCAAACCTGAGACTCTTCCTATAACATGAGATGGGATATCCAACTCCTTCCCATTCCAATCCTGAGACCCTTCCGATAGCAGAGATGTGATATCTCAATGCTTATACCAAACCTGAGACCCTTCCTATGGCATGAGATGTCATATACAACTCCTTCCCATTCCAATCCTGAGACCCTTCCTATAGCATGAGATGTGATATCTCAATGCTTATACCAAACCTGAGACCCTTCCTATAGCATGAGATGTGATATCCAACTCCTTCCCATTTCAATCCTGAGACCCTTCCTATAGCATGAAATGCGATGTCTCAATGCTTCTAATACCAAACCTGAGATCCTTCCTATAACATCAGATGTGATATCCAACTCCTTCCCATTCCAATCCTGAGACCCTTCCTATAGCATGAGATGTGATATCTCAATGTTTATACCAAACCTGAGACCCTTCCTATAGCATGAGATGTGATATCCAACTCCTTCCCATTCCAATCCTGAGACCCTTCCTATAGCATGAGATGTGATATCTCAATGCCTCTAATACCAAATCTGAGATCCTTCCTCTAACATGAAATGTGATATCCAACTCCTTCCCTTTCCAAACCTGAGAGCCTACCTATAGCATGAGATGTGATATCCAAGACCTTCCCATTCCAATCCTTAGACCCTTCCTACAGCATACAATATGATATCTCAATGATTCTAATAACAAACCTGAGACCCGTCCTATAACATGAGATGTGATATCCAACTCCTTCCCATTCCAATCCTGAGACACTTCCGATAGCAGAGATGTGATATCTCAATGCTTATTCCAAACCTGAGACCCTTCCTATAGCATGAGATGTGATATCCAACTCCTTCCCGTTCCAAACCTGAGACCCTTCCTATAGCATATGTGATATCCAACTCCTTCCCATTCCAAACATGAGACCCTTCCTATAGCATGAGATGTGATATCCAACTCCTTCCCATTCCAATCCTGAGACCCTTCCTATAGCATGAGATGTGATATCTCAATGCCTCTAATACCAAACCTGAGATCCTTCCTCTAACATGAAATGTGATATCCAACTCCTTCCCTTTCCAAACCTGAGAGCCTACCTATAGCATGAGATGTGATATCCAAGACCTTCCCATTCCAATCCTTAGACCCTTCCTACAGCATACAATATGATATCTCAATGATTCTAATAACAAACCTGAGACCCGTCCTATAACATGAGATGTGATATCCAACTCCTTCCCATTCCAATGCTGAGACACTTCCGATAGCAGAGATGTGCTATCTCAATGCTTATTCCAAACCTGAGACCCTTCCTATAGCATGAGTTGTGATATCCAACTCCTTCCCGTTCCAAACCTGAGACCCTTCCTATAGCATATGTTATATCCAACTCCTTCCCATTCCAAACATGAGACCCTTCCTATAGCAAGAATGTAATATCCAACTCGTTCCCATTCCAATCCTGAGACCCTTCCTACAGCATGCGATGTGATATCTCAATGTTTCTAATACCAAACCTGAGACCCGTCCTATAACATGAGATGGGATATCCAACTCCTTCCCGTTCCAAACCTGAGACCCTTCCTATAGCATGAGATGTGATATCCAACTCCTTCCCATCCCAATCCTGAGACACTTCCGATTGCAGAGATGTGATATCTCAATGCTTATACCAAACCTGAGACTCTTCCTATAACATGAGATGTGATATCCAACTCCTTCCCATTCCAATCCTGAGACCCTTATGATAGCATGAGATGTGATATCTCAATGCCTCAAATACCAAACCTGAGATACTTCCGATAGCATGAGATGTGATATCTCAATGCTTCTAATACCAAACCTGAGATCCTTCCTATAACATGAGATGTGATATCCAAATCCTTCCCCTTCCAAACCTGAGACCCTCCCTTTAGCATGAGATGTGATATCCAACTCCTTCCCATTCCAATCGTGAGACCCTTCTGATAGCATGAGATGTGATATCTCAATGCCTCTAATACCAAACCTGAGATCCTACCTCTAACATGAAATATGATATCCAACTCCTTCCCTTTCCAAACCTGAGATCCTGCCTATAGCATGAGATGTGATATCCAAGTCCTTCCCATTCCAATCCTGAGACCCTTCCTATAGCATGAGATGTGATATCTCAATGCTTATACCAAACCTGAGACCCTTCCTATGGCATGAGATGCCATATACAACTCCTTCCCATTCCAATCCTGAGACCCTGCTTATAGCATGAGATGTGATATCTCAATGCTTCTAATACCAAACCTGAGATCTTTCCTATAACATGAGATGTGATATCCAACTCCTTCCCATTCCAATCCTGAGACCATTCCTATAGCATGAGATGTGATATCTCAATGCTTATACCAAACCTGAGACCCTTCCTATAGCTTGAGATGTGATATCCAACTCCTTCCCATTCCAATCCTGAGACCCTTCCTATAGCATGAGATGTGATATCTCAATGCCTCTAATACCAAACCTGAGATCCTTCCTCTAACATGAAATGTGATATCCAACTCCTTCCCCTTCCAAACCTGAGAGCCTTCCTATAGCATGAGATATGATATCCAAGTCCTTTCCATTCCAATCCTGAGACCCTTCCTATAACATGAGATGTGATATCCAACTCCTTCCCATTCCAACCTGAGACCCTTCCTATAGCATGAGATGGGATATCCAACTCCTTCCAAATCCAATCCTGATACCCTTCCGATAGCATGAGATGTGATATCCCAATGCTTCTACCAAACCTGAGACCCATACTATGGCATGAGATGTGATATCACACTCCTTCCCATTCCAACCTGAGACCCTTCCTATAGCATGAGATGGGATATCCAACTCCTTCCAAATCCAATCCTGAAATCCTTCCGATAGCATGAGATGTGATATCCCAATGCTTCTACCAAACCTGACACCCATACTATGGCATGAGATGTGATATCCAACTCCTTCCCATTCCAATTCTGAGACTCTTCTGATAGCATGAGATGTGATATCTCAATGCCTCTAATACCAAACCTGAGATCCTACCTCTAACATGAAATGTGATATCCAACTCTTTCCCGTTGCAAACCTGAGAGCCTTCCTATAGCATGAGATGTGATATCCAAGTCCTTCCCATTCCAATCCTGAGACCCTTCCTATAACATGAGATGTGATATCCACTCCTTCCCATTCCAACCTGAGACCCTTCCTATAGCATGAGATGGGATATCCAACTCCTTCCAAATCCAATCCTGATACCCTTCCGATAGCATGAGATGTGATATCCCAATGCTTCTACCAAACCTGAGACCCATACTATGGCATGGGATGTGATATCAAACTCCTTCCCATTCCAATCCTGAGACCCTTCCTATAGCTTGAGATGTGATATCCAACTCCTTCCCATTCCAATTCTGAGACCCTTCCTATACAATGAGACTTGATATCTCAATGCTTCTAATACCAAACCTGAGACCCGTCCTATAACATGAGATGTGATATCCAAATCCTTCCCCTTCCAAACCTTAGACCCTTCCTTTATCATGAGATGTGATATCCAACTCCTTCCCATTCCAATCCTGAGACTCTTCCGATATCATGAGATTTGATATCTCAATGCTTCTAATATCAAACTTGAGACCCTCCCTATAGCATGAGATGTGATATCCAAGTCCTTCCCATTCCAATCCTGAGACCCTTCCTATAGCATGAGATGTGATATCTCAATGCTTCTAATACCAAACCTGAGACCCTTCCTATAACATGAGATGGGAATATCCAACTCCTTCCCATTCCAATCCTGAGACCCTTCCGATAGCAGAGATGTGATATCTCAATGCTTATACCAAACCTGAGATCCTTCCTATAACATGAGATGTGATATCCAACTCCTTCCCATTCCAATCCTGAGACACTTCCTATAGCATGAGATGTGATATCTCACTGCTTATACCAAACCTGAGACCCTTCCTATAGCATGAGATGTGATATCCAACTCCTTCCCATTCCAATCCTGAGACCCTTCCTATAGCATGAGATGTGATATCTCAATGCTTCTAATATCAAACTTGAGACCCTCCCTATAGCATGAGATGTGATACCCAAGTCCTTCCCATTCCAATCCTGAGACCCTTCCTACAGCATGCGATGTGATGTCTCAATGCTTCTAATACCAAACCTGAGACTCTTCCTATAACATGAGATGGGATATCCAACTCCTTCCCATTCCAATCCTGAGACCCTTCCGATAGCAGAGATGTGATATCTCAATGCTTATACCAAACCTAAGACCCTTCCTATGGCATGAGATGTCATATACAACTCCTTCCCATTCCAATCCTGAGACCCTTCCGATAGCAGAGATGTGATATCTCAATGCTTATACCAAACATAAGACCCTTCCTATGGCATGAGATGTGTTATCCAACTCCTTCCCATTCCAATCCTGAGACCCTTCCTATAGCATGAGATGTGATATCTCAATGCTTCTAATATCAAACCTGAGATCCTTCCTATA
Source organism: Ambystoma mexicanum (assembly GCF_040938575.1). Lineage (NCBI taxonomy): Eukaryota > Metazoa > Chordata > Amphibia > Caudata > Ambystomatidae > Ambystoma > Ambystoma mexicanum. The sequence continues at coordinate 345,362,161 of NC_090936.1, forward strand.
ACATGAGATGTGATATCCAACTCCTTCCCTTTCCAAACCTGAGAGCCTACCTATAGCATGAGATGTGATATCCAAGTCCTTCCCATTCCAATCCTTAGACCCTTCCTACAGCATGCAATATGATATCTCAATGATTCTAATAACAAACCTGAGACCCGTCCTATAACATGAGATGGGATATCCAACTCCTTCCCATTCCAATCTTGAGACACTTCCGATAGCAGAGATGTGATATCTCAATGCTTATACCAAACCTGAGACCCTTCCTATAACATGAGATGTGATATCCAACTCCTTCCCGGTCCAAACCTGAGACCCTTCCTATAGCATATGTGATATCCAACTCCTTCCCATTCCAATCCTGAGACCATTCCTATAGCATGAGATGTGATATCTCAATGCTTCTAATACCAAACCTGAGATCCTTCCTATGACATGAGATGTGATATCCAATTCCTCCCCATTCCAAACCTGAGAACCTTCCTACAGCATGCGATGTGATATCTCAATGCTTCTAATACCAAACCCGAGACCAGTCCTATAACATGAGATTGGATATCCAACTCCTTCCCCTTCCAAACCTGAGACTCTTCCTATAGCATGAGATGTGATATCCAACTTCTTCCCATTCCAATCCTGAGACCCTTCCTATAACATGAGATGTGATGTCTCAATGCTTCTAATACCAAACCTGAGATCTTTCCTATAACATGAGAAGTGATATCCAACTCCTTCCCATTCCAATCCTGAGACACTTCCTATAGCATGAGATGTGATATCTCAATGCTTATACCAAACCTGAGACCCTTCCTATAGCTTGAGATGTGATATCCAACTCCTTCCCATTCCAATCCTGAGACCCTTCCTATAGCATGAGATGTGATATCTCAAGGCCTCTAATACCAAACCTGAGATCCTTCCTCTAACATGAAATGTGATATCCAACTCCTTCCCCTTCCAAACCTGAGAGCCTTCCTATAACATGAAATGTGATATCTAATTCCTTCCCATTCCAACCTGAGACCCTTCCTATAGCATGAGATGGGATATCCAACTCCTTCCAAATCCAATACTGATACCCTTCCGATAGCATGAGATGTGATATCCCAATGCTTCTACCAAACCTGAGACCCATACTATGGCATGAGATGTGATATCAAACTCCTTCCCATTCCAATCCTGAGACCCTACCTATAGCTTGAGATGTGATATACAACTCCTTCCCATTCCAATTCTGAGACCCTTCCTATACCATGAGACTTGATATCTCAATGCTTCTAATACCAAACCTGAGACCCGTCCTATAACATGAGATGTGATATCCAAATCCTTCCCCTTCCAAACCTTAGACCCTTCCTTTATCATGAGATGTGATATCCAATTCCTTCCCATTCCAATCCTGAGACCCTTCCGATATCATGAGATTTGTTATCTCAATGCTTCTAATATCAAACTTGAGACCCTCCCTATAACATGAGATGTGACATCCAAGTCCTCCCCATTCCAATCCTGAGACCCTTCCTATAGCATGAGATGTGATATCGCAATGCTTCTAATACCAAACCTGAGACCCTTCCTATAACATGATTTGGGATATCCAACTCCTTCCCATTCCAATCCTGAGACCCTTCCGATAGCAGAGATGTGATATCTCAATGCTTATACCAAACCTGAGACCCTTCCTATGGCCTGAGATGTCATATGCAACTCCTTCTCATTCCAATCCTGAGACCCTTCCTATAGCATTAGATGTGATATCTCAATGCTTATACCAAATCTGAGACCCTTCCTATAGCATGAGATGTGATATCCAACTCCTTCCCATTCCAATCCTGAGACCCTTCTGATAGCATGAGATGTGATATTTCAATGCCTCTAATACCAAACCTGAGATCCTACCTCTAACATGAAATGTGATATCCATCTCCTTCCCTTTCCAAACCTGAGACCCTGCCTATAGCATGAGATGTGATATCCAAGTCCTTTCCATTCCAATCCTGAGACCCTTCCTATAGCATGTGATGTGATATCTCAATGCTTATACCGAACCTGAGACCCTTCCTATGGCATGACATGTCATATACAACTCCTACCCATTCCAATCCTGAGACCCTTCCTATAGCATGAGATGTGATATCTCAATGCTTATACCAAACCTGAGACCCTTCCTATAGCATGAGATGTGATATCTCAATGCTTCTAATACCAAACCTGAGATCCTTCCTATAACATGAGATGTGATTTCCAAATCCTTCCCCTTAAAAACCTGAGACCCTCCCTTTAGCATGTGATGTGATATCCAGCTCCTTCCCATTCCATTCCTGAGACCCATCTGATAGCATGAGATGTGATATTTCAATGCCTCTAATACCAAACCTGAGATCCTACCTCTAACATGAAATGTGATATCCATCTCCTTCCCTTTCCAAACCTGAGACCCTGCCTATAGCATGAGATGTGATATCCAAGTCCTTTCCATTCCAATCCTGAGACCCTTCCTATAGCATGTGATGTGATATCTCAATGCTTATACCAAACCTGAGACCCTTCCTATGGCATGAGATGTCATATACAACTCCTTCCCATTCCAATCCTGAGAACCTTCCTATAGCATGAGATGTGATATCTCAATGCTTATACCAAACCTGAGACCCTTCCTATAGCATGAGATGTGATATCCAACTTCTTCCCATTCCAATCCTGAGACCCTTCCTATAATATGAGATGTGATGTCGCAATGCTTCTAATACCAAACCTGAGATCTTTCCTATAACATGAGATGTGATATCCAACTCCTTCCCATTCCAATCCTGAGACCCTTCCTATAGCATTAGATGTGATATCTCAAGGCCTCTAATACCAAACCTGAGATCGTTCCTCTAACATGAAATGTGATATCCAACTCCTTCCCCTTCCAAACCTGAGAGCCTTCCTATAACATGAGATGTGACATCCAAGTCCTCCCCATTCCAATCCTGAGACCCTTCCTATAGCATGAGATGTGATATCTCAATGCTTCTAATACCAAACCTGAGACCCTTCCTATAACATGATTTGGGATATCCAACTCCTTCCCATTCCAATCCTGAGACCCTTCCGATAGCAGAGATGTGATATCTCAATGCTTATACCAAACCTGAGACCCTTCCTATGGCCTGAGATGTCATATGCAACTCCTTCCCATTCCAATCCTGAGACCCTTCCTATAGCATTAGATGTGATATCTCAATGCTTATACCAAATCTGAGACCCTTCCTATAGCATGGGATGTGATATCCAACTTCTTCCCATTCCAATCCTGAGACCCTTCCTATAGCATGAGATGTGATGTCTCAATTCTTCTAATACCAAACCTGAGATCCTTCCTATAACATGAGATGTGATATCCAACTCCTTCCCATTCCAATCCTGAGACCCTTATGATAGCATGAGATGTGATATCTCAATGCCTCTAATACCAAACCTGAGATGCTTCTGATAGCATGAGATGTGATATTTCAATGCCTCTAATACCAAACCTGAGATCCTACCTCTAACATGAAATGTGATATCCATCTCCTTCCCTTTCCAAACCTGAGACCCTGCCTATAGCATGAGATGTGATATCCAAGTCCTTCCCATTCCAATCCTGAGACCCTTCCTATAGCATGTGATGTGATATCTCAATGCTTATACCAAACCTGAGACCCTTCCTATGGCATGAGATGTCATATACAACTCCTTCCCATTCCAATCCTGAGACCTTTCCTATAGCATGAGATGTGATATCTCAATGCTTATACCAAACCTGAGACCCTTCCTATAGCATGAGATGTGATATCCAACTTCTTCCCATTCCAATCCTGAGACCCTTCCTATAACATGAGATGTGATGTCTCAATGCTTCTAATACCAAACCTGAGACCCTTCCTATAACATGAGATGGGATATCCAACTCCTTCCCATTCCAATCCTGAGACCCTTCCGATAGCAGAGATGTGATATCTCAATGCTTTTACCAAACCTGAGACCCTTCCTATGGCCTGAGATGTCATATACAACTCCTTCCCATTCCAATCCTGAGACCCTTCCTATAGCATGAGATGTGATATCTCAATGCTTATACCAAATCTGAGACCCTTCCTATAGCATGAGATGTGATATCCAACTCCTTCCCATTCCAATCCTGAGACCCTTCCTATAGCATGAGATGTGATGTCTCAATGCTTCTAATACCAAACCTGAGATCCTTCCTATAACATGAGATGTGATATCCAACTCCTTCCCATTCCAATCCTGAGACCCTTATGATAGCATGAGATGTGATATCTCAATTCCTCTAATACCAAACCTGAGATACTTCCGATAGCATGAGATGTGATATCTCAATGCTTCTAATACCAAACCTGAGATCCTTCCTATAACTTGAGATGTGATTTCCAAATCCTTCCCCTTCCAAACCTGAGACCCTCCCTTTAGCATGAGATGTGATATCCAACTCCTTCCCATTCCAATCCTGAGACCCATCTAATAGCATGAGATGTGATATTTCAATGCCTCTAATACCAAACCTGAGATCCTACCTCTAACATGAAATGTGATATCCATCTCCTTCCCTTTCCAAACCTGAGACCCTGCCTATAGCATGAGATGTGATATCCAAGTCCTTTCCATTCCAATCCTGAGACCCTTCCTATAGCATGTGATGTGATATCTCAATGCTTATACCAAACCTGAGACCCTTCCTATGGCATGAGATGTCATATACAACTCCTTCCCATTCCAATCCTGAGACCCTTCCTATAGCATGAGATGTGATATCTCAATGCTTATACCAAACCTGAGACCCTTCCTATAGCATGAGATGTGATATCCAACTTCTTCCCATTCCAATCCTGAGACCCTTCCTATAGCATGAGATGTGATATCTCAATGCTTATACCAAACCTGAGACCCTTCCTATAGCATGAGATGTGATATCCAACTTCTTCCCATTCCAATCCTGAGACCCTTCCTATAACATGAGATGTGATGTCGCAATGCTTCTAATACCAAACCTGAGATCTTTCCTATAACATGAGATGTGATATCCAACTCCTTCCCATTCCAATCCTGAGACCCTTCCTATAGCATGAGATGTGATATCACAATGCTTATACCAAACCTGAGACCGTTCCTATAGCTTGAGATGTGATATCCAACTCCTTCCCATTCCAATCCTGAGACCCTTCCTATAGCATGTGATGTGATATCTCAATGCTTATACCAACCCTGAGACCCTTCCTATGGCATGAGATGTCATATACAACTCCTTCCCATTCCAATCCTGAGACCCTTCCTATAGCATGAGATGTGATATCTCAATGCTTATACCAAACCTGAGACCCTTCCTATAGCATGAGATGTGATATCCAACTTCTTCCCATTCCAATCCTGAGACCCTTCCTATAACATGAGATGTGATGTCGCAATGCTTCTAATACCAAACCTGAGATCTTTCCTATAACATGAGATGTGATATCCAACTCCTTCCCATTCCAATCCTGAGACCCTTCCTATAGCATGAGATGTGATATCACAATGCTTATACCAAACCTGAGACCGTTCCTATAGCTTGAGATGTGATATCCAACTCCTTCCCATTCCAATCCTGAGATCCTTCCTATAACATGAGATGTGATATCCAACTCCTTCCCATTCCAATCCTGAGACCCTTATGATAGCATGAGATGTGATATCTCAATTCCTCTAATACCAAACCTGAGATACTTCCGATAGCATGAGATGTGATATCTCAATGCTTCTAATACCAAACCTGAGATCCTACCTCTAACATGAAATGTGATATCCATCTCCTTCCCTTTCCAAACCTGAGACCCTGCCTATAGCATGAGATGTGATATCCAACTCCTTCCCATTCCAATCCTGAGACCCTTCCTATAGCATGAGATGTGATATCTCAATGCTTATACCAAACCTGAGACCCTTCCTATAGCATGAGATGTGATATCCAACTTCTTCCCATTCCAATCCTGAGACCCTTCCTATAACATGAGATGTGATGTCGCAATGCTTCTAATACCAAACCTGAGATCTTTCCTATAACATGAGATGTGATATCCAACTCCTTCCCATTCCAATCCTGAGACCCTTCCTATAGCATGAGATGTGATATCACAATGCTTATACCAAACCTGAGACCGTTCCTATAGCTTGAGATGTGATATCCAACTCCTTCCCATTCCAATCCTGAGACCCTTCCTATAGCATGAGATGTGATATTTCAAGGCCTCTAATACCAAACCTGAGATCGTTCCTCTAACATGAAATGTGATATCCAACTCCTCCCCCTTCCAAACCTGAGAGCCTTCCTATAACATGAGATGTGATATCCAACTCCTTCCCATTCCAATCCTGAGACCCATATGATAGCATGAGATGTGATATCTCAATGCCTCTAATACCAAACCTGAGATACTTCCGATAGCATGAGATGTGATATCTCAATGCTTCTAATACCAAACCTGAGATCCTTCCTATAACATGAGATGTGATTTCCAAATCCTTCCCCTTCCAAACCTGAGACCCTCCCTTTAGCATGAGATGTGATATCCAACTCCTTCCCATTCCAATCCTGAGACCCTTCTGATAGCATGAGATGTGATATTTCAATGCCTCTAATACCAAACCTGAGATCCTACCTCTAACATGAAATGTGATATCCATCTCCTTCCCTTTCCAAACCTGAGACCCTGCCTATAGCATGAGATGTGATATCCAAGTCCTTTCCATTCCAATCCTGAGACCCTTCCTATAGCATGTGATGTGATATCTCAATGCTTATACCTAACCTGAGACCCTTCCTATGGCATGAGATGTCATATACAACTCCTTCCCATTCCAAACCTGAGACCCTTCCTATAGCATGAGATGTGATATCTCAATGCTTATACCAAACCTGAGACCCTTCCTATAGCAAGAGATGTGATATCCAACTTCTTCCCATTCCAATCCTGAGACCCTTCCTATAACATGAGATGTGATGTCGCAATGCTTCTAATACCAAACCTGAGATCTTTCCTATAACATGAGATGTGATATCCAACTCCTTCCCATTCCAATCCTGAGACCCTTCCTATAGCATGAGATGTGATATCACAATGCTTATACCAAACCTGAGACCGTTCCTATAGCTTGAGATGTGATATCCAACTCCTTCCCTTTCCAAACCTGAGAGCCTACCTATAGCATGAGATGTGATATCCAAGTCCTTCCCATTCCAATCCTTAGACCCTTCCTACAGCATGCAATATGATATCTCAATGATTCTAATAACAAACCTGAGACCCATCCTATAACATGAGATGGGATATCCAACTCCTTCCCATTCCAATCCTGAGACACTTCCGATAGCAGAGATGTGATATCTCAATGCTTATACCAAACCTGAGACCCTTCCTATAACATGAGATGTGATATCCAACTCCTTCCCGGTCCAAACCTGAGACCCTTCCTATAGCATATGTGATATCCAACTCCTTCCCATTCCAAACATGAGACCCTTCCTATAGCAAGAATGTAATATCCAACTCCTTCCCATTCCAATCCTGAGACCATTCCTATAGCATGAGATGTGATATCTCAATGCTTCTAATACCAAACCTGAGATCCTTCCTATGACATGAGATGTGATATCCAATTCCTCCCCATTCCAAACCTGAGAACCTTCCTACAGCATGCGATGTGATATCTCAATGCTTCTAATACCAAACCCGAGACCAGTCCTATAACATGAGATTGGATATCCAACTCCTTCCCCTTCCAAACCTGAGACCCTTCCTATAGCATGAGATGTGATATCCAACTTCTTCCCATTCCACTCCTGAGACCCTTCCTATAACATGAGATGTGATGTCTCAATGCTTCTAATACCAAACCTGAGATCTTTCCTATAACATGAGATGTGATATCCAACTCCTTCCCATTCCAATCCTGAGACCCTTCCTATAGCATGAGATGTGATATCTCAATGCCTCTAATACCAAACCTGAGATCCTTCCTCTAACATGAAATGTGATATCCAACTCCTTCCCTTTCCAAACCTGAGAGCCTACCTATAGCATGAGATGTGATATCCAAGTCCTTCCCATTCCAATCCTTAGACCCTTCCTACAGCATGCAATATTATATCTCAATGATTCTAATAACAAACCTGAGACCCATCCTATAACATGAGATGGGATATCCAACTCCTTCCCATTCCAATCCTGAGACACTTCCGATAGCAGAGATGTGATATCTCAATGCTTATACCAAACCTGAGACCCTTCCTATAACATGAGATGTGATATCCAACTCCTTCCCGGTCCAAACATGAGACCCTTCCTATAGCGTATGTGATATCCAACTCCTTCCCATTCCAAACATGAGACCCTTCCTATAGCAAGAATGTAATATCCAACTCCTTCCCATTCCAATCCTGAGACCATTCCTATAGCATGAGATGTGATATCTCAATGCTTCTAATACCAAACCTGAGATCCTTCCTATGACATGAGATGTGATATCCAATTCCTCCCCATTCCAAACCTGAGAACCTTCCTACAGCATGCGATGTGATATCTCAATGCTTCTAATACCAAACCCGAGACCAGTCCTATAACATGAGATTGGATATCCAACTCCTTCCCCTTCCAAACCTGAGACCCTTCCTATAGCATGAGATGTGATATCCAACTTCTTCCCATTCCACTCCTGAGACCCTTCCTATAACATGAGATGTGATGTCTCAATGCTTCTAATACCAAACCTGAGATCTTTCCTATAACATGAGATATGATATCCAACTCCTTCCCATTCCAATCCTGAGACCCTTCCTATAGCATGAGATGTGATATCTCAATGCTTATACCAAACCTGAGACCCTTCCTATAGCTTGAGATGTGATATCCAACTCCTTCCCATTCCAATCCTGAGACCCTTCCTATAGCATGAGATGTGATATCTCAAGGCCTCTAATACCAAACCTGAGATCCTTCCTCTAACATGAAATGTGATATCCAACTCCTTCCCCTTCCAAACCTGAGAGCCTTCCTATAGCATGAGATATGATATCCAAGTCCTTCCCATCCAATCCTGAGACCCTTCCTATAACATGAAATGTGATATCCAACTCCTTCCCATTCCAACCTGAGACCCTTCCTATAGCATGAGATGGGATATCCAACTCCTTCCAAATCCAATACTGATACCCTTCCGATAGCATGAGATGTGATATCCCAATGCTTCTACCAAACCTGAGACCCATACTATGGCATGAGATGTGATATCAAACTCCTTCCCATTCCAATTCTGAGACCCTTCCTATACCATGAGACTTGATATCTCAATGCTTCTGATACGAAACCTGAGACCCGTCCTATAACATGAGATGTGATATCCAAATCCTTCCCCTTCCAAACCTTAGACCCTTCCTTTATCATGAGATGTGATATCCAATTGCTTCCCATTCCAATCCTGAGACCCTTCCGATATCATGAGATTTGTTATCTCAATGCTTCTAATATCAAACTTGAGACCCTCCCTATAGCATGAGATGTGACATCCAAGTCCTCCCCATTCCAATCCTGAGACTCTTCCTATAGCATGAGATGTGATATCTCAATGCTTCTAATACCAAACCTGAGACCCTTCCTATAACATGAGATGGGATATCCAACTCCTTCCCATTCCAATCCTGAGACCCTTCCGATAGCAGAGATGTGATATCTCAATGCTTATACCAAACCTGAGACCCTTCCTATGGCCTGATTTGTCATATACAACTCCTTCCCATTCCAATCCTGAGACCCTTCCTATAGCATGAGATGTGATATCTCAATGCTTATACCAAATCCGAGACCCTTCCTATAGCATGAGATGTGATATCCAACTCCTTCCCATTCCAATCCTGAGACCCTTCCTATAGCATGAGATGTGATGTCTCAATGCTTCTAATACCAAACCTGAGATCCTTCCTATAACATGAGATGTGATATCCAACCCCTTCCCATTCCAATCCTGAGACCCTTATGATAGCATGAGATGTGATATCTCAATGCCTCTAATACCAAACCTGAGATACTTCTGATAGCATGAGATGTGATATCTCAATGCTTCTAGTACCAAACCTGAGATCCTTCCTATAACATGAGATGTGATTTCCAAATCCTTCCACTTCCAAACCTGAGACCCTCCCTTTAGCATGAGATGTGATATCCAACTCCTTCCCATTCCAATCCTGAGACCCTTCTGATAGCGTGAGATGTGATATTTCAATGCCTCTAATACCAAACCTGAGATACTACCTCTAACATGAAATGTGATATCCATCTCCTTCCCTTTCCAAACCTGAGACCCTGCCTATAGCATGAGATGTGATATCAAAAGTCCTTCCCATTCCAATCCTGAGACCCTTCCTATAGCATGTGATGTGATATCTCAATGCTTATACCAAACCTGAGACCCTTCCTATGGCATGAGATGTCATATACAACTCCTTCCCATTCCAATCCTGAGACCCTTCCTATAGCATGAGATGTGATATCTCAATGCTAATACCAAACCTGAGACCCTTCCTATAGCATGATATGTGATATCCAACTTCTTCCCATTCCAATCCTGAGACCCTTCCTATAACATGAGATGTGATGTCTCAATGCTTCTAATACCAAACCTGAGACCCTTCCTATAACATGAGATGGGATATCCAACTCCTTCCCATTCCAATCCTGAGACCCTTCCGATAGCAGAGATGTGATATCTCAATGCTTATACCAAACCTGAGACCCTTCCTATGGCCTGAGATGTCATATACAACTCCTTCCCATTCCAATCCTGAGACCGTTCCTATAGCATGAGATGTGATATCTCAATGCTTATACCAAATCTGAGACCCTTCCTATAGCATGAGATGTGATATCCAACTCCTTCCCATTCCAATCCTGAGACCCTTCCTATAGCATGAGATGTGATGTCTCAATGCTTCTAATACCAAACCTGAGAACCTTCCTATAACATGAGATGTGATATCCAACTCCTTCCCATTCCAATCCTGAGACCCTTATGATAGCATGAGATGTGATATCTCAATGCCTCTAATACCAAACCTGAGATACTTCCGATAGCATGAGATGTGATATCTCAATGCTTCTAATACCAAACCTGAGATCCTTCCTATAACATGAGATGTGATTTCCAAATCCTTCCCCTTCCAAACCTGAGACCCTCCCTTTAGCATGAGATGTGATATCCAACTCCTTCCCATTCCAATCCTGAGACCCTTCTGATAGCATGAGATGTGATATTTCAATGCCTCTAATACCAAACCTGAGATCCTACCTCTAACATGAAATGTGATATCCATCTCCTTCCCTTTCCAAACCTGAGACCCTGCCTATAGCATGAGATGTGATATCCAAGTCCTTCCCATTACAATCCTGAGACCCTTCCTATAACATGAGGTGTGATGTCTCAATGCTTCTAATACCAAACCTGAGATCTTTCCTATAACATGAGATGTGATATCCAACTCCTTCCCATTCCAATCCTGAGACCCTTCCTATAGCATGAGATGTGATATCACAATGCTTATACCAAACCTGAGACCGTTCCTATAGCTTGAGATGTGATATCCAACTCCTTCCCATTCCAATCCTGAGACCCTTCCTATAGCATGAGATGTGATATCTCAAGGCCTCTAATACCAAACCTGAGATCGTTCCTCTAACATGAAATGTGATATCCAACTCCTTCCCCTTCCAAACCTGAGAGCCTTCCTATAGCATGAGATATGATAGCCAAGTCCTTCCAATTCCAATCCTGAGACCCTTCCTATAACATGAAATGTGATATCCAACTCCTTCCCATTCCAACCTGAGACCCTTCCTATAGCATGAGATGGGATATCTCAATGCTTCTAATACCAAACCTGAGACTCTTCCTATAACATGAGATGGGATATCCAACTCCTTCCCATTCCAATCCTGAGACCCTTCCGATAGCAGAGATGTGATATCTCAATGCTTATACCAAACCTGAGACCCTTCCTATGGCCTGAGATGTGATATCCAACTGCTTTCCATTCCAATCCTGAGACCCTTCCTATAGCATGAGATGTGATGTCTCAATGCTTCTAATACCAAACCTGAGATCCTTCCTATAACATGAGATGTGATTTCCAAATCCTTCCCCTTCCAAACCTGAGACCCTCCCTTTAGCATGAGATGTGATATCCAACTCCTTCCCAATCCAATCCTGAGACCCTTCTGATAGCATGAGATGTGATATCTCAATGCCTCTAATACCAAACCTGAGATCCTACCTCTAACATGAAATGTGATATCCATATCCTTCCCTTTCCAAACCTGAGACCCTGTCTATAGCATGAGATGTCATACACAACTCCTTCCCATTCCAATCCTGAGACCCTTCCTATAGCACGAGATGTGATATCTCAATGCTTATACCAAACCTGAGACCCTTCCTATAGCATGAGATGTGATATCCAACTCCTTCCCATTCCAATCCTGAGACCCTTCCTATAGCATGAGATGTGATATCCAACTCCTTCCCATTCCAATCCTGAGACCCTTCCTATAGCCTGAGATGTGATATCTCAATGCCTCTAATACCAAACCTGAGATCCTTCCTCTAACATGAAATGTGATATCCAACTCCTTCCCTTTCCAAACCTGAGAGCCTATCTATAGCATGAGATGTGATATCCAAGTCCTTCCCATTCCAATCCTGAGACACTTCCGATAGCAGAGATGTGATATCTCAATGCTTATACCAAACCTGAGACCCTTCCTATAACATGAGATGTGATATCCAACTCCTTCCCGTTCCAAACCTGAGACCCTTCCTTTAGCATGAGATGTGATATCCAGCTCCTTCCCATTCCAATCCTGAGACACTTCCGATAGCATGAGATGTGATATCTCAATGCTTCTAATATCAAAACTGAGACCCTCCCTATAGCATGATATGTGATATCTAAGTCCTTCCCATTCCAGTCCTGAGACCCTTCCTATAGCATGAGATGTGATATCTCAATGCTTCTACAAAACCTGAGACCCTTCCTTTAGCATGAGATGTGATAACCAACTCCTTCCCATTCCAATCCTGAGACCCTTCCTATAGCATGAGATGTGATATCTCAATACTTCTAATACCAAACCTGAGATCCATCCGATAACATGAGATGTGATATCCAAATCCTTCCCCTTCCAAACCTGAGACCCTCCCTTTAGCATGAGATGTGATATCCAACTCCTTCCCATTCCAATCCTGAGACCCTTCTGATAGCATGAGATGTGATATCTCAATGCTTCTATACCAAACCTGAGATCCTTCCGATAGCATGAGATGTGATATCTCAATGCTTCTAATACCAAACCTGAGATCCTTCCTATAACATGAAATGTGATATCCAACTCTTTCCCCTTCCAAACCTGAGAGCCTTCCTATAGCATGAGATGTGATATCCAAGTCCTTCCCATTCCAATCCTGAGACCCTTCCTATAACTTGAGATGTGATATCCAACTCCTTCCCATTCCAACCTGAGACCCTTCCTATAGCATGAGATGGGATATCCAACTCCTTCCAAATCCAATCCTGATACCCTTCCGATAGCATGAGATGTGATATCCCAATGCTTCTACCAAACCTGAGACCCATACTATGGCATGAGATGTGATATCAAACTCCTTCCCCTTCCAAACCTTAGACCCTTCCTTTATCATGAGATGTGATATCCAACTCCTTCCCATTCCATCCCTGAGACCCTTCCGATATCATGAGATGTGATATCTCAATGCTTATAATATCAAACTTGAAACCCTCCCTATAGCATGAGATGTGATATCCAAGTCCTTCCCATTCCAATCCTGAGACCATTCCTATAGCATGAGATGTGATATCTCAATGCTTCTAAAACCAAACCTGAGACCCTTCCTATAACATGAGATGGGAATATCCAACTCCTTCCCGATCCAATCCTGAGACCCTTCCGATAGCAGAGATGTGATATCTCAATGCTTATACCAAACCTGAGATACTTCCTATAACATGAGATGTGATATCCAACTCCTTCCCATTCCAATCCTGAGATACTTCCTATAGCATGAGATGTGATATCTCACTGCTTATACCAAACCTGAGACCCTTCCTAGAGCATGAGATGTGATATCCAACTCCTTCCCATTCCAATCCTGAGACCCTTCCTATAGTATGAGATGTGATATCTCAATGCTTCTAATATCAAACTTGAGACCCTCCCTATAGCATGAGATGTGATATCCAAGTCCTTCCGATTCCAATCCTGAGACACTTCCTATAGCATGAGATGTGATATCTCAATGCTTCTAATACCAAACCTGAGACTCTTCCTATAACATGAGATGGGATATCCAACTCCTTCCCATTCTAATCCTGAGACCCTTCCGATAGCATGAGATGTGATGTCTCAATGCTTCTAATACCAAACCTGAGATCCTTCCTATAACATGAGATGTGATATCCAACTCCTTCCCATTCCAATCCTGAGACCCTTCCTATAGCATGAGATGTGATATCCAACTCCTTCCCATTCCAATCCTGAGACCCTTCCTATAGCATGAGATGTGATATCTCAATGCCTCTAATACCAAACCTGAGATCCTTCCTCTAACATGAAATGTGATATCGAACTCCTTCCCTTTCCAAACCTGAGAGCCTACCTATAGCATGAGATGGGATATCCAACACCTTCCCATTCCAATCCTGAGACACTTCCGATAGCAGAGATGTGATATCTCAATGCTTATACCAAAACTGAGACCCTTCCTATAACATGAGATGTGATATCCAACTCCTTCCCATTCCAATCCTGAGACTCTTCCTATAGCTTGAGATGTGATATCCAAATCCTTCCCATTCCAATCCTGAGACTCTTCCGATATCATGAGATTTGTTATCTCAATGCTTCTAATATCAAAATTGAGACCCGTCCTATAACATGAGATGTGATATCCAAACCTTTCCCCTTCCAAACCTTAGACCCTTCCTTTATCATGAGATGGGATATCCAACTCCTTCCCATTCCAATCCTGAGACCCTTCCGATAGCAGAGATGTGATATCTCAATGCTTATACCAATCCTGAGACCCTTCCTATGGCCTGAGATGTCATATACAACTCCTTCCCAATCCAATCCTGAGACCCTTCCAATATCATGAGATGTGATATCTCAATGCTTATACCAAATATGAGACCCTTCCTATAGCATGAGATGTGATATCCAACTCCTTCCCATTCCAATCCTGAGACCCTTCCTATAGCATGAGATGTGATGTCTCAATGCTTCTAATACCACACCTGAGAACCTTCCTACAGCATGCGATGTGATATCTCAATGCTTCTAATACCAAACCTGAGACCAGTCCTATAACATGAGATTGGATATCCAACTCCTTCCCCTTCCAAACCTGAGACCCTTCCTATAGCATGAGATGTGATATCCAACTTCTTCCCATTCCAATCCTGAGACCCTTCCTATAACATGAGATGTGATGTCTCAATGCTTCTAATACCAAACCTGAGATCTTTCCTATAACATGAGATGTAATATCCAACTCCTTCCCATTCCAATCCTGAGACCCTTCCTATAGCATGGAATGTGCTATCCCAATGCTTATACCAAACCTGAGACCCTTCCTAAAGCTTGAGATGTGATATCCAACTCCTTCCCATTCCAATCCTGAGACCCTTCCTATAGCATGATATATCATATCTCAATGCCTCTAATACCAAACCTGAGATCCTTCCTCTAACATGAAATGTGATATCGAACTCCTTCCCTTTCCAAACCTGAGAGCCTACCTATAGCATGAGATGTGATATCCAAGTCCTTCCCATTCCAATCCTTAGACCCTTCCTACAGCATGCAATATTATATCTCAATGATTCTAATAACAAACCTGAGACCCGTCCTATAACATGAGATGGGATATCCAACACCTTCCCATTCCAATCCTGAGACACTTCCGATAGCAGAGATGTGATATCTCAATGCTTATAACAAACCTGAGACCCTTCCTATAACATGAGATGTGATATCCAACTCCTTCCCGTTTCAAACCTGAGACCCTTCCTATAGCATATGTGATATCCAACTCCTTCCCATTCCAAACATGAGACCCTTCCTATAGCAAGAATGGAATATCCAACTCCTTCCCATTCCAATCCTGAGACCATTCCTATAGCATGAGATGTGATATCTCAATGCTTCTAATACCAAACCTGAGATCCTTCCTATGACATGAGATGTGATATCCAATTCCTCCCCATTCCAAACCTGAGAACCTTCCTACAGCATGCGATGTCATATCTCAATGCTTCTAATACCAAACCTGAGACCAGTCCTATAACATGAGATTGGTTATCCAACTCCTTCCCCTTCCAAACCTGAGACCCTTCCTATAGCATGAGATGTGATATCCAACTTCTTCCCATTCCAATCCTGAGACCCTTCCTATAACATGATATGTGATGTCTCAATGCTTCTAATACCAAACCTGAGATCTTTCCTATAACATGAGATGTGATATCCAACTCCTTCCCATTCCAATCCTGAGACCCTTCCTATAGCATGAGATGTGCTATCTCAATGCTTATACCAAACCTGAGACCCTTCCTAAAGCTTGAGATGTGATATCCAACTCCTTCCCATTCCAATCCTGAGACCCTTCCTATAACATGAAATTTGATATCCAACTCCTTCCCATTCCAACCTGAGACCCTTCCTATAGCATGAGATGGGATATCCAACTCCTTCCAAATCCAATACTGATACCCTTCCAATAGCATGAGATGTGATATCCCAATGCTTCTACCAAACCTGAGAACCATACTATGGCATGAGATGTGATATCAAACTCCTTCCCATTCCAATCCTGAGACTGTTCCTATAGCTTGAGATGTGATATCCGAAATCCTTCCCATTCCAATTCTGAGACCCTTCCTATACCATGAGACTTGATATCTCAATGCTTCTAATACCAAACCTGAGACCCGTCCTATAACATGAGATGTGATATCCAAATCTTTCCCCTTCCAAACCTTAGACCCTTCCTTTATCATGAGATGTGATATCCAACTCCTTCCCATTCCAATCCTGAGACCCTTCCGATATCATGAGATTTGTTATCTCAATGCTTCTAATATCAAAATTGAGACCCGTCCTATAACATGAGATGTGATATCCAAATCTTTCCCCTTCCAAACCTTAGACCCTTCCTTTATCATGAGATGGGATATCCAACTCCTTCCCATTCCAATCCTGAGACCCTTCCGATAGCAGAGATGTGATATCACAATGCTTATACCAATCCTGAGACCCTTCCTATGGCCTGAGATGTCATATACAACTCCTTCCCAATCCAATCCTGAGACCCTTCCTATAGCATGAGATGTGATATCTCAATGCTTATACCAAATCTGAGACCCTTCCTATAGCATGAGATGGGATATCCAACTCCTTCCAAATCCAATACTGATACCCTTCCAATAGCATGAGATGTGATATCCCAATGCTTCTACCAAACCTGAGACCCATACTATAGCATGAGATGGGATATCCAACTCCTTCCAAATCCAATCCTGAGACCCTTCCGATATCATGAGATTTGTTATCTCAATGCTTCTAATATCAAACTTGAGACCCTCCCTATAGCATGAGATGTGACATCCAAGTCCTCCCCATTCCAATCCTGAGACCCTTCCTATAGCATGAGATGTGATATCTCAATGCTTCTAATACCAAACCTGAGACCCTTCCTATAACATGAGATGGGATATCCAACTCCTTCCCATTCCAATCCTGAGACCCTTCCGATAGCAGAGATGTGATATCTCAATGCTTATACCAATCCTGAGACCCTTCCTATGGCCTGAGATGTCATATACAACTCCTTCCCAATCCAATCCTGAGACCCTTCTTATAGCATGAGATGTGATATCTCAATGCTTATACCAAATCTGAGACCCTTCCTATAGCATGAGATGTGATATCCAACTCCTTCCCATTCCAATCCTGAGACCCTTCCTATAGAATGAGATGTGATATCTCAATGCTTCTAATACCAAACCTGAGATCCTTCCTATAACATGAGATGTGATATCCAACTCCTTCCCATTCCAATCCTGAGACCCTTCCTATAGCATGAGATGTGATGTCTCAATGCTTCTAATACCAAACCTGAGAACCTGCCTACAGCATGCGATGTGATATCTCAATGCTTCTAATACCAAACCTGAGACCAGTCCTATAACATGAGATTGGATATCCAACTCCTTCCCCTTCCAAACCTGAGACCCTTCCTATAGCATGAGATGTGATATCCAACTTCTTCCCATTCCAATCACGAGACCCTTCCTATAACATGAGATGTGATGTCTCAATGCTTCTAATACCAAACCGGAGATATTTCCTATAACATGAGATGTGATATCCAACTCCTTCCCATTCCAATCCTGAGACCCTTCCTATAGCATGAGATGTGCTATCTCAATGCTTATACCAAACCTGAGACCCTTCCTAAAGCTTGAGATGTGATATCCAACTCCTTCCCATTCCAATCCTGAGACCCTTCCTATAGCATGAGATGTGATATCTCAAGGCCTCTAATACCAAACCTGAGATCCTTCCTCTAACATGAAATGTGATATCCAACTCCTTCCCCTTCCAAACCTGAGAGCCTTCCTATAGCATGAGATATGATATCCAAGCCCTTCCCATTCCAATCCTGAGACCCTTCCTATAACATGAAATGTGATATCCAACTCCTTCCCATTCCAACCTGAGACCCTTCCTATAGCATGAGATGGGATATCCAACTCCTTCCAAATCCAATACTGATACCCTTCCAATAGCATGAGATGTGATATCCCAATGCTTCTACCAAACCTGAGACCCATACTATGGCATGAGATGTGATATCAAACTCATTCCCATTCCAATCCTGAGACTCTTCCTATAGCTTGAGATGTGATATCCAACTCCTTCCCATTCCAATTCTGAGACCCTTCCTATGCCATGAGACTTGATATCTCAATGCTTCTAATACCAAACCTGAGACCCGTCCTATAACATGAGATGTGATATCCAAATCTTTCCCCTTCCAAACCTTAGACCCTTCCTTTATCATGAGATGTGATATCCAACTCCTTCCCATTCCAATCCTGAGACCCTTCCGATATCATGAGATTTGTTATCTCAATGCTTCTAATATCAAACTTGAGACCCTCCCTATAGCATGAGATGTGACATCCAAGTCCTCCCCATTCCAATCCTGAGACCCTTCCTATAGCATGAGATGTGATATCTCAATGCTTCTAATACCAAACCTGCGACCCTTCTTATAACATGAGATGGGATATCCAACTCCTTCCCATTCCAATCCTGAGACCCTTCCGATAGCAGAGATGTGATATCTCAATGCTTATACCAATCCTGAGACCCTTCCTATGGCCTGAGATGTCATATACAACTCCTTCCCAATCCAATCCTGAGACCCTTCCTATAGCATGAGATGTGATATCTCAATGCTTATACCAAATCTGAGACCCTTCCTATAGCATGAGATGGGATATCCAACTCCTTCCAAATCCAATACTGATACCCTTCCAATAGCATGAGATGTGATATCCCAATGCTTCTACCAAACCTGAGACCCATACTATAGCATGAGATGGGATATCCAACTCCTTCCAAATCCAATACTGATACCCTTCCAATAGCATGTGATGTTATATCCCAATGCTTCTACCAAACCTGAGACCCATACTATGGCATGAGATGTGATATCAAACACATTCCCATTCCAATCCTGAGACTCTTCCTATAGCTTGAGATGTGATATCCAACTCCTTCCCATTCCAATTCTGAGACCCTTCCTATGCCATGAGACTTGATATCTCAATGCTTCTAATACCAAACCTGAGACCCGTCCTATAACATGAGATGTGATATCCAAATCTTTCCCCTTCCAAACCTTAGACCCTTCCATTATCATGAGATGTGATATCCAACTCCTTCCCATTCCAATCCTGAGACCCTTCCGATATCATGAGATTTGTTATCTCAATGCTTCTAATATCAAACTTGAGACCCTCCCTATAGCATGAGATGTGACATCCAAGTCCTCCCCATTCCAATCCTGAGACCCTTCTGATAGCATGAGATGTGATATCTCAATGCCTCTAATACCAAACCTGAGATCCTATCTCTAACATGAAATGTGATATCCATCTCCTTCCCTTTCCAAACCTGAGACCCTGCCTATAGCATGAGATGTGATATCCAAGTCCTTCCCATTCCAATCCTGAGACCCTTCCTATAGCATGTGATGTGATATCTCAATGCTTATACCAAACCTGAGACCCTTCCTATGGCATGAGATGTCATATACAACTCCTTCCCATTCCAATCCCGAGACCCTTCCTATAGCATGAGATGTGATATCTCAATGCATATACCAAACCTGAGACCCTTCCTATAGCATGAGATGTGATATCCAACTTCTTCCCATTCCAATCCTGAGACCCTTCCTATAACATGAGATGTGATGTCTCAATGCTTCTAATACCAAACCTGAGATATTTCCTATAATATGAGATGTGATATCCAACTCCTTCCCATTCCAATCCTGAGACCCTTCCTATAGCATGAGATGTGATATCTCAATGCTTATACCAAACCTGAGACCCTTCCTATAGCTTGAGATGTGATATCCAACTCCTTCCCATTCCAATCCAGAGACCCTTCCGATAGCATGAGATGTGATATCTCAAGGCCTCTAATACCAAACCTGAGATCCTTCCTCTAACATGAAATGTGATATCCAACTCCTTCCAAATCCAATACTGATACCCTTCCGATAGCATGAGATGTGATATCCCAATGCTTCTACCAAACCTGAGACCCATACTATGGCATGAGATGTGATATCAAACTCCTTCCCATTCCAATCCTGAGACCCTTCCTATAGCTTGAGGTGTGATATCCAACTCCTTCCCATTCCAATTCTGAGACCCTTCTTATACCATGAGACTTGATATCTCAATGCTTCTAATACCAAACCTGAGACCGGTCCTATGACATGAGATGTGATATCCAAATCCTTCCCCTTCCAAACCTCAGACCCTTCCTTTATCATGAGATGTGATATCCAACTCCTTCCCATTCCAATCCTGAGACCCTTCCGATATCATGAGATTTGTTATCTCAATGCTTCTAATATCAAACTTGAGACCCTCCCTATAGCATGAGATGTGACATCCAAGTCCTTCCCATTCCAATCCTGAGACCCTTCCGATATCATGAGATTTGTTATCTCAATGCTTCTAATATCAAACTTGAGACCCTCCCTATAGCATGAGATGTGACATCCAAGTCCTCCCCATTCCAATCCTGAGACCCTTCCTATAGCATGAGATGTGATATCTCAATGCTTCTAATACCAAACCTGAGACCCTTTCTATAACATGAGATGTGATTTCCAAATACTTCCCATTCCAAACCTGAGACCCTCCCTTTAGCATGAGATGTGATATACAACTCTTCCCATTCCAATCCTGAGACCCTTCTGATAGCATGAGATGTGATATCTCAATGCCTCTAATACCAAACCTGAGATCCTATCTCTAACATGAAATGTGATATCCATCTCCTTCCCTTTCCAAACCTGAGACCCTGCCTATAGCATGAGATGTGATATCCAAGTCCTTCCCATTCCAATCCTGAGACCCTTCCTATAGCATGTGATGTGATATCTCAATGCTTATACCAAACCTGAGACCCTTCCTATGGCATGAGATGTCATATACAACTCCTTCCCATTCCAATCCCGAGACCCTTCCTATAGCATGAGATGTGATATCTCAATGCATATACCAAACCTGAGACCCTTCCTATAGCATGAGATGTGATATCCAACTTCTTCCCATTCCAATCCTGAGACCCTTCCTATAACATGAGATGTGATGTCTCAATGCTTCTAATACCAAACCTGAGATATTTCCTATAATATGAGATGTGATATCCAACTCCTTCCCATTCCAATCCTGAGACCCTTCCTATAGCATGAGATGTGATATCTCAATGCTTATACCAAACCTGAGACCCTTCCTATAGCTTGAGATGTGATATCCAACTCCTTCCCATTCCAATCCAGAGACCCTTCCTATAGCATGAGATGTGATATCTCAAGGCCTCTAATACCAAACCTGAGATCCTTCCTCTAACATGAAATGTGATATCCAACTCCTTCCAAATCCAATACTGATACCCTTCCGATAGCATGAGATGTGATATCCCAATGCTTCTACCAAACCTGAGACCCATACTATGGCATGAGATGTGATATCAAACTCCTTCCCATTCCAATCCTGAGACCCTTCCTATAGCTTGAGGTGTGATATCCAACTCCTTCCCATTCCAATTCTGAGACCCTTCTTATACCTTGAGACTTGATATCTCAATGCTTCTAATACCAAACCTGAGACCCTCCCTATAGCATGAGATGTGACATCCAAGTCCTTCCCATTCCAATCCTGAGACCCTTCCTATAGCATGAGATGTGATATCTCTATGCTTCTAATACCAAACCTGAGACCCTTCCTATAACATGAGATGGGATATCCAACTCCTTCCCATTCCAATCCTGAGACCCTTCCGATAGCAGAGATGTGATATCTCAATGCTTATACCAAACCTGAGACCCTTCCTATGGCCTGGGATGTCATTTACAACTCCTTCCCATTCCAATCCTGAGACCCTTCCTATAGCATGAGATGTGACATCCAAGTCCTTCCCATTCCAATCCTGAGACCCTTCCTATAGCATGAGATGTGATATCTCTATGCTTCTAATACCAAACCTGAGACCCTTCCTATAACACGAGATGGGATATCCAACTCCTTCCCATTCCAATCCTGAGACCCTTCCGATAGCAGAGATGTGATATCTCAATGCTTATACCAAACCTGAGACCCTTCCTATAACATGAGATGTGATATCCAACTCCTTCCCATTCCAAACATGAGACCCTTCCTATAGCAAGAAAGTAATATCCAACTCCTACCCATTCCAATCCTGAGACCCTTCCTATAGCAAGAGATGTGATATCCAAATCCTTCCCATTCCAATCCTGAGACCCTTCCTATAACATGAGATGTGATATTCAACTCCTTCCCATTCCAACCTGAGACACTTCCTATAGCATGAGAAGGGATATCCAACTCCTTCCCAATCCAATCCTGAGACCCTTCCGATAGCAGAGATGTGATATCTCAATGCTTATACCAAACCTGAGACCCTTCCTAGAGCATGAGAAGGGATATCCAACTCCTTCCCAATCCAATCCTGAGACCCTTCTGATAGCAGAGACGTGATATCTCAATGCTTCTACCAAACCTGAGACCCTTCCTTTAGCATGAGATGTGATATCCAAATCCTTCACATTCCAATCCTGAGACCCTTCCTATAGCATGAGAAGGGATATCTCAATGCTTCTAATACTAAACCTGAGATCCTTCCTATAACATGAGATGTGATATCCAATTCCTTCCCATTCCAATCCTGAGACCCTTCCGATAGCAGAGATGTGATATCTCAATGCTTATACCAAACCTGAGACCCTTCCTATGGCCTGAGATGTGATATCCAACTCCTTCCCATTCCAATCCTGAGACCCTTCCTATAGCATGAGATGTGATGTCTCAATGCTTCTAATACCAAACCTGAGATCCTTCCTATAACATGAGATGTGATATCCAACTCCTTCCCATTCCAATCCTGAGACCCTTATGAAAGCATGAGATGTGATATCTCAATGGTTCTAATACCAAACCTGAGATCCTTCCTATAACATGAGATGTGATTTCCAAATCCTTCCCCTTCCAAACCTGAGACCCTCCCTTTAGCATGAGATGTGATATCCAACTCCTTCCCATTCCAATCCTGAGACCCTTCTGATAGCATGAGATGTGATATCTCAATGCCTCTAATACCAAACCTGAGATCCTACCTCTAACATGAAATGTGATATCCATCTCATTCCCTGTCCAAACCTGAGACCCTGCCTATAGCATGAGATGTGATATCCAAGTCCTTCCCATTCCAATCCTGAGACCCTTCCTATAGCATGTGATGTGATATCTCAATGCTTATACCGAACCTGAGGCCCTTCCTTTGGCATGAGATGTCATATACAACTCCTTCCCATTCCAATCCTGAGACCCTTCCTATAGCATGAGATGTGATATCTCAATGCTTATACCAAATCTGAGACCCTTCCTATAGCAAGAGATGTGATATCCAACTTCTTCCCATTCCAATCCTGAGACCCTTCCTATAACATGAGATGTGATGTCTCAATGCTTCTAATACCAAACCTGAGATCTTTCCTATAACATGAGATGTGATATCCAACTCCTTCCCATTCCAATCCTGAGACCCTTCCTATAGCATGAGATGTGATATCACAATGCTTATACCAAACCTGAGACCGTTCCTATAGCTTGAGATGTGATATCCAACTCCTTCCCATTCCAATCCTGAGACCCTTCCTATAGCATGAGATGTGATATCTCAAGGCCTCTAATACCAAACCTGAGATCCTTTCTCTAACATGAAATGTGATATCCAACTCCTTCCCCTTCCAAACCTGAGAGCCTTCCTATAGCATGGGATATGATATGCAAGTCCTTCCCATTCCAATCCTGAGACCCTTCCTATAACATGAAATGTGATATCCAACTCCTTCCCATTCCAATCCTGAGACCCTTCCTATAGCATGAGATGTGATATCTCTATGCTTCTAATACCAAACCTGAGACCCTTCCTATAACATGAGATGGGATATCCAACTCCTTCCCATTCCAATCCTGAGACCCTTCCGATAGCAGAGATGTGATATCTCAATGCTTATACCAAACCTGAGACCCTTCCTATGGCCTGGGATGTCATTTACAACTCCTTCCCATTCCAATCCTGAGACCCTTCCTATAGCATGAGATGTGACATCTAAGTCCTTCCCATTCCAATCCTGAGACCCTTCCTATAGCATGAGATGTGATATCTCTATGCTTCTAATACCAAACCTGAGACCCTTCCTATAACATGAGATGGGATATCCAACTCCTTCCCATTCCAATCCTGAGACCCTTCCGATAGCAGAGATGTGATATCTCAATGCTTATACCAAACTTGAGACCCTTCCTATAACATGAGATGTGATATCCAACTCCTTCCCATTCCAAACATGAGACCCTTCCTATAGCAAGAAAGTAATATCCAACTCCTACCCATTCCAATCCTGAGACCCTTCCTATAGCAAGAGATGTGATATCCAAATCCTTCCCATTCCAATCCTGAGACCCTTCCTATAACATGAGATGTGATATTCAACTCCTTCCCATTCCAACCTGAGACACTTCCTATAGCATGAGAAGGGATATCCAACTCATTCCCAATCCAATCCTGAGACCCTTCCGATAGCAGAGATGTGATATCTCAATGCTTATACCAAACCTGAGACCCTTCCTAGAGCATGAGAAGGGATATCCAACTCCTTCCCAATCCAATCCTGAGACCCTTCTGATAGCAGAGACATGATATCTCAATGCTTCTACCAAACCTGAGACCCTTCCTTTAGCATGAGATGTGATATCCAAATCCTTCACATTCCAATCCTGAGACCCTTCCTATAGCATGAGAAGGGATATCTCAATGCTTCTAATACCAAACCTGAGATCCTTCCTATAACATGAGATGTGATATCCAATTCCTTCCCATTCCAATCCTGAGACCCTTCCGATAGCAGAGATGTGATATCTCAATGCTTATACCAAACCTGAGACCCTTCCTATGGCCTGAGATGTGATATCCAACTCCTTCCCATTCCAATCCTGAGACCCTTCCTATAGCATGAGATGTGATGTCTCAATGCTTCTAATACCAAACCTGAGATCCTTCCTATAACATGAGATGTGATATCCAACTCCTTCCCATTCCAATCCTGAGACCCTTATGAAAGCATGAGATGTGATATCTCAATGGTTCTAATACCAAACCTGAGATCCTTCCTATAACATGAGATGTGATTTCCAAATCCTTCCCCTTCCAAACCTGAGACCCTCCCTTTAGCATGAGATGTGATATCCAACTCCTTCCCATTCCAATCCTGAGACCCTTCTGATAGCATGAGATGTGATATCTCAATGCCTCTAATACCAAACCTGAGATCCTACCTCTAACATGAAATGTGATATCCATCTCATTCCCTGTCCAAACCTGAGACCCTGCCTATAGCATGAGATGTGATATCCAAGTCCTTCCCATTCCAATCCTGAGACCCTTCCTATAGCATGTGATGTGATATCTCAATGCTTATACCGAACCTGAGGCCCTTCCTTTGGCATGAGATGTCATATACAACTCCTTCCCATTCCAATCCTGAGACCCTTCCTATAGCATGAGATGTGATATCTCAATGCTTATACCAAATCTGAGACCCTTCCTATAGCAAGAGATGTGATATCCAACTTCTTCCCATTCCAATCCTGAGACCCTTCCTATAACATGAGATGTGATGTCTCAATGCTTCTAATACCAAACCTGAGATCTTTCCTATAACATGAGATGTGATATCCAACTCCTTCCCATTCCAATCCTGAGACCCTTCCTATAGCATGAGATGTGATATCACAATGCTTATACCAAACCTGAGACCGTTCCTATAGCTTGAGATGTGATATCCAACTCCTTCCCATTCCAATCCTGAGACCCTTCCTATAGCATGAGATGTGATATCTCAAGGCCTCTAATACCAAACCTGAGATCCTTTCTCTAACATGAAATGTGATATCCAACTCCTTCCCCTTCCAAACCTGAGAGCCTTCCTATAGCATGGGATATGATATGCAAGTCCTTCCCATTCCAATCCTGAGACCCTTCCTATAACATGAAATGTGATATCCAACTCCTTCCCATTCCAACCTGAGACCCTTCCTATATCATGAGATGGGATATCTCAATGCTTCTAATACCAAACCTGAGACTCTTCCTATAACATGAGATGGGATATCCAACTCCTTCCCATTCCAATCCTAAGACCCTTTCGATAGCAGAGATGTGATATCTCAATGCTTATACCAAACCTGAGACCCTTCCTACGGCATGAGATGTCATATACAACTCCTTCCCATTCCAATCCTGAGACCCTTCCTATAGCACGAGATGTGATATCTCAATGCTTATACCAAACCTGAGACCCTTCCTCTAGCATGAGATGTGATATCCAACTCCTCCCCATTCCAATCCTGAGACCCTTCCTATAGCATGAGATGTGATATCCAACTCCTTCCCATTCCAATCCTGAGACCCTTCCTATAGCCTGAGATCTGATATCTCAATGCCTCTAATACCAAACCTGAGATCCTTCCTATAACATGAGATGTGATATCCAACTCCTTCCCGTTCCAAACCTGAGACCCTTCCTTTAGCATGAGATGTGATATCCAGCTCCTTCCCATTCCAATCCTGAGACACTTCCGATAGCATGAGATGTGATATCTCAATGCTTCTAATATCAAAACTGAGACCCTCCCTATAGCATGATATGTGATATCTAAGTCCTTCCCATTCCAATCCTGAGACCCTTCCTATAGCATGAGATGTGATATCTCAATGCTTCTACCAAAACTGAGACCCTTCCTTTAGCATGAGATGTGATAACCAACTCCTTCCCATTCCAATCCTGAGACCCTTCCTATAGCATGAGATGTGATATCTCAATACTTCTAATACCAAACCTGAGATCCTTCCGATAACATGAGATGTGATATCCAAATCCTTCCCCTTCCAAACCTGAGACCCTCCCTTTAGCATGAGATGTGATATCCAACTCCTTCCCATTCCAATCCTGAGAACCTTCTGATAGCATGAGAGGTGATATCTCAATGCTTCTATACCAAACCTGAGATCCTTCCGATAGCATGAGATGTGATATCTCAATGCTTCTAATACCAAACCTGAGTTCCTTCCTATAACATGAGATGTGATATCCAAATCCTTCCCCTTCCAAACCTGAGACCTTCCCTTTAGCATGAGATGTGATATCCAACTCCTTCCCATTCCAATCCTGAGACTCTTCTGATAGCATGAGATGTGATATCTCAATGCCTCTAATACCAAACCTGAGATCCTACCTCTAACATGAAATGTGATATCCAACTCTTTCCCCTTCCAAACCTGAGAGCCTTCCTATAGCATGAGATGTGATATCCAAGTCCTTCTAATTCCAATCCTGAGACCCTTCCTATAACATGAGATGTGATATCCAACTCCTTCCCATTCCAACCTGAGACCCTTCCTATAGCATGAGATGGGATATCCAACTCCTTCCAAATCCAATCCTGATACCCTTCCGATAGCATGAGATGTGATATCCCAATGCTTCTACCAAACCTGAGACCCATACTATGGCATGAGATGTGATATCAAACTCCTTCCCCTTCCAAACCTTAGACACTTCCTTTATCATGAGATGTGATATCCAACTCCTTCCCATTCCATCCCTGAGAACCTTCCGATATCATGAGATGTGATATCTCAATGCTTCTAATATCAAACTTGAGACCCTCCTTATAGCATGAGATGTGATATCCAAGTCCTTCCCATTCCAATCCTGAGACCCTTCCTATAGCATGAGATGTGATATCTCAATGCTTCTAATACCAAACCTGAGACCCTTCCTATAACATGAGATGGGAATATCCAACTCCTTCCCATTCCAATCCTGAGACCCTTCCGATAGTAGAGATGTGATATCTCAATGCTTATACCAAACCTGAGATCCTTCCTATAACATGAGATGTGATATCCAACTCCTTCCGATTCCAATCCTGAGACACTTCCTATAGCATGAGATGTGATATCTCACTGCTTATACCAAACCTGAGACCCTTCCTATAGCATGAGATGAGATGTGATATCCAAGTCCTTCCCATTCCAATCCTGAGACCCTTCCTATAGCATGAGATGTGATATCTCAATGCTTATACCAAACCTGAGACCCTTCCTATAGCATGAGATGTGATATCAAACTCCTTCCCATTCCAATCCTGAGACCCTTCCTATAGCATGAGATGTGATATCTCAATGCCTCTAATACCAAACCTGAGATCCTTCCTCTAACATGAAATGTGATATCCAACTCCTTCCCATTCCAATCCTGAGACACTTCCTATAGCATGAGATGTGATATCTAAATGCTTCTAATACCAAACTTGAGACTCTTCCTATAACATGAGATGGGATATCCAACTCCTTCCCATTCCAATCCTTAGACCCTTCCTACAGCATGCAATATGATATCTCAATGATTCTAATAACAAACCTGAGACCCGTCCTATAACATGAGATGGGATATCCAACACCTTCCCATTCCAATCCTGAGACACTTCCGATAGCAGAGATGTGATATCTCAATGCTTATACCAAACCAGAGACCCTTCCTATAACATGAGATGTGATATCCAACTCCTTCCCGTTCCAAACCTGAGACCCTTCCTATAGCATATGTGATATCCAACACATTCCCATTCCAAACATGAGACCCTTCCTATAGCAGGAATGTAATATCCAACTCCTTCCCATTCCAATCCTGAGAGCATTCCTATAGCATGAGATGTGATATCTCAATGCTTCTAATACCAAACCTGAGATCCTTCCTATGACATGAGATGTGATATCCAATTCCTCCCCATTCCAAACCTGAGAACCTTCCTACAGCATGCGATGTGATATCTCAATGCTTCTAATACCAAACCTGAGACCAGTCCTATAACATGAGATTGGATATCCAACTCCTTCCCCTTCCAAACCTGAGACCCTTCCTATAGCATGAGATGTGATATCCAACTTCTTCCCATTCCAATCCTGAGACCCTTCCTATAACATGAGATGTGATGTCTCAATGCTTCTAATACCAAACCTGAGATCTTTCCTATAACATGAGATGTGATATCCAACTCCTTCCCATTCCAATCCTGAGACCCTTCCTGTAGCATGAGATGTGCTATCTCAATGCTTATACCAAACCTGAGACCCTTCCTAAAGCTTGAGATGTGATATCCAACTCCTTCCCATTCCAATCCTGAGACCCTTCCTATAACATGAAATGTGATATCCAACTCCTTCCCATTCCAACCTGAGACCCTTCCTATAGCATGAGATGTGATATCTCAAGGCCTCTAATACCAAACCTGAGATCCTTCCTCTAACATGAAATGTGATATCCAACTCCTTCTCCTTCCAAACCTGAGAGCCTTCCTATAGCATGAGATATGATATCCAAGTCCTTCCCATTCCAATCCTGAGACCCTTCCTATAACATGAAATGTGATATCCAACTCCTTCCCATTCCAACCTGAGACCCTTCCTATAGCATGAGATGGGATATCCAACCCCTTACAAATCCAATACTGATACCCTTCCAATAGCATGAGATGTGATATCCCAATGCTTCTATCAAACCTGAGAACCATACTATGGCATGAGATGTGATATCAAACTCCTTCCCATTACAATCCTGAGACTCTTCCTATAGCTTGAGATGTGATATCCAACTCCTTCCCATTCCAATCCTGAGACCCTTCCGATAGCAGAGATGTGATATCTCAATGCTTATACCAAATCTGAGACCCGTCCTATAACATGAAATGTGATATCCAAATCTTTCCCCTTCCAAACCTTAGACCCTTCCTTTATCATGAGATGTGATATCCAACTCCTTCCCATTCCAATCCTGAGACCCTTCCGATATCATGAGATTTGTTATCTCAATGCTTCTAATATCAAAATTGAGACCCTCCCTATAGCATGAGATGGGATATCCAACTCCTTCCCATTCCAATCCTGAGACCCTTCCGATAGCAGAGATGTGATATCTCAATGCTTATACCAAATCTGAGACCCTTCCTATAGCATGAGATGTGATATCCAACTCCTTCCCATTCCAATCCTGAGACCCTTCCTATAGCATGAGATGTGATGTCTCAATGCTTCTAATACCAAACCTGAGATCCTTCCTATAACATGAGATGTGATATCCAACTCCTTCCCATTCCAATCCTCAGACCCTTCCTATAGCATGAGATGTGCTATCTCAATGCTTATACCAAACCTGAGACCCTTCCTAAAGCTTGAGATGTGATATCCAACTCCTTCCCATTCCAATCCTGAGACCCTTCCTATAGCATGCGATGTGATATCTCAAGGCCTCTAATACCAAACCTGAGATCCTTCCTCTAACATGAAATGTGATATCCAACTCCTTCCCATTCCAATCCTGAGACCCTTCCTATAACATGAAATGTGATATCCAACTCCTTCCCATTCCAACCTGAGACCCTTCCTATAGCATGAGATGGGATATCCAACTCCTTCCAAATCCAATACTGATACCCTTCCAATAGCATGAGATGTGATATCCCAATGCTTCTACCAAACCTGAGACCCAAACTATGGCATGAGATGTGATATCAAACTCCTTCCCATTCCAATCCTGAGACTCTTCCTATAGCTTGAGATGTGATATCCAACTCCTTCACATTCCAATTCTGAGACCCTTCCTATGCCATGAGACTTGATATCTCAATGCTTCTAATACCAAACCTGAGACCCGTCCTATAACATGAGATGTGATATCCAAATCTTTCCGCTTCCAAACCTTAGACCCTTCCTTTATCATGAGATGTGATATCCAACTCCTTCCCATTCCATTCCTGAGACCCTTCCGATATCATGAGATTTGTTATCTCAATGCTTCTAATATCAAACTTGAGACCCTCGCTATAGCATGAGATGTGACATCCAAGTCCTCCCCATTCCAATCCTGAGACCCTTCCTATAGCATGAGATGTGATATCTCAATGCTTCTAATACCAAACCTGAGACCCTTCCTATAACATGAGATGGGATATCCAACTCCTTCCCATTCCAATCCTGAGACCCTTCCGATAGCAGAGATGTGATATCTCAATGCTTATACCAATCCTGAGACCCTTCCTATGGCCTGAGATGTCATATACAACTCCTTCCCAATCCAATCCTGAGACCTTTCCTATAGCATGAGATGTGATATCTCAATGCTTATACCAAATGTGAGACCATTCCTATAGCATGAGAAGTGATATCCAACTCCTTCCCATTCCAATCCTGAGACCCTTCCTATAGCATGAGATGTGATGTCTCAATGCTTCTAATACCAAACCTGAGATCCTTCCTATAACATGAGATGTGATATCCAACTCCTTCCCATTCCAATCCTGAGACCCTTCCTATAGCATGAGATGTGATGTCTCAATGCTTCTAATACCAAACCTGAGAACCTTCCTACAGCATGCGATGTGATATCTCAATGCTTCTAATACCAAACCTGAGACCAGTCCTATAACATGAGATTGGATATCCAACTCCTTCCCCTTCCAAACCTGAGACCCTTCCTATAGCATGAGATGTGATATCCAACTTCTTCCCATTCCAATCCTGAGACCCTTCCTATAACATGAGATGTGATGTCTCAATGCTTCTAATACCAAACCTGAGATCTTTCCTATAACATGAGATGTAATATCCAACTCCTTCCAATTCCAATCCTGAGACCCTTCCTATAGCATGAGATGTGCTATGTCAATGCTTATACCAAACCTGAGACCCTTCCTAAAGCTTGAGATGTGATATCCAACTCCTTCCCATTCCAATACTGAGACCCTTCATATAGCATGAGATGTGATATCTCAAGGCCTCTAATACCAAACCTGAGATCCTTCCTCTAACATGAAATGTGATATCCAACTCCTTCCCCTTCCAAACCTGAGAGCCTTCCTATAGCATGAGATATGATATCCAAGTCCTTCCCATTCCAATCCTGAGACCCTTCCTATAACATGAAATGTGATATCCAACTCCTTCCCATTCCAACCTGAGACCCTTCCTATAGCATGAGATGGGATATCCAACTCCTTCCAAATCCAATACTGATACCCTTCCAATAGCATGAGATGTGATATCCCAATGCTTCTACCAAACCTGAGACCCATACTATGGCATGAGATGTGATATCAAACTCATTCCCATTCCAATCCTGAGACTCTTCCTATAGCTTGAGATGTGATATCCAACTCCTTCCCATTCCAATTCTGAGACCCTTCCTATAGCATGAGATGTGATATCTCAATGCTTCTAATACCAAACCTGAGACCCTTCCTATAACATGAGATGTGATTTCCAAATCCTTCCCCTTCCAAACCTGAGACCCTCCCTTTAGCATGAGATGTGATATACAACTCCTTCCCATTCCAATCCTGAGACCCTTCTGATAGCATGAGTTGTGATATCTCAATGCCTCTAATACCAAACCTGAGATCCTATCTCTAACATGAAATGTGATATCCATCTCCTTCCCTTTCCAAACCTGAGACCCTGCCTATAGCATGAGATGTGATATCCAAGTCCTTCCCATTCCAATCCTGAGACCCTTCCTATAGCATGTGATGTGATATCTCAATGCTTATACCAAACCTGAGACCCTTCCTATGGCATGAGATGTCATATACAACTCCTTCCCATTCCAATCCCGAGACCCTTCCTATAGCATGAGATGTGATATCTCAATGCATATACCAAACCTGAGATCCTTCCTATAGCATGAGATGTGATATCCAACTTCTTCCCATTCCAATCCTGAGACCCTTCCTATAACATGAGATGTGATGTCTCAATGCTTCTAATACCAAACCTGAGATATTTCCTATAATATGAGATGTGATATCCAACTCCTTCCCATTCCAATCCTGAGACCCTTCCTATAGCATGAGAAGTGATATCTCAATGCTTATACCAAACCTGAGACCCTTCCTATAGCTTGAGATGTGATATCCAACTGCTTCCCATTCCAATCCAGAGACCCTTCCTATAGCATGAGATGTGATATCTCAAGGCCTCTAATACCAAACCTGAGATCCTTCCTCTAACATGAAATGTGATATCCAACTCCTTCCAAATCCAATACTGATACCCTTCCGATAGCATGAGATGTGATATCCCAATGCTTCTACCAAACCTGAGACCCATACTATGGCATGAGATGTGATATCAAACTCCTTCCCATTCCAATCCTGAGACCCTTCCTATAGCTTGAGGTGTGATATCCAACTCCTTCCCATTCCAATTCTGAGACCCTTCTTATACCATGAGACTTGATATCTCAATGCTTCTAATACCAAACCTGAGACCCGTCCTATAACATGAGATGTGATATCCAAATCCTTCCCCTTCCAAACCTCAGACCCTTCCTTTATCATGAGATGTGATATCCAACTCCTTCCCATTCCAATCCTGAGACCCTTCCGATATCATGAGATTTGTTATCTCAATGCTTCTAATATCAAACTTGAGACCCTCCCTATAGCATGAGATGTGACATCCAAGTCCTTCCCATTCCAATCCTGAGACCCTTCCTATAGCATGAGATGTGATATCTCTATGCTTCTTATACCAAACCTGAGACCCTTCCTATAACATGAGATGGGATATCCAACTCCTTCCCATTCCAATCCTGAGACCCTTCCGATAGCAGAGATGTGATATCTCAATGCTTATACCAAACCTGAGACCCTTCCTATGGCCTGGGATGTCATTTACAACTCCTTCCCATTCCAATCCTGAGCCCCTTCCTATAGCATGAGATGTGACATCCAAGTCCTTCCCATTCCAATCCTGAGACCCTTCCTATAGCATGAGATGTGATATCTCTATGCTTCTAATACCAAACCTGAGACCCTTCCTATAACATGAGATGGGATATCCAACTCCTTCCCATTCCAATCCTGCGACCCTTCCGATAGCAGAGATGTGATATCTCAATGCTTATACCAAACCTGAGACCCTTCCTATAACATGAGATGTGATATCCAACTCCTTCCCCTTCCAAACCTCAGACCCTTCCTTTATCATGAGATGTGATATCCAACTCCTTCCCATTCCAATCCTGAGACCCTTCCGATATCATGAGATTTGTTATCTCAATGCTTCTAATATCAAACTTGAGACCCTCCCTATAGCATGAGATGTGACATCCAAGTCCTTCCCATTCCAATCCTGAGACCCTTCCTATAGCATGAGATGTGATATCTCTATGCTTCTAATACCAAACCTGAGACCCTTCCTATAACATGAGATGGGATATCCAACTCCTTCCCATTCCAATCCTGAGACCCTTCCGATAGCAGAGATGTGATATCTCAATGCTTATACCAAACCTGAGACCCTTCCTATGGCCTGGGATGTCATTTACAACTCCTTCCCATTCCAATCCTGAGACCCTTCCTATAGCATGAGATGTGACATCCAAGTCCTTCCCATTCCAATCCTGAGACCCTTCCTATAGCATGAGATGTGATATCTCTATGCTTCTAATACCAAACCTGAGACCCTTCCTATAACATGAGATGGGATATCCAACTCCTTCCCATTCCAATCCTGAGACCCTTCCGATAGCAGAGATGTGATATCTCAATGCTTATACCAAACCTGAGACCCTTCCTATAACATGAGATGTGATATCCAACTCCTTCCCATTCCAAACATGAGACCCTTCCTATAGCAAGAAAGTAATATCCAACTCCTACCCATTCCAATCCTGAGACCCTTCCTATAGCAAGAGATGTGATATCCAAATCCTTCCCATTCCAATCTTGAGACCCTTCCTATAACATGAGATGTGATATCCAACTCCTTCCCATTCCAACCTGAGACACTTCCTATAGCATGAGAAGGGATATCCAACTCCTTCCCAATCCAATCCTGAGACCCTTCCGATAGCAGAGATGTGATATCTCAATGCTTATACCAAACCTGAGACCCTTCCTAGAGCATGAGAAGGGATATCCAACTCCTTCCCAATCCAATCCTGAGACCCTTCCGATAGCAGAGACGTGATATCTCAATGCTTCTACCAAACCTGAGACCCTTCCTTTAGCATGAGATGTGATATCCAAATCCTTCACATTCCAATCCTGAGACCCTTCCTATAGCATGAGAAGGGATATCTCAATGCTTCTAATACCAAACCTGAGATCCTTCCTATAACATGAGATGTGATATCCAATTCCTTCCCATTCCAATCCTGAGACCCTTCCGATAGCAGAGATGTGATATCTCGATGCTTATACCAAACCTGAGACCCTTCCTATGGCCTGAGATGTCATATACAACTCCTTCCCATTCCAATCCTGAGACCCTTCCTATAGCATGAGATGTGATATCTCAATACCAAATCTGAGACCCTTCCTATAGCATGAGATGTGATATCCAACTCCTTCCCATTCCAATCCTGAGACCCTTCCTATAGCATGAGATGTGATGTCTCAATTCTTCTAATACCAAACCTGAGATCCTTCCTATAACATGAGATGTGATATCCAACTCCTTCCCATTCCAATCCTGAGACCCTTATGAAAGCATGAGATGTGATATCTCAATGGTTCTAATACCAAACCTGAGATCCTTCCTATAACATGAGATGTGATTTCCAAATCCTTCCCCTTCCAAACCTGAGACCCTCCCTTTAGCATGAGATGTGATATCCAACTCCTTCCCATTCCAATCCTGAGACCCTTCTGATAGCATGAGACGTGATATCTCAATGCCTCTAATACCAAACCTGAGATCCTACCTCTAACATGAAATGTGATATCCATCTCATTCCCTTTCCAAACCTGAGACCCTGCCTATAGCATGAGATGTGATATCCAAGTCCTTCCCATTCCAATCCTGAGACCCTTCCTATAGCATGTGATGTGATATCTCAATGCTTATACCAAACATGAGACCCTTCCTATGGCATGAGATGTCATATACAACTCCTTCCCATTCCAATCCTGAGACCCTTCCTATAGCATGAGATGTGATATATCAATGCTTATACCAAATCTGAGACCCTTCCTATAGCAAGAGATGTGATATCCAACTTCTTCCCATTCCAATCCTGAGACCCTTCATATAACATGAGATGTGATGTCTCAATGCTTCTAATACCAAACCTGAGATCTTTCCTATAACATGAGATGTGATATCCAACTCCTTCCCATTCCAATCCTGAGACCCTTCCTATAGCATGAGATGTGATATCACAATGCTTATACCAAACCTGAGACCGTTCCTATAGCTTGAGATGTGATATCCAACTCCTTCCCATTCCAATCCTGAGACCCTTCCTATAGCATGAGATGTGATATCTCAAGGCCTCTAATACCAAACCTGAGATCCTTCCTCTAACATGAAATGTGATATCCAACTCCTTCCCCTTCCAAACCTGAGAGCCTTCCTATAGCATGGGATATGATATGCAAGTCCTTCCCATTCCAATCCTGAGACCCTTCCTATAGCATGAGATGTGATATCTCAATACCAAATCTGAGACCCTTCCTATAGCATGAGATGTGATATCCAACTCCTTCCCATTCCAATCCTGAGACCCTTCCTATAGCATGAGATGTGATGTCTCAATTCTTCTAATACCAAACCTGAGATCCTTCCTATAACATGAGATGTGATATCCAACTCCTTCCCATTCCAATCCTGAGACCCTTATGAAAGCATGAGATGTGATATCTCAATGGTTCTAATACCAAACCTGAGATCCTTCCTATAACATGAGATGTGATTTCCAAATCCTTCCCCTTCCAAACCTGAGACCCTCCCTTTAGCATGAGATGTGATATCCAACTCCTTCCCATTCCAATCCTGAGACCCTTCTGATAGCATGAGACGTGATATCTCAATGCCTCTAATACCAAACCTGAGATCCTACCTCTAACATGAAATGTGATATCCATCTCATTCCCTTTCCAAACCTGAGACCCTGCCTATAGCATGAGATGTGATATCCAAGTCCTTCCCATTCCAATCCTGAGACCCTTCCTATAGCATGTGATGTGATATCTCAATGCTTATACCAAACATGAGACCCTTCCTATGGCATGAGATGTCATATACAACTCCTTCCCATTCCAATCCTGAGACCCTTCCTATAGCATGAGATGTGATATATCAATGCTTATACCAAATCTGAGACCCTTCCTATAGCAAGAGATGTGATATCCAACTTCTTCCCATTCCAATCCTGAGACCCTTCATATAACATGAGATGTGATGTCTCAATGCTTCTAATACCAAACCTGAGATCTTTCCTATAACATGAGATGTGATATCCAACTCCTTCCCATTCCAATCCTGAGACCCTTCCTATAGCATGAGATGTGATATCACAATGCTTATACCAAACCTGAGACCGTTCCTATAGCTTGAGATGTGATATCCAACTCCTTCCCATTCCAATCCTGAGACCCTTCCTATAGCATGAGATGTGATATCTCAAGGCCTCTAATACCAAACCTGAGATCCTTCCTCTAACATGAAATGTGATATCCAACTCCTTCCCCTTCCAAACCTGAGAGCCTTCCTATAGCATGGGATATGATATGCAAGTCCTTCCCATTCCAATCCTG
Source organism: Ambystoma mexicanum (assembly GCF_040938575.1). Classification (NCBI taxonomy): domain Eukaryota; kingdom Metazoa; phylum Chordata; class Amphibia; order Caudata; family Ambystomatidae; genus Ambystoma; species Ambystoma mexicanum. Next base: position 345,400,796 of record NC_090936.1, read on the forward strand.
AGACCCTTCCTATAACATGAAATGTGATATCCAACTCCTTCCCATTCCAACCTGAGACCCTTCCTATATCATGAGATGGGATATCTCAATGCTTCTAATACCAAACCTGAGACTCTTCCTATAACATGAGATGGGATATCCAACTCCTTCCCATTCCAATCCTAAGACCCTTTCGATAGCAGAGATGTGATATCTCAATGCTTATACCAAACCTGAGACCCTTCCTACGGCATGAGATGTCATATACAACTCCTTCCCATTCCAACCTGAGACCCTTCCTATAGCACGAGATGTGATATCTCAATGCTTATACCAAACCTGAGACCCTTCCTCTAGCATGAGATGTGATATCCAACTCCTCCCCATTCCAATCCTGAGACCCTTCCTATAGCATGAGATGTGATATCCAACTCCTTCCCATTCCAATCCTGAGACCCTTCCTATAGCCTGAGATCTGATATCTCAATGCCTCTAATACCAAACCTGAGATCCTTCCTATAACATGAGATGTGATATCCAACTCCTTCCCGTTCCAAACCTGAGACCCTTCCTTTAGCATGAGATGTGATATCCAGCTCCTTCCCATTCCAATCCTGAGACATTTCCGATAGCATGAGATGTGATATCTCAATGCTTCTAATATCAAAACTGAGACCCTCCCTATAGCATGATATGTGATATCTAAGTCCTTCCCATTCCAATCCTGAGACCCTTCCTATAGCATGAGATGTGATATCTCAATGCTTCTACCAAAACTGAGACCCTTCCTTTAGCATGAGATGTGATAACCAACTCCTTCCCATTCCAATCCTGAGACCCTTCCTATAGCATGAGATGTGATATCTCAATACTTCTAATACCAAACCTGAGATCCTTCCGATAACATGAGATGTGATATCCAAATCCTTCCCCTTCCAAACCTGAGACCCTCCCTTTAGCATGAGATGTGATATCCAACTCCTTCCCATTCCAATCCTGAGAACCTTCTGATAGCATGAGAGGTGATATCTCAATGCTTCTATACCAAACCTGAGATCCTTCCGATAGCATGAGATGTGATATCTCAATGCTTCTAATACCAAACCTGAGTTCCTTCCTATAACATGAGATGTGATATCCAAATCCTTCCCCTTCCAAACCTGAGACCTTCCCTTTAGCATGAGATGTGATATCCAACTCCTTCCCATTCCAATCCTGAGACTCTTCTGATAGCATGAGATGTGATATCTCAATGCCTCTAATACCAAACCTGAGATCCTACCTCTAACATGAAATGTGATATCCAACTCTTTCCCCTTCCAAACCTGAGAGCCTTCCTATAGCATGAGATGTGATATCCAAGTCCTTCTAATTCCAATCCTGAGACCCTTCCTATAACATGAGATGTGATATCCAACTCCTTCCCATTCCAACCTGAGACCCTTCCTATAGCATGAGATGGGATATCCAACTCCTTCCAAATCCAATCCTGATACCCTTCCGATAGCATGAGATGTGATATCCCAATGCTTCTACCAAACCTGAGACCCATACTATGGCATGAGATGTGATATCAAACTCCTTCCCCTTCCAAACCTTAGACACTTCCTTTATCATGAGATGTGATATCCAACTCCTTCCCATTCCATCCCTGAGAACCTTCCGATATCATGAGATGTGATATCTCAATGCTTCTAATATCAAACTTGAGACCCTCCTTATAGCATGAGATGTGATATCCAAGTCCTTCCCATTCCAATCCTGAGACCCTTCCTATAGCATGAGATGTGATATCTCAATGCTTCTAATACCAAACCTGAGACCCTTCCTATAACATGAGATGGGAATATCCAACTCCTTCCCATTCCAATCCTGAGACCCTTCCGATAGTAGAGATGTGATATCTCAATGCTTATACCAAACCTGAGATCCTTCCTATAACATGAGATGTGATATCCAACTCCTTCCGATTCCAATCCTGAGACACTTCCTATAGCATGAGATGTGATATCTCACTGCTTATACCAAACCTGAGACCCTTCCTATAGCATGAGATGAGATGTGATATCCAAGTCCTTCCCATTCCAATCCTGAGACCCTTCCTATAGCATGAGATGTGATATCTCAATGCTTATACCAAACCTGAGACCCTTCCTATAGCATGAGATGTGATATCAAACTCCTTCCCATTCCAATCCTGAGACCCTTCCTATAGCATGAGATGTGATATCTCAATGCCTCTAATACCAAACCTGAGATCCTTCCTCTAACATGAAATGTGATATCCAACTCCTTCCCATTCCAATCCTGAGACACTTCCTATAGCATGAGATGTGATATCTAAATGCTTCTAATACCAAACTTGAGACTCTTCCTATAACATGAGATGGGATATCCAACTCCTTCCCATTCCAATCCTTAGACCCTTCCTACAGCATGCAATATGATATCTCAATGATTCTAATAACAAACCTGAGACCCGTCCTATAACATGAGATGGGATATCCAACACCTTCCCATTCCAATCCTGAGACACTTCCGATAGCAGAGATGTGATATCTCAATGCTTATACCAAACCTGAGACCCTTCCTATAACATGAGATGTGATATCCAACTCCTTCCCGTTCCAAACCTGAGACCCTTCCTATAGCATATGTGATATCCAACACATTCCCATTCCAAACATGAGACCCTTCCTATAGCAGGAATGTAATATCCAACTCCTTCCCATTCCAATCCTGAGAGCATTCCTATAGCATGAGATGTGATATCTCAATGCTTCTAATACCAAACCTGAGATCCTTCCTATGACATGAGATGTGATATCCAATTCCTCCCCATTCCAAACCTGAGAACCTTCCTACAGCATGCGATGTGATATCTCAATGCTTCTAATACCAAACCTGAGACCAGTCCTATAACATGAGATTGGATATCCAACTCCTTCCCCTTCCAAACCTGAGACCCTTCCTATAGCATGAGATGTGATATCCAACTTCTTCCCATTCCAATCCTGAGACCCTTCCTATAACATGAGATGTGATGTCTCAATGCTTCTAATACCAAACCTGAGATCTTTCCTATAACATGAGATGTGATATCCAACTCCTTCCCATTCCAATCCTGAGACCCTTCCTATAGCATGAGATGTGATATCTCAATGCTTATACCAAACCTGAGACCCTTCCTATAGCTTGAGATGTGATATCCAACTGCTTCCCATTCCAATCCAGAGACCCTTCCTATAGCATGAGATGTGATATCTCAAGGCCTCTAATACCAAACCTGAGATTCTTCCTCTAACATGAAATGTGATATCCAACTCCTTCCAAATCCAATACTGATACCCTTCCGATAGCATGAGATGTGATATCCCAATGCTTCTACCAAACCTGAGACCCATACTATGGCATGAGATGTGATATCAAACTCCTTCCCATTCCAATCCTGAGACCCTTCCTATAGCTTGAGGTGTGATATCCAACTCCTTCCCATTCCAATTCTGAGACCCTTCTTATACCATGAGACTTGATATCTCAATGCTTCTAATACCAAACCTGAGACCCGTCCTATAACATGAGATGTGATATCCAAATCCTTCCCCTTCCAAACCTCAGACCCTTCCTTTATCATGAGATGTGATATCCAACTCCTTTCCATTCCAATCCTGAGACCCTTCCGATATCATGAGATTTGTTATCTCAATGCTTCTAATATCAAACTTGAGACCCTCCCTATAGCATGAGATGTGACATCCAAGTCCTTCCCATTCCAATCCTGAGACCCTTCCTATAGCATGAGATGTGATATCTCTATGCTTCTTATACCAAACCTGAGACCCTTCCTATAACATGAGATGGGATATCCAACTCCTTCCCATTCCAATCCTGAGACCCTTCCGATAGCAGAGATGTGATATCTCAATGCTTATACCAAACCTGAGACCCTTCCTATGGCCTGGGATGTCATTTACAACTCCTTCCCATTCCAATCCTGAGCCCCTTCCTATAGCATGAGATGTGACATCCAAGTCCTTCCCATTCCAATCCTGAGACCCTTCCTATAGCATGAGATGTGATATCTCTATGCTTCTAATACCAAACCTGAGACCCTTCCTATAACATGAGATGGGATATCCAACTCCTTCCCATTCCAATCCTGCGACCCTTCCGATAGCAGAGATGTGATATCTCAATGCTTATACCAAACCTGAGACCCTTCCTATAACATGAGATGTGATATCCAACTCCTTCCCCTTCCAAACCTCAGACCCTTCCTTTATCATGAGATGTGATATCCAACTCCTTCCCATTCCAATCCTGAGACCCTTCCGATATCATGAGATTTGTTATCTCAATGCTTCTAATATCAAACTTGAGACCCTCCCTATAGCATGAGATGTGACATCCAAGTCCTTCCCATTCCAATCCTGAGACCCTTCCTATAGCATGAGATGTGATATCTCTATGCTTCTAATACCAAACCTGAGACCCTTCCTATAACATGAGATGGGATATCCAACTCCTTCCCATTCCAATCCTGAGACCCTTCCGATAGCAGAGATGTGATATCTCAATGCTTATACCAAACCTGAGACCCTTCCTATGGCCTGGGATGTCATTTACAACTCCTTCCCATTCCAATCCTGAGACCCTTCCTATAGCATGAGATGTGACATCCAAGTCCTTCCCATTCCAATCCTGAGACCCTTCCTATAGCATGAGATGTGATATCTCTATGCTTCTAATACCAAACCTGAGACCCTTCCTATAACATGAGATGGGATATCCAACTCCTTCCCATTCCAATCCTGAGACCCTTCCGATAGCAGAGATGTGATATCTCAATGCTTATACCAAACCTGAGACCCTTCCTATAACATGAGATGTGATATCCAACTCCTTCCCATTCCAAACATGAGACCCTTCCTATAGCAAGAAAGTAATATCCAACTCCTACCCATTCCAATCCTGAGACCCTTCCTATAGCAAGAGATGTGATATCCAAATCCTTCCCATTCCAATCTTGAGACCCTTCCTATAACATGAGATGTGATATCCAACTCCTTCCCATTCCAACCTGAGACACTTCCTATAGCATGAGAAGGGATATCCAACTCCTTCCCAATCCAATCCTGAGACCCTTCCGATAGCAGAGATGTGATATCTCAATGCTTATACCAAACCTGAGACCCTTCCTAGAGCATGAGAAGGGATATCCAACTCCTTCCCAATCCAATCCTGAGACCCTTCCGATAGCAGAGACGTGATATCTCAATGCTTCTACCAAACCTGAGACCCTTCCTTTAGCATGAGATGTGATATCCAAATCCTTCACATTCCAATCCTGAGACCCTTCCTATAGCATGAGAAGGGATATCTCAATGCTTCTAATACCAAACCTGAGATCCTTCCTATAACATGAGATGTGATATCCAATTCCTTCCCATTCCAATCCTGAGACCCTTCCGATAGCAGAGATGTGATATCTCGATGCTTATACCAAACCTGAGACCCTTCCTATGGCCTGAGATGTCATATACAACTCCTTCCCATTCCAATCCTGAGACCCTTCCTATAGCATGAGATGTGATATCTCAATACCAAATCTGAGACCCTTCCTATAGCATGAGATGTGATATCCAACTCCTTCCCATTCCAATCCTGAGACCCTTCCTATAGCATGAGATGTGATGTCTCAATTCTTCTAATACCAAACCTGAGATCCTTCCTATAACATGAGATGTGATATCCAACTCCTTCCCATTCCAATCCTGAGACCCTTATGAAAGCATGAGATGTGATATCTCAATGGTTCTAATACCAAACCTGAGATCCTTCCTATAACATGAGATGTGATTTCCAAATCCTTCCCCTTCCAAACCTGAGACCCTCCCTTTAGCATGAGATGTGATATCCAACTCCTTCCCATTCCAATCCTGAGACCCTTCTGATAGCATGAGACGTGATATCTCAATGCCTCTAATACCAAACCTGAGATCCTACCTCTAACATGAAATGTGATATCCATCTCATTCCCTTTCCAAACCTGAGACCCTGCCTATAGCATGAGATGTGATATCCAAGTCCTTCCCATTCCAATCCTGAGACCCTTCCTATAGCATGTGATGTGATATCTCAATGCTTATACCAAACATGAGACCCTTCCTATGGCATGAGATGTCATATACAACTCCTTCCCATTCCAATCCTGAGACCCTTCCTATAGCATGAGATGTGATATATCAATGCTTATACCAAATCTGAGACCCTTCCTATAGCAAGAGATGTGATATCCAACTTCTTCCCATTCCAATCCTGAGACCCTTCATATAACATGAGATGTGATGTCTCAATGCTTCTAATACCAAACCTGAGATCTTTCCTATAACATGAGATGTGATATCCAACTCCTTCCCATTCCAATCCTGAGACCCTTCCTATAGCATGAGATGTGATATCACAATGCTTATACCAAACCTGAGACCGTTCCTATAGCTTGAGATGTGATATCCAACTCCTTCCCATTCCAATCCTGAGACCCTTCCTATAGCATGAGATGTGATATCTCAAGGCCTCTAATACCAAACCTGAGATCCTTCCTCTAACATGAAATGTGATATCCAACTCCTTCCCCTTCCAAACCTGAGAGCCTTCCTATAGCATGGGATATGATATGCAAGTCCTTCCCATTCCAATCCTGAGACCCTTCCTATAACATGAAATGTGATATCCAACTCCTTCCCATTCCAACCTGAGACCCTTCCTATATCATGAGATGGGATATCTCAATGCTTCTAATACCAAACCTGAGACTCTTCCTATAACATGAGATGGGATATCCAACTCCTTCCCATTCCAATCCTAAGACCCTTTCGATAGCAGAGATGTGATATCTCAATGCTTATACCAAACCTGAGACCCTTCCTACGGCATGAGATGTCATATACAACTCCTTCCCATTCCAACCTGAGACCCTTCCTATAGCACGAGATGTGATATCTCAATGCTTATACCAAACCTGAGACCCTTCCTCTAGCATGAGATGTGATATCCAACTCCTCCCCATTCCAATCCTGAGACCCTTCCTATAGCATGAGATGTGATATCCAACTCCTTCCCATTCCAATCCTGAGACCCTTCCTATAGCCTGAGATCTGATATCTCAATGCCTCTAATACCAAACCTGAGATCCTTCCTATAACATGAGATGTGATATCCAACTCCTTCCCGTTCCAAACCTGAGACCCTTCCTTTAGCATGAGATGTGATATCCAGCTCCTTCCCATTCCAATCCTGAGACAATTCCGATAGCATGAGATGTGATATCTCAATGCTTCTAATATCAAAACTGAGACCCTCCCTATAGCATGATATGTGATATCTAAGTCCTTCCCATTCCAATCCTGAGACCCTTCCTATAGCATGAGATGTGATATCTCAATGATTCTACCAAAACTGAGACCCTTCCTTTAGCATGAGATGTGATAACCAACTCCTTCCCATTCCAATCCTGAGACCCTTCCTATAGCATGAGATGTGATATCTCAATACTTCTAATACCAAACCTGAGATCCTTCCGATAACATGAGATGTGATATCCAAATCCTTCCCCTTCCAAACCTGAGACCCTCCCTTTAGCATGAGATGTGATATCCAACTCCTTCCCATTCCAATCCTGAGAACCTTCTGATAGCATGAGAGGTGATATCTCAATGCTTCTATACCAAACCTGAGATCCTTCCGATAGCATGAGATGTGATATCTCAATGCTTCTAATACCAAACCTGAGTTCCTTCCTATAACATGAGATGTGATATCCAAATCCTTCCCCTTCCAAACCTGAGACCTTCCCTTTAGCATGAGATGTGATATCCAACTCCTTCCCATTCCAATCCTGAGACTCTTCTGATAGCATGAGATGTGATATCTCAATGCCTCTAATACCAAACCTGAGATCCTACCTCTAACATGAAATGTGATATCCAACTCTTTCCCCTTCCAAACCTGAGAGCCTTCCTATAGCATGAGATGTGATATCCAAGTCCTTCTAATTCCAATCCTGAGACCCTTCCTATAACATGAGATGTGATATCCAACTCCTTCCCATTCCAACCTGAGACCCTTCCTATAGCATGAGATGGGATATCCAACTCCTTCCAAATCCAATCCTGATACCCTTCCGATAGCATGAGATGTGATATCCCAATGCTTCTACCAAACCTGAGACCCATACTATGGCATGAGATGTGATATCAAACTCCTTCCCCTTCCAAACCTTAGACACTTCCTTTATCATGAGATGTGATATCCAACTCCTTCCCATTCCATCCCTGAGAACCTTCCGATATCATGAGATGTGATATCTCAATGCTTCTAATATCAAACTTGAGACCCTCCTTATAGCATGAGATGTGATATCCAAGTCCTTCCCATTCCAATCCTGAGACCCTTCCTATAGCATGAGATGTGATATCTCAATGCTTCTAATACCAAACCTGAGACCCTTCCTATAACATGAGATGGGAATATCCAACTCCTTCCCATTCCAATCCTGAGACCCTTCCGATAGTAGAGATGTGATATCTCAATGCTTATACCAAACCTGAGATCCTTCCTATAACATGAGATGTGATATCCAACTCCTTCCCATTCCAATCCTGAGACCCTTCCGATATCATGAGATTTGTTATCTCAATGCTTCTAATATCAAACTTGAGACCCTCCCTATAGCATGAGATGTGACATCCAAGTCCTTCCCATTCCAATCCTGAGACCCTTCCTATAGCATGAGATGTGATATCTCTATGCTTCTAATACCAAACCTGAGACCCTTCCTATAACATGAGATGGGATATCCAACTCCTTCCCATTCCAATCCTGAGACCCTTCCGATAGCAGAGATGTGATATCTCAATGCTTATACCAAACCTGAGACCCTTCCTATGGCCTGGGATGTCATTTACAACTCCTTCCCATTCCAATCCTGAGACCCTTCCTATAGCATGAGATGTGACATCCAAGTCCTTCCCATTCCAATCCTGAGACCCTTCCTATAGCATGAGATGTGATATCTCTATGCTTCTAATACCAAACCTGAGACCCTTCCTATAACATGAGATGGGATATCCAACTCCTTCCCATTCCAATCCTGAGACCCTTCCGATAGCAGAGATGTGATATCTCAATGCTTATACCAAACCTGAGACCCTTCCTATAACATGAGATGTGATATCCAACTCCTTCCCATTCCAAACATGAGACCCTTCCTATAGCAAGAAAGTAATATCCAACTCCTACCCATTCCAATCCTGAGACCCTTCCTATAGCAAGAGATGTGATATCCAAATCCTTCCCATTCCAATCTTGAGACCCTTCCTATAACATGAGATGTGATATCCAACTCCTTCCCATTCCAACCTGAGACACTTCCTATAGCATGAGAAGGGATATCCAACTCCTTCCCAATCCAATCCTGAGACCCTTCCGATAGCAGAGATGTGATATCTCAATGCTTATACCAAACCTGAGACCCTTCCTAGAGCATGAGAAGGGATATCCAACTCCTTCCCAATCCAATCCTGAGACCCTTCCGATAGCAGAGACGTGATATCTCAATGCTTCTACCAAACCTGAGACCCTTCCTTTAGCATGAGATGTGATATCCAAATCCTTCACATTCCAATCCTGAGACCCTTCCTATAGCATGAGAAGGGATATCTCAATGCTTCTAATACCAAACCTGAGATCCTTCCTATAACATGAGATGTGATATCCAATTCCTTCCCATTCCAATCCTGAGACCCTTCCGATAGCAGAGATGTGATATCTCGATGCTTATACCAAACCTGAGACCCTTCCTATGGCCTGAGATGTCATATACAACTCCTTCCCATTCCAATCCTGAGACCCTTCCTATAGCATGAGATGTGATATCTCAATACCAAATCTGAGACCCTTCCTATAGCATGAGATGTGATATCCAACTCCTTCCCATTCCAATCCTGAGACCCTTCCTATAGCATGAGATGTGATGTCTCAATTCTTCTAATACCAAACCTGAGATCCTTCCTATAACATGAGATGTGATATCCAACTCCTTCCCATTCCAATCCTGAGACCCTTATGAAAGCATGAGATGTGATATCTCAATGGTTCTAATACCAAACCTGAGATCCTTCCTATAACATGAGATGTGATTTCCAAATCCTTCCCCTTCCAAACCTGAGACCCTCCCTTTAGCATGAGATGTGATATCCAACTCCTTCCCATTCCAATCCTGAGACCCTTCTGATAGCATGAGACGTGATATCTCAATGCCTCTAATACCAAACCTGAGATCCTACCTCTAACATGAAATGTGATATCCATCTCATTCCCTTTCCAAACCTGAGACCCTGCCTATAGCATGAGATGTGATATCCAAGTCCTTCCCATTCCAATCCTGAGACCCTTCCTATAGCATGTGATGTGATATCTCAATGCTTATACCAAACATGAGACCCTTCCTATGGCATGAGATGTCATATACAACTCCTTCCCATTCCAATCCTGAGACCCTTCCTATAGCATGAGATGTGATATATCAATGCTTATACCAAATCTGAGACCCTTCCTATAGCAAGAGATGTGATATCCAACTTCTTCCCATTCCAATCCTGAGACCCTTCATATAACATGAGATGTGATGTCTCAATGCTTCTAATACCAAACCTGAGATCTTTCCTATAACATGAGATGTGATATCCAACTCCTTCCCATTCCAATCCTGAGACCCTTCCTATAGCATGAGATGTGATATCACAATGCTTATACCAAACCTGAGACCGTTCCTATAGCTTGAGATGTGATATCCAACTCCTTCCCATTCCAATCCTGAGACCCTTCCTATAGCATGAGATGTGATATCTCAAGGCCTCTAATACCAAACCTGAGATCCTTCCTCTAACATGAAATGTGATATCCAACTCCTTCCCCTTCCAAACCTGAGAGCCTTCCTATAGCATGGGATATGATATGCAAGTCCTTCCCATTCCAATCCTGAGACCCTTCCTATAACATGAAATGTGATATCCAACTCCTTCCCATTCCAACCTGAGACCCTTCCTATATCATGAGATGGGATATCTCAATGCTTCTAATACCAAACCTGAGACTCTTCCTATAACATGAGATGGGATATCCAACTCCTTCCCATTCCAATCCTAAGACCCTTTCGATAGCAGAGATGTGATATCTCAATGCTTATACCAAACCTGAGACCCTTCCTACGGCATGAGATGTCATATACAACTCCTTCCCATTCCAACCTGAGACCCTTCCTATAGCACGAGATGTGATATCTCAATGCTTATACCAAACCTGAGACCCTTCCTCTAGCATGAGATGTGATATCCAACTCCTCCCCATTCCAATCCTGAGACCCTTCCTATAGCATGAGATGTGATATCCAACTCCTTCCCATTCCAATCCTGAGACCCTTCCTATAGCCTGAGATCTGATATCTCAATGCCTCTAATACCAAACCTGAGATCCTTCCTATAACATGAGATGTGATATCCAACTCCTTCCCGTTCCAAACCTGAGACCCTTCCTTTAGCATGAGATGTGATATCCAGCTCCTTCCCATTCCAATCCTGAGACAATTCCGATAGCATGAGATGTGATATCTCAATGCTTCTAATATCAAAACTGAGACCCTCCCTATAGCATGATATGTGATATCTAAGTCCTTCCCATTCCAATCCTGAGACCCTTCCTATAGCATGAGATGTGATATCTCAATGCTTCTACCAAAACTGAGACCCTTCCTTTAGCATGAGATGTGATAACCAACTCCTTCCCATTCCAATCCTGAGACCCTTCCTATAGCATGAGATGTGATATCTCAATACTTCTAATACCAAACCTGAGATCCTTCCGATAACATGAGATGTGATATCCAAATCCTTCCCCTTCCAAACCTGAGACCCTCCCTTTAGCATGAGATGTGATATCCAACTCCTTCCCATTCCAATCCTGAGAACCTTCTGATAGCATGAGAGGTGATATCTCAATGCTTCTATACCAAACCTGAGATCCTTCCGATAGCATGAGATGTGATATCTCAATGCTTCTAATACCAAACCTGAGTTCCTTCCTATAACATGAGATGTGATATCCAAATCCTTCCCCTTCCAAACCTGAGACCTTCCCTTTAGCATGAGATGTGATATCCAACTCCTTCCCATTCCAATCCTGAGACTCTTCTGATAGCATGAGATGTGATATCTCAATGCCTCTAATACCAAACCTGAGATCCTACCTCTAACATGAAATGTGATATCCAACTCTTTCCCCTTCCAAACCTGAGAGCCTTCCTATAGCATGAGATGTGATATCCAAGTCCTTCTAATTCCAATCCTGAGACCCTTCCTATAACATGAGATGTGATATCCAACTCCTTCCCATTCCAACCTGAGACCCTTCCTATAGCATGAGATGGGATATCCAACTCCTTCCAAATCCAATCCTGATACCCTTCCGATAGCATGAGATGTGATATCCCAATGCTTCTACCAAACCTGAGACCCATACTATGGCATGAGATGTGATATCAAACTCCTTCCCCTTCCAAACCTTAGACACTTCCTTTATCATGAGATGTGATATCCAACTCCTTCCCATTCCATCCCTGAGAACCTTCCGATATCATGAGATGTGATATCTCAATGCTTCTAATATCAAACTTGAGACCCTCCTTATAGCATGAGATGTGATATCCAAGTCCTTCCCATTCCAATCCTGAGACCCTTCCTATAGCATGAGATGTGATATCTCAATGCTTCTAATACCAAACCTGAGACCCTTCCTATAACATGAGATGGGAATATCCAACTCCTTCCCATTCCAATCCTGAGACCCTTCCGATAGTAGAGATGTGATATCTCAATGCTTATACCAAACCTGAGATCCTTCCTATAACATGAGATGTGATATCCAACTCCTTCCGATTCCAATCCTGAGACACTTCCTATAGCATGAGATGTGATATCTCACTGCTTATACCAAACCTGAGACCCTTCCTATAGCATGAGATGAGATGTGATATCCAAGTCCTTCCCATTCCAATCCTGAGACCCTTCCTATAGCATGAGATGTGATATCTCAATGCTTATACCAAACCTGAGACCCTTCCTATAGCATGAGATGTGATATCAAACTCCTTCCCATTCCAATCCTGAGACCCTTCCTATAGCATGAGATGTGATATCTCAATGCCTCTAATACCAAACCTGAGATCCTTCCTCTAACATGAAATGTGATATCCAACTCCTTCCCATTCCAATCCTGAGACACTTCCTATAGCATGAGATGTGATATCTAAATGCTTCTAATACCAAACTTGAGACTCTTCCTATAACATGAGATGGGATATCCAACTCCTTCCCATTCCAATCCTTAGACCCTTCCTACAGCATGCAATATGATATCTCAATGATTCTAATAACAAACCTGAGACCCGTCCTATAACATGAGATGGGATATCCAACACCTTCCCATTCCAATCCTGAGACACTTCCGATAGCAGAGATGTGATATCTCAATGCTTATACCAAACCTGAGACCCTTCCTATAACATGAGATGTGATATCCAACTCCTTCCCGTTCCAAACCTGAGACCCTTCCTATAGCATATGTGATATCCAACACATTCCCATTCCAAACATGAGACCCTTCCTATAGCAGGAATGTAATATCCAACTCCTTCCCATTCCAATCCTGAGAGCATTCCTATAGCATGAGATGTGATATCTCAATGCTTCTAATACCAAACCTGAGATCCTTCCTATGACATGAGATGTGATATCCAATTCCTCCCCATTCCAAACCTGAGAACCTTCCTACAGCATGCGATGTGATATCTCAATGCTTCTAATACCAAACCTGAGACCAGTCCTATAACATGAGATTGGATATCCAACTCCTTCCCCTTCCAAACCTGAGACCCTTCCTATAGCATGAGATGTGATATCCAACTTCTTCCCATTCCAATCCTGAGACCCTTCCTATAACATGAGATGTGATGTCTCAATGCTTCTAATACCAAACCTGAGATCTTTCCTATAACATGAGATGTGATATCCAACTCCTTCCCATTCCAATCCTGAGACCCTTCCTGTAGCATGAGATGTGCTATCTCAATGCTTATACCAAACCTGAGACCCTTCCTAAAGCTTGAGATGTGATATCCAACTCCTTCCCATTCCAATCCTGAGACCCTTCCTATAACATGAAATGTGATATCCAACTCCTTCCCATTCCAACCTGAGACCCTTCCTATAGCATGAGATGTGATATCTCAAGGCCTCTAATACCAAACCTGAGATCCTTCCTCTAACATGAAATGTGATATCCAACTCCTTCCCATTCCAATCCTGAGACCCTTCCTATAACATGAAATGTGATATCCAACTCCTTCCCATTCCAACCTGAGACCCTTCCTATAGCATGAGATGGGATATCCAACCCCTTACAAATCCAATACTGATACCCTTCCAATAGCATGATATGTGATATCCCAATGCTTCTATCAAACCTGAGAACCATACTATGGCATGAGATGTGATATCAAACTCCTTCCCATTACAATCCTGAGACTCTTCCTATAGCTTGAGATGTGATATCCAACTCCTTCCCATTCCACGCCTGAGACCCTTCCGATAGCAGAGATGTGATATCTCAATGCTTATACCAAATCTGAGACCCGTCCTATAACATGAAATGTGATATCCAAATCTTTCCCCTTCCAAACCTTAGACCCTTCCTTTATCATGAGATGTGATATCCAACTCCTTCCCATTCCAATCCTGAGACCCTTCCGATATCATGAGATTTGTTATCTCAATGCTTCTAATATCAAAATTGAGACCCTCCCTATAGCATGAGATGGGATATCCAACTCCTTCCCATTCCAATCCTGAGACCCTTCCGATAGCAGAGATGTGATATCTCAATGCTTATACCAAATCTGAGACCCTTCCTATAGCATGAGATGTGATATCCAACTACTTCCCATTCCAATCCTGAGACCCTTCCTATAGCATGAGATGTGATGTCTCAATGCTTCTAATACCAAACCTGAGATCCTTCCTATAACATGAGATGTGATATCCAACTCCTTCCCATTCCAATCCTCAGACCCTTCCTATAGCATGAGATGTGCTATCTCAATGCTTATACCAAACCTGAGACCCTTCCTAAAGCTTGAGATGTGATATCCAACTCCTTCCCATTCCAATCCTGAGACCCTTCCTATAGCATGAGATGTGATATCTCAAGGCCTCTAATACCAAACCTGAGATCCTTCCTCTAACATGAAATGTGATATCCAACTCCTTCCCATTCCAATCCTGAGACCCTTCCTATAACATGAAATGTGATATCCAACTCCTTCCCATTCCAACCTGAGACCCTTCCTATAGCATGAGATGGGATATCCAACTCCTTCCAAATCCAATACTGATACCCTTCCAATAGCATGAGATGTGATATCCTAATGCTTCTACCAAACCTGAGACCCAAACTATGGCATGAGATGTGATATCAAACTCCTTCCCATTCCAATCCTGAGACTCTTCCTATAGCTTGAGATGTGATATCCAACTCCTTCACATTCCAATTCTGAGACCCTTCCTATGCCATGAGACTTGATATCTCAATGCTTCTAATACCAAACCTGAGACCCGTCCTATAACATGAAATGTGATATCCAAATCTTTCCGCTTCCAAACCTTAGACCCTTCCTTTATCATGAGATGTGATATCCAACTCCTTCCCATTCCATTCCTGAGACCCTTCCGATATCATGAGATTTGTTATCTCAATACTTCTAATATCAAACTTGAGACCCTCGCTATAGCATGAGATGTGACATCCAAGTCCTCCCCATTCCAATCCTGAGACCCTTCCTATAGCATGAGATGTGATATCTCAATGCTTCTAATACCAAACCTGAGACCCTTCCTATAACATGAGATGGGATATCCAACTCCTTCCCATTCCAATCCTGAGACCCTTCCGATAGCAGAGATGTGATATCTCAATGCTTATACCAATCCTGAGACCCTTCCTATGGCCTGAGATGTCATATACAACTCCTTCCCAATCCAATCCTGAGACCTTTCCTATAGCATGAGATGTGATATCTCAATGCTTATACCAAATGTGAGACCATTCCTATATCATGAGAAGTGATATCCAACTCCTTCCCATTCCAATCCTGAGACCCTTCCTATAGCATGAGATGTGATGTCTCAATGCTTCTAATACCAAACCTGAGATCCTTCCTATAACATGAGATGTGATATCCAACTCCTTCCCATTCCAATCCTGAGACCCTTCCTATAGCATGAGATGTGATGTCTCAATGCTTCTAATACCAAACCTGAGAACCTTCCTACAGCATGCGATGTGATATCTCAATGCTTCTAATACCAAACCTGAGACCAGTCCTATAACATGAGATTGGATATCCAACTCCTTCCCCTTCCAAACCTGAGACCCTTCCTATAGCATGAGATGTGATATCCAACTTCTTCCCATTCCAATCCTGAGACCCTTCCTATAACATGAGATGTGATGTCTCAATGCTTCTAATACCAAACCTGAGATCTTTCCTATAACATGAGATGTGATATCCAACTCCTTCCCATTCCAATCCTGAGACCCTTCCTATAGCATGAGATGTGCTATGTCAATGCTTATACCAAACCTGAGACCCTTCCTAAAGCTTGAGATGTGATATCCAACTCCTTCCCATTCCAATACTGAGACCCTTCATATAGCATGAGATGTGATATCTCAAGGCCTCTAATACCAAACCTGAGATCCTTCCTCTAACATGAAATGTGATATCCAACTCCTTCCCCTTCCAAACCTGAGAGCCTTCCTATAGCATGAGATATGATATCCAAGTCCTTCCCATTCCAATCCTGAGACCCTTCCTATAACATGAAATGTGATATCCAACTCCTTCCCATTCCAACCTGAGACCCTTCCTATAGCATGAGATGGGATATCCAACTCCTTCCAAATCCAATACTGATACCCTTCCAATAGCATGAGATGTGATATCCCAATGCTTCTACCAAACCTGAGACCCATACTATGGCATGAGATGTGATATCAAACTCATTCCCATTCCAATCCTGAGACTCTTCCTATAGCTTGAGATGTGATATCCAACTCCTTCCCATTCCAATTCTGAGACCCTTCCTATAGCATGAGATGTGATATCTCAATGCTTCTAATACCAAACCTGAGACCCTTCCTATAACATGAGATGTGATTTCCAAATCCTTCCCCTTCCAAACCTGAGACCCTCCCTTTAGCATGAGATGTGATATACAACTCCTTCCCATTCCAATCCTGAGACCCTTCTGATAGCATGAGTTGTGATATCTCAATGCCTCTAATACCAAACCTGAGATCCTATCTCTAACATGAAATGTGATATCCATCTCCTTCCCTTTCCAAACCTGAGACCCTGCCTATAGCATGAGATGTGATATCCAAGTCCTTCCCATTCCAATCCTGAGACCCTTCCTATAGCATGTGATGTGATATCTCAATGCTTATACCAAACCTGAGACCCTTCCTATGGCATGAGATGTCATATACAACTCCTTCCCATTCCAATCCCGAGACCCTTCCTATAGCATGAGATGTGATATCTCAATGCATATACCAAACCTGAGACCCTTCCTATAGCATGAGATGTGATATCCAACTTCTTCCCATTCCAATCCTGAGACCCTTCCTATAACATGAGATGTGATGTCTCAATGCTTCTAATACCAAACCTGAGATATTTCCTATAATATGAGATGTGATATCCAACTCCTTCCCATTCCAATCCTGAGACCCTTCCTATAGCATGAGATGTGATATCTCAATGCTTATACCAAACCTGAGACCCTTCCTATAGCTTGAGATGTGATATCCAACTGCTTCCCATTCCAATCCAGAGACCCTTCCTATAGCATGAGATGTGATATCTCAAGGCCTCTAATACCAAACCTGAGATCCTTCCTCTAACATGAAATGTGATATCCAACTGCTTCCAAATCCAATACTGATACCCTTCCGATAGCATGAGATGTGATATCCCAATGCTTCTACCAAACCTGAGACCCATACTATGGCATGAGATGTGATATCAAACTCCTTCCCATTCCAATCCTGAGACCCTTCCTATAGCTTGAGGTGTGATATCCAACTCCTTCCCATTCCAATTCTGAGACCCTTCTTATACCATGAGACTTGATATCTCAATGCTTCTAATACCAAACCTGAGACCCGTCCTATAACATGAGATGTGATATCCAAATCCTTCCCCTTCCAAACCTCAGACCCTTCCTTTATCATGAGATGTGATATCCAACTCCTTCCCATTCCAATCCTGAGACCCTTCCGATATCATGAGATTTGTTATCTCAATGCTTCTAATATCAAACTTGAGACCCTCCCTATAGCATGAGATGTGACATCCAAGTCCTTCCCATTACAATCCTGAGACCCTTCCTATAGCATGAGATGTGATATCTCTATGCTTCTTATACCAAACCTGAGACCCTTCCTATAACATGAGATGGGATATCCAACTCCTTCCCATTCCAATCCTGAGACCCTTCCGATAGCAGAGATGTGATATCTCAATGCTTATACCAAACCTGAGACCCTTCCTATGGCCTGGGATGTCATTTACAACTCCTTCCCATTCCAATCCTGAGCCCCTTCCTATAGCATGAGATGTGACATCCAAGTCCTTCCCATTCCAATCCTGAGACCCTTCCTATAGCATGAGATGTGATATCTCTATGCTTCTAATACCAAACCTGAGACCCTTCCTATAACATGAGATGGGATATCCAACTCCTTCCCATTCCAATCCTGCGACCCTTCCGATAGCAGAGATGTGATATCTCAATGCTTATACCAAACCTGAGACCCTTCCTATAACATGAGATGTGATATCCAACTCCTTCCCCTTCCAAACCTCAGACCCTTCCTTTATCATGAGATGTGATATCCAACTCCTTCCCATTCCAATCCTGAGACCCTTCCGATATCATGAGATTTGTTATCTCAATGCTTCTAATATCAAACTTGAGACCCTCCCTATAGCATGAGATGTGACATCCAAGTCCTTCCCATTCCAATCCTGAGACCCTTCCTATAGCATGAGATGTGATATCTCTATGCTTCTAATACCAAACCTGAGACCCTTCATATAACATGAGATGGGATATCCAACTCCTTCCCATTCCAATCCTGAGACCCTTCCGATAGCAGAGATGTGATATCTCAATGCTTATACCAAACCTGAGACCCTTCCTATGGCCTGGGATGTCATTTACAACTCCTTCCCATTCCAATCCTGAGACCCTTCCTATAGCATGAGATGTGACATCCAAGTCCATCCCATTCCAATCCTGAGACCCTTCCTATAGCATGAGATGTGATATCTCTATGCTTCTAATACCAAACCTGAGACCCTTCCTATAACATGAGATGGGATATCCAACTCCTTCCCATTCCAATCCTGAGACCCTTCCGATAGCAGAGATGTGATATCTCAATGCTTATACCAAACCTGAGACCCTTCCTATAACATGAGATGTGATATCCAACTCCTTCCCATTCCAAACATGAGACCCTTCCTATAGCAAGAAAGTAATATCCAACTCCTACCCATTCCAATCCTGAGACCCTTCCTATAGCAAGAGATGTGATATCCAAATCCTTCCCATTCCAATCTTGAGACCCTTCCTATAACATGAGATGTGATATCCAACTCCTTCCCATTCCAACCTGAGACACTTCCTATAGCATGAGAAGGGATATCCAACTCCTTCCCAATCCAATCCTGAGACCCTTCCGATAGCAGAGACGTGATATCTCAATGCTTATACCAAACCTGAGACCCTTCCTAGAGCATGAGAAGGGATATCCAACTCCTTCCCAATCCAATCCTGAGACCCTTCCGATAGCAGAGACGTGATATCTCAATGCTTCTACCAAACCTGAGACCCTTCCTTTAGCATGAGATGTGATATCCAAATCCTTCACATTCCAATCCTGAGACCCTTCCTATAGCATGAGAAGGGATATCTCAATGCTTCTAATACCAAACCTGAGATCCTTCCTATAACATGAGATGTGATATCCAATTCCTTCCCATTCCAATCCTGAGACCCTTCCGATAGCAGAGATGTGATATCTCGATGCTTATACCAAACCTGAGACCCTTCCTATGGCCTGAGATGTCATATACAACTCCTTCCCATTCCAATCCTGAGACCCTTCCTATAGCATGAGATGTGATATCTCAATACCAAATCTGAGACCCTTCCTATAGCATGAGATGTGATATCCAACTCCTTCCCATTCCAATCCTGAGACCCTTCCTATAGCATGAGATGTGATGTCTCAATTCTTCTAATACCAAACCTGAGATCCTTCCTATAACATGAGATGTGATATCCAACTCCTTCCCATTCCAATCCTGAGACCCTTATGAAAGCATGAGATGTGATATCTCAATGGTTCTAATACCAAACCTGAGATCCTTCCTATAACATGAGATGTGATTTCCAAATCCTTCCCCTTCCAAACCTGAGACCCTCCCTTTAGCATGAGATGTGATATCCAACTCCTTCCCATTCCAATCCTGAGACCCTTCTGATAGCATGAGACGTGATATCTCAATGCCTCTAATACCAAACCTGAGATCCTACCTCTAACATGAAATGTGATATCCATCTCATTCCCTTTCCAAACCTGAGACCCTGCCTATAGCATGAGATGTGATATCCAAGTCCTTCCCATTCCAATCCTGAGACCCTTCCTATAGCATGTGATGTGATATCTCAATGCTTATACCAAACATGAGACCCTTCCTATGGCATGAGATGTCATATACAACTCCTTCCCATTCCAATCCTGAGACCCTTCCTATAGCATGAGATGTGATATATCAATGCTTATACCAAATCTGAGACCCTTCCTATAGCAAGAGATGTGATATCCAACTTCTTCCCATTCCAATCCTGAGACCCTTCATATAACATGAGATGTGATGTCTCAATGCTTCTAATACCAAACCTGAGATCTTTCCTATAACATGAGATGTGATATCCAACTCCTTCCCATTCCAATCCTGAGACCCTTCCTATAGCATGAGATGTGATATCACAATGCTTATACCAAACCTGAGACCGTTCCTATAGCTTGAGATGTGATATCCAACTCCTTCCCATTCCAATCCTGGGACCCTTCCTATAGCATGAGATGTGATATCTCAAGGCCTCTAATACCAAACCTGAGATCCTTCCTCTAACATGAAATGTGATATCCAACTCCTTCCCCTTCCAAACCTGAGAGCCTTCCTATAGCATGGGATATGATATGCAAGTCCTTCCCATTCCAATCCTGAGACCCTTCCTATAACATGAAATGTGATATCCAACTCCTTCCCATTCCAACCTGAGACCCTTCCTATATCATGAGATGGGATATCTCAATGCTTCTAATACCAAACCTGAGACTCTTCCTATAACATGAGATGGGATATCCAACTCCTTCCCATTCCAATCCTAAGACCCTTTCGATAGCAGAGATGTGATATCTCAATGCTTATACCAAACCTGAGACCCTTCCTACGGCATGAGATGTCATATACAACTCATTCCCATTCCAACCTGAGACCCTTCCTATAGCACGAGATGTGATATCTCAATGCTTATACCAAACCTGAGACCCTTCCTCTAGCATGAGATGTGATATCCAACTCCTTCCCATTCCAATCCTGAGACCCTTCCTATAGCATGAGATGTGATATCCAACTCCTTCCCATTCCAATCCTGAGACCCTTCCTATAGCCTGAGATCTGATATCTCAATGCCTCTAATACCAAACCTGAGATCCTTCCTCTAACATGAAATGTGATATCCAACTCCTTCCCTTTCCAAACCTGAGAGCCTATCTATAGCATGAGATGTGATATCCAAGTCCTTCCCATTCCAATCCTGAGACCCTTCCTATAGCATGAGATGTGATATCTCAATGCTTATACCAAACCTGAGACCCTTCCTATAGCATGAGATGTGATATCAAACTCCTTCCCATTCCAATCCTGAGACCCTTCCTATAGCATGAGATGTGATATCTCAATGCCTCTAATACCAAACCTGAGATCCTTCCTCTAACATGAAATGTGATATCCAACTCCTTCCCATTCCAATCCTGAGACACTTCCTACAGCATGAGATGTGATATCTAAATGCTTCTAATACCAAACTTGAGACTCTTCCTATAACATGAGATGGGATATCCAACTCCTTCCCATTCCAATCCTTAGACCCTTCCTACAGCATGCAATATGATATCTCAATGATTCTAATAACAAACCTGAGACCCGTCCTATAACATGAGATGGGATATCCAACACCTTCCCATTCCAATCCTGAGACACTTCCGATAGCAGAGATGTGATATCTCAATGCTTATACCAAACCTGAGACCCTTCCTATAACATGAGATGTGATATCCAACTCCTTCCCGTTCCAAACCTGAGACCCTTCCTATAGCATATGTGATATCCAACACATTCCCATTCCAAACATGAGACCCTTCCTATAGCAGGAATGTAATATCCAACTCCTTCCCATTCCAATCCTGAGAGCATTCCTATAGCATGAGATGTGATATCTCAATGCTTCTAATACCAAACCTGAGATCCTTCCTATGACATGAGATGTGATATCCAATTCCTCCCCATTCCAAACCTGAGAACCTTCCTACAGCATGCAATGTGATATCTCAATGCTTCTAATACCAAACCTGAGACCAGTCCTATAACATGAGATTGGATATCCAACTCCTTCCCCTTCCAAACCTGAGACCCTTCCTATAGCATGAGATGTGATATCCAACTTCTTCCCATTCCAATCCTGAGACCCTTCCTATAACATGAGATGTGATGTCTCAATGCTTCTAATACCAAACCTGAGATCTTTCCTATAACATGAGATGTGATATCCAACTCCTTCCCATTCCAATCCTGAGACCCTTCCTGTAGCATGAGATGTGCTATCTCAATGCTTATACCAAACCTGAGACCCTTCCTAAAGCTTGAGATGTGATATCCAACTCCTTCCCATTCCAATCCTGAGACCCTTCCTATAACATGAAATGTGATATCCAACTCCTTCCCATTCCAACCTGAGACCCTTCCTATAGCATGAGATGTGATATCTCAAGGCCTCTAATACCAAACCTGAGATCCTTCCTCTAACATGAAATGTGATATCCAACTCCTTCTCCTTCCAAACCTGAGAGCCTTCCTATAGCATGAGATATGATATCCAAGTCCTTCCCATTCCAATCCTGAGACCCTTCCTATAACATGAAATGTGATATCCAACTCCTTCCCATTCCAACCTGAGACCCTTCCTATAGCATGAGATGGGATATCCAACCCCTTACAAATCCAATACTGATACCCTTCCAATAGCATGAGATGTGATATCCCAATGCTTCTATCAAACCTGGGAACCATACTATGGCATGAGATGTGATATCAAACTCCTTCCCATTACAATCCTGAGACTCTTCCTATAGCTTGAGATGTGATATCCAACTCCTTCCCATTCCAATTCTGAGACCCTTCCTATACCATGAGACTTGATATCTCAATGCTTCTAATACCAAACCTGAGACCCGTCCTATAACATGAGATGTGATATCCAAATCTTTCCCCTTCCAAACCTTAGACCCTTCCTTTATCATGAGATGTGATATCCAACTCCTTCCCATTCCAATCCTGAGACCCTTCCGATATCATGAGATTTGTTATCTCAATGCTTCTAATATCAAAATTGAGACCCTCCCTATAGCATGAGATGGGATATCCAACTCCTTCCCATTTCAATCCTGAGACCCTTCCGATAGCAGAGATGTGATATCTCAATGCTTATACCAAATCTGAGACCCTTCCTATAGCATGAGATGTGATATCCAACTCCTTCCCATTCCAATCCTGAGACCCTTCCTATAGCATGAGATGTGATGTCTCAATGCTTCTAATACCAAACCTGAGATCCTTCCTATAACATGAGATGTGATATCCAACTCCTTCCCATTCCAATCCTCAGACCCTTCCTATAGCATGAGATGTGCTATCTCAATGCTTATACCAAACCTGAGACCCTTCCTAAAGCTTGAGATGTGATATCCAACTCCTTCCCATTCCAATCCTGAGACCCTTCCTATAGCATGATATGTGATATCTCAAGGCCTCTAATACCAAACCTGAGATCCTTCCTCTAACATGAAATGTGATATCCAACTCCTTCCCATTCCAATCCTGAGACCCTTCCTATAACATGAAATGTGATATCCAACTCCTTCCCATTCCAACCTGAGACCCTTCCTATAGCATGAGATGGGATATCCAACTCCTTCCAAATCCAATACTGATACCCTTCCAATAGCATGAGATGTGATATCCCAATGCTTCTACCAAACCTGAGACCCAAACTATGGCATGAGATGTGATATCAAACTCCTTCCCATTCCAATCCTGAGACTCTTCCTATAGCTTGAGATGTGATATCCAACTCCTTCACATTCCAATTCTGAGACCCTTCCTATGCCATGAGACTTGATATCTCAATGCTTCTAATACCAAACCTGAGACCCGTCCTATAACATGAGATGTGATATCCAAATCTTTCCGCTTCCAAACCTTAGACCCTTCCTTTATCATGAGATGTGATATCCAACTCCTTCCCATTACATTCCTGAGACCCTTCCGATATCATGAGATTTGTTATCTCAATGCTTCTAATATCAAACTTGAGACCCTCGCTATAGCATGAGATGTGACATCCAAGTCCTCCCCATTCCAATCCTGAGACCCTTCCTATAGCATGAGATGTGATATCTCAATGCTTCTAATACCAAACCTGAGACCCTTCCTATGACATGAGATGGGATATCCAACTCCTTCCCATTCCAATCCTGAGACCCTTCCGATAGCAGAGATGTGATATCTCAATGCTTATACCAATCCTGAGACCCTTCCTATGGCCTGAGATGTCATATACAACTCCTTCCCAATCCAATCCTGAGACCTTTCCTATAGCATTAGATGTGATATCTCAATGCTTATACCAAATGTGAGACCATTCCTATAGCATGAGATGTGATATCCAACTCCTTCCCATTCCAATCCTGAGACCCTTCCTATAGCATGAGATGTGATGTCTCAATGCTTCTAATACCAAACCTGAGATCCTTCCTATAACATGAGATGTGATATCCAACTCCTTCCCATTCCAATCCTGAGACCCTTCCTATAGCATGAGATGTGATGTCTCAATGCTTCTAATACCAAACCTGAGAACCTTCCTACAGCATGCGATGTGATATCTCAATGCTTCTAATACCAAACCTGAGACCAGTCCTATAACATGAGATTGGATATCCAACTCCTTCCCCTTCCAAACCTGAGACCCTTCCTATAGCATGAGATGTGATGTCTCAATGCTTCTAATACCAAACCTGAGAACCTTCCTACAGCATGCGATGTGATATCTCAATGCTTCTAATACCAAACCTGAGACCAGTCCTATAACATGAGATTGGATATCCAACTCCTTCCCCTTCCAAACCTGAGACCCTTCCTATAACATGAGATGTGATGTCTCAATGCTTCTAATACCAAACCTGAGATCTTTCCTATAACATGAGATGTGATATCCAACTCCTTCCCATTCCAATCCTGAGACCCTTCCTATAGCATGAGATGTGCTATGTCAATGCTTATACCAAACCTGAGACCCTTCCTAAAGCTTGAGATGTGATATCCAACTCCTTCCCATTCCAATACTGAGACCCTTCATATAGCATGAGATGTGATATCTCAAGGCCTCTTATACCAAACCTGAGATCCTTCCTCTAACATGAAATGTGATATCCAACTCCTTCCCCTTCCAAACCTGAGAGCCTTCCTATAGCATGAGATATGATATCCAAGTCCTTCCCATTCCAATCCTGAGACCCTTCCTATAACATGAAATGTGATATCCAACTCCTTCCCATTCCAACCTGAGACCCTTCCTATAGCATGAGATGGGATATCCAACTCCTTCCAAATCCAATACTGATACCCTTCCAATAGCATGAGATGTGATATCCCAATGCTTCTACCAAACCTGAGACCCATACTATGGCATAAGATGTGATATCAAACTCATTCCCATTCCAATCCTGAGACTCTTCCTATAGCTTGAGATGTGATATCCAACTCCTTCCCATTCCAATTCTGAGACCCTTCCTATGCCATGAGACTTGATATCTCAATGCTTCTAATACCAAACCTGAGACCCGTCCTATAACATGAGATGTGATATCCAAATCTTTCCCCTTCCAAACCTTAGACCCTTCCATTATCATGAGATGTGATATCCAACTCCTTCCCATTCCAATCCTGAGACCCTTCCGATATCATGAGATTTGTTATCTCAATGCTTCTAATATCAAACTTGAGACCCTCCCTATAGCATGAGATGTGACATCCAAGTCCTCCCCATTCCAATCCTGAGACCATTCCTATAGCATGAGATGTGATATCTCAATGCTTCTAATACCAAACCTGAGACCCTTCCTATAACATGAGATGTGATTTCCAAATCCTTCCCCTTCCAAACCTGAGACCCTCCCTTTAGCATGAGATGTGATATACAACTCCTTCCCATTCCAATCCTGAGACCCTTCTGATAGCATGAGATGTGATATCTCAATGCCTCTAATACCAAACCTGAGATCCTATCTCTAACATGAAATGTGATATCCATCTCCTTCCCTTTCCAAACCTGAGACCCTGCCTGTAGCATGAGATGTGATATCCAAGTCCTTCTCATTCCAATCCTGAGACCCTTCCTATAGCATGTGATGTGATATCTCAATGCTTATACCAAACCTGAGACCCTTCATATGGCATGAGATGTCATATACAACTCCTTCCCATTCCAATCCCGAGACCCTTCCTATAGCATGAGATGTGATATCTCAATGCATATACCAAACCTGAGACCCTCCCTATAGCATGAGATGTGACATCCAAGTCCTCCCCATTCCAATCCTGAGACCATTCCTATAGCATGAGATGTGATATCTCAATGCTTCTAATACCAAACCTGAGACCCTTCCTATAACATGAGATGTGATTTCCAAATCCTTCCCCTTCCAAACCTGAGACCCTCCCTTTAGCATGAGATGTGATATACAACTCCTTCCCATTCCAATCCTGAGACCCTTCTGATAGCATGAGATGTGATATCTCAATGCCTCTAATACCAAACCTGAGATCCTATCTCTAACATGAAATGTGATATCCATCTCCTTCCCTTTCCAAACCTGAGACCCTGCCTGTAGCATGAGATGTGATATCCAAGTCCTTCTCATTCCAATCCTGAGACCCTTCCTATAGCATGTGATGTGATATCTCAATGCTTATACCAAACCTGAGACCCTTCATATGGCATGAGATGTCATATACAACTCCTTCCCATTCCAATCCCGAGACCCTTCCTATAGCATGAGATGTGATATCTCAATGCATATACCAAACCTGAGACCCTTCCTATAGCATGAGATGTGATATCCAACTTCTTCCCATTCCAATCCTGAGACCCTTCCTATAACATGAGATGTGATGTCTCAATGCTTCTAATACCAAACCTGAGATATTTCCTATAATATGAGATGTGATATCCAACTCCTTCCCATTCCAATCCTGAGACCCTTCCTATAGCATGAGATGTGATATCTCAATGCTTATACCAAACCTGAGACCCTTCCTATAGCTTGAGATGTGATATCCAACTGCTTCCCATTCCAATCCAGAGACCCTTCCTATAGCATGAGATGTGATATCTCAAGGCCTCTAATACCAAACCTGAGATCCTTCCTCTAACATGAAATGTGATATCCAACTCCTTCCAAATCCAATACTGATACCCTTCCGATAGCATGAGATGTGATATCCCAATGCTTCTACCAAACCTGAGACGAATACTATGGCATGAGATGTGATATCAAACTCCTTCCCATTCCAATCCTGAGACCCTTCCTATAGATTGAGGTGTGATATCCAACTCCTTCCCATTCCAATTCTGAGACCCTTCTTATACCATGAGACTTGATATCTCAATGCTTCTAATACCAAACCTGAGACCCGTCCTATAACATGAGATGTGATATCCAAATCCTTCCCCTTCCAAACCTCAGACCCTTCCTTTATCATGAGATGTGATATCCAACTCCTTCCCATTCCAATCCTGAGACCCTTCCGATATCATGAGATTTGTTATCTCAATGCTTCTAATATCAAACTTGAGACCCTCCCTATAGCATGAGATGTGACATCCAAGTCCTTCCCATTCCAATCCTGAGACCCTTCCTATAGCATGAGATGTGATATCTCTATGCTTCTAATACCAAACCTGAGACCCTTCCTATAACATGAGATGGGATATCCAACTCCTTCCCATTCCAATCCTGAGACCCTTCCGATAGCAGAGATGTGATATCTCAATGCTTATACCAAACCTGAGACCCTTCCTATGGCCTGGGATGTCATTTACAACTCCTTCCCATTCCAATCCTGAGACCCTTCCTATAGCATGAGATGTGACATCCAAGTCCTTCCCATTCCAATCCTGAGACCCTTCCTATAGCATGAGATGTGATATCTCTATGCTTCTAATACCAAACCTGAGACCCTTCCTATAACATGAGATGGGATATCCAACTCCTTCCCATTCCAATCCTGAGACCCTTCCGATAGCAGAGATGTGATATCTCAATGCTTATACCAAACCTGAGACCCTTCCTATAACATGAGATGTGATATCCAACTCCTTCCCATTCCAAACATGAGACCCTTCCTATAGCAAGAAAGTAATATCCAACTCCTACCCATTCCAATCCTGAGACCCTTCCTATAGCAAGAGATGTGATATCCAAATCCTTCCCATTCCAATCTTGAGACCCTTCCTATAACATGAGATGTGATATCCAACTCCTTCCCATTCCAACCTGAGACACTTCCTATAGCATGAGAAGGGATATCCAACTCCTTCCCAATCCAATCCTGAGACCCTTCCGATAGCAGAGATGTGATATCTCAATGCTTATACCAAACCTGAGACCCTTCCTAGAGCATGAGAAGGGATATCCAACTCCTTCCCAATCCAATCCTGAGACCCTTCCGATAGCAGAGACGTGATATCTCAATGCTTCTACCAAACCTGAGACCCTTCCTTTAGCATGAGATGTGATATCCAAATCCTTCACATTCCAATCCTGAGACCCTTCCTATAGCATGAGAAGGGATATCTCAATGCTTCTAATACCAAACATGAGATCCTTCCTATAACATGAGATGTGATATCCAATTCCTTCCCATTCCAATCCTGAGACCCTTCCGATAGCAGAGATGTGATATCTCGATGCTTATACCAAACTTGAGACCCTTCCTATGGCCTGAGATGTCATATACAACTCCTTCCCATTCCAATCCTGAGACCCTTCCTATAGCATGAGATGTGATATCTCAATGCTTATACCAAATCTGAGACCCTTCCTATAGCATGAGATGTGATATCCAACTCCTTCCCATTCCAATCCTGAGACCCTTCCTATAGCATGAGATGTGATGTCTCAATGCTTCTAATACCAAACCTGAGATCCTTCCTATAACATGAGATGTGATATCCAACTCCTTCCCATTCCAATCCTGAGACCCTTATGAAAGCATGAGATGTGATATCTCAATGGTTCTAATACCAAACCTGAGATCCTTCCTATAACATGAGATGTGATTTCCAAATCCTTCCCCTTCCAAACCTGAGACCCTCCCTTTAGCATGAGATGTGATATCCAACTCCTTCCCATTCCAATCCTGAGACCCTTCTGATAGCATGAGATGTGATATCTCAATGCCTCTAATACCAAACCTGAGATCCTACCTCTAACATGAAATGTGATATCCATCTCATTCCCTTTACAAACCTGAGACCCTGCCTATAGCATGAGATGTGATATCCAAGTCCTTCCCATTCCAATCCTGAGACCCTTCCTATAGCATGTGATGTGATATCTCAATGCTTATACCAAACATGAGACCCTTCCTATGGCATGAGATGTCATATACAACTCCTTCCCATTCCAATCCTGAGACCCTTCCTATAGCATGAGATGTGATATATCAATGCTTATACCAAATCTGAGACCCTTCCTATAGCAAGAGATGTGATATCCAACTCCTTCCCATTCCAATCCTGAGACCCTTCCTATAGCATGAGATGTGATATCTCAAGGCCTCTAATACCAAACCTGAGATCCTTCCTCTAACATGAAATGTGATATCCAACTCCTTCCCCTTCCAAACCTGAGAGCCTTCCTATAGCATGGGATATGATATGCAAGTCCTTCCCATTCCAATCCTGAGACCCTTCATATAACATGAGATGTGATGTCTCAATGCTTCTAATACCAAACCTGAGATCTTTCCTATAACATGAGATGTGATATCCAACTCCTTCCCATTCCAATCCTGAGACCATTCCTATAGCATGAGGTGTGATATCACAATGCTTATACCAAACCTGAGACCGTTCCTATAGCTTGAGATGTGATATCCAACTCCTTCCCATTCCAATCCTGAGACCCTTCCTATAGCATGAGATGTGATATCTCAAGGCCTCTAATACCAAACCTGAGATCCTTCCTCTAACATGAAATGTGATATCCAACTCCTTCCCCTTCCAAACCTGAGAGCCTTCCTATAGCATGGGATATGATATGCAAGTCCTTCCCATTCCAATCCTGAGACCCTTCCTATAACATGAAATGTGATATCCAACTCCTTCCCATTCCAACCTGAGACCCTTCCTATATCATGAGATGGGATATCTCAATGCTTCTAATACCAAACCTGAGACTCTTCCTATAACATGAGATGGGATATCCAACTCCTTCCCATTCCAATCCTAAGACCCTTTCGATAGCAGAGATGTGATATCTCAATGCTTATACCAAACCTGAGACCCTTCCTACGGCATGAGATGTCATATACAACTCCTTCCCATTCCAACCTGAGACCCTTCCTATAGCACGAGATGTGATATCTCAATGCTTATACCAAACCTGAGACCCTTCCTCTAGCATGAGATGTGATATCCAACTCCTTCCCATTCCAATCCTGAGACCCTTCCTATAGCATGAGATGTGATATCCAACTCCTTCCCATTCCAATCCTGAGACCCTTCCTATAGCCTGAGATCTGATATCTCAATGCCTCTAATACCAAACCTGAGATCCTTCCTCTAACATGAAATGTGATATCCAACTCCTTCCCTTTCCAAACCTGAGAGCCTATCTATAGCATGAGATGTGATATCCAAGTCCTTCCCATTCCAATCCTGAAACACTTCCGATAGCAGAGATGTGATATCTCAATGCTTATACCAAACCTGAGACCCTTCCTATAACATGAGATGTGATATCCAACTCCTTCCCGTTTCAAACCTGAGACCCTTCCTTTAGCATGAGATGTGATATCCAGCTCCTTCCCATTCCAATCCTGAGACACTTCTGATAGCATGAGATGTGATATCTCAATGCTTCTAATATCAAAACTGAGACCCTCCCTATAGCATGATATGTGATATCTAAGTCCATCCCATTCCAATCCTGAGACCCTTCCTATAGCATGAGATGTGATATCTCAATGCTTCTACCAAACCTGAGACCCTTCCTTTAGCATGAGATGTGATAACCAACTCCTTCCCATTCCAATCCTGAGACCCTTCCTATAGCATGAGATGTGATATCTCAATACTTCTAATACCAAACCTGAGATCCTTCCGATAACATGAGATGTGATATCCAAATCTTTCCCCTTCCAAACCTGAGACCCTCCCTTTAGCATGAGATGTGATATCCAACTCCTTCCCATTCCAATCCTGAGAACCTTCTTATAGCATGAGATGTGATATCTCAATGCTTCTATACCAAACCTGAGATCCTTCCGATAGCATGAGATGTGATATCTCAATGCTTCTAATACCAAACCTGAGTTCCTTCCTATAACATGAGATGTGATATCCAAATCCTTCCCCTTCCAAACCTGAGACCCTCCCTTTAGCATGAGATGTGATATCCAACTCCTTCCCATTCCAATCCTGAGACTCTTCTGATAGCATGAGATGTGATATCTCAATGCCTCTAATACCAAACCTGAGATCCTACCTCTAACACGAAATGTGATATCCAACTCTTTCCCCTTCCAAACCTGAGATCCTTCCTATAGCATGAGATGTGATATCCAAGTCCTTCTAATTCCAATCCTGAGACCCTTCCTATAACATGAGATGTGATATCCAACTCCTTCCCATTCCAACCTGAGACCCTTCCTATAGCATGAGATGGGATATCCAACTCCTTCCAAATCCAATCCTGATACCCTTCCGATAGCATGAGATGTGATATCCCAATGCTTCTACCAAACCTGAGACCCATACTATGGCATGAGATGTGATATCAAACTCCTTCCCCTTCCAAACCTTAGACACTTCCTTTATCATGAGATGTGATATCCAACTCCTTCCCATTCCATCCCTGAGACCCTTTCGATATCATGAGATGTGATATCTCAATGCTTCTAATATCAAACTTGAGACCCTCCTTATAGCATGAGATGTGATATCCAAGTCCTTCCCATTCCAATCCTGAGACCCTTCCTATAGCATGAGATGTGATATCTCAATGCTTCTAATACCAAACCTGAGACCCTTCCTATAACATGAGATGGGAATATCCAACTCCTTCCCATTCCAATCCTGAGAGCCTTCCGATAGTAGAGATGTGATATCTCAATGCTTATACCAAACCTGAGATTCTTCCTATAACATGAGATGTGATATCCAACTCCTTCCCATTCCAATCCTGAGACACTTCCTATAGCATGGGATGTGATATCTCACTGCTTATACCAAACCTGAGACCCTTGCTATAGCATGAGATGAGATGTGATATCCAACTCCTTCCCATTCCAATCCTGAGACCCTTCCTATAGCATGAGATATGATATCTCAATGCTTCTAATATCAAACTTGAGACCCTCCCTATAGCATGAGATGTGATATCCAAGTCCTTCCCATTCCAATCCTGAGACCCTTCCGATAGCATGAGATGTGATGTCTCAATGCTTCTAATACCAAACCTGAGATCCTTCCTATAACATGAGATGTGATATCCAACTCCTTCCCATTCCAATCCTGAGACCCTTCCTATAGCATGAGATGTGATATCTCAATGCTTATACCAAACCTGAGACCCTTCCTATAGCATGAGATGTGAAATCCAACTCCTTCCCATTCCAATCCTGAGACCCTTCCTATAGCATGAGATGTGATATCTCAATGCTTATACCAAACCTGAGATCCTTCCTCTAACATGAAATGTGATATCCAACTCCTTCCCATTCCAATCCTGAGACACTTCCTATAGCATGAGATGTGATATCTAAATGCTTCTATACCAAACTTGAGACTCTTCCTATAACATGAGATGGGATATCCAACTCCTTCCCATTCCAATCCTTAGACCCTTCCTACAGCATGCAATATGATATCTCAATGATTCTAATAACAAACCTGAGACCCGTCCTATAACATGAGATGGGATATCCAACACCTTCCCATTCCAATCCTGAGACACTTCCGATAGCAGAGATGTGGTATCTCAATGCTTATACCAAACCTGAGACCCTTCCTATAACATGAGATGTGATATCCAACTCCTTCCCGTTCCAAACCTGAGACCCTTCCTATAGCATATGTGATATCCAACACATTCCCATTCCAAACATGAGACCCTTCCTATAGCAGGAATGTAATATCCAACTCCTTCCCATTCCAATCCTGAGACCATTCCTATAGCATGAGATGTGATATCTCAATGCTTCTAATACCAAACCTGAGATCCTTCCTATGACATGAGATGTGATATCCAATTCCTCCCCATTCCAAACCTGAGAACCTTCCTACAGCATGCGATGTGATATCTCAATGCTTCTAATACCAAACCTGAGACCAGTCCTATAACATGAGATTGGATATCCAACTCCTTCCCCTTCCAAACCTGAGACCCTTCCTATAGCATGAGATGTGATATCCAACTTCTTCCCATTCCAATCCTGAGACCCTTCCTATAACATGAGATGTGATGTCTCAATGCTTCTAATACCAAACCTGAGATCTTTCCTATAACATGAGATGTGATATCCAACTCCTTCCCATTCCAATCCTGAGACCCTTCCTGTAGCATGAGATGTGCTATCTCAATGCTTATACCAAACCTGAGACCCTTCCTAAAGCTTGAGATGTGATATCCAACTCCTTCCCATTCCAATCCTGAGACCCTTCCTAAAGCTTGAGATGTGATATCCAACTCCTTCCCATTCCAATCCTGAGACCCTTCCTATAGCATGAGATGTGATATCTCAAGGCCTCTAATACCAAACCTGAGATCCTTCCTCTAACATGAAATGTGATATCCAACTCCTTCCCCTTCCAAACCTGAGAGCCTTCCTATAGCATGAGATATGATATCCAAGTCCTTCCCATTCCAATCCTGAGACCCTTCCTATAACATGAAATGTGATATCCAACTCCTTCCCATTCCAACCTGAGACCCTTCCTATAGCATGAGATGGGATATCCAACTCCTTCCAAATCCAATACTGATACCCTTCCAATAGCATGAGATGTGATATCCCAATGCTTCTACCAAACCTGAGACCCATACTATGGCATGAGGTGTGATATCAAACTCCTTCCCATTCCAATCCTGAGACTCTTCCTATAGCTTGAGATGTGATATCCAACTCCTCCACATTCCAATTCTGAGACCCTTCCTATGCCATGAGACTTGATATCTCAATGCTTCTAATACCAAACCTGAGACCCGTCCTAAAACATCAGATGTGATATCCAAATCTTTCCCCTTCCAAACCTTAGACCCTTCCTTTATCATGAGATGTGATATCCAACTCCTTCCCATTCCATTCCTGAGACCCTTCCGATATCATGAGATTTGTTATCTCAATGCTTCTAATATCAAACTTGAGACCCTCGCTATAGCATGAGATGTGACATCCAAGTCCTCCCCATTCCAATCCTGAGACCCTTCCTATAGCATGAGATGTGATATCTCAATGCTTCTAATACCAAACCTGAGACCCTTCCTATAACATGAGATGGGATATCCAACTCCTTCCCATTCCAATCCTGAGACCCTTCCGATAGCAGAGATGTGATATCTCAATGCTTATACCAATCCTGAGACCCTTCCTATGGCCTGAGATGTCATATACAACTCCTTTCCAATCCAATCCTGAGACCCTTCCTATAGCATGAGATGTGATATCTCAATGCTTATACCAAATGTGAGACCCTTCCTATAGCATGAGATGTGATATCCAACTCCTTCCCATTCCAATCCTGAGACCCTTCCTATAGCATGAGATGTGATGTCTCAATGCTTCTAATACCAAACCTGAGATCCTTCCTATAACATGAGATGTGATATCCAACTCCTTCCCATTCCAATCCTGAGACCCTTCCTATAGCATGAGATGTGATGTCTCAATGCTTCTAATACCAAACCTGAGAACCTTCCTACAGCATGCGATGTGATATCTCAATGCTTCTAATACCAAACCTGAGACCAGTCCTATAACATGAGATTGGATATCCAACTCCTTCCCCTTCCAAACCTGAGACCCTTCCTCTAGCATGAGATGTGATATCCAACTCCTTCCCATTCCAATCCTGAGACCCTTCCTATAGCATGAGATGTGATATCCAACTCCTTCCCATTCCAATCCTGAGACCCTTCCTATAGCTTGAGATCTGATATCTCAATGCCTCTAATACCAAACCTGAGATCCTTCCTCTAACATGAAATGTGATATCCAACTCCTTCCCTTTCCAAACCTGAGAGCCTATCTATAGCATGAGATGTGATATCCAAGTCCTTCCCATTCCAATCCTGAGACACTTCCGATAGCAGAGATGTGATATCTCAATGCTTATACCAAACCTGAGACCCTTCCTATAACATGAGATGTGATATCCAACTCCTTCCCGTTCCAAACCTGAAACCCTTCCTTTAGCATGAGATGTGATATCCAGCTCCTTCCCATTCCAATCCTGAGACACTTCCGATAGCATGAGATGTGATATCTCAATGCTTCTAATATCAAAACTGAGACCCTCCCTATAGCATGATATGTGATATCTAAGTCCATCCCATTCCAATCCTGAGACCCTTCCTATAGCATGAGATGTGATATCTCAATGCTTCTCCCAAACCTGAGACCCTTCCTTTAGCATGAGATGTGATAACCAACTCCTTCCCATTCCAATCCTGAGACCCTTCCTATAGCATGAGATGTTATATCTCAATACTTCTAATACCAAACCTGAGATCCTTCCGATAACATGAGATGTGATATCCAAATCTTTCCCCTTCCAAACCTGAGACCCTCCCTTTAGCATGAGATGTGATATCCAACTCCTTCCCATTCCAATCCTGAGAACCTTCTGATAGCATGAGATGTGATATCTCAATGCTTCTATACCAAACCTGAGATCCTTCCGATAGCATGAGATGTGATATCTCAATGCTTCTAATACCAAACCTGAGTTCCTTCCTATAACATGAGATGTGATATCCAAATCCTT
The DNA here is from genome assembly GCF_040938575.1 of Ambystoma mexicanum. NCBI lineage: Eukaryota > Metazoa > Chordata > Amphibia > Caudata > Ambystomatidae > Ambystoma > Ambystoma mexicanum. The sequence continues at coordinate 345,437,638 of NC_090936.1, forward strand.
CCCCTTCCAAACCTGAGACCCTCCCTTTAGCATGAGATGTGATATCCAACTCCTTCCCATTCCAATCCTGAGACTCTTCTGATAGCATGAGATGTGATATCTCAATGCCTCTAATACCAAACCTGAGATCCTACCTCTAACATGAAATGTGATATCCAACTCTTTCCCCTTCCAAACCTGAGAGCCTTCCTATAGCATGAGATGTGATATCCAAGTCCTTCAAATTCCAATCCTGAGACCCTTCCTATAACATGAGATGTGATATCCAACTCCTTCCCATTCCAACCTGAGACCCTTCCTATAGCATGAGATGGGATATCCAACTCCTTCCAAATCCAATCCTGATACCCTTCCGATAGCATGAGATGTGATATCCCAATGCTTCTACCAAACCTGAGACCCATACTATGGCATGAGATGTGATATCAAACTCCTTCCCCTTCCAAACCTTAGACACTTCCTTTATCATGAGATGTGATATCCAACTCCTTCCCATTCCATCCCTGAGACCCTTTCGATATCATGAGATGTGATATCTCAATGCTTCTAATATCAAACTTGAGACCCTCCTTATAGCATGAGATGTGATATCCAAGTCCTTCCCATTCCAATCCCGAGACCCTTCCTATAGCATGAGATGTGATATCTCAATGCTTCTAATACCAAACCTGAGACCCTTCCTATAACATGAGATGGGAATATCCAACTCCTTCCCATTCCAATCCTGAGACCCTTCCGATAGTAGAGATGTGATATCTCAATGCTTATACCAAACCTGAGATCCTTCCTATAACATGAGATGTGATATCCAACTCCTTCCCATTCCAATCCTGAGACACTTCCTATAGCATGAGATGTGATATCTCACTGCTTATACCAAACCTGAGACCCTTGCTATAGCATGAGATGAGATGTGATATCCAACTCCTTCCCATTCCAATCCTGAGACCCTTCCTATAGCATGAGATATGATATCTCAATGCTTCTAATATCAAACTTGACACCCTCCCTATAGCATCAGATGTGATATCCAAGTCCTTCCCATTCCAATCCTGAGACCCTTCCGATAGCATGAGATGTGATGTCTCAATGCTTCTAATACCAAACCTGAGATCCTTCCTATAACATGAGATGTGATATCCAACTCCTTCCCATTCCAATCCTGAGACCCTTCCTATAGCATGAGATGTGATATCTCAATTCTTATACCAAACCTGAGACCCTTCCTATAGCATGAGATGTGATATCCAACTCCTTCCCATTCCAATCCTGAGACCCTTCCTATAGCATGAGATGTGATATCTCAATGCCTCTAATACCAAACCTGAGATCCTTCCTCTAACATGAAATGTGATATCCAACTCCTTCCCATTCCAATCCTGAGACACTTCCTATAGCATGAGATGTGATATCTAAATGCTTCTAATACCAAACTTGAGACTCTTCCTATAACATGAGATGGGATATCCAACTCCTTCCCATTCCAATCCTTAGACCCTTCCTACAGCATGCAATATGATATCTCAATGATTCTAATAGCAAACCTGAGACCCGTCCTATAACATGAGATGGGATATCCAACACCTTCCCATTCCAATCCTGAGACACTTCCGATAGCAGAGATGTGATATCTCAATGCTTATACCAAACCTGAGACCCTTCCTATAACATGAGATGTGATATCCAACTCCTTCCCGTTCCAAACCTGAGACCCTTCCTATAGCATATGTGATATCCAACACATTCCCATTCCAAACATGAGACCCTTCCTATAGCAGGAATGTAATATCCAACTCCTTCCCATTCCAATCCTGAGACCATTCCTATAGCATGAGATGTGATATCTCAATGCTTCTAATACCAAACCTGAGATCCTTCCTATGACATGAGATGTGATATCCAATTCCTCCCCATTCCAAACCTGAGAACCTTCCTACAGCATGCGATGTGATATCTCAATGCTTCTAATACCAAACCTGAGACCAGTCCTATAACATGAGATTGGATATCCAACTCCTTCCCCTTCCAAACCTGAGACCCTTCCTATAGCATGAGATGTGATATCCAACTTCTTCCCATTCCAATCCTGAGACCCTTCCTATAACATGAGATGTGATGTCTCAATGCTTCTAATACCAAACCTGAGATCTTTCCTATAACATGAGATGTGATATCCAAATCCTTCCCATTCCAATCCTGAGACCCTTCCTGTAGCATGAGATGTGCTATCTCAATGCTTATACCAAACCTGAGACCCTTCCTAAAGCTTGAGATGTGATATCCAACTCCTTCCCATTCCAATCCTGAGACCCTTCCTAAAGCTTGAGATGTGATATCCAACTCCTTCCCATTCCAATCCTGAGACCCTTCCTATAGCATGAGATGTGATATCTCAAGGCCTCTAATACCAAACCTGAGATCCTTCCTCTAACATGAAATGTGATATCCAACTCCTTCCCCTTCCAAACCTGAGAGCCTTCCTATAGCATGAGATATGATATCCAAGTCCTTCCCATTCCAATCCTGAGACCCTTCCTATAACATGAAATGTGATATCCAACTCCTTCCCATTCCAACCTGAGACCCTTCCTATAGCATGAGATGGGATATCCAACTCCTTCCAAATCCAATACTGATACCCTTCCAATAGCATGAGATATGATATCCCAATGCTTCTACCAAACCTGAGACCCATACTATGGCATGAGATGTGATATCAAACTCCTTCCCATTCCAATCCTGAGACTCTTCCTATAGCTTGAGATGTGATATCCAACTCCTTCACATTCCAATTCTGAGACCCTTCCTATGCCATGAGACTTGATATCTCAATGCTTCTAATACCAAACCTGAGACCCGTCCTAAAACATCAGATGTGATATCCAAATCTTTCCCCTTCCAAACCTTAGACCCTTCCTTTATCATGAGATGTGATATCAAACTCCTTCCCATTCCATTCCTGAGACCCTTCCGATATCATGAGATTTGTTATCTCAATGCTTCTAATATCAAACTTGAGACCCTCGCTATAGCATGAGATGTGACATCCAAGTCCTCCCCATTCCAATCCTGAGACCCTTCCTATAGCATGAGATGTGATATCTCAATGCTTCTAATACCAAACCTGAGACCCTTCCTATAACATGAGATGGGATATCCAACTCGTTCCCATTCCAATCCTGAGACCCTTCCGATAGCAGAGATGTGATATCTCAATGCTTATACCAATCCTGAGACCCTTCCTATGGCCTGAGATGTCATATACAACTCCTTCCCAATCCAATCCTGAGACCCTTCCTATAGCATGAGATGTGATATCTCAATGCTTATACCAAATGTGAGACCCTTCCTATAGCATGAGATGTGATATCCAACTCCTTCCCATTCCAATCCTGAGACCCTTCCTATAGCATGAGATGTGATGTCTCAATGCTTCTAATACCAAACCTGAGATCCTTCCTATAACATGAGATGTGATATCCAACTCCTTCCCATTCCAATCCTGAGACCCTTCCTATAGCATGAGATGTGATATCTCAATGCTTATACCAAACCTGAGACCCTTCCTATAGCATGAGATGTGATATCCAACTCCTTCCCATTCCAATCCTGAGACCCTTCCTATAGCATGAGATGTGATATCTCAATGCTTATACCAAACCTGAGATCCTTCCTCTAACATGAAATGTGATATCCAACTCCTTCCCATTCCAATCCTGAGACACTTCCTATAGCATGAGATGTGATATCTAAATGCTTCTATACCAAACTTGAGACTCTTCCTATAACATGAGATGGGATATCCAACTCCTTCCCATTCCAATCCTTAGACCCTTCCTACAGCATGCAATATGATATCTCAATGATTCTAATAACAAACCTGAGACCCGTCCTATAACATGAGATGGGATATCCAACACCTTCCCATTCCAATCCTGAGACACTTCCGATAGCAGAGATGTGATATCTCAATGCTTATACCAAACCTGAGACCCTTCCTATAACATGAGATGTGATATCCAACTCCTTCCCGTTCCAAACCTGAGACCCTTCCTATAGCATATGTGATATCCAACACATTCCCATTCCAAACATGAGACCCTTCCTATAGCAGGAATGTAATATCCAACTCCTTCCCATTCCAATCCTGAGACCATTCCTATAGCATGAGATGTGATATCTCAATGCTTCTAATACCAAACCTGAGATCCTTCCTATGACATGAGATGTGATATCCAATTCCTCCCCATTCCAAACCTGAGAACCTTCCTACAGCATGCGATGTGATATCTCAATGCTTCTAATACCAAACCTGAGACCAGTCCTATAACATGAGATTGGATATCCAACTCCTTCCCCTTCCAAACCTGAGTCCCTTCCTATAGCATGAGATGTGATATCCAACTTCTTCCCATTCCAATCCTGAGACCCTTCCTATAACATGAAATGTGATGTCTCAATGCTTCTAATACCAAACCTGAGATCTTTCCTATAACATGAGATGTGATATCCAACTCCTTCCCATTCCAATCCTGAGACCCTTCCTGTAGCATGAGATGTGCTATCTCAATGCTTATACCAAACCTGAGACCCTTCCTAAAGCTTGAGATGTGATATCCAACTCCTTCCCATTCCAATCCTGAGACCCTTCCTAAAGCTTGAGATGTGATATCCAACTCCTTCCCATTCCAATCCTGAGACCCTTCCTATAGCATGAGATGTGATATCTCAAGGCCTCTAATACCAAACCTGAGATCCTTCCTCTAACATGAAATGTGATATCCAACTCCTTCCCCTTCCAAACCTGAGAGCCTTCCTATAGCATGAGATATGATATCCAAGTCCTTCCCATTCCAATCCTGAGACCCTTCCTATAACATGAAATGTGATATCCAACTCCTTCCCATTCCAACCTGAGACCCTTCCTATAGCATGAGATGGGATATCCAACTCCTTCCAAATCCAATACTGATACCCTTCCAATAGCATGAGATGTGATATCCCAATGCTTCTACCAAACCTGAGACCCATACTATGGCATGAGATGTGATATCAAACTCCTTCCCATTCCAATCCTGAGACTCTTCCTATAGCTTGAGATGTGATATCCAACTCCTTCACATTCCAATTCTGAGACCCTTCCTATGCCATGAGACTTGATATCTCAATGCTTCTAATACCAAACCTGAGACCCGTCCTAAAACATCAGATGTGATATCCAAATCTTTCCCCTTCCAAACCTTAGACCCTTCCTTTATCATGAGATGTGATATCCAACTCCTTCCCATTCCATCCCTGAGACCCTTTCGATATCATGAGATGTGATATCTCAATGCTTCTAATATCAAACTTGAGACCCTCCTTATAGCATGAGATGTGATATCCAAGTCCTTCCCATTCCAATCCCGAGACCCTTCCTATAGCATGAGATGTGATATCTCAATGCTTCTAATACCAAACCTGAGACCCTTCCTATAACATGAGATGGGAATATCCAACTCCTTCCCATTCCAATCCTGAGACCCTTCCGATAGTAGAGATGTGATATCTCAATGCTTATACCAAACCTGAGATCCTTCCTATAACATGAGATGTGATATCCAACTCCTTCCCATTCCAATCCTGAGACACTTCCTATAGCATGAGATGTGATATCTCACTGCTTATACCAAACCTGAGACCCTTGCTATAGCATGAGATGAGATGTGATATCCAACTCCTTCCCATTCCAATCCTGAGACCCTTCCTATAGCATGAGATATGATATCTCAATGCTTCTAATATCAAACTTGAGACCCTCCCTATAGCATGAGATGTGATATCCAAGTCCTTCCCATTCCAATCCTGAGACCCTTCCGATAGCATGAGATGTGATGTCTCAATGCTTCTAATACCAAACCTGAGATCCTTCCTATAACATGAGATGTGATATCCAACTCCTTCCCATTCCAATCCTGAGACCCTTCCTATAGCATGAGATGTGATATCTCAATGCTTATACCAAACCTGAGACCCTTCCTATAGCATGAGATGTGATATCCAACTCCTTCCCATTCCAATCCTGAGACCCTTCCTATAGCATGAGATGTGATATCTCAATGCCTCTAATACCAAACCTGAGATCCTTCCTCTAACATGAAATGTGATATCCAACTCCTTCCCATTCCAATCCTGAGACCTTTCCTATAGCATGAGATGTGATATCTAAATGCTTCTAATACCAAACTTGAGACTCTTCCTATAACATGAGATGGGATATCCAACTCCTTCCCATTCCAATCCTTAGACCCTTCCTACAGCATGCAATATGATATCTCAATGATTCTAATAACAAACCTGAGACCCGTCCTATAACATGAGATGGGATATCCAACACCTTCCCATTCCAATCCTGAGACACTTCCGATAGCAGAGATGTGATATCTCAATGCTTATACCAAACCTGAGACCCTTCCTATAACATGAGATGTGATATCCAACTCCTTCCCGTTCCAAACCTGAGACCCTTCCTATAGCATATGTGATATCCAACACATTCCCATTCCAAAGATGAGACCCTTCCTATAGCAGGAATGTAATATCCAACTCCTTCCCATTCCAATCCTGAGACCATTCCTATAGCATGAGATGTGATATCTCAATGCTTCTAATACCAAACCTGAGATCCTTCCTATGACATGAGATGTGATATCCAATTCCTCCCCATTCCAAACCTGAGAACCTTCCTACAGCATGCGATGTGATATCTCAATGCTTCTAATACCAAACCTGAGACCAGTCCTATAACATGAGATTGGATATCCAACTCCTTCCCCTTCCAAACCTGAGACCCTTCCTATAGCATGAGATGTGATATCCAACTTCTTCCCATTCCAATCCTGAGACCCTTCCTATAACATGAGATGTGATGTCTCAATGCTTCTAATACCAAACTTGAGATCTTTCCTATAACATGAGATGTGATATCCAACTCCTTCCCATTCCAATCCTGAGACCCTTCCTGTAGCATGAGATGTGCTATCTCAATGCTTATACCAAACCTGAGACCCTTCCTAAAGCTTGAGATGTGATATCCAACTCCTTCCCATTCCAATCCTGAGACCCTTCCTAAAGCTTGAGATGTGATATCCAACTCCTTCCCATTCCAATCCTGAGACCCTTCCTATAGCATGAGATGTGATATCTCAAGGCCTCTAATACCAAACCTGAGATCCTTCCTCTAACATGAAATGTGATATCCAACTCCTTCCCCTTCCAAACCTGAGAGCCTTCCTATAGCATGAGATATGATATCCAAGTCCTTCCCATTCCAATCCTGAGACCCTTCCTATAACATGAAATGTGATATCCAACTCCTTCCCATTCCAACCTGAGACCCTTCCTATAGCATGAGATGGGATATCCAACTCCTTCCAAATCCAATACTGATACCCTTCCAATAGCATGAGATGTGATATCCCAATGCTTCTACCAAACCTGAGACCCATACTATGGCATGAGATGTGATATCAAACTCCTTCCCATTCCAATCCTGAGACTCTTCCTATAGCTTGAGATGTGATATCCAACTCCTTCACATTCCAATTCTGAGACCCTTCCTATGCCATGAGACTTGATATCTCAATGCTTCTAATACCAAACCTGAGACCCGTCCTAAAACATCAGATGTGATATCCAAATCTTTCCCCTTCCAAACCTTAGACCCTTCCTTTATCATGAGATGTGATATCAAACTCCATCCCATTCCATTCCTGAGACCCTTCCGATATCATGAGATTTGTTATCTCAATGCTTCTAATATCAAACTTGAGACCCTCGCTATAGCATGAGATGTGACATCCAAGTCCTCCCCATTCCAATCCTGAGACCCTTCCTATAGCATGAGATGTGATATCTCAATGCTTCTAATACCAAACCTGAGACCCTTCCTGTAACATGAGATGGGATATCCAACTCCTTCCCATTCCAATCCTGAGACCCTTCCGATAGCAGAGATGTGATATCTCAATGCTTATACCAATCCTGAGACCCTTCCTATGGCCTGAGATGTCATATACAACTCCTTCCCAATCCAATCCTGAGACCCTTCCTATAGCATGAGATGTGATATCTCAATGCTTATACCAAATGTGAGACCCTTCCTATAGCATGAGATGTGATATCCAACTCCTTCCCATTCCAATCCTGAGACCCTTCCTATAGCATGAGATGTGATGTCTCAATGCTTCTAATACCAAACCTGAGAACCTTCCTACAGCATGCGATGTGATATCTCAATGCTTCTAATACCAAACCTGAGACCAGTCCTATAACATGAGATTGGATATCCAACTCCTTCCCCTTCCAAACCTGAGACCCTTCCTATAGCATGAGATGTGATATCCAACTTCTTCCCATTCCAATCCTGAGACCCTTCCTATAACATGAGATGTGATGTCTCAATGCTTCTAATACCAAACCTGAGATCTTTCCTATAACATGAGATGTGATATCCAACTCCTTCCCATTCCAATCCTGAGACCCTTCCTATAGCATGAGATGTGCTATGTCAATGCTTATACCAAACCTGAGACCCTTCCTAAAGCTTGAGATGTGATATCCAACTCCTTCCCATTCCAATCCTGAGACCCTTCCTATAGCATGAGATGTGATATCTCAAGGCCTCTAATACCAAACCTGAGATCCTTCCTCTAACATGAAATGTGATATCCAACTCCTTCCCCTTCCAAACCTGAGAGCCTTCCTATAGCATGAGATATGATATCCAAGTCCTTCCCATTCCAATCCTGAGACCCTTCCTATAACATGAAATGTGATATCCAACTCCTTCCCATTCCAACCTGAGACCCTTCCTATAGCATGAGATGGGATATCCAACTCCATCCAAATCCAATACTGATACCCTTCCAATAGCATGAGATGTGATATCCCAATGCTTCTACCAAACCTGAGACCCATACTATGGCATGAGATGTGATATCAAACTCATTCCCATTCCAATCCTGAGACTCTTCCTATAGCTTAAGATGTGATATCCAACTCCTTCCCATTCCAATTCTGAGACCCTTCCTATGCCATGAGACTTGATATCTCAATGCTTCTAATACCAAACCTGAGACCCGTCCTATAACATGAGATGTGATATCCAAATCTTTCCCCTTCCAAACCTTAGACCCTTCCTTTATCATGAGATGTGATATCCAACTCCTTCCCATTCCAATCCTGAGACCCTTCCGATATCATGAGATTTGTTATCTCAATGCTTCTAATATCAAACTTGAGACCCTCCCTATAGCATGAGATGTAACATCCAAGTCCTCCCCATTCCAATCCTGAGACCCTTCCTATAGCATGAGATGTGATATCTCAATGCTTCTAATACCAAACCTGAGACCCTTCCTATAACATGAGATGTCATATACAACTCCTTCCCAATCCAATCCTGAGACCCTTCCTATAGCATGAGATGTGATATCTCAATGCTTATACCAAATCTGAGACCCTTCCTATAGCATGAGATGTGATATCCAACTCCTTCCCTTTCCAATCCTGAGATCCTTCCAATAACATGAGATGTGATATCCAACTCCTTCCCATTCCAATCCTGAGACCATTATGATAGCATGAGATGTGATATCTCAATGCCTCTAATACCAAACCTGAGATACTTCCGATAGCATGAGATGTGATATCTCAATGCTTCTAATACCAAACCTGAGATCCTTCCTATAACATGAGATGTGATTTCCAAATCCTTCCCCTTCCAAACCTGAGACCCTCCATTTAGCATGAGATGTGATATACAACTCCTTCCCATTCCAATCCTGAGACCCTTCTGATAGCATGAGATGTGATATCTCAATGCCTCTAATACCAAACCTGAGATCCTATCTCTAACATGAAATGTGATATCCATCTCCTTCCCTTTCCAAACCTGAGGCCCTGCCTATAGCATGAGATGTGATATCCAAGTCCTTCCCATTCCAATCCTGAGACCCTTCCTATAGCATGTGAAGTGATATCTCAATGCTTATACCAAACCTGAGACCCTTCCTATGGCATGAGATGTCATATACAACTCCTTCCCATTCCAATCCTGAGACTCTTCCTATAGCATGAGATGTGATATCTCAATGCTTATACCAAACCTGAGACCCTTCCTATAGCTTGAGATGTGATATCCAACTCCTTCCCATTCCAATCCTGAGACCCTTCCTATAGCTTGAGATGTGATATCCAACTCCTTCCCGTTCCAAACCTGAGAGCCTTCCTATAGCATGAGATATGATATCCAAGTCCTTCCCATTCCAATCCTGAGACCCTTCCTATAACATGAAATGTGATATCCAACTCCTTCCCATTCCAACCTGAGACCCTTCCTATAGCATGAGATGGGATATAAAACTTCTTCCAAATCCAATACTGATACCCTTCCGATAGCATGAGATTTGATATCCCGATGCTTCTACCAAACCTGAGACCCATACTATGGCATGAGATGTGATATCATACTCCTTCCCGTTCCAATCCTGAGACCCTTCCTATAGCTTGAGGTGTGATATCCAACTCCTTCCCATTCCAATTCTGAGACCCTTCTTATACCATGAGACTTGATATCTCAATGCTTCTAATACCAAACCTGAGACCCGTCCTATAACATGAGATGTGATATCCAAATCCTTCCGCTTCCAAACCTTAGACCCTTCCTTTATCATGAGATGTGGTATCCAACTCCTTCCCATTCCAATCCTGAGACCCTTCCGATATCATGAGATTTGGTATCTCAATGCTTCTAATATCAAACTTGAGACCCTCCCTATAGCATGAGATGTGACATCCAAGTCCTTCCCATTCCAATCCTGAGACCCTTCCTATAGCATGAGATGTGATATCTCTATGCTTCTAATACCAAACCTGAGACCCTTCCTATAAGATGAGATGGGATATCCAACTCCTTCCCATTCCAATCCTGAGACCCTTCCGATAGCAGAGATGTGATATCTCAATGCTTATACCAAACCTGAGACCCTTCCTATGGCCTGAGATGTCATATACAACTCCTTCCCATTCCAATCCTGAGACCCTTCCTTTAGCATGAGATGTGATATCTCAATACTTATACCAAATCTGAGACCCTTCCTATAGCATGAGATGTGATATCCAAATCATTCCCATTCCAATCCTGAGACCCTTCCTATAGCATGAGATGTGATATCTCAATGCTTATACCAAACCTGAGAGCCTACATATAGCATGAGATGTGATATCCAAGTCCATCCCATTCCAATCCTTAGACCCTTCCTACAGCATGCGATGTGATATCTCAATGATTCTAATACCAAACCAGAGACTCTTCCTATAACATGAGATGGGATATCCAACTCCTTCCCATTCCAATCCTGAGCCGCTTCCGATAGCAGAGATGTGATATCTCAATGCTTATACCAAACCTCAGACCCTTCCTATAACATGAGATGTGATATCCAACTCCTTCCCGTTCCAAACCTGAGACACTAACTATAGCATATGTGATATCCAACTCCTTCCCATTCCAAACATGAGACCCTTCCTATAGCAAGAAAGTAATATCCAACTCATACCCATTCCAATCCTGAGACCTTTCCTATAGCAAGAGATGTGATATCCAAATCCTTCCCATTCCAATCCTGAGACCCTTCCTATAACATGAGATGTGATATCCAACTCCTTCCCATTCCAACCTGAGACACTTCCTATAGCATGAGAAGGGATATCCAACTCCTTCCCAATCCAATCCTGAGACCCTTCCGATAGCAGAGATGTGATATCTCAATGCTTATACCAAACCTGAGACCCTTCCTATGGCATGAGATGTGATATCCAACTCCTTGCCATTCAAATCCTGAGACACTTCCTATAGCATGAGAAGGGATATCCAACTCCTTCCCAATCCAATCCTGAGACCCTTCCGATAGCAGAGACGTGATATCTCAATGCTTCTACCAAACCTGAGACCCTTCCTTTAGCATGAGATGTGATATCCAAATCCTTCACATTCCAATCCTGAGACCCTTCCTATAGCATGAGATGTGATATCTCAATGCTTCTAATACCAAACCTGAGATCCTTCCTATAACATGAGATGTGATATCCAATTCCTTCCCATTCCAAACCTGAGACCCTTCCTATTGGATGAGATGTGATATCCAACTCCTTCCCATTCCAACCCTGAGACCCTTCCTATAGCATGAGATGTGATGTCTCAATGCTTCTAATACCAAACCTTAGATCCTTCCTATAACATGAGATGTGATATCCAACTCCTTCCATTCCAATCCTGAGACCCGTCCTATAGCATGAGATGTGATATCTCAATGCTTATACCAAACCTGAGACCCTTCCTATAGCATGAGATGTGATATCCAACTACTTCCCATTCCAATCCTGAGACCCTTCCTATAGCATGAGATGTGATATCTCAATGCTTCTAATACCAAACCTGAGATCCTTCCTCTAACATGAAATGTGATATCCAACTCATTCCCTTTCCAAACCTAAGAGCCTATCTATAGCATGAGATGTGATATCCAAGTCCTTCCCATTCCAACCCTTAGACCCTTCCTACAGCATGCAATATGATATCTCAATGATTCTAATAACAAACCTGAGACCCGTCCTATAACATGAGATGGGATATCCAACTCCTTCCCATTCCAATCCTGAGACACTTCCGATAGCAGAGATGTGATATCTCAATGCTTATACCAAACCTGAGACCCTTCCTATAACATGAGATGTGATATCCAAATCCTTCCCGTTCCAAACCTGAGACCCTTCCTTTAGCATGAGATGTGATATCCAGCTCCTTCCCATTCCAATCCTGAGACCCTTCCTATAGCATGAGATGTGATATCTCAATGCTTCTAATACCAAACCTGAGATCCTTCCTCTAACATGAAATGTGATATCCAACTCCTTCCCTTTCCAAACCTAAGAGCCTATCTATAGCATGAGATGTGATATCCAAGTCCATCCCATTCCAATCCTTAGACCCTTCCTACAGCATGCGATGTGATATCTCAATGATTCTAATACCAAACCAGAGACTCGTCCTATAAAATGAGATGGGATATCCAACTCCTTCCCATTCCAATCCTGAGCCACTTCCGATAGCAGAGATGTGATATCTCAATGCTTATACCAAACCTGAGACCCTTCCTATAACATGAGATGTGATATCCAACTCCTTCCCATTCCAATCCTGAGACTCTTCTGATAGCATGAGATGTGATATCTCAATGCCTCTAATACCAAACCTGAGATCCTACCTCTAACATGAAATGTGATATCCAACTCTTTCCCCTTCCAAACCTGAGAGCCTTCCTATAGCATGAGATGTGATATCCAAGTCCTTCTAATTCCAATCCTGAGACCCTTCCTATAACATGAGATGTGATATCCAACTCCTAACCATTCCAACCTGAGACCCTTCCTATAGCATGAGATGGGATATCCAACTCCTTCCAAATCCAATCCTGATACCCTTCCGATAGCATGAGATGTGATATCCCAATGCTTCTACCAAACCTGAGACCCTTCCTATAACATGAGATGTGATATCCAACTCCTTCCCGTTCCAAACCTGAGACACTAACTATAGCATATGTGATATCCAACTCCTTCCCATTCCAAACATGAGACCCTTCCTATAGCAAGAAAGTAATATCCAACTCCTACCCATTCCAATCCTGAGACCCTTCCTATAGCATGAGATGTGATATCTCACTGCTTATACCAAACCTGAGACCCTTCCTATAGCATGAGATGTGATATCCAACTCCTTCCCATTCCAATCCTGAGACCCTTCCTATAGCATGAGATATGATATCTCAATGCTTCTAATATCAAACTTGAGACCCTCCCTATAGCATGAGATGTGATATCCAAGTCCTTCCCATTCCAATCCTGAGACCCTTCCGATAGCATGAGATGTGATATCTCAATGCTTCTAATACCAAACCTGAGATCCTTCCTATAACATGAGATGTGATATCCAACTCCTTCCCATTCCAATCCTGAGACCCTTCCTATAGCATGAGATGTGATATCTCAATGCTTATACCAAACCTGAGACCCTTCCTATAGCATGAGATGTGATATCCAGCTCCTTCCCATTCCAATCCCGAGACCCTTCTGATAGCATGAGATGTGATATCTCAATGCTTCTAATATCAAAACTGAGACCCTCCCTATAGCATGATATGTGATATCTAAGTCTTTCCCATTCCAATCCTGAGACCCTTCCTATAGCATGGGATGTGATATCTCAATGCTTCTACCAAACCTGAGACCCTTCCTTTAGCATGAGATGTGATAACCAACTCCTTCCCATTCCAATCCTGAGACCCTTCCTATAGCATGAGATGTGATATCTCAATACTTCTAATACCAAACCTGAGATCCTTCCGATAACATGAGATGTGATATCCAAATCCTTCCCCTTCCAAACCTGAGACCCTCCCTTTAGCATGAGATGTGATATCCACCTCCTTCCCATTCCAATCCTGAGAACCTTCTGATAGCATGAGATGTGATATCTCAATGCTTCTATACCAAACCTGAGATCCTTCCGATAGCATGAGATGTGATATCTCAATGCTTCTAATACCAAACCTGAGATCCTTCCTATAACATGAGATGTGATATCCAAATCCTTACCCTTCCAAACCTGAGACCCTCCCTTTAGCATGAGATGTGATATCCAACTCCTTCCCATTCCAATCATGAGACTCTTCTGATAGCATGAGATGTGATATCTCAATGCCTCTGATACCAAACCTGAGATCCTACCTCTAACATGAAATGTGATATCCAACTCTTTCCCCTTCCAAACCTGAGAGCCTTCCTATAGCATGAGATGTGATATCCAAGTCCTTCTAATTCCAATCCTGAGACCCTTCCTATAACATGAGATGTGATATCCAACTCCTTCCCATTCCAACCTGAGACCCTTCCTATAGCATGAGATGGGATATCCAACTCCTTCCAAATCCAATCCTGATACCTTTCCGATAGCATGAGATGTGATATCCCAATGCTTCTACCAAACCTGAGACCCTTCCTATAACATGAGATGTGATATCCAACTCCTTCCCGTTCCAAACCTGAGACACTAACTATAGCATATGTGATATCCAACTCCTTCCCATTCCAAACATGAGACCCTTCCTATAGCAAGAAAGTAATATCCAACTCCTACCCATTCCAATCCTGAGACCCTTCCTATAGCAAGAGATGTGATATCCAAATCCTTCCCATTCCAATCCTGAGACCCTTCCTATAACATGAGATGTGATATCCAACTCCTTCCCATTCCAACCTGAGGCACTTCCTATAGCATGAGAAGGGATATCCAACTCCTTCCCAATCCAATCCTGAGACCCTTCCGATAGCAGAGATGTGATATCTCAATGCTTATACCAAACCTGAGACCCTTCCTATAGCATGAGAAGGGATATCCAACTCCTTCCCAATCCAATCCTGAGACCCTTCCGATAGCAGAGACGTGATATCTCAATGCTTCTACCAAACCTGAGACCCGTCCTTTAGCATGAGATGTGATATCCAAATCCTTCACATTCCAATCCTGAGACCCTTCCTATAGCATGAGAAGGGATATCTCAATGCTTCTAATACCAAACCTGAGATCCTTCCTATAACATGAGATGTGATATCCAATTCCTTCCCATTCCAATCCTGAGACCCTTCCAATAGCAGAGATGTCATATCTCAATGCTTATACCAAACCTGAGACCCTTCCTATGGCCTGAGATGTCATATACAACTCCTTCCCATTCCAATCCTGAGACCCTTCCTATAGCATGAGATGTGATATCTCAATGCTTATACCAAATCTGAGACCCTTCCTATAGCATGAGATGTGATATCCAACTCCTTCCCATTCCCATCCTGAGACCCTTCCTATAGCATGAGATGTGATGTCTCAATGCTTCTAATACCAAACCTGAGATCCTTCCTATAACATGAGATGTGATATCCAACTCCTTCCCATTCCAATCCTGAGACCCTTATGAAAGCATGAGATGTGATATCTCAATGCTTCTAATACCAAACCTGAGATCCTTCCTATAACATGAGATGTGATTTCCAAATCCTTCCCCTTCCAAACCTGAGACCCTCCCTTTAGCATGAGATGTGATATCCATCTCCTTCCCATTCCAATCCTGAGACCCTTCTGATAGCATGAGATGCGATATCTCAATGCCTCTAATACCAGACCTGAGATCCTACCTCTAACATGAAATGTGATATCCATCTCATTCCCTTTCCAAACCTGAGACCCTGCCTATAGCATGAGATGTGATATCCAAGTCCTTCCCATTCCAATCCTGAGACCCTTCCTATAGCATGTGATGTGATATCTCAATGCTTATACCAAACCTGAGACCCTTCCTATGGCATGAGATGTCATATACAACTCCTTCCCATTCCAATCCTGAGACCCTTCCTATAGCATGAGATGTGATATCTCAATGCTTATACCAAACCTGAGACCCTTCCTATAGCATTAGATGTGATATCCAACTTCTTCCCATTCCAATCCTGAGACCCTTCCTATAACATGAGATGTGATGTCTCAATGCTTCTAATACCAAACCTGAGATCTTTCCTATAACATGAGATGTGATATCCAACTCCTTCCCATTCCAATCCTGAGACCCTTCCTATAGCATGAGATGTGATATCACAATGCTCATACCAAACCTGAGACCGTTCCTATAGCTTGAGATGTGATATCCAACTCCTTCCCATTCCAATCCTGAGACCCTTCCTATAGCATGAGATGTGATATCTCAAGGCCTCTAATACCAAACCTGAGATCCTTCCTCTAACACAAAATGTGATATCCAACTCCTTCCCCTTCCAAACCTGAGAGCCTTCCTATAGCATGGGATATGATATCCAAGTCCTTCCCATTCCAATCCTGAGACCCTTCCTATAACATGAAATGTGATATCCAACTCCTTCCCATTCCAACCTGAGACCCTTCCTATATCATGAAATGGGATATCTCAATGCTTCTAATACCAAACCTGAGACTCTTCCTATAACATGAGATGGGATATCCAACTCCTTCCCATTCCAATCCTAAGACCCTTTTGATAGCAGAGATGTGATATCTCAATGCTTATACCAAACCTGAGACCCTTCCTACGGCATGAGATGTCATATACAACTCCTTCCCATTCCAATCCTGAGACCCTTCCTATAGCACGTGATGTGATATCTCAATGCTTATACCAAACCTGAGACCCTTCCTCTAGAATGAGATGTGATATCCAACTCCTTCCCATTCCAATCCTGAGACCCTTCCTATAGCATGAGATGTGATATCCAACTCCTTCCCATTCCAATCCTGAGACCCTTCCTATAGCCTGAGATCTGATATCTCAATGCCTCTAATACCAAACATGAGATCCTTCCTCTAACATGAAATGTGATATCCAACTCCTTCCCTTTCCAAACCTGAGAGCCTATCTATAGCATGAGATGTGATATCCAAGTCCTTCCCATTCCAATCCTGAGACACTTCCGATAGCAGAGATGTGATATCTCAATGCTTATACCAAACCTGAGACCCTTCCTATAACATGAGATGTGATATCCAACTCCTTCCCGTTCCAAACCTGAGACCCTTCCTTTAGCATGAGATGTGATATCCAGCTCCTTCCCATTCCAATCCTGAGACCCTTCTGATAGCATGAGATGTGATATCTCAATGCTTCTAATATCAAAACTGAGACCCTCCCTATAGCATGATATGTGATATCTAAGTCTTTTCCATTCCAATCCTGAGACCCTTCCTATAGCATGAGATGTGATATCTCAATGCTTCTACCAAACCTGAGACCCTTCCTTTAGCATGAGATGTGATAACCAACTCCTTCCCATTCCAATCCTGAGACCCTTCCTATAGCATGAGATGTGATATCTCAATACTTCTAATACCAAATCTGAGATCCTTCCGATAACATGAGATGTGATATCCAAATCCTTCCCCTTCCAAACCTGAGACCCTCCCTTTAGCATGAGATGTGATATCCACCTCCTTCCCATTCCAATCCTGAGAACCTTCTGATAGCATGAGATGTGATATCTCAATGCTTCTATACCAAACCTGAGATCCTTCCGATAGCATGAGATGTGATATCTCAATGCTTCTAATACCAAACCTGAGATCCTTCCTATAACATGAGATGTGATATCCAAATCCTTCCCCTTCCAAACCTGAGACCCTCCCTTTAGCATGAGATGTGATATCCAACTCCTTCCCATTCCAATCCTGAGACTCTTCTGATAGCATGAGATGTGATATCTCAATGCCTCTAATACCAAACCTGAGATCCTACCTCTAACATGAAATGTGATATCCAACTCTTTCCCCTTCCAAACCTGAGAGCCTTCCTATAGCATGAGATGGGATATCCAAGTCCTTCTAATTCCAATCCTGAGACCCTTCCTATAACATGAGATGTGATATCCAACTCCTTCCCATTCCAACCTGAGACCCTTCCTATAGCATGAGATGGGATATCCAACTCCTTCCAAATCCAATCCTGATACCCTTCCGATAGCATGAGATGTGATATCCCAATGCTTCTACCAAACCTGAGACCCATACTATGGCATGAGATGTGATTTCAAACTCCTTCCCCTTCCAAACCTTAGACACTTCCTTTATCATGAGATGTGATATCCAACTCCTTCCCATTCCATCCCTGAGACCCTTCCGATATCATGAGATGTGATATCTCAATGCTTCTAATATCAAACTTGAGACCCTCCTTATAGCATGAGATGTGATATCCAAGTCCTTCCCATTCCAATCCTGAGACCCTTCCTATAGCATGAGATGTGATATCTCAATGCTTCTAATACCAAACCTGAGACCCTTCCTATAACATGATATGGGAATATCCAACTCCTTCCCATTCCAATCCTGAGACCCTTCCGATAGTAGAGATGTGATATCTCAATGCTTATACCAAACCTGAGATCCTTCCTATAACATGAGATGTGATATCCAACTCCTTCCCATTCCAATCCTGATACATTTCCTATAGCATGAGATGTGATATCTCACTGCTTATACCAAACCTGAGACCCTTCCTATAGCATGAGATGTGATATCCAACTCCTTCCCATTCCAATCCTGAGACCCTTCCTATAGCATGAGATATGATATCTCAATGCTTCTAATATCAAACTTGAGACCCTCCGTATAGCATGAGATGTGATATCCAAGTCCTTCCCATTCCAATCCTGAGACCCTTCCGATAGCATGAGATGTGATGTCTCAATGCTTCTAATACCAAACCTGAGATCCTTCCTATAACATGAGATGTGATATCCAACTCCTTCCCATTCCAATCCTGAGACCCTTCCTATAGCATGAGATGTGATATCTCAATGCTTATACCAAACCTGAGACCCTTCCTATAATATGAGATGTGATATCCAACTCCTTCCCATTCCAATCCTGAGACCCTTCCTATAGCATGAGATGTGATATCTCAATGCCTCTAATACCAAACCTGAGATCCTTCCTCTAACATGAAATGTGATATCCAACTCCTTCCCATTCCAATCCTGAGACACTTCCTATAGCATGAGATGTGATAGCTAAATGCTTCTAATACCAAACCTGAGACTCTTCCTATAACATGAGATGGGATATCCAACTCCTTCCCATTCCAATCCTTAAACCCTTCCTACAGCATGCAATATGATATCTCAATGATTCTAATAACAAACCTGAGACCCATCCTATAACATGAGATGGGATATCCAACACCTTCCCATTCCAATCCTGAGACACTTCCGATAGCAGAGATGTGATATCTCAATGCTTATACCAAACCTGAGACCCTTCCTATAACATGAGATGTGATTTCCAACTCCTTCCCGTTCCAAACCTGAGACCCTTCCTATAGCATATGTGATATCCAACACATTCCCATTCCAAACATGAGACCCTTCCTATAGCAGGAATGTAATATCCAACTCCTTCCCATTCCAATCCTGAGACCATTCCTATAGCATGAGATGTGATATCTCAATGCTTCTAATACCAAACCTGAGATCCTTCCTATGACATGAGATGTGATATCCAATTCCTCCCCATTCCAAACCTGAGAACCTTCCTACAGCATGAGAAGGGATATCTCAATGCTTCTAATACCAAACCTGAGATCCTTCCTATAACATGAGATGTGATATCCAATTCCTTCCCATTCCAATCCTGAGACCCTTCCGATAGCAGAGATGTGATATCTCAATGCTTATACCAAACCTGAGACCCTTCCTATGGCCTGAGATGTCATATACAACTCCTTCCCATTCCAATCCTGAGACCCTTATGAAAGCATGAGATGTGATATCTCAATGCTTCTAATACCAAACCTGAGATCCTTCCTATAACATGAGATGTGATTTCCAAATCCTTCCCCTTCCAA
The DNA here is from genome assembly GCF_040938575.1 of Ambystoma mexicanum. Taxonomy (NCBI): domain Eukaryota; kingdom Metazoa; phylum Chordata; class Amphibia; order Caudata; family Ambystomatidae; genus Ambystoma; species Ambystoma mexicanum. Next base: position 345,458,154 of record NC_090936.1, read on the forward strand.
ACCTGAGACCATCCCTTTAGCATGAGATGTGATATCCAACTCCTTCCATTCCAATCCTGAGACCCTTCTGATAGCATGAGATGTGATATCTCAATGCCTCTAATACCAAACCTGAGATCCTACCTCTAACATGAAATGTGATATCCATCTCATTCCCTTTCCAAACCTGAGACCCTGCCTATAGCATGAGATGTGATATCCAAGTCCTTCCCATTCCAATCCTGAGACCCTTCCTATAGCATGTGATGTGATATCTCAATGCTTATACCAAACCTGAGACCCTTCCTATGGCATGAGATGTCATATACAACTCCTTCCCATTCCAATCCTGAGACCCTTCCTATAGCATGAGATGTGATATCACAATGCTTATACCAAACCTGAGACCCTTCCTATAGCATGAGATGTGATATCCAACTACTTCCCATTACAATCCTGAGACCCTTCCTATAACATGAGATGTGATGTCTCAATGCTTCTAATACCAAACCTGAGATCTTTCCTATAACATGAGATGTGATATCCAACTCCTTCCCATTCCAATCCTGAGACCCTTCCTATAGCATGAGATGTGATATCACAATGCTTATACCAAACCTGAGACCGTTCCTATAGCTTGAGATGTGACATCCAACTCCTTCCCATTCCAATCCTGAGACCCTTCCTATAGCATGAGATGTGATATCTCAAGGCCTCTAATACCAAACCTGAGATCCTTCCTCTAACATGAAATGTGATATCCAACTCCTTCCCCTTCCAAACCTGAGAGCCTTCCTATAGCATGGGATATGATATCCAAGTCCTTCCCATTCCAATCCTGAGACCCTTCCTATAACATGAAATGTGATATCCAACTCCTTCCCATTCCAACCTGAGACCCTTCCTATATCATGAGATGGGATATCTCAATGCTTCTAATACCAAACCTGAGACTCTTCCTATAACATGAGATGGGATATCCAACTCCTTCCCATTCCAATCCTAAGACCCTTTTGATAGCAGAGATGTGATATCTCAATGCTTATACCAAACATGAGACCCTTCCTACGGCATGAGATGTCATATACAACTCCTTCCCATTCCAATCCTGAGACCCTTCCTATAGCACGAGATGTGATATCTCAATGCTTGTACCAAACCTGAGACCCTTCCTCTAGAATGAGATGTGATATCCAACTCCTTCCCATTCCAATCCTGAGACCCTTCCTATAGCATGAGATGTGATATCCAACTCCTTCCCATTCCAATCCTGAGACCCTTCCTATAGCCTGAGATCTGATATCTCAATGCCTCTAATACCAAACCTGAGATCCTTCCTCTAACATGAAATGTGATATCCAACTCCTTCCCTTTCCAAACCTGAGAGCCTATCTATAGCATGAGATGTGATATCCAAGTCCTTCCCATTCCAATCCTGAGACACTTCCGATAGCAGAGATGTGATATCTCAATGCTTATACCAAACCTGAGACCCTTCCTATAACATGAGATGTGATATCCAACTCCTTCCCGTTCCAAACCTGAGACCCTTCCTTTAGCATGAGATGTGATATCCAAGTCCTTCCCATTCCAATCCTGAGACACTTCCGATAGCAGAGATGTGATATCTCAATGCTTATACCAAACCTGAGACCCTTCCTATAACATGAGATGTGATATCCAACTCCTTCCCATTCCAATCCTGAGACCCTTCTGATAGCATGAGATGTGATATCTCAATGCTTCTAATATCAAAACTGAGACCCTCCCTATAGCATGATATGTGATATCTAAGTCCTTCCCATTCCAATCCTGAGACCCTTCCTATAGCATGAGATGTGATATCTCAATGCTTCTACCAAACCTGAGACCCTTCCTTTAGCATGAGATGTGATAACCAACTCCTTCCCATTCCAATCCTGAGACCCTTCCTATAGCATGAGATGTGATATCTCAATACTTCTAATACCAAACCTGAGATCCTTCCGATAACATGAGATGTGATATCCAAATCCTTCCCCTTCCAAACCTGAGACCCTCCCTTTAGCATGAGATGTGATATCCACCTCCTTCCCATTCCAATCCTGAGAACCTTCTGATAGCATGAGATGTGATATCTCAATGCTTCTATACCAAACCTGAGATCCTTCCGATAGCATGAGATGTGATATCTCAATGCTTCTAATACCAAACCTGAGATCCTTCATATAACATGAGATGTGATAATCAAATCCTTCCCCTTCCAAATCTGAGACCCTCCCTTTAGCATTAGATGTGATATCCTACTCCTTCCCATTCCAATCCTGAGACTCTTCTGATAGCATGAGATGTGATATCTCAATGCCTCTAATACCAAACCTGAGATCCTACCTCTAACATGAAATGTGATATCCAACTCTTTCCCCTTCCAAACCTGAGAGCCTTCCTATAGCATGAGATGTGATATCCAAGTCCTTCTAATTCCAATCTTGAGACCCTTCCTATAACATGAGATGTGATATCCAACTCCTTCCCATTCCAACCTGAGACCCTTCCTATAGCATGAGATGGGATATCCAACTCCTTCCAAATCCAATCCTGATACCCTTCCGATAGCATGAGATGTGATATCCCAATGCTTCTACCAAACCTGAGACCCATACTATGGCATGAGATGTGATATCAAACTCCTTCCCCTTCCAAACCTTAGACACTTCCTTTATCATGAGATGTGATATCCAACTCCTTCCCATTCCATCCCTGAGACCCTTCCGATATCATGAGATGTGATATCTCAATGCTTCTAATATCAAACTTGAGACCCTCCTTATAGCATGAGATGTGATATCCAAGTCCTTCCCATTCCAATCCTGAGACCCTTCCTATAGCATGAGATGTGATATCTCAATGCTTCTAATACCAAACCTGAGACCCTTCCTATAACATGAGATGTGATATCCAACTCCTTCCCATTCCAATCCTGAGACACTTCCTATAGCATGAGATGTGATATCTCACTGCTTATACCAAACCTGAGACCCTTCCTATAGCATGAGATGTGATATCCAACTCCTTCCCATTCCAATCCTGAGACCCTTCCGATAGCATGAGATGTGATGTCTCAATGCTTCTAATACCAAACATGAGATCCTTCCTATAACATGAGATGTGATATCCAACTCCTTCCCATTCCAGTCCTGAGACCCTTCCTATAGCATGAGATGTGATATCTCAATGCTTATACCAAACCTGAGACCCTTCCTATAGCATGAGATGTGATATCCAACTCCTTCCCATTCCAATCCTGAGACCCTTCCTATAGCATGAGATGTGATATCTCAATGCCTCTAATACCAAACCTGAGATCCTTCCTCTAACATGAAATGTGATATCCAACTCCTTCCCATTCCAATCCTGAGACACTTCCTATAGCATGAGATGTGATAGCTTAATGCTTCTAATACCAAACTTGAGACTCTTCCTATAACATGAGATGGGATATCCAACTCCTTCCCATTCCAATCCTTAGACCCTTCCTACAGCATGCAATATGATATCTCAATGATTCTAATAACAAACCTGAGACCCGTCCTATAACATGAGATGGGATATCCAACACCTTCCCATTCCAATCCTGAGACACTTCCGATAGCAGAGATGTGATATCTCAATGCTTATACCAAACCTGAGACCCTTCCTATAACATGAGATGTGATATCCAACTCCTTCCCGTTCCAAACCTGAGACCCTTCCTATAGCATATGTGATATCCAACACATTCCCATTCCAAACAAGAGACCCTTCCTATAGCAGGAATGTAATATCCAACTCCTTCCCATTCCAATCCTGAGACCATTCCTATAGCATGAGATGTGATATCTCAATGCTTCTAATACCAAACCTGAGATCCTTCCTATGACATGAGATGTGATATCCAATTCCTCCCCATTCCAAACCTGAGAACCTTACTACAGCATGCGATGTGATATCTCAATGCTTCTAATACCAAACCTGAGACCAGTCCTATAACATGAGATTGGATATCCAACTCCTTCCCCTTCCAAACCTGAGACCCTTCCTATAGCATGAGATGTGATATCCAACTTCTTTCCATTCCAATCCTGAGACCCTTCCTATAACATGAGATGTGATATCCAAGTCCTTCCCATTCCAATCCTGAGACACTTCCGATAGCAGAGATGTGATATCTCAATGCTTATACCAAACCTGAGACCCTTCCTATAACATGAGATGTGATATCCAACTCCTTCCCGTTCCAAACCTGAGACCCTTCCTTTAGCATGAGATGTGATATCCAGCTCCTTCCCATTCCAATCCTGAGACCCTTCTGATAGCATGAGATGTGATATCTCAATGCTTCTAATATTAAACTGAGACCCTCCATATAGCATGATATGTGATATCTAAGTCCTTCCCATTCCAATCCTGAGACCCTTCCTATAGCATGAGATGTGATACCTCAATGCTTCTACCAAACCTGAGACCCTTCCTTTAGCATGAGATGTGATAACCAACTCCTTCCCATTCCAATCCTGAGACCCTTCCTATAGCATGAGACGTGATATCTCAATACTTCTAATACCAAACCTGAGATCCTTCCGATAACATGAGATGTGATATCCAAATCCTTCCCCTTCCACCCTGAGACCCTCCCTTTAGTATGAGATGTGATATCCAACTCCTTCCCATTCCAATCCTGAGAACCTTCTGATAGCATGAGATGTGATATCTCAATGCTTCTATACCAAACCTGAGATCCTTCCGATAGCATGAGATGTGATATCTCAATGCTTCTAATACCAAACCTGAGATCCTTCCTATAACATGAGATGTGATATCCAAATCCTTCCCCTTCCAAACCTGAGACCCTCCCTTTAGCATGAGATGTGATATCCAACTCCTTCCCATTCCAATCCTGAGACTCTTCTGATAGCATGAGATGTGATATCTCAATGCCTCTAATACCAAACCTGAGATCCTACCTCTAACATGAAATGTGATATCCAACTCTTTCCCCTTCCAAACCTGAGAGCCTTCCTATAGCATGAGATGTGATATCCAAGTCCTTCTAATTCCAATCCTGAGACCCTTCCTATAACATGAGATGTGATATCCAACTCCTTCCCATTCCATCCCTGAGACCCTTCCGATATCATGAGATGTGATATCTCAATGCTTCTAATATCAAACTTGAGACCCTCCTTATAGCATGAGATGTGATATCCAAGTCCTTCCCATTCCAATCCTGAGACCCTTCCTATAGCATGAGATGTGATATCTCAATGCTTCTAATACCAAACCTGAGACCCTTCCTATAACATGAGATGGGAATATCCAACTCCTTCCCATTCCAATCCTGAGACCCTTCGGATAGTAGAGATGTGATATCTCAATGCTTATACCAAACCTGAGATCCTTCCTATAACATGAGATGTGATATCCAACTCCTTCCCATTCCAATCCTGAGACACTTCCTATAGCATGAGATGTGATATCTCACTGCTTATACCAAACCTGAGACCCTTCCTATAGCATGAGATGTGATATCCAACTCCTTCCCATTCCAATCCTGAGACCCTTCCTATAGCATGAGATATGATATCTCAATGCTTCTAATATCAAACTTGAGACCCTCCCTATAGCATGAGATGTGATATCCAAGTCCTTCCCATTCCAATCCTGAGACCCTTCCGATAACATGAGATGTGATGTCTCAATGCTTCTAATACCAAACCTGAGATCCTTCCTATAACATGAGATGTGATATCCAACTCCTTCCCATTCCAATCCTGAGACCCTTCCTATAGCATGGGATGTGATATCTCAATGCTTATACCAAACCTGAGACCCTTCCTATAGCATGAGATGTGATATCCAACTCCTTCCCATTCCAATCCTGAGACCCTTCCTATAGCATGAGATGTGATATCTCAATGCCTCTAATACCAAACCTGAGATCCTTCCTCTAACATGAAATGTGATATCCAACTCCTTCCCATTCCAATCCTGAGACACTTCCTATAGCATGAGATGTGATAGCTAAATGCTTCTAATACCAAACTTGAGACTCTTCCTATAACATGAGATGGGATATCCAACTCCTTCCCATTCCAATCCTTAGACCCTTCCTACAGCATGCAATATGATATCTCAATGATTCTAATAACAAACCTGAGACCCGTCCTATAACATGAGATGGGATATCCAACACCTTCCCATTCCAATCCTGAGACACTTCCGATAGTAGAGATGTGATATCTCAATGCTTATACCAAACCTGAGACCCTTCCTATAACATGAGATGTGATATCCAACTCCTTCCCGTTCCAAACCTGAGACCCTTCCTATAGCATATGTGATATCCAACACATTCCCATTCCAAACATGAGACCCTTCCTATAGCAGGAATGTAATATCCAACTCCTTCCCATTCCAATCCTGAGACCATTCCTATAGCATGAGATGTGATATCTCAATGCTTCTAATACCAAACCTGAGATCCTTCCTATGACATGAGATGTGATATCCAATTCCTCCCCATTCCAAACCTGAGAACCTTCCTACAGCATGCGATGTGATATCTCAATGCTTCTAATACCAAACCTGAGACCAGTCCTATAACATGAGATTGGATATCCAACTCCTTCCCCTTCCAAACCTGAGACCCTTCCTATAGCATGAGATGTGATATCCAACTTCTTCCCATTCCAATCCTGAGACCCTTCCTATAACATGAGATGTGATGTCTCAATGCTTCTAATACCAAACCTGAGATCTTTCCTATAACATGAGATGTGATATCCAACTCCTTCCCATTCCAATCCTGAGACCCTTCCTATAGCATGAGATGTGATATCTCAAGGCCTCTAATACCAAACCTGAGATCCTTCCTCTAACACGAAATGTGATATCCAACTCCTTCTCCTTCCAAACCTGAGAGCCTTCCTATAGCATGAGATATGATATCCAAGTCCTTCCCATTCCAATCCTGAGACCCTTCCTATAACATGAAATGTGATATCCAACTCCTTCCCATTCCAACCTGAGACCCTTCCTATAGCATGAGATGGTATATCCAACTCCTTCCAAATCCAATACTGATACCCTTTCAATAGCATGAGATGTGATATCCCAATGCTTCTATCAAACCTGAGAACCATACTATGGCATGAGATGTGATATCAAACTCCTTCCCATTCCAATCCTGAGACTCTTCCTATAGCTTGAGATGTGATATCCAACTCCTTCCCATTCCAATTCTGAGACCCTTCCTATACCATGAGACTTGATATCTCAATGCTTCTAATACCAAACCTGAGACCCGTCCTATAACATGAGATGTGATATCCAAATCTTTCCCCTTCCAAACCTTAGACCCTTCCTTTATCATGAGATGTGATATCCAACTCCTTCCCATTCCAATCCTGAGACCCTTCCGATATCATGAGATTTGTTATCTCAATGCTTCTAATATCAAAATTGAGACCCTCCCTATAGCATGAGATGGGATATCCAACTCCTTCCCATTCCAATCCTGAGACCCTTCCGATAGCAGAGATGTGATATCTCAATGCTTATACCAAATCTGAGACCCTTCCTATAGCATGAGATGTGATATCCAACTCCTTCCCATTCCAATCCTGAGACCCTTCCTATAGCATGAGATGTGATGTCTCAATGCTTCTAATACCAAACCTGAGATCCTTCCTATAACATGAGATGTGATATCCAACTCCTTCCCATTCCAATCCTGAGACCCTTCCTATAGCATGAGATGTGCTATCTCAATGCTTATACCAAACCTGAGACCCTTCCTAAAGCTTGAGATGTGATATCCAACTCCTTCCCATTCCAATCCTGAGACCCTTCCTATAGCATGAGATGTGATATCTCAAGGCCTCTAATACCAAACCTGAGATCCTTCCTCTAACATGAAATGTGATATCCAACTCCTTCCCCTTCCAAACCTGAGAGCCTTCCTATAGCATGAGATATGATATCCAAGTCCTTCCCATTCCAATCCTGAGACCCTTCCTATAACATGAAATGTGATATCCAACTCCTTCCCATTCCAACCTGAGACCCTTCCTATAGCATGAGATGGGATATCCAACACCTTCCAAATCCAATACTGATACCCTTCCAATAGCATGAGATGTGATATCCCAATGCTTCTACCAAACCTGAGACCCATACTATGGCATGAGATGTGATATCAAACTCCTTCCCATTCCAATCCTGAGACTCTTCCTATAGCTTGAGATGTGATATCCAACTCCTTCACATTCCAATTCTGAGACCCTTCCTATGCCATGAGACTTGATATCTCAATGCTTCTAATACCAAACCTGAGACCCGTCCTATAACATGAGATGTGATATCCAAATCTTTCCCCTTCCAAACCTTAGACCCTTCCTTTATCATGAGATGTGATATCCAACTCCTTCCCATTCCAATCCTGAGACCCTTCCGATATCATGAGATTTGTTATCTCAATGCTTCTAATATCAAACTTGAGACCCTCCCTATAGCATGAGATGTGACATCCAAGTCCTCCCCATTCCAATCCTGAGACCCTTCCTATAGCATGAGATGTGATATCTCAATGCTTCTAATACCAAACCTGAGACCCTTCCTATAACATGAGATGGGATATCCAACTCCTTCCCATTCCAATCCTGAGACCCTTCCGATAGCAGAGATGTGATATCTCAATGCTTATACCAATCCTGAGACCCTTCCTATGGCCTGAGATGTCATATACAACTCCTTCCCAATCCAATCCTGAGACCCTTCCTATAACATGAGATGTGATATCTCAATGCTTATACCAAATGTGAGACCCTTCCTATAGCATGAGATGTGATATCCAACTCCTTCCCATTCCAATCCTGAGACCCTTCCTATAGCATGAGATGTGATGTCTCAATGCTTCTAATACCAAACCTGAGATCCTTCCTATAACATGAGATGTCATATCCAACTCCTTCCCATTCCAATCCTGAGACCCTTCCTATAGCATGAGATGTGATGTCTCAATGCTTCTAATACCAAACCTGAGAACCTTCCTACAGCATGCGATGTGATATCTCAATGCTTCTAATACCAAACCTGAGACCAGTCCTATAACATGAGATTGGATATCCAACTCCTTCCCCTTCCAAACCTGAGACCCTTCCTATAGCATGAGATGTGATATCCAACTTCTTCCCATTCCAATCCTGAGACCCTTCCTATAACATGAGATGTGATGTCTCAATGCTTCTAATACCAAACCTGAGATCTTTCCTATAACATGAGATGTGATATCCAACTCCTTCCCATTCCAATCCTGAGACCCTTCCTATAGCATGAGATGTGCTATCTCAATGCTTATACCAAACCTGAGACCCTTCCTAAAGCTTGAGATGTGATATCCAACTCCTTCCCATTCCAATCCTGAGACCCTTCCTATAGCATGAGATGTGATATCTCAAGGCCTCTAATACCAAACCTGAGATCCTTCCTCTAACATGAAATGTGATATCCAACTCCTTCCCCTTCCAAACCTGAGAGCCTTCCTATAGCATGAGATATGATATCCAAGTCCTTCCCATTCCAATCCTGAGACCCTTCCTATAACATGAAATGTGATATCCAACTCCTTCCCATTCCAACCTGAGACCCTTCCTATAGCATGAGATGGGATATCCAACTCCTTCCCATTCCAATCCTGAGACCCTTCCTATAACATGAGATGTGATGTCTCAATGCTTCTAATACCAAACCTGAGATCTTTCCTATAACATGAGATGTGATATCCAACTCCTTCCCATTGCAATCCTGAGACCCTTCCTATAGCATGAGATGTGCTATCTCAATGCTTATACCAAACCTGAGACCCTTCCTAAAGCTTGAGATGTGATATCCAACTCCTTCCCATTCCAATCCTGAGACCCTTCCTATAGCATGAGATGTGATATCTCAAGGCCTCTAATACCAAACCTGAGATCCTTCCTCTAACATGAAATGTGATATCCAACTCCTTCCCCTTCCAAACCTGAGAGCCTTCCTATAGCATGAGATATGATATCCAAGTCCTTCCCATTCCAATCCTGAGACCCTTCCTATAACATGAAATGTGATATCCAACTCCTTCCCATTCCAACCTGAGACCCTTCCTATAGCATGAGATGGGATATCCAACTCCTTCCAAATCCAATACTGATACACTTCCAATAGCATGAATTGTGATATCCCAATGCTTCTACCAAACCTGAGACCCATACTATGGCATGAGATGTGATATCAAACTCATTCCCATTCCAATCCTGAGACTCTTCCTATAGCTTGACATGTGATATCCAACTCCTTCCCATTCCAATTCTGAGACCCTTCCTATGCCATGAGACTTGATATCTCAATGCTTCTAATACCAAACCTGAGACCCGTCCTATAACATGAGATGTGATATCCAAATCTTTCCCCTTCCAAACCTTAGACCCTTCCTTTATCATGAGATGTGATATCCAACTCCTTCCCATTCCAATCCTGAGACCCTTCCGATATCATGAGATTTGTTATCTCAATGCTTCTAATATCAAACTTGAGACCCTCCCTATAGCATGAGATGTGACATCCAAGTCCTCCCCATTCCAATCCTGAGACCCTTCCTATAGCATGAGATGTGATATCTCAATGCTTCTAAAACCAAACCTGAGACCCTTCCTATAACATGAGATGTCATATACAACTCCTTCCCAATCCAATCCTGAGACCCTTCCTATAGCATGAGATGTGATATCTCAATGCTTATACCAAATCTGAGACCCTTCCTATAGCATGAGATGTGATATCCAACTCCTTCCCATTCCAATCCTGAGACCCTTCCTATAGCATGAGATGTGATGTCTCAATGCTTCTAACACCAAACCTGAGATCCTTCCAATAACATGAGATGTGATATCCAACTCCTTCCCATTCCAATCCTGAGACCCTTATGATAGCATGAGATGTGATATCTCAATGCCTCTAATACCAAACCTGAGATACGTCCGATAGCATGAGATGTGATATCTCAATGCTTCTAATACCAAACCTGAGATCCTATCTCTAACATGAAATGTGATATCCATCTCCTTCCCTTTCCAAACCTGAGGCCCTGCCTATAGCATGAGATGTGATATCCAGGTCCTTCCCATTCCAATCCTGAGACCCTTCCTATAGCATGTGATGTGATATCTCAATGCTTATACCACACCTGAGACCCTTCCTATGGCATGAGATGTCATATACAACTCCTTCCCATTCAAATCCTGAGACCCTTCCTATAGCATGAGATGTGATATACAACTCCTTCCCATTCCAATCCTGAGACCCTTCTGATAGCATGAGATGTGATATCTCAATGCCTCTAATACCAAACCTGAGATCCTATCTCTAACATGAAATGTGATATCCATCTCCTTCCCTTTCCAAACCTGAGGCCCTGCCTATAGCATGAGATGTGATATCCAGGTCCTTCCCATTCCAATCCTGAGACCCTTCCTATAGCATGTGATGTGATATCTCAATGCTTATACCAAACCTGAGACCCTTCCTATGGCATGAGATGTCATATACAACTCCTTCCCATTCCAATCCTGAGACCCTTCCTATAGCATGAGATGTGATATCTCAATGCTTATACCAAACCTGAGACCCTTCCTATAGCATGAGATGTGATATCCAACTTCTTCCCATTCCAATCCTGAGACCCTTCCTATAACATGAGATGTGATGTCTCAATGCTTCTAATACCAAACCTGAGATATTTCCTATAACATGAGATGTGATATCCAACTCCTTCCCATTCCAATCCTGAGACCCTTCCTATAGCATGAGATGTGATATCTCAATGCTTATACCAAACCTGAGACCCTTCCTATAGCTTGAGATGTGATATCCAACTCCTTCCCATTCCAATCCTGAGACCCTTCCTATAGCATGAGATGTGATATCTCAAGGCCTCTAATACCAAACCTGAGATCCTTCCTCTAACATGAAATGTGATATCCAACTCCTTCCCCTTCCAAACCTGAGAGCCTTCCTATAGCATGAGATATGATATCCAAGTCCTTCCCATTCCAATCCTGAGACCCTTCCTATAACATGAAATGTGATATCCAACTCCTTCCCATTCCAACTTGAGACCCTTCCTATAGCATGAGATGGGATATCCAACTTCTTCCAAATCCAATACTGATACCCTTCCGATAGCATGAGATGTGATATCCCAATGCTTCTACCAAACCTGAGACCCATACTTTGGCATGATATGTGATATCAAACTCCTTCCCATTCCAATCCTGAGACCCTTCCTATAGCTTGAGGTGTGATATCCAACTCCTTCCCATTCCAATTCTGAGACCCTTCTTATACCATGAGACTTGATATCTCAATGCTTCTAATACCAAACCTGAGACCCGTCCTATAACATGAGATGTGATATCCAAATCCTTCCCCTTCCAAACCTTAGACCCTTCCTTTATCATGGGATGTGATATCCAACTCCTTCCCATTCCAATTCTGAGACCCTTCCGATATCATGAGATGTGATATCTCTATGCTTCTAATACCAAACCTGAGACCATTCCTATAACATGAGATGGGATATCCAACTCCTTCCCATTCCAATCCTGAGACCCTTCCGATAGCAGAGATGTGATATCTCAATGCTTATACCAAACCTGAGACCCTTCCTATAGCATGAGATGTGATATCCAATTCCTTCCCATTCCAATCCTGAGACCCTTCCTATAGCATGAGATGTGATATCTCAATGCTTATACCAAACCTGAGACCCTTCCTATAACATGAGATGTGATATCGAACTCCTTCCCGTTCCAAACCTGAGACACTAACTATAGCATATGTGATATCCAACTGCTTCCCATTCCAAACATGAGACCCTTCCTATAGCAAGAATGTAATATCCAACTCCTACCCATTCCAATCCTGAGACCCTTCCTATAGCAAGAGATGTGATATCCAAATCCTTCCCATTCCAATCCTGAGACCCTTCCTATATCATGAGATGTGATATCCAACTCCTTCCCATTCAAATCCTGAGACCCTTCCTATAGCATGAGAAGGGATATCCAACTCCTTCCCAATCCAATCCTGAGACCCTTCCGATAGCAGAGATCTGATATCTCAATTCTTCTACCAAACCTGAGACCCTTCCTTTAGCATGAGATGTGATATCCAAATCCTTCACATTCCAATCCTGAGACCCTTCCTATAGCATGAGATGTGATATCTCAATGCTTCTAATACCAAACCTGAGATCCTTCCTTAGACATGAGATGTGATATCCAATTCCTTCCCATTCCAAACCTGAGACCCTTCCTATTGGATGAGATGCGATATCCAACTCCTTCCCATTCCAACCCTGAGACCCTTCCTATAGCATGAGATGTGATGTCTCAATGCTTCTAATACCAAACCTGAGATCCTTCCTATAACATGAGATGTGATATCCAACTCCTTCCATTCCAATCCTGAGACCCGTCCTATAGCATGAGATGTGATATCCCAATGCTTATACCAAACCTGAGACCCTTCCTATAGCATGAGATGTGATATCCAACTACTTCCCATTCCAATCCTGAGACCCTTCCTATAGCATGAGATGTGATATCGCAATGCTTCTAATACCAAACCTGAGATCCTTCCTCTAACATGAAATGTGATATCCAACTCCTTCCCTTTCCAAACCTGAGAGCCTATCTATAGCATGAGATGTGATATCCAAGTCCTTCCCATTCCAATCCTTAGACCCTTCCTACAGCATGCAATATGATATCTCAATGATTCTAATAACAAACCTGAGACCCATCCTATAGCATGAGATATGATATCCAAGTCCTTCCCATTCCAATCCTGAGACCCTTCCTATAACATGAAATGTGATATCCAACTCCTTCCCATTCCAACCTGAGACCCTTCCTATAGCAAGAGATGGGATATCCAACTTCTTCCAAATCCAATACTGATACCCTTCCGATAGCATGAGATGTGATATCCCAATGCTTCTACCAAACCTGAGACCCATACTATGGCATGAGATGTGATATCAAACTCCTTCCCATTCCAATCCTGAGACCCTTCCTATAGCTTGAGGTGTGATATCCAACTCCTTCCCATTCCAATTTTGAGACCCTTCCTATAGCATGAGATGTGATATCTCCATGCTTCTAATACCAAACCTGAGACCCTTCCTATAACATGAGATGGGATATCCAACTCCTTCCCATTCCAATCCTGAGACCCTTCCGATAGCAGAGATGTGATATCTCAATGCTTATACCAAACCTGAGACCCTTCCTATGGCCTGAGATGTCATATACAACTCCTTCCCATTCCAATCCTGAGACCCTTCCTTTAGCATGAGATGTGATATCTCAATGCTTATACCAAATCTGAGACCCTTCCTATAGCATGAGATGTGATATCCAAATCCTTCCCATTCCAATCCTGAGACCCTTCCTATAGCATGAGATGTGATATCTCAATGCTTATACCAAACCTGAGAGCCTACCTATAGCATGAGATGTGATATCCAAGTCCATCCCATTCCAATCCTTAGACCCTTCCTACAGCATGCGATATGATATCTCAATGATTCTAATACCAAACCAGAGACTCTTACTATAACATGAGATGGGATATCCAACTCCTTCCCATTCCAATCCTGAGCCGCTTCCGATAGCAGAGATGTGATATCTCAATGCTTATACCAAACCTGAGACCCTTCCTATAACATGAGATGTGATATCCAACTCCTTCCCGTTCCAAACCTGAGACACTAACTATAGCATATGTGATATCCAACTCCTTCCCATTCCAAACATGAGACCCTTCCTATAGCAAGAAAGTAATATCCAACTCCTACCCATTCCAATCCTGAGACCCTTCCTATAGCAAGAGATGTGATATCCAAATCCTTCCCATTCCAATCCTGAGACCCTTCCTATAACATGAGATGTGATATCCAACTCCTTCCCATTCCAACCTGAGACACTTCCTATAGCATGAGAAGGGATATCCAACTCCTTCCCAATCCAATCCTGAGACCCTTCCGATAGCAGAGATGTGATATCTCAATGCTTATACCAAACCTGAGACCCTTCCTATGGCATGAGATGTGATATCCAACTCCTTGCCATTCAAATCCTGAGACCCTTCCTATAGCATGAGAAGGGATATCCAACTCCTTCCCAATCCAATCCTGAGACCCTTCCGATAGCAGAGACGTGATATCTCAATGCTTCTACCAAACCTGAGACCCTTCCTTTAGCATGAGATGTGATATCCAAATCCTTCACATTCCAATCCTGAGACCCTTCCTATAGCATGAGATGTGATATCTCAATGCTTCTAATACCAAACCTGAGATCCTTCCTATAACATGAGATGTGATATCCAATTCCTTCCCATTCCAAACCTGAGACCCTTCCTATTGGATGAGATGTGATATCCAACTCCTTCCCATTCCAACCCTGAGACCCTTCCTATAGCATGAGATGTGATGTCTCAATGCTTCTAATACCAAACCTGAGATCCTTCCTATAACATGAGATGTGATATGCAACTCCTTCCATTCCAATCCTGAGACCCGTCCTATAGCATGATATGTGATATCTCAATGCTTATACCAAACCTGAGACCCTTCCTATAGCATGAGATGTGATATCCAACTACTTCCCATTCCAATCCTGAGACCCTTCCTATAGCATGAGATGTGATATCTCAATGCTTCTAATACCAAACCTGAGATCCTTCCTCTAACATGAAATGTGATATCCAACTCCTTCCCTTTCCAAACCTAAGAGCCTATCTATAGCATGAGATGTGATATCCAAGTCCTTCCCATTCCAACCCTTAGACCCTTCCTACAGCATGCAATATGATATCTCAATGATTCTAATAACAAACCTGAGACCCGTCCTATAACATGAGATGGGATATCCAACTCCTTCCCATTCCAATCCTGAGACACTTCCGATAGCAGAGATGTGATATCTCAATGCTTATACCAAACCTGAGACCCTTCCTATAACATGAGATGTGATCTCCAAATCCTTCCCGTTCCAAACCTGAGACCCTTCCTTTAGCATGAGATGTGATATCCAGCTCCTTCCCATTCCAATCCTGAGACACTTCCGATAGCATGAGATGTGATATCTCAATGCTTCTAATATCAAAACTGAGACCCTCCCTATAGCATGATATGTGATATCTAAGTCCTTCCCATTCCAATCCTGAGACCCTCCCTATAGCATGATATGTGATATCTAAGTCCTTCCCATTCCAATCCTGAGACCCTTCCTATAGCATGAGATATGATATCTCAATACTTCTAATACCAAACGTGAGATCCTTCCGATAACATGAGATGTGATATCCAAATCCTTCCCATTCCAATCCTGAGACCCTTCTGATAGCATGAGATGTGATATCTCAATGCTTCTAATACCAAACCTGAGATCCTTCCTATAACATGAAATGTGATATCCAAATCCTTCCCCTTCCAAACCTGAGACCCTCCCTTTAGCATGAGATGTGATATCCAACTCCTTCCCATTCCAACCTGAGACCCTTCCTATAGCATGAGATGTGATATCTCAAGGCCTCTAATACCAAACCTGAGATCCTTCCTCTAACATGAAATGTGATATCCAACTCCTTCTCCTTCCAAACCTGGGAGCCTTCCTATAGCATGAGATATGATATCCAAGTCCTTCCCATTCCAATCCTGAGACCCTTCCTATAACATGAAATGTGATATCCAACTCCTTCCCATTCCAACCTGAGACCCTTCCTATAGCATGAGATTTGATATCCAACTCCTTCCAAATCCAATACTGATACCCTTCCAATAGCATGAGATGTGATATCCCAATGCTTCTATCAAACCTGAGAACCATACTATGGCATGAGATGTGATATCAAACTCCTTCCCATTCCAATCCTGAGACTCTTCCTATAGCTTGAGATGTGATATCTCCATGCTTCTAATACCAAACCTGAGACCCTTCCTATAACATGAGATGGGATATCCAACTCCTTCCCATTCCAATCCTGAGACCCTTCCGATAGCAGAGATGTGATATCTCAATGCTTATACCAAACCTGAGACCCTTCCTATGGCCTGAGATGTCATATACAACTCCTTCCCATTCCAATCCTGAGACCCTTCCTTTAGCATGAGATGTGATATCTCAATGCTTATACCAAATCTGAGACCCTTCCTATAGCATGAGATGTGATATCCAAATCCTTCCCATTCCAATCCTGAGACCCTTCCTATAGCATGAGATGTGATATCTCAATGCTTATACCAAACCTGAGAGCCTACCTATAGCATGAGATGTGATATCCAAGTCCATCCCATTCCAATCCTTAGACCCTTCCTACAGCATGCGATATGATATCTCAATGATTCTAATACCAAACCAGAGACTCTTACTATAACATGAGATGGGATATCCAACTCCTTCCCATTCCAATCCTGAGCCGCTTCCGATAGCAGAGATGTGATATCTCAATGCTTATACCAAACCTGAGACCCTTCCTATAACATGAGATGTGATATCCAACTCCTTCCCGTTCCAAACCTGAGACACTAACTATAGCATATGTGATATCCAACTCCTTCCCATTCCAAACATGAGACCCTTCCTATAGCAAGAAAGTAATATCCAACTCCTACCCATTCCAATCCTGAGACCCTTCCTATAGCAAGAGATGTGATATCCAAATCCTTCCCATTCCAATCCTGAGACCCTTCCTATAACATGAGATGTGATATCCAACTCCTTCCCATTCCAACCTGAGACACTTCCTATAGCATGAGAAGGGATATCCAACTCCTTCCCAATCCAATCCTGAGACCCTTCCGATAGCAGAGATGTGATATCTCAATGCTTATACCAAACCTGAGACCCTTCCTATGGCATGAGATGTGATATCCAACTCCTTGCCATTCAAATCCTGAGACCCTTCCTATAGCATGAGAAGGGATATCCAACTCCTTCCCAATCCAATCCTGAGACCCTTCCGATAGCAGAGACGTGATATCTCAATGCTTCTACCAAACCTGAGACCCTTCCTTTAGCATGAGATGTGATATCCAAATCCTTCACATTCCAATCCTGAGACCCTTCCTATAGCATGAGATGTGATATCTCAATGCTTCTAATACCAAACCTGAGATCCTTCCTATAACATGAGATGTGATATCCAATTCCTTCCCATTCCAAACCTGAGACCCTTCCTATTGGATGAGATGTGATATCCAACTCCTTCCCATTCCAACCCTGAGACCCTTCCTATAGCATGAGATGTGATGTCTCAATGCTTCTAATACCAAACCTGAGATCCTTCCTATAACATGAGATGTGATATGCAACTCCTTCCATTCCAATCCTGAGACCCGTCCTATAGCATGATATGTGATATCTCAATGCTTATACCAAACCTGAGACCCTTCCTATAGCATGAGATGTGATATCCAACTACTTCCCATTCCAATCCTGAGACCCTTCCTATAGCATGAGATGTGATATCTCAATGCTTCTAATACCAAACCTGAGATCCTTCCTCTAACATGAAATGTGATATCCAACTCCTTCCCTTTCCAAACCTAAGAGCCTATCTATAGCATGAGATGTGATATCCAAGTCCTTCCCATTCCAACCCTTAGACCCTTCCTACAGCATGCAATATGATATCTCAATGATTCTAATAACAAACCTGAGACCCGTCCTATAACATGAGATGGGATATCCAACTCCTTCCCATTCCAATCCTGAGACACTTCCGATAGCAGAGATGTGATATCTCAATGCTTATACCAAACCTGAGACCCTTCCTATAACATGAGATGTGATATCCAAATCCTTCCCGTTCCAAACCTGAGACCCTTCCTTTAGCATGAGATGTGATATCCAGCTCCTTCCCATTCCAATCCTGAGACACTTCCGATAGCATGAGATGTGATATCTCAATGCTTCTAATATCAAAACTGAGACCCTCCCTATAGCATGATATGTGATATCTAAGTCCTTCCCATTCCAATCCTGAGACCCTCCCTATAGCATGATATGTGATATCTAAGTCCTTCCCATTCCAATCCTGAGACCCTTCCTATAGCATGAGATATGATATCTCAATACTTCTAATACCAAACGTGAGATCCTTCCGATAACATGAGATGTGATATCCAAATCCTTCCCATTCCAATCCTGAGACCCTTCTGATAGCATGAGATGTGATATCTCAATGCTTCTAATACCAAACCTGAGATCCTTCCTATAACATGAAATGTGATATCCAAATCCTTCCCCTTCCAAACCTGAGACCCTCCCTTTAGCATGAGATGTGATATCCAACTCCTTCCCATTCCAACCTGAGACCCTTCCTATAGCATGAGATGTGATATCTCAAGGCCTCTAATACCAAACCTGAGATCCTTCCTCTAACATGAAATGTGATATCCAACTCCTTCTCCTTCCAAACCTGGGAGCCTTCCTATAGCATGAGATATGATATCCAAGTCCTTCCCATTCCAATCCTGAGACCCTTCCTATAACATGAAATGTGATATCCAACTCCTTCCCATTCCAACCTGAGACCCTTCCTATAGCATGAGATTTGATATCCAACTCCTTCCAAATCCAATACTGATACCCTTCCAATAGCATGAGATGTGATATCCCAATGCTTCTATCAAACCTGAGAACCATACTATGGCATGAGATGTGATATCAAACTCCTTCCCATTCCAATCCTGAGACTCTTCCTATAGCTTGAGATGTGATATCCAACTCCTTCCCATTCCAATTCTGAGACCCTTCCTATACCATGAGACTTGATATCTCAATGCTTCTAATACCAAACCTGAGACCCGCCCTATAACATGAGATGTGATATCCAAATCCTTCCCCTTCCAAACCTTAGACCCTTCCTTTATCATGAGATGTGATATCCAACTCCTTCCCATTCCAATCCTGAGACCCTTCCGATATCATGAGATGTGATATCTCAATGCTTCTAATATCAAACTTGAGACCCTCCCTATAGCATGAGATGTGATATCCAAGTCCTTCCCATTCCAATCCTGAGACCCTTCCTATAGCATGAGATGTGATGTCTCAATGCTTCTAATACCAAACCTGAGACCCTTCCTATCACATGAGATGGGAATATCCAACACCTTCCCATTCCAATCCTGAGACCCTTCCGATAGCAGAGATGTGATATCTCAATGCTTATACCAAACCTGAGATCCTTCCTATAACATGAGATGTGATATCCAACTCCTTCCCATTCCAATCCTGAGACACATCCTATAGCATGAGATGTGATATCTCACTGCTTATACCAAACCTGAGACCCTTCCTATAGCATGAGATGTGATATCCAACTCCTTCCCATTCCAATCCTGAGACCCTTCCTATAGCATGAGATGTGATATCTCAATGCTTCTAATATCAAACGTGAGACCCTCCCTATAGCATGAGATGGGATATCCAACTCCTTCCCATTCCAATCCTGAGACCTTTCCGATAGCAGAGATGTGATATCTCAATGCTTACACCAAACCTGAGACCCTTCCTACGGCATGAGATGTCATATACAACTCCTTCCCATTCCAATCCTGAGACCATTCCTATAGCATGAGATGTGATATCTCAATGCTTATACCAAACCAGAGACCCTTCCTATAGCATGAGATGTGATATCCAACTCCTTCCCATTCCAATCCTGAGACCCTTCCTATAGCATGAGATGTGATGTCTCAATGCTTCTAATACCAAACCTGAGATCCTTCCTATAGCATGAGATGTGATATCCAACTCCTTCCATTCCAATCCTGAGACGCTTCCTATAGCATGAGATGTGATATCTCAATGCCTCTAATACCAAACCTGAGATCCTTCCTCTAACATGAAAGGTAGGATCTCAGGTTTGGTATTAGAGGCATTGAGATATCACATCCATGCTATCAGAAGGGTCTCAGGATTGGAATGGGAAGGAGTTGTATATCACATCTCATGCTTAAGGGAGGGTCTCAGGTTTGGAAGGGGAAGGATTTGAATATCACATCACATGTTATAGTAAGGATCTCAGGTTTGGTATTAGAGGCATTGAGATATCACATCTCATGCTATCGGAAGGGTCTCAGGATTGGAATGGGAAGGAGTTGGATATCACATCTCATGCTATAGGAAGGGTCTCAGGTTTGGTATAAGCATTGAGATATCACATCTCTGCAATTGGAAGTGTCTCAGGATCGGGATGGGAAGGATTTGGATATCACATCTCATGCTATAGGAAGGGTCTCAGGTTTGGAACGGGAAGGAGTTGGATATCACATCTCATGTTATACGAAGAGTCTCAGGTTTGGTTTAAGCATTGAGATATCAAATCTCTGCAATCGGATGTGTCTCAGGATTGGAATGGGAAGGAGTTGGATATCCCATCTCATGTTATAGGAAGGGTCTCGGGTTTGGTATTAGAAGCATTGAGATATCACATCTCATGCTATAGGAAGGATCTCAGGTTTGGTATTAGAAGCATTGAGATATCACATCTCATGCTATAGGAATGGTCTCAGGATTGGAATGGGAAGGAGTTGGATATCACATCTCATGTTATAGGAAGGGTCTCAGGTTGGTATACGCATTGAGATATCACATCTCTGCTATCGGAAGGGTCTCAGGATTGGAATGGGAAGGAGTTGGATATCCCATCTCATGTTATAGGAAGGGTCTCAGGTTTGGTATTAGAAGCATTGAGATATCACATCTCATGCTATAGGAAGGGTCTCAGGATTGGAATGGGGAGGACTTGGATGTCACATCTCATGCTATAGGGAGGGTCTCAAGTTTGATATTAGAAGCATTGAGATAACAAATCTCATGATATCGGAAGGGTCTCAGGATTGGAATGGGAAGGAGTTGGATATCACATCTCATGATAATGGAAGGGTCCAAGGTTTGGAAGGGGAAGAATTTGGATATCACATCTCATGTTATAGGACGGGTCTCAGGTTTGGTATTAGAAGCATTGAGATATCAAGTCTCATGGTATAGGAAGGGTCTCAGAATTGGAATGGGAAGGAGTTGGATATCACATCTCAAGCTATAGGAAGGGTCTCAGGATTGGAATGGGAAGGAGTTTGATATCACATCTTATGCCATAGTATGGGTCTCAGGTTTGGTAGAAGCATTGGGATATCACATCTCATGCTATCGGAAGGGTATCAGTATTGGATTTGGAAGGAGTTGGATATCCCATTTCATGCTATAGGAAGGGTCTCAGGTTGGAATGGGAAGGAGTTGGATATCACATTTCATGTTATAGGAAGGGTCTCAGGATTGGAATGGGAAGGACTTGGATATCATATCTCATGCTATAGGAAGGCTCTCAGGTTTGGAAGGGGAAGGAGTTGGATATCACATTTCATGTTAGAGGAAGGATCTCAGGTTTGGTATTAGAGGCCTTGAGATATCACATCTCATGCTATAGGAAGGGTCTCAGGATTGGAATGGGAAGGAGTTGGATATCACATCTGTTAAGACGGATTTCTGAACTCTGTCCTGGTTGCGCAGAAGTTCAGAAGACCAACCTAATTACTTGGAACAGGGTAACCTCTGGACAAGCCAGACCAATCAAGGTAGCGATCGCGGCGGTCAAGACTAGGTCTCAAGAGGGGTGAGGGTGACGGAAAGCCCGCAATGAGCACACAAAGCAAGAGCGCTTACAAACTACTCCAAACAGGTGTTATATCAAAAATATAAACACATTTATTTTAAGGCCTTTAAAACAACGACCGTAGCGAGAAAATCACAATATCACAATATTAAACCAACACATACCATATCAACACAATATATATACAAATACCACAGTCGCTAGCGTTATAAGCACGAAATGTGTAGTCCACCTGAAAGCGAAGGAAAACAGGCAGTGCGATAACGCTTTAGACTCAGTTCGCCTTCAGAGGCACCTAACTAGATGGAAGTCCGAGCCCTGCAAAGAGTGGAGCCTTGTGCTCAAAGTACCTGCCACGCCGGTGCCAACGGGCAAAAGGAGAAGCTCTTCGGAGGAAGTCAGGCAGTTCGGGTTAGTGCACAGCAGAAGGAGAACAGGTTCCGCAACTCAAGCGCAGCCTCCACAGCGGGCAGAAGCAGAGCGCGAGTACGGCCAAAAGGGTGCTGTTTTTACACAGCAGGGAAAAGCAATGGGATACTGCAGGAGGGCGACCAGATCCTAGCTAAACTACTCACCGGTCCCCGAAGCAAGCAGGCCCAGGCTTCTCCACGTTAGTTTCAGCAGCTGGCAGGTTCAGAAGAGCAGGGAACGCCTCGTAGTCGTGTAGAGCAAAAAGACGTCCCAATCGACGAAACCAGCACAGTTTGTTGCCGCAGCAGGACAACGGAGCGGCCGTGTGTATCTGAGCCAAATGTACACTCCTCCCTTCAGACTTGGGAACGCCAAGTGTACGAAGCGTGGGAGAGTGACCAGGACTTGAAATACAACACAACCTGGCGGCGGTTACAGAGCAGGACTCCCTTGTAAGCTGGTCAGTCAACTGGATGGCCCCGAGACACTTCCGAAGGCTTACTTGGCAGGAGATGATGAAGTCGCCGGGAGTAGCTGTTCCTGCTATTCCAAAGGTCGAAGCACCAGTACAGGCCTTCTGGTTCGATCAAAGGAGGAAAGGGTTTCACAGGATGACAGCAGTGCAAAGGAGGATTCCTTCAGCGGGTCACCAGCGATTCCTCGGTCCAGCCTCTTGGTTGTAGGATACTTGGCTCCTGTATTCCTTCGTTCGTGAGAACTCAGGAGATCGACATGGTAGTGGTGTTTCCAGCCCCCTCTTATCCACGGTTCCCTTCGCGCCAAAACGGAGGGGAGCCAATGGGAGATCCGCTCATCAACACACATACCATACGTGGACCAATCACGGACCACGGTGGTCCCAGGCATTCACACCACCCTAGACTCTCTGGCACCCAGGATGTGTATTGGGACCAGACATCCCAGCCCACACCCTGGAGGCACACAAAAGACATGTAGAAGCCCGCGAAAGCAACCACGTTTCGCGGGAAAGTACATGCCCAAATAAGGAAGGCCCCGGGTCGCTCGACCTGGGGAAGGTGAAGGGAGCAAGACGGTCAATGGACAGGACAAAGGAGCCTCGTGGTCTGGCCATTTTGGGAGCCAGGCCACCATTTTGGGTTCAGTGCGAAAAACGCGCTCAGAACGCCAAAAGGAGCTCAAAATACACAAATCGATCGCTGCCACCATTCCAGTCCCTGAATGACTTGCACCGATCAAATACAATCCTAAACGAGTATCTAGGGCCTGTAGAAGGCTAGAGACCCAAGAGAGCTGTAACTTAGCTTACAGTGCCCTCTTGTGTCATGTTGCACTAAAGCTGCAACATGATAAAAGAAACTACGGGAAACAGTGTTCCCCGGTACTGACTGTCTTAAGGGCATGTCAGTTTCCCCATAAGAAAAGGAGCGAAAGCCCAGAGGAGTGCGGCAGAAGGCTGCACTTCTCTGGCAAAGTCAAGAACAAGGTGAAAAACAACAGCAAAAAGTTTAGGGGTTGCCACATGGAAGGAAAATTACCTACAATTATGAAATCTTTCCTAACACTCGCCCCTCCCAGACTATGGACAGGGGGAACTAACCCACCCCTGGATGAGTCTCTTGTTCAGGTCGGTTAAACATTCTGGACAACCCATCAGCATTGCTATGTTGGACACCTGGCCTATGCTCAATAGTGAAGTTGAAGCCTTGTAGACTTATGGACCACCTAAGCAACTTTGGATTCTCCCCCTTCATGTTCATTAGCCACTTTAACGGCTTATGGTCAGTCTGCACAGTGAAGTGGGTCCCATAGAGGTAGGGCCTCAGCTTCCTTAGGGCCCACACAACAGAGAAACATTCTTTCTCTACCGTGGACCATCTGAGCTCTCTGTCCTTAAGCTGGCGACTAATAAAACCGATAGGGTGTTCCTTACCCTTCTCATCTACTTGTGATAGTACAGCTCCTATGCCAGTGTCAGAGGCATCCGTCTGCACGATAAAAGGTCTTTGATAATCCGGGGCCCTAAGGACAGGGGCCTGGCACAAGGAGTCTTTTAAGCCATTGAAGGCCTTCTCACACTCGTCGGTCCAAGTTACCTTCTTGGGTTTCTTCGGAGTTGTGAGGGCAGTCAGAGGAGCAGCTATGGTGCCATAGTCTGCCACAAAATTGCGGTAATACCCCGTGAGTCCTAAGAAGGCTCTCACTTGGGTTTGCGTAGTGGGGGTAGGCCAGTCTCGTACTGCTTGTACTTTACTGGGTAGAGGCTGTATCCTCCCTCCACCTACTTCATGTCCAAGGTAAACCACTGAGCCTTGTCCAATCTGGCATTTACTAGCCTTTATGGTCAAGTGGGCTTTCTGAAGAGCCTGGAGCACAATCCTGAGGTGTTTCACATGGTCTTCCCAGGTGGCACTGAAAACTGCTATATCGTCCAGATATGCAAGGCAGAATTCGTCCAACCCATTCAACACATGATTCACAAGCCTCTGGAAAGTGGCAGGTGCATTCTTCAACCCGAACTGCATTACCCGGAATTGGTAAAGGCCGTCTGGAGTAGAAAATGCTGTCTTCTCCTTGGCATGTTCTGCTAAAGCTATTTGCCAATAGCCAGCAGTGAGGCCAAACGTGCTGAGGTACTTGGAGGCACCCAAAGTATCCACCAGCTCATCTGTTCGAGGCGAGGGGTGTGCATCTGTCTTGGTGACAGCATTCAGAGCCCTGTAATCCACGCAGAACCTCAATTCAGAAGTGCCTGCTTTTGGAACCAACACCACAGGACTGGACCAAGGACTACTAGAGGGTTCAATCACCCCAAGGTCTAACATCTTGTTGACCTCGGTATTAATATAAGACCGTACTTTCTCTGACATCCTGTATCCCCTACTTTTGGTAGGTACACTGTCTCCTGTGTCAATGTTATGTTTGCACCAAGGTGTCAAACCAGGGGACTGTGAAAACAGGGGGGAAAACTGCCTAAGCAAACTTTTCACCTCAGCCTGCTGATCAGAAGTCAGGTGAGGGGCCACTCGGACACCCTCAAAGGAGCTATCTGAAGGACCGCTTTGGAACAGGTCGGGAAGAGGTTCAGACTCCTCTTCCTCAACGTCTGAAGCCAGTAGCAGTGCTGCGATTTCGACTCTTGGGACGAAAGCCTTCAGCCTATTCACGTGAAATACTTTTGGAGCCTGTCCAGGCCTTCCAAGGTCCACTAAATAGTTAACCTCACCCAGGGGCTCCACCACTGTGTAAGGGCCTGACCATTTGTCCTGTAAAGAGTGAGGCCTTATTGGATTCATGATCAGGACTTGCTGACCAGGTGTAAAGTTGATGAGGGAAGCTTTCTGGTCGTACCAATGTTTCACCAGCGCTTGCCCTGCCTTCAATTTATCACTAGCCAAGCCCATCAGAAGTACCATCCGTTTTCTGAGCCCTAGCACATAATCAACTACATTGGTAGTAACAGGGGGAGTGGGCATCTCCCATCCCTCTTTGACGATGGCTAAGGGTCCCCGTACGGGATGACCGAACAGAAGTTCGAAGGGGCTGAAGCCAACACCCTCCTGTGGTACCTCTCGGTAGGCAAACAGTAAGCATGGTAACAGAAGATCCCATTTTCTTCTCTGAGGCTCCTCCAGAGCCCCAATCATGCTCTTTAACGTTCTGTTGAAACGTTCCACCAGACCATTGGTCTGGGGGTGGTATGCAGAAGAGAACTTTTAGGTGACCCCACATTCTTTCACCATAGCCTGCATATACTTTGACATAAAGTTGGTGCCACGATCTGACACAACTTCTTTAGGGAAGCCAACCCTAGTAAATATGCCGAGTAAAGCTTTTGCAACTGACTTGGCAGTTACAGTTTTCAATGGGATGGCCTCAGGATACCTGGTTGCATGGTCGACCAGCACCAGGATAAACCTATTGCCCGAGGATGTTTGCGGGTCAAGGGGACCAACGATGTCGATCCCTACCCTTTCAAATGGTACCCCCACAACTGGGAGCGGTACCAAGGGAGCTTGGATTGTCGCGCCAACCTTACCAGACAACTGGCAGGAGGCACAACTCCTGCAGTGACTTTCTACTTGCACCCCCATCTTGGGCCAGTAGAAGTGCATGGATAACCTTTGCTTGGTCCTCTTCATACCAAGGTGACCAGCAAGGGGAACTTCATGCGCCAACTGCAGGAGGAAGGGCCTAACAGCAAGGGGAACCACCAACCTCCTATGGTATCCTTCTGTAGACTCTGTGGGCTCACTATACAGGAGTCCACCTTCCCAATAAATCCTATGCTTCCCAGGAGGTTCACCCTCAAGCTGGGAGCAGGCCTGTCTCCTTAGGCCTTCCAGAGATGGGCACTCACGTTGGCCTTTACTGAATTCGTCCCTATCAGGACCTCCTTCAACTAACAAGTCTTTTAGTTCAGGATGATCGTTGGGGTCGAATACTTCAGGCATCGCCACCTCCTCGTCAGGCCCGGGCGATTGACCAACTTCCTCCACCGCAGTGGTAGGCGAGCTCGGGGGAATATTCTCTTTCCCTCGTTTTGACTTGTAGACTCCTTTCGCCTTGGGTTTCCCCTTCGGCTGGGGCGGCGTTTTGGACTTGGCCAATGCTGCCCGTGCTTGAGACCGTGTGTAGGGTCTTTCGGCAGTGTCTCCTACGAGCCCTAAAGCTCTGAGATCATTACCCAACAAGACCTTTCCCGGGACGTTTCTCTGAATGCTCACTGGAATCCTGACTGCTGTACCATTTAAAGTAAGATTTACAGGGATCACGGGAAACATACGGAGGGGGCCGTCAGCCAACTTAGTGGGCATCAGAGTAGCTCTGGCAACTTCCTCTGAGTCTACCAAGGTAGAATCCACTACAGTGCGACTGCACCCACTATCCCTAAGAGCTGGAGTATCCACTCCATTGATCAGCACACTGTCTTTAAAGTAGTGCTTGGTATTATCCGGAATCCTAGCATAAGCCTCCGCGAATTTAGGCTCCCAGGAACCCAGGGACACTAAAACTACCTCAGCCTCTATTCCACTGGGAAATGAGTCTGAGGAGAAGGATGCTCCTGTAATCTCTTCTTCCTCGTAGGAGGAGAAGGCCAGATTAGCGGAGTGGACCCCCAAAGGTCTAACCTTACACCGGGGATCCCCCTTCACATGGTCAGTTGCTCCACAAGAAAAACAAGCCCCAGTGGGTCTGTTTACGTAGGGAGGCTTATTGTAACCAGAGTTCTGTTTCGGAGGCTGACCTCCACTACCCTGTGAGTTCTCTTGTGTCTTACCCTTGTTTTTCTTTTTGTGGCCCTTATGGGAAGAAGATTTAGCAGATTCCCCACCCTCCATATCTTTGGACTTTTTCCCTTCCTCCTGCTTACCAGGATGAGTTTTGTCCTTATGGGACACTCGATGTGACACCCATAAGTCTGCTGCAATGGCCAGCTTCTTAGGATCTATCTCCTTCGAATCGGCCAAATGCTGCTTAAGCTCCGGGGAAGAAGAAGCAAAAATATGTTCCAGCATGACAAGATTTATCATGCCTTCGAAGGTAGAAACCTTATAACCTTCGACCCAGCCAGTTAAGTTTTTCAAAGATTCAGCGACATAAGATACCCAAGTACCACCTTCCTTTTTCTTATACTCTCGAAAACGCTTTAAATATTGGGCCGGAGTCTTCCCAAACTTTAAAATGAGAGTTTGCTTTAACATTGCGAAATCAGCCCGCTCAGCCTTCGACATTTCCATAATGGCACTACAGCCAGAATGGGGAAGTCTACTGAGCAACCACGCAATCTTATCAGCATTGTCAACTTCTTGAACCTCGCATGCATACTCAAACGCATTCAGCCAGTCCATAATGTCATTCCTTTCTTCATACACACTGAGCAGATCTTTCGGAAACCGTGGATGAGAGGAAGCCCCAGACCCATGTCTAGGACCCTTGGACCCATTTGCAACCTGAAGCTTGGCCAGTTCCAACTGGTGATCCCTGTCTTTCTGTTTTTCTGCCTGTTCGATTTTTAGTTTGGCTATGCTGAATTCAAGCTCCTGCTGCCTAAACCGCAGCTCTTGCTTCTTGAATTCAAGCATAGCCTCCCCATCAACACTGGCAGAGGAAACATTAGACATCACATCCTCCCTGTCCTCGTGGTCGCGATGGATCAGTGCAGCGGCAGAACCGTCGGTTCTACCAGTGAGAGCAGCCCCACCACCTTCTGCACTGTCCTCAGAAGTTATAGCGTCAAGCTGCGCTTCTTGCCACACCACGATTCTCTGGATCATTTCCAATTTTGTGCCTTGAGAGGAAACACCTCTCTCCGCACACATCTTTTTCAGCGTTTCTGATTTGGAAGCATTTAAAGTTAACAAGGTATTTGTTTCCATACTGTTTGATAGGACTATGGCCTTTTTAAAGTTATACTACAACAATTCACTACGTGTACTGGTTGGAATAACCTGAAATGCCTTAGTTCGAGCGCAACACTGGATACCTTCAGTCGTATCCCACCGCTGTACACCAATTTGTTAAGACGGATTTCTGAACTCTGTCCTGGTGGCGCAGAAGTTCAGAAGGCCAACCTAATTACTTGGAACAGGGTAACCTCTGGACAAGCCAGACCAATCAAGGTAGCGATCACGGCGGTCAAGACTAGGTCTCAAGAGGGGTGAGGGTGACTGAAAGCCCGCAATGAGCACACAAAGCAAGAGCGCTTACAAACTACTCCAAACAGGTGTTATATCAAAAATATAAACACATTTATTTTAAGGCCTTTAAAACAACGACCGTAGCGAGAAAATCACAATATCACAATATTAAACCAACACATACCATATCAACACAATATATATACAAATACCACAGTCGCTAGCGTTATAAGCACGAAATGTGTAGTCCACCTGAAAGGGAAGGAAAACAGGCAGTGCGATAACGCTTTAGACTCAGTTCGCCTTCAGAGGCACCTAACTAGATGGAAGTCCGAGCCCTGCGAAGAGTGGAGCCTTGTGCTCAAAGTACCTGCCACGCCGGTGCCAACGGGCAAAAGGAGAAGCTCTTCGGAGGAAGTCAGGCAGTTCGGGTTAGTGCACAGCAGAAGGAGAACAGGTTCCGCAACTCAAGCGCAGCCTCCACAGCGGGCAGAAGCAGAGCGCGAGTACGGCCAAAAGGGTGCTGTTTTTACACAGCAGGGAAAAGCAATGGGATACTGCAGGAGGGCGACCAGATCCTAGCTAAACTATTCACCGGTCCCCGAAGCAAGCAGACCCAGGCTTCTCCACGTTAGTTTCAGCAGCTGGCAGGTTCAGAAGAGCAGGGAACGCCTTGTAGTCGTGTAGAGCAAAAAGACGTCCCAATCGACGAAACCAGCACAGTTTGTTGCCGCAGCAGGACAACGGAGCGGCCGTGTGTATCTGAGCCAAATGTACACTCCTCCCTTCAGACTTGGGAACGCCAAGTGTACGAAGCGTGGGAGAGTGACCAGGACTTGAAATACAACACAACCTGGCGGCGGTTACAGAGCAGGACTCCCTTGTAAGCTGGTCAGTCAACTGGATGGCCCAGAGACACTTCCGAAGGCTTACTTGGCAGGAGATGATGAAGTCGCCGGGAATAGCTTTTCCTGCTATTCCAAAGGTCGAAGCACCAGTACAGGCCTTCTGGTTCGATCAAAGGAGGAAAGGGTTTCACAGGACGACAGCAGTGCAAAGGAGGATTCCTTCAGCGGGTCACCAGCGATTCCTCGGTCCAGCCTCTTGGTTGCAGGATACTTGGCTCCTGTATTCCTTCGTTCGTGAGAACTCAGGAGATCGACATGGTAGTGGTGTTTCCAGCCCCCTCTTATCCACGGTTCCCTTCGCGCCAAAATGGAGGGGAGCCAATGGGAGATCCGCTCATCAACACACATACCATACGTGGACCAATCACGGACCACGGTGGTCCCAGGCATTCACACCACCCTAGACTCTCTGGCACCCAGGATGTGTATTGGGACCAGACATCCCAGCCCACACCCTGGAGGCACACAAAAGACATGTAGAAGCCTGCGAAAGCAACCACGTTTCGCGGGAAAGTACATGCCCAAATAAGGAAGGCCCCGGGTCGCTCGACCTGGGGAAGGTGAAGGGAGCAAGACGGTCAATGGACAGGACAAAGGAGCCTCGTGGTCTGGCCATTTTGGGAGCCAGGCCACCATTTTGGGTTCAGTGCGAAAAACGCGCTCAGAACGCCAAAAGGAGCTCAAAATACACAAATCGATCGCTGCCACCATTCCAGTCCCTGAATGACTTGCACCGATCAAATACAATCCTAAACGAGTATCTAGGGCCTGTAGAAGGCTAGAGACCCAAGAGAGCAGTAACTTAGCTTACAGTGCCCTCTTGTGTCATGTTGCACTAAAGCTGCAACATGATAAAAGAAACTACGGGAAACAGCGTTCCCCGGTACTGACTGTCTTAAGGGCATGTCAGTTTCCCCATAAGAAAAGGAGCGAAAGCCCAGAGGAGTGCGGCAGAAGGCTGCACTTCTCTGGCAAAGTCAAGAACAAGGTGAAAAACAACAGCAAAAAGTTTAGGGGTTGCCACATGGAAGGAAAATTACCTACAATTATGAAATCTTTCCTAACAACATCTCAAGCTATAGGAAGGGTCTCAGGTTTGGTATAAACATTGAGATATCACATCTCATGCTATAGGAAGGGTCTCAGGATTGGAATGGGAAGGAGTTGGATATCACATCTCATATTATAGGAAAGATCTCAGGTTTGGTATTAGAAGCATTGAGACATCACATCTCATGTTATAGGAAGGGTCTTAGGATTGGAATGGGAAGAAGTTGGATATCACATCTCATGCTATAGGAGGGGTCTCAGGATTGGAATGGGAAGGAGTTGTATATGACATCTCATGCCATAGGAAGGGTCTCAGGTTTGGTATAAGCATTGAGATATCACATCACATGCTATAGGAAGGGTCTCAGGATTGGAATGGGAAGGACTTCAATATCACATCTCATGCTATAGGCAGGGTCTCAGGTTTGGAAAGGGAAGGAGATGGATATCAAATTTCATGTTAGAGGTAGGATCTCAGGTTTGGTATTAGAGGCATTGAGATATCACATCTCATGCTATCAGAAGGGTCTCAGGATTGGACTGGGAAGGAGTTGTATATCACATCTCATGCTAAAGGGATGGTCTCAGGTTTGGAAGGGGAAGGATTTGGAAATCACATCTCATGTTATAGGAAGGATCTCAGGTTTGGTATTAGAAGCATTGAGATATCACATCTCATGCTATCGGAAGTATCTCAGGTTTGGTATTAGAGGCATTGAGATATCACATCTCATGCTATCATAAGGGTCTCAGGATTGGAATGGGAAGGAGTTGGATATCACATCTCATGTTATAGGAAGGATCTCATTTTTGGTATTAGAAGCATTGAGATATCACATCTCATGCTATAGGAAGGGTCTCAGGATTGGAATGGGAAGGAGTTGGATATCACATCTCATGCTATAGGAAGGGTCTCAGATTTGGTATAAGCATTGAGATATCACATCTCATGCTATAGGAAGGGTCTCAGGATTGGAATGGGAAGGAGTTGGATATCACATCTCATGCTATAGGAAGGGTCTCAGGTTTGGAACGGGAAGGAGTTAGATATCACATCTCATGTTATAGGAAGAGTCTCAGGTTTGGTATAAGCATTGAGATATCACATCTCTGCTATCAGAGGTGTCTCGGGATTGGGATGGGAAGGAATTGGATATCACATCTCATGCTATAGGAAGGGTATCAGGTTTGGAACGGGAAGGAGTTGGATATCCCATCTCATGTTATAGGACAGGTCTCAGGTTTGATATTAGAAGCATTGAGATATCACATCTCTGCTATTGGAAGGGTCTCAGGAATGGAATGGGAAGGACTTGGATATCAGAATTCATGTTATAGGAAGGGTCTCAGGTTTGGTATTAGAAGCATTGAGATATCACATCTCATGCTATAGGAAGGGTCTCAGGATTGAAATGGGAAGGACTTGGATATCACATCTCATGTTATAGGAAGGGTCTCAGGTTTGGTATTAGAAGCATTGAGATATCACATCTCATGCTATAGGAAGGGTCTCAGGAATGGAATGGGAAGGACTTGGATATCACATCTCATGATAAAGGAAGGGTCTAAGGTTTGGAAGGGGAAGGATTTGGATATCACATCTCATGTTATTGGACCGGTCTCAGGTTTGGTATTAGAAGCATTGAGATATCAAGTCTCATGGTATAGGACGGGAGTTTGATATCACATCTCATGTCATGGTATGGGTCTCAGGTTTTGTAGAAGCATTGGGATATCACATCTCATGCTATCGGAAGGGTATCAGGATTGGTTTTGGAAGGAGTTGGATATCCCATCTCATGCTATAGGAAGGGTCTCAGGTTGGAATGGGAAGGAGTTGGATATGACATCTCATGTTATAGGAAGGGTCTCAGGATTGGAATGGGAAGGACTTGGATATCACATCTCATGCTGTAGGAAGGCTCTCAGGTTTGGAAAGGGAAGGAGTTGGATATCACATTTCATGTTAAAGGTAGGATCTCAGGTTTGGTATTAGAGGCATTGAGATATCACATCTCATGCTATCAGAAGGGTATCAGGATTGGAATGGGAAGGAGTTGGATATCACATCTCATGCTAAAGGGAGGGTCTCAGGTTCGGAAGGGGAAGGATTTGGATATCACATCTCATGTTATAGGAAGGATCTCAGGTTTGGTATTAGAAGCATTGAGATATCACATCTCATGCTATCGGAAGGATCTCAGGTTTGGTATTAGAAGCATTGAGATATCACATCTCATGCTATAGGAAGGGTCTCAGGATTGGAATGGGAAGGAGTTGGATATCACATCTCATGATAAAGGAAGGGTCTAAGGTTTGGAAGGGGAAGGATTTGGATATCACATCTCATGTTATAGGACGGGTCTCAGGTTTGGTATTAGAAGCATTGAGATATCAAGTCTCATGGTATAGGAAGGGTCTCAGAATTGGAATGGGAAGGAGTTGGATATCACATCTCAAGCTATAGGAAGGGTCTCAGGATTGGAATGGGAAGGAGTTTGATGTCACATCTTATGCCATAGTATGGGTCTCAGGTTTGGTAGAAGCATTGGAATATCACATCTCATGCTATTGGAAGGGTATCAGTATTGGATTTGGAAGGAGTTGGATATCCCATCTCATGCTATAGGAAGGGTCTCAGGTTGGAATGGGAAGGAGTTGGATATCACATTTCATGTTATAGGAAGGGTCTCAGGATTGGAATGGAAAGCACTTGGATATCATATCTCATGCTATAGGAAGGCTCTCAGGTTTGGAAGGGGAAGGAGTTGGATATCACATTTCATGTTAGAGGAAGGATCTCAGGTTTGGTATTAGAGGCCTTGAGATATCACATCTCATGCTATAGGAAGGGTCTCAGGATTGGAATGGGAAGGAGTTGGATATCACATCTCAAGCTATAGGAAGGGTCTCAGGTTTGGTATAAGCATTGAGATATCACATCTCATGCTATAGGAAGGGTCTCAGGATTGGAATGGGAAGGAGTTGGATATCACATCTCATGTTATAGGAAAGATCTCAGGTTTGGTATTAGAAGCATTGAGACATCACATCTCATGTTATAGGAAGGGTCTTAGGATTGGAATGGGAAGAAGTTGGATATCACATCTCATGCTATAGGAAGGGTCTCAGGTTTGGTATAAGCATTGAGATATCACATCTCATGCTATAGGAAGGGTCTCAGGATTGGAATGGGAAGGAGTTGTATATGACATCTCTTGCCATAGGAAGGGTCTCAGGTTTGGTATAAGCATTGAGATATCACATCACATGCTATATGAAGGGTCTCAGGATTGGAATGGGAAGGACTTGGATATCACATCTCATGCTATAGGCAGGGTCTCAGGTTTGGAAAGGGAAGGAGATGGATATCAAATTTCATGTTAGAGGTAGGATCTCAGGTTTGGTATTAGAGGCATTGAGATATCACATCTCATGCTATCAGAAGGGTCTCAGGATTGGAATGGGAAGGAGTTGTATATCACATCTCATGCTAAAGGGATGGTCTCAGGTTTGGAAGGGGAAGGATTTGGAAATCACATCTCATGTTATAGGAAGGATCTCAGGTTTGGTATTAGAAGCATTGAGATATCACATCTCATGCTATCGGAAGTATCTCAGGTTTGGTATTAGAGGCATTGAGATATCACATCTCATGCTATCATAAGGGTCTCAGGATTGGAATGGGAAGGAGTTGGATATCACATCTCATGTTATAGGAAGGATCTCAGGTTTGGTATTAGAAGCATTGAGATATCACATCTCATGCTATAGGAAGGGTCTCAGGATTGGAATGGGAAGGAGTTGGATATCACATCTCATGCTATAGGAAGGGTCTCAGGTTTGGAACGGGAAGGAGTTAGATATCACATCTCATGTTATAGGAAGAGTCTCAGGTTTGGTATAAGCATTGAGATATCACATCTCTGCTATCGGAGGTGTCTCGGGATTGGGATGGGAAGGAATTGGATATCACATCTCATGCTATAGGAAGGGTATCAGGTTTGGAACGGGAAGGAGTTGGATATCCCATCTCATGTTATAGGACAGGTCTCAGGTTTGATATTAGAAGCATTGAGATATCACATCTCTGCTATTGGAAGGGTCTCAGGATTGGAATGGGAAGGACTTGGATATCAGAATTCATGTTATAGGAAGGGTCTCAGGTTTGGTATTAGAAGCATTGAGATATCACATCTCATGCTATAGGAAGGGTCTCAGGATTGAAATGGGAAGGACTTGGATATCACATCTCATGTTATAGGAAGGGTCTCAGGTTTGGTATTAGAAGCATTGAGATATCACATCTCATGCTATAGGAAGGGTCTCAGGAATGGAATGGGAAGGACTTGGATATCACATCTCATGATAAAGGAAGGGTCTAAGGTTTGGAAGGGGAAGGATTTGGATATCACATCTCATGTTATTGGACCGGTCTCAGGTTTGGTATTAGAAGCATTGAGATATCAAGTCTCATGGTATAGGACGGGAGTTTGATATCACATCTCATGCCATGGTATGGGTCTTAGGTTTTGTAGAAGCATTGGGATATCACATCTCATGCTATCGGAAGGGTATCAGGATTGGTTTTGGAAGGAGTTGGATATCCCATCTCATGCTATAGGAAGGGTCTCAGGTTGGAATGGGAAGGAGTTGGATATGACATCTCATGTTATAGGAAGGGTCTCAGGATTGGAATGGGAAGGACTTGGATATCACATCTCATGCTGTAGGAAGGCTCTCAGGTTTGGAAAGGGAAGGAGTTGGATATCACATTTCATGTTAGAGGTAGGATCTCAGGTTTGGTATTAGAGGCATTGAGATATCACATCTCATGCTATCAGAAGGGTATCAGGATTGGAATGGGAAGGAGTTGGATATCACATCTCATGCTAAAGGGAGGGTCTCAGGTTCGGAAGGGGAAGGATTTGGATATCACATCTCATGTTATAGGAAGGATCTCGGGTTTGGTATTAGAAGCATTGAGATATCACATCTCATGCTATGGGAAGGATCTCAGGTTTGGTATTAGAAGCATTGAGATATCACATCTCATGCTATAGGAAGGGTCTCAGGATTGGAATGGGAAGGAGTTGGATATCACATCTCATGATAAAGGAAGGGTCTAAGGTTTGGAAGGGGAAGGATTTGGATATCACATCTCATGTTATAGGACGGGTCTCAGGTTTGGTATTAGAAGCATTGAGATATCAAGTCTCATGGTATAGGAAGGGTCTCAGAATTGGAATGGGAAGGAGTTGGATATCACATCTCAAGCTATAGGAAGGGTCTCAGGATTGGAATGGGAAGGAGTTTGATGTCACATCTTATGCCATAGTATGGGTCTCAGGTTTGGTAGAAGCATTGGGATATCACATCTCATGCTATTGGAAGGGTATCAGTATTGGATTTGGAAGGAGTTGGATATCCCATCTCATGCTATAGGAAGGGTCTCAGGTTGGAATGGGAAGGAGTTGGATATCACATTTCATGTTATAGGAAGGGTCTCAGGATTGGAATGGGAAGGACTTGGATATCATATCTCATGCTATAGGAAGGCTCTCAGGTTTGGAAGGGGAAGGAGTTGGATATCACATTTCATGTTAGAGGAAGGATCTCAGGTTTGGTATTAGAGGCCTTGAGATATCACATCTCATGCTATAGGAAGGGTCTCAGGATTGGAATGGGAAGGAGTTGGATATCACATCTCAAGCTATAGGAAGGGTCTCAGGTTTGGTATAAGCATTGAGATATCACATCTCATGCTATAGGAAAGGTCTCAGGATTGGAATGGGAAGGAGTTGGATATCACATCTCATGTTATAGGAAAGATCTCAGGTTTGGTATTAGAAGCATTGAGACATCACATCTCATGTTATAGGAAGGGTCTTAGGATTGGAATGGGAAGAAGTTGGATATCACATCTCATGCTATAGGAACGGTCTCAGGATTGGAATGGGAAGGAGTTGTATATGACATCTCATGCCATAGGAAGGGTCTCAGGTTTGGTATAAGCATTGAGATATCACATCACATGCTATATGAAGGGTCTCAGGATTGGAATGGGAAGGACTTGGATATCACATCTCATGCTATAGGCAGGGTCTCAGGTTTGGAAAGGGAAGGAGATGGATATCACATTTCATGTTAGAGGTAGGATCTCAGGTTTGGTATTAGAGGCATTGAGATATCACATCTCATGCTACCAGAAGGGTCTCAGGATTGGAATGGGAAGGAGTTGTATATCACATCTCATGCTAAAGGGAGGGTCTCAGGTTTGGAAGGGGAAGGATTTGGAAATCACATCTCATGTTATAGGAAGGATCTCAGGTTTGGTATTAGAAGCATTGAGATATCACATCTCATGCTATCGGAAGTATC
Source organism: Ambystoma mexicanum (assembly GCF_040938575.1). Lineage (NCBI taxonomy): Eukaryota > Metazoa > Chordata > Amphibia > Caudata > Ambystomatidae > Ambystoma > Ambystoma mexicanum. The sequence continues at coordinate 345,496,246 of NC_090936.1, forward strand.
TCAGGTTTGGTATTAGAGGCATTGAGATATCACATCTCATGCTATCATAAGGGTCTCAGGATTGGAATGGGAAGGAGTTGGATATCACATCTCTTGTTATAGGAAGGATCTCAGGTTTGGTATTAGAAGCATTGAGATATCACATCTCATGCTATAGGAAGGGTCTCAGGATTGGAATGGGAAGGAGTTGGATATCACATCTCATGCTATAGGAAGGGTCTCAGATTTGGTATAAGCATTGAGATATCACATCTCATGCTATAGGAAGGGTCTCAGGATTGGAATGGGAAGGAGTTGGATATCACATCTCATGCTATAGGAAGGGTCTCAGGTTTGGAACGGGAAGGAGTTAGATATCACATCTCATGTTATAGGAAGAGTCTCAGGTTTGGTATAAGCATTGAGATATCACATCTCTGCTATCGGAGGTGTCTCAGGATTGGGATGGGAAGGAATTGGATATCACATCTCATGCTATAGGAAGGGTATCAGGTTTGGAACGGGAAGGAGTTGGATATCCCATCTCATGTTATAGGACAGGTCTCAGGTTTGATATTAGAAGCATTGGGATATCACATCTCTGCTATTGGAAGGGTCTCAGGATTGGAATGGGAAGGACTTGGATATCAGAATTCATGTTATAGGAAGGGTCTCAGGTTTGGTATTAGAAGCATTGAGATATCACATCTCTGCTATTGGAAGGGTCTCAGGAATGGAATGGGAAGGACTTGGATATCACATCTCATGTTATAGGAAGGGTCTCAGGTTTGGTATTAGAAGCATTGAGATATCACATCTCATGCTATAGGAAGGGTCTCAGGAATGGAATGGGAAGGACTTGGATATCACATCTCATGATAAAGGAAGGGTCTAAGGTTTGGAAGGGGAAGGATTTGGATATCACATCTCATGTTATTGGACCGGTCTCAGGTTTGGTATTAGAAGCATTGAGATATCAAGTCTCATGGTATGGGACGGGAGTTTGATATCACATCTCATGCCATGGTATGGGTATCAGGTTTTGTAGAAGCATTGGGATATCACATCTCATGCTATCGGAAGGGTATCAGGATTGGATTTGGAAGGAGTTGGATATCCCATCTCATGCTATAGGAAGGGTCTCAGGTTGGAATGGGAAGGAGTTGGATATGACATCTCATGTTATAGGAAGGGTCTCAGGATTGGAATGGGAAGGACTTGGATATCACATCTCATGCTGTAGGAAGGCTCTCAGGTTTGGAAAGGGAAGGAGTTGGATATCACATTTCATGTTAGAGGTAGGATCTCAGGTTTGGTATTAGAGGCATTGAGATATCACATCTCATGCTATCAGAAGGGTATCAGGATTGGAATGGGAAGGAGTTGGATATCACATCTCATGCTAAAGGGAGGGTCTCAGGTTCGGAAGGGGAAGGATTTGGATATCACATCTCATGTTATAGGAAGGATCTCAGGTTTGGTATTAGAAGCATTGAGATATCACATCTCATGCTATCGGAAGGATCTCAGGTTTGGTATTAGAAGCATTGAGATATCACATCTCATGCTATAGGAAGGGTCTCAGGATTGGAATGGGAAGGAGTTGGATATCACATCTCATGTTATAGGAAGGATCTCAGGTTTGGTATTAGAAGCATTGAGATATCACATCTCATGCTATAGGACTGGTCTCAGGATTGGAATGGGAAGGAGTTGGATATCACATCGCATGCTAAAGGAAGGGTCTCAGTTTTGGTAGAAGCATTGAGATTTCACATATCATGCTATAGGAAGGGTCTCAGGATTGGAATGGGAAGGAGTTGGATATCACATCTCATGCTATAGGAAGGGTCTCAGGTTTGGTATAAGCATTGAGATATCACATCTCTGCTATCGGAAGGCTCTCAGGTTTGGATAGCATGAGATGTGATATCCAAGTCCTTCCCATTCCAATCCTTAGACCCTTCCTACAGCATGCAATATGATATCTCAATGATTCTAATAACAACCCTGAGACCCGTCCTATAACATGAGATGTGATATCCAACTCCTTCCCATTCCAATCCTGAGACACTTCCGATAGCAGAGATGTGATATCTCAATGCTTCTAATACCAAACCTGAGACCAGTCCTATAACATGAGATGGGATATCCAACTCCTTCCCATCCCAATCCTGAGACACTTCCGATTGCAGAGATTTGATATCTCAATGCTTATACCAAACCTGAGACTCTTCCTATAACATGAGATGTGATATCCAAATCCTTCCCCTTCCAAACCTTAGACCCTTCCTTTATCATGAGATGTGATATCCAACTCCTTCCCATTCCAATCCTGAGACCCTTCCGATATCATGAGATGTGATATCTCAATGCTTCTAATATCAAACTCGAGACCCTCCCTATAGCATGAGATGTGATATCCAAGTCCTTCCCATTCCAATCCTGAGACCCTTCCTATAGCATGAGATGTGATGTCTCAATGCTTCTAATACCAAACCTGAGACCCTTCCTATAACATGAGATGGGAATATCCAACTCCTTCCCATTCCAATCCTGAGACCCTTCCGATAGCAAACATGTGATATCTCAATGCTTATACCAAACCTGAGATCCTTCCTATAACATGAGATGTGATATCCAACTCCTTCCCATTCCAATCCTGAGACACTTCCTATAGCATGAGATGTGATATCTCACTGCTTATACCAAACCTGAGACCCTTCCTATAGCATGAGATGTGATATCCAACTCCTTCCCATTCCAATACTGAGACCCTTCCTATAGCATGAGATGTGATATCTCACTGCTTATACCAAACCTGAGACCCTTCCTATAGCATGAGATGTGATATCCAACTCCTTCCCATTCCAATACTGAGACCCTTCCTATAGCATGAGATGTGATATCTCAATGCTTCTAATACCAAACCTGAGACTCTTCCTATAACATGAGATGGGATATCCAACTCCTTCCCATTGCAATCCTGAGACCCTTCCGATAGCAGAGATGTGATATCTCAATGCTTATACCAAACCTGAGACCCTTCCTACGGCATGAGATGTCATATACAACTCCTTCCCATTCCAATCCTGAGACCCTTCCTATAGCATGAGATGTGATATCTCAATGCTTATACCAAACCTGAGACCCTTCCTATAGCATGAGATGTGATATCCAACTCCTTCCCATTCCAATCCTGAGACCCTTCCTATAGCATGAGATGTGATGTCTCAATGCTTCTAATACCAAACCTGAGATCCTTCCTATAACATGAGATGTGAAATCCAACTCCTTCCATTCCAATCCTGAGACCCTTCCTATAGCATGAGATGTGATATCTCAATGCTTATACTAAACCTGAGACCCTTCCTTTAGCATGCGATGTGATATCCAACTCCTTCCCATTCCAATCCTGAGACCCTTCCTATAGCATGAGATGTGATATCTCAATGCCTCTAATACCAAACCTGAGATCCTTCCTCTAACATGAAATGTGATATCCAACTCCTTCCCTTTCCAAACCTGAGAGCCTATCCATAGCATGAGATGTGATATCCAACTCCTTCCCATTCTAATCCTGAGACACTTCCGATAGCAGAGATGTGATATCTCAATGCTTATACCAAACCTGAGACCCTTCCTATAACATGAGATCGGATATCCAACTCCTTCCCGTTCCAAACCTGAGACACTTCCGATAGCATGAGATGTGATATCTCAATGCTTCTAATATCAAAAATGAGACCCTCCTTATAGCATGATATGTGATATCTAAGTCCTTCCCATTCCAATCTTGAGACCCTTCCTATAGCATGAGATGTGATATCTCAATGCTTCTACCAAACCTGAGACCGTTCCTTTAGCATGAGATGTGATATCCAACTGCTTCCCATTCCAATCCTGAGACCCTTCCTATAGCATGAGATGTGATATCTCAATGCTTATACCAAACCTGAGACCCTTCCTATAGCATGAGATGTGATATCCAACTCCTTCCCATTCCAATCCTGATACCCTTCCTATAACATGAGATGTGATGTCTCAATGCTTCTAATACCAAACCTGAGATCCTTCCGATAACATGAGATGTGATATCCAAATCCTTCCTCTTCCAAACCTGAGACCCTCCCTTTAGCATGAGATGTGATATCCAACTCCTTCCCATTCCAATCCTGAGAACCTTCTGATAGCATGAGATGTGATATCTCAATGCTTCTAATACCAAACCTGAGATCCTTCCGATAACATGAGATGTGATATCCAAATCCTTCCCCTTCCAAACCTGAGACCCTCCCTTTAGCATGAGATGTGATATCCAACTCCTTCCCATTCCAATCCTGAGAACCTTCTGATAGCATGAGATGTGATATCTCAATGCTTCTAATACCAAACCTGAGATCCTTCCTATAACATGAGATGTGATATCCAAATCCTTCCCCTTCCAAACCTGAGACCCTCACTTTAGCATGAGATGTGATATCCAACTCCTTCCCATTCCAATCCTGAGACCCTTCTGATAGCATGAGATGTGATATCTCAATGCCTCTTATACCAAACCTGAGATCCTACCTCTAACATGAAATGTGATATCCAACTCTTTCCCCTTCCAAACCTGAGAGCCTTCCTATAGCATGAGATGTGATATCCAAGTCCTTCCCATTCCAATCCTGAGACCCTTCCTATGACATGAGATGTGATATCCAACTCCTTCCCATTCCAACCTGAGACCCTTCCTATAGCATGAGATGGGATATCCCAATGCTTATACCAAACCTGAGACCCATACTATGGCATGAGATGTGATATCAAACTCCTTCCCATTCCAATCCTGACACCCTTCCTATAGCTTGAGATGTGATATCCAACTCCTTCCCATTCCAATTCTGAGACCCTTCCTATACCATGAGACTTGATATCTCAATGCTTCTAATACCAAACCTGAGACCGGTCCTATAACATGAGATGTGATATCCAAATCCTTCCCCTTCCAAACCTTAGACCCTTCTTTTATCATGAGATGTGATATCCAACTCCTTCCCATTCCAATCCTGAGATCCTTCCGATATCATGAGATGTGATATCTCAATGCTTCTAATATCAAACTTGAGACCCTCCCTATAGCATGAGATGTGATATCCAAGTCCTTCCCATTGCAATCCTGAGACCCTTCCTATAGCATGAGATGTGATGTCGTAATGCTTCAAATACCAAACCTGAGACCCTTCCTATAACATGAGATCGGAATATCCAACTCCTTCCCATTCCAATCCTGAGACCCTTCCGATAGCAGAGATGTGATATCTCAATGCTTATACCAAAACTGAGATCCTTCCTATAACATGAGATGTGATATCCAACTCCTTCCCATTCCAATCCTGAGACACTTCCTATAGCATGAGATGTGATATCTCACTGCTTATACCAAACCTGAGACCCTTCCTATAGCTTGAGATGTGATATCCAACTCCTTCCCATTCCAATCCTGAGACCCTTCCTATAGCATGAGATGTGATATCTCAATGCTTCTAATATCAAACTTGAGACACTCCCTATAGCATGAGATGTGATATCCAAGTCCTTCCCATTCCAATCCTAAGACACTTCCTATAGCATGAGATGTGATGTCTCAATGCTTCTAATACCAAACCTGAGATCCTTTCCATAACATGAGATGTGATATCCAACTTCTTCCATTCCAATCCTGAGACCCTTCCTATAGCATGAGATGTGATATCTCAATGCTTATACCAAACCTGAGACTCTTCCTATAACATGAGATGTGATATCCAACTCATTCCCATTCCAATCCTGAGACCCTTCCTATAGCATGAGATGTGATATCTCAATGCCTCTAATGCCAAACCTGAGATCCTTCCTCTAACATGAAATGTGATATCCAACTCCTTCCCTTTCCAAACCTGAGAGCCTATCCATAGCATGAGATGTGATATCCAAGTCCTTCCCATTCCAATCCTTAGACCCTTCCTACAGCATGCAATATGATATCTCAATGATTCTAATAACAATCCTGAGACCCGTCCTATAACATGAGATGGGATATCCAACTCAATCCCATTCCAATCCTGAGACTCTTCCGATAGCAGATTTGTGATATCTCAATGCTTATACCAAACCTGAGACCCTTCCTATAACATGAGATCGGATATCCAACTCCTTCCCGTTCCAAACCTGAGACCCTTCCTTTAGCATGAGATGTGATATCCAGCTCCTTCCCATTCCAATCCTGAGACACTTCCGATAGCATGAGATGTGATATCTCAATGCTTCTAATATCAAAACTGAGACCCTCCCTATAGCATGATATGTGATATCTAAGTCCTTCCCATTCCAATCCTGAGACCCTTCCTATAGCATGAGATGTGATATCTCAATGCTTCTACCAAACCTGAGACCCTTCCTTTAGCATGAGATGTGATATCCAACTCCTTCCCATTCCAACACTGAGACCCTTCCTATAGCAAGAGATGTGATATCTCAATACTTCTAATACCAAACCTGAGATCCTTCCGATAACATGAGATGTGATATCCAAATCCTTCCCCTTCCAAACCTGAGACCCTCCCTTTAGCATGAGATGGGATATCCAACTCCTTCCCATTCCAATCCTGAGAACCTTCTGATAGCATGAGATGTGATATCTCAATGCTTCTAATACCAAACCTGAGATCCTTCCGATAGCATGAGATGTGATATCTCAATGCTTCTAATACCAAACCTGAGATCCTTCCTATAACATGAGATGTGATATCCAAATCCTTCCCCTTCCAAACCTGAGACCCTACCTTTAGCATGAGATGTGATATCCAACTCCTTCCCATTCCAATCCTGAGACCCTTCTGATAGCATGAGATGTGATATCTCATTGCCTCTAATACCAAACCTGAGATCCTACCTCTAACATGAAATGTGATATCCAACTCTTTCCCCTTCCAAACCTGAGAGCCTTCCTATAGCATGAGATGTGATATCCAAGTCCTTCCCATTCCAATCCTGAGACCCTTCCTATAACATGAGATGTGATATCCAACTCGTTCCCATTCCAATCCTGAGACCCATCCTATAGCATGAGATGTGATATCTCAATACTTCTAATACCAAACCTGAGATCCTTCCGATAACATGAGATGTGATATCCAAATCCTTCCCCTTCCAAACCTGAGACCCTCCCTTTAGCATGAGATGTGATATCTAAGTCCTTCCCATTCCAATCCTGAGACCCTTCCTATAGCATGAGATGTGATATCTCAATGCTTCTACCAAACCTGAGACCCTTCCTTTAGCATGAGATGTGATATCCAACTCGTTCCCATTCCAATCCTGAGACCCATCCTATAGCATGAGATGTGATATCTCAATACTTCTAATACCAAACCTGAGATCCTTCCGATAACATGAGATGTGATATCCAAATCCTTCCCCTTCCAAACCTGAGACCCTCCCTTTAGCATGAGATGTGATATCCAACTCCTTCCCATTCCTATCCTGAGACCCTTCTGATAGCATGAGATGTGATATCTCAATGCACCTAATACCAAACCTGAGATCCTTCCTATAACATGATATGTGATATCCAAATCCTTCCCCTTCCAAACCTGAGACCCTCCCTTTAGCATGAGATGTGATATCCAACTCCTTCCCATTCCAATCCTGAGACCCTTCTGATAGCATGAGATGTGATATCTCAATGCCTCTAATACCAAACCTGAGATCCTACCTCTAACATGAAATGTGATATCCAACTCTTTCCCCTTCCAAACCTGAGAGCCTTCCTATAGCATGAGATGTGATATCCAAGTCCTTCCCATTCCAATCATGAGACCCTTCCTATAACATGAGATGGGATATCCAACTCCTTCCCATTCCAATCCTGAGACCCTTCCGATAGCAGAGATGTGATATCTCAATGCTTATACCAAACCTGAGACCCTTCCTACGGCATGAGATGTCATATACAACTCCTTCCCATTCCAATCCTGAGACCCTTCCTATAGCATGAAATGTGATGTCTCAATGCTTCTAATACCAAACCTGAGATCCTTCCTATAACATGAGATGTGATATCCAACTCCTTCCCATTCCAATCCTGAGACCCTTCCTATAGCATGAGATGTGATATCTCAATGCTTATACCAAACCTGAGACCCTTCCTATAGCATGAGATGTGATATCCAACTCCTTCCCATTCCAATCCTGAGACCCTTCCTATAGCATGAGATGTGATATCTCAATGCTTCTAATACCAAACCTGAGACTCTTCCTATAACATGAGATGGGATATCCAACTCCTTCCCATTCCAATCCTGAGACCCTTACGATATCAGAGATGTGATATCTCAATGCTTATACCAAACCTGAGACCCTTCCTACGGCATGAGATGTCATATACAACTCCTTCCCATTCCAATCCTGAGACCTTTCCTATAGCATGAGATGTGATATCTCAATGCTTATATCAAACCTGAGACCCTTCATATAGCATGAGATGTGATATCCAACTCCTTCCCATTCCAATCCTGAGACCCTTCCTATAGCATGAGATGTGATGTCTCAATGCTTCTAATACCAAACCCGAGATCCTTCCTAAAACATGAGATGTGATATCCAACTCCTTCCATTCCAATCCTGAGACCCTTCCTATGGCATGAGATGTGATATCTCAATGCTTCTAATATCAAACTTGAGACCCTCCCTATAGCATGAGATGTGATATCCAAGTCCTTCCCATTCCAATCCTGAGACACTTCCTATAGCATGAGATGTGATATCTCAATGCTTCTAATACCAAACCTGAGACTCTTCCTATAACATGAGATGGGATATCCAACTCCTTCCCATTCCAATCCTGAGACCCTTCCAAAAGCATAGATGTGATATCTCAATGCTTATACCAAACCTGAGACCCTTCCTATGGCATGAGATGTCATATACATATCCTTCCCATTCCAATCCTGAGACCCTTCCTATAGCATGAGATGTGATATCTCAATGCTTATACCAAACCTGAGACCCTTCCTATAGCATGAGATGTGATATCTAACTCCTTCCCATTCCAATCCTGAGACCCTTCCTATAGCATGAGATGTGATATCTCAATGCCTCTAATACCAAACCTGAGATCCTTCCTCTAACATGAAATGTGATATCCAACTCCTTCCCTTTCCAAACCTGAGAGCCTACCTATAGCATGACATGTGATATCCAAGTCCTTCCAATTCCAATCCTTAGACCCTTCCTATAGCATGCAATATGATATCTCAATGATTCTAATAACAAACCTGAGACCCGTCCTATAACATGAGATGGGATTTCCAACTCCTTCCCATTCCAATCCTGAGACCCTTCCTATAGCATGAGATGTGATATCTCAATGCTTATACCAAACCTGAGACCCTTCATATAGCATGAGATGTGATATCCAACTCCTTCCCATTACAATCCTGAGACCCTTCCTATAGCATGAGATGTGATGTCTCAATGCTTCTAATACCAAACCTGAGATCCTTCCTATAACATGAGATGTGATATCCACCTCCTTCCATTCCAATCCTGAGACCCTTCCTATAGCATGAGATGTGATATCTCAATGCTTCTAATATCAAACTTGAGACCCTCCCTATAGCATGAGATGTGATATCCAATTCCTTCCCATTCCAATCCTGAGACACTTCCTATAGCATGAGATGTGATATCTCAATGCTTCTAATACCAAACCTGAGACTCTTCCTATAACATGAGATGGGATATCCAACTCCTTCCGATTCCAATCCTGAGACCCTTCCAAAAGCAGAGATGTGATATCTCAATGCTTATACCAAACCTGAGACCCTTCCTATGGCATGAGATGTCATATACATATCCTTCCCATTCCAATCCTGAGACCCTTCCTATAGCATGAGATGTGATATCTCAATGCTTATACCAAACCTGAGATCCTTCCTCTAACATGAAATGTGATATCTAACTCCTTCCCTTTCCAAACCTGAGAGCCTACCTATAGCATGAGATGTGATATCCAAGTCCTTCCCATTCCAATCCTTAGACCCTTCCTATAGCATGCAATATGATATCTCAATGATTCTAATAACAAACCTGAGACCCGTCCTATAACATGAGATGGGATATCCAACTCCTTCCCATTCCAATCCTGAGACACTTCCCATAGCAGAGATGTGATATCTCAATGCTTATACCAAACCTGAGACCCTTCCTATAACATGAGATGTGATATCCAACTCCTTCCCATTCCAAACCTGAGACCCTTCCTATAGCATATGTGATATCCAACTCCTTCCAATTCCAAACATGAGACCCTTCCCATAGCAAGAATGTAATATCCAACTCCTTCCCATTCCAATCCTGAGACCATTCCTATAGCATGAGATGTGATATCTCAATGCTTCTTATACCAAACCTGAGATCCTTCCTATGACATGAGATGTGATATCCAATTCCTTCCCATTCCAAACCTGAGACCCTTCCTACAGCATGCGATGTGATATCTCAATGCTTCTAATACCAAACCTGAGACCAGTCCTATAACATGAGATGGGATATCCAACTCCTTCCCGTTCCAATCCTGAGACACTTCCGATTGCAGAGATGTGATATCTCAATGCTTATACCAAACCTGAGACTCTTCCTATAACATGAGATGTGATATCCAACTCCTTCCCGTTCCAAACCTGAGACCCTTCCTATAGCATGAGATGTGATATCCAAATCCTTCCCATCCCAATCCTGAGACACTTCCGATTGCAGAGATGTGATATCTCAATGCTTATACCAAACCTGAGACTCTTCCTATAACATGAGATGTGATATCCAACTCCTTCCCGTTCCAAACCTGAGACCCTTCCTATAGCATGAGATGTGATATCCAACTCCTTCCCATTCCAATCCTGAGACCCTTCCGATAGCATGAGATGTGATATCTCAATGCCTCTAATACCAAACCTGAGATCCTTCCTATAACATGTGATGTGATATTCAAATCCTTCCCCTTCCAAACCTGAGACCCTCCCTTTAGCATGAGATGTGATATCCAACTCCTTCCCATTCCAATCCTGAGACCCTTATGATAGCATGAGATGTGATATCTCAATGCCTCTAATAACAAACCTGAGATACTTCCGATAGCATGAGATGTGATATCTCAATGCTTCTAATACCAAACCTGAGATCCTTCCTATAACATGAGATGTGATATCCAAATCCTTCCCATGCCAAACCTGAGACCCTCCCTTTAGCATGAGATGTGATATCCAACTCCTTCCCATTCCAATCCTGAGACCCTTCGGATAGCATGAGATGTGATATCTCAATGCCTCTAATACCAAACCTGAGATCCTACCTCTAACATGAAATGTGACATCCAACTCCTTCCCTTTCCAAACCTGAGACCCTGGCTATAGCATGAGATGTGATATCCAAGTCCTTCCCATTCCAATCCTGAGACCCTTCCTATAGCATGAGATGTGATATCTCAATGCTTATACCAAACCTGAGACCCTTCCTATAGCATGAGATGTGATATCCAACTTCTTCCCATTCCAATCATGAGACCCTTCCTATAACATGAGATGTGATGTCTCAATGCTTCTAATACCAAACCTGAGATCTTTCCTATAACATGAGATGTGATATCCAACTCCTTCCCATCCTAATCCTGAGACACTTCCGATTGCAGAGATGTGATGTCTCAATGCTTCTAATACCAAACCTGAGATCTTTCCTTAAACATGAGATGTGATATCCAACTCCTTCCCGTTCCAAACCTGAGACCCTTCCTATAGCATGAGATGTGATATCCAACTCCTTCCCATTCCAATCCTGAGACCCTTCCGATAGCATGAGATGTGATATCTCAATGCCTCTAATACCAAACCTGAGATCCTTCCTATAACATGTGATGTGATATTCAAATCCTTCCCCTTCCAAACCTGAGACCCTCCCTTTAGCATGAGATGTGATATCCAACTCCTTCCCATTCCAATCCTGAGACCCTTATGATAGCATGAGATGTGATATCTCAATGCCTCTAATACCAAACCTGAGATACTTCCGATAGCATGAGATGTGATATCTCAATGCTTCTAATATCAAACCTGAGATCCTTCCTATAACATGAGATGTGATATCCAAATCCTTCCCCTGCCAAACCTGAGACCCTCCCTTTAGCATGAGATGTGATATCCAACTCCTTCCCATTCCAATCCTGAGACCCTTCGGATAGCATGAGATGTGATATCTCAATGCCTCTAATACCAAACCTGAGATCCTACCTCTAACATGAAATGTGACATCCAACTCCTTCCCTTTCCAAACCTGAGACCCTGGCTATAGCATGAGATGTGATATCCAAGTCCTTCCCATTCCAATCCTGAGACCCTTCCTATAGCATGAGATGTGATATCTCAATGCTTATACCAAACCTGAGACCCTTCCTATAGCATGAGATGTGATATCCAACTTCTTCCCATTCCAATCATGAGACCCTTCCTATAACATGAGATGTGATGTCTCAATGCTTCTAATACCAAACCTGAGATCTTTCCTATAACATGAGATGTGATATCCAACTCCTTCCCATCCTAATCCTGAGACACTTCCGATTGCAGAGATGTGATGTCTCAATGCTTCTAATACCAAACCTGAGATCTTTCCTTAAACATGAGATGTGATATCCAACTCCTTCCCGTTCCAAACCTGAGACCCTTCCTATAGCATGAGATGTGATATCCAACTCCTTCCCATTCCAATCCTGAGACCATTCCGATAGCATGAGATGTGATATCTCAATGCTTCTAATACCAAACCTGAGATCCTTCCTATAACATGTGATGTGATATTCAAATCCTTCCCCTTCCAAACCTGAGACCCTCCCTTTAGCATGAGATGTGATATCCAACTCCTTCCCATTCCAATCCTGAGACCCTTACGATAGCATGAGATGTGATATCTCAATGCCTCCAATACCAAACCTGATATACTTCCGATAGCATGAGATGTGATATCTCAATGCTTCTAATACAAAACCTGAGATCCTTCCTATAACATGAGATGTGATATCCAAATCCTTCCCCTTCCAAACCTGAGACCCTCCCTTTAGCATGAGATGTGATATCCAACTCCTTCCCATTCCAATCCTGAGACCCTTCTGATAGCATGAGATGTGATATCTCAATGCCTCTAATACCAAACCTGAGATCCTACCACTAACATGAAATGTGATATCCAACTCCTTCCCTATCCAAACCTGAGACCCTGCCTATAGCATGAGATGTGATATCCAAGTCCTTCCCATTCCAATCCTGAGACCCTTCCTATAGCATGAGATGTGATATCTCAATGCTTATACCAAACCTGAGACCCTTCCTATAGCATGAGATGTGATATCCAACTTCTTCCAATTCCAATCATGAGACCCTTCCTATAACATGAGATGTGATGTCTCAATGCTTCTAATATCAAACCTGAGATCTTTCCTATAACATGAGATGTGATATCCAACTCCTTCCCATCCTAATCCTGAGACACTTCCGATTGCAGAGATGTGATGTCTCAATGCTTCTAATACCAAACCTGAGATCTTTCCTTAAACATGAGATGTGATATCCAACTCCTTCCCGTTCCAAACCTGAGACCCTTCCTATAGCATGAGATGTGATATCCAACTCCTTCCCATTCCAATCCTGAGACCATTCCGATAGCATGAGATGTGATATCTCAATGCTTCTAATACCAAACCTGAGATCCTTCCTATAACATGTGATGTGATATTCAAATCCTTCCCCTTCCAAACCTGAGACCCTCCCTTTAGCATGAGATGTGATATCCAACTCCTTCCCATTCCAATCCTGAGACCCTTACGATAGCATGAGATGTGATATCTCAATGCCTCCAATACCAAACCTGATATACTTCCGATAGCATGAGATGTGATATCTCAATGCTTCTAATACAAAACCTGAGATCCTTCCTATAACATGAGATGTGATATCCAAATCCTTCCCCTTCCAAACCTGAGACCCTCCCTTTAGCATGAGATGTGATATCCAACTTCTTCCCATTCCAATCATGAGACCCTTCCTATAACATGAGATGTGATGTCTCAATGCTTCTAATACCAAACCTGAGATCTTTCCTATAACATGAGATGTGATATCCAACTTCTTCCCATTCCAATCATGAGACCCTTCCTATAACATGAGATGTGATGTCTCAATGCTTCTAATACCAAACCTGAGATCCTTCCTATAACATGTGATGTGATATTCAAATCCTTCCCCTTCCAAACCTGAGACCCTCCCTTTAGCATGAGAGGTGATATCCAACTCCTTCCCATTCCAATCCTGAGACCCTTACGATAGCATGAGATGTGATATCTCAATGCCTCCAATACCAAACCTGATATACTTCCGATAGCATGAGATGTGATATCTCAATGCTTCTAATACAAAACCTGAGATCCTTCCTATAACATGTGATGTGATATTCAAATCCTTCCCCTTCCAAACCTGAGACCCTCCCTTTAGCATGAGATGTGATATCCAACTCCTTCCCATTCCAATCCTGAGACCCTTCTGATAGCATGAGATGTGATATCTCAATGCCTCTAATACCAAACCTGAGATCCTACCTCTAACATGAAATGTGATATCCAACTCCTTCCCTTTCCAAACCTGAGACCCTGCCTATAGCATGAGATGTGATATCCAACTCCTTCCCATTCCAATCCTGAGACCCTTCCTATAGCATGAGATGTGATATCTCAATGCCTCTAATACTAAACCTGAGATCCTTCCTCTAACATGAAATGTGATATCCAACTCCTTCCCTTTCCAAACCTGAGAGCCTATCCATAGCATGAGATGTGATATCCAAGTCCTTCCCATTCCAATCCTTAGACCCTTCCTACAGCATGCAATATGATATCTCAATGATTCTAATAACAATCCTGAGACCCGTCCTATAACATGAGATGGGATATCCAACTCCTTCCCATCCCAATCCTGAGACACTTCTGATTGCAGAGATGTGATATCTCAATGCTTATACCAAACCTGAGACTCTTCCTATAACGTGAGATGTGATATCTGTTAGGAAAGATTTAATAATTGTAGGTAATTTTCCTTCCATGTGGCAACCCCTAAACTTTTTGCTGTTGTTTTTCACCTTGTTCTCGACTTTGCCAGAGAAGTGCAGCCTTCTGCCGCACTCCTCTGGGCTTTCGCTCCTTTCTTACGGGGAAACTGACATGCCCTTAAGACAGTCAGTACCGGGAAACGCTGTTTTCCGTAGTTTCTTTTATCATGTTGCGGCTTTCGTGCAACATGACACAAGAGGGCACTGTAAGCTAAGTTGCTGCTCTCTTGGGATTCTAGCCTTCTACAGGCCCTAGATACTCTTTCAGGATTGTAACTGATCGGTGCAAGTGATTCACGGACGGGAATGGTGGCAGCGATCGTTTCTTGTGTTTTGAGCTCCTTTTGGCGTTCTAAGCACGTTTCTCGCACTTAACCCAAAATGGTGGCCTGGCTCCCAAAATGGCCAGACCACGAGTCTCCTTTGTCCTGTCCGCTGACCGTCTTGCTCCCTTCACCTTCCCCAGGTCAAGCCGACCCGGGGCCTTCCTTATTTGGGCATGTACTTTCCCGCGAAACACGGATGCTTTCGCGGGCTTCTACATGTCTTGTGTGTGCCTCCAGTATGTGGGCTGGGATGTCTGGTCCCGTGTGAATGCCTGGGACCACCGTGGTCCGTGATAGGTCCACGAATGGTGTGAGTGTTGATGAGCGGATCTCCCATTGGGTCCCCACCGTTTTGGCGCGAAGGGAACCGTGGATAAGAGGGGGCTGGAAACACCACTACCATGTCGATCTCCTGAGTTCTCACGAACGAAGGAATACAGGAGCCAAGTATCCTGCAACCAAGAGGCTGAACCGAGGAATCGCTGGTGACCCGCTGAGGGACTGCTCCTCTGCACTGCTGTCGCCTTGTGAAACCCTTTTCACCTTTGATCGAACCAGAAGGCCTGTACTAGTACTTCGACCCTTGGAATAGCGGGGACAGCTATTCTCGGCATCCTCACCATCTCCTGCTAGTAAGCCTTCGGAAGCGTCTCTGGGCCATCCAGCAGACTGACCAGCCTACACAGGAGTCTTGCTCTGTAACCGCCACCAGGTTGTGTAGTATATCGAGTCCTTGTCACTCTCACACGATTCGTACACTTGGCGTTCCCAGGTCTGAAGTGAGTAGTGTACATTTGGCTCAGATACACACGGCCTCTCCGTTGCCCTGCTGTGGTAACAAACTGTGCGGGTTCCTTCGTTTGGGACGTCTTTTACTCAACTCTGCTGCTGCAGACTCAACACGACGACGAGACGTCCCCTGCTCTTCTGAACCTGCCAGCGACTGAAACTGACGCGGAGAAGCCTGGGTCTGCTTGCATCGGGGTCCGGTGAGTACCATAGCTAGGAACTGGTCGCCCTCCTGCAGGAGCCCATAGCTTTTCCCCGCTGTGTCAAAACAGCACGCCTTTCCGTACTCGCGCTCTGCTTCTGCCCACAGTGGAGGCTGCGCTTGAGTCGCGGAACACTGTTGTTCTTCGTTTGTGCACTAAACTGAACTGCCTGATCTCCCTCGAAGAGACTCCCCTTTTGCCCGTTGGCACCAGCGTGTGCAGGTACTTTTGAGCACAAGGCTCTACTCTTCGTAGGGCTCGGACTTCCTTTTAGTTAGGTGCCTCTGAAGGCGGACTGGGTCTAAGCATTATTTCGCACTGCCTGTTTTCCTTCCCTTTTAGGTGGACTACACATTTCGTGCATCTAACGCTTGAGACTTGTTTGTATTTGTATATATATTGTATTGGTATGGTATGTGTTGGTTTACTAGAGTTGTATTGTGATTTCTCGCTACGGTCATTGTTTTAAAGGCCTTGGAATAAATGTGTATATATTTTTAATATAGCACCTGTTTGGAGTAGTTTGTAAGTGTCCTTGCTTTGTGTGCTCATTGCAGGCTTTCAGTCACCCTCACCCCTCTTGAGACCTAGTCTTGACCGCCGCGATCGCTACCTTGATTGGTCTGGCTTGTCCAGAGGTTACCCTGTTCCAAGTAATTAGGTTGGCCTTCTGAACTTCTGCGCCACCAGGACAGAGTTCAGAAATCCGTCTTAACAAATTGGTGTACAGCGGTGGGATACGACTGAAGGTATCCAGTGTTGCGCACGAACTAAGGCATTTCAAGTTATTCCTACCAGGACACGTAGTGAATTGTTGTAGTATAACTTTAAAAAGGCCATAGTCCTATCTAACAGTATGGAAACAAATACCTTGTTAACTTTAAATGCTTCCAAATCAGAAACATTGAAAAAAATGTGTGCGGAGAGAGGTGTTTCCTCTCAAGGCACGAAATTGGATATGATCCAAAGAATCGTGGCGTGGCAAGAAGTGCAGCTTGACGCTATAACTTCTGAGGACAGTGCGGAAGGAGGTGGGGCTGCTCTCACTGGTAGAACCAACGGTTCTGCCGCTGCACTGATCCACCGCGACCACGAGGACAGGGAGGATGAGATGTCTAATGTTTCCTCTGCCAGTGTTGATGGGGAGGCTATGCTTGAATTCAAGAAGCAAGAGCTGCGGTTTAGGCAGAAGGAGCTTGAATTCAGCATAGCCAAACTAAAAATCGAACAGTCAGAAAAACAGAAAGACAGGGATCACCAGTTGGAACTGGCCAAGCTTCAGGTTGCAAATGGGTCCAAGGGTCCTGGACATGGGTCTGGGGCCTCCTCTCATCCACGGTTTCCGAAAGATCTGGTCATTGTGTATGAGGAAAGGAATGACATTATGGACTGGATGAATGCGTTTGAGTATGCATGCGAAGTTCAACAAGTTGACAATGCTGATAAGATTGCCTGGTTACTCAGCAGACTGCCCCATTCTGGCTGTAGTGCCATTATGGAAATGTCGAAGGCTGAGCAAGCTGATTTCGCAATGTTAAAGCAAACTCTCATTTTAAAGTTTGGGAAGACTCCGGCCCAATATTTGAAACGATTCATAGAGTATAAGAAAAAGGAAGGTGGTACTTGGGTATCTTATGTCACTGAATCCTTGAAAAACTTAACTGGCTGGGTTGAAGGTTATAAGGTTTCTACCTTCGAAGGCATGATAAATCTTGTCATGCTGGAACACATTTTTGCATCTTCTTCCCCGGAGCTTAAGCAGCATTTGGCCGATTCGAAGGAGATAGATCCTAAGAAGCTGGCCATTGCAGCAGATTTATGGGTGTCACATCAAGTGTCCCATAAGGACAAAACTCATCCTGGTAAGCAGGAGGAAGGGAAAAAGTCCAAAGATATGGAGGGTGGAGAATCTGATAAATCTTCTTCTCAAAAGGGCCACAAAAAGAAAAATAAGGGTAAGACACAAGAGAACTCACAGGGTAGTGGTGGTCAGCCTCCGAAACAGAACTCTGGTTACAATAAGCCTCCCTATGTAAACAGACCCAATGGATCTTGTTTTGCTTGTGGAGCAACTGACCACGTGAAGGGGGATCCCCGGTGTAAGGTTTGACCTTTGGGGGTCCACTCCGCTAATCTGGCCTTCTCCTCCTACGAGGAAGAAGAGATTACAGGAGCATCCTTCTCCTCAGACTCATTTCCCAGCGGGATAGAGGCTGAGGTAGTTTTAGTTTCCCTGGGTTCCTGGGAGCCTAAAGTCGCAGAGGCTTATGCTAGGATTACAGATAATACCAAGCACTACTTTAAAGACAGTGTGCTGATCAATGGAGTAGATACTCCAGCTCTTAGGGATAGTGGGTGCAGTCGAACTGTAGTGGATTCTACCTTGGTAGACTCAGAGGAAGTTGCCAGAGCTACTCTGATCCCACTAAGTTGGCTGACGGCCCACTCCGTATGTTCCCAGTAATACCTGTAAATCTTACTTTAAATGGTACAGCAGTCAGGATTCCAGTGAGCATTCAGAGAAACGTCCCGGGAAAGGTCTTGTTAGGTAATGATCTCAGAGCTTTAGGGCTCATAGGAGACACTGCCGAAAGACCCTACACACGGTCTCAAGCACGGGCAGCATTGGCCAAGACCAATACGCCGCCCCAGCCGAAGGGGAAACCCAAGGCGAAAGGAGTCAACAAGTCAAGACGAGGGAAAGAGAATATTCCCCCGAGCTCGCCTACCACTGCGGTGGAGGAAGTTGGTCAATCGCCCGGGCCTGACGATGAGGTGGCGATGCCTGAAGTATTTGACCCCAACGACCATCCTGAACTAAAAGACTTGTTAGTTGAAGGAGGTCCTGATAGGGACGAATTCAGTAAAGGCCAACGTGAGTGCCCATCTCTGGAAGGCCTAAGGAGACAGGCCTGCTCCCAGCTTGAGGGTGAACCTCCTGGGACGCATAGGATTTATTGGGAAGGTGGACTCCTGTATAGTGAGCCCACAGAGTCTACAGAAGGAGACCATAGGAGGTTGGTGGTTCCCCTTGCTGTTAGGCCCTTCCTCCTGCAGTTGACGCATGAAGTGCTCCTTGCTGGTCACCTTGGTATTAAGAGGAGCAAGCAAAGGTTATCCATGCACTTCTACTGGCCCAAGATGGGGGTGCAAGTAGAAAGTCACTACAGGAGTTGTGCCTCCTGCCAGTTATCTGGTAAGGTTGGCTCGACAATCCAAGCTCCGTTGGTACCGCTCCCAGTTGTGGGGGTACCATTTGAAAGGGTAGGGATCGACATCGTTGGTCCCCTTGACCCGCAAACATCCTCGGGCAATAGGTTTATCCTGGTGCTGGTCGACCATGCAACCAGATATCCTGAGGCCATCCCATTGAAAACTGTAACTGCCAAGTCAGTTGCAAAAGCTTTACTTGGCATATTTACTAGGGTTGGCTTCCCTAAAGAAGTTGTGTCAGATCGTGGCAGCAACTTTATTTCGAAGTATATGCAGGCTATGTGGAAAGAATGTGGGGTCACCTACAAGTTCTCTTCTGCATACCACCCCCAGACCAATGGTCTGGTGGAACGTTTCAACAGAACGTTAGAAAAGCATGATTGGGGCTCTGGAGAAGCTTCAGAGAAGACAATGGGATCTTCTTTTACCATGCTTACTGTTTGCCTACCGAGAGGTACCACAGGAGGGTGTTGGCTTCAGCCCCTTCAAACTTCTGTTTGGTCATCCTGTACGGGGACCCTTAGCCATAGTCAAAGAGGGATGGGAGATGCCCACTCCCCCTGTTACTACCAACGTAGTTGATTATGTGCTAGGGCTCAAAAAACGGATGGTACTTCTGATGGGCTTGGCTAGTGATAAATTGAAGGCAGGACAAGCACTGGTGAAACATTGGTACGACCAGAAAGCTTCCCTCATCAACTTTACACCTGGTCAGCAAGTCCTGATCATGAATCCCATAAGGCCTTGAGCTTTACAGGACAAATGGTCAGGCCCTTACACAGTGGTGGAGCCCCTGGGTGAGGTTAACTATTTAGTGGACATTGGAAGGCCTGGACAGGCTCCAAAAGTGTTTCACGTGAATAGGCTGAAGGCTTTCGTCCCAAGAGTCGAAATCGCAGCCCTGTTACTGGCTTCAGATGTTGAGGAAGAGGAGTCTGAACCTCTCCCCGACCTGTTCCAAAGCGGTCCTTCAGATAGCTCCTTTGAGGGTGTCCGAGGGGCCCCTCACCTGACTTCTGATCAGCAGGCTGAGGTGAAAAGTTTGCTTAGACAGTTTTCCCCCCTGTTTTCACAGTCGCCTGGTTTGACACCTTGGTGCAAACATAACATAGACACAGGAGACAGTGTACCTACCAAAAGTAGGGGATACAGGATGTCAGACAAAGTACGGTCTTATATTAAGACCGAGGTCAACAAGATGTTAGACCTTGGGGTGATTGAACCCTCTACTAGTCCTTGGTCCAGCCCTGTGGTTTTCGTTCCAAAGGCAGGCACTTCTGAATTGAGGTTCTGCGTGGATTACAGGGCTCTGAATGCTGTCACCAAGACAGATGCACACCCCTTGCCTCGAACAGATGAGCTGGTGGATACTTTGGTTGCCTCCAAGTACCTCAGCACGTTTGACCTCACTGCTGGCTATTGGCAAATAGCTTTAGCAGAACATGCCAAGGAGAAGACAGCGTTTTCTACTCCAGACGGCCTTTACCAATTCCGGGTAATGCCGTTCGGGTTGAAGAATGCACCTGCCACTTTCCAGAGGCTTGTGCATCATGTTTTGAATGGGTTGGACGAATTCTGTCTTGCATATCTGGACGATATAGCAGTTTTCAGTGCCACCTGGGAAGACCATGTGAAACACCTCGGGATTGTGCTCCAGGCTCTTCAGAAAGCACACTTGACCATAAAGGCTAGTAAATGCCAGATTGGACAAGGCTCAGTGTTTTACCTTGGACATGAAGTAGGTGGAGGGAGGATACAGCCTCCCCAGTAAAGTACAAGCAGTACAAGACTGGCCTACCCCCACTACACAAACCCAAGTGAGAGCCTTCTTAGGACTCACGGGGTATTACCGCAATTTTGTGGCAGACTATGGCACCATAGTTGCCCCTCTGACTGCCCTCACAACTCTGAAGAAACCCAAGAAGGTAACTTGGACCGACGAGTGTGAGAAGGCCTTCAATGGCTTAAAAGACTCCTTGTGCCAGGCCCCTGTCCTCAGGGCCCCTGATTATCAAAGACCTTTTATCGTGCAGACGGACGCCTCTGACACTGGGATAGGAGCTGTACTATCGCAAGTAGATGAGAAGGGTAAGGAACACCCTATTGGTTTTATTAGTCGCCAGTTTAAGGACAGAGAGCTCAGATGGTCCACGGTAGAGAAAGAATGTTTCTCTGTTGTGTGGGCCCTAAGGAAGCTGAGGCCCTACCTCTATGGGACCCACTTCACTGTGCAAACTGACCATATGCCCTTAAAGTGGCTAATAAACATGAAGGGGGAGAATCCAAAGTTGCTTAGGTGGTCCATAAGTCTACAAGGCTTCGACTTCACTATTGAGCATAGGCCAGGTGTCCAACATAGCAATGCTGATGGGTTGTGCAGAATGTTTAACCTACCTGAACAAGAGACTCATCCAGGGGTGGATTAGTTCCCCCTGTCCATAGTCTGGGAGGGGTGAGTGTTAGGAAAGATTTCGTAATTGTAGGTAATTTTCCTTCCATGTGGCAACCCCTAAACTTTTTGCTGTTGTTTTTCACCTTGTTCTCGACTTTGCCCGAGAAGTGCAGCCTTCTGCCGCACTCCTCTGGGCTTTCGCTCCTTTCTTACGGGGAAACTGTCATGCCCTTAAGATAGTCAGTACCAGGAAACGCTGGTTTCCGTAGTTTCTTGTATCATGTTGCAGCTTTCGTGCAACATGACACAAGAGGGCACTGTAAGCTAAGTTACTGCTCTCTTGGGTCTCTAGCCTTCTACAGGCCCTAGATACTCTTTCAGGATTGTAACTGATCGGTGCAAGTGATTCACGGACGGGAATGGTGGCAGCGATCGTTTCTTGTGTTTTGAGCTCCTTTTGGCGTTCTAAGCGCGTTTCTCGCGCTTAACCCAAAATGGTGGCCTAGATCCCAAAATGGCCAGACCACGAGGCTCCTTTGTCCTGTCCGCTGACCGTCTTGCTCCCTTCACCTTCCCCAGGTCGAGCCGACCTGGGGCCTTCCTTATTTGGGCATGTGCTTTCCCGCGAAACACAGATGCTTTCGCAGGCTTCTACATGTCTTGTGTGTGCCTCCAGGATGTGGGCTGGGATGTCTGGTCCCAATACACATCCTGGGTGCCAGAGAGTCTAGGGTGGTGTGAATGCCTGGGACCACCGTGGTCCGTGATAGGTCCACGAATGGTGTGAGTGTTGATGAGCGGATCTCCCATTTGGTCCCCTCCGTTTTGGCGCGAAGGGAACCGTGGATAAGAGGGGGCTGGAAACACCACTACCATGTCGATCTCCTGAGTTCTCACGAACGAAGGAATACAGGAGCCAAGTATCCTGCAACCAAGAGGCTGAACCGAGGAATCGCTGGTGACCCGCTGAAGGACTGCTCCTCTGCACTGCTGTCGCCTTGTGAAACCCTTTTCACCTTTGATCGAACCAGAAGGCCTGTACTGGTACTTCGACCCTTGGAATAGCGGGGACAGCTATTCTCGGCATCTTCACCATCTCCTGCTAGTAAGCCTTCGGAAGCGTCTCTGGGCCATCCAGCAGACTGACCAGCCTACACAGGAGTCTTGCTCTGTAACCGCCGCCAGGTTGTGTAGTATATCGAGTCCTTGTCACTCTCACATGATACGTACACTTGGCGTTCCCAGGTCTGAAGTGAGTAGTGTACATTTGGCTCAGATACACACCGCCGCTCCGTTGACCTGCTGTGGTAACAAACTGTGCGGGTTCCTTCGTTTGGGACGTCTTTTACTCAACTCTGCTGCTGCAGACTCAACACGACGACGAGACATTGAGATATCACATCTCATGCTATAGGAAGGGTCTCAGGATTGGAATGGGAAGGACTTGGATATCACATCTCATGCTATAGGCAGGGTCTCAGGTTTGGAAAGGGAAGGAGTTGGATATCACATTTCATTTTAGAGGTAGGATCTCAGGTTTGGTATTAGAGGCATTGAGATATCACATCTCATGCTATCAGAAGGGTCTCAGGATTGGAATGGGAAGGAGTTGGATATCACATCTCATGTTATAGGAAGGATCTCAGGTTTGGTATTAGAAGCATTGAGATATCACATCTCATGCTATCGCAAGTATCTCAGGTTTGGTATTAGAGGCATTGAGATATCACATCTCATGCTATCATAAGGGTCTCAGGATTGGAATGGGAAGGAGTTGGATATCACATCTCATGCTAAAGGGAGGGTCTCAGGTTTGGAAGGGGAAGGAATTGAATATCACATCACATGTTATAGGAAGGATCTCAGGTTTGGTATTAGAGGCATTGAGATATCACATCTCATGCTATCGGAAGGGTCTCAGGATTGGAATGGGAAGGAGTTGGATATCACATCTCATGCTATAGGAAGGGTCTCAGGTTTGGAACGGGAAGGAGTTGTATATCACATCTCATGTTATAGGAAGAGTCTCAGGTTTGGTATAAGCATTGAGATATCACATCTCTGCAATCGGAAGTGTCTCAGGATTGGAACGGGAAGGAGTTGGATATCCCATCTCATGTTATAGGACTGGTCTCAGGTTTGGTATTAGAATCATTGAGATTTCACATCTCTGCTATCGGAGGTGTCTCAGGATTGGGATGGGAAGGAATTGGATATCACATCTCATGCTATAGGAAGGGTATCAGGTTTGGAACGGGATGGAGTTGAATATCCCATCTCATGTTATAGGACGGGTCTCAGTTTTGATATTAGAAGCATTGAGATATCACATCACATGCTGTAGGAAGGGTCTCAGGTTTGGAATGAGAAGGATTTAGATATCACATCTCATGTCATAGGAAGGATCTCAGGTTTGGTATAAGCATTGAGATATCACATCTCTGCTATCGGAAGTGTCTCAGGATTGGAATGGGAAGGAGTTGGATATCCCATCTCATGTTATAGGACGGGTCTCAGGTTTGTTATTAGAATCATTGAGATATCATATTGCATGCTATAGGAAGGGTCTAAAGATTGGAATGGGAAGGACTTGGATATCACATCTCATGCTATAGGTAGGCTCTCAGGTTTGGAAAGGGAAGGAGTTGGATATCACATTTCATGCTAGAGGTAGGATCTCAGGTTTGGTATTAGAGGCATTGAGATATCACATCTCATGCTATCAGAAGGGTCTCAGGATTGGAATGGGAAGGAGTTGGATATCACATCTCATGTTAGGAAGGATCTCAGGTTTGGTATTAGAAGCATTGAGATATCACATCTCATGCTATCGGAAGTATCTCAGGTTTGGTATTAGAGGCATTGAGATATCACATCTCATGCTATCATAAGGGTCTCAGGATTGGAATGGGAAGGAGTTGGATATCACATCTCATGCTAAAGGGAGGGTCTCAGGTTTGGAAGGGGAAGGAATTGAATATCACATCACATGTTATAGGAAGGATCTCAGGTTTGGTATTAGAGACATTGAGATATCACATCTCATGCTATCGGAAGGGTCTCAGGATTGGAATGGGAAGGAGTTGGATATCACATCTCATGCTATAGGAAGGGTCTCAGGTTTGGAAAGGGAAGGAGTTGGATATCACATTTCATGTTAGAGGAAGGATCTCAGGTTTGGTATTAGAGGCATTGAGATATCACATCTCATGCTATAGGAAGGGTCTCAGGATTGGAACGGGAAGGAGTTGGATATCCCATCTCATGTTATAGGACTGGTCTCAGATTTGGTATTAGAAGCATTGAGATATCACATCGCATGCTGTAGGAAGGGTCTCAGGTTTGGAATGGGAAGGAATTGGATATCACATCTCATGTCATAGGAAGGATCTCAGGTTTGGTATTAGAAGCATTGAGATATCACATCTCATGCTATAGGAATGGTCTCAGGATTGGAATCGGAAGAAGTTGGATATTACATTCTTGCTATGGGAAGGGTCTCATGTTTGGAATTGGAAGGAGTTGGATATCACATATGCTATAGGAAGGGTCTCAGGTTTGGAATGGGAAGGAGTTGGATATCACATCTCATGTTATAGGAAGGGTCTCAGGTTTGGTATAAGCATTGAGATATCACATCTCTGCTATCGGAAGTGTCTAAGGATTGGAATGGGAAGGAGTTGGATATCCCATCTCATGTTATAGAACTGGTCTCAGGTTTGTTATTAGAATCATTGAGATATCATATTGCATGCTATAGGAAGGGTCTAAGGATTGGAATGGGAAGGACTTGGATATCACATCTCATGCTATAGGTAGGCTCTCAGGTTTGGAAAGGGAAGTAGTTGGATATCACATTTCATGTTAGAGGAAGGATCTCAGGTTTGGTATTAGAGGCATTGAGATATCACATCTCATGCTATAGGAAGGGTCTCAGGATTGGAATGGGAAGGAGTTGGATATCCCATCTCATGTTATAGGAAGAGTCTCAGGTTTGGTATTAGAAGCATTGAGATATCACATGTCATGCTATAGGAAGTGTCTCAGGATTGGAATGGGAAGGAATTGGATATCACATCTCATACTATAGGGAGGGTCTCAAGTTTGATATTAGAAGCATTGAGATATCACATCTCATGCTATAGGAAGGGTCTCAGGATTGGAATGGAAGGAGTTGGATATCACATCTCATGTTATAGGAAGGATCTCAGGTTTGGTATTAGAAGCATTGAGACATCACATCTCATGCAATAGGAAGGGATGCATGATTGTAATGGGAAGGAGTTGGATATCACATCTCATGCTATATGAAGGGTCTCAGGTTTGGTATAAGCATTGAGATATCACATCTCATGCTATGGGAAGGGTCTCAGGATTGGAATGGGAAGGAGTTGTATATGACATCTCATGCCGTAGGAAGGGTCTCAGGTTTGGTATAAGCATTGAGATATCACATCTCTGCTATCGGAAGGGTCTCAGGATTGGAATGGGAAGGAGTTGGATATCCCATCTCATGTTATAGGACGGGTCTCAGGTTTGTTATTAGAATCATTGAGATATCATATTGCATGCTATAGGAAGGGTCTAAGGATTGGAATGGGAAGGACTTGGATATCACATCTCATGCTATAGGAAGGGTCTCAGGTTTGGTATAAGCATTGAGATATCACATCTCATGCTATAGGAAGGGTCTCAGGATTGGAATGGGAAGGATATGTATATGACATCTCATGCCATAGGAAGGGTCTCAGGTTTGGTATAAGCATTGAGATATCACATCTCTGCTTTTGGAAGGGTCTCAGGATTGGAATGGGAAGGAGTTGGATATCCCATCTCATGTTATAGGAAGAGTCTCAGGTTTGGTATTAGATTCATTGAGATATCATATTGCATGCTATAGGAAGGGTCTAAGGATTGGAATGGGAAGGACTTGGATATCACATTTCATGCTATAGGAAGGGTCTCAGGTTTGGTATAAGCATTGAGATATCACATCTCATGCTATAGGAAGGGTCTCAGGATTGGAATGGGAAGGATATGTATATGACATCTCATGCCATAGGAAGGGTCTCAGGTTTGGTATAAGCATTGAGATATCACATCTCATGCTATAGGAAGGGTCTCAGGATTGGAATGGAAGGAGTTGGATATCACATCTCATGCTAAAGGGAGGGTCTCTGGTTTTGAAGGGGAAGGATTTGGATATCACATCTCATGTTATAGGAAGGATCTCAGGTTTGGTATAGCAGTGAGATATCACATCTCTACTATCGGAAGGGTCTCAGGATTGGAATGGGAAGGAGTTGGATATCCCATCTCATGTTATAGGAAGAGTCTCAGGTTTGGTATTAGAAGCATTGAGATATCACATCTCATGCTATAGGAAGTGTCTCAGGATTGGAATGGGAAGGACTTGGATATCACATCTCATGCAATAGGGAGGGTCTCAAGTTTGATATTAGAAGCATTGAGATATCACATCTCATGCTATAGGAAGGGTCTCAGGATTGGAATGGAAGGAGTTGGATATCACATCTCATGCTAAAGGGAGGGTCTCTGGTTTTGAAGGGGAAGGATTTGGATATCACATCTCATGTTATAGGAAGGATCTCAGGTTTGGTATAGCAGTGAGATATCACATCTCTACTATCGGAAGGGTCTCAGGATTGGAATGGGAAGGAGTTGGATATCCCATCTCATGTTATAGGAAGAGTCTCAGGTTTGGTATTAGAAGCATTGAGATATCTCATCTCATGCTATAGGAAGGGTCTCAGGATTGGAATGGGAAGGAGTTGGATATCACATCTCATGCTATAGGAAGGGTCTCAGGTTTGGTATAAGCAGTGAGATATCACATCTCATGCTATAGGAAGTGTCTCAGGATTGTAATGGGAAGGAGTTGGATTTCACATCTCATGCTATAGGAAGGGTCTCAGGTTTGGTATAAGCATTGAGATATCACATCTCATGCTATAGGAAGGGTCTCAGGATTGGAATGGGAAGGAGTTGGATATCACATCTCATGCTATAGGAAGGGTCTCAGGTTTGGTATAAGCAGTGAGATATCACATCTCTACTATCGGAAGGGTCTCAGGATTGGAATGGGAAGGAGTTGGATATCCCATCTCATGTTATAGGAAGAGTCTCAGGTTTGGTATTAGAAGCATTGAGATATCTCATCTCATGCTATAGGAAGGGTCTCAGGATTGGAATGGGAAGGAGTTGGATATCACATCTCATGCTATAGGAAGGGTCTCAGGTTTGGTATAAGCAGTGAGATATCACATCTCATGCTATATGAAGTGTCTCAGGATTGGAATGGGAAGAAGTTGGATATTAAATCTCATGTTATAGGAAGGATCTCAGGTTTGGTATAAGCATTGAGATATCACATCTCTGTTATCGGAAGGGTCTAAGGATTGAAATGGGACGGAGTTGGATATTCCCATCTCATGTTATAGGAAGGGTCTCAGAATTGGAATGGGAAGGACTTGGATATCACATCTCATGCTATAGGGAGGGTCTCAAGTTTGATATTAGAAGCATTGAGATACCACATCTCATGATATCGGAAGGGTCTCAGGATTGGAATGGGAAGGAGTTGGATATCACATCTCATGATAAAGGAAGGGTCTAAGGTTTGGAAGGGGAAGGATTTGGATATCACATCTCATGTTATAGGACGGGTCTCAGGTTCTGGATTAGAAGCATTGAGATATCAAGTCTCATGGTATAGGAAGGGTCTCAGAATTGGAATGGGAAGGAGTTGGATATCACATCTCAAGCTATAGGAAGGGTCTCAGGATTGGAATGGGAAGGAGTTTGATATCACATCTCATGCCATAGTATGGGTCTCAGGTTTGGTAGAAGCATTGGGATATCACATCTCATGCTATCGGAAGGGTATCAGGATTGGATTTGGAAGGAGTTGGATATCACATCTCATGTTATAGGAAGGGTCTCAGGTTTGGTATAAGCATTGAGATATCACATCTCTGCTATCGGAAGTGTCTCAGGATTGGAATGGGAAGGAGTTGGATATCCCATCTCATGTGATAGGACTGGTCTCAGGTTTGTTATTAGAATCATTGAGATATCATATTGCATGCTGTAGGAAGGGTCTAAGGATTGGAATGGGAAGGACTTGGATATCACATCTCAAGCTATAAGTAGGCTCTCAGGTTTGGAAAGGGAAGGTGTTGGATATCACATTTCATGTTAGAGGAAGGATCTCAGGTTTGGTATTAGAGGCATTGAGATATCACATCTCATACTATAGGAAGGGTCTCAGGATTGGAATGGGAAGGAGTTGTATATCACATCTCATGCTATAGGAAGAGTCTCAGGTTTGGTATTAGAAGCATTGAGATATCACATCTCATGCTATAGGAAGTGTCTCAGGATTGGAATGTGAAGGACTTGGATATCACATCTCATGCTATAGGGAGGGTCTCAAGTTTGATATTAGAAGCATTGAGATATCACATCTCATGCTATAGGAAGGGACTCAGGATTGGAATGGGAAGGAGTTGGATATCACATCTCATGCTATAGGAAGGGTATCAGGTTTGGTATAAGCAGTGAGATATCACATCTCATGCTATAGGAAGTGTCTCAGGATTGGAATGGGAAGGAGTTGGGTATCACACCTCATGTTATAGGAAGGATCTCAGGTTTGGTATAAGCATTGAGATATCACATCTCTGCTATCGGAAGGGTCTCAGGATTGGAATGGGAAGGAGTTGGATATTCCCATCTCATTTTATAGGAAGGGTATATCAGGTCTTAGCATGAGATGTGATATCCAGCTCCTTCCATTCCAATCCTGAGACCCTTCCGATAGCATGAGATGTGATATCTCAATGCTTCTAATATCAATACTGAGACCCTCCCTATAGCATGAGATGTGATATCTAAGTCTTTCCCATTCCAATCCTGAGACCCTTCCGATAGCAGAGATGTGATATCTCAATGCTTATACCAAACCTGAGACCCTTCCTATAGCACGAGATGTGATATCCAACTCCTTCCCATTCCAATCCTGAGACCCTTCCTATAGCATGAGATGTGATATCTCAATGCTTCTACCAAAACTGAGACCCTTCCTTTAGCATGAGATGTGATATCCAACTCCTTCCCATTCCAATCCTGAGACCCTTCCTATAGCATGAGATGTGATATCTCAATGCTTCTAATACCAAACCTGAGATCCTTCCTATAACATGAGATGTGATATCCAACTCCTTCCCATTCCAATCCTGAGACCCTTCCTATAGCATGAGATGTGATATCTCAATGCTTCTAAAACCAAACCTGAGATCCTTCCGATAGCATGAGATGTGATATCTCAATGCTTCTAATACCAAACCTGAGACCCTCCCTTTAGCATGAGATGTGATATCCAATTCCTTCCCATTCCAATCCTGATACCCTTCTGATAGCATGAGATGTGATATCTCAATGCCTCTAATACCAAACCTGAGATCCTACCTCTAACATGAAATGTGATATCCAACTCCTTCCCTTTCCAAACCTGAGAGCCTTCCTACAGCATGAGATGTGATATCCAAGTCCTTCCCATTCCAATCCTGAGACCCTTCCTATAACATGAGATGTGATATCCAAATCCTTCCCATTCCAACCTGAGACCCTTCCTATAGCATGAGATGGGATATCCAACTCCTTCCAAATCTAATCCTGATATCCTTCCGATAGCATGAGATGTGATATCCCAATGCTTCTACAAAACCTGAGACCCATACCATGGCATGAGATGTGATATCAAACTCCCGTCCTATACCATGAGACTTGATATCTCAATGCTTCTAATACCAAACCTGAGACCAGTCCAATAACATGAGATGTGATATCCAAATCCTTCCCCTTCCAAACCTTAGACCCTTCCTTTATCATGAGATGTGATATCCAACTCCTTCCCATTCCACTCCTGAGACCCTTCCTACAGCATGAGATGTGATATCTCAATGCTTCTAATACCAAACCTGAGACCCTTCCTATAACATGAGATGTGATATCCAAGTCCTTCCCATTCCAATCCTGAGACCCTTCCTATAGCATGAGATGTCATATCTCAATGCTTCTAATACCAAACCTGAGACCCTTCCTATAACATGAATTGTGATATCCAAGTCCTTCCCATTCCAATCTTGAGACCTTTCCAATAGCAGAGATGTGATATGTCAATGCTTATACCAAACCTGAGATCCTTCCTATGACATGAGATGTGATATCTAAATCCTTCTCATTCCAAACCTGAGACCCTTCCTACAGCATGTGATGTGATATCTCAATGCTTCTAATATCAAAACTGAGACCCGTCCTATAACATGAGATGGGATATTCAACTCCATCCCGTTCCAAACCTGATACCCTTCCTATAGCATGAGATGTGATATCCAATTCCTTCCCATCCCAATCCTGAGACCCTTCCTATAGCATGAGATGTCATATCTCAATGCTTCTAATACCAAACCTGAGACCCTTCCTATAACATGAATTGTGATATCCAAGTCCTTCCCATTCCAATCTTGAGACCTTTCCAATAGCAGAGATGTGATATCTCAATGCTTATACCAAACCTGAGATCCTTCCTATGACATGAGATGTGATATCTAAATCCTTCTCATTCCAAACCTGAGACCCTTCCTACAGCATGTGATGTGATATCTCAATGCTTCTAATATCAAAACTGAGACCCGTCCTATAACATGAGATGGGATATTCAACTCCATCCCGTTCCAAACCTGATACCCTTCCTATAGCATGAGATGTGATATCCAATTCCTTCCCATCCCAATCCTGAGACACCTCCGATAGCAGAGATGTGAAATCTCAATGCTTATACCAAACCTGAGACTCTTACTATAACATGAGATGTGATATCTAACTTCTTCCCGTTCCAAACCTGAGACACTTCCTATAGCATGAGATGCGATATCCAACTCCTTCCCATTCCAATCCTGAGACCCTTCCCATAGCATGAGATGTGATATCTCAATGCTTCTAATACCAAACCTGTGATCCTTCCTATAACAAGAGATGTGATATCCAAATCCTTCCCCTTCCAAATCTGAGACCCTCCCTTTAGCATGAGATGTGATATCTCAATGCCTCTAATACCAAACCTGAGATCCTTCCGATAGCATGAGATGTGATATCTCAATGCTTCTAATACCAAACCTGAGATCCTTCCTATAACATGAGATGTGATATCCAACTCCTTCCCATTCCAATCCTGAGACCCTTATGATAGCATGAGATGTGATATCTCAATGCCTCTAATACCAAACCTGAGATCCTACATCTAACATGAAATGTGATATCCAACTCCTTCCCTTTCCAAACGTGAGACCCTCCCTATAGAATGAGATGTGATATCCAAGTCCTTCCCATTCCAATCCTGAGACCCTTCCTATAGCATGAGATGTGATATCTCAATGCTTCTAATACCAAACCTGAGACCCTTCCTATAACGTAAGATGGGATATCCAACTCCTTCCCATTCCAATCCTGAGACCCTTCCGATAGCAGAGATGTGATATCTCAATGCTTATACCAAACCTGAGACCCTTCCTGTGGCATGAGATGTGATATCTCAATACTTATTCCAATCCTGAGACCCTTCCTATAACATGAGATGTTATGTCTCAATGCTTCTAATACCAAACCTGAGATCCTTCCTATGGCATGAGATGTCATATAAAACTCCTTCCCATTCCAATCCTGAGACCCTTCCCATAGCATGAGATGTGATATCGAACTCCTTCCCATTCCAATCCTGCGACCCTTCCTATAGCATGAGATTTGATATCTCAATGCTTCTAATACCAAACCTGAGATCCTTCCGATAGCATGAAATGTGATATCTGAATGCTTCTAATACCAAACCTGAGATCATTCCTATAACACGAGATGTAATATCCAAATCCTTCCCCTTCCAAACCTGAGACCCTCCCTTTAGCATGAGATGTGATATCCAACTACTTCCCATTCCAATCCTGAGACCCTTCCTATAGCATGAGATGTGATGTCTCAATGCTTCTAATACCAAACCTGAGATCCTTCCTATAACATGAGATGTGATATCCAACTCCTTCCCATTCCAATCCTGAGACACTTCCTATAGCATGAGAAGTGATATCTCCATGCTTATACCAAACCTGAGACCCTTCCTATAGCATGAGATGTGATATCCAACTCCTTCCCGTTCCAAACCTGAGACCCTTCCTACAGCATATGTGATATCCAACTCCTTCCCATTCCAAACATGAGACCCTTCCTATAGCAAGAATGTAATATCCAACTCCTACCCATTCCAATCCTGAGACCATTCCTATAGCATGAGATGTGATATCTCAATGCTTCTAATACCAAACCTGAGATACTTCCTATGACATGAGATGTGATATCCAATTCCTTCCCATTCCAAACCTGAGATCCTTCCTACAGCATGCGATGTGATATCTCAATGCTTCTAATACCAAACCTGAGACCCGTCCTATAACATGAGATGGGATATCCAACTCCTTCCCGTTCCAAACCTGATACCCTTCCTATAGCATGAGATGTGATATCCAACACCTTCCCATCCCAATCCTGAGACACCTCCGATAGCAGAGATGTGATATCTCAATGCTTATACCAAACCTGAGACTCTTCCTATAACATGAGATATGATATCCAACTCCTTCCCGTTCCAAACCTGAGACCCTTCCTATAGCATGAGATGTGATATCCAACTCCTTCCCATTCCAATCCTGAGACCCTTCTGATAGCATGAGATGTGATATCTCAATGCTTCTAATACCAAACCTGTGATCCTTCCTATAGCATGAGATGTGATATCCAACTCCTTCCAATTCCAATCCTGAGACCCTTCCTACAGCATGAGATGTGATATCTCAATGCTTCTAATACCAAACCTGAGACCCTTCCTATAACATGAGATGGGAATATCCAACTCCTTCCCATTCCAATCCTGAGACCCTTCCGATAGCAGAGATGTGATATCTCAATGCTTATACCAAACCTGAGATCCTTCCTATAACATGAGATGTGATATCCAACTCCTTCCCATTCCATTCCTGAGACCCTTCCTATAGCATGAGATGTGATATCTCACTGCTTATACCAAACCTGAGACCCTTCCTATAGCATGAGATGTGATATCCAACTCCTTCCCATTCCAATCCTGAGACCCTTCCTATAGCATGAGATGTGATATC
The DNA here is from genome assembly GCF_040938575.1 of Ambystoma mexicanum. Lineage (NCBI taxonomy): Eukaryota > Metazoa > Chordata > Amphibia > Caudata > Ambystomatidae > Ambystoma > Ambystoma mexicanum. Next base: position 345,530,561 of record NC_090936.1, read on the forward strand.
TCAATGCTTCTAATATCAAACTTGAGACCCTCCCTATAGCATGAGATGTGATATCCAAGTCCTTCCCATTCCAATCCTGAGACACTTCCTATAGCATCATATGTGATATCCAATGCTTATAATACCAAACCTGAGACTCTTCCTATAACATGAGATGGGATATCCAACTCCTTCCCATTCCAATCCTGAGACCCTTCCGATAGCAGAGATGTGATATCTCAATGCTTATACGAAACCTGAGACCCTTCCTACGGCATGAGATGTCATATACAACTCCTTCCCATTCCAATCCTGAGACCCTTCCTATAGCATGAGATGTGATATCTCAATGCTTATACCAAACCTGAGACCCTTCCTATAGCATGAGATGTGATATCCAAATCCTTCCCATTCCAATCCTGAGACCCTTCCTATAGCATGAGATGTGATATCTCAAGGCCTCTAATATCAAACTTGAGACCCTCCCTATAGCATGAGATGTGATATCCAAGTCCTTCCCATTCCAATCCTGAGACCCTTCCGATAGCAGAGATGTGATATCTCAATGCTTATACCAAACCTGAGACCCTTCCTATAGCACGAGATGTGATATCCAACTCCTTCCCATTCCAATCCTGAGACCCTTCCTATAGCATGAGATGTGATATCTCAATGCTTCTACCAAAACTGAGACCCTTCCTTTAGCATGAGATGTGATATCCAACTCCTTCCCATTCCAATCCTGAGACCCTTCCTATAGCATGAGATGTGATATCTCAATGCTTCTAATACCAAACCTGAGATCCTTCCTATAACATGAGATGTGATATCCAACTCCTTCCCATTCCAATCCTGAGACCCTTCCTATAGCATGAGATGTGATATCTCAATGCTTCTAATACCAAACCTGAGATCCTTCCGATAGCATGAGATGTGATATCTCAATGCTTCTAATACCAAACCTGAGACCCTCCCTTTAGCATGAGATGTGATATCCAATTCCTTCCCATTCCAATCCTGATACCCTTCTGATAGCATGAGATGTGATATCTCAATGCCTCTAATACCAAACCTGAGATCCTACCTCTAACATGAAATGTCATATCCAACTCCTTCCCTTTCCAAACCTGAGAGCCTTCCTACAGCATGAGATGTGATATCCAAGTCCTTCCCATTCCAATCCTGAGACCCTTCCTATAACATGAGATGTGATATCCAAATCCTTCCCATTCCAACCTGAGACCCTTCCTATAGCATGAGATGGGATATCCAACTCCTTCCAAATCTAATCCTGATATCCTTCCGATAGCATGAGATGTGATATCCCAATGCTTCTACAAAACTTGAGACCCATACCATGGCATGAGATGTGATATCAAACTCCCGTCCTATACCATGAGACTTGATATCTCAATGCTTCTAATACCAAACCTGAGACCAGTCCAATAACATGAGATGTGATATCCAAATCCTTCCCCTTCCAAACCTTAGACCCTTCCTTTATCATGAGATGTGATATCCAACTCCTTCCCATTCCACTCCTGAGACCCTTCCTACAGCATGAGATGTGATATCTCAATGCTTCTAATACCAAACCTGAGACCCTTCCTATAACATGAGATGTGATATCCAAGTCCTTCCCATTCCAATCCTGAGACCCTTCCTATAGCATGAGATGTCATATCTCAATGCTTCTAATACCAAACCTGAGACCCTTCCTATAACATGAATTGTGATATCCAAGTCCTTCCCATTCCAATCTTGAGACCTTTCCAATAGCAGAGATGTGATATCTCAATGCTTATACCAAACCTGAGATCCTTCCTATGACATGAGATGTGATATCTAAATCCTTCTCATTCCAAACCTGAGACCCTTCCTACAGCATGTGATGTGATATCTCAATGCTTCTAATATCAAAACTGAGACCCGTCCTATAACATGAGATGGGATATTCAACTCCATCCCGTTCCAAACCTGATACCCTTCCTATAGCATGAGATGTGATATCCAATTCCTTCCCATCCCAATCCTGAGACCCTTCCTATAGCATGAGATGTCATATCTCAATGCTTCTAATACCAAACCTGAGACCCTTCCTATAACATGAATTGTGATATCCAAGTCCTTCCCATTCCAATCTTGAGACCTTTCCAATAGCAGAGATGTGATATCTCAATGCTTATACCAAACCTGAGATCCTTCCTATGACATGAGATGTGATATCTAAATCCTTCTCATTCCAAACCTGAGACCCTTCCTACAGCATGTGATGTGATATCTCAATGCTTCTAATATCAAAACTGAGACCCGTCCTATAACATGAGATGGGATATTCAACTCCATCCCGTTCCAAACCTGATACCCTTCCTATAGCATGAGATGTGATATCCAATTCCTTCCCATCCCAATCCTGAGACACCTCCGATAGCAGAGATGTGAAATCTCAATGCTTATACCAAACCTGAGACTCTTACTATAACATGAGATGTGATATCTAACTTCTTCCCGTTCCAAACCTGAGACACTTCCTATAGCATGTGATGCGATATCCAACTCCTTCCCATTCCAATCCTGAGACCCTTCCCATAGCATGAGATGTGATATCTCAATGCTTCTAATACCAAACCTGTGATCCTTCCTATAACAAGAGATGTGATTTCCAAATCCTTCCCCTTCCAAATCTGAGACCCTCCCTTTAGCATGAGATGTGATATCTCAATGCCTCTAATACCAAACCTGAGATCCTTCCGATAGCATGAGATGTGATATCTCAATGCTTCTAATACCAAACCTGAGATCCTTCCTATAACATGAGATGTGATATCCAACTCCTTCCCATTCCAATCCTGAGACCCTTCTGATAGCATGAGATGTGATATCTCAATGCCTCTAATACCAAACCTGAGATCCTACATCTAACATGAAATGTGATATCCAACTCCTTCCCTTTCCAAACGTGAGACCCTCCCTATAGAATGAGATGTGATATCCAAGTCCTTCCCATTCCAATCCTGAGACCCTTCCTATAGCATGAGATGTGATATCTCAATGCTTCTAATACCAAACCTGAGACCCTTCCTATAACGTAAGATGGGATATCCAACTCCTTCCCATTCCAATCCTGAGACCCTTCCGATAGCAGAGATGTGATATCTCAATGCTTATACCAAACCTGAGACCCTTCCTGTGGCATGAGATGTCATATACAACTCCTTCCCATTGCAATCCTGAGACCCTTCCTATAGCATGAGATGTGATATCTCAATACTTATTCCAATCCTGAGACCCTTCCTATAACATGAGATGTTATGTCTCAATGCTTCTAATACCAAACCTGAGATCCTTCCTATGGCATGAGATGTCATATAAAACTCCTTCCCATTCCAATCCTGAGACCCTTCCCATAGCATGAGATGTGATATCGAACTCCTTCCCATTCCAATCCTGTGACCCTTCCTATAGCATGAGATTTGATATCTCAATGCTTCTAATACCAAACCTGAGATCCTTCCGATAGCATGAAATGTGATATCTGAATGCTTCTAATACCAAACCTGAGATCATTCCTATAACACGAGATGTAATATCCAAATCCTTCCCCTTCCAAACCTGAGACCCTCCCTTTAGCATGAGATGTGATATCCAACTACTTCCCATTCCAATCCTGAGACCCTTCCTATAGCATGAGATGTGATGTCTCAATGCTTCTAATACCAAACCTGAGATCCTTCCTATAACATGAGATGTGATATCCAACTCCTTCCCATTCCAATCCTGAGACACTTCCTATAGCATGAGAAGTGATATCTCCATGCTTATACCAAACCTGAGACCCTTCCTATAGCATGAGATGTGATATCCAACTCCTTCCCGTTCCAAACCTGAGACCCTTCCTACAGCATATGTGATATCCAACTCCTTCCCATTCCAAACATGAGACCCTTCCTATAGCAAGAATGTAATATCCAACTCCTACCCATTCCAGTCCTGAGACCATTCCTATAGCATGAGATGTGATATCTCAATGCTTCTAATACCAAACCTGAGATACTTCCTATGACATGAGATGTGATATCCAATTCCTTCCCATTCCAAACCTGAGATCCTTCCTACAGCATGCGATGTGATATCTCAATGCTTCTAATACCAAACCTGAGACCCGTCCTATAACATGAGATGGGATATCCAACTCCTTCCCGTTCCAAACCTGATACCCTTCCTATAGCATGAGATGTGATATCCAACACCTTCCCATCCCAATCCTGAGACACCTCCGATAGCATGAGATGTGATATCTCAATGCTTCTAATACCAAACCTGTGATCCTTCCTATAGCATGAGATGTGATATCCAACTCCTTCCAATTCCAATCCTGAGACCCTTCCTACAGCATGAGATGTGATATCTCAATGCTTCTAATACCAAACCTGAGACCCTTCCTATAACATGAGATGGGAATATCCAACTCCTTCCCATTCCAATCCTGAGACCCTTCCGATAGCAGAGATGTGATATCTCAATGCTTATACCAAACCTGAGATCCTTCCTATAACATGAGATGTGATATCTCACTGCTTATACCAAACCTGAGACCCTTCCTATAGCATGAGATGTGATATCCAACTCCTTCCCATTCCAATCCTGAGACCCTTCCTATAGCATGAGATGTGATATCTCAATGCTTCTAATATCAAACTTGAGACCCTCCCTATAGCATGAGATGTGATATCCAAGTCCTTCCCATTCCAATCCTGAGACACTTCCTATAGCATCATATGTGATATCCAATGCTTATAATACCAAACCTGAGACTCTTCCTATAACATGAGATGGGATATCCAACTCCTTCCCATTCCAATCCTGAGACCCTTCCGATAGCAGAGATGTGATATCTCAATGCTTATACGAAACCTGAGACCCTTCCTACGGCATGAGATGTCATATACAACTCCTTCCCATTCCAATCCTGAGACCCTTCCTATAGCATGAGATGTGATATCTCAATGCTTATACCAAACCTGAGACCCTTCCTATAGCATGAGATGTGATATCCAAATCCTTCCCATTCCAATCCTGAGACCCTTCCTATAGCATGAGATGTGATGTCTCAATGCTTCTAATACCAAACCTGAGATCCTTCCTATAACATGAGATGTGATATCCAACTCCTTCCATTCCAATCCAGAGACCCTTCCTATAGCATGAGATGTTATATCTCAATACTTATACCAATCCTGAGACCCTTCTATAGCATGAGATGTGATACCCAACTCCTTCCCATTCCAATCCTGAGACGCTTCCTATAGCATGAGATGTGATATCTCAATGCCTCTAATACCAAACCTGAGATCCTTCCTCTAACATGAGATGTGATATCCAAGTCCTTCCCATTCCAATCCTTAGACCCTTCCTGCAGCGTGCAATATGATATCTCAATGATTCTAATAACAAACCTGAGACCCGTCCTATAACATGAGATGGGATTTCCAACTCCTTCCCATTCCAATCCTGAGACACTTCTGATAGCAGAGATGTGATATCTCAATGCTTATACCAAACCTGAGACCCTTCCTATAACATGAGATCGGATATCCAACTCCTTCCCGTTCCAAACCTGAGACCCTTCCTATAGCATATGTGATATCCAACTCCTTCCCATTCCAAACATGAGACCCTTCCTATAGCAAGAATGTAATATCCAACTCCTTCCCATTCCAACCCTGAGACCATTCCTATAGCATGAGATGTGATATCTCAATGCTTCTAATACCAAACCTGAGATCCTTCCTATGACATGAGATGTGATATCCAATTCCTCCCCATTCCAAACCTGAGAACCTTCCTACAGCATGCAATGTGATATCTCAATGCTTCTAATACCAAACCTGAGACCAGTCCTATAACATGAGATTGGATATCCAACTCCCTCCCCTTCCAAACCCGAGACCCTTCCTATAGCATGAGATGTGATATCCAACTTCTTCCCATTCCAATCCTGAGACCCTTCCTATAACATGAGATGTGATGTCTCAATGCTTCTAATACCAAACCTGAGATCTTTCCTATAACATGAGATGTGATATCCAACTCCTTCCCATTCCAATCCTGAGACCCTTCCTATAGCATGAGATGTGATATCCAATGCTTATACCAAACCTGAGACCCTTCCTATAGTTTGAGATGTGATATCCAACTCCTTCCCATTCCAATCCTGAGACCCTTCCTATAGCATGAGATGTGATATCTCAAGGCCTCTAATACCAAACCTGAGATCCTTCCTCTAACATGAAATGTGATATCCAACTCCTTCCCCTTCCAAACCTGAGAGCCTTCCTATAGCATGAGATATGATATACAAGTCCTTCCCATTCCAATCCTGAGACCCTTCCTATAACATGAAATGTGATATCCAACTCCATCCCATTCCAACCTGAGACCTTTCCTATAGCATGAGATGGGATATCCAACTCCTTCCAAATCCAATACTGATACCATTCCGATAGCATGAGATGTGATATCCCAATGCTTCTACCAAATCTGAGACCCATACTATGGCATGAGATGTGATATCAAACTCCTTCCCATTCCAATCCTGAGACCCTTCCTATAGCTTGAGATGTGATATCCAACTTCTTCCCATTCCAATTCTGAGACCCTTCCTATACCATGAGACTTGATATCTCAATGCTTCTAATACCAAACCTGAGACCCGTCCTATAACATGAGATGTGATATCCAAATCCTTCCCCTTCCAAACCTTAGACCCTTCCTTTATCATGAGATGTGATATCCAACTCCTTCCCATTCCAATCCTGAGACCCTTCCGATATCATGACATTTGTTATCTCAATGCTTCTAATATCAAACTTGAGACCCTCCCTATAGCATGAGATGTGACATCCAAGTCCTCCCCATTCCAATCCTGAGACCCTTCCTATAGCATGAGATGTGATATCTCAATGCTTCTAATACCAAACCTGAGACCCTTCCTATAACATGAGATGGGATATCCAACTCAGATGGGATATCCAACTCCTTCCCATTCCAATCCTGAGACCCTTCCTATAGCAGAGATGAGATATCTCAATGCTTATATCAAACCTGAGACCCTTCCTATGGCCTGAGATGTCATATACAACTCCTTCCCATTCCAATCCTGAAACCCTTCCTATAGCATGAGATGTGATATCTCAATGCTTATACCAAATCTGAGACCCTTCCTATAGCATAAGATGTGATATCCAACTCCTTCCCATTCCAATCCTGAGACCCTTCCTATAGCATGAGATGTGATGTCTCAGTGCCTCCAATACCAAACCTGAGAGCCTTCCTATAACATGAGATGTGATATCCAACTCCTTCCCATTCCAATCCTGAGACCCTTATGATAGCATGAGATTTGATATCGCAATGCCTCTTATACCAAACCTGAGATCCTTCCGATAGCATGAGATGTGATATCTCAATGCTTCTAATACCAAACCTGAGATCCTACCTCTAACATGAAATGTGATATCCATCTCCTTCCCTTTCCAAACCTGAGACCCTGCCTATAGCATGATATGTGATATCCAAGTCCTTCCCATTCCAATCCTGATACCCTTCCTATAGCATGTGATGTGATATCTTAATGCTTATACCAAACCTGAGACCCTTCCTATGGCATGAGATGGCATATACAACTCCTTCCCATTCCAATCCTGAGACCCTTCCTATAGCATGAGATGTGATATCTCAATGCTTATACCAAACCTGAGACCCTTCCTATAGCATGAGATGTGATATCCAACTTCTTCCCATTCCAATCCTGAGACCCTTCCTATAGCATGAGATGTGATATCTCAATGCTTATACCAAACCTGAGACCCTTCCTATAGCTTGAGATGTGATATCCAACTCCTTCCCATTCCAATCCTGAGACCCTTCCTATAGCCTGAGATGTGATATCTCAAGGCCTCTAATACCAAACCTGAGATCCTTCCTCTAACATGAAATGTGATATCCAACTCCTTCCCCTTCCAAACCTGAGAGCCTTCCTATAGCATGAGATATGATATCCAAGTCCTTCCCATTCCAATCCTGAGACCCTTCCTATAACATGAAATGTGATATCCAACTCCTTCCCATTCCAACCTGAGACCCTTCCTATAGCATGAGATGGGATATCCAACTCCTTCCAAATCCAATACTGATACCCTTCCGATAGCATGAGATGTGATATCCCAATGCTTCTACCAAACCTGAGACCCATACTATGGCATGAGATGTGATATCAAACTCCTTCCCATTCCAATCCTGAGACCCTTCTTATACCATGAGACTTGATATCTCAATGCTTCTAATACCAAACCTGAGACCCGTCCTATAACATGAGATGTGATATCTAAATCCTTCCCCTTCCAAACCTTAGACCCTTCCTTTATCATGAGATATGATATCCAACTCCTTCCCATTCCAATCCTGAGACCCTTCTGATATCATGAGATGTGATATCTCAATGCTTATACCAAATCTGAGACCCTTCCTATGGCCTGAGATGTCATATACAACTCCTTCCCATTCCAATCCTGAGACCCTTCCTATAGCATGAGATGTGATATCTCAATGCTTATACCAAATCTGAGACCCTTCCTATAGCATGAGATGTGATATCCAACTCCTTCCCATTCCAATCCTGAGACCCTTCCTAAAGCATGAGAAGTGATATCTCCATGCTTATACCAAACCTGAGACCCTTCCTATAGCATAAGATGTGATATCCAAATCCTTCCCATTCCAATCCTGAGACCCTTCCTATAGCATGAGATGTGATATCTCAATGCTTATACCAAACCTGAGACCCTTCCTGTAGCATGAGATGTGATATCCAACTCCTTCCCATTCCAATCCTGAGACCCTTCCTATAGCATGAGATGTGATGTCTCAATGCTTCCCCTTCCAAACCTTAGACCCTTCCTTTATCATGAGATGTGATATCCAACTCCTTCCCATTCCAATCCTGAGACCCTTCCGATATCATGAGATGTGATATCTCAATGCTTATACCAAATCTGAGACCCTTCCTATAGCATGAGATGTGATATCCAACACCTTCCCATTCCAATCCTGAGACCCTTCCTATAGCATGAGAAGTGATATCTCCATGCTTATACCAAACCTGAGACCCTTCCTATAGCATGAGATGTGATATCCAAATCCTTCCCATTCCAATCCTGAGACCCTTTCTATAGCATGGGATGTGATATCTCAATGCTTATACCAAACCTGAGAGCCTACCTATAGCATGAGATGTGATATCCAAGTCCATCCCATTCCAATCCTTAGACCCTACCTACAGCATGCGATGTGATATCTCAATGGTTCTAATACCAAAGGTCTCAGGATTGGAATGGGAAGGAGTTGTATATGACATCTCAGGCCTTAGGAAGGGTCTCAGGTTTGGTATAAGCATTGAGATATCACATCTCTGCTATCGGAAGGGTCTCAGGATTGGAATGGGAAGGAGTTGGATATCCCATCTCATGTTATAGGAAGGGTCTCAGGTTTGGTATTAGAAGCATTGAGATATCACATCTCATGCTATAGGAAGGGTCTCAGGATTGGAATGGGAAGGACTTGGATGTCATATCTCATGCTATAGGGAGGGTCTCAAGTTTGATATTAGAAGCATTGAGATAACAAATCTCATGATATCGGAAGGGTCTCAGGATTGGAATGGGAAGGAGTTGGATATCACATCTCATGATAAAGGAAGGGTCTAAGGTTTGGAAGGGGAAGGATTTGGATATCACATCTCATGTTATAGGACGGGTCTCAGGTTTGGTATTAGAAGCATTGAGATATCAAGTCTCATGGTATAAGAAGGGTCTCAGAATTGGAATGGGAAGGAGTTGGATATCATATCTCAAGCTATAGGAAGCGTCTCAGGATTGGAATGGGAAGGAGTTTGATATCACATCTCATGCCATAGTATGGGTCTCAGGTTTGGTAGAAGCATTGGGATATCACATCTCATGCTATCGGAAGGGTATCAGTATTGGGTTTGGAAGGAGTTGATATCCCATCTCATGCTATAGGAAGGGTCTCAGGTTAGAATGGGAAGGAGTTGGATATCACATTTCATGTTATAGGAAGGGTCTCAGGATTGGAATGGGAAGGACTTGGATATCATATCTCATGATATAGGAAGGCTCTCAGGTTTGGAAGGGGAAGGAGTTGGATATCACATTTCATGTTAGAGGAAGGATCTCAGGTTTGGTATTAGAGGCCTTGAGATATCACATCTCATGCTATAGGAAGGGTCTCAGGATTGGAATGGGAAGGAGTTGGATATCACATCTCAAGCTATAGGAAGGGTCTCAGGTTTGGTATAAGCATTGAGATATCACATCTCATGCTATAGGAAGGGTCTCAGGATTGGAATGGGAAGAAGTTGGATATCACATCCCATGCTATAGGAAGGGTCTCAGGTTTGGTATAAGCATTGAGATATCACATCTCATGCTATAGGAAGGGTCTCAGGGTTGGAATGGGAAGGAGTTGTATATGACATCTCATGCCATAGGAAGGGTCTCAGGTTTGGTATAAGCATTGAGATATCACATCACATGCTATAGGAAGGGTCTCAGGATTGGAATGGGAAGGACTTGGATATCACATCTCATGCTATAGGCAGGGTCTCAGGTTTGGAAAGGGAAGGAGATGGATATCACATTTCATGTTAGAGGTAGGATCTCAGGTTTGGTATTAGAGGCATTGAGATATCACATCTCATGCTATCAGAAGGGTCTCAGGATTGGAATGGGAAGGAGTTGGATATCACATTTCATGCTAAAGGGAGGGTCTCAGGTTTGGAAGGGGAAGGATTTGGAAATCACATCTCATACTATAGGAAGGATCTCAGGTTTGGTATTAGAAGCATTGAGATATCACATCTCATGCTATCGGAAGGATCTCAGGTTTGGTATAAGAGGCATTGAGATATCACATCTCATGCTATCATAAGGGTCTCAGGATTGGAATGGGAAGGAGTTGGATATCACATCTCATGTTATAGGAAGGATCTCAGGTTTGGTATTAGAAGCATTGAGACATCACATCTCATGCTATAGGAAGGGTCTCAGGATTGGAATGGGAAGGAGTTGGATATCACATCTCATGCTATAGGAAGGGTCTCAGGTTTGGTATAAGCATTGAGATATCACATCTCATGCTATAGGAAGGGTCTCAGGATTGGAATGGGAAGGATTTGGATATCACATCTTATGCTATAGGAAGGGTCTCAGGTTTGGTATAAGCATTGAGATATCACATCTCATGCTATAGGAAGGGTCTCAGGATTGGAATGGGAAGAAGTTGGATATCACATCTCATGCTATAGGAAGGGTCTCAGGTTTGGTATAAGCATTGAGATATCACATCTCATGCTATAGGAAGGGTCTCAGGATTGGAATGGGAAAGACTTGGATATCACATCTCATGCTATAGGCAGGGTCTCAGGTTTGGAAAAGGAAGGAGATGGATATCACATTTCATGTTAGAGGTAGGATCTCAGGTTTGGTATTAGAGGCATTGAGATATCACATCTCATGCTATCAGAAGGGTCTCAGGATTGGAATGGGAAGGAGTTGGATATCACATTTCATGCTAAAGGGAGGGTCTCAGGTTTGGAAGGGGAAGGATTTGGAAATCACATCTCATATTATAGGAAGGATCTCAGGTTTGGTATTAGAAGCATTGAGATATCACATCTCATGCTATCATAAGGGTCTCAGGATTGGAATGGGAAGGAGTTGGATATCACATCTCATGTTATAGGAAGGATCTCAGGTTTGGTATTAGAAGCATTGAGACATCACATCTCATGCTATAGGAAGGGTCTCAGGATTGGAATGGAAAGGAGTTGGATATCACATCTCATGCTATAGGAAGGGTCTCAGGTTTGGTATAAGCATTGAGATATCACATCTCATGCTATAGGAAGGGTCTCAGGATTGGAATGGGAAGGATTTGGATATCACATCTTATGCTATAGGAAGGGTCTCAGGTTTGGTATAAGCATGGAGATATCACTTCTCATGCTATAGGAAGGGTCTCAGGATAGGAATGGGAAGGAGTTGGATATCACATATCATGCTATAGGAAGGGTCTCAGATTTGGTATAAGCATTGAGATATCACATCTCATGCTATAGGAAGGGTCTCAGGATTGGAATGGGAAGGAGTTGTATATGACATCTCAGGCCATAGGAAGGGTCTCAGATTTGGTATAAGCATTGAGATATCACATCTCATGATATCGGAAGGGTCTCAGGATTGGAATGGGAAGGTGTTGGATATCACATCTCATGATAAAGGAAGGGTCTAAGGTTTGGAAGGGGAAGGATTTGGATATCACATCTCATGTTATAGGACGGGTCTCAGGTTTGGTATTAGAAGCATTGAGATATCAAGTCTCATGGTATAAGAAGGGTCTCAGGATTGGAATGGGAAGGAGTTTGATATCACATCTCATGCCATAGTATGGGTCTCAGGTTTGGTAGAAGCATTGGGATATCACATCTCATGCTATCGGAAGGGTACAGTATTGGATTTGGAAGGAGTTGGATATCCCATCTCATGCTATAGGAAGGGTCTCATGTTGGAATGGGAAGGAGTTGGATATCACATTTCATGTTATAGGAAGGGTCTCAGGATTGGAATGGGAAGGACTTGGATATCATATCTCATGCTATAGGAAGGCTCTCAGGTTTGGAAGGGGAAGGAGTTGGATATCACATTTCATGTTAGGGGAAGGATCTCAGGTTTGGTATTAGAGGCCTTGAGATATCACATCTCATGCTATAGGAAGGGTCTCAGGATTGGAATGGGAAGGAGTTGGATATCACATCTCAAGCTATAGGAAGGGTCTCAGGTTTGGTATAAGCATTGAGATATCACATCTCATGCTATAGGAAGGGTCTCAGGATTGGAATGGGAAGAAGTTGGATAGCACATCTCATGCTATAGGAAGGGTCTCAGGTTTGGTATAAGCATTGAGATATCACATCTCATGCTATAGGAAGGGTCTCAGGATTGGAATGGGAAGGAATTGTATATGCCATCTCATGCCATAGGAAGGGTCTCAGGTTTGGTATAAGCATTGAGATATCACATCACATGCTATAGGAAGGGTCTCAGGATTGGAATGGGAAGGACTTGGATATCACATATCATGCTATAGGCAGGGTCTCAGGTTTGGAAAGGGAAGGAGATGGATATCACATTTCATGTTAGAGGTAGGATCTCAGGTTTGGTATTAGAGGCATTGAGATATCACATCTCATGCTATCAGAAGGGTCTCAGGATTGGAATGGGAAGGAGTTGGATATCACATCTCATGCTAAAGGGAGGGTCTCAGGTTTGGAAGGGGAAGGATTTGGAAATCACATCTCATATTATAGGAAGGATCTCAGGTTTGGTATTAGAAGCATTGAGATATCACATCTCATGCTATAGGAAGGATCTCAGGTTTGGTATAAGAGGCATTGAGATATCACATCTCATGCTATCATAAGGGTCTCAGGATTGGAATGGGAAGGAGTTGGATATCACATCTCATGTTATAGGAAGGATCTCAGGTTTGGTATTGGAAGCATTGAGACATCACATCTCATGTTATAGGAAGGGTCTCAGGATTAGAATGGGAAGAAGTTGGATATCACATCTCATTCTATAGGAAGGGTCTCAGGTTTGGCATAAGCATTGAGATATCACATCTCATGCTATAGGAGGGGTCTCAGGATTGGAATGGAAAGGAGTTGTATATGACATCTCATGCCATAGGAAGGGTCTCAGGTTTGGTATAAGCATTGAGATATCACATCACATGCTATAGGAAGGGTCTCAGGATTGGAATGGGAAGGACTTGGATATCACATCTCATGCTATCAGAAGGGTCTCAGGATTGGAATGGGAAGGAGTTGGATATCACATCTCATGCTAAAGGTAGGGTCTCAGGTTTGGAAGGGGAAGGATTTGGATATCACATCTCATGTTATAGGAAGGATCTCAGGTTTGGTATTAGAAGCATTGAGATATCACATCTCATGCTATCGGAAGTATCTCAGGTTTGGTATTAGAAGCATTGAGATATCACATCTCATGCTATCAGAAGGGTCTTAGGATTAGAATGGAAAGGAGTTGGATATCACATCTCATGCTAAAGGGAGGGTCTCAGGTTTGGAAGGGGAAGGAGTTGGATATCACATCTTTAGAAGTATTGAGATATCACATCTCATGCTATAGGAAGGGTCTCAGGATTGGAATGGGAAGGAGTTGGATATCACATCTCAAGCTACAGGAAGGGTCTCAGGTTTGGTATAAGCATTGAGATATCACATCACATGCTATAGGAAGGGTCTCAGGAATGGAATGGGAAGGAGTTGGATATCACATCTCATGTTATAGGAAAGATCTCAGGTTTGGTATTAGAAGCATTGAGACATCACATCTCATGTTATAGGAAGGGTCTCAGGATTGGAATGGGAAGAAGTTGGATATCACATCTCATGCTATAGGAAGAGTCTCAGGTTTGGTATAAGCATTGAGATATCACATCTCATGATATAGGAAGGGCTCAGGATTGGAATGGGAAGGAGTTGTATATGACATCTCATGCCATAGGAAGGGTCTCAGGTTTGGTATAAGCATTGAGATATCACATCACATGCTATAGGAAGGGTCTCAGGATTGGAATGGGAAGGACTTGGATATCACATCTCATGCTAAAGGGAGGGTCTCAGGTTTGGAAGGGGAAGGATTTGGATATCACATCTCATGTTATAGGAAGGATCTCAGGTTTGGTATAAGAAGCATTGAGATATCACATCTCATGCAATCGGAAAAAGAATCTCAGATTTGGTATTAGAGGCATTGAGATATCACATCTCATGCTATCATAAGGGTCTCAGGATTGGAATGGGAAGGAGTTGGATATCACATCTCATGCTATAGGAAGGGTCTCAGGTTTGGTATAAGCATTGAGATATCACATCTCATGCTATAGGAAGGGTCTCAGGATTGGAATGGGAAGGATCTGTATATGACATCTCATGCCATAGGAAGGGTCTCAGGTTTGGTATAAGCATTGAGATATCACATCTCTGCTTTCGGAAGGGTCTCAGGATTGGAATGGGATGGAGTTGGATATCCCATCTCATGTTATAGGAAGAGTCTCAGGTTTGGTATTAGAAGCATTGAGATATCACATCTCATGCTATAGGAAGTGTCTCAGGATTGGAATGGGAAGGACTTGGATATCACATCTCATGCTATAGGGAGGGTCTCAAGTTTGATATTAGAAGCATTGAGATATCACATCTCATGCTATAGGAAGGGTCTCAGTATTGGAATGTGAAGGAGTTGGATATCACATCTCATGCTATAGGAAGGGTCTCAGGTTTGGTATAAGCATTGAGATATCACATCTCTGCTATCGGAAGGGTCTCAGGATTGGAATGGGAAGGAGTTGGATATTCCCATCTCATGTTATAGGAAGGGTCTATCAGGTCTTAGCATGAGACTCTTCCTATAACATGAGATGTGATATCCAACTCCTTCCCATTCCAATCCTGAGACCCTTCCGATAGCTTGAGATGTGATATCTCAATGCTTCTAATATCAATACTGAGACCCTCCCTATAGCATGAGATGTGATATCTAAGTCCTTCCCATTCCAATCCTGAGACCCTTCCGATAGCAGAGATGTGATATCTCAATGCTTATACCAAACCTGAGACCCTTCCTATAGCATGAGATGTGATATCCAACTCCTTCCCATTCCAATCCCGAGACCCTTCCTATAGCATGATATGTGAAATCTCAATGCTTCTACCAAAACTGAGACCCTTCCTTTAGCATGAGATGTGATATCCAACTCCTTCCCATTCCAATCCTGAGACCAGTCCTATAGCATGAGATGTGATATCTCAATGCTTCTAATAGCAAACCTGAGATCCTTCCTATAACATGAGATGTGATATCCAACTCCTTCCCATTCCAATCCTGAGACCCTTCCTATAGCATGAGATGTGATATCTCAATGCTTCTAATACCAAACCTGAGATCCTTCCGATAGCATGAGATGTGATATCTCAATGCTTCTAATATCAAACCTGAGATCCTTCCTATAACATGAGATGTGATATCCAAATCCTTCCCCTTCCGAACCTGAGACCCTCCCTTTAGCATGAGATGTGATATCCAACTCCTTCCCATTCCAATCCTGATACCCTTCTGATAGCATGAGATGTGATATCTCAATGCCTCTAATACCAAACCTGAGATCCTACCTCTAACATGAAATGTGATATCCAACTCCTTCCCTTTCCAAACCTGAGAGCCTTCCTACAGCATGAGATGTGATATCCAAGTCCTTCCCATTCCAATCCTGAGACCCTTCCTATAACATGAGATGTCATATCCAACTCCTTCCCATTCCAACCTGAGACCCTTCCTATAGCATGAGATGGGATATCCAACTCCTTCCAAATCCAATCCTGATACCCTTCCGATAGCATGAGATGTGATATCCCAATGCTTCTACAAAACCTGAGACCCATACCATGGCATGAGATGTGATATCAAACTCCCGTCCTATACCATGAGACTTGATATCTCAATGCTTCTAATACCAAACCTGAGACCGGTCCAATAACATGAGATGTGATATCCAAATCCTTCCCCTTCCAAACCTTAGACCCTTCCTTTATCATGAGATGTGATATCCAAGTCCTTCCCATTCCATTCCTGAGACCCTTCCTATAGCATGAGATGTGATATCTCAATGCTTCTAATACCAAACCTGAGACCCTTCCTATAACATGAGATGTGATATCCAAGTCCTTCCCATTTCAATCCTGAGACCCTTCCTATGGCATGAGATGTGATATCTCAATGCTTCTAATACCAAACCTGAGACCCTTCCTATAACATGAATTCTGATATCCAAGTCCTTCCCATTCCAATCCTGAGACCCTTCCAATAGCAGAGATGTGATATCTCAATGCTTCTAATATCAAACCTGAGACCTGTCCTATAACATGAGATGGGATATCCAACTCCTTCCCATTCCAAACCTGATACCCTTCCTATAGCATGAGATGTGATATCCAATTCCTTCCCATCCCAATCCTGAGATACCTCCGATAGCAGAGATGTGATATCTAGATGCTTATACCGAAACCTGAGACTCTTCCTATAACATGAGATATGATATCTAACTCCTTCCCGTTCCAAACCTGAGACCCTTCCTATAGCATGAGATGTGATATCCAACTCCTTCCCATTCCAATCCTGAGACCCTTCCTATAGCATGAGATGTGATATCTCAATGCTTATACCAAATCTGAGACCCTTCCTATAGCATAAGATGTGATATCCAACTCCTTCCCATTCCAATCCTGAGACCCTTCCTATAGCATGAGATGTGATATCTCAATGCTTCTAATACCAAACCTGAGATCCTTCCTATAACATGAGATGTGATATCCAACTCCTTCCCATTCCAATCCTGAGACCCTTATGATAGCATGAGATGTGATATCTCAATGCCTCTAATACCAAACCTGAGATACTTCCGATAGCATGAGATGTGATATCTCAATGCTTTTAATACCAAACCTGAGATCCTTCCTATAACATGAGATGTGATTTCCAAATCCTTCCCCTTCCAAACCTGAGACCCTCCCTTTAGCATGAGATGTGATATACAACTCCTTCCCATTCCAATCCTGAGACCCTTCTGATAGCACGAGATGTGATATCGCAATGCCTCTAATACCAAACCTGAGATCCCACCTCTAACATGAAATGTGATATCCATCTCCTTCCCTTTCCAAACCTGAGACCCTGCCTATAGCATGAGATGTGATATTCAAGTCCTTCCCATTCCAATCCTGAGACTCTTCCTATAGCATGTGATGTGATATCTCAATGCTTATACCAAACCTGAGACCCTTCCTATGGCATGAGATGTCATATACAACTCCTTCCCATTCCAATCCTGAGACCCTTCCTATAGCATGAGATGTGATATCTCAATGCTTATACCAAACCTGAGACCCTTCCTATAGCATGAGATGTGATATCCAACTCCTTCCCATTCCAATCCTGAGACCCTTCCTATAACATGAGATGTGATGTCTCAATGCTTCTAATACCAAACCTGAGATCCTTCCTACGGCATGAGATGTCATATAAAACTCCTTCCCATTCCATTCCTGAGACCCTTCCTATAGCATGAGATGTGATATCCAACTCCTTCCCATTCCATCCTGATACCCTTCCTATAGCATGAGATGTGATATCCAAATCCTTCCCATTCCAATCGTGAGACCCTTCCTATAGCATGAGATGTGATATCTCAATGCTTATACCAAACCTGAGACCCTTCCTATGGCATGAGATTTGATATCCAAATCCTTCCCATTCCAATCCTGAGACCCTTCCTATAGCATGAGATGTGATATCCAAATCCTTCCCCTTCCAAACCTGAGACCCTCCCTTTAGCATGAGATGTGATATCCAACTTCTTCCCATTCCAATCCTGAGACCCTTCTGATAGCATGAGATGTTATATCTCAATGCCTCTAATACCAAACCTGAGATCCTACCTCTAACATGAAATGTGATATCCAACTCCTTCCCCTTCTAAACCTGGGAGCCTTCCTATAACATGAGATGTGATATCGAAGTGCTTCCCATTCCAATCCTGAGACCCTTCCTATAACATGAGATGTGATATCCAACTCCTTCCCATTCCAATCCTGAGACCCTTCCTATAGCATGAGAAGTGATGTCTCAATGCTTCTAATACCAAATCTGAGATCCTTCCTATAACATGAGATGTGATATCCAACTCCTTCCCATTGCAATCTTGAGACCCTTCCTATAGCATGAGATGTGATATCTCAATGCCTCTAATACCAAACCTGAGATCCTACCTCTAAAATGAAATTTGCTATGCAACTCCTTCCCCTTCCAAACCTGATAGCCTTCCTATAGCATGAGATGTGGTATCCAAGTCCTTCCCATTCCAATCCTGATACCCTTTCTATAGCATGAGATGTGATATCTCAATGCTTATACCAAACCTGAGACCCTTCCTATAGCATGAGATGTGATATCCAAATCCTTCCCATTCCAAACGTGAGACCCTTCCTATAGCATGAGATGTGATATCTCAATGCCTCTAATACCAAACCTGAGATCCTACCTCTAAAATGAAATTTGATATGCAACTCCTTCCCCTTCCAAACCTGATAGCCTTCCTATAGCATGAGATGTGTTATCCAAGTCCTTCCCATTCCAATCCTGATACCCTTCCTATAACATGAGATGTGATATCCAATTCCATCCCATTCCAACCTGAGACCCTTCCTATAGCATGAGATGGGATATCCAACTCCTTCCAAATCCAATCCTGATACCCTTCCGATAGCATGAGATGTGATATCCCAATGCTTCTACAAAACCTGAGACCCATACCATGGCATGAGATGTGATATCAAACTCCTTCCCATTCCAATCCTGACACCCTTCCTATAGCTTGAGATGTGATATCCAACTCCTTCCCATTCCAATTCTGAGACCCGTCCTATACCATGGGACTTGATATCTCAATGCTTCTAATACCAAACCTGAGACCGGTCCTATAACATGAGATGTGATATCCAAATCCTTCCCCTTCCAAACCTTAGACACTTCCTTTATCATGAGATGTGATATCCAAGTCGTTCCCATTCCAATCCTGAGACCCTTCCTATAGCATGAGATGTGATATCTCAATGCTTCTAATACCAAACCTGAGACCCCTGCTATAACATGAGATGTGATATTCAAGTCCTTCCCATTCCAATCCTGAGACACTTCCTATAGCATGAGATGTGATATCTCAATGCTTCTAATACCAAACCTGAGACCCTTCCTATAATGAGATGGGATATCCAACTCCTTCCCATTCCAATCCTGAGACCCTTCCGATAGCAGAGATGTGATATCTCAATGCTTATACCAAACCTGAGACCCTTCCTATGGCATGAGATGTCAAATACAACTCCTTCCGATTCCAATCCTGAGACCCTTCCTATAGCATGATATGTGATATCTCAATGCTTCTAATAATAAACCTGAGATCCTTCCTATAACATGAGATGTTATATCCAACTCCTTCCCGTTCCAAACCTGAGACCCTTCCGATTGCATGAGATGTGATATCAAACTCCTTCCCATTCCAATCCTGAGATAGCTTGAGATGTGATATCCAACTCCTTCCCATTCCAATCCTGAGACCCTTCCTATACCATGAGATGTGATATCTCAATGCTTCTAATACCAAACCTGACACCCGTCCTAAAACATGAGATGTGAGATCCAAATCCTTCCCCTTCCAAACCTGAGATCTTTCCTTTAGCATGAGATGTGATATCCAACTCCTTCCCATTCCAATCCTGAGACCCTTCCTATAGCATGATATGTGATATCACAATTTTTCTAATACCAAACCTGAGATCCTTCCTATAACATGAGATGTGTATCCAACTCCTTCCCATTCTAAACCTGAGACCCTTCCTATAGCCTGAGATGTGATATCTTAATGCTTCTAAAACCAAACCTGAGAACCATCCAATAACATATGTGAAATCCAAATCCGTCCCTTTCCAAACCTGAGACCCTTCCGATAGCATTACATGTGATATCTCAATGCTTCTAAAACCAAACATGAGAACCATCCTATAACATGAGATGTGAAATCCAAATCCTTCCCTTTCCAAACCTGAGACCCTCCCTATAGCATGGGATGTGATATCTAAGTCCTTCCCATTCCTATCCTGAGACCCTTCCGATAGCAGAGATGTGATATCTCAATGCTTGGACCAAACCTGAGGCCCTTCCTATGACATGAGATGTGATATCCAACTCCTTCCCATTCCAATCCTGAGACCCTTCCTATAGCATGAGATGTGATATCTCAATGCTTCTATCAAACCTGAGTCCCTTCCTTTAGCATGAGATGTGATATCCAACTCCTTCCCATTCCAATCCTGAGACCCTTCCTATAGCATGAGATGTGATATTTCAAAGCTTCTAATACCAAACCTGGGACCCGTCCTATAACATGAGATATGATATCCAAATCCTTCCCCTTCCAAACCTGAGACCCTTCCTTTAGCATGAGATGTGATATCCAAATCCTTCCCATTCCAATCCTGAAACCCTTCCTATAGCATGAGATGTGATATCTCAATGTTTCTAATAAAAAACCTGAGACTCTTCCTATAGCAAGAGATGTGATATCCGACTCCTTCCCATTCCAATCCTGAGACCCTTCTGATAGCATGAGATGTGATATCTCAATGCCTCTAATACCAAACCAGAGATTCTTCCTATAACATGAGATGTGATATCTCAATGCTTCTAATACCAAACCTGAGACCCTCCCTTTAGCATGAGATGTGATATCCGACTCCTTCCCATTCCAATCCTGAGACCCTTCTGATAGCATGAGATGTGATATCTCAATGCTTCTAACACCAAACCTGAGACCGTTCCTATAACATAAGATGGGATATCCAACTCCTTCCCATTCCAATCCTGAGACCCTTCCGATAGCAGAGATGTGATATCTCAATGCTTATACCAAACCTGAGACCCTTCCTGTGGCATGAGATGTCATATCCAACTCCTTCCCATTCCAATCCTGAGACCCTTCCTATAGCATGATATGTGATATCACAATTTTTCTAATACCAAACCTGAGATCCTTCCTATAACATGAGATGTGTATCCAACTCCTTCCCATTCCAAAACCTGAGACCCTTCCTATAGCATGAGATGTGATATCTTAATGCTTCTAAAACCAAACCTGAGAACCATCCAATAACATATGTGAAATCCAAATCCTTCCCTTTCCAAACCTGAGACCCTTCCGATAGCATTAGATGTGATATCTCAATGCTTCTAAAACCAAACATGAGAACCATCCTATAACATGAGATGTGAAATCCAAATCCTTCCCTTTCCAAACCTGAGACCCTTCCTATAGCTTGAGATGTGATATCAAACTCCTTCCCATTCCAATCCTGTGATAGCTTGAGATGTGATATCCAACTCCTTCCCATTCCAATCCTGAGACCCTTCCTATACCATGAGATGTGATATCTCAATGCTTCTAATACCAAACCTGAGACCTGTCCTAAAACATGAGATGTGAGATCCAAATCCTTCCCCTTCCAAACCTGAGAACCTTCCTATAGCTTGAGATGTGATATCAAACTCCTTCCCATTCCAATCCTGAGATAGCTTGAGATGTGATATCCAACTCCTTCCCATTTCTATCCTGAGACCCTTCCGATAGCAGAGATGTGATATCTCAATGCTTGTACCAAACCTGAGACCCTTCCTATGGCATGAGATGTGATATCCAACTCCTTCCCATTCCAATCCTGAGACCCTTCCTATAGCATGAGATGTGATATCTCAATGCTTCTATCAAACCTGAGTTCCTTCCTTTAGCATGAGATGTGATATCCAACTCCTTCCCATTCCAATCCTGAGACCCTTCCTATAGCATGAGATGTGATATCTCAAAGCTTCTAATACCAAACCTGGGACCCGTCCTATAACATGAGATATGATATCCAAATCCTTCCGTTCCAAACCTGAGACCCTTCCTTTAGCATGAGATGTGATATCCAAATCCTTCCCATTCCAATCCTGAAACCCTTCCTATAGCATGAGATGTGATATCTCAATGTTTCTAATAAAAAACCTGAGACCCTTCCTATAGCAAGAGATGTGATATCCAAATCCTTCCCATTCCAATCCTGAGACCCTTCCTATAACATGAGATGTGATATCCAACTCCTTCCCATTCCAACCTGAGAACCTTCCTATAGCATGAGAAGGGATATCCAACTCCTTCCCATTCCAATCCTGAGACCTTCCTATAGCATGAGATGTGATATCTCAAAGCTTCTAATACCAAACCTGCGACCCGTCCTATAACATGAGATATGATATCCAAATCCTTCCCCTTCCAAACCTGAGACCCTTCCTTTAGCATGAGATGTGATATACAAATCCTTCCCATTCCAATCCTGAAACCCTTCCTATAGCATGAGATGTGATATCTCAATGTTTCTAATAAAAAAAACTGAGACCCTTCCTATAGCAAGAGATGTGACATCCAAATCCTTCCCATTCCAATCCTGAGATCCTTCCTATTGGATGAGATGTGATTTCCAACTCCTTCCCATTCCAATACTGAGACCCTTCCTATACCATGAGATGTGATATCTCAATGCTTCTACCAAAACTGAGACCCTTCCTTTAGCATGAGATGTGATATCCAACTCCTTTCCATTCCAATCCTGAGACCGTTCCTATAGCATGAGATGTGATATCTCAATGCCTCTAATACCAAACCAGAGATTCTTCCTATAACATGAGATGTGATATCTCAATGCTTCTAATACCAAACCTGAGACCCTCCCTTTAGCATGAGATGTGATATCCGACTCCTTCCCATACCAATCCTGAGACCCTTCTGATAGCATGAGATGTGATATCTCAATGCCTCTAATACCAAACCTGAGATTCTTCCTATAACATGAGATGTGATATCTCAATGCTTCTAATACCAAACCTGAGACCCTCCCTTTAGCATGAGATGTGATATCCAACTCCTTCCCATTCCAATCCTGAGACCCTTCTGATAGCATGAGATGTGATATCTCAATGCTTCTAATACCAAACCTGAGACCCTTCCTATAACATAAGATGGGATATCCAACTCCTTCCCATTCCAATCCTGAGACCCTTCCGATAGCAGAGATGTGATATCTCAATGCTTATACCAAACCTGAGACCCTTCCTGTGGCATGAGATATCATATACAACTCCTTCCCATTCCAATCCTGAGACCCTTCCTATAGCATGAGATGTGATATCCAACTCCTTCCCATTCCAATCCTGAGACCCTTCCTATAGCATGAGATTTGATATCTCAATGCTTCTAACACCAAACCTGAGATCCTTCCGATAGCATGAGATGTGATATCTCAATGCTTCTAATACCAAACCTGAGATCATTCCTATAACACGAGATGTAATATCCAAATCCTTCCCCTTCCAAACCTGAGACCCTCCCTTTAGCATGAGATGTGATATCCAACTCCTTCCCATTCCAATCCTGAGATCCTTCTGATAGCATGAGATTTGATATCTCAATGCCTCTAATACCAAACCTGAGATCCTACCTCTAACATGAAATGTGATATCCAACTCCTTCCCCTTCCAAACCTGAGAGCCTCCCTATAATATGAGATGTGATATCCAAGTCCTTCCCATTCCAATCCTGAGACCCTTCCTATAGCTTGAGATGTGATATCCAACTCCTCCCCATTCCAATTCTGAGACCCTTCCTATAGCATGAGATGTGATATCTCAATGCTTCTAATATCAAACCTGGGACCCTTCCTATAACATGAGATGGGATATCCAAAACCTTCCCATTCCAATCCTGAGACCCTTCCTATAGCATGAGATATGATATCTCAATGCTTCTAATACCAAACCTGAGACCCTTCCTATAACAAGAGATGTGATATCCATGTCCTTCCCATTCCAATCCTGAGACCCGTCCTATACCATGAGATGTGATATCTCAATGCTTCTAATACCAAACCTGAGACCCTTCCTATAATGAGATGGGATATCCAACTCCTTCCCATTCCAATCCTGAGACCCTTCCAATAGCAGAGATGTGATATCTCAATGCTCATACCAAACCTGAGACCCTTCCTATGGCATGAAATGTCATATACAACTCCTTCCGATTCCAGACCTGAGACCCTTCCTATAGCATGAGATGTGATATCCAACTCCTTCTCATTCCAATCCTGAGACCCTTCCTATAGCTTGAGATGTGATATCCAACTCCTTCCCATTCCAATCATGAGACCCTTCCTATAGCATGAGATGTGATATCTCAATGCTTCTAATACCAAACCTGAGATCCTTCCTATAACATGAGATGTGATATCCAAATCCTTCCACTTCCAAACCTGAGACCCTCCCTTTAGCATGAGATGTGATATCCGACTCCTTCCCATTCCAATCCTGAGACCTTTCTGATAGCATGAGATGTGATATCTCAATGCCTATAATACCAAACCTGAGATCCTTCCGATAGCATGAGATGTGATATCTCAATGCTTCTAATACCAAACTGAGATCCTTCCTATAACATTAAATGTGATATCCAAATCCTTCCAAATCCAATCCTGATACCCTTCCGATAGCATGAGATGTGATATCCCAATGCTTCTACAAAACCTGAGACCCATACATGGCATGAGATGTGATATCAAACTCCTTCCCATTCCAATCCTGAGACACTTCCTATAGCATGAGATGTGATATCTCAATGCTTCTAATAGCAAACCTGAGACTCTTCCTATAACATGAGATGGGATATCCAACTCCTTCCCATTCCAATCCTGAGACCCTTCCGATAGCAGAGGTGTGATATCTCAATGCTTATACCAAACCTGAGACCCTTCCTATGGCATGAGATGTCATATACAACTCCTTCCCATTCCAATCCTGAGACCCTTCCTATAGCATGAGATGTGATATCTCAATGCTTATACCAAACCTGAGACCCATACATGGCATGAGATGTGATATCAAACTCCTTCCCATTCCAATACTGAGACCATTCCTATAGCATGAGATGTGATATCTCAATGCTTCTAATACCAAACCTGAGACTCTTCCTATAACATGAGATGGGATATCCAACTCCTTCCCATTCCAATCCTGAGACCCTTCCGATAGCAGAGATGTGATATCTCAATGCTTATACCAAACCTGAGACCCTTCCTATGGCATGAGATGTCATATACAACTCCTTCCCATTCCAATCCTGAGACCCTTCCTATAGCATGAGATGTGATATCTCAATGCTTCTAATACCAAACCTGAGACCCTTCCTATAATGAGATGGGATATCCAACTCCTTCCCATTCCAATCCTGAGACCCTTCCGATAGCAGAGATGTGATATCTCAATGCTTATACCAAACCTGAGACCCTTCCTATGGCATGAGATGTCAAATACAACTCCTTCCGATTCCAATCCTGAGACCCTTCCTATAGCATGATATGTGATATCTCAATGCTTCTAATAATAAACCTGAGATCCTTCCTATAACATGAGATGTGATATCCAACTCCTTCCCGTTCCAAACCTGAGACCCTTCCGATTGCATGAGATGTGATATCAAACTCCTTCCCATTCCAATCCTGAGATAGCTTGAGATGTGATATCCAACTCCTTCCCATTCCAATCCTGAGACCCTTCCTATACCATGAGATGTGATATCTCAATGCTTCTAATACCAAACCTGACACCCGTCCTAAAACATGAGATGTGAGATCCAAATCCTTCCCCTTCCAAACCTGAGATCTTTCCTTTAGCATGAGATGTGATATCCAACTCCTTCCCATTCCAATCCTGAGACCCTTCCTATAGCATGATATGTGATATCACAATTTTTCTAATACCAAACCTGAGATCCTTCCTATAACATGAGATGTGTATCCAACTCCTTCCCATTCTAAACCTGAGACCCTTCCTATAGCCTGAGATGTGATATCTTAATGCTTCTAAAACCAAACCTGAGAACCATCCAATAACATATGTGAAATCCAAATCCGTCCCTTTCCAAACCTGAGACCCTTCCGATAGCATTACATGTGATATCTCAATGCTTCTAAAACCAAACATGAGAACCATCCTATAACATGAGATGTGAAATCCAAATCCTTCCCTTTCCAAACCTGAGACCCTCCCTATAGCATGGGATGTGATATCTAAGTCCTTCCCATTCCTATCCTGAGACCCTTCCGATAGCAGAGATGTGATATCTCAATGCTTGGACCAAACCTGAGGCCCTTCCTATGACATGAGATGTGATATCCAACTCCTTCCCATTCCAATCCTGAGACCCTTCCTATAGCATGAGATGTGATATCTCAATGCTTCTATCAAACCTGAGTCCCTTCCTTTAGCATGAGATGTGATATCCAACTCCTTCCCATTCCAATCCTGAGACCCTTCCTATAGCATGAGATGTGATATTTCAAAGCTTCTAATACCAAACCTGGGACCCGTCCTATAACATGAGATATGATATCCAAATCCTTCCCCTTCCAAACCTGAGACCCTTCCTTTAGCATGAGATGTGATATCCAAATCCTTCCCATTCCAATCCTGAAACCCTTCCTATAGCATGAGATGTGATATCTCAATGTTTCTAATAAAAAACCTGAGACTCTTCCTATAGCAAGAGATGTGATATCCGACTCCTTCCCATTCCAATCCTGAGACCCTTCTGATAGCATGAGATGTGATATCTCAATGCCTCTAATACCAAACCAGAGATTCTTCCTATAACATGAGATGTGATATCTCAATGCTTCTAATACCAAACCTGAGACCCTCCCTTTAGCATGAGATGTGATATCCGACTCCTTCCCATTCCAATCCTGAGACCCTTCTGATAGCATGAGATGTGATATCTCAATGCTTCTAACACCAAACCTGAGACCGTTCCTATAACATAAGATGGGATATCCAACTCCTTCCCATTCCAATCCTGAGACCCTTCCGATAGCAGAGATGTGATATCTCAATGCTTATACCAAACCTGAGACCCTTCCTGTGGCATGAGATGTCATATCCAACTCCTTCCCATTCCAATCCTGAGACCCTTCCTATAGCATGATATGTGATATCACAATTTTTCTAATACCAAACCTGAGATCCTTCCTATAACATGAGATGTGTATCCAACTCCTTCCCATTCCAAAACCTGAGACCCTTCCTATAGCATGAGATGTGATATCTTAATGCTTCTAAAACCAAACCTGAGAACCATCCAATAACATATGTGAAATCCAAATCCTTCCCTTTCCAAACCTGAGACCCTTCCGATAGCATTAGATGTGATATCTCAATGCTTCTAAAACCAAACATGAGAACCATCCTATAACATGAGATGTGAAATCCAAATCCTTCCCTTTCCAAACCTGAGACCCTTCCTATAGCTTGAGATGTGATATCAAACTCCTTCCCATTCCAATCCTGTGATAGCTTGAGATGTGATATCCAACTCCTTCCCATTCCAATCCTGAGACCCTTCCTATACCATGAGATGTGATATCTCAATGCTTCTAATACCAAACCTGAGACCTGTCCTAAAACATGAGATGTGAGATCCAAATCCTTCCCCTTCCAAACCTGAGAACCTTCCTATAGCTTGAGATGTGATATCAAACTCCTTCCCATTCCAATCCTGAGATAGCTTGAGATGTGATATCCAACTCCTTCCCATTTCTATCCTGAGACCCTTCCGATAGCAGAGATGTGATATCTCAATGCTTGTACCAAACCTGAGACCCTTCCTATGGCATGAGATGTGATATCCAACTCCTTCCCATTCCAATCCTGAGACCCTTCCTATAGCATGAGATGTGATATCTCAATGCTTCTATCAAACCTGAGTTCCTTCCTTTAGCATGAGATGTGATATCCAACTCCTTCCCATTCCAATCCTGAGACCCTTCCTATAGCATGAGATGTGATATCTCAAAGCTTCTAATACCAAACCTGGGACCCGTCCTATAACATGAGATATGATATCCAAATCCTTCCGTTCCAAACCTGAGACCCTTCCTTTAGCATGAGATGTGATATCCAAATCCTTCCCATTCCAATCCTGAAACCCTTCCTATAGCATGAGATGTGATATCTCAATGTTTCTAATAAAAAACCTGAGACCCTTCCTATAGCAAGAGATGTGATATCCAAATCCTTCCCATTCCAATCCTGAGACCCTTCCTATAACATGAGATGTGATATCCAACTCCTTCCCATTCCAACCTGAGAACCTTCCTATAGCATGAGAAGGGATATCCAACTCCTTCCCATTCCAATCCTGAGACCTTCCTATAGCATGAGATGTGATATCTCAAAGCTTCTAATACCAAACCTGCGACCCGTCCTATAACATGAGATATGATATCCAAATCCTTCCCCTTCCAAACCTGAGACCCTTCCTTTAGCATGAGATGTGATATACAAATCCTTCCCATTCCAATCCTGAAACCCTTCCTATAGCATGAGATGTGATATCTCAATGTTTCTAATAAAAAAAACTGAGACCCTTCCTATAGCAAGAGATGTGACATCCAAATCCTTCCCATTCCAATCCTGAGATCCTTCCTATTGGATGAGATGTGATTTCCAACTCCTTCCCATTCCAATACTGAGACCCTTCCTATACCATGAGATGTGATATCTCAATGCTTCTACCAAAACTGAGACCCTTCCTTTAGCATGAGATGTGATATCCAACTCCTTTCCATTCCAATCCTGAGACCGTTCCTATAGCATGAGATGTGATATCTCAATGCCTCTAATACCAAACCAGAGATTCTTCCTATAACATGAGATGTGATATCTCAATGCTTCTAATACCAAACCTGAGACCCTCCCTTTAGCATGAGATGTGATATCCGACTCCTTCCCATACCAATCCTGAGACCCTTCTGATAGCATGAGATGTGATATCTCAATGCCTCTAATACCAAACCTGAGATTCTTCCTATAACATGAGATGTGATATCTCAATGCTTCTAATACCAAACCTGAGACCCTCCCTTTAGCATGAGATGTGATATCCAACTCCTTCCCATTCCAATCCTGAGACCCTTCTGATAGCATGAGATGTGATATCTCAATGCTTCTAATACCAAACCTGAGACCCTTCCTATAACATAAGATGGGATATCCAACTCCTTCCCATTCCAATCCTGAGACCCTTCCGATAGCAGAGATGTGATATCTCAATGCTTATACCAAACCTGAGACCCTTCCTGTGGCATGAGATATCATATACAACTCCTTCCCATTCCAATCCTGAGACCCTTCCTATAGCATGAGATGTGATATCCAACTCCTTCCCATTCCAATCCTGAGACCCTTCCTATAGCATGAGATTTGATATCTCAATGCTTCTAACACCAAACCTGAGATCCTTCCGATAGCATGAGATGTGATATCTCAATGCTTCTAATACCAAACCTGAGATCATTCCTATAACACGAGATGTAATATCCAAATCCTTCCCCTTCCAAACCTGAGACCCTCCCTTTAGCATGAGATGTGATATCCAACTCCTTCCCATTCCAATCCTGAGATCCTTCTGATAGCATGAGATTTGATATCTCAATGCCTCTAATACCAAACCTGAGATCCTACCTCTAACATGAAATGTGATATCCAACTCCTTCCCCTTCCAAACCTGAGAGCCTCCCTATAATATGAGATGTGATATCCAAGTCCTTCCCATTCCAATCCTGAGACCCTTCCTATAGCTTGAGATGTGATATCCAACTCCTCCCCATTCCAATTCTGAGACCCTTCCTATAGCATGAGATGTGATATCTCAATGCTTCTAATATCAAACCTGGGACCCTTCCTATAACATGAGATGGGATATCCAAAACCTTCCCATTCCAATCCTGAGACCCTTCCTATAGCATGAGATATGATATCTCAATGCTTCTAATACCAAACCTGAGACCCTTCCTATAACAAGAGATGTGATATCCATGTCCTTCCCATTCCAATCCTGAGACCCGTCCTATACCATGAGATGTGATATCTCAATGCTTCTAATACCAAACCTGAGACCCTTCCTATAATGAGATGGGATATCCAACTCCTTCCCATTCCAATCCTGAGACCCTTCCAATAGCAGAGATGTGATATCTCAATGCTCATACCAAACCTGAGACCCTTCCTATGGCATGAAATGTCATATACAACTCCTTCCGATTCCAGACCTGAGACCCTTCCTATAGCATGAGATGTGATATCCAACTCCTTCTCATTCCAATCCTGAGACCCTTCCTATAGCTTGAGATGTGATATCCAACTCCTTCCCATTCCAATCATGAGACCCTTCCTATAGCATGAGATGTGATATCTCAATGCTTCTAATACCAAACCTGAGATCCTTCCTATAACATGAGATGTGATATCCAAATCCTTCCACTTCCAAACCTGAGACCCTCCCTTTAGCATGAGATGTGATATCCGACTCCTTCCCATTCCAATCCTGAGACCTTTCTGATAGCATGAGATGTGATATCTCAATGCCTATAATACCAAACCTGAGATCCTTCCGATAGCATGAGATGTGATATCTCAATGCTTCTAATACCAAACTGAGATCCTTCCTATAACATTAAATGTGATATCCAAATCCTTCCAAATCCAATCCTGATACCCTTCCGATAGCATGAGATGTGATATCCCAATGCTTCTACAAAACCTGAGACCCATACATGGCATGAGATGTGATATCAAACTCCTTCCCATTCCAATCCTGAGACACTTCCTATAGCATGAGATGTGATATCTCAATGCTTCTAATAGCAAACCTGAGACTCTTCCTATAACATGAGATGGGATATCCAACTCCTTCCCATTCCAATCCTGAGACCCTTCCGATAGCAGAGGTGTGATATCTCAATGCTTATACCAAACCTGAGACCCTTCCTATGGCATGAGATGTCATATACAACTCCTTCCCATTCCAATCCTGAGACCCTTCCTATAGCATGAGATGTGATATCTCAATGCTTATACCAAACCTGAGACCCATACATGGCATGAGATGTGATATCAAACTCCTTCCCATTCCAATACTGAGACCATTCCTATAGCATGAGATGTGATATCTCAATGCTTCTAATACCAAACCTGAGACTCTTCCTATAACATGAGATGGATATCCAACTCCTTCCCATTCCAATCCTGAGACCCTTCCGATAGCAGAGATGTGATATCTCAATGCTTATACCAAACCTGAGACCCTTCCTATGGCATGAGATGTCATATACAACTCCTTCACATTCCAATCCTGAGACCCTTCCTATAGCATGAGATGTGATATCTCAATGCTTCTAATACCAAACCTGAGACCCTTCCTATAACATGAATTCTGATATCCAAGTCCTTCCCATTCCAATCCTGAGACCCTTCCAATAGCAGAGATGTGATATCTCAATGCTTCTAATATCAAACCTGAGACCTGTCCTATAACATGAGATGGGATATCCAACTCCTTCCCGTTCCAAACCTGATACCCTTCCTATAGCATGAGATGTGATATCCAATTCCTTCCCATCCCAATCCTGAGACACCTCCGATAGCAGAGATGTGATATCTCGATGCTTATACCAAACCTGAGACTCTTCCTATAACATGAGATGTGATATCTAACTCCTTCCCGTTCCAAACCTGAGACCCTTCCTATAGCATGAGATGTGATATCCAACTCCTTCCCATTCCAATCCTGAGACCCTTCCTATAGCATGAGATGTGATATCTCAATGCTTATACCAAATCTGAGACCCTTCCTATAACATGAGATGTGATATCCAACTCCTTCCCATTCCAATCCTGAGACCCTTATGATAGCATGAGATGTGATATCTCAATGCCTCTAATACCAAACCTGAGATACTTCCGATAGCATGAGATGTGATATCTCAATGCTTTTAATACCAAACCTGAGATCCTTCCTATAACATGAGATGTGATTTCCAAATCCTTCCCCTTCCAAACCTGAGACCCTCCCTTTAGCATGAGATGTGATATACAACTCCTTCCCATTCCAATCCTGAGACCCTTCTGATAGCATGAGATGTGATATCGCAATGCCTCTAATACCAAACCTGAGATCCTACCTCTAACATGAAATGTGATATCCATCTCCTTCCCTTTCCAAACCTGAGACCCTTCCTATAGCATGAGATGTGATATCCAACTCCTTCCCATTCCAATCCTGAGACCCTTCCTATAACATGAGATGTGATGTCTCAATGCTTCTAATACCAAACCTGAGATCCTTCCTACGGCATGAGATGTCATATAAAACTCCTTCCCATTCCATTCCTGAGACCCTTCCTATAGCATGAGATGTGATATCCAACTCCTTCCCATTCCAATCCTGAGACCCTTCCTATAGCATGAGATGTGATATCCAAATCCTTCCCATTCCAATCGTGAGACCCTTCCTATAGCATGAGATGTGATATCCAAAACCTTCACTTTCCAAAACTGAGAGCCTACCTATAGCATGAAATGTGATATCCAACTCCTTCCCATTCCAATCCTGAGACCCTTCTTATAGCATGAGATGTGATATCTCAATGCTTATACCAAACCTGAGACCCTTCCTATGGCATGAGATTTGATATCCAAATCCTTCCCATTCCAATCCTGAGACCCTTCCTATAGCATGAGATGTGATATCCAAATCCTTCCCCTTCCAAACCTGAGACCCTCCCTTTAGCATGAGATGTGATATCCAACTTCTTCCCATTCCAATCCTGAGACCCTTCTGATAGCATGAGATGTTATATCTCAATGCCTCTAATACCAAACCTGAGATCCTACCTCTAACATGAAATGTGATATCCAACTCCTTCCCCTTCTAAACCTGGGAGCCTTCCTATAACATGAGATGTGATATCGAAGTGCTTCCCATTCCAATCCTGAGACCCTTCCTATAACATGAGATGTGATATCCAACTCCTTCCCATTCCAATCCTGAGACCCTTCCTATAGCATGAGATGT
The DNA here is from genome assembly GCF_040938575.1 of Ambystoma mexicanum. Taxonomy (NCBI): domain Eukaryota; kingdom Metazoa; phylum Chordata; class Amphibia; order Caudata; family Ambystomatidae; genus Ambystoma; species Ambystoma mexicanum. The sequence continues at coordinate 345,564,302 of NC_090936.1, forward strand.
GATGTCTCAATGCTTCTAATACCAAATCTGAGATCCTTCCTATAACATGAGATGTGATATCCAACTCCTTCCCATTGCAATCTTGAGACCCTTCCTATAGCATGAGATGTGATATCTCAATGCCTCTAATACCAAACCTGAGATCCTACCTCTAAAATGAAATTTGATATGCAACTCCTTCCCCTTCCAAACCTGATAGCCTTCCTATAGCATGAGATGTGTTATCCAAGTCCTTCCCATTCCAATCCTGATACCCTTTCTATAGCATGAGATGTGATATCTCAATGCTTATACCAAACCTGAGACCCTTCCTATAGCATGAGATGTGATATCCAAATCCTTCCCATTCCAAACGTGAGACCCTTCCTATAGCATGAGATGTGATATCTCAATGCCTCTAATACCAAACCTGAGATCCTACCTCTAAAATGAAATTTGATATGCAACTCCTTCCCCTTCCAAACCTGATAGCCTTCCTATAGCATGAGATGTGTTATCCAAGTCCTTCCCATTCCAATCCTGATACCCTTCCTATAACATGAGATGTGATATCCAATTCCATCCCATTCCAACCTGAGACCCTTCCTATAGCATGAGATGGGACATCCAACTCCTTCCAAATCCAATCCTGATACCCTTCCGATAGCATGAGATGTGATATCCCAATGCTTCTACAAAACCTGAGACCCATACCATGGCATGAGATGTGATATCAAACTCCTTCCCATTCCAATCCTGACACCCTTCCTATAGCTTGAGATGTGATATCCAACTCCTTCCCATTCCAATTCTGAGACCCGTCCTATACCATGGGACTTGATATCTCAATGCTTCTAAAACCAAACCTGAGACCGGTCCTATAACATGAGATGTGATATCCAAATCCTTCCCCTTCCAAACCTTAGACCCTTCCTTTATCATGAGATGTGATATCCAAGTCGTTCCCATTCCAATCCTGAGACCCTTCCTATAGCATGAGATGTGATATCTCAATGCTTCTAATACCAAACCTGAGACCCTTGCTATAACATGAGATGTGATATTCAAGTCCTTCCCATTCCAATCCTGAGACCCTTCCTATAGCATGAGATGTGATATCTCAATGCTTCTAATACCAAACCTGAGACCCTTCCTATAATGAGATGGGATATCCAACTCCTTCCCATTCCAATCCTGAGACCCTTCCGATAGCAGAGATGTGATATCTCAATGCTTATACCAAACCTGAGACCCTTCCTATGGCATGAGATGTCAAATACAACTCTTTCCGATTCCAATCCTGAGACTCTTCCTATAGCATGAGATGTGATATCTCAATGCTTCTAATAATAAACCTGAGATCCTTCCTATAACATGAGATGTGATATCCAACTCCTTCCCATTCCAAACCTGAGACCCTTCCGATTGCATGAGATGTGATATCAAACTCCTTCCCATTCCAATCCTGAGATAGCTTGAGATGTGATATCCAACTCCTTCCCATTCCAATCCTGAGACCCTTCCTATACCATGAGATGTGATATCTCAATGCTTCTAATACCAAACCTGACACTCGTCCTAAAACATGAGATGTGAGATCCAAATCCTTCCCCTTCCAAACCTGAGATCTTTCCTTTAGCATGAGATGTGATATCCAACTCCTTCCCATTCCAATCCTGAGACCCTTCCTATAGCATGATATGTGATATCACAATTTTTCTAATACCTGTTAAGACGGATTTCTGAACTCTGTCCTGGTGGCGCAGAGGTTCAGAAGGCCAACCTAATTACTTGGAACAGGGTAACCTCTGGACAAGCCAGACCAATCAAGGTAGCGATCGCGGCGGTCAAGACTAGGTCTCAAGAGGGGTGAGGGTGACTGAAAGCCCGCAATGAGCACACAAAGCAAGAGCGCTTACAAACTACTCCAAACAGTTGTTTATATCAAAAATAGATACACATTTATTATAAGGCCTTGAAACTAATAACCACAGTAAAAGCAGCAATATACAACGATATTAAACCAACACATACACTATCCACCCAATATATATACAGAATACACAGTTTCACAGCATTAGCAGCACGAAATATGTTATCCACCTGCAGGGGAAGGAAAACAGGCAGTGCGAACCAATGCGAGTGATATGTCCGCCTTCTGAGGCCCCTAACTGGATGGTAGTCCAATCCCTACGAAGAGTGGAGCCTAGCGCTCAAAAGTACCTGCACACGCCGGTGCCAATGGGCAGAAGGTGAAGCTCTTCGGAGGACGTTGAACAGCTCTGTAGGGAGCTCTAATGAAGGAGAACACGGTCCGCGACTCTAGCGCAGCCTCCACTGTGAGGCAGAAGCAGGGCGCGAGTACGGACAAGGGGTGCTGTATTTACAGCGGGGAAAAGCAAGAGGCACTGCAGGAGGGCGACCAGATCCTAGCTAATCTACTCACCGGTCCCCGAAGCAAGCAGGCCCGAGCTCCTCCTCGATAGATGCAGCTTCTGGCAGGTTCTGAAGAGCAGGGAACGTCTCGTCGTCGTGCAGAGTAAAAAGACGTCCCGATCGAAGAAACAAGCACAGTTTTGTCGCCACAGCAGGGCAACGGAACGGCCGGGTGTATTCAAGACAAACGAGCACTGCTCACCTCTAGCTTAGGACTGCTAAGCAAACGAAGCGTGTGAGCATGCCCCGGACTCAGAATACCACCCAACCTGTCGGCGATTACAGAGCAGGCCTCCTTAGTAAGCTGGTCAGTCAACTGGATGGCCCAGAGACACTTCCGAAGGCTTACAGCAGGAGTTGATGAAGGTGCCTGGGAATAGCTGGTCCTGCTATTCCAATAGGTCGAAGCGCCAGTACAGGCCTTCTTGTTCGATCTTAGGTGGAAAGGGCTTCACCGGACGACAGCAATGAGGAGCAGAAGTTCTTCAGGGGGTCACCAGCGATTCCTCGGTCCAGCCTCGTGTTCGCAGGATACTTGGCTCCTGTATCCCTGGGTTCGTAAGAACTCAGGAGATCGACATGGTAGTGGTGTTTCCAGCTCCCTCTTATCCACGGTTCCCTTCGCGCCAAAACGGAGGGGAGCCAATGGGAGATCCGCTCATCAACACACATACCATACGTGGACCAATCACGGACCACGGTGGTCCCAGGCATTCACACCACCCTAGACTCTCTGGCACCCAGGATGTGTATTGGGACCAGACAGCCCAGCCCACATCCTGGGGGCACTCAAACGACATGTAGAAGCCCGCGAAAGCAACCGTGTTTCGCGGGAAACTACATGCCCAAATAAGGAAGGCCCCGGGTCGCCTGACCCGGGGGAAGGTAAAGGGAGCAAGACGGACAGTGGACTAGACAAAGGAGCCTCGTGGTCCGGCCATTTTGTGTAGCCGGGCCACCCTTTTGTGTTCGCGGCAAAAACGTGCTCAGAACGGCAAAAGGAGCTCAAAATAAACCAAATGATCGCTGCCACCAGCCCAGTCCCTGAATGACTTGCACCGATCCAAAACCCATCCGAAAAGAGTGTCTAGGGTTTGTAGAAGGCTAGAGACCCAAGAGAGCTGTAACTTAGCTTACAGTGCCCTCTTGTGTCGTGTTGCACTAAAATGGCGACACGATAAAAGAAACTACGGGAAACAGCGTTCCCCGGTACTGACTGTCTTAAGGGCATGTCAGTTTCCCCGTAAGAAAGGAGCGAAAGCCCAGAGGAGTACAGCAGAAGGCTGCACTTCTCTGGCAAAGTCAAGAAAACAGGTTGAAAACAATAGCAAAAAGTTTAGGGGTTGCCACATGGAAGGAAAGTTCCCTACAATAACGAAATCTTTCCTAACACTCGCCCCTCCCAGACTATGGACAGGGGGAACTAATCCACCCCTGGATGAGTCTCTTGTTCAGGTCGGTAAAACATTCTGGACAACCCATCAGCATTGCTATGTTGGACACCTGGCCTATGCTCAATAGTGAAGTCGAAGCCTTGTAGACTTATGGACCACCTAAGCAACTTTGGATTCTCCCTCTTCATGTTCATTAGCCACTTTAACGGCTTATGGTCAGTCTGCACAGTGAAGTGGGTCCCATAGAGGTAGGGCCGCAGCTTCCTTAGGGCCCACACAACAGAGAAACATTCTTTCTCTACCGTGGACCATCTGAGCTCTCTGTCCTTAAGCTGGCGACTAATAAAACCGATAGGGTGTTCCTTACCCTTCTCATCTACTTGTGATAGTACAGCTCCTATCCCAGTGTCAGAGGCATCCGTCTGCACGATAAAAGGTCTTTGATAATCAGGGGCCCTGAGCACAGGGGCCTGGCACAAGGAGTCTTTCAAGCCATTGAAGGCCTTCTCACACTCGTCAGTCCAAGTTACCTTCTTGGGTTTCTTCGGAGTTGTGAGGGCAGTCAGAGGAGCAGCTATGGTGCCATAGTCTGCCACAAAATTGCGGTAATAACCCGTGAGTCCTAAGAAGGCTCTCACTTGGGTTTGCGTAGTGGGGGTAGGCCAGTCTTGTACCGCTGGTACCTTACTGGATAGAGGCTGTCTCCTCCCTCCACCTACTTCATGTCCAAGGCAAACCACTGAGCCTTGTCCATTTTGGTGAGGGGCCACTCGGACACCCTCAAAAGAGCTTTCTGAAGGACTGCTTTGGAACAGGTCAGGGAGAGGTTCAGACTCCTCTTCCTCAACGTCTGAAGCCAATAGCAGTGCTGCGATTTCGCCGCTTGGGACGAAAGCCTTCAGCCTATTCACGGGAAACACTTTTAGAGCCTGTCCAGGCCTTCCAAGGTCCACTAAATAGTTCACCTCACCCAGGGGCTCCACCACTGTGTAAGGGCCTGACCATTTGTCCTGTAAAGCGCGAGGCCTTATAGGGTTCATGATCAGGACTTGCTGACCAGGGGTAAAGTGAATTAAGGAAGCTTTCTGGTCGTACCAATGTTTCACCAGCGCTTGTCCTGCCTTCAACTTTTCACTAGCCAAGCCCATCAGGAGTACCATCCGTTTTCTGAGCCCTAGCACATAGTCAACTACATTGGTAGTAACAGGGGGAGTGGGCATCTCCCATCCCTCTTTGACGATGGCTAAGGGTCCCCGTACGGGATGACCGAACAGAAGTTCGAAGGGGCTGAAGCCAACACCCTCCTGTGGTACCTCTCTGTAGGCAAACAGCAAGCATGGTAACAGAAGATCCCATTTTCTTCTCTGGGGCTCCTCCAGAGCCCCAATCATGCTCTTTAACGTTCTGTTGAAACGTTCCACCAGACCATTGGTCTGGGGGTGATATGCAGAAGAGAACTTGTAGGTGACCCCACATTCTTTCCACATAGCCTGCATATACTTCGACATAAAGTTGCTGCCACGATCTGACACAACTTCTTTAGGGAAGCCAACCCTAGTAAATATGCCGAGTAAAGCTTTTGCAACTGACTTGGCAGTTACAGTCTTTAATGGGATGGCCTCAGGATACCTGGTTGCATGGTCGACCAGCACCAGGATAAACCTATTGCCTGAGGATGTTTGCGGGTCAAGGGGACCAACGATGTCGATCCCTACCCTTTCAAATGGTACCCCCACAACTGGGAGCGGTACCAACGGAGCTTGGATTGTCGCGCCAACCTTACCAGACAACTGGCAGGAGGCACAACTCCTGCAGTGACTTTCTACTTGCACCCCCATCTTGGGCCAGTAGAAGTGCATAGATAACCTTTGCTTGGTCCTCTTCATTCCAAGGTGACCAGCAAGGGGAACTTCATGCGCCAACTGCAGGAGGAAGGGTCTAACAGCAAGGGGAACCACCAACCTCCTATGGTCTCCTTCTGTAGACTCTGTGGGCTCACTGTACAGGAGTCCACCTTCCCAATAAATCCGATGCTTCCCAGGAGGTTCACCCTCAAGCTGGGAGCAGGCCTGTCTCCTTAGGCCTTCCAGAGATGGGCACTCACGTTGGCCCTTACTGAAGTCGTCCCTATCAGGACCTCCTTCAACTAACAAGTCTTTTAGTTCAGGATGGTCGTTGGGGTCGAACACTTCAGGCATCGCCACCTCCTCGTCAGGCTCGGGCGATTGACCAATTCCCTCCACCGCAGTGGTAGGCGAGCTCGGGGGAATATTCTCTTTCCCCCGTCGGGACTTGTTGACTCCTTTCGCCTTGGGTTTCCCCTTCGGCTGGGGCGGCGTATTGGACTTGGCCAATGCTGCCCGTGCTTGAGACCGTGTGTAGGGTCTTTCGGCAGTGTCTCCTACGAGCCCTAGAGCTCTGAGATCATTGCCCAACAAGACCTTTCCCGGGACGTTTCTCTGAATGCTCACTGGAATCCTAACTGCTGTACCATTTAAAGTTAGATTAACAGGGATCACGGGAAACATACGGAGGGGGCCGTCAGCCAACTTAGTGGGCATCAGAGTAGCTCTGGCAACTTCCTCTGAGTCTACCAAGGTAGAATCCACTACAGTTCGACTGCACCCACTATCCCTAAGAGCTGGAGTATCCACTCCATTGATCAGCACACTGTCTTTAAAGTAGTGCTTGGTATTATCCGGAATCCTAGCATACGCCTCTGCGACTTTAGGCTCCCAGGAACCCAGGGACACTAAAACTACCTCAGCCTCTATTCCGCTGGGAAATGAGTCTGAGGAGAAGGATGCTCCTGTAATCTCTTCTTCCTCGTAGGAGGAGAAGGCCAGATTAGCGGAGTGGACCCCCAAAGGTCTAACCTTACAACGGGGATCCCCCTTCACATGGTCAGTTGCTCCACAAGAAAAACAAGCCCCATTGGGTCTGTTTACGTAGGGAGGCTTATTATAACCAGAGTTCTGTTTCGGAGGCGAACCTCCACTACCCTGTGAGTTCTCGGATGGCTTACCCTTATTTTTCTTTTTGTGGCCCTTATGGGAAGAAGATTTAGCAGATTCCCCACCCTCCACATCTTTGGACTTTTTCCCTTCCTCCTGCTTACCAGGATGAGTTTTGTCCTTATGGGACACTCGATGTGACACCCATAAATCTGCTGCAATGGCCAGCTTCTTAGGATCTATCTCCTTCGAATCGGCCAAATGCTGCTTAAGCTCCGGGGAAGAAGAAGCAAAAATGTGTTCCAGCATGACCAGATTGATCATGCCTTCGAAGGTAGAAACCTTATAACCTTCAACCCAGCCAGTCAAGTTTTTCAGGGACTCAGCTACATACGACACCCAAGTACCACCTTCCTTTTTCTTATACTCTCTAAACCTTTTCAAATATTGGGTCGGAGTCTTCCCAAACTTTAAAATGAGAGTCTGCTTCAACATTGCAAAATCAGCGCGCTCAGCCTTCGACATTTCCATAATGGCACTGCAACCAGAATGGGGCAGTCTGCTGAGTAACCATGCAATCTTATCCGCATTATCAACCTCTTGAACCTCGCATGCATACTCAAACGCATTTAACCAGTCCATAATGTCATTTCGTTCCTCATACACACTGAGCAGATCTTTTGGAAACCGTGGATGAGAGGAAGCCCCAGAACCATGTCCAGGACCCTTGGACCCATTTGCGAACTGAAGCTTGGCCAGTTCCAACTGGTGATCCCTGTCTTTTTGTTTTTCTGCCTGGTCGATTTTCAGTTTGGCTATGCTGAATTCAAGCTCCTGCTGCCTAAACCGCAGCTCTTGCTTCTTGAATTCAAGCATAGCCTCCCCATCAACACTGGCAGAGGAAACGTTAGACATTACATCCTCCCTGTCCTCGTGGTCGTGATGGATCAGTGCAGCGGCAGAACCGTCGGTTCTGCCAGTGAGAGCAGCCCCACCACCTTCTGCACTGTCCTCGGAAGTTATAGCGTCAAGCTGCGCTTCTTGCCACGCCACGATTCTCTGGATCATTTCCAATTTAGTGCCTTGAGAGGAAACCCCTCTCTCCGCACACATCTTCTTCAATGTTTCAGATTTCGAAGCATTTAAGGTTAATAAAGTATTCGTTTCCATACTGTTGATAGGACTATGGCCTTTTTAACGTTATATTCAATACTTTACTGCGTGTCCTGGTTGGAATAACCTGAAAACGCCTTAGCTCGTGCGCAACACTGGATACCTTCAGTCGTATCCCACCGCTGTACACCAATTTGTTAAGACGGATTTCTGAACTCTGTCCTGGTGGCGCAGAGGTTCAGAAGGCCAACCTAATTACTTGGAACAGGGTAACCTCTGGACAAGCCAGACCAATCAAGGTAGCGATCGCGGCGGTCAAGACTAGGTCTCAAGAGGGGTGAGGGTGACTGAAAGCCCGCAATGAGCACACAAAGCAAGAGCGCTTACAAACTACTCCAAACAGTTGTTTATATCAAAAATAGATACACATTTATTATAAGGCCTTGAAACTAATAACCACAGTAAAAGCAGCAATATACAACGATATTAAACCAACACATACACTATCCACCCAATATATATACAGAATACACAGTTTCACAGCATTAGCAGCACGAAATATGTTATCCACCTGCAGGGGAAGGAAAACAGGCAGTGCGAACCAATGCGAGTGATATGTCCGCCTTCTGAGGCCCCTAACTGGATGGTAGTCCAATCCCTACGAAGAGTGGAGCCTAGCGCTCAAAAGTACCTGCACACGCCGGTGCCAATGGGCAGAAGGTGAAGCTCTTCGGAGGACGTTGAACAGCTCTGTAGGGAGCTCTAATGAAGGAGAACACGGTCCGCGACTCTAGCGCAGCCTCCACTGTGAGGCAGAAGCAGGGCGCGAGTACGGACAAGGGGTGCTGTATTTACAGCGGGGAAAAGCAAGAGGCACTGCAGGAGGGCGACCAGATCCTAGCTAATCTACTCACCGGTCCCCGAAGCAAGCAGGCCCGAGCTCCTCCTCGATAGATGCAGCTTCTGGCAGGTTCTGAAGAGCAGGGAACGTCTCGTCGTCGTGCAGAGTAAAAAGACGTCCCGATCGAAGAAACAAGCACAGTTTTGTCGCCACAGCAGGGCAACGGAACGGCCGGGTGTATTCAAGACAAACGAGCACTGCTCACCTCTAGCTTAGGACTGCTAAGCAAACGAAGCGTGTGAGCATGCCCCGGACTCAGAATACCACCCAACCTGTCGGCGATTACAGAGCAGGCCTCCTTAGTAAGCTGGTCAGTCAACTGGATGGCCCAGAGACACTTCCGAAGGCTTACAGCAGGAGTTGATGAAGGTGCCTGGGAATAGCTGGTCCTGCTATTCCAATAGGTCGAAGCGCCAGTACAGGCCTTCTTGTTCGATCTTAGGTGGAAAGGGCTTCACCGGACGACAGCAATGAGGAGCAGAAGTTCTTCAGGGGGTCACCAGCGATTCCTCGGTCCAGCCTCGTGTTCGCAGGATACTTGGCTCCTGTATCCCTGGGTTCGTAAGAACTCAGGAGATCGACATGGTAGTGGTGTTTCCAGCTCCCTCTTATCCACGGTTCCCTTCGCGCCAAAACGGAGGGGAGCCAATGGGAGATCCGCTCATCAACACACATACCATACGTGGACCAATCACGGACCACGGTGGTCCCAGGCATTCACACCACCCTAGACTCTCTGGCACCCAGGATGTGTATTGGGACCAGACAGCCCAGCCCACATCCTGGGGGCACTCAAACGACATGTAGAAGCCCGCGAAAGCAACCGTGTTTCGCGGGAAACTACATGCCCAAATAAGGAAGGCCCCGGGTCGCCTGACCCGGGGGAAGGTAAAGGGAGCAAGACGGACAGTGGACTAGACAAAGGAGCCTCGTGGTCCGGCCATTTTGTGTAGCCGGGCCACCCTTTTGTGTTCGCGGCAAAAACGTGCTCAGAACGGCAAAAGGAGCTCAAAATAAACCAAATGATCGCTGCCACCAGCCCAGTCCCTGAATGACTTGCACCGATCCAAAACCCATCCGAAAAGAGTGTCTAGGGTTTGTAGAAGGCTAGAGACCCAAGAGAGCTGTAACTTAGCTTACAGTGCCCTCTTGTGTCGTGTTGCACTAAAATGGCGACACGATAAAAGAAACTACGGGAAACAGCGTTCCCCGGTACTGACTGTCTTAAGGGCATGTCAGTTTCCCCGTAAGAAAGGAGCGAAAGCCCAGAGGAGTACAGCAGAAGGCTGCACTTCTCTGGCAAAGTCAAGAAAACAGGTTGAAAACAATAGCAAAAAGTTTAGGGGTTGCCACATGGAAGGAAAGTTCCCTACAATAACGAAATCTTTCCTAACAATACCAAACCTGAGATCCTTCCTATAACATGAGATGTGTATCCAACTCCTTCCCATTCCAAACCTGAGACCCTTCCTATAGCCTGAGATGTGATATCTTAATGCTTCTAAAACCAAACCTGAGAACCATCCAATAACATATGTGAAATCCAAATCCGTCCCTTTCCAAACCTGAGACCCTTCCGATAGCATTACATGTGATATCTCAATGCTTCTAAAACCAAACATGAGAACCATCCTATAACATGAGATGTGAAATCCAAATCCTTCCCTTTCCAAACCTGAGACCCTCCCTATAGCATGGGATGTGATATCTAAGTCCTTCCCATTCCTATCCTGAGACCCTTCCGATAGCAGAGATGTGATATCTCAATGCTTGGACCAAACCTGAGGCCCTTCCTATGACATGAGATGTGATATCCAACTCCTTCCCATTCCAATCCTGAGACCTTTCCTATAGCATGAGATGTGATATCTCAATGCTTCTATCAAACCTGAGTCCCTTCCTTTAGCATGAGATGTGATATCCAACTCCTTCCCATTCCAATCCTGAGACCCTTCCTATAACATGAGATGTGATATTTCAAAGCTTCTTATACCTAACCTGGGACCCGTCCTATAACATGAGATATGATATCCAAATCCTTCCCATTCCAAACCTGAGACCCTTCCTTTAGCATGAGATGTGATATCCAAATCCTTCCCATTCCAATCCTGAAACCCTTCCTATAGCATGAGATGTGATATCTCAATGTTTCTAATAAAAAACCTGAGACTCTTCCTATAGCAAGAAATGTGATATCCAAATCCTTCCCATTCCAATCCTGAGACCCTTCCTATAACATGAGATGTGATATTTCAATGCCTCTAATACCAAACCTGAGATTCTTCCTATAACATGAGATGTGATATTTCAATGCTTCTAATACCAAACCTGAGACCCTCCCTTTAGCATGAGATGTGATATCCGACTCCTTCCCATTCCAATCCTGAGACCCTTCTGATAGCATGAGATGTGATATCTCAATGCCTCTAATACCAAACCAGAGATTCTTCCTATAACATGAGATGTGATATATCAATGCTTCTAATACCAAACCTGAGACCCTCCCTTTAGCATGAGATGTGATATCCGACTCCTTCCCATTCCAATCCTGAGACCCTTCTGATAGCATGAGATGTGATATCTCAATGCTTCTAACACCAAACCTGAGACCCTTCCTATAACATAAGATGGGATATCCAACTCCTTCCCATTCCAATCCTGAGACCCTTCCGATAGCAGAGATGTGATATCTCAATGCTTATACCAAACCTGAGACCCTTCCTGTGGCATGAGATGTCATATCCAACTCCTTCCCATTCCAATCCTGAGACCCTTCCTATAGCATGATATGTGATATCACAATTTTTCTAATACCAAACCTGAGATCCTTCCTATAACATGAGATGTGTATCCAACTCCTTCCCATTCCAAAACCTGAGACCCTTCCTATAGCATGAGATGTGATATCTTAATGCTTCTAAAACCAAACCTGAGAACCATCCAATAACATATGTGAAATCCAAATCCTTCCCTTTCCAAACCTGAGACCCTTCCGATAGCATTAGATGTGATATCTCAATGCTTCTAAAACCAAACATGAGAACCATCCTATAACATGAGATGTGAAATCCAAATCCTTCCCTTTCCAAACCTGAGACCCTTCCTATAGCTTGAGATGTGATATCAAACTCCTTCCCATTCCAATCCTTTGATAGCTTGAGATGTGATATCCAACTCCTTCCCATTCCAATACTGAGACCCTTCCTATACCATGAGATGTGATATCTCAATGCTTCTAATACCAAACCCGAGACCCGTCCTAAAACATGAGATGTGAGATCCAAATCCTTCCCCTTCCAAACCTGAGAACCTTCCTATAGCTTGAGATGTGATATCAAACTCCTTCCCATTCCAATCCTGAGATAGCTTGAGATGTGATATCCAACTCCTTCCCATTCCAATCCTGAGACCCTTCCTATAGCATGAGATGTGATATCTCAATGCTTCTATCAAACCTGAGTTCCTTCCTTTAGCATGAGATGTGATATCCAACTCCTTCCCATTCCAATCCTGAGACCCTTCCTATAGCATGAGATGTGATATCTCAAAGCTTCTAATACCAAACCTGGGACCCGTCCTATAACATGAGATATGATATCCAAATCCTTCCGTTCCAAACCTGAGACCCTTCCTTTAGCATGAGATGTGATATCCAAATCCTTCCCATTCCAATCCTGAAACCCTTCCTATAGCATGAGATGTGATATCTCAATGTTTCTAATAAAAAACCTGAGACTCTTCCTATAGCAAGAGATGTGATATCCAAATCCTTCCCATTCCAATCCTGAGACCCTTCCTATAACATGAGATGTGATATCCAACTCCTTCCCATTCCAACCTGAGAACCTTCCTATAGCATGAGAAGGGATATCCAACTCCTTCCCATTCCAATCCTGAGACCTTCCTATAGCATGAGATGTGATATCTCAAAGCTTCTAATACCAAACCTGCGACCCGTCCTATAACATGAGATATGATATCCAAATCCTTCCCCTTCCAAACCTGAGACCCTTCCTTTAGCATGAGATGTGATATACAAATCCTTCCCATTCCAATCCTGAAACCCTTCCTATAGCATGAGATGTGATATCTCAATGTTTCTAATAAAAAAAACTGAGACCCTTCCTATAGCAAGAGATGTGACATCCAAATCCTTCCCATTCCAATCCTGAGATCCTTCCTATTGGATGAGATGTGATATCCAACTCCTTCCCATTCCAATACTGAGACCCTTCCTATACCATGAGATGTGATATCTCAATGCTTCTACCAAAACTGAGACCCTTCCTTTAGCATGAGATGTGATATCCAACTCCTTTCCATTCCAATCCTGAGACCCTTCCTATAGCATGAGATGTGATATCTCAATGCCTCTAATACCAAACCAGAGATTCTTCCTATAACATGAGATGTGATATCTCAATGCTTCTAATACCAAACCTGAGACCCTCCCTTTAGCATGAGATGTGATATCCGACTCCTTCCCATACCAATCCTGAGACCCTTCTGATAGCATGAGATGTGATATCTCAATGCCTCTAATACCAAACCTGAGATTCTTCCTATAACATGAGATGTGATATCTCAATGCTTCTAATACCAAACCTGAGACCCTCCCTTTAGCATGAGATGTGATATCCAACTCCTTCCCATTCCAATCCTGAGACCCTTCTGATAGCATGAGATGTGATATCTCAATGCTTCTAATACCAAACCTGAGACCCTTCCTATAACATAAGATGGGATATCCAACTCCTTCCCATTCCAATCCTGAGACCCTTCCGATAGCAGAGATGTGATATCTCAATGCTTATACCAAACCTGAGACCCTTCCTGTGGCATGAGATGTCATATACAACTCCTTCCCATTCCAATCCTGAGACCCTTCCTATAGCATGAGATGTGATATCCAACTCCTTCCCATTCCAATCCTGAGACCCTTCCTATAGCATGAGATTTGATATCTCAATGCTTCTAACACCAAATCTGGGATCCTTCCGATAGCATGAGATGTGATATCCCAATGCTTCTAATACCAAACCTGAGATCATTCCTATAACACGAGATGTAATATCCAAATCCTTCCCCTTCCAAACCTGAGACCCTCCCTTTAGCATGAGATGTGATATCCAACTCCTTCCCATTCCAATCCTGAGATCCTTCTGATAGCATGAGATGTAATATCTCAATGCCTCTAATACCAAACCTGAGATCCTACCTCTAACATGAAATGTGATATCCAACTCCTTCCCCTTCCAAACCTGAGAGCCTCCCTATACCATGAGATGTGATATCCAAGTCCTTCCCATTCCAATCCTGAGACCCTTCCTATAGCTTGAGATGTGATATCCAACTCCTCCCCATTCCAATTCTGAGACCCTTCCTATAGCATGAGATGTGATATCTCAATGCTTCTAATACCAAACCTGGGACCCTTCCTATAACATGAGATGGGATATCCAAGTCCTTCCCATTCCAATCCTGAGACCCTTCCTATAGCATGAGATATGATATCTCAATGCTTCTAATACCAAACCTGAGACCCTTCCTATAACAAGAGATGTGATATCCAACTCCTTCCCATTCCAATCCTGAGACCCTTCCAATAGCAGAGATGTGATATCTCAATGCTCATACCAAACCTGAGACCCTTCCTTTAGCATGAGATGTGATATCCAACTCCTTTCCATTCCAATCCTGAGACCCTTCCTATAGCATGAGATGTGATATCTCAATGCCTCTAATACCAAACCAGAGATTCTTCCTATAACATGAGATGTGATATCTCAATGCTTCTAATACCAAACCTGAGACCCTTCCTATAACATGAGATGGGATATCCAAGTCCTTCCCATTCCAATCCTGAGACCCTTCCTATAGCATGAGATATGATATCTCAATGCTTCTAATACCAAACCTGAGACCCTTCCTATAACAAGAGATGTGATATCCAACTCCTTCCCATTCCAATCCTGAGACCCTTCCTATACCATGAGATGTGATATCTCAATGCTTCTACCAAAACTGAGACCCTTCCTTTAGCATGAGATGTGATATCCAACTCCTTTCCATTCCAATCCTGAGACCCTTCCTATAGCATGAGATGTGATATCTCAATGCCTCTAATACCAAACCAGAGATTCTTCCTATAACATGAGATGTGATATCTCAATGCTTCTAATACCAAACCTGAGACCCTCCCTTTAGCATGAGATGTGATATCCGACTCCTTCCCATACCAATCCTGAGACCCTTCTGATAGCATGAGATGTGATATCTCAATGCCTCTAATACCAAACCTGAGATTCTTCCTATAACATGAGATGTGATATCTCAATGCTTCTAATACCAAACCTGAGACCCTCCCTTTAGCATGAGATGTGATATCCAACTCCTTCCCATTCCAATCCTGAGACCCTTCTGATAGCATGAGATGTGATATCTCAATGCTTCTAATACCAAACCTGAGACCCTTCCTATAACATAAGATGGGATATCCAACTCCTTCCCATTCCAATCCTGAGACCCTTCCGATAGCAGAGATGTGATATCTCAATGCTTATACCAAACCTGAGACCCTTCCTGTGGCATGAGATGTCATATACAACTCCTTCCCATTCCAATCCTGAGACCCTTCCTATAGCATGAGATGTGATATCCAACTCCTTCCCATTCCAATCCTGAGACCCTTCCTATAGCATGAGATTTGATATCTCAATGCTTCTAACACCAAATCTGGGATCCTTCCGATAGCATGAGATGTGATATCCCAATGCTTCTAATACCAAACCTGAGATCATTCCTATAACACGAGATGTAATATCCAAATCCTTCCCCTTCCAAACCTGAGACCCTCCCTTTAGCATGAGATGTGATATCCAACTCCTTCCCATTCCAATCCTGAGATCCTTCTGATAGCATGAGATGTAATATCTCAATGCCTCTAATACCAAACCTGAGATCCTACCTCTAACATGAAATGTGATATCCAACTCCTTCCCCTTCCAAACCTGAGAGCCTCCCTATACCATGAGATGTGATATCCAAGTCCTTCCCATTCCAATCCTGAGACCCTTCCTATAGCTTGAGATGTGATATCCAACTCCTCCCCATTCCAATTCTGAGACCCTTCCTATAGCATGAGATGTGATATCTCAATGCTTCTAATACCAAACCTGGGACCCTTCCTATAACATGAGATGGGATATCCAAGTCCTTCCCATTCCAATCCTGAGACCCTTCCTATAGCATGAGATATGATATCTCAATGCTTCTAATACCAAACCTGAGACCCTTCCTATAACAAGAGATGTGATATCCAACTCCTTCCCATTCCAATCCTGAGACCCTTCCAATAGCAGAGATGTGATATCTCAATGCTCATACCAAACCTGAGACCCTTCCTATGGCATGAAATGTCATATACAACTCCTTCCGATTCCAGACCTGGGACCCTTCCTATAGCATGAGATGTGATATCCAACTCCTTCTCATTCCAATCCTGAGACCCTTCCTATAGCTTGAGATGTGATATCCAACTCCTTCCCATTCCAATCCTGAGACCCTTCCTATAGCATGAGATGTGATATCTCAATGCTTCTAATACCAAACCTGAGATCCTTCCTATAACATGAGATGTGATATCCAAATCCTTCCACTTCCAAACCTGAGACCCTCCCTTTAGCATGAGATGTGATATCCGACTCCTTCCCATTCCAATCCTGAGACCCTTCTGATAGCATGAGATGTGATAACTCAATGCCTATAATACCAAACCTGAGATCCTTCCGATAGCATGAGATGTGATATCTCAATGCTTCTAATACCAAACCTGAGATCCTTCCTATAACATTAAATGTGATATCCAAATCCTTCCAAATCCAATCCTGATACCCTTCCGATAGCATGAGATGTGATATCCCAATGCTTCTACAAAACCTGAGACCCATACATGGCATGAGATGTGATATCAAACTCCTTCCCATTCCAATCCTGAGACACTTCCTATAGCATGAGATGTGATATCTCAATGCTTCTAATAGCAAACCTGAGACTCTTCCTATAACATGAGATGGGATATCCAACTCCTTCCCATTCCAATCCTGAGACCCTTCTGATAGCAGAGGTGTGATATCTCAATGCTTATACCAAACCTGAGACCCTTCCTATGGCATGAGATGTCATATACAACTCCTTCCCATTCCAATCCTGAGACCCTTCCTATAGCATGAGATGTGATATCTCAATGCTTATACCAAACCTGAGACCCATACATGGCATGAGATGTGATATCAAACTCCTTCCCATTCCAATCCTGAGACCATTCCTATAGCATGAGATGTGATATCTCAATGCTTCTAATACCAAACCTGAGACCCTTCCTATAGCATGAGATGTGATATCCAACTCCTTCCCATTCCAATTCTGAGACCCTTCCTATAGCATGAGATGTGATATCTCAATGCCTCTAATACCAAATCTGATATCCTTCCTCTAACATGAAATGTGATATCCAACTCCTTCCCTTTCCAAACCTGAGAGCCTACCTATAGCATGAGATGTGATATCCAAGACCTTCCCATTCCAATCCTTAGACCCTTCCTACAGCTTACAATATGATATCTCAATGATTCTAATAACAAACCTGAGACCCGTCCTATAACATGAGATGTGATATCCAACTCCTTCCCATTCCAATCCTGAGACACTTCCGATAGCAGAGATGTGATATCTCAATGCTTATTCCAAACCTGAGACCCTTCCTATAGCATGAGATGTGATATCCAACTCCTTCCCGTTCCAAACCTGAGACCCTTCCTATAGCATATGTGATATCCAACTCCTTCCCATTCCAAACATGAGACCCTTCCTATAGCATGAGATGTGATATCCAACTCCTTCCCATTCCAATCCTGAGACCCGTCCTATAGCATGAGATGTGATATCTCAATGCCTCTAATACCAAACCTGAGATCCTTCCTCTAACATGAAATGTGATATCCAACTCCTTCCCTTTCCAAAGCTGAGAGCCTACCTATAGCATGAGATGTAATATCCAAGACCTTCCCATTCCAATCCTTAGACCCTTCCTACAGCATACAATATGATATCTCAATGATTCTAATAACAAACCTGAGACCCGTCCTATAACATGAGATGTGATATCCAACTCCTTCCCATTCCAATCCTGAGACACTTCCGATAGCAGAGATGTGATATCTCAATGCTTATTCCAAACCCGAGACCCTTCCTATAGCATGAGATGTGATATCCAACTCCTTCCCGTTCCAAACCTGAGACCCTTCCTATAGCATATGTGATATCCAACTCCTTCCCATTCCAAACATGAGACCCTTCCTATAGCAAGAATGTAATATCCAACTCCTTCCCATTCCAATCCTGAGACCCTTCCTACAGCATGCGATGTGATATCTCAATGCTTCTAATACCAAACCTGAGACCCGTCCTATAACATGAGATGGGATATCCAACTCCTTCCCGTTCCAAACCTGAGACCCTTCCTATAGCATGAGATGTGATATCCAACTCCTTCCCATCCCAATCCTGAGACACTTCCGATTGCAGAGATGTGATATCTCAATGCTTATACCAAACCTGAGACTCTTCCTATAACATGAGATGTGATATCCAACTCCTTCCCGTTCCAAACCTGAGACCCTTCCTATAGCATAAGATGTGATATCCAACTCCTTCCCATTCCAATCCTGAGACCCTTCCGATAGCATGAGATGTGATATCTCAATGCTTCTAATACCAAACCTGAGATCCTTCTTATAACATGTGATGTGATATCCAAATCCTTCCCCTTCCAAACCTGAGACCCTCCCTTTAGCATGAAATGTGATATCCAACTCCTTCCCATTCCAATCATGAGACCCTTATGATAGCATGAGATGTGATATCTCAATGCCTCTAATACCAAACCTGAGATACTTCCGATAGCATGAGATGTGATATCTCAATGCTTCTAATACCAAACCTGAGATCCTTCCTATAACATGAGATGTGATATCCAAATCCTTCCCCTTCCAAACCTGAGACCCTCCCTTTAGCATGAGATGTGATATCCAACTCCTTCCCATTCCAATCCTGAGACCCTTCTGATAGCATGAGATGTGATATCTCAATGCCTCTAATAC
This sequence comes from Ambystoma mexicanum, assembly GCF_040938575.1. Taxonomy (NCBI): domain Eukaryota; kingdom Metazoa; phylum Chordata; class Amphibia; order Caudata; family Ambystomatidae; genus Ambystoma; species Ambystoma mexicanum. The sequence goes on from NC_090936.1 coordinate 345,583,239, forward strand.
CAAACCTGAGATCCTACCTCTAACATGAAATATGATATCCAACTCCTTCCCTTTCCAAACCTGAGATCCTGCCTATAGCATGAGATGTGATATCCAAGTCCTTCCCATTCCAATCCCGAGACCCTTCCTCTAGCATGAGATGTGATATCTCAATGCTTATACCAAACCTGAGACCCGTCCTATGGCATGAGATGCCATATACAACTCCTTCCCATTCCAATCCTGAGACCCTGCTTATAGCATGAGATGTGATATCTCAATGCTTCTAATACCAAACCTGAGATCTTTCCTATAACATGAGATGTGATATCCAACTCCTTCCCATTCCAATCCTGAGACCATTCCTATAGCATGAGATGTGATATCTCAATGCTTATACCAAACCTGAGACCCTTCCTATAGCTTGAGATGTGATATCCAACTCCTTCCCATTCCAATCCTGAGACCCTTCCTATAGCATGAGATGTGATATCTCAATGCCTCTAATACCAAACCTGAGATCCTTCCTCTAACATGAAATGTGATATCCAACTCCTTCCCCTTCCAAACCTGAGAGCCTTCCTATAGCATGAGATATGATATCCAAGTCCTTTCCATTCCAATCCTGAGACCCTTCCTATAACATGAGATGTGATATCCAACTCCTTCCCATTCCAACCTGAGACCCTTCCTATAGCATGAGATGGGATATCCAACTCCTTCCAAATCCAATCCTGATACCCTTCCGATAGCATGAGATGTGATATCTCAATGCTTCTAATACCAAACCTGAGATCCTTCTTATAACATGTGATGTGATATCCAAATCCTTCCCCTTCCAAACCTGAGACCCTCCCTTTAGCATGAAATGTGATATCCAACTCCTTCCCATTCCAATCATGAGACCCTTATGATAGCATGAGATGTGATATCTCAATGCCTCTAATACCAAACCTGAGATACTTCCGATAGCATGAGATGTGATATCTCAATGCTTCTAATACCAAACCTGAGATCCTTCCTATAACATGAGATGTGATATCCAAATCCTTCCCCTTCCAAACCTGAGACCCTCCCTTTAGCATGAGATGTGATATCCAACTCCTTCCCATTCCAATCCTGAGACCCTTCTGATAGCATGAGATGTGATATCTCAATGCCTCTAATACCAAACCTGAGATCCTACCTCTAACATGAAATATGATATCCAACTCCTTCCCTTTCCAAACCTGAGATCCTGCCTATAGCATGAGATGTGATATCCAAGTCCTTCCCATTCCAATCCCGAGACCCTTCCTCTAGCATGAGATGTGATATCTCAATGCTTATACCAAACCTGAGACCCGTCCTATGGCATGAGATGCCATATACAACTCCTTCCCATTCCAATCCTGAGACCCTGCTTATAGCATGAGATGTGATATCTCAATGCTTCTAATACCAAACCTGAGATCTTTCCTATAACATGAGATGTGATATCCAACTCCTTCCCATTCCAATCCTGAGACCATTCCTATAGCATGAGATGTGATATCTCAATGCTTATACCAAACCTGAGACCCTTCCTATAGCTTGAGATGTGATATCCAACTCCTTCCCATTCCAATCCTGAGACCCTTCCTATAGCATGAGATGTGATATCTCAATGCCTCTAATACCAAACCTGAGATCCTTCCTCTAACATGAAATGTGATATCCAACTCCTTCCCCTTCCAAACCTGAGAGCCTTCCTATAGCATGAGATATGATATCCAAGTCCTTTCCATTCCAATCCTGAGACCCTTCCTATAACATGAGATGTGATATCCAACTCCTTCCCATTCCAACCTGAGACCCTTCCTATAGCATGAGATGGGATATCCAACTCCTTCCAAATCCAATCCTGATACCCTTCCGATAGCATGAGATGTGATATCCCAATGCTTCTACCAAACCTGAGACCCATACTATGGCATGAGATGTGATATCAAACTCCTTCCCATTCCAACCTGAGACCCTTCCTATAGCATGAGATGGGATATCCAACTCCTTCCAAATCCAATCCTGAAATCCTTCCGATAGCATGAGATGTGATATCCCAATGCTTCTACCAAACCTGAGACCCATACTATGGCATGAGATGTGATATCCAACTCCTTCCCATTCCAATTCGGAGACTCTTCTGATAGCATGAGATGTGATATCTCAATGCCTCTAATACCAAACCTGAGATCCTACCTCTAACATGAAATGTGATATCCAACTCTTTCCCGTTGCAAACCTGGGAGCCTTCCTATGGCATGAGATGTGATATCCAAGTCCTTCCCATTCCAATCCTGAGACCCTTCCTATAACATGAGATGTGATATCCAACTCCTTCCCATTCCAACCTGAGACCCTTCCTATAGTATGAGATGGGATATCCAACTCCTTCCAAATCCAATCCTGATACCCTTCCGATAGCATGAGATGTGATATCCAACTCCTTCCCATTCCAATTCTGAGACCCTTCCTATACAATGAGACTTGATATCTCAATGCTTCTAATACCAAACCTGAGACCCGTCCTATAACATGAGATGTGATATCCAAATCCTTCCCCTTCCAAACCTTAGACCCTTCCTTTATCATGAGATGTGATATCCAACTCCTTCCCATTCCAATCCTGAGACTCTTCCGATATCATGAGATGTGATATCTCAATGCTTCTAATATCAAACTTGAGACCCTCCCTATAGCATGAGATGTGATATCCAAGTCCTTCCCATTCCAATCCTGAGACCCTTCCTATAGCATGAGATGTGATATCTCAATGCTTCTAATACCAAACCTGAGACCCTTCCTATAACATGAGATGGGAATATCCAACTCCTTCCCATTCCAATCCTGAGACCCTTCCGATAGCAGAGATGTGATATCTCAATGCTTATACCAAACCTGAGATCCTTCCTATAACATGAGATGTGATATCCAACTCCTTCCCATTCCAATCCTGAGACACTTCCTATAGCATGAGATGTGATATCTCACTGTTTATACCAAACCTGAGACCCTTCCTATAGCATGAGATGTGATATCTCAATGCTTCTAATATCAAACTTGAGACCCTCCCTATAGCATGAGATGTGATACCCAAGTCCTTCCCATTCCAATCCTGAGACCCTTCCTACAGCATGCGATGTGATGTCTCAATGCTTCTAATACCAAACCTGAGACTCTTCCTATAACATGAGATGGGATATCCAACTCCTTCCCATTCCAATCCTGAGACCCTTCCGATAGCAGAGATGTGATATCTCAATGCTTATACCAAACCTAAGACCCTTCCTATGGCATGAGATGTCATATACAACTCCTTCCCATTCCAATCCTGAGACCCTTCCTATAGCATGAGATGTGATATCTCAATGCTTATACCAAACCTGAGACCCTTCCTATAGCATGAGATGTGATATCCAACTCCTTCCCATTCCAATCCTGAGACCCTTCCTATAGCATGAGATGTGATGTCTCAATGCTTCTAATACCAAACCTGAGATCCTTCCTATAACATGAGATGTGATATCCAACTCCTTCCCATTCCAATCCCGAGACCCTTCCTATAGCATGAGATGTGATATCTCAATGCTTATACCAAACCTGAGACACTTCCTATAGCATGAGATGTGATATCCAACTCCTTCCCATTCCAATCCTGAGACTCTTCCTATAGCATGAGATGTGATATCTCAATGCCTGTAATACCAAACCTAAGATCCTTCCTCTAACATGAAATGTGATATCCAACTCCTTCCCTTTCCAAACCTGAGAGCCTACGTATAGCATGAGATGTGATATCCAAGTCCTTCCCATTCCAATCCTTAGACCCTTCCTACAGCATGCAATATGATATCTCAATGATTCTAATAACAAACCTGAGACCCGTCCTATAACATGAGATGGGATATCCAACTCCTTCCCATTCCAATCCTGAGACACTTCCGATAGCAGAGATGTGATATCTCAATGCTTATACCAAACCTGAGACCCTTCCTATAACATGAGATGTGATATCCAACTCCTTCCCGGTCCAAACCTGTGACCCTTCCTATAGCATATGTGATATCCAACTCCTTCCCATTCCAAACATGAGACCCTTCCTATAGCAAGAGTGTAATATCCAACTCCTTCCCATTCCAATCCTGAGACCATTCCTATAGCATGAGATGTGATATCTCAATGCTTCTAATACCAAACCTGAGATCCTTCCTATGAACATGAGATGTGATATCCAATTCCTCCCCATTCCAAACCTGAGAACCTTCCTACAGCATGCGATGTGATATCTCAATGCTTCTAATACCAAACCCGAGACCAGTCCTATAACATGAGATTGGATATCCAACTCCTTCCCCTTCCAAACCTGAGACTCTTCCTATAGCATGAGATGTGATATCCAACTTCTTCCCATTCCAATCCTGAGACCCTTCCTATAACATGAAATGTGATGTCTCAATGCTTCTAATACCAAACCTGAGATCTTTCCTATAACATGAGATGTGATATCCAACTCCTTCACATTCCAATCCTGAGACCCTTCCTATAGCATGAGATGTGATATCTCAATGCTTATACCAAACCTGAGACCCTTCCTATAGCTTGAGATGTGATATCCAACTCCTTCCCATTCCAATCCTGAGACCCTTCCTATATCATGAGATGTGATATCTCAAGGCCTCTAATACCAAACCTGAGATCCTTCCTCTGGCATGAAATGTGATATCCAACTCCTTCCCCTTCCAAACCTGAGAGCCTTCCTATAACATGAAATGTGATATCCAATTCCTTCCCATTCCAACCCGAGACCCTTCCTATAGCATGAGATGGGATATCCAACTCCTTCCAAATCCAATACTGATACCCTTCCGATAGCATGAGATGTGATATCCCAATGCTTCTACCAAACCTGAGACCCATACTATGGCATGAGATGTGATATCAAACTCCTTCCCATTCCAATCCTGAGACCCTACCTATAGCTTGAGATGTGATATCCAACTCCTTCCCATTCCAATTCTGAGACCCTTCCTATACCATGAGACTTGATATCTCAATGCTTCTAATATCAAACTTGAGACCCTCCCTATAACATGAGATGTGATATCCAAATCCTTCCCCTTCCAAACCTTAGACCCTTCCTTTATAATGAGATGTGATATCCAATTCCTTCCCATTCCAATCCTGAGACCCTTCCGATATCATGAGATTTGTTATCTTAATGCTTCTAATATCAAACTTGAGACCCTCCCTATAACATGAGATGTGACATCCAAGTCCTCCCCATTCCAATCCTGAGACCCTTCCGATAGCAGAGATGTGATATCTCAATGCTTCTAATACCAAACCTGAGACCCTTCCTATAACATGATTTGGGATATCCAACTCCTTCCCATTCCAATCCTGAGACCCTTCCGATAGCAGAGATGTGATATCTCAATGCTTATACCAAACCTGAGACCCTTCCTATGGCCTGAGATGTCATATGCAACTCCTTCCCATTCCAATCCTGAGACCCTTCCTATAGCATTAGATGTGATATCTCAATGCTTATACCAAATCTGAGACCCTTCCTATAGCAAGAATGTAATATCCAACTCCTTCCCATTCCAATCCTGAGACCCTTCCTACAGCATGCGATGTGATATCTCAATGCTTCTAATACCAAACCTGAGACCCGTCCTTTAACATGAGATGGGATATCCAACTCCTTCCCGTTCCAAACCTGAGACCCTTCCTATAGCATGAGATGTGATATCCAACTCCTTCCCATCCCAATCCTGAGACACTTCCGATTGCAGAGATGTGATATCTCAATGCTTATACCAAACCTGAGACTCTTCCTATAACATGAGATGTGATATCCAACTCCTTCCCGTTCCAAACCTGAGACCCTTCCTATAGCATAAGATGTGATATCCAACTCCTTCCCATTCCAATCCTGAGACCCTTCCGATAGCATGAGATGTGATATCTCAATGCTTCTAATACCAAACCTGAGATCCTTCTTATAACATGTGATGTGATATCCAAATCCTTCCCCTTCCAAACCTGAGACCCTCCCTTTAGCATGAAATGTGATATCCAACTCCTTCCCATTCCAATCATGAGACCCTTATGATAGCATGAGATGTGATATCTCAATGCCTCTAATACCAAACCTGAGATCCTTCCTATAACATGAGATGTGATATCTCAATGCTTCTAATACCAAACCTGAGATCCTTCCTATAACATGAGATGTGATATCCAAATCCTTCCCCTTCCAAACCTGAGACCCTCCCTTTAGCATGAGATGTGATATCCAACTCCTTCACATTCCAATCCTGAGACCCTTCTGATAGCATGAGATGTGATATCTCAATGCGTCTAATACCAAACCTGAGATCCTACCTCTAACATGAAATATGATATCCAACTCCTTCCGTTTCCAAACCTGAGATCCTGCCTATAGCATGAGATGTGATATCCAAGTCCTTCCCATTCCAATCCTGAGACCCTTCCTATAGCATGAGATGTGATATCTCAATGCTTATACCAAACCTGAGACCCTTCTTATGGCATGAGATGCCATATACAACTCCTTCCCATTCCAATCCTGAGACCCTGCTTATAGCATGAGATGTGATATCTCAATGCTTCTAATACCAAACCTGAGATCCTTCCTCTAACATGAAATGTGATATCCAACTCCTTCCCCTTCCAAACCTGAGAGCCTTCCTATAGCATGAGATATGATATCCAAGTCCTTTCCATTCCAATCCTGAGACCCTTCATATAACATGAGATGTGATATCCAACTCCTTCCCATTCCAACCTGAGACCCTTCCTATAGCATGAGATGGGATATCCAACTCCTTCCAAATCCAATCCTGAAATCCTTCCGATAGCATGAGATGTGATATCCCAATGCTTCTACCAAACCTGAGACCCATACTATGGCATGAGATGTGATATCCAACTCCTTCCCATTCCAATTCGGAGACTCTTCTGATAGCATGAGATGTGATATCTCAATGCCTCTAATACCAAACCTGAGATCCTACCTCTAACATGAAATGTGATATCCAACTCTTTCCCGTTGCAAACCTGGGAGCCTTCCTATGGCATGAGATGTGATATCCAAGTCCTTCCCATTCCAATCCTGAGACCCTTCCTATAACATGAGATGTGATATCCAACTCCTTCCCATTCCAACCTGAGACCCTTCCTATAGCATGAGATGGGATATCCAACTCCTTCCAAATCCAATCCTGATACCCTTCCGATAGCATGAGATGTGATATCCAACTCCTTCCCATTCCAATTCTGAGACCCTTCCTATACAATGAGACTTGATATCTCAATGCTTCTAATACCAAACCTGAGACCCGTCCTATAACATGAGATGTGATATCCAAATCCTTCCCCTTCCAAACCTTAGACCCTTCCTTTATCATGAGATGTGATATCCAACTCCTTCCCATTCCAATCCTGAGACTCTTCCGATATCATGAGATGTGATATCTCAATGCTTCTAATATCAAACTTGAGACCCTCCCTATAGCATGAGATGTGATATCCAAGTCCTTCCCATTCCAATCCTGAGACCCTTCCTACAGCATGCGATGTGATGTCTCAATGCTTCTAATACCAAACCTGAGACTCTTCCTATAACATGAGATGGGATATCCAACTCCTTCCCATTCCAATCCTGAGACCCTTCCGATAGCAGAGATGTGATATCTCAATGCTTATACCAAACCTAAGACCCTTCCTATGGCATGAGATGTCATATACAACTCCTTCCCATTCCAATCCTGAGACCCTTCCTATAGCATGAGATGTGATATCTCAATGCTTATACCAAACCTGAGACCCTTCCTATAGCATGAGATGTGATATCCAACTCCTTCCCATTCCAATCCTGAGACCCTTCCTATAGCATGAGATGTGATGTCTCAATGCTTCTAATACCAAACCTGAGATCCTTCCTATAACATGAGATGTGATATCCAACTCCTTCCCATTCCAATCCCGAGACCCTTCCTATAGCATGAGATGTGATATCTCAATGCTTATACCAAACCTGAGACACTTCCTATAGCATGAGATGTGATATCCAACTCCTTCCCATTCCAATCCTGAGACCCTTCCTATAGCATGAGATGTGATATCTCAATGCCTCTAATACCAAACCTGAGATCCTACCTCTAACATGAAATGTGATATCCAACTCTTTCCCGTTGCAAACCTGGGAGCCTTCCTATGGCATGAGATGTGATATCCAAGTCCTTCCCATTCCAATCCTGAGACCCTTCCTATAACATGAGATGTGATATCCAACTCCTTCCCATTCCAACCTGAGACCCTTCCTATAGCATGAGATGGGATATCCAACTCCTTCCAAATCCAATCCTGATACCCTTCCGATAGCATGAGATGTGATATCCAACTCCTTCCCGTTCCAATTCTGAGACCCTTCCTATACAATGAGACTTGATATCTCAATGCTTCTAATACCAAACCTGAGACCCGTCCTATAACATGAGATGTGATATCCAAATCCTTCCCCTTCCAAACCTTAGACCCTTCCTTTATCATGAGATGTGATATCCAACTCCTTCCCATTCCAATCCTGAGACTCTTCCGATATCATGAGATGTGATATCTCAATGCTTCTAATATCAAACTTGAGACCCTCCCTATAGCGTGAGATGTGATATCCAAGTCCTTCCCATTCCAATCCTGAGACCCTTCCTACAGCATGCGATGTGATGTCTCAATGCTTCTAATACCAAACCTGAGACTCTTCCTATAACATGAGATGGGATATCCAACTCCTTCCCATTCCAATCCTGAGACCCTTCCGATAGCAGAGATGTGATATCTCAATGCTTATACCAAACCTAAGACCCTTCCTATGGTATGAGATGTCATATACAACTCCTTCCCATTCCAATCCTGAGACCCTTCCTATAGCATGAGATGTGATATCTCAATGCTTATACCAAACCTGAGACCCTTCCTATAGCATGAGATGTGATATCCAACTCCTTCCCATTCCAATCCTGAGACCCTTCCTATAGCATGAGATGTGATGTCTCAATGCTTCTAATACCAAACCTGAGATCCTTCCTATAACATGAGATGTGATATCCAACTCCTTCCCATTTCAATCCCGAGACCCTTCCTATAGCATGAGATGTGATATCTCAATGCTTATACCAAACCTGAGACACTTCCTATAGCATGAGATGTGATATCCAACTCCTTCCCATTCCAATCCTGAGACTCTTCCTATAGCATGAGATGTGATATCTCAATGCCTGTAATACCAAACCTAAGATCCTTCCTCTAACATGAAATGTGATATCCAACTCCTTCCCTTTCCAAACCTGAGAGCCTACGTATAGCATGAGATGTGATATCCAAGTCCTTCCCATTCCAATCCTTAGACCCTTCCTACAGCATGCAATATGATATCTCAATGATTCTAATAACAAACCTGAGACCCGTCCTATAACATGAGATGGGATATCCAACTCCTTCCCATTCCAATCCTGAGACACTTCCGATAGCAGAGATGTGATATCTCAATGCTTATACCAAACCTGAGACCCTTCCTATAACATGAGATGTGATATCCAACTCCTTCCCGATCCAAACCTGTGACCCTTCCTATAGCATATGTGATATCCAACTCCTTCCCATTCCAAACATGAGACCCTTCCTATAGCAAGAGTGTAATATCCAACTCCTTCCCATTCCAATCCTGAGACCATTCCTATAGCATGAGATGTGATATCTCAATGCTTCCAATACCAAACCTGAGATCCTTCCTATGAACATGAGATGTGATATCCAATTCCTCCCCATTCCAAACCTGAGAACCTTCCTACAGCATGCGATGTGATATCTCAATGCTTCTAATACCAAACCCGAGACCAGTCCTATAACATGAGATTGGATATCCAACTCCTTCCCCTTCCAAACCTGAGACTCTTCCTATAGCATGAGATGTGATATCCAACTTCTTCCCATTCCAATCCTGAGACCCTTCCTATAACATGAGATGTGATGTCTCAATGCTTCTAATACCAAACCTGAGATCTTTCCTATAACATGAGATGTGATATCCAACTTCTTCACATTCCAATCCTGAGACCCTTCCTATAGCATGAGATGTGATATCTCAATGCTTATACCAAACCTGAGACCCTTCCTATAGCTTGAGATGTGATATCCAACTCCTTCCCATTCCAATCCTGAGACCCTTCCTATAGCATGAGATGTGATATCTCAAGGCCTCTAATACCAAACCTGAGATCCTTCCTCTGACATGAAATGTGATATCCAACTCCTTCCCCTTCCAAACCTGAGAGCCTTCCTATAACATGAAATGTGATATCCAATTCCTTCCCATTCCAACCCGAGACCCTTCCTATAGCATGAGATGGGATATCCAACTCCTTCCAAATCCAATACTGATACCCTTCCGATAGCATGAGATGTGATATCCCAATGCTTCTACCAAACCTGAGACCCATACTATGGCATGAGATGTGATATCAAACTCCTTCCCATTCCAATCCTGAGACCCTACCTATAGCTTGAGATGTGATATCCAACTCCTTCCCATTCCAATTCTGAGACCCTTCCTATACCATGAGACTTGATATCTCAATGCTTCTAATATCAAACTTGAGACCCTCCCTATAACATGAGATGTGATATCCAAATCCTTCCCCTTCCAAACCTTAGACCCTTCCTTTATAATGAGATGTGATATCCAATTCCTTCCCATTCCAATCCTGAGACCCTTCCGATATCATGAGATTTGTTATCTTAATGCTTCTAATATCAAACTTGAGACCCTCCCTATAACATGAGATGTGACATCCAAGTCCTCCCCATTCCAATCCTGAGACCCTTCCGATAGCAGAGATGTGATATCTCAATGCTTCTAATACCAAACCTGAGACCCTTCCTATAACATGATTTGGGATATCCAACTCCTTCCCATTCCAATCCTGAGACCCTTCCGATAGCAGAGATGTGATATCTCAATGCTTATACCAAACCTGAGACCCTTCCTATGGCCTGAGATGTCATATGCAACTCCTTCCCATTCCAATCCTGAGACCCTTCCTATAGCATTAGATGTGATATCTCAATGCTTATACCAAATCTGAGACCCTTCCTATAGCAAGAATGTAATATCCAACTCCTTCCCATTCCAATCCTGAGACCCTTCCTACAGCATGCGATGTGATATCTCAATGCTTCTAATACCAAACCTGAGACCCGTCCTTTAACATGACATGGGATATCCAACTCCTTCCCGTTCCAAACCTGAGACCCTTCGTATAGCATGAGATGTGATATCGAACTCCTTCCCATCCCAATCCTGAGACACTTCCGATTGCAGAGATGTGATATCTCAATGCTTATACCAAACCTGAGACTCTTCCTATAACATGAGATGTGATATCCAACTCCTTCCCGTTCCAAACCTGAGACCCTTCCTATAGCATAAGATGTGATATCCAACTCCTTCCCATTCCAATCCTGAGACCCTTCCGATAGCATGAGATGTGATATCTCAATGCTTCTAATACCAAACCTGAGATCCTTCTTATAACATGTGATGTGATATCCAAATCCTTCCCCTTCCAAACCTGAGACCCTCCCTTTAGCATGAAATGTGATATCCAACTCCTTCCCATTCCAATCATGAGACCCTTATGATAGCATGAGATGTGATATCTCAATGCCTCTAATACCAAACCTGAGATACTTCCGATAGCATGAGATGTGATATCTCAATGCTTATACCAAACCTGAGACCCTTCCTATGGCATGAGATGCCATATACAACTCCTTCCCATTCCAATCCTGAGACCCTGCTTATAGCATGAGATGTGATATCTCAATGCTTCTAATACCAAACCTGAGATCCTTCCTCTAACATGAAATGTGATATCCAACTCCTTCCCCTTCCAAACCTGAGAGCCTTCCTATAGCATGAGATATGATATCCAAGTCCTTTCCATTCCAATCCTGAGACCCTTCCTATAACATGAGATGTGATATCCAACTCCTTCCCATTCCAACCTGAGACCCTTCCTATAGCATGAGATGGGATATCCAACTCCTTCCAAATCCAATCCTGATACCCTTCCGATAGCATGAGATGTGATATCCCAATGCTTCTACCAAACCTGAGACCCATACTATTGCATGAGATGTGATATCAAACTCCTTCCCATTCCAACCTGAGACCCTTCCTATAGCATGAGATGGGATATCCAACTCCTTCCAAATCCAATCCTGAAATCCTTCCGATAGCATGAGATGTGATATCCCAATGCTTCTACCAAACCTGAGACCCATACTATGGCATGAGATGTGATATCCAACTCCTTCCCATTCCAATTCGGAGACTCTTCTGATAGCATGAGATGTGATATCTCAATGCCTCTAATACAAAACCTGAGATCCTACCTCTAACATGAAATGTGATATCCAACTCTTTCCCGTTGCAAACCTGGGAGCCTTCCTATGGCATGAGATGTGATATCCAAGTCCTTCCCATTCCAATCCTGAGACCCTTCCTATAACATGAGATGTGATATCCAACTCCTTCCCATTCCAACCTGAGACCCTTCCTATAGCATGAGATGAGATATCCAACTCCTTCCAAATCCAATCCTGATACCCTTCCGTTAGCATGAGATGTGATATCCAACTCCTTCCCATTCCAATTCTGAGACCCTTCCTATACAATGAGACTTGATATCTCAATGCTTCTAATACCAAACCTGAGACCCGTCCTATAACATGAGATGTGATATCCAAATCCTTCCCCTTCCAAACCTTAGACCCTTCCTTTATCATGAGATGTGATATCCAACTCCTTCCCATTCCAATCCTGAGACTCTTCCGATATCATGAGATGTGATATCTCAATGCTTCTAATATCAAACTTGAGACCCTCCCTATAGCATGAGATGTGATATCCAAGTCCTTCCCATTCCAATCCTGAGACCCTTCCTATAGCATGAGATGTGATATCTCAATGCTTCTAATACCAAACCTGAGACCCTTCCTATAACATGAGATGGGAATATCCAACTCCTTCCCATTCCAATCCTGAGACCCTTCCGATAGCAGAGATGTGATATCTCAATGCTTATACCAAACCTGAGATCCTTCCTATAACATGAGATGTGATATCCAACTCCTTCCCATTCCAATCCTGAGACACTTCCTATAGCATGAGATGTGATATCTCACTGCTTATACCAAACCTGAGACGCTTCCTATAGCATGAGATGTGATATCTCAATGCTTCTAATATCAAACTTGAGACCCTCCCTATAGCATGAGATGTGATACCCAAGTCCTTCCCATTCCAATCCTGAGACCCTTCCTACAGCATGCGATGTGATGTCTCAATGCTTCTAATACCAAACCTGAGACTCTTCCTATAACATGAGATGGGATATCCAACTCCTTCCCATTCCAATCCTGAGACCCTTCCGATAGCAGAGATGTGATATCTCAATGCTTATACCAAACCTAAGACCCTTCCTATGGCATGAGATGTCATATACAACTCCTTCCCATTCCAATCCTGAGACCCTTCCTATAGCATGAGATGTGATATCTCAATGCTTATACCAAACCTGAGACCCTTCCTATAGCATGAGATGTGATATCCAACTCCTTCCCATTCCAATCCTGAGACCCTTCCTATAGCATGAGATGTGATGTCTCAATGCTTCTAATACCAAACCTGAGATCCTTCCTATAACATGAGATGTGATATCCAACTCCTTCCCTTTCCAAACCTGAGAGCCTACGTATAGCATGAGATGTGATATCCAAGTCCTTCCCATTCCAATCCTTAGACCCTTCCTACAGCATGCAATATGATATCTCAATGATTCTAATAACAAACCTGAGACCCGTCCTATAACATGAGATGGGATATCCAACTCCTTCCCATTCCAATCCTGAGACACTTCCGATAGCAGAGATGTGATATCTCAATGCTTATACCAAACCTGAGACCCTTCCTATAACATGAGATGTGATATCCAACTCCTTCCCGGTCAAAACCTGTGACCCTTCCTATAGCATATGTGATATCCAACTCCTTCCCATTCCAAACATGAGACCCTTCCTATAGCAAGAGTGTAATATCCAACTCCTTCCCATTCCAATCCTGAGACCATTCCTATAGCATGAGATGTGATATCTCAATGCTTCTAATACCAAACCTGAGATCCTTCCTATGAACATGAGATGTGATATCCAATTCCTCCCCATTCCAAACCTGAGAACCTTCCTACAGCATGCGATGTGATATCTCAATGCTTCTAATACCAAACTCGAGACCAGTCCTATAACATGAGATTGGATATCCAACTCCTTCCCCTTCCAAACCTGAGACTCTTCCTATAGCATGAGATGTGATATCCAACTTCTTCCCATTCCAATCCTGAGACCCTTCCTATAACATGAGATGTGATGTCTCAATGCTTCTAATACCAAACCTGAGATCTTTCCTATAACATGAGATGTGATATCCAACTCCTTCACATTCCAATCCTGAGACCCTTCCTATAGCATGAGATGTGATATCTCAATGCTTATACCAAACCTGAGACCCTTCCTATAGCTTGAGATGTGATATCCAACTCCTTCCCATTCCAATCCTGAGACCCTTCCTATAGCATGAGATGTGATATCTCAAGGCCTCTAATACCAAACCTGAGATCCTTCCTCTGACATGAAATGTGATATCCAACTCCTTCCCCATCCAAACCTGAGAGCCTTCCTATAACATGAAATGTGATATCCAATTCCTTCCCATTCCAACCCGAGACCCTTCCTATAGCATGAGATGGGATATCCAACTCCTTCCAAATCCAATACTGATACCCTTCCGATAGCATGAGATGTGATATCCCAATGCTTCTACCAAACCTGAGACCCATACTATGGCATGAGATGTGATATCAAACTCCTTCCCATTCCAATCCTGAGACCCTACCTATAGCTTGAGATGTGATATCCAACTCCTTCCCATTCCAATTCTGAGACCCTTCCTATACCATGAGACTTGATATCTCAATGCTTCTAATATCAAACTTGAGACCCTCCCTATAACATGAGATGTGATATCCAAATCCTTCCCCTTCCAAACCTTAGACCCTTCCTTTATAATGAGATGTGATATCCAATTCCTTCCCATTCCAATCCTGAGACCCTTCCGATATCATGAGATTTGTTATCTTAATGCTTCTAATATCAAACTTGAGACCCTCCCTATAACATGAGATGTGACATCCAAGTCCTCCCCATTCCAATCCTGAGACCCTTCCGATAGCAGAGATGTGATATCTCAATGCTTCTAATACCAAACCTGAGACCCTTCCTATAACATGATTTGGGATATCCAACTCCTTCCCATTCCAATCCTGAGACCCTTCCGATAGCAGAGATGTGATATCTCAATGCTTATACCAAACCTGAGACCCTTCCTATGGCCTGAGATGTCATATGCAACTCCTTCCCATTCCAATCCTGAGACCCTTCCTATAGCATTAGATGTGATATCTCAATGCTTATACCAAATCTGAGACCCTTCCTATAGTAAGAATGTAATATCCAATTCCTTCCCATTCCAATCCTGAGACCCTTCCTACAGCATCCGATGTGATATCTCAATGCTTCTAATACCAAACCTGAGACCCGTCCTTTAACATGAGATGGGATATCCAACTCCTTCCCGTTCCAAACCTGAGACCCTTCCTATAGCATGAGATGTGATATCCAACTCCTTCCCATCCCAATCCTGAGACACTTCCGATTGCAGAGATGTGATATCTCAATGCTTATACCAAACCTGAGACTCTTCCTATAACATGAGATGTGATATCCAACTCCTTCCCGTTCCAAACCTGAGACCCTTCCTATAGCATAAGATGTGATATCCAACTCCTTCCCATTCCAAACCTGAGACCCTTCCGATAGCATGAGATTTGATATCTCAATGCTTCTAATACCAAACCTGAGATCCTTCTTATAACATGTGATGTGATATCCAAATCCTTCCCCTTCCAAACCTGAGACCCTCCCTTTAGCATGAAATGTGATATCCAACTCCTTCCCATTCCAATCATGAGACCCTTATGATAGCATGAGATGTGATATCTCAATGCCTCTAATACCAAACCTGAGATACTTCCGATAGCATGAGATGTGATATCTCAATGCTTCTAATACCAAACCTGAGATCCTTCCTATAACATGAGATGTGATATCCAAATCCTTCCCCTTCCAAACCTGAGACCCTCCCTTTAGCATGAGATGTGATATCCAACTCCTTCCCATTCCAATCCTGAGACCCTTCTGATAGCATGAGATGTGATATCTCAATGCCTCTAATACCAAACCTGAGATCCTACCTCTAACATGAAATATGATATCCAACTCCTTCCCTTTCCAAACCTGAGATCCTGCCTATAGCATGAGATGTGATATCCAAGTCCTTCCCATTCCAATCCTGAGACCCTTCCTATAGCATGAGATGTGATATCTCAATGCTTATACCAAACCTGAGACCCTTCCTATGGCATGAGATGCCATATACAACTCCTTCCCATTCCAATCCTGAGACCCTGCTTATAGCATGAGATGTGATATCTCAATGCTTCTAATACCAAACCTGAGATCTTTCCTATAACATGAGATGTGATATCCAACTCCTTCCCATTCCAATCCTGAGACCATTCCTATAGCATGAGATGTGATATCTCAATGCTTATACCAAACCTGAGTCCCTTCCTATAGCTTGAGATGTAATATCCAACTCCTTCCCATTCCAATCCTGAGACCCTTCCTATAGCATGAGATGTGATATCTCAATGCCTCTAATACCAAACCTGAGATCCTTCCTCTAACATGAAATGTGATATCCAACTCCTTCCCCTTCCAAACCTGAGAGCCTTCCTATAGCATGAGATATGATATCCAAGTCCTTTCCATTCCAATCCTGAGACCCTTCCTATAACATGAGATGTGATATCCAACTCCTTCCCATTCCAACCTGAGACCCTTCCTATAGCATGAGATGGGATATCCAACTCCTTCCAAATCCAATCCTGATACCCTTCCGATAGCATGAGATGTGATATCCCAATGCTTCTACCAAACCTGAGACCCATACTATGGCATGAGATGTGATATCAAACTCCTTCCCATTCCAACCTGAGACCCTTCCTATAGCATGAGATGGGATATCCAACTCCTTCCAAATCCAATCCTGAAATCCTTCCGATAGCATGAGATGTGATATCCCAATGCTTCTACCAAACCTGAGACCCATACTATGGCATGAGATGTGATATCCAACTCCTTCCCATTCCAATTCGGAGACTCTTCTGATAGCATGAGATGTGATATCGCAATGCCTCTAATACCAAACCTGAGATCCTACCTCTAACATGAAATGTGATATCCAACTCTTTCCCGTTGCAAACCTGAGAGCCTTCCTATAGCATGAGATGTGATATCCAAGTCCTTCCCATTCCAATCCTGAGACCCTTCCTATAACATGAGATGTGATATCCAACTCCTTCCCATTCCAACCTGAGACCCTTCCTATAGCATGAGATGGGATATCCAACTCCTTCCAAATCCAATCCTCATACCCTTCCGATAGCATGAGATGTGATATCCAACTCCTTCCCATTCCAATTCTGAGACCCTTCCTATACAATGAGACTTGATATTTCAATGCTTCTAATACCAAACCTGAGACCCGTCCTATAACATGAGATGTGATATCCAACTCCTTCCCATTCCAATCCCGAGACCCTTCCTATAGCATGAGATGTGATATCTCAATGCTTATACCAAACCTGAGACACTTCCTATAGCATGAGATGTGATATCCAAATCCTTCCCCTTCCAAACCTTAGACCCTTCCTTTATCATGAGATGTGATATCCAACTCCTTCCCATTCCAATCCTGAGACTCTTCCGATATCATGAGATGTGATATCTCAATGCTTCTAATATCAAACTTGAGACCCTCCCTATAGCATGAGATGTGATATCCAAGTCCTTCCCATTCCAATCCTGAGACCCTTCCTATAGCATGAGATGTGATATCTCAATGCTTCTAATACCAAACCTGAGACCCTTCCTATAACATGAGATGGGAATATCCAACTCCTTCCCATTCCAATCCTGAGACCCTTCCGATAGCAGAGATGTGATATCTCAATGCTTATACCAAACCTGAGATCCTTCCTATAACATGAGATGTGATATCCAACTCCTTCCCATTCCAATCCTGAGACACTTCCTATAGCATGAGATGTGATATCTCACTGCTTATACCAAACCTGAGACCCTTCCTATAGCATGAGATGTGATATCCAACTCCTTCCCATTCCAATCCTGAGACCCTTCCTATAGCATGAGATGTGATATCTCAATGCTTCTAATATCAAACTTGAGACCCTCCCTATAGCATGAGATGTGATACCCAAGTCCTTCCCATTCCAATCCTGAGACCCTTCCTACAGCATGCGATGTGATGTCTCAATGCTTCTAATACCAAACCTGAGACTCTTCCTATAACATGAGATGGGATATCCAACTCCTTCCCATTCCAATCCTGAGACCCTTCCGATAGCAGAGATGTGATATCTCAATGCTTATACCAAACCTGAGACCCTTCCTATAGCATGAGATGTGATATCCAACTCCTTCCCATTCCAATCCTGAGACCCTTCCTATAGCATGAGATGTGATGTCTCAATGCTTCTAATACCAAACCTGAGATCCTTCCTATAACATGAGATGTGATATCCAACTCCTTCCCATTCCAATCCCGAGACCCTTCCTATAGCATGAGATGTGATATCTCAATGCTTATACCAAACCTGAGACCCTTCCTATAGCATGAGATGTGATATCCAACTCCTTCCATTCCAATCCTGAGACTCTTCCTATAGCATGGGATGTGATATCTCAATGCCTCTAATACCAAACCTGAGATCCTTCCTCTAACATGAAATGTGATATCCAACTCCTTCCCTTTCCAAACCTGAGAGCCTACCTATAGCATGAGATGTGATATCCAAGTCCTTCCCATTCCAGTCCTTAGACCCTTCCTACAGCATGCAATATGATATCTCAATGATTCTAATAACAAACCTGAGACCCGTCCTATAACATGAGATGAGATATCCAACTCCTTCCCATTCCAATCCTGAGACACTTCCGATAGCAGAGATGTGATATCTCAATGCTTATACCAAACCTGAGACCCTTCCTATAACATGAGATGTGATATCCAACTCCTTCCCGGTCCAAACCTGAGACCCTTCCTATAGCATATGTGATATCCAACTCCTTCCCATTCCAAACATGAGACCCTTCCTATAGCAAGAGTGTAATATCCAACTCCTTCCCATTCCAATCCTGAGACCATTCCTATAGCATGAGATGTGATATCTCAATGCTTCTAATACCAAACCTGAGATCCTTCCTATGAACATGAGATGTGATATCCAATTCCTCCCCATTCCAAACCTGAGAACCTTCCTACTGCATGCGATGTGATATCTCAATGCTTCTAATACCAAACCCGAGACCAGTCCTATAACCTGAGATTGGATATCCAACTCCTTCCCCTTCCAAACCTGAGACTCTTCCTATAGCATGAGATGTGATATCCAACTTCTTCCCATTCCAATCCTGAGACCCTTCCTATAACATGAGATGTGATGTCTCAATGCTTCTAATACCAAACCTGAGATCTTTCCTATAACATGAGATGTGATATCCAACTCCTTCACATTCCAATCCTGAGACCCTTCCTCTAGCATGAGATGTGATATCTCAATGCTTATACCAAACCTGAGACCCTTCCTATAGTTGAGATGTGATATCCAACTCCTTCCCATTCCAATCATGAGACCCTTCCTATATCATGAGATGTGATATCTCAAGGCCTCTAATACCAAACCTGAGATCCTTCCTCTGACATGAAATGTGATATCCAACTCCTTCCCCTTCCAAACCTGAGAGCCTTCCTATAACATGAAATGTGATATCCAATTCCTTCCCATTCCAACCCGAGACCCTTCCTATAGCATGAGATGGGATATCCAACTCCTTCCAAATCCAATACTGATACCCTTCCGATAGCATGAGATGTGATATCCCAATGCTTCTACCAAACCTGAGACCCAAACTATGGCATGAGATGTGATATCCAACTCCTTCCCATTCCAATTCTGAGACCCTCCTATAACATGAGACTTGATATCTCAATGCTTCTAATACCAAACCTGAGACCCGTCCTATAACATGAGATGTGATATCCAAATCCTTCCCCTTCCAAACCTTAGACCCTTCCTTTATCATGAGATGTGATATCCAATTCCTTCCCATTCCAATCCTGAGACCCTTCCGATATCATGAGATTTGTTATCTTAATGCTTCTAATATCAAACTTGAGACCCTCCCTATAACATGAGATGTGACATCCAAGTCCTCCCCATTCCAATCCTGAGACCCTTCCTATAGCATGAGATGTGATATCTCAATGCTTCTAATACCATACCTGAGACCCTTCCTATAACATGATTTGGGATATCCAACTCCTTCCCATTCCAATCCTGAGACCCTTCCGATAGCAGAGATGTGATATCTTAATGCTTATACCAAACCTGAGACCCTTCCTATGGCCTGAGATGTCATATGCAACTCCTTCCCATTCCAATCCTGAGACCCTTCCTATAGCATTAGATGTGATATCTCAATGCTTATACCAAATCTGAGACCCTTCCTATAGCATGAGATGTGATATCCAACTTCTTCCCATTCCAATCCTGAGACCCTTCCTATAGCATGAGATTTGATGTCTCAATTCTTCTAATACCAAACCTGAGATCCTTCCTATAACATGAGATGTGATATCCAACTCCTTCCCATTCCAATGCTGAGACCCTTATGATAGCATGAGATGTGATATCTCAATGCCTCTAATACCAAACCTGAGATACTTCTGATAGCATGAGATGTGATATCTCAATGCTTCTAATACCAAACCTGAGATCCTTCCTATAACATGAGATGTGATTTCCAAATCCTTCGACTTCCAAACCTGAGACCCTCCCTTTAGCATGAGATGTGATATCCAACTCCTTCCCATTCCAATCCTGAGACCCTTCTGATAGCATGAGATGTGATATTTCAATGCCTCTAATACCAAACCTAAGATCCTACCTCTAACATGAAATGTGATATCCATCTCCTTCCCTTTCCAAACCTGAGACCCTGCCTATAGCATGAGATGTGATATGCAACTCCTTCCCATTCCAATCCTGAGACCCTTCCTATAGCATTAGATGTGATATCTCAATGCTTATACCAAATCTGAGATCCTTCCTATAGCATGAGATGTGATATCCAACTCCTTCCCATTCCAATCCTGAGACCCTTCCTATAGCATGAGATGTGATGTCTCAATTCTTCTAATACCAAACCTGAGATCCTTCCTATAACATGAGATGTGATATCCAACTCCTTCCCATTCCAATCCTGAGACCCTTATGATAGCATGAGATGTGATATCTCAATGCCTCTAATACCAAACCTGAGATACTTCTGATAGCATGAGATGTGATATCTCAATGCTTCTAATACCAAACCTGAGATCCTTCCTATAACATGAGATGTGATTTCCAAATCCTTCCACTTCCAAACCTGAGACCCTCCCTTTAGCATGAGATGTGATATCCAACTCCTTCCCATTCCAATCCTGAGACCCTTCTGATAGCATGAGATGTGATATTTCAATGCCTCTAATACCGAACCTGAGATCCTACCTCTAACATGAAATGTGATATCCATCTCCTTCCCTTTCCAAACCTGAGACCCTGCCTATAGCATGAGATGTGATATCCAAGTCCTTCCCATTCCAATCCTGAGACCCTTCCTATAGCATGTGATGTGATATCTCAATGCTTATACCAAATCTGAGACCCTTCCTATAGCATGAGATGTGATATCCAACTCCTTCCCATTCCAATCCTGAGACCCTTCTTATAGCATGAGATGTGATGTCTCAATGCTTCTAATACCAAACCTGAGATCCTTCCTATAACATGAGATGTGATATCCAACTCCTTCCCATTCCAATCCTGAGACCCTTATGATAGCATGAGATGTGATATCTCAATGCCTCTAATACCAAACCTGAGATACTTCCGATAGCATGAGATGTGATATCTCAATGCTTCTAATACCAAACCTGAGATCCTTCCTATAACATGAGATGTGATTTCCAAATCCTTCCCCTTCCAAACCTGAGACCCTCCCTTTAGCATGAGATGTGATATCCAACTCCTTCCCATTCCAATCCTGAGACCCATCTGATAGCATGAGATGTGATATTTCAATGCCTCTAATACCAAACCTGAGATCCTACCTCTAACATGAAATGTGATATCCATCTCCTTCCCTTTCCAAACCTGAGACCCTGCTTATAGCATGAGATGTGATATCCAAGTCCTTTCCATTCCAATCCTGAGACCCTTCCTATAGCATGAGATGTGATATCTCAATGCTTATACCAAACCTGAGACCCTTCCTATGGCATGAGATGCCATATACAACTCCTTCCCATTCCAATCCTGAGACCCTGCTTATAGCATGAGATGTGATATCTCAATGCTTCTAATACCAAACCTGAGATCTTTCCTATAACATGAGATGTGATATCCAACTCCTTCCCATTCCAATCCTGAGACCATTCCTATAGCATGAGATGTGATATCTCAATGCTTATACCAAACCTGAGTCCCTTCCTATAGCTTGAGATGTAATATCCAACTCCTTCCCATTCCAATCCTGAGACCCTTCCTATAGCATGAGATGTGATATCTCAATGCCTCTAATACCAAACCTGAGATCCTTCCTCTAACATGAAATGTGATATCCAACTCCTTCCCCTTCCAAACCTGAGAGCCTTCCTATAGCATGAGATATGATATCCAAGTCCTTTCCATTCCAATCCTGAGACCCTTCCTATAACATGAGATGTGATATCCAACTCCTTCCCATTCCAACCTGAGACCCTTCCTATAGCATGAGATGGGATATCCAACTCCTTCCAAATCCAATCCTGATACCCTTCCGATAGCATGAGATGTGATATCCCAATGCTTCTACCAAACCTGAGACCCATACTATGGCATGAGATGTGATATCAAACTCCTTCCCATTCCAACCTGAGACCCTTCCTATAGCATGAGATGGGATATCCAACTCCTTCCAAATCCAATCCTGAAATCCTTCCGATAGCATGAGATGTGATATCCCAATGCTTCTACCAAACCTGAGACCCATACTATGGCATGAGATGTGATATCCAACTCCTTCCCATTCCAATTCGGAGACTCTTCTGATAGCATGAGATGTGATATCGCAATGCCTCTAATACCAAACCTGAGATCCTACCTCTAACATGAAATGTGATATCCAACTCTTTCCCGTTGCAAACCTGAGAGCCTTCCTATAGCATGAGATGTGATATCCAAGTCCTTCCCATTCCAATCCTGAGACCCTTCCTATAACATGAGATGTGATATCCAACTCCTTCCCATTCCAACCTGAGACCCTTCCTATAGCATGAGATGGGATATCCAACTCCTTCCAAATCCAATCCTCATACCCTTCCGATAGCATGAGATGTGATATCCAACTCCTTCCCATTCCAATTCTGAGACCCTTCCTATACAATGAGACTTGATATTTCAATGCTTCTAATACCAAACCTGAGACCCGTCCTATAACATGAGATGTGATATCCAAATCCTTCCCCTTCCAAACCTTAGACCCTTCCTTTATCATGAGATGTGATATCCAACTCCTTCCCATTCCAATCCTGAGACTCTTCCGATATCATGAGATGTGATATCTCAATGCTTCTAATATCAAACTTGAGACCCTCCCTATAGCATGAGATGTGATATCCAAGTCCTTCCCATTCCAATCCTGAGACCCTTCCTATAGCATGAGATGTGATATCTCAATGCTTCTAATACCAAACCTGAGACCCTTCCTATAACATGAGATGGGAATATCCAACTCCTTCCCATTCCAATCCTGAGACCCTTCCGATAGCAGAGATGTGATATCTCAATGCTTATACCAAACCTGAGATCCTTCCTATAACATGAGATGTGATATCCAACTCCTTCCCATTCCAATCCTGAGACACTTCCTATAGCATGAGATGTGATATCTCACTGCTTATACCAAACCTGAGACCCTTCCTATAGCATGAGATGTGATATCCAACTCCTTCCCATTCCAATCCTGAGACCCTTCCTATAGCATGAGATGTGATATCTCAATGCTTCTAATATCAAACTTGAGACCCTCCCTATAGCATGAGATGTGATACCCAAGTCCTTCCCATTCCAATCCTGAGACCCTTCCTACAGCATGCGATGTGATGTCTCAATGCTTCTAATACCAAACCTGAGACTCTTCCTATAACATGAGATGGGATATCCAACTCCTTCCCATTCCAATCCTGAGACCCTTCCGATAGCAGAGATGTGATATCTCAATGCTTATACCAAACCTAAGACCCTTCCTATGGCATGAGATGTCATATACAACTCCTTCCCATTCCAATCCTGAGACCCTTCCTACAGCATGAGATGTGATATCTCAATGCTTATACCAAACCTGAGACCCTTCCTATAGCATGAGATGTGATATCCAACTCCTTCCCATTCCAATCCTGAGACCCTTCCTATAGCATGAGATGTGATGTCTCAATGCTTCTAATACCAAACCTGAGATCCTTCCTATAACATGAGATGTGATATCCAACTCCTTCCCATTCCAATCCCGAGACCCTTCCTATAGCATGAGATGTGATATCTCAATGCTTATACCAAACCTGAGACCCTTCCTATAGCATGAGATGTGATATCCAACTCCTTCCATTCCAATCCTGAGACTCTTCCTATAGCATGGGATGTGATATCTCAATGCCTCTAATACCAAACCTGAGATCCTTCCTCTAACATGAAATGTGATATCCAACTCCTTCCCTTTCCAAACCTGAGAGCCTACCTATAGCATGAGATGTGATATCCAAGTCCTTCCCATTCCAGTCCTTAGACCCTTCCTACAGCATGCAATATGATATCTCAATGATTCTAATAACAAACCTGAGACCCGTCCTATAACATGAGATGGGATATCCAACTCCTTCCCATTCCAATCCTGAGACACTTCCGATAGCAGAGATGTGATATCTCAATGCTTATACCAAACCTGAGACCCTTCCTATAACATGAGATGTGATATCCAACTCCTTCCCGGTCCAAACCTGAGACCCTTCCTATAGCATATGTGATATCCAACTCCTTCCCATTCCAAACATGAGACCCTTCCTATAGCAAGAGTGTAATATCCAACTCCTTCCCATTCCAATCCTGAGACCATTCCTATAGCATGAGATGTGATATCTCAATGCTTCTAATACCAAACCTGAGATCCTTCCTATGAACATGAGATGTGATATCCAATTCCTCCCCATTCCAAACCTGAGAACCTTCCTACAGCATGCGATGTGATATCTCAATGCTTCTAATACCAAACCCGAGACCAGTCCTATAACCTGAGATCGGATATCCAACTCCTTCCCCTTCCAAACCTGAGACTCTTCCTATAGCATGAGATGTGATATCCAACTTCTTCCCATTCCAATCCTGAGACCCTTCCTATAACATGAGATGTGATGTCTCAATGCTTCTAATACCAAACCTGAGATCTTTCCTATAACATGAGATGTGATATCCAACTCCTTCACATTCCAATCCTGAGACCCTTCCTCTAGCATGAGATGTGATATCTCAATGCTTATACCAAACCTGAGACCCTTCCTATAGTTGAGATGTGATATCCAACTCCTTCCCATTCCAATCATGAGACCCTTCCTATATCATGAGATGTGATATCTCAAGGCCTCTAATACCAAACCTGAGATCCTTCCTCTGACATGAAATGTGATATCCAACTCCTTCCCCTTCCAAACCTGAGAGCCTTCCTATAACATGAAATGTGATATCCAATTCCTTCCCATTCCAACCCGAGACCCTTCCTATAGCATGAGATGGGATATCCAACTCCTTCCAAATCCAATACTGATACCCTTCCGATAGCATGAGATGTGATATCCCAATGCTTCTACCAAACCTGAGACCCAAACTATGGCATGAGATGTGATATCCAACTCCTTCCCATTCCAATTCTGAGACCCTCCTATAACATGAGACTTGATATCTCAATGCTTCTAATACCAAACCTGAGACCCGTCCTATAACATGAGATGTGATATCCAAATCCTTCCCCTTCCAAACCTTAGACCCTTCCTTTATCATGAGATGTGATATCCAATTCCTTCTCATTCCAATCCTGAGACCCTTCCGATATCATGAGATTTGTTATCTTAATGCTTCTAATATCAAACTTGAGACCCTCCCTATAACATGAGATGTGACATCCAAGTCCTCCCCATTCCAATCCTGAGACCCTTCCTATAGCATGAGATGTGATATCTCAATGCTTCTAATACCATACCTGAGACCCTTCCTATAACATGATTTGGGATATCCAACTCCTTCCCATTCCAATCCTGAGACCCTTCCGATAGCAGAGATGTGATATCTTAATGCTTATACCAAACCTGAGACCCTTCCTATGGCCTGAGATGTCATATGCAACTCCTTCCCATTCCAATCCTGAGACCCTTCCTATAGCATTAGATGTGATATCTCAATGCTTATACCAAATCTGAGACCCTTCCTATAGCATGAGATGTGATATCCAACTTCTTCCCATTCCAATCCTGAGACCCTTCCTATAGCATGAGATTTGATGTCTCAATTCTTCTAATACCAAACCTGAGATCCTTCCTATAACATGAGATGTGATATCCAACTCCTTCCCATTCCAATGCTGAGACCCTTATGATAGCATGAGATGTGATATCTCAATGCCTCTAATACCAAACCTGAGATACTTCTGATAGCATGAGATGTGATATCTCAATGCTTCTAATACCAAACCTGAGATCCTTCCTATAACATGAGATGTGATTTCCAAATCCTTCGACTTCCAAACCTGAGACCCTCCCTTTAGCATGAGATGTGATATCCAACTCCTTCCCATTCCAATCCTGAGACCCTTCTGATAGCATGAGATGTGATATTTCAATGCCTCTAATACCAAACCTGAGATCCTACCTCTAACATGAAATGTGATATCCATCTCCTTCCCTTTCCAAACCTGAGACCCTGCCTATAGCATGAGATGTGATATGCAACTCCTTCCCATTCCAATCCTGAGACCCTTCCTATAGCATTAGATGTGATATCTCAATGCTTATACCAAATCTGAGATCCTTCCTATAGCATGAGATGTGATATCCAACTCCTTCCCATTCCAATC
The DNA here is from genome assembly GCF_040938575.1 of Ambystoma mexicanum. Taxonomy (NCBI): domain Eukaryota; kingdom Metazoa; phylum Chordata; class Amphibia; order Caudata; family Ambystomatidae; genus Ambystoma; species Ambystoma mexicanum. Next base: position 345,610,782 of record NC_090936.1, read on the forward strand.
CTGAGACCCTTCCTATAGCATGAGATGTGATGTCTCAATTCTTCTAATACCAAACCTGAGATCCTTCCTATAACATGAGATGTGATATCCAACTCCTTCCCATTCCAATCCTGAGACCCTTATGATAGCATGAGATGTGATATCTCAATGCCTCTAATACCAAACCTGAGATACTTCTGATAGCATGAGATGTGATATCTCAATGCTTCTAATACCAAACCTGAGATCCTTCCTATAACATGAGATGTGATTTCCAAATCCTTCCACTTCCAAACCTGAGACCCTCCCTTTAGCATGAGATGTGATATCCAACTCCTTCCCATTCCAATCCTGAGACCCTTCTGATAGCATGAGATGTGATATTTCAATGCCTCTAATACCGAACCTGAGATCCTACCTCTAACATGAAATGTGATATCCATCTCCTTCCCTTTCCAAACCTGAGACCCTGCCTATAGCATGAGATGTGATATCCAAGTCCTTCCCATTCCAATCCTGAGACACTTCCGATAGCAGAGATGTGATATCTCAATGCTTATACCAAACCTGAGACCCTTCCTATAACATGAGATGTGATATCCAACTCCTTCCCGGTCCAAACCTGAGACCCTTCCTATAGCATATGTGATATCCAACTCCTTCCCATTCCAAACATGAGACCCTTCCTATAGCAAGAGTGTAATATCCAACTCCTTCCCATTCCAATCCTGAGACCATTCCTATAGCATGAGATGTGATATCTCAATGCTTCTAATACCAAACCTGAGATCCTTCCTATGAACATGAGATGTGATATCCAATTCCTCCCCATTCCAAACCTGAGAACCTTCCTACTGCATGCGATGTGATATCTCAATGCTTCTAATACCAAACCCGAGACCAGTCCTATAACCTGAGATTGGATATCCAACTCCTTCCCCTTCCAAACCTGAGACTCTTCCTATAGCATGAGATGTGATATCCAACTTCTTCCCATTCCAATCCTGAGACCCTTCCTATAACATGAGATGTGATGTCTCAATGCTTCTAATACCAAACCTGAGATATTTCCTATAACATGAGATGTGATATCCAACTCCTTCACATTCCAATCCTGAGACCCTTCCTCTAGCATGAGATGTGATATCTCAATGCTTATACCAAACCTGAGACCCTTCCTATAGTTGAGATGTGATATCCAACTCCTTCCCATTCCAATCATGAGACCCTTCCTATATCATGAGATGTGATATCTCAAGGCCTCTAATACCAAACCTGAGATCCTTCCTCTGACATGAAATGTGATATCCAACTCCTTCCCCTTCCAAACCTGAGAGCCTTCCTATAACATGAAATGTGATATCCAATTCCTTCCCATTCCAACCCGAGACCCTTCCTATAGCATGAGATGGGATATCCAACTCCTTCCAAATCCAATACTGATACCCTTCCGATAGCATGAGATGTGATATCCCAATGCTTCTACCAAACCTGAGACCCAAACTATGGCATGAGATGTGATATCCAACTCCTTCCCATTCCAATTCTGAGACCCTCCTATAACATGAGACTTGATATCTCAATGCTTCTAATACCAAACCTGAGACCCGTCCTATAACATGAGATGTGATATCCAAATCCTTCCCCTTCCAAACCTTAGACCCTTCCTTTATCATGAGATGTGATATCCAATTCCTTCCCATTCCAATCCTGAGACCCTTCCGATATCATGAGATTTGTTATCTTAATGCTTCTAATATCAAACTTGAGACCCTCCCTATAACATGAGATGTGACATCCAAGTCCTCCCCATTCCAATCCTGAGACCCTTCCTATAGCATGAGATGTGATATCTCAATGCTTCTAATACCATACCTGAGACCCTTCCTATAACATGATTTGGGATATCCAACTCCTTCCCATTCCAATCCTGAGACCCTTCCGATAGCAGAGATGTGATATCTTAATGCTTATACCAAACCTGAGACCCTTCCTATGGCCTGAGATGTCATATGCAACTCCTTCCCATTCCAATCCTGAGACCCTTCCTATAGCATTAGATGTGATATCTCAATGCTTATACCAAATCTGAGACCCTTCCTATAGCATGAGATGTGATATCCAACTTCTTCCCATTCCAATCCTGAGACCCTTCCTATAGCATGAGATTTGATGTCTCAATTCTTCTAATACCAAACCTGAGATCCTTCCTATAACATGAGATGTGATATCCAACTCCTTCCCATTCCAATGCTGAGACCCTTATGATAGCATGAGATGTGATATCTCAATGCCTCTAATACCAAACCTGAGATACTTCTGATAGCATGAGATGTGATATCTCAATGCTTCTAATACCAAACCTGAGATCCTTCCTATAACATGAGATGTGATTTCCAAATCCTTCGACTTCCAAACCTGAGACCCTCCCTTTAGCATGAGATGTGATATCCAACTCCTTCCCATTCCAATCCTGAGACCCTTCTGATAGCATGAGATGTGATATTTCAATGCCTCTAATACCAAACCTAAGATCCTACCTCTAACATGAAATGTGATATCCATCTCCTTCCCTTTCCAAACCTGAGACCCTGCCTATAGCATGAGATGTGATATGCAACTCCTTCCCATTCCAATCCTGAAACCCTTCCTATAGCATTAGATGTGATATCTCAATGCTTATACCAAATCTGAGATCCTTCCTATAGCATGAGATGTGATATCCAACTCCTTCCCATTCCAATCCTGAGACCCTTCCTATAGCATGAGATGTGATGTCTCAATTCTTCTAATACCAAACCTGAGATCCTTCCTATAACATGAGATGTGATATCCAACTCCTTCCCATTCCAATCCTGAGACCCTTATGATAGCATGAGATGTGATATCTCAATGCCTCTAATACCAAACCTGAGATACTTCTGATAGCATGAGATGTGATATCTCAATGCTTCTAATACCAAACCTGAGATCCTTCCTATAACATGAGATGTGATTTCCAAATCCTTCCACTTCCAAACCTGAGACCCTCCCTTTAGCATGAGATGTGATATCCAACTCCTTCCCATTCCAATCCTGAGACCCTTCTGATAGCATGAGATGTGATATTTCAATGCCTCTAATACCGAACCTGAGATCCTACCTCTAACATGAAATGTGATATCCATCTCCTTCCCTTTCCAAACCTGAGACCCTGCCTATAGCATGAGATGTGATATCCAAGTCCTTCCCATTCCAATCCTGAGACCCTTCCTATAGCATGTGATGTGATATCTCAATGCTTATACCAAATCTGAGACCCTTCCTATAGCATGAGATGTGATATCCAACTCCTTCCCATTCCAATCCTGAGACCCTTCTTATAGCATGAGATGTGATGTCTCAATGCTTCTAATACCAAACCTGAGATCCTTCCTATAACATGAGATGTGATATCCAACTCCTTCCCATTCCAATCCTGAGACCCTTATGATAGCATGAGATGTGATATCTCAATGCCTCTAATACCAAACCTGAGATACTTCCGATAGCATGAGATGTGATATCTCAATGCTTCTAATACCAAACCTGAGATCCTTCCTATAACATGAGATGTGATTTCCAAATCCTTCCCCTTCCAAACCTGAGACCCTCCCTTTAGCATGAGATGTGATATCCAACTCCTTCCCATTCCAATCCTGAGACCCATCTGATAGCATGAGATGTGATATTTCAATGCCTCTAATACCAAACCTGAGATCCTACCTCTAACATGAAATGTGATATCCATCTCCTTCCCTTTCCAAACCTGAGACCCTGCTTATAGCATGAGATGTGATATCCAAGTCCTTTCCATTCCAATCCTGAGACCCTTCCTATAGCATGAGATGTGATATCTCAATGCTTATACCAAACCTGAGACCCTTCCTATGGCATGAGATGCCATATACAACTCCTTCCCATTCCAATCCTGAGACCCTGCTTATAGCATGAGATGTGATATCTCAATGCTTCTAATACCAAACCTGAGATCTTTCCTATAACATGAGATGTGATATCCAACTCCTTCCCATTCCAATCCTGAGACCATTCCTATAGCATGAGATGTGATATCTCAATGCTTATACCAAACCTGAGTCCCTTCCTATAGCTTGAGATGTAATATCCAACTCCTTCCCATTCCAATCCTGAGACCCTTCCTATAGCATGAGATGTGATATCTCAATGCCTCTAATACCAAACCTGAGATCCTTCCTCTAACATGAAATGTGATATCCAACTCCTTCCCCTTCCAAACCTGAGAGCCTTCCTATAGCATGAGATATGATATCCAAGTCCTTTCCATTCCAATCCTGAGACCCTTCCTATAACATGAGATGTGATATCCAACTCCTTCCCATTCCAACCTGAGACCCTTCCTATAGCATGAGATGGGATATCCAACTCCTTCCAAATCCAATCCTGATACCCTTCCGATAGCATGAGATGTGATATCCCAATGCTTCTACCAAACCTGAGACCCATACTATGGCATGAGATGTGATATCAAACTCCTTCCCATTCCAACCTGAGACCCTTCCTATAGCATGAGATGGGATATCCAACTCCTTCCAAATCCAATCCTGAAATCCTTCCGATAGCATGAGATGTGATATCCCAATGCTTCTACCAAACCTGAGACCCATACTATGGCATGAGATGTGATATCCAACTCCTTCCCATTCCAATTCGGAGACTCTTCTGATAGCATGAGATGTGATATCGCAATGCCTCTAATACCAAACCTGAGATCCTACCTCTAACATGAAATGTGATATCCAACTCTTTCCCGTTGCAAACCTGAGAGCCTTCCTATAGCATGAGATGTGATATCCAAGTCCTTCCCATTCCAATCCTGAGACCCTTCCTATAACATGAGATGTGATATCCAACTCCTTCCCATTCCAACCTGAGACCCTTCCTATAGCATGAGATGGGATATCCAACTCCTTCCAAATCCAATCCTCATACCCTTCCGATAGCATGAGATGTGATATCCAACTCCTTCCCATTCCAATTCTGAGACCCTTCCTATACAATGAGACTTGATATTTCAATGCTTCTAATACCAAACCTGAGACCTGTCCTATAACATGAGATGTGATATCCAAATCCTTCCCCTTCCAAACCTTAGACCCTTCCTTTATCATGAGATGTGATATCCAACTCCTTCCCATTCCAATCCTGAGACTCTTCCGATATCATGAGATGTGATATCTCAATGCTTCTAATATCAAACTTGAGACCCTCCCTATAGCATGAGATGTGATATCCAAGTCCTTCCCATTCCAATCCTGAGACCCTTCCTATAGCATGAGATGTGATATCTCAATGCTTCTAATACCAAACCTGAGACCCTTCCTATAACATGAGATGGGAATATCCAACTCCTTCCCATTCCAATCCTGAGACCCTTCCGATAGCAGAGATGTGATATCTCAATGCTTATACCAAACCTGAGATCCTTCCTATAACATGAGATGTGATATCCAACTCCTTCCCATTCCAATCCTGAGACACTTCCTATAGCATGAGATGTGATATCTCACTGCTTATACCAAACCTGAGACCCTTCCTATAGCATGAGATGTGATATCCAACTCCTTCCCATTCCAATCCTGAGACCCTTCCTATAGCATGAGATGTGATATCTCAATGCTTCTAATATCAAACTTGAGACCCTCCCTATAGCATGAGATGTGATACCCAAGTCCTTCCCATTCCAATCCTGAGACCCTTCCTACAGCATGCGATGTGATGTCTCAATGCTTCTAATACCAAACCTGAGACTCTTCCTATAACATGAGATGGGATATCCAACTCCTTCCCATTCCAATCCTGAGACCCTTCCGATAGCAGAGATGTGATATCTCAATGCTTATACCAAACCTAAGACCCTTCCTATGGCATGAGATGTCATATACAACTCCTTCCCATTCCAATCCTGAGACCCTTCCTACAGCATGAGATGTGATATCTCAATGCTTATACCAAACCTGAGACCCTTCCTATAGCATGAGATGTGATATCCAACTCCTTCCCATTCCAATCCTGAGACCCTTCCTATAGCATGAGATGTGATGTCTCAATGCTTCTAATACCAAACCTGAGATCCTTCCTATAACATGAGATGTGATATCCAACTCCTTCCCATTCCAATCCCGAGACCCTTCCTATAGCATGAGATGTGATATCTCAATGCTTATACCAAACCTGAGACCCTTCCTATAGCATGAGATGTGATATCCAACTCCTTCCATTCCAATCCTGAGACTCTTCCTATAGCATGGGATGTGATATCTCAATGCCTCTAATACCAAACCTGAGATCCTTCCTCTAACATGAAATGTGATATCCAACTCCTTCCCTTTCCAAACCTGAGAGCCTACCTATAGCATGAGATGTGATATCCAAGTCCTTCCCATTCCAGTCCTTAGACCCTTCCTACAGCATGCAATATGATATCTCAATGATTCTAATAACAAACCTGAGACCCGTCCTATAACATGAGATGGGATATCCAACTCCTTCCCATTCCAATCCTGAGACACTTCCGATAGCAGAGATGTGATATCTCAATGCTTATACCAAACCTGAGACCCTTCCTATAACATGAGATGTGATATCCAACTCCTTCCCGGTCCAAACCTGAGACCCTTCCTATAGCATATGTGATATCCAACTCCTTCCCATTCCAAACATGAGACCCTTCCTATAGCAAGAGTGTAATATCCAACTCCTTCCCATTCCAATCCTGAGACCATTCCTATAGCATGAGATGTGATATCTCAATGCTTCTAATACCAAACCTGAGATCCTTCCTATGAACATGAGATGTGATATCCAATTCCTCCCCATTCCAAACCTGAGAACCTTCCTACAGCATGCGATGTGATATCTCAATGCTTCTAATACCAAACCCGAGACCAGTCCTATAACCTGAGATCGGATATCCAACTCCTTCCCCTTCCAAACCTGAGACTCTTCCTATAGCATGAGATGTGATATCCAACTTCTTCCCATTCCAATCCTGAGACCCTTCCTATAACATGAGATGTGATGTCTCAATGCTTCTAATACCAAACCTGAGATCTTTCCTATAACATGAGATGTGATATCCAACTCCTTCACATTCCAATCCTGAGACCCTTCCTCTAGCATGAGATGTGATATCTCAATGCTTATACCAAACCTGAGACCCTTCCTATAGTTGAGATGTGATATCCAACTCCTTCCCATTCCAATCATGAGACCCTTCCTATATCATGAGATGTGATATCTCAAGGCCTCTAATACCAAACCTGAGATCCTTCCTCTGACATGAAATGTGATATCCAACTCCTTCCCCTTCCAAACCTGAGAGCCTTCCTATAACATGAAATGTGATATCCAATTCCTTCCCATTCCAACCCGAGACCCTTCCTATAGCATGAGATGGGATATCCAACTCCTTCCAAATCCAATACTGATACCCTTCCGATAGCATGAGATGTGATATCCCAATGCTTCTACCAAACCTGAGACCCAAACTATGGCATGAGATGTGATATCCAACTCCTTCCCATTCCAATTCTGAGACCCTCCTATAACATGAGACTTGATATCTCAATGCTTCTAATACCAAACCTGAGACCCGTCCTATAACATGAGATGTGATATCCAAATCCTTCCCCTTCCAAACCTTAGACCCTTCCTTTATCATGAGATGTGATATCCAATTCCTTCCCATTCCAATCCTGAGACCCTTCCGATATCATGAGATTTGTTATCTTAATGCTTCTAATATCAAACTTGAGACCCTCCCTATAACATGAGATGTGACATCCAAGTCCTCCCCATTCCAATCCTGAGACCCTTCCTATAGCATGAGATGTGATATCTCAATGCTTCTAATACCATACCTGAGACCCTTCCTATAACATGATTTGGGATATCCAACTCCTTCCCATTCCAATCCTGAGACCCTTCCGATAGCAGAGATGTGATATCTTAATGCTTATACCAAACCTGAGACCCTTCCTATGGCCTGAGATGTCATATGCAACTCCTTCCCATTCCAATCCTGAGACCCTTCCTATAGCATTAGATGTGATATCTCAATGCTTATACCAAATCTGAGACCCTTCCTATAGCATGAGATGTGATATCCAACTTCTTCCCATTCCAATCCTGAGACCCTTCCTATAGCATGAGATTTGATGTCTCAATTCTTCTAATACCAAACCTGAGATCCTTCCTATAACATGAGATGTGATATCCAACTCCTTCCCATTCCAATGCTGAGACCCTTATGATAGCATGAGATGTGATATCTCAATGCCTCTAATACCAAACCTGAGATACTTCTGATAGCATGAGATGTGATATCTCAATGCTTCTAATACCAAACCTGAGATCCTTCCTATAACATGAGATGTGATTTCCAAATCCTTCGACTTCCAAACCTGAGACCCTCCCTTTAGCATGAGATGTGATATCCAACTCCTTCCCATTCCAATCCTGAGACCCTTCTGATAGCATGAGATGTGATATTTCAATGCCTCTAATACCAAACCTGAGATCCTACCTCTAACATGAAATGTGATATCCATCTCCTTCCCTTTCCAAACCTGAGACCCTGCCTATAGCATGAGATGTGATATGCAACTCCTTCCCATTCCAATCCTGAGACCCTTCCTATAGCATTAGATGTGATATCTCAATGCTTATACCAAATCTGAGATCCTTCCTATAGCATGAGATGTGATATCCAACTCCTTCCCATTCCAATCCTGAGACCCTTCCTATAGCATGAGATGTGATGTCTCAATTCTTCTAATACCAAACCTGAGATCCTTCCTATAACATGAGATGTGATATCCAACTCCTTCCCATTCCAATCCTGAGACCCTTATGATAGCATGAGATGTGATATCTCAATGCCTCTAATACCAAACCTGAGATACTTCTGATAGCATGAGATGTGATATCTCAATGCTTCTAATACCAAACCTGAGATCCTTCCTATAACATGAGATGTGATTTCCAAATCCTTCCACTTCCAAACCTGAGACCCTCCCTTTAGCATGAGATGTGATATCCAACTCCTTCCCATTCCAATCCTGAGACCCTTCTGATAGCATGAGATGTGATATTTCAATGCCTCTAATACCGAACCTGAGATCCTACCTCTAACATGAAATGTGATATCCATCTCCTTCCCTTTCCAAACCTGAGACCCTGCCTATAGCATGAGATGTGATATCCAAGTCCTTCCCATTCCAATCCTGAGACCCTTCCTATAGCATGTGATGTGATATCTCAATGCTTATACCAAATCTGAGACCCTTCCTATGGCATGAGATGTGATATCCAACTCCTTCCCATTCCAATCCTGAGACCCTTCTTATAGCATGAGATGTGATGTCTCAATGCTTCTAATACCAAACCTGAGATCCTTCCTATAACATGAGATGTGATATCCAACTCCTTCCCATTCCAATCCTGAGACCCTTATGATAGCATGAGATGTGATATCTCAATGCCTCTAATACCAAACCTGAGATACTTCCGATAGCATGAGATGTGATATCTCAATGCTTCTAATACCAAACCTGAGATCCTTCCTATAACATGAGATGTGATTTCCAAATCCTTCCCCTTCCAAACCTGAGACCCTCCCTTTAGCATGAGATGTGATATCCAACTCCTTCCCATTCCAATCCTGAGACCCATCTGATAGCATGAGATGTGATATTTCAATGCCTCTAATACCAAACCTGAGATCCTACCTCTAACATGAAATGTGATATCCATCTCCTTCCCTTTCCAAACCTGAGACCCTGCTTATAGCATGAGATGTGATATCCAAGTCCTTTCCATTCCAAACCTGAGGCCCTTCCTATGACATGAGATGTGATATCCAACTCCTTCCCATTCCAAACCTGAGACCCTGCTTATAGCATGAGATGTGATATCCAAGTCCTTTCCATTCCAATCCTGAGACCCTTCCTAAGCATGTGATGTGATATCTCAATGCTTATACCAAACCTGAGACCCTTCCTATAGCATGAGATGTGATATCCAACTTCTTCCCATTCCAATCCTGAGACCCTTCCTATTACATGAGATGTGATGTCGCAATGCTTCTAATACCAAACCTGAGATCTTTCCTATAACATGAGATGTGATATCCAACTCCTTCCCATTCCAATTCTGAGACCCTTCCTATAGCATGAGATGTGATATCACAATGCTTATACCAAACCTGAGACCGTTCCTATAGCTTGAGATGTGATATCCAACTCCTTCCCATTCCAATCCTGAGACCCTTCCTATAGCATGAGATGTGATATCTCAAGGCCTCTAATACCAAACCTGAGATCGTTCCTCTAACATGAAATGTGATATCCAACTCCTTCCCCTTCCAAACCTGAGAGCCTTCCTATAACATGAGATGTGACATCCAAGTCCTCCCCATTCCAATCCTGAGACCCTTCCTATAGCATGAGATGTGATATCTCAATGCTTCTAATACCAAACCTGAGACCCTTCCTATAACAGGATTTGGGATATCCAACTCCTTCCCATTCCAATCCTGAGACCCTTCCGATAGCAGAGATGTGATATCTCAATGCTTACACCAAACCTGAGACCCTTCCTATGGCCTGAGATGTCATATGCAACTCCTTCCCATTCCAATCCTGAGACCCTTCCTATAGCATTAGTTGTGATATCTCAATGCTTATACCAAATCTGAGACCCTTCCTATAGCATGAGATGTGATATCCAACTTCTTCCCATTCCAATCCTGAGACCTTTCCTATAGCATGAGATGTGATGTCTCAATTCTTCTAATACCAAACCTGAGATCCTTCCTATAACATGAGATGTGATATCCAACTCCTTCCCATTCCAATCCTGAGACCCTTATGATAGCATGAGATGTGATATCTCAATGCCTCTAATACCAAACCTGAGATACTTCTGATAGCATGAGATGTGATATCTCAATGCTTCTAATACCAAACCTGAGATCCTTCCTATAACATGAGATGTGATTTCCAAATCCTTCCACTTCCAAACCTGAGACCCTCCCTTTAGCATGAGATGTGATATCCAACTCCTTCCCATTCCAATACTGAGACCCTTCTGATAGCATGAGATGTGATATTTCAATGCCTCTAATACCAAACCTGAGATCCTACCTATAACATGAGATGGGATATCCAACTCCTTCCCATTCCAATCCTGAGACCCTTCCGATAGCAGAGATGTGATATCTCAATGCTTTTACCAAACCTGAGACCCTTCCTATGGCCTGAGATGTCATATACAACTCCTTCCCATTCCAATCCTGAGACCCTTCCTATAGCATGAGATGTGATATCTCAATGCTTATACCAAATCTGAGACCCTTCCTATAGCATGAGATGTGATATCCAACTCCTTCCCATTCCAATCCTGAGACCCTTCCTATAGCATGAGATGTGATGTCTCAATGCTTCTAATACCAAACCTGAGATCCTTCCTATAACATGAGATGTGATATCCAACTCCTTCCCATTCCAATCCTGAGACCCTTATGATAGCATGAGATGTGATATCTCAATGCCTCTAATACCAAACCTGAGATACTTCCGATAGCATGAGATGTGATATCTCAATGCTTCTAATACCAAACCTGAGATCCTTCCTATAACATGAGATGTGATTTCCAAATCCTTCCCCTTCCAAACCTGAGACCTTCCCTTTAGCATGAGATGTGATATCAAACTCCTTCCCATTCCAATCCTGAGACCCATCTGATAGCATGAGATGTGATATTTCAATGCCTCTAATACCAAACCTGAGATCCTACCTCTAACATGAAATGTGATATCCATCTCCTTCCCTTTCCAAACCTGAGACCCTGCCTATAGCATGAGATGTGATATCCAAGTCCTTTCCATTCCAATCCTGAGACCCTTCCTATAGCATGTGATGTGATATCTCAATTCTTATACCAAACCTGAGACCCTTCCTATGGCATGAGATGTCATATACAACTCCTTCCCATTCCAATCCTGAGACCCTTCCTATAGCATGAGATGTGATATCTCAATGCTTATACCAAACCTGAGACCCTTCCTATAGCATGAGATGTGATATCCAAGTCCTTCCATTTCCAATCCTGAGACCCTTCCTATAACATGAGATGTGATGTCGCAATGCTTCTAATACCAAACCTGAGATCTTATCTATAACATGAGATGTGATATCCAACTCCTTCCCATTCCAATCCTGAGACCCTTCCTATAGCATGAGATGTGATATCACAATGCTTATACCAAACCTGAGACCGTTCCTATAGCTTGAGATGTGATATCCAACTCCTTCCCATTCCAATCCTGAGACCCTTCCTATAGCATGAGATGTGATATCTCAAGGCCTCTAATACCAAACCTGAGATCGTTCCTCTAACATGAAATGTGATATCCAACTCCTTCCCCTTCCAAACCTGAGACCCTCCCTTTAGCATGAAATGTGATATCCAACTCCTTCCCATTCCAATCATGAGACCCTTATGATAGCATGAGATGTGATATCTCAATGCCTCTAATACCAAACCTGAGATACTTCCGATAGCATGAGATGTGATATCTCAATGCTTCTAATACCAAACCTGAGATCCTTCCTATAACATGAGATGTGATATCCAAATCCTTCCCCTTCCAAACCTGAGACCCTCCCTTTAGCATGAGATGTGATATCCAACTCCTTCCCATTCCAATCCTGAGACCCTTCTGATAGCATGAGATGTGATATCTCAATGCCTCTAATACCAAACCTGAGATCCTACCTCTAACATGAAATATGATATCCAACTCCTTCCCTTTCCAAACCTGAGATCCTGCCTATAGCATGAGATGTGATATCCAAGTCCTTCCCATTCCAATCCTGAGACCCTTCCTATAGCATGAGATGTGATATCTCAATGCTTATACCAAACCTGAGACCCTTCCTATGGCATGAGATGCCATATACAACTCCTTCCCATTCCAATCCTGAGACCCTGCTTATAGCATGAGATGTGATATCTCAATGCTTCTAATACCAAACCTGAGATCTTTCCTATAACATGAGATGTGATATCCAACTCCTTCCCATTCCAATCCTGAGACCATTCCTATAGCATGAGATGTGATATCTCAATGCTTATACCAAACCTGAGTCCCTTCCTATAGCTTGAGATGTAATATCCAACTCCTTCCCATTCCAATCCTGAGACCCTTCCTATAGCATGAGATGTGATATCTCAATGCCTCTAATACCAAACCTGAGATCCTTCCTCTAACATGAAATGTGATATCCAACTCCTTCCCCTTCCAAACCTGAGAGCCTTCCTATAGCATGAGATATGATATCCAAGTCCTTTCCATTCCAATCCTGAGACCCTTCCTATAACATGAGATGTGATATCCAACTCCTTCCCATTCCAACCTGAGACCCTTCCTATAGCATGAGATGGGATATCCAACTCCTTCCAAATCCAATCCTGATACCCTTCCGATAGCATGAGATGTGATATCCCAATGCTTCTACCAAACCTGAGACCCATACTATGACATGAGATGTGATATCAAACTCCTTCCCATTCCAACCTGAGACCCTTCCTATAGCATGAGATGGGATATCCAACTCCTTCCAAATCCAATCCTGAAATCCTTCCGATAGCATGAGATGTGATATCCCAATGCTTCTACCAAACCTGAGACCCATACTATGGCATGAGATGTGATATCCAACTCCTTCCCATTCCAATTCGGAGACTCTTCTGATAGCATGAGATGTGATATCGCAATGCCTCTAATACCAAACCTGAGATCCTACCTCTAACATGAAATGTGATATCCAACTCTTTCCCGTTGCAAACCTGAGAGCCTTCCTATAGCATGAGATGTGATATCCAAGTCCTTCCCATTCCAATCCTGAGACCCTTCCTATAACATGAGATGTGATATCCAACCCCTTCCCATTCCAACCTGAGACCCTTCCTATAGCATGAGATGGGATATCCAACTCCTTCCAAATCCAATCCTCATACCCTTCCGATAGCATGAGATGTGATATCCAACTCCTTCCCATTCCAATTCTGAGACCCTTCCTATACAATGAGAATTGATATTTCAATGCTTCTAATACCAAACCTGAGACCCGTCCTATAACATGAGATGTGATATCCAAATCCTTCCCCTTCCAAACCTTAGACCCTTCCTTTATCATGAGATGTGATATCCAACTCCTTCCCATTCCAATCCTGAGACTCTTCCGATATCATGAGATGTGATATCTCAATGCTTCTAATATCAAACTTGAGACCCTCTCTATAGCATGAGATGTGATATCCAAGTCCTTCCCATTCCAATCCTGAGACCCTTCATATAGCATGAGATGTGATATCTCAATGCTTCTAATACCAAACCTGAGACCCTTCCTATAACATGAGATGGGAATATCCAACTCCTTCCCATTCCAATCCTGAGACCCTTCCGATAGCAGAGATGTGATATCTCAATGCTTATACCAAACCTGAGATCCTTCCTATAACATGAGATGTGATATCCAACTCCTTCCCATTCCAATCCTGAGACACTTCCTATAGCATGAGATGTGATATCTCACTGCTTATACCAAACCTGAGACCCTTCCTATAGCATGAGATGTGATATCCAACTCCTTCCCATTCCAATCCTGAGACCCTTCCTATAGCATGAGATGTGATATCTCAATGCTTCTAATATCAAACTTGAGACCCTCCCTATAGCATGAGATGTGATACCCAAGTCCTTCCCATTCCAATCCTGAGACCCTTCCTACAGCATGCGATGTGATGTCTCAATGCTTCTAATACCAAACCTGAGACTCTTCCTATAACATGAGATGGGATATCCAACTCCTTCCCATTCCAATCCTGAGACCCTTCCGATAGCAGAGATGTGATATCTCAATGCTTATACCAAACCTAAGACCCTTCCTATGGCATGAGATGTCATATACAACTCCTTCCCATTCCAATCCTGATACCCTTCCTACAGCATGAGATGTGATATCTCAATGCTTATACCAAACCTGAGACCCTTCCTATAGCATGAGATGTGATATCCAACTCCTTCCCATTCCAATCCTGAGACCCTTCCTATAGCATGAGATGTGATGTCTCAATGCTTCTAATACCAAACCTGAGATCCTTCCTATAACATGAGATGTGATATCCAACTCCTTCCCATTCCAATCCCGAGACCCTTCCTATAGCATGAGATGTGATATCTCAATGCTTATACCAAACCTGAGACCCTTCCTATAGCATGAGATGTGATATCCAACTCCTTCCATTCCAATCCTGAGACTCTTCCTATAGCATGGGATGTGATATCTCAATGCC
Organism: Ambystoma mexicanum; assembly: GCF_040938575.1. NCBI lineage: Eukaryota > Metazoa > Chordata > Amphibia > Caudata > Ambystomatidae > Ambystoma > Ambystoma mexicanum. The sequence goes on from NC_090936.1 coordinate 345,626,182, forward strand.
TCTAATACCAAACCTGAGATCCTTCCTCTAACATGAAATGTGATATCCAACTCCTTCCCTTTCCAAACCTGAGAGCCTACCTATAGCATGAGATGTGATATCCAAGTCCTTCCCATTCCAATCCTTAGACCCTTCCTACAGCATGCAATATGATATCTCAATGATTCTAATAACAAACCTGAGACCCGTCCTATAACATGAGATGGGATATCCAACTCCTTCCCATTCCAATCCTGAGACACTTCCGATAGCAGAGATGTGATATCTCAATGCTTATACCAAACCTGAGACCCTTCCTATAACATGAGATGTGATATCCAACTCCTTCCCGGTCCAAACCTGAGACCCTTCCTATAGCATATGTGATATCCAACTCCTTCCCATTCCAAACATGAGACCCTTCCTATAGCAAGAGTGTAATATCCAACTCCTTCCCATTCCAATCCTGAGACCATTCCTATAGCATGAGATGTGATATCTCAATGCTTCTAATACCAAACCTGAGATCCTTCCTATGAACATGAGATGTGATATCCAATTCCTCCCCATTCCAAACCTGAGAACCTTCCTACAGCATGCGATGTGATATCTCAATGCTTCTAATACCAAACCCGAGACCAGTCCTATAACCTGAGATTGGATATCCAACTCCTTCCCCTTCCAAACCTGAGACTCTTCCTATAGCATGAGATGTGATATCCAACTTCTTCCCATTCCAATCCTGAGACCCTTCCTATAACATGAGATGTGATGTCTCAATGCTTCTAATACCAAACCTGAGATCTTTCCTATAACATGAGATGTGATATCCAACTCCTTCACATTCCAATCCTGAGACCCTTCCTCTAGCATGAGATGTGATATCTCAATGCTTATACCAAACCTGAGACCCTTCCTATAGTTGAGATGTGATATCCAACTCCTTCCCATTCCAATCATGAGACCCTTCCTATATCATGAGATGTGATATCTCAAGGCCTCTAATACCAAACCTGAGATCCTTCCTCTGACATGAAATGTGATATCCAACTCCTTCCCCTTCCAAACCTGAGAGCCTTCCTATAACATGAAATGTGATATCCAATTCCTTCCCATTCCAACCCGAGACCCTTCCTATAGCATGAGATGGGATATCCAACTCCTTCCAAATCCAATACTGATACCCTTCCGATAGCATGAGATGTGATATCCCAATGCTTCTACCAAACCTGAGACCCAAACTATGGCATGAGATGTGATATCCAACTCCTTCCCATTCCAATTCTGAGACCCTCCTATAACATGAGACTTGATATCTCAATGCTTCTAATACCAAACCTGAGACCCGTCCTATAACATGAGATGTGATATCCAAATCCTTCCCCTTCCAAACCTTAGACCCTTCCTTTATCATGAGATGTGATATCCAATTCCTTCCCATTCCAATCCTGAGACCCTTCCGATATCATGAGATTTGTTATCTTAATGCTTCTAATATCAAACTTGAGACAATCCCTATAACATGAGATGTGACATCCAAGTCCTCCCCATTCCAATCCTGAGACCCTTCCTATAGCATGAGATGTGATATCTCAATGCTTCTAATACCATACCTGAGACCCTTCCTATAACATGATTTGGGATATCCAACTCCTTCCCATTCCAATCCTGAGACCCTTCCGATAGCAGAGATGTGATATCTCAATGCTTATACCAAACCTGAGACCCTTCCTATGGCCTGAGATGTCATATGCAACTCCTTCCCATTCCAATCCTGAGACCCTTCCTATAGCATTAGATGTGATATCTCAATGCTTATACCAAATCTGAGACCCTTCCTATAGCATGAGATGTGATATCCAACTTCTTCCCATTCCAATCCTGAGACCCTTCCTATAGCATGAGATTTGATGTCTCAATTCTTCTAATACCAAACCTGAGATCCTTCCTATAACATGAGATGTGATATCCAACTCCTTCCCATTCCAATGCTGAGACCCTTATGATAGCATGAGATGTGATATCTCAATGCCTCTAATACCAAACCTGAGATACTTCTGATAGCATGAGATGTGATATCTCAATGCTTCTAATACCAAACCTGAGATCCTTCCTATAACATGAGATGTGATTTCCAAATCCTTCCACTTCCAAACCTGAGACCCTCCCTTTAGCATGAGATGTGATATCCAACTCCTTCCCATTCCAATCCTGAGACCCTTCTGATAGCATGAGATGTGATATTTCAATGCCTCTAATACCGAACCTGAGATCCTACCTCTAACATGAAATGTGATATCCATCTCCTTCCCTTTCCAAACCTGAGACCCTGCCTATAGCATGAGTGGTGATATCCAAGTCCTTCCCATTCCAATCCTGAGACCCTTCCTATAGCATGTGATGTGATATCTCAATGCTTATACCAAATCTGAGACCCTTCCTATAGCATGAGATGTGATATCCAACTCCTTCCCATTCCAATCCTGAGACCCTTCTTATAGCATGAGATGTGATGTCTCAATGCTTCTAATACCAAACCTGAGATCCTTCCTATAACATGAGATGTGATATCCAACTCCTTCCCATTCCAATCCTGAGACCCTTATGATAGCATGAGATGTGATATCTCAATGCCTCTAATACCAAACCTGAGATACTTCCGATAGCATGAGATGTGATATCTCAATGCTTCTAATACCAAACCTGAGATCCTTCCTATAACATGAGATGTGATTTCCAAATCCTTCCCCTTCCAAACCTGAGACCCTCCCTTTAGCATGAGATGTGATATCCAACTCCTTCCCATTCCAATCCTGAGACCCATCTGATAGCATGAGATGTGATATTTCAATGCCTCTAATACCAAACCTGAGATCCTACCTCTAACATGAAATGTGATATCCATCTCCTTCCCTTTCCAAACCTGAGACCCTGCTTATAGCATGAGATGTGATATCCAAGTCCTTTCCATTCCAAACCTGAGGCCCTTCCTATGACATGAGATGTGATATCCAACTCCTTCCCATTCCAAACCTGAGACCCTGCTTATAGCATGAGATGTGATATCCAAGTCCTTTCCATTCCAATCCTGAGACCCTTCCTAAGCATGTGATGTGATATCTCAATGCTTATACCAAACCTGAGACCCTTCCTATGGCATGAGATGTCATATACAATTCCTTCCCATTCCAATCCTGAGACCCTTCCTATAGCATGAGATGTGATATCTCAATGCTTATACCAAACCTGAGACCCTTCCTATAGCATGAGATGTGATATCCAACTTCTTCCCATTCCAATCCTGAGACCCTTCCTATTACATGAGATGTGATGTCGCAATGCTTCTAATACCAAACCTGAGATCTTTCCTATAACATGAGATGTGATATCCAACTCCTTCCCATTCCAATTCTGAGACCCTTCCTATAGCATGAGATGTGATATCACAATGCTTATACCAAACCTGAGACCGTTCCTATAGCTTGAGATGTGATATCCAACTCCTTCCCATTCCAATCCTGAGACCCTTCCTATAGCATGAGATGTGATATCTCAAGGCCTCTAATACCAAACCTGAGATCGTTCCTCTAACATGAAATGTGATATCCAACTCCTTCCCCTTCCAAACCTGAGAGCCTTCCTATAACATGAGATGTGACATCCAAGTCCTCCCCATTCCAATCCTGAGACCCTTCCTATAGCATGAGATGTGATATCTCAATGCTTCTAATACCAAACCTGAGACCCTTCCTATAACAGGATTTGGGATATCCAACTCCTTCCCATTCCAATCCTGAGACCCTTCCGATAGCAGAGATGTGATATCTCAATGCTTACACCAAACCTGAGACCCTTCCTATGGCCTGAGATGTCATATGCAACTCCTTCCCATTCCAATCCTGAGACCCTTCCTATAGCATTAGTTGTGATATCTCAATGCTTATACCAAATCTGAGACCCTTCCTATAGCATGAGATGTGATATCCAACTTCTTCCCATTCCAATCCTGAGACCTTTCCTATAGCATGAGATGTGATGTCTCAATTCTTCTAATACCAAACCTGAGATCCTTCCTATAACATGAGATGTGATATCCAACTCCTTCCCATTCCAATCCTGAGACCCTTATGATAGCATGAGATGTGATATCTCAATGCCTCTAATACCAAACCTGAGATACTTCTGATAGCATGAGATGTGATATCTCAATGCTTCTAATACCAAACCTGAGATCCTTCCTATAACATGAGATGTGATTTCCAAATCCTTCCACTTCCAAACCTGAGACCCTCCCTTTAGCATGAGATGTGATATCCAACTCCTTCCCATTCCAATACTGAGACCCTTCTGATAGCATGAGATGTGATATTTCAATGCCTCTAATACCAAACCTGAGATCCTACCTCTAACATGAAATGTGATATCCATCCCCTTCCCTTTCCAAACCTGAGACCCTGCCTATAGCATGAGATGTGATATCCAAGTCCTTCCCATTCCAATCCTGAGACCCTTCCTATAGCATGTGATGTGATATCTCAATGCTTATACCAAACCTGAGACCCTTCCTATGGCATGAGATGTCATATACAACTCCTTCCCATTCCAATCCTGAGACCCTTCCTATAGCATGAGATGTGATATCTCAATGCTTATACCAAACCTGAGACCCTTCCTATAGCATGAGATGTGATATCCAACTTCTTCCCATTCTAATCCTGAGACCCTTCCTATAACATGAGATGTGATGTCTCAATGCTTCTAATACCAAACCTGAGACCCTTCCTATAACATGAGATGGGATATCCAACTCCTTCCCATTCCAATCCTGAGACCCTTCCGATAGCAGAGATGTGATATCTCAATGCTTTTACCAAACCTGAGACCCTTCCTATGGCCTGAGATGTCATATACAACTCCTTCCCATTCCAATCCTGAGACCCTTCCTATAGCATGAGATGTGATATCTCAATGCTTATACCAAATCTGAGACCCTTCCTATAGCATGAGATGTGATATCCAACTCCTTCCCATTCCAATCCTGAGACCCTTCCTATAGCATGAGATGTGATGTCTCAATGCTTCTAATACCAAACCTGAGATCCTTCCTATAACATGAGATGTGATATCCAACTCCTTCCCATTCCAATCCTGAGACCCTTATGATAGCATGAGATGTGATATCTCAATGCCTCTAATACCAAACCTGAGATACTTCCGATAGCATGAGATGTGATATCTCAATGCTTCTAATACCAAACCTGAGATCCTTCCTATAACATGAGATGTGATTTCCAAATCCTTCCCCTTCCAAACCTGAGATCTTCCCTTTAGCATGAGATGTGATATCAAACTCCTTCCCATTCCAATCCTGAGACCCATCTGATAGCATGAGATGTGATATTTCAATGCCTCTAATACCAAACCTGAGATCCTACCTCTAACATGAAATGTGATATCCATCTCCTTCCCTTTCCAAACCTGAGACCCTGCCTATAGCATGAGATGTGATATCCAAGTCCTTTCCATTCCAATCCTGAGACCCTTCCTATAGCATGTGATGTGATATCTCAATTCTTATACCAAACCTGAGACCCTTCCTATGGCATGAGATGTCATATACAACTCCTTCCCATTCCAATCCTGAGACCCTTCCTATAGCATGAGATGTGATATCTCAATGCTTATACCAAACCTGAGACCCTTCCTATAGCATGAGATGTGATATCCAAGTCCTTCCATTTCCAATCCTGAGACCCTTCCTATAACATGAGATGTGATGTCGCAATGCTTCTAATACCAAACCTGAGATCTTATCTATAACATGAGATGTGATATCCAACTCCTTCCCATTCCAATCCTGAGACCCTTCCTATAGCATGAGATGTGATATCTCAATGCTTACACCAAACCTGAGACCCTTCCTATGGCCTGAGATGTCATATGCAATTCCTTCCCATTCCAATCCTGAGACCCTTCCTATAGCATTAGTTGTGATATCTCAATGCTTATACCAAATCTGAGACCCTTCCTATAGCATGAGATGTGATATCCAACTCCTTCCCATTCCAATACTGAGACCCTTCTGATAGCATGAGATGTGATATTTCAATGCCTCTAATACCAAACCTGAGATCCTACCTCTAACATGAAATGTGATATCCATCCCCTTCCCTTTCCAAACCTGAGACCCTGCCTATAGCATGAGATGTGATATCCAAGTCCTTCCCATTCCAATCCTGAGACCCTTCCTATAGCATGTGATGTGATATCTCAATGCTTATACCAAACCTGAGACCCTTCCTATGGCATGAGATGTCATATACAACTCCTTCCCATTCCAATCCTGAGACCCTTCCTATAGCATGAGATGTGATATCTCAATGCTTATACCAAACCTGAGACCCTTCCTATAGCATGAGATGTGATATCCAACTTCTTCCCATTCTAATCCTGAGACCCTTCCTATAACATGAGATGTGATGTCTCAATGCTTCTAATACCAAACCTGAGACCCTTCCTATAACATGAGATGGGATATCCAACTCCTTCCCATTCCAATCCTGAGACCCTTCCGATAGCAGAGATGTGATATCTCAATGCTTTTACCAAACCTGAGACCCTTCCTATGGCCTGAGATGTCATATACAACTCCTTCCCATTCCAATCCTGAGACCCTTCCTATAGCATGAGATGTGATATCTCAATGCTTATACCAAATCTGAGACCCTTCCTATAGCATGAGATGTGATATCCAAGTCCTTCCATTTCCAATCCTGAGACCCTTCCTATAACATGAGATGTGATGTCGCAATGCTTCTAATACCAAACCTGAGATCTTATCTATAACATGAGATGTGATATCCAACTCCTTCCCATTCCAATCCTGAGACCCTTCCTATAGCATGAGATGTGATATCTCAATGCTTACACCAAACCTGAGACCCTTCCTATGGCCTGAGATGTCATATGCAATTCCTTCCCATTCCAATCCTGAGACCCTTCCTATAGCATTAGTTGTGATATCTCAATGCTTATACCAAATCTGAGACCCTTCCTATAGCATGAGATGTGATATCCAACTCCTTCCCATTCCAATACTGAGACCCTTCTGATAGCATGAGATGTGATATTTCAATGCCTCTAATACCAAACCTGAGATCCTACCTCTAACATGAAATGTGATATCCATCCCCTTCCCTTTCCAAACCTGAGACCCTGCCTATAGCATGAGATGTGATATCCAAGTCCTTCCCATTCCAATCCTGAGACCCTTCCTATAGCATGTGATGTGATATCTCAATGCTTATACCAAACCTGAGACCCTTCCTATGGCATGAGATGTCATATACAACTCCTTCCCATTCCAATCCTGAGACCCTTCCTATAGCATGAGATGTGATATCTCAATGCTTATACCAAACCTGAGACCCTTCCTATAGCATGAGATGTGATATCCAACTTCTTCCCATTCTAATCCTGAGACCCTTCCTATAACATGAGATGTGATGTCTCAATGCTTCTAATACCAAACCTGAGACCCTTCCTATAACATGAGATGGGATATCCAACTCCTTCCCATTCCAATCCTGAGACCCTTCCGATAGCAGAGATGTGATATCTCAATGCTTTTACCAAACCTGAGACCCTTCCTATGGCCTGAGATGTCATATACAACTCCTTCCCATTCCAATCCTGAGACCCTTCCTATAGCATGAGATGTGATATCTCAATGCTTATACCAAATCTGAGACCCTTCCTATAGCATGAGATGTGATATCCAACTCCTTCCCATTCCAATCCTGAGACCCTTCCTATAGCATGAGATGTGATGTCTCAATGCTTCTAATACCAAACCTGAGATCCTTCCTATAACATGAGATGTGATATCCAACTCCTTCCCATTCCAATCCTGAGACCCTTATGATAGCATGAGATGTGATATCTCAATGCCTCTAATACCAAACCTGAGATACTTCCGATAGCATGAGATGTGATATCTCAATGCTTCTAATACCAAACCTGAGATCCTTCCTATAACATGAGATGTGATTTCCAAATCCTTCCCCTTCCAAACCTGAGATCTTCCCTTTAGCATGAGATGTGATATCAAACTCCTTCCCATTCCAATCCTGAGACCCATCTGATAGCATGAGATGTGATATTTCAATGCCTCTAATACCAAACCTGAGATCCTACCTCTAACATGAAATGTGATATCCATCTCCTTCCCTTTCCAAACCTGAGACCCTGCCTATAGCATGAGATGTGATATCCAAGTCCTTTCCATTCCAATCCTGAGACCCTTCCTATAGCATGTGATGTGATATCTCAATTCTTATACCAAACCTGAGACCCTTCCTATGGCATGAGATGTCATATACAACTCCTTCCCATTCCAATCCTGAGACCCTTCCTATAGCATGAGATGTGATATCTCAATGCTTATACCAAACCTGAGACCCTTCCTATAGCATGAGATGTGATATCCAAGTCCTTCCATTTCCAATCCTGAGACCCTTCCTATAACATGAGATGTGATGTCGCAATGCTTCTAATACCAAACCTGAGATCTTATCTATAACATGAGATGTGATATCCAACTCCTTCCCATTCCAATCCTGAGACCCTTCCTATAGCATGAGATGTGATATCACAATGCTTATACCAAACCTGAGACCGTTCCTATAGCTTGAGATGTGATATCCAACTCCTTCCCATTCCAATCCTGAGACCCTTCCTATAGCATGAGATGTGATATCTCAAGGCCTCTAATACCAAACCTGAGATCGTTCCTCTAACATGAAATGTGATATCCAACTCCTTCCCCTTCCAAACCTGAGAGCCTTCCTATAACATGAGATGTGATATCCAACTCCTTCCCATTCCAATCCTGAGACCCTTATGATAGCATGAGATGTGATATCTCAATGCCTCTAATACCAAACCTGAGATACTTCCGATAGCATGAGATGTGATATCTCAATGCTTCTAATACCAAACCTGAGATCCTTCCTCCTATAACATGAGATGTGATTTCCAAATCCTTCCCCTTCCAAACCTGAGACCCTCCCTTTAGCATGAGATGTGATATCCAACTCCTTCCCATTCCAATCCTGAGACCCTTCTGATAGCATGAGATGTGATATTTCAATGCCTCTAATACCAAACCTGAGATCCTACCTCTAACATGAAATGTGATATCCATCTCCTTCCCTTTCCAAACCTGAGACCCTGCCTATAGCATGAAATGTGATATCCAAGTCCTTTCCATTCCAATCCTGAGACCCTTCCTATAGCATGTGATGTGATATCTCAATGCTTATACCAAACCTGAGACCCTTCCTATGGCATGAGATGTCATATACAACTCCTTCCCATTCCAAACCTGAGACCCTTCCTATAGCATGAGATGTGATATCTCAATGCTTATACCAAACCTGAGACCCTTCCTATAGCATGAGATGTGATATCCAACTTCTTCCCATTCCAATCCTGAGACCCTTCCTATAACATGAGATGTGATGTCGCAATGCTTCTAATACCAAACCTGAGATCTTTCCTATAACATGAGATGTGATATCCAACTCCTTCCCATTCCAATCCTGAGACCCTTCCTATAGCATGACATGTGATATCACAATGCTTATACCAAACCTGAGACCGTTCCTATAGCTTGAGATGTGATATCCAACTCCTTCCCATTCCAATCCTGAGACCCTTCCTATAGCATGAGATGTGATATCTCAAGGCCTCTAATACCAAACCTGAGATCGTTCCTCTAACATGAAATGTGATATCCAACTCCTTCCCCTTCCAAACCTGAGAGCCTTCCTATAGCATGAGATATGATAGCCAAGTCCTTCCAATTCCAATCCTGAGACCCTTCCTATAACATGAAATGTGATATCCAACTCCTTCCCATTCCAACCTGAGACCCTTCCTATAGCATGAGATGGGATATCTCAATGCTTCTAATACCAAACCTGAGACTCTTCCTATAACATGAGATGGGATATACAACTCATTCCCATTCCAATCCTGAGACCCTTCCGATAGCAGAGATATGATATCTCAATGCTTATACCAAACCTGAGACCCTTCCTATGGCCTGAGATGTCATATACAACTCCTTCCCATTCCAATCCTGAGACCCTTCCTATAGCATGAGATGTGATATCTCAATGCTTATACCAAATCTGAGACCCTTCCTATAGCATGAGATGTGATATCCAACTCCTTCCCATTCCAATCCTGAGACCCTTCCTATAGCATGAGATGTGATGTCTCAATGCTTCTAATACCAAACCTGAGATCCTTTCTATAACATGAGATGTGATATCCAACTCCTTCCCATTCCAATCCTGAGACCCTTATGATAGCATGAGATGTGATATCTCAATGCCTCTAATACCAAACCTGAGATACTTCTGATAGCATGAGATGTGATATCTCAATGCTTCTAATACCAAACCTGAGATCCTTCCTATAACATGAGATGTGATTTCCATATCCTCCCGCTTCCAAACCTGAGACCCTCCCTTTAGCATGAGATGTGATATCCAACTCCTTCCCATTCCAATCCTGAGACCCTTCTGATAGCATGAGATGTGATATCTCAATGCCTCTAATTCCAAACCTGAGATCCTACCTCTAACATGAAATGTGATATCCATCTCCTTCCCTTTCCAAACCTGAGACCCTGCCTATAGCATGAGATGTGATATCCAAGTCCTTCCCATTCCAATCCTGAGACCCTTCCTATAGCATGTGATGTGATATCTCAATGCTTATACCAAACCTGAGACCCTTCCTATGGCATGAGATGTCATATACAACTCCTTCCCATTCCAATCCTGAGACCCTTCCTATAGCATGAGATGTGATATCTCAATGCTTATACCAAACCTGAGACCCTTCCTATAGCATGAGATGTGATATCCAACTTCTTCCCATTCCAATCCTGAGACCCTTCCTATAACATGAGATGTGATGTCTCAATGCTTCTAATACCAAACCTGAGATCTTTCCTATAACATGAGATGTGATATCCAACTCCTTCCCATTCCAATCCTGAGACCCTTCCTATAGCATGAGATGTGATATCACAATGCTTATACCAAACCTGAGACCGTTCCTATAGCTTGAGATGTGATATCCAACTCCTTCCCATTCCAATCCTGAGACCCTTCCTATAGCATGAGATGTGATAAATCAAGGCCTCTAATACCAAACCTAAGATCCTTCCTCTAACATGAAATGTGATATCCAACTCCTTCCCCTTCCAAACCTGATAGCCTTCTTATAGCATGAGATATGATATCCAAGTCCTTCCCATTCCAATCCTGAGACCCTTCCTATAACATGAAATGTGATATCCTACTCCTTCCCATTCCAACCTGGGACCCTTCCTATATCATGAGATGGGATATCTCAATGCTTCTAATACCAAACCTGAGACCCTTCCTATAACATGAGATGGGAATATCCAACTCCTTCCCATTCCAATCCTGAGACCCTTCCGATAGCAGAGATGTGATATCTCAATGCTTATACCAAACCTGAGATCCTTCCTATAACATGAGATGTGATATCCAACTCCTTCCCATTCCAATCCTGAGACACTTCCTATAGCATGAGATGTGATATCTCACTGCTTATACCAAATCTGAGACCCTTCCTATAGCATGAGATGTGATATCCAACTCCTTCCCATTCCAATCCTGAGACCCTTCCTATAGCATGAGATGTGATGTCTCAATGCTTCTAATACCAAACCTGAGATCCTTTCTATAACATGAGATGTGATATCCAACTCCTTCCCATTCCAATCCTGAGACCCTTATGATAGCATGAGATGTGATATCTCAATGCCTCTAATACCAAACCTGAGATACTTCTGATAGCATGAGATGTGATATCTCAATGCTTCTAATACCAAACCTGAGATCCTTCCTATAACATGAGATGTGATTTCCATATCCTCCCGCTTCCAAACCTGAGACCCTCCCTTTAGCATGAGATGTGATATCCAACTCCTTCCCATTCCAATCCTGAGACCCTTCTGATAGCATGAGATGTGATATCTCAATGCCTCTAATTCCAAACCTGAGATCCTACCTCTAACATGAAATGTGATATCCATCTCCTTCCCTTTCCAAACCTGAGACCCTGCCTATAGCATGAGATGTGATATCCAAGTCCTTCCCATTCCAATCCTGAGACCCTTCCTATAGCATGTGATGTGATATCTCAATGCTTATACCAAACCTGAGACCCTTCCTATGGCATGAGATGTCATATACAACTCCTTCCCATTCCAATCCTGAGACCCTTCCTATAGCATGAGATGTGATATCTCAATGCTTATACCAAACCTGAGACCCTTCCTATAGCATGAGATGTGATATCCAACTTCTTCCCATTCCAATCCTGAGACCCTTCCTATAACATGAGATGTGATGTCTCAATGCTTCTAATACCAAACCTGAGATCTTTCCTATAACATGAGATGTGATATCCAACTCCTTCCCATTCCAATCCTGAGACCCTTCCTATAGCATGAGATGTGATATCACAATGCTTATACCAAACCTGAGACCGTTCCTATAGCTTGAGATGTGATATCCAACTCCTTCCCATTCCAATCCTGAGACCCTTCCTATAGCATGAGATGTGATAAATCAAGGCCTCTAATACCAAACCTAAGATCCTTCCTCTAACATGAAATGTGATATCCAACTCCTTCCCCTTCCAAACCTGATAGCCTTCTTATAGCATGAGATATGATATCCAAGTCCTTCCCATTCCAATCCTGAGACCCTTCCTATAACATGAAATGTGATATCCTACTCCTTCCCATTCCAACCTGGGACCCTTCCTATATCATGAGATGGGATATCTCAATGCTTCTAATACCAAACCTGAGACCCTTCCTATAACATGAGATGGGAATATCCAACTCCTTCCCATTCCAATCCTGAGACCCTTCCGATAGCAGAGATGTGATATCTCAATGCTTATACCAAACCTGAGATCCTTCCTATAACATGAGATGTGATATCCAACTCCTTCCCATTCCAATCCTGAGACACTTCCTATAGCATGAGATGTGATATCTCACTGCTTATACCAAACCTGAGACCCTTCCTATAGAATGAGTTGTGATATCCAACTCCTTCCCATTCCAATCCTGAGACCCTTCCTATAGCATGAGATGTGATATCTCAATGCTTCTAATACCAAACCTGAGACTTTTCCTATAACATGAGATGTGATATCCAACTCCTTCCCATTCCAATCCTGAGACACTTCCTATAGCATGAGATGTGATATCTCACTGCTTATACCAAACCTGAGACCCTTCCTATAGAATGAGTTGTGATATCCAACTCCTTCCCATTCCAATCCCGAGACCCTTCCTATAGCATGAGATGTGATATCTCGATGCTTATACCAAATCTGAGACCCTTCCTATAGCATGAGATGTGATATCCAACTCCTTCCCATTCCAATCCTGAGGCCCTTCCTATAGCATGAGATGTGATGTCTCAATGCTTCTAATACCAAACCTGAGATCCTTCCTATAACATGAGATGTGATATCCAACTCCTTCACATTCCAATCCTGAGACCCTTCCTATAGCATGAGATGTGATGTCTCAATGCTTCTAATACCAAAACCTGAGAACCTTCCTACAGCATGCGATGTGATATCTCAATGCTTCTAATACCAAACCTGAGACCAGTCCTATAACATGAGATTGGATATCCAACTCCTTCCCCTTCCAAACCTGAGACCCTTCCTATAGCATGAGATGTGATATCTAACTTCTTCCCATTCCAATCCTGAGACCCTTCCTATAACATGAGATGTGATGTCTCAATGCTTCTAATACCAAACCTGAGATCTTTCCTATAACATGAGATGTAATATCCAACTCCTTCCCATTCCAATCCTGAGACCATTCCTATAGCATGAGATGTGCTATCTCAATGCTTATACCAAACCTGAGACCCTTCCTAAAGCTTGAGATGTGATATCCAACTCCTTCCCATTCCAATCCTGAGACCCTTCCTATAGCATGATATGTGATATCTCAATGCCTCTAATACCAAACCTGAGATCCTTCCTCTAACATGAAATGTGATATCGAACTCCTTCCCTTTCCAAACCTGAGAGCCTACCTATAGCATGAGATGTGATATCCAAGTCCTTCCCATTCCAATCCTTAGACCCTTCCTACAGCATGCAATATGATATCTCAATGATTCTAATAACAAACCTGAGACCCGTCCTATAACATGAGATGTGATATCCAACTCCTTCCCGTTTCAAACCTGAGACCCTTCCTATAACATGAGATGTGATATCCAACTCCTTCCCGTTTCAAACCTGAGACCCTTCCTATAGCATATGTGATATCCAACTCCTTCCCATTCCAAACATGAGACCCTTCCTATAGCAAGAATGTAATATCCAACTCCTTCCCATTCCAATCCTGAGACCATTCCTATAGCATGAGATGTGATATCTCAATGCTTCTAATACCAAACCTGAGATCCTTCCTATGACATGAGATGTGATATAAAATTCCTCCCCATTCCAAACCTGAGAACCTTCCTACAGCATGCGATGTGATATCTCAATGCTTCTAATGCCAAACCTGAGACCAGTCCTATAACATGAGATTGGATATCCAACTCCTTCCCATTCCAATCCTGAGACCCTTCCTATAGCATGAGATGTGATATCTAACTTCTTCCCATTCCAATCCTGAGACCCTTCCTATAACATGAGATGTGATGTCTCAATGCTTCTAATACCAAACCTGAGATCTTTCCTATAACATGAGATGTGATATCCAACTCCTTCCCATTCCAATCCTAAGACCCTTCCTATAGCATGAGATGTGCTATCTCAATGCTTATACCAAACCTGAGACCCTTCCTAAAGCTTGAGATGTGATATCCAACTCCTTCCCATTCCAATCCTGAGACCCTTCCTATAACATGAAATGTGATATCCAACTCCTTCCCATTCCAACCTGAGACCCTTCCTATAGCATGAGATGGGATATCCAACTCCTTCCAAATCCAATACTGATACCCTTCCAATAGCATGAGATGTGATATCCCAATGCTTCTACCAAACCTGAGAACCATACTATGGCATGAGATGTGATATCAAACTCCTTCCCATTCCAATCCTGAGACTCTTCCTATAGCTTGAGATGTGATATCCGAAATCCTTCCCATTCCAATTCTGAGACCCTTCCTATACCATGAGACTTGATATCTCAATGCTTCTAATACCAAACCTGAGACCCGTCCTATAACATGAGATGTGATATCCAAATCTTTCCCCTTCCAAACCTTAGACCCTTCCTTTATCATGAGATGTGATATCCAACTCCTTCCCATTCCAATCCTGAGACCCTTCCGATATCATGAGATTTGTTATCTCAATGCTTCTAATATCAAAAATGAGACCCGCCTATAACATGAGATGTGATATCCAAATCTTTCCCCTTCCAAACCTCAGACCCTTCCTTTATCATGAGATGGGATATCCAACTCCTTCTTATTCCAATCCTGAGACCCTTCCGATAGCAGAGATGTGATATCTCAATGCTTATACCAATCCTGAGACCCTTCCTATGGCCTGAGATGTCATATACAACTCCTTCCCAATCCAATCCTGAGACCCTTCCTATAGCATGAGATGTGATATCTCAATGCTTATACCAAATCTGAGACCCTTCCTATAGCATGAGATGTGATATCCAACTCCTTCCCATTCCAATCCTGAGACCCTTCCTATAGCATGAGATGTGATGTCTCAATGCTTCTAATAACAAACCTGAGATCCTTCCTATAACATGAGATGTGATATCCAACTCCTTCCCATTCCAATCCTGAGACCCTTCCTAAAGCATGAGATGTGATGTCTCAATGGCTCTAATACCAAACCTGAGAACCTTCCTACAGCATGCGATGTGATATCTCAATGCTTCTAATACCAAACCTGAGACCAGTCCTATAACATGAGATTGGATATCCAACTCCTTCCCCTTCCAAACCTGAGACCCTTCCTATAGCATGAGATGTGATATCCAACTTCTTCCCATTCCATTCCTGAGACCCTTCCTATAACATGAGATGTGATGTCTCAATGCTTCTAATACCAAACCTGAGATCTTTCCTATAACATGAGATGTAATATCCAACTCCTTCCGATTCCAATCCTGAGACCCTTCCTATAGCATGAGATGTGATGTCTCAATGGCTCTAATACCAAACCTGAGAACCTTCCTACAGCATGCGATGTGATATCTCAATGCTTCTAATACCAAACCTGAGACCAGTCCTATAACATGAGATTGGATATCCAACTCCTTCCCCTTCCAAACCTGAGACCCTTCCTAAAGCTTGAGATGTGATATCCAACTCCTTCCCATTTCAATCCTGAGACCCTTCCTATAGCATGAGATGTGATATCTCAATGCTTCTAATATCAAACTTGAGACCCTCCCTATAGCATGAGATGTGATACCCAAGTCCTTCCCATTCCAATCCTGAGACACTTCCTATAGCATGAGATGTGATATCTCAATGCTTATACCAAACCTGAGACCCTTCCTATAGCATGAGATGTGATATCCAACTCCTTCCCATTCCAATCCCGAGACCCTTCCTATAGCATGAGATGTGATATCTCGATGCTTATACCAAACCTGAGACCCTTCCTATAGCATGAGATGTGATATCCAACTCCTTCCCATTCCAATCCTGAGACCCTTCCTATAGCATGAGATGTGATATCTCATTGCCTCTAATACCAAACCTGAGATCCTTCCTCTAACATGAAATGTGATATCCAACTCCTTCCCTTTCCAAACCTGAGAGCCTACCGATAGCATGAGATGTGATATCCAAGTCCTTCCCATTCCAATCCTTAGACCCTTCCTACAGCATGCAATATGATATCTCAATGATTCTAATAACAAACCTGAGACCCATCCTATAACATGAGATGGGATATCCAACTCCTTCCCATTCCAATCCTGAGACACTTCCGATAGCAGAGATGTGATATCTCAATGCTTATAACAAACCTGAGACCCTTCCTATAACATGAGATGTGATATCCAACTCCTTCCCGGTCCAAACCTGAGACCCTTCCTATAGCATATGTGATATCCAACTCCTTCCCATTCCAAACATGAGACCCTTCCTATAGCAAGAATGTAATATCCAACTCCTTCCCATTCCAATCCTGAGACCATTCCTATAGCATGAGATGTGATATCTCAATGCTTCTAATACCAAACCTGAGATCCTTCCTATGACATGAGATGTGATATCCAATTCCTCCCCATTCCAAACCTGAGAACCTTCCTACAGCATGCGATGTGATATCTCAATGCTTCTAATACCATACCCGAGACCAGTCCTATAACATGAGATTGGATATCCAACTCCTTCCCCTTCCAATCCTTAGACCCTTCCTACAGCATGCAATATGATATCTCAATGATTCTAATAACAAACCTGAGACCCATCCTATAACATGAGATGGGATATCCAACTCCTTCCCATTCCAATCCTGAGACACTTCCGATAGCAGAGATGTGATATCTCAATGCTTATAACAAACCTGAGACCCTTCCTATAACATGAGATGTGATATCCAACTCCTTCCCGGTCCAAACCTGAGACCCTTCCTATAGCATATGTGATATCCAACTCCTTCCCATTCCAAACATGAGACCCTTCCTATAGCAAGAATGTAATATCCAACTCCTTCCCATTCCAATCCTGAGACCATTCCTATAGCATGAGATGTGATATCTCAATGCTTCTAATACCAAACCTGAGATCCTTCCTATGACATGAGATGTGATATCCAATTCCTCCCCATTCCAAACCTGAGAACCTTCCTACAGCATGCGATGTGATATCTCAATGCTTCTAATACCATACCCGAGACCAGTCCTATAACATGAGATTGGATATCCAACTCCTTCCCCTTCTAAACCTGAGACCCTTCCTATAGCATGAGATGTGATATCCAACTTCTTCCCATTCCACTCCTGAGACCCTTCCTATAACATGAGATGTGATGTCTCAATGCTTCTAATACCAAACCTGAGATCTTTCCTATAACATGAGATGTGATATCCAACTCCTTCCCATTCCAATCCTGAGACCCTTCCTATAGCATGAGATGTGATATCTCAATGCTTATACCAAACCTGAGACCCTTCCTATAGCTTGAGATGTGATATCCAACTCCTTCCCATTCCAATCCTGAGACCCTTCCTATAGCATGAGATGTGATATCTCAAGGCCTCTAATACCAAACCTGAGATCCTTCCTCTAACATGAAATGTGATATCCAACTCCTTCCCCTTCCAAACCTGAGAGCCTTCCTATAGCATGAGATATGATATCCAAGTCCTTCCCATCCAATCCTGAGACCCTTCCTATAACATGAAATGTGATATCCAACTCCTTCCCATTCCAACCTGTGACCCTTCCTATAGCATGAGATGGGATATCCAACTCCTTCCAAATCCAATACTGATACCCTTCCGATAGCATGAGATGTGATATCCCAATGCTTCTACCAAACCTGAGACCCATACTATGGCATGAGATGTGATATCAAACTCCTTCCCATTCCAATCCTGAGACCCTACCTATAGCTTGAGATGTGATATCCAACTCCTTCCCATTCCAATTCTGAGACCCTTCCTATACCATGAGACTTGATATCTCAATGCTTCTAATACAAAACCTGAGACCCGTCCTATAACATGAGATGTGATATCCAAATCCTTCCCCTTCCAAACCGTAGACCCTTCCTTTATCATGAGATGTGATATCCAATTCCTTCCCATTCCAATCCTGAGACCCTTCCGATATCATGAGATTTGTTATCTCAATGCTTCTAATATCAAACTTGAGACCCTCCCTATAGCATGAGATGTGACATCCAAGTCCTCCCCATTCCAATCCTGAGACTCTTCCTATAGCATGAGATGTGATATCTCAATGCTTCTAATACCAAACCTGAGACCCTTCCTATAACATGAGATGGGATATCCAACTCCTTCCCATTCCAATCATGAGACCCTTCCGATAGCAGAGATGTGATATCTCAATGCTTATACCAAACCTGAGACCCTTCCTATGGCCTGATTTGTCATATACAACTCCTTCCCATTCCAATCCTGAGACCCTTCCTATAGCATGAGATGTGATATCTCAATGCTTATACCAAATCCGAGACCCTTCCTATAGCATGAGATGTGATATCCAACTCCTTCCCATTCCAATCTGAGACCCTTCCTATAGCATGAGATGTGATGTCTCATTGCTTCTAATACCAAACCTGAGATCCTTCCTATAACATGAGATGTGATATCCAACCCCTCCCCATTCCAATCCTGAGACCCTTATGATAGCATGAGATGTGATATCTCAATGCCTCTAATACCAAACCTGAGATACTTCTGATAGCATGAGATGTGATATCTCAATGCTTCTAGTACCAAACCTGAGATCCTTCCTATAACATGAGATGTGATTTCCAAATCCTTCCACTTCCAAACCTGAGACCCTCCCTTTAGCATGAGATGTGATATCCAACTCCTTCCCATTCCAATCCTGAGACCCTTCTGATAGCATGAGATGTGATATTTCAATGCCTCTAATACCAAACCTGAGATCCTACCTCTAACATGAAATGTGATATCCATCTCCTTCCCTTTCCAAACCTGAGACCCTGCCTATAGCATGAGATGTGATATCAAAAGTCCTTCCCATTCCAATCCTGAGACCCTTCCTATAGCATGTGATGTGATATCTCAATGCTTATACCAAACCTGAGACCCTTCCTATGGCATGAGATGTCATATACAACTCCTTCCCATTCCAATCCTGAGACCCTTCCTATAGCATGAGATGTGATATCTCAATGCTTATACCAAACCTGAGACCCTTCCTATAGCATGAGATGTGATATCCAACTTCTTCCCATTCCAATCCTGAGACCCTTCCTATAACATGAGACGTGATGTCTCAATGCTTCTAATACCAAACCTGAGACCCTTCCTATAACATGAGATGGGATATCCAACTCCTTCCCATTCCAATCCTGAGACCCTTATGATAGCATGAGATGTGATATCTCAATGCCTCTAATACCAAACCTGAGATACTTCCGATAGCATGAGATGTGATATCTCAATGCTTCTAATACCAAACCTGAGATCCTTCCTATAACATGAGATGTGATTTCCAAATCCTTCCCCTTCCAAACCTGAGACCCTCCCTTTAGCATGAGATGTGATATCCAACTCCTTCCCATTCCAATCCTGAGACCCATCTGATAGCATGAGATGTGATATTTCAATGCCTCTAATACCAAACCTGAGATCCTACCTCTAACATGAAATGTGATATCCATCTCCTTCCCTTTCCAAACCTGAGACCCTGCTTATAGCATGAGATGTGATATCCAAGTCCTTTCCATTCCAAACCTGAGGCCCTTCCTATGACATGAGATGTGATATCCAACTCCTTCCCATTCCAAACCTGAGACCCTGCTTATAGCATGAGATGTGATATCCAAGTCCTTTCCATTCCAATCCTGAGACCCTTCCTAAGCATGTGATGTGATATCTCAATGCTTATACCAAACCTGAGACCCTTCCTATGGCATGAGATGTCATATACAACTCCTTCCCATTCCAATCCTGAGACCCTTCCTATAGCATGAGATGTGATATCTCAATGCTTATACCAAACCTGAGACCCTTCCTATAGCATGAGATGTGATATCCAACTTCTTCCCATTCCAATCCTGAGACCCTTCCTATTACATGAGATGTGATGTCGCAATGCTTCTAATACCAAACCTGAGATCTTTCCTATAACATGAGATGTGATATCCAACTCCTTCCCATTCCAATTCTGAGACCCTTCCTATAGCATGAGATGTGATATCACAATGCTTATACCAAACCTGAGACCGTTTCTATAGCTTGAGATGTGATATCCAACTCCTTCCCATTCCAATCCTGAGACCCTTCCTATAGCATGAGATGTGATATCTCAAGGCCTCTAATACCAAACCTGAGATCGTTCCTCATACATGAAATGTGATATCCAACTCCTTCCCCTTCCAAACCTGAGAGCCTTCCTATAACATGAGATGTGACATCCAAGTCCTCCCCATTCCAATCCTGAGACCCTTCCTATAGCATGAGATGTGATATCTCAATGCTTCTAATACCAAACCTGAGACCCTTCCTATAACAGGATTTGGGATATCCAACTCCTTCCCATTCCAATCCTGAGACCCTTCCGATAGCAGAGATGTGATATCTCAATGCTTACACCAAACCTGAGACCCTTCCTATGGCCTGAGATGTCATATGCAACTCCTTCCCATTCCAATCCTGAGACCCTTCCTATAGCATTAGTTGTGATATCTCAATGCTTATACCAAATCTGAGACCCTTCCTATAGCATGAGATGTGATATCCAACTTCTTCCCATTCCAATCCTGAGACCCTTCCTATAGCATGAGATGTGATGTCTCAATTCTTCTAATACCAAACCTGAGATCCTTCCTATAACATGAGATGTGATATCCAACTCCTTCCCATTCCAATCCTGAGACCCTTATGATAGCATGAGATGTGATATCTCAATGCCTCTAATACCAAACCTGAGATACTTCTGATAGCATGAGATGTGATATCTCAATGCTTCTAATACCAAACCTGAGATCCTTCCTATAACATGAGATGTGATTTCCAAATCCTTCCACTTCCAAACCTGAGACCCTCCCTTTAGCATGAGATGTGATATCCAACTCCTTCCCATTCCAATACTGAGACCCTTCTGATAGCATGAGATGTGATATTTCAATGCCTCTAATACCAAACCTGAGATCCTACCTCTAACATGAAATGTGATATCCATCTCCTTCCCTTTCCAAACCTGAGACCCTGCCTATAGCATGAGATGTGATATCCAAGTCCTTCCCATTCCAATCCTGAGACCCTTCCTATAGCATGTGATGTGATATCTCAATGCTTATACCAAACCTGAGACCCTTCCTATGGCATGAGATGTCATATACAACTCCTTCCCATTCCAATCCTGAGACCCTTCCTATAGCATGAGATGTGATATCTCAATGCTTATACCAAACCTGAGACCCTTCCTATAGCATGAGATGTGATATCCAACTTCTTCCCATTCTAATCCTGAGACCCTTCCTATAACATGAGATGTGATGTCTCAATGCTTCTAATACCAAACCTGAGACCCTTCCTATAACATGAGATGGGATATCCAACTCCTTCCCATTCCAATCCTGAGACCCTTCCGATAGCAGAGATGTGATATCTCAATGCTTTTACCAAACCTGAGACCCTTCCTATGGCCTGAGATATCATATACAACTCCTTCCCATTCCAATCCTGAGACCCTTCCTATAGCATGAGATGTGATATCTCAATGCTTATACCAAATCTGAGACCCTTCCTATAGCATGAGATGTGATATCCAACTCCTTCCCATTCCAATCCTGAGACCCTTCCTATAGCATGAGATGTGATGTCTCAATGCTTCTAATACCAAACCTGAGATCCTTCCTATAACATGAGATGTGATATCCAACTCCTTCCCATTCCAATCCTGAGACCCTTATGATAGCATGAGATGTGATATCTCAATGCCTCTAATACCAAACCTGAGATACTTCCGATAGCATGAGATGTGATATCTCAATGCTTCTAATACCAAACCTGAGATCCTTCCTATAACATGAGATGTGATTTCCAAATCCTTCCCCTTTCAAACCTGAGACCTTCCCTTTAGCATGAGATGTGATATCAAACTCCTTCCCATTCCAATCCTGAGACCCATCTGATAGCATGAGATGTGATATTTCAATGCCTCTAATACCAAACCTGAGATCCTACCTCTAACATGAAATGTGATATCCATCTCCTTCCCTTTCCAAACCTGAGACCCTGCCTATAGCATGAGATGTGATATCCAAGTCCTTTCCATTCCAATCCTGAGACCCTTCCTATAGCATGTGATGTGATATCTCAATTCTTATACCAAACCTGAGACCCTTCCTATGGCATGAGATGTCATATACAACTCCTTCCCATTCCAATCCTGAGACCCTTCCTATAGCATGAGATGTGATATCTCAATGCTTATACCAAACCTGAGACCCTTCCTATAGCATGAGATGTGATATCCAAGTCCTTCCATTTCCAATCCTGAGACCCTTCCTATAACATGAGATGTGATGTCGCAATGCTTCTAATACCAAACCTGAGATCTTATCTATAACATGAGATGTGATATCCAACTCCTTCCCATTCCAATCCTGAGACCCTTCCTATAGCATGAGATGTGATATCACAATGCTTATACCAAACCTGAGACCGTTCCTATAGCTTGAGATGTGATATCCAACTCCTTCCCATTCCAATCCTGAGACCCTTCCTATAGCATGAGATGTGATATCTCAAGGCCTCTAATACCAAACCTGAGATCGTTCCTCTAACATGAAATGTGATATCCAACTCCTTCCCCTTCCAAACCTGAGAGCCTTCCTATAACATGAGATGTGATATCCAACTCCTTCCCATTCCAATCCTGAGACCCTTATGATAGCATGAGATGTGATATCTCAATGCCTCTAATACCAAACCTGAGATACTTCCGATAGCATGAGATGTGATATCTCAATGCTTCTAATACCAAACCTGAGATCCTTCCTATAACATGAGATGTGATTTCCAAATCCTTCCCCTTCCAAACCTGAGACCCTCCCTTTAGCATGAGATGTGATATCCAACTCCTTCCCATTCCAATCCTGAGACCCTTCTGATAGCATGAGATGTGATATTTCAATGCCTCTAATACCAAACCTGAGATCCTACCTCTAACATGAAATGTGATATCCATCTCCTTCCCTTTCCAAACCTGAGACCCTGCCTATAGCATGAGATGTGATATCCAAGTTCTTTCCATTCCAATCCTGAGACCCTTCCTATAGCATGTGATGTGATATCTCAATGCTTATACCAAACCTGAGACCCTTCCTATGGCATGAGATGTCATATACAACTCCTTCCCATTCCAAACCTGAGACCCTTCCTATAGCATGAGATGTGATATTTCAATGCTTATACCAAACCTGAGACCCTTCCTATAGCATGAGATGTGATATCCAACTTCTTCCCATTCCAATCCTGAGACCCTTCCTATAACATGAGATGTGATGTCGCAATGCTTCTAATACCAAACCTGAGATCTTTCCTATAACATGAGATGTGATATCCAACTCCTTCCCATTCCAATCCTGAGACCCTTCCTATAGCATGAGATGTGATATCACAATGCTTATACCAAACCTGAGACCGTTCCTATAGCTTGAGATGTGATATCCAACTCCTTCCCATTCCAATCCTGAGACCCTTCCTATAGCATGAGATGTGATATCTCAAGGCCTCTAATACCAAACCTGAGATCGTTCCTCTAACATGAAATGTGATATCCAACTCCTTCCCCTTCCAAACCTGAGAGCCTTCCTATAGCATGAGATATGATAGCCAAGTCCTTCCAATTCCAATCCTGAGACCCTTCCTATAACATGAAATGTGATATCCAACTCCTTCCCATTCCAACCTGAGACCCTTCCTATAGAATGAGATGGGATATCTCAATGCTTCTAATACCAAACCTGAGACTCTTCCTATAACATGAGATGGGATATCCAACTCATTCCCATTCCAATCCCGAGACCCTTCCGATAGCAGAGATATGATATCTCAATGCTTATACCAAACCTGAGACCCTTCCTATGGCCTGAGATGTCATATACAACTCCTTCCCATTCCAATCCTGAGACCCTTCCTATAGCATGAGATGTGATATCTCAATGCTTATACCAAATCCGAGACCCTTCCTATAGCATGAGATGTGATATCCAACTCCTTCCCATTCCAATCTGAGACCCTTCCTATAGCATGAGATGTGATGTCTCATTGCTTCTAATACCAAACCTGAGATCCTTCCTATAACATGAGATGTGATATCCAACCCCTCCCCATTCCAATCCTGAGACCCTTATGATAGCATGAGATGTGATATCTCAATGCCTCTAATACCAAACCTGAGATACTTCTGATAGCATGAGATGTGATATCTCAATGCTTCTAGTACCAAACCTGAGATCCTTCCTATAACATGAGATGTGATTTCCAAATCCTTCCACTTCCAAACCTGAGACCCTCCCTTTAGCATGAGATGTGATATCCAACTCCTTCCCATTCCAATCCTGAGACCCTTCTGATAGCATGAGATGTGATATTTCAATGCCTCTAATACCAAACCTGAGATCCTACCTCTAACATGAAATGTGATATCCATCTCCTTCCCTTTCCAAACCTGAGACCCTGCCTATAGCATGAGATGTGATATCAAAAGTCCTTCCCATTCCAATCCTGAGACCCTTCCTATAGCATGTGATGTGATATCTCAATGCTTATACCAAACCTGAGACCCTTCCTATGGCATGAGATGTCATATACAACTCCTTCCCATTCCAATCCTGAGACCCTTCCTATAGCATGAGATGTGATATCTCAATGCTTATACCAAACCTGAGACCCTTCCTATAGCATGAGATGTGATATCCAACTTCTTCCCATTCCAATCCTGAGACCCTTCCTATAACATGAGACGTGATGTCTCAATGCTTCTAATACCAAACCTGAGACCCTTCCTATAACATGAGATGGGATATCCAACTCCTTCCCATTCCAATCCTGAGACCCTTATGATAGCATGAGATGTGATATCTCAATGCCTCTAATACCAAACCTGAGATACTTCCGATAGCATGAGATGTGATATCTCAATGCTTCTAATACCAAACCTGAGATCCTTCCTATAACATGAGATGTGATTTCCAAATCCTTCCCCTTCCAAACCTGAGACCCTCCCTTTAGCATGAGATGTGATATCCAACTCCTTCCCATTCCAAACCTGAGACCCTGCTTATAGCATGAGATGTGATATCCAAGTCCTTTCCATTCCAATCCTGAGACCCTTCCTAAGCATGTGATGTGATATCTCAATGCTTATACCAAACCTGAGACCCTTCCTATGGCATGAGATGTCATATACAACTCCTTCCCATTCCAATCCTGAGACCCTTCCTATAGCATGAGATGTGATATCTCAATGCTTATACCAAACCTGAGACCCTTCCTATAGCATGAGATGTGATATCCAACTTCTTCCCATTCCAATCCTGAGACCCTTCCTATTACATGAGATGTGATGTTGCAATGCTTCTAATACCAAACCTGAGATCTTTCCTATAACATGAGATGTGATATCCAACTCCTTCCCATTCCAATTCTGAGACCCTTCCTATAGCATGAGATGTGATATCACAATGCTTATACCAAACCTGAGACCGTTCCTATAGCTTGAGATGTGATATCCAACTCCTTCCCATTCCAATCCTGAGACCCTTCCTATAGCATGAGATGTGATATCTCAAGGCCTCTAATACCAAACCTGAGATCGTTCCTCTAACATGAAATGTGATATCCAACTCCTTCCCCTTCCAAACCTGAGAGCCTTCCTATAACATGAGATGTGACATCCAAGTCCTCCCCATTCCAATCCTGAGACCCTTCCTATAGCATGAGATGTGATATCTCAATGCTTCTAATACCAAACCTGAGACCCATCCTATAACAGGATTTGGGATATCCAACTCCTTCCCATTCCAATCCTGAGACCCTTCCGATAGCAGAGATGTGATATCTCAATGCTTACACCAAACCTGAGACCCTTCCTATGGCCTGAGATGTCATATGCAACTCCTTCCCATTCCAATCCTGAGACCCTTCCTATAGCATTAGTTGTGATATCTCAATGCTTATACCAAATCTGAGACCCTTCCTATAGCATGAGATGTGATATCCAACTTCTTCCCATTCCAATCCTGAGACCCTTCCTATAGCATGAGATGTGATGTCTCAATTCTTCTAATACCAAACCTGAGATCCTTCCTATAACATGAGATGTGATATCCAACTCCTTCCCATTCCAATCCTGAGACCCTTATGATAGCATGAGATGTGATATCTCAATGCCTCTAATACCAAACCTGAGATACTTCTGATAGCATGAGATGTGATATCTCAATGCTTCTAATACCAAACCTGAGATCCTTCCTATAACATGAGATGTGATTTCCAAATCCTTCCACTTCCAAACCTGAGACCCTCCCTTTAGCATGAGATGTGATATCCAACTCCTTCCCATTCCAATACTGAGACCCTTCTGATAGCATGAGATGTGATATTTCAATGCCTCTAATACCAAACCTGAGATCCTACCTCTAACATGAAATGTGATATCCATCTCCTTCCCTTTCCAAACCTGAGACCCTGCCTATAGCATGAGATGTGATATCCAAGTCCTTCCCATTCCAATCCTGAGACCCTTCCTATAGCATGTGATGTGATATCTCAATGCTTATACCAAACCTGAGACCCTTCCTATGGCATGAGATGTCATATACAACTCCTTCCCATTCCAATCCTGAGACCCTTCCTATAGCATGAGATGTGATATCTCAATGCTTATACCAAACCTGAGACCCTTCCTATAGCATGAGATGTGATATCCAACTTCTTCCCATTCTAATCCTGAGACCCTTCCTATAACATGAGATGTGATGTCTCAATGCTTCTAATACCAAACCTGAGACCCTTCCTATAACATGAGATGGGATATCCAACTCCTTCCCATTCCAATCCTGAGACCCTTCCGATAGCAGAGATGTGATACCTCAATGCTTTTACCAAACCTGAGACCCTTCCTATGGCCTGAGATGTCATATACAACTCCTTCCCATTCCAATCCTGAGACCCTTCCTATAGCATGAGATGTGATATCTCAATGCTTATACCAAATCTGAGACCCTTCCTATAGCATGAGATGTGATATCCAACTCCTTCCCATTCCAATCCTGAGACCCTTCCTATAGCATGAGATGTGATGTCTCAATGCTTCTAATACCAAACCTGAGATCCTTCCTATAACATGAGATGTGATATCCAACTCCTTCCCATTCCAATCCTGAGACCCTTATGATAGCATGAGATGTGATATCTCAATGCCTCTAATACCAAACCTGAGATACTTCCGATAGCATGAGATGTGATATCTCAATGCTTCTAATACCAAACCTGAGATCCTTCCTATAACATGAGATGTGATTTCCAAATCCTTCCCCTTTCAAACCTGAGACCTTCCCTTTAGCATGAGATGTGATATCAAACTCCTTCCCATTCCAATCCTGAGACCCATCTGATAGCATGAGATGTGATATTTCAATGCCTCTAATACCAAACCTGAGATCCTACCTCTAACATGAAATGTGATATCCATCTCCTTCCCTTTCCAAACCTGAGACCCTGCCTATAGCATGAGATGTGATATCCAAGTCCTTTCCATTCCAATCCTGAGACCCTTCCTATAGCATGTGATGTGATATCTCAATTCTTATACCAAACCTGAGACCCTTCCTATGGCATGAGATGTCATATACAACTCCTTCCCATTCCAATCCTGAGACCCTTCCTATAGCATGAGATGTGATATCTCAATGCTTATACCAAACCTGAGACCCTTCCTATAGCATGAGATGTGATATCCAAGTCCTTCCATTTCCAATCCTGAGACCCTTCCTATAACATGAGATGTGATGTCGCAATGCTTCTAATACCAAACCTGAGATCTTATCTATAACATGAGATGTGATATCCAACTCCTTCCCATTCCAATCCTGAGACCCTTCCTATAGCATGAGATGTGATATCACAATGCTTATACCAAACCTGAGACCGTTCCTATAGCTTGAGATGTGATATCCAACTCCTTCCCATTCCAATCCTGAGACCCTTCCTATAGCATGAGATGTGATATCTCAAGGCCTCTAATACCAAACCTGAGATCGTTCCTCTAACATGAAATGTGATATCCAACTCCTTCCCCTTCCAAACCTGAGAGCCTTCCTATAACATGAGATGTGATATCCAACTCCTTCCCATTCCAATCCTGAGACCCTTATGATAGCATGAGATGTGATATCTCAATGCCTCTAATACCAAACCTGAGATACTTCCGATAGCATGAGATGTGATATCTCAATGCTTCTAATACCAAACCTGAGATCCTTCCTATAACATGAGATGTGATTTCCAAATCCTTCCCCTTCCAAACCTGAGACCCTCCCTTTAGCATGAGATGTGATATCCAACTCCTTCCCATTCCAATCCTGAGACCCTTCTGATAGCATGAGATGTGATATTTCAATGCCTCTAATACCAAACCTGAGATCCTACCTCTAACATGAAATGTGATATCCATCTCCTTCCCTTTCCAAACCTGAGACCCTGCCTATAGCATGAGATGTGATATCCAAGTCCTTTCCATTCCAATCCTGAGACCCTTCCTATAGCATGTGATGTGATATCTCAATGCTTATACCAAACCTGAGACCCTTCCTATGGCATGAGATGTCATATACAACTCCTTCCCATTCCAAACCTGAGACCCTTCCTATAGCATGAGATGTGATATCTCAATGCTTATACCAAACCTGAGACCCTTCCTATAGCATGAGATGTGGTATCCAACTTCTTCCCATTCCAATCCTGAGACCCTTCCTATAACATGAGATGTGATGTCGCAATGCTTCTAATACCAAACCTGAGATCTTTCCTATAACATGAGATGTGATATCCAACTCCTTCCCATTCCAATCCTGAGACCCTTCCTATAGCATGAGATGTGATATCACAATGCTTATACCAAACCTGAGACCGTTCCTATAGCTTGAGATGTGATATCCAACTCCTTCCCATTCCAATCCTGAGACCCTTCCTATAGCATGAGATGTGATATCTCAAGGCCTCTAATACCAAACCTGAGATCGTTCCTCTAACATGAAATGTGATATCCAACTCCTTCCCCTTCCAAACCTGAGAGCCTTCCTATAGCATGAGATATGATAGCCAAGTCCTTTCCATTCCAATCCTGAGACCCTTCCTATAGCATGTGATGTGATATCTCAATTCTTATACCAAACCTGAGACCCTTCCTATGGCATGAGATGTCATATACAACTCCTTCCCATTCCAATCCTGAGACCCTTCCTATAGCATGAGATGTGATATCTCAATGCTTATACCAAACCTGAGACCCTTCCTATAGCATGAGATGTGATATCCAAGTCCTTCCATTTCCAATCCTGAGACCCTTCCTATAACATGAGATGTGATGTCGCAATGCTTCTAATACCAAACCTGAGATCTTATCTATAACATGAGATGTGATATCCAACTCCTTCCCATTCCAATCCTGAGACCCTTCCTATAGCATGAGATGTGATATCACAATGCTTATACCAAACCTGAGACCGTTCCTATAGCTTGAGATGTGATATCCAACTCCTTCCCATTCCAATCCTGAGACCCTTCCTATAGCATGAGATGTGATATCTCAAGGCCTCTAATACCAAACCTGAGATCGTTCCTCTAACATGAAATGTGATATCCAACTCCTTCCCCTTCCAAACCTGAGAGCCTTCCTATAACATGAGATGTGATATCCAACTCCTTCCCATTCCAATCCTGAGACCCTTATGATAGCATGAGATGTGATATCTCAATGCCTCTAATACCAAACCTGAGATACTTCCGATAGCATGAGATGTGATATCTCAATGCTTCTAATACCAAACCTGAGATCCTTCCTATAACATGAGATGTGATTTCCAAATCCTTCCCCTTCCAAACCTGAGACCCTCCCTTTAGCATGAGATGTGATATCCAACTCCTTCCCATTCCAATCCTGAGACCCTTCTGATAGCATGAGATGTGATATTTCAATGCCTCTAATACCAAACCTGAGATCCTACCTCTAACATGAAATGTGATATCCATCTCCTTCCCTTTCCAAACCTGAGACCCTGCCTATAGCATGAGATGTGATATCCAAGTCCTTTCCATTCCAATCCTGAGACCCTTCCTATAGCATGTGATGTGATATCTCAATGCTTATACCAAACCTGAGACCCTTCCTATGGCATGAGATGTCATATACAACTCCTTCCCATTCCAAACCTGAGACCCTTCCTATAGCATGAGATGTGATATCTCAATGCTTATACCAAACCTGAGACCCTTCCTATAGCATGAGATGTGGTATCCAACTTCTTCCCATTCCAATCCTGAGACCCTTCCTATAACATGAGATGTGATGTCGCAATGCTTCTAATACCAAACCTGAGATCTTTCCTATAACATGAGATGTGATATCCAACTCCTTCCCATTCCAATCCTGAGACCCTTCCTATAGCATGAGATGTGATATCACAATGCTTATACCAAACCTGAGACCGTTCCTATAGCTTGAGATGTGATATCCAACTCCTTCCCATTCCAATCCTGAGACCCTTCCTATAGCATGAGATGTGATATCTCAAGGCCTCTAATACCAAACCTGAGATCGTTCCTCTAACATGAAATGTGATATCCAACTCCTTCCCCTTCCAAACCTGAGAGCCTTCCTATAGCATGAGATATGATAGCCAAGTCCTTCCAATTCCAATCCTGAGACCCATCCTATAACATGAAATGTGATATCCAACTCCTTCCCATTCCAACCTGAGACCCTTCCTATAGCATGAGATGGGATATCTCAATGCTTCTAATACCAAACCTGAGACTCTTCCTATAACATGAGATGGGATATCCAACTCATTCCCATTCCAATCCTGAGACCCTTCCGATAGCAGAGATATGATATCTCAATGCTTATACCAAACCTGAGACCCTTCCTATGGCCTGAGATGTCATATACAACTCCTTCCCATTCCAATCCTGAGACCCTTCCTATAGCATGAGATGTGATATCTCAATGCTTATACCAAATCTGAGACCCTTCCTATAGCATGAGATGTGATATCCAACTCCTTCCCATTCCAATCCTGAGACCCTTCCTATAGCATGAGATGTGATGTCTCAATGCTTCTAATACCAAACCTTAGATCCTTTCTATAACATGAGATGTGATATCCAACTCCTTCCCATTCCAATCCTGAGACCCTTATGATAGCATGAGATGTGATATCTCAATGCCTCTAATACCAAACCTGAGATACTTCTGATAGCATGAGATGTGATATCTCAATGCTTCTAATACCAAACCTGAGATCCTTCCTATAACATGAGATGTGATTTCCAAATCCTCCCGCTTCCAAACCTGAGACCCTCCCTTTAGCATGAGATGTGATATCCAACTCCTTCCCATTCCAATCCTGAGACCCTTCTGATAGCATGAGATGTGATATCTCAATGCCTCTAATTCCAAACCTGAGATCCTACCTCTAACATGAAATGTGATATCCATCTCCTTCCCTTTCCAAACCTGAGACCCTGCCTATAGCATGAGATGTGATATCCAAGTCCTTCCCATTCCAATCCTGAGACCCTTCCTATAGCATGTGATGTGATATCTCAATGCTTATACCAAACCTGAGACCCTTCCTATGGCATGAGATGTCATATACAACTCCTTCGCATTCCAATCCTGAGACCCTTCCTATAGCATGAGATGTGATATCTCAATGCTTATACCAAACCTGAGACCCTTCCTATAGCATGAGATGTGATATCCAACTTCTTCCCATTCCAATCCTGAGACCCTTCCTATAACATGAGATGTGATGTCTCAATGCTTCTAATACCAAACCTGAGATCTTTCCTATAACATGAGATGTGATATCCAACTCCTTCCCATTCCAATCCTGAGACCCTTCCTATAGCATGAGATGTGATATCACAATGCTTATACCAAACCTGAGACCGTTCCTATAGCTTGAGATGTGATATCCAACTCCTTCCCATTCCAATCCTGAGACCCTTCCTATAGCATGAGATGTGATAAATCAAGGCCTCTAATACCAAACCTAAGATCCTTCCTCTAACATGAAATGTGATATCCAACTCCTTCCCCTTCCAAACCTGATAGCCTTCTTATAGCATGAGATATGATATCCAAGTCCTTCCCATTCCAATCCTGAGACCCTTCCTATAACATGAAATGTGATATCCTACTCCTTCCCATTCCAACCTGGGACCCTTCCTATATCATGAGATGGGATATCTCAATGCTTCTAATACCAAACCTGAGACCCTTCCTATAACATGAGATGGGAATATCCAACTCCTTCCCATTCCAATCCTGAGACCCTTCCGATAGCAGAGATGTGATATCTCAATGCTTATACCAAACCTGAGATCCTTCCTATAACATGAGATGTGATATCCAACTCCTTCCCATTCCAATCCTGAGACACTTCCTATAGCATGAGATGTGATATCTCACTGCTTATACCAAACCTGAGACCCTTCCTATAGAATGAGATGTGATATCCAACTCCTTCCCATTCCAATCCTGAGACCCTTCCTATAGCATGAGATGTGATATCTCAATGCTTCTAATAACAAACTTGAGACCCTCCCTATAGCATGAGATGTGATACCCAAGTCCTTCCCATTCCAATCCTGAGACACTTCCTATAGCATGAGATGTGATATCTCAATGCTTCTAATACCAAACCTGAGACTTTTCCTATAACATGAGATGGGATATCCAACTCCTTCCCATTCCAATCCTGAGACCCTTCCAATAGCAGAGATGTGATATCTCAATGCTTATACCAAACCTAAGACCCTTCCTATGGCATGAGATGTGATATCCAACTCCTTCCCATTCCAATCCCGAGACCCTTCCTATAGCATGAGATGTGATATCTCGATGCTTATACCAAATCTGAGACCCTTCCTATAGCATGAGATGTGATATCCAACTCCTTCCCATTCCAATCCTGAGGCCCTTCCTATAGCATGAGATGTGATGTCTCAATGCTTCTAATACCAAACCTGAGATCCTTCCTATAACATGAGATGTGATATCCAACTCCTTCACATTCCAATCCTGAGACCCTTCCTATAGCATGAGATGTGATGTCTCAATGCTTCTAATACCAAACCTGAGAACCTTCCTACAGCATGCGATGTGATATCTCAATGCTTCTAATACCAAACCTGAGACCAGTCCTATAACATGAGATTGGATATCCAACTCCTTCCCCTTCCAAACCTGAGACCCTTCCTATAGCATGAGATGTGATATCTAACTTCTTCCCATTCCAATCCTGAGACCCTTCCTATAGCATGATATGTGATATCTCAATGCCTCTAATACCAAACCTGATATCCTTCCTCTAACATGAAATGTGATATCGAACTCCTTCCCTTTCCAAACCTGAGAGCCTACCTATAGCATGAGATGTGATATCCAAGTCCTTCCCATTCCAATCCTTAGACCCTTCCTACAGCATGCAATATGATATCTCAATGATTCTAATAACAAACCTGAGACCCGTCCTATAACATGAGATGTGATATCCAACTCCTTCCAGTTTCAAACCTGAGACCCTTCCTATAACATGAGATGTGATATCCAACTCCTTCCCGTTTCAAACCTGAGACCCTTCCTATAGCATATGTGATATCCAACTCCTTCCCATTCCAAACATGAGACCCTTCCTATAGCAAGAATGTAATATCCAACTCCTTCCCATTCCAATCCTGAGACCATTCCTATAGCATGAGATGTGATATCTCAATGCTTCTAATACCAAACCTGAGATCCTTCCTATGACATGAGATTGGATATCCAACTCCTTCCCCTTCCAAACCTGAGACCCTTCCTATAGCATGAGATGTGATATCCAACTTCTTCCCATTCCAATCCTGAGACCCTTCCTATAACATGAGATGTGATGTCTCAATGCTTCTAATACCAAACCTGAGATCTTTCCTATAACATGAGATGTGATATCCAACTCCTTCCCATTCCAATCCTGAGACTCTTCCTATAGCTTGAGATGTGATATCCGAAATCCTTCCCATTCCAATTCTGAGACCCTTCCTATACCATGAGACTTGATATCTCAATGCTTCTAATACCAAACCTGAGACCCGTCCTATAACATTAGATGTGATATCCAAATCTTTCCCCTTCCAAACCTTAGACCCTTCCTTTATCATGAGATCTGATATCCAACTCCTTCCCATTCCAATCCTGAGACCCTTCCGATATCATGAGATTTGTTATCTCAATGCTTCTAATATCAAAATTGAGACCCGCCTATAACATGAGATGTGATATCCAAATCTTTCCCCTTCCAAACCTCAGACCCTTCCTTTATCATGAGATGGGATATCCAACTCCTTCTTATTCCAATCCTGAGACCCTTCCGATAGCAGAGATGTGATATCTCAATGCTTATACCAATCCTGAGACCCTTCCTATGGCCTGAGATGTCATATACAACTCCTTCCCAATCCAATCCTGAGACCCTTCCTATAGCATGAGATGTGATATCTCAATGCTTATACCAAATCTGAGACCCTTCCTATAGCATGAGATGTGATATCCAACTCCTTCCCATTCCAATCCTGAGACCCTTCCTATAGCATGAGATGTGATGTCTCAATGCTTCTAATAACAAACCTGAGATCCTTCCTATAACATGAGATGTGATATCCAACTCCTTCCCATTCCAATCCTGAGACCCTTCCTAAAGCATGAGATGTGATGTCTCAATGGCTCTAATACCAAACCTGAGAACCTTCCTACAGCATGCGATGTGATATCTCAATGCTTCTAATACCAAACCTGAGACCAGTCCTATAACATGAGATTGGATATCCAACTCCTTCCCCTTCCAAACCTGAGACCCTTCCTAAAGCTTGAGATGTGATATCCAACTCCTTCCCATTTCAATCCTGAGACCCTTCCTATAGCATGAGATGTGATATCTCAATGCTTCTAATATCAAACTTGAGACCCTCCCTATAGCATGAGATGTGATACCCAAGTCCTTCCCATTCCAATCCTGAGACACTTCCTATAGCATGAGATGTGATATCTCAATGCTTATACCAAACCTGAGACCCTTCCTATAGCATGAGATGTGATATCCAACTCCTTCCCATTCCAATCCCGAGACCCTTCCTATAGCATGAGATGTGATATCTCGATGCTTATACCAAACCTGAGACCCTTCCTATAGCATGAGATGTGATATCCAACTCCTTCCCATTCCAATCCTAAGACCCTTCCTATAGCATGAGATGTGATATCTCAATGCCTCTAATACCAAACCTGAGATCCTTCCTCTAACATGAAATGTGATATCCAACTCCTTCCCTTTCCAAACCTGAGAGCCTACCGATAGCATGAGATGTGATATCCAAGTCCTTCCCATTCCAATCCTTAGACCCTTCCTACAGCATGCAATATGATATCTCAATGATTCTAATAACAAACCTGAGACCCATCCTATAACATGAGATGGGATATCCAACTCCTTCCCATTCCAATCCTGAGACACTTCCGATAGCAGAGATGTGATATCTCAATGCTTATACCAAACCTGAGACCCTTCCTATAACATGAGATGTGATATCCAACTCCTTCCCGGTCCAAACCTGAGACCCTTCCTATAGCATATGTGATATCCAACTCCTTCCCATTCCAAACATGAGACCCTTCCTATAGCAAGAATGTAATATCCAACTCCTTCCCATTCCAATCCTGAGACCATTCCTATAGCATGAGATGTGATATCTCAATGCTTCTAATACCAAACCTGAGATCCTTCCTATGACATGAGATGTGATATCCAATTCCTCCCCATTCCAAACCTGAGAACCTTCCTACAGCATGCGATGTGATATCTCAATGCTTCTAATACCATACCCGAGACCAGTCCTATAACATGAGATTGGATATCCAACTCCTTCCCCTTCCAAACCTGAGACCCTTCCTATAGCATGAGATGTGATATCCAACTTCTTCCCATTCCACTCCTGAGACCCTTCCTATAACATGAGATGTGATGTCTCATGCTTCTAATACCAAACCTGAGATCTTTCCTATAACATGAGATGTGATATCCAACTCCTTCCCATTCCAATCCTGAGACCCTTCCTATAGCATGAGATGTGATATCTCAATGCTTATACCAAACCTGAGACCCTTCCTATAACATGAGATGTGATATCCAACTCCTTCCCATTCCAATCCTGAGACCCTTCCTATAGCATGAGATGTGATATCTCAAGGCCTCTAATACCAAACCTGAGATCCTTCCTCTAACATGAAATGTGATATCCAACTCCTTCCCCTTCCAAACCTGAGAGCCTTCCTATAGCATGAGATATGATATCCAAGTCCTTCCCATCCAATCCTGAGACCCTTCCTATAACATGAAATGTGATATCCAACTCCTTCCCATTCCAACCTGAGACCCTTCCTATAGCATGAGATGGGATATCCAACTCCTTCCAAATCCAATACTGATACCCTTCCGATAGCATGAGATGTGATATCCCAATGCTTCTACCAAACCTGAGACCCATACTATGGCATGAGATGTGATATCAAACTCCTTCCCATTCCAATCCTGAGACCCTACCTATAGCTTGAGATGTGATATCCAACTCCTTCCCATTCCAATTCTGAGACCCTTCCTATACCATGAGACTTGATATCTCAATGCTTCTAATACAAAACCTGAGACCCGTCCTATAACATGAGATGTGATATCCAAATCCTTCCCCTTCCAAACCTTAGACCCCTCCTTTATCATGAGATGTGATATCCAATTCCTTCCCATTCCAATCCTGAGACCCTTCCGATATCATGAGATTTGTTATCTCAATGCTTCTAATATCAAACTTGAGACCCTCCCTATAGCATGAGATGTGACATCCAAGTCCTCCCCATTCCAATCCTGAGACTCTTCCTATAGCATGAGATGTGATATCTCAATGCTTCTAATACCAAACCTGAGACCCTTCCTATAACATGAGATGGGATATCCAACTCCTTCCCATTCCAATCATGAGACCCTTCCGATAGCAGAGATGTGATATCTCAATGCTTATACCAAACCTGAGACCCTTCCTATGGCCTGATTTGTCATATACAACTCCTTCCCATTCCAATCCTGAGACCCTTCCTATAGCATGAGATGTGATATCTCAATGCTTATACCAAATCCGAGACCCTTCCTATAGCATGAGATGTGATATCCAACTCCTTCCCATTCCAATCTGAGACCCTTCCTATAGCATGAGATGTGATGTCTCATTGCTTCTAATACCAAACATGAGATCCTTCCTATAACATGAGATGTGATATCCAACCCCTCCCCATTCCAATCCTGAGACCCTTATGATAGCATGAGATGTGATATCTCAATGCCTCTAATACCAAACCTGAGATACTTCTGATAGCATGAGATGTGATATCTCAATGCTTCTAGTACCAAACCTGAGATCCTTCCTATAACATGAGATGTGATTTCCAAATCCTTCCACTTCCAAACCTGAGACCCTCCCTTTAGCATGAGATGTGATATCCAACTCCTTCCCATTCCAATCCTGAGACCCTTCTGATAGCATGAGATGTGATATTTCAATGCCTCTAATACCAAACCTGAGATCCTACCTCTAACATGAAATGTGATATCCATCTCCTTCCCTTTCCAAACCTGAGACCCTGCCTATAGCATGAGATGTGATATCAAAAGTCCTTCCCATTCCAATCCTGAGACCCTTCCTATAGCATGTGATGTGATATCTCAATGCTTATACCAAACCTGAGACCCTTCCTATGGCATGAGATGTCATATACAACTCCTTCCCATTCCAATCCTGAGACCCTTCCTATAGCATGAGATGTGATATCTCAATGCTTATACCAAACCTGAGACCCTTCCTATAGCATGAGATGTGATATCCAACTTCTTCCCATTCCAATCCTGAGACCCTTCCTATAACATGAGACGTGATGTCTCAATGCTTGTAATACCAAACCTGAGACCCTTCCTATAACATGAGATGGGATATCCAACTCCTTCCCATTCCAATCCCGAGACCCTTCCGATAGCAGAGATGTGATATCTCAATGCTTATACCAAACCTGAGACCCTTCCTATGGCCTGAGATGTCATATACAATATCTCAATGCTTATACCAAATCTGAGACCCTTCCTATAGCATGAGATGTGATGTCTCAATGCTTCTAATACCAAACATGAGATCCTTCCTATAACATGAGATGTGATATCCAACTCCTTCCCATTCCAATCCTGAGACCCTTATGATAGCATGAGATGTGATATCTCAATGCCTCTAATACAAAACCTGAGATACTTCCGATAGCATGAGATGTGATATCTCAATGCTTCTAATACCAAACCTGAGATCCTTCCTATAACATGAGATGTGATTTCCAAATCCTTCCCCTTCCAAACCTGAGACCCTCCCTTTAGCATGAGATGTGATATCCAACTCCTTCCCATTCCAATCCTGAGACCCTTCTGATAGCATGAGATGTGATATTTCAATGCCTCTAATACCAAACCTGAGATCCTACCTCTAACATGAAATGTGATATCCATCTCCTTCCCTTTCCAAACCTGAGACCCTGCCTATAGCATGAGATGTGATATCCAAGTCCTTCCCATTACAATCCTGAGACCCTTCCTATAGCATGTGATGTGATATCTCAATGCTTATACCAAACCTGAGACCCTTCCTATGGCATGAGATGTCATATACAACTCCTTCCCATTCCAATCCTGAGACCCTTCCTATAGCATGAGATGTGATATCTCAATGCTTATACCAAACCTGAGACCCTTCCTATAGCATGAGATGTGATATCCAACTTCTTCCCATTCCAATCCTGAGACCCTTCCTGTAACATGAGATGTGATGTCTCAATGCTTCTAATACCAAACCTGAGATCTTTCCTATAACATGAGATGTGATATCCATCTCCTTCCCATTCCAATCCTGAGACCCTTCCTATAGCATGAGATGTGATATCACAATGCTTATACCAAACCTGAGACCGTTCCTATAGCTTGAGATGTGATATCCAACTCCTTCCCATTCCAACCTGAGACCCTTCCTATAGCATGAGATGGGATATCTCAATGCTTCTAATACCAAACCTGAGACTCTTCCTATAACATGAGATGGGATATCCAACTCCTTCCCATTCCAATCCTGAGACCCTTCCGATAGCAGAGATGTGATATCTCAATGCTTATACCAAACCTGAGACCCTTCCTATGGCCTGAGATGTGATATCCAACTGCTTCCCATTCCAATCCTGAGACCCTTCCTATAGCATGAGATGTGATATCTCAATGCTTATACCAAATCTGAGACCCTTCCTATAGCATGAGATGTGATATCCAACTCCTTCCCATTCCAATCCTGAGACCCTTCCTATAGCATGAGATGTGATGTCTCAATGCTTCTAATACCAAACCTGAGATCCTTCCTATAACATGAGATGTGATATCCAACTCCTTCCGATTCCAATCCTGAGACCCTTATGATAGCATGAGATGTGATATCTCAATGCTTCTAATACCAAACCTGAGATCCTTCCTATAACATGAGATGTGATTTCCAAATCCTTCCCCTTCCAAACCTGAGACCCTCCCTTTAGCATGAGATGTGATATCCAACTCCTTCCCATTCCAATCCTGAGACCCTTCTGATAGCATGAGATGTGATATCTCAATGCCTCTAATACCAAACCTGAGATCCTACCTCTAACATGAAATGTGATATCCATCTCCTTCCCTTTCCAAACCTGAGACCCTGTCTATAGCATGAGATGTCATATACAATTCCTTCCCATTCCAATCCTGAGACCCTTCCTATAGCACGAGATGTGATATCTCAATGCTTATACCAAACCTGAGACCCTTCCTATAGCATGAGATGTGATATCCAACTCCTTCCCATTCCAATCCTGAGACCCTTCCTATAGCATGAGATGTGATATCCAACTCCTTCCCATTCCAATCCTGAGACCCTTCCTGTAGCCTGAGATTTGATACCTCAATGCCTCTAATACCAAACCTGAGATCCTTCCTCTAACATGAAATGTGATATCCAACTCCTTCCCTTTCCAAACCTGAGAGCCTATCTATAGCATGAGATGTGATATCCAAGTCCTTCCCATTCCAATCCTGAGACACATCCGATAGCAGAGATGTGATATCTCAATGCTTATACCAAACCTGAGACACTTCCTATGACATGAGATGTGATATCCAACTCCTTCCCGTTCCAAACCTGAGACCCTTCCTTTAGCATGAGATGTGATATCCAGCTCCTTCCCATTCCAATCCTGAGACACTTCCGATAGCATGAGATGTGATATCTCAATGCTTCTAATATCAAAACTGAGACCCTCTCTATAGCATGATATGTGATATCTAAGTCCTTCCCATTCCAATTCTGAGACCCTTCCTATAGCATGAGATGTGATATCTCAATGCTTCTACCAAACCTGAGACCCTTCCTTTAGCATGAGATGTGATAACCAACTCCTTCCCATTCCAATCCTGAGACCCTTCCTATAGCATGAGATGTGATATCTCAATACTTCTAATACCAAACCTGAGATCCTTCCGATAACATGAGATGTGATATCCAAATCCTTCCCCTTCCAAACCTGAGACCCTCCCTTTAGCATGAGATGTGATATCCAACTCCTTCCCATTCCAATCCTGAGACCCTTCTGATAGCATGAGATGTGATATCTCAATGCTTCTATACCAAACCTGAGATCC
The DNA here is from genome assembly GCF_040938575.1 of Ambystoma mexicanum. Lineage (NCBI taxonomy): Eukaryota > Metazoa > Chordata > Amphibia > Caudata > Ambystomatidae > Ambystoma > Ambystoma mexicanum. The sequence continues at coordinate 345,668,041 of NC_090936.1, forward strand.
TTCCGATAGCATGAGATGTGATATCTCAATGCTTCTAATACCAAACCTGAGATCCTTCCTATAACATGAGATGTGATATCCAAATCCTTCCCCTTCCAAACCCGAGACCCTCCCTTTAGCATGAGATGTGATATCCAACTCCTTCCCATTCCAATCCTGAGACTCTTCTGATAGCATGAGATGTGATATCTCAATGCCTCTAATACCAAACCTGAGATCCTACCTCTAACATGAAATGTGATATAAAACTCTTTCCCCTTCCAAACCTGAAAGCCTTCCTATAGCATGAGATGTGATATCCAAGTCCTTCCCATTCCAATCCTGAGACCCTTCCTATAACATGAGATGTGATATCCAACTCCTTCCCCTTCCAACCTGAGACCCTTCCTATAGCATGAGATGGGATATCCAACTCCTTCCAAATCCAATCCTGATACCCTTCCGATAGCATGAGATGTGATATCCCAATGCTTCTACCAAACCTGAGACCCATACTATGGCATGAGATGTGATATCAAACTCCTTCCCCTTCCAAACCTTAGACCCTTCCTTTATCATGAGATGTGATATCCAACTCCTTCCCATTCCATCCCTGAGGCCCTTCCGATTTCATGAGATGTGATATCTCAATGCTTCTAATATCAAACTTGAGACCCTCCCTATAGCATGAGATGTGATATCCAAGTCCTTCCCATTCCAATCCTGAGACCCTTCCTATAGCATGAGATGTGATATCTCAATGCTTCTAATACCAAACCTGAGACCCTTCCTATAACATGAGATGGGAATATCCAACTCCTTCCCATTCCAATCCTGAAACCCTTCCGATAGCATGAGATGTGATATCTCAATGCTTCTAATACCAAACCTGAGATCCTTCCTATAACATGACATGTGATATCCAAATCCTTACCCTTCCAAACCTGAGACCCTCCCTTTAGCATGAGATGTGATATCCAACTCCTTCCCATTCCAATCCTGAGACTCTTCTGATAGCATGAGATGTGATATCTCAATGCCTCTAATACCAAACCTGAGATCCTACCTCTAACATGAAATGTGATATCCAACTCTTTCCCCTTCCAAACCTGAGAGCCTTCCTATAGCATGAGATGTGATATCCAAGTCCTTCCCATTCCAATCCTGAGACCCTTCCTATAACATGAGATGTGATATCCAACTCCATCCCATTCCAACCTGAGACCCTTCCTATAGCATGAGATGGGATATCCAACTCCTTCCAAATCCAATCCTGATACCCTTCGATAGCATGAGATGTGATATCCCAATGCTTCTACCAAACCTGAGACCCATACTATGGCATGAGATGTGATATCAAACTCCTTCCCCTTCCAAACCTTAGACCCTTCCTTTATCATGAGATGTGATATCCAACTCCTTCCCATTCCATCCCTGAGACCCTTCCGATATCATGAGATGTGATATCTCAATGCTTCTAATATCAAACTTGAGACCCTCCCTATAGCATGAGATGTGATATCCAAGTCCTTCCATTTCCAATCCTGAGACCCTTCCTATAGCATGAGATGTGATATCTCAATGCTTCTAATACCAAACCTGAGACCCTTCCTATAACATGAGATGGGAATATCCAACTCCTTCCCATTCCAATCCTGAGACCCTTCCGATAGCAGAGATGTGATATCTCAATGCTTATACCAAACCTGAGATCCTTCCTATAACATGAGATGTGATATCCAACTCCTTCCCATTCCAATCCTGAGATACTTCCTGTAGCATGAGATGTGATATCTCACTGCTTATACCAAACCTGAGACCCTTCCTATAGCATGAGATGTGATATCCAACTCCTTCCCATTCCAATCCTGAGACCCTTCCTATAGCATGAGATGTGATATCTCAATGCTTCTAATATCAAACTTGAGACCCTCCCTATAGCATGAGATGGGATATCCAACTCCTTCCCATTCCAATCCTGAGACCCTTCCGATAGCATGAGATGTGATGTCTCAATGCTTCTAATACCAAACCTGAGATCCTTCCTATAACATGAAATGTGATATCCAACTCCTTCCCATTCCAATCCTGAGACCCTTCCTATAGCATGAGATGTGATATCTCAATGCTTATACCAAACCTGAGACCCTTCCTATAGCATGAGATGTGATATCCAACTCCTTCCCATTCCAATCCTGAGACCCTTCCTATAGCATGAGATGTGATATCTCAATGCCTCTAATACCAAACCTGAGATCCTTCCTCTAACATGAAATGTGATATCAAACTCCTTCCCTTTCCAAACCTGAGAGCCTACCTATAGCATGAGATGTGATTTCCAAGTCCTTCCCATTCCAATCCTTAGACCCTTCCTACAGCATGCAATATGATATCTCAATGATTCTAATAACAAACCTGAGACCTGTCCTATAACATGAGATGGGATATCCAACACCTTCCCATTCCAATCCTGAGACACTTCCGATAGCAGAGATGTGATATCTCAATGCTTATACCAAACCTAAGACCCTTCCTATAACATGAGATGTGATATCCAACTCCTTCCCGTTTCAAACCTGAGACCCTTCCTATAGCATATGTGATATCCAACTCCTTCCCATTCCAAACATGAGACCCTTCCTATAGCAAGAATGTAATATCCAACTCCTTCCCATTCCAATCCTGAGACCATTCCTATAGCATGAGATGTGATATCTCAATGCTTCTAATATCAAACCTGAGATCCTTCCTATAACATGAGATGTGATATCCAATTCCTCCCCATTCCAAACCTGAGAACCTTCCTACAGCATGCGATGTGATATCTCAATGCTTCTAATACCAAACCTGAGACCCTTCCTATAGCATGAGATGTGATATCCAACTCCTTCCCCTTCCAAACCTGAGACCCTTCCTATAGCATGAGATGTGATATCCAACTCCTTCCCATTCCAATCCGGAGACCCTTCCTATAGCATGAGATGTGCTATCTCAATGCTTATACCAAACCTGAGACCCTTCCTAAAGCTTGAGATGTGATATCCAACTCCTTCCCATTCCAATCCTGAGACCCTTCCTATAACATGAAATGTGATATCCAACTCCTTCCCATTCCAACCTGAGACCCTTCCTATAGCATGAGATGGGATATCCAACTCCTTCCAAATCCAATACTGATACCCTTCCAATAGCATGAGATGTGATATCCCAATGCTTCTACCAAACCTGAGAACCATACTATGGCATGAGATGTGATATCAAACTCCTTCCCATTCCAATCCTGAGACTCTTCCTATAGCTTGAGATGTGATATCTAAATCCTTCCCATTCCAATTCTGAGACCCTTCCTATACCATGAGACTTGATATCTCAATGCTTCTAATACCAAACCTGAGACCCGTCCTATAAGATGAGATGTGATATCCAAATCTTTCCCATTCCAAACCTTAGACCCTTCCTTTATCATGAGATGTGATATCCAACTCCTTCCCATTCCAATCCTGAGACCCTTCCGATATCATGAGATTTGTTATCTCAATGCTTCTAATATCAAAATTGAGACCCGTCCTATAACATGAGATGTGATATCCAAATCTTTCCCCTTCCAAACCTTAGACCCTTCCTTTATCATGAGATGGGATATCCAACTCCTTCCCATTCCAATCCTGAGACCCTTCCGATAGCAGAGATGTGATATCTCAATGCTTATACCAATCCTGAGACCCTTCCTATGGCCTGAGATGTCATATACAACTCCTTCCCAATCCAATCCTGAGACCCTTCCTATATCATGAGATGTGATATCTCAATGCTTATACCAAATCTGAGATCCTTCCTATAACATGAGATGTGATATCCAACACCTTCCCATTCCAATCCTGAGACCCTTCCTATAGCATGAGATGTGATGTCTCAATGCTTCTAATACCAAACCTGAGAACCTTCCTACAGCATGCAATGTGATATCTCAATGCTTCTAATACCAAACCTGAGACCAGTCCTATAACATGAGATTGGATATCGAACTCCTTCCCCTTCCAAACCTGAGACCCTTCCTATAGCATGAGATGTGATATCCAACTTCTTCCCATTCCAATCCTGAGACCCTTCCTATAACATGAGATGTGATGTCTCAATGCTTCTAATACCAAACCTGAGATCTTTCCTATAACATGAGATGTAATATCCAACTCCTTCCCATTCCAATCCTGAGACCCTTCCTATAGCATGAGATGTGCTATCGCAATGCTTATACCAAACCTGAGACCCTTCCTAAAGCTTGAGATGTGATATCCAACTCCTTCCCATTCCAATCCTGAGACCCTTCCTATAGCATGATATGTGATATCTCAATGCCTCTAATACCAAACCTGAGATCCTTCCTCTAACATGAAATGTGATATCGAACTCCTTCCCTTTCCAAACCTGAGAGCCTACCTATAGCATGAGATGTGATATCCAAGTCCTTCCCATTCCAATCCTTAGACCCTTCCTACAGCATGCAATATGATATCTCAATGATTCTAATAACAAACCTGAGACCCGTCCTATAACATGAGATTGGATATCCAACACCTTCCCATTCCAATCCTGAGACACTTCCGATAGCAGAGATGTGATATCTCAATGCTTATAACAAACCTGAGACCCTTCCTGTAACATGAGATGTGATATCCAACTCCTTCCCGTTTCAAACCTGAGACCCTTCCTATAGCATATGTGATATCCAACTCCTTCCCATTCCAAACATGAGACCCTTCCTATAGCAAGAATGTAATATCCAACTCCTTCCCATTCCAATCCTGAGACCATTCCTATAGCATGAGATGTGATATCTCAATGCTTCTAATACCAAACCTGAGATCCTTCCTATGACATGAGATGTGATATCCATTTCCTCCCCATTCCAAACCTGAGAACCTTCCTACAGCATGCGATGTGATATCTCAATGCTTCTAATACCAAACCTGAGACCAGTCCTATAACATGAGATTGGATATCCAACTCCTTCCCTTTCTAAACCTGAGACCCTTCCTATAGCATGAGATGTGATATCCAACTTCTTCCCATTCCAATCCTGAGACCCTTCCTATAACATGAGATGTGATGTCTCAATGCTTCTAATACCAAACCTGAGATCTTTCCTATAACATGAGATGTGATATCCAACTCCTTCCCATTCCAATCCTGAGACCCTTCCTATAGCATGAGATGTGCTATCTCAATGCTTATACCAAACAAGAGACCCTTCCTAAAGCTTGAGATGTGATATCCAACTTCTTCCCATTCCAATCCTGAGACCCTTCCTATAACATGAGATGTGATGTCTCAATGCTTCTAATACCAAACCTGAGATCTTTCCTATAACATGAGATGTGATATCCAACTCCTTCCCATTCCAATCCTGAGACCCTTCCTATAGCATGAGATGTGCTATCTCAATGCTTATACCAAACAAGAGACCCTTCCTAAAGCTTGAGATGTGATATCCAACTCCTTCCCATTCCAATCCTGAGACCCTTCCTATAACATGAAATGTGATATCCAACTCCTTCCCATTCCAACCTGAGACCCTTCCTATAGCATGAGATGGGATATCCAACTCCTTCCAAATCCAATACTGATACCCTTCCAATAGCATGAGATGTGATATCCCATTGCTTCTACCAAACCTGAGAACCATACTATGGCATGAGATGTGATATCAAACTCCTTCCCATTCCAATCCTGAGACTCTTCCTATAGCTTGAGATGTGATATCCGAAATCCTTCCCATTCCAATTCTGAGACCCTTCCTATACCATGAGACTTGATATCTCAATGCTTCTAATACCAAACCTGAGACCCGTCCTATAACATGAGATGTGATATCCAAATCTTTCCCCTTCCAAACCTTAGACCCTTCCTTTATCATGAGATGTGATATCCAACTCCTTCCCATTCCAATCCTGAGACCCTTATGATATCATGAGATTTGTTATCTCAATGCTTCTAATATCAAAATTGAGACCCGTCCTATAACATGAGATGTGATATCCAAATCTTTCCCCTTCCAAACCTTAGACCCTTCCTTTATCATGAGATGGGATATCCAACTGCTTCCCATTCCAATCCTGAGACCCTTCCGATAGCAGAGATGTGATATCTCAATGCTTATACCAATCCTGAGACCCTTCCTATGGCCTGAGATGTCATATACAACTCCTTCCCAATCCAATCCTGAGACCCTTCCTATAGCATGAGATGTGATGTCTCAATGCTTCTAATACCAAACCTGAGATCCTTCCTATAACATGAGATGTGATATCCAACTCCTTCCCATTCCAATCCTGAGACCCTTCCTATAGCATGAGATGTGATGTCTCAATGCTTCTAATACCAAACCTGAGAACCTTCCTACAGCATGCGATGTGATATCTCAATGCTTCTAATACCAAACCTGAGACCAGTCCTATTACATGAGATTGGATATCCAACTCCTTCCCCTTCCAAACCTGAGACCCTTCCTATAGCATGAGATGTGATATCCAACTTCTTCCCATTCCAATCCTGAGACCCTTCCTATAACATGAGATGTGATGTCTCAATGCTTCTAATACCAAACCTGAGATCTTTCCTATAACATGAGATGTAATATCCAACTCCTTCCCATTCCAATCCTGAGACCCTTCCTATAGCATGAGATGTGCTATCTCAATGCTTATACCAAACCTGAGACCCTTCCTAAAGCTTGAGATGTGATATCCAACTCCTTCCCATTCCAATCCTGAGACCCTTCCTATAGCATGATATGTGATATCTCAAGGCCTCTAATACCAAACCTGAGATCCTTCCTCTAACATGAAATGTGATATCCAACTCCTTCCCCTTCCAAACCTGAGAGCCTTCCTATAGCATGAGATATGATATCCAAGTCCTTCCCATTCCAATCCTGAGACCCTTCCTATAACATGAAATGTGATATCCATCTCCTTCCCATTCCAACCTGAGACCCTTCCTATAGCATGATATGGGATATCCAACTCCTTCCAAATCCAATACTGATACCCTTCCAATAGCATGAGATGTGATATCCCAATGCTTCTACCAAACCTGAGACCCATACTATGGCATGAGATGTGATATCAAACTCCTTCCCATTCCAATCTTGAGACTCTTCCTATAGCTTGAGATGTGATATCCAACTCCTTCCAATTCCAATTCTGAGACCCTTCCTATGCCATGAGACTTGATATCTCAATGCTTCTAATACCAAACCTGAGACCCGTCCTATAACATGAGATGTGATATCCAAATCTTTCCCCTTCCAAACCTTAGACCCTTCCTTTATCATGAGATGTGATATCCAACTCCTTCCCATTCCAATCCTGAGACCCTTCCGATATCATGAGATTTGTTATCTCAATGCTTCTAATATCAAACTTGAGACGCTCCCTATAGCATGAGATGTGACATCCAAGTCCTCCCCATTCCAATCCTGAGACCCTTCCTATAGCATGAGATGTGATATCTCAATGCTTCTAATACCAAACCTGAGACCCTTCCTATAACATGAGATGGGATATCCAACTCCTTCCCATTCCAATCCTGAGACCCTTCCGATAGCAGAGATGTGATATCTCAATGCTTATACCAATCCTGAGACCCTTCCTATGGCCTGAGATGTCATATACAACTCCTTCCCAATCCAATCCTGAGACCCTTCCTATAGCATGAGATGTGATATCTCAATGCTTATACCAAATCTGAGACCCTTCCTATAGCATGAGATGTGATATCCAACTCCTTCCCATTCCAATCCTGAGACCCTTCCTATAGCATGAGATGTGATGTCTCAATGCTTCTAATACCAAACCTGAGATCCTTCCTGTAACATGAGATGTGATATCCAACTCCTTCCCATTCCAATCCTGAGACCCTTCCTATAGCATGAGATGTGATGTCGCAATGCTTCTAATACCAAACCTGAGAACCTTCCTACAGCATGCAATGTGATATCTCAATGCTTCTAATACCAAACCTGAGACCAGTCCTATAACATGAGATTGGATATCCAACTCCTTCCCCTTCCAAACCTGAGACCCTTCCTATAGCATGAGATGTGATATCCAACTTCTTCCCATTCCAATCCTGAGACCCTTCCTATAACATGAGATGTGATGTCTCAATGCTTCTAATACCAAACCGGAGATCTTTCCTATAACATGAGATGTGATATCCAACTCCTCCCCATTCCAATCCTGAAACCCTTCCTATAGCATGAGATGTGCTATCTCAATGCTTATACCAAACCTGAGACCCTTCCTAAAGCTTGAGATGTGATATCCAACTCCTTCCCATTCCAATCCTGAGACCCTTCCTATAGCATGAGATGCGATATCTCAAGGCCTCTAATACCAAACCTGAGATCCTTCCTCTAACATGAAATGTGATATCCAACTCCTTCCCCTTCCAAACCTGAGAGCCTTCCTATAGCATGAGATATGATATCCAAGTCCTTCCCATTCCAATCCTGAGACCCTTCCTATAACATGAAATGTGATATCCAACTCCTTCCCATTCCAACCTGAGACCCTTCCTATAGCATGAGATGGGATATCCAACTCCTTCCAAATCCAATACTGATACCCTTCCAATAGCATGAGATGTGCTATCTCAATGCTTATACCAAACCTGAGACCCTTCCTATAGCTTGAGATGTGATATCCAACTCCTTCCCATTCCAATCCTGAGACCCTTCCTATAGCATGAGATGTGATATCTCAAGGCCTCTAATACCAAACCTGAGATCGTTCCTCTAACATGAAATGTGATATCCAACTCCTTCCCCTTCCAAACCTAAGACCCTTCCTATAGCATGAGATGTGATATCTCAATGCTTATACCAATCCTGAGACCCTTCCGATAGCAGAGATGTGATATCTCAATGCTTATACCAAACCTGAGACCCTTCCTATGGCCTGAGATGTCATATGCAACTCCTTCCCATTCCAATCCTGAGACCCTTCCTATAGCATTAGATGTGATATCTCAATGCTTATACCAAATCTGAGACCCTTCCTATAGCATGAGATGTGATATGCAACTTCTTCCCATTCCAATCCTGAGACCCTTCCTATAGCATGAGATGTGATGTCTCAATTCTTCTAATACCAAACCTGAGATCCTTCCTATAACATGAGATGTGATATCCAACTCCTTCCCATTCCAATCCTGAGACCCTTATGATAGCATGAGATGTGATATCTCAATCCCTCTAATACCAAACCTGAGATACTTCTGATAGCATGAGATGTGATATCTCAATGCTTCTAATACCAAACTTGAGATCCTTCCTATAACATGAGATGTGATTTCCAAATCCTTCCACTTCCAAACCTGAGACCCTCCCTTTAGCATGAGATGTGATATCCAACTCCTTCCCATTCCAATCCTGAGACCCTTCTGATAGCATGAGATGTGATATTTCAATGCCTCTAATACCAAACCTGAGATCCTACCTCTAACATGAAATGTGATATCCATCTCCTTCCCTTTCCAAACCTGAGACCCTGCCTATAGCATGAGATGTGATATCCAAGTCCTTCCCATTCCAATCCTGAGACCCTTCCTATAGCATGTGATGTGATATCTCAATGCTTATACCAAATCTGAGACCCTTCCTATAGCATGAGATGTGATATCCAACTCCTTCCCATTCCAATCCTGAGACCCTTCCTATAGCATGAGATGTGATGTCTCAATGCTTCTAATACCAAACCTGAGATCCTTCCTATAACATGAGATGTGATATCCAACTCCTTCCCATTCCAATCCTGAGACCCTTATGATAGCATGAGATGTGATATCTCAATGCCTCTAATACCAAACCTGAGATACTTCCGATAGCATGAGATGTGATATCTCAATGCTTCTAATACCAAACCTGAGATCCTTCTTATAACATGAGATGTGATTTCCAAATCCTTCCCCTTCCAAACCTGAGACCCTCCCTTTAGCATGAGATGTGATATCCAACTCCTTCCCATTCCAATCCTGAGACCCATCTGATAGCATGAGATGTGATGTCTCAATGCTTCTAATACCAAACCTGAGATCCTTCCTATAACATGAGATGTGATATCCAACTCCTTCCCATTCCAATCCTGAGACCCTTATGATAGCATGAGATGTGATATCTCAATGCCTCTAATACCAAACCTGAGATACTTCCGATAGCATGAGATGTGATATCTCAATGCTTCTAATACCAAACCTGAGATCCTTCTTATAACATGAGATGTGATTTCCAAATCCTTCCCCTTCCAAACCTGAGACCCTCCCTTTAGCATGAGATGTGATATCCAACTCCTTCCCATTCCAATCCTGAGACCCTGCTTATAGCATGAGATGTGATATCCAAGTCCTTTCCATTCCAAACCTGAGGCCCTTCCTATGACATGAGATGTGATATCCAACTCCTTCCCATTCCAAACCTGAGACCCTGCTTATAGCATGAGATGTGATATCCAAGTCCTTTCCATTCCAATCCTGAGACCCTTCCTATAGCATGTGATGTGATATCTCAATGCTTATACCAAACCTGAGACCCTTCCTATGGCATGAGATGTCATATACAACTCCTTCCCATTCCAATCCTGAGACCCTTCCTATAGCATGAGATGTGATATCTCAATGCTTATACCAATACCTGAGACCCTTCCTATAGCATGAGATGTGATATCCAACTTCTTCCCATTCCAATCCTGAGACCCTTCCTATAACATGAGATGTGATGTCGCAATGCTTCTAATACCAAACCTGAGATCTTTCCTATAACATGAGATGTGAAATCCAACTCCTTCCCATTCCAATCCTGAGACCCTTCCTATAGCATGAGATGTGATATCACAATGCTTATACCAAACCTGAGACCGTTCCTATAGCTTGAGATGTGATATCCAACTCCTTCCCATTCCAATCCTGAGACCCTTCCTATAGCATGAGATGTGATATCTCAAGGCCTCTAATACCAAACCTGAGATCGTTCCTCTAACATGAAATGTGATATCCAACTCCTTCCCCTTCCAAACCTGAGAGCCTTCCTATGGCATGAGATATGATAGCCAAGTCCTTCCAATTCCAATCCTGAGACCCTTCCTATAACATGAAATGTGATATCCAACTCCTTCCCATTCCAACCTGAGACCCTTCCTATAGCATGAGATGGGATATCTCAATGCTTCTAATACCAAACCTGAGACTCTTCCTATAACATGAGATGGGATATCCAACTCATTCCCATTCCAATCCTGAGACCCTTCCGATAGCAGAGATGTGATATCTCAATGCTTATACCAAATCTGAGACCCTTCCTATGGCCTGAGATGTCATATACAACTCCTTCCCATTCCAATCCTGAGACCCTTCCTATAGCATGAGATGTGATATCTCAATGCTTATACCAAATCTGAGACCCTTCCTATAGCATGAGATGTGATATCCAACTCCTTCCCATTCCAATCCTGAGACCCTTCCTATAGCATGAGATGTGATGTCTCAATGCTTCTAATACCAAACCTGAGATCCTTCCTATAACATGAGATGTGATATCCAACTCCTTCCCATTCCAATCCTGAGACCCTTATGATAGCATGAGATGTGATATCTCAATGCCTCTAATTCCAAACCTGAGATACTTCCGATAGCATGAGATGTGATATCTCAATGCTTCTAATACGAAACCTGAGATCCTTCCTATGACATGAGATGTGATTTCCAAATCCTCCCGCTTCCAAACCTGAGACCCTCCCTTTAGCATGAGATGTGATATCCAACTCCTTCCCATTCCAATCCTGAGACCCTTCTGATAGCATGAGATGTGATATCTCAATGCCTCTAATTCCAAACCTGAGATCCTACCTCTAACATGAAATGTGATATCCATCTCCTTCCCTTTCCAAACCTGAGACCCTGCCTATAGCATGAGATGTGATATCCAAGTCCTTCCCATTCCAATCCTGAGACCCTTCCTATAGCATGTGATGTGATATCTCAATGCTTATACCAAACCTGAGACCCTTCCTATGGCATGAGATGTCATATACAACTCCTTCCCATTCCAATCCTGAGACCCTTCCTATAGCATGAGATGTGATATCTCAATGCTTATACCAAACCTGAGACCCTTCCTGTAGCATGAGATGTGATATCCAACTTCTTCCCATTCCAATCCTGAGACCCTTCCTATAACATGAGATGTGATGTCTCAATGCTTCTAATACCAAACCTGAGATCTTTCCTATAACATGAGATGTGATATCCAACTCCTTCCCATTCCAATCCTGAGACCCTTCCTATAGCATGAGATGTGATATCACAATGCTTATACCAAACCTGAGACCGTTCCTATAGCTTGAGATGTGATATCCAACTCCTTCCCATTCCAATCCTGAGACCCTTCCTATAGCATGAGATGTGATAAATCAAGGCCTCTAATACCAAACCTAAGATCCTTCCTCTAACATGAAATGTGATATCCAACTCCTTCCCCTTCCAAACCTGAGAGCCTTCCTATAGCATGAGATATGATATCCAAGTCCTTCCCATTCCAATCCTGAGACCCTTCCTATGACATGAAATGTGATATCCTACTCCTTCGCATTCCAACCTGGGACCCTTCCTATATCATGAGATGGAATATCTCAATGCTTCTAATACCAAACCTGAGACCCTTCCTATAACATGAGATGGGAATATCCAACTCCTTCCCATTCCAATCCTGAGACCCTTCCGATAGCAGAGATGTGATATCTCAATGCTTATACCAAACCTGAGACCCTTCCTATAGAATGAGATGTGATATCCAACTCCTTCCCATTCCAATCCTGAGACCCTTCCTATAGCATGAGATGTGATATCACAATGCTTATACCAAACCTGAGACCGTTCCTATAGCTTGAGATGTGATATCCAACTCCTTCCCATTCCAATCCTGAGACCCTTCCTATAGCATGAGATGTGATATCTCAAGGCCTCTAATACCAAACCTGAGATCGTTCCTCTAACATGAAATGTGATATCCATCTCCTTCCCCTTCCAAACCTGAGAGCCTTCCTATGGCATGAGATATGATAGCCAAGTCCTTCCAATTCCAATCCTGAGACCCTTCCTATAACATGAAATGTGATATCCAACTCCTTCCCATTCCAACCTGAGACCCTTCCTATAGCATGAGATGGGATATCTCAATGCTTCTAATACCAAACCTGAGACACTTCCTATAACATGAGATGGGATATCCAAATCATTCCCATTCCAATCCTGAGACACTTCCGATAGCAGAGATGTGATATCTCAATGCTTATACCAAACCTGAGACCCTTCCTATGGCCTGAGATGTCATATACAACTCCTTCCCATTCCAATCCTGAGACCCTTCCTATAGCATGAGATGTGATATCTCAATGCTTATACCAAATCTGAGACCCTTCCTATAGCATGAGATGTGATATCCAACTCCTTCCCATTCCAATCCTGAGACCCTTCCTATAGCATGAGATGTGATGTCTCAATGCTTCTAATACCAAACCTGAGATCCTTCCTATAACATGAGATGTGATATCCAACTCCTTCCCATTCCAATCCTGAGACCCTTATGATAGCATGAGATGTGATATCTCAATGCCTCTAATACCAAACCTGAGATACTTCCGATAGCATGAGATGTGATATCTCAATGCTTCTAATACCAAACCTGAGATCCTTCCTATAACATGAGATGTGATTTCCAAATCCTCCCGCTTCCAAACCTGAGACCCTCCCTTTAGCATGAGATGTGATATCCAACTCCTTCCCATTCCAATCCTGTGGCCCTTCTGATAGCATGAGATGTGATATCTCAATGCCTCTAATTCCAAACCTGAGATCCTACCTCTAACATGAAATGTGATATCCATCTCCTTCCCTTTCCAAACCTGAGACCCTTCCTATAGAATGAGATGTGATATCCAACTCCTTCCCATTCCAATCCTGAGACCCTTCCTATAGCATGAGATGTGAAATCACAATGCTTATACCAAACCTGAGACCGTTCCTATAGCTTGAGATGTGATATCCAACTCCTTCCCATTCCAATCCTGAGACCCTTCCTATAGCATGAGATGTGATATCTCAAGGCCTCTAATACCAAACCTGAGATCGTTCCTCTAACATGAAATGTGATATCCATCTCCTTCCCCTTCCAAACCTGAGAGCCTTCCTATGGCATGAGATATGATAGCCAAGTCCTTCCAATTCCAATCCTGAGACCCTTCCTATAACATGAAATGTGATATCCAACTCCTTCCCATTCCAACCTGAGACCCTTCCTATAGCATGAGATGGGATATCTCAATGCTTCTAATACCAAACCTGAGACACTTCCTATAACATGAGATGGGATATCCAACTCATTCCCATTCCAATCCTGAGACCCTTCCGATAGCAGAGATGTGATATCTCAATGCTTATACCAAACCTGAGACCCTTCCTATGGCCTGAGATGTCATATACAACTCCTTCCCATTCCAATCCTGAGACCCTTCCTATAGCATGAGATGTGATATCTCAATGCTTATACCAAATCTGAGACCCTTCCTATAGCATGAGATGTGATATCCAACTCCTTCCCATTCCAATCCTGAGACCCTTCCTATAGCATGAGATGTGATGTCTCAATGCTTCTAATACCAAACCTGAGATCCTTCCTATAACATGAGATGTGATATCCAACTCCTTCCCATTCCAATCCTGAGACCCTTATGATAGCATGAGATATGATATCTCAATGCCTCTAATACCAAACCTGAGATACTTCCGATAGCATGAGATGTGATATCTCAATGCTTCTAATACCAAACCTGAGATCCTTCCTATAACATGAGATGTGATTTCCAAATCCTCCCGCTTCCAAACCTGAGACCCTCCCTTTAGCATGAGATGTGATATCCAACTCCTTCCCATTCCAATCCTGTGGCCCTTCTGATAGCATGAGATGTGATATCTCAATGCCTCTAATTCCAAACCTGAGATCCTACCTCTAACATGAAATGTGATATCCATCTCCTTCCCTTTCCAAACCTGAGACCCTGCCTATAGCATTAGATGTGATATCCAAGTCCTTCCCATTCCAATCCTGAGACCCTTCCTATAGCATGTGATGTGATATCTCAATGCTTATACCAAACCTGAGACCCTTCCTATGGCATGAGATGTCATATACAACTCCTTCCCATTCCAATCCTGAGACCCTTCCTATAGCATGAGATGTGATGTCTCAATGCTTCTAATACCAAACCTGAGAACCTTCCTACAGCATGCGATGTGATATCTCAATGCTTCTAATACCAAACCTGAGACCAGTCCTATAACATGAGATTGGATATCCAACTCCTTCCCCTTCCAAACCTGAGACCCTTCCTATAGCATGAGATGTGATATATAACTTCTTCCCATTCCAATCCTGAGACCCTTCCTATAACATGAGATGTGATGTCTCAATGCTTCTAATACCAAACCTGAGATCTTTCCTATAACATGAGATGTAATATCCAACTCCTTCCCATTCCAATCCTGAGACCCTTCCTATAGCATGAGATGTGCTATCTCAATGCTTATACCAAACCTGAGACCCTTCCTAAAGCTTGAGATGTGATATCCAACTCCTTCCCATTCCAATCCTGAGACCCTTCCTATAGCAAGATATGTGATATCTCAATGCCTCTAATACCAAACCTGAGATCCTTCCTCTAACATGAAATGTGATATCGAACTCCTTCCCTTTCCAAACCTGAGAGCCTACCTATAGCATGAGATGTGATATCCAAGTCCTTCCCATTCCAATCCTTAGACCCTTCCTACAGCATGCAATATGATATCTCAATGATTCTAATAACAAACCTGAGACCCGTCCTATAACATGAGATGTGATATCCAACTCCTTCCCGTTTCAAACCTGAGACCCTTCCTATAACATGAGATGTGATATCCAACTCCTTCCCGTTTCAAACCTGAGACCCTTCCTATAGCATATGTGATATCCAACTCCTTCCCATTCCAAACATGAGACCCTTCCTATAGCAAGAATGTAATATCCAACTCCTTCCCATTCCAATCCTGAGACCATTCCTATAGCATGAGATGTGATATCTCAATGCTTCTAATACCAAACCTGAGATCCTTCCTATGACATGAGATGTGATATACAATTCCTCCCCATTCCAAACCTGAGAACCTTCCTACAGCATGCGATGTGATATCTCAATGCTTCTAATACCAAACCTGAGACCAGTCCTATAACATGAGATTGGATATCCAACTCCTTCCCCTTCCAAACCTGAGACCCTTCCTATAGCATGAGATGTGATATCCAACTTCTTCCCATTCCAATCCTGAGACCCTTCCTATAACATGAGATGTGATGTCTCAATGCTTCTAATACCAAACCTGAGATCTTTCCTATAACATGAGATGTGATATCCAACTCCTTCCCATTCCAATCCTGAGACCCTTCCTATAGCATGAGATGTGCTATCTCAATGCTTATACCAAACCTGAGACCCTTCCTAAAGCTTGAGATGTGATATCCAACTCCTTCCCATTCCAATCCTGAGACCCTTCCTATAACATGAAATGTGATATCCAACTCCTTCCCATTCCAACCTGAGACCCTTCCTATAGCATGAGATGGGATATCCAACTCCTTCCAAATCCAATACTGATACCCTTCCAATAGCATGAGATGTGATATCCCAATGCTTCTACCAAACCTGAGAACCATACTATGGCATGAGATGTGATATCAAACTCCTTCCCATTCCAATCCTGAGACTCTTCCTATAGCTTGAGATGTGATATCCGAAATCCTTCCCATTCCAATTCTGAGACCCTTCCTATACCATGAGACTTGATATCTCAATGCTTCTAATACCAAACCTGAGACCCATCCTATAACATGAGATGTGATATCCAAATCTTTCCCCTTCCAAACCTTAGACCCTTCCTTTATCATGAGATGTGATATCCAACTCCTTCCCATTCCAATCCTGAGACCCTTCCGATATCATGAGATTTGTTATCTCAATGCTTCTAATAACAAAATTGAGACCCGCCTATAACATGAGATGTGATATCCAAATCTTTCCCCTTCCAAACCTCAGACCCTTCCTTTATCATGAGATGGGATATCCAACTCCTTCTTATTCCAATCCTGAGACCCTTCCGATAGCAGAGATGTGATATCTCAATGCTTATACCAATCCTGAGACCCTTCCTATGGCCTGAGATGTCATATACAACTCCTTCCCAATACAATCCTGAGACCCTTCCTATAGCATGAGATGTGATATCTCAATGCTTATACCAAATCTGAGACCCTTCCTATAGCATGAGATGTGATATCCAACTCCTTCCCATTCCAATCCTGAGACCCTTCCTATAGAATGAGATGTGATGTCTCAATGCTTCTAATAACAAACCTGAGATCCTTCCTATAACATGAGATGTGATATCCAACTCCTTCCCATTCCAATCCTGAGACCCTTCCTATAGCATGAGATGTGATGTCTCAATGCTTCTAATACCAAACCTGAGAACCTTCCTACAGCATGCGATGTGATATCTCAATGCTTCTAATACCAAACCTGAGACCAGTCCTATAACATGAGATTGGATATCCAACTCCTTCCCCTTCCAAACCTGAGACCCTTCCTATAGCATGAGATGTGATATCCAACTTCTTCCCATTCCATTCCTGAGACCCTTCCTATAACATGAGATGTGATGTCTCAATGCTTCTAATACCAAACCTGAGATCTTTCCTATAACATGAGATGTAATATCCAACTCCTTCCGATTCCAATCCTGAGACCCTTCCTATAGCATGAGATGTGCTATCTCAATGCTTATACCAAACCTGAGACCCTTCCTAAAGCTTGAGATGTGATATCCAACTCCTTCCCATTCCAATCCTGAGACCCTTCCTATAGCATGAGATGTGATATCTCAATGCTTCTAATATCAAACTTGAGACCCTCCCTATAGCATGAGATGTGATACCCAAGTCCTTCCCATTCCAATCCTGAGACACTTCCTATAGCATGAGATGTGATATCTCAATGCTTATACCAAACCTGAGACCCTTCCTATAGCATGAGATGTGATATCCAACTCCTTCCCATTCCAATCCTGAGACCCTTCCTATAGCATGAGATGTGATGTCTCAATGCTTCTAATACCAAACCTGAGATCCTTCCTATAACATGAGATGTGATATCCAACTCCTTCCCATTCCAATCCCGAGACCCTTCCTATAGCATGAGATGTGATATCTCGATGCTTATACCAAACCTGAGACCCTTCCTATAGCATGAGATGTGATATCCAACTCCTTCCCATTCCAATCCTGAGACCCTTCCTATAGCATGAGATGTGATATCTCAATGCCTCTAATACCAAACCTGAGATCCTTCCTCTAACATGAAATGTGATATCCAACTCCTTCCCTTTCCAAACCTGAGAGCCTACCGATAGCATGAGATGTGATATCCAAGTCCTTCCCATTCCAATCCTTAGACCCTTCCTACAGCATGCAATATGATATCTCAATGATTCTAATAACAAACCTGAGACCCATCCTATAACATGAGATGGGATATCCAACTCCTTCCCATTCCAATCCTGAGACACTTCCGATAGCAGAGATGTGATATCTCAATGCTTATACCAAACCTGAGACCCTTCCTATAACATGAGATGTGATATCCAACTCCTTCCCGGTCCAAACCTGAGACCCTTCCTATAGCATATGTGATATCCAACTCCTTCCCATTCCAAACATGAGACCCTTCCTATAGCAAGAATGTAATATCCAACTCCTTCCCATTCCAATCCTGAGACCATTCCTATAGCATGAGATGTGATATCTCAATGCTTCTAATACCAAACCTGAGATCCTTCCTATGACATGAGATGTGATATCCAATTCCTCCCCATTCCAAACCTGAGAACCTTCCTACAGCATGCGATGTGATATCTCAATGCTTCTAATACCATACCCGAGACCAGTCCTATAACATGAGATTGGATATCCAACTCCTTCCCCTTCCAAACCTGAGACCCTTCCTATAGCATGAGATGTGATATCCAACTTCTTCCCATTCCACTCCTGAGACCCTTCCTATAACATGAGATGTGATGTCTCAATGCTTCTAATACCAAACCTGAGATCTTTCCTATAACATGAGATGTGATATCCAACTCCTTCCCATTCCAATCCTGAGACCCTTCCTATAGCATGAGATGTGATATCTCAATGCTTATACCAAACCTGAGACCCTTCCTATAGCTTGAGATGTGATATCCAACTCCTTCCCATTCCAATCCTGAGACCCTTCCTATAGCATGAGATGTGATATCTCAAGGCCTCTAATACCAAACCTGAGATCCTTCCTCTAACATGAAATGTGATATCCAACTCCTTCCCCTTCCAAACCTGAGAGCCTTCCTATAGCATGAGATATGATATCCAAGTCCTTCCCATCCAATCCTGAGACCCTTCCTATAACATGAAATGTGATATCCAACTCCTTCCCATTCCAACCTGAGACCCTTCCTATAGCATGAGATGGGATATCCAACTCCTTCCAAATCCAATCCTGATACCCTTCCGATAGCATGAGATGTGATATCCCAATGCTTCTACCAAACCTAAGACCCATACTATGGCATGAGATGTGATATCGAACTCCTTCCCCTTCCAAACCTTAGACCCTTCCTTTATCATGAGATGTGATATCCAACTCCTTCCCATTCCATCCCTGAGGCCCTTCCGATTTCATGAGATGTGATATCTCAATGCTTCTAATATCAAACTTGAGACCCTCCCTATAGCATGAGATGTGATATCCAAGTCCTTCCCATTCCAATCCTGAGACCCTTCCTATAGCATGAGATGTGATATCTCAATGCTTCTAATACCAAACCTGAGACCCTTCCTATAACATGAGATGGGAATATCCAACTCCTTCCCATTCCAATCCTGAAACCCTTCCGATAGCATGAGATGTGATATCTCAATGCTTCTAATACCAAACCTGAGATCCTTCCTATAACATGACATGTGATATCCAAATCCTTACCCTTCCAAACCTGAGACCCTCCCTTTAGCATGAGATGTGATATCCAACTCCTTCCCATTCCAATCCTGAGACTCTTCTGATAGCATGAGATGTGATATCTCAATGCCTCTAATACCAAACCTGAGATCCTACCTCTAACATGAAATGTGATATCCAACTCTTTCCCCTTCCAAACCTGAGAGCCTTCCTATAGCATGAGATGTGATATCCAAGTCCTTCCCATTCCAATCCTGAGACCCTTCCTATAACATGAGATGTGATATCCAACTCCTTCCCATTCCAACCTGAGACCCTTCCTATAGCATGAGATGGGATATCCAACTCCTTCCAAATCCAATCCTGATACCCTTCGATAGCATGAGATGTGATATCCCAATGCTTCTACCAAACCTGAGACCCATACTATGGCATGAGATGTGATATCAAACTCCTTCCCCTTCCAAACCTTAGACCCTTCCTTTATCATGAGATGTGATATCCAACTCCTTCCCATTCCATCCCTGAGACCCTTCCGATATCATGAGATGTGATATCTCAATGCTTCTAATATCAAACTTGAGACCCTCCCTATAGCATGAGATGTGATATCCAAGTCCTTCCATTTCCAATCCTGAGACCCTTCCTATAGCATGAGATGTGATATCTCAATGCTTCTAATACCAAACCTGAGACCCTTCCTATAACATGAGATGGGAATATCCAACTCCTTCCCATTCCAATCCTGAGACCCTTCCGATAGCAGAGATGTGATATCTCAATGCTTATACCAAACCTGAGATCCTTCCTATAACATGAGATGTGATATCCAACTCCTTCCCATTCCAATCCTGAGATACTTCCTGTAGCATGAGATGTGATATCTCACTGCTTATACCAAACCTGAGACCCTTCCTATAGCATGAGATGTGATATCCAACTCCTTCCCATTCCAATCCTGAGACCCTTCCTATAGCATGAGATGGGATATCCAACTCCTTCCCATTCCAATCCTGAGACCCTTCCGATAGCATGAGATGTGATGTCTCAATGCTTCTAATACCAAACCTGAGATCCTTCCTATAACATGAAATGTGATATCCAACTCCTTCCCATTCCAATCCTGAGACCCTTCCTATAGCATGAGATGTGATATCTCAATGCTTATACCAAACCTGAGACCCTTCCTATAGCATGAGATGTGATATCCAACTCCTTCCCATTCCAATCCTGAGACCCTTCCTATAGCATGAGATGTGATATCTCAATGCCTCTAATACCAAACCTGAGATCCTTCCTCTAACATGAAATGTGATATCAAACTCCTTCCCTTTCCAAACCTGAGAGCCTACCTATAGCATGAGATGTGATTTCCAAGTCCTTCCCATTCCAATCCTTAGACCCTTCCTACAGCATGCAATATGATATCTCAATGATTCTAATAACAAACCTGAGACCTGTCCTATAACATGAGATGGGATATCCAACACCTTCCCATTCCAATCCTGAGACACTTCCGATAGCAGAGATGTGATATCTCAATGCTTATACCAAACCTAAGACCCTTCCTATAACATGAGATGTGATATCCAACTCCTTCCCGTTTCAAACCTGAGACCCTTCCTATAGCATATGTGATATCCAACTCCTTCCCATTCCAAACATGAGACCCTTCCTATAGCAAGAATGTAATATCCAACTCCTTCCCATTCCAATCCTGAGACCATTCCTATAGCATGAGATGTGATATCTCAATGCTTCTAATACCAAACCTGAGATCCTTCCTATAACATGAGATGTGATATCCAATTCCTCCCCATTCCAAACCTGAGAACCTTCCTACAGCATGCGATGTGATATCTCAATGCTTCTAATACCAAACCTGAGACCAGTCCTATAACATGAGATTGGATATCCAACTCCTTCCCCTTCCAAACCTGAGACCCTTCCTATAGCATGAGATGTGATATCCAACTCTTTCCCATTCCAATCCTGAGACCCTTCCTATAACATGAGATGTGATGTCTCAATGCTTCTAATACCAAACCTGAGATCTTTCCTATAACATGAGATGTGATATCCAACTCCTTCCCATTCCAATCCGGAGACCCTTCCTATAGCATGAGATGTGCTATCTCAATGCTTATACCAAACCTGAGACCCTTCCTAAAGCTTGAGATGTGATATCCAACTCCTTCCCATTCCAATCCTGAGACCCTTCCTATAACATGAAATGTGATATCCAACTCCTTCCCATTCCAACCTGAGACCCTTCCTATAGCATGAGATGGGATATCCAACTCCTTCCAAATCCAATACTGATACCCTTCCAATAGCATGAGATGTGATATCCCAATGCTTCTACCAAACCTGAGAACCATACTATGGCATGAGATGTGATATCAAACTCCTTCCCATTCCAATCCTGAGACTCTTCCTATAGCTTGAGATGTGATATCTAAATCCTTCCCATTCCAACTCTGAGACCCTTCCTATACCATGAGACTTGATATCTCAATGCTTCTAATACCAAACCTGAGACCCGTCCTATAAGATGAGATGTGATATCCAAATCTTTCCCCTTCCAAACCTTAGACCCTTCCTTTATCATGAGATGTGATATCCAACTCCTTCCCATTCCAATCCTGAGACCCTTCCGATATCATGAGATTTGTTATCTCAATGCTTCTAATATCAAAATTGAGACCCGTCCTATAACATGAGATGTGATATCCAAATCTTTCCCCTTCCAAACCTTAGACCCTTCCTTTATCATGAGATGGGATATCCAACTCCTTCCCATTCCAATCCTGAGACCCTTCCGATAGCAGAGATGTGATATCTCAATGCTTATACCAATCCTGAGACCCTTCCTATGGCCTGAGATGTCATATACAACTCCTTCCCAATCCAATCCTGAGACCCTTCCTATATCATGAGATGTGATATCTCAATGCTTATACCAAATCTGAGACCCTTCCTATAGCATGAGATGTGATATCCAACTCCTTCAAATTCCAATCCTGAGACCCTTCCTATATCATGAGATGTGATGTCTCAATGCTTCTAATACCAAACCTGAGATCCTTCCTATAACATGAGATGTGATATCCAACACCTTCCCATTCCAATCCTGAGACCCTTCCTATAGCATGAGATGTGATGTCTCAATGCTTCTAATACCAAACCTGAGAACCTTCCTACAGCATGCAATGTGATATCTCAATGCTTCTAATACCAAACCTGAGACCAGTCCTATAACATGAGATTGGATATCCAACTCCTTCCCCTTCCAAACCTGAGACCCTTCCTATAGCATGAGATGTGATATCCAACTTCTTCCCATTCCAATCCTGAGACCCTTCCTATAACATGAGATGTGATGTCTCAATGCTTCTAATACCAAACCTGAGATCTTTCCTATAACATGAGATGTAATATCCAACTCCTTCCCATTCCAATCCTGAGACCCTTCCTATAGCATGAGATGTGCTATCGCAATGCTTATACCAAACCTGAGACCCTTCCTAAAGCTTGAGATGTGATATCCAACTCCTTCCCATTCCAATCCTGAGACCCTTCCTATAGCATGATATGTGATATCTCAATGCCTCTAATACCAAACCTGAGATCCTTCCTCTAACATGAAATGTGATATCGAACTCCTTCCCTTTCCAAACCTGAGAGCCTACCTATAGCATGAGATGTGATATCCAAGTCCTTCCCATTCCAATCCTTAGACCCTTCCTACAGCATGCAATATGATATCTCAATGATTCTAATAACAAACCTGAGACCCGTCCTATAACATGAGATTGGATATCCAACACCTTCCCATTCCAATCCTGAGACACTTCCGATAGCAGAGATGTGATATCTCAATGCTTATAACAAACCTGAGACCCTTCCTATAACATGAGATGTGATATCCAACTCCTTCCCGTTTCAAACCTGAGACCCTTCCTATAGCATATGTGATATCCAACTCCTTCCCATTCCAAACATGAGACCCTTCCTATAGCAAGAATGTAATATCCAACTCCTTCCCATTCCAATCCTGAGACCATTCCTATAGCATGAGATGTGATATCTCAATGCTTCTAATACCAAACCTGAGATCCTTCCTATGACATGAGATGTGATATCCATTTCCTCCCCATTCCAAACCTGAGAACCTTCCTACAGCATGCGATGTGATATCTCAATGCTTCTAATACCAAACCTGAGACCAGTCCTATAACATGAGATTGGATATCCAACTCCTTCCCCTTCTAAACCTGAGACCCTTCCTATAGCATGAGATGTGATATCCAACTTCTTCCCATTCCAATCCTGAGACCCTTCCTATAACATGAGATGTGATGTCTCAATGCTTCTAATACCAAACCTGAGATCTTTCCTATAACATGAGATGTGATATCCAACTCCTTCCCATTCCAATCCTGAGACCCTTCCTATAGCATGAGATGTGCTATCTCAATGCTTATACCAAACAAGAGACCCTTCCTAAAGCTTGAGATGTGATATCCAACTTCTTCCCATTCCAATCCTGAGACCCTTCCTATAACATGAGATGTGATGTCTCAATGCTTCTAATACCAAACCTGAGATCTTTCCTATAACATGAGATGTGATATCCAACTCCTTCCCATTCCAATCCTGAGACCCTTCCTATAGCATGAGATGTGCTATCTCAATGCTTATACCAAACAAGAGACCCTTCCTAAAGCTTGAGATGTGATATCCAACTCCTTCCCATTCCAATCCTGAGACCCTTCCTATAACATGAAATGTGATATCCAACTCCTTCCCATTCCAACCTGAGACCCTTCCTATAGCATGAGATGGGATATCCAACTCCTTCCAAATCCAATACTGATACCCTTCCAATAGCATGAGATGTGATATCCCATTGCTTCTACCAAACCTGAGAACCATACTATGGCATGAGATGTGATATCAAACTCCTTCCCATTCCAATCCTGAGACTCTTCCTATAGCTTGAGATGTGATATCCGAAATCCTTCCCATTCCAATTCTGAGACCCTTCCTATACCATGAGACTTGATATCTCAATGCTTCTAATACCAAACCTGAGACCCGTCCTATAACATGAGATGTGATATCCAAATCTTTCCCCTTCCAAACCTTAGACCCTTCCTTTATCATGAGATGTGATATCCAACTCCTTCCCATTCCAATCCTGAGACCCTTACGATATCATGAGATTTGTTATCTCAATGCTTCTAATATCAAAATTGAGACCCGTCCTATAACATGAGATGTGATATCCAAATCTTTCCCCTTCCAAACCTTAGACCCTTCCTTTATCATGAGATGGGATATCCAACTGCTTCCCATTCCAATCCTGAGACCCTTCCGATAGCAGAGATGTGATATCTCAATGCTTATACCAATCCTGAGACCCTTCCTATGGCCTGAGATGTCATATACAACTCCTTCCCAATCCAATCCTGAGACCCTTCCTATAGCATGAGATGTGATGTCTCAATGCTTCTAATACCAAACCTGAGATCCTTCCTATAACATGAGATGTGATATCCAACTCCTTCCCATTCCAATCCTGAGACCCTTCCTATAGCATGAGATGTGATGTCTCAATGCTTCTAATACCAAACCTGAGAACCTTCCTACAGCATGCGATGTGATATCTCAATGCTTCTAATACCAAACCTGAGACCAGTCCTATTACATGAGATTGGATATCCAACTCCTTCCCCTTCCAAACCTGAGACCCTTCCTATAGCATGAGATGTGATATCCAACTTCTTCCCATTCCAATCCTGAGACCCTTCCTATAACATGAGATGTGATGTCTCAATGCTTCTAATACCAAACCTGAGATCTTTCCTATAACATGAGATGTAATATCCAACTCCTTCCCATTCCAATCCTGAGACCCTTCCTATAGCATGAGATGTGCTATCTCAATGCTTATACCAAACCTGAGACCCTTCCTAAAGCTTGAGATGTGATATCCAACTCCTTCCCATTCCAATCCTGAGACCCTTCCTATAGCATGATATGTGATATCTCAAGGCCTCTAATACCAAACCTGAGATCCTTCCTCTAACATGAAATGTGATATCCAACTCCTTCCCCTTCCAAACCTGAGAGCCTTCCTATAGCATGAGATATGATATCCAAGTCCTTCCCATTCCAATCCTGAGACCCTTCCTATAACATGAAATGTGATATCCATCTCCTTCCCATTCCAACCTGAGACCCTTCCTATAGCATGAGATGGGATATCCAACTCCTTCCAAATCCAATACTGATACCCTTCCAATAGCATGAGATGTGATATCCCAATGCTTCTACCAAACCTGAGACCCATACTATGGCATGAGATGTGATATCAAACTCCTTCCCATTCCAATCTTGAGACTCTTCCTATAGCTTGAGATGTGATATCCAACTCCTTCCAATTCCAATTCTGAGACCCTTCCTATGCCATGAGACTTGATATCTCAATGCTTCTAATACCAAACCTGAGACCCGTCCTATAACATGAGATGTGATATCCAAATCTTTCCCCTTCCAAACCTTAGACCCTTCCTTTATCATGAGATGTGATATCCAACTCCTTCCCATTCCAATCCTGAGACCCTTCCGATATCATGAGATTTGTTATCTCAATGCTTCTAATATCAAACTTGAGACGCTCCCTATAGCATGAGATGTGACATCCAAGTCCTCCCCATTCCAATCCTGAGACCCTTCCTATAGCATGAGATGTGATATCTCAATGCTTCTAATACCAAACCTGAGACCCTTCCTATAACATGAGATGGGATATCCAACTCCTTCCCATTCCAATCCTGAGACCCTTCCGATAGCAGAGATGTGATATCTCAATGCTTATACCAATCCTGAGACCCTTCCTATGGCCTTAGATGTCATATACAACTCCTTCCCAATCCAATCCTGAGACCCTTCCTATAGCATGAGATGTGATATCTCAATGCTTATACCAAATCTGAGACCCTTCCTATAGCATGAGATGTGATATCCAACTCCTTCCCATTCCAATCCTGAGACCCTTCCTATAGCATGAGATGTGATGTCTCAATGCTTCTAATACCAAACCTGAGATCCTTCCTGTAACATGAGATGTGATATCCAACTCCTTCCCATTCCAATCCTGAGACCCTTCCTATAGCATGAGATGTGATGTCGCAATGCTTCTAATACCAAACCTGAGAACCTTCCTACAGCATGCAATGTGATATCTCAATGCTTCTAATACCAAACCTGAGACCAGTCCTATAACATGAGATTGGATATCCAACTCCTTCCCCTTCCAAACCTGAGACCCTTCCTATAGCATGAGATGTGATATCCAACTTCTTCCCATTCCAATCCTGAGACCCTTCCTATAACATGAGATGTGATGTCTCAATGCTTCTAATACCAAACCGGAGATCTTTCCTATAACATGAGATGTGATATCCAACTCCTCCCCATTCCAATCCTGAAACCCTTCCTATAGCATGAGATGTGCTATCTCAATGCTTATACCAAACCTGAGACCCTTCCTAAAGCTTGAGATGTGATATCCAACTCCTTCCCATTCCAATCCTGAGACCCTTCCTATAGCATGAGATGCGATATCTCAAGGCCTCTAATACCAAACCTGAGATCCTTCCTCTAACATGAAATGTGATATCCAACTCCTTCCCCTTCCAAACCTGAGAGCCTTCCTATAGCATGAGATATGATATCCAAGTCCTTCCCATTCCAATCCTGAGACCCTTCCTATAACATGAAATGTGATATCCAACTCCTTCCCATTCCAACCTGAGACCCTTCCTATAGCATGAGATGGGATATCCAACTCCTTCCAAATCCAATACTGATACCCTTCCAATAGCATGAGATGTGCTATCTCAATGCTTATACCAAACCTGAGACCCTTCCTATAGCTTGAGATGTGATATCCAACTCCTTCCCATTCCAATCCTGAGACCCTTCCTATAGCATGAGATGTGATATCTCAAGGCCTCTAATACCAAACCTGAGATCGTTCCTCTAACATGAAATGTGATATCCAACTCCTTCCCCTTCCAAACCTGAGACCCTTCCTATAGCATGAGATGTGATATCTCAATGCTTATACCAATCCTGAGACCCTTCCGATAGCAGAGATGTGATATCTCAATGCTTATACCAAACCAGAGACCCTTCCTATGTCCTGAGATGTCATATGCAACTCCTTCCCATTCCAATCCTGAGACCCTTCCTATAGCATTAGATGTGATATCTCAATGCTTATACCAAATCTGAGACCCTTCCTATAGCATGAGATGTGATATGCAACTTCTTCCCATTCCAATCCTGAGACCCTTCCTATAGCATGAGATGTGATGTCTCAATTCTTCTAATACCAAACCTGAGATCCTTCCTATAACATGAGATGTGATATCCAACTCCTTCCCATTCCAATCCTGAGACCCTTCTGATAGCATGAGATGTGATATTTCAATGCCTCTAATACCAAACCTGAGATCCTACCTCTAACATGAAATGTGATATCCATCTCCTTCCCTTTCCAAACCTGAGACCCTGCCTATAGCATGAGATGTGATATCCAAGTCCTTCCCATTCCAATCCTGAGACCCTTCCTATAGCATGTGATGTGATATCTCAATGCTTATACCAAATCTGAGACCCTTCCTATAGCATGAGATGTGATATCCAACTCCTTCCCATTCCAATCCTGAGACCCTTCCTATAGCATGAGATGTGATGTCTCAATGCTTCTAATACCAAACCTGAGATCCTTCCTATAACATGAGATGTGATATCCAACTCCTTCCCATTCCAATCCTGAGACCCTTATGATAGCATGAGATGTGATATCTCAATGCCTCTAATACCAAACCTGAGATACTTCCGATAGCATGAGATGTGATATCTCAATGCTTCTAATACCAAACCTGAGATCCTTCTTATAACATGAGATGTGATTTCCAAATCCTTCCCCTTCCAAACCTGAGACCCTCCCTTTAGCATGAGATGTGATATCCAACTCCTTCCCATTCCAATCCTGAGACCCATCTGATAGCATGAGATGTGATATTTCAATGCCTCTAATACCAAACCTGAGATCCTACCTCTAACATGAAATGTGATATCCATCTCCTTCCCTTTCCAAACCTGAGACCCTGCTTATAGCATGAGATGTGATATCCAAGTCCTTTCCATTCCAAACCTGAGGCCCTTCCTATGACATGAGATGTGATATCCAACTCCTTCCCATTCCAAACCTGAGACCCCGCTTATAGCATGAGATGTGATATCCAAGTCCTTTCCATTCCAATCCTGAGACCCTTCCTATAGCATGTGATGTGATATCTCAATGCTTATACCAAACCTGAGACCCTTCCTATGGCATGAGATGTCATATACAACTCCTTCCCATTCCAATCCTGAGACCCTTCCTATAGCATGAGATGTGATATCTCAATGCTTATACCAATACCTGAGACCCTTCCTATAGCATGAGATGTGATATCCAACTTCTTCCCATTCCAATCCTGAGACCCTTCCTATAACATGAGATGTGATGTCGCAATGCTTCTAATACCAAACCTGAGATCTTTCCTATAACATGAGATGTGAAATCCAACTCCTTCCCATTCCAATCCTGAGACCCTTCCTATAGCATGAGATGTGATATCACAATGCTTATACCAAACCTGAGACCGTTCCTATAGCTTGAGATGTGATATCCAACTCCTTCCCATTCCAATCCTGAGACCCTTCCTATAGCATGAGATGTGATATCTCAAGGCCTCTAATACCAAACCTGAGATCGTTCCTCTAACATGAAATGTGATATCCAACTCCTTCCCCTTCCAAACCTGAGAGCCTTCCTATGGCATGAGATATGATAGCCAAGTCCTTCCAATTCCAATCCTGAGACCCTTCCTATAACATGAAATGTGATATCCAACTCCTTCCCATTCCAACCTGAGACCCTTCCTATAGCATGAGATGGGATATCTCAATGCTTCTAATACCAAACCTGAGACTCTTCCTATAACATGAGATGGGATATCCAACTCATTCCCATTCCAATCCTGAGACCCTTCCGATAGCAGAGATGTGATATCTCAATGCTTATACCAAATCTGAGACCCTTCCTATGGCCTGAGATGTCATATACAACTCCTTCCCATTCCAATCCTGAGACCCTTCCTATAGCATGAGATGTGATATCTCAATGCTTATACCAAATCTGAGACCCTTCCTATAGCATGAGATGTGATATCCAACTCCTTCCCATTCCAATCCTGAGACCCTTCCTATAGCATGAGATGTGATGTCTCAATGCTTCTAATACCAAACCTGAGATCCTTCCTATAACATGAGATGTGATATCCAACTCCTTCCCATTCCAATCCTGAGACCCTTATGATAGCATGAGATGTGATATCTCAATGCCTCTAATACCAAACCTGAGATACTTCCGATAGCATGAGATGTGATATCTCAATGCTTCTAATACGAAACCTGAGATCCTTCCTATGACATGAGATGTGATTTCCAAATCCTCCCGCTTCCAAACCTGAGACCCTCCCTTTAGCATGAGATGTGATATCCAACTCCTTCCCATTCCAATCCTGAGACCCTTCTGATAGCATGAGATGTGATATCTCAATGCCTCTAATTCCAAACCTGAGATCCTACCTCTAACATGAAATGTGATATCCATCTCCTTCCCTTTCCAAACCTGAGACCCTGCCTATAGCATGAGATGTGATATCCAAGTCCTTCCCATTCCAATCCTGAGACCCTTCCTATAGCATGTGATGTGATATCTCAATGCTTATACCAAACCTGAGACCCTTCCTATGGCATGAGATGTCATATACAACTCCTTCGCATTCCAATCCTGAGACCCTTCCTATAGCATGAGATGTGATATCTCAATGCTTATACCAAACCTGAGACCCTTCCTGTAGCATGAGATGTGATATCCAACTTCTTCCCATTCCAATCCTGAGACCCTTCCTATAACATGAGATGTGATGTCTCAATGCTTCTAATACCAAACCTGAGATCTTTCCTATAACATGAGATGTGATATCCAACTCCTTCCCATTCCAATCCTGAGACCCTTCCTATAGCATGAGATGTGATATCACAATGCTTATACCAAACCTGAGACCGTTCCTATAGCTTGAGATGTGATATCCAACTCCTTCCCATTCCAATCCTGAGACCCTTCCTATAGCATGAGATGTGATAAATCAAGGCCTCTAATACCAAACCTAAGATCCTTCCTCTAACATGAAATGTGATATCCAACTCCTTCCCCTTCCAAACCTGAGAGCCTTCCTATAGCATGAGATATGATATCCAAGTCCTTCCCATTCCAATCCTGAGACCCTTCCTATGACATGAAATGTGATATCCTACTCCTTCGCATTCCAACCTGGGACCCTTCCTATATCATGAGATGGAATATCTCAATGCTTCTAATACCAAACCTGAGACCCTTCCTATAACATGAGATGGGAATATCCAACTCCTTCCCATTCCAATCCTGAGACCCTTCCGATAGCAGAGATGTGATATCTCAATGCTTATACCAAACCTGAGATCCTTCCTATAACATGAGATGTGATATCCAACTCCTTCCCATTCCAATCCTGAGACACTTCCTATAGCATGAGATGTGATATCTCACTGCTTATACCAAACCTGAGACCCTTCCTATAGAATGAGATGTGATATCCAACTCCTTCCCATTCCAATCCTGAGACCCTTCCTATAGCATGAGATGTGATATCACAATGCTTATACCAAACCTGAGACCGTTCCTATAGCTTGAGATGTGATATCCAACTCCTTCCCATTCCAATCCTGAGACCCTTCCTATAGCATGAGATGTGATATCTCAAGGCCTCTAATACCAAACCTGAGATCGTTCCTCTAACATGAAATGTGATATCCATCTCCTTCCCCTTCCAAACCTGAGAGCCTTCCTATGGCATGAGATATGATAGCCAAGTCCTTCCAATTCCAATCCTGAGACCCTTCCTATAACATGAAATGTGATATCCAACTCCTTCCCATTCCAACCTGAGACCCTTCCTATAGCATGAGATGGGATATCTCAATGCTTCTAATACCAAACCTGAGACACTTCCTATAACATGAGATGGGATATCCAACTCATTCCCATTCCAATCCTGAGACCCTTCCGATAGCAGAGATGTGATATCTCAATGCTTATACCAAACCTGAGACCCTTCCTATGGCCTGAGATGTCATATACAACTCCTTCCCATTCCAATCCTGAGACCCTTCCTATAGAATGAGATGTGATATCTCAATGCTTATACCAAATCTGAGACCCTTCCTATAGCATGAGATGTGATATCCAACTCCTTCCCATTCCAATCCTGAGACCCTTCCTATAGCATGAGATGTGATGTCTCAATGCTTCTAATACCAAACCTGAGATCCTTCCTATAACATGAGATGTGATATCCAACTCCTTCCCATTCCAATCCTGAGACCCTTATGATAGCATGAGATGTGATATCTCAATGCCTCTAATACCAAACCTGAGATACTTCCGATAGCATGAGATGTGATATCTCAATGCTTCTAATACCAAACCTGAGATCCTTCCTATAACATGAGATGTGATTTCCAAATCCTCCCGCTTCCAAACCTGAGACCCTCCCTTTAGCATGAGATGTGATATCCAACTCCTTCCCATTCCAATTCTGTGGCCCTTCTGATAGCATGAGATGTGATATCTCAATGCCTCTAATTCCAAACCTGAGATCCTACCTCTAACATGAAATGTGATATCCATCTCCTTCCCTTTCCAAACCTGAGACCCTGCCTATAGCATTAGATGTGATATCCAAGTCCTTCCCATTCCAATCCTGAGACCCTTCCTATAGCATGTGATGTGATATCTCAATGCTTATACCAAACCTGAGACCCTTCCTATGGCATGAGATGTCATATACAACTCCTTCCCATTCCAATCCTGAGACCCTTCCTATAGCATGAGATGTGATATCTCAATGCTTATACCAAACCTGAGACCCTTCCTATGGCATGAGATGTCATATACAACTCCTTCCCATTCCAATCCTGAGACCCTTCCTATAGCATGAGATGTGATGTCTCAATGCTTCTAATACCAAACCTGAGAACCTTCCTACAGCATGCGATGTGATATCTCAATGCTTCTAATACCAAACCTGAGACCAGTCCTATAACATGAGATTGGATATCCAACTCCTTCCCCTTCCAAACCTGAGACCCTTCCTATAGCATGAGATGTGATATATAACTTCTTCCCATTCCAATCCTGAGACCCTTCCTATAACATGAGATGTGATGTCTCAATGCTTCTAATACCAAACCTGAGATCTTTCCTATAACATGAGATGTAATATCCAACTCCTTCCCATTCCAATCCTGAGACCCTTCCTATAGCAAGATATGTGATATCTCAATGCCTCTAATACCAAACCTGAGATCCTTCCTCTAACATGAAATGTGATATCGAACTCCTTCCCTTTCCAAACCTGAGAGCCTACCTATAGCATGAGATGTGATATCCAAGTCCTTCCCATTCCAATCCTTAGACCCTTCCTACAGCATGCAATATGATATCTCAATGATTCTAATAACAAACCTGAGACCCGTCCTATAACATGAGATGTGATATCCAACTCCTTCCCGTTTCAAACCTGAGACCCTTCCTATAACATGAGATGTGATATCCAACTCCTTCCCGTTTCAAACCTGAGACCCTTCCTATAGCATATGTGATATCCAACTCCTTCCCATTCCAAACATGAGACCCTTCCTATAGCAAGAATGTAATATCCAACTCCTTCCCATTCCAATCCTGAGACCATTCCTATAGCATGAGATGTGATATCTCAATGCTTCTAATACCAAACCTGAGATCCTTCCTATGACATGAGATGTGATATACAATTCCTCCCCATTCCAAACCTGAGAACCTTCCTACAGCATGCGATGTGATATCTCAATGCTTCTAATACCAAACCTGAGACCAGTCCTATAACATGAGATTGGATATCCAACTCCTTCCCCTTCCAAACCTGAGACCCTTCCTATAGCATGAGATGTGATATCCAACTTCTTCCCATTCCAATCCTGAGACCCTTCCTATAACATGAGATGTGATGTCTCAATGCTTCTAATACCAAACCTGAGATCTTTCCTATAACATGAGATGTGATATCCAACTCCTTCCCATTCCAATCCTGAGACCCTTCCTATAGCATGAGATGTGCTATCTCAATGCTTATACCAAACCTGAGACCCTTCCTAAAGCTTGAGATGTGATATCCAACTCCTTCCCATTCCAATCCTGAGACCCTTCCTATAACATGAAATGTGATATCCAACTCCTTCCCATTCCAACCTGAGACCCTTCCTATAGCATGAGATTGGATATCCAACTCCTTCCAAATCCAATACTGATACCCTTCCAATAGCATGAGATGTGATATCCCAATGCTTCTACCAAACCTGAGAACCATACTATGGCATGAGATGTGATATCAAACTCCTTCCCATTCCAATCCTGAGACTCTTCCTATAGCTTGAGATGTGATATCCGAAATCCTTCCCATTCCAATTCTGAGACCCTTCCTATACCATGAGACTTGATATCTCAATGCTTCTAATACCAAACCTGAGACCCGTCCTATAACATGAGATGTGATATCCAAATCTTTCCCCTTCCAAACCTTAGACCCTTCCTTTATCATGAGATGTGATATCCAACTCCTTCCCATTCCAATCCTGAGACCCTTCCGATATCATGAGATTTGTTATCTCAATGCTTCTAATAACAAAATTGAGACCCGCCTATAACATGAGATGTGATATCCAAATCTTTCCCCTTCCAAACCTCAGACCCTTCCTTTATCATGAGATGGGATATCCAACTCCTTCTTATTCCAATCCTGAGACCCTTCCGATAGCAGAGATGTGATATCTCAATGCTTATACCAATCCTGAGACCCTTCCTATGGCCTGAGATGTCATATACAACTCCTTCCCAATACAATCCTGAGACCCTTCCTATAGCATGAGATGTGATATCTCAATGCTTATACCAAATCTGAGACCCTTCCTATAGCATGAGATGTGATATCCAACTCCTTCCCATTCCAATCCTGAGACCCTTCCTATAGCATGAGATGTGATGTCTCAATGCTTCTAATAACAAACCTGAGATCCTTCCTATAACATGAGATGTGATATCCAACTCCTTCCCATTCCAATCCTGAGACCCTTCCTATAGCATGAGATGTGATGTCTCAATGCTTCTAATACCAAACCTGAGAACCTTCCTACAGCATGCGATGTGATATCTCAATGCTTCTAATACCAAACCTGAGACCAGTCCTATAACATGAGATTGGATATCCAACTCCTTCCCCTTCCAAACCTGAGACCCTTCCTATAGCATGAGATGTGATATCCAACTTCTTCCCATTCCATTCCTGAGACCCTTCCTATAACATGAGATGTGATGTCTCAATGCTTCTAATACCAAACCTGAGATTTTTCCTATAACATGAGATGTAATATCCAACTCCTTCCGATTCCAATCCTGAGACCCTTCCTATAGCATGAGATGTGCTATCTCAATGCTTATACCAAACCTGAGACCCTTCCTAAAGCTTGAGATGTGATATCCAACTCCTTCCCATTCCAATCCTGAGACCCTTCCTATAGCATGAGATGTGATATCTCAATGCTTCTAATATCAAACTTGAGACCCTCCCTATAGCATGAGATGTGATACCCAAGTCCTTCCCATTCCAATCCTGAGACACTTCCTATAGCATGAGATGTGATATCTCAATGCTTATACCAAACCTGAGACCCTTCCTATAGCATGAGATGTGATATCCAACTCCTTCCCATTCCAATCCTGAGACCCTTCCTATAGCATGAGATGTGATGTCTCAATGCTTCTAATACCAAACCTGAGATCCTTCCTATAACATGAGATGTGATATCCAACTCCTTCCCATTCCAATCTTGAGACTCTTCCTATAGCTTGAGATGTGATATCCAACTCCTTCCAATTCCAATTCTGAGACCCTTCCTATGCCATGAGACTTGATATCTCAATGCTTCTAATACCAAACCTGAGACCCGTCCTATAACATGAGATGTGATATCCAAATCTTTCCCCTTCCAAACCTTAGACCCTTCCTTTATCATGAGATGTGATATCCAACTCCTTCCCATTCCAATCCTGAGACCCTTCCGATATCATGAGATTTGTTATCTCAATGCTTCTAATATCAAACTTGAGACGCTCCCTATAGCATGAGATGTGACATCCAAGTCCTCCCCATTCCAATCCTGAGACCCTTCCTATAGCATGAGATGTGATATCTCAATGCTTCTAATACCAAACCTGAGACCCTTCCTATAACATGAGATGGGATATCCAACTCCTTCCCATTCCAATCCTGAGACCCTTCCGATAGCAGAGATGTGATATCTCAATGCTTATACCAATCCTGAGACCCTTCCTATGGCCTTAGATGTCATATACAACTCCTTCCCAATCCAATCCTGAGACCCTTCCTATAGCATGAGATGTGATATCTCAATGCTTATACCAAATCTGAGACCCTTCCTATAGCATGAGATGTGATATCCAACTCCTTCCCATTCCAATCCTGAGACCCTTCCTATAGCATGAGATGTGATGTCTCAATGCTTCTAATACCAAACCTGAGATCCTTCCTGTAACATGAGATGTGATATCCAACTCCTTCCCATTCCAATCCTGAGACCCTTCCTATAGCATGAGATGTGATGTCGCAATGCTTCTAATACCAAACCTGAGAACCTTCCTACAGCATGCAATGTGATATCTCAATGCTTCTAATACCAAACCTGAGACCAGTCCTATAACATGAGATTGGATATCCAACTCCTTCCCCTTCCAAACCTGAGACCCTTCCTATAGCATGAGATGTGATATCCAACTTCTTCCCATTCCAATCCTGAGACCCTTCCTATAACATGAGATGTGATGTCTCAATGCTTCTAATACCAAACCGGAGATCTTTCCTATAACATGAGATGTGATATCCAACTCCTCCCCATTCCAATCCTGAAACCCTTCCTATAGCATGAGATGTGCTATCTCAATGCTTATACCAAACCTGAGACCCTTCCTAAAGCTTGAGATGTGATATCCAACTCCTTCCCATTCCAATCCTGAGACCCTTCCTATAGCATGAGATGCGATATCTCAAGGCCTCTAATACCAAACCTGAGATCCTTCCTCTAACATGAAATGTGATATCCAACTCCTTCCCCTTCCAAACCTGAGAGCCTTCCTATAGCATGAGATATGATATCCAAGTCCTTCCCATTCCAATCCTGAGACCCTTCCTATAACATGAAATGTGATATCCAACTCCTTCCCATTCCAACCTGAGACCCTTCCTATAGCATGAGATGGGATATCCAACTCCTTCCAAATCCAATACTGATACCCTTCCAATAGCATGAGATGTGCTATCTCAATGCTTATACCAAACCTGAGACCCTTCCTATAGCTTGAGATGTGATATCCAACTCCTTCCCATTCCAATCCTGAGACCCTTCCTATAGCATGAGATGTGATATCTCAAGGCCTCTAATACCAAACCTGAGATCGTTCCTCTAACATGAAATGTGATATCCAACTCCTTCCCCTTCCAAACCTGAGACCCTTCCTATAGCATGAGATGTGATATCTCAATGCTTATACCAATCCTGAGACCCTTCCGATAGCAGAGATGTGATATCTCAATGCTTATACCAAACCAGAGACCCTTCCTATGTCCTGAGATGTCATATGCAACTCCTTCCCATTCCAATCCTGAGACCCTTCCTATAGCATTAGATGTGATATCTCAATGCTTATACCAAATCTGAGACCCTTCCTATAGCATGAGATGTGATATGCAACTTCTTCCCATTCCAATCCTGAGACCCTTCCTATAGCATGAGATGTGATGTCTCAATTCTTCTAATACCAAACCTGAGATCCTTCCTATAACATGAGATGTGATATCCAACTCCTTCCCATTCCAATCCTGAGACCCTTCTGATAGCATGAGATGTGATATTTCAATGCCTCTAATACCAAACCTGAGATCCTACCTCTAACATGAAATGTGATATCCATCTCCTTCCCTTTCCAAACCTGAGACCCTGCCTATAGCATGAGATGTGATATCCAAGTCCTTCCCATTCCAATCCTGAGACCCTTCCTATAGCATGTGATGTGATATCTCAATGCTTATACCAAATCTGAGACCCTTCCTATAGCATGAGATGTGATATCCAACTCCTTCCCATTCCAATCCTGAGACCCTTCCTATAGCATGAGATGTGATGTCTCAATGCTTCTAATACCAAACCTGAGATCCTTCCTATAACATGAGATGTGATATCCAACTCCTTCCCATTCCAATCCTGAGACCCTTATGATAGCATGAGATGTGATATCTCAATGCCTCTAATACCAAACCTGAGATACTTCCGATAGCATGAGATGTGATATCTCAATGCTTCTAATACCAAACCTGAGATCCTTCTTATAACATGAGATGTGATTTCCAAATCCTTCCCCTTCCAAACCTGAGACCCTCCCTTTAGCATGAGATGTGATATCCAACTCCTTCCCATTCCAATCCTGAGACCCATCTGATAGCATGAGATGTGATATTTCAATGCCTCTAATACCAAACCTGAGATCCTACCTCTAACATGAAATGTGATATCCATCTCCTTCCCTTTCCAAACCTGAGACCCTGCTTATAGCATGAGATGTGATATCCAAGTCCTTTCCATTCCAAACCTGAGGCCCTTCCTATGACATGAGATGTGATATCCAACTCCTTCCCATTCCAAACCTGAGACCCCGCTTATAGCATGAGATGTGATATCCAAGTCCTTTCCATTCCAATCCTGAGACCCTTCCTATAGCATGTGATGTGATATCTCAATGCTTATACCAAACCTGAGACCCTTCCTATGGCATGAGATGTCATATACAACTCCTTCCCATTCCAATCCTGAGACCCTTCCTATAGCATGAGATGTGATATCTCAATGCTTATACCAATACCTGAGACCCTTCCTATAGCATGAGATGTGATATCCAACTTCTTCCCATTCCAATCCTGAGACCCTTCCTATAACATGAGATGTGATGTCGCAATGCTTCTAATACCAAACCTGAGATCTTTCCTATAACATGAGATGTGAAATCCAACTCCTTCCCATTCCAATCCTGAGACCCTTCCTATAGCATGAGATGTGATATCACAATGCTTATACCAAACCTGAGACCGTTCCTATAGCTTGAGATGTGATATCCAACTCCTTCCCATTCCAATCCTGAGACCCTTCCTATAGCATGAGATGTGATATCTCAAGGCCTCTAATACCAAACCTGAGATCGTTCCTCTAACATGAAATGTGATATCCAACTCCTTCCCCTTCCAAACCTGAGAGCCTTCCTATGGCATGAGATATGATAGCCAAGTCCTTCCAATTCCAATCCTGAGACCCTTCCTATAACATGAAATGTGATATCCAACTCCTTCCCATTCCAACCTGAGACCCTTCCTATAGCATGAGATGGGATATCTCAATGCTTCTAATACCAAACCTGAGACTCTTCCTATAACATGAGATGGGATATCCAACTCATTCCCATTCCAATCCTGAGACCCTTCCGATAGCAGAGATGTGATATCTCAATGCTTATACCAAATCTGAGACCCTTCCTATGGCCTGAGATGTCATATACAACTCCTTCCCATTCCAATCCTGAGACCCTTCCTATAGCATGAGATGTGATATCTCAATGCTTATACCAAATCTGAGACCCTTCCTATAGCATGAGATGTGATATCCAACTCCTTCCCATTCCAATCCTGAGACCCTTCCTATAGCATGAGATGTGATGTCTCAATGCTTCTAATACCAAACCTGAGATCCTTCCTATAACATGAGATGTGATATCCAACTCCTTCCTATTCCAATCCTGAGACCCTTATGATAGCATGAGATGTGATATCTCAATGCCTCTAATACCAAACCTGAGATACTTCCGATAGCATGAGATGTGATATCTCAATGCTTCTAATACGAAACCTGAGATCCTTCCTATGACATGAGATGTGATTTCCAAATCCTCCCGCTTCCAAACCTGAGACCCTCCCTTTAGCATGAGATGTGATATCCAACTCCTTCCCATTCCAATCCTGAGACCCTTCTGATAGCATGAGATGTGATATCTCAATGCCTCTAATTCCAAACCTGAGATCCTACCTCTAACATGAAATGTGATATCCATCTCCTTCCCTTTCCAAACCTGAGACCCTGCTTATAGCATGAGATGTGATATCCAAGTCCTTCCCATTCCAATCCTGAGACCCTTCCTATAGCATGTGATGTGATATCTCAATGCTTATACCAAACCTGAGACCCTTCCTATGGCATGAGATGTCATATACAACTCCTTCCCATTCCAATCCTGAGACCCTTCCTATAGCATGAGATGTGATATCTCAATGCTTATACCAAACCTGAGACCCTTCCTGTAGCATGAGATGTGATATCCAACTTCTTCCCATTCCAATCCTGAGACCCTTCCTATAACATGAGATGTGATGTCTCAATGCTTCTAATACCAAACCTGAGATCTTTCCTATAACATGAGATGTGATATCCAACTCCTTCCCATTCCAATCCTGAGACCCTTCCTATAGCATGAGATGTGATATCACAATGCTTATACCAAACCTGAGACCGTTCCTATAGCTTGAGATGTGATATCCAACTCCTTCCCATTCCAATCCTGAGACCCTTCCTATAGCATGAGATGTGATAAATCAAGGCCTCTAATACCAAACCTAAGATCCTTCCTCTAACATGAAATGTGATATCCAACTCCTTCCCCTTCCAAACCTGAGAGCCTTCCTATAGCATGAGATATGATATCCAAGTCCTTCCCATTCCAATCCTGAGACCCTTCCTATGACATGAAATGTGATATCCTACTCCTTCGCATTCCAACCTGGGACCCTTCCTATATCATGAGATGGAATATCTCAATGCTTCTAATACCAAACCTGAGACCCTTCCTATAACATGAGATGGGAATATCCAACTCCTTCCCATTCCAATCCTGAGACCCTTCCGATAGCAGAGATGTGATATCTCAATGCTTATACCAAACCTGAGATCCTTCCTATAACATGAGATGTGATATCCAACTCCTTCCCATTCCAATCCTGAGACACTTCCTATAGCATGAGATGTGATATCTCACTGCTTATACCAAACCTGAGACCCTTCCTATAGAATGAGATGTGATATCCAACTCCTTCCCATTCCAATCCTGAGACCCTTCCTATAGCATGAGATGTGATATCACAATGCTTATACCAAACCTGAGACCGTTCCTATAGCTTGAGATGTGATATCCAACTCCTTCCCATTCCAATCCTGAGACCCTTCCTATAGCATGAGATGTGATATCTCAAGGCCTCTAATACCAAACCTGAGATCGTTCCTCTAACATGAAATGTGATATCCATCTCCTTCCCCTTCCAAACCTGAGAGCCTTCCTATGGCATGAGATATGATAGCCAAGTCCTTCCAATTCCAATCCTGAGACCCTTCCTATAACATGAAATGTGATATCCAACTCCTTCCCATTCCAACCTGAGACCCTTCCTATAGCATGAGATGGGATATCTCAATGCTTCTAATACCAAACCTGAGACACTTCCTATAACATGAGATGGGATATCCAACTCATTCCCATTCCAATCCTGAGACCCTTCCGATAGCAGAGATGTGATATCTCAATGCTTATACCAAACCTGAGACCCTTCCTATGGCCTGAGATGTCATATACAACTCCTTCCCATTCCAATCCTGAGACCCTTCCTATAGAATGAGATGTGATATCTCAATGCTTATACCAAATCTGAGACCCTTCCTATAGCATGAGATGTGATATCCAACTCCTTCCCATTCCAATCCTGAGACCCTTCCTATAGCATGAGATGTGATGTCTCAATGCTTCTAATACCAAACCTGAGATCCTTCCTATAACATGAGATGTGATATCCAACTCCTTCCCATTCCAATCCTGAGACCCTTATGATAGCATGAGATGTGATATCTCAATGCCTCTAATACCAAACCTGAGATACTTCCGATAGCATGAGATGTGATATCTCAATGCTTCTAATACCAAACCTGAGATCCTTCCTATAACATGAGATGTGATTTCCAAATCCTCCCGCTTCCAAACCTGAGACCCTCCCTTTAGCATGAGATGTGATATCCAACTCCTTCCCATTCCAATCCTGTGGCCCTTCTGATAGCATGAGATGTGATATCTCAATGCCTCTAATTCCAAACCTGAGATCCTACCTCTAACATGAAATGTGATATCCATCTCCTTCCCTTTCCAAACCTGAGACCCTGCCTATAGCATTAGATGTGATATCCAAGTCCTTCCCATTCCAATCCTGAGACCCTTCCTATAGCATGTGATGTGATATCTCAATGCTTATACCAAACCTGAGACCCTTCCTATGGCATGAGATGTCATATACAACTCCTTCCCATTCCAATCCTGAGACCCTTCCTATAGCATGAGATGTGATATCTCAATGCTTATACCAAACCTGAGACCCTTCCTATGGCATGAGATGTCATATACAACTCCTTCCCATTCCAATCCTGAGACCCTTCCTATAGCATGAGATGTGATGTCTCAATGCTTCTAATACCAAACCTGAGAACCTTCCTACAGCATGCGATGTGATATCTCAATGCTTCTAATACCAAACCTGAGACCAGTCCTATAACATGAGATTGGATATCCAACTCCTTCCCCTTCCAAACCTGAGACCCTTCCTATAGCATGAGATGTGATATATAACTTCTTCCCATTCCAATCCTGAGACCCTTCCTATAACATGAGATGTGATGTCTCAATGCTTCTAATACCAAACCTGAGATCTTTCCTATAACATGAGATGTAATATCCAACTCCTTCCCATTCCAATCCTGAGACCCTTCCTATAGCATGAGATGTGCTATCTCAATGCTTATACCAAACCTGAGACCCTTCCTAAAGCTTGAGATGTGATATCCAACTCCTTCCCATTCCAATCCTGAGACCCTTCCTATAGCAAGATATGTGATATCTCAATGCCTCTAATACCAAACCTGAGATCCTTCCTCTAACATGAAATGTGATATCGAACTCCTTCCCTTTCCAAACCTGAGAGCCTACCTATAGCATGAGATGTGATATCCAAGTCCTTCCCATTCCAATCCTTAGACCCTTCCTACAGCATGCAATATGATATCTCAATGATTCTAATAACAAACCTGAGACCCGTCCTATAACATGAGATGTGATATCCAACTCCTTCCCGTTTCAAACCTGAGACCCTTCCTATAACATGAGATGTGATATCCAACTCCTTCCCGTTTCAAACCTGAGACCCTTCCTATAGCATATGTGATATCCAACTCCTTCCCATTCCAAACATGAGACCCTTCCTATAGCAAGAATGTAATATCCAACTCCTTCCCATTCCAATCCTGAGACCATTCCTATAGCATGAGATGTGATATCTCAATGCTTCTAATACCAAACCTGAGATCCTTCCTATGACATGAGATGTGATATACAATTCCTCCCCATTCCAAACCTGAGAACCTTCCTACAGCATGCGATGTGATATCTCAATGCTTCTAATACCAAACCTGAGACCAGTCCTATAACATGAGATTGGATATCCAACTCCTTCCCCTTCCAAACCTGAGACCCTTCCTATAGCATGAGATGTGATATCCAACTTCTTCCCATTCCAATCCTGAGACCCTTCCTATAACATGAGATGTGATGTCTCAATGCTTCTAATACCAAACCTGAGATCTTTCCTATAACATGAGATGTGATATCCAACTCCTTCCCATTCCAATCCTGAGACCCTTCCTATAGCATGAGATGTGCTATCTCAATGCTTATACCAAACCTGAGACCCTTCCTAAAGCTTGAGATGTGATATCCAACTCCTTCCCATTCCAATCCTGAGACCCTTCCTATAACATGAAATGTGATATCCAACTCCTTCCCATTCCAACCTGAGACCCTTCCTATAGCATGAGATTGGATATCCAACTCCTTCCAAATCCAATACTGATACCCTTCCAATAGCATGAGATGTGATATCCCAATGCTTCTACCAAACCTGAGAACCATACTATGGCATGAGATGTGATATCAAACTCCTTCCCATTCCAATCCTGAGACTCTTCCTATAGCTTGAGATGTGATATCCGAAATCCTTCCCATTCC
Source organism: Ambystoma mexicanum (assembly GCF_040938575.1). Classification (NCBI taxonomy): domain Eukaryota; kingdom Metazoa; phylum Chordata; class Amphibia; order Caudata; family Ambystomatidae; genus Ambystoma; species Ambystoma mexicanum. Next base: position 345,712,621 of record NC_090936.1, read on the forward strand.
AATTCTGAGACCCTTCCTATACCATGAGACTTGATATCTCAATGCTTCTAATACCAAACCTGAGACCCGTCCTATAACATGAGATGTGATATCCAAATCTTTCCCCTTCCAAACCTTAGACCCTTCCTTTATCATGAGATGTGATATCCAACTCCTTCCCATTCCAATCCTGAGACCCTTCCGATATCATGAGATTTGTTATCTCAATGCTTCTAATAACAAAATTGAGACCCGCCTATAACATGAGATGTGATATCCAAATCTTTCCCCTTCCAAACCTCAGACCCTTCCTTTATCATGAGATGGGATATCCAACTCCTTCTTATTCCAATCCTGAGACCCTTCCGATAGCAGAGATGTGATATCTCAATGCTTATACCAATCCTGAGACCCTTCCTATGGCCTGAGATGTCATATACAACTCCTTCCCAATACAATCCTGAGACCCTTCCTATAGCATGAGATGTGATATCTCAATGCTTATACCAAATCTGAGACCCTTCCTATAGCATGAGATGTGATATCCAACTCCTTCCCATTCCAATCCTGAGACCCTTCCTATAGCATGAGATGTGATGTCTCAATGCTTCTAATAACAAACCTGAGATCCTTCCTATAACATGAGATGTGATATCCAACTCCTTCCCATTCCAATCCTGAGACCCTTCCTATAGCATGAGATGTGATGTCTCAATGCTTCTAATACCAAACCTGAGAACCTTCCTACAGCATGCGATGTGATATCTCAATGCTTCTAATACCAAACCTGAGACCAGTCCTATAACATGAGATTGGATATCCAACTCCTTCCCCTTCCAAACCTGAGACCCTTCCTATAGCATGAGATGTGATATCCAACTTCTTCCCATTCCATTCCTGAGACCCTTCCTATAACATGAGATGTGATGTCTCAATGCTTCTAATACCAAACCTGAGATTTTTCCTATAACATGAGATGTAATATCCAACTCCTTCCGATTCCAATCCTGAGACCCTTCCTATAGCATGAGATGTGCTATCTCAATGCTTATACCAAACCTGAGACCCTTCCTAAAGCTTGAGATGTGATATCCAACTCCTTCCCATTCCAATCCTGAGACCCTTCCTATAGCATGAGATGTGATATCTCAATGCTTCTAATATCAAACTTGAGACCCTCCCTATAGCATGAGATGTGATACCCAAGTCCTTCCCATTCCAATCCTGAGACACTTCCTATAGCATGAGATGTGATATCTCAATGCTTATACCAAACCTGAGACCCTTCCTATAGCATGAGATGTGATATCCAACTCCTTCCCATTCCAATCCTGAGACCCTTCCTATAGCATGAGATGTGATGTCTCAATGCTTCTAATACCAAACCTGAGATCCTTCCTATAACATGAGATGTGATATCCAACTCCTTCCCATTCCAATCCCGAGACCCTTCCTATAGCATGAGATGTGATATCTCGATGCTTATACCAAACCTGAGACCCTTCCTATAGCATGAGATGTGATATCCAACTCCTTCCCATTCCAATCCTGAGACCCTTCCTATAGCATGAGATGTGATATCTCAATGCCTCTAATACCAAACCTGAGATCCTTCCTCTAACATGAAATGTGATATCCAACTCCTTCCCTTTCCAAACCTGAGAGCCTACCGATAGCATGAGATGTGATATCCAAGTCCTTCCCATTCCAATCCTTAGACCCTTCCTACAGCATGCAATATGATATCTCAATGATTCTAATAACAAACCTGAGACCCATCCTATAACATGAGATGGGATATCCAACTCCTTCCCATTCCAATCCTGAGACACTTCCGATAGCAGAGATGTGATATCTCAATGCTTATACCAAACCTGAGACCCTTCCTATAACATGAGATGTGATATCCAACTCCTTCCCGGTCCAAACCTGAGACCCTTCCTATAGCATATGTGATATCCAACTCCTTCCCATTCCAAACATGAGACCCTTCCTATAGCAAGAATGTAATATCCAACTCCTTCCCATTCCAATCCTGAGACCATTCCTATAGCATGAGATGTGATATCTCAATGCTTCTAATACCAAACCTGAGATCCTTCCTATGACATGAGATGTGATATCCAATTCCTCCCCATTCAAAACCTGAGAACCTTCCTACAGCATGCGATGTGATATCTCAATGCTTCTAATACCATACCCGAGACCAGTCCTATAACATGAGATTGGATATCCAACTCCTTCCCCTTCCAAACCTGAGACCCTTCCTATAGCATGAGATGTGATATCCAACTTCTTCCCATTCCACTCCTGAGACCCTTCCTATAACATGAGATGTGATGTCTCAATGCTTCTAATACCAAACCTGAGATCTTTCCTATAAAATGAGATGTGATATCCAACTCCTTCCCATTCCAATCCTGAGACCCTTCCTATAGCATGAGATGTGATATCTCAATGCTTATACCAAACCTGAGACCCTTCCTATAGCTTGAGATGTGATATCCAACTCCTTCCCATTCCAATCCTGAGACCCTTCCTATAGCATGAGATGTGATATCTCAAGGCCTCTAATACCAAACCTGAGATCCTTCCTCTAACATGAAATGTGATATCCAACTCCTTCCCCTTCCAAACCTGAGAGCCTTCCTATAGCATGAGATATGATATCCAAGTCCTTCCCATCCAATCCTGAGACCCTTCCTATAACATGAAATGTGATATCCAACTCCTTCCCATTCCAACCTGAGACCCTTCCTATAGCATGAGATGGGATATCCAACTCCTTCCAAATCCAATACTGATACCCTTCCGATAGCATGAGATGTGATATCCCAATGCTTCTACCAAACCTGAGACCCATACTATGGCATGAGATGTGATATCAAACTCCTTCCCATTCCAATCCTGAGACCCTACCTATAGCTTGAGATGTGATATCCAACTCCTTCCCATTCCAATTCTGAGACCCTTCCTATACCATGAGACTTGATATCTCAATGCTTCTAATTCAAAACCTGAGACCCGTCCTATAACATGAGATGTGATATCCAAATCCTTCCCCTTCCAAACCTTAGACCCTTCCTTTATCATGAGATGTGATATCCAATTCCTTCCCATTCCAATCCTGAGACCCTTCCGATATCATGAGATTTGTTATCTCAATGCTTCATATATCAAACTTGAGACCCTCCCTATAGCATGAGATGTGACATCCAAGTCCTCCCCATTCCAATCCTGAGACTCTTCCTATAGCATGAGATGTGATATCTCAATGCTTCTAATACCAAACCTGAGACCCTTCCTATAACATGAGATGGGATATCCAACTCCTTCCCATTCCAATCATGAGACCCTTCCGATAGCAGAGATGTGATATCTCAATGCTTATACCAAACCTGAGACCCTTCCTATGGCCTGATTTGTCATATACAACTCCTTCCCATTCCAATCCTGAGACCCTTCCTATAGCATGAGATGTGATATCTCAATGCTTATACCAAATCCGAGACCCTTCCTATAGCATGAAATGTGATATCCAAATCCTTCCCATTCCAATCTGAGACCCTTCCTATAGCATGAGATGTGATGTCTCATTGCTTCTAATACCAAACCTGAGATCCTTCCTATAACATGAGATGTGATATCCAACCCCTCCCCATTCCAATCCTGAGACCCTTATGATAGCATGAGATGTGATATCTCAATGCCTCTAATACCAAACCTGAGATACTTCTGATAGCATGAGATGTGATATCTCAATGCTTCTAGTACCAAACCTGAGATCCTTCGTATAACATGAGATGTGATTTCCAAATCCTTCCACTTCCAAACCTGAGACCCTCCCTTTAGCATGAGATGTGATATCCAACTCCTTCCCATTCCATTCCTGAGACCCTTCTGATAGCATGAGATGTGATATTTCAATGCCTCTAATACCAAACCTGAGATCCTACCTCTAACATGAAATGTGATATCCATCTCCTTCCCTTTCCAAACCTGAGACCCTGCCTATAGCATGAGATGTGATATCAAAAGTCCTTCCCATTCCAATTCTGAGACCCTTCCTATACCATGAGACTTGATATCTCAATGCTTCTAATACAAAACCTGAGACCCGTCCTATAACATGAGATGTGATATCCAAATCCTTCCCCTTCCAAACCTTAGACCCTTCCTTTATCATGAGATGTGATATCCAATTCCTTCCCATTCCAATCCTGAGACCCTTCCGATATCATGAGATTTGTTATCTCAATGCTTCTAATATCAAAGTTGAGACCCTCCCTATAGCATGAGATGTGACATCCAAGTCCTCCCCATTCCAATCCTGAGACTCTTCCTATAGCATGAGATGTGATATCTCAATGCTTCTAATACCAAACCTGAGACCCTTCCTATAACATGAGATGGGATATCCAACTCCTTCCCATTCCAATCATGAGACCCTTCCGATAGCAGAGATGTGATATCTCAATGCTTATACCAAACCTGAGACCCTTCCTATGGCCTGATTTGTCATATACAACTCCTTCCCATTCCAATCCTGAGACCCTTCCTATAGCATGAGATGTGATATCTCAATGCTTATACCAAATCCGAGACCCTTCCTATAGCATGAGATGTGATATCCAACTCCTTCCCATTCCAATCTGAGACCCTTCCTATAGCATGAGATGTGATGTCTCATTGCTTCTAATACCAAACCTGAGATCCTTCCTATAACATGAGATGTGATATCCAAGCCCTCCCCATTCCAATCCTGAGACCCTTATGATAGCATGAGATGTGATATCTCAATGCCTCTAATACCAAACCTGAGATACTTCTGATAGCATGAGATGTGATATCTCAATGCTTCTAGTACCAAACCTGAGATCCTTCCTATAACATGAGATGTGATTTCCAAATCCTTCCACTTCCAAACCTGAGACCCTCCCTTTAGCATGAGATGTGATTCCAACTCCTTCCCATTCCAATCCTGAGACCCTTCTGATAGCATGAGATGTGATATTTCAATGCCTCTAATACCAAACCTGAGATCCTACCTCTAACATGAAATGTGATATCCATCTCCTTCCCTTTCCAAACCTGAGACCCTGCCTATAGCATGAGATGTGATATCAAAAGTCCTTCCCATTCCAATCCTGAGACCGTTCCTATAGCATGAGATGTGATATCTCAATGCTTATACCAAATCTGAGACCCTTCCTATAGCATGAGATGTGATATCCAACTCCTTCCCATTCCAATCCTGAGACCCTTCCTATAGCATGAGATGTGATGTCTCAATGCTTCTAATACCAAACCTGAGATCCTTCCTATAACATGAGATGTGATATCCAACTCCTTCCCATTCCAATCCTGAGACCCTTATGATAGCATGAGATGTGATATCTCAATGCCTCTAATACCAAACCTGAGATACTTCCGATAGCATGAGATGTGATATCTCAATGCTTCTAATACCAAACCTGAGATCCTTCCTATAACATGAGATGTGATTTCCAAATCCTTCCCCTTCCAAACCTGAGACCCTCCCTTTAGCATGAGATGTGATATCCAACTCCTTCCCATTCCAATCCTGAGACCCTTCTGATAGCATGAGATGTGATATTTCAATGCCTCTAATACCAAACCTGAGATCCTACCTCTAACATGAAATGTGATATCCATCTCCTTCCCTTTCCAAACCTGAGACCCTGCCTATAGCATGAGATGTGATATCCAAGTCCTTCCCATTACAATCCTGAGACCCTTCCTATATCATGTGATGTGATATCTCAATGCTTATACCAAACCTGAGACCCTTCCTATGGCATGAGATGTCATATACAACTCCTTCCCATTCCAATCCTGAGACCCTTCCTATAGCATGAGATGTGATATCTCAATGCTTATACCAAACCTGAGACCCTTCCTATAGCATGAGATGTGATATCCAACTTCTTCCCATTCCAATCCTGAGACCCTTCCTATAACATGAGATGTGATGTCTCAATGCTTCTAATACCAAACCTGAGATCTTTCCTATAACATGAGATGTGATATCCAACTCCTTCCCATTCCAATCCTGAGACCCTTCCTATAGCATGAGATGTGATATCACAATGCTTATACCAAACCTGAGACCGTTCCTATAGCTTGAGATGTGATATCCATCTCCTTCCCATTCCAACCTGAGACCCTTCCTATAGCATGCGATGGGATATCTCAATGCTTCTAATACCAAACCTGAGACTCTTCCTATAACATGAGATGGGATATCCAACTCCTTCCCATTCCAATCCTGAGACCCTTCCGATAGCAGAGATGTGATATCTCAATGCTTATACCAAACCTGAGATCCTTCCTATAACATGAGATGTGATATCCAACTCCTTCCCATTCCAATCCTGAGACACTTCCTATAGCATGAGATGTGATATCTCACTGCTTATACCAAACCTGAGACCCTTCATATAGCATGAGATGTGATATCCAACTCCTTCCCATTCCAATCCTGAGACCCTTCCTATAGCATGAGATGTGATATCTCAATGCTTCTAATATCAAACTTGAGACCCTCCCTATAGCATGAGATGGGATATCCAACTCCTTCCCATTCCAATCCTGAGACCCTTCCGATAGCATGAGATGTGATGTCTCAATGCTTCTAATACCAAACCTGAGATCCTTCCTATAACATGAGATGTGATATCCAACTCCTTCCCATTCCAATCCTGAGACCCTTCCTATAGCATGAGATGTGATATCTCAATGCTTCTAATACCAAACCTGAGACCAGTCCTATAACATGAGATTGGATATCCAACTCCTTCCCCTTCCAAACCTGAGACCCTTCCTATAGCATGAGATGTGATATCCAACTCTTTCCCATTCCAATCCTGAGACCCTTCCTATAACATGAGATGTGATGTCTCAATGCTTCTAATACCAAACCTGAGATCTTTCCTATAACATGAGATGTGATATCCAACTCCTTCCCATTCCAATCCTGAGACCCTTCCTATAGCATGAGATGTGATATCTCAATGCTTATACCAAACCTGAGACCCTTCCTATAGCATGAGATGTGATATCCAACTCCTTCCCATTCCAATCCTGAGACCCTTCCTATAGCATGAGATGTGATATCTCAATGCCTCTAATACCAAACCTGAGATCCTTCCTCTAACATGAAATGTGATATCCAACTCCTTCCCTTTCCAAACCTGAGAGCCTACCTCTAGCATGAGATGTGATATCCAAGTCCTTCCCATTCCAATCCTTAGACCCTTCCTATAGCATGCAATATGATATCTCAATGATTCTAATAACAAATCTGAGACCCGTCCTATAACATGAGATGGGATATCCAACACCTTCCCATTCCAATCCTGAGACACTTCCGATAGCAGAGATGTGATATCTCAATGCTTATACCAAACCTGAGACCCTTCCTATAACATGAGATGTGATATCCAACTCCTTCCCGTTTCAAACCTGAGACCCTTCCTATAGCATATGTGATATCCAACTCCTTCCCATTCCAAACATGAGACCCTTCCTATAGCAAGAATGTAATATCCAACTCCTTCCCATTCCAATCCTGAGACCATTCCTATAGCATGAGATGTGATATCTCAATGCTTCTAATACCAAACCTGAGATCCTTCCTATGACATGAGATGTGATATCCAATTCCTCCCCATTCCAAACCTGAGAACCTTCCTACAGCATGCGATGTGATATCTCAATGCTTCTAATACCAAACCTGAGACCAGTCCTATAACATGAGATTGGATTTCCAACTCCTTCCCCTTCCAAACCTGAGACCCTTCCTATAGCATGAGATGTGATATCCAACTCTTTCCCATTCCAATCCTGAGACCCTTCCTATAACATGAGATGTGATGTCTCAATGCTTCTAATACCAAACCTGAGATCTTTCCTATAACATGAGATGTGATATCCAACTCCTTCCCATTCCAATCCTGAGACCCTTCCTATAGCATGAGATGTGCTATCTCAATGCTTATACCAAACCTGAGACCCTTCCTAAAGCTTGAGATGTGATATCCAACTCCTTCCCATCCCAATCCTGAGACCCTTCCTATAACATGAAATGTGATATCCAACTCCTTCCCATTCCAGCCTGAGACCCTTCCTATAGCATGAGATGGGATATCCAACTCCTTCCAAATCCAATACTCATACCCTTCCAATAGCATGAGATGTGATATCCCAATGCTTCTACCAAACCTGAGAACCATACTATGGCATGAGATGTGATATCAAACTCCTTCCCATTCCAATCCTGAGACTCTTCCTATAGCTTGAGATGTGATATCCAAATCCTTCCCATTCCAATTCTGAGACCCTTCCTATACCATGAGACTTGATATCTCAATGCTTCTAATACCAAACCTGATACCCGTCCTATAACATGAGATGTGATATCCAAATCTTTCCCCTTCCAAATCTTAGACCCTTCCTTTATCATGAGATGTGATATCCAACTCCTTCCCATTCCAATCCTGAGACCCTTCCGATATCATGAGATTTGTTATCTCAATGCTTCTAATATCAAAATTGAGACCCGTCCTATAACATGAGATGTGATATCCAAATCTTTCCCCTTCCAAAACTTAGACCCTTCCTTTATCATGAGATGGGATATCCAACTCCTTCCCATTCCAATCCTGAGACCCTTCCGATAGCAGAGATGTGATATCTCAATGCTTTTACCAATCCTGAGACCCTTCCTATGGCCTGAGATGTCATATACAACTCCTTCCCAATCCAATCCTGAGACCCTTCCTATATCATGAGATGTGATATCTCAATGCTTATACCAAATCTGAGACACTTCCTATAGCATGAGATGTGATATCCAACTCCTTCAAATTCCAATCCTGAGACCCTTCCTATAGCATGAGATGTGATGTCTCAATGCTTCTAATACCAAACCTGAGATCCTTCCTATAACATGAGATGTGATATCCAACACCTTCCCATTCCAATCCTGAGACCCATCCTATAGCATGAGATGTGATGTCTCAATGCTTCTAATACCAAACCTGAGAACCTTCCTACAGCATGCGATGTGATATCTCAATGCTTCTAATACCAAACCTGAGACCAGTCCTATAACATGAGATTGGATATCCAACTCCTTCCCCTTCCAAACCTGAGACCCTTCCTATAGCATGAGATGTGATATCCAACTTCTTCCCATTCCAATCCTGAGACCCTTCCTATAACATGAGATGTGATGTCTCAATGCTTCTAATACCAAACCTGAGATCTTTCCTATAACATGAGATGTAATATCCAACTCCTTCCCATTCCAATCCTGAGACCCTTCCTATAGCATGAGATGTGCTATCGCAATGCTTATACCAAACCTTAGACCCTTCCTAAAGCTTGAGATGTGATATCCAACTCCTTCCCATTCCAATCCTGAGACCCTTCCTATAGCATGATATGTGATATCTCAATGCCTCTAATACCAAACCTGAGATCCTTCCTCTAACATGAAATGTGATATCGAACTCCTTCCCTTTCCAAACCTGAGAGCCTACCTATAGCATGAGATGTGATATCCAAGTCCTTCCCATTCCAATCCTTAGACCCTTCCTACAGCATGCAATATGATACTCAATGATTCTAATAACAAACCTGAGACCCGTCCTATAACATGAGATGGGATATCCAACACCTTCCCATTCCAATCCTGAGACACTTCCGATAGCAGAGATGTGATATCTCAATGCTTATAACAAACCTGAGACCCTTCCTATAACATGAGATGTGATATCCAACTCCTTCCCGTTTCAAACCTGAGACCCTTCCTATAGCATATGTGATATCCAACTCCCTCCCATTCCAAACATGAGACCCTTCCTATAGCAAGAATGTAATATCCAACTCCTTCCCATTCCAATCCTGAGACCATTCCTATAGCATGAGATGTGATATCTCAATGCTTCTAATACCAAACCTGAGATCCTTCCTATGACATGAGATGTGATATCCAATTCCTCCCCATTCCAAACCTGAGAACCTTCCTACAGCATGCGATGTGATATCTCAATGCTTCTAATACCAAACCTGAGACCAGTCCTATAACATGAGATTGGATATCCAACTCCTTCCCCTTCCAAACCTGAGACCCTTCCTATAGCATGAGATGTGATATCCAACTTCTTCCCATTCCAATCCTGAGACCCTTCCTATAGCATGAGATGTGCTATCTCAATGCTTATACCAAACCTGAGACCCTTCCTAAAGCTTGAGATGTGATATCCAACTCCTTCCCATTCCAATCCTGAGACCCTTCCTATAACATGAAATGTGATATCCAACTCCTTCCCATTCCAACCTGAGACCCTTCCTATAGCATGAGATGGGATATCCAACTCCTTCCAAATCCAATACTGATACCCTTCCAATAGCATGAGATGTGATATCCCAATGCTTCTACCAAACCTGAGAACCATACTATGGCATGAGATGTGATATCAAACTCCTTCCCATTCCAATCCTGAGACTCTTCCTATAGCTTGAGATGTGATATCCGAAATCCTTCCCATTCCAATTCTGAGACCCTTCCTATACCATGAGACTTGATATCTCAATGCTTCTAATACCAAACCTGAGACCCGTCCTATAACATGAGATGTGATATCCAAATCTTTCCCCTTCCAAACCTTAGACCCTTCCTTTATCATGAGATGTGATATCCAACTCCTTCAGATTCCAATCCTGAGACCCTTACGATATCATGAGATTTGTTATCTCAATGCTTCTAATATCAAAATTGAGACCCGTCCTATAACATGAGATGTGATATCCAAATCTTTACCCTTCCAAACCTTAGACCCTTCCTTTATCATGAGATGGGATATCCAACTTCTTCCCATTCCAATCCTGAGACCCTTCCGATAGCAGAGATGTGATATCTCAATGCTTATACCAATCCTGAGACCCTTCCTATGGCCTGAGATGTCATATACAACTCCTTCCCAATCCAATCCTGAGACCCTTCCTATAGCATGAGATGTGATGTCTCAATGCTTCTAATACCAAACCTGAGATCCTTCCTATAACATGAGATGTGATATCCAACTCCTTCCCATTCCAATCCTGAGACCCTTCCTATAGCATGAGATGTGATGTCTCAATGCTTCTAATACCAAACCTGAAAACCTTCCTACAGCATGCGATGTGATATCTCAATGCTTCTAATACCAAACCTGAGACCAGTCCTATAACATGAGATTGTATATCCAACTCCTTCCCCTTCCAAACCTGAGACCCTTCCTATAGCATGAGATGTGATATCCAACTTCTTCCCATTCCAATCCTGAGACCCTTCCTATAACATGAGATGTGATGTCTCAATGCTTCTAATACCAAACCTGAGATCTTTCCTATAACATGAGATGTAATATCCAACTCCTTCCCATTCCAATCCTGAGACCCTTCCTATAGCATGAGATGTGCTATCTCAATGCTTATACCAAACCTGAGACCCTTCCTAAAGCTTGAGATGTGATATCCAACTCCTTCCCATTCCAATCCTGAGACCCTTCCTATAGCATGATATGTGATATCTCAAGGCCTCTAATACCAAACCTGAGATCCTTCCTCTAACATGAAATGTGATATCCAACTCCTTCCCCTTCCAAACCTGAGAGCCTTCCTATAGCATGAGATATGATATCCAAGTCCTTCCCATTCCAATCCTGAGACCCTTCCTATAACATGAAATGTGATATCCAACTCCTTCCCATTCCAACCTGAGACCCTTCCTATAGCATGAGATGGGATATCCAACTCCTTCCAAATCCAATACTGATACCCTTCCAATAGCATGAGATGTGATATCCCAATGCTTCTACCAAACCTGAGACCGATACTATGGCATGAGATGTGATATCAAACTCCTTCCCATTCCAAACTTGAGACTCTTCCTATAGCTTGAGATGTGATATCCAACTCCTTCCCATTCCAATTCTGAGACCCTTCCTATGCCATGAGACTTGATATCTCAATGCTTCTAATACCAAACCTGAGACCCGTCCTATAACATGAGATGTGATATCCAAATCTTTCCCCTTCCAAACCTTAGACCCTTCCTTTATCATGAGATGTGATATCCAACTCCTTCCCATTCCAATCCTGAGACCCTTCCGATATCATGAGATTTGTTATCTCAATGCTTCTAATATCAAACTTGAGACCCTCCCTATAGCATGAGATGTGACTCCAAGTCCTCCCCATTCCAATCCTGAGACCCTTCCTATAGCATGAGATGTGATATCTCAATGCTTCTAATACCAAACCTGAGACCCTTCCTATAACATGAGATGGGATATCCAACTCCTTCCCATTCCAATCCTGAGACCCTTCCGATAGCAGAGATGTGATATCTCAATGCTTATACCAATCCTGAGACCCTTCCTATGGCCTGAGATGTCATATACAACTCCTTCCCAATCCAATCCTGAGACCCTTCCTATAGCATGAGATGTGATATCTCAATGCTTATACCAAATCTGAGACCCTTCCTATAGCATGAGATGTGATATCCAACTCCTTCCCATTCCAATCCTGAGACCCTTCCTATAGCATGAGATGTGATGTCTCAATGCTTCTAATACCAAACCGGAGATCTTTCCTATAACATGAGATGTGATATCCAACTCCTCCCCATTCCAATCCTGAAACCCTTCCTATAGCATGAGATGTGCTATCTCAATGCTTATACCAAACCTGAGACCCTTCCTAAAGCTTGAGATGTGATATCCAACTCCTTCACATTCCAATCCTGAGACCCTTCCTATAGCATGAGATGTGATATCTCAAGGCCTCTAATACCAAACCTGAGATCCTTCCTCTAACATGAAATGTGATATCCAACTCCTTCCCCTTCCAAACCTGAGAGCCTTCCTATAGCATGAGATATGATATCCAAGTCCTTCCCATTCCAATCCTGAGACCCTTCCTATAACATGAAATGTGATATCCAACTCCTTCCCATTCCAACCTGAGACCCTTCCTATAGCATGAGATGGGATATCCAACTCCTTCCAAATCCAATACTGATACCCTTCCAATAGCATGAGATGTGATATCCCAATGCTTCTACCAAACCTGAGACCCATACTATGGCATGAGATGTGATATCAAACTCCTTCCCATTCCAATCCTGAGACTCTTCCTATAGCTTGAGATGTGATATCCAACTCCTTCCCATTCCAATTCTGAGACCCTTCCTATGCCATGAGACTTGATATCTCACTGCTTCTAATACCAAACCTGAGACCCGTCCTATAACATGAGATGTGATATCCAAATCTTTCCCCTTCCAAACCTTAGACCCTTCCTTTATCATGAGATGTGATATCCAACTCCTTCCCATTCCAATCCTGAGACCCTTCCGATATCATGAGATTTGTTATCTCAATGCTTCTAATATCAAACTTGAGACCCTCCCTATAGCATGAGATGTGACATCCAAGTCCTCCCCATTCCAATCCTGAGACCCTTCCTATAGCATGAGATGTGATATCTCAATGCTTCTAATACCAAACCTGAGACTCTTCCTATAACATGAGATGGGATATCCAACTCCTTCCCATTCCAATCCTGAGACCCTTCCGATAGCAGAGATGTGATATCTCAATGCTTATACCAATCCTGAGACCCTTCCTATGGCCTGAGATGTCATATACAACTCCTTCCCAATCCAATCCTGAGACCCTTCCTATAGCATGAGATGTGATATCTCAATGCTTATACCAAATCTGAGACCCTTCCTATAGCATGAGATGGGATATCCAACTCCTTCCAAATCCAATACTGATACCCTTCCAATAGCATGAGATGTGATATCCCAATGCTTCTACCAAACCTGAGACCCATTGTTAAGACGGATTTCTGAACTCTGTCCTGGTGGCGCAGAAGTTCAGAAGGCCAACCTAATTACTTGGAACAGGGTAACCTCTGGACAAGCCAGACCAATCAAGGTAGCGATCGCGGCGGTCAAGACTAGGTCTCAAGAGGGGTGAGGGTGACTGAAAGCCCGCAGTGAGCACACAAAGCAAGAGCGCTTACAAACTACTCCAAACAGTTGTTATATCAAAAATAGATACACATTTATTTTAAGGCCTTTAAAACAATGACCGTAGCGAGAAAATCACAATATCACAATATTAAACCAACACATACCATATCAACACAATATATATACAAATACACAGTCGCAAGCGTTTAAAGCACGAAATATGTAGTCCACCTGAAAGGAAAGGAAAACAGGCAGTGCGATAACGCTTTAGACTCAGTTCGCCTTCAGAGGCACCTAACTAGATGGAAGTCCGAGCCCTGCGAAGAGTGGAGCCTTGTGCTCAAAGTACCTGCCACGCCGGTGCCAACGGGCAAAAGGGGAAGCTCTTCGGAGGAAGTCAGGCAGTTCGGGTTAGTGCACAGCAGAAGGAGAACAGGTTCCGCAACTCAAGCGCAGCCTCCACAGCGGGCAGAAGCAGAGCGCGAGTACGGCCAAAAGGGTGCTGTTTTTACACAGCAGGGAAAAGCAATGGGATACTGCAGGAGGGCGACCAGATCCTAGCTAAACTACTCACCGGTCCCCAAAGCAAGCAGACCCAGGCTTCTCCACGTTTGTTTCAGCAGCTGGCAGGTTCAGAAGAGCAGGGAACGCCTCGTAGTCGTGTAGAGCAAAAAGACGTCCCAATCAACGAAACCAGCACAGTTTTGTTGCCGCAGCAGGACAACGGAGCGGCCGTGTGTATTCAAGCCAAATGTACACTCCTCCCTTCAGACCTGGGGACGCCAAGCGTACGAAGCGTGGGAGAGTGACCAGGACTCGAAATACAACACAACCTGGCGGCAGTTACAGAGCAGGACTCCCTTGTAAGCTGGTCAGTCAACTGGATGGCCCAGAGACACTTCCGAAGGCTTACTTGGCAGGAGTTGATGAAGTCGCCGGGAATAGCTGTTCCTGCTATTCCAAAGGTCGAAGCACCAGTACAGGCCTTCTGGTTCGATCCAAGGAGGAAAGGGTTTCAAAGGACGACAGCAGTGCAAAGGAGGATTCCTTCAGCGGGTCACCAGCGATTCCTCGGTCCAGCCTCGTAGTTGCAGGATACTTGGCTCCTGTATTCCTTCGTTCGTGAGAACTCAGGAGATCGACATGGTAGTGGTGTTTCCAGCTCCCTCTTATCCACGGTTCCCTTCGCGCCAAAACGGAGGGGAGCCAATGGGAGATCCGCTCATCAACACACATACCATACGTGGACCAATCACGGACCGCGGTGGTCCCAGGCATTCACACCACCCTAGACTCTCTGGCACCCAGGATGTGTATTGGGACCAGACATCCTAGCCCACACCCTGGAGGCACACAAAAGACATGTAGAAGCCCGCGAAAGCAACCACGTTTCGCGGGAAAGTACATGCCCAAATAAGGAAGGCCCCGGGTCGCTCGACCTGGGGAAGGTGAAGGGAGCAAGACGGTCAGTGGACAAGACAAAGGAGCCTCGTGGTCTGGCCATTTTGGGAGCCAGGCCACCATTTTGGGTTCAGTGCGAAAAAACGTGCTCAGAACGCCAAAAGGAGCTCAAAATAAACAAAACGATCGCTGCCACCATTCGAGTCCCTGAATGACTTGCACCGATCAAATACCATCCTAAAAGAGTATCTAGGGTCTGTAGAAGGCTAGAGACCCAAGAGAGCTGTAACTTAGCTTACAGTGCCCTCTTGTGTCATGTTGCACTAAAGCCGCAACACGATAAAAGAAACTACGGGAAACAGCGTTCCCCGGTACTGACTGTCTTAAGGGCATGTCAGTTTCCCCGTAAGAAAGGAGCGAAAGCCCAGAGGAGTGCGGCAGAAGGCTGCACTTCTCTGGCAAAGTCAAGAACAAGGTGAATAACAACAGCAAAAAGTTTAGGGGTTGCCACATGGAAGGAAAATTCCCTACAATTATGAAATCTTTCCTAACACTCGCCCCTCCCAGACTATGGACAGGGGGAACTAATCCACCCCTGGATGAGTCTCTTGTTCAGGTCGGTTAAACATTCTGGACAACCCATCAGCATTGCTATGTTGGACACCTGGCCTATGCTCAATAGTGAAGTCGAAGCCTTGTAGACTTATGGACCACCTAAGCAACTTTGGATTCTCCCCCTTCATGTTCATTAGCCACTTTAACGGCTTATGGTCAGTCTGCACAGTGAAGTGGGTCCCATAGAGGTAGGGCCTCAGCTTCCTTAGGGCCCACACAACAGAGAAACATTCTTTCTCTACCGTGGACCATCTGAGCTCTCTGTCCTTAAGCTGGCGACTAATAAAACCGATAGGGTGTTCCTTACCCTTCTCATCTACTTGTGATAGTACAGCTCCTATCCCAGTGTCAGAGGCATCCGTCTGCACGATAAAAGGTCTTTGATAATCAGGGGCCCTTAGGACAGGGGCCTGGCACAAGGAGTCTTTTAAGCCATTGAAGGCCTTCTCACACTCGTCGGTCCAAGTTACCTTCTTGGGTTTCTTCGGAGTTGTGAGGGCAGTCAGAGGAGCAGCTATGGTACCATAGTCTGCCACAAAATTGCGGTAATACCCCGTGAGTCCTAAAAAGGCTCTCACTTGGGTTTGCGTAGTGGGGGTAGGCCAGTCTTGTACTGCTTGTACCTGACTGAGTAGAGGCTGTCTCCTCCCTCCACCTACTTCATGTCCAAGGTAAACCACTGAGCCTTGTCCATTTTGGTGAGGGGCCACTCGAACACCCTCAAAAGAGCTATCTGAAGGACTGCTTGGGAACAGGTCGGGGAGAGGTTCAGACTCCTCTCCCGCAACGTCTGAAGCCAGTAGCAGTGCTGCGATTTCGACGCTTGGGCCGAAAGCCTTCAGCCTATTCACGTGAAACACTTTTGGAGCCTGTCCAGGCCTTCCAAGGTCCACTGAATAGTTAACCTCACCCAGGGGCTCCACCACTGGGCAAGGACCTGACCATTTATCCTGTAAAGCTCGAGGCCTTACGAGATTCATGATCAGGACTTGCTGACCAAGTGTAAAGTTGATGAGGGAAGCTTTCTGGTCGTACCAATGTTTCACCAGCGCTTGCCCTGCCTTCAATTTATCACTAGCCAAGCCCATCAGAAGTACCATCCGTTTTCTGAGCCCTAGCACATAATCAACTACATTGGTAGTAACAGGGGGAGTGGGCATCTCCCATCCCTCTTTGACGATGGCTAAGGGTCCCCGTACGGGATGACCGAACAGAAGTTCGAAGGGGCTGAAGCTAACACCCTCCTGTGGTACCTCTCGGTAGGCAAACAGTAAGCATGAAACAAGAAGATCCCATTTTCTTCTCTGAGGCTCCTCCAGAGCCCCAATCATGCTCTTTAACGTCCTGTTAAAACGCCCCCCCAGACCATTGGTCTGGGGGTGGTATGCAGAAGAGAACCTGTAGGTGACCCTACATTCTATCCACATAGCCTGCCTATACTTCGACATAAAGTTGCTGCCGTCATCCGGCACAACTTCTTTAGGGAAGCCAACCCTAGTAAACATGCTGAGTAAAGCTTCTGCAACTGGCTTGGCAGTTACAGTTGTAAATGGGACGGCCTCAGGATACCGGGTTGCATGGTCGACCAGCACCAGGATAAACCTATTGCCTGAGGATGTTTGCGGGTCAAGGGGACCAACCATGTCGATCCCTACCCTTTCAAATGGTACCCCCACAACTGGGAGCGGTACCAACGGAGCCTGGATTGTTGCGCCAACCTTACCAGACAACTGGCAGGCGGCACAACTCCTGCAGTGACTTTCTACTTGCTCCCCCATCTTGGGCCAGTAGAAGTGCATGGATAACCTTTGCTTGGTCTTCCTCATACCGAGGTGACCAGCAAGGGGAACTTCATGCGCCAACTGCAGGAGGAAGGGCCTAACAGCAAGGGGAACCACCAACCTCCTATGGTCTCCTTCTGTAGACTCTGTGGGCTCACTATACAGGAGTCCACCTTCCTGGTAAATCCTATGCATCCCAGGAGGTTCACCCTCAAGCTGGGAGCAGGCCTGTCTCCTTAGGCCTTCCAGAGATGGGCACTCACGTTGGCCTTTACTGAATTCGTCCCTATCAGGACCTCCTTCAACTAACAAGTCTTTTAGTTCAGGATGATCGTTGGGGTCGAATACTTCAGGCATCGCCACCTCCTCGTCAGGCCCGGGCGATTGACCAACTTCCTCCACCGCAGTGGTAGGCGAGCTCGGGGGAATATTCTCTTTCCCTCGTTTTGACTTGTAGACTCCTTTCGCCTTGGGTTTCCCCTTTGGCTGGGGCGGCGTATTGGACTTGGCCAATGCTGCCCGAGCTTGAGACCGTGTGTAGGGTCTTTCGGCAGTGTCTCCTACGAGCCCTAAAGCTCTGAGATCCTTACCCAACAAGACCTTTCCCGGGACGTTTCTCTGAATGCTCACTGGAATCCTGACTGCTGTACCATTTAAAGTAAGATTTACAGGGATCACGGGAAACATACGGAGGGGGCCGTCAGCCAACTTAGTGGGCATCAGAGTAGCTCTGGCAACTTCCTCTGAGTCTACCAAGGTAGAATCCACTACAGTGCGACTGCACCCACTATCCCTAAGAGCTGGAGTATCCACTCCATTGATCAGCACACTGTCTTTAAAGTAGTGCTTGGTATTATCCGGAATCCTAGCATAAGCCTCTGCGACTTTAGGCTCCCAGGAACCCAGGGACACTAA
Source organism: Ambystoma mexicanum (assembly GCF_040938575.1). NCBI lineage: Eukaryota > Metazoa > Chordata > Amphibia > Caudata > Ambystomatidae > Ambystoma > Ambystoma mexicanum. The sequence continues at coordinate 345,731,368 of NC_090936.1, forward strand.
AACTACCTCAGCCTCTATCCCGCTGGGAAATGAGTCTGAGGAGAAGGATGCTCCTGTAATCTCTTCTTCCTCGTAGGAGGAGAAGGCCAGATTAGAGGAGTGGACCCCCAAAGGTCTAACCTTACACCGGGGATCCCCCTTCACATGGTCAGTTGCTCCACAAGAAAAACAGGCCCCATTGGGTCTGTTTACGTAGGGAGGCTTATTATAACCAGAGTTCTGTTTTGGAGGCGGACCTCCACTACCCTGTGAGTTCTCTTGTGTCTTACCCTTGTTTTTCTTTTTGTGGCCCTTATGGGAAGAAGATTTAGCAGATTCCCCACCCTCCATATCTTTGGACTTTTTCCCTTCCTCCTGCTTACCAGGATGAGTTTTGTCCTTATGGGACACTCGATGTGACACCCATAAGTCTGCTGCAATGGCCAGCTTCTTAGGATCTATCTCCTTCGAATCGGCCAAATGCTGCTTAAGCTCCGGGGAAGAAGAAGCAAAAATATGTTCCAGCATGACAAGATTTATCATGCCTTCGAAGGTAGAAACCTTATAACCTTCGACCCAGCCAGTTAAGTTTTTCAAAGATTCAGCGACATAAGATACCCAAGTACCACCTTCCTTTTTCTTATACTCTCGAAAACGCTTTAAATATTGGGCCGGAGTCTTCCCAAACTTTAAAATGAGAGTTTGCTTTAACATTGCGAAATCAGCCCGCTCAGCCTTCGACATTTCCATAATGGCACTACAGCCAGAATGGGGCAGTCTACTGAGCAACCACGCAATCTTATCAGCATTGTCAACTTCTTGAACCTCGCATGCATACTCAAACGCATTCAGCCAGTCCATAATGTCATTCCTTTCTTCATACACACTGAGCAGATCTTTCGGAAACCGTGGATGAGAGGAAGCCCCAGAACCATGTCCAGGACCCTTGGACCCATTTGCAACCTGAAGCTTGGCCAGTTCCAACTGGTGATCCCTGTCTTTCTGTTTTTCTGCCTGTTCGATTTTTAGTTTGGCTATGCTGAATTCAAGCTCCTGCTGCCTAAACCGCAGCTCTTGCTTCTTAAATTCAAGCATAGCCTCCCCATCAGCACTGGCAGAGGAAACATTAGACATCTCGTCCTCCCTGTCCTCGTGGTCGCGATGGATCAGTGCGGCGGCAGAACCATCGGTTCTACCAGTGAGAGCAGCCCCACCACCTTCCGCACTGTCCTCAGAAGTTATAGCGTCAAGCTGCGCTTCTTGCCACGCCACGATTCTTTGGATCATTTCCAATTTAGTGCCTTGAGAGGAAACACCTCTCTCCGCACACATCTTTTTCAGCGTTTCTGATTTGGAAGCATTTAAAGTTAACAACATATTCGTTTCCATACTGTTTGATAGGACTATGGCCTTTTTAAAGTTATATTACAACAATTCACTACGTGTACTGGTTGGAATAACCTAAAATGCCTTAGTTCGAGCGCAACACTGGATACCTTCAGTCGTATCCCATCGCTGTACACCAATTTGTTAAGACGGATTTCTGAACTCTGTCCTGGTGGCGCAGAAGTTCAGAAGGCCAACCTAATTACTTGGAACAGGGTAACCTCTGGACAAGCCAGACCAATCAAGGTAGCGATCGCGGCGGTCAAGACTAGGTCTCAAGAGGGGTGAGGGTGACTGAAAGCCCGCAGTGAGCACACAAAGCAAGAGCGCTTACAAACTACTCCAAACAGTTGTTATATCAAAAATAGATACACATTTATTTTAAGGCCTTTAAAACAATGACCGTAGCGAGAAAATCACAATATCACAATATTAAACCAATACATACCATATCAACACAATATATATACAAATACACAGTCGCAAGCGTTTAAAGCACGAAATATGTAGTCCACCTGAAAGGAAAGGAAAACAGGCAGTGCGATAACGCTTTAGACTCAGTTCGCCTTCAGAGGCACCTAACTAGATGGAAGTCCGAGCCCTGCGAAGAGTTGAGCCTTGTGCTCAAAGTACCTGCCACGCCGGTGCCAACGGGCAAAAGGGGAAGCTCTTCGGAGGAAGTCAGGCAGTTCGGGTTAGTGCACAGCAGAAGGAGAACAGGTTCCGCAACTCAAGCGCAGCCTCCACAGCGGGCAGAAGCAGAGCGCGAGTACGGCCAAAAGGGTGCTGTTTTTACACAGCAGGGAAAAGCAATGGGATACTGCAGGAGGGCGACCAGATACTAGCTAAACTACTCACCGGTCCCCGAAGCAAGCAGACCCAGGCTTCTCCACATTTGTTTCAGCAGCTGGCAGGTTCAGAAGAGCAGGGAACGCCTCGTAGTCGTGTAGAGCAAAAAGACGTCCCAATCGACGAAACCAGCACAGTTTTGTTGCCGCAGCAGGACAACGGAGCGGCCGTGTGTATTCAAGCCAAATGTACACTCCTCCCTTCAGACCTGGGGACGCCAAGCGTACGAAGCGTGGGAGAGTGACCAGGACTCGAAATACAACACAACCTGGCGGCAGTTACAGAGCAGGACTCCCTTGTAAGCTGGTCAGTCAACTGGATGGCCCAGAGACAATTCCGAAGGCTTACTTGGCAGGAGTTGATGAAGTCGCCGGGAATAGCTGTTCCTGCTATTCCAAAGGTCGAAGCACCAGTACAGGCCTTCTGGTTCGATCCAAGGAGGAAAGGGTTTCAAAGGACGACAGCAGTGCAAAGGAGGATTCCTTCAGCGGGTCACCAGCGATTCCTCGGTCCAGCCTCGTAGTTGCAGGATACTTGGCTCCTGTATTCCTTCGTTCGTGAGAACTCAGGAGATCGACATGGTAGTGGTGTTTCCAGCTCCCTCTTATCCACGGTTCCCTTCGCGCCAAAACGGAGGGGAGCCAATGGGAGATCCGCTCATCAACACACATACCATACGTGGACCAATCACGGACCACGGTGGTCCCAGGCATTCACACCACCCTAGACTCTCTGGCACCCAGGATGTGTATTGGGACCAGACATCCCAGCCCACACCCTGGAGGCACACAAAAGACATGTAGAAGCCCGCGAAAGCAACCACGTTTCGCGGGAAAGTACATGCCCAAATAAGGAAGGCCCCGGGTCGCTCGACCTGGGGAAGGTGAAGGGAGCAAGACGGTCAGTGGACAAGACAAAGGAGCCTCGTGGTCTGGCCATTTTGGGAGCCAGGCCACCATTTTGGGTTCAGTGCGAAAAAACGTGCTCAGAACGCCAAAAGGAGCTCAAAATAAACAAAACGATCGCTGCCACCATTCGAGTCCCTGAATGACTTGCACCGATCAAATACCATCCTAAAAGAGTATCTAGGGTCTGTAGAAGGCTAGAGACCCAAGAGAGCTGTAACTTAGCTTACAGTGCCCTCTTGTGTCATGTTGCACTAAAGCCGCAACACGATAAAAGAAACTACGGGAAACAGCGTTCCCCGGTACTGACTGTCTTAAGGGCATGTCAGTTTCCCCGTAAGAAAGGAGCGAAAGCCCAGAGGAGTGCGGCAGAAGGCTGCACTTCTCTGGCAAAGTCAAGAACAAGGTGAATAACAACAGCAAAAATTTTAGGGGTTGCCACATGGAAGGAAAATTCCCTACAATTATGAAATCTTTCCTAACACCCATACTATAGCATGAGATGGGATATTCAACTCCTTCCCATTCCAATCCTGAGACTCTTCCTATAGCTTGAGATGTGATATCCAACTCCTTCCCATTCCAATTCTGAGACCCTACCTATCCCATGAGACTTGATATCTCAATGCTTCTAATACCAAACCTGAGACCCGTCCTATAACATGAGATGTGATATCCAAATCTTTCCCCTTCCAAACCTTAGACCCTTCCATTATCATGAGATGTGATATCCAACTCCTTCCCATTCCAATCCTGAGACCCTTCCGATATCATGAGAATTGTTATCTCAATGCTTCTAATATCAAACTTGAGACCCTCCCTATAGCATAAGATGTGACATCCAAGTCCTCCCCATTCCAATCCTGAGACCCTTCCTATAACATGAGATGTGATTTCCAAATCCTTTCCCCTTCCAAACCTGAGACCCTCCCTTTAGCATGAGATGTGATATACAACTCCTTCCCATTCCAATCCCGAGACCCTTCTGATAGCATGAGATGTGATATCTCAATGCCTCTAATACCAAACCTGAGATCCTATCTCTAACATGAAATGTGATATCCATCTCCTTCCCTTTCCAAACCTGAGACCCTGCCTATAGCATGAGATGTGATATCCAAGTCCTTCCCATTCCAATCCTGAGACCCTTTCTATAGCATGTGATGTGATATCTCAATGCTTATACCAAACCTGAGACCCTTCCTATGGCATGAGTTGTCATATACAACTCCTTCCCATTCCAACTCTGAGACCCTTCCTATAGCATGAGATGTGATATCTCAATGCATATACCAAACCTGATACCCTTCCTATAGCATGAGATGTGATATCCAACTTCTTCCCATTCCAATCCTGAGACCCTTCCTATAACATGAGATGTGATGTCTCAATGCTTCTAATACCAAACCTGAGATATTTCCTATAATATGAGATGTGATATCCAACTCCTTCCCATTCCAATCCTGAGACCCTTCCTATAGCATGAGATGTGATATCTCAATGCTTATACCAAACCTGAGACCCTTCCTATAGCTTGAGATGTGATATCCAACTCCTTCCCATTCCAATCCAGAGACCCTTCCTATAGCATGAGATGTGATATCTCAAGGCCTCTAATACCAAACCTGAGATCCTTCCTCTAACATGAAATGTGATATCCAACTCCTTCCCCTTCCAAACCTGAGAGCCTTCCGATAGCATGAGATATGATATCCAAGTCCTTCCCATTCCAATCCTGAGACCCTTTCTATAACATGAAATGTGGTATCCAACTCCTTCCCATTCCAACCTGAGACCCTTCCTATAGCATGAGATGGGATATCCAACTCCTTCCAAATCCAATACTGATACCCTTCCGATAGCATGAGATGTGATATCCCAATGCTTCTACCAAACCTGAGACCCATACTATGGCATGAGATGTGATATCAAACTCCTTCCCATTCCAATCCTGAGACCCTTCCTATAGGTTGAGGTGTGATATCCAACTCCTTCCCATTCCAATTCTGAGACCCGTCTTATACCATGAGACTTGATATCTCAATGCTTCTAATACCAAACCTGAGACCCGTCCTATGACATGAGATGTGATATCCAAATCCTTCCCCTTCCAAACCTCAGACCCTTCCTTTATCATGAGATGTGATATCCAACATCTTCCCATTCCAATCCTGAGACCCTTCCGATATCATGAGATTTGTTATCTCAATGCTTCTAATATCAAACTTGAGACCCTCCCTATAGCATGAGATGTGACATCGAAGTCCTTCCCATTCCAATCCTGAGACCCTTCCTATAGCATGAGATGTGATATCTCTATGCTTCTAATACCAAACCTGAGACCCTTCCTATAACATGAGATGGGATATCCAACTCATTCCCATTCCAATCCTGAGACCCTTCCGATAGCAGAGATGTGATATCTCAATGCTTATACCAAACCTGAGACCCTTCCTATGGCCTGGGATGTCATATACAATTCTTTCCCATTCCAATCCTGAGACCCTTCCTATAGCATGAGATGTGATATCTCAATGCTTATACCAAACCTGAGAGCCTACCTATAGCATGAGATGTGATATCCAAGTCCATCCCATTCCAATCCTTAGACCCTTCCTACAGCATGCGATGTGATATCTCAATGATTCTAATACCAAACCAGAGACTCGTCCTATAACATGAGATGGGATATCCAACTCCTTCCCATTCCAATCCTGAGCCACTTCCGATAGCAGAGATGTGATATCTCAATGCTTATACCAAACCTGAGACCCTTCCTATAACATGAGATGTGATATCCAACTCCTTCCCGTTCCAAACCTGAGACACTAACTATAGCATATGTGATATCAAACTCCTTCCCATTCCAAACATGAGACCCTTCCTATAGCAAGAAAGTAATATCCAACTCCTACCCATTCCAATCCTGAGACCCTTCCTATAGCAAGAGATGTGATATCCAAATCCTTCCCATTCCAATCCTGAGACCCTTCCTATAACATGAGATGTGATATCCAACTCCTTCCCATTCCAACCTGAGACACTTCCTATAGCATGAGAAGGGATATCCAACTCCTTCCCTATCCAATCCTGAGACCCTTCCGATAGCAGAGATGTGATATCTCAATGCTTATACCAAACCTGAGACCCTTCCTATAGCATGAGAAGGGATATCCAACTCCTTCCCAATCCAATCCTGAGACCCTTCCGATAGCAGAGACGTGATATCTCAATGCTTCTACCAAACCTGAGGCCCTTCCTTTAGCATGAGATGTGATATCCAAATCCTTCACATTCCAATCCTGAGACCCTTCCTATAGCATGAGAAGGGATATCTCAATGCTTCTAATACCAAACCTGAGATCCTTCCTATAACATGAGATGTGATATCCAATTCCTTCCCATTCCAATCCTGAGACCCTTCCGATAGCAGAGATGTGATATCTCAATGCTTATACCAAACCTGAGACCCTTCCTATGGCCTGAGATGTCATATACAACTCCTTCCCATTCCAATCCTGAGACCCTTCCTATAGCATGAGATGTGATATCTCAATGCTTATACCAAATCTGAGACCCTTCCTATAGCATGAGATGTGATATCCAACTCCTTCCCATTCCAATCCTGAGACCCTTCCTATAGCATGAGATGTGATGTCTCAATGCTTCTAATACCAAACCTGAGATCCTTCCTATAACATGAGATGTGATATCCAACTCCTTCCCATTCCAATCCTGAGACCCTTATGAAAGCATGAGATGTGATATCTCAATGCTTCTAATACCAAACCTGAGATCCTTCCTATAACATGAGATGTGATTTCCAAATCCTCCCCCTTCCAAACCTGAGACCCTCCGTTTAGCATGAGATGTGATATCCAACTTCTTCCCATTCCAATCCTGAGACCCTTCTGATAGCATGAGATGTGATATCTCAATGCCTCTAATACCAAACCTAAGATCCTACCTCTAACATGAAATGTGATATCCATCTCATTCCCTTTCCAAACCTGAGACCCTGCCTATAGCATGAGATGTGATATCCAAGTCCTTCCCATTCCAATCCTGAGACCCTTCCTATAGCATGTGATGTGATATCTCAATGCTTATACCAAACCTGAGACCCTTCCTATGGCATGAAATGTCATATACAACTCCTTCCCATACCAATCCTGAGACCCTTCCTATAGCATGAGATGTGATATCTCAATGCTTATACCAAATCTGAGACCCTTCCTATAGCAAGAGATGTGATATCCAACTTCTTCCCATTCCAATCCTGAGACCCTTCCTATAACATGAGATGTGATGTCTCAATGCTTCTAATACCAAACCTGAGATCTTTCCTATAACATGAGATGTGATATCCAACTCCTTCCCATTCCAATCCTGAGACCCTTCCTATAGCATGAGATGTGATATCACAATGCTTATACCAAACCGGAGACCGTTCCTATAGCTTGAGATGTGATATCCAACTCCTTCCCATTCCAATCCCGAGACCCTTCCTACAGCATGCGATGTGATATCTCAATGATTCTAATACCAAACCAGAGACTCGTCCTATAACATGAGATGGGATATCCAACTCCTTCCCATTCCAATCCTGAGCCACTTCCGATAGCAGAGATGTGATATCTCAATGCTTATACCAAACCTGAGACCCTTCCTATAACATGAGATGTGATATCCAACTCCTTCCCGTTCCAAACCTGAGACACTAACTATAGCATATGTGATATCAAACTCCTTCCCATTCCAAACATGAGACCCTTCCTATAGCAAGAAAGTAATATCCAACTCCTACCCATTCCAATCCTGAGACCCTTCCTATAGCAAGAGATGTGATATCCAAATCCTTCCCATTCCAATCCTGAGACCCTTCCTATAACATGAGATGTGATATCCAACTCCTTCCCATTCCAACCTGAGACACTTCCTATAGCATGAGAAGGGATATCCAACTCCTTCCCTATCCAATCCTGAGACCCTTCCGATAGCAGAGATGTGATATCTCAATGCTTATACCAAACCTGAGACCCTTCCTATAGCATGAGAAGGGATATCCAACTCCTTCCCAATCCAATCCTGAGACCATTCCGATAGCAGAGACGTGATATCTCAATGCTTCTACCAAACCTGAGGCACTTCCTTTAGCATGAGATGTGATATCCAAATCCTTCACATTCCAATCCTGAGACCCTTCCTATAGCATGAGACGGGATATCTCAATGCTTCTAATACCAAACCTGAGATCCTTCCTATAACATGAGATGTGATATCCAATTCCTTCCCATTCCAATCCTGAGACCCTTCCGATAGCAGAGATGTGATATCTCAATGCTTATACCAAACCTGAGACCCTTCCTATGGCCTGAGATGTCATATACAACTCCTTCCCATTCCAATCCTGAGACCCTTCCTATAGCATGAGATGTGATATCTCAATGCTTATACCAAATCTGAGACCCTTCCTATAGCATGAGATGTGATATCCAACTCCTTCCCATTCCAATCCTGAGACCCTTCCTATAGCATGAGATGTGATGTCTCAATGCTTCTAATACCAAACCTGAGATCCTTCCTATAACATGAGATGTGATATCCAACTCCTTCCCATTCCAATCCTGAGACCCTTATGAAAGCATGAGATGTGATATCTCAATGCTTCTAATACCAAACCTGAGATCCTTCCTATAACATGAGATGTGATTTCCAAATCCTCCCCCTTCCAAACCTGAGACCCTCCGTTTAGCATGAGATGTGATATCCAACTTCTTCCCATTCCAATCCTGAGACCCTTCTGATAGCATGAGATGTGATATCTCAATGCCTCTAATACCAAACCTAAGATCCTACCTCTAACATGAAATGTGATATCCATCTCATTCCCTTTCCAAACCTGAGACCCTGCCTATAGCATGAGATGTGATATCCAAGTCCTTCCCATTCCAATCCTGAGACCCTTCCTATAGCATGTGATGTGATATCTCAATGCTTATACCAAACCTGAGACCCTTCCTATGGCATGAAATGTCATATACAACTCCTTCCCATACCAATCCTGAGACCCTTCCTATAGCATGAGATGTGATATCTCAATGCTTATACCAAATCTGAGACCCTTCCTATAGCAAGAGATGTGATATCCAACTTCTTCCCATTCCAATCCTGAGACCCTTCCTATAACATGAGATGTGATGTCTCAATGCTTCTAATACCAAACCTGAGATCTTTCCTATAACATGAGATGTGATATCCAACTCCTTCCCATTCCAATCCTGAGACCCTTCCTATAGCATGAGATGTGATATCACAATGCTTATACCAAACCGGAGACCGTTCCTATAGCTTGAGATGTGATATCCAACTCCTTCCCATTCCAATCCCGAGACCCTTCCTATAGCATGAGATGTGATATCTCAAGGCCTCTAATACCAAACCTGAGATCCTTCCTCTAACATGAAATGTGATATCCAACTCCTTCCCCTTCCAAACCTGAGAGCCTTCCTATAGCATGGGATATGATATCCAAGTCCTTCCCATTCCAATCCTGAGACCCTTCCTATAACATGAAATGTGATATCCAACTCCTTTCCATTCCAACCTGAGACCCTTCCTATATCATGAGATGGGATATCTCAATGCTTCTAATACCAAACCTGAGACTCTTCCTATAACATGAGATGGGATATCCAACTCCTTCCCATTCCAATCCTAAGACCCTTTCGATAGCAGAGATGTGATATCCCAATGCTTATACCAAACCTGAGACCCTTCCTACGGCATGAGATGTCATATACAACTCCTTCCCATTCCAATCCTGAGACCCTTCCTATAGCACGAGATGTGATTTCTCAATGCTTATACCAAACCTGAGAGCCTTCCTCTAGCATGAGATGTGATATCCAACTCCTTCCCATTCCAATCCTGAGACCCTTCCTATAGCCTGAGATCTGATATCTCAATGCCTCTAATACCAAACCTGAGATCCTTCCTCTAACATGAAATGTGATATCCAACTCGTTCCCTTTCCAAACCTGAGAGCCTATCTATAGCATGAGATGTGATATCCAAGTCCTTCCCATTCCAATCCTGAGACACTTCCGATAGCAGAGATGTGATATCTCAATGCTTATACCAAACCTGAGACCCTTCCTATAACATGAGATGTGATATCCAACTCCTTCCCGTTCCAAACCTGAGACCCTTCCTTTAGCATGAGATGTGATATCCAGCTCCTTCCCATTCCAATCCTGAGACACTTCCGATAGCATGAGATGTGATATCTCAATGCTTCTAATATCAAAACTGAGACCCTCCCTATAGCATGAAATGTGATATCTAAGTCCTTCCCATTCCAATCCTGAGACCCTTCCTATAGCATGAGATGTGATATCTCAATGCTTCTACCAAACCTGAGACCCTTCCTTTAGCATGAGATGTGATAACCAACTCCTTCCCATTCCAATCCTGAGACCCTTCCTATAGCATGAGATGTGATATCTCAATGCTTCTAATACCAAACCTGAGATCCTTCCGATAACATGAGATGTGATATCCAAATCCTTCCCCTTCCAAACCTGAGACCCTCCCTTTAGCATGAGATGTGATATCCAACTCCTTCCCATTCCAATCCTGAGAACCTTCTGATAGCATGAGATGTGATATCTCAATGCTTCTATACCAAACCTGAGATCCTTCCGATAGCATGAGATGTGATATCTCAATGCTTCTAATACCAAACCTGAGATCCTTCCTATAACATGAGATGTGATATCCAAATCTTTCCCCTTCCAAACCTGAGACCCTCCCTTTAGCATGAGATGCGATATCCAACTCCTTCCCATTCCAATCCTGAGACTCTTCTGATAGCATGAGATGTGATATCTCAATGCCTCTAATACCAAACCTGAGATCCTACCTCTAACATGAAATGTGATATCCAAATCTTTCCCCTTCCAAACCTGAGAGACTTCCTATAGCATGAGATGTGATATCCAAGTCCTTCTAATTCCAATCCTGAGACCCTTCCTATAACATGAGATGTGATATCCAACTCCTTCCCATTCCAACCTGAGACCCTTCCTATAGCATGAGATGGGATATCCAACTCCTTCCCCTTCCAAACCTTAGACACTTCCTTTATCATGAGATGTGATATCCAACTCCTTCCCATTCCATCCCTGAGACCCTTCCGATATCATGAGATGTGATATCCCAATGCTTCTAATATCAAACTTGAGACCCTCCTTATAGCATGAGATGTGATATCCAAGTTCTTCCCATTCCAATCCTGAGACCCTTCCTATAGCATGAGATGTGATATCTCAATGCTTCTAATACCAAACCTGAGACCCTTCCTATAACATGAGATGGGAATATCCAACTCCTTCCCATTCCAATCCTGAGACCCTTCCGATAGTAGAGATGTGATATCTCAATGCTTATACCAAACCTGAGATCCTTCCTATAACATGAGATGTGATATCCAACTCCTTCCCATTCCAATCCTGAGACACTTCCTATAGCATGAGATGTGATATCTCACTGCTTATACCAAACCTGAGACCCTTCCTATAGCATGAGATGTGATATCCAACTCCTTCCCATTCCAATCCTGAGACCCTTCCTATAGCATGAGATATGATATCTCAATGCGTCTAATATCAAACTTGAGACCCTCCCTATAGCATGAGATGTGATATCCAAGTCCTTCCCATTCCAAACCTGAGAACCTTCCTACAGCATGCGATGTGATATCTCAATGCTTCTAATACCAAACCTGAGACCAGTCCTATAACATGAGATTGGATATCCAACTCCTCCCCCTTCCAAACCTGAGACCCTTCCTATAGCATGAGATGTGATATCCAACTTCTTCCCATTCCAATCCTGAGACCCTTCCTATAACATGAGATGTGATGTCTCAATGCTTCTAATACCAAACCTGAGATCTTTCCTATAACATGAGATGTGATATCCAACTCCTTCCCATTCCAATCCTGAGACCCTTCCTATAGTATGAGATGTGCTATCTCAATGCTTATACCAAACCTGAGACCCTTCCTAAAGCTTGAGATGTGATATCCAACTCCTTCCCATTCCAATCCTGAGACCCTTCCTATAACATGAAATGTGATATCCAACTCCTTCCCATTCCAACCTGAGACCCTTCCTACAGCATGAGATGTGATATCTCAAGGCCTCGAATACCAAACCTGAGATCCTTCCTCTAACATGAAATGTGATATCCAATTCCTTCTCCTTCTAAACCTGAGAGCCTTCCTATAGCATGAGATATGATATCCAAGTCCTTCCCATTCCAATCCTGAGACCCTTCCTATAACATGAAATGTGATATCCAACTCCTTCCCATTCCAACCTGAGACCCTTCCTATAGCATGAGATGGGATATCCAACTCCTTCCAAATCCAATACTGATACCCTTCCAATAGCATGAGATGTGATATCCCAATGCTTCTATCAAACCTGAGAACCATACTATGGCATGAGATGTGATATCAAACTCCTTCCCATTCCAATTCTGAGACACTTCCTATACCATGAGACTTGATATCTCAATGCTTCTAATACCAAACCTGAGACCCGTCCTATAACATGAGATATGATATCCAAATCTTTCCCCTTCCAAACCTTAGACCCTTCCTTTATCATGAGATGTGATATCCAACTCCTTCCCATTCCAATCCTGAGACCCTTCCGATATCATGAGATTTGTTATCTCAATGCTTCTAATATCAAAATTGAGACCCTCCCTATAGCATGAGATGGGATATCCAACTCCTTCCCATTCCAATCCTGAGACCCTTCCGATAGCAGAGATGTGATATCTCAATGCTTATACCAAATCTGAGACCCTTCCTATAGCATGAGATGTGATATCCAACTCCTTCCCATTCCAATCCTGAGACCCTTCCTATAGCATGAGATGTGATGTCTCAATGCTTCTAATACCAAACCTGAGATCCTTCCTATAACATGAGATGTGATATCCAACTCCTTCCCATTCCAATCCTGAGACCCTTCCTATAGCATGAGATGTGCTATCTCAATGCTTATACCAAACCTGAGACCCTTCCTAAAGCTTGAGATGTGATATCCAACTCCTTCCCATTCCAATCCTGAGACCCTTCCTATAGCATGAGATGTGATATCTCAAGGCCTCTAATACCAAACCTGAGATCCTTCCTCTAACATGAAATGTGATATCCAACTCCTTCCCCTTCCAAACCTGAGAGCCTTCCTATAGCATGAGATATGATATCCAAGTCCTTCCCATTCCTATCCTGAGACCCTTCCTATAACATGAAATGTGATATCCAACTCCTTCCCATTCCAACCTGAGACCCTTCCTATAGCATGAGATGGGATATCCAACTCCTTCCAAATCCAATACTGATACCCTTCCAATAGCATGAGATGTGATATCCCAATGCTTCTACCAAACCTGAGAGCCATACTATGGCATGAGATGTGATATCAAACTCCTTCCCATTCCAATCCTGAGACTCTTCCTATAGCTTGAGATGTGATATCCAACTCCTTCACATTCCAATTCTGAGACCCTTCCTATGCCATGAGACTTGATATCTCAATGCTTCTAATACCAAACCTGAGACCCGTCCTATAACATGAGATGTGATATCCAAATCTTTCCCCTTCCAAACCTTAGACCCTTCCTTTATCATGAGATTTGATATCCAACTCCTTCCCATTCCAATCCTGAGACCCTTCCGATATCATGAGATTTGTTATCTCAATGCTTCTAATATCAAACTTGAGACCCTCCCTAAAGCATGAGATGTGACATCCAAGTCCTCCCCCATTCCAATCCTGAGACCCTTCCTATAGCATGAGATGTGATATCTCAATGCTTCTAATTCCAAACCTGAGACCCTTCCTATAACACGAGATGGGATATCCAACTCCTTCCCATTCCAATCCTGAGACCCTTACGATAGCAGAGATGTGATATCTCAATGCTTATTCCAATCCTGAGACCCTTCCTATGGCCTGAGATGTCATATACAACTCCTTCCCAATCCAATCCTGAGACCCTTCCTATAGCATGAGATGTGATATCTCAATGCTTATACCAAATGTGAGACCCTTCCTATAGCATGAGATGTGATATCCAACTCCTTCCCATTCCAATCCTGAGACCCTTCCTACAGCACGAGATGTGATGTCTCAATGCTTCTAATACCAAACCTGAGATCCTTCCTATAACATGAGATGTGATATCCAACTCCTTCCCATTCCAATCCTGAGACCCTTCCTATAGCATGAGATGTGATGTCTCAATGCTTCTAATACCAAACCTGAGAACCTTCCTACAGCATGCGATGTGATATCTCAATGCTTCTAATACCAAACCTGAGACCAGTCCTATAACATGAGATTGGATATCCAACTCCTTCCCCTTCCAAACCTGAGACCCTTCCTATAGCATGAGATGTGATATCCAACTTCTTCCCATTCCAATCCTGAGACCCTTCCTATAACATGAGATGTGATGTCTCAATGCTTCTAATACCAAACCTGAGATCTTTCCTATAACATGAGATGTGATATCCAACTCCTTCCCATTCCAATCCTGAGACCCTTCCTATAGCATGAGATGTGCTATCTCAATGCTTATACCAAACCCGAGACCCTTCCTAAAGCTTGAGATGTGATATCCAACTCCTTCCCATTCCAATCCTGAGACCCTACCTATAGCATGAGATGTGATATCTCAAGGCCTCTAATACCAAACCTGAGATCCTTCCTCTAACATGAAATGTGATATCCAATTCCTTCTCCTTCTAAACCTGAGAGCCTTCCTATAGCATGAGATATGATATCCAAGTCCTTCCCATTCCAATCCTGAGACCCTTCCTATAACATGAAATGTGATATCCAACTCCTTCCCATTCCAACCTGAGACCCTTCCTATAGCATGAGATGGGATATCCAACTCCTTCCAAATCCAATACTGATACCCTTCCAATAGCATGAGATGTGATATCCCAATGCTTCTATCAAACCTGAGAACCATACTATGGCATGAGATGTGATATCAAACTCCTTCCCATTCCAATTCTGAGACACTTCCTATACCATGAGACTTGATATCTCAATGCTTCTAATACCAAACCTGAGACCCGTCCTATAACATGAGATATGATATCCAAATCTTTCCCCTTCCAAACCTTAGACCCTTCCTTTATCATGAGATGTGATATCCAACTCCTTCCCATTCCAATCCTGAGACCCTTCCGATATCATGAGATTTGTTATCTCAATGCTTCTAATATCAAAATTGAGACCCTCCCTATAGCATGAGATGGGATATCCAACTCCTTCCCATTCCAATCCTGAGACCCTTCCGATAGCAGAGATGTGATATCTCAATGCTTATACCAAATCTGAGACCCTTCCTATAGCATGAGATGTGATATCCAACTCCTTCCCATTCCAATCCTGAGACCCTTCCTATAGCATGAGATGTGATGTCTCAATGCTTCTAATACCAAACCTGAGATCCTTCCTATAACATGAGATGTGATATCCAACTCCTTCCCATTCCAATCCTGAGACCCTTCCTATAGCATGAGATGTGCTATCTCAATGCTTATACCAAACCTGAGACCCTTCCTAAAGCTTGAGATGTGATATCCAACTCCTTCCCATTCCAATCCTGAGAACCTTCCTATAGCATGAGATGTGATATCTCAAGGCCTCTAATACCAAACCTGAGATCCTTCCTCTAACATGAAATGTGATATCCAACTCCTTCCCCTTCCAAACCTGAGAGCCTTCCTATAGCATGAGATATGATATCCAAGTCCTTCCCATTCCTATCCTGAGACCCTTCCTATAATATGAAATGTGATATCCAACTCCTTCCCATTCCAACCTGAGACCCTTCCTATAGCATGAGATGGGATATCCAACTCCTTCCAAATCCAATACTGATACCCTTCCAATAGCATGAGATGTGATATCCCAATGCTTCTACCAAACCTGAGAGCCATACTATGGCATGAGATGTGATATCAAACTCCTTCCCATTCCAATCCTGAGACTCTTCCTATAGCTTGAGATGTGATATCCAACTCCTTCACATTCCAATTCTGAGACCCTTCCTATGCCATGAGACTTGATATCTCAATGCTTCTAATACCAAACCTGAGACCCGTCCTATAACATGAGATGTGATATCCAAATCTTTCCCCTTCCAAACCTTAGACCCTTCCTTTATCATGAGATGTGATATCCAACTCCTTCCCATTCCAATCCTGAGACCCTTCCGATATCATGAGATTTGTTATCTCAATGCTTCTAATATCAAACTTGAGACCCTCCCTATAGCATGAGATGTGACATCCAAGTCCTCCCCCATTCCAATCCTGAGACCCTTCCTATAGCATGAGATGTGATATCTCAATGCTTCTAATTCCAAACCTGAGACCCTTCCTATAACACAAGATGGGATATCCAACTCCTTCCCATTCCAATCCTGAGACCCTTACGATAGCA
The DNA here is from genome assembly GCF_040938575.1 of Ambystoma mexicanum. NCBI lineage: Eukaryota > Metazoa > Chordata > Amphibia > Caudata > Ambystomatidae > Ambystoma > Ambystoma mexicanum. The sequence goes on from NC_090936.1 coordinate 345,748,035, forward strand.
GAGATGTGATATCTCAATGCTTATACCAATCCTGAGACCCTTCCTATGGCCTGAGATGTCATATAGAACTCCTTCCCAATCCAATCCTGAGACCCTTCCTATAACATGAGATGTGATATCTCAATGCTTATACCAAATGTGAGACCCTTCCTATAGCATGAGATGTGATATCCAACTCCTTCCCATTCCAATCCTGAGACCCTTCCTATAGCACGAGATGTGATGTCTCAATGCTTCTAATACCAAACCTGAGATCCTTCCTATAACATGAGATGTGATATCCAACTCCTTCCCATTCCAATCCTGAGACCCTTCCTATAGCATGAGATGTGATGTCTCAATGCTTCTAATACCAAACCTGAGAACCTTCCTACAGCATGCGATGTGATATCTCAATGCTTCTAATACCAAACCTGAGACCAGTCCTATAACATGAGATTGGATATCCAACTCCTTCCCCTTCCAAACCTGAGACCCTTCCTATAGCATGAGATGTGATATCCAACTTCTTCCCATTCCAATCCTGAGACCCTTCCTATAACATGAGATGTGATGTCTCAATGCTTCTAATACCAAACCTGAGATCTTTCCTATAACATGAGATGTGATATCCAACTCCTTCCCATTCCAATCCTGAGACTCTTCCTATAGCATGAGATGTGCTATCTCAATGCTTATACCAAACCCGAGACCCTTCCTAAAGCTTGAGATGTGATATCCAACTCCTTCCCATTCCAATCCTGAGACCCTACCTATAGCATGAGATGTGATATCTCAAGGCCTCTAATACCAAACCTGAGATCCTTCCTCTAACATGAAATGTGATATCCAACTCCTTCCCGTTCCAAACCTGAGAGCCTTCCTATAGCATGAGATATGATATCTAAGTCCTTCCCATTCCAATCCTGAGACCCTTCCTATAACATGAAATGTGATATCCAACTCCTTCCCATTCCAACCTGAGACCCTTCCTATAGCATGAGATGGGATATCCAACTCCTTCCAAATCCAATACTGATACCCTTCCAATAACATGAATTGTGATATCCCAATGCTTCTACCAAACCTGAGACCCATACTATGGCATGAGATGTGATATCAAACTCATTCCCATTCCAATCCTGAGACTCTTCCTATAGCTTGAGATGTGATATCCAACTCCTTCCCATTCCAATTCTGAGACCCTTCCTATGCCATGAGACTTGATATCTCAATGCTTCTAATACCAAACCTGAGACCCGTCCTATAACATGAGATGTGATATCCAAATCTTTCCCCTTCCAAACCTTAAACCCTTCCTTTATCATGAGATGTGATATCCAACTCCTTCCCATTCCAATCCTGAGACCCTTCCGATATCATGAGATTTGTTATCTCAATGCTTCTAATATCAAACTTGAGACCCTCCCTATAGCATGAGATGTGACATCCAAGTCCTCCCCATTCCAATCCTGAGACCCTTCCTATAGCATGAGATGTGATATCTCAATGCTTCTAATACCAAACCCGAGACCCTTCCTATAACATGAGATGTCATATACAACTCCTTCCCAATCCAATCCTGAGACCCTTCCTATAGCATGAGATGTGATATCTCAATGCTTATACCAAATCTGAGACCCTTCCTATAGCATGAGATGTGATATCCAACTCCTTCCCATTCCAATCCTGAGACCCTTCCTATAGAATGAGATGTGATGTCTCAATGCTTCTAATACCAAACCTGAGATCCTTCCAATAACATGAGATGTGATATCCAACTCCTTCCCATTCCAATCCTGAGACCCTTATGATGGTATGAGATGTGATATCTCAATGCCTCTAATACCAAACCTGAGATACTTCCGATAGCATGAGCTGTGATATCTCAATGCTTCTAATACCAAACCTGAGATCCTTCCTATAACATGAGATGTGATTTCCAAATCCTTCCCCTTCCAAACCTGAGACCCTCCATTTAGCATGAGATGTGATATACAACTCCTTCCCATTCCAATCCTGAGACCCTTCTGATAGCATGAGATGTGATATCTCAATGCCTCTAATACCAAACCTCAGATCCTATCTCTAACATGAAATGTGATATCCATCTCCTTCCCTTTCCAAACCTGAGGCCCTGCCTATAGCATGAGATGTGATATCCAAGTCCTTCCCATTCCAATCCTGAGACCCTTCCTATAGCATGTGATGTGATATCTCAATGCTTATACCAAATTTGAGACCCTTCCTATGGCATGAGATGTCATATACAACTCATTCCCATTCCAATCCTGAGACCCTTCTTATAGCATGAGATGTGATATCTCAATGCTTATACCAAACCTGAGACCCTTCCTATAGCATGAGATGTGATATCCAACTTCTTCCCATTCCAATCCTGAGACCCTTCCTATAACATGAGATGTGATGTCTCAATGCTTCTAATACCAAACCTGAGATATTTCCTATAACATGAGATGTGATATCCAACTCCTTCCCATTCCAATCCTGAGACCCTTCCTATAGCATGAGATGTGATATCTCAATGCTTATACCAAACCTGAGACCCTTCCTATAGCTTGAGATGTGATATCCAACTCCTTCCCATTCCAATCCTGAGACCCTTCCTATAGCATGAGATGTGATATCTCAAGGCCTCTAATACCAAACCTGAGATCCTTCCTCTAACATGAAATGTGATATCCAACTCCTTCCCCTTCCAAACCTGAGAGCCTTCCTATAGCATGAGATATGATATCCAAGTCCTTCCCATTCCAATCCTGAGACCCTTCCTATAACATGAAATGTGATATCCAACTCCTTCCCATTCCAACCTGAGACCCTTCCTATAGCATGAGATGGGATATCCAACTTCTTCCAAATCCAATACTGATACCCTTCCGATAGCAGGAGATGTGATATCCCAATGCTTCTACCAAACCTGAGACCCATACTATGGCATGAGATGTGATATCAAACTCCTTCCCATTCCAATCGTGAGACCCTTCCTATAGCTTGAGGTGTGATATCCAACTCCTTCCCATTCCAATTCTGAGACCCTTCTTATACCATGAGACTTGATATCTCAATGCTTCTAATACCAAACCTGAGACCCGTCCTATAACATGAGATGTGATATCCAAATCCTTCCCCTTCCAAACCTTAGACCCTTCCTTTATCATGAGATGTGATATCCAACTCCTTCCCATTCCAATCCTGAGACCCTTCCGATATCATGAGATTTGTTATCTCAATGCTTCTAATATCAAACTTGAGACCCTCCCTATAGCATGAGATGTGACATCCAAGTCCTTCCCATTCCAATCCTGAGACCCTTCCTATAGCATGAGATGTGATATCTCTATGCTTCTAATACCAAACCTGAGACCATTCCTATAACATGAGATGGGATATCCAACTCCTTCCCATTCCAATCCTGAGACCCTTCCGATAGCAGAGATGTGATATCTCAATGCTTATACCAAACCTGAGACCCTTCCTATGGCCTGAGATGTCATATACAACTCCTTCCCATTCCAATCCTGAGACCCTTCCTTTAGCATGAGATGTGATATCTCAATGCTTATACCAAATCTGAGACCCTTCCTATAGCATGAGATGTGATATCCAATTCCTTCCCATTCCAATCCTGAGACCCTTCCTATAGCATGAGATGTGATATCTCAATGCTTATACCAAACCTGAGAGCCTACCTATAGCATGAGATGTGATATCCAAGTCCATCCCATTCCAATCCTTAGACCCTTCCTACAGCATGCGATGTGATATCTCAATGATTCTAATACCAAACCAGAGACTCTTCCTATAACATGAGATGGGATATCCAGCTCCTTCCCATTCCAATCCTGAGCTGCTTCCGATAGCAGAGATGTGATATCTCAATGCTTATACCAAACCTGAGTCCCTTCCTATAACATGAGATGTGATATCCAACTCCTTCCCGTTCCAAACCTGAGACACTAACTATAGCATATGTGATATCCAACTGCTTCCCATTCCAAACATGAGACCCTTCCTATAGCAAGAAAGCAATATCCAACTCCTACCCATTCCAATCCTGAGACCCTTCCTATAGCAAGAGATGTGATATCCAAATCCTTCCCATTCCAATCCTGAGACCCTTCCTATAACATGAGATGTGATATCCAACTCCTTCCCATTCAAATCCTGAGACCCTTCCTATAGCATGAGAAGGGATATCCAACTCCTTCCCAATCCAATCCTGAGACCCTTCCGATAGCAGAGACGTGATATCTCAATGCTTCTACCAAACCTGAGACCCTTCCTTTAGCATGAGATGTGATATCCAAATCCTTCACATTCCAATCCTGAGACCCTTCCTATAGCATGAGATGTGTAATGTCAATGCTTCTAATACCAAACCTGAGATCCTTCCTATAACATGAGATGTGATATCCAATTCCTTCCCATTCCAATCCTGAGACCCTTCCTATTGGATGAGATGCGATATCCAACTCCTTCCCATTCCAACCCTGAGACCCTTCTCATAGCATGAGATGTGATGTCTCAATGCTTCTAATACCAAACCTGAGATCCTTCCTATAACATGAGATGTGATATCCAACTCCTTCCATTCCAATCCTGAGACCCGTCCTATAGCATGAGATGTGATATCTCAATGCTTATACCAAACCTGAGACCCTTCCTATAATATGAGATGTGATATCCAACTACTTCCCATTCCAATCCTGAGACCCCTCCTATAGCATGAGATGTGATATCTCAATGCTTCTAATATCAAACCTGAGATCCTTCCTTTAACATGAAATGTGATATCCAACTCCTTCCCTTTCCAAACCTAAGAGCCTATCTATAGCATGAGATGCGATATCCAAGTCCTTCCCATTCCAACCCTTAGACCCTTCCTACAGCATGCAATATGATATCTCAATGATTCTAATAACAAACCTGGACCCGTCCTATAACATGAGATATGATATCCAAGTCCTTCCCATTCCAATCCTGAGACCCTTCCTATAACATGAAATGTGATATCCAACTCCTTCCCATTCCAACCTGAGACCCTTCCTATAGCATGAGATGGGATATCCAACTTCTTCCAAATCCAATACTGATACCCTTCCGATAGCATGAGATGTGATATCCCAATGCTTCTACCAAACCTGAGACCCATACTATGGCATGAGATGTGATATCAAACTCCTTCCTATTCCAATCCTGAGACCCTTCCTATAGCTTGAGGTGTGATATCCAACTCCTTCCCATTCCAATTCTGAGACCCTTCTTATACCATGAGACTTGATATCTCAATGCTTCTAATACCAAACCTGAGACCCGTCCTATAACATGAAATGTGATATCCAAATCCTTCCCCTTCCAAACCTTAGACCCTTCCTTTATCATGAGATGTGATATCCAACTCCTTCCCATTCCAATCCTGAGACCCTTCCGATATCATGAGATTTGTTATCTCAATGCTTCTAATATCAAACTTGAGACCCTCCCTATAGCATGAGATGTGACATCCAAGTCCTTCCCATTCCAATCCTGAGACCCTTCCTATAGCATGAGATGTGATATCTCTATGCTTCTAATACCAAACCTGAGACCCTTCCTATAACATGAGATGGGATATCCAACTCCTTCCCATTCCAATCCTGAGACCCTTCCGATAGCAGAGATGTGATATCTCAATGCTTATACCAAACCTGAGACCCTTCCTATGGCCTGAGATGTCATATACAACTCCTTCCCATTCCAATCCTGAGACCCTTCCTTTAGCATGAGATGTGATATCTCAATGCTTATACCAAATCTGAGACCCTTCCTATAGCATGAGATGTGATATCCAAATCCTTCCCATTCCAATCCTGAGAGCCTACCTATAGCATGAGATCTGATATCCAAGTCCATCCCATTCCAATCTTAGACCCTTCCTACAGCATGTGATGTGATATCTCAATGATTCTAATGCCAAACCAGAGACTCTTACTATAACATGAGATGGGATATCCAACTCCTTCCCATTCCATCCTGAGCCGCTTCCGATAGCAGAGATGTGATATCTCAATGCTTATACCAAACCTGAGACCCTTCCTATAACATGAGATGTGATATCCAACTCCTTCCCGTTCCAAACCTGAGACACTAACTATAGCATATGTGATATCCAACTCCTTCCCATTCCAAACATGAGACCCTTCCTATAGCAAGAGATGTGATATCCAAATCCTTCCCATTCCAATCCTGAGACCCTTCCTATAACATGAGATGTGATATCCAACTCCTTCCCATTCCAACCTGAGACACTTCCTATAGCATGAGAAGGGATATCCAACTCCTTCCCAATCCAATCCTGAGACCCTTCCGATAGCAGAGATGTGATATCTCAATGCTTATACCAAACCTGAGACCCTTCCTATGGCATGAGATGTGATATCCAACTCCTTGCCATTCAAATCCTGAGACCCTTCCTATAGCATGAGAAGGGATATCCAACTCCTTCCCAATCCAATCCTGAGACAATTCCGATAGCAGAGACGTGATATTTCAATGCTTCTACCAAACCTGAGACCCTTCCTTTAGCATGAGATGTGATATCCAAATCCTTCACATTCCAATCCTGAGACCCTTCCTATAGCATGAGATGTGATATCTCAATGCTTCTAATACCAAACCTGAGATCCTTCCTATAACATGAGATGTGATATCCAATTCCTTCCCATTCCAAACCTGAGACCCTTCCTATTGGATGAGATGTGATATCCAACTCCTTCCCATTCCAACCCTGAGACCCTTCCTATAGCATGATATGTGATGTCTCAATGCTTCTAATACCAAACCTGAGATCCTTCCTATAACATGAGATGTGATATCCAACTCCTTCCATTCCAATCCTGAGACCCGTCCTATAGCAAGAGATGTGATATCTCAATGCTTATACCAAACCTGAGACCCTTCCTATAGCATGGAATGTGATATCCAACTACTTCCCATTCCAATCCTGAGACCCTTCCTATAGCATGAGATGTGATATCTCAATGCTTCTAATACCAAACCTGAGATCCTTCCTCTAACATGAAATGTGATATCCAACTCCTTCCCTTTCCAAACCTAAGAGCCTATCTATAGCATGAGATGTGATATCCAAGTCCTTCCCATTCCAACCCTTAGACCCTTCCTACAGCATGCAATATGATATCTCAATGATTCTAATAACAAACCTGAGACCCGTCCTATAACATGAGATGGGATATCCAACTCCTTCCCATTCCAATCCTGAGACACTTCCGATAGCAGAGATGTGATATCTCAATGCTTATACCAAACCTGGGACCCTTCCTATAACATGAGATGTGATATCCAAATCCTTCCCGTTCCAAACCTGAGACCCTTCCTTTAGCATGAGATGTGATATCCAGCTCCTTCCCATTCCAATCCTGAGACACTTCCGATAGCATGAGATGTGATATCTCAATGCTTCTAATATCAAAACTGAGACCCTCCCTATAGCATGATATGTGATATCTAAGTCCTTCCCATTCCAATCCTGAGACACTCCCTATAGCATGAGATGGGATATCCAACTCTTTCCCATTCCAATCCTGAGACCCTTCCTATAGCATGAGATATGATATCTCAATACTTCTAATACCAAACGTGAGATCCTTCCGATAACATGAGATGTGATATCCAAATCCTTCCCCTTCCAAACCTGAGACCCTCCCTTTAGCATGAGATGTGATATCCAACTCCTTCCCATTCCAATCCTGAGACCATTCTGATATGTGATATCTCAATGCTTCTAATACCAAACCTGAGATCCTTCCGATAGCATGAGATGTGATATCTCAATGCTTCTAATACCAAACCTGAGATCCTTCCTATAACATGAGATGTGATATCCAAATCCTTCCCCTTCCAAACCTGAGACCCTCCCTTTAGCATGAGATGTGATATCCAACTCCTTCCCATTCCATTCCTGAGACCCTTCTGATAGCATGAGATGTGATATCTCAATGCCTCTAATACCAAACCTGAGATCCTACCTCTAATATGAAATGTGATATCCAACTCTTTCCCCTTCCAATCCTGAGACCCTTCCTATAGCTTGAGATGTGATATCCAACTCCTTCCCATTCCAATTCTGAGACCCTTCCTTTACTCTGAGACTTGATATCGCAATGCTTCTAATACCAAACCTGATACCCGTGATATAACATGAGATGTGATATCCAAATCCTTCCCCTTCCAAACCTTAGACCCTTCCTTTATCATGAGATGTGATATCCAACTCCTTCCCATTCCAATCCTGAGACCCTTCGGATATCATGAGATGTGATATCTCAAAGCTTCTAATATCAAACTTGAGACCCTCCCTATAGCATGAGATGTGATATCCAAGTCCTTCCCATTCCAATCCTGAGACCCTTCCTATAGCATGAGATGTGATATCTCAATGCTTCTAATACCAAACCTGAGACCCTTCCTATAACATGAGATGGGAATATCCAACTCCTTCCCATTCCAATCCTGAGACCCTTCCGATAGCAGAGATGTGATATCTCAATGCTTATACCAAACCTGAGACCCTTCCTATGGCATGAGATGTGATATCCAACTCCTTGCTATTCAAATACTTAGACCCTTCCTATAGCATGAGAAGGGATATCCAACTCCTTCCCAATCTAATCCTGAGACCCTTCCGATAGCAGAGACGTGATATCTCAATGCTTCTACCAAACCTGAGACCCTTCCTATGGCATGAGATGTGGTATCCAACTCCTTGCCATTCAAATCCTGAGACCCTTCCTATAACATGAGATGTGATATCCAACTCCTTCCCATTCCAACCTGAGACACTTCCTATAGCATGAGAAGGGATATCCAACTCCTTCCCAATCCAATCCTGAGACCCTTCCGATAGCAGAGATGTGATATCTCAATGCTTATACCAAACCTGAGACCCTTCCTATGGCATGAGATGTGATATCCAACTCCTTGCCATTCAAATCCTGAGACCCTTCCTATAGCATGAGAAGGGATATCCAACTCCTTCCCAATCCAATCCTGAGACCCTTCCGATAGCAGAGACGTGATATTTCAATGCTTCTACCAAACCTGAGACCCTTCCTTTAGCATGAGATGTGATATCCAAATCCTTCACATTCCAATCCTGAGACCCTTCCTATAGCATGAGATGTGATATCTCAATGCTTCTAATACCAAACCTGAGATCCTTCCTATAACATGAGATGTGATATCCAATTCCTTCCCATTCCAAACCTGAGACCCTTCCTATTGGATGAGATGTGATATCCAACTCCTTCCCATTCCAACCCTGAGACCCTTCCTATAGCATGATATGTGATGTCTCAATGCTTCTAATACCAAACCTGAGATCCTTCCTATAGCATGAGATGTGATATCCAACTACTTCCCATTCCAATCCTGAGACCCTTCCTATAGCATGAGATGTGATATCTCAATGCTTCTAATACCAAACCTGAGATCCTTCCTCTAACATGAAATGTGATATCCAACTCCTTCCCTTTCCAAACCTAAGAGCCTATCTATAGCATGAGATGTGATATCCGAGTCCTTCCCATTCCAACCCTTAGACCCTTCCTACAGCATGCAATATGATATCTCAATGATTCTAATAACAAACCTGAGACCCGTCCTATAACATGAGATGGGATATCCAACTCCTTCCCATTCCAATCCTGAGACACTTCCGATAGCAGAGATGTGATATCTCAATGCTTATACCAAACCTGAGACCCTTCCTATAACATGAGATGTGATATCCAAATCCTTCCCGTTCCAAACCTGAGACCCTTCCTTTAGCATGAGATGTGATATCCAGCTCCTTCCCATTCCAATCCTGAGACACTTCCGATAGAATGAGATGTGATATCTCAATGCTTCTAATATCAAAACTGAGACCCTCCCTATAGCATGATATGTGATATCTAAGTCCTTCCCATTCCAATCCTGAGACACTCCCTATAGCATGAGATGTGATATCCAACTCTTTCCCATTCCAATCCTGAGACCCTTCCTATAGCATGAGATATGATATCTCAATACTTCTAATACCAAACGTGAGATCCTTCCGATAACATGAGATGTGATATCCAAATCCTTCCCCTTCCAAACCTGAGACCCTCCCTTTAGCATGAGATGTGATATCCAACTCCTTCCCATTCCAATCCTGAGACCCTTCTGATAGCATGAGATGTGATATCTCAATGCTTCTAATACCAAACCTGAGATCCTTCCGATAGCATGAGATGTGATATCTCAATGCTTCTAATACCAAACCTGAGATCCTTCCTATAACATGAGATGTGATATCCAAATCCTTCCCCTTCCAAACCTGAGACCCTCCCTTTAGCATGAGATGTGATATCCAACTCCTTCCCATTCCATTCCTGAGACCCTTCTGATAGCATGAGATCTGATATCTCAATGCCTCTAATACCAAACCTGAGATCCTACCTCTAATATGAAATGTGATATCCAACTCTTTCCCCTTCCAAACCTGAGAGCCTTCCTATAACATGAGATGTGATATCCACGTCCTTCCCATTCCAATCCTAAGACCCTTCCTATAGCTTGAGATGTGATATCCAACTCCTTCCCATTCCAATTCTGAGACCCTTCCTATACTCTGAGACTTGATATCTCAATGCTTCTAATACCAAACCTGAGACCCGTAATATAACATGAGATGTGATATCCAAATCCTTCCCCTTCCAAACCTTAGACCCTTCCTTTATCATGAGATGTGATATCCAACTCCTTCCCATTCCAATCCTGAGACCCTTCCGATATCATGAGATGTGATATCTCAAAGCTTCTAATATCAAACTTGAGACCCTCCCTATAGCATGAGATGTGATATCCAAGTCCTTCCCATTCCAATCCTGAGACCCTTCCTATAGCATGAGATGTGATATCTCAATGCTTCTAATACCAAACCTGAGACCCTTCCTATAACATGAGATGGGAATATCCAACTCCTTCCCATTCCAATCCTGAGACCCTTCCGATAGCAGAGATGTGATATCTCAATGCTTATACCAAACCTGAGACCCTTCCTATGGCATGAGATGTGATATCCAACTCCTTGCCATTCAAATCCTGAGACCCTCACTATAGCATGAGAAGGGATATCCAACTCCTTCCCAATCCAATCCTGACACCCTTCCGATAGCAGTGACGTGATATCTCAATGCTTCTACCAAACCTGAGACCCTTCCTTTAGCATGAGATGTGATATCCAAATCCTTCACATTCCAATCCTGAGACCCTTCCTATAGCATGAGATGTGATATCTCAATGCTTCTAATACCAAACCTGAGATCCTTCCTATAACATGAGATGTGATATCCAATTCCTTCCCATTCCAAACCTGAGACCCTTCCTATTGGATGAGATGTGATATCCAACTCCTTCCCATTCCAACCCTGAGACCCTTCCTATAGCATGAGATGTGATGTCTCAATGCTTCTAATACCAAACCTGAGATCCTTCCTATAACATGAGATGTGATATCCAACTCCTTCCATTCCAATCCTGAGACCCGTCCTATAGCATGAGATGTGATATCTCAATGCTTATACCAAACCTGAGACCCTTCCTATAGCATGAGATGTGATATCCAACTACTTCCCATTCCAATCCTGAGACCCTTCCTATAGCATGAGATGTGATATCTCAATGCTTCTAATACCAAACCTGAGATCCTTCCTCTAACATGAAATGTGATATCCAACTCCTTCCCTTTCCAAACCTAAGAGCCTATCTATAGCATGAGATGTGATATCCAAGTCCTTCCCATTCCAACCCTTAGACCCTTCCTACAGCATGCAATATGATATCTCAATGATTCTAATAACAAACCTGAGACCCGTCCTATAACATGAGATGGGATATCCAACTCCTTCCCATTCCAATCCTGAGACACTTCCGATAGCAGAGATGTGATATCTCAATGCTTATACCAAACCTGAGACCCTTCCTATAACATGGGATGTGATATCCAAATCCTTCCCGTTCCAAACCTGAGACCCTTCCTTTAGCATGAGATGTGATATCCAGCTCCTTCCCATTCCAATCCTGAGACACTTCCGATAGCATGAGATGTGATATCTTAATGCTTCTAATATCAAAACTGAGACCCTCCCTACAGCATGATATGTGATATCTAAGTCCTTCCCATTCCAATCCTGAGACACTCCCTATAGCATGAGATGTGATATCCAACTCTTTCCCATTCCAATCCTGAGACCCTTCCTATAGCATGAGATATGATATCTCAATACTTCTAATACCAAACGTGAGATCCTTCCGATAACATGAGATGTGATATCCAAATCCTTCCCCTTCCAAACCTGAGACCCTCCCTTTAGCATGAGATGTGATATCCAACTCCTTCCCATTCAAATCATGAGACCCTTCTGATAGCATGAGATGTGATATCTCAATGCTTCTAATACCAAACCTGAGATCCTTCCGATAGCATGAGATGTGATATCTCAATGCTTCTAATACCAAACCTGAGATCCTTCCTATAACATGAGATGTGATATCCAAATCCTTCCCCTTCCAAACCTGAGACCCTCCCTTTAGCATGAGATGTGATATCCAACTCCTTCCCATTCCATTCCTGAGACCCTTCTGATAGCATGAGATGTGATATCTCAATGCCTCTAATACCAAACCTGAGATGCTACCTCTAACATGAAATGTGATATCCAACTCTTTCCCCTTCCAAACCTGAGAGCCTTCCTATAGCATGAGATGTGATATCCAAGTCCTTCCCATTCCAATCCTGAGACCCTTCCTATAGCTTGAGATGTGATAACCAACTCCTTCCCATTCCAATTCTGAGACCCTTCCTATACTCTGAGACTTGATGTCTCAATGCTTCTAATACCAAACCTGAGACCCGTAATATAACATGAGATGTGATATCCAAATCCTTCCCCTTCCAAACCTTAGACCCTTCCTTTATCATGAGATGTGATATCCAACTCCTTCCCATTCCAATCCTGAGACCCTTCCGATATCATGAGATGTGATATCTCAAAGCTTCTAATATCAAACTTGAGACCCTCCCTATAGCATGAGATGTGATATCCAAGTCCTTCCCATTCCAATCCTGAGACCCTTCCTATAGCATGAGATGTGATATCTCAATGCTTCTAATACCAAACCTGAGACCCTTCCTATAACATGAGATGGGAATATCCAACTCCTTCCCATTCCAATCCTGAGACCCTTCCGATAGCAGAGATGTGATATCTCAATGCTTATACCAAACCTGAGACCCTTCCTATGGCATGAGATGTGATATCCAACTCCTTGCCATTCAAATCCTGAGACCCTTCCTATAGCATGAGAAGGGATATCCAACTCCTTCCCAATCCAATCCTGAGACCCTTCCGATAGCAGAGACGTGATATCTCAATGCTTCTACCAAACCTGAGACCCTTCCTTTAGCATGAGATGTGATATCCAAATCCTTCACATTCCAATCCTGAGACCCTTCCTATAGCATGAGATGTGATATCTCAATGCTTCTAATACCAAACCTGAGATCCTTCCTATAACATGAGATGTGATATCCAATTCCTTCCCATTCCAAACCTGAGACCCTTCCTATTGGATGAGATGTGATATCCAACTCCTTCCCATTCCAACCCTGAGACCCTTCCTATAGCATGAGATGTGATGTCTCAATGCTTCTAATACCAAACCTGAGATCCTTCCTATAACATGAGATGTGATATCCAACTCCTTCCATTCCAATCCTGAGACCCGTCCTATAGCATGAGATGTGATATCTCAATGCTTATACCAAACCTGAGACCCTTCCTATAGCATGAGATGTGATATCCAACTACTTCCCATTCCAATCCTGAGACCCTTCCTATAACATGAGATGTGATATCCAAATCCTTCCCGTTCCAAACCTGAGACCCTTCCTTTAGCATGAGATGTGATATCCAGCTCCTTCCCATTCCAATCCTGAGACACTTCCGATAGCATGAGATGTGATATCTCAATGCTTCTAATATCAAAACTGAGACCCTCCCTACAGCATGATATGTGATATCTAAGTCCTTCCCATTCCAATCCTGAGACACTCCCTATAGCATGAGATGTGATATCCAACTCTTTCCCATTCCAATCCTGAGACCCTTCCTATAGCATGAGATATGATATCTCAATACTTCTAATACCAAACGTGAGATCCTTCCGATAACATGAGATGTGATATCCAAATCCTTCCCCTTCCAAACCTGAGACCCTCCCTTTAGCATGAGATGTGATATCCAACTCCTTCCCATTCCAATCCTGAGACCCTTCTGATAGCATGAGATGTGATATCTCAATGCTTCTAATACCAAACCTGAGATCCTTCCGATAGCATGAGATGTGATATCTCAATGCTTCTAATACCAAACCTGAGATCCTTCCTATAACATGAGATGTGATATCCAAATCCTTCCCTTTCCAAACCTGAGACCCTCCCTTTAGCATGAGATGTGATATCCAACTCCTTCCCATTCCATTCCTGAGACCCTTCTGATAGCATGAGATGTGATATCTCAATGCCTCTAATACCAAACCTGAGATCCTACCTCTAACATGAAATGTGATATCCAACTCTTTCCCCTTCCAAACCTGAGAGCCTTCCTATAGCATGAGATGTGATATCCAAGTCCTTCCCATTCCAATCCTGAGACCCTTCCTATAGCTTGAGATGTGATAACCAACTCCTTCCCATTCCAATTCTGAGACCCTTCCTATACTCTGAGACTTGATGTCTCAATGCTTCTAATACCAAACCTGAGACCCGTAATATAACATGAGATGTGATATCCAAACCCTTCCCCTTCCAAACCTTAGACCCTTCCTTTATCATGAGATGTGATATCAAACTCCTTCCCATTCCAATCCTGAGACCCTTCCGATATCATGAGATGTGATATCTCAAAGCTTCTAATATCAAACTTGAGACCCTCCCTATAGCATGAGATGTGATATCCAAGTCCTTCCCATTCCAATCCTGAGACCCTTCCTATAGCATGAGATGTGATATCTCAATGCTTCTAATACCAAACCTGAGACCCTTCCTATAACATGAGATGGGAATATCCAACTCCTTCCCATTCCAATCCTGAGACCCTTCCGATAGCAGAGATGTGATATCTCAATGCTTATATACCAAACCTGAGACCCTTCCTATGGCATGAGATGTGATATCCAACTCCTTGCCATTCAAATCCTGAGACCCTTCCTATAGCATGAGAAGGGATATCCAACTCCTTCCCAATCCAATCCTGAGACCCTTCCGATAGCAGAGACGTGATATCTCAATGCTTCTACCAAACCTGAGACCCTTCCTTTAGCATGAGATGTGATATCCAAATCCTTCACATTCCAATCCTGAGACCCTTCCTATAGCATGAGATGTGATATCTCAATGCTTCTAATACCAAACCTGAGATCCTTCCTATAACATGAGATGTGATATCCAATTCCTTCCCATTCCAAACCTGAGACCCTTCCTATTGGATGAGATGTGATATCCAACTCCTTCCCATTCCAACCCTGAGACCCTTCCTATAGCATGAGATGTGATGTCTCAATGCTTCTAATACCAAACCTGAGATCCTTGATATAACATGAGATGTGATATCCAACTCCTTCCATTCCAATCCTGAGACCCGTCCTATAGCATGAGATGTGATATCTCAATGCTTATACCAAACCTGAGACCCTTCCTATAGCATGAGATGTGATATCCAACTACTTCCCATTCCAATCCTGAGACCCTTCCTATAGCATGAGATGTGATATCTCAATGCTTCTAATACCAAACCTGAGATCCTTCCTCTAACATGAAATGTGATATCCAACTCCTTCCCTTTCCAAACCTAAGAGCCTATCTATAGCATGAGATGTGATATCCAAGTCCTTCCCATTCCAACCCTTAGACCCTTCCTACAGCATGCAATATGATATCTCAATGATTCTAATAACAAACCTGAGACCCTTCCTATAACATGAGATGGGATATCCAACTCCTTCCCATTCCAATCCTGAGACACTTCCGATAGCAGAGATGTGATATCTCAATGCTTATACTAAACCTGAGACCCTTCCTATAACATGGGATGTGATATCCAAATCCTTCCCGTTCCAAACCTGAGACCCTTCCTTTAGCATGAGATGTGATATCCAGCTCCTTCCCATTCCAATCCTGAGACACTTCCGATAGCATGAGATGTGATATCTTAATGCTTCTAATATCAAAACTGAGACCCTCCCTACAGCATGATATGTGATATCTAAGTCCTTCCCATTCCAATCCTGAGACACTCCCTATAGCATGAGATGTGATATCCAACTCTTTCCCATTCCAATCCTGAGACCCTTCCTATAGCATGAGATATGATATCGCAATACTTCTAATACCAAACGTGAGATCCTTCCGATAACATGAGATGTGATATCCAAATCCTTCCCCTTCCAAACCTGAGACCCTCCCTTTAGCATGAGATGTGATATCCAACTCCTTCCCATTCCAATCCTGAGACCCTTCTGATAGCATGAGATGTGATATCTCAATGCTTCTAATACCAAACCTGAGATCCTTCCGATAGCATGAGATGTGATATCTCAATGCTTCTAATACCAAACCTGAGATCCTTCCTATAACATGAGATGTGATATCCAAATCCTTCCCCTTCCAAACCTGAGACCCTCCCTTTAGCATGAGATGTGATATCCAACTCCTTCCCATTCCATTTCTGAGACCCTCCCTTTAGCATGAGATTTGATATCCAACTCTTTCCCCTTCCAAACCTGAGAGCCTTCCCATAGCATGAGATGTGATATCCAAGTCCTTCCCATTCCAATCCTGAGACCCTTCCTATAGCTTGAGATGTGATAACCAACTCCTTCCCATTCCAATTCTGAGACCCTTCCTATACTCTGAGACTTGATGTCTCAATGCTTCTAATACCAAACCTGAGACCCGTAATATAACATGAGATGTGATATCCAAATCCTTCCCCTTCCAAACCTTAGACCCTTCCTTTATCATGAGATGTGATATCCAACTCCTTCCCATTCCAATCCTGAGGCCCTTCCGATATCATGAGATGTGATATCTCAAAGCTTCTAATATCAAACTTGAGACCCTCCCTATAGCATGAGATGTGATATCCAAGTCCTTCCCATTCCAATCCTGAGACCCTTCCTATAGCATGAGATGTGATATCTCAATGCTTCTAATACCAAACCTGAGACCCTTCCTATAACATGAGATGGGAATATCCAACTCCTTCCCATTCCAATCCTGAGACCCTTCCGATAGCAGAGATGTGATATCTCAATGCTTATACCAAACCTGAGACCCTTCCTTTAGCATGAGATGTGATATCCAACTCCTTGCCATTCAAATCCTGAGACCCTTCCTATAGAATGAGAAGGGATATCCAACTCCTTCCCAATCCAATCCTGAGACCCTTCCGATAGCAGAGACGTGATATCTCAATGCTTCTACCAAACCTGAGACCCTTCCTTTAGCATGAGATGTGATATCCAAATCCTTCACATTCCAATCCTGAGACCCTTCCTATAGCATGAGATGTGATATCTCAATGCTTCTAATACCAAACCTGAGATCCTTCCTATAACATGAGATGTGATATCCAATTACTTCCCATTCCAAACCTGAGACCCTTCCTATTGGATGAGATGTGATATCCAACTCCTTCCCATTCCAACCCTGAGACCCTTCCTATAGCAAGAGATGTTATGTCTCAATGCTTCTAATACCAAACCTGAGATCCTTCCTATAACATGAGATGTGATATCCAACTCCTTCCATTCCAATCCTGAGACCCGTCCTATAGCATGAGATGTGATATCTCAATGCTTATACCAAACCTGAGACCCTTCCTATAGCATGAGATGTGATATCCAACTACTTCCCATTCCAATCCTGAGACCCTTCCTATAGCATGAGATGTGATATCTCAATGCTTCTAATACCAAACCTGAGATCCTTCCTCTAACATGAAATGTGATATCCAACTCCTTCCCTTTCCAAACCTAAGAGCCTATCTATAGCATGAGATGTGCTTTCCAAGTCCTTCCCATTCCAATCCTTAGACCCTTCCTACAGCATGCAATATGATATCTCAATGATTCTAATAACAAACCTGAGACCCGTTCTAAAGCATGAGATATGATATCCAAGTCCTTCCCATTCCAATCCTGAGACCCTTCCTATAACATGAAATGTGATATCCAACTCCTTCCCATTCCAACCTGAGACCCTTCCTATAGCATGAGATGGGATATCCAACTTCTTCCAAATCCAATACTGATACCCTTCCGATAGCATGAGATGTGATATCCCAATGCTTCTACCAAACCTGAGACCCATACTATGGCATGAGATGTGATATCAAACTCCTTCCCATTCCAATCCTGAGACCCTTCCTATAGCTTGAGGTGTGATATCCAACTCCTTCCCATTCCAATTCTGAGACCCTTCTTATACCATGAGACTTGATATCTCAATGCTTCTAATACCAAACCTGAGACCCGTCCTATAACATGAGATGTGATATCCAAATCCTTCCCCTTCCAAACCTTAGACCCTTCCTTTATCATGAGATGTGGTATCCAACTCCTTCCCATTCCAATCTTGAGACCCTTCCGATATCATGAGATTTGTTATCTCAATGCTTCTAATATCAAACTTGAGACCCTCCCTATAGCATGAGATGTGACATCCAAGTCCTTCCCATTCCAATCCTGAGACCCTTCCTATAGCATGAGATGTGATATCTCTATGCTTCTACTACCAAACCTGAGACCCCTCCTATAACATGAGATGGGATATCCAACTCCTTCCCATTCCAATCCTGAGACCCTTCCGATAGCAGAGATGTGATATCTCAATGCTTATACCAAACCTGAGACCCTTCCTATGGCCTGAGATGTCATATACAACTCCTTCCCATTCCAATCCTGAGACCCTTCCTTTAGCATAAGATGTGATATCTCAATGCTTATACCAAATCTGAGACCCTTCCTATAGCATGAGATGTGATATCCAAATCCTTCCCATTCCAATCCTGAGACCCTTCCTATAGCATGAGATGTGATATCTCAATGCTTATACCAAACCTGAGAGCCTACCTATAGCATGAGATGTGATATCCAAGTCCATCCCATTCCAATCCTTAGACCCTTCCTACAGCATGCGATGTGATATCTCAATGATTCTAATACCAAACCAGAGACTCTTACTATAACATGAGATGGGATATCCAACTCCTTCCCATTCCAATCCTGAGCCGCTTCCGATAGCAGAGATGTGATATCTCAATGCTTATACCAAACCTGAGACCCTTCCTATAACATGAGATGTGATATCCAACTCCTTCCCGTTCCAAACCTGAGACACTAACTATAGCATATGTGATATCCAACTCCTTCCCATTCCAAACATGAGACCCTTCCTATAACATGAGATGTGATATCCAACTCCTTCCCGTTCCAAACCTGAGACACTAACTATAGCATATGTGATATCCAACTCCTTCCCATTCCAAACATGAGACCCTTCCTATAGCAAGAAAGTAATATCCAACTCCTACCCATTCCAATCCTGAGACCCTTCCTATAGCAAGAGATGTGATATCCAAATCCTTCCCATTCCGATCCTGAGACCCTTCCTATAACATGAGATGTGATATCCAACTCCTTCCCATTCCAACCTGAGACACTTCCTATAGCATGAGAAGGGATATCCAACTCCTTCCCAATCCAATCCTGAGACCCTTCCGATAGCAGAGATGTGATATCTCAATGCTTATACCAAACCTGAGACCCTTCCTATGGCATGAGATGTGATATCCAACTCCTTGCCATTCAAATCCTGAGACCCTTCCTATAGCATGAGAAGGGATATCCAACTCCTTCCCAATCCAATCCTGAGACCCTTCCGAGGGCAGAGACGTGATATCTCAATGCTTCTACCAAACCTGAGACCCTTCCTTTAGCATGAGATGTGATATCCAATTCCTTCCCATTCCAAACCTGAGACCCTTCCTATTGGATGAGATGTGATATCCAACTCCTTCCCATTCCAACCCTGAGACCCTTCCTATAGCATGAGATGTGATATCTCAATGCTTCTAATACCAAACCTGAGATCCTTCCTATAAAATGAGATGTGATATCCAACTCCTTCCATTCCAATCCTGAGACCCGTCTTAGAGCATGAGATGTGATATCTCAATGCTTATACCAAACCTGAGACCCTTCCTATAGCATGAGATGTGATATCCAACTACTTCCCATTCCAATCCTGAGACCCTTCCTATAGCATGAGATGTGATATCTCAATGCTTCTAATACCAAACCTGAGATCCTTCCTCTAACATGAAATGTGATATCCAACTCCTTCCCTTTCCAAACCTAAGAGCCTATCTATAGCATGAGATGTGATATCCAAGTCCTTCCCATTCCAACCCTTAGACCCTTCCTACAGCATGCAATATGATATCTCAATGATTCTAACAACAAACTTGAGACCCGTCCTATAACATGAGATGGGATATCTAACTCCTTCCCATTCCAATCCTGAGACACTGCCAATAGCAGAGATGTGATATCTCAATGCTTATACCAAACCTGAGACCCTTCCTATAACATGAGATGTGATATCCAAATCCTTCCCGTTCCAAACCTGAGACCCTTCCTTTAGCATGAGATGTGATATCCAGCTCCTTCCCATTCCAATCCTGAGACACTTCCGATAGCATGAGATGTGATATCTCAATGCTTCTAATATCAAAACTGAGACCCTCCCTATAGCATGATATGTGATATCTAAGTCCTTCCCATTCCAATCCTGAGACACTCCCTATAGCATGAGATGTGATATCCAACTCTTTCCCATTCCAATCGTGAGACCCTTCCTATAGCATGAGATATGATATCTCAATACTTCTAATACCAAACGTGAGATCCTTCCGATAACATGAGATGTGATATCCAAATCCTTCCCCTTCCAAACCTGAGACCCTCCCTTTAGCATGAGATGTGATATCCAACTCCTTCCCATTCCAATCCTGAGACCCTTCTGATAGCATGAGATGTGATATCTCAATGCTTCTAATACCAAACCTGAGATCCTTCCGATAGCATGAGATGTGATATCTCAATGCTTCTAATACCAAACCTGAGATCCTTCCTATAACATGAGATGTGATATCCAAATCCTTCCCCTTCCAAACCTGAGACCCTCCCTTTAGCATGAGATGTGATATCCAACTCCTTCCCATTCCATTCCTGAGACCCTTCTGATAGCATGAGATGTGATATCTCAATGCCTCTAATACGAAACCTGAGATCCTACCTCTAACATGAAATGTGATACCCAACTCTTTCCCCTTCCAAACCTGAGAGCCTTCCTATAGCATGAGATGTGATATCCAAGTCCTTCCCATTCCAATCCTGAGACCCTTCCTATAGCTTGAGATGTGATATCCAACTCCTTCCCATTCCAATTCTGAGACCCTTCCTATACTCTGAGACTTGATATCTCAATGCTTCTAATACCAAACCTGAGACCCGTAATATAACATGAGATGTGATATCCAAATCCTTCCCCTTCCAAACCTTAGACCCTTCCTTTATCATGAGATGTGATATCCAACTCCTTCCCATTCCAATCCTGAGACCCTTCCGATATCATGAGATGTGATATCTCAAAGCTTCTAATATCAAACTTGAGACCCTCCCTATAGCATGAGATGTGATATCCAAGTCCTTCCCATTCCAATCCTGAGACCCTTCCTATAGCATGAGATGTGATATCTCAATGCTTCTAATACCAAACCTGAGACCCTTCCTATAACATGAGATGGGAATATCCAACTCCTTCCCATTCCAATCCTGAGACCCTTCCGATAGCAGAGATGTGATATCTCAATGCTTATACCAAACCTGAGACCCTTCCTATGGCATGAGATGTGATATCCAACTCCTTGCCATTCAAATCCTGAGACCCTTCCTATAGCATGAGAAGGGATATCCAACTCCTTCCCAATCCAATCCTGAGACCCTTCCGATAGCAGAGACGTGATATCTCAATGCTTCTACCAAACCTGAGACCCTTCCTTTGGCATGAGATGTGATATCCAAATCCTTCACATTCCAATCCTGAGACCCTTCCTATAGCATGAGATGTGATATCTCAATGCTTCTAATACCAAACCTGAGATCCTTCCTATAACATGAGATGTGATATCCAATTCCTTCCCATTCCAAACCTGAGACCCTTCCTATTGGATGAGATATGATATCCAACTCCTTCCCATTCCAACCCTGAGACCCTTCCTATAGCATGAGATGTGATGTCTCAATGCTTCTAATACCAAACCTGAGATCCTTCCTATAACATGAGATGTGATATCCAACTCCATCCATTCCAATCCTGAGACCCGTCCTATAGCATGAGATGTGATATCTCAATGCTTATACCAAACCTGGGACCATTCCTATAGCATGAGATGTGATATCCAACTACTTCCCATTCCAATCCTGAGACCCTTCCTATAGCATGAAATTTGATATCTCAATGCTTCTAATACCAAACCTGAGATCCTTCCTCTAACATGAAATGTGATATCCAACTCCTTCCCTTTCCAAACCTAAGAGCCTATCTATAGCATGAGATGTGATATCCAAGTCCTTCCCATTCCAATCCTTAGACCCTTCCTACAGCATGCAATATGATATCTCAATGATTCTAATAACAAACCTGAGACCCGTCCTATAGCATGAGATATGATATCCAAGTCCTTCCCATTCCAATCCTGAGACCCTTCCTATAACATGAAAAGTGATATCCAACTCCTTCCCATTCCAACCTGAGACCCTTCCTATAGCATGAGATGGGATATCCAACTTCTTCCAAATCCAATACTGATACCCTTCCGATAGCATGAGATGTGATATCCCAATGCTTCTACCAAACCTGAGACCCATACTATGGCATGAGATGTGATATCAAACTCCTTCCCATTCCAATCCTGAGACCCTTCCTATAGCTTGAGGTGTGATATCCAACTCCTTCCCATTCCAATTCTGAGACCCTTCTTATACCATGAGACTTGATATCTCAATGCTTCTAATACCAAACCTGAGACCCGTCCTATAACATGAGATGTGATATCCAAATCCTTCCCCTTCCAAACCTTAGACCCTTCCTTTATCATGAGATGTGATATCCAACTCCTTCCCATTCCAATCCTGAGACAGTTCCGATATCATGATATTTGTTATCTCAATGCTTCTAATATCAAACTTGAGACCCTCCCTATAGCATGAGATGTGACATCCAAGTCCTTCCCATTCCAATCCTCAGACCCTTCCTATAGCATGAGATGTGATATCTCAATGATTCTAATACCAAACCAGAGACTCTTCCTATAACATGAGATGGGATATCCAACTCCTTCCCATTCCAATCCTGAGACCCTTCCGATAGCAGAGATGTGATATCTCAATGCTTATACCAAACCTGAGACCCTTCCTATAACATGAGATGTGATATCCAACTCCTTCCCGTTCCAAACCTGAGACACTAACTATAGCATATGTGATATCCAACTCCTTCCCATTCCAAACATGAGACCCTTCCTATAGCAAGAAAGTAATATCCAACTCCTACCCATTCCAATCCTGAGACCCTTCCTATAGCAAGAGATGTGATATCCAAATCCTTCCCATTCCAATCCTGAGACCCTTCCTATAACATGAGAAGGGATATCCAACTCCTTCCCAATCCAATCCTGAGACCCTTCCGATAGCAGAGACGTGATATCTCAATGCTTCTACCAAACCTGAGACCCTTCCTTTAGCATGAGATGTGATATCCAAATCCTTCACATTCCAATCCTGAGACCCTTCCTATAGCATGAGATGTGATATCTCAATGCTTCTAATACCAAACCTGAGATCCTTCCTATAACATGAGATGTGATATCCAATTCCTTCCCATTCCAAACCTGAGACCCTTCCTATTGGATGAGATGTGATATCCAACTCCTTCCCATTCCAACCCTGAGACCCTTCCTATAGCATGAGATGTGATGTCTCAATGCTTCTAATACCAAACCTGAGATCCTTCCTATAACATGAGATGTGATATCCAACTCCTTCCATTCCAATCCTGAGACCCGTCCTATAGCATGAGATGTGATATCTCAATGCTTATACCAAACCTGAGACCCTTCCTATAGCATGAGATGTGATATCCAACTGCTTCCCATTCCAATGCTGAGACCCTTCCTATAGCATGAGATGTGATATCTCAATGCTTCTAATACCAAACCTGAGATCCTTCCTCTAACATGAAATGTGATATCCAACTCTTTCCCTTTCCAAACCTAAGAGCCTAGCTATAGCATGAGATGTGATATCCAAGTCCTTCCCATTCCAACCCTTAGACCCTTCCTACAGCATGCAATATGATATCTCAATGATTCTAATAACAAACCTGAGACCCGTCCTTTAACATGAGATGGGATATCCAACTCCTTCCCATTCCAATCCTGAGACACTTCCGATAGCAGAGATGTGAAATCTCAATGCTTATACCAAACCTGAGACCCTTCCTATAACATGAGATGTGATATCCAAATCCTTCGCGTTCCAAACCTGAGACCCTTCCTTTAGCATGAGATGTGATATCCAGCACCTTCCCATTCCAATCCTGAGACACTTCCGATAGCATGAGATGTGATATCTCAATGCTTCTTATATCAAAACTGAGACCCTCCCTATAGCATGATATGTGATATCTAAGTCCTTCCCATTCCAATCCTGAGACCCTCCCTATAGCATGAGATGTGATATCCAACTCCTTCCCATTCCAATCCTGAGACCCTTCCTATAGCATGAGATATGATATCTCAATACTTCTAATACCAAACGTGAGATCCTTCCGATAACATGAGATGTGATATCCAAATCCTTCCCCTTCCAAACCTGAGACCCTCCCTTTAGCATGAGATGTGATATCCAACTCCTTCCTATTCCAATCCTGAGACTCTTCTGATAGCATGAGATGTGATATCTCAATGCTTCTAATACCAAACCTGAGATCCTTCCGATAGCATGAGATGTGATATCTCAATGCTTCTAATACCAAACCTGAGATCCTTCCTATAACATGAGATGTGATATCCAAATCCTTCCCCTTCCAAACCTGAGACCCTCCCTTTAGCATGAGATGTGATATCCAACTCCTTCCCATTCCATTCCTGAGACCCTTCTGATAGCATGAAATGTGATATCTCAATGCCTCTAATACCAAACCTGAGATCCTACCTCTAACATGAAATGTGATATCCAACTCTTTCCCCTTCCAAACCTGAGAGCCTTCCTATAGCATGAGATGTGATATCCAAGTCCTTCCCATTCCAATCCTGAGACCCTTCCTATAGCTTGAGATGTGATATCCAACTCCTTCCCATTCCAATTCTGAGACCCTTCCTATACTATGTGACTTGATATCTCAATGCTTCTAATACCAAACGTGAGACCCGTAATATAACATGAGATGTGATATCCAAATCCTTCCCCTTCCAAACCTTAGACCCTTCCTTTATCATGAGATGTGATATCCAACTCCTTCCCATTCCAATCCTGAGACCCTTCCGATATCATGAGATGTGATATCTCAAAGCTTCTAATATCAAACTTGAGACCCTCCCTATAGCATGAGATGTGATATCCAAGTCCTTCCCATTCCAATCCTGAGACCCTTCCTATAGCATGAGATGTGATATCTCAATGCTTCTAATACCAAACCTGAGACCCTTCCTATAACATGAGATGGGAATATCCAACTCCTTCCCATTCCAATCCTGAGACCCTTCCGATAGCAGAGATGTGATATCTCAATGCTTATACCAAACCTGAGATCCTTCCTATAACATGAGATGTGCTATCCAACTCCTTCCCATTCCAATCCTGAGACACTTCCTATAGCATGAGATGTGATATCTCACTGCTTATACCAAACCTGAGACCCTTCCCATGGCATGAGATGTGATATCCAACTCCTTCCCATTCCAATCCTCAGATCCTTCCTATAGCATGAGATGTGATATCTCAATGCTTCTAATATCAAACTTGAGACCCTACCTATAGCATGAGATGTGATATACAAGTCCTTCCCATTCCAATCCTGAGACACTTCCTATAGCATGAGATGTGATATCCAACTCCTTCCCATTCCAATCCTGAGACCCTTTCTATAGCATGAGATATGATATCTCAATACTTCTAATACCAAACGTGAGATCCTTCCGAAAACATGAGATGTGATATCCAAATCCTTCCCCTTCCAAACCTGAGACCCTCCCTTTAGCATGAGATGTGATATCCAACTCCTTCCCATTCCAATCCTGAGACCCTTCTGATAGCATGAGATGTGATATCTCAATGCTTCTAATACCAAACCTGAGATCCTTCCGATAGCATGAGATGTGATATCTCAATGCTTCTAATACCAAACCTGAGATCCTTCCTATAACATGAGATGTGATATCCAAATCCTTCCCCTTCCTAACCTGAGACCCTCCCTTTAGCATGAGATGTGATATCCAACTCCTTGCCATTCCATTCCTGAGACCCTTCTGATAGCATGAGATGTGATATCTCAATGCCTCTAATACGAAACCTGAGATCCTACCTCTAACATGAAATGTGATATCCAACTCTTTCCCCTTCCAAACCTGAGAGCCTTCCTATAGCATGAGATGTGATATCCAAGTCCTTCCCATTCCAATCCTGAGACCCTTCCTATAGCTTGAGATGTGATATCCAACTCATTCCCATTCCAATTCTGAGACCCTTCCTATACTCTGAGACTTGATATCTCAATGCTTCTAATACCAAACCTGAGACCCGTAATATAACATGAGATGTGATATCCAAATCCTTCCCCTTCCAAACCTTAGACCCTTCCTTTATCATGAGATGTGATATCCAACTCCTTCCCATTCCAATCCTGAGACCCTTCCGATATCATGAGATGTGATATCTCAAAGCTTCTAATATCAAACTTGAGACCCTCCCTATAGCATGAGATGTGATATCCAAGTCCTTCCCATTCCAATCCTGAGACCCTTCCTATAGCATGAGATGTGATATCTCAATGCTTATACCAAACCTGAGACCCTTCCTTTGGCATGAGATGTGATATCCAACTCCTTGCCATTCAAATCCTGAGACCCTTCCTATAGAATGAGAAGGGATATCCAACTCCTTCCCAATCCAATCCTGAGACCCTTCCGATAGCAGAGACGTGATATCTCAATGCTTCTACCAAACCTGAGACCCTTCCTTTAGCATGAGATGTGATATCCAAATCCTTCACATTCCAATCCTGAGACCCTTCCTTTAGCATGAGATGTGATATCCAAATCCTTCACATTCCAATCCTGAGACCCTTCCTATAACATGAGATGTGATATCCAATTCCTTCCCATTCCAAACCTGAGACCCTTCCTATTGGATGAGTTGTGATATCCAACTCATTCCCATTCCAACCCTGAGACCCTTCCTATAGCATGAGATGTGATGTCTCAATGCTTCTAATACCAAACCTGAGATCCTTCCTATAACATGAGATGTGATATCCAACTCCTTTCATTCCAATCCTGAGACCCGTCCTATAGCATGAGATGTGATATCTCAATGCTTATACCAAACCTGAGACCCTTCCTATAGCATGAGATGTGATATCCAACTACTTCCCATTCCAATCCTGAGACCCTTCCTATAGCATGAGATGTGATATCTCAATGCTTCTAATACCAAACCTGAGATCCTTCCTCTAACATGAAATGTGATATCCAACTCCTTCCCTTTCCAAACCTAAGAGCCTATCTATAGCATGAGATGTGATATCCAGGTCCTTCCCATTCCAATCCTTAGACCCTTCCTACAGCATGCAATATGATATCTCAATGATTCTAATAACAAACCTGAGACCCGTCCTATAGCATGAGATATAATATCCAAGTCCTTCCCATTCCAATCCTGAGACCCTTCCTATAACATGAAATGTGATATCCAACTCCTTCCCATTCCAACCTGAGACCCTTCCTATAGCATGAGATGGGATATCCAACTTCTTCCAAATCCAATACTGATACCCTTCCGATAGCATGAGATGTGATATCCCAATGCTTCTACCAAACCTGAGACCCATACTATGGCATGAGATGTGACATCAAACTCCTTCCCATTCCAATCCTGAGACCCTTCCTATAGCTTGAGGTGTGATATCCAACTCCTTCCCATTCCAATTCTGAGACCCTTCTTATACCATGAGACTTGATATCTCAATGCTTCTAATACCAAACCTGAGACCCGTCCTATAACATGAGATGTGATATCCAAATCCTTCCCCTTCCAAACCTTAGACCCTTCCTTTATCATGAGATGTGATATCCAACTCCTTCCCATTCCAATCCTGAGACCCTTCCGATATCATGAGATTTGTTATCTCAATGCTTCTAATATCAAACTTGAGACCCTCCCTATAGCATTAGATGTGACATCCAAGTCCTTCCCATTCCAATCCTGAGACCCTTCCTATAGCATGAGATGTGATATCTCTATGCTTCTAATACCAAACCTGAGACCCTTCCTATAACATGAGATGGGATATCCAACTCCTTCCCATTCCAATCCTGAGACCTTTCCGATAGCAGAGATGTGATATCTCAATGCTTATACCAAACCTGAGAACCTTCCTATGGCCTGAGATGTCATATACAACTCCTTCCCATTCCAATCCTGAGACCCTTCCTTTAGCATGAGATGTGATATCTCAATGCTTATACCAAATCTGAGACCCTTCCTATAGCATGAGATGTGATATCCAATTCCTTCCCATTCCAATCCTGAGACCCTTCCTATAGCATGAGATGTGATATCTCAATGCTTATACCAAACCTGAGACTACCTATAGCATGAGATGTGATATCCAAGTCCATCCCATTCCAATCCTTAGACCCTTCCTACAGCATGCGATGTGATATCTCAATGATTCTAATAACAAACCAGAGACTCTTCCTATAACATGAGATGGGATATCCAACTCCTTCCCATTCCAATCCTGAGCCGCTTCCGATAGCATAGATGTGATATCTCAATGCTTATACCAAACTGAGACCCTTCCTATAACATGAGATGTGATATCCAACTCCTTCCCGTTCCAAACCTGAGACACTAACTATAGCATATGTGATATCCAACTCCTTCCCATTCCAAACATGAGACCCTTCCTATAGCAAGAAAGTAATATCCAACTCCTACCCATTCCAATCCTGAGACCCTTCCTATAGCAAGAGATGTGATATCCAAATCCTTCCCATTCCAATCCTGAGACCCTTCCTATAACATGAGATGTGATATCCAACTCCTTCCCATTCCAACCTGAGACACTTCCTATAGCATGAGAAGGGATATCCAACTCCTTCCCAATCCAATCCTGAGACCCTTCCGATAGCAGAGATGTGATATCTCAATGCTTATACCAAACCTGAGACCCTTCCTATGGCATGAGATGTGATATCCAACTCCTTGCCATTCAAATCCTGAGACCCTTCCTATAGCATGAGAAGGGATATCCAACTCCTTCCCAATCCAATCCTGAGACCCTTCCAATAGCAGAGACGTGATATCTCAATGCTTCTACCAAACCTGAGACCCTTCCTTTAGCATGAGATGTGATATCCAAATCCTTCACATTCCAATCCTGAAACCCTTCCTATAGCATGAGATGTGATATCCAACTCCTTGCCATTCAAATCCTGAGACCCTTCCTATAGCATGAGAAGGGATATCCAACTCCTTCCCAATCCAATCCTGAGACCCTTCCAATAGCAGAGAAGTGATATCTCAATGCTTCTACCAAACCTGAGACCCTTCCTTTAGCATGAGATGTGATATCCAATTCCTTCCCATTCCAAACCTGAGACCCTTCCTATTGGATGAGATGTGATATCCAACTCCTTCCCATTCCAACCCTGAGACCCTTCCTATAGCATGAGATGTGATGTCTCAATGCTTCTAATACCAAACCTGAGATCCTTCCTATAACATGAGATGTGATATCCAACTCCTTCCATTCCAATCCTGAGACCCGTCCTATAGCATGAGATGTGATATCTCAATTCTTATACCAAACCTGAGACCCTTCCTATAGCATGAGATGTGATATCCAACTGCTTCCCATTCCAATCCTGAGACCCTTCCTATAGCATGAGATGTGATATCTCAATGCTTCTAATACCAAACCTGAGATCCTTCCTCTAACATGAAATGTGATATCCAACTCCTTCCCTTTCCAAACCTAAGAGCCTATCTATAGCATGAGATGTGATATCCAAGTCCTTCACATTCCAACCCTTAGACCCTTCCTACAGCATGCAATATGATATATCAATGATTCTAATAACAAACCTGAGACCCGTCCTATAACATGAGATGGGATATCCAACTCCTTCCCATTCCAATCCTGAGACACTTCCGATAGCAGAGATGTGATATCTCAATGCTTATACCAAACCTGAGACCCTTCCTATAACATGAGATGTGATATCCAAATCCTTCCCGTTCCAAACCTGAGACCCTTCCTTTAGCATGAGATGTGATATCCAGCTCCTTCCCATTCCAATCCTGAGACACTTCCGATAGCATGAGATGTGATATCTCAATGCTTCTAATATAAAAACTGAGACCCTCTCTATAGCATGATATGTGATATCTAAGTCCTTCCCATTCCAATCCTGAGACCCTCCCTATAGCATGAGATGTGATATCCAACTCCTTCCCATTCCAATCCTGAGACCCTTGCTATAGCATGAGATATGATATCTCAATACTTCTAATACCAAACGTGAGATCCTTCCGATAACATGAGATGTGATATCCAAATCCTTCCCCTTCCAAACCTGAGACCCTCCCTTTTGCATGAGATGTGATATCCAACTCCTTCCTATTCCAATCCTGAGACTCTTCTGATAGCATGAGATGTGATATCTCAATGCTTCTAATACCAAACCTGAGATCATTCCGAAAGCATGAGATGTGATATCTCAATGCTTCTAATACCAAACCTGAGATCCTTCCTATAACATGAGATGTGATATCCAATTCCTTCCCATTCCAAACCTGAGACCCTTCCTATTGGATGAGATGTGATATCCAACTCCTTCCCATTCCAACCCTGAGACCCTTCCTATAGCATGAGATGTGATGTCTCAATGCTTCTAATACCAAACCTGAGATCCTTCCTATAACATGAGATGTGATATCCAACTCCTTCCATTCCAATCCTGAGACCCGTCCTATAGCATGAGATGTGATATCTCAATTCTTATACCAAACCTGAGACCCTTCCTATAGCATGAGATGTGATATCCAACTGCTTCCCATTCCAATCCTGAGACCCTTCCTATAGCATGAGATGTGATATCTCAATGCTTCTAATACCAAACCTGAGATCCTTCCTCT
Organism: Ambystoma mexicanum; assembly: GCF_040938575.1. NCBI lineage: Eukaryota > Metazoa > Chordata > Amphibia > Caudata > Ambystomatidae > Ambystoma > Ambystoma mexicanum. The sequence continues at coordinate 345,779,670 of NC_090936.1, forward strand.
AACATGAAATGTGATATCCAACTCCTTCCCTTTCCAAACCTAAGAGCCTATCTATAGCATGAGATGTGATATCCAAGTCCTTCACATTCCAACCCTTAGACCCTTCCTACAGCATGCAATATGATATATCAATGATTCTAATAACAAACCTGAGACCCGTCCTATAACATGAGATGGGATATCCAACTCCTTCCCATTCCAATCCTGAGACACTTCCGATAGCAGAGATGTGATATCTCAATGCTTATACCAAACCTGAGACCCTTCCTATAACATGAGATGTGATATCCAAATCCTTCCCGTTCCAAACCTGAGACCCTTCCTTTAGCATGAGATGTGATATCCAGCTCCTTCCCATTCCAATCCTGAGACACTTCCGATAGCATGAGATGTGATATCTCAATGCTTCTAATATAAAAACTGAGACCCTCTCTATAGCATGATATGTGATATCTAAGTCCTTCCCATTCCAATCCTGAGACCCTCCCTATAGCATGAGATGTGATATCCAACTCCTTCCCATTCCAATCCTGAGACCCTTGCTATAGCATGAGATATGATATCTCAATACTTCTAATACCAAACGTGAGATCCTTCCGATAACATGAGATGTGATATCCAAATCCTTCCCCTTCCAAACCTGAGACCCTCCCTTTAGCATGAGATGTGATATCCAACTCCTTCCTATTCCAATCCTGAGACTCTTCTGATAGCATGAGATGTGATATCTCAATGCTTCTAATACCAAACCTGAGATCCTTCCGAAAGCATGAGATGTGATATCTCAATGCTTCTAATACCAAACCTGAGATCCTTCTTATAACATGAGATGTGATATCCAAATCCTTCCCCTTCCAAACCTGAGACCCTCCTTTTAGCATGAGATGTGATATCCAACTCCTTCCCATTCCATTCCTGAGACCCTTCCGATAGCATGAGATGTGATATCTCAATGCCTCTAATACCAAACCTGAGATCCTACCTCTAACATGAAATGTGATATCCAACTCTTTCCCATTCCAATCCTGAGACCCTTCCTATAGCATGAGATGTGATATCTCAATGCTTCTAATACCAAACCTGAGACCCTTCCTATAACATGAGATGGGAATATCCAACTCCTTCCCATTCCAATCCTGAGACCCTTCCGATAGCAGAGATGTGATATCTCAATGCTTATACCAAACCTGAGATCCTTCCTATAACATGAGATGTGATATCCAACTCCTTCCCATTCCAATCCTGAGACACTTCCTATAGCATGAGATGTGATATCTCACTGCTTATACCAAACCTGAGACCCTTCCCATAGCATGAGATGTGATATCCAACTCCTTCCCATTCCAATCCTCAGACCCTTCCTATAGCATGAGATGTGATATCTCAATGCTTATAATATCAAACTTGAGACCCTACCTATAGCATGAGATGTGATATCCAAGTCCTTCCCATTCCAATCCTGAGACACTTCCTATAGCATGAGATGTGATATCTCAATGCTTCTAATACCAAACCTGAGACTCTTCCTATAACATGAGATGGGATATCCAACTCCTTCCCATTCCAATCCTGAGACCTGTAAGGATATTTGGCGTGTTACAGCACAGAGTACAGCACTACTACACATGTAGCATTTTTTTTTTTGCAGCACCACCACAAGGGTGCGGTGCATTGCTATATGTGTTACCAGATTAACAAGGAAAGACAGGCCATTCAGTCAAAAACGATTTTAACATATAAGATGCAAATCTATTTTTACAGTTAAAAGTACACGTGCACATTCAAAAATGCACACTATTTTTCACCTGAAATGCCTATGGTGCGAGAGACACATTTGAAAATAATAACTAACCTTACTGACAACTAACATGACTAATGAAACATAATCCACTAATAAAAATGTGTCTCCACTGCAGAATTAGGCATATTCTGAAAGTGAACTTTTAAACGCACATCCATTTTTTTCTCTGTTCTCTCTGCTGCCCTGTCCACATAACTACAAGAAGCAAATGGGCTCGAAAGAACAGGAAATCAGTTGGTTACAAAGTATTACTATAAAAATGAGCCATTGTGTAGAGAAGGAGGAGATGGCGTGATTGATTCTGATTGGAGCAGCGTCATAGCAAGTATCATGCTAGAGGGAGTGATCAGGCTTTTTGCTGGGGGAAGTTTGAGGGAGGAGAAAGGCAGTCGAGATTGGGGAGAGCTGAAAGAAGGACCTTTCCACTGGCTGAGGCATTCCTATCTGCAAAAGCTGAGAATTCCAGGCAATGATCCCGGTTTGAGAAGGCAAGCGTTCCTTTTTACTGGAGTTAATCTTCAAGGGAGCCACATTCAGAAAGAGAACAGCCAAAGAGAACAACTAAAAAGATAAGGTAATTACAGAATTGTGGGAGCTGAGTGTGTACGATAATATGCAGTCAGTGTAGGATTCCTGTGCATGCCTTAATCAAATGCTAATGTTGCAATTTGAGTTCTGTTCTCCGCCACTCTCTTTGCAGTGTGTCATAGACAATGCTTTTACTGTACCATTTTATTTATTTCTGTAAAGAATGAGATCGTGTTTAATTGCAACTTTTATAATACAGAAAAATATTTGAAAACAGACGGGTGGTGTATTTACTATTTACCATTACAATGCTGATGATGTGGGGAGATTTTAAACAGTGCAATGGTCATTTTAAGACAGATGTGTGCATGTCAGATTCAGTATGAACAGTTGTGAGTGACTGTAGCATAGCTCGTTGGAGGTACATGAGCCAACGGGAAGAGAGACTCTCTGAACATAGCTCCCTACCGTATATAAGGTAGTGGAAATTACCACAAGATTACCATATATAGCTCTCTGTCGTAAATAAGTCAGTGAGATCGCCCATGGTGGCACACTAACACTGAAAAATATGGTATTCCTAAAATGTAGGTCTGAGGTCTCTCTAGTGATTACACGAAAAATGTAAGCAAAGATAAGGGATTCTGGACATTGGGGCCACAAATAAAACAAGGGAATTATGCTCACCAAAATACCACCAACCGCGCCTACCACCCACGCATACCAAATATGCATGCCTGGGTGCTGAAATAATGCATGTTCACTGTATTATTTTTGTACATGGCCCAATCTGAATACAAGGAGTGATTGTTGCTAAGTTATATTTCGGCGGTAAGAAAATACCGTCAGGCCCCAAATCTCCACAAAATACCCTACATATTTATGGTGCGTTGCAGGCCGGGAAAGTGATCATAGAGTACCTACTGGGCGTGGCAAGCGTGTCTCACACTGCCATTTGCACATTAAAGGGAACCCATTTTATAATAGCAGTGTGCCACTAAAAACGAATTTCAGAATGTCACAAAGGGAAACCACATTCTCAGATCTAGTGCAATATTTAGAGGCAAAGTTATTTGCACATGGGAATTGGTCTTCGAATAGCACGTTAGAATGGAGTAACCGCATTCAGGGTGAGGTGCAGAAAGAAAAACTAGACAATATTTTTGCAGAAGGCAGCATAATTCAGGTCTGCCTTACAAGATTATTGAATGCAGCCGATAAAAGTGCAGAGAAAGACTGTTTAATACGGCTATGCGGCAAAATATGGTTTATTTTAAACAAGTCCCTGCGAATGCAAGAGAATGATACTCAGCTAATTAACAGGTTAAAGACTGAATTAGAGGGGGCAAGTAAAAATCAGGAAATGTTGAGAGCAGAATTGGATGTATGCCAAAAAGACATGCAAATAAAATGCAGAGACTTTGATACTCAGTTATCCAAAAGCAAGAAACAATTTGAAGATAGTGAGCAAGAATTGGCACACTTAAAAGCCTTAGTGGATCACATTAGGCAGGATAAAGATGAGGTTGTTTCAGAAATGCAGATTTTACAAAAAGAACATTGTGAAAAAGAAGGTGATCTCCAGAGTGCAGAACAAGAAATGATTAAAATGATCCAAGAAAGAGACAAGAGAAATAAAGAGTTCAATGAATGCCAAATGCAAATGTGCGAAATGCAGGAGGTGATTAATAAAATGAGTGATGAAAATAATTATTTGCAAAATGAAGCAACCAGACTCCTTAAAAAGTGTAAGGACTTAGAACAGCAAATGTGCATTCCCAGGTCCCAGGAGAGGCGGCAGGGTACCACATTCAATGGAGTGGAGGTGAATTCTAGCTCTGCCCAAAGAGCTAGTGCTCCAGTGACTGGGCCGGTGACTGAACTTGGTTGCAGCGCCATTGAGGGATTTGATACTCTCATTGGGGGCAGCCACCAATATCATACACCTGAAAACAGGATTGAATCACAAAATAGTGCATTTCCATGTATTGCAACAAGTAGCCCCATAAAAATAATGAAATCCATTAAAGCCCTGATCAAACCATTTAAAAAGGGAGGTGAATGCTGCATTGAGGATCACTTAGAAGCAGTGCATGACATTTTTAAAGCACTCCAGATACCTAAGGAACAGTACAGACAATATTTTCATTTAACTTTAGATGCCCCGACGGCCAGCATCATAAGGGGATTAAATGAACAGCAGAATATGACATGGCTGGAGTTTGAAAAAGAAATTAGGCGTCATTTTTCTCCTTTTCAGTCATTGCAGGAGGCAAAGAAAGTCGCGTACACAATTACTGCTGGACCTAATACATCCCCTCGCCAATTTTTACAAGACTTAAAAAGAGCATTCTCTCGCTTTGATGTATCTTTTGACTCAAATTCCAATGAGTTTAAAACTGCATACTTCTATGGGCTACAGAAAGACATCATATCCCAATTGGTCTGTGAATTTGACCGTGACAAGTCCCTTGAATGGATTGTACATCAAAGCACAAAGCTATATGAGGTACTCTACTGTCAGGGTAGAGAAAGTGATAAAATGAAAGATACTAGGCCTAAACATAAAGAACCCTCAGCCACAGTAATGGAAATCAGGTCAGCCAAAATGTCCCTTGAGTCTGCTCAAAGCCAAGGTAAAAATAATGTGACACCTGAACAAAGGGGTAATCAACAACGATCGCCATTTCCTGTACCAATGTTCCAAACACATGATCCTAGTAATAGAGTTGAGCTACATCAGCCCTAGGTATTTAGGGGATAGACCCCGGGTAGGATATCGGCCTGATATGGCAGGTATGAACAATAACCAGAGACAAAATCAAGATCAAAGAAATGATGGTCCCTACCAGTCATTAGGGACACAGAGCAGATTTGATCCCAGCACCATGATATATGGTAATCAGGATAGGCCCCGATATGTAGATCGATTTACTGATAATGGAAATCAACATAGGGGCCAGTACCCACAATCTGAGAGACAGGACATGAGGCAAAACGTTAACTACAGTCCACGCCAGTACAATGATTCCCCACCAGGGGACTATAATCAAAGGATGGGTGCAACCCGCTCCCCTCCACAAATGAATCAAGAGTTCAGAAACCATCCCAACCGACATCAATCACCTGAGAGGTATCAGAATAGATCCAATCAGGGGGAAAACAACCAATATCGACCTAGGCCACAGAAAGAGGATCCTAGAGAGATGGAAAGGTTCCAGTGCCTTGAGGCCCAAGTGAAAATGTTAGCTGAGCAAATAGGAAAGCTCTATACAGCGCAAAAACAACCTTCCAAAGAGGGGGCTGATGGCCATAGCAATGACCGGGGGGCTTCCGAAAAGTGACTAAGTACTCATGATAACTGCAGTGCCAAAATGACTGATTGCTCTGATATAATTTTGCATAACGACTCTGAGATGCCTAATGGATTAAAAATGAAAGTACCAGTAAATGAAATTGTGACAGAAAGTGCAAATACTTCTAAAAAAGAGGTACGGTTTAACTTAGAGCTAAATAAAACAGTAAAGATTTGCACAAATGAAAAAGAAACATTAGGAATTCCAAAAGAACAAAGGGACAGATTTAAGAAAAATGACTCATGCATGGGGAATACCAGTGAACAGGGAGTAAGTGGGGATGCCATAGCTCCTTCCCTGGGCAAGCAAAACAATGACCAAACACAGACAGAAAAAGGAAATACTCACAAGGAGGGTACAAGTCAATCACCTGAAGAATTCTTTGAGCCACATATTTTTGAAGAGGCTGAAAGGGCTGGTATTACACTAAATGATCACAAATGCACAGAATTAAAAAATGACAAATTGCTGAATGATGTTGTTACACATGTTCAGTTGGAGGATTGTAATGGGGTCTCTGATGTTACCCAGATGGATGGGCGAACAGTGGCCACACTCCAAAAAACCTCTGATCATGGAGAAATGAATAAAGTCTCTCGCGCAGAAATGGGTGAAAAGGAGGGAAAAATGTCTTTCCATTTACCAATGTGCTTAGCCAAAAGTGAGAAAGAACTGAGAAAGGTGAGCCCTGAAATCAGTAAGAATTCACATTTCTTATGTGTATTAGAGGAAGTTGAGGACAGATATTATGCACCCATCACTGTAGAAGAAAAATGCCACACCTTTGCTATGATTGACACTGGCGCACAGGCCACAATTATGTCCAAGGAGCTGGTAAAGAGTATCAATGAAGGGAGGCCTCCACAGAGTCAGATCACAGTGAAGGCAAATCAAGGCCCAGTGCATAACTTTAATGGGGAGGAGGTGCCCATCATAGGTGTAACTGAGGTTGACATAAAAATAGGAAAGCACAGAATGAAACAAGAGGTATTGATCACATCTATTTGTGAAATTCCATTTCTGATGGGGACAGATTGCCTGAAAAGATTGTCTCCTCTCATAGATGGGGTGAATGGAGTGCTGTGGTCCTTAACCAAAAAACCATTGAGGCCTAAGAAACTAAAATCACAAAACAGCAATATAAATGAATGTCACACCGTTGCCAAAACAAATGATGCTGTGGAGGTATATCTCCAGAATAGCTGCATACCTAGTGTCACTGTTATATTAATGTGTCAAGACAAAATGCAGAGCGACAATGAAAAACTACCTGTACAAATATACTTGGACCCAAGGAAAGATTGGCAGACTGCCATAGATGAGCACACATTACGTTTCTACTTAAAAGAGAAAACATGCAAACAGAATATTGCTCCTAAAACAGATTCAGAAAAACACATTACCACTCTGGCAGAAATACACATGGAAGATGAGCAACCATGGGTTCATGTTGGTATAAATGATTATCTTAAAACAATAAAAGCCACTTTAGCGCTTGAACATGAAAGGAGTTTCATTAATGAGAAATTGTTGCAAAAAATTATGGAGAGGGAAGAAATCCCGAAATTTAGGATTAAAAACCAATATGTTTCTGGGTTGGACAGTCCAGAATTTGAAAACCGAATTGCAGGCAGATGCATGCTTAAAATTAGCATTGGGCAGAAAACAATTTACCATAATGTATGGATAGTGAGTGGAGCACAAAATGAATTTTACATGGGCAATGACATCATGCACAGAATGTGTATGGTGTTAGATTTCCTTAATCAAAAAATATGGTCACGCCTAGGTGGTCCGGCACCTGAATTTGAAGACAAAAGAAGGGCTTATCATTGTGCACAACTGGTTTCTTATGCAATCGAATTACAAATGAGGAAAAATACTATTATTCCTGCATTTACAAAACAGTTTGCAATAACACTGAAATGCAAAAATGGACAGCAGATGAAAGGCTCTGATGCATTTGTATGCCTGAATGAATCCATAAAACAGCAAGGCCTGGATTATGAATACATTCCATTGGTAGACATTGGTGAGGGATCTGTAAAAATCATGGTAAATAATAAAGGTTGTCAGGATATTCATTTAGAGGAAAACTCCCCATTAGGAATGGCTATACAAAAGTCACATTATACGGCAGATTTAAATAACATGGTGATTGGGAATATTCCTAAAAAATATGTAGATGCCAAGGGCGAGTTGCCAGAACACCTGGACTCTCAGCCCAAAGGAATATTTAAAATTCATTCTGTGTATCCTTATGATTCAAATGAGACAGTGTGCTGCCATCAAGAGGATTGCATAATATTTAATTTAAATGAAAATGAAACAGGAAATCAGCCCATTGAAGTGGAAGCTGATATGCCAAAATATTTGAAAGTGGCAGCTCTACAAAAAGACACAGCCACACAGTTAGAGGAAAGCGCTGAGATTCCTTTACCAGAAGAGTTTCCAGAATTTTCCAGAATGGTAGAAGAGCAGATCTCCTTAGCGGATGCATGTGACAGCGATAAGGATAGGGACGACCTGAGGGAAATATTTATGGAGTTTAAGGATGTATTTGGAAAAGATGCTTATGATTGTGGTTTAACTGATTTACATGTGGCCACACTACCAGAAGGTTGTAGCAGAAATCCAGTGTTTGTACGCCAGTATAGACTACCGCTGGCATGTTTAGAATCATTGGCAGAGATTATAAAAAATTTGGAATCACGGGGAATAATCAGGCCCATTCATAGCACATCCAATACGCCTATTTTAGGTGTGTTAAAGCCAAATGGTCAATGGCGGCTGTGTGCAGACTTAAGAGAGTTAAATAAAAGAGTACCAATATCTAGATGGCCACTGCCATTCATTGATCAGGGCCTAGCTCAGATACATGGTTCAAATGTATTTACCACATTAGATCTCACCTCTGGATATTGGTGCGTGCCATTGGCAGAGGAGATACAACACTTATTTTCCTTTACATTTGACAGGACTCAATATGCCTGGCGTAGAGCTCCATTCGGGTACATCAATAGTGGGAGTGAATTTGGCATATTTTTGAGAAAGGCCATGCCGGATGCAGCGGAAAGAGGAACAATAGTTTATGTGGATGATGTCCTGATAAAAAATGAAAGCCTGAAAAGCCATTTTGATGAAATAAGACATGTACTTGGCCAATTGCAGAAAGCAGGCGCCAAAGTATCTTTGCAAAAAGCACAATGGTGCAAGAAAAAAGTGAACTTTCTAGGGCATGAAGTGACTGAACATGGGCTAAATCCACAAAGGAAGAAAATAGAGGCCATACAAAGATTAAAAGATCCTAAAAATGTGAAAGGAGTAAAAAGTTTATTAGGGATGACAGGCTATAACAGAAAGTTCATTGAAAATTATGCAGAAATCACTCAACCATTGACTAAACTGCTTAAACTGAATACTCCCTGGAAATGGGAAAGAGGGCAGTCTGATGCAGTGGCTAAATTAAAGGAATGTCTTGTAAAGGCACCATGTTTAGCATACCCCATAAAGGACAGGGATTTCTTTATGGAAATAGGTTTTTCTGAACATTGTATGTCAGCAGTGTTATCACAAAAACACGATTTGAATCACAAAACCATTGCATATGCAAGTAAGGCATTTTCCCAAGTTGAAATGAAATTTAATGAATGTGAAAAGGCCCTATTAACCACTGTGTGGGCGCTACAACATTTCCGCCCCATTGTTCAGGGAGAAAAGGTGATTATTGAAACAAATCATCAACCTTTGCAATTTTTAGAGAGTAAAAGAATTAGATCAGGCAATCTAGCACAATCCAGAATCACTTCATGGACGCTGGCATTACAAGGTTTTCCCGTAGTAGTGAGATATGGACAAAATAAAAAGAGCCCAATTGCTCAAGGGTTAGCTGACTTACATGACTGTGCAGCTGAACAAATACCAAATGAAATGGAAGTGGAAACTAGTTTACAGGAATTTGAACAATCACCACACAAAGCTTTTGATGAAAAAACATGCAAGGATTTGCCAACTGTATATGTGGATGGTTGTGCTTTTCACATTGAAAATGACAGTAATAAACAATTAGTGGCAGGAAAAGGAAATGTCTGGTTGAAATGTGAAGGCGTTCCCAGTATAGGGATGAGGATTGGAGATAGGAGCAGTCAGGTGGCGGAATTGGCAGCCATTTATAAAGCAATTGCTACTGCAGTTGATAAAAAGTTCAGTGAAATTGTCCTGGTGACTGATTCTGACTATGCACGGAATAGCTTTGTGGAGTATTTGCCTGGTTGGAAAGCAAGAGGCATGGTTACATACAACAAAAAGCCACTTAAACATGGAAAAATGATACAAGCCATAGACAAATTGGTGTCAGAAAATAATTTAACAATATACTGGAGAAAAATTTGTGGGCATTTAAAAACACCAGGAGAGGATAAGGAGGGAAATGATAAGGCAGACCACCTGGCTAAGATTGGGGCTGTGATGGGAGAATTGCTACCTATTGATTATTTAATGGGTGAAATACAAATTGATGCAGTCACACGTTCTAAAGCACCAAAGGAGGTAGATCAACCGGTGGTGCAGTGGAGTCATGACACGCCAGACCAAGATTTGATTGAGGCACAAAAGAATGATCAAATTTTGGGAATCTATTATAATCATTTGATAGATCCTGAACAAAATCCTTTAACAGAAAATGATTGTATGGGAAAAGAAGAGTTGAGGGTGTTATTAAAGAACAAAACACGAATTAGATTACAGGATGGACTCATGATTAGAGAGTCCATAACAGGGCAAATACAGTGGGTAGTGCCCCTTTCATTCAGAGGACTAATGCTACACCATGCACATGATGCCATAACTGCAGGCCATAGAGGTTCACAAAAAACATTAGAAATACTAAAAGATTATGCTTACTGGCCTCATATGTCCCAAGATGTGGAATTATATACTAGAGGATGTCTAGTATGCGCCCAATTTAAACCTGCTTCACCAATGCATAGAGCACCATTGATGAAAAGAGGCCTAACTCTCCCATGGTCAGATTTGCAAATAGACTATGTAGGTCCTTTAAAAAGGTCGAGCAGGGGACACCGTTATATTTTGAGTGTGGTATGTTTGATGTCGAAGTGGATTGAGTGCATTCCTGCACCAGATTGTAGTGCGCAAACAGCAGCCACATTGCTGGTGAACCATGTGTTCTCAAGGTTTGGGTTGCCACAAAGAATTGAGTCAGACAGAGGAAGTCATTTCACAAGTACTCTAATGAGTAAGGTATGGCAAATACTAGGTGTGAAAAGGAAACTACATATCGCATATCGGGCGGCGTCTTCAGGTACAGTTGAAAGAAGCAATAGGTCTGTTGTGGATATTTTAAAGAAATTTGTGGCAGAAGCAGGTTCCAGCTGGGATTTGCGTTTACCATTGGTTTTGATGGCAATCAGGTTGACTCCTGCCAAAGCAACAGGTGTTAGCTCCCATGAGGTCTTAACAGGTAGGAAAATGGTGTTACCACAACACCTACTATACAGAACACATGAGCAAACCCTTGTGAGTGCATCCACAGTTCATGAATATATTGATGAACTGAGGAGGCATTTGCAACATGCATTTGCCTTTGTGCAGAGACATCTGGAAAGAGCTGCTGACAGTGCAAAATCATATTATGATAAAAAGACATCAGTAAAGGAATACAGTGTATGGGGATCAGGTGTACAAGTTTCATTTTGGAAAAAGTAAACAGAAAAATTCTAAATTTCTAGCAGCCTGGCAGGGGCCATTTCGAATTATAGATAAGGTCTCTCCTGTGGTTTATAAAATTTTGAAAAATGAAGGTGAAACAGCAATAGAGCAGTTTGTCCATGTAAATCAAATCAAACCATGCCATCCCAGACATGAGATCAGGCAGCTTGAGCATGTAGAGACAGATAAAGTCCCTTAAAAAAAAAAAAGAGAAAATAAATGGGTGTAATCAGGAGGCAGTGACAAAGAAGTTAAAAAAAAAAAGTTGATTGTTATGATGGTACATAAACACTGTAATATATGTAAAAATATATAATATAAATAAATAAATAAATAAATAAATAAATAAATAAATAAATGCACATATAATGGAAGCTCATGGTTGGTGTGCAGAGAGAGAGTGTGTTAAATATTGAATATCTGCTTGTTTTCTTTTAACTTGTGTTTAATTTCAGAAAAAAAAAAAAAAAAAATGAAATATTTTTACCAAGCATGTTTTATTTTTGGCAAAAGGATGAAGTTAGTATTACGCTATGTACTTAATTTGTTATTTTCTATTTTGATTTAGACAATTAACATTATTTGGTCGGAGGTTCCGGGATCAGAGCCCACGAGAGAGACGATGGAGTCCTGGAGCCCACGAGGACGGATTCCGGGAAAGCCCCAAAGAGGGGTGAAGACCAAGGCTGCAAAGCGATCAGCATTGAAGATGATACCGATGATCTGGTTGATGATGATGATATTTGGAGGGATCTTCAAGAATTCAGAAGCACAGGTTGTCATTGAACCTGGATCAGCATCTGGTATCGCGGTGGAAGAGGCACCAGGATTCATCATGAGTGATAGAAGGATGATTTTCCAAAATATATACATACCGTTAAATCCTGAGATTTTGATTGAAAAACACTTGAACAATACCGGAATTAAGATTGAACAGACTAAAGAGTGGCTGGAAATAAGAAAAGAGGACGCTAAGCAGTCAATAAGAGATATATTAATGCAATTGGAAAAAACATTTGTGAATTCAGCAGACATTAAGAAGAAGAGAGGAAAGAGAGGTGCGGTGATGCTCGCGATATCAATGGTAATGTCTATAATTGGAGCAATAATAGGTACCACAATATCAACAGCAAATTCTATTTCGGTAGGAACACTGAGTACTAAAGCACAACAACTGAGTATTGACCTAGAAATAATACAAAAAACATTAGATGGAATTAGAGGGGGACTGGATGAACAAGTGAGATTCATAAATGAAACTGCAATCATTCTAAATGAACAAGCGGATGTAATGCAACGGGCGACTAAAATAATACTTAAGCATGACAGAACTTTAAATGAAATATTGAACATAATGAGTCCTGTTGATAGACTATTAACAAATTATATGAGAGAAGTTCAAACTGCAGTTTCACAACTGATTCAAGGACATATTCCCTTGTATTTTGTTTCGCAGGATATCATTCGTCAAATGATAGAAAGATTGACCAGGAGGGAAATTGTCATAATACAGGTAAAAATTGCATTCGAAATGGGGAATGCAATGCCGTTATATGTGGACTTGGAAAGACTAGAGATCGGATTTTTGCTATGCATCCCATATGTAGCCCCTGAACTTATTTATCAAACGAAGTGGGTACACAACGTGGGATTTTGGCAAGAGGACAAATTCATTAAGATTAAGACTCCAGAAGTGGTGGCATTTCAGTCATGGGAACGTGAAGTTTATTTAATACCAAACCTGGAAACATGTGTAACATTTAAAGAACAAAATTATATGTGTCCAGGTAAACCGTTTGTTCCTGATGCCACAGATGCTATTTGTGGATTGAAATCTGACCCAAGTATATCAGAGGGATGTGAAGTGATTATTAGTAATATGGGGAGTGAAGAAATGGCACAGGCTAAGATGGTCAGAGGTAAATGGTTGGTCAGCACCTGTTTAAAGAACATGACGGTAGTACATTTAAACCATGGAAAATACGTGGTTAAACAGGTAAAATATAATGTTTTTTATTTACAGGTTCCAAAGGATGCAATTGTGTCAATTGGGGGATTAACATTGTTTCATGTAACAAATGATGTTTGGGAAAGCCAAGTGGAAAATATCGATTTTTTTCAAAGGGATACTTTTCCAATAGATCCGGATGTGGAATATTTATTGAATCACAAAGAAAGACATGTTATAAAAATGAATTTGAGAAAAAACAATATTACAATTAGTAATCTGGGCATAATAGAAGTGGAAAGATTTAATTGGGGAACCTGGGGGGAACGCTCAATAGTGGGTTTGGCTATCCTGGTGCTAATCATGGTTGGATGGTTGATTGTGCTATCAGTAAAAATGAAAATGTTACTGATTTTACTAGATACGTCAGGAAGAGAAAGATATCCCAATACACATGCATTTTAAAAGAAAAAGAAAGAACAAGTTGTTTTAGGAATTGGCTTGGATCGTGGCCAGATTCTAAAAACAAAAGGAGGGTATATGTAAGGATATTTGGCGTGTTACAGCACAGAGTACAGCACTACTACACATGCAGCATTTTTTTTTTTGCAGCACCACCACAAGGGTGCGGTGCATTGCTATATGTGTTACCAGATTAACAAGGAAAGACAGGCCTTTCAGTCAAAAACGATTTTAACATATAAGATGCAAATCTATTTTTACAGTTAAAAGTACACGTGCACATTCAAAAATGCACACTATTTTTCACCTGAAATGCCTATGGTGCGAGAGACACATTTGAAAATAATAACTAACCTTACTGACAACTAACATGACTAATGAAACATAATCCACTAATAAAAATGTGTCTCCACTGCAGAATTAGGCATATTCTGAAAGTGAACTTTTAAACGCACATCCATTTTTTTCTCTGTTCTCTCTGCTGCCCTGTCCACATAACTACAAGAAGCAAATGGGCTCGAAAGAACAGGAAATCAGTTGGTTACAAAGTATTACTATAAAAATGAGCCATTGTGTAGAGAAGGAGGAGATGGCGTGATTGATTCTGATTGGAGCAGCGTCATAGCAAGTATCATGCTAGAGGGAGTGATCAGGCTTTTTGCTGGGGGAAGTTTGAGGGAGGAGAAAGGCAGTCGAGATTGGGGAGAGCTGAAAGAAGGACCTTTCCACTGGCTGAGGCATTCCTATCTGCAAAAGCTGAGAATTCCAGGCAATGACCCCGGTTTGAGAAGGCAAGCGTTCCTTTTTACTGGAGTTAATCTTCAAGGGAGCCACATTCAGAAAGAGAACAGCCAAAGAGAACAACTAAAAAGATAAGGTAATTACAGAATTGTGGGAGCTGAGTGTGTATGATAATATGCAGTCAGTGTAGGATTCCTGTGCATGCCTTAATCAAATGCTAATGTTGCAATTTGAGTTCTGTTCTCCGCCACTCTCTTTGCAGTGTGTCATAGACAATGCTTTTACTGTACCATTTTATTTATTTCTGTAAAGAATGAGATCGTATTTAATTGCAACTTTTATAATACAGAAAAATATTTGAAAACAGACGGGTGGTGTATTTACTATTTACCATTACAATGCTGATGATGTGGGGAGATTTTAAACAGTGCAATGGTCATTTTAAGACAGATGTGTGCATGTCAGATTCAGTATGAACAGTTGTGAGTGACTGTAGCATAGCTCGTTGGAGGTACATGAGCCAACGGGAAGAGAGACTCTCTGAACATAGCTCCCTACCGTATATAAGGTAGTGGAAATTACCACAAGATTACCATATATAGCTCTCTGTCGTAAATAAGTCAGTGAGATCGCCCATGGTGGCACACTAACACTGAAAAATATGGTATTCCTAAAATGTAGGTCTGAGGTCTCTCTAGTGATTACACGAAAAATCTAAGCAAAGATAAGGGATTCTGGACATTGGGGCCACAAATAAAACAAGGGAATTATGCTCACCAAAATACCACCAACCGCGCCTACCACCCACGCATACCAAATATGCATGCCTGGGTGCTGAAATAATGCATGTTCACTGTATTATTGTTGTACATGGCCCAATCTGAATACAAGGAGTGATTGTTGCTAAGTTATATTTCGGTGGTAAGAAAATACCGTCAGGCCCCAAATCTCCACAAAATACCCTACAGACCCTTTTGATAGCAGAGATGTGATATCTCAATGTTTATACCAAACCTGAGACCCTTCCTATGGCATGAGATGTCATATTCAACTCCTTCCCAATCCAATCCTGAGACCCTTCCTATAGCATGAGATGTGATATCCAACTCCTTCCCATTCCAATCCTGAGACCCTTCCTATAGCATGAGATGTGATGTCTCAATGCTTCTAATACCAAACCTGAGATCCTTCCTATAACATGAGATGTGATATCCAACTCCTTCCATTCCAATCCTGAGACCCTTCCTATAGCATGAGATGTGATATCTCAATGCTTATACCAAACCTGAGACCCTTCCTATAGCATGAGATGTGATATCCAACTCCTTCCCATTCCAATCCTGAGACCCTTCCTATAGCCTGAGATGTGATATCTCAATGCCTCTAATACCAAACCTGAGATCCTTCCTCTAACATGAAATGTGATATCCAACTCCTTCACTTTCCAAACCTGAGAGCCTTCCTATAGCATGAGATGTGATATCTCAATGCTTCTACCAAACCTGAGACCCTTCCTTTAGCATGAGATGTGATATCCAACTCCTGCCCATTCCAATCCTGAGACCCTTCCTATAGCATGAGATGTGATATCTCAATACTTCTAATACCAAACCTGAGATCCTTCCGATAACATGAGATGTGATATCCCAATACTTCTAATACCAAACCTGAGATCCATCCTATAACATGAAATGTGATATCCAAATCCTTCCCCTTCCAAACCTGAGACCCTCCCTTTAGCATGAGATGTGATATCCAACTCCTTCCCATTCCAATCCTGAGACCCTTCTGATAGCATAAGATATGATATCTCAATGCTTCTATACCAAACCTGAGATCCTTTCGATAGCATGAGATGTGATATCTCAATACTTCTAATACCAAACCTGAGATCCTTCCTATAACATGAGATGTGATATCCAAATCCTTATCTTCCAAACCTGAGACCCTCCCTTTAGCATGAGATGTGATATCCAACTCCTTCCCATTCCAATCCTGAGACTCTTCTGATAGCATAAGATATGATATCTCAATGCTTCTATACCAAACCTGAGATCCTTCTGATAGCATGAGATACGATATCTCAATACTTCTAATACCAAACCTGAGATCCTACCTCTAACATGAAATGTGATATCCAACTCTTTCCCCTTGCAAACCTGAGAGCCTTCCTATAGCATGAGATGTGATATCCAAGTCCTTCCCATTCCAATCCTGAGACCCTTCCTATAACATGAGATGTGATATCCAACTCCTTCCCATTCCAACCTGAGACCCTTCCTATAGCATGAGATGGGATATCCAACTCCTTCCAAATCCAATCCCGATACCCTTCCGATAGCATGAGATGTGATATCCCAATGCTTCTACCAATCCTGAGACCCTTCCTATAGCTTGAGATGTGATATCCAACTCCTTCCCATTCCAATTCTGAGACCCTTCCTATACCATGAGACTTGATATCTCAATGCTTCTAATACCAAACCTGAGACCCGTCCTATAACATGAGATGTGATATCCAAATCCTTCCCCTTCCAAACCTTAGACCCTTCCTTTATCATGAGATGTGATATCCAACTCCTTCCCATTCCAATCTTGAGACCCTTCCGATATCATGAAATGTGATATCTCAATGCTTCTAATATCAAACTTGAGACCCTCCCTATAGCATGAGATGTGATATCCAAGTCCTTCCCATTCCAATCCTGAGACCCTTCCTATAGCATGAGATGTGATATCTCAATGCTTCTAATACCAAACCTGAGACCCTTCCTATAACATGAGATGGGAATATCCAACTCCTTCCCATTCCAATCCTGAGACCCTTCCGATAGCAGAGATGTGATATCTCAATGCTTATACCAAACCTGAGATCCTTCCTATAACATGAGATGTGATATCCAAGTCCTTCCCATTCCAATCCTGAGACCCTTCCTATAGCATGAGATGTGATATCTCAATGCTTCTAATACCAAACCTGAGACCCTTCCTATAACATGAGATGTGAATATCCAACTCCTTCCCATTCCAATCCTGAGACCCTTCCGATAGCAGAGATGTGATATCTCACTGCTTATACCAAACCTGAGACCCTTCCCATAGCATGAGATGTGATATCCAACTCCTTCCCATTCCAATCCTCAGACCCTTCCTATAGCATGAGATGTGATATCTCAATGCTTCTAATATCAAACTTGAGACCCTACCTATAGCATGAGATGTGATATCCAAGTCCTTCCCATTCCAATCCTGAGACACTTCCTATAGCATGAGATGTGATATCTCAATGCTTCTAATACCAAACCTGAGACTCTTCCTATAACATGAGATGGGATATCCAACTCCTTCCCATTCCAATCATGAGACCCTTTTGATAGCAGAGATGTGATATCTCAGTGTTTATACCAAACATGAGACCCTTCCTACGGCATGAGATGTCATATTCAACTCCTTCCCATTCCAATCCTGAGACCCTTCCTATAGCATGAGATGTGATATCCAACTCCTTCCCATTCCAATCCTGAGACCCTTCCTATAGCATGAGATGTGATGTCTCAATCCTTCTAATACCAAACCTGAGATCCTTCCTATAACATGAGATGTCATATCCAACTCCTTCCATTCCAATCCTGAGACCCTTCCTATAGCATGAGATGTGATATCTCAATGCTTATACCAAACCTGAGACCCTTCCTATAGCATGAGATGTGATATCCAACTCCTTCCCATTCCAATCCTGAGACCCTTCCTATAGCCTGAGATGTGATATCTCAATGCCTCTAATACCAAACCTGAGATCCTTCCTCTAACATGAAATGTGATATCCAACTCCTTCACTTTCCAAACCTGAGAGCCTATCTATAGCATGAGATGTGATATCCAAGTCCTTCCCATTCCAATCCTTAGACCGTTCCTACAGCATGCAATATGATATCTCAATGATTCTAATAAAAAAACCTGAGACCCGTCCTATAACATGAGATGGGATATCCAACTCCTTCCCATTCCAATCCTGAGACACTTCCGATAGCAGAGATGTGATATCTCAATGTTTATACCAAACCTGAGAGCCTTCCTATAACATGAGATGTGATATCCAACTCCTTCCCGTTCCAAACCTGAGACCCTTCCTTTAGCATGAGATGTGATATCCAGCTCCTTCCCATTCCAATCCTGAGACACTTCCGATAGCATGAGATGTGATATCTCAATGCTTCTAATATCAAAACTGAGACCCTCCCTATAGCATGATATGTGATATCTAAGTCCTTCCTATTCCAATCCTGAGACCCTTCCTATAGCATGAGATGTGATATCTCAATGCTTCTACCAAACCTGAGACCCTTCCTTTAGCATGAGATGTGATATCCAACTCCTTCCCATTCCAATCCAGAGACCCTTCCTATAGCATGAGATGTGATATCTCAATACTTCTAATACCAAACCTGAGATCCTTCCGATAACATGAGATGTGATATCTCAATACTTCTAATACCAAACCTGAGATCCATCCTATAACATGAGATGTGATATCCAAATCCTTCCCCTTCCAAACCTGAGACCCTCCCTTTAGCATGAGATGTGATATCCAACTCCTTCCCATTCCAATCCTGAGACCCTTCCTATAGCCTGAGATGTGATATCTCAATACCTCTAATACCAAACCTGAGATCCTTCCTCTAACATGAAATGTGATATCCAACTCCTTCACTTTCCAAACCTGAGAGCCTATCTATAGCATGAGATGTGATATCCAAGTCCTTCCCATTCCAATCCTTAGACCCTTCCTACAGCATGCAATATGATATCTCAATGATTCTAATAAAAAACCTGAGACCCGTCCTATAACAAGAGATGGGATATCCAACTCCTTCCCATTCCAATCCTGAGACACTTCCGATAGCAGAGATGTGATATCTCAATGTTTATACCAAACCTGAGACCCTTCCTATAACATGAGATGTGATATCCAACTCCTTCCCGTTCCAAACCTGAGACCCTTCCTTTAGCATGAGATGTGATATCCAGCTCCTTCCCATTCCAATCCTGTGACACTTCCTATAGCATGAGATGTGATATCTCAATGCTTCTAATATCAAAACTGAGACCCTCCCTATAGCATGATATGTGATATCTAAGTCCTTCCCATTCCAATCCTGAGACCCTTCCTATAGCATGAGATGCGATATCTCAATGCTTCTACCAAACCTGAGACCCTTCCTTTAGCATGAGATGTGATATCCAACTCCTTCCCATTCCAATCCTGAGACCCTTCCTATAGCATGAGATGTGATATCTCAATACTTCTAATATCAAACCTGAGATCCTTCCGATAACATGAGATGTGATATCTCAATACTTCTAATACCAAACCTGAGATCCATCCTATAACATGAGATGTGATATCCAAATCCTTCCCCTTCCAAACCTGAGACCCTCCCTTTAGCATGAGATGTGATATCCAACTCCTTCCCATTCCAATCCTGAGACCCTTCTGATAGCATAAGATATGATATCTCAATGCTTCTATACCAAACCTGAGATCCTTCCGATAGCATGAGATGTGATATCTCAATACTTCTAATACCAAACCTGAGATCCTTCCTATAACATGAGATGTGATATCCAAATCCTTATCTTCCAAACCTGAGACCCTCCCTTTAGCATGAGATGTGATATCCAACTCCTTCCCATTCCAATCCTGAGACTCTTCTGATAGCATAAGATATGATATCTCAATGCTTCTATACCAAACCTGAGATCCTTCTGATAGCATGAGATGTGATATCTCAATACTTCTAATACCAAACCTGAGATCCTACCTCTAACATGAAATGTGATATCCAACTCTTTCCCCTTGCAAACCTGAGAGCCTTCCTATAGCATGAGATGTGATATCCAAGTCCTTCCCATTCCAATCCTGAGACCCTTCCTATAACATGAGATGTGATATCCAACTCCTTCCCATTCCAACCTGAGACCCTTCCTATAGCATGAGATGGGATATCCAACTCCTTCCAAATCCAATCCCGATACCCTTCCGATAGCATGAGATGTGATATCCCAATGCTTCTACCAAACCTGAGACCCATACTATTGCATGAGATGTGATATCAAACTCCTTCCCATTCTAATCCTGAGACCCTTCCTATAGCTTGAGATGTGATATCCAACTCCTTCCCATTCCATTTCTGAGACCCTTCCTATACCATGAGACTTGATATCTCAATGCTTCTAATACCAAACCTGAGACCCGTCCTATAACATGAGATGTGATATCCAAATCCTTCCCCTTCCAAACCTTAGACCCTTCCTTTATCATGAGATGTGATATCCAACTCCTTCCCATTCCAATCTTGAGACCCTTCCGATATCATGAAATGTGATATCTCAATGCTTCTAATATCAAACTTGAGACCCTCCCTATAGCATGAGATGTGATATCCAAGTCCTTCCCATTCCAATCCTGAGACCCTTCCTATAGCATGAGATGTGATATCTCAATGCTTCTAATACCAAACCTGAGACCCTTCCTATAACATGAGATGGGAATATCCAACTCCTTCCCATTCCAATCCTGAGACCCTTCCGATAGCAGAGATGTGATATCTCAATTCTTATACCAAACCTGAGATCCTTCCTATAACATGAGATGTGATATCCAACTCCTTCCCATTCCAATCCTGAGACACTTCCTATAGCATGAGATGTGATATCTCACTGCTTATACCAAACCTGAGACCCTTCCCATAGCATGAGATGTGATATCCAACTCCTTCCCATTCCAATCCTCAGACCCTTCCTATAGCATGAGATGTGATATCTCAATGCTTCTAATATCAAACTTGAGACCCTACCTATAGCATGAGATGTGATATCCAAGTCCTTCCCATTCCAATCCTGAGACACTTCCTATAGCATGAGATGTGATATCTCAATGCTTCTAATACCAAACCTGAGACTCTTCCTATAACATGAGATGGGATATCCAACTCCTTCCCATTCCAATCCTGAGACCCTTTTGATAGCAGAGATGTGATATCTCAATGTTTATACCAAACCTGAGACCCTTCCTACGGCATGAGATGTCATATTCAACTCCTTCCCATTCCAATCCTGAGACCCTTCCTATAGCATGAGATGTGATGTCTCAATGCTTCTAATACCAAACCTGAGATCCTTCCTATAACATGAGATGTGATATCAAACTCCTTCCATTCCAATCCTGAGACCATTCCTATAGCATGAGATGTGATATCTCAATGCTTATACCAAACCTGAGACCCTTCCTATAGCATGAGATGTGATATCCAACTCCTTCCCATTCCAATCCTGAGACCCTTCCTATAGCATGAGATGTGATATCTCAATGCCTCTAATACCAAACCTGAGATCCTTCCTCTAACATGAAATGTGATATCCAACTCCTTCCCTTTCCAAACCTGAGAGCCTACCTATAGCATGAGATGTGATATCCAAGTCCTTCCCATTCCAATCCTTAGACCCTTCCTATAGCATGCAATATGATATCTCAATGATTCTAATAACAAACCTGAGACCCGTCCTATAACATGAGATGGGATATCCAACTCCTTCCCATTCCAATCCTGAGACACTTCCGATAGCAGAGATGTGATATCTCAATGCTTATACCAAACCTGAGACCCTTCCTATAACATGAGATGTGATATCCAACTCCTTCCCATTCCAAACCTGAGACCCTTCCTATAGCATATGTGATATCCAACTCCTTCCAATTCCAAACATGAGACCCTTCCCATAGCAAGAATGTAATATCCAACTCCTTCCCATTCCAATCCTGAGACCATTCCTATAGCATGAGATGTGATATCTCAATGCTTCTAATACCAAACCTGAGATCCTTCCTATGACATGAGATGTGATATCCAATTCCTTCCCATTCCAAACCTGAGACCCTTCCTACAGCATGCGATGTGATATCTCACTGCTTCCAATACCAAACCTGAGACCAGTCCTATAACATGAGATGGGATATCCAACTCCTTCCCGTTCCAATCCTGAGACACTTCCGATTGCAGAGATGTGATATCTCAATGCTTATACCAAACCTGAGATCCTTCCTATAACATGAGATGTGATATCCAAGTCCTTCCCATTCCAATCCTGAGACCCTTCCTATAGCATGAGATGTGATATCTCAATGCTTCTAATACCAAACCTGAGACCCTTCCTATAACATGAGATGGGAATATCCAACTCCTTCCCATTCCAATCCTGAGACCCTTCCGATAGCAGAGATGTGATATCTCACTGCTTATACCAAACCTGAGACCCTTCCCATAGCATGAGATGTGATATCCAACTCCTTCCCATTCCAATCCTCAGACCCTTCCTATAGCATGAGATGTGATATCTCAATGCTTCTAATATCAAACTTGAGACCCTACCTATAGCATGAGATGTGATATCCAAGTCCTTCCCATTCCAATCCTGAGACACTTCCTATAGCATGAGATGTGATATCTCAATGCTTCTAATACCAAACCTGAGACTCTTCCTATAACATGAGATGGGATATCCAACTCCTTCCCATTTCAATCCTGAGACCCTTTTGATAGCAGAGATGTGATATCTCAATGTTTATACCAAACATGAGACCCTTCCTACGGCATGAGATGTCATATTCAACTCCTTCCCATTCCAATCCTGAGACCCTTCCTATAGCATGAGATGTGATATCCAACTCCTTCCCATTCCAATCCTGAGACCCTTCCTATAGCATGAGATGTGATGTCTCAATGCTTCTAATACCAAACCTGAGATCCTTCCTATAACATGAGATGTGATATCCAACTCCTTCCATTCCAATCCTGAGACCCTTCCTATAGCATGAGATGTGATATCTCAATGCTTATACCAAACCTGAGACCCTTCCTATAGCATGAGATGTGATATCCAACTCCTTCCCATTCCAATCCTGAGACCCTTCCTATAGCCTGAGATGTGATATCTCAATGCCTCTAATACCAAACCTGAGATCCTTCCTCTAACATGAAATGTGATATCCAACTCCTTCACTTTCCAAACCTGAGAGCCTATCTATAGCATGAGATGTGATATCCAAGTCCTTCCCATTCCAATCCTTAGACCCTTCCTACAGCATGCAATATGATATCTCAATGATTCTAATAAAAAACCTGAGACCCGTCCTATAACATGAGATGGGATATCCAACTCCTTCCCATTCCAATCCTGAGACACTTCCGATAGCAGAGATGTGATATCTCAATGTTTATACCAAACCTGAGAGCCTTCCTATAACATGAGATGTGATATCCAACTCCTTCCCGTTCCAAACCTGAGACCCTTCCTTTAGCATGAGATGTGATATCCAGCTCCTTCCCATTCCAATCCTGAGACACTTCCGATAGCATGAGATGTGATATCTCAATGCTTCTAATATCAAAACTGAGACCCTCCCTATAGCATGATATGTGATATCTAAGTCCTTCCCATTCCAATCCTGAGACCCTTCCTATAGCATGAGATGTGATATCTCAATGCTTCTACCAAACCTGAGACCCTTCCTTTAGCATGAGATGTGATATCCAACTCCTTCCCATTCCAATCCTGAGACCCTTCCTATAGCATGAGATGTGATATCTCAATACTTCTAATACCAAACCTGAGATCCTTCCGATAACATGAGATGTGATATCTCAATACTTCTAATACCAAACCTGAGATCCATCCTATAACATGAGATGTGATATCCAAATCCTTCCCCTTCCAAACCTGAGACCCTCCCTTTAGCATGAGATGTGATATCCAACTCCTTCCCATTCCAATCCTGAGACCCTTCTGATAGCATAAGATATGATATCTCAATGCTTCTATACCAAACCTGAGATCCTTCCGATAGCATGAGATGTGATATCTCAATACTTCTAATACCAAACCTGAGATCCTTCCTATAACATGAGATGTGATATCCAAATCCTTATCTTCCAAACCTGAGACCCTCCCTTTAGCATGAGATGTGATATCCAACTCCTTCCCATTCCAATCCTGAGACTCTTCTGATAGCATAAGATATGATATCTCAATGCTTCTATACCAAACCTGAGATCCTTCTGATAGCATGAGATGTGATATCTCAATACTTCTAATACCAAACCTGAGATCCTACCTCTAACATGAAATGTGATATCCAACTCTTTCCCCTTGCAAACCTGAGAGCCTTCCTATAGCATGAGATGTGATATCCAAGTCCTTCCCATTCCAATCCTGAGACCCTACCTATAACATGAGATGTGATATCCAACTCCTTCCCATTCCAACCTGAGACCCTTCCTATAGCATGAGATGGGATATCCAACTCCTTCCAAATCCAATCCCGATACCCTTCCGATAGCATGAGATGTGATATCCCAATGCTTCTACCAAACCTGAGACCCATACTATTGCATGAGATGTGATATCAAACTCCTTCCCATTCTAATCCTGAGACCCTTCCTATAGCTTGAGATGTGATATCCAACTCCTTCCCATTCCAATTCTGAGACCCTTCCTATACCATGAGACTTGATATCTCAATGCCTCTAATACCAAACCTGAGACCCGTCCTATAACATGAGATGTGATATCCAAATCCTTCCCCTTCCAAACCTTAGACCCTTCCTTTATCATGAGATGTGATATCCAACTCCTTCCCATTCCAATCTTGAGACCCTTCCGATATCATGAAATGTGATATCTCAATGCTTCTAATATCAAACTTGAGACCCTCCCTATAGCATGAGATGTGATATCCAAGTCCTTCCCATTCCAATCCTGAGACCCTTCCTATAGCATGAGATGTGATATCTCAATGCTTCTAATACCAAACCTGAGACCCTTCCTATAACATGAGATGGGAATATCCAACTCCTTCCCATTCCAATCCTGAGACCCTTCCGATAGCAGAGATGTGATATCTCAATTCTTATACCAAACCTGAGATCCTTCCTATAACATGAGATGTGATATCCAACTCCTTCCCATTCCAATCCTGAGACACTTCCTATAGCATGAGATGTGATATCTCAATACTTCTAATATCAAACCTGAGATCCTTCCGATAACATGAGATGTGATATCTCAATACTTCTAATACCAAACCTGAGATCCATCCTATAACATGAGATGTGATATCCAAATCCTTCCCCTTCCAAACCTGAGACCCTCCCTTTAGCATGAGATGTGATATCCAACTCCTTCCCATTCCAATCCTGAGACCCTTCTGATAGCATAAGATATGATATCTCAATGCTTCTATACCAAACCTGAGATCCTTCCGATAGCATGAGATGTGATATCTCAATACTTCTAATACCAAACCTGAGATCCTTCCTATAACATGAGATGTGATATCCAAATCCTTATCTTCCAAACCTGAGACCCTCCCTTTAGCATGAGATGTGATATCCAACTCCTTCCCATTCCAATCCTGAGACTCTTCTGATAGCATAAGATATGATATCTCAATGCTTCTATACCAAACCTGAGATCCTTCTGATAGCATGAGATGTGATATCTCAATACTTCTAATACCAAACCTGAGATCCTACCTCTAACATGAAATGTGATATCCAACTCTTTCCCCTTGCAAACCTGAGAGCCTTCCTATAGCATGAGATGTGATATCCAAGTCCTTCCCATTCCAATCCTGAGACCCTTCCTATAACATGAGATGTGATATCCAACTCCTTCCCATTCCAACCTGAGACCCTTCCTATAGCATGAGATGGGATATCCAACTCCTTCCAAATCCAATCCCGATACCCTTCCGATAGCATGAGATGTGATATCCCAATGCTTCTACCAAACCTGAGACCCATACTATTGCATGAGTAGTGATATCAAACTCCTTCCCATTCTAATCCTGAGACCCTTCCTATAGCTTGAGATGTGATATCCAACTCCTTCCCATTCCAATTCTGAGACCCTTCCTATACCATGAGACTTGATATCTCAATGCTTCTAATACCAAACCTGAGACCCGTCCTATAACATGAGATGTGATATCCAAATCCTTCCCCTTCCAAACCTTAGACCCTTCCTTTATCATGAGATGTGATATCCAACTCCTTCCCATTCCAATCTTGAGACCCTTCCGATATCATGAAATGTGATATCTCAATGCTTCTAATATCAAACTTGAGACCCTCCCTATAGCATGAGATGTGATATCCAAGTCCTTCCCATTCCAATCCTGAGACCCTTCCTATAGCATGAGATGTGATATCTCAATGCTTCTAATACCAAACCTGAGACCCTTCCTATAACATGAGATGGGAATATCCAACTCCTTCCCATTCCAATCCTGAGACCCTTCCGATAGCAGAGATGTGATATCTCAATTCTTATACCAAACCTGAGATCCTTCCTATAACATGAGATGTGATATCCAACTCCTTCCCATTCCAATCCTGAGACACTTCCTATAGCATGAGATGTGATATCTCACTGCTTATACCAAACCTGAGACCCTTCCCATAGCATGAGATGTGATATCCAACTCCTTCCCATTCCAATCCTCAGACCCTTCCTATAGCATGAGATGTGATATCTCAATGCTTCTAATATCAAACTTGAGACCCTACCTATAGCATGAGATGTGATATCCAAGTCCTTCCCATTCCAATCCTGAGACACTTCCTATAGCATGAGATGTGATATCTCAATGCTTCTAATACCAAACCTGAGACTCTTCCTATAACATGAGATGGGATATCCAACTCCTTCCCATTCCAATCCTGAGACCCTTTTGATAGCAGAGATGTGATATCTCAATGTTTATACCAAACCTGAGACCCTTCCTACGGCATGAGATGTCATATTCAACTCCTTCCCATTCCAATCCTGAGACCCTTCCTATAGCATGAGATGTGATATCCAACTCCTTCCCATTCCAATCCTGAGACCCTTCCTATAGCATGAGATGTGATGTCTCAATGCTTCTAATACCAAACCTGAGATCCTTCCTATAACATGAGATGTGATATCAAACTCCTTCCATTCCAATCCTGAGACCATTCCTATAGCATGAGATGTGATATCTCAATGCTTATACCAAACCTGAGACCCTTCCTATAGCATGAGATGTGATATCCAACTCCTTCCCATTCCAATCCTGAGACCCTTCCTATAGCCTGAGATGTGATATCTCAATGCCTCTAATACCAAACCTGAGATCCTTCCTCTAACATGAAATGTGATATCCAACTCCTTCACTTTCCAAACCTGAGAGCCTATCTATAGCATGAGATGTGATATCCAAGTCCTTCCCATTCCAATCCTTAGACCCTTCCTACAGCATGCAATATGATATCTCAATGATTCTAATAAAAAACCTGAGACCCGTCCTATAACATGAGATGGGATATCCAACTCCTTCCCATTCCAATCCTGAGACACTTCCGATAGCAGAGATGTGATATCTCAATGTTTATACCAAACCTGAGAGCCTTCCTATAACATGAGATGTGATATCCAACTCCTTCCCGTTCCAAACCTGAGACCCTTCCTTTAGCATGAGATGTGATATCCAGCTCCTTCCCATTCCAATCCTGAGACACTTCCGATAGCATGAGATGTGACATCTCAATGCTTCTAATATCAAAACTGAGACCCTCCCTATAGCATGATATGTGATATCTAAGTCCTTCCCATTCCAATCCTGAGACCCTTCCTATAGCATGAGATGTGATATCTCAATGCTTCTACCAAACCTGAGACCCTTCCTTTAGCATGAGATGTGATATCCAACTCCTTCCCATTCCAATCCTGAGACCCTTCCTATAGCATGAGATGTGATATCTCAATACTTCTAATACCAAACCTGAGATCCTTCCGATAACATGAGATGTGATATCTCAATACTTCTAATACCAAACCTGAGATCCATCCTATAACATGAGATGTGATATCCAAATCCTTCCCCTTCCAAACCTGAGACCCTCCCTTTAGCATGAGATGTGATATCCAACTCCTTCCCATTCCAATCCTGAGACCCTTCTGATAGCATAAGATATAATATCTCAATGCTTCTATACCAAACCTGAGATCCTTCCGATAGCATGAGATGTGATATCTCAATACTTCTAATACCAAACCTGAGATCCTTCCTATAACATGAGATGTGATATCCAAATCCTTATCTTCCAAACCTGAGACCCTCCCTTTAGCATGAGATGTGATATCCAACTCCTTCCCATTCCAATCCTGAGACTCTTCTGATAGCATAAGATATGATATCTCAATGCTTCTATACCAAACCTGAGATCCTTCTGATAGCATGAGATGTGATATCTCAATACTTCTAATACCAAACCTGAGATCCTACCTCTAACATGAAATGTGATATCCAACTCTTTCCCCTTGCAAACCTGAGAGCCTTCCTATAGCATGAGATGTGATATCCAAGTCCTTCCCACTCCAATCCTGAGACCCTTCCTATAACATGAGATGTGATATCCAACTCCTTCCCATTCTAACCTGAGACCCTTCCTATAGCATGAGATGGGATATCCAACTCCTTCCAAATCCAATCCCGATACCCTTCCGATAGCATGAGATGTGATATCCCAATGCTTCTACCAAACCTGAGACCCATACTATGGCATGATATGTGATATCAAACTCCTTCCCATTCTAATCCTGAGACCCTTCCTATAGCTTGAGATGTGATATCCAACTCCTTCCCATTCCAATTCTGAGACCCTTCCTATACCATGAGACTTGATATCTCAATGCTTCTAATACCAAACCTGAGACCCGTCCTATAACATGAGATGTGATATCCAAATCCTTCCCCTTCCAAACCTTAGACCCTTCCTTTATCATGAGATGTGATATCCAACTCCTTCCCATTCCAATCTTGAGACCCTTCCGATATCATGAAATGTGATATCTCAATGCTTCTAATATCAAACTTGAGACCCTCCCTATAGCATGAGATGTGATATCCAAGTCCTTCCCATTCCAATCCTGAGACCCTTCCTATAGCATGAGATGTGATATCTCAATGCTTCTAATACCAAACCTGAGACCCTTCCTATAACATGAGATGGGAATATCCAACTCCTTCCCATTCCAATCCTGAGACCCTTCCGATAGCAGAGATGTGATATCTCAATGCTTATACCAAACCTGAGATCCTTCCTATAACATGAGATGTGATATCCAACTCCTTCCCATTCCAATCCTGAGACACTTCCTATAGCATGAGATGTGATATCTCACTGCTTATACCAAACCTGAGACCCTTCCTATAGCATGAGATGTGATATCCAACTCCTTCCCATTCCAATCCTGAGACCCTTCCTATAGCATGAGATGTGATATCTCAATGCTTCTAATATCAAACTTGAGACCCTCCCTATAGCATGAGATGTGATATCTCAATACTTCTAATACCAAACCTGAGATCCATCCTATAACATGAGATGTGATATCCAAATCCTTCCCCTTCCAAACCTGAGACCCTCCCTTTAGCATGAGATGTGATATCCAACTCCTTCCCATTCCAATCCTGAGACCCTTCCTATAGCATGAGATGTGATATCTCAATACTTCTAATACCAAACCTGAGATCCTTCCGATAACATGAGATGTGATATCTCAATACTTCTAATACCAAACCTGAGATCCATCCTATAACATGAGATGTGATATCCAAATCCTTCCCCTTCCAAACCTGAGACCCTCCCTTTAGCATGAGATGTGATATCCAACTCCTTCCCATTCCAATCCTGAGACCCTTCTGATAGCATAAGATATGATATCTCAACGCTTCTATACCAAACCTGAGATCCTTCCGATAGCATGAGATGTGATATCTCAATACTTCTAATACCAAACCTGAGAT
This sequence comes from Ambystoma mexicanum, assembly GCF_040938575.1. Taxonomy (NCBI): domain Eukaryota; kingdom Metazoa; phylum Chordata; class Amphibia; order Caudata; family Ambystomatidae; genus Ambystoma; species Ambystoma mexicanum. Next base: position 345,810,125 of record NC_090936.1, read on the forward strand.
CCTTCCTATAACATGAGATGTGATATCCAAATCCTTATCTTCCAAACCTGAGACCCTCCCTTTAGCATGAGATGTGATATCCAACTCCTTCCCATTCCAATCCTGAGACTCTTCTGATAGCATAAGATATGATATCTCAATGCTTCTATACCAAACCTGAGATCCTTCTGATAGCATGAGATGTGATATCTCAATACTTCTAATACCAAACCTGAGATCCTACCTCTAACATGAAATGTGATATCCAACTCTTTCCCCTTGCAAACCTGAGAGCCTTCCTATAGCATGAGATGTGATATCCAAGTCCTTCCCATTCCAATCCTGAGACCCTACCTATAACATGAGATGTGATATCCAACTCCTTCCCATTCCAACCTGAGACCCTTCCTATAGCATGAGATGGGATATCCAACTCCTTCCAAATCCAATCCCGATACCCTTCCGATAGCATGAGATGTGATATCCCAATGCTTCTACCAAACCTGAGACCCATACTATTGCATGAGATGTGATATCAAACTCCTTCCCATTCTAATCCTGAGACCCTTCCTATAGCTTGAGATGTGATATCCAACTCCTTCCCATTCCAATTCTGAGACCCTTCCTATACCATGAGACTTGATATCTCAATGCCTCTAATACCAAACCTGAGACCCGTCCTATAACATGAGATGTGATATCCAAATCCTTCCCCTTCCAAACCTTAGACCCTTCCTTTATCATGAGATGTGATATCCAACTCCTTCCCATTCCAATCTTGAGACCCTTCCGATATCATGAAATGTGATATCTCAATGCTTCTAATATCAAACTTGAGACCCTCCCTATAGCATGAGATGTGATATCCAAGTCCTTCCCATTCCAATCCTGAGACCCTTCCTGTAGCATGAGATGTGATATCTCAATGCTTCTAATACCAAACCTGAGACCCTTCCTATAACATGAGATGGGAATATCCAACTCCTTCCCATTCCAATCCTGAGACCCTTCCGATAGCAGAGATGTGATATCTCAATTCTTATACCAAACCTGAGATCCTTCCTATAACATGAGATGTGATATCCAACTCCTTCCCATTCCAATCCTGAGACACTTCCTATAGCATGAGATGTGATATCTCAATACTTCTAATATCAAACCTGAGATCCTTCCGATAACATGAGATGTGATATCTCAATACTTCTAATACCAAACCTGAGATCCATCCTATAACATGAGATGTGATATCCAAATCCTTCCCCTTCCAAACCTGAGACCCTCCCTTTAGCATGAGATGTGATATCCAACTCCTTCCCATTCCAATCCTGAGACCCTTCTGATAGCATAAGATATGATATCTCAATGCTTCTATACCAAACCTGAGATCCTTCCGATAGCATGAGATGTGATATCTCAATACTTCTAATACCAAACCTGAGATCCTTCCTATAACATGAGATGTGATATCCAAATCCTTATCTTCCAAACCTGAGACCCTCCCTTTAGCATGAGATGTGATATCCAACTCCTTCCCATTCCAATCCTGAGACTCTTCTGATAGCATAAGATATGATATCTCAATGCTTCTATACCAAACCTGAGATCCTTCTGATAGCATGAGATGTGATATCTCAATACTTCTAATACCAAACCTGAGATCCTACCTCTAACATGAAATGTGATATCCAACTCTTTCCCCTTGCAAACCTGAGAGCCTTCCTATAGCATGAGATGTGATATCCAAGTCCTTCCCATTCCAATCCTGAGACCCTTCCTATAACATGAGATGTGATATCCAACTCCTTCCCATTCCAACCTGAGACCCTTCCTATAGCATGAGATGGGATATCCAACTCCTTCCAAATCCAATCCCGATACCCTTCCGATAGCATGAGATGTGATATCCCAATGCTTCTACCAAACCTGAGACCCATACTATTGCATGAGATGTGATATCAAACTCCTTCCCATTCTAATCCTGAGACCCTTCCTATAGCTTGAGATGTGATATCCAACTCCTTCCCATTCCAATTCTGAGACCCTTCCTATACCATGAGACTTGATATCTCAATGCTTCTAATACCAAACCTGAGACCCGTCCTATAACATGAGATGTGATATCCAAATCCTTCCCCTTCCAAACCTTAGACCCTTCCTTTATCATGAGATGTGATATCCAACTCCTTCCCATTCCAATCTTGAGACCCTTCCGATATCATGAAATGTGATATCTCAATGCTTCTAATATCAAACTTGAGACCCTCCCTATAGCATGAGATGTGATATCCAAGTCCTTCCCATTCCAATCCTGAGACCCTTCCTATAGCATGAGATGTGATATCTCAATGCTTCTAATACCAAACCTGAGACCCTTCCTATAACATGAGATGGGAATATCCAACTCCTTCCCATTCCAATCCTGAGACCCTTCCGATAGCAGAGATGTGATATCTCAATTCTTATACCAAACCTGAGATCCTTCCTATAACATGAGATGTGATATCCAACTCCTTCCCATTCCAATCCTGAGACACTTCCTATAGCATGAGATGTGATATCTCACTGCTTATACCAAACCTGAGACCCTTCCCATAGCATGAGATGTGATATCCAACTCCTTCCCATTCCAATCCTCAGACCCTTCCTATAGCATGAGATGTGATATCTCAATGCTTCTAATATCAAACTTGAGACCCTACCTATAGCATGAGATGTGATATCCAAGTCCTTCCCATTCCAATCCTGAGACACTTCCTATAGCATGAGATGTGATATCTCAATGCTTCTAATACCAAACCTGAGACTCTTCCTATAACATGAGATGGGATATCCAACTCCTTCCCATTCCAATCCTGAGACCCTTTTGATAGCAGAGATGTGATATCTCAATGTTTATACCAAACCTGAGACCCTTCCTACGGCATGAGATGTCATATTCAACTCCTTCCCATTCCAATCCTGAGACCCTTCCTATAGCATGAGATGTGATATCCAACTCCTTCCCATTCCAATCCTGAGACCCTTCCTATAGCATGAGATGTGATGTCTCAATGCTTCTAATACCAAACCTGAGATCCTTCCTATAACATGAGATGTGATATCAAACTCCTTCCATTCCAATCCTGAGACCATTCCTATAGCATGAGATGTGATATCTCAATGCTTATACCAAACCTGAGACCCTTCCTATAGCATGAGATGTGATATCCAACTCCTTCCCATTCCAATCCTGAGACCCTTCCTATAGCCTGAGATGTGATATCTCAATGCCTCTAATACCAAACCTGAGATCCTTCCTCTAACATGAAATGTGATATCCAACTCCTTCACTTTCCAAACCTGAGAGCCTATCTATAGCATGAGATGTGATATCCAAGTCCTTCCCATTCCAATCCTTAGACCCTTCCTACAGCATGCAATATGATATCTCAATGATTCTAATAAAAAACCTGAGACCCGTCCTATAACATGAGATGGGATATCCAACTCCTTCCCATTCCAATCCTGAGACACTTCCGATAGCAGAGATGTGATATCTCAATGTTTATACCAAACCTGAGAGCCTTCCTATAACATGAGATGTGATATCCAACTCCTTCCCGTTCCAAACCTGAGACCCTTCCTTTAGCATGAGATGTGATATCCAGCTCCTTCCCATTCCAATCCTGAGACACTTCCGATAGCATGAGATGTGACATCTCAATGCTTCTAATATCAAAACTGAGACCCTCCCTATAGCATGATATGTGATATCTAAGTCCTTCCCATTCCAATCCTGAGACCCTTCCTATAGCATGAGATGTGATATCTCAATGCTTCTACCAAACCTGAGACCCTTCCTTTAGCATGAGATGTGATATCCAACTCCTTCCCATTCCAATCCTGAGACCCTTCCTATAGCATGAGAGGTGATATCTCAATACTTCTAATACCAAACCTGAGATCCTTCCGATAACATGAGATGTGATATCTCAATACTTCTAATACCAAACCTGAGATCCATCCTATAACATGAGATGTGATATCCAAATCCTTCCCCTTCCAAACCTGAGACCCTCCCTTTAGCATGAGATGTGATATCCAACTCCTTCCCATTCCAATCCTGAGACCCTTCTGATAGCATAAGATATAATATCTCAATGCTTCTATACCAAACCTGAGATCCTTCCGATAGCATGAGATGTGATATCTCAATACTTCTAATACCAAACCTGAGATCCTTCCTATAACATGAGATGTGATATCCAAATCCTTATCTTCCAAACCTGAGACCCTCCCTTTAGCATGAGATGTGATATCCAACTCCTTCCCATTCCAATCCTGAGACTCTTCTGATAGCATAAGATATGATATCTCAATGCTTCTATACCAAACCTGAGATCCTTCTGATAGCATGAGATGTGATATCTCAATACTTCTAATACCAAACCTGAGATCCTACCTCTAACATGAAATGTGATATCCAACTCTTTCCCCTTGCAAACCTGAGAGCCTTCCTATAGCATGAGATGTGATATCCAAGTCCTTCCCACTCCAATCCTGAGACCCTTCCTATAACATGAGATGTGATATCCAACTCCTTCCCATTCTAACCTGAGACCCTTCCTATAGCATGAGATGGGATATCCAACTCCTTCCAAATCCAATCCCGATACCCTTCCGATAGCATGAGATGTGATATCCCAATGCTTCTACCAAACCTGAGACCCATACTATGGCATGATATGTGATATCAAACTCCTTCCCATTCTAATCCTGAGACCCTTCCTATAGCTTGAGATGTGATATCCAACTCCTTCCCATTCCAATTCTGAGACCCTTCCTATACCATGAGACTTGATATCTCAATGCTTCTAATACCAAACCTGAGACCCGTCCTATAACATGAGATGTGATATCCAAATCCTTCCCCTTCCAAACCTTAGACCCTTCCTTTATCATGAGATGTGATATCCAACTCCTTCCCATTCCAATCTTGAGACCCTTCCGATATCATGAAATGTGATATCTCAATGCTTCTAATATCAAACTTGAGACCCTCCCTATAGCATGAGATGTGATATCCAAGTCCTTCCCATTCCAATCCTGAGACCCTTCCTATAGCATGAGATGTGATATCTCAATGCTTCTAATACCAAACCTGAGACCCTTCCTATAACATGAGATGGGAATATCCAACTCCTTCCCATTCCAATCCTGAGACCCTTCCGATAGCAGAGATGTGATATCTCAATGCTTATACCAAACCTGAGATCCTTCCTATAACATGAGATGTGATATCCAACTCCTTCCCATTCCAATCCTGAGACACTTCCTATAGCATGAGATGTGATATCTCACTGCTTATACCAAACCTGAGACCCTTCCTATAGCATGAGATGTGATATCCAACTCCTTCCCATTCCAATCCTGAGACCCTTCCTATAGCATGAGATGTGATATCTCAATGCTTCTAATATCAAACTTGAGACCCTCCCTATAGCATGAGATGTGATACCCAAGTCCTTCCCATTCCAATCCTGAGACACTTCCTATAGCATGAGATGTGATATCTCAATGCTTCTAATACCAAACCTGAGACTCTTCCAATAACATGAGATGGGATATCCAACTCCTTCCCATTCCAATCCTGAGACCCTTTCGATAGCAGAGATGTGATATCTCAATGTTTATACCAAACCTGAGACCCTCCCTACGGCATGAGATGTCATATACAACTCCTTCCCATTCCAATCCTGAGACCCTTCCTATAGCATGAGATGTGATATCCAACTCCTTCCCATTCCAATCCTGAGACCCTTCCTATAGCATGAGATGTGATGTCTCAATGCTTCTAATACCAAACCTGAGATCCTTCCTATAACATGAGATGTGATATCCAACTCCTTCCATTCCAATCCTGAGACCCTTCCTATAGCATGAGATGTGATATCTCAATGCTTATAACAAAACCTGAGACCCTTCCTATAGCATGAGATGTGATATCCAACTCCTTCCCATTCCAATCCTGAGACCCTTCCTTTAGCCTGAGATGTGATATCTCAATGCCTCTAATACCAAACCTGAGATCCTTCCTCTAACATGAAATGTGATATCCAACTCCTACACTTTCCAAACCTGAGAGCCTATCTATAGCATGAGATGTGATATCCAAGTCCTTCCCATTCCAATCCTTAGACCCTTCCTACAGCATGCAATATGATATCTCAATGATTTTAATAAAAAACCTGAGACCCGTCCTATAACATGAGATGGGATATCCAACTCCTTCCCATTCCAATCCTGAGACACTTCCGATAGCAGAGATGTGATATCTCAATGTTTATACCAAACCTGAGACCCTTCCTATAACATGAGATGTGTTATCCAACTCCTTCCCGTTCCAAACCTGAGACCCTTCCTTTAGCATGAGATGTGATATCCAGCTCCTTCCCATTCCAATCCTGAGACACTTCCGATAGCATGAGATGTGATATCTCAATGCTTCTAATATCAAAACTGAGACCCTCCCTATAGCATATGTGATATCTAAGTCCTTCCCATTCCAATCCTGAGACCCTTCCTATAGCATGAGATGTGATATCTCAATGCTTATCCTTGATTCCTGTAGTAAATTGATTTCCTTTGCAGGCCGACTCCTGTCACGAATGCCTTGTCTGCATGCATTCTCTCCTGGCCATTCTCTCACCGTGGCTATTTGCCTACCCCCTTCCTCTCTCAGTGGATGGACTTCTCCATCCTAGCCTCCTACCACTCAACTCCGCCTACTTGGAGAATTCAACATGAACCTGTATGCTTCCTGACCTGGACTTTTACAAGATCTGCAACTCTTCATGTCGCTGGCCCTACACACTGCAGGGAATACTCAGGATTTTCTGATCTCAGACCTCCCCCTCTGTAACCCTCTCAACAATCCTCTCCCGTGGTGATCAAGTTCTCATCTCCAAAGAAGGCTAACTGCCAGCTGTTCCTCCTCAGAGGAGTTCTCCCTTTCTGTCCCTGCTCCCTGCACCGTTTCGCGTTGCAAACACTCGCTTCCCTGCTCTCTGGTTTAGACGCTTTTCCTTCTCAGAGGCCTTCTTCCTTTCTGCCCTTTTCGCGTTGCAAGTACTCGCTTCCCAGCTCTCTGGTTTAGACGCGTGTTCCCTGCCTTCTCTCCTCTTCCCGCTGCCTTCAAATCAAAAAATGAGCTCCAAAAGATACACAGTGCTCAGAATGCTCTATAACACCCATTATTCAACATATAGCCGTAACCCGCTAGACGTATTGAAACGTGCTGTAAACTAGCAAAAACAGCTAGAAAATGTACTTTCCTCGCGTTTTTGTAAATGCTAATTCTGATGGGTTCCCATGTATGTACTGTCCGTGCGTTTGTTGTCGAATCCTGAAGTTTTTAACCACTGTTCTCCCATACAAGGGGGGGGGTCAACGTCTACTGCTGTTCACAGGCTGAATGTATACGGCTGAAATCTTCAAGGCATTATCAGCTTTCCTGACTGTTTTGGAACGTGTATTTGCCATCTGTTAATGCAGTCGCCCTGTGTTCATCGTCCCTTCTACTTTACAGGCTGCACTCCCCTGGTGATCACATTCTCCTCTCCAGAGCAGGCTGACTACCAGCTGCTCCTCCTCATAGGCGTTCATCCTTTCTGTCCCTGCTCCCTGCACCGTTTCACGTTGTATGTACTCGCTTCCCAGCTCTCTGGTTTAGATGCGTGTTCCCTCCCTTCTCTCCTCTTCCTACAGCCTTCCAATGAGCTCCACAAGATACAGTGTTCAGAATGCTTTATAACACCCATTATTCAACATATAGCTGTAACCCGCTAGACGTATTGAAACATGCTAAAAACGAGCAGAAACAGCTAGAAAATGTACTTTCCTCGCGTTTTGGTAAATGCGAATTCTGGTGGATTCCCATTTTGTACTCTGTTCGTGCGTTTGTTCAGTCGAATCCTGGTCTTTTGAACCACTCTTCTCCCATACAAGGGAGGGTCAAAATGTGTTGTTCACAGGCTGAATTTATACTGCTGAAATGCTCGCTTCCCTGCTCTCTGGTTTAGACGCGTGTACCCTGTATCCTTCCCATTCCAATCCTGAGACCCTTCCTATAGCATGAGATGTGATATCTCAATGCTTATACCAAACCTGAGACCCTTCCTATAGCATGAGATGTGATATCCAACTCCTTCCCATTCCAATCCTGAGACCCTTCCTATAGCATGAGATGTGATATCTCAATGCCTCTAATACCAAACCTGAGATCCTTCCTCTAACATGAAATGTGATATCCAACTCCTTCCCTTTCCAAACCTGAGAGCCTACCTATAGCATGAGATGTGATATCCAAGTCCTTCCCATTCCAATCCTTAGACCCTTCCTATAGCATGCAATATGATATCTCAATGATTCTAATAACAAACCTGAGACCCGTCCTATAACATGAGATGGGATATCCAACTCCTTCCCATTCCAATCCTGAGACACTTCCGATAGCAGAGATGTGATATCTCAATGCTTATACCAAACCTGAGACCCTTCCTATAACATGAGATGTGATATCCAACTCCTTCCCATTCCAAACCTGAGACCCTTCCTATAGCATATGTGATATCCAACTCCTTCCAATTCCAAACATGAGACCCTTCCCATAGCAAGAATGTAATATCCAACTCCTTCCCATTCCAATCCTGAGACCATTCCTATAGCATGAGATGTGATATCTCAATGCTTCTAATACCAAACCTGAGATCCTTCCTATGACATGAGATGTGATATCCAATTCCTTCCCATTCCAAACCTGAGACCCTTCCTACAGCATGCGATGTGATATCTCACTGCTTCCAATACCAAACCTGAGACCAGTCCTATAACATGAGATGGGATATCCAACTCCTTCCCGTTCCAATCCTGAGACACTTCCGATTGCAGAGATGTGATATCTCAATGCTTATACCAAACCTGAGATCCTTCCTATAACATGAGATGTGATATCCAAGTCCTTCCCATTCCAATCCTGAGACCCTTCCTATAGCATGAGATGTGATATCTCAATGCTTCTAATACCAAACCTGAGACCCTTCCTATAACATGAGATGGGAATATCCAACTCCTTCCCATTCCAATCCTGAGACCCTTCCGATAGCAGAGATGTGATATCTCACTGCTTATACCAAACCTGAGACCCTTCCCATAGCATGAGATGTGATATCCAACTCCTTCCCATTCCAATCCTCAGACCCTTCCTATAGCATGAGATGTGATATCTCAATGCTTCTAATATCAAACTTGAGACCCTACCTATAGCATGAGATGTGATATCCAAGTCCTTCCCATTCCAATCCTGAGACACTTCCTATAGCATGAGATGTGATATCTCAATGCTTCTAATACCAAACCTGAGACTCTTCCTATAACATGAGATGGGATATCCAACTCCTTCCCATTTCAATCCTGAGACCCTTTTGATAGCAGAGATGTGATATCTCAATGTTTATACCAAACATGAGACCCTTCCTACGGCATGAGATGTCATATTCAACTCCTTCCCATTCCAATCCTGAGACCCTTCCTATAGCATGAGATGTGATATCCAACTCCTTCCCATTCCAATCCTGAGACCCTTCCTATAGCATGAGATGTGATGTCTCAATGCTTCTAATACCAAACCTGAGATCCTTCCTATAACATGAGATGTGATATCCAACTCCTTCCATTCCAATCCTGAGACCCTTCCTATAGCATGAGATGTGATATCTCAATGCTTATACCAAACCTGAGACCCTTCCTATAGCATGAGATGTGATATCCAACTCCTTCCCATTCCAATCCTGAGACCCTTCCTATAGCCTGAGATGTGATATCTCAATGCCTCTAATACCAAACCTGAGATCCTTCCTCTAACATGAAATGTGATATCCAACTCCTTCACTTTCCAAACCTGAGAGCCTATCTATAGCATGAGATGTGATATCCAAGTCCTTCCCATTCCAATCCTTAGACCCTTCCTACAGCATGCAATATGATATCTCAATGATTCTAATAAAAAACCTGAGACCCGTCCTATAACATGAGATGGGATATCCAACTCCTTCCCATTCCAATCCTGAGACACTTCCGATAGCAGAGATGTGATATCTCAATGTTTATACCAAACCTGAGAGCCTTCCTATAACATGAGATGTGATATCCAACTCCTTCCCGTTCCAAACCTGAGACCCTTCCTTTAGCATGAGATGTGATATCCAGCTCCTTCCCATTCCAATCCTGAGACACTTCCGATAGCATGAGATGTGATATCTCAATGCTTCTAATATCAAAACTGAGACCCTCCCTATAGCATGATATGTGATATCTAAGTCCTTCCCATTCCAATCCTGAGACCCTTCCTATAGCATGAGATGTGATATCTCAATGCTTCTACCAAACCTGAGACCCTTCCTTTAGCATGAGATGTGATATCCAACTCCTTCCCATTCCAATCCTGAGACCCTTCCTATAGCATGAGATGTGATATCTCAATACTTCTAATACCAAACCTGAGATCCTTCCGATAACATGAGATGTGATATCTCAATACTTCTAATACCAAACCTGAGATCCATCCTATAACATGAGATGTGATATCCAAATCCTTCCCCTTCCAAACCTGAGACCCTCCCTTTAGCATGAGATGTGATATCCAACTCCTTCCCATTCCAATCCTGAGACCCTTCTGATAGCATAAGATATGATATCTCAATGCTTCTATACCAAACCTGAGATCCTTCCGATAGCATGAGATGTGATATCTCAATACTTCTAATACCAAACCTGAGATCCTTCCTATAACATGAGATGTGATATCCAAATCCTTATCTTCCAAACCTGAGACCCTCCCTTTAGCATGAGATGTGATATCCAACTCCTTCCCATTCCAATCCTGAGACTCTTCTGATAGCATAAGATATGATATCTCAATGCTTCTATACCAAACCTGAGATCCTTCTGATAGCATGAGATGTGATATCTCAATACTTCTAATACCAAACCTGAGATCCTACCTCTAACATGAAATGTGATATCCAACTCTTTCCCCTTGCAAACCTGAGAGCCTTCCTATAGCATGAGATGTGATATCCAAGTCCTTCCCATTCCAATCCTGAGACCCTACCTATAACATGAGATGTGATATCCAACTCCTTCCCATTCCAACCTGAGACCCTTCCTATAGCATGAGATGGGATATCCAACTCCTTCCAAATCCAATCCCGATACCCTTCCGATAGCATGAGATGTGATATCCCAATGCTTCTACCAAACCTGAGACCCATACTATTGCATGAGATGTGATATCAAACTCCTTCCCATTCTAATCCTGAGACCCTTCCTATAGCTTGAGATGTGATATCCAACTCCTTCCCATTCCAATTCTGAGACCCTTCCTATACCATGAGACTTGATATCTCAATGCCTCTAATACCAAACCTGAGACCCGTCCTATAACATGAGATGTGATATCCAAATCCTTCCCCTTCCAAACCTTTGACCCTTCCTTTATCATGAGATGTGATATCCAACTCCTTCCCATTCCAATCTTGAGACCCTTCCGATATCATGAAATGTGATATCTCAATGCTTCTAATATCAAACTTGAGACCCTCCCTATAGCATGAGATGTGATATCCAAGTCCTTCCCATTCCAATCCTGAGACCCTTCCTATAGCATGAGATGTGATATCTCAATGCTTCTAATACCAAACCTGAGACCCTTCCTATAACATGAGATGGGAATATCCAACTCCTTCCCATTCCAATCCTGAGACCCTTCCGATAGCAGAGATGTGATATCTCAATTCTTATACCAAACCTGAGATCCTTCCTATAACATGAGATGTGATATCCAACTCCTTCCCATTCCAATCCTGAGACACTTCCTATAGCATGAGATGTGATATCTCACTGCTTATACCAAACCTGAGACCCTTCCCATAGCATGAGATGTGATATCCAACTCCTTCCCATTCCAATCCTCAGACCCTTCCTATAGCATGAGATGTGATATCTCAATGCTTCTAATATCAAACTTGAGACCCTACCTATAGCATGAGATGTGATATCCAAGTCCTTCCCATTCCAATCCTGAGACACTTCCTATAGCATGAGATGTGATATCTCAATGCTTCTAATACCAAACCTGAGACTCTTCCTATAACATGAGATGGGATATCCAACTCCTTCCCATTTCAATCCTGAGACCCTTTTGATAGCAGAGATGTGATATCTCAATGTTTATACCAAACATGAGACCCTTCCTACGGCATGAGATGTCATATTCAACTCCTTCCCATTCCAATCCTGAGACCCTTCCTATAGCATGAGATGTGATATCCAACTCCTTCCCATTCCAATCCTGAGACCCTTCCTATAGCATGAGATGTGATGTCTCAATGCTTCTAATACCAAACCTGAGATCCTTCCTATAACATGAGATGTGATATCCAACTCCTTCCATTCCAATCCTGAGACCCTTCCTATAGCATGAGATGTGATATCTCAATGCTTATACCAAACCTGAGACCCTTCCTATAGCATGAGATGTGATATCCAACTCCTTCCCATTCCAATCCTGAGACCCTTCCTATAGCCTGAGATGTGATATCTCAATGCCTCTAATACCAAACCTGAGATCCTTCCTCTAACATGAAATGTGATATCCAACTCCTTCACTTTCCAAACCTGAGAGCCTATCTATAGCATGAGATGTGATATCCAAGTCCTTCCCATTCCAATCCTTAGACCCTTCCTACAGCATGCAATATGATATCTCAATGATTCTAATAAAAAACCTGAGACCCGTCCTATAACATGAGATGGGATATCCAACTCCTTCCCATTCCAATCCTGAGACACTTCCGATAGCAGAGATGTGATATCTCAATGTTTATACCAAACCTGAGAGCCTTCCTATAACATGAGATGTGATATCCAACTCCTTCCCGTTCCAAACCTGAGACCCTTCCTTTAGCATGAGATGTGATATCCAGCTCCTTCCCATTCCAATCCTGAGACACTTCCGATAGCATGAGATGTGATATCTCAATGCTTCTAATATCAAAACTGAGACCCTCCCTATAGCATGATATGTGATATCTAAGTCCTTCCCATTCCAATCCTGAGACCCTTCCTATAGCATGAGATGTGATATCTCAATGCTTCTACCAAACCTGAGACCCTTCCTTTAGCATGAGATGTGATATCCAACTCCTTCCCATTCCAATCCTGAGACCCTTCCTATAGCATGAGATGTGATATCTCAATACTTCTAATACCAAACCTGAGATCCTTCCGATAACATGAGATGTGATATCTCAATACTTCTAATACCAAACCTGAGATCCATCCTATAACATGAGATGTGATATCCAAATCCTTCCCCTTCCAAACCTGAGACCCTCCCTTTAGCATGAGATGTGATATCCAACTCCTTCCCATTCCAATCCTGAGACCCTTCTGATAGCATAAGATATGATATCTCAATGCTTCTATACCAAACCTGAGATCCTTCCGATAGCATGAGATGTGATATCTCAATACTTCTAATACCAAACCTGAGATCCTTCCTATAACATGAGATGTGATATCCAAATCCTTATCTTCCAAACCTGAGACCCTCCCTTTAGCATGAGATGTGATATCCAACTCCTTCCCATTCCAATCCTGAGACTCTTCTGATAGCATAAGATATGATATCTCAATGCTTCTATACCAAACCTGAGATCCTTCTGATAGCATGAGATGTGATATCTCAATACTTCTAATACCAAACCTGAGATCCTACCTCTAACATGAAATGTGATATCCAACTCTTTCCCCTTGCAAACCTGAGAGCCTTCCTATAGCATGAGATGTGATATCCAAGTCCTTCCCATTCCAATCCTGAGACCCTACCTATAACATGAGATGTGATATCCAACTCCTTCCCATTCCAACCTGAGACCCTTCCTATAGCATGAGATGGGATATCCAACTCCTTCCAAATCCAATCCCGATACCCTTCCGATAGCATGAGATGTGATATCCCAATGCTTCTACCAAACCTGAGACCCATACTATTGCATGAGATGTGATATCAAACTCCTTCCCATTCTAATCCTGAGACCCTTCCTATAGCTTGAGATGTGATATCCAACTCCTTCCCATTCCAATTCTGAGACCCTTCCTATACCATGAGACTTGATATCTCAATGCCTCTAATACCAAACCTGAGACCCGTCCTATAACATGAGATGTGATATCCAAATCCTTCCCCTTCCAAACCTTAGACCCTTCCTTTATCATGAGATGTGATATCCAACTCCTTCCCATTCCAATCTTGAGACCCTTCCGATATCATGAAATGTGATATCTCAATGCTTCTAATATCAAACTTGAGACCCTCCCTATAGCATGAGATGTGATATCCAAGTCCTTCCCATTCCAATCCTGAGACCCTTCCTATAGCATGAGATGTGATATCTCAATGCTTCTAATACCAAACCTGAGACCCTTCCTATAACATGAGATGGGAATATCCAACTCCTTCCCATTCCAATCCTGAGACCCTTCCGATAGCAGAGATGTGATATCTCAATTCTTATACCAAACCTGAGATCCTTCCTATAACATGAGATGTGATATCCAACTCCTTCCCATTCCAATCCTGAGACACTTCCTATAGCATGAGATGTGATATCTCACTGCTTATACCAAACCTGAGACCCTTCCCATAGCATGAGATGTGATATCCAACTCCTTCCCATTCCAATCCTCAGACCCTTCCTATAGCATGAGATGTGATATCTCAATGCTTCTAATATCAAACTTGAGACCCTACCTATAGCATGAGATGTGATATCCAAGTCCTTCCCATTCCAATCCTGAGACACTTCCTATAGCATGAGATGTGATATCTCAATGCTTCTAATACCAAACCTGAGACTCTTCCTATAACATGAGATGGGATATCCAACTCCTTCCCATTCCAATCCTGAGACCCTTTTGATAGCAGAGATGTGATATCTCAATGTTTATACCAAACCTGAGACCCTTCCTACGGCATGAGATGTCATATTCAACTCCTTCCCATTCCAATCCTGAGACCCTTCCTATAGCATGAGATGTGATATCCAACTCCTTCCCATTCCAATCCTGAGACCCTTCCTATAGCATGAGATGTGATGTCTCAATGCTTCTAATACCAAACCTGAGATCCTTCCTATAACATGAGATGTGATATCAAACTCCTTCCATTCCAATCCTGAGACCATTCCTATAGCATGAGATGTGATATCTCAATCCTTAAACCAAACCTGAGACCCTTCCTATAGCATGAGATGTGATATCCAACTCCTTCCCATTCCAATCCTGAGACCCTTCCTATAGCCTGAGATGTGATATCTCAATGCCTCTAATACCAAACCTGAGATCCTTCCTCTAACATGAAATGTGATATCCAACTCCTTCACTTTCCAAACCTGAGAGCCTATCTATAGCATGAGATGTGATATCCAAGTCCTTCCCATTCCAATCCTTAGACCCTTCCTACAGCATGCAATATGATATCTCAATGATTCTAATAAAAAACCTGAGACCCGTCCTATAACATGAGATGGGATATCCAACTCCTTCCCATTCCAATCCTGAGACACTTCCGATAGCAGAGATGTGATATCTCAATGTTTATACCAAACCTGAGACCCTTCCTATAACATGAGATGTGATATCCAACTCCTTCCCGTTCCAAACCTGAGACCCTTCCTTTAGCATGAGATATGATATCCAGCTCCTTCCCATTCCAATCCTGAGACACTTCCGATAGCATGAGATGTGATATCTCAATGCTTCTAATATCAAAACTGAGACCCTCCCTATAGCATGATATGTGATATCTAAGTCCTTCCCATTCCAATCCTGAGACCCTTCCTATAGCATGAGATGTGATATCTCAATGCTTCTACCAAACCTGAGACCCTTCCTTTAGCATGAGATGTGATATCCAACTCCTTCCCATTCCAATCCTGAGACCCTTCCTATAGCATGAGATGTGATATCTCAATACTTCTAATACCAAACCTGAGATCCCTCCGATAACATGAGATGTGATATCTCAATACTTCTAATACCAAACCTGAGATCCATCCTATAACATGAGATGTGATATCCAAATCCTTCCCCTTCCAAACCTGAGACCCTCCCTTTAGCATGAGATGTGATATCCAACTCCTTCCCATTCCAATCCTGAGACCCTTCTGATAGCATAAGATATGATATCTCAATGCTTCTATACCAAACCTGAGATCCTTCCGATAGCATGAGATGTGATATCTCAATACTTCTAATACCAAACCTGAGATCCTTCCTATAACATGAGATGTGATATCCAAATCCTTATCTTCCAAACCTGAGACCCTCCCTTTAGCATGAGATGTGATATCCAACTCCTTCCCATTCCAATCCTGAGACTCTTCTGATAGCATAAGATATGATATCTCAATGCTTCTATACCAAACCTGAGATCCTTCTGATAGCATGAGATGTGATATCTCAATACTTCTAATACCAAACCTGAGATCCTACCTCTAACATGAAATGTGATATCCAACTCTTTCCCCTTGCAAACCTGAGAGCCTTCCTATAGCATGAGATGTGATATCCAAGTCCTTCCCACTCCAATCCTGAGACCCTTCCTATAACATGAGATGTGATATCCAACTCCTTCCCATTCTAACCTGAGACCCTTCCTATAGCATGAGATGGGATATCCAACTCCTTCCAAATCCAATCCCGATACCCTTCCGATAGCATGAGATGTGATATCCCAATGCTTCTACCAAACCTGAGACCCATACTATGGCATGAGATGTGATATCAAACTCCTTCCCATTCTAATCCTGAGACCCTTCCTATAGCTTGAGATGTGATATCCAACTCCTTCCCATTCCAATTCTGAGACCCTTCCTATACCATGAGACTTGATATCTCAATGCTTCTAATACCAAACCTGAGACCCGTCCTATAACATGAGATGTGATATCCAAATCCTTCCCCTTCCAAACCTTAGACCCTTCCTTTATCATGAGATGTGATATCCAACTCCTTCCCATTCCAATCCTGAGACCCTTCCGATATCATGAAATGTGATATCTCAATGCTTCTAATATCAAACTTGAGACCCTCCCTATAGCATGAGATGTGATATCCAAGTCCTTCCCATTCCAATCCTGAGACCCTTCCTATAGCATGAGATGTGATATCTCAATGCTTCTAATACCAAACCTGAGACCCTTCCTATAACATGAGATGGGAATATCCAACTCCTTCCCATTCCAATCCTGAGACCCTTCCGATAGCAGAGATGTGATATCTCAATGCTTATACCAGACCTGAGATCCTTCCTATAACATGAGATGTGATATCCAACTCCTTCCCATTCCAATCCTGAGACACTTCCTATAGCATGAGATGTGATATCTCACTGCTTATACCAAACCTGAGACCCTTCCTATAGCATGAGATGTGATATCCAACTCCTTCCCATTCCAATCCTGAGACCCTTCCTATAGCATGAGATGTGATATCTCAATGCTTCTAATATCAAACTTGAGACCCTCCCTATAGCATGAGATGTGATACCCAAGTCCTTCCCATTCCAATCCTGAGACACTTCCTATAGCATGAGATGTGATATCTCAATGCTTCTAATACCAAACCTGAGACTCTTCCTATAACATGAGATGGGATATCCAACTCCTTCCCATTCCAATCCTGAGACCCTTTCGATAGCAGAGATGTGATATCTCAATGTTTATACCAAACCTGAGACCCTCCCTACGGCATGAGATGTCATATACAACTCCTTCCCATTCCAATCCTGAGACCCTTCCTATAGCATGAGATGTGATATCCAACTCCTTCCCATTCCAATCCTGAGACCCTTCCTATAGCATGAGATGTGATGTCTCAATGCTTCTAATACCAAACCTGAGATCCTTCCTATAACATGAGATGTGATATCCAACTCCTTCCATTCCAATCCTGAGACCCTTCCTATAGCATGAGATGTGATATCTCAATGCTTATAACAAAACCTGAGACCCTTCCTATAGCATGAGATGTGATATCCAACTCCTTCCCATTCCAATCCTGAGACCCTTCCTTTAGCCTGAGATGTGATATCTCAATGCCTCTAATACCAAACCTGAGATCCTTCCTCTAACATGAAATGTGATATCCAACTCCTTCACTTTCCAAACCTGAGAGCCTATCTATAGCATGAGATGTGATATCCAAGTCCTTCCCATTCCAATCCTTAGACCCTTCCTACAGCATGCAATATGATATCTCAATGATTTTAATAAAAAACCTGAGACCCGTCCTATAACATGAGATGGGATATCCAACTCCTTCCCATTCCAATCCTGAGACACTTCCGATAGCAGAGATGTGATATCTCAATGTTTATACCAAACCTGAGACCCTTCCTATAACATGAGATGTGATATCCAACTCCTTCCCGTTCCAAACCTGAGACCCTTCCTTTAGCATGAGATGTGATATCCAGCTCCTTCCCATTCCAATCCTGAGACACTTCCGATAGCATGAGATGTGATATCTCAATGCTTCTAATATCAAAACTGAGACCCTCCCTATAGCATATGTGATATCTAAGTCCTTCCCATTCCAATCCTGAGACCCTTCCTATAGCATGAGATGTGATATCTCAATGCTTATCCTTGATTCCTGTAGTAAATTGATTTCCTTTGCAGGCCGACTCCTGTCACGAATGCCTTGTCTGCATGCATTCTCTCCTGGCCATTCTCTCACCGTGGCTATTTGCCTACCCCCTTCCTCTCTCAGTGGATGGACTTCTCCATCCTAGCCTCCTACCACTCAACTCCGCCTACTTGGAGAATTCAACATGAACCTGTATGCTTCCTGACCTGGACTTTTACGAGATCTGCAACTCTTCATGTCGCTGGCCCTACACACTGCAGGGAATACTCAGGATTTTCTGATCTCAGACCTCCCCCTCTGTAACCCTCTCAACAATCCTCTCCCGTGGTGATCAAGTTCTCATCTCCAAAGAAGGCTAACTGCCAGCTGTTCCTCCTCAGAGGAGTTCTCCCTTTCTGTCCCTGCTCCCTGCACCGTTTCGCGTTGCAAACACTCGCTTCCCTGCTCTCTGATTTAGACGCTTTTCCTTCTCAGAGGCCTTCTTCCTTTCTGCCCTTTTCGCGTTGCAAGTACTCGCTTCCCAGCTCTCTGGTTTAGACGCGTGTTCCCTGCCTTCTCTCCTCTTCCCGCTGCCTTCAAATCAAAAAATGAGCTCCAAAAGATACACAGTGCTCAGAATGCTCTATAACACCCATTATTCAACATATAGCCGTAACCCGCTAGACGTATTGAAACGTGCTGTAAACTAGCAAAAACAGCTAGAAAATGTACTTTCCTCGCGTTTTTGTAAATGCTAATTCTGATGGGTTCCCATGTATGTACTGTCCGTGCGTTTGTTGTCGAATCCTGAAGTTTTTAACCACTGTTCTCCCATACAAGGGGGGGGGGGTTCAACGTCTACTGCTGTTCACAGGCTGAATGTATACGGCTGAAATCTTCAAGGCATTATCAGCTTTCCTGACTGTTTTGGAACGTGTATTTGCCATCTGTTAATGCAGTCGCCCTGTGTTCATCGTCCCTTCTACTTTACAGGCTGCACTCCCCTGGTGATCACATTCTCCTCTCCAGAGCAGGCTGACTACCAGCTGCTCCTCCTCATAGGCGTTCATCCTTTCTGTCCCTGCTCCCTGCACCATTTCGCGTTGTATGTACTCGCTTCCCAGCTCTCTGGTTTAGATGCGTGTTCCCTGCCTTCTCTCCTCTTCCTACAGCCTTCCAATGAGCTCCACAAGATACAGTGTTCAGAATGCTTTATAACACCCATTATTCAACATATAGCTGTAACCCGCTAGACGTATTGAAACATGCTAAAAACGAGCAGAAACAGCTAGAAAATGTACTTTCCTCGCGTTTTGGTAAATGCAAATTCTGGTGGATTCCCATTTTGTACTCTGTTCGTGCGTTTGTTCAGTCGAATCCTGGTCTTTTGAACCACTCTTCTCCCATACAAGGGAGGGTCAAAATGTGTTGTTCACAGGCTGAATTTATACTGCTGAAATGCTCGCTTCCCTGCTCTCTGGTTTAGACGCGTGTACCCTGTATCCTTCCCATTCCAATCCTGAGACCCTTCCTATAGCATGAGATGTGATATCTCAATGCTTATACCAAACCTGAGACCCTTCCTATAGCATGAGATGTGATATCCAACTCCTTCCCATTCCAATCCTGAGACCCTTCCTATAGCATGAGATGTGATATCTCAATGCCTCTAATACCAAACCTGAGATCCTTCCTCTAACATGAAATGTGATATCCAACTCCTTCCCTTTCCAAACCTGAGAGCCTACCTATAGCATGAGATGTGATATCCAAGTCCTTCCCATTCCAATCCTTAGACCCTTCCTATAGCATGCAATATGATATCTCAATGATTCTAATAACAAACCTGAGACCCGTCCTATAACATGAGATGGGATATCCAACTCCTTCCCATTCCAATCCTGAGACACTTCCGATAGCAGAGATGTGATATCTCAATGCTTATACCAAACCTGAGACCCTTCCTATAACATGAGATGTGATATCCAACTCCTTCCCATTCCAAACCTGAGACCCTTCCTATAGCATATGTGATATCCAACTCCGTCCAATTCCAAACATGAGACCCTTCCCATAGCAAGAATGTAATATCCAACTCCTTCCCATTCCAATCCTGAGACCATTCCTATAGCATGAGATGTGATATCTCAATGCTTCTAATACCAAACCTGAGATCCTTCCTATGACATGAGATGTGATATCCAATTCCTTCCCATTCCAAACCTGAGACCCTTCCTACAGCAAGCGATGTGATATCTCACTGCTTCCAATACCAAACCTGAGACCAGTCCTATAACATGAGATGGGATATCCAACTCCTTCCCGTTCCAATCCTGAGACACTTCCGATTGCAGAGATGTGATATCTCAATGCTTATACCAAACCTGAGATCCTTCCTATAACATGAGATGTGATATCCAAGTCCTTCCCATTCCAATCCTGAGACCCTTCCTATAGCATGAGATGTGATATCTCAATGCTTCTAATACCAAACCTGGGACCCTTCCTATAACATGAGATGGGAATATCCAACTCCTTCCCATTCCAATCCTGAGACCCTTCCGATAGCAGAGATGTGATATCCCACTGCTTATACCAAACCTGAGACCCTTCCCATAGCATGAGATGTGATATCCAACTCCTTCCCATTCCAATCCTCAGACCCTTCCTATAGCATGAGATGTGATATCTCAATGCTTCTAATATCAAACTTGAGACCCTACCTATAGCATGAGATGTGATATCCAAGTCCTTCCCATTCCAATCCTGAGACACTTCCTATAGCATGAGATGTGATATCTCAATGCTTCTAATACCAAACCTGAGACTCTTCCTATAACATGAGATGGGATATCCAACTCCTTCCCATTCCAATCCTGAGACCCTTTTGATAGCAGAGATGTGATATCTCAATGTTTATACCAAACATGAGACCCTTCCTACGGCATGAGATGTCATATTCAACTCCTTCCCATTCCAATCCTGAGACCCTTCCTATAGCATGAGATGTGATATCCAACTCCTTCCCATTCCAATCCTGAGACCCTTCCTATAACATGAGATGTGATATCAAACTCCTTCCCATTCCAACCTGAGACCCTTCCTATAGCATGAGATGGGATATCCAACTCCTTCCAAATCCAATCCCGATACCCTTCCGATAGCATGAGATGTGATATCCCAATGCTTCTACCAAACCTGAGACCCATACTATTGCATGAGATGTGATATCAAACTCCTTCCCATTCTAATCCTGAGACCCTTCCTATAGCTTGAGATGTGATATCCAACTCCTTCCCATTCCAATTCTGAGACCCTTCCTATACCATGAGACTTGATATCTCAATGCTTCTAATACCAAACCTGAGACCCGTCCTATAACATGAGATGTGATATCCAAATCCTTCCCCTTCCAAACCTTAGACCCTTCCTTTATCATGAGATGTGATATCCAACTCCTTCCCATTCCAATCTTGAGACCCTTCCGATATCATGAAATGTGATATCTCAATGCTTCTAATATCAAACTTGAGACCCTCCCTATAGCATGAGATGTGATATCCAAGTCCTTCCCATTCCAATCCTGAGACCCTTCCTATAGCATGAGATGTGATATCTCAATGCTTCTAATACCAAACCTGAGACCCTTCCTATAACATGAGATGGGAATATCCAACTCCTTCCCATTCCAATCCTGAGACCCTTCCGATAGCAGAGATGTGATATCTCAATTCTTATACCAAACCTGAGATCCTTCCTATAACATGAGATGTGATATCCAACTCCTTCCCATTCCAATCCTGAGACACTTCCTATAGCATGAGATGTGATATCTCACTGCTTATACCAAACCTGAGACCCTTCCCATAGCATGAGATGTGATATCCAACTCCTTCCCATTCCAATCCTCAGACCCTTCCTATAGCATGAGATGTGATATCTCAATGCTTCTAATATCAAACTTGAGACCCTACCTATAGCATGAGATGTGATATCCAAGTCCTTCCCATTCCAATCCTGAGACACTTCCTATAGCATGAGATGTGATATCTCAATGCTTCTAATACCAAACCTGAGACTCTTCCTATAACATGAGATGGGATATCCAACTCCTTCCCATTCCAATCCTGAGACCCTTTTGATAGCAGAGATGTGATATCTCAATGTTTATACCAAACCTGAGACCCTTCCTACGGCATGAGATGTCATATTCAACTCCTTCCCATTCCAATCCTGAGACCCTTCCTATAGCATGAGATGTGATATCCAACTCCTTCCCATTCCAATCCTGAGACCCTTCCTATAGCATGAGATGTGATGTCTCAATGCTTCTAATACCAAACCTGAGATCCTTCCTATAACATGAGATGTGATATCAAACTCCTTCCATTCCAATCCTGAGACCATTCCTATAGCATGAGATGTGATATCTCAATGCTTATACCAAACCTGAGACCCTTCCTATAGCATGAGATGTGATATCCAACTCCTTCCCATTCCAATCCTGAGACCCTTCCTATAGCCTGAGATGTGATATCTCAATGCCTCTAATACCAAACCTGAGATCCTTCCTCTAACATGAAATGTGATATCCAACTCCTTCACTTTCCAAACCTGAGAGCCTATCTATAGCATGAGATGTGATATCCAAGTCCTTCCCATTCCAATCCTTAGACCCTTCCTACAGCATGCAATATGATATCTCAATGATTCTAATAAAAAACCTGAGACCCGTCCTATAACATGAGATGGGATATCCAACTCCTTCCCATTCCAATCCTGAGACACTTCCGATAGCAGAGATGTGATATCTCAATGTTTATACCAAACCTGAGACCCTTCCTATAACATGAGATGTGATATCCAACTCCTTCCCGTTCCAAACCTGAGACCCTTCCTTTAGCATGAGATGTGATATCCAGCTCCTTCCCATTCCAATCCTGAGACACTTCCGATAGCATGAGATGTGATATCTCAATGCTTCTAATATCAAAACTGAGACCCTCCCTATAGCATGATATGTGATATCTAAGTCCTTCCCATTCCAATCCGGAGACCCTTCCTATAGCATGAGATGTGATATCTCAATGCTTCTACCAAACCTGAGACCCTTCCTTTAGCATGAGATGTGATATCCAACTCCTTCCCATTCCAATCCTGAGACCCTTCCTATAGCATGAGATGTGATATCTCAATACTTCTAATACCAAACCTGAGATCCTTCCGATAACATGAGATGTTATATCTCAATACTTCTAATACCAAACCTGAGATCCATCCTATAACATGAGATGTGATATCCAAATCCTTCCCCTTCCAAACCCGAGAACCTCCCTTTAGCATGAGATGTGATATCCAACTCCTTCCCATTCCAATCCTGAGACCCTTCTGATAGCATAAGATATGATATCTCAATGCTTCTATACCAAACCTGAGATCCTTCCGATAGCATGAGATGTGATATCTCAATACTTCTAATACCAAACCTGAGATCCTTCCTATAACATGAGATGTGATATCCAAATCCTTATCTTCCAAACCTGAGACCCTCCCTTTAGCATGAGATGTGATATCCAACTCCTTCCCATTCCAATCCTGAGACTCTTCTGATAGCATAAGATATGATATCTCAATGCTTCTATACCAAACCTGAGATCCTTCTGATAGCATGAGATGTGATATCTCAATACTTCTAATACCAAACCTGAGATCCTACCTCTAACATGAAATGTGATATCCAACTCTTTCCCCTTGCAAACCTGAGAGCCTTCCTATAGCATGAGATGTGATATCCAAGTCCTTCCCACTCCAATCCTGAGACCCTTCCTATAACATGAGATGTGATATCCAACTCCTTCCAAATCCAATCCCGATACCCTTCCGATAGCATGAGATGTGATATCCCAATGCTTCTACCAAACCTGAGACCCATACTATGGCATGAGATGTGATATCAAACTCCTTCCCATTCTAATCCTGAGACCCTTCCTATAGCTTGAGATGTGATATCCAACTCCTTCCCATTCCAATTCTGAGACCCTTCCTATACCATGAGACTTGATATCTCAATGCTTCTAATACCAAACCTGAGACCCGTCCTATAACATGAGATGTGATATCCAAATCCTTCCCCTTCCAAACCTTAGACCCTTCCTTTATCATGAGATGTGATATCCAACTCCTTCCCATTCCAATCTTGAGACCCTTCCGATATCATGAAATGTGATATCTCAATGCTTCTAATATCAAACTTGAGACCCTCCCTATAGCATGAGATGTGATATCCAACTCCTTCCCATTCCAATCCTGAGACACTTCCTATAGCATGAGATGTGATATCTCACTGCTTATACCAAACCTGAGACCCTTCCTATAGCATGAGATGTGATATCCCAATGCTTCTACCAAACCTGAGACCCATACTATGGCATGAGATGTGATATCAAACTCCTTCCCATTCTAATCCTGAGACCCTTCCTATAGCTTGAGATGTGATATCCAACTCCTTCCCATTCCAATTCTGAGACCCTTCCTATACCATGAGACTTGATATCTCAATGCTTCTAATACCAAACCTGAGACCCGTCCTATAACATGAGATGTGATATCCAAATCCTTCCCCTTCCAAACCTTAGACCCTTCCTTTATCATGAGATGTGATATCCAACTCCTTCCCATTCCAATCTTGAGACCCTTCCGATATCATGAAATGTGATATCTCAATGCTTCTAATATCAAACTTGAGACCCTCCCTATAGCATGAGATGTGATATCCAAGTCCTTCCCATTCCAATCCTGAGACCCTTCCTATAGCATGAGATGTGATATCTCAATGCTTCTAATACCAAACCTGAGACCCTTCCTATAACATGAGATGGGAATATCCAACTCCTTCCCATTCCAATCCTGAGACCCTTCCAATAGCAGAGATGTGATATCTCAATGCTTATACCAAACCTGAGATCCTTCCTATAACATGAGATGTGATATCCAACTCCTTCCCATTCCAATCCTGAGACACTTCCTATAGCATGAGATGTGATATCTCACTGCTTATACCAAACCTGAGACCCTTCCTATAGCATGAGATGTGATATCTCAATGCTTCTAATATCAAACTTGAGACCCTCCCTATAGCATGAGATGTGATACCCAAGTCCTTCCCATTCCAATCCTGAGACACTTCCTATAGCATGAGATGTGATATCTCAATGCTTCTAATACCAAACCTGAGACTCTTCCTATAACATGAGATGGGATATCCAACTCCTTCCCATTCCAATCCTGAGACCCTTTCGATAGCAGAGATGTGATATCTCAATGTTTATACCAAACCTGAGACCCTCCCTACGGCATGAGATGTCATATACAACTCCTTCCCATTCCAATCCTGAGACCCTTCCTATAGCATGAGATGTGATATCCAACTCCTTCCCATTCCAATCCTGAGACCCTTCCTATAGCATGAGATGTGATGTCTCAATGCTTCTAATACCAAACCTGAGATCCTTCCTATAACATGAGATGTGATATCCAACTCCTTCCATTCCAATCCTGAGACCCTTCCTATAGCATGAGATGTGATATCTCAATGCTTATAACAAAACCTGAGACCCTTCCTATAGCATGAGATGTGATATCCAACTCCTTCCCATTCCAATCCTGAGACCCTTCCTTTAGCCTGAGATGTGATATCTCAATGCCTCTAATACCAAACCTGAGATCCTTCCTCTAACATGAAATGTGATATCCAACTCCTTCACTTTCCAAACCTGAGAGCCTATCTATAGCATGAGATGTGATATCCAAGTCCTTCCCATTCCAATCCTTAGACCCTTCCTACAGCATGCAGTATGATATCTCAATGATTTTAATAAAAAACCTGAGACCCGTCGTATAACATGAGATGGGATATCCAACTCCTTCCCATTCCAATCCTGAGACACTTCCGATAGCAGAGATGTGATATCTCAATGTTTATACCAAACCTGAGACCCTTCCTATAACATGAGATGTGATATCCAACTCCTTCCCGTTCCAAACCTGAGACCCTTCCTTTAGCATGAGATGTGATATCCAGCTCCTTCCCATTCCAATCCTGAGACACTTCCGATAGCATGAGATGTGATATCTCAATGCTTCTAATATCAAAACTGAGACCCTCCCTATAGCATATGTGATATCTAAGTCCTTCCCATTCCAATCCTGAGACCCTTCCTATAGCATGAGATGTGATATCTCAATGCTTATCCTTGATTCCTGTAGTAAATTGATTTCCTTTGCAGGCCGACTCCTGTCACGAATGCCTTGTCTGCATGCATTCTCTCCTGGCCATTCTCTCACCGTGGCTATTTGCCTACCCCCTTCCTCTCTCAGTGGATGGACTTCTCCATCCTAGCCTCCTACCACTCAACTCCGCCTACTTGGAGAATTCAACATGAACCTGTATGCTTCCTGACCTGGACTTTTACGAGATCTGCAACTCTTCATGTCGCTGGCCCTACACACTGCAGGGAATACTCAGGATTTTCTGATCTCAGACCTCCCCCTCTGTAACCCTCTCAACAATCCTCTCCCGTGGTGATCAAGTTCTCATCTCCAAAGAAGGCTAACTGCCAGCTGTTCCTCCTCAGAGGAGTTCTCCCTTTCTGTCCCTGCTCCCTGCACCGTTTCGCGTTGCAAACACTCGCTTCCCTGCTCTCTGGTTTAGACGCTTTTCCTTCTCAGAGGCCTTCTTCCTTTCTGCCCTTTTCGCGTTGCAAGTACTCGCTTCCCAGCTCTCTGGTTTAGACGCGTGTTCCCTGCCTTCTCTCCTCTTCCCGCTGCCTTCAAATCAAAAAATGAGCTCCAAAAGATACACAGTGCTCAGAATGCTCTATAACACCCATTATTCAACATATAGCCGTAACCCGCTAGACGTATTGAAACGTGCTGTAAACTAGCAAAAACAGCTAGAAAATGTACTTTCCTCGCGTTTTTGTAAATGCTAATTCTGATGGGTTCCCATGTATGTACTGTCCGTGCGTTTGTTGTCGAATCCTGAAGTTTTTAACCACTGTTCTCCCATACAAGGGGGGGGGGTCAACGTCTACTGCTGTTCACAGGCTGAATGTATACGGCTGAAATCTTCAAGGCATTATCAGCTTTCCTGACTGTTTTGGAACGTGTATTTGCCATCTGTTAATGCAGTCGCCCTGTGTTCATCGTCCCTTCTACTTTACAGGCTGCACTCCCCTGGTGATCACATTCTCCTCTCCAGAGCAGGCTGACTACCAGCTGCTCCTCCTCATAGGCGTTCATCCTTTCTGTCCCTGCTCCCTGCACCATTTCGCGTTGTATGTACTCGCTTCCCAGCTCTCTGGTTTAGATGCGTGTTCCCTGCCTTCTCTCCTCTTCCTACAGCCTTCCAATGAGCTCCACAAGATACAGTGTTCAGAATGCTTTATAACACCCATTATTCAACATATAGCTGTAACCCGCTAGACGTATTGAAACATGCTAAAAACGAGCAGAAACAGCTAGAAAATGTACTTTCCTCGCGTTTTGGTAAATGCGAATTCTGGTGGATTCCCATTTTGTACTCTGTTTGTGCGTTTGTTCAGTCGAATCCTGGTCTTTTGAACCACTCTTCTCCCATACAAGGGAGGGTCAAAATGTGTTGTTCACAGGCTGAATGTATACTGCTGAAATGCTCGCTTCCCTGCTCTCTGGTTTAGACGCGTGTACCCTGTATCCTTCCCATTCCAATCCTGAGACCCTTCCTATAGCATGAGATGTGATATCTCAATGCTTATACCAAACCTGAGACCCTTCCTATAGCATGAGATGTGATATCCAACTCCTTCCCATTCCAATCCTGAGACCCTTCCTATAGCATGAGATGTGATATCTCAATGCCTCTAATACCAAACCTGAGATCCTTCCTCTAACATGAAATGTGATATCCAACTCCTTCCCTTTCCAAACCTGAGAGCCTACCTATAGCATGAGATTTGATATCCAAGTCCTTCCCATTCCAATCCTTAGACCCTTCCTATAGCATGCAATATGATATCTCAATGATTCTAATAACAAACCTGAGACCCGTCCTATAACATGAGATGGGATATCCAACTCCTTCCCATTCCAATCCTGAGACACTTCCGATAGCAGAGATGTGATATCCCAATGCTTATACCAAACCTGAGACCCTTCCTATAACATGAGATGTGATATCCAACTCCTTCCCATTCCAAACCTGAGACCCTTCCTATAGCATATGTGATATCCAACTCCTTCCAATTCCAAACATGAGACCCTTCCCATAGCAAGAATGTAATATCCAACTCCTTCCCATTCCAATCCTGAGACCATTCCTATAGCATGAGATGTGATATCTCAATGCTTCTAATACCAAACCTGAGATCCTTCCTATGACATGAGATGTGATATCCAATTCCTTCCCATTCCAAACCTGAGACCCTTCCTACAGCATGCGATGTGATATCTCATTGCTTCCAATACCAAACCTGAGACCAGTCCTATAACATGAGATGGGATATCCAACTCCTTCCCGTTCCAATCCTGAGACACTTCCGATTGCAGAGATGTGATATCTCAATGCTTATACCAAACCTGAGACTCTTCCTATAACATGAGATGTGATATACAACTCCTTCCCGTTCCAAACCTGAGACCCTTCCTATAGCATGAGATGTGATATCCAACTCCTTCCCATTCCGATCCTGAGACCCTTCCGATAGCATGAGATGTGATATCTCAATGCCTCTAATACCAAACCTGAGATCCTTCCTATAACATGTGATGTGATATTCAATTCCTTCCCCTTCCAAACCTGAGACCCTCCCTTTAGCATGAGATGGGATATCCAACTCCTTCCCATTCCAGTCCTGAGACCCTTATGATAGCATGAGATGTGATATCTCAATGCCTCTAATACCAAACCTGAGATACTTCCGATAGCATGAGATGTGATATCTCAATGCTTCTAATACCAAACCTGAGATCCTTCCTATAACATGAGATGTGATATCCAACTCCTTCCCATTCCAATCCTGAGACCCTTCTGATAGCATGAGATGTGATATCTCAATGCCTCTAATACCAAACCTGAGATCCTACCTCTAAAATGAAATGTGATATCCAACTCCTTCCCTTTCCAAACCTGAGACCCTGCCTATAGCATGAGATGTGATATCCAAGTCCTTCCCATTCCAATCCTGAGACCCTTCCTATAGCATGAGATGTGATATCTCAATGTCTCGTCGTCGTGTTGAGTCTGCAGCAGCAGAGTTGAGTAAAAGACGTCCCAAACGAAGGAACCCGCACAGTTTGTTACCACAGCAGGGCAACGGAGCGGCCGTGTGTATCTGAGCCAAATGTACACTATTCACTTCAGACCTGGGAACGCCAAGTGTACGAATCATGTGAGAGTGACAAGGACTCGATATACTACACAACCTGCGGCGGTTACAGAGCAAGACTCCTGTGTAGGCTGGTCAGTCTGCTGGATGGCCCAGAGACGCTTCCGAAGGCTTACTAGCAGGAGATGGTGAAGATGCCGAGAATAGCTGTCCCCGCTATTCCAAGGGTCGAAGTACCAGTACAGGCCTTCTGGTTCGATCAAAGGTGAAAAGGGTTTCACAAGGCGACAGCAGTGCAGAGGAGCAGTCCTTCAGCGGGTCACCAGCGATTCCTCGGTTCAGCCTCTTGGTTGCAGGATACTTGGCTCCTGTATTCCTTCGTTCGTGAGAACTCAGGAGATCGACACGGTAGTGGTTTTTCCAGCCCCCTCTTATCCACGGTTCCCTTCGCGCCAAAACGGAGGGGACCCAATGGGAGATCCGCTCATCAACACTCACACCATTCGTGGACCTATCACGGACCACGGTGGTCCCAGGCATTCACACCACCCTAGACTCTCTGGCACCCAGGATGTGTATTGGGATCAGACATCCCAGCCCACATCCTGGAGGCACACACAAGACATGTAGAAGCCCGCGAAAGCATCTGTGTTTCGCGGGAAAGTACATGCCCAAATAAGGAAGGCCCCAGGTCGGCTCGACCTGGGGAAGGTGAAGGGAGCAAGATGGTCAGCGGACAGGACAAAGGAACCTCGTGGTCTGGCCATTTTGGGCTCTAGGCCACCATTTTGGGTTAAGCGCGAGAAACGCGCTTAGAACGCCAAAAGGAGCTCAAAACACAATAAACGATCGCTGCCACCATTCCCGTCCGTGAATCACTTGCACCGATCAGTTACAATCCTGGAAGAGTATCTAGGGCCTGTAGAAGGCTAGAGACCCAAGAGAGCAGTAACTTATCTTACAGTGCCCTCTTGTGTCATGTTGCACGAAAGCCGCAACATGATAAAAGAAACTACGGAAACGAGCGTTTCCTGGTACTGACTGTCTTAAGGGCATGACAGTTTCCCCGTAAGAAAGGAGCGAAAGCCCAGAGGAGTGCGGCAGAAGGCTGCACTTCTCTGGCAAAGTCGAGAACAAGGTGAAAAACAACAGCAAAAAGTTTAGGGGTTGCCACATGGAAGGAAAATTACCTACAATTACGAAATCTTTCCTAACACTCGCCCCTCCCAGACTATGGACAGGGGGAACTAATCCACCCCTGGATGAGTCTCTTGTTCAGGTTGGTTAAACATTCTGCACAACCCATCAGCATTGCTATGTTGGACACCTGGCTTATGCTCAATAGTGAAGTCGAAGCCTTGTAGACTTATGGACCACCTAAGCAACTTTGGATTCTCCCCCTTCATGTTTATTAGCCACTTTAAGGGCTTATGGTCAGTTTGCACAGTGAAGTGGGTCCCATAGAGGTAGGGCCTCATCTTCCTTAGGGCCCACACAACAGAGAAACATTCTTTCTCTACCGTGGACCATCTGAGCTCTCTGTCCTTAAACTGGCGACTAATAAAACCAATAGGGTGTTCCTTACCCTTCTCATCTACTTGCGATAGTACAGCTCCTATCCCAGTGTCAGAGGCGTCCGTCTGCACGATAAAAGGTCTTTGATAATCAGGGGCCCTGAGGACAGGGGCCTGGCACAAGGAGTCTTTTAAGCCATTGAAGGCCTTCTCACACTCGTCGGTCCAAGTTACCTTCTTGGGTTTCTTCAGAGTTGTGAGGGCAGTCAGAGGGGCAGCTATGGTGCCATAGTCTGCCACAAAATTGCGGTAATACCCCGTGAGTCCTAAGAAGGCTCTCACTTGGGTTTGTGTAGTGGGGGTAGGCCAGTCTTGTACTGCTTGTACTTTACTGGGTACAGGCTGTATCCTCCCTCCACCTACTTCATGTCCAAGGTAAAACACTGAGCCTTGTCCAATCTGGCATTTACTAGCCTTTATGGTCAAGTGTGCTTTCTGAAGAGCCTGGAGCACAATCCCGAGGTGTTTCACATGGTCTTCCCAGGTGGCACTGAAAACTGCTATATCGTCCATATATGCAAGACAGAATTCGTCCAACCCATTCAAAACATGATGCACAAGCCTCTGGAAAGTGGCAGGTGCATTCTTCAACCCGAACGGCATTACCCGGAATTGGTAAAGGCCGTCTGGAGTAGAAAACGCTGTCTTCTCCTTGGCATGTTCTGCTAAAGCTATTTGCCAATAGCCAGCAGTGAGGTCAAACATGCTGAGGTACTTGGAGGCACCCAAAGTATCCACCAGCTCATCTGTTCGAGGCAAGGGGTGTGCATCTGTCTTGGTGACAGCATTCAGAGCCCTGTAATCCACGCAGAACCTCAATTCAGAAGTGCCTGCCTTTGGAACGAAAACCACAGGGCTGGACCAAGGACTACTAGAGGGTTCAATCACCCCAAGGTCTAACATCTTGTTGACCTCGGTCTTAATATAAGACCGTACTTTGTCTGACATCCTGTATCCCCTACTTTTGGTAGGTACACTGTCTCCTGTGTCTATGTTATGTTTGCACCAAGGTGTCAAACCAGGCGACTGTGAAAACAGGGGGGAAAACTGCCTAAGCAAACTTTTCACCTCAGCCTGCTGATCAGAAGTCAGGTGAGGGGCCCCTCGGACACCCTCAAAGGAGCTATCTGAAGGACCGCTTTGGAACAGGTCGGGGAGAGGTTCAGACTCCTCTTCCTCAACATCTGAAGCCAGTAACAGTGCTGCGATTTCGACTCTTGGGACGAAAGCCTTCAGCCTATTCACGTGAAACACTTTTGGAGCCTGTCCAGGCCTTCCAAGGTCCACTAAATAGTTAACCTCACCCAGGGGCTCCACCACTGTGTAAGGGCCTGACCATTTGTCCTGTAAAGCTCAAGGCCTTATGGGATTCATGATCAGGACTTGCTGACCAGGTGTAAAGTTGATGAGGGAAGCTTTCTGGTCGTACCAATGTTTCACCAGTGCTTGTCCTGCCTTCAATTTATCACTAGCCAAGCCCATCAGAAGTACCATCCGTTTTCTGAGCCCTAGCACATAATCAACTACGTTGGTAGTAACAGGGGGAGTGGGCATCTCCCATCCCTCTTTGACAATGGCTAAGGGTCCCCGTACAGGATGACCAAACAGAAGTTTGAAGGGGCTGAAGCCAACACCCTCCTGTGGTACCTCTCGGTAGGCAAACAGTAAGCATGGTAAAAGAAGATCCCATTGTCTTCTCTGAAGCTTCTCCAGAGCCCCAATCATGCTTTTTAACGTTCTGTTGAAAGGTTCCACCAGACCATTGGTCTGGGGGTGGTATGCAGAAGAGAACTTGTAGGTGACCCCACATTCTTTCCACATAGCCTGCATATACTTCGACATAAAGTTGCTGCCACCATCTGACACAACTTCTTTAGGGAAGCCAACCCTAGTAAATATGCCAAGTAAAGCTTTTGCAACTGACTTGGCAGTTACAGTTTTCAATGGGATGGCCTCAGGATATCTGGTTGCATGGTCGACCAGCACAAGGATAAACCTATTGCCCGAGGATGTTTGCGGGTCAAGGGGACCAACGATGTCGATCCCTACCCTTTCAAATGGTACCCCCACAATTGGGAGCGGTACCAACGGAGCTTGGATTGTCGAGCCAACCTTACCAGATAACTGGCAGGAGGCACAACTCCTGCAGTGACTTTCTACTTGCACCCCCATCTTGGGCCAGTAGAAGTGCATGGATAACCTTTGCTTGCTCCTCTTAATACCAAGGTGACCAGCAAGGAGCACTTCATGCGCAAAATGCAGGAGGAAGGGCCAAACAGCAAGGGGAACCACCAACCTCCTATGGTCTCCTTCTGTAGACTCTGTGGGCTCACTATACAGGAGTCCACCTTCCCAATAAATCCAATGCGTCCCAGGAGGTTCACCCTCAAGCTGGGAGCAGGCCTGTCTCCTTAGGCCTTCCAGAAATGGGCACTCACGTTGGCCTTTACTGAATTCGTCCCTATCAGGACCTCCTTCAACTAACAAGTCTTTTAGTTCAGGATGGTCATTGGGGTCAAATACTTCAGGCATCGCCACCTCCTCGTCAGGCCCGAGCGATTGACCAACTTCCTCCACCGCAGTGGTAGGCGAGCTCGGGGGAATATTCTCTTTCCCTCGTCTTGACTTGTTGACTCCTTTCGCCTTGGGTTTCCCCTTCGGCTGGGGCGGCGTATTGGTCTTGGCCAATGCTGCCCGTGCTTGAGACCGTGTGTAGGGTCTTTCGGCAGTGTCTCCTACGAGCCCTAAAGCTCTGAGATCATTACCTAACAAGACCTTTCCCGGGACGTTTCTCTGAATGCTCACTGGAATCCTGACTGCTGTACCATTTAAAGTAAGATTTACAGGTATTACTGGGAACATACGGAGTGGGCCGTCAGCCAACTTAGTGGGCATCAGAGTAGCTCTGGCAACTTCCTCTGAGTCTACCAAGGTAGAATCCACTACAGTTCGACTGCACCCACTATCCCTAAGAGCTGGAGTATCTACTCCATTGATCAGCACACTGTCTTTAAAGTAGTGCTTGGTATTATCTGTAATCCTAGCATAAGCCTCTGCGACTTTAGGCTCCCAGGAACCCAGGGAAACTAAAACTACCTCAGCCTCTATCCCGCTGGGAAATGAGTCTGAGGAGAAGGATGCTACTGTAATCTCTTCTTCCTCGTAGGAGGAGAAGGCCAGATTAGCGGAGTGGACCCCCAAAGGTCAAACCTTACACCGGGGATCCCCCTTCACGTGGTCAGTTGCTCCACAAGCAAAACAAGATCCATTGGGTCTGTTTACATAGGGAGGCTTATTGTAACCAGAGTTCTGTTTCGGAGGCTGACCTCCACTACCCTGTGAGTTCTCTTGTGTCTTACCCTTATTTTTCTTTTTGTGGCCCTTTTGAGAAGAAGATTTATCAGATTCTCCACCCTCCTTATCTTTGGACTTTTTCCCTTCCTCCTGCTTACCAGGATGAGTTTTGTCCTTATGGGACACTCGATGTGACACCCATAAGTCTGCTGCAATGGCCAGCTTCTTAGGATCTATCTCCTTCGAATCGGCCAAATGCTGCTTAAGCTCCGGGGAAGAAGATGCAAAAATGTGTTCCAGCATGACAAGATTTATCATGCCTTCGAAGGTAGAAACCTTATAACCTTCGACCCAGCCAGTTAAGTTTTTCAAGGATTCAGTGACATAAGATACCCAAGTACCACCTTCCTTTTTCTTATACTCTATGAATCGTTTCAAATATTGGGCCGGAGTCTTCCCAAACGTTAAAATGAGAGTTTACTCAGCCTTCGACATTTCCATAATGGCACTACAGCCAGAATGGGGCAGTCTGCTGAGTAACCAGGCAATCTTATCAGCATTGTCAACTTGTTGAACTTCGCATGCATACTCAAACGCATTCATCCAGTCCATAATGTCATTCCCTTCCTCATACACAATGACCAGATCTTTCGGAAACCGTGGATGAGAGGAGGCCCCAGACCCATGTCCAGGACCCTTGGACCCATTTGCAACCTGAAGCTTGGCCAGGTTCCAACTGGTGATCCCTGTCTTTCTGTTTTTCTGACTGTTCGATTTTTAGTTTGGCTATGCTGAATTCAAGCTCCTTCTGCCTAAACCGCAGCTCTTGCTTCTTGAATTCAAGCATAGCCTCCCCATCAACACTGGCAGAGGAAACATTAGACATCTCATCCTCCCTGTCCTCGTGGTCGCGGTGGATCAGTGCAGCGGCAGAACCGTCGGTTCTACCAGTGAGAGCAGCCCACCTCCTTCCGCACTGTCCTCAGAAGTTGTAGCGTCAAGCTGCGCTTCTTGCCACGCCACGATTCTTTGGATCATATCCAATTTCGTGCCTTGAGAGGAAACACCTCTCTCCGCACACATTTTTTTCAATGTTTCTGATTTGGAAGCATTTAAAGTTAACAAGGTATTTGTTTCCATACTGTTAGATAGGACTATGGCCTTTTTAAAGTTATACTACAACAATTCACTACGTGTCCTGGTAGGAATAACTTGAAATGCCTTAGTTCGTGCGCAACACTGGATACCTTCAGTCGTATCCCACCGCCGTACACCAATTTGTTAAGACGGATTTCTGAACTCTGTCCTGGTGGCGCAGAAGTTCAGAAGGCCAACCTAATTACTTGGAACAGGGTAACCTCTGGACAAGCCAGAACAATCAAGGTAGCGATCGCGGCGGTCAAGACTAGGTCTCAAGAGGGGTGAGGGTGACTGAAAGCCTGCAATGAGCACACAAAGCAAGGACATTTACAAACTACTCCAAACAGGTGCTATATTAAAAATATATACACATTTATTCCAAGGCCTTTAAAACAATGACCGTAGCGAGAAATCACAATACAACTCTAGTAAACCAACACATACCATACCAATACAATATATATACAAATACAAACAAGTCTCAAGCGTTAGATGCACGAAATGTGTAGTCCACCTAAAAGGGAAGGAAAACAGGCAGTGCGAAATAATGCTTAGACCCAGTCCGCCTTCAGAGGCACCTAACTAAAAGGAAGTCCGAGCCCTACGAAGAGTGGAGCCTTGTGCTCAAAAGTACCTGCACACGCTGGTGCCAACGGGCAAAAGGGGAGTCTCTTCGAGGGAGATCAGGCAGTTCAGTTTAGTGCACAAACGAAGAACAACAGTGTTCCGCGACTCAAGCGCAGCCTCCACTGTGGGCAGAAGCAGAGTGCGAGTACGGAAAGGCGTGCTGTTTTGACACAGCGGGGAAAAGCTATGGGCTCCTGCAGGAGGGCGACCAGTTCCTAGCTATGCTACTCACCGGACCCCGATGCAAGCAGACCCAGGCTTCTCCGCGTCAGTTTCAGTCGCTGGCAGGTTCAGAAGAGCAGGGGACGTCTCGTCGTCGTGTTGAGTCTGCAGCAGCAGAGTTGAGTAAAAGACGTCCCAAACGAAGGAACCCGCACAGTTTGTTACCACAGCAGGGCAACGGAGCGGCCGTGTGTATCTGAGCCAAATGTACACTACTCACTTCAGACCTGGGAACGCCAAGTGTACGAATCGTGTGAGAGTGACAAGGACTCGATATACTACACAACCTGGTGGCGGTTACAGAGCAAGACTCCTGTGTAGGCTGGTCAGTCTGCTGGATGGCCCAGAGACGCTTCCGAAGGCTTACTAGCAGGAGATGGTGAAGATGCCGAGAATAGCTGTCCCCGCTATTCCAAGGGTCGAAGTACTAGTACAGGCCTTCTGGTTCGATCAAAGGTGAAAAGGGTTTCACAAGGCGACAGCAGTGCAGAGGAGCAGTCCTTCAGCGGGTCACCAGCGATTCCTCGGTTCAGCCTCTTGGTTGCAGGATACTGGGCTCCTGTATTCCTTCGTTCGTGAGAACTCAGGAGATCGACATGGTAGTGGTGTTTCCAGCCCCCTCTTATCCACGGTTCCCTTCGCGCCAAAACGGTGGGGACCCAATGGGAGATCCGCTCATCAACACTCACACCACTCGTGGACCTATCACGGACCACGGTGGTCCCAGGCATTCACACGGGACCAGACATCCCAGCCCACATACTGGAGGCACACACAAGACATGTAGAAGCCCGCGAAAGCATCCGTGTTTCGCGGGAAAGTACATGCCCAAATAAGGAAGGCCCCGGGTCGGCTCGACCTGGGGAAGGTGAAGGGAGCAAGACGGTCAGCGGACAGGACAAAGGAGCCTCGTGGTCTGGCCATTTTGGGAGCCAGGCCACCATTTTGGGTTAAGTGCGAGAAACGTGCTTAGAACGCCAAAAGGAGCTCAAAACACAAGAAACGATCGCTGCCACCATTCCTGTCCGTGAATCACTTGCACTGATCAGTTACAATCCTGAAAGAGTATCTAGGGCCTGTAGAAGGCTAGAATCCCAAGAGAGCAGCAACTTAGCTTACAGTGCCCTCTTGTGTCATGTTGCACGAAAGCCGCAACATGATAAAAGAAACTACGGAAAACAGCGTTTCCCGGTACTGACTGTCTTAAGGGCATGTCAGTTTCCCCATAAGAAAGGAGCGAAAGCCTGGAGGAGTGCGGCAGAAGGCTGCACTTCTCTGGCAAAGTCGAGAACAAGGTGAAAAACAACAGCAAAAAGTTTAGGGGTTGCCACATGGAAGGAAAATTACCTACAATTATTAAATCTTTCCTAACAGATATCACATCTCATGTTATAGGAAGAGTCTCAGGTTTGGTATAAGCATTGAGATATCACATCTCTGCAATCGGAAGTGTCTCAGGATTGGGATGGGAAGGAGTTGGATATCCCATCTCATGTTATAGGACGGGTCTCAGGATTGTTATTAGAATCATTGAGATATCATATTGCATGCTGTAGGAAGGGTCTAAGGATTGGAATGGGAAGGACTTGGATATCACATCTCATGCTATGGATAGGCTCATATCATATCCCAATGCTTCTACCAAACCTGAGACCCATACTATGGCATGAGATGTGATATCAAACTCATTCCCATTCCAATCCTGAGACTCTTCCTATAGCTTGAGATGTGATATCCAACTCCTTCCCATTCCAATTCTGAGACCCTTCCTATGCCATGAGACTTGATATCTCAATGCTTCTAATACCAAACCTGAGACCCGTCCTATAACATGAGATGTGATATCCAAATCTTTCCCCTTCCAAACCTTAGACCCTTCCTTTATCATGAGATGTGATATCCAAGTCCTTCCCATTCCAATCCTTAGACCCTTCCTACAGCATGCAATATGATATCTCAATGATTCTAATAACAATCCTGAGACCCGTCCTATAACATGAGATGGGATATCCAACTCCTTCCCATCCCAATCCTGAGACACTTCCGATTGCAGAGATGTGATATCTCAATGCTTATACCAAACCTGAGACTCTTCCTATA
Source organism: Ambystoma mexicanum (assembly GCF_040938575.1). NCBI lineage: Eukaryota > Metazoa > Chordata > Amphibia > Caudata > Ambystomatidae > Ambystoma > Ambystoma mexicanum. Next base: position 345,849,153 of record NC_090936.1, read on the forward strand.
ACATGAGATGTGATATCTGTTAGGAAAGATTTAATAATTGTAGGTAATTTTCTTTCCATGTGGCAACCCCTAAACTTTTTGCTGTTGTTTTTCACCTTGTTCTCAACTTTGCCAGAGAAGTGCAGCCTTCTGCCGCACTCCTCTGGGCTTTCGCTCCTTTCTTACGGGGAAACTGACATGCCCTTAAGACAGTCAGTACCGGGAAACGCTGTTTTCCGTAGTTTCTTTTATCATGTTGCGGCTTTCGTGCAACATGACACAAGAGGGCACTGTAAGCTAAGTTGCTGCTCTCTTGGGATTCTAGCCTTCTACAGGCCCTAGATACTCTTTCAGGATTGTAACTGATCGGTGCAAGTGATTCACGGACGGGAATGGTGGCAGCGATCGTTTCTTGTGTTTTGAGCTCCTTTTGGCGTTCTAAGCACGTTTCTCGCACTTAACCCAAAATGGTGGCCTGGCTCCCAAAATGGCCAGACCACGAGGCTCCTTTGTCCTGTCCGCTGACCGTCTTGCTCCCTTCACCTTCCCCAGGTCGAGCCGACCCGGGGCCTTCCTTATTTGGGCATGTACTTTCCCGCGAAACACGGATGCTTTCGCGGGCTTCTACATGTCTTGTGTGTGCCTCCAGTATGTGGGCTGGGATGTCTGGTCCCGTGTGAATTCCTGGGACCACCGTGGTCCGTGATAGGTCCACGAATGGTGTGAGTGTTGATGAGCGGATCTCCCATTGGGTCCCCACCGTTTTGGCGCGAAGGGAACCGTGGATAAGAGGGGGCTGGAAACACCACTACCATGTCGATCTCCTGAGTTCTCAGGAACGAAGGAATACAGGAGCCAACTATCCTGCAACCAAGAGGCTGAACCGAGGAATCGCTGGTGACCCGGTGAAGGACTGCTCCTCTGCACTGCTGTCGCCTTGTGAAACCCTTTTCACCTTTGATCGAACCAGAAGGCCTGTACTAGTACTTCGACCCTTGGAATAGCGGGGACAGCTATTCTCGGCATCTTCACCATCTCCTGCTAGTAAGCCTTCGGAAGCGTCTCTGGGCCATCCAGCAGACTGACCAGCCTACACAGGAGTCTTGCTCTGTAACCGCCACCAGGTTGTGTAGTATATCGAGTCCTTGTCACTCTCACACGAATCGTACACTTGGCGTTCCCAGGTCTGAAGTGAGTAGTGTACATTTGGCTCAGATACACACGGCCGCTCCGTTGCCCTGCTGTGGTAACAAACTGTGCGGGTTCCTTCGTTTGGGACGTCTTTTACTCAACTCTGCTGCTGCAGACTCAACACGACGACGAGACGTCCCCTGCTCTTCTGAACCTGCCAGCGACTGAAACTGACGCGGAGAAGCCTGGGTCTGCTTGCATCGGGGTCCGGTGAGTACCATAGCTAGGAACTGGTCGCCCTCCTGCAGGAGCCCATAGCTTTTCCCCGCTGTGTCAAAACAGCACGCCTTTCCGTACTCGCGCTCTGCTTCTGCCCACAGTGGAGGCTGCGCTTGAGTCGCGGAACACTGTTGTTCTTTGTTTGTGCACTAAACTGAACTGCCTGATCTCCCTCGAAGAGACTCCCCTTTTGCCCGTTGGCACCAGCGTGTGCAGGTACTTTTGAGCACAAGGCTCCACTCTTCGTAGGGCTCGGACTTCCTTTTAGTTAGGTGCCTCTGAAGGCGGACTGGGTCTAAGCATTATTTCGCACTGCCTGTTTTCCTTCCCTTTTAGGTGGACTACACATTTCGTGCATCTAACGCTTGAGACTTGTTTGTATATATATTGTATTGGTATGGTATGTGTTGGTTTACTAGAGTTGTATTGTGATTTCTCGCTACGGTCATTGTTTTAAAGGCCTTGGAATAAATGTGTATATATTTTTAATATAGCACCTGTTTGGAGTAGTTTGTAAGTGTCCTTGCTTTGTGTGCTCATTGCAGGCTTTCAGTCACCCTCACCCCTCTTGAGACCTAGTCTTGACCGCCGCGATCGCTACCTTGATTGGTCTGGCTTGTCCAGAGGTTACCCTGATCCAAGTAATTAGGTTGGCCTTCTGAACTTCTGCGCCACCAGGACAGAGTTCAGAAATCCGTCTTAACAAATTGGTGTACAGCGGTGGGATACGACTGAAGGTATCCAGTGTTGCGCACGAACTAAGGCATTTCAAGTTATTCCTACCAGGACACGTAGTGAATTGTTGTAGTATAACTTTAAAAAGGCCATAGTCCTATCTAACAGTATGGAAACAAATACCTTGTTAACTTTAAATGCTTCCAAATCAGAAACATTGAAAAAAATGTGTGCGGAGAGAGGTGTTTCCTCTCAAGGCACGAAATTGGATATGATCCAAAGAATCGTGGCGTGGCAAGAAGCGCAGCTTGACGCTATAACTTCTGAGGACAGTGCGGAAGGAGGTGGGCTGCTCTCACTGGTAGAACCGACGGTTCTGCCGCTGCACTGATCCACCGCGACCACGAGGACAGGGAGGATGAGATGTCTAATGTTTCCTCTGCCAGTGTTGATGGGGAGGCTATGCTTGAATTCAAGAAGCAAGAGCTGCGGTTTAGGCAGAAGGAGCTTGAATTCAGCATAGCCAAACTAAAAATCGAACAGTCAGAAAAACAGAAAGACAGGGATCACCAGTTGGAACTGGCCAAGCTTCAGGTTGCAAATGGGTCCAAGGGTCCTGGACATGGGTCTGGGGCCTCCTCTCATCCACGGTTTCCGAAAGATCTGGTCATTGTGTATGAGGAAAGGAATGACATTATGGACTGGATGAATGCGTTTGAGTATGCATGCGAAGTTCAACAAGTTGACAATGCTGATAGGATTGCCTGGTTACTCAGCAGACTGCCCAATTCTGGATGTAGTGCCATTATGGAAATGTCGAAGGCTGAGCAAGCTGATTTCGCAATGATAAAGCAAACTCTCATTTTAAAGTTTGGGAAGACTCCGGGCCAATATTTGAAACGATTCATAGAGTATAAGAAAAAGGAAGGTGGTACTTGGGTATCTTATGTCACTGAATCCTTGAAAAACTTAACTGGCTGGGTCGAAGGTTATAAGGTTTCTACCTTCGAAGGCATGATAAATCTTGTCATGCTGGAACACATTTTTGCATCTTCTTCCCCGGAGCTTAAGCAGCATTTGGCCGATTCGAAGGAGATAGATCCTAAGAAGCTGGCCATTGCAGCAGACTTATGGGTGTCACATCGAGTGTCCCATAAGGACAAAACTCATCCTGGTAAGCAGGAGGAAGGGAAAAAGTCCAAAGATAAGGAGGGTGGAGAATCTGATAAATCTTCTTCTCGAAAGGGCCATGTTAAGACGGATTTCTGAACTCTGTCCTGGTGGCGCAGAAGTTCAGAAGGCCAACCTAATTACTTGGAACAGGGTAACCTCTGGACAAGCCAGACCAATCAAGGTAGCGATCGCGGCGGTCAAGACTAGGTCTCAAGAGGGGTGAGGGTGACTGAAAGACCGCAATGAGCACACCAAGCAAGAGCGCTTACAAACTACTCCAAACAGTTGTTTATATCAAAAATAGATACACATTTATTATAAGGCCTTGAAACTAATGACCACAGTAAAAGCAGCAATATACAACGATATTAAACCAACACATACACTATCCACCCAATATATATACAGAATACACAGTTTCACAGCATTAGCAGCACGAAATATGTTATCCACCTGCAGGGGAAGGAAAACAGGCAGTGCGAACCAATGCGTGTGATATGTCCGCCTTCTGAGGCCCCTAACTAGATGGTAGTCCAATCCCTACGAAGAGTGGAGCCTAGTGCTCAAAAGTACCTGCACACGCCGGTGCCAATGGGCAGAAGGTGAAGCTCTTCGGAGGACGTTGGACAGCTCTGTAGGGTGCCCTAATGAAGGAGAACACGGTCCGCGACTCTAGCGCAGCCTCCACTGTGAGGCAGAAGTAGGGCGCGAGTACAGACAAGGGGAGCTGTATTTACAGCGGGGAAAAGCAAGGGGCACTGCAGGAGGGCGACCAGATCCTAGCTAATCTACTCACCGGTCCCCGAAGCAAGCAGGCCCGAGCTTCTCCTCGATAGATGCAGCTTCTGGCAGGTTCTGAAGAGCAGGGAACGTCTCGTCGTCGTGCAGAGTAAAAAGACGTCCCGATCGAAGAATCCTGCACAGTTTTGTCGCCACGGCCGGGCAACGGAACGGCCGGGTGTATTCAAGCCAAACGAGCACCGTTCACCTCTAGCTTAGGGTTGCTAAGCAAACGAAGCGTGTGAGCGTGCCCCGGACTCAGAATACCACCCAACCTGTCGGCGATTACAGAGCAGGACTCCTTAGTAAGCTGGTCAGTCAACTGGATGGCCCAGAGACACTTCCGAAGGCTTACGGCAGGAGTTGATGAAGGTGCCGGGAATAGCTGGTCCTGCTATTCCAATAGGTCGAAGCGCCAGTACAGGCCTTCTTGTTCGATCTTAGGTGGAAAGGGCTTCACCGGACGACAGCAATGAGGAGCAGAAGTTCTTCAGGGGGTCACCAGCGATTCCTCGGTCCAGCCTCGTGTTCGCAGGATACTTGGCTCCTGTATCCCTGGGTTCGTAAGAACTCAGGAGATCGACATGGTAGTGGTGTCTCCAGCTCCCTCTTATCCACGGTTCCCTTCGCGCCAAAACGGAGGGGAGCCAATGGGAGATCCGCTCATCAACACACATACCATACGTGGACCAATCACGGACCACGGTGGTCCCAGGCATTCACACCACCCTAGACTCTCTGGCACCCAGGATGTGTATTGGGACCAGACAGCCCAGCCCACATCCTGGGGGCACTCAAACGACATGTAGAAGCCCGCGAAAGCAACCGTGTTTCGCGGGAAACTACATGCCCAAATAAGGAAGGCCCCGGGTCGCCTGACCCGGGGGAAGGTAAAGGGAGCAAGACGGACAGTGGACGAGACAAAGGAGCCTCGTGGTCCGGCCATTTTGGGTAGCCGGGCCACCCTTTTGTGTTCGCGGCAAAAAGGTGCTCAGAACGGCAAAAGGAGCTCAAAATAAACCAAATGATCGCTGCCACCAGCCCAGTCCCTGAATGACTTGCACCGATCCAAAAACCATCCTACAAGAGTGTCTAGGGTCTGTAGAAGGCTAGAGACCCAAGAGAGCTGTAACTTAGCTTACAGTGCCCTCTTGTGTCGTGTTGCACTAAAATGGCGACACGATAAAAGAAACTACGGGAAACAGCGTTCCCCGGTACTGACTGTCTTAAGGGCATGTCAGTTTCCCCGTAAGAAAGGAGCGAAAGCCCAGAGGAGTACGGCAGAAGGCTGCACTTCTCTGGCAAAGTCAAGAAAACAGGTTGAAAACAATAGCAAAAAGTTTAGGGGTTGCCACATGGAAGGAAAGTTCCCTACAATAACGAAATCTTTCCTAACACTCGCCCCTCCCAGACTATGGACAGGGGGAACTAATCCACCCCTGGATGAGTCTCTTGTTCAGGTCGGTAAAACATTCTGGACAACCCATCAGCATTGCTATGTTGGACACCTGGCCTATGCTCAATAGTGAAGTCGAAGCCTTGTAGACTTATGGACCACCTAAGCAACTTTGGATTCTCCCCCTTCATGTTCATTAGCCACTTTAACGGCTTATGGTCAGTCTGCACAGTGAAGTGGGTCCCATAGAGGTAGGGCCGCAGCTTCCTTAGGGCCCACACAACAGAGAAACATTCTTTCTCTACCGTGGACCATCTGAGCTCTCTGTCCTTAAGCTGGCGACTAATAAAACCGATAGGGTGTTCCTTACCCTTCTCATCTACTTGTGATAGTACAGCTCCTATCCCAGTGTCAGAGGCATCCGTCTGCACGATAAAAGGTCTTTGATAATCAGGGGCCCTGAGCACAGGGGCCTGGCACAAGGAATCTTTCAAGCCATTGAAGGCCTTCTCACACTCGTCAGTCCAAGTTACCTTCTTGGGTTTCTTCGGAGTTGTGAGGGCAGTCAGAGGAGCAGCTATGGTGCCATAGTCTGCCATAAAATTGCGGTAATAACCCGTGAGTCCTAAGAAGGCTCTCACTTGGGTTTGTGTAGTGGGGGTAGGCCAGTCTTGTACTGCTTGTACTTTACTGGGGAGAGGCTGTATCCTTCCTCCACCTACTTCATGCCCAAGGTAAACCACTGAGCCTTGTCCAATCTGGCATTTACTCGCCCTTATGGTCAAGTGGGCTTTCTGAAGAGCCTGGAGCACAATCCCGAGGTGTTTCACATGGTCTTCCCAGGTGGCACTGAAAACTGCTATATCGTCCAGATATGCAAGACAGAATTCGTCCAACCCATTCAACACATGATTCACAAGCCTCTGGAAAGTGGCAGGTGCATTCTTCAATCCGAACGGCATTACCCGGAATTGGTAAAGCCCGTCGGGAGTTGAAAATGCTGTCTTCTCCTTGGCATGTTCTGCTAAAGCTATTTGCCAATAGCCCGCAGTCAGGTCAAACGTGCTGAGGTACTTGGAGGCACCCAAGGTATCCACCAGCTCGTCAGTTCGAGGCAAGGGGTGAGCGTCTGTCTTGGTGACAGCATTCAGAGCCCTGTAATCCACGCAGAACCTCAATTCAGAGGTGCCTGCCTTTGGAACCAATACCACAGGACTGGACCAAGGACTACTAGAGGGTTCAATCACCCCAAGGTCTAACATCTTGTTGACCTCGGTCTTAATATAAGACCGTACTTTATCCGACATCCTGTATCCCCTACTTTTGGTAGGTACACTGTCTCCTGTGTCAATGTTATGTTTGCACCAAGGTGTCAAACCAGGCGACTGTGAAAACAGGGGGGAAAACTGCCTAAGCAAACTTTTCACCTCAGCCTGCTGATCAGAAGTCAGGTGAGGGGCCACTCGGACACCCTCAACGGAGCTATCTGAAGGACCGCTTTGGAACAGGTCGGGAAGAGGTTCTGACTCCTCTTCCTCAACGTCTGACGCCAGTAGCAGTGCTGCGATTTCGACTCTTGGGACGAAAGCCTTCAGCCTATTTACGTGGAACACTTTTGGAGCCTGTCCAGGCCTTCCAAGGTCCACTAAATAGTTCACCTCACCCAGGGGCTCCACCACTGTGTAAGGGCCTGACCATTTGTCCTGTAAAGCGCGAGGCCTTATAGGGTTCATGATCAGGACTTGCTGACCAGGGGTAAAGTGAATTAAGGAAGCTTTCTGGTCATACCAATGTTTCCCCAGCGCTTGTCCTGCCTTCAACTTTTCACTAGCCAAGCCCATCAGGAGTACCATCCGTTTTCTGAGCCCTAGCACATAGTCAACTACATTGGTAGTAACAGGGGGAGTGGGCATCTCCCATCCCTCTTTGACGATGGCTAAGGGTCCCCGTACGGGATGACCGAACAGAAGTTCGAAGGGGCTGAAGCCAACACCCTCCTGTGGTACCTCTCGGTAGGCAAACAACAAGCATGGTAAAAGAAGGTCCCATTTCCTCCTCTGGGGCTCCTCCAGAGCCCCAATCATGCTCTTTAACGTTCTGTTGAAACGTTCCACCAGACCATTGGTCTGGGGGTGATATGCAGAAGAGAACTTGTAGGTGACCCCACATTCTTTCCACATAGCCTGCATATACTTCGACATAAAGTTGCTGCCACGATCTGACACAACTTCTTTAGGGAAGCCAACCCTAGTAAATATGCCGAGTAAAGCTTTTGCAACTGACTTGGCAGTTACAGTCTTTAATGGGATGGCCTCAGGATACCTGGTTGCATGGTCGACCAGCACCAGGATAAACCTATTGCCTGAGGATGTTTGCGGGTCAAGGGGACCAACGATGTCGATCCCTACCCTTTCAAATGGTACCCCCACAACTGGGAGCGGTACCAACGGAGCTTGGATTGTCGCGCCAACCTTACCAGACAACTGGCAGGAGGCACAACTCCTGCAGTGACTTTCTACTTGCACCCCCATCTTGGGCCAGTAGAAGTGCATAGATAACCTTTGCTTGGTCCTCTTCATTCCAAGGTGACCAGCAAGGGGAACTTCATGCGCCAACTGCAGGAGGAAGGGTCTAACAGAAAGGGGAACCACCAACCTCCTATGGTCTCCTTCTGTAGACTCTGTGGGCTCACTGTACAGGAGTCCACCTTCCCAATAAATCCGATGCTTCCCAGGAGGTTCCCCCTCAAGCTGGGAGCAGGCCTGTCTCCTTAGGCCTTCCAGAGATGGGCACTCACGTTGGCCCTTACTGAAGTCGTCCCTATCAGGACCTCCTTCAACTAACAAGTCTTTTAGTTCAGGATGGTCGTTGGGGTCGAACACTTCAGGCATCGCCACCTCCTCGTCAGGCTCGGGCGATTGACCAACTCCCTCCACCGCAGTGGTAGGCGAGCTCGGGGGAATATTCTCTTTCCCCCGTCGGGACTTGTTGACTCCTTTCGCCTTGGGTTTCCCCTTCGGCTGGGGCGGCGTATTGGACTTGGCCAATGCTGCCCGTGCTTGAGACCGTGTGTAGGGTCTTTCGGCAGTGTCTCCTACGAGCCCTAGAGCTCTGAGATCATTGCCCAACAAGACCTTTCCCGGGACGTTTCTCTGAATGCTCACTGGAATCCTAACTGCTGTACCATTTAAAGTTAGATTAACAGGGATCACGGGAAACATACGGAGGGGGCCGTCAGCCAACTTAGTGGGCATCAGAGGAGCTCTGGCAACTTCCTCTGAGTCTACCAAGGTAGAATCCACTACAGTTCGACTGCACCCACTATCCCTAAGAGCTGGAGTATCCACTCCATTGATCAGCACACTGTCTTTAAAGTAGTGCTTGGTATTATCCGGAATCCTAGCATACGCCTCTGCGACTTTAGGCTCCCAGGAACCCAGGGACACTAAAACTACCTCAGCCTCTATTCCGCTGGGAAATGAGTCTGAGGAGAAGGATGCTCCTGTAATCTCTTCTTCCTCGTAGGAGGAGAAGGCCAGATTAGCGGAGTGGACCCCCAAAGGTCTAACCTTACAACGGGGATCCCCCTTCACATGGTCAGTTGCTCCACAAGAAAAACAAGCCCCATTGGGTCTGTTCACGTAGGGAGGCTTATTATAACCAGAGTTCTGTTTCGGAGGCGAACCTCCACTACCCTGTGAGTTCTCGTATGGCTTACCCTTATTTTTCTTTTTGTGGCCCTTATGGGAAGAAGATTTAGCAGATTCCCCACCCTCCACATCTTTGGACTTTTTCCCTTCCTCCTGCTTACCAGGATGAGTTTTGTCCTTATGGGACACTCGATGTGACACCCATAAGTCTGCTGCAATGGCCAGCTTCTTAGGATCTATCTCCTTCGAATCGGCCAAATGCTGCTTAAGCTCCGGGGAAGAAGAAGCAAAAATGTGTTCCAGCATGACCAGATTGATCATGCCTTCGAAGGTAGAAACCTTATAACCTTCAACCCAGCCAGTTAAGTTTTTCAGGGACTCAGCTACATACGACACCCAAGTACCACCTTCCTTTTTCTTATACTCTCTAAACCTTTTCAAGTATTGGGTCGGAGTCTTCCCAAACTTTAAAATGAGAGTCTGCTTCAGCATTGCAAAATCAGCGCGCTCAGCCTTCGACATTTCCATAATGGCACTGCAACCAGAATGGGGCAGTCTGCTGAGTAACCATGCAATCTTATCCGCATTATCAACCTCTTGAACCTCGCATGCATACTCAAACGCATTTAACCAGTCCATAATGTCATTTCGTTCCTCATACACACTGAGCAGATCTTTTGGAAACCGTGGATGAGAGGAAGCCCCAGAACCATGTCCAGGACCCTTGGACCCATTTGCGAACTGAAGCTTGGCCAGTTCCAACTGGTGATCCCTGTCTTTTTGTTTTTCTGCCTGGTCGATTTTCAGTTTGGCTATGCTGAATTCAAGCTCCTGCTGCCTAAACCGCAGCTCTTGCTTCTTGAATTCAAGCATAGCCTCCCCATCAACACTGGCAGAGGAAACGTTAGACATTACATCCTCCCTGTCCTCGTGGTCGTGATGGATGAGTGCAGCGGCAGAACCGTCGGTTCTGCCAGTGAGAGCAGCCCCACCACCTTCTGCACTGTCCTCGGAAGTTATAGCGTCAAGCTGCGCTTCTTGCCACGCCACGATTCTCTGGATCATTTCCAATTTAGTGCCTTGAGAGGAAACCCCTCTCTCCGCACACATCTTCTTCAATGTTTCAGATTTCGAAGCATTTAAGGTTAATAAAGTATTCGTTTCCATACTGTTGATAGGACTATGGCCTTTTTAACGTTATATTCAATACTTTACTGCGTGTCCTGGTTGGAATAACCTGAAAACGCCTCAGCTCGTGCGCAACACTGGATACCTTCAGTCGTATCCCACCGCTGTACACCAATTTGTTAAGACGGATTTCTGAACTCTGTCCTGGTGGCGCAGAAGTTCAGAAGGCCAACCTAATTACTTGGAACAGGGTAACCTCTGGACAAGCCAGACCAATCAAGGTAGCGATCGCGGCGGTCAAGACTAGGTCTCAAGAGGGGTGAGGGTGACTGAAAGCCCGCAATGAGCACACCAAGCAAGAGCGCTTACAAACTACTCCAAACAGTTGTTTATATCAAAAATAGATACACATTTATTATAAGGCCTTGAAACTAATGACCACAGTAAAAGCAGCAATATACAACGATATTAAACCAACACATACACTATCCACCCAATATATATACAGAATACACAGTTTCACAGCATTAGCAGCACGAAATATGTTATCCACCTGCAGGGGAAGGAAAACAGGCAGTGCGAACCAATGCGTGTGATATGTCCGCCTTCTGAGGCCCCTAACTAGATGGTAGTCCAATCCCTACGAAGAGTGGAGCCTAGTGCTCAAAAGTACCTGCACACGCTGGTGCCAATGGGCAGAAGGTGAAGCTCTTCGGAGGACGTTGGACAGCTCTGTAGGGTGCCCTAATGAAGGAGAACACGGTCCGCGACTCTAGCGCAGCCTCCACTGTGAGGCAGAAGTAGGGCGCGAGTACGGACAAGGGGAGCTGTATTTACAGCGGGGAAAAGCAAGGGGCACTGCAGGAGGGCGACCAGATCCTAGCTAATCTACTCACCGGTCCCCGAAGCAAGCAGGCCCGAGCTTCTCCTCGATAGATGCAGCTTCTGGCAGGTTCTGAAGAGCAGGGAACGTCTCGTCGTCGTGCAGAGTAAAAAGACGTCCCGATCGAAGAATCCTGCACAGTTTTGTCGCCACGGCCGGGCAACGGAACGGCCGGGTGTATTCAAGCCAAACGAGCACCGTTCACCTCTAGCTTAGGGTTGCTAAGCAAACGAAGCGTGTGAGCGTGCCCCGGACTCAGAATACCACCCAACCTGTCGGCGATTACAGAGCAGGACTCCTTAGTAAGCTGGTCAGTCAACTGGATGGCCCAGAGACACTTCCGAAGGCTTACGGCAGGAGTTGATGAAGGTGCCGGGAATAGCTGGTCCTGCTATTCCAATAGGTCGAAGCGCCAGTACAGGCCTTCTTGTTCGATCTTAGGTGGAAAGGGCTTCACCGGACGACAGCAATGAGGAGCAGAAGTTCTTCAGGGGGTCACCAGCGATTCCTCGGTCCAGCCTCGTGTTCGCAGGATACTTGGCTCCTGTATCACTGGGTTCGTAAGAACTCAGGAGATCGACATGGTAGTGGTGTCTCCAGCTCCCTCTTATCCACGGTTCCCTTCGCGCCAAAACGGAGGGGAGCCAATGGGAGATCCGCTCATCAACACACATACCATACGTGGACCAATCACGGACCACGGTGGTCCCAGGCATTCACACCACCCTAGACTCTCTGGCACCCAGGATGTGTATTGGGACCAGACAGCCCAGCCCACATCCTGGGGGCACTCAAACGACATGTAGAAGCCCGCGAAAGCAACCGTGTTTCGCGGGAAACTACATGCCCAAATAAGGAAGGCCCCGGGTCGCCTGACCCGGGGGAAGGTAAAGGGAGCAAGACGGACAGTGGACGAGACAAAGGAGCCTCGTGGTCCGGCCATTTTGGGTAGCCGGGCCACCCTTTTGTGTTCGCGGCAAAAAGGTGCTCAGAACGGCAAAAGGAGCTCAAAATAAACCAAATGATCGCTGCCACCAGCCCAGTCCCTGAATGACTTGCACCGATCCAAAAACCATCCTACAAGAGTGTCTAGGGTCTGTAGAAGGCTAGAGACCCAAGAGAGCTGTAACTTAGCTTACAGTGCCCTCTTGTGTCGTGTTGCACTAAAATGGCGACACGATAAAAGAAACTACGGGAAACAGCGTTCCCCGGTACTGACTGTCTTAAGGGCATGTCAGTTTCCCCGTAAGAAAGGAGCGAAAGCCCAGAGGAGTACGGCAGAAGGCTGCACTTCTCTGGCAAAGTCAAGAAAACAGGTTGAAAACAATAGCAAAAAGTTTAGGGGTTGCCACATGGAAGGAAAGTTCCCTACAATAACGAAATCTTTCCTAACAGGCCACAAAAAGAAAAATAAGGGTAAGACACAAGAGAACTCACAGGGTAGTGGAGGTCAGCCTCCGAAACAGAACTCTGGTTACAATAAGCCTCCCTATGTAAACAGACCCTATGGATCTTGTTTTGCTTGTGGAGCAACTGACCACGTGAAGGGGGATCCCCGGTGTAAGGTTTGACCTTTGGGGGTCCACTCCGCTAATCTGGCCTTCTCCTCCTACGAGGAAGAAGAGATTACAGGAGCATCCTTCTCCTCAGACTCATTTCCCAGCGGGATAGAGGCTGAGGTAGTTTTAGTTTCCCTGGGTTCCTGGGAGCCTAAAGTCGCAGAGGCTTATGCTAGGATTACAGATAATACCAAGCACTACTTTAAAGACAGTGTGCTGATCAATGGAGTAGATACTCCAGCTCTTAGGGATAGTGGGTGCAGTCGAACTGTAGTGGATTCTACCTTGGTAGACTCAGAGGAAGTTGCCAGAGCTACTCTGATGCCCACTAAGTTGGCTGACGGCCCACTCCGTATGTTCCCAGTAATACCTGTAAATCTTACTTTAAATGGTACAGCAGTCAGGATTCCAGTGAGCATTCAGAGAAACGTCCCGGGAAAGGTATTGTTAGGTAATGATCTCAGAGCTTTAGGGCTCGTAGGAGACACTGCCGAAAGACCCTACACACGGTCTCAAGCACGGGCAGCATTGGCCAAGACCAATACGCCGCCCCAGCCGAAGCGGAAACCCAAGGCGAAAGGAGTCAACAAGTCAAGACGAGGGAAAGAGAATATTCCCCCGAGCTCGCCTACCACTGCGGTGGAGGAAGTTGGTCAATCGCCCGGGCCTGACGAGGAGGTGGCGATGCCTGAAGTATTTGACCCCCAACGACCATCCTGAACTAAAAGACTTGTTAGTTGAAGGAGGTCCTGATAGGGACGAATTCAGTAAAGGCCAACGTGAGTGCCCATCTCTGGAAGGCCTAAGGAGACAGGCCTGCTCCCAGCTTGAGGGTGAACCTCCTGGGACGCATAGGATTTATTGGGAAGGTGGACTCCTGTATAGTGAGCCCACAGAGTCTACAGAAGGAGACCATAGGAGGTTGGTGGTTCCCCTTGCTGTTAGGCCCTTCCTCCTGCAGTTGGCGCATGAAGTGCTCCTTGCTGGTCACCTTGGTATTAAGAGGAGCAAGCAAAGGTTATCCATGCACTTCTACTGGCCCAAGATGGGGGTGCAAGTAGAAAGTCACTGCAGGAGTTGTGCCTCCTGCCAGTTATCTGGTAACGTTGGCTCGACAATCCAAGCTCCGTTGGTACCGCTCCCAGTTGTGGGGGTACCATTTGAAAGGGTAGGGATCGACATCGTTGGTCCCCTTGACCCGCAAACATCCTCGGGCAATAGGTTTATCCTGGTGCTGGTTGACCATGCAACCAGATATCCTGAGGCCATCCCATTGAAAACTGTAACTGCCAAGTCAGTTGCAAAAGCTTTACTTGGCATATTTACTAGGGTTGGCTTCCCTAAAGAAGTTGTGTCAGATCGTGGCAGCAACTTTATGTCGAAGTATATGCAGGCTATGTGGAAAGAATGTGGGGTCACCTACAAGTTCTCTTCTGCATACCACCCCCAGACCAATGGTCTGGTGGAACGTTTCAACAGAACGTTAAAAAGCATGATTGGGGCTCTGGAGAAGCTTCAGAGAAGACAATGGGATCTTCTTTTACCATGCTTACTGTTTGCCTACCGAGAGGTACCACAGGAGGGTGTTGGCTTCAGCCCCTTCAAACTTCTGTTTGGTCATCCTGTACGGGGACCCTTAGCCATAGTCAAAGAGGGATGGGAGATGCCCACTCCCCCTGTTACTACCAACATAGTTGATTATGTGCTAGGGCTCAGAAAACGGATGGTACTTCTGATGGGCTTGGCTAGTGATAAATTGAAGGCAGGACAAGCACTGGTGAAACATTGGTACGACCAGAAAGCTTCCCTCATCAACTTTACACCTGGTCAGCAAGTCCTGATCATGAATCCCATAAGGCCTTGAGCTTTACAGGACAAATGGTCAGGCCCTTACACAGTGGTGGAGCCCCTGGGTGAGGTTAACTATTTAGTGGACCTTGGAAGGCCTGGACAGGCTCCAAAAGTGTTTCACGTGAATAGGCTGAAGGCTTTCGTCCCAAGAGTCGAAATCGCAGCACTGTTGATGGCTTCAGATGTTGAGGAAGAGGAGTCTGAACCTCTCCCCGACCTGTTCCAAAGCGGTCCTTCAGATAGCTCCTTTGAGGGTGTCCGAGGGGCCCCTCACCTGACTTCTGATCAGCAGGCTGAGGTGAAAAGTTTGCTTAGGCAGTTTTCCCCCCTGTTTTCACAGTCGCCTGGTTTGACACCTTGGTGCAAACATAACATAGACACAGGAGACAGTGTACCTACCAAAAGTAGGGGATACAGGATGTCAGACAAAGTACGGTCTTATATTAAGACCGAGGTCAACAAGATGTTAGACCTTGGGGTGATTGAACCCTCTAGTAGTCCTTGGTCCAGCCCTGTGGTTTTCGTTCCAAAGGCAGGCACTTCTGAATTGAGGTTCTGCGTGGATTACAGGGCTCTGAATGCTGTCACCAAGACAGATGCACACCCCTTGCCTCGAACAGATGAGCTGGTGGATACTTTGGGTGCCTCCAAGTACCTCAGCACGTTTGACCTCACTGCTGGCTATTGGCAAATAGCTTTAGCAGAACATGCCAAGGAGAAGACAGCGTTTTCTACTCCAGACGGCCTTTACCAATTCCGGGTAATGCCGTTCGGGTTGAAGAATGCACCTGCCACTTTCCAGAGGCTTGTGCATCATGTTTTGAATGGGTTGGACGAATTCTGTCTTGCATATCTGGACGACATAGCAGTTTTCAGTGCCACCTGGGAAGACCATGTGAAACACCTCGGGATTGTGCTCCAGGCTCTTCAGAAAGCACACTTGACCATAAAGGCTAGTAAATGCCAGATTGGACAAGGCTCAGTGTTTTACCTTGGACATGAAGTAGGTGGAGGGAGGATACAGCCTGTACCCAGTAAAGTACAAGCAGTACAAGACTGGCCTACCCCCACTACACAAACCCAAGAGAGAGCCTTCTTAGGATTCACGGGGTATTACCGCAATTTTGTGGCAGACTATGGCACCATAGCTGCCCCTCTGACTGCCCTCACAACTCTGAAGAAACCCAAGAAGGTAACTTGGACCGACGAGTGTGAGAAGGCCTTCAATGGCTTAAAAGACTCCTTGTGCCAGGCCCCTGTCCTCAGGGCCCCTGATTATCAAAGACCTTTTATCGTGCAGACGGACGCCTCTGACACTGGGATAGGAGCTGTACTATCGCAAGTAGATGAGAAGGGTAAGGAACACCCTATTGGTTTTATTAGTCGCCAGTTTAAGGACAGAGAGCTCAGATGGTCCACGGTAGAGAAAGAATGTTTCTCTGTTGTGTGGGCCCTAAGGAAGCTGAGGCCCTACCTCTATGGGACCCACTTCACTGTGCAAACTGACCATAAGCCCTTAAAGTGGCTAATAAACATGAAGGGGGAGAATCCAAAGTTGCTTAGGTGGTCCATAAGTCTACAAGGCTTCGACTTCACTATTGAGCATAGGCCAGGTGTCCAACATAGCAATGCTGATGGGTTGTGCAGAATGTTTAACCGACCTGAACAAGAGACTCATCCAGGGGTGGATTAGTTCCCCCTGTCCATAGTCTGGGAGGGGCGAGTGTTAGGAAAGATTTCGTAATTGTAGGTAATTTTCCTTCCATGTGGCAACCCCTAAACTTTTTGCTGTTGTTTTTCACCTTGTTCTCGACTTTGCCAGAGAAGTGCAGCCTTCTGCCGCACTCCTCTGGGCTTTCGCTCCTTTCTTACGGGGAAACTGTCATGCCCTTAAGACAGTCAGTACCAGGAAACGCTCGTTTCTGTAGTTTCTTTTATCATGTTGCGGCTTTCGTGCAACATGACACAAGAGGGCACTGTAAGATAAGTTACTGCTCTCTTGGGTCTCTAGCCTTCTACAGGCCCTAGATACTCTTCCAGGATTGTAACTGATCGGTGCAAGTGATTCACGGACGGGAATGGTGGCAGCGATCGTTTATTGTGTTTTGAGCTCCTTTTGGTGTTCTAAGCGCGTTTCTCGCGCTTAACCCAAAATGGTGGCCTAGTGCCCAAAATGGCCAGACCACGAGGCTCCTTTGTCCTGTCCGCTGACCATCTTGCTCCCTTCACCTTCCCCAGGTCGAGCCGACCTAGGGCCTTCCTTATTTGGGCATGTACTTTCCCGCGAAACACAGATGCTTTCGCGGCTTCTACATGTCTTGTGTGTGCCTCCAGGATGTGGGCTGGGATGTCTGGTCCCAATACACATCCTGGGTGCCAGAGAGTCTAGGGTGGTGTGAATGCCTGGGACCACCGTGGTCCGTGATAGGTCCACGAATGGTGTGAGTGTTGATGAGCGGATCTCCCATTGGGTCCCCTCCGTTTTGGCGCGAAGGGAACCGTGGATAAGAGGGGGCTGGAAACACCACTACCATGTCGATCTCCTGAGTTCTCACGAACGAAGGAATACAGGAGCCAAGTATCCTGCAACCAAGAGGCTGAACCGAGGAATCGCTGGTGACCCGCTGAAGGACTGCTCCTCTGCACTGCTGTCGCCTTGTGAAACCCTTTTCACCTTTGATCGAACCAGAAGGCCTGTACTGGTACTTCGACCCTTGGAATAGCGGGGACAGCTATTCTCGGCATCTTCACCATCTCCTGCTAGTAAGCCTTCGGAAGCGTCTCTGGGCCATCCAGCAGACTGACCAGCCTACACAGGAGTCTTGCTCTGTAACCGCCGCCAGGTTGTGTAGTATATCGAGTCCTTGTCACTCTCACATGATTCGTACACTTGGCGTTCCCAGGTCTGAAGTGAGTTGTGTACATTTGGCTCAGATACACACCGCCGCTCCGTTGCCCTGCTGTGGTAACAAACTGTGCGGGTTCCTTCGTTTGGGACGTCTTTTACTCAACTCTGCTGCTGCAGACTCAACACGACGACGAGACATTGAGATATCACATCTCATGCTATAGGAAGGGTCTCAGGATTGGAATGGGAAGGACTTGGATATCACATCTCATGCTATAGGCAGGGTCTCAGGTTTGGAAAGGGAAGGAGTTGGATATCATTTTAGAGGTAGGATCTCAGGTTTGGTATTAGAGGCATTGAGATATCACATCTCATGCTATCAGAAGGGTCTCAGGATTGGAATGGGAAGGAGTTGGATATCACATCTCATGTTATAGGAAGGATCTCAGGTTTGGTATTAGAAGCATTGAGATATCACATCTCATGCTATCGGAAGTATCTCAGGTTTGGTATTAGAGGCATTGAGATATCACATCTCATGCTATCATAAGGGTCTCAGGATTGGAATGGGAAGGAGTTGGATATCACATCTCATGCTAAAGGGAGGGTCTCAGGTTTGGAAGGGGAAGGAATTGAATATCACATCACATGTTATAGGAAGGATCTCAGGTTTGGTATTAGAGGCATTGAGATATCACATCTCATGCTATCGGAAGGGTCTCAGGATTGGAATGGGAAGGAGTTGGATATCACATCTCATGCTATAGGAAGGGTCTCAGGTTTGGAACGGGAAGGAGTTGTATATCACATCTCATGTTATAGGAAGAGTCTCAGGTTTGGTATAAGCATTGAGATATCACATCTCTGCAATCGGAAGTGTCTCAGGATTGGAACGGGAAGGAGTTGGATATCCCATCTCATGTTATAGGACTGGTCTCAGGTTTGGTATTAGAAGCATTGAGATATCACATCGCATGCTGTAGGAAGGGTCTCAGGTTTGGAATGGGAAGGAATTGGATATCACATCTCATGTCATAGGAAGGATCTCAGGTTTGGTATTAGAAGCATTGAGATATCACATCTCATGCTATAGGAATGGTCTCAGGATTGGAATGGGAAGGAGTTGGATATTACATTCTTGCTATGGGAAGGGTCTCATGTTTGGAATTGGAAGGAGTTGGATATCACATCTCATGTTATAGGAAGGGTCTCAGGTTTGGTATAAGCATTGAGATATCACATCTCTGCTATCGGAAGTGTCTCAGGATTGGAATGGGAAGGAGTTGGATATCCCATCTCATGTTATAGGACGGGTCTCAGGTTTGTTATTAGAATCATTGAGATATCATATTGCATGCTATAGGAAGGGTCTAAGGATTGGAATGGGGAGGACTTGGATATCACATCTCATGCTATAGGTAGGCTCTCAGGTTTGGAAAGGGAAGGAGTTGGATATCACATTTCATGCTAGAGGTAGGATCTCAGGTTTGGTATTAGAGGCATTGAGATATCACATCTCATGCTATCAGAAGGGTCTCAGGATTGGAATGGGAAGGAGTTGGATATCACATCTCATGTTATAGGAAGGATCTCAGGTTTGGTATTAGAAGCATTGAGATATCACATCTCATGCTATCGGAAGTATCTCCGGTTTGGTATTAGAGGCATTGAGATATCACATCTCATGCTATCATAAGGGTCTCAGGATTGGAATGGGAAGGAGTTGGATATCACATCTCATGCTAAAGGGAGGGTCTCAGGTTTGGAAGGGGAAGGAATTGAATATCACATCACATGTTATAGGAAGGATCTCAGGTTTGGTATTAGAGGCATTGAGATATCACATCTCATGCTATCGGAAGGGTCTCAGGATTGGAATGGGAAGGAGTTGGATATCACATCTCATGTTATAGGAAGAGTCTCAGGTTTGGTATAAGCATTGAGATATAACATCTCTGCAATCGGAAGTGTCTCAGGATTGGAACGGGAAGGAGTTGGATATCCCATCTCATGTTATAGGACTGGTCTCAGGTTTGGTATTAGAAGCATTGAGATATCACATTGCATGCTGTAGGAAGGCTCTCAGGTTTGGAATGGGAAGGAATTGGATATCACATCTCATGTCATAGGAAGGATCTCAGGTTTGGTATTAGAAGCATTGAGATATCACATCTCATGCTATAGGAATGGTCTCAGGATTGGAATGGGAAGGAGTTGGATATTACATTCTTGCTATGGGAAGGGTCTCATGTTTGGAATTGGAAGGAGTTGGATATCACATATGCTATAGGAAGGGTCTCAGGTTTGGAATGGGAAGGAGTTGGATATCACATCTCATGTTATAGGAAGGGTCTCAGGTTTGGTATAAGCATTGAGATATCACATCTCTGCTATCGGAAGTGTCTCAGGATTGGAATGGGAAGGAGTTGGATATCCCATCTCATGTTATAGGACAGGTCTCAGGTTTGTTATTAGAATCATTGAGATATCATATTGCATGCTATAGGAAGGGTCTAAGGATTGGAATGGGAAGGACTTGGATATCACATCTCATGCTATAGGTAGGCTCTCAGGTTTGGAAAGGGAAGGAGTTGGATATCACATTTCATGTTAGAGGAAGGATCTCAGGTTTGGTATTAGAGGCATTGAGATATCACATCTCATGCTATAGGAAGGGTCTCAGGATTGGAATGGGAAGGAGTTGGATATCACATCTCATGCTATAGGAAGGGTCTCAGGTTTGGTATAAGCATTGAGATATCACATCTCATGCTATAGGAAGGGTCTCAGGATTGGAATGGGAAGGATATGTATATGACATCTCATGACATAAGAAGGGTCTCAGGTTTGGTATAAGCATTGAGATATCACATCTCTGCTTTTGGAAGGGTCTCAGGATTGGAATGGGAAGGAGTTGGATATCCCATCTCATGTTATAGGAAGAGTCTCGGGTTTGGTATTAGAAGCATTGAGATATCACATCTCATGCTATAGGGAGGGTCTCAAGTTTGATATTAGAAGCATTGAGATATCACATCTCATGCTATAGGAAGGGTCTCAGGATTGGAATGGAAGGAGTTGGATATCACATCTCATGTTATAGGAAGGATCTCAGGTTTGGTATTAGAAGCATTGAGACATCACATCTCATGCTATAGGAAGGGACTCAGGATTGTAATGGGAAGGAGTTGGATATCACATCTCATGCTATATGAAGGGTCTCAGGTTTGGTATAAGCATTGAGATATCACATCTCATGCTATGGGAAGGGTCTCAGGATTGGAATGGGAAGGAGTTGTATATGACATCTCATGCCGTAGGAAGGGTCTCAGGTTTGGTTTAAGCATTGAGATATCACATCTCAGCTATCGGAAGGGTCTCAGGATTGGAATGGGAAGGAGTTGGATATCCCATCTCTAGGACGGGTCTCAGGTTTGTTATTAGAATCATTGAGATATCATATTGCATGCTATAGGAAGGGTCTCAGGATTGGAATGGGAAGGACTTGGATATCACATCTCATGCTATAGGGAGGGTCTCAGGTTTGGTATAAGCATTGAGATATCACATCTCATGCTATAGGAAGGGTCTCAGGATTGGAATGGGAAGGATATGTATATGACATCTCATGCCATAGGAAGGGTCTCAGGTTTGGTATAAGCATTGAGATATCACATCTCTGCTTTTGGAAGGGTCTCAGGATTGGAATGGGAAGGAGTTGGATATCCCATCTCATGTTATAGGAAGAGTCTCAGGTTTGGTATTAGATTCATTGAGATATCATATTGCATGCTATAGGAAGGGTCTAAGGATTGGAATGGGAAGGACTTGGATATCACATCTCATGCTATAGGAAGGGTCTCAGGTTTGGTATAAGCATTGAGATATCACATCTCATGCTATAGGAAGGGTCTTAGGATTGGAATGGGAAGGATATGTATATGACATCTCATGCCATAGGAAGGGTCTCAGGTTTGGTATAAGCATTGAGATATCACATCTCTGCTTTTGGAAGGGTCTCAGGATTGGAATGGGAAGGAGTTGGATATCCCGTCTCATGTTATAGGAAGAGTCTCAGGTTTGGTATTAGAAGCATTGAGATATCACATCTCATGCTATAGGAAGTGTCTCAGGATTGGAATGGGAAGGACTTGGATATCACATCTCATGCTATAGGGAGGGTCTCAGGTTTGATATTAGAAGCATTGAGATATCACATCTCATGCTATAGGAAGGGTCTCAGGATTGGAATGGAAGGAGTTGGATATCACATCTCATGTTATAGGAAGGATCTCAGGTTTGGTATTAGAAGAATTGAGACATCACATCTCATGCTATAGGAAGGGTCTCAGGATTGTAATGGGAAGGAGTTGGATTTCACATCTCATGCTATATGAAGGGTCTCAGGTTGGTATAAGCATTGAGATATCACATCTCATGCTATAGGAAGGGTCTCAGGATTGGAATGGGAAGGAGTTGGATATCACATCTCATGCTACAGGAAGGGTCTCAGGTTTGGTATAAGCAGTGAGATATCACATCTCTACTATCGGAAGGGTCTCAGGATTGGAATGGGAAGGAGTTGGATATCCCATCTCATGTTATAGGAAGAGTCTCAGGTTTGGTATTAGAAGCATTGAGATATCTCATCTCATGCTGTAGGAAGGGTCTCAGGATTGGAATGCGAAGGAGTTGGATATCACATCTCATGCTATAGGAAGGGTCTCAGGTTTGGTATAAGCAGTGAGATATCACATCTCATGCTATAGGAAGTGTCTCAGGATTGGAATGGGAAGAAGTTGGATATTACATCTCATGTTATAGGAAGGATCTCAGGTTTGGTATAAGCATTGAGATATCACATCTCTGTTATCGGAAGGGTCTCAGGATTGGAATGGGAAGGAGTTGGATATTCCCATCTCATGTTATAGGAAGGGTCTCAGGATTGGAATGGGAAGGACTTGGATACCACATCTCATGCTATAGGGAGGGTCTCAAGTTTGATATTAGAAGCATTGAGATATCACATCTCATGATATCGGAAGGGTCTCAGGATTGGAATGGGAAGGAGTTGGATATCACATCTCATGATAAAGGAAGGGTCTAAGGTTTGGAAGGGGAAGGATTTGGATATCACATCTCATGTTATAGGACGGGTCTCAGGTTTGGTATTAGAAGCATTGAGATATCAAGTCTCATGGTATAGGAAGGGTCTCAGAATTGGAATGGGAAGGAGTTGGATATCACATCTCAAGCTATAGGAAGGGTCTCAGGATTGGAATGGGAAGGAGTTTGATATCACATCTCATGCCATAGTATGGGTCTCAGGTTTGGTAGAAGCATTGGGATATCACATCTCATGCTATCGGAAGGGTATCAGGATTGGATTTGGAAGGAGTTGGATATCCCATCTCATGTTATAGGACGGGTCTCAGGTTTGCTATTAGAATCATTGAGATATCATATTGCATGCTGTAGGAAGGGTCTAAGGATTGGAATGGGAAGGACTTGGATATCACATCTCAAGCTATAGGTAGGCTCTAAGGTTTGGAAAGGGAAGGTGTTGGATATCACATTTCATGTTAGAGGAAGGATCTCAGGTTTGGTATTAGAGGCATTGAGATATCACATCTCATGCTATAGGAAGGGTCTCAGGATTGGAATGGGAGGGAGTTGGATATCACATCTCATGCTATAGGAAGGGTCTCAGGTTTGGTATAAGCATTGAGATATCACATCTCATGCTATAGGAAGGGTCTCAGGATTGGAATGAGAAGGATATGTATATGACATCTCATGCCATAGGAAGGGTCTCAGGTTTGGTATAAGCATTGAGATATCACATCTCTGCTTTTGGAAGGGTCTCAGGATTGGAATGGGAAGGAGTTGGATATCCCATCTCATGTTAGAGAAAGAGTCTCAGGTTTGGTATTAGAAGCATTGAGATATCACATCTCATGCTATAGGAAGTGTCTCAGGATTGGAATGTGAAGGACTTGGATATCACATCTCATGCTATAGGGAGGGTCTCAAGTTTGATATTAGAAGCATTGAGATATCACATCTCATGCTATAGGAAGGATCTCAGGTTTGGAATGGGAAGGAATTGGATATCACATCTCATGTCATAGGAAGTATCTCAGGTTTGGTATTAGAAGCATTGAGATATCACAACTCATGCTATAGGAATGGTCTCAGGATTGGAATGGGTAGGAGTTGGATATTACATTCTGATACCCTTCCGATAGCAGAGATGTGATATCTCAATGCTTCTATCAAACCTGATACCCTTCCTTTAGCATGAGATGTGATATTCAACTCCTTCCCATTCCAATCCTGAGACCCTTCCTAAAACATGAGACGTGATATCCAACTCCTTCCCATTCCAATCCTGAGACTCCTCCTATAGCATGAGATGTGATATCTCAATGCTTCTAATACCAGACCTGGGACCGGTCCTATAACATGAGATATGATATCCAAATCCTTCCCCTTCCAAACCTTAGGCCCTTCCTTTATCATGAGATGTGATATCCAAGTCCTTCCCATTCCATTCCTGAGACCCTTCCTATAGCATGAGATGTGATATCTCAATGCTTCTAATACCAAACCTGAGACCCTTCCTATAACATGAGATGTGATATCCAAGTCCTTCCCATTCCAATCCTGAGACCCTTCCTATAGCATGAGATGTGATATCTCAATGCTTCTAATACCAAACCTGAGACCCTTCCTATAACATGAATTGTGATATCCAAATCCTTCCCATTCCAATCCTGAGACCCTTCCGATAGCAGAGATGTGATATCTCAATGCTTATACCAAACCTAAGACCCTTCCGATAGCATGAGATGTGATATCTCAATGCTTCTAATACCAAACCTGAGATCCTTCCAATAACATGAGATATGATGTCCAAATCCCTCCCCTTCCAAACCTTAGACCATCCCTTTAGCATGAGATTTGATATCCAACTCCTTCCCATTCCAATCCTGAGACCCTTCTGATGGCATGAGATGTGATATCTCAATGCCTCTAAAACCAAACCTGAGATCCCACCTCTAACATGAAATGTGATATCCAACTCCTTCCCCTTCCAACCCTGAGAGCCTTCCTATAGAATGAGATGTGATATCCAAGTCCTTCCCATTCCAATCCTGAGACCCTTCCTATAACATGAGATGTGATATCCAACTCCTTCCCATTCCAATCATGAGACCCTTCCTATAGTTTGAGATGTGATATCCAACTCCTTCTCATTCCAATTCTGAGACCCTTCAGATAGCAGAGATGTGATATCCAACTCCTTCCCATTCCAAACCTGAGACCCTTCCGATAGCATGAGATGTGATATCTCAATGCTTCTAAAACCAAACATGAGAACCATCCTATAACATGAGATGTGAAATCCAAATCCTTCCCTTTCCAAACCTGAGACCCTTCCTATAGCATGAGATGAAATATCAAACTCCTTCCCATTCCAATCCTGAGATAGCTTGAGATGTGATATCCAACTCCATCCCATTCCAATCCTGAGACCCTTCCGATAGCATGAGATGTGATAGCTCAATGCTTGTAATATCAAAACTGAGACCCTCCCTATAGTATGAGATGTGAATTCTAAGTCCTTCCCATTCCTATCCTGAGACCCTTCCGATAGCAGAGATGTGATATCTCAATGCTTATACCAAACCTGATGACCCTTCCTATGGCATTAGATGTGATATCCAACTCCTTCCCATTCCAATCCTGAGTTCCTTCCTATAGCATGAGATGTGATATCTCAATGCGTCTATCAAACCTGATACCCTTCCTTTAGCATGAGATGTGATATTCAACTCCTTCCCATTCCAATCCTGAGACCCTTCCTATAACATGAGACGTGATATCCAACTCCTTCCCATTCCAATCCTGAGACTCCTCCTATAGCATGAGATGTGATATCTCAATGCTTCTAATACCAGACCTGGGACCGGTCCTATAACATGAGATATGATATCCAAATCCTTCCCCTTCCAAACCTGAGACCCTTCCTATAGCAAGAGATGTGATATCCAATTCCTTCCCATTCCAATCCTGAGACCCTTCCTATAACCAGATGTGATATCCAACTCCTTCCCATTCCAATCCTGAGACTCCTCCTATAGCATGAGATGTGATATCTCAATGCTTCTAATACCAGACCTGGGACCGGTCCTATAACATGAGATATGATATCCAAATCCTTCCCCTTCCAAACCTGAGACCCTTCCTATAGCAAGAGATGTGATATCCAACTCCTTCCCATTCCAATCCTGAGACCCTTCCTATACCATGAGATGTGATATCTCAATGCTTCTAATACCAAACCTGGGACCCGTCCTATAACATGAGATACGTCCTATAACATGAGATATGATATCCAAATCCTTCCCCTTCCAAAGCTGAGACCCTTCCTTTAGCATCAGATGTGATATCCAAATCCTTCCCATTCCAATACTGAAACCCTTCCTTAGCATGAGATGTCATATCTCAATGTTTCTAATAGAAAACCTGAGACCCTTCCTATAGCAAGAGATGTGATATCCAAATCCTTCCCATTTCAATCTTGAGACCCTTCCTATAACATGAGATGTGATATCCAACTCCTACCCATTCCAACCTGAGACCCTTCCTATAGCATGAGAAGGGATATCCAATTCCTTCCCAATCCAATCCTTAGACCCTTCCGATAGCAGAGATGTGATATCTCAATGCTTATACCAAACCTGAGACCCTTCCTTTAGCATGAGATGTGATATCCAAATCCTTCACATTCCAATCCTGAGACCCTTCCTATAGCATGAGATGTGATATCTCAATGCTTCTAATACAAAACCTGAGATCCTTCCTGTAACATGAGATGTGATATCCAAGTCCTTCCCATTCCAATCCTGAGACCCTTCCTATAACATGAGATGTGATATCCAACTCCTTCTATTCCAACCTGAGACCCTTCCTATAGCATGAGATGGGATATCCAACTCCTTCCAAATCCAATCCTGATACCCTTCCGATAGCAGAGATGTGATATCTCAATGCTTCTATCAAACCTGATACCCTTCCTTTAGCATGAGATGTGATATTCAACTCCTTCCCATTCCAATCCTGAGACCCTTCCTAAAACATGAGACGTGATATCCAACTCCTTCCCATTCCAATCCTGAGACTCCTCCTATAGCATGAGATGTGATATCTCAATGCTTCTAATACCAGACCTGGGACCGGTCCTATAACATGAGATATGATATCAAAATCCTTCCCCTTCCAAACCTGAGACCCTTACTATAGCAAGAGATGTGATATCCAATTCCTTCCCATTCCAATCCTGAGACCCTTCCTATAACGAGATGTGATATCCAACTCCTTCCCATTCCAACCTGAGACCCTTCCTGTAGCATGAGAAGGGAGATCCAACTCCTTCCCATTCCAATCCTGAGACCCTTCCTATGCCATGAGATGTGATATCTCAATGCTTCTAATACCAAACCTGGGACCCGTCCTATAACATGAGATACGTCCTATAACATGAGATATGATATCCAAATCCTTCCCCTTCCAAACCTGAGACCCTTCCTTTAGCATGAGATGTGATATCCAAATCCTTCCCATTCCAATACTGAAACCCTTCCTATAGCATGAGATGTCATATCTCAATGTTTCTAATAGAAAACCTGAGACCCTTCCTATAGCAAGAGATGTGATATCCAAATCCTTCCCATTTCAATCTTGAGACCCTTCCTATAACATGAGATGTGATATCCAACTCCTACCCATTCCAACCTGAGACCCTTCCTATAGCATGAGAAGGGATATCCAATTCCTTCCCATTCCAACCCTGAGACCCTTCCTATACCATGAGATGTGATATCTCAATGCTTCTAATACCAAACCTGGGAACCGTCCTATAACATGAGATGTGATATCTCAATGTTTCTAATAAAAAACCTGAGACCCTTCCTATAACATGAGATGTGATATCCAATTCCTTCCCATTCCAGACCTGAGACCCTTCCTTTAGCATGAGATGTGATATCCAAATACTTCCCATTCCAATCCTAAAACCCTTCCTATAGCATGAGATGTGATATCTCAATGTTTCTAATAAAAAACCTGAGACCCTTCCTATAGCAAGAGATGTGATATCCAAATCCTTCCCATTCCAATCCTGAGACCCTTCCTGTATATAACATGAGATGTGATATCCAACTCCTTCCCATTCCAACCTGAGACCCTTCCTATAGCATGGGATGTGATATCCAACTCCTTACCATTCAAATCCTGAGACCCTCCCTATAACAAGAGATGTCATATCCAACTCCTTCCCATTCCAAACCTGAGACCCTTCCTATAACATGAGATGTGATATCCAACTCCTTCAAATTCCAAACCTGAGACCCTTCCGATAGCATGAGATGTGATATCTCAATGCTTCAAAAACCAAACATGAGAACCATCCTATAACATGAGATGTGAAATCCAAATCCTTCCCTTCCCAAACCTGAGACTCTTCCTATAGCATGAGATGTGATATCTCAATGCTTCTACCAAACCTGAAACCCTTCCTATAGCATGAGATGTGATATCCAACTCCTTCCCATTCCAATCCTGAGACACATCCTATAGCATGAGATGTGATATCACAATGCTTCTAATACCAAACCTGAGACCCGTCCTATAACATGAGATGTGATTTCCAAATCCTTCCCCTTCCAAACCTGAGACCCTTCCTTTAGCATGAGATGTGATATCCAGCTCCTCCCATTCCAATCCTGAGACCCTTCCGATAGCAGAGATGTGATATTTCAATGCTTATACCAAACCTGAGACCCTTCCCATAGCATGAGATGTGATATCCAACTCCTTCCCATTCCAATCCTGAGACCCTTCCTATAGCATGAGATGTGATATCTCAATGCTTCTAATACCAAACCTGAGATCCTTCCTATAACATGAGATGTGATATCCAACTCCTTCCCATTCCAATCCCGAGACCCTTCCTATAGCATGAGATGTGATATCTCAATGCTTCTAATACCAAACCTAAGGTCCTTCCTATAACATGAGATGTGATATCCAAATCCTTCCCATTCCAAACCTGAGACCCTCCCTTTAGCATGAGATCTGATATCCAACTCCTTCCCATTCCAATCCTGGGACCCTTCCTATAACATGAGATGTGATATCCAACTCCTTCTATTCCAACCTGAGACCCATCCTATAGCATGAGATGGGATATCCAACTCCTTCCAAATCCAATCCTGATACCCTTCCGATAGCATGAGATGTGATATCCCAATGCTTCTACAAAACCTGACACCCATCCCATGGCATGAGATGTGATATCAAACTCCCGTCCTATACCATGAGACTTGATATCTCAATGCTTCTAATACCAAACCTGAGACCGGTCCAATAACATGAGATGTGATATCCAAATCCTTCCCCTTCCAAACCTTAGGCCCTTCCTTTATCATGAGATGTGATATCCAAGTCCTTCCCATTCCATTCCTGAGACCCTTCCTATAGCATGAGATGTGATATCTCAATGCTTCTAATACCAAACCTGAGACCCTTCCTATAACATGAGATGTGATATCCAAGTCCTTCCCATTCCAATCCTGAGACCCTTCCTATAGCATGAGATGTGATATCTCAATGCTTCTAATACCAAACCTGAGACCCTTCCTATAACATGAATTGTGATATCCAAATCCTTCCCATTCCAATCCTGAGACCCTTCCGATAGCAGAGATGTGATATCTCAATGCTTATACCAAACCTAAGACCCTTCCGATAGCATGAGATGTGATATCTCAATGCTTCTAATACCAAACATGAGATCCTTCCAATAACATGAGATATGATGTCCAAATCCCTCCCCTTCCAAACCTTAGACCATCCCTTTAGCATGAGATTTGATATCCAACTCCTTCCCATTCCAATCCTGAGACCCTTCTGATGTCATGAGATGTGATATCTCAATGCCTCTAAAACCAAACCTGAGATCCCACCTCTAACATGAAATGTGATATCCAACTCCTTCCCCTTCCAACCCTGAGAGCCTTCCTATAGAATGAGATGTGATATCCAAGTCCTTCCCATTCCAATCCTGAGACCCTTCCTATAACATGAGATGTGATATCCAACTCCTTCCCATTCCAATCATGAGACCCTTCCTATAGCTTGAGATGTGATATCCAACTCCTTCTCATTCCAATTCTGAGACCCTTCAGATAGCAGAGATGTGATATCCAACTCCTTCCCATTCCAAACCTGAGACCCTTCCGATAGCATGAGATGTGATATCTCAATGCTTCTAAAACCAAACATGAGAACCATCCTATAACATGAGATGTGAAATCCAAATCCTTCCCTTTCCAAACCTGAGACCCTTCCTATAGCATGAGATGAAATATCAAACTCCTTCCCATTCCAATCCTGAGATAGCTTGAGATGTGATATCCAACTCCATCCCATTCCAATCCTGAGACCCTTCCGATAGCATGAGATGTGATAGCTCAATGCTTATACCAAACCTGAGACCCTTCCTTTAGCATGAGATGTGATATCCAAATCCTTCACATTCCAATCCTGAGACCCTTCCTATAGCATGAGATGTGATATCTCAATGCTTCTAATACAAAACCTGAGATCCTTCCTGTAACATGAGATGTGATATCCAAGTCCTTCCCATTCCAATCCTGAGACCCTTCCTATAACATGAGATGTGATATCCAACTCCTTCTATTCCAACCTGAGACCCTTCCTATAGCATGAGATGGGATATCCAACTCCTTCCAAATCCAATCCTGATACCCTTCCGATAGCAGAGATGTGATATCTCAATGCTTCTATCAAACCTGATACCCTTCCTTTAGCATGAGATGTGATATTCAACTCCTTCCCATTCCAATCCTGAGACCCTTCCTAAAACATGAGACGTGATATCCAACTCCTTCCCATTCCAATCCTGAGACTCCTCCTATAGCATGAGATGTGATATCTCAATGCTTCTAATACCAGACCTGGGACCGGTCCTATAACATGAGATATGATATCAAAATCCTTCCCCTTCCAAACCTGAGACCCTTCCTATAGCAAGAGATGTGATATCCAATTCCTTCCCATTCCAATCCTGAGACCCTTCCTATAACGAGATGTGATATCCAACTCCTTCCCATTCCAACCTGAGACCCTTCCTGTAGCATGAGAAGGGAGATCCAACTCCTTCCCATTCCAATCCTGAGACCCTTCCTATGCCATGAGATGTGATATCTCAATGCTTCTAATACCAAACCTGGGACCCGTCCTATAACATGAGATACGTCCTATAACATGAGATATGATATCCAAATCCTTCCCCTTCCAAACCTGAGACCCTTCCTTTAGCATGAGATGTGATATCCAAATCCTTCCCATTCCAATACTGAAACCCTTCCTATAGCATGAGATGTCATATCTCAATGTTTCTAATAGAAAACCTGAGACCCTTCCTATAGCAAGAGATGTGATATCCAAATCCTTCCCATTTCAATCTTGAGACCCTTCCTATAACATGAGATGTGATATCCAACTCCTACCCATTCCAACCTGAGACCCTTCCTATAGCATGAGAAGGGATATCCAATTTCTTCCCATTCCAACCCTGAGACCCTTCCTATACCATGAGATGTGATATCTCAATGCTTCTAATACCAAACCTGGGAACCGTCCTATAACATGAGATGTGATATCTCAATGTTTCTAATAAAAAACCTGAGACCCTTCCTATAACATGAGATGTGATATCCAATTCCTTCCCATTCCAGACCTGAGACCCTTCCTTTAGCATGAGATGTGATATCCAAATACTTCCCATTCCAATCCTAAAACCCTTCCTATAGCATGAGATGTGATATCTCAATGTTTCTAATAAAAAACCTGAGACCCTTCCTATAGCAAGAGATGTGATATCCAAATCCTTCCCATTCCAATCCTGAGACCCTTCCTGTATATAACATGAGATGTGATATCCAACTCCTTCCCATTCCAACCTGAGACCCTTCCTATAGCATGAGATGTGATATCCAACTCCTTACCATTCAAATCCTGAGACCCTCCCTATAACAAGAGATGTCATATCCAACTCCTTCCCATTCCAAACCTGAGACCCTTCCTATAACATGAGATGTGATATCCAACTCCTTCAAATTCCAAACCTGAGACCCTTCCGATAGCATGAGATGTGATATCTCAATGCTTCAAAAACCAAACATGAGAACCATCCTATAACATGAGATGTGAAATCCAAATCCTTCCCTTCCCAAACCTGAGACTCTTCCTATAGCATGAGATGTGATATCTCAATGCTTCTACCAAACCTGAAACCCTTCCTATAGCATGAGATGTGATATCCAACTCCTTCCCATTCCAATCCTGAGACACATCCTATAGCATGAGATGTGATATCACAATGCTTCTAATACCAAACCTGAGACCCGTCCTATAACATGAGATGTGATTTCCAAATCCTTCCCCTTCCAAACCTGAGACCCTTCCTTTAGCATGAGATGTGATATCCAGCTCCTCCCATTCCAATCCTGAGACCCTTCCGATAGCAGAGATGTGATATTTCAATGCTTATACCAAAACCTGAGACCCTTCCCATAGCATGAGATGTGATATCCAACTCCTTCCCATTCCAATCCTGAGACCCTTCCTATAGCATGAGATGTGATATCTCAATGCTTCTAATACCAAACCTGAGATCCTTCCTATAACATGAGATGTGATATCCAACTCCTTCCCATTCCAATCCCGAGACCCTTCCTATAGCATGAGATGTGATATCTCAATGCTTCTAATACCAAACCTAAGGTCCTTCCTATAACATGAGATGTGATATCCAAATCCTTCCCATTCCAAACCTGAGACCCTCCCTTTAGCATGAGA
Source organism: Ambystoma mexicanum (assembly GCF_040938575.1). Classification (NCBI taxonomy): domain Eukaryota; kingdom Metazoa; phylum Chordata; class Amphibia; order Caudata; family Ambystomatidae; genus Ambystoma; species Ambystoma mexicanum. The sequence goes on from NC_090936.1 coordinate 345,881,437, forward strand.
TGTGATATCCAACTCCTTCCCATTCCAATCCTGAGACCCTTCCTATAACATGAGATGTGATATCCAACTCCTTCTATTCCAACCTGAGACCCATCCTATAGCATGAGATGGGATATTCAACTCCTTCCAAATCCAATCCTGATACCCTTCCGATAGCATGAGATGTGATATCCCAATGCTTCTACAAAACCTGAGACCCATACCATGGCATGAGATGTGATATCAAACTCCCGTCCTATACCATGAGACTTGATATCTCAATGCTTCTAATACCAAACCTGAGACCGGTCCAATAACATGAGATGTGATATCCAAATCCTTCCCCTTCCAAACCTTAGGCCCTTCCTTTATCATGAGATGTGATATCCAAGTCCTTCCCATTCCATTCCTGAGACCCTTCCTATAGCATGAGATGTGATATCTCAATGCTTCTAATACCAAACCTGAGACCCTTCCTATAACATGAGATGTGATATCCAAGTCCTTCCAATTCCAATCCTGAGACCCTTCCTATAGCATGAGATGTGATATCTCAATGCTTCTAATACCAAACCTGAGACCCTTCCTATAACATGAATTGTGATATCCAAATCCTTCCCATTCCAATCCTGAGACCCTTCCGATAGCAGAGATGTGATATCTCAATGCTTATACCAAACCTAAGACCCTTCCGATAGCATGAGATGTGATATCTCAATGCTTCTAATACCAAACCTGAGATCCTTCCAATAACATGAGATATGATGTCCAAATCCCTCCCCTTCCAAACCTTAGACCATCCCTTTAGCATGAGATTTGATATCCAACTCCTTCCCATTCCAATCCTGAGACCCTTCTGATGGCATGAGATGTGATATCTCAATGCCTCTAAAACCAAACCTGAGATCCCACCTCTAACATGAAATGTGATATCCAACTCCTTCCCCTTCCAACCCTGAGAGCCTTCCTATAGAATGAGATGTGATATCCAAGTCCTTCCCATTCCAATCCTGAGACCCTTCCTATAACATGAGATGTGATATCCAACTCCTTCCCATTCCAATCATGAGACCCTTCCTATAGTTTGAGATGTGATATCCAACTCCTTCTCATTCCAATTCTGAGACCCTTCAGATAGCAGAGATGTGATATCCAACTCCTTCCCATTCCAAACCTGAGACCCTTCCGATAGCATGAGATGTGATATCTCAATGCTTCTAAAACCAAACATGAGAACCATCCTATAACATGAGATGTGAAATCCAAATCCTTCCCTTTCCAAACCTGAGACCCTTCCTATAGCATGAGATGAAATATCAAACTCCTTCCCATTCCAATCCTGAGATAGCTTGAGATGTGATATCCAACTCCATCCCATTCCAATCCTGAGACCCTTCCGATAGCATGAGATGTGATAGCTCAATGCTTGTAATATCAAAACTGAGACCCTCCCTATAGTATGAGATGTGAATTCTAAGTCCTTCCCATTCCTATCCTGAGACCCTTCCGATAGCAGAGATGTGATATCTCAATGCTTATACCAAACCTGATGACCCTTCCTATGGCATTAGATGTGATATCCAACTCCTTCCCATTCCAATCCTGAGTTCCTTCCTATAGCATGAGATGTGATATCTCAATGCGTCTATCAAACCTGATACCCTTCCTTTAGCATGAGATGTGATATTCAACTCCTTCCCATTCCAATCCTGAGACCCTTCCTATAACATGAGACGTGATATCCAACTCCTTCCCATTCCAATCCTGAGACTCCTCCTATAGCATGAGATGTGATATCTCAATGCTTCTAATACCAGACCTGGGACCGGTCCTATAACATGAGATATGATATCCAAATCCTTCCCCTTCCAAACCTGAGACCCTTCCTATAGCAAGAGATGTGATATCCAATTCCTTCCCATTCCAATCCTGAGACCCTTCCTATAACGAGATGTGATATCCAACTCCTTCCCATTCCAACCTGAGACCCTTCCTGTAGCATGAGAAGGGAGATCCAACTCCTTCCCATTCCAATCCTGAGACCCTTCCTATACCATGAGATGTGATATCTCAATGCTTCTAATACCAAACCTGGGACCCGTCCTATAACATGAGATACGTCCTATAACATGAGATATGATATCCAAATCCTTCCCCTTCCAAAGCTGAGACCCTTCCTTTAGCATCAGATGTGATATCCAAATCCTTCCCATTCCAATACTGAAACCCTTCCTTAGCATGAGATGTCATATCTCAATGTTTCTAATAGAAAACCTGAGACCCTTCCTATAGCAAGAGATGTGATATCCAAATCCTTCCCATTTCAATCTTGAGACCCTTCCTATAACATGAGATGTGATATCCAACTCCTACCCATTCCAACCTGAGACCCTTCCTATAGCATGAGAAGGGATATCCAATTCCTTCCCAATCCAATCCTTAGACCCTTCCGATAGCAGAGATGTGATATGTCAATGCTTATACCAAACCTGAGACCCTTCCTTTAGCATGAGATGTGATATCCAAATCCTTCACATTCCAATCCTGAGACCCTTCCTATAGCATGAGATGTGATATCTCAATGCTTCTAATACAAAACCTGAGATCCTTCCTGTAACATGAGATGTGATATCCAAGTCCTTCCCATTCCAATCCTGAGACCCTTCCTATAACATGAGATGTGATATCCAACTCCTTCTATTCCAACCTGAGACCCTTCCTATAGCATGAGATGGGATATCCAACTCCTTCCAAATCCAATCCTGATACCCTTCCGATAGCATGAGATGTGATATCCCAATGCTTCTACAAAACCTGAGACCCATACCATGGCATGAGATGTGATATCAAACTCCCGTCCTATACCATGAGACTTCATATCTCAATGCTTCTAATACCAAACCTGAGACCGGTCCAATAACATGAGATGTGATATCCAAATCCTTCCCCTTCCAAACCTTAGACCCTTCCTTTATCATGAGATGTGATATCCAAGTCCTTCCCATTCCATTCCTGAGACCCTTCCTATAGCATGAGATGTGATATCTCAATGCTTCTAATACCAAACCTGAGACCCTTCCTATAACATGAGATGTGATATCCAAATCCTTCCCATTCCAATCCTGAGACCCTTCCGATAGCAGAGATGTGATATCTCAATGCTTATACCAAACCTGAGACCCTTCCGATAGCATGAGATGTGATATCTCAATGCTTCTAATACCAAACCTCAGATCCTTCCAATAACATGAGATGTGATGTCCAAATCCTTCCCCTTCCAAACCTTAGACCCTCCCTTTAGCATGAGATGTGATATCCAACTCCTTCCCATTCCAATCCTGAGACCCTTCCTATAACATGAGATGTGATATCCAAGTCCTTCCCATTCCATTCCTGAGACCCTTCCTATAGCATGAGATGTGATATCTCAATGCTTCTAATACCAAACCTGAGACCCTTCCTATAACATGAGATGTGATATCCAAATCCTTCCCATTCCAATCCTGAGACCCTTCCGATAGCAGAGATGTGATATCTCAATGCTTATACCAAACCTGAGACCCTTCCGATAGCATGAGATGTGATATCTCAATGCTTCTAATACCAAACCTCAGATCCTTCCAATAACATGAGATGTGATGTCCAAATCCTTCCCCTTCCAAACCTTAGACCCTCCCTTTAGCATGAGATGTGATATCCAACTCCTTCCCATTCCAATCCTGAGACCCTTCCTATAACATGAGATGTGATATCCAACTCCTTCCCATTCCAATCATGAGACCCTTCCTATAGCTTGAGATGTGATATCCAACTCCTTCTCATTCCAATTCTGAGACCCGTCCTATACCATGAGACTTGATATCTCAATGCTTCAAATACCAAACCTGAGACCGGTCCTATAACATGAGATGTGATACCCAAATCCGTCCCCTTCCAAACCTTAGACCCTTCCTATAGCATGAGATGTGATATCTCATTGCTTCTAATACCAAACCTGAGACCCTTCCTATAACGAGATGGGATATCCAACTCCTTCCCATTCCAATCCTGAGACCCTTCAGATAGCGGAGATGTGATATCCAACTCCATCCCATTCCAATCCTGAGACCCTTCCGATAGCATGAGATGTGATAGCTCAATGCTTCTAATATCAAAACTGAGACCCTCCCTATAGTATGAGATGTGAATTCTAAGTCCTTCCCATTCCTATCCTGAGACCCTTCCGATAGCAGAGATGTGATATCTCAATGCTTATACCAAACCTGATGACCCTTCCTATGGCATTAGATGTGATATCCAACTCCTTCCCATTCCAATCCTGAGTTCCTTCCTATAGCATGAGATGTGATATCTCAATGCTTCTATCAAACCTGATACCCTTCCTTTAGCATGAGATGTGATATTCAACTCCTTCCCATTCCAATCCTGAGACCCTTCCTATAACATGAGACGTGATATCCAACTCCTTCCCATTCCAATCCTGAGACTCCTCCTATAGCATGAGATGTGATATCTCAATGCTTCTAATACCAGACCTGGGCCCGGTCCTATAACATGAGATATGATATCCAAATCCTTCCCCTTCCAAACCTGAGACCCTTCCTATAGCAAGAGATGTGACATCCAATTCCTTCCCATTCCAATCCTGAGACCCTTCCTATAACGAGATGTGATATCCAACTCCTTCCCATTCCAACCTGAGACCCTTCCTGTAGCATGAGAAGGGAGATCCAACTCCTTCCCATTCCAATCCTGAGACCCTTCCTATGCCATGAGATGTGATATCTCAATGCTTCTAATACCAAACCTGGGACCCGTCCTATAACATGAGATACGTCCTATAACATGAGATATGATATCCAAATCCTTCCCCTTCCAAACCTGAGACCCTTCCTTTAGCATGAGATGTGATATCCAAATCCTTCCCATTCGAATACTGAAACCCTTCCTATAGCATGAGATGTCATATCTCAATGTTTCTAATAGAAAACCTGAGACCCTTCCTATAGCAAGAGATGTGATATCCAAATCCTTCCCATTTCAATCTTGAGACCCTTCCTATAACATGAGATGTGATATCCAACTCCTACCCATTCCAACCTGAGACCCTTCCTATAGCATGCATGAGAAGGGATATCCAATTCCTTCCCATTCCACCCCTGAGACCCTTCCTATACCATGAGATGTGATATCTCAATGCTTCTAATACCAAACCTGGGAACCGTCCTATAACATGAGATGTGATATCTCAATGTTTCTAATAAAAAACCTGAGGCCCTTCCTATAACATGAGATGTGATATCCAATTCCTTCCCATTCCAGACCTGAGACCGTTCCTTTAGCATGAGATGGAATATCCAAATACTTCCCATTCCAATCCTAAAACCCTTCCTATAGCATGAGATGTGATATCTCAATGTTTCTAATAAAAAACCTGAGACCCTTCCTATAGCAAGAGATGTGATATCCAAATCCTTCCCATTCCAATCCTGAGACCCTTCCTGTATATAACATGAGTTGTGATATCCAACTCCTTCCCATTCCAAACTGAGACCCTTCCTATAGCATGAGATGTGATATCCAACTCCTTACCATTCAAATCCTGAGACCCTCCCTATAACAAGAGATGTCATATCCAACTCCTTCCCATTCCAAACCTGAGACCCTTCCTATAACATGAGATGTGATATCCAACTCCTTCCCATTCCAAACCTGAGACCCTTCCGATAGCATGAGATGTGATATCTCAATGCTTCAAAAACCAAACATGAGAACCATCCTATAACATGAGATGTGAAATCCAAATCCTTCCCTTCCCAAACCTGAGACTCTTCCTATAGCATGAGATGTAATATCTCAATGCTTCTACCAAACCTGAAACCCTTCCTATAGCATGAGATGTGATATCCAACTCCTTCCCATTCCAATCCTGAGACACATCCTATAGCATGAGATGTGATATCACAATGCTTCTAATACCAAACCTGAGACCCGTCCTATAACATGAGATGTGATATCCAAATCCTTCCCCTTCCAAACCTGAGACCCTTCCTTTAGCATGAGATGTGATATCCAGCTCCTCCCATTCCAATCCTGAGACCCTTCCGATAGCAGAGATGTGATATTTCAATGCTTATACCAAACCTGAGACCCTTCCCATAGCATGAGATGTGATATCCAACTCCTTCCCATTCCAATCCTGAGACCCTTCCTATAGCATGAGATGTGATATCTCAATGCTTCTAATACCAAACCTGAGATCCTTCCTACAACATGAGATGTGATATCCAACTCCTTCCCATTCCAATCCCGAGACCCTTCCTATAGCATGAGATGTGATATCTCAATGCTTCTAATACCAAACCTAAGGTCCTTCCTATAACATGAGATGTGATATCCAAATCCTTCCCATTCAAAACCTGAGACCCTCCCTTTAGCATGAGATGTGATATCCAACTCCTTCCCATTCCAATCCTGATACCCTTCTGATAGCATGAGATGTGATATCTCAATGCCTCTAATACCAAACCTGAGATACTACCTCTAACATGAAATGTGATATCCAACTCCTTCCTTTTCCAAACCTGAGACCCTTCCTACAGCATGTGATGTGATATCCAAGTCCTTCCCATTCCAATCCTGAGACCCTTCCTATAACATGAGATGTGATATCCAACTCCTTCTATTCCAACCTGAGACCCTTCCTATAGCATGAGATGGGATATCCAACTCCTTCCAAATCCAATCCTGATACCCTTCCGATAGCATGAGATGTGATATCCCAATGCTTCTACAAAACCTGACACCCATACCATGGCATGAGATGTGATATCAAACTCCCGTCCTATACCATGAGACTTGATATCTCAATGCTTCTAATACCAAACCTGAGACCGGTCCAATAACATGAGATGTGATATCCAAATCCTTCCCCTTCCAAACCTTAGACCCTTCCTTTATCATGAGATGTGATATCCAAGTCCTTCCCATTCCATTCCTGAGACCCTTCCTATAGCATGAGATGTGATATCTCAATGCTTCTAATACCAAACCTGAGACCCTTCCTATAACGAGATGTGATATCCAAGTCCTTCCCATTCCAATCCTGAGACCCTTCCTATAGCATGAGATGTGATATCTCAATGCTTCTAATACCAAACCTGAGACCCTTCCTATAACATGAATTGTGATATCCAAATCCTTCCCATTCCAATCCTGAGACCCTTCCGATAGCAGAGATGTGATATCTCAATGCTTATACCAAACCTAAGACCCTTCCGATAGCATGAGATGTGATATCTCAATGCTTCTAATACCAAACCTGAGATCCGTCCAATAACATGAGATATGATGTCCAAATCCCTCCCCTTCCAAACCTTAGACCATCCCTTTAGCATGAGATTTGATATCCAACTCCTTCCCATTCCAATCCTGAGACCCTTCTGATGGCATGAGATGTGATATCTCAATGCCTCTAAAACCAAACCTGAGATCCTACCTCTAACATGAAATGTGATATCCAACTCCTTCCCCTTCCTACCCTGAGAGCCTTCCTATAGAATGAGATGTGATATCCAAGTCCTTCCCATTCCAATCCTGAGACCCTTCCTATAACATGAGATGTGATATCCAACTCCTTCCCATTCCAATCATGAGACCCTTCCTATAGCTTGAGATGTGATATCCAACTCCTTCTATTCCAACCTGAGACCCTTCCTATAGCATGAGATGGGATATCCAACTCCTTCCAAAACCAATCCTGATACCCTTCCGATAGCATGAGATGTGATATCCCAATGCTTCTACAAAACCTGAGACCCATACCATGGCATGAGATGTGATATCAAACTCCCGTCCTATACCATGAGACTTCATATCTCAATGCTTCTAATACCAAACCTGAGACCGGTCCAATAACATGAGATGTGAAATCCAAATCCTTCCCCTTCCAAACCTTAGACCCTTCCTTTATCATGAGATGTGATATCCAAGTCCTTCCCATTCCATTCCTGAGACCCTTCCTATAGCATGAGATGTGATATCTCAATGCTTCTAATACCAAACCTGAGACCCTTCCTATAACATGAGATGTGATATCCAAATCCTTCCCATTCCAATCCTGAGACCCTTCCGATAGCAGAGATGTGATATCTCAATGCTTATACCAAACCTGAGACCCTTCCGATAGCATGAGATGTGATATCTCAATGCTTCTAATACCAAACCTCAGATCCTTCCAATAACATGAGATGTGATGTCCAAATCCTTCCCCTTCCAAACCTCAGACCCTCCCTTTAGCATGAGATGTGATATCCAACTCCTTCCCATTCCAATCCTGAGACCCTTCCTATAACATGAGATGTGATATCCAACTCCTTCCCATTCCAATCATGAGACCCTTCCTATAGCTTGAGATGTGATATCCAACTCCTTCTCATTCCAATTCTGAGACCCGTCCTATACCATAAGACTTGATATCTCAATGCTTCAAATACCAAACCTGAGACCGGTCCTATAACATGAGATGTGATACCCAAATCCGTCCCCTTCCAAACCTTAGACCCTTCCTATAGCATGAGATGTGATATCTCATTGCTTCTAATACCAAACCTGAGACCCTTCCTATAACGAGATGGGATATCCAACTCCTTCCCATTCCAATCCTGAGACCCTTCAGATAGCAGTGATGTGATATCCAACTCCTTCCCATTCCAAACCTGAGACCCTTCCGATAGCATGAGATGTGATATCTCAATGCTTCTAAAACCAAACATGAGAACCATCCTATAACATGAGATGTGAAATCCAAATCCTTCCCTTTCCAAACCTGAGACCCTTCCTATAGCTTGAGATGAAATATCAAACTCCTTCCCATTCCAATCCTGAGATAGTTTGAGATGTGATATCCAACTCCATCCCATTCCAATCCTGAGACCCTTCCGATAGCATGAGATGTGATAGCTCAATGCTTCTAATATCAAAACTGAGACCCTCCCTATAGTATGAGATGTGAATTCTAAGTCCTTCCCATTCCTATCCTGAGACCCTTCCGATAGCAGAGATGTGATATCTCAATGCTTATACCAAACCTGATGACCCTTCCTATGGCATTAGATGTGATATCCAACTCCTTCCCATTCCAATCCTGAGTTCCTTCCTATAGCATGAGATGTGCTATCTCAATGCTTCTATCAAACCTGATACCCTTCCTTTAGCATGAGATGTGATATTCAACTCCTTCCCATTCCAATCCTGAGACCCTTCCTATAACATGAGACGTGATATCCAACTCCTTCCCATTCCAATCCTGAGACTCCTCCTATAGCATGAGATGTGATATCTCAATGCTTCTAATACCAGACCTGGGACCGGTCCTATAACATGAGATATGATATCCAAATCCTTCCCCTTCCAAACCTGAGACCCTTCCTATAGCAAGAGATGTGACATCCAATTCCTTCCCATTCCAATCCTGAGACCCTTCCTATAACGAGATGTGATATCCAACTCCTTCCCATTCCAACCTGAGACCCTTCCTGTAGCATGAGAAGGGAGATCCAACTCCTTCCCATTCCAATCCTGAGACCCTTCCTATGCCATGAGATGTGATATCTCAATGCTTCTAATACCAAACCTGGGACCCGTCCTATAACATGAGATACGTCCTATAACATGAGATATGATATCCAAATCCTTCCCCTTCCAAACCTGAGACCCTTCCTTTAGCATGAGATGTGATATCCAAATCCTTCCCATTCCAATACTGAAACCCTTCCTATAGCATGAGATGTCATATCTCAATGTTTCTAATAGAAAACCTGAGACCCTTCCTATAGCAAGAGATGTGATATCCAAATCCTTCCCATTTCAATCTTGAGACCCTTCCTATAACATGAGATGTGATATCCAACTCCTACCCATTCCAACCTGAGACCCTTCCTATAGCATGAGAAGGGATATCCAATTCCTTCCCATTCCAACCCTGAGACCCTTCCTATACCATGAGATGTGATATCTCAATGCTTCTAATACCAAACCTGGGAACCGTCCTATAACATGAGATGTGATATCTCAATGTTTCTAATAAAAAACCTGAGACCCTTCCTATAACATGAGATGTGATATCCAATTCCTTCCCATTCCAGACCCGAGACCCTTCCTTTAGCATGAGATGTGATATCCAAATACTTCCCATTCCAATCCTAAAACCCTTCCTATAGCATGAGATGTGATATCTCAATGTTTCTAATAAAAAACCTGAGACCCTTCCTATAGCAAGAGATGTGATATCCCAATCCTTCCCATTCCAATCCTGAGACCCTTCCTGTATATAACATGAGATGTGATATCCAACTCCTTCCCATTCCAAACCTGAGACCCTTCCTATAACATGAGATGTGATATCCAACTCCTTCCCATTCCAAACCTGAGACCCTTCCGATAGCATGAGATGTGATATCTCAATGCTTCAAAAACCAAACATGAGAACCATCCTATAACATGAGATGTGAAATCCAAATCCTTCCCTTCCCAAACCTGAGACTCTTCCTATAGCATGAGATGTGATATCTCAATGCTTCTACCAAACCTGAAACCCTTCCTATAGCATGAGATGTGATATCCACTCCTTCCCATTCCAATCCTGAGACACATCCTATAGCATGAGATGTGATATCACAATGCTTCTAATACCAAACCTGAGACCCGTCCTATAACATGAGATGTGATATCCAAATCCTTCCCCTTCCAAACCTGAGACCCTTCCTTTAGCATGAGATGTGATATCCAGCTGCTCCCATTCCAATCCTGAGACCCTTCCGATAGCAGAGATGTGATATTTCAATGCTTATACCAAACCTGAGACCCTTCCCATAGCATGAGATGTGATATCCAACTCCTTCCCATTCCAATCCTGAGACCCTTCCTATAGCATGAGTTGTGATATCTCAATGCTTCTAATACCAAACCTGAGATCCTTCCTACAACGTGAGATGTGATATCCAACTCCTTCCCATTCCAATCCCGAGACCCTTCCTATAGCATGAGATGTGATATTGCAATGCTTCTAATACCAAACCTAAGGTCCTTCCTATAACATGAGATGTGATATCCAAATCCTTCCCATTCCAAACCTGAGACCCTCCCTTTAGCATGAGATGTGATATCCAACTCCTTCCCATTCCAATCCTGATACCCTTCTGATAGCATGAGATGTGATATCTCAATGCCTCTAATACCAAACCTGAGATCCTACCTCTAACACGAAATGTGATATCCAACTCCTTCCTTTTCCAAACCTGAGACCCTTCCTACAGCATGTGATGTGATATCCAAGTCCTTCCCATTCCAATCCTGAGACCCTTCCTATAACATGAGATGTGATATCCAACTCCTTCTATTCCAACCTGAGACCCTTCCTATAGCATGAGATGGGATATCCAACTCCTTCCAAATCCAATCCTGATACCCTTCCGATAGCATGAGATGTGATATCCCAATGCTTCTACAAAACCTGACACCCATACCATGGCATGAGATGTGATATCAAACTCCCGTCCTATACCATGAGACTTGATATCTCAATGCTTCTAATACCAAACCTGAGACCGGTCCAATAACATGAGATGTGATATCCAAATCCTTCCCCTTCCAAACCTTAGACCCTTCCTTTATCATGAGATGTGATATCCAAGTCCTTCCCATTCCATTCCTGAGACCCTTCCTACAGCATGAGATGTGATATCTCAATGCTTCTAATACCAAACCTGAGACCCTTCCTATAACGAGATGTGATATCCAAGTCCTTCCCATTCCAATCCTGAGACCCTTCCTATAGCATGAGATGTGATATCTCAATGCTTGTAATACCAAACCTGAGACCCTTCCTATAACATGAATTGTGATATCCAAATCCTTCCCATTCCAATCCTGAGACCCTTCCGATAGCAGAGATGTGATATCTCAATGCTTATACCAAACCTAAGACCCTTCCGATAGCATGAGATGTGATATCTCAATGCTTCTAATACCAAACCTGAGATCCTTCCAATAACATGAGATATGATGTCCGAATCCCTCCCCTTCCAAACCTTAGACCATCCCTTTAGCATGAGATTTGATATCCAACTCCTTCCCATTCCAATCCTGAGACCCTTCTGATGGCATGAGATGTGATATCTCAATGCCTCTAAAACCAAACCTGAGATCCTACCTCTAACATGAAATGTGATATCCAACTCCTTCCCCTTCCAACCCTGAGAGCCTTCCTATAGAATGAGATGTGATATCCAAGTCCTTCCCATTCCAATCCTGAGACCCTTCCTATAACATGAGATGTGACATCCAACTCCTTCCCATTCCAATCATGAGACCCTTCCTATAGCTTGAGGTGTGATATCCAACTCCTTCTCATTCCAATTCTGAGACCCGTCCTATACCATGAGACTTGATATCTCAATGCTTCAAATACCAAACCTGAGACCGGTCCTATAACATGAGATGTGATACCCAAATCCGTCCCCTTCCAAACCTTAGACCCTTCCTATAGCATGAGATGTGATATCTCATTGCTTCTAATACCAAACCTGAGACCCTTCCTATAACGAGATGGGATATCCAACTCCTTCCCATTCCAATCCTGAGACCCTTCAGATAGCAGAGATGTGATATCCAACTCCTTCCCATTCCAAACCTGAGACCCTTCCGATAGCATGAGATGTGATATCTCAATGCTTCTAAAACCAAACATGAGAACCATCCTATAACATGAGATGTGAAATCCAAATCCTTCCCTTTCCAAACCTGAGACCCTTCCTATAGCTTGAGATGAAATATCAAACTCCTTCCCATTCCAATCCTGAGATAGCTTGAGATGTGATATCCAACTCCATCCCATTCCAATCCTGAGACCCTTCCGGTAGCATGAGATGTGATAGCTCAATGCTTCTAATATCAAAACTGAGACCCTCCCTATAGTATGAGATGTGAATTCTAAGTCCTTCCCATTCCTATCCTGAGACCCTTCCGATAGCAGAGATGTGATATCTCAATGCTTATACCAAACCTGATGACCCTTCCTATGGCATTAGATGTGATATCCAACTCCTTCCCATTCCAATCCTGAGTTCCTTCCTATAGCATGAGATGTGATATCTCAATGCTTCTATCAAACGTGATACCCTTCCTTTAGCATGAGATGTGATATTCAACTCCTTCCCATTCCAATCCTGAGACCCTTCCTATAACATGAGACGTGATATCCAACTCCTTCCCATTCCAATCCTGAGACTCCTCCTATAGCATGAGATGTGATATCTCAATGCTTCTAATGCCAGACCTGGGACCGGTCCTATAACATGAGATATGATATCCAAATCCTTCCCCTTCCAAACCTGAGACCCTTCCTATAGCAAGAGATGTGATATCCAATTCCTTCCCATTCCAATCCTGAGACCCTTCCTATAACGAGATGTGATATCCAACTCCTTCCCATTCCAACCTGAGACCCTTCCTGTAGCATGAGAAGGGAGATCCAACTCCTTCCCATTCCAATCCTGAGACCCTTCCTATACCATGAGATGTGATATCTCAATGCTTCTAATACCAAAGCTGGGACCCGTCCTATAACATGAGATACGTCCTATAACATGAGATATGATATCCAAATCCTTCCCCTTCCAAACCTGAGACCCTTCCTTTAGCATGAGAAGTGATATCCAAATCCTTTCCATTCCAATACTGAAACCCTTCCTATAGCATGAGATGTCATATCTCAATGTTTCTAAAAGAAAACCTGAGACCCTTCCTATAGCAAGAGATGTGATATCCAAATCCTTCCCATTTCAATCTTGAGACCCTTCCTATAACATGAGATGTGATATCCAACTCCTACCCATTCCAACCTGAGACCCTTCCTATAGCAGGAGAAGGGATATCCAATTCCTTCCCAATCCAATGCTTCTAATACCAAACCTGAGACCCCTCCTAAAACATGAGATGTGAGATCCAAATCCTTCCCCTTCCAGACCTGAGACCTTTCCTTTAGCATGAGATGTGATATCCAACTCCTTCCCATTCCAAACCTGAGACCCTTCCGATAGCATGAGATGTGATATCTCAATGCTTCTAAAACCAAACATGAGAACCATCCTATAACATGAGATGTGAAATCCAAATCATTCCCTTTCCAAACCTGAGACCCTTCCTATAGCTTGAGATGAAATATCAAACTCCTTCCCCTTCCAACCCTGAGAGCCTTCCTATAGAATGAGATGTGATATCCAAGTCCTTCCATTCCAATCCTGAGACCCTTCCTATAACATGAGATGTGATATCCAACTCCTTCCCATTCCAATCATGAGACCCTTCCTATAGCTTGAGATGTGATATCCAACTCCTTCTCATTCCAATTCTGAGACCCGTCCTATACCATGAGACTTGATATCTCAATGCTTCAAATACCAAACCTGAGACCGGTCCTATAACATGAGATGTGATACCCAAATCCGTCCCCTTCCAAACCTTAGACCCTTCCTATAGCATGAGATGTGATATCTCATTGCTTCTAATACCAAACCTGAGACCCTTCCTATAACGAGATGGGATATCCAACTCCTTCCCATTCCAATCCTGAGACCCTTCAGATAGCAGAGATGTGATATCCAACTCCTTCCCATTCCAAACCTGAGACCCTTCCGATAGCATGAGATGTGATATCTCAATGCTTCTAAAACCAAACATGAGAACCATCCTATAACATGAGATGTGAAATCCAAATCCTTCCCTTTCCAAACCTGAGACCCTTCCTATAGCTTGAGATGAAATATCAAACTCCTTCCCATTCCAATCCTGAGATAGCTTGAGATGTGATATCCAACTCCATCCCATTCCAATCCTGAGACCCTTCCGATAGCATGAGATGTGATAGCTCAATGCTTCTAATATCAAAACTGAGACCCTCCCTATAGTATGAGATGTGAATTCTAAGTCCTTCCCATTCCTATCCTGAGACCCTTCCGATAGCAGAGTTGTGATATCTCAATGCTTATACCAAACCTGATGACCCTTCCTATGGCATTAGATGTGATATCCAACTCCTTCCCATTCCAATCCTGAGTTCCTTCCTATAGCATGACATGTGATATCTCAATGCTTCTATCAAACCTGATACCCTTCCTTTAGCATGAGATGTGATATTCAACTCCTTCCCATTCCAATCCTGAGACCCTTCCTATAACATGAGACGTGATATCCAACTCCTTCCCATTCCAATCCTGAGACTCCTCCTATAGCATGAGATGTGATATCTCAATGCTTCTAATGCCAGACCTGGGACCGGTCCTATAACATGAGATATGATATCCAAATCCTTCCCCTTCCAAACCTGAGACCCTTCCTATAGCAAGAGATGTGAAATCCAATTCCTTCCCATTCCAATCCTGAGACCCTTCCTATAACGAGATGTGATATCCAACTCCTTCCCATTCCAACCTGAGACCCTTCCTGTAGCATGAGAAGGGAGATCCAACTCCTTCCCATTCCAATCCTGAGACCCTTCCTATACCATGAGATGTGATATCTCAATGCTTCTAATACCAAAGCTGGGACCCGTCCTATAACATGAGATACGTCCTATAACATGAGATATGATATCCAAATCCTTCCCCTTCCAAACCTGAGACCCATCCTTTAGCATGAGATGTGATATCCAAATCCTTCCCATTCCAATACTGAAACCCTTCCTATAGCATGAGATGTCATATCTCAAGGTTTCTAAAAGAAAACCTGAGACCCTTCCTATAGCAAGAGATGTGATATCCAAATCCTTCCCATTTCAATCTTGAGACCCTTCCTATAACATGAGATGTGATATCCAACTCCTACCCATTCCAACCTGAGACCCTTCCTATAGCATGAGAAGGGATATCCAATTCCTTCCCAATCCAATGCTTCTAATACCAAACCTGAGACCCGTCCTAAAACATGAGATGTGAGATCCAAATTCTTCCCCTTCCAGACCTGAGACCTTTCCTTTAGCATGAGATGTGATATCCAACTCCTTCCCATTCCAAACCTGAGACCCTTCCGATAGCATGAGATGTGATATCTCAATGCTTCTAAAACCAAACATGAGAACCATCCTATAACATGAGATGTGAAATCAAAATCATTCCCTTTCCAAACCTGAGACCCTTCCTATAGCTTGAGATGAAATATCAAACTCCTTCCCATTCCAATCCTGAGATAGCTTGAGATGTGATATCCAACTCCATCCCATTCCAATCCTGAGACCCTTCCGATAGCATGAGACGTGATAGCTCAATGCTTCTAATATCACAACTGAGACCCTCCCTATAGTATGAGATGTGAATTCTAAGTCCTTCACATTCCTATCCCGAGACCCTTCCGATAGCAGAGATGTGATATCTCAATGCTTATACCGAACCTGATGACCCTTCCTTTAGCATGAGATGTGATATTCAACTCCTTCCCATTCCAATCCTGAGACCCTTCCTATAACATGAGACGTGATTTCCAACTCCTTCCCATTCCAAACCTGAGACCTTTCCTTTAGCATATGTGATATCCAACTACTTCCCATTCCAATCCTGAGACCCTTCCGATAGCATGAGACGTGATATCCATCTCCTTCCCATTCCAATACTGAGAGCCTTCCAATAGCATATGTGATATCTCAATGCTTCTAATATCAAAACTGAGACCCTCCCTATAACATGAGATGTGATATCCAACTCCTTCCCATTCCAATCGAGACCCTTCCTATAACATGAGATGTGATATCTCTATGCTTCTAATACCAAACCTGACGCCCTTCCCGTAGTATATGTGAAATCCAACTCCTTCCCATTCCAAACTTGTGATCCTTCCTGTAGCATGAAATGTGATTTTTCACCCCTTCCAATACCATACCCGAGACCATTCCCACAGCCTGAGATTTGAAATCTCATTTCTTCCAATACCAAACCCGAGACCCTTCCGATAGGATGTGATTTGATATCTCAGTGCTTCTAATACCAAACCTGAGACCCTCCCTATAACAAGAGATATCATATCCAACTCCTTCCCATTCCAATCCTGAGACTCTTCCTATAGCATGACATGTGATATCGAACTTCCCATTCAAATCCTGAGACTCAGACCTCCCTGTCTAACCTCACCACTCCTAGCTCCCGGATTGATAATGCACTCCTGCTGTGTCTTCTCTCCCTTCTTCTGCTTCCTTTCCTCTCTCCTTCCTCATGTGCCCTAGGTCAGGCTCCTTCTACACCTCCGCAAGGATTACTGATTTGTACCCCTCCCCACTCTCAACTCTCACTCAGTTAACACTCATCTGACATCTGCTCTAACCGAGACATGGATGACGGCCAGCGCTGTCTCGAGCTCTGACACTTTCCTCCCTGATGACAAGTTCCTCTCCATGCCCAGATCCAACCGTTCTTGAGGGGGAGTATCCTTGATTCCTGTAGTAAATTGCTTTCCTTTGCAGGCCGACTCCTCTCACGAATGCCTTGTCTGCATGCATTCTCTCTTTCCTGGCCATTCTCTCGCCGTGGCTATTTGCCTACCCCCTTCCTCTCTCAGTGGATGGACTTCTCCATCCTAGCCTCCTACCACTCAACTCCGCCTACTTGGAGAATTCAAAATGAACCTGTATGCTTCCTGACCTGGACTTTTACGAGATCTGCAACTCTTCATGTCTCTGGCTCTACACACTGCAGGGAATACTCAGGATTTTCTGATCTCAGACATCCCCCTCTGTAACCCTCTCAACAATCCTCTCCCGTGGTGATCAAGTTCTCATCTCCAAAGAAGGCTAACTACCAGCTGTTCCTCCTCAGTGGAGTTCTCCCTTTCTGTCCCTGCTCTCTGCACCGTTTCGCGTTGCAAACACTTGCTTCCCTGCTCTCTGGTTTAGACGCTTTTCCTTCTTCCTTTCTGTGCTTGTTCTCTGCATCGTTTTGCGTTGCAGAGAACAACTCGCTTCCCAGCTCTCTGGTTTAGACGTGTGTTCCCTGCGTTCTCTCCTCTTCCCGCTGCCTTCAAATCAACAAATGAGCTTCAAAAGATACACGGTGCTCAGAATGCTTCATAACACCCATTATTCAAGATATAGCTGTAACCCGCTAGACGTATTGAAAAGTGCTAAAAACTAGCAAAAATAGCTAGAAAATGTTCTTTCCTTGCGTTTTGGTAAATACGAATTCTGGTGGATTCCCATTTTGTACTCTGTTCCTGCATTTGTTCAGTCGAATCCTGATGTTTTTAACCATTCGTCACCCATACAAGGGGGATCAAAATCTACTGTTCACAGGCTGAATGTATACTGCTGAAATCGTCAATGCATTATCGGGTAAACCGACTGTTCTGGAAAGTGTATTTGCCATCTGTTATTCCAGTCAGCATGTTTTCATCGTCCCTTCTTGTTTCAAGGCTGCACTCCCGTGGTGATCACATTCTCCTCTCCAGAGCAGGCTAACTACCAGCTGCTCCTCCTCAGAGGCGTTCCACCTTTCTGTCCCTGCTCCCTGCACCGTTTCGCGTTGCATGTACTCGCTTCCCAGCTCTCTGGTTTAGATGCGTGTTCCCTGCCTTCTCTCCTCTTCCTACAGCCTTCCAATGAGCCCCACAAGATAGTGTTCAGAATGCTTTATAACCCCATTATTCAACATATAGCTGTAACCCGCTAGACGTATTGAAACGTGCTAAAAACTAGCAAAAATAGCTAGAAAATGTACTTCCCTCGCGTTTTTGTAAATGCGAATTCTGGTGTGTTCCCATGTTGTATGTACTGTGTCCGTGCGTTTGTTGTCGAATCCTGAAGTTTTTAACCACTGTTCTCCCATACTGGGGAGGGGGGGGGGGGGTCAACATCTACTGCTGTTCACAGGCTGAATGTATACGGCTGAAATATTCAAGGCATTATCAGCTTTCCTGACTGTTTTGGAACGTGTATTTGCCATCTGTTAATGCAGTCGCCCTTTGTTCATCGTTCCTTTTAGTTTACAGGCTGCACTCCCCTAGTGATCACATTCTTCTGTCCTATGCAGGGTAACTACCAGCTGCTCCTCCTCATAGGTGTTCATCCTTTCTGTCCCTGCTCCCTGCACCGTTTCGCGTTGCATGTACTCGCTTCCCAGCTCTCTGGTTGATATGCGTGTTCCCTGCCTTCTCTCCTCTTGCTACAGCCTTCCAATTTGCTCCACAAGATAGTGTTCAGAATGCTTTATAACACCCATTATTCAACATATAGCTGTAACCCGCTAGACGTATTGAAAAGTGCTAAAAACTAGCAAAAATAGCTAGAAAATGTTCTTTCCTCGCGTTTTGGTAAATACGAATTCTGGTGGATTCCCATTTTGTACTCTGTTCCTGCATTTGTTCAGTCGAATCCTGATGTTTTTAACCATTCGTCACCCATACAAGGGGGATCAAAATCTACTGTTCACAGGCTGAATGTATACTGCTGAAATCGTCAATGCATTATCGGGTAAACCGACTGTTCTGGAAAGTGTATTTGCCATCTGTTATTCCAGTCAGCATGTTTTCATCGTCCCTTCTTGTTTCAAGGCTGCACTCCCGTGGTGATCACATTCTCCTCTCCAGAGCAGGCTAACTACCAGCTGCTCCTCCTCAGAGGCGTTCCACCTTTCTGTCCCTGCTCCCTGCACCGTTTCGCGTTGCATGTACTCGCTTCCCAGCTCTCTGGTTTAGATGCGTGTTCCCTGCCTTCTCTCCTCTTCCTACAGCCTTCCAATGAGCTCCACAAGATAGTGTTCAGAATGCTTTATAACCCCATTATTCAACATATAGCTGTAACCCGCTAGACGTATTGAAACGTGCTAAAAACTAGCAAAAATAGCTAGAAAATGTACTTCCCTCGCGTTTTTGTAAATGCGAATTCTGGTGTGTTCCCATGTTGTATGTACTGTGTCCGTGCGTTTGTTGTCGAATCCTGAAGTTTTTAACCACTGTTCTCCCATACTGGGGAGGGGGGGGGGGGGTCAACATCTACTGCTGTTCACAGGCTGAATGTATACGGCTGAAATATTCAAGGCATTATCAGCTTTCCTGACTGTTTTGGAACGTGTATTTGCCATCTGTTAATGCAGTCGCCCTTTGTTCATCGTTCCTTTTAGTTTACAGGCTGCACTCCCCTAGTGATCACATTCTTCTGTCCTATGCAGGGTAACTACCAGCTGCTCCTCCTCATAGGTGTTCATCCTTTCTGTCCCTGCTCCCTGCACCGTTTCGCGTTGCATGTACTCGCTTCCCAGCTCTCTGGTTGATATGCGTGTTCCCTGCCTTCTCTCCTCTTGCTACAGCCTTCCAATTTGCTCCACAAGATAGTGTTCAGAATGCTTTATAACACCCATTATTCAACATATAGCTGTAACCCGCTAGACGTATTGAAACGTGCTAAAAACTAGCAAAAACAGCTAGAAAATGTACTTCCCTCGCGTTTTGGTAAATGCAGGGTACACGCGTCTAAACCAGAGAGCATGGAAGCGAGCATTTCAGCAGTATAAATTCAGCCTGTGAACAACACATTTTGATCCTCCCTTGTATGGGAGAAGAGTGGTTCAAAAGACCAGGATTCGACAGAACAAACGCACGAACAGAGTACAAAATGGGAATCCACCAGAATTCGCATTTACCCAAACGCGAGGAAAGTACATTTTCTAGCTGTTTCTGCTCGTTTTTAGCACGTTTCAATACGTCTAGCGGGTTACAGCTATATGTTGAATAATGGGTGTTATAAAGCATTCTGAACACTGTATCTTGTGGAGCTCATTGGAAGGCTGTAGGAAGAGGAGAGAAGGCAGGGAACACGCATCTAAACCAGAGAGCTGGGAAGCGAGTACATGCAACGCGAAACGGTGCAGGGAGAAGGGACAGAAAGGATGAACGCCTATGAGGAGGAGCAGCTGGTAGTCAGCCTGCTCTGGAGAGGAGAATGTGATAACCAGGGGAGTGCAGCCTGTAAAGTAGAAGGGACAATGAACACAGGGCGACTGCATTAACAGATGGCAAATACACGTTCCAAAACAGTCAGGAAAGCTGATAATGCCTTGAAGATTTCAGCCGTATACATTCAGCCTGTGAACAGCAGTAGACGTTGACCCCCCCCCCCCTTGTATGGGAGAACAGTGGTTAAAAACTTCAGGATTCGACAACAAACGCACGGACAGTACATACATGTGAACCCATCAGAAATAGCATTTACAAAAACGCGAGGAAAGTACATTTTCTAGCTGTTTTTGCTAGTTTACAGCACGTTTCAATACGTCTAGCGGGTTAAGGCTATATGTTGAATAATGGGTGTTATAGAGCATTCTGAGCACTGTGAATCTTTTGGAGCTCATTTTCTGATTTGAAGGCAGCGGGAAGAGGAGAGAAGGCAGGGAACACGCGTCTAAACCAGAGAGCTGGGAAGCGAGTACTTGCAACGCGAAAAGGGCAGAAAGGAAGAAGGCCTCTGAGAAGGAAAAGCGTCTAAACCAGAGAGCAGGGAAGCGAGTGTTTGCAACGCGAAACGGTGCAGGGAGCAGGGACAGAAAGGGAGAACTCCTCTGAGGAGGAACAGCTGGCAGTTAGCCTTCTTTGGAGATGAGAACTTGATCACCACGGGAGAGGATTGTTGAGAGGGTTACAGAGGGGGAGGTCTGAAGATCAGAAAATCCTGAGTATTCCCTGCAGTGTGTAGGGCCAGCGACATGAAGAGTTGCAGATCTCGTAAAAGTCCAGGTCAGGAAGCATACAGGTTCATGTTGAATTCTCCAAGTAGGCGGAGTGAGTGGTAGGAGGCTAGGATGGAGAAGTCCATCTACTGAGAGAGGAAGGGGGTAGGCAAATAGCCACGGTGAGAGAATGGCCAGGATAGAATGCATGCAGACAAGGCATTCGTGACAGGAGTCGGCCTGCAAAGGAAATCAATTTACTACAGGAATCTAGGATAAGCATTGAGATATCACATCTCATGCTATAGGAAGGGTCTCAGGATTGGAATGGGAAGGACTTAGATATCACATATCATGCTATAGGGAGGGTCTCAGTTTTGATATTAGAAGCATTGAGATATCACATCTCATGCTATCGTAAGTGTCTCAGGATTGGAATGGGAAGGAGCTGGATATCACATCTCGTTATAGGAAGGGTCTCAGGTTTTTTATTAAAATCATTGAGATATACTGCATGCTGTAGGAAGGGTCTAAGGATTGGAATGGGAAGGACTTGGATATCACATCTCATGCTATAGATAGCCTCTCAGGTTTGGAAAGTGAAGGAGTTGGATATCACATTTCCTGTTAGAGGAAGGATCTCAGGTTTGGTATTAGAGGCATTGAGATATCATCTCAGGCTATAGGAAGGGTCTCAGGATTTGTTATAAGCACTGAGATATCACATCTCATGCTATAGGAAGGGTCTCAGGATTGGAATGGAAGGAGTTGGATATCACATCTCATGCTATAGGAAGGGTCTCAGGATTGGAATGGGAAGGAGTTGGATATCACATCTCATGCTATAGGAAGGGTCTCAGGATTGGAATGGGAAGGAGTTGTATATGACATCTCATGCCGTAGGGAGGGTCTCAGGTTTGGTATAAACATTGAGATATCACATCTCTGCTATCGAAAGGGTCTCAGGATTGGATATCCCATCTCATGTTATAGGAAGAGTCTCAGGTTTGGTATTAGAAGCATTGAGATATCACATCTCATGCTATAGGAAGTGTCTCAGGATTGGAATGGGAAGGACTTGGGTATCACATCTCATGCTATAGGGAGGGTCTCAAGTTTGATATTAGAAGCATTGAGATATCACATCTCATGCTATAGGAAGGGTCTCAGGATTGGAATGGGAAGGAGTTGGATATCACATCTCATGCTATAGGAAGGGTCTCAGATTTGGTATAAGCAGTGAGATATCACATCTCATGCTATAGGAAGTGTCTCAGGATTGGAATGGGAAGGAGTTGGATATCACATCTCATGTTATAGGAAGGATCTCAGGTTTGGTATAAGCATTGAGATATCACATCTCTGCTATCGGAAGGGTCTCAGGATTGGAATGGGAACGACTTGAATATCACATCTCATGCTATAGGGAGGGTCTCAAGTTTGATATTAGAAGCTTTGAGATATCACATATGATATCGGAAGGGTCTCAGGACTGGAATGGGAAGGAGTTGGATATCACATCTCATGATAAAGGAAGGGTCTAAGGTTTGGAAGGGGAAGGATTTGGATATCACATCTCATGTTATATTACGAGTCTCAGGTTTGGTATTAGAAGCATTGAGATATCAAGTCTCAAGAGTATAGGAAGGGTCTCAGAATTGGAATTGGAAGGAGTTGGATATCACATCTCAAGCTATAGGAAGGGTCTCAGGATTGGAATGGGAAGGACTTGGATATCACATCTCATGCTATAGATAGGCTCTCAGGTTTGGAAAGTGAAGGAGTTGGATATCACATTTCCTGTTAGAGGAAGGATCTCAGGTTTGGTATTAGAGGCATTGAGATATCATCTCAGGCTATAGGAAGGGTCTCAGGATTTGTTATAAGCACTGAGATATCACATCTCATGCTATAGGAAGGGTCTCAGGATTGGAATGGAAGGAGTTGGATATCACATCTCATGCTATAGGAAGGGTCTCAGGATTGGAATGGGAAGGAGTTGGATATCACATCTCATGCTATAGGAAGGGTCTCAGGATTGGAATGGGAAGGAGTTGTATATGACATCTCATGCCGTAGGGAGGGTCTCAGGTTTGGTATAAACATTGAGATATCACATCTCTGCTATCGAAAGGGTCTCAGGATTGGAATGGGAAGGAGTTGGATATCCCATCTCATGTTATAGGAAGAGTCTCAGGTTTGGTATTAGAAGCATTGAGATATCACATCTCATGCTATAGGAAGTGTCTCAGGGTTGGAATGGGAAGGACTTGGGTATCACATCCCATGCTATAGGGAGGGTCTCAAGTTTGATATTAGAAGCATTGAGATATCACATCTCATGCTATAGGAAGGGTCTCAGGATTGGAATGGGAAGGAGTTGGATATCACATCTCATGCTATAGGAAGGGTCTCAGGTTTGGTATAAGCAGTGAGATATCACATCTCATGCTATAGGAAGTGTCTCAGGATTGGAATGGGAAGGAGTTGGATATCACATCTCATGTTATAGGAAGGATCTCAGGTTTGGTATAAGCATTGAGATATCACATCTCTGCTATCGGAAGGGTCTCAGGATTGGAATGGGAAGGACTTGAATATCACATCTCATGCTATAGGGAGGGTCTCAAGTTTGATATTAGAAGCTTTGAGATATCACATATGATATCGGAAGGGTCTCAGGATTGGAATGGGAAGGAGTTGGATATCACATCTCATGATAAAGGAAGGGTCTAAGGTTTGGAAGGGGAAGGATTTGGATATCACATCTCATGTTATATTACGAGTCTCAGGTTTGGTATTAGAAGCATTGAGATATCAAGTCTCAGAGTATAGGAAGGGTCTCAGAATTGGAATGGGAAGGAGTTGGATATCACATCTCAAGCTATAGGAAGGGTCTCAGGATTGGAATGGGAAGGACTTGGATATCACATCTCATGCTATAGGAAGGCTCTCAGGTTTAGAAGGGGAAAGAGTTGGATATCACATTTCATGTTAGAGGTAGGATCTCAGGTTTGGTATTAGAGGCATTGAGATATCACATCTCATGCTATCAGAAGGGTCTCAGGAATGGAATGGGAAGGAGTTGGATATCACATCTCATGCTAAAGGGAGGGTCTCTGGTTTGGAAGGGGAAGGATTTGGATATCACATCTCATGTTATAGGAAGGATCTCAGGTTTGGTATTAGAAGCATTGAGATATCACATCTCATGCTATCGGAAGGATCTCAGGTTTGGTATTAGAAGCATTGAGATATCACATCTCATGCTATCAGAAGGGTCTCAGGATTGGAATGGGAAGGAGTTGGATATCACATCTCATGCTAAAGGGAGGGTCTCAGGTTTGGAAGGGGAAGGATTTGGATATCACATCTCATGTTATCGGAAGGATCTCACGTTTGGTATTAGAAGTATTGAGATATCATATCTCATGCTATAGGAAGGGTCTCAGGATTGGAATGGGAAAGAGTTGGATATCACATCTCATGCTAAAGGGAGTGTCTCAGGATTGGAATGGGAAGGACTTAGATATCCCATATCATGCTATAGGGAGGGTCTCAGTTTTGATATTAGAAGCATTGAGATATCACATCTCATGCTATCGGAAGTGTCTCAGGATTGGAAAGGGAAGGAGCTGGTTATCACATCTCATGCTAAAGGAAGGGTCTCAGGTTTGGAACGGGAAGGATTTGGATATCACATCTCGTTATAGGAAGGGTCTCAGGTTTGGTAAAAGCATTGAGATATCACATCTCTGCTATCGGAAGTGTCTCAGGATTGGAATGGGAAGGAGTTGGATATCCCATCTCTTGTTATAGGACGGGTCTCAGGTTTGTTATTAGAATCATTTAGATATCATATTGCATGCTGTGGGAAGGGTCTAAGGGTTGGAATGGGAAGGACTTGGATATCACATCTCATGCTATAGATAGGCTCTTAGGTTTGGAAAGGGAAGGAGTTGGATATCACATTTCATGTTAGAGGAAGGATCTCAGGTTTGGTATTAGAAGCATTGAGATATCACATCTCATGCTATAGGAAGGGTCTCAGTATTGGAATGGGAAGTAGTTGGATATCACATCTCATGCTATAGGAAGGGTCTCAGGTTTGGTATAAGCATTGAGATATCACATCTCATGCTATAGGACGGGTCTCAGGATTGGAATGGAAGGAGTTGGATATCACATCTCATGTTATAGGAAGGATCTCAGGTTTGGTATTAGAAGCATTGAGACATCACATCTCATGCTATAGGAAGGGTCTCAGGGTTGGAATGGGAAGGAGTTGGATATCACCTCTCATCCAATAGGAAGGGTCTCAGGTTTGGAATGGGAAGGAATTGGATATCACATCTTATGTTATAGGAAGGATCTCAGGTTTGGTATTAGAAGCATTGAGATACATCTCATGCTATAGGAAGGGTCTCAGGATTGGAATGTGAAGGATTTGGATATCACATCTCATGCTAAAGGAAGGGTCTCGGGTTTGGTAGAAGCATTGAGATATCACGTCTCTGCTATCGGAAGGGTCTCAGGATTGGATTGGGAAGGAGTTGGATATCCCTTTTCATGCTATAGGAAGGGTCTCAGGTTTGGAAGGGGAAGGATTTGGATATCACATCTCATGTTATCGGAAGGATCTCACGTCTGGTATTAGAAGTATTGAGATATCATATCTCATGCTATAGGAAGGGTCTCAGGATTGGAATGGGAAAGAGTTGGATATCACATCTCATGCTAAAGGGAGTGTCTCAGGATTGGAATGGGAAGGAGTTGGATATCACATCTCATGTTATAGGAAGGGTCTCAGGATTGGAATGGGAAGGATTTGGATATCACATCTCTTGCTATAGGAAGGGTCTCAGGATTGGAATGGGTAGGAGGTGGATATTACTTTCTTGCTATAGGAAGGGTCTCATGTTTGGAATGGGAAGGAATTGGATATCACATATGCTATAGTTAGTGTCTCAGGTTTGGAACGGGAAGGAGTTGGATATCACATCTCATGTTATAGGAAGGGTCTCAGGTTTGGTATAAGCATTGAGATATCACATCTCTGCTATCGGAAGCGGCTCAGGATTGGAATGGGAAGGAGTTGGATATCCCATCTCATGTTATAGTAAGAGTCTCTGGTTTGGTATTAGAATCATTGAGATATCACATCGCATGCTGTAGGAAGGGTCTAAGGATTGGAATGGGATGGACTTGGATATCACATCTCATGCTATAGGTAGGCTCTCAGGTTTGGTATAAGCATTGAGATATCACATCTCATGCTATAGGAAGGGTCTCAGGATTGGAATGGGAAGGAGTTGTATATGACATCTCAGGCCATAGGAAGGGTCTCAGGTTTGGTATAAGCATTGAGATATCACATCTCTGCTATCGGAAGGGTCTCAGGATTGGAATGGGAAGGAGTTGGATATCCCATCTCATGTTATAGGAAGGGTCTCAGGTTTGCTATTAGAAGCATAGAGATATCACATCTCATGCTATAGGAAAGGTCTCAGGATTGGAATGGGAAGGACTTGGATGTCACATGCTATAGGGAGGGTCTCAAGTTTGATATTAGAAGCATTGAGATAACAAATCTCATGATATCGGAAGGGTCTCAGGACTGGAATGGGAAGGAGTTGGATACCACATCTCATGATAAAGGGAGGGTCTAAGGTTTGGAAGGGGAAGGATTTGGATACCACATCTCATGTTATAGGACGGGTCTCAGGTTTGGTATTAGAAGCATTGAGATATCAAGTCTCATGGTATAAGAAGGGTCTCAGAATTGGAATGGGAAGGAGTTGGATATTGTTAGGAAAGATTTCGTAATTGTAGGGAATTTTCCTTCCATGTGGCAATCCCTAAACTTTTTGCTATTGTTTTTAACCTTGTTCTTGACTTTGCCAGAGAAGTATAGCCTTCTGCCGCACTTCTCTGGGCTTTCGCTCCTTTTCTTATGGGGAAACGGACATGCCCTTAAGACAGTCAGTACCGGGGAACGCTGTTTCCCATAGTTTCTTTTATCATGTTGCGGCTTTAGTGCAACATGACACAAGAGGGCACTGTAAGCTAAGTTACAGCTCTCTTGGGTCTCTAGCCTTCTACAGACCCTAGATACTCTTTTAGGATGGTATTTGATCGGTGCAAGTCATTCAGGGACTCGAATGGTGGCAGCGATCGTTTTGTTTATTTTGAGCTCCTTTTGGCGTTCTGAGCACGTTTTTCGCACTGAACCCAAAATGGTGGCCTGGCTCCCAAAATGGCCAGACCACGAGGCTCCTTTGTCTTGTCCACTGACCGTCTTGCTCCCTTCACCTTCCCCAGGTCGGGCGACCTGGGGCCTTCCTTATTTGGGCATGTACTTTCCCGCGAAACGTGGTTGCTTTCGCGGGCTTCTACATGTCGTTTGTGTGCCTCCAGGGTGTGGGCTGGGATGTCTGGTCCCAATACACATCCTGGGTGCCAGAGTCTAGGGTGGTGTGAATGCCTGGGACCACCGTGGTCCGTGATTGGTCCACGTATGGTATGTGTGTTGATGAGCGGATCTCCCATTGCCTCCCCTCCGTTTTGGCGCGAAGGGAACCGTGGATAAGAGGGAGCTGGAAACACCACTACCATGTCGATCTCCTGAGTTCTCACGAACGAAGGAATACAGGAGCCAAGTATCCTGCAACCAAGAGGCTGGACCAAGGAATCGCTGGTGACCCGCTGAAGGAATCCTACTTTGCACTGCTGTCGTCCTGTGAAGCCCTTTCCGCCTTGGATCGAACCAGAAGGCCTGTACTGGTGCTTCGACCTTTGGAATAGCAGGAACAGCTATTCCCGGCGACTTCATCAACTCCTGCCAAGTAAGCCTTCGGTAGTGTCTCTGGGCCATCCAGTTGACTGACCAGCTTACAAGGGAGTCCTGCTCTGTAACCGCCGCCAGGTTGTGTTGTATTTCGAGTCCTTGTCACTCTCCCACGCTTCGTACACTTGGCGTTCCCAAGTCTGAAGGGAGGAGTGTACATTTGGCTCGAATACACACGGCCGCTCCGTTGTCCTGCTGCGGCAACAAACTGGGCTGGTTTCGTCGATTGGGACGTCTTTTTGCTCTACACGACTACGAGGCGTTCCCTGCTCTTCTGAACCTGCCAGCTGCTGAAACTAACGTGGAGAAGCCTGGGTCTGCTTGCTTCGGGGACCGGTGAGTAGTTTAGCTAGGATCTGGTCGCCCTCCTGCAGTATCCCATTGCTTTCCCTGCTGTGTAAAAACAGCACCCTTTTGGCCGTACTCGTGCTCTGCTTCTGCCCGCTGTGGAGGCTGCGCTTGAGTTGCGGAACCTGTTCTCCTTCTGCTGTGCACTAACCCGAACTGCCTGACTTCCTCCGAAGAGCTTCCCCTTTTGCCCGTTGGCACCGGCGTGGCAGGTACTTTGAGCACAAGGCTCCACTCTTCGCAGGGCTCGGACTTCCATCTAGTTAGGTGCCTCTGAAGGCGAACTGAGTCTAAAGCGTTATCGCACTGCCTGTTTTCCTTTCCTTTCAGGTGGACTACATATTTCGTGCTTTAAACGCTTGTGACTGTGTATTTGTATATATATTGTGTTGATATGGTGTGTGTTGGTTTAATATTGTGATATTGTGATTTTCTCGCTACGGTCATTGTTTTAAAGGCCTTAAAATAAATGTGTATCTATTTTTGATATAACAACTGTTTGGAGTAGTTTGTAAGCGCTCTTGCTTTGTGTGCTCATTGCGGGCTTTCAGTCACCCTCACCCCTCCTGAGACCTAGTCTTGACCGCCGCGATCGCTACCTTGATTGGTCTGGCTTGCCCAGAGGTTACCCTGTTCCAAGTAATTAGGTTGGCCTTCTGAACTTCTGCGCCACCAGGACAGAGTTCAGAAATCCGTCTTAACAAATTGGTGTACAGCGGTGGGATACGACTGAAGGTATCCAGTGTTGCGCTCGAACGAAGGCATTTCAGGTTATTCCAAACAGTACACGTAGTGAATTGTTGTAATATAACTTTAAAAAGGCCATAGTCCTATCAAACAGTATGGAAGCAAATACGTTGTTAACTTTAAATGCTTCTAAATCAGAAACGCTGAAAAAGTTGTGTGCGGAGAGAGGTGTTTCCTCTCAAGGCACAAAATTGGAAATGATCCAGAGAATCGTGGCGTGGCAAGAAGCGCAGCTTGACGCTATTACTTCCGAGGACAGTGCAGAAGGTGGTGGGGCTGCTCTCACTGGTAGAACCGACGGTTCTGCCGCTGCACTGATCCATCGCGACCACGAGGACAGGGAGGATGTGATGTCTAATGTTTCCTCTGCCAGTGTTGATGGGGAGGCTATGCTTGAATTCAAGAAGCAAGAGCTGCGGTTTAGGCAGCAGGAGCTTGAATTCAGCATAGCCAAACTAAAAATCGAACAGGCAGAAAAACAGAAAGACAGGGATCACCAGTTGGAACTGGCCAAGCTTCAGGTTGCAAATGGATCCAAGGGTCCTGGACATGGGTCTGGGGCTTCCTCTCATCCACGGTTTCCAAAAGATCTGCTCAGTGTGTATGAAGAAAGGAATGACATTATGGACTGGCTGAATGCGTTTGAGTATGCATGCGAGGTTCAAGAAGTTGACAATGCTGATAAGATTGCGTGGTTGCTCAGTAGACTGCCCCATTCTGGCTGTAGTGCCATTATGGAAATGTCGAAGGCTGAGCGGGCTGATTTCGGAATGTTAAAGCAAACTCTCATTTTAAAGTTTGGGAAGACTCCGGCCCAATATTTAAAGCGTTTTCGAGAGTATAAGAAAAAGGAAGGTGGTACTTGGGTATCTTATGTCGCTGAATCTTTGAAAAACTTAACTGGCTGGGCCGAAGGTTATAAGGTTTCTACCTTCGAAGGCATGATAAATCTTGTCATGCTGGAATATATTTTTGCTTCTTCTTCCCCGGAGCTTAAGCAGCATTTGGCCGATTCGAAGGAGATAGATCCTAAGAAGCTGGCCATTGCAGCAGACTTATGGGTGTCACATCGAGTGTCCCATAAGGACAAAACTCATCCTGGTAAGCAGGAGGAAGGGAAAAAGTCCAAAGATATGGAGGGTGGGGAATCTGCTAAATCTTCTTCCCATAAGGGCCACAAAAAGAAAAACAAGGGTAAGACACAAGAGAACTCACAGGGTAGTGGAGGTCAGCCTCCGAAACAGAACTCTGGTTACAATAAGCCTCCCTACGTAAACAGACCCACTGGGGCTTGTTTTTCTTGTGGAGCAACTGACCACGTGAAGGGGGATCCCCGTTGTAAGGTTAGACCTTTGGGGGTCCACTCCGCTAATCTGGCCTTCTCCTCCTACGAGGAAGAAGAGATTACAGGAGCATCCTTCTCCTCAGACTCATTTCCCAGCGGGATAGAGGCTGAGGTAGTTTTAGTGTCCCTGGGTTCCTGGGAGCCTAAAGTCGCAGAGGCTTATGCTAGGATTTCGGATAATACCAAGCACTACTTTAAAGACAGTGTGCTGATCAATGGAGTGGATACTCCAGCTCTTAGGGATAGTGGGTGCAGTCGCACTGTAGTGGATTCTACCTTGGTAGACTCAGAGGAAGTTGCCAGAGCTACTCTGATGCCCACTAAGTTGGCTGACGGCCCCCTCCGTATGTTTCCCGTGATCCCTGTAAATCTTACTTTAAATGGTACAGCAGTCAGGATTCCAGTGAGCATTCAGAGAAACGTCCCGGGAAAGGTCTTGTTGGGTAATGATCTCAGAGCTTTAGGGCTCGTAGGAGACACTGCCGAAAGACCCTACACACGGTCTCAAGCACGGGCAGCATTGGCCAAGTCCAATACGCCGCCCCAGCCGAAGGGGAAACCCAAGGCGAAAGGAGTCTACAAGTCAAGACGAGGGAAAGAGAATATTCCCCCGAGCTCGCCTACCACTGCGGTGGAGGAAGTTGGTCAATCGCTCGGGCCTGACGAGGAGGTGGCGATGCCTGAAGTATTCGACCCCAACGATCATCCTGAACTAAAAGACTTGTTAGTTGAAGGAGGTCCTGATAGGGACGAATTCAGTAAAGGCCAACGTGAGTGCCCATCTCTGGAAGGCCTAAGGAGACAGGCCTGCTCCCAGCTTGAGGGTGAACCTCCTGGGAAGCATAGGATTTATTGGGAAGGTGGACTCCTGTATAGTGAGCCCACAGAGTCTACAGAAGGAGACCATAGGAGGTTGGTGGTTCCCCTTGCTGTTAGGCCCTTCCTCCTGCAGTTGGCGCATGAAGTTCCCCTTGCTGGTCACCTTGGTATGAAGAGGACCAAGCAAAGGTTATCCATGCACTTCTACTGGCCCAAGATGGGGGTGCAAGTAGAAAGTCACTGCAGGAGTTGTGCCTCCTGCCAGTTGTCTGGTAAGGTTGGCGCGACAATCCAAGCTCCGTTGGTACCGCTCCCAGTTGTGGGGGTACCATTTGAAAGGGTAGGGATCGACATCGTTGGTCCCCTTGACCCGCAAACATCCTCGGGCAATAGGTTTATCCTGGTGCTGGTCGACCATGCAACCAGGTATCCTGAGGCCATCCCATTGAAAACTGTAACTGCCAAGTCAGTTGCAAAAGTTTTACTCGGCATATTTACTAGGGTTGGCTTCCCTAAAGAAGTTGTGTCAGATCGTGGCAGCAACTTTATGTCGAAGTATATGCAGGCTATGTGGAAAGAATGTGGGGTCACCTACAAGTTCTCTTCTGCATACCACCCCCAGACCAATGGTCTGGTGGAACGTTTCAACAGAACGTTAAAGAGCATGATTGGGGCTCTGGAGGAGCCCCAGAGAAGAAAATGGGATCTTCTTTTACCATGCCTACTGTTTGCCTACCGAGAGGTACCACAGGAGGGTGTTGGCTTCAGCTCCTTCGAACTTCTGTTCGGTCATCCCGTACGGGGACCCTTAGCCATCGTCAAAGAGGGATGGGAGATGCCCACTCCCCCTGTTACTACCAATGTAGTTGACTATGTGCTAGGGCTCAGAAAACGGATGGTACTTCTGATGGGCTTGGCTAGTGATAAATTGAAGGCAGGGCAGGCGCTGGTGAAACATTGGTACGACCAGAAAGCTTCCCTCATCAACTTTACACCTGGTCAGCAAGTCCTGATCATGAATCCAATAAGGCCTCGAGCTTTACAGGACAAATGGTCAGGCCCTTACACAGTGGTGGAGCCCCTGGGTGAGGTGAACTATTTAGTGGACCTTGGAAGGCCTGGACAGGCTCCAAAAGTGTTCCACGTGAATAGGCTGAAGGCTTTCGTCCCAAGAGTCGAAATCGCAGCACTGCTACTGGCTTCAGATGTTGAGGAAGAGGAGTCAGAACCTCTCCCCGACCTGTTCCAAAGCTGTCCTTCAGATAGCTCCGTTGAGGGTGTCTGAGTGGCCCCTCACCTGACTTCTGATCAGCAGGCTGAGGTGAAAAGTTTGCTTAGGCAGTTTTCCCCCCTGTTTTCACAGTCCCCTGGTTTGACACCTTGGTGCAAACATAACATTGACACAGGAGACAGTGTACCTACCAAAAGTAGGGGATACAGGATGTCGGATAAAGTACGGTCTTATATTAAGACCGAGGTCAACAAGATGTTAGACCTTGGGGTGATTGAACCCTCTAGTAGTCCTTGGTCCAGTCCTGTGGTTTTGGTTCCAAAAGCAGGCACTTCTGAATTGAGGTTCTGCGTGGATTACAGGGCTCTGAATGCTGTCACCAAGACAGACGCACACCCCTTGCCTCGAACAGATGAGCTGGTGGATACTTTGGGTGCCTCCAAGTACCTCAGCACGTTTGACCTCACTGCTGGCTATTGGCAAATAGCTTTAGCAGAACATGCCAAGGAGAAGACAGCATTTTCTACTCCAGACGGCCTTTACCAATTCCGGGTAATGCCGTTCGGGTTGAAGAATGCACCTGCCACTTTCCAGAGGCTTGTGAATCATGTGTTGAATGGGTTGGACGAATTCTGTCTTGCATATCTGGACGATATAGCAGTTTTCAGTGCCACCTGGGAAGACCATGTGAAACACCTCAGGATTGTGCTCCAGGCTCTTCAGAAAGCCCACTTGACCATAAAGGCTAGTAAATGCCAGATTGGACCAGGCTCAGTGGTTTACCTTGGACATGAAGTAGGTGGAGGGAGGATACAGCCTCTACCCAGTAAAGTACAAGCAGTACAAGACTGGCCTACCCCCACTACGCAAACCCAAGTGAGAGCCTTCTTAGGACTCACGGGGTATTATCGCAATTTTGTGGCAGACTATGGCACCATAGCTGCTCCTCTGACTGCCCTCACAACTCCGAAGAAACCCAAGAAGGTAACTTGGACCGACGAGTGTGAGAAGGCCTTCAATGGCTTAAAAGACTCCTTGTGCCAGGCGCCTGTGCTCAGGGCCCCTGATTATCAAAGACCTTTTATCGTGCAGACGGATGCCTCTGACACTGGGATAGGAGCTGTACTATCACAAGTAGATGAGAAGGGTAAGGAACACCCTATCGGTTTTATTAGTCGCCAGCTTAAGGACAGAGAGCTCAGATGGTCCACGGTAGAGAAAGAATGTTTCTCTGTTGTGTGGGCCCTAAGGAAGCTGAGGCCCTACCTCTATGGGACCCACTTCACTGTGCAGACTGACCATAAGCCGTTAAAGTGGCTAATGAACATGAAGGGGGACAATCCAAAGTTGCTTAGGTGGTCCATAAGTCTACAAGGCTTCGACTTCACTATTGAGCATAGGCCAGGTGTCCAACATAGCAATGCTGATGGGTTGTCCAGAATGTTTTACTGACCTGAACAAAAGACTCATCCAGGGGTGGATTAGTTCCCCCTGTCCATAGTCTGGGAGGGGCGAGTGTTAGGAAAGATTTCGTAATTGTAGGGAATTTTCCTTCCATGTGGCAACCCCTAAACTTTTTGCTATTGTTTTTAACCTTGTTCTTGACTTTGCCAGAGAAGTACAGCCTTCTGCCGCACTTCTCTGGGCTTTCGCTCCTTTTCTTATGGGGAAACTGACATGCCCTTAAGACAGTCAGTACCGGGGAACGCTGTTTCCCGTAGTTTCTTTTATCATGTTGCGGCTTTAGTGCAACATGACACAAGAGGGCACTGTAAGCTAAGTTACAGCTCTCTTGGGTCTCTAGCCTTCTACAGACCCTAGATACTCTTTTAGGATGGTATTTGGTCGGTGCAAGTCATTCAGGGACTCGAATGGTGGCAGCGATCGTTTTGTTTATTTTGAGCTCCTTTTGGCGTTCTGAGCACGTTTTTCGCACTGAACCCAAAATGGTGGCCTGGCTCCCAAAATGGCCAGACCACGAGGCTCCTTTGTCTTGTCCACTGACCGTCTTGCTCCCTTCACCTTCCCCAGGTCGGGCGACCCGGGGCCTTCCTTATTTGGGCATGTACTTTCCCGCGAAACGTGGTTGCTTTCGCGGGCTTCTACATGTCGTTTGTGTGCCTCCAGGGTGTGGGCTGGGATGTCTGGTCCCAATACACATCCTGGGTGCCAGAGAGTTTAGGGTGGTGTGAATGCCTGGGACCACCGTGGTCCGTGATTGGTCCACGTATGGTATGTGTGTTGATGAGCGGATCTCCCATTGGCTCCCCTCCGTTTTGGCGCGAAGGGAACCGTGGATAAGAGGGAGCTGGAAACACCACTACCATGTCGATCTCCTGAGTTCTCACGAACGAAGGAATACAGGAGCCAAGTATCCTGCAACCAAGAGGCTGGACCGAGGAATCGCTGGTGACCCGCTGAAGGAATCCTACTTTGCACTGCTGTCGTCCTGTGAAGCCCTTTCCGCCTTGGATCGAACCAGAAGGCCTGTACTGGTGCTTCGACCTTTGGAATAGCAGTAACAGCTATTCCCGGCGACTTCATCAACTCCTGCCAAGTAAGCCTTCGGAAGTGTCTCTGGGCCATCCAGTTGACTGACCAGCTTACAAGGGAGTCCTGCTCTGTAACCGCCGCCAGGTTGTGTTGTATTTCGAGTCCTTGTCACTCTCCCACGCTTCGTACACTTGGCGTTCCCAAGTCTGAAGGGAGGAGTGTACATTTGGCTCGAATACACACGGCCGCTCCGTTGTCCTGCTGCGGCAACAAACTGGGCTGGTTTCGTCGATTGGGACGTCTTTTTGCTCTACACGACTACGAGGCGTTCCCTGCTCTTCTGAACCTGCCAGCTGCTGAAACTAACGTGGAGAAGCCTGGGTCTGCTTGCTTCGGGGACCGGTGAGTAGTTTAGCTAGGATCTGGTCGCCCTCCTGCAGTATCCCATTGCTTTTCCCTGCTGTGTAAAAACAGCACCCTTTTGGCCGTACTCGTGCTCTGCTTCTGCCCGCTGTGGAGGCTGCGCTTGAGTTGCGGAACCTGTTCTCCTTCTGCTGTGCACTAACCCGAACTGCCTGACTTCCTCCGAAGAGCTTCCCCTTTTGCACTAACCCGAACTGCCTGACTTCCTCTGAAGAGCTTCCCCTTTTGCCCGTTGAAGGGTATCAGAAGTATTGAGATATCATATCTCATGCTATAAGAAGGGTCTCAGGATTGGAATGGGAAGGACTTAGATATCACATATGCTATAGGGAGGGTCTCAGGATTGGAATAGGAAGGACTTAGATATCACATATCATGCTATAGGGAGGGTCTCAGTTTTGATATTAGAAGCATTGAGATATCACATCTCATGCTATCGGAAGTGTCTCAGGATTGGAATGGGAAGGAGCTGGATATCACATCTCATGCTAAAGGAAGGGTCTCAGGTTTGGAACGGGAAGGATTTGGATATCACATCTCATGTTATAGGAAGGGTCTCAGGTTTGGTATAAGCATTGAGATATCACATCTCTGCTATCGGAAGTGTCTCAGGATTGGAATGGGAAGGAGTTGGATATCACATCTCATGCTATAGGAAGGGTCTCAGGTTTGGTATAAGCATTGAGATATCCCATCTCATGCTATAGGACGGGTCTCAGGATTGGAATGGAAGGAGTTGGATATCACATCTCATGTTATAGGAAGGATCTCAGGTTTGGTATTAGAAGCATTGAGACATCACATCTCATGCTATAGGAAGGGTCTCAGGGTTGGAATGGGAAGGAGTTGGATATCACATCTCACCCAATAGGAAGGGTCTCAGGTTTGGAATGGGAAGGAATTGGATATCACATCTCATGTTATAGGAAGGATCTCAGGTTTGGTATTAGAAGCATTGAGATATCACATCTCATGCTATAGGAAGGGTCTCAGGATTGGAATGTGAAGGATTTGGATATCACATCTCATGCTAAAGGAAGGGTCTCATGTTTGGTAGAAGCATTGAGATATCACGTCTCTGCTATCGGAAGGGTCTCAGGATTGGATTGGGAAGGAGTTGGATATCCCTTCTCATGCTATAGGAAGGGTCTCAGGATTTGAATGGCAAGGAGTTGGATATCACATCTCATGCCATAGGAAGGGTCTCAGGTTTGGTATAAGCATTGAGATATCACATCTCTGCTATCGGAAGGGTCTCAGGATTGGATTGGGAAGGAGTTGGATATCCCTTCTCATGCTATAGGAAGTGTCTCAGGTTGGAATGGGAAGGAGTTGGATATCACATCTCATGTTATAGGAAGGGTCTCAGGATTGGAATGGGAAGGATTTGGATATCACATCTCTTGCTATAGGAAGGGTCTCAGGATTGGAATGGGTAGGAGTTGGATATTACTTTCTTGCTATAGGAAGGGTCTCATGTTTGGAATGGGAAGGAGTTGGATATCACATATGCTATAGTTAGTGTCTCAGGTTTGGAACGGGAAGGAGTTGGATATCACATCTCATGTTATAGGAAGGGTCTCAGGTTTGGTATAAGCATTGAGATATCACATCTCTGCTATCGGAAGCGGCTCAGGATTGGAATGGGAAGGAGTTGGATATCCCATCTCATGTTATAGTAAGAGTCTCTGGTTTGGTATTAGAATCATTGAGATATCACATCGCATGCTGTAGGAAGGGTCTAAGGATTGGAATGGGATGGACTTGGATATCACATCTCATGCTATAGGTAGGCTCTCAGGTTTGGTATAAGCATTGAGATATCACATCTCATGCTATAGGAAGGGTCTCAGGATTGGAATGGGAAGGATTTGGATATCACATCTCATGCTATAGGAAGGGTCTCAGATTTGGTATAAGCATTGAGATATCACATCTCATGCTAAAGGAAGGGTCTCAGGATTGGAATGGGAAGGAGTTGGATATCCCATCTCATGTTATAGGAAGGGTCTCAGGTTTGGTATTAGAAGCATAGAGATATCACATCTCATGCTATAGGAAGGGTCTCAGGATTGGAATGGGAAGGAGTTGGATATCACACCTCAAGCTATAGGAAGGGTCTCAGGATTGGAATGGGAAGGAGTTTGATATCACATCTCATGCCATAGTATGGGTCTCAGGTTTGGTAGAAGCATTGGGATTTCACATCTCATGCTTTCGGAAGGGTATCAGTATTGGATTTGGAAGAAGTTGGATATCCCATCTCTTGCTATAGGAAGGGTCTCAGGTTGGAATGGGAAGGAGTTGGATATCACATTTCATGTTATAGGAAGGGTCTCAGGATTGGAATGGGAAGGACTTGGATATCATATCTCATGCTATAGGATGGGTCTCAGGTTTGTTATTAGAATCATTGAGATATCATATTGAATGCTGTAGGAAGGGTCTAAGGATTGGAATGGGAAGGACTTGGATATCACATCTCATGCTATAGTTAGGCTCTCAGGTTTGGAAAGGGAAGGAGTTGGATATCACATTTCATGTTAGAGGAAGGATCTCAGGTTTGGTATTAGAAGCATTGAGATATCACATCTCATGCTATAGGAAGGGTCTCAGGATTGGAATGGGAAGTAGTTGGATATCAAATCCATGCTATAGGAAGGGTCTCAGGTTTGGTATAAGCATTGAGATATCACATCTCATGCTATAGGACGGGTCTCAGGATTGGAATGGAAGGAGTTGGATATCACATCTCATGTTATAGGAAGGATCTCAGGTTTGGTATTAGAAGCATTGAGACATCACATCTCATGCTATAGGAAGGGTCTCAGGGTTGGAATGGGAAGGAGTTGGATATCGCATCTCATCCAATAGGAAGGGTCTCAGGTTTGGAATGGGAAGGAATTGGATATCACATCTCATGTTATAGGAAGGATCTCAGGTTTGGTATTAGAAGCATTGAGATATCACATCTCATGCTATAGGAAGGGTCTCAGGATTGGAATGTGAAGGATTTGGATATCACATCTCATGCTAAAGGAAGGGTCTCAGGTTTGGTAGAAGCATTGAGATATCAGATCTCTGCTATCGGAAGGGTCTCAGGATTGGATTGGGAAGGAGTTGGATATCCCTTCTCATGCTATAGGAAGGGTCTCAGGATTTGAATGGGAAGGAGTTGGATATCACATCTCATGTTATAGGAAGGGTCTCAGGATTGGAATGGGAAGGATTTGGATATCACATCTCTTGCTATAGGAAGGGTCTCAGGATTGGAATGGGTAGGAGTTGGATATTACATTCTTGCTATAGGAAGGGTCTCATGTTTGGAATGGGAAGCAGTTGGATATCACATATGCTATAGTTAGTGTCTCAGGTTTGGAACGGGAAGGAGTTGGATATCACATCTCATGTTATAGGAAGGGTCTCAGGTTTGGTATAAGCATTGAGATATCACATCTCTGCTATCGGAAGCGGCTCAGGATTGGAATGGGAAGGAGTTGGATATCCCATCTCATGTTATAGGAAGAGTCTCTGGTTTGGTATTAGAATCATTGAGATATCACATCGCATGCTGTAGGAATTGTCTAAGGATTGGAATGGGATGGACTTGGATATCACATCTCATGCTATAGGTAGGCTCTCAGGTTTGGTATAAGCATTGAGATATCACATCTCATGCTATAGGAAGGGTCTCAGGATTGGAATGGGAAGGAATTGGATATCACATCTCAGGCCATAGGAAGGGTCTCAGGTTTGGTATAATCATTGAGATATCACATCTCTGCTATCGGAAGGGTCTCAGGATTGGAATGGGAAGGAGTTGGATATCCCATCTCATGTTATAGGAAGGGTCTCAGGTTTGGTATTAGAAGCATAGAGATATCACATCTCATGCTATAGGAAAGGTCTCAGGATTGGAATGGGAAGGACTTGGATGTCACATGCTATAGGGAGGGTCTCAAGTTTGATATTAGAAGCATTGAGATAACAAATCTCATGATATCGGAAGGGTCTCAGGACTGGAATGGGAAGGAGTTGGATACCACATCTCATGATAAAGGAAGGGTCTAAGGTTTGGAAGGGGAAGGATTTGGATACCACATCTCATGTTATAGGACGGGTCTCAGGTTTGGTATTAGAAGCATTGAGATATCAAGTCTCATGGCATAGGAAGGGTCTCAGAATTGGAATGGGAAGGAGTTGGATATCACACCTCAAGCTATAGGAAGGGTCTCAGGATTGGAATGGGAAGGAGTTTGATATCACATCTCATGCCATAGTATGGGTCTCAGGTTTGGTAGAAGCATTGGGATATCACATCTCATGCTATCGGAAGGGTATCAGTATTGGATTTGGAAGAAGTTGGATATCCCATCTCATGCTATAGGAAGGGTCTCAGGTTGGAATGGGAAGGAGTTGGATATCATATCTCATGCTATAGGACGGGTCTCAGGTTTGTTATTAGAATCATTGAGATATCATATTGCATGCTGTAGGAAGGGTCTAAGGATTGGAATGGGAAGGACTTGGATATCACATCTCATGCTATAGGAAGGCTCTCAGGTTTGGAAAGGGAAGGAGTTGGATATCACATTTCATGTTAGAGGTAGGATCTCAGGTTTGGTATTAGAGGCATTGAGATATCACATCTCATGCTATCAGAAGGGTCTCAGGCTTGGAATGGGAAGGAGTTGGATATCACGTCTCATGCTAAAGGGAGGGTCTCAGGTTTGGAAGGGGAAGGATTTGGATATCACATCTCATGTTATAGGAAGGGTCTCAGGATTGGAATGGGAAGGATTTTTATATCACATCTCTTGCTATAGGAAGGGTCTCAGGTTTTTTATTAGAAACATTGAGATATCACATCTCATGCTATAGGAAGGGTTTCAGG
Source organism: Ambystoma mexicanum (assembly GCF_040938575.1). Lineage (NCBI taxonomy): Eukaryota > Metazoa > Chordata > Amphibia > Caudata > Ambystomatidae > Ambystoma > Ambystoma mexicanum. The sequence goes on from NC_090936.1 coordinate 345,922,261, forward strand.
ATTGGAATGGGAAGGAGTTGGATATCACATTTCATGTTAGAGGAAGGATCTCAGGTTTGGTATTAGAAGCATTGAGATATCACATCTCATGCTATAGGAAGGGTCTCAGGATTGGAATGGGAAGTAGTTGGATATCACATCTCATGCTATAGGATGGGTCTCAGGATTGGAATGGAAGGAGTTGGATATCACATCTCATGTTATAGGAAGGATCTCAGGTTTGGTATTAGAAGCATTGAGACATCACATCTCATGCTATAGGAAGGGTCTCAGGGTTGGAATGGGAAGGAATTGGATATCACATCTCATGTTATAGGAAGGATCTCAGGTTTGGTATTAGAAGCATTGAGATATCACATCTCATGCTATAGGAAGGGACTCAGGATTGGAATGTGAAGGATTTGGATATCACATCTCATGCTAAAGGAAGGGTCTCAGGTTTGGTAGAAGCATTGAGATATCACGTCTCTGCTATCGGAAGGGTCTCAGGATTGGATTGGGAAGGAGTTGGATATCCCTTCTCATGCTATAGGAAGGGTCTCAGGATTTGAATGGGAAGGAGTTGGATATCACATCTCATGTTATAGGAAGGGTCTCAGGATTGGAATGGGAAGGATTTGGATATCACATCTCTTGCTATAGGAAGGGTCTCAGGATTGGAATGGGTAGGAGTTGGATATTACTTTCTTGCTATAGGAAGGGTCTCATGTTTGGAATGGGAAGTAGTTGGATATCACATATGCTATAGTTAGTGTCTCAGGTTTGGAACGGGAAGGAGTTGGATATCACATCTCATGTTATAGGAAGGGTCTCAGGTTTGGTATAAGCATTGAGATATCACATCTCTGCTATCGGAAGCGGCTCAGGATTGGAATGGGAAGGAGTTGGATATCCCATCTCATGTTATAGGAAGAGTCTCTGGTTTGGTATTAGAATCATTGAGACATCACATCTCATGCTATAGGAAGGGTCTCAGGATTGGAATGGGAAGGAGTTGGATATCACATCTCATGTTATAGGAAGGATCTCAGGTTTGGTATTAGAAGCATTGAGACATCACATCTCATGCTATAGGAAGGGTCTCAGGATTGGAATGGGAAGGAGTTGGATATCACATCTCATGCTATAGGAAGGGTCTCACATTTGGTATAAGCATTGAGATATCACATCTCATGCTATAGGAAGGGTCTCAGGATTGGATTGGGAAGGAGTTGTATATGACATCTCAGGCCATAGGAAGGGTCTCAGGATTGGTATAAGCATTGAGATATCACATCTCTGCTATCGGAAGGGTCTCAGGATTGGAATGGGAAGGAGTTGGATATCCCATCTCATGTTATAGGAAGGGTCTCAGGTTTGGTATTAGAAGCATTGAGATATCACATCTCATGCTATAGGAAGGGTCTCAGGATTGGAATGGGGAGGACTTGGATGTCACATCTCATGCTATAGGGAGGGTCTCAAGTTTGATATTAGAAGCATTGAGATAACAAATCTCATGATATCGGAAGGGTCTCAGGATTGGAATGGGGAGGAGTTGGATATCACATCTCATGATAAAGGAAGGGTCTAAGGTTTGGAAGGGGAAAGATTTGGATATCACATCTCATGTTATAGGACGGGTCTCAGGTTTGGTATTAGAAGCATTGAGATATCAAGTCTCATGGCATAGGAAGGGTCTCAGAATTGGAATGTGAAGGAGTTGGATATCACATCTCAAGCTATAGGAAGAGTCTCAGGATTGGAATGGGAAGGAGTTTGATATCACATCTCATGCCATAGTATGGGTCTCAGGTTTGGTAGAAGCATTGGGATATCACATCTCATGCTATTGGAAGGGTATCAGTATTGGATTTGGAAGGAGTTGGATATCCCATCTCATGCTATAGGAAGGGTCTCAGGTTGGAATGGGAAGGAGTTGGATATCACATTTCATGTTATAGGAAGGGTCTCAGGATTGGAATGGGAAGGACTTGGATATCATATCTCATGCTATAGGAAGGCTCTCAGGTTTGGAAGGGGAAGGAGTTGGATATCACATTTCATGTTAGAGGAAGGATCTCAGGTTTGGTATTAGAGGCCTTGAGATATCACATCTCATGCTATAGGAAGGGTCTCAGGATTGGAATGGGAAGGAGTTGGATATCACATCTCAAGCTTTAGGAAGGGTCTCAGGTTTGGTATAAGCATTGAGATAGCACATCTCATGCTATAGGAAGGGTCTCAGGATTGGAATGGGAAGGAGTTGGATATCACATCTCATGTTATAGGAAGGATCTCAGGTTTGGTATTAGAAGCATTGAGACATCACATCTCATGCTATAGGAAGGGTCTCAGGATTGGAATGGGAAGGAGTTGGATATCACATCTCATGCTATAGGAAGGGTCTCAGATTTGGTATAAGCATTGAGATATCACATCTCTGCTATCGGAAGGGTCTCAGGATTGGAATGGGAAGGAGTTGGATATCCGATCTCATGCTATAGTGAGGGTCTCAATTTTGATATTAGAAGCATTGAGATAACAAATCTCATGATATCGGAAGGGTCTCAGGATTGGAATGGGAAGGAGTTGGATATCACATCTCATGATAAAGGAAGGGTCTAAGGTTTGGAAGGGGAAAGAGTTTGATATCACATCTCATGCCATAGTATGGTTCTCAGGTTTGATAGAAGCATTGGGATATCACATCTCATGCTATTGGAAGGGTATCAGTATTGGATTTGGAAGGAGTTGGATATCCCATCTCATGCTATAGGAAGGGTCTCAGGTTGGAATGGGAAGGAGTTGGATATCACATTTCATGTTATAGGAAGGGTCTCAGGATTGGAATGGGAAGGACTTGGATATCATATCTCATGCTATAGGAAGGCTCTCAGGTTTGGAAGGAGAAGGAGTTGGATATCACAATTCATGTTAGAGGAAGGATCTCAGGTTTGGTATTAGAGGCCTTGAGATATCACATCTCATGCTATAGGAAGGGTCTCAGGTTGGAATGGGAAGGAGTTGGATATCACATCTCATGCTAAAGGGAGGGTCTCAGGTTTGGAAGGGGAAGGATTTGGATATCACATCTCATGTTATAGGAAGGATCTCAGGTTTGGTATTAGAAGCATTGAGATATCACATCTCATGCTATCGGAAGGATCTCAGGTTTGGTATTAGAAGCATTGAGATATCACATCTCATGCTATCAGAAGGGTCTCAGGATTGGAATGGGAAGGAGTTGGATATCACATCTCATGCTAAAGGGAGGGTCTCAGGTTTGGAAGGGGAAGGATTTGGATATCACATCTCATGTTATCGGAAGGATCTCACGTTTGGTATTAGAAGTATTGAGATATCATATCTCATGCTATAGGAAGGGTCTCAGGATTGGAATGGGAAGGACTTAGATATCACATATGCTATAGGGAGGGTCTCAGGATTGGAATGGGAAGGACTTAGATATCACATATCATGCTATAGGGAGGGTCTCAGTTTTGATATTAGAAGCATTGAGATATCACATCTCATGCTATCGGAAGTGTCTCAGGATTGGAATGGGAAGGAGCTGGATATCACATCTCATGCTAAAGGAAGGGTCTCAGGTTTGGAACGGGAAGGATTTGGATATCACATCTCATGTTATAGGAAGGGTCTCAGGTTTGGTATAAGCATTGAGATATCACATCTCTGCTATCGGAAGTGTCTCAGGATTGGAATGGGAAGGAGTTGGATATCCCCTCTCATGTTATAGGACGGGTCTCAGGTTTGTTATTAGAATCATTGAGATATCATATTGCATGCTGTAGGAAGGGTCTAAGGGTTGGAATGGGAAGGACTTGGATATCACATCTCATGCTATAGATAGGCTCTTAGGTTTGGAAAGGGAAGGAGTTGGATATCACATTTCATGTTAGAGGAAGGATCTCAGGTTTGGTATTAGAAGCATTGAGATATCACATCTCATGCTATAGGAAGGGTCTCAGGATTGGAATGGGAAGTAGTTGGATATCACATCTCATGCTACAGGAAGGGTCCCAGGTTTGGTATAAGCATTGAGATATCACATCTCATGCTATAGGACGGGTCTCAGGATTGGAATGGAAGGAGTTGGATATCACATCTCATGTTATAGGAAGGATCTCAGGTTTGGTATTAGAAGCATTGAGACATCACATCTCATGCTATAGGAAGGGTCTCAGGGTTGGAATGGGAAGGAGTTGGATATCACATCTCACCCAATAGGAAGGGTCTCAGGTTTGGAATGGGAAGGAATTGGATATCACATCTCATGTTATAGGAAGGATCTCAGGTTTGGTATTAGAAGCATTGAGATATCACATCTCATGCTATAGGAAGGGTCTCAGGATTGGAAAGTGAAGGATTTGGATATCACATCTCATGCTAAAGGAAGGGTCTCAGGTTTGGTAGAAGCATTGAGATATCACGTCTCTGCTATCGGAAGGGTCTCAGGATTGGATTGGGAAGGAGTTGGATATCCCTTCTCATGCTATAGGAAGGGTCTCAATATTTGAATGGCAAGGAGTTGGATATCACATCTCATGCCATAGGAAGGGTCTCAGGTTTGGTATAAGCATTGAGATATCACATCTCTGCTATCGGAAGGGTCTCAGGATTGGTTTGGGAAGGAGTTGGATATCCCTTCTCATGCTATAGGAAGTGTCTCAGGTTGGAATGGGAAGGAGTTGGATATCACATCTCATGTTATAGGAAGGGTCTCAGGATTGGAATGGGAAGGATTTGGATATCACATCTCTTGCTATAGGAAGGGTCTCAGGATTGGAATGGGTAGGAGTTGGATATTACTTTCTTGCTATAGGAAGGGTCTCATGTTTGGAATGGGAAGGAGTTGGATATCACATATGCTATAGTTAGTGTCTCAGGTTTGGAACGGGAAGGAGTTGGATATCACATCTCATGTTATAGGAAGGGTCTCAGGTTTGGTATAAGCATTGAGATATCACATCTCTGCTATCGGAAGCGGCTCAGGATTGGAATGGGAAGGAGTTGGATATCCCATCTCATGTTATAGTAAGAGTCTCTGGTTTGGTATTAGAATCATTGAGATATCACATCGCATGCTGTAGGAAGGGTCTAAGGATTGGAATGGGATGGACTTGGATATCACATCTTATGCTATAGGTAGGCTCTCAGGTTTGGTATAAGCATTGAGATATCACATCTCATGCTATAGGAAGGGTCTCAGGATTGGAATGTGAAGGATTTGGATATCACATCTCATGCTATAGGAAGGGTCTCAGATTTGGTATAAGCATTGAGATATCACATCTCATGCTAAAGGAAGGGTCTCAGGATTGGAATGGGAAGGAGTTGTATATGACATCTCAGGCCATAGGAAGGGTCTCAGGTTTGGTATAAGCATTGAGATATCACATCTCTGCTATCGGAAGGGTCTCAGGATTGGAATGGGAAGGAGTTGGATATCCCATCTCATGTTATAGGAAGGGTCTCAGGTTTGGTATTAGAAGCATAGAGATATCACATCTCATGCTATAGGAAGGGTCTCAGGATTGGAATGGGAAGGAGTTGGATATCACACCTCAAGCTATAGGAAGGGTCTCAGGATTGGAATGGGAAGGAGTTTGATATCACATCTCATGCCATAGTATGGGTCTCAGGTTTGGTAGAAGCATTGGGATATCACATCTCATGCTATCGGAAGGGTATCAGTATTGGATTTGGAAGAAGTTGGATATCCCATCTCTTGCTATAGGAAGGGTCTCAGGTTGGAATGGGAAGGAGTTGGATATCACATTTCATGTTATAGGAAGGGTCTCAGGATTGGAATGGGAAGGACTTGGATATCACATTTCATGTTATAGGAAGGGTCTCAGGTTTGGAAAGGGAAGGAGTTGGATATCACATTTCATGTTAGAGGAAGGATCTCAGGTTTGGTATTAGAAGCATTGAGATATCACATCTCATGCTATAGGAAGGGTCTCAGGATTGGAATGGGAAGTAGTTGGATATCACATCTCATGCTATAGGAAGGGTCTCAGGTTTGGTATAAGCATTGAGATATCACATCTCATGCTATAGGACGGGTCTCAGGATTGGAATGGAAGGAGTTGGATATCACATCTCATGTTATAGGAAGGATCTCAGGTTTGGTATTAGAAGCATTGAGACATCACATCTCATGCTATAGGAAGGGTCTCAGGGTTGGAATGGGAAGGAGTTGGATATCGCATCTCATCCAATAGGAAGGGTCTCAGGTTTGGAATGGGAAGGAATTGGATATCACATCTCATGTTATAGGAAGGATCTCAGGTTTGGTATTAGAAGCATTGAGATATCACATCTCATGCTATAGGAAGGGTCTCAGGATTGGAATGTGAAGGATTTGGATATCACATCTCATGCTAAAGGAAGGGTCTCAGGTTTGGTAGAAGCATTGAGATATCAGATCTCTGCTATCGGAAGGGTCTCAGGATTGGATTGGGAAGGAGTTGGATATCACATTTCATGTTAGAGGAAGGATCTCAGGTTTGGTATTAGAAGCATTGAGATATCACATCTCATGCTATAGGAAGGGTCTCAGGATTGGAATGGGAAGTAGTTGGATATCACATCTCATGCTATAGGAAGGGTCTCAGGTTTGGTATAAGCATTGAGATATCACATCTCATGCTATAGGACGGGTCTCAGGATTGGAATGGAAGGAGTTGGATATCACATCTCATGTTATAGGAAGGATCTCAGGTTTGGTATTAGAAGCATTGAGACATCACATCTCATGCTATAGGAAGGGTCTCAGGGTTGGAATGGGAAAGAGTTGGATATCGCATCTCATCCAATAGGAAGGGTCTCAGGTTTGGAATGGGAAGGAATTGGATATCACATCTCATGTTATAGGAAGGATCTCAGGTTTGGTATTAGAAGCATTGAGATATCACATCTCATGCTATAGGAAGGGTCTCAGGATTGGAATGTGAAGGATTTGGATATCACATCTCATGCTAAAGGAAGGGTCTCAGGTTTGGTAGAAGCATTGAGATATCAGATCTCTGCTATCGGAAGGGTCTCAGGATTGGATTGGGAAGGAGTTGGATATCACATTCCATGTTAGAGGAAGGACCTCAGGTTTGGTATTAGAAGCATTGAGATATCACATCTCATGCTATAGGAAGGGTCTCAGGATTGGAATGGGAAGTAGTTGGATATCACATCTCATGCTATAGGAAGGGTCTCAGGTTTGGTATAAGCATTGAGATATCACATCTCATGCTATAGGACGGGTCTCAGGATTGGAATGGAAGGAGTTGGATATCACATCTCATGTTATAGGAAGGATCTCAGGTTTGGTATTAGAAGCATTGAGACATCACATCTCATGCTATAGGAAGGGTCTCAGGGTTGGAATGGGAAGGAGTTGGATATCGCATCTCATCCAATAGGAAGGGTCTCAGGTTTGGAATGGGAAGGAATTGGATATCACATCTCATGTTATAGGAAGGATCTCAGGTTTGGTATTAGAAGCATTGAGATATCACATCTCATGCTATAGGAAGGGTCTCAGGATTGGAATGTGAAGGATTTGGATATCACATCTCATGCTAAAGGAAGGGTCTCAGGTTTGGTAGAAGCATTGAGATATCAGATCTCTGCTATCGGAAGGGTCTCAGGATTGGATTGGGAAGGAGTTGGATATCCCTTCTCATGCTATAGGAAGGGTCTCAGGATTTGAATGGGAAGGAGTTGGATATCACATCTCATGTTATAGGAAGGGTCTCAGGATTGGAATGGGAAGGATTTGGATATCACATCTCTTGCTATAGGAAGGGTCTCAGGATTGGAATGGGTAGGAGTTGGATATTACATTCTTGCTATAGGAAGGGTCTCATGTTTGGAATGGGAAGCAGTTGGATATCACATATGCTATAGTTAGTGTCTCAAGTTTGGAACGGGAAGGAGTTGGATATCACATCTCATGTTATAGGAAGGGTCTCAGGTTTGGTATAAGCATTGAGATATCACATCTCTGTTATCGGAAGCGGCTCAGGATTGGAATGGGAAGGAGTTGGATATCCCATCTCATGTTATAGGAAGAGTCTCTGGTTTGGTATTAGAATCATTGAGATATCACATCGCATGCTGTAGGAAGGGTCTAAGGATTGGAATGGGATGGACTTGGATATCACATCTCATGCTATAGGTAGGCTCTCAGGTTTGGTATAAGCATTGAGATATCACATCTCATGCTATAGGAAGGGTCTCAGGATTGGAATGGGAAGGAATTGGATATCACATCTCATGCTATAGGAAGGGTCTCAGATTTGGTATAAGCATTGAGATATCACATCTCATGCTAAAGGAAGGGTCTCAGGATTGGAATGGGAAGGTGTTGTATATGACATCTCAGGCCATAGGAAGGGTCTCAGGTTTGGTATAAGCATTGAGATATCACATCTCTGCTATCGGAAGGGTCTCAGGATTGGAATGGGAAGGACTTGGATGTCACATCTCATGCTATAGGGAGGGTCTCAAGTTTGATATTAGAAGCATTGAGATAACAAATCTCATGATATCGGAAGGGTCTCAGGATTGGAATGGGAAGGAGTTGGATATCACATCTCATGATAAAGGAAGGGTCTAAGGTTTGGAAGGGGAAGGATTTGGAAATCACATCTCATGTTATAGGACGGGTCTCAGGTTTGGTATTAGAAGCATTAAGATATCAAGTCTCATGGTATAAGAAGGGTCTCAGAATTGGAATGGGAAGGAGTTGGATATCACACCTCATGCTATAGGAAGGGTCTCAGGATTGGAATGGGAAGGAGTTTGATATCACATCTCATGCCATAGTATGGGTCTCAGGTTTGGTAGAAGCATTGGGATATCACATCTCATGCTATTGGAAGGGTATCAGTATTGGATTTGGAAGAAGTTGGATATCCCATCTCATGCTATAGGAAGGGTCTCAGGTTGGAATGGGAAGGAGTTGGATATCACATTTCATGTTATAGGAAGGGTCTCAGGATTGGAATGGGAAGGACTTGGATATCATATCTCATGCTATAGGAAGGCTCTCAGGTTTGGAAGGGGAAGGAGTTGGATATCACATTTCATGTTAGAGGAAGGATCTCAGGTTTGGTATTAGAGGCCTTGAGATATCACATCTCATGCTATATGAAGGGTCTCAGGATTGGAATGGGAAGGAGTTGGATATCACATCTCAAGCTATAGGAAGGGTCTCAGGTTTGGTATAAGCATTGAGATATCACATCTCATGCTATAGGAAGGGTCTCAGGATTGGAATGGGAAGGAGTTGGATATCACATCTCATGTTATAGGAAATATCTCAGGTTTGGTATTAGAAGCATTGAGACATCACATCTCATGTTATAGGAAGGGTCTCAGGATTGGAATGGGAAGAAGTTGGATATCACATCTCATGCTATAGGAAGGGTCTCAGGTTTGGTATAAGCATTGAGATATCACATCTCATGCTATAGGAAGGGTCTCAGGATTGGAATGGGAAGGAGTTGTATATGACATCTCATGCCATAGGAAGGGTCTCAGGATTGGTATAAGCATTGAGATATCACATCACATGCTATAGGAAGGGTCTCAGGATTGGAATGGGAAGGACTTGGATATCACATCTCATGCTATAGGCAGGGCCTCAGGTTTGGAAAGGGAAGGAGATGGATATCACATTTCATGTTAGAGATAGGATCTCAGGTTTGGTATTAGAGGCATTGAGATATCACATCTCATGCTATCAGAAGGGTCTCAGGATTGGAATGGGAAGGAGTTGTATATCACATCTCATGCTAAATGGAGGGTCTCAGGTTTGGAAGGGGAAGGATTTGAAAATCACATCTCATGTTATAGGAAGGATCTCAGGTTTGGTATTAGAAGCATTGAGATATCACATCTCATGCTATCGGAAGTATCTCAGGTTTGGTATTAGAGGCATTGAGATATCACATCTCATGCTATCATAAGGGTCTCAGGATTGGAATGGGAAGGAGTTGGATATCACATCTCATGTTATTGGAAGGATCTCAGGTTTGGTATTAGAAGCATTGAGACATCACATCTCATGCTATAGGAAGGGTCTCAGGATTGGAATGGGAAGGAGTTGGATATCACATCTCATGCTATAGGAAGGGTCTCAGATTTGGTATAAGCATTGAGATATCACATCTCATGCTATAGGAAGGGTCTCAGGATTGGATTGGGAAGGAGTTGTATATGACATCTCATGTTATAGGAAGGGTCTCAGGTTTGGTTTTAGAAGCATTGAGATATCACATCTCATGCTATAGGAAGGGTCTGAGGATTGGAATGGGGAGGACTTGGATGTCACATCTCATGCTATAGGGAGTGTCTCAAGTTTGATATTAGAAGCATTGAGATAACAAATCTCATGATATTGGAAGGGTCTCAGGATTGGAATGGGAAGGAGTTGGATATCACATCTCATGATAAAGGAAGGGTCTAAGGTTTGGAAGGGGAAAGATTTGGATATCACATCTCATGTTATAGGACGGGTCTCAGGTTTGGTATTAGAAGCATTGAGATATCAAGTCTCATGGCATAGGAAGGGTCTCAGAATTGGAATGGGAAGGAGTTGGATATCACATCTCAAGCTATAGGAAGAGTCTCAGGATTGGAATGGGAATGAGTTTGATATCACATCTCATGCCATAGTATGGGTCTCAGGTTTGGTAGAAGCATTGGGATATCACAATTCATGCTATTGGAAGTGTATCAGTATTGGATTTGGAAGGAGTTGGATATCCCATCTCATGCTATAGGAAGGGTCTCAGGTTGGAATGGGTAGGAGTTGGATATCACATTTCATGTTATAGGAAGGGTCTCAGGATTGGAATGGGAAGGACTTGGATATCATATCTCATGCTATAGGAAGGCTCTCAGGTTTGGAAGGGGAAGGAGTTGGATATCACATTTCATGTTAGAGGAAGGATCTCAGGTTTGGTATTAGAGGCCTTGAGATATCACATCTCATGCTATAGGAAGGGTCTCAGGATTGGAATGGGAAGGAGTTGGATATCACATCTCAAGCTTTAGGAAGGGTCTCAGGTTTGGTATAAGCATTGAGATAGCACATCTCATGCTATAGGAAGGGTCTCAGGATTGGAATGGGAAGGAGTTGGATATCACATCTCATGTTATAGGAAATATCTCAGGTTTGGTATTAGAAGCATTGAGACATCACATCTCATGTTATAGGAAGAGTCTCAGGATTGGAATGGGAAGAAGTTGGATATCACATCTCATGCTATAGGAAGGGTCTCAGGTTTGGTATAAGCATTGAGATATCACATCTCATGCTATAGGAAGGGTCTCAGGATTGGAATGGGAAGGAGTTGTATATGACATCTCATGCCATAGGAAGGGTCTCAGGATTGGTATAAGCATTGAGATATCACATCACATGCTATAGGAAGGGTCTCAGGATTGGAATGGGAAGGACTTGGATATCACATCTCATGCTATAGGCAGGGCCTCAGGTTTGGAAAGGGAAGGAGATGGATATCACATTTCATGTTAGAGATAGGATCTCAGGTTTGGTATTAGAGGCATTGAGATATCACATCTCATGCTATCAGAAGGGTCTCAGGATTGGAATGGGAAGGAGTTGTATATCACATCTCATGCTAAATGGAGGGTCTCAGGTTTGGAAGGGGAAGGATTTGGAAATCACATCTCATGTTATAGGAAGGATCTCAGGTTTGGTATTAGAAGCATTGAGATATCACATCTCATGCTATCGGAAGTATCTCAGGTTTGGTATTAGAGGCATTGAGATATCACATCTCATGCTATCATAAGGGTCTCAGGATTGGAATGGGAAGGAGTTGGATATCACATCTCATGTTATTGGAAGGATCTCAGGTTTGGTATTAGAAGCATTGAGACATCACATCTCATGCTAAAGGAAGGGTCTCAGGATTGGAATGGGAAGGAGTTGGATATCACATCTCATGCTATAGGAAGGGTCTCAGATTTGGTATAAGCATTGAGATATCACATCTCATGCTATAGGAAGGGTCTCAGGATTGGATTGGGAAGGAGTTGTATATGACATCTCATGTTATAGGAAGGGTCTCAGGTTTGGTTTTAGAAGCATTGAGATATCACATCTCATGCTATAGGAAGGGTCTCAGGATTGGAATGGGGAGGACTTGGATGTCACATCTCATGCTATAGGGAGGGTCTCAAGTTTGATATTAGAAGCATTGAGATAACAAATCTCATGATATCGGAAGGGTCTCAGGATTGGAATGGGAAGGAGTTGGATATCACATCTCATGATAAAGGAAGGGTCTAAGGTTTGGAAGGGGAAAGATTTGGATATCACATCTCATGTTATAGGACGGGTCTCAGGTTTGGTAATAGAAGCATTGAGATATCAAGTCTCATGGCATAGGAAGGGTCTCAGAATTGGAATGGGAAGGAGTTGGATATCACATCTCAAGCTATAGGAAGAGTCTCAGGATTGGAATGGGAATGAGTTTGATATCACATCTCATGCCATAGTATGGGTCTCAGGTTTGGTAGAAGCATTGGGATATCACAATTCATGCTATTGGAAGTGTATCAGTATTGGATTTGGAAGGAGTTGGATATCCCATCTCATGCTATAGGAAGGGTCTCAGGTTGGAAAGGGTAGGAGTTGGATATCACATTTCATGTTATAGGAAGGGTCTCAGGATTGGAATGGGAAGGACTTGGATATCATATCTCATGCTATAGGAAGGCTCTCAGGTTTGGAAGGGGAAGGAGTTGGATATCACATTTCATGTTAGAGGAAGGATCTCAGGTTTGGTATTAGAGGCCTTGAGATATCACATCTCATGCTATAGGAAGGGTCTCAGGATTGGAATGGGAAGGAGTTGGATATCACATCTCAAGCTTTAGGAAGGGTCTCAGGTTTGGTATAAGCATTGAGATAGCACATCTCATGCTATAGGAAGGGTCTCAGGATTGGAATGGGAAGGAGTTGGATATCACATCTCATGTTATAGGAAAGATCTCAGGTTTGGTATTAGAAGCATTGAGACATCACATCTCATGTTATAGGAAGGGTCTCAGGATTGGAATGGGAAGAAGTTGGATATCACATCTCATGCTATAGGAAGGGTCTCAGGTTTGGAAGGGGAAGGAGTTGGATATCCAATCTCATGTTATAGGACTGGTCTCAGGTTTGGTATTAGAAGCATTGAGATATCACATCGCATGCTGTAGGAAGGTTCTCAGGTTTGGTATTAGAAGCATTGAGACATCACATCTCATGCTATAGGAAGGGTCTCAGGATTGGAATGGGAAGGAGTTGGATATGACATCTCATGTTATAGGAAGGATCTCAGCTTTGGTATTAGAAGCATTGAGACATCACATCTCATGCTATAGGAAGGGTCTCAGGATTGGAATGGGAAGGAGTTGGATATCACATCTCATGCTGTAGGAAGGGTCTCACATTTGGTATAAGCATTGAGATATCACATCTCATGCTATAGGAAGGGTCTCAGGATTGGATTGGGAAGGAGTTGTATATGACATCTCAGGCCATAGGAAGGGTCTCAGGATTGGTATAAGCATTGAGATATCACATCTCTGCTATCGGAAGGGTCTCAGGATTGGAATGGGAAGGAGTTGGATATCCCATCTCATGTTATAGGAAGGGTCTCAGGTTTGGTATTAGAAGCATTGAGATATCACATCTCATGCTATAGGAAGGGTCTCAGGATTGGAATGGGGAGGACTTGGATGTCACATCTCATGCTATAGGGAGGGTCTCAAGTTTGATATGAGAAGCATTGAGATAACAAATCTCATGATATCGGAAGGGTCTCAGGATTGGAATGGGAAGGAGTTGGATATCACATCTCATGATAAAGGAAGGGTCTAAGGTTTGGAAGGGGAAGGATTTGGATATCACATCTCATGTTATAGGACGGGTCTCAGGTTTGGTATTAGAAGCATTGAGATATCAAGTCTCATGGTATAAGAAGGGTCTCAGAATTGGAATGGGAAGGAGTTGGATATCACACCTCAAGCTATAGGAAGGGTCTCAGGATTGGAATGGGAAGGAGTTTGATATCACATCTCATGCCATAGTATGGGTCTCAGGTTTGGTAGAAGCATTGGGATATCACATCTCATGCTATCGGAAGGGTATCAGTATTGGATTTGGAAGAAGTTGGATATCCCATCTCATGCTATAGGAAGGGTCTCAGGTTGGAATGGGAAGGAGTTGGATATCACATTTCATGTTATAGGAAGGGTCTCAGGATTGGAATGGGAAGGACTTGGATATCATATCTCATGCTATAGGAAGGCTCTCAGGTTTGGAAGGGGAAGGAGTTGGATATCACATTTCATGTTAGAGGAAGGATCTCAGGTTTGGTATTAGAGGCCTTGAGATATCACATCTCATGCTATAGGAAGGGTCTCAGGATTGGAATGGGAAGGAGTTGGATATCACATCTCAAGCTATAGGAAGGGTCTCAGGTTTGGTATAAGCATTGAGATATCACATCTCATGCTATAGGAAGGGTCTCAGGATTGGAATGGGAAGGAGTTGGATATCACATCTCATGTTATAGGAAATATCTCAGGTTTGGTATTAGAAGCATTGAGACATCACATCTCATGTTATAGGAAGGGTCTCAGGATTGGAATGGGAAGATGTTGGATATCACATCTCATGCTATAGGAAGGGTCTCAGGTTTGGTATAAGCATTGAGATATCACATCACATGCTATAGGAAGGGTCTCATGATTGGAATGGGAAGGATTTGGATATCACATCTCATGCTATAGGCAGGGCCTCAGGTTTGGAAAGGGAAGGAGGTGGATATCACATTTCATGTTAGAGATAGGATCTCAGGTTTGGTATTAGAGGCATTGAGATATCACATCTCATGCTATCAGAAGGGTCTCAGGATTGGAATGGGAAGGAGTTGTATATCACATCTCATGCTAAATGGAGGGTCTCAGGTTTGGAAGGGGAAGGATTTGGAAATCACATCTCATGTTATAGGAAGGATCTCAGGTTTGGTATTAGAAGCATTGAGATATCACATCTCATGCTATCGGAAGTATCTCAGGTTTGGTATTAGAGGCATTGAGATATCACATCTCATGCTATCATAAGGGTCTCAGGATTGGAATGGGAAGGAGTTGGATATCACATCTCATGTTATTGGAAGGATCTCAGGTTTGGTATTAGAAGCATTGAGACATCACATCTCATGCTATAGGAAGGGTCTCAGGATTGGAATGGGAAGGAGTTGGATATCACATCTCATGCTATAGGAAGGGTCTCAGATTTGGAATAAGCATTGAGATATCACATTCCATGCTATAGGAAGGGTCTCAGGATTGGTTTGGGAAGGAGTTGTATATGACATCTCATGTTATAGGAAGGGTCTCAGGTTTGGTTTTAGAAGCATTGAGATATCACATCTCATGCTATAGGAAGGGTCTCAGGATTGGAATGGGGAGGACTTGGATGTCACATCTCATGCTATAGGGAGGGTCTCAAGTTTGATATTAGAAGCATTGAGATAACAAATCTCATGATATCGGAAGGGTCTCAGGATTGGAATGGGAAGGAGTTGGATATCACATCTCATGATAAAGGAAGGGTCTAAGGTTTGGAAGGGGAAAGATTTGGATATCACATCTCATGTTATAGGACGGGTCTCAGGTTTGGTATTAGAAGCATTGAGATATCAAGTCTCATGGCATAGGAAGGGTCTCAGAATTGGAATGGGAAGGAGTTGGATATCACATCTCAAGCTATAGGAAGAGTCTCAGGATTGGAATGGGAATGAGTTTGATATCACATCTCATGCCATAGTATGGGTCTCAGGTTTGGTAGAAGCATTGGGATATCACAATTCATGCTATTGGAAGTGTATCAGTATTGGATTTGGAAGGAGTTGGATATCCCATCTCATGCTATAGGAAGGGTCTCAGGTTGGAATGGGAAGGAGTTGGATATCACATTTCATGTTATAGGAAGGGTCTCAGGATTGGAATGGGAAGGACTTGGATATCATATCTCATGCTATAGGAAGGCTCTCAGGTTTGGAAGGGGAAGGAGTTGGATATCACATTTCATGTTAGAGGAAGGATCTCAGGTTTGGTATTAGAGGCCTTGAGATATCACATCTCATGCTATAGGAAGGGTCTCAGGATTGGAATGGGAAGGAGTTGGATATCACATCTCAAGCTTTAGGAAGGGTCTCAGGTTTGGTATAAGCATTGAGATAGCACATCTCATGCTATAAGAAGGGTCTCAGGATTGGAATGGGAAGGAGTTGGATATCACATCTCATGTTATAGGAAGGATCTCAGGTTTGGTATTAGAAGCATTGAGACATCACATCTCATGCTATAGGAAGGGTCTCAGATTTGGTATAAGCATTGAGATATCACATCTCATGCTAAAGGAAGGGTCTCAGGATTGGAATGGGAAGGAGTTGTATATGACATCTCAGGCCATAGGAAGGGTCTCAGATTTGGTATAAGCATTGAGATATCACATCTCTGCTATCGGAAGGGTCTCAGGATTGTAATGGGAAGGAGTTGGATGTCACATCTCATGCTATAGGGAGGGTCTCAAGTTTGATATTAGAAGCATTGAGATAACAAATCTCATGATATCGGAAGGGTCTCAGGATTGGAATGGGAAGGAGTTGGATATCACATCTCATGATAAAGGAAGGGTCTAAGGTTTGGAAGGGGAAGGATTTGGATATCACATCTCATGTTATAGGACGGGTCTCAGGTTTGGTATTAGAAGCATTGAGATATCAAGTCTCATGGTATAAGAAGGGTCTCAGAATTGGAATGGGAAGGAGTTGGATATCACACCTCAAGCTATAGGAAGGGTCTCAGGATTGGAATGGGAAGGAGTTTGATATCACATCTCATGCCATAGTATGGGTCTCAGGTTTGGTAGAAGCATTGGGATATCACATCTCATGCTATCGGAAGGGTATCAGTATTGGATTTGGAAGAAGTTGGATATCCCATCTCATGCTATAGGAAGGGTCTCAGGTTGGAATGGGAAGGAGTTGGATATCACATTTCATGTTATAGGAAGGGTCTCAGGATTGGAATGGGAAGGACTTGGATATCGTATCTCATGCTATAGGAAGGCTCTCAGGTTTGGAAGGGGAAGGAGTTGGATATCACATTTCATGTTAGAGGAAGGATCTCAGGTTTGGTATTAGAGGCCTTGAGATATCACATCTCATGCTATAGGAAGGGTCTCAGGATTGGAATGGGAAGGAGTTGGATATCACATCTCAAGCTATAGGAAGGGTCTCAGATTTGGTATAAGCATTGAGATATCACATCTCATGCTATAGGAAGGGTCTCAGGTTTGGAATGGGAAGGAGTTGGATATCACATCTCATGTTATAGGAAATATCTCAGGTTTGGTATTAGAAGCATTGAGACATCACATCTCATGTTATAGGAAGGGTCTCAGGATTGGAATGGGAAGAAGTTGGATATCACATCTCATGCTATAGGAAGGGTCTCAGGTTTGGTATAAGCATTGAGATATCACATCTCATGCTATAGGAAGGGTCTCAGGATTGGAATGGGAAGGAGTTGTATATGACATCTCATGCCATAGGAAGGGTCTCAGGTTTGGTATAAGCATTGAGATATCACATCACATGCTATAGGAAGGGTCTCAGGATTGGAATGGGAAGGACTTGGATATCACATCTCATGCTATAGGCAGGGCCTCAGGTTTGGAAAGGGAAGGAGATGGATATCACATTTCATGTAAGAGATAGGATCTCAGGTTTGGTATTAGAGGCATTGAGATATCACATCTCATGCTATCAGAAGGGTCTCAGGATTGGAATGGGAAGGAGTTGTATATCACATCTCATGCTAAATGGAGGGTCTCAGGTTTGGAAGGGGAAGGATTTGGAAATCACATCTCATGTTAAAGGAAGGATCTCAGGTTTGGTATTAGAAGCATTGAGATATCACATCTCATGCTATCGGAAGTATCTCAGGTTTGGTATTAGAGGCATTGAGATATCACATCTCATGCTATCATAAGGGTCTCAGGATTGGAATGGGAAGGAGTTGGATATCACATCTCATGTTATTGGAAGGATCTCAGGTTTGGTATTAGAAGCATTGAGACATCACATCTCATGCTATAGGAAGGGTCTCAGGATTGGATTGGGAAGGAGTTGTATATGACATCTCATGTTATAGGAAGGGTCTCAGGTTTGGTTTTAGAAGCATTGAGATATCACATCTCATGCTATAGGAAGGGTCTCAGGATTGGAATGGGGAGGACTTGGATGTCACATCTCATGCTATAGGGAGGGTCTCAAGTTTGATATTAGAAGCATTGAGATAACAAATCTCATGATATCGGAAGGGTCTCAGGATTGGAATGGGAAGGAGTTGGATATCACATCTCATGATAAAGGAAGGGTCTAAGGTTTGGAAGGGGAAAGATTTGGATATCACATCTCATGTTATAGGACGGGTCTCAGGTTTGGTATTAGAAGCATTGAGATATCAAGTCTCATGGCATAGAAAGGGTCTCAGAATTGGAATGGGAAGGAGTTGGATATCACATCTCAAGCTATAGGAAGAGTCTCAGGATTGGAATGGGAATGAGTTTGATATCACATCTCATGCCATAGTATGGGTCTCAGGTTTGGTAGAAGCATTGGGATATCACATTTCATGCTATTGGAAGTGTATCAGTATTGGATTTGGAAGGAGTTGGATATCCCATCTCATGCTATAGGAAGGGTCTCAGGTTGGAATGGGAAGGAGTTGGATATCACATTTCATGTTATAGGAAGGGTCTCAGGATTGGAATGGGAAGGACTTGGATATCATATCTCATGCTATAGGAAGGCTCTCAGGTTTGGAAGGGGAAGGAGTTGGATATCACATTTCATGTTAGAGGAAGGATCTCAGGTTTGGTATTAGAGGCCTTGAGACATCAGATCTCATGCTATAGGAAGGGTCTCAGGATTGGAATGGGAAGGAGTTGGATATCACATCTCAAGCTTTAGGAAGGGTCTCAGGTTTGGTATAAGCATTGAGATAGCACATCTCATGCTATAGGAAGGGTCTCAGGATTGGAATGGGAAGGAGTTGGATATCACATCTCATGTTATAGGAAAGATCTCAGGTTTGGTATTAGAAGAATTGAGACATCACATCTCATGTTATAGGAAGGGTCTCAGGATTGGAATGGGAAGAAGTTGGATATCACATCTCATGCTATAGGAAGGGTCTCAGGTTTGGAAGGGGAAGGAGTTGGATATCCAATCTCATGTTATAGGACTGGTCTCAGGTTTGGTATTAGAAGCATTGAGATATCACATCGCATGCTGTAGGAAGGTTCTCAGGTTTGGTATTAGAAGCATTGAGACATCACATCTCATGCTATAGGAAGGGTCTCAGGATTGGAATGGGAAGGAGTTGGATATCACATCTCATGCTATAGGAAGGGTCTCACATTTGGTATAAGCATTGAGATATCACATCTCATGCTATAGGAAGGGTCTCAGGATTGGATTGGGAAGGAGTTGTATATGACATCTCAGGCCATAGGAAGGGTCTCAGGATTGGTATAAGCATTGAGATATCACATCTCTGCTATCGGAAGGGTCTCAGGATTGGAATGGGAAGGAGTTGGATATCCCATCTCATGTTATAGGAAGGGTCTCAGGTTTGGTATTAGAAGCATTGAGATATCACATCTCATGCTATAGGAAGGGTCTCAGGATTGGAATGGGGAGGACTTGGATGTCACATCTCATGCTATAGGGAGGGTCTCAAGTTTGATATTAGAAGCATTGAGATAACAAATCTCATGATATCGGAAGGGTCTCAGGATTGGAATGGGAAGGAGTTGGATATCACATCTCATGATAAAAAAGGGTCTAAGGTTTGGAAGGGGAAAGATTTGGATATCACATCTCATGCTATAGGACGGGTCTCAGGTTTGGTATTAGAAGCATTGAGATATCAAGTCTCATGGCATAGGAAGGGTCTCAGAATTGGAATGTGAAGGAGTTGGATATCACATCTCAAGCTATAGGAAGAGTCTCAGGATTGGAATGGGAAGGAGTTTGATATCACATCTCATGCCATAGTATGGGTCTCAGGTTTGGTAGAAGCATTGGGATATCACATCTCATGCTATTGGAAGGGTATCAGTATTGGATTTGGAAGGAGTTGGATATCCCATCTCATGCTATAGGAAGGGTCTCAGGTTGGAATGGGAAGGAGTTGGATATCACATTTCATGTTATAGGAAGGGTCTCAGGATTGGAATGGGAAGGACTTGGATATCATATCTCATGGTATAGGAAGGCTCTCAGGTTTGGAAGGGCAAGGAGTTGGATATCACATTTCATGTTAGAGGAAGGATCTCAGGTTTGGTATTAGAGGCCTTGAGATATCACATCTCATGCTATAGGAAGGGTCTCAGGATTGGAATGGGAAGGAGTTGGATATCACATCTCAAGCTTTAGGAAGGGTCTCAGGTTTGGTATAAGCATTGAGATAGCACATCTCATGCTATAGGAAGGGTCTCAGGATTGGAATGGGAAGGAGTTGGATTTCACATCTCATGTTATAGGAAGGATCCCAGGTTTGGTATTAGAAGCATTGAGACATCACATCTCATGCTATAGGAAGGGTCTCAGGATTGGAATGGGAAGGAGTTGGATATCACATCTCATGCTATAGGAAGGGTCTCAGATTTGGTATAAGCATTGAGATATCACATCTCTGATATCGGAAGGGTCTCAGGATTGAAATGGGAAGGAGTTGGATATCCGATTTCATGCTATAGGGAGGGTCTCAATTTTGATATTAGAAGCATTGAGATAACAAATCTCATGATATCGGAAGGGTCTCAGGATTGGAATGGGAAGGAGTTGGATATCACATCTCATGATAAAGGAAGGGTCTAAGGTTTGGAAGGGGAAAGATTTGGATATTACATCTCATGTTATAGGACGGGTCTCAGGTTTGGTATTAGAAGCATTGAGATATCAAGTCTCATGGTATAGGACGGGTCTCAGAATTGGAATGGGAAGGAGTTGGATATCACATCTCAAGCTATAGGAAGAGTCTCAGGATTGGAATGGGAAGGAGTTTGATATCACATCTCATGCCATAGTATGGTTCTCAGGTTTGATAGAAGCATTGGGATATCACATCTCATGCTATTGGAAGGGTATCAGTTTTGTATTTGGAAGGAGTTGGATATCCCATCTCATGCTATAGGAAGGGTCTCAGGTTGGAATGGGAAGGAGTTGGATATCACATCTCATGCTAAAGGGAGGGTCTCAGGTTTGGAAGGGGAAGGATTTGGATATCACATCTCATGTTATAGGAAGGATCTCAGGTTTGGTATTAGAAGCATTGAGATATCACATCTCATGCTATCGGAAGGATCTCAGGTTTGGTATTAGAAGCATTGAGATATCACATCTCATGCTATCAGAAGGGTCTCAGGATTGGAATGGGAAGGAGTTGGATATCACATCTCATGCTAAAGGGAGGGTCTCAGGTTTGGAAGGGGAAGGATTTGGATATCACATCTCATGTTATCGGAAGGATCTCACGTTTGGTATTAGAAGTATTGAGATATCATATCTCATGCTATAGGAAGGGTCTCAGGATTGGAATGGGAAGGACTTAGATATCACATATCATGCTATAGGGAGGGTCTCAGGATTGGAATGGGAAGGACTTAGATATCACATATCATGCTATAGGGAGGGTCTCAGTTTTGATATTAGAAGCATTGAGATATCACATCTCATGCTATCGGAAGTGTCTCAGGATTGGAATGGGAAGGAGCTGGATATCACATATCATGCTATAGGGAGGGTCTCAGGATTGGAATGGGAAGGACTTAGATATCACATATCATGCTATAGGGAGGGTCTCAGTTTTGATATTAGAAGCATTGAGATATCACATCTCTGCTATCGGAAGCGGCTCAGGATTGGAATGGGAAGGAGTTGGATATCCCATCTCATGTTATAGTAAGAGTCTCTGGTTTGGTATTAGAATCATTGAGATATCACATCGCATGCTGTAGCAAGGGTCTAAGGACTGGAATGGGATGGACTTGGATATCACATCTCATGCTATAGGTAGGCTCTCAGGTTTGGTATAAGCATTGAGATATCACATCTCATGCTATAGGAAGGGTCTCAGGATTGGAATGGGAAGGATTTGGATATCACATCTCATGCTATAGGAAGGGTCTCAGATTTGGTATAAGCATTGAGATATCACATCTCATGCTAAAGGAAGGGTCTCAGGATTGGAATGGGAAGGAGTTGTATATGACATCTCAGGCCATAGGAAGGGTCTCAGGTTTGGTATAAGCATTGAGATATCACATCTCTGCTATCGGAAGGGTCTCAGGATTGGAATGGGAAGGAGTTGGATATCCCATCTCATGTTATAGGAAGGGTCTCAGGTTTGGTATTAGAAGCATAGAGATATCACATCTCATGCTATAGGAAGGGTCTCAGGATTGGAATGGGAAGGAGTTGGATATCACACCTCAAGCTATAGGAAGGGTCTCAGGATTGGAATGGGAAGGAGTTTGATATCACATCTCATGCCATAGTATGGGTCTCAGGTTTAGTAGAAGCATTGGGATATCACATCTCATGCTATCGGAAGGGTATCAGTATTGGATTTGGAAGAAGTTGGATATCACATCTCTTGCTATAGGAAGGGTCTCAGGTTGGAATGGGAAGGAGTTGGATATCACATTTCATGTTATAGGAAGGGTCTCAGGATTGGAATGGGAAGGACTTGGATATCATATCTCATGCTATAGGATGGGTCTCAGGTTTGTTATTAGAATCATTGAGATATCATTTTGCATGCTGTAGGAAGGGTCTAAGGATTGGAATGGGAAGGACTTGGATATCACATCTCATGCTATAGATAGGCTCTCAGGTTTGGAAAGGGAAGGAGTTGGATATCACATTTCATGTTAGAGGAAGGATCTCAGGTTTGGTATTAGAAGCATTGAGATATCACATCTCATGCTATAGGAAGGGTCTCAGGATTGGAATGGGAAGTAGTTGGATATCACATCTCATGCTATAGGAAGGGTCTCAGGTTTGGTGTAAGCATTGAGATATCACATCTCATGCTATAGGACTGGTCTCAGGATTGGAATGGAAGGAGTTGGATATCACATCTCATGTTATAGGAAGGATCTCAGGTTTGGTATTAGAAGCATTGAGACATCACATCTCATGCTATAGGAAGGGTCTCAGGGTTGGAATCGGAAGGAGTTGGATATCGCATCTCATCCAATAGGAAGGGTCTCAGGTTTGGAATGGGAAGGAATTGGATATCAGATCTCATGTTATAGGAAGGATCTCAGGTTTGGTATTAGAAGCATTGAGATATCACATCTCATGCTATAGGAAGGGTCTCGGGATTGGAATGTGAAGGATTTGGATATCACATCTCATGCTAAAGGAAGGGTCTCAGGTTTGGTAGAAGCATTCAGATATCAGATCTCTGCTATCGGAAGGGTCTCAGGATTGGATTGGGAAGGGGTTGGATATCCCTTCTCATGCTATAGGAAGGGTCTCAGGATTTGAATGGGAAGGAGTTGGATATCACATCTCATGTTATAGGAAGGGTCTCAGGATTGGAATGGGAAGGATTTGGATATCACATCTCTTGCTATAGGAAGGGTCTCAGGATTGGAATGGGTAGGAGTTGGATATTACATTCTTGCTATAGGAAGGGTCTCATGTTTGGAATGGGAAGCAGTTGGATATCACATATGCTATAGTTAGTGTCTCAGGTTTGGAACGGGAAGGAGTTGGATATCACATCTCATGTTATAGGAAGGGTCTCAGGTTTGGTATAAGCATTGAGATATCACATCTCTGCTATCGGAAGCGGCTCAGGATTGGAATGGGAAGGAGTTGGATATCCCATCTCATGTTATAGGAAGAGTCTCTGGTTTGGTATTAGAATCATTGAGATATCACATCGCATGCTGTAGGAAGGGTCTAAGGATTGGAATGGGATGGACTTGGATATCACATATCATGCTATAGGTAGGCTCTCAGGTTTGGTATAAGCATTGAGATATCACATCTCATGCTATAGGAAGGGTCTCAGGATTGGAATGGGAAGGAATTGGATATCACATCTCATGCTATAGGAAGGGTCTCAGATTTGGTATAAGCATTGAGATATCACATCTCATGCTAAAGGAAGGGTCTCAGGATTGGAATGGGAAGGTGTTGTATATGACATCTCAGGCCATAGGAAGGGTCTCAGGTTTGGTATAAGCATTGAGATATCACATCTCTGCTATCGGAAGGGTCTCAGGATTGGAATGGGAAGGAGTTGGATATCCCATCTCATGTTATAGGAATGGTCTCAGGTTTGGTATTAGAAGCATAGAGATATCACATCTCATGCTATAGGAAGGGTCTCAGGATTGGAATGGGAAGGACTTGCATGTCACATCTCATGCTATAGGGAGGGTCTCAAGTTTGATATTAGAAGCATTGAGATAACAAATCTCATGATATCGGAAGGGTCTCAGGATTGGAATGGGAAGGAGTTGGATATCACATCTCATGATAAAGGAAGGGTCTAAGGTTTGGAAGGGGAAGGATTTGGATATCACATCTCATGTTATAGGACGGGTTTCAGGTTTGGTATTAGAAGCATTGAGATATCAAGTCTCATGGTATAAGAAGGGTCTCAGAATTGGAATGGGAAGGAGTTGGATATCACACCTCAAGCTATAGGAAGGGTCTCAGGATTGGAATGGGAAGGAGTTTGATATCACATCTCATGCCATAGTATGGGTCTCAGGTTTGGTAGAAGCATTGGGATATCATATCTCATGCTATCGGAAGGGTATCAGTATTGGATTTGGAAGAAGTTGGATATCCCATCTCATGCTATAGGAAGGGTCTCAGGTTGGAATGGGAAGGAGTTGGATATCACATTTCATGTTATAGGAAGGGTCTCAGGATTGGAATGGGAAGGACTTGGATATCATATCTCATGCTATAGGAAGGCTCTCAGGTTTGGAAGGGGAAGGAGTTGGATATCACATTTCATGTTAGAGGAAGGATCTCAGGTTTGGTATTAGAGGCCTTGAGATATCACATCTCATGCTATAGGAAGGGTCTCAGGATTGGAATGGGAAGGAGTTGGATATCACATCTCAAGCTATAGGAAGGGTCTCAGGTTTGGTATAAGCATTGAGATATCACATCTCATGCTATAGGAAGGGTCTCAGGATTGGAATGGGAAGGAGTTGGATATCACATCTCATGTTATAGGAAATATCTCAGGTTTGGTATTAGAAGCATTGAGACATCACATCTCATGTTATAGGAAGGGTCTCAGGATTGGAATGGGAAGAAGTTGGATATCACATCTCATGCTATAGGAAGGGTCTCAGGTTTGGTATAAGCATTGAGATATCACATCTCATGCTATAGGAAGGGTCTCAGGATTGGAATGGGAAGGAGTTGTATATGACATCGCATGCCATAGGAAGGGTCTCAGGATTGGTATAAGCATTGAGATATCACATCACATGCTATAGGAAGGGTCTCAGGATTGGAATGGGAAGGACTTGGATATCACATCTCATGCTATAGGCAGGGCCTCAGGTTTGGAAAGGGAAGGAGATGGATATCACATTTCATGTTAGAGATAGGATCTCAGGTTTGGTATTAGAGGCATTGAGATATCACATCTCATGCTATCAGAAGGGTCTCAGGATTGGAATGGGAAGGAGTTGTATATCACATCTCATGCTAAATGGAGGGTCTCAGGTTTGGAAGGGGAAGGATTTGGAAATCACATCTCATGTTATAGGAAGGATCTCAGGTTTGGTATTAGAAGCATTGAGATATCACATCTCATGCTATCGGAAGTATCTCAGGTTTGGTATTAGAGGCATTGAGATATCACATCTCATGCTATCATAAGGGTCTCAGGATTGGAATGGGAAGGAGTTGGATATCACATCTCATGTTATTGGAAGGATCTCAGGTTTGGTATTAGAAGCATTGAGACATCACATCTCATGCTATAGGAAGGGTCTCAGGATTGGAATGGGAAGGAGTTGGATATCACATCTCATGCTATAGGAAGGGTCTCAGATTTGGTATAAGCATTGAGATATCACATCTCATGCTATAGGAAGGGTCTCAGGATTGGATTGGGAAGGAGTTGTATATGACATCTCATGTTATAGGAAGGGTCTCAGGTTTGGTTTTAGAAGCATTGAGATATCACATCTCATGCTATAGGAAGGGTCTCAGGATTGGAATGGGGAGGACTTGGATGTCACATCTCATGCTATAGGGAGGGTCTCAAGTTTGATATTAGAAGCATTGAGATAACAAATCTCATGATATCGGAAGGGTCTCAGGATTGGAATGGGAAGGAGTTGGATATCACATATCATGCTATAGGGAGGGTCTCAGTTTTGATATTAGAAGCATTGAGATATCACATCTCATGCTATCGGAAGTGTCTCAGGATTGGAATGGGAAGGAGCTGGATATCACATATCATGCTATAGGGAGGGTCTCAGGATTGGAATGGGAAGGACTTAGATATCACATATCATGCTATAGGGAGGGTCTCAGTTTTGATATTAGAAGCATTGAGATATCACATCTCTGCTATCGGAAGCGGCTCAGGATTGGAATGGGAAGGAGTTGGATATCCCATCTCATGTTATAGTAAGAGTCTCTGGTTTGGTATTAGAATCATTGAGATATCACATCGCATGCTGTAGCAAGGGTCTAAGGACTGGAATGGGATGGACTTGGATATCACATCTCATGCTATAGGTAGGCTCTCAGGTTTGGTATAAGCATTGAGATATCACATCTCATGCTATAGGAAGGGTCTCAGGATTGGAATGGGAAGGATTTGGATATCACATCTCATGCTATAGGAAGGGTCTCAGATTTGGTATAAGCATTGAGATATCACATCTCATGCTAAAGGAAGGGTCTCAGGATTGGAATGGGAACGAGTTGTATATGACATCTCAGGCCATAGGAAGGGTCTCAGGTTTGGTATAAGCATTGAGATATCACATCTCTGCTATCGGAAGGGTCTCAGGATTGGAATGGGAAGGAGTTGGATATCCCATCTCATGTTATAGGAAGGGTCTCAGGTTTGGTATTAGAAGCATAGAGATATCACATCTCATGCTATAGGAAGGGTCTCAGGATTGGAATGGGAAGGAGTTGGATATCACACCTCAAGCTATAGGAAGGGTCTCAGGATTGGAATGGGAAGGAGTTTGATATCACATCTCATGCCATAGTATGGGTCTCAGGTTTAGTAGAAGCATTGGGATATCACATCTCATGCTATCGGAAGGGTATCAGTATTGGATTTGGAAGAAGTTGGATATCACATCTCTTGCTATAGGAAGGGTCTCAGGTTGGAATGGGAAGGAGTTGGATATCACATTTCATGTTATAGGAAGGGTCTCAGGATTGGAATGGGAAGGACTTGGATATCATATCTCATGCTATAGGATGGGTCTCAGGTTTGTTATTAGAATCATTGAGATATCATTTTGCATGCTGTAGGAAGGGTCTAAGGATTGGAATGGGAAGGACTTGGATATCACATCTCATGCTATAGATAGGCTCTCAGGTTTGGAAAGGGAAGGAGTTGGATATCACATTTCATGTTAGAGGAAGGATCTCAGGTTTGGTATTAGAAGCATTGAGATATCACATCTCATGCTATAGGAAGGGTCTCAGGATTGGAATGGGAAGTAGTTGGATATCACATCTCATGCTATAGGAAGGGTCTCAGGTTTGGTGTAAGCATTGAGATATCACATCTCATGCTATAGGACTGGTCTCAGGATTGGAATGGAAGGAGTTGGATATCACATCTCATGTTATAGGAAGGATCTCAGGTTTGGTATTAGAAGCATTGAGACATCACATCTCATGCTATAGGAAGGGTCTCAGGGTTGGAATCGGAAGGAGTTGGATATCGCATCTCATCCAATAGGAAGGGTCTCAGGTTTGGAATGGGAAGGAATTGGATATCAGATCTCATGTTATAGGAAGGATCTCAGGTTTGGTATTAGAAGCATTGAGATATCACATCTCATGCTATAGGAAGGGTCTCGGGATTGGAATGTGAAGGATTTGGATATCACATCTCATGCTAAAGGAAGGGTCTCAGGTTTGGTAGAAGCATTCAGATATCAGATCTCTGCTATCGGAAGGGTCTCAGGATTGGATTGGGAAGGGGTTGGATATCCCTTCTCATGCTATAGGAAGGGTCTCAGGATTTGAATGGGAAGGAGTTGGATATCACATCTCATGTTATAGGAAGGGTCTCAGGATTGGAATGGGAAGGATTTGGATATCACATCTCTTGCTATAGGAAGGGTCTCAGGATTGAAATGGGTAGGAGTTGGATATTACATTCTTGCTATAGGAAGGGTCTCATGTTTGGAATGGGAAGCAGTTGGATATCACATATGCTATAGTTAGTGTCTCAGGTTTGGAACGGGAAGGAGTTGGATATCACATCTCATGTTATAGGAAGGGTCTCAGGTTTGGTATAAGCATTGAGATATCACATCTCTGCTATCGGAAGCGGCTCAGGATTGGAATGGGAAGGAGTTGGATATCCCATCTCATGTTATAGGAAGAGTCTCTGGTTTGGTATTAGAATCATTGAGATATCACATCGCATGCTGTAGGAAGGGTCTAAGGATTGGAATGGGATGGACTTGGATATCACATATCATGCTATAGGTAGGCTCTCAGGTTTGGTATAAGCATTGAGATATCACATCTCATGCTATAGGAAGGGTCTCAGGATTGGAATGGGAAGGAATTGGATATCACATCTCATGCTATAGGAAGGGTCTCAGATTTGGTATAAGCATTGAGATATCACATCTCATGCTAAAGGAAGGGTCTCAGGATTGGAATGGGAAGGTGTTGTATATGACATCTCAGGCCATAGGAAGGGTCTCAGGTTTGGTATAAGCATTGAGATATCACATCTCTGCTATCGGAAGGGTCTCAGGATTGGAATGGGAAGGAGTTGGATATCCCATCTCATGTTATAGGAATGGTCTCAGGTTTGGTATTAGAAGCATAGAGATATCACATCTCATGCTATAGGAAGGGTCTCAGGATTGGAATGGGAAGGACTTGCATGTCACATCTCATGCTATAGGGAGGGTCTCAAGTTTGATATTAGAAGCATTGAGATAACAAATCTCATGATATCGGAAGGGTCTCAGGATTGGAATGGGAAGGAGTTGGATATCACATCTCATGATAAAGGAAGGGTCTAAGGTTTGGAAGGGGAAGGATTTGGATATCACATCTCATGTTATAGGACGGGTTTCAGGTTTGGTATTAGAAGCATTGAGATATCAAGTCTCATGGTATAAGAAGGGTCTCAGAATTGGAATGGGAAGGAGTTGGATATCACACCTCAAGCTATAGGAAGGGTCTCAGGATTGGAATGGGAAGGAGTTTGATATCACATCTCATGCCATAGTATGGGTCTCAGGTTTGGTAGAAGCATTGGGATATCATATCTCATGCTATCGGAAGGGTATCAGTATTGGATTTGGAAGAAGTTGGATATCCCATCTCATGCTATAGGAAGGGTCTCAGGTTGGAATGGGAAGGAGTTGGATATCACATTTCATGTTATAGGAAGGGTCTCCGGATTGGAATGGGAAGGACTTGGATATCATATCTCATGCTATAGGAAGGCTCTCAGGTTTGGAAGGGGAAGGAGTTGGATATCACATTTCATGTTAGAGGAAGGATCTCAGGTTTGGTATTAGAGGCCTTGAGATATCACATCTCATGCTATAGGAAGGGTCTCAGGATTGGAATGGGAAGGAGTTGGATATCACATCTCAAGCTATAGGAAGGGTCTCAGGTTTGGTATAAGCATTGAGATATCACATCTCATGCTATAGGAAGGGTCTCAGGATTGGAATGGGAAGGAGTTGGATATCACATCTCATGTTATAGGAAATATCTCAGGTTTGGTATTAGAAGCATTGAGACATCACATCTCATGTTATAGGAAGGGTCTCAGGATTGGAATGGGAAGAAGTTGGATATCACATCTCATGCTATAGGAAGGGTCTCAGGTTTGGTATAAGCATTGAGATATCACATCTCATGCTATAGGAAGGGTCTCAGGATTGGAATGGGAAGGAGTTGTATATGACATCGCATGCCATAGGAAGGGTCTCAGGATTGGTATAAGCATTGAGATATCACATCACATGCTATAGGAAGGGTCTCAGGATTGGAATGGGAAGGACTTGGATATCACATCTCATGCTATAGGCAGGGCCTCAGGTTTGGAAAGGGAAGGAGATGGATATCACATTTCATGTTAGAGATAGGATCTCAGGTTTGGTATTAGAGGCATTGAGATATCACATCTCATGCTATCAGAAGGGTCTCAGGATTGGAATGGGAAGGAGTTGTATATCACATCTCATGCTAAATGGAGGGTCTCAGGTTTGGAAGGGGAAGGATTTGGAAATCACATCTCATGTTATAGGAAGGATCTCAGGTTTGGTATTAGAAGCATTGAGATATCACATCTCATGCTATCGGAAGTATCTCAGGTTTGGTATTAGAGGCATTGAGATATCACATCTCATGCTATCATAAGGGTCTCAGGATTGGAATGGGAAGGAGTTGGATATCACATCTCATGTTATTGGAAGGATCTCAGGTTTGGTATTAGAAGCATTGAGACATCACATCTCATGCTATAGGAAGGGTCTCAGGATTAGAATGGGAAGGAGTTGGATATCACATCTCATGCTATAGGAAGGGTCTCAGATTTGGTATAAGCATTGAGATATCACATCTCATGCTATAGGAAGGGTCTCAGGATTGGATTGGGAAGGAGTTGTATATGACATCTCATGTTATAGGAAGGGTCTCAGGTTTGGTTTTAGAAGCATTGAGATATCACATCTCATGCTATAGGAAGGGTCTCAGGATTGGAATGGGGAGGACTTGGATGTCACATCTCATGCTATAGGGAGGGTCTCAAGTTTGATATTAGAAGCATTGAGATAACAAATCTCATGATATCGGAAGGGTCTCAGGATTGGAATGGGAAGGAGTTGGATATCACATCTCATGATAAAGGAAGGGTCTAAGGTTTGGAAGGGGAAAGATTTGGATATCACATCTCATGTTATAGGACGGGTCTCAGGTTTGGTATTAGAAGCATTGAGATATCAAGTCTCATGGCATAGGAAGGGTCTCAGAATTGGAATGGGAAGGAGTTGGATATCACATCTCAAGCTATAGGAAGAGTCTCAGGATTGGAATGGGAATGAGTTTGATATCACATCTCATGCCATAGTATGGGTCTCAGGTTTGGTAGAAGCATTGGGATATCACAATTCATGCTATTGGAAGTGTATCAGTATTGGATTTGGAAGGAGTTGGATATCCCATCTCATGCTATAGGAAGGGTCTCAGGTTGGAATGGGTAGGAGTTGGATATCACATTTCATGTTATAGGAAGGGTCTCAGGATTGGAATGGGAAGGACTTGGATATCATATCTCATGCTATAGGAAGGCTCTCAGGTTTGGAAGGGGAAGGAGTTGGATATCACATTTCATGTTAGAGGAAGGATCTCAGGTTTGGTATTAGAGGCCTTGAGATATCACATCTCATGCTATAGGAAGGGTCTCAGGATTGGAATGGGAAGGAGTTGGATATCACATCTCAAGCTTTAGGAAGGGTCTCAGGTTTGGTATAAGCATTGAGATAGCACATCTCATGCTATAGGAAGGGTCTCAGGATTGGAATGGGAAGGAGTTGGATATCACATCTCATGTTATAGGAAAGATCTCAGGTTTGGTATTAGAAGCATTGAGACATCACATCTCATGTTATAGGAAGGGTCTCAGGATTGGAATGGGAAGAAGTTGGATATCACATCTCATGCTATAGGAAGGGTCTCAGGTTTGGAAGTGGAAGGAGTTGGATATCCAATCTCATGTTATAGGACTGGTCTCAGGTTTGGTATTAGAAGCATTGAGATATCACATCGCATGCTGTAGGAAGGTTCTCAGGTTTGGTATTAGAAGCATTGAGACATCACATCTCATGCTATAGGAAGGGTCTCAGGATTGGAATGGGAAGGAGTTGGATATGACATCTCATGTTATAGGAAGGATCTCAGCTTTGGTATTAGAAGCATTGAGACATCACATCTCATGCTATAGGAAGGGTCTCAGAATTGGAATGGGAAGGAGTTGGATATCACATCTCATGCTATAGGAAGGGTCTCACATTTGGTATAAGCATTGAGATATCACATCTCATGCTATAGGAAGGGTCTCAGGATTGGATTGGGAAGGAGTTGTATATGACATCTCAGGCCATAGGAAGGGTCTCAGGATTGGTATAAGCATTGAGATATCACATCTCTGCTATCGGAAGGGTCTCAGGATTGGAATGGGAAGGAGTTGGATATCCCATCTCATGTTATAGGAAGGGTCTCAGGTTTGGTATTAGAAGCATTGAGATATCACATCTCATGCTATAGGAAGGGTCTCAGGATTGGAATGGGGAGGACTTGGATGTCACATCTCATGCTATAGGGAGGGTCTCAAGTTTGATATTAGAAGCATTGAGATAACAAATCTCATGATATCGGAAGGGTCTCAGGATTGGAATGGGAAGGAGTTGGATATCACATCTCATGATAAAGGAAGGGTCTAAGGTTTGGAAGGGGAAAGATTTGGATATCAAATCTCATGTTATAGGACGGGTCTCAGGTTTGGTATTAGAAGCATTGAGATATCAAGTCTCATGGCATAGGAAGGGTCTCAGAATTGGAATGTGAAGGAGTTGGATATCACATCTCAAGCTATAGGAAGAGTCTCAGGATTGGAATGGGAAGGAGTTTGATATCACATCTCATGCCATAGTATGGGTCTCAGGTTTGGTAGAAGCATTGGGATATCACATCTCATGCTATTGGAAGGGTATCAGTATTGGATTTGGAAGGTGTTGGATATCCCATCTCATGCTATAGGAAGGGTCTCAGGTTGGAATGGGAAGGAGTTGGATATCACATTTCATGTTATAGGAAGGGTCTCAGGATTGGAATGGGAAGGACTTGGATATCATATCTCATGCTATAGGAAGGCTCTCAGGTTTGGAAGGGGAAGGAGTTGGATATCACATTTCATGTTAGAGGAAGGATCTCAGGTTTGGTATTAGAGGCCTTGAGATATCACATCTCATGCTATAGGAAGGGTCTCAGGATTGGAATGGGAAGGAGTTGGATATCACATCTCATGCTATAGGAAGGGTCTCAGATTTGGTATAAGCATTGAGATATCACATCTCTGCTATCGGAAGGGTCTCAGGATTGGAATGGGAAGGAGTTGGATATCCCATCTCATGCTATAGGGAGGGTCTCAATTTTGATATTAGAAGCATTGAGATAACAAATCTCATGATATCGGAAGGGTCTCAGGATTGGAATGGGAAGGAGTTGGATATCACATCTCATGATAAAGGAAGGGTCTAAGGTTTGGAAGGGGAAAGATTTGGATATCACATCTCATGTTATAGGAAGGGTCTCAGGATTGGAATGGGAAGGAGTTGGATATCACATCTCATGTTATAGGAAGGATCTCAGGTTTGGTATTAGAAGCATTGAGACATCACATCTCATGCTATAGGAAGGGTCTCAGGATTGGAATGGGAAGGACTTGGATGTCACATCTCATGCTATAGGGAGGGTCTCAAGTTTGATATTAGAAGCATTGAGATAACAAATCTCATGATATCGGAAGGGTCTCAGGATTGGAATGGGAAGGAGTTGGATATCACATCTCATGATAAAGGAAGGGTCTAAGGTTTGGAAGGGGAAAGATTTGGATATCACATCTCATGTTATAGGACGGGTCTCAGGTTTGGTATTAGAAGCATTGAGATATCAAGTCTCATGGTATAGGAAGGGTCTCAGAATTGGAATGGGAAGGAGTTGGATATCACATCTCAAGCTATAGGAAGAGTCTCAGGATTGGAATGGGAAGGAGTTTGATATCACATCTCATGCCATAGTATGGTTCTCAGGTTTGATAGAAGCATTGGGATATCACATCTCATGCTATTGAAAGGGTATCAGTATTGGATTTGGAAGGAGTTGGATATCCCATCTCATGCTATAGGAAGGGTCTCAGGTTGGAATGGGAAGGAGTTGGATATCACATTTCATGTTATAGGAAGGGTCTCAGGATTGGAATGGGAAGGACTTGGATATCATATCTCATGCTATAGGAAGGCTCACAGGTTTGGAAGGAGAAGGAGTTGGATATCACATTTCATGTTAGAGGAAGGATCTCAGGTTTGGTATTAGAGGCCTTGAGATATCACATCTCATGCTATAGGAAGGGTCTCAGGTTGGAATGGGAAGGAGTTGGATATACCATTTCATGTTATAGGAAGGGTCTCAGGATTGGAATGGGAAGGAGTTGGATATCACATCTCAAGCTTTAGGAAGGGTCTCCGGTTTGGTATAAGCATTGAGATAGCACATCTCATGCTATAGGAAGGGTCTCAGGATTGGAATGGGAAGGAGTTGGATATCACATCTCATGTTATAGGAAAGATCTCAGGTTTGGTATTAGAAGCATTGAGACATCACATCTCATGTTATAGGAAGGGTCTCAGGATTGGAATGGGAAGAAGTTGGATATCACATCTCATGCTATAGGAAGGGTCTCAGGTTTGGAAGGGGAAGGAGTTGGATATCCAATCTCATGTTATAGGACTGGTCTCAGGTTTGGTATTAGAAGCATTGAGATATCACATCGCATGCTGTAGGAAGGTTCTCAGGTTTGGAATGGGGAGGAATTGGATATCACATCTCATGTCATAGGAAGGATCTCAGGTTTGGTATTAGAAGCATTGAGATATCACATCTCATGCTATAGGAATGGTCTCAGGATTGGAATGGGAAGGAGTTGGATATTACATTCCTGCTATAGGAAGGGTCTCATGTTTGGAATGGGAATGTGTTGGATATCACATATGCTATAGGAAGGGTCTCAGGTTTGGAACGGGAAGGAGTTGGATATCACATCTCATGTTATAGGAAGGGTCTCAGGTTTGGTATAAGCATTGAGATATCACATCTCTGCTATCGGAAGTGTCTCAGGATTGGAATGGGAAGGTGTTGGATATCCCATCTCATGTTATAGGACGGGTCTCAGGTTTGTTATTAGAATCATTGAGATATCATATTGCATGCTGTAGGAAGGGTCTAAGGATTGGAATGGGAAGGAGTTGGATATCCCATCTCATGTTATAGGAAGAGTCTCAAGTTTGGTATTAGAAGCATTTAGCTATCACATCTCATGCTATAGGAAGTGTCTCAGGATTGGAATGGGAAGGAGTTGGATATCACATTTCATGTTAGAGGAAGGATCTCAGGTTTGGTATTAGAGGCATTGAGATATCACATCTCATGCTATAGGAAGGGTCTCAGGATTGGAATGGGAAGGAGTTGGATATCACATCTCATGCTATAGGAAGGGTCTCAGGTTTGGTATAAGCATTGAGATATCACATCTCATGCTATAGGAAGGGTCTCAGGATTGGAATGGGAAGGAGTTGGATATCACATCTCATGTTATAGGAAGGATCTCAGGTTTGGTATTAGAAGCATTGAGACATCACATCTCATGCTATCGGAAGGGTCTCAGGATTGGAATGGGAAGGACTTGGATATCACATCTGTTAAGACGGATTTCTGAACTCTGTCCTGGTGGCGCAGAAGTTCAGAAGGCCAACCTAATTACTTGGAACAGGGTAACCTCTGGACAAGCCAGACCAATCAAGGTAGCGATCGCGGCGGTCAAGACTAGGTCTCAAGAGGGGTGAGGGTGACTGAAAGCCCGCAATGAGCACACAAAGCAAGAGCGCTTACAAACTACTCCAAACAGTTGTTATATCAAAAATAGATACACATTTATTTTAAGGCCTTTAAAACAATGACCGTAGCGAGAAAATCACAATATCACACTATTAAACCAACACATACCATATCAACACAATATATATACAAATACACAGTCGCAAGCGTTTAAAGCACGAAATATGTAGTCCACCTGAAAGGAAAGGAAAACAGGCAGTGCGATAACGCTTTAGACTCAGTTCGCCTTCAGAGGCACCTAACTAGATGGAAGTCCAAGCCCTGCGAAGAGTGGAGCCTTGTGCTCAAAGTACCTGCCACGCCGGTGCCAACGGGCAAAAGGGGAAGCTCTTCGGAGGAAGTCAGGCAGTTCAGGTTAGTGCACAGCAGAAGGAGAACAGGTTCCGCAACTCAAGCGCAGCCTCCACAGCGGGCAGAAGCAGAGCGCGAGTACGGCCAAAAGGGTGCTGTTTTTACACAGCAGGGAAAAGCAATGGGATACTGCAGGAGGGCGACCAGATCCTAGCTAAACTACTCACCGGTCCCCGAAGCAAGCAGACCCAGGCTTCTCCACGTTAGTTTCAGCAGCTGGCAGGTTCAGAAGAGCAGGGAACGCCTCGTAGTCGTGTAGAGCAAAAAGACGTCCCAATCGACGAAACCAGCACAGTTTGTTGCCGCAGCAGGACAACGGAGCGGCCGTGTGTATTCGAGCCAAATGTACACTCCTCCCTTCAGACTTGGGAACGCCAAGTGTACGAAGCGTGGGAGAGTGACCAGGACTCGAAATACAACACAACCTGGCGGCGGTTACAGAGCAGGACTCCCTTGTAAGCTGGTCAGTCAACTGGATGGCCCAGAGACACTTCCGAAGGCTTACTTGGCAGGAGTTGATGAAGTCGCCGGGAATAGCTGTTCCTGCTATTCCAAAGGTCGAAGCACCAGTACAGGCCTTCTGGTTCGATCCAAGGAGGAAAGGGTTTCACAGGACGACAGCAGTGCAAAGGAGGATTCCTTCAGCGGGTCACCAGCGATTCCTCGGTCCAGCCTCTTGGTTGCAGGATACTTGGCTCCTGTATTCCTTCGTTCGTGAGAACTCAGGAGATCGACATGGCAGTGGTGTTTCCAGCCCCCTCTTATCCACGGTTCCCTTCGCGCCAAAACGGAGGGGAGCCAATGGGAGATCCGCTCATCAACACACATACCATACGTGGACCAATCACGGACCACGGTAGTCCCAGGCATTCACACCACCCTAGACTCTCTGGCACCCAGGATGTGTATTGGGACCAGACATCCCAGCCCACACCCTGGAGGCACACAAAAGACATGTAGAAGCCCGCGAAAGCAACCACGTTTCGCGGGAAAGTACATGCCCAAATAAGGAAGGCCCCGGGTCGCTCGACCTGGGGAAGGTGAAGGGAGCAAGACGGTCAGTGGACAGGACAAAGGAGCCTCGTGGTCTGGCCATTTTGGGAGCCAGGCCACCATTTTGGGTTCAGTGCGAAAAACGTGCTCAGAACGCCAAAAGGAGCTCAAAATAAACAAAACGATCGCTGCCACCATTCCAGACCCTGAATGACTTGCACCGATCAAAATACCATCCTAAAAGAGTATCTAGGGCCTGTAGAAGGCTAGAGACCCAAGAGAGCTGTAATTTAGCTTACAGTGCCCTCTTGTGTCATGTTGCACTAAAGCCGCAACACGATAAAAGAAACTACGGGAAACAGCGTTCCCCGGTACTGACTGTCTTAAGGGCATGTCAGTTTCCCCGTAAGAAAAGGAGCGAAAGCCCAGAGGAGTGCGGCAGAAGGCTGCACTTCTCTGGCAAAGTCAAGAACAAGGTGTAAAACAACAGCAAAAAGTTTAGGGGTTGCCACATGGAAGGAAAATTACCTACAATTACGAAATCTTTCCTAACACTCGCCCCTCCCAGACTATGGACAGGGGGAACTAATCCACCCCTGGATGAGTCTCTTGTTCAGGTCGGTAAAACATTCTGGACAACCCATCAGCATTGCTATGTTGGACACCTGGCCTATGCTCAATAGTGAAGTTGAAGCCTTGTAGACTTATGGACCACCTAAGCAACTTTGGATTCTCCCCCTTCATGTTCATTAGCCACTTTAACGGCTTATGGTCAGTCTGCACAGTGAAGTGGGTCCCATAGAGGTAGGGCCTCAGCTTCCTTAGGGCCCACACAACAGAGAAACATTCTTTCTCTACCGTGGACCATCTGAGCTCTCTGTCCTTAAGCTGGCGACTAATAAAACCGATAGGGTGTTCCTTACCCTTCTCATCTACTTGTGATAGTACAGCTCCTATCCCAGTGTCAGAGGCGTCTGTCTGCACGATAAAAGGTCTTTGATAATCCGGGGCCCTAAGGACAGGGGCCTGGCACAAGGAGTCTTTTAAGCCATTGAAGGCCTTCTCACACTCGTCGGTCCAAGTTACCTTCTTTGGTTTCTTCGGAGTTGTGAGGGCAGTCAGAGGAGCAGCTATGGTGCCATAGTCTGCCACAAAATTGCGGTAATACCCCGTGAGTCCTAAGAAGGCTCTCACTTGGGTTTGCGTAGTGGGGGTAGGCCAGTCTTGTACTGCTTGTACTTTAGTGGGTAGAGGCTGTATCCTCCCTCCACCTACTTCATGTCCAAGGTAAACCACTGAGCCTTGTCCAATCTGGCATCCATAAGCCGGTCAAGTGGCACAGCGAGTAAAGCGCCCGCTTTGACACCCGTGCAGAGCCTGTTAACGCAGGTTCGAATCCCGGCGTGGCCAAACTCAGCCTTTCATCCTTCCGAGGTCGATAAATGAGCACCACACACCGTGGGTAAAAATAAGCAGCGCTCAGATACCTGAGGGTTTGTAGCGCTATATAAAAGCCTAATTATTATTATTTACTAGCCTTTATGGTCAAGTGGGCTTTCTGAAGAGCCTGGAGCACAATCCTGAGGTGTTACACATGGTCTTCCCAGGTGGCACTGAAAACTGCTATATCGTCCAGATATGCAAGACAGAATTCGTCCAACCCATTCAACACATGATTCACAAGCCTCTGGAAAGTGGCAGGTGCATTCTTCAACCCGAACGGCATTACCCGGAATTGGTAAAGGCCGTCTGGAGTAGAAAATGCTGTCTTCTCCTTGGCATGTTCTGCTAAAGCTATTTGCCAATAGCCAGCAGTGAGGTCAAACGTGCTGAGGTACTTGGAGGCACCCAAAGTATCCACCAGCTCATCTGTTCGAGGCAAGGGGTGTGCATCTGTCTTGGTGACAGCATTCAGAGCCCTGTAATCCACGCAGAACCTCAATTCAGAAGTGCCTGCCTTTGGAACCAACACCACAGGACTGGACCAAGGACTACTAGAGGGTTAAATCACCCCAAGGTCTAACATCTTATTGACCTCAGTCTTAATATAAGACCGTACTTTGTCTGTCATCCTGTATCCCCTACTTTTGGTAGGTACACTGTCTCCTGTGTCAATGTTATGTTTGCACCAAGGTGTCAAACCAGGCGACTGTGAGAACAGGGGGGAAAACTGCCTAAGCAAACTTTTCACCTCAGCCTGCTGATCAGAAGTCAGGTGAGGGGCCACTCGGACACCCTCAATGGAGCTATCTGAAGGACCGCTCTGGAACAGGTCGGGGAGAGGTTCAGACTCCTCTCCCTCAACATCTGAAGCCAGTAGCAGTGCTGCGATTTCGACTCTTGGGACGAAAGCCTTCAGCCTATTCACGTGAAACACTTTTGGAGCCTGTCCAGGCCTTCCAAGGTCCACTAAATAGTTCACCTCACCCAGGGGCTCCACCACTGTGTAAGGGCCTGACCATTTGTCCTGTAAAGCTCGAGGCCTTATTGGATTCATCATCAGGACTTGCTGACCAGGTGTAAAGTTGATGAGGGAAGCTTTCTGGTCGTACCAATGTTTCACCAGCTCTTGCCCTGCCTTCAATTTATCACTAGCCAAGCCCATCAGAAGTACCATCCGTTTTCTGAGCCCTAGCACATAATCAACTACATTGGTAGTAACAGGGGGAGTGGGCATCTCCCATCCCTCTTTGACGATGGCTAAGGGTCCCCGTACGGGATGACCGAACAGAAGTTCGAAGGGGCTGAAGCCAACACCCTCCTGTGGTACCTCTCGGTAGGCAAACAGTAGGCATGGTAAAAGAAGATCCCATTTTCTTCTCTGGGGCTCCTCCAGAGCCCCAATCATGCTCTTTAACGTTCTGTTGAAACGTTCCACCAGACCATTGGTCTGGGGGTGGTATGCAGAAGAGAACTTGTAGGTGACCCCACATTCTTTCCACATAGCCTGCATATACTTCGACATAAAGTTGCTGCCACGATCTGACACAACTTCTTTAGGGAAGCCAACCCTAGTAAATATGCCGAGTAAAGCTTTTGCAACTGACTTGGCAGTTACAGTTTTCAATGGGATGGCCTCAGGATACCTGGTTGCATGGTCGACCAGCACCAGGATAAACCTATTGCCCGAGGATGTTTGCGGGTCAAGGGGACCAACGATGTCGATCCCTACCCTTTCAAATGGTACCCCCACAACTGGGAGCGGTACCAACGGAGCTTGGATTGTCGCGCCAACCTTACCAGACAACTGGCAGGAGGCACAACTCCTGCAGTGACTTTCTACTTGCACCCCCATCTTGGGCCAGTAGAAGTGCATGGATAACCTTTGCTTGGTCCTCTTCATACCAAGGTGACCAGCAAGGGGAACTTCATGCGCCAACTGCAGGAGGAAGGGCCTAACAGCAAGGGGAACCACCAACCTCCTATGGTCTCCTTCTGTAGACTCTGTGGGCTCACTATACAGGAGTCCACCTTCCCAATAAATCCTATGCTTCCCAGGAGGTTCACCCTCAAGCTGGGAGCAGGCCTGTCTCCTTAGGCCTTCCAGAGATGGGCACTCACGTTGGCCTTTACTGAATTCGTCCCTATCAGGACCTCCTTCAACTAACAAGTCTTTTAGTTCAGGATGATC
Source organism: Ambystoma mexicanum (assembly GCF_040938575.1). Classification (NCBI taxonomy): domain Eukaryota; kingdom Metazoa; phylum Chordata; class Amphibia; order Caudata; family Ambystomatidae; genus Ambystoma; species Ambystoma mexicanum. The sequence continues at coordinate 345,963,319 of NC_090936.1, forward strand.
GTTGGGGTCGAATACTTCAGGCATCGCCACCTCCTCGTCAGGCCCGGGCGATTGACCAACTTCCTCCACCGCAGTGGTAGGCGAGCTCGGGGGAATATTCTCTTTCCCTCGTTTTGACTTGTAGACTCCTTTCGCCTTGGGTTTCCCCTTCGGCTGGGGCGGCGTATTGGACTTGGCCAATGCTGCCCGTGCTTGAGACCGTGTGTAGGGTCTTTCGGCAGTGTCTCCTACGAGCCCTAAAGCTCTGAGATCATTACCTAACAAGACCTTTCCCGGGACGTTTCTCTGAATGCTCACTGCAATCCTGACTGCTGTACCATTTAAAGTAAGATTTACAGGTATTACTGGAAACATACGGAGGGGGCCGTCAGCCAACTTAGTGGGCATCAGAGTAGCTCTGGCAACTTCCTCTGAGTCTACCAAGGTAGAATCCACTACAGTGCGACTGCACCCACTATCCCTAAGAGCTGGAGTATCCACTCCATTGATCAGCACACTGTCTTTAAAGTAGTGCTTGGTATTATCCGGAATCCTAGCATAAGCCTCTGTGACTTTAGGCTCCCAGGAACCCAGGGACACTAAAACTACCTCAGCCTCTATTCCACTGGGAAATGAGTCTGAGGAGAAGGATGCTCCTGTAATCTCTTCTTCCTCGTAGGAGGAGAAGGCCAAATTAGCGGAGTGGACCCCCAAAGGTCTAACCTTACAACGGGGATCCCCCTTCACGTGGTCAGTTGCTCCACAAGAAAAACAAGCCCCAGTGGGTCTGTTTACGTAGGGAGGCTTATTGTAACCAGAGTTCTGTTTCGGAGGCTGACCTCCACTACCCTGTGAGTTCTCTTGTGTCTTACCCTTGTTTTTCTTTTTGTGGCCCTTATGGGAAGAAGATTTAGCAGATTCCCCACCCTCCATATCTTTGGACTTTTTCCCTTCCTCCTGCTTACCAGGATGAGTTTTGTCCTTATGGGACACTCGATGTGACACCCATAAGTCTGCTGCAATGGCCAGCTTCTTAGGATCTATCTCCTTCGAATCGGCCAAATGCTGCTTAAGCTCTGGGGAAGAAGAAGCAAAAATGTGTTCCAGCATGACAAGATTTATCATGCCTTCGAAGGTAGAAACCTTATAACCTTCGACCCAGCCAGTTAAGTTTTTCAAGGATTCAGCGACATAAGATACCCAAGTACTACCTTCCTTTTTCTTATACTCTCGAAAACGCTTTAAATATTGGGCCGGAGTCTTCCCAAACTTTAAAATGAGAGTTTGCTTTAACATTGCGAAATCAGCTCGCTCAGCCTTCGACATTTCCATAATGGCACTACAGCCAGAATGGGGCAGTCTACTGAGCAACCACGCAATCTTATCAGCATTGTCAACTTCTTGAACTTCGCATGCATACTCAAACGCATTCAGCCAGTCCATAATGTCATTCCTTTCTTCATACACACTGAGCAGATCTTTCGGAAACCGTGGATGAGAGGAAGCCCCAGACCCATGTCCAGGACCCTTGGACCCATTTGCAACCTGAAGCTTGGCCAGTTCCAACTGGTGATCCCTGTCTTTTTGTTTTTCTGCCTGTTCGATTTTTAGTTTTGCTATGCTGAATTCAAGCTCCTGCTGCCTAAACCGCAGCTCTTGCTTCTTGAATTCAAGCATAGCATCCCCATCAACACTGGCAGAGGAAACATTAGACATCTCGTCCTCCCTGTCCTCGTGGTCGCGATGGATCAGTGCAGCGGCAGAACCGTCGGTTCTACCAGTGAGAGCAGCCCCACCACCTTCTGCACTGTCCTCAGAAGTTATAGCGTCAAGCTGCGCTTCTTGCCACGCCACGATTCTCTGGATCATTTCCAATTTTGTGCCTTGAGAGGAAACACCTCTCTCCGCACACATCTTTTTCAGCGTTTCTGATTTGGAAGCATTTAAAGTTAACAAGGTATTTGTTTCCATACTGTTTGATAGGACTATGGCCTTTTTAAAGTTATACTACAACAATTCACTATGTGTACTGGTTGGAATAACCTGAAATGCCTTAGTTCGAGCGCAACACTGGATACCTTCAGTCGTATCCCACCGCTGCCACCAATTTGTTAAGACGGATTTCTGAACTCTGTCCTGGTGGCGCAGAAGTTCAGAAGGCCAACCTAATTACTTGGAACAGGGTAACCTCTGGACAAGCCAGACCAATCAAGGTAGCGATCGCGGCGGTCAAGACTAGGTCTCAAGAGGGGTGAGGGTGACTGAAAGCCCGCAATGAGCACACAAAGCAAGAGCGCTTACAAACTACTCCAAACAGTTGTTATATCAAAAATAGATACACATTTATTTTAAGGCCTTTAAAACAATGACCATAGCGAGAAAATCACAATATCACACTATTAAACCAACACATACCATATCAACACAATATATATACAAATACACAGTCGCAAGCGTTTAAAGCACGAAATATGTAGTCCACCTGAAAGGAAAGGAAAACAGGCAGTGCGATAACGCTTTAGACTCAGTTCGCCTTCAGAGGCACCTAACTAGATGGAAGTCCAAGCCCTGCGAAGAGTGGAGCCTTGTGCTCAAAGTACCTGCCACGCCGGTGCCAACGGGCAAAAGGGGAAGCTCTTCGGAGGAAGTCAGGCAGTTCAGGTTAGTGCACAGCAGAAGGAGAACAGGTTCCGCAACTCAAGCGCAGCCTCCACAGCGGGCAGAAGCAGAGCGCGAGTACGGCCAAAAGGGTGCTGTTTTTACACAGCAGGGAAAAGCAATGGGATACTGCAGGAGGGCGACCAGATCCTAGCTAAACTACTCACCGGTCCCCGAAGCAAGCAGACCCAGGCTTCTCCACGTTAGTTTCAGCAGCTGGCAGGTTCAGAAGAGCAGGGAACGCCTCGTAGTCGTGTAGAGCAAAAAGACGTCCCAATCGACGAAACCAGCACAGTTTGTTGCCGCAGCAGGACAACGGAGCGGCCGTGTGTATTCGAGCCAAATGTACACTCCTCCCTTCAGACTTGGGAACGCCAAGTGTACGAAGCGTGGGAGAGTGACCAGGACTCGAAATACAACACAACCTGGCGGCGGTTACAGAGCAGGACTCCCTTGTAAGCTGGTCAGTCAACTGGATGGCCCAGAGACACTTCCGAAGGCTTACTTGGCAGGAGTTGATGAAGTCGCTGGGAATAGCTGTTCCTGCTATTCCAAAGGTCGAAGCACCAGTACAGGCCTTCTGGTTCGATCCAAGGAGGAAAGGGTTTCACAGGACGACAGCAGTGCAAAGGAGGATTCCTTCAGCGGGTCACCAGCGATTCCTCGGTCCAGCCTCTTGGTTGCAGGATACTTGGCTCCTGTATTCCTTCGTTCGTGAGAACTCAGGAGATCGACATGGCAGTGGTGTTTCCAGCCCCCTCTTATCCACGGTTCCCTTCGCGCCAAAACGGAGGGGAGCCAATGGGAGATCCGCTCATCAACACACATACCTGTTAGGAAAGATTTCGTTATTGTAGGGAACTTTCCTTCCATGTGGCAACCCCTAAACTTTTTGCTATTGTTTTCAACCTGTTTTCTTGACTTTGCCAGAGAAGTGCAGCCTTCTGCTGTACTCCTCTGGGCTTTCGCTCCTTTCTTACGGGGAAACTGACATGCCCTTAAGACAGTCAGTACCGGGGAACGCTGTTTCCCGTAGTTTCTTTTATCGTGTCGCCATTTTAGTGCAACACGACACAAGAGGGCACTGTAAGCTAAGTTACAGCTCTCTTGGGTCTCTAGCCTTCTACAGACCCTAGACACTCTTATAGGATGGTTTTTGGATCGGTGCAAGTCATTCAGGGACTGGGCTGGTGGCAGCGATCATTTGGTTTATTTTGAGCTCCTTTTGCCGTTCTGAGCACCTTTTTGCCGCGAACACAAAAGGGTGGCCCGGCTACCCAAAATGGCCGGACCACGAGGCTCCTTTGTCTCGTCCACTGTCCGTCTTGCTCCCTTTACCTTCCCCCGGGTCAGGCGACCCGGGGCCTTCCTTATTTGGGCATGTAGTTTCCCGCGAAACACGGTTGCTTTCGCGGGCTTCTACATGTCGTTTGAGTGCCCCCAGGATGTGGGCTGGGCTGTCTGGTCCCAATACACATCCTGGGTGCCAGAGAGTCTAGGGTGGTGTGAATGCCTGGGACCACTGTGGTCCGTGATTGGTCCACGTATGGTATGTGTGTTGATGAGCGGATCTCCCATTGGCTCCCCTCCGTTTTGGCGCGAAGGGAACCGTGGATAAGAGGGAGCTGGAAACACCACTGCCAGGTCGATCTCCTGAGTTCTTACGAACCCAGGGATACAGGAGCCAAGTATCCTGCGAACACGAGGCTGGACCGAGGAATCGCTGGTGACCCCCTGAAGAACTTCTGCTCCTCATTGCTGTCGTCCGGTGAAGCCCTTTCCACCTAAGATCGAACAAGAAGGCCTGTACTGGCGCTTCGACCTATTGGAATAGCAGGACCAGCTATTCCCGGCACCTTCATCAACTCCTGCTGTAAGCCTTCGGAAGTGTCTCTGGGCCATCCAGTTGACTGACCAGCTTACTAAGGAGGCCTGCTCTGTAATCGCCGACAGGTTGGGTGGTATTCTGAGTCCGGGGCATGCTCACACGCTTCGTTTGCTTAGCAGTCCTAAGCTAGAGGTGAGCGGTGCTCGTTTGGCTTGAATACACCCGGCCGTTCCGTTGCCCTGCTGTGGCGACAAAACTGTGCTTGTTTCTTCGATCGGGACGTCTTTTTACTCTGCACGACGACGAGACGTTCCCTGCTCTTCAGAACCTGCCAGAAGCTGCATCTATCGAGGAGAAGCTCGGGCCTGCTTGCTTCGGGGACCGGTGAGTAGATTAGCTAGGATCTGGTCGCCCTCCTGCAGTGCCCCTTGCTTTTCCCCGCTGTAAATACAGCACCCCTTGTCCGTACTCGCGCCCTGCTTCTGCCTCACAGTGGAGGCTGCGCTAGAGTCGCGGACCGTGTTCTCCTTCATTAGAGCTCCCTACAGAGCTGTTCAACGTCCTCCGAAGAGCTTCACCTTCTGCCCATTGGCACCGGCGTGTGCAGGTACTTTTGAGCGCTAGGCTCCACTCTTCGTAGGGATTGGACTACCATCCAGTTAGGGGCCTCAGAAGGCGGACATATCACTCGCATTGGTTCGCACTGCCTGTTTTCCTTCCCCTGCAGGTGGATAACATATTTCGTGCTGCTAATGCTGTGAAACTGTGTATTCTGTATATATATTGGGTGGATAGTGTATGTGTTGGTTTAATATCGTTGTATATTGCTGCTTTTACTGTGGTTATTAGTTTCAAGGCCTTATAATAAATGTGTATCTATTTTTGATATAAACAACTGTTTGGAGTAGTTTGTAAGCGCTCTTGCTTTGTGTGCTCATTGCGGGCTTTCAGTCACCCTCACCCCTCTTGAGACCTAGTCTTGACCGCCGCGATCGCTACCTTGATTGGTCTGGCTTGTCCAGAGGTTACCCTGTTCCAAGTAATTAGGTTGGCCTTCTGAACCTCTGCGCCACCAGGACAGAGTTCAGAAATCCGTCTTAACAAATTGGTGTACAGCGGTGGGATACGACTGAAGGTATCCAGTGTTGCGCACGAGCTAAGGCGTTTTCAGGTTATTCCAACCAGGACACGCAGTAAAGTATTGAATATAACGTTAAAAAGGCCATAGTCCTATCGACAGTATGGAAACGAATACTTTATTAACCTTAAATGCTTCGAAATCTGAAACATTGAAGAAGATGTGTGCGGAGAGAGGGGTTTCCTCTCAAGGCACTAAATTGGAAATGATCCAGAGAATCGTGGCGTGGCAAGAAGCGCAGCTTGACGCTATAACTTCCGAGGACAGTGCAGAAGGTGGTGGGGCTGCTCTCACTGGCAGAACCGACGGTTCTGCCGCTGCACTGATCCATCACGACCACGAGGACAGGGAGGATGTAATGTCTAACGTTTCCTCTGCCAGTGTTGATGGGGAGGCTATGCTTGAATTCAAGAAGCAAGAGCTGCGGTTTAGGCAGCAGGAGCTTGAATTCAGCATAGCCAAACTGAAAATCGACCAGGCAGAAAAACAAAAAGACAGGGATCACCAGTTGGAACTGGCCAAGCTTCAGTTCGCAAATGGGTCCAAGGGTCCTGGACATGGTTCTGGGGCTTCCTCTCATCCACGGTATCCAAAAGATCTGCTCAGTGTGTATGAGGAACGAAATGACATTATGGACTGGTTAAATGCGTTTGAGTATGCATGCGAGGTTCAAGAGGTTGATAATGCGGATAAGATTGCATGGTTACTCAGCAGACTGCCCCATTCTGGTTGCAGTGCCATTATGGAAATGTCGAAGGCTGAGCGCGCTGATTTTGCAATGTTGAAGCAGACTCTCATTTTAAAGTTTGGGAAGACTCCGACCCAATATTTGAAAAGGTTTAGAGAGTATAAGAAAAAGGAAGGTGGTACTTGGGTGTCGTATGTAGCTGAGTCCCTGAAAAACTTGACTGGCTGGGTTGAAGGTTATAAGGTTTCTACCTTCGAAGGCATGATCAATCTGGTCATGCTGGAACACATTTTTGCTTCTTCTTCCCCGGAGCTTAAGCAGCATTTGGCCGATTCAAAGGAGATAGATCCTAAGAAGCTGGCCATTGCAGCAGACTTATGGGTGTCACATCGAGTGTCCCATAAGGACAAAACTCATCCTGGTAAGCAGGAGGAAGGGAAAAAGACCAAAGATATGGAGGGTGGGGAATCTGCTAAATCATCTTCCCATAAGGGCCACAAAAAGAAAAATAAGGGTAAGCCATCCGAGAACTCACAGGGTAGTGGAGGTTCGCCTCCGAAACAGAACTCTGGTTATAATAAGCCTCCCTACGTAAACAGACCCAATGGGGCTTGTTTTTCTTGTGGAGCAACTGACCATGTGAAGGGGGATCCCCGTTGTAAGGTTAGACCTTTGGGGGTCCACTCCGCTAATCTGGCCTTCTCCTCCTACGAGGAAGAAGAGATTACAGGAGCATCCTTCTCCTCAGACTCATTTCCCAGCGGAATAGAGGCTGAGGTAGTTTTAGTGTCCCTGGGTTCCTGGGAGCCTAAAGTCGCAGAGGCGTATGCTAGGATTCCGGATAATACCAAGCACTACTTTAAAGACAGTGTGCTGATCAATGGAGTGGATACTCCAGCTCTTAGGGATAGTGGGTGCAGTCGAACTGTAGTGGATTCTACCTTGGTAGACTCAGAGGAAGTTGCCAGAGCTACTCTGATGCCCACTAAGTTGGCTGACGGCCCCCTCCGTATGTTTCCCGTGATCCCTGTTAATCTAACTTTAAATGGTACAGCAGTTAGGATTCCAGTGAGCATTCAGAGAAACGTCCCGGGAAAGGTCTTGTTGGGCAATGATCTCAGAGCTCTAGGGCTCGTAGGAGACACTGCCGAAAGACCCTACACACGGTCTCAAGCACGGGCAGCATTGGCCAAGTCCAATACGCCGCCCCAGCCGAAGGGGAAACCCAAGGCGAAAGGAGTCAACAAGTCCCGACGGGGGAAAGAGAATATTCCCCCGAACTCGCCTACCACTGCGGTGGAGGGAGTTGGTCAATCGCCCGAGCCTGACGAGGAGGTGGCGATGCCTGAAGTGTTCGACCCCAACGACCATCCTGAACTAAAAGACTTGTTAGTTGAAGGAGGTCCTGATAGGGACGACTTCAGTAAGGGCCAACGTGAGTGCCCATCTCTGGAAGGCCTAAGGAGACAGGCCTGCTCCCAGCTTGAGGGTGAACCTCCTGGGAAGCATCGGATTTATTGGGAAGGTGGACTCCTGTACAGTGAGCCCACAGAGTCTACAGAAGGAGACCATAGGAGGTTGGTGGTTCCCCTTTCTGTTAGACCCTTCCTCCTGCAGTTGGCGCATGAAGTTCCCCTTGCTGGTCACCTTGGAATGAAGAGGACCAAGCAAAGGTTATCTATGCACTTCTACTGGCCCAAGATGGGGGTGCAAGTAGAAAGTCACTGCAGGAGTTGTGCCTCCTGCCAGTTGTCTGGTAAGGTTGGCGCGACAATCCAAGCTCCGTTGGTACCGCTCCCAGTTGTGGGGGTACCATTTGAAAGGGTAGGGATCGACATCGTTGGTCCCCTTGACCCGCAAACATCCTCAGGCAATAGGTTTATCCTGGTGCTGGTCGACCATGCAACCAGGTATCCTGAGGCCATCCCATTAAAGACTGTAACTGCCAAGTCAGTTGCAAAAGCGTTACTCGGCATATTTACTAGGGTTGGCTTCCCTAAAGAAGTTGTGTCAGATCGTGGCAGCAACTTTATGTCGAAGTATATGCAGGCTATGTGGAAAGAATGTGGGGTCACCTACAAGTTCTCTTCTGCATACCACCCCCAGACCAATGGTCTGGTGGAGCGTTTCAACAGAACGCTAAAGAGCATGATTGGGGCTCTGGAGGAGCCCCAGAGGAGGAAATGGGACCTTCTTTTACCATGCTTGTTGTTTGCCTACAGAGAGGTACCACAGGAGGGTGTTGGCTTCAGCCCCTTCGAACTTCTGTTCGGTCATCCCGTACGGGGACCCTTAGCCATCGTCAAAGAGGGATGGGAGATGCCCACTCCCCCTGTTACTACCAATGTAGTTGACTATGTGCTAGGGCTCAGAAAACGGATGGTACTCCTGATGGGCTTGGCTAGTGAAAAGTTGAAGGCCGGACAAGCGCTGGTGAAACATTGGTACGACCAGAAAGCTTCCTTAATTCACTTTACCCCTGGTCAGCAAGTCCTGATCATGAACCCTATAAGGCCTCGCGCTTTACAGGACAAATGGTCAGGCCCTTACACAGTGGTGGAGCCCCTGGGTGAGGTGAACTATTTAGTGGACCTTGGAAGGCCTGGACAGGCTCCAAAAGTGTTCCACGTAAATAGGCTGAAGGCTTTCGTCCCAAGAGTCGAAATCGCAGCACTGCTACTGGCGTCAGACGTTGAGGAAGAGGAGTCAGAACCTCTTCCCGACCTGTTCCAAAGCGGTCCTTCAGATAGCTCCGTTGAGGGTGTCCGAGTGGCCCCTCACCTGACTTCTGATCAGCAGGCTGAGGTGAAAAGTTTGCTTAGGCAGTTTTCCCCCCTGTTTTCACAGTCGCCTGGTTTGACACCTTGGTGCAAACATAACATTGACACAGGAGACAGTGTACCTACCAAAAGTAGGGGATACAGGATGTCGGATAAAGTACGGTCTTATATTAAGACCGAGGTCAACAAGATGTTAGACCTTGGGGTGATTGAACCCTCTAGTAGTCCTTGGTCCAGTCCTGTGGTTCTGGTTCCAAAAGCAGGCACTTCTGAATTGAGGTTCTGCGTGGATTACAGGGCTCTGAATGCTGTCACCAAGACAGACGCTCACCCCTTGCCTCGAACTGACGAGCTGGTGGATACCTTGGGTGCCTCCAAGTACCTCAGCACGTTTGACCTGACTGCGGGCTATTGGCAAATAGCTTTAGCAGAACATGCCAAGGAGAAGACAGCATTTTCAACTCCCGACGGGCTTTACCAATTCCGGGTAATGCCGTTCGGATTGAAGAATGCACCTGCCACTTTCCAGAGGCTTGTGAATCATGTGTTGAATGGGTTGGACGAATTCTGTCTTGCATATCTGGACGATATAGCAGTTTTCAGTGCCACCTGGGAAGACCATGTGAAACACCTCGGGATTGTGCTCCAGGCTCTTCAGAAAGCCCACTTGACCATAAAGGCGAGTAAATGCCAGATTGGACAAGGCTCAGTGGTTTACCTTGGGCATGAAGTAGGTGGAGGAAGGATACAGCCTCTCCCCAGTAAAGTACAAGCAGTACAAGACTGGCCTACCCCCACTACACAAACCCAAGTGAGAGCCTTCTTAGGACTCACGGGTTATTACCGCAATTTTATGGCAGACTATGGCACCATAGCTGCTCCTCTGACTGCCCTCACAACTCCGAAGAAACCCAAGAAGGTAACTTGGACTGACGAGTGTGAGAAGGCCTTCAATGGCTTGAAAGACTCCTTGTGCCAGGCCCCTGTGCTCAGGGCCCCTGATTATCAAAGACCTTTTATCGTGCAGACGGATGCCTCTGACACTGGGATAGGAGCTGTACTATCACAAGTAGATGAGAAGGGTAAGGAACACCCTATCGGTTTTATTAGTCGCCAGCTTAAGGACAGAGAGCTCAGATGGTCCACGGTAGAGAAAGAATGTTTCTCTGTTGTGTGGGCCCTAAGGAAGCTGCGGCCCTACCTCTATGGGACCCACTTCACTGTGCAGACTGACCATAAGCCGTTAAAGTGGCTAATGAACATGAAGGGGGAGAATCCAAAGTTGCTTAGGTGGTCCATAAGTCTACAAGGCTTCGACTTCACTATTGAGCATAGGCCAGGTGTCCAACATAGCAATGCTGATGGGTTGTCCAGAATGTTTTACCGACCTGAACAAGAGACTCATCCAGGGGTGGATTAGTTCCCCCTGTCCATAGTCTGGGAGGGGCGAGTGTTAGGAAAGATTTCGTTATTGTAGGGAACTTTCCTTCCATGTGGCAACCCCTAAACTTTTTGCTATTGTTTTCAACCTGTTTTCTTGACTTTGCCAGAGAAGTGCAGCCTTCTGCTGTACTCCTCTGGGCTTTCGCTCCTTTCTTACGGGGAAACTGACATGCCCTTAAGACAGTCAGTACCGGGGAACGCTGTTTCCCGTAGTTTCTTTTATCGTGTCGCCATTTTAGTGCAACACGACACAAGAGGGCACTGTAAGCTAAGTTACAGCTCTCTTGGGTCTCTAGCCTTCTACAGACCCTAGACACTCTTATAGGATGGTTTTTGGATCGGTGCAAGTCATTCAGGGACTGGGCTGGTGGCAGCGATCATTTGGTTTATTTTGAGCTCCTTTTGCCGTTCTGAGCACCTTTTTGCCGCGAACACAAAAGGGTGGCCCGGCTACCCAAAATGGCCGGACCACGAGGCTCCTTTGTCTCGTCCACTGTCCGTCTTGCTCCCTTTACCTTCCCCCGGGTCAGGCGACCCGGGGCCTTCCTTATTTGGGCATGTAGTTTCCCGCGAAACACGGTTGCTTTCGCGGGCTTCTACATGTCGTTTGAGTGCCCCCAGGATGTGGGCTGGGCTGTCTGGTCCCAATACACATCCTGGGTGCCAGAGAGTCTAGGGTGGTGTGAATGCCTGGGACCACTGTGGTCCGTGATTGGTCCACGTATGGTATGTGTGTTGATGAGCGGATCTCCCATTGGCTCCCCTCCGTTTTGGCGCGAAGGGAACCGTGGATAAGAGGGAGCTGGAAACACCACTGCCAGGTCGATCTCCTGAGTTCTTACGAACCCAGGGATACAGGAGCCAAGTATCCTGCGAACACGAGGCTGGACCGAGGAATCGCTGGTGACCCCCTGAAGAACTTCTGCTCCTCATTGCTGTCGTCCGGTGAAGCCCTTTCCACCTAAGATCGAACAAGAAGGCCTGTACTGGCGCTTCGACCTATTGGAATAGCAGGACCAGCTATTCCCGGCACCTTCATCAACTCCTGCTGTAAGCCTTCGGAAGTGTCTCTGGGCCATCCAGTTGACTGACCAGCTTACTAAGGAGGCCTGCTCTGTAATCGCCGACAGGTTGGGTGGTATTCTGAGTCCGGGGCATGCTCACACGCTTCGTTTGCTTAGCAGTCCTAAGCTAGAGGTGAGCGGTGCTCGTTTGGCTTGAATACACCCGGCCGTTCCGTTGCCCTGCTGTGGCGACAAAACTGTGCTTGTTTCTTCGATCGGGACGTCTTTTTACTCTGCACGACGACGAGACGTTCCCTGCTCTTCAGAACCTGCCAGAAGCTGCATCTATCGAGGAGAAGCTCGGGCCTGCTTGCTTCGGGGACCGGTGAGTAGATTAGCTAGGATCTGGTCGCCCTCCTGCAGTGCCCCTTGCTTTTCCCCGCTGTAAATACAGCACCCCTTGTCCGTACTCGCGCCCTGCTTCTGCCTCACAGTGGAGGCTGCGCTAGAGTCGCGGACCGTGTTCTCCTTCATTAGAGCTCCCTACAGAGCTGTTCAACGTCCTCCGAAGAGCTTCACCTTCTGCCCATTGGCACCGGCGTGTGCAGGTACTTTTGAGCGCTAGGCTCCACTCTTCGTAGGGATTGGACTACCATCCAGTTAGGGGCCTCAGAAGGCGGACATATCACTCGCATTGGTTCGCACTGCCTGTTTTCCTTCCCCTGCAGGTGGATAACATATTTCGTGCTGCTAATGCTGTGAAACTGTGTATTCTGTATATATATTGGGTGGATAGTGTATGTGTTGGTTTAATATCGTTGTATATTGCTGCTTTTACTGTGGTTATTAGTTTCAAGGCCTTATAATAAATGTGTATCTATTTTTGATATAAACAACTGTTTGGAGTAGTTTGTAAGCGCTCTTGCTTTGTGTGCTCATTGCGGGCTTTCAGTCACCCTCACCCCTCTTGAGACCTAGTCTTGACCGCCGCGATCGCTACCTTGATTGGTCTGGCTTGTCCAGAGGTTACCCTGTTCCAAGTAATTAGGTTGGCCTTCTGAACCTCTGCGCCACCAGGACAGAGTTCAGAAATCCGTCTTAACAATACCATACGTGGACCAATCACGGACCACGGTGGTCCCAGGCATTCACACCACCCTAGACTCTCTGGCACCCAGGATGTGTATTGGGACCAGACATCCCAGCCCACACCCTGGAGGCACACAAAAGACATGTAGAAGCCCGCGAAAGCAACCACGTTTCGCGGGAAAGTACATGCCCAAATAAGGAAGGCCCCGGGTCGCTCGACCTGGGGAAGGTGAAGGGAGCAAGACGGTCAGTGGACAGGACAAAGGAGCCTCGTGGTCTGGCCATTTTGGGAGCCAGGCCACCATTTTGGGTTCAGTGCGAAAAACGTGCTCAGAACGCCAAAAGGAGCTCAAAATAAACAAAACGATCGCTGCCACCATTCCAGTCCCTGAATGACTTGCACCGATCAAAATACCATCCTAAAAGAGTATCTAGGGCCTGTAGAAGGCTAGAGACCCAAGAGAGCTGTAACTTAGCTTACAGTGCCCTCTTGTGTCATGTTGCACTAAAGCCGCAACACGATAAAAGAAACTACGGGAAACAGCGTTCCCCGGTACTGACTGTTTTAAGGGCATGTCAGTTTCCCCGTAAGAAAAGGAGCGAAAGCCCAGAGGAGTGCGGCAGAAGGCTGCACTTCTCTGGCAAAGTCAAGAACAAGGTGTAAAACAACAGCAAAAAGTTTAGGGGTTGCCACATGGAAGGAAAATTACCTACAATTACGAAATCTTTCCTAACAACATCTCATGCTATAGGGAGGGTCTCAAATTTGATATTAGAAGCATTGAGATATCATATCTCATGCTATAGGAAGGGTCTCAGGATTGGAATGGGAAGGAGTTGGATATCACATCTCATGCTATAGGAAGGGTCTCAGGTTTGGTATAAGCAGTGAGATATCACATCTCATGCTATAGGAAGTGTCTCAGGATTGGAATGGGAAGGAGTTGGATATCACATCTCATGTTATAGGAAGGATCTCAGGTTTGGTATAAGCATTGAGATATCACATCTCTACTATCGGAAGGGTCTCAGGATTGGAATGGGAAGGAGTTGGATATTCCCATCTCATGTTATAGGAAGGGTCTCAGGTTTGGTATTAGAAGCATTGAGATATCACATCTCATGCTATAGGAAGGGTCTCAGGATTGGAATGGGAAGGACTTGGATATCACATCTCATGCTATAAGGAGGGTCTCAAGTTTGATATTAGAAGCATTGAGATATCACATCTCATGATATCGGAAGGGTCTCAGGGATGGAATGGGAAGGAGTTGGATATCACATCTCATGATAAAGGAAGTGTCTAAGGTTTGGAAGGGGAAGGAGTTTGATATCACATCTCATGCCATAGTATGGGTCTCAGGTTTGGTAGAAGCATTGGGATATCACATCTCATGCTATCGGAAGGGTATCAGGATTGGATTTGGAAGGAGTTGGATATCCCATCTCATGCTATAGGAAGGGTCTCAGGTTGGAATGGGAAGGAGTTGGATATCACATCTCATGTTATAGGAAGGGTCTCAGGATTGGAATTAGAAGGACTTGGATATCACATCTCATGCTATAGGAAGGCTCTCAGGTTTGGAAGGGGAAAGAGTTGGATCTCACATTTCATGTTAGAGGTAGGATCTCAGGTTTGGTATTAAAGGCATTGAGATATCACATCTCATGCTATCAGAAGAGTCTCAGAATTGGAATGGGAAGGAGTTGGATATCACATCTCATGCTAAAGGGAGGGTCTCAGGTTTGGAAGGGGAAGGATTTGGATATCACATCTCATGTTATCGGAAGGATCTCAGGTTTGGTATTAGAAGTATTGAGATATCACATCTCATGCTATAGGAAGGGTCTCAGGATCGGAATGGGAAGGAGTTGGTTATCACATCTCATGCTAAAGGAAGGGTCTCAGGTTTGGTAGAAGCATTGAGATATCACATCTCATGCTATAGGAAGGGTCTCAGGATTGGAATGGGAAGGACTTAGATATCACATATCATGCTATAGGGAGGGTCTCAGTTTTGATATTAGAAGCATTGAGATATCACATCTCATGCTATCAGAAGGGTCTCAGGATTGGAATGGGAAGGAGCTGGATATCACATCTCATGCTAAAGGAAGGGTCTCTGGTTTGGAACGGGAAGGAGTTGGATATCACATCTCATGTTATAGGAAGGGTCTCAGGTTTGGTATAAGCATTGAGATATCACATCTCTGCTATCGGAAGTGTCTCAGGATTGGAATGGGAAGGACTTGGATATCACATCTCATGCTATAGATAGGCTCTCAGGTTTGGAAAGGGAAGGAGTTGGATATCACATTTCATGTTAGAGGAAGGATCTCAGGTTTGGTATTAGAGGCATTGAGATATCAGATCTCAGGCTATAGGAAGGGTCTCAGGATTGGAATGGGAAGGAGTTGGATATCACATCTCATGCTATAGGAAGGGTCTCAGGATTGGAATGGGAAGGAGTTGGATATCACATCTCATTCTAGAGGAAGGGTCTCAGGTTTGGTACAAGCATTGAGATATCACATCTCGTGCTATAGGAAGGGTCTCAGGATTGGAATGGGAAGGAGTTGTATATGACATCTCAGGCCATAGGAAGGGTCTCAGGTTTGGTATAAGCATTGATATATCACATCTCTGCTATCGGAAGGGTCCCAGGATTGGAATGGGAAGGAATTGGATATCACATCTCATGTTATAGGAAGGATCTCAGGTTTGGTATTAGAAGCATTGAGATATCCCTTCTCATGCTGTAGGAAGGTTCTCAGGTTTGGAATGGTGAGGAATTGGATATCACATCTCATGTCATAGGAAGGATCTCAGGTTTGGTATTAGAAGCATTGAGATATCACATCTCATGCTATAGGAATGGTCTCAGGATTGGAATGGGAAGGAGTTGGATATTACATTCCTGCTATAGGAAGGGTCTCATGTTTGGAATGGGAATGTGTTGGATATCACATATGCTATAGGAAGGGTCTCAGGTTTGGAACGGGAAGGAGTTGGATATCACATCTCATGTTATAGGAAGGGTCTCAGGTTTGGTATAAGCATTGAGATATCACATCTCTGCTATCGGAAGTGTCTCAGGATTGGAATGGGAAGGTGTTGGATATCCCATCTCATGTTATAGGACGGGTCTCAGGTTTGTTATTAGAATCATTGAGATATCATATTGCATGCTGTAGGAAGGGTCTAAGGATTGGAATGGGAAGGAGTTGGATATCCCATCTCATGTTATAGGAAGAGTCTCAAGTTTGGTATTAGAAGCATTTAGCTATCACATCTCATGCTATAGGAAGTGTCTCAGGATTGGAATGGGAAGGAGTTGGATATCACATTTCATGTTAGAGGAAGGATCTCAGGTTTGGTATTAGAGGCATTGAGATATCACATCTCATGCTATAGGAAGGGTCTCAGGATTGGAATGGGAAGGAGTTGGATATCACATCTCATGCTATAGGAAGGGTCTCAGGTTTGGTATAAGCATTGAGATATCACTTCTCATGCTATAGGAAGGGTCTCAGGATTGGAATGGGAAGGAGTTGGATATCACATCTCATGTTATAGGAAGGATCTCAGGTTTGGTATAAGCATTGAGATATCACATCTCTACTATCGGAAGGGTCTCAGGATTGGAATGGGAAGGAGTTGGATATTCCCATCTCATGTTATAGGAAGGGTCTCAGGTTTGGTATTAGAAGCATTGAGATATCACATCTTATGCTATAGGAGGGGTCTCAGGATTGGAATGGGAAGGACTTGGATATCACATCTCATGCTATAAGGAGGGTCTCAAGTTTGATATTAGAAGCATTGAGATATCACATCTCATGATATCGGAAGGGTCTCAGGGATGGAATGGGAAGGAGTTGGATATCACATCTCATGATAAAGGAAGTGTCTAAGGTTTGGAAGGGGAAGGAGTTTGATATCACATCTCATGCCATAGTATGGGTCTCAGGTTTGGTAGAAGCATTGGGATATCACATCTCATGCTATCGGAAGGGTATCAGTATTGGATTTGGAAGGAGTTGGATATCCCATCTCATGCTATAGGAAGGGTCTCAGGTTGGAATGGGAAGTAGTTGGATATAACATCTCATGTTATCGGAAGGGTCTCAGGATTGGAATTATAAGGACTTGGATATCACATCTCATGCTATAGGAAGGCTCTCAGGTTTGGAAGCGGAAAGAGTTGGATATCACATTTCATGTTAGAGGTAGGATCTCAGGTTTGGTATTAGAGGCATTGAGATATCACATCTCATGCTATCAGAAGAGTCTCAGGATTGGAATGGGAAGGAGTTGGATATCACATCTCATGCTAAAGGGAGGGTCTCAGGTTTGTAAGGGGAAGGATTTGGATATCACATCTCATGTTATAGGAAGGATCTCAGGTTTGGTATTAGAAGCATTGAGATATCACATCTCATGCTATCGGAAGGATCTCAGGTTTGGTATAGAAGCATTGAGATATCACATCTCATGCTATCAGAAGGTTCTCAGGATTGGAATGGGAAGGAGGTGGATATCACATCTCAAGCTAAAGGGAGGGTCTCAGGTTTGGAAGGGGAAGGATTTGGATATCACATCTCATGTTAGCGGAAGGATCTCAGGTTTGGTATTAGAAGTATTGAGATATCACATCTCATGCTATAGGAAGGGTCTCAGGATTGGAATGGGAAGGAGTTGGTTATCACATCTCATGCTAAAGGAAGGGTCTCAGGTTTGGTAGAAGCATTGAGATATCACATCTCATGCTATAGGAAGGGTCTCAGGATTGGAATGGGAAAGACTTAGATATCACATATCATGCTATAGGGAGGGTCTCAGTTTTGATATTAGAAGCATTGAGATATCACATCTCATGCTATCAGAAGGGTCTCAGGATTGGAATGGGAAGGAGCTGGATATCACATCTCATGCTAAAGGAAGGGTCTCAGGTTTGGAACGGTAAGGAGTTGGATATCACATCTCATGTTATAGGAAGGGTCTCAGGTTTGGTATAAGCATTGAGATATCACATCCCTGCTATCGGAAGTGTCTCAGGATTGGAATGGGAAGGACTTGGATATCACATCTCATGCTATAGATAGGCTCTCATGTTTGGAAAGGGAAGGAGTTGGATATCACATTTCATGTTAGAGGAAGGATCTCAGGTTTGGTATTAGAGGCATTGAGATATCAGATCTCAGGCTATAGGAAGGGTCTCAGGATTGGAATGGGAAGGAGTTGGATATCACATCTCATGCTATAGGAAAGGTCTCAGGATTGGAATGGGAAGGAGTTGGATATCACATCTCATTCTTGAGGAAGGGTCTCAGGTTTGGTATAAGCATTGAGATATCACATCTCGTGCTATAGGAAGGGTCTCAGGATTGGAATGGGAAGGAGTTGTATTTGACATCTCATGCCATAGGAAGGGTCTCAGGTTTGGTATAAGCATTGAGATATCACATCTCTGCTATCAAAAGGGTCTTAGGATTGGAATGGGAAGGAGTTGGATATCCCATCTCATGTTATAGGAAGAGTCTCAGGTTTGGTATTAGAAGCATTGAGATATCCCATCTCATGATATAGGAAGGGTCTCAGGTTGGAATGGGAAGGAGTTGGATATCACATTTCATGTTATAGGAAGGGTCTCAGGATTGGAATGGGAAGGACTTGGAT
This sequence comes from Ambystoma mexicanum, assembly GCF_040938575.1. NCBI lineage: Eukaryota > Metazoa > Chordata > Amphibia > Caudata > Ambystomatidae > Ambystoma > Ambystoma mexicanum. The sequence continues at coordinate 345,981,606 of NC_090936.1, forward strand.
ATCATATCCCATGCTATAGGAAGGCTCTCAGGTTTGGAAGGGGAAGGAGTTGGATATCACATTTTGTGTTAGAGGAAGGATCTCAGGTTTGGTATTAGAGGCCTTGAGATATCACATCTCATGCCATAGGAAGGGTCTCAGGATTGGAATGGGAAGGAGTTGGATATCACATCTCAAGCTATAGGAACGGTCTCAGGTTTGGTATGAGCATTGTGATATCACATCTCATGCTATAGGAAGGGTCTCAGGATTGGAATGGGAAGGAGTTGGATATAACATCTCATGTTATAGGAAAGATCTCAGGTTTGGTATTAGAAGCATTGAGACATCACATCTCATGTTATAGGAAGGGTCTCAGGATTGGAATGGGAAGAAGTTGGATATCACATCTAATGCTATAGGAAGGGTCTCAGGTTTGGTATAAGCATTGAGATATCACATCTCATGCTATAGGAAGGGTCTCAGGATTGGAATGGGAAGGAGTTGTATATGACATCTCATGCCATAGGAAGGGTCTCAGGTTTGGTATAAGCATTGAGATATCACATCACATGCTATAGGAAGGGTCTCAGGATTGGAATGGGAAGGACTTGGATATCACATCTCATGCTATAGGCAGGGTCTCAGGTTTGGAAAGGGAATGAGATGGATATCACATTTCATGTTAGAGGTAGGATCTCAGGTTTGGTATTAGAGGCATTGAGATATCACATCTCATGCTATCAGAAGGGTCTCAGGATTGGAATGGGAAGGAGTTGGATATCACATCTCATGCTAAAGGGAGGGTCTCAGGTTTGGAAGGGGAAGGATTTGGAAATCACATCTCATGTTATAGGAAGGATCTCAGGTTTGGTATTAGAAGCATTGAGATATCACATCTCATGCTTTCATAAGGGTCTCGGGATTGGAATGGGAAGGAGTTGGATATCACATCTCATGTTATAGGAAGGATCTCAGGTTTGGTATTAGAAGCATTGAGACATCACATCTCATGCTATAGGAAGGGTCTCAGGATTGGAATGGGAAGGAGTTGGATATCACATCTCATGCTATAGGAAGGGTCTCAGATTTGGTATAAGCTTTGAGATATCACATCTCATGCTATAGGAAGGGTCTCAGGATTGGAATGGGAAGGAGTTGTATATGACATCTCAGGCCATAGGAAGGGTCTCAGGTTTGGTATAAGCATTGAGATATCACATCTTTGCTATTGGACGGGTCTCAGGATTGGAATGGGAAGGAATTGGATATCACATCTCATGTTATAGGAAGGATCTCAGGTTTGGTATTAGAAGCATTGAGATATCCCTTCTCATGCTATAGGAAGGGTCTCAGGATTGGAATGTGAAGGATTTGGATATCACATCTCATGCTAAAGGAAGGGTCTCAGGTTTGGTAGAAGCATTGAGATATCACGTCTCTGCTATCGGAAGGGTCTCAGGATTGGATTGGGAAGGAGTTGGATATCCCTTCTCATGCTATAGGAAGGGTCTCAGGTTTGGTATAAGCATTGAGATATCACATCTCTGCTATCGGAAGGGTCTCAGGATTGGATTGGGAAGGAGTTGGATGTCCCTTCTCATGCTATAGGAAGTGTCTCAGGTTGGAATGGGAAGGAGTTGGATATCACATCTCATGTTATAGGAAGGGTCTCAGGATTGGAATGGGAAGGATTTGGATATCACATCTATTGCTATAGGAAGGGTCTCAGGATTGGAATGGGTAGGAGTTGGATATTACTTTCTTGCTATAGGAAGGGTCTCATGTTTGGAATGGGAAGGAGTTGGATATCACATATGCTATAGTTAGTGTCTCAGGTTTGGAACGGGAAGGAGTTGGATATCACATCTCATGTTATAGGAAGGGTCTCAGGTTTGGTATAAGCATTGAGATATCACATCTCTGCTATCGGAAGTGGCTCAGGATTGGAATGGGAAGGAGTTGGATATCCCATCTCATTTAATAGGACGAGTCTCAGGTTTGTTATTAGAATCATTGAGATATCATATTGCATGCTGTAGGAAGGGTCTAAGGGTTGGAATGGGAAGGACTTGGATATCACATCTCATGCTATAGATAGGCTCTTAGGTTTGGAAGGGGAAGGAGTTGGATATCACATTTCATGTTAGAGGAAGGATCTCAGGTTTGGTATTAGAAGCATTGAGATATCACATCTCATGCTATAGGAAGGGTCTCAGGATTGGAATGGGAAGTAGTTGGATATCACATCTCATGCTATAGGAAGGGTCTCAGGTTAGGTATAAGCATTGAGATATCACATCTCATGCTATAGGACGGGTCTCAGGATTGGAATGGAAGGAGTTGGATATCACATCTCATGTTATAGGAAGGATCTCAGGTTTGGAAGGGGAAGGATTTGGATATCACATCTCATGTTATAGGACGGGTCTCAGGTTTGGTATTAGAAGCATTGAGATATCAAGTCTCATGGTATAAGAAGGGTCTCAGAATTGGAATGGGAAGGAGTTGGATATCACACCTCAAGCTATAGGAAGGGTCTCAGGATTGGAATGGGAAGGAGTTTGATATCACATCTCATGCCATAGTATGGGTCTCAGGTTTGGTAGAAGCATTGGGATATCACATCTCATGCTATCGGAAGGGTATCAGTATTGGATTTGGAAGAAGTTGGATATCCCATCTCATGCTATAGGAAGGGTCTCAGGTTGGAATGGGAAGGAGTTGGATATCACATTTCATGTTATAGGAAGGGTCTAAGGTTTGGAAGGGGAAGGATTTGGATATCACATCTCATGTTATAGGACGGGTCTCAGGTTTGGTATTAGAAGCATTGAGATATCAAGTCTCATGGTATAAGAAGGGTCTCAGAATTGGAATGGGAAGGAGTTGGATATCACACCTCAAGCTATAGGAAGGGTCTCAGGATTGGAATGGGAAGGAGTTTGATATCACATCTCATGCCATAGTATGGGTCTCAGGTTTGGTAGAAGCATTGGGATATCACATCTCATGCTATCGGAAGGGTATCAGTATTGGATTTGGAAGAAGTTGGATATCCCATCTCATGCTATAGGAAGGGTCTCAGGTTGGAATGGGAAGGAGTTGGATATCACATTTCATGTTATAGGAAGGGTCTCAGGATTGGAATGGGAAGGACTTGGATATCATATCTCATGCTATAGGACGGGTCTCAGGTTTGTTATTAGAATCATTGAGATATCATATTGCATGCTGTAGGAAGGGTCTAAGGATTGGAATGGGAAGGACTTGGATATCACATCTCATGCTATAGATAGGCTCTTAGGTTTGGAAAGGGAAGGAGTTGGATATCACATTTCATGTTAGAGTAAGGATCTCAGGTTTGGTATTAGAAGCATTGAGATATCACATCTCATGCTATAGGAAGGGTCTCAGGATTGGAATGGGAAGTAGTTGGATATCACATCTCATGCTATAGGAAGGGTCTCAGGTTTGGTATAAGCATTGAGATATCACATCTCATGCTATAGGACGGGTCTCAGGATTGGAATGGAAGGAGTTGGATATCACATCTCATGTTATAGGAAGGATCTCAGGTTTGGTATTAGAAGCATTGAGACATCACATCTCATGCTATAGGAAGGGTCTCAGGGTTGGAATGGGAAGGAGTTGGATATCACATCTCATCCAATAGGAAGGGTCTCAGGTTTGGAATGGGAAGGAATTGGATATCACATCTCATGTTATAGGAAGGATCTCAGGTTTGGTATTAGAAGCATTGAGATATCACATCTCATGCTATAGGAAGGGTCTCAGGATTGGAATGTGAAGGATTTGGATATCACATCTCATGCTAAAGGAAGGGTCTCAGGTTTGGTAGAAGCATTGAGATATCACATCTCTGCTATCGGAAGGGTCTCAGGATTGGATTGGGAAGGAGTTGGATATCCCTTCTCATGCTATAGGAAGGGTCTCAGGATTTGAAAGGGAAGGAGTTGGATATCACATCTCATGTTATAGGAAGGGTTTCAGGATTGGAATGGGAAGGATTTGGATATCACATCTCTTGCTATAGGAAGGGTCTCAGGATTGGAATGGGTAGGAGTTGGATATTACTTTCTTGCTATAGGAAGGGTCTCATGTTTGGAATGGGAAGCAGTTGGATATCACATATGCTATAGTTAGTGTCTCAGGTTTGGAACGGGAAGGAGTTGGATATCACATCTCATGTTATAGGAAGGGTCTCAGGTTTGGTATAAGCATTGAGATATCACATCTCTGCTTTCGGAAGCGGCTCAGGATTGGAATGGGAAGGAGTTGGATATCCCATCTCATGTTATAGGAAGAGTCTCTGGTTTGGTATTAGAATCATTGAGATATCACATCGCATGCTGTAGGAAGGGTCTACGGATTGGAATGGGATGGACTTGGATATCACATCTCATGCTATAGGTAGGCTCTCAGGTTTGGTATAAGCATTGAGATATCACATCTCATGCTATAGGAAGGGTCTCAGGATTGGAATGGGAAGGAATTGGATATCACATCTCATGCTATAGGAAGGGTCTCAGATTTGGTATAAGCATTGAGATATCACATCTCATGCTAAAGAAAGGGTCTCAGGATTGGAATGGGAAGGAGTTGTATATGACATCTCAGGCCATAGGAAGGGTCTCAGGTTTGGTATAAGCATTGAGATATCACATCTCTGCTATCGGAAGGGTCTCAGGATTGGAATGGGAAGGAGTTGGATATCCCATCTCATGTTATAGGAATGGTCTCAGGTTTGGTATTAGAAGCATAGAGATATCACATCTCATGCTATAGGAAGGGTCTCAGGATTGGAATGGGAAGGACTTGGATGTCACATCTCATGCTATAGGGAGGGTCTCAAGTTTGATATTAGAAGCATTGAGATAACAAATCTCATGATATCGGAAGGGTCTCAGGATTGGAATGGGAAGGAGTTGGATATCACATCTCATGATAAAGGAAGGGTCTAAGGTTTGGAAGGGGAAGGATTTGGATATCACATCTCATGTTATAGGACGGGTCTCAGGTTTGGTATTAGAAGCATTGAGATATCAAGTCTCATGGTATAAGAAGGGTCTCAGAATTGGAATGGGAAGGAGTTGGATATCACACCTCAAGCTATAGGAAGGGTCTCAGGATTGGAATGGGAAGGAGTTTGATATCACATCTCATGCCATAGTATGGGTCTCAGGTTTGGTAGAAGCATTGGGATATCAGATCTCATGCTATCGGAAGGGTATCAGTATTGGATTTGGAAGAAGTTGGATATCCCATCTCATGCTATAGGAAGGGTCTCAGGTTGGAATGGGAAGGAGTTGGATATCACATTTCATGTTATAGGAAGGGTCTCAGGATTGGAATGGGAAGGACTTGGATATCATATCTCATGCTATAGGAAGGCTCTCAGGTTTGGAAGGGGAAGGAGTTGGATATCACATCTCAAGCTATAGGAATGGTCTCAGGATTGGAATGGGAAGGAGTTGGATATCACATCTCAAGCTATAGGAAGGGTCTCAGGTTTGGTATAAGCATTGAGATATCACATCTCATGCTATAGGAAGGGTCTCAGGATTGGAATGGGAAGGAGTTGGATATCACATCTCATGTTATAGGAAATATCTCAGGTTTGGTATTAGAAGCATTGAGACATCACATCTCATGTTATAGGAAGGGTCTCAGGATTGGAATGGGAAGAAGTTGGATATCACATCTCATGCTATAGGAAGGGTCTCAGGTTTGGTATAAGCATTGAGATATCACATCTCATGCTATAGGAAGGGTCTCAGGATTGGAATGGGAAGGAATTGTATATGACATCTCATGCCATAGGAAGGGTCTCAGGTTTGGTATAAGCATTGAGATATCACATCACATGCTATAGGAAGGGTCTCAGGATTGGAATGGGAAGGACTTGGATATCACATCTCATGCTATAGGCAGGGCCTCAGGTTTGGAAAGGGAAGGAGATGGATATCACATTTCATGTTAGAGATAGGATCTCAGGTTTGGTATTAGAGGCATTGAGATATCACATCTTATGCTATCAGAAGGGTCTCAGGATTGGAATGGGAAGGAGTTGGATATCACATCTCATGCTATAGGAAGGGTCTCAGATTTGGTATAAGCATTGAGATATCACATCTCATGCTATAGGAAGGGTCTCAGGATTGGATTGGGAAGGAGTTGTATATGACATCTCATGTTATAGGAAGGGTCTCAGGTTTGGTATTAGAAGCATTGAGATATCACATCTCATGCTATAGGAAGGGTCTCAGGATTGGAATGGGGAGGACTTGGATGTCACATCTCATGCTATAGGGAGGGTCTCAAGTTTGATATTAGAAGCATTGAGATAACAAATCTCATGATATCGGAAGGGTCTCAGGATTGGAATGGGAAGGAGTTGAATATCACATCTCATGATAAAGGAAGGGTCTAAGGTTTGGAAGGGTAAAGATTTGGATATCACATCTCATGTTATAGGACGGGTCTCAGGTTTGGTATAAGCATTGAGATATCACTTCTCATGCTATAGGAAGGGTCTCAGAATTGGAATGGGAAGGAGTTGGATATCACATCTCAAGCTATAGGAAGAGTCTCAGGATTGGAATGGGAATGAGTTTGATATCACATCTCATGCCATAGTATGGGTCTCAGGTTTGGTAGAAGCATTGGGATATCACATCTCATGCTATTGTAAGGGTATCAGTATTGGATTTGGAAGGAGTTGGATATCCCATCTCATGCTATAGGAAGGGTCTCAGGTTGGAATGGGATGGAGTTGGATATCACATTTCATGTTATAGGAAGGGTCTCAGGATTGGAATGGGAAGGACTTGGATATCATATCTCATGCTATAGGAAGGCTCTGTAAGGATATTTGGCATGTTACAGCACAGGGTACAGCACTACTGCGCAAGTAGCATTTTTTTTGCAGCACCACCACAAGGGTGCGGTGCATTGCTATATGGGTTAGCAGATTAACAAGGAAAGACAGACTATTCAGTCAAAAACGATTTTAACATATAAGATGCAAATCTATTTTTACAGTTAAAAGCACACGTGTTCATTTAAAAATGCACACTATTTTTCACCTGAAATGCCTATATTGCTAGAGACACATTTGAAAATTAACAGCTAACCTATTAACCATTAACCTGACTAATAAAACCTTATTTTAATATAACCCACTAATAAAATGTGTTCTCTACTGCAGAATTAGGCATACTTTGAAAACCAGTTAAATGAGTGTGCAGATTTTTTTCCTCTCTTCTCTGCCTGATTATCCGTGTTGTTGTGCACAGTAACTGCAGGAGGAAGGAAGTCAGATTTGCAACAATTGCAAATGTATAAGCGAAACTATTGTTGAAGAGTAGGAGGTTGAGAGATGATGGATTTCATTGGAACACGTCATAAAGAGGGCTGAGAGGAAAGTTTTAGTGGGCAGTAGCAGGGAAAAAGACAGGCAGACATCTTTCTGCACTACTGGGGAGAAGACCTGGCTGTGGGGGTGTCCTGCTGCAGTCGAGACTGGGGAAAGCTGAAAGAATTACCTTTCCACTGGCAGAGGCAGTCCTATCTGAAAAAGCTGAGAATTCCAGGCAATGACCCCGGCTTGAGAAGGCAAGCGTTCCTTTTTGCTGGAATTAAGCCAAGAGAGCCACATTCACAGAGAGAAGCCTCTGAACAGATAAGGTAATTACCTAACTGGGGGAGCTGTGTGTGTGCACGAAAGTATGCAGTCAGTGTAGAAAAATGAAAGTCCCGTGCGTGTCTTAATCAAGTGCTAATGTTGCAATTTAAGTTCTGTTCTCCGCCACTATAATTGCAGTGTGTCATTGAAAATGCTTTGATTGTTCCATTTTATTGCTGTAAAGAATGAGATCATGTCTAAATGCAACTTTTATAATACAGAAAATATTTGAAAACAGACGGGTGGTTTATTTTCTATTTACCATTACAATGCCAATGATGTGGGGAGATTTTTAAACAGTGCAATGGTCATTTTAAGACAGATGTGTGTATGTCAGAATCAGTATGAATAATTGTGAGTGACTGTAGTATAACTTGTTGGAGGTACATGAGCCAACGGGAAGAGAGACTCTCTGAACATAGCTCCCTACCGTATATAAGGTAGTGGAAATTACCACAAGACTACCACATATAGCTCTCTGTCGTAAATAAGTCAGTGAGTTTGCCCATGGTGGCGCACCAACACTATCACTGGAAATTGTGGTATCTCTAGAATGCAGGTCTGAGGTCTCTCTAGTGATCACACGAAAAATCTAAGCGAAGATAAGGGATTCTGGACATTGGGGCCACAAATAAAACAAGGGAATTATGCTCACCAAAATACCACCAACCACGTATACCAAATATGCAGGTCTGGGTGCTGAAATAATGCATGTCCATTGTATTATTGTTGCACGTGGCCAAATCTGAATACAAAGAGTGATTATTGCTAAGTTATTTTTCGGCGGTAATAAAATACCGTCAGGCCCCAAATCTCCACAAAATACCCTACATATTTATGGTGCGTTGGCCGGGAAAGTGATCATAGAGTACCTACTGGGCGTGGCAAGCGTGTCTCACACTGCCATTTGCACATTAAAGGGAACCCATTTTATAATAGCAGTGTGCCACTAAAAACGAATTTCAGAATGTCACAAAGGGAAACCACATTCTCAGATCTAGTGCAATATTTAGAGGCAAAGTTATTTGCACATGGGAATTGGTCTTCGAACAGTACCTTAGAATGGAGTAACCGCATTCAGGGTGAGGTGCAGAAAGAAAAACTAGACAATATTTTTGCAGAAGGCAGCATAATTCAGGTCTGCCTTACAAGATTATTGAATGCAGCCGATAAAAGTGCAGAGAAAGACTGTTTAATACGGCTATGCGGCAAAATATGGTTTATTTTAAACAAGTCCCTGCGAATGCAAGAGAATGATACTCAGCTAATTAACAGGTTAAAGACTGAATTAGATGGGGCAAGTAAAAATCAGGAAATGTTGAGAGCAGAATTGGATGTATGCCAAAAAGACATGCAATTAAAATGCAGAGACTTTGATACTCAGTTATCCAAAAGCAAGAAACAATTTGAAGATAGTGAGCAAGAATTGACGCACTTAAAAGCCTTAGTGGATCACATTAGGCAGGATAAAGATGAGGTTGTTTCAGAAATGCAGATTTTACAAAAAGAACATTGCGAAAAAGAAGGTGATCTCCAGAGTGCAGAACAAGAAATGATTAAAATGATCCAAGAAAGAGACAAGAGAAATAAAGAGTTCAATGAATGCCAAATGCAAATGTGCGATATGCAGGAGACAATTAATAAAATGAGTGATGAAAATAATTATTTGCATGATGAAGCCAACAGACTCCTTAAAAAGTGTAAGGACTTAGAACAGCAAATGTGCATTCCCAGGTCCCAGGAGAGGCGGCAGGGTACCACATTCAATGGAGTGGAGGTGAATTCTAGCTCTGCCCAAAGAGCTAGTGCCCCAGTGACAGGACCGGTGACTGAACTTGGTTGCAGCGCCCTTGGGGGATTTGATACTCCCATTGGGGGCAGCCACCAATCTCATACACCTGAAAACAGGATTGAATCACAAAATAGTGCAATTCCATGCATTGCAACAAGTAGCCCCATAAAAATAATGAAATCCATTAAAGCCCTGATCAAACCATTTAAAAAGGGAGGTGAATGCTGCATTGAGGATCACTTAGAAGCGGTGCATGACATTTTTAAAGCGCTCCAGATACCTAAGGAACAGTACAGACAATATTTTCATTTAACTTTAGATGCCCCGACGGCCAGCATCATAAGGGGATTAAATGAACAGCAGAATATGACATGGCTGGAGTTTGAAAAAGAAATTAGGCGTCATTTTTCTCCTTTTCAGTCGTTGCAGGAGGCAAAGAAAGTCGCGTACACTATTACTGCTGGACCTAATACATCACCTCGCCAATTTTTACAAGACTTAAAAAGAGCATTCTCTCGCTTTGATGTATCTTTTGACTCAAATTCCAATGAGTTTAAAACCGCATACTTCTATGGGCTACAGAAAGACATCATATCTCAATTGGTCCGTGAATTTGACCGTGACAAGTCCCTTGAATGGATTGTACATCAAAGCACCAAGCTATATGAGGTACTCTATTGTCAGGGTAGAGAAAGTGATAAAATGAAAGATACTAGGCCTAAATCTAAAGAACCCTCAGCCACAGTAATGGAAATCAGGTCAGCCAAAATGTCCCTTGAGTCTGCTCAAAGCCAAGGTAAAAATAATGTGACACCTGAACAAAGGGGTAATAAACAAAGATCGCCATTTCCTGTACCAATGTTCCAATCACATGATCCTAGTAATAGAGAGAGCTACATCAGCCCTAGATATTTAGGAGATAGACCCCGGGTAAGGTACCGGTCTGATATGGCAGGTATGAACAATAACCAGAGACAAAATCAAGATCAAAGAAATGATGGTCCCTACCAGTCATTGGGGACACAGAGCAGATTTGATCCCAGCACCATGATATATGGTAATCAGGATAGGCCCCGATATGTGGATCGATTTACTGATAATGGAAATCAATATAGGGGCCAGTACCCACAATCTGAGAGACAGGACATGAAGCAAAACGTGAACTACAGTCCACGCCAGTACAATGATTCCCCACCAGGGGACTATAATCAAAGGATGGGTGCAACCCGCTCCCCTCCACAAATGAATCAAGGGTTCAGAAACCATCCCAACCGGTATCAATCACCTGAGAGGTATCAGAATAGATCCAATCAGGGGGAAAACAACCAATATCGACCTAGGCCACAGAAAGAGGATCCTAGAGAGGTGGAAAGGTTCCAATGCCTTGAGGCCCAAGTGAAAATGTTAGCTGAGCAAATAGGAAAGCTCTATACAGCGCAAAAACAACCTTCCAAAGAGGGGGCTGATGGCCATAGCAATGACCGGGGGGCTTCCGAAAAGTGACTAAGTACTCATGATAACTGCAGTGCCAAAATGACAGATTGCTCTGATATAACTTTGCATAACGACTCTGAGATGACTAATGGATTAAAAATGAAAGTACCAGTAAATGAAATTGTGATGGAAAGTGTAAATACTTCTAAAAAAGAGGTACGGTTTAACTTAGAGCTAAATAAAACAGTAAAGATTTGCACAAATGAAAAAGAAACATTAGGAATTCCAAAAGAACAAAGGGACAGGTTTAAGAAAAATGACTCATGCATGGGGAATACCAGTGAACAGGGAGTAAGTGGGGATGCCATAGCTCCTTCCCTGGGCAAGCAAAACAATGACCAAACACAGACAGAAAAAGGAAATACTCACAAGGAGGGTACAAGTCAATCACCTGAAAAATTCTTTGAGCCACATATTTTTGAAGAGGCTGAAAGGGCTGGTATTATACTAAATGATCACAAATGCACAGAATTAAAAAATGACAAATTGCTGAATGATGTTGTTACACATGTTCAGTTGGAAGGTTGTAATGTGGTCTCTGATGTTACCCAGATGGATGGGCGAACGGTGGCCACACTCCAAAAAACCTCTGAACATGGAGAAATGAATAAAATACCTCGCACAGAAATGGGTAAAAAGGAGGGAAAAATGTCTTTTCATTTACCAATGTGCTTAGCCAAAAGTGAAAAAGACCTGAGAAAGGTGAGCCCTGAAATCAGTAAGAATTCACATTTCTTATGTGTATTAGAGGAAGTTGAGGACAGATATTATGCACCCATCACTGTAGAAGAAAAATGCCACACCTTTGCTATGATTGACACTGGCGCACAGGCCACAATTATGTCCAAGGAGCTGGTAAAGAGTATCAATGAAGGGAGGCCTCCACAGAGTCAGATCACCGTGAAGGCAAATCAAGGCCCAGTGCATAACTTTAATGGGGAGGAGGTGCCCATCATAGGTGTAACTGAGGTTGACATAAAAATAGGTAAGCACAGAATGAAACAAGAGGTATTGATCACATCTATTTGTGAAATTCCATTTCTGATGGGGACAGATTGCCTGAAAAGATTGTCTCCTCTCATAGATGGGGTGAATGGAGTGCTGTGGTCCTTAACCAAAAAACCATTGAGGCCTAAGAAACTAAAATCACAAAACAGCAATATAAAAGAATGTCACACCGTTGCCAAAACAAATGATGCTGTGGAGGTATATCTCCAGAATAGCTGCATACCTAGTGTCACTGTTATATTAATGTGTCAAGACAAAGATCAGAGCGACAATGAAAAACTACCTGTACAAATATACTTGGACCCAAGGAAAGATTGGCAGACTGCCATAGATGAGTACACATTACGTTTCTACTTAAAAGAGAATACATGCAAACAGAATATTGTTCCTAAAACAGATTCAGAAAAACACATTACCACTCTGGCAGAGATACACATGAAAGATGAGCAACCATGGGTTCACGTTGGTATAAATGATTATCTTAAAACAATAAAAGCCACTTTAGCGCTTGAACATGAAAGGAGTTTCATTAATGAGAAATTGTTGCAAAAAATTATGGAGAGGGAAGAAATCCCGAAATTTAGGATTAAAAACCAATATGTTTCTGGGTTGGACAGTCCAGACTTTGAAAACCGAATTACAGGCAGATGCATGCTTAAAATTAGCATTGGGCAGAAAACAATTTACCATAATGTATGGATAGTGAATGGAGCACAAAATGAATTTTACATGGGCAATGACATCATGCACAGAATGTGTATGGTGTTAGATTTCCTTAATCAAAAAATATGGTCACGCCTAGGTGGGCCGGCACCTGAATTTGAAGACAAAAGAAGGGCTTATCATTGTGCACAACTAGTTCCTTATGCAGTCGAATTACAGATGAGGAAAAATACTATTATTCCTGCATTTACAAAACAGTTTGCAATAACACTGAAATGCAAAAATGGACAGCAGATGAAAGGCTCTGATGCATTTGTATGCCTGAATGAATCCATAAAACAGCAAGGCCTGGATTATGAATACATTCCATTGGTAGACATTGGTGAAGGATCTGTAAAAATCATGGTAAATAATAAAGGTTGTCAGGACATTCATTTAGAGGAAAACTCCCCATTAGGAATGGCCATACAAAAATCACATTATACGGCAGATTTAAATAACATGGTGATTGGGAATATTCCTGAAAAATATGTAGATGCCAAGGGCGAGTTGCCAGAACACCTGGACTCTCAGCCCAAAGGAATATTTAAAATTCATTCTGTGTATCCTTATGATTCAAATGAGACAGTGTGCTGCCATCAAGAGGATTGCATAATATTTAATTTAAATGAAAATGAAACAGGAAATCAGCCCATTGAAGTGGAAGCTGATATGCCAAAATATTTGAAAGTGGCAGCTCTACAAAAAGACACAGCCACACAGTTAGAGGAAAGCGCTGAGATTCCTTTACCAGAAGAGTTTCCAGAATTTTCCAGAATGGTAGAAGAGCAGATCTCCTTAGCGGATGCATGTAACAGCGATGAGGATCGACGCAATCTGAGGGAAATATTTATGGAGTTTAAGGATGTATTTGCAAAAGATGCTTATGATTGTGGTTTAACTGATTTACATGTGGCCACACTACCAGAAGGTTGTAGCAGAAATCCAGTGTTTGTACGCCAGTATAGACTACCGCTGGCATGTTTAGAATCATTGGCAGAGATTATTAAAAATTTGGAATCACGGGGAATAATTAGGCCCATTCATAGCACATCCAATACGCCTATTTTAGGTGTGTTAAAGCCAAATGGTCAATGGCGGCTGTGTGCAGACTTAAGAGAGTTAAATAAAAGAGTACCAGTATCTAGATGGCCACTACCATTCATTGATCAGGGCCTAGCTCAGATACATGGTTCAAATGTATTTACCACGTTAGATCTCACATCTGGATATTGGTGTGTGCCATTGGCAGAGGAGATACAACACCTATTTTCCTTTACATTTGACAGGACTCAATATGCCTGGATTAGAGCTCCGTTCGGGTACATCAATAGTGGGAGTGAATTTGGCATATTTTTGAGAAAGGCCATGCCGGATGCAGCGGAAAGAGGGACAATAGTTTATGTGGATGATGTCTTGATAAAAAATGAAAACCTTAAAAGCCATTTTGATGAAATAAGACATGTGCTTGGCCAATTGCAGAAAGCAGGCGCCAAAGTATCTTTGCAAAAAGCACAATGGTGCAAGAAAAAAGTGAACTTTCTAGGGCATGAAGTGACTGAACATGGGCTAAATCCACAAAGGAAGAAAATAGAGGCCATACAAAGATTAAAAGATCCTAAAAATGTGAAAGGAGTAAAAAGTTTATTAGGGATGACAGGCTATAACAGAAAGTTCATTGAGAATTATGCAGAAATCACTCAACCATTGACTAAACTACTTAAACTAAATACTCCCTGGAGATGGGAAAGAGAGCAATCTGATGCAGTGGCTAGATTGAAGGAATGTCTTGTAAAGGCACCATGTTTAGCATACCCCATAAAGGACAGGGATTTCTTTATAGAAATAGGCTTTTCTGAACATTGTATGTCAGCAGTGTTATCACAAAAACACGATTTGAATCACAAAACCATTGCATATGCAAGTAAGGCATTTTCCCAAGTTGAAATGAAATTTAATGAATGCGAAAAGGCCCTATTAACCACTGTGTGGGCGCTACAACATTTCCGCCCCATTGTTCAGGGAGAAAAGGTGATTATTGAAACAAATCATCAACCTTTGCAATTTTTAGAGAGTAAAAGAATTAGATCAGGCAATCTAGCGCAATCCAGAATCACTTCATGGACGCTGGCATTACAAGGTTTTCCCGTAGAAGTAAGATATGGACAAAATAAAAAGAGCCCAATTGCTCAAGGGTTAGCTGACTTACATGACTGTGCAGCTGGACAAATAACAAATGAAATGGATGTGGAAGCTAGTTTACAGGAATTTGAACAATCACCACACAAAGCTTTTGATGAAAAAACATGCAAGGATTTGCCAACTGTATATGTGGATGGTTGTGCTTTTCACATTGAAAATGACAGTAATAAACAATTAGTGGCAGGAATAGGAAATGTCTGGTTGAAATGTGAAGGCGTTCCTAGTATAGGGATGAGGATTGGAGATAGGAGCAGTCAGGTGGCGGAATTGGCAGCCATCTATAAAGCAATTGCTACTGCAGTTGATAAAAAGTTCAGTGAAATTGTCCTGGTGACTGATTCTGACTATGCACGGAATAGCTTTGTGGAGTATTTGCCTGGTTGGAAAGCAAGAGGCATGGTTACATACAACAAAAAGCCACTTAAACATGGAAAAATGATACAAGCCATAGACAAATTGGTGTCAGAAAATAATTTAACAATATACTGGAGAAAAATTCGTGGGCATTTAAAAACACCAGGAGAGGATAAGGAGGGAAATGATAAGGCAGACCATCTGGCTAAGATTGGGGCTGTGATGGGAGAATTGCTACCTATTGATTATTTAATGGGTGAAATACAAATTGATGCAGTCACACGTTCTAAAGCACCAAAGGAGGTAGATCAACCGGTGGTGCAGTGGAGTCATGACACGCCAGACCAAGATTTGATTGAGGCACAAAAGAATGATCAAATTTTGGGAATCTATTATAATCATTTGATAGATCCTGAACAAAATCCTTTAACAGAAAAAGATTGCATGGGAAAAGAAGAGTTGAGGGTGTTATTAAAGAACAAAACACGAATTAGATTACAGGATGGGCTCATGATTAGAGAGTCCATAACAGGGCAAATACAGTGGGTAGTACCCCTTTCATTCAGAGGACTAATGCTACACCATGCACATGATGCCATAACTGCAGGCCATAGGGGTTCACAAAAGACATTAGAAATACTAAAAGATTATGCTTACTGGCCACATATGTCCCAAGATGTGGAATTATATACTAGAGGATGTCTAGTATGCGCCCAATTTAAACCTGCTTCACCAATGCATAGAGCACCATTGATGAAAAGAGGCCTAACTCTCCCATGGTCAGATTTGCAAATAGACTATGTAGGTCCTTTAAAAAGGTCGAGCAGGGGACACCGCTATATTTTGAGTGTGGTATGTTTGATGTCAAAGTGGATTGAGTGCATTCCCGCACCAGATTGTAGTGCGCAAACAGCAGCCACATTGCTGGTGAACCATGTGTTCTCAAGGTTTGGGTTGCCACAAAGAATTGAGTCAGACAGAGGAAGTCATTTCACAAGTACTCTAATGAGTAAGGTATGGCAAATACTAGGTGTGAAAAGGAAACTACATATCGCATATCGGGCGGCGTCTTCAGGTACAGTTGAAAGAAGCAATAGGTCTGTTGTGGATATTTTAAAGAAATTTGTGGCAGAAGCAGGTTCCAGCTGGGATTTGCGTTTACCATTGGTAATGATGGCAATCAGGTCGACTCCTGCCAAAGCAACAGGTGTTAGCCCCCATGAGGTCTTAACAGGTAGGAAAATGGTGTTACCACAACACCTACTATACAGAACACATGAGCAAACTCTAGTGAGTGCATCCACAGTTCATGAATATATTGATGAACTGAGGAGGCATTTGCAACATGCATTTGCTTTTGTGCAGAGAAATCTGGAAAGAGCTGCTGACAGTGCTAAGTCATATTATGACAAAAAGACATCAGTAAAGGAATACAATGTAGGGGATCAGGTGTACAAGTTTCATTTTGGAAAAAGTAAACAGAAAAATTCTAAATTTCTGGCAGCCTGGCAGGGGCCATTTCGAATTATAGATAAAGTCTCTCCTGTAGTGTATAAAATTTTGAAAAATGAAGGTGAAACAGCAATAGAGCAGTTTGTCCATGTAAATCAAATCAAACCATGCCATCCCAGACATGAGATCAGGCAGCTTGAGCATGTGGAAACGGATAGAGTCCCTTGAGAAAATAAATGGGTGTGATCAGGAGGCAGTGACAAAGAAGTTAAAAAAAAGTTGATTGTTAGGATGGCACATAAACACTGTAATATATGTGAAAATATATAAAATAAATAAATAAATAAATAAATAAATAAATAAATAAATGCACATATAACGGAAGCTCGTGGTTGGTGTGCAGAGAGAAAGTGTATTAAATATTGAATGCTGTTTTATATGTGTTTGTTTTCTTTTAACTTGTGTTTAATTTCAGAAAAAAGAAAAAAGAAACGAAGTATTTTTACCAAGCATGTTTTATTTTTGGCAAAAGGATGAAGTTAGTATTGTGCTATGTACTTAATCTGTTTATTTTCTATTTTGATTTAGACAATTAACATTATTTGGTCGGAGGTTCCGGGATCAGAGGCCACGGGAGACGATGGAGTCCTGGAGTCCCCTGGATGAAGACCAAAAGATGCCTGCCTCCAGGTGGAGGTGAAGACAAAATAACCGGAATGCCAAAAGAGATGACTACTGTGGATTCAAGATTGCCAAGATGAAAAAGTACTCGAATGAACCGAATAACATCGCTGGCCGGGACATACCAAAAGAGACAAAGCAAAAGTTCCGGCATATGAAGTTCCACGTATTTATTATTTTAATTATTTATTTTAACTTGTTATATTACTTATTTGTTTTAGTTAGTTGTTTTATTTCATTGTTTTTAATTGACTTGGAAAATTTAAACTTAAAGTAATGCCACTTCCACTGAGAAGGCAAATGTGGAACATTTTATGAACTGATGGACTCAGATGAAATGTTGATTGCAAATTTTCATTGATGCACATGAATATTCATTTTGTTGGATTGCTATATTGTAAAAAAAAAAAAAAGAACAAGTTGTTTTTAGAGATTGGCTTGGATTATAGCCAAGTTCTAAAAACAAAAGGAGGGTATATGTAAGGATATTTGGCATGTTACAGCACAGAGTACAGCACTACTGCGCAAGTAGCATTTTTTTTGCAGCACCACCACAAGGGTGCGGTGCATTGCTATATGGGTTAGCAGATTAACAAGGAAAGACAGACTATTCAGTCAAAAACGATTTTAACATATAAGATGCAAATCTATTTTTACAGTTAAAAGCACACGTGTTCATTTAAAAATGCACACTATTTTTCACCTGAAATGCCTATATTGCTAGAGACACATTTGAAAATTAACAGCTAACCTATTAACCATTAACCTGACTAATAAAACCTTATTTTAATATAACCCACTAATAAAATGTGTTCTCTACTGCAGAATTAGGCATACTTTGAAAACCAGTTAAATGAGTGTGCAGATTTTTTTCCTCTCTTCTCTGCCTGATTATCCGTGTTGTTGTGCACAGTAACTGCAGGAGGAAGGAAGTCAGATTTGCAACAATTGCAAATGTATAAGCGAAACTATTGTTGAAGAGTAGGAGGATGAGAGATGATGGATTTCATTGGAACACGTCATAAAGAGGGCTGAGAGGAAAGTTTTAGTGGGCAGTAGCAGGGAAAAAGACAGGCAGACATCTTTCTGCACTACTGGGGAGAAGACCTGGCTGTGGGGGTGTCCTGCTGCAGTCGAGACTGGGGAAAGCTGAAAGAATTACCTTTCCACTGGCAGAGGCAGTCCTATCTGAAAAAGCTGAGAATTCCAGGCAATGACCCCGGCTTGAGAAGGCAAGCGTTCCTTTTTGCTGGAATTAAGCCAAGAGAGCCACATTCACAGAGAGAAGCCTCTGAACAGATAAGGTAATTACCTAACTGGGGGAGCTGTGTGTGTGCACGAAAGTATGCAGTCAGTGTAGAAAAATGAAAGTCCCGTGCGTGTCTTAATCAAGTGCTAATGTTGCAATTTAAGTTCTGTTCTCCGCCACTATAATTGCAGTGTGTCATTGAAAATGCTTTGATTGTTCCATTTTATTGCTGTAAAGAATGAGATCATGTCTAAATGCAACTTTTATAATACAGAAAATATTTGAAAACAGACGGGTGGTTTATTTTCTATTTACCATTACAATGCCAATGATGTGGGGAGATTTTTAAACAGTGCAATGGTCATTTTAAGACAGATGTGTGTATGTCAGAATCAGTATGAATAATTGTGAGTGACTGTAGTATAACTTGTTGGAGGTACATGAGCCAACGGGAAGAGAGACTCTCTGAACATAGCTCCCTACCGTATATAAGGTAGTGGAAATTACCACAAGACTACCACATATAGCTCTCTGTCGTAAATAAGTCAGTGAGTTTGCCCATGGTGGCGCACCAACACTATCACTGGAAATTGTGGTATCTCTAGAATGCAGGTCTGAGGTCTCTCTAGTGATCACACGAAAAATCTAAGCGAAGATAAGGGATTCTGGACATTGGGGCCACAAATAAAACAAGGGAATTATGCTCACCAAAATACCACCAACCACGTATACCAAATATGCAGGTCTGGGTGCTGAAATAATGCATGTCCATTGTATTATTGTTGCACGTGGCCAAATCTGAATACAAAGAGTGATTATTGCTAAGTTATTTTTCGGCGGTAATAAAATACCGTCAGGCCCCAAATCTCCACAAAATACCCTACAGCTCTCAGGTTTGGAAGGGGAAGGAGTTGGATATCACATTTCATGTTAGACGAAGGATCTCAGGTTTGGTATTAGAGGCCTTGAGATATCACATCTCATGCTATAGGAAGGGTCTCAGGATTGGAATGGGAAGGAGTTGGATATCACATCTCAAGCTTTAGGAAGGGTCTCAGGTTTGGTATAAGCATTGACATAGCACATCTCATGCTATAGGAAGGGTCTCAGGATTGGAATGGGAAGGAGTTGGATATCACATCTCATGTTATAGGAAAGATCTCAGGTTTGGTATTAGAAGCATTGAGACATCACATCTCATGTTATAGGAAGGGTCTCAGGATTGGAATGGGAAGAAGTTGGATATCACATCTCATGCTATAGGAAGGGTCTCAGGTTTGGAAGGGGGAGGAGTTGGATATCCAATCTCATGTTATAGGACCGGTCTCAGGTTTGGTATTAGAAGCATTGAGATATCACATCGCATGCTGTAGGAAGGTTCTCAGGTTTGGTATTAGAAGCATTGAGACATCACATCTCATGCTATAGGAAGGGTCTCAGGATTGGAATGGGAAGGACTTGGATATCACATCTCATGCTATAGATAGGCTCTCAGGTTTGGAAAGTGAAGGAGTTGGATATCACATTTCCTGTTAGAGGAAGGATCTCAGGTTTGGTATTAGAGGCATTGAGATATCATCTCAGGCTATAGGAAGGGTCTCAGGATTTGTTATAAGCACTGAGATATCACATCTCATGCTATAGGAAGGGTCTCAGGATTGGAATGGAAGGAGTTGGATATCACATCTCATGCTATAGGAAGGGTCTCAGGATTGGAATGGGAAGGAGTTGGATATCACATCTCTGCTATCGAAAGGGTCTCAGGATTGGAATGGGAAGGAGTTGGATATCCCATCTCATGTTATAGGAAGAGTCTCAGGTTTGGTATTAGAAGCATTGAGATATCACATCTCATGCTATAGGAAGTGTCTCAGGATTGGAATGGGAAGGACTTGGGTATCACATCTCATGCTATAGGGAGGGTCTCAAGTTTGATATTAGAAGCATTGAGATATCACATCTCATGCTATAGGAAGGGTCTCAGGATTGGAATGGGAAGGAGTTGGATATCACATCTCATGCTATAGGAAGGGTCTCAGGTTTGGTATAAGCAGTGAGATATCACATCTCATGCTATAGGAAGTGTCTCAGGATTGGAATGGGAAGGAGTTGGATATCACATCTCATGTTATAGGAAGGATCTCAGGTTTGGTATAAGCATTGAGATATCACATCTCTGCTATCGGAAGGGTCTCAGGATTGGAATGGGAAGGACTTGGATATCACATCTCATGCTATAGGGAGGGTCTCAAGTTTGATATTAGAAGCTTTGAGATATCACATATGATATCGGAAGGGTCTCAGGATTGGAATGGGAAGGAGTTGGATATCACATCTCATGATAAAGGAAGGGTCTAAGGTTTGGAAGGGGAAGGATTTGGATATCACATCTCATGTTATATTACGAGTCTCAGGTTTGGTATTAGAAGCATTGAGATATCAAGTCTCAGAGTATAGGAAGGGTCTCAGAATTGGAATGGGAAGGAGTTGGATATCACATCTCAAGCTATAGGAAGGGTCTCAGGATTGGAATGGGAAGGACTTGGATATCACATCTCATGCTATAGGAAGGCTCTCAGGTTTAGAAGGGGAAAGAGTTGGATATCACATTTCATGTTAGAGGTAGGATCTCAGGTTTGGTATTAGAGGCATTGAGATATCACATCTCATGCTATCAGAAAGGTCTCAGGAATGGAATGGGAAGGAGTTGGATATCACATCTCATGCTAAACGGAGGGTCTCAGGTTTGGAAGGGGAAGGATTTGGATATCACATCTCATGTTATAGGAAGCATCTCAGGTTTGGTATTAGAAGCATTGAGATATCACATCTCATGCTATCGGAAGGATCTCAGGTTTGGTATTAGAAGCATTGAGATATCACATCTCATGCTATCAGAAGGGTCTCAGGATTGGAATGGGAAGGAGTTGGATATCACATCTCATGCTAAAGGGAGGGTCTCAGGTTTGGAAGGGGAAGGATTTGGATATCACATCTCATGTTATAGGAAGGATCTCAGGTTTGGTATTAGAAGCATTGAGATATCACATCTCATGCTATCGGAAGGATCTCAGGTTTGGTATTAGAAGCATTGAGATATCACATCTCATGCTATCGGAAGGATCTCAGGTTTGGTATTAGAAGCATTGAGATATCACATCTCATGCTATCAGAAGGGTCTCAGGTTTGGAAGGGGAAGGATTTGGATATCACATCTCATGTTATCGGAAGGATCTCACGTTTGGTATTAGAAGTATTGAGATATCATATCTCATGCTATAGGAAGGGTCTCAGGATTGGAATGGGAAAGAGTTGGATATCACATCTCATGCTATAGGGAGTGTCTCAGGATTGGAATGGGAAGGACTTAGATATCACATATCATGCTATAGGGAGGGTCTCAGTTTTGATATTAGAAGCATTGAGATATCACATCTCATGCTATCGGAAGTGTCTCAGGATTGGAAAGGGAAGGAGCTGGTTATCACATCTCATGCTAAAGGAAGGGTGTCAGGTTTGGAACGGGAAGGATTTGGATATCACATCTCGTTATATGAAGGGTCTCAGGTTTGGTAAAAGCATTGAGATATCACATCTCTGCTATCGGAAGTGTCTCAGGATTGGAATGGGAAGGAGTTGGATATCCCATCTCTTGTTATGGGACGGGTCTCAGGTTTGTTATTAGAATCATTTAGATATCATATTGCATGCTGTGGGAAGGGTCTAAGGGTTGGAATGGGAAGGACTTGGATATCACATCTCATGCTATAGATAGGCTCTTAGGTTTGGAAAGGGAAGGAGTTGGATATCACATTTCATGTTAGAGGAAGGATCTCAGGTTTGGTATTAGAAGCATTGAGATATCACATCTCATGCTATAGGAAGGGTCTCAGTATTGGAATGGGAAGTAGTTGGATATCACATCTCATGCTATAGGAAGGGTCTCAGGTTTGGTATAAGCATTGAGATATCACATCTCATGCTATAGGACGGGTCTCAGGATTGGAATGGAAGGAGTTGGATATCACATCTCATGTTATAGGAAGGATCTCAGGTTTGGTATTAGAAGCATTGAGACATCACATCTCATGCTATAGGAAGGGTCTCGGGGTTGGAATGGGAAGGAGTTGGATATCACCTCTCATCCAATAGGAAGGGTCTCAGGTTTGGAATGGGAAGGAATTGGATATCACATCTTATGTTATAGGAAGGATCTCAGGTTTGGTATTAGAAGCATTGAGATACATCTCATGCTATAGGAAGGGTCTCAGGATTGGAATGTGAAGGATTTGGATATCACATCTCATGCTAAAGGAAGGGTCTCGGGTTTGGTAGAAGCATTGAGATATCACGTCTCTGCTATCGGAAGGGTCTCAGGATTGGATTGGGAAGGAGTTGGATATCCCTTTTCATGCTATAGGAAGGGTCTCAGGATTTGAATGGCAAGGAGTTGGATATCACATCTCATGCCATAGGAAGGGTCTCAGGTTTGGTATAAGCATTGAGATATCACATCTCTGCTATCGGAAGGGTCTCAGGATTGGATTGGGAAGGAGTTGGATATCCCTTCTCATGCTATAGGAAGTGTCTCAGGTTGGAATGGGAAGGAGTTGGATATCACATCTCATGTTATAGGAAGGGTCTCAGGATTGGAATGGGAAGGATTTGGATATCACATCTCTTGCTATAGGAAGGGTCTCAGGATTGGAATGGGTAGGAGGTGGATATTACTTTCTTGCTATAGGAAGGGTCTCATGTTTGGAATGGGAAGGAGTTGGATATCACATATGCTATAGTTAGTGTCTCAGGTTTGGAACGGGAAGGAGTTGGATATCACATCTCATGTTATAGGAAGGGTCTCAGGTTTGGTATAAGCATTGAGATATCACATCTCTGCTATCGGAAGCGGCTCAGGATTGGAATGGGAAGGAGTTGGATATCCCATCTCATGTTATAGTAAGAGTCTCTGGTTTGGTATTAGAATCATTGAGATATCACATCGCATGCTGTAGGAAGGGTCTAAGGATTGGAATGGGATGGACTTGGATATCACATCTCATGCTATAGGTAGGCTCTCAGGTTTGGTATAAGCATTGAGATATCACATCTCATGCTATAGGAAGGGTCTCAGGATTGGAATGGGAAGCAGTTGTATATGACATCTCAGGCCATAGGAAGGGTCTCAGGTTTGGTATAAGCATTGAGATATCACATCTCTGCTATCGGAAGGGTCTCAGGATTGGAATGGGAAGGAGTTGGATATCCCATCTCATGTTATAGGAAGGGTCTCAGGTTTGGTATTAGAAGCATAGAGATATCACATCTCATGCTATAGGAAAGGTCTCAGGATTGGAATGGGAAGGACTTGGATGTCACATGCTATAGGGAGGGTCTCAAGTTTGATATTAGAAGCATTGAGATAACAAATCTCATGATATCGGAAGGGTCTCAGGACTGAAATGGGAAGGAGTTGGATACCACATCTCATGATAAAGGAAGGGTCTAAGGTTTGGAAGGGGAAGGATTTGGATACCACATCTCATGTTATAGGACGGGTCTCAGGTTTGGTATTAGAAGCATTGAGATATCAAATCTCATGGTATAAGAAGGGTCTCAGAATTGGAATGGGAAGGAGTTGGATATCACACCTCAAGCTATAGGAAGGGTCTCAGGATTGGAATGGGAAGGAGTTTGATATCACATCTCATGCCATAGTATGGGTCTCAGGTTTGGTAGAAGCATTGGGATATCACATCTCATGCTATCGGAAGGGTATCAGTATTGGATTTGGAAGAAGTTGGATATCCCATCTCATGCTATAGGAAGGGTCTCAGGTTGGAATGGGAAGGAGTTGGATATCATATCTCATGCTATAGGACGGGTCTCAGGTTTGTTATTAGAATCATTGAGATATCATATTGCATGCTGTAGGAAGGGTCTAAGGATTGGAATGGGAAGGACTTGGATATCACATCTCATGCTATAGGAAGGCTCTCAGGTTTGGAAAGGGAAGGAGTTGGATATCACATTTCATGTTAGAGGTAGGATCTCAGGTTTGGTATTAGAGGCATTGAGATATCACATCTCATGCTATCAGAAGGGTCTCAGGCTTGGAATGGGAAGGAGTTGGATATCACGTCTCATGCTAAAGGGAGGGTCTCAGGTTTGGAAGGGGAAGGATTTGGATATCACATCTCATGTTATAGGAAGGGTCTCAGGATTGGAATGGGAAGGATTTTTATATCACATCTCTTGCTATAGGAAGGGTCTCAGGTTTTTTATTAGAAACATTGAGATATCACATCTCATGCAATAGGAAGGGTTTCAGGATTGGAATGGGAAGGAGTTGGATATCACATTTCATGTTAGAGGAAGGATCTCAGGTTTGGTATTAGAAGCATTGAGATATCACATCTCATGCTATAGGAAGGGTCTCAGGATTGGAATGGGAAGTAGTTGGATATCACATCTCATGCTATAGGATGGGTCTCAGGATTGGAATGGAAGGAGTTGGATATCACATCTCATGTTATAGGAAGGATCTCAGGTTTGGTATTAGAAGCATTGAGACATCACATCTCATGCTATAGGAAGGGTCTCAGGGTTGGAATGGGAAGGAGTTGGATATCACATCTCATCCAATAGGAAGGGTCTCAGGTTTGGAATGGGAAGGAATTGGATAACACATCTCATGTTATAGGAAGGATCTCAGGTTTGGTATTAGAAGCATTGAGATATCACATCTCATGCTATAGGAAGGGACTCAGGATTGGAATGTGAAGGATTTGGATATCACATCTCATGCTAAAGGAAGGGTCTCAGGTTTGGTAGAAGCATTGAGATAGCACGTCTCTGCTATCGGAAGGGTCTCAGGATTGGATTGGGAAGGAGTTGGATATCCCTTCTCATGCTATAGGAAGGGTCTCAGGATTTGAATGGGAAGGAGTTGGATATCACATCTCATGTTATAGGAAGGGTCTCAGGATTGGAATGGGAAGGATTTGGATATCACATCTCTTGCTATAGGAAGGGTCTCAGGATTGGAATGGGTAGGAGTTGGATATTACTTTCTTGCTATAGGAAGGGTCTCATGTTTGGAATGGGAAGTAGTTGGATATCACATATGCTATAGTTAGTGTCTCAGGTTTGGAACGGGAAGGAGTTGGATATCACATCTCATGTTATAGGAAGGGTCTCAGGTTTGGTATAAGCATTGAGATATCACATCTCTGCTATCGGAAGCGGCTCAGGATTGGAATGGGAAGGAGTTGGATATCCCATCTCATGTTATAGGAAGAGTCTCTGGTTTGGTATTAGAATCATTGAGACATCACATCTCATGCTATAGGAAGGGTCTCAGGATTGGAATGGGAAGGAGTTGGATATCACATCTCATGTTATAGGAAGGATCTCAGGTTTGGTATTAGAAGCATTGAGACATCACATCTCATGCTATAGGAAGGGTCTCAGGATTGGAATGGGAAGGAGTTGGATATCACATCTCATGCTATAGGAAGGGTCTCACATTTGGTATAAGCATTGAGATATCACATCTCATGCTATAGGAAGGGTCTCAGGATTGGATTGGGAAGGAGTTGTATATGACATCTCAGGCCATAGGAAGGGTCTCAGGATTGGTATAAGCATTGAGATATCACATCTCTGCTATCGGAAGGGTCTCAGGATTGGAATGGGAAGGAGTTGGATATCCCATCTCATGTTATAGGAAGGGTCTCAGGTTTGGTATTAGAAGCATTGAGATATCACATCTCATGCTATAGGAAGGGTCTCAGGATTGGAATGGGGAGGACTTGGATGTCACATCTCATGCTATAGGGAGGGTCTCAAGTTTGATATTAGAAGCATTGAGATAACAAATCTCATGATATCGGAAGGGTCTCAGGATTGGAATGGGAAGGAGTTGGATATCACATCTCATGATAAAGGAAGGGTCTAAGGTTTGGAAGGGGAAAGATTTGGATATCACATCTCATGTTATAGGACGGGTCTCAGGTTTGGTATTAGAAGCATTGAGATATCAAGTCTCATGGCATAGGAAGGGTCTCAGAATTGGAATGTGAAGGAGTTGGATATCACATCTCAAGCTATAGGAAGAGTCTCAGGATTGGAATGGGAAGGAGTTTGATATCACATCTCATGCCATAGTATGGGTCTCAGGTTTGGTAGAAGCATTGGGATATCACATCTCATGCTATTGGAAGGGTATCAGTATTGGATTTGGAAGGAGTTGGATATCCCATCTCATGCTATAGGAAGGGTCTCAGGTTGGAATGGGAAGGAGTTGGATATCACATTTCATGTTATAGGAAGGGTCTCAGGATTGGAATGGGAAGGACTTGGATATCATATCTCATGCTATAGGAAGGCTCTCAGGTTTGGAAGGGGAAGGAGTTGGATATCACATTTCATGTTAGAGGAAGGATCTCAGGTTTGGTATTAGAGGCCTTGAGATATCACATCTCATGCTATATGAAGGGTCTCAGGATTGGAATGGGAAGGAGTTGGATATCACATCTCAAGCTTTAGGAAGGGTCTCAGGTTTGGTATAAGCATTGAGATAGCACATCTCATGCTATAGGAAGGGTCTCAGGATTGGAATGGGAAGGAGTTGGATATCACATCTCATGTTATAGGAAGGATCTCAGGTTTGGTATTAGAAGCATTGAGACATCACATCTCATGCTATAGGAAGGGTCTCAGGATTGGAATGGGAAGGAGTTGGATATCACATCTCATGCTATAGGAAGGGTCTCAGATTTGGTATAAGCATTGAGATATCACATCTCTGCTATCGGAAGGGTCTCAGGATTGGAATGGGAAGGAGTTGGATATCCGATCTCATGCTATAGGGAGGGTCTCAATTTTGATATTAGAAGCATTGAGATAACAAATCTCATGATATCGGAAGGGTCTCAGGATTGGAATGGGAAGGAGTTGGATATCACATCTCATGATAAAGGAAGGGTCTAAGGTTTGGAAGGGGAAAGATTTGGATATCACATCTCATGTTATAGGACGGGTCTCAGGTTTGGTATTAGAAGCATTGAGATATCAAGTCTCATGGTATAGGACGGGTCTCAGAATTGGAATGGGAAGGAGTTGGATATCACATCTCAAGCTATAGGAAGAGTCTCAGGATTGGAATGGGAAGGAGTTTGATATCACATCTCATGCCATAGTATGGTTCTCAGGTTTGATAGAAGCATTGGGATATCACATCTCATGCTATTGGAAGGGTATCAGTATTGGATTTGGAAGGAGTTGGATATCCCATCTCATGCTATAGGAAGGGTCTCAGGTTGGAATGGGAAGGAGTTGGATATCACATTTCATGTTATAGGAAGGGTCTCAGGATTGGAATGGGAAGGACTTGGATATCATATCTCATGCTATAGGAAGGCTCTCAGGTTTGGAAGGAGAAGGAGTTGGATATCACATTTCATGTTAGAGGAAGGATCTCAGGTTTGGTATTAGAGGCCTTGAGATATCACATCTCATGCTATAGGAAGGGTCTCAGGTTGGAATGGGAAGGAGTTGGATATCACATCTCATGCTAAAGGGAGGGTCTCAGGTTTGGAAGGGGAAGGATTTGGATATCACATCTCATGTTATAGGAAGGATCTCAGGTTTGGTATTAGAAGCATTGAGATATCACATCTCATGCTATCGGAAGGATCTCAGGTTTGGTATTAGAAGCATTGAGATATCACATCTCATGCTATCAGAAGGGTCTCAGGATTGGAATGGGAAGGAGTTGGATATCACATCTCATGCTAAAGGGAGGGTCTCAGGTTTGGAAGGGGAAGGATTTGGATATCACATCTCATGTTATCGGAAGGATCTCACGTTTGGTATTAGAAGTATTGAGATATCATATCTCATGCTATAGGAAGGGTCTCAGGATTGGAATGGGAAGGACTTAGATATCACATATGCTATAGGGAGGGTCTCAGGATTGGAATGGGAAGGACTTAGATATCACATATCATGCTATAGGGAGGGTCTCAGTTTTGATATTAGAAGCATTGAGATATCACATATCATGCTATCGGAAGTGTCTCAGGATTGGAATGGGAAGGAGCTGGATATCACATCTCATGCTAAAGGAAGGGTCTCAGGTTTGGAAGGGGAAGGATTTGGATATCACATCTCATGTTATAGGAAGGGTCTCAGGTTTGGTATAAGCATTGAGATATCACATCTCTGCTATCGGAAGTGTCTCAGGATTGGAATGGGAAGGAGTTGGATATCCCATCTCATGTTATAGGACGGGTCTCAGGTTTGTTATTATAATCATTGAGATATCATATTGCATGCTGTAGGAAGGGTCTAAGGGTTGGAATGGGAAGGACTTGGATATCACATCTCATGCTATAGATAGGCTCTTAGGTTTGGAAAGGGAAGGAGTTGGATATCACATTTCATGTTAGAGGAAGGATCTCAGGTTTGGTATTAGAAGCATTGAGATATCACATCTCATGCTATAGGAAGGGTCTCAGGATTGGAATGGGAAGTAGTTGGATATCACATCTCATGCTATAGGAAGGGTCTCAGGTTTGGTATAAGCATTGAGATATCACATCTCATGCTGTAGGACGGGTCTCAGGATTGGAATGGAAGGAGTTGGATATCACATCTCATGTTATAGGAAGGATCTCAGGTTTGGTATTAGAAGCATTGAGACATCACATCTCATGCTATAGGAAGGGTCTCAGGGTTGGAATGGGAAGGAGTTGGATATCACATCTCACCCAATAGGAAGGGTCTCAGGTTTGGAATGGGAAGGAATTGGATATCACATCTCATGTTATAGGAAGGATCTCAGGTTTGGTATTAGAAGCATTGAGATATCACATCTCATGCTATAGGAAGGGTCTCAGGATTGGAATGTGAAGGATTTGGATATCACATCTCATGCTAAAGGAAGGGTCTCAGGTTTGGTAGAAGCATTGAGATATCACGTCTCTGCTATCGGAAGGGTCTCAGGATTGGATTGGGAAGGAGTTGGATATCCCTTCTCATGCTATAGGAAGGGTCTCAGGATTTGAATGGCAAGGAGTTGGATATCACATCTCATGCCATAGGAAGGGTCTCAGGTTTGGTATAAGCATTGAGATATCACATCTCTGCTATCGGAAGGGTCTCAGGATTGGATTGGGAAGGAATTGGATATCCCTTCTCATGCTATAGGAAGTGTCTCAGGTTGGAATGGGAAGGAGTTGGATATCACATCTCATGTTATAGGAAGGGTCTCAGGATTGGAATGGGAAGGATTTGGATATCACATCTCTTGCTATAGGAAGGGTCTCAGGATTGGAATGGGTAGGAGTTGGATATTACTTTCTTGCTATAGGAAGGGTCTCATGTTTGGAATGGGAAGGAGTTGGATATCACATATGCTATAGTTAGTGTCTCAGGTTTGGAACGGGAAGGAGTTGGATATCACATCTCATGTTATAGGAAGGGTCTCAGGTTTGGTATAAGCATTGAGATATCACATCTCTGCTATCGGAAGCGGCTCAGGATTGGAATGGGAAGGAGTTGGATATCCCATCTCATGTTATAGTAAGAGTCTCTGGTTTGGTATTAGAATCATTGAGATATCACATCGCATGCTGTAGGAAGGGTCTAAGGATTGGAATGGGATGGACTTGGATATCACATCTCATGCTATAGGTAGGCTCTCAGGTTTGGTATAAGCATTGAGATATCACATCTCATGCTATAGGAAGGGTCTCAGGATTGGAATGGGAAGGATTTGGATATCACATCTCATGCTATAGGAAGGGTCTCAGATTTGGTATAAGCATTGAGATATCACATCTCATGCTAAAGGAAGGGTCTCAGGATTGGAATGGGAATGAGTTGTATATGACATCTCAGGCCATAGGAAGGGTCTCAGGTTTGGTATAAGCATTGAGATATCACATCTCTGCTATCGGAAGGGTCTCAGGATTGGAATGGGAAGGAGTTGGATATCCCATCTCATGTTATAGGAAGGGTCTCAGGTTTGGTATTAGAAGCATAGAGATATCACATTTCATGCTATAGGAAGGGTCTCAGGATTGAAATGGGAAGGAGTTGGATATCACACCTCAAGCTATAGGAAGGGTCTCAGGATTGGAATGGGAAGGAGTTTGATATCACATCTCATGCCATAGTATGGGTCTCAGGTTTGGTAGAAGCATTGGGATATCACATCTCATGCTATCGGAAGGGTATCAGTATTGGATTTGGAAGAAGTTGGATATCCCATCTCTTGCTATAGGAAGGGTCTCAGGTTGGAATGGGAAGGAGTTGGATATCACATTTCATGTTATAGGAAGGGTCTCAGGATTGGAATGGGAAAGACTTGGATATCATATCTCATGCTATAGGATGGGTCTCAGGTTTGTTATTAGAATCATTGAGATATCATATTGAATGCTGTAGGAAGGGTCTAAGGATTGGAATGGGAAGGACTTGGATATCACATCTCATGCTATAGATAGGCTCTCAGGTTTGGAAAGGGAAGGAGTTGGATATCACATTTCATGTTAGAGGAAGGATCTCAGGTTTGGTATTAGAAGCATTGAGATATCACATCTCATGCTATAGGAAGGGTCTCAGGATTGGAATGGGAAGGAGTTGGATATCACATCTCATGCTATAGGAAGGGTCTCAGGTTTGGTATAAGCATTGAGATATCACATCTCATGCTATAGGACGGGTCTCAGGATTGGAATGGAAGGAGTTGGATATCACATCTCATGTTATAGGAAGGATCTCAGGTTTGGTATTAGAAGCATTGAGACATCACATCTCATGCTATAGGAAGGGTCTCAGGGTTGGAATGGGAAGGAGTTGGATATCGCATCTCATCCAATAGGAAGGGTCTCAGGTTTGGAATGGGAAGGAATTGGATATCACATCTCATGTTATAGGAAGGATCTCAGGTTTGGTATTAGAAGCATCGAGATATCACATCTCATGCTATAGGAAGGGTCTCAGGATTGGAAGGTGAAGGATTTGGATATCACATCTCATGCTAAAGGAAGGGTCTCAGGTTTGGTAGAAGCATTGAGATATCAGATCTCTGCTATCGGAAGGGTCTCAGGATTGGATTGGGAAGGAGTTGGATATCCCTTCTCATGCCATAGGAAGGGTCTCAGGATTTGAATGGGAAGGAGTTGGATATCACATCTCATGTTATAGGAAGGGTCTCAGGATTGGAATGGGAAGGATTTGGATATCACATCTCTTGCTATAGGAAGGGTCTCAGGATTGGAATGGGTAGGAGTTGGATATTACATTCTTGCTATAGGAAGGGTCTCATGTTTGGAATGGGAAGCAGTTGGATATCACATATGCTATAGTTAGTGTCTCAGGTTTGGAACGGGAAGGAGTTGGATATCACATCTCATGTTATAGGAAGGGTCTCAGGTTTGGTATAAGCATTGAGATATCACATCTCTGCTATCGGAAGCGGCTCAGGATTGGAATGGGAAGGAGTTGGATATCCCATCTCATGTTATAGGAAGAGTCTCTGGTTTGGTATTAGAATCATTGAGATATCACATCGCATGCTGTAGGAAGGGTCTAAGGATTGGAATGGGATGGACTTGGATATCACATCTCATGCTATAGGTAGGCTCTCAGGTTTGGTATAAGCATTGAGATATCACATCTCATGCTATAGGAAGGGTCTCAGGATTGGAATGGGAAGGAATTGGATATCACATCTCATGCTATAGGAAGGGTCTCAGATTTGGTATAAGCATTGAGATATCACATCTCATGCTAAAGGAAGGGTCTCAGGATTGGAATGGGAAGGTGTTGTATATGACATCTCAGGCCATAGGAAGGGTCTCAGGTTTGGTATAAGCATTGAGATATCACATCTCTGCTATCGGAAGGGTCTCAGGATTGGAATGGGAAGGAGTTGGATATCCCATCTCATGTTATAGGAATGGTCTCAGGTTTGGTATTAGAAGCATAGAGATATCACATCTCATGCTATAGGAAGGGTCTCAGGATTGGAATGGGAAGGACTTGGATGTCACATCTCATGCTATAGGGAGGGTCTCAAGTTTGATATTAGAAGCATTGAGATAACAAATCTCATGGTATCGGAAGGGTCTCAGGATTGGAATGGGAAGGAGTTGGATATCACATCTCATGATAAAGGAAGGGTCTAAGGTTTGGAAGGGGAAGGATTTGGATATCACATCTCATGTTATAGGACGGGTCTCAGCTTTGGTATTAGAAGCATTGAGATATCAAGTCTCATGGTATAAGAAGGGTCTCAGAATTGGAATGGGAAGGAGTTGGATATCACACCTCATGCTATAGGAAGGGTCTCAGGATTGGAATGGGAAGGAGTTTGATATCACATCTCATGCCATAGTATGGGTCTCAGGTTTGGTAGAAGCATTGGGATATCACATCTCATGCTATCGGAAGGGTATCAGTATTGGATTTGGAAGAAGTTGGATATCCCATCTCATGCTATAGGAAGGGTCTCAGGTTGGAATGGGAAGGAGTTGGATATCACATTTCATGTTATAGGAAGGGTCTCAGGATTGGAATGGGAAGGACTTGGATATCATATCTCATGCTATAGGAAGGCTCTCAGGTTTGGAAGGGGAAGGAGTTGGATATCACATTTCATGTTAGAGGAAGGATCTCAGGTTTGGTATTAGAGGCCTTGAGATATCACATCTCATGCTATAGGAAGGGTCTCAGGATTGGAATGGGAAGGAGTTGGATATCACATCTCAAGCTATAGGAAGGGTCTCAGGTTTGGTAGAAGCATTGAGATATCACGTCTCTGCTATCGGAAGGGTCTCAGGATTGGATTGGGAAGGAGTTGGATATCCCTTCTCATGCTATAGGAAGGGTCTCAGGATTTGAATGGCAAGGAGTTGGATATCACATCTCATGCTAAAGGAAGGGTCTCAGGTTTGGTAGAAGCATTGAGATATCACGTCTCTGCTATCGGAAGGGTCTCAGGATTGGATTGGGAAGGAGTTGGATATCCCTTCTCATGCTATAGGAAGGGTCTCAGGATTTGAATGGCAAGGAGTTGGATATCACATCTCATGCCATAGGAAGGGTCTCAGGTTTGGTATAAGCATTGAGATATCACATCTCTGCTATCGGAAGGGTCTCAGGATTGGATTGGGAAGGAATTGGATATCCCTTCTCATGCTATAGGAAGTGTCTCAGGTTGGAATGGGAAGGAGTTGGATATCACATCTCATGTTATAGGAAGGGTCTCAGGATTGGAATGGGAAGGATTTGGATATCACATCTCTTGCTATAGGAAGGGTCTCAGGATTGGAATGGGTAGGAGTTGGATATTACTTTCTTGCTATAGGAAGGGTCTCATGTTTGGAATGGGAAGGAGTTGGATATCACATATGCTATAGTTAGTGTCTCAGGTTTGGAACGGGAAGGAGTTGGATATCACATCTCATGTTATAGGAAGGGTCTCAGGTTTGGTATAAGCATTGAGATATCACATCTCTGCTATCGGAAGCGGCTCAGGATTGGAATGGGAAGGAGTTGGATATCCCATCTCATGTTATAGTAAGAGTCTCTGGTTTGGTATTAGAATCATTGAGATATCACATCGCATGCTGTAGGAAGGGTCTAAGGATTGGAATGGGATGGACTTGGATATCACATCTCATGCTATAGGTAGGCTCTCAGGTTTGGTATAAGCATTGAGATATCACATCTCATGCTATAGGAAGGGTCTCAGGATTGGAATGGGAAGGATTTGGATATCACATCTCATGCTATAGGAAGGGTCTCAGATTTGGTATAAGCATTGAGATATCACATCTCATGCTAAAGGAAGGGTCTCAGGATTGGAATGGGAATGAGTTGTATATGACATCTCAGGCCATAGGAAGGGTCTCAGGTTTGGTATAAGCATTGAGATATCACATCTCTGCTATCGGAAGGGTCTCAGGATTGGAATGGGAAGGAGTTGGATATCCCATCTCATGTTATAGGAAGGGTCTCAGGTTTGGTATTAGAAGCATAGAGATATCACATTTCATGCTATAGGAAGGGTCTCAGGATTGAAATGGGAAGGAGTTGGATATCACACCTCAAGCTATAGGAAGGGTCTCAGGATTGGAATGGGAAGGAGTTTGATATCACATCTCATGCCATAGTATGGGTCTCAGGTTTGGTAGAAGCATTGGGATATCACATCTCATGCTATCGGAAGGGTATCAGTATTGGATTTGGAAGAAGTTGGATATCCCATCTCTTGCTATAGGAAGGGTCTCAGGTTGGAATGGGAAGGAGTTGGATATCACATTTCATGTTATAGGAAGGGTCTCAGGATTGGAATGGGAAAGACTTGGATATCATATCTCATGCTATAGGATGGGTCTCAGGTTTGTTATTAGAATCATTGAGATATCATATTGAATGCTGTAGGAAGGGTCTAAGGATTGGAATGGGAAGGACTTGGATATCACATCTCATGCTATAGATAGGCTCTCAGGTTTGGAAAGGGAAGGAGTTGGATATCACATTTCATGTTAGAGGAAGGATCTCAGGTTTGGTATTAGAAGCATTGAGATATCACATCTCATGCTATAGGAAGGGTCTCAGGATTGGAATGGGAAGGAGTTGGATATCACATCTCATGCTATAGGAAGGGTCTCAGGTTTGGTATAAGCATTGAGATATCACATCTCATGCTATAGGACGGGTCTCAGGATTGGAATGGAAGGAGTTGGATATCACATCTCATGTTATAGGAAGGATCTCAGGTTTGGTATTAGAAGCATTGAGACATCACATCTCATGCTATAGGAAGGGTCTCAGGGTTGGAATGGGAAGGAGTTGGATATCGCATCTCATCCAATAGGAAGGGTCTCAGGTTTGGAATGGGAAGGAATTGGATATCACATCTCATGTTATAGGAAGGATCTCAGGTTTGGTATTAGAAGCATCGAGATATCACATCTCATGCTATAGGAAGGGTCTCAGGATTGGAAGGTGAAGGATTTGGATATCACATCTCATGCTAAAGGAAGGGTCTCAGGTTTGGTAGAAGCATTGAGATATCAGATCTCTGCTATCGGAAGGGTCTCAGGATTGGATTGGGAAGGAGTTGGATATCCCTTCTCATGCCATAGGAAGGGTCTCAGGATTTGAATGGGAAGGAGTTGGATATCACATCTCATGTTATAGGAAGGGTCTCAGGATTGGAATGGGAAGGATTTGGATATCACATCTCTTGCTATAGGAAGGGTCTCAGGATTGGAATGGGTAGGAGTTGGATATTACATTCTTGCTATAGGAAGGGTCTCATGTTTGGAATGGGAAGCAGTTGGATATCACATATGCTATAGTTAGTGTCTCAGGTTTGGAACGGGAAGGAGTTGGATATCACATCTCATGTTATAGGAAGGGTCTCAGGTTTGGTATAAGCATTGAGATATCACATCTCTGCTATCGGAAGCGGCTCAGGATTGGAATGGGAAGGAGTTGGATATCCCATCTCATGTTATAGGAAGAGTCTCTGGTTTGGTATTAGAATCATTGAGATATCACATCGCATGCTGTAGGAAGGGTCTAAGGATTGGAATGGGATGGACTTGGATATCACATCTCATGCTATAGGTAGGCTCTCAGGTTTGGTATAAGCATTGAGATATCACATCTCATGCTATAGGAAGGGTCTCAGGATTGGAATGGGAAGGAATTGGATATCACATCTCATGCTATAGGAAGGGTCTCAGATTTGGTATAAGCATTGAGATATCACATCTCATGCTAAAGGAAGGGTCTCAGGATTGGAATGGGAAGGTGTTGTATATGACATCTCAGGCCATAGGAAGGGTCTCAGGTTTGGTATAAGCATTGAGATATCACATCTCTGCTATCGGAAGGGTCTCAGGATTGGAATGGGAAGGAGTTGGATATCCCATCTCATGTTATAGGAATGGTCTCAGGTTTGGTATTAGAAGCATAGAGATATCACATCTCATGCTATAGGAAGGGTCTCAGGATTGGAATGGGAAGGACTTGGATGTCACATCTCATGCTATAGGGAGGGTCTCAAGTTTGATATTAGAAGCATTGAGATAACAAATCTCATGGTATCGGAAGGGTCTCAGGATTGGAATGGGAAGGAGTTGGATATCACATCTCATGATAAAGGAAGGGTCTAAGGTTTGGAAGGGGAAGGATTTGGATATCACATCTCATGTTATAGGACGGGTCTCAGCTTTGGTATTAGAAGCATTGAGATATCAAGTCTCATGGTATAAGAAGGGTCTCAGAATTGGAATGGGAAGGAGTTGGATATCACACCTCATGCTATAGGAAGGGTCTCAGGATTGGAATGGGAAGGAGTTTGATATCACATCTCATGCCATAGTATGGGTCTCAGGTTTGGTAGAAGCATTGGGATATCACATCTCATGCTATCGGAAGGGTATCAGTATTGGATTTGGAAGAAGTTGGATATCCCATCTCATGCTATAGGAAGGGTCTCAGGTTGGAATGGGAAGGAGTTGGATATCACATTTCATGTTATAGGAAGGGTCTCAGGATTGGAATGGGAAGGACTTGGATATCATATCTCATGCTATAGGAAGGCTCTCAGGTTTGGAAGGGGAAGGAGTTGGATATCACATTTCATGTTAGAGGAAGGATCTCAGGTTTGGTATTAGAGGCCTTGAGATATCACATCTCATGCTATAGGAAGGGTCTCAGGATTGGAATGGGAAGGAGTTGGATATCACATCTCAAGCTATAGGAAGGGTCTCAGGTTTGGTATAAGCATTGAGATATCACATCTCATGCTATAGGAAGGGTCTCAGGATTGGAATGGGAAGGAGTTGTATATGACATCTCATGCCATAGGAAGGGTCTCAGGATTGGTATAAGCATTGAGATATCACATCACATGCTATAGGAAGGGTCTCAGGATTGAAATGGGAAGGAGTTGGATATCACATCTCATGTTACAGGAAATATCTCAGGTTTGGTATTAGAAGCATTGAGACATCACATCTCATGTTATAGGAAGGGTCTCAGGATTGGAATGGGAAGAAGTTGGATATCACATCTCATGCTATAGGAAGGGTCTCAGGTTTGGTATAAGCATTGAGATATCACATCTCATGCTATAGGAAGGGTCTCAGGATTGGAATGGGAAGGAGTTGTATATGACATCTCATGCCATAGGAAGGGTCTCAGGATTGGTATAAGCATTGAGATATCACATCACATGCTATAGGAAGGGTCTCAGGATTGGAATGGGAAGGACTTGGATATCATATCTCATGCTATAGGCAGGGCCTCAGGTTTGGAAAGCGAAGGAGATGGATATCACATTTCATGTTAGAGATAGGATCTCAGGTTTGGTATTAGAGGCATTGAGATATCACATCTCATGCTATCAGAAGGGTCTCAGGATTGGAATGGGAAGGAGCTGGATATCACATCTCATGCTAAAGGAAGGGTCTCAGGTTTGGAACGGGAAGGATTTGGATATCACATCTCATGTTATAGGAAGGGTCTCAGGTTTGGTATAAGCATTGAGATATCACATCTCTGCTATCGGAAGTGTCTCAGGATTGGAATGGGAAGGAGTTGGATATCCCATCTCATGTTATAGGACGGGTCTCAGGTTTGTTATTAGAATCATTGAGATATCATATTGCATGCTGTAGGAAGGGTCTAAGGGTTGGAATGGGAAGGACTTGGATATCACATCTCATGCTATAGATAGGCTCTTAGGTTTGGAAAGGGAAGGAGTTGGATATCACATTTCATGTTAGAGGAAGGATCTCAGGTTTGGTATTAGAAGCATTGAGATATCACATCTCATGCTATAGGAAGGGTCTCAGGATTGGAATGGGAAGTAGTTGGATATCACATCTCATGCTATAGGAAGGGTCTCAGGTTTGGTATAAGCATTGAGATATCACATCTCATGCTGTAGGACGGGTCTCAGGATTGGAATGGAAGGAGTTGGATATCACATCTCATGTTATAGGAAGGATCTCAGGTTTGGTATTAGAAGCATTGAGACATCACATCTCATGCTATAGGAAGGGTCTCAGGGTTGGAATGGGAAGGAGTTGGATATCACATCTCACCCAATAGGAAGGGTCTCAGGTTTGGAATGGGAAGGAATTGGATATCACATCTCATGTTATAGGAAGGATCTCAGGTTTGGTATTAGAAGCATTGAGATATCACATCTCATGCTATAGGAAGGGTCTCAGGATTGGAATGTGAAGGATTTGGATATCACATCTCATGCTAAAGGAAGGGTCTCAGGTTTGGTAGAAGCATTGAGATATCACGTCTCTGCTATCGGAAGGGTCTCAGGATTGGATTGGGAAGGAGTTGGATATCCCTTCTCATGCTATAGGAAGGGTCTCAGGATTTGAATGGCAAGGAGTTGGATATCACATCTCATGCCATAGGAAGGGTCTCAGGTTTGGTATAAGCATTGAGATATCACATCTCTGCTATCGGAAGGGTCTCAGGATTGGATTGGGAAGGAATTGGATATCCCTTCTCATGCTATAGGAAGTGTCTCAGGTTGGAATGGGAAGGAGTTGGATATCACATCTCATGTTATAGGAAGGGTCTCAGGATTGGAATGGGAAGGATTTGGATATCACATCTCTTGCTATAGGAAGGGTCTCAGGATTGGAATGGGTAGGAGTTGGATATTACTTTCTTGCTATAGGAAGGGTCTCATGTTTGGAATGGGAAGGAGTTGGATATCACATATGCTATAGTTAGTGTCTCAGGTTTGGAACGGGAAGGAGTTGGATATCACATCTCATGTTATAGGAAGGGTCTCAGGTTTGGTATAAGCATTGAGATATCACATCTCTGCTATCGGAAGCGGCTCAGGATTGGAATGGGAAGGAGTTGGATATCCCATCTCATGTTATAGTAAGAGTCTCTGGTTTGGTATTAGAATCATTGAGATATCACATCGCATGCTGTAGGAAGGGTCTAAGGATTGGAATGGGATGGACTTGGATATCACATCTCATGCTATAGGTAGGCTCTCAGGTTTGGTATAAGCATTGAGATATCACATCTCATGCTATAGGAAGGGTCTCAGGATTGGAATGGGAAGGATTTGGATATCACATCTCATGCTATAGGAAGGGTCTCAGATTTGGTATAAGCATTGAGATATCACATCTCATGCTAAAGGAAGGGTCTCAGGATTGGA
The DNA here is from genome assembly GCF_040938575.1 of Ambystoma mexicanum. Classification (NCBI taxonomy): domain Eukaryota; kingdom Metazoa; phylum Chordata; class Amphibia; order Caudata; family Ambystomatidae; genus Ambystoma; species Ambystoma mexicanum. The sequence continues at coordinate 346,021,471 of NC_090936.1, forward strand.
ATGGGAATGAGTTGTATATGACATCTCAGGCCATAGGAAGGGTCTCAGGTTTGGTATAAGCATTGAGATATCACATCTCTGCTATCGGAAGGGTCTCAGGATTGGAATGGGAAGGAGTTGGATATCCCATCTCATGTTATAGGAAGGGTCTCAGGTTTGGTATTAGAAGCATAGAGATATCACATTTCATGCTATAGGAAGGGTCTCAGGATTGAAATGGGAAGGAGTTGGATATCACACCTCAAGCTATAGGAAGGGTCTCAGGATTGGAATGGGAAGGAGTTTGATATCACATCTCATGCCATAGTATGGGTCTCAGGTTTGGTAGAAGCATTGGGATATCACATCTCATGCTATCGGAAGGGTATCAGTATTGGATTTGGAAGAAGTTGGATATCCCATCTCTTGCTATAGGAAGGGTCTCAGGTTGGAATGGGAAGGAGTTGGATATCACATTTCATGTTATAGGAAGGGTCTCAGGATTGGAATGGGAAGGACTTGGATATCATATCTCATGCTATAGGATGGGTCTCAGGTTTGTTATTAGAATCATTGAGATATCATATTGAATGCTGTAGGAAGGGTCTAAGGATTGGAATGGGAAGGACTTGGATATCACATCTCATGCTATAGATAGGCTCTCAGGTTTGGAAAGGGAAGGAGTTGGATATCACATTTCATGTTAGAGGAAGGATCTCAGGTTTGGTATTAGAAGCATTGAGATATCACATCTCATGCTATAGGAAGGGTCTCAGGATTGGAATGGGAAGGAGTTGGATATCACATCTCATGCTATAGGAAGGGTCTCAGGTTTGGTATAAGCATTGAGATATCACATCTCATGCTATAGGACGGGTCTCAGGATTGGAATGGAAGGAGTTGGATATCACATCTCATGTTATAGGAAGGATCTCAGGTTTGGTATTAGAAGCATTGAGACATCACATCTCATGCTATAGGAAGGGTCTCAGGGTTGGAATGGGAAGGAGTTGGATATCGCATCTCATCCAATAGGAAGGGTCTCAGGTTTGGAATGGGAAGGAATTGGATATCACATCTCATGTTATAGGAAGGATCTCAGGTTTGGTATTAGAAGCATCGAGATATCACATCTCATGCTATAGGAAGGGTCTCAGGATTGGAAGGTGAAGGATTTGGATATCACATCTCATGCTAAAGGAAGGGTCTCAGGTTTGGTAGAAGCATTGAGATATCAGATCTCTGCTATCGGAAGGGTCTCAGGATTGGATTGGGAAGGAGTTGGATATCCCTTCTCATGCTATAGGAAGGGTCTCAGGATTTGAATGGGAAGGAGTTGGATATCACATCTCATGTTATAGGAAGGGTCTCAGGATTGGAATGGGAAGGATTTGGATATCACATCTCTTGCTATAGGAAGGGTCTCAGGATTGGAATGGGTAGGAGTTGGATATTACATTCTTGCTATAGGAAGGGTCTCATGTTTGGAATGGGAAGCAGTTGGATATCACATATGCTATAGTTAGTGTCTCAGGTTTGGAACGGGAAGGAGTTGGATATCACATCTCATGTTATAGGAAGGGTCTCAGGTTTGGTATAAGCATTGAGATATCACATCTCTGCTATCGGAAGCGGCTCAGGATTGGAATGGGAAGGAGTTGGATATCCCATCTCATGTTATAGGAAGAGTCTCTGGTTTGGTATTAGAATCATTGAGATATCACATCGCATGCTGTAGGAAGGGTCTAAGGATTGGAATGGGATGGACTTGGATATCACATCTCATGCTATAGGTAGGCTCTCAGGTTTGGTATAAGCATTGAGATATCACATCTCATGCTATAGGAAGGGTCTCAGGATTGGAATGGGAAGGAATTGGATATCACATCTCATGCTATAGGAAGGGTCTCAGATTTGGTATAAGCATTGAGATATCACATCTCATGCTAAAGGAAGGGTCTCAGGATTGGAATGGGAAGGTGTTGTATATGACATCTCAGGCCATAGGAAGGGTCTCAGGTTTGGTATAAGCATTGAGATATCACATCTCTGCTATCGGAAGGGTCTCAGGATTGGAATGGGAAGGAGTTGGATATCCCATCTCATGTTATAGGAATGGTCTCAGGTTTGGTATTAGAAGCATAGAGATATCACATCTCATGCTATAGGAAGGGTCTCAGGATTGGAATGGGAAGGACTTGGATGTCACATCTCATGCTATAGGGAGGGTCTCAAGTTTGATATTAGAAGCATTGAGATAACAAATCTCATGATATCGGAAGGGTCTCAGGATTGGAATGGGAAGGAGTTGGATATCACATCTCATGATAAAGGAAGGGTCTAAGGTTTGGAAGGGGAAGGATTTGGATATCACATCTCATGTTATAGGACGGGTCTCAGGTTTGGTATTAGAAGCATTGAGATATCAAGTCTCATGGTATAAGAAGGGTCTCAGAATTGGAATGGGAAGGAGTTGGATATCACACCTCATGCTATAGGAAGGGTCTCAGGATTGGAATGGGAAGGAGTTTGATATCACATCTCATGCCATAGTATGGGTCTCAGGTTTGGTAGAAGCATTGGGATATCACATCTCATGCTATCGGAAGGGTATCAGTATTGGATTTGGAAGAAGTTGGATATCCCATCTCATGCTATAGGAAGGGTCTCAGGTTGGAATGGGAAGGAGTTGGATATCACATTTCATGTTATAGGAAGGGTCTCAGGATTGGAATGGGAAGGACTTGGATATCATATCTCATGCTATAGGAAGGCTCTCAGGTTTGGAAGGGGAAGGAGTTGGATATCACATTTCATGTTAGAGGAAGGATCTCAGGTTTGGTATTAGAGGCCTTGAGATATCACATCTCATGCTATAGGAAGGGTCTCAGGATTGGAATGGGAAGGAGTTGGATATCACATCTCAAGCTATAGGAAGGGTCTCAGGTTTGGTATAAGCATTGAGATATCACATCTCATGCTATAGGAAGGGTCTCAGGATTGGAATGGGAAGGAGTTGTATATGACATCTCATGCCATAGGAAGGGTCTCAGGATTGGTATAAGCATTGAGATATCACATCACATGCTATAGGAAGGGTCTCAGGATTGAAATGGGAAGGAGTTGGATATCACATCTCATGTTACAGGAAATATCTCAGGTTTGGTATTAGAAGCATTGAGACATCACATCTCATGTTATAGGAAGGGTCTCAGGATTGGAATGGGAAGAAGTTGGATATCACATCTCATGCTATAGGAAGGGTCTCAGGTTTGGTATAAGCATTGAGATATCACATCTCATGCTATAGGAAGGGTCTCAGGATTGGAATGGGAAGGAGTTGTATATGACATCTCATGCCATAGGAAGGGTCTCAGGATTGGTATAAGCATTGAGATATCACATCACATGCTATAGGAAGGGTCTCAGGATTGGAATGGGAAGGACTTGGATATCACATCTCATGCTATAGGCAGGGCCTCAGGTTTGGAAAGCGAAGGAGATGGATATCACATTTCATGTTAGAGATAGGATCTCAGGTTTGGTATTAGAGGCATTGAGATATCACATCTCATGCTATCAGAAGGGTCTCAGGATTGGAATGGGAAGGAGTTGTATATCACATCTCATGCTAAATGGGGGGTCTCAGGTTTGGAAGGGGAAGGATTTGAAAATCACATCTCATGTTATAGGAAGGATCTCAGGTTTGGTATTAGAAGCATTGAGATATCACATCTCATGCTATCGGAAGTATCTCAGGTTTGGTATTAGAGGCATTGAGATATCACATCTCATGCTATCATAAGGGTCTCAGGATTGGAATGGGAAGGAGTTGGATATCACATCTCATGTTATTGGAAGGATCTCAGGTTTGGTATTAGAAGCATTGAGACATCACATCTCATGCTATAGGAAGGGTCTCAGGATTGGAATGGGAAGGAGTTGGATATCACATCTCATGCTATAGGAAGGGTCTCAGATTTGGTATAAGCATTGAGATATCACATCTCATGCTATAGGAAGGGTCTCAGGATTGGATTGGGAAGGAGTTGTATATGACATCTCATGTTATAGGAAGGGTCTCAGGTTTGGTTTTAGAAGCATTGAGATATCACATCTCATGCTATAGGAAGGGTCTCAGGATTGGAATGGGGAGGACTTGGATGCCACATCTCATGCTATAGGGAGGGTCTCAAGTTTGATATTAGAAGCATTGAGATAACAAATCTCATGATATCGGAAGGGTCTCAGGATTGGAATGGGAAGGAGTTGGATATCACATCGCATGATAAAGGAAGGGTCTAAGGTTTGGAAGGGGAAAGATTTGGATATCACATCTCATGTTATAGGACGGGTCTCAGGTTTGGTATTAGAAGCATTGAGATATCAAGTCTCATGGCATAGGAAGGGTCTCAGAATTGGAATGGGAAGGAGTTGGATATCACATCTCAAGCTATAGGAAGAGTCTCAGGATTGGAATGGGAATGAGTTTGATATCACATCTCATGCCATAGTATGGGTCTCAGGTTTGGTAGAAGCATTGGGATATCACAATTCATGCTATTGGAAGTGTATCAGTATTGGATTTGGAAGGAGTTGGATATCCCATCTCATGCTATAGGAAGGGTCTCAGGTTGGAATGGGTAGGAGTTGGATATCACATTTCATGTTATAGGAAGGGTCTCAGGATTGGAATGGGAAGGACTTGGATATCATATCTCATGCTATAGGAAGGCTCTCAGGTTTGGAAGGGGAAGGAGTTGGATATCACATTTCATGTTAGAGGAAGGATCTCAGGTTTGGTATTAGAGGCCTTGAGATATCACATCTCATGCTATAGGAAGGGTCTCAGGATTGGAATGGGAAGGAGTTGGATATCACATCTCAAGCTTTAGGAAGGGTCTCAGGTTTGGTATAAGCATTGAGATAGCACATCTCATGCTATAGGAAGGGTCTCAGGATTGGAATGGGAAGGAGTTGGATATCCCATCTCATGTTATAGGAAAGATCTCAGGTTTGGTATTAGAAGCATTGAGACATCACATCTCATGTTATAGGAAGGGTCTCAGGATTGGAATGGGAAGAAGTTGGATATCACATCTCATGCTATAGGAAGGGTCTCAGGTTTGGAAGGGGAAGGAGTTGGATATCCAATCTCATGTTATAGGACTGGTCTCAGGTTTGGTATTAGAAGCATTGAGATATCACATCGCATGCTGTAGGAAGGTTCTCAGGTTTGGTATTAGAAGCATTGAGACATCACATCTCATGCTATAGGAAGGGTCTCAGGATTGGAATGGGAAGGAGTTGGATATGACATCTCATGTTATAGGAAGGATCTCAGCTTTGGTATTAGAAGCATTGAGACATCACATCTCATGCTATAGGAAGGGTCTCAGGATTGGAATGGGAAGGAGTTGGATATCACATCTCATGCTATAGGAAGGGTCTCACATTTGGTATAAGCATTGAGATATCACATCTCATGCTATAGGAAGGGTCTCAGGATTGGATTGGGAAGGAGTTGTATATGACATCTCAGGCCATAGGAAGGGTCTCAGGATTGGTATAAGCATTGAGATATCACATCTCTGCTATCGGAAGGGTCTCAGGATTGGAATGGGAAGGAGTTGGATATCCCATCTCATGTTATAGGAAGGGTCTCAGGTTTGGTATTAGAAGCATTGAGATATCACATCTCATGCTATAGGAAGGGTCTCAGGATTGGAATGGGGAGGACTTGGATGTCACATCTCATGCTATAGGGAGGGTCTCAAGTTTGATATTAGAAGCATTGAGATAACAAATCTCATGATATCGGAAGGGTCTCAGGATTGGAATGGGAAGGAGTTGGATATCACATCTCATGATAAAGGAAGGGTCTAAGGTTTGGAAGGGGAAAGATTTGGATATCACATCTCATGTTATAGGACGGGTCTCAGGTTTGGTATTAGAAGCATTGAGATATCAAGTCTCATGGCATAGGAAGGGTCTCAGAATTGGAATGTGAAGGAGTTGGATATCACATCTCAAGCTATAGGAAGAGTCTCAGGATTGGAATGGGAAGGAGTTTGATATCACATCTCATGCCATAGTATGGGTCTCAGGTTTGGTAGAAGCATTGGGATATCACATCTCATGCTATTGGAAGGGTATCAGTATTGGATTTGGAAGGTGTTGGATATCCCATCTCATGCTATAGGAAGGGTCTCAGGTTGGAATGGGAAGGAGTTGGATATCACATTTCATGTTATAGGAAGGGTCTCAGGATTGGAATGGGAAGGACTTGGATATCATATCTCATGCTATAGGAAGGCTCTCAGGTTTGGAAGGGGAAGGAGTTGGATATCACATTTCATGTTAGAGGAAGGATCTCAGGTTTGGTATTAGAGGCCTTGAGATATCACATCTCATGCTATAGGAAGGGTCTCAGGATTGGAATGGGAAGGAGTTGGATATCACATCTCAAGCTTTAGGAAGGGTCTCAGGTTTGGTATAAGCATTGAGACATCACATCTCATGCTATAGGAAGGGTCTCAGGATTGGAATGGGAAGGAGTTGGATATCACATCTCATGCTATAGGAAGGGTCTCAGATTTGGTATAAGCATTGAGATATCACATCTCTGCTATCAGAAGGGTCTCAGGATTGGAATGGGAAGGAGTTGGATATCCCATCTCATGCTATAGGGAGGGTCTCAATTTTGATATTAGAAGCATTGAGATAACAAATCTCATGATATCGGAAGGGTCTCAGGATTCAATGGGAAGGAGTTGGATATCACATCTCATGATAAAGGAAGGGTCTAAGGTTTGGAAGGGGAAAGATTTGGATATCACATCTCATGTTATAGGACGGGTCTCAGGTTTGGTATTAGAAGCATTGAGATATCAAGTCTCATGGTATAGGAAGGGTCTCAGAATTGGAATGGGAAGGAGTTGGATATCACATCTCAAGCTATAGGAAGAGTCTCAGGATTGGAATGGGAAGGAGTTTGATATCACATCTCATGCCATAGTATGGTTCTCAGGTTTGATAGAAGCATTGGGATATCACATCTCATGCTATTGAAAGGGTATCAGTATTGGATTTGGAAGGAGTTGGATATCCCATCTCATGCTATAGGAAGGGTCTCAGGTTGGAATGGGAAGGAGTTGGATATCACATTTCATGTTATAGGAAGGGTCTCAGGATTGGAATGGGAAGGACTTGGATATCATATCTCATGCTATAGGAAGGCTCACAGGTTTGGAAGGAGAAGGAGTTGGATATCACATTTCATGTTAGAGGAAGGATCTCAGGTTTGGTATTAGAGGCCTTGAGATATCACATCTCATGCTATAGGAAGGGTCTCAGGTTGGAATGGGAAGGAGTTGGATATCACATTTCATGTTATAGGAAGGGTCTCAGGATTGGAATGGGAAGGAGTTGGATATCACATCTCAAGCTTTAGGAAGGGTCTCCGGTTTGGTATAAGCATTGAGATAGCACATCTCATGCTATAGGAAGGGTCTCAGGATTGGAATGGGAAGGAGTTGGATATCACATCTCATGTTATAGGAAAGATCTCAGGTTTGGTATTAGAAGCATTGAGACATCACATCTCATGTTATAGGAAGGGTCTCAGGATTGGAATGGGAAGAAGTTGGATATCACATCTCATGCTATAGGAAGGGTCTCAGGTTTGGAAGGGGAAGGAGTTGGATATCCAATCTCATGTTATAGGACTGGTCTCAGGTTTGGTATTAGAAGCATTGAGATATCACATCGCATGCTGTAGGAAGGTTCTCAGGTTTGGAATGGGGAGGAATTGGATATCACATCTCATGTCATAGGAAGGATCTCAGGTTTGGTATTAGAAGCATTGAGATATCACATCTCATGCTATAGGAATGGTCTCAGGATTGGAATGGGAAGGAGTTGGATATTACATTCCTGCTATAGGAAGGGTCTCATGTTTGGAATGGGAATGTGTTGGATATCACATATGCTATAGGAAGGGTCTCAGGTTTGGAACGGGAAGGAGTTGGATATCACATCTCATGTTATAGGAAGGGTCTCATGTTTGGTATAAGCATTGAGATATCACATCTCTGCTATCGGAAGTGTCTCAGGATTGGAATGGGAAGGTGTTGGATATCCCATCTCATGTTATAGGACGGGTCTCAGGTTTGTTATTAGAATCATTGAGATATCATATTGCATGCTGTAGGAAGGGTCTAAGGATTCGAATGGGAAGGAGTTGGATATCCCATCTCATGTTATAGGAAGAGTCTCAAGTTTGGTATTAGAAGCATTTAGCTATCACATCTCATGCTATAGGAAGTGTCTCAGGATTGGAATGGGAAGGAGTTGGATATCACATTTCATGTTAGAGGAAGGATCTCAGGTTTGGTATTAGAGGCATTGAGATATCACATCTCATGCTATAGGAAGGGTCTCAGGATTGGAATGGGAAGGAGTTGGATATCACATCTCATGCTATAGGAAGGGTCTCAGGTTTGGTATAAGCATTGAGATATCACATCTCATGCTATAGGAAGGGTCTCAGGATTGGAATGGGAAGGAGTTGGATATCACATCTCATGTTATAGGAAGGATCTCAGGTTTGGTATTAGAAGCATTGAGACATCACATCTCATGCTATCGGAAGGGTCTCAGGATTGGAATGGGAAGGACTTGGATATCACATCTGTTAAGACGGATTTCTGAACTCTGTCCTGGTGGCGCAGAAGTTCAGAAGGCCAACCTAATTACTTGGAACAGGGTAACCTCTGGACAAGCCAGACCAATCAAGGTAGCGATCGCGGCGGTCAAGACTAGGTCTCAAGAGGGGTGAGGGTGACTGAAAGCCCGCAATGAGCACACAAAGCAAGAGCGCTTTCAAACTACTCCAAACAGTTGTTATATCAAAAATAGATACACATTTATTTTAAGGCCTTTAAAACAATGACCGTAGCGAGAAAATCACAATATCACACTATTAAACCAACACATACCATATCAACACAATATATATACAAATACACAGTCGCAAGAGTTTAAAGCACGAAATATGTAGTCCACCTGAAAGGAAAGGAAAACAGGCAGTGCGATAACGCTTTACACTCAGTTCGCCTTCAGAGGCACCTAACTAGATGGAAGTCCAAGCCCTGCGAAGAGTGGAGCCTTGTGCTCAAAGTACCTGCCACGCCGGTGCCAACGGGCAAAAGCGGAAGCTCTTCGGAGGAAGTCAGGCAGTTCAGGTTAGTGCACAGCAGAAGGAGAACAGGTTCCGCAACTCAAGCGCAGCCTCCACAGCGGGCAGAAGCAGAGCGCGAGTACGGCCAAAAGGGTGCTGTTTTTACACAGCAGGGAAAAGCAATGGGATACTGCAGGAGGGCGACCAGATCCTAGCTAAACTACTCACCGGTCCCTGAAGCAAGCAGACCCAGGCTTCTCCACGTTAGTTTCAGCAGCTGGCAGGTTCAGAAGAGCAGGGAACGCCTCGTAGTCGTGTAGAGCAAAAAGACGTCCCAATCGACGAAACCAGCACAGTTTGTTGCCGCAGCAGGACAACGGAGCGGCCGTGTGTATTCGAGCCAAAATGTACACTCCTCCCTTCAGACTTTGGAAGCTTGGGAACGCCAAGTGTACGAAGCGTGGGAGAGTGACCAGGACTCGAAATACAACACAACCTGGCGGCGGTTACAGAGCAGGACTCCCTTGTAAGCTGGTCAGTCAACTGGATGGCCCAGAGACACTTCCGAAGGCTTACTTGGCAGGAGTTGATGAAGTCGCCGGGAATAGCTGTTCCTGCTATTCCAAAGGTCGAAGCACCAGTACAGGCCTTCTGGTTCGATCCAAGGAGGAAAGGGTTTCACAGGACGACAGCAGTGCAAAGGAGGATTCCTTCAGCGGGTCACCAGCGATTTCTCGGTCCAGCCTCTTGGTTGCAGGATACTTGGCTCCTGTATTCCTTCGTTCGTGAGAACTCAGGAGATCGACATGGCAGTGGTGTTTCCAGCCCCCTCTTATCCACGGTTCCCTTCGCGCCAAAACGGAGGGGAGCCAATGGGAGATCCGCTCATCAACACACATACCATACGTGGACCATTCACGGACCACGGTGGTCCCAGGCATTCACACCACCCTAGACTCTCTGGCACCCAGGATGTGTATTGGGACCAGACATCCCAGCCCACACCCTGGAGGCACACAAAAGACATGTAGAAGCCCGCGAAAGCAACCACGTTTCGCGGGAAAGTACATGCCCAAATAAGGAAGGCCCCGGGTCGCTCGACCTGGGGAAGGTGAAGGGAGCAAGACGGTCAGTGGACAGGACAAAGGAGCCTCGTGGTCTGGCCATTTTGGGAGCCAGGCCACCATTTTGGGTTCAGTGCGAAAAACGTGCTCAGAACGCCAAAAGGAGCTCAAAATAAACAAAACGATCGCTGCCACCATTCCAGTCCCTGAATGACTTGCACCGATCAAAATACCATCCTAAAAGAGTATCTAGGGCCTGTAGAAGGCTAGAGACCCAAGAGAGCTGTAATTTAGCTTACAGTGCCCTCTTGTGTCATGTTGCACTAAAGCCGCAACACGATAAAAGAAACTACGGGAAACAGCGTTCCCCGGTACTGACTGTCTTAAGGGCATGTCAGTTTCCCCGTAAGAAAAGGAGCGAAAGCCCAGAGGAGTGCGGCAGAAGGCTGCACTTCTCTGGCAAAGTCAAGAACAAGGTGTAAAACAACAGCAAAAAGTTTAGGGGTTGCCATATGGAAGGAAAATTACCTACAATTACGAAATCTTTCCTAACACTCGCCCCTCCCAGACTATGGACAGGGGGAACTAATCCACCCCTGGATGAGTCTCTTGTTCAGGTCGGTAAAACATTCTGGACAACCCATCAGCATTGCTATGTTGGACACCTGGCCTATGCTCAATAGTGAAGTCGAAGCCTTGTAGACTTATGGACCACCTAAGCAACTTTGGATTCTCCCCCTTCATGTTCATTAGCCACTTTAACGGCTTATGGTCAGTCTGCACAGTGAAGTGGGTCCCATAGAGGTAGGGCCTCAGCTTCCTTAGGGCCCACACAACAGAGAAACATTCTTTCTCTACCGTGGACCATCTGAGCTCTCTGTCCTTAAGCTGGCGACTAATAAAACCGATAGGGTGTTCCTTACCCTTCTCATCTACTTGTGATAGTACAGCTCCTATCCCAGTGTCAGAGGCGTCCGTCTGCACGATAAAAGGTCTTTGATAATCCGGGGCCCTAAGGACAGGGGCCTGGCACAAGGAGTCTTTTAAGCCATTGAAGGCCTTCTCACACTCGTCGGTCCAAGTTACCTTCTTGGGTTTCTTCGGAGTTGTGAGGGCAGTCAGAGGAGCAGCTATGGTGCCATAGTCTGCCACAAAATTGCGGTAATACCCCGTGAGTCCTAAGAAGGCTCTCACTTGGGTTTGCGTAGTGGGGGTAGGCCAGTCTTGTACTGCTTGTACTTTACTGGGTAGAGGCTGTATCCTCCCTCCACCTACTTCATGTCCAAGGTAAACCACTGAGCCTTGTCCAATCTGGCATTTACTAGCCTTTATGGTAAAGTGGGCTTTCTGAAGAGCCTGGAGCACAATCCTGAGGTGTTTCACATGGTCTTCCCAGGTGGCACTGAAAACTGCTATATCGTCCAGATATGCAAGACAGAATTCGTCCAACCCATTCAACACATGATTCACAAGCCTCTGGAAAGTGGCAGGTGCATTCTTCAACCCGAACGGCATTACCCGGAATTGGTAAAGGCCGTCTGGAGTAGAAAATGCTGTCTTCTCCTTGGCATGTTCTGCTAAAGCTATTTGCCAATAGCCAGCAGTGAGGTCAAACGTGCTGAGGTACTTGGAGGCACCCAAAGTATCCACCAGCTCATCTGTTCGAGGCAAGGGGTGTGCATCTGTCTTGGTGACAGCATTCAGAGCCCTGTAATCCACGCAGAACCTCAATTCAGAAGTGCCTGCCTTTGGAACCAACACCACAGGACTGGACCAAGGACTACTAGAGGGTTCAATCACCCCAAGGTCTAACATCTTATTGACCTCAGTCTTAATATAAGACCGTACTTTGTCTGTCATCCTGTATCCCCTACTTTTGGTAGGTACACTGTCTCCTGTGTCAATGTTATGTTTGCACCAAGGTGTCAAACCAGGCGACTGTGAGAACAGGGGGGAAAACTGCCTAAGCAAACTTTTCACCTCAGCCTGCTGATCAGAAGTCAGGTGAGGGGCCACTCGGACACCCTCAATGGAGCTATCTGAAGGACCGCTCTGGAACAGGTCGGGGAGAGGTTCAGACTCCTCTTCCTCAACATCTGAAGCCAGTAGCAGTGCTGCGATTTCGACTCTTGGGACGAAAGCCTTCAGCCTATTCACATGAAACACTTTTGGAGCCTGTCCAGGCCTTCCAAAGTCCACTAAATAGTTCACCTCACCCAGGGGCTCCACCACTGTGTAAGGGCCTGACCATTTGTCCTGTAAAGCTCGAGGCCTTATTGGATTCATGATCAGGACTTGCTGACCAGGTGTAAAGTTGATGAGGGAAGCTTTCTGGTCGTACCAATGTTTCACCAGCGCTTGCCCTGCCTTCAATTTATCACTAGCCAAGCCCATCAGAAGTACCATCCGTTTTCTGAGCCCTAGCACATAATCAACTACATTGGTAGTAACAGGGGGAGTGGGCATCTCCCATCCCTCTTTGACGATGGCTAAGGGTCCCCGTACGGGATGACCGAACAGAAGTTCAAAGGGGCTGAAGCCAACACCCTCCTGTGGTACCTCTCGGTAGGCAAACAGTAGGCATGGTAAAAGAAGATCCCATTTTCTTCTCTGGGGCTCCTCCAGAGCCCCAATCATGCTCTTTAACGTTCTGTTGAAACGTTCCACCAGACCATTGGTCTGGGGGTGGTATGCAGAAGAGAACTTGTAGGTGACCCCACATTCTTTCCACATAGCCTGCATATACTTCGACATAAAGTTGCTGCCACGATCTGACACAACTTCTTTAGGGAAGCCAACCCTAGTAAATATGCCGAGTAAAGCTTTTGCAACTGACTTGGCAGTTACAGTTTTCAATGGGATGGCCTCAGGATACCTGGTTGCATGGTCGACCAGCACCAGGATAAACCTATTGCCAGAGGATGTTTGCGGGTCAAGGGGACCAACGATGTCGATCCCTACCCTTTCAAATGGTACCCCCACAACTGGGAGCGGTACCAACGGAGCTTGGATTGTCGCGCCAACCTTACCAGACAACTGGCAGGAGGCACAACTCCTGCAGTGACTTTCTACTTGCACCCCCATCTTGGGCCAGTAGAAGTGCATGGATAACCTTTGCTTGGTCCTCTTCATACCAAGGTGACCATCAAGGGGAACTTCATGCGCCAACTGCAGGAGGAAGGGCCTAACAGCAAGGGGAACCACCAACCTCCTATGGTCTCCTTCTGTATACTCTGTGGGCTCACTATACAGGAGTCCACCTTCCCAATAAATCCTATGCTTCCCAGGAGGTTCACCCTCAAGCTGGGAGCAGGCCTGTCTCCTTAGGCCTTCCAGAGATGGGCACTCACGTTGGCCTTTACTGAATTCGTCCCTATCAGGACCTCCTTCAACTAACAAGTCTTTTAGTTCAGGATGATCGTTGGGGTCGAATACTTCAGGCATCGCCACCTCCTCGTCAGGCCCGGGCGATTGACCAACTTCCTCCACCGCAGTGGTAGGCGAGCTCGGGGGAATATTCTCTTTCCCTCGTTTTGACTTGTAGACTCCTTTCGCCTTGGGTTTCCCCTTCGGCTGGGGCGGCGTATTGGACTTGGCCAATGCTGCCCGTGCTTGAGACCGTGTGTAGGGTCTTTCGGCAGTGTCTCCTACGAGCCCTAAAGCTCTGAGATCATTACCTAACAAGACCTTTCCCGGGACGTTTCTCTGAATGCTCACTGGAATCCTGACTGCTGTACCATTTAAAGTAAGATTTACAGGTATTACTGGAAACATACGGAGGGGGCCGTCAGCCAACTTAGTGGGCATCAGAGTAGCTCTGGCAACTTCCTCTGAGTCTACCAAGGTAGAATCCACTACAGTGCGACTGCACCCACTATCCCTAAGAGCTGGAGTATCCACTCCATTGATCAGCACACTGGGCCTCATTACACGGAAGGCGGTAAATTACCGGCACCGCCTTGGCGGAAAGGGGATTTACCGCCCCATTCCAAGGTTGGAGGGGCGGTAAATCCCCCTTCCGCCATTGCCCTTCCCCATTCCCATTTCTGCCCCATAGGGCTCTATGGGAATGGGGAAGGCGCTAATTACGGCACCGCAATTTTGCGGTGCCGTAATTAGCTCCGAGGTCCCTTAGCGGGTTGGTACTTAACGCCTGCAAGAAGCAGGCGTTAATTCCTCCAACCCGCAAAGGGACCTCGTAGTACGGCGGTAAGGGTTAACGGTCACCGTTGCCATTAACGGTGACCGTTAACCCTTACCGCCGTCCGTGTAATGAGGCCCACTGTCTTTAAAGTAGTGCTTGGTATTATCCGGAATCCTAGCATAAGCCTCTGCGACTTTAGGCTCCCGGGAACCCAGGGACACTAAAACTACCTCAGCCTCTATTCCACTGGGAAATGAGTCTGAGGAGAAGGATGCTCCTGTAATCTCTTCTTCCTCGTAGGAGGAGAAGGCCAGATTAGCGGAGTGGACCCCCAAAGGTCTAACCTTACAACGGGGATCCCCCTTCACGTGGTCAGTTGCTCCACAAGAAAAACAAGCCCCAGTGGGTCTGTTTACGTAGGGAGGCTTATTGTAACCAGAGTTCTGTTTCGGAGGCTGACCTCCACTACCCTGTGAGTTCTCTTGTGTCTTACCCTTGTTTTTCTTTTTGTGGCCCTTATGGGAAGAAGATTTAGCAGATTCCCCACCGTCCATATCTTTGGACTTTTTCCCTTCCTCCTGCTTACCAGGATGAGTTTTGTCCTTATGGGACACTCGATGTGACACCCATAAGTCTGCTGCAATGGCCAGCTTCTTAGGATCTATCTCCTTCGAATCGGCCAAATGCTGCTTAAGCTCTGGGGAAGAAGAAGCAAAAATGTGTTCCAGCATGACAAGATTTATCATGCCTTCGAAGGTAGAAACCTTATAACCTTCGACCCAGCCAGTTAAGTTTTTCAAGGATTCAGCGACATAAGATACCCAAGTACCACCTTCCTTTTTCTTATACTCTCGAAAACGCTTTAAATATTGGGCCGGAGTCTTCCCAAACTTTAAAATGAGAGTTTGCTTTAACATTGCGAAATCAGCTCGCTCAGCCTTCGACATTTCCATAATGGCACTACAGCCAGAATGGGGCAGTCTACTGAGCAACCACGCAATCTTATCAGCATTGTCAACTTCTTGAACTTCGCATGCATACTCAAACGCATTCAGCCAGTCCATAATGTCATTCCTTTCTTCATACACACTGAGCAGATCTTTCGGAAACCGTGGATGAGAGGAAGCCCCAGACCCATGTCCAGGACCCTTGGACCCATTTGCAACCTGAAGCTTGGCCAGTTCCAACTGGTGATCCCTGTCTTTTTGTTTTTCTGCCTGTTCGATTTTTAGTTTTGCTATGCTGAATTCAAGCTCCTGCTGCCTAAACCGCAGCTCTTGCTTCTTGAATTCAAGCATAGCATCCCCATCAACACTGGCAGAGGAAACATTAGACATCTCGTACTCCCTGTCCTCGTGGTCGCGATGGATCAGTGCAGCGGCAGAACCGTCGGTTCTACCAGTGAGAGCAGCCCCACCACCTTCTGCACTGTCCTCAGAAGTTATAGCGTCAAGCTGCGCTTCTTGCCACGCCACGATTCTCTGGATCATTTCCAATTTTGTGCCTTGAGAGGAAACACCTCTCTCCGCACACATCTTTTTCAGCGTTTCTGATTTGGAAGCATTTAAAGTTAACAAGGTATTTGTTTCCATACTGTTTGATAGGACTATGGCCTTTTTAAAGTTATACTACAACAATTCACTACGTGTACTGGTTGGAATAACCTGAAATGCCTTAGTTCGAGCGCAACACTGGATACCTTCAGTCGTATCCCACCGCTGCCACCAATTTGTTAAGACGGATTTCTGAACTCTGTCCTGGTGGCGCAGAAGTTCAGAAGGCCAACCTAATTACTTGGAACAAGGTAACCTCTGGACAAGCCAGACCAATCAAGGTAGCGATCGCGGCGGTCAAGACTAGGTGTCAAGAGGGGTGAGGGTGACTGAAAGCCCGCAATGAGCACACAAAGCAAGAGCGCTTACAAACTACTCCAAACAGTTGTTATATCAAAAATAGATACACATTTATTTTAAGGCCTTTAAAACAATGACCGTAGCGAGAAAATCACAATATCACACTATTAAACCAACACATACCATATCAACACAATATATATACAAATACACAGTCGCAAGCGTTTAAAGCACGAAATATGTAGTCCACCTGAAAGGAAAGGAAAACAGGCAGTGCGATAACGCTTTAGACTCAGTTCGCCTTCAGAGGCACCTAACTAGATGGAAGTCCAAGCCCTGCGAAGAGTGGAGCCTTGTGCTCAAAGTACCTGCCACGCCGGTGCCAACGGGCAAAAGGGGAAGCTCTTCGGAGGAAGTCAGGCAGTTCAGGTTAGTGCACAGCAGAAGGAGAACAGGTTCCGCAACTCAAGCGCAGCCTCCACAGCGGGCAGAAGCAGAGCGCGAGTACGGCCAAAAGGGTGCTGTTTTTACACAGCAGGGAAAAGCAATGGGATACTGCAGGAGGGCGACCAGATCCTAGCTAAACTACTCACCGGTCCCCGAAGCAAGCAGACCCAGGCTTCTCCACGTTAGTTTCAGCAGCTGGCAGGTTCAGAAGAGCAGGGAACGCCTCGTAGTCGTGTAGAGCAAAAAGACGTCCCAATCGACGAAACCAGCACAGTTTGTTTCCGCAGCAGGACAACGGAGCGGCCGTGTGTATTCGAGCCAAATGTACACTCCTCACTTCAGACTTGGGAACGCCAAGTGTACGAAGCGTGGGAGAGTGACCAGGACTCGAAATACAACACAACCTGGCGGCGGTTACAGAGCAGGACTCCCTTGTAAGCTGGTCAGTCAACTGGATGGCCCAGAGACACTTCCGAAGGCTTACTTGGCAGGAGTTGATGAAGTCGCCGGGAATAGCTGTTCCTGCTATTCCAAAGGTCGAAGCACCAGTACAGGCCATCTGGTTCGATCCAAGGAGGAAAGGGTTTCACAGGACGACAGCAGTGCAAAGGAGGATTCCTTCAGCGGGTCACCAGCGATTCCTCGGTCCAGCCTCTTGGTTGCAGGATACTTGGCTCCTGTATTCCTTCGTTCGTGAGAACTCAGGAGATCGACATGGCAGTGGTGTTTCCAGCCCCCTCTTATCCACGGTTCCCTTCGCGCCAAAACGGAGGGGAGCCAATGGGAGATCTGCTCATCAACACACATACCATACGTGGACCAATCACGGACCACGGTGGTCCCAGGCATTCACACCACCCTAGACTCTCTGGCACCCAGGATGTGTATTGGGACCAGACATCCCAGCCCACACCCTGGAGGCACACAAAAGACATGTAGAAGCCCGCGAAAGCAACCACGTTTCGCGGGAAAGTACATGCCCAAATAAGGAAGGCCCCGGGTCGCTCGACCTGGGGAAGGTGAAGGGAGCAAGACGGTCAGTGGACAGGACAAAGGAGCCTCGTGGTCTGGCCATTTTGGGAGCCAGGCCACCATTTTGGGTTCAGTGCGAAAAACGTGCTCAGAACGCCAAAAGGAGCTCAAAATAAACAAAACGATCGCTGCCACCATTCCAGTCCCTGAATGACTTGCACCGATCAAAATACCATCCTAAAAGAGTATCTAGGGCCTGTAGAAGGCTAGAGACCCAAGAGAGCTGTAACTTAGCTTACAGTGCCCTCTTGTGTCATGTTGCACTAAAGCCGCAACACGATAAAAGAAACTACGGGAAACAGCGTTCCTCGGTACTCACTGTCTTAAGGGCATGTCAGTTTCCCCGTAAGAAAAGGAGCGAAAGCCCAGAGGAGTGCGGCAGAAGGCTGCACTTCTCTGGCAAAGTCAAGAACAAGGTGTAAAACAACAGCAAAAAGTTTAGGGGTTGCCACATGGAAGGAAAATTACCTACAATTACGAAATCTTTCCTAACAACATCTCATGCTATAGGGAGGGTCTCAAGTTTGATATTAGAAGCATTGAGATATCATATCTCATGCTATAGGAAGGGTCTCAGGATTGGAATGGGAAGGAGTTGGATATCACATCTCATGCTATAGGAAGGGTCTTAGGTTTGGTATAAGCAGTGAGATATCACATCTCATGCTATAGGAAGTGTCTCAGGATTGGAATGGGAAGGAGTTGGATATCACATCTCATGTTATAGGAAGGATCTCAGGTTTGGTATAAGCATTGAGATATCACATCTCTACTATCGGAAGGGTCTCAGGATTGGAATGGGAAGGAGTTGGATATTCCCATCTCATGTTATAGGAAGGGTCTCAGGTTTGGTATTAGAAGCATTGAGATATCACATCTCATGCTATAGGAAGGGTCTCAGGATTGGAATGGGAAGGACTTGGATATCACATCTCATGCTATAAGGAGGGTCTCAAGTTTGATATTAGAAGCATTGAGATATCACATCTCATGATATCGGAAGGGTCTCAGGGATGGAATGGGAAGGAGTTGGATATCACATCTCATGATAAAGGAAGTGTCTAAGGTTTGGAAGGGGAAGGAGTTTGATATCACATCTCATGCCATAGTATGGGTCTCAGGTTTGGTAGAAGCATTGGGATATCACATCTCATGCTATCGGAAGGGTATCAGGATTGGATTTGGAAGGAGTTGGATATCCCATCTCATGCTATAGGAAGGGTCTCAGGTTGGAATGGGAAGGAGTTGGATATCACATCTCATGTTATAGGAAGGGTCTCAGGATTGGAATTAGAAGGACTTGGATATCACATCTCATGCTATAGGAAGGCTCTCAGGTTTGGAAGGGGAAAGAGTTGGATATCACATTTCATGTTAGAGGTAGGATCTCAGGTTTGGTATTAGAGGCATTGAGATATCACATCTCATGCTATCAGAAGAGTCTCAGGATTGGAATGGGAAGGAGTTGGATATCACATCTCATGCTAAAGGGAGGGTCTCAGGTTTGGAAGGGGAAGGATTTGGATATCACATCTCATGTTATAGGAAGGATCTCAGGTTTGGTATTAGAAGCATTGAGATATCACATCTCATGCTATCAGAAGAGTCTCAGGATTGGAATGGGAAGGAGTTGGATATCACATCTCATGCTAAAGGGAGGGTCTCAGGTTTGGAAGGGGAAGGATTTGGATATCACATCTCATGTTATCGAAAGGATCTCAGGTTTGGTATTAGAAGTATTGAGATATCACATCTCATGCTATAGGAAGGGTCTCAGGATTGGAATGGGAAGGAGTTGGTTATCACATCTCATGCTAAAGGAAGGGTCTCAGGTTTGGTAGAAGCATTGAGATATCACATCTCATGCTATAGGAAGGGTCTCAGGATTGGAATGGGAAGGACTTAGATATCACATATCATTCTATAGGGAGGGTCTCAGTTTTGATATTAGAAGCATTGAGATATCACATCTCATGCTATCAGAAGGGTCTCAGGATTGGAATGGGAAGGAGCTGGATATCACATCTCATGCTAAAGGAAGGGTCTCAGGTTTGGAACGGGAAGGAGTTGGATATCACATCTCATGTTATAGGAAGGGTCTCAGGTTTGGTATAAGCATTGAGATATCACATCTCTGCTATCGGAAGTGTCTCAGGATTGGAATGGGAAGGACTTGGATATCACATCTCATGTTATAGGAAGGGTCTCAGGATTGGAATGGGAAGAAGTTGGATATCACATCTCATGCTATAGGAAGGGTCTCAGGTTTGGAAGGGGAAGGAGTTGGATATCCAATCTCATGTTATAGGACTGGTCTCAGGTTTGGTATTAGAAGCATTGAGATATCACATCGCATGCTGTAGGAAGGTTCTCAGGTTTGGAATGGGGAGGAATTAGATATCACATCTCATGTCATAGGAAGGATCTCAGGTTTGGTATTAGAAGCATTGAGATATCAGATCTCATGCTATAGGAATGGTCTCAGGATTGGAATGGGAAGGAGTTGGATATTACATTCCTGCTATAGGAAGGGTCTCATGTTTGGAATGGGAATGTGTTGGATATCACATATGCTATAGGAAGGGTCTCAGGTTTGGAACGGGAAGGATTTGGATATCACATCTCATGTTATAGGAAGGGTCTCAGGTTTGGTATAAGCATTGAGATATCACATCTCTGCTATCGGAAGTGTCTCAGGATTGGAATGGGAAGGAGTTGGCTATCCCATCTCATGTTATAGGACGGGTCTCAGGTTTGTTATTAGAATCATTGAGATATCATATTGCATGCTGTAGGAAGGGTCTAAGGGTTGGAATGGGAAGGACTTGGATATCACATCTCATGCTATAGATAGGCTCTTAGGTTTGGAAAGGGAAGGAGTTGGATATCACATTTCATGTTAGAGGAAGGATCTCAGGTTTGGTATTAGAAGCATTGAGATATCACATCTCATGCTATAGGAAGGGTCTCAGGATTGGAATGGGAAGTAGTTGGATATCACATCTCATGCTATAGGAAGGGTCTCAGGTTTGGTATAAGCATTGAGATATCACATCTCATGCTATAGGACGGGTCTCAGGATTGGAATGGAAGGAGTTGGATATCACATCTCATGTTATAGGAAGGATCTCAGGTTTGGTATTAGAAGCATTGAGACATCACATCTCATGCTATAGGAAGGGTCTCAGGGTTGGAATGGGAAGGAGTTGGATATCACATCTCATCCAATAGGAAGGGTCTCAGGTTTGGAATGGGAAGGAATTGGATATCACATCTCATGTTATAGGAAGGATCTCAGGTTTGGTATTAGAAGCATTGAGATATCACATCTCATGCTATAGGAAGGGTCTCAGGATTGGAATGTGAAGGATTTGGATATCACATCTCATGCTAAAGGAAGGGTCTCTGGTTTGGTAGAAGCATTGAGATATCACGTCTCTGCTATCGGAAGGGTCTCAGGATTGGATTGGGAAGGAGTTGGATATCCCTTCTCATGCTATAGGAAGGGTCTCAGGATTTGAATGGCAAGGAGTTGGATATCACATCTCATGCCATAGGAAGGGTCTCAGGTTTGGTATAAGCATTGAGATATCACATCTCTGCTATCGGAAGGGTCTCAGGATTGGATTGGGAAGGAGTTGGATATCCCTTCTCATGCTATAGGAAGTGTCTCAGGTTGGAATGGGAAGGAGTTGGATATCACATCTCATGTTATAGGAAGGGTCTCAGGATTGGAATGGGAAGGATTTGGATATCACATCTCTTGCTATAGGAAGGGTCTCAGGATTGGAATGGGTAGGAGTTGGATATTACTTTCTTGCTATAGGAAGGGTCTCATGTTTGGAATGGGAAGGAGTTGGATATCACATATGCTATAGTTAGTGTCTCAGGTTTGGAACGGGAAGGAGTTGGATATCACATCTCATGTTATAGGAAGGGTCTCAGGTTTGGTATAAGCATTGAGATATCACATCTCATGCTATAGGACGGGTCTCAGGATTGGAATGGAAGGAGTTGGATATCACATCTCATGTTATAGTAAGAATCTCTGGTTTGGTATTAGAATCATTGAGATATCACATCGCATGCTGTAGGAAGGGTCTAAGGATTGGAATGGGATGGACTTGGATATCACATCTCATGCTATAGGTAGGCTCTCAGGTTTGGTATAAGCATTGAGATATCACATCTCATGCTATAGGAAGGGTCTCAGGATTGGAATGGGAAGGATTTGGATATCACATCTCATGCTATAGGAAGGGTCTCAGATTTGGTATAAGCATTGAGATATCACATCTCATGCTAAAGGCAGGGTCTCAGGTTTGGAATGGGAAGGAGTTGTATATGACATCTCAGGCCATAGGAAGGGTCTCAGGTTTGGTATAAGCATTGAGATATCACATCACTGCTATCGGAAGGGTCTCAGGATTGGAATGGGAAGGAGTTGGATATCCCATCTCATGTTATAGGAAGGGTCTCAGGTTTGGTATTAGAAGCATAGAGATATCACATCTCATGCTATAGGAAGGGTCTCAGGATTGGAATGGGAAGGAGTTGGATATCACACCTCAAGCTATAGGAAGGGTCTCAGGATTGGAATGGGAAGGAGTTTGATATCACATCTCATGCCATAGTATGGGTCTCAGGTTTGGTAGAAGCATTGGGATATCACATCTCATGCTATCGGAAGGGTATCAGTATTGGATTTGGAAGAAGTTGGATATCCCAACTCTTGCTATAGGAAGGGTCTCAGGTTGGAATGGGAAGGAGTTGGATATCACATTTCATGTTATAGGAAGGGTCTCAGGATTGGAATGGGAAGGACTTGGATATCATATCTCATGCTATAGGATGGGTCTCAGGTTTGTTATTAGAATCATTGAGATATCATATTGCATGCTGTAGGAAGGGTCTAAGGATTGGAATGGGAAGGACTTGGATATCACATCTCATGCTATAGATAGGCTCTCAGGTTTGGAAAGGGAAGGAGTTGGATATCACATTTCATGTTAGAGGAAGGATCTCAGGTTTGGTATTAGAAGCATTGAGATATCACATCTCATGCTATAGGAAGGGTCTCAGGATTGGAATGGGAAGTAGTTGGATATCACATCTCATGCTATAGGAAGGGTCTCAGGTTTGGTATAAGCATTGAGATATCACATCTCATGCTATAGGACGGGTCTCAGGATTGGAATGGAAGGAGTTGGATATCACATCTCATGTTATAGGAAGGATCTCAGGTTTGGTATTAGAAGCATTGAGACATCACATCTCATGCTATAGGAAGGGTCTCAGGGTTGGAATGGGAAGGAGTTGGATATCGCATCTCATCCAATAGGAAGGGTCTCAGGTTTGGAATGGGAAGGAATTGGATATCACATCTCATGTTATAGGAAGGATCTCAGGTTTGGTATTAGAAGCATTGAGATATCACATCTCATGCTATAGGAAGGGTCTCAGGATTGGAATGTGAAGGATTTGGATATCACATCACATGCTAAAGGAAGGGTCTCAGGTTTGGTAGAAGCATTGAGATATCAGATCTCTGCTATCGGAAGGGTCTCAGGATTGGATTGGGAAGGAGTTGGATATCCCTTCTCATGCTATAGGAAGGGTCTCAGGATTTGAATGGGAAGGAGTTGGATATCACATCTCATGTTATAGGAAGGGTCTCAGGATTGGAATGGGAAGGATTTGGATATCACATCTCTTGCTATAGGAAGGGTCTCAGGATTGGAATGGGTAGGAGTTGGATATTACATTCTTGCTATAGGAAGGGTCTCATGTTTGGAATGGGAAGCAGTTGGATATCACATATGCTATAGTTAGTGTCTCAGGTTTGGAACGGGAAGGAGTTGGATATCACATCTCATGTTATAGGAAGGGTCTCAGGTTTGGTATAAGCATTGAGATATCACATCTCTGCTATCGGAAGCGGCTCAGGATTGGAATGGGAAGGAGTTGGATATCCCATCTCATGTTATAGGAAGAGTCTCTGGTTTGGTATTAGAATCATTGAGATATCACATCGCATGCTGTAGGAAGGGTCTAAGGATTGGAATGGGATGGACTTGGATATCACATATCATGCTATAGGTAGGCTCTCAGGTTTGGTATAAGCATTGAGATATCACATCTCATGCTATAGGAAGGGTCTCAGGATTGGAATGGGAAGGAATTGGATATCACATCTCATGCTATAGGAAGGGTCTCAGATTTGGTATAAGCATTGAGATATCACATCTCATGCTAAAGGAAGGGTCTCAGGATTGGAATGGGAAGGTGTTGTATATGACATCTCAGGCCATAGGAAGGGTCTCAGGTTTGGTATAAGCATTGAGATATCACATCTCTACTATCGGAAGGGTCTCAGGATTGGAATGGGAAGGAGTTGGATATCCCATCTCATGTTATAGGAATGGTCTCAGGTTTGGTATTAGAAGCATAGAGATATCACATCTCATGCTATAGGAAGGGTCTCAGGGTTGGAATGGGAAGGACTTGGATGTCACATCTCATGCTATAGGGAGGGTCTCAAGTTTGATATTAGAAGCATTGAGATAACAAATCTCATGATATCGGAAGGGTCTCAGGATTGGAATGGGAAGGAGTTGGATATCACATCTCATGCTATAGGAAGGGTCTCAGATTTGGTATAAGCATTGAGATATCACATCTCATGCTAAAGGCAGGGTCTCAGGTTTGGAATGGGAAGGAGTTGTATATGACATCTCAGGCCATAGGAAGGGTCTCAGGTTTGGTATAAGCATTGAGATATCACATCACTGCTATCGGAAGGGTCTCAGGATTGGAATGGGAAGGAGTTGGATATCCCATCTCATGTTATAGGAAGGGTCTCAGGTTTGGTATTAGAAGCATAGAGATATCACATCTCATGCTATAGGAAGGGTCTCAGGATTGGAATGGGAAGGAGTTGGATATCACACCTCAAGCTATAGGAAGGGTCTCAGGATTGGAATGGGAAGGAGTTTGATATCACATCTCATGCCATAGTATGGGTCTCAGGTTTGGTAGAAGCATTGGGATATCACATCTCATGCTATCGGAAGGGTATCAGTATTGGATTTGGAAGAAGTTGGATATCCCAACTCTTGCTATAGGAAGGGTCTCAGGTTGGAATGGGAAGGAGTTGGATATCACATTTCATGTTATAGGAAGGGTCTCAGGATTGGAATGGGAAGGACTTGGATATCATATCTCATGCTATAGGATGGGTCTCAGGTTTGTTATTAGAATCATTGAGATATCATATTGCATGCTGTAGGAAGGGTCTAAGGATTGGAATGGGAAGGACTTGGATATCACATCTCATGCTATAGATAGGCTCTCAGGTTTGGAAAGGGAAGGAGTTGGATATCACATTTCATGTTAGAGGAAGGATCTCAGGTTTGGTATTAGAAGCATTGAGATATCACATCTCATGCTATAGGAAGGGTCTCAGGATTGGAATGGGAAGTAGTTGGATATCACATCTCATGCTATAGGAAGGGTCTCAGGTTTGGTATAAGCATTGAGATATCACATCTCATGCTATAGGACGGGTCTCAGGATTGGAATGGAAGGAGTTGGATATCACATCTCATGTTATAGGAAGGATCTCAGGTTTGGTATTAGAAGCATTGAGACATCACATCTCATGCTATAGGAAGGGTCTCAGGGTTGGAATGGGAAGGAGTTGGATATCGCATCTCATCCAATAGGAAGGGTCTCAGGTTTGGAATGGGAAGGAATTGGATATCACATCTCATGTTATAGGAAGGATCTCAGGTTTGGTATTAGAAGCATTGAGATATCACATCTCATGCTATAGGAAGGGTCTCAGGATTGGAATGTGAAGGATTTGGATATCACATCACATGCTAAAGGAAGGGTCTCAGGTTTGGTAGAAGCATTGAGATATCAGATCTCTGCTATCGGAAGGGTCTCAGGATTGGATTGGGAAGGAGTTGGATATCCCTTCTCATGCTATAGGAAGGGTCTCAGGATTTGAATGGGAAGGAGTTGGATATCACATCTCATGTTATAGGAAGGGTCTCAGGATTGGAATGGGAAGGATTTGGATATCACATCTCTTGCTATAGGAAGGGTCTCAGGATTGGAATGGGTAGGAGTTGGATATTACATTCTTGCTATAGGAAGGGTCTCATGTTTGGAATGGGAAGCAGTTGGATATCACATATGCTATAGTTAGTGTCTCAGGTTTGGAACGGGAAGGAGTTGGATATCACATCTCATGTTATAGGAAGGGTCTCAGGTTTGGTATAAGCATTGAGATATCACATCTCTGCTATCGGAAGCGGCTCAGGATTGGAATGGGAAGGAGTTGGATATCCCATCTCATGTTATAGGAAGAGTCTCTGGTTTGGTATTAGAATCATTGAGATATCACATCGCATGCTGTAGGAAGGGTCTAAGGATTGGAATGGGATGGACTTGGATATCACATATCATGCTATAGGTAGGCTCTCAGGTTTGGTATAAGCATTGAGATATCACATCTCATGCTATAGGAAGGGTCTCAGGATTGGAATGGGAAGGAATTGGATATCACATCTCATGCTATAGGAAGGGTCTCAGATTTGGTATAAGCATTGAGATATCACATCTCATGCTAAAGGAAGGGTCTCAGGATTGGAATGGGAAGGTGTTGTATATGACATCTCAGGCCATAGGAAGGGTCTCAGGTTTGGTATAAGCATTGAGATATCACATCTCTACTATCGGAAGGGTCTCAGGATTGGAATGGGAAGGAGTTGGATATCCCATCTCATGTTATAGGAATGGTCTCAGGTTTGGTATTAGAAGCATAGAGATATCACATCTCATGCTATAGGAAGGGTCTCAGGGTTGGAATGGGAAGGACTTGGATGTCACATCTCATGCTATAGGGAGGGTCTCAAGTTTGATATTAGAAGCATTGAGATAACAAATCTCATGATATCGGAAGGGTCTCAGGATTGGAATGGGAAGGAGTTGGATATCACATCTCATGATAAAGGAAGGGTCTAAGGTTTGGAAGGGGAAGGATTTGGATATCACATCTCATGTTATAGGACGGGTCTCAGGTTTGGTATTAGAAGCATTGAGATATCAAGTCTCATGGTATAAGAAGGGTCTCAGAATTGGAATGGGAAGGAGTTGGATATCACACCTCAAGCTATAGGAAGGGTCTCAGGATTGGAATGGGAAGGAGTTTGATATCACATCTCATGCCATAGTATGGGTCTCAGGTTTGGTAGAAGCATTGGGATATCACATCTCATGCTATCGGAAGGGTATCAGTATTGAATTTGGAAGAAGTTGGATATCCCATCTCATGCTATAGGAAGGGTCTCAGGTTGGAATGGGAAGGAGTTGGATATCACATTTCATGTTATAGGAAGGGTCTCAGGATTGGAATGGGAAGGACTTGGATATCGTATCTCATGCTATAGGAAGGCTCTCAGGTTTGGAAGGGGAAGGATTTGGATATCACATTTCATGTTAGAGGAAATAGCTCAGGTTTGGTATTAGAATCATTGAGATATCACATCGCATGCTGTAGGAAGGGTCTAAGGATTGGAATGGGATGGACTTGGATATCACATCTCATGCTATAGGTAGGCTCTCAGGTTTGGTATAAGCATTGAGATATCACATCTCATGCTATAGGAAGGGTCTCAGGATTGGAATGGGAAGGATTTGGATATCACATCTCATGCTATAGGAAGGGTCTCAGATTTGGTATAAGCATTGAGATATCACATCTCATGCTAAAGGCAGGGTCTCAGGTTTGGAATGGGAAGGAGTTGTATATGACATCTCAGGCCATAGGAAGGGTCTCAGGTTTGGTATAAGCATTGAGATATCACATCACTGCTATCGGAAGGGTCTCAGGATTGGAATGGGAAGGAGTTGGATATCCCATCTCATGTTATAGGAAGGGTCTCAGGTTTGGTATTAGAAGCATAGAGATATCACATCTCATGCTATAGGAAGGGTCTCAGGATTGGAATGGGAAGGAGTTGGATATCACACCTCAAGCTATAGGAAGGGTCTCAGGATTGGAATGGGAAGGAGTTTGATATCACATCTCATGCCATAGTATGGGTCTCAGGTTTGGTAGAAGCATTGGGATATCACATCTCATGCTATCGGAAGGGTATCAGTATTGGATTTGGAAGAAGTTGGATATCCCATCTCTTGCTATAGGAAGGGTCTCAGGTTGGAATGGGAAGGAGTTGGATATCACATTTTATGTTATAGGAAGGGTCTCAGGATTGGAATGGGAAGGACTTGGATATCATATCTCATGCTATAGGATGGGTCTCAGGTTTGTTATTAGAATCATTGAGATATCATATTGCATGCTGTAGGAAGGGTCTAAGGATTGGAATGGGAAGGACTTGGATATCACATCTCATGCTATAGATAGGCTCTCAGGTTTGGAAAGGGAAGGAGTTGGATATCACATTTCATGTTAGAGGAAGGATCTCAGGTTTGGTATTAGAAGCATTGAGATATCACATCTCATGCTATAGGAAGGGTCTCAGGATTGGAATGGGAAGTAGTTGGATATCACATCTCATGCTATAGGAAGGGTCTCAGGTTTGGTATAAGCATTGAGATATCACATCTCATGCTATAGGACGGGTCTCAGGATTGGAATGGAAGGAGTTGGATATCACATCTCATGTTATAGGAAGGATCTCAGGTTTGGTATTAGAAGCATTGAGACATCACATCTCATGCTATAGGAAGGGTCTCAGGGTTGGAATGGGAAGGAGTTGGATATCGCATCTCATCCAATAGGAAGGGTCTCAGGTTTGGAATGGGAAGGAATTGGATATCACATCTCATGTTATAGGAAGGATCTCAGGTTTGGTATTAGAAGCATAGAGATATCACATCTCATGCTATAGGAAGGGTCTCAGGGTTGGAATGGGAAGGACTTGGATGTCACATCTCATGCTATAGGGAGGGTCTCAAGTTTGATATTAGAAGCATTGAGATAACAAATCTCATGATATCGGAAGGGTCTCAGGATTGGAATGGGAAGGAGTTGGATATCACATCTCATGATAAAGGAAGGGTCTAAGGTTTGGAAGGGGAAGGATTTGGATATCACATCTCATGTTATAGGACGGGTCTCAGGTTTGGTATTAGAAGCATTGAGATATCAAGTCTCATGGTATAAGAAGGGTCTCAGAATTGGAATGGGAAGGAGTTGGATATCACACCTCAAGCTATAGGAAGGGTCTCAGGATTGGAATGGGAAGGAGTTTGATATCACATCTCATGCCATAGTATGGGTCTCAGGTTTGGTAGAAGCATTGGGATATCACATCTCATGCTATCGGAAGGGTATCAGTATTGGATTTGGAAGAAGTTGGATATCCCATCTCATGCTATAGGAAGGGTCTCAGGTTGGAATGGGAAGGAGTTGGATATCACATTTCATGTTATAGGAAGGGTCTCAGGATTGGAATGGGAAGGACTTGGATATCATATCTCATGCTATAGGAAGGCTCTCAGGTTTGGAAGGGGAAGGAGTTGGATATCACATTTCATGTTAGAGGAAGGATCTCAGGTTTGGTATTAGAGGCCTTGAGATATCACATCTCATGCTATAGGAAGGGTCTCAGGATTGGAATGGGAAGGAGTTGGATATCACATCTCAAGCTATAGGAAGGGTCTCAGGTTTGGTATAAGCATTGAGATATCACATCTCATGCTATAGGAAGGGTCTCAGGATTGGAATGGGAAGGAGTTGGATATCACATCTCATGTTATAGGAAATATCTCAGGTTTGGTATTAGAAGCATTGAGACATCACATCTCATGTTATAGGAAGGGTCTCAGGATTGGAATGGGAAGAAGTTGGATATCACATCTCATGCTATAGGAAGGGTCTCAGGTTTGGTATAAGCATTGAGATATCACATCTCATGCTATAGGAAGGGTCTCAGGATTGGAATGGGAAGGAGTTGTATATGACATCTCATGCTATAGGAAGGGTCTCAGGTTTGGTATAAGCATTGAGATATCACATCACATGCTATAGGAAGGGTCTCAGGATTGGAATGGGAAGGATTTGGATATCACATCTCATGCTATAGGCAGGGCCTCAGGTTTGGAAAGGGAAGGAGATGGATATCACATTTCATGTTAGAGATAGGATCTCAGGTTTGGTATTAGAGGCATTGAGATATCACATCTCATGCTATCAGAAGGGTCTCAGGATTGGAATGGGAAGGAGTTGTATATCACATCTCATGCTAAATGGAGGGTCTCAGGTTTGGAAGGGGAAGGATTTGGAAATCACATCTCATGTTATAGGAAGGATCTCAGGTTTGGTATTAGAAGCATTGAGATATCACATCTCATGCTATCGGAAGTATCTCAGGTTTGGTATTAGAGGCATTGAGATATCACATCTCATGCTATCATAAGGGTCTCAGGATTGGAATGGGAAGGAGTTGGATATCACATCTCATGTTATTGGAAGGATCTCAGGTTTGTTATTAGAAGCATTGAGACATCACATCTCATGCTATAGCAAGGGTCTCAGGATTGGAATGGGAAGGAGTTGGATATCACATCTCATGCTATAGGAAGGGTCTCAGATTTGGTATAAGCATTGAGATATCACATCTCATGCTATAGGAAGGGTCTCAGGATTGGATTGGGAAGGAGTTGTATATGACATCTCATGTTATAGGAAGGGTCTCAGGTTTGGTTTTAGAAGCATTGAGATATCACATCTCATGCTATAGGAAGGGTCTCAGGATTGGAATGGGGAGGACTTGGATGTCACATCTCATGCTATAGGGAGGGTCTCAAGTTTGATATTAGAAGCATTGAGATAACAAATCTCATGATATCGGAAGGGTCTCAGGATTGGAATGGGAAGGAGTTGGATATCACATCTCATGATAAAGGAAGGGTCTAAGGTTTGGAAGGGGAAAGATTTGGATATCACATCTCATGTTATAGGACGGGTCTCAGGTTTGGTATTAGAAGCATTGAGATATCAAGTCTCATGGCATAGGAAGGGTCTCAGAATTGGAATGGGAAGGAGTTGGATATCACATCTCAAGCTATAGGAAGAGTCTCAGGATTGGAATGGGAATGAGTTTGATATCACATCTCATGCCATAGTATGGGTCTCAGGTTTGGTAGAAGCATTGGGATATTCCAATTCATGCTATTGGAAGTGTATCAGTATTGGATTTGGAAGGAGTTGGATATCCCATCTCATGCTATAGGAAGGGTCTCAGGTTGGAATGGGAAGGAGTTGGATATCACATTTCATGTTATAGGAAGGGTCTCAGTATTGGAATGGGATGGACTTGGATATCATATCGCATGCTATAGGAAGGCTCTCAGGTTTGGAAGGGGAAGGAGTTGGATATCACATTTCATGTTAGAGGAAGGATCTCAGGTTTGGTATTAGAGGCCTTGAGATATCACATCTCATGCTATAGGAAGGGTCTCAGGATTGGAATGGGAAGGAGTTGGATATCAAATCTCAAGCTTTAGGAAGGGTCTCAGGTTTGGTATAAGCATTGAGATAGCACATCTCATGCTATAGGAAGGGTCTCAGGATTGGAATGGGAAGGAGTTGGATATCACATTTCATGTTATAGGAAGGATCTCAGGTTTGGTATTAGAAGCATTGAGACATCACATCTCATGCTATAGGAAGGGTCTCAGATTTGGTATAAGCATTGAGATATCACATCTCATGCTAAAGGAAGGGTCTCAGGATTGGAATGGGAAGGAGTTGTATATGACATCTCAGGCCATAGGAAGGGTCTCAGATTTGGTATAAGCATTGAGATATCACATCTCTGCTATCGGAAGGGTCTCAGGATTGGAATGGGAAGGAGTTGGATGTCACATCTCATGCTATAGGGAGGGTCTCAAGTTTGATATTAGAAGCATTGAGATAACAAATCTCA
Organism: Ambystoma mexicanum; assembly: GCF_040938575.1. Lineage (NCBI taxonomy): Eukaryota > Metazoa > Chordata > Amphibia > Caudata > Ambystomatidae > Ambystoma > Ambystoma mexicanum. Next base: position 346,053,138 of record NC_090936.1, read on the forward strand.
TGATATCGGAAGGGTCTCAGGATTGGAATGGGAAGGAGTTGGATATCACATCTCATGATAAAGGAAGGGTCTAAGGTTTGGAAGGGGAAGGATTTGGATATCACATCTCATGTTATAGGACGGGTCTCAGGTTTGGTATTAGAAGCATTGAGATATCAAGTCTCATGGTATAAGAAGGGTCTCAGAATTGGAATGGGAAGGAGTTGGATATCACACCTCAAGCTATAGGAAGGGTCTCAGGATTGGAATGGGAAGGAGTTTGATATCACATCTCATGCCATAGTATGGGTCTCAGGTTTGGTAGAAGCATTGGGATATCACATCTCATGCTATCGGAAGGGTATCAGTATTGAATTTGGAAGAAGTTGGATATCCCATCTCATGCTATAGGAAGGGTCTCAGGTTGGAATGGGAAGGAGTTGGATATCACATTTCATGTTATAGGAAGGGTCTCAGGATTGGAATGGGAAGGACTTGGATATCGTATCTCATGCTATAGGAAGGCTCTCAGGTTTGGAAGGGGAAGGATTTGGATATCACATTTCATGTTAGAGGAAGGATCTCAGGTTTGGTATTAGAGGCCTTGAGATATCACATCTCATGCTATAGGAAGGGTCTCAGGATTGGAATGGGAAGGAGTTGGATATCACATCTCAAGCTATAGGAAGGGTCTCAGGTTTGGTATAAGCATTGAGATATCACATCTCATGCTATAGGAAGGGTCTCAGGATTGGAATGGGAAGGAGTTGGATATCACATCTCATGTTATAGGAAATAGCTCAGGTTTGGTATTAGAAGCATTGAGACATCACATCTCATGTTATAGGAAGGGTCTCAGGATTGGAATGGGAAGAAGTTGGATATCACATCTCATGCTATAGGAAGGGTCTCAGGTTTGGTATAAGCATTGAGATATCACATCTCATGCTATAGGAAGGGACTCAGGATTGGAATGGGAAGGAGTTGTAAATGACATCTCATGCCATAGGAAGGGTCTCAGGTTTGGTATAAGCATTGAGATATCACATCACATGCTATAGGAAGGGTCTCAGGATTGGAATGGGAAGGACTTGGATATCACATCTCATGCTATAGGCAGGGCCTCAGGTTTGGAAAGGGAAGGAGATGGATATCACATTTCATGTTAGAGATAGGATCTCAGGTTTGGTATAAGAGGCATTGAGATATCACATCTCATGCTATCAGAAGGGTCTCAGGATTGGAATGGGAAGGAGTTGTATATCACATCTCATGCTAAATGGAGGGTCTCAGGTTTGGAAGGGGAAGGACTTGGAAATCACATCTCATGTTATAGGAAGGATCTCAGGTTTGGTATTAGAAGCATTGAGATATCACATCTCATGCTATCGGAAGTATCTCAGGTTTGGTATTAGAGGCATTGAGATATCACATCTCATGCTATCATAAGGGTCTCAGGGTTGGAATGGGAAGGAGTTGGATATCACATCTCATGTTTTTGGAAGGATCTCAGGTTTGGTATTAGAAGCATTGAGACATCACATCTCATGCTATAGGAAGGGTCTCAGGATTGGCTTGGGAAGGAGTTGGATATCACATCTCATGCTATAGGAAGGGTCTCAGATTTGGTATAAGCATTGAGATATCACATCTCATGCTATAGGAAGGGTCTCAGGATTGGATTGGGAAGGAGTTGTATATGACATCTCATGTTATAGGAAGGGTCTCAGGTTTGGTTTTAGATGCATTGAGATATCACATCTCATGCTATAGGAAGGGTCTCAGGATTGGAATGGGGAGGACTTGGATGTCACATCTCATGCTATAGGGAGGGTCTCAAGTTTGATATTAGAAGCATTGAGATAACAAATCTCATGATATCGGAAGGGTCTCAGGATTGGAATGGGAAGGAGTTGGATATCACATCTCATGATAAAGGAAGGGTCTAAGGTTTGGAAGGGGAAAGATTTGGATATCACATCTCATGTTATAGGACGGGTCTCAGGTTTGGTATTAGAAGCATTGAGATATCAAGTCTCATGGCATAGGAAGGGTCTCAGAATTGGAATGGGAAGGAGTTGGATATCACATCTCAAGCTATAGGAAGAGTCTCAGGATTGGAATGGGAATGAGTTTGATATCACATCTCATGCCATAGTATGGGTCTCAGGTTTGGTAGAAGCATTGGGATATCACAATTCATGCTATTGGAAGTGTATCAGTATTGGATTTGGAAGGAGTTGGATATCCCATCTCATGCTATAGGAAGGGTCTCAGGTTGGAATGGGAAGGAGTTGGATATCACATTTCATGTTATAGGAAGGGTCTCAGGATTGGAATGGGAAGGACTTGGATATCATATCTCATGCTATAGGAAGGCTCTCAGGTTTGGAAGGGGAAGGAGTTGGATATCACATTTCATGTTAGAGGAAGGATCTCAGGTTTGGTATTAGAGGCCTTGAGATATCACATCTCATGCTATAGGAAGGGTCTCAGGATTGGAATGGGAAGGAGTTGGATATCACATCTCAAGCTTTAGGAAGGGTCTCAGGTTTGGTATAAGCATTGAGATAGCACAACTCATGCTATAGGAAGGGTCTCAGGATTGGAATGGGAAGGAGTTGGATATCACATCTCATGCTATAGGAAAGATCTCAGGTTTGGTATTAGAAGCATTGAGACATCACATCTCATGTTATAGGAAGGGTCTCAGGATTGGAATGGGAAGAAGTTGGATATCACATCTCATGCTATAGGAAGTGTCTCAGGTTCGGAAGGGGAAGGAGTTGGATATCCAATCTCATGTTATAGGACTGGTCTCAGGTTTGGTATTAGAAGCATTGAGATATCACATCGCATGCTGTAGGAAGGTTCTCAGGTTTGGTATTAGAAGCATTGAGACATCACATCTCATGCTATAGGAAGGGTCTCAGGATTGGAATGGGAAGGAGTTGGATATTACATCTCATGTTATAGGGAGGATCTCAGGTTTGGTATTAGAAGCATTGAGACATCACATCTCATGCTATAGGAAGGGTCTCAGGATTGGAATGGGAAGGAGTTGGATATCACATCTCATGCTATAGGAAGGGTCTCACATTTGGTATAAGCATTGAGATATCACATCTCATGCTATAGGAAGGGTCTCAGGATTGGATTGGGAAGGAGTTGTATATGACATCTCAGGCCATAGGAAGGGTCTCAGGATTGGTATAAGCATTGAGATATCACATCTCTGCTATCGGAAGGGTCTCAGGATTGGAATGGGAAGGAGTTGGATATCCCATCTCATGTTATAGGAAGGGTCTCAGGTTTGGTATTAGAAGCATTGAGATATCACATCTCATGCTATAGGAAGGGTCTCAGGATTGGAATGGGGAGGACTTGGATGTCACATCTCATGCTATATGGAGGGTCTCAAGTTTGATATTAGAAGCATTGAGATAACAAATCTCATGATATCGGAAGGGTCTCAGGATTGGAATGGGAAGGAGTTGGATATCACATCTCATGATAAAGGAAGGGTCAAAGGTTTGGAAGGGGAAAGATTTGGATATCACATCTCATGTTATAGGACGGGTCTCAGGTTTGGTATTAGAAGCATTGAGATATCAAGTCTCATGGCATAGGAAGGGTCTCAGAATTGGAATGTGAAGGAGTTGGATATCACATCTCAAGCTATAGGAAGAGTCTCAGGATTGGAATGGGAAGGAGTTTGATATCACATCTCATGCCATAGTATGGGTCTCAGGTTTGGTAGAAGCATTGGGATATCACATCTCATGCTATTGGAAGGGTATCAGTATTGGATTTGGAAGGAGTTGGATATCCCATCTCATGCTATAGGAAGGGTCTCAGGTTGGAATGGGAAGGAGTTGGATATCACATTTCATGTTATAGGAAGGGTCTCAGGATTGGAATGGGAAGGACTTGGATATCATATCTCATGGTATAGGAAGGCTCTCAGGTTTGGAAGGGGAAGGAGTTGGATATCACATTTCATGTTAGAGGAAGGATCTCAGGTTTGGTATTAGAGGCCTTGAGATATCACATCTCATGCTATAGGAAGGGTCTCAGGATTGGAATGGGAAGGAGTTGGATATCACATCTCAAGCTTTAGGAAGGGTCTCAGGTTTGGTATAAGCATTGAGATAGCACATCTCATGCTATAGGAAGGGTCTCAGGATTGGAATGGGAAGGAGTTGGATATCACATCTCATGTTATAGGAAGGATCTCAGGTTTGGTATTAGAAGCATTGAGACATCACATCTCATGCTATAGGAAGGGTCTCAGGATTGGAATGGGAAGGAGTTGGATATCACATCTCATGCTATAGGAAGGGTCTCAGATTTGGTATAAGCATTGAGATATCACATCTCTGCTATCGGAAGGGTCTCAGGATTGGAATGGGAAGGAGTTGGATATCCGATCTCATGCTATAGGGAGGGTCTCAATTTTGATATTAGAAGCATTGAGATAACAAATCTCATGATATCGGAAGGGTCTCAGGATTGGAATGGGAAGGAGTTGGATATCACATCTCATGATAAAGGAAGGGTCTAAGGTTTGGAAGGGGAAAGATTTGGATATCACATCTCATGTTATAGGACGGGTCTCAGGTTTGGTATTAGAAGCATTGAGATATCAAGTCTCATGGTATAGGACGGGTCTCAGAATTGGAATGGGAAGGAGTTGGATATCACATCTCAAGCTAAAGGAAGAGTCTCAGGATTGGAATGGGAAGGAGTTTGATATCACATCTCATGCCATAGTATGGTTCTCAGGTTTGATAGAAGCATTGGGATATTACATCTCATGCTATTGGAAGGGTATCAGTATTGGATTTGGAAGGAGTTGGATATCCCATCTCATGCTATAGGAAGGGTCTCAGGTTTGTTATTAGAAGCATTGAGATATCACATCTCATGTTATAGGACAGTCTTAGGTTTGGTATTAGAAGCATTGAGATATCATCTCATGGTATAGGACGGGCCTCAGGATTGGAATGGGAAGGAGTTGGATATCACATCTCATGCTAAAGGAAGGGTCTCAGGTTTGGAAGGGGAAGGATTTGGATATCACATCTCAATTTATAGGACGGGTCTGTGGTTTGGTATTAGAAGCATTGAGATATCATATCTCATGCTATCGGAAGGGTCTCAGGATTGGATTGGGAAGGAGTTGGATATCACATCTCATGTTATAGGAAGGGTCTCAGGTTTGTTATTAGAAGCATTGAGATATCGCATCTCATGTTATAGGAAGGGTCTCAGGATTGGAATGGGAAGGAGTTGTATATCACATCTCATGCTATAGGGAGGGTCTCAGGTTTGATATTAGAAGCATTGAGATATCATATCTCATGCTATCATAAGGGTCTCAGGATTGGATTGGGAAGGAGTTGGATATCACATCTCATGTTATAGGAAGGGTCTCAGGATTGGAATGGGAAAGATTTGGATATCACATCTCATGTTATAGGAAGGGTCTCAGGTTTGTTATTAGAAGCATTGAGATATCGCATCTCATGTTATAGGACAGTCTCAGGTTTGGTATTAGAAGCATTGAGATATATCTCATGGTATAGGACGGGTCTCAGGATTGGAATGGGAAGGAGTTGGATATCACATCTCATGCTATAGGAAGGGTCTCAGGATTGGAATGGGAAGGATTTGGATATCACATCTCATGTTATAGGAAGGGTCTTAGGTTTGTTATTAGAAGCATTGAGATATCGCATCTCATGTTATAGGACAGTCTCAGGTTTGGTATTAGAAGCATTGAGATATCATATCTCATGCTATCGGAAGGGTCTCAGGATTGGAATGGGAAGGATTTGGATATCACATCTCATGTTATAGGAAGGGTCTCAGGTTTGTTATTAGAAGCATTGAGATATCGCATCTCATGTTATAGGACAGTCTCAGGTTTGGTATTAGAAGCATTGGAATATCATATCTCATGCTATCGGAAGGGTCTCAGGATTGGATTGGGAAGGATTTGGATATCACATCTCATGTTATAGGAAGGGTCTCAGGTTTGTTATTAGAAGCATTGAGATATCACATCTCATGTTCTAGGAAGGGTCTCAGGATTGGAATGGGAAGGATTTGGATATCACATCTCATGTTATAGGAAGGGTCTCAGGTTTGTTATTAGAAGCATTGAGATATCGCATCTCAGGTTTGGTATTAGAAGCATTGAGATATCATATCTCATGCTATCGGAAGGGTCTCAGGATTGGATTGGGAAGGAGTTGGATATCGCATCTCATGCTATAGGAAGGGTCACAGGTTGGAATTGGAAGGAGTTGGATATCACAGCTCATGTTATAGGAAGGGTATCAGTATTGGAATGGGAAGGACTTTGATATCACATCTCACGCTATAGGGGGGGTCTCAGGTTTGGTATTAGAAGCATTGAGATATCACATATCATGCTTTCGGAAGGGTCTCAGGATTGGATCGCGAAGGATTTGGATATAACATCTCATGTTATAGGAAGGGTCTCAGGATTGGATGGGAAGAGTTGGATATCACATCTCATGTTATAGGAAGGGTATCAGGATTGGAATGGGAAGGACTTTGATATCACATCTCACGCTATAGGGAGGGTCTCTGGTTTGGTATTAGAAGCATTGAGATATCACATCTCATGTTATAGGAAGGGTCTCAGGTTTGTTATTAGAAGCATTGAGATATCACATCTCATGTTATAGGACAGTCTCAGGTTTGGTATTAGAAGCATTGAGATGTAACATCTCATGGTATAGGACGGGTCTCAGGATTGGATAGGAAGAGATGGATATCACATCTCATGCTATAGGAAGGGTCTCAGGTTTGGTAGAAGCATTTGGATATCACATCTCATGCTATAGGAAGGGTCTCAGGATCGGAATGGGAAGGAGTTGGATATCACATCTCAAGTTATAGGACGGGTCTGTGGTTTGGTATTAGAAGCATTGAGATATCATATCTCATGCTATCGGAAGGGTCTCAGGATTGGATTGCGAAGGAGTAGGATATCACATCTCATGTTATAGGAAGGGTCTCAAGATTGGAATGGGAAGGACTTGGATATCACATCTCATGTTATAGGAAGGGTCTCAGGTTTGTTATTAGAAGCATTGAGATATCACATCTCATGCTATCGGAAGGGTCTCAGGATTGGATTGGGAAGTAGTTGGATATCACATCTCAAGTTATAGGACGGGTCTGTGGTTTGGTATTAGAAGCATTGAGATATATCTCATGGTATAGGACGGGTCTCAGGATTGGAATGGGAAGGAGTTGGATATCACATCTCATGCTATAGGAAGGGTCTCAGGATTGGAATGGGAAGGATTTGGATATCACATCTCATGTTATAGGAAGGGTCTTAGGTTTGTTATTAGAAGCATTGAGATATTGCATCTCATGTTATAGGACAGTCTGAGGTTTCGTATTCGAAGCATTGAGATATCATATCTCATTGTAGAGGACGGGTCTCAGGATTGGAATGGGAAGGAGTTGGATATCACATATCATGCTATAGGAAGGGTCTCAGGATTGGAATGGGAAGGAGTTGGATATCACATCTCATGATAAAGGAAGGGTCTCAGGTTTGGAAGGGGAAGGAGTTGGATATCACATCTCATGTTATAGGAAGGGTCTCAAGATTGGAATGGGAAGGACTTGGATATCACATCTCATGCTATAGGGAGGGTCTCTGGTTTGATATTAGAAGCATTGAGATATCACATCTCATGCTATCGGAAGGGTCTCAGGATTGGATTGGGAAGTAGTTGGATATCACTTCTCAAGTTATAGGACGGGTCTGTGGTTTGGTATTAGAAGCATTGAATATCATATTTCATGCTATCGGAAGGGTCTCAGGATTGGATTGGGAAGGAGTTGGATATCACATCTCATGTTATAGGAAGGCTCTCAGGTTTGTTATTAGAAGCATTGAGATATCACATCTCATGTTATAGGACAGTCTCAGGTTTGGTATTAGAAGCATTGAGATATCATATCTCATGGTATAGGACGGGTCTCAGGATTGCAATGGGAAGGAGTTGGATATCACAGCTCATGCTAAAGGAAGGGTCTCAGGTTTGGAAGGGGAAGGATTTGGATATCGCATCTCAATTTATAGGACGGGTCTGTGGTTTGGTATTAGAAGCATTGAGATATCATATCTAATGCTATCGGAAGGGTATCAGGATTGGATTGGGAAGGAGTTGGATATCACATCTCATGTTATAGGAAGGGTCTCAGGATTGGAATGGGAAGGATTTGGATATCACATCTCATGTTATAGGAAGGGTCTCAGGTTTGTTATTAGAAGCATTGAGATATCGCATCTCATGTTATAGGACAGTCTCAGGTTTGGTATTAGAAGCATTGAGATATCATATCTCATTGTATAGGACGGGTCTCAGGATTGGAATGGGAAGGAGTTGGATATCACATATCATGCTATAGGAAGGGTCTCAGGATTGGAATGGGAAGGAGTTGGATATCACATCTCATGATAAAGAAAGGGTCTCAGGTTTCAAAGGGGAAGGATTTGGATATCACATCTCAAGTTATAGGACGGTTCTGTGGTTTGGTATTAGAAGCATTGAGATTTCACATCTCATGCTATCGGAAGGGTCTCAGGATTGGATTGGGAAGGACTTGGATATCACATCTCATGTTATAGGAAGGGTCTCGGGTTTGTTATTAGAAGCATTGAGATATAACATCTCATAGTATAGGACGGGTCTCAGGATTGGAATGGGAAGGAGTTTGATATCACATCTCATGCCATGGGAAGGTCTCAGGTTTGCTAGAAGCATTAAGATATCACATCTCATGCTATCGGAAGGGTCTCAGGATTGGAATGGGAAGGAGTTGGATATCGCATCTCATGCTATAGGAAGGGTCACAGGTTGGAATTGGAAGGAGTTGGATATAACATCTCATGTTATAGGAAGGGTCTCAGGATTGGATGGGAAGAGTTGGATATCACATCTCATGTTATAGGAAGGGTTTCAGGATTGGAATGGGAAGGACTTTGATATCACATCTCATGCTATTGGAAGGGTCTCAGGATTGGATTGGGAAGGAGTTGGATATAACATCTCATGTTATAGGAAGGGTCTCAGGATTGGATGGGAAGAGTTGGATATCACATCTCATTTTATAGGAAGGGTATCAGGATTGGAATGGGAAGGACTTTGATATCACATCTCACGCTATAGGGAGGGTCTCAGGTTTGGTATTAGAAGCATTGAGATATCACATCTCATGTTATAGGAAGGGTCTCAGGTTTGTTATTAGAAGCATTGAGATATCACATCTCATGTTATAGGACAGTCTCAGGTTTGGTATTAGAAGCATTGAGATATAACATCTCATGGTATAGGACGGGTCTCAGGATTGGATGGGAAGAGTTGGATATCACCTCTCATGCTATAGTAAGGGTCTCAGGTTTGGTAGAAGCATTGGGATATCATATCTCATGCTATCGGAAGGGTCTCAGGATTGGATTGGGAAGGAGTTGGATATCACATCTCATGTTATAGGAAGGGTCTCAGGATTGGAATGGGAAGGATTTGGATATCACATCTCATGTTATAGGAAGGGTCTCAGGTTTGTTATTAGAAGCATTGAGATATCGCATCTCATGTTATAGGACAGTCTCAGGTTTGGTATTAGAAGCATTGAGATATATCTCATGGTATAGGACGGGTCTCAGGATTGGAATGGGAAGGATTTGGATATCACATCTCATGTTATAGGAAGGGTCTCAGGTTTGTTATTAGAAGCATTGAGATATCGCATCTCATGTTATAGGACAGTCTCAGGTTTGGTATTAGAAGCATTGAGATATAACATCTCATAGTATAGGACGGGTCTCAGGATTGGAATGGGAAGGAGTTGGATATCACATCTCATGATAAAGAAAGGGTCTCAGGTTTGGAAGGGGAAGGATTTGGATATCACATCTCAAGTTATAGGACGGTTCTGTGGTTTGGTATTAGAAGCATTGAGATATCATATCTCATGCTATCGGAAGGGTCTCAGGATTGGATTGGGAAGGACTTGGATATCACATCTCATGTTATAGGAAGGGTCTCAGGTTTGTTATTAGAAGCATTGAGATATCACATCTCATGTTATAGGACAGTCTCAGGTTTGGTATTAGAAGCATTGAGATATAACATCTCATAGTATAGGACGGGTCTCAGGATTGGAATGGGAAGGAGTTTGATATCACATCTCATGCTATAGGAAGGGTCACAGGTTGGAATTGGAAGGAGTTGGATATCACAGCTCATGTTATAGGAAGGGTTTCAGGATTGGAATGGGAAGGACTTTGATATCACATTTCATGCTATCGGAAGGGTCTCAGAATTGGATTGGGAAGGAGTTGGATATCACATCTCATGTTATAGGAAGGGTCTCAGGATTGGAATGGGAAGGATTTGGATATCACATCTCATGTTATAGGAAGGGTCTCAGGTTTGTTATTAGAAGTATTGAGATATCGCATCTCATGTTATAGGACAGTCTCAGGTTTGGTATTAGAAGCATTGAGATGTCATATCTCATTGTATAGGACGGGTCTCAGGATTGGAATGGGAAGGAGTTGGATATCACATATCATGCTAAAGGAAGGGTTTCAGGATTGGAATGGGAAGGAGTTGGATATCACATCTCATGCTAAAGAAAGGGTCTCAGGTTTGGAAGGGGAAGGATTTGGATATCACATCTCAAGTTATAGGACGGTTCTGTGGTTTGGTATTAGAAGCATTGAGATATCATATCTCATGCTATCGGAAGGGTCTCAGGATTGGATTGGGAAGGAGTTGGATATCACATAGCATGTTATAGGAAGGGTCTCAAGATTGGAATGGGAAGGACTTGGATATCACATCTCATGTAATAGGAAGGGTCTCAGGTTTGTTATTAGAAGCATTGAGATATCGCATCTCATGTTATAGGAAGGGTCTCAGGATTGGAATGGGAAGGAGTTGTATATCACATCTCATGCTATAGGGACGGTCTCAGGTTTGATATTAGAAGCATTGAGATATCATATCTCATGCTATCATAAGGGTCTCAGGATTGGATTGGGAAGGAGTTGGATATCACATCTCATGTTATAGGAAGGGTCTCAGGATTGGAATGGGAAAGATTTGGATATCACATCTCATGTTATAGGAAGGGTCTCAGGTTTGTTATTAGAAGCATTGAGATATCACATCTCATGTTATAGGACAGTCTCAGGTTTGGTATTAGAAGCATTGAGATATAACATCTCATGGTATAGGACGGGTCTCAGGATTGGATGGGAAGAGTTGGATATCACCTCTCATGCTATAGTAAGGGTCTCAGGTTTGGTAGAAGCATTGGGATATCATATCTCATGCTATCGGAAGGGTCTCAGGATTGGATTGGGAAGGAGTTGGATATCACATCTCATGTTATAGGAAGGGTCTCAGGATTGGAATGGGAAGGATTTGGATATCACATCTCATGTTATAGGAAGGGTCTCAGGTTTGTTATTAGAAGCATTGAGATATCGCATCTCATGTTATAGGACAGTCTCAGGTTTGGTATTAGAAGCATTGAGATATATCTCATGGTATAGGACGGGTCTCAGGATTGGAATGGGAAGGATTTGGATATCACATCTCATGTTATAGGAAGGGTCTCAGGTTTGTTATTAGAAGCATTGAGATATCGCATCTCATGTTATAGGACAGTCTCAGGTTTGGTATTAGAAGCATTGAGATATCACATCTCATGTTATAGGACAGTCTCAGGTTTGGTATTAGAAGCATTGAGATATAACATCTCATGGTATAGGACGGGTCTCAGGATTGGATGGGAAGAGTTGGATATCACCTCTCATGCTATAGTAAGGGTCTCAGGTTTGGTAGAAGCATTGGGATATCATATCTCATGCTATCGGAAGGGTCTCAGGATTGGATTGGGAAGGAGTTGGATATCACATCTCATGTTATAGGAAGGGTCTCAGGATTGGAATGGGAAAGATTTGGATATCACATCTCATGTTATAGGAAGGGTCTCAGGTTTGTTATTAGAAGCATTGAGATATCACATCTCATGTTATAGGACAGTCTCAGGTTTGGTATTAGAAGCATTGAGATATAACATCTCATGGTATAGGACGGGTCTCAGGATTGGATGGGAAGAGTTGGATATCACCTCTCATGCTATAGTAAGGGTCTCAGGTTTGGTAGAAGCATTGGGATATCATATCTCATGCTATCGGAAGGGTCTCAGGATTGGATTGGGAAGGAGTTGGATATCACATCTCATGTTATAGGAAGGGTCTCAGGATTGGAATGGGAAGGATTTGGATATCACATCTCATGTTATAGGAAGGGTCTCAGGTTTGTTATTAGAAGCATTGAGATATCGCATCTCATGTTATAGGACAGTCTCAGGTTTGGTATTAGAAGCATTGAGATATATCATATGGTATAGGACGGGTCTCAGGATTGGAATGGGAAGGATTTGGATATCACATCTCATGTTATAGGAAGGGTCTCAGGTTTGTTATTAGAAGCATTGAGATATCGCATCTCATGTTATAGGACAGTCTCAGGTTTGGTATTAGAAGCATTGAGATATAACATCTCATAGTATAGGACGGGTCTCAGGATTGGAATGGGAAGGAGTTGGATATCACATCTCATGATAAAGAAAGGGTCTCAGGTTTGGAAGGGGAAGGATTTGGATATCACATCTCAAGTTATAGGACGGTTCTGTGGTTTGGTATTAGAAGCATTGAGATATCATATCTCATGCTATCGGAAGGGTCTCAGGATTGGATTGGGAAGGACTTGGATATCACATCTCATGTTATAGGAAGGGTCTCAGGTTTGTTATTAGAAGCATTGAGATATCACATCTCATGTTATAGGACAGTCTCAGGTTTGGTATTAGAAGCATTGAGATATAACATCTCATAGTATAGGACGGGTCTCAGGATTGGAATGGGAAGGAGTTTGATATCACATCTCATGCTATAGGAAGGGTCACAGGTTGGAATTGGAAGGAGTTGGATATCACAGCTCATGTTATAGGAAGGGTTTCAGGATTGGAATGGGAAGGACTTTGATATCACATTTCATGCTATCGGAAGGGTCTCAGAATTGGATTGGGAAGGAGTTGGATATCACATCTCATGTTATAGGAAGGGTCTCAGGATTGGAATGGGAAGGATTTGGATATCACATCTCATGTTATAGGAAGGGTCTCAGGTTTGTTATTAGAAGTATTGAGATATCGCATCTCATGTTATAGGACAGTCTTAGGTTTGGTATTAGAAGCATTGAGATGTCATATCTCATTGTATAGGACGGGTCTCAGGATTGGAATGGGAAGGAGTTGGATATCACATATCATGCTAAAGGAAGGGTTTCAGGATTGGAATGGGAAGGAGTTGGATATCACATCTCATGCTAAAGAAAGGGTCTCAGGTTTGGAAGGGGAAGGATTTGGATATCACATCTCAAGTTATAGGACGGTTCTGTGGTTTGGTATTAGAAGCATTGAGATATCATATCTTATGCTATCGGAAGGGTCTCAGGATTGGATTGGGAAGGAGTTGGATATCACATAGCATGTTATAGGAAGGGTCTCAAGATTGGAATGGGAAGGACTTGGATATCACATCTCATGTAATAGGAAGGGTCTCAGGTTTGTTATTAGAAGCATTGAGATATCGCATCTCATGTTATAGGAAGGGTCTCAGGATTGGAATGGGAAGGAGTTGTATATCACATCTCATGCTATAGGGAGGGTCTCAGGTTTGATATTAGAAGCATTGAGATATCATATCTCATGCTATCATAAGGGTCTCAGGATTGGATTGGGAAGGAGTTGGATATCACATCTCATGTTATAGGAAGGGTCTCAGGATTGGAATGGGAAAGATTTGGATATCACATCTCATGTTATAGGAAGGGTCTCAGGTTTGTTATTAGAAGCATTGAGATATCGCATCTCATGTTATAGGACAGTCTCAGGTTTGGTATTAGAAGCATTGAGATATATCTCATGGTATAGGACGGGTCTCAGGATTGGAATGGGAAGGAGTTGGATATCACATCTCATGCTATAGGAAGGGTCTCAGGATTGGAATGGGAAGGATTTGGATATCACATCTCATGTTAGAGGAAGGGTCTCAGGTTTGTTATTAGAAGCATTGAGATATCGCATCTCATGTTCTAGGAAGGGTCTCAGGATTGGAATGGGAAGGATTTGGATATCACATCTCATGTTATAGGAAGGGTCTCAGGTTTGTTATTAGAAGCATTGAGATATCGCATCTCATGTTATAGGACAGTCTCAGGTTTGGTATTAGAAGCATTGAGATATCATATCTCATGCTATCGGAAGGGTCTCAGGATTGGAATGGGAAGGATTTGGATATCACATCTCATGTTATAGGAAGGGTCTCAGGTTTGTTATTAGAAGCATTGAGATATCGCATCTCATGTTATAGGACAGTCTCAGGTTTGGTATTAGAAGCATTGAGATATCATATCTCATGCTATCGGAAGGGTCTCAGGATTGGAATGGGAAGGAGTTGGATATCGCATCTCATGCTATAGGAAGGGTCTCAGGTTGGAATTGGAAGGAGTTGGATATCACAGCTCATGTTATAGGAAGGGTTTCAGGATTGGAATGGGAAGGACTTTGATATCACATCTCATGCTATCGGAAGGGTCTTAGGATTGGATTGGGAAGGAGTTGGATATAACATCTCATGTTATAGGAAGGGTCTCAGGATTGGATGGGAAGAGTTGGATATCACATCTCATGTTATAGGAAGGGTATCAGGATTGGAATGGGAAGGACTTTGATATCACATCTCACGCTATAGGGAGGGTCTCAGGTTTGGTATTAGAAGCATTGAGATATCACATCTCATGTTATAGGAAGGGTCTCAGGTTTGTTATTAGAAGCATTGAGATATCACATCTCATGTTATAGGACAGTCTCAGGTTTGGTATTAGAAGCATTGAGATATAACATCTCATGGTATAGGACGGGTCTCAGGATTGGATGGGAAGAGTTGGATATCACCTCTCATGCTATAGTAAGGGTCTCAGGTTTGGTAGAAGCATTGGGATATCACATCTCATGCTATAGGAAGGGTCTCAGGATTGGAATGGGAAGGAGTTGGATATCACATCTCATGCTAAAGGAAGGGTCTCAGGTTTGGAAGGGGAAGGATTTGGATATCACATCTCAAGTTATAGGACGGGTCTGTGGTTTGGTATAAGAAGCATTGAGATATCATATCTCATGCTATCGGAAGGGTCTCAGTATTGGATTGCGAAGGAGTTGGATATCACATCTCATGTTATAGGAAGGCTCTCAGGTTTGTTATTAGAAGCATTGAGATATCACATCTCATGTTATAGGACAGTCTCAGGTTTGGTATTAGAAGCATTGAGATATCATCTCATGGTATAGGACGGGCCTCAGGATTGGAATGGGAAGGAGTTGGATATCACATCTCATGCTAAAGGAAGGGTCTCAGGTTTGGAAGGGGAAGGATTTGGATATCACATCTCAATTTATAGGACGGGTCTGTGGTTTGGTATTAGAAGCATTGAGATATCATATCTCATGCTATCGGAAGGGTCTCAGGATTGGATTGGGAAGGAGTTGGATATCACATCTCATGTTATAGGAAGGGTCTCAGGATTGGAATGGGAAGGATTTGGATATCACATCTCATGTTATAGGAAGGGTCTCAGGTTTGTTATTAGAAGTATTGAGATATCGCATCTCATGTTATAGGACAGTCTCAGGTTTGGTATTAGAAGCATTGAGATATCATATCTCATTGTATAGGACGGGTCTCAGGATTTGAATGGGAAGGAGTTGGATATCACATATCATGCTATAGGAAGGGTCTCAGGATTGGAATGGGAAGGAGTTGGATATCACATCTCATGATAAAGAAAGGGTCTCAGGTTTGGAAGGGGAAGGATTTGGATATCACATCTCAAGTTATAGGACGGTTGTGTGGTTTGGTATTAGAAGCATTGAGATATCATATCTCATGCTATCGGAAGGGTCTCAGGATTGGATTGGGAAGGAGTTGGATATCACATTGCATGTTATAGGAAGGGTCTCAAGATTGGAATGGGAATGACTTGGATATCACATCTCATGTAATAGGAAGGGTCTCAGGTTTGTTATTAGAAGCATTGAGATATCGCATCTCATGTTATAGGAAGGGTCTCAGGATTGGAATGGGAAGGAGTTGTATATCACATCTCATGCTATAGGGAGGGTCTCAGGTTTGATATTAGAAGCATTGAGATATCATATCTCATGCTATCATAAGGGTCTCAGGATTGGATTGGGAAGGAGTTGGATATCACATCTCATGTTATAGGAAGGGTCTCAGGATTGGAATGGGAAAGATTTGGATATCACATCTCATGTTATAGGAAGGGTCTCAGGTTTGGTATTAGAAGCATTGAGATATATCTCATGGTATAGGACGGGTCTCAGGATTGGAATGGGAAGGAGTTGGATATCACATCTCATGCTATAGGAAGGGTCTCAGGATTGGAATGGGAAGGATTTGGATATCACATCTCATGTTATAGGAAGGTTCTCAGGTTTGTTATTAGAAGCATTGAGATATTGCATCTCATGTTATAGGACAGTCTCAGGTTTGGTATTAGAAGCATTGAGATATCATATCTCATGCTATCGGAAGGGTCTCAGGATTGGAATGGGAAGGATTTGGATATCACATCTCATGTTATAGGAAGGGTCTCAGGTTTGTTATTAGAAGCATTGAGATATCGCATCTCATGTTATAGGACAGTCTCAGGTTTGGTATTAGAAGCATTGAGATATCATATCTCATGCTATCGGAAGGGTCTCAGGATTGGAATGGGAAGGAGTTGGATATCGCATCTCATGTTATAGGAAGGCTCTCAGGTTTGTTATTAGAAGCATTGAGATATCACATCTCATGTTATAGGACAGTCTCAGGTTTGGTATTAGAAGCATTGAGATATCATATCTCATGGTATAGGAAGGGTCTCAGGATTGGAATGGGAAGGATTTGGATATCACATCTCATGTTATAGGAAGGGTCTCAGGTTTGTTATTAGAAGCATTTAGTTGTCACATCTCATGTTCTAGGAAGGGTCTCAGGATTGGAATGGGAAGGATTTGGATATCACATCTCATGTTATAGGAAGGGTCTCAGGTTTGTTATTAGAAGCATTGAGATATCGCATCTCATGTTATAGGACAGTATCAGGTTTGGTATTAGAAGCATTGAGATATCATATCTCATGCTATCGGAAGGGTCTCAGGATTGGAATGGGAAGGATTTGGATATCACATCTCATGTTATAGGAAGGGTCTCAGGTTTGTTATTAGAAGCATTGAGATATCGCATCTCATGTTATAGGACAGTCTCTGGTTTGGTATTAGAAGCATTGAGATATCATATCTCATGCTATCGGAAGGGTCTCAGGATTGGAATGGGAAGGAGTTGGATATCGCATCTCATGTTATAGGAAGGCTCTCAGGTTTGTTATTAGAAGCATTGAGATATCACATCTCATGTTATAGGACAGTCTCAGGTTTGGTATTAGAAGCATTGAGATATCATATCTCATGGTATAGGACGGGTCTCAGGATTGCAATGGGAAGGAGTTGGATATCACAGCTCATGCTAAAGGAAGGGTCTCAGGTTTGGAAGGGGAAGGATTTGGATATCGCATCTCAATTTATAGGACAGGTCTGTGGTTTGGTATTAGAAGCATTGAGATATCATATCTAATGCTATCGGAAGGGTATCAGGATTGGATTGGGAAGGAGTTGGATATCACATCTCATGTTATAGGAAGGGTCTCAGGATTGGAATGGGAAGGATTTGGATATCACATCTCATGTTATAGGAAGGGTCTCAGGTTTGTTATTAGAAGCATTGAGATATCGCATCTCATGTTATAGGACAGTCTCAGGTTTGGTTTTAGAAGCATTGAGATATCATATCTCATTCTATAGGACGGGTCTCAGGATTGGAATGGGAGGAAGTTGGATATCACATATCATGCTATAGGAAGGGTCTCAGGATTGGAATGGGAAGGAGTTGGATATCACATCTCATGATAAAGAAAGGGTCTCAGGTTTGGAAGGGGAAGGATTTGGATATCACATCTCAAGTTATAGGACGGTTCTGTGGTTTGGTATTAGAAGCATTGAGATTGAGATATCATATCTCATGCTATCGGAAGGGTCTCAGGATTGGATTGGGAAGGACTTGGATATCACATCTCATGTTATAGGAAGGGTCTCAAGTTTGTTATTAGAAGCATTGAGATATCACATCTCATGTTATAGGACAGTCTCAGGTTTGGTATTAGAAGCATTGAGATATAACATCTCATAGTATAGGACGGGTCTCAGGATTGGAATGGGAAGGAGTTTGATATCACATCTCATGCCATGGGAAGGTCTCAGGTTTGCTAGAAGCATTAAGATATCACATCTCATGCTATCGGAAGGGTCTCAGAATTGGATTGGGAAGGAGTTGGATATAACATCTCATGTTATAGGAAGGGTCTCAGGATTGGATGGGAAGAGTTGGATATCACATCTCATGTTATAGGAAGGGTATCAGGATTGGAATGGGAAGGACTTTGATATCACATCTCACGCTATAGGGAGGGTCTCAGGTTTGGTATTAGAAGCATTGAGATATCACATCTCATGTTATAGGAAGGGTCTCAGGTTTGTTATTAGAAGCATTGAGATATCACATCTCATGTTATAGGACAGTCTCAGGTTTGGTATTAGAAGCATTGAGATATCACATCTCATGTTCTAGGAAGGGTCTCAGGATTGGAATGGGAAGGATTTGGATATCACATCTCATGTTATAGGAAGGGTCTCAGGTTTGTTATTAGAAGCATTGAGATATCGCATCTCATGTTATAGGACAGTCTCAGGTTTGGTATTAGAAGCATTGAGATATCATATCTCATGCTATCGGAAGGGTCTCAGGATTGGAATGGGAAGGATTTGGATATCACATCTCATGTTATCGGAAGGGTCTCAGGTTTGTTATTAGAAGCATTGAGATATCGCATCTCATGTTATAGGACAGTCTCAGGTTTGGTATTAGAAGCATTGAGATATCATATCTCATGCTATCGGAAGGGTCTCAGGATTGGAATGGGAAGGAGTTGGATATCGCATCTCATGTTATAGGAAGGCTCTCAGGTTTGTTATTAGAAGCATTGAGATATCACATCTCATGTTATAGGACAGTCTCAGGTTTGGTATTAGAAGCATTGAGATATCATATCTCATGGTATAGGAAGGGTCTCAGGATTGGAATGGGAAGGATTTGGATATCACATCTCATGTTATAGGAAGGGTCTCAGGTTTGTTATTAGAAGCATTGAGATATCACATCTCATGTTCTAGGAAGGGTCTCAGGATTGGAATGGGAAGGATTTGGATATCACATCTCATGTTATAGGAAGGGTCTCAGGTTTGTTATTAGAAGCATTGAGATATCGCATCTCATGTTATAGGACAGTCTCAGGTTTGGTATTAGAAGCATTGAGATATCATATCTCATGCTATCGGAAGGGTCTCAGGATTGGAATGGGAAGGATTTGGATATCACATCTCATGTTATAGGAAGGGTCTCAGGTTTGTTATTAGAAGCATTGAGATATCGCATCTCATGTTATAGGACAGTCTCTGGTTTGGTATTAGAAGCATTGAGATATCATATCTCATGCTATCGGAAGGGTCTCAGGATTGGAATGGGAAGGAGTTGGATATCGCATCTCATGTTATAGGAAGGCTCTCAGGTTTGTTATTAGAAGCATTGAGATATCACATCTCATGTTATAGGACAGTCTCAGGTTTGGTATTAGAAGCATTGAGATATCATATCTCATGGTATAGGACGGGTCTCAGGATTGCAATGGGAAGGAGTTGGATATCACAGCTCATGCTAAAGGAAGGGTCTCAGGTTTGGAAGGGGAAGGATTTGGATATCGCATCTCAATTTATAGGACAGGTCTGTGGTTTGGTATTAGAAGCATTGAGATATCATATCTAATGCTATCGGAAGGGTATCAGGATTGGATTGGGAAGGAGTTGGATATCACATCTCATGTTATAGGAAGGGTCTCAGGATTGGAATGGGAAGGATTTGGATATCACATCTCATGTTATAGGAAGGGTCTCAGGTTTGTTATTAGAAGCATTGAGATATCGCATCTCATGTTATAGGACAGTCTCAGGTTTGGTTTTAGAAGCATTGAGATATCATATCTCATTCTATAGGACGGGTCTCAGGATTGGAATGGGAGGAAGTTGGATATCACATATCATGCTATAGGAAGGGTCTCAGGATTGGAATGGGAAGGAGTTGGATATCACATCTCATGATAAAGAAAGGGTCTCAGGTTTGGAAGGGGAAGGATTTGGATATCACATCTCAAGTTATAGGACGGTTCTGTGGTTTGGTATTAGAAGCATTGAGATATCATATCTCATGCTATCGGAAGGGTCTCAGGATTGGATTGGGAAGGACTTGGATATCACATCTCATGTTATAGGAAGGGTCTCAAGTTTGTTATTAGAAGCATTGAGATATCACATCTCATGTTATAGGACAGTCTCAGGTTTGGTATTAGAAGCATTGAGATATAACATCTCATAGTATAGGACGGGTCTCAGGATTGGAATGGGAAGGAGTTTGATATCACATCTCATGCCATGGGAAGGTCTCAGGTTTGCTAGAAGCATTAAGATATCACATCTCATGCTATCGGAAGGGTCTCAGAATTGGATTGGGAAGGAGTTGGATATAACATCTCATGTTATAGGAAGGGTCTCAGGATTGGATGGGAAGAGTTGGATATCACATCTCATGTTATAGGAAGGGTATCAGGATTGGAATGGGAAGGACTTTGATATCACATCTCACGCTATAGGGAGGGTCTCAGGTTTGGTATTAGAAGCATTGAGATATCACATCTCATGTTATAGGAAGGGTCTCAGGTTTGTTATTAGAAGCATTGAGATATCACATCTCATGTTATAGGACAGTCTCAGGTTTGGTATTAGAAGCATTGAGATATCACATCTCATGTTCTAGGAAGGGTCTCAGGATTGGAATGGGAAGGATTTGGATATCACATCTCATGTTATAGGAAGGGTCTCAGGTTTGTTATTAGAAGCATTGAGATATCGCATCTCATGTTATAGGACAGTCTCAGGTTTGGTATTAGAAGCATTGAGATATCATATCTCATGCTATCGGAAGGGTCTCAGGATTGGAATGGGAAGGATTTGGATATCACATCTCATGTTATAGGAAGGGTCTCAGGTTTGTTATTAGAAGCATTGAGATATCGCATCTCATGTTATAGGACAGTCTCAGGTTTGGTATTAGAAGCATTGAGATATCATATCTCATGCTATCGGAAGGGTCTCAGGATTGAAATGGGAAGGAGTTGGATATCGCATCTCATGTTATAGGAAGGCTCTCAGGTTTGTTATTAGAAGCATTGAGATATCACATCTCATGTTATAGGACAGTCTCAGGTTTGGTATTAGAAGCATTGAGATATCATATCTCATGGTATAGGACGGGTCTCAGGATTGCAATGGGAAGGAGTTGGATATCACAGCTCATGCTAAAGGAAGGGTCTCAGGTTTGGAAGGGGAAGGATTTGGATATCGCATCTCAATTTATAGGACAGGTCTGTGGTTTGGTATTAGAAGCATTGAGATATCATATCTAATGCTATCGGAAGGGTATCAGGATTGGATTGGGAAGGAGTTGGATATCACATCTCATGTTATAGGAAGGGTCTCAGGATTGGAATGGGAAGGATTTGGATATCACATCTCATGTTATAGGAAGGGTCTCAGGTTTGTTATTAGAAGCATTGAGATATCGCATCTCATGTTATAGGACAGTCTCAGGTTTGGTATTAGAAGCATTGAGATATCATATCTCATTGTATAGGACGGGTCTCAGGATTGGAATGGGAGGAAGTTGGATATCACATATCATGCTATAGGAAGGGTCTCAGGATTGGAATGGGAAGGAGTTGGATATCACATCTCATGATAAAGAAAGGGTCTCAGGTTTGGAAGGGGAAGGATTTGGATATCACATCTCAAGTTATAGGACGGTTCTGTGGTTTGGTATTAGAAGCATTGAGATATCATATCTCATGCTATCGGAAGGGTCTCAGGACTGGATTGGGAAGGACTTGGATATCACATCTCATGTTATAGGAAGGGTCTCAAGTTTGTTATTAGAAGCATTGAGATATCACATCTCATGTTATAGGACAGTCTCAGGTTTGGTATTAGAAGCATTGAGATATAACATCTCATAGTATAGGACGGGTCTCAGGATTGGAATGGGAAGGAGTTTGATATCACATCTCATGCCATGGGAAGGTCTCAGGTTTGCTAGAAGCATTAAGATATCACATCTCATGCTATCAGAAGGGTCTCGGAATTGGATTGGGAAGGAGTTGGATATAACATCTCATGTTATAGGAAGGGTCTCAGGATTGGATGGGAAGAGTTGGATATCACATCTCATGTTATAGGAAGGGTATCAGGATTGGAATGGGAAGGACTTTGATATCACATCTCACGCTATAGGGAGGGTCTCAGGTTTGGTATTAGAAGCATTAAGATATCACATCTCATGTTATAGGAAGGGTCTCAGGTTTGTTATTAGAAGCATTGAGATATCACATCTCATGTTATAGGACAGTCTCAGGTTTGGTACTAGAAGCATTGAGATATAACATCTCATGGTATAGGATGGGTCTCAGGATTGGATGGGAAGAGTTGGATATCACCTCTCATGCTATAGTAAGGGTCTCAGGTTTGGTAGAAGCATTGGGATATCACATCTCATGCTATAGGAAGGGTCTCAGGATTGGAATGGGAAGGAGTTGGATATCACATCTCATGCTAAAGGAAGGGTCTCAGGTTTGGAAGGGGAAGGATTTGGATATCACATCTCAAGTTATAGGACGGGTCTGTGGTTTGGTATTAGAAGCATTGAGATATCATATCTCATGCTATCGGAAGGGTCTCAGGATTGGATTGCGAAGGAGTTGGATATCACATCTCATGTTATAGGAAGGCTCTCAGGTTTGTTATTAGAAGCATTGAGATATCACATCTCATGTTATAGGACAATCTCAGGTTTGGTATTAGAAGCATTGAGATATCATCTCATGGTATAGGACGGGCCTCAGGATTGGAATGGGAAGGAGTTGGATATCACATCTCATGCTAAAGGAAGGGTCTCAGGTTTGGAAGGGGAAGGATTTGGATATCACATCTCAATTTATAGGACAGGTCTGTGGTTTGGTATTAGAAGCATTGAGATATCATATCTCATGCTATCGGAAGGGTCTCAGGATTGGATTGGGAAGAAGTTGGATATCACATCTCATGTTATAGGAAGGGTCTCAGGATTGGAATGGGAAGGAGTTGGATATCACATCTCATGCTAAAGGAAGGGTCTCAGGTTTGGAAGGGGAAGGATTTGGATATCACATCTCAATTTATAGGACAGGTCTGTGGCTTGGTATTAGAAGCATTGAGATATCATATCTCATGCTATCGGAAGGGTCTCGGAATTGGATTGGGAAGGAGTTGGATATAACATCTCATGTTATAGGAAGGGTCTCAGGATTGGATGGGAAGAGTTGGATATCACATCTCATGTTATAGGAAGGGTATCAGGATTGGAATGGGAAGGACTTTGATATCACATCTCACGCTATAGGGAGGGTCTCAGGTTTGGTATTAGAAGCATTGAGATATCACATCTCATGTTATAGGAAGGGTCTCAGGTTTGTTATTAGAAGCATTGAGATATCACATCTCATGTTATAGGACAGTCTCAGGTTTGGTATTAGAAGCATTGAGATATAACATCTCATGGTATAGGACGGGTCTCAGGATTGGATGGGAAGAGTTGGATATCACCTCTCATGCTATAGTAAGGGTCTCAGGTTTGGTAGAAGCATTGGGATATCACATCTCATGCTATAGGAAGGGTCTCAGGATTGGAATGGGAAGGAGTTGGATATCACATCTCATGCTAAAGGAAGGGTCTCAGGTTTGGAAGGGGAAGGATTTGGATATCACATCTCAAGTTATAGGACGGGTCTGTGGTTTGGTGATAGAAGCATTGAGATATCATATCTCATGCTATCGGAAGGGTCTCAGGATTGGATTGCGAAGGAGTTGGATATCACATCTCATGTTATAGGAAGGCTCTCAGGTTTGTTATTAGAAGCATTGAGATATCACATCTCATGTTATAGGACAATCTCAGGTTTGGTATTAGAAGCATTGAGATGTCATCTCATGGTATAGGACGGGCCTCAGGATTGGAATGGGAAGGAGTTGGATATCACATCTTATGCTAAAGGAAGGGTCTCAGGTTTGGAAGGGGAAGGATTTGGATATCACATCTCAATTTATAGGACAGGTCTGTGGTTTGGTATTAGAAGCATTGAGATATCATATCTCATGCTATCGGAAGGGTCTCAGGATTGGATTGGGAAGAAGTTGGATATCACATCTCATGTTATAGGATGGGTCTCAGGATTGGAATGGGAAGGAGTTGGATATCACATCTCATGCTAAAGGAAGGGTCTCAGGTTTGGAAGGGGAAGGATTTGGATATCACATCTCAATTTATAGGACAGGTCTGTGGTTTGGTATTAGAAGCATTGAGATATCATATCTCATGCTATCGGAAGGGTCTCGGAATTGGATTGGGAAGGAGTTGGATATAACATCTCATGTTATAGGAAGGGTCTCAGGATTGGATGGGAAGAGTTGGATATCACATCTCATGTTATAGGAAGGGTATCAGGATTGGAATGGGAAGGACTTTGATATCACATCTCACGCTATAGGGAGGGTCTCAGGTTTGGTATTAGAAGCATTGAGATATCACATCTCATGTTATAGGAAGGGTCTCAGGTTTGTTATTAGAAGCATTGAGATATCACATCTCATGTTATAGGACAGTCTCAGGTTTGGTATTAGAAGCATTGAGATATAACATCTCATGGTATAGGACGGGTCTCAGGATTGGATGGGAAGAGTTGGATATCACCTCTCATGCTATAGTAAGGGTCTCAGGTTTGGTAGAAGCATTGGGATATCACATCTCATGCTATAGGAAGGGTCTCAGGATTGGAATGGGAAGGAGTTGGATATCACATCTCATGCTAAAGGAAGGGTCTCAGGTTTGGAAGGGGAAGGATTTGGATATCACATCTCAAGTTATAGGACGGGTCTGTGGTTTGGTATTAGAAGCATTGAGATATCATATCTCATGCTATCGGAAGGGTCTCAGGATTGGATTGCGAAGGAGTTGGATATCACATCTCATGTTATAGGAAGGCTCTCAGGTTTTGTTATTAGAAGCATTGAGATATCACATCTCATGTTATAGGACAATCTCAAGTTTGGTATTAGAAGCATTGAGATATCATCTCATGGTATAGGACGGGCCTCAGGATTGGAATGGGAAGGAGTTGGATATCACATCTCATGCTAAAGGAAGGGTCTCAGGTTTGGAAGGGGAAGGATTTGGATATCACATCTCAATTTATAGGACAGGTCTGTGGTTTGGTATTAGAAGCATTGAGATATCATATCTCATGCTATCGGAAGGGTCTCAGGATTGGATTGGGAAGAAGTTGGATATCACATCTCATGTTATAGGAAGGGTCTCAGGATTGGAATGGGAAGGATTTGGATATCACATCTCATGTTATAGGAAGGGTCTCAGGTTTGTTATTAGAAGCATTGAGATATCACATCTCATGCTATCGGAAGGGTATCAGGATTGGATTGGGAAGGAGTTGGATATCACATCTCATGTTATATGAAGGGTCTCAGGATTGGAATGGGAAGGATTTGGATATCACATCTCATGTTATAGGAAGGGTCTCAGGTTTGTTATTAGAAGCATTGAGATATCGCATCTCAAGTCATAGGACAGTCTCAGGTTTGGTCATAGAAGCATTGAGATATCATATCTCATTGTATAGGACGGGTCTCAGGATTGGAATGTGAAGGAGTTGGATATTCTATATCATGCTATAGGACGGGTCTCAGGATTGGAATGGGATGGAGTTGGATATCACATCTCATGATAAAGGAAGGGTCTCAGGTTTGGAAGGGGAAGGATTTGGATATCACATCTCAAGTTATAGGACTGGTCTGTGGTTTGGTATTAGAAGCATTGAGATATCATATCTCATGCTATCGGAAGGGTCTCAGGATTGGATTGGGAAGGAGTTGGATACCACATCTCATGTTATAGGAAGGGTCTCAAGATTTGAATGGGAAGGACTTGGATATCACATCTCATGTTATAGGAAGGGTCTCAGGTTTGTTATTAGAAGCATTGAGATATCACATCTCATGTTATAGGACAGTCTCAGGTTTGGTATTAGAAGCATCGAGATGTAACATCTCATAGTATAGGACGGGTCTCAGGATTGGAATGGGAAGGAGTTTGATATCACATCTCATGCCATGGGAAGGTCTCAGGTTTGCTAGAAGCATTAAGATATCACATCTCATGCTATCGGAAGGGTCTCAGGATTGGATTGGGAACGAGTTGGATATCACATCTCATGTTATAGGAAGGGTATCAGGATGGGAATGGGAAGGACTTTGATATCACATCTCACGCTATAGGGAGGGTCTCAGGTTTGGTATTAGAAGCATTGAGATATCACATCTCATGTTATAGGAAGGGTCTCAGGTTTGTTATTAGAAGCATTGAGATATCACATCTCATGTTATAGGACAGTCTCAGGTTTGGTATTAGAAGCATTGAGATATAACATCTCATGGTATAGGACGGGTCTCAGGATTGGATGGGAAGAGTTGGATATCACATCTCATGCCATAGGAAGGGTCTCAGGATTGGAATGGGAAGGAGTTGGATATCACATCTCATGCTAAAGGAAGGGTCTCAGGTTTGGAAGGGGAAGGATTTGGATATCACATCTCAAGTTATAGGATGGGTGTGTGTTTTGGTATTAGAAGCATTGAGATTTCATATCTCATGCTATCGGAAGGGTCTCAGGATTGGAATGGGAAGGACTTGGATATCACATCTCATGTTATAGGAAGAGTCTCAGGTTTTTTATTAGAAGCATTGAGATATAACATCTCATAGTATAGGACGGGTCTCAGGATTGGAATGGGAAGGAGTTTGATATCACATCTCATGCCATGGGAAGGTCTCAGGTTTGCTAGAAGCATTAAGATATCACATCTCATGCTATCGGAAGGGTCTCAGGATTGGATTGGGAAGGAGTTGGATATCGCATCTCATGCTATAGGAAGGGTCACAGGTTGGAATTGGAAGGAGTTGGATATAACATCTCATGTTATAGGAAGGGTTTCAGGATTGGAATGGGAAGGACTTTGATATCACATCTCATGCTATCGGAAGGGTCTCAGAATTGGATTGGGAAGGAGTTGGATATAACATCTCATGTTATAGGAAGGGTCTCAGGATTGGATGGGAAGAGTTGGATATCACATCTCATGTTATAGGAAGGGTATCAGGATTGGAATGGGAAGGACTTTGATATCACATCTCACGCTATAGGGAGGGCCTCAGGTTTGGTATTAGAAGCATTGCGATATCACATCTCTTGTTATAGGAAGGGTCTCAGGTTTGTTATTAGAAGCATTGAGATATCACATCTCATGTTATAGGACAGTCTCAGGTTTGGTATTAGAAGCATTGAGATATAACATCTCATGGTATAGGACGGGTCTCAGGATTGGATGGGAAGAGTTGGATATCACATCTCATGCTAAAGGAAGGGTCTCAGGTTTGGAAGGGGAAGGATTTGGATATCACATCTCAAGTTATAGGACGGGTCTGTGGTTTGGTATTAGAAGCATTGAGATATCACATCTCATGCTATCAGAAGGGTCTCAGGATTGGATTGCGAAGGAGTTGGATATCACATCTCATGTTATAGGAAGGCTCTCAGGTTTGTTATTAGAAGCATTGAGATATCACATCTCATGTTATAGGACAGTCTCAGGTTTGGTATTAGAAGCATTGAGATATCATCTCATGGTATAGGACGGGCCTCAGGATTGGAATGGGAAGGAGTTGGATATCACATCTCATGCTAAAGGAAGGGTCTCAGGTTTGGAAGGGGAAGGATTTGGATATCACATCTCAATTTATAGGACGGGTCTGTGGTTTGGTATTAGAAGCATTGAGATATCATATCTCATGCTATCGGAAGGGTCTCAGGATTGGATTGGGAAGGAATTGGATATCACATCTCATGTTATATGAAGGGTCTCAGGATTGGAATGGGAAGGATTTGGATATCACATCTCATGTTATAGGAAGGGTCTCAGGTTTGTTATTAGAAGTATTGAGATATTGCATCTCATGTTATAGGAAAGTCTCAGGTTTGGTATTAGAAGCATTGAGATGTCATATCTCATTGTATAGGACGGGTCTCAGGATTGGAATGGGAAGGAGTTGGATATCACATATCATGCTATAGGAAGGGTCTCAGGATTGGAATGGGAAGGAGTTGGATATCACATCTCATGATAAAGAAAGGGTCTCAGGTTTGGAAGGGGAAGGATTTGGATATCACATCTCATGTTATAGGACGGTTCTGTGGTTTGGTATTAGAAGCATTGAGATATCATATCTCATGCTATCGGAAGGGTCTCAGGATTGGATTGGGAAGGAGTTGGATATCACATAGCATGTTATAGGAAGGGTCTCAAGATTGGAATGGGAAGGACTTGGATATCACATCTCATGTAATAGGAAGGGTCTCAGGTTTGTTATTAGAAGCATTGAGATATCGCATCTCATGTTATAGGAAAGGTCTCAGGATTGGAATGGGAAGGAGTTGTATATCACATCTCATGCTATAGAGAGGGTCTCAGGTTTGATATTAGAAGCATTGAGATATCATATCTCATGCTATCATAAGGGTCTCAGGATTGGATTGGGAACGATTTGGATATCACATCTCATGTTATAGGAAGGGTCTCAGGTTTGTTATTAGAAGCATTGAGATATCGCATCTCATGTTATAGGACAGTCTCAGGTTTGGTATTAGAAGCATTGAGATATATCTCATGGTATAGGACGGGTCTCAGGATTGGAATGGGAAGGAGTTGGATATCACATCTCATGCTATAGGAAAGGTCTCAGGATTGGAATGGGAAGGATTTGGATATCACATCTCATGTTATAGGAAGGGTCTCAGGTTTGTTATTAGAAGCATTGAGATATCGCATCTCATGTTATAGGACAGTCTCAGGTTTGGTATTAGAAGCATTGAGATATCTTATCTCAAGCTATCAGAAGGGTCTCAGGATTGGAATGGGAAGGATTTGGATATCACATCTCATGTTATAGGAAGGGTCTCAGGTTTGTTATTAGAAGCATTGAGATATCGCATCTCATGTTATAGGACAGTCTCAGGTTTGGTATTAGAAGCATTGAGATATCATATCTCATGCTATCGGAAGGGTCTCAGGATTGGAATGGGAAGGAGTTGGATATCGCATCTCATGCTATAGGAAGGGTCACAGGTTGGAATTGGAAGGAGTTGGATATCACAGCTCATGTTATAGGAAGGGTTTCAGGATTGGAATGGGAAGGACTTTGATATCACATCTCATGCTATCGGAAGGGTCTCAGGATTGGATTGGGAAGGAGTTGGATATAACATCTCATGTTATAGGAAGGGTCTCAGGATTGGATGGGAAGAGTTGGATATCACATCTCATGTTATAGGAAGGGTATCAGGATTGGAATGGGAAGGACTTTGATATCACATCTCACGCTATAGGGAGGGTCTCAGGTTTGGTATTAGAAGCATTGAGATATCACATCTCATGTTATAGGAAGGGTCTCAGGTTTGTTATTAGAAGCATTGAGATATCACATCTCATGTTATAGGACAGTCTCAGGTTTGGTATTAGAAGCATTGAGATATAACATCTCATGGTATAGGACGGGTCTCAGGATTGGATGGGAAGAGTTGGATATCACCTCTCATGCTATAGTAAGGGTCTCAGGTTTGGTAGAAGCATTGGGATATCACATCTCATGCTATAGGAAGGGTCTCAGGATTGGAATGGGAAGGAGTTGGATATCACATCTCATGCTAAAGGAAGGGTCTCAGGTTTGGAAGGGGAAGGATTTGGATATCACATCTCAAGTTATAGGACGGGTCTGTGGTTTGGTATTAGAAGCATTGAGATGTCATATCTCATTGTATAGGACGGGTCTCAGGATTGGAATGGGAAGGAGTTGGATATCACATATCATGCTATAGGAAGGGTCTCAGGATTGGAATGGGAAGGAGTTGGATATCACATCTCATGATAAAGAAAGGGTCTCAGGTTTGGAAGGGGAAGGATTTGGATATCACATCTCATGTTATAGGACGGTTCTGTGGTTTGGTATTAGAAGCATTGAGATATCATATCTCATGCTATCGGAAGGGTCTCAGGATTGGATTGGGAAGGAGTTGGATTTCACATAGCATGTTATAGGAAGGGTCTCAAGATTGGAATGGGAAGGACTTGGATATCACATCTCATGTAATAGGAAGGGTCTCAGGTTTGTTATTAGAAGCATTGAGATATCGCATCTCATGTTATAGGAAAGGTCTCAGGATTGGAATGGGAAGGAGTTGTATATCACATCTCATGCTATAGAGAGTTTCTCAGGTTTGATATTAGAAGCATTGAGATATCATATCTCATGCTATCATAAGGGTCTCAGGATTGGATTGGGAAGGAGTTGGATATCACATCTCATGTTATAGGAAGGGTCTCAGGATTGGAATGGGAACGATTTGGATATCACATCTCATGTTATAGGAAGGGTCTCAGGTTTGTTATTAGAAGCATTGAGATATCGCATCTCATGTTATAGGACAGTCTCAGGTTTGGTATTAGAAGCATTGAGATATATCTCATGGTATAGGACGGGTCTCAGGATTGGAATGGGAAGGAGTTGGATATCACATCTCATGCTATAGGAAAGGTCTCAGGATTGGAATGGGAAGGATTTGGATATCACATCTCATGTTATAGGAAGGGTCTCAGGTTTGTTATGAGAAGCATTGAGATATCGCATCTCATGTTATAGGACAGTCTCAGGTTTGGTATTAGAAGCATTGAGATATCTTATCTCAAGCTATCAGAAGGGTCTCAGGATTGGAATGGGAAGGATTTGGATATCACATCTCATGTTATAGGAAGGGTCTCAGGTTTGTTATTAGAAGCATTGAGATATCGCATCTCATGTTATAGGACAGTCTCAGGTTTGGTATTAGAAGCATTGAGATATCATATCTCATGCTATCGGAAGGGTCTCAGGATTGGAATGGGAAGGAGTTGGATATCGCATCTCATGCTATAGGAAGGGTCACAGGTTGGAATTGGAAGGAGTTGGATATCACAGCTCATGTTATAGGAAGGGTTTCAGGATTGGAATGGGAAGGACTTTGATATCACATCTCATGCTATCGGAAGGGTCTCAGGATTGGATTGGGAAGGAGTTGGATATAACATCTCATGTTATAGGAAGGGTCTCAGGATTGGATGGGAAGAGTTGGATATCACATCTCATGTTATAGGAAGGGTATCAGGATTGGAATGGGAAGGACTTTGATATCACATCTCACGCTATAGGGAGGGTCTCAGGTTTGGTATTAGAAGCATTGAGATATCACATCTCATGTTATAGGAAGGGTCTCAGGTTTGTTATTAGAAGCATTGAGATATCACATCTCATGTTATAGGACAGTCTCAGGTTTGGTATTAGAAGCATTGAGATATAACATCTCATGGTATAGGACGGGTCTCAGGATTGGATGGGAAGAGTTGGATATCACCTCTCATGCTATAGTAAGGGTCTCAGGTTTGGTAGAAGCATTGGGATATCACATCTCATGCTATAGGAAGGGTCTCAGGATTGGAATGGGAAGGAGTTGGATATCACATCTCATGCTATAGGAAGGGTCTCAGGATTGGAATGGGAAGGATTTGGATATCACATCTCATGTTAGAGGAAGGGTCTCAGGTTTGTTATTAGAAGCATTGAGATATCGCATCTCATGTTCTAGGAAGGGTCTCAGGATTGGAATGGGAAGGATTTGGATATCACATCTCATGTTATAGGAAGGGTCTCAGGTTTGTTATTAGAAGCATTGAGATATCGCATCTCATGTTATAGGACAGTCTCAGGTTTGGTATTAGAAGCATTGAGATATCATATCTCATGCTATCGGAAGGGTCTCAGGATTGGAATGGGAAGGATTTGGATATCACATCTCATGTTATAGGAAGGGTCTCAGGTTTGTTATTAGAAGCATTGAGATATCGCATCTCATGTTATAGGACAGTCTCAGGTTTGGTATTAGAAGCATTGAGATATCATATCTCATGCTATCGGAAGGGTCTCAGGATTGGAATGGGAAGGAGTTGGATATCGCATCTCATGCTATAGGAAGGGTCACAGGTTGGAATTGGAAGGAGTTGGATATCACAGCTCATGTTATAGGAAGGGTTTCAGGATTGGAATGGGAAGGACTTTGATATCACATCTCATGCTATCGGAAGGGTCTCAGGATTGGATAGGGAAGGAGTTGGATATAACATCTCATGTTATAGGAAGGGTCTCAGGATTGGATGGGAAGAGTTGGATATCACATCTCATGTTATAGGAAGGGTATCAGGATTGGAATGGGAAGGACTTTGATATCACATCTCACGCTATAGGGAGGGTCTCAGGTTTGGTATTAGAAGCATTGAGATATCACATCTCATGTTATAGGAAGGGTCTCAGGTTTGTTATTAGAAGCATTGAGATATCACATCTCATGTTATAGGACAGTCTCAGGTTTGGTATTAGAAGCATTGAGATATAACATCTCATGGTATAGGACGGGTCTCAGGATTGGATGGGAAGAGTTGGATATCACCTCTCATGCTATAGTAAGGGTCTCAGGTTTGGTAGAAGCATTGGGATATCACATCTCATGCTATAGGAAGGGTCTCAGGATTGGAATGGGAAGGAGTTGGATATCACATCTCATGCTAAAGGAAGGGTCTCAGGTTTGGAAGGGGAAGGATTTGGATATCACATCTCAAGTTATAGGACGGGTCTGTGGTTTGGTATAAGAAGCATTGAGATATCATATCTCATGCTATCGGAAGGGTCTCAGGATTGGATTGCGAAGGAGTTGGATATCACATCTCATGTTATAGGAAGGCTCTCAGGTTTGTTATTAGAAGCATTGAGATATCACATCTCATGTTATAGGACAGTCTCAGGTTTGGTATTAGAAGCATTGAGATATCATCTCATGGTATAGGACGGGCCTCAGGATTGGAATGGGAAGGAGTTGGATATCACATCTCATGCTAAAGGAAGGGTCTCAGGTTTGGAAGGGGAAGGATTTGGATATCACATCTCAATTTATAGGACGGGTCTGTGGTTTGGTATTAGAAGCATTGAGATATCATATCTCATGCTATCGGAAGGGTCTCAGGATTGGATTGGGAAGGAGTTGGATATCACATCTCATGTTATAGGAAGGGTCTCAGGATTGGAATGGGAAGGATTTGGATATCACATCTCATGTTATAGGAAGGGTCTCAGGTTTGTTATTAGAAGTATTGAGATATCGCATCTCATGTTATAGGACAGTCTCAGGTTTGGTATTAGAAGCATTGAGATATCATATCTCATTGTATAGGACGGGTCTCAGGATTTGAATGGGAAGGAGTTGGATATCACATATCATGCTATAGGAAGGGTCTCAGGATTGGAATGGGAAGGAGTTGGATATCACATCTCATGATAAAGAAAGGGTCTCAGGTTTGGAAGGGGAAGGATTTGGATATCACATCTCAAGTTATAGGACGGTTGTGTGGTTTGGTATTAGAAGCATTGAGATATCATATCTCATGCTATCGGAAGGGTCTCAGGATTGGATTGGGAAGGAGTTGGATATCACATTGCATGTTATAGGAAGGGTCTCAAGATTGGAATGGGAATGACTTGGATATCACATCTCATGTAATAGGAAGGGTCTCAGGTTTGTTATTAGAAGCATTGAGATATCGCATCTCATGTAATAGGAAGGGTCTCAGGATTGGAATGGGAAGGAGTTGTATATCACATCTCATGCTATAGGGAGGGTCTCAGGTTTGATATTAGAAGCATTGAGATATCATATCTCATGCTATCATAAGGGTCTCAGGATTGGATTGGGAAGGAGTTGGATATCACATCTCATGTTATAGGAAGGGTCTCAGGATTGGAATGGGAAAGATTTGGATATCACATCTCATGTTATAGGAAGGGTCTCAGGTTTGGTATTAGAAGCATTGAGATATATCTCATGGTATAGGACGGGTCTCAGGATTGGAATGGGAAGGAGTTGGATATCACATCTCATGCTATAGGAAGGGTCTCAGGATTGGAATGGGAAGGATTTGGATATCACATCTCATGTTATAGGAAGGTTCTCAGGTTTGTTATTAGAAGCATTGAGATATCGCATCTCATGTTATAGGACAGTCTCAGGTTTGGTATTAGAAGCATTGAGATATCATATCTCATGCTATCGGAAGGGTCTCAGGATTGGAATGGGAAGGATTTGGATATCACATCTCATGTTATAGGAAGGGTCTCAGGTTTGTTATTAGAAGCATTGAGATATCGCATCTCATGTTATAGGACAGTCTCAGGTTTGGTATTAGAAGCATTGAGATATCATATCTCATGCTATCGGAAGGGTCTCAGGATTGGAATGGGAAGGAGTTGGATATCGCATCTCATGTTATAGGAAGGCTCTCAGGTTTGTTATTAGAAGCATTGAGATATCACATCTCATGTTATAGGACAGTCTCAGGTTTGGTATTAGAAGCATTGAGATATCATATCTCATGGTATAGGAAGGGTCTCAGGATTGGAATGGGAAGGATTTGGATATCACATCTCATGTTATAGGAAGGGTCTCAGGTTTGTTATTAGAAGCATTGAGATATCACATCTCATGTTCTAGGAAGGGTCTCAGGATTGGAATGGGAAGGATTTGGATATCACATCTCATGTTATAGGAAGGGTCTCAGGTTTGTTATTAGAAGCATTGAGATATCGCATCTCATGTTATAGGACAGTCTCAGGTTTGGTATTAGAAGCATTGAGATATCATATCTCATGCTATCGGAAGGGTCTCAGGATTGGAATGGGAAGGATTTGGATATCACATCTCATGTTATAGGAAGGGTCTCAGGTTTGTTATTAGAAGCATTGAGATATCGCATCTCATGTTATAGGACAGTCTCTGGTTTGGTATTAGAAGCATTGAGATATCATATCTCATGCTATCGGAAGGGTCTCAGGATTGGAATGGGAAGGAGTTGGATATCGCATCTCATGTTATAGGAAGGCTCTCAGGTTTGTTATTAGAAGCATTGAGATATCACATCTCATGTTATAGGACAGTCTCAGGTTTGGTATTAGAAGCATTGAGATATCATATCTCATGGTATAGGACGGGTCTCAGGATTGCAATGGGAAGGAGTTGGATATCACAGCTCATGCTAAAGGAAGGGTCTCAGGTTTGGAAGGGGAAGGATTTGGATATCGCATCTCAATTTATAGGACAGGTCTGTGGTTTGGTATTAGAAGCATTGAGATATCATATCTAATGCTATCGGAAGGGTATCAGGATTGGATTGGGAAGGAGTTGGATATCACATCTCATGTTATAGGAAGGGTCTCAGGATTGGAATGGGAAGGATTTGGATATCACATCTCATGTTATAGGAAGGGTCTCAGGTTTGTTATTAGAAGCATTGAGATATCGCATCTCATGTTATAGGACAGTCTCAGGTTTGGTTTTAGAAGCATTGAGATATCATATCTCATTCTATAGGACGGGTCTCAGGATTGGAATGGGAGGAAGTTGGATATCACATATCATGCTATAGGAAGGGTCTCAGGATTGGAATGGGAAGGAGTTGGATATCACATCTCATGATAAAGAAAGGGTCTCAGGTTTGGAAGGGGAAGGATTTGGATATCACATCTCAAGTTATAGGACGGTTCTGTGGTTTGGTATTAGAAGCATTGAGATATCATATCTCATGCTATCGGAAGGGTCTCAGGATTGGATTGGGAAGGACTTGGATATCACATCTCATGTTATAGGAAGGGTCTCAAGTTTGTTATTAGAAGCATTGAGATATCACATCTCATGTAATAGGACAGTCTCAGGTTTGGTATTAGAAGCATTGAGATATAACATCTCATAGTATAGGACGGGTCTCAGGATTGGAATGGGAAGGAGTTTGATATCACATCTCATGCCATGGGAAGGTCTCAGGTTTGCTAGAAGCATTAAGATATCACATCTCATGCTATCGGAAGGGTCTCAGAATTGGATTGGGAAGGAGTTGGATATAACATCTCATGTTATAGGAAGGGTCTCAGGATTGGATGGGAAGAGTTGGATATCACATCTCATGTTATAGGAAGGGTATCAGGATTGGAATGGGAAGGACTTTGATATCACATCTCACGCTATAGGGAGGGTCTCAGGTTTGGTATTAGAAGCATTGAGATATCACATCTCATGTTATAGGAAGGGTCTCAGGTTTGTTATTAGAAGCATTGAGATATCACATCTCATGTTATAGGACAGTCTCAGGTTTGGTATTAGAAGCATTGAGATATCACATCTCATGTTCTAGGAAGGGTCTCAGGATTGGAATGGGAAGGATTTGGATATCACATCTCATGTTATAGGAAGGGTCTCAGGTTTGTTATTAGAAGCATTGAGATATCGCATCTCATGTTATAGGACAGTCTCAGGTTTGGTATTAGAAGCATTGAGATATCATATCTCATGCTATCGGAAGGGTCTCAGGATTGGAATGGGAAGGATTTGGATATCACATCTCATGTTATAGGAAGGGTCTCAGGTTTGTTATTAGAAGCATTGAGATATCGCATCTCATGTTATAGGACAGTCTCAGGTTTGGTATTAGAAGCATTGAGATATCATATCTCATGCTATCGGAAGGGTCTCAGGATTGGAATGGGAAGGAGTTGGATATCGCATCTCATGTTATAGGAAGGCTCTCAGGTTTGTTATTAGAAGCATTGAGATATCACATCTCATGTTATAGGACAGTCTCAGGTTTGGTATTAGAAGCATTGAGATATCATATCTCATGGTATAGGAAGGGTCTCAGGATTGGAATGGGAAGGATTTGGATATCACATCTCATGTTATAGGAAGGGTCTCAGGTTTGTTATTAGAAGCATTGAGATATCACATCTCATGTTCTAGGAAGGGTCTCAGGATTGGAATGGGAAGGATTTGGATATCACATCTCATGTTATAGGAAGGGTCTCAGGTTTGTTATTAAAAGCATTGAGATATCGCATCTCATGTTATAGGACAGTCTCAGGTTTGGTATTAGAAGCATTGAGATATCATATCTCATGCTATCGGAAGGGTCTCAGGATTGGAATGGGAAGGATTTGGATATCACATCTCATGTTATAGGAAGGGTCTCAGGTTTGTTATTAGAAGCATTGAGATATCGCATCTCATGTTATAGGACAGTCTCTGGTTTGGTATTAGAAGCATTGAGATATCATATCTCATGCTATCGGAAGGGTCTCAGGATTGGAATGGGAAGGTGTTGGATATCGCATCTCATGTTATAGGAAGGCTCTCAGGTTTGTTATTAGAAGCATTGAGATATCACATCTCATGTTATAGGACAGTCTCAGGTTTGGTATTAGAAGCATTGAGATATAACATCTCATGGTATAGGACGGGTCTCAGGATTGGATGGGAAGAGTTGGATATCACCTCTCATGCTATAGTAAGGGTCTCAGGTTTGGTAGAAGCATTGGGATATCACATCTCATGCTATAGGAAGGGTCTCAGGATTGGAATGGGAAGGAGTTGGATATCACATCTCATGCTAAAGGAAGGGTCTCAGGTTTGGAAGGGGAAGGATTTGGATATCACATCTCAAGTTATAGGACGGGTCTGTGGTTTGGTATTAGAAGCATTGAGATATCATATCTCATGCTATCGGAAGGGTCTCAGGATTGGATTGCGAAGGAGTTGGATATCACATCTCATGTTATAGGAAGGCTCTCAGGTTTGTTATTAGAAGCATTGAGATATCACATCTCATGTTATAGGACAATCTCAAGTTTGGTATTAGAAGCATTGAGATATCATCTCATGGTATAGGACGGGCCTCAGGATTGGAATGGGAAGGAGTTGGATATCACATCTCATGCTAAAGGAAGGGTCTCAGGTTTGGAAGGGGAAGGATTTGGATATCACATCTCAATTTATAGGACAGGTCTGTGGTTTGGTATTAGAAGCATTGAGATATCATATCTCATGCTATCGGAAGGGTCTCAGGATTGGATTGGGAAGAAGTTGGATATCACATCTCATGTTATAGGAAGGGTCTCAGGATTGGAATGGGAAGGATTTGGATATCACATCTCATGTTATAGGAAGGGTCTCAGGTTTGTTATTAGAAGCATTGAGATATCACATCTCATGCTATCGGAAGGGTATCAGGATTGGATTGGGAAGGAGTTGGATATCACATCTCATGTTATATGAAGGGTCTCAGGATTGGAATGGGAAGGATTTGGATATCACATCTCATGTTATAGGAAGGGTCTCAGGTTTGTTATTAGAAGCATTGAGATATCGCATCTCAAGTCATAGGACAGTCTCAGGTTTGGTCATAGAAGCATTGAGATATCATATCTCATTGTATAGGACGGGTCTCAGGATTGGAATGTGAAGGAGTTGGATATTCTATATCATGCTATAGGACGGGTCTCAGGATTGGAATGGGATGGAGTTGGATATCACATCTCATGATAAAGGAAGGGTCTCAGGTTTGGAAGGGGAAGGATTTGGATATCACATCTCAAGTTATAGGACTGGTCTGTGGTTTGGTATTAGAAGCATTGAGATATCATATCTCATGCTATCGGAAGGGTCTCAGGATTGGATTGGGAAGGAGTTGGATACCACATCTCATGTTATAGGAAGGGTCTCAAGATTTGAATGGGAAGGACTTGGATATCACATCTCATGTTATAGGAAGGGTCTCAGGTTTGTTATTAGAAGCATTGAGATATCACATCTCATGTTATAGGACAGTCTCAGGTTTGGTATTAGAAGCATTGAGATGTAACATCTCATAGTATAGGACGGGTCTCAGGATTGGAATGGGAAGGAGTTTGATATCACATCTCATGCCATGGGAAGGTCTCAGGTTTGCTAGAAGCATTAAGATATCACATCTCATGCTATCGGAAGGGTCTCAGGATTGGATTGGGAACGAGTTGGATATCACATCTCATGTTATAGGAAGGGTATCAGGATGGGAAAGGGAAGGACTTTGATATCACATCTCACGCTATAGGGAGGGTCTCAGGTTTGGTATTAGAAGCATTGAGATATCACATCTCATGTTATAGGAAGGGTCTCAGGTTTGTTATTAGAAGCATTGAGATATCACATCTCATGTTATAGGACAGTCTCAGGTTTGGTATTAGAAGCATTGAGATATAACATCTCATGGTATAGGACGGGTCTCAGGATTGGATGGGAAGAGTTGGATATCACATCTCATGCCATAGGAAGGGTCTCAGGATTGGAATGGGAAGGAGTTGGATATCACATCTCATGCTAAAGGAAGGGTCTCAGGTTTGGAAGGGGAAGGATTTGGATATCACATCTCAAGTTATAGGATGGGTGTGTGTTTTGGTATTAGAAGCATTGAGATTTCATATCTCATGCTATCGGAAGGGTCTCAGGATTGGAATGGGAAGGACTTGGATATCACATCTCATGTTATAGGAAGAGTCTCAGGTTTTTTATTAGAAGCATTGAGATATAACATCTCATAGTATAGGACGGGTCTCAGGATTGGAATGGGAAGGAGTTTGATATCACATCTCATGCCATGGGAAGGTCTCAGGTTTGCTAGAAGCATTAAGATATCACATCTCATGCTATCGGAAGGGTCTCAGGATTGGATTGGGAAGGAGTTGGATATCGCATCTCATGCTATAGGAAGGGTCACAGGTTGGAATTGGAAGGAGTTGGATATCACAGCTCATGTTATAGGAAGGGTTTCAGGATTGGAATGGGAAGGACTTTGATATCACATCTCATGCTATCGGAAGGGTCTCAGAATTGGATTGGGAAGGAGTTGGATATAACATCTCATGTTATAGGAAGGGTCTCAGGATTGGATGGGAAGAGTTGGATATCACATCTCATGTTATAGGAAGGGTATCAGGATTGGAATGGGAAGGACTTTGATATCACATCTCACGCTATAGGGAGGGTCTCAGGTTTGGTATTAGAAGCATTGCGATATCACATCTCTTGTTATAGGAAGGGTCTCAGGTTTGTTATTAGAAGCATTGAGATATCACATCTCATGTTATAGGACAGTCTCAGGTTTGGTATTAGAAGCATTGAGATATAACATCTCATGGTATAGGACGGGTCTCAGGATTGGATGGGAAGAGTTGGATATCACCTCTCATGCTATAGTAAGGGTCTCAGGTTTGGTAGAAGCATTGGGATATCACATCTCATGCTATAGGAAGGGTCTCAGGATTGGAATGGGAAGGAGTTGGATATCACATCTCATGCTAAAGGAAGGGTCTCAGGTTTGGAAGGGGAAGGATTTGGATATCACATCTCAAGTTATAGGACGGGTCTGTGGTTTGGTATTAGAAGCATTGAGATATCACATCTCATGCTATCAGAAGGGTCTCAGGATTGGATTGCGAAGGAGTTGGATATCACATCTCATGTTATAGGAAGGCTCTCAGGTTTGTTATTAGAAGCATTGAGATATCACATCTCATGTTATAGGACAGTCTCAGGTTTGGTATTAGAAGCATTGAGATATCATCTCATGGTATAGGACGGGCCTCAGGATTGGAATGGGAAGGAGTTGGATATCACATCTCATGCTAAAGGAAGGGTCTCAGGTTTGGAAGGGGAAGGATTTGGATATCACATCTCAATTTATAGGACGGGTCTGTGGTTTGGTATTAGAAGCATTGAGATATCATATCTCATGCTATCGGAAGGGTCTCAGGATTGGATTGGGAAGGAATTGGATATCACATCTCATGTTATAGGAAGGGTCTCAGGATTGGAATGGGAAGGATTTGGATATCACATCTCATGTTATAGGAAGGGTCTCAGGTTTGTTATTAGAAGTATTGAGATATTGCATCTCATGTTATAGGACAGTCTCAGGTTTGGTATTAGAAGCATTGAGATGTCATATCTCATTGTATAGGACGGGTCTCAGGATTGGAATGGGAAGGAGTTGGATATCACATAGCATGTTATAGGAAGGGTCTCAAGATTGGAATGGGAAGGACTTGGATATCACATCTCATGTAATAGGAAGGGTCTCAGGTTTGTTATTAGAAGCATTGAGATATCGCATCTCATGTTATAGGAAAGGTCTCAGGATTGGAATGGGAAGGAGTTGTATATCACATCTCATGCTATAGAGAGGGTCTCAGGTTTGATATTAGAAGCATTGAGATATCATATCTCATGCTATCATAAGGGTCTCAGGATTGGATTGGGAAGGAGTTGGATATCACATCTCATGTTATAGGAAGGGTCTCAGGATTGGAATGGGAACGATTTGGATATCACATCTCATGTTATAGGAAGGGTCTCAGGTTTGTTATTAGAAGCATTGAGATATCGCATCTCATGTTATAGGACAGTCTCAGGTTTGGTATTAGAAGCATTGAGATATATCTCCTGGTATAGGACGGGTCTCAGGATTGGAATGGGAAGGAGTTGGATATCACATCTCATGTTATAGGAAAGGTCTCAGGATTGGAATGGGAAGGAGTTGTATATCACATCTCATGCTATAGAGAGGGTCTCAGGTTTGATATTAGAAGCATTGAGATATCATATCTCATGCTATCATAAGGGTCTCAGGATTGGATTGGGAAGGAGTTGGATATCACATCTCATGTTATAGGACGGTTCTGTGGTGTGGTATTAGAAGCATTGAGATATCATATCTCATGCTATCGGAAGGGTCTCAGGATTGGATTGGGAAGGAGTTGGATATCACATAGCATGTTATAGGAAGGGTCTCAAGATTGGAATGGGAAGGACTTGGATATCACATCTCATGTAATAGGAAGGGTCTCAGGTTTGTTATTAGAAGCATTGAGATATCGCATCTCATGTTATAGGAAAGGTCTCAGGATTGGAATGGGAAGGAGTTGTATATCACATCTCATGCTATAGAGAGGGTCTCAGGTTTGATATTAGAAGCATTGAGATATCATATCTCATGCTATCATAAGGGTCTCAGGATTGGATTGGGAAGGAGTTGGATATCACATCTCATGTTATAGGAAGGGTCTCAGGATTGGAATGGGAACGATTTGGATATCACATCTCATGTTATAGGAAGGGTCTCAGGTTTGTTATTAGAAGCATTGAGATATCGCATCTCATGTTATAGGACAGTCTCAGGTTTGGTATTAGAAGCATTGAGATATATCTCCTGGTATAGGACGGGTCTCAGGATTGGAATGGGAAGGAGTTGGATATCACATCTCATGCTATAGGAAAGGTCTCAGGATTGGAATGGGAAGGATTTGGATATCACATCTCATGTTATAGGAAGGGTCTCAGGTTTGTTATTAGAAGCATTGAGATATCGCATCTCATGTTATAGGACAGTCTCAGGTTTGGTATTAGAAGCATTGAGATATCTTATCTCAAGCTATCAGAAGGGTCTCAGGATTGGAATGGGAAGGATTTGGATATCACATCTCATGTTATAGGAAGGGTCTCAGGTTTGTTATTAGAAGCATTGAGATATCGCATCTCATGTTATAGGACAGTCTCAGGTTTGGT
The DNA here is from genome assembly GCF_040938575.1 of Ambystoma mexicanum. NCBI lineage: Eukaryota > Metazoa > Chordata > Amphibia > Caudata > Ambystomatidae > Ambystoma > Ambystoma mexicanum. Next base: position 346,096,250 of record NC_090936.1, read on the forward strand.
ATTAGAAGCATTGAGATATCATATCTCATGCTATCGGAAGGGTCTCAGGATTGGAATGGGAAGGAGTTGGATATCGCATCTCATGCTATAGGAAGGGTCACAGGTTGGAATTGGAAGGAGTTGGATATCACAGCTCATGTTATAGGAAGGGTATCAGGATGGGAAAGGGAAGGACTTTGATATCACATCTCACGCTATAGGGAGGGTCTCAGGTTTGGTATTAGAAGCATTGAGATATCACATCTCATGTTATAGGAAGGGTCTCAGGTTTGTTATTAGAAGCATTGAGATATCACATCTCATGTTATAGGACACTCTCAGGTTTGGTATTAGAAGCATTGAGATATAACATCTCATGGTATAGGACGGGTCTCAGGATTGGATGGGAAGAGTTGGATATCACATCTCATGCCATAGGAAGGGTCTCAGGATTGGAATGGGAAGGAGTTGGATATCACATCTCATGCTAAAGGAAGGGTCTCAGGTTTGGAAGGGGAAGGATTTGGATATCACATCTCAAGTTATAGGATGGGTGTGTGTTTTGGTATTAGAAGCATTGAGATTTCATATCTCATGCTATCGGAAGGGTCTCAGGATTGGAATGGGAAGGACTTGGATATCACATCTCATGTTATAGGAAGAGTCTCAGGTTTTTTATTAGAAGCATTGAGATATAACATCTCATAGTATAGGACGGGTCTCAGGATTGGAATGGGAAGGAGTTTGATATCACATCTCATGCCATGGGAAGGTCTCAGGTTTGCTAGAAGCATTAAGATATCACATCTCATGCTATCGGAAGGGTCTCAGGATTGGATTGGGAACGAGTTGGATATCACATCTCATGTTATAGGAAGGGTATCAGGATGGGAAAGGGAAGGACTTTGATATCACATCTCACGCTATAGGGAGGGTCTCAGGTTTGGTATTAGAAGCATTGAGATATCACATCTCATGTTATAGGAAGGGTCTCAGGTTTGTTATTAGAAGCATTGAGATATCACATCTCATGTTATAGGACAGTCTCAGGTTTGGTATTAGAAGCATTGAGATATAACATCTCATGGTATAGGACGGGTCTCAGGATTGGATGGGAAGAGTTGGATATCACATCTCATGCCATAGGAAGGGTCTCAGGATTGGAATGGGAAGGAGTTGGATATCACATCTCATGCTAAAGGAAGGGTCTCAGGTTTGGAAGGGGAAGGATTTGGATATCACATCTCAAGTTATAGGATGGGTGTGTGTTTTGGTATTAGAAGCATTGAGATTTCATATCTCATGCTATCGGAAGGGTCTCAGGATTGGAATGGGAAGGACTTGGATATCACATCTCATGTTATAGGAAGAGTCTCAGGTTTTTTATTAGAAGCATTGAGATATAACATCTCATAGTATAGGACGGGTCTCAGGATTGGAATGGGAAGGAGTTTGATATCACATCTCATGCCATGGGAAGGTCTCAGGTTTGCTAGAAGCATTAAGATATCACATCTCATGCTATCGGAAGGGTCTCAGGATTGGATTGGGAAGGAGTTGGATATCGCATCTCATGCTATAGGAAGGGTCACAGGTTGGAATTGGAAGGAGTTGGATATCACAGCTCATGTTATAGGAAGGGTTTCAGGATTGGAATGGGAAGGACTTTGATATCACATCTCATGCTATCGGAAGGGTCTCAGAATTGGATTGGGAAGGAGTTGGATATAACATCTCATGTTATAGGAAGGGTCTCAGGATTGGATGGGAAGAGTTGGATATCACATCTCATGTTATAGGAAGGGTATCAGGATTGGAATGGGAAGGACTTTGATATCACATCTCACGCTATAGGGAGGGTCTCAGGTTTGGTATTAGAAGCATTGCGATATCACATCTCTTGTTATAGGAAGGGTCTCAGGTTTGTTATTAGAAGCATTGAGATATCACATCTCATGTTATAGGACAGTCTCAGGTTTGGTATTAGAAGCATTGAGATATAACATCTCATGGTATAGGACGGGTCTCAGGATTGGATGGGAAGAGTTGGATATCACCTCTCATGCTATAGTAAGGGTCTCAGGTTTGGTAGAAGCATTGGGATATCACATCTCATGCTATAGGAAGGGTCTCAGGATTGGAATGGGAAGGAGTTGGATATCACATCTCATGCTAAAGGAAGGGTCTCAGGTTTGGAAGGGGAAGGATTTGGATATCACATCTCAAGTTATAGGACGGGTCTGTGGTTTGGTATTAGAAGCATTGAGATATCACATCTCATGCTATCAGAAGGGTCTCAGGATTGGATTGCGAAGGAGTTGGATATCACATCTCATGTTATAGGAAGGCTCTCAGGTTTGTTATTAGAAGCATTGAGATATCACATCTCATGTTATAGGACAGTCTCAGGTTTGGTATTAGAAGCATTGAGATATCATCTCATGGTATAGGACGGGCCTCAGGATTGGAATGGGAAGGAGTTGGATATCACATCTCATGCTAAAGGAAGGGTCTCAGGTTTGGAAGGGGAAGGATTTGGATATCACATCTCAATTTATAGGACGGGTCTGTGGTTTGGTATTAGAAGCATTGAGATATCATATCTCATGCTATCGGAAGGGTCTCAGGATTGGATTGGGAAGGAATTGGATATCACATCTCATGTTATAGGAAGGGTCTCAGGATTGGAATGGGAAGGATTTGGATATCACATCTCATGTTATAGGAAGGGTCTCAGGTTTGTTATTAGAAGTATTGAGATATTGCATCTCATGTTATAGGACAGTCTCAGGTTTGGTATTAGAAGCATTGAGATGTCATATCTCATTGTATAGGACGGGTCTCAGGATTGGAATGGGAAGGAGTTGGATATCACATATCATGCTATAGGAAGGGTCTCAGGATTGGAATGGGAAGGAGTTGGATATCACATCTCATGATAAAGAAAGGGTCTCAGGTTTGGAAGGGGAAGGATTTGGATATCACATCTCATGTTATAGGACGGTTCTGTGGTGTGGTATTAGAAGCATTGAGATATCATATCTCATGCTATCGGAAGGGTCTCAGGATTGGATTGGGAAGGAGTTGGATATCACATAGCATGTTATAGGAAGGGTCTCAAGATTGGAATGGGAAGGACTTGGATATCACATCTCATGTAATAGGAAGGGTCTCAGGTTTGTTATTAGAAGCATTGAGATATCGCATCTCATGTTCTAGGAAAGGTCTCAGGATTGGAATGGGAAGGAGTTGTATATCACATCTCATGCTATAGAGAGGGTCTCAGGTTTGATATTAGAAGCATTGAGATATCATATCTCATGCTATCATAAGGGTCTCAGGATTGGATTGGGAAGGAGTTGGATATCACATCTCATGTTATAGGAAGGGTCTCAGGATTGGAATGGGAACGATTTGGATATCACATCTCATGTTATAGGAAGGGTCTCAGGTTTGTTATTAGAAGCATTGAGATATCGCATCTCATGTTATAGGACAGTCTCAGGTTTGGTATTAGAAGCATTGAGATATATCTCCTGGTATAGGACGGGTCTCAGGATTGGAATGGGAAGGAGTTGGATATCACATCTCATGCTATAGGAAAGGTCTCAGGATTGGAATGGGAAGGATTTGGATATCACATCTCATGTTATAGGAAGGGTCTCAGGTTTGTTATTAGAAGCATTGAGATATCGCATCTCATGTTATAGGACAGTCTCAGGTTTGGTATTAGAAGCATTGAGATATCTTATCTCAAGCTATCAGAAGGGTCTCAGGATTGGAATGGGAAGGATTTGGATATCACATCTCATGTTATAGGAAGGGTCTCAGGTTTGTTATTAGAAGCATTGAGATATCGCATCTCATGTTATAGGACAGTCTCAGGTTTGGTATTAGAAGCATTGAGATATCATATCTCATGCTATCGGAAGGGTCTCAGGATTGGAATGGGAAGGAGTTGGATATCGCATCTCATGCTATAGGAAGGGTCACAGGTTGGAATTGGAAGGAGTTGGATATCACAGCTCATGTTATAGGAAGGGTTTCAGGATTGGAATGGGAAGGACTTTGATATCACATCTCATGCTATCGGAAGGGTCTCAGGATTGGATTGGGAAGGAGTTGGATATAACATCTCATGTTATAGGAAGGGTCTCAGGATTGGATGGGAAGAGTTGGATATCACATCTCATGTTATAGGAAGGGTATCAGGATTGGAATGGGAAGGACTTTGATATCACATCTCACGCTATAGGGAGGGTCTCAGGTTTGGTATTAGAAGCATTGAGATATCACATCTCATGTTATAGGAAGGGTCTCAGGTTTGTTATTAGAAGCATTGAGATATCACATCTCATGTTATAGGACAGTCTCAGGTTTGGTATTAGAAGCATTGAGATATAACATCTCATGGTATAGGACGGGTCTCAGGATTGGATGGGAAGAGTTGGATATCACCTCTCATGCTATAGTAAGGGTCTCAGGTTTGGTAGAAGCATTGGGATATCACATCTCATGCTATAGGAAGGGTCTCAGGATTGGAATGGGAAGGAGTTGGATATCACATCTCATGCTAAAGGAAGGGTCTCAGGTTTGGAAGGGGAAGGATTTGGATATCACATCTCAAGTTATAGGACGGGTCTGTGGTTTGGTATTAGAAGCATTGAGATGTCATATCTCATTGTATAGGACGGGTCTCAGGATTGGAATGGGAAGGAGTTGGATATCACATATCATGCTATAGGAAGGGTCTCAGGATTGGAATGGGAAGGAGTTGAATATCACATCTCATGATAAAGAAAGGGTCTCAGGTTTGGAAGGGGAAGGATTTGGATATCACATCTCATGTTATAGGACGGTTCTGTGGTTTGGTATTAGAAGCATTGAGATATCATATCTCATGCTATCGGAAGGGTCTCAGGATTGGATTGGGAAGGAGTTGGATTTCACATAGCATGTTATAGGAAGGGTCTCAAGATTGGAATGGGAAGGACTTGGATATCACATCTCATGTAATAGGAAGGGTCTCAGGTTTGTTATTAGAAGCATTGAGATATCGCATCTCATGTTATAGGAAAGGTCTCAGGATTGGAATGGGAAGGAGTTGTATATCACATCTCATGCTATAGAGAGGGTCTCAGGTTTGATATTAGAAGCATTGAGATATCATATCTCATGCTATCATAAGGGTCTCAGGATTGGATTGGGAAGGAGTTGGATATCACATCTCATGTTATAGGAAGGGTCTCAGGATTGGAATGGGAACGATTTGGATATCACATCTCATTTTATAGGAAGGGTCTCAGGTTTGTTATTAGAAGCATTGAGATATCGCATCTCATGTTATAGGACAGTCTCAGGTTTGGTATTAGAAGCATTGAGATATATCTCATGGTATAGGACGGGTCTCAGGATTGGAATGGGAAGGAGTTGGATATCACATCTCATGCTATAGGAAAGGTCTCAGGATTGGAATGGGAAGGATTTGGATATCACATCTCATGTTATAGGAAGGGACTCAGGTTTGTTATTAGAAGCATTGAGATATCGCATCTCATGTTATAGGACAGTCTCAGGTTTGGTATTAGAAGCATTGAGATATCTTATCTCAAGCTATCAGAAGGGTCTCAGGATTGGAATGGGAAGGATTTGGATATCACATCTCATGTTATAGGAAGGGTCTCAGGTTTGTTATTAGAAGCATTGAGATATCGCATCTCATGTTATAGGACAGTCTCAGGTTTGGTATTAGAAGCATTGAGATATCATATCTCATGCTATCGGAAGGGTCTCAGATTTGGAATGGGAAGGAGTTGGATATCGCATCTCATGCTATAGGAAGGGTCACAGGTTGGAATTGGAAGGAGTTGGATATCACAGCTCATGTTATAGGAAGGGTTTCAGGATTGGAATGGGAAGGACTTTGATATCACATCTCATGCTATCGGAAGGGTCTCAGGATTGGATTGGGAAGGAGTTGGATATAACATCTCATGTTATAGGAAGGGTCTCAGGATTGGATGGGAAGAGTTGGATATCACATCTCATGTTATAGGAAGGGTATCAGGATTGGAATGGGAAGGACTTTGATATCACATCTCACGCTATAGGGAGGGTCTCAGGTTTGGTATTAGAAGCATTGAGATATCACATCTCATGTTATAGGAAGGGTCTCAGGTTTGTTATTAGAAGCATTGAGATATCACATCTCATGTTATAGGACAGTCTCAGGTTTGGTATTAGAAGCATTGAGATATAACATCTCATGGTATAGGACGGGTCTCAGGATTGGATGGGAAGAGTTGGATATCACCTCTCATGCTATAGTAAGGGTCTCATTTTTGGTAGAAGCATTGGGATATCACATCTCATGCTATAGGAAGGGTCTCAGGATTGGAATGGGAAGGAGTTGGATATCACATCTCATGCTATAGGAAGGGTCTCAGGATTGGAATGGGAAGGATTTGGATATCACATCTCATGTTAGAGGAAGGGTCTCAGGTTTGTTATTAGAAGCATTGAGATATCGCATCTAATGTTCTAGGAAGGGTCTCAGGATTGGAATGGGAAGGATTTGGATATCACATCTCATGTTATAGGAAGGGTCTCAGGTTTGTTATTAGAAGCATTGAGATATCGCATCTCATGTTATAGGACAGTCTCAGGTTTGGTATTAGAAGCATTGAGATATCATATCTCATGCTATCGGAAGGGTCTCAGGATTGGAATGGGAAGGATTTGGATATCACATCTCATGTTATAGGAAGGGTCTCAGGTTTGTTATTAGAAGCATTGAGATATCGCATCTCATGTTATAGGACAGTCTCAGGTTTGGTATTAGAAGCATTGAGATATCATATCTCATGCTATCGGAAGGGTCTCAGGATTGGAATGGGAAGGAGTTGGATATCGCATCTCATGCTATAGGAAGGGTCACAGGTTGGAATTGGAAGGAGTTGGATATCACAGCTCATGTTATAGGAAGGGTTTCAGGATTGGAATGGGAAGGACTTTGATATCACATCTCATGCTATCGGAAGGGTCTCAGGATTGGATTGGGAAGGAGTTGGATATAACATCTCATGTTATAGGAAGGGTCTCAGGATTGGATGGGAAGAGTTGGATATCACATCTCATGTTATAGGAAGGGTATCAGGATTGGAATGGGAAGGACTTTGATATCACATCTCACGCTATAGGGAGGGTCTCAGGTTTGGTATTAGAAGCATTGAGATATCACATCTCATGTTATAGGAAGGGTCTCAGGTTTGTTATTAGAAGCATTGAGATATCACATCTCATGTTATAGGACAGTCTCAGGTTTGGTATTAGAAGCATTGAGATATAACATCTCATGGTATAGGACGGGTCTCAGGATTGGATGGGAAGAGTTGGATATCACCTCTCATGCTATAGTAAGGGTCTCAGGTTTGGTAGAAGCATTGGGATATCACATCTCATGCTATAGGAAGGGTCTCAGGATTGGAATGGGAAGGAGTTGGATATCACATCTCATGCTAAAGGAAGGGTCTCAGGTTTGGAAGGGGAAGGATTTGGATATCACATCTCAAGTTATAGGACGGGTCTGTGGTTTGGTATAAGAAGCATTGAGATATCATATCTCATGCTATCGGAAGGGTCTCAGGATTGGATTGCGAAGGAGTTGGATATCACATCTCATGTTATAGGAAGGCTCTCAGGTTTGTTATTAGAAGCATTGAGATATCACATCTCATGTTATAGGACAATCTCAAGTTTGGTATTAGAAGCATTGAGATATCATCTCATGGTATAGGACGGGCCTCAGGATTGGAATGGGAAGGAGTTGGATATCACATCTCATGCTAAAGGAAGGGTCTCAGGTTTGGAAGGGGAAGGATTTGGATATCACATCTCAATTTATAGGACGGGTCTGTGGTTTGGTATTAGAAGCATTGAGATATCATATCTCATGCTATCGGAAGGGTCTCAGGATTGGATTGGGAAGGAGTTGGATATCACATCTCATGTTATAGGAAGGGTCTCAGGATTGGAATGGGAAGGATTTGGATATCACATCTCATGTTATAGGAAGGGTCTCAGGTTTGTTATTAGAAGTATTGAGATATCGCATCTCATGTTATAGGACAGTCTCAGGTTTGGTATTAGAAGCATTGAGATATCATATCTCATTGTATAGGACGGGTCTCAGGATTTGAATGGGAAGGAGTTGGATATCACATATCATGCTATAGGAAGGGTCTCAGGATTGGAATGGGAAGGAGTTGGATATCACATCTCATGATAAAGAAAGGGTCTCAGGTTTGGAAGGGGAAGGATTTGGATATCACATCTCAAGTTATAGGACGGTTGTGTGGTTTGGTATTAGAAGCATTGAGATATCATATCTCATGCTATCGGAAGGGTCTCAGGATTGGATTGGGAAGGAGTTGGATATCACATTGCATGTTATAGGAAGGGTCTCAAGATTGGAATGGGAATGACTTGGATATCACATCTCATGTAATAGGAAGGGTCTCAGGTTTGTTATTAGAAGCATTGAGATATCGCATCTCATGTTATAGGAAGGGTCTCAGGATTGGAATGGGAAGGAGTTGTATATTACATCTCATGCTATAGGGAGGGTCTCAGGTTTGATATTAGAAGCATTGAGATATCATATCTCATGCTATCATAAGGGTCTCAGGATTGGATTGGGAAGGAGTTGGATATCACATCTCATGTTATAGGAAGGGTCTCAGGATTGGAATGGGAAAGATTTGGATATCACATCTCATGTTATAGGAAGGGTCTCAGGTTTGGTATTAGAAGCATTGAGATATATCTCATGGTATAGGACGGGTCTCAGGATTGGAATGGGAAGGAGTTGGATATCACATCTCATGCTATAGGAAGGGTCTCAGGATTGGAATGGGAAGGATTTGGATATCACATCTCATGTTATAGGAAGGTTCTCAGGTTTGTTATTAGAAGCATTGAGATATCGCATCTCATGTTATAGGACAGTCTCAGGTTTGGTATTAGAAGCATTGAGATATCATATCTCATGCTATCGGAAGGGTCTCAGGATTGGAATGGGAAGGATTTGGATATCACATCTCATGTTATAGGAAGGGTCTCAGGTTTGTTATTAGAAGCATTGAGATATCGCATCTCATGTTATAGGACAGTCTCAGGTTTGGTATTAGAAGCATTGAGATATCATATCTCATGCTATCGGAAGGGTCTCAGGATTGGAATGGGAAGGAGTTGGATATCGCATCTCATGTTATAGGAAGGCTCTCAGGTTTGTTATTAGAAGCATTGAGATATCACATCTCATGTTATAGGACAGTCTCAGGTTTGGTATTAGAAGCATTGAGATATCATATCTCATGGTATAGGAAGGGTCTCAGGATTGGAATGGGAAGGATTTGGATATCACATCTCATGTTATAGGAAGGGTCTCAGGTTTGTTATTAGAAGCATTGAGATATCACATCTCATGTTATAGGACAGTCTCAGGTTTGGTATTAGAAGCATTGAGATATAACATCTCATGGTATAGGACGGGTCTCAGGATTGGATGGGAAGAGTTGGATATCACCTCTCATGCTATAGTAAGGGTCTCAGGTTTGGTAGAAGCATTGGGATATCACATCTCATGCTATAGGAAGGGTCTCAGGATTGGAATGGGAAGGAGTTGGATATCACATCTCATGCTAAAGGAAGGGTCTCAGGTTTGGAAGGGGAAGGATTTGGATATCACATCTCAAGTTATAGGACGGGTCTGTGGTTTGGTATTAGAAGCATTGAGATGTCATATCTCATTGTATAGGACGGGTCTCAGGATTGGAATGGGAAGGAGTTGGATATCACATATCATGCTATAGGAAGGGTCTCAGGATTGGAATGGGAAGGAGTTGGATATCACATCTCATGATAAAGAAAGGGTCTCAGGTTTGGAAGGGGAAGGATTTGGATATCACATCTCATGTTATAGGACGGTTCTGTGGTTTGGTATTAGAAGCATTGAGATATCATATCTCATGCTATCGGAAGGGTCTCAGGATTGGATTGGGAAGGAGTTGGATTTCACATAGCATGTTATAGGAAGGGTCTCAAGATTGGAATGGGAAGGACTTGGATATCACATCTCATGTAATAGGAAGGGTCTCAGGTTTGTTATTAGAAGCATTGAGATATCGCATCTCATGTTATAGGAAAGGTCTCAGGATTGGAATGGGAAGGAGTTGTATATCACATCTCATGCTATAGAGAGGGTCTCAGGTTTGATATTAGAAGCATTGAGATATCATATCTCATGCTATCATAAGGGTCTCAGGATTGGATTGGGAAGGAGTTGGATATCACATCTCATGTTATAGGAAGGGTCTCAGGATTGGAATGGGAACGATTTGGATATCACATCTCATGTTATAGGAAGGGTCTCAGGTTTGTTATTAGAAGCATTGAGATATCGCATCTCATGTTATAGGATAGTCTCAGGTTTGGTATTAGAAGCATTGAGATATATCTCATGGTATAGGACGGGTCTCAGGATTGGAATGGGAAGGAGTTGGATATCACATCTCATGCTATAGGAAAGGTCTCAGGATTGGAATGGGAAGGATTTGGATATCACATCTCATGTTATAGGAAGGGTCTCAGGTTTGTTATTAGAAGCATTGAGATATCGCATCTCATGTTATAGGACAGTCTCAGGTTTGGTATTAGAAGCATTGAGATATCTTATCTCAAGCTATCAGAAGGGTCTCAGGATTGGAATGGGAAGGATTTGGATATCACATCTCATGTTATAGGAAGGGTCTCAGGTTTGTTATTAGAAGCATTGAGATATCGCATCTCATGTTATAGGACAGTCTCAGGTTTGGTATTAGAAGCATTGAGATATCATATCTCATGCTATCGGAAGGGTCTCAGGATTGGAATGGGAAGGAGTTGGATATCGCATCTCATGCTATAGGAAGGGTCACAGGTTGGAATTGGAAGGAGTTGGATATCACAGCTCATGTTATAGGAAGGGTTTCAGGATTGGAATGGGAAGGACTTTGATATCACATCTCATGCTATCGGAAGGGTCTCAGGATTGGATTGGGAAGGAGTTGGATATAACATCTCATGTTATAGGAAGGGTCTCAGGATTGGATGGGAAGAGTTGGATATCACATCTCATGTTATAGGAAGGGTATCAGGATTGGAATGGGAAGGACTTTGATATCACATCTCACGCTATAGGGAGGGTCTCAGGTTTGGTATTAGAAGCATTGAGATATCACATCTCATGTTATAGGAAGGGTCTCAGGTTTGTTATTAGAAGCATTGAGATATCACATCTCATGTTATAGGACAGTCTCAGGTTTGGTATTAGAAGCATTGAGATATAACATCTCATGGTATAGGACGGGTCTCAGGATTGGATGGGAAGAGTTGGATATCACCTCTCATGCTATAGTAAGGGTCTCATTTTTGGTAGAAGCATTGGGATATCACATCTCATGCTATAGGAAGGGTCTCAGGATTGGAATGGGAAGGAGTTGGATATCACATCTCATGCTATAGGAAGGGTCTCAGGATTGGAATGGGAAGGATTTGGATATCACATCTCATGTTAGAGGAAGGGTCTCAGGTTTGTTATTAGAAGCATTGAGATATCGCATCTAATGTTCTAGGAAGGGTCTCAGGATTGGAATGGGAAGGATTTGGATATCACATCTCATGTTATAGGAAGGGTCTCAGGTTTGTTATTAGAAGCATTGAGATATCGCATCTCATGTTATAGGACAGTCTCAGGTTTGGTATTAGAAGCATTGAGATATCATATCTCATGCTATCGGAAGGGTCTCAGGATTGGAATGGGAAGGATTTGGATATCACATCTCATGTTATAGGAAGGGTCTCAGGTTTGTTATTAGAAGCATTGAGATATCGCATCTCATGTTATAGGACAGTCTCAGGTTTGGTATTAGAAGCATTGAGATATCATATCTCATGCTATCGGAAGGGTCTCAGGATTGGAATGGGAAGGAGTTGGATATCGCATCTCATGCTATAGGAAGGGTCACAGGTTGGAATTGGAAGGAGTTGGATATCACAGCTCATGTTATAGGAAGGGTTTCAGGATTGGAATGGGAAGGACTTTGATATCACATCTCATGCTATCGGAAGGGTCTCAGGATTGGATTGGGAAGGAGTTGGATATAACATCTCATGTTATAGGAAGGGTCTCAGGATTGGATGGGAAGAGTTGGATATCACATCTCATGTTATAGGAAGGGTATCAGGATTGGAATGGGAAGGACTTTGATATCACATCTCACGCTATAGGGAGGGTCTCAGGTTTGGTATTAGAAGCATTGAGATATCACATCTCATGTTATAGGAAGGGTCTCAGGTTTGTTATTAGAAGCATTGAGATATCACATCTCATGTTATAGGACAGTCTCAGGTTTGGTATTAGAAGCATTGAGATATAACATCTCATGGTATAGGACGGGTCTCAGGATTGGATGGGAAGAGTTGGATATCACCTCTCATGCTATAGTAAGGGTCTCAGGTTTGGTAGAAGCATTGGGATATCACATCTCATGCTATAGGAAGGGTCTCAGGATTGGAATGGGAAGGAGTTGGATATCACATCTCATGCTAAAGGAAGGGTCTCAGGTTTGGAAGGGGAAGGATTTGGATATCACATCTCAAGTTATAGGACGGGTCTGTGGTTTGGTATAAGAAGCATTGAGATATCATATCTCATGCTATCGGAAGGGTCTCAGGATTGGATTGCGAAGGAGTTGGATATCACATCTCATGTTATAGGAAGGCTCTCAGGTTTGTTATTAGAAGCATTGAGATATCACATCTCATGTTATAGGACAGTCTCAGGTTTGGTATTAGAAGCATTGAGATATCATCTCATGGTATAGGACGGGCCTCAGGATTGGAATGGGAAGGAGTTGGATATCACATCTCATGCTAAAGGAAGGGTCTCAGGTTTGGAAGGGGAAGGATTTGGATATCACATCTCAATTTATAGGACGGGTCTGTGGTTTGGTATTAGAAGCATTGAGATATCATATCTCATGCTATCGGAAGGGTCTCAGGATTGGATTGGGAAGGAGTTGGATATCACATCTCATGTTATAGGAAGGGTCTCAGGATTGGAATGGGAAGGATTTGGATATCACATCTCATGTTATAGGAAGGGTCTCAGGTTTGTTATTAGAAGTATTGAGATATCGCATCTCATGTTATAGGACAGTCTCAGGTTTGGTATTAGAAGCATTGAGATATCATATCTCATTGTATAGGACGGGTCTCAGGATTTGAATGGGAAGGAGTTGGATATCACATATCATGCTATAGGAAGGGTCTCAGGATTGGAATGGGAAGGAGTTGGATATCACATCTCATGATAAAGAAAGGGTCTCAGGTTTGGAAGGGGAAGGATTTGGATATCACATCTCAAGTTATAGGACGGTTGTGTGGTTTGGTATTAGAAGCATTGAGATATCATATCTCATGCTATCGGAAGGGTCTCAGGATTGGATTGGGAAGGAGTTGGATATCACATTGCATGTTATAGGAAGGGTCTCAAGATTGGAATGGGAATGACTTGGATATCACATCTCATGTAATAGGAAGGGTCTCAGGTTTGTTATTAGAAGCATTGAGATATCGCATCTCATGTTATAGGAAGGGTCTCAGGATTGGAATGGGAAGGAGTTGTATATCACATCTCATGCTATAGGGAGGGTCTCAGGTTTGATATTAGAAGCATTGAGATATCATATCTCATGCTATCATAAGGGTCTCAGGATTGGATTGGGAAGGAGTTGGATATCACATCTCATGTTATAGGAAGGGTCTCAGGATTGGAATGGGAAAGATTTGGATATCACATCTCATGTTATAGGAAGGGTCTCAGGTTTGGTATTAGAAGCATTGAGATATATCTCATGGTATAGGACGGGTCTCAGGATTGGAATGGGAAGGAGTTGGATATCACATCTCATGCTATAGGAAGGGTCTCAGGATTGGAATGGGAAGGATTTGGATATCACATCTCATGTTATAGGAAGGTTCTCAGGTTTGTTATTAGAAGCATTGAGATATCGCATCTCATGTTATAGGACAGTCTCAGGTTTGGTATTAGAAGCATTGAGATATCATATCTCATGCTATCGGAAGGGTCTCAGGATTGGAATGGGAAGGATTTGGATATCACATCTCATGTTATAGGAAGGGTCTCAGGTTTGTTATTAGAAGCATTGAGATATCGCATCTCATGTTATAGGACAGTCTCAGGTTTGGTATTAGAAGCATTGAGATATCATATCTCATGCTATCGGAAGGGTCTCAGGATTGGAATGGGAAGGAGTTGGATATCGCATCTCATGTTATAGGAAGGCTCTCAGGTTTGTTATTAGAAGCATTGAGATATCACATCTCATGTTATAGGACAGTCTCAGGTTTGGTATTAGAAGCATTGAGATATCATATCTCATGGTATAGGAAGGGTCTCAGGATTGGAATGGGAAGGATTTGGATATCACATCTCATGTTATAGGAAGGGTCTCAGGTTTGTTATTAGAAGCATTGAGATATCACATCTCATGTTCTAGGAAGGGTCTCAGGATTGGAATGGGAAGGATTTGGATATCACATCTCATGTTATAGGAAGGGTCTCAGGTTTGTTATTAGAAGCATTGAGATATCGCATCTCATGTTATAGGACAGTCTCAGGTTTGGTATTAGAAGCATTGAGATATCATATCTCATGCTATCGGAAGGGTCTCAGGATTGGAATGGGAAGGATTTGGATATCACATCTCATGTTATAGGAAGGGTCTCAGGTTTGTTATTAGAAGCATTGAGATATCGCATCTCATGTTATAGGACAGTCTCTGGTTTGGTATTAGAAGCATTGAGATATCATATCTCATGCTATCGGAAGGGTCTCAGGATTGGAATGGGAAGGAGTTGGATATCGCATCTCATGTTATAGGAAGGCTCTCAGGTTTGTTATTAGAAGCATTGAGATATCACATCTCATGTTATAGGACAGTCTCAGGTTTGGTATTAGAAGCATTGAGATATCATATCTCATGGTATAGGACGGGTCTCAGGATTGCAATGGGAAGGAGTTGGATATCACAGCTCATGCTAAAGGAAGGGTCTCAGGTTTGGAAGGGGAAGGATTTGGATATCGCATCTCAATTTATAGGACAGGTCTGTGGTTTGGTATTAGAAGCATTGAGATATCATATCTAATGCTATCGGAAGGGTATCAGGATTGGATTGGGAAGGAGTTGGATATCACATCTCATGTTATAGGAAGGGTCTCAGGATTGGAATGGGAAGGATTTGGATATCACATCTCATGTTATAGGAAGGGTCTCAGGTTTGTTATTAGAAGCATTGAGATATCGCATCTCATGTTATAGGACAGTCTCAGGTTTGGTTTTAGAAGCATTGAGATATCATATCTCATTCTATAGGACGGGTCTCAGGATTGGAATGGGAGGAAGTTGGATATCACATATCATGCTATAGGAAGGGTCTCAGGATTGGAATGGGAAGGAGTTGGATATCACATCTCATGATAAAGAAAGGGTCTCAGGTTTGGAAGGGGAAGGATTTGGATATCACATCTCAAGTTATAGGACGGTTCTGTGGTTTGGTATTAGAAGCATTGAGATATCATATCTCATGCTATCGGAAGGGTCTCAGGATTGGATTGGGAAGGACTTGGATATCACATCTCATGTTATAGGAAGGGTCTCAAGTTTGTTATTAGAAGCATTGAGATATCACATCTCATGTTATAGGACAGTCTCAGGTTTGGTATTAGAAGCATTGAGATATAACATCTCATAGTATAGGACGGGTCTCAGGATTGGAATGGGAAGGAGTTTGATATCACATCTCATGCCATGGGAAGGTCTCAGGTTTGCTAGAAGCATTAAGATATCACATCTCATGCTATCGGAAGGGTCTCAGAATTGGATTGGGAAGGAGTTGGATATAACATCTCATGTTATAGGAAGGGTCTCAGGATTGGATGGGAAGAGTTGGATATCACATCTCATGTTATAGGAAGGGTATCAGGATTGGAATGGGAAGGACTTTGATATCACATCTCACGCTATAGGGAGGGTCTCAGGTTTGGTATTAGAAGCATTGAGATATCACATCTCATGTTATAGGAAGGGTCTCAGGTTTGTTATTAGAAGCATTGAGATATCACATCTCATGTTATAGGACAGTCTCAGGTTTGGTATTAGAAGCATTGAGATATCATATCTCATGCTATCGGAAGGGTCTCAGGATTGGAATGGGAAGGATTTGGATATCACATCTCATGTTATAGGAAGGGTCTCAGGTTTGTTATTAGAAGCATTGAGATATCGCATCTCATGTTATAGGACAGTCTCAGGTTTGGTATTAGAAGCATTGAGATATCATATCTCATGCTATCGGAAGGGTCTCAGGATTGGAATGGGAAGGATTTGGATATCACATCTCATGTTATAGGAAGGGTCTCAGGTTTGTTATTAGAAGCATTGAGATATCGCATCTCATGTTATAGGACAGTCTCAGGTTTGGTATTAGAAGCATTGAGATATCATATCTCATGCTATCGGAAGGGTCTCAGGATTGGAATGGGAAGGAGTTGGATATCGCATCTCATGTTATAGGAAGGCTCTCAGGTTTGTTATTAGAAGCATTGAGATATCACATCTCATGTTATAGGACAGTCTCAGGTTTGGTATTAGAAGCATTGAGATATCATATCTCATGGTATAGGAAGGGTCTCAGGATTGGAATGGGAAGGATTTGGATATCACATCTCATGTTATAGGAAGGGTCTCAGGTTTGTTATTAGAAGCATTGAGATATCACATCTCATGTTCTAGGAAGGGTCTCAGGATTGGAATGGGAAGGATTTGGATATCACATCTCATGTTATAGGAAGGGTCTCAGGTTTGTTATTAGAAGCATTGAGATATCGCATCTCATGTTATAGGACAGTCTCAGGTTTGGTATTAGAAGCATTGAGATATCATATCTCATGCTATCGGAAGGGTCTCAGGATTGGAATGGGAAGGATTTGGATATCACATCTCATGTTATAGGAAGGGTCTCAGGTTTGTTATTAGAAGCATTGAGATATCGCATCTCATGTTATAGGACAGTCTCTGGTTTGGTATTAGAAGCATTGAGATATCATATCTCATGCTATCGGAAGGGTCTCAGGATTGGAATGGGAAGGAGTTGGATATCGCATCTCATGTTATAGGAAGGCTCTCAGGTTTGTTATTAGAAGCATTGAGATATCACATCTCATGTTATAGGACAGTCTCAGGTTTGGTATTAGAAGCATTGAGATATCATATCTCATGGTATAGGACGGGTCTCAGGATTGCAATGGGAAGGAGTTGGATATCACAGCTCATGCTAAAGGAAGGGTCTCAGGTTTGGAAGGGGAAGGATTTGGATATCGCATCTCAATTTATAGGACAGGTCTGTGGTTTGGTATTAGAAGCATTGAGATATCATATCTAATGCTATCGGAAGGGTATCAGGATTGGATTGGGAAGGAGTTGGATATCACATCTCATGTTATAGGAAGGGTCTCAGGATTGGAATGGGAAGGATTTGGATATCACATCTCATGTTATAGGAAGGGTCTCAGGTTTGTTATTAGAAGCATTGAGATATCGCATCTCATGTTATAGGACAGTCTCAGGTTTGGTTTTAGAAGCATTGAGATATCATATCTCATTCTATAGGACGGGTCTCAGGATTGGAATGGGAGGAAGTTGGATATCACATATCATGCTATAGGAAGGGTCTCAGGATTGGAATGGGAAGGAGTTGGATATCACATCTCATGATAAAGAAAGGGTCTCAGGTTTGGAAGGGGAAGGATTTGGATATCACATCTCAAGTTATAGGACGGTTCTGTGGTTTGGTATTAGAAGCATTGAGATATCATATCTCATGCTATCGGAAGGGTCTCAGGATTGGATTGGGAAGGACTTGGATATCACATCTCATGTTATAGGAAGGGTCTCAAGTTTGTTATTAGAAGCATTGAGATATCACATCTCATGTTATAGGACAGTCTCAGGTTTGGTATTAGAAGCATTGAGATATAACATCTCATAGTATAGGACGGGTCTCAGGATTGGAATGGGAAGGAGTTTGATATCACATCTCATGCCATGGGAAGGTCTCAGGTTTGCTAGAAGCATTAAGATATCACATCTCATGCTATCGGAAGGGTCTCAGAATTGGATTGGGAAGGAGTTGGATATAACATCTCATGTTATAGGAAGGGTCTCAGGATTGGATGGGAAGAGTTGGATATCACATCTCATGTTATAGGAAGGGTATCAGGATTGGAATGGGAAGTACTTTGATATCACATCTCACGCTATAGGGAGGGTCTCAGGTTTGGTATTAGAAGCATTGAGATATCACATCTCATGTTATAGGAAGGGTCTCAGGTTTGTTATTAGAAGCATTGAGATATCACATCTCATGTTATAGGACAGTCTCAGGTTTGGTATTAGAAGCATTGAGATATCACATCTCATGTTCTAGGAAGGGTCTCAGGATTGGAATGGGAAGGATTTGGATATCACATCTCATGTTATAGGAAGGGTCTCAGGTTTGTTATTAGAAGCATTGAGATATCGCATCTCATGTTATAGGACAGTCTCAGGTTTGGTATTAGAAGCATTGAGATATCATATCTCATGCTATCGGAAGGGTCTCAGGATTGGAATGGGAAGGATTTGGATATCACATCTCATGTTATAGGAAGGGTCTCAGGTTTGTTATTAGAAGCATTGAGATATCGCATCTCATGTTATAGGACAGTCTCAGGTTTGGTATTAGAAGCATTGAGATATCATATCTCATGCTATCGGAAGGGTCTCAGGATTGGAATGGGAAGGAGTTGGATATCGCATCTCATGTTATAGGAAGGCTCTCAGGTTTGTTATTAGAAGCATTGAGATATCACATCTCATGTTATAGGACAGTCTCAGGTTTGGTATTAGAAGCATTGAGATATCATATCTCATGGTATAGGACGGGTCTCAGGATTGCAATGGGAAGGAGTTGGATATCACAGCTCATGCTAAAGGAAGGGTCTCAGGTTTGGAAGGGGAAGGATTTGGATATCGCATCTCAATTTATAGGACAGGTCTGTGGTTTGGTATTAGAAGCATTGAGATATCATATCTAATGCTATCGGAAGGGTATCAGGATTGGATTGGGAAGGAGTTGGATATCACATCTCATGTTATAGGAAGGGTCTCAGGATTGGAATGGGAAGGATTTGGATATCACATCTCATGTTATAGGAAGGGTCTCAGGTTTGTTATTAGAAGCATTGAGATATCGCATCTCATGTTATAGGACAGTCTCAGGTTTGGTATTAGAAGCATTGAGATATCATATCTCATTGTATAGGACGGGTCTCAGGATTGGAATGGGAGGAAGTTGGATATCACATATCATGCTATAGGAAGGGTCTCAGGATTGGAATGGGAAGGAGTTGGATATCACATCTCATGATAAAGAAAGGGTCTCAGGTTTGGAAGGGGAAGGATTTGGATATCACATCTCAAGTTATAGGACGGTTCTGTGGTTTGGTATTAGAAGCATTGAGATATCATATCTCATGCTATCGGAAGGGTCTCAGGACTGGATTGGGAAGGACTTGGATATCACATCTCATGTTATAGGAAGGGTCTCAAGTTTGTTATTAGAAGCATTGAGATATCACATCTCATGTTATAGGACAGTCTCAGGTTTGGTATTAGAAGCATTGAGATATAACATCTCATAGTATAGGACGGGTCTCAGGATTGGAATGGGAAGGAGTTTGATATCACATCTCATGCCATGGGAAGGTCTCAGGTTTGCTAGAAGCATTAAGATATCACATCTCATGCTATCAGAAGGGTCTCGGAATTGGATTGGGAAGGAGTTGGATATAACATCTCATGTTATAGGAAGGGTCTCAGGATTGGATGGGAAGAGTTGGATATCACATCTCATGTTATAGGAAGGGTATCAGGATTGGAATGGGAAGGACTTTGATATCACATCTCACGCTATAGGGAGGGTCTCAGGTTTGGTATTAGAAGCATTGAGATATCACATCTCATGTTATAGGAAGGGTCTCAGGTTTGTTATTAGAAGCATTGAGATATCACATCTCATGTTATAGGACAGTCTCAGGTTTGGTATTAGAAGCATTGAGATATAACATCTCATGGTATAGGACGGGTCTCAGGATTGGATGGGAAGAGTTGGATATCACCTCTCATGCTATAGTAAGGGTCTCAGGTTTGGTAGAAGCATTGGGATATCACATCTCATGCTATAGGAAGGGTCTCAGGATTGGAATGGGAAGGAGTTGGATATCACATCTCATGCTAAAGGAAGGGTCTCAGGTTTGGAAGGGGAAGGATTTGGATATCACATCTCAAGTTATAGGACGGGTCTGTGGTTTGGTATAAGAAGCATTGAGATATCATATCTCATGCTATCGGAAGGGTCTCAGGATTGGATTGCGAAGGAGTTGGATATCACATCTCATGTTATAGGAAGGCTCTCAGGTTTGTTATTAGAAGCATTGAGATATCACATCTCATGTTATAGGACAGTCTCAGGTTTGGTATTAGAAGCATTGAGATATCATCTCATGGTATAGGACGGGCCTCAGGATTGGAATGGGAAGGAGTTGGATATCACATCTCATGCTAAAGGAAGGGTCTCAGGTTTGGAAGGGGAAGGATTTGGATATCACATCTCAATTTATAGGACGGGTCTGTGGTTTGGTATTAGAAGCATTGAGATATCATATCTCATGCTATCGGAAGGGTCTCAGGATTGGATTGGGAAGGAGTTGGATATCACATCTCATGTTATAGGAAGGGTCTCAGGATTGGAATGGGAAGGATTTGGATATCACATCTCATGTTATAGGAAGGGTCTCAGGTTTGTTATTAGAAGTATTGAGATATCGCATCTCATGTTATAGGACAGTCTCAGGTTTGGTATTAGAAGCATTGAGATATCATATCTCATTGTATAGGACGGGTCTCAGGATTTGAATGGGAAGGAGTTGGATATCACATATCATGCTATAGGAAGGGTCTCAGGATTGGAATGGGAAGGAGTTGGATATCACATCTCATGATAAAGAAAGGGTCTCAGGTTTGGAAGGGGAAGGATTTGGATATCACATCTCAAGTTATAGGACGGTTGTGTGGTTTGGTATTAGAAGCATTGAGATATCATATCTCATGCTATCGGAAGGGTCTCAGGATTGGATTGGGAAGGAGTTGGATATCACATTGCATGTTATAGGAAGGGTCTCAAGATTGGAATGGGAATGACTTGGATATCACATCTCATGTAATAGGAAGGGTCTCAGGTTTGTTATTAGAAGCATTGAGATATCGCATCTCATGTTATAGGAAGGGTCTCAGGATTGGAATGGGAAGGAGTTGTATATCACATCTCATGCTATAGGGAGGGTCTCAGGTTTGATATTAGAAGCATTGAGATATCATATCTCATGCTATCATAAGGGTCTCAGGATTGGATTGGGAAGGAGTTGGATATCACATCTCATGTTATAGGAAGGGTCTCAGGATTGGAATGGGAAAGATTTGGATATCACATCTCATGTTATAGGAAGGGTCTCAGGTTTGGTATTAGAAGCATTGA
This sequence comes from Ambystoma mexicanum, assembly GCF_040938575.1. Taxonomy (NCBI): domain Eukaryota; kingdom Metazoa; phylum Chordata; class Amphibia; order Caudata; family Ambystomatidae; genus Ambystoma; species Ambystoma mexicanum. The sequence goes on from NC_090936.1 coordinate 346,117,985, forward strand.
GATATATCTCATGGTATAGGACGGGTCTCAGGATTGGAATGGGAAGGAGTTGGATATCACATCTCATGCTATAGGAAGGGTCTCAGGATTGGAATGGGAAGGATTTGGATATCACATCTCATGTTATAGGAAGGTTCTCAGGTTTGTTATTAGAAGCATTGAGATATCGCATCTCATGTTATAGGACAGTCTCAGGTTTGGTATTAGAAGCATTGAGATATCATATCTCATGCTATCGGAAGGGTCTCAGGATTGGAATGGGAAGGATTTGGATATCACATCTCATGTTATAGGAAGGGTCTCAGGTTTGTTATTAGAAGCATTGAGATATCGCATCTCATGTTATAGGACAGTCTCAGGTTTGGTATTAGAAGCATTGAGATATCATATCTCATGCTATCGGAAGGGTCTCAGGATTGGAATGGGAAGGAGTTGGATATCGCATCTCATGTTATAGGAAGGCTCTCAGGTTTGTTATTAGAAGCATTGAGATATCACATCTCATGTTATAGGACAGTCTCAGGTTTGGTATTAGAAGCATTGAGATATCATATCTCATGGTATAGGAAGGGTCTCAGGATTGGAATGGGAAGGATTTGGATATCACATCTCATGTTATAGGAAGGGTCTCAGGTTTGTTATTAGAAGCATTGAGATATCACATCTCATGTTCTAGGAAGGGTCTCAGGATTGGAATGGGAAGGATTTGGATATCACATCTCATGTTATAGGAAGGGTCTCAGGTTTGTTATTAGAAGCATTGAGATATCGCATCTCATGTTATAGGACAGTCTCAGGTTTGGTATTAGAAGCATTGAGATATCATATCTCATGCTATCGGAAGGGTCTCAGGATTGGAATGGGAAGGATTTGGATATCACATCTCATGTTATAGGAAGGGTCTCAGGTTTGTTATTAGAAGCATTGAGATATCGCATCTCATGTTATAGGACAGTCTCTGGTTTGGTATTAGAAGCATTGAGATATCATATCTCATGCTATCGGAAGGGTCTCAGGATTGGAATGGGAAGGAGTTGGATATCGCATCTCATGTTATAGGAAGGCTCTCAGGTTTGTTATTAGAAGCATTGAGATATCACATCTCATGTTATAGGACAGTCTCAGGTTTGGTATTAGAAGCATTGAGATATCATATCTCATGGTATAGGACGGGTCTCAGGATTGCAATGGGAAGGAGTTGGATATCACAGCTCATGCTAAAGGAAGGGTCTCAGGTTTGGAAGGGGAAGGATTTGGATATCGCATCTCAATTTATAGGACAGGTCTGTGGTTTGGTATTAGAAGCATTGAGATATCATATCTAATGCTATCGGAAGGGTATCAGGATTGGATTGGGAAGGAGTTGGATATCACATCTCATGTTATAGGAAGGGTCTCAGGATTGGAATGGGAAGGATTTGGATATCACATCTCATGTTATAGGAAGGGTCTCAGGTTTGTTATTAGAAGCATTGAGATATCGCATCTCATGTTATAGGACAGTCTCAGGTTTGGTTTTAGAAGCATTGAGATATCATATCTCATTCTATAGGACGGGTCTCAGGATTGGAATGGGAGGAAGTTGGATATCACATATCATGCTATAGGAAGGGTCTCAGGATTGGAATGGGAAGGAGTTGGATATCACATCTCATGATAAAGAAAGGGTCTCAGGTTTGGAAGGGGAAGGATTTGGATATCACATCTCAAGTTATAGGACGGTTCTGTGGTTTGGTATTAGAAGCATTGAGATATCATATCTCATGCTATCGGAAGGGTCTCAGGATTGGATTGGGAAGGACTTGGATATCACATCTCATGTTATAGGAAGGGTCTCAAGTTTGTTATTAGAAGCATTGAGATATCACATCTCATGTTATAGGACAGTCTCAGGTTTGGTATTAGAAGCATTGAGATATAACATCTCATAGTATAGGACGGGTCTCAGGATTGGAATGGGAAGGAGTTTGATATCACATCTCATGCCATGGGAAGGTCTCAGGTTTGCTAGAAGCATTAAGATATCACATCTCATGCTATCGGAAGGGTCTCAGAATTGGATTGGGAAGGAGTTGGATATAACATCTCATGTTATAGGAAGGGTCTCAGGATTGGATGGGAAGAGTTGGATATCACATCTCATGTTATAGGAAGGGTATCAGGATTGGAATGGGAAGGACTTTGATATCACATCTCACGCTATAGGGAGGGTCTCAGGTTTGGTATTAGAAGCATTGAGATATCACATCTCATGTTATAGGAAGGGTCTCAGGTTTGTTATTAGAAGCATTGAGATATCACATCTCATGTTATAGGACAGTCTCAGGTTTGGTATTAGAAGCATTGAGATATCACATCTCATGTTCTAGGAAGGGTCTCAGGATTGGAATGGGAAGGATTTGGATATCACATCTCATGTTATAGGAAGGGTCTCAGGTTTGTTATTAGAAGCATTGAGATATCGCATCTCATGTTATAGGACAGTCTCAGGTTTGGTATTAGAAGCATTGAGATATCATATCTCATGCTATCGGAAGGGTCTCAGGATTGGAATGGGAAGGATTTGGATATCACATCTCATGTTATAGGAAGGGTCTCAGGTTTGTTATTAGAAGCATTGAGATATCGCATCTCATGTTATAGGACAGTCTCAGGTTTGGTATTAGAAGCATTGAGATATCATATCTCATGCTATCGGAAGGGTCTCAGGATTGGAATGGGAAGGAGTTGGATATCGCATCTCATGTTATAGGAAGGCTCTCAGGTTTGTTATTAGAAGCATTGAGATATCACATCTCATGTTATAGGACAGTCTCAGGTTTGGTATTAGAAGCATTGAGATATCATATCTCATGGTATAGGAAGGGTCTCAGGATTGGAATGGGAAGGATTTGGATATCACATCTCATGTTATAGGAAGGGTCTCAGGTTTGTTATTAGAAGCATTGAGATATCACATCTCATGTTCTAGGAAGGGTCTCAGGATTGGAATGGGAAGGATTTGGATATCACATCTCATGTTATAGGAAGGGTCTCAGGTTTGTTATTAGAAGCATTGAGATATCGCATCTCATGTTATAGGACAGTCTCAGGTTTGGTATTAGAAGCATTGAGATATCATATCTCATGCTATCGGAAGGGTCTCAGGATTGGAATGGGAAGGATTTGGATATCACATCTCATGTTATAGGAAGGGTCTCAGGTTTGTTATTAGAAGCATTGAGATATCGCATCTCATGTTATAGGACAGTCTCTGGTTTGGTATTAGAAGCATTGAGATATCATATCTCATGCTATCGGAAGGGTCTCAGGATTGGAATGGGAAGGAGTTGGATATCGCATCTCATGTTATAGGAAGGCTCTCAGGTTTGTTATTAGAAGCATTGAGATATCACATCTCATGTTATAGGACAGTCTCAGGTTTGGTATTAGAAGCATTGAGATATCATATCTCATGGTATAGGACGGGTCTCAGGATTGCAATGGGAAGGAGTTGGATATCACAGCTCATGCTAAAGGAAGGGTCTCAGGTTTGGAAGGGGAAGGATTTGGATATCGCATCTCAATTTATAGGACAGGTCTGTGGTTTGGTATTAGAAGCATTGAGATATCATATCTAATGCTATCGGAAGGGTATCAGGATTGGATTGGGAAGGAGTTGGATATCACATCTCATGTTATAGGAAGGGTCTCAGGATTGGAATGGGAAGGATTTGGATATCACATCTCATGTTATAGGAAGGGTCTCAGGTTTGTTATTAGAAGCATTGAGATATCGCATCTCATGTTATAGGACAGTCTCAGGTTTGGTTTTAGAAGCATTGAGATATCATATCTCATTCTATAGGACGGGTCTCAGGATTGGAATGGGAGGAAGTTGGATATCACATATCATGCTATAGGAAGGGTCTCAGGATTGGAATGGGAAGGAGTTGGATATCACATCTCATGATAAAGAAAGGGTCTCAGGTTTGGAAGGGGAAGGATTTGGATATCACATCTCAAGTTATAGGACGGTTCTGTGGTTTGGTATTAGAAGCATTGAGATATCATATCTCATGCTATCGGAAGGGTCTCAGGATTGGATTGGGAAGGACTTGGATATCACATCTCATGTTATAGGAAGGGTCTCAAGTTTGTTATTAGAAGCATTGAGATATCACATCTCATGTTATAGGACAGTCTCAGGTTTGGTATTAGAAGCATTGAGATATAACATCTCATAGTATAGGACGGGTCTCAGGATTGGAATGGGAAGGAGTTTGATATCACATCTCATGCCATGGGAAGGTCTCAGGTTTGCTAGAAGCATTAAGATATCACATCTCATGCTATCGGAAGGGTCTCAGAATTGGATTGGGAAGGAGTTGGATATAACATCTCATGTTATAGGAAGGGTCTCAGGATTGGATGGGAAGAGTTGGATATCACATCTCATGTTATAGGAAGGGTATCAGGATTGGAATGGGAAGGACTTTGATATCACATCTCACGCTATAGGGAGGGTCTCAGGTTTGGTATTAGAAGCATTGAGATATCACATCTCATGTTATAGGAAGGGTCTCAGGTTTGTTATTAGAAGCATTGAGATATCACATCTCATGTTATAGGACAGTCTCAGGTTTGGTATTAGAAGCATTGAGATATCACATCTCATGTTCTAGGAAGGGTCTCAGGATTGGAATGGGAAGGATTTGGATATCACATCTCATGTTATAGGAAGGGTCTCAGGTTTGTTATTAGAAGCATTGAGATATCGCATCTCATGTTATAGGACAGTCTCAGGTTTGGTATTAGAAGCATTGAGATATCATATCTCATGCTATCGGAAGGGTCTCAGGATTGGAATGGGAAGGATTTGGATATCACATCTCATGTTATAGGAAGGGTCTCAGGTTTGTTATTAGAAGCATTGAGATATCGCATCTCATGTTATAGGACAGTCTCAGGTTTGGTATTAGAAGCATTGAGATATCATATCTCATGCTATCGGAAGGGTCTCAGGATTGGAATGGGAAGGAGTTGGATATCGCATCTCATGTTATAGGAAGGCTCTCAGGTTTGTTATTAGAAGCATTGAGATATCACATCTCATGTTATAGGACAGTCTCAGGTTTGGTATTAGAAGCATTGAGATATCATATCTCATGGTATAGGACGGGTCTCAGGATTGCAATGGGAAGGAGTTGGATATCACAGCTCATGCTAAAGGAAGGGTCTCAGGTTTGGAAGGGGAAGGATTTGGATATCGCATCTCAATTTATAGGACAGGTCTGTGGTTTGGTATTAGAAGCATTGAGATATCATATCTAATGCTATCGGAAGGGTATCAGGATTGGATTGGGAAGGAGTTGGATATCACATCTCATGTTATAGGAAGGGTCTCAGGATTGGAATGGGAAGGATTTGGATATCACATCTCATGTTATAGGAAGGGTCTCAGGTTTGTTATTAGAAGCATTGAGATATCGCATCTCATGTTATAGGACAGTCTCAGGTTTGGTATTAGAAGCATTGAGATATCATATCTCATTGTATAGGACGGGTCTCAGGATTGGAATGGGAGGAAGTTGGATATCACATATCATGCTATAGGAAGGGTCTCAGGATTGGAATGGGAAGGAGTTGGATATCACATCTCATGATAAAGAAAGGGTCTCAGGTTTGGAAGGGGAAGGATTTGGATATCACATCTCAAGTTATAGGACGGTTCTGTGGTTTGGTATTAGAAGCATTGAGATATCATATCTCATGCTATCGGAAGGGTCTCAGGACTGGATTGGGAAGGACTTGGATATCACATCTCATGTTATAGGAAGGGTCTCAAGTTTGTTATTAGAAGCATTGAGATATCACATCTCATGTTATAGGACAGTCTCAGGTTTGGTATTAGAAGCATTGAGATATAACATCTCATAGTATAGGACGGGTCTCAGGATTGGAATGGGAAGGAGTTTGATATCACATCTCATGCCATGGGAAGGTCTCAGGTTTGCTAGAAGCATTAAGATATCACATCTCATGCTATCAGAAGGGTCTCGGAATTGGATTGGGAAGGAGTTGGATATAACATCTCATGTTATAGGAAGGGTCTCAGGATTGGATGGGAAGAGTTGGATATCACATCTCATGTTATAGGAAGGGTATCAGGATTGGAATGGGAAGGACTTTGATATCACATCTCACGCTATAGGGAGGGTCTCAGGTTTGGTATTAGAAGCATTGAGATATCACATCTCATGTTATAGGAAGGGTCTCAGGTTTGTTATTAGAAGCATTGAGATATCACATCTCATGTTATAGGACAGTCTCAGGTTTGGTACTAGAAGCATTGAGATATAACATCTCATGGTATAGGACGGGTCTCAGGATTGGATGGGAAGAGTTGGATATCACCTCTCATTCTATAGTAAGGGTCTCAGGTTTGGTAGAAGCATTGGGATATCACATCTCATGCTATAGGAAGGGTCTCAGGATTGGAATGGGAAGGAGTTGGATATCACATCTCATGCTAAAGGAAGGGTCTCAGGTTTGGAAGGGGAAGGATTTGGATATCACATCTCAAGTTATAGGACGGGTCTGTGGTTTGGTATTAGAAGCATTGAGATATCATATCTCATGCTATCGGAAGGGTCTCAGGATTGGATTGCGAAGGAGTTGGATATCACATCTCATGTTATAGGAAGGCTCTCAGGTTTGTTATTAGAAGCATTGAGATATCACATCTCATGTTATAGGACAATCTCAGGTTTGGTATTAGAAGCATTGAGATATCATCTCATGGTATAGGACGGGCCTCAGGATTGGAATGGGAAGGAGTTGGATATCACATCTCATGCTAAAGGAAGGGTCTCAGGTTTGGAAGGGGAAGGATTTGGATATCACATCTCAATTTATAAGACAGGTCTGTGGTTTGGTATTAGAAGCATTGAGATATCATATCTCATGCTATCGGAAGGGTCTCAGGATTGGATTGGGAAGAAGTTGGATATCACATCTCATGTTATAGGAAGGGTCTCAGGATTGGAATGGGAAGGAGTTGGATATCACATCTCATGCTAAAGGAAGGGTCTCAGGTTTGGAAGGGGAAGGATTTGGATATCACATCTCAATTTATAGGACAGGTCTGTGGTTTGGTATTAGAAGCATTGAGATATCATATCTCATGCTATCGGAAGGGTCTCGGAATTGGATTGGGAAGGAGTTGGATATAACATCTCATGTTATAGGAAGGGTCTCAGGATTGGATGGGAAGAGTTGGATATCACATCTCATGTTATAGGAAGGGTATCAGGATTGGAATGGGAAGGACTTTGATATCACATCTCACGCTATAGGGAGGGTCTCAGGTTTGGTATTAGAAGCATTGAGATATCACATCTCATGTTATAGGAAGGGTCTCAGGTTTGTTATTAGAAGCATTGAGATATCACATCTCATGTTATAGGACAGTCTCAGTTTTGGTATTAGAAGCATTGAGATATAACATCTCATGGTATAGGACGGGTCTCAGGATTGGATGGGAAGAGTTGGATATCACCTCTCATGCTATAGTAAGGGTCTCAGGTTTGGTAGAAGCATTGGGATATCACATCTCATGCTATAGGAAGGGTCTCAGGATTGGAATGGGAAGGAGTTGGATATCACATCTCATGCTAAAGGAAGGGTCTCAGGTTTGGAAGGGGAAGGATTTGGATATCACATCTCAAGTTATAGGACGGGTCTGTGGTTTGGTGATAGAAGCATTGAGATATCATATCTCATGCTATCGGAAGGGTCTCAGGATTGGATTGCGAAGGAGTTGGATATCACATCTCATGTTATAGGAAGGCTCTCAGGTTTGTTATTAGAAGCATTGAGATATCACATCTCATGTTATAGGACAATCTCAGGTTTGGTATTAGAAGCATTGAGATGTCAGCTCATGGTATAGGACGGGCCTCAGGATTGGAATGGGAAGGAGTTGGATATCACATCTCATGCTAAAGGAAGGGTCTCAGGTTTGGAAGGGGAAGGATTTGGATATCACATCTCAATTTATAGGACAGGTCTGTGGTTTGGTATTAGAAGCATTGAGATATCATATCTCATGCTATCGGAAGGGTCTCAGGATTGGATTGGGAAGAAGTTGGATATCACATCTCATGTTATAGGAAGGGTCTCAGGATTGGAATGGGAAGGAGTTGGATATCACATCTCATGCTAAAGGAAGGGTCTCAGGTTTGGAAGGGGAAGGATTTGGATATCACATCTCAATTTATAGGACAGGTCTGTGGTTTGGTATTAGAAGCATTGAGATATCATATCTCATGCTATCGGAAGGGTCTCGGAATTGGATTGGGAAGGAGTTGGATATAACATCTCATGTTATAGGAAGGGTCTCAGGATTGGATGGGAAGAGTTGGATATCACATCTCATGTTATAGGAAGGGTATCAGGATTGGAATGGGAAGGACTTTGATATCACATCTCACGCTATAGGGAGGGTCTCAGGTTTGGTATTAGAAGCATTGAGATATCACATCTCATGTTATAGGAAGGGTCTCAGGTTTGTTATTAGAAGCATTGAGATATCACATCTCATGTTATAGGACAGTCTCAGGTTTGGTATTAGAAGCATTGAGATATAACATCTCATGGTATAGGACGGGTCTCAGGATTGGATGGGAAGAGTTGGATATCACCTCTCATGCTATAGTAAGGGTCTCAGGTTTGGTAGAAGCATTGGGATATCACATCTCATGCTATAGGAAGGGTCTCAGGATTGGAATGGGAAGGAGTTGGATATCACATCTCATGCTAAAGGAAGGGTCTCAGGTTTGGAAGGGGAAGGATTTGGATATCACATCTCAAGTTATAGGACGGGTCTGTGGTTTGGTATTAGAAGCATTGAGATATCATATCTCATGCTATCGGAAGGGTCTCAGGATTGGATTGCGAAGGAGTTGGATATCACATCTCATGTTATAGGAAGGCTCTCAGGTTTGTTATTAGAAGCATTGAGATATCACATCTCATGTTATAGGACAATCTCAAGTTTGGTATTAGAAGCATTGAGATATCATCTCATGGTATAGGACGGGCCTCAGGATTGGAATGGGAAGGAGTTTGATATCACATCTCATGCCATGGGAAGGTCTCAGGTTTGCTAGAAGCATTAAGATATCACATCTCATGCTATCGGAAGGGTCTCAGGATTGGATTGGGAAGGAGTTGGATATCGCATCTCATGCTATAGGAAGGGTCACAGGTTGGAATTGGAAGGAGTTGGATATCACAGCTCATGTTATAGGAAGGGTTTCAGGATTGGAATGGGAAGGACTTTGATATCACATCTCATGCTATCGGAAGGGTCTCAGAATTGGATTGGGAAGGAGTTGGATATAACATCTCATGTTATAGGAAGGGTCTCAGGATTGGATGGGAAGAGTTGGATATCACATCTCATGTTATAGGAAGGGTATCAGGATTGGAATGGGAAGGACTTTGATATCACATCTCACGCTATAGGGAGGGTCTCAGGTTTGGTATTAGAAGCATTGAGATATCACATCTCATGTTATAGGAAGGGTCTCAGGTTTGTTATTAGAAGCATTGAGATATCACATCTCATGTTATAGGACAGTCTCAGGTTTGGTATTAGAAGCATTGAGATATAACATCTCATGGTATAGGACGGGTCTCAGGATTGGATGGGAAGAGTTGGATATCACCTCTCATGCTATAGTAAGGGTCTCAGGTTTGGTAGAAGCATTGAGATATAACATCTCATGGTTTAGGACGGGTCTCAGGATTGGAATGGGAAGGAGTTGGATATCACATCTCATGCTAAAGGAAGGGTCTCAGGTTTGGAAGGGGAAGGATTTGGATATCACATCTCAAGTTATAGGACAGGTCTGTGGTTTGGTATTAGAAGCATTGAGATATCATATCTCATGCTATCGGAAGGGTCTCAGGATTGGATTGCGAAGGAGTTGGATATCACATCTCATGTTATAGGAAGGCTCTCAGGTTTGTTATTAGAAGCATTGAGATATCACATCTCATGTTATAGGACAGTCTCAGGTTTGGTATTAGAAGCATTGAGATATCATCTCATGGTATAGGACGGGCCTCAGGATTGGAATGGGAAGGAGTTGGATATCACATCTCATGCTAAAGGAAGGGTCTCAGGTTTGGAAGGGGAAGGATTTGGATATCACATCTCAATTTATAGGACGGGTCTGTGGTTTGGAATTAGAAGCATTGAGATATCATATCTCATGCTTTTGGAAGGGTCTCAGGATTGGATTGGGAAGAAGTTGGATATCACATCTCATGTTATAGGAAGGGTCTCAGGATTGGAATGGGAAGGATTTGGATATCACATCTCATGTTATAGGAAGGGTCTCAGGTTTGTTATTAGAAGTATTGAGATATCGCATCTCATGTTATAGGACAGTCTCAGGTTTGGTATTAGAAGCATTGAGATATCATATCTCATTGTATAGGACGGGTCTCAGGATTGGAATGGGAAGGAGTTTATCACATCTCATGCCATGGGAAGGTCTCAGGTTTGCTAGAAGCATTAAGATATCACATCTCATACTATCGGAAGGGTCTCAGGATTGGATTGGGAATGAGTTGGATATCGCATCTCATGCTATAGGAAGGGTCACAGGTTTGAATTGGAAGGAGTTGGATATCACAGCTCATGTTATAGGAAGGGTATCAGGATTGGAATGGGAAGGTCTTTGATATCACATCTCATGCTATCGGAAGGGTCTCAGGATTGGATTGGGAAGGAGTTGGATATCACATCTCATGCTAAAGGAAGGGTCTCAGGTTTGGAAGGGGAAGGATTTGGATATCACATCTCAATTTATAGGACGGGTCTGTGGTTTGGTATTAGAAGCATTGAGATATCATATCTCATGCTATCGGAAGGGTCTCAGGATTGGAATGGGAAGGAGTTGGATATCACATATCATGCTATAGGAAGGGTCTCAGGATTGGAATGGGAAGGAGTTGGATATCACATCTCATGATAAAGAAAGGGTCTCAGGTTTGGAAGGGGAAGGATTTGGATATCACATCTCAAGTTATAGGACGGTTCTGTGGTTTGGTATTAGAAGCATTGAGATATCATATCTCATGCTATCGGAAGGGTCTCAGGATTGGATTGGGAAGGAGTTGGATATCACATCGCATGTTATAGGAAGGGTCTCAAGATTGGAATGGGAAGGACTTGGATATCACATCTCATGTAATAGGAAGGGTCTCAGGTTTGTTATTAGAAGCATTGAGATATCGCATCTCATGTTATAGGAAGGGTCTCAGGATTGGAATGGGAAGGAGTTGCATATCACATCTCATGCTATAGGGAGGGTCTCAGGTTTGATATTAGAAGCATTGAGATATCATATCTCATGCTATCATAAGGGTCTCAGGATTGGATTGGGAAGGAGTTGGATATCACATCTCATGTTATAGGAAGGGTCTCAGGATTGGAATGGGAAGGATTTGGATATCACATCTCATGTTATAGGAAGGGTCTCAGGTTTGTTATTAGAAGCATTGAGATATGGCATCTCATGTTATAGGACAGTCTCAGGTTTGGTATTAGAAGCATTGCGATATATCTCATGGTATAGGACGGGTCTCAGGATTGGAATGGGAAGGAGTTGGATATCACATCTCATGCTATAGGAAGGGTCTCAGGATTGGAATGGGAAGGATTTGGATATCACATCTCATGTTATAGGAAGGGTCTCAGGTTTGTTATTAGAAGCATTGAGATATCGCATCTCATTTTTTAGGACAGTCTCAGGTTTGGTATTAGAAGCATTGAGATATCATATCTCATGCTATCGGAAGGGTCTCAAGATTGGAATGGGAAGGATTTGGATATCACATCTCATGTTATAGGAAGGGTCTCAGGTTTGTTATTAGAAGCATTGAGATATCGCATCTCATGTTATAGGACAGTCTCAGGTTTGGTATTAGAAGCATTGAGATATCATATCTCATGCTATCGGAAGGGTCTCAGGATTGGAATGGGAAGGAGTTGGATATCGCATCTCATGCTATAGGAAGCGTCACAGGTTGGAATTGGAAGGAGTTGGATATCACAGCTCATGTTATAGGAAGGGTTTCAGGATTGGAATGGGAAGGACTTTGATATCACATCTCATGCTATCGGAAGGGTCTCAGGATTGGATTGGGAAGGAGTTGGATATAACATCTCATGTTATAGGAAGGGTCTCAGGATTGGATGGGAAGAGTTGGATATCACATCTCATGTTATAGGAAGGGTATCAGGATTGGAATGGGAAGGACTTTGATATCACATCTCACGCTATAGGGAGGGTCTCAGGTTTGGTATTAGAAGCATTGAGATATCACATCTCATGTTATAGGAAGGGTCTCAGGTTTGTTATTAGAAGCATTGAGATATCACATCTCATGTTATAGGACAGTCTCAGGTTTGGTATTAGAAGCATTGAGATATAACATCTCATGGTATAGGACGGGTCTCAGGATTGGATGGGAAGAGTTGGATATCACCTCTCATGCTATAGTAAGGGTCTCAGGTTTGGTAGAAGCATTGGGATATCACATCTCATGCTATAGGAAGGGTCTCAGGATTGGAATGGGAAGGAGTTGGATATCACATCTCATGCTAAAGGAAGGGTCTCAGGTTTGGAAGGGGAAGGATTTGGATATCACATCTCAAGTTATAGGACGGGTCTGTGGTTTGGTATTAGAAGCATTGAGATATCATATCTCATGCTATCGGAAGGGTCTCAGGATTGGATTGCGAAGGAGTTGGATATCACATCTCATGTTATAGGAAGGCTCTCAGGTTTGTTATTAGAAGCATTGAGATATCACATCTCATGTTATAGGACAGTCTCAGGTTTGGTATTAGAAGCATTGAGATATCATCTCATGGTATAGGACGGGCCTCAGGATTGGAATGGGAAGGAGTTGGATATCACATCTCATGCTAAAGGAAGGGTCTCAGGTTTGGAAGCGGAAGGATTTGGATATCACATCTCAATTTATAGGACGGGTCTGTGGTTTGGTATTAGAAGCATTGAGATATCATATCTCATGCTATCGGAAGGGTCTCAGGATTGGATTGGGAAGGAGTTGGATATCACATCTCATGTTATAGGAAGGGTATCAGGATTGGAATGGGAAGGATTTGGATATCACATCTCATGTTATAGGAAGGGTCTCAGGTTTGTTATTAGAAGTATTGAGATATCGCATCTCATGTTATAGGACAGTCTCAGGTTTGGTATTAGAAGCATTGAGATATCATATCTCATTGTATAGGAAAGGTCTCAGGATTGGAATGGGAAGGAGTTGGATATCACATCTCATGATAAAGAAAGGGTCTCAGGTTTAGAAGGGGAAGGATTTGGATATCACATCTCAAGTTATAGGACGGTTCTGTGGTTTGGTATTAGAAGCATTGAGATATCATATCTCATGCTATCGGAAGGGTCTCAGGATTGGAATGGGAAGGATTTGGATATCACATCGCATGTTATAGGAAGGGTCTCAAGATTGGAATGGGAAGGACTTGGATATCACATCTCATGTTATAGGAAGGGTCTCAGGTTTGTTATTAGAAGCATTGAGATATCGCATCTCATGTTATAGGAAGGGTCTCAGGATTGGAATGGGAAGCATTTGTATATCACATCTCATGCTATAGGGAGGGTCTCAGGTTTGATATTAGAAGCATTGAGATATCATATCTCATGCTATCAGAAGGGTCTCAGGATTGGATTGGGAAGGAGTTGGATATCACATCTCATGTTATAGGAAGGGTCTCAGGATTGGAATGGGAAGGATTTGGATATCACATCTCATGTTATAGGAAGGGTCTCAGGTTTGTTATTAGAAGTATTGAGATATCGCATCTCATGTTATAGGACAGTCTCAGGTTTGGTATTAGAAGCATTGAGATATCATATCTCATTGTATAGGACGGGTCTCAGGATTGGAATGGGAAGGAGTTGGATATCACATATCATGCTATAGGAAGGGTCTCAGGATTGGAATGGGAAGGAGTTGGATATCACATCTCATGATAAAGAAAGGGTCTCAGGTTTGGAAGGGGAAGGATTTGGATATCACATCTCAAGTTATAGGACGGTTCTGTGGTTTGGTATTAGAAGCATTGAGATATCATATCTCATGCTATCGTAAGGGTCTCAGGATTGGATTGGGAAGGAGTTGGATATCACATCGCATGTTATAGGAAGGGTCTCAAGATTGGAATGGGAAGGACTTGGATATCACATCTCATGTTATAGGAAGGGTCTCAGGTTTGTTATTAGAAGCATTGAGATATCGCATCTCATGTTATAGGAAGGGTCTCAGGATTGGAATGGGAAGCAGTTGTATATCACATCTCATGCTATAGGGAGGGTCTCAGGTTTGATATTAGAAGCATTGAGATATCATATCTCATGCTATCAGAAGGGTCTCAGGATTGGATTGGGAAGGAGTTGGATATCACATCTCATGTTATAGGAAGGGTCTCAGGATTGGAATGGGAAGGATTTGGATATCACATCTCATGTTATAGGAAGGGTCTCAGGTTTGTTATTAGAAGCATTGAGATATCGCATCTCATGTTATAGGACAGTCTCAGGTTTGGTATTAGAAGCATTGAGATATCATATCTCATGCTATCGGAAGGGTCTCAGGATTGGAATGGGAAGGATTTGGATATCACATCTCATGTTATAGGAAGGGTCTCAGGATTGGAATGGGAAGGATTTGGATATCACATCTCATGTTATAGGAAGGGTCTCAGGTTTGTTATTAGAAGCATTGAGATATCGCATCTCATGTTATAGGACAGTCTCAGGTTTGGTATTAGAAGCATTGAGATATCATATATCATGGTATAGGACGGGTCTCAGGATTGCAATGGGAAGGAGTTGGATATCAAATCTCATGCTATAGGAAGGGTGTCAGGATTGGAATGGGAAGGATCTGGATATCACATCTCATGTTATAGGAAGGGTCTCAGGTTTGTTATTAGAAGCATTGAGATATCACATCTCATGTTCTAGGAAGGGTCTCAGGATTGGAATGGGAAGTATTTGGATATCACATCTCATGTTATAGGAAGGGTCTCAGGTTTGTTATTAGAAGCATTGAGATATCGCATCTCATGTTATAGGACAGTCTCAGGTTTGGTATTAGAAGCATTGAGATATCATATCTCATGCTATCGGAAGGGTCTCAGGATTGGAATGGGAAGGATTTGGATATCACATCTCACGTTATAGGAAGGGTCTCAGGTTTGTTATTAGAAGCATTGAGATATTGCATCTCATGTTATAGGACAGTCTCAGGTTTGGTATTAGAAGCATTGAGATATCATATCTCATGCTATCGGAAGGGTCTCAGGATTGGATTGGGAAGGAGTTGGATATCACATCTCATGCCATGGGAAGGTCTCAGGTTTGCTAGAAGCATTAAGATATCACATCTCATGCTATCGGAAGGGTCTCAGCATTGGATTGGGAAGGAGTTGGATATCGCATCTCATGCTATAGGAAGGGTCACAGGTTGGAATTGGAAGGAGTTGGATATCACAGCTCATGTTATACGAAGGGTTTCAGGATTGGAATGGGAAGGACTTTGATATCACATCTCATGCTATCGGAAGGGTATCAGGATTGGATTGGGAAGGAGTTGGATATCACATCTCATGTTATAGGAAGGGTCTCAGGATTGGAATGGGAAGGATTTGGATATCACATCTCATGTTATAGGAAGGGTCTCAGGTTTGTTATTAGAAGCATTGAGATATCGCATCTCATGTCATAGGACAGTCTCAGGTTTGGTCATAGAAGCATTGAGATATCATATCTCATTGTATAGGACGGGCCTCAGGATTGGAATGGGAAGGAGTTGGATATCATATATCATGGTATAGGACGGGTCTCAGGATTGGAATGGGAAGGAGGTGGATATCACATCTCATGATAAAGGAAGGGTCTCAGGTTTGGAAGGGGAAGGATTTGGATATCACATCTCAAGTTATAGGACTGGTCTGTGGTTTGGTATTAGAAGCATTGAGATATCATATCTCATGCTATCGGAAGGGTCTCAGGATTGGAATGGGAAGGAGTTGGATATCACATCTCATGCTATCGGAAAGGTCTCAGGTTTGGTAGAAGCATTGGGATATCACATCTCATGCTATAGGAAGGGCCTCATGATTGGAATGGGAAGGAGTTGGATATCACATCTCATGCTATCAGAAAGGTCTCAGGTTTGGTAGAAGCATTGGGATACCACATCTCATGCTCTCGGAAGGGTCTCAGGATTGGATTGGGAAGGAGTTGGATATCACATCTCATGTTATAGGAAGGGGCTCAGGATTGGAATGGGAAGGACTTGGACATCACATCTTACGTTATAGGAAGGGTCTCAGGTTTGTTATTAGAAGCATTGAGATATCACATCTCATGTTATAACCTGAGACTGTCATGGACAGTCTCAGGTTTGGTATTAGAAGCATTGAGATGTAACATCTCATGGTATAGGACGGGTCTCAGGATTGGAATGGGAAGGAGTTTGATATCACATCTCATGCCTTAGGAAGGTCTCAGGTTTGGTGGAAGCATTAGGATATCACATCTCATGCTATCGGAAGGGTATCAGGATTGGATTGGGAAGGAGTTGGATATCCCATCTCATGCTATAGGAAGGGTCACAGGTTGGAATTGGAAGGAGTTGGATATCACATCTCATGTTATAGGAAGGGTATCAGGATTGGGATGGGAAGGACTTGGACATCACATCTCATGTTATGGGAAGGGTCTCAGGTTTGTTATTAGAAGCATTGAGATATCACATCTATTGTTATAGGACAGTCTCAGGTTTGGTATTAGAAGCATTGAGATATAACATCTCATGGTATAGGACGGGTCTCAGGATTGGAATGGGAAGGAGTTTGATATCACATCTCATGCCATGGGAAGGTCTCAGGTTTGCTAGAAGCATTAAGATATCACATCTCATGCTATCGGAAGGGTCTCAGGATTGGATTGGGAAGGAGTTGGATATCGCATCTCATGCTATAGGAAGGGTCACAGGTTGGAATTGGAAGGAGTTTGATATCACAGCTCATGTTATAGGAAGGGTTCCAGGATTGGAATGGGAAGGACTTTGATATCACATCTCATGCTATCGGAAGGGTATCAGGATTGGATTGGGAAGGAGTTGGATATCACATCTCATGTTATAGGAAGGGTCTCAGGATTGGAATGGGAAGGATTTGGATATCACATCTCATGTTATAGGAAGGGTCTCAGGTTTGTTATTAGAAGCATTGAGATATCGCATCTCATGTCATAGGACAGTCTCAGGTTTGGTCATAGAAGCATTGAGATATCATATCTCATTGTATAGGACGGGTCTCAGGATTGGAATGGGAAGGAGTTGGATATCATATATCATGCTATAGGACGGGTCTCAGGATTGGAATGGGAAGGAGGTGGATATCACATCTCATGATAAAGGAAGGGTCTCAGGTTTGGAAGGGGAAGGATTTGGATATCACATCTCATGCTATCGGAAAGGTCTCAGGTTTGGTAGAAGCATTGGGATATCACATCTCATGCTATAGGAAGGGCCTCATGATTGGAATGGGAAGAAGTTGGATATCACATCTCATGCTATCGGAAAGGTCTCAGGTTTGGTAGAAGCATTGGGATATCACATCTCATGCTCTCGGAAGGGTCTCAGGATTGGATTGGGAAGGAGTTGGACATCACATCTCATGTTATAGGAAGGGGCTCAGGATTGGAATGGGAAGGACTTGGACATCACATCTTACGTTATAGGAAGGGTCTCAGGTTTGTTATTAGAAGCGTTGAGATATCACATCTCATGTTATAACCTGAGACTGTCATGGACAGTCTCAGGTTTGGTATTAGAAGCATTGAGATATAACATCTCATGGTATAGGACGGGTCTCAGGATTGGAATGGGAAGGAGTTTGATATCACATCTCATGCCTTAGGAAGGTCTCAGGTTTGGTGGAAGCATTAGGATATCACATCTCATGCTATCGGAAGGGTCTCAGGATTGGATTGGGAAGGAGTTGGATATCACATCTCATGTTATAGGAAGGGGCTCAGGATTGGAATGGGGAGGACTTGGACATCACATCTTACGTTATAGGAAGGGTCTCAGGTTTGTTATTAGAAGCATTGAGATATCACATCTCATGTTATAACCTGAGACTGTCATGGACAGTCTCAGGTTTGGTATTAGAAGCATTGAGATATAACATCTCATGGTATAGGACGGGTCTCAGGATTGGAATGGGAAGGAGTTTGATATCACATCTCATGCCTTAGGAAGGTCTCAGGTTTGGTGGAAGCATTAGGATATCACATCTCATGCTATCGGAAGTGTCTCAGGATTGGATTGGGAAGGAGTTGGATATCCCATCTCATGCTATAGGAAGGGTCACAGGTTGGAATTGGAAGGAGTTGGATATAACATCTCATGTTATAGAAAGGGTATCAGGATTGGAATGGGAAGGACTTTTATATCACATCTCGCTATAGGGAGGGTCTCAGGTTTGGTATTAGAAGCATTGAGATATCACATCTCATGCTATCGGAAGGGTCTCAGGATTGGAATGGGAAGGAATTGGATATCTCATCTCATGCTATAGGGAGGGTCTCAGGTTTGATATTAGAAGCATTGAGATATCATATCTCATGCTATCGGAAGGGTCTCAGGATTGGATTGGGAAGAAGTTGGATATCACATCTCATGTTATAGGACGGGTCTCAGGATTGGATGGGAAGAGTTGGATATCACATCTCATGCCATAGGAAGCGTCTCAGGATTGGAATGGGAAGGAGTTGGATATCACATCTCATGCTAAAGGAAGGGTCTCAGGTTTGGAAGGGGAAGGATTTGGATATATCATCTCAAGTTATAGGACGGGTCTGTGGTTTGGTATTAGAAGCATTGAGATATCATATCTCATGCTATCGGAAGGGTCTCAGGATTGGAATGGGAAGGACTTGGATATCACATCTCATGTTATAGGAAGAGTCTCAGGTTTGTTATTAGAAGCATTGAGATATCACATCTCATGCTATAGGGAGGGTCTCAGGTTTGATATTAGAAGCATTGAGATATCATATCTCATGCTATCAGAAGGGTCTCAGGATTGGATTGGGAAGGAGTTGGATATCCCATCACATGCTATAGGAAGGGTCACAGGTTGGAATTGGAAGGAGTTGGATATCACATCTCATGCTATCGGAAGGGTCTCAGGATTGGAATGGGAAGGAAATGGATTTCTCATCTCATGCTATAGGGAGGGTCTCAGGTTTAATATTAGAAGCATTGAGATATCATATCTCATGCTATCGGAAGGGTCTCAGGATTGGATTTGGAAGGAGTTGGATATCACATCTCATGTTATAGGACGGGTCTCAGGATTGGATGGGAAGAGTTGGATATCACATCTCATGCCATAGGAAGGGTCTCAGGATTGGAATGGGAAGGAGTTGGATATCACATCTCATGCTAAAGGAAGGGTATCAGGATTGGAATGGGAAGGACTTTTATATCATATCTCGCTATAGGGAGGGTCTCAGGTTTGGTATTAGAAGCATTGAGATATCACATCTCATGCTATCAGAAGGGTCTCAGGATTGGATTGGGAAGGAGTTGGATATCACATCTCATGTTATAGGAAGGGTCTCAGTTTTGGTATTAGAAGCATTGAGATATCACATCTCATGCTATCGGAAGAGTCACAGGTTGGAATTGGAAGGAGTTGGATATCACATCTCATGCTATCGGAAGGGTCTCAGGATTGGAATGGGAAGGAATTGGATTTCTCATCTCATGCTATAGGGAGGGTCTCAGGTTTGATATTAGAAGCATTGAGATATCATATCTCATGCTATCGGAAGGGTCTCAGGATTGGATTTGGAAGGAGTTGGATATCACATCTCATGCTAAAGGAAGGGTCTCAGGTTTGGAAGGGGAAGGATTTGGATATCACATCTCAAGTTATAGGACGGGTCTGTGGTTTGGTATTAGAAGCATTGAGATATCATATCTCATGCTATCGGAAGGGTCTCAGGATTGGAATGGGAAGGACTTGGATATCACATCTCATGTTATAGGAAGGGTCTCAGGTTTGTTATTAGAAGCATTGAGATATCACATCTCATGTCATAGGACAGTCTCAGGTTTGGTCATAGAAGCATTGAGATATCATATCTCATTGTATAGGACGGGTCTCAGGATTGGAATGGGAAGGAGTTGGATATCATATATCATGCTATAGGACGGGTCTCAGGATTGGAATGGGAAGTAGTTGGATATCACATCTCATGATAAAGGAAGGGTCTCAGGTTTGGAAGGGGAAGGATTTGGATATCACATCTCAAGTTATAGGACTGGTCTGTGGTTTGGTATTAGAAGCATTGAGATATCATATCTCATGCTTTCGGAACGGTCTCAGGATTGGATTGGGAAGGAGTTGGATATCACATCTCATGTTATAGGAAGGGTCTCAAGATTTGAATGGGAAGGACTTGGATATCACATCTCATGTTATAGGAAGGGTCTCAGGTTTGTTATTAGAAGCATTGAGATATCACATCTCATGTTATAGGACAGTCTCAGGTTTGGTATTAGAAGCATTGAGATGTAACATCTCATAGTATAGGACGGGTCTCAGGATTGGAATGGGAAGGAGTTTGATATCACATCTCATGCCATGGGAAGGTCTCAAGTTTGCTAGAAGCATTAAGATATAACATCTCATGCTATCGGAAGGGTCTCAGGATTGGATTGGGAAGGAGTTGGATATCGCATCTCATGCTATAGGAAGGGTCACAGGTTTGAATTGGAAGGAGTTGGATATCACAGCTCATGTTATAGGAAGGGTATCAGGATTGGAATGGGAAGGACTTTGATATCACATCTCACGCTATCGGAAGGGTCTCAGGATTGGATTGGGAAGGAGTTGGATATAACATCTCATGTTATAGGAAGGGTCTCAGGATTGGATGGGAAGAGTTGGATATCACATCTCATGTTATAGGAAGGGTATCAGGATGGGAATGGGAAGGACTTTGATATCACATCTCACGCTATAGGGAGGGTCTCAGGTTTGGTATTAGAAGCATTGAGATATCACATCTCATGTTATAGGAAGGGTCTCAGGTTTGTTATTAGAAGCATTGAGATATCACATCTCATGTTATAGGACAGTCTCAGGTTTGGTATTAGAAGCATTGAGAGATAACATCTCATGGTATAGGACGGGTCTCAGGATTGGATGGGAAGAGTTGGATATCACATCTCAAGCTATAGGACGGGTCTGTGGTTTGGTATTAGAAGCATTGAGATATCATATCTCATGCTATCGGAAGGGTCTGAGGATTGGATTGCGAAGGAGTTGGATATCACATCTCATGTTATCGGAAGGGTCTCAGGATTGGATTGGGAAAGAGTTGGATATAACATCTCATGTTATAGGAATGCTCTCAGGTTTGTTATTAGAAGCATTGAGATATCACATCTCATGTTATAGGACAGTCTCAGGGTTGGTATTAGAAGCATTGAGATATCATATCTCATGGTATAGGACGGGTCTCAGGATTGGAATGGGAAGGAGTTTTATATCACATCTCATGCTAAAGGAAGGGTCTCAGGTTTGGAAGGGGAAGGATTTGGATATCACATCTCAATTTATAGGACGGGTCTGTGGTTTGGTATTAGAAGCATTGAGATATCACATCTCATGCTATCGGAAGGGTCTCAGGATTGGATTGGGAAGGAGTTGGATATAACATCTCATGTTATAGGAAGGGTCTCAGGATTGGATGGGAAGAGTTGGATATCACATCTCATGTTATAGGAAGGGTATCAAGATGGGAATGGGAAGGACTTTGATATCACATCTCACGCTATAGGGAGGGTCTCAGGTTTGGTATTAGAAGCATTGAGATATCACATCTCATGCTATCGGAAGGGTCTCAGGTTTGTTATTAGAAGCATTGAGATATCACATCTCATGTTATAGGACAGTCTCAGGTTTGGTATTAGAAGCATTGAGATATAACATCTCATGGTATAGGACGGGTCTCAGGATTGGATGGGAAGAGTTGGATATCACATCTCAAGCTATAGGACGGGTCTGTGGTTTGGTATTAGAAGCATTGAGATATCATATCTCATGCTATCGGAACGGTCTGAGGATTGGATTGCGAAGGAGTTGGATATCACATCTCATGTTATCGGAAGGGTCTCAGGATTGGATTGGGAAAGAGTTGGATATAACATCTCATGTTATAGGAAGGCTCTCAGGTTTGTTATTAGAAGCATTGAGATATCACATCTCATGTTATAGGACAGTCTCAGGTTTGGTATTAGAAGCATTGAGATATCATATCTCATGGTATAGGACGGGTCTCAGGATTGGAATGGGAAGGAGTTGGATATCACATCTCATGCTAAAGGAAGGGTCTCAGGTTTGGAAGGGGAAGGATTTGGATATCACATCTCAATTTATAGGACGGGTCTGTGGTTTGGTATTAGAAGCATTGAGATATCACATCTCATGCTATCGGAAGGGTCTCAGGATTGGATTGGGAAGGAGTTGGATATCACATCTCATGTTATAGGAAGGGTCTCAGGATTGGATTGGAAGAGTTGGATATCACATCTCATGTTATAGGAAGGGTATCAGGATTGGAATGGGAAGAACTTTGATATCACATCTCACGCTATAGGGAGGGTCTCAGGTTTGGTATTAGAAGCATTGAGATATCACATCTCATGCTATCGGAAGGGTCTCAGGATTGGATTGGGAAGGAGTTGGATATCACATCTCATGTTATAGGAAGGGTCTCAGGATTGGGATGGGAAGGACTTGGACATCACATCTCATGTTATAGGAAGGGTCTCAGGTTTGTTATTAGAAGCATTGAGATATCACATCTCATGTTATAGGACAGTCTCAGGTTTGGTATTAGAAGCATTGAGATATAACATCTCATGGTATAGGACGGGTCTCAGGATTGGAATGGGAAGGAGTTTGATATCACATCTCATGCCATTGGAAGGTCTCAGGTTTGCTAGATGCATTAAGATATCACATCTCATGCTATCGGAAGGGTCTCAGGATTGGATTGAGAAGGAGTTGGATATCGCATCTCATGCTATAGGAAGGGTCACAGGTTGGAATTGGAAGGAGTTGGATATCACAGCTCATGTTATAGGAAGGGTTTCAGGATTGGAATGGGAAGGACTTTGATATCACATCTCATGCTATCGGAAGGGTATCAGGATTGGATTGGGAAGGAGTTGGATATCACATCTCATGTTATAGGAAGGGTCTCAGGATTGGAATGGGAAGGATTTGGATATCACATCTCATGTTATAGGAAGGGTCTCAGGTTTGTTATTAGAAGCATTGAGATATCGCATCTCATGTCATAGGACAGTCTCAGGTTTGGTCATAGAAGCATTGAGATATCATATCTCATTGTATAGGACGGGTCTCAGGATTGGAATGGGAAGGAGTTGGATATCATATATCATGCTATAGGACGGGTCTCAGGATTGGAATGGGAAGGAGGTGGATATCACATCTCATGATAAAGGAAGGGTCTCAGGTTTGGAAGGGGAAGGATTTGGATATCACATCTCATGCTATCGGAAAGGTCTCAGGTTTGGTAGAAGCATTGGGATATCACATCTCATGCTATAGGAAGGGCCTCATGATTGGAATGGGAAGGAGTTCGATATCACATCTCATGCTATCGGAAAGGTCTCAGGTTTGGTAGAAGCATTGGGATATCACATCTCATGCTCTCGGAAGGGTCTCAGGATTGGATTGGGAAGGAGTTGGATATCCCATCTCATGTTATAGGAAGGGGCTCAGGATTGGAATGGGAAGGACTTGGACATCACATCTTACGTTATAGGAAGGGTCTCAGGTTTGTTATTAGAAGCATTGAGATATCACATCTCATGTTATAACCTGAGACTGTCATGGACAGTCTCAGGTTTGGTATTAGAAGCATTGAGATATAACATCTCATGGTATAGGACGGGTCTCAGGATTGGAATGGGAAGGAGTTTGATATCACATCTCATGCCTTAGGAAGGTCTCAGGTTTGGTGGAAGCATTAGGATATCACATCTCATGCTATCGGAAGGGTCTCAGGATTGGATTGGGAAGGAGTTGGATATCCCATCTCATGCTATAGGAAGGGTCACAGGTTGGAATTGGAAGGAGTTGGATATCACATCTCATGTTATAGGAAGGGTATCAGGATTGGAATGGGAAGGACTTTTATATCATATCTCGCTATAGGGAGGGTCTCAGGTTTGGTATTAGAAGCATTGAGATATCACATCTCATGCTATCAGAAGGGTCTCAGGATTGGATTGGGAAGGAGTTGGATATCACATCTCATGTTATAGGAAGGGTCTCAAGTTTGGTATTAGAAGCATTGAGATATCACATCTCATGCTATCGGAAGAGTCACAGGTTGGAATTGGAAGGAGTTGGATATCACATCTCATGCTATCGGAAGGGTCTCAGGATTGGAATGGGAAGGAATTGGATATCTCATCTCATGCTATAGGGAGGGTCTCAGGTTTGATATTAGAAGCATTGAGATATCATATCTCATGCTATCGGAAGGGTCTCAGGATTGGATTTGGAAGGAGTTGGATATCACATCTCATGTTATAGGACGGGTCTCAGGATTGGATGGGAAGAGTTGGATATCACATCTCATGCCATAGGAAGGGTCTCAGGATTGGAATGGGAAGGAGTTGGATATCACATCTCATGCTAAAGGAAGGGTCTCAGGTTTGGAAGGGGAAGGATTTGGATATCACATCTCAAGTTATAGGACGGGTCTGTGGTTTGGTATTAGAAGCATTGAGATATCATATCTCATGCTATCGGAAGGGTCTCAGGATTGGAATGGGAAGGACTTGGATATCACATCTCATGATATAGGAAGGGTCTCAGGTTTGGAATGGGAAGGAGTTGGATATCACATCTCATGCTAATGGGAGGGTCTCAGGATTGGAATGGGAAGGAGTTGGATATCACATCTCATGCTAAAGGAAGGGTCTCAGGTTTGGTATAAGCATTAGGATATCACATCTCATGCTATAAGAAGGGTCTCAGGTTTGGAAGGGGAAGGATTTCGATATCACATCTCAATTTATAGGACGGGTCTGTGGTTTGGTATTAGAAGCATTGAGATATCATATCTCATGCTATCGAAAGGGTCTCAGGATTGGATTGGGAAAGAGTTGGATATCACATCTCATGTTATAGGAAGGGTCTCAGCATTGAAATGGGAAGGATTTGGATATCACATCTCATGTTATAGGAAGGGTCTCAGGTTTGTTATTAGAAGCATTGAGAGGGTCTCAGGATTGGATTGGGAAGGAGTTGGATATCACATCTCATGTTATAGGAAGGGTCTCAGGTTTGGAATGGGAAGGAGTTGGATATCATATCTCATGCTATAGGAAGGGTCACAGTTTGGAATTGGAAGGAGTTGGATATCACATCTGTTAAGACGGATTTCTGAACTCTGTCCTGGTGGCGCAGAAGTTCAGAAGGCCAACCTAATTACTTGGAACAGTTAACCTCTGGACGAGCCAGACCAATCAAGGTAGCGATCGCGGCGGTCAAGACTAGGTCTCAAGAGGGGTGAGGGTGACTGAAAGCCCGCAATGAGCACACAAAGCAAGATCACTTACAAACTACTCCAAACAGTTGTTATATTAAAAATATATACACATTTATTTCAAGGCCTTTAAAACAATGACCGTAGCGAGAAAATCACAATATAACAATAGTAAACCAACACATACTATATCAACACAATATATATACAAATACGACAGTCTCAAGCGTTAGATGCACGAAATGGGTAGTCCACCTAAAAGGGAAGGAAGACAGGCAGTGCGAAATAATGCTTAGACCCAGTTCACCTTCAGAGGCACCTAACTAGATGGAAGTCTGAGCCCTGCGAAGAGTGGAGCCTTGTGCTCAAAAGTACCTGCACGCGCTGGTGCCAACGGGCAAAAGGAGAAGCTCTTCGAGGGAAATCAGGCAGTTCAGTTTAGAGCACAAAAGAAGAAGAACAAGTTCCGCGACTCAAGCGCAGCCTCCACAGTGGGCAGAAGCAGAGCGCAAGTACGATAAAGGGTGCTGTTTGACACAGCGGGGAAAAGCAATGGGCTCCTGCAGGAGGGTGACCAGATCCTAGCTATGCTACTCACTGGTCCCCGATGCAAGCAGACCCAGGCTTCTCCGCGTCCGTTTCAGTATCTGGCAGGTTCAAAAGAGCAGGGAACGCCTTGTCGTCGTGTTGAGTAAAAAGACGTCCCAATCAAAGAAATCCGCACAGTTTGTTACCACAGCAGGGCAACGGAGCGGCCGTTTGTATCTGAGCCAAATGTACACTACTCACTTCAGACCTGGGAACGCCAAGTGTACGAAGCGTGTGAGAGTGACAAGGACTCGAAATACTACACAACCTGGCGGCGGTTACAGAGCAAGACTCCCGTGTAAGCTGGTCAGTCAACTGGATGGCCCAGAGACGCTTCCGAAGGCTTACTGGCAGGAGATGGTGAAGATGCCGAGAATAGCTGTTCCCGTTATTCCAAGGGTCGAAGTACCAGTACAGGCCTTCTGGTTCGATCAAAGGTGAAAAGGGTTTCACAAGGCGACAGCAGTGCAGAGGAGAAGTCCTTCAGCGGGTCACCAGCGATTCCTCGGTCCAGCTTCTTGGTTGCAGAATACTTGGCTCCTGTATTCCTTCGTTCGTGAGAACTCAGGAGATCGACATGGTAGTGGTGTTTCCAGCCCCCTCTTATCCACGGTTCCCTTCGCGCCAAAATGGAGGGGACCCAATGGGAGATCCGCTCATCAACACTCACACCATTCGTGGACCAATCACGGACCACGGTGGTCCCAGGCATTCACACCACCCTAGACTCTCTGGCACCCAGGATGTGTATTGGGACCAGACATCCCAGCCCACATCCTGGAGGCACACACAAGACATGTAGAAGCCCGTGAAAGCATCCGTGTTTCGCAGGAAAGTACATGCCCAAATAAGGAAGGCCCCGGGTCGGCTCGACCTGGGGAAGGTTAAGGGAGCAAGACGGTCAGCGGACAGGACAAAGGAGCCTCGTGGTCTGGCCATTTTGGGAGCCAGGCCACCATTTTGGGTTAAGCGCGAGAAACGCGCTTAGAACGCCAAAAGGAGCTCAAAACACAAGAAACGATCGCTGCCACCATTCCTGTCCCTGAATCACTTACACCGATCAGATACAAACCTAAACGAGTATCTAGGGCCTGTAGAAGGCTAGAGACCCAAGAGAGCTGTAACTTAGCTTACAGTGCCCTCTTGTGTCATGTCGCACGAAAGCCGCAACATGATAAAACAAACTACGGGAAACAGCGTTCCCCGGTACTGACTGTCTTAAGGGCATGTCAGTTTCCCCGTAAGAAAGGAGCGAAAGCCCAGAGGAGTGCAGCAGAAGGCTGCACTTCTCTGGCAAAGTCAAGAACAAGGTGAAAAACAACAGCAAAAAGTTTAGGGGTTGCCACATGGAAGGAAAATTACCTACAATTACGAAATCTTTCCTAACACTCCCCCCTCCCAGACTATGGACAGGGGGAACTAATCCACCCCTGGATGAGTCTCTTGTTCAGGTCGGTTAAACATTCTGGACAACCCATCAGCATTGCTATGTTGGACACCTGGCCTATGCTCAATAGTGAAGTCGAAGCCTTGTAGACTTATGGACCACCTAAGCAACTTTGGATTCTCCCCCTTCATGTTCATTAGCCACTTTAAGGGCTTATGGTCAGTTTGCACAGTGAAGTGGGTCCCATAGAGGTAGGGCCTCAGCTTCCTTAGGGCCCACACAACAGAGAAACATTCTTTCTCTACCATGGACCATCTGAGCTCTCTGTCCTTAAGCTGGCGTCTAATAAAACCAATAGGGTGTTCCTTACCCTTCTCATCTACTTGTGATAGTACAGCTCCTATCCCAGTGTCAGAGGCGTCCGTCTGCACGATAAAAGGTCTTTGATAATCAGGGGCCCTGAGGACAGGGGCCTGGCACAAGGAGTCTTTTAAGCCATTGAAGGCCTTCTCACACTCGTCGGTCCAAGTTACCTTCTTGGGTTTCTTCGGAGTTGTGAGGGCAGTCAGAGGGGCAGCTATGGTGCCATAGTCTGCCACAAAATTGCGGTAATACCCTGTGAGTCCTAAGAAGGCTCTCACTTGGGTTTGTGTAGTGGGGGTAGGCCAGTCTTGTACTGCTTGTACTTTACTGGGAAGAGGCTGTATCCTCCCTCCACCTACTTCATGTCCAAGGTAAACCACTGAGCCTTGTCCAATCTGGCATTTACTAGCCTTTATGGTCAGGTGTGCTTTTTGAAGAGCCTGGAGCACAATCCCGAGGTGTTTCACATGGTCTTCCCAGGTGGCACTGAAAACTGCTATATCGTCCAGATATGCAAGACAGAATTCGTCCAACCCATTCAACACATGATTCACAAGCCTCTGGAAAGTGGCAGCTGCATTCTTCAACCCGAACGGCATTACCCGGAATTGATAAAGGCCGTCTGGAGTAGAAAATGCTGTCTTCTCCTTGGCATGTTCTGCTAAAGCTATTTGCCAATAGCCAGCAGTGAGGTCAAACGTGCTGAGGTACTTGGAGGCACCCAAAGTATCCACCAGCTCATCTGTTCGAGGCAAGGGGTGTGCATCTGTCTTGGTGACAGCATTCAGAGCCCTGTAATCCACGCAGAACCTCAATTCAGAAGTGCCTGCCTTTGGAACCAAAACCACTGGGCTGGACCAAGGACTACTAGAGGGTTCAATCACCCCAAGGTCTAACATCTTGTTGACCTCGGTCTTAATATAAGACCGTACTTTGTCTGACATCCTGTATCCCCTACTTTTAATAGGTACACTGTCTCCCGTGTCTATGTTATGTTTGCACCAAGGTGTCAAACCGGGCGACTGTGAAAACAGGGGGGAAAACTGCCTAAGCAAACTTTTCACCTCAGCCTGCTGATCAGAAGTCAGGTGAGGGGCCACTCGGACACCCGCAAAGGAGCTATTTGAAGGACGGCTTTGGAACAGGTCGGGGAGAGGTTCAGACTCCTCTTCCTCAACTTCTGAAGCCAGTAGCAGTGCTGCAATTTCGACTCTTGGGATGAAAGCCTTCAGCCTATTCACGTGAAACACTTTTGGAGCCTGTCCAGGCCTTCCAAGGTCCACTAAATAGTTAACCTCACCCAGGGGCTCCACCACTGTGTAAGGGCCTGACATTTGTCCTGTAAAGCTCGAGGCCTTATGGGATTCATGATCAGGACTTGCTGACCAGGTGTAAAGTTGATGAGGGAAGCTTTCTGGTCGTACCAATGTTTCACCAGCGCTTGTCCTGCCTTCAATTTATCACTAGCCAAGCCCATCAGAAGTACCATCCGTTTTCTGAGCCCTAGCACATAATCAACTGCGTTGGTAGTAACAGGGGGAGTGGGTATCTCCCATCCCTCTTTGATGATGGCTAAGGGTCCCCGTACGGATGACCGAACAGAAGTTCCAAGGGGCTGAAGCCAACACCCTCCTGTGGTACCTCTCGGTAGGCAAACAGTAAGCATGGTAAAAGAAGATCCCATTTTCTTCTCTGAGGTTCCTCCAGAGCCCCAATCATTCTTTTTAACGTTCTGTTGAAACGTTCCACCAGACCATTGGTCTGGGGGTGGTATGCAGAAGAGAACTTGTAGGTGACCCCACATTCTTTCCACATAGCCTGCATATACTTCGACATAAAGTTGCTGCCACGATCCGACACAACTTCTTTAGGGAAGCCAACCCTAGTAAATATGCCAAGTAAAGCTTTTGCAACTGACTTGGCAGTTACAGTTTTCAATGGGATGGCCTCAGGATATCTGGTTGCATGGTCGACCAGCACCAGGATAAACCTATTGCCCGAGGATGTTTGCGGGTCAAGGGGACCAACGATGTCGATCCCTACGCTTTCAAATGGTACCCCCACAACTGGGAGCGGTACCAACGGAGCTTGGATTGTCGCGCCAATCTTACCAGACAACTGGCAGGAGGCACAACTCCTGCAGTGACTTTCTACTTGCACCCCCATCTTGGGCCAGTAGAAGTGCATGGATAACCTTTGCTTGGTCCTCTTCATACCAAGGTGACCAGCAAGAGGAACTTCATGCGCCAACTGCAGGAGGAAGGGCCTAACAGCAAGGGGAACCACCAACCTCCTATGGTCTCCTTCTGTAGACTCTGTGGGCTCACTATACAGGAGTCCACCTTCCCAATAAATCCTATGCGTCCCAGGAGGTTCACCCTCAAGCTGGGAGCAGGCCTGTCTCCTTAGGCCTTCCAGAGATGGGCACTCACGTTGGCCTTTACTGAATTCGTCCCTATCAGGACCTCCTTCAACTAACAAGTCTTTTAGTTCAGGATGATCGTTGGGGTCAAATACTTCAGGCATCCCTACCTCCTCGTCAGGCCCGGGCGATTGACCAACTTCCTCCACGGCAGTGGTAGGCGAGCTCGGGGGAATATTCTCTTTCCCTCGTCTTGACTTGTCGACTCCTTTCGCCTTGGGTTTCCCCTTCAGCTGGGGCGGCGTATTGAACTTGGCCAATGCTGCCCATGCTTGAGACCGTGTGTAGGGTCTTTCGGCAGTGTCTCCTACGAGCCCTAAAGCTCTGAGATCATTAACTAACAAGACCTTTCCCGGGACGTTTCTCTGAATGCTCACTGGAATCCTGACTGCTGTACCATTTAAAGTAAGATTTACAGGTATTACTGGGAACATACGGAGTGGGCCGTCAGCCAACTTAGTGGGCATCAGAGTAGCTCTGGCAACTTCCTCTGAGTCTACCAAGGTAGAATCCACTACAGTGCGACTGCACCCACTATCCCTAAGAGCTGGAGTATCTACTCCATTGATCAGCACACTGTCTTTAAAGTAGTGCTTGGTATTATCCGGAATCCTAGCATAAGCCTCTGCGACTTTAGGCTCCCAGGAACCCAGGGAAACTAAAACTACCTCAGCCTCTATCCCGCTGGGAAATGAGTCTGAGGAGAAAGATGCTCCTGTAATCTCTTCTTCCTCGTAGGAGGAGAAGGCCAGATTAGCGGAGTGGACCCCCAAAGGTCTAACCTTACACCGGGGATCCCCCTTCACGTGGTCAGTTGCTCCACAAGCAAAACAAGATCCATTGGGTCTGTTTACATAGGGAGGCTTATTGTAACCAAAGTTCTGTTTCGGAGGCGGACCTCCACTACCCTGTGAGTTCTCTTGTGTCTTACCCTTATTTTTCTTTTTGTGGCCCTTATGAGAAGAAGATTTATCATATTCTCCACCCTCCTTATCTTTGGACTTTTTCCCTTCCTCCTGCTTACCAGGATGAGTTTTGTCCTTATGGGACACTCGATGTGACACCCATAAGTCTGCTGCAATGGCCAGCTTCTTAGGATCTATCTCCTTTGAATCAGCCAAATGCTGCTTAAGCTCCGGGGAAGAAGATGCAAAAATGTGTTCCAGCATGACAAGATTTATCATGCCTTCGAAGGTAGAAACCTTATAACCTTCGACCCAGCCAGTTAAGTTTTTCAAGGATTCAGTGACATAAAATACCCAAGTACCACCTTCCTTTTTCTTATACTCTCTGAAACGTTTCAAATATTGGGCCGGAGTCTTCCCAAACTTTAAAATGAGAGTTTGCTTTAACATTGCGAAATCAGCTCGCTCAGCCTTCGACATTTCCATAATGGCACTACAGCCAGAATGGGGCAGTCTGATGAGTAACCAGGCAATCTCATCAGCATTGTCAACTTCTTGAACTTCGCATGCATACTCAAACGCATTCAGCCAGTCCATAATGTCATTCCTTTCCTCATATACACTGAGCAGATCTTTCGGAAACCGTGGATGAGAGGAAGCCCCAGACCCATGTCCAGGACCCTTGGACCCATTTGCAAACTGAAGCTTGGCCAGTTCCAACTGGTGATCCCTGTCTTTTTGTTTTTCTGCCTGTTCGATTTTTAGTTTGGCTATGCTGAATTCAAGCTCCTGCTGCCTAAACCGCAGCTCTTGCTTCTTGAATTCAAGCATAGCCTCCCCATCAGCACTGGCAGAGGAAACATAAGCATCTCGTCCTCCCTGTCCTCGTGGTCGCGATGGATCAGTGCAGCGGCAGAACCGTCGGTTCTACCAGTGAGAGCAGCCCCACCACCTTCCGCACTGTCCTCAGACGTTATAGCGTCAAGCTGCGCTTCTTGCCACGCCACGATTCTTTGGATCATTTCCAATTTAGTGCCTTGAGAGGAAACACCTCTCTCCGCACACATCTTTTTCAATGTTTCTGATTTGGAAGCATTTAAAGTTAACAAGGTATTTGTTTCCATACTGTTAGATAGGACTATGGCCTTTTTAAAGTTATACTACAACAATTCACTACGTGTCCTGGTTGGAATAACCTGAAATGCCTTAGTTCGTGCGCAACACTGGATACCTTCAGTCGTATCCCACCGCTGTACACCAATTTGTTAAGACGGATTTCTGAACTCTGTCCTGGTGGCGCAGAAGTTCAGAAGGCCAACCTAATTACTTGGAAAAGGGTAACCTCTGGACGAGCCAGACCAATCAAGGTAGCGATCGCGGCGGTCAAGACTAGGTCTCAAGAGGGGTGAGGGTGACTGAAAGCCCGCAATGAGCACACAAAGCAAGATCACTTACAAACTACTCCAAACAGTTGTTATATTAAAAATATATACACATTTATTTCAAGGCCTTTAAAACAATGACCGTAGCGAGAAAATCACAATATAACGATAGTAAACCAACACATACCATATCAACACAACATATATACAAATACGACAGTCTCAAGCGTTAGATGCACGAAATGGGTAGTCCACCTAAAAGGGAAGGAAGACAGGCAGTGCGAAATAATGCTTAGACCCAGTTCACCTTCAGAGGCACCTAACTAGATGGAAGTCTGAGCCCTGCGAAGAGTGGAGCCTTGTGCTCAAAAGTACCTGCACGCGCTGGTGCCAATGGGCAAAAGGAGAAGCTCTTCGAGGGAAATCAGGCAGTTCAGTTTAGAGCACAAAAGAAGAAGAACAAGTTCCGCGACTCAAGCGCAGCCTCCACAGTGGGCAGAAGCAGAGCGCAAGTACGAAAAAGGGTGCTGTTTGACACAGCGGGGAAAAGCAATGGGCTCCTGCAGGAGGGCGACCAGATCCTAGCTATGCTACTCACCGGTCCCACATGGAAGCAGACCCAGGCTTCTCCGCGTCCGTTTCAGTAGCTGGCAGGTTCAAAAGAGCAGGGAACGCCTCGTCGTCGTGTTGAGTAAAAAGACGTCCCAATCGAAGAAACCCGCACAGTTTGTTACCACAGCAGGGCAACGGAGCGGCCGTGTGTATCTGAGCCAAATGTACACTACTCACTTCAGACCTGGGAACGCCAAGTGTACGAAGCGTGTGAGAGTGACAAGGACTCGAAATACTACACAACCTGGCGGCGGTTACAGAGCAAGACTCCCGTGTAAGCTGGTCAGTCAACTGGATGGCCCAGAGACGCTTCCGAAGGCTTACTGGCAGGAGATGGTGAAGATGCCGAGAATAGCTGTTCCCGTTATTCCAAGGGTCGAAGTACCAGTACAGGCCTTCTGGTTCGATCAAAGGTGAAAAGAGTTTCACAAGGCGACAGCAGTGCAGAGGAGAAGTCCTTCAGCGGGTCACCAGCGATTCCTCGGTCCAGCTTCTTGGTTGCAGGATACTTGGCTCCTGTATTCCTTCGTTCGTGAGAACTCAGGAGATCGACATGGTAGTGGTGTTTCCAGCCCCCTCTTATCCACGGTTCCCTTCGCGCCAAAACGGAGGGGACCCAATGGGAGATCCGCTCATCAACACTCACACCATTCGTGGACCAATCACGGACCACGGTGGTCCCAGGCATTCACACCACCCTAGACTCTCTGGCACCCAGGATGTGTATTGGGACCAGACATCCCAGCCCACATCCTGGAGGCACACACAAGACATGTAGAAGCCCGCGAAAGCATCCGTGTTTCGCGGGAAAGTACATGCCCAAATAGCGAAGGCCCCGGGTCGGCTCGACCTGGGGAAGGTGAAGGGAGCAAGACGGTCAGCGGACAGGACAAAGGAACCTCGTGGTCTGGCCATTTTGGGAGCCAGGCCACCATTTTGGGTTAAGCGCGAGAAACGCGCTTAGAACGCCAAAAGGAGCTCAAAACACAAGAAACGATCGCTGCCACCATTCCTGTCCCTGAATCACTTACTCCGATCAGATACAAACCTAAACGAGTATCTAGGGCCTGTAGAAGGCTAGAGACCCAAGAGAGCTGTAACTTAGCTTACAGTGCCCTCTTGTGTCATGTCGCACGAAAGCCGCAACATGATAAAAGAAACTACGGGAAACAGCTTTCCCCGGTACTGACTGTCTTAAGGGCATGTCAGTTTCCCCGTAAGAAAGGAGCGAAAGCCCAGAGGAGTGCAGCAGAAGGCTGCACTTCTCTGGCAAAGTCAAGAACAAGGTGAAAAACAAAGCAAAAAGTTTAGGGGTTGCCACATGGAAGGAAAATTACCTACAATTACGAAATCTTTCCTAACACTCGCCCCTCCCAGACTATGGACAGGGGGAACTAATCCACCCCTGGATGAGTCTCTTGTTCAGGTCGGTTAAACATTCTGGACAACTCATCAGCATTGCTATGTTGGACACCTGGCCTATGCGCAATAGTGAAGTCGAAGCCTTGTAGACTTATGGACCACCTAAGCAACTTTGGATTCTCCCCCTTCATGTTCATTAGCCACTTTAAGGGCTTATGGTCAGTTTGCACAGTGAAGTGGGTCCCATAGAGGTAGGGCCTCAGCTTCCTTAGGGCCAACACAACAGAGAAACATTCTTTCTCTACCATGGACCATCTGAGCTCTTTGTCCTTAAGCTGGCGGCTAATAAAACCAATAGGGTGTTCCTTACCCTTCTCATCTACTTGTGATAGTACAGCTCCTATCCCAGATACACACGGCCGCTCTGTTGCCCTGCTGTGGTAACAAACTGTGCGGGTTTCTTTGATTGGGACGTCTTTTTACTCAACACGACGACGAGGCGTTCCCTGCTCTTTTGAAATGCCAGCTACTGAAACGGACAAGGAGAAGCCTGGGTCTGCTTGCATCGGGGACCAGTGAGTAGCATAGCTAGGATCTGGTCGCCCTCCTGCAGGAGCCCATTGCTTTTCCCCGCTGTGTCAAATAGCACCCTTTTTCGTACTTGCGCTCTGCTTTTGCCCACTGTGGAGAAGGCGCTTGAGTCGCGGAACTTGTTCTTCTTCTTTTGTGCTCTAAAATGAACTGCCTGATTTCCCTCGAAGAGCTTCTCCTTTTGCCCGTTGGCACCAGCGCGTGCAGGTACTTTTGAGCACAAGGCTCCACTCTTCGCAGGGCTCAGACTTCCATCTAGTTAGGTGCCTCTGAAGGTGAACTGGGTCTAAGCATTATTTCGCACTGCCTGTCTTCCTTCCCTTTTAGGTGGACTACCCATTTCGTGCATCTAACGCTTGAGACTGTCGTATTTGTATATATATTGTGTTGATATGGTATGTGATGGTTTACTATCGTTATATTGTGATTTTCTCGCTACGGTCATTGTTTTAAAGGCCTTGAAATAAATGTGTATATATTTTTAATATAACAACTGTTTGGAGTAGTTTGTAAGTGATCTTGCTTTGTGTGCTCATTGCGGGCTTTCAGTCACCCTCACCCCTCTTGAGACCTAGTCTTGACCGCCGCGATCGCTACCTTGATTGGTCTGGCTCGTCCAGAGGTTACCCTTTTCCAAGTAATTAGGTTGGCCTTCTGAACTTCTGCGCCACCAGGACAGAGTTCAGAAATCCGTCTTAACAGATGTGATATCCAACTCCTTCCAATTCCAAACTGTGACCCTTCCTATAGCATGAGATATGATATCCAACTCCTTCCCATTCCAATCCTGAGACCCTTCCTATAACATGAGATGTGATATCCAACTCCTTCCCAATCCAATCCTGAGACCCTCTCAATGCTTCTAATAACAAACCTGAGACCCTTCCTATAACATGAGATGTGATATCCAACTCTTTCCAAATCCAATCCTGAGACCCTTTCGATAGCATGAGATATGATATCTTTATGCTTCTAATACCAAACCACAGACCCGTCCTATAAATTGAGATGTGATATCGAAATCCTTCCCCTACCAAACCTGAGACCCTTCCTTTAGCATGAGATGTGATATCCAACTCCTTCCCATTCCAATCCTGAGACCCTTCTTATAGCATGAGATGTGATATCCTAATGCTTCTACCAAACCTGAGACCCTTCCTTTAGCATGAGATGTGATATCCAACTCCTTCCCATTCCAATCCTGAGACCCTTCCTATAGCATGAGATGTGATATCCTAATGCTTCTACCAAACCTGAGACCCTTCCTTTAGCATGAGATGTGATATCCAACTCCTTCCCATTCCAATCCTGAGACCCTTCCTATAGCATGAGATGTGATATCTCAATGCTATTAATACCAAACCTGAGATCCTTCATATAACATGATATGTGATATCCAACTCCTTCCCAATCTAATCCTGAGACCCTCCCATTAGCATGAGATGTGATATCCAACTCCTTCCCATTCCAAACCTGAGACCCTTCCTATATCATGAGATATGATATCCAACTCCTTCCCATTCCAATCCTTAGACCCTTCCTATAGCATGAGATGTGATATCTCAATGCTTGTAATACAAAACTTGAGACCCTTCCTATAGCATGAGATGTGATATCCAACTCCTTCCCATTCCTATCCTGAGACCCTTCTCATAGCATGAGATGTGATATCTCAATGCTTCTAATACCAAACCTGAGACCCTCCCTATAGCGTGAGATGTGATATCAAAGTCCTTCCCATTCCAATCCTGATACCCTTCCTATAACATGAGATGTGATATCCAACTCCTTCCATTTCCAACCTGTGACCCTTCCTATATCATGAGATGGGATATCAAACTCCTTCCCAATCCAATCCTGAGACCCTTCCGATAGCATGAGATGTGATATCTTAATGCTTCTAGCAAACCTGAGACCTTCCCATGGCATGAGATGTGATAACAAACTCCTTCCCATTCCAATCCTGAGACCCTTCCGATAGCATGAGATGTGATATCCAACTCCTTCCCATTCCAATCCTGAGACCCTTCCTATAACATGAGATGTGATATCCAAGTCCTTCCCATTCCAATCCTGAGACCCTTCCTATAACATGAGATGTGATATCCAACTCCTTCCCAATCCAATCCTGAGACCCTTCCGATAGCATGAGATATGATATCTCAATGCTTCTAATACCAAACCACAGACCCGTCCTATAACTTGAGATGTGATATCCAACTCCTTCCCGTTCCAATCCTGAGACCCTTCCGATAGCGTGAGATGTGATATCCAACTCCTTCCAATTCCAACCTGTGACCCTTCCTATAGCATGAGATGGGATATCCAACTCCTTCCCAATCCAATCCTGAGACCCTTCCGATAGCATGAGATGTGATATCTTAATGCTTCTACCAAACCTGAGAACTTCCTATAACTTGAGATGTGATATCCAAATCCTTCCCCTTCCAAACCTGAGACCCTTCCTTTAGCATGAGATGTGATATCCAACTCCTTTCCATTCCAATCCTGAGACCATTCCTATAGCATGAGATGTGATATCCCAATGCTTCTACCAAACCTGAGACCCTTCCTATAGCATGAGATGTGATATCTAACTCCTTCCCATTCCAATACTGAGACCCGTCCTATACCATGAGATGTTATATCTCACTGCTTCTAATACCAAACCTGAGACTGTCCTATAACATGAGATGTGATATCTCAATGCTTCTAATAACAAACCTGAGACCCTTCCTATAACATGAGATGTGATGTCCAAGTCCTTCCCATTCCAATCCTGAGACCCTTCCTATAACATGAGATGTGATATCCAACTCCTTCCCAATCCAATCCTGAGACCCTTCCGATAGCATGAGATATGATATATCAATGCTTCTAATACCAAACCACAGACCCGTCCTATAACTTGAGATGTGATATCCAAATCCTTCCCCTTCCAAACCTGAGACCCTTCCTATAGCATGAGATGTGATATCCAACTCTTCCGATCCAATCCTGACACCCTTCCTATAACATGAGATGTGATATCCAACTCCTTCCCAATCCAATCCCGAGACCCTTCCGATAGCATGAGATGTGATATCCAACTCCTTCCAATTCCAACCTGTGATCCTTCCTATAGCATGAGATGGGATATCCAATTCCTTCCCAATCCAATCCTGAGACCCTTCCGATAGCATGAGATGTGATATCTTAATGCTTCTACCAAACCTGAGACCTTCCTAAGGCATGAGATGTGATATCAAACTCCTTCCCATTCCAATCCTGAGACCTGCCTTATACCATGAGATGTTATATCTCAATGCTTCTAATACCAAACCTGAGACTGTCCTATAACATGAGAGGTGATATCCACCTCCTTCCCATTCCAATCCTGAGACTCGTCCTATAGCATGATATATGATATCCAACTCCTTCCCATTCCAATCCTGAGACCCGTCCTATACAAAGAGATATGATATCTCAATGCTTCTATGACCAAACCTGAGACTGTCCTATGACATGAGATGCGATATCTCAATGGTTCTAATAACAAACCTGAGACCCTTCCTATAACATGAGATGTGATATCCAAATCCTTCCCATTCCAATCCTGAGACCCTTCCTATAACATGAGATGTGATATCCAACTCCTTCCCAATCCAATCCTGATACCCTTCCGATAGCATGAGATGTGATATCTCAATGATTCTAATAACAAACCTGAGAGCCTTCCTATAACATATGTGATATCCAACTCCTTCCCAATACAATCCAGAGACCCTTCCGATAGCATGAGATATGATATCTCAATGCTTCTAATACCAAACCGCAGACCCGTCCTATAACTTGAGATGTGATATCCAACTCCTTCCCAATCCAATCCTGAGACCCTTCCGATAGCATGAGATGTGATATCTCAATGCTTCTAATATCAAACCTGAGACTGTCCTTTAACATGAGATGTGATATCTCAATGCTTCTAATAACAAACCTGAGACTCTTCCTATAACATGAGATGTGATATCCAAGTCCTTCCCATTCGAATCCTGAGACCCTTCCGATAGCATGAGAAATGATATCTCAATGCTTCTAATACCAAACCACAGACCCGTCCTATAACTTGAGATGTGATATCCAAATCCTTCCCCTTCCAAACCTGAGACCCTTCCTTTAGCATGAGATGTGATATCCAACTCCTTCCCAATCCAATCCTGAGACCCTTCCGATAGCATGAGATGTGATATCTTAATGCTTCTAGCAAACCTGAGACCTTCCCATGGCATGAGATGTGATATCAAACTCCTTCCCATTCCAATCCTGAGACCCGTCCTATACCATGAGATGTTATATCTCAATGCTTCTAATACCAAACCTGAGAATGTCCTATAACATGAGATGTGATATCTCAATGCTTCTAATAACAAACCTGAGACCCTTCCTATAACATGAGATGTTATATCCAAGTCCTTCCCATTCCAATCTTGAGACCCTTCCTATAACATGAGATGTGATATCCAA
Source organism: Ambystoma mexicanum (assembly GCF_040938575.1). Classification (NCBI taxonomy): domain Eukaryota; kingdom Metazoa; phylum Chordata; class Amphibia; order Caudata; family Ambystomatidae; genus Ambystoma; species Ambystoma mexicanum. The sequence goes on from NC_090936.1 coordinate 346,157,836, forward strand.
CTCCTTCCCAATCCAATCCTGAGACCCTTCCGATAGCATGAGATATGATATCTCAATGCTTCTAATACCAAACCACAGACCCGTCCTATAACTTGAGATGTGATATCCAAATCCTTCCCCTTCCAAACCTGAGACCCTTCCTTTATCATGAGATGTGATATCCAACTCCTTCCCATTCCAATCCTGAGACCCTTCCTATTGCATGAGATGTGATATCCCAATGCTTCTACCAAACCTGAGACCCTTCCTATAGCATGAGACGTGATATCCAAATCTTCCCATCCAATCCTGAGACCCTTCCTATAACATGAGATGTGATATACAACTCCTTCCCATTCCAATCTTGAGACCCTTCCGATAGCATGAGATGTGATATCCAACTCCTTCCAATTCCAACCTGTGACCCTTCCTATAGCATGAGATGGGATATCCAACTCCTTCCAAATCCAATCCTGAGACCCTTCCGATAGCATGAGATGTGATATCTTAATGCTTCTACCATACCTGAGACCTTCCTATGGCATGAGATGTGAAATCAAACTATTTCCCATTTCAATCCTGAGACCCTTCCTATAGCATGAGATGTGATATCCAAATCCTTCCCATTCCAATCCTGAGACCCTTCCTATAGCATGAGATGTGATATCCAACTCCTTCCCATTCCAATCCTGAGACCCGTCCTATACCATGAGATATGATATCTCAATGCTTCTAATACCAAACCTGAGACTGTCCTATAACATGAGATGCGATATCTCAATGCTTCTAATAACAAACCTGAGACCCTTCCTATAACATGAGATGTGATATCCAAATCCTTCCCATTCCAATCCTGAGACCCTTCCTATAACATGAGATGTGATATCCAATTCCTTCCCAATCCAATCCTGAGACCCTTCCGATAGCATGAGATATGATATCTCAATGCTTCTAATACCAAACCACAGACCCGTCCTATAAATTGAGATGTGGTATCCAAATCCTTCCCCTTCCAAACCTAAGACCCTTCCTTTAGCATGAGAAGTGATATCCAAATCCTTCCCATACCAATCCTGAGACCGTCTTATACCATGAGATATGATATCTCAATGCTTCTAATACCAAACCTGAGACTGTCCTATAACATGAGATGTGTTATCTCAATGCTTCTAATACCAAACCTGAGAGCCTTCCTATAACATGAGATGTGATATCCAACTCCTTCCCAATCCAATACTGAGACCCTTCCGATAGCATGAGATATGATATCTCAATGCTTCTAATACCAAACCACAGACCCGTCCTATAACTTGAGATGTGATATCCAACTCCTTCCCAATCCAATCCTGAGACCCTTCCGATAGCATGAGATGTGATATCTCAATGCTTCTAATATCAAACCTGAGACCCTCCCTATAGCATGAGATGTGATATCCAACTCCTTCCCATTCCAATCCTGAGACCCGTCCTATACTATGAGATGTTATATCTCAATGCTTCTAATACCAAACCTGAGACTGCCCTATAACATGAGATGTGATATCTCAATGCTTCTAATAACAAACCTGAGACCCTTCCTATAACATGAGATGTGATATCCAAGTCCTTCCCATTCCAATCTTGAGACCCTTCCTATAACATGAGATGTGATATCCAACTCCTTCCCAACCCAATCCTGAGACCCGTCCGATAGCATGAGATATGATATCTCAATGCTTCTAATACCAAACCACAGACCCGTCCTATAACTTGAGATGTGATATCCAAATCCTTCCCCTTCCAAACCTGAGACCCTTCCTTTAGCATGAGATGTGATATCCATCTCCTTCCCATTCCAATCCTGAGACCCTTCCTATAGCATGAGATGTGATATCTCAATGCTTCTAATACCAAACCTGAGACCCTCATTATAGCGTGAGATGTGATATCAAAGTCCTTCCCATTCCAATCCTGACACCCTTCCTATAACATGAGATGTGATATCCAACTCTTCCCATCCAATCCTGAGACACTTCCTATAACATGAGATGTGATATCCAACTCCTTCCCAATCCAATCCTGAGACCCTTCTGATAGCATGAGATGTGATATCTCAATGCTTCTAATACCAAACCTGAGACCCTCCCTATAGCGTGAGATGTGAAATCAAAGTCCTTCCCATTCCAATCCTGATACCCTTCCTATAACATGAGATGTGATATCCAACTCCTTCCAATTCCAACCTGTGACCCTTCCTATAGCATGAGATGCGATATCCAACTCCTTCCCAATCCAATCCTGAGACCCTTCCGATAGCATGAGATGTGATATCTTAATGCTTCTAGCAAACCTGAGACCTTCCCATGGCATGAGATGTGATATTAAACTCCTTCCCATTCCAATCCTGAGACCCTTCCTATAGCATGAGATGTGATATCCAACTCCTTCCCATTCCAATCCTGAGACCCGTCTTATACTAAGAGATGTTATATCTCAATGCTTCTAATACCAAACCTGAGACTGTCCTATAACATGAGATGTGGTATCTCAATGCTTCTAATAACAAACCTGAGACCCTTCCTATAACATGAGATGTGATATCCATGACCTTCCCATTCCAATCTTGAGACCCTTCCTATAAAATGAGATGTGATATCCAACTCCTTCCCAATCCAATCCTGAGACCCTTCCGATAGCATGAGATATGATATCTCAATGCTTCTAATACCAAACCACAGACCCGTCCTATAATTTGAGATGTGATATCCAAATCCTTCCCCTTCCAAACCTGAGACCCTTCCTTTATCATGAGATGTGATATCCAACTCCTTCCCATTCCAATCCTGAGACCCTTCCTATAGCATGAGATGTGATATCCCAATGCTTCTACCAAACATGAGACCCTTCCTATAGCATGAGATGTGATATCAAACTCTTCCCATCCAATCCTGAGACCCTTCCTATAACATGAGATGTGATATCCAACTCCTTCCCAATCCAATCCTGAGACCCTTCCGCTAGCATGAGATATGATATCTCAATGCTTCTAATATCAAACCTGAGACCCTCCCTATAGCATGAGATGTGATATCCAACTCCTTCCCATTCCAATCCTGAGACCCTTCCGATAGCATGAGATGTGATATCCAACTCCTTCCAATTCCAACCTGTGACCCTTCCTATAGCATGAGATGTGATATCCAACTTCTTCCCATTCCAATCCTGAGACCCTTCCGATAGCATGAGATATGATATCTCAATGCTTCTAATAAGAAACCCGAGACCCTTCCTATAACATGAGATGTGATATCCAACTCATTCCCAATCCAATCCTGAGACCCTTCCGATAGCATGAGACATGATATCTCAATGCTTCTAATACCAAACCACAGACCCGTCCTATAAAGTGAGATGTGATATCCAAACCCTTCCCCTTCCAAACCTGAGACCCTTCCTTTAGCATGAGATGTGATATCCACCTCCTTCCCATTCCAATCCTGAGACCCTTCCTATAGCATGAGATGTGATATCCTAATGCTTCTACCAAACCTGAGACCCTTCCTTTAGCATGAGATGTGATATCCAACTCCTTCCCATTCCAATCCTGAGACCCTTCCTATAGTATGAGATGTGATATCTCAATACTATTAATACCAAACCTGAGATCCTTCCTATAACATGAGATGTGATATCCAACTCCTTCCCAATCCAATCCTGAGACCCTTCCGATAGCATGAGATGTGATATCTCAATGCTTCTAATATCAAACCTGAGACCCTCCCATTAGCATGAGATGTGATTTCCAACTCCTTCCCATTCCAAACCTGAGACCCTTCTTATATCATGAGATATGATATCCAACTCCTTCCCATTCCAATCCTGAGACCCTTCCTATAGCATGAGATGTGATATCTTAATGCTTGTAATACAAAACTTGAGACCCTTCCTATAGCATGAGATGTGATATCCAACATCTTCCCATTCCTATCCTGAGACCCTTCTGATAGCATTAGATGTGATATCTCAATGCTTCTAATACCAAACCTGAGACCCTCCCTATAGCGTGAGATGTGATATCAAAGTCCTTCCCATTCCAATCCTGATACCCTTCCTATAACATGAGATGTGATATCCAACTCCTTCCAATTCCAACCTGTGACCCTTCCTATATCATGAGATGGGATATCCAACTCCTTCCCAATACAATCCTGAGACCCTTCCGATAGCATGAAATGTGATATCTTAATGCTTCTAGCAAACCTGAGACCTTCCCATGGCATGAGATGTGATATCAAACTCCTTCCCATTCCAATCCTGAGACCCTTCCTATAGCATGAGATGTGATATCCAACTCCTTCCCATTCCAATCCTGAGACCCGTCCTTTACCATGAGATGTTATATCTCAATGCTTCTAATACCAAACATGAGACTGTCCTATAACATGAGATATGATATCTCAATGCTTCTAATACCGAACCACAGACATGTCCTATAACTTGAGATGTGATATCCAAATCCTTCCCCTTCCAAACCTGAGACCCTTCCTTTAGCATGAGATGTGATATCCAACTCCTTCCCATTGCAATCCTGAGACCCTTCCGATAGCATGAGATGTGATATCTCAATGATTCTAATATGAAACCTGAGACCCTCCATATAGCATGATATGTGATATCCAACTCCTTCCCATTCCAATCTTGAGACCCTTCCTATAACATGAGATGTGATATCCAAGTCCTTCCCATTCCAATCCTGAGACCCTTCCTATAACATGAGATGTGATATCCAACTCCTTCCCAATCCAATCCTGAGACCCTTCCGATAGCATGAGATATGATATCTCAATGCTTCTAATACCAAACCACAGACCCGTCCTATAACTTGAGATGTGATATCCAACTCCTTCCCATTCCAATCCTGAGACCCTTCCGATAGCATGAGATGTGATATCCAACTCCTTCCAATTCCAACCTGTGACCCTTCCTATAGCATGAGATGGGATATCCAACTCCTTCCCAATCCAATCCTGAGACCCTTCCGATAGCATGAGATGTGATATCTTAATGCTTCTAGCAAACCTGGGACCTTCCCATGGCATGAGATGTGATATCAAACTCCTTCCCATTCCAATCCTGAGACCCTTCCTATAGCATGAGATGTGATATCCAACTCCTTCCCATTCCAATCCTGAGACCCTTCCTATAGCATGAGATGTGATATCTTAATGCTTGTAATACAAAACTTGAGACCCTTCCTATAGCATGAGATGTGATATCCAACATCTTCCCATTCCTATCCTGAGACCCTTCTGATTGCATGAGATGTGATATCTCAATGCTTCTAATACCAAACCTGAGACCCTCCCTATAGCGTGAGATGTGATATCAAAGTCCTTCCCATTCCAATCCTGATACCCTTCCTATAACATGAGATGTGATATCCAACTCCTTCCAATTCCAACCTGTGACCCTTCCTATATCATGAGATGGGATATCCAACTCCTTCCCAATCCAATCCTGAGACCCTTCCGATAGCATGAGGTGTGATATCTTAATGCTTCTAGCAAACCTGAGACCTTCCCATGGCATGAGATGTGATATCAAACTCCTTCCCATTCCAATCCTGAGACCCTTCCTACAGCATGAGATGTGATATCCAACTGCTTCCCATTCCAATCCTGAGACCCGTCCTTTACCATGAGATGTTATATCTCAATGCTTCTAATACCAAACATGAGACTGTCCTATAACATGAGATATGATATCTCAATGCTTCTAATACCTAACCACAGACCTGTCCTATAACTTGAGATGTGATATCCAAATCCTCCCCCTTCCAAACCTGAGACCCTTCCTTTAGCATGAGATGTGATATCCAACTCCTTCCCATTCCAATCCTGAGACCCTTCCGATAGCATGAGATGTGATATCTCAATGATTCTAATATGAAACCTGAGACCCTCCCTATAGCATGAGATGTGATATCCAAATCCTTCCCATTCCAATCCTGAGACCCTTCCTATAGCATGAGATGTGATATCCAACTCCTTCCCATTCCAATCCTGAGACCCGTCCTATACCATGAGATATGATATCTCAATGCTTCTAATAACAAACCTGAGACTGTCCTATAACATGAGATGTGATATCTCAATGCTTCTAATAACAAACCTGAGACCCTTCCTATAACATGAGATGTGATGTCCAAGTCCTTCCCATTCCAATCTTGAGACCCTTCCTATAACATGAGATGTGATATCCAACTCCTTCCCAACCCAATCTTGAGACCCGTCCGATAGCATGAGATATGATATCTCAATGCTTCTAATACCAAACCACAGACCCGTCCTATAACTTGAGATGTAATATCCAAATCCTTCCCCTTCCAAACCTGAGACCCTTCCTTTAGCATGAGATGTGATATCCATCTCCTTCCCATTCCAATCCTGAGACCCTTCCTATAGCATGAGATGTGATATCTCAATGCTTCTAATACCAAACCTGAGACCCTCATTATAGTGTGAGATGTGATATCAAAGTCCTTCCCATTCCAATCCTGACACCCTTCCTATAACATGAGATGTGATATCCAACTCTTCCCATTCAATCCTGAGACACTTCCTATAACATGAGATGTGATATCCAACTCCTTCCCAATCCAATCCTGAGACCCTTCCGATAGCATGAGATGTGATATCTCAATGCTTCTAATACCAAACCTGAGACCCTCCCTATAGCGTGAGATGTGAAATCAAAGTCCTTCCCATTCCAATCCTGATACCCTTCCTATAACATGAGATGTGATATCCAACTCCTTCCAATTCCAACCTGTGACCCTTCCTATAGCATGAGATGCGATATCCAACTCCTTCCCAATCCAATCCTGAGACCCTTCCGATAGCATGAGATGTGATATCTTAATGCTTCTAGCAAACCTGAGACCTTCCCATGGCATGAGATGTGATATTAAACTCCTTCCCATTCCAATCCTGAGACCCTTCCTATAGCATCAGATGTGATATCCAACTCCTTCCCATTCCAATCCTGAGACCCGTCTTATACTAAGAGATGTTATATCTCAATGCTTCTAATACCAAACCTGAGACTGTCCTATAACATGAGATGTGGTATCTCAATGCTTCTAATAACAAACCTGAGACCCTTCCTATAACATGAGATGTGATATCCATGACCTTCCCATTCCAATCTTGAGACCCTTCCTATAAAATGAGATGTGATATCCAACTCCTTCCCAATCCAATCCTGAGACCCTTCCGATAGCATGAGATATGATATCTCAATGCTTCTAATACCAAACCACAGACCCGTCCTATAATTTGAGATGTGATATCCAAATCCTTCCCCTTCCAAACCTGAGACCCTTCCTTTATCATGAGATGTGATATCCAACTCCTTCCCATTCCAATCCTGAGACCCTTCCTATAGCATGAGATGTGATATCCCAATGCTTCGACCAAACCTGAGACCCTTCCTATAGCATGAGATGTGATATCAAACTCTTCCCATCCAATCCTGAGACCCTTCCTATAACATGAGATGTGATATCCAACTCCTTCCCAATCCAATCCTGAGACCCTTCCGATAGCATGAGATATGATATCTCAATGCTTCTAATATCAAACCTGAGACCCTCCCTAGAGCATGAGATGTGATATCCAACTCCTTCCCATTCCAATCCTGAGACCCTTCCGATAGCATGAGATGTGATATCCAACTCCTTCCAATTCCAACCTGTGACCCTTCCTATAGCATGAGATATGATATCCAACTTCTTCCCATTCCAATCCTGAGACCCTTCATATAACATGAGATGTGATATCCAACTCCTTCCCAATCCAGTCCTGAGACCCTTCCGATAGCATGAGATATGATATCTCAATGCTTCTAATAACAAACCCGAGACCCTTCCTATAACATGAGATGTGATATCCAACTCCTTCCCAATCCAATCCTGAGACCCTTCCGATAGCATGAGACATGATATCTCAATGCTTCTAATACCAAACCACAGACCCGTCCTATAAAGTGAGATGTGATATCCAAACCCTTCCCCTTCAAAACCTGAGACCCTTCCTTTAGCATGAGATGTGATATCCAGCTCCTTCCCATTCCAATCCTGAGACCCTTCCTATAGCATGAGATGTGATATCCTAATGCTTCTACCAAACCTGAGACCCTTCCTTTAGCATGAGATGTGATATCCAACTCCTTCCCATTCCAATCCTGAGACCCTTCCTATAGTATGAGATGTGATATCTCAATGCTATTAATACCAAACCTGAGATCCTTCCTATAACATGAGATGTGATATCCAACTCCTTCCCAATCCAATCCTGAGACCCTTCCGATAGCATGAGATGTGATATCTCAATGCTTCTAATATCAAACCTGAGACCCTCCCATTAGCATGAGATGTGATTTCCAACTCCTTCCCATTCCAAACCTGAGACCCTTCTTATATCATGAGATATGATATCCAACTCCTTCCCATTCCAATCCTGAGACCCTTCCTATAGCATGAGATGTGATATCTTAATGCTTGTAATACAAAACTTGAGACCCTTCCTATAGCATGAGATGTGATATCCAACATCTTCCCATTCCTATCCTGAGACCCTTCTGATAGCATGAGATGTGATATCTCAATGCTTCTAATACCAAACCTGAGACCCTCCCTATAGCGTGAGATGTGATATCAAAGTCCTTCCCATTCCAATCCTGATACCCTTCCTATAACATGCGATGTGATATCCAACTCCTTCCAATTCCAACCTGTGACCCTTCCTATATCATGAGATGGGATATCCAACTCCTTCCCAATCCAATCCTGAGACCCTTCCGATAGCATGAGATGTGATATCTTAATGCTTCTAGAAAACCTGAGACCTTCCCATGGCATGAGATGTGATATCAAACTCCTTCCCATTCCAATCCTGAGACCCTTCGTATATCATGAGATGTGATATCCAACTCCTTCCCATTCCAATCCTGAGACCCGTCCTTTACCATGAGATGTTATATCTCAATGCTTCTAATACCAAACATGAGACTGTCCTATAACATGAGATATGATATCTCAATGCTTCTAATACCGAACCACAGACCTGTCCTATAACTTGAGATGTGATATCCAAATCCTTCCCCTTCCAAACCTGAGACCCTTCCTTTAGCATGATATGTGATATCCAACTCCTTCCCATTCCAATCTTGAGACCCTTCCTATAACATGAGATGTGATATCCAAGTCCTTCCCATTCCAATCCTGAGACCCTTCCTATAACATGAGATGTGATATCCAACTCCTTCCCAATCCAATCCTGAGACCCTTCCGATAGCATGAGATATGATATCTCAATGCTTCTAATACCAAACCACAGACCCGTCCTATAACTTGAGATGTGATATCCTTCTCCTTCCCATTCCAATCCTGAGACCCTTCCGATAGCATGAGATGTGATATCCAACTCCTTCCAATTCCAACCTGTGACCCTTCCTATAGCATGAGATGGGATATCCAACTCCTTCCCAATCCAATCCTGAGACCCTTCCGATAGCATGAGATGTGATATCTTAATGCTTCTAGCAAACCTGGGACCTTCCCACGCATGAGATGTGATATCAAACTCCTTCCCATTCCAATCCTGAGACCCTTCCTATAGCATGAGATGTGATATCCAACTCCTTCCCATTCCAATCCTGAGACCCTTCCTATAGCATGAGATGTGATATCTTAATGCTTGTAATACAAAACTTGAGACCCTTCCTATAGCATGAGATGTGATATCCAACATCTTCCCATTCCTATCCTGAGACCCTTCTGATAGCATGAGATGTGATATCTCAATGCTTCTAATACCAAACCTGAGACCCTCCCTATAGCGTGAGATGTGATATCAAAGTCCTTCCCATTCCAATCCTGATACCCTTCCTATAACATGAGATGTGATATCCAACTCCTTCCAATTCCAACCTGTGACCCTTCCTATATCATGAGATGGGATATCCAACTCCTTCCCAATCCAATCCTGAGACCCTTCCGATAGCATGAGGTGTGATATCTTAATGCTTCTAGCAAACCTGAGACCTTCCCATGGCATGAGATGTGATATCAAACTCCTTCCCATTCCAATCCTGAGACCCTTCCTACAGTATGAGATGTGATATCCAACTGCTTCCCATTCCAATCCTGAGACCCGTCCTTTACCATGAGATGTTATATCTCAATGCTTCTAATACCAAACATGAGACTGTCCTATAACATGAGATATGATATCTCAATGCTTCTAATACCGAACCACAGACCTGTCCTATAACTTGAGATGTGATATCCAAATCCTTCCCCTTCCAAACCTGAGACCCTTCCTTTAGCATGATATGTGATATCCAACTCCTTCCCATTCCAATCTTGAGACCCTTCCTATAACATGAGATGTGATATCCAAGTCCTTCCCATTCCAATCCTGAGACCCTTCCTATAACATGAGATGTGATATCTCAATGCTTCTAATAACAAACCTGAGACTGTCCTATAACATGAGATGTGATATCTCAATGCTTCTAATAACAAACCTGAGACCCTTCCTATAACATGAGATGTGATATCCAAGTCCTTCCCATTCCAATCTTGAGGCCCTTACTATAACATGAGATGTGATATCCAACTCCTTCCCAATCCAATCCTGAGACCCTTCCGATAGCATGAGATATGATATCTCAATGCTTCTAATACCAAACCACAGACCCGTCCTATAACTTGAGATGTGATATCCAAATCCTTCCCCTTCCAAACCTGAGACCCTTCCTTTATCATGAGATGTGATATCCAACTCCTTCCCATTCCAATCCTGAGACCCTTCCTATTGCATGAGATGTGATATCCCAATGCTTCTACCAAACCTGAGACCCTTCCTATAGCATGAGACGTGATATCCAACTCTTCCCATCCAATCCTGAGACCCTTCCTATAACATGAGATGTGATATACAACTCCTTCCCAATCCAATCCTGAAACCCTTCCGATAGCATGAGATATGATATCTCAATGCTTCTAATATCAAACCTGAGACCCTCCCTAGAGCATGAGATGTGATATCCAACTCCTTCCCATTACAATCCTGAGAACCTTCCGATAGCATGAGATGTGATATCCAACTCCTTCCAATTCCAACCTGTGACCCTTCCTATAGCATGAGATATGATATCCAACTTCTTCCCATTCCAATCCTGAGACCCTTCCTATAACATGAGATGTGATATCCAACTCATTCCCAATCCAATCCTGAGACCCTTCCGATAGCATGAGACATGATATCTCAATGCTTCTAATACCAAACCACAGACCCGTCCTATAAAGTGAGATGTGATATCCAAACCCTTCCCCTTCCAAACCTGAGACCCTTCCTTTAGCATGAGATGTGATATCCACCTCCTTCCCATTCCAATCCTGAGACCCTTCCTATAGCATGAGATGTGATATCCTAATGCTTCTACCAAACCTGAGACCCTTCCTTTAGCATGAGATGTGATATCCAACTCCTTCCCATTCCAATCCTGAGACCCTTCCTATAGTATGAGATGTGATATCTCAATACTATTAATACCAAACCTGAGATCCTTCCTATAACATGAGATGTGATATCCAACTCCTTCCCAATCCAATCCTGAGACCCTTCCGATAGCATGAGATGTGATATCTCAATGCTTCTAATATCAAACCTGAGACCCTCCCATTAGCATGAGATGTGATTTCCAACTCCTTCCCATTCCAAACCTGAGACCCTTCTTATATCATGAGATATGATATCCAACTCCTTCCCATTCCAATCCTGAGACCCTTCCTATAGCATGAGATGTGATATCTTAATGCTTGTAATACAAAACTTGAGACCCTTCCTATAGCATGAGATGTGATATCCAACATCTTCCCATTCCTATCCTGAGACCCTTCTGATAGCATTAGATGTGATATCTAAATGCTTCTAATACCAAACCTGAGACCCTCCCTATAGCGTGAGATGTGATATCAAAGTCCTTCCCATTCCAATCCTGATACCCTTCCTATAACATGAGATGTGATATCCAACTCCTTCCAATTCCAACCTGTGACCCTTCCTATATCATGAGATGGGATATCCAACTCCTTCCCAATCCAATCCTGAGACCCTTCCGATAGCATGAGATGTGATATCTTAATGCTTCTAGCAAACCTGAGACCTTCCCATGGCATGAGATGTGATATCAAACTCCTTCCCATTCCAATCCTGAGACCCTTCCTATAGCATGAGATGTGATATCCAACTCCTTCCCATTCCAATCCTGAGACCCGTCCTTTACCATGAGATGTTATATCTCAATGCTTCTAATACCAAACATGAGACTGTCCTATAACATGAGATATGATATCTCAATGCTTCTAATACCGAACCACAGACATGTCCTATAACTTGAGATGTGATATCCAAATCCTTCCCCTTCCAAACCTGAGACCCTTCCTTTAGCATGAGATGTGATATCCAACTCCTTCCCATTGCAATCCTGAGACCCTTCCGATAGCATGAGATGTGATATCTCAATGATTCTAATATGAAACCTGAGACCCTCCATATAGCATGATATGTGATATCCAACTCCTTCCCATTCCAATCTTGAGACCCTTCCTATAACATGAGATGTGATATCCAAGTCCTTCCCATTCCAATCCTGAGACCCTTCCTATAACATGAGATGTGATATCCACCTCCTTCCCAATCCAATCCTGAGACCCTTCCGATAGCATGAGATATGATATCTCAATGCTTCTAATACCAAACCACAGACCCGTCCTATAACTTGAGATGTGATATCCAACTCCTTCCCATTCCAATCCTGAGACCCTTCCGATAGCATGAGATGTGATATCCAACTCCTTCCAATTCCAACCTGTGACCCTTCCTATAGCATGAGATGGGATATCCAACTCCTTCCCAATCCAATCCTGAGACCCTTCCGATAGCATGAGATGTGATATCTTAATGCTTCTAGCAAACCTGGGACCTTCCCATGGCATGAGATGTGATATCAAACTCCTTCCCATTCCAATCCTGAGACCCTTCCTATAGCATGAGATGTGATATCCAACTCCTTCCCATTCCAATCCTGAGACCCTTCCTATAGCATGAGATGTGATATCTTAATGCTTGTAATACAAAACTTGAGACCCTTCCTATAGCATGAGATGTGATATCCAACATCTTCCCATTCCTATCCTGAGACCCTTCTGATTGCATGAGATGTGATATCTCAATGCTTCTAATACCAAACCTGAGACCCTCCCTATAGCGTGAGATGTGATATCAAAGTCCTTCCCATTCCAATCCTGATACCCTTCCTATAACATGAGATGTGATATCCAACTCCTTCCAATTCCAACCTGTGACCCTTCCTATATCATGAGATGGGATATCCAACTCCTTCCCAATCCAATCCTGAGACCCTTCCGATAGCATGAGGTGTGATATCTTAATGCTTCTAGCAAACCTGAGACCTTCCCATGGCATGAGATGTGATATCAAACTCCTTCCCATTCCAATCCTGAGACCCTTCCTACAGCATGAGATGTGATATCCAACTGCTTCCCATTCCAATCATGAGACCCGTCCTTTACCATGAGATGTTATATCTCAATGCTTCTAATACCAAACATGAGACTGTCCTATAACATGAGATATGATATCTCAATGCTTCTAATACCTAACCACAGACCTGTCCTATAACTTGAGATGTGATATCCAAATCCTTCCCCTTCCAAACCTGAGACCCTTCCTTTAGCATGAGATGTGATATCCAACTCCTTCCCATTCCAATCCTGAGACCCTTCCGATAGCATGAGATGTGATATCTCAATGATTCTAATATGAAACCTGAGACCCTCCCTATAGCATGAGATGTGATATCCAAATCCTTCCCATTCCAATCCTGAGACCCTTCCTATAGCATGAGATGTGATATCCAACTCCTTCCCATTCCAATCCTGAGACCCGTCCTATACCATGAGATATGATATCTCAATGCTTCTAATAACAAACCTGAGACTGTCCTATAACATGAGATGTGATATCTCAATGCTTCTAATAACAAACCTGAGACCCTTCCTATAACATGAGATGTGATGTCCAAGTCCTTCCCATTCCAATCTTGAGACCCTTCCTATAACATGAGATGTGATATCCAACTCCTTCCCAACCCAATCTTGAGACCCGTCCGATAGCATGAGATATGATATCTCAATGCTTCTAATACCAAACCACAGACCCGTCCTATAACTTGAGATGTAATATCCAAATCCTTCCCCTTCCAAACCTGAGACCCTTCCTTTAGCATGAGATGTGATATCCATCTCCTTCCCATTCCAATCCTGAGACCCTTCCTATAGCATGAGATGTGATATCTCAATGCTTCTAATACCAAACCTGAGACCCTCATTATAGTGTGAGATGTGATATCAAAGTCCTTCCCATTCCAATCCTGACACCCTTCCTATAACATGAGATGTGATATCCAACTCTTCCCATTCAATCCTGAGACACTTCCTATAACATGAGATGTGATATCCAACTCCTTCCCAATCCAATCCTGAGACCCTTCCGATAGCATGAGATGTGATATCTCAATGCTTCTAATACCAAACCTGAGACCCTCCCTATAGCGTGAGATGTGAAATCAAAGTCCTTCCCATTCCAATCCTGATACCCTTCCTATAACATGAGATGTGATATCCAACTCCTTCCAATTCCAACCTGTGACCCTTCCTATAGCATGAGATGCGATATCCAACTCCTTCCCAATCCAATCCTGAGACCCTTCCGATAGCATGAGATGTGATATCTTAATGCTTCTAGCAAACCTGAGACCTTCCCATGGCATGAGATGTGATATTAAACTCCTTCCCATTCCAATCCTGAGACCCTTCCTATAGCATCAGATGTGATATCCAACTCCTTCCCATTCCAATCCTGAGACCCGTCTTATACTAAGAGATGTTATATCTCAATGCTTCTAATACCAAACCTGAGACTGTCCTATAACATGAGATGTGGTATCTCAATGCTTCTAATAACAAACCTGAGACCCTTCCTATAACATGAGATGTGATATCCATGACCTTCCCATTCCAATCTTGAGACCCTTCCTATAAAATGAGATGTGATATCCAACTCCTTCCCAATCCAATCCTGAGACCCTTCCGATAGCATGAGATATGATATCTCAATGCTTCTAATACCAAACCACAGACCCGTCCTATAATTTGAGATGTGATATCCAAATCCTTCCCCTTCCAAACCTGAGACCCTTCCTTTATCATGAGATGTGATATCCAACTCCTTCCCATTCCAATCCTGAGACCCTTCCTATAGCATGAGATGTGATATCCCAATGCTTCTACCAAACCTGAGACCCTTCCTATAGCATGAGATGTGATATCAAACTCTTCCCATCCAATCCTGAGACCCTTCCTATAACATGAGATGTGATATCCAACTCCTTCCCAATCCAATCCTGAGACCCTTCCGATAGCATGAGATATGATATCTCAATGCTTCTAATATCAAACCTGAGACCCTCCCTAGAGCATGAGATGTGATATCCAACTCCTTCCCATTCCAATCCTGAGACCCTTCCGATAGCATGAGATGTGATATCCAACTCCTTCCAATTCCAACCTGTGACCCTTCCTATAGCATGAGATATGATATCCAACTTCTTCCCATTCCAATCCTGAGACCCTTCATATAACATGAGATGTGATATCCAACTCCTTCCCAATCCAGTCCTGAGACCCTTCCGATAGCATGAGATATGATATCTCAATGCTTCTAATAACAAACCCGAGACCCTTCCTATAACATGAGATGTGATATCCAACTCCTTCCCAATCCAATCCTGAGACCCTTCCGATAGCATGAGACATGATATCTCAATGCTTCTAATACCAAACCACAGACCCGTCCTATAAAGTGAGATGTGATATCCAAACCCTTCCCCTTCAAAACCTGAGACCCTTCCTTTAGCATGAGATGTGATATCCAGCTCCTTCCCATTCCAATCCTGAGACCCTTCCTATAGCATGAGATGTGATATCCTAATGCTTCTACCAAACCTGAGACCCTTCCTTTAGCATGAGATGTGATATCCAACTCCTTCCCATTCCAATCCTGAGACCCTTCCTATAGTATGAGATGTGATATCTCAATGCTATTAATACCAAACCTGAGATCCTTCCTATAACATGAGATGTGATATCCAACTCCTTCCCAATCCAATCCTGAGACCCTTCCGATAGCATGAGATGTGATATCTCAATGCTTCTAATATCAAACCTGAGACCCTCCCATTAGCATGAGATGTGATTTCCAACTCCTTCCCATTCCAAACCTGAGACCCTTCTTATATCATGAGATATGATATCCAACTCCTTCCCATTCCAATCCTGAGACCCTTCCTATAGCATGAGATGTGATATCTTAATGCTTGTAATACAAAACTTGAGACCCTTCCTATAGCATGAGATGTGATATCCAACATCTTCCCATTCCTATCCTGAGACCCTTCTGATAGCATGAGATGTGATATCTCAATGCTTCTAATACCAAACCTGAGACCCTCCCTATAGCGTGAGATGTGATATCAAAGTCCTTCCCATTCCAATCCTGATACCCTTCCTATAACATGCGATGTGATATCCAACTCCTTCCAATTCCAACCTGTGACCCTTCCTATATCATGAGATGGGATATCCAACTCCTTCCCAATCCAATCCTGAGACCCTTCCGATAGCATGAGATGTGATATCTTAATGCTTCTAGAAAACCTGAGACCTTCCCATGGCATGAGATGTGATATCAAACTCCTTCCCATTCCAATCCTGAGACCCTTCGTATAGCATGAGATGTGATATCCAACTCCTTCCCATTCCAATCCTGAGACCCGTCCTTTACCATGAGATGTTATATCTCAATGCTTCTAATACCAAACATGAGACTGTCCTATAACATGAGATATGATATCTCAATGCTTCTAATACCGAACCACAGACCTGTCCTATAACTTGAGATGTGATATCCAAATCCTTCCCCTTCCAAACCTGAGACCCTTCCTTTAGCATGATATGTGATATCCAACTCCTTCCCATTCCAATCTTGAGACCCTTCCTATAACATGAGATGTGATATCCAAGTCCTTCCCATTCCAATCCTGAGACCCTTCCTATAACATGAGATGTGATATCCAACTCCTTCCCAATCCAATCCTGAGACCCTTCCGATAGCATGAGATATGATATCTCAATGCTTCTAATACCAAACCACAGACCCGTCCTATAACTTGAGATGTGATATCCTTCTCCTTCCCATTCCAATCCTGAGACCCTTCCGATAGCATGAGATGTGATATCCAACTCCTTCCAATTCCAACCTGTGACCCTTCCTATAGCATGAGATGGGATATCCAACTCCTTCCCAATCCAATCCTGAGACCCTTCCGATAGCATGAGATGTGATATCTTAATGCTTCTAGCAAACCTGGGACCTTCCCACGCATGAGATGTGATATCAAACTCCTTCCCATTCCAATCCTGAGACCCTTCCTATAGCATGAGATGTGATATCCAACTCCTTCCCATTCCAATCCTGAGACCCTTCCTATAGCATGAGATGTGATATCTTAATGCTTGTAATACAAAACTTGAGACCCTTCCTATAGCATGAGATGTGATATCCAACATCTTCCCATTCCTATCCTGAGACCCTTCTGATAGCATGAGATGTGATATCTCAATGCTTCTAATACCAAACCTGAGACCCTCCCTATAGCGTGAGATGTGATATCAAAGTCCTTCCCATTCCAATCCTGATACCCTTCCTATAACATGAGATGTGATATCCAACTCCTTCCAATTCCAACCTGTGACCCTTCCTATATCATGAGATGGGATATCCAACTCCTTCCCAATCCAATCCTGAGACCCTTCCGATAGCATGAGGTGTGATATCTTAATGCTTCTAGCAAACCTGAGACCTTCCCATGGCATGAGATGTGATATCAAACTCCTTCCCATTCCAATCCTGAGACCCTTCCTACAGCATGAGATGTGATATCCAACTGCTTCCCATTCCAATCCTGAGACCCGTCCTTTACCATGAGATGTTATATCTCAATGCTTCTAATACCAAACATGAGACTGTCCTATAACATGAGATATGATATCTCAATGCTTCTAATACCGAACCACAGACCTGTCCTATAACTTGAGATGTGATATCCAAATCCTTCCCCTTCCAAACCTGAGACCCTTCCTTTAGCATGATATGTGATATCCAACTCCTTCCCATTCCAATCTTGAGACCCTTCCTATAACATGAGATGTGATATCCAAGTCCTTCCCATTCCAATCCTGAGACCCTTCCTATAACATGAGATGTGATATCTCAATGCTTCTAATAACAAACCTGAGACTGTCCTATAACATGAGATGTGATATCTCAATGCTTCTAATAACAAACCTGAGACCCTTCCTATAACATGAGATGTGATATCCAAGTCCTTCCCATTCCAATCTTGAGGCCCTTACTATAACATGAGATGTGATATCCAACTCCTTCCCAATCCAATCCTGAGACCCTTCCGATAGCATGAGATATGATATCTCAATGCTTCTAATACCAAACCACAGACCCGTCCTATAACTTGAGATGTGATATCCAAATCCTTCCCCTTCCAAACCTGAGACCCTTCCTTTATCATGAGATGTGATATCCAACTCCTTCCCATTCCAATCCTGAGACCCTTCCTATTGCATGAGATGTGATATCCCAATGCTTCTACCAAACCTGAGACCCTTCCTATAGCATGAGACGTGATATCCAACTCTTCCCATCCAATCCTGAGACCCTTCCTATAACATGAGATGTGATATACAACTCCTTCCCAATCCAATCCTGAAACCCTTCCGATAGCATGAGATATGATATCTCAATGCTTCTAATATCAAACCTGAGACCCTCCCTAGAGCATGAGATGTGATATCCAACTCCTTCCCATTACAATCCTGAGAACCTTCCGATAGCATGAGATGTGATATCCAACTCCTTCCAATTCCAACCTGTGACCCTTCCTATAGCATGAGATATGATATCCAACTTCTTCCCATTCCAATCCTGAGACCCTTCCTATAACATGAGATGTGATATCCAACTCATTCCCAATCCAATCCTGAGACCCTTCCGATAGCATGAGACATGATATCTCAATGCTTCTAATACCAAACCACAGACCCGTCCTATAAAGTGAGATGTGATATCCAAACCCTTCCCCTTCCAAACCTGAGACCCTTCCTTTAGCATGAGATGTGATATCCACCTCCTTCCCATTCCAATCCTGAGACCCTTCCTATAGCATGAGATGTGATATCCTAATGCTTCTACCAAACCTGAGACCCTTCCTTTAGCATGAGATGTGATATCCAACTCCTTCCCATTCCAATCCTGAGACCCTTCCTATAGTATGAGATGTGATATCTCAATACTATTAATACCAAACCTGAGATCCTTCCTATAACATGAGATGTGATATCCAACTCCTTCCCAATCCAATCCTGAGACCCTTCCGATAGCATGAGATGTGATATCTCAATGCTTCTAATATCAAACCTGAGACCCTCCCATTAGCATGAGATGTGATTTCCAACTCCTTCCCATTCCAAACCTGAGACCCTTCTTATATCATGAGATATGATATCCAACTCCTTCCCATTCCAATCCTGAGACCCTTCCTATAGCATGAGATGTGATATCTTAATGCTTGTAATACAAAACTTGAGACCCTTCCTATAGCATGAGATGTGATATCCAACATCTTCCCATTCCTATCCTGAGACCCTTCTGATAGCATTAGATGTGATATCTCAATGCTTCTAATACCAAACCTGAGACCCTCCCTATAGCGTGAGATGTGATATCAAAGTCCTTCCCATTCCAATCCTGATACCCTTCCTATAACATGAGATGTGATATCCAACTCCTTCCAATTCCAACCTGTGACCCTTCCTATATCATGAGATGGGATATCCAACTCCTTCCCAATCCAATCCTGAGACCCTTCCGATAGCATGAGATGTGATATCTTAATGCTTCTAGCAAACCTGAGACCTTCCCATGGCATGAGATGTGATATCAAACTCCTTCCCATTCCAATCCTGAGACCCTTCCTATAGCATGAGATGTGATATCCAACTCCTTCCCATTCCAATCCTGAGACCCGTCCTTTACCATGAGATGTTATATCTCAATGCTTCTAATACCAAACATGAGACTGTCCTATAACATGAGATATGATATCTCAATGCTTCTAATACCGAACCACAGACATGTCCTATAACTTGAGATGTGATATCCAAATCCTTCCCCTTCCAAACCTGAGACCCTTCCTTTAGCATGAGATGTGATATCCAACTCCTTCCCATTGCAATCCTGAGACCCTTCCGATAGCATGAGATGTGATATCTCAATGATTCTAATATGAAACCTGAGACCCTCCATATAGCATGATATGTGATATCCAACTCCTTCCCATTCCAATCTTGAGACCCTTCCTATAACATGAGATGTGATATCCAAGTCCTTCCCATTCCAATCCTGAGACCCTTCCTATAACATGAGATGTGATATCCAACTCCTTCCCAATCCAATCCTGAGACCCTTCCGATAGCATGAGATATGATATCTCAATGCTTCTAATACCAAACCACAGACCCGTCCTATAACTTGAGATGTGATATCCAACTCCTTCCCATTCCAATCCTGAGACCCTTCCGATAGCATGAGATGTGATATCCAACTCCTTCCAATTCCAACCTGTGACCCTTCCTATAGCATGAGATGGGATATCCAACTCCTTCCCAATCCAATCCTGAGACCCTTCCGATAGCATGAGATGTGATATCTTAATGCTTCTAGCAAACCTGGGACCTTCCCATGGCATGAGATGTGATATCAAACTCCTTCCCATTCCAATCCTGAGACCCTTCCTATAGCATGAGATGTGATATCCAACTCCTTCCCATTCCAATCCTGAGACCCTTCCTATAGCATGAGATGTGATATCTTAATGCTTGTAATACAAAACTTGAGACCCTTCCTATAGCATGAGATGTGATATCCAACATCTTCCCATTCCTATCCTGAGACCCTTCTGATTGCATGAGATGTGATATCTCAATGCTTCTAATACCAAACCTGAGACCCTCCCTATAGCGTGAGATGTGATATCAAAGTCCTTCCCATTCCAATCCTGATACCCTTCCTATAACATGAGATGTGATATCCAACTCCTTCCAATTCCAACCTGTGACCCTTCCTATATCATGAGATGGGATATCCAACTCCTTCCCAATCCAATCCTGAGACCCTTCCGATAGCATGAGGTGTGATATCTTAATGCTTCTAGCAAACCTGAGACCTTCCCATGGCATGAGATGTGATATCAAACTCCTTCCCATTCCAATCCTGAGACCCTTCCTACAGCATGAGATGTGATATCCAACTGCTTCCCATTCCAATCATGAGACCCGTCCTTTACCATGAGATGTTATATCTCAATGCTTCTAATACCAAACATGAGACTGTCCTATAACATGAGATATGATATCTCAATGCTTCTAATACCTAACCACAGACCTGTCCTATAACTTGAGATGTGATATCCAAATCCTTCCCCTTCCAAACCTGAGACCCTTCCTTTAGCATGAGATGTGATATCCAACTCCTTCCCATTCCAATCCTGAGACCCTTCCGATAGCATGAGATGTGATATCTCAATGATTCTAATATGAAACCTGAGACCCTCCCTATAGCATGAGATGTGATATCCAAATCCTTCCCATTCCAATCCTGAGACCCTTCCTATAGCATGAGATGTGATATCCAACTCCTTCCCATTCCAATCCTGAGACCCGTCCTATACCATGAGATATGATATCTCAATGCTTCTAATAACAAACCTGAGACTGTCCTATAACATGAGATGTGATATCTCAATGCTTCTAATAACAAACCTGAGACCCTTCCTATAACATGAGATGTGATGTCCAAGTCCTTCCCATTCCAATCTTGAGACCCTTCCTATAACATGAGATGTGATATCCAACTCCTTCCCAACCCAATCTTGAGACCCGTCCGATAGCATGAGATATGATATCTCAATGCTTCTAATACCAAACCACAGACCCGTCCTATAACTTGAGATGTAATATCCAAATCCTTCCCCTTCCAAACCTGAGACCCTTCCTTTAGCATGAGATGTGATATCCATCTCCTTCCCATTCCAATCCTGAGACCCTTCCTATAGCATGAGATGTGATATCTCAATGCTTCTAATACCAAACCTGAGACCCTCATTATAGTGTGAGATGTGATATCAAAGTCCTTCCCATTCCAATCCTGACACCCTTCCTATAACATGAGATGTGATATCCAACTCTTCCCATTCAATCCTGAGACACTTCCTATAACATGAGATGTGATATCCAACTCCTTCCCAATCCAATCCTGAGACCCTTCCGATAGCATGAGATGTGATATCTCAATGCTTCTAATACCAAACCTGAGACCCTCCCTATAGCGTGAGATGTGAAATCAAAGTCCTTCCCATTCCAATCCTGATACCCTTCCTATAACATGAGATGTGATATCCAACTCCTTCCAATTCCAACCTGTGACCCTTCCTATAGCATGAGATGCGATATCCAACTCCTTCCCAATCCAATCCTGAGACCCTTCCGATAGCATGAGATGTGATATCTTAATGCTTCTAGCAAACCTGAGACCTTCCCATGGCATGAGATGTGATATTAAACTCCTTCCCATTCCAATCCTGAGACCCTTCCTATAGCATCAGATGTGATATCCAACTCCTTCCCATTCCAATCCTGAGACCCGTCTTATACTAAGAGATGTTATATCTCAATGCTTCTAATACCAAACCTGAGACTGTCCTATAACATGAGATGTGGTATCTCAATGCTTCTAATAACAAACCTGAGACCCTTCCTATAACATGAGATGTGATATCCATGACCTTCCCATTCCAATCTTGAGACCCTTCCTATAAAATGAGATGTGATATCCAACTCCTTCCCAATCCAATCCTGAGACCCTTCCGATAGCATGAGATATGATATCTCAATGCTTCTAATACCAAACCACAGACCCGTCCTATAATTTGAGATGTGATATCCAAATCCTTCCCCTTCCAAACCTGAGACCCTTCCTTTATCATGAGATGTGATATCCAACTCCTTCCCATTCCAATCCTGAGACCCTTCCTATAGCATGAGATGTGATATCCCAATGCTTCTACCAAACCTGAGACCCTTCCTATAGCATGAGATGTGATATCAAACTCTTCCCATCCAATCCTGAGACCCTTCCTATAACATGAGATGTGATATCCAACTCCTTCCCAATCCAATCCTGAGACCCTTCCGATAGCATGAGATATGATATCTCAATGCTTCTAATATCAAACCTGAGACCCTCCCTAGAGCATGAGATGTGATATCCAACTCCTTCCCATTCCAATCCTGAGACCCTTCCGATAGCATGAGATGTGATATCCAACTCCTTCCAATTCCAACCTGTGACCCTTCCTATAGCATGAGATATGATATCCAACTTCTTCCCATTCCAATCCTGAGACCCTTCATATAACATGAGATGTGATATCCAACTCCTTCCCAATCCAGTCCTGAGACCCTTCCGATAGCATGAGATATGATATCTCAATGCTTCTAATAACAAACCCGAGACCCTTCCTATAACATGAGATGTGATATCCAACTCCTTCCCAATCCAATCCTGAGACCCTTCCGATAGCATGAGACATGATATCTCAATGCTTCTAATACCAAACCACAGACCCGTCCTATAAAGTGAGATGTGATATCCAAACCCTTCCCCTTCAAAACCTGAGACCCTTCCTTTAGCATGAGATGTGATATCCAGCTCCTTCCCATTCCAATCCTGAGACCCTTCCTATAGCATGAGATGTGATATCCTAATGCTTCTACCAAACCTGAGACCCTTCCTTTAGCATGAGATGTGATATCCAACTCCTTCCCATTCCAATCCTGAGACCCTTCCTATAGTATGAGATGTGATATCTCAATGCTATTAATACCAAACCTGAGATCCTTCCTATAACATGAGATGTGATATCCAACTCCTTCCCAATCCAATCCTGAGACCCTTCCGATAGCATGAGATGTGATATCTCAATGCTTCTAATATCAAACCTGAGACCCTCCCATTAGCATGAGATGTGATTTCCAACTCCTTCCCATTCCAAACCTGAGACCCTTCTTATATCATGAGATATGATATCCAACTCCTTCCCATTCCAATCCTGAGACCCTTCCTATAGCATGAGATGTGATATCTTAATGCTTGTAATACAAAACTTGAGACCCTTCCTATAGCATGAGATGTGATATCCAACATCTTCCCATTCCTATCCTGAGACCCTTCTGATAGCATGAGATGTGATATCTCAATGCTTCTAATACCAAACCTGAGACCCTCCCTATAGCGTGAGATGTGATATCAAAGTCCTTCCCATTCCAATCCTGATACCCTTCCTATAACATGCGATGTGATATCCAACTCCTTCCAATTCCAACCTGTGACCCTTCCTATATCATGAGATGGGATATCCAACTCCTTCCCAATCCAATCCTGAGACCCTTCCGATAGCATGAGATGTGATATCTTAATGCTTCTAGAAAACCTGAGACCTTCCCATGGCATGAGATGTGATATCAAACTCCTTCCCATTCCAATCCTGAGACCCTTCGTATAGCATGAGATGTGATATCCAACTCCTTCCCATTCCAATCCTGAGACCCGTCCTTTACCATGAGATGTTATATCTCAATGCTTCTAATACCAAACATGAGACTGTCCTATAACATGAGATATGATATCTCAATGCTTCTAATACCGAACCACAGACCTGTCCTATAACTTGAGATGTGATATCCAAATCCTTCCCCTTCCAAACCTGAGACCCTTCCTTTAGCATGATATGTGATATCCAACTCCTTCCCATTCCAATCTTGAGACCCTTCCTATAACATGAGATGTGATATCCAAGTCCTTCCCATTCCAATCCTGAGACCCTTCCTATAACATGAGATGTGATATCCAACTCCTTCCCAATCCAATCCTGAGACCCTTCCGATAGCATGAGATATGATATCTCAATGCTTCTAATACCAAACCACAGACCCGTCCTATAACTTGAGATGTGATATCCTTCTCCTTCCCATTCCAATCCTGAGACCCTTCCGATAGCATGAGATGTGATATCCAACTCCTTCCAATTCCAACCTGTGACCCTTCCTATAGCATGAGATGGGATATCCAACTCCTTCCCAATCCAATCCTGAGACCCTTCCGATAGCATGAGATGTGATATCTTAATGCTTCTAGCAAACCTGGGACCTTCCCACGCATGAGATGTGATATCAAACTCCTTCCCATTCCAATCCTGAGACCCTTCCTATAGCATGAGATGTGATATCCAACTCCTTCCCATTCCAATCCTGAGACCCTTCCTATAGCATGAGATGTGATATCTTAATGCTTGTAATACAAAACTTGAGACCCTTCCTATAGCATGAGATGTGATATCCAACATCTTCCCATTCCTATCCTGAGACCCTTCTGATAGCATGAGATGTGATATCTCAATGCTTCTAATACCAAACCTGAGACCCTCCCTATAGCGTGAGATGTGATATCAAAGTCCTTCCCATTCCAATCCTGATACCCTTCCTATAACATGAGATGTGATATCCAACTCCTTCCAATTCCAACCTGTGACCCTTCCTATATCATGAGATGGGATATCCAACTCCTTCCCAATCCAATCCTGAGACCCTTCCGATAGCATGAGGTGTGATATCTTAATGCTTCTAGCAAACCTGAGACCTTCCCATGGCATGAGATGTGATATCAAACTCCTTCCCATTCCAATCCTGAGACCCTTCCTACAGCATGAGATGTGATATCCAACTGCTTCCCATTCCAATCCTGAGACCCGTCCTTTACCATGAGATGTTATATCTCAATGCTTCTAATACCAAACATGAGACTGTCCTATAACATGAGATATGATATCTCAATGCTTCTAATACCGAACCACAGACCTGTCCTATAACTTGAGATGTGATATCCAAATCCTTCCCCTTCCAAACCTGAGACCCTTCCTTTAGCATGATATGTGATATCCAACTCCTTCCCATTCCAATCTTGAGACCCTTCCTATAACATGAGATGTGATATCCAAGTCCTTCCCATTCCAATCCTGAGACCCTTCCTATAACATGAGATGTGATATCTCAATGCTTCTAATAACAAACCTGAGACTGTCCTATAACATGAGATGTGATATCTCAATGCTTCTAATAACAAACCTGAGACCCTTCCTATAACATGAGATGTGATATCCAAGTCCTTCCCATTCCAATCTTGAGGCCCTTACTATAACATGAGATGTGATATCCAACTCCTTCCCAATCCAATCCTGAGACCCTTCCGATAGCATGAGATATGATATCTCAATGCTTCTAATACCAAACCACAGACCCATCCTATAACTTGAGATGTGATATCCAAATCCTTCCCCTTCCAAACCTGAGACCCTTCCTTTATCATGAGATGTGATATCCAACTCCTTCCCATTCCAATCCTGAGACCCTTCCTATTGCATGAGATGTGATATCCCAATGCTTCTACCAAACCTGAGACCCTTCCTATAGCATGAGACGTGATATCCAACTACTTCCCATTCCAATCCTGAGACCCTTCCGATAGCATGAGACATGATATCTCAATGCTTCTAATACCAAACCACAGACCCGTCCTATAAAGTGAGATGTGATATCCAAACCCTTCCCCTTCCAAACCTGAGACCCTTCCTTTAGCATGAGATGTGATATCCACCTCCTTCCCATTCCAATCCTGAGACCCTTCCTATAGCATGAGATGTGATATCCTAATGCTTCTACCAAACCTGAGACCCTTCCTTTAGCATGAGATGTGATATCCAACTCCTTCCCATTCCAATCCTGAGACCCTTCCTATAGTATGAGATGTGATATCTCAATACTATTAATACCAAACCTGAGATCCTTCCTATAACATGAGATGTGATATCCAACTCCTTCCCAATCCAATCCTGAGACCCTTCCGATAGCATGAGATGTGATATCTCAATGCTTCTAATATCAAACCTGAGACCCTCCCATTAGCATGAGATGTGATTTCCAACTCCTTCCCATTCCAAACCTGAGACCCTTCTTATATCATGAGATATGATATCCAACTCCTTCCCATTCCAATCCTGAGACCCTTCCTATAGCATGAGATGTGATATCTTAATGCTTGTAATACAAAACTTGAGACCCTTCCTATAGCATGAGATGTGATATCCAACATCTTCCCATTCCTATCCTGAGACCCTTCTGATAGCATTAGATGTGATATCTCAATGCTTCTAATACCAAACCTGAGACCCTCCCTATAGCGTGAGATGTGATATCAAAGTCCTTCCCATTCCAATCCTGATACCCTTCCTATAACATGAGATGTGATATCCAACTCCTTCCAATTCCAACCTGTGACCCTTCCTATATCATGAGATGGGATATCCAACTCCTTCCCAATCCAATCCTGAGACCCTTCCGATAGCATGAGATGTGATATCTTAATGCTTCTAGCAAACCTGAGACCTTCCCATGGCATGAGATGTGATATCAAACTCCTTCCCATTCCAATCCTGAGACCCTTCCTATAGCATGAGATGTGATATCCAACTCCTTCCCATTCCAATCCTGAGACCCGTCCTTTACCATGAGATGTTATATCTCAATGCTTCTAATACCAAACATGAGACTGTCCTATAACATGAGATATGATATCTCAATGCTTCTAATACCGAACCACAGACATGTCCTATAACTTGAGATGTGATATCCAAATCCTTCCCCTTCCAAACCTGAGACCCTTCCTTTAGCATGAGATGTGATATCCAACTCCTTCCCATTGCAATCCT
This sequence comes from Ambystoma mexicanum, assembly GCF_040938575.1. Classification (NCBI taxonomy): domain Eukaryota; kingdom Metazoa; phylum Chordata; class Amphibia; order Caudata; family Ambystomatidae; genus Ambystoma; species Ambystoma mexicanum. Next base: position 346,185,958 of record NC_090936.1, read on the forward strand.
GAGACCCTTCCGATAGCATGAGATGTGATATCTCAATGATTCTAATATGAAACCTGAGACCCTCCATATAGCATGATATGTGATATCCAACTCCTTCCCATTCCAATCTTGAGACCCTTCCTATAACATGAGATGTGATATCCAAGTCCTTCCCATTCCAATCCTGAGACCCTTCCTATAACATGAGATGTGATATCCAACTCCTTCCCAATCCAATCCTGAGACCCTTCCGATAGCATGAGATATGATATCTCAATGCTTCTAATACCAAACCACAGACCCGTCCTATAACTTGAGATGTGATATCCAACTCCTTCCCATTCCAATCCTGAGACCCTTCCGATAGCATGAGATGTGATATCCAACTCCTTCCAATTCCAACCTGTGACCCTTCCTATAGCATGAGATGGGATATCCAACTCCTTCCCAATCCAATCCTGAGACCCTTCCGATAGCATGAGATGTGATATCTTAATGCTTCTAGCAAACCTGGGACCTTCCCATGGCATGAGATGTGATATCAAACTCCTTCCCATTCCAATCCTGAGACCCTTCCTATAGCATGAGATGTGATATCCAACTCCTTCCCATTCCAATCCTGAGACCCTTCCTATAGCATGAGATGTGATATCTTAATGCTTGTAATACAAAACTTGAGACCCTTCCTATAGCATGAGATGTGATATCCAACATCTTCCCATTCCTATCCTGAGACCCTTCTGATTGCATGAGATGTGATATCTCAATGCTTCTAATACCAAACCTGAGACCCTCCCTATAGCGTGAGATGTGATATCAAAGTCCTTCCCATTCCAATCCTGATACCCTTCCTATAACATGAGATGTGATATCCAACTCCTTCCAATTCCAACCTGTGACCCTTCCTATATCATGAGATGGGATATCCAACTCCTTCCCAATCCAATCCTGAGACCCTTCCGATAGCATGAGGTGTGATATCTTAATGCTTCTAGCAAACCTGAGACCTTCCCATGGCATGAGATGTGATATCAAACTCCTTCCCATTCCAATCCTGAGACCCTTCCTACAGCATGAGATGTGATATCCAACTGCTTCCCATTCCAATCATGAGACCCGTCCTTTACCATGAGATGTTATATCTCAATGCTTCTAATACCAAACATGAGACTGTCCTATAACATGAGATATGATATCTCAATGCTTCTAATACCTAACCACAGACCTGTCCTATAACTTGAGATGTGATATCCAAATCCTTCCCCTTCCAAACCTGAGACCCTTCCTTTAGCATGAGATGTGATATCCAACTCCTTCCCATTCCAATCCTGAGACCCTTCCGATAGCATGAGATGTGATATCTCAATGATTCTAATATGAAACCTGAGACCCTCCCTATAGCATGAGATGTGATATCCAAATCCTTCCCATTCCAATCCTGAGACCCTTCCTATAGCATGAGATGTGATATCCAACTCCTTCCCATTCCAATCCTGAGACCCGTCCTATACCATGAGATATGATATCTCAATGCTTCTAATAACAAACCTGAGACTGTCCTATAACATGAGATGTGATATCTCAATGCTTCTAATAACAAACCTGAGACCCTTCCTATAACATGAGATGTGATGTCCAAGTCCTTCCCATTCCAATCTTGAGACCCTTCCTATAACATGAGATGTGATATCCAACTCCTTCCCAACCCAATCTTGAGACCCGTCCGATAGCATGAGATATGATATCTCAATGCTTCTAATACCAAACCACAGACCCGTCCTATAACTTGAGATGTAATATCCAAATCCTTCCCCTTCCAAACCTGAGACCCTTCCTTTAGCATGAGATGTGATATCCATCTCCTTCCCATTCCAATCCTGAGACCCTTCCTATAGCATGAGATGTGATATCTCAATGCTTCTAATACCAAACCTGAGACCCTCATTATAGTGTGAGATGTGATATCAAAGTCCTTCCCATTCCAATCCTGACACCCTTCCTATAACATGAGATGTGATATCCAACTCTTCCCATTCAATCCTGAGACACTTCCTATAACATGAGATGTGATATCCAACTCCTTCCCAATCCAATCCTGAGACCCTTCCGATAGCATGAGATGTGATATCTCAATGCTTCTAATACCAAACCTGAGACCCTCCCTATAGCGTGAGATGTGAAATCAAAGTCCTTCCCATTCCAATCCTGATACCCTTCCTATAACATGAGATGTGATATCCAACTCCTTCCAATTCCAACCTGTGACCCTTCCTATAGCATGAGATGCGATATCCAACTCCTTCCCAATCCAATCCTGAGACCCTTCCGATAGCATGAGATGTGATATCTTAATGCTTCTAGCAAACCTGAGACCTTCCCATGGCATGAGATGTGATATTAAACTCCTTCCCATTCCAATCCTGAGACCCTTCCTATAGCATCAGATGTGATATCCAACTCCTTCCCATTCCAATCCTGAGACCCGTCTTATACTAAGAGATGTTATATCTCAATGCTTCTAATACCAAACCTGAGACTGTCCTATAACATGAGATGTGGTATCTCAATGCTTCTAATAACAAACCTGAGACCCTTCCTATAACATGAGATGTGATATCCATGACCTTCCCATTCCAATCTTGAGACCCTTCCTATAAAATGAGATGTGATATCCAACTCCTTCCCAATCCAATCCTGAGACCCTTCCGATAGCATGAGATATGATATCTCAATGCTTCTAATACCAAACCACAGACCCGTCCTATAATTTGAGATGTGATATCCAAATCCTTCCCCTTCCAAACCTGAGACCCTTCCTTTATCATGAGATGTGATATCCAACTCCTTCCCATTCCAATCCTGAGACCCTTCCTATAGCATGAGATGTGATATCCCAATGCTTCTACCAAACCTGAGACCCTTCCTATAGCATGAGATGTGATATCAAACTCTTCCCATCCAATCCTGAGACCCTTCCTATAACATGAGATGTGATATCCAACTCCTTCCCAATCCAATCCTGAGACCCTTCCGATAGCATGAGATATGATATCTCAATGCTTCTAATATCAAACCTGAGACCCTCCCTAGAGCATGAGATGTGATATCCAACTCCTTCCCATTCCAATCCTGAGACCCTTCCGATAGCATGAGATGTGATATCCAACTCCTTCCAATTCCAACCTGTGACCCTTCCTATAGCATGAGATATGATATCCAACTTCTTCCCATTCCAATCCTGAGACCCTTCATATAACATGAGATGTGATATCCAACTCCTTCCCAATCCAGTCCTGAGACCCTTCCGATAGCATGAGATATGATATCTCAATGCTTCTAATAACAAACCGAGACCCTTCCTATAACATGAGATGTGATATCCAACTCCTTCCCAATCCAATCCTGAGACCCTTCCGATAGCATGAGACATGATATCTCAATGCTTCTAATACCAAACCACAGACCCGTCCTATAAAGTGAGATGTGATATCCAAACCCTTCCCCTTCAAAACCTGAGACCCTTCCTTTAGCATGAGATGTGATATCCAGCTCCTTCCCATTCCAATCCTGAGACCCTTCCTATAGCATGAGATGTGATATCCTAATGCTTCTACCAAACCTGAGACCCTTCCTTTAGCATGAGATGTGATATCCAACTCCTTCCCATTCCAATCCTGAGACCCTTCCTATAGTATGAGATGTGATATCTCAATGCTATTAATACCAAACCTGAGATCCTTCCTATAACATGAGATGTGATATCCAACTCCTTCCCAATCCAATCCTGAGACCCTTCCGATAGCATGAGATGTGATATCTCAATGCTTCTAATATCAAACCTGAGACCCTCCCATTAGCATGAGATGTGATTTCCAACTCCTTCCCATTCCAAACCTGAGACCCTTCTTATATCATGAGATATGATATCCAACTCCTTCCCATTCCAATCCTGAGACCCTTCCTATAGCATGAGATGTGATATCTTAATGCTTGTAATACAAAACTTGAGACCCTTCCTATAGCATGAGATGTGATATCCAACATCTTCCCATTCCTATCCTGAGACCCTTCTGATAGCATGAGATGTGATATCTCAATGCTTCTAATACCAAACCTGAGACCCTCCCTATAGCGTGAGATGTGATATCAAAGTCCTTCCCATTCCAATCCTGATACCCTTCCTATAACATGCGATGTGATATCCAACTCCTTCCAATTCCAACCTGTGACCCTTCCTATATCATGAGATGGGATATCCAACTCCTTCCCAATCCAATCCTGAGACCCTTCCGATAGCATGAGATGTGATATCTTAATGCTTCTAGAAAACCTGAGACCTTCCCATGGCATGAGATGTGATATCAAACTCCTTCCCATTCCAATCCTGAGACCCTTCGTATAGCATGAGATGTGATATCCAACTCCTTCCCATTCCAATCCTGAGACCCGTCCTTTACCATGAGATGTTATATCTCAATGCTTCTAATACCAAACATGAGACTGTCCTATAACATGAGATATGATATCTCAATGCTTCTAATACCGAACCACAGACCTGTCCTATAACTTGAGATGTGATATCCAAATCCTTCCCCTTCCAAACCTGAGACCCTTCCTTTAGCATGATATGTGATATCCAACTCCTTCCCATTCCAATCTTGAGACCCTTCCTATAACATGAGATGTGATATCCAAGTCCTTCCCATTCCAATCCTGAGACCCTTCCTATAACATGAGATGTGATATCCAACTCCTTCCCAATCCAATCCTGAGACCCTTCCGATAGCATGAGATATGATATCTCAATGCTTCTAATACCAAACCACAGACCCGTCCTATAACTTGAGATGTGATATCCTTCTCCTTCCCATTCCAATCCTGAGACCCTTCCGATAGCATGAGATGTGATATCCAACTCCTTCCAATTCCAACCTGTGACCCTTCCTATAGCATGAGATGGGATATCCAACTCCTTCCCAATCCAATCCTGAGACCCTTCCGATAGCATGAGATGTGATATCTTAATGCTTCTAGCAAACCTGGGACCTTCCCACGCATGAGATGTGATATCAAACTCCTTCCCATTCCAATCCTGAGACCCTTCCTATAGCATGAGATGTGATATCCAACTCCTTCCCATTCCAATCCTGAGACCCTTCCTATAGCATGAGATGTGATATCTTAATGCTTGTAATACAAAACTTGAGACCCTTCCTATAGCATGAGATGTGATATCCAACATCTTCCCATTCCTATCCTGAGACCCTTCTGATAGCATGAGATGTGATATCTCAATGCTTCTAATACCAAACCTGAGACCCTCCCTATAGCGTGAGATGTGATATCAAAGTCCTTCCCATTCCAATCCTGATACCCTTCCTATAACATGAGATGTGATATCCAACTCCTTCCAATTCCAACCTGTGACCCTTCCTATATCATGAGATGGGATATCCAACTCCTTCCCAATCCAATCCTGAGACCCTTCCGATAGCATGAGGTGTGATATCTTAATGCTTCTAGCAAACCTGAGACCTTCCCATGGCATGAGATGTGATATCAAACTCCTTCCCATTCCAATCCTGAGACCCTTCCTACAGCATGAGATGTGATATCCAACTGCTTCCCATTCCAATCCTGAGACCCGTCCTTTACCATGAGATGTTATATCTCAATGCTTCTAATACCAAACATGAGACTGTCCTATAACATGAGATATGATATCTCAATGCTTCTAATACCGAACCACAGACCTGTCCTATAACTTGAGATGTGATATCCAAATCCTTCCCCTTCCAAACCTGAGACCCTTCCTTTAGCATGATATGTGATATCCAACTCCTTCCCATTCCAATCTTGAGACCCTTCCTATAACATGAGATGTGATATCCAAGTCCTTCCCATTCCAATCCTGAGACCCTTCCTATAACATGAGATGTGATATCTCAATGCTTCTAATAACAAACCTGAGACTGTCCTATAACATGAGATGTGATATCTCAATGCTTCTAATAACAAACCTGAGACCCTTCCTATAACATGAGATGTGATATCCAAGTCCTTCCCATTCCAATCTTGAGGCCCTTACTATAACATGAGATGTGATATCCAACTCCTTCCCAATCCAATCCTGAGACCCTTCCGATAGCATGAGATATGATATCTCAATGCTTCTAATACCAAACCACAGACCCATCCTATAACTTGAGATGTGATATCCAAATCCTTCCCCTTCCAAACCTGAGACCCTTCCTTTATCATGAGATGTGATATCCAACTCCTTCCCATTCCAATCCTGAGACCCTTCCTATTGCATGAGATGTGATATCCCAATGCTTCTACCAAACCTGAGACCCTTCCTATAGCATGAGACGTGATATCCAACTCTTCCCATCCAATCCTGAGACCCTTCCTATAACATGAGATGTGATATACAACTCCTTCCCAATCCAATCCTGAAACCCTTCCGATAGCATGAGATATGATATCTCAATGCTTCTAATATCAAACCTGAGACCCTCCCTAGAGCATGAGATGTGATATCCAACTCCTTCCCATTCCAATCCTGAGACCCTTCCGATAGCATGAGATGTGATATCCAACTCCTTCCAATTCCAACCTGTGACCCTTCCTATAGCATGAGATATGATATCCAACTTCTTCCCATTCCAATCCTGAGACCCTTCCTATAACATGAGATGTGATATCCAACTCCTTCCCAATCCAATCCTGAGACCCTTCCGATAGCATGAGACATGATATCTCAATGCTTCTAATACCAAACCACAGACCCGTCCTATAAAGTGAGATGTGATATCCAAACCCTTCCCCTTCAAAACCTGAGACCCTTCCTTTAGCATGAGATGTGATATCCAGCTCCTTCCCATTCCAATCCTGAGACCCTTCCTATAGCATGAGATGTGATATCCTAATGCTTCTACCAAACCTGAGACCCTTCCTTTAGCATGAGATGTGATATCCAACTCCTTTCCATTCCAATCCTGAGACCCTTCCTATAGTATGAGATGTGATATCTCAATGCTATTAATACCAAACCTGAGATCCTTCCTATAACATGAGATGTGATATCCAACTCCTTCCCAATCCAATCCTGAGACCCTTCCGATAGCATGAGATGTGATATCTCAATGCTTCTAATATCAAACCTGAGACCCTCCCATTAGCATGAGATGTGATTTCCAACTCCTTCCCATTCCAAACCTGAGACCCTTCTTATATCATGAGATATGATATCCAACTCCTTCCCATTCCAATCCTGAGACCCTTCCTATAGCATGAGATGTGATATCTTAATGCTTGTAATACAAAACTTGAGACCCTTCCTATAGCATGAGATGTGATATCCAACATCTTCCCATTCCTATCCTGAGACCCTTCTGATAGCATGAGATGTGATATCTCAATGCTTCTAATACCAAACCTGAGACCCTCCCTATAGCGTGAGATGTGATATCAAAGTCCTTCCCATTCCAATCCTGATACCCTTCCTATAACATGAGATGTGATATCCAACTCCTTCCAATTCCAACCTGTGACCCTTCCTATATCATGAGATGGGATATCCAACTCCTTCCCAATCCAATCCTGAGACCCTTCCGATAGCATGAGATGTGATATCTTAATGCTTCTAGCAAACCTGAGACCTTCCCATGGCATGAGATGTGATATCAAACTCCTTCCCATTCCAATCCTGAGACCCTTCGTATAGCATGAGATGTGATATCCAACTCCTTCCCATTCCAATCCTGAGACCCGTCCTTTACCATGAGATGTTATATCTCAATGCTTCTAATACCAAACATGAGACTGTCCTATAACATGAGATATGATATCTCAATGCTTCTAATACCGAACCACAGACCTGTCCTATAACTTGAGATGTGATATCCAAATCCTTCCCCTTCCAAACCTGAGACCCTTCCTTTAGCATGATATGTGATATCCAACTCCTTCCCATTCCAATCTTGAGACCCTTCCTATAACATGAGATGTGATATCCAAGTCCTTCCCATTCCAATCCTGAGACCCTTACTATAACATGAGATGTGATATCCAACTCCTTCCCAATCCAATCCTGAGACCCTTCCGATAGCATGAGATATGATATCTCAATGCTTCTAATACCAAACCACAGACCCGTCCTATAACTTGAGATGTGATATCCTTCTCCTTCCCATTCCAATCCTGAGACCCTTCCGATAGCATGAGATGTGATATCCAACTCCTTCCAATTCCAACCTGTGACCCTTCCTATAGCATGAGATGGGATATCCAACTCCTTCCCAATCCAATCCTGAGACCCTTCCGATAGCATGAGATGTGATATCTTAATGCTTCTAGCAAACCTGGGACCGTCCCACACATGAGATGTGATATCAAACTCCTTCCCATTCCAATCCTGAGACCCTTCCTATAGCATGAGATGTGATATCCAACTCCTTCCCATTCCAATCCTGAGACCCTTCCTATAGCATGAGATGTGATATCTTAATGCTTCTAATACAAAACTTGAGACCCTTCCTATAGCATGAGATGTGATATCCAACATCTTCCCATTCCTATCCTGAGACCCTTCTGATAGCATGAGATGTGATATCTCAATGCTTCTAATACCAAACCTGAGACCCTCCCTATAGCGTGAGATGTGATATCAAAGTCCTTCCCATTCCAATCCTGATACCCTTCCTATAACATGAGATGTGATATCCAACTCCTTCCAATTCCAACCTGTGACCCTTCCTATATCATGAGATGGGATATCCAACTCCTTCCCAATCCAATCCTGAGACCCTTCCGATAGCATGAGATGTGATATCTTAATGCTTCTAGCAAACCTGAGACCTTCCCATGGCATGAGATGTGATATCAAACTCCTTCCCATTCCAATCCTGAGACCCTTCGTATAGCATGAGATGTGATATCCAACTCCTTCCCATTCCAATCCTGAGACCCGTCCTTTACCATGAGATGTTATATCTCAATGCTTCTAATACCAAACATGAGACTGTCCTATAACATGAGATATGATATCTCAATGCTTCTAATACCGAACCACAGACCTGTCCTATAACTTGAGATGTGATATCCAAATCCTTCCCCTTCCAAACCTGAGACCCTTCCTTTAGCATGATATGTGATATCCAACTCCTTCCCATTCCAATCTTGAGACCCTTCCTATAACATGAGATGTGATATCCAAGTCCTTCCCATTCCAATCCTGAGACCCTTCCTATAACATGAGATGTGATATCCAACTCCTTCCCAATCCAATCCTGAGACCCTTCCAATAGCATGAGATATGATATCTCAATGCTTCTAATACCAAACCACAGACCCGTCCTATAACTTGAGATGTGATATCCAAATCCTTCCCATTCCAAACCTGAGACCCTTCCGATAGCATGAGATGTGATATCTCAATGATTCTAATATGAAACCTGAGACCCTCCCTATAGCATGAGATGTGATATCCAAATCCTTCCCATTCCAATCCTGAGACCCTTCCTATAGCATGAGATGTGATATCCAACTCCTTCCCATTTCAATCCTGAGACCCGTCCTATACCATGAGATATGATATCTCAATGCTTCTAATAACAAACCTGAGACTGTCCTATAACATGAGATGTGATATCTCAATGCTTCTAATAACAAACCTGAGACCCTTCCTATAACATGAGATGTGATATCCAAGTCCTTCCCATTCCAATCTTGAGGCCCTTACTATAACATGAGATGTGATATCCAACTCCTTCCCAATCCAATCCTGAGACCCTTCCGATAGCATGAGATATGATATCTCAATGCTTCTAATACCAAACCACAGACCCGTCCTATAACTTGAGATGTGATATCCAAATCCTTCCCCTTCCAAACCTGAGACCCTTCCTTTATCATGAGATGTGATATCCAACTCCTTCCCATTCCAATCCTGAGACCCTTCCTATTGCATGAGATGTGATATCCCAATGCTTCTACCAAACCTGAGACCCTTCCTATAGCATGAGACGTGATATCCAACTCTTCCCATCCAATCCTGAGACCCTTCCTATAACATGAGATGTGATATACAACTCCTTCCCAATCCAATCCTGAAACCCTTCCGATAGCATGAGATATGATATCTCAATGCTTCTAATATCAAACCTGAGACCCTCCCTATAGCATGAGATGTGATATCCAACTCCTTCCCATTCCAATCTTGAGACCCTTCCGATAGCATCAGATGTGATATCCAACTCCTTCCAATTCCAACCTGTGACCCTTCCTATAGCATGAGATGGGATATCCAACTCCTTCCAAATCCAATCCTGAGACCCTTCCGATAGCATGAGATGTGATATCTTAATGCTTCTACCATACCTGAGACCTTCCTATGGCATGAGATGTGAAATCAAACTATTTCCCATTTCAATCCTGAGACCCTTCCTATAGCATGAGATGTGATATCCAACTCCTTCCCATTCCAATCCTGAGACCCGTCCTATACCATGAGATGTGATATCTCAATGCTTCTAATACCAAACCTGAGACTGTCCTATAACATGAGATGTGATATCTCAATGCTTCTAATAACAAACCTGAGACCCTTCCTATAACATGAGATGTGATATCCAAATCCTTCCCATTCCAATCCTGAGACCCTTCCCATAGCATGAGATGTGATATCCAACTCCTTCCCATTCCAATCCTGAGACCCGTCCTATACCATGAGATATGATATCTCAATGCTTCTAATACCAAACCTGAGACTGTCCTATAACATGAGATGCGATATCTCAATGCTTCTAATAACAAACCTGAGACCCTTCCTATAACATGAGATGTGATATCCAAATCCTTCCCATTCCAATCCTGAGAACCTTCCTATAACATGAGATGTGATATCCAACTCCTTCCCAATCCAATCCTGAGACCCTTCCGATAGCATGAGATATGATATCTCAATGCTTCTAATACCAAACCACAGACCCGTCCTATAAATTGAGATGTGATATACAACTCCTTCCCAATCCAATCCTGAGACCCTTCCGATAGCATGAGATATGATATCTCAATGCTTCTAATATCAAACCTGAGACCCTCCCTATAGCATTAGATGTGATATCCAACTCCTTCCCATTCCAATCTTGAGACCCTTCCGATAGCATGAGATGTGATATCCAACTCCTTCCAATTCCAACCTGTGACCCTTCCTATAGCATGAGATGGGATATCCAACTCCTTCCAAATCCAATCCTGAGACCCTTCCGATAGCATGAGATGTGATATCTTAATGCTTCTACCATACCTGAGACCTTCCTATGGCATGAGATGTGAAATCAAACTATTTCCCATTTCAATCCTGAGACCCTTCCTATAGCATGAGATGTGATATCCAACTCCTTCCCATTCCAATCCTGAGACCCGTCCTATACCATGGGATGTGATATCTCAATGCTTCTAATACCAAACCTGAGACTGTCCTATAACATGAGATGTGATATCTCAATGCCTCTAATAACAAACCTGAGACCCTTCCTATAACATGAGATGTGATATCCAAATCCTTCCCATTCCAATCCTGAGACCCTTCCTATAGCATGAGATGTGATATCCAACTCCTTCCCATTCCAATCCTGAGACCCGTCCTATACCATGAGATATGATATCTCAATGCTTCTAATACCAAACCTGAGACTGTCCTATAACATGAGATGCGATATCTCAATGCTTCTAATAACAAACCTGAGACCCTTCCTATAACATGAGATGTGATATCCAAATCCTTCCCATTCCAATCCTGAGACCCTTCCTATAACATGAGATGTGATATCCAACTCCTTCCCAATCCAATCCTGAGACCCTTCCGATAGCATGAGATATGATATCTCAATGCTTCTAATACCAAACCACAGACCCGTCCTATAAATTGAAATGTGGTATCCAAATCCTTCCCCTTCCAAACCTGAGACCCTTCCTTTAGCATGAGAAGTGATATCCAACTCCTTCCCATACCAATCCTGAGACCGTCTTATACCATGAGATATGATATCTCAATGCTTCTAATACCAAACCTGAGACTGTCCTATAACATGAGATGTGATATCTCAATGCTTCTAATACCAAACCTGAGAGCCTTCCTATAACATGAGATGTGATATCCAACTCCTTCCCAATCCAATCCTGAGACCCTTCCGATAGCATGAGATGTGATATCTCAATGCTTCTAATATCAAACCTGAGACCCTCCCTATAGCATGAGATGTGATATCCAACTCCTTCCCATTCCAATCCTGAGACCCGTCCTATACTATGAGATGTTATATCTCAATGCTTCTAATACCAAACCTGAGACTGCCCTATAACATGAGATGTGATATCTCAATGCTTCTAATAACAAACCTGAGACCCTTCCTATAACATGAGATGTGATATCCAAGTCCTTCCCATTCCAATCTTGAGACCCTTCCTATAACATGAGATGTGATATCCAACTCCTTCCCAACCCAATCCTGAGACCCGTCCGATAGCATGAGATATGATATCTCAATGCTTCTAATACCAAACCACAGACCCGTCCTATAACTTGAGATGTGAAATCCAAATCCTTCCCCTTCCAAACCTGAGACCCTTCCTTTAGCATGAGATGTGATATCCATCTCCTTCCCATTCCAATCCTGAGACCCTTCCTATAGCATGAGATGTGATATCTCAATGCTTCTAATACCAAACCTGAGACCCTCATTATAGCGTGAGATGTGATATCGAAGTCCTTCCCATTCCAATCCTGACACCCTTCCTATAACATGAGATGTGATATCCAACTCTTCCCATCCAATCCTGAGACACTTCCTATAACATGAGATGTGATATCCAACTCCTTCCCAATCCAATCCTGAGATCTTTCCGATAGCATGAGATGTGATATCTCAATGCTTCTAATACCAAACCTGAGACCCTCCCTATAGCGTGAGATGTGAAATCAAAGTCCTTCCCATTCCAATCCTGATACCCTTCCTATAACATGAGATGTGATATCCAACTCCTTCCAATTCCAACCTGTGACCCTTCCTATAGCATGAGATGCGATATCCAACTCCTTCCCAATCCAATCCTGAGACCCTTCCGATAGCATGAGATGTGATATCTTAATGCTTCTAGCAAACCTGAGACCTTCCCATGGCATGAGATGTGATATTAAACTCCTTCCCATTCCAATCCTGAGACCCTTCCTATAGCATGAGATGTGATATCCAACTCCTTCCCATTCCAATCCTGAGACCCGCCTTATACTAAGAGATGTTATATCTCAATGCTTCTAATACCAAACCTGAGACTGTCCTATAACATGAGATGTGGTATCTCAATGCTTCTAATAACAAACCTGAGACCCTTCCTATAACATGAGATGTGATATCCATGACCTTCCCATTCCAATCTTGAGACCCTTCCTGTAAAATGAGATGTGATATCCAACTCCTTCCCAATCCAATCCTGAGACCCTTCCGATAGCATGAGATATGATATCTCAATGCTTCTAATACCAAACCACAGACCCGTCCTATAATTTGAGATGTGATATCCAAATCCTTCCCCTTCCAAACCTGAGACCCTTCCTTTATCATGAGATGTGATATCCAACTCCTTCCCATTCCAATCCTGAGACCCTTCCTATAGCATGAGATGTGATATCCCAATGCTTCTACCAAACCTGAGACCCTTCCTATAGCATGAGATGTGATATCAAACTCTTCCCATCCAATCCTGAGACCCTTCCTATAACATGAGATGTGATATCCAACTCCTTCCCAATCCAATCCTGAGACCCTTCCGATAGCATGAGATATGATATCTCAATGCTTCTAATATCAAACCTGAGACCCTCCCTATAGCATGAGATGTGATTTCCAACTCCTTCCCATTCCAATCCTGAGACCCTTCCGATAGCATGAGATGTGATATCCAACTCCTTCCAATTCCAACCTGTGACCCTTCCTATAGCATGAGATATGATAATCAACTTCTTCCCATTCCAATCCTGAGACCCTTCCTATAACAAGAGATGTGATATCCAACTCCTTCCCAATCCAATCCTGAGACCCTTCCGATAGCATGAGATATGATATCTCAATGCTTCTAATAACAAACCCGAGACCCTTCCTATAACATGAGATGTGATTTCCAACTCCTTCCCAATCCAATCCTGAGACCCTTCCGATAGCATGAGACATGATATCTCAATGCTTCTAATACCAAACCACAGACCGTCCTATGAAGTGAGATGTGATATCCAAACCCTTCCCCTTCCAAACCTGAGACCCTTCCTTTAGCATGAGATGTGATATCCAACTCCTTCCCATTCCAATCCTGAGACCCTTCCGATAGCATGAGATGTGATATCTCAATGATTCTAATATGAAACCTGAGACCCTCCCTATAGCATGAGATGTGATATCCAAATCCTTCCCATTCAAATCCTGAGACCCTTCCTATAGCATGAGATGTGATATCCAACTCCTTCCCATTCCAATCCTGAGACCCGTCCTATACCATGAGATATGATATCTCAATGCTTCTAATACCAAACCTGAGACTGTCCTATAACATGAGATGCGATATCTCAATGCTTCTAATAACAAACCTGAGACCCTTCCTATAACATGAGATGTGATATCCAAATCCTTCCCATTCCAATCCTGAGACCCTTCCTATAACATGAGATGTGATATCCAACTCCTTCCCAATCCAATCCTGGGACCCTTCCGATAGCATGAGATATGATATCTCAATGCTTCTAATACCAAACCACAGACCCGTCCTATAAATTGAGATGTGATATACAACTCCTTCCCAATCCAATCCTGAGACCCTTCCGATAGCATGAGATATGATATCTCAATGCTTTTAATATCAAACCTGAGACCCTCCCTATAGCATGAGATGTGATATCCAACTCCTTCCCATTCCAATCTTGAGACCCTTCCGATAGCATGAGATGTGATATCCAACTCCTTCCAATTCCAACCTGTGACCCTTCCTATAGCATGAGATGGGATATCCAACTCCTTCCAAATCCAATCCTGAGACCCTTCCGATAGCATGAGATGTGATATCTCAAGGCCTCTAATACCAAACCTGAGATCCTTCCTCTAACATGAAATGTGATATCCAACTCCTTCCCCTTCCAAACCTGAGAGCCTTCCTATAGCATGAGATATGATATCCAAGTCCTTCCCATTCCAATCCTGAGACCCTTCCTATAACATGAAATGTGATATCCAACTCCTTCCCATTCCAACCTGAGACCCTTCCTATAGCATGAGATGGGATATCCAACTTCTTCCAAATCCAATGCTGATACCCTTCCGATAGCATGAGATGTGATATCCCAATGCTTCTACCAAACCTGAGACCCATACTATGGCATGAGATGTGATATCAAACTCCTTCCCATTCCAATCCTGAGACCCTTCCTATAGCTTGAGGTGTGATATCCAACTCCTTCCCATTCCAATTCTGAGACCCTTCTTATACCATGAGACTTGATATCTCAATGCTTCTAATACCAAACCTGAGACCCGACCTATAACATGAGATGTGATATCCAACTCCTTCCCATTCCAATCCTGAGACCCTTCCGATATCATGAGATTTGTTATCTCAATGCTTCTAATATCAAACTTGAGACCCTCCCTATAGCATGAGATGTGACATCCAAGTCCTTCCCATTCCAATCCTGAGACCCTTCCTATAGCATGAGATGTGATATCTCTATGCTTCTAATACCAAACCTGAGACCATTCCTATAACATGAGATGGGATATCCAACTCCTTCCCATTCCAATCCTGAGACCCTTCCGATAGCAGAGATGTGATATCTCAATGCTTATACCAAACCTGAGACCCTTCCTATGGCCTGAGATGTCATATACAACTCCTTCCCATTCCAATCCTGAGACCCTTCCTTTAGCATGAGATGTGATATCTCAATGCTTATACCAAATCTGAGACCATTCCTATAGCATGAGATGTGATATCCAATTCCTTCCCATTCCAATCCTGAGACCCTTCCTATAGCATGAGATGTGATATCTCAATGCTTATACCAAACCTGAGAGCCTACCTATAGCATGAGATGTGATATCCAAGTCCATCCCATTCCAATCCTTAGACCCTTCCTACAGCATGCGATGTGATATTTCAATGATTCTAATACCAAACCAGAGACTCTTCCTATAACATGAGATGGTATATCCAACTCCTTCCCATTACAATCCTGAGCCGCTTCCGATAGCAGAGATGTGATATCTCAATGCTTATACCAAACCTGAGACCCTTCCTATAACATGAGATGTGATATCCAACTCCTTCCCGTTCCAAACCTGAGACACTAACTATAGCATATGTGATATCCAACTGCTTCCCATTCCAAACATGAGACCCTTCCTATAGCAAGAAAGTAATATCCAACTCCTCCCCATTCCAATCCTGAGACCCTTCCTATAGCATGAGATGTGATATCTCAATCCTTCTAATACCAAACCTGAGACCCTTCCTATAACATGAGATGTCATATACAACTCCTTCCCAATCCAATCCTGAGACCCTTCCTATAGCATGAGATGTGATATCTCAATGCTTATACCAAATCTGAGACCCTTCCTATAGCATGAAATGTGATATCCAACTCCTTCCCATTCCAATCCTGAGACCCTTCCTATAGCATGAGATGTGATGTCTCAATGCTTCTAATACCAAACCTGAGATCCTTCCAATAACATGAGATGTGATATCCAACTCCTTCCCATTCCAATCCTGAGACCCTTATGATAGCATGAGATGTGATATCTCAATGCCTCTAATACCAAACCTGAGATACTTCCGATAGCATGAGATGTGATATCTCAATGCTTCTAATACCAAACCTGAGATCCTTCCTATAACATGAGATGTGATTTCCAAATCCTTCCCCTTCCAAACCTGAGACCCTCCATTTAGCCTGAGATGTGATATACAACTCCTTCCCATTCCAATCCTGAGACCCTTCTGATAGCATGAGATGTGATATCTCAATGCCTCTAATACCAAACCTGAGATCCTATCTCTAACATGAAATGTGATATCCATCTCCTTCCCTTTCCAAACCTGAGGCCCTGCCTATAGCATGAGATGTGATATCCAAGTCCTTCCCATTCCAATCCTGAGACCCTTCCTATAGCATGTGATGTGATATCTCAATGCTTATACCAAACCTGAGACCCTTCCTATGGCATGAGATGTCATATACAACTCCTTCCCATTCCAATCCTGAGACCCTTCCTATAGCATGAGATGTGATATCTCAATGCTTATACCAAACCTGAGACCCTTCCTATAGCTTGAGATGTGATATCCAACTCCTTCCCATTCCAATCCTGAGACCCTTCCTATAGCATGAGATGTGATATCTCAAGGCCTCTAATACCAAACCTGAGATCCTTCCTCTAACATGAAATGTGATATCCAACTCCTTCCCCTTCCAAACCTGAGAGCCTTCCTATAGCATGAGATATGATATCCAAGTCCTTCCCATTCCAATCCTGAGACCCTTCCTATAACATGAAATGTGATATCCAACTCCTTCCCATTCCAACCTGAGAACCTTCCTATAGCATGAGATGGGATATCCAACTTCTTCCAAATCCAATACTGATACCCTTCCGATAGCATGAGATGTGATATCCCAATGCTTCTACCAAACCTGAGACCCATACTATGGCTTAGATGTGATATCAAACTCCTTCCCATTCCAATCCTGAGACCCTTCCTATAGCTTGAGGTGTGATATCCAACTCCTTCCCATTCCAATTCTAAGACCCTTCTTATACCATGAGACTTGATATCTCAATGCTTCTAATACCAAACCTGAGACCCGTCCTATAACATGAGATGTGATATCCAAATCCTTCCCCTTCCAAACCTTAGACCCTTCCTTTATCATGAGATGTGATATCCAACTCCTTCCCATTCCAATCCTGAGACCCTTCTGATATCATGAGATTTGTTATCTCAATGCTTCTAATATCAAACTTGAGACCCTCCCTATAGCATGAGATGTGACATCCAAGTCCTTCCCATTCCAATCCTGAGACCCTTCCTATAGCATGAGATGTGATATCTCTATGCTTCTAATACCAAACCTGAGACCATTCCTATAACATGAGATGGGATATCCAACTCCTTCCCATTCCAATCCTGAGACCCTTCCGATAGCAGAGATGTGATATCTCAATGCTTATACCAAACCTGAGACCCTTCCTATGGCCTGAGATGTCATATACAACTCCTTCCCATTCCAATCCTGAGACCCTTCCTTTAGCATGAGATGTGATATCTCAATGCTTATACCAAATCTGAGACCATTCCTATAGCATGAGATGTGATATCCAATTCCTTCCCATTCCAATCCTGAGACCCTTCCTATAGCATGAGATGTGATATCTCAATGCTTATACCAAACCTGAGAGCCTACCTATAGCATGAGATGTGATATCCAAGTCCATCCCATTTCAATCCTTAGACCCTTCCTACAGCATGCGATGTGATATTTCAATGATTCTAATACCAAACCAGAGACTCTTCCTATAACATGAGATGGGATATCCAACTCCTTCCCATTACAATCCTGAGCCGCTTTCGATAGCAGAGATGTGATATCTCAATGCTTATACCAAACCTGAGACCCTTCCTATAACATGAGATGTGATATCCAACTCCTTCCCGTTCCAAACCTGAGACACTAACTATAGCATATGTGATATCCAACTGCTTCCCATTCCAAACATGAGACCCTTCCTATAGCAAGAAAGTAATATCCAACTCCTACCCATTCCAATCCTGAGACCCTTCCTTTAGCATGAGATGTGATATCCAAATCCTTCACATTCCAATCCTGAGACCCTTCCTATAGCATGAGATGTGATATCTCAATGCTTCTAATACCAAACCTGAGATCCTTCCTATAACATGAGATGTGATATCCAATTCCTTCCCATTCCAAACCTGAGACCCTTCCTATTGGATGAGATGTGATATCCAACTCCTTCCCATTCCAACCCTGAGACCCTTCCTATAGCATGAGATGTGATGTCTCAATGCTTCTAATACCAAACCTGAGATCCTTCCTGTAACATGAGATGTGATATCCAACTCCTTCCATTCCAATCCTGAGACCCGTCCTATAGCATGAGATGTGATATCCCAATGCTTATACCAAACCTGAGACCCTTCCTATAGCATGAGATGTGATATCCAACTACTTCCCATTCCAATCCTGAGACCCTTCCTATAGCATGAGATGTGATATCTCAATGCTTCTAATACCAAACCTGAGATCCTTCCTCTAACATGAAATGTGATATCCAACTCCTTCCCTTTCCAAACCTAAGAGCTTATCTATAGCATGAGATGTGATATCCAAGTCCTTCCCATTCCAATCCTTAGACCCTTCCTACAGCATGCAATATGATATCTCAATGATTCTAATAACAAACCTGAGACCCGTCCTATAGCATGAGATATGATATCCAAGTCCTTCCCATTCCAATCCTGAGACCCTTCCTATAACATGAAATGTGATATCCAACTCCTTCCCATTCCAACCTGAGACCCTTCCTATAGCATGAGATGGGATATCCAACTTCTTCCAAATCCAATACTGGTACCCTTCCGATAGCATGAGATGTGATATCCCAATGCTTCTACCAAACCTGAGACCCATACTATGGCATGAGATGTGATATCAAACTCCTTCCCATTCCAATCCTGAGACCCTTCCTATAGCTTGAGGTGTGATATCCAACTCCTTCCCATTCCAATTCTGAGACCCTTCTTATACCATGAGACTTGATATCTCAATGCTTCTAATACCAAACCTGAGACCCGTCCTATAACATGAGATGTGATATCCAAATCCTTCCCCTTCCAAACCTTAGACCCTTCCTTTATCATGAGATGTGGTATCCAACTCCTTCCCATTCCAATCCTGAGATCCTTCCGATATCATGAGATTTGTTATCTCAATGCTTCTAATATCAAACTTGAGACCCTCCCTATAGCATGAGATGTGACATCCAAGTCCTTCCCATTCCAATCCTGAGACCCTTCCTATAGCATGAGATGTGATATCTCTATGCTTCTAATACCAAACCTGAGACCCTTCCTATAACATGAGATGGGATATCCAACTCCTTCCCATTCCAATCCTGAGACCCTTCCGATGGCAGAGATGTGATATCTCAATGCTTATACCAAACCTGAGACCCTTCCTATGGCCTGAGATGTCATATACAACTCCTTCCCATTCCAATCCTGAGACCCTTCCTTTAGCATGAGATGTGATATCTCAATGCTTATACCAAATCTGAGACCCTTCCTATAGAGCATGAGATGTGATATCCAAATCCTTCCCATTCCAATCCTGAGACCCTTCCTATAGCATGAGATGTGATATCTCAATGCTTATACCAAACCTGAGAGCCTACCTATAGCATGAGATGTGATATCCAAGTCCATCCCATTCCAATCCTTAGACCCTTCCTACAGCATGCGATGTGATATCTCAATGATTCTAATACCAAACCAGAGACTCTTACTATAACATGAGATGGGATATCCAACTCCTTCCCATTCCAATCCTGAGCCGCTTCCGATAGCAGAGATGTGATATCTCAATGCTTATACCAAACCTGAGACCCTTCCTATAACATGAGATGTGATATCCAACTCCTTCCCGTTCCAAACCTGAGACACTAACTATAGCATATGTGATATCCAACTCCTTCCCATTCCAAACATGAGACCCTTCCTATAGCAAGAAAGTAATATCCAACTCCTACCCATTCCAATCCTGTGACCCTTCCTATAGCAAGAGATGTGATATCCAAATCCTTCCCATTCCAATCCTGAGACCCTTCCTATAACATGAGATGTGATATCCAACTCCTTCCCATTCCAACCTGAGACACTTACTATAGCATGAGAAGGGATATCCAACTCCTTCCCAATCCAATCCTGAGACCCTTCCGATAGCAGAGATGTGATATCTCAATGCTTATACCAAACCTGAGACCCTTCCTATAACATGAGATGTGATATCCAACTCCTTCCCGTTCCAAAACTGAGACACTAACTATAGCATATGTGATATCCAACTGCTTCCCATTCCAAACATGAGACCCTTCCTATAGCAAGAAAGTAATATCCATCTCCTACCCATTCCAATCCTGAGACCCTTCCTTTAGCATGAGATGTGATATCCAAATCCTTCACATTCCAATCCTGAGACCCTTCCTATAGCATGAGATGTGATATCTCAATGCTTCTAATACCAAACCTGAGATCCTTCCTATAACATGAGATGTGATATCCAATTCCTTCCCATTCCAAACCTGAGACCCTTCCTATTGGATGAGATGTGATATCCAACTCCTTCCCATTCCAACCCTGAGACCCTTCCTATAGCATGAGATGTGATGTCTCAATGCTTCTAATACCAAACCTGAGATCCTTCCTATAACATGAGATGTGATATCCAACTCCTTCCATTCCAATCCTGAGACCCGTCCTATAGCATGAGATGTGATATCTCAATGCTTATACCAAACCTGAGACCCTTCCTATAGCATGAGATGTGATATCCAACTACTTCCCATTCCAATCCTGAGACCCTTCCTATAGCATGAGATGTGATATCTCAATGCTTCTAATACCAAACCTGAGATCCTTCCTCTAACATGAAATGTGATATCCAACTCCTTCCCTTTCCAAACCTAAGAGCCTATCTATAGCATGAGATGTGATATCCAAGTCCTTCCCATTCCAATCCTTAGACCCTTCCTACAGCATGCAATATGATATCTCAATGATTCTAATAACAAACCTGAGACCCGTCCTATAGCATGAGATATGATATCCAACTCCTTCCCATTCCAATCCTGAGACCCTTCCTATAACATGAAATGTGATATCCAACTCCTTCCCATTCCAACCTGAGACCCTTCCTATAGCATGAGATGGGATATCCAACTTCTTCCAAATCCAATACTGATACCCTTCCGATAGCATGAGATGTGATATCCCAATGCTTCTACCAAACCTGAGACCCATACTATGGCATGAGATGTGATATCAAACTCCTTCCCATTCCAATCCTGAGACCCTTCCTATAGCTTGAGGTGTGATATCCAACTCCTTCCCATTCCAATTCTGAGACCCTTCTTATACCATGAGACTTGATATCTCAATGCTTCTAATACCAAACCTGAGACCCGTCCTATAACATGAGATGTGATATCCAAATCCTTCCCCTTCCAAACCTTAGACCCTTCCTTTATCATGAGATGTGGTATCCAATTCCTTCCCATTCCAATCCTGAGACCCTTCCGATATCATGAGATTTGTTATCTCAATGCTTCTAATATCAAACTTGAGACCCTCCCTATAGCATGAGATGTGACATCCAAGTCCTTCCCATTCCAATCCTGAGACCCTTCCTATACCATGAGACTTGATATCTCAATGCTTCTAATACCAAACCTGAGACCCGTCCTATAACATGAGATGTGATATCCAAATCCTTCCCCTTCCAAACCTTAGACCCTTCCTTTATCATGAGATGTGATATCCAACTCCTTCCCATTCCAATCCTGAGACCCTTCTGATATCATGAGATTTGTTATCTCAATGCTTCTAATATCAAACTTGAGACCCTCCCTATAGCATGAGATGTGACATCCAAGTCCTTCCCATTCCAATCCTGAGACCCTTCCTATAGCATGAGATGTGATATCTCTATGCTTCTAATACCAAACCTGAGACCATTCCTATAACATGAGATGGGATATCCAACTCCTTCCCATTCCAATCCTGAGACCCTTCCGATAGCAGAGATGTGATATCTCAATGCTTATACCAAACCTGAGACCCTTCCTATGGCCTGAGATGTCATATACAACTCCTTCCCATTCCAATCCTGAGACCCTTCCTTTAGCATGAGATGTGATATCTCAATGCTTATACCAAATCTGAGACCATTCCTATAGCATGAGATGTGATATCCAATTCCTTCCCATTCCAATCCTGAGACCCTTCCTATAGCATGAGATGTGATATCTCAATGCTTATACCAAACCTGAGAGCCTACCTATAGCATGAGATGTGACATCCAAGTCCATCCCATTTCAATCCTTAGACCCTTCCTACAGCATGCGATGTGATATTTCAATGATTCTAATACCAAACCAGAGACTCTTCCTATAACATGAGATGGGATATCCAACTCCTTCCCATTACAATCCTGAGCCGCTTTCGATAGCAGAGATGTGATATCTCAATGCTTATACCAAACCTGAGACCCTTCCTATAACATGAGATGTGATATCCAACTCCTTCCCGTTCCAAACCTGAGACACTAACTATAGCATATGTGATATCCAACTGCTTCCCATTCCAAACATGAGACCCTTCCTATAGCAAGAAAGTAATATCCAACTCCTACCCATTCCAATCCTGAGACCCTTCCTTTAGCATGAGATGTGATATCCAAATCCTTCACATTCCAATCCTGAGACCCTTCCTATAGCATGAGATGTGATATCTCAATGCTTCTAATACCAAACCTGAGATCCTTCCTATAACATGAGATGTGATATCCAATTCCTTCCCATTCCAAACCTGAGACCCTTCCTATTGGATGAGATGTGATATCCAACTCCTTCCCATTCCAACCGTGAGACCCTTCCTATAGCATGAGATGTGATGTCTCAATGCTTCTAATACCAAACCTGAGATCCTTCCTATAACATGAGATGTGATATCCAACTCCTTCCATTCCAATCCTGAGACCCGTCCTATAGCATGAGATGTGATATCTCAATGCTTATACCAAACCTGAGACCCTTCCTATAGCATGAGATGTGATATCCAACTACTTCCCATTCCAATCCTGAGACCCTTCCTATAGCATGAGATGTGATATCTCAATGCTTCTAATACCAAACCTGAGATCCTTCCTCTAACATGAAATGTGATATCCAACTCCTTCCCTTTCCAAACCTAAGAGCTTATCTATAGCATGAGATGTGATATCCAAGTCCTTCCCATTCCAATCCTTAGACCCTTCCTACAGCATGCAATATGATATCTCAATGATTCTAATAACAAACCTGAGACCCGTCCTATAGCATGAGATATTATATCCAAGTCCTTCCCATTCCAATCCTGAGACCCTTCCTATAACATGAAATGTGATATCCAACTCCTTCCCATTCCAACCTGAGACCCTTCCTATAGCATGAGATGGGATATCCAACTTCTTCCAAATCCAATACTGGTACCCTTCCGATAGCATGAGATGTGATATCCCAATGCTTCTACCAAACCTGAGACCCATACTATGGCATGAGATGTGATATCAAACTCCTTCCCATTCCAATCCTGAGACCCTTCCTATAGCTTGAGGTGTGATATCCAACTCCTTCCCATTCCAATTCTGAGACCCTTCTTATACCATGAGACTTGATATCTCAATGCTTCTAATACCAAACCTGAGACCCGTCCTATAACATGAGATGTGATATCCAAATCCTTCCCCTTCCAAACCTTAGACCCTTCCTTTATCATGAGATGTGGTATCCAACTCCTTCCCATTCCAATCCTGAGACCCTTCCGATATCATGAGATTTGTTATCTCAATGCTTCTAATATCAAACTTGAGACCCTCCCTATAGCATGAGATGTGACATCCAAGTCCTTCCCATTCCAATCCTGAGACCCTTCCTATAGCATGAGATGTGATATCTCTATGCTTCTAATACCAAACCTGAGACCTGTAAGGATATTTGGCATGTTACAGCACAGAGTACAGCACTACTGCACAAGTAGCATTACAGCACTACTGCACAAGTAGCATTACAGCACTACTGCACAAGTAGCATTTTTTTTTTTGCAGCACCACCACAAGGGTGCGGTGCATTGCTATATGGGTTAGCAGATTAACAAGGAAAGACAGGCTATTCAGTCAAAAAACGATTTTAACATATAAGATGCAAAGCTATTTTTACAGTTAAAAGCACACGTGTTCATTTAAAAATGCACACTATTTTTCACCTGAAATGCCTATATTGCTAGAGACACATTTGAAAATTAACAGCTAACATATTAACCATTAACCTGACTAATAAAACCTTATTTTATTATAACTCACTAATAAAATGTGTTCTCTACTGCAGAATTAGGCATATTTTGAAAACCAGTTAAATGAGTGTGCAGATTTTTCCTCTCTTCTCTGCCTGATTATCCGTGTTGTTGTGCACAGTAACTGCAGGAGGAAGGAAGTCAGATTTGCAACAATTGCAAATGTATAAGCGAAGCTATTGTTTAAAAGTAGGAGGATGAGAGATGATGGATTTCATTGGAACACGTCATAAAGAGGGCTGAGAGGAAAGTTTTAGTGGGCAGTAGCAGGGAAAAAGACAGGCAGACATCTTTCTGCACTACTGGGGAGAAGACCTGGCTGTGGGGGTGTCCTGCTGCAGTCGAGACTGGGGAAAGCTGAAAGAATTACATTTCCACTGGCAGAGGCTGTCCTATCTGAAAAAGCTGAGAATTCCAGGCAATGACCCCGGCTTGAGAAGGCAAGCGTCCCTTTTCGTTGGAGTTAAGCCAAGAGAGCCACATTCACAGAGAGAATCCTCTAAACAGATAAGGTAATTACCTAACTGGGGGAGCTGTGTGTGTGCACGAAAGTATGCAGTCAGTGTAGAAAAATGAAAGTCCCGTGCGTGTCTTAATCAAGTGCTAATGTTGCAATTTAAGTTCTGTTCTCCGCCACTATAATTGCAGTGTGTCATTGAAAATGCTTTGATTGTTCCCTTTTATTGCTGTAAAGAATGAGATTATGTCTAAATGCAAATTTTATAATACAGAAAATATTTGAAAACAGACGGGTGGTTTATTTTCTATTTACCATTACAATGCCAATGATGTGGGGAGATTTTTAAACAGTGCAATGGTCATTTTAAGACAGATGTGTGTATGTCAGAATCAGTATGAATAATTGTGAGTGACTGTAGTATAACTTGTTGGAGGTACATGAGCCAACGGGAAGAGAGACTCTCTGAACATAGCTCCCTACCGTATATAAGGTAGTGGAAATTACCACAAGACTACCACATATAGCTCTCTGTCGTAAATAAGTCAGTGAGTTTGCCCATGGTGGCGCACCAACACTATCCCTGGAAATTGTGGTTTCCCTAGAATGCAGGTCTGAGGTCTCTCTAGTGATCACACGAATAATCTAAGCGAAGATAAGGGATTCTGGACATTGGGGCCACAAATAAAACAAGGGAATTATGCTCACCAAAATACCACCAACCACGTATACCAAATATGCAGGTCTGGGTGCTGAAATAATGCATGTCCATTGTATTATTGTTGCACATGGCCAAATCTGAATACAAAGAGTGATTATTGCTAAGTTATTTCTCAGCGGTAATAAAATACCGTCAGGCCCCAAATCTCCACAAAATACCCTACATATTTATGGTGCGTTGCAGGCCGGGAAAGTGATCATAGAGTACCTACTGGGCGTGGCAAGCGTGTCTCACACTGCCATTTGCACATTAAAGGGAACCCATTTTATAATAGCAGTGTGCCACTAAAAACGAATTTCAGAATGTCACAAAGAGAAACCACATTCTCAGATCTAGTGCAATATTTAGAGGCAAAGTTATTTGCACATGGGAATTGGTCTTCGAACAGTACCTTAGAATGGAGTAACCGCATTCAGGGTGAGGTGCAGAAAGAAAAACTAGACAATATTTTTGCAGAAGGCAGCATAATTCAGGTCTGCCTTACAAGATTATTGAATGCAGCCGATAAAAGTGCAGAGAAAGACTGTTTAATACGGCTATGCGGCAAAATATGGTTTATTTTAAACAAGTCACTGCGAATGCAAGAGAATGATACTCAGCTAATTAACAGGTTAAAGACTGAATTAGATGGGGCAAGTAAAAATCAGGAAATGTTGAGAGCAGAATTGGATGTATGCCAAAAAGACATGCAATTAAAATGCAGAGACTTTGATACTCAGTTATCCAAAAGCAAGAAACAATTTGAAGATAGTGAGCAAGAATTGACACACTTAAAAGCCTTAGTGGATCACATTAGGCAGGATAAAGATGAGGTTGTTTCAGAAATGCAGATTTTACAAAAAGAACATTGCGAAAAAGAAGGTGATCTCCAGAGTGTAGAACAAGAAATGATTAAAATGATCCAAGAAAGAGACAAGAGAAGTAAAGAGTTCAATGAATGCCAAATGCAAATGTGCGATATGCAGGAGGCAATTAATAAAATGAGTGATGAAAATAATTATTTGCATGATGAAGCCAACAGACTCCTTAAAAAGTGTAAGGACTTAGAACAGCAAATGTGCATTCCCAGGTCCCAGGAGAGGCGGCAGGGTACCACATTCAATGGAGTGGAGGTGAATTCTAGCTCTGCCCAAAGAGCTAGTGCCCCAGTGACTGGGCCGGTGACTGAACTTGGTTGCAGCGCCCTTGGGGGATTTGATACTCCCATTGGGGGCAGCCACCAATCTCATACACCTGAAAACAGGATTGAATCACAAAATAGTGCAATTCCATGCATTGCAACAAGTAGCCCCATAAAAATAATGAAATCCATTAAAGCCCTGATCAAACCATTTAAAAAGGGAGGTGAATGCTGCATTGAGGATCACTTAGAAGCGGTTCATGACATTTTTAAAGCGCTCCAGATACCTAAGGAACAGTACAGACAATATTTTCATTTAACTTTAGATGCCCCGACAGCCAGCATCATAAGGGGATTAAATGAACAGCAGAATATGACATGGCTGGAGTTTGAAAAAGAAATTAGGCGTCATTTTTCTCCTTTTCAGTCATTGCAGGAGGCAAAGAAAGTTGCGTACACTATTACTGCTGGACCTAATACATCACCTCGCCAATTTTTACAAGACTTAAAAAGAGCATTCTCTCGCTTTGATGTATCTTTTGACTCAAATTCCAATGAGTTTAAAACCGCATACTTCTATGGGCTACAGAAAGACATCATATCCCAATTGGTCCGTGAATTTGACCGTGACAAGTCCCTTGAATGGATTGTACATCAAAGCACCAAGCTATATGAGGTACTCTATTGTCAGGGTAGAGAAAGTGATAAAATGAAAGATACTAGGCCTAAATCTAAAGAACCCTCAGCCACAGTAATGGAAATCAGGTCAGCCAAAATGTCCCTTGAGTCTGCTCAAAGCCAAGGTAAAAATAATGTGACACCTGAACAAAGGGGTAATCAACAAAGATCGCCATTTACTGTACCAATGTTCCAATCACATGATCCTAGTAATAGAGAGAGCTACATCAGCCCTAGATATTTAGGAGATAGACCCCGGGTAAGATACCGGTCTGATATGGCAGGTATGAACAATAATCAGAGACAAAATCAAGATCAAAGAAATGATGGTCCCTACCAGTCATTGGGGACACAGAGCAGATTTGATCCCAGCACCATGATATATGGTAATCAGGATAGGCCCCGATATGTGGATCGATTTACTGATAATGGAAATCAATATAGGGGCCAGTACCCACAATCTGAGAAACAGGACATGAAGCAAAACGTGAACTACAGTCCACGCCAGTACAATGATTCCCCACCAGGGGACTATAATCAAAGGATGGGTGCAACCCGCTCCCCTCCACAAATGAATCAAGAGTTCAGAAACCATCCCAACCGGTATCAATCACCTGAGAGGTATCAGAATAGATCCAATCAGGGGGAAAACAACCAATATCGACCTAGGCCACAGAAAGAGGATCCTAGAGAGGTGGAAAGGTTCCAATGCCTTGAGGCCCAAGTGAAAATGTTAGCTGAGCAAATAGGAAAGCTCTATACAGCGCAAAAACAACCTTCCAAAGAGGGGGCTGATGGCCATAGCAATGACCGGGGGGCTTCCGAAAAGTGACTAAGTACTCATGATAACTGCAGTGCCAAAATGACAGATTGCTCTGATATAATTTTGCATAACGACTCTGAGATGTCTAATGGATTAAAAATGAAAGTACCAGTAAATGAAATTGTGACAGAAAGTGCAAATACTTCTAAAAAAGAGGTACGGTTTAACTTAGAGCTAAATAAAACAGTAAAGATTTGCACAAATGAAAAAGAAACATTAGGAATTCCAAAAGAACAAAGGGACAGATTTAAGAAAAATGACTCATGCATGGGGAATACCAGTGAACAGGGAGTAAGTGGGGATGCCATAGCTCCTTCCCTGGGCAAGCAAAACAATTACCAAACACAGACAGAAAAAGGAAATACTCACAAGGAGGGTACAAGTCAATCACCTGAAAAATTCTTTGAGCCACATATTTTTGAAGAGGCTGAAAGGGCTGGTATTACACTAAATGATCACAAATGCACAGAATTAAAAAATGACAAATTGCTGAATGATGTTGTGACACATGTTCAGTTGGAAGGTTGTAATGTGGTCTCTGATGTTACCCAGATGGATGGGCGAACGGTGGCCACACTCCAAAAAACCTCTGAACATGGAGAAATGAATAAAATATCTCGCACAGAAATGGGTAAAAAGGAGGGAAAAATGTCTTTTCATTTACCAATGTGCTTAGCCAAAAGTGAAAAAGACCTGAGAAAGGTGAGCCCTGAAATCAGTAAGAATTCACATTTCTTATGTGTATTAGAGGAAGTTGAGGACAGATATTATGCACCCATCACTGTAGAAGAAAAATGCCACACCTTTGCTATGATTGACACTGGCGCACAGGCCACAATTATGTCCAAGGAGCTGGTAAAGAGTATCAATGAAGGGAGGCCTCCACAGAGTCAGATCACAGTGAAGGCAAATCAAGGCCCAGTGCATAACTTTAATGGGGAGGAGGTGCCCATCATAGGTGTAACTGAGGTTGACATAAAAATAGGAAAGCACAGAATGAAACAAGAGGTATTGATCACATCTATTTGTGAAATTCCATTTCTGATGGGGACAGATTGCCTGAAAAGATTGTCTCCTCTCATAGATGGGGTGAATGGAGTGCTGTGGTCCTTAACCAAAAAACCATTGAGGCCTAAGAAACTAAAATCACAAAACAGCAATATAAAAGAATGTCACACCATTGCCAAAACAAATGATGCTGTGGAGGTATATCTCCAGAATAGCTGCATACCTAGTGTCACTGTTATATTAAGGTGTCAAGACAAAGATCAGAGCGACAATGAAAAACTACCTGTACAAATATACTTGGACCCAAGGAAAGATTGGCAGACTGCCATAGACGAATACACATTACGTTTCTACTTAAAAGAGAATACATGCAAACAGAATATTGTTCCTAAAACAGATTCAGAAAAACACATTACCACTCTGGCAGAGATACACATGGAAGATGAGCAACCATGGGTTCACGCTGGTATAAATGATTATCTTAAAACAATAAAAGCCACTTTAGCGCTTGAACATGAAAGGAGTTTCATTAATGAGAAATTGTTGCAAAAAATTATGGAGAGGGAAGAAATCCCAAAATTTAGGATTAAAAACCAATATGTTTCTGGGTTGGACAGTCCAGACTTTGAAAACCGAATTACAGGCAGATGCATGCTTAAAATTAGCATTGGGCAGAAAGCAATTTACCATAATGTATGGATAGTGAATGGAGCACAAAATGAATTTTACATGGGCAATGACATCATGCACAGAATGTGTATGGTGTTAGATTTCCTTAATCAAAAAATATGGTCACGCCTAGGTGGTCCGGCACCTGAATTTGAAGACAAAAGAAGGGCTTATCATTGTGCACAACTAGTTCCTTATGCAGTCGAATTACAGATGAGGAAAAATACTATTGTTCCTGCATTTACAAAACAGTTTGCAATAACACTGAAATGCAAAAATGGACAGCAGATGAAAGGCTCTGATGCATTTGTATGCCTGAATGAATCCATAAAACAGCAAGGACTGGATTATGAATACATTCCATTGGTAGACATTGGTGAGGGATCTGTAAAAATCATGGTAAATAATAAAGGTTGTCAGGACGTTCATTTAGAGGAAAACTCCCCATTAGGAATGGCCATACAAAAATCACATTATACGGCAGATTTAAATAACATGGTGATTGGGAATATTCCTGAAAAATATGTAGATGCCAAGGGCGAGTTACCAGAACACCTGGACTCTCAGCCCAAAGGAATATTTAAAATTCATTCTGTGTATCCTTATGATTCAAATGAGACAGTGTGCTGCCATCAAGAGGATTGCATAATATTTAATTTAAATGAAAATGAAACAGGAAATCAGCCCATTGAAGTGGAAGCTGATATGCCAAAATATTTGAAAGTGGCAGCTCTACAAAAAGACACAGCCACACAGTTAGAGGAAAGCGCTGAGATTCCTTTACCAGAAGAGTTTCCAGAATTTTCCAGAATGGTAGAAGAGCAGATCTCCTTAGCGGATGCATGTAACAGCGATGAGGATCGACGCAATCTGAGGGAAATATTTATGGAGTTTAAGGATGTATTTGCAAAAGATGCTTATGATTGTGGTTTAACTGATTTACATGTGGCCACACTACCAGAAGGTTGTAGCAGAAATCCAGTGTTTGTACGCCAGTATAGACTACCGCTGGCATGTTTAGAATCATTGGCAGAGATTATTAAAAATTTGGAATCACGGGGAATAATTAGGCCCATTCATAGCACATCCAATACGCCTATTTTAGGTGTGTTAAAGCCAAATGGTCAATGGCGGCTGTGTGCAGACTTAAGAGAGTTAAATAAAAGAGTACCAGTATCTAGATGGCCACTACCATTCATTGATCAGGGCCTAGCTCAGATACATGGTTCAAATGTATTTACCACGTTAGATCTCACATCTGGATATTGGTGTGTGCCATTGGCAGAGGAGATACAACACCTATTTTCCTTTACATTTGACAGGACTCAATATGCCTGGCTTAGAGCTCCGTTCGGGTACATCAATAGTGGGAGTGAATTTGGCATATTTTTGAGAAAGGCCATGCCGGATGCAGCGGAAAGAGGGACAATAGTTTATGTGGATGATGTCTTGATAAAAAATGAAAACCTTAAAAGCCATTTTGATGAAATAAGACATGTGCTTGGCCAACTGCAGAAAGCAGGCGCCAAAGTATCTTTGCAAAAAGCACAATGGTGCAAGAAAAAAGTGAACTTTCTAGGGCATGAAGTGACTGAACATGGGCTAAATCCACAAAGGAAGAAAATAGAGGCCATACAAAGATTAAAAGATCCTAAAAATGTGAAAGGAGTAAAAAGTTTATTAGGGATGACAGGCTATAACAGAAAGTTCATTGAGAATTATGCAGAAATCACTCAACCATTGACTAAACTGCTTAAACTAAATACTCCCTGGAGATGGGAAAGAGAGCAGTCTGATGCAGTGGCTAGATTGAAGGAATGTCTTGTAAAGGCACCATGTTTAGCATACCCCATAAAGGACAGGGATTTCTTTATAGAAATAGGCTTTTCTGAACATTGTATGTCAGCAGTGTTATCACAAAAACACGATTTGAATCACAAAACCATTGCATATGCAAGTAAGGCATTTTCCCAAGTTGAAATGAAATTTAATGAATGCGAAAAGGCCCTATTAACCACTGTGTGGGCGCTACAACATTTCCGCCCCATTGTTCAGGGAGAAAAGGTGATTATTGAAACAAATCATCAACTTTTGCAATTTTTAGAGAGTAAAAGAATTAGATCAGGCAATCTAGCGCAATCCAGAATCACTTCATGGACGCTGGCATTACAAGGTTTTCCCGTAGAAGTAAGATATGGACAAAATAAAAAGAGCCCAATTGCTCAAGGGTTAGCTGACTTACATGACTGTGCAGCTGAACAAATACCAAATGAAATGGAAGTGGAAGCTAGTTTGCAGGAGTTTGAACAATCACCACACAAAGCTTTTGATGAAAAAACATGCAAGGATTTGCCAACTGTATATGTGGATGGTTGTGCTTTTCACATTGAAAATGACAGTAATAAACAATTAGTGGCAGGAATAGGAAATGTCTGGTTGAAATGTGAAGGCGTTCCTAGTATAGGGATGAGGATTGGAGATAGGAGCAGTCAGGTAGCGGAATTGGCAGCCATCTATAAAGCAATTGCTACTGCAGTTGATAAAAAGTTCAGTGAAATTGTCCTGGTGACTGATTCTGACTATGCACGGAATAGCTTTGTGGAGTATTTGCCTGGTTGGAAAGCAAGAGGCATGGTTACATACAACAAAAAGCCACTTAAACATGGAAAAATGATACAAGCCATAGACAAATTGGTGTCAGAAAATAATTTAACAATATACTGGAGAAAAATTCGTGGGCATTTAAAAACACCAGGAGAGGATAAGGAGGGAAATGATAAGGCAGACCATCTGGCTAAGATTGGGGCTGTGATGGGAGAATTGCTACCTATTGATTATTTAATGGGTGAAATACAAATTGATGCAGTCACACGTTCTAAAGCACCAAAGGAGGTAGATCAACCGGTGGTGCAGTGGAGTCATGACACGCCAGACCAAGATTTGATTGAGGCACAAAAGAATGATCAAATTTTGGGAATCTATTATAATCATTTGATAGATCCTGAAAAAAATCCTTTAACAGAAAATGATTGTATGGGAAAAGAAGAGTTGAGGGTGTTATTAAAGAACAAAACACGAATTAGATTACAGGATGGGCTCATGATTAGAGAGTCCATAACAGGGCAAATACAGTGGGTAGTACCCCTTTCATTCAGAGGACTAATGCTACACCATGCACACGATGCCATAACTGCAGGCCATAGAGGTTCACAAAAGACATTAGAAATACTAAAAGATTATGCTTACTGGCCACATATGTCCCAAGATGTGGAATTATATACTAGAGGATGTCTAGTATGCGCCCAATTTAAACCTGCTTCACCAATGCATAGAGCACCATTGATGAAAAGAGGCCTAACTCTCCCATGGTCAGATTTGCAAATAGACTATGTAGGTCCTTTAAAAAGGTCGAGCAGGGGACACCGCTATATTTTGAGTGTGGTATGTTTGATGTCAAAATGGATTGAGTGCATTCCCGCACCAGATTGTAGTGCGCAAACAGCAGCCACATTGCTGGTGAACCATGTGTTCTCAAGGTTTGGGTTGCCACAAAGAATTGAGTCAGACAGAGGAAGTCATTTCACAAGTACTCTAATGAGTAAGGTATGGCAAATACTAGGTGTGAAAAGGAAACTACATATCGCATATCGGGCGGCGTCTTCAGGTACAGTTGAAAGAAGCAATAGGTCTGTTGTGGACATTTTAAAGAAATTTGTGGCAGAAGCAGGTTCCAGCTGGGATTTGCGTTTACCATTGGTTTTGATGGCAATCAGGTCGACTCCTGCCAAAGCAACAGGTGTTAGCCCCCATGAGGTCTTAACAGGTAGGAAAATGGTGTTACCACAACACCTACTATACAGAACACATGAGCAAACTCTAGTGAGTGCATCCACAGTTCATGAATATATTGATGAACTGAGGAGGCATTTGCAACATGCATTTGCTTTTGTGCAGAGAAATCTGGAAAGAGCTGCTGACAGTGCTAAGTCATATTATGACAAAAAGACATCAGTAAAGGAATACAATGTAGGGGATCAGGTGTACAAGTTTCATTTTGGAAAAAGTAAACAGAAAAATTCTAAATTTCTGGCAGCCTGGCAGGGGCCATTCCGAATTATAGATAAAGTCTCTCCTGTAGTGTATAAAATTTTGAAAAATGAAGGTGAAACAGCAATAGAGCAGTTTGTCCATGTAAATCAAATCAAACCATGCCATCCCAGACATGAGATCAGGCAGCTTGAGCGTGTGGAAACGGATAGAGTCCCTTGAGAAAATAAATGGGTGTGATCAGGAGGCAGTGACAAAGAAGTTAAAAAAAAAAAGTTGATTGTTATGATGGCACATAAACACTGTAATATATGTGAAAATATATAATATAAATAAATAAATAAATAAATAAATAAATAAATGCACATATAACGGAAGCTCGTGGTTGGTGTGCAGAGAGAAAGTGTATTAAATATTGAATGCTGTTTTATATGTGTTTGTTTTCTTTTAACTTGTGTTTAATTTCAGAAAAAAAGAAAAAAAAAAAAAACGAAGTATTTTTACCAAGCATGTTTTATTTTTGGCAAAAGGATGAAGTTAGTATTGTGCTATGTACTTAATCTGTTTATTTTCTATTTTGATTTAGACAATTAACATTATTTGATCGGAGGTTCCGGGATCAGAGGCCACGGGAGACGATGGAGTCCTGGAGTCCCCTGGATGAAGACCAAAAGATGCCCGCCTCCAGGTGGAGGTGAAGACAAAATAACCGGAATGCCAAAAGAGATGACTACTGTGGATTCAAGATTGCCAAGATGAAAGAGTACTCGAATGAACCGAATAACATCGCTGGTCGGGACATACCAAAAGAGACAAAACAAAAGTTCCGGCATATGAAGTTCCACGTATTTATTATTTTAATTATTTATTTTAACTTGTTATATTACTTATTTGTTTTAGTTAGTTGTTTTATTTCATTGTTTTTAATTGACTTGGAAAATTTAAACTTAAAGTAATGCCACTTCCACTGAGAAGGCAAATGTGGAACATTTTATGAACTGATGGACTCAGATGAAATGTTAATTGCAAATTTTCATTGATGCACATGAATATTCATTTTGTTGGATTGCTATATTGTAAAAAAAAAAAAATAGAACAAGTTGTTTTTAGGAATTGGCTTGGATTATAGCCAAGTTCTAAAAACAAAAGGAGGGTATATGTAAGGATATTTGGCATGTTACAGCACAGAGTACAGCACTACTGCACAAGTAGCATTACAGCACTACTGCACAAGTAGCATTACAGCACTACTGCACAAGTAGCATTTTTTTTTTTGCAGCACCACCACAAGGGTGCGGTGCATTGCTATATGGGTTAGCAGATTAACAAGGAAAGACAGGCTATTCAGTCAAAAAACGATTTTAACATATAAGATGCAAAGCTATTTTTACAGTTAAAAGCACACGTGTTCATTTAAAAATGCACACTATTTTTCACCTGAAATGCCTATATTGCTAGAGACACATTTGAAAATTAACAGCTAACATATTAACCATTAACCTGACTAATAAAACCTTATTTTATTATAACTCACTAATAAAATGTGTTCTCTACTGCAGAATTAGGCATATTTTGAAAACCAGTTAAATGAGTGTGCAGATTTTTCCTCTCTTCTCTGCCTGATTATCCGTGTTGTTGTGCACAGTAACTGCAGGAGGAAGGAAGTCAGATTTGCAACAATTGCAAATGTATAAGCGAAGCTATTGTTTAAAAGTAGGAGGATGAGAGATGATGGATTTCATTGGAACACGTCATAAAGAGGGCTGAGAGGAAAGTTTTAGTGGGCAGTAGCAGGGAAAAAGACAGGCAGACATCTTTCTGCACTACTGGGGAGAAGACCTGGCTGTGGGGGTGTCCTGCTGCAGTCGAGACTGGGGAAAGCTGAAAGAATTACATTTCCACTGGCAGAGGCTGTCCTATCTGAAAAAGCTGAGAATTCCAGGCAATGACCCCGGCTTGAGAAGGCAAGCGTCCCTTTTCGTTGGAGTTAAGCCAAGAGAGCCACATTCACAGAGAGAATCCTCTAAACAGATAAGGTAATTACCTAACTGGGGGAGCTGTGTGTGTGCACGAAAGTATGCAGTCAGTGTAGAAAAATGAAAGTCCCGTGCGTGTCTTAATCAAGTGCTAATGTTGCAATTTAAGTTCTGTTCTCCGCCACTATAATTGCAGTGTGTCATTGAAAATGCTTTGATTGTTCCCTTTTATTGCTGTAAAGAATGAGATTATGTCTAAATGCAAATTTTATAATACAGAAAATATTTGAAAACAGACGGGTGGTTTATTTTCTATTTACCATTACAATGCCAATGATGTGGGGAGATTTTTAAACAGTGCAATGGTCATTTTAAGACAGATGTGTGTATGTCAGAATCAGTATGAATAATTGTGAGTGACTGTAGTATAACTTGTTGGAGGTACATGAGCCAACGGGAAGAGAGACTCTCTGAACATAGCTCCCTACCGTATATAAGGTAGTGGAAATTACCACAAGACTACCACATATAGCTCTCTGTCGTAAATAAGTCAGTGAGTTTGCCCATGGTGGCGCACCAACACTATCCCTGGAAATTGTGGTTTCCCTAGAATGCAGGTCTGAGGTCTCTCTAGTGATCACACGAATAATCTAAGCGAAGATAAGGGATTCTGGACATTGGGGCCACAAATAAAACAAGGGAATTATGCTCACCAAAATACCACCAACCACGTATACCAAATATGCAGGTCTGGGTGCTGAAATAATGCATGTCCATTGTATTATTGTTGCACATGGCCAAATCTGAATACAAAGAGTGATTATTGCTAAGTTATTTCTCAGCGGTAATAAAATACCGTCAGGCCCCAAATCTCCACAAAATACCCTACAGACCCTTCCTATAACATGAGATAGGATATCCAACTCCTTCCCATTCCAATCCTGAGACCCTTCCGATGGCAGAGATGTGATATCTCAATGCTTATACCAAACCTGAGACCCTTCCTATGGCCTGAGATGTCATATACAACTCCTTCCCATTCCAATCCTGAGACCCTTCCTTTAGCATGAGATGTGATATCTCAATGCTTATACCAAATCTGAGACCCTTCCTATAGAGCATGAGATGTGATATCCAAATCCTTCCCATTCCAATCCTGAGACCCTTCCTATAGCATGAGATGTGATATCTCAATGCTTATACCAAACCTGAGAGCCTACCTATAGCATGAGATGTGATATCCAAGTCCATCCCATTCCAATCCTTAGACCCTTCCTACAGCATGCGATCTGATATCTCAATGATTCTAATACCAAACCAGAGACTCTTACTATAACATGAGATGGGATATCCAACTCCTTCCCATTCCAATCCTGAGCCGCTTCCGATAGCAGAGATGTGATATCTCAATGCTTATACCAAACCTGAGACCCTTCCTATAACATGAGATGTGATATCCAACTCCTTCCCGTTCCAAACCTGAGACACTAACTATAGCATATGTGATATCCAACTCCTTCCCATTCCAAACATGAGACCCTTCCTATAGCAAGAAAGTAATATCCAACTCCTACCCATTCCAATCCTGTGACCCTTCCTATAGCAAGAGATGTGATATCCAAATCCTTCCCATTCCAATCCTGAGACCCTTCCTATAACATGAGATGTGATATCCAACTCCTTCCCATTCCAACCTGAGACACTTACTATAGCATGAGAAGGGATATCCAACTCCTTCCCAATCCAATCCTGAGACCCTTCCGATAGCAGAGATGTGATATCTCAATGCTTATACCAAACCTGAGACCCTTCCTATAACATGAGATGTGATATCCAACTCCTTCCCGTTCCAAAACTGAGACACTAACTATAGCATATGTGATATCCAACTGCTTCCCATTCCAAACATGAGACCCTTCCTATAGCAAGAAAGTAATATCCAACTCCTACCCATTCCAATCCTGAGACCCTTCCTTTAGCATGAGATGTGATATCCAAATCCTTCACATTCCAATCCTGAGACCCTTCCTATAGCATGAGATGTGATATCTCAATGCTTCTAATACCAAACCTGAGATCCTTCCTATAACATGAGATGTGATATCCAATTCCTTCCCATTCCAAACCTGAGACCCTTCCTATTGGATGAGATGTGATATCCAACTCCTTCCCATTCCAACCCTGAGACCCTTCCTATAGCATGAGATGTGATGTCTCAATGCTTCTAATACCAAACCTGAGATCCTTCCTATAACATGAGATGTGATATCCAACTCCTTCCATTCCAATCCTGAGACCCGTCCTATAGCATGAGATGTGATATCTCAATGCTTATACCAAACCTGAGACCCTTCCTATAGCATGAGATGTGATATCCAACTACTTCCCATTCCAATCCTGAGACCCTTCCTATAGCATGAGATGTGATATCTCAATGCTTCTATTACCAAACCTGAGATCCTTCCTCTAACATGAAATGTGATATCCAACTCCTTCCCTTTCCAAACCTAAGAGCCTATCTATAGCATGAGATGTGATATCCAAGTCCTTCCCATTCCAATCCTTAGACCCTTCCTACAGCATGCAATATGATATCTCAATGATTCTAATAACAAACCTGAGACCCGTCCTATAGCATGAGATATGATATCCAACTCCTTCCCATTCCAATCCTGAGACCCTTCCTATAACATGAAATGTGATATCCAACTCCTTCCCATTCCAACCTGAGACCCTTCCTATAGCATGAGATGGGATATCCAACTTCTTCCAAATCCAATACTGATACCCTTCCGATAGCATGAGATGTGATATCCCAATGCTTCTACCAAACCTGAGACCCATACTATGGCATGAGATGTGATATCAAACTCCTTCCCATTCCAATCCTGAGACCCTTCCTATAGCTTGAGGTGTGATATCCAACTCCTTCCCATTCCAATTCTGAGACCCTTCTTATACCATGAGACTTGATATCTCAATGCTTCTAATACCAAACCTGAGACCCGTCCTATAACATGAGATGTGATATCCAAATCCTTCCCCTTCCAAACCTTAGACCCTTCCTTTATCATGAGATGTGGTATCCAATTCCTTCCCATTCCAATCCTGAGACCCTTCCGATATCATGAGATTTGTTATCTCAATGCTTCTAATATCAAACTTGAGACCCTCCCTATAGCATGAGATGTGACATCCAAGTCCTTCCCATTCCAATCCTGAGACCCTTCCTATAGCATGAGATGTGATATCTCTATGCTTCTAATACCAAACCTGAGACCCTTCCTATAACATGAGATGGGATATCCAACTCCTTCCCATTCCAATCCTGAGACCCTTCCGATAGCAGAGATGTGATATCTCAATGCTTATACCAAACCTGAGACCCTTCCTATGGCCTGAGATGTCATATACAACTCCTTCCCATTCCAATCCTGAGACCCTTCCTTTAGCATGAGATGTGATATCTCAATGCTTATACCAAATCTGAGACCCTTCCTATAGAGCATGAGATGTGATATCCAAATCCTTCCCATTCCAATCCTGAGACCCTTCCTATAGCATGAGATGTGATATCTCAATGCTTATACCAAACCTGAGAGCCTACCTATAGCATGAGATGTGATATCCAAGTCCATCCCATTCCAATCCTTAGACCCTTCCTACAGCATGCGATGTGATATCTCAATGATTCTAATACCAAACCAGAGACTCTTACTATAACATGAGATGGGATATCCAACTCCTTCCCATTCCAATCCTGAGCCGCTTCCGATAGCAGAGATGTGATATCTCAATGCTTATACCAAACCTGAGACCCTTCCTATAACATGAGATGTGATATCCAACTCCTTCCCGTTCCAAACCTGAGACACTAACTATAGCATGTGTGATATCCAACTCCTTCCCATTCCAAACATGAGACCCTTCCTATAGCAAGAAAGTAATATCCAACTCCTACGCATTCCAATCCTGTGACCCTTCCTATAGCAAGAGATGTGATATCCAAATCCTTCCCATTCCAATCCTGAGACCCTTCCTATAACATGAGATGCGATATCCAACTCCTTCCCATTCCAACCTGAGACACTTCCTATAGCATGAGAAGGGATATCCAACTCCTTCCCAATCCAATCCTGAGACCCTTCCGATAGCAGAGATGTGATATCTCAATGCTTATACCAAACCTGAGACCCTTCCTATAACATGAGATGTGATATCCAACTCCTTCCCGTTCCAAACCTGAGACACTAACTATAGCATATGTGATATCCAACTGCTTCCCATTCCAAACATGAGACCCTTCCTATAGCAAGAAAGTAATATCCAACTCCTACCCATTCCAATCCTGAGACCCTTCCTTTAGCATGAGATGTGATATCCAAATCCTTCACATTCCAATCCTGAGACCCTTCCTATAGCATGAGATGTGATATCTCAATGCTTCTAATACCAAACCTGAGATCCTTCCTATAACATGAGATGTGATATCCAATTCCTTCCCATTCCAAACCTGAGACCCTTCCTATTGGATGAGATGTGATATCCAACTCCTTCCCATTCCAACCCTGAGACCCTTCCTATAGCATGAGATGTGATGTCTCAATGCTTCTAATACCAAACCTGAGATCCTTCCTATAACATGAGATGTGATATCCAACTCCTTCCATTCCAATCCTGAGACCCGTCCTATAGCATGAGATGTGATATCTCAATGCTTATACCAAACCTGAGACCCTTCCTATAGCATGAGATGTGATATCCAACTACTTCCCATTCCAATCCTGAGACCCTTCCTATAGCATGAGATGTGATATCTCAATGCTTCTAATACCAAACCTGAGATCCTTCCTCTAACATGAAATGTGATATCCAACTCCTTCCCTTTCCAAACCTAAGAGCCTATCTATAGCATGAGATGTGATATCCAAGTCCTTCCCATTCCAATCCTTAGACCCTTCCTACAGCATGCAATATGATATCTCAATGATTCTAATAACAAACCTGAGACCCGTCCTATAGCATGAGATATGATATCCAACTCCTTCCCATTCCAATCCTGAGACCCTTCCTATAACATGAAATGTGATATCCAACTCCTTCCCATTCCAACCTGAGACCCTTCCTATAGCATGAGATGGGATATCCAACTTCTTCCAAATCCAATACTGATACCCTTCCGATAGCATGAGATGTGATATCCCAATGCTTCTACCAAACCTGAGACCCATACTATGGCATGAGATGTGATATCAAACTCCTTCCCATTCCAATCCTGAGACCCTTCCTATAGCTTGAGGTGTGATATCCAACTCCTTCCCATTCCAATTCTGAGACCCTTCTTATACCATGAGACTTGATATCTCAATGCTTCTAATACCAAACCTGAGACCCGTCCTATAACATGAGATGTGATATCCAAATCCTTCCCCTTCCAAACCTTAGACCCTTCCTTTATCATGAGATGTGGTATCCAACTCCTTCCCATTCCAATCCTGAGACCCTTCCGATATCATGAGATTTGTTATCTCAATGCTTCTAATATCAAACTTGAGACCCTCCCTATAGCATGAGATGTGACATCCAAGTCCTTCCCATTCCAATCCTGAGACCCTTCCTATAGCATGAGATGTGATATCTCAAGGCCTCTAATACCAAACCTGAGACCCTTCCTATAACATGAGATGGGATATCCAACTCCTTCCCATTCCAATCCTGAGACCCTTCCGATAGCAGAGATGTGATATCTCAATGCTTATACCAAACCTGAGACCCTTCCTATGGCCTGAGATGTCATATACAACTCCTTCCCATTCCAAACCTGAGACCCTTCCTTTAGCATGAGATGTGATATCTCAATGCTTATACCAAATCTGAGACCCTTCCTATAGCATGAGATGTGATATCCAAATCCTTCCCATTCCAATCCTGAGACCCTTCCTATAGCATGAGATGTGATATCTCAATGCTTATACCAAACCTGAGAGCCTACCTATAGCATGAGATGTGATATCTCAATGCTTCTAATACCAAACCTGAGATCCTTCCTATAACATGAGATGGGATATCCAACTCCTTCCCATTCCAATCCTGAGACCCTTCCGATAGCAGAGATGTGATATCTCAATGCTTATACCAAACCTGAGACCCTTCCTATGGCCTGAGATGTCATATACAACTCCTTCCCATTCCAATCCTGAGACCCTTCCTTTAGCATGAGATGTGATATCTCAATGCTTATACCAAATCTGAGACCCTTCCTATAGAGCATGAGATGTGATATCCAAATCCTTCCCATTCCAATCCTGAGACCCTTCCTATAGCATGAGATGTGATATCTCAATGCTTATACCAAACCTGAGAGCCTACCTATAGCATGAGATGTGATATCCAAGTCCATCCCATTCCAATCCTTAGACCCTTCCTACAGCATGCGATGTGATATCTCAATGATTCTAATACCAAACCAGAGACTCTTACTATAACATGAGATGGGATATCCAACTCCTTCCCATTCCAATCCTGAGCCGCTTCCGATAGCAGAGATGTGATATCTCAATGCTTATACCAAACCTGAGACCCTTCCTATAACATGAGATGTGATATCCAACTCCTTCCCGTTCCAAACCTGAGACACTAACTATAGCATGTGTGATATCCAACTCCTTCCCATTCCAAACATGAGACCCTTCCTATAGCAAGAAAGTAATATCCAACTCCTACCCATTCCAATCCTGTGACCCTTCCTATAGCAAGAGATGTGATATCCAAATCCTTCCCATTCCAATCCTGAGACCCTTCCTATAACATGAGATGCGATATCCAACTCCTTCCCATTCCAACCTGAGACACTTCCTATAGCATGAGAAGGGATATCCAACTCCTTCCCAATCCAATCCTGAGACCCTTCCGATAGTAGAGATGTGATATCTCAATGCTTATACCAAACCTGAGACCCTTCCTATAACATGAGATGTGATATCCAACTCCTTCCCGTTCCAAACCTGAGACACTAACTATAGCATGTGTGATATCCAACTCCTTCCCATTCCAAACATGAGACCCTTCCTATAGCAAGAAAGTAATATCCAACTCCTACCCATTCCAATCCTGTGACCCTTCCTATAGCAAGAGATGTGATATCCAAATCCTTCCCATTCCAATCCTGAGACCCTTCCTATAACATGAGATGCGATATCCAACTCCTTCCCATTCCAACCTGAGACACTTCCTATAGCATGAGAAGGGATATCCAACTCCTTCCCAATCCAATCCTGAGACCCTTCCGATAGCAGAGACGTGATATCTCAATGTTCTACCAAACCTGAGACCCTTCCTTTAGCATGAGATGTGATATCCAAATCCTTCACATTCCAATCCTGAGACCCTTCCTATAGCATGAGATGTGATATCTCAATGCTTCTAATACCAAACCTGAGATCCTTCCTATAACATAAGATGTGATA
Organism: Ambystoma mexicanum; assembly: GCF_040938575.1. Lineage (NCBI taxonomy): Eukaryota > Metazoa > Chordata > Amphibia > Caudata > Ambystomatidae > Ambystoma > Ambystoma mexicanum. Next base: position 346,230,138 of record NC_090936.1, read on the forward strand.
TCCAATTCCTTCCCATTCCAAACCTGAGACCCTTCCTATTGGATGAGAGGTGATATCCAACTCCTTCCCATTCCAACCCTGAGACCCTTCCTATAGCATGAGATGTGATGTCTCAATGCTTCTAATACCAAACCTGAGATCCTTCCTATAACATGAGATGTGATATCCAACTCCTTCCATTCCAATCCTGAGACCCGTCCTATAGCATGAGATGTGATATCTCAATGCTTATACCAAACCTGAGACCCTTCCTATAGCATGAGATGTGATATCCAACTACTTCCCATTCCAATCCTGAGACCCTTCCTATAGCATGAGATGTGATATCTCAATGCTTCTAATACCAAACCTGAGATCCTTCCTCTAACATGAAATGTGATATCCAACTCCTTCCCTTTCCAAACCTAAGAGCCTATCTATAGCATGAGATGTGATATCCAAGTCCTTCCCATTCCAACCCTTAGACCCTTCCTACAGCATGCAATATGATATCTCAATGATTCTAATAACAAACCTGAGACCCGTCCTATAACATGAGATGGGATATCCAACTCCTTCCCATTCCAATCCTGAGACACTTCCGATAGCAGAGATGTGATATCTCAATGCTTATACCAAACCTGAGACCCTTCCTATAACATGAGATGTGATATCCAAATCCTTCCCGTTCCAAACCTGAGACCCTTCCTTTAGCATGAGATGTGATATCCAGCTCCTTCCCATTCCAATCCTGAGACACTTCCGATAGCATGAGATGTGATATCTCAATGCTTCTAATATCAAAACTGAGACCCTCCCTATAGCATGATATGTGATATCTAAGTCCTTCCCATTCCAATCCTGAGACACTCCCTATAGCATGAGATGTGATATCCAACTCTTTCCCATTCCAATCCTGAGACCCTTCCTATAGCATGAGATATGATATCTCAATACTTCTAATACCAAACGTGAGATCCTTCCGATAACATGAGATGTGATATCCAAATCCTTCCCCTTCCAAACCTGAGACCCTCCCTTTAGCATGAGATGTGATACCCAACTCCCTCCCATTCCAATCCTGAGACCCTTCTGATAGCATGAGATTTGATATCTCAATGCTTCTAATACCAAACCTGAGATCCTTCCGATAGCATGAGATGTGATATCTCAATGCTTCTAATACCAAACCTGAGATCCTTCCTATAACATGAGATGTGATATCCGAATCCTTCCCCTTCCAAACCTGAGACCCTCCCTTTAGCATGAGATGATATCCAACTTTTTCCCATTCCATTCCTGAGACCCTTCTGATAGCAGAGATGTGATATCTCAATGCCTCTAATACCAAACCTGAGATCCTACCTCTAACATGAAATGTGATATCCAACTCTTTCACCTTCCAAACCTGAGACCCTTCCTATAGCATGAGATGTGATGTCTCAATGCTTCTAATACCAAACCTGAGATCCTTCCTATAACATGAGATGTGATATCCAACTCCTTCCATTCCAATCCTGAGACCCGTCCTATAGCATGAGATGTGATATCTCAATGCTTATACCAAACCTGAGACCCTTCCTATAGCATGAGATGTGATATCCAACTACTTCCCATTCCAATCCTGAGACCCTTCCTATAGCATGAGATGTGATATCTCAATGCCTCTAATACCAAACCTGAGATCCTTCCTCTAACATGAAATGTGATATCCAACTCCTTCCCTTTCCAAACCTAAGAGCCTATCTATAGCATGAGATGTGATATCCAAGTCCTTCCCATTCCAACCCTTAGACCCTTCCTACAGCATGCAATATATCTCAATGATTCTAATAAAAAACCTGCGACCCGTCCTATAACATGAGATGTGATATCCAACTCCTTCCCGTTCCAAACCTGAGACCCTTCCTTTAGCATGAGATGTGATATCCAGCTCCTTCCCATTCCAATCTTGAGACACTTCCGATAGCATGAGATGTGATATCTCAATGCTTCTAATATCAAAACTGAGACCCTTCCTATAGCATGAGATGTGATATCTCAATGCTTCTACCAAACCTGAGACCCATCCTTTAGCATGAGATGTGATATCCAACTCCTTCCCATTCCAATCCTGAGACCCTTCCTATAGCATGAGATGTGATATCTCATTACTTCTAATACTAAACCTGAGATCCTTCCGATAACATGAGATGTGATATCTCAATACTTCTAATACCAAACCTGAGATCCATCCTATAACATGAGATGTGATATCCAAATCCTTCGCCTTCCAAACCTGAGACCCTCCCGTTAGCATTAGATGTGATATCCAACTCCTTCCCATTCCAATCCTGAGACCCTTCTGATAGCATAAGATATATCTCAATGCTTCTATACCAAACCTGAGATCCTTCCGATAGCATGAGATGTGATATCTCAATGCTTATAATACCAAACCTGAGATCCTTCCTATAACATGAGATGTGATATCCAAATCCTTATCTTCCAAACCTGAGACCCTCCCTTTAGCATGAGATGTGATATCCAACTCCTTCCCATTCCAATCCTGAGACTCTTCTGATACCATAAGATATGATATCTCAATGCTTCTATACCAAACCTGAGATCCTTCTGATAGCATGAGATGTGATATCTCAATACTTCTAATACCAAACCTGAGATCCTACCTCTAACATGAAATGTGATATCCAACTCTTTCCCCTTGCAAACCTGAGAGCCTTCCTATAGCATGAGATGTGATATCCAAGTCCTTCCCATTCCAATCCTGAGACCCTTCCTATAACATGAGATGTGATATCCAACTCCTTCCCATTCCAACCTGAGACCCTTCCTATAGCAAGAGATGTGATATCCAAATCCTTCCCATTCCAATCCTGAGACCCTTCCTATAACATGAGATGCGATATCCAACTCCTTCCCATTCCAACCTGAGACACTTCCTATAGCATGAGAAGGGATATCCAACTCCTTCCCAATCCAATCCTGAGACCCTTCCGATAGCAGAGATGTGATATCTCAATGCTTATACCAAACCTGAGACCCTTCCTATAACATGAGATGTGATATCCAACTCCTTCCCGTTCCAAACCTGAGACACTAACTATAGCATGTGTGATATCCAACTCCTTCCCATTCCAAACATGAGACCCTTCCTATAGCAAGAAAGTAATATCCAACTCCTACCCATTCCAATCCTGTGACCCTTCCTATAGCAAGAGATGTGATATCCAAATCCTTCCCATTCCAATCCTGAGACCCTTCCTATAACATGAGATGCGATATCCAACTCCTTCCCATTCCAACCTGAGACACTTCCTATAGCATGAGAAGGGATATCCAACTCCTTCCCAATCCAATCCTGAGACCCTTCCGATAGCAGAGACGTGATATCTCAATGTTCTACCAAACCTGAGACCCTTCCTTTAGCATGAGATGTGATATCCAAATCCTTCACATTCCAATCCTGAGACCCTTCCTATAGCATGAGATGTGATATCTCAATGCTTCTAATACCAAACCTGAGATCCTTCCTATAACATAAGATGTGATATCCAATTCCTTCCCATTCCAAACCTGAGACCCTTCCTATTGGATGAGAGGTGATATCCAACTCCTTCCCATTCCAACCCTGAGACCCTTCCTATAGCATGAGATGTGATGTCTCAATGCTTCTAATACCAAACCTGAGATCCTTCTATAACATGAGATGTGATATCCAACTCCTTCCATTCCAATCCTGAGACCCTTCCTATAACATGAGATGCGATATCCAACTCCTTCCCATTCCAACCTGAGACACTTCCTATAGCATGAGAAGGGATATCCAACTCCTTCCCAATCCAATCCTGAGACCCTTCCGATAGCAGAGACGTGATATCTCAATGTTCTACCAAACCTGAGACCCTTCCTTTAGCATGAGATGTGATATCCAAATCCTTCACATTCCAATCCTGAGACCCTTCCTATAGCATGAGATGTGATATCTCAATGCTTCTAATACCAAACCTGAGATCCTTCCTATAACATAAGATGTGATATCCAATTCCTTCCCATTCCAAACCTGAGACCCTTCCTATTGGATGAGAGGTGATATCCAACTCCTTCCCATTCCAACCCTGAGACCCTTCCTATAGCATGAGATGTGATGTCTCAATGCTTCTAATACCAAACCTGAGATCCTTCTATAACATGAGATGTGATATCCAACTCCTTCCATTCCAATCCTGAGACCCGTCCTATAGCATGAGATGTGATATCTCAATGCTTATACCAAACCTGAGACCCTTCCTATAGCATGAGATGTGATATCCAACTACTTCCCATTCCAATCCTGAGACCCTTCCTATAGCATGAGATGTGATATCTCAATGCTTCTAATACCAAACCTGAGATCCTTCCTCTAACATGAAATGTGATATCCAACTCCTTCCCTTTCCAAACCTAAGAGCCTATCTATAGCATGAGATGTGATATCCAAGTCCTTCCCATTCCAACCCTTAGACCCTTCCTACAGCATGCAATATGATATCTCAATGATTCTAATAACAAACCTGAGACCCGTCCTATAACATGAGATGGGATATCCAACTCCTTCCCATTCCAATCCTGAGACACTTCCGATAGCAGAGATGTGATATCTCAATGCTTATACCAAACCTGAGACCCTTCCTATAACATGAGATGTGATATCCAAATCCTTCCCGTTCCAAACCTGAGACCCTTCCTTTAGCATGAGATGTGATATCCAGCTCCTTCCCATTCCAATCCTGAGACACTTCCGATAGCATGAGATGTGATATCTCAATGCTTCTAATATCAAAACTGAGACACTCCCTATAGCATGAGATGTGATATCCAACTCTTTCCCATTCCAATCCTGAGACCCTTCCTATAGCATGAGATATGATATCTCAATACTTCTAATACCAAACGTGAGATCCTTCCGATAACATGAGATGTGATATCCAAATCCTTCCCCTTCCAAACCTGAGACCCTCCCTTTAGCATGAGATGTGATACCCAACTCCCTCCCATTCCAATCCTGAGACCCTTCTGATAGCATGAGATTTGATATCTCAATGCTTCTAATACCAAACCTGAGATCCTTCCGATAGCATGAGATGTGATATCTCAATGCTTCTAATACCAAACCTGAGATCCTTCCTATAACATGAGATGTGATATCCGAATCCTTCCCCTTCCAAACCTGAGACCCTCCGTTTAGCATGAGATGATATCCAACTCTTTCCCATTCCATTCCTGAGACCCTTCTGATAGCAGAGATGTGATATCTCAATGCCTCTAATACCAAACCTGAGATCCTACCTCTGACATGAAATGTGATATCCAACTCTTTCCCCTTCCAAACCTGAGACCCTTCCTATAGCATGAGATGTGATGTCTCAATGCTTCTAATACCAAACCTGAGATCCTTCCTATAACATGAGATGTGATATCCAACTCCTTCCATTCCAATCCTGAGACCCGTCCTATAGCATGAGATGTGATATCTCAATGCTTATACCAAACCTGAGACCCTTCCTATAGCATGAGATGTGATATCCAACTACTTCCCATTCCAATCCTGAGACCCTTCCTATAGCATGAGATGTGATATCTCAATGCCTCTAATACCAAACCTGAGATCCTTCCTCTAACATGAAATGTGATATCCATCTCCTTCCCTTTCCAAACCTAAGAGCCTATCTATAGCATGAGATGTGATATCCAAGTCCTTCCCATTCCAACCCTTAGACCCTTCCTACAGCATGCAATATATCTCAATGATTCTAATAAAAAACCTGCGACCCGTCCTATAACATGAGATGTGATATCCAACTCCTTCCCGTTCCAAACCTGAGACCCTTCCTTTAGCATGAGATGTGATATCCAGCTCCTTCCCATTGCAATCTTGAGACACTTCCGATAGCATGAGATGTGATATCTCAATGCTTCTAATATCAAAACTGAGACCCTTCCTATAGCATGAGATGTGATATCTCAATGCTTCTACCAAACCTGAGACCCATCCTTTAGCATGAGATGTGATATCCAACTCCTTCCCATTCCAATCCTGAGACCCTTCCTATAGCATGAGATGTGATATCTCATTACTTCTAATACCAAACCTGAGATCCTTCCGATAACATGAGATGTGATATCTCAATACTTCTAATACCAAACCTGAGATCCATCCTATAACATGAGATGTGATATCCAAATCCTTCGCCTTCCAAACCTGAGACCCTCCCGTTAGCATTAGATGTGATATCCAACTCCTTCCCATTCCAATCCTGAGACCCTTCTGATAGCATAAGATATATCTCAATGCTTCTATACCAAACCTGAGATCCTTCTGATAGCATGAGATGTGATATCTCAATACTTATAATACCAAACCTGAGATCCTTCCTATAACATGAGATGTGATATCCAAATCCTTATCTTCCAAACCTGAGACCCTCCCTTTAGCATGAGATGTGATATCCAACTCCTTCCCATTCCAATCCTGAGACTCTTCTGATACCATAAGATATGATATCTCAATGCTTCTATACCAAACCTGAGATCCTTCTGATAGCATGAGATGTGATATCTCAATACTTCTAATACCAAACCTGAGATCCTACCTCTAACATGAAATGTGATATCCAACTCTTTCCCCTTGCAAAGCTGAGAGCCTTCCTATAGCATGAGATGTGATATCCAAGTCCTTCCCATTCCAATCCTGAGACCCTTCCTATAACATGAGATGTGATATCCAACTCCTTCCCATTCCAACCTGAGACCCTTCCTATAGCATGAGATGGGATATCCAACTCCTTCCAAATCCAATCCCGATACGCTTCCGATAGCATGAGATGTGATATCCAATGCTTCTACCAAACCTGAGACCCATACTATGGCATGAGATGTGATATCAAACTCCTTCCCATTCTAATCCTGAGACCCTCCTATAGCTTGAGATGTGATATCCAATTCCTTCCCATTCCAATTCTGAGACCCTTCCTATACCATGAGACTAGATATCTCAATGCTTCTAATACCAAACCTGAGACCCGTCCTATAACATGAGATGTGATATCCAAATCCCTCCCCTTCCAAACCTTAGACCCTTCCTTTATAATGAGATGTGATATCCAACTCCTTCCCATTCCTATCTTGAGACCCTTCCGATATCATGAAATGTGATATCTCAATGCTTCTAATATCAAACTTGAGACCCTCCCTATAGCATGAGATGTGATATCCAAGTCCTTCCCATTCCTATCCTGAGACCCTTCCTATAGCATGAGATGTGATATCTCATTGCTTCTAATACCAAACCTGAGACCCTTCCTATAACATGAGATGGGAATATCCAACTCCTTCCCATTCCAATCCTGAGACACATCCTATAGCATGAGATGTGATATCTCACTGTTTATACCAAACCTGAGACCCTCCCTACGGCATGAGATGTCATATACAACTCCTTCCCATTCCAATCCTGAGACCCTTCCTATAGCATGAGATGTGATATCCAACTCCTTCCCATTCCAATCCTGAGACCCTTCCTATAGCACGAGATGTGATATCCATCTCCTTCCATTCCAATCCTGAGACCCTTCCTATAGCATGAGATGTGATATCTCAATGCTTATAACAAAACCTGAGACCCTTCCTATAGCATGAGATGTGATATCCAACTCCTTCCCATTCCAATCCTGAGACCCTTCCTATAGCCTGAGATGTGATATCTCAATGCCTCTAATACCAAACCTGAGATCCTTCCTCTAACATGAAATGTGATATCCAACTCCTTCACTTTCCAAACCTGAGAGCCTATCTATAGCATGAGATGTGATATCCAAGTCCTTCCCATTCCAACCCTTAGACACTATCTTGTGGAGCTCATTGGAAGGCTGTAGGAAGAGGAGAGAAGGCAGGGAACACGCATCTAAACCAGAGAGCTGGGATGCGAGTACATGCAACGCGAAACGGTGCAGGGAGCAGGGACAGAAAGGTGGAACGCCTCTGAGGAGGAGCAGCTGGTAGTTAGCCTGCTCTGGAGAGGAGAATGTGATCACCACGGGAGTGCACCACGGGAAGTACATTTTCTAGCTGTTTTTGCTAGTTTTTAGCACGTTTCAATACGTCTAGCGGGTTACAGCTATATGTTGAATAATGGGTGTTATAAAGCATTCTGAATACTGTATCTTGTGGAGCAAATTGGAAGGCTGTAGCAAGAGGAGAGAAGGCAGGGAACACGCATCTCAACCAGAGAGCTGGGAAGCGAGTACATGCAACGCGAAACGGTGCAGGGAGCAGGGACAGAAAGGATGAACACCTATGAGGAGGAGCAGCTGGTAGTTAGCCTGCATAGGAGAGAAGAATGTGATCACTAGGGGAGTGCAGCCTGTAAACTAGAGGGAACGATGAACAAAGGGCGACTGCATTAACAGATGGCAAATACACGTTCCAAAACAGTCAGGAAAGCTGATAATACCTTGAAGATTTCAGCCGTATACATTCAGCCTGTGAACAGCAGTAGATGTTGACCCCCCCCCCCCTCCCTAGTATGGCAGAACAGTGGTTAAAAACTTCAGGATTCGACACAAACGCACGGAAACAGTACATACAACATGGGAACACACCAGAATTCGCATTTATAAAAACGCGAGGGAAGTACCTTTTCTAGCTATTTTTGCTAGTTTTTAGCACGTTTCAGTACGTCTAGCGGGTTACAGCTATATGTTGAATAATGGGGTTATAAAGCATTCTGAACACTATCTTGTGGAGCTCATTGGAAGGCTGTAGGAAGAGGAGAGAAGGCAGGGAACACGCATCTAAACCAGAGAGCTGGGAAGCGAGTACATGCAACGCGAAACGGTGCAGGGAGCAGGGACAGAAAGGTGCAACGCCTCTGAGGAGGAGCAGCTGGTAGTTAGCCTGCTCTGGAGAGGAGAATGTGATCACCACGGGAGTGCAGCCTTGAAACAAGAAGGGACGATGAAAACATGCTGACTGGAATAACAGATGGCAAATACACTTTCCAGAACAATCGGTTTACCCGATAATGCATTGACGATTTCAGCAGTATACATTCAGCCTGTGAACAGTAGATTTTGATCCCCCCCCTTGTATGGGTGACGAGTGGTTAAAAACATCAGGATTCGACTGAACAAATGCACGAACAGAGTACAAAATGGGAATCCACCAGAATTCGTATTTACCAAAACGCGAGGAAAGAACATTTTCTAGCTATTTTTGCTAGTTTTTAGCACTTTTCAATACGTCTAGCGGGTTACAGCTATATCTTGAATAATGGGTGTTATAAAGCATTCTGAGCACCGTGTATCTTTTGAAGCTCATTTGTTGATTCGAAGGCAGCGGGAAGAGAGAGAAGGCAGGGAACACACGTCTAAACCAGAGAGCTGGGAAGCGAGTTGTTCTCTGCAACGCGAAACGATGCAGAGAACAAGCACAGAAAGGAAGAAGGAAAAGCGTCAAAACCAGAGAGCAGGGAAGCGAGTGTTTGCAACGCGAAACGGTGCAGAGAGCAGGGACAGAAAGGGAGAATTCCACTGAGGAGGAACAGCTGTAGTTAGCCTTCTTTGGAGATGAGAACTTGATCACCACGGGAGAGGATTGTTGAGAGGGTTACATAGGGGGATGTCTGAGATCAGAAAATCCTGAGTATTTCCTGCAGTGTGTAGGGCCAGAGACATGAAGAGTTGCAGATCTCGTAAAAGTCCAGGTCAGGAAGCATACAGGTTCATTTTGAATTCTCCAAGTAGGCGGAGTTGAGTGGTAGGAGGCTAGGATGGAGAAGTCCATCCACTGAGAGAGGAAGGGGGTAGGCAAATAGCCACGGTGAGAAATTGGCCAGGAAAGAGAGAATGCATGCAGACAAGGCATTCGTGAGAGGAGTCGGCCTGCAAAGGAAAGCAATTTACTACATGAATCAAGGATACTCCCCCTCAAGAACGGTTGGATCTGGGCATGGAGAGGAACTTGTCATCAGGGAGGAAAGTGTCAGAGCTCGAGACAGCGCTGGCCGTCATCCATGTCTCGGTTAGTCCAAGGACATCAAGGTCGGGTTCTTCCAGGAAATGGCAGATGTCAGATGAGTGTTAACTGAGTGAGAGTTGAGAATGGGGAGGGGTACAAATCAGTAATCCTTGCGGAGGTGTAGAAGGAGCCTGACCTAGGGCACATGAGGAAGGAGAGAGGAAAGGAAGCAGAAGAAGGGAGAGAAGACACAGCAGGAGTGCATTATCAATCCGGGAGCTAGGAGTGGTGAGGTTAGACGGGGAGGTCTGAGTCTCAGGATTTGAATGGGAAGCTCGAAATCACATGTCATGCTATAGGAAGAGTCTCAGGATTGGAATGGGAAGGAGTTGGATATGATATCTATTGTTATAGGGAGGGTCTCAGGTTTGGTATTAGAAGCACTGAGATATCAAATCACATCCTATCGGAAGGATCTCGGGTTTGGTATTGGAAGAAATGAGATTTCAAATCAGGCTGTGGGAATGGTCTCGGGTATGGTATTGGAAGGGGTGAAAAATCACATTTCATGCTACAGGAAGGGTCACAAGTTTGGAATGGGAAGGAGTTGGATTTCACATATACTACGGGAAGGGCCTCAGGTTTGGTATTAGAAGCATAGAGATATCACATCTCATGTTATAGGAAGGGTCTCGATTGGAATGGGAAGGAGTTGGATATCACATCTCATGTTATAGGGAGGGTCTCAGTTTTGATATTAGAAGCATTGAGATATCACATATGCTATTGGAAGGCTCTCAGTATTGGAATGGGAAGGAGTTGGATATCACATCTCATGCTATCGGAAGGGTCTCAGGATTGGAATGGGAAGTAGTTGGATATCACATATGCTAAAGGAAAGGTCTCAGGTTTGGAATGGGAAGGAGTTGGATATCACGTCTCATGTTATAGGAAGGGTCTCAGGATTGGAATGGGAAGGAGTTGAATATCACATCTCATGCTAAAGGAAGGGTCATCAGGTTCGGTATAAGCATTGAGATATCACATCTCTGCTATCGGAAGGGTCTCAGGATAGGAATGTGAAGGACTTAGATTTCACATCTCATACTATAGGGAGGGTCTCAGTTTTGATATTAGAAGCATTGAGCTATCACATCTCATGCTATCGGAAGGGTCTCAGGATTGGAATGGGATGGAGTTGGATATCACATCTCAAGCTATCAGGATTGTAATGGGAAGGAGTTTGATATCACATATCAAGCTATAGGAAGGGTCTCAGGTTTGGAAGGGGAAGGATTTGGATCTCACATCTCAAGCTATCTCAGGATTGGAATGGGAAGGAGTTTGATATTTCATCTCAAGCTATAGGAAGGGTCTCAGGTTTGGAAAGGGAAGGATTTGGATTTCACATCTCATGTTATAGCATGGTTCTTGTTGCGAAGACATCGACAGGCACAGGTAAGTCTTTAGAGATAGGTTTATTTAAGTTAATTGGGTAAAAGACCCTCAGCATCAACATGGGCTCCCCACTGAACCACCAAGCAAGATTAACTGACAAACTTAGAACATTTAGAATACCACAGTCCATTGCACATTCTATGACCTCATCATAACAAGAGGCATATAACATTCCGTTCCACCCAGCTTTATCATGCCAGGTATCTTAGGCTGCTGCATGGGCAGCAACATCATAACACACATCTCCCTTTCTTTTTATTTTATAAAGTTTTCCCCGCAACAACGCATTTCACACATTACCTCTCTTCACGGTGGCCACTCTATTTTTATTCCAAACTTGGCCACCTGCCACTCGCACTGCACCCCTCAACACAGCCACAACCCTAACTGGTTCGGAGTACAACATGTCTCCCTTCTTCTTTACTACTCCCTTCCTTATCCTCACCCAGTCGCCACACTCTACATGCAACTCCTTTCTTCCTCTCTTCTTGTTTTCACGCATGACCCATTCACTCTTCTTCTTTTTAAGAGACTTTCTTACTTCGTCTACCACCACATCAGACTCCCTGCTTCTGCCCAACCAAGGTGGACATGCCATGGAATAAGGTTTCCGTCCTCTCATAAGCTCAAATGGACATAAACCAGTGGTAGCATGGGGTGCCATACGCAAAGCCCACATTCTATTCTGAATGGTTGCCAACTTGTCAAAACCACACTCTTCCCCCATGCGAATACTCTCCATCACACATCTATTTAGTCTTTCTACGACTCCATTCGTTTCAGGGTGGTATAAAGCTGCCCTCTTATGTTTGACACCACATTTTTCCAGATACTTACGAAAACATCCACCTGTAAATTGTGTGCCATTGTCCGTGAGGACACTTCCTGGAAGTCCCTCACTTGCAAATATTTCTTGCAGTACTTTGACCATTCCTTCACCCGTTATCTCTCTTATAATCCTAAAATCCACCCACCTGGAGAATAGGTCGGCAACCACAACAACAAATTTCCCCCGACCATATCCCAAATCAACAGGTCCTAGAATATCCATGGCAATATCCCTCCAAACTCCTGAAGGTACTCCAACATCAACCAAGGGTTGCTTCTTAGCTTCAACTCCCTTACCACTTCTAAGACAAAATTGACACTGTCCCAAACGAACTTCCACTTCCTTGTCAAAACCTGGCCACCAGTAATCAGTTCTCAACACCCTTTTGTCTTCGCTATACCTATATGACCACTGTGCGCCAAGTCAATAATTCTTCCTCGAATCCCCGCGGGAGCCACTGCTCTTTCCCATCTAAACAATATCTCATCTACAACTGATAACTCATCTTTTACCTCCCAATAGGGTTTTTCTTCCTCAAGTAACGCTGATTTACTTGGCCAAACTGCAGATACGACATACGAGATCACTTTTCTCAATACGCTGTCCTTCCTCATCTCGTCCAACCACTCTTGCTTGGAGACAATACCTTCCGTATTCACAAACACCGTCTCCATATCATCATCTTCTATCCTGTCCCGGGAGGAAACTTTCACTCTCGACAAACTATCTGCTAACATGTTTTCTTTCCCAGGTATTACTTCCATTACAAAGTTGTGGATTTGCATCCTGGTAACCCATCCAGCAACTCTGCGTGATATCTTGTCAAGTCCTTTCGTTTCAAAAATAACTTTCAAAGGTTTGTGATCCGTACGAATCACGAACTCCATACCCCAAACAAAATTCTTAAACTTCTCTACAGCCCAGTAACATGCAAGTGCTTCTTTTTCAAGAACTGAATAACGCACTTCCGCACCTTTCAGCCCGCGTGATGCATGAGCTATTATCACCTCCGACCCATCATCTTGTTTCTGAGCTAGAACCGCACCTAGGCCTCCCTCACTGGCATCCACCGTAATAATAGTTAACTTCCTGGTATCGAAACATCCCAACGGCCTAGCCATATCTATTTCCTCCTTGATCCTGGAAAATTCAACATCACACTCACGACTCCACACAAAGTCTGCACCTTTCCTCAATATCTTTCTCATCTCCATGACCTTAGTAGCATAGTTTTCTACAAATTTTTGGTAAAACTCCGTCATGCCCAAAAATGACCGTAGTTCACCTTTGGTCGTTGGCCTCTCGATTTCTTTTATGGAGTTAATAATGCTTTCTTTGGGCTTCACTCCTACAGACGATACTTCATGCCCTAAGTAATCTACTTTGGACACCGCAAATTTGCACTTCTCTTCCCTTAACGTGATGCCTCTCTCTTCAAATATCTTCAACACTGCATTTAGACTTTTATCATGCTCTTCCAATGTCTCACCACATATTAACACATCGTCTTGGAAACAAAATACTCCTTTTATACAACCAAGCAATCGATCCATAATCTTTTGGAACACCGAGGAAGCCGACGCCAAACCGAACGGCATTCTTCTGAATTGGAATACCCCCTCATGAGTGATGAAAGCCGTGACCTTCCTACATTCTTCCGTCAACTCAACTTGATGATATGCACTCGCCATATCTAACTTGGAAAATATTCTCCCCTTCCCTACCATGGTCAACATTTCACTCATATTAGGCAAAGGGTGCCTGTCAACCATGATACACTTGTTGAGCTCACGCATGTCAACGCACAACCTCAAATCACCTGAGCTTTTCTTAACCACAACAATCGGTGACACCCACTCTACACCTCCCGCCCTTTCAATTACTCCCAATTGCGACAATTTCTTTAGCTCATTCCTTACTCCTTCTCTTAAAGAGAGAGGTATGGTCCTAAGTTTTGCCACTACTGGCACGCTACCCCTCTTTAGTACAATCTGGTGCTGAAACCCCTTTATCTTCCCCAAACTGTTAAGACGGATTTCTGAACTCTGTCCTGGTGGCGCAGAAGTTCAGAAGGCCAACCTAATTACTTGGAACAGGGTAACCTCTGGACAAGCCAGACCAATCAAGGTAGCGATCGCGGCGGTCAAGACTAGGTCTCAAGAGGGGTGAGGGTGACTGAAAGCCCGCAATGAGCACACAAAGCAAGAGCGCTTACAAACTACTCCAAACAGTTGTTATATCAAAAATAGATACACATTTATTTTAAGGCCTTTAAAACAACGACCGTAGCGAGAAAATCACAATAACACAGTATTAAGCCAACACATACCAAATCAACACAATATATATACAAATACACAGTCGCAAGCGTTTAAAGCACGAAATATGTAGTCCACCTGAAAGGAAAGGAAAACAGGCAGTGCGATAACGCTTTTGACTCAGTTCGCCTTTAGAGGCACCTAACTAGATGGAAGTCCGAGCCCTGCGAAGAGTGGAGCCTTGTGCTCAAAGTACCTGCCACGCCGGTGCCAACGGGCAAAAGGGGAAGCTCTTCGGAGGAAGTCAGGCAGTTCGGGTTAGTGCACAGCAGAAGGAGAACAGGTTCCGCAACTCAAGCGCAGCCTCCACAGCGAGCAGAAGCAGAGCGCGAGTACGCCAAAAGGGTGCTGTTTTTACACAGCAGGGAAAAGCAATGGGATACTGCAGGAGGGCGACCAGATCCTAGCTAAACTACTCACCGGTCCCCGAAGCAAGCAGACCCAGGCTTCTCCACGTTTGTTTCAGCAGCTGGCAGGTTCAGAAGAGCAGGGAACGCCTTGTAGTCGTGTAGAGCAAAAAGACGTCCCAATCGACGAAACCAGCACAGTTTTGTTGCCGCAGCAGGACAACGGAGCGGCCGTGTGTATTCAAGCCAAATGTACACTCCTCCCTTCAGACTTGGGAACGCCAAGTGTACGAAGCGTGGGAGAGTGACAAGGACTCGAAATACAACACAACCTGGCGGCAGTTACAGAGCAGGACTCCCTTGTAAGCTGGTCAGTCAACTGGATGGCCCAGAGACACTTCCGAAGGCTTACTTGGCAGGAGATGATGAAGTCGCCGGGAATAGCTGTTCCTGCTATTCCAAAGGTCGAAGCACCAGTACAGGCCTTCTGGTTCGATCCAAGGAGGAAAGGGTTTCACAGGACGACAGCAGTGCAAAGGAGGATTCCTTCAGCGGGTCACCAGCGATTCCTCGGTCCAGCCTCGTAGTTGCAGGATACTTGGCTCCTGTATTCCTTCGTTCGTGAGAACTCAGGAGATCGACATGGCAGTGGTGTTTCCAGCTCCCTCTTATCCACGGTTCCCTTCGCGCCAAAACGGAGGGGGGCCAATGGGAGATCCGCTCATCAACACACATACCATACGTGGACCAATCACGGACCACGGTGGTCCCAGGCATTCACACCACCCCAGACTCTCTGGCACCCAGGATGTGTATTGGGACCAGACATCCCAGCCCACACCCTGGAGGCACGCAAACGACATGTAGAAGCCCGCGAAAGCAACCACGTTTCGCGGGAAAGTACATGCCCAAATAAGGAAGGCCCCGGGTCGTCTGACCTGGGGAAGGTGAAGGGAGCAAGCCGGTCAGTGGACAAGACAAAGGAGCCTCGCGGCCTGGCCATTTTGGGAGCCAGGCCACCATTTTGGGTTCAGGGCAAAAACGTGCTCAGAACGCCAAAAGGAGCTCAAAATAAACAAAGCGATCGCTGCCACCATTCGAGTCCCTGAATGACTTGCACCGATCAAATACCATCCTAAAAGAGTATCTAGGGCCTGTAGAAGGCTAGAGACCCAAGAGAGCTGTAACTTAGCTTACAGTGCCCTCTTGTGTCGTGTTGCACTAAAGCTGCGACACGATAAAAGAAACTACGGGAAACCACGTTCCCCGGTACTGACTGTCTTAAGGGCATGTCAGTTTCCCCGTAAGAAAGGAGCGAAAGCCCAGAGAAGTGCGGCAGAAGGCTGTACTTCTCTGGCAAAGTCAACAACAAGGTTAAAAACAATAGCAAAAAGTTTAGGGGTTGCCACATGGAAGGAAAATTCCCTACAATTACGAAATCTTTCCTAACACTCGCCCCTCCCAGACTATGGACAGGGGGAACTAATCCACCCCTGGATGAGTCTCTTGTTCAGGTCGGTTAAACATTCTGGACAACCCATCAGCATTGCTATGTTGGACACCTGGTCTATGCTCAATAGTGAAGTCGAAGACTTGAAGACTTATGGACCACCTAAGCAACTTTGGATTCTCCCCCTTCATGTTCATTAGCCACTTTAACGGCTTATGGTCAGTCTGCACAGTGAAGTGGGTCCCATAGAGGTAGGGCCTCAGCTTCCTTAGGGCCCACACAACAGAGAAACATTCTTTCTCTACCGTGGACCATCTGAGCTCTCTGTCCTTAAGCTGGCGACTAATAAAACCGATAGGGTGTTCCTTACCCTTCTCATCTACTTGTGATAGTACAGCTCCTATCCCAGTGTCAGAGGCATCCGTCTGCACGATAAAAGGTCTTTGATAATCAGGGGCCCTGAGCACAGGGGCCTGGCACAAGGAGTCTTTTAAGCCATTGAAGGCCTTCTCACACTCGTCGGTCCAAGTTACCTTCTTGGGTTTCTTCGGAGTTGTGAGGGCAGTCAGAGGAGCAGCTATGGTGCCATAGTCTGCCACAAAATTGCGATAATACCCCGTGAGTCCTAAGAAGGCTCTCACTTGGGTTTGCGTAGTGGGGGTAGGCCAGTCTTGTACTGCTTGTACTTTACTGGGTAGAGGCTGTATCCTCCCTCCACCTACTTCATGTCCAAGGTAAACCACTGAGCCTTGTCCAATCTGGCATTTACTAGCCTTTATGGTCAAGTGGGCTTTCTGAAGAGCCTGGAGCACAATCCTGAGGTGTTTCACATGGTCTTCCCAGGTGGCACTGAAAACTGCTATATCGTCCAGATATGCAAGACAGAATTCGTCCAACCCATTCAACACATGATTCACAAGCCTCTTGAAAGTGGCAGGTGCATTCTTCAACCCGAACGGCATTACCCGGAATTGGTAAAGGCCGTCTGGAGTAGAAAATGCTGTCTTCTCCTTGGCATGTTCTGCTAAAGCTATTTGCCAATAGCCAGCAGTGAGGTCAAACGTGCTGAGGTACTTGGAGGCACCCAAAGTATCCACCAGCTCATCTGTTCGAGGCAAGGGGTGTGCATCTGTCTTGGTGACAGCATTCAGAGCCCTGTAATCCACGCAGAACCTCAATTCAGAAGTGCCTGCTTTTGGAACCAAAACCACTGGACTGGACCAAGGACTACTAGAGGGTTCAATCACCCCAAGGTCTAACATCTTGTTGACCTCGGCCTTAATATAAGACCGTACTTTATCTGACATCCGGTATCCCCTACTTTTGGTAGGTACACTGTCTCCTGTGTCAATGTTATGTTTGCACCAAGGTGTCAAACCAGGGGACTGTGAAAACAGGGGGGAAAACTGCCGAAGCAAACTTTTCACCTCAGCCTGCTGATCAGAAGTCAGGTGAGGGGCCACTCGGACACCCTCAACGGAGCTATCTGAAGGACCGCTTTGGAACAGGTCGGGGAGAGGTTCAGACTCCTCTTCCTCAACGTCTGATGCCAGTAGCAGTGCTGCGATTTCGACTCTTGGGACGAAAGCCTTCAGCCTATTTACGTGGAACACTTTTGGAGCCTGTCCAGGCCTTCCAAGGTCCACTAAATAGTTCACCTCACCCAGGGGCTCCACCACTGTGTAAGGGCCTGACCATTTGTCCTGTAAAGCGCGAGGCCTTATTGGATTCATGATCAGGACTTGCTGACCAGGTGTAAAGTTGATGAGGGAAGCTTTCTGGTCGTACCAATGTTTCACCAGCGCTTGCCCTGCCTTCAATTTATCACTAGCCAAGCCCATCAGAAGTACCATCCGTTTTCTGAGCCCTAGCACATAGTCAACTACATTGGTAGTAACAGGGGGAGTGGGCATCTCCCATCCCTCCTTGACAATGGCTAAGGGTCCCCGTACGGGATGACCGAACAGAAGTTCAAAGGGGCTGAAGCCAACACCCTCCTGTGGTACCTCTCGGTAGGCAAACAGCAAGCATGGTAAAAGAAGATCCCATTTTCTTCTCTGGGGCTCCTCCAGAGCCCCAATCATGCTCTTTAACGTTCTGTTGAAACGTTCCACCAGACCATTGGTCTGGGGGTGATATGCAGAAGAGAACTTGTAGGTGACCCCACATTCTTTCCACATAGCCTGCATATACTTCGACATAAAGTTGCTGCCACGATCTGACACAATTTCTTTAGGGAAGCCAACCCTAGTAAATATGCCGAGTAAAGCTTTTGCAACTGAGTTAGCAGTTACAGTTTTCAATGGGATGGCCTCAGGATACCTGGTTGCATGGTCGACCAGCACCAGGATAAACCTATTGCCCGAGGATGTTTGCGGGTCAAGGGGACCAACGATGTCGATCCCTACCCTTTCAAATGGTACCCCCACAACTGGGAGCGGTACCAACGGAGCTTGGATTGTCGCGCCAACCTTACCAGACAACTGGCAGGAGGCACAACTCCTGCAGTGACTTTCTACTTGCACCCCCATCTTGGGCCAGTAGAAGTGCATGGATAACCTTTGCTTGGTCCTCTTAATACCAAGGTGACCAGCAAGGGGAACTTCATGCGCCAACTGCAGGAGGAAGGGCCTAACAGCAAGGGGAACCACCAACCTCCTATGGTCTCCTTCTGTAGACTCTGTGGGCTCACTATACAGGAGTCCACCTTCCCAATAAATCCTATGCTTCCCAGGAGGCTCACCCTCAAGCTGGGAGCAGGCCTGTCTCCTTAGGCCTTCCAGAGATGGGCACTCACGTTGGCCTTTACTGAATTCGTCCCTATCAGGACCTCCTTCAACTAACAAGTCTTTTAGTTCAGGATGATCGTTGGGGTCGAATACTCAGGCATCGCCACCTCCTCGTCAGGCCCGGGCGATTGACCAACTTCCTCCACCGCAGTGGTAGGCGAGCTCGGGGGAATATTCTCCTTCCCCCGTCTTGACTTGTAGACTCCTTTCGCCTTGGGTTTCCCCTTCGGCTGGGGCGGGTATTGGACTTGGCCAATGCTGCCCGTGCTTGAGACCGTGTGTAGGGTCTTTCGGCAGTGTCTCCTACGAGCCCTAAAGCTCTGAGATCATTACCCAACAAGACCTTTCCCGGGACGTTTCTCTGAATGCTCACTGGAATCCTGACTGCTGTACCATTTAAAGTAAGATTTACAGGGATCACGGGAAACATACGGAGGGGGCCGTCAGCCAACTTAGTGGGCATCAGAGTAGCTCTGGCAACTTCCTCTGAGTCTACCAAGGTAGAATCCACTACAGTTCGACTGCACCCACTATCCCTAAGAGCTGGAGTATCCACTCCATTGATCAGCACACTGTCTTTAAAGTAGTGCTTGGTATTATCCGGAATCCTAGCATACGCCTCTGCGACTTTAGGCTCCCAGGAACCCAGGGACACTAAAACTACCTCAGCCTCTATTCCGCTGGGAAATGAGTCTGAGGAGAAGGATGCTCCTGTAATCTCTTCTTCCTCGTAGGAGGAGAAGGCCAGATTAGCGGAGTGGACCCCCAAAGGTCTAACCTTACAACGGGGATCCCCCTTCACATGGTCAGTTGCTCCACAAGAAAAACAAGCCCCATTGGGTCTGTTTACGTAGGGAGGCTTATTGTAACCAGAGTTCTGTTTCAGAGGCGAACCTCCACTACCCTGTGAGTTCTCTTGTGTCTTACCCTTGTTTTTCTTTTTGTGGCCCTTATGGGAAGAAGATTTAGCTGATTCCCCACCCTCCATATCTTTGGACTTTTTCCCTTCCTCCTGCTTACCAGGATGAGTTTTGTCCTTATGGGACACTCGATGTGACACCCATAAGTCTGCTGCAATGGCCAGCTTCTTAGGATCTATCTCCTTCGAATCGGCCAAATGCTGCTTAAGCTCCGGGGAAGAAGAAGCAAAAATGTGTTCCAGCATGACCAGATTGATCATGCCTTCGAAGGTAGAAACCTTATAACCTTCAACCCAGCCAGTTAAGTTTTTCAAAGATTCAGCGACATAAGATACCCAAGTACCACCTTCCTTTTTCTTATACTCTCGAAAACGCTTTAAATATTGGGTCGGAGTCTTCCCAAACTTTAAAATGAGAGTTTGCTTTAACATTGCGAAATCAGCCCGCTCAGCCTTCGACATTTCCATAATGGCACTACAGCCAGAATGGGGCAGTCTACTGAGCAACCACGCAATCTTATCAGCGTTGTCAACTTCCTGGACCTCGCATGCATACTCAAACGCATTCAGCCAGTCCATAATGTCATTCCTTTCTTCATACACACTGAGCAGATCTTTTGGAAACCGTGGATGAGAGGAAGCCCCAGACCCATGTCTAGGACCCTTGGATCCATTTGCAAACTGAAGCTTGGCCAGTTCCAACTGGTGATCCCTGTCTTTCTGTTTTTCTGCCTGTTCGATTTTTAGTTTGGCTATGCTGAATTCAAGCTCCTGCTGCCTAAACCGCAGCTCTTGCTTCTTGAATTCAAGCATAGCCTCCCCATCAGCACTGGCAGAGGAAACATTAGACATTACATCCTCCCTGTCCTCGTGGTCGCGATGGATCAGTGCAGCGGCAGAACCGTCGGTTCTGCCAGTGAGAGCAGCCCCACCACCTTCTGCACTGTCCTCGGAAGTTATAGCGTCAAGCTGCGCTTCTTGCCACGCCACGATTCTCTGGATCATTTCCAATTTTGTGCCTTGAGAGGAAACACCTCTCTCTGCACACATCTTTTTCAGCGTTTCTGATTTGGAAGCATTTAAAGTTAACAACGTATTTGTTTCCATACTGTTTGATAGGACTATGGCCTTTTTAAAGTTATATTACAACAATTCACTACGTGTACTGTTTGGAATAACCTGAAATGCCTTAGTTCGAGCGCAACACCGGATACCTTCAGTCGTATCCCACCGCTGTACACCAATTTGTTAAGACGGATTTCTGAACTCTGTCCTGGTGGCGCAGAAGTTCAGAAGGCCAACCTAATTACTTGGAACAGGGTAACCTCTGGACAAGCCAGACCAATCAAGGTAGCGATCGCGGCGGTCAAGACTAGGTCTCAAGAGGGGTGAGGGTGACTGAAAGCCCGCAATGAGCACACAAAGCAAGAGCGCTTACAAACTACTCCAAACAGTTGTTATATCAAAAATAGATACACATTTATTTTAAGGCCTTTAAAACAACGACCGTAGCGAGAAAATCACAATAGCACAGTATTAAGCCAACACATACCAAATCAACACAATATATATACAAATACACAGTCGCAAGCGTTTAAAGCACGAAATATGTAGTCCACCTGAAAGGAAAGGAAAACAGGCAGTGCGATAACGCTTTTGACTCAGTTTGCCTTTAGAGGCACCTAACTAGATGGAAGTCCGAGCCCTGCGAAGAGTGGAGCCTTGTGCTCAAAGTACCTGCCACGCCGGTGCCAACGGGCAAAAGGGGAAGCTCTTCGGAGGAAGTCAGGCAGTTCGGGTTAGTGCACAGCAGAAGGAGAACAGGTTCCGCAACTCAAGCGCAGCCTCCACAGCGAGCAGAAGCAGAGCGCGAGTACGGCAAAAGGGTGCTGTTTTTACACAGCAGGGAAAAGCAATGGGATACTGCAGGAGGGCGACCAGATCCTAGCTAAACTACTCACCGGTCCCCGAAGCAAGCAGACCCAGGCTTCTCCACGTTTGTTTCAGCAGCTGGCAGGTTCAGAAGAGCAGGGAACGCCTTGTAGTCGTGTAGAGCAAAAAGACGTCCCAATCGACGAAACCAGCACAGTTTTGTTGCCGCAGCAGGACAACGGAGCGGCCGTGTGTATTCAAGCCAAATGTACACTCCTCCCTTCAGACTTGGGAACGCCAAGTGTACGAAGCGTGGGAGAGTGACAAGGACTCGAAATACAACACAACCTGGCGGCAGTTACAGAGCAGGACTCCCTTGTAAGCTGGTCAGTCAACTGGATGGCCCAGAGACACTTCCGAAGGCTTACTTGGCAGGAGATGATGAAGTCGCCGGGAATAGCTGTTCCTGCTATTCCAAAGGTCGAAGCACCAGTACAGGCCTTCTGGTTCGATCCAAGGAGGAAAGGGTTTCACAGGACGACAGCAGTGCAAAGGAGGATTCCTTCAGCGGGTCACCAGCGATTCCTCGGTCCAGCCTCGTAGTTGCAGGATACTTGGCTCCTGTATTCCTTCGTTCGTGAGAACTCAGGAGATCGACATGGCAGTGGTGTTTCCAGCTCCCTCATCCACGGTTCCCTTCGCGCCAAAACGGAGGGGGGCCAATGGGAGATCCGCTCATCAACACACATACCATACGTGGACCAATCACGGACCACGGTGGTCCCAGGCATTCACACCACCCCAGACTCTCTGGCACCCAGGATGTGTATTGGGACCAGACATCCCAGCCCACACCCTGGAGGCACGCAAACGACATGTAGAAGCCCGCGAAAGCAACCACGTTTCGCGGGAAAGTACATGCCCAAATAAGGAAGGCCCCGGGTCGTCTGACCTGGGGAAGGTGAAGGGAGCAAGCCGGTCAGTGGACAAGACAAAGGAGCCTCGCGGCCTGGCCATTTTGGGAGCCAGGCCACCATTTTGGGTTCAGGGCAAAAACGTGCTCAGAACGCCAAAAGGAGCTCAAAATAAACAAAGCGATCGCTGCCACCATTCGAGTCCCTGAATGACTTGCACCGATCAAATACCATCCTAAAAGAGTATCTAGGGCCTGTAGAAGGCTAGAGACCCAAGAGAGCTGTAACTTAGCTTACAGTGCCCTCTTGTGTCGTGTTGCACTAAAGCTGCGACACGATAAAAGAAACTACGGGAAACCACGTTCCCCGGTACTGACTGTCTTAAGGGCATGTCAGTTTCCCCGTAAGAAAGGAGCGAAAGCCCAGAGAAGTGCGGCAGAAGGCTGTACTTCTCTGGCAAAGTCAACAACAAGGTTAAAAACAATAGCAAAAAGTTTAGGGGTTGCCACATGGAAGGAAAATTCCCTACAATTACGAAATCTTTCCTAACACAAACGTTCCTCAAATACTGCCTTATGCTTTGCTACATACTTGCTTGACTCCTCGCATGACAACAACACTTGAAGCACTTGTTCGGGATGATTGGGGTCCAAACGAATGCCCAGACTTTTCTGTTCTCTCCATCCCAGCAGAGATTGTCCCTTCTTAGTGACATATACTTTGCCTTTACACCTCCTGCCCTTGAACTCAAATTCACTCCACTCATAACCCAGGAGCTCAATTCTATCCTGATTGTACCCCCCGGGATTGATATCCGGATGGATCAAACTATCTACCGCTCCACTCATCTCCTTCTCAAACACATTTCTGGACACTAACGTGATCTTTGATCCTGAATCCGCCATCATGGAAACCTTTCGCCCATTCACATTCACAGTTGCATACGGTCGTTCACAATCATCTTCATCCCCCTCCATGATAACGTTGACTGTATTGACAATGACATTCTGCACAGGAGGTATCACTTCCTCATCCGACGATCTGCCGTCCTCCTCATCATTGACATAGAGAACTTTTCTCTGATTGGACTGTCCAAACCGATAGTTCTTGCAACAGTTCGCAAAATGACCTTTCCTTTTGCACTTTGCACATGTTGCTTTCTGACCTGGACACACGATGGATGAAGCAAAATGTGTGCTACTGGCGCATCGAAAACATAGCCTGTCCTCTCTCTTCTCAGTCCTCAGCATTGTCTCTTGGTTCTTCTTCTCCTCCCCGATTTTATTTGATTGCTTGCATTTTCCTCTTCTTCTGCCCTTGCTGTCTCCTACATTCAACACTTCACTTTTGCTCTCCTTGGGCTCACATGTCTCACCCTTTTGCAATTTCGCGACACATGCTAATGAATGTTCTACGCGTTTCGCCAGGTCTAAAACTTCATCCAGATTCCGGTCATCTTTTAACCACAACTCTTCGCGTATCTTATTAGCTCTACAGTGCGTCATAAACTGGTCACGAATATTTTCGTCGAATGTTCCTTGGAACTTGCAAGTTAAAGCTAAATGCCGTAGAGCTGTCACATACTCCTCAACTGACTCACCCTGGGCTTGCATCCTCATGCGAAAGTTATATCGCTCTAATATTGTGCTAGTCTTTGGATTGAAATGCTTGTCTAATTTCAACAAAGCAACGTCAAATTCATTCGTATTATCACCTTCGCCGACATCTCCTGTAGGTTGGGGCAGTGTCTCATAAATTGTTTGGCCTTCATATCCCAAAAAATGCAAAAGCAATGCTAATTTCCTCTCACTAGAATATGATGTTCCACCGGCAGCTTTTAAATAGTGTGCAAATCCTTTACGCCACTGGGCCCATGGTATTTTCGCAGCTCCTGGTATCGGCATAAATGTCGGTGGCCCAGCTATCCCCGGTAGACCTGCCATGTTAGGTTTTAACAGAGCGCCCTGCTCAATGGAATACTCCCAAACTACCTTTAGCTGCTCTCACCCTTCAGGGAACACCCCAGACCAGTCTTCAGCTCCTCTGGCACTTCCTGCATCAAAAAAATTTTTTTTTTTATATATATTTTTTTTTTTTTTATGTGCATATAGCGTCCCTTGTGTGAGCAACAGAATGCCAGTCCTCTTCAGGTCTAGATGAGACCCTGCATCAATATGGTGGCTCTAGTGCGCTCCTTCTAGCAGCTGTGTGGTGCCTTCCCCTGGAAATCACGATGCCCCTCTCCGCTCAGTACGTTGTGGCATCCAATCACTCGCCTACCATGCGCTTCCATTAGCAGCCGCGTGGTATTTATTCCTTTGCATTTCGCGCGCGCCCGTATTACATGTTATACGGCGCTCTTCCCCGGAACAGCCGCTCCTCTCCCGCTTCCCCGCTTCCTTCGATCCTTTCGTACGGGGTCGGGAACACCCCAGTGACTGCCGCGTCTCCACGGAGCACCGCGCCTGGTGCTCGCGACAACTTTGCCCACGCAAGGGTGCCGGAGCGCCGACAGGGCCTACAACCTCGTTGGCGTTCCAACCTCAGAACGCATAGGAGCTGACTTCGGGAGGGGTCGGGGCCTGCGGACACACAGTTCACGGCGGCACTTACTTGCTACAAGGCTGCCGGACTCAGTGGCCGCTCGACGCTGTGACGAGCGGAGCGGCCAGCACACGGCGTGACTGATTCTGGGTCCGGTCCAAACTGCCACTACCACGCCGGGGTAACGGCGGAGCGGCAGAATATTCAGGATCCTTGCTGAGGGTCTTCAATATCCCATCCTCGTCGCCATTGTTGCGAAGACATCGACAGGCACAGGTAAGTCTTTAGAGATAGGTTTATTTAAGTTAATTGGGTAAAAGACCCTCAGCATCAACATGGGCTCCCCACTGAACCATCAAGCAAGATTAACTGACAAACTTAGAACATTTAGAATACCACAGTCCATTGCACATTCTATGACCTCATCATAACAAGAGGCATATAACATTCCGTTCGACCCAGCTTTATCATGCCAGGTATCTTAGGCTGCTGCATGGGCAGCAACATCATAACAGTTCTCATGTTTGGTTTTAGAAGCATTGAGCTATCACATCTCATGCTATCGGAAGGGTCTCAGGATTGGAATGGGATGGAGTTGGATATCACATCTCAAGCTATCTCAGGATTGGAATGGGAAGGAGTTTGATATTTCATCTCAAGCTATAGGAAGGGTCTCAGGTTTGGAAAGGGAAGGATTTGGATTTGACATCTCATGTTATAGGATGGTTCTCATGTTTGGTTTTAGCAGCATTGAGATATCACATCTCATGCTATCGGAAGGGTCTCAGGTTTGGAATGGGAAGGAGTTGGATATCACATCTCTGCTATCTGAAGGGTCTCAGGATTGGAATGGGAAGGAGTTGGATATCCCATCTCGATATAGGAAGGGTCTCAGGTTTGGTATTAGAAGCAATGAGATATCACATCTCATGCTATAGGAAGGGTCTAAGGTTTGGAAGGGGAGGGATTTGGGTATCACATCTCATGTTATAGGACCGGTCTCAGGTTTGGTATTTGATGCATTGAGATATCAAGTCTCATGGTATAGGACGGGTCTCAGAATTGGAATGAGAAGGAGTTGGATATCACATCTCAAGCTATAGGAAGGGTCTCATGATTGGAATGGGAAGGAGTTGGATATCACATCTCATGTTATAGGAAGGGTCTCAGGATTGGAATGGGAAGGACTTGGATATCACATCTCATTCTATAGGAAGGCTCTCAGGGTTGGAAGGGGAAGGAGTTGGATATCACATTTCATGTTAGAGGTAGGATCTCAGGTTTGGTTTTAGAGGCATTGAGATATCACATCTCATGCTATAGGAAGGGTCTCAGGATTGGAATGGGAAGGAGTTGGATATCAAATCTCATGCTAAAGGGATGGTCTAAGGTTTGGAAGGGGAGGGATTTGGACATCATATCTCATGTTATTGGAAGGATCTCAGGTTTGGTATTAGAAGCATTGAGATATCACATCTCATGCTATCGGAAGGGTCTTAGGTTTGGTATAAGCATTGAGATATCACATCTCTGCTATCGGAAGGGTCTCAGGATTGGAATGGGAAGGATTTGGATATCACAATTCATGTTATAGGAAGGGTCTCAGGTTTGGTATTAGAAGCATTGAGATATCACATCTCATGCTATAGGAAGGGTCTCAGGAATGGAATGGGAAGGACTTGGATATCACATCTCATGATAAAGGAAGGGTTTAAGGTTTGGAAGGGGAAGGATTTGGATATCACATCTCATGTAATTGGACCGGTCTCAGGTTTGGTATTAGAAGCATTGAGATATCAAGTCTCATGGTATAGGACGGGAGTTTGATATCACATCTCATGCCATGGTATGGGTGTCAGGTTTTGTAGAAGCATTGGGATATCACATATCATGCTATCGGAAGGGTATCAGGATTGGATTTGGAAGGAGTTGGATATCCCATCTCATGCTATAGGAAGGGTCTCAGGTTGGAATAGAAGGAGTTGGATATCACATCTCATGTTATAGGAAGGGTCTCAGGATTGGAATGGGAAGGACTTGGATATCACATCTCATGCTGTAGGAAGGGTCTCAGGTTTGGAAAAGGAAGGAGTTGGATATCACATTTCATGTTAGAGGTAGGATCTCAGGTTTGGTATTAGAGGCATTGAGATATCACATCTCATGCTATCAGAAGGGTATCAGGATTGGAATGGGAAGGAGTTGGATATCACATCTCATGCTAAAGGGAGGGTCTCAGGTTTGGAATGGGAAGGATTTGGATATCACATCTCATGTTATAGGAAGGACCTTAGGTTTGGTATTATAAGCATTGAGATATCACATCTCATGCTATAGGAAGGGTCTCGGGATTGGAATGGGAAGGAGTTGGATATCACATGTTATAGGAAGGATCTCAGGTTTGGTATTAGAAGCATTGAGATATCACATCTCATGCTATAGGAAGGGTCTCAGGATTGGAATGGGAAGGAGTTGGATATCACATCTCATGCTATGGGAAGGGTCTCAGGTTTGGTATAAGCATTGAAATATCACATCTCTGCTATCGGAAGGGTCTCAGGATTGGAATGGGAGGAGCTGGATATCACATCTCATGCTAAAGGAAGGGTCTCAGGTTTGGAAGGGGAAGGATTTGGGTATCACATCTCATGTTATAGGACGGGTCTCAGGTTTGGTATTAGAAGCATTGTGATATCACATCTCATGCTATAGGATGTGTCTCAGGATTGGAATGGGAAGGAGTTGGATATCACATCTCATGCTATAGGAAGGGTTTCAGGTTTGGTAGAAGCATTGAGATATCACATCTCATGCTATAGGAAGAGTCTCAGGTTTGGGAAGGGAAGGATTTGGATTTCACATCTCATGTTATAGGATGGTTCTCATGTTTGGTTTTTGAAGCATTGAGATATCACATCTCATGCTATCGGAAGGGTCTCAGGTTTGGAATGGGAAGGAGTTGGATATCGCATCTCATGTTATAGGAAGGGTCTCAAGATTGAAATGGGAAGGATTGGATATCACATCTCTTGCTATAGGAAGGGTCTCAGGTTTTCTATTAGAAACATTGAGATATGACATCTCATGCTATAGGAAGGGTTTCAGTATTGGAATGGGAAGGATTTGGATTTCACATCTCATGTTATAGGATGGTTCTCATGTTTGGTTTTAGAAGCATTGAGCTATCACATCTCATGCTATCGGAAGGGTCTCAGGATTGGAATGGGATGGAGTTGGATATCACATCTCAAGCTATCTCAGGATTGGAATGGGAAGGAGTTTGATATTTCATCTCAAGCTATAGGAAGGGTCTCAGGTTTGGAAAGGGAAGGATTTGGATTTCACATCTCATGTTATAGGATGGTTCTCATGTTTGGTTTTAGAAGCATTGAGATATCACATCTCATGCTATCGGAAGGGTCTCAGGTTTGGAATGGGAAGGAGTTGGATATCACATCTCTGCTATCTGAAGGGTCTCAGGATTGGAATGGGAAGGAGTTGGATATCCCATCTCGTTATAGGAAGGGTCTCAGGTTTGGTATTAGAAGCAATGAGATATCACATCTCATGCTATAGGAAGGGTCTAAGGTTTGGAAGGGGACGGATTTGGGTATCACATCTCATGTTATAGGACCGGTCTCAGGTTTGGTATTTGAAGCATTGAGATATCAAGTCTCATGGTATAGGACGGGTCTCAGAATTGGAATGAGAAGGAGTTGGATATCACATCTCAAGCTATAGGAAGGGTCTCATGATTGGAATGGGAAGGAGTTGGATATCACATCTCATGTTATAGGAAGGGTCTCAGGATTGGAATGGGAAGGACTTGGATATCACATCTCATGTTATAGGAAGGGTCTCAGGATTGGAATGGGAAGGACTTGGATATCACATCTCATTCTATAGGAAGGCTCTCAAGGTTGGAAGGGGAAGGAGTTGGATATCACATTTCATGTTAGAGGTAGGATCTCAGGTTTGGTTTTAGAGGCATTGAGATATCACATCTCATGCTATAGGAAGGGTCTCAGGATTGGAATGGGAAGGAGTTGGATATCAAATCTCATGCTAAAGGGATGGTCTAAGGTTTGGAAGGGGAGGGATTTGGACATCATATCTCATGTTATTGGAAGGATCTCAGGTTTGGTATTAGAAGCATTGAGATATCACATCTCATGCTATCGGAAGGGTCTTAGGTTTGGTATAAGCATTGAGATATCACATCTCTGCTATCGGAAGGGTCTCAGGATTGGAATGGGAAGGATTTGGATATCACAATTCATGTTATAGGAAGGGTCTCAGGTTTGGTATTAGAAGCATTGAGATATCACATCTCATGCTATAGGAAGGGTCTCAGGAATGGAATGGGAAGGACTTGGATATCACATCTCATGATAAAGGAAGGGTCTAAGGTTTGGAAGGGGAAGGATTTGGATATCACATCTCATGTTATTGGACCGGTCTCAGGTTTGGTATTAGAAGCATTGAGATATCAAGTCTCATGGTATAGGACGGGAGTTTGATATCACATCTCATGCCATGGTATGGGTGTCAGGTTTTGTAGAAGCATTTAGATATCACATATCATGCTATCGGAAGGGTATCAGGATTGGATTTGGAAGGAGTTGGATATCCCATCTCATGCTATAGGAAGGGTCTCAGGTTGGAATAGAAGGAGTTGGATATCACATCTCATGTTATAGGAAGGGTCTCAGGATTGGAATGGGAAGGACTTGGATATCACATCTCATGCTGTAGGAAGGGTCTCAGGTTTGGAAGGGGAAGGATTTGGATATCATATCTCATGTTATAGGACCGGTCCCAGGTCTGGTATTAGAAGCATTGAGATATCACATCTCATGCTATAGGAGGAGTCTCAGGATTGGAATGGGAAGGAGTTGGATATCACGTCTCATGTTATAGGAAGGGTCTCAGGTTTGGAAAAGGAAGGAGTTGGATATCACATTCCATGTTAGAGGTAGGATCTCAGGTTTGGTATTAGAGGCATTGAGATATCACATCTCATGCTATCAGAAGGGTATCAGGATTGGAATGGGAAGGAGTTGGATATCACATCTCATGCTAAAGGGAGGGTCTCAGGTTTGGAATGGGAAGGATTTGGATATCACATCTCATGTTATAGGAAGGACCTTAGGTTTGGTATTAGAAGCATTGAGATATCACATCTCATGCTATAGGAAGGGTCTCGGGATTGGAATGGGAAGGAGTTGGATATCACATGTTATAGGAAGGATCTCAGGTTTGGTATTAGAAGCATTGAGATATCACATCTCATGCTATAGGAAGGGTCTCAGGATTGGAATGGGAAGGAGTTGGATATCACATCTCATGCTATGGGAAGGGTCTCAGGTTTCGTATAAGCATTGAAATATCACATCTCTGCTATCGGAAGGGTCTCAGGATTGGAATGGGAGGAGCTGGATATCACATCTCATGCTAAAGGAAGGGTCTCAGGTTTGGAAGGGGAAGGATTTGGATATCACATCTCATGTTATAGGATGGGTCTCAGGTTTGGTATTAGAAGCATTGTGATATCACATCTCATGCTATAGGATGTGTCTCAGGATTGGAATGGGAAGGAGTTGGATATCACATCTCATGCTATAGGAAGGGTTTCAGGTTTGGTAGAAGCATTGAGATATCACATCTCATGCTATAGGAAGAGTCTCAGGTTTGGGAAGGGAAGGATTTGGATTTCACATCTCATGTTATAGGATGGTTCTCATGTTTGGTTTTTGAAGCATTGAGATATCACATCTCATGCTATCGGAAGGGTCTCAGGTTTGGAATGGGAAGGAGTTGGATATCACATCTCATGTTATAGGAAGGGTCTCAGGATTGGAATGGGAAGGATTTGGATATCACATCTCTTGCTATAGGAAGGGTCTCAGGTTTTTTATTAGAAACATTGAGATATCACATCTCATGCTATAGGAAGGGTTTTAGGATTGGAATGGGAAGTATTTGGATATCACATCTCATGCTAAAGGAAGGGTCTCAGGTCTGGAATGGGAAGGAATTGGATATCACATCTCATGTTATAGGAAGGGTCTCAGGTTTTTTATTAGAAACATTGAGATATCACATCTCATGTTATAGGACGGTTCCCAGGTTTGGTATTAGAAGCATTGAGATATCACATCTCATGGTATAGGAAGGGTCTCAGGGTTGGAATGGGAAGGAATTGGATATCCCTTCTCATGCTAAAGGAAGGGTCTCAGGTTGGAATGGGTAGGAGTTGGATATCACATCTCATGTTATAGGAAGGGTCTCAAGATTGAAATGGGAAGGATTTGGATATCACATCTCTTGCTATAGGAAGGGTCTCAGGTTTTCTATTAGAAACATTGAGATATGACATCTCATGCTATAGGAAGGGTTTCAGTATTGGAATGCGAAGGATTTGGATTTCATATCTCATGTTATAGGATGGTTCTCATGTTTGGTTTTAGAAGCATTGAGCTATCACAACTCATGCTATCGGAAGGGTCTCAGGATTGGAATGGGATGGAGTTGGTGTTAATACGGATTTCTGAACTCTGTCCTGGTGGCGCAGAAGTTCAGAAGGCCAACCTAATTACTTGGAACAGGGTAACCTCTGGACAAGCCAGACCAATCAAGGTAGCGATCGCGGCGGTCAAGACTAGGTCTCAAGAGGGGTGAGGGTGACTGAAAGCCCGCAGTGAGCACACAAAGCAAGAGCGCTTACAAACTACTCCAAACAGGTGTTATATCAAAAATATAAACACATTTATTTTAAGGCCTTTAAAACAACGACCGTAGCGAGAAAATCACAATAACACAGTATTAAGCCAACACATACCAAATCAACACAATATATATACAAATACACAGTCGCAAGCGTTTAAAGCACGAAATATGTAGTCCACCTGCCAGGGAAGGAAAACAGGCAGTGCGATAACGCTTTAGACTCAGTTCGCCTTTAGAGGCACCTAACTAGATGGAAGTCCGAGCCCTGCGAAGAGTGGAGCCTTGTGCTCAAAGTACCTGCCACGCCGGTGCCAACGGGCAAAAGGGGAAGCTCTTCGGAGGAAGTCAGGCAGTTCGGGTTAGTGCACAGCAGAAGGAGAACAGGTTCCGCAACTCAAGCGCAGCCTCCACAGCGGGCAGAAGCAGAGCGCGAGTACGGCCAAAAGGGTGCTGTTTTTACACAGCAGGGAAAAGCAATGGGATACTGCAGGAGGGCGACCAGATCCTAGCTAAGCTACTCACCGGTCCCCGAAGCAAGCAGGCCCAGGCTTCTCCACGTTAGTTTCAGCAGCTGGCAGGTTCAGAAGAGCAGGGAACGCCTCGTAGTCGTGTAGAGCAAAAAGACGTCCCAATCGACGAAACCAGCACAGTTTTGTTGCCGCACAGGACAACGGAGCGGCCGTGTGTATTCGAGCCAAATGAACCCTCCTCCCTTCAGACCTGGGGACGCCAAGCGTACGAAGCGTGGGAGAGGGACAAGGACTCGCAATACAACACAACCTGGCGGCGGTTGCAGAGCCAAACTCCTTGGTAAGCTGGTCAGTCAACTGGATGGCCCAGAGACGCTTCCGAAGGCTTACTTGGCAGGAGATGGTTGAAGATGCCGGGAATAGCTGTTCCTGCTATTCCAAAGGTCGAAGCACCAGTACAGGCCTTCTGGTTCGATCAAAGGAGGACAGGGGCTCTCCGGACGACAGCAGTGCAAAGGAGGATTCCTTCAGCGGGTCACCAGCGATTCCTCGGTCCAGCCTCGTAGTTGCAGGATACTTGGCTCCTGTATTCCTTCGTTCGTGAGAACTCAGGAGATCGACATGGTAGTGGTGTTTCCAGCTCCCTCTTATCCACGGTTCCCTTCGCGCCAAAACGGAGGGGAGCCAATGGGAGATCCGCTCATCAACACACATACCATACGTGGACCAATCACGGACCACGGTGGTCCCAGGCATTCACACCACCCCAGACTCTCTGGCACCCAGGATGTGTATTGGGACCAGACATCCCAGCCCACACCCTGGAGGCACACAAACGACATGTAGAAGCCCGCGAAAGCAACCACGTTTCGCGGGAAAGTACATGCCCAAATAAGGAAGGCCCTGGGTCGCCCGACCTGGGGAAGGTGAAGGGAGCAAGACGGTCAGTGGACAGGACAAAGGAGCCTCGTGGTCTGGCCATTTTGGAGAGCCAGGCCACCATTTTGGGTTCAGTGCAAAAACGTGCTCAGAACCCCAAAAGGAGCTCAAAATAAACAAAACGATCGCTGCCACCATTCGAGTCCCTGAATGACTTGCACCGATCAAATACCATCCTAAAAGAGTATCTAGGGTCTGTAGAAGGCTAGAGACCCAAGAGAGCTGTAACTTAGCTTTCAGTGCCCTCTTGTGTCATGTTGCACTAAAGCCGCAACACGATAGAAGAAACTACGGGAAACAGTGTTCCCCGGTACTGACTGTCTTAAGGGCATGTCAGTTTCCCCGTAAGAAAAGAGCGAAAGCCCAGAGAAGTGCGGCAGAAGGCTGTACTTCTCTGGCAAAGTCAAGAACAAGGTTAAAAACAATAGCAAAAAGTTTAGGGGTTGCCACATGGAAGGAAAATTCCCTACAATTACGAAATCTTTCCTAACACTCGCCCCTCCCAGACTATGGACAGGGGGAACTAATCCACCCCTGGATGAGTCTCTTGTTCAGGTCGGTTAAACATTCTGGACAACCCATCAGCATTGCTATGTTCGACACCTGGCCTATGCTCAATAGTGAAGTCGAAGCCTTGTAGACTTATGGACCACCTAAGCAACTTTGGATTCTCCCCCTTCATGTTCATTAGCCACTTTAATGGCTTATGGTCAGTTTGCACAGTGAAGTGGGTCCCATAGAGGTAGGGCCTCAGCTTCCTTAGGGCCCACACAACAGAGAAACATTCTTTCTCTACCGTGGACCATCTGAGCTCTCTGTCCTTAAGCTGGCGACTAATAAAACCGATAGGGTGTTCCTTACCCTTCTCATCTACTTGTGATAGTACAGCTCCTATCCCAGTGTCAGAGGCATCCGTCTGCACGATAGAAGGTCTTTGATAATCAGGGGCCCTGAGCACAGGGGCCTGGCACAAGGAGTCTTTTAAGCCATTGAAGGCCTTCTCACACTCGTCGGTCCAAGTTACCTTCTTGGGTTTCTTCGGAGTTGTGAGGGCAGTCAGAGGAGCAGCTATGGTGCCATAGTCTGCCACAAAATTGCGATAATACCCCGTGAGTCCTAAGAAGGCTCTCACTTGGGTTTGCGTAGTGGGGGTAGGCCAGTCTTGTACTGCTTGTACTTTACTGGGTAGAGGCTGTATCCTCCCTCCACCTACTTCATGTCCAAGGTAAACCACTGAGCCTTGTCCAATCTGGCATTTACTAGCCTTTATGGTCAAGTGGGCTTTCTGAAGAGCCTGGAGCACAATCCTGAGGTGTTTCACATGGTCTTCCCAGGTGGCACTGAAAACTGCTATATCGTCCAGATATGCAAGACAGAATTCGTCCAACCCATTCAACACATGATTCACAAGCCTCTGGAAAGTGGCAGGTGCATTCTTCAACCCGAACGGCATTACCCGGAATTGGTAAAGGCCGTCTGGAGTAGAAAATGCTGTCTTCTCCTTGGCATGTTCTGCTAAAGCTATTTGCCAATCGCCAGCAGTGAGGTCAAACGTGCTGAGGTACTTGGAGGCACCCAAAGTATCCACCAGCTCATCTGTTCGAGGCAAGGGGTGTGCATCTGTCTTGGTGACAGCATTCAGAGCCCTGTAATCCACGCAGAACCTCAATTCAGAAGTGCCGGCTTTTGGAACCAAAACCACAGGACTGGACCAAGGACTACTAGAGGGTTCAATCACCCCAAGGTCTAACATCTTGTTGACCTCGGTCTTAATATAAGACCGTACTTTATCTGACATCCTGTATCCCCTACTTTTGGTAGGTACACTGTCTCCTGTGTCAATGTTATGTTTGCACCAAGGTGTCAAACCAGGCGACTGTGAAAACAGGGGGGAAAACTTCCTAAGCAAACTTTTCACCTCAGCCTGCTGATCAGAAGTCAGGTGAGGGGCCACTCGGACACCCTCAACGGAGCTATCTGAAGGACCGCTCTGGAACAGGTCGGGGAGAGGTTCTGACTCCTCTTCCTCAACATCTGAAGCCAGTAGCAGTGCTGCGATTTCGACTCTTGGGACGAAAGCCTTCAGCCTATTCACGTGGAACACTTTTGGAGCCTGTCCAGGCCTTCCAAGGTCCACTAAATAGTTCACCTCACCCAGGGGCTCCACCACTGTGTAAGGGCCTGACCATTTGTCCTGTAAAGCTCGAGGCCTTATTGGATTCATGATCAGGACTTGCTGACCAGGTGTAAAGTTGATGAGGGAAGCTTTCTGGTCGTACCAATGTTTCACCAGCGCTTGCCCTGCCTTCAATTTATCACTAGCCAAGCCCATCAGAAGTACCATCCGTTTTCTGAGCCCTAGCACATAATCAACTACATTGGTAGTAACAGGGGGAGTGGGCATCTCCCATCCCTCTTTGACGATGGCTAAGGGTCCCCGTACGGGATGACCGAACAGAAGTTCGAAGGGGCTGAAGCCAACACCCTCCTGTGGTACCTCTCGGTAGGCAAACAGTAGGCATGGTAAAAGAAGATCCCATTTTCTTCTCTGGGGCTCCTCCAGAGCCCCAATCATGCTCTTTAACGTTCTGTTGAAACGTTCCACCAGACCATTGGTCTGGGGGTGGTATGCAGAAGAGAACTTGTAGGTGACCCCACATTCTTTCCACATAGCCTGCATATACTTCGACATAAAGTTGCTGACACGGTCTGACACAACTTCTTTAGGGAAGCCAACCCTAGTAAATATGCCGAGTAAAGCTTTTGCAACTGACTTGGCAGTTACAGTCTTCAATGGGATGGCCTCAGGATACCTGGTTGCATGGTCGACCAGCACCAGGATAAACCTATTGCCCGAGGATGTTTGCGGGTCAAGGGGACCAACGATGTCGATCCCTACCCTTTCAAATGGTACCCCCACAACTGGGAGCGGTACCAACGGAGCTTGGATTGTCGCGCCAACCTTACCAGACAACTGGCAGGAGGCACAACTCCTACAGTGACTTTCTACTTGCACCCCCATCTTGGGCCAGTAGAAGTGCATGGATAACCTTTGCTTGGTTCTCTTAATACCAAGGTGACCAGCAAGGGGAACCTCATGCGCCAACTGCAGGAGGAAGGGCCTAACAGCAAGGGGAACCACCAACCTCCTATGGTCTCCTTCTGTAGACTCTGTGGGCTCACTATACAGGAGTCCACCTTCCCAATAAATCCTATGCTTCCCAGGAGGTTCACCCTCAAGCTGGGAGCAGGCCTGTCTCCTTAGGCCTTCCAGAGATGGGCACTCACGTTGGCCTTTACTGAATTCGTCCCTATCAGGACCTCCTTCAACTAACAAGTCTTTTAGTTCAGGATGATCGTTGGGGTCGAATACTTCAGGCATCGCCACCTCCTCGTCAGGCCCGGGCGATTGACCAACTTCCTCCACCGCAGTGGTAGGCGAGCTCGGGGGAATATTCTCTTTCCCTCGTCTTGACTTGTAGACTCCTTTCGCCTTGGGTTTCCCCTTCGGCTGGGGCGGCGTATTGGACTTGGCCAATGCTGCCCGTGCTTGAGACCGTGTGTAGGGTCTTTCGGCAGTGTCTCCTACGAGCCCTAAAGCTCTGAGATCATTGCCCAACAAGACCTTTCCCGGGACGTTTCTCTGAATGCTCACTGGAATCCTGACTGCTGTACCATTTAAAGTAAGATTTACAGGGATCACGGGAAACATACGGAGGGGGCCGTCAGCCAACTTAGTGGGCATCAGAGTAGCTCTGGCAACTTCCTCTGAGTCTACCAAGGTAGAATCCACTACAGTGCGACTGCACCCACTATCCCTAAGCGCTGGAGTATCCACTCCATTGATCAGCACACTGTCTTTAAAGTAGTGCTTGGTATTATCCGGAATCCTAGCATAAGCCTCTGCGACTTTAGGCTCCCAGGAACCCAGGGACACTAAAACTACCTCAGCCTCTATTCCGCTGGGAAATGAGTCTGAGGAGAAGGATGCTCCTGTAATCTCTTCTTCCTCGTAGGAGGAGAAGGCCAGATTAGCGGAGTGGACCCCCAAAGGTCTAACCTTACACCGGGGATCCCCCTTCACATGGTCAGTTGCTCCACAAGAAAAACAAGCCCCATTGGGTCTGTTTACGTAGGGAGGCTTATTATAACCAGAGTTCTGTTTTGGAGGCTGTCCTCCACTACCCTGTGAGTTCTCTTGTGTCTTACCCTTGTTTTTCTTTTTGTGGCCCTTATGGGAAGAAGATTTAACAGATTCCCCACCCTCCATATCTTTGGACTTTTTCCCTTCCTCCTGCTTACCAGGATGAGTTTTGTCCTTATGGGACACTCGATGTGACACCCATAAGTCTGTTGCAATGGCCAGCTTCTTAGGATCTATCTCCTTCGAATCGGCCAAATGCTGCTTAAGCTCCGGGGAAGAAGAAGCAAAAATGTGTTCCAGCATGACCAGATTGATCATGCCTTCGAAGGTAGAAACCTTATAACCTTCAACCCAGCCAGTTAAGTTTTTCAAAGATTCAGCGACATAAGATACCCAAGTACCACCTTCCTTTTTCTTATACTCTCGAAAACGCTTTAAATATTGGGCCGGAGTCTTCCCAAACTTTAAAATGAGAGTTTGCTTTAACATTGCGAAATCAGCCCGCTCAGCCTTGGACATTTCCATAATTGCACTGCAGCCAGAATGGGGCAGTCTACTGAGCAACCACGCAATCTTATCAGCATTGTCAACTTCCTGGACCTCGCACGCATACTCAAACGCATTCAGCCAGTCCATAATGTCATTCCTTTCTTCATACACACTGAGCAGATCTTTCGGAAACCGTGGATGAGAGGAAGCCCCAGACCCATGTCTAGGACCCTTGGATCCATTTGCAACCTGAAGCTTGGCCAGTTCCAACTGGTGATCCCTGTCTTTTTGTTTTTCTGCCTGTTCGATTTTTAGTTTGGCTATGCTGAATTCAAGCTCCTGCTGCCTAAACCGCAGCTCTTGCTTCTTGAATTCAAGCATAGCCTCCCCATCAACACTGGCAGAGGAAACATTAGACATCACATCCTCCCTGTCCTCGTGGTCGCGATGGATCAGTGCAACGGCAGAACCGTCGGTTCTGCCAGTGAGAGCAGCCCCACCACCTTCTGCACTGTCCTCGGAAGTTATAGCGTCAAGCTGCGCTTCTTGCCACGCCACGATTCTCTGGATCATTTCCAATTTTGTGCCTTGAGAGGAAACACCTCTCTCCGCACACATCTTTTTCAGCGTTTCTGATTTGGAAGCATTTAAAGTTAACAACGTATTTGTTTCCATACTGTTTGATAGGACTATGGCCTTTTTAAAGTTATATTACAACAAATCACTACGTGTACTGTTTGGAATAACCTGAAATGCCTTAGTTCGAGCGCAACACTGGATACCTTCAGTCGTATCCCATCGCTGTACACCAATTTGTTAAGACGGATTTCTGAACTCTGTCCTGGTGGCGCAGAAGTTCAGAAGGCCAACCTAATTACTTGGAACAGGGTAACCTCTGGACAAGCCAGACCAATCAAGGTAGCGATCGCGGCGGTCAAGACTAGGTCTCAAGAGGGGTGAGGGTGACTGAAAGCCCGCAGTGAGCACACAAAGCAAGAGCGCTTACAAACTACTCCAAACAGGTGTTATATCAAAAATATAAACACATTTATTTTAAGGCCTTTAAAACAACGACCGTAGCGAGAAAATCACAATAACACAGTATTAAGCCAACACATACCAAATCAACACAATATATATACAAATACACAGTCGCAAGCGTTTAAAGCACGAAATATGTAGTCCACCTGCCAGGGAAGGAAAACAGGCAGTGCGATAACGCTTTAGACTCAGTTCGCCTTTAGAGGCACCTAACTAGATGGAAGTCCGAGCCCTGCGAAGAGTGGAGCCTTGTGCTCAAAGTACCTTCCACGCCGGTGCCAACGGGCAAAAGGGGAAGCTCTTCGGAGGAAGTCAGGCAGTTCGGGTTAGTGCACAGCAGAAGGAGAACAGGTTCCGCAACTCAAGCGCAGCCTCCACAGCGGGCAGAAGCAGAGCGCGAGTACGGCCAAAAGGGTGCTGTTTTTACACAGCAGGGAAAAGCAATGGGATACTGCAGGAGGGCGACCAGATCCTAGCTAAGCTACTCACCGGTCCCCGAAGCAAGCAGGCCCAGGCTTCTCCACGTTAGTTTCAGCAGCTGGCAGGTTCAGAAGAGCAGGGAACGCCTCGTAGTCGTGTAGAGCAAAAAGACGTCCCAATCGACGAAACCAGCACAGTTTTGTTGCCGCACAGGACAACGGAGCGGCCGTGTGTATTCGAGCCAAATGAACCCTCCTCCCTTCAGACCTGGGGACGCCAAGCGTACGAAGCGTGCTAGAGGGACAAGGACTCGCAATACAACACAACCTGGCGGCGGTTGCAGAGCCAAACTCCTTGGTAAGCTGGTCAGTCAACTGGATGGCCCAGAGACGCTTCCGAAGGCTTACTTGGCAGGAGATGGTTGAAGATGCCGGGAATAGCTGTTCCTGCTATTCCAAAGGTCGAAGCACCAGTACAGGCCTTCTGGTTCGATCAAAGAAGGACAGGGGCTCTCCGGATGACAGCAGTGCAAAGGAGGATTCCTTCAGCGGGTCACCAGCGATTCCTCGGTCCAGCCTCGTAGTTGCAGGATACTTGGCTCCTGTATTCCTTCGTTCGTGAGAACTCAGGAGATCGACATGGTAGTGGTGTTTCCAGCTCCCTCTTATCCACGGTTCCCTTCGCGCCAAAACGGAGGGGAGCCAATGGGAGATCCGCTCATCAACACACATACCATACGTGGACCAATCACTGACCACAGTGGTCCCAGGCATTCACACCACCCCAGACTCTCTGGCACCCAGGATGTGTATTGGGACCAGACATCCCAGCCCACACCCTGGAGGCACACAAACGACATGTAGAAGCCCGCGAAAGCAACCACGTTTCGCGGGAAAGTACATGCCCAAATAAGGAAGGCCCTGGGTCGCCCGACCTGGGGAAGGTGAAGGGAGCAAGACGGTCAGTGGACAGGACAAAGGAGCCTCGTGGTCTGGCCATTTTGGAGAGCCAGGCCACCATTTTGGGTTCAGTGCAAAAACGTGCTCAGAACCCCAAAAGGAGCTCAAAATAAACAAAACGATCGCTGCCACCATTCGAGTCCCTGAATGACTTGCACCGATCAAATACCATCCTAAAAGAGTATCTAGGGTCTGTAGAAGGCTAGAGACCCAAGAGAGCTGTAACTTAGCTTTCAGTGCCCTCTTGTGTCATGTTGCACTAAAGCCGCAACACGATAGAAGAAACTACGGGAAACAGTGTTCCCCGGTACTGACTGTCTTAAGGGCATGTCAGTTTCCCCGTAAGAAAAGAGCGAAAGCCCAGAGAAGTGCGGCAGAAGGCTGTACTTCTCTGGCAAAGTCAAGAACAAGGTTAAAAACAATAGCAAAAAGTTTAGGGGTTGCCACATGGAAGGAAAATTACCTACAATTACGAAATCTTTCCTAACACTTGGATATCACATCTCAAGCTATCTCAGGATTGGAATGGGAAGGAGTTTGATATTTCATCTCAAGCTATAGGAAGGCTCTCAGGTTTGGAAAGGGAAGGATTTGGATTTCACATCTCATGTTATAGGATGGTTCTCATGTTTGGTTTTAGAAGCATTGAGATATCACATCTCATGCTATCGGAAGGGTCTCAGGTTTGGAATGGGAAGGAGTTGGATATCACATCTCTGCTATCTGAAGGGTCTCAGGATTGGAATGGGAAGGAGTTGGATATCCCATCTCGTTATAGGAAGGGTCTCAGGTTTGGTATTAGAAGCAATGAGATATCACATCTCATGCTATAGGAAGGGTCTAAGGTTTGGAAGGGGACGGATTTGGGTATCACATCTCATGTTATAGGACCGGTCTCAGGTTTGGTATTTGAAGCATTGAGATATCAAGTCTCATGGTATAGGACGGGTCTCAGAATTGGAATGAGAAGGAGTTGGATATCACATCTCAAGCTATAGGAAGGGTCTCATGATTGGAATGGGAAGGAGTTGGATATCACATCTCATGTTATAGGAAGGGTCTCAGGATTGGAATGGGAAGGACTTGGATATCACATCTCATTCTATATGAAGGCTCTCAGGGTTGGAAGGGGAAGGAGTTGGATATCACATTTCATGTTAGAGGTAGGATCTCAGGTTTGGTTTTAGAGGCATTGAGATATCACATCTCATGCTATAGGAAGGGTCTCAGGATTGGAATGGGAAGGAGTTGGATATCAAATCTCATGCTAAAGGGATGGTCTAAGGTTTGGAAGGGGGGGGATTTGGACATCATATCTCATGTTATTGGAAGGATCTCAGGTTTGGTATTAGAAGCATTGAGATATCACATCTCATGCTATCGGAAGGGTCTTAGGTTTGGTATAAGCATTGAGATATCACATCTCTGCTATCGGAAGGGTCTCAGGATTGGAATGGGAAGGATTTGGATATCACAATTCATGTTATAGGAAGGGTCTCAGGTTTGGTATTAGAAGCATTGAGATATCACATCTCATGCTATAGGAAGGGTCTCAGGAATGGAATGGGAAGGACTTGGATATCACATCTCATGATAAAGGAAGGGTCTAAGGTTTGGAAGGGGAAGGATTTGGATATCACATCTCATGTTATTGGACCGGTCTCAGGTTTGGTATTATAAGCATTGAGATATCAAGTCTCATGGTATAGGACGGGAGTTTGATATCACATCTCATGCCATGGTATGGGTGTCAGGTTTTGTAGAAGCATTGGGATATCACATCTCATGCTATCGGAAGGGTATCAGGATT
Organism: Ambystoma mexicanum; assembly: GCF_040938575.1. NCBI lineage: Eukaryota > Metazoa > Chordata > Amphibia > Caudata > Ambystomatidae > Ambystoma > Ambystoma mexicanum. The sequence goes on from NC_090936.1 coordinate 346,272,554, forward strand.
GGATTTGGAAGGAGTTGGATATCCCATCTCATGCTATAGGAAGGGTCTCAGGTTGGAATAGAAGGAGTTGGATATCACATCTCATGTTATAGGAAGGGTCTCAGGATTGGAATGGGAAGGACTTGGATATCACATCTCATGCTGTAGGAAGGGTCTCAGGTTTGGAAAAGGAAGGAGTTGGATATCACATTTCATGTTAGAGGTAGGATCTCAGGTTTGGTATTAGAGGCATTGAGATATCACATCTCATGCTATCAGAAGGGTATCAGGATTGGAATGGGAAGGAGTTGGATATCACATCTCATGCTAAAGGGAGGGTCTCAGGTTTGGAATGGGAAGGATTTGGATATCACATCTCATGTTATAGGAAGGACCTTAGGTTTGGTATTAGAAGCATTGAGATATCACATCTCATGCTATAGGAAGGGTCTCGGGATTGGAATGGGAAGGAGTTGGATATCACATGTTATAGGAAGGATCTCAGGTTTGGTATTAGAAGCATTGAGATATCACATCTCATGCTATAGGAAGGGTCTCAGGATTGGAATGGGAAGGAGTTGGATATCACATCTCATGCTATGGGAAGGGTCTCAGGTTTGGTATAAGCATTGAAATATCACATCTCTGCTATCGGAAGGGTCTCAGGATTGGAATGGGAGGAGCTGGATATCACATCTCATGCTAAAGGAAGGGTCTCAGGTTTGGAAGGGGAAGGATTTGGATATCACATCTCATGTTATAGGATGGGTCTCAGGTTTGGTATTAGAAGCATTGTGATATCACATCTCATGCTATAGGATGTGTCTCAGGATTGGAATGGGAAGGAGTTGGATATCACATCTCATGCTATAGGAAGGGTTTCAGGTTTGGTAGAAGCATTGAGATATCACATCTCATGCTATAGGAAGAGTCTCAGGTTTGGGAAGGGAAGGATTTGGATTTCACATCTCATGTTATAGGATGGTTCTCATGTTTGGTTTTTGAAGCATTGAGATATCACATCTCATGCTATCGGAAGGGTCTCAGGTTTGGAATGGGAAGGAGTTGGATATCACATCTCATGTTATAGGAAGGGTCTCAGGATTGGAATGGGAAGGATTTGGATATCACATCTCTTGCTATAGGAAGGGTCTCAGGTTTTTTATTAGAAACATTGAGATATCACATCTCATGCTATAGGAAGGGTTTTAGGATTGGAATGGGAAGTATTTGGATATCACATCTCATGCTAAAGGAAGGGTCTCAGGTCTGGAATGGGAAGGAATTGGATATCACATCTCATGTTATAGGAAGGGTCTCAGGTTTTTTATTAGAAACATTGAGATATCACATCTCATGTTATAGGACGGTTCCCAGGTTTGGTATTAGAAGCATTGAGATATCACATCTCATGGTATAAGAAGGGTCTCAGGGTTGGAATGGGAAGGAATTGGATATCCCTTCTCATGCTAAAGGAAGGGTCTCAGGTTGGAATGGGTAGGAGTTGGATATCACATCTCATGTTATAGGAAGGGTCTCAAGATTGAAATGGGAAGGATTTGGATATCACATCTCTTGCTATAGGAAGGGTCTCAGGTTTTCTATTAGAAACATTGAGATATGACATCTCATGCTATAGGAAGGGTTTCAGTATTGGAATGGGAAGGATTTGGATTTCACATCTCATGTTATAGGATGGTTCTCATGTTTGGTTTTAGAAGCATTGAGCTATCACATCTCATGCTATCGGAAGGGTCTCAGGATTGGAATGGGATGGAGTTGGATATCACATCTCTGCTATCTGAAGGGTCTCAGGATTGGAATGGGAAGGAGTTTGATATTTCATCTCAAGCTATAGGAAGGGTCTCAGGTTTGGAAAGGGAAGGATTTGGATTTCACATCTCATGTTATAGGATGGTTCTCATGTTTGGTTTTAGAAGCATTGAGATATCACATCTCATGCTATCGGAAGGGTCTCAGGTTTGGAATGGGAAGGACTTGGATATCACATCTCTGCTATCTGATGGGTCTCAGGATTGGAATGGGAAGGAGTTGGATATCCCATCTCGTTATAGGAAGGGTCTCAGGTTTGGTATTAGAAGCAATGAGATATCACATCTCATGCTATAGGAAGGGTCTAAGGTTTGGAAGGGGACGGATTTGGGTATCACATCTCATGTTATAGGACCGGTCTCAGGTTTGGTATTTGAAGCATTGAGATATCAAGTCTCATGGTATAGGACGGGTCTCAGAATTGGAATGAGAAGGAGTTGGATATCACATCTCAAGCTATAGGAAGGGTCTCATGATTGGAATGGGAAGGAGTTGGATATCACATCTCATGTTATAGGAAGGGTCTCAGGATTGGAATGGGAAGGACTTGGATATCACATCTCATTCTATAGGAAGGCTCTCAGTGTTGGAAGGGGAAGGAGTTGGATATCACATTTCATGTTAGAGGTAGGATCTCAGGTTTGGTTTTAGAGGCATTGAGATATCACATCTCATGCTATAGGAAGGGTCTCAGGATTGGAATGGGAAGGAGTTGGATATCAAATCTCATGCTAAAGGGATGGTCTAAGGTTTGGAAGGGGAGGGATTTGGACATCATATCTCATGTTATTGGAAGGATCTCAGGTTTGGTATTAGAAGCATTGAGATATCACATCTCATGCTATCGGAAGGGTCTTAGGTTTGGTATAAGCATTGAGATATCACATCTCTGCTATCGGAAGGGTCTCAGGATTGGAATGGGAAGGATTTGGTTATCACAATTCATGTTATAGGAAGGGTCTCAGGTTTGGTATTAGAAGCATTGAGATATCACATCTCATGCTATAGGAAGGGTCTCAGGAATGGAATGGGAAGGACTTGGATATCACATCTCATGATAAAGGAAGGGTCTAAGGTTTGGAAGGGGAAGGATTTGGATATCACATCTCATGTTATTGGACCGGTCTCAGGTTTGGTATTAGAAGCATTGAGATATCAAGTCTCATGGTATAGGACGGGAGTTTGATATCACATCTCATGCCATGGTATGGGTGTCAGGTTTTGTAGAAGCATTGGGATATCACATCTCATGCTATCGGAAGGGTATCAGGATTGGATTTGGAAGGAGTTGGATATCCCATCTCATGCTATAGGAAGGGTCTCAGGTTGGAATAGAAGGAGTTGGATATCACATCTCATGTTATAGGAAGGGTCTCAGGATTGGAATGGGAAGGACTTGGATATCACATCTCATGCTGTAGGAAGGGTCTCAGGTTTGGAAGGGGAAGGATTTGGATATCATATCTCATGTTATAGGACCGGTCCCAGGTCTGGTATTAGAAGCATTGAGATATCACATCTCATGCTATAGGAGGAGTCTCAGGATTGGAATGGGAAGGAGTTGGATATCACGTCTCATGTTATTGGAAGGGTCTCAGGTTTGGAAAAGGAAGGAGTTGGATATCACATTTCATGTTAGAGGTAGGATCTCAGGTTTGGTATTAGAGGCATTGAGATATCACATCTCATGCTATCAGAAGGGTATCAGGATTGGAATGGGAAGGAGTTGGATATCACATCTCATGCTAAAGGGAGGGTCTCAGGTTTGGAACGGGAAGGATTTGGATATCACATCTCATGTTATAGGAAGGACCTTAGGTTTAGTATTAGAAGCATTGAGATATCACATCTCATGCTATAGGAAGGGTCTCGGGATTGGAATGGGAAGGAGTTGGATATCACATGTTATAGGAAGGATCTCAGGTTTGGTATTAGAAGCAATGAGATATCACATCTCATGCTATAGGAAGGGTCTCAGGATTGGAATGGGAAGGAGTTGGATATCACATCTCATGCTATGGGAAGGGTCTCAGGTTTGGTATAAGCATTGAAATATCACATCTCTGCTATCGGAAGGGTCTCAGGATTGGAATGGGAGGAGCTGGATATCACATCTCATGTTATAGGACGGGTCTCAGGTTTGGTATTAGAAGCATTGTGATATCACATCTCATGCTATAGGATGTGTCTCAGGATTGGAATGGGAAGGAGTTGGATATCACATCTCATGCTATAGGAAGGGTTTCAGGTTTGGTAGAAGCATTGAGATATCACATCTCATGCTATAGGAAGAGTCTCAGGTTTGGGAAGGGAAGGATTTGGATTTCACATCTCATGTTATAGGATGGTTCTCATGTTTGGTTTTTGAAGCATTGAGATATCACATCTCATGCTATCGGAAGGGTCTCAGGTTTGGAATGGGAAGGAGTTGGATATAACATCTCATGCTAAAGGAAGGGTCTCAGGTTGGAATGGGTAGGAGTTGGATATCACATCTCATGTTATAGGAAGGGTCTCAAGATTGAAATGGGAAGGATTTGGATATCACATCTCTTGCTTTAGGAAGGGTCTCAGGTTTTCTATTAGAAACATTGAGATATGACATCTCATGCTATAGGAAGGGTTTCAGTATTGGAATGGGAAGGATTTGGATATCACTTCTCATGTTATAGGATGGTTCTCATGTTTGGTTTTAGAAGCATTGAGCTATCACATCTCATGCTATCGGAAGGGTCTCAGTGGAATGGGATGGAGTTGGATATCACATCTCAAGCTATCTCAGGATTGGAATGGGAAGGAGTTTGATATTTCATCTCAAGCTATAGGAAGGGTCTCAGATTTGGAAAGGGAAGGATTTGGATTTCACATCTCATGTTATAGGATGGTTCTCATGTTTGGTTATAGAAGCATTGAGATATCACATCTCATGCTATCGGAAGGGTCTCAGGTTTGGAATGGGAAGGAGTTGGATATCACATCTCTGCTATCTGAAGGGTCTCATGATTGGAATGGGAAGGAGTTGGATATCACATCTCATGTTATAGGAAGGGTCTCAGGATTGGAATGGGAAGTACTTGGATATCACATCTCATTCTATATGAAGGCTCTCAGGGTTGGAGGGGGAAGGAGTTGGATATCACATTTCATGTTAGAGGTAGGATCTCAGGTTTGGTTTTAGAGGCATTGAGATATCACATCTCATGCTATAGGAAGGGTCTCAGGATTGGAATGGGAAGGAGTTGGATATCAAATCTCATGCTAAAGGGATGGTCTAAGGTTTGGAAGGGGAGGGATTTGGACATCATATCTCATGTTATTGGAAGGATCTCAGGTTTGGTATTAGAAGCATTGAGATATCACATCTCATGCTATCGGAAGGGTCTTAGGTTTGGTATAAGCATTGAGATATCACATCTCTGCTATCGGAAGGGTCTCAGGATTGGAATGGGAAGGATTTGGATATCACAATTCATGTTATAGGAAGGGTCTCAGGTTTGGTATTAGAAGCATTGAGATATCACATCTCATGCTATAGGAAGGGTCTCAGGAATGGAATGGGAAGGACTTGGATATCACATCTCATGATAAAGGAAGGGTCTAAGGTTTGGAAGGGGAAGGATTTGGATATCACATCTCATGTTACTGGACCGGTCTCAGGTTTGGTATTATAAGCATTGAGATATCAAGTCTCATGGTATAGGACGGGAGTTTGATATCACATCTCATGCCATGGTATGGGTGTCAGGTTTTGTAGAAGCATTGGGATATCACATCTCATGCTATCGGAAGGGTATCAGGATTGGATTTGGAAGGAGTTGGATATCCCATCTTGTTAAGACGGATTTCTGAACTCTGTCCTGGTGGCGCAGAAGTTCAGAAGGCCAACCTAATTACTTGGAACAGGGTAACCTCTGGACAAGCCAGACCAATCAAGGTAGCGATCGCGGCGGTCAAGACTAGGTCTCAAGAGGGGTGAGGGTGACTGAAAGCCCGCAATGAGCACACAAAGCAAGAGCGCTTACAAACTACTCCAAACAGTTGTTATATCAAAAATAGATACACATTTATTTTAAGGCCTTTAAAACAACGACCGTAGCGAGAAAATCACAATAACACAGTATTAAGCCAACACATACCAAATCAACACAATATATATACAAATACACAGTCGCAAGCGTTTAAAGCACGAAATATGTAGTCCACCTGAAAGGAAAGGAAAACAGGCAGTGCGATAGCGCTTTTGACTCAGTTCGCCTTTAGAGGCACCTAACTAGATGGAAGTCCGAGCCCTGCGAAGAGTGGAGCCTTGTGCTCAAAGTACCTGCCACGCCGGTGCCAACGGGCAAAAGGGGAAGCTCTTCGGAGGAAGTCAGGCAGTTCGGGTTAGTGCACAGCAGAAGGAGAACAGGTTCCGCAACTCAAGCGCAGCCTCCACAGCGAGCAGAAGCAGAGCGCGAGTACGGCAAAAGGGTGCTGTTTTTACACAGCAGGGAAAAGCAATGGGATACTGCAGGAGGGCGACCAGATCCTAGCTAAACTACTCACCGGTCCCCGAAGCAAGCAGACCCAGGCTTCTCCACGTTTGTTTCAGCAGCTGGCAGGTTCAGAAGAGCAGGGAACGCCTTGTAGTCGTGTAGAGCAAAAAGACGTCCCAATCGACGAAACCAGCACAGTTTTGTTGCCGCAGCAGGACAACGGAGCGGCCGTGTGTATTCAAGCCAAATGTACACTCCTCCCTTCAGACTTGGGAACGCCAAGTGTACGAAGCGTGGGAGAGTGACAATGACTCGAAATACAACACAACCTGGCGGCAGTTACAGAGCAGGACTCCCTTGTAAGCTGGTCAGTCAACTGGATGGCCCAGAGACACTTCCGAAGGCTTACTTGGCAGGAGATGATGAAGTCGCCGGGAATAGCTGTTCCTGCTATTCCAAAGGTCGAAGCACCAGTACAGGCCTTCTGGTTCGATCCAAGGAGGAAAGGGTTTCACAGGACGACAGCAGTGCAAAGGAGGATTCCTTCAGCGGGTCACCAGCGATTCCTCGGTCCAGCCTCGTAGTTGCAGGATACTTGGCTCCTGTATTCCTTCGTTCGTGAGAACTCAGGAGATCGACATGGCAGTGGTGTTTCCAGCTCCCTCTTATCCACGGTTCCCTTCGCGCCAAAACGGAGGGGGGCCAATGGGAGATCCGCTCATCAACACACATACCATACGTGGACCAATCACGGACCACGGTGGTCCCAGGCATTCACACCACCCCAGACTCTCTGGCACCCAGGATGTGTATTGGGACCAGACATCCCAGCCCACACCCTGGAGGCACGCAAACGACATGTAGAAGCCCGCGAAAGCAACCACGTTTCGCGGGAAAGTACATGCCCAAATAAGGAAGGCCCCGGGTCGTCTGACCTGGGGAAGGTGAAGGGAGCAAGCCGGTCAGTGGACAAGACAAAGGAGCCTCGCGGCCTGGCCATTTTGGGAGCCAGGCCACCATTTTGGGTTCAGGGCAAAAACGTGCTCAGAACGCCAAAAGGAGGTCAAAATAAACAAAGCGATCGCTGCCACCATTCGAGTCCCTGAATGACTTGCACCGATCAAATACCATCCTAAAAGAGTATCTAGGGCCTGTAGAAGGCTAGAGACCCAAGAGAGCTGTAACTTAGTTTACAGTGCCCTCTTGTGTCGTGTTGCACTAAAGCTGCGACACGATAAAAGAAACTACGGGAAACCACGTTCCCCGGTACTGACTGTCTTAAGGGCATGTCAGTTTCCCCGTAAGAAAGGAGCGAAAGCCCAGAGAAGTGCGGCAGAAGGCTGTACTTCTCTGGCAAAGTCAACAACAAGGTTAAAAACAATAGCAAAAAGTTTAGGGGTTGCCACATGGAAGGAAAATTCCCTACAATTACGAAATCTTTCCTAACACTCGCCCCTCCCAGACTATGGACAGGGGGAACTAATCCACCCCTGGATGAGTCTCTTGTTCAGGTCGGTTAAACATTCTGGACAACCCATCAGCATTGCTATGTTGGACACCTGGTCTATGCTCAATAGTGAAGTCGAAGCCTTGAAGACTTATGGACCACCTAAGCAACTTTGGATTCTCCCCCTTCATGTTCATTAGCCACTTTAACGGCTTATGGTCAGTCTGCACAGTGAAGTGGGTCCCATAGAGGTAGGGCCTCAGCTTCCTTAGGGCCCACACAACAGAGAAACATTCTTTCTCTACCGTGGACCATCTGAGCTCTCTGTCCTTAAGCTGGCGACTAATAAAACCGATAGGGTGTTCCTTACCCTTCTCATCTACTTGTGATAGTACAGCTCCTATCCCAGTGTCAGAGGCATCCGTCTGCACGATAAAAGGTCTTTGATAATCAGGGGCCCTGAGCACAGGGGCCTGGCACAAGGAGTCTTTTAAGCCATTGAAGGCCTTCTCACACTCGTCGGTCCAAGTTACCTTCTTGGGTTTCTTCGGAGTTGTGAGGGCAGTCAGAGGAGCAGCTATGGTGCCATAGTCTGCCACAAAATTGCGATAATACCCCGTGAGTCCTAAGAAGGCTCTCACTTGGGTTTGCGTAGTGGGGGTAGGCCAGTCTTGTACTGCTTGTACTTTACTGGGTAGAGGCTGTATCCTCCCTCCACCTACTTCATGTCCAAGGTAAACCACTGAGCCTTGTCCAATCTGGCATTTACTAGCCTTTATGGTCAAGTGGGCTTTCTGAAGAGCCTGGAGCACAATCCTGAGGTGTTTCACATGGTCTTCCCAGGTGGCACTGAAAACTGCTATATCGTCCAGATATGCAAGACAGAATTCGTCCAACCCATTCAACACATGATTCACAAGCCTCTGGAAAGTGGCAGGTGCATTCTTCAACCCGAACGGCATTACCCGGAATTGGTAAAGGCCGTCTGGAGTAGAAAATGCTGTCTTCTCCTTGGCATGTTCTGCTAAAGCTATTTGCCAATAGCCAGCAGTGAGGTCAAACGTGCTGAGGTACTTGGAGGCACCCAAAGTATCCACCAGCTCATCTGTTCGAGGCAAGGGGTGTGCATCTGTCTTGGTGACAGCATTCAGAGCCCTGTAATCCACGCAGAACCTCAATTCAGAAGTGCCTGCTTTTGGAACCAAAACCACTGGACTGGACCAAGGACTACTAGAGGGTTCAATCACCCCAAGGTCTAACATCTTGTTGACCTCGGTCTTAATATAAGACCGTACTTTATCTGACATCCGGTATCCCCTACTTTTGGTAGGTACACTGTCTCCTGTGTCAATGTTATGTTTGCACCAAGGTGTCAAACCAGGGGACTGTGAAAACAGGGGGGAAAACTGCCGAAGCAAACTTTTCACCTCAGCCTGCTGATCAGAAGTCAGGTGAGGGGCCACTCGGACACCCTCAACGGAGCTATCTGAAGGACCGCTTTGGAACAGGTCGGGGAGAGGTTCAGACTCCTCTTCCTCAACGTCTGATGCCAGTAGCAGTGCTGCGATTTCGACTCTTGGGACGAAAGCCTTCAGCCTATTTACGTGGAACACTTTTGGAGCCTGTCCAGGCCTTCCAAGGTCCACTAAATAGTTCACCTCACCCAGGGGCTCCACCACTGTGTAAGGGCCTGACCATTTGTCCTGTAAAGCGCGAGGCCTTATTGGATTCATGATCAGGACTTGCTGACCAGGTGTAAAGTTGATGAGGGAAGCTTTCTGGTCGTACCAATGTTTCACCAGCGCTTGCCCTGCCTTCAATTTATCACTAGCCAAGCCCATCAGAAGTACCATCCGTTTTCTGAGCCCTAGCACATAGTCAACTACATTGGTAGTAACAGGGGGAGTGGGCATCTCCCATCCCTCCTTGATAATGGCTAAGGGTCCCCGTACGGGATGACCGAACAGAAGTTCGAAGGGGCTGAAGCCAACACCCTCCTGTGGTACCTCTCGGTAGGCAAACAGCAAGCATGGTAAAAGAAGATCCCATTTTCTTCTCTGGGGCTCCTCCAGAGCCCCAATCATGCTCTTTAACGTTCTGTTGAAACGTTCCACCAGACCATTGGTCTGGGGGTGATATGCAGAAGAGAACTTGTAGGTGACCCCACATTCTTTCCACATAGCCTGCATATACTTCGACATAAAGTTGCTGCCACGATCTGACACAACTTCTTTAGGGAAGCCAACCCTAGTAAATATGCCGAGTAAAGCTTTTGCAACTGACTTGGCAGTTACAGTTTTCAATGGGATGGCCTCAGGATACCTGGTTGCATGGTCGACCAGCACCAGGATAAACCTATTGCCCGAGGATGTTTGCGGGTCAAGGGGACCAACGATGTCGATCCCTACCCTTTCAAATGGTACCCCCACAACTGGGAGCGGTACCAACGGAGCTTGGATTGTCGCGCCAACCTTACCAGACAACTGGCAGGAGGCACAACTCCTGCAGTGACTTTCTACTTGCACCCCCATCTTGGGCCAGTAGAAGTGCATGGATAACCTTTGCTTGGTCCTCTTAATACCAAGGTGACCAGCAAGGGGAACTTCATGCGCCAACTGCAGGAGGAAGGGCCTAACAGCAAGGGGAACCACCAACCTCCTATGGTCTCCTTCTGTAGACTCTGTGGGCTCACTATACAGGAGTCCACCTTCCCAATAAATCCTATGCTTCCCAGGAGGCTCACCCTCAAGCTGGGAGCAGGCCTGTCTCCTTAGGCCTTCCAGAGATGGGCACTCACGTTGGCCTTTACTGAATTCGTCCCTATCAGGACCTCCTTCAACTAACAAGTCTTTTAGTTCAGGATGATCGTTGGGGTCGAATACTTCAGGCATCGCCACCTCCTCGTCAGGCCCGGGCGATTGACCAACTTCCTCCACCGCAGTGGTAGGCGAGCTCGGGGGAATATTCTCCTTCCCCCGTCTTGACTTGTAGACTCCTTTCGCCTTGGGTTTCCCCTTCGGCTGGGGCGGCGTATTGGACTTGGCCAATGCTGCCCGTGCTTGAGACCGTGTGTAGGGTCTTTCGGCAGTGTCTCCTACGAGCCCTAAAGCTCTGAGATCATTACCCAACAAGACCTTTCCCGGGACGTTTCTCTGAATGCTCACTGGAATCCTGACTGCTGTACCATTTAAAGTAAGATTTACAGGGATCACGGGAAACATACGGAGGGGGCCGTCAGCCAACTTAGTGGGCATCAGAGTAGCTCTGGCAACTTCCTCTGAGTCTACCAAGGTAGAATCCACTACAGTTCGACTGCACCCACTATCCCTAAGAGCTGGAGTATCCACTCCATTGATCAGCACACTGTCTTTAAAGTAGTGCTTGGTATTATCCGGAATCCTAGCATACGCCTCTGCGACTTTAGGCTCCCAGGAACCCAGGGACACTAAAACTACCTCAGCCTCTATTCCGCTGGGAAATGAGTCTGAGGAGAAGGATGCTCCTGTAATCTCTTCTTCCTCGTAGGAGGAGAAGGCCAGATTAGCGGAGTGGACCCCCAAAGGTCTAACCTTACAACGGGGATCCCCCTTCACATGGTCAGTTGCTCCACAAGAAAAACAAGCCCCATTGGGTCTGTTTACGTAGGGAGGCTTATTGTAACCAGAGTTCTGTTTCAGAGGCGAACCTCCACTACCCTGTGAGTTCTCTTGTGTCTTACCCTTGTTTTTCTTTTTGTGGCCCTTATGGGAAGAAGATTTAGCTGATTCCCCACCCTCCATATCTTTGGACTTTTTCCCTTCCTCCTGCTTACCAGGATGAGTTTTGTCCTTATGGGACACTCGATGTGACACCCATAAGTCTGCTGCAATGGCCAGCTTCTTAGGATCTATCTCCTTCGAATCGGCCAAATGCTGCTTAAGCTCCGGGGAAGAAGAAGCAAAAATGTGTTCCAGCATGACCAGATTGATCATGCCTTCGAAGGTAGAAACCTTATAACCTTCAACCCAGCCAGTTAAGTTTTTCAAAGATTCAGCGACATAAGATACCCAAGTACCACCTTCCTTTTTCTTATACTCTCGAAAACGCTTTAAATATTGGGTCGGAGTCTTCCCAAACTTTAAAATGAGAGTTTGCTTTAACATTGCGAAATCAGCCCGCTCAGCCTTCGACATTTCCATAATGGCACTACAGCCAGAATGGGGCAGTCTACTGAGCAACCACGCAATCTTATCAGCGTTGTCAACTTCCTGGACCTCGCATGCATACTCAAACGCATTCAGCCAGTCCATAATGTCATTCCTTTCTTCATACACACTGAGCAGATCTTTTGGAAACCGTGGATGAGAGGAAGCCCCAGACCCATGTCTAGGACCCTTGGATCCATTTGCAAACTGAAGCTTGGCCAGTTCCAACTGGTGATCCCTGTCTTTCTGTTTTTCTGCCTGTTCGATTTTTAGTTTGGCTATGCTGAATTCAAGCTCCTGCTGCCTAAACCGCAGCTCTTGCTTCTTGAATTCAAGCATAGCCTCCCCATCAGCACTGGCAGAGGAAACATTAGACATTACATCCTCCCTGTCCTCGTGGTCGCGATGGATCAGTGCAGCGGCAGAACCGTCGGTTCTGCCAGTGAGAGCAGCCCCACCACCTTCTGCACTGTCCTCGGAAGTTATAGCGTCAAGCTGCGCTTCTTGCCACGCCACGATTCTCTGGATCATTTCCAATTTTGTGCCTTGAGAGGAAACACCTCTCTCTGCACACATCTTTTTCAGCGTTTCTGATTTGGAAGCATTTAAAGTTAACAACGTATTTGTTTCCATACTGTTTGATAGGACTATGGCCTTTTTAAAGTTATATTACAACAATTCACTACGTGTACTGTTTGGAATAACCTGAAATGCCTTAGTTCGAGCGCAACACCGGATACCTTCAGTCGTATCCCACCGCTGTACACCAATTTGTTAAGACGGATTTCTGAACTCTGTCCTGGTGGCGCAGAAGTTCAGAAGGCCAACCTAATTACTTGGAACAGGGTAACCTCTGGACAAGCCAGACCAATCAAGGTAGCGATCGCGGCGGTCAAGACTAGGTCTCAAGAGGGGTGAGGGTGACTGAAAGCCCGCAATGAGCACACAAAGCAAGAGCGCTTACAAACTACTCCAAACAGTTGTTATATCAAAAATAGATACACATTTATTTTAAGGCCTTTAAAACAACGACCGTAGCGAGAAAATCACAATAACACAGTATTAAGCCAACACATACCAAATCAACACAATATATATACAAATACACAGTCGCAAGCGTTTAAAGCACGAAATATGTAGTCCACCTGAAAGGAAAGGAAAACAGGCAGTGCGATAACGCTTTTGACTCAGTTCGCCTTTAGAGGCACCTAACTAGATGGAAGTCCGAGCCCTGCGAAGAGTGGAGCCTTGTGCTCAAAGTACCTGCCACGCCGGTGCCAACGGGCAAAAGGGGAAGCTCTTCGGAGGAAGTCAGGCAGTTCGGGTTAGTGCACAGCAGAAGGAGAACAGGTTCCGCAACTCAAGCGCAGCCTCCACAGCGAGCAGAAGCAGAGCGCGAGTACGGCAAAAGGGTGCTGTTTTTACACAGCAGGGAAAAGCAATGGGATACTGCAGGAGGGCGACCAGATCCTAGCTAAACTACTCAACGGTCCCCGAAGCAAGCAGACCCAGGCTTCTCCACGTTTGTTTCAGCAGCTGGCAGGTTCAGAAGAGCAGGGAACGCCTTGTAGTCGTGTAGAGCAAAAAGACGTCCCAATCGACGAAACCAGCACAGTTTTGTTGCCGCAGCAGGACAATGGAGCGGCCGTGTGTATTCAAGCCAAATGTACACTCCTCCCTTCAGACTTGGGAACGCCAAGTGTACGAAGCGTGGGAGAGTGACAAGGACTCGAAATACAACACAACCTGGCGGCAGTTACAGAGCAGGACTCCCTTGTAAGCTGGTCAGTCAACTGGATGGCCCAGAGACACTTCCGAAGGCTTACTTGGCAGGAGATGATGAAGTCGCCGGGAATAGCTGTTCCTGCTATTCCAAAGGTCGAAGCACCAGTACAGGCCTTCTGGTTCGATCCAAGGAGGAAAGGGTTTCACAGGACGACAGCAGTGCAAAGGAGGATTCCTTCAGCGGGTCACCAGCGATTCCTCGGTCCAGCCTCGTAGTTGCAGGATGCTTGGCTCCTGTATTCCTTCGTTCGTGAGAACTCAGGAGATCGACATGGCAGTGGTGTTTCCAGCTCCCTCTTATCCACGGTTCCCTTCGCGCCAAAACAGAGGGGGGCCAATGGGAGATCCGCTCATCAACACACATACCATACGTGGACCAATCACGGACCACGGTGGTCCCAGGCATTCACACCACCCCAGACTCTCTGGCACCCAGGATGTGTATTGGGACCAGACATCCCAGCCCACACCCTGGAGGCACGCAAACGACATGTAGAAGCCCGCGAAAGCAACCACGTTTCGCGGGAAAGTACATGCCCAAATAAGGAAGGCCCCGGGTCGTCTGACCTGGGGAAGGTGAAGGGAGCAAGCCGGTCAGTGGACAAGACAAAGGAGCCTCGCGGCCTGGCCATTTTGGGAGCCAGGCCACCATTTTGGGTTCAGGGCAAAAACGTGCTCAGAACGCCAAAAGGAGCTCAAAATAAACAAAGCGATCGCTGCCACCATTCGAGTCCCTGAATGACTTGCACCGATCAAATACCATCCTAAAAGAGTATCTAGGGCCTGTAGAAGGCTAGAGACCCAGGAGAGCTGTAACTTAGCTTACAGTGCCCTCTTGTGTCGTGTTGCACTAAAGCTGCGACACGATAAAAGAAACTACGGGAAACCACGTTCCCCGGTACTGACTGTCTTAAGGGCATGTCAGTTTCCCCGTAAGAAAGGAGCGAAAGCCCAGAGAAGTGCAGCAGAAGGCTGTACTTCTCTGGCAAAGTCAACAACAAGGTTAAAAACAATAGCAAAAAGTTTAGGGGTTGCCACATGGAAGGAAAATACCCTACAATTACGAAATCTTTCCTAACACATCTCATGCTATAGGAAGGGTCTCAGGTTGGAATAGAAGGAGTTGGATATCACATCTCATGTTATAGGAAGGGTCTCAGGATTGGAATGGGAAGGACTTGGATATCACATCTCATGCTGTAGGAAGGGTCTCAGGTTTGGAAAAGGAAGGAGTTGGATATCACATTTCATGTTAGAGGTAGGATCTCAGGTTTGATATTAGAGGCATTGAGATATCACATCTCATGCTATCAGAAGGGTATCAGGATTGGAATGGGAAGGAGTTGGATATCACATCTCATGCTAAAGGGAGGGTCTCAGGTTTGGAATGGGAAGGATTTGGATATCACATCTCATGTTATAGGAAGGACCTTAGGTTTGGTATTAGAAGCATTGAGATATCACATCTCATGCTATAGGAAGGGTCTCGGGATTGGAATGGGAAGGAGTTGGATATCACATGTTATAGGAAGGATCTCAGGTTTGGTATTAGAAGCATTGAGATATCACATCTCATGCTATAGGAAGGGTCTCAGGATTGGAATGGGAAGGAGTTGGATATCACATCTCATGCTATGGGAAGGGTCTCAGGTTTGGTATAAGCATTGAAATATCACATCTCTGCTATCGGAAGGGTCTCAGGATTGGAATGGGAGGAGCTGGATATCACATCTCATGCTAAAGGAAGGGTCTCAGGTTTGGAAGGGGAAGGATTTGGATATCACATCTCATGTTATAGGATGGGTCTCAGGTTTGGTATTAGAAGCATTGTGATATCACATCTCATGCTATAGGATGTGTCTCAGGATTGGAATGGGAAGGAGTTGGATATCACATCTCATGCTATAGGAAGGGTTTCAGGTTTGGTAGAAGCATTGAGATATCACATCTCATGCTATAGGAAGAGTCTCAGGTTTGGGAAGGGAAGGATTTGGATTTCACATATCATGTTATAGGATGGTTCTCATGTTTGGTTTTTGAAGCATTGAGATATCACATCTCATGCTATCGGAAGGGTCTCAGGTTTGGAATGGGAAGGAGTTGGATATCACATCTCATGTTATAGGAAGGGTCTCAGGATTGGAATGGGAAGGATTTGGATATCACATCTCTTGCTATAGGAAGGGTCTCAGGTTTTTTATTAGAAACATTGAGATATCACATCTCATGCTATAGGAAGGGTTTTAGGATTGGAATGGGAAGTATTTGGATATCACATCTCATGCTAAAGGAAGGGTCTCAGGTCTGGAATGGGAAGGAATTGGATATCACATCTCTTGTTATAGGAAGGGTCTCAGGTTTTTTATTAGAAACATTGAGATATCACATCTCATGTTATAGGACGGTTCCCAGGTTTGGTATTAGAAGCATTGAGATATCACATCTCATGGTATAAGAAGGGTCTCAGGGTTGGAATGGGAAGGAATTGGATATCCCTTCTCATGCTAAAGGAAGGGTCTCAGGTTGGAATGGGTAGGAGTTGGATATCACATCTCATGTTATAGGAAGGGTCTCAAGATTGAAATGGGAAGGATTTGGATATCACATCTCTTGCTATAGGAAGGGTCTCAGGTTTTCTATTAGAAACATTGAGATATGACATCTCATGCTATAGGAAGGGTTTCAGTATTGGAATGGGAAGGATTTGGATTTCACATCTCATGTTATAGGATGGTTCTCATGTTTGGTTTTAGAAGCATTGAGCTATCACATCTCATGCTATCGGAAGGGTCTCAGGATTGGAATGGGATGGAGTTGGATATCACATCTCTGCTATCTGAAGGGTCTCAGGATTGGAATGGGAAGGAGTTTGATATTTCATCTCAAGCTATAGGAAGGGTCTCAGGTTTGGAAAGGGAAGGATTTGGATTTCACATCTCATGTTATAGGATGGTTCTCATGTTTGGTTTTAGAAGCATTGAGATATCACATCTCATGCTATCGGAAGGGTCTCAGGTTTGGAATGGGAAGGAGTTGGATATCACATCTCTGCTATCTGATGGGTCTCAGGATTGGAATGGGAAGGAGTTGGATATCCCATCTCGTTATAGGAAGGGTCTCAGGTTTGGTATTAGAAGCAATGAGATATCACATCTCATGCTATAGGAAGGGTCTAAGGTTTGAAAGGGGACGGATTTGGGTATCACATCTCATGTTATAGGACCGGTCTCAGGTTTGGTATTTGAAGCATTGAGATATCAAGTCTCATGGTATAGGACGGGTCTCAGAATTGGAATGAGAAGGAGTTGGATATCACATCTCAAGCTATAGGAAGGGTCTCATGATTGGAATGGGAAGGAGTTGGATATCACATCTCATGTTATAGGAAGGGTCTCAGGATTGGAATGGGAAGGACTTGGATATCACATCTCATTCTATAGGAAGGCTCTCAGTGTTGGAAGGGGAAGGAGTTGGATATCACATTTCATGTTAGAGGTAGGATCTCAGGTTTGGTTTTAGAGGCATTGAGATATCACATCTCATGCTATAGGAAGGGTCTCAGGATTGGAATGGGAAGGAGTTGGATATCAAATCTCATGCTAAAGGGATGGTCTAAGGTTTGGAAGGGGAGGGATTTGGACATCATATCTCATGTTATTGGAAGGATCTCAGGTTTGGTATTAGAAGCATTGAGATATCACATCTCATGCTATCGGAAGGGTCTTAGGTTTGGTATAAGCATTGAGATATCACATCTCTGCTATCGGAAGGGTCTCAGGATTGGAATGGGAAGGATTTGGTTATCACAATTCATGTTATAGGAAGGGTCTCAGGTTTGGTATTAGAAGCATTGAGATATCACATCTCATGCTATAGGAAGGGTCTCAGGAATGGAATGGGAAGGACTTGGATATCACATCTCATGATAAAGGAAGGGTCTAAGGTTTGGAAGGGGAAGGATTTGGATATCACATCTCATGTTATTGGACCGGTCTCAGGTTTGGTATTAGAAGCATTGAGATATCAAGTCTCATGGTATAGGACGGGAGTTTGATATCACATCTCATGCCATGGTATGGGTGTCAGGTTTTGTAGAAGCATTGGGATATCACATCTCATGCTATCGGAAGGGTATCAGGATTGGATTTGGAAGGAGTTGGATATCCCATCTCATGCTATAGGAAGGGTCTCAGGTTGGAATAGAAGGAGTTGGATATCACATCTCATGTTATAGGAAGGGTCTCAGGATTGGAATGGGAAGGACTTGGATATCACATCTCATGTTGTAGGAAGGGTTTCAGGTTTGGAAGGGGAAGGATTTGGATATCATATCTCATGTTATAGGACCGGTCCCAGGTCTGGTATTAGAAGCCTTGAGATATCACATCTCATGCTATAGGAGGAGTCTCAGGATTGGAATGGGAAGGAGTTGGATATCACGTCTCATGTTATTGGAAGGGTCTCAGGTTTGGAAAAGGAAGGAGTTGGATATCACATTTCATGTTAGAGGTAGGATCTCAGGTTTGGTATTAGAGGCATTGAGATATCACATCTCATGCTATCAGAAGGGTATCAGGATTGGAATGGGAAGGAGTTGGATATCACATCTCATGCTAAAGGGAGGGTCTCAGGTTTGGAATGGGAAGGATTTGGATATCACATCTCATGTTATAGGAAGGACCTTAGGTTTAGTATTAGAAGCATTGAGATATCACATCTCATGCTATAGGAAGGGTCTCGGGATTGGAATGGGAAGGAGTTGGATATCACATGTTATAGGAAGGATCTCAGGTTTGGTATTAGAAGCATTGAGATATCACATCTCATGCTATAGGAAGGGTCTCAGGATTGGAATGGGAAGGAGTTGGATATCACATCTCATGCTATGGGAAGGGTCTCAGGTTTGGTATAAGCATTGAAATATCACATCTCTGCTATCAGAAGGGTCTCAGGATTGGAATGGGAGGAGCTGGATATCACATCTCATGTTATAGGACGGGTCTCAGGTTTGGTATTAGAAGCATTGTGATATCACATCTCATGCTATAGGATGTGTCTCAGGATTGGAATGGGAAGGAGTTGGATATCACATCTCATGCTATAGGAAGGGTTTCAGGTTTGGTAGAAGCATTGAGATATCACATCTCATGCTATAGGAAGAGTCTCAGGTTTGGGAAGGGAAGGATTTGGATTTCACATCTCATGTTATAGGATGGTTCTCATGTTTGGTTTTTGAAGCATTGAGATATCACATCTCATGCTATCGGAAGGGTCTCAGGTTTGGAATGGGAAGGAGTTGGATATCACATCTCATGCTAAAGGAAGGGTCTCAGGTTGGAATGGGTAGGAGTTGGATATCACATCTCATGTTATAGGAAGGGTCTCAAGATTGAAATGGGAAGGATTTGGATATCACATCTCTTGCTATAGGAAGGGTCTCAGGTTTTCTATTAGAAACATTGAGATATGACATCTCATGCTATAGGAAGGGTTTCAGTATTGGAATGGGAAGGATTTGGATTTCACATCTCATGTTATATGATGGTTCTCATGTTTGGTTTTAGAAGCATTGAGCTATCACATCTCATGCTATCGGAAGGGTCTCAGGATTGGAATGGGATGGAGTTGGATATCACATCTCTGCTATCTGAAGGGTCTCAGGATTGGAATGGGAAGGAGTTTGATATTTCATCTCAAGCTATAGGAAGGGTCTCAGGTTTGGAAAGGGAAGGATTTGGATTTCACATCTCATGTTATAGGATGGTTCTCATGTTTGGTTTTAGAAGCATTGAGATATCACATCTCATGCTATCGGAAGGGTCTCAGGTTTGGAATGGGAAGGAGTTGGATATCACATCTCTGCTATCTGATGGGTCTCAGGATTGGAATGGGAAGGAGTTGGATATCCCATCTCGTTATAGGAAGGGTCTCAGGTTTGGTATTAGAAGCAATGAGATATCACATCTCATGCTATAGGAAGGGTCTAAGGTTTGGAAGGGGACGGATTTGGGTATCACATCTCATGTTATAGGACCGGTCTCAGGTTTGGTATTTGAAGCATTGAGATATCAAGTCTCATGGTATAGGACGGGTCTCAGAATTGGAATGAGAAGGAGTTGGATATCACATCTCAAGCTATAGGAAGGGTCTCATGATTGGAATGGGAAGGAGTTGGATATCACATCTCATGTTATAGGAAGGGTCTCAGGATTGGAATGGGAAGGACTTGGATATCACATCTCATTCTATAGGAAGGCTCTCAGTGTTGGAAGGGGAAGGAGTTGGATATCACATTTCATGTTAGAGGTAGGATCTCAGGTTTGGTTTTAGAGCCATTGAGATATCACATCTCATGCTATAGGAAGGGTCTCAGGATTGGAATGGGAAGGAGTTGGATATCAAATCTCATGCTAAAGGGATGGTCTAAGGTTTGGAAGGGGAGGGATTTGGACATCATATCTCATGTTATTGGAAGGATCTCAGGTTTGGTATTAGAAGCATTGAGATATCACATCTCATGCTATCGGAAGGGTCTTAGGTTTGGTATAAGCATTGAGATATCACATCTCTGCTATCGGAAGGGTCTCAGGATTGGAATGGGAAGGATTTGGTTATCACAATTCATGTTATAGGAAGGGTCTCAGGTTTGGTATTAGAAGCATTGAGATATCACATCTCATGCTTTAGGAAGGGTCTCAGGAATGGAATGGGAAGGACTTGGATATCACATCTCATGATAAAGGAAGGGTCTAAGGTTTGGAAGGGGAAGGATTTGGATATCACATCTCATGTTATTGGACCGGTCTCAGGTTTGGTATTAGAAGCATTGAGATATCAAGTCTCATGGTATAGGACGGGAGTTTGATATCACATCTCATGCCATGGTATGGGTGTCAGGTTTTGTAGAAGCATTGGGATATCACATCTCATGCTATCGGAAGGGTATCAGGATTGGATTTGGAAGGAGTTGGATATCCCATCTCATGCTATAGGAAGGGTCTCAGGTTGGAATAGAAGGAGTTGGATATCACATCTCATGTTATAGGAAGGGTCTCAGGATTGGAATGGGAAGGACTTGGATATCACATCTCATGCTGTAGGAAGGGTCTCAGGTTTGGAAGGGGAAGGATTTGGATATCATATCTCATGTTATAGGACCGGTCCCAGGTCTGGTAATAGAAGCATTGAGATATCACATCTCATGCTATAGGAGGAGTCTCAGGATTGGAATGGGAAGGAGTTGGATATCACGTCTCATGTTATTGGAAGGGTCTCAGGTTTGGAAAAGGAAGGAGTTGGATATCACATTTCATGTTAGAGGTAGGATCTCAGGTTTGGTATTAGAGGCATTGAGATATCACATCTCATGCTATCAGAAGGGTATCAGGATTGGAATGGGAAGGAGTTGGATATCACATCTCATGCTAAAGGGAGGGTCTCAGGTTTGGAATGGGAAGGATTTGGATATCACATCTCATGTTATAGGAAGGACCTTAGGTTTAGTATTAGAAGCATTGAGATATCACATCTCATGCTATAGGAAGGGTCTCGGGATTGGAATGGGAAGGAGTTGGATATCACATGTTATAGGAAGGATCTCAGGTTTGGTATTAGAAGCATTGAGATATCACATCTCATGCTATAGGAAGGGTCTCAGGATTGGAATGGGAAGGAGTTGGATATCACATCTCATGCTATGGGAAGGGTCTCAGGTTTGGTATAAGCATTGAAATATCACATCTCTGCTATCGGAAGGGTCTCAGGATTGGAATGGGAGGAGCTGGATATCACATCTCATGTTATAGGACGGGTCTCAGGTTTGGTATTAGAAGCATTGTGATATCACATCTCATGCTATAGGATGTGTCTCAGGATTGGAATGGGAAGGAGTTGGATATCACATCTCATGCTATAGGAAGGGTTTCAGGTTTGGTAGAAGCATTGAGATATCACATCTCATGCTATAGGAAGAGTCTCAGGTTTGGGAAGGGAAGGATTTGGATTTCACATCTCATGTTATAGGATGGTTCTCATGTTTGGTTTTTGAAGCATTGAGATATCACATCTCATGCTATCGGAAGGGTCTCAGGTTTGGAATGGGAAGGAGTTGGATATCACATCTCATGCTAAAGGAAGGGTCTCAGGTTGGAATGGGTAGGAGTTGGATATCACATCTCATGTTATAGGAAGGGTCTCAAGATTGAAATGGGAAGGATTTGGATATCACATCTCTTGCTATAGGAAGGGTCTCAGGTTTTCTATTAGAAACATTGAGATATGACATCTCATGCTATAGGAAGGGTTTCAGTATTGGAATGGGAAGGATTTGGATTTCACATCTCATGTTATAGGATGGTTCTCATGTTTGGTTTTAGAAGCATTGAGCTATCACATCTCATGCTATCGGAAGGGTCTCAGTGGAATGGGATGGAGTTGGATATCACATCTCAAGCTATCTCAGAATTGGAATGGGAAGGAGTTTGATATTTCATCTCAAGCTATAGGAAGGGTCTCAGGTTTGGAAAGGGAAGGATTTGGATTTCACATCTCATGTTATAGGATGGTTCTCATGTTTGGTTTTAGAAGCATTGAGATATCACATCTCATGCTATCGGAAGGGTCTCAGGTTTGGAATGGGAAGGAGTTGGATATCACATCTCTGCTATCTGAAGGGTCTCAGGATTGGAATGGGAAGGAGTTGGATATCCCATCTCGTTATAGGAAGGGTCTCAGGTTTGGTATTAGAAGCAATGAGATATCACATCTCATGCTATAGGAAGGGTCTAAGGTTTGGAAGGGGACGGATTTGGGTATCACATCTCATGTTATAGGACCGGTCTCAGGTTTGGTATTTGAAGCATTGAGATATCAAGTCTCATGGTATAGGACGGGTCTCAGAATTGGAATGAGAAGGAGTTGGATATCACATCTCAAGCTATAGGAAGGGTCTCATGATTGGAATGGGAAGGAGTTGGATATCACATCTCATGTTATAGGAAGGGTCTCAGGATTGGAATGGGAAGGACTTGGATATCACATCTCATTCTATAGGAAGGCTCTCAGGGTTGGAAGGGGAAGGAGTTGGATATCACATTTCATGTTAGACGTAGGATCTCAGGTTTGGTTTTAGAGGCATTGAGATATCACATCTCATGCTATAGGAAGGGTCTCAGGATTGGAATGGGAAGGAGTTGGATATCAAATCTCATGCTAAAGGGATGGTCTAAGGTTTGGAAGGGGAGGGATTTGGACATCATATCTCATGTTATTGGAAGGATCTCAGGTTTGGTATTAGAAGCATTGAGATATCACATCTCATGCTAACGGAAGGGTCTTAGGTTTGGTATAAGCATTGAGATATCACATCTCTGCTATCGGAAGGGTCTCAGGATTGGAATGGGAAGGATTTGGATATCACAATTCATGTTATAGGAAGGGTCTCAGGTTTGGTATTAGAAGCATTGAGATATCACATCTCATGCTATAGGAAGGGTCTCAGGAATGGAATGGGAAGGACTTGGATATCACATCTCATGATAAAGGAAGGGTCTAAGGTTTGGAAGGGGAAGGATTTGGATATCACATCTCATGTTATTGGACCGGTCTCAGGTTTGGTATTAGAAGCATTGAGATATCAAGTCTCATGGTATAGGACGGGAGTTTGATATCACATCTCATGCCATGGTATGGGTGTCAGGTGTTGTAGAAGCATTGGGATATCACATCTCATGCTATCGGAAGTTTATCAGGATTGGATTTGGAAGGAGTTGGATATCCCATCTCATGCTATAGGAAGGGTCTCAGGTTGGAATAGAAGGAGTTGGATATCACATCTCATGTTATAGGAAGGGTCTCAGGATTGGAATGGGAAGGACTTGGATATCACATCTCATGCTGTAGGAAGGGTCTCAGGTTTGGAAGGGGAAGGATTTGGATATCATATCTCATGTTATAGGACCGGTCCCAGGTCTGGTATTAGAAGCATTGAGATATCACATCTCATGCTATAGGAGGAGTCTCAGGATTGGAATGGGAAGGAGTTGGATATCACGTCTCATGTTATAGGAAGGGTCTCAGGTTTGGAAAAGGAAGGAGTTGGATATCACATTCCATGTTAGAGGTAGGATCTCAGGTTTGGTATTAGAGGCATTGAGATATCACATCTCATGCTATCAGAAGGGTATCAGGATTGGAATGGGAAGGAGTTGGATATCACATCTCATGCTAAAGGGAGGGTCTCAGGTTTGGAATGGGAAGGATTTGGATATCACATCTCATGTTATAGGAAGGACCTTAGGTTTGGTATTAGAAGCATTGAGATATCACATCTCATGCTATAGGAAGGGTCTCGGGATTGGAATGGGAAGGAGTTGGATATCACATGTTATAGGAAGGATCTCAGGTTTGGTATTAGAAGCATTGAGATATCACATCTCATGCTATAGGAAGGGTCTCAGGATTGGAATGGGAAGGAGTTGGATATCACATCTCATGCTATGGGAAGGGTCTCAGGTTTGGTATAAGCATTGAAATATCACATCTCTGCTATCGGAAGGGTCTCAGGATTGGAATGGGAAGGAGTTGGATATCCCATCTCGTTATAGGAAGGGTCTCAGGTTTGGTATTAGAAGCAATGAGATATCACATCTCATGCTATAGGAAGGGTCTAAGGTTTGGAAGGGGACGGATTAGGGTATCACATCTCATGTTATAGGACCGGTCTCAGGTTTGGTATTTGAAGCATTGAGATATCAAGTCTCATGGTATAGGACGGGTCTCAGAATTGGAATGAGAAGGAGTTGGATATCACATCTCAAGCTATAGGAAGGGTCTCATGATTGGAATGGGAAGGAGTTGGATATCACATCTCATGTTATAGGAAGGGTCTCAGGATTGGAATGGGAAGGACTTGGATATCACATCTCATTCTATAGGAAGGCTCTCAAGGTTGGAAGGGGAAGGAGTTGGATATCACATTTCATGTTAGAGGTAGGATCTCAGGTTTGGTTTTAGAGGCATTGAGATATCACATCGCATGCTATAGGAAGGGTCTCAGGATTGGAATGGGAAGGAGTTGGATATCAAATCTCATGCTAAAGGGATGGTCTAAGGTTTGGAAGGGGAGGGATTTGGACATCATATCTCATGTTATTGGAAGGATCTCAGGTTTGGTATTAGAAGCATTGAGATATCACATCTCATGCTATCGGAAGGGTCTTAGGTTTGGTATAAGCATTGAGATATCACATCTCTGCTATCGGAAGGGTCTCAGGATTGGAATGGGAAGGATTTGGATATCACAATTCATGTTATAGGAAGGGTCTCAGGTTTGGTATTAGAAGCATTGAGATATCACATCTCATGCTATAGGAAGGGTCTCAGGAATGGAATGGGAAGGACTTGGATATCACATCTCATGATAAAGGAAGGGTCTAAGGTTTGGAAGGGGAAGGAGTTGGATATCACATTTCATGTTAGAGGAAGGATCTCAGGTTTGGTATTAGAGGCCTTGAGATATCACATCTCATGCTATAGGAAGGGTCTCAGGATTGGAATGGGAAGGAGTTGGATATCACATCTCAAGCTATAGGAAGGGTCTCAGGTTTGGTATAAGCATTGAGATATCACATCTCATGCTATAGGAAGGGTCTCAGGATTTGAATGGGAAGAAGTTGGATATCACATCTCATGCTATAGGAAGGGTCTCAGGTTTGGTATAAGCATTGAGATATCACATCTCATGCTATAGGAAGGGTCTCAGGGTTGGAATGGGAAGGAGTTGTATATGACATCTCATGCCATAGGAAGGGTCTCAGGTTTGGTATAAGCATTGAGATATCACATCACATGCTATAGGAAGGGTCTCAGGATTGGAATGGGAAGGACTTGGATATCATATCTCATGCTATAGGCAGGGTCTCAGGTTTGGAAAGGGAAGGAGATGGATATCACATTTCATGTTAGAGGTGGGATCTCAGGTTTGGTATTAGAGGCATTGAGATACCACATCTCATGCTATCAGAAGGGTCTCAGGATTGGAATGGGAAGGAGTTGGATATCACATTTCATGCTAAAGGGAGGGTCTCAGGTTTGGTATAAGCATTGAGATATCACATCTCATGCTATAGGAAGGGTCTCAGGATTGGAATGGGAAGGATTTGGATATCACATCTTATGCTATAGGAAGGGTCTCAGGTTTGGTATAAGCATTGAGATATCACATCTCATGCTGTAGGAAGGGTCTCAGGATTGGAATGGGAAGAAGTTGGATATCAATATCACATCTCATGCTATAGGAAGGGTCTCAGGTTTGGTATAAGCATTGAGATATCACATCTCATGCTATAGGAAGGGTCTCAGGGTTGGAATGGGAAGGAGTTGCATATGACATCTCATGCCATAGGAAGGGTCTCAGGTTTGGTATAAGCATTGAGATATCACATCACATGCTATAGGAAGGGTCTCAGGATTGGAATGGGAAGGACTTGGATATCACATCTCATGCTATAGGCAGGGTCTCAGGTTTGGAAAGGGAAGGAGGTGGATATCACATTTCATGTTAGAGGTAGGATCTCAGGTTTGGTATTAGAGGCATTGAGATATCACATCTCATGCTATCAGAAGGGTCTCAGGATTGGAATGGGAAGGAGTTGGATATCACATTTCATGCTAAAGGGAGGGTCTCAGGTTTGGAAGGGGAAGGATTTGGAAATCACATCTCATATTATAGGAAGGATCTCAGGTTTGGTATTAGAAGCATTGAGATATCACATCTCATGCTATCGGAAGGATCTCAGGTTTGGTATAAGAGGCATTGAGATATCACATCTCATGCTATCATAAGGGTCTCAGGATTGGAATGGGAAGGAGTTGGATATCACATCTCATGTTATAGGAAGGATCTCAGGTTTGGTATTAGAAGCATTGAGACATCACATCTCATGCTATAGGAAGGGTCTCAGGATTGGAATGGGAAGGAGTTGGATATCACATCTCATGCTATAGGAAGGGTCTCAGGTTTGGTATAAGCATTGAGATATCACATCTCATGCTATAGGAAGGGTCTCAGGATTGGAATGGGAAGGATTTGGATATCACATCTTATGCTATAGGAAGGGTCTCAGATTTGGTATAAGCATTGAGATATCACATCTCATGCTATAGGAAGGGTCTCAGGATTGGAATGGGAAGGAGTTGTATATGACATCTCAGGCCATAGGAAGGGTCTCAGATTTGGTATAAGCATTGAGATATCACATCTCATGATATCGGAAGGGTCTCAGGATTGGAATGGGAAGGAGTTGGATATCACATCTCATGATAAAGGAAGGGTCTAAGGTTTGGAAGGGGAAGGATTTGGATATCACATCTCATGTTATAGGACGGGTCTCAGGTTTGGTATTAGAAGCATTGAGATATCAAGTCTCATGGTATAAGAAGGGTCTCAGGATTGGAATGGGAAGGAGTTGGATATCACATCTCATGCCATAGTATGGGTCTCAGGTTTGGTAGAAGCATTGGGATATCACATCTCATGCTATCGGAAGGGTATCAGTATTGGATTTGGAAGGAGTTGGATATCCCATCTCATGCTATAGGAAAGGTCTCAGGTTGGAATGGGAAGGAGTTGGATATCACATTTCATGTTATAGGAAGGGTGTCAGGATTGGAATGGGAAGGACTTGGATATCATATCTTATGCTATAGGAAGGCTCTCAGGTTTGGAAGGGGAAGGAGTTGGATATCACATTTCATGTTAGAGGAAGGATCTCAGGTTTGGTATTAGAGGCCTTGAGATATCACATCTCATGCTATAGGAAGGGTCTCAGGATTGGAATGGGAAGGAGTTGGATATCACATCTCAAGCTATAGGAAGGGTCTCAGGTTTGGTATACGCATTGAGATATCACATCTCATGCTATAGGAAGGGTCTCAGGATTGGAATGGGAAGAAGTTGGATATCACATCTCATGCTATAGGAAGGGTCTCAGGATTGGAATGGGAAGGAGTTGTATATGCCATCTCATGCCATAGGAAGGGTCTCAGGTTTGGTATAAGCATTGAGATATCACATCACATGCTATAGGAAGGGTCTCAGGATTGGAATGGGAAGGACTTGGATATCACATATCATGCTATAGGCAGGGTCTCAGGTTTGGAAAGGGAAGGAGATGGATATCACATTTCATGTTAGAGGTAGGATCTCAGGTTTGGTATTAGAGGCATTGAGATATCACATCTCATGCTATCAGAAGGGTCTCAGGATTGGAATGGGAAGGAGTTGGATATCACATCTCATGCTAAAGGGAGGGTCTAAGGTTTGGAAGGGGAAGGATTTGGAAATCACATCTCATATTATAGGGAGGATCTCAGGTTTGGTATTAGAAGCATTGAGATATCACATCTCATGCTATCGGAAGGATCTCAGGTTTGTTATAAGAGGCATTGAGATATCACATCTCATGCTATCATAAGGGTCTCAGGATTGGAATGGGAAGGAGTTGGATATCACATCTCATGTTATAGGAAGGATCTCAGGTTTGGTATTGGAAGCATTGAGACATCACATCTCATGCTATAGGAAGGGTCTCAGGATTGGAATGGGAAGGAGTTGGATATCACACCTCATGCTATAGGAAGGGTCTCAGATTTGGTATAAGCATTGAGATATCACATCTCATGCTATAGGAAGGGTCTCAGGATTGGAATGGGAAGGAGTTGTATATGACATCTCAGGCCATAGGAAGGGTCTCAGGTTTGATATAAGCATTGAGATATCACATCTCTGCTATCGGAAGGGTCTCAGGATTGGAATGGGAAGGAGTTGGATATCCCATCTGAGTTGGATATCCCATCTCATGTTATAGGAAGGGTCTCAGGTTTGGTATTAGAAGCATTGAGATATCACATCTCATGCTATAGGAAGGGTCTCAGGATTGTAATGGGGAGGACTTGGATGTCACATCTCATGCTATAGGGAGGGTCTCAAGTTTGATATTAGAAGCATTGAGATAACAAATGTCATGATATCGGAAGGGTCTCAGGATTGGAATGGGAAGGACTTGGATATCACATCTCATGATAAAAGAAGGGTCTAAGGTTTGGAAGGGGAAGGATTTGGATATCACATCTCATGTTATAGGACGGGTCTCAGGTTTGGTATTAGAAGCATTGAGATATCAAGTCTCATGGTATAGGAAGGGTCTCAGAATTGGAATCGGAAGAAGTTGGATATCACATCTCAAGCTATAGGAAGGGTCTCAGGATTGGAATGGGAAGGAGTTTGATATCACATCTCATGCCATAGTATGGGTCTCAGATTTGGTAGAAGCATTGGGATATCACATCTCATGCTATCGGAATGGTATCAGTATTGGATTTGGAAGGAGTTGGATATCCCATCTCATGCTATAAGAAAGGTCTCAGGTTGGAATGGGATGGAGTTGGATATCACATTTCATGTTATAGGAAGGGTCTCAGGATTGGAATGGGAAGGACTTGGATATCATATCTCATGCTATAGGAAGGCTCTCAGGTTTGGAAGGGGAAGGAGTTGGATATCACATTTCATGTTAGAGGAAGGATCTCAGGTTTGGTATTAGAGGCCTTGAGATATCACATCTCATGCTATAGGAAGGGTCTCAGGATTGGAATGGGAAGGAGTTGGATATCACATCTCATGCTATAGGAAGGGTCTCAGGATTGGAATTGGAAGGAGTTGGATATCCCATCTCATGTTATAGGACGGGTTTCAGGTTTGTTATTAGAATCATTGAGATATCATATTGCACGCTGCAGGAAGGGTCTAAGGATTGGAATGGGAAGGACTTGGATATCACATCTCATGCTATAGATAGGCTCTCAGATTTGGAAAGGGAAGGAGTTGGATATCACATTTCATGTTAGAGGAAGGATCTTAGGTTTGGTATTAGAGGCATTGAGATATCACATCTCATGCTATAGGAAGCGTCTCAGGATTGGAATGGGAAGGAGTTGGGTATCACATCTCATGCTATAGGAAGGGTCTCAGGATTGGTATAAGTATTGAGATATAACATCTCATGCTATAGGAAGGGTCTCAGGATTGGAATGGAAGGAGTTGGATATCACATCTCATGTTATAGGAAGGATCTCAGGTTTGGTATTAGACGCATTGAGACATCACATCTCATGCTATAGGAAGGGTCTCAGGATTGGAATGGGAAGGAGTTGGATATCACATCTCATGCTATAGGAAGGGTCTCAGGTTTGGTATAAGCATTGAGATATCACATCTCATGCTATAGGAAGGGTCTCAGGATTGGAATGGGAAGGAGTTGTATATGACATCTCATGCCGTAGGAAGGGTCTCAGGTTTCGTATAAGCATTGAGATATCACATCTCTGCTATTGGAAGGGTCTCAGGATTGGAATGGGAAGGAGTTGGATATCACATCTCATTCTATAGGAAGGCTATCAGGGTTGGAAGGGGAAGGAGTTGGATATCACATTTCATGTTAGAGGTAGGATCTCAGGTTTGGTTTTAGAGGCATTGAGATATCACATCTCATGCTATAGGAAGGGTCTCAGGATTGGAATGGGAAGGAGTTGGATATCAAATCTCATGCTAAAGGGATGGTCTAAGGTTTGGAAGGGGAGGGATTTGGACATCATATCTCATGTTATTGGAAGGATCTCAGGTTTGGTATTAGAAGCATTGAGATATCACATCTCATGCTATCGGAAGGGTCTTAGGTTTGGTATAAGCATTGAGATATCACATCTCTGCTATCGGAAGGGTCTCAGGATTGGAATGGGAAGGATTTGGTTATCACAATTCATGTTATAGGAAGGGTCTCAGGTTTGGAATGGGAAGGACTTGGATATCACATCTCATGCTGTAGGAAGGGTCTCAGGTTTGGAAGGGGAAGGATTTGGATATCATATCTCATGTTATAGGACCGGTCCCAGGTCTGGTATTAGAAGCATTGAGATATCACATCTCATGCTATAGGAGGAGTCTCAGGATTGGAATGGGAAGGAGTTGGATATCACGTCTCATGTTATAGGAAGGGTCTCAGGTTTGGAAAAGGAAGGAGTTGGATATCACATTTCATGTTAGAGGTAGGATCTCAGGTTTGGTATTAGAGGCATTGAGATATCACATCTCATGCTATCAGAAGGGTATCAGGATTGGAATGGGAAGGAGTTGGATATCACATCTCATGCTAAAGGGAGGGTCTCAGGTTTGGAATGGGAAGGATTTGGATATCACATCTCATGTTATAGGAAGGACCTTAGGTTTAGTATTAGAAGCATTGAGATATCACATCTCATGCTATAGGAAGGGTCTCGGGATTGGAATGGGAAGGATTTGGATATCACATGTTATAGGAAGGATCTCAGGTTTGGTATTAGAAGCATTGAGATATCACATCTCATGCTATAGGAAGGGTCTCAGGATTGGAATGGGAAGGAGTTGGATATCACATCTCATGCTATGGGAAGGGTCTCAGGTTTGGTATAAGCATTGAAATATCACATCTCTGCTATCGGAAGGGTCTCAGGATTGGAATGGGAGGAGCTGGATATCACATCTCATGTTATAGGACGGGTCTCAGGTTTGGTATTAGAAGCATTGTGATATCACATCTCATGCTATAGGATGTGTCTCAGGATTGGAATGGGAAGGAGTTGGATATCACATCTCATGCTATAGGAAGGGTTTCAGGTTTGGTAGAAGCATTGAGATATCACATCTCATGCTATAGGAAGAGTCTCAGGTTTGGGAAGGGAAGGATTTGGATTTCACATCTCATGTTATAGGATGGTTCTCATGTTTGG
Source organism: Ambystoma mexicanum (assembly GCF_040938575.1). Lineage (NCBI taxonomy): Eukaryota > Metazoa > Chordata > Amphibia > Caudata > Ambystomatidae > Ambystoma > Ambystoma mexicanum. The sequence continues at coordinate 346,304,080 of NC_090936.1, forward strand.
TTTTTGAAGCATTGAGATATCACATCTCATGCTATCGGAAGGGTCTCAGGTTTGGAATGGGAAGGAGTTGGATATCACATCTCATGCTAAAGGAAGGGTCTCAGGTTGGAATGGGTAGGAGTTGGATATCACATCTCATGTTATAGGAAGGGTCTCAAGATTGAAATGGGAAGGATTTGGATATCACATCTCTTGCTATAGGAAGGGTCTCAGGTTTTCTATTAGAAACATTGAGATATGACATCTCATGCTATAGGAAGGGTTTCAGTATTGGAATGGGAAGGATTTGGATTTCACATCTCATGTTATAGGATGGTTCTCATGTTTGGTTTTAGAAGCATTGAGCTATCACATCTCATGCTATCGGAAGGGTCTCAGGATTGGAATGGGATGGAGTTGGATATCACATCTCAAGCTATCTCAGGATTGGAATGGGAAGGAGTTTGATATTTCATCTCAAGCTATAGGAAGGGTCTCAGGTTTGGAAAGGGAAGGATTTGGATTTCACATCTCATGTTATAGGATGGTTCTCATGTTTGGTTTTAGAAGCATTGAGATATCACATCTCATGCTATCGGAAGGGTCTCAGGTTTGGAATGGGAAGGAGTTGGATATCACATCTCTGCTATCTGAAGGGTCTCAGGATTGGAATGGGAAGGAGTTGGATATCCCATCTCGTTATAGGAAGGGTCTCAGGTTTGGTATTAGAAGCAATGAGATATCACATCTCATGCTATAGGAAGGGTCTAAGGTTTGGAAGGGGACGGATTTGGGTATCACATCTCATGTTATAGGACCGGTCTCAGGTTTGGTATTTGAAGCATTGAGATATCAAGTCTCATGGTATAGGACGGGTCTCAGAATTGGAATGAGAAGGAGTTGGATATCACATCTCAAGCTATAGGAAGGGTCTCATGATTGGAATGGGAAGGAGTTGGATATCACATCTCATGTTATAGGAAGGGTCTCAGGATTGGAATGGGAAGGACTTGGATATCACATCTCATTCTATAGGAAGGCTCTCAAGGTTGGAAGGGGAAGGAGTTGGATATCACATTTCATGTTAGAGGTAGGATCTCAGGTTTGGTTTTAGAGGCATTGAGATATCACATCTCATGCTATAGGAAGGGTCTCAGGATTGGAATGGGAAGGAGTTGGATATCAAATCTCATGCTAAAGGGATGGTCTAAGGTTTGGAAGGGGAGGGATTTGGACATCATATCTCATGTTATTGGAAGGATCTCAGGTTTGGTATTAGAAGCATTGAGATATCACATCTCATGCTAACGGAAGGGTCTTAGGTTTGGTATAAGCATTGAGATATCACATCTCTGCTATCGGAAGGGTCTCAGGATTGGAATGGGAAGGATTTGGATATCACAATTCATGTTATAGGAAGGGTCTCAGGTTTGGTATTAGAAGCATTGAGATATCACATCTCATGCTATAGGAAGGGTCTCAGGAATGGAATGGGAAGGACTTGGATATCACATCTCATGATAAAGGAAGGGTCTAAGGTTTGGAAGGGGAAGGATTTGGATATCACATCTCATGTTATTGGACCGGTCTCAGGTTTGGTATTAGAAGCATTGAGATATCAAGTCTCATGGTATAGGACGGGAGTTTGATATCACATCTCATGCCATGGTATGGGTGTCAGGTGTTGTAGAAGCATTGGGATATCACATCTCATGCTATCGGAAGTTTATCAGGATTGGATTTGGAAGGAGTTGGATATCCCATCTCATGCTATAGTAAGGGTCTCAGGTTGGAATAGAAGGAGTTGGATATCACATCTCATGTTATAGGAAGGGTCTCAGGATTGGAATGGGAAGGACTTGGATATCACATCTCATGCTGTAGGAAGGGTCTCAGGTTTGGAAGGGGAAGGATTTGGATATCATATCTCATGTTATAGGACCGGTCCCAGGTCTGGTATTAGAAGCATTGAGATATCACATCTCATGCTATAGGAGGAGTCTCAGGATTGGAATGGGAAGGAGTTGGATATCACGTCTCATGTTATAGGAAGGGTCTCAGGTTTGGAAAAGGAAGGAGTTGGATATCACATTCCATGTTAGAGGTAGGATCTCAGGTTTGGTATTAGAGGGATTGAGATATCACATCTCATGCTATCAGAAGGGTATCAGGATTGGAATGGGAAGGAGTTGGATATCACATCTCATGCTAAAGGGAGGGTCTCAGGTTTGGAATGGGAAGGATTTGGATATCACATCTCATGTTATAGGAAGGACCTTAGGTTTGGTATTAGAAGCATTGAGATATCACATCTCATGCTATAGGAAGGGTCTCGGGATTGGAATGGGAAGGAGTTGGATATCACATGTTATAGGAAGGATCTCAGGTTTGGTATTAGAAGCATTGAGATATCACATCTCATGCTATAGGAAGGGTCTCAGGATTGGAATGGGAAGGAGTTGGATATCACATCTCATGCTATGGGAAGGGTCTCAGGTTTGGTATAAGCATTGAAATATCACATCTCTGCTATCGGAAGGGTCTCAGGATTGGAATGGGAAGGAGTTGGATATCCCATCTCGTTATAGGAAGGGTCTCAGGTTTGGTATTAGAAGCAATGAGATATCACATCTCATGCTATAGGAAGGGTCTAAGGTTTGGAAGGGGACGGATTTGGGTATCACATCTCATGTTATAGGACCGGTCTCAGGTTTGGTATTTGAAGCATTGAGATATCAAGTCTCATGGTATAGGACGGGTCTCAGAATTGGAATGAGAAGGAGTTGGATATCACATCTCAAGCTATAGGAAGGGTCTCATGATTGGAATGGGAAGGAGTTGGATATCACATCTCATGTTATAGGAAGGGTCTCAGGATTGGAATGGGAAGGACTTGGATATCACATCTCATTCTATAGGAAGGCTCTCAAGGTTGGAAGGGAAGGAGTTGGATATCACATTTCATGTTAGAGGTAGGATCTCAGGTTTGGTTTTAGAGGCATTGAGATATCACATCGCATGCTATAGGAAGGGTCTCAGGATTGGAATGGGAAGGAGTTGGATATCAAATCTCATGCTAAAGGGATGGTCTAAGGTTTGGAAGGGGAGGGATTTGGACATCATATCTCATGTTATTGGAAGGGTCTTAGGTTTGGTATAAGCATTGAGATATCACATCTCTGCTATCGGAAGGGTCTCAGGATTGGAATGGGAAGGATTTGGATATCACAATTCATGTTATAGGAAGGGTCTCAGGTTTGGTATTAGAAGCATTGAGATATCACATCTCATGCTATAGGAAGGGTCTCAGGAATGGAATGGGAAGGACTTGGATATCACATCTCATGATAAAGGAAGGGTCTAAGGTTTGGAAGGGGAAGGAGTTGGATATCACATTTCATGTTAGACGAAGGATCTCAGGTTTGGTATTAGAGGCCTTGAGATATCACATCTCATGCTATAGGAAGGGTCTCAGGATTGGAATGGGAAGGAGTTGGATATCACATCTCAAGCTATAGGAAGGGTCTCAGGTTTGGTATAAGCATTGAGATATCACATCTCATGCTATAGGAAGGGTCTCAGGATTTGAATGGGAAGAAGTTGGATATCACATCTCATGCTATAGGAAGGGTCTCAGGTTTGGTATAAGCATTGAGATATCACATCTCATGCTATAGGAAGGGTCTCAGGGTTGGAATGGGAAGGAGTTGTATATGACATCTCATGCCATAGGAAGGGTCTCAGGTTTGGTATAAGCATTGAGATATCACATCACATGCTATAGGAAGGGTCTCAGGATTGGAATGGGAAGGACTTGGATATCATATCTCATGCTATAGGCAGGGTCTCAGGTTTGGAAAGGGAAGGAGATGGATATCACATTTCATGTTAGAGGTGGGATCTCAGGTTTGGTATTAGAGGCATTGAGATACCACATCTCATGCTATCAGAAGGGTCTCATTATTGGAATGGGAAGGAGTTGGATATCACATTTCATGCTAAAGGGAGGGTCTCAGGTTTGGTATAAGCATTGAGATATCACATCTCATGCTATAGGAAGGGTCTCAGGATTGGAATGGGAAGGATTTGGATATCACATCTTATGCTATAGGAAGGGTCTCAGGTTTGGTATAAGCATTGAGATATCACATCTCATGCTGTAGGAAGGGTCTCGGGATTGGAATGGGAAGAAGTTGGATATCAATATCACATCTCATGCTATAGGAAGGGTCTCAGATTTGGTATAAGCATTGAGATATCACATCTCATGCTATAGGAAGGGTCTCAGGATTGGAATGGGAAGGAGTTGTATATGACATCTCAGGCCATAGGAAGGGTCTCAGATTTGGTATAAGCATTGAGATATCACATCTCATGATATCGGAAGGGTCTCAGGATTGGAATGGGAAGGAGTTGGATATCACATCTCATGATAAAGTAAGGGTCTAAGGTTTGGAAGGGGAAGGATTTGGATATCACATCTCATGTTATAGGACGGGTCTCAGGTTTGGTATTAGAAGCATTGAGATATCAAGTCTCATGGTATAAGAAGGGTCTCAGGATTGGAATGGGAAGGAGTTGGATATCACATCTCATGCCATAGTATGGGTCTCAGGTTTGGTAGAAGCATTGGGATATCACATCTCATGCTATCGGAAGGGTATCAGTATTGGATTTGGAAGGAGTTGGATATCCCATCTCATGCTATAGGAAAGGTCTCTGGTTGGAATGGGAAGGAGTTGGATATCACATTTCATGTTATAGGAAGGGTCTCAGGATTGGAATGGGAAGGACTTGGATATCATATCTTATGCTATAGGAAGGCTCTCAGGTTTGGAAGGGGAAGGAGTTGGATATCACATTTCATGTTAGAGGAAGGATCTCAGGTTTGGTATTAGAGGCCTTGAGATATCACATCTCATGCTATAGGAAGGGTCTCAGGATTGGAATGGGAAGGAGTTGGATATCACATCTCAAGCTATAGGAAGGGTCTCAGGTTTGGTATACGCATTGAGATATCACATCTCATGCTATAGGAAGGGTCTCAGGATTGGAATGGGAAGAAGTTGGATATCACATCTCATGCTATAGGAAGGGTCTCAGGATTGGAATGGGAAGGAGTTGTATATGCCATCTCATGCCATAGGAAGGGTCTCAGGTTTGGTATAAGCATTGAGATATCACATCACATGCTATAGGAAGGGTCTCAGGATTGGAATGGGAAGGACTTGGATATCACATATCATGCTATAGGCAGGGTCTCAGGTTTGGAAAGGGAAGGAGATGGATATCACATTTCATGTTAGAGGTAGGATCTCAGGTTTGGTATTAGAGGCATTGAGATATCACATCTCATGCTATCAGAAGGGTCTCAGGATTGGAATGGGAAGGAGTTGGATATCACATCTCATGCTAAAGGGAGGGTCTAAGGTTTGGAAGGGGAAGGATTTGGAAATCACATCTCATATTATAGGAAGGATCTCAGGTTTGGTATTAGAAGCATTGAGATATCACATCTCATGCTATCGGAAGGATCTCAGGTTTGTTATAAGAGGCATTGAGATATCACATCTCATGCTATCATAAGGGTCTCAGGATTGGAATGGGAAGGAGTTGGATATCACATCTCATGTTATAGGAAGGATCTCAGGTTTGGTATTGGAAGCATTGAGACATCACATCTCATGCTATAGGAAGGGTCTCAGGATTGGAATGGGAAGGAGTTGGATATCACATCTCATGCTATAGGAAGGGTCTCAGATTTGGTATAAGCATTGAGATATCACATCTCATGCTATAGGAAGGGTCTCAGGATTGGAATGGGAAGGAGTTGTATATGACATCTCAGGCCATAGGAAGGGTCTCAGGTTTGATATAAGCATTGAGATATCACATCTCTGCTATCGGAAGGGTCTCAGGATTGGAATGGGAAGGAGTTGGATATCCCATCTGAGTTGGATATCCCATCTCATGTTATAGGAAGGGTCTCAGGTTTGGTATTAGAAGCATTGAGATATCACATCTCATGCTATAGGAAGGGTCGCAGGATTGTAATGGGGAGGACTTGGATGTCACATCTCATGCTATAGGGAGGGTCTCAAGTTTGATATTAGAAGCATTGAGATAACAAATGTCATGATATCGGAAGGGTCTCAGGATTGGAATGGGAAGGAGTTGGATATCACATCTCATGATAAAGGAAGGGTCTAAGGTTTGGAAGGGGAAGGATTTGGATATCACATCTCATGTTATAGGATGGGTCTCAGGTTTGGTATTAGAAGCATTGAGATATCAAGTCTCATGGTATAGGAAGGGTCTCAGAATTGGAATCGGAAGAAGTTGGATATCACATCTCAAGCTATAGGAAGGGTCTCAGGATTGGAATGGGAAGGAGTTTGATATCACATCTCATGCCATAGTATGGGTCTCAGATTTGGTAGAAGCATTGGGATATCACATCTCATGCTATCGGAATGGTATCAGTATTGGATTTGGAAGGAGTTGGATATCCCATCTCATGCTATAAGAAAGGTCTCAGGTTGGAATGGGATGGAGTTGGATATCACATTTCATGTTATAGGAAGGGTCTCAGGATTGGAATGGGAAGGACTTGGATATCATATCTCATGCTATAGGAAGGCTCTCAGGTTTGGAAGGGGAAGGAGTTGGATATCACATTTCATGTTAGAGGAAGGATCTCAGGTTTGGTATTAGAGGCCTTGAGATATCACATCTCATGCTATAGGAAGGGTCTCAGGATTGGAATGGGAAGGAGTTGGATATCACATCTCATGCTATAGGAAGGGTCTCAGGATTGGAATTGGAAGGAGTTGGATATCCCATCTCATGTTATAGGACGGGTTTCAGGTTTGTTATTAGAATCATTGAGATATCATATTGCACGCTGCAGGAAGGGTCTAAGGATTGGAATGGGAAGGACTTGGATATCACATCTCATGCTATAGATAGGCTCTCAGATTTGGAAAGGGAAGGAGTTGGATATCACATTTCATGTTAGAGGAAGGATCTTAGGTTTGGTATTAGAGGCATTGAGATATCACATCTCATGCTATAGGAAGCGTCTCAGGATTGGAATGGGAAGGAGTTGGGTATCACATCTCATGCTATAGGAAGGGTCTCAGGATTGGTATAAGTATTGAGATATAACATCTCATGCTATAGGAAGGGTCTCAGGATTGGAATGGAAGGAGTTGGATATCACATCTCATGTTATAGGAAGGATCTCAGGTTTGGTATTAGACGCATTGAGACATCACATCTCATGCTATAGGAAGGGTCTCAGGATTGGAATGGGAAGGAGTTGGATATCACATCTCATGCTATAGGAAGGGTCTCAGGTTTGGTATAAGCATTGAGATATCACATCTCATGCTATAGGAAGGGTCTCAGGATTGGAATGGGAAGGAGTTGTATATGACATCTCATGCCGTAGGAAGGGTCTCAGGTTTCGTATAAGCATTGAGATATCACATCTCTGCTATTGGAAGGGTCTCAGGATTGGAATGGGAAGGAGTTGGATATCACATCTCATTCTATAGGAAGGCTATCAGGGTTGGAAGGGGAAGGAGTTGGATATCACATTTCATGTTAGAGGTAGGATCTCAGGTTTGGTTTTAGAGGCATTGAGATATCACATCTCATGCTATAGGAAGGGTCTCAGGATTGGAATGGGAAGGAGTTGGATATCAAATCTCATGCTAAAGGGATGGTCTAAGGTTTGGAAGGGGAGGGATTTGGACATCATATCTCATGTTATTGGAAGGATCTCAGGTTTGGTATTAGAAGCATTGAGATATCACATCTCATGCTATCGGAAGGGTCTTAGGTTTGGTATAAGCATTGAGATATCACATCTCTGCTATCGGAAGGGTCTCAGGATTGGAATGGGAAGGATTTGGTTATCACAATTCATGTTATAGGAAGGGTCTCAGGTTTGGAATGGGAAGGACTTGGATATCACATCTCATGCTGTAGGAAGGGTCTCAGGTTTGGAAGGGGAAGGATTTGGATATCATATCTCATGTTATAGGACCGGTCCCAGGTCTGGTATTAGAAGCATTGAGATATCACATCTCATGCTATAGGAGGAGTCTCAGGATTGGAATGGGAAGGAGTTGGATATCACGTCTCATGTTATAGGAAGGGTCTCAGGTTTGGAAAAGGAAGGAGTTGGATATCACATTTCATGTTAGAGGTAGGATCTCAGGTTTGGTATTAGAGGCATTGAGATATCACATCTCATGCTATCAGAAGGGTATCAGGATTGGAATGGGAAGGAGTTGGATATCACATCTCATGCTAAAGGGAGGGTCTCAGGTTTGGAATGGGAAGGATTTGGATATCACATCTCATGTTATAGGAAGGACCTTAGGTTTAGTATTAGAAGCATTGAGATATCACATCTCATGCTATAGGAAGGGTCTCGGGATTGGAATGGGAAGGATTTGGATATCACATGTTATAGGAAGGATCTCAGGTTTGGTATTAGAAGCATTGAGATATCACATCTCATGCTATAGGAAGGGTCTCAGGATTGGAATGGGAAGGAGTTGGATATCACATCTCATGCTATGGGAAGGGTCTCAGGTTTGGTATAAGCATTGAAATATCACATCTCTGCTATCGGAAGGGTCTCAGGATTGGAATGGGAGGAGCTGGATATCACATCTCATGTTATAGGACGGGTCTCAGGTTTGGTATTAGAAGCATTGTGATATCACATCTCATGCTATAGGATGTGTCTCAGGATTGGAATGGGAAGGAGTTGGATATCACATCTCATGCTATAGGAAGGGTTTCAGGTTTGGTAGAAGCATTGAGATATCACATCTCATGCTATAGGAAGAGTCTCAGGTTTGGGAAGGGAAGGATTTGGATTTCACATCTCATGTTATAGGATGGTTCTCATGTTTGGTTTTTGAAGCATTGAGATATCACATCTCATGCTATCGGAAGGGTCTCAGGTTTGGAATGGGAAGGAGTTGGATATCACATCTCATGCTAAAGGAAGGGTCTCAGGTTGGAATGGGTAGGAGTTGGATATCACATCTCATGTTATAGGAAGGGTCTCAAGATTGAAATGGGAAGGATTTGGATATCACATCTCTTGCTATAGGAAGGGTCTCAGGTTTTCTATTAGAAACATTGAGATATGACATCTCATGCTATAGGAAGGGTTTCAGTATTGGAATGGGAAGGATTTGGATTTCACATCTCATGTTATAGGATGGTTCTCATGTTTGGTTTTAGAAGCATTGAGCTATCACATCTCATGCTATCGGAAGGGTCTCAGGATTGGAATGGGATGGAGTTGGATATCACATCTCAAGCTATCTCAGGATTGGAATGGGAAGGAGTTTGATATTTCATCTCAAGCTATAGGAAGGGTCTCAGGTTTGGAAAGGGAAGGATTTGGATTTCACATCTCATGTTATAGGATGGTTCTCATGTTTGGTTTTAGAAGCATTGAGATATCACATCTCATGCTATCGGAAGGGTCTCAGGTTTGGAATGGGAAGGAGTTGGATATCACATCTCTGCTATCTGAAGGGTCTCAGGATTGGAATGGGAAGGAGTTGGATATCCCATCTCGTTATAGGAAGGGTCTCAGGTTTGGTATTAGAAGCAATGAGATATCACATCTCATGCTATAGGAAGGGTCTAAGGTTTGGAAGGGGACGGATTTGGGTATCACATCTCATGTTATAGGACCGGTCTCAGGTTTGGTATTTGAAGCATTGAGATATCAAGTCTCATGGTATAGGACGGGTCTCAGAATTGGAATGAGAAGGAGTTGGATATCACATCTCAAGCTATAGGAAGGGTCTCATGATTGGAATGGGAAGGAGTTGGATATCACATCTCATGTTATAGGAAGGGTCTCAGGATTGGAATGGGAAGGACTTGGATATCACATCTCATTCTATAGGAAGGCTCTCAAGGTTGGAAGGGGAAGGAGTTGGATATCACATTTCATGTTAGAGGTAGGATCTCAGGTTTGGTTTTAGAGGCATTGAGATATCACATCTCATGCTATAGGAAGGGTCTCAGGATTGGAATGGGAAGGAGTTGGATATCAAATCTCATGCTAAAGGGATGGTCTAAGGTTTGGAAGGGGAGGGATTTGGACATCATATCTCATGTTATTGGAAGGATCTCAGGTTTGGTATTAGAAGCATTGAGATATCACATCTCATGCTAACGGAAGGGTCTTAGGTTTGGTATAAGCATTGAGATATCACATCTCTGCTATCGGAAGGGTCTCAGGATTGGAATGGGAAGGATTTGGATATCACAATTCATGTTATAGGAAGGGTCTCAGGTTTGGTATTAGAAGCATTGAGATATCACATCTCATGCTATAGGAAGGGTCTCAGGAATGGAATGGGAAGGACTTGGATATCACATCTCATGATAAAGGAAGGGTCTAAGGTTTGGAAGGGGAAGGATTTGGATATCACATCTCATGTTATTGGACCGGTCTCAGGTTTGGTATTAGAAGCATTGAGATATCAAGTCTCATGGTATAGGACGGGAGTTTGATATCACATCTCATGCCATGGTATGGGTGTCAGGTGTTGTAGAAGCATTGGGATATCACATCTCATGCTATCGGAAGTTTATCAGGATTGGATTTGGAAGGAGTTGGATATCCCATCTCATGCTATAGTAAGGGTCTCAGGTTGGAATAGAAGGAGTTGGATATCACATCTCATGTTATAGGAAGGGTCTCAGGATTGGAATGGGAAGGACTTGGATATCACATCTCATGCTGTAGGAAGGGTCTCAGGTTTGGAAGGGGAAGGATTTGGATATCATATCTCATGTTATAGGACCGGTCCCAGGTCTGGTATTAGAAGCATTGAGATATCACATCTCATGCTATAGGAGGAGTCTCAGGATTGGAATGGGAAGGAGTTGGATATCACGTCTCATGTTATAGGAAGGGTCTCAGGTTTGGAAAAGGAAGGAGTTGGATATCACATTCCATGTTAGAGGTAGGATCTCAGGTTTGGTATTAGAGGGATTGAGATATCACATCTCATGCTATCAGAAGGGTATCAGGATTGGAATGGGAAGGAGTTGGATATCACATCTCATGCTAAAGGGAGGGTCTCAGGTTTGGAATGGGAAGGATTTGGATATCACATCTCATGTTATAGGAAGGACCTTAGGTTTGGTATTAGAAGCATTGAGATATCACATCTCATGCTATAGGAAGGGTCTCGGGATTGGAATGGGAAGGAGTTGGATATCACATGTTATAGGAAGGATCTCAGGTTTGGTATTAGAAGCATTGAGATATCACATCTCATGCTATAGGAAGGGTCTCAGGATTGGAATGGGAAGGAGTTGGATATCACATCTCATGCTATGGGAAGGGTCTCAGGTTTGGTATAAGCATTGAAATATCACATCTCTGCTATCGGAAGGGTCTCAGGATTGGAATGGGAAGGAGTTGGATATCCCATCTCGTTATAGGAAGGGTCTCAGGTTTGGTATTAGAAGCAATGAGATATCACATCTCATGCTATAGGAAGGGTCTAAGGTTTGGAAGGGGACGGATTTGGGTATCACATCTCATGTTATAGGACCGGTCTCAGGTTTGGTATTTGAAGCATTGAGATATCAAGTCTCATGGTATAGGACGGGTCTCAGAATTGGAATGAGAAGGAGTTGGATATCACATCTCAAGCTATAGGAAGGGTCTCATGATTGGAATGGGAAGGAGTTGGATATCACATCTCATGTTATAGGAAGGGTCTCAGGATTGGAATGGGAAGGACTTGGATATCACATCTCATTCTATAGGAAGGCTCTCAAGGTTGGAAGGGAAGGAGTTGGATATCACATTTCATGTTAGAGGTAGGATCTCAGGTTTGGTTTTAGAGGCATTGAGATATCACATCGCATGCTATAGGAAGGGTCTCAGGATTGGAATGGGAAGGAGTTGGATATCAAATCTCATGCTAAAGGGATGGTCTAAGGTTTGGAAGGGGAGGGATTTGGACATCATATCTCATGTTATTGGAAGGGTCTTAGGTTTGGTATAAGCATTGAGATATCACATCTCTGCTATCGGAAGGGTCTCAGGATTGGAATGGGAAGGATTTGGATATCACAATTCATGTTATAGGAAGGGTCTCAGGTTTGGTATTAGAAGCATTGAGATATCACATCTCATGCTATAGGAAGGGTCTCAGGAATGGAATGGGAAGGACTTGGATATCACATCTCATGATAAAGGAAGGGTCTAAGGTTTGGAAGGGGAAGGAGTTGGATATCACATTTCATGTTAGACGAAGGATCTCAGGTTTGGTATTAGAGGCCTTGAGATATCACATCTCATGCTATAGGAAGGGTCTCAGGATTGGAATGGGAAGGAGTTGGATATCACATCTCAAGCTATAGGAAGGGTCTCAGGTTTGGTATAAGCATTGAGATATCACATCTCATGCTATAGGAAGGGTCTCAGGATTTGAATGGGAAGAAGTTGGATATCACATCTCATGCTATAGGAAGGGTCTCAGGTTTGGTATAAGCATTGAGATATCACATCTCATGCTATAGGAAGGGTCTCAGGGTTGGAATGGGAAGGAGTTGTATATGACATCTCATGCCATAGGAAGGGTCTCAGGTTTGGTATAAGCATTGAGATATCACATCACATGCTATAGGAAGGGTCTCAGGATTGGAATGGGAAGGACTTGGATATCATATCTCATGCTATAGGCAGGGTCTCAGGTTTGGAAAGGGAAGGAGATGGATATCACATTTCATGTTAGAGGTGGGATCTCAGGTTTGGTATTAGAGGCATTGAGATACCACATCTCATGCTATCAGAAGGGTCTCATTATTGGAATGGGAAGGAGTTGGATATCACATTTCATGCTAAAGGGAGGGTCTCAGGTTTGGTATAAGCATTGAGATATCACATCTCATGCTATAGGAAGGGTCTCAGGATTGGAATGGGAAGGATTTGGATATCACATCTTATGCTATAGGAAGGGTCTCAGGTTTGGTATAAGCATTGAGATATCACATCTCATGCTGTAGGAAGGGTCTCGGGATTGGAATGGGAAGAAGTTGGATATCAATATCACATCTCATGCTATAGGAAGGGTCTCAGATTTGGTATAAGCATTGAGATATCACATCTCATGCTATAGGAAGGGTCTCAGGATTGGAATGGGAAGGAGTTGTATATGACATCTCAGGCCATAGGAAGGGTCTCAGATTTGGTATAAGCATTGAGATATCACATCTCATGATATCGGAAGGGTCTCAGGATTGGAATGGGAAGGAGTTGGATATCACATCTCATGATAAAGGAAGGGTCTAAGGTTTGGAAGGGGAAGGATTTGGATATCACATCTCATGTTATAGGACGGGTCTCAGGTTTGGTATTAGAAGCATTGAGATATCAAGTCTCATGGTATAAGAAGGGTCTCAGGATTGGAATGGGAAGGAGTTGGATATCACATCTCATGCCATAGTATGGGTCTCAGGTTTGGTAGAAGCATTGGGATATCACATCTCATGCTATCGGAAGGGTATCAGTATTGGATTTGGAAGGAGTTGGATATCCCATCTCATGCTATAGGAAAGGTCTCTGGTTGGAATGGGAAGGAGTTGGATATCACATTTCATGTTATAGGAAGGGTCTCAGGATTGGAATGGGAAGGACTTGGATATCATATCTTATGCTATAGGAAGGCTCTCAGGTTTGGAAGGGGAAGGAGTTGGATATCACATTTCATGTTAGAGGAAGGATCTCAGGTTTGGTATTAGAGGCCTTGAGATATCACATCTCATGCTATAGGAAGGGTCTCAGGATTGGAATGGGAAGCAGTTGGATATCACATCTCAAGCTATAGGAAGGGTCTCAGGTTTGGTATACGCATTGAGATATCACATCTCATGCTATAGGAAGGGTCTCAGGATTGGAATGGGAAGAAGTTGGATATCACATCTCATGCTATAGGAAGGGTCTCAGGATTGGAATGGGAAGGAGTTGTATATGCCATCTCATGCCATAGGAAGGGTCTCAGGTTTGGTATAAGCATTGAGATATCACATCACATGCTATAGGAAGGGTCTCAGGATTGGAATGGGAAGGACTTGGATATCACATATCATGCTATAGGCAGGGTCTCAGGTTTGGAAAGGGAAGGAGATGGATATCACATTTCATGTTAGAGGTAGGATCTCAGGTTTGGTATTAGAGGCATTGAGATATCACATCTCATGCTATCAGAAGGGTCTCAGGATTGGAATGGGAAGGAGTTGGATATCACATCTCATGCTAAAGGGAGGGTCTAAGGTTTGGAAGGGGAAGGATTTGGAAATCACATCTCATATTATAGGAAGGATCTCAGGTTTGGTATTAGAAGCATTGAGATATCACATCTCATGCTATCGGAAGGATCTCAGGTTTGTTATAAGAGGCATTGAGATATCACATCTCATGCTATCATAAGGGTCTCAGGATTGGAATGGGAAGGAGTTGGATATCACATCTCATGTTATAGGAAGGATCTCAGGTTTGGTATTGGAAGCATTGAGACATCACATCTCATGCTATAGGAAGGGTCTCAGGATTGGAATGGGAAGGAGTTGGATATCACATCTCATGCTATAGGAAGGGTCTCAGATTTGGTATAAGCATTGAGATATCACATCTCATGCTATAGGAAGGGTCTCAGGATTGGAATGGGAAGGAGTTGTATATGACATCTCAGGCCATAGGAAGGGTCTCAGGTTTGATATAAGCATTGAGATATCACATCTCTGCTATCGGAAGGGTCTCAGGATTGGAATGGGAAGGAGTTGGATATCCCATCTGAGTTGGATATCCCATCTCATGTTATAGGAAGGGTCTCAGGTTTGGTATTAGAAGCATTGAGATATCACATCTCATGCTATAGGAAGGGTCGCAGGATTGTAATGGGGAGGACTTGGATGTCACATCTCATGCTATAGGGAGGGTCTCAAGTTTGATATTAGAAGCATTGAGATAACAAATGTCATGATATCGGAAGGGTCTCAGGATTGGAATGGGAAGGAGTTGGATATCACATCTCATGATAAAGGAAGGGTCTAAGGTTTGGAAGGGGAAGGATTTGGATATCACATCTCATGTTATAGGATGGGTCTCAGGTTTGGTATTAGAAGCATTGAGATATCAAGTCTCATGGTATAGGAAGGGTCTCAGAATTGGAATCGGAAGAAGTTGGATATCACATCTCAAGCTATAGGAAGGGTCTCAGGATTGGAATGGGAAGGAGTTTGATATCACATCTCATGCCATAGTATGGGTCTCAGATTTGGTAGAAGCATTGGGATATCACATCTCATGCTATCGGAATGGTATCAGTATTGGATTTGGAAGGAGTTGGATATCCCATCTCATGCTATAAGAAAGGTCTCAGGTTGGAATGGGATGGAGTTGGATATCACATTTCATGTTATAGGAAGGGTCTCAGGATTGGAATGGGAAGGACTTGGATATCATATCTCATGCTATAGGAAGGCTCTCAGGTTTGGAAGGGGAAGGAGTTGGATATCACATTTCATGTTAGAGGAAGGATCTCAGGTTTGGTATTAGAGGCCTTGAGATATCACATCTCATGCTATAGGAAGGGTCTCAGGATTGGAATGGGAAGGAGTTGGATATCACATCTCATGCTATAGGAAGGGTCTCAGGATTGGAATTGGAAGGAGTTGGATATCCCATCTCATGTTATAGGACGGGTCTCAGGTTTGTTATTAGAATCATTGAGATATCATATTGCACGCTGCAGGAAGGGTCTAAGGATTGGAATGGGAAGGACTTGGGTATCACATCTCATGCTATAGATAGGCTCTCAGATTTGGAAAGGGAAGGAGTTGGATATCACATTTCATGTTAGAGGAAGGATCTTAGGTTTGGTATTAGAGGCATTGAGATATCACATCTCATGCTATAGGAAGCGTCTCAGGATTGGAATGGGAAGGAGTTGGGTATCACATCTCATGCTATAGGAAGGGTCTCAGGATTGGTATAAGTATTGAGATATAAAATCTCATGCTATAGGAAGGGTCTCAGGATTGGAATGGAAGGAGTTGGATATCACATCTCATGTTATAGGAAGGATCTCAGGTTTGGTATTAGAAGCATTGAGACATCACATCTCATGCTATAGGAAGGGTCTCAGGATTGGAATGGGAAGGAGTTGGATATCACATCTCATGCTATAGGAAGGGTCTCAGGTTTGGTATAAGCATTGAGATATCACATCTCATGCTATAGGAAGGGTCTCAGGATTGGAATGGGAAGGAGTTGTATATGACATCTCATGCCGTAGGAAGGGTCTCAGGTTTCGTATAAGCATTGAGATATCACATCTCTGCTATTGGAAGGGTCTCAGGATTGGAATGGGAAGGAGTTGGATATCCCATCTCATGTTATAGGAAGAGTCTCAGGTTTGGTATTAGAAGCATTGGATATCACATATCATGCTATAGGAAGTGTCTCAGGATTGGAATGGGAAGGACTTGGATATCACATCTCATGCTATAGGGAGGGTCTCAAGTTTGATATTAGAAGCATTGAGATATCACATCTCATGCTATAGGAAGGGTCTCAGGATTGGAATGGGAAGGAGTTGGATATCACATCTCATGCTATAGGAAGGGTCTCATGATTGGAATGGGAAGGAGTTGGATATCACATCTCATGTTATAGGAAGGATCTCAGGTTTGGTATAAGCATTGAGATATCACATCTCTGCTATCGGAAGGGTCTCAGGATTGGAATGGGAAGGAGTTGGATATTCCCATCTCATGTTATAGGAAGGGTCTCAGGTTTGGTATTAGAAGCATTGAGATATCACATCTCATGCTGTAGGAAGGGTCTCAGGATTGGAATTGGAAGGAGTTGGATATCACATCTCATGCTATAGGAAGGATCACAGGTTTGGTATTAGAAGCATTGAGATATCACATCTCATGCTATCAGAAGGGTCTCAGGATTGGAATGGGAAGGAGTTGGATATCACATCTCATGCTATAGGAAGGGTCTCAGGTTTGGAACGGGAAGGAGTTGGATATCATATCTCATGTTATAGGAAGAGTCTCAGGTTTGGTATAAGCATTGAGATATCACATCTCTGCTCTCGGAGGTGTCTCAGGATTGGGATGGGAAGGAGTTGGATATCACATCTCATGCTATAGGAAGGGTATCAGGTTTGGAACGGGAAGGAGTTGGATATCCCATCTCATGTTATAGGACGGGTCTCAGGTTTGGTATTAGAAGCATTGAGATATCACATCGCATGCTGTAGGAAGGATCTCAGGTTTGGAATGGGAAGGAATTGGATATCACATCTCATGTCATAGGAAGTATCTCAGGTTTGGTATTAGAAGCATTGAGATATCACATCTCATGCTTTAGGAATGGTCTCAGGATTGGAATGGGTAGGAGTTGGATATTACGTTCTTGCTATAGGAAGGGTCTCATGTTTGGAATGGGAAGGAGTTGGATATCACATATGCTATAGGAAGGGTCTCAGGTTTGGAACGGGAAGGAGTTGGATATCACATCTGATGCTATAGGTAGGCTCTCAGGTTTGGTATAAGCATTGAGATATCACATCTCATGCTATAGGAAGGGTCTCAGGATTGGAATGGGAAGGATTTGGATATCACATCTCATGCTATAGGAAGGGTCTCAGGTTTGGTATAAGCATGGAGATATCACTTCTCATGCTATAGGAAGTGTCTCAGGATTGGAATGGGAAGGAGTTGGATATCACATCTCATGTTATAGGAAGGATCTCAGGTTTGGTATTAGAAGCATTGAGACATCACATCTCATGCTATAGGAAGGGTCTCAGGATTGGAATGGGAAGTAGTTGGATATCACATCTCATGCTAAAGGGAGGGTCTCAGGTTTGGAAGGGGAAGGATTTGGATATTACATCTTGTGTTATAGGAATGATCTCAGGTTTGGTATTAGAAGCATTCAGATATCACATCTCATGCTATCGGAAGGATCTCAGGTTTAGTATTAAAAGCATTGAGATATCAAATCTCATGCTATAGGAAGGGTCGCAGGATTGGAATGGGAAGGAGTTCGATATCATATCTCATGCTATAGGAAGGGTCTCAGGTTTGGTATAAGTATTGAGATATCACATCTCATGCTACAGGAAGGGTCTCAGGATTGGAATGGGAAGGAGTTGTATATGACATCTCATGCCACAGGAAGGGTCTCAGGTTTGGTATAAGCATTGAGATATCACATCTCTGCTATCGGAAGGGTCTCAGGATTGGAATGGGAAGGAGTTGGATATCCCATCTTACGTTATAGGAAGGGTCTCAGGTTTGGTATTAGAAGCATTGAGATATCACATCTCATGCTATAGGAAGGGTCTCAGGATTGGAATGGGAAGGACTTGGATATCACATCTCATTCTATAGGGAGGGTCTCACGTTTGGAAAGGGAAGGAGTTGGATATCACATTTCATGTTAGATGTAGGATCTCAGGTTTGGTATTAGAGGCATTGAGATATCACACCTCATGCTATCAGAAGGGTCTCAGGATTGGAATGGGAAGGAGTTGGATATCACATCTCATGCTAAAGGGAGGGTCTCAGGAATGGAAGGGGAAGGATTTGGATATCACATCTCATGTTATAGGAAGGATCTCAGGTTTGGTATTAGAAGCATTGAGATATCACATCTCCTGCTATCGGAAGGATCTCAGGTTTGGTATTAGAGGCATTGAGATATCACATCTCATGCTAAAGGGAGGGTCTCAGATTTGGAAGGGGAAGGATTTGGATATCACATCTCTTGTTATAGAAAGGATCACAGGTTTGGTATTAGAAGCATTGAGATATCACATCTCATGCTATGGGAAGGGTCTCAGGATTGGAATGGGAAGGAGTTGGATATCGCATCTCATGCTATAGGAAGGGTCTCAGGTTTGGAACGGGAAGGAGTTAGATATCACATCTCATGTTATAGTAAGAGTCTCAGGTTTGGTATAAGCATTGAGATTTCACATCTCTGCTATCGGAGGTGTCTCAGGATTGGGATGGGAAGGAATTGGATATCACATCTCATGCTATAGGAAGGGTATCAGGTTTGGAAAGGGAAGGAGTTGTATATCCCATCTCATGTTATAGGACGGGTCTCAATTTTGAGATTAGAAGCATTGAGATATCACATCACATGCTGTAGGAAGGGTCTCAGGTTTGGAATGAGAAGGATTTAGATATCACATCTCATGTCATAGGAAGGATCTCAGGTTTGGTATAAGCATTGAGATATCACATCTCTGCTATTGGAAAGGTCTCAAGATTGGAATGGGAAGGACTTGGATATCACAATTCATGTTATAGGAAGGGTCTCAGATTTGGTATTAGAAGCATTGAGATATGACATCTCATGCTATAGGAAGGGTCTCAGGATTGGAATGGGAAGGACTTGGATATCACATCTCATGTTATAGGAAGGGTCTCAGGTTTGGTATTAGAAGCATTGAGATATCACATCTCATGCTATAGGAAGGGTCTCAGGAGTGGAATGGGAAGGAGTTGGATATCACATCTCATGATAAAGGAAGGGTCTAAGGTTTGGAAGGGGAAGGATTTGGATATCACATCTCATGTTATTGGACTGGTCTCAGGTTTGGTATTAGAAGCATTGAGATATCAAGTCTCATGATATAGGACGGGAGTTTGATATCACATCTCATGCCATGGTATGGGTCTCAGGTTTTGTAGAAGCATTGGGATATCACATCTCATGCTATCGGAAGGATATCAGGATTAGATTTGGAAGGAGTTGGATATCCCATCTCATGCTATAGGAAGGGTCTCAGGTTGGAATGGGAAGGAGTTGGATATCACATCTCATGTTATAGGAAGGGTCTCAGGATTGGAATGGGAAGGACTTGGATATCACATCTCATGCTGTAGGAAGGCTCTCAGGTTTGGAAAGGGAAGGAGTTGGATATCACATTTCATGTTAGAGGTAGGATCTCAGGTTTGGTATTAGAGGCATTGAGATATCACATCTCATGCTATCAGAAGGGTATCAGGATTGGAATGGGAAGGAATTGGATATCACATCTCATGCTATCGGAAGGATCTCAGGTTTGGTATTAGAAGCATTGAGATATCACATCTCATGCTGTAGGAAGGGTCTCAGGATTGGAATGGGAAGGAGTTGGATATCACATCTCATGTTATAGGAAGGATCTCAGGTTTGGTATTAGAAGCATTGAGATATCACATCTCATGCTATAGGAAGGGTCTCAGGATTGGAATGGGAAGGAGTTGGATATCACATCTCATGCTAAAGGAAGGGTCTCAGTTTTGGTAGAAGCATTGAGATATCACATCTCATGCTATAGGAAGGGTCTCAGGATTGGAATGGGAAGGAGTTGGATATCACATCTTGTGCTATAGGAAGGGTCTCAGGTTTGGTATAAGCATTGAGATATCACATCTCTGCTATCGGAAGGGTCTCAGGATTGGAATGGGAAGGACTTAGATATCACATCTCATGCTATAGGGAGGGTCTCAGTATTGATATTAGAAGCATTGAGATATCACATCTCATGCTATCGGAAGGGTCTCAGGATTGGAATGGAAGGAGCTGGATATCACATCTCATGCTAAGACCTGATATACCCTTCCTATAAAATGAGATGGGAATATCCAACTCCTTCCCATTCCAATCCTGAGACCCTTCCGATAGCAGAGATGTGATATCTCAATGCTTATACCAAACCTGAGATCCTTCCTATAACATGAGGTGTGATATCCAACTCCTTCCCATTCCAATCCTGAGACACTTCCTATAGCATGAGATGTGATATCTCACTGCTTATACCAAACCTGATACCCTTCCTATAGCATGAGATGTGATATCCAACTCCTTCCCATTCCAATCCTGAGTCCCTTCCTATAGCATGAGATGTGATATCTCAATGCTTCTAATATCAAACTTGAGACCCTCCCTATAGCATGAGATGTGATATCCAAGTCCTTCACATTCCAATCCTGAGACACTTCCTATAGCATGAGATGTGATATCTCAATGCTTCTAATACCAAACCTGAGACTCTTCCTATAACATGAGATGGGATATCCAACTCCTTCCCATTCCAATCCTGAGACCCTTCCAAAAGCAGAGATGTGATATCTCAATGCTTATACCAAACCTGAGACCCTTCCTATGGCATGAGATGTCATATACATATCCTTCCCATTCCAATCCTGAGACCCTTCCTATAGCATGAGATGTGATATCTCAATGCTTATACCAAACCTGAGACCCTTCCTATAGCATGAGATGTGATATCCAACTCCTTCCCATTCCAATCCTGAGACCCTTCCTATAGCATGAGATGTGATATCTCAATGCCTCTAATACCAAACCTGAGATCCTTCCTCTAACATGAAATGTGATATCCAACACCTTCCCTTTCCAAACCTGAGAGCCTACCTATAGCTTGAGATGTGATATCCAAGTCCTTCCCATTCCAATCCTTAGACCCTTCCTACAGCATGCAATATGTTATCTCAATGATTCTAATAACAAACCTGAGACCAGTCCTATAACATGAGATGGGATATCCAACTCCTTCCCATTCCAATCCTGAGACACTTCCGATAGCAGAGATGTGATATCTCAATGCTTATACCAAACCTGAGACCCTTCCTATAACATGAGATGTGATATCCAACTCCTTCCAAATCCAATCCTGATACCCTTCCGATAGCATGAGATGTGATATCCCAATGCTTCTACCAAACCTGAGACCCATACTATGGCATGAGATGTGATATCAAACTCCTTCCCATTCCAATCCTGAGACCCTTCCTATAGCTTGAGATGTGATGTCCAACTCCTTCCCATTCCAATTCTGAGACCCTTCCTATACCATGAGACTTGATATCTCAATGCTTCTAAAACCAAACCTGAGACCCGTCCTATAACATGAGATGTGATATCCAAATCCTTCCCCTTCCAAACCTTAGACCCTTCCTTTATCATGAGATGTGATATCCAACTCCTTCCCATTCCAATCCTGAGACCCTTCCGATATCATGAGATGTGATATCTCAATGCTTCTAATATCAAACTTGAGACCCTCCCTATAGCATGAGATGTGATATCCAAGTCCTTCCCATTCCAATCCTGAGACCCTTCCTATAACATGAGATGGGAATATCCAACTCCTTCCCATTCCAATCCTGAGACCCTTCCGATAACAGAGATGTGATATCTCAATGCTTATACCAAACCTGAGATCCTTCCTATAACATTTGATGTAATATCCAACTTCTTCCCATTCCAATCCTGAGACACTTCCTATAGCATGAGATGTGATATCTCACTGCTTATACCAAACCTGAGACCCTTCCTATAGCATGAGATGTGATATCCAACTCCTTCCCATTCCAATCCTGAGACCCTTCCTATAGCATGAGATGAGATATCTCAATGCTTCTAATACCAAACCTGAGACTCTTCCTATAACATGAGATGGGATATCCAACTCCTTCCCATTCCAATCCTGAGACCCTTCCGATAGTAGAGATGTGATATCTCACTGCTTATACCAAACCTGAGACCCTTCCTATAGCATGAGATGTGATATCCAACTCCTTCCCATTCCAATCCTGAGACCCTTCCTATAGCATGAGATGCGATATCTCAATGCTTATACCAAACCTGAGACCCTTCATATAGCATGAGATGTGAAATCCAACTCCTTCCTATTACAATCCTGAGACCCTTCCTATAGCATGAGATGTGATGTCTCAATGCTTTTAATACCAGACCTGAGATCCTTCCTATAACATGAGATGTGATATCCAACTCCTTCCATTCCAATCCTGAGACCCTTCCTATAGCATGAGATGTGATATCTCAATGCTTCTAATATCAAACTTGAGACCCTCCCTATAGCATGAGATGTGATATCCAAGTCCTTCCCATTCCAATCCTGAGACACTTCCTATAGCATGAGATGTGATATCTCAATGCTTCTAATACCAAACCTGAGACTCTTCCTATAACATGAGATGGGATATCCAACTCCTTCCCATTCCAATCCTGAGACCCTTCCAAAAGCAGAGATGTGATATCTCAATGCTTATACCAAACCTGAGACCCTTCCTATGGCATGAGATGTCATATACATATCCTTCCCATTCCAATCCTAAGACCCTTCCTATAGCATGAGATGTGATATCTCAATGCTTATACCAAACCTGAGACCCTTCCTATAGCATGAGATGTGATATCCAAGTCCTTCCCATTCCAATCCTTAGACCCTTCCTATAGCATGCAATATGATATCTCAATGAATCTAATACCAAACCTGAGACTCTTCCTATAACATGAGATGGGATATCCAACTCCTTCCCATTCCAATCCTGAGACCCTTCCAAAAGCAGAGATGTGATATCTCAATGCTTATACCAAACCTGAGACCCTTCCTATGGCATGAGATGTCATATACATATCCTTCCCATTCCAATCCTGAGACCCTTCCTATAGCATGAGATGTGATATCTCAATGCTTATACCAAACCTGAGACCCTTCCTATAGCATGAGATGTGATATCCAAGTCCTTCCCATTCCAATCCTGAGACCCTTCCTATAGCATGCAATATGATATCTCAATGATTCTAATAACAAACCTGAGACCCGTCCTATAACATGAGCTGGGATATCCAACTCCTTCCCATTCCAATCCTGAGACCCTTCCAATAGCAGAGATGTGATATCTCAAAGCTTATACCAAACCTGAGACCCTTCCTATGGCTTGAGATGTGATATCTCAATGCTTCTAATATCAAACTTGAGACCCTTCCTATAGCATGTGATGTAATATCTCAATGCTTATACCAAACCTGAGACCCTTCCTATGGCATGAGATGTCATATACAACTCCTTCCCATTCCAATCCTGAGACCCTTCCTATAGCATGAGATGTGATATCTCAATGCTTATACCAAACCTGAGACCCTTCCTATAGCATGAGATGTGATATCCAACTCCTTCCCATTCCAATCCTGAGACCCTTCCTATAGCATGAGATGTGCTATCTCAATGCTTATACCAAACCTGAGACCCTTCCTAAAGCTTGAGATGTGATATCCAACTCCTTCCCATTCCAATCCTGAGAACCTTCCTATAGCATGATATGTGATATCTCAATGCCTCTAATACCAAACCTGAGATCCTTCCTCTAACATGAAATGTGATATCGAACTCCTTCCCTTTCCAAACCTGAGAGCCTACCTATAGCATGAGATGTGATATCCAAGTCCTTCCCATTCCAATCCTTAGACCCTTCCTACAGCATGCAATATGATATCTCAATGATTCTAATAACAAACCTGAGACCCGTCCTATAACATGAGATGTGATATCCAACTCCTTCCCGTTTCAAACCTGAGACCCTTCCTATAACATGAGATGTGATATCCAACTCCTTCCCGTTTCAAACCTGAGACCCTTCCTATAGCATATGTGATATCCAACTCCATCCCATTCCAAACATGAGACCCTTCCTATAGCAAGAATGTAATATCCAACTCCTTCCCATTCCAATCCTGAGACCATTCCTATAGCATGAGATGTGATATCTCAATGCTTCTAATACCAAACCTGAGATCCTTCCTATGACATGAGATGTGATATAAAATTCCTCCCCATTCCAAACCTGAGAACCTTCCTACAGCATGCGATGTGATATCTCAATGCTTCTAATGCCAAACCTGAGACCAGTCCTATAACATGAGATTGGATATCCAACTCCTTCCCCTTCCAAACCTGAGACCCTTCCTATAGCATGAGATGTGATATCCAACTTCTTCCCATTCCAATCCTGAGACCCTTCCTATAACATGAGATGTGATGTCTCAATGCTTCTAATACCAAACCTGAGATCTTTCCTATAACATGAGATGTGATATCCAACTCCTTCCCATTCCAATCCTGAGACCCTTCCTATAGCATGAGATGTGCTATCTCAATGCTTATACCAAACCTGAGACCCTTCCTAAAGCTTGAGATGTGATATCCAACTCCTTCCCATTCCAATCATGAGACCCTTCCTATAACATGAAATGTGATATCCAACTCCTTCCCATTCCAACCTGAGACCCTTCCTATAGCATGAGATGGGATATCCAACTCCTTCAAAATCCAATACTGATACCCTTCCAATAGCATGAGATGTGATATCCCAATGCTTCTACCAAACCTGAGAACCATACTATGGCATGAGATGTGATATCAAACTCCTTCCCATTCCAATCCTGAGACTCTTCCTATAGCTTGAGATGTGATATCCGAAATCCTTCCCATTCCAATTCTGAGACCCTTCCTATACCATGAGACTTGATATCTCAATGCTTCTAATACCAAACCTGAGACCCGTCCTATAACATGAGATGTGATATCCAAATCTTTCCCCTTCCAAACCTTAGACCCTTCCTTTATCATGAGATGTGATATCCAACTCCTTCCCATTCCAATCCTGAGACCCTTCCGATATCATGAGATTTGTTATCTCAATGCTTCTAATATCAAAATTGAGACCCGCCTATAACATGAGATGTGATATCCAAATCTTTCCCCTTCCAAACCTCAGACCCTTCCTTTATCATGAGATGGGATATCCAACTCCTTCTTATTCCAATCCTGAGACCCTTCCGATAGCAGAGATGTGATATCTCAATGCTTATACCAATCCTGAGACCCTTCCTATGGCCTGAGATGTCATATACAACTCCTTCCCAATCCAATCCTGAGACCCTTCCTATAGCATGAGATGTGATATCTCAATGCTTATACCAAATCTGAGACCCTTCCTATAGCATGAGATGTGATATCCAACTCCTTCCCATTCCAATCCTGAGACCCTTCCTATAGCATGAGATGTGATGTCTCAATGCTTCTAATAACAAACCTGAGATCCTTCCTATAACATGAGATGTGATATCCAACTCCTTCCCATTCCAATCCTGAGACCCTTCCTAAAGCATGAGATGTGATGTCTCAATGGCTCTAATACCAAAACTGAGAACCTTCCTACAGCATGCGATGTGATATCTCAATGCTTATAATACCAAACCTGAGACCAGTCCTATAACATGAGATTGGATATCCAACTCCTTCCCCTTCCAAACCTGAGACCCTTCCTATAACATGAGATGTGATGTCTCAATGCTTCTAATACCAAACCTGAGATCTTTCCTATAACATGAGATGTAATATCCAACTCCTTCCAATTCCAATCCTGAGACCCTTCCTATAGCATGAGATGTGATGTCTCAATGGCTCTAATACCAAACCTGAGAACCTTCCTACAGCATGCGATGTGATGTCTCAATGCTTCTAATAACAAACCTGAGATCCTTCCTATAACATGAGATGTGATATCCAACTCCTTCCCATTCCAATCCTGAGACCCTTCCTAAAGCATGAGATGTGATGTCTCAATGGCTCTAATACCAAAACTGAGAACCTTCCTACAGCATGCGATGTGATATCTCAATGCTTATAATACCAAACCTGAGACCCTTCCTATAGCATGAGATGTGATATCCAACTTCTTCCCATTCCATTCCTGAGACCCTTCCTATAACATGAGATGTGATGTCTCAATGCTTCTAATACCAAACCTGAGATCTTTCCTATAACATGAGATGTAATATCCAACTCCTTCTGATTCCAATCCTGAGACCCTTCCTATAGCATGAGATGTGATGTCTCAATGGCTCTAATACCAAACCTGAGAACCTTCCTACAGCATGCGATGTGATATCTCAATGCTTCTAATACCAAACCTGAGACCAGTCCTATAACATGAGATTGGATATCCAACTCCTTCCCCTTCCAAACCTGAGATCCTTCCTAAAGCTTGAGATGTGATATCCAACTCCTTCCCATTTCAATCCTGAGACCCTTCCTATAGCATGAGATGTGATATCTCAATGCTTCTAATATCAAACTTGAGACCCTCCCTATAGCATGAGATGTGATACCCAAGTCCTTCCCATTCCAATCCTGAGACACTTCCTATAGCATGAGATGTGATATCTCAATGCTTATACCAAACCTGAGACCCTTCCTATAGCATGAGATGTGATATCCAACTCCTTCCCATTCCAATCCTGAGACCCTTCCTATAGCATGAGATGTGATGTCTCAATGCTTCTAATACCAAACCTGAGATCCTTCCTATAACATGAGATGTGATATCCAACTCCTTCCCATTCCAATCCCGAGACCCTTCCTATAGCATGAGATGTGATATCTCGATGCTTATACCAAACCTGAGACCCTTCCTATAGCATGAGATGTGATATCCAACTCCTTCCCATTCCAATCCTGAGACCCTTCCTATAGCATGAGATGTGATATCTCAATGCCTCTAATACCAAACCTGAGATCCTTCCTCTAACATGAAATGTGATATCCAACTCCTTCCCTTTCCAAACCTGAGAGCCTACCGATAGCATGAGATGTGATATCCAAGTCCTTCCCATTCCAATCCTTAGACCCTTCCTACAGCATGCAATATGATATCTCAATGATTCTAATAACAAACCTGAGACCCATCCTATAACATGAGATGGGATATCCAACTCCTTCCCATTCCAATCCTGAGACACTTCCGATAGCAGAGATGTGATATCTCAATGCTTATACCAAACCTGAGACCCTTCCTATAACATGAGATGTGATATCCAACTCCTTCCCGGTCCAAACCTGAGACCCTTCCTATAGCATATGTGATATCCAACTCCTTCCCATTCCAAACATGAGACCCTTCCTATAGCAAGAATGTAATATCCAACTCCTTCCCATTCCAATCCTGAGACCATTCCTATAGCATGAGATGTGATATCTCAATGCTTCTAATACCAAACCTGAGATCCTTCCTATGACATGAGATGTGATATCCAATTCCTCCCCATTCCAAACCTGAGAACCTTCCTACAGCATGCGATGTGATATCTCAATGCTTCTAATACCATACCCGAGACCAGTCCTATAACATGAGATTGGATATCCAACTCCTTCCCCTTCCAAACCTGAGACCCTTCCTATAGCATGAGATGTGATATCCAACTTCTTCCCATTCCACTCCTGAGACCCTTCCTATAACATGAGATGTGATGTCTCAATGCTTCTAATACCAAACCTGAGATCTTTCCTATAACATGAGATGTGATATCCAACTCCTTCCCATTCCAATCCTGAGACCCTTCCTATAGCATGAGATGTGATATCTCAATGCTTATACCAAACCTGAGACCCTTCCTATAGCTTGAGATGTGATATCCAACTCCTTCCCATTCCAATCCTGAGACCCTTCCTATAGCATGAGATGTGATATCTCAAGGCCTCTAATACCAAACCTGAGATCCTTCCTCTAACATGAAATGTGATATCCAACTCCTTCCCCTTCCAAACCTGAGAGCCTTCCTATAGCATGAGATATGATATCCAAGTCCTTCCCATCCAATCCTGAGACCCTTCCTATAACATGAAATGTGATATCCAACTCCTTCCAATTCCAACCTGAGACCCTTCCTATAGCATGAGATGGGATATCCAACTCCTTCCAAATCCAATACTGATACCCTTCCGATAGCATGAGATGTGATATCCCAATGCTTCTACCAAACCTGAGACCCATACTATGGCATGAGATGTGATATCAAACTCCTTCCCATTCCAATCCTGAGACCCTACCTATAGCTTGAGATGTGATATCCAACTCCTTCCCATTCCAATTCTGAGACCCTTCCTATACCATGAGACTTTATATCTCAATGCTTCTAATACAAAACCTGAGACCCGTCCTATAACATGAGATGTGATATCCAAATCCTTCCCCTTCCAAACCTTAGACCCTTCCTTTATCATGAGATGTGATATCCAATTCCTTCCCATTCCAATCCTGAGACCCTTCCGATATCATGAGATTTGTTATCTCAATGCTTCTAATATCAAACTTGAGACCCTCCCTATAGCATGAGATGTGACATCCAAGTCCTCCCCATTCCAATCCTGAGACTCTTCCTATAGCATGAGATGTGATATCTCAATGCTTCTAATACCAAACCTGAGACCCTTCCTATAACATGAGATGGGATATCCAACTCCTTCCCATTCCAATCATGAGACCCTTCTGATAGCAGAGATGTGATATCTCAATGCTTATACCAAACCTGAGACCCTTCCTATGGCCTGATTTGTCATATACAACTCCTTCCCATTCCAATCCTGAGACCCTTCCTATAGCATGAGATGTGATATCTCAATGCTTATACCAAATCCGAGACCCTTCCTATAGCATGAGATGTGATATCCAACTCCTTCCCATTCCAATCTGAGACCCTTCCTATAGCATGAGATGTGATGTCTCATTGCTTCTAATACCAAACCTGAGATCCTTCCTATAACATGAGATGTGATATCCAACCCCTCCCCATTCCAATCCTGAGACCCTTATGATAGCATGAGATGTGATATCTCAATGCCTCTAATACCAAACCTGAGATACTTCTGATAGCATGAGATGTGATATCTCAATGCTTCTAGTACCAAACCTGAGATCCTTCCTATAACATGAGATGTGATTTCCAAATCCTTCCACTTCCAAACCTGAGACCCTCCCTTTAGCATGAGATGTGATATCCAACTCCTTCCCATTCCAATCCTGAGACCCTTCTGATAGCATGAGATGTGATATTTCAATGCCACTAATACCAAACCTGAGATCCTACCTCTAACATGAAATGTGATATCCATCTCCTTCCCTTTCCAAACCTGAGACCCTGCCTATAGCATGAGATGTGATATCAAAAGTCCTTCCCATTCCAATCCTGAGACCCTTCCTATAGCATGTGATGTGATATCTCAATGCTTATACCAAACCTGAGACCCTTCCTATGGCATGAGATGTCATATACAACTCCTTCCCATTCCAATCCTGAGACCCTTCCTATAGCATGAGATGTGATATCTCAATGCTTATACCAAACCTGAGACCCTTCCTATAGCATGAGATGTGATATCCAACTTCTTCCCATTCCAATCCTGAGACCCTTCCTATAACATGAGACGTGATGTCTCAATGCTTCTAATACCAAACCTGAGACCCTTCCTATAACATGAGATGGGATATCCAACTCCTTCCCATTCCAATCCTGAGACCCTTCCGATAGCAGAGATGTGATATCTCAATGCTTATACCAAACCTGAGACCCTTCCTATGGCCTGAGATGTCATATACAATATCTCAATGCTTATACCAAATCTGAGACCCTTCCTATAGCATGAGATGTGATATCCAACTCCTTCCCATTCCAATCCTGAGACCCTTCCTATAGCATGAGATGTGATGTCTCAATGCTTCTAATACCAAACCTGAGATCCTTCCTATAACATGAGATGTGATATCCAACTCCTTCCCATTCCAATCCTGAGACCCTTATGATAGCATGAGATGTGATATCTCAATGCCTCTAATACCAAACCTGAGATACTTCTGATAGCATGAGATGTGATATCTCAATGCTTCTAATACCAAACCTGAGATCCTTCCTATAACATGAGATGTGATTTCCAAATCCTTCCCCTTCCAAACCTGAGACCCTCCCTTTAGCATGAGATGTGATATCCAACTCCTTCCCATTCCAATCCTGAGACCCTTCTGATAGCATGAGATGTGATATTTCAATGCCTCTAATACCAAACCTGAGATCCTACCTCTAACATGAAATGTGATATCCATCTCCTTCCCTTTCCAAACCTGAGACCCTGCCTATAGCATGAGATGTGATATCCAAGTCCTTCCCATTACAATCCTGAGACCCTTCCTATAGCATGTGATGTGATATCTCAATGCTTATACCAAACCTGAGACCCTTCCTATGGCATGAGATGTCATATACAACTCCTTCCCATTCCAATCCTGAGACCCTTCCTATAGCATGAGATGTGATATCTCAATGCTTATACCAAACCTGAGACCCTTCCTATAGCATGAGATGTGATATCCAACTTCTTCCCATTCCAATCCTGAGACCCTTCCTATAACATGAGATGTGATGTCTCAATGCTTCTAATACCAAACCTGAGATCTTTCCTATAACATGAGATGTGATGTCCATCTCCTTCCCATTCCAATCCTGAGACCCTTCCTATAGCATGAGATGTGATATCACAATGCTTATACCAAACCTGAGACCGTTCCTATAGCTTGAGATGTGATATCCAACTCCTTCCCATTCCAACCTGAGACCCTTCCTATAGCATGAGATGGGATATCTCAATGCTTCTAATACCAAACCTGAGACTCTTCCTATAACATGAGATGGGATATCCAACTCCTTCCCATTCCAATCCTGAGACCCTTCCGATAGCAGAGATGTGATATCTCAATGCTTATACCAAACCTGAGACCCTTCCTATGGCCTGAGATGTGATATCCAACTGCTTCCCATTCCAATCCTGAGACCCTTCCTATAGCATGAGATGTGATATCTCAATGCTTATACCAAATCTTAGACCCTTCCTATAGCATGAGATGTGATATCCAACTCCTTCCCATTCCAATCCTGAGACCCTTCCTATAGCATGAGATGTGATGTCTCAATGCTTCTAATACCAAACCTGAGATCCTTCCTATAACATGAGATGTGATATCCAACTCCTTCCGATTCCAATCCTGAGACCCTTATGATAGCATGAGATGTGATATCTCAATGCTTCTAATACCAAACCTGAGATCCTTCCTATAACATGAGATGTGATTTCCAAATCCTTCCCCTTCCAAACCTGAGACCCTCCCTTTAGCATGAGATGTGATATCCAACTCCTTCCCATTCCAATCCTGAGACCCTTCTGATAGCATGAGATGTGATATCTCAATGCCTCTAATACCAAACCTGAGATCCTACCTCTAACATGAAATGTGATATCCATCTCCTTCCCTTTCCAAACCTGAGAGCCTATCTATAGCATGAGATGTGATATCCAAGTCCTTCCCATTCCAATCCTGAGACACATCCGATAGCAGAGATGTGATATCTCAATGCTTATACCAAACCTGAGACACTTCCTATGACATGAGATGTGATATCCAACTCCTTCCCGTTCCAAACCTGAGACCCTTCCTTTAGCATGAGATGTGATATCCAGCTCCTTCCCATTCCAAACCTGAGATCCTTCCGATAGCATGAGATGTGATATCTCAATGCTTCTAATACCAAACCTGAGATCCTTCCTATAACATGAGATGTGATATCCAAATCCTTCCCCTTCCAAACCTGAGACCCTCCCTTTAGCATGAGATGTGATATCCAACTCCTTCCCATTCCAATCCTGAGACTCCTCTGATAGCATGAGATGTGATATCTCAATGCCTCTAATACCAAACCTGAGATCCTACCTCTAACATGAAATGTGATATAAAACTCTTTCCCCTTCCAAACCTGAAAGCCTTCCTATAGCATGAGATGTGATATCCAAGTCCTTCCCATTCCAATCCTGAGACCCTTCCTATAACATGAGATGTGATATCCAACTCCTTCCCCTTCCAACCTGAGACCCTTCCTATAGCATGAGATGGGATATCCAACTCCTTCCAAATCCAATCCTGATACCCTTCCCAATGCTTCTACCAAACCTGAGACCCATACTATGGCATGAGATGTGATATCAAACTCCTTCCGCTTCCAAACCTTAGACCCTTCCTTTATCATGAGATGTGATATCCAACTCCTTCCCATTCCATCCCTGAGGCCCTTCCGATATCATGAGATGTGATATCTCAATGCTTCTAATATCAAACTTGAGACCCTCCCTATAGCATGAGATGTGATATCCCATTCCAATGAGAGTCCTTCCCATTCCAATCCTGAGACCCTTCCTATAGCATGAGATGTGATATCTCAATGCTTCTAATACCAAACCTGAGACCCTTCCTATAACATGAGATGGGAATATCCAACTCCTTCCCATTCCAATCCTGAAACCCTTCCGATAGCATGAGATGTGATATCTCAATGCTTCTAATACCAAACCTGAGATCCTTCCTATAACATGACATGTGATATCCAAATCCTTACCCTTCCAAACCTGAGACCCTCCCTTTAGCATGAGATGTGATATCCAACTCCTTCCCATTCCAATCCTGAGACTCTTCTGATAGCATGAGATGTGATATCTCAATGCCTCTAATACCAAACCTGAGATCCTACCTCTAACATGAAATGTGATATCCAACTCTTTCCCCTTCCAAACCTGAGAGCCTTCCTATAGCATGAGATGTGATATCCAAGTCCTTCCCATTCCAATCCTGAGACCCTTCCTATAACATGAGATGTGATATCCAACTCCTTCCCATTCCAACCTGAGACCCTTCCTATAGCATGAGATGGGATATCCAACTCCTTCCAAATCCAATCCTGATACCCTTCCGATAGCATGAGATGTGATATCCCAATGCTTCTACCAAACCTGAGACCCATACTATGGCATGAGATGTGATATCAAACTCCTTCCCCTTCCAAACCTTAGACCCTTCCTTTATCATGAGATGTGATATCCAACTCCTTCCCATTCCATCCCTGAGACCCTTCCGATATCATGAGATGTGATATCTCAATGCTTCTAATATCAAACTTGAGACCCTCCCTATAGCATGAGATGTGATATCCAAGTCCTTCCATTTCCAATCCTGAGACCCTTCCTATAGCATGAGATGTGATATCTCAATGCTTCTAATACCAAACCTGAGACCCTTCCTATAACATGAGATGGGAATATCCAACTCCTTCCCATTCCAATCCTGAGACCCTTCCGATAGCAGAGATGTGATATCTCAATGCTTATACCAAACCTGAGATCCTTCCTATAACATGAGATGTGATATCCAACTCCTTCCCATTCCAATCCTGAGACACTTCCTATAGCATGAGATGTGATATCTCACTGCTTATACCAAACCTGAGACCCTTCCTATAGCATGAGATGTGATATCCAACCCCTTCCCATTCCAATCCTGAGACCCTTCCTATAGCATGAGATGTGATATCTCAATGCTTCTTATATCAAACTTGAGATCCTTCCTATAACATGAGATGTGATATCCAACTCCTTCCCATTCCAATCCTGAGACCCTTCCTATAGCATGAGATGTGATATCTCAATGCTTATACCAAACCTGAGACCCTTCCTATAGCATGAGATGTGATATCCAACTCCTTCCCATTCCAATCCTGAGACCCTTCCTATAGCATGAGATGTGATATCTCAATGCCTCTAATACCAAACCTGAGATCCTTCCTCTAACATGAAATGTGATATCAAACTCCTTCCCTTTCCAAACCTGAGAGCCTACCTATAGCATGAGATGTGATTTCCAAGTCCTCCCCATTCCAAATCTGAGAACCTTCCTACAGCATGCGATGTGATATCTCAATGCTTCTAATACCAAACCTGAGACCAGTCCTATAACATGAGATGTGATTTCCAAATCCTTCCCCTTCCAAACCTGAGACCCTCCCTTTAGCATGAGATGTGATATCCAACTCCTTCCCATTCCAATCCTGAGACCCTTCTGATAGCATGAGATGTGATATCTCAATGCCTCTAATACCAAACCTGAGATCCTACCTCTAACATGAAATGTGATATCCATCTCCTTCCCTTTCCAAACCTGAGAGCCTATCTATAGCATGAGATGTGATATCCAAGTCCTTCCCATTCCAATCCTGAGACACATCCGATAGCAGAGATGTGATATCTCAATGCTTATACCAAACCTGAGACACTTCCTATGACATGAGATGTGATATCCAACTCCTTCCCGTTCCAAACCTGAGACCCTTCCTTTAGCATGAGATGTGATATCCAGCTCCTTCCCATTCCAAACCTGAGATCCTTCCGATAGCATGAGATGTGATATCTCAATGCTTCTAATACCAAACCTGAGATCCTTCCTATAACATGAGATGTGATATCCAAATCCTTCCCCTTCCAAACCTGAGACCCTCCCTTTAGCATGAGATGTGATATCCAACTCCTTCCCATTCCAATCCTGAGACTCCTCTGATAGCATGAGATGTGATATCTCAATGCCTCTAATACCAAACCTGAGATCCTACCTCTAACATGAAATGTGATATAAAACTCTTTCCCCTTCCAAACCTGAAAGCCTTCCTATAGCATGAGATGTGATATCCAAGTCCTTCCCATTCCAATCCTGAGACCCTTCCTATAACATGAGATGTGATATCCAACTCCTTCCCCTTCCAACCTGAGACCCTTCCTATAGCATGAGATGGGATATCCAACTCCTTCCAAATCCAATCCTGATACCCTTCCCAATGCTTCTACCAAACCTGAGACCCATACTATGGCATGAGATGTGATATCAAACTCCTTCCGCTTCCAAACCTTAGACCCTTCCTTTATCATGAGATGTGATATCCAACTCCTTCCCATTCCATCCCTGAGGCCCTTCCGATATCATGAGATGTGATATCTCAATGCTTCTAATATCAAACTTGAGACCCTCCCTATAGCATGAGATGTGATATCCCATTCCAATGAGAGTCCTTCCCATTCCAATCCTGAGACCCTTCCTATAGCATGAGATGTGATATCTCAATGCTTCTAATACCAAACCTGAGACCCTTCCTATAACATGAGATGGGAATATCCAACTCCTTCCCATTCCAATCCTGAAACCCTTCCGATAGCATGAGATGTGATATCTCAATGCTTCTAATACCAAACCTGAGATCCTTCCTATAACATGACATGTGATATCCAAATCCTTACCCTTCCAAACCTGAGACCCTCCCTTTAGCATGAGATGTGATATCCAACTCCTTCCCATTCCAATCCTGAGACTCTTCTGATAGCATGAGATGTGATATCTCAATGCCTCTAATACCAAACCTGAGATCCTACCTCTAACATGAAATGTGATATCCAACTCTTTCCCCTTCCAAACCTGAGAGCCTTCCTATAGCATGAGATGTGATATCCAAGTCCTTCCCATTCCAATCCTGAGACCCTTCCTATAACATGAGATGTGATATCCAACTCCTTCCCATTCCAACCTGAGACCCTTCCTATAGCATGAGATGGGATATCCAACTCCTTCCAAATCCAATCCTGATACCCTTCCGATAGCATGAGATGTGATATCCCAATGCTTCTACCAAACCTGAGACCCATACTATGGCATGAGATGTGATATCAAACTCCTTCCCCTTCCAAACCTTAGACCCTTCCTTTATCATGAGATGTGATATCCAACTCCTTCCCATTCCATCCCTGAGACCCTTCCGATATCATGAGATGTGATATCTCAATGCTTCTAATATCAAACTTGAGACCCTCCCTATAGCATGAGATGTGATATCCAAGTCCTTCCATTTCCAATCCTGAGACCCTTCCTATAGCATGAGATGTGATATCTCAATGCTTCTAATACCAAACCTGAGACCCTTCCTATAACATGAGATGGGAATATCCAACTCCTTCCCATTCCAATCCTGAGACCCTTCCGATAGCAGAGATGTGATATCTCAATGCTTATACCAAACCTGAGATCCTTCCTATAACATGAGATGTGATATCCAACTCCTTCCCATTCCAATCCTGAGACACTTCCTATAGCATGAGATGTGATATCTCACTGCTTATACCAAACCTGAGACCCTTCCTATAGCATGAGATGTGATATCCAACCCCTTCCCATTCCAATCCTGAGACCCTTCCTATAGCATGAGATGTGATATCTCAATGCTTCTTATATCAAACTTGAGATCCTTCCTATAACATGAGATGTGATATCCAACTCCTTCCCATTCCAATCCTGAGACCCTTCCTATAGCATGAGATGTGATATCTCAATGCTTATACCAAACCTGAGACCCTTCCTATAGCATGAGATGTGATATCCAACTCCTTCCCATTCCAATCCTGAGACCCTTCCTATAGCATGAGATGTGATATCTCAATGCCTCTAATACCAAACCTGAGATCCTTCCTCTAACATGAAATGTGATATCAAACTCCTTCCCTTTCCAAACCTGAGAGCCTACCTATAGCATGAGATGTGATTTCCAAGTCCTCCCCATTCCAAATCTGAGAACCTTCCTACAGCATGCGATGTGATATCTCAATGCTTCTAATACCAAACCTGAGACCAGTCCTATAACATGAGATTGGATATCCAACTCCTTCCCCTTCCAAACCTGAGACCCTTCCTATAGCATGAGATGTGATATCCAACTCTTTCCCATTCCAATCCTGGGACCCTTCCTATAACATGAGATGTGATGTCTCAATGCTTCTAATACCAAACCTGAGATATTTCCTATAACATGAGATGTGATATCCAACTCCTTCCCATTCCAATCCGGAGACCCTTCCTATAGCATGAGATGTGCTATCTCAATGCTTATACCAAACCTGAGACCCTTCCTAAAGCTTGAGATGTGATATCCAACTCCTTCCCATTCCAATCCTGAGACCCTTCCTATAACATGAAATGTGATATCCAACTCCTTCCCATTCCAACCTGAGACCCTTCCTATAGCATGAGATGGGATATCCAACTCCTTCCAAATCCAATACTGATACCCTTCCAATAGCATGAGATGTGATGTCCCAATGCTTCTACCAAACCTGAGAACCATACTATGGCATGAGATGTGATATCAAACTCCTTCCCATTCCAATCCTGAGACTCTTCCTATAGCTTGAGACGTGATATCTAAATCCTTCCCATTCCAATTCTGAGACCCTTCCTATACCATGAGACTTGATATCTCAATGCTTCTAATACCAAACCTGAGACCCGTCCTATAACATGAGATGTGATATCCAAATCTTTCCCCTTCCAAACCTTAGACCCTTCCTTTATCATGAGATGTGATATCCAACTCCTTCCCATTCCAATCCTGAGACCCTTCCGATATCATGAGATTTGTTATCTCAATGCTTCTAATATCAAAATTGAGACCCGTCCTATAACATGAGATGTGATATCCAAATCTTTCCCCTTCCAAACCTTAGACCCTTCCTTTATCATGAGATGGGATATCCAACTCCTTCCCATTCCAATCCTGAGACCCTTCCGATAGCAGAGATGTGATATCTCAATGCTTATACCAATCCTGAGACCCTTCCTATGGCCTGAGATGTCATGTACAACTCCTTCCCAATCCAATCCTGAGACCCTTCCTATATCATGAGATGTGATATCTCAATGCTTATACCAAATCTGAGACCCTTCCTATAGCATGAGATGTGATATCCAACTCCTTCAAATTCCAATCCTGAGACCCTTCCTATAGCATGAGATGTGATGTCTCAATGCTTCTAATACCAAACCTGAGATCCTTCCTATAACATGAGATGTGATATCCAACACCTTCCCATTCCAATCCTGAGACCCTTCCTATAGCATGAGATGTGATGTCTCAATGCTTCTAATACCAAACCTGAGAACCTTCCTACAGCATGCAATGTGATATCTCAATGCTTCTAATACCAAACCTGAGACCAGTCCTATAACATGAGATTGGATATCCAACTCCTTCCCCTTCCAAACCTGTGACCCTTCCTATAGCATGAGATGTGATATCCAACTTCTTCCCATTCCAATCCTGAGACCCTTCCTATAACATGAGATGTGATGTCTCAATGCTTCTAATACCAAACCTGAGATCTTTCCTATAACATGAGATGTAATATCCAACTCCTTCCCATTCCAATCCTGAGACCCTTCCTATAGCATGAGATGTGCTATCGCAATGCTTATACCAAACCTGAGACCCTTCCTAAAGCTTGAGATGTGATATCCAACTCCTTCCCATTCCAATCCTGAGACCCTTCCTATAGCATGATATGTGATATCTCAATGCCTCTAATACCAAACCTGAGATCTTTCCTCTAACATGAAATGTGATATCGAACTCCTTCCCTTTCCAAACCTGAGAGCCTACCTATAGCATGAGATGTGATATCCAAGTCCTTCCCATTCCAATCCTTAGACCCTTCCTACAGCATGCAATATGATATCTCAATGATTCTAATAACAAACCTGAGACCCGTCCTATAACATGAGATTGGATATCCAACACCTTCCCATTCCAATCCTGAGACACTTCCGATAGCAGAGATGTGATATCTCAATGCTTATAACAAACCTGAGACCCTTCCTATAA
Organism: Ambystoma mexicanum; assembly: GCF_040938575.1. Lineage (NCBI taxonomy): Eukaryota > Metazoa > Chordata > Amphibia > Caudata > Ambystomatidae > Ambystoma > Ambystoma mexicanum. Next base: position 346,343,372 of record NC_090936.1, read on the forward strand.
CATGAGATGTGATATCCAACTCCTTCCCGTTTCAAACCTGAGACCCTTCCTATAGCATATGCGATATCCAACTCCTTCCCATTCCAAACATGAGACCCTTCCTATAGCAAGAATGTAATATCCAACTCCTTCCCATTCCAATCCTGAGACCATTCCTATAGCATGAGATGTGATATCTCAATGCTTCTAATACCAAACCTGAGATCCTTCCTATGACATGAGATGTGATATCCATTTCCTCCCCATTCCAAACCTGAGAACCTTCCTACAGCATGCGATGTGATATCTCAATGCTTCTAATACCAAACCTGAGACCAGTCCTATAACATGAGATTGGATATCCAACTCCTTCCCCTTCTAAACCTGAGACCCTTCCTATAGCATGAGATGTGATATCCAACTTCTTCCCATTCCAATCCTGAGACCCTTCCTATAACATGAGATGTGATGTCTCAATGCTTCTAATACCAAACCTGAGATCTTTCCTATAACATGAGATGTGATATCCAACTCCTTCCCATTCCAATCCTGAGACCCTTCCTATAGCATGAGATGTGCTATCTCAATGCTTATACCAAACCTGAGACCCTTCCTAAAGCTTGAGATGTGATATCCAACTCCTTCCCATTCCAATCCTGAGACCCTTCCTATAACATGAAATGTGATATCCAACTCCTTCCCATTCCAACCTGAGACCCTTCCTATAGCATGAGATGGGATATCCAACTCCTTCCAAATCCAATACTGATACCCTTCCAATAGCATGAGATGTGATATCCCATTGCTTCTACCAAACCTGAGAACCATACTATGGCATGAGATGTGATATCAAACTCCTTCCCATTCCAATCCTGAGACTCTTCCTATAGCTTGAGATGTGATATCCGAAATCCTTCCCATTCCAATTCTGAGACCCTTCCTATACCATGAGACTTGATATCTCAATGCTTCTAATACCAAACCTGAGACCCGTCCTATAACATGAGATGTGATATCCAAATCTTTCCCCTTCCAAACCTTAGACCCTTCCTTTATCATGAGATGTGATATCCAACTCCTTCCCATTCCAATCCTGAGACCCTTACGATATCATGAGATTTGTTATCTCAATGCTTCTAATATCAAAATTGAGACCCGTCCTATAACATGAGATGTGATATCCAAATCTTTCCCCTTCCAAACCTTAGACCCTTCCTTTATCATGAGATGGGATATCCAACTGCTTCCCATTCCAATCCTGAGACCCTTCCGATAGCAGAGATGTGATATCTCAATGCTTATACCAATCCTGAGACCCTTCCTATGGCCTGAGATGTCATATACAACTCCTTCCCAATCCAATCCTGAGACCCTTCCTATAGCATGAGATGTGATGTCTCAATGCTTCTAATACCAAACCTGAGATCCTTCCTATAACATGAGATGTGATATCCAACTCCTTCCCATTCCAATCCTGAGACCCTTCCTATAGCATGAGATGTGATGTCTCAATGCTTCTAATACCAAACCTGAGAACCTTCCTACAGCATGCGATGTGATATCTCAATGCTTCTAATACCAAACCTGAGACCAGTCCTATAACATGAGATTGGATATCCAACTCCTTCCCCTTCCAAACCTGAGACCCTTCCTATAGCATGAGATGTGATATCCAACTTCTTCCCATTCCAATCCTGAGACCCTTCCTATAACATGAGATGTGATGTCTCAATGCTTCTAATACCAAACCTGAGATCTTTCCTATAACATGAGATGTAATATCCAACTCCTTCCCATTCCAATCCTGAGACCCTTCCTATAGCATGAGATGTGCTATCTCAATGCTTATACCAAACCTGAGACCCTTCCTAAAGCTTGAGATGTGATATCCAACTCCTTCCCATTCCAATCCTGAGACCCTTCCTATAGCATGATATGTGATATCTCAAGGCCTCTAATACCAAACCTGAGATCCTTCCTCTAACATGAAATGTGATATCCAACTCCTTCCCCTTCCAAACCTGAGAGCCTTCCTATAGCATGAGATATGATATCCAAGTCCTTCCCATTCCAATCCTGAGACCCTTCCTATAACATGAAATGTGATATCCATCTCCTTCCCATTCCAACCTGAGACCCTTCCTATAGCATGAGATGGGATATCCAACTCCTTCCAAATCCAATACTGATACCCTTCCAATAGCATGAGATGTGATATCCCAATGCTTCTACCAAACCTGAGACCCATACTATGGCATGAGATGTGATATCAAACTCCTTCCCATTCCAATCTTGAGACTCTTCCTATAACTTGAGATGTGATATCCAACTCCTTCCAATTCCAATTCTGAGACCCTTCCTATGCCATGAGACTTGATATCTCAATGCTTCTAATACCAAACCTGAGACCCGTCCTATAACATGAGATGTGATATCCAAATCTTTCCCCTTCCAAACCTTAGACCCTTCCTTTATCATGAGATGTGATATCCAACTCCTCCCCATTCCAATCCTGAGACCCTTCCTATAGCATGAGATGTGATATCTCAATGCTTCTAATACCAAACCTGAGACCCTTCCTATAACATGAGATGGGATATCCAACTCCTTCCCATTCCAATCCTGAGACCCTTCCGATAGCAGAGATGTGATATCTCAATGCTTATACCAATCCTGAGACCCTTCCTATGGCCTGAGATGTCATATACAACTCCTTCCCAATCCAATCCTGAGACCCTTCCTATAGCATGAGATGTGATATCTCAATGCTTATACCAAATCTGAGACCCTTCCTATAGCATGAGATGTGATATCCAACTCCTTCCCATTCCAATCCTGAGACCCTTCCTATAGCATGAGATGTGATGTCTCAATGCTTCTAATACCAAACCTGAGATCCTTCCTGTAACATGAGATGTGATATCCAACTCCTTCCCATTCCAATCCTGAGACCCTTCCTATAGCATGAGATGTGATGTCTCAATGCTTCTAATACCAAACCTGAGAACCTTCCTACAGCATGCAATGTGATATCTCAATGCGTCTAATACCAAACCTGAGACCAGTCCTATAACATGAGATTGGATATCCAACTCCTTCCCCTTCCAAACCTGAGACCCTTCCTATAGCATGAGATGTGATATCCAACTTCTTCCCATTCCAATCCTGATACCCTTCCTATAACATGAGATGTGATGTCTCAATGCTTCTAATACCAAACCGGAGATCTTTCCTATAACATGAGATGTGATATCCAACTCCTCCCCATTCCAATCCTGAAACCCTTCCTATAGCATGAGATATGATATCCAAGTCCTTCCCATTCCAATCCTGAGACCCTTCCTATAACATGAAATGTGATATCCAACTCCTTCCCATTCCAACCTGAGACCCTTCCTATAGCATGAGATGGGATATCCAACTCCTTCCAAATCCAATACTGATACCCTTCCAATAGCATGAGATGTGCTTTCTCAATGCTTATACCAAACCTGAGACCCTTCCTATAGCTTGAGATGTGATATCCAACTCCTTCCCATTCCAATCCTGAGACCCTTCCTATAGCCTGAGATGTGATATCTCAAGGCCTCTAATACCAAACCTGAGATCGTTCCTCTAACATGAAATGTGATATCCAACTCCTTCCCCTTCCAAACCTGAGACCCTTCCTATAGCATGAGATGTGATATCTCAATGCTTATACCAATCCTGAGACCCTTCCGATAGCAGAGATGTGATATCTCAATGCTTGTACCAAACCTGAGACCCTTCCTATGGCCTGAGATGTCATATGCAACTCCTTCCCATTCCAATCCTGAGACCCTTCCTATAGCATTAGATGTGATATCTCAATGCTTATACCAAATCTGAGACCCTTCCTATAGCACGAGATGTGATATGCAACTTCTTCCCATTCCAATCCTGAGACCGTTCCTATAGCATGAGATGTGATGTCTCAATTCTTCTAATACCAAACCTGAGATCCTTCCTATAACATGAGATGTGATATCCAACTCCTTCCCATTCCAATCCTGAGACCCTTATGATAGCATGAGATGTGATATCTCAATCCCTCTAATACCAAACCTGAGATACTTCTGATAGCATGAGATGTGATATCTCAATGCTTCTAATACCAAACTTGAGATCCTTCCTATAACATGAGATGTGATTTCCAAATCCTTCCACTTCCAAACCTGAGACCCTCCCTTTAGCATGAGATGTGATATCCAACTCCTTCCCATTCCAATCCTGAGACCCTTCTGATAGCATGAGATGTGATATTTCAATGCCTCTAATACCAAACCTGAGATCCTACCTCTAACATGAAATGTGATATCCATCTCCTTCCCTTTCCAAACCTGAGACCCTGCCTATAGCATGAGATGTGATATCCAAGTCCTTCCCATTCCGATCCTGAGACCCTTCCTATAGCATGTGATGTGATATCTCAATGCTTATACCAAATCTGAGACCCTTCCTATAGCATGAGATGTGATATCCAACTCCTTCCCATTCCAATCCTGAGACCCTTCCTATAGCATGAGATGTGATGTCTCAATGCTTCTAATACCAAACCTGAGATCCTTCCTATAACATGAGATGTGATATCCAACTCCTTCCCATTCCAATCCTGAGACCCTTATGATAGCATGAGATGTGATATCTCAATGCCTCTAATACCAAACCTGAGATACTTCCGATAGCATGAGATGTGATATCTCAATGCTTCTAATACCAAACCTGAGATCCTTCTTATAACATGAGATGTGATTTCCAAATCCTTCCCCTTCCAAACCTGAGACCCTCCCTTTAGCATGAGATGTGATATCCAACTCCTTCCCATTCCAATCCTGAGACCCATCTGATAGCATGAGATGTGATATTTCAATGCCTCTAATACCAAACCTGAGATCCTACCTCTAACATGAAATGTGATATCCATCTCCTTCCCTTTCCAAACCTGAGACCCTGCTTATAGCATGAGATGTGATATCCAAGTCCTTTCCATTCCAAACCTGAGGCCCTTCGTATGACATGAGATGTGATATCCAACTCCTTCCCATTCCAAACCTGAGACCCTGCTTATAGCATGAGATGTGATATCCAAGTCCTTTCCATTCCAATCCTGAGACCCTTCCTATAGCATGTGATGTGATATCTCAATGCTTATACCAAACCTGAGACCCTTCCTATGGCATGAGATGTCATATACAACTCCTTCCCATTCCAATCCTGAGACCCTTCCTATAGCATGAGATGTGATATCTCAATGCTTATACCAAACCTGAGACCCTTCCTATAGCATGAGATGTGATATCCAACTTCTTCCCATTCCAATCCTGAGACCCTTCCTATAACATGAGATGTGATGTCGCAATGCTTCTAATACCAAAACTGAGATCTTTCCTATAACATGAGATGTGAAATCCAACTCCTTCCCATTCCAATCCTGAGACCCTTCCTATAGCATGAGATGTGATATCTCAAGGCCTCTAATACCAAACCTGAGATCGTTCCTCTAACATGAAATGTGATATCCAACTCCTTCCCCTTCCAAACCTGAGAGCCTTCCTATAACATGAGATGTGACATCCAAGTCCTCCCCATTCCAATCCTGAGACTCTTCCTATAGCATGAGATGTGATATCTCAATGCTTCTAATACCAAACCTGAGACCCTTCCTATAACAGGATTTGGGATATCCAACTCCTTCCCATTCCAATCCTGAGACCCTTCCGATAGCAGAGATGTGATATCTCAATGCTTATACCAAACCTGAGACCCTTCCTATGGCCTGAGATGTCATATGCAACTCCTTCCCATTCCAATCCTGAGACCCTTCCTATAGCATTAGATGTGATATCTCAATGCTTATACCAAATCTGAGACCCTTCCTATAGCATGAGATGTGTTATCCAACTTCTTCCCATTCCAATCCTGAGACCCTTCCTATAGCATGAGATGTGATGTCTCAATTCTTCTAATACCAAACCTGAGATCCTTCCTATAACATGAGATGTGATATCCAACTCCTTCCCATTCCAATCCTGAGACCCTTATGATAGCATGAGATGTGATATCTCAATGCCTCTAATACCAAACCTGAGATACTTCTGATAGCATGAGATGTGATATCTCAATGCTTCTAATACCAAACCTGAGATCCTTCCTATAACATGAGATGTGATTTCCAAATCCTTCCACTTCCAAACCTGAGACCCTCCCTTTAGCATGAGATGTGATATCCAACTCCTTCCCATTCCAATCCTGAGACCCTTCTGATAGCATGAGATGTGATATTTCAATGCCTCTAATACCAAACCTGAGATCCTACCTCTAACATGAAATGTGATATCCATCTCCTTCCCATTCCAATCCTGAGACCCTTCCTATAGCATGTGATGTGATATCTCAATGCTTATACCAAACCTGAGACCCTTCCTATGGCATGAGATGTCATATACAACTCCTTCCCATTCCAATCCTGAGACCCTTCCTATAGCATGAGATGTGATATCTCAATGCTTATACCAAACCTGAGACCCTTCCTATAGCATGAGATGTGATATCCAACTTCTTCCCATTCCAATCCTGAGACCCTTCCTATAACATGAGATGTGATGTCTCAATGCTTCTAATACCAAACCTGAGACCCTTCCTATAACATGAGATGGGATATCCAACTCCTTCCCATTCCAATCCTGAGACCCTTCCGATAGCATGAGATGTGATATCTCAAGGCCTCTAATACCAAACCTGAGATCGTTCCTCTAACATGAAATGTGATATCCAACTCCTTCCCCTTCCAAACCTGAGAGCCTTCCTATGGCATGAGATATGATAGCCAAGTCCTTCCAATTCCAATCCTGAGACCCTTCCTATAACATGAAATGTGATATCCAACTCCTTCCCATTCCAACCTGAGACCCTTCCTATAGCATGAGTTGGGATATCTCAATGCTTCTAATACCAAACCTGAGACTCTTCCTATAACATGAGATGGGATATCCAACTCATTCCCATTCCAATCCTGAGACCCTTCCGATAGCAGAGATGTGATATCTCAATGCTTATACCAAATCTGAGACCCTTCCTATGGCCTGAGATGTCATATACAACTCCTTCCCATTCCAATCCTGAGACCCTTCCTATAGCATGAGATGTGATATCTCAATGCTTATACCAAATCTGAGACCCTTCCTATAGCATGAGATGTGATATCCAACTCCTTCCCATTCCAATCCTGAGACCCTTCCTATAGCATGAGATGTGATGTCTCAATGCTTCTAATACCAAACCTGAGATCCTTCCTATAACATGAGATGTGATATCCAACTCCTTCCCATTCCAATCCTGAGACCCTTATGATAGCATGAGATGTGATATCTCAATGCCTCTAATACCAAACCTGAGATACTTCCGATAGCATGAGATGTGATATCTCAATGCTTCTAATACGAAACCTGAGATCCTTCCTATAACATGAGATGTGATTTCCAAATCCTCCCGCTTCCAAACCTGAGACCCTCCCTTTAGCATGAGATGTGATATCCAACTCCTTCCCATTCCAATCCTGAGACCCTTCTGATAGCATGAGATGTGATATCTCAATGCCTCTAATTCCAAACCTGAGATCCTACCTCTAACATGAAATGTGATATCCATCTCCTTCCCTTTCCAAACCTGAGACCCTGCCTATAGCATGAGATGTGATATCCAAGTCCTTCCCATTCCAATCCTGAGACCCTTCCTATAGCATGTGATGTGATATCTCAATGCTTATACCAAACCTGAGACCCTTCCTATGGCATGAGATGTCATATACAACTCCTTCCCATTCCAATCCTGAGACCCTTCCTATAGCATGAGATGTGATATCTCAATGCTTATACCAAACCTGAGACCCTTCCTATAGCATGAGATGTGATATCCAACTTCTTCCCATTCCAATCCTGAGACCCTTCCTATAACATGAGATGTGATGTCTCAATGCTTCTAATACCAAACCTGAGATCTTTCCTATAACATGAGATGTGATATCCAACTCCTTCCCATTCCAATCCTGAGACCCTTCCTATAGCATGAGATGTGATATCACAATGCTTATACCAAACCTGAGACCGTTCCTATAGCTTGAGATGTGATATCCAACTCCTTCCCATTCCACTCCTGAGACCCTTCCTATAGCATGAGATGTGATAAATCAAGGCCTCTAATACCAAACCTAAGATCCTTCCTCTAACATGAAATGTGATATCCAACTCCTTCCCATTCCAATCCTGAGACCCTTCCTATGACATGAAATGTGATATCCTACTCCTTCGCATTCCAACCTGGGACCCTTCCTATATCATGAGATGGGATATCTCAATGCTTCTAATACCAAACCTGAGACCCTTCCTATAACATGAGATGGGAATATCCAACTCCTTCCCATTCCAATCCTGAGACCCTTCCGATAGCAGAGATGTGATATCTCAATGCTTATACCAAACCTGAGATCCTTCCTATAACATGAGATGTGATATCCAACTCCTTCCCATTCCAATCCTGAGACACTTCCTATAGCATGAGATGTGATATCTCACTGCTTATACCAAACCTGAGATCCTTCCTATAACATGAGATGTGATATCCAACTCCTTCCCATTCCAATCCTGAGACACTTCCTATAGCATGAGATGTGATATCTCACTGCTTATACCAAACCTGAGACCCTTCCTATAGAATGAGATGTGATATCCAACTCCTTCCCATTCCAATCCTGAGACCCATCTGATAGCAGGAGATGTGATATTTCAATGCCTCTAATACCAAACCTGAGATCCTACCTCTAACATGAAATGTGATATCCATCTCCTTCCCTTTCCAAACCTGAGACCCTGCTTATAGCATGAGATGTGATATCCAAGTCCTTTCCATTCCAAACCTGAGGCCCTTCCTATGACATGAGATGTGATATCCAACTCCTTCCCATTCCAAACCTGAGACCCTGCTTATAGCATGAGATGTGATATCCAAGTCCTTTCCATTCCAATCCTGAGACCCTTCCTATAGCATGTGATGTGATATCTCAATGCTTATACCAAACCTGAGACCCTTCCTATGGCATGAGATGTCATATACAACTCCTTCCCATTCCAATCCTGAGACCCTTCCTATAGCATGAGATGTGATATCTCAATGCTTATACCAAACCTGAGACCCTTCCTATAGCATGAGATGTGATATCCAACTTCTTCCCATTCCAATCCTGAGACCCTTCCTATAACATGAGATGTGATGTCGCAATGCTTCTAATACCAAACCTGAGATCTTTCCTATAACATGAGATGTGAAATCCAACTCCTTCCCATTCCAATCCTGAGACCCTTCCTATAGCATGAGATGTGATATCACAATGCTTATACCAAACCTGAGACCGTTCCTATAGCTTGAGATGTGATATCCAACTCCTTCCCATTCCAATCCTGAGACCCTTCCTATAGCATGAGATGTGATATCTCAAGGCCTCTAATACCAAACCTGAGATCGTTCCTCTAACATGAAATGTGATATCCAACTCCTTCCCCTTCCAAACCTGAGAGCCTTCCTATAATATGAGATGCGACATCCAAGTCCTCCCCATTCCAATCCTGAGACCCTTCCTATAGCATGAGATGTGATATCTCAATGCTTCTAATACCAAACCTGAGACCCTTCCTATAACAGGATTTGGGATATCCAACTCCTTCCCATTCCAATCCTGAGACCCTTCCGATAGCAGAGATGTGATATCTCAATGCTTATACCAAACCTGAGACCCTTCCTATGGCCTGAGATGTCATATGCAACTCCTTCCCATTCCAATCCTGAGACCCTTCCTATAGCATTAGATGTGATATCTCAATGCTTATACCAAATCTGAGACCCTTCCTATAGCATGAGATGTGTTATCCAACTTCTTCCCATTCCAATCCTGAGACCCTTCCTATAGCATGAGATGTGATGTCTCAATTCTTCTAATACCAAACCTGAGATCCTTCCTATAACATGAGATGTGATATCCAACTCCTTCCCATTCCAATCCTGAGACCCTTATGATAGCATGAGATGTGATATCTCAATGCCTCTAATACCAAACCTGAGATACTTCTGATAGCATGAGATGTGATATCTCAATGCTTCTAATACCAAACCTGAGATCCTTCCTATAACATGAGATGTGATTTCCAAATCCTTCCACTTCCAAACCTGAGACCCTCCCTTTAGCATGAGATGTGATATCCAACTCCTTCCCATTCCAATCCTGAGACCCTTCTGATAGCATGAGATGTGATATTTCAATGCCTCTAATACCAAACCTGAGATCCTACCTCTAACATGAAATGTGATATCCATCTCCTTCCCTTTCCAAACCTGAGACCCTGCCTATAGCATGAGATGTGATATCCAAGTCCTTCCCATTCCAATCCTGAGACCCTTCCTATAGCATGTGATGTGATATCTCAATGCTTATACCAAACCTGAGACCCTTCCTATGGCATGAAATGTCATATACAACTCCTTCCCATTCCAATCCTGAGACCCTTCCTATAGCATGAGATGTGATATCTCAATGCTTATACCAAACCTGAGACCCTTCCTATAGCATGAGATGTGATATCCAACTTCTTCCCATTCCAATCCTGAGACCCTTCCTATAACATGAGATGTGATGTCTCAATGCTTCTAATACCAAACCTGAGACCCTTCCTATAACATGAGATGGGATATCCAACTCCTTCCCATTCCAATCCTGAGACCCTTCCGATAGCATGAGATGTGATATCTCAAGGCCTCTAATACCAAACCTGAGATCGTTCCTCTAACATGAAATGTGATATCCAACTCCTTCCCCTTCCAAACCTGAGAGCCTTCCTATGGCATGAGATATGATAGCCAAGTCCTTCCAATTCCAATCCTGAGACCCTTCCTATAACATGAAATGTGATATCCAACTCCTTCCCATTCCAACCTGAGACCCTTCCTATAGCATGAGATGGGATATCTCAATGCTTCTAATACCAAACCTGAGACTCTTCCTATAACATGAGATGGGATATCCAACTCATTCCCATTCCAATCCTGAGACCCTTCCGATAGCAGAGATGTGATATCTCAATGCTTATACCAAATCTGAGACCCTTCCTATGGCCTGAGATGTCATATACAACTCCTTCCCATTCCAATCCTGAGACCCTTCCTATAGCATGAGATGTGATATCTCAATGCTTATACCAAATCTGAGACCCTTCCTATAGCATGAGATGTGATATCCAACTCCTTCCCATTCCAATCCTGAGACCCTTCCTATAGCATGAGATGTGATGTCTCAATGCTTCTAATACCAAACCTGAGATCCTTCCTATAACATGAGATGTGATATCCAACTCCTTCCCATTCCAATCCTGAGACCCTTATGATAGCATGAGATGTGATATCTCAATGCCTCTAATACCAAACCTGAGATACTTCCGATAGCATGAGATGTGATATCTCAATGCTTCTAATACGAAACCTGAGATCCTTCCTATAACATGAGATGTGATTTCCAAATCCTCCCGCTTCCAAACCTGAGACCCTCCCTTTAGCATGAGATGTGATATCCAACTCCTTCCCATTCCAATCCTGAGACCCTTCTGATAGCATGAGATGTGATATCTCAATGCCTCTAATTCCAAACCTGAGATCCTACCTCTAACATGAAATGTGATATCCATCTCCTTCCCTTTCCAAACCTGAGACCCTGCCTATAGCATGAGATGTGATATCCAAGTCCTTCCCATTCCAATCCTGAGACCCTTCCTATAGCATGTGATGTGATATCTCAATGCTTATACCAAACCTGAGACCCTTCCTATGGCATGAGATGTCATATACAACTCCTTCCCATTCCAATCCTGAGACCCTTCCTATAGCATGAGATGTGATATCTCAATGCTTATACCAAACCTGAGACCCTTCCTATAGCATGAGATGTGATATCCAACTTCTTCCCATTCCAATCCTGAGACCCTTCCTATAACATGAGATGTGATGTCTCAATGCTTCTAATACCAAACCTGAGATCTTTCCTATAACATGAGATGTGATATCCAACTCCTTCCCATTCCAATCCTGAGACCCTTCCTATAGCATGAGATGTGATATCACAATGCTTATACCAAACCTGAGACCGTTCCTATAGCTTGAGATGTGATATCCAACTCCTTCCCATTCCAATCCTGAGACCCTTCCTATAGCATGAGATGTGATAAATCAAGGCCTCTAATACCAAACCTAAGATCCTTCCTCTAACATGAAATGTGATATCCAACTCCTTCCCCTTCCAAACCTGAGAGCCTTCCTATAGCATGAGATATGATATCCAAGTCCTTCCCATTCCAATCCTGAGACCCTTCCTATGACATGAAATATGATATCCTACTCCTTCGCATTCCAACCTGGGACCCTTCCTATATCATGAGATGGGATATCTCAATGCTTCTAATACCAAACCTGAGACCCTTCCTATAACATGAGATGGGAATATCCAACTCCTTCCCATTCCAATCCTGAGACCCTTCCGATAGCAGAGATGTGATATCTCAATGCTTATACCAAACCTGAGATCCTTCCTATAACATGAGATGTGATATCCAACTCCTTCCCATTCCAATCCTGAGACACTTCCTATAGCATGAGATGTGATATCTCACTGCTTATACCAAACCTGAGACCCTTCCTATAGAATGAGATGTGATATCCAACTCCTTCCCATTCCAATCCTGAGACCCTTCCTATAGCATGAGATGTGATATCACAATGCTTATACCAAACCTGAGACCGTTCCTATAGCTTGAGATGTGATATCCAACTCCTTCCCATTCCAATCCTGAGACCCTTCCTATAGCATGAGATGTGATATCTCAAGGCCTCTAATACCAAACCTGAGATCGTTCCTCTAACATGAAATGTGATATCCAACTCCTTCCCCTTCCAAACCTGAGAGCCTTCCTATGGCATGATATATGATAGCCAAGTCCTTCCAATTCCAATCCTGAGACCCTTCCTATAACATGAAATGTGATATCCAACTCCTTCCCATTCCAACCTGAGACCCTTCCTATAGCATGAGGTGGGATATCCAACTTCTTCCAAATCCAATACTGGTACCCTTCCGATAGCATGAGATGTGATATCCCAATGCTTCTACCAAACCTGAGACCCATACTATGGCATGAGATGTGATATCAAACTCCTTCCCATTCCAATCCTGAGACCCTTCCTATAGCTTGAGGTGTGATATCCAACTCCTTCCCATTCCAATTCTGAGACCCTTCTTATACCATGAGACTTGATATCTCAATGCTTCTAATACCAAACCTGAGACCCGTCCTATAACATGAGATGTGATATCCAAAGCCTTCCCCTTCCAAACCTTAGACCCTTCCTTTATCATGAGATGTGGTATCCAACTCCTTCCCATTCCAATCCTGAGACCCTTCCGATATCATGAGATTTGTTATCTCAATGCTTCTAATATCAAACTTGAGACCCTCCCTATAGCATGAGATGTGACATCCAAGTCCTTCCCATTCCAATCCTGAGACCCTTCCTATAGCATGAGATGTGATATCTCTATGCTTCTAATACCAAACCTGAGACCCTTCCTATAACATGAGATGGGATATCCAAGTCCTTCCCATTCCGATCCTGAGACCCTTCCTATAGCATGTGATGTGATATCTCAATGCTTATACCAAATCTGAGACCCTTCCTATAGCATGAGATGTGATATCCAACTCCTTCCCATTCCAATCCTGAGACCCTTCCTATAGCATGAGATGTGATGTCTCAATGCTTCTAATACCAAACCTGAGATCCTTCCTATAACATGAGATGTGATATCCAACTCCTTCCCATTCCAATCCTGAGACCCTTATGATAGCATGAGATGTGATATCTCAATGCCTCTAATACCAAACCTGAGATACTTCCGATAGCATGAGATGTGATATCTCAATGCTTCTAATACCAAACCTGAGATCCTTCTTATAACATGAGATGTGATTTCCAAATCCTTCCCCTTCCAAACCTGAGACCCTCCCTTTAGCATGAGATGTGATATCCAACTCCTTCCCATTCCAATCCTGAGACCCATCTGATAGCATGAGATGTGATATTTCAATGCCTCTAATACCAAACCTGAGATCCTACCTCTAACATGAAATGTGATATCCATCTCCTTCCCTTTCCAAACCTGAGACCCTGCTTATAGCATGAGATGTGATATCCAAGTCCTTTCCATTCCAAACCTGAGGCCCTTCCTATGACATGAGATGTGATATCCAACTCCTTCCCATTCCAAACCTGAGACCCTGCTTATAGCATGAGATGTGATATCCAAGTCCTTTCCATTCCAATCCTGAGACCCTTCCTATAGCATGTGATGTGATATCTCAATGCATATACCAGACCTGAGACCCTTCCTATGGCATGAGATGTCATATACAACTCCTTCCCATTCCAATCCTGAGACCCTTCCTATAGCATGAGATGTGATATCTCAATGCTTATACCAAACCTGAGACCCTTCCTATAGCATGAGATGTGATATCCAACTTCTTCCCATTCCAATCCTGAGACCCTTCCTATAACATGAGATGTGATGTCGCAATGCTTCTAATACCAAAACTGAGATCTTTCCTATAACATGAGATGTGAAATCCAACTCCTTCCCATTCCAATCCTGAGACCCTTCCTATAGCATGAGATGTGATATCACAATGCTTATACCAAACCTGAGACCGTTCCTATAGCTTGAGATGTGATATCCAACTCCTTCCCATTCCAATCCTGAGACCCTTCCTATAGCATGAGATGTGATATCTCAAGGCCTCTAATACCAAACCTGAGATCGTTCCTCTAACATGAAATGTGATATCCAACTCCTTCCCCTTCCAAACCTGAGAGCCTTCCTATAACATGAGATGTGACATCCAAGTCCTCCCCATTCCAATCCTGAGACTCTTCCTATAGCATGAGATGTGATATCTCAATGCTTCTAATACCAAACCTGAGACCCTTCCTATAACAGGATTTGGGATATCCAACTCCTTCCCATTCCAATCCTGAGACCCTTCCGATAGCAGAGATGTGATATCTCAATGCTTATACCAAACCTGGGACCCTTCCTATGGCCTGAGATGTCATATGCAACTCCTTCCCATTCCAATCCTGAGACCCTTCCTATAGCATTAGATGTGATATCTCAATGCTTATACCAAATCTGAGACCCTTCCTATAGCATGAGATGTGTTATCCAACTTCTTCCCATTCCAATCCTGAGACCCTTCCTATAGCATGAGATGTGATGTCTCAATTCTTCTAATACCAAACCTGAGATCCTTCCTATAACATGAGATGTGATATCCAACTCCTTCCCATTCCAATCCTGAGACCCTTATGATAGCATGAGATGTGATATCTCAATGCCTCTAATACCAAACCTGAGATACTTCTGATAGCATGAGATGTGATATCTCAATGCTTCTAATACCAAACCTGAGATCCTTCCTATAACATGAGATGTGATTTCCAAATCCTTCCACTTCCAAACCTGAGACCCTCCCTTTAGCATGAGATGTGATATCCAACTCCTTCCCATTCCAATCCTGAGACCCTTCTGATAGCATGAGATGTGATATTTCAATGCCTCTAATACCAAACCTGAGATCCTACCTCTAACATGAAATGTGATATCCATCTCCTTCCCATTCCAATCCTGAGACCCTTCCTATAGCATGTGATGTGATATCTCAATGCTTATACCAAACCTGAGACCCTTCCTATGGCATGAGATGTCATATACAACTCCTTCCCATTCCAATCCTGAGACCCTTCCTATAGCATGAGATGTGATATCTCAATGCTTATACCAAACCTGAGACCCTTCCTATAGCATGAGATGTGATATCCAACTTCTTCCCATTCCAATCCTGAGACCCTTCCTATAACATGAGATGTGATGTCTCAATGCTTCTAATACCAAACCTGAGACCCTTCCTATAACATGAGATGGGATATCCAACTCCTTCCCATTCCAATCCTGAGACCCTTCCGATAGCATGAGATGTGATATCTCAAGGCCTCTAATACCAAACCTGAGATCGTTCCTCTAACATGAAATGTGATATCCAACTCCTTCCCCTTCCAAACCTGAGAGCCTTCCTATGGCATGAGATATGATAGCCAAGTCCTTCCAATTCCAATCCTGAGACCCTTCCTATAACATGAAATGTGATATCCAACTCCTTCCCATCCCAACCTGAGACCCTTCCTATAGCATGAGTTGGGATATCTCAATGCTTCTAATACCAAACCTGAGACTCTTCCTATAACATGAGATGGGATATCCAACTCATTCCCATTCCAATCCTGAGACCCTTCCGATAGCAGAGATGTGATATCTCAATGCTTATACCAAATCTGAGACCCTTCCTATGGCCTGAGATGTCATATACAACTCCTTCCCATTCCAATCCTGAGACCCTTCCTATAGCATGAGATGTGATATCTCAATGCTTATACCAAATCTGAGACCCTTCCTATAGCATGAGATGTGATATCCAACTCCTTCCCATTCCAATCCTGAGACCCTTCCTATAGCATGAGATGTGATGTCTCAATGCTTCTAATACCAAACCTGAGATCCTTCCTATAACATGAGATGTGATATCCAACTCCTTCCCATTCCAATCCTGAGACCCTTATGATAGCATGAGATGTGATATCTCAATGCCTCTAATACCAAACCTGAGATACTTCCGATAGCATGAGATGTGATATCTCAATGCTTCTAATACGAAACCTGAGATCCTTCCTATAACATGAGATGTGATTTCCAAATCCTCCCGCTTCCAAACCTGAGACCCTCCCTTTAGCATGAGATGTGATATCCAACTCCTTCCCATTCCAATCCTGAGACCCTTCTGATAGCATGAGATGTGATATCTCAATGCCTCTAATTCCAAACCTGAGATCCTACCTCTAACATGAAATGTGATATCCATCTCCTTCCCTTTCCAAACCTGAGACCCTGCCTATAGCATGAGATGTGATATCCAAGTCCTTCCCATTCCAATCCTGAGACCCTTCCTATAGCATGTGATGTGATATCTCAATGCTTATACCAAACCTGAGACCCTTCCTATGGCATGAGATGTCATATACAACTCCTTCCCATTCCAATCCTGAGACCCTTCCTATAGCATGAGATGTGATATCTCAATGCTTATACCAAACCTGAGACCCTTCCTATAGCATGAGATGTGATATCCAACTTCTTCCCATTCCAATCCTGAGACCCTTCCTATAACATGAGATGTGATGTCTCAATGCTTCTAATACCAAACCTGAGATCTTTCCTATAACATGAGATGTGATATCCAACTCCTTCCCATTCCAATCCTGAGACCCTTCCTATAGCATGAGATGTGATATCACAATGCTTATACCAAACCTGAGACCGTTCCTATAGCTTGAGATGTGATATCCAACTCCTTCCCATTCCACTCCTGAGACCCTTCCTATAGCATGAGATGTGATAAATCAAGGCCTCTAATACCAAACCTAAGATCCTTCCTCTAACATGAAATGTGATATCCAACTCCTTCCCATTCCAATCCTGAGACCCTTCCTATGACATGAAATGTGATATCCTACTCCTTCGCATTCCAACCTGGGACCCTTCCTATATCATGAGATGGGATATCTCAATGCTTCTAATACCAAACCTGAGACCCTTCCTATAACATGAGATGGGAATATCCAACTCCTTCCCATTCCAATCCTGAGACCCTTCCGATAGCAGAGATGTGATATCTCAATGCTTATACCAAACCTGAGATCCTTCCTATAACATGAGATGTGATATCCAACTCCTTCCCATTCCAATCCTGAGACACTTCCTATAGCATGAGATGTGATATCTCACTGCTTATACCAAACCTGAGATCCTTCCTATAACATGAGATGTGATATCCAACTCCTTCCCATTCCAATCCTGAGACACTTCCTATAGCATGAGATGTGATATCTCACTGCTTATACCAAACCTGAGACCCTTCCTATAGAATGAGATGTGATATCCAACTCCTTCCCATTCCAATCCTGAGACCCATCTGATAGCAGGAGATGTGATATTTCAATGCCTCTAATACCAAACCTGAGATCCTACCTCTAACATGAAATGTGATATCCATCTCCTTCCCTTTCCAAACCTGAGACCCTGCTTATAGCATGAGATGTGATATCCAAGTCCTTTCCATTCCAAACCTGAGGCCCTTCCTATGACATGAGATGTGATATCCAACTCCTTCCCATTCCAAACCTGAGACCCTGCTTATAGCATGAGATGTGATATCCAAGTCCTTTCCATTCCAATCCTGAGACCCTTCCTATAGCATGTGATGTGATATCTCAATGCTTATACCAAACCTGAGACCCTTCCTATGGCATGAGATGTCATATACAACTCCTTCCCATTCCAATCCTGAGACCCTTCCTATAGCATGAGATGTGATATCTCAATGCTTATACCAAACCTGAGACCCTTCCTATAGCATGAGATGTGATATCCAACTTCTTCCCATTCCAATCCTGAGACCCTTCCTATAACATGAGATGTGATGTCGCAATGCTTCTAATACCAAACCTGAGATCTTTCCTATAACATGAGATGTGAAATCCAACTCCTTCCCATTCCAATCCTGAGACCCTTCCTATAGCATGAGATGTGATCTCACAATGCTTATACCAAACCTGAGACCGTTCCTATAGCTTGAGATGTGATATCCAACTCCTTCCCATTCCAATCCTGAGACCCTTCCTATAGCATGAGATGTGATATCTCAAGGCCTCTAATACCAAACCTGAGATCGTTCCTCTAACATGAAATGTGATATCCAACTCCTTCCCCTTCCAAACCTGAGAGCCTTCCTATAATATGAGATGCGACATCCAAGTCCTCCCCATTCCAATCCTGAGACCCTTCCTATAGCATGAGATGTGATATCTCAATGCTTCTAATACCAAACCTGAGACCCTTCCTATAACAGGATTTGGGATATCCAACTCCTTCCCATTCCAATCCTGAGACCCTTCCGATAGCAGAGATGTGATATCTCAATGCTTATACCAAACCTGAGACCCTTCCTATGGCCTGAGATGTCATATGCAACTCCTTCCCATTCCAATCCTGAGACCCTTCCTATAGCATTAGATGTGATATCTCAATGCTTATACCAAATCTGAGACCCTTCCTATAGCATGAGATGTGTTATCCAACTTCTTCCCATTCCAATCCTGAGACCCTTCCTATAGCATGAGATGTGATGTCTCAATTCTTCTAATACCAAACCTGAGATCCTTCCTATAACATGAGATGTGATATCCAACTCCTTCCCATTCCAATCCTGAGACCCTTATGATAGCATGAGATGTGATATCTCAATGCCTCTAATACCAAACCTGAGATACTTCTGATAGCATGAGATGTGATATCTCAATGCTTCTAATACCAAACCTGAGATCCTTCCTATAACATGAGATGTGATTTCCAAATCCTTCCACTTCCAAACCTGAGACCCTCCCTTTAGCATGAGATGTGATATCCAACTCCTTCCCATTCCAATCCTGAGACCCTTCTGATAGCATGAGATGTGATATTTCAATGCCTCTAATACCAAACCTGAGATCCTACCTCTAACATGAAATGTGATATCCATCTCCTTCCCTTTCCAAACCTGAGACCCTGCCTATAGCATGAGATGTGATATCCAAGTCCTTCCCATTCCAATCCTGAGACCCTTCCTATAGCATGTGATGTGATATCTCAATGCTTATACCAAACCTGAGACCCTTCCTATGGCATGAAATGTCATATACAACTCCTTCCCATTCCAATCCTGAGACCCTTCCTATAGCATGAGATGTGATATCTCAATGCTTATACCAAACCTGAGACCCTTCCTATAGCATGAGATGTGATATCCAACTTCTTCCCATTCCAATCCTGAGACCCTTCCTATAACATGAGATGTGATGTCTCAATGCTTCTAATACCAAACCTGAGACCCTTCCTATAACATGAGATGGGATATCCAACTCCTTCCCATTCCAATCCTGAGACCCTTCCGATAGCATGAGATGTGATATCTCAAGGCCTCTAATACCAAACCTGAGATCGTTCCTCTAACATGAAATGTGATATCCAACTCCTTCCCCTTCCAAACCTGAGAGCCTTCCTATGGCATGAGATATGATAGCCAAGTCCTTCCAATTCCAATCCTGAGACCCTTCCTATAACATGAAATGTGATATCCAACTCCTTCCCATTCCAACCTGAGACCCTTCCTATAGCATGAGATGGGATATCTCAATGCTTCTAATACCAAACCTGAGACTCTTCCTATAACATGAGATGGGATATCCAACTCATTCCCATTCCAATCCTGAGACCCTTCCGATAGCAGAGATGTGATATCTCAATGCTTATACCAAATCTGAGACCCTTCCTATGGCCTGAGATGTCATATACAACTCCTTCCCATTCCAATCCTGAGACCCTTCCTATAGCATGAGATGTGATATCTCAATGCTTATACCAAATCTGAGACCCTTCCTATAGCATGAGATGTGATATCCAACTCCTTCCCATTCCAATCCTGAGACCCTTCCTATAGCATGAGATGTGATGTCTCAATGCTTCTAATACCAAACCTGAGATCCTTCCTATAACATGAGATGTGATATCCAACTCCTTCCCATTCCAATCCTGAGACCCTTATGATAGCATGAGATGTGATATCTCAATGCCTCTAATACCAAACCTGAGATACTTCCGATAGCATGAGATGTGATATCTCAATGCTTCTAATACGAAACCTGAGATCCTTCCTATAACATGAGATGTGATTTCCAAATCCTCCCGCTTCCAAACCTGAGACCCTCCCTTTAGCATGAGATGTGATATCCAACTCCTTCCCATTCCAATCCTGAGACCCTTCTGATAGCATGAGATGTGATATCTCAATGCCTCTAATTCCAAACCTGAGATCCTACCTCTAACATGAAATGTGATATCCATCTCCTTCCCTTTCCAAACCTGAGACCCTGCCTATAGCATGAGATGTGATATCCAAGTCCTTCCCATTCCAATCCTGAGACCCTTCCTATAGCACGTGATGTGATATCTCAATGCTTATACCAAACCTGAGACCCTTCCTATGGCATGAGATGTCATATACAACTCCTTCCCATTCCAATCCTTTGACCCTTCCTATAGCATGAGATGTGATATCTCAATGCTTATACCAAACCTGAGACCCTTCCTATAGCATGAGATGTGATATCCAACTTCTTCCCATTCCAATCCTGAGACCCTTCCTATAACATGAGATGTGATGTCTCAATGCTTCTAATACCAAACCTGAGATCTTTCCTATAACATGAGATGTGATATCCAACTCCTTCCCATTCCAATCCTGAGACCCTTCTTATAGCATGAGATGTGATATCACAATGCTTATACCAAACCTGAGACCGTTCCTATAGCTTGAGATGTGATATCCAACTCCTTCCCATTCCAATCCTGAGACCCTTCCTATAGCATGAGATGTGATAAATCAAGGCCTCTAATACCAAACCTAAGATCCTTCCTCTAACATGAAATGTGATATCCAACTCCTTCCCCTTCCAAACCTGAGAGCCTTCCTATAGCATGAGATATGATATCCAAGTCCTTCCCATTCCAATCCTGAGACCCTTCCTATGACATGAAATGTGATATCCTACTCCTTCGCATTCCAACCTGGGACCCTTCCTATATCATGAGATGGGATATCTCAATGCTTCTAATACCAAACCTGAGACCCTTCCTATAACATGAGATGGGAATATCCAACTCCTTCCCATTCCAATCCTGAGACCCTTCCGATAGCAGAGATGTGATATCTCAATGCTTATACCAAACCTGAGATCCTTCCTATAACATGAGATGTGATATCCAACTCCTTCCCATTCCAATCCTGAGACACTTCCTATAGCATGAGATGTGATATCTCACTGCTTATACCAAACCTGAGACCCTTCCTATAGAATGAGATGTGATATCCAACTCCTTCCCATTCCAATCCTGAGACCCTTCCTATAGCATGAGATGTGATATCACAATGCTTATACCAAACCTGAGACCGTTCCTATAGCTTGAGATGTGATATCCAACTCCTTCCCATTCCAATCCTGAGACCCTTCCTATAGCATGAGATGTGATATCTCAAGGCCTCTAATACCAAACCTGAGATCGTTCCTCTAACATGAAATGTGATATCCAACTCCTTCCCCTTCCAAACCTGAGAGCCTTCCTATGGCATGATATATGATAGCCAAGTCCTTCCAATTCCAATCCTGAGACCCTTCCTATAACATGAAATGTGATATCCAACTCCTTCCCATTCCAACCTGAGACCCTTCCTATAGCATGAGGTGGGATATCCAACTTCTTCCAAATCCAATACTGGTACCCTTCCGATAGCATGAGATGTGATATCCCAATGCTTCTACCAAACCTGAGACCCATACTATGGCATGAGATGTGATATCAAACTCCTTCCCATTCCAATCCTGAGACCCTTCCTATAGCTTGAGGTGTGATATCCAACTCCTTCCCATTCCAATTCTGAGACCCTTCTTATACCATGAGACTTGATATCTCAATGCTTCTAATACCAAACCTGAGACCCGTCCTATAACATGAGATGTGATATCCAAAGCCTTCCCCTTCCAAACCTTAGACCCTTCCTTTATCATGAGATGTGGTATCCAACTCCTTCCCATTCCAATCCTGAGACCCTTCCGATATCATGAGATTTGTTATCTCAATGCTTCTAATATCAAACTTGAGACCCTCCCTATAGCATGAGATGTGACATCCAAGTCCTTCCCATTCCAATCCTGAGACCCTTCCTATAGCATGAGATGTGATATCTCTATGCTTCTAATACCAAACCTGAGACCCTTCCTATAACATGAGATGGGATATCCAACTCCTTCCCATTCCAATCCTGAGACCCTTCCGATAGCAGAGATGTGATATCTCAATGCTTATACCAAACCTGAGACCCTTCCTATGGCCTGAGATGTCATATACAACTCCTTCCCATTCCAATCCTGAGACCCTTCCTTTAGCATGAGATGTGATATCTCAATGCTTATACCAAATCTGAGACCCTTCCTATAGAGCATGAGATGTGATATCCAAATCCTTCCCATTCCAATCCTGAGACCCTTCCTATAGCATGAGATGTGATATCTCAATGCTTATACCAAACCTGAGAGCCTACCTATAGCATGAGATGTGATATCCAAGTCCATCCCATTCCAATCCTTAGACCCTTCCTACAGCATGCGATGTGATATCTCAATGATTCTAATACCAAACCAGAGACTCTTACTATAACATGAGATGGGATATCCAACTCCTTCCCATTCCAATCCTGAGCCGCTTCCGATAGCAGAGATGTGACATCTCAATGCTTATACCAAACCTGAGACCCTTCCTATAACATGAGATGTGATATCCAACTCCTTCCCGTTCCAAACCTGAGACACTAACTATAGCATATGTGATATCCAACTCCTTCCCATTCCAAACATGAGACCCTTCCTATAGCAAGAAAGTAATATCCAACTCCTACCCATTCCAATCCTGTGACCCTTCCTATAGCAAGAGATGTGATATCCAAATCCTTCCCATTCCAATCCTGAGACCCTTCCTATAACATGAGATGTGATATCCAACTCCTTCCCATTCCAACCTGAGACACTTACTATAGCATGAGAAGGGATATCCAACTCCTTCCCAATCCAATCCTGAGACCCTTCCGATAGCAGAGATGTGATATCTCAATGCTTATACCAAACCTGAGACCCTTCCTATAACATGAGATGTGATATCCAACTCCTTCCCGTTCCAAACCTGAGACACTAACTATAGCATATGTTATATCCAACTGCTTCCCATTCCAAACATGAGACCCTTCCTATAGCAAGAAAGTAATATCCAACTCCTTCCCATTCCAACCCTTAGACCCTTCCTACAGCATGCAATATATCTCAATGATTCTAATAAAAAACCTGCGACCCGTCCTATAACATGAGATGTGATATCCAGCTCCTTCCCATTGCAATCTTGAGACACTTCCGATAGCATGAGATGTGATATCTCAATGCTTCTAATATCAAACTTGAGACCCTCCCTATAGCATGAGATGTGACATCCAAGTCCTTCCCATTCCAATCCTGAGACCCTTCCTATAGCATGAGATGTGATATCTCTATGCTTCTAATACCAAACCTGAGACCCTTCCTATAACATGAGATGGGATATCCAAGTCCTTCCCATTCCGATCCTGAGACCCTTCCTATAGCATGTGATGTGATATCTCAATGCTTATACCAAATCTGAGACCCTTCCTATAGCATGAGATGTGATATCCAACTCCTTCCCATTCCAATCCTGAGACCCTTCCTATAGCATGAGATGTGATGTCTCAATGCTTCTAATACCAAACCTGAGATCCTTCCTATAACATGAGATGTGATATCCAACTCCTTCCCATTCCAATCCTGAGACCCTTATGATAGCATGAGATGTGATATCTCAATGCCTCTAATACCAAACCTGAGATACTTCCGATAGCATGAGATGTGATATCTCAATGCTTCTAATACCAAACCTGAGATCCTTCTTATAACATGAGATGTGATTTCCAAATCCTTCCCCTTCCAAACCTGAGACCCTCCCTTTAGCATGAGATGTGATATCCAACTCCTTCCCATTCCAATCCTGAGACCCATCTGATAGCATGAGATGTGATATTTCAATGCCTCTAATTCCAAACCTGAGATCCTACCTCTAACATGAAATGTGATATCCATCTCCTTCCCTTTCCAAACCTGAGACCCTGCCTATAGCATGAGATGTGATATCCAAGTCCTTCCCATTCCAATCCTGAGACCCTTCCTATAGCACGTGATGTGATATCTCAATGCTTATACCAAACCTGAGACCCTTCCTATGGCATGAGATGTCATATACAACTCCTTCCCATTCCAATCCTGTGACCCTTCCTATAGCATGAGATGTGATATCTCAATGCTTATACCAAACCTGAGACCCTTCCTATAGCATGAGATGTGATATCCAACTTCTTCCCATTCCAATCCTGAGACCCTTCCTATAACATGAGATGTGATGTCTCAATGCTTCTAATACCAAACCTGAGATCTTTCCTATAACATGAGATGTGATATCCAACTCCTTCCCATTCCAATCCTGAGACCCTTCCTATAGCATGAGATGTGATATCACAATGCTTATACCAAACCTGAGACCGTTCCTATAGCTTGAGATGTGATATCCAACTCCTTCCCATTCCAATCCTGAGACCCTTCCTATAGCATGAGATGTGATAAATCAAGGCCTCTAATACCAAACCTAAGATCCTTCCTCTAACATGAAATGTGATATCCAACTCCTTCCCCTTCCAAACCTGAGAGCCTTCCTATAGCATGAGATATGATATCCAAGTCCTTCCCATTCCAATCCTGAGACCCTTCCTATGACATGAAATGTGATATCCTACTCCTTCGCATTCCAACCTGGGACCCTTCCTATATCATGAGATGGGATATCTCAATGCTTCTAATACCAAACCTGAGACCCTTCCTATAACATGAGATGGGAATATCCAACTCCTTCCCATTCCAATCCTGAGACCCTTCCGATAGCAGAGATGTGATATCTCAATGCTTATACCAAACCTGAGATCCTTCCTATAACATGAGATGTGATATCCAACTCCTTCCCATTCCAATCCTGAGACACTTCCTATAGCATGAGATGTGATATCTCACTGCTTATACCAAACCTGAGACCCTTCCTATAGAATGAGATGTGATATCCAACTCCTTCCCATTCCAATCCTGAGACCCTTCCTATAGCATGAGATGTGATATCACAATGCTTATACCAAACCTGAGACCGTTCCTATAGCTTGAGATGTGATATCCAACTCCTTCCCATTCCAATCCTGAGACCCTTCCTATAGCATGAGATGTGATATCTCAAGGCCTCTAATACCAAACCTGAGATCGTTCCTCTAACATGAAATGTGATATCCAACTCCTTCCCCTTCCAAACCTGAGAGCCTTCCTATGGCATGATATATGATAGCCAAGTCCTTCCAATTCCAATCCTGAGACCCTTCCTATAACATGAAATGTGATATCCAACTCCTTCCCATTCCAACCTGAGACCCTTCCTATAGCATGAGGTGGGATATCCAACTTCTTCCAAATCCAATACTGGTACCCTTCCGATAGCATGAGATGTGATATCCCAATGCTTCTACCAAACCTGAGACCCATACTATGGCATGAGATGTGATATCAAACTCCTTCCCATTCCAATCCTGAGACCCTTCCTATAGCTTGAGGTGTGATATCCAACTCCTTCCCATTCCAATTCTGAGACCCTTCTTATACCATGAGACTTGATATCTCAATGCTTCTAATACCAAACCTGAGACCCGTCCTATAACATGAGATGTGATATCCAAAGCCTTCCCCTTCCAAACCTTAGACCCTTCCTTTATCATGAGATGTGGTATCCAACTCCTTCCCATTCCAATCCTGAGACCCTTCCGATATCATGAGATTTGTTATCTCAATGCTTCTAATATCAAACTTGAGACCCTCCCTATAGCATGAGATGTGACATCCAAGTCCTTCCCATTCCAATCCTGAGACCCTTCCTATAGCATGAGATGTGATATCTCTATGCTTCTAATACCAAACCTGAGACCCTTCCTATAACATGAGATGGGATATCCAACTCCTTCCCATTCCAATCCTGAGACCCTTCCGATAGCAGAGATGTGATATCTCAATGCTTATACCAAACCTGAGACCCTTCCTATGGCCTGAGATGTCATATACAACTCCTTCCCATTCCAATCCTGAGACCCTTCCTTTAGCATGAGATGTGATATCTCAATGCTTATACCAAATCTGAGACCCTTCCTATAGAGCATGAGATGTGATATCCAAATCCTTCCCATTCCAATCCTGAGACCCTTCCTATAGCATGAGATGTGATATCTCAATGCTTATACCAAACCTGAGAGCCTACCTATAGCATGAGATGTGATATCCAAGTCCATCCCATTCCAATCCTTAGACCCTTCCTACAGCATGCGATGTGATATCTCAATGATTCTAATACCAAACCAGAGACTCTTACTATAACATGAGATGGGATATCCAACTCCTTCCCATTCCAATCCTGAGCCGCTTCCGATAGCAGAGATGTGACATCTCAATGCTTATACCAAACCTGAGACCCTTCCTATAACATGAGATGTGATATCCAACTCCTTCCCGTTCCAAACCTGAGACACTAACTATAGCATATGTGATATCCAACTCCTTCCCATTCCAAACATGAGACCCTTCCTATAGCAAGAAAGTAATATCCAACTCCTACCCATTCCAATCCTGTGACCCTTCCTATAGCAAGAGATGTGATATCCAAATCCTTCCCATTCCAATCCTGAGACCCTTCCTATAACATGAGATGTGATATCCAACTCCTTCCCATTCCAACCTGAGACACTTACTATAGCATGAGAAGGGATATCCAACTCCTTCCCAATCCAATCCTGAGACCCTTCCGATAGCAGAGATGTGATATCTCAATGCTTATACCAAACCTGAGACCCTTCCTATAACATGAGATGTGATATCCAACTCCTTCCCGTTCCAAACCTGAGACACTAACTATAGCATATGTTATATCCAACTGCTTCCCATTCCAAACATGAGACCCTTCCTATAGCAAGAAAGTAATATCCAACTCCTTCCCATTCCAACCCTTAGACCCTTCCTACAGCATGCAATATATCTCAATGATTCTAATAAAAAACCTGCGACCCGTCCTATAACATGAGATGTGATATCCAGCTCCTTCCCATTGCAATCTTGAGACACTTCCGATAGCATGAGATGTGATATCTCAATGCTTCTAATATCAAACTTGAGACCCTCCCTATAGCATGAGATGTGACATCCAAGTCCTTCCCATTCCAATCCTGAGACCCTTCCTATAGCATGAGATGTGATATCTCTATGCTTCTAATACCAAACCTGAGACCCTTCCTATAACATGAGATGGGATATCCAAGTCCTTCCCATTCCGATCCTGAGACCCTTCCTATAGCATGTGATGTGATATCTCAATGCTTATACCAAATCTGAGACCCTTCCTATAGCATGAGATGTGATATCCAACTCCTTCCCATTCCAATCCTGAGACCCTTCCTATAGCATGAGATGTGATGTCTCAATGCTTCTAATACCAAACCTGAGATCCTTCCTATAACATGAGATGTGATATCCAACTCCTTCCCATTCCAATCCTGAGACCCTTATGATAGCATGAGATGTGATATCTCAATGCCTCTAATACCAAACCTGAGATACTTCCGATAGCATGAGATGTGATATCTCAATGCTTCTAATACCAAACCTGAGATCCTTCTTATAACATGAGATGTGATTTCCAAATCCTTCCCCTTCCAAACCTGAGACCCTCCCTTTAGCATGAGATGTGATATCCAACTCCTTCCCATTCCAATCCTGAGACCCATCTGATAGCATGAGATGTGATATTTCAATGCCTCTAATACCAAACCTGAGATCCTACCTCTAACATGAAATGTGATATCCATCTCCTTCCCTTTCCAAACCTGAGACCCTGCTTATAGCATGAGATGTGATATCCAAGTCCTTTCCATTCCAAACCTGAGGCCCTTCCTATGACATGAGATGTGATATCCAACTCCTTCCCATTCCAAACCTGAGACCCTGCTTATAGCATGAGATGTGATATCCAAGTCCTTTCCATTCCAATCCTGAGACCCTTCCTATAGCATGTGATGTGATATCTCAATGCTTATACCAGACCTGAGACCCTTCCTATGGCATGAGATGTCATATACAACTCCTTCCCATTCCAATCCTGAGACCCTTCCTATAGCATGAGATGTGATATCTCAATGCTTATACCAAACCTGAGACCCTTCCTATAGCATGAGATGTGATATCCAACTTCTTCCCATTCCAATCCTGAGACCCTTCCTATAACATGAGATGTGATGTCGCAATGCTTCTAATACCAAAACTGAGATCTTTCCTATAACATGAGATGTGAAATCCAACTCCTTCCCATTCCAATCCTGAGACCCTTCCTATAGCATGAGATGTGATATCACAATGCTTATACCAAACCTGAGACCGTTCCTATAGCTTGAGATGTGATATCCAACTCCTTCCCATTCCAATCCTGAGACCCTTCCTATAGCATGAGATGTGATATCTCAAGGCCTCTAATACCAAACCTGAGATCGTTCCTCTAACATGAAATGTGATATCCAACTCCTTCCCCTTCCAAACCTGAGATCCTTCCTATAACATGAGATGTGACATCCAAGTCCTCCCCATTCCAATCCTGAGACTCTTCCTATAGCATGAGATGTGATATCTCAATGCTTCTAATACCAAACCTGAGACCCTTCCTATAACAGGATTTGGGATATCCAACTCCTTCCCATTCCAATCCTGAGACCCTTCCGATAGCAGAGATGTGATATCTCAATGCTTATACCAAACCTGAGACCCTTCCTATGGCCTGAGATGTCATATGCAACTCCTTCCCATTCCAATCCTGAGACCCTTCCTATAGCATTAGATGTGATATCTCAATGCTTATACCAAATCTGAGACCCTTCCTATAGCATGAGATGTGTTATCCAACTTCTTCCCATTCCAATCCTGAGACCCTTCCTATAGCATGAGATGTGATGTCTCAATTCTTCTAATACCAAACCTGAGATCCTTCCTATAACATGAGATGTGATATCCAACTCCTTCCCATTCCAATCCTGAGACCCTTATGATAGCATGAGATGTGATATCTCAATGCCTCTAATACCAAACCTGAGATACTTCTGATAGCATGAGATGTGATATCTCAATGCTTCTAATACCAAACCTGAGATCCTTCCTATAACATGAGATGTGATTTCCAAATCCTTCCACTTCCAAACCTGAGACCCTCCCTTTAGCATGAGATGTGATATCCAACTCCTTCCCATTCCAATCCTGAGACCCTTCTGATAGCATGAGATGTGATATTTCAATGCCTCTAATACCAAACCTGAGATCCTACCTCTAACATGAAATGTGATATCCATCTCCTTCCCATTCCAATCCTGAGACCCTTCCTATAGCATGTGATGTGATATCTCAATGCTTATACCAAACCTGAGACCCTTCCTATGGCATGAGATGTCATATACAACTCCTTCCCATTCCAATCCTGAGACCCTTCCTATAGCATGAGATGTGATATCTCAATGCTTATACCAAACCTGAGACCCTTCCTATAGCATGAGATGTGATATCCAACTTCTTCCCATTCCAATCCTGAGACCCTTCCTATAACATGAGATGTGATGTCTCAATGCTTCTAATACCAAACCTGAGACCCTTCCTATAACATGAGATGGGATATCCAACTCCTTCCCATTCCAATCCTGAGACCCTTCCGATAGCATGAGATGTGATATCTCAAGGCCTCTAATACCAAACCTGAGATCGTTCCTCTAACATGAAATGTGATATCCAACTCCTTCCCCTTCCAAACCTGAGAGCCTTCCTATGGCATGAGATATGATAGCCAAGTCCTTCCAATTCCAATCCTGAGACCCTTCCTATAACATGAAATGTGATATCCAACTCCTTCCCATTCCAACCTGAGACCCTTCCTATAGCATGAGTTGGGATATCTCAATGCTTCTAATACCAAACCTGAGACTCTTCCTATAACATGAGATGGGATATCCAACTCATTCCCATTCCAATCCTGAGACCCTTCCGATAGCAGAGATGTGATATCTCAATGCTTATACCAAATCTGAGACCCTTCCTATGGCCTGAGATGTCATATACAACTCCTTCCCATTCCAATCCTGAGACCCTTCCTATAGCATGAGATGTGATATCTCAATGCTTATACCAAATCTGAGACCCTTCCTATAGCATGAGATGTGATATCCAACTCCTTCCCATTCCAATCCTGAGACCCTTCCTATAGCATGAGATGTGATGTCTCAATGCTTCTAATACCAAACCTGAGATCCTTCCTATAACATGAGATGTGATATCCAACTCCTTCCCATTCCAATCCTGAGACCCTTATGATAGCATGAGATGTGATATCTCAATGCCTCTAATACCAAACCTGAGATACTTCCGATAGCATGAGATGTGATATCTCAATGCTTCTAATACGAAACCTGAGATCCTTCCTATAACATGAGATGTGATTTCCAAATCCTCCCGCTTCCAAACCTGAGACCCTCCCTTTAGCATGAGATGTGATATCCAACTCCTTCCCATTCCAATCCTGAGACCCTTCTGATAGCATGAGATGTGATATCTCAATGCCTCTAATTCCAAACCTGAGATCCTACCTCTAACATGAAATGTGATATCCATCTCCTTCCCTTTCCAAACCTGAGACCCTGCCTATAGCATGAGATGTGATATCCAAGTCCTTCCCATTCCAATCCTGAGACCCTTCCTATAGCATGTGATGTGATATCTCAATGCTTATACCAAACCTGAGACCCTTCCTATGGCATGAGATGTCATATACAACTCCTTCCCATTCCAATCCTGAGACCCTTCCTATAGCATGAGATGTGATATCTCAATGCTTATACCAAACCTGAGACCCTTCCTATAGCATGAGATGTGATATCCAACTTCTTCCCATTCCAATCCTGAGACCCTTCCTATAACATGAGATGTGATGTCTCAATGCTTCTAATACCAAACCTGAGATCTTTCCTATAACATGAGATGTGATATCCAACTCCTTCCCATTCCAATCCTGAGACCCTTCCTATAGCATGAGATGTGATATCACAATGCTTATACCAAACCTGAGACCGTTCCTATAGCTTGAGATGTGATATCCAACTCCTTCCCATTCCACTCCTGAGACCCTTCCTATAGCATGAGATGTGATAAATCAAGGCCTCTAATACCAAACCTAAGATCCTTCCTCTAACATGAAATGTGATATCCAACTCCTTCCCATTCCAATCCTGAGACCCTTCCTATGACATGAAATGTGATATCCTACTCCTTCGCATTCCAACCTGGGACCCTTCCTATATCATGAGATGGGATATCTCAATGCTTCTAATACCAAACCTGAGACCCTTCCTATAACATGAGATGGGAATATCCAACTCCTTCCCATTCCAATCCTGAGACCCTTCCGATAGCAGAGATGTGATATCTCAATGCTTATACCAAACCTGAGATCCTTCCTATAACATGAGATGTGATATCCAACTCCTTCCCATTCCAATCCTGAGACACTTCCTATAGCATGAGATGTGATATCTCACTGCTTATACCAAACCTGAGATCCTTCCTATAACATGAGATGTGATATCCAACTCCTTCCCATTCCAATCCTGAGACACTTCCTATAGCATGAGATGTGATATCTCACTGCTTATACCAAACCTGAGACCCTTCCTATAGAATGAGATGTGATATCCAACTCCTTCCCATTCCAATCCTGAGACCCATCTGATAGCAGGAGATGTGATATTTCAATGCCTCTAATACCAAACCTGAGATCCTACCTCTAACATGAAATGTGATATCCATCTCCTTCCCTTTCCAAACCTGAGACCCTGCTTATAGCATGAGATGTGATATCCAAGTCCTTTCCATTCCAAACCTGAGGCCCTTCCTATGACATGAGATGTGATATCCAACTCCTTCCCATTCCAAACCTGAGACCCTGCTTATAGCATGAGATGTGATATCCAAGTCCTTTCCATTCCAATCCTGAGACCCTTCCTATAGCATGTGATGTGATATCTCAATGCTTATACCAAACCTGAGACCCTTCCTATGGCATGAGATGTCATATACAACTCCTTCCCATTCCAATCCTGAGACCCTTCCTATAGCATGAGATGTGATATCTCAATGCTTATACCAAACCTGAGACCCTTCCTATAGCATGAGATGTGATATCCAACTTCTTCCCATTCCAATCCTGAGACCCTTCCTATAACATGAGATGTGATGTCGCAATGCTTCTAATACCAAACCTGAGATCTTTCCTATAACATGAGATGTGAAATCCAACTCCTTCCCATTCCAATCCTGAGACCCTTCCTATAGCATGAGATGTGATATCACAATGCTTATACCAAACCTGAGACCGTTCCTATAGCTTGAGATGTGATATCCAACTCCTTCCCATTCCAATCCTGAGACCCTTCCTATAGCATGAGATGTGATATCTCAAGGCCTCTAATACCAAACCTGAGATCGTTCCTCTAACATGAAATGTGATATCCAACTCCTTCCCCTTCCAAACCTGAGAGCCTTCCTATAATATGAGATGCGACATCCAAGTCCTCCCCATTCCAATCCTGAGACCCTTCCTATAGCATGAGATGTGATATCTCAATGCTTCTAATACCAAACCTGAGACCCTTCCTATAACAGGATTTGGGATATCCAACTCCTTCCCATTCCAATCCTGAGACCCTTCCGATAGCAGAGATGTGATATCTCAATGCTTATACCAAACCTGAGACCCTTCCTATGGCCTGAGATGTCATATGCAACTCCTTCCCATTCCAATCCTGAGACCCTTCCTATAGCATTAGATGTGATATCTCAATGCTTATACCAAATCTGAGACCCTTCCTATAGCATGAGATGTGTTATCCAACTTCTTCCCATTCCAATCCTGAGACCCTTCCTATAGCATGAGATGTGATGTCTCAATTCTTCTAATACCAAACCTGAGATCCTTCCTATAACATGAGATGTGATATCCAACTCCTTCCCATTCCAATCCTGAGACCCTTATGATAGCATGAGATGTGATATCTCAATGCCTCTAATACCAAACCTGAGATACTTCTGATAGCATGAGATGTGATATCTCAATGCTTCTAATACCAAACCTGAGATCCTTCCTATAACATGAGATGTGATTTCCAAATCCTTCCACTTCCAAACCTGAGACCCTCCCTTTAGCATGAGATGTGATATCCAACTCCTTCCCATTCCAATCCTGAGACCCTTCTGATAGCATGAGATGTGATATTTCAATGCCTCTAATACCAAACCTGAGATCCTACCTCTAACATGAAATGTGATATCCATCTCCTTCCCTTTCCAAACCTGAGACCCTGCCTATAGCATGAGATGTGATATCCAAGTCCTTCCCATTCCAATCCTGAGACCCTTCCTATAGCATGTGATGTGATATCTCAATGCTTATACCAAACCTGAGACCCTTCCTATGGCATGAAATGTCATATACAACTCCTTCCCATTCCAATCCTGAGACCCTTCCTATAGCATGAGATGTGATATCTCAATGCTTATACCAAACCTGAGACCCTTCCTATAGCATGAGATGTGATATCCAACTTCTTCCCATTCCAATCCTGAGACCCTTCCTATAACATGAGATGTGATGTCTCAATGCTTCTAATACCAAACCTGAGACCCTTCCTATAACATGAGATGGGATATCCAACTCCTTCCCATTCCAATCCTGAGACCCTTCCGATAGCATGAGATGTGATATCTCAAGGCCTCTAATACCAAACCTGAGATCGTTCCTCTAACATGAAATGTGATATCCAACTCCTTCCCCTTCCAAACCTGAGAGCCTTCCTATGGCATGAGATATGATAGCCAAGTCCTTCCAATTCCAATCCTGAGACCCTTCCTATAACATGAAATGTGATATCCAACTCCTTCCCATTCCAACCTGAGACCCTTCCTATAGCATGAGATGGGATATCTCAATGCTTCTAATACCAAACCTGAGACTCTTCCTATAACATGAGATGGGATATCCAACTCATTCCCATTCCAATCCTGAGACCCTTCCGATAGCAGAGATGTGATATCTCAATGCTTATACCAAATCTGAGACCCTTCCTATGGCCTGAGATGTCATATACAACTCCTTCCCATTCCAATCCTGAGACCCTTCCTATAGCATGAGATGTGATATCTCAATGCTTATACCAAATCTGAGACCCTTCCTATAGCATGAGATGTGATATCCAACTCCTTCCCATTCCAATCCTGAGACCCTTCCTATAGCATGAGATGTGATGTCTCAATGCTTCTAATACCAAACCTGAGATCCTTCCTATAACATGAGATGTGATATCCAACTCCTTCCCATTCCAATCCTGAGACCCTTATGATAGCATGAGATGTGATATCTCAATGCCTCTAATACCAAACCTGAGATACTTCCGATAGCATGAGATGTGATATCTCAATGCTTCTAATACGAAACCTGAGATCCTTCCTATAACATGAGATGTGATTTCCAAATCCTCCCGCTTCCAAACCTGAGACCCTCCCTTTAGCATGAGATGTGATATCCAACTCCTTCCCATTCCAATCCTGAGACCCTTCTGATAGCATGAGATGTGATATCTCAATGCCTCTAATACCAAACCTGAGATCCTACCTCTAACATGAAATGTGATATCCATCTCCTTCCCATTCCAATCCTGAGACCCTTCCTATAGCATGTGATGTGATATCTCAATGCTTATACCAAACCTGAGACCCTTCCTATGGCATGAGATGTCATATACAACTCCTTCCCATTCCAATCCTGAGACCCTTCCTATAGCATGAGATGTGATATCTCAATGCTTATACCAAACCTGAGACCCTTCCTATAGCATGAGATGTGATATCCAACTTCTTCCCATTCCAATCCTGAGACCCTTCCTATAACATGAGATGTGATGTCTCAATGCTTCTAATACCAAACCTGAGACCCTTCCTATAACATGAGATGGGATATCCAACTCCTTCCCATTCCAATCCTGAGACCCTTCCGATAGCATGAGATGTGATATCTCAAGGCCTCTAATACCAAACCTGAGATCGTTCCTCTAACATGAAATGTGATATCCAACTCCTTCCCCTTCCAAACCTGAGAGCCTTCCTATGGCATGAGATATGATAGCCAAGTCCTTCCAATTCCAATCCTGAGACCCTTCCTATAACATGAAATGTGATATCCAACTCCTTCCCATTCCAACCTGAGACCCTTCCTATAGCATGAGTTGGGATATCTCAATGCTTCTAATACCAAACCTGAGACTCTTCCTATAACATGAGATGGGATATCCAACTCATTCCCATTCCAATCCTGAGACCCTTCCGATAGCAGAGATGTGATATCTCAATGCTTATACCAAATCTGAGACCCTTCCTATGGCCTGAGATGTCATATACAACTCCTTCCCATTCCAATCCTGAGACCCTTCCTATAGCATGAGATGTGATATCTCAATGCTTATACCAAATCTGAGACCCTTCCTATAGCATGAGATGTGATATCCAACTCCTTCCCATTCCAATCCTGAGACCCTTCCTATAGCATGAGATGTGATGTCTCAATGCTTCTAATACCAAACCTGAGATCCTTCCTATAACATGAGATGTGATATCCAACTCCTTCCCATTCCAATCCTGAGACCCTTATGATAGCATGAGATGTGATATCTCAATGCCTCTAATACCAAACCTGAGATACTTCCGATAGCATGAGATGTGATATCTCAATGCTTCTAATACGAAACCTGAGATCCTTCCTATAACATGAGATGTGATTTCCAAATCCTCCCGCTTCCAAACCTGAGACCCTCCCTTTAGCATGAGATGTGATATCCAACTCCTTCCCATTCCAATCCTGAGACCCTTCTGATAGCATGAGATGTGATATCTCAATGCCTCTAATTCCAAACCTGAGATCCTACCTCTAACATGAAATGTGATATCCATCTCCTTCCCTTTCCAAACCTGAGACCCTGCCTATAGCATGAGATGTGATATCCAAGTCCTTCCCATTCCAATCCTGAGACCCTTCCTATAGCATGTGATGTGATATCTCAATGCTTATACCAAACCTGAGACCCTTCCTATGGCATGAGATGTCATATACAACTCCTTCCCATTCCAATCCTGAGACCCTTCCTATAGCATGAGATGTGATATCTCAATGCTTATACCAAACCTGAGACCCTTCCTATAGCATGAGATGTGATATCCAACTTCTTCCCATTCCAATCCTGAGACCCTTCCTATAACATGAGATGTGATGTCTCAATGCTTCTAATACCAAACCTGAGATCTTTCCTATAACATGAGATGTGATATCCAACTCCTTCCCATTCCAATCCTGAGACCCTTCCTATAGCATGAGATGTGATATCACAATGCTTATACCAAACCTGAGACCGTTCCTATAGCTTGAGATGTGATATCCAACTCCTTCCCATTCCACTCCTGAGACCCTTCCTATAGCATGAGATGTGATAAATCAAGGCCTCTAATACCAAACCTAAGATCCTTCCTCTAACATGAAATGTGATATCCAACTCCTTCCCATTCCAATCCTGAGACCCTTCCTATGACATGAAATGTGATATCCTACTCCTTCGCATTCCAACCTGGGACCCTTCCTATATCATGAGATGGGATATCTCAATGCTTCTAATACCAAACCTGAGACCCTTCCTATAACATGAGATGGGAATATCCAACTCCTTCCCATTCCAATCCTGAGACCCTTCCGATAGCAGAGATGTGATATCTCAATGCTTATACCAAACCTGAGATCCTTCCTATAACATGAGATGTGATATCCAACTCCTTCCCATTCCAATCCTGAGACACTTCCTATAGCATGAGATGTGATATCTCACTGCTTATACCAAA
Organism: Ambystoma mexicanum; assembly: GCF_040938575.1. Taxonomy (NCBI): domain Eukaryota; kingdom Metazoa; phylum Chordata; class Amphibia; order Caudata; family Ambystomatidae; genus Ambystoma; species Ambystoma mexicanum. Next base: position 346,381,355 of record NC_090936.1, read on the forward strand.
CCTGAGATCCTTCCTATAACATGAGATGTGATATCCAACTCCTTCCCATTCCAATCCTGAGACACTTCCTATAGCATGAGATGTGATATCTCACTGCTTATACCAAACCTGAGACCCTTCCTATAGAATGAGATGTGATATCCAACTCCTTCCCATTCCAATCCTGAGACCCATCTGATAGCAGGAGATGTGATATTTCAATGCCTCTAATACCAAACCTGAGATCCTACCTCTAACATGAAATGTGATATCCATCTCCTTCCCTTTCCAAACCTGAGACCCTGCTTATAGCATGAGATGTGATATCCAAGTCCTTTCCATTCCAAACCTGAGGCCCTTCCTATGACATGAGATGTGATATCCAACTCCTTCCCATTCCAAACCTGAGACCCTGCTTATAGCATGAGATGTGATATCCAAGTCCTTTCCATTCCAATCCTGAGACCCTTCCTATAGCATGTGATGTGATATCTCAATGCTTATACCAAACCTGAGACCCTTCCTATGGCATGAGATGTCATATACAACTCCTTCCCATTCCAATCCTGAGACCCTTCCTATAGCATGAGATGTGATATCTCAATGCTTATACCAAACCTGAGACCCTTCCTATAGCATGAGATGTGATATCCAACTTCTTCCCATTCCAATCCTGAGACCCTTCCTATAACATGAGATGTGATGTCGCAATGCTTCTAATACCAAACCTGAGATCTTTCCTATAACATGAGATGTGAAATCCAACTCCTTCCCATTCCAATCCTGAGACCCTTCCTATAGCATGAGATGTGATATCACAATGCTTATACCAAACCTGAGACCGTTCCTATAGCTTGAGATGTGATATCCAACTCCTTCCCATTCCAATCCTGAGACCCTTCCTATAGCATGAGATGTGATATCTCAAGGCCTCTAATACCAAACCTGAGATCGTTCCTCTAACATGAAATGTGATATCCAACTCCTTCCCCTTCCAAACCTGAGAGCCTTCCTATAATATGAGATGCGACATCCAAGTCCTCCCCATTCCAATCCTGAGACCCTTCCTATAGCATGAGATGTGATATCTCAATGCTTCTAATACCAAACCTGAGACCCTTCCTATAACAGGATTTGGGATATCCAACTCCTTCCCATTCCAATCCTGAGACCCTTCCGATAGCAGAGATGTGATATCTCAATGCTTATACCAAACCTGAGACCCTTCCTATGGCCTGAGATGTCATATGCAACTCCTTCCCATTCCAATCCTGAGACCCTTCCTATAGCATTAGATGTGATATCTCAATGCTTATACCAAATCTGAGACCCTTCCTATAGCATGAGATGTGTTATCCAACTTCTTCCCATTCCAATCCTGAGACCCTTCCTATAGCATGAGATGTGATGTCTCAATTCTTCTAATACCAAACCTGAGATCCTTCCTATAACATGAGATGTGATATCCAACTCCTTCCCATTCCAATCCTGAGACCCTTATGATAGCATGAGATGTGATATCTCAATGCCTCTAATACCAAACCTGAGATACTTCTGATAGCATGAGATGTGATATCTCAATGCTTCTAATACCAAACCTGAGATCCTTCCTATAACATGAGATGTGATTTCCAAATCCTTCCACTTCCAAACCTGAGACCCTCCCTTTAGCATGAGATGTGATATCCAACTCCTTCCCATTCCAATCCTGAGACCCTTCTGATAGCATGAGATGTGATATTTCAATGCCTCTAATACCAAACCTGAGATCCTACCTCTAACATGAAATGTGATATCCATCTCCTTCCCTTTCCAAACCTGAGACCCTGCCTATAGCATGAGATGTGATATCCAAGTCCTTCCCATTCCAATCCTGAGACCCTTCCTATAGCATGTGATGTGATATCTCAATGCTTATACCAAACCTGAGACCCTTCCTATGGCATGAAATGTCATATACAACTCCTTCCCATTCCAATCCTGAGACCCTTCCTATAGCATGAGATGTGATATCTCAATGCTTATACCAAACCTGAGACCCTTCCTATAGCATGAGATGTGATATCCAACTTCTTCCCATTCCAATCCTGAGACCCTTCCTATAACATGAGATGTGATGTCTCAATGCTTCTAATACCAAACCTGAGACCCTTCCTATAACATGAGATGGGATATCCAACTCCTTCCCATTCCAATCCTGAGACCCTTCCGATAGCATGAGATGTGATATCTCAAGGCCTCTAATACCAAACCTGAGATCGTTCCTCTAACATGAAATGTGATATCCAACTCCTTCCCCTTCCAAACCTGAGAGCCTTCCTATGGCATGAGATATGATAGCCAAGTCCTTCCAATTCCAATCCTGAGACCCTTCCTATAACATGAAATGTGATATCCAACTCCTTCCCATTCCAACCTGAGACCCTTCCTATAGCATGAGATGGGATATCTCAATGCTTCTAATACCAAACCTGAGACTCTTCCTATAACATGAGATGGGATATCCAACTCATTCCCATTCCAATCCTGAGACCCTTCCGATAGCAGAGATGTGATATCTCAATGCTTATACCAAATCTGAGACCCTTCCTATGGCCTGAGATGTCATATACAACTCCTTCCCATTCCAATCCTGAGACCCTTCCTATAGCATGAGATGTGATATCTCAATGCTTATACCAAATCTGAGACCCTTCCTATAGCATGAGATGTGATATCCAACTCCTTCCCATTCCAATCCTGAGACCCTTCCTATAGCATGAGATGTGATGTCTCAATGCTTCTAATACCAAACCTGAGATCCTTCCTATAACATGAGATGTGATATCCAACTCCTTCCCATTCCAATCCTGAGACCCTTATGATAGCATGAGATGTGATATCTCAATGCCTCTAATACCAAACCTGAGATACTTCCGATAGCATGAGATGTGATATCTCAATGCTTCTAATACGAAACCTGAGATCCTTCCTATAACATGAGATGTGATTTCCAAATCCTCCCGCTTCCAAACCTGAGACCCTCCCTTTAGCATGAGATGTGATATCCAACTCCTTCCCATTCCAATCCTGAGACCCTTCTGATAGCATGAGATGTGATATCTCAATGCCTCTAATTCCAAACCTGAGATCCTACCTCTAACATGAAATGTGATATCCATCTCCTTCCCTTTCCAAACCTGAGACCCTGCCTATAGCATGAGATGTGATATCCAAGTCCTTCCCATTCCAATCCTGAGACCCTTCCTATAGCACGTGATGTGATATCTCAATGCTTATACCAAACCTGAGACCCTTCCTATGGCATGAGATGTCATATACAACTCCTTCCCATTCCAATCCTGTGACCCTTCCTATAGCATGAGATGTGATATCTCAATGCTTATACCAAACCTGAGACCCTTCCTATAGCATGAGATGTGATATCCAACTTCTTCCCATTCCAATCCTGAGACCCTTCCTATAACATGAGATGTGATGTCTCAATGCTTCTAATACCAAACCTGAGATCTTTCCTATAACATGAGATGTGATATCCAACTCCTTCCCATTCCAATCCTGAGACCCTTCCTATAGCATGAGATGTGATATCACAATGCTTATACCAAACCTGAGACCGTTCCTATAGCTTGAGATGTGATATCCAACTCCTTCCCATTCCAATCCTGAGACCCTTCCTATAGCATGAGATGTGATAAATCAAGGCCTCTAATACCAAACCTAAGATCCTTCCTCTAACATGAAATGTGATATCCAACTCCTTCCCCTTCCAAACCTGAGAGCCTTCCTATAGCATGAGATATGATATCCAAGTCCTTCCCATTCCAATCCTGAGACCCTTCCTATGACATGAAATGTGATATCCTACTCCTTCGCATTCCAACCTGGGACCCTTCCTATATCATGAGATGGGATATCTCAATGCTTCTAATACCAAACCTGAGACCCTTCCTATAACATGAGATGGGAATATCCAACTCCTTCCCATTCCAATCCTGAGACCCTTCCGATAGCAGAGATGTGATATCTCAATGCTTATACCAAACCTGAGATCCTTCCTATAACATGAGATGTGATATCCAACTCCTTCCCATTCCAATCCTGAGACACTTCCTATAGCATGAGATGTGATATCTCACTGCTTATACCAAACCTGAGACCCTTCCTATAGAATGAGATGTGATATCCAACTCCTTCCCATTCCAATCCTGAGACCCTTCCGATAGCATGAGATGTGATATCACAATGCTTATACCAAACCTGAGACCGTTCCTATAGCTTGAGATGTGATATCCAACTCCTTCCCATTCCAATCCTGAGACCCTTCCTATAGCATGAGATGTGATATCTCAAGGCCTCTAATACCAAACCTGAGATCGTTCCTCTAACATGAAATGTGATATCCAACTCCTTCCCCTTCCAAACCTGAGAGCCTTCCTATGGCATGATATATGATAGCCAAGTCCTTCCAATTCCAATCCTGAGACCCTTCCTATAACATGAAATGTGATATCCAACTCCTTCCCATTCCAACCTGAGACCCTTCCTATAGCATGAGGTGGGATATCCAACTTCTTCCAAATCCAATACTGGTACCCTTCCGATAGCATGAGATGTGATATCCCAATGCTTCTACCAAACCTGAGACCCATACTATGGCATGAGATGTGATATCAAACTCCTTCCCATTCCAATCCTGAGACCCTTCCTATAGCTTGAGGTGTGATATCCAACTCCTTCCCATTCCAATTCTGAGACCCTTCTTATACCATGAGACTTGATATCTCAATGCTTCTAATACCAAACCTGAGACCCGTCCTATAACATGAGATGTGATATCCAAAGCCTTCCCCTTCCAAACCTTAGACCCTTCCTTTATCATGAGATGTGGTATCCAACTCCTTCCCATTCCAATCCTGAGACCCTTCCGATATCATGAGATTTGTTATCTCAATGCTTCTAATATCAAACTTGAGACCCTCCCTATAGCATGAGATGTGACATCCAAGTCCTTCCCATTCCAATCCTGAGACCCTTCCTATAGCATGAGATGTGATATCTCTATGCTTCTAATACCAAACCTGAGACCCTTCCTATAACATGAGATGGGATATCCAACTCCTTCCCATTCCAATCCTGAGACCCTTCCGATAGCAGAGATGTGATATCTCAATGCTTATACCAAACCTGAGACCCTTCCTATGGCCTGAGATGTCATATACAACTCCTTCCCATTCCAATCCTGAGACCCTTCCTTTAGCATGAGATGTGATATCTCAATGCTTATACCAAATCTGAGACCCTTCCTATAGAGCATGAGATGTGATATCCAAATCCTTCCCATTCCAATCCTGAGACCCTTCCTATAGCATGAGATGTGATATCTCAATGCTTATACCAAACCTGAGAGCCTACCTATAGCATGAGATGTGATATCCAAGTCCATCCCATTCCAATCCTTAGACCCTTCCTACAGCATGCGATGTGATATCTCAATGATTCTAATACCAAACCAGAGACTCTTACTATATCATGAGATGGGATATCCAACTCCTTCCCATTCCAATCCTGAGCCGCTTCCGATAGCAGAGATGTGACATCTCAATGCTTATACCAAACCTGAGACCCTTCCTATAACATGAGATGTGATATCCAACTCCTTCCCGTTCCAAACCTGAGACACTAACTATAGCATATGTGATATCCAACTCCTTCCCATTCCAAACATGAGACCCTTCCTATAGCAAGAAAGTAATATCCAACTCCTACCCATTCCAATCCTGTGACCCTTCCTATAGCAAGAGATGTGATATCCAAATCCTTCCCATTCCAATCCTGAGACCCTTCCTATAACATGAGATGTGATATCCAACTCCTTCCCATTCCAACCTGAGACACTTACTATAGCATGAGAAGGGATATCCAACTCCTTCCCAATCCAATCCTGAGACCCTTCCGATAGCAGAGATGTGATATCTCAATGCTTATACCAAACCTGAGACCCTTCCTATAACATGAGATGTGATATCCAACTCCTTCCCGTTCCAAACCTGAGACACTAACTATAGCATATGTGATATCCAACTGCTTCCCATTCCAAACATGAGACCCTTCCTATAGCAAGAAAGTAATATCCAACTCCTTCCCATTCCAACCCTTAGACCCTTCCTACAGCATGCAATATATCTCAATGATTCTAATAAAAAACCTGCGACCCGTCCTATAACATGAGATGTGATATCCAGCTCCTTCCCATTGCAATCTTGAGACACTTCCGATAGCATGAGATGTGATATCTCAATGCTTCTAATATCAAAACTGAGACCCTTCCTATAGCATGAGATGTGATATCTCAATGCTTCTACCAAACCTGAGACCCTTCCTATAGCATGAGATGTGATATCTCATTACTTCTAATACCAAACCTGAGATCCTTCCGATAACATGAGATGTGATATCTCAATACTTCTAATACCAAACCTGAGATCCATCCTATAACATGAGATGTGATATCCAAATCCTTCGCCTTCCAAACCTGAGACCCTCCCGTTAGCATTAGATGTGATATCCAACTCCTTCCCATTCCAATCCTGAGACCCTTCTGATAGCATAAGATATATCTCAATGCTTCTATGCCAAACCTGAGATCCTTCCGATAGCATGAGATGTGATATCTCAATACTGATAATACCAAACCTGAGATCCTTCCTATAACATGAGATGTGATATCCAAATCCTTATCTTCCAAACCTGAGACCCTCCCTTTAGCATGAGATGTGATATCCAACTCCTTCCCATTCCAATCCTGAGACTCTTCTGATACCATAAGATATGATATCTCAATGCTTCTATACCAAACCTGAGATCCTTCTGATAGCATGAGATGTGATATCTCAATACTTCTAATACCAAACCTGAGATCCTACCTCTAACATGAAATGTGATATCCAACTCTTTCCCCTTGCAAACCTGAGAGCCTTCCTTTAGCATGAGATGTGATATCCAAGTCCTTCCCATTCCAATCCTGAGACCCTTCCTATAACATGAGATGTGATATCCAACTCCTTCCCATTCCAACCTGAGACCCTTCCTATAGCATGAGATGGGATATCCAACTCCTTCCAAATCCAATCCCGCTACGCTTCCGATAGCATGAGATGTGATATCCCAATGCTTCTACCAAACCTGAGACCCATACTATGGCATGAGATGTGATATCAAACTCCTTCCCATTCTAATCCTGAGACCCTTCCTATAGCTTGAGATGTGATATCCAATTCCTTCCCATTCCAATTCTGAGACCCTTCCTATACCATGAGACTAGATATCTCAATGCTTCTAATACCAAACCTGAGACCCGTCCTATAACATGAGATGTGATATCCAAATCCCTCCCCTTCCAAACCTTAGACCCTTCCTTTATAATGAGATGTGATATCCAACTCCTTCCCATTCCAATCTTGAGACCCTTCCGATATCATGAAATGTGATATCTCAATGCTTCTAATATCAAACTTGAGACCCTCCCTATAGCATGAGATGTGATATCCAAGTCCTTCCCATTCCTATCCTGAGACCCTTCCTATAGCATGAGATGTGATATCTCATTGCTTCTAATACCAAACCTGAGACCCTTCCTATAACATGAGATGGGAATATCCAACTCCTTCCCATTCCAATCCTGAGACACATCCTATAGCATGAGATGTGATATCTCACTGCTTATACCAAACCTGAGACCCTTCCTATAGCATGAGATGTGATATCCAACTCCTTCCCATTCCAATCCTGAGACCCTTCCTATAGCATGAGATGTGATATCTCAATGCTTCTAATATCAAACTTGAGACCCTCCCTATAGCATGAGATGTGATAGCCAAGTCCTTCCCATTCCAATCCTGAGACACTTCCTATAGCATGAGATGTGATATCTCAATGCTTCTAATACCAAACCTGAGACTCTTCCTATAACATGAGATGGGATATCCAACTCCTTCCCATTCCAATCCTGAGACCCTTCCTATAGCATGAGATGTGATATCCAACTCCTTCCCATTCCAATCCTGAGACCCTTCCTATAGCACGAGATGTGATATCCATCTCCTTCCATTCCAATCCTGAGACCCTTCCTATAGCATGAGATGTGATATCTCAATGCTTATAACAAAACCTGAGACCCTTCCTATAGCATGAGATGTGATATCCAACTCCTTCCCATTCCAATCCTGAGACCCTTCCTATAGCCTGAGATGTGATATCTGAATGCCTCTAATACCAAACCTGAGATCCTTCCTCTAACATGAAATGTGATATCCAACTCCTTCACTTTCCAAACCTGAGAGCCTATCTATAGCATGAGATGTGATATCCAAGTCCTTCCCATTCCAACCCTTAGACCCTTCCTACAGCATGCAATATGATATCTCAATGATTTTAATAAAAAACCTGAGACCCGTCCTATAACATGAGATGGTATATCCAAATCCTTCCCATTCCAATCCTGATACACTTCCGATAGCAGAGATGTGATATCTCAATGTTTATACCAAACCTGAGACCCTTCCTATAACATGAGATGTGATATCCAACTCCTTCCCGTTCCAAACCTGAGACCCTTCCTTTAACATGAGATGTGATATCCAGCTCCTTCCCATTCCAATCCTGAGACACTTCCGATAGCATGAGATGTGATATCTCAATGCTTCTAATATCAAAACTGAGACCCTCCCTATAGCATGATATGTGATATCTAAGTCCTTCCCATTCCAATCCTGAGACCCTTGTCTCAGATGAGATGTGATATCTCAATGCTTATCCTTGATTCCTGTAGTAAATTGATTTCCTTTGCAGGCCGACTCCTGTCACGAATGCCTTGTCTGCTTGCATTCTCTCCTGGCCATTCTCTCACCGTGGCTATTTGCCTACCCCCTTCCTCTCTCAGTGGATGGACTTCTCCATCCTAGCCTCCTACAACTCAACTCCGCCTACTTGGAGAATTCAACATGAACCTGTATGCTTCCTGACCTGGACTTTTACGAGATCTGCAACTCTTCATGTCGCTGGCCCTACACACTGCAGGGAATACTCAGGATTTTCTGATCTTCAGACCTCCCCCTCTGTAACCCTCTCAACAATCCTCTCCCGTGGTGATCAAGTTCTCATCTCCAAAGAAGGCTAACTGCCAGCTGTTCCTCCTCAGAGGAGTTCTCCCTTTCTGTCCCTGCTCCCTGCACCGTTTCGCGTTGCAAACACTCGCTTCCCTGCTCTCTGGTTTAGACGCTTTTCCTTCTCAGAGGCCTTCTTGCTTTCTGCCCTTTTCGCGTTGCAAGTACTCGCTTCCCAGCTCTCTGGTTTAGACGCGTGTTCCCTGCCTTCTCTCCTCTTCCCGCTGCCTTCAAATCAAAAAATGAGCTCCAAAAGATACACAGTGCTCAGAATGCTCTATAACACCCATTATTCAACATATAGCCGTAACCCGCTAGACGTATTGAAACGTGCTGTAAACTAGCAAAAACAGCTAGAAAATGTACTTTCCTCGCGTTTTTGTAAATGCTATTTCTGATGGGTTCCCATGTATGTACTGTCCGTGCGTTTGTTGTCGAATCCTGAAGTTTTTAACCACTGTTCTCCCATACAAGGGGGGGGGGGGGGGTCAACGTCTACTGCTGTTCACAGGCTGAATGTATACGGCTGAAATCTTCAAGGCATTATCAGCTTTCCTGACTGTTTTGTAACGTGTATTGGCCATCTGTTAATGTAGTCGCCCTGTGTTCATCGTCCCTTCTACTTTACAGGCTGCACTCCCCTGGTGATCACATTCTCTTCTCCAGAGCAGGCTGACTACCAGCTGCTCCTCCTCATAGGCGTTCTTCCTTTCTGTCCCTGCTCCCTGCACCGTTTCGCGTTGCATGTACTCGCTTCCAGGCTCTCTGGTTTAGATACGTGTTCCCTGCCTTCTCTCCTCTTCCTACAGCCTTCCAATGAGCTCCACAAGATAGTGTTCAGAATGCTTTATAACACCCATTATTCAACATATAGCTGTAACCCGCTAGACGTATTGAAACGTGCTAAAAACGAGCAGAAACCGCTAGAAAATGTACTTTCCTGGCGTTTTGGTAAATGCGAATTGTGGTGGATTCCCATTTTGTACTCTGTTCGTGCGTTTGTTCAGTCGAATCCTGGTCTTTTGAACCACTCTTCTCCCATACAAGGGAGGTCAAAATGTGTTGTTCACAGGCTGAATTTATACTGCTGAAATGCTCGCTTCCCTGCTTTCTGGTTTAGACGCGTGTACCCTGCATTTACCAAAACGCGAGGGAAGTACATTTTCTAGCTGTTTTTGCTAGTTTTTAGCACGTTTCAATACGTCTAGCGTGTTACAGCTATATGTTGAATAATGGGGTTATAAAGCATTCTGAACACTATCTTGTGGAGCTCATTGGAAGGCTGTAGGAAGAGGAGAGAAGGCAGGGAACACGCATCTAAACCAGAGAGCTGGGATGCGAGTACATGCAACGCGAAACGGTGCAGGGAGCAGGGACAGAAAGGTGGAACGCCTCTGAGGAGGAGCAGCTGGTAGTTAGCCTGCTCTGGAGAGGAGAATGTGATCACCACGGGAGTGCACCACGGGAAGTACATTTTCTAGCTGTTTTTGCTAGTTTTTAGCACGTTTCAATACGTCTAGCGGGTTACAGCTATATGTTGAATAATGGGTGTTATAAAGCATTCTGAATACTGTATCTTGTGGAGCAAATTGGAAGGCTGTAGCAAGAGGAGAGAAGGCAGGGAACACGCATCTCAACCAGAGAGCTGGGAAGCGAGTACATGCAACGCGAAACGGTGCAGGGAGCAGGGACAGAAAGGATGAACACCTATCAGGAGGAGCAGCTGGTAGTTAGCCTGCATAGGAGAGAAGAATGTGATCACTAGGGGAGTGCAGCCTGTAAACTAGAAGGAACGATGAACAAAGGGCGACTGCATTAACAGATGGCAAATACACGTTCCAAAACAGTCAGGAAAGCTGATAATACCTTGAAGATTTCAGCCGTATACATTCAGCCTGTGAACAGCAGTAGATGTTGACCCCCCCTCCCTAGTATGGCAGAACAGTGGTTAAAAACTTCAGGATTCGACACAAACGCACGGAAACAGTACATACAACATGGGAACACACCAGAATTCGCATTTATAAAAACGCGAGGGAAGTACATTTTCTAGCTATTTTTGCTAGTTTTTAGCACGTTTCAATACGTCTAGCGGGTTACAGCTATATGTTGAATAATGGGGTTATAAAGCATTCTGAACACTATCTTGTGGAGCTCATTGGAAGGCTGTAGGAAGAGGAGAGAAGGCAGGGAACACGCATCTAAACCAGAGAGCTGGGAAGCGAGTACATGCAACGCGAAACGGTGCAGGGAGCAGGGACAGAAAGGTGGAACGCCTCTGAGGAGGAGCAGCTGGTAGTTAGCCTGCTCTGGAGAGGAGAATGTGATCACCACGGGAGTGCAGCCTTGAAACAAGAAGGGACGATGAAAACATGCTGACTGGAATAACAGATGGCAAATACACTTTCCAGAACAGTCGGTTTACCCGATAATGCATTGACGATTTCAGCAGTATACATTCAGCCTGTGAACAGTAGATTTTGATCCCCCCCTTGTATGGGTGACGAGTGGTTAAAAACATCAGGATTCGACTGAACAAATGCACGAACAGAGTACAAAATGGGAATCCACCAGAATTCGTATTTACCAAAACGCGAGGAAAGAACATTTTCTAGCTATTTTTGCTAGTTTTTAGCACTGTTCAATACGTCTAGCGGGTTACAGCTATATCTTGAATAATGGGTGTTATAAAGCATTCTGAGCACCGTGTATCTTTTGAAGCTCATTTGTTGATTTGAAGGCAGCGGGAAGAGAGAGAAGGCAGGGAACACACGTCTAAACCAGAGAGCTGGGAAGCGAGTTGTTCTCTGCAACGCGAAACGATGCAGAGAACAAGCACAGAAAGGAAGAAGGAAAAGCGTCAAAACCAGAGAGCAGGGAAGCGAGTGTTTGCAACGCGAAACGGTGCAGAGAGCAGGGACAGAAAGGGAGAACTCCACTGAGGAGGAACAGCTGTAGTTAGCCTTCTTTGGAGATGAGAACTTGATCACCACGGGAGAGGATTTTTGAGAGGGTTACATAGGGGGATGTCTGAGATCAGAAAATCCTGAGTATTTCCTGCAGTGTGTAGGGCCAGAGACATGAAGAGTTGCAGATCTCGTAAAAGTCCAGGTCAGGAAGCATACAGGTTCATTTTGAATTCTCCAAGTAGGCGGAGTTGAGTGGTAGGAGGCTAGGATGGAGAAGTCCATCCACTGAGAGAGGAAGGGGGTAGGCAAATAGCCACGGTGAGAAATTGGCCAGGAAAGAGAGAATGCATGCGGACAAGGCAATCGTGAGAGGAGTCGGCCTGCAAAGGAAAGCAATTTACTACAGGAATCAAGGATACTCCCCCTCAAGAACGGTTGGATCTGGGCATGGAGAGGAACTTGTCATCAGGGAGGAAAGTGTCAGAGCACGAGACAGCGCTGGCCGTCATCCATGTCTCGGTTAGACCAAGGACATCAAGGTCGGGTTCTTCCAGGAAATGGCAGATGTCAGATGAGTGTTAACTGAGTGAGAGTTGAGAATGGGGAGGGGTACAAATCAGTAATCCTTGCGGAGGTGTAGAAGGAGCCTGACCTAGGGCACATGAGGAAGGAGAGAGGAAAGGAAGCAGAAGAAAGGAGAGAAGACACAGCAGGAGTGCATTATCAATCCGGGAGCTAGGAGTGGTGAGGTTAGACGGGGAGGTCTGAGTCTCAGGATTTGAATGGGAAGTTCGAAATCACATGTCATGCTATAGGAAGAGTCTCAGGATTGGAATGGGAAGGAGTTGGATATGATATCTATTGTTATAGGGAGGGTCTCAGGTTTGGTATTAGAAGCACTGAGATATCAAATCACATCCTATCGGAAGGATCTCGGGTTTGGTATTGGAAGAAATGAGATTTCAAATCAGGCTGTGGGAATGGTCTCGGGTATGGTATTGGAAGGGGTGAAAAATCACATTTCATGCTACAGGAAGGGTCACAAGTTGGGAATGGGAAGGAGTTGGATTTCACATATACTACGGGAAGGGCCTCAGGTTTGGTATTAGAAGCATAGAGATATCACATCTCATGTTATAGGAAGGGTCTCGATTGGAATGGGAAGGAGTTGGATATCACATCTCATGTTATAGGGAGGGTCTCAGTTTTGATATTAGAAGCATTGAGATATCACATATGCTATTGGAAGGCTCTCAGTATTGGAATGGGAAGGAGTTGGATATCACATCTCATGCTATCGGAAGGGTCTCAGGATTGGAATGGGAAGTAGTTGGATATCACATATGCTAAAGGAAAGGTCTCAGGTTTGGAATGGGAAGGAGTTGGATATCACGTCTCATGTTATAGGAAGGGTCTCAGGATTGGAATGGGAAGGAGTTGAATATCACATCTCATGCTAAAGGAAGGGTCATCAGGTTCGGTATAAGCATTGAGATATCACATCTCTGCTATCGGAAGGGTCTCTGGATAGGAATGTGAAGGACTTAGATTTCACATCTCATACTATAGGGAGGGTCTCAGTTTTGATATTAGAAGCATTGAGCTATCACATCTCATGCTATCGGAAGGGTCTCAGGATTGGAATGGGATGGAGTTGGATATCACATCTCAAGCTATCTCAGGATTGTAATGGGAAGGAGTTTGATATCACATATCAAGCTATAGGAAGGGTCTCAGGTTTGGAAGGGGAAGGATTTGGATCTCACATCTCAAGCTATCTCAGGATTGGAATGGGAAGGAGTTTGATATTTCATCTCAAGCTATAGGAAGGGTCTCAGGTTTGGAAAGGGAAGGATTTGGATTTCACATCTCATGTTATAGCATGGTTCTCATGTTTGGTTTTAGAAGCATTGAGCTATCACATCTCATGCTATCGGAAGGGTCTCAGGATTGGAATGGGATGGAGTTGGATATCACATCTCAAGCTATCTCAGGATTGGAATGGGAAGGAGTTTGATATTTCATCTCAAGCTATAGGAAGGGTCTCAGGTTTGGAAAGGGAAGGATTTGGATTTGACATCTCATGTTATAGGATGGTTCTCATGTTTGGTTTTAGCAGCATTGAGATATCACATCTCATGCTATCGGAAGGGTCTCAGGTTTGGAATGGGAAGGAGTTGGATATCACATCTCTGCTATCTGAAGGGTCTCAGGATTGGAATGGGAAGGAGTTGGATATCCCATCTCGATATAGGAAGGGTCTCAGGTTTGGTATTAGAAGCAATGAGATATCACATCTCATGCTATAGGAAGGGTCTAAGGTTTGGAAGGGGAGGGATTTGGGTATCACATCTCATGTTATAGGACCGGTCTCAGGTTTGGTATTTGATGCATTGAGATATCAAGTCTCATGGTATAGGACGGGTCTCAGAATTGGAATGAGAAGGAGTTGGATATCACATCTCAAGCTATAGGAAGGGTCTCATGATTGGAATGGGAAGGAGTTGGATATCACATCTCATGTTATAGGAAGGGTCTCAGGATTGGAATGGGAAGGACTTGGATATCACATCTCATTCTATAGGAAGGCTCTCAGGGTTGGAAGGGGAAGGAGTTGGATATCACATTTCATGTTAGAGGTAGGATCTCAGGTTTGGTTTTAGAGGCATTGAGATATCACATCTCATGCTATAGGAAGGGTCTCAGGATTGGAATGGGAAGGAGTTGGATATCAAATCTCATGCTAAAGGGATGGTCTAAGGTTTGGAAGGGGAGGGATTTGGACATCATATCTCATGTTATTGGAAGGATCTCAGGTTTGGTATTAGAAGCATTGAGATATCACATCTCATGCTATCGGAAGGGTCTTAGGTTTGGTATAAGCATTGAGATATCACATCTCTGCTATCGGAAGGGTCTCAGGATTGGAATGGGAAGGATTTGGATATCACAATTCATGTTATAGGAAGGGTCTCAGGTTTGGTATTAGAAGCATTGAGATATCACATCTCATGCTATAGGAAGGGTCTCAGGAATGGAATGGGAAGGACTTGGATATCACATCTCATGATAAAGGAAGGATCTAAGGTTTGGAAGGGGAAGGATTTGGATATCACATCTCATGTAATTGGACTGGTCTCAGGTTTGGTATTAGAAGCATTGAGATATCAAGTCTCATGGTATAGGACGGGAGTTTGATATCACATCTCATGCCATGGTATGGGTGTCAGGTTTTGTAGAAGCATTGGGATATCACATATCATGCTATCGGAAGGGTATCAGGATTGGATTTGCAAGGAGTTGGATATCCCATCTCATGCTATAAGAAGGGTCTCAGGTTGGAATAGAAGGAGTTGGATATCACATCTCATGTTATAGGAAGGGTCTCAGGATTGGAATGGGAAGGACTTGGATATCACATCTCATGCTGTAGGAAGGGTCTCAGGTTTGGAAAAGGAAGGAGTTGGATATCACATTTCATGTTAGAGGTAGGATCTCAGGTTTGGTATTAGAGGCATTGAGATATCACATCTCATGCTATCAGAAGGGTATCAGGATTGGAATGGGAAGGAGTTGGATATCACATCTCATGCTAAAGGAGGGTCTCAGGTTTGGAATGGGAAGGATTTGGATATCACATCTCATGTTATAGGAAGGACCTTAGGTTTGGTATTAGAAGCATTGAGATATCACATCTCATGCTATAGGAAGGGTCTCGGGATTGGAATGGGAAGGAGTTGGATATCACATGTTATAGGAAGGATCTCAGGTTTGGTATTAGAAGCATTGAGATATCACATCTCATGCTATAGGAAGGGTCTCAGGATTGGAATGGGAAGGAGTTGGATATCACATCTCATGCTATGGGAAGGGTCTCAGGTTTGGTATAAGCATTGAAATATCACATCTCTGCTATCGGAAGGGTCTCAGGATTGGAATGGGAGGAGCTGGATATCACATCTCATGCTAAAGGAAGGGTCTCAGGTTTGGAAGGGGAAGGATTTGGGTATCACATCTCATGTTATAGGACGGGTCTCAGGTTTGGTATTAGAAGCATTGTGATATCACATCTCATGCTATAGGATGTGTCTCAGGATTGGAATGGGAAGGAGTTGGATATCACATCTCATGCTATAGGAAGGGTTTCAGGTTTGGTAGAAGCATTGAGATATCACATCTCATGCTATAGGAAGAGTCTCAGGTTTGGGAAGGGAAGGATTTGGATTTCACATCTCATGTTATAGGATGGTTCTCATGTTTGGTTTTTGAAGCATTGAGATATCACATCTCATGCTATCGGAAGGGTCTCAGGTTTGGAATGGGAAGGAGTTGGATATCACATCTCATGTTATAGGAAGGGTCTCAAGATTGAAATGGGAAGGATTTGGATATCACATCTCTTGCTATAGGAAGGGTCTCAGGTTTTCTATTAGAAACATTGAGATATGACATCTCATGCTATAGGAAGGGTTTCAGTATTGGAATGGGAAGGATTTGGATTTCACATCTCATGTTATAGGATGGTTCTCATGTTTGGTTTTAGAAGCATTGAGCTATCACATCTCATGCTATCGGAAGGGTCTCAGGATTGGAATGGGATGGAGTTGGATATCACATCTCAAGCTATCTCAGGATTGGAATGGGAAGGAGTTTGATATTTCATCTCAAGCTATAGGAAGGGTCTCAGGTTTGGAAAGGGAAGGATTTGGATTTCACATCTCATGTTATAGGATGGTTCTCATGTTTGGTTTTAGAAGCATTGAGATATCACATCTCATGCTATCGGAAGGGTCTCAGGTTTGGAATGGGAAGGAGTTGGATATCACATCTCTGCTATCTGAAGGGTCTCAGGATTGGAATGGGAAGGAGTTGGATATCCCATCTCGTTATAGGAAGGGTCTCAGGTTTGGTATTAGAAGCAATGAGATATCACATCTCATGCTATAGGAAGGGTCTAAGGTTTGGAAGGGGACGGATTTGGGTATCACATCTCATGTTATAGGACCGGTCTCAGGTTTGGTATTTGAAGCATTGAGATATCAAGTCTCATGGTATATGACGGGTCTCAGAATTGGAATGAGAAGGAGTTGGATATCACATCTCAAGCTATAGGAAGGGTCTCATGATTGGAATGGGAAGGAGTTGGATATCACATCTCATGTTATAGGAAGGGTCTCAGGATTGGAATGGGAAGGACTTGGATATCACATCTCATGTTATAGGAAGGGTCTCAGGATTGGAATGGGAAGGAGTTGGATATCAAATCTCATGCTAAAGGGATGGTCTAAGGTTTGGAAGGGGAGGGATTTGGACATCATATCTCATGTTATTGGAAGGATCTCAGGTTTGGTATTAGAAGCATTGAGATATCACATCTCATGCTATCGGAAGGGTCTTAGGTTTGGTATAAGCATTGAGATATCACATCTCTGCTATCGGAAGGGTCTCAGGATTGGAATGGGAAGGATTTGGTTATCACAATTCATGTTATAGGAAGGGTCTCAGGTTTGGTATTAGAAGCATTGAGATATCACATCTCATGCTATAGGAAGGGTCTCAGGAATGGAATGGGAAGGACTTGGACATCTCATGATAAAGGAAGGGTCTAAGGTTTGGAAGGGGAAGGATTTGGATATCACATCTCATGTTATTGGACCGGTCTCAGGTTTGGTATTAGAAGCATTGAGATATCAAGTCTCATGGTATAGGACGGGAGTTTGATATCACATCTCATGCCATGGTATGGGTGTCAGGTTTTGTAGAAGCATTGGGATATCACATCTCATGCTATCGGAAGGGTATCAGGATTGGATTTGGAAGGAGTTGGATATCCCATCTCATGCTATAGGAAGGGTCTCAGGTTGGAATAGAAGGAGTTGGATATCACATCTCATGTTATAGGAAGGGTCTCAGGATTGGAATGGGAAGGACTTGGATATCACATCTCATGCTGTAGGAAGGGTCTCAGGTTTGGAAGGGGAAGGATTTGGATATCATATCTCATGTTATAGGACCGGTCCCAGGTCTGGTATTAGAAGCATTGAGATATCACATCTCATGCTATAGGAGGAGTCTCAGGATTGGAATGGGAAGGAGTTGGATATCACGTCTCATGTTATAGGAAGGGTCTCAGGTTTGGAAAAGGAAGGAGTTGGATATCACATTTCATGTTAGAGGTAGGATCTCAGGTTTGGTATTAGAGGCATTGAGATATCACATCTCATGCTATCAGAAGGGTATCAGGATTGGAATGGGAAGGAGTTGGATATCACATCTCATGCTAAAGGGAGGGTCTCAGGTTTGGAATGGGAAGGATTTGGATATCACATCTCATGTTATAGGAAGGACCTTAGGTTTAGTATTAGAAGCATTGAGGTATCACATCTCATGCTATAGGAAGGGTCTCGGGATTGGAATGGGAAGGAGTTGGATATCACATGTTATAGGAAGGATCTCAGGTTTGGTATTAGAAGCATTGAGATATCACATCTCATGCTATAGGAAGGGTCTCAGGATTGGAATGGGAAGGAGTTGGATATCACATCTCATGTTATAGGAAGGGTCTCAGGATTGGAATGGGAAGGACTTGGATATCACATCTCATTCTATAGGAAGGCTCTCAGGGTTGGAAGGGGAAGGAGTTGGATATCACATTTCATGTTAGAGGTAGGATCTCAGGTTTGGTTTTAGAGGCATTGAGATATCACATCTCATGCTATAGGAAGGGTCTCAGGATTGGAATGGGAAGGAGTTGGATATCAAATCTCATGCTAAAGGGATGGTCTAAGGTTTGGAAGGGGAGGGATTTGGACATCATATCTCATGTTATTGGAAGGATCTCAGGTTTGGTATTAGAAGCATTGAGATATCACATCTCATGCTATCGGAAGGGTCTTAGGTTTGGTATAAGCATTGAGATATCACATCTCTGCTATCGGAAGGGTCTCAGGATTGGAATGGGAAGGATTTGGATATCACAATTCATGTTATAGGAAGGGTCTCAGGTTTGGTATTAGAAGCATTGAGATATCACATCTCATGCTATAGGAAGGGTCTCAGGAATGGAATGGGAAGGACTTGGATATCACATCTCATGATAAAGGAAGGGTCTAAGGTTTGGAAGGGGAAGGATTTGGATATCACATCTCATGTAATTGGACCGGTCTCAGGTTTGGTATTAGAAGCATTGAGATATCAAGTCTCATGGTATAGGACGGGAGTTTGATATCACATCTCATGCCATGGTATGGGTGTCAGGTTTTGTAGAAGCATTGGGATATCACATATCATGCTATCGGAAGGGTATCAGGATTGGATTTGGAAGGAGTTGGATATCCCATCTCATGCTATAAGAAGGGTCTCAGGTTGGAATAGAAGGAGTTGGATATCACATCTCATGTTATAGGAAGGGTCTCAGGATTGGAATGGGAAGGACTTGGATATCACATCTCATGCTGTAGGAAGGGTCTCAGGTTTGGAAAAGGAAGGAGTTGGATATCACATTTCATGTTAGAGGTAGGATCTCAGGTTTGGTATTAGAGGCATTGAGATATCACATCTCATGCTTTCAGAAGGGTATCAGGATTGGAATGGGAAGGAGTTGGATATCACATCTCATGCTAAAGGAGGGTCTCAGGTTTGGAATGGGAAGGATTTGGATATCACATCTCATGTTATAGGAAGGACCTTAGGTTTGGTATTAGAAGCATTGAGATATCACATCTCATGCTATAGGAAGGGTCTCCGGATTGGAATGGGAAGGAGTTGGATATCACATCTCATGCTATGGGAAGGGTCTCAGGTTTGGTATAAGCATTGAAATATCACATCTCTGCTATCGGAAGGGTCTCAGGATTGGAATGGGAGGAGCTGGATATCACATCTCATGCTAAAGGAAGGGTCTCAGGTTTGGAAGGGGAAGGATTTGGGTATCACATCTCATGTTATAGGTCGGGTCTCAGGTTTGGTATTAGAAGCATTGTGATATCACATCTCATGCTATAGGATGTGTCTCAGGATTGGAATGGGAAGGAGTTGGATATCACATCTCATGCTATAGGAAGGGTTTCAGGTTTGGTAGAAGCATTGAGATAACACATCTCATGCTATAGGAAGAGTCTCAGGTTTGGGAAGGGAAGGATTTGGATTTCACATCTCATGTTATAGGATGGTTCTCATGTTTGGTTTTTGAAGCATTGAGATATCACATCTCATGCTATCGGAAGGGTCTCAGGTTTGGAATGGGAAGGAGTTGGATATCACATCTCATGTTATAGGAAGGGTCTCAAGATTGAAATGGGAAGGATTTGGATATCACATCTCTTGCTATAGGAAGGGTCTCAGGTTTTCTATTAGAAACATTGAGATATGACATCTCATGCTATAGGAAGGGTTTCAGTATTGGAATGGGAAGGATTTGGATTTCACATCTCATGTTATAGGATGGTTCTCATGTTTGGTTTTAGAAGCATTGAGCTATCACATCTCATGCTATCGGAAGGGTCTCAGGATTGGAATGGGATGGAGTTGGATATCACATCTCAAGCTATCTCAGGATTGGAATGGGAAGGAGTTTGATATTTCATCTCAAGCTATAGGAAGGGTCTCAGGTTTGGAAAGGGAAGGATTTGGATTTCACATCTCATGTTATAGGATGGTTCTCATGTTTGGTTTTAGAAGCATTGAGATATCACATCTCATGCTATCGGAAGGGTCTCAGGTTTGGAATGGGAAGGAGTTGGATATCACATCTCTGCTATCTGAAGGGTCTCAGGATTGGAATGGGAAGGAGTTGGATATCCCATCTCGTTATAGGAAGGGTCTCAGGTTTGGTATTAGAAGCAATGAGATATCACATCTCATGCTATAGGAAGGGTCTAAGGTTTGGAAGGGGACGGATTTGGGTATCACATCTCATGTTATAGGACCGGTCTCAGGTTTGGTATTTGAAGCATTGAGATATCAAGTCTCATGGTATAGGACGGGTCTCAGAATTGGAATGAGAAGGAGTTGGATATCACATCTCAAGCTATAGGAAGGGTCTCATGATTGGAATGGGAAGGAGTTGGATATCACATCTCATGTTATAGGAAGGGTCTCAGGATTGGAATGGGAAGGACTTGGATATCACATCTCATGTTATAGGAAGGGTCTCAGGATTGGAATGGGAAGGAGTTGGATATCAAATATCATGCTAAAGGGATGGTCTAAGGTTTGGAAGGGGAGGGATTTGGACATCATATCTCATGTTATTGGAAGGATCTCAGGTTTGGTATTAGAAGCATTGAGATATCACATCTCATGCTATCGGAAGGGTCTTAGGTTTGGTATAAGCATTGAGATATCACATCTCTGCTATCGGAAGGGTCTCAGGATTGGAATGGGAAGGATTTGGTTATCACAATTCATGTTATAGGAAGGGTCTCAGGTTTGGTATTAGAAGCATTGAGATATCACATCTCATGCTATAGGAAGGGTCTCAGGAATGGAATGGGAAGGACTTGGATATCACATCTCATGATAAAGGAAGGGTCTAAGGTTTGGAAGGGGAAGGATTTGGATATCACATCTCATGTTATTGGACCGGTCTCAGGTTTGGTATTAGAAGCATTGAGATATCAAGTCTCATGGTATAGGACGGGAGTTTGATATCACATCTCATGCCATGGTATGGGTGTCAGGTTTTGTAGAAGCATTGGGATATCACATCTCATGCTATCGGAAGGGTATCAGGATTGGATTTGGAAGGAGTTGGATATCCCATCTCATGCTATAGGAAGGGTCTCAGGTTGGAATAGAAGGAGTTGGATATCACATCTCATGTTATAGGAAGGGTCTCAGGATTGGAATGGGAAGGACTTGGATATCACATCTCATGCTGTAGGAAGGGTCTCAGGTTTGGAAGGGGAAGGATTTGGATATCATATCTCATGTTATAGGACCGGTCCCAGGTCTGGTATTAGAAGCATTGAGATATCACATCTCATGCTATAGGAGGAGTCTCAGGATTGGAATGGGAAGGAGTTGGATATCACGTCTCATGTTATAGGAAGGGTCTCAGGTTTGGAAAAGGAAGGAGTTGGATATCACATTTCATGTTAGAGGTAGGATCTCAGGTTTGGTATTAGAGGCATTGAGATATCACATCTCATGCTATCAGAAGGGTATCAGGATTGGAATGGGAAGGAGTTGGATATCACATCTCATGCTAAAGGGAGGGTCTCAGGTTTGGAATGGGAAGGATTTGGATATCACATCTCGTTATAGGAAGGACCTTAGGTTTAGTATTAGAAGCATTGAGATATCACATCTCATGCTATAGGAAGGGTCTCGGGATTGGAATGGGAAGGAGTTGGATATCACATGTTATAGGAAGGATCTCAGGTTTGGTATTAGAAGCATTGAGATATCACATCTCATGCTATAGGAAGGGTCTCAGGATTGGAATGGGAAGGAGTTGGATATCACATCTCATGCTATGGGAAGGGTCTCAGGTTTGGTATAAGCATTGAAATATCACATCTCTGCTATCGGAAGGGTCTCAGGATTGGAATGGGAGGAGCTGGATATCACATCTCATGTTATAGGACGGGTCTCAGGTTTGGTATTAGAAGCATTGTGATATCACATCTCATGCTATAGGATGTGTCTCAGGATTGGAATGGGAAGGAGTTGGATATCACATCTCATGCTATAGGAAGGGTTTCAGGTTTGGTAGAAGCATTGAGATATCACATCTCATGCTATAGGAAGAGTCTCAGGTTTGGGAAGGGAAGGATTTGGATTTCACATCTCATGTTATAGGATGGTTCTCATGTTTGGTTTTTGAAGCATTGAGATATCACATCTCATGCTATCGGAAGGGTCTCAGGTTTGGAATGGGAAGGAGTTGGATATCACATCTCATGCTAAAGGAAGGGTCTCAGGTTGGAATGGGTAGGAGTTGGATATCACATCTGATGTTATAGGAAGGGTCTCAAGATTGAAATGGGAAGGATTTGGATATCACATCTCTTGCTATAGGAAGGGTCTCAGGTTTTCTATTAGAAACATTGAGATATGACATCTCATGCTATAGGAAGGGTTTCAGTATTGGAATGGGAAGGATTTGGATTTCACATCTCATGTTATAGGATGGTTCTCATGTTTGGTTTTAGAAGCATTGAGCTATCACATCTCATGCTATCGGAAGGGTCTCAGTGGAATGGGATGGAGTTGGATATCACATCTCAAGCTATCTCAGGATTGGAATGGGAAGGAATTTGATATTTCATCTCAAGCTATAGGAAGGGTCTCAGGTTTGGAAAGGGAAGGATTTGGATTTCACATCTCATGTTACAGGATGGTTCTCATGTTTGGTTTTAGAAGCATTGAGATATCACATCTCATGCTATCGGAAGGGTCTCAGGTTTGGAATGGGAAGGAGTTGGATATCACATCTCTGCTATCTGAAGGGTCTCAGGATTGGAATGGGAAGGAGTTGGATATCCCATCTCGTTATAGGAAGGGTCTCAGGTTTGGTATTAGAAGCAATGAGATATCACATCTCATGCTATAGGAAGGGTCTAAGGTTTGGAAGGGGACGGATTTGGGTATCACATCTCATGTTATAGGACCGGTCTCAGGTTTGGTATTTGAAGCATTGAGATATCAAGTCTCATGGTATAGGACGGGTCTCAGAATTGGAATGAGAAGGAGTTGGATATCACATCTCAAGCTATAGGAAGGGTCTCATGATTGGAATGGGAAGGAGTTGGATATCACATCTCATGTTATAGGAAGGGTCTCAGGATTGGAATGGGAAGGACTTGGATATCACATCTCATTCTATAGGAAGGCTCTCAGGGTTGGAAGGGGAAGGAGTTGGATATCACATTTCATGTTAGAGGTAGGATCTCAGGTTTGGTTTTAGAGGCATTGAGATATCACATCTCATGCTATAGGAAGGGTCTCAGGATTGGAATGGGAAGGAGTTGGATATCAAATCTCATGCTAAAGGGATGGTCTAAGGTTTGGAAGGGGAGGGATTTGGACATCATATCTCATGTTATTGGAAGGATCTCAGGTTTGGTATTAGAAGCATTGAGATATCACATCTCATGCTATCGGAAGGGTCTTAGGTTTGGTATAAGCATTGAGATATCACATCTCTGCTATCGGAAGGGTCTCAGGATTGGAATGGGAAGGATTTGGTTATCACAATTCATGTTATAGGAAGGGTCTCAGGTTTGGTATTAGAAGCATTGAGATATCACATCTCATGCTATAGGAAGGGTCTCAGGAATGGAATGGGAAGGACTTGGATATCACATCTCATGATAAAGGAAGGGTCTAAGGTTTGGAAGGGGAAGGATTTGGATATCACATCTCATGTTATTGGACCGGTCTCAGGTTTGGTATTAGAAGCATTGAGATATCAAGTCTCATGGTATAGGACGGGAGTTTGATATCACATCTCATGCCATGGTATGGGTGTCAGGTTTTGTAGAAGCATTGGGATATCACATCTCATGCTATCGGAAGGGTATCAGGATTGGATTTGGAAGGAGTTGGATATCCCATCTCATGCTATAGGAAGGGTCTCAGGTTGGAATAGAAGGAGTTGGATATCACATCTCATGTTATAGGAAGGGTCTCAGGATTGGAATGGGAAGGACTTGGATATCACATCTCATGCTGTAGGAAGGGTCTCAGGTTTGGAAGGGGAAGGATTTGGATATCATATCTCATGTTATAGGACCGGTCCCAGGCCTGGTATTAGAAGCATTGAGATATCACATCTAATGCTATAGGAGGAGTCTCAGGATTGGAATGGGAAGGAGTTGGATATCACGTCTCATGTTATAGGAAGGGTCTCAGGTTTGGAAAAGGAAGGAGTTGGATATCACATTTCATGTTAGAGGTAGGATCTCAGGTTTGGTATTAGAGGCATTGAGATATCACATGTCATGCTATCAGAAGGGTATCAGGATTGGAATGGGAAGGAGTTGGATATCACATCTCATGCTAAAGGGAGGGTCTCAGGTTTGGAATGGGAAGGATTTGGATATCACATCTCATGTTATAGGAAGGACCTTAGGTTTAGTATTAGAAGCATTGAGATATCACATCTCATGCTATAGGAAGGGTCTCGGGATTGGAATGGGAAGGAGTTGGATATCACATGTTATAGGAAGGATCTCAGGTTTGGTATTAGAAGCATTGAGATATCACATCTCATGCTATAGGAAGGGTCTCAGGATTGGAATGGGAAGGAGTTGGATATCACATCTCATGCTATGGGAAGGGTCTCAGGTTTGGTATAAGCATTGAAATATCACATCTCTGCTATCGGAAGGATCTCAGGATTGGAATGGGAGGAGCTGGATATCACATCTCATGTTATAGGACGGGTCTCAGGTTTGGTATTAGAAGCATTGTGATATCACATCTCATGCTATAGGATGTGTCTCAGGATTGGAATGGGAAGGAGTTGGATATCACATCTCATGCTATAGGAAGGGTTTCAGGTTTGGTAGAAGCATTGAGATATCACATCTCATGCTATAGGAAGAGTCTCAGGTTTGGGAAGGGAAGGATTTGGATTTCACATCTCATGTTATAGGATGGTTCTCATGTTTGGTTTTTGAAGCATTGAGATATCACATCTCATGCTATCGGAAGGGTCTCAGGTTTGGAATGGGAAGGAGTTGGATATCACATCTCATGTTATAGGAAGGGTCTCAGGATTGGAATGGGAAGGAGTTGGATATCACATCTCATGTTATAGGAAGGGTCTCAGGATTGGAATGGGAAGGACTTGGATATCACATCTCATTCTATAGGAAGGCTCTCAGGGTTGGAAGGGGAAGGAGTTGGATATCACATTTCATGTTAGAGGTAGGATCTCAGGTTTGGTTTTAGAGGCATTGAGATATCACATCTCATGCTATAGGAAGGGTCTCAGGATTGGAATGGGAAGGAGTTGGATATCAAATCTCATGCTAAAGGGATGGTCTAAGGTTTGGAAGGGGAGGGATTTGGACATCATATCTCATGTTATTGGAAGGATCTCAGGTTTGGTATTAGAAGCATTGAGATATCACATCTCATGCTATCGGAAGGGTCTTAGGTTTGGTATAAGCATTGAGATATCACATCTCTGCTATCGGAAGGGTCTCAGGATTGGAATGGGAAGGATTTGGATATCACAATTCATGTTATAGGAAGGGTCTCAGGTTTGGTATTAGAAGCATTGAGATATCACATCTCATGCATTAGGAAGGGTCTCAGGAATGGAATGGGAAGGACTTGGATATCACATCTCATGATAAAGGAAGGGTCTAAGGTTTGGAAGGGGAAGGATTTGGATATCACATCTCATGTAATTGGACCGGTCTCAGGTTTGGTATTAGAAGCATTGAGATATCAAGTCTCATGGTATAGGACGGGAGTTTGATATCACATCTCATGCCATGGTATGGGTGTCAGGTTTTGTAGAAGCATTGGGATATCACATATCATGCTATCGGAAGGGTATCAGGATTGGATTTGGAAGGAGTTGGATATCCCATCTCATGCTATAAGAAGGGTCTCAGGTTGGAATAGAAGGAGTTGGATATCACATCTCATGTTATAGGAAGGGTCTCAGGATTGGAATGGGAAGGACTTGGATATCACATCTCATGCTGTAGGAAGGGTCTCAGGTTTGGAAAAGGAAGGAGTTGGATATCACATTTCATGTTAGAGGTAGGATCTCAGGTTTGGTATTAGAGGCATTGAGATATCACATCTCATGCTATCAGAAGGGTATCAGGATTGGAATGGGAAGGAGTTGGATATCACATCTCATGCTAAAGGAGGGTCTCAGGTTTGGAATGGGAAGGATTTGGATATCACATCTCATGTTATAGGAAGGACCTTAGGTTTGGTATTAGAAGCATTGAGATATCACATCTCATGCTATAGGAAGGGTCTCGGGATTGGAATGGGAAGGAGTTGGATATCACATGTTATAGGAAGGATCTCAGGTTTGGTATTAGAAGCATTGAGATATCACATCTCATGCTATAGGAAGGGTCTCAGGATTGGAATGGGAAGGAGTTGGATATCACATCTCATGCTATGGGAAGGGTCTCAGGTTTGGTATAAGCATTGAAATATCACATCTCTGCTATCGGAAGGGTCTCAGGATTGGAATGGGAGGAGCTGGATATCACATCTCATGCTAAAGGAAGGGTCTCAGGTTTGGAAGGGGAAGGATTTGGGTATCACATCTCATGTTATAGGACGGGTCTCAGGTTTGGTATTAGAAGCATTGTGATATCACATCTCATGCTATAGGATGTGTCTCAGGATTGGAATGGGAAGGAGTTGGATATCACATCTCATGCTATAGGAAGGGTTTCAGGTTTGGTAGAAGCATTGAGATATCACATCTCATGCTATAGGAAGAGTCTCAGGTTTGGGAAGGGAAGGATTTGGATTTCACATCTCATGTTATAGGATGGTTCTCATGTTTGGTTTTTGAAGCATTGAGATATCACATCTCATGCTATCGGAAGGGTCTCAGGTTTGGAATGGGAAGGAGTTGGATATCACATCTCATGTTATAGGAAGGGTCTCAAGATTGAAATGGGAAGGATTTGGATATCACATCTCTTGCTATAGGAAGGGTCTCAGGTTTTCTATTAGAAACATTGAGATATGACATCTCATGCTATAGGAAGGGTTTCAGTATTGGAATGGGAAGGATTTGGATTTCACATCTCATGTTATAGGATGGTTCTCATGTTTGGTTTTAGAAGCATTGAGCTATCACATCTCATGCTATCGGAAGGGTCTCAGGATTGGAATGGAATGGAGTTGGATATCACATCTCAAGCTATCTCAGGATTGGAATGGGAAGGAGTTTGATATTTCATCTCAAGCTATAGGAAGGGTCTCAAGTTTGGAAAGGGAAGGATTTGGATTTCACATCTCATGTTATAGGATGGTTCTCATGTTTGGTTTTAGAAGCATTGAGATATCACATCTCATGCTATCGGAAGGGTCTCAGGTTTGGAATGGGAAGGAGTTGGATATCACATCTCTGCTATCTGAAGGGTCTCAGGATTGGAATGGGAAGGAGTTGGATATCCCATCTCGTTATAGGAAGGGTCTCAGGTTTGGTATTAGAAGCAATGAGATATCACATCTCATGCTATAGGAAGGGTCTAAGGTTTGGAAGGGGACGGATTTGGGTATCACATCTCATGTTATAGGACCGGTCTCAGGTTTGGTATTTGACGCATTGAGATATCAAGTCTCATGGTATAGGACGGGTCTCAGAATTGGAATGAGAAGGAGTTGGATATCACATCTCAAGCTATAGGAAGGGTCTCATGATTGGAATGGGAAGGAGTTGGATATCACATCTCATGTTATAGGAAGGGTCTCAGGATTGGAATGGGAAGGACTTGGATATCACATCTCATGTTATAGGAAGGGTCTCAGGATTGGAATGGGAAGGAGTTGGATATCAAATCTCATGCTAAAGGGATGGTCTAAGGTTTGGAAGGGGAGGGATTTGGACATCATATCTCATGTCATTGGAAGGATCTCAGGTTTGGTATTAGAAGCATTGAGATATCACATCTCTGCTATCGGAAGGGTCTCAGGATTGGAATGGGAAGGATTTGGTTATCACAATTCATGTTATAGGAAGGGTCTCAGGTTTGGTATTAGAAGCATTGAGATATCACATCTCATGCTATAGGAAGGGTCTCAGGAATGGAATGGGAAGGACTTGGATATCACATCTCATGATAAAGGAAGGGTCTAAGGTTTGGAAGGGGAAGGATTTGGATATCACATCTCATGTTATTGGACCGGTCTCAGGTTTGGTATTAGAAGCATTGAGATATCAAGTCTCATGGTATAGGACGGGAGTTTGATATCACATCTCATGCCATGGTATGGGTGTCAGGTTTTGTAGAAGCATTGGGATATCACATCTCATGCTATCGGAAGGGTATCAGGATTGGATTTGGAAGGAGTTGGATATCCCATCTCATGCTATAGGAAGGGTCTCAGGTTGGAATAGAAGGAGTTGGATATCACATCTCATGTTATAGGAAGGGTCTCAGGATTGGAATGGGAAGGACTTGGATATCACATCTCATGCTGTAGGAAGGGTCTCAGGTTTGGAAGGGGAAGGATTTGGATATCATATCTCATGTTATAGGACCGGTCCCAGGTCTGGTATTAGAAGCATTGAGATATCACATCTCATGCTATAGGAGGAGTCTCAGGATTGGAATGGGAAGGAGTTGGATATCACGTCTCATGTTATAGGAAGGGTCTCAGGTTTGGAAAAGGAAGGAGTTGGATATCACATTTCATGTTAGAGGTAGGATCTCAGGTTTGGTATTAGAGGCATTGAGATATCACATCTCATGCTATCAGAAGGGTATCAGGATTGGAATGGGAAGGAGTTGGATATCACATCTCATGCTAAAGGGAGGGTCTCAGGTTTGGAATGGGAAGGATTTGGATATCACATCTCATGTTATAGGAAGGACCTTAGGTTTAGTATTAGAAGCATTGAGATATCACATCTCATGCTATAGGAAGGGTCTCGGGATTGGAATGGGAAGGAGTTGGATATCACATGTTATAGGAAGGATCTCAAGTTTGGTATTAGAAGCATTGAGATATCACATCTCATGCTATAGGAAGGGTCTCAGGATTGGAATGGGAAGGAGTTGGATATCACATCTCATGCTATGGGAAGGGTCTCAGGTTTGGTATAAGCATTGAAATATCACATCTCTGCTATCGGAAGGGTCTCAGGATTGGAATGGGAGGAGCTGGATATCACATCTCATGTTATAGGACGGGTCTCAGGTTTGGTATTAGAAGCATTGTGATATCACATCTCATGCTATAGGATGTGTCTCAGGATTGGAATGGGAAGGAGTTGGATATCACATCTCATGCTATAGGAAGGGTTTCAGGTTTGGTAGAAGCATTGAGATATCACATCTCATGCTATAGGAAGAGTCTCAGGTTTGGGAAGGGAAGGATTTGGATTTCACATCTCATGTTATAGGATGGTTCTCATGTTTGGTTTTTGAAGCATTGAGATATCACATCTCATGCTATCGGAAGGGTCTCAGGTTTGGAATGGGAAGGAGTTGGATATCACATCTCATGCTAAAGGAAGGGTCTCAGGTTGGAATGGGTAGGAGTTGGATATCACATCTCATGTTATAGGAAGGGTTTCAAGATTGAAATGGGAAGGATTTGGATATCACATCTCTTGCTATAGGAAGGGTCTCAGGTTTTCTATTAGAAACATTGAGATATGACATCTCATGCTATAGGAAGGGTTTCAGTATTGGAATGGGAAGGATTTGGATTTCACATCTCATGTTATAGGATGGTTCTCATGTTTGGTTTTAGAAGCATTGAGCTATCACATCTCATGCTATCGGAAGGGTCTCAGTGGAATGGGATGGAGTTGGATATCACATCTCAAGCTATCTCAGGATTGGAATGGGAAGGAGTTTGATATTTCATCTCAAGCTATAGGAAGGGTCTCAGGTTTGGAAAGGGAAGGATTTGGATTTCACATCTCATGTTACAGGATGGTTCTCATGTTTGGTTTTAGAAGCATTGAGATATCACATCTCATGCTATCGGAAGGGTCTCAGGTTTGGAATGGGAAGGAGTTGGATATCACATCTCTGCTATCTGAAGGGTCTCAGGATTGGAATGGGAAGGAGTTGGATATCCCATCTCGTTATAGGAAGGGTCTCAGGTTTGGTATTAGAAGCAATGAGATATCACATCTCATGCTATAGGAAGGGTCTAAGGTTTGGAAGGGGACGGATTTGGGTATCACATCTCATGTTATAGGACCGGTCTCAGGTTTGGTATTTGAAGCATTGAGATATCAAGTCTCATGGTATAGGACGGGTCTCAGAATTGGAATGAGAAGGAGTTGGATATCACATCTCAAGCTATAGGAAGGGTCTCATGATTGGAATGGGAAGGAGTTGGATATCACATCTCATGTTATAGGAAGGGTCTCAGGATTGGAATGGGAAGGACTTGGATATCACATCTCATTCTATAGGAAGGCTCTCAGGGTTGGAAGGGGAAGGAGTTGGATATCACATTTCATGTTAGAGGTAGGATCTCAGGTTTGGTTTTAGAGGCATTGAGATATCACATCTCATGCTATAGGAAGGGTCTCAGGATTGGAATGGGAAGGAGTTGGATATCAAATCTCATGCTAAAGGGATGGTCTAAGGTTTGGAAGGGGAGGGATTTGGACATCATATCTCATGTTATTGGAAGGATCTCAGGTTTGGTATTAGAAGCATTGAGATATCACATCTCATGCTATCGGAAGGGTCTTAGGTTTGGTATAAGCATTGAGATATCACATCTCTGCTATCGGAAGGGTCTCAGGATTGGAATGGGAAGGATTTGGTTATCACAATTCATGTTATAGGAAGGGTCTCAGGTTTGGTATTAGAAGCATTGAGATATCACATCTCATGCTATAGGAAGGGTCTCAGGAATGGAATGGGAAGGACTTGGATATCACATCTCATGATAAAGGAAGGGTCTAAGGTTTGGAAGGGGAAGGATTTGGATATCACATCTCATGTTATTGGACCGGTCTCAGGTTTGGTATTAGAAGCATTGAGATATCAAGTCTCATGGTATAGGACGGGAGTTTGATATCACATCTCATGCCATGGTATGGGTGTCAGGTTTTGTAGAAGCATTGGGATATCACATCTCATGCTATCGGAAGGGTATCAGGATTGGATTTGGAAGGAGTTGGATATCCCATCTCATGCTATAGGAAGGGTCTCAGGTTGGAATAGAAGGAGTTGGATATCACATCTCATGTTATAGGAAGGGTCTCAGGATTGGAATGGGAAGGACTTGGATATCACATCTCATGCTGTAGGAAGGGTCTCAGGTTTGGAAGGGGAAGGATTTGGATATCATATCTCATGTTATAGGACCCGTCCCAGGTCTGGTATTAGAAGCATTGAGATATCACATCTCATGCTATAGGAGGAGTCTCAGGATTGGAATGGGAAGGAGTTGGATATCACGTCTCATGTTATAGGAAGGGTCTCAGGTTTGGAAAAGGAAGGAGTTGGATATCACATTTCATGTTAGAGGTAGGATCTCAGGTTTGGTATTAGAGGCACTGAGATATCACATCTCATGCTATCAGAAGGGTATCAGGATTGGAATGGGAAGGAGTTGGATATCACATCTCATGCTAAAGGGAGGGTCTCAGGTTTGGAATGGGAAGGATTTGGATATCACATCTCATGTTATAGGAAGGACCTTAGGTTTAGTATTAGAAGCATTGAGATATCACATCTCATGCTATAGGAAGGGTCTCGGGATTGGAATGGGAAGGAGTTGGATATCACATGTTATAGGAAGGATCTCAGGTTTGGTATTAGAAGCATTGAGATATCACATCTCATGCTATAGGAAGGGTCTCAGGATTGGAATGGGAAGGAGTTGGATATCACATCTCATGCTATGGGAAGGGTCTCAGGTTTGGTATAAGCATTGAAATATCACATCTCTGCTATCGGAAGGGTCTCAGGATTGGAATGGGAGGAGCTGGATATCACATCTCATGTTATAGGACGGGTCTCAGGTTTGGTATTAGAAGCATTGTGATATCACATCTCATGCTATAGGATGTGTCTCAGGATTGGAATGGGAAGGAGTTGGATATCACATCTCATGCTATAGGAAGGGTTTCAGGTTTGGTAGAAGCATTGAGATATCACATCTCATGCTATAGGAAGAGTCTCAGGTTTGGGAAGGGAAGGATTTGGATTTCACATCTCATGTTATAGGATGGTTCTCATGTTTGGTTTTTGAAGCATTGAGATATCACATCTCATGCTATCGGAAGGGTCTCAGGTTTGGAATGGGAAGGAGTTGGATATCACATCTCATGCTAAAGGAAGGGTCTCAGGTTGGAATGGGTAGGAGTTGGATATCACATCTCATGTTATAGGAAGGGTCTCAAGATTGAA
Source organism: Ambystoma mexicanum (assembly GCF_040938575.1). NCBI lineage: Eukaryota > Metazoa > Chordata > Amphibia > Caudata > Ambystomatidae > Ambystoma > Ambystoma mexicanum. The sequence continues at coordinate 346,414,460 of NC_090936.1, forward strand.
ATGGGAAGGATTTGGATATCACATCTCTTGCTATAGGAAGGGTCTCAGGTTTTCTATTAGAAACATTGAGATATGACATCTCATGCTATAGGAAGGGTTTCAGTATTGGAATGGGAAGGATTTGGATTTCACATCTCATGTTATAGGATGGTTCTCATGTTTGGTTTTAGAAGCATTGAGCTATCACATCTCATGCTATCGGAAGGGTCTCAGGATTGGAATGGGATGGAGTTGGATATCACATCTCAAGCTATCTCAGGATTGGAATGGGAAGGAGTTTGATATTTCATCTCAAGCTATAGGAAGGGTCTCAGGTTTGGAAAGGGAAGGATTTGGATTTCACATCTCATGTTATAGGATGGTTCTCATGTTTGGTTTTAGAAGCATTGAGATATCACATCTCATGCTATCGGAAGGGTCTCAGGTTTGGAATGGGAAGGAGTTGGATATCACATCTCTGCTATCTGAAGGGTCTCAGGATTGGAATGGGAAGGAGTTGGATATCCCATCTCGTTATAGGAAGGGTCTCAGGTTTGGTATTAGAAGCAATGAGATATCACATCTCATGCTATAGGAAGGGTCTAAGGTTTGGAAGGGGACGGATTTGGGTATCACATCTCATGTTATAGGACCGGTCTCAGGTTTGGTATTTGAAGCATTGAGATATCAAGTCTCATGGTATAGGACGGGTCTCAGAATTGGAATGAGAAGGAGTTGGATATCACATCTCAAGCTATAGGAAGGGTCTCATGATTGGAATGGGAAGGAGTTGGATATCACATCTCATGTTATAGGAAGGGTCTCAGGATTGGAATGGGAAGGACTTGGATATCACATCTCATTCTATAGGAAGGCTCTCAAGGTTGGAAGGGGAAGGAGTTGGATATCACATTTCATGTTAGAGGTAGGATCTCAGGTTTGGTTTTAGAGGCATTGAGATATCACATCTCATGCTATAGGAAGGGTCTCAGGATTGGAATGGGAAGGAGTTGGATATCAAATCTCATGCTAAAGAGATGGTCTAAGGTTTGGAAGGGGAGGGATTTGGACATCATATCTCATGTTATTGGAAGGATCTCAGGTTTGGTATTAGAAGCATTGAGATATCACATCTCATGCTATCGGAAGGGTCTTAGGTTTGGTATAAGCATTGAGATATCACATCTCTGCTATCGGAAGGGTCTCAGGATTGGAATGGGAAGGATTTGGATATCACAATTCATGTTATAGGAAGGGTCTCAGGTTTGGTATTAGAAGCATTGAGATATCACATCTCATGCTATAGGAAGGGTCTCAGGAATGGAATGGGAAGGACTTGGATATCACATCTCATGATAAAGGAAGGGTCTAAGGTTTGGAAGGGGAAGGATTTGGATATCACATCTCATGTTATTGGACCGGTCTCAGGTTTGGTATTAGAAGCATTGAGATATCAAGTCTCATGGTATAGGACGGGAGTTTGATATCACATCTCATGCCATGGTATGGGTGTCAGGTGTTGTAGAAGCATTGGGATATCACATCTCATGCTATCGGAAGTTTATCAGGATTGGATTTGGAAGGAGTTGGATATCCCATCTCATGCTATAGGAAGGGTCTCAGGTTGGAATAGAAGGAGTTGGATATCACATATCATGTTATAGGAAGGGTCTCAGGATTGGAATGGGAAGGACTTGGATATCACATCTCATGCTGTAGGAAGGGTCTCAGGTTTGGAAGGGGAAGGATTTGGATATCATATCTCATGTTATAGGACCGGTCCCAGGTCTGGTATTAGAAGCATTGAGATATCACATCTCATGCTATAGGAGGAGTCTCAGGATTGGAATGGGAAGGAGTTGGATATCACGTCTCATGTTATAGGAAGGGTCTCAGGTTTGGAAAAGGAAGGAGTTGGATATCACATTCCATGTTAGAGGTAGGATCTCAGGTTTGGTATTAGAGGCATTGAGATATCACATCTCATGCTATCAGAAGGGTATCAGGATTGGAATGGGAAGGAGTTGGATATCACATCTCATGCTAAAGGGAGGGTCTCAGGTTTGGAATGGGAAGGATTTGGATATCACATCTCATGTTATAGGAAGGACCTTAGGTTTGGTATTAGAAGCATTGAGATATCACATCTCATGCTATAGGAAGGGTCTCGGGATTGGAATGGGAAGGAGTTGGATATCACATGTTATAGGAAGGATCTCAGGTTTGGTATTAGAAGCATTGAGATATCACATCTCATGCTATAGGAAGGGTCTCAGGATTGGAATGGGAAGGAGTTGGATATCACATCTCATGCTATGGGAAGGGTCTCAGGTTTGGTATAAGCATTGAAATATCACATCTCTGCTATCTGAAGGGTCTCAGGATTGGAATGGGAAGGAGTTGGATATCCCATCTCGTTATAGGAAGGGTCTCAGGTTTGGTATTAGAAGCAATGAGATATCACATCTCATGCTATAGGAAGGGTCTAAGGTTTGGAAGGGGACGGATTTGGGTATCACATCTCATGTTATAGGACCGGTCTCAGGTTTGGTATTTGAAGCATTGAGATATCAAGTCTCATGGTATAGGACGGGTCTCAGAATTGGAATGAGAAGGAGTTGGATATCACATCTCAAGCTATAGGAAGGGTCTCATGATTGGAATGGGAAGGAGTTGGATATCACATCTCATGTTATAGGAAGGGTCTCAGGATTGGAATGGGAAGGACTTGGATATCACATCTCATTCTATAGGAAGGCTCTCAAGGTTGGAAGGGGAAGGAGTTGGATATCACATTTCATGTTAGAGGTAGGATCTCAGGTTTGGTTTTAGAGGCATTGAGATATCACATCGCATGCTATAGGAAGGGTCTCAGGATTGGAATGGGAAGGAGTTGGATATCAAATCTCATGCTAAAGGGATGGTCTAAGGTTTGGAAGGGGAGGGATTTGGACATCATATCTCATGTTATTGGAAGGATCTCAGGTTTGGTATTAGAAGCATTGAGATATCACATCTCATGCTATCGGAAGGGTCTTAGGTTTGGTATAAGCATTGAGATATCACATCTCTGCTATCGGAAGGGTCTCAGGATTGGAATGGGAAGGATTTGGATATCACAATTCATGTTATAGGAAGGGTCTCAGGTTTGGTATTAGAAGCATTGAGATATCACATCTCATGCTATAGGAAGGGTCTCAGGAATGGAATGGGAAGGACTTGGATATCACATCTCATGATAAAGGAAGGGTCTAAGGTTTGGAAGGGGAAGGAGTTGGATATCACATTTCATGTTAGAGGAAGGATCTCAGGTTTGGTATTAGAGGCCTTGAGATATCACATCTCATGCTATAGGAAGGGTCTCAGGATTGGAATGGGAAGGAGTTGGATATCACATCTCAAGCTATAGGAAGGATCTCAGGTTTGGTATAAGCATTGAGATATCACATCTCATGCTATAGGAAGGGTCTCAGGATTTGAATGGGAAGAAGTTGGATATCACATCTCATGCTATAGGAAGGGTCTCAGGTTTGGTATAAGCATTGAGATATCACATCTCATGCTATAGGAATTGTCTCAGGGTTGGAATGGGAAGGAGTTGTATATGACATCTCATGCCATAGGAAGGGTCTCAGGTTTGGTATAAGCATTGAGATATCACATCACATGCTATAGGAAGGGTCTCAGGATTGGAATGGGAAGGACTTGGATATCATATCTCATGCTATAGGCAGGGTCTCAGGTTTGGAAAGGGAAGGAGATTGATATCACATTTCATGTTAGAGGTGGGATCTCAGGTTTGGTATTAGAGGCATTGAGATACCACATCTCATGCTATCAGAAGGGTCTCAGGATTGGAATGGGAAGGAGTTGGATATCACATTTCATGCTAAAGGGAGGGTCTCAGGTTTGGTATAAGCATTGAGATATCACATCTCATGCTGTAGGAAGGGTCTCAGGATTGGAATGGGAAGAAGTTGGATATCAATATCACATCTCATGCTATAGGAAGGGTCTCAGGTTTGGTATAAGCATTGAGATATCACATCTCATGCTATAGGAAGGGTCTCAGGGTTGGAATGGGAAGGAGTTGCATATGACATCTCATGCCATAGGAAGGGTCTCAGGTTTGGTATAAGCATTGAGATATCACATCACATGCTATAGGAAGGGTCTCAGGATTGGAATGGGAAGGACTTGGATATCACATCTCATGCTATAGGCAGGGTCTCAGGTTTGGAAAGGGAAGGAGGTGGATATCACATTTCATGTTAGAGGTAGGATCTCAGGTTTGGTATTAGAGGCATTGAGATATCACATCTCTTGCTATCAGAAGGGTCTCAGGATTGGAATGGGAAGGAGTTGGATATCACATTTCATGCTAAAGGGAGGGTCTCAGGTTTGGAAGGGGAAGGATTTGGAAATCACATCTCATATTATAGGAAGGATCTCAGGTTTGGTATTAGAAGCATTGAGATATCACATCTCATGCTATCGGAAGGATCTCAGGTTTGGTATAAGAGGCATTGAGATATCACATCTCATGCTATCATAAGGGTCTCAGGATTGGAATGGGAAGGAGTTGGATATCACATCTCATGTTATAGGAAGGATCTCAGGTTTGGTATTAGAAGCATTGAGACATCACATCTCATGCTATAGGAAGGGTCTCAGGATTGGAATGGGAAGGAGTTGGATATCACATCTCATGCTATAGGAAGGGTCTCAGGTTTGGTATAAGCATTGAGATATCACATCTCATGCTATAGGAAGGGTCTCAGGATTGGAATGGGAAGGATTTGGATATCACATCTTATGCTATAGGAAGGGTCTCAGGTTTGGTATAAGCATGGAGATATCACTTCTCATGCTATAGGAAGGGTCTCAGGATTGGAATGGGAAGGAGTTGGATATCACATCTCATGCTATAGGAAGGGTCTCAGATTTGGTATAAGCATTGAGATATCACATCTCATGCTATAGGAAGGGTCTCAGGATTGGAATGGGAAGGAGTTGTATATGACATTTCAGGCCATAGGAAGGGTCTCAGATTTGGTATAAGCATTGAGATATCACATCTCATGATATCGGAAGGGTCTCAGGATTGGAATGGGAAGGAGTTGGATATCACATCTCATGATAAAGGAAGGGTCTAAGGTTTGGAAGGGGAAGGATTTGGATATCACATCTCATGTTATAGGACGGGTCTCAGGTTTGGTATTAGAAGCATTGAGATATCAAGTCTCATGGTATAAGAAGGGTCTCAGGATTGGAATGGGAAGGAGTTGGATATCACATCTCATGCCATAGTATGGGTCTCAGGTTTGGTAGAAGCATTGGGATATCACATCTCATGCTATCGGAAGGGTATCAGTATTGGATTTGGAAGGAGTTGGATATCCCATCTCATGCTATAGGAAAGGTCTCAGGTTGGAATGGGAAGGAGTTGGATATCACATTTCATGTTATAGGAAGGGTCTCAGGATTGGAATGGGAAGGACTTGGATATCATATCTTATGCTATAGGAAGGCTCTCAGGTTTGGAAGGGGAAGGAGTTGGATATCACATTTCATGTTAGAGGAAGGATCTCAGGTTTGGTATTAGAGGCCTTGAGATATCACATCTCATGCTATAGGAAGGGTCTCAGGATTGGAATGGGAAGGAGTTGGATATCACATCTCAAGCTATAGGAAGGGTCTCAGGTTTGGTATACGCATTGAGATATCACATCTCATGCTATAGGAAGGGTCTCAGGATTGGAATGGGAAGAAGTTGGATATCACATCTCATGCTATAGGAAGGGTCTCAGGATTGGAATGGGAAGGAGTTGTATATGCCATCTCATGCCATAGGAAGGGTGTCAGGTTTGGTATAAGCATTGAGATATCACATCACATGCTATAGGAAGGGTCTCAGGATTGGAATGGGAAGGACTTGGATATCACATATCATGCTATAGGCAGGGTCTCAGGTTTGGAAAGGGAAGGAGATGGATATCACATTTCATGTTAGAGGTAGGATCTCAGGTTTGGTATTAGAGGCATTGAGATATCACATCTCATGCTATCAGAAGGGTCTCAGGATTGGAATGGGAAGGAGTTGGATATCACATCTCATGCTAAAGGGAGGGTCTAGGGTTTGGAAGGGGAAGGATTTGGAAATCACATCTCATATTATAGGAAGGATCTCAGGTTTGGTATTAGAAGCATTGAGATATCACATCTCATGCTATCGGAAGGATCTCAGGTTTGTTATAAGAGGCATTGAGATATCATATCTCATGCTATCATAAGGGTCGCAGGATTGGAATGGGAAGGAGTTGGATATCACATCTCATGTTATAGGAAGGATCTCAGGTTTGGTATTGGAAGCATTGAGACATCACATCTCATGCTATAGGAAGGGTCTCAGGATTGGAATGGGAAGGAGTTGTATATCACATCTCATGCTATAGGAAGGGTCTCAGATTTGGTATAAGCATTGAGATATCACATCTCATGCTATAGGAAGGGTCTCAGGAATGGAATGGGAAGGAGTTGTATATGACATCTCAGGCCATAGGAAGGGTCTCAGGTTTGATATAAGCATTGAGATATCACATCTCTGCTATCGGAAGGGTCTCAGGATTGGAATGGGAAGGAGTTGGATATCCCATCTGAGTTGGATATCCCATCTCATGTTATAGGAAGGGTCTCAGGTTTGGTATTAGAAGCATTGAGATATCACATCTCATGCTATAGGAAGGGTCTCAGGATTGTAATGGGGAGGACTTGGATGTCACATCTCATGCTATAGGGAGGGTCTCAAGTTTGATATTAGAAGCATTGAGATAACAAATGTCATGATATCGGAAGGGTCTCAGGATTGGAATGGGAAGGAGTTGGATATCACATCTCATGATAAAGGAAGGGTCTAAGGTTTGGAAGGGGAAGGATTTGGATATCACATCTCATGTTATAGGACGGGTCTCAGGTTTGGTATTAGAAGCATTGAGATATCAAGTCTCATGGTATAGGAAGGGTCTCAGAATTGGAATCGGAAGAAGTTGGATATCACATCTCATGCTATAGGAAGGGTCTCAGGATTGGAATTGGAAGGAGTTGGATATCCCATCTCATGTTATAGGACGGGTCTCAGGTTTGGTAGAAGCATTGGGATATCACATCTCATGCTATCGGAATGGTATCAGTATTGGATTTGGAAGGAGTTGGATATCCCATCTCATGCTATAAGAAAGGTCTCAGGTTGGAATGGGATGGAGTTGGATATCACATTTCATGTTATAGGAAGGGTCTCAGGATTGGAATGGGAAGGACTTGGATATCATATCTCATGCTATAGGAAGGCTCTCAGGTTTGGAAGGGGAAGGAGTTGGATATCACATTTCATGTTAGAGGAAGGATCTCAGGTTTGGTATTAGAGGCCTTGAGATATCACATCTCATGCTATAGGAAGGGTCTCAGGATTGGAATGGGAAGGAGTTGGATGTCACATCTCATGCTATAGGAAGGGTCTCAGGATTGGAATTGGAAGGAGTTGGATATCCCATCTCATGTTATAGGACGGGTCTCAGGTTTGTTATTAGAATCATTGAGATATCATATTGCACGCTGCAGGAAGGGTCTAAGGATTGGAATGGGAAGGACTTGGATATCACATCTCATGCTATAGATAGGCTCTCAGATTTGGAAAGGGAAGGAGTTGGATATCACATTTCATGTTAGAGGAAGGATCTTAGGTTTGGTATTAGAGGCGTTGAGATATCACATCTCATGCTATAGGAAGCGTCTCAGGATTGGAATGGGAAGGAGTTGGGTATCACATCTCATGTTATAGGAAGGATCTCAGGATTGGAATGGAAGGAGTTGGATATCACATCTCATGTTATAGGAAGGATCTCAGGTTTGGTATTAGAAGCATTGAGACATCACATCTCATGCTATAGGAAGGGTCTCAGGATTGGAATGGGAAGGAGTTGGATATCACATCTCATGCTATAGGAAGGGTCTCAGGTTTGGTATAAGCATTGAGATATCACATCTCATGCTATAGGAAGGGTCTCAGGATTGGAATGGAAGGAGTTGGATATCACATCTCATGTTATAGGAAGGATCTCAGGTTTGGTATTAGAAGCATTGAGACAATACATCTCATGCTATAGGAAGGGTCTCAGGATTGGAATGGGAAGGAGTTGGATATCACATCTCATGCTATAGGAAGGGTCTCAGGTTTGGTATAAGCATTGAGATATCACATCTCATGCTATAGGAAGGGTCTCAGGATTGGAATGGGAAGGAGTTGTATATGACATCTCATGCCGTAGGAAGGGTCTCAGGTTTCGTATAAGCATTGAGATATCACATCTCTGCTATTGGAAGGGTCTCAGGATTGGAATGGGAAGGAGTTGGATATCCCATCTCATGTTATAGGAAGAGTCTCAGGTTTGGTATTAGAAGCATTGGATATCACATATCATGCTATAGGAAGTGTCTCAGGATTGGAATGGGAAGGACTTGGATATCACATCTCATGCTATAGGGAGGGTCTCAAGTTTGATATTAGAAGCATTGAGATATCACATCTCATGCTATAGGAAGGGTCTCAGGATTGGAATGGGAAGGAGTTGGATATCACATCTCATGCTATAGGAAGGGTCTCATGATTGGAATGGGAAGGAGTTGGATATCACATCTCATGTTATAGGAAGGATCTCAGGTTTGGTATAAGCATTGAGATATCACATCTCTGCTATCGGAAGGGTCTCAGGATTGGAATGGGAAGGAGTTGGATATTCCCATCTCATGTTATAGGAAGGGTCTCAGGTTTGGTATTAGAAGCATTGAGATATCACATCTCATGCTGTAGGAAGGGTCTCAGGATTGGAATTGGAAGGAGTTGGATATCACATCTCATGCTATAGGAAGGATCACAGGTTTGGTATTAGAAGCATTGAGATATCACATCTCATGCTATCAGAAGGGTCTCAGGATTGGAATGGGAAGGAGTTGGATATCACATCTCATGCTATAGGAAGGGTCTCAGGTTTGGAACGGGAAGGAGTTGGATATCATATCTCATGTTATAGGAAGAGTCTCAGGTTTGGTATAAGCATTGAGATATCACATCTCTGCTCTCGGAGGTGTCTCAGGATTGGGATGGGAAGGAGTTGGATATCACATCTCATGCTATAGGAAGGGTATCAGGTTTGGAACGGGAAGGAGTTGGATATCCCATCTCATGTTATAGGACGGGTGTCAGGTTTGGTATTAGAAGCATTGAGATATCACATCGCATGCTGTAGGAAGGATCTCAGGTTTGGAATGGGGAGGAATTGGATATCACATCTCATGTCATAGGAAGTATCTCAGGTTTGGTATTAGAAGCATTGAGATATCACATCTCATGCTTTAGGAATGGTCTCAGGATTGGAATGGGTAGGAGTTGGATATTACGTTCTTGCTATAGGAAGGGTCTCAGGTTTGGAACGGGAAGGAGTTGGATATCACATCTCATGCTATAGGTAGGCTCTCAGGTTTGGTATAAGCATTGAGATATCACATCTCATGCTATAGGAAGGGTCTCAGGATTGGAATGGGAAGGATTTGGATATCACATCTCATGCTATAGGAAGGGTCTCAGGTTTGGTATAAGCATGGAGATATCACTTCTCATGCTATAGGAAGTGTCTCAGGATTGGAATGGGAAGGAGTTGGATATCACATCTCATGTTATAGGAAGGATCTCAGGTTTGGTATTAGAAGCATTGAGACATCACATCTCATGCTATAGGAAGGGTCTCAGGATTGGAATGGGAAGTAGTTGGATATCACATCTCATGCTAAAGGGAGGGTCTCAGGTTTGGAAGGGGAAGGATTTGGATATTACATCTTGGGTTATAGGAATGATCTCAGGTTTGGTATTAGAAGCATTCAGATATCACATCTCATGCTATCGGAAGGATCTCAGGTTTAGTATTAAAAGCATTGAGATATCAAATCTCATGCTATAGGAAGGGTCGCAGGATTGGAATGGGAAGGAGTTCGATATCATATCTCATGCTATAGGAAGGGTCTCAGGTTTGGTATAAGTATTGAGATATCACATCTCATGCTACAGGAAGGGTCTCAGGATTGGAATGGGAAGGAGTTGGATATCCCATCTTACGTTATAGGAAGGGTCTCAGGTTTGGTATTAGAAGCATTGAGATATCACATCTCATGCTATAGGAAGGGTCTCAGGATTGGAATGGGAAGGACTTGGATATCACATCTCATTCTATAGGGAGGGTCTCACGTTTGGAAAGGGAAGGAGTTGGATATCACATTTCATGTTAGATGTAGGATCTCAGGTTTGGTATTAGAGGCATTGAGATATCACATCTCATGCTATCAGAAGGGTCTCAGGATTGGAATGGGAAGGAGTTGGATATCACATCTCATGCTAAAGGGAGGGTCTCAGGAATGGAAGGGGAAGGATTTGGATATCACATCTCATGTTATAGGAAGGATCTCAGGTTTGGTATTAGAAGCATTGAGATATCACATCTCATGCTATCGGAAGGATCTCAGGTTTGGTATTAGAGGCATTGAGATATCACATCTCATGCTAAAGGGAGGGTCTCAGATTTGGAAGGGGAAGGATTTGGATATCACATCTCTTGTTATAGAAAGGATCACAGGTTTGGTATTAGAAGCATTGAGATATCACATCTCATGCTATGGGAAGGGTCTCAGGATTGGAATGGGAAGGAGTTGGATATCGCATCTCATGCTATAGGAAGGGTCTCAGGTTTGGAACGGGAAGGAGTTAGATATCACATCTCATGTTATAGTAAGAGTCTCAGGTTTGGTATAAGCATTGAGATTTCACATCTCTGCTATCGGAGGTGTCTCAGGATTGGGATGGGAAGGAATTGGATATCACATCTCATGCTATAGGAAGGGTATCAGGTTTGGAAAGGGAAGGAGTTGTATATCCCATCTCATGTTATAGGACGGGTCTCAATTTTGAGATTAGAAGCATTGAGATATCACATCACATGCTGTAGGAAGGGTCTCAGGTTTGGAATGAGAAGGATTTAGATATCACATCTCATGTCATAGGAAGGATCTCAGGTTTGGTATAAGCATTGAGATATCACATCTCTGCTATTGGAAAGGTCTCAAGATTGGAATGGGAAGGACTTGGATATCACAATTCATGTTATAGGAAGGGTCTCAGGTTTGGTATTAGAAGCATTGAGATATGACATCTCATGCTATAGGAAGGGTCTCAGGATTGGAATGGGAAGGACTTGGATATCACATCTCATGTTATAGGAAGGGTCTCAGGTTTGGTATTAGAAGCATTGAGATATCACATCTCATGCTATAGGAAGGGTCTCAGGAGTGGAATGGGAAGGAGTTGGATATCACATCTCATGATAAAGGAAGGGTCTAAGGTTTGGAAGGGGAAGGATTTGGATATCACATCTCATGTTATTGGACTGGTCTCAGGTTTGGTATTAGAAGCATTGAGATATCAAGTCTCATGATATAGGACGGGAGTTTGATATCACATCTCATGCCATGGTATGGGTCTCAGGTTTTGTAGAAGCATTGGGATATCACATCTCATGCTATCGGAAGGATATCAGGATTAGATTTGGAAGGAGTTGGATATCCCATCTCATGCTATAGGAAGGGTCTCAGGTTGGAATGGGAAGGAGTTGGATATCACATCTCATGTTATATGAAGGGTCTCAGGATTGGAATGGGAAGGACTTGGATATCACATCTCATGCTGTAGGAAGGCTCTCAGGTTTGGAAAGGGAAGGAGTTGGATATCACATTTCATGTTAGAGGTAGGATCTCAGGTTTGGTATTAGAGGCATTGAGATATCACATCTCATGCTATCAGAAGGGTATCAGGATTGGAATGGGAAGGAATTGGATATCACATCTCATGCTAAAGGGAGGGTCTCAGGTTTGGTATTAGAAGCATTGAGATATCACATCTCATGCTATCGGAAGGATCTCAGGTTTGGTATTAGAAGCATTGAGATATCACATCTCATGCTATAGGAAGGGTCTCAGGATTGGAATGGGAAGGAGTTGGATATCACATCTCATGTTATAGGAAGGATCTCAGGTTTGGTATTAGAAGCATTGAGATATCACATCTCATGCTATAGGAAGGGTCTCAGGATTGGAATGGGAAGGAGTTGGATATCACATCTCATGCTAAAGGAAGGGTCTCAGTTTTGGTAGAAGCATTGAGATATCACATCTCATGCTATAGGAAGGGTCTCAGGATTGGAATGGGAAGGAGTTGGATATCACATCTCGTGCTATAGGAAGGGTCTCAGGTTTGGTATAAGCATTGAGATATCACATCTCTGCTATCAGAAGGGTCTCAGGATTGGAATGGGAAGGACTTAGATATCACATCTCATGCTATAGGGAGGGTCTCAGTATTGATATTAGAAGCATTGAGATATCACATCTCATGCTATCGGAAGGGTCTCAGGATTGGAATGGAAGGAGCTGGATATCACATCTCATGCTAAGACCTGATATACCCTTCCTATAAAATGAGATGGGAATATCCAACTCCTTCCCATTCCAATCCTGAGACCCTTCCGATAGCAGAGATGTGATATCTCAATGCTTATACCAAACCTGAGATCCTTCCTATAACATGAGGTGTGATATCCAACTCCTTCCCATTCCAATCCTGAGACACTTCCTATAGCATGAGATGTGATATCTCACTGCTTATACCAAACCTGATACCCTTCCAATAGCATGAGATGTGATATCCAACTCCTTCCCATTCCAATCCTGAGTCCCTTCCTATAGCATGAGATGTGATATCTCAATGCTTCTAATATCAAACTTGAGACCCTCCCTATAGCATGAGATGTGATATCCAAGTCCTTCACATTCCAATCCTGAGACACTTCCTATAGCATGAGATGTGATATCTCAATGCTTCTAATACCAAACCTGAGACTCTTCCTATAACATGAGATGGGATATCCAACTCCTTCCCATTCCAATCCTGAGACCCTTCCAAAAGCAGAGATGTGATATCTCAATGCTTATACCAAACCTGAGACCTTTCCTATGGCATGAGATGTCATATACATATCCTTCCCATTCCAATCCTGAGACCCTTCCTATAGCATGAGATGTGATATCTCAATGCTTATACCAAACCTGAGACCCTTCCTATAGCATGAGATGTGATATCCAACTCCTTCCCATTCCAATCCTGAGACCCTTCCTATAGCATGTGATGTGATATCTCAATGCCTCTAATACCAAACCTGAGATCCTTCCTCTAACATGAAATGTGATATCCAACACCTTCCCTTTCCAAACCTGAGAGCCTACCTATAGCTTGAGATGTGATATCCAAGTCATTCCCATTCCAATCCTTAGACCCTTCCTACAGCATGCAATATGTTATCTCAATGATTCTAATAACAAACCTGAGACCCGTCCTATAACATGAGATGGGATATCCAACTCCTTCCCATTCCAATCCTGAGACACTTCCGATAGCAGAGATGTGATATCTCAATGCTTATACCAAACCTGAGACCCTTCCTATAACATGAGATGTGATATCCAACTCCTTCCAAATCCAATCCTGATACCCTTCCGATAGCATGAGATGTGATATCCCAATGCTTCTACCAAACCTGAGACCCATACTATGGCATGAGATGTGATATCAAACTCCTTCCCATTCCAATCCTGAGACCCTTCCTATAGCTTGAGATGTGATGTCCAACTCCTTCCCATTCCAATTCTGAGACCCTTCCTATACCATGAGACTTGATATCTCAATGCTTCTAAAACCAAACCTGAGACCCGTCCTATAACATGAGATGTGATATCCAAATCCTTCCCCTTCCAAACCTTAGACCCTTCCTTTATCATGAGATGTGATATCCAACTCCTTCCCATTCCAATCCTGAGACCCTTCCGATATCATGAGATGTGATATCTCAATGCTTCTAATATCAAACTTGAGACCCTCCCTATAGCATGAGATGTGATATCCAAGTCCTTCCCATTCCAATCCTGAGACCCTTCCTATAACATGAGATGGGAATATCCAACTCCTTCCCATTCCAATCCTGAGACCCTTCCGATAACAGAGATGTGATATCTCAATGCTTATACCAAACCTGAGATCCTTCCTATAACATTTGATGTAATATCCAACTTCTTCCCATTCCAATCCTGAGACACTTCCTATAGCATGAGATGTGATATCTCACTGCTTATACCAAACCTGAGACCCTTCCTATAGCATGAGATGTGATATCCAACTCCTTCCCATTCCAATCCTGAGACCCTTCCTATAGCATGAGATGAGATATCTCAATGCTTCTAATACCAAACCTGAGACTCTTCCTATAACATGAGATGGGATATCCAACTCCTTCCCATTCCAATCCTGAGACCCTTCCGATAGTAGAGATGTGATATCTCACTGCTTATACCAAACCTGAGACCCTTCCTATAGCATGAGATGTGATATCCAACTCCTTCCCATTCCAATCCTGAGACCCTTCCTATAGCATGAGATGCGATATCTCAATGCTTATACCAAACCTGAGACCCTTCATATAGCATGAGATGTGAAATCCAACTCCTTCCTATTACAATCCTGAGACCCTTCCTATAGCATGAGATGTGATGTCTCAATGCTTTTAATACCAAACCTGAGATCCTTCCTATAACATGAGATGTGATATCCAACTCCTTCCATTCCAATCCTGAGACCCTTCCTATAGCATGAGATGTGATATCTCAATGCTTCTAATATCAAACTTGAGACCCTCCCTATAGCATGAGATGTGATATCCAAGTCCTTCCCATTCCAATCCTGAGACACTTCCTATAGCATGAGATGTGATATCTCAATGCTTCTAATACCAAACCTGAGACTCTTCCTATAACATGAGATGGGATATCCAACTCCTTCCCATTCCAATCCTGAGACCCTTCCAAAAGCAGAGATGTGATATCTCAATGCTTATACCAAACCTGAGACCCTTCCTATGGCATGAGATGTCATATACATATCCTTCCCATTCCAATCCTAAGACCCTTCCTATAGTATGAGATGTGATATCTCAATGCTTCTAATATCAAACTTGAGACCCTCCCTATAGCATGAGATGTGATATCCAAGTCCTTCCCATTCCAATCCTGAGACCCTTCCTATAGCATGTGATGTGATATCTCAATGCTTATACCAAACCTGAGACCCTTCCTATGGCATGAGATGTCATATACAACTCCTTCCCATTCCAATCCTGAGACCCTTCCTATAGCATGAGATGTGATATCTCAATGCTTATACCAAACCTGAGACCCTTCCTATAGCATGAGATGTGATATCCAACTTCTTCCCATTCCAATCCTGAGACCCTTCCTATAACATGAGATGTGATGTCTCAATGCTTCTAATACCAAACCTGAGATCTTTCCTATAACATGAGATGTGATATCCAACTCCTTCCCATTCCAATCCTGAGACCCTTCCTATAGCATGAGATGTGATATCACAATGCTTATACCAAACCTGAGACCGTTCCTATAGCTTGAGATGTGATATCCAACTCCTTCCCATTCCAATCCTGAGACCCTTCCTATAGCATGAGATGTGATAAATCAAGGCCTCTAATACCAAACCTAAGATCCTTCCTCTAACATGAAATGTGATATCCAACTCCTTCCCCTTCCAAACCTGAGAGCCTTCCTATAGCATGAGATATGATATCCAAGTCCTTCCCATTCCAATCCTGAGACCCTTCCTATGACATGAAATGTGATATCCTACTCCTTCGCATTCCAACCTGGGACCCTTCCTATATCATGAGATGGGATATCTCAATGCTTCTAATACCAAACCTGAGACCCTTCCTATAACATGAGATGGGAATATCCAACTCCTTCCCATTCCAATCCTGAGACCCTTCCGATAGCAGAGATGTGATATCTCAATGCTTATACCAAACCTGAGATCCTTCCTATAACATGAGATGTGATATCCAACTCCTTCCCATTCCAATCCTGAGACACTTCCTATAGCATGAGATGTGATATCTCACTGCTTATACCAAACCTGAGACCCTTCCTATAGAATGAGATGTGATATCCAACTCCTTCCCATTCCAATCCTGAGACCCTTCCTATAGCATGAGATGTGATATCACAATGCTTATACCAAACCTGAGACCGTTCCTATAGCTTGAGATGTGATATCCAACTCCTTCCCATTCCAATCCTGAGACCCTTCCTATAGCATGAGATGTGATATCTCAAGGCCTCTAATACCAAACCTGAGATCGTTCCTCTAACATGAAATGTGATATCCAACTCCTTCCCCTTCCAAACCTGAGAGCCTTCCTATGGCATGATATATGATAGCCAAGTCCTTCCAATTCCAATCCTGAGACCCTTCCTATAACATGAAATGTGATATCCAACTCCTTCCCATTCCAATCCTGAGACCCTTCCTATAGCTTGAGGTGTGATATCCAACTCCTTCCAAATCCAATACTGGTACCCTTCCGATAGCATGAGATGTGATATCCCAATGCTTCTACCAAACCTGAGACCCATACTATGGCATGAGATGTGATATCAAACTCCTTCCCATTCCAATCCTGAGACCCTTCCTATAGCTTGAGGTGTGATATCCAACTCCTTCCCATTCCAATTCTGAGACCCTTCTTATACCATGAGACTTGATATCTCAATGCTTCTAATACCAAACCTGAGACCCGTCCTATAACATGAGATGTGATATCCAAAGCCTTCCCCTTCCAAACCTTAGACCCTTCCTTTATCATGAGATGTGGTATCCAACTCCTTCCCATTCCAATCCTGAGACCCTTCCGATATCATGAGATTTGTTATCTCAATGCTTCTAATATCAAACTTGAGACCCTCCCTATAGCATGAGATGTGACATCCAAGTCCTTCCCATTCCAATCCTGAGACCCTTCCTATAGCATGAGATGTGATATCTCTATGCTTCTAATACCAAACCTGAGACCCTTCCTATAACATGAGATGGGATATCCAACTCCTTCCCATTCCAATCCTGAGACCCTTCCGATAGCAGAGATGTGATATCTCAATGCTTATACCAAACCTGAGACCCTTCCTATGGCCTGAGATGTCATATACAACTCCTTCCCATTCCAATCCTGAGACCCTTCCTTTAGCATGAGATGTGATATCTCAATGCTTATACCAAATCTGAGACCCTTCCTATAGAGCATGAGATGTGATATCCAAATCCTTCCCATTCCAATCCTGAGACCCTTCCTATAGCATGAGATGTGATATCTCAATGCTTATACCAAACCTGAGAGCCTACCTATAGCATGAGATGTGATATCCAAGTCCATCCCATTCCAATCCTTAGACCCTTCCTACAGCATGCGATGTGATATCTCAATGATTCTAATACCAAACCAGAGACTCTTACTATAACATGAGATGGGATATCCAACTCCTTCCCATTCCAATCCTGAGCCGCTTCCGATAGCAGAGATGTGACATCTCAATGCTTATACCAAACCTGAGACCCTTCCTATAACATGAGATGTGATATCCAACTCCTTCCCGTTCCAAACCTGAGACACTAACTATAGCATATGTGATATCCAACTCCTTCCCATTCCAAACATGAGACCCTTCCTATAGCAAGAAAGTAATATCCAACTCCTACCCATTCCAATCCTGTGACCCTTCCTATAGCAAGAGATGTGATATCCAAATCCTTCCCATTCCAATCCTGAGACCCTTCCTATAACATGAGATGTGATATCCAACTCCTTCCCATTCCAACCTGAGACACTTACTATAGCATGAGAAGGGATATCCAACTCCTTCCCAATCCAATCCTGAGACCCTTCCGATAGCAGAGATGTGATATCTCAATGCTTATACCAAACCTGAGACCCTTCCTATAACATGAGATGTGATATCCAACTCCTTCCCGTTCCAAACCTGAGACACTAACTATAGCATATGTGATATCCAACTGCTTCCCATTCCAAACATGAGACCCTTCCTATAGCAAGAAAGTAATATCCAACTCCTTCCCATTCCAACCCTTAGACCCTTCCTACAGCATGCAATATATCTCAATGATTCTAATAAAAAACCTGCGACCCGTCCTATAACATGAGATGTGATATCCAGCTCCTTCCCATTGCAATCTTGAGACACTTCCGATAGCATGAGATGTGATATCTCAATGCTTCTAATATCAAAACTGAGACCCTTCCTATAGCATGAGATGTGATATCTCAATGCTTCTACCAAACCTGAGACCCTTCCTATAGCATGAGATGTGATATCTCATTACTTCTAATACCAAACCTGAGATCCTTCCGATAACATGAGATGTGATATCTCAATACTTCTAATACCAAACCTGAGATCCATCCTATAACATGAGATGTGATATCCAAATCCTTCGCCTTCCAAACCTGAGACCCTCCCGTTAGCATTAGATGTGATATCCAACTCCTTCCCATTCCAATCCTGAGACCCTTCTGATAGCATAAGATATATCTCAATGCTTCTATGCCAAACCTGAGATCCTTCCGATAGCATGAGATGTGATATCTCAATACTGATAATACCAAACCTGAGATCCTTCCTATAACATGAGATGTGATATCCAAATCCTTATCTTCCAAACCTGAGACCCTCCCTTTAGCATGAGATGTGATATCCAACTCCTTCCCATTCCAATCCTGAGACTCTTCTGATACCATAAGATATGATATCTCAATGCTTCTATACCAAACCTGAGATCCTTCTGATAGCATGAGATGTGATATCTCAATACTTCTAATACCAAACCTGAGATCCTACCTCTAACATGAAATGTGATATCCAACTCTTTCCCCTTGCAAACCTGAGAGCCTTCCTTTAGCATGAGATGTGATATCCAAGTCCTTCCCATTCCAATCCTGAGACCCTTCCTATAACATGAGATGTGATATCCAACTCCTTCCCATTCCAACCTGAGACCCTTCCTATAGCATGAGATGGGATATCCAACTCCTTCCAAATCCAATCCCGCTACGCTTCCGATAGCATGAGATGTGATATCCCAATGCTTCTACCAAACCTGAGACCCATACTATGGCATGAGATGTGATATCAAACTCCTTCCCATTCTAATCCTGAGACCCTTCCTATAGCTTGAGATGTGATATCCAATTCCTTCCCATTCCAATTCTGAGACCCTTCCTATACCATGAGACTAGATATCTCAATGCTTCTAATACCAAACCTGAGACCCGTCCTATAACATGAGATGTGATATCCAAATCCCTCCCCTTCCAAACCTTAGACCCTTCCTTTATAATGAGATGTGATATCCAACTCCTTCCCATTCCAATCTTGAGACCCTTCCGATATCATGAAATGTGATATCTCAATGCTTCTAATATCAAACTTGAGACCCTCCCTATAGCATGAGATGTGATATCCAAGTCCTTCCCATTCCTATCCTGAGACCCTTCCTATAGCATGAGATGTGATATCTCATTGCTTCTAATACCAAACCTGAGACCCTTCCTATAACATGAGATGGGAATATCCAACTCCTTCCCATTCCAATCCTGAGACACATCCTATAGCATGAGATGTGATATCTCACTGCTTATACCAAACCTGAGACCCTTCCTATAGCATGAGATGTGATATCCAACTCCTTCCCATTCCAATCCTGAGACCCTTCCTATAGCATGAGATGTGATATCTCAATGCTTCTAATATCAAACTTGAGACCCTCCCTATAGCATGAGATGTGATAGCCAAGTCCTTCCCATTCCAATCCTGAGACACTTCCTATAGCATGAGATGTGATATCTCAATGCTTCTAATACCAAACCTGAGACTCTTCCTATAACATGAGATGGGATATCCAACTCCTTCCCATTCCAATCCTGAGACCCTTCCTATAGCATGAGATGTGATATCCAACTCCTTCCCATTCCAATCCTGAGACCCTTCCTATAGCACGAGATGTGATATCCATCTCCTTCCATTCCAATCCTGAGACCCTTCCTATAGCATGAGATGTGATATCTCAATGCTTATAACAAAACCTGAGACCCTTCCTATAGCATGAGATGTGATATCCAACTCCTTCCCATTCCAATCCTGAGACCCTTCCTATAGCCTGAGATGTGATATCTGAATGCCTCTAATACCAAACCTGAGATCCTTCCTCTAACATGAAATGTGATATCCAACTCCTTCACTTTCCAAACCTGAGAGCCTATCTATAGCATGAGATGTGATATCCAAGTCCTTCCCATTCCAACCCTTAGACCCTTCCTACAGCATGCAATATGATATCTCAATGATTTTAATAAAAAACCTGAGACCCGTCCTATAACATGAGATGGTATATCCAAATCCTTCCCATTCCAATCCTGATACACTTCCGATAGCAGAGATGTGATATCTCAATGTTTATACCAAACCTGAGACCCTTCCTATAACATGAGATGTGATATCCAACTCCTTCCCGTTCCAAACCTGAGACCCTTCCTTTAACATGAGATGTGATATCCAGCTCCTTCCCATTCCAATCCTGAGACACTTCCGATAGCATGAGATGTGATATCTCAATGCTTCTAATATCAAAACTGAGACCCTCCCTATAGCATGATATGTGATATCTAAGTCCTTCCCATTCCAATCCTGAGACCCTTGTCTCAGATGAGATGTGATATCTCAATGCTTATCCTTGATTCCTGTAGTAAATTGATTTCCTTTGCAGGCCGACTCCTGTCACGAATGCCTTGTCTGCTTGCATTCTCTCCTGGCCATTCTCTCACCGTGGCTATTTGCCTACCCCCTTCCTCTCTCAGTGGATGGACTTCTCCATCCTAGCCTCCTACAACTCAACTCCGCCTACTTGGAGAATTCAACATGAACCTGTATGCTTCCTGACCTGGACTTTTACGAGATCTGCAACTCTTCATGTCGCTGGCCCTACACACTGCAGGGAATACTCAGGATTTTCTGATCTTCAGACCTCCCCCTCTGTAACCCTCTCAACAATCCTCTCCCGTGGTGATCAAGTTCTCATCTCCAAAGAAGGCTAACTGCCAGCTGTTCCTCCTCAGAGGAGTTCTCCCTTTCTGTCCCTGCTCCCTGCACCGTTTCGCGTTGCAAACACTCGCTTCCCTGCTCTCTGGTTTAGACGCTTTTCCTTCTCAGAGGCCTTCTTGCTTTCTGCCCTTTTCGCGTTGCAAGTACTCGCTTCCCAGCTCTCTGGTTTAGACGCGTGTTCCCTGCCTTCTCTCCTCTTCCCGCTGCCTTCAAATCAAAAAATGAGCTCCAAAAGATACACAGTGCTCAGAATGCTCTATAACACCCATTATTCAACATATAGCCGTAACCCGCTAGACGTATTGAAACGTGCTGTAAACTAGCAAAAACAGCTAGAAAATGTACTTTCCTCGCGTTTTTGTAAATGCTATTTCTGATGGGTTCCCATGTATGTACTGTCCGTGCGTTTGTTGTCGAATCCTGAAGTTTTTAACCACTGTTCTCCCATACAAGGGGGGGGGGGGGTCAACGTCTACTGCTGTTCACAGGCTGAATGTATACGGCTGAAATCTTCAAGGCATTATCAGCTTTCCTGACTGTTTTGTAACGTGTATTGGCCATCTGTTAATGTAGTCGCCCTGTGTTCATCGTCCCTTCTACTTTACAGGCTGCACTCCCCTGGTGATCACATTCTCTTCTCCAGAGCAGGCTGACTACCCAGCTGCTCCTCCTCATAGGCGTTCTTCCTTTCTGTCCCTGCTCCCTGCACCGTTTCGCGTTGCATGTACTCGCTTCCAGGCTCTCTGGTTTAGATACGTGTTCCCTGCCTTCTCTCCTCTTCCTACAGCCTTCCAATGAGCTCCACAAGATAGTGTTCAGAATGCTTTATAACACCCATTATTCAACATATAGCTGTAACCCGCTAGACGTATTGAAACGTGCTAAAAACGAGCAGAAACCGCTAGAAAATGTACTTTCCTGGCGTTTTGGTAAATGCGAATTGTGGTGGATTCCCATTTTGTACTCTGTTCGTGCGTTTGTTCAGTCGAATCCTGGTCTTTTGAACCACTCTTCTCCCATACAAGGGAGGTCAAAATGTGTTGTTCACAGGCTGAATTTATACTGCTGAAATGCTCGCTTCCCTGCTTTCTGGTTTAGACGCGTGTACCCTGCATTTACCAAAACGCGAGGGAAGTACATTTTCTAGCTGTTTTTGCTAGTTTTTAGCACGTTTCAATACGTCTAGCGTGTTACAGCTATATGTTGAATAATGGGGTTATAAAGCATTCTGAACACTATCTTGTGGAGCTCATTGGAAGGCTGTAGGAAGAGGAGAGAAGGCAGGGAACACGCATCTAAACCAGAGAGCTGGGATGCGAGTACATGCAACGCGAAACGGTGCAGGGAGCAGGGACAGAAAGGTGGAACGCCTCTGAGGAGGAGCAGCTGGTAGTTAGCCTGCTCTGGAGAGGAGAATGTGATCACCACGGGAGTGCACCACGGGAAGTACATTTTCTAGCTGTTTTTGCTAGTTTTTAGCACGTTTCAATACGTCTAGCGGGTTACAGCTATATGTTGAATAATGGGTGTTATAAAGCATTCTGAATACTGTATCTTGTGGAGCAAATTGGAAGGCTGTAGCAAGAGGAGAGAAGGCAGGGAACACGCATCTCAACCAGAGAGCTGGGAAGCGAGTACATGCAACGCGAAACGGTGCAGGGAGCAGGGACAGAAAGGATGAACACCTATCAGGAGGAGCAGCTGGTAGTTAGCCTGCATAGGAGAGAAGAATGTGATCACTAGGGGAGTGCAGCCTTGAAACAAGAAGGGACGATGAAAACATGCTGACTGGAATAACAGATGGCAAATACACTTTCCAGAACAGTCGGTTTACCCGATAATGCATTGACGATTTCAGCAGTATACATTCAGCCTGTGACCAGTAGATTTTGATCCCCCCCTTGTATGGGTGACGAGTGGTTAAAAACATCAGGATTCGACTGAACAAATGCACGAACAGAGTACAAAATGGGAATCCACCAGAATTCGTATTTACCAAAACGCGAGGAAAGAACATTTTCTAGCTATTTTTGCTAGTTTTTAGCACTGTTCAATACGTCTAGCGGGTTACAGCTATATCTTGAATAATGGGTGTTATAAAGCATTCTGAGCACCGTGTATCTTTTGAAGCTCATTTGTTGATTTGAAGGCAGCGGGAAGAGAGAGAAGGCAGGGAACACACGTCTAAACCAGAGAGCTGGGAAGCGAGTTGTTCTCTGCAACGCGAAACGATGCAGAGAACAAGCACAGAAAGGAAGAAGGAAAAGCGTCAAAACCAGAGAGCAGGGAAGCGAGTGTTTGCAACGCGAAACGGTGCAGAGAGCAGGGACAGAAAGGGAGAACTCCACTGAGGAGGAACAGCTGTAGTTAGCCTTCTTTGGAGATGAGAACTTGATCACCACGGGAGAGGATTTTTGAGAGGGTTACATAGGGGGATGTCTGAGATCAGAAAATCCTGAGTATTTCCTGCAGTGTGTAGGGCCAGAGACATGAAGAGTTGCAGATCTCGTAAAAGTCCAGGTCAGGAAGCATACAGGTTCATTTTGAATTCTCCAAGTAGGCGGAGTTGAGTGGTAGGAGGCTAGGATGGAGAAGTCCATCCACTGAGAGAGGAAGGGGGTAGGCAAATAGCCACGGTGAGAAATTGGCCAGGAAAGAGAGAATGCATGCGGACAAGGCAATCGTGAGAGGAGTCGGCCTGCAAAGGAAAGCAATTTACTACAGGAATCAAGGATACTCCCCCTCAAGAACGGTTGGATCTGGGCATGGAGAGGAACTTGTCATCAGGGAGGAAAGTGTCAGAGCTCGAGACAGCGCTGGCCGTCATCCATGTCTCGGTTAGACCAAGGACATCAAGGTCGGGTTCTTCCAGGAAATGGCAGATGTCAGATGAGTGTTAACTGAGTGAGAGTTGAGAATGGGGAGGGGTACAAATCAGTAATCCTTGCGGAGGTGTAGAAGGAGCCTGACCTAGGGCACATGAGGAAGGAGAGAGGAAAGGAAGCAGAAGAAAGGAGAGAAGACACAGCAGGAGTGCATTATCAATCCGGGAGCTAGGAGTGGTGAGGTTAGACGGGGAGGTCTGAGTCTCAGGATTTGAATGGGAAGTTCGAAATCACATGTCATGCTATAGGAAGAGTCTCAGGATTGGAATGGGAAGGAGTTGGATATGATATCTATTGTTATAGGGAGGGTCTCAGGTTTGGTATTAGAAGCACTGAGATATCAAATCACATCCTATCGGAAGGATCTCGGGTTTGGTATTGGAAGAAATGAGATTTCAAATCAGGCTGTGGGAATGGTCTCGGGTATGGTATTGGAAGGGGTGAAAAATCACATTTCATGCTACAGGAAGGGTCACAAGTTTGGAATGGGAAGGAGTTGGATTTCACATATACTACGGGAAGGGCCTCAGGTTTGGTATTAGAAGCATAGAGATATCACATCTCATGTTATAGGAAGGGTCTCGATTGGAATGGGAAGGAGTTGGATATCACATCTCATGTTATAGGGAGGGTCTCAGTTTTGATATTAGAAGCATTGAGATATCACATATGCTATTGGAAGGCTCTCAGTATTGGAATGGGAAGGAGTTGGATATCACATCTCATGCTATCGGAAGGGTCTCAGGATTGGAATGGGAAGTAGTTGGATATCACATATGCTAAAGGAAAGGTCTCAGGTTTGGAATGGGAAGGAGTTGGATATCACGTCTCATGTTATAGGAAGGGTCTCAGGATTGGAATGGGAAGGAGTTGAATATCACATCTCATGCTAAAGGAAGGGTCATCAGGTTCGGTATAAGCATTGAGATATCACATCTCTGCTATCGGAAGGGTCTCAGGATAGGAATGTGAAGGACTTAGATTTCACATCTCATACTATAGGGAGGGTCTCAGTTTTGATATTAGAAGCATTGAGCTATCACATCTCATGCTATCGGAAGGGTCTCAGGATTGGAATGGGATGGAGTTGGATATCACATCTCAAGCTATCTCAGGATTGTAATGGGAAGGAGTTTGATATCACATATCAAGCTATAGGAAGGGTCTCAGGTTTGGAAGGGGAAGGATTTGGATCTCACATCTCAAGCTATCTCAGGATTGGAATGGGAAGGAGTTTGATATTTCATCTCAAGCTATAGGAAGGGTCTCAGGTTTGGAAAGGGAAGGATTTGGATTTCACATCTCATGTTATAGCATGGTTCTCATGTTTGGTTTTAGAAGCATTGAGCTATCACATCTCATGCTATCGGAAGGGTCTCAGGATTGGAATGGGATGGAGTTGGATATCACATCTCAAGCTATCTCAGGATTGGAATGGGAAGGAGTTTGATATTTCATCTCAAGCTATAGGAAGGGTCTCAGGTTTGGAAAGGGAAGGATTTGGATTTGACATCTCATGTTATAGGATGGTTCTCATGTTTGGTTTTAGCAGCATTGAGATATCACATCTCATGCTATCGGAAGGGTCTCAGGTTTGGAATGGGAAGGAGTTGGATATCACATCTCTGCTATCTGAAGGGTCTCAGGATTGGAATGGGAAGGAGTTGGATATCCCATCTCGATATAGGAAGGGTCTCAGGTTTGGTATTAGAAGCAATGAGATATCACATCTCATGCTATAGGAAGGGTCTAAGGTTTGGAAGGGGAGGGATTTGGGTATCACATCTCATGTTATAGGACCGGTCTCAGGTTTGGTATTTGATGCATTGAGATATCAAGTCTCATGGTATAGGACGGGTCTCAGAATTGGAATGAGAAGGAGTTGGATATCACATCTCAAGCTATAGGAAGGGTCTCATGATTGGAATGGGAAGGAGTTGGATATCACATCTCATGTTATAGGAAGGGTCTCAGGATTGGAATGGGAAGGACTTGGATATCACATCTCATTCTATAGGAAGGCTCTCAGGGTTGGAAGGGGAAGGAGTTGGATATCACATTTCATGTTAGAGGTAGGATCTCAGGTTTGGTTTTAGAGGCATTGAGATATCACATCTCATGCTATAGGAAGGGTCTCAGGATTGGAATGGGAAGGAGTTGGATATCAAATCTCATGCTAAAGGGATGGTCTAAGGTTTGGAAGGGGAGGGATTTGGACATCATATCTCATGTTATTGGAAGGATCTCAGGTTTGGTATTAGAAGCATTGAGATATCACATCTCATGCTATCGGAAGGGTCTTAGGTTTGGTATAAGCATTGAGATATCACATCTCTGCTATCGGAAGGGTCTCAGGATTGGAATGGGAAGGATTTGGATATCACAATTCATGTTATAGGAAGGGTCTCAGGTTTGGTATTAGAAGCATTGAGATATCACATCTCATGCTATAGGAAGGGTCTCAGGAATGGAATGGGAAGGACTTGGATATCACATCTCATGATAAAGGAAGGATCTAAGGTTTGGAAGGGGAAGGATTTGGATATCACATCTCATGTAATTGGACTGGTCTCAGGTTTGGTATTAGAAGCATTGAGATATCAAGTCTCATGGTATAGGACGGGAGTTTGATATCACATCTCATGCCATGGTATGGGTGTCAGGTTTTGTAGAAGCATTGGGATATCACATATCATGCTATCGGAAGGGTATCAGGATTGGATTTGCAAGGAGTTGGATATCCCATCTCATGCTATAAGAAGGGTCTCAGGTTGGAATAGAAGGAGTTGGATATCACATCTCATGTTATAGGAAGGGTCTCAGGATTGGAATGGGAAGGACTTGGATATCACATCTCATGCTGTAGGAAGGGTCTCAGGTTTGGAAAAGGAAGGAGTTGGATATCACATTTCATGTTAGAGGTAGGATCTCAGGTTTGGTATTAGAGGCATTGAGATATCACATCTCATGCTATCAGAAGGGTATCAGGATTGGAATGGGAAGGAGTTGGATATCACATCTCATGCTAAAGGAGGGTCTCAGGTTTGGAATGGGAAGGATTTGGATATCACATCTCATGTTATAGGAAGGACCTTAGGTTTGGTATTAGAAGCATTGAGATATCACATCTCATGCTATAGGAAGGGTCTCGGGATTGGAATGGGAAGGAGTTGGATATCACATGTTATAGGAAGGATCTCAGGTTTGGTATTAGAAGCATTGAGATATCACATCTCATGCTATAGGAAGGGTCTCAGGATTGGAATGGGAAGGAGTTGGATATCACATCTCATGCTATGGGAAGGGTCTCAGGTTTGGTATAAGCATTGAAATATCACATCTCTGCTATCGGAAGGGTCTCAGGATTGGAATGGGAGGAGCTGGATATCACATCTCATGCTAAAGGAAGGGTCTCAGGTTTGGTATTAGAAGCATTGTGATATCACATCTCATGCTATAGGATGTGTCTCAGGATTGGAATGGGAAGGAGTTGGATATCACATCTCATGCTATAGGAAGGGTTTCAGGTTTGGTAGAAGCATTGAGATATCACATCTCATGCTATAGGAAGAGTCTCCGGTTTGGGAAGGGAAGGATTTGGATTTCACATCTCATGTTATAGGATGGTTCTCATGTTTGGTTTTTGAAGCATTGAGATATCACATCTCATGCTATCGGAAGGGTCTCAGGTTTGGAATGGGAAGGAGTTGGATATCACATCTCATGTTATAGGAAGGGTCTCAAGATTGAAATGGGAAGGATTTGGATATCACATCTCTTGCTATAGGAAGGGTCTCAGGTTTTCTATTAGAAACATTGAGATATGACATCTCATGCTATAGGAAGGGTTTCAGTATTGGAATGGGAAGGATTTGGATTTCACATCTCATGTTATAGGATGGTTCTCATGTTTGGTTTTAGAAGCATTGAGCTATCACATCTCATGCTATCGGAAGGGTCTCAGGATTGGAATGGGATGGAGTTGGATATCACATCTCAAGCTATCTCAGGATTGGAATGGGAAGGAGTTTGATATTTCATCTCAAGCTATAGGAAGGGTCTCAGGTTTGGAAAGGGAAGGATTTGGATTTCACATCTCATGTTATAGGATGGTTCTCATGTTTGGTTTTAGAAGCATTGAGATATCACATCTCATGCTATCGGAAGGGTCTCAGGTTTGGAATGGGAAGGAGTTGGATATCACATCTCTGCTATCTGAAGGGTCTCAGGATTGGAATGGGAAGGAGTTGGATATCCCATCTCGTTATAGGAAGGGTCTCAGGTTTGGTATTAGAAGCAATGAGATATCACATCTCATGCTATAGGAAGGGTCTAAGGTTTGGAAGGGGACGGATTTGGGTATCACATCTCATGTTATAGGACCGGTCTCAGGTTTGGTATTTGAAGCATTGAGATATCAAGTCTCATGGTATAGGACGGGTCTCAGAATTGGAATGAGAAGGAGTTGGATATCACATCTCAAGCTATAGGAAGGGTCTCATGATTGGAATGGGAAGGAGTTGGATATCACATCTCATGTTATAGGAAGGGTCTCAGGATTGGAATGGGAAGGACTTGGATATCACATCTCATGTTATAGGAAGGGTCTCAGGATTGGAATGGGAAGGAGTTGGATATCAAATCTCATGCTAAAGGGATGGTCTAAGGTTTGGAAGGGGAGGGATTTGGACATCATATCTCATGTTATTGGAAGGATCTCAGGTTTGGTATTAGAAGCATTGAGATATCACATCTCATGCTATCGGAAGGGTCTTAGGTTTGGTATAAGCATTGAGATATCACATCTCTGCTATCGGAAGGGTCTCAGGATTGGAATGGGAAGGATTTGGTTATCACAATTCATGTTATAGGAAGGGTCTCAGGTTTGGTATTAGAAGCATTGAGATATCACATCTCATGCTATAGGAAGGGTCTCAGGAATGGAATGGGAAGGACTTGGACATCTCATGATAAAGGAAGGGTCTAAGGTTTGGAAGGGGAAGGATTTGGATATCACATCTCATTTTATTGGACCGGTCTCAGGTTTGGTATTAGAAGCATTGAGATATCAAGTCTCATGGTATAGGACGGGAGTTTGATATCACATCTCATGCCATGGTATGGGTGTCAGGTTTTGTAGAAGCATTGGGATATCACATCTCATGCTATCGGAAGGGTATCAGGATTGGATTTGGAAGGAGTTGGATATCCCATCTCATGCTATAGGAAGGGTCTCAGGTTGGAATAGAAGGAGTTGGATATCACATCTCATGTTATAGGAAGGGTCTCAGGATTGGAATGGGAAGGACTTGGATATCACATCTCATGCTGTAGGAAGGGTCTCAGGTTTGGAAGGGGAAGGATTTGGATATCATATCTCATGTTATAGGACCGGTCCCAGGTCTGGTATTAGAAGCATTGAGATATCACATCTCATGCTATAGGAGGAGTCTCAGGATTGGAATGGGAAGGAGTTGGATATCACGTCTCATGTTATAGGAAGGGTCTCAGGTTTGGAAAAGGAAGGAGTTGGATATCACATTTCATGTTAGAGGTAGGATCTCAGGTTTGGTATTAGAGGCATTGAGATATCACATCTCATGCTATCAGAAGGGTATCAGGATTGGAATGGGAAGGAGTTGGATATCACATCTCATGCTAAAGGGAGGGTCTCAGGTTTGGAATGGGAAGGATTTGGATATCACATCTCGTTATAGGAAGGACCTTAGGTTTAGTATTAGAAGCATTGAGATATCACATCTCATGCTATAGGAAGGGTCTCGGGATTGGAATGGGAAGGAGTTGGATATCACATGTTATAGGAAGGATCTCAGGTTTGGTATTAGAAGCATTGAGATATCACATCTCATGCTATAGGAAGGGTCTCAGGATTGGAATGGGAAGGAGTTGGATATCACATCTCATGCTATGGGAAGGGTCTCAGGTTTGGTATAAGCATTGAAATATCACATCTCTGCTATCGGAAGGGTCTCAGGATTGGAATGGGAGGAGCTGGATATCACATCTCATGTTATAGGACGGGTCTCAGGTTTGGTATTAGAAGCATTGTGATATCACATCTCATGCTATAGGATGTGTCTCAGGATTGGAATGGGAAGGAGTTGGATATCACATCTCATGCTATAGGAAGGGTTTCAGGTTTGGTAGAAGCATTGAGATATCACATCTCATGCTATAGGAAGAGTCTCAGGTTTGGGAAGGGAAGGATTTGGATTTCACATCTCATGTTATAGGAAGGTTCTCATGTTTGGTTTTTGAAGCATTGAGATATCACATCTCATGCTATCGGAAGGGTCTCAGGTTTGGAATGGGAAGGAGTTGGATATCACATCTCATGCTAAAGGAAGGGTCTCAGGTTGGAATGGGTAGGAGTTGGATATCACATCTCATGTTATAGGAAGGGTCTCAAGATTGAAATGGGAAGGATTTGGATATCACATCTCTTGCTATAGGAAGGGTCTCAGGTTTTCTATTAGAAACATTGAGATATGACATCTCATGCTATAGGAAGGGTTTCAGTATTGGAATGGGAAGGATTTGGATTTCACATCTCATGTTATAGGATGGTTCTCATGTTTGGTTTTAGAAGCATTGAGCTATCACATCTCATGCTATCGGAAGGGTCTCAGTGGAATGGGATGGAGTTGGATATCACATCTCAAGCTATCTCAGGATTGGAATGGGAAGGAATTTGATATTTCATCTCAAGCTATAGGAAGGGTCTCAGGTTTGGAAAGGGAAGGATTTGGATTTCACATCTCATGTTACAGGATGGTTCTCATGTTTGGTTTTAGAAGCATTGAGATATCACATCTCATGCTATCGGAAGGGTCTCAGGTTTGGAATGGGAAGGAGTTGGATATCACATCTCTGCTATCTGAAGGGTCTCAGGATTGGAATGGGAAGGAGTTGGATATCCCATCTCGTTATAGGAAGGGTCTCAGGTTTGGTATTAGAAGCAATGAGATATCACATCTCATGCTATAGGAAGGGTCTAAGGTTTGGAAGGGGACGGATTTGGGTATCACATCTCATGTTATAGGACCGGTCTCAGGTTTGGTATTTGAAGCATTGAGATATCAAGTCTCATGGTATAGGACGGGTCTCAGAATTGGAATGAGAAGGAGTTGGATATCACATCTCAAGCTATAGGAAGGGTCTCATGATTGGAATGGGAAGGAGTTGGATATCACATCTCATGTTATAGGAAGGGTCTCAGGATTGGAATGGGAAGGACTTGGATATCACATCTCATTCTATAGGAAGGCTCTCAGGGTTGGAAGGGGAAGGAGTTGGATATCACATTTCATGTTAGAGGTAGGATCTCAGGTTTGGTTTTAGAGGCATTGAGATATCACATCTCATGCTATAGGAAGGGTCTCAGGATTGGAATGGGAAGGAGTTGGATATCAAATCTCATGCTAAAGGGATGGTCTAAGGTTTGGAAGGGGAGGGATTTGGACATCATATCTCATGTTATTGGAAGGATCTCAGGTTTGGTATTAGAAGCATTGAGATATCACATCTCATGCTATCGGAAGGGTCTTAGGTTTGGTATAAGCATTGAGATATCACATCTCTGCTATCGGAAGGGTCTCAGGATTGGAATGGGAAGGATTTGGTTATCACAATTCATGTTATAGGAAGGGTCTCAGGTTTGGTATTAGAAGCATTGAGATATCACATCTCATGGTATAGGAAGGGTCTCAGGAATGGAATGGGAAGGACTTGGATATCACATCTCATGATAAAGGAAGGGTCTAAGGTTTGGAAGGGGAAGGATTTGGATATCACATCTCATGTTATTGGACCGGTCTCAGGTTTGGTATTAGAAGCATTGAGATATCAAGTCTCATGGTATAGGACGGGAGTTTGATATCACATCTCATGCCATGGTATGGGTGTCAGGTTTTGTAGAAGCATTGGGATATCACATCTCATGCTATCGGAAGGGTATCAGGATTGGATTTGGAAGGAGTTGGATATCCCATCTCATGCTATAGGAAGGGTCTCAGGTTGGAATAGAAGGAGTTGGATATCACATCTCATGTTATAGGAAGGGTCTCAGGATTGGAATGGGAAGGACTTGGATATCACATCTCATGCTGTAGGAAGGGTCTCAGGTTTGGAAGGGGAAGGATTTGGATATCATATCTCATGTTATAGGACCGGTCCCAGGTCTGGTATTAGAAGCATTGAGATATCACATCTAATGCTATAGGAGGAGTCTCAGGATTGGAATGGGAAGGAGTTGGATATCAC
Source organism: Ambystoma mexicanum (assembly GCF_040938575.1). Classification (NCBI taxonomy): domain Eukaryota; kingdom Metazoa; phylum Chordata; class Amphibia; order Caudata; family Ambystomatidae; genus Ambystoma; species Ambystoma mexicanum. The sequence goes on from NC_090936.1 coordinate 346,446,769, forward strand.
GTCTCATGTTATAGGAAGGGTCTCAGGTTTGGAAAAGGAAGGAGTTGGATATCACATTTCATGTTAGAGGTAGGATCTCAGGTTTGGTATTAGAGGCATTGAGATATCACATCTCATGCTATCAGAAGGGTATCAGGATTGGAATGGGAAGGAGTTGGATATCACATCTCATGCTAAAGGGAGGGTCTCAGGTTTGGAATGGGAAGGATTTGGATATCACATCTCATGTTATAGGAAGGACCTTAGGTTTAGTATTAGAAGCATTGAGATATCACATCTCATGCTATAGGAAGGGTCTCGGGATTGGAATGGGAAGGAGTTGGATATCACATGTTATAGGAAGGATCTCAGGTTTGGTATTAGAAGCATTGAGATATCACATCTCATGCTATAGGAAGGGTCTCAGGATTGGAATGGGAAGGAGTTGGATATCACATCTCATGCTATGGGAAGGGTCTCAGGTTTGGTATAAGCATTGAAATATCACATCTCTGCTATCGGAAGGGTCTCAGGATTGGAATGGGAGGAGCTGGATATCACATCTCATGTTATAGGACGGGTCTCAGGTTTGGTATTAGAAGCATTGTGATATCACATCTCATGCTATAGGATGTGTCTCAGGATTGGAATGGGAAGGAGTTGGATATCACATCTCATGCTATAGGAAGGGTTTCAGGTTTGGTAGAAGCATTGAGATATCACATCTCATGCTATAGGAAGAGTCTCAGGTTTGGGAAGGGAAGGATTTGGATTTCACATCTCATGTTATAGGATGGTTCTCATGTTTGGTTTTTGAAGCATTGAGATATCACATCTCATGCTATCGGAAGGGTCTCAGGTTTGGAATGGGAAGGAGTTGGATATCACATCTCATGTTATAGGAAGGGTCTCAGGATTGGAATGGGAAGGAGTTGGATATCACATCTCATGTTATAGGAAGGGTCTCAGGATTGGAATGGGAAGGACTTGGATATCACATCTCATTCTATAGGAAGGCTCTCAGGGTTGGAAGGGGAAGGAGTTGGATATCACATTTCATGTTAGAGGTAGGATCTCAGGTTTGGTTTTAGAGGCATTGAGATATCACATCTCATGCTATAGGAAGGGTCTCAGGATTGGAATGGGAAGGAGTTGGATATCAAATCTCATGCTAAAGGGATGGTCTAAGGTTTGGAAGGGGAGGGATTTGGACATCATATCTCATGTTATTGGAAGGATCTCAGGTTTGGTATTAGAAGCATTGAGATATCACATCTCATGCTATCGGAAGGGTCTTAGGTTTGGTATAAGCATTGAGATATCACATCTCTGCTATCGGAAGGGTCTCAGGATTGGAATGGGAAGGATTTGGATATCACAATTCATGTTATAGGAAGGGTCTCAGGTTTGGTATTAGAAGCATTGAGATATCACATCTCATGCATTAGGAAGGGTCTCAGGAATGGAATGGGAAGGACTTGGATATCACATCTCATGATAAAGGAAGGGTCTAAGGTTTGGAAGGGGAAGGATTTGGATATCACATCTCATGTAATTGGACCGGTCTCAGGTTTGGTATTAGAAGCATTGAGATATCAAGTCTCATGGTATAGGACGGGAGTTTGATATCACATCTCATGCCATGGTATGGGTGTCAGGTTTTGTAGAAGCATTGGGATATCACATATCATGCTATCGGAAGGGTATCAGGATTGGATTTGGAAGGAGTTGGATATCCCATCTCATGCTATAAGAAGGGTCTCAGGTTGGAATAGAAGGAGTTGGATATCACATCTCATGTTATAGGAAGGGTCTCAGGATTGGAATGGGAAGGACTTGGATATCACATCTCATGCTGTAGGAAGGGTCTCAGGTTTGGAAAAGGAAGGAGTTGGATATCACATTTCATGTTAGAGGTAGGATCTCAGGTTTGGTATTAGAGGCATTGAGATATCACATCTCATGCTATCAGAAGGGTATCAGGATTGGAATGGGAAGGAGTTGGATATCACATCTCATGCTAAAGGAGGGTCTCAGGTTTGGAATGGGAAGGATTTGGATATCACATCTCATGTTATAGGAAGGACCTTAGGTTTGGTATTAGAAGCATTGAGATATCACATCTCATGCTATAGGAAGGGTCTCGGGATTGGAATGGGAAGGAGTTGGATATCACATGTTATAGGAAGGATCTCAGGTTTGGTATTAGAAGCATTGAGATATCACATCTCATGCTATAGGAAGGGTCTCAGGATTGGAATGGGAAGGAGTTGGATATCACATCTCATGCTATGGGAAGGGTCTCAGGTTTGGTATAAGCATTGAAATATCACATCTCTGCTATCGGAAGGGTCTCAGGATTGGAATGGGAGGAGCTGGATATCACATCTCATGCTAAAGGAAGGGTCTCAGGTTTGGAAGGGGAAGGATTTGGGTATCACATCTCATGTTATAGGACGGGTCTCAGGTTTGGTATTAGAAGCATTGTGATATCACATCTCATGCTATAGGATGTGTCTCAGGATTGGAATGGGAAGGAGTTGGATATCACATCTCATGCTATAGGAAGGGTTTCAGGTTTGGTAGAAGCATTGAGATATCACATCTCATGCTATAGGAAGAGTCTCAGGTTTGGGAAGGGAAGGATTTGGATTTCACATCTCATGTTATAGGATGGTTCTCATGTTTGGTTTTTGAAGCATTGAGATATCACATCTCATGCTATCGGAAGGGTCTCAGGTTTGGAATGGGAAGGAGTTGGATATCACATCTCATGTTATAGGAAGGGTCTCAAGATTGAAATGGGAAGGATTTGGATATCACATCTCTTGCTATAGGAAGGGTCTCAGGTTTTCTATTAGAAACATTGAGATATGACATCTCATGCTATAGGAAGGGTTTCAGTATTGGAATGGGAAGGATTTGGATTTCACATCTCATGTTATAGGATGGTTCTCATGTTTGGTTTTAGAAGCATTGAGCTATCACATCTCATGCTATCGGAAGGGTCTCAGGATTGGAATGGAATGGAGTTGGATATCACATCTCAAGCTATCTCAGGATTGGAATGGGAAGGAGTTTGATATTTCATCTCAAGCTATAGGAAGGGTCTCAAGTTTGGAAAGGGAAGGATTTGGATTTCACATCTCATGTTATAGGATGGTTCTCATGTTTGGTTTTAGAAGCATTGAGATATCACATCTCATGCTATCGGAAGGGTCTCAGGTTTGGAATGGGAAGGAGTTGGATATCACATCTCTGCTATCTGAAGGGTCTCAGGATTGGAATGGGAAGGAGTTGGATATCCCATCTCGTTATAGGAAGGGTCTCAGGTTTGGTATTAGAAGCAATGAGATATCACATCTCATGCTATAGGAAGGGTCTAAGGTTTGGAAGGGGACGGATTTGGGTATCACATCTCATGTTATAGGACCGGTCTCAGGTTTGGTATTTGACGCATTGAGATATCAAGTCTCATGGTATAGGACGGGTCTCAGAATTGGAATGAGAAGGAGTTGGATATCACATCTCAAGCTATAGGAAGGGTCTCATGATTGGAATGGGAAGGAGTTGGATATCACATCTCATGTTATAGGAAGGGTCTCAGGATTGGAATGGGAAGGACTTGGATATCACATCTCATGTTATAGGAAGGGTCTCAGGATTGGAATGGGAAGGAGTTGGATATCAAATCTCATGCTAAAGGGATGGTCTAAGGTTTGGAAGGGGAGGGATTTGGACATCATATCTCATGTCATTGGAAGGATCTCAGGTTTGGTATTAGAAGCATTGAGATATCACATCTCTGCTATCGGAAGGGTCTCAGGATTGGAATGGGAAGGATTTGGTTATCACAATTCATGTTATAGGAAGGGTCTCATGTTTGGTATTAGAAGCATTGAGATATCACATCTCATGCTATAGGAAGGGTCTCAGGAATGGAATGGGAAGGACTTGGATATCACATCTCATGATAAAGGAAGGGTCTAAGGTTTGGAAGGGGAAGGATTTGGATATCACATCTCATGTTATTGGACCGGTCTCAGGTTTGGTATTAGAAGCATTGAGATATCAAGTCTCATGGTATAGGACGGGAGTTTGATATCACATCTCATGCCATGGTATGGGTGTCAGGTTTTGTAGAAGCATTGGGATATCACATCTCATGCTATCGGAAGGGTATCAGGATTGGATTTGGAAGGAGTTGGATATCCCATCTCATGCTATAGGAAGGGTCTCAGGTTGGAATAGAAGGAGTTGGATATCACATCTCATGTTATAGGAAGGGTCTCAGGATTGGAATGGGAAGGACTTGGATATCACATCTCATGCTGTAGGAAGGGTCTCAGGTTTGGAAGGGGAAGGATTTGGATATCATATCTCATGTTATAGGACCGGTCCCAGGTCTGGTATTAGAAGCATTGAGATATCACATCTCATGCTATAGGAGGAGTCTCAGGATTGGAATGGGAAGGAGTTGGATATCACGTCTCATGTTATAGGAAGGGTCTCAGGTTTGGAAAAGGAAGGAGTTGGATATCACATTTCATGTTAGAGGTAGGATCTCAGGTTTGGTATTAGAGGCATTGAGATATCACATCTCATGCTATCAGAAGGGTATCAGGATTGGAATGGGAAGGAGTTGGATATCACATCTCATGCTAAAGGGAGGGTCTCAGGTTTGGAATGGGAAGGATTTGGATATCACATCTCATGTTATAGGAAGGACCTTAGGTTTAGTATTAGAAGCATTGAGATATCACATCTCATGCTATAGGAAGGGTCTCGGGATTGGAATGGGAAGGAGTTGGATATCACATGTTATAGGAAGGATCTCAAGTTTGGTATTAGAAGCATTGAGATATCACATCTCATGCTATAGGAAGGGTCTCAGGATTGGAATGGGAAGGAGTTGGATATCACATCTCATGCTATGGGAAGGGTCTCAGGTTTGGTATAAGCATTGAAATATCACATCTCTGCTATCGGAAGGGTCTCAGGATTGGAATGGGAGGAGCTGGATATCACATCTCATGTTATAGGACGGGTCTCAGGTTTGGTATTAGAAGCATTGTGATATCACATCTCATGCTATAGGATGTGTCTCAGGATTGGAATGGGAAGGAGTTGGATATCACATCTCATGCTATAGGAAGGGTTTCAGGTTTGGTAGAAGCATTGAGATATCACATCTCATGCTATAGGAAGAGTCTCAGGTTTGGGAAGGGAAGGATTTGGATTTCACATCTCATGTTATAGGATGGTTCTCATGTTTGGTTTTTGAAGCATTGAGATATCACATCTCATGCTATCGGAAGGGTGTCAGGTTTGGAATGGGAAGGAGTTGGATATCACATCTCATGCTAAAGGAAGGGTCTCAGGTTGGAATGGGTAGGAGTTGGATATCACATCTCATGTTATAGGAAGGGTTTCAAGATTGAAATGGGAAGGATTTGGATATCACATCTCTTGCTATAGGAAGGGTCTCAGGTTTTCTATTAGAAACATTGAGATATGACATCTCATGCTATAGGAAGGGTTTCAGTATTGGAATGGGAAGGATTTGGATTTCACATCTCATGTTATAGGATGGTTCTCATGTTTGGTTTTAGAAGCATTGAGCTATCACATCTCATGCTATCGGAAGGGTCTCAGTGGAATGGGATGGAGTTGGATATCACATCTCAAGCTATCTCAGGATTGGAATGGGAAGGAGTTTGATATTTCATCTCAAGCTATAGGAAGGGTCTCAGGTTTGGAAAGGGAAGGATTTGGATTTCACATCTCATGTTACAGGATGGTTCTCATGTTTGGTTTTAGAAGCATTGAGATATCACATCTCATGCTATCGGAAGGGTCTCAGGTTTGGAATGGGAAGGAGTTGGATATCACATCTCTGCTATCTGAAGGGTCTCAGGATTGGAATGGGAAGGAGTTGGATATCCCATCTCGTTATAGGAAGGGTCTCAGGTTTGGTATTAGAAGCAATGAGATATCACATCTCATGCTATAGGAAGGGTCTAAGGTTTGGAAGGGGACGGATTTGGGTATCACATCTCATGTTATAGGACCGGTCTCAGGTTTGGTATTTGAAGCATTGAGATATCAAGTCTCATGGTATAGGACGGGTCTCAGAATTGGAATGAGAAGGAGTTGGATATCACATCTCAAGCTATAGGAAGGGTCTCATGATTGGAATGGGAAGGAGTTGGATATCACATCTCATGTTATAGGAAGGGTCTCAGGATTGGAATGGGAAGGACTTGGATATCACATCTCATTCTATAGGAAGGCTCTCAGGGTTGGAAGGGGAAGGAGTTGGATATCACATTTCATGTTAGAGGTAGGATCTCAGGTTTGGTTTTAGAGGCATTGAGATATCACATCTCATGCTATAGGAAGGGTCTCAGGATTGGAATGGGAAGGAGTTGGATATCAAATCTCATGCTAAAGGGATGGTCTAAGGTTTGGAAGGGGAGGGATTTGGACATCATATCTCATGTTATTGGAAGGATCTCAGGTTTGGTATTAGAAGCATTGAGATATCACATCTCATGCTATCGGAAGGGTCTTAGGTTTGGTATAAGCATTGAGATATCACATCTCTGCTATCGGAAGGGTCTCAGGATTGGAATGGGAAGGATTTGGTTATCACAATTCATGTTATAGGAAGGGTCTCAGGTTTGGTATTAGAAGCATTGAGATATCACATCTCATGCTATAGGAAGGGTCTCAGGAATGGAATGGGAAGGACTTGGATATCACATCTCATGATAAAGGAAGGGTCTAAGGTTTGGAAGGGGAAGGATTTGGATATCACATCTCATGTTATTGGACCGGTCTCAGGTTTGGTATTAGAAGCATTGAGATATCAAGTCTCATGGTATAGGACGGGAGTTTGATATCACATCTCATGCCATGGTATGGGTGTCAGGTTTTGTAGAAGCATTGGGATATCACATCTCATGCTATCGGAAGGGTATCAGGATTGGATTTGGAAGGAGTTGGATATCCCATCTCATGCTATAGGAAGGGTCTCAGGTTGGAATAGAAGGAGTTGGATATCACATCTCATGTTATAGGAAGGGTCTCAGGATTGGAATGGGAAGGACTTGGATATCACATCTCATGCTGTAGGAAGGGTCTCAGGTTTGGAAGGGGAAGGATTTGGATATCATATCTCATGTTATAGGACCGGTCCCAGGTCTGGTATTAGAAGCATTGAGATATCACATCTCATGCTATAGGAGGAGTCTCAGGATTGGAATGGGAAGGAGTTGGATATCACGTCTCATGTTATAGGAAGGGTCTCAGGTTTGGAAAAGGAAGGAGTTGGATATCACATTTCATGTTAAAGGTAGGATCTCAGGTTTGGTATTAGAGGCATTGAGATATCACATCTCATGCTATCAGAAGGGTATCAGGATTGGAATGGGAAGGAGTTGGATATCACATCTCATGCTAAAGGGAGGGTCTCAGGTTTGGAATGGGAAGGATTTGGATATCACATCTCATGTTATAGGAAGGACCTTAGGTTTAGTATTAGAAGCATTGAGATATCACATCTCATGCTATAGGAAGGGTCTCGGGATTGGAATGGGAAGGAGTTGGATATCACATGTTATAGGAAGGATCTCAGGTTTGGTATTAGAAGCATTGAGATATCACATCTCATGCTATAGGAAGGGTCTCAGGATTGGAATGGGAAGGAGTTGGATATCACATCTCATGCTATGGGAAGGGTCTCAGGTTTGGTATAAGCATTGAAATATCACATCTCTGCTATCGGAAGGGTCTCAGGATTGGAATGGGAGGAGCTGGATATCACATCTCATGTTATAGGACGGGTCTCAGGTTTGGTATTAGAAGCATTGTGATATCACATCTCATGCTATAGGATGTGTCTCAGGATTGGAATGGGAAGGAGTTGGATATCACATCTCATGCTATAGGAAGGGTTTCAGGTTTGGTAGAAGCATTGAGATATCACATCTCATGCTATAGGAAGAGTCTCAGGTTTGGGAAGGGAAGGATTTGGATTTCACATCTCATGTTATAGGATGGTTCTCATGTTTGGTTTTTGAAGCATTGAGATATCACATCTCATGCTATCGGAAGGGTCTCAGGTTTGGAATGGGAAGGAGTTGGATATCACATCTCATGCTAAAGGAAGGGTCTCAGGTTGGAATGGCTAGGAGTTGGATATCACATCTCATGTTATAGGAAGGGTCTCAAGATTGAAATGGGAAGGATTTGGATATCACATCTCTTGCTATAGGAAGGGTCTCAGGTTTTCTATTAGAAACATTGAGATATGACATCTCATGCTATAGGAAGGGTTTCAGTATTGGAATGGGAAGGATTTGGATTTCACATCTCATGTTATAGGATGGTTCTCATGTTTGGTTTTAGAAGCATTGAGCTATCACATCTCATGCTATCGGAAGGGTCTCAGGATTGGAATGGGATGGAGTTGGATATCACATCTCAAGCTATCTCAGGATTGGAATGGGAAGGAGTTTGATATTTCATCTCAAGCTATAGGAAGGGTCTCAGGTTTGGAAAGGGAAGGATTTGGATTTCACATCTCATGTTATAGGATGGTTCTCATGTTTGGTTTTAGAAGCATTGAGATATCACATCTCATGCTATCGGAAGGGTCTCAGGTTTGGAATGGGAAGGAGTTGGATATCACATCTCTGCTATCTGAAGGGTCTCAGGATTGGAATGGGAAGGAGTTGGATATCCCATCTCGTTATAGGAAGGGTCTCAGGTTTGGTATTAGAAGCAATGAGATATCACATCTCATGCTATAGGAAGGGTCTAAGGTTTGGAAGGGGACGGATTTGGGTATCACATCTCATGTTATAGGACCGGTCTCAGGTTTGGTATTTGAAGCATTGAGATATCAAGTCTCATGGTATAGGACGGGTCTCAGAATTGGAATGAGAAGGAGTTGGATATCACATCTCAAGCTATAGGAAGGGTCTCATGATTGGAATGGGAAGGAGTTGGATATCACATCTCATGTTATAGGAAGGGTCTCAGGATTGGAATGGGAAGGACTTGGATATCACATCTCATTCTATAGGAAGGCTCTCAAGGTTGGAAGGGGAAGGAGTTGGATATCACATTTCATGTTAGAGGTAGGATCTCAGGTTTGGTTTTAGAGGCATTGAGATATCACATCTCATGCTATAGGAAGGGTCTCAGGATTGGAATGGGAAGGAGTTGGATATCAAATCTCATGCTAAAGAGATGGTCTAAGGTTTGGAAGGGGAGGGATTTGGACATCATATCTCATGTTATTGGAAGGATCTCAGGTTTGGTATTAGAAGCATTGAGATATCACATCTCATGCTATCGGAAGGGTCTTAGGTTTGGTATAAGCATTGAGATATCACATCTCTGCTATCGGAAGGGTCTCAGGATTGGAATGGGAAGGATTTGGATATCACAATTCATGTTATAGGAAGGGTCTCAGGTTTGGTATTAGAAGCATTGAGATATCACATCTCATGCTATAGGAAGGGTCTCAGGAATGGAATGGGAAGGACTTGGATATCACATCTCATGATAAAGGAAGGGTCTAAGGTTTGGAAGGGGAAGGATTTGGATATCACATCTCATGTTATTGGACCGGTCTCAGGTTTGGTATTAGAAGCATTGAGATATCAAGTCTCATGGTATAGGACGGGAGTTTGATATCACATCTCATGCCATGGTATGGGTGTCAGGTGTTGTAGAAGCATTGGGATATCACATCTCATGCTATCGGAAGTTTATCAGGATTGGATTTGGAAGGAGTTGGATATCCCATCTCATGCTATAGGAAGGGTCTCAGGTTGGAATAGAAGGAGTTGGATATCACATATCATGTTATAGGAAGGGTCTCAGGATTGGAATGGGAAGGACTTGGATATCACATCTCATGCTGTAGGAAGGGTCTCAGGTTTGGAAGGGGAAGGATTTGGATATCATATCTCATGTTATAGGACCGGTCCCAGGTCTGGTATTAGAAGCATTGAGATATCACATCTCATGCTATAGGAGGAGTCTCAGGATTGGAATGGGAAGGAGTTGGATATCACGTCTCATGTTATAGGAAGGGTCTCAGGTTTGGAAAAGGAAGGAGTTGGATATCACATTCCATGTTAGAGGTAGGATCTCAGGTTTGGTATTAGAGGCATTGAGATATCACATCTCATGCTATCAGAAGGGTATCAGGATTGGAATGGGAAGGAGTTGGATATCACATCTCATGCTAAAGGGAGGGTCTCAGGTTTGGAATGGGAAGGATTTGGATATCACATCTCATGTTATAGGAAGGACCTTAGGTTTGGTATTAGAAGCATTGAGATATCACATCTCATGCTATAGGAAGGGTCTCGGGATTGGAATGGGAAGGAGTTGGATATCACATGTTATAGGAAGGATCTCAGGTTTGGTATTAGAAGCATTGAGATATCACATCTCATGCTATAGGAAGGGTCTCAGGATTGGAATGGGAAGGAGTTGGATATCACATCTCATGCTATGGGAAGGGTCTCAGGTTTGGTATAAGCATTGAAATATCACATCTCTGCTATCTGAAGGGTCTCAGGATTGGAATGGGAAGGAGTTGGATATCCCATCTCGTTATAGGAAGGGTCTCAGGTTTGGTATTAGAAGCAATGAGATATCACATCTCATGCTATAGGAAGGGTCTAAGGTTTGGAAGGGGACGGATTTGGGTATCACATCTCATGTTATAGGACCGGTCTCAGGTTTGGTATTTGAAGCATTGAGATATCAAGTCTCATGGTATAGGACGGGTCTCAGAATTGGAATGAGAAGGAGTTGGATATCACATCTCAAGCTATAGGAAGGGTCTCATGATTGGAATGGGAAGGAGTTGGATATCACATCTCATGTTATAGGAAGGGTCTCAGGATTGGAATGGGAAGGACTTGGATATCACATCTCATTCTATAGGAAGGCTCTCAAGGTTGGAAGGGGAAGGAGTTGGATATCACATTTCATGTTAGAGGTAGGATCTCAGGTTTGGTTTTAGAGGCATTGAGATATCACATCGCATGCTATAGGAAGGGTCTCAGGATTGGAATGGGAAGGAGTTGGATATCAAATCTCATGCTAAAGGGATGGTCTAAGGTTTGGAAGGGGAGGGATTTGGACATCATATCTCATGTTATTGGAAGGATCTCAGGTTTGGTATTAGAAGCATTGAGATATCACATCTCATGCTATCGGAAGGGTCTTAGGTTTGGTATAAGCATTGAGATATCACATCTCTGCTATCGGAAGGGTCTCAGGATTGGAATGGGAAGGATTTGGATATCACAATTCATGTTATAGGAAGGGTCTCAGGTTTGGTATTAGAAGCATTGAGATATCACATCTCATGCTATAGGAAGGGTCTCAGGAATGGAATGGGAAGGACTTGGATATCACATCTCATGATAAAGGAAGGGTCTAAGGTTTGGAAGGGGAAGGAGTTGGATATCACATTTCATGTTAGAGGAAGGATCTCAGGTTTGGTATTAGAGGCCTTGAGATATCACATCTCATGCTATAGGAAGGGTCTCAGGATTGGAATGGGAAGGAGTTGGATATCACATCTCAAGCTATAGGAAGGATCTCAGGTTTGGTATAAACATTGAGATATCACATCTCATGCTATAGGAAGGGTCTCAGGATTTGAATGGGAAGAAGTTGGATATCACATCTCATGCTATAGGAAGGGTCTCAGGTTTGGTATAAGCATTGAGATATCACATCTCATGCTATAGGAATTGTCTCAGGGTTGGAATGGGAAGGAGTTGTATATGACATCTCATGCCATAGGAAGGGTCTCAGGTTTGGTATAAGCATTGAGATATCACATCACATGCTATAGGAAGGGTCTCAGGATTGGAATGGGAAGGACTTGGATATCATATCTCATGCTATAGGCAGGGTCTCAGGTTTGGAAAGGGAAGGAGATTGATATCACATTTCATGTTAGAGGTGGGATCTCAGGTTTGGTATTAGAGGCATTGAGATACCACATCTCATGCTATCAGAAGGGTCTCAGGATTGGAATGGGAAGGAGTTGGATATCACATTTCATGCTAAAGGGAGGGTCTCAGGTTTGGTATAAGCATTGAGATATCACATCTCATGATGTAGGAAGGGTCTCAGGATTGGAATGGGAAGAAGTTGGATATCAATATCACATCTCATGCTATAGGAAGGGTCTCAGGTTTGGTATAAGCATTGAGATATCACATCTCATGCTATAGGAAGGGTCTCAGGGTTGGAATGGGAAGGAGTTGCATATGACATCTCAAGCCATAGGAAGGGTCTCAGGTTTGGTATAAGCATTGAGATATCACATCACATGCTATAGGAAGGGTCTCAGGATTGGAATGGGAAGGACTTGGATATCACATCTCATGCTATAGGCAGGGTCTCAGGTTTGGAAAGGGAAGGAGGTGGATATCACATTTCATGTTAGAGGTAGGATCTCAGGTTTGGTATTAGAGGCATTGAGATATCACATCTCTTGCTATCAGAAGGGTCTCAGGATTGGAATGGGAAGGAGTTGGATATCACATTTCATGCTAAAGGGAGGGTCTCAGGTTTGGAAGGGGAAGGATTTGGAAATCACATCTCATATTATAGGAAGGATCTCAGGTTTGGTATTAGAAGCATTGAGATATCACATCTCATGCTATCGGAAGGATCTCAGGTTTGGTATAAGAGGCATTGAGATATCACATCTCATGCTATCATAAGGGTCTCAGGATTGGAATGGGAAGGAGTTGGATATCACATCTCATGTTATAGGAAGGATCTCAGGTTTGGTATTAGAAGCATTGAGACATCACATCTCATGCTATAGGAAGGGTCTCAGGATTGGAATGGGAAGGAGTTGGATATCACATCTCATGCTATAGGAAGGGTCTCAGGTTTGGTATAAGCATTGAGATATCACATCTCATGCTATAGGAAGGGTCTCAGGATTGGAATGGGAAGGATTTGGATATCACATCTTATGCTATAGGAAGGGTCTCAGGTTTGGTATAAGCATGGAGATATCACTTCTCATGCTATAGGAAGGGTCTCAGGATTGGAATGGGAAGGAGTTGGATATCACATCTCATGCTATAGGAAGGGTCTCAGATTTGGTATAAGCATTGAGATATCACATCTCATGCTATAGGAAGGGTCTCAGGATTGGAATGGGAAGGAGTTGTATATGACATTTCAGGCCATAGGAAGGGTCTCAGATTTGGTATAAGCATTGAGATATCACATCTCATGATATCGGAAGGGTCTCAGGATTGGAATGGGAAGGAGTTGGATATCACATCTCATGATAAAGGAAGGGTCTAAGGTTTGGAAGGGGAAGGATTTGGATATCACATCTCATGTTATAGGACGGGTCTCAGGTTTGGTATTAGAAGCATTGAGATATCAAGTCTCATGGTATAAGAAGGGTCTCAGGATTGGAATGGGAAGGAGTTGGATATCACATCTCATGCCATAGTATGGGTCTCAGGTTTGGTAGAAGCATTGGGATATCACATCTCATGCTATCGGAAGGGTATCAGTATTGGATTTGGAAGGAGTTGGATATCCCATCTCATGCTATAGGAAAGGTCTCAGGTTGGAATGGGAAGGAGTTGGATATCACATTTCATGTTATAGGAAGGGTCTCAGGATTGGAATGGGAAGGACTTGGATATCATATCTTATGCTATAGGAAGGCTCTCAGGTTTGGAAGGGGAAGGAGTTGGATATCACATTTCATGTTAGAGGAAGGATCTCAGGTTTGGTATTAGAGGCCTTGAGATATCACATCTCATGCTATAGGAAGGGTCTCAGGATTGGAATGGGAAGGAGTTGGATATCACATCTCAAGCTATAGGAAGGGTCTCAGGTTTGGTATACGCATTGAGATATCACATCTCATGCTATAGGAAGGGTCTCAGGATTGGAATGGGAAGAAGTTGGATATCACATCTCATGCTATAGGAAGGGTCTCAGGATTGGAATGGGAAGGAGTTGTATATGCCATCTCATGCCATAGGAAGGGTCTCAGGTTTGGTATAAGCATTGAGATATCACATCACATGCTATAGGAAGGGTCTCAGGATTGGAATGGGAAGGACTTGGATATCACATATCATGCTATAGGCAGGGTCTCAGGTTTGGAAAGGGAAGGAGATGGATATCACATTTCATGTTAGAGGTAGGATCTCAGGTTTGGTATTAGAGGCATTGAGATATCACATCTCATGCTATCAGAAGGGTCTCAGGATTGGAATGGGAAGGAGTTGGATATCACATCTCATGCTAAAGGGAGGGTCTAGGGTTTGGAAGGGGAAGGATTTGGAAATCACATCTCATATTATAGGAAGGATCTCAGGTTTGGTATTAGAAGCATTGAGATATCACATCTCATGCTATCGGAAGGATCTCAGGTTTGTTATAAGAGGCATTGAGATATCATATCTCATGCTATCATAAGGGTCGCAGGATTGGAATGGGAAGGAGTTGGATATCACATCTCATGTTATAGGAAGGATCTCAGGTTTGGTATTGGAAGCATTGAGACATCACATCTCATGCTATAGGAAGGGTCTCAGGATTGGAATGGGAAGGAGTTGTATATCACATCTCATGCTATAGGAAGGGTCTCAGATTTGGTATAAGCATTGAGATATCACATCTCATGCTATAGGAAGGGTCTCAGGAATGGAATGGGAAGGAGTTGTATATGACATCTCAGGCCATAGGAAGGGTCTCAGGTTTGATATAAGCATTGAGATATCACATCTCTGCTATCGGAAGGGTCTCAGGATTGGAATGGGAAGGAGTTGGATATCCCATCTGAGTTGGATATCCCATCTCATGTTATAGGAAGGGTCTCAGGTTTGGTATTAGAAGCATTGAGATATCACATCTCATGCTATAGGAAGGGTCTCAGGATTGTAATGGGGAGGACTTGGATGTCACATCTCATGCTATAGGGAGGGTCTCAAGTTTGATATTAGAAGCATTGAGATAACAAATGTCATGATATCGGAAGGGTCTCAGGATTGGAATGGGAAGGAGTTGGATATCACATCTCATGATAAAGGAAGGGTCTAAGGTTTGGAAGGGGAAGGATTTGGATATCACATCTCATGTTATAGGACGGGTCTCAGGTTTGGTATTAGAAGCATTGAGATATCAAGTCTCATGGTATAGGAAGGGTCTCAGAATTGGAATCGGAAGAAGTTGGATATCACATCTCATGCTATAGGAAGGGTCTCAGGATTGGAATTGGAAGGAGTTGGATATCCCATCTCATGTTATAGGACGGGTCTCAGGTTTGGTAGAAGCATTGGGATATCACATCTCATGCTATCGGAATGGTATCAGTATTGGATTTGGAAGGAGTTGGATATCCCATCTCATGCTATAAGAAAGGTCTCAGGTTGGAATGGGATGGAGTTGGATATCACATTTCATGTTATAGGAAGGGTCTCAGGATTGGAATGGGAAGGACTTGGATATCATATCTCATGCTATAGGAAGGCTCTCAGGTTTGGAAGGGGAAGGAGTTGGATATCACATTTCATGTTAGAGGAAGGATCTCAGGTTTGGTATTAGAGGCCTTGAGATATCACATCTCATGCTATAGGAAGGGTCTCAGGATTGGAATGGGAAGGAGTTGGATGTCACATCTCATGCTATAGGAAGGGTCTCAGGATTGGAATTGGAAGGAGTTGGATATCCCATCTCATGTTATAGGACGGGTCTCAGGTTTGTTATTAGAATCATTGAGATATCATATTGCACGCTGCAGGAAGGGTCTAAGGATTGGAATGGGAAGGACTTGGATATCACATCTCATGCTATAGATAGGCTCTCAGATTTGGAAAGGGAAGGAGTTGGATATCACATTTCATGTTAGAGGAAGGATCTTAGGTTTGGTATTAGAGGCGTTGAGATATCACATCTCATGCTATAGGAAGCGTCTCAGGATTGGAATGGGAAGGAGTTGGGTATCACATCTCATGTTATAGGAAGGATCTCAGGATTGGAATGGAAGGAGTTGGATATCACATCTCATGTTATAGGAAGGATCTCAGGTTTGGTATTAGAAGCATTGAGACATCACATCTCATGCTATAGGAAGGGTCTCAGGATTGGAATGGGAAGGAGTTGGATATCACATCTCATGCTATAGGAAGGGTCTCAGGTTTGGTATAAGCATTGAGATATCACATCTCATGCTATAGGAAGGGTCTCAGGATTGGAATGGAAGGAGTTGGATATCACATCTCATGTTATAGGAAGGATCTCAGGTTTGGTATTAGAAGCATTGAGACATCACATCTCATGCTATAGGAAGGGTCTCAGGATTGGAATGTGAAGGAGTTGGATATCACATCTCATGCTATAGGAAGGGTCTCAGGTTTGGTATAAGCATTGAGATATCACATCTCATGCTATAGGAAGGGTCTCAGGATTGGAATGGGAAGGAGTTGTATATGACATCTCATGCCGTAGGAAGGGTCTCAGGTTTCGTATAAGCATTGAGATATCACATCTCTGCTATTGGAAGGGTCTCAGGATTGGAATGGGAAGGAGTTGGATATCCCATCTCATGTTATAGGAAGAGTCTCAGGTTTGGTATTAGAAGCATTGGATATCACATATCATGCTATAGGAAGTGTCTCAGGATTGGAATGGGAAGGACTTGGATATCACATCTCATGCTATAGGGAGGGTCTCAAGTTTGATATTAGAAGCATTGAGATATCACATCTCATGCTATAGGAAGGGTCTCAGGATTGGAATGGGAAGGAGTTGGATATCACATCTCATGCTATAGGAAGGGTCTCATGATTGGAATGGGAAGGAGTTGGATATCACATCTCATGTTATAGGAAGGATCTCAGGTTTGGTATAAGCATTGAGATATCACATCTCTGCTATCGGAAGGGTCTCAGGATTGGAATGGGAAGGAGTTGGATATTCCCATCTCATGTTATAGGAAGGGTCTCAGGTTTGGTATTAGAAGCATTGAGATATCACATCTCATGCTGTAGGAAGGGTCTCAGGATTGGAATTGGAAGGAGTTGGATATCACATCTCATGCTATAGGAAGGATCACAGGTTTGGTATTAGAAGCATTGAGATATCACATCTCATGCTATCAGAAGGGTCTCAGGATTGGAATGGGAAGGAGTTGGATATCACATCTCATGCTATAGGAAGGGTCTCAGGTTTGGAACGGGAAGGAGTTGGATATCATATCTCATGTTATAGGAAGAGTCTCAGGTTTGGTATAAGCATTGAGATATCACATCTCTGCTCTCGGAGGTGTCTCAGGATTGGGATGGGAAGGAGTTGGATATCACATCTCATGCTATAGGAAGGGTATCAGGTTTGGAACGGGAAGGAGTTGGATATCCCATCTCATGTTATAGGACGGGTCTCAGGTTTGGTATTAGAAGCATTGAGATATCACATCGCATGCTGTAGGAAGGATCTCAGGTTTGGAATGGGGAGGAATTGGATATCACATCTCATGTCATAGGAAGTATCTCAGGTTTGGTATTAGAAGCATTGAGATATCACATCTCATGCTTTAGGAATGGTCTCAGGATTGGAATGGGTAGGAGTTGGATATTACGTTCTTGCTATAGGAAGGGTCTCAGGTTTGGAACGGGAAGGAGTTGGATATCACATCTCATGCTATAGGTAGGCTCTCAGGTTTGGTATAAGCATTGAGATATCACATCTCATGCTATAGGAAGGGTCTCAGGATTGGAATGGGAAGGATTTGGATATCACATCTCATGCTATAGGAAGGGTCTCAGGTTTGGTATAAGCATGGAGATATCACTTCTCATGCTATAGGAAGTGTCTCAGGATTGGAATGGGAAGGAGTTGGATATCACATCTCATGTTATAGGAAGGATCTCAGGTTTGGTATTAGAAGCATTGAGACATCACATCTCATGCTATAGGAAGGGTCTCAGGATTGGAATGGGAAGTAGTTGGATATCACATCTCATGCTAAAGGGAGGGTCTCAGGTTTGGAAGGGGAAGGATTTGGATATTACATCTTGGGTTATAGGAATGATCTCAGGTTTGGTATTAGAAGCATTCAGATATCACATCTCATGCTATCGGAAGGATCTCAGGTTTAGTATTAAAAGCATTGAGATATCAAATCTCATGCTATAGGAAGGGTCGCAGGATTGGAATGGGAAGGAGTTCGATATCATATCTCATGCTATAGGAAGGGTCTCAGGTTTGGTATAAGTATTGAGATATCACATCTCATGCTACAGGAAGGGTCTCAGGATTGGAATGGGAAGGAGTTGGATATCCCATCTTACGTTATAGGAAGGGTCTCAGGTTTGGTATTAGAAGCATTGAGATATCACATCTCATGCTATAGGAAGGGTCTCAGGATTGGAATGGGAAGGACTTGGATATCACATCTCATTCTATAGGGAGGGTCTCACGTTTGGAAAGGGAAGGAGTTGGATATCACATTTCATGTTAGATGTAGGATCTCAGGTTTGGTATTAGAGGCATTGAGATATCACATCTCATGCTATCAGAAGGGTCTCAGGATTGGAATGGGAAGGAGTTGGATATCACATCTCATGCTAAAGGGAGGGTCTCAGGAATGGAAGGGGAAGGATTTGGATATCACATCTCATGTTATAGGAAGGATCTCAGGTTTGGTATTAGAAGCATTGAGATATCACATCTCATGCTATTGGAAGGATCTCAGGTTTGGTATTAGAGGCATTGAGATATCACATCTCATGCTAAAGGGAGGGTCTCAGATTTGGAAGGGGAAGGATTTGGATATCACATCTCTTGTTATAGAAAGGATCACAGGTTTGGTATTAGAAGCATTGAGATATCACATCTCATGCTATGGGAAGGGTCTCAGGATTGGAATGGGAAGGAGTTGGATATCGCATCTCATGCTATAGGAAGGGTCTCAGGTTTGGAACGGGAAGGAGTTAGATATCACATCTCATGTTATAGTAAGAGTCTCAGGTTTGGTATAAGCATTGAGATTTCACATCTCTGCTATCGGAGGTGTCTCAGGATTGGGATGGGAAGGAATTGGATATCACATCTCATGCTATAGGAAGGGTATCAGGTTTGGAAAGGGAAGGAGTTGTATATCCCATCTCATGTTATAGGACGGGTCTCAATTTTGAGATTAGAAGCATTGAGATATCACATCACATGCTGTAGGAAGGGTCTCAGGTTTGGAATGAGAAGGATTTAGATATCACATCTCATGTCATAGGAAGGATCTCAGGTTTGGTATAAGCATTGAGATATCACATCTCTGCTATTGGAAAGGTCTCAAGATTGGAATGGGAAGGACTTGGATATCACAATTCATGTTATAGGAAGGGTCTCAGGTTTGGTATTAGAAGCATTGAGATATGACATCTCATGCTATAGGAAGGGTCTCAGGATTGGAATGGGAAGGACTTGGATATCACATCTCATGTTATAGGAAGGGTCTCAGGTTTGGTATTAGAAGCATTGAGATATCACATCTCATGCTATAGGAAGGGTCTCAGGAGTGGAATGGGAAGGAGTTGGATATCACATCTCATGATAAAGGAAGGGTCTAAGGTTTGGAAGGGGAAGGATTTGGATATCACATCTCATGTTATTGGACTGGTCTCAGGTTTGGTATTAGAAGCATTGAGATATCAAGTCTCATGATATAGGACGGGAGTTTGATATCACATCTCATGCCATGGTATGGGTCTCAGGTTTTGTAGAAGCATTGGGATATCACATCTCATGCTATCGGAAGGATATCAGGATTAGATTTGGAAGGAGTTGGATATCCCATCTCATGCTATAGGAAGGGTCTCAGGTTGGAATGGGAAGGAGTTGGATATCACATCTCATGCTGTAGGAAGGCTCTCAGGTTTGGAAAGGGAAGGAGTTGGATATCACATTTCATGTTAGAGGTAGGATCTCAGGTTTGGTATTAGAGGCATTGAGATATCACATCTCATGCTATCAGAAGGGTATCAGGATTGGAATGGGAAGGAATTAGATATCACATCTCATGCTAAAGGGAGGGTCTCAGGTTTGGTATTAGAAGCATTGAGATATCACATCTCATGCTATCGGAAGGATCTCAGGTTTGGTATTAGAAGCATTGAGATATCACATCTCATGCTATAGGAAGGGTCTCAGGATTGGAATGGGAAGGAGTTGGATATCACATCTCATGTTATAGGAAGGATCTCAGGTTTGGTATTAGAAGCATTGAGATATCACATCTCATGCTATAGGAAGGGTCTCAGGATTGGAATGGGAAGGAGTTGGATATCACATCTCATGCTAAAGGAAGGGTCTCAGTTTTGGTAGAAGCATTGAGATATCACATCTCATGCTATAGGAAGGGTCTCAGGATTGGAATGGGAAGGAGTTGGATATCACATCTCGTGCTATAGGAAGGGTCTCAGGTTTGGTATAAGCATTGAGATATCACATCTCTGCTATCAGAAGGGTCTCAGGATTGGAATGGGAAGGACTTAGATATCACATCTCATGCTATAGGGAGGGTCTCAGTATTGATATTAGAAGCATTGAGATATCACATCTCATGCTATCGGAAGGGTCTCAGGATTGGAATGGAAGGAGCTGGATATCACATCTCATGCTAAGACCTGATATACCCTTCCTATAAAATGAGATGGGAATATCCAACTCCTTCCCATTCCAATCCTGAGACCCTTCCGATAGCAGAGATGTGATATCTCAATGCTTATACCAAACCTGAGATCCTTCCTATAACATGAGGTGTGATATCCAACTCCTTCCCATTCCAATCCTGAGACACTTCCTATAGCATGAGATGTGATATCTCACTGCTTATACCAAACCTGATACCCTTCCAATAGCATGAGATGTGATATCCAACTCCTTCCCATTCCAATCCTGAGTCCCTTCCTATAGCATGAGATGTGATATCTCAATGCTTCTAATATCAAACTTGAGACCCTCCCTATAGCATGAGATGTGATATCCAAGTCCTTCACATTCCAATCCTGAGACACTTCCTATAGCATGAGATGTGATATCTCAATGCTTCTAATACCAAACCTGAGACTCTTCCTATAACATGAGATGGGATATCCAACTCCTTCCCATTCCAATCCTGAGACCCTTCCAAAAGCAGAGATGTGATATCTCAATGCTTATACCAAACCTGAGACCCTTCCTATGGCATGAGATGTCATATACATATCCTTCCCATTCCAATCCTGAGACCCTTCCTATAGCATGAGATGTGATATCTCAATGCTTATACCAAACCTGAGACCCTTCCTATAGCATGAGATGTGATATCCAACTCCTTCCCATTCCAATCCTGAGACCCTTCCTATAGCATGTGATGTGATATCTCAATGCCTCTAATACCAAACCTGAGATCCTTCTTCTAACATGAAATGTGATATCCAACACCTTCCCTTTCCAAACCTGAGAGCCTACCTATAGCTTGAGATGTGATATCCAAGTCATTCCCATTCCAATCCTTAGACCCTTCCTACAGCATGCAATATGTTATCTCAATGATTCTAATAACAAACCTGAGACCCGTCCTATAACATGAGATGGGATATCCAACTCCTTCCCATTCCAATCCTGAGACACTTCCGATAGCAGAGATGTGATATCTCAATGCTTATACCAAACCTGAGACCCTTCCTATAACATGAGATGTGATATCCAACTCCTTCCAAATCCAATCCTGATACCCTTCCGATAGCATGAGATGTGATATCCCAATGCTTCTACCAAACCTGAGACCCATACTATGGCATGAGATGTGATATCAAACTCCTTCCCATTCCAATCCTGAGACCCTTCCTATAGCTTGAGATGTGATGTCCAACTCCTTCCCATTCCAATTCTGAGACCCTTCCTATACCATGAGACTTGATATCTCAATGCTTCTAAAACCAAACCTGAGACCCGTCCTATAACATGAGATGTGATATCCAAATCCTTCCCCTTCCAAACCTTAGACCCTTCCTTTATCATGAGATGTGATATCCAACTCCTTCCCATTCCAATCCTGAGACCCTTCCGATATCATGAGATGTGATATCTCAATGCTTCTAATATCAAACTTGAGACCCTCCCTATAGCATGAGATGTGATATCCAAGCCCTTCCCATTCCAATCCTGAGACCCTTCCTATAACATGAGATGGGAATATCCAACTCCTTCCCATTCCAATCCTGAGACCCTTCCGATAACAGAGATGTGATATCTCAATGCTTATACCAAACCTGAGATCCTTCCTATAACATTTGATGTAATATCCAACTTCTTCCCATTCCAATCCTGAGACACTTCCTATAGCATGAGATGTGATATCTCACTGCTTATACCAAACCTGAGACCCTTCCTATAGCATGAAATGTGATATCCAACTCCTTCCCATTCCAATCCTGAGACCCTTCCTATAGCATGAGATGAGATATCTCAATGCTTCTAATACCAAACCTGAGACTCTTCCTATAACATGAGATGGGATATCCAACTCCTTCCCATTCCAATCCTGAGACCCTTCCGATAGTAGAGATGTGATATCTCACTGCTTATACCAAACCTGAGACCCTTCCTATAGCATGAGATGTGATATCCAACTCCTTCCCATTCCAATCCTGAGACCCTTCCTATAGCATGAGATGCGATATCTCAATGCTTATACCAAACCTGAGACCCTTCATATAGCATGAGATGTGAAATCCAACTCCTTCCTATTACAATCCTGAGACCCTTCCTATAGCATGAGATGTGATGTCTCAATGCTTTTAATACCAAACCTGAGATCCTTCCTATAACATGAGATGTGATATCCAACTCCTTCCATTCCAATCCTGAGACCCTTCCTATAGCATGAGATGTGATATCTCAATGCTTCTAATATCAAACTTGAGACCCTCCCTATAGCATGAGATGTGATATCCAAGTCCTTCCCATTCCAATCCTGAGACACTTCCTATAGCATGAGATGTGATATCTCAATGCTTCTAATACCAAACCTGAGACTCTTCCTATAACATGAGATGGGATATCCAACTCCTTCCCATTCCAATCCTGAGACCCTTCCAAAAGCAGAGATGTGATATCTCAATGCTTATACCAAACCTGAGACCCTTCCTATGGCATGAGATGTCATATACATATCCTTCCCATTCCAATCCTAAGACCCTTCCTATAGCATGAGATGTGATATCTCAATGCTTATACCAAACCTGAGACCCTTCCTATAGCATGAGATGTGATATCCAAGTCCTTCCCATTCCAATCCTTAGACCCTTCCTATAGCATGAGATGTGATATCTCAATGCTTATACCAAACCTGAGACCCTTCCTATAGCATGAGATGTGATATCCAACTCCTTCCCATTCCAATCCTGAGACCCTTCCAAAAGCAGAGATGTGATATCTCAATGCTTATACCAAACCTGAGACCCTTCCTATGGCATGAGATGTCATATACATATCCTTCCCATTCCAATCCTAAGACCCTTCCTATAGCATGAGATGTGATATCTCAATGCTTATACCAAACCTGAGACCCTTCCTATAGCATGAGATGGGATATCCAACTCCTTCCCATTCCAATCCTGAGACCCTTCCAAAAGCAGAGATGTGATATCTCAATGCTTATACCAAACCTGAGACCCTTCCTCTGGCATGAGATGTCATATACATATCCTTCCCATTCCAATCCTGAGACCCTTCCTATAGCATGAGATGTGATATCTCAATGCTTATACCAAACCTGAGACCCTTCCTATAGCATGAGATGTGATATCCAACTCCTTCCCATTCCAATCCTAAGACCCTTCCTATAGCATGAGATGTGATATCTCAATGCTTATACCAAACCTGAGACCCTTCCTATAGCATGAGATGTGATATCCAACTCCTTCCCATTCCAATCCTGAGACCCTTCCAAAAGCAGAGATGTGATATCTCAATGCTTATACCAAACCTGAGACCCTTCCTATGGCATGAGATGTCATATACATATCCTTCCCATTCCAATCCTAAGACCCTTCCTATAGCATGAGATGTGATATCTCAATGCTTATACCAAACCTGAGACCCTTCCTATAGCATGAGATGGGATATCCAACTCCTTCCCATTCCAATCCTGAGACCCTTCCAAAAGCAGAGATGTGATATCTCAATGCTTATACCAAACCTGAGACCCTTCCTATGGCATGAGATGTCATATACATATCCTTCCCATTCCAATCCTGAGACCCTTCCTATAGCATGAGATGTGATATCTCAATGCTTATACCAAACCTGAGACCCTTCCTATAGCATGAGATGTGATATCCAAGTCCTTCCCATTCCAATCCTGAGACCCTTCCTATAGCATGCAATATGATATCTCAATGATTCTAATAACAAACCTGAGACCCGTCCTATAACATGAGCTGGGATATCCAACTCCTTCCCATTCCAATCCTAAAACCCTTCCAATAGCAGAGATGTGATATCTCAATGCTTATACCAAACCTGAGACCCTTCCTACGGCATGAGATGTCATATACAACTCCTTCCCATTCCAATCCTGAGACCCTTCCCATAGCATGAGATGTGATATCTCAATGCTTATACCAAACCTGAGACCCTTCATATAGTATGAGATGTGATATCCAACTCCTTCCCATTACAATCCTGAGTCCCTTCCTATAGCATGAGATGTGATGTCTCAATGCTTCTAATACCAAACCTGAGATCCTTCCTATAACATGAGATGTGATATCCAACTCCTTCCATTCCAATCCTGAGACCCTTCCTATAGTATGAGATGTGATATCTCAATGCTTCTAATATCAAACTTGAGACCCTCCCTATAGCATGAGATGTGATATCCAATTCCTTCCCATTCCAATCCTGAGACACTTCCTATAGCATGAGATGTGATATCTCAATGCTTCTAATACCAAACCTGAGACTCCTCCTATAACATGAGATGGGATATCCATATCCTTCCCATTCCAATCCTGAGACCCTTCCTATAGCATGAGATGTGATATCTCAATGCTTATACCAAACTTGAGACCCTCCCTATAGCATGAGATGTGATATCCAATTCCTTCCCATTCCAATCCTGAGACACTTCCTATAGCATGAGATGTGATATCTCAATGCTTATACCAAACCTGAGACCCTTCTTATGTCATGAGATGTCATATACATATCCTTCCCATTCCAATCCTGAGACCCTTCCTATAGCATGAGATGTGATATCTCAATGCTTATACCAAACCTGAGACCCTTCCTATAGCATGAGATGTGATATCCAACTCCTTCCCATTCCAATCCTGAGACCCTTCCTATAGCATGAGATGTGATATTTCAATGCCTCTAATACCAAACCTGAGATCCTTCCTCTAACATGAAATGTGATATCCAACTCCTTCCCTTTCCAAACCTGAGAGCCTACCTATAGCATGAGATGTGATATCCAAGTCCTTCCCATTCCAATCCTTAGACCCTTCCTATAGCATGCAATATGATATCTCAATGATTCTAATAACAAACCTGAGACCCGTCCTATAACATGAGATGGGATATCCAACTCCTTCCCATTCCAATCCTGAGACACTTCCGATAGCAGAAATGTGATATCTCAATGCTTATACCAAACCTGAGACCCTTCCTATAACATGAGATGTGATATCCAACTCCTTCCCATTCCAAACCTGAGACCCTTCCTATAGCATATGTGATATCCAACTCCTTCCAATTCCAAACATGAGACCCTTCCCATAGCAAGAATGTAATATCCAACTCCTTCCCATTCCAATCCTGAGACCATTCCTATAGCATGATATGTGATATCTCAATGCTTCTAATACCAAACCTGAGATGCTTCCTATGACATGAGATGTGATATCCAATTCCTTCCCATTCCAAACCTGAGACCCTTCCTACAGCATGCGATGTGATATCTCAATGCTTCTAATACCAAACCTGAGACCAGTCCTATAACATGAGATGGGATATCCAACTCCTTCCCGTTCCAATCCTGAGACACTTCCGATTGCAGAGATGTGATATCTCAATGCTTATAGCAAACCTGAGACTCTTCCTATAACATGAGATGTGATATCCAACTCCTTCCCGTTCCAAACCTGAGACCCTTCCTATAGCATGAGATGTGATATCCAACTCCTTCCCATTCCAATCCTGAGACCCTTCAGATAGCATGAGATGTGATATCTCAATGCCTCTAATACCAAACCTGAGATCCTTCCTATAACATGGGATGTGATATTCAATTCCTTCCCCTTCCAAACCTGAGACCCTCCCTTTAGCATGAGATGTGATATCCAACTCCTTCCCATTCCAATCATGAGACCCTTATGATAGCATGAGATGTGATATCTCAATGCCTCTAATACCAAACCTGAGATACTTCCAATAGCATGAGATGTGATATCTCAATGCTTCTAATACCAAACCTGAGATCCTTCCTATAACATGAGATGTGATATCCAACTCCTTCCCATTCCAATCCTGAGACCCTTCTGATAGCATGAGATGTGATATCTCAATGCCTCTAATACCAAACCTGAGATCCTACCTCTAGAATGAAATGTGATATCCAACTCCTTCCCTTTCCAAACCTGAGAGCCTACCTATAGCATGAGATGTGATATCCAAGTCCTTCCCATTCCAATCCTTAGACCCTTCCTATAGCATGCAATATGATATCTCAATGATTCTAATAACAAACCTGAGACCCGTCCTATAACATGAGATGGGATATCCAACTCCTTCCCATTCCAATCCTGAGACACTTCCGATAGCAGAGATGTGATATCTCAATGCTTATACCAAACCTGAGACCCTTCCTATAACATGAGATGTGATATCCAACTCCTTCCAATTCCAAACATGAGACCCTTCCCATAGCAAGAATGTAATGTCCAACTCCTTCCCATTCCAATCCTGAGACCATTCCTATAGCATGAGATGTGATATCTCAATGCTTCTAATACCAAACCTGAGATCCTTCCTATGACATGAGATGTGACATCCAATTCCTTCCCATTCCAAACCTGAGACCCTTCCTACAGCATGCGATGTGATATCTCAATGCTTCTAATACCAAACCTGAGACCTGTCCTATAACATGAGATGGGATATCCAACTCCTTCCCGTTCCAATCCTGAGACACTTCCGATTGCAGAGATGTGATATCTCAATGCTTATACCAAACCTGAGACTCTTCCTATAACATGAGATGTGATATCCAACTCCTTCCCGTTCCAAACCTGAGACCCTTCCTATAGCATGAGATGTGATATCCAACTCCTTCCCATTCCAATCCTGAGACCCTTCCGATAGCATGAGATGTGATATCTCAATGCCTCTAATACCAAACCTGAGATCCTTCCTATAACATGTGATGTGATATTCAATTCCTTCCCCTTCCAAACCTGAGACCCTCCCTTTAGCATGAGATGTGATATCCAACTCCTTCCCATTCCAATCATGAGACCCTTATGATAGCATGAGATGTGATATCTCAATGCCTCTAATACCAAACCTGAGATACTTCCGATAGCATGAGATGTGATATCTCAATGCTTCTAATACCAAACCTGAGATCCTTCCTATAACATGAGATGTGATATCCAGCTCCTTCCCATTCCAATCCTGAGACCCTTCTGATAGCATGAGATGTGATATCTCAATGCCTCTAATACCAAACCTGAGATCCTTCCTATAACATGAAATGTGATATTCAATTCCTTCCCCTTCCCAACCTGAGACCCTCCCTTTAGCATGAGATGTGATATCCAACTCCTTCCTATTCCAATCCTGAGACTCTTCTGATAGCATGAGATGGGATATCCAACTCCTTCCCATTCCAATCCCGATACCCTTCCTATAGCATGAGATGTGATATCCAACTCCTTCCCATTCCAACCTGAGACACTTCCTATAGCATGAGAAGGGATATCCAACTCCTTCCCAATCCAATTCTGAGACCCTTCCTATACTCTGAGACTTGATATCTCAATGCTTCTAATACCAAACCTGAGATCCTTCCTATAACATGAGATGGGATATCCAACTCCTTCCCATCCCAATCCTGAGACACTTCCGATTGCAGAGATGTGATATCTCAATGCTTATACCAAACCTGAGACTCTTCCTATAACATGAGATGTGATATCTGTTAGGAAAGATTTAATAATTGTAGGTAATGTTCCTTCCATGTGGCAACCCCTAAAATTTTTGCTGTTGTTTTTCACCTTGTTCTCGACTTTGCCAGAGAAGTGCAGCCTTCTGCCGCACTCCTCCGGGCTTTCGCTCCTTTCTTACGGGGAAACTGACATGCCCTTAAGACAGTCAGTACCGGGAAACGCTGTTTTCCGTAGTTTCTTTTATCATGTTGCGGCTTTCGTGCAACATGACACAAGAGGGCACTGTAAGCTAAGTTGCTGCTCTCTTGGGATTCTAGCCTTCTACAGGCCCTAGATACTCTTTCAGGATTGTAACTGATCGGTGCAAGTGATTCACGGACGGGAATGGTGGCAGCGATCGTTTCTTGTGTTTTGAGCTCCTTTTGGCGTTCTAAGCACGTTTCTCGCACTTAACCCAAAATGGTGGCCTGGCTCCCAAAATGGCCAGACCACGAGGCTCCTTTGTCCTGTCCGCTGACCGTCTTGCTCCCTTCACCTTCCCCAGGTCGAGCCGACCCGGGGCCTTCCTTATTTGGGCATGTACTTTCCCGCGAAACACGGATGCTTTCACGGGCTTCTACATGTCTTGTGTGTGCCTCCAGTATGTGGGCTGGGATGTCTGGTCCCGTGTGAATGCCTGGGACCACCGTGGTCCGTGATAGGTCCACGAGTGGTGTGAGTGTTGATGAGCGGATCTCCTATTGGGTCCCCACCGTTTTGGCGCGAAGGGAACCGTGGATAAGAGGGGGCTGGAAACACCACTACCATGTCGATCTCCTGAGTTCTCACGAACGAAGGAATACAGGAGCCAAGTATCCTGCAACCAAGAGGCTGAACCGAGGAATCGCTGGTGACCCGCTGAAGGACTGCTCCTCTGCACTGCTGTCGCCTTGTGAAACCCTTTTCACCTTTGATCGAACCAGAAGGCCTGTACTAGTACTTCGACCCTTGGAATAGCGGGGACAGCTATTCTCGGCATCTTCACCATCTCCTGCTAGTAAGCCTTCGGAAGCGTCTCTGGGCCATCCAGCAGACTGACCAGCCTACAGAGGAGTCTTGCTCTGTAACCGCCACCAGGTTGTGTAGTATATCGAGTCCTTGTCACTCTCACACGATTCGTACACTTGGCGTTCCCAGGTCTGAAGTGAGTAGTGTACATTTGGCTCAGATACACACGGCCGCTCCGTTGCCCTGCTGTGGTAACAAACTGTGCGGGTTCCTTCGTTTGGGACATCTTTTACTCAACTCTGCTGCTGCAGACTCAACACGACGACGAGACGTCCCCTGCTCTTCTGAACCTGCCAGCGACTGAAACTGACGCGGAGAAGCCTGGGTCTGCTTGCATCGGGGTCCGGTGAGTAGCATAGCTAGGAACTGGTCGCCCTCCTGCAGGAGCCCATAGCTTTTCCCCGCTGTGTCAAAACAGCACGCCTTTCCGTACTCGCGCTCTGCTTCTGCCCACAATGGAGGCTGCGCTTGAGTCGCGGAACACTGTTGTTCTTCGTTTGTGCACTAAACTGAACTGCCTGATCTCCCTCGAAGAGACTCCCCTTTTGCCCGTTGGCACCAGCGTGTGCAGGTACTTTTGAGCACAAGGCTCCACTCTTCGTAGGGCTCGGACCTCCTTTCAGTTAGGTGCCTCTGAAGGCGGACTGGGTCTAAGCCTTATTTCGCACTGCCTGTTTTCCTTCCCTTTTAGGTGGACTACACATTTCGTGCATCTAACGCTTGAGACTTGTTTGTATTTGTATATATATTGTATTGGTATGGTATGTGTTGGTTTACTAGAGTTGTATTGTGATTTCTCGCTACGGTCATTGTTTTAAAGGCCTTGGAATAAATGTGTATATATTTTTAATATAGCACCTGTTTGGAGTAGTTTGTAAGTGTCCTTGCTTTGTGTGCTCATTGCAGGCTTTCAGTCACCCTCACCCCTCTTGAGACCTAGTCTTGACCGCCGCGATCGCTACCTTGATTGGTCTGGCTTGTCCAGAGGTTACCCAGTTCCAAGTAATTAGGTTGGCCTTCTGAACTTCTGCGCCACCAGGACAGAGTTCAGAAATCCGTCTTAACAAATTGGTGTACAGCGGTGGGATACGACTGAAGGTATCCAGTGCTGCGCACGAACTAAGGCATTTCAAGTTATTCCTACCAGGACACGTAGTGAATTGTTGTAGTATAACTTTAAAAAGGCCATAGTCCTATCTAACAGTATGGAAACAAATACCTTGTTAACTTTAAATGCTTCCAAATCAGAAACATTGAAAAAAATGTGTGCGGAGAGAGGTGTTTCCTCTCAAGGCACGAACTTGGATATGATCCAAAGAATCGTGGCGTGGCAAGAAGCGCAGCTTGACGCTATAACTTCTGAGGACAGTGCGGAAGGAGGTGGGGCTGCTCTCACTGGTAAAACCGACGGTTCTGCCGCTGCACTGATCCACCGCGACCACGAGGACGGAGGATGAGATGTCTAATGTTTCCTCTGCCAGTGTTGATGGGGAGGCTATGCTTGAATTCACGAAGCAAGAGCTGCGGTTTAGGCAGAAGGAGCTTGAATTCAGCATAGCCAAACTAAAAATCGAACAGTCAGAAAAACAGAAAGACAGGGATCACCAGTTGGAACTGGCCAAGCTTCAGGTTGCAAATGGGTCCAAGGGTCCTGGACATGGGTCTGGGGCCTCCTCTCATCCACGGTTTCCGAAAGATCTGGTCATTGTGTATGAGGAAAGGAATGACATTATGGACTGGATGAATGCGTTTGAGTATGCATGTGAAGTTCAACAAGTTGACAATGCTGATAAGATTGCCTGGTTACTCAGCAGACTGCCCCATTCTGGCTGTAGTGCCATTATGGAAATGTCGAAGGCTGAGCAAGCTGATTTCGCAATGTTAAAGCAAACTCTCATTTTAAAGTTTGAGAAGACTCCGGCCCAATATTTGAAACGATTCATAGAGTATAAGAAAAAGGAAGGTGGTACTTGGGTATCTTATGTCACTGAATCCTTGAAAAACTTAACTGGCTGGGTCGAAGGTTATAAGGTTTCTACCTTCGAAGGCATGATAAATCTTGTCATGCTGGAACACATTTTTGCATCTTCTTCCCCGGAGCTTAAGCAGCATTTGGCCGATTCGAAGGAGATAGATCCTAAGAAGCTGGCCATTGCAGCAGACTTATGGGTGTCACATCGAGTGTCCCATAAGGACAAAACTCATCCTGGTAAGCAGGAGGAAGGGAAAAAGTCCAAAGATAAGGAGGGTGGAGAATCTGATAAATCTTCTTCTCAAAAGGGCCACAAAAAGAAAAATAAGGGTAAGACACAAGAGAACTCACAGGGTAGTGAAGGTCAGCCTCCGAAACAGAACTCTGGTTACAATAAGCCTCCCTATGTAAACAGACCCAATGGATCTTGTTTTGCTTGTGGAGCAACTGACCACGTGAAGGGGGATCCCCGGTGTAAGGTTTGACCTTTGGGGGTCCACTCCGCTAATCTGGCCTTCTCCTCCTACGAGGAAGAAGAGATTACAGGAGCATCCTTCTCCTCAGACTCATTTCCCAGCGGGATAGAGGCTGAGGTAGTTTTAGTTTCCCTGGGTTCCTGGGAGCCTAAAGTCGCAGAGGCTTATGCTAGGATTACAGATAATACCAAGCACTACTTTAAAGACAGTGTGCTGATCAATGGAGTAGATACTCCAGCTCTTAGGGATAGTGGGTGCAGTCGAACTGTAGTGGATTCTACCTTGGTAGACTCAGAGGAAGTTGCCAGAGCTACTCTGATGCCCACTAAGTTGGCTGACGGCCCACTCCGTATGTTCCCAGTAATACCTGTAAATCTTACTTTAAATGGTACAGCAGTCAGGATTCCAGTGAGCATTCAGAGAAACGTCCCGGGAAAGGTCTTGTTAGGTAATGATCTCAGAGCTTTAGGGCTCGTAGGAGACACTGCCGAAAGACCCTACACACGGTCTCAAGCTCGGGCAGCATTGGCCAAGACCAATACGCCGCCCCAGCCGAAGGGGAAACCCAAGGCGAAAGGAGTCAACAAGTCAAGACGAGGGAAAGAGAATATTCCCCCGAGCTCGCCTACCACTGCGGTGGAGGAAGTTGGTCAATCGCCCGGGCCTGACGAGGAGGTGGCGATGCCTGAAGTATTTGACCCCAACGACCATCCTGAAGTAAAAGACTTGTTAGTTGAAGGAGGTCCTGATAGGGACGAATTCAGTAAAGGCCAACGTGAGTGCCCATCTCTGGAAGGCCTAAGGAGACAGGCCTGCTCCCAGCTTGAGGGTGAACCTCCTGGGACGCATAGGATTTATTGGGAAGGTGGACTCCTGTATAGTGAGCCCACAGAGTCTACAGAAGGAGACCATAGGAGGTTGGTGGTTCCCCTTGCTGTTAGGCCCTTCCTCCTGCAGTTGGCGCATGAAGTGCTCCTTGCTGGTCACCTTGGTATTAAGAGGAGCAAGCAAAGGTTATCGATGCACTTCTACTGGCCCAAGATGGGGGTGCAAGTAGAAAGTCACTGCAGGAGTTGTGCCTCCTGCCAGTTATCTGGTAAGGTTGGCTCGACAATCCAAGCTCCGTTGGTACCGCTCCCAGTTGTGGGGGTACCATTTGAAAGGGTAGGGATCGACATCGTTGGTCCCCTTGACCCACAAACATCCTCGGGCAATAGGTTTATCGTGGTGCTGGTCGACCATGCAACCAGATATCCTGAGGCCATCCCATTGAAAACTGTAACTGCCAAGTCAGTTGCAAAAGCTTTACTTGGCATATTTACTAGGGTTGGCTTCCCTAAAGAAGTTGTGTCAGATCGTGGCAGCAACTTTATGTCGAAGTATATGCAGGCTATGTGGAAAGAATGTGGGGTCACCTACAAGTTCTCTTCTGCATACCACCCCCAGACCAATGGTCTGGTGGAACGTTTCAACAGAACGTTAAAAAGCATGATTGGGGCTCTGGAGAAGCTTCAGAGAAGACAATGGGATCTTCTTTTACCATGCTTACTGTTTGCCTACCGAGAGGTACCACAGGAGGGTGTTGGCTTCAGCCCCTTCAAACTTCTGTTTGGTCATCCTGTACGGGGACCCTTAGCCATAGTCAAAGAGGGATGGGAGATGCCCACTCCCCCTGTTACTACCAACGTAGTTGATTATGTGCTAGGGCTCAGAAAACGGATGGTACTTCTGATGGGCTTGGCTAGTGATAAATTGAAGGCAGGACAAGCACTGGTGAAACATTGGTACGACCAGAAAGCTTCCCTCATCAACTTTACACCTGGTCAGCAAGTCCTGATCATGAATCCCATAAGGCCTTGAGCTTTACAGGACAAATGGTCAGGCCCTTACACAGTGGTGGAGCCCCTGGGTGAGGTTAACTATTTAGTGGACCTTGGAAGGCCTGGACAGGCTCCAAAAGTGTTTCACTTGAATAGGCTGAAGGCTTTCGTCCCAAGAGTCGAAATCGCAGCACTGTTACTGGCTTCAGATGTTGAGGAAGAGGAGTCTGAACCTCTCCCCGACCTGTTCCAAAGCGGTCCTTCAGATAGCTCCTTTGAGGGTGTCCGAGGGGCCCCTCACCTGACTTCTGATCAGCAGGCTGAGGTGAAAAGTTTGCTTAGGCAGTTTTCCCCCCTGTTTTTACAGTCGCCTGGTTTGACACCTTGGTGCAAACATAACATAGACACAGGAGACAGTGTATCTACCAAAAGTAGGGGATACAGGATGTCAGATAAAGTACGGTCTTATATTAAGACCGAGGTCAACAAGATGTTAGACCTTGGGGTGATTGAACCCTCTAGTAGTCCTTGGTCCAGCCCTGTGGTTTTCGTTCCAAAGGCAGGCACTTCTGAATTGAGGTTCTGCGTGGATTACAGGGCTCTGAATGCTGTCACCAAGACAGATGCACACCCCTTGCCTCGAACAGATGAGCTGGTGGATACTATGGGTGCCTCCAAGTACCTCAGCACGTTTGACCTCACTGCTGGCTATTGGCAAATAGCTTTAGCAGAACATGCCAAGGAGAATACAGCGTTTTCTACTCCAGACGGCCTTTACCAATTCCGGGTAATGCCGTTCGGGTTGAAGAATGCACCTGCCACTTTCCAGAGGCTTGTGCATCATGTTTTGAATGGGTTGGACGAATTCTGTCTTGCATATCTGGACGATATAGCAGTTTTCAGTGCCACCTGGGAAAACCATGTGAAACACCTCGGGATTGTGCTCCAGGCTCTTCAGAAAGCACACTTGACCATAAAGGCTAGTAAATGCCAGATTGGACAAGGCTCAGTGTTTTACCTTGGACATGAAGTAGGTGGAGGGAGGATACAGCCTGTACCCAGTAAAGTACAAGCAGTACAAGACTGGCCTACCCCCACTACACAAACCCAAGTGAGAGCCTTCTTAGGACTCACAGGGTATTACCGCAATTTTGTGGCAGACTATGGCACCATAGCTGCCCCTCTGACTGCCCTCACAACTCTGAAGAAACCCAAGAAGGTAACTTGGACCGACGAGTGTGAGAAGGCCTTCAATGGCTTAAAAGACTCCTTGTGCCAGGCCCCTGTCCTCAGGGCCCCTGATTATCAAAGACCTTTTATCGTGCAGACGGACGCCTCTGACACTGGGATAGGAGCTGTACTATCGCAAGTAGATGAGAAGGGTAAGGAACACCCTATTGGTTTTATTAGTCGCCAGTTTAAGGACAGAGAGCTCAGATGGTCCACGGTAGAGAAAGAATGTTTCTCTGTTGTGTGGGCCCTAAGGAAGCTGAGGCCCTACCTCTATGGGACCCACTTCACTGTGCAAACTGACCATAAGCCCTTAAAGTGGCTAATAAACATGAAGGGGGAGAATCCAAAGTTGCTTAGGTGGTCCATAAGTCTACAAGGCTTCGACTTCACTATTGAGCATAGGCCAGGTGTCCAACATAGCAATGCTGATGGGTTGTGCAGAATGTTTAACCGACCTGAACAAGAGACTCATCCAGGGGTGGATTAGTTCCCCCTGTCCATAGTCTGGGAGGGGCAAGTGTTAGGAAAGATTTCGTAATTGTAGGTAATTTTCCTTCCATGTGGCAACCCCTAAACTTTTTGCTGTTGTTTTTCACCTTGTTCTCGACTTTGCCAGAGAAGTGCAGCCTTCTGCCGCACTCCTCTGGGCTTTCGCTCCTTTCTTACGGGGAAACTGTCATGCCCTTAAGACAGTCAGTACCAGGAAACGCTCGTTTCCGTAGTTTCTTTTATCATGTTGCGGCTTTCGTGCAACATGACACAAGAGGGCACTGTAAGATAAGTTACTGCTCTCTTGGGTCTCTAGCCTTCTACAGGCCCTAGATACTCTTCCAGGATTGTAACTGATCGGTGCAAGTGATTCACGGACGGGAATGGTGGCAGCGATCGTTTATTGTGTTTTGAGCTCCTTTTGGCGTTCTAAGCGCGTTTCTCGCGCTTAACCCAAAATGGTGGCCTAGAGCCCAAAATGGCCAGACCACGAGGCTCCTTTGTCCTGTCCGCTGACCATCTTGCTCCCTTCACCTTCCCCAGGTCAAGCCGACCTGGGGCCTTCCTTATTTGGGCATGTACTTTCCCGCGAAACACAGATGCTTTCGCGGGCTTCTACATGTCTTGTGTGTGCCTCCAGGATGTGCGCTGGGATGTCTGGTCCCAATACACATCCTGGGTGCCAGAGAGTCTAGTGTGGTGTGAATGCCTGGGACCACCGTGGTCCGTGATAGGTCCACGAATGGTGTGAGTGTTGATGAGCGGATCTCCCATTGGGTCCCCTCTGTTTGGCGCGAAGGGAACCGTGGATAAGAGGGGGCTGGAAACACCACTACCATGTCGATCTCCTGAACGAAGGAATACAGGAGCCAAGTATCCTGCAACCAAGAGGCTGAACCAAGGAATCGCTGGTGACCCGCTGAAGGACTGCTCCTCTGCATTGCTGTCGCATTGTGAAACCCTTTTCACCTTTGATCGAACCAGATGGCCTGTACTGGTAATTCGACCCTTGGAATAGCGGGGACAGCTATTCTCGGCATCTTCACCATCTCTGCTAGTAAGCCTTCGGAAGCGTCTCTGGGCCATCCAGCAGACTGACCAGCCTACACAGGAGTCTTGCTCTGTAACCGCCGTCAGGTTTGGAAAGGGAAGGAGTTGGATATCACATTTCATTTTAGAGGTAGGATCTCAGGTTTGGTATTAGAGGCATTGAGATATCACATCTCATGCTATCAGAAGGGTCTCAGGATTGGAATGAGAAGGAGTTGGATATCACATTTCATGTTAGAGGAAGGATCTCAGGTTTGGTATTAGAAGCATTGAGATATCACATCTCATGCTATAGGAAGGGTCTCAGGATTGGAAAGGGAAGGACTTGGATATCACATCTCATGCTATAGGAAGGCTCTTAGGTTTGGAAAGGGAAAGAGTTGGATATCACATTTCATGTTAGAGGTAGGATCTCAGGTTTGGTATTAGAGGCATTGAGATATCACATTTCATGCTATCAGAAGGGTCTCAGGAATGGAATGGGAAGGAGTTGGATATCACATCTCATGCCATAGGAAGGGTCTCAGGTTTGGTATAAGCATTGAGATATCACATCTATGCTATAGGTAGGCTCTCAGGTTTGGAAAGGGAAGGAGTTGGATATCACATTTCATGCTAGAGGTAGGATCTCAGGTTTGGTATTAGAGGCATTGAGATATCACATCTCATGCTATCAGAAGGGTCTCAGGATTGGAATGGGAAGGAGTTGGATATCACATCTCATGTTATAGGAAGGATCTCAGGTTTGGTATTAGAAGCATTGAGATATCACATCTCATGCTATCGGAAGTATCTCAGGTTTGGTATTAGAGGCATTGAGATATCACATCTCATGCTATCATAAGGGTCTCAGGATTGGAATGGGAAGGAGTTGGATATCACATCTCATGCTAAAGGGAGGGTCTCAGGTTTGGAAGGGGAAGGAATTGAATATCACATCACATGTTATAGGAAGGATCTCAGGTTTGGTATTAGAGGCATTGAGATATCACATCTCATGCTATCGGAAGGGTCTCAGGATTGGAATGGGAAGGAGTTGGATATCACATCTCATGCTATAGGAAGGGTCTCAGGTTTGGAACGGGAAGGAGTTGGATATCACATCTCATGTTATAGGAAGAGTCTCAGGTTTGGTATAAGCATTGAGATATCACATCTCTGCAATCGGAAGTGTCTCAGGATTGGAACGGGAAGGAGTTGGATATCCCATCTCATGTTATAGGACTGGTCTCAGGTTTGGTATTAGAAGCATTGAGATATCACATCGCATGCTGTAGGAAGGGTCTCAGGTTTGGAATGGGAAGGAATTGGATATCACATCTCATGTCATAGGAAGGATCTCAGGTTTGGTATTAGAAGCATTGAGATATCACATCTCATGCTATAGGAATGGTCTCAGGATTGGAATGGGAAGGAGTTGGATATTACATTCTTGCTATGGGAAGGGTCTCATGTTTGGAATTGGAAGGAGTTGGATATCACATATGCTATAGGAAGGGTCTCAGGTTTGGAATGGGAAGGAGTTGGATATCACATCTCATGTTATAGGACGGGTCTCAGGTTTGTTATTAGAATCATTGAGATATCATATTGCATGCTATAGGAAGGGTCTA
Organism: Ambystoma mexicanum; assembly: GCF_040938575.1. Lineage (NCBI taxonomy): Eukaryota > Metazoa > Chordata > Amphibia > Caudata > Ambystomatidae > Ambystoma > Ambystoma mexicanum. The sequence continues at coordinate 346,484,698 of NC_090936.1, forward strand.
AGGATTGGAATGGGAAGGACTTGGATATCACATCTCATGCTATAGGCAGGCTCTCAGGTTTGGAAAGGGAAGGAGTTGGATATCACATTTCATGTTAGAGGAAGGATCTCAGGTTTGGTATTAGAGGCATTGAGATATCACATCTCATGCTATAGGAAGGGTCTCAGGATTGGAATGGGAAGGAGTTGGATATCACATCTCATGCTATAGGAAGGGTCTCAGGTTTGGTATAAGCATTGAGATATCACATCTCTGCTATCGGAAGTGTCTCAGGATTGGAATGGGAAGGAGTTGGATATCCCATCTCATGTTATAGGACGGGTCTCAGGTTTGTTATTAGAATCATTGAGATATCATATTGCATGCTATAGGAAGGGTCTAAGGATTGGAATGGGAAGGACTTGGATATCACATCTCATGCTATAGGTAGGCTCTCAGGTTTGGAAAGGGAAGGAGTTGGATATCACATTTCATGTTAGAGGAAGGATCTCAGGTTTGGTATTAGAGGCATTGAGATATCACATCTCATGCTATAGGAAGGGTCTCAGGATTGGAATGGGAAGGAGTTGGATATCACATCTCATGCTATAGGAAGGGTCTCAGGTTTGGTATAAGCATTGAGATATCACATCTCATGCTATAGGAAGGGTCTCAGGATTGGAATGGGAAGGATACAGGGTACACGCGTCTAAACCAGAGAGCAGGGAAGCGAGCATTTCAGCAGTATAAATTCAGCCTGTGAACAACACATTTTGACCCTCCCTTGTATGGGAGAAGAGTGGTTCAAAAGACCAGGATTCGACTGAACAAACGCACGAACAGAGTACAAAATGGGAATCCACCAGAATTCGCATTTACCAAAACGCGAGGAAAGTACATTTTCTAGCTGTTTCTGCTCGTTTTTAGCATGTTTCAATACGTCTAGCGGGTTACAGCTATATGTTGAATAATGGGTGTTATAAAGCATTCTGAACACTGTATCTTGTGGAGCTCATTGGAAGGCTGTAGGAAGAGGAGAGAAGGCAGGGAACACGCATCTAAACTAGAGAGCTGGGAAGCGAGTACATGCAACGCGAAACGGTGCAGGGAGCAGGGACAGAAAGGATGAACGCCTATGAGGAGGAGCAGCTGGTAGTCAGCCTGCTCTGGAGAGGAGAATGTGATCACCAGGGGAGTGCAGCCTGTAAAGTAGAAGGGACGATGAACACAGGGCGACTGCATTAACAGATGGCAAATACACGTTCCAAAACAGTCAGGAAAGCTGATAATGCCTTGAAGGTTTCAGCCGTATACATTCAGCCTGTGAACAGCAGTAGACGTTGACCCCCCCCCTTGTATGGGAGAACAGTGGTTAAAAACTTCAGGATTCGACAACAAACGCACGGACAGTACATACATGGGAACCCATCAGAATTAGCATTTACAAAAACGCGAGGAAAGTACATTTTCTAGCTGTTTTTGCTAGTTTACAGCACGTTTCAATACGTCTAGCGGGTTACGGCTATATGTTGAATAATGGGTGTTATAGAGCATTCTGAGCACTGTGTATCTTTTGGAGCTCATTTTTTGATTTGAAGGCAGCGGGAAGAGGAGAGAAGGCAGGGAACACGCGTCTAAACCAGAGAGCTGGGAAGCGAGTACTTGCAATGCGAAAAGGGCAGAAAGGAAGAAGGCCTCTGAGAAGGAAAAGCGTCTAAACCAGAGAGCAGGGAAGCGAGTGTTTGCAACGCGAAACGGTGCAGGGAGCAGGGACAGAAAGGGAGAACTCCTCTGAGGAGGAACAGCTGGCAGTTAGCCTTCTTTGGAGATGAGAACTTGATCACCACGGGAGAGGATTGTTGAGAGGGTTACAGAGGGGGAGGTCTGAGATCAGAAAATCCTGAGTATTCCCTGCAGTGTGTAGGGCCAGCGACATGAAGAGTTGCAGATCTCGTAAAAGTCCAGGTCAGGAAGCATACAGGGTCATGTTGAATTCTCCAAGTAGGCGGAGTTGAGTGGTAGAAGGCTAGGATGGAGAAGTCCATCCACTGAGAGAGGAAGGGGGTAGGCAAATAGCCACGGTGAGAGAATGGCCAGGAGAGAATGCATGCAGACAAGGCATTCGTGACAGGAGTTGTCCTGCAAAGGAAATCAATTTACTACAGGAATCAAGGATAAGCATTGAGATATCACATCTCATGCTATAGGAAGGGTCTCAGGATTGGAATGGGAAGGACTTAGATATCACATATGCTATAGGGAGGGTCTCAGTTTTGATATTAGAAGCATTGAGATATCACATCTCATGCTATCGGAAGTGTCTCAGGATTGGAATGGGAAGGAGCTGGATATCACATCTCATGCTAAAGGAAGGGTCTCAGGTTTGGAACGGGAAGGAGTTGGATATCACATCTCATGTTATAGGAAGGGTCTCAGGTTTGGTATAAACATTGAGATATCACATCTCTGCTATCGGAAGTGTCTCAGGATTGGAATGGGAAGGAGTTGGATATCCCATCTCATGTTATAGGACGGGTCTCAGGTTTTTTATTAAAATCATTGAGATATCATATTGCATGCTGTAGGAAGGGTCTAAGGATTGGAATGGGAAGGACTTGGATATCACATCTCATGCTATAGATAGGGTCTCAGGTTTGGAAAGTGAAGGAGGTGGATATCACATTTCATGTTAGAGGAAGGATCTCAGGTTTGGTATTAGAGGCATTGAGATATCACATCTCAGGCTATAGGAAGGGTCTCAGGATTGGAATGGGAAGGAGTTGGATATCACATCTCATGCTATAGGAAGGGTCTCAGGTTTTGTTATAAGCATTGAGATATCACATCTCATGCTGTAGGAAGGGTCTCAGGATTGGAATGGAAGGAGTTGGATATCACATCTCATGTTATAGGAAGGATCTCAGGTTTGGTATTAGAAGCATTGAGACATCACATCTCATGCTATAGGAAGGGTCTCAGGATTGGAATGGGAAGGAGTTGGATATCACATCTCATGCTATAGGAAGGGTCTCAGGATTGGAATGGGAAGGAGTTGTATATGACATCTCATGCCGTAGGGAGGGTCTCAGGTTTGGTATAAACATTGAGATATCACATTTCTGCTATCGAAAGGGTCTCAGGATTGGAATGGGAAGGAGTTGGATATCCCATCTCATGTTATAGGAAGAGTCTCAGGTTTGGTATTAGAAGCATTGAGATATCACATCTCATGCTATAAGAAGGGTCTCAGGATTGGAATGGGAAGGAGTTGGATATCAGATCTAATGCTATAGGAAGGGTCTCAGGTTTGGTATAAGCAGTGAGATATCACATCTCATGCTATAGGAAGTGTCTCAGGATTGGAATGGGAAGGAGTTGGATATCACATCTCATGTTATAGGAAGGATCTCAGGTTTGGTATAAGCATTGAGATATCACATCTCTGCTATCGGAAGGGTCTCAGGATTGGAATGGGAAGGAGTTGGATATTCCCATGTCATGTTATAGGAAGGGTCTCAGGTTTGGTATTAGAAGCATTGAGATATCACAACTCATGCTATAGGAAGGGTCTCAGGATTGGAATGGGAAGGACTTGGATATCACATCTCATGCTATAGGAAGTGTCTCAGGATTGGAATGGGAAGGAGTTGTATATGACATCTCAGGCCATAGGAAGGGTCTCAGGTTTGATATAAGCATTGAGATATCACATCTCTGCTATCGGAAGGGTCTCAGGATTGGAATGGGAAGGAGTTGGATATCCCATCTGAGTTGGATATCCCATCTCATGTTATAGGAAGGGTCTCAGGTTTGGTATTAGAAGCATTGAGATATCACATCTCATGCTATAGGAAGGGTCTCAGGATTGGAATGGGAAGGACTTGGATATCACATCTCATGTTATAGGACGGGTCTCAGGTTTGGTATTAGAAGCATTGAGATATCAAGTCTCATGGTATAGGAAGGGTCTCAGAATTGGAATGTGAAGGAGTTGGATATCACATCTCAAGCTATAGGAAGGGTCTCAGGATTAGAATGGGAAGGAGTTTGATATCACATCTCATGCCATAGTATGGGTCTCAGGTTTGGTAGAAGCATTGGGATATCACATCTCATGCTATCGGAAGGGTATCGGGATTGGATTTGGAAGGAGTTGGATATCCCATCTCATGCTATAGGAAGGGTCTCAGGTTAGAATGGGAAGGAGTTGGATATCACATCTCATGTTATAGGAAGGGTCTCAGGATTGGAATGGGAAGGACTTGGATATCACATCTCATGCTATAGGAAGGCTCTCAGGTTTGCAAGGGGAAAGAGTTGGATATCACATTTCATGTTAGAGGTAGGATCTCAGGTTTGGTATTAGAAGTATTGAGATATCACATCTCATGCTATCAGAAGGATCTCAGGTTTGGTATAGAAGCATTGAGATATCATATCTTATGCTATCAGAAGAGTCTCAGGATTGGAATGGGAAGGAGTTGGATATCACATCTCATGCTAAAGGGAGGGTCTCAGGTTTGGAAGATAAGGATTTGGATATCACATCTCATGTTATAGGAAGGATCTCAGGTTTGGTATTAGAAGTATTGAGATATCACATCTCATGCTATCGCAAGGATCTCAGGTTTGGTATAGAAGCATTGAGATATCATATTTTATGCTATCAGAAGGGTCTCAGGATTGGAATGGGAAGGAGTTGGATATCACATCTCATGCTAAAGGGAGGGTCTCAGGTTTGGAAGGGGAAGGATTTGGATATCACATCTCATGTTATAGGATGGATCTCAGGTTTGGTATTAGAAGTATTGAGATATCACATCTCATGTTATCGGAAGGATCTCAGGTTTGGTATTAGAAGTATTGAGATATCACATCTCATGCTATAGGAAGGGTCTCAGGATTGGAATGGGAAGGAGTTGGATATCACATCTCATGCTAAAGGAAGGGTCTCAGGTTTGGTAGAAGCATTGAGATATCACATCTCATGCTATAGGAAGGGTCTCAGGATTGGAATGGGAAGGACTTAGATATCACATATCATGCTATAGGGAGATTCTCAGTTTTGATATTAGAAGCATTGAGATATCACATCTCATGCTATCGGAAGTGTCTCAGGATTGGAATGGGAAGGAGCTGGATATCACATCTCATGCTAAAGGAAGGGTCTCAGGTTTGGAACGGGAAGGAGTTGGATATCACATCTCATGTTATAGGAAGGGTCTCAGGTTTGGTATAAACATTGAGATATCAAATCTCTGCTATCGGAAGTGTCTCAGGATTGGAATGGGAAGGAGTTGGATATCCCATCTCATGTTATAGGACGGGTCTCAGGTTTGGAAAGTGAAGGAGTTGGATATCACATTTCATGTTAGAGGAAGGATCTCAGGTTTGGTATTAGAGGCATTGAGATATCACATCTCAGGCTATAGGAAGGGTCTCAGGATTGGAATGGGAAGGAGTTGGATATCACATCTCATGCTATAGGAAGGGTCTCAGGTTTGGTATAAGCATTGAGATATCACATCTCATGCTATAGGAAGGGTCTCAGGATTGGAATGGAAGGAGTTGGATATCACATCTCATGTTATAGGAAGGATCTCAGGTTTGGTATTAGAAGCATTGAGACATCACATCTCATGCTATAGGAAGGGTCTCAGGATTGGAATGGGAAGGAGTTGGATATCACATCTCATGCTATAGGAAGGGTCTCAGGATTGGAATGGGAAGGAGTTGAATATGACATCTCATGCCGTAGGAAGGGTCTCAGGTTTGGTATAAACATTGAGATATCACATCTCTGCTATCAAAAGGGTCTCAGGATTGGAATGGGAAGGAGTTGGATATTCCATCTCATGTTATAGGAAGAGTCTCAGGTTTGGTATTAGAAGCATTGAGATATCACATCTCATGCTATAGGAAGTGTCTCAGGATTGGAATGGGAAGGACTTGGATATCACATCTCATGCTATAGGTAGGGTCTCAAGTTTGATATTAGAAGCATTGAGATATCACATCTCATGCTATAGGAAGGGTCTGAGGATTGGAATGGGAAGGAGTTGGATATCACATCTCATGCTATGGGAAGGGTCTCAGGTTTGGTATAAGCAGTGAGATATCACATCTCATGCTATAGGAAGTGTCTCTGGATTGGAATGGGAAGGAGTTGGATATCACATCTCATGTTATAGGAAGGATCTCAGGTTTGGTATAAGCATTGAGATATCACATCTCTGCTATCGGAAGGGTCTCAGGTTTGGAATGGGAAGGAGTTGGATATTCCCATCTCATGTTATAGGAAGGGTCTCAGGTTTGGTATTAGAAGCATTGAGATATCCCATCTCATGCTATAGGAATGGTCTCAGGATTGGAATGGGAAGGACTTGGATATCACATCTCATGCTATAGGGAGGGTCTCAAGTTTGATATTAGAAGCATTGAGATATCACATTTCATGATATCGGAAGGGTCTCAAGATTGGAATGGGAAGGAGTTGGATATCACATCTCATGATAAAGGAAGGGTCTAAGGTTTGCAAGGGGAAGGATTTGGATATCACATCTCATGTTATAGGACGGGTCTCAGGTTTGGTATTAGAAGCATTGAGATATCAAGTCTCATGGTATAGGAAGGGTCTCAGAATTGGAATGGGAAGGAGTTGGATATCACATCTCATGCCATAGTATGGGTCTCAGGTTTGGTAGAAGCATTGGGATATCACATCTCATGCTATCGGAAGGGTATCGGGATTGGATTTGGAAGGAGTTGGATATCCCATCTCATGCTATAGGAAGGGTCTCAGGTTGGAATGGGAAGGAGTTGGATATCACATCTCATGTTATAGGAAGTGTCTCAGGATTGGAATGGGAAGGACTTGGATATCACATCTCATGCTATAGGAAGGCTCTCAGGTTTGCAAGGGGAAAGAGTTGGATATCACATTTCATGTTAGAGGTAGGATCTCAGGTTTGGTATTAGAAGTATTGAGATATCACATCTCATGCTCTCAGAAGGATCTCAGGTTTGGTATAGAAGCATTGAGATATCATATCTTATGCTATCAGAAGGGTCTCAGGATTGGAATGGGAAGGAGTTGGATATCAAATCTCATGCTAAAGGGAGGGTCTCAGGTTTGGAAGGGGAAGGATTTGGATATCACATCTCATGTTATAAGATGGATCTCAGGTTTGGTATTAGAAGTATTGAGATATCACATCTCATGCTATAGGAAGGGTCTCAGGATTGGAATGGGAAGGAGTTGGATATCACATCTCATGCTAAAGGAAGGGTCTCAGGTTTGGTAGAAGCATTGAGATATCACATCTCATGCTATAGGAAGGGTCTCAGGGTTGGAATGGGAAGGAGCTGGATATCACATCTCATGCTAAAGGAAGGGTCTCAGGTTTGGAACGGGAAGGAGTTGGATATCACATCTCATGTTATAGGAAGGGTCTCAGGTTTGGTATAAACATTGAGATATCACATCTCTGCTATCAAAAGGGTCTCAGGATTGGAATGGGAAGGAGTTGGATATTCCATCTCATGTTATAGGAAGAGTCTCAGGTTTGGTATTAGAAGCATTGAGATATCACATCTCATGCTATAGGAAGTGTCTCAGGATTGGAATGGGAAGGACTTGGATATCACATCTCATGCTATAGGTAGGGTCTCAAGTTTGATATTAGAAGCATTGAGATATCACATCTCATGCTATAGGAAGGGTCTGAGGATTGGAATGGGAAGGAGTTGGATATCACATCTCATGCTATGGGAAGGGTCTCAGGTTTGGTATAAGCAGTGAGATATCACATCTCATGCTATAGGAAGTGTCTCTGGATTGGAATGGGAAGGAGTTGGATATCACATCTCATGTTATAGGAAGGATCTCAGGTTTGGTATAAGCATTGAGATATCACATCTCTGCTATCGGAAGGGTCTCAGGTTTGGAATGGGAAGGAGTTGGATATTCCCATCTCATGTTATAGGAAGGGTCTCAGGTTTGGTATTAGAAGCATTGAGATATCCCATCTCATGCTATAGGAATGGTCTCAGGATTGGAATGGGAAGGACTTGGATATCACATCTCATGCTATAGGGAGGGTCTCAAGTTTGATATTAGAAGCATTGAGATATCACATTTCATGATATCGGAAGGGTCTCAAGATTGGAATGGGAAGGAGTTGGATATCACATCTCATGATAAAGGAAGGGTCTAAGGTTTGCAAGGGGAAGGATTTGGATATCACATCTCATGTTATAGGACGGGTCTCAGGTTTGGTATTAGAAGCATTGAGATATCAAGTCTCATGGTATAGGAAGGGTCTCAGAATTGGAATGGGAAGGAGTTGGATATCACATCTCATGCCATAGTATGGGTCTCAGGTTTGGTAGAAGCATTGGGATATCACATCTCATGCTATCGGAAGGGTATCGGGATTGGATTTGGAAGGAGTTGGATATCCCATCTCATGCTATAGGAAGGGTCTCAGGTTGGAATGGGAAGGAGTTGGATATCACATCTCATGTTATAGGAAGTGTCTCAGGATTGGAATGGGAAGGACTTGGATATCACATCTCATGCTATAGGAAGGCTCTCAGGTTTGCAAGGGGAAAGAGTTGGATATCACATTTCATGTTAGAGGTAGGATCTCAGGTTTGGTATTAGAAGTATTGAGATATCACATCTCATGCTCTCAGAAGGATCTCAGGTTTGGTATAGAAGCATTGAGATATCATATCTTATGCTATCAGAAGGGTCTCAGGATTGGAATGGGAAGGAGTTGGATATCAAATCTCATGCTAAAGGGAGGGTCTCAGGTTTGGAAGGGGAAGGATTTGGATATCACATCTCATGTTATAAGATGGATCTCAGGTTTGGTATTAGAAGTATTGAGATATCACATCTCATGCTATAGGAAGGGTCTCAGGATTGGAATGGGAAGGAGTTGGATATCACATCTCATGCTAAAGGAAGGCTCTCAGGTTTGGTAGAAGCATTGAGATATCACATCTCATGCTATAGGAAGGGTCTCAGGGTTGGAATGGGAAGGAGCTGGATATCACATCTCATGCTAAAGGAAGGGTCTCAGGTTTGGAACGGGAAGGAGTTGGATATCACATCTCATGTTATAGGAAGGGTCTCAGGTTTGGTATAAACATTGAGATATCACATCTCTGCTATCGGAAGTGTCTCAGGATTGGAATGGGAAGGAGTTGGATATCCCATCTCATGTTATAGGAAGAGTCTCAGGTTTGGTATTAGAAGCATTGAGATATCACATCTCATGCTATAGGAAGTGTCTCAGGATTGGAATGGGAAGGACTTGGATATCACATATCATGCTATAGGTAGGGTCTCAAGTTTGATATTAGAAGCATTGAGATATCACATCTCATGCTATAGGAAGGGTCTGAGGATTGGAATGGGAAGGAGTTGGATATCACATCTCATGCTATGGGAAGGGTCTCAGGTTTGGTATAAGCAGTGAGATATCACATCTCATGCTATAGGAAGTGTCTCAGGATTGGAATGGGAAGGAGTTGGATATCACATCTCAAGTTATAGGAAGGATCTCAGGTTTGGTATAAGCATTGAGATATTACATCTCTGCTATCGGAAGGGTCTCAGGATTGGAATGGGAAGGAGTTGGATATTCCCATCTCATGTTATAGGAAGGGTCTCAGGTTTGGTATTAGAAGCATTGAGATATCACATCTCATGCTATAGGAAGAGTCTCAGGTTTGGGAAGGGAAGGATTTGGATTTCACATCTCATGTTATAGGATGGTTCTCATGTTTGGTTTTTGAAGCATTGAGATATCACATCTCATGCTATCGAAAGGGTCTCAGGTTTGGAATGGGAAGGAGTTGGATATCACATCTCATGCTAAAGGAAGGGTCTCAGGTTGGAATGGGTAGGAGTTGGATATCACATCTCATGTTATAGGAAGGGTCTCAAGATTGAAATGGGAAGGATTTGGATATCACATCTCTTGCTATAGGAAGGGTCTCAGGTTTTCTATTAGAAACATTGAGATATGACATCTCATGCTATAGGAAGGGTTTCAGTATTGGAATGGGAAGGATTTGGATTTCACATCTCATGTTATAGGATGGTTCTCATGTTTGGTTTTAGAAGCATTGAGCTATCACATCTCATGCTATCGGAAGGGTCTCAGGATTGGAATGGGATGGAGTTGGATATCACATCTCAAGCTATCTCAGGATTGGAATGGGAAGGAGTTTGATATTTCATCTCAAGCTATAGGAAGGGTCTCAGGTTTGGAAAGGGAAGGATTTGGATTTCACATCTCATGTTATAGGATGGTTCTCATGTTTGGTTTTAGAAGCATTGAGATATCACATCTCATGCTATCGGAAGGGTCTCAGGTTGGAACAGAAGGAGTTGGATATCACATCTCATGTTATAGGAAGGGTCTCAGGATTGGAATGGGAAGGACTTGGATATCACATCTCATGCTGTAGGAAGGGTCTCAGGTTTGGAAGGGGAAGGATTTGGATATCATATCTCATGTTATAGGACCGGTCCCAGGTCTGGTATTAGAAGCATTGAGATATCACATCTCATGCTATAGGAGGAGTCTCAGGATTGGAATGGGAAGGAGTTGGATATCACGTCTCATGTTATAGGAAGGGTCTCAGGTTTGGAAAAGGAAGGAGTTGGATATCACATTTCATGTTAGAGGTAGGATCTCAGGTTTGGTATTAGAGGCATTGAGATATCACATCTCATGCTATCAGAAGGGTATCAGGATTGGAATGGGAAGGAGTTGGATATCACATCTCATGCTAAAGGGAGGGTCTCAGGTTTGGAATGGGAAGGATTTGGATATCACATCCCATGTTATAGGAAGGACCTTAGGTTTGGTATTAGAAGCATTGAGATATCACATCTCATGCTATAGGAAGGGTCTCGGGATTGGAATGGGAAGGAGTTGGATATCACATGTTATAGGAAGGATCTCAGGTTTGGTATTAGAAGCATTGAGATATCACATCTCATGCTATAGGAAGGGTCTCAGGATTGGAATGGGAAGGAGTTGGATATCACATCTCATGCTATGGGAAGGGTCTCAGGTTTGGTATAAGCATTGAAATATCACATTTCTGCTATCGGAAGGGTCTCAGGATTGGAATGGGAGGAGCTGGATATCACATCTCATGCTAAAGGAAGGGTCTCAGGTTTGGAAGGGGAAGGATTTGGATATCACATCTCATGTTATAGGACAGGTCTCAGGTTTGGTATTAGAAGCATTGTGATATCACATCTCATGCTATAGGATGTGTCTCAGGATTGGAATGGGAAGGAGTTGGATATCACATCTCATGCTATAGGAAGGGTTTCAGGTTTGGTAGAAGCATTGAGATATCACATCTCATGCTATAGGAAGAGTCTCAGGTTTGGGAAGGGAAGGATTTGGATTTCACATCTCATGTTATAGGATGGTTCTCATGTTTGGTTTTTGAAGCATTGAGATATCACATCTCATGCTATCGGAAGGGTCTCAGGTTTGGAATCGGAAGGAGTTGGATATCACATCTCATGTTATAGGAAGGGTCTCAGGATTGGAATGGGAAGGATTTGGATATCACATCTCTTGCTATAGGAAGGGTCTCAGGTTTTTTATTAGAAACATTGAGATATCACATCTCATGCTATAGGAAGGGTTTTAGGATTGGAATGGGAAGTATTTGGATATCACATCTCATGCTAAAGTAAGGGTCTCAGGTCTGGAATGGGAAGGAATTGGATATCACATCTCATGTTATAGGAAGGGTCTCAGGTTTTTTATTAGAAACATTGAGATATCACATCTCATGTTATAGGACGGTTCCCAGGTTTGAAATTAGAAGCATTGAGATATCACATCTCATGGTATAGGAAGGGTCTCAGGGTTGGAATGGGAAGGAATTGGATATCCCTTCTCATGCTAAAGGAAGGGTCTCAGGTTGGAATGGGTAGGAGTTGGATATCACATCTCATGTTATAGGAAGGGTCTCAAGATTGAAATGGGAAGGATTTGGATATCACATCTCTTGCTATAGGAAGGGTCTCAGGTTTTCTATTAGAAACATTGAGATATTACATCTCATGCTATAGGAAGGGTTTCAGTATTGGAATGGGAAGGATTTGGATTTCACATCTCATGTTATAGGATGGTTCTCATGTTTGGTTTTAGAAGCATTGAGCTATCACATCTCATGCTATCGGAAGGGTCTCAGGATTGGAATGGGATGGAGTTGGATATCACATCTCAAGCTATCTCAGGATTGGAATGGGAAGGAGTTTGATATTTCATCTCAAGCTATAGGAAGGGTCTCAGGTTTGGAAAGGGAAGGATTTGGATTTCACATCTCATGTTATAGGATGGTTCTCATGTTTGGTTTTAGAAGCATTGAGATATCACATCTCTTGCTATCGGAAGGGTCTCAGGTTTGGAATGGGAAGGAGTTGGATATCACATCTCTGCTATCTGAAGGGTCTCAGGATTGGAATGGGAAGGAGTTGGATATCCCATCTCGTTATAGGAAGGGTCTCAGGTTTGGTATTAGAAGCAATGAGATATCACATCTCATGCTATAGGAAGGGTCTAAGGTTTGGAAGGGGACGGATTTGGGTATCACATCTCATGTTATAGGACCGGTCTCAGGTTTGGTATTTGAAGCATTGAGATATCAAGTCTCATGGTATAGGACGGGTCTCAGAATTGGAATGAGAAGGAGTTGGATATCACATCTCAAGCTATAGGAAGGGTCTCATGATTGGAATGGGAAGGAGTTGGATATCACATCTCATGTTATAGGAAGGGTCTCAGGATTGGAATGGGAAGGACTTGGATATCACATCTCATTCTATAGGAAGGCTCTCAGGGTTGGAAGGGGAAGGAGTTGGATATCACATTTCAAGTTAGAGGTAGGATCTCAGGTTTGGTTTTAGAGGCATTGAAATATCACATCTCATGCTATTGGAAGGGTCTCAGGATTGGAATGGGAAGGAGTTGGATATCAAATCTCATGCTAAAGGGATGGTCTAAGGTTTGGAAGGGGAGGGATTTGGACATCATATCTCATGTTATTGGAAGGATCTCAGGTTTGCTATTAGAAGCATTGAGATATCACATCTCATGCTATCGGAAGGGTCTTAGGTTTGGTATAAGCATTGAGATATCACATCTCTGCTATCGGAAGGGTCTCAGGATTGGAATGGGAAGGATTTGGATATCACAATTCATGTTATAGGAAGGGTCTCAGGTTTGGTATTAGAAGCATTGAGATATCACATCTCATGCTATAGGAAGGGTCTCAGGAATGGAATGGGAAGGACTTGGATATCACATCTCATGATAAAGGAAGGGTCTAAGGTTTGGAAGGGGAAGGATTTGGATATCACATCTCATGTTATTGGACCGGTCTCAGGTTTGGTATTAGAAGCATTGAGATATCAAGTCTCATGGTATAGGACGGGAGTTTGATATCACATCTCATGCCATGGTATGGGTGTCAGGTTTTGTAGAAGCATTGGGATATCACATCTCATGCTATCGGAAGGGTATCAGGATTGGATTTGGAAGGAGTTGGATATCCCATCTCATGCTATAGGAAGGGTCTCAGGTTGGAATAGAAGGAGTTGGATATCACATCTCATGTTATAGGAAGGGTCTCAGGATTGGAATGGGAAGGACTTGGATATCACATCTCATGCTGTAGGAAGGGTCTCAGGTTTGGAAGGGGAAGGATTTGGATATCACGTCTCATGTTATAGGAAGGGTCTCAGGATTGGAATGGGAAGGAGTTGAATATCACATCTCATGCTAAAGGAAGGGTATCAGGTTTGATAGAAGCATTGAGATATCACATCTCATGCTATAGGAAGGAACTCAGGATTGGAATGGGAAGGAGTTGGATATCACATCTAATGCCATAGGAAGGGTCATCAGGTTTGGTAAAGCATTGAGATATCACGTCTCATGCTATCGGAAGGGTTTCAGGTTTGGAATGGGAAGGAGTTGGATATCACATCTCTGCTATCTGAAGGGTCTCAGAATTGGAATGGGAAGGAGTTGGATATCCCATCTCGTTATAGGAAGGGTCTCAGGTTTGGTATTAGAAGCAATGAGATATCACATCTCATGCTATAGGAAGGGTCTAAGGTTTGGAAGGGGACGGATTTGGGTATCAGATCTCATGTTATAGGACCGGTCTCAGGTTTGGCATTTGAAGCATTGAGATATCAAGTCTCATGGTATAGGACGGGTCTCAGAATTGGAATGAGAAGGAGTTGGATATCACATCTCAAGCTATAGGAAGGGTCTCATGATTGGAATGGGAAGGAGTTGGATATCACATCTCATGTTATAGGAAGGGTCTCAGGATTGGAATGGGAAGGACTTGTATATCACATCTCTTTCTATAGGAAGGCTCTCAGGGTTGGAAGGGGAAGGAGTTGGATATCACATTTCATGTTAGAGGTAGGATCTCAGGTTTGGTTTTAGAGGCATTGAGATATCACATCTCATGCCATCAGAAGGGTCTCAGGATTGGAATGGGAAGGAGTTGGATATCAAATCTCATGCTAAAGGGATGGTCTAAGGTTTGGAAGGGGAGGGATTTGGACATCATATCTCATGTTATTGGAAGGATCTCAGGTTTGGTATTAGAAGCATTGAGATATCACATCTCATGCTATCGGAAGGGTCTTAGGTTTGGTATAAGCATTGAGATATCACATCTCTGCTATCGGAAGGGTCTCAGGATTGGAATGGGAAGGATTTGGATATCACAATTCATGTTATAGGAAGGGTCTCAGGTTTGGTATTAGAAGCATTGAGATATCACATCTCATGCTATAGGAAGGGTCTCAGGATTGGAATGGGAAGGACTTGGATATCACATCTCATGTTATAGGAAGGGTCTCAGGTTTGGTATTAGAAGCATTGAGATATCACATCTCATGCTATAGGAAGGGTCTCAGGAATGGAATGGGAAGGACTTGGATATCACATCTCATGATAAAGGAAGGGTCTAAGGTTTGGAAGGGGAAGGATTTGGATATCACATCTCATGTTATTGGACCGGTCTCAGGTTTGGTATTAGAAGCATTGAGATATCAAGTCTCATGGTATAGGACGGGAGTTTGATATCACATCTCATGCTATAGGAAGGGTCTCAGGATTGGAATGGGAAGGACTTGGATATCACATCTCATGCTGTAGGAAGGGTCTCAGGTTTGGAAAAGGAAGGAGTTGGATATCACATTTCATGTTAGAGGTAGGATCTCAGGTTTGGTATTAGAGGCATTGAGATATCACATCTCATGCTATCAGAAGGGTATCAGGATTGGAATGGGAAGGAGTTGGATATCACATCTCATGCTAAAGGGAGGGTCTCAGGTTTGGAATGGGAAGGATTTGGATATCACATCTCATGTTATAGGAAGGACCTTAGGTTTGGTATTAGAAGCATTGAGATATCACATCTCATGCTATAGGAAGGGTCTCGGGATTGGAATGGGAAGGAGTTGGATATCACATCTCATGTTATAGGAAGGATCTCAGGTTTGGTATTAGAAGCATTGAGATATCACATCTCATGCTATAGGAAGGGTCTCAGGTTTGGTATAAGCATTGAAATATCACATCTCATGCTATAGGAAGAGTCTCAGGTTTGGGAAGGGAAGGATTTGGATTTCACATCTCATGTTATAGGAAGGGTCTCAGGTTTGGAATGGGAAGGAGTTGGATATCACATCTCATGTTATAGGAAGGGTCTCAGGTTTGGAATGGGAAGGAGTTGGATATGACATCTCTTGTTATAGGGAGGGTCTCAGGATTTGAATGGTAAGGAGTTGGATATCACATCTCATGCTATAGGAAGGGTCTCAGGTTGGAATGGGAAGGGGTTGGATATCACATCTCATGTTATATACAGGAAGGGTCTCAGGATTGGAATGGGAAGGATTTGGATATCACATCTCTTGCTATAGGAAGGGTCTCAGGTTTTTTATTAGAAACATTAAGATATCACATCTCATGCTATAGGAAGGGTTTTAGGATTGGAATGGGAAGTATTTGGATATCACATCTCATGCTAAAGGAAGGGTCTCACGTCTGGAATGGGAAGGAATTGGATATCACATCTCATGTTATAGGAAGGGTCTCAGGTTTTTTATTAGAAACATTGAGATTTCACATCTCATGTTATAGGACGGTTCCCAGGTTTGGTATTAGAAGCATTGAGATATCACATCTCATGGTATAGAAAGGGTCTCAGGGTTGGAATGGGAAGGAGTTGGATATCACATCTCATCCAATAGGAAGGGTCTCAGGTTTGGAATGGGAAGGAATTGGATATCACATCTCATGTTATAGGAGGATCTCAGGTTTGGTATTAGAAGCATTGCGATATCACATCTCATGCTATAGGAAGGGTCTCAGGATTGGAATGTGAAGGATTTGGATATCACATCTCATGCTAAAGGAAGGGTCTCAGGTTTGGTAGAAGCATTGAGATATCACATCTCATGCTATAGGAAGGGTCTCAGGATTTGAATGGCAAGGAGTTGGATATCACATCTCATGCCATAGGAAGGGTCTCAGGTTTGGTATAAGCATTGAGATATCACATCTCTGCTATCGGAAGGTTCTCAGGATTGGATTGGGAATGAGTTGGATATCCCTTCTCATGCTATAGGAAGTGTCTCAGGTTGGAAGGGGAAGGAGTTGAATATCACATCTCATGTTATAGGAAGGGTCTCAGGATTGGAATGGGAAGGATTTGGATATCACATCTCTTGCTATAGGAAGGGTCTCAGGATTGGAATGGGAAGGATTTGGATATCACATCTCATGTCATAGGAAGGATCTCAGGTTTGGTATTAGAAGCATTGAGATATCACATCTCTGCTATCAGGAGTGGCTCAGGATTGGAATGGGAAGGAGTTGGATATCCCATCTCATGTTAAAGGACAGGTCTCTGGTTTGGTATTAGAATCATTGAGCTATCACATCGCATGCTGTAGGAAGGGTCTAAGGATTGGAATGGGATGGACTTGGATATCACATCCCATGCTATAGGTAGGCTCTCAGGTTTGGTATAAGCATTGAGATATCACATCTCATGCTATAGGAAGGGTCTCAGGTTTGGTATAAGCATGGAGATATCACTTCTCATGCTATAGGAAGGGTCTCAGGATTGGAATGGGAAGGTGTTGGATATCACATCTCATGCTATAGGAAGGGTCTCAGATTTGGTATAAGCATTGAGATATCACATCTCATGCTATAGGAAGGGTCTCAGGATTGGAATGAGAAGGAGTTGTATATGACATCTCAGGCCTTAGGAAGGGTCTCAGGTTTGGTATAAGCATTGAGATATCACATCTCTGCTATCGGAAGGGTCTCAGGATTGGAATGGGAAGGAGTTGGATATCCCATCTCATGTTATAGGAAGGGTCTCAGGTTTGGTATTAGAAGCATTGAGATATCACATCTCATGCTATAGGAAGGGTCTCAGGATTGGAATGGGAAGGACTTGGATGTCACATCTCATGCTATAGGGAGGGTCTCAAGTTTGATATTAGAAGCATTGAGATAACAAATCTCATGATATCGGAAGGGTCTCAGGATTGGAATGGGAAGGAGTTGGATATCACATCTCATGATAAAGGAAGGGTCTAAGGTTTGGAAGGGGAAGGATTTGGATATCACATCTCATGTTATAGGACGGGTCTCAGGTTTGGTATTATAAGCATTGAGATATCAAGTCTCATGGTATAAGAAGGGTCTCAGAATTGGAATGGGAAGGAGTTGGATATCACATCTCAAGCTATAGGAAGCGTCTCAGGATTGGAATGGGAAGGAGTTTGATATCACATCTCATGCCATAGTATGGGTCTCAGGTTTGGTAGAAGCATTGGGATATCACATCTCATGCTATCGGAAGGGTATCAGTATTGGATTTGGAAGGAGTTGGATATCCCATCTCATGCTAAAGGAAGGGTCTCAGGTCAGAATGGGAATGAGTTGGATATCACATTTCATGTTATAGGAAGGATCTCAGGTTTGGTATTAGAGGCCTTGAGATATCACATCTCATGCTATAGGAAGGGTCCCAGGATTGGAAGGGGAAGGAGTTGGATATCACATTTCATGTTAGAGGAAGGCTCTCAGGTTTGGAAGGGGAAGGAGTTGGATATCACATTTCATGTTAGAGGAAGGATCTCAGGTTTGGTATTAGAGGCCTTGAGATATCACATCTCATGCTATAGGAAGGGTCTCAGGATTGGAATGGGAAGGAGTTGGATATCACATCTCAAGCTATAGGAAGGGTCTCGGGTTTGGTATAAGCATTGAGATATCACATCTCATGCTATAGGAAGGGTCTCAGGATTTGAATGGGAAGAAGTTGGATATCACATCTCATGCTATAGGAAGGGTCTCAGGTTTGGTATAAGCATTGAGATATCACATCTCATGCTATAGGAAGGGTCTCAGGGTTGGAATGGGAAGGAGTTGTATATGACATCTCATGCCATAGGAAGGGTCTCAGGTTTGGTATAAGCATTGAGATATCACATCACATGCTATAGGAAGGGTCTCAGGATTGGAATGGGAAGGACTTGGATATCACATCTCATGCTATAGGCAGGGTCTCAGGTTTGGAAAGGGAAGGAGATGGATATCACATTTCATGTTAGAGGTAGGATCTCAGGTTTGGTATTAGAGGCATTGAGATACCACATCTCATGCTATCAGAAGGGTCTCAGGATTGGAATGGGAAGGAGTTGGATATCACATTTCATGCTAAAGGGAGGGTCTCAGGTTTGGTATAAGCATTGAGATATCACATCTCATGCTATAGGAAGGGTCTCAGGATTGGAATGGGAAGGATTTGGATATCACATCTTATGCTATAGGAAGGGTCTCAGGTTTGGTATAAGCATTGAGATATCACATCTCATGCTATAGGAAGGGTCTCAGGATTGGAATGGGAAGAAGTTGGATATCACATCTCATGCTATAGGAAGGGTCTCAGGTTTGGTATAAGCATTGAGATATCACATCTCATGCTATAGGAAGGGTCTCAGGGTTGGAATGGGAAGGAGTTGCATATGACATCTCATGCCATAGGAAGGGTCTCAGGTTTGGTATAAGCATTGAGATATCACATCACATGCTATAGGAAGGGTCTCAGGATTGGAATGGGAAGTACTTGGATATCACATCTCATGCTATAGGCAGGGTCTCAGGTTTGGAAAGGGAAGGAGATGGATATCACATTTCATGTTAGAGGTAGGATCTCAGGTTTGGTATTAGAGGCATTGAGATATCACATCTCATGCTATCAGAAGGGTCTCAGGATTGGAATGGGAAGGAGTTGGATATCACATTTCATGCTAAAGGGAGGGTCTCAGGTTTGGAAGGGGAAGGATTTGGAAATCACATCTCATATTATAGGAAGGATCTCAGGTTTGGTATTAGAAGCATTGAGATATCACTTCTCATGCTATCGGAAGGATCTCAGGTTTGGTATAAGAGGCATTGAGATATCACATCTCATGCTATCATAAGGGTCTCAGGATTGGAATGGGAAGGAGTTGGATATCACATCTCATGTTATAGGAAGGATCTCAGGTTTGGTATTAGAAGCATTGAGACATCACATCTCATGCTATAGGAAGGGTCTCAGGATTGGAATGGGAAGGAGTTGGATATCACATCTCATGCTATAGGAAGGGTCTCAGATTTGGTATAAGCATTGAGATATCACATCTCATGCTATAGGAAGGGTCTCAGGATTGGAATGGGAAGGATTTGGATATCACATCTTATGCTATAGGAAGGGTCTCAGGTTTGGTATAAGCATGGAGATATCACTTCTCATGCTATAGGAAGGGTCTCAGGATTGGAATGGGAAGGAGTTGGATATCACGTCTCATGCTATAGGAAGGGTCTCAGATTTGGTATAAGCATTGAGATATCACATCTCATGCTATAGGAAGGGTCTCAGGATTGGAATGGGAAGGAGTTGTATATGACATCTCAGGCCATAGGAAGGGTCTCAGATTTGGTATAAGCATTGAGATATCACATCTCATGATATCGGAAGGGTCTCAGGATTGGAATGGGAAGGAGTTGGATATCACATCTCATGATAAAGGAAGGGTCTAAGGTTTGGAAGGGGAAGGATTTGGATATCACATCTCATGTTATAGGACGGGTCTCAGGTTTGGTATTAGAAGCATTGAGATATCAAGTCTCATGGTATAAGAAGGGTCTCAGGATTGGAATGGGAAGGAGTTGGATATCACATCTCCTGCCATAGTATGGGTCTCAGGTTTGGTAGAAGCATTGGGATATCACATCTCATGCTATCGGAAGGGTATCAGTATTGGATTTGGAAGGAGTTGGATATCCCATCTCATGCTATAGGAAAGGTCTCAGGTTGGAATGGGAAGGAGTTGGATATCACATTTCATGTTATAGGAAGGGTCTCAGGATTGGAATGGGAAGGACTTGGATATCATATCTCATGCTATAGGAAGGCTCTCAGGTTTGGAAGGGGAAGGAGTTGGATATCACATTTCATGTTAGAGGAAGGATCTCAGGTTTGGTATTAGAGGCCTTGAGATATCATCTCATGCTATAGGAAGGGTCTCAGGATTGGAATGGGAAGGAGTTGGATATCACATCTCAAGCTATAGGAAGGGACTCAGGTTTGGTATAAGCATTGAGATATCACATCTCATGCTATAGGAAGGGTCTCAGGATTGGAATGGGAAGAAGTTGGATATCACATCTCATGCTATAGGAAGGGTCTCAGGATTGGAATGGGAAGGAGTTGTATATGCCATCTCATGCCATAGGAAGGGTCTCAGGTTTGGTATAAGCATTGAGATATCACATCACATGCTATAGGAAGGGTCTCAGGATTGGAATGGGAAGGACTTGGATATCACATATCATGCTATAGGCAGGGTCTCAGGTTTGGAAAGGGAAGGAGATGGATATCACATTTCATGTTAGAGGTAGGATCTCAGGTTTGGTATTAGAGGCATTGAGATATCACATCTCATGCTATCAGAAGGGTCTCAGGATTGGAATGGGAAGGAGTTGGATATCACATCTCATGCTAAAGGGAGGGTCTAAGGTTTGGAAGGGGAAGGATTTGGAAATCACATCTCATATTATAGGAAGGATCTCAGGTTTGGTATTAGAAGCATTGAGATATCACATCTCATGCTATCGGAAGGATCTCAGGTTTGATATAAGAGGCATTGAGATATCACATCTCATGCTATCATAAGGGTCTCAGGATTGGAATGGGAAGGAGTTGGATATCACATCTCATGTTATAGGAAGGATCTCAGGTTTGGTATTGGAAGCATTGAGACTTCACATCTCATGCTATAGGAAGGGTCTCAGGATTGCAATGGGAAGGAGTTGGATATCACATCTCATGCTATAGGAAGGGTCTCAGATTTGCTATAAGCATTGAGATATCACATCTCATGCTATAGGAAGGGTCTCAGGATTGGAATGGGAAGGAGTTGTATATGACATCTCAGGCCATAGGAAGGGTCTCAGGTTTGATATAAGCATTGAGATATCACATCTCTGCTATCGGAAGGGTCTCAGGATTGGAATGGGAAGGAGTTGGATATCCCATCTGAGTTGGATATCCCATCTCATGTTATAGGAAGGGTCTCAGGTTTGGTATTAGAAGCATTGAGATATCACATCTCATGCTATAGGAAGGGTCTCAGGATTGTAATGGGGAGGACTTGGATGTCACATCTCATGCTATAGGGAGGGTCTCAAGTTTGATATTAGAAGCATTGAGATAACAAATGTCATGATATCGGAAGGGTCTCAGGATTGGAATGGGAAGGAGTTGGATATCACATCTCATGATAAAGGAAGGGTCTAAGGTTTGGAAGGGGAAGGATTTGGATATCACATCTCATGTTATAGGATGGGTCTCAGGTTTGGTATTAGAAGCATTGAGATATCAAGTCTCATGGTATAGGAAGGGTCTCAGAATTGGAATCGGAAGAAGTTGGATATCACATCTCAAGCTATAGGAAGGGTCTCAGGATTGGAATGGGAAGGAGTTTGATATCACATCTCATGCCATAGTATGGGTCTCAGATTTGGTAGAAGCATTGGGATATCACATCTCATGCTATCGGAATGGTATCAGTATTGGATTTGGAAGGAGTTGGATATCCCATCTCATGCTATAGGAAAGGTCTCAGGTTGGAATGGGATGGAGTTGGATATCACATTTCATGTTATAGGAAGGGTCTCAGGATTGGAATGGGAAGGACTTGGATATCATATCTCATGCTATAGGAAGGCTCTCAGGTTTGGAAGGGGAAGGAGTTGGATAACACATTTCATGTTAGAGGAAGGATCTCATGGTTTGGTGTTAGAGGCCTTGAGATATCACATCTCATGCTATAGGAAGGGTCTCAGGATTGGAATGGGAAGGAGTTGGATATCACATCTCATGCTATAGGAAGGGTCTCAGGATTGGAATTGGAAGGAGTTGGATATCCCATCTCATGTTATAGGACGGGTCTCAGGTTTGTTATTAGAATCATTGAGATATCATATTGCACGCTGCAGGAAGGGTCTAAGGATTGGAATGGGAAGGACTTGGATATCACATCTCATGCTATAGATAGGCTCTCAGATTTGGAAAGGGAAGGAGTTGGATATCACATTTCATGTTAGAGGAAGGATCTTAGGTTTGGCATTAGAGGCATTGAGATATCACATCTCATGCTATAGGAAGGGTCTCAGGATTGGAATGGGAAGGAGTTGGATATCACATCTCATGCTATAGGAAGGGTCTCAGGTTTGGTATAAGCATTGAGATATCACATCTCATGCTATAGGAAGGGTCTCAGGATTGGAATGGGAAGGAGTTGTATATGACATCTCATGCCGTAGGAAGGGTCTCAGGTTTCGTATAAGCATTGAGATATCACATCTCTGCTATTGGAAGGGTCTCAGGATTGGAATGGGAAGGAGTTGGATATCCCATCTCATGTTATAGGAAGAGTCTCAGGTTTGGTATTAGAAGCATTGGATATCACATATCATGCTATAGGAAGTGTCTCAGGATTGGAATGGGAAGGACTTGGATATCACATCTCATGCTATAGGGAGGGTCTCAAGTTTGATATTAGAAGCATTGAGATATCACATCTCATGCTATAGGAAGGGTCTCAGGATTGGAATGGGAAGGAGTTGGATATCACATCTCATGCTATAGGAAGGGTCTCAGGTTTGGTATAAGCAGTGAGATATCACATCTCATGCTATAGGAAGGGTCTCATGGTTGGAATGGGAAGGAGTTGGATATCACATCTCATGTTATAGGAAGGATCTCAGGTTTGGTATAAGCATTGAGATATCACATCTCTGCTATCGGAAGGGTCTCAGGATTGGAATGGGAAGTAGTTGGATATTCCCATCTCATGTTATAGGAAGGGTCTCAGGTTTGGTATTAGAAGCATTGAGATATCACATCTCATGCTGTAGGAAGGGTCTCAGGATTGGAATTGGAAGGAGTTGGATATCACATCTCATGCTATAGGAAGGATCACAGGTTTGGTATTAGAAGCATTGAGATATCACATCTCATGCTATCAGAAGGGTCTCAGGATTGGAATGGGAAGGAGTTGGATATCACATCTCATGCTATAGGAAGGGTCTCAGGTTTGGAACGGGAAGGAGTTGGATATCCCATCTCATGTTATAGGACGGGTCTCAGGTTTGGTATTAGAAGCATTGAGATATCACATCGCATGCTGTAGGAAGGATCTCAGGTTTGGAATGGGAAGGAATTGGATATCACATCTCATGTCATAGGAAGTATCTCAGGTTTGGTATTAGAAGCATTGAGATATCACATCTCATGCTTTAGGAATGGTCTCAGGATTGGAATGGGTAGGAGTTGGATATTACGTTCTTGCTATAGGAAGGGTCTCATGTTTGGAATGGGAAGGAGTTGGATATCACATATGCTATAGGAAGGGTCTCAGGTTTGGAACGGGAAGGAGTTGGATATCACATCTCATGCTATAGGTAGGCTCTCAGGTTTGGTATAAGCATTGAGATATCACATCTCATGCTATAGGAAGGGTCTCAGGATTGGAATGGGAAGGATTTGGATATCACATCTCATGCTATAGGAAGGGTCTCAGGTTTGGTATAAGCATGGAGATATCACTTCTCATGCTATAGGAAGTGTCTCAGGATTGGAATGGGAAGGAGTTGGATATCACATCTCATGTTATAGGAAGGATCTCGGGTTTGGTATTAGAAGCATTGAGACATCACATCTCATGCTATAGGAAGGGTCTCAGGATTGGAATGGGAAGTAGTTGGATATCACATCTCATGCTAAAGGGAGGGTCTCAGGTTTGGAAGGGGAAGGATTTGGATATTACATCTTGTGTTATAGGAATGATCTCAGGTTTGGTATTAGAAGCATTCAGATATCACATCTCATGCTATCGGAAGGATCTCAGGTTTAGTATTAAAAGCATTGAGATATCAAATCTCATGCTATAGGAAGGGTCGCAGGATTGGAATGGGAAGGAGTTCGATATCACATCTCATGCTATAGGAAGGGTCTCAGGTTTGGTATAAGTATTGAGATATCACATCTCATGCTATAGGAAGGGTCTCAGGGTTGGAATGGGAAGGAGTTGTATATGACATCTCATGCCACAGGAAGGGTCTCAGGTTTGGTATAAGCATTGAGATATCACATCTCTGCTATCGGAAGGGTCTCAGGATTCGAATGGGAAGGAGTTGGATATCCCATCTTACGTTATAGGAAGGGTCTCAGGTTTGGTATTAGAAGCATTGAGATATCACATCTCATGCTATAGGAAGGGTCTCAGGATTGGAATGGGAAGGACTTGGATATCTCATTCTATAGGGAGGGTCTCACGTTTGGAAAGGGAAGGAGTTGGATATCACATTTCATGTTAGATGTAGGATCTCAGGTTTGGTATTAGAGGCATTGAGATATCACATCTCATGCTATCAGAAGGGTCTCAGGATTGGAATGGGAAGGAGTTGGATATCACATCTCATGCTAAAGGGAGGGTCTCAGGAATGGAAGGGGAAGGATTTGGATATCACATCTCATGTTATAGGAAGGATCTCAGGTTTGGTATTAGAAGCATTGAGATATCACATCTCATGCTATCGGAAGGATCTCAGGTTTGGTATTAGAGGCATTGAGATATCACATCTCATGCTAAAGGGAGGGTCTCAGGATTGGAATGGAAGGAGTTGGATATCACATCTCATGTTATAGGAAGGATCTCAGGTTTGGTATTAGAAGCTGTTAGGAAAGATTTCGTTATTGTAGGGAACTTTCCTTCCATGTGGCAACCCCTAAACTTTTTGCTATTGTTTTCAACCTGTTCCTTGACTTTGCCAGAGAAGTGCAGCCTTCTGCCGTACTCCTCTGGGCTTTCGCTCCTTTCTTACGGGGAAACTGACATGCCCTTAAGACAGTCAGTACCGGGGAACGCTGTTTCCCGTAGTTTCTTTTATCGTGTCGCCATTTTAGTGCAACACGACACAAGAGGGCACTGTAAGCTAAGTTACAGCTCTCTTGGGTCTCTAGCCTTCTACAGACCCTAGACACTCTTGTAGGATGGTTTTTGGATCGGTGCAAGTCATTCAGGGACTGGGCTGGTGGCAGCGATCATTTGGTTTATTTTGAGCTCCTTTTGCCGTTCTGAGCACGTTTTTGCCGCGAACACAAAAGGGTGGCCCGGCTACACAAAATGGCCGGACCACGAGGCTCCTTTGTCTAGTCCACTGTCCGTCTTGCTCCCTTTACCTTCCCCCGGGTCAGGCGACCCGGGGCCTTCCTTATTTGGGCATGTAGTTCCCCGCGAAACACGGTTGCTTTCGCGGGCTTCTACATGTCGTTTGAGTGCCCCCAGGATGTGGGATGGGCTGTCTGGTCCCAATACACATCCTGGGTGCCAGAGAGTCTAGGGTGGTGTGAATGCCTGGGACCACTGTGGTCCGTGATTGGTCCACGTATGGTATGTGTGTTGATGAGCGGATCTCCCATTGGCTCCCCTCCGTTTTGGCGCGAAGGGAACCGTGGATAAGAGGGAGCTGGAAACACCACTACCATGTCGATCTCCTGAGTTCTTACGAACCCAGGGATACAGGAGCCAAGTATCCTGCGAACACGAGGCTGGACCGAGGAATCGCTGGTGACCCCCTGAAGAACTTCTGCTCCTCATTGCTGTCGTCCGGTGAAGCCCTTTCCACCTAAGATCGAACAAGAAGGCCTGTACTGGCGCTTCGACCTATTGGAATAGCAGGACCAGCTATTCCCGGCACCTTCATCAACTCCTGCTGTAAGCCTTCGGAAGTGTCTCTGGGCCATCCAGTTGACTGACCAGCTTACTAAGGAGGCCTGCTCTGTAATCGCCGACAGGTTGGGTGGTATTCTGAGTCCGGGGCATGCTCACACGCTTCGTTTGCTTAGCAGTCCTAAGCTAGAGGTGAGCAGTGCTCGTTTGGCTTGAATACACCCGGCCGTTCCGTTGCCCTGCTGTGGCGACAAAACTGTGCTTGTTTCTTCGATCGGGACGTCTTTTTACTCTGCACGACGACGAGACGTTCCCTGCTCTTCAGAACCTGCCAGAAGCTGTATCTATCGAGGAGAAGCTCGGGCCTGCTTGCTTCGGGGACCGGTGAGTAGATTAGCTAGGATCTGGTCGCCCTCCTGCAGTGCCCCTTGCTTTTCCCCGCTGTAAATACAGCACCCCTTGTCCGTACTCGCGCCCTGCTTCTGCCTCACAGTGGAGGCTGCGCTAGAGTCGCGGACCGTGTTCTCCTTCATTAGAGCTCCCTACAGAGCTGTTCAACGTCCTCCGAAGAGCTTCACCTTCTGCCCATTGGCACCGGCGTGTGCAGGTACTTTTGAGCGCTAGGCTCCACTCTTCGTAGGGATTGGACTACCATCTAGTTAGGGGCCTCAGAAGGCGGACATATCACACGCATTGGTTCGCACTGCCTGTTTTCCTTCCCCTGCAGGTGGATAACATATTTCGTGCTGCTAATGCTGTGAAACTGTGTATTCTGTATATATATTGGGTGGATAGTGTATGTGTTGGTTTAATATCGTTGTATATTGCTGCTTTTACTGTAGTTATTAGTTTCAAGGCCTTATAATAAATGTGTATCTATTTTTGATATAAACAACTGTTTGGAGTAGTTTGTAAGCGCTCTTGCTTTGTGTGCTCATTGCGGGCTTTCAGTCACCCTCACCCCTCTTGAGACCTAGTCTTGACCGCCGCGATCGCTACCTTGATTGGTCTGGCTTGTCCAGAGGTTACCCTGTTCCAAGTAATTAGGTTGGCCTTCTGAACCTCTGCGCCACCAGGACAGAGTTCAGAAATCCGTCTTAACAAATTGGTGTACAGCGGTGGGATACGACTGAAGGTATCCAGTGTTGCGCACGAGCTAAGGCGTTTTCAGGTTATTCCAACCAGGACACGCAGTAAAGTATTGAATATAACGTTAAAAAGGCCATAGTCCTATCGACAGTATGGAAACGAATACTTTATTAACCTTAAATGCTTCGAAATCTGAAACATTGAAGAAGATGTGTGCGGAGAGAGGGGTTTCCTCTCAAGGCACTAAATTGGAAATGATCCAGAGAATCGTGGCGTGGCAAGAAGCGCAGCTTGACGCTATAACTTCCGAGGACAGTGCAGAAGGTGGTGGGGCTGCTCTCACTGGCAGAACCGACGGTTCTGCCGCTGCACTGATCCATCACGACCACGAGGACAGGGAGGATGTAATGTCTAACGTTTCCTCTGCCAGTGTTGATGGGGAGGCTATGCTTGAATTCAAGAAGCAAGAGCTGCGGTTTAGGCAGCAGGAGCTTGAATTCAGCATAGCCAAACTGAAAATCGACCAGGCAGAAAAACAAAAAGACAGGGATCACCAGTTGGAACTGGCCAAGCTTCAGTTCGCAAATGGGTCCAAGGGTCCTGGACATGGTTCTGGGGCTTCCTCTCATCCACGGTTTCCAAAAGATCTGCTCAGTGTGTATGAGGAACGAAATGACATTATGGACTGGTTAAATGCGTTTGAGTATGCATGCGAGGTTCAAGAGGTTGATAATGCGGATAAGATTGCATGGTTACTCAGCAGACTGCCCCATTCTGGTTGCAGTGCCATTATGGAAATGTCGAAGGCTGAGCGCGCTGATTTTGCAATGTTGAAGCAGACTCTCATTTTAAAGTTTGGGAAGACTCCGACCCAATATTTGAAAAGGTTTAGAGAGTATAAGAAAAAGGAAGGTGGTACTTGGGTGTCGTATGTAGCTGAGTCCCTGAAAAACTTGACTGGCTGGGTTGAAGGTTATAAGGTTTCTACCTTCGAAGGCATGATCAATCTGGTCATGCTGGAACACATTTTTGCTTCTTCTTCCCCGGAGCTTAAGCAGCATTTGGCCGATTCGAAGGAGATAGATCCTAAGAAGCTGGCCATTGCAGCAGACTTATGGGTGTCACATCGAGTGTCCCATAAGGACAAAACTCATCCTGGTAAGCAGGAGGAAGGGAAAAAGACCAAAGATATGGAGGGTGGGGAATCTGCTAAATCATCTTCCCATAAGGGCCACAAAAAGAAAAATAAGGGTAAGCCATCCGAGAACTCACAGGGTAGTGGAGGTTCGCCTCCGAAACAGAACTCTGGTTATAATAAGCCTCCCTACGTAAACAGACCCAATGGGGCTTGTTTTTCTTGTGGAGCAACTGACCATGTGAAGGGGGATCCCCGTTGTAAGGTTAGACCTTTGGGGGTCCACTCCGCTAATCTGGCCTTCTCCTCCTACGAGGAAGAAGAGATTACAGGAGCATCCTTCTCCTCAGACTCATTTCCCAGCGGAATAGAGGCTGAGGTAGTTTTAGTGTCCCTGGGTTCCTGGGAGCCTAAAGTCGCAGAGGCGTATGCTAGGATTCCGGATAATACCAAGCACTACTTTAAAGACAGTGTGCTGATCAATGGAGTGGATACTCCAGCTCTTAGGGATAGTGGGTGCAGTCGAACTGTAGTGGATTCTACCTTGGTAGACTCAGAGGAAGTTGCCAGAGCTACTCTGATGCCCACTAAGTTGGCTGACGGCCCCCTCCGTATGTTTCCCGTGATCCCTGTTAATCTAACTTTAAATGGTACAGCAGTTAGGATTCCAGTGAGCATTCAGAGAAACGTCCCGGGAAAGGTCTTGTTGGGCAATGATCTCAGAGCTCTAGGGCTCGTAGGAGACACTGCCGAAAGACCCTACACACGGTCTCAAGCACGGGCAGCATTGGCCAAGTCCAATACGCCGCCCCAGCCGAAGGGGAAACCCAAGGCGAAAGGAGTCAACAAGTCCCGACGGGGGAAAGAGAATATTCCCCCGAACTCGCCTACCACTGCGGTGGAGGGAGTTGGTCAATCGCCCGAGCCTGACGAGGAGGTGGCGATGCCTGAAGTGTTCGACCCCAACGACCATCCTGAACTAAAAGACTTGTTAGTTGAAGGAGGTCCTGATAGGGACGACTTCAGTAAGGGCCAACGTGAGTGCCCATCTCTGGAAGGCCTAAGGAGACAGGCCTGCTCCCAGCTTGAGGGTGAACCTCCTGGGAAGCATCGGATTTATTGGGAAGGTGGACTCCTGTACAGTGAGCCCACAGAGTCTACAGAAGGAGACCATAGGAGGTTGGTGGTTCCCCTTTCTGTTAGACCCTTCCTCCTGCAGTTGGCGCATGAAGTTCCCCTTGCTGGTCACCTTGGAATGAAGAGGACCAAGCAAAGGTTATCTATGCACTTCTACTGGCCCAAGATGGGGGTGCAAGTAGAAAGTCACTGCAGGAGTTGTGCCTCCTGCCAGTTGTCTGGTAAGGTTGGCGCGACAATCCAAGCTCCGTTGGTACCGCTCCCAGTTGTGGGGGTACCATTTGAAAGGGTAGGGATCGACATCGTTGGTCCCCTTGACCCGCAAACATCCTCAGGCAATAGGTTTATCCTGGTGCTGGTCGACCATGCAACCAGGTATCCTGAGGCCATCCCATTAAAGACTGTAACTGCCAAGTCAGTTGCAAAAGCGTTACTCGGCATATTTACTAGGGTTGGCTTCCCTAAAGAAGTTGTGTCAGATCGTGGCAGCAACTTTATGTCGAAGTATATGCAGGCTATGTGGAAAGAATGTGGGGTCACCTACAAGTTCTCTTCTGCATACCACCCCCAGACCAATGGTCTGGTGGAGCGTTTCAACAGAACGCTAAAGAGCATGATTGGGGCTCTGGAGGAGCCCCAGAGGAGGAAATGGGACCTTCTTTTACCATGCTTGTTGTTTGCCTACAGAGAGGTACCACAGGAGGGTGTTGGCTTCAGCCCCTTCGAACTTCTGTTCGGTCATCCCGTACGGGGACCCTTAGCCATCGTCAAAGAGGGATGGGAAATGCCCACTCCCCCTGTTACTACCAATGTAGTTGACTATGTGCTAGGGCTCAGAAAACGGATGGTACTCCTGATGGGCTTGGCTAGTGAAAAGTTGAAGGCCGGACAAGCGCTGGTGAAACATTGGTACGACCAGAAAGCTTCCTTAATTCACTTTACCCCTGGTCAGCAAGTCCTGATCATGAACCCTATAAGGCCTCGCGCTTTACAGGACAAATGGTCAGGCCCTTACACAGTGGTGGAGCCCCTGGGTGAGGTGAACTATTTAGTGGACCTTGGAAGGCCTGGACAGGCTCCAAAAGTGTTCCACGTAAATAGGCTGAAGGCTTTCGTCCCAAGAGTCGAAATCGCAGCACTGCTACTGGCGTCAGACGTTGAGGAAGAGGAGTCAGAACCTCTTCCCGACCTGTTCCAAAGCGGTCCTTCAGATAGCTCCGTTGAGGGTGTCCGAGTGGCCCCTCACCTGACTTCTGATCAGCAGGCTGAGGTGAAAAGTTTGCTTAGGCAGTTTTCCCCCCTGTTTTCACAGTCGCCTGGTTTGACACCTTGGTGCAAACATAACATTGACACAGGAGACAGTGTACCTACCAAAAGTAGGGGATACAGGATGTCGGATAAAGTACGGTCTTATATTAAGACCGAGGTCAACAAGATGTTAGACCTTGGGGTGATTGAACCCTCTAGTAGTCCTTGGTCCAGTCCTGTGGTTCTGGTTCCAAAAGCAGGCACTTCTGAATTGAGGTTCTGCGTGGATTACAGGGCTCTGAATGCTGTCACCAAGACAGACGCTCACCCCTTGCCTCGAACTGACGAGCTGGTGGATACCTTGGGTGCCTCCAAGTACCTCAGCACGTTTGACCTGACTGCGGGCTATTGGCAAATAGCTTTAGCAGAACATGCCAAGGAGAAGACAGCATTTTCAACTCCCGACGGGCTTTACCAATTCCGGGTAATGCCGTTCGGATTGAAGAATGCACCTGCCACTTTCCAGAGGCTTGTGAATCATGTGTTGAATGGGTTGGACGAATTCTGTCTTGCATATCTGGACGATATAGCAGTTTTCAGTGCCACCTGGGAAGACCATGTGAAACACCTCGGGATTGTGCTCCAGGCTCTTCAGAAAGCCCACTTGACCATAAAGGCGAGTAAATGCCAGATTGGACAAGGCTCAGTGGTTTACCTTGGGCATGAAGTAGGTGGAGGAAGGATACAGCCTCTCCCCAGTAAAGTACAAGCAGTACAAGACTGGCCTACCCCCACTACACAAACCCAAGTGAGAGCCTTCTTAGGACTCACGGGTTATTACCGCAATTTTATGGCAGACTATGGCACCATAGCTGCTCCTCTGACTGCCCTCACAACTCCGAAGAAACCCAAGAAGGTAACTTGGACTGACGAGTGTGAGAAGGCCTTCAATGGCTTGAAAGACTCCTTGTGCCAGGCCCCTGTGCTCAGGGCCCCTGATTATCAAAGACCTTTTATCGTGCAGACGGATGCCTCTGACACTGGGATAGGAGCTGTACTATCACAAGTAGATGAGAAGGGTAAGGAACACCCTATCGGTTTTATTAGTCGCCAGCTTAAGGACAGAGAGCTCAGATGGTCCACGGTAGAGAAAGAATGTTTCTCTGTTGTGTGGGCCCTAAGGAAGCTGCGGCCCTACCTCTATGGGACCCACTTCACTGTGCAGACTGACCATAAGCCGTTAAAGTGGCTAATGAACATGAAGGGGGAGAATCCAAAGTTGCTTAGGTGGTCCATAAGTCTACAAGGCTTCGACTTCACTATTGAGCATAGGCCAGGTGTCCAACATAGCAATGCTGATGGGTTGTCCAGAATGTTTTACCGACCTGAACAAGAGACTCATCCAGGGGTGGATTAGTTCCCCCTGTCCATAGTCTGGGAGGGGCGAGTGTTAGGAAAGATTTCGTTATTGTAGGGAACTTTCCTTCCATGTGGCAACCCCTAAACTTTTTGCTATTGTTTTCAACCTGTTCCTTGACTTTGCCAGAGAAGTGCAGCCTTCTGCCGTACTCCTCTGGGCTTTCGCTCCTTTCTTACGGGGAAACTGACATGCCCTTAAGACAGTCAGTACCGGGGAACGCTGTTTCCCGTAGTTTCTTTTATCGTGTCGCCATTTTAGTGCAACACGACACAAGAGGGCACTGTAAGCTAAGTTACAGCTCTCTTGGGTCTCTAGCCTTCTACAGACCCTAGACACTCTTGTAGGATGGTTTTTGGATCGGTGCAAGTCATTCAGGGACTGGGCTGGTGGCAGCGATCATTTGGTTTATTTTGAGCTCCTTTTGCCGTTCTGAGCACGTTTTTGCCGCGAACACAAAAGGGTGGCCCGGCTACACAAAATGGCCGGACCACGAGGCTCCTTTGTCTAGTCCACTGTCCGTCTTGCTCCCTTTACCTTCCCCCGGGTCAGGCGACCCGGGGCCTTCCTTATTTGGGCATGTAGTTCCCCGCGAAACACGGTTGCTTTCGCGGGCTTCTACATGTCGTTTGAGTGCCCCCAGGATGTGGGATGGGCTGTCTGGTCCCAATACACATCCTGGGTGCCAGAGAGTCTAGGGTGGTGTGAATGCCTGGGACCACTGTGGTCCGTGATTGGTCCACGTATGGTATGTGTGTTGATGAGCGGATCTCCCATTGGCTCCCCTCCGTTTTGGCGCGAAGGGAACCGTGGATAAGAGGGAGCTGGAAACACCACTACCATGTCGATCTCCTGAGTTCTTACGAACCCAGGGATACAGGAGCCAAGTATCCTGCGAACACGAGGCTGGACCGAGGAATCGCTGGTGACCCCCTGAAGAACTTCTGCTCCTCATTGCTGTCGTCCGGTGAAGCCCTTTCCACCTAAGATCGAACAAGAAGGCCTGTACTGGCGCTTCGACCTATTGGAATAGCAGGACCAGCTATTCCCGGCACCTTCATCAACTCCTGCTGTAAGCCTTCGGAAGTGTCTCTGGGCCATCCAGTTGACTGACCAGCTTACTAAGGAGGCCTGCTCTGTAATCGCCGACAGGTTGGGTGGTATTCTGAGTCCGGGGCATGCTCACACGCTTCGTTTGCTTAGCAGTCCTAAGCTAGAGGTGAGCAGTGCTCGTTTGGCTTGAATACACCCGGCCGTTCCGTTGCCCTGCTGTGGCGACAAAACTGTGCTTGTTTCTTCGATCGGGACGTCTTTTTACTCTGCACGACGACGAGACGTTCCCTGCTCTTCAGAACCTGCCAGAAGCTGTATCTATCGAGGAGAAGCTCGGGCCTGCTTGCTTCGGGGACCGGTGAGTAGATTAGCTAGGATCTGGTCGCCCTCCTGCAGTGCCCCTTGCTTTTCCCCGCTGTAAATACAGCACCCCTTGTCCGTACTCGCGCCCTGCTTCTGCCTCACAGTGGAGGCTGCGCTAGAGTCGCGGACCGTGTTCTCCTTCATTAGAGCTCCCTACAGAGCTGTTCAACGTCCTCCGAAGAGCTTCACCTTCTGCCCATTGGCACCGGCGTGTGCAGGTACTTTTGAGCGCTAGGCTCCACTCTTCGTAGGGATTGGACTACCATCTAGTTAGGGGCCTCAGAAGGCGGACATATCACACGCATTGGTTCGCACTGCCTGTTTTCCTTCCCCTGCAGGTGGATAACATATTTCGTGCTGCTAATGCTGTGAAACTGTGTATTCTGTATATATATTGGGTGGATAGTGTATGTGTTGGTTTAATATCGTTGTATATTGCTGCTTTTACTGTAGTTATTAGTTTCAAGGCCTTATAATAAATGTGTATCTATTTTTGATATAAACAACTGTTTGGAGTAGTTTGTAAGCGCTCTTGCTTTGTGTGCTCATTGCGGGCTTTCAGTCACCCTCACCCCTCTTGAGACCTAGTCTTGACCGCCGCGATCGCTACCTTGATTGGTCTGGCTTGTCCAGAGGTTACCCTGTTCCAAGTAATTAGGTTGGCCTTCTGAACCTCTGCGCCACCAGGACAGAGTTCAGAAATCCGTCTTAACAGAAGCATTGAGACATCACATCTCATGCTATAGGAAGGGTCTCAGGATTGGAATGGGAAGGAGTTGGATATCACATCTCATGCTATAGGAAGGGTCTCAGGATTGGAATGGGAAGGAGTTGTATATGACATCTCATGCCGTAGGAAGGGTCTCGGGTTTCGTATAAGCATTGAGATATCACATCTCTGCTATTGGAAGGGTCTCAGGATTGGAATGGGAAGGAGTTGGATATCCCATCTCATGTTATAGGAAGAGTCTCAGGTTTGGTATTAGAAGCATTGGATATCACATATCATGCTATAGGAAGTGTCTCAGGATTGGAATGGGAAGGACTTGGATATCACATCTCATGCTATAGGGAGGGTCTCAAGTTTGATATTAGAAGCATTGAGATATCACATCTCATGCTATAGGAAGGGTCTCAGGATTGGAATGGGAAGGAGTTGGATATCACATCTCATGCTATAGGAAGGGTCTCAGGTTTGGTATAAGCATGGAGATATCACATCTCATGCTATAGGAAGGGTCTCATGGTTGGAATGGGAAGGAGTTGGATATCACATCTCATGTTATAGGAAGGATCTCAGGTTTGGTATAAGCATTGAGATATCAAATCTCTGCTATCGGAAGGGTCTCAGGATTGGAATGGGAAGTAGTTGGATATTCCCATCTCATGTTATAGGAAGGGTCTCAGGTTTGGTATTAGAAGCATTGAGATATCACATCTCATGCTGTAGGAAGGGTCTCAGGATTGGAATTGGAAGGAGTTGGATATCACATCTCATGCTATAGGAAGGATCACAGGTTTGGTATTAGAAGCATTGAGATATCACATCTCATGCTATCAGAAGGGTCTCAGGATTGGAATGGGAAGGAGTTGGATATCACATCTCATGCTATAGGAAGGGTCTCAGGTTTGGAACGGGAATGAGTTGGATATCATATCTCATGTTATAGGAAGAGTCTCAGGTTTGGTATAAGCATTGAGATATCACATCTCTGCTATCGGAGGTGTCTCAGGATTGGGATGGGAAGGAGTTGGATATCACATCTCATGCTATAGGAAGGGTATCAGGTTTGGAACGGGAAGGAGTTGGATATCCCATCTCATGTTATAGGACGGGTCTCAGGTTTGGTATTAGAAGCATTGAGATATCACATCGCATGCTGTAGGAAGGATCTCAGGTTTGGAATGGGAAGGAATTGGATATCACATCTCATGTCATAGGAAGTATCTCAGGTTTGGTATTAGAAGCATTGAGATATCACATCTCATGCTTTAGGAATGGTCTCAGGATTGGAATGGGTAGGAGTTGGATATTACGTTCTTGCTATAGGAAGGGTCTCATGTTTGGAATGGGAAGGAGTTGGATATCACATATGCTATAGGAAGGGTCTCAGGTTTGGAACGGGAAGGAGTTGGATATCACATCTCATGCTATAGGTAGGCTCTCAGGTTTGGTATAAGCATTGAGATATCACATCTCATGCTATAGGAAGGGTCTCAGGATTGGAATGGGAAGGATTTGGATATCACATCTCATGCTATAGGAAGGGTCTCAGGTTTGGTATAAGCATGGAGATATCACTTCTCATGCTATAGGAAGTGTCTCAGGATTGGAATGGGAAGGAGTTGGATATCACATCTCATGTTATAGGAAGGATCTCAGGTTTGGTATTAGAAGCATTGAGACATCACATCTCATGCTATAGGAAGGGTCTCAGGATTGGAATGGGAAGTAGTTGGATATCACATCTCATGCTAAAGGGAGGGTCTCAGGTTTGGAAGGGGAAGGATTTGGATATTACATCTTGTGTTATAGGAATGATCTCAGGTTTGGTATTAGAAGCATTCAGATATCACATCTCATGCTATCGGAAGGATCTCAGGTTTAGTATTAAAAGCATTGAGATATCAAATCTCATGCTATAGGAAGGGTCGCAGGATTGGAATGGGAAGGAGTTCGATATCACATCTCATGCTATAGGAAGGGTCTCAGGTTTGGTATAAGTATTGAGATATCACATCTCATGCTATAGGAAGGGTCTCAGGGTTGGAATGGGAAGGAGTTGTATATGACATCTCATGCCACAGGAAGGGTCTCAGGTTTGGTATAAGCATTGAGATATCACATCTCTGCTATCGGAAGGGTCTCAGGATTCGAATGGGAAGGAGTTGGATATCCCATCTTACGTTATAGGAAGGGTCTCAGGTTTGGTATTAGAAGCATTGAGATATCACATCTCATGCTATAGGAAGGGTCTCAGGATTGGAATGGGAAGGACTTGGATATCACATCTCATTCTATAGGGAGGGTCTCACGTTTGGAAAGGGAAGGAGTTGGATATCACATTTCATGTTAGATGTAGGATCTCAGGTTTGGTATTAGAGGCATTGAGATATCACATCTCATGCTATCAGAAGGGTCTCAGGATTGGAATGGGAAGGAGTTGGATATCACATCTCATGCTAAAGGGAGGGTCTCAGGAATGGAAGGGGAAGGATTTGGATATCACATCTCATGTTATAGGAAGGATCTCAGGTTTGGTATTAGAAGCATTGAGATATCACATCTCATGCTATCGGAAGGATCTCAGGTTTGGTATTAGAGGCATTGAGATATCACATCTCATGCTAAAGGGAGGGTCTCAGATTTGGAAGGGGAAGGATTTGGATATCACATCTCTTGTTATAGGAAGGATCACAGGTTTGGTATTAGAAGCATTGAGATATCACATCTCATGCTATGGGAAGGGTCTCAGGATTGGAATGGGAAGGAGTTGCATATCGCATCTCATGCTATAGGAAGGGTCTCAGGTTTGGAACGGGAAGGAGTTAGATATCACATCTCATGTTATAGTAAGAGTCTCAGGTTTGGTATAAGCATTGAGATTTCACATCTCTGCTATCGGAGGTGTCTCAGGATTGGGATGGGAAGGAATTGGATATCACATCTCATGCTATAGGAAGGGTATCAGGTTTGGAACGGGAAGGAGTTGGATATCCCATCTCATGTTATAGGTCGGGTCTCAGTTTTGAGATTAGAAGCATTGAGATATCACATCACATGCTGTAGGAAGGGTCTCAGGTTTGGAATGAGAAGGATTTAGATATCACATCTCATGTCATAGGAAGGATCTCAGGTTTGGTATAAGCATTGAGATATCACATCTCTGCTATTGGAAAGGTCTCAAGATTGGAATGGGAAGGACTTGGATATCACAATTCATGTTATAGGAAGGGTCTCAGGTTTGGTATTAGAAGCATTGAGATATGACATCTCATGCTATAGGAAGGGTCTCAGGATTGGAATGGGAAGGACTTGGATATCACATCTCATGTTATAGGAAGGGTCTCAGGTTTGGTATTAGAAGCATTGAGATATCACATCTCATGCTATAGGAAGGGTCTCAGGAGTGGAATGGGAAGGAGTTGGATATCACATCTCATGATAAAGGAAGGGTCTAAGGTTTGGAAGGGGAAGGATTTGGATATCACATCTCATGTTATTGGACTGGTCTCAGGTTTGGTATTAGAAGCATTGAGATATCAAGTCTCATGATATAGGACGGGAGTTTGATATCACATCTCATGCCATGGTATGGGTCTCAGGTTTTGTAGAAGCATTGGGATATCACATCTCATGCTATCGGAAGGATATCAGGATTAGATTTGGAAGGAGTTGGATATCCCATCTCATGCTATAGGAAGGGTCTCAGGTTGGAATGGGAAGGAGTTGGATATCACATCTCATGTTATAGGAAGGGTCTCAGGATTGGAATGGGAAGGACTTGGATATCACATCTCATGCTGTAGGAAGGCTCTCAGGTTTGGAAAGGGAAGGAGTTGGATATCACATTTCATGTTAGAGGTAGGATCTCAGGTTTGGTATTAGTGGCATTGAGATATCACATCTCATGCTATCAGAAGGGTATCAGGATTGGAATGGGAAGGAATTGGATATCACATCTCATGCTAAAGGGAGGGTCTCAGGTTTGGTATTAGAAGCATTGAGATATCACATCTCATGCTATCCGAAGGATCTCAGGTTTGGTATTAGAAGCATTGAGATATCACATCTCATGCTATAGGAAGGGTCTCAGGATTGGAATGGGAAGGAGTTGGATATCACATCTCATGTTATAGGAAGGATCTCAGGTTTGGTATTAGAAGCATTGAGATATCACATCTCATGCTATAGGAAGGGTCTCAGGATTGGAATGGGAAGGAGTTGGATATCACATCTCATGCTAAAGGAAGGGTCTCAGTTTTGGTAGAAGCATTGAGATATCACATTTCATGCTATAGGAAGGGTCTCAGGATTGGAATGGGAAGGAGTTGGATATCACATCTCGTGCTATAGGAAGGGTCTCAGGTTTGGTATAAGCATTGAGATATCACATCTCTGCTATCGGAAGGGTCTCAGGATTGGAATGGGAAGGACTTAGATATCACATCTCATGCTATAGGGAGGGTCTCAGTATTGATATTAGAAGCATTGAGATATCACATCTCATGCTATCGGAAGGGTCTCAGGATTGGAATGGAAGGAGCTGGATATCACATCTCATGCTTAGACCTGATATACCCTTCCTATAAAATGAGATGGGAATATCCAACTCCTTCCCATTCCAAACCTGAGATCCTTCCTATAACATGAGGTGTGATATCCAACTCCTTCCCATTCCAATCCTGAGACACTTCCTATAGCATGAGATGTGATATCTCACTGCTTATACCAAACCTGATACCCTTCCTATAGCATGAGATGTGATATCCAACTCCTTCCCATTCCAATCCTGAGTCCCTTCCTATAGCATGAGATGTGATATCTCAATGCTTCTAATATCAAACTTGAGACCCTCCCTATAGCATGAGATGTGAAATCCAAGTCCTTCACATTCCAATCCTGAGACACTTCCTATAGCATGAGATGTGATATCTCAATGCTTCTAATACCAAACCTGAGACTCTTCCTATAACATGAGATGGGATATCCAACTCCTTCCCATTCCAATCCTGAGACCCTTCCTATAGCATGAGATGTGATATCTCAATGCCTCTAATACCAAACCTGAGATCCTTCCTCTAACATGAAATGTGATATCCAACACCTTCCCTTTCCAAACCTGAGAGCCTACCTATAGCTTGAGATGTGATATCCAAGTCCTTCCCATTCCAATCCTTAGACCCTTCCTACAGCATGCAATATGATATCTCAATGATTCTAATAACAAACCTGAGACCCGTCCTATAACATGAGATGGGATATCCAACTCCTTCCCATTCCAATCCTGATACCCTTCCGATAGCATGAGATGTGATATCCCAATGCTTCTACCAAACCTGAGACCCATACTATGGCATGAGATGTGATATCAAACTCCTTCCCATTCCAATCCTGAGACCCTTCCTATAGCTTGAGATGTGATGTCCAACTCCTTCCCATTCCAATTCTGAGACCCTTCCTATACCATGAGACTTGATATCTCAATGCTTCTAAAACCAAACCTGAGACCCGTCCTATAACATGAGATGTGATATCCAAATCCTTCCCCTTCCAAACCGTAGACCCTTCCTTTATCATGAGATGTGATATCCAACTCCTTCCCATTCCAATCCTGAGACCCTTCCGATATCATGTGATGTGATATCTCAATGCTTCTAATATCAAACTTGAGACCCTCCCTATAGCATGAGATGTGATATCCAAGTCCTTCCCATTCCAATCCTGAGACCCTTCCTATAACATGAGATGGGAATATCCAACTCCTTCCCATTCACATCCTGAGACCCTTCCGATAACAGAGATGTGATATCTCAATGCTTATACCAAACCTGAGATCCTTCCTATAACATTTGATGTAATATCCAACTTCTTCCCATTCCAATCCTGAGACACTTCCTATAGCATGGATGTGATATCTCACTGCTTATACCAAACCTGAGACCCTTCCTATAGCATGAGATGTGATATCCAACTCCTTCCCATTACAATCCTGAGACCCTTCCTATAGCATGAGATGAGATATCTCAATGCTTCTAATACCAAACCTGAGACTCTTCCTATAACATGAGATGGGATATCCAACTCCTTCCCATTCCAATCCTGAGACCCTTCCGATAGTAGAGATGTGATATCTCACTGCTTATACCAAACCTGAGACCCTTCCTATAGCATGAGATGTGATATCCAACTCCTTCCCATTCCAATCCTGAGACCCTTCCTATAGCATGAGATGTGATATTTCAATGCTTATACCAAACCTGAGACCCTTCATATAGCATGAGATGTGAAATCCAACTCCTTCCCATTACAATCCTGAGACCCTTCCTATAGCATGAGATGTGATGTCTCAATGCTTTTAATACCAAACCTGAGATCCTTCCTATAACATGAGATGTGATATCCAACTCCTTCCATTCCAATCCTGAGACCCTTCCTATAGCATGAGATGTGATATCTCAATGCTTCTAATATCAAACTTGAGACCCTCCCTATAGCATGAGATGTGATATCCAAGTCCTTCCCATTCCAATCCTGAGACACTTCCTATAGCATGAGATGTGATATCTCAATGCTTCTAATACCAAACCTGAGACTCTTCCTATAACATGAGATGGGATATCCAACTCCTTCCCATTCCAATCCTGAGACCCTTCCAAAAGCAGAGATGTGATATCTCAATGCTTATACCAAACCTGAGACCCTTCCTATGGCATGAGATGTCATATACATATCCTTCCCATTCCAATCCTAAGACCCTTCCTATAGCATGAGATGTGATATCTCAATGCTTATACCAAACCTGAGACCCTTCCTATAGCATGAGATGTGATATCCAAGTCCTTCCCATTCCAATCCTGAGACCCTTCCTATAGCATGCAATATGATATCTCAATGATTCTAATAACAAACCTGAGACCCGTCCTATAACATGAGATGGGATATCCAACTCCTTCCCATTCCAATCCTGAGACCCTTCCAATAGCAGAGATGTGATATCTCAATGCTTATATCAAACCTGAGACCCTTCCTACGGCATGAGATGTCATATACAACTCCTTCCCATTCCAATCCTGAGACCCTACCCATAGCATGAGATGTGATATCTCAATGCTTATACCAAACCTCAGACCCTTCATACAGCATGAGATGTGATATCCAACTCCTTCCCATTACAATCCTGAGTCCCTTCCTATAGCATGAGATGTGATGTCTCAATGCTTCTAATACCAAACCTGAGATCCTTCCTATAACATGAGATGTGATATCCAACTCCTTCCATTCCAATCCTGAGACCCTTCCTATAGCATGAGATGTGATATCTCAATGCTTCTAATATCAAACTTGAGACCCTCCCTATAGCATGAGATGTGATAGCCAATTCCTTCCCATTCCAATCCTGAGACACTTTCTATAGCATGAGATGTGATATCTCAATGCTTCTAATACCAAACCTGAGACTCCTCCTATAACATGAGATGGGATATCCATATCCTTCCCATTCCAATCCTGAGACCCTTCCAAAACCAGAGATGTGATATCTCAATGCTTATACCAAACCTGAGACCCTTCTTATGTCATGAGATGTCATATACATATCCTTCCCATTCCAATTCTGAGACCCTTCCTATAGCATGAGATGTGATATCTCAATGCTTATACCAAACCTGAGACCCTTCATATAGCATGAGATGTGAAATCCAACTCCTTCCCATTACAATCCTGAGACCCTTCCTATAGCATGAGATGTGATATCTCAATGCTTATAATACCAAACCTGAGACCCTTCCTATAGCATGAGATGTGATATCCAAGTCCTTCCCATTCCAATCCTTAGACCCTTCCTATAGCATGCAATATGATATCTCAATGAATCTAATACCAAACCTGAGACTCTTCCTATAACATGAGATGGGATATCCAACTCCTTCCCATTCCAATCCTGAGACCCTTCCAAAAGCAGAGATGTGATATCTCAATGCTTATACCAAACCTGAGACCCTTCCTATGGCATGAGATGTCATATACATATCCTTCCCATTCCAATCCTGAGACCCTTCCTATAGCATGAGATGTGATATCTCAATGCTTATACCAAACCTGAGACCCTTCCTATAGCATGAGATGTGATATCCAAGTCCTTCCCATTCCAATCCTGAGACCCTTCCTATAGCATGCAATATGATATCTCAATGATTCTAATAACAAACCTGAGACCCGTCCTATAACATGAGATGGGATATCCAACTCCTTCCCATTCCAATCCTGAGACCCTTCCAATAGCAGAGATGTGATATCTCAATGCTTATACCAAACCTGAGACCCTTCCTACGGCATGAGATGTCATATACAACTCCTTCCCATTCCAATCCTGAGACCCTTCCCATAGCATGAGATGTGATATCTCAATGCTTATACCAAACCTGAGACCCTTCATATAGCATGAGATGTGATATCCAACTCCTTCCCATTACAATCCTGAGTCCCTTCCTATAGCATGAGATGTGATGTCTCAATGCTTCTAATACCAAACCTGAGATCCTTCCTATAACATGAGATGTGATATCCAACTCCTTCCATTCCAATCCTGAGACCCTTCCTATAGCATGAGATGTGATATCTCAATGCTTCTAATATCAAACTTGAGACCCTCCCTATAGCATGAGATGTGATATCCAAGTCCTTCCCATTCCAATCCTGAGACACTTCCTATAGCATGAGATGTGATATCTCAATGCTTCTAATACCAAACCTGAGACTCTTCCTATAACATGAGATGGGATATCCAACTCCTTCCCATTCCAATCCTGAGACC
This sequence comes from Ambystoma mexicanum, assembly GCF_040938575.1. Taxonomy (NCBI): domain Eukaryota; kingdom Metazoa; phylum Chordata; class Amphibia; order Caudata; family Ambystomatidae; genus Ambystoma; species Ambystoma mexicanum. Next base: position 346,528,041 of record NC_090936.1, read on the forward strand.
CTTCCAAAAGCAGAGATGTGATATCTCAATGCTTATACCAAACCTGAGACCCTTCCTATGGCATGAGATGTCATATACATATCCTTCCCATTCCAATCCTAAGACCCTTCCTATAGCATGAGATGTGATATCTCAATGCTTATACCAAACCTGAGACCCTTCCTATAGCATGAGATGTGATATCCAAGTCCTTCCCATTCCAATCCTTAGACCCTTCCTATAGCATGCAATATGATATCTCAATGAATCTAATACCAAACCTGAGACTCTTCCTATAACATGAGATGGGATATCCAACTCCTTCCCATTCCAATCCTGAGACCCTTCCAAAAGCAGAGATGTGATATCTCAATGCTTATACCAAACCTGAGACCCTTCCTATGGCATGAGATGTCATATACATATCCTTCCCATTCCAATCCTGAGACCCTTCCTATAGCATGAGATGTGATATCTCAATGCTTATACCAAACCTGAGACCCTTCCTATAGCATGATATGTGATATCCAAGTCCTTCCCATTCCAATCCTGAGACCCTTCCTATAGCATGCAATATGATATCTCAATGATTCTAATAACAAACCTGATACCCGTCCTATAACATGAGATGGGATATCCAGCTCCTTCCCATTCCAATCCTGAGACCCTTCCAATAGCAGAGATGTGATATCTCAATGCTTATACCAAACCTGAGACCCTTCCTACGGCATGAGATGTCATATACAACTCCTTCCCATTCCAATCCTGAGACCCTTCCCATAGCATGAGATGTGATATCTCAATGCTTATACCAAACCCGAGACCCTTCATATAGCATGAGATGTGATATCCAACTCCTTCCCATTACAATCCTGAGTCCCTTCCTATAGCATGAGATGTGATGTCTCAATGCTTCTAATACCAAACCTGAGATCCTTCCTATAACATGAGATGTGATATCCAACTCCTTCCTTTCCAATCCTGAGACCCTCCCTATAGCATGAGATGTGATATCCAATTCCTTCCCATTCCAATCCTGAGACACTTCCTATAGCATGAGATGTGATATCTCAATGCTTCTAATACCAAACCTGAGACTCCTCCTATAACATGAGATGGGATATCCATATCCTTCCCATTCCAATCCTGAGACCCTTCCAAAAGCAGAGATGTGATATCTCAATGCTTATACCAAACCTGAGACCCTTCTTATGTCATGAGATGTCATATACATATCCTTCCCATTCCAATCCTGAGACCCTTCCTATAGCATGAGATGTGATATCTCAATGCTTATACCAAACCTGAGACCCTTCCTATAGCATGAGATGTGATATCCAACTCCTTCCCATTCCAATCCTGAGACCCTTCCTATAGCATGAGATGTGATATCTCAATGCCTTTAATACCAAACCTGAGATCCTTCCTCTAACATGAAATGTGATATCCAACTCCTTCCCTTTCCAAACCTGAGAGCCTACCTATAGCATGAGATGTGATATCCGAGTCCTTCCCATTCCAATCCTTAGACCCTTCCTATAGCATGCAATATGATATCTCAATGATTCTAATAACAAACCTGAGACCCGTCCTATAACATGAGATGGGATATCCAACTCCTTCCCATTCCAATCCTGAGACACTTCCGATAGCAGAGATGTGATATCTCAATGCTTATACCAAACCTGAGACCCTTACTATAACATGAGATGTGATATCCAACTCCTTCCCATTCCAATCCTGAGACCCTTCCAAAAGCAGAGATGTGATATCTCACTGCTTATACCAAACCTGAGACCCTTCCTATAGCATGAGATGTGATATCCAACTCCTTCCCATTCCAATCCTGAGACCCTTCCTAAAGCATGAGATGAGATATCTCAATGCTTCTAATACCAAACCTGAGACTCTTCCTATAACATGAGATGGGATATCCAACTCCTTCCCATTCCAATCCTGAGACCCTTCCGATAGTAGAGATGTGATATCTCACTGCTTATACCAAACCTGAGACCCTTCCTATAGCATGAGATGTGATATCCAACTCCTTCCCATTCCAATCCTGAGACCCTTCCTATAGCATGAGATGAGATATCTCAATGCTTCTAATACCAAACCTGAGACTCTTCCTATAACATGAGATGGGATATCCAACTCCTTCCCATTCCAATCCTGAGACCCTTCCGATAGTAGAGATGTGATATCTCACTGCTTATACCAAGCCTGAGACCCTTCCTATAGCATGAGATGTGATATCCAACTCCTTCCCATTCCAATCCTGAGACCCTTCCTATAGCATGAGATGTGATATCTCAATGCTTATACCAAACCTGAGACCCTTCATATAGCATGAGATGTGAAATCCAACTCCTTCCCATTACAATCCTGAGACCCTTCCTATAGCATGAGATGTGATATCTCAATGCTTCTAATATCAAACTTGAGACCCGCCCTATAGCATGAGATGTGATATCCAAGTCCTTCCCATTCCAATCCTGAGACACTTCCTATAGCATGAGATGTGATATCTCAATGCTTCTAATACCAAACCTGAGACTCTTCCTATAACATGAGATGGGATATCCAACTCCTTCCCATTCCAATCCTGAGACCCTTCCAAAAGCAGAGATGTGATATCTCAATGCTTATACCAAACCTGAGACCCTTCCTATGGCATGAGATGTCATATACATATCCTTCCCATTCCAATCCTAAGACCCTTCCTATAGCATGAGATGTGATATCTCAATGCTTATACCAAACCTGAGACCCTTCCTATAGCATGAGATGTGATATCCAAGTCCTTCCCATTCCAATCCTTAGACCCTTCCTATAGCATGCAATATGATATCTCAATGAATCTAATACCAAACCTGAGACTCTTCCTATAACATGAGATGGGATATCCAACTCCTTCCCATTCCAATCCTGAGACCCTTCCAAAAGCAGAGATGTGATATCTCAATGCTTATACCAAACCTGAGACCCTTCCTATGGCATGAGATGTCATATACATATCCTTCCCATTCCAATCCTGAGACCCTTCCTATAGCATGAGATGTGATATCTCAATGCTTATACCAAACCTGAGACCCTTCCTATAGCATGAGATGTGATATCCAAGTCCTTCCCATTCCAATCCTGAGACCCTTCCTATAGCATGCAATATGATATCTCAGTGATTCTAATAACAAACCTGAGACCCGTCCTATAACATGAGATGGGATATCCAACTCCTTCCCATTCCAATCCTGAGACCCTTCCAATAGCAGAGATGTGATATCTCAATGCTTATACCAAACCTGAGACCCTTCCTACGGCATGAGATGTCATATACAACTCCTTCCCATTCCAATCCTGAGACCCTTCCCATAGCATGAGATGTGATATCTCAATGCTTATACCAAACCTGAGACCCTTCATATAGCATGAGATGTGATATCCAACTCCTTCCCATTACAATCCTGAGTCCCTTCCTATAGCATGAGATGTGATGTCTCAATGCTTCTAATACCAAACCTGAGATCCTTCCTATAACATGAGATGTGATATCCAACTCCTTCCATTCCAATCCTGAGACCCTTCCTATAGCATGAGATGTGATATCTCAATGCTTCTAATATCAAACTTGAGACCCTCCCTATAGCATGAGATGTGATATCCAATTCCTTCCCATTCCAATCCTGAGACACTTCCTATAGCATGAGATGTGATATCTCAATGCTTCTAATACCAAACCTGAGACTCCTCCTATAACATGAGATGGGATATCCATATCCTTCCCATTCCAATCCTGAGACCCTTCCAAAAGCAGAGATGTGATATCTCAATGCTTATACCAAACCTGAGACCCTTCTTATGTCATGAGATGTCATATACATATCCTTCCCATTCCAATCCTGAGACCCTTCCTATAGCATGAGATGTGATATCTCAATGCTTATACCAAACCTGAGACCCTTCCTATAGCATGAGATGTGATATCCAACTCCTTCCCATTCCAATCCTGAGACCCTTCCTATAGCATGAGATGTGATATCTCAATGCCTCTAATACCAAACCTGAGATCCTTCCTCTAACATGAAATGTGATATCCAACTCCTTCCCTTTCCAAACCTGAGAGCCTACCTATAGCATGAGATGTGATATCCAAGTCCTTCCCATTCCAATCCTTAGACCCTTCCTATAGCATGCAATATGATATCTCAATGATTCTAATAACAAACCTGAGACCCGTCCTATAACATGAGATGGGATATCCAACTCCTTCCCATTCCAATCCTGAGACACTTCCGATAGCAGAGATGTGATATCTCAATGCTTATACCAAACCTGAGACCCTTACTATAACATGAGATGTGATATCCAACTCCTTCCCATTCCAAACCTGAGACCCTTCCTATAGCATATGTGATATCCAACTCCTTCCAATTCCAAACATGAGACCCTTCCCATAGCAAGAATGTAATATCCAACTCCTTCCCATTCTAATCCTGAGACCATTCCTATAGCATGAGATGTGATATCTCAATGCTTCTAATACCAAACCTGAGATCCTTCCTATGCCATGAGATGTGATATCCAATTCCTTCCCATTCCAAACCTGAGACCCTTCCTACAGCATGCGATGTGATATCTCAATGCTTCTAATACCAAACCTGAGACCAGTCCTATAACATGAGATGGGATATCCAACTCCTTCCCGTTCCAAACCTGAGACCCTTCCTATAGCATGAGATGTGATATCCAACTCCTTCCCATTCCAATCCTGAGACCCTTCAGATAGCATGAGATGTGATATCTCAATGCCTCTAATACCAAACCTGAGATCCTTCCTATAACATGTGATGTGATATTCAATTCCTTCCCCTTCCAAACCTGAGACCCTCCCTTTAGCATGAGATGTGATATCCAACTCCTTCCCATTCCAATCCTGAGACCCTTCTGATAGCATGAGATGTGATATCTCAATGCCTCTAATACCAAACCTGAGATCCTACCTCTAGAATGAAATGTGATATCCAACTCCTTCCCTTTCCAAACCTGAGAGCCTACCTATAGCATGAGATGTGATATCCAAGTCCTTCCCATTCCAATCCTTAGACCCTTCCTATAGCATGCAATATGATATCTCAATGATTCTAATAACAAACCTGAGACCCGTCCTATAACATGAGATGGGATATCCAACTCCTTCCCATTCCAATCCTGAGACACTTCCGACAGCAGAGATGTGATATCTCAATGCTTATACCAAACCTGAGACCCTTCCTATAACATGAGATGTGATATACAACTCCTTCCAATTCCAAACATGAGACCCTTCCCATAGCAAGAATGTAATATCCAACTCCTTCCCATCCCAATCCTGAGACCATTCCTATAGCATGAGATGTGATATCTCAATGCTTCTAATACCAAACCTGAGATCCTTCCTATGACATGAGATGTGATATCCAATTCCTTCCCATTCCAAACCTGAGACCCTTCCTACAGCATGCGATGTGATATCTCAATGCTTCTAATACCAAACCTGAGACCAGTCCTATAACATGAGATGGGATATCCAACTCCTTCCCGTTCCAATCCTGAGACACTTCCGATTGCAGAGATGTGATATCTCAATGCTTATACCAAACCTGAGACTCTTCCTATAACATGAGATGTGATATACAACTCCTTCCCGTTCCAAACCTGAGACCCTTCCTATAGCATGAGATGTGATATCCAACTCCTTCCCATTCCAATCCTGAGACCCTTCCGATAGCATGAGATGTGATATCTCAATGCCTCTAATACTAAACCTGAGATCCTTCCTATAACATGTGATGTGATATTCAATTCCTTCCCCTTCCAAACCTGAGACCCTCCCTTTAGCATGAGATGTGATATCCAACTCCTTTCCATTCCAATCCTGAGACCCTTATGATAGCATGAGATGTGATATCTCAATGCCTCTAATACCAAACCTGAGATACTTCCGATAGCATGAGATGTGATATCTCAATGCTTCTAATACCAAACCTGAGATTCTTCCTATAACATGAGATGTGATATCCAACTCCTTCCCATTCCAATCCTGAGACCCTTCTGATAGCATGAGATGTGATATCTCAATGCCTCTAATACCAAACCTGAGATCCTTCCTATAACATGAAATGTGATATTCAATTCCTTCCCCTTCCAAACCTGAGACCCTCCCTTTAGCATGAGATGTGATATCCAACTCCTTCCTATTCCAATCCTGAGACTCTTCTGATAGCATGAGATGGGATATCCAACTCCTTCCCATTCCAATCCCGATACCCTTCCTATAGCATGAGATGTGATATCCAACTCCTTCCCATTCCAACCTGAGAAACTTCCTATAGCATGAGAAGGGATATCCAACTCCTTCCCAATCCAATTCTGAGACCCTTCCTATACTCTGAGACTTGATATCTCAATGCTTCTAATACCAAACCTGAGATCCTTCCTATAACATGAGATGGGATATCCAACTCCTTCCCATCCCAATCCTGAGACACTTCCGATTGCAGAGATGTGATATCTCAATGCTTATACCAAACCTGAGACTCTTCCTATAACATGAGATGTGATATCTGTTAGGAAAGATTTAATAATTGTAGGTAATGTTCCTTCCATGTGGCAACCCCTAAAATTTTTGCTGTTGTTTTTCACCTTGTTCTCGACTTTGCCAGAGAAGTGCAGCCTTCTGCCGCACTCCTCCGGGCTTTCGCTCCTTTCTTACGGGGAAACTGACATGCCCTTAAGACAGTCAGTACCGGGAAACGCTGTTTTCCGTAGTTTCTTTTATCATGTTGCGGCTTTCGTGCAACATGACAAAAGAGGGCACTGTAAGCTAAGTTGCTGCTCTCTTGGGATTCTAGCCTTCTACAGGCCCTAGATACTCTTTCAGGATTGTAACTGATCGGTGCAAGTGATTCACGGACGGGAATGGTGGCAGCGATCGTTTCTTGTGTTTTGAGCTCCTTTTGGCGTTCTAAGCACGTTTCTCGCACTTAACCCAAAATGGTGGCCTGGCTCCCAAAATGGCCAGACCACGAGGCTCCTTTGTCCTGTCCGCTGACCGTCTTGCTCCCTTCACCTTCCCCTGGTCGAGCCGACCCGGGGCCTTCCTTATTTGGGCATGTACTTTCCCGCGAAACACGGATGCTTTCGCGGGCTTCTAGATGTCTTGTGTGTGCCTCCAGTATGTGGGCTGGGATGTCTGGTCCCGTGTGAATGCCTGGGACCACCGTGGTCCGTGATAGGTCCACGAGTGGTGTGAGTGTTGATGAGCGGATCTCCCATTGGGTCCCCACCGTTTTGGCGCGAAGGGAACCGTGGATAAGAGGGGGCTGGAAACACCACTACCATGTCGATCTCCTGAGTTCTCACGAACGAAGGAATACAGGAGCCAAGTATCCTGCAACCAAGAGGCTGAACCGAGGAATCGCTGGTGACCCGCTGAAGGACTGCTCCTCTGCACTGCTGTCGCCTTGTGAAACCCTTTTCACCTTTGATCGAACCAGAAGGCCTGTACTAGTACTTCGACCCTTGGAATAGCGGGGACAGCTATTCTCGGCATCTTCACCATCTCCTGCTAGTAAGTCTTCGGAAGCGTCTCTGGGCCATCCAGCAGACTGACCAGCCTACACAGGAGTCTTGCTCTGTAACCGCCACCAGGTTGTGTAGTATATCGAGTCCTTGTCACTCTCACACGATTCGTACACTTGGCGTTCCCAGGTCTGAAGTGAGTAGTGTACATTTGTCTCAGATACACACGGCCGCTCCGTTGCCCTGCTGTGGTAACAAACTGTGCGGGTTCCTTCGTTTGGGACGTCTTTTACTCAACTCTGCTGCTGCAGACTCAACACGACGACGAGACGTCCCCTGCTCTTCTGAACCTGCCAGCGACTGAAACTGACGCAGAGAAGCCTGGGTCTGCTTGCATCGGGGTCCGGTGAGTAGCATAGCTAGGAACTGGTCGCCCTCCTGCAGGAGCCCATAGCTTTTCCCCGCTGTGTCAAAACAGCACGCCTTTCCGTACTCGCGCTCTGCTTCTGCCCACAATGGAGGCTGCGCTTGAGTCGCGGAACACTGTTGTTCTTCGTTTGTGCACTAAACTGAACTGCCTGATCTCCCTCGAAGAGACTCCCCTTTTGCCCGTTGGCACCAGCGTGTGCAGGTACTTTTGAGCACAAGGCTACACTCTTCGTAGGGCTCGGACCTCCTTTTAGTTAGGTGCCTCTGAAGGCGGACTGGGTCTAAGCATTATTTCGCACTGCCTGTTTTCCTTCCCTTTTAGGTGGACTACACATTTCGTGCATCTAACGCTTGCGACTTGTTTGTATTTGTATATATATTGTATTGGTATGGTATGTGTTGGTTTACTAGAGTTGTATTGTGATTTCTCGCTACGGTCATTGTTTTAAAGGCCTTGGAATAAATGTGTATATATTTTTAATATAGCACCTGTTTGGAGTAGTTTGTAAGTGTCCTTGCTTTGTCTGTGTCATGATCTCTGCTTCCAAAAGGTCAGGGTTTTCCCAACTCCCTTGGAAGCAGATCCATAACCCAGGTTCCGAGTGCCAACCAGTCCCAATTGGGACCTTTTGGACCCAGTCCTGGCGCCAGTGGCACCAGGCTCATAAATATGCCCAGTCCCAGCGCTGGAAGCGCCGGGCTCATAATGCTTGGGTGGACTTACCTGCAGCAGACCATGCTGCTTACTTGCCTGCCAGTTGAGCCTCTGATCCTCTTCTGTTTGGAACTACTTTTCCTGTTGGGTGAGGCTGGAGCCACTCCCTAGATTCAGAACACTGGAACTCTTCTGGAAGGCAGGAACTCTTTTCTTACCAGGAACTCTTTTCTTACCTAGGCGTGGCTGTGGAAGGAGACACCTAAGCACTACAGGAGGCTATTTAAACCACACCCGGTGGATGAATCTTGCTTTGCGTTATTCTGCACCCTCTGCAGCAGAACGCTCATCGTGTCTTCTGCATCCGGTCCTGGGCCTAAGGAAAAAGGCTTACCATCCTGACTCCAGTCTTCAGCAACACCTATAAAGACAAGAGAGAACAGGTTAGCATTCCGGCATCTGAAAGGAAAAGGCTTACCATCCTGAATCCAGTCTTCAGCAACACCTATAAAGACAAGAAAGAACAGGTTAGTATTCCGGCATCTGAAAGGCAAAGGCTTACCTACTCTTCGTGCATTCCGGAGGTCTTCACACTGCATTCCGGCATCTGAAAGACAAAAGCTTACCAACTCTTCACACGCTCCGGAGGCCGTCGGCGCTGCATCCCGCATCTGAAAGACAAAACAAGGTGCGTTTAAATACATTGGGGAACTTTAATACTCACGTGCCAATACTCCTTTCCACATCTAACCCAGTGGGTATTCCGGCCCCCTGCAGCCGCACCGAACTTGTACCTGCAAAATAAAAAGACAGTTAGAGCGCATTGTGAAGCTGGCAACAAGCGCTTACTTACGTGCTTCCAGGCGCTTCTATTCCTCACACGGGCTCCATCTTCAACTCACTTCAGCCCGTCATCCGCCATCGCCGGAACCCTGCAAAACAAGAGACATCATTATTAAAGACTTTAAAGACATTTGAGTTACTCGAAACTTACCGTTCGTGCAGTAAACGACGGACAGCAGTCCTCTGAAGTCAAGAGGCCTGCGCTACCTATCCAGTGAGGAAACTGGTTACAGCACCCTGCCCCGAGGCAGATGGAGAGCTCGGCATTCACTTACCTAAGGTGAGATCGTTAACCTTTGGGGGTCTACAGGAGAGGAGAAGAGGAAAGAGATAGGGACACCCCAATAACCCCAGTTCATTAACCCCCATATTTTCTATCTGCAGACATCTTACTCTACACGTCAGGCATACAGTGCACAGAGGTCCAGCCCAAAGAGCCAACCGGGTGCTGCACATCACCTTTGAAGATACGGTAGTCGCCCAGTCAAGACCGGCGCCTCTGCGAGAATCAGGTGAGCGTTACAGTGTGCTCATTGCAGGCTTTCAGTCACCCTCACCCCTCTTGAGACCTAGTCTTGACTGCCGCGATCGCTACCTTGATTGGTCTGGCTTGTCCAGAGGTTACCCAGTTCCAAGTAATTAGGTTGGCCTTCTGAACTTCTGCGCCACCAGGACAGAGTTCAGAAATCCGTCTTAACAAATTGGTGTACAGCGGTGGGATACGACTGAAGGTATCCAGTGTTGCGCACGAACTAAGGCATTTCAAGTTATTCCTACCAGGACACGTAGTGAATTGTTGTAGTATAACTTTAAAAAGGCCATAGTCCTATCTAACAGTATGGAAACAAATACCTTGTTAACTTTAAATGCTTCCAAATCAGAAACATTGAAAAAAATGTGTGCGGAGAGAGGTGTTTCCTCTCAAGGCACGAAATTGGATATGATCCAAAGAATCGTGGCGTGGCAAGAAGCGCAGCTTGACGCTATAACTTCTGAGGACAGTGCGGAAGGAGGTGGGGCTGCTCTCACTGGTAAAACCGACGGTTCTGCCGCTGCACTGATCCACCGCGACCACGAGGACGGAGGATGAGATGTCTAATGTTTCCTCTGCCAGTGTTGATGGGGAGGCTATGCTTGAATTCAAGAAGCAAGAGCTGCGGTTTAGGCAGAAGGAGCTTGAATTCAGCATAGCCAAACTAAAAATCGAACAGTCAGAAAAACAGAAAGACAGGGATCACCAGTTGGAACTGGCCAAGCTTCAGGTTGCAAATGGGTCCAAGGGTCCTGGACATGGGTCTGGGGCCTCCTCTCATCCACGGTTTCCGAAAGATCTGGTCATTGTGTATGAGGAAAGGAATGACATTATGGACTGGATGAATGCGTTTGAGTATGCATGTGAAGTTCAACAAGTTGACAATGCTGATAAGATTGCCTGGTTACTCAGCAGACTGCCCCATTCTGGCTGTAGTGCCATTATGGAAATGTCGAAGGCTGAGCAAGCTGATTTCGCAATGTTAAAGCAAACTCTCATTTTAAAGTTTGAGAAGACTCCGGCCCAATATTTGAAACGATTCATAGAGTATAAGAAAAAGGAAGGTGGTACTTGGGTATCTTATGTCACTGAATCCTTGAAAAACTTAACTGGCTGGGTCGAAGGTTATAAGGTTTCTACCTTCGAAGGCATGATAAATCTTGTCATGCTGGAACACATTTTTGCATCTTCTTCCCCGGAGCTTAAGCAGCATTTGGCCGATTCGAAGGAGATAGATCCTAAGAAGCTGGCCATTGCAGCAGACTTATGGGTGTCACATCGAGTGTCCCATAAGGACAAAACTCATCCTGGTAAGCAGGAGGAAGGGAAAAAGTCCAAAGATAAGGAGGGTGGAGAATCTGATAAATCTTCTTCTCAAAAGGGCCACAAAAAGAAAAATAAGGGTAAGACACAAGAGAACTCACAGGGTAGTGAAGGTCAGCCTCCGAAACAGAACTCTGGTTACAATAAGCCTCCCTATGTAAACAGACCCAATGGATCTTGTTTTGCTTGTGGAGCAACTGACCACGTGAAGGGGGATCCCCGGTGTAAGGTTTGACCTTTGGGGGTCCACTCCGCTAATCTGGCCTTCTCCTCCTACGAGGAAGAAGAGATTACAGGAGCATCCTTCTCCTCAGACTCATTTCCCAGCGGGATAGAGGCTGAGGTAGTTTTAGTTTCCCTGGGTTCCTGGGAGCCTAAAGTCGCAGAGGCTTATGCTAGGATTACAGATAATACCAAGCACTACTTTAAAGACAGTGTGCTGATCAATGGAGTAGATACTCCAGCTCTTAGGGATAGTGGGTGCAGTCGAACTGTAGTGGATTCTACCTTGGTAGACTCAGAGGAAGTTGCCAGAGCTACTCTGATGCCCACTAAGTTGGCTGACGGCCCACTCCGTATGTTCCCAGGAATACCTGTAAATCTTACTTTAAATGGTACAGCAGTCAGGATTCCAGTGAGCATTCAGAGAAACGTCCCGGGAAAGGTCTTGTTAGGTAATGATCTCAGAGCTTTAGGGCTCGTAGGAGACACTGCCGAAAGACCCTACACACGGTCTCAAGCACGGGCAGCATTGGCCAAGACCAATACGCCGCCCCAGCCGAAGGGGAAACCCAAGGCGAAAGGAGTCAACAAGTCAAGACGAGGGAAAGAGAATATTCCCCCGAGCTCGCCTACCACTGCGGTGGAGGAAGTTGGTCAATCGCCCGGGCCTGACGAGGAGGTGGCGATGCCTGAAGTATTTGACCCCAACGACCATCCTGAAGTAAAAGACTTGTTAGTTGAAGGAGGTCCTGATAGGGACGAATTCAGTAAAGGCCAACGTGAGTGCCCATCTCTGGAAGGCCTAAGGAGACAGGCCTGCTCCCAGCTTGAGGGTGAACCTCCTGGGACGCATAGGATTTATTGGGAAGGTGGACTCCTGTATAGTGAGCCCACAGAGTCTACAGAAGGAGACCATAGGAGGTTGGTGGTTCCCCTTGCTGTTAGGCCCTTCCTCCTGCAGTTGGCGCATGAAGTGCTCCTTGCTGGTCACCTTGGTATTAAGAGGAGCAAGCAAAGGTTATCGATGCACTTCTACTGGCCCAAGATGGGGGTGCAAGTAGAAAGTCACTGCAGGAGTTGTGCCTCCTGCCAGTTATCTGGTAAGGTTGGCTCGACAATCCAAGCTCCGTTGGTACCGCTCCCAGTTGTGGGGGTACCATTTGAAAAGGTAGGGATCGACATCGTTGGTCCCCTTGACCCACAAACATCCTCGGGCAATAGGTTTATCGTGGTGCTGGTCGACCATGCAACCAGATATCCTGAGGCCATCCCATTGAAAACTGTAACTGCCAAGTCAGTTGCAAAAGCTTTACTTGGCATATTTACTAGGGTTGGCTTCCCTAAAGAAGTTGTGTCAGATCGTGGCAGCAACTTTATGTCGAAGTATATGCAGGCTATGTGGAAAGAATGTGGGGTCACCTACAAGTTCTCTTCTGCATACCACCCCCAGACCAATGGTCTGGTGGAACGTTTCAACAGAACGTTAAAAAGCATGATTGGGGCTCTGGAGAAGCTTCAGAGAAGACAATGGGATCTTCTTTTACCATGCTTACTGTTTGCCTACCGAGAGGTACCACAGGAGGGTGTTGGCTTCAGCCCCTTCAAACTTCTGTTTGGTCATCCTGTACGGGGACCCTTAGCCATAGTCAAAGAGGGATGGGAGATGCCCACTCCCCCTGTTACTACCAACGTAGTTGATTATGTGCTAGGGCTCAGAAAACGGATGGTACTTCTGATGGGCTTGGCTAGTGATAAATTGAAGGCAGGACAAGCACTGGTGAAACATTGGTACGACCAGAAAGCTTCCCTCATCAACTTTACACCTGGTCAGCAAGTCCTGATCATGAATCCCATAAGGCCTTGAGCTTTACAGGACAAATGGTCAGGCCCTTACACAGTGGTGGAGCCCCTGGGTGAGGTTAACTATTTAGTGGACCTTGGAAGGCCTGGACAGGCTCCAAAAGTGTTTCACGTGAATAGGCTGAAGGCTTTCGTCCCAAGAGTCAAAATCGCAGCACGGTTACTGGCTTCAGATGTTGAGGAAGAGGAGTCTGAACCTCTCCCCGACCTGTTCCAAAGCGGTCCTTCAGATAGCTCCTTTGAGGGTGTCCGAGGGGCCCCTCACCTGACTTCTGATCAGCATGCTGAGGTGAAAAGTTTGCTTAGGCAGTTTTCCCCCCTGTTTTCACAGTCGCCTGGTTTGACACCTTGGTGCAAACATAACATAGACACAGGAGACAGTGTACCTACCAAAAGTAGGGGATACAGGATGTCAGACAAAGTACGGTCTTATATTAAGACCGAGGTCAACAAGATGTTAGACCTTGGGGTGATTGAACCCTCTAGTAGTCCTTGGTCCAGCCCTGTGGTTTTTGTTCCAAAGGCAGGCACTTCTGAATTGAGGTTCTGCGTGGATTACAGGGCTCTGAATGCTGTCACCAAGACAGATGCACACCCCTTGCCTCGAACAGATGAGCTGGTGGATACTTTGGGTGCCTCCAAGTACCTCAGCACGTTTGACCTCACTGCTGGCTATTGGCAAATAGCTTTAGCAGAACATGCCAAGGAGAATACAGCGTTTTCTACTCCAGACGGCCTTTACCAATTCCGGGTAATGCCGTTCGGGTTGAAGAATGCACCTGCCACTTTCCAGAGGCTTGTGCATCATGTTTTGAATGGGTTGGACGAATTCTGTCTTGCATATCTGGACGATATAGCAGTTTTCAGTGCCACCTGGGAAAACCATGTGAAACACCTCGGGATTGTGCTCCAGGCTCTTCACAAAGCACACTTGACCATAAAGGCTAGTAAATGCCAGATTGGACAAGGCTCAGTGTTTTACCTTGGACATGAAGTAGGTGGAGGGAGGATACAGCCTGTACCCAGTAAAGTACAAGCAGTACAAGACTGGCCTACCCCCACTACACAAACCCAAGTAAGAGCCTTCTTAGGACTCACGGGGTATTACCGCAATTTTGTGGCAGACTATGGCACCATAGCTGCCCCTCTGACTGCCCTCACAACTCTGAAGAAACCCAAGAAGGTAACTTGGACCGACGAGTGTGAGAAGGCCTTCAATGGCTTAAAAGACTCCTTGTGCCAGGCCCCTGTCCTCAGGGCCCCTGATTATCAAAGACCTTTTATCGTGCAGACGGACGCCTCTGACACTGGGATAGGAGCTGTACTATCGCAAGTAGATGAGAAGGGTAAGGAACACCCTATTGGTTTTATTAGTCGCCAGTTTAAGGACAGAGAGCTCAGATGGTCCACGGTAGAGAAAGAATGTTTCTCTGTTGTGTGGGCCCTAAGGAAGCTGAGGCCCTACCTCTATGGGACCCACGTCACTGTGCAAACTGACCATAAGCCCTTAAAGTGGCTAATAAACATGAAGGGGGAGAATCCAAAGTTGCTTAGGTGGTCCATAAGTCTACAAGGCTTCGACTTCACTATTGAGCATAGGCCAGGTGTACAACATAGCAATGCTGATGGGTTGTGCAGAATTTTTAACCGACCTGAACAAGAGACTCATCCAGGGGTGGATTAGTTCCCCCTGTCCATAGTCTGGGAGGGGCGAGTGTTAGGAAAGATTTCGTAATTGTAGGTAATTTTCCTTCCATGTGGCAACCCCTAAACTTTTTGCTGTTGTTTTTCACCTTGTTCTCGACTTTGCCAGAGAAGTGCAGCCTTCTGCCGCACTCCTCTGGGCTTTCGCTCCTTTCTTACGGGGAAACTGTCATGCCCTTAAGACAGTCAGTACCAGGAAACGCTCGTTTCCGTAGTTTCTTTTATCATGTTGCGGCTTTCGTGCAACATGACACAAGAGGGCACTGTAAGATAAGTTACTGCTCTCTTGGGTCTCTAGCCTTCTACAGGCCCTAGATACTCTTCCAGGATTGTAACTGATCGGTGCAAGTGATTCACGGACGGGAATGGTGGCAGCGATCGTTTATTGTGTTTTGAGCTCCTTTTGGCGTTCTAAGCGCGTTTCTCGCGCTTAACCCAAAATGGTGGCCTAGAGCCCAAAATGGCCAGACCACGAGGCTCCTTTGTCCTGTCCGCTGACCATCTTGCTCCCTTCACCTTCCCCAGGTCGAGCCGACCTGGGGCCTTCCTTATTTGGGCATGTACTTTCCCGCGAAACACAGATGCTTTCGCGGGCTTCTACATGTCTTGTGTGTGCCTCCAGGATGTGGGCTGGGATGTCTGGTCCCAATACACATCCTGGGTGCCAGAGAGTCTAGTGTGGTGTGAATGCCTGGGACCACCGTGGTCCGTGATAGGTCCACGAATGGTGTGAGTGTTGATGAGCGGATCTCCCATTGGGTCCCCTCCATTTTGGCGCGAAGGGAACCGTGGATAAGAGGGGGCTGGAAACACCACTACCATGTCGATCTCCTGAGTTCTCACGAACGAAGGAATACAGGAGCCAAGTATCCTGCAACCAAGAGGCTGAACCGAGGAATCGCTGGTGACCCGCTGAAGGACTGCTCCTCTGCATTGCTGTCGCATTGTGAAACCCTTTTCACCTTTGATCGAACCAGAAGGCCTGTACTGGTAATTCGACCCTTGGAATAGCGGGGACAGCTATTCTCGGCATCTTCACCATCTCTGCTAGTAAGCCTTCGGAAGCGTCTCTGGGCCATCCAGCAGACTGACCAGCCTACACAGGAGTCTTGCTCTGTAACCGCCGCCAGGTTGTGTAGTATATCGAGTCCTTGTCACTCTCACATGATTCGTACACTTGGCGTTCCCAGGTCTGAAGTGAGTAGTGTACATTTGGCTCAGATACACACCGCCGCTCCATTGCCCTGCTGTGGTAACAAACTGTGCGGGTTCCTTCGTTTGGGACGTCTTTTACTCAACTCTGCTGCTGCAGACTCAACACGACGACGAGACATTGAGATATCACACCTCATGCTATAGGAAGGGTCTCAGGATTGGAATGGGAAGGACTTGGATATCACATCTCATGCTATAGGCAGGGTCTCAGGTTTGGAAAGGGAGGGAGTTGGATATCACATTTCATTTTAGAGGTAGGATCTCAGGTTTGGTATTAGAGGCATTGAGATATCACATCTCATGCTATCAAAAGGGTCTCAGGATTGGAATGGGAAGGAGTTGGATATCACATTTCATGTTAGAGGAAGGATCTCAGGTTTGGCATTAGAAGCATTGAGATATCACATCTCATGCTATAGGAAGGGTCTCAGGATTGGAATGGGAAGGACTTGGATATCACATCTCATGCTATAGGAAGGCTCTTAGGTTTGGAAAGGGAAAGAGTTGGATATCACATTTCATGTTAGAGGTAGGATCTCAGGTTTGGTATTAGAGGCATTGAGATATCACATTTCATGCTATCAGAAGGGTCTCAGGAATGGAATGGGAAGGAGTTGGATATCACATCTCATGCCATAGGAAGGGTCTCAGGTTTGGTATAAGCATTGAGATATCACATCTCTGCTATCGGAAGGGTCTCAGGATTGGATGATTGGATTGGGAAGGAGTTGGATATCCCTTCTCATGCTATAGGAAGTGTCTCAGGTTGGAATGGGAAGGAGTTGGATATAACATCTCATGCTATAGGAAGGGTATCGGGATTGGAATGGGAAGGAGTTGGATATCACATCTCATGCTAAAGGGAGGGTCTCAGGTTTGGAAGGGGAAGGAATTGGATATCACATCTCATGTCATAGGAAGGATCTCAGGTTTGGTATTAGAAGCATTGAGATATCACATCTCATGCTATAGGAATGGTCTCAGGATTGGAATGGGAAGGAGTTGGATATTACATTCTTGCTATGGGAAGGGTCTCATGTTTGGAATTGGAAGGAGTTGGATATCACATCTCATGTGATAGGAAGGGTCTCAGGTTTGGTATAAGCATTGAGATATCACATCTCTTCTATCGGAAGTGTCTCAGGATTGGAATGGGAAGGAGTTGGATATCCCATCTCATGTTATAGGACGGGTCTCAGGTTTGTTATTAGAATCATTGAGATATCATATTGCATGCTATAGGAAGGGTCTAAGGATTGGAATGGGAAGGACTTGGATATCACATCTCAGGCTATAGGTAGGCTCTCAGGTTTGGAAAGGGAAGGAGTTGGATATCACATTTCATGCTAGAGGTAGGATCTCAGGTTTGGTATTAGAGGCATTGAGATATCACATCTCATGCTATCAGAAGGGTCTCAGGATTGGAATGGGAAGGAGTTGGATATCACATCTCATGTTATAGGAAGGATCTCAGGTTTGGTATTAGAAGCATTGAGATATCACATCTCATGCTATCGGAAGTATCTCAGGTTTGGTATTAGAGGCATTGAGATATCACATCTCATGCTATCATAAGGGTCTCAGGATTGGAATGGGAAGGAGTTGGATATCACATCTCATGCTAAAGGGAGGGTCTCAGGTTTGGAAGGGGAAGGAATTGAATATCACATCACATGTTATAGGAAGGATCTCAGGTTTGGTATTAGAGGCATTGAGATATCACATCTCATGCTATCGGAAGGGTCTCAGGATTGGAATGGGAAGGAGTTGGATATCACATCTCATGCTATAGGAAGGGTCTCAGGTTTGGAACGGGAAGGAGTTGGATATCACATCTCATGTTATAGGAAGAGTCTCAGGTTTGGTATAAGCATTGAGATATCACATCACTGCAATCGGAAGTGTCTCAGGATTGGAACGGGAAGGAGTTGGATATCCCATCTCATGTTATAGGACTGGTCTCAGGTTTGGTATTAGAAGCATTGAGATATCACATCGCATGCTGTAGGAAGGGTCTCAGGTTTGGAATGGGAAGGAATTGGATATCACATCTCATGTCATAGGAAGGATCTCAGGTTTGGTATTAGAAGCATTGAGATATCACATCTCATGCTATAGGAATGGTCTCAGGATTGGAATGGGAAGGAGTTGGATATTACATTCTTGCTATGGGAAGGGTCTCATGTTTGGAATTGGAAGGAGTTGGATATCACATATGCTATAGGAAGGGTCTCAGGTTTGGAATGGGAAGGAGTTGGATATCACATCTCATGTTATAGGAAGGGTCTCAGGTTTGGTATAAGCATTGAGATATCACATCTCTGCTATCGGAAGTGTCTCAGGATTGGAATGGGAAGGAGTTGGATATCCCATCTCATGTTATAGGACGGGTCTCAGGTTTGTTATTAGAATCATTGAGATATCATATTGCATGCTATAGGAAGGGTCTAAGGATTGGAATGGGAAGGACTTGGATATCACATCTCATGCTATAGGTAGGCTCTCAGGTTTGGAAAGGGAAGGAGTTGGATATCACATTTCATGTTAGAGGAAGGATCTCAGGTTTGGTATTAGAGGCATTGAGATATCACATCTCATGCTATAGGAAGGGTCTCAGGATTGGAATGGGAAGGAGTTGGATATCACATCTCATGCTATAGGAAGGGTCTCAGGTTTGGTATAAGCATTGAGATATCACATCTCATGCTATAAGAAGGGTCTCAGGATTGGAATGGGAAGGATACAGGGTACACGCGTCTAAACCAGAGAGCAGGGAAGCGAGCATTTCAGCAGTATAAATTCAGCCTGTGAACAACACATTTTGACCCTCCCTTGTATGGGAGAAGAGTGGTTCAAAAGACCAGGATTCGACTGAACAAACGCACGAACAGAGTACAAAATGGGAATCCACCAGAATTCGCATTTACCAAAACGCGAGGAAAGTACATTTTCTAGCTGTTTCTGCTCGTTTTTAGCATGTTTCAATACGTCTAGCGGGTTACAGCTATATGTTGAATAATGGGTGTTATAAAGCATTCTGAACACTGTATCTTGTGGAGCTCATTGGAAGGCTGTAGGAAGAGGAGAGAAGGCAGGGAACACGCATCTAAACTAGAGAGCTGGGAAGCGAGTACATGCAACGCGAAACGGTGCAGGGAGCAGGGACAGAAAGGATGAACGCCTATGAGGAGGAGCAGCTGGTAGTCAGCCTGCTCTGGAGAGGAGAATGTGATCACCAGGGGAGTGCAGCCTGTAAAGTAGAAGGGACGATGAACACAGGGCGACTGCATTAACAGATGGCAAATACACGTTCCAAAACAGTCAGGAAAGCTGATAATGCCTTGAAGGTTTCAGCCGTATACATTCAGCCTGTGAACAGCAGTAGACGTTGACCCCCCCCCCCTTGTATGGGAGAACAGTGGTTAAAAACTTCAGGATTCGACAACAAACGCACGGACAGTACATACATGGGAACCCATCAGAATTAGCATTTACAAAAATGCGAGGAAAGTACATTTTCTAGCTGTTTTTGCTAGTTTACAGCACGTTTCAATACGTCTAGCGGGTTACGGCTATATGTTGAATAATGGGTGTTATAGAGCATTCTGAGCACTGTGTATCTTTTGGAGCTCATTTTTTGATTTGAAGGCAGCGGGAAGAGGAGAGAAGGCAGGGAACACGCGTCTAAACCAGAGAGCTGGGAAGCGAGTACTTGCAACGCGAAATGGGCAGAAAGGAAGAAGGCCTCTGAGAAGGAAAAGCGTCTAAACCAGAGAGCAGGGAAGCGAGTGTTTGCAACGCGAAACGCTGCAGGGAGCAGGGACAGAAAGGGAGAACTCCTCTGAGGAGGAAAAGCTGGCAGTTAGCCTTCTTTGGAGATGAGAACTTGATCACCACGGGAGAGGATTGTTGAGAGGGTTACAGAGGGGGAGGTCTGAGATCAGAAAATCCTGAGTATTCCCTGCAGTGTGTAGGGCCAGAGACATGAAGAGTTGCAGATCTCGTAAAAGTCCAGGTCAGGAAGCATACAGGTTCATGTTGAATTCTCCAAGTAAGCGGAGTTGAGTGGTAGGAGGCTAGGATGGAGAAGTCCATCCACTGAGAGAGGAAGGGGGTAGGCAAATATCCACGGTGAGAGAATGGCCAGGAGAGAATGCATGCAGACAAGGCATTCGTGACAGGAGTCGGCCTGCAAAGGAAATCAATTTACTACAGGAATCAAGGATAAGCATTGAGATATCACATCTCATGCTATAGGAAGGGTCTCAGGATTGGAATGGGAAGGACTTAGATATCACATATGCTATAGGGAGGGTCTCAGTTTTGATATTAGAAGCATTGAGATATCACATCTCATGCTATCGGAAGTGTCTCAGGATTGGAATGGGAAGGAGCTGGATATCACATCTCATGCTAAAGGAAGGGTCTCAGGTTTGGAACGGGAAGGAGTTGGATATCACATCTCATGTTATAGGAAGGGTCTCAGGTTTGGTATAAACATTGAGACATCACATCTCTGCTATCGGAAGTGTCTCAGGATTGGAATGGGAAGGAGTTGGATATCCCATCTCATGTTATAGGACGGGTCTCAGGTTTTTTATTAAAATCATTGAGATATCATATTGCATGCTGTAGGAAGGGTCTAAGGATTGGAATGGGAAGGACTTGGATATCACATCTCATGCTATAGATAGGCTCTCAGGTTTGGAAAGTGAAGGAGTTGGATATCACATTTCATGTTAGAGGAAGGATCTCAGGTTTGGTATTAGAGGCATTGAGATATCACATCTCAGGCTATAGGAAGGGTCTCAGGATTGGAATGGGAAGGAGTTGGATATCACATCTCATGCTATAGGAAGGGTCTCAGGTTTGGTATAAGCATTGAGATATCACATCTCATGCTATAGGAAGGGTCTCAGGATTGGAATGGAAGGAGTTGGATATCACATCTCATGTTATAGGAAGGATCTCAGGTTTGGTATTAGAAGCATTGAGACATCACATCTCATGCTATAGGAAGGGTCTCAGGATTGGAATGGGAAGGAGTTGGATATCACATCTCATGCTTTAGGAAGGGTCTCAGGATTGGAATGGGAAGGAGTTGAATATGACATCTCATGCCGTAGGAAGGGTCTCAGGTTTGGTATAAACATTGAGATATCACATCTCTGCTATCAAAAGGGTCTCAGGATTGGAATGGGAAGGAGTTGGATATCCCATCTCATGTTATAGGAAGAGTCTCAGGTTTGGTATTAGAAGCATTGAGATATCACATCTCATGCTATAGGAAGTGTCTCAGGATTGGAATGGGAAGGACTTGGATATCACATCTCATGCTATAGGTAGGGTCTCAAGTTTGATATTCGAAGCATTGAGATATCACATCTCATGCTATAGGAAGGGTCTGAGGATTGGAATGGGAAGGAGTTGGATATCACATCTCATGCTATGGGAAGGGTCTCAGGTTTGGTATAAGCAGTGAGATATCACATCTCATGCTATAGGAAGTGTCTCAGGATTGGAATGGGAAGGAGTTGGATATCACATCTCATGTTATAGGAAGGATCTCAGGTTTGGTATAAGCATTGAGATATCACATCTCTGCTATCGGAAGGGTCTCAGGATTGGAATGGGAAGGAGTTGGATATTCCCATCTCATGTTATAGGAAGGGTCTCAGGTTTGGTATTAGAAGCATTGAGATATCCCATCTCATGCTATAGGAAGGGTCTCAGGATTGGAATGGGAAGGACTTGGATATCACATCTCATGCTATAGGGAGGGTCTCAAGTTTGATATTAGAAGCATTGAGATATCACATTTCATGATATCGGAAGGGTCTCAAGATTGGAATGGGAAGGAGTTGGATATCACATCTCATGATAAAGGAAGGGTCTAAGGTTTGGAAGGGGAAGGATTTGGATATCACATCTCATGTTATAGGACGGGTCTCAGGTTTGGTATTAGAAGCATTGAGATATCAAGTCTCATGGTATAGGAAGGGTCTCAGAATTGGAATGGGAAGGAGTTGGATATCACATCTCAAGCTATAGGAAGGGTCTCAGGATTAGAATGGGAAGGAGTTTGATATCACATCTCATGCCATAGTATGGGTCTCAGGTTTGGTAGAAGCATTGGGATATCACATCTCATGCTATCGGAAGGGTATCGGGATTGGATTTGGAAGGAGTTGGATATCCCATCTCATGCTATAGGAAGGGTCTCAGGTTGGAATGGGAAGGAGTTGGATATCACATCTCATGTTATAGGAAGTGTCTCAGGATTGGAATGGGAAGGACTTGGATATCACATCTCATGCTATAGGAAGGTTCTCAGGTTTGCAAGGGGAAAGAGTTGGATATCACATTACATGTTAGAGGTAGGATCTCAGGTTTGGTATTAGAAGTATTGAGATATCACATCTCATGCTCTCAGAAGGATCTCAGGTTTGGTATAGAAGCATTGAGATATCATATCTTATGCTATCAGAAGAGTCTCAGGATTGGAATGGGAAGGAGTTGGATATCACATCTCATGCTAAAGGGAGGGTCTCAGGTTTGGAAGATAAGGATTTGGATATCACATCTCATGTTATAGGAAGGATCTCAGGTTTGGTATTAGAAGTATTGAGATATCACATCTCATGCTATCGGAAGGATCTCAGGTTTGGTATAGAAGCATTGAGATATCATATCTTATGCTATCAGAAGGGTCTCAGGATTGGAATGGGAAGGAGTTGGATATCACATCTCATGCTAAAGGGAGGGTCTCAGGTTTGGAAGGGGAAGGATTTGGATATCACATCTCATGTTATAGGATGGATCTCAGGTTTGGTATTAGAAGTATTGAGATATCACATCTCATGTTATCGGAAGGATCTCAGGTTTGGTATTAGAAGTATTGAGATATCACATCTCATGCTATAGGAAGGGTCTCAGGATTGGAATGGGAAGGAGTTGGATATCACATCTCATGCTAAAGGAAGGGTCTCAGGTTTGGTAGAAGCATTGAGATATCACATCTCATGCTATAGGAAGGGTCTCAGGGTTGGAATGGGAAGGACTTAGATATCACATATCATGCTATAGGGAGGGTCTCAGTTTTGATATTAGAAGCATTGAGATATCACATCTCATGCTATCGGAAGTGTCTCAGGATTGGAATGGGAAGCAGCTGGATATCACATCTCATGCTAAAGGAAGGGTCTCAGGTTTGGAACGGGAAGGAGTTGGATATCACATCTCATGTTATAGGAAGGGTCTCAGGTTTGGTATAAACATTGAGATATCACATCTCTGCTATCGGAAGTGTCTCAGGATTGGAATGGGAAGGAGTTGGATATCCCATCTCATGTTATAGGAAGAGTCTCAGGTTTGGTATTAGAAGCATTGAGATATCACATCTCATGCTATAGGAAGTGTCTCAGGATTGGAATGGGAAGGACTTGGATATCACATCTCATGCTATAGGTAGGGTCTCAAGTTTGATATTAGAAGCATTGAGATATCACATCTCATGCTATAGGAAGGGTCTGAGGATTGGAATGGGAAGGAGTTGGATATCACATCTCATGCTATGGGAAGGGTCTCAGGTTTGGTATAAGCAGTGAGATATCACATCTCATGCTATAGGAAGTGTCTCAGGATTGGAATGGGAAGGAGTTGGATATCACATCTCATGTTATAGGAAGGATCTCAGGTTTGGTATAAGCATTGAGATATCACATCTCTGCTATCGGAAGGGTCTCAGGATTGGAATGGGAAGGAGTTGGATATTCCCATCTCATGTTATAGGAAGGGTCTCAGGTTTGGTATTAGAAGCATTGAGATATCACATCTCATGCTATAGGAAGGGTCTCAGGATTGGAATGGGAAGGACTTGGATATCACATCTCATGCTATAGGGAGGGTCTCAAGTTTGATATTAGAAGCTTTGAGATATCACATCTCATGATATCGGAAGGGTCTCAGGATTGGAATGGGAAGGAGTTGGATATCACGTCTCATGATAAAGGAAGGGTCTAAGGTTTGTAAGGGGAAGGATTTGGATATCACATCTCATGTTATATTACGGGTCTCAGGTTTGGTATTAGAAGCATTGAGATATCAAGTCTCATAGTATAGGAAGGGTCTCAGAATTGGAATGGGAAGGAGTTGGATATCACATCTCAAGCTATAGGAAGGGTCTCAGGATTGGAATGGGAAGGACTTGGATATCACATCTCATGCTATAGGAAGGCTCTCAGGTTTGGAAGGGGAAAGAGTTGGATATCACATTTCATGTTAGAGGTAGGATCTCAGGTTTGGTATTAGAAGCATTGAGATATCACATCTCATGCTATCAGAAGGGTCTCAGGAATGGAATGGGAAGGAGTTGGATATCACATCTCATGCTAAAGGGAGGGTCTCAGGTTTGGAAGGGGAAGGATTTGGATATCACATCTCATGTTATAGGAAGGATCTCAGGTTTGGTATTAGAAGCATTGAGATATCACATCTCATGCTATCGGAAGGATCTCAGGTTTGGTATTAGAAGCATTGAGATATCACATCTCATGCTATCAGAAGAGTCTCAGGATTGGAATAGGAAGGAGTTGGATATCACATCTCATGCTAAAGGGAGGGTCTCAGGTTTGGAAGGGGAAGGATTTGGATATCACATCTCATGTTATCGGAAGGATCTCACGTTTGGTATTAGAAGTATTGAGATATCATATCTCATGCTATAGGAAGGGTCTCAGGATTGGAATGGGAAGGAGTTGGATATCACATCTCATGCTATAGGGAGGGTCTCAGGATTGGAATGGGAAGGACTTAGATATCACATATCATGCTATAGGGAGGGTCTCAGTTTTGATATTAGAAGCATTGAGATATCACATCTCATGCTATCGGAAGTGTCTCAGGATTGGAATGGGAAGGAGCTGGATATCACATCTCATGCTAAAGGAAGGGTCTCAGGTTTGGAACGGGAAGGATTTGGATATCACATCTCATGTTATAGGAAGGGTCTCAGGTTTGGTATAAGCATTGAGATATCACATCTCTGCTATCGGAAGTGTCTCAGTATTGGAATGGGAAGGAGTTGGATATCCCATCTCATGTTATAGGACGGGTCTCAGGTTTGTTATTAGAATCATTGAGATATCATATTGCATGCTGTAGGAAGTGTCTCAGGATTGGAATGGGAAGGAGTTGGATATCACATTTCATGTTAGAGGAAGGATCTCAGGTTTGGTATTAGAAGCATTGAGATATCACATCTCATGCTATAGGAAGGGTCTCAGGATTGGAATGGGAAGCAGTTGGATATCACATCTCATGCTATAGGAAGGGTCTCAGGTTTGGTATAAGCATTGAGATATCAAATCTCATGCTATAGGACGGTTCTCAGGATTGGAATGGAAGGAGTTGGATATCACATCTCATGTTATAGGAAGGATCTCAGGTTTGGTATTAGAAGCATTGAGACATCACATCTCATGCTATAGGAAGGGTCTCAGGGTTGGAATGGGAAGGAGTTGGATATCACATCTCATCCAATAGGAAGGGTCTCAGGTTTGGAATGGGAAGGAATTGGATATCACATCTCATGTTATAGGAAGGATCTCAGGTTTGGTATTAGAAGCATTGAGATATCACATCTCATGCTATAGGAAGGGTCTCAGGATTGGAATGTGAAGGATTTGGATATCACATCTCATGCTAAAGGAAGGGTCTCAGGTTTGGTAGAAGCATTGAGATATCACGTCTCTGCTATCGGAAGGGTCTCAGGATTGGATTGGGAAGGAGTTGGATATCCCTTCTCATGCTATAGGAAGGGTCTCAGGATTTGAATGGCAAGGAGTTGGATATCACATCTCATGCCATAGGAAGGGTCTCAGGTTTGGTATAAGCATTGAGATATCACATCTCTGCTATCGGAAGGGTCTCAGGATTGGATTGGGAAGGAGTTGGATATCCCTTCTCATGCTATAGGAAGTGTCTCAGGTTGGAATGGGAAGGAGTTGGATATCACATCTCATGTTATAGGAAGGGTCTCAGGATTGGAATGGGAAGGATTTGGATATCACATCTCTTGCTATAGGAAGGGTCTCAGGATTGGAATGGGTAGGAGTTGGATATTACTTTCTTGCTATAGGAAGGGTCTAATGTTTGGAATGGGAAGGAGTTGGATATCACATATGCTATAGTTAGTGTCTCAGGTTTGGAACGGGAAGGAGTTGGATATCACATCTCATGTTATAGGAAGGGTCTCAGGTTTGGTATAAGCATTGAGATATCACATCTCTGCTATCGGAAGCGGCTCAGGATTGGAATGGGAAGGAGTTGGATATCCCATCTCATGTTATAGGAAGAGTCTCTGGTTTGTTATTAGAATCATTGAGATATCACATTGCATGCTGTAGGAAGGGTCTAAGGATTGGAATGGGATGGACTTGGATATAACATCTCATGCTATAGGTAGGCTCTCAGGTTTGGTATAAGCATTGAGATATCACATCTCATGCTATAGGAAGGGTCTCAGGATTGGAATGGGAAGGAATTGGATATCACATCTCATGCTATAGGAAGGGTCTCAGATTTGGTATAAGCATTGAGATATCACATCTCATGCTAAAGGAAGGGTCTCAGGATTGGAATGGGAAGGAGTTGTATATGAAATCTCAGGCCATAGGAAGGTTCTCAGGTTTGGTATAAGCATTGAGATATCACATCTCTGCTATAGGAAAGGTCTCAGGATTGGAATGGGAAGGAGTTGGATATCCCATCTCATGTTATAGGAAGGGTCTCAGGTTTGGTATTAGAAGCATAGAGATATCACATCTCATGCTATAGGAAGGGTCTCAGGATTGGAATGGGAAGGACTTGGATGTCACATCTCATGCTATAGGGAGGGTCTCAAGTTTGATATTAGAAGCATTGAGATAACAAATCTCATGATATCGGAAGGGTCTCAGGATTGGAATGGGAAGGAGTTGGATATCACATCTCATGATAAAGGAAGGGTCTAAGGTTTGGAAGGGGAAGGATTTGGATATCACATCTCATGTTATAGGACGGGTCTCAGGTTTGGTATTAGAAGCATTGAGATATCAAGTCTCATGGTATAAGAAGGGTCTCAGAATTGGAATGGGAAGGAGTTGGATATCACACCTCAAGCTATAGGAAGGGTCTCAGGATTGGAATGGGAAGGAGTTTGATATCACATCTCATGCCATAGTATGGGTCTCAGGTTTGGTAGAAGCATTGGGATATCACATCTCATGCTATCGGAAGGGTATCAGTATTGGATTTGGAAGAAGTTGGATATCCCATCTCATGCTATAGGAAGGGTCTCAGGTTGGAATGGGAAGGAGTTGGATATCACATTTCATGTTATAGGAAGGGTCTCAGGATTGGAATGGGAAGGACTTGGATATTATATCTCATGCTATAGGACGGGTCTCAGGTTTGTTATTAGAATCATTGAGATATCATATTGCATGCTGTAGGAAGGGTCTAAGGATTGGAATGGGAAGGACCTGGATATCACATCTCAAGCTATAGATAGGCTCTTAGGTTTGGAAAGTGAAGGAGTTGGATATCACATTTCATGTTAGAGAAGGATCTCAGGTTTGGTATTAGAAGCATTGAGATATCACATCTCATGCTATAGGAAGGGTCTCAGGATTGGAATGGGAAGTAGTTGGATATCACATCTCATGCTATAGGAAGGGTCTCAGGTTTGGTATAAGCATTGAGATATCACATCTCATGCTATAGGACGGGTCTCAGGATTGGAATGGAAGGAGTTGGATATCACATCTCATGTTATAGGAAGGATCTCAAGTTTGGTATTAGAAGCATTGAGACATCACATCTCATGCTATAGGAAGGGTCTCAGGGTTGGAATGGGAAGGAGTTGGATATCACAACTCATCCAATAGGA
Source organism: Ambystoma mexicanum (assembly GCF_040938575.1). Classification (NCBI taxonomy): domain Eukaryota; kingdom Metazoa; phylum Chordata; class Amphibia; order Caudata; family Ambystomatidae; genus Ambystoma; species Ambystoma mexicanum. The sequence goes on from NC_090936.1 coordinate 346,556,292, forward strand.
AGGGTCTCAGGTTTGGAATGGGAAGGAATTGGATATCACATCTCATGTTATAGGAAGGATCTCAGGTTTGGTATTAGAAGCATTGAGATATCACATCTCATGCTATAGGAAGGGTCTCAGGATTGGAATGGGAAGGAGTTGGATATCACATCTCATGCTATAGGAAGGGTCTCAGGTTTGGTAGAAGCATTGAGATATCACGTCTCTGCTATTGGAAGGGTCTCAGGATTGGATTGGGAAGGAGTTGGATATCCCTTCTCATGCTATAGAAAGGGTCTCAGGATTTGAATGGCAAGGAGTTGGATATCACATCTCATGCCATAGGAAGGGTCTCAGGTTTGGTATAAGCATTGAGATATCACATCTCTGCTATCGGAAGGGTCTCAGGATTGGAATGGGAAGGAGTTGGATATTCCCATCTCATGTTATAGGAAGGGTCTCAAGTTTGATATTAGAAGCTTTGCGATATCACATCTCATGATATCGGAAGGGTCTCAGGATTGGAATGGGAAGGAGTTGGATATCACATCTCATGATAAAGGAAGGGTCTAAGGTTTGGAAGGGGAAGGATTTGGATATCACATCTCATGTTATATTACGGGTCTCAGGTTTGGTATTAGAAGCATTGAGATATCAAGTCTCAGAGTATAGGAAGGGTCTCAGAATTGGAATGGGAAGGAGTTGGATATCACATCTCAAGCTATAGGAAGGGTCTCAGGATTGGAATGGGAAGGACTTGGATATCACATCTCATGCTATAGGAAGGCTCTCAGGTTTGGAAGGGGAAAGAGTTGGATATCACATTTCATGTTAGAGGTAGGATCTCAGGTTTGGTATTAGAGGCATTGAGATATCACATCTCATGCTATCGGAAGGGTCTCAGGAATGGAATGGGAAGGAGTTGGATATCACATCTCATGCTAAAGGGAGGGTCTCAGGTTTGGAAGGGGAAGGATTTGGATATCACATCTCATGTTATAGGAAGGATCTATGGTTTGGTATTAGAAGCATTGAGATATCACATCTCATGCTATCGGAAGGATCTCAGGATTGGAATGGGAAGGAGTTGGATATCACATCTCATGCTATAGGAAGTGTCTCAGGATTGGAATGGGAAGGACTTGGATATCACATCTCATGCTATAGGTAGGGTCTCAAGTTTGATATTAGAAGCATTGAGATATCACATCTCATGCTATAGGAAGGGTCTGAGGATTGGAATGGGAAGGAGTTGGATATCACCTCTCATGCTATGGGAAGGGTCTCAGGTTTGGTATAAGCAGTGAGATATCACATCTCATGCTATAGGAAGTGTCTCAGGATTGGAATGGGAAGGAGTTGGATATCACATCTCATGTTATAGGAAGGATCTCAGGTTTGGTATTAGAAGCATTGAGATATCACATCTCATGCTATCGGAAGGATCTCAGGTTTGGTATTAGAAGCATTGAGATATCACATCTCATGCTATCAGAAGAGTCTCAGGATTGGAATAGGAAGGAGTTGGATATCACATCTCATGCTAAAGGGAGGGTCTCAGGTTTGGAAGGGGAAGGATTTGGATATCACATCTCATGTTATCGGAAGGATCTCAGGTTTGGTATTAGAAGCATTGAGATATCACATCTCATGCTATCGGAAGGATCTCAGGTTTGGTATTAGAAGCATTGAGATATCACATCTCATGCTATCAGAAGAGTCTCAGGATTGGAATAGGAAGGAGTTGGATATCACATCTCATGCTATAGGAAGGATCTCAGGATTGGAATGGGAAGGAGTTGGATATCACATCTCATGCTATAGGGAGGGTCTCAGGATTGGAATGGGAAGGACTTAGATATCACATATCATGCTATAGGGAGGGTCTCAGTTTTGATATTAGAAGCATTGAGATATCACATCTCATGCTATCGGAAGTGTCTCAGGATTGGAATGGGAAGGTGCTGGATATCACATCTCATGCTAAAGGAAGGGTCTCAGGTTTGGAACGGGAAGGATTTGGATATCACATCTCATGTTATAGGAAGGGTCTCAGGTTTGGTATAAGCATTGAGATATCACATCTCTGCTATCGGAAGTGTCTCAGGATTGGAATGGGAAGGAGTTGGATATCCCATCTCATGTTATAGGACGGGTCTCAGGTTTGTTATTAGAATCATTGAGATATCATATTGCATGCTGTAGGAAGGGTCTAAGGGTTGGAATGGGAAGGAATTGGATATCACATCTCATGCTATAGATAGGCTCTTAGGTTTGGAAAGGGAAGGAGATGGATATCACATTTCATGTTAGAGGAAGGATCTCAGGTTTGGTATTAGAAGCATTGAGATATCACATCTCATGCTATAGGAAGGGTCTCAGGATTGGAATGGGAAGCAGTTGGATATCACATCTCATGCTATAGGAAGGGTCTCAGGTTTGGTATAAGCATTGAGATATCACATCTCATGCTATAGGACGGGTCTCAGGATTGGAATGGAAGGAGTTGGATATCACATCTCATGTTATAGGAAGGATCTCAGGTTTGGTATTAGAAGCATTGAGACATCACATCTCATGCTATAGGAAGGGTCTCAGGGTTGGAATGGGAAGGAGTTGGATATCACATCTCATCCAATAGGAAGGGTCTCAGGTTTGGAATGGGAAGGAATTGGATATCACATCTCATGTTATAGGAAGGATCTCAGGTTTGGTATTAGAAGCATTGAGATATCACATCTCATGCTATAGGAAGGGTCTCAGGATTGGAATGTGAAGGATTTGGATATCACATCTCATGCTAAAGGAAGGGTCTCAGGTTTGGTAGAAGCATTGAGATATCACGTCTCTGCTATCGGAAGGGTCTCAGGATTGGATTGGGAAGGAGTTGGATATCACATCTCATGCCATAGGAAGGGTCTCAGGTTTGGATTGGGAAGGAGTTGGATATCCCTTCTCATGCTATAGGAAGTGTCTCAGGTTGGAATGGGAAGGAGTTGGATATCACATCTCATGTCATAGGAAGGATCTCAGGTTTGGATAAGCATTGAGATATCACATCTCTGCTATCGGAAGGGTCTCAGGATTGGAATGGGAAGGAGTTGGATATTCCCATCTCATGTTATAGGAAGGGTCTCAGGTTTGGTATTAGAAGCATTGAGATATCACATCTCATGCTATAGGAAGGGTCTCAAGTTTGATATTAGAAGCTTTGAGATATCACATCTCATGATATCGGAAGGGTCTCAGGATTGGAATGGGAAGGAGTTGGATATCACATCTCATGATAAAGGAAGGGTCTAAGGTTTGGAAGGGGAAGGATTTGGATATCACATCTCATGTTATATTACGGGTCTCACGTTTGGTATTAGAAGCATTGAGATATCAAGTCTCATAGTATAGGAAGGGTCTCAGAATTGGAATGGGAAGGAGTTGGATATCACATCTCAAGCTATAGGAAGGGTCTCAGGATTGGAATGGGAAGGACTTGGATATCACATCTCATGCTATAGGAAGGCTCTCAGGTTTGGAAGGGGAAAGAGTTGGATATCACATTTCATGTTAGAGGTAGGATCTCAGGTTTGGTATTAGAGGCATTGAGATATCACATTTCATGCTATCAGAAGGGTCTCAGGAATGGAATGGGAAGGAGTTGGATATCACATCTCATGCTAAAGGGAGGGTCTCAGGTTTGGAAGGGGAAGGATTTGGATATCACATATCATGTTATAGGAAGGATCTCAGGTTTGGTATTAGAAGCATTGAGATATCACATCTCATGCTATCGGAAGGATCTCAGGTTTGGTATTAGAAGCATTGAGATATCACATCTCATGCTATCAGAAGAGTCTCAGGATTGGAATAGGAAGGAGTTGGATATCACATCTCATGCTAAAGGGAGGGTCTCAGGTTTGGAAGGGGAAGGATTTGGATATCACATCTCATGTTATCGGAAGGATCTCACGTTTGGTATTAGAAGTATTGAGATATCATATCTCATGCTATAGGAAGGTTCTCAGGATTGGAATGGGAAGGAGTTGGATATCACATCTCATGCTATAGGGAGGGTCTCAGGATTGGAATGGGAAGGACTTAGATATCACATATCATGCTATAGGGAGGGTCTCAGTTTTGATATTAGAAGCATTGAGATATCACATCTCATGCTATCGGAAGTGTCTCAGGATTGGAATGGGAAGGTGCTGGATATCACATCTCATGCTAAAGGAAGGGTCTCAGGTTTGGAACGGGAAGGATTTGGATATCACATCTCATTTTATAGGAAGGGTCTCAGGTTTGGTAAAAGCATTGAGATATCACATCTCTGCTATCGAAAGTGTCTCAGGATTGGAATGGGAAGGAGTTGGACATCCCATCTCATGTTATAGGACGGGTCTCAGGTTTATTAGAATCATTGAGATATCATATTGCATGCTGTAGGAAGGGTCTAAGGGTTGGAATGGGAAGGAATTGGATATCACATCTCATGCTATAGATAGGCTCTTAGGTTTGGAAAGGGAAGGAGTTGGATATCACATTTCATGTTAGAGGAAGGATCTCAGGTTTGGTATTAGAAGCATTGCGATATCACATCTCATGCTATAGGAAGGGTCTCAGGATTGGAATGGGAAGCAGTTGGATATCACATCTCATGCTATAGGAAGGGTCTCAGGTTTGGTATAAGCATTGAGATATCACATCTCATGCTATAGGACGGGTCTCAGGATTGGAATGGAAGGAGTTGGATATCACATCTCATGTTATAGGAAGGATCTCAGGTTTGGTATTAGAAGCATTGAGACATCACATCTCATGCTATAGGAAGGGTCTCAGGGTTGGAATGGGAAGGAGTTGGATATCACATCTCATCCAATAGGAAGGGTCTCAGGTTTGGAATGGGAAGGAATTGGATATCACATCTCATGTTATAGGAAGGCTCTCAGGTTTTGTATTAGAAGCATTGAGATATCACATCTCATGCTATAGGAAGGGTCTCAGGATTGGAATGTGAAGGATTTGGATATCACATCTCATGCTAAAGGAAGGGTCTCAGGTTTGGTAGAAGCATTGAGATATCACGTCTCTGCTATCGGAAGGGTCTCAGGATTGGATTGGGAAGGAGTTGGATATCACATCTCATGCCATAGGAAGGGTCTCAGGTTTGGTATAAGCATTGAGATATCACATCTCTGCTATCGGAAGGGTCTCAGGATTGGATTGGGAAGGAGTTGGATATCCCTTCTCATGCTATAGGTAGGGTCTCAAGTTTGATATTAGAAGCATTGAGATATCACATCTCATGCTATAGGAAGGGTCTGAGGATTGGAATGGGAAGGAGTTGGATATCACATCTCATGCTATGGGAAGGGTCTCAGGTTTGGTATAAGCAGTGAGATATCACATCTCATGCTATAGGAAGTGTCTCAGGATTGGAATGGGAAGGAGTTGGATATCACATCTCATGTTATAGGAAGGATCTCAGGTTTGGTATAAGCATTGAGATATCACATCTCTGCTATCGGAAGGGTCTCAGGATTGGAATGGGAAGGAGTTGGATATTCCCATCTCATGTTATAGGAAGGGTCTCAGGTTTGGTATTAGAAGCATTGAGATATCCCATCTCATGCTATAGGAAGGGTCTCAGGATTGGAATGGGAAGGACTTGGATATCACATCTCATGCTATAGGGAGGGTCTCAAGTTTGATATTAGAAGCATTGAGATATCACATTTCATGATATCGGAAGGGTCTCAAGATTGGAATGGGAAGGAGTTGGATATCACATCTCATGATAAAGGAAGGGTCTAAGGTTTGGAAGGGGAAGGATTTGGATATCACATCTCATGTTATAGGACGGGTCTCAGGTTTGGTATTAGAAGCATTGAGATATCAAGTCTCATGGTATAGGAAGGGTCTCAGAATTGGAATGGGAAGGAGTTGGATATCACATCTCAAGCTATAGGAAGGGTCTCAGGATTAGAATGGGAAGGAGTTTGATATCACATCTCATGCCATAGTATGGGTCTCAGGTTTGGTAGAAGCATTGGGATATCACATCTCATGCTATCGGAAGGGTATCGGGATTGGATTTGGAAGGAGTTGGATATCCCATCTCATGCTATAGGAAGGGTCTCAGGTTGGAATGGGAAGGAGTTGGATATCACATCTCATGTTATAGGAAGTGTCTCAGGATTGGAATGGGAAGGACTTGGATATCACATCTCATGCTATAGGAAGGCTCTCAGGTTTGCAAGGGGAAAGAGTTGGATATCACATTACATGTTAGAGGTAGGATCTCAGGTTTGGTATTAGAAGTATTGAGATATCACATCTCATGCTCTCAGAAGGATCTCAGGTTTGGTATAGAAGCATTGAGATATCATATCTTATGCTATCAGAAGAGTCTCAGGATTGGAATGGGAAGGAGTTGGATATCACATCTCATGCTAAAGGGAGGGTCTCAGGTTTGGAAGATAAGGATTTGGATATCACATCTCATGTTATAGGAAGGATCTCAGGTTTGGTATTAGAAGTATTGAGATATCACATCTCATGCTATCGGAAGGATCTCAGGTTTGGTATAGAAGCATTGAGATATCATATCTTATGCTATCAGAAGGGTCTCAGGATTGGAATGGGAAGGAGTTGGATATCACATCTCATGCTAAAGGGAGGGTCTCAGGTTTGGAAGGGGAAGGATTTGGATATCACATCTCATGTTATAGGATGGATCTCAGGTTTGGTATTAGAAGTATTGAGATATCACATCTCATGTTATCGGAAGGATCTCAGGTTTGGTATTAGAAGTATTGAGATATCACATCTCATGCTATAGGAAGGGTCTCAGGATTGGAATGGGAAGGAGTTGGATATCACATCTCATGCTAAAGGAAGGGTCTCAGGTTTGGTAGAAGCATTGAGATATCACATCTCATGCTATAGGAAGGGTCTCAGGGTTGGAATGGGAAGGACTTAGATATCACATATCATGCTATAGGGAGGGTCTCAGTTTTGATATTAGAAGCATTGAGATATCACATCTCATGCTATCGGAAGTGTCTCAGGATTGGAATTAGAAGGAGCTGGATATCACATCTCATGCGAAAGGAAGGGTCTCAGGTTTGGAACGGGAAGGAGTTGGATATCACATCTCATGTTATAGGAAGGGTCTCAGGTTTGGTATAAACATTGAGATATCACATCTCTGCTATCGGAAGTGTCTCAGGATTGGAATGGGAAGGAGTTGGATATCCCATCTCATGTTATAGGAAGAGTCTCAGGTTTGGTATTAGAAGCATTGAGATATCACATCTCATGCTATAGGAAGTGTCTCAGGATTGGAATGGGAAGGACTTGGATATCACATCTCATGCTATAGGTAGGGTCTCAAGTTTGATATTAGAAGCATTGAGATATCACATCTCATGCTATAGGAAGGGTCTGAGGATTGGAATGGGAAGGAGTTGGATATCACATCTCATGCTATGGGAAGGGTCTGAGGTTTTGTTTAAGCAGTGAGATATCAAATCTCATGCTATAGGAAGTGTCTCAGGATTGGAATGGGAAGGAGTTGGATATCACATCTCATGTTATAGGAAGGATCTCAGGTTTGGTATAATCATTGAGATATCACATCTCTGCTATCGGAAGGGTCTCAGGATTGGAATGGGAAGGAGTTGGATATTCCCATCTCATGTTATAGGAAGGGTCTCAGGTTTGGTATTAGAAGCATTGAGATATCACATCTCATGCTATAGGAAGGGTCTCAGGATTGGAATGGGAAGGACTTGGATATCACATCTCATGCTATAGGGAGGGTCTCAAGTTTGATATTAGAAGCTTTGAGATATCACATCTCATGATATCGGAAGGGTCTCAGGATTGGAATGGGAAGGAGTTGGATATCACGTCTCATGATAAAGGAAGGGTCTAAGGTTTGTAAGGGGAAGAATTTGGATATCACATCTCATGTTATATTACGGGTCTCAGGTTTGGTATTAGAAGCATTGAGATATCAAGTCTCATAGTATAGGAAGGGTCTCAGAATTGGAATGGGAAGGAGTTGGATATCACATCTCAAGCTATAGGAAGGGTCTCAGGATTGGAATGGGAAGGACTTGGATATCACATCTCATGCTATAGGAAGGCTCTCAGGTTTGGAAGGGGAAAGAGTTGGATATCACATTTCATGTTAGAGGTAGGATCTCAGGTTTGGTATTAGAGGCATTGAGATATCACATCTCATGCTATCAGAAGGGTCTCAGGAATGGAATGGGAAGGAGTTGGATATCACATCTCATGCTAAAGGGAGGGTCTCAGGTTTGGAAGGGGAAGGATTTGGATATCACATCTCATGTTATAGGAAGGATATCAGGTTTGGTATTAGAAGCATTGAGATATCACATCTCATGCTATCGGAAGGATCTCAGGTTTGGTATTAGAAGCATTGAGATATCACATCTCATGCTATCAGAAGAGTCTCAGGATTGGAATAGGAAGGCGTTGGATATCACATCTCATGCTAAAGGGAGGGTCTCAGGTTTGGAAGGGGAAGGATTTGGATATCACATCTCATGTTATCGGAAGGATCTCACGTTTGGTATTAGAAGTATTGAGATATCATATCTCATGCTATAGGAAGGGTCTCAGGATTGGAATGGGAAGGAGTTGGATATCACATCTCATGCTATAGGGAGGGTCTCAGGATTGGAATGGGAAGGACTTAGATATCACATATCATGCTATAGGGAGGGTCTCAGTTTTGATATTAGAAGCATTGAGATATCACATCTCATGCTATCGGAAGTGTCTCAGGATTGGAATGGGAAGGAGCTGGATATCACATCTCATGCTAAAGGAAGGGTCTCAGGTTTGGAACGGGAAGGATTTGGATATCACATCTCATGTTATAGGAAGGGTCTCAGGTTTGGTATAAGCATTGAGATATCACATCTCTGCTATCGGAAGTGTCTCAGGATTGGAATGGGAAGGAGTTGGATATCCCATCTCATGTTATAGGACGGGTCTCAGGTTTGTTATTAGAATCATTGAGATATCATATTGCATGCTGTAGGAAGTGTCTCAGGATTGGAATGGGAAGGAGTTGGATATCACATTTCATGTTAGAGGAAGGATCTCAGGTTTGGTATTAGAAGCATTGAGATATCACATCTCATGCTATAGGAAGGGTCTCAGGATTGGAATGGGAAGCAGTTGGATATCACATCTCATGCTATAGGAAGGGTCTCAGGTTTGGTATAAGCATTGAGATATCAAATCTCATGCTATAGGACGGTTCTCAGGATTGGAATGGAAGGAATTGGATATCACATCTCATGTTATAGGAAGGATCTCAGGTTTGGTATTAGAAGCATTGAGACATCACATCTCATGCTATAGGAAGGGTCTCAGGGTTGGAATGGGAAGGAGTTGGATATCACATCTCATCCAATAGGAAGGGTCTCAGGTTTGGAATGGGAAGGAATTGGACATCACATCTCATGTTATAGGAAGGATCTCAGGTTTGGTATTAGAAGCATTGATATATCACATCTCATGCTATAGGAAGGGTCTCAGGATTGGAATGTGAAGGATTTGGATATCACATCTCATGCTAAAGGAAGGGTCTCAGGTTTGGTAGAAGCATTGAGATATCACGTCTCTGCTATCGGAAGGGTCTCAGGATTGGATTGGGAAGGAGCTGGATATCCCTTCTCATGCTATAGGAAGGGTCTCAGGATTTGAATGGCAAGGAGTTGGATATCACATCTCATGCCATAGGAAGGGTCTCAGGTTTGGTATAAGCATTGAGATATCACATCTCTGCTATCGGAAGGGTCTCAGGATTGGATTGGGAAGGAGTTGGATATCCCTTCTCATGCTATAGGAAGTGTCTCAGGTTGGAATGGGAAGGAGTTGGATATCACATCTCATGTTATAGGAAGGGTCTCAGGATTGGAATGGGAAGGATTTGGATATCACATCTCTTGCTATAGGAAGGGTCTCAGGATTGGAATGGGTAGGAGTTGGATATTACTTTCTTGCTATAGGAAGGGTCTAATGTTTGGAATGGGAAGGAGTTGGATATCACATATGCTATAGTTAGTGTCTCAGGTTTGGAACGGGAAGGAGTTGGATATCACATCTCATGTTATAGGAAGGGTCTCAGGTTTGGTATAAGCATTGAGATATCACATCTCTGCTATCGGAAGCGGCTCAGGATTGGAATGGGAAGGAGTTGGATATCCCATCTCATGTTATAGGAAGAGTCTCTGGTTTGTTATTAGAATCATTGAGATATCACATTGCATGCTGTAGGAAGGGTCTAAGGATTGGAATGGGATGGACTTGGATATAACATCTCATGCTATAGGTAGGCTCTCAGGTTTGGTATAAGCATTGAGATATCACATCTCATGCTATAGGAAGGGTCTCAGGATTGGAATGGGAAGGAATTGGATATCACATCTCATGCTATAGGAAGGGTCTCAGATTTGGTATAAGCATTGAGATATCACATCTCATGCTAAAGGAAGGGTCTCAGGATTGGAATGGGAAGGAGTTGTATATGAAATCTCAGGCCATAGGAAGGTTCTCAGGTTTGGTATAAGCATTGAGATATCACATCTCTGCTATCGGAAAGGTCTCAGGATTGGAATGGGAAGGAGTTGGATATCCCATCTCATGTTATAGGAAGGGTCTCAGGTTTGGTATTAGAAGCATAGAGATATCACATCTCATGCTATAGGAAGGGTCTCAGGATTGGAATGGGAAGGACTTGGATGTCACATCTCATGCTATAGGGAGGGTCTCAAGTTTGATATTAGAAGCATTGAGATAACAAATCTCATGATATCGGAAGGGTCTCAGGATTGGAATGGGAAGGAGTTGGATATCACATCTCATGATAAAGGAAGGGTCTAAGGTTTGGAAGGGGAAGGATTTGGATATCACATCTCATGTTATAGGACGGGTCTCAGGTTTGGTATTAGAAGCATTGAGATATCAAGTCTCATGGTATAAGAAGGGTCTCAGAATTGGAATGGGAAGGAGTTGGATATCACACCTCAAGCTATAGGAAGGGTCTCAGGATTGGAATGGGAAGGAGTTTGATATCACATCTCATGCCATAGTATGGGTCTCAGGTTTGGTAGAAGCATTGGGATATCACATCTCATGCTATCGGAAGGGTATCAGTATTGGATTTGGAAGAAGTTGGATATCCCATCTCATGCTATAGGAAGGGTCTCAGGTTGGAATGGGAAGGAGTTGGATATCACATTTCATGTTATAGGAAGGGTCTCAGGATTGGAATGGGAAGGACTTGGATATTATATCTCATGCTATAGGACGGGTCTCAGGTTTGTTATTAGAATCATTGAGATATCATATTGCATGCTGTAGGAAGGGTCTAAGGATTGGAATGGGAAGGACCTGGATATCACATCTCAAGCTATAGATAGGCTCTTAGGTTTGGAAAGTGAAGGAGTTGGATATCACATTTCATGTTAGAGGAAGGATCTCAGGTTTGGTATTAGAAGCATTGAGATATCACATCTCATGCTATAGGAAGGGTCTCAGGATTGGAATGGGAAGTAGTTGGATATCACATCTCATGCTATAGGAAGGGTCTCAGGTTTGGTATAAGCATTGAGATATCACATCTCATGCTATAGGACGGGTCTCAGGATTGGAATGGAAGGAGTTGGATATCACATCTCATGTTATAGGAAGGATCTCAAGTTTGGTATTAGAAGCATTGAGACATCACATCTCATGCTATAGGAAGGGTCTCAGGGTTGGAATGGGAAGGAGTTGGATATCACAACTCATCCAATAGGAAGGGTCTCAGGTTTGGAATGGGAAGGAATTGGATATCACATCTCATGTTATAGGAAGGATCTCAGGTTTGGTATTAGAAGCATTGAGATATCACATCTCATGCTATAGGAAGGGTCTCAGGATTGGAATGGGAAGGAGTTGGATATCACATCTCATGCTATAGGAAGGGTCTCAGGTTTGGTAGAAGCATTGAGATATCACGTCTCTGCTATTGGAAGGGTCTCAGGATTGGATTGGGAAGGAGTTGGATATCCCTTCTCATGCTATAGGAAGGGTCTCAGGATTTGAATGGCAAGGAGTTGGATATCACATCTCATGCCATAGGAAGGGTCTCAGGTTTGGTATAAGCATTGAGATATCACATCTCTGCTATCGGAAGGGTCTCAGGATTGTAATGGGAAGGAGTTGGATATTCCCATCTCATGTTATAGGAAGGGTCTCAAGTTTGATATTAGAAGCTTTGCGATATCACATCTCATGATATCGGAAGGGTCTCAGGATTGGAATGGGAAGGAGTTGGATATCACATCTCATGATAAAGGAAGGGTCTAAGGTTTGGAAGGGGAAGGATTTGGATATCACATCTCATGTTATATTACGGGTCTCAGGTTTGGTATTAGAAGCATTGAGATATCAAGTCTCAGAGTATAGGAAGGGTCTCAGAATTGGAATGGGAAGGAGTTGGATATCACATCTCAAGCTATAGGAAGGGTCTCAGGATTGGAATGGGAAGGACTTGGATATCACATCTCATGCTATAGGAAGGCTCTCAGGTTTGGAAGGGGAAAGAGTTGGATATCACATTTCATGTTAGAGGTAGGATCTCAGGTTTGGTATTAGAGGCATTGAGATATCACATCTCATGCTATCGGAAGGGTCTCAGGAATGGAATGGGAAGGATTTGGATATCACATCTCATGCTAAAGGGAGGGTCTCAGGTTTGGAAGGGGAAGGATTTGGATATCACATCTCATGTTATAGGAAGGATCTCAGGTTTGGTATTAGAAGCATTGAGATATCAAGTCTCAGAGTATAGGAAGGGTCTCAGAATTGGAATGGGAAGGAGTTGGATATCACATCTCAAGCTATAGGAAGGGTCTCAGGATTGGAATGGGAAGGACTTGGATATCACATCTCATGCTATAGGAAGGCTCTCAGGTTTGGAAGGGGAAAGAGTTGGATATCACATTTCATGTTAGAGGTAGGATCTCAGGTTTGGTATTAGAGGCATTGAGATATCACATCTCATGCTATCGGAAGGGTCTCAGGAATGGAATGGGAAGGATTTGGATATCACATCTCATGCTAAAGGGAGGGTCTCAGGTTTGGAAGGGGAAGGATTTGGATATCACATCTCATGTTATAGGAAGGATCTCAGGTTTGGTATTAGAAGCATTGAGATATCACATCTCATGCTATCGGAAGGATCTCAGGATTGGAATGGGAAGGAGTTGGATATCACATCTCATGCTATAGGAAGTGTCTCAGGATTGGAATGGGAAGGACTTGGATATCACATCTCATGCTATAGGTAGGGTCTCAAGTTTGATATTAGAAGCATTGAGATATCACATCTCATGCTATAGGAAGGGTCTGAGGATTGGAATGGGAAGGAGTTGGATATCACCTCTCATGCTATGGGAAGGGTCTCAGGTTTGGTATAAGCAGTGAGATATCACATCTCATGCTATAGGAAGTGTCTCAGGATTGGAATGGGAAGGAGTTGGATATCACATCTCATGTTATAGGAAGGATCTCAGGTTTGGATAAGCATTGAGATATCACATCTCTGCTATCGGAAGGGTCTCAGGATTGGAATGGGAAGGAGTTGGATATTCCCATCTCATGTTATAGGAAGGGTCTCAGGTTTGGTATTAGAAGCATTGAGATATCACATCTCATGCTATAGGAAGGGTCTCAGGATTGGAATGGGAAGGACTTGGATATCACATCTCATGCTATAGGGAGGGTCTCAAGTTTGATATTAGAAGCTTTGAGATATCACATCTCATGATATCGGAAGGGTCTCAGGATTGGAATGGGAAGGAGTTGGATATCACATCTCATGATAAAGGAAGGGTCTAAGGTTTGGAAGGGGAAGGATTTGGATATCACATCTCATGTTATATTACGGGTCTCACGTTTGGTATTAGAAGCATTGAGATATCAAGTCTCATAGTATAGGAAGGGTCTCAGAATTGGAATGGGAAGGAGTTGGATATCACATCTCAAGCTATAGGAAGGGTCTCAGGATTGGAATGGGAAGGACTTGGATATCACATCTCATGCTATAGGAAGGCTCTCAGGTTTGGAAGGGGAAAGAGTTGGATATCACATTTCATGTTAGAGGTAGGATCTCAGGTTTGGTATTAGAGGCATTGAGATATCACATTTCATGCTATCAGAAGGGTCTCAGGAATGGAATGGGAAGGAGTTCGATATCACATCTCATGCTAAAGGGAGGGTCTCAGGTTTGGAAGGGGAAGGATTTGGATATCACATCTCATGTTATAGGAAGGATCTCAGGTTTGGTATTAGAAGCGTTGAGATATCACCTCTCATGCTATCGGAAGGATCTCAGGTTTGGTATTAGAAGCATTGAGATATCACATCTCATGCTATCAGAAGAGTCTCAGGATTGGAATAGGAAGGAGTTGGATATCACATCTCATGCTAAAGGGAGGGTCTCAGGTTTGGAAGGGGAAGGATTTGGATATCACATTTCATGTTAGAGGTAGGATCTCAGGTTTGGTATTAGAAGCATTGAGATATCACATCTCATGCTATCGGAAGGATCTCAGGTTTGGTATTAGAAGCATTGAGATATCACATCTCATGCTATCAGAAGAGTCTCAGGATTGGAATAGGAAGGAGTTGGATATCACATCTCATGCTATAGGAAGGATCTCAGGATTGGAATGGGAAGGAGTTGGATATCACATCTCATGCTATAGGGAGGGTCTCAGGATTGGAATGGGAAGGACTTAGATATCACATATCATGCTATAGGGAGGGTCTCAGTTTTGATATTAGAAGCATTGAGATATCACATCTCATGCTATCGGAAGTGTCTCAGGATTGGAATGGGAAGGTGCTGGATATCACATCTCATGCTAAAGGAAGGGTCTCAGGTTTGGAACGGGAAGGATTTGGATATCACATCTCATGTTATAGGAAGGGTCTCAGGTTTGGTATAAGCATTGAGATATCACATCTCTGCTATCGGAAGTGTCTCAGGATTGGAATGGGAAGGAGTTGGATATCCCATCTCATGTTATAGGACGGGTCTCAGGTTTGTTATTAGAATCATTGAGATATCATATTGCATGCTGTAGGAAGGGTCTAAGGGTTGGAATGGGAAGGACTTGGATATCACATCTCATGCTATAGATAGGCTCTTAGGTTTGGAAAGGGAAGGAGTTGGATATCACATTTCATGTTAGAGGAAGGATCTCAGGTTTGGTATTAGAAGCATTGAGATATCACATCTCATGCTATAGGAAGGGTCTCAGGATTGGAATGGGAAGCAGTTGGATATCACATCTCATGCTATAGGAAGGGTCTCAGGTTTGGTATAAGCATTGAGATATCACATCTCATGCTATAGGACGGGTCTCAGGATTGGAATGGAAGGAGTTGGATATCACATCTCATGTTATAGGAAGGATCTCAGGTTTGGTATTAGAAGCATTGAGACATCACATCTCATGCTATAGGAAGGGTCTCAGGGTTGGAATGGGAAGGAGTTGGATATCACATCTCATCCAATAGGAAGGGTCTCAGGTTTGGAATGGGAAGGAATTGGATATCACATCTCATGTTATAGGAAGGATCTCAGGTTTGGTATTAGAAGCATTGAGATATCACATCTCATGCTATAGGAAGGGTCTCAGGATTGGAATGTGAAGGATTTGGATATCACATCTCATGCTAAAGGAAGGGTCTCAGGTTTGGTAGAAGCATTGAGATATCACGTCTCTGCTATCGGAAGGGTCTCAGGATTGGATTGGGAAGGAGTTGGATATCACATCTCATGCCATAGGAAGGGTCTCAGGTTTGGATTGGGAAGGAGTTGGATATCCCTTCTCATGCTATAGGAAGTGTCTCAGGTTGGAATGGGAAGGAGTTGGATATCACATCTCATGTCACAGGAAGGATCTCAGGTTTGGATAAGCATTGAGATATCACATCTCTGCTATCGGAAGGGTCTCAGGATTGGAATGGGAAGGAGTTGGATATTCCCATCTCATGTTATAGGAAGGGTCTCAGGTTTGGTATTAGAAGCATTGAGATATCACATCTCATGCTATAGGAAGGGTCTCAAGTTTGATATTAGAAGCTTTGAGATATCACATCTCATGATATCGGAAGGGTCTCAGGATTGGAATGGGAAGGAGTTGGATATCACATCTCATGATAAAGGAAGGGTCTAAGGTTTGGAAGGGGAAGGATTTGGATATCACATCTCATGTTATATTACGGGTCTCACGTTTGGTATTAGAAGCATTGAGATATCAAGTCTCATAGTATAGGAAGGGTCTCAGAATTGGAATGGGAAGGAGTTGGATATCACATCTCAAGCTATAGGAAGGGTCTCAGGATTGGAATGGGAAGGACTTGGATATCACATCTCATGCTATAGGAAGGCTCTCAGGTTTGGAAGGGGAAAGAGTTGGATATCACATTTCATGTTAGAGGTAGGATCTCAGGTTTGGTATTAGAGGCATTGAGATATCACATTTCATGCTATCAGAAGGGTCTCAGGAATGGAATGGGAAGGAGTTGGATATCACATCTCATGCTAAAGGGAGGGTCTCAGGTTTGGAAGGGGAAGGATTTGGATATCACATCTCATGTTATAGGAAGGATCTCAGGTTTGGTATTAGAAGCATTGAGATATCACATCTCATGCTATCGGAAGGATCTCAGGTTTGGTATTAGAAGCATTGAGATATCACATCTCATGCTATCAGAAGAGTCTCAGGATTGGAATAGGAAGGAGTTGGATAGCACATCTCATGCTAAAGGGAGGGTCTCAGGTTTGGAAGGGGAAGGATTTGGATATCACATCTCATGTTATCGGAAGGATCTCACGTTTGGTATTAGAAGTATTGAGATATCATATCTCATGCTATAGGAAGGTTCTCAGGATTGGAATGGGAAGGAGTTGGATATCACATCTCATGCTATAGGGAGGGTCTCAGGATTGGAATGTGAAGGACTTAGATATCACATATCATGCTATAGGGAGGGTCTCAGTTTTGATATTAGAAGCATTGAGATATCACATCTCATGCTATCGGAAGTGTCTCAGGATTGGAATGGGAAGGTGCTGGATATCACATCTCATGCTAAAGGAAGGGTCTCAGGTTTGGAACGGGAAGGATTTGGATATCACATCTCATTTTATAGGAAGGGTCTCAGGTTTGGTATAAGCATTGAGATATCACATCTCTGATATCGAAAGTGTCTCAGGATTGGAATGGGAAGGAGTTGGATATCCCATCTCATGTTATAGGACGGGTCTCAGGTTTATTAGAATCATTGAGATATCATATTGCATGCTGTAGGAAGGGTCTAAGGGTTGGAATGGGAAGGAATTGGATATCACATCTCATGCTATAGATAGGCTCTTAGGTTTGGAAAGGGAAGGAGTTGGATATCACATTTCATGTTAGAGGAAGGATCTCAGGTTTGGTATTAGAAGCATTGCGATATCACATCTCATGCTATAGGAAGGGTCTCAGGATTGGAATGGGAAGCAGTTGGATATCACATCTCATGCTATAGGAAGGGTCTCAGGTTTGGTATAAGCATTGAGATATCACATCTCATGCTATAGGACGGGTCTCAGGATTGGAATGGAAGGAGTTGGATATCACATCTCATGTTATAGGAAGGATCTCAGGTTTGGTATTAGAAGCATTGAGACATCACATCTCATGCTATAGGAAGGGTCTCAGGGTTGGAATGGGAAGGAGTTGGATATCACATCTCATCCAATAGGAAGGGTCTCAGGTTTGGAATGGGAAGGAATTGGATATCACATCTCATGTTATAGGAAGGCTCTCAGGTTTGGTATTAGAAGCATTGAGATATCACATCTCATGCTATAGGAAGGGTCTCAGGATTGGAATGTGAAGGATTTGGATATCACATCTCATGCTAAAGGAAGGGTCTCAGGTTTGGTAGAAGCATTGAGATATCACGTCTCTGCTATCGGAAGGGTCTCAGGATTGGATTGGGAAGGAGTTGGATATCACATCTCATGCCATAGGAAGGGTCTCAGGTTTGGTATAAGCATTGAGATATCACATCTCTGCTATCGGAAGGGTCTCAGGATTGGATTGGGAAGGAGTTGGATATCCCTTCTCATGCTATAGGAAGTGTCTCAGGTTGGAATGGGAAGGAGTTGGATATCACATCTCATGTTATAGGAAGGATCTCAGGTTTGAATAAGCATTGAGATATCACATCTCTGCTATCGGAAGGGTCTCAGGATTGGAATGGGAAGGAGTTGGATATTCTCATCTCATGTTATAGGAAGGGTCTCAGGTTTGGTATTAGAAGCATTGAGATATCACATCTCATGCTATAGGAAGGGTCTCAGGATTGGAATGGGAAGGACTTGGATATCACATCTCATGCTATAGGGAGGGTCTCAAGTTTGATATTAGAAGCTTTGAGATATCACATCTCATGATATCGGAAGGGTCTCAGGATTGGAATGGGAAGGAGTTGGATATCACATCTCATGATAAAGGAAGGGTCTAAGGTTTGGAAGGGGAAGGATTTGGATATCACATCTCATGTTATATTACGGGTCTCACGTTTGGTATTAGAAGCATTGAGATATCAAGTCTCATAGTATAGGAAGGGTCTCAGAATTGGAATGGGAAGGAGTTGGATATCACATCTCAAGCTATAGGAAGGGTCTCAGGATTGGAATGGGAAGGACTTGGATATCACATCTCATGCTATAGGAAGGCTCTCGGGTTTGGAAGGGGAAAGAGTTGGATATCACATTTCATGTTAGAGGTAGGATCTCAGGTTTGGTATTAGAGGCATTGAGATATCACATTTCATGCTATCAGAAGGGTCTCAGGAATGGAATGGGAAGGAGTTGGATATCACATCTCATGCTAAAGGGAGGGTCTCAGGTTTGGAAGGGGAAGGATTTGGATATCACATCTCATGTTATAGGAAGGGTCTCAGGTTTGGTATTAGAAGCATTGAGATATCACATCTCTGCTATCGGAAGTGTCTCAGGATTGGAATGGGAAGGAGTTGGATATCCCATCTCATGTTATAGGACGGGTCTCAGGTTTGTTATTAGAATCATTGAGATATCATATTGCATGCTGTAGGAAGGGTCTAAGGGTTGGAATGGGAAGGACTTGGATATCACATCTCATGCTATAGATAGGCTCTTAGGTTTGGAAAGGGAAGGAGTTGGATATCACATTTCATGTTAGAGGAAGGATCTCAGGTTTGGTATTAGAAGCATTGAGATATCACATCTCATGCTATAGGAAGGGTCTCAGGATTGGAATGGGAAGCAGTTGGATATCACATCTCATGCTATAGGAAGGGTCTCAGGTTTGGTATAAGCATTGAGATATCACATCTCATGCTATAGGACGGGTCTCAGGATTGGAATGGAAGGAGTTGGATATCACATCTCATGTTATAGGAAGGATCTCAGGTTTGGTATTAGAAGCATTGAGACATCACATCTCATGCTATAGGAAGGGTCTCAGGGTTGGAATGGGAAGCAGTTGGATATCACATCTCATGCTATAGGAAGGGTCTCAGGTTTGGTATAAGCATTGAGATATCACATCTCATGCTATAGGACGGGTCTCAGGATTGGAATGGAAGGAGTTGGATATCACATTTCATGTTAGAGGAAGGATCTCAGGTTTGGTATTAGAAGCATTGAGATATCACATCTCATGCTATAGGAAGGGTCTCAGGATTGGAATGGGAGGCAGTTGGATATCACATCTCATGCTATAGGAAGGGTCTCAGGTTTGGTATAAGCATTGAGATATCACATCTCATGCTATAGGACGGGTCTCAGGATTGGAATGGGAAGGAATTGGATATCACATCTCATGTTATAGGAGGGATCTCAGGTTTGGTATTAGAAGCATTGAGATATCACATCTCATGCTATAGGAAGGGTCTCAGGATTGGAATGTGAAGGATTTGGATATCACATCTCATGCTAAAGGAAGGGTCTCAGGTTTGGTAGAAGCATTGAGATATCACGTCTCTGCTATCGGAAGGGTCTCAGGATTGGATTGGGAAGGAGTTGGATATCACATCTCATGCCATAGGAAGGGTCTCAGGTTTGGTATAAGCATTGAGATATCACATCTCTGCTATCGGAAGGGTCTCAGGATTGGATTGGGAAGGAGTTGGATATCCCTTCTCATGCTATAGGAAGTGTCTCAGGTTGGAATGGGAAGGAGTTGGATATCACATCTCATGTTATAGGAAGGATCTCAGGTTTGGATAAGCATTGAGATATCACATCTCTGCTATCGGAAGGGTCTCAGGATTGGAATGGGAAGGAGTTGGATATTCCCATCTCATGTTATAGGAAGGGTCTCAGGTTTGGTATTAGAAGCATTGAGATATCACATCTCATGCTATAGGAAGGGTCTCAGGATTGGAATGGGAAGGACTTGGATATCACATCTCATGCTATAGGGAGGGTCTCAAGTTTGATATTAGAAGCTTTGAGATATCACATCTCATGATATCGGAAGGGTCTCAGGATTGGAATGGGAAGGAGTTGGATATCACATCTCATGATAAAGGAAGGGTCTAAGGTTTGGAAGGGGAAGGATTTGGATATCACATCTCATGTTATATTACGGGTCTCACGTTTGGTATTAGAAGCATTGAGATATCAAGTCTCATAGTATAGGAAGGGTCTCAGAATTGGAATGGGAAGGAGTTGGATATCACATCTCAAGCTCTAGGAAGGGTCTCAGGATTGGAATGGGAAGGACTTGGATATCACATCTCATGCTATAGGAAGGCTCTCAGGTTTGGAAGGGGAAAGAGTTGGATATCACATTTCATGTTAGAGGTAGGATCTCAGGTTTGGTATTAGAGGCATTGAGATATCACATTTCATGCTATCAGAAGGGTCTCAGGAATGGAATGGGAAGGAGTTGGATATCACATCTCATGCTAAAGGGAGGGTCTCAGGTTTGGAAGGGGAAGGATTTGGATATCACATCTCATGTTATAGGAAGGATCTCAGGTTTGGTATTAGAAGCATTGAGATATCACATCTCATGCTATCGGAAGGATCTCAGGTTTGGTATTAGAAGCATTGAGATATCACATCTCATGCTATCAGAAGAGTCTCAGGATTGGAATAGGAAGGAGTTGGATATCACATCTCATGGTAAAGGGAGGGTCTCAGGTTTGGAAGGGGAAGGATTTGGATATCACATCTCATGTTATCGGAAGGATCTCACGTTTGGTATTAGAAGTATTGAGATATCATATCTCATGCTATAGGAAGGGTCTCAGGATTGGAATGGGAAGGAGTTGGATATCACATCTCATGCTATAGGGAGGGTCTCAGGATTGGAATGGGAAGGACTTAGATATCACATATCATGCTATAGGGAGGGTCTCAGTTTTGATATTAGAAGCATTGAGATATCACATCTCATGCTATCGGAAGTGTCTCAGGATTGGAATGGGAAGGTGCTGGATATCACATCTCATGCTAAAGGAAGGGTCTCAGGTTTGGAACGGGAAGGATTTGAATATCACATCTCATGTTATAGGAAGGGTCTCAGGTTTGGTATAAGCATTGAGATATCACATCTCTGCTATTGGAAGTGTCTCAGGATTGGAATGGGAAGGAGTTGGATATCCCATCTCATGTTATAGGACGGGTCTCAGGTTTGTTATTAGAATCATTGAGATATCATATTGCATGCTGTAGGAAGGGTGTAAGGGTTGGAATGGGAAGGACTTGGATATCACATCTCATGCTATAGATAGGCTCTTAGGTTTGGAAAGGGAAGGAGTTGGATATCACATATCATGTTAGAGGAAGGATCTCAGGTTTGGTATTAGAAGCATTGAGATATCACATCTCATGCTATAGGAAGGGTCTCAGGATTGGAATGGGAAGCAGTTGGATATCACATCTCATGCTATAGGAAGGGTCTCAGGTTTGGATAAGCATTGAGATATCACATCTCTGCTATCGGAAGGGTCTCAGGATTGGAATGGGAAGGAGTTGGATATTCTCATCTCATGTTATAGGAAGGGTCTCAGGTTTGGTATTAGAAGCATTGAGATATCACATCTCATGCTATAGGAAGGGTCACAGGATTGGAATGGGAAGGACTTGGATATCACATCGCATGCTATAGGGAGGGTCTCAAGTTTGATATTAGAAGCTTTGAGATATCACATCTCATGATATCGGAAGGATCTCAGGTTTGGTATTAGAAGCATTGAGATATCACATCTCATGCTATCAGAAGAGTCTCAGGATTGGAATAGGAAGGAGTTGGATATCACATCTCATGCTAAAGGGAGGGTCTCAGGTTTGGAAGGGGAAGGATTTGGATATCACATCTCATGTTATCGGAAGGATCTCACGTTTGGTATTAGAAGTATTGAGATATCATATCTCATGCTATAGGAAGGGTCTCAGGATTGGAATGGGAAGGAGTTGGATATCACATCTCATGCTATAGGGAGGGTCTCAGGATTGGAATGGGAAGGACTTAGATATCACATATCATGCTATAGGGAGGGTCTCAGTTTTGATATTAGAGGCATTGAGATATCACATTTCATGCTATCAGAAGGGTCTCAGGAATGGAATGGGAAGGAGTTGGATATCACATCTCATGCTAAAGGGAGGGTCTCAGGTTTGGAAGGGGAAGGATTTGGATATCACATCTCATGTTATAGGAAGGGTCTCAGGTTTGGTATTAGAAGCATTGAGATATCACATCTCTGCTATCGGAAGTGTCTCAGGATTGGAATGGGAAGGAGTTGGATATCCCATCTCATGTTATAGGACGGGTCTCAGGTTTGTTATTAGAATCATTGAGATATCATATTGCATGCTGTAGGAAGGGTCTAAGGGTTGGAATGGGAAGGACTTGGATATCACATCTCATGCTATAGATAGGCTCTTAGGTTTGGAAAGGGAAGGAGTTGGATATCACATTTCATGTTAGAGGAAGGATCTCAGGTTTGGTATTAGAAGCATTGAGATATCACATCTCATGCTATAGGAAGGGTCTCAGGATTGGAATGGGAAGCAGTTGGATATCACATCTCATGCTATAGGAAGGGTCTCAGGTTTGGTATAAGCATTGAGATATCACATCTCATGCTATAGGACGGGTCTCAGGATTGGAATGGAAGGAGTTGGATATCACATCTCATGTTATAGGAAGGATCTCAGGTTTGGTATTAGAAGCATTGAGACATCACATCTCATGCTATAGGAAGGGTCTCAGGGTTGGAATGGGAAGCAGTTGGATATCACATCTCATGCTATAGGAAGGGTCTCAGGTTTGGTATAAGCATTGAGATATCACATCTCATGCTATAGGACGGGTCTCAGGATTGGAATGGAAGGAGTTGGATATCACATTTCATGTTAGAGGAAGGATCTCAGGTTTGGTATTAGAAGCATTGAGATATCACATCTCATGCTATAGGAAGGGTCTCAGGATTGGAATGGGAAGCAGTTGGATATCACATCTCATGCTATAGGAGGGGTCTCAGGTTTGGTATAAGCATTGAGATATCACATCTCATGCTATAGGACGGGTCTCAGGATTGGAATGGGAAGGAATTGGATATCACATCTCATGTTATAGGAAGGATCTCAGGTTTGGTATTAGAAGCATTGATATATCACATCTCATGCTATAGGAAGGGTCTCAGGTTTGGAATGTGAAGGATTTGGATATCACATCTCATGCTAAAAGAAGGGTCTCAGGTTTGGTAGAAGCATTGAGATATCACGTCTCTGCTATCGGAAGGGTCTCAGGATTGGATTGGGAAGGAGTTGGATATCACATCTCATGCCATAGGAAGGGTCTCAGGTTTGGTATAAGCATTGAGATATCACATCTCTGCTATCGGAAGGGTCTCAGGATTGGATTGGGAAGGAGTTGGATATCCCTTCTCATGCTATAGGAAGTGTCTCAGGTTGGAATGGGAAGGAGTTGGATATCACATCTCATGTTATAGGAAGGATCTCAGGTTTGGATAAGCATTGAGAAATCACATCTCTGCTATCGGAAGGGTCTCAGGATTGGAATGGGAAGGAGTTGGATATTCCCATCTCATGTTATAGGAAGGGTCTCAGGTTTGGTATTAGAAGCATTGAGATATCACATCTCATGCTATAGGAAGGGTCTCAGGATTGGAATGGGAAGGACTTGGATATCACATCTCATGCTATAGGGAGGGTCTCAAGTTTGATATTAGAAGCTTTGAGATATCACATCTCATGATATCGGAAGGGTCTCAGGATTGGAATGGGAAGGAGTTGGATATCACATCTCATGATAAAGGAAGGGTCTAAGGTTTGGAAGGGGAAGGATTTGGATATCACATCTCATGTTATATTACGGGTCTCACGTTTGGTATTAGAAGCATTGAGATATCAAGTCTCATAGTATAGGAAGGGTCTCAGAATTGGAATGGGAAGGAGTTGGATATCACATCTCAAGCTCTAGGAAGGGTCTCAGGATTGGAATGGGAAGGACTTGGATATCACATCTCATGCTAGAGGAAGGCTCTCAGGTTTGGAAGGGGAAAGAGTTGGATATCACATTTCATGTTAGAGGTAGGATCTCAGGTTTGGTATTAGAGGCATTGAGATATCACATTTCATGCTATCAGAAGGGTCTCAGGAATGGAATGGGAAGGAGTTGGATATCACATCTCATGCTAAAGGGAGGGTCTCAGGTTTGGAAGGGGAAGGATTTGGATATCACATCTCATGTTATAGGAAGGATCTCAGGTTTGGTATTAGAAGCATTGAGATATCACATCTCATGCTATCGGAAGGATCTCAGGTTTGGTATTAGAAGCATTGAGATATCACATCTCATGCTATCAGAAGAGTCTCAGGATTGGAATAGGAAGGAGTTGGATATCACATCTCATGCTAAAGGGAGGGTCTCAGGTTTGGAAGGGGAAGGATTTGGATATCACATCTCATGTTATCGGAAGGATCTCACGTTTGGTATTAGAAGTATTGAGATATCATATCTCATGCTATAGGAAGGGTCTCAGGATTGGAATGGGAAGGAGTTGGATATCACATCTCATGCTATAGGGAGGGTCTCAGGATTGGAATGGGAAGGACTTAGATATCACATATCATGCTATAGGGAGGGTCTCAGTTTTGATATTAGAAGCATTGAGATATCACATCTCATGCTATCGTAAGTGTCTCAGGATTGGAATGGGAAGGTGCTGGATATCACATCTCATGCTAAAGGAAGGGTCTCAGGTTTGGAACGGGAAGGATTTGGATATCACATCTCATGTTATAGGAAGGGTCTCAGGTTTGGTATAAGCATTGAGATATCACATCTCTGCTTTCGGAAGTGTCTCAGGATTGGAATGGGAAGGAGTTGGATATCCCATCTCATGTTATAGGACGGGTCTCAGGTTTGTTATTAGAATCATTGAGATATCATATTGCATGCTGTAGGTAGGGCCTAAGGGTTGGAATGGGAAGGACTTGGATATCACATCTCATGCTATAGATAGGCTCTTAGGTTTGGAAAGGGAAGGAGTTGGATATCACATTTCATGTTAGAGGAAGGATCTCAGGTTTGGTATTAGAAGCATTGAGATATCACATCTCATGCTATAGGAAGGGTCTCAGGATTGGAATGGGAAGCAGTTGGATATCACATCTCATGCTATAGGAAGGGTCTCAGGTTTGGTATAAGCATTGAGATATCACATCTCATGCTATAGGACGGGTCTCAGGATTGGAATGGAAGGAGTTGGATATCACATCTCATGTTATAGGAAGGATCTCAGGTTTGGTATTAGAAGCATTGAGACATCACATCTCATGCTATAGGAAGGGTCTCAGGGTTGGAATGGGAAGGAGTTGGATATCACATCTCATCCAATAGGAAGGGTCTCAGGTTTGGAATGGGAAGGAATTGGATATCACATCTCATGTTATAGGAAGGATCTCAGGTTTGGTATTAGAAGCATTGAGATATCACATCTCATGCTATAGGAAGGGTCTCAGGATTGGAATGTGAAGGATTTGGATATCACATCTCATGCTAAAGGAAGGGTCTCAGGGTTGGTAGAAGCATTGAGATATCACGTCTCTGCTATCGGAAGGGTCTCAGGATTGGATTGGGAAGGAGTTGGATATCCCTTCTCATGCTATAGGAAGGGTCTCAGGATTTGAATGGCAAGGAGTTGGATATCACATCTCATGCCATAGGAAGGGTCTCAGGTTTGGTATAAGCATTGAGATATCACATCTCTGCTATCGGAAGGGTCTCAGGATTGGAATGGGAAGGAGTTGGATATTCCCATCTCATGTTATAGGAAGGGTCTCAGGTTTGGTATTAGAAGCATTGAGATATCACATCTCATGCTATAGGAAGGGTCTCAGGATTGGAATGGGAAGGACTTGGATATCACATCTCATGCTATAGGGAGGGTCTCAAGTTTGATATTAGAAGCTTTGAGATATCACATGTCATGATATCGGAAGGGTCTCAGGATTGGAATGGGAAGGAGTTGGATATCACATCTCATGATAAAGGAAGGGTCTAAGGTTTGGAAGGGGAAGGATTTGGATATCACATCTCATGTTATATTACGGGTCTCAGGTTTGGTATTAGAAGTATTGAGATATCAAGTCTCAGAGTATAGGAAGGGTCTCAGAATTGGAATGGGAAGGAGTTGGATATCACATCTCAAGCTATAGGAGGGGTCTCAGGATTGGAATGGGAAGGACTTGGATATCACATCTCATGCTATAGGAAGGCTCTCAGGTTTGGAAGGGGAAAGAGTTGGATATCACATTTCATGTTAGAGGTAGGATCTCAGGTTTGGTATTAGAGGCATTGAGATATCACATCTCATGCTATCAGAAGGGTCTCAGGAATGGAATGGGAAGGAGTTGGATATCACATTTCATGCTAAAGGGAGGGTCTCAGGTTTGGAAGGGGAAGGATTTGGATATCACATCTCATGTTATAGGAAGGATCTCAGGTTTGGTATTAGAAGCATTGAGATATCACATCTCATGCTATCGGAAGGATCTCAGGTTTGGTATTAGAAGCATTGAGATATCACATCTCATGCTATCAGAAGGGTCTCAGGATTGGAATGGGAAGGAGTTGGATATCACATCTCATGCTAAAGGGAGGGTCTCAGGTTTGGAAGGGGAAGGATTTGGATATCGCATCTCATGTTATCGGAAGGATCTCACGTTTGGTATTAGAAGTATTGAGATATCATATCTCATGCTATAGGAAGGGTCTCAGGATTGGAATGGGAAAGAGTTGGATATCAGATCTCATGCTATAGGGAGTTTCTCAGGATTGGAATGGGAAGGACTTAGATATCACATATCATGCTATAGGGAGGGTCTCAGTTTTGATATTAGAAGCATTGAGATGTCACATCTCATGCTATCGGAAGTGTCTCAGGATTGGAATGGGAAGGAGCTGGATATCACATCTCATGCTAAAGGAAGGGTCTCAGGTTTGGAACGGGAAGGATTTGGATATCACATCTCATGTTATAGGAAGGGTCTCAGGTTTGGTATAAGCATTGAGATATCACATCTCTGCTATCGGCAGTGTCTCAGGATTGGAATGGGAAGGAGTTGGATATCCCATCTCATGTTATAGGACGGGTCTCAGGTTTGTTATTAGAATCATTGAGATATCATATTGCATGCTGTAGGAAGGGTCTAAGGGTTGGAATGGGAAGGACTTGGATATCACATCTCATGCTATAGATAGGCTCTTAGGTTTGGAAAGGGAAGGAGTTGGATATCACATTTCATGTTAGAGGAAGGCTCTCAGGTTTGGTATTGGAAGCATTGAGATATCACATCTCATGCTATAGGAAGGGTCTCAGGATTGGAATGGGAAGTAGTTGGATATCACATCTCATGCTATAGGAAGGGTCTCAGGTTTGGTATAAGCATTGAGATATCACATCTCATGCTATAAGACGGGTCTCAGGATTGGAATGGAAGGAGTTGGATATCACATCTCATGTTATAGGAAGGATCTCAGGTTTGGTATTAGAAGCATTGAGACATCACATCTCATGCTATAGGAAGGGTCTCAGGGTTGGAATGGGAAGGAGTTGGATATCACATCTCATCCAATAGGAAGGGTCTCAGGTTTGGAATGGGAAGGAATTGGATATCACATCTCATGTTATAGGAAGGATCTCAGGTTTGGTATTAGAAGCATTGAGATATCACATCTCATGCTATAGGAAGGGTCTCAGGATTGGAATGTGAAGGATTTGGATATCACATCTCATGCTAAAGGAAGAGTCTCAGGTTTGGTAGAAGCATTGAGATATCACGTCTCTGCTATCGGAAGGGTCTCAGGATTGGATTGGGAAGGAGTTGGATATCCCTTCTCATGCTATAGGAAGGGTCTCAGGATTTGAATGGCAAGGAGTTGGATATCACATCTCATGCCATAGGAAGGGTCTCAGGTTTGGTATAAGCATTGAGATATCACATCTCTGCTATCGGAAGGGTCTCAGGATTGGATTGGGAAGGAGTTGGATATCCCTTCTCATGCTATAGGAAGTGTCTCAGGTTGGAATGGGAAGGAGTTGGATATCACATCTCATGTTATAGGAAGGGTCTCAGGATTGGAATGGGAAGGATTTGGATATCACATCTCTTGCTATAGGACGGGTCTCAGGATTGGAATGGGTAGGAGTTGGATATTACTTTCTTGCTATAGGAAGGGTCTCATGTTTGGAATGGGAAGGAGTTGGATATCACATATGCTATAGTTAGTGTCTCAGGTTTGGAACAGGAAGGAGTTGGATATCGCATCTCATGTTATAGTAAGAGTCTCTGGTTTGGTATTAGAATCATTGAGATATCACATCACATGCTGTAGGAAGGGTCTAAGGATTGGAATGGGATGGACTTGGATATCACATCTCATGCTATAGGTAGGCTCTCAGGTTTGGTATAAGCATTGAGATATCACATCTCATGCTATAGGAAGGGTCTCAGGATTGGAATGGGAAGGATTTGGATATCACATCTCATGCTGTAGGAAGGGTCTCAGATTTGGTATAAGCATTGAGATATCACATCTCATGCTAAAGGAAGGGTCTCAGGATTGGAATGGGAAGGAGTTGTACATGACATCTCAGGCCATAGGAAGGGTCTCAGGTTTGGTATAAGCATTGAGATATCACATCTCTGCTATCGGAAGGGTCTCAGGATTGGAATGGGAAGGAGTTGGATATCCCATCTCATGTTATAGGAAGGGTCTCAGGTTTGGTATTAGAAGCATAGAGATATCACATCTCATGCTATAGGAAGGGTCTCAGGATTGGAATGGGAAGGACTTGGATGTCACATCTCATGCTATAGGGAGGGTCTCAAGTTTGATATTAGAAGCATTGAGATAACAAATCTCATGATATCGGAAGGGTCTCAGGATTGGAATGGGAAGGAGTTGGATACCACATCTCATGATAAAGGAAGGGTCTAAGGTTTGGAAGGGGAAGGATTTGGATATCACATCTCATGTTATAGGACGGGTCTCAGGTTTGGTATTAGAAGCATTGAGATATCAAGTCTCATGGTATAAGAAGGGTCTCAGAATTGGAATGGGAAGGAGTTGGATATCACACCTCAAGCTATAGGAAGGGTCTCAGGATTGGAATGGGAAGGAGTTTGATATCACATCTCATGCCATAGTATGGGTCTCAGGTTTGGTAGAAGCATTGGGATATCACATCTCATGCTATCGGAAGGGTATCAGTATTGGATTTGGAAGAAGTTGGATATCCCATCTCATGCTATAGGAAGGGTCTCAGGTTGGAATGGGAAGGAGTTGGATATCACATTTCATGTTATAGGAAGGGTCTCAGGATTGGAATGGGAAGGACTTGGATATCATATCTCATGCTATAGGACGGGTCTCAGGTTTGCTATTAGAATCATTGAGATATCATATTGCATGCTGTAGGAAGGGTCTAAGGATTGGAATGGGAAGGACTTGGATATCACATCTCATGCTATAGATAGGCTCTTAGGTTTGGAAAGGGAAGGAGTTGGATATCACATTTCATGTTCGAGGAAGGATCTCAGGTTTGGTATTAGAAGCATTGAGATATCACATCTCATGCTATAGGAAGGGTCTCAGGATTGGAATGGGAAGTAGTTGGATATCACATCTCATGCTATAGGAAGGGTCTCAGGTTTGGTATAAGCATTGAGATATCACATCTCATGCTATAGGACGGGTCTCAGGATTGGAATGGGAAGGAGTTGGATATTCCCATCTCATGTTATAGGAAGGGTCTCAGGTTTGGCATTAGAAGCATTGAGATATCACATCTCATGCTATAGGAAGGGTCTCAGGATTGGAATGGGAAGGACTTGGATATCACATCTCATGCTATAGGGAGGGTCTCAAGTTTGATATTAGAAGCTTTGAGATATCACATCTCATGATATCGGAAGGGTCTCAGGATTGGAATGGGAAGGAGTTGGATATCACATCTCATGATAAAGGAAGTGTTAGGAAAGATTTCGCAATTGTAGGCAATTTTCCTTCCATGTGGCAACCCCTAAACTTTTTGCTGTTGTTTTTCACCTTGTTCTTGACTTTGCCAGAGAAGTGCAGCCTTCTGCTGCACTCCTCTGGGCTTTCGCTCCTTTTCTTATGGGGAAACTGACATGCCCTTAAGACAGTCAGTACCGGGGAACGCTGTTTCCCGTAGTTTCTTTTATCGTGTTGCGGCTTTAGTGCAACATGACACAAGAGGGCACTGTAAGCTAAATTACAGCTCTCTTGGGTCTCTAGCCTTCTACAGGCCCTAGATACACGTTTAGGATTGTATTTGATCGGTGCAAGTCATTCAGGGACTGGAATGGTGGCAGCGATCGTTTTGTGTATTTTGAGCTCCTTTTGCCGTTCTGAGCGCATTTTTCGCGCTGAGCCCAAAATGGTGGCCTAGCTCCCAAAATGGCCAGACCACGAGGCTCCTTTGTCCTGTCCACTGACCGTCTTGCTCCCTTCACCTTCCCCAGGTCGAGCGACCCGGGGCCTTCCTTATTTGGGCATGTACTTTCCCGCGAAACACGGATGCTTTCGCAGGCTTCTACATGTCTTTTGTGTGCCTCCAGGGTGTGGGCTGGGATGTCTGGTCCCAATACACATCCTGGGTGCCAGAGAGTCTAGGGTAGTGTGAATGCCTGGGACCACCGTGGTCCGTGATTGGTCCACGTATGGTATGTGTGTTGATGAGCGGATCTCCCATTGGCTCCCCTCTGTTTTGGCGCGAAAGGAACCGTGGATAAGAGGGGGCTGGAAACACCACTACCATGTCGATCTCCTGAGTTCTCACGAACGAAGGAATACAGGAGCCAAGTATCCTGCAACCAAGAGGCTGGACCGAGGAATCGCTGGTGACCCGCTGAAGGACTCCTCCTTTGCACTGCTGTCGTCCTGTGAAACCCTTTCCTCCTTTGATCGAACCAGAAGGCCTGTACTGGTGCTTCGACCTTTGGAATAGCAGGAACAGCTATTCCCGGCGACTTCATCATCTCCTGCCAAGTAAGCCTTCGGAAGTGTCTCTGGGCCATCCAGTTGACTGACCAGCTTACAAGGGAGTCCTGCTCTGTAACCGCCGCCAGGTTGTGTTGTATCCCGAGTCCTTGCCACTCTCCCACGCTTCGTGCACTTGGCGTTCCCAGGTCTGAAGGGAGGAGTGTACATTTGGCTCGGATACACACGGCCGCTCCGTTGCCCTGCGGTGGTGACAAAACTGTGCAGGTTTCTTCGATTGGGACGTCTTTTTGCTCTACACGACTACGAGGCATTTCCCGACTCTTCTGAACCTGCCAGCTGCTGAAACTAACGTGGAGAAGCCTGGGTCTGCTTGTATCGGGGACCGGTGAGTAGTTTAGCTAGGATCTGGTCGCCCTCCTGCAGTAGCCCATTGCTTTTCCCCACTGTGTAAAAACAGCACCCTTTTGTCCGTACTCGCGCTCTGCTTCTGCTCGCTGTGGAGGCTGCGCTTGAGTCGCGGAACCTGTTCTTCTTCTGTGGTGCACTAACCCGAACTGCCTGACTTCCTCCGAAGAGCTTCTCCTTTTGCCCGTTGGCACCAGCGTGGGCAGGTACTTTGAGCACAAGGCTCCACTCTTCGCAGGGCTCGGACTTCCATCTAGTTAGGTGCCTCTGAAGGCGAACTGAGTCTAAAGCATTATCGCACTGCCTGTTTTCCTTCCCTTGCAGGTGGACTACACATTTCGTGCCTCTAATGCTTGAGACTGTCGTGTTTGTATATATATTGTGTTGATATGGTATGTGTTGGCTTAATATTGTGATATTGTGATTTTCTCGCTACGGTCGTTGTTTTAAAGGCCTTAAAATAAATGTGTTTATATTTTTGATATAACACCTGTTTGGAGTAGTTTGTAAGCGCTCTTGCTTTGTGTGCTCATTGCGGGCTTTCAGTCACCCTCACCACTCTTGAGACCTAGTCTTGACCGCCGCGATCGCTACCTTGATTGGTCTGGCTCGTCCAGAGGTTACCCTGTACCAAGTAATTAGGTTGGCCTTCTGAACTTCTGCGCCACCAGGACAGAGTTCAGAAATCCGTCTTAACAGGAAGGGTCTAAGGTTTGGAAGGGGAAGGATTTGGATATCACATCTCATGTTATATTACGGGTCTCAGGTTTGGTATTAGAAGCATTGAGACATCAAGTCTCAGAGTATAGGAAGGGTCTCAGAATTGGAATGGGAAGGAGTTGGTTATCACATCTCAAGCTATAGGAAGGGTCTCAGGATTGGAATGGGAAGGACTTGGATATCACATCTCATGCTATAGGAAGGCTCTCAGGTTTGGAAGGGGAAAGAGTTGGATATCACATTTCATGTTAGAGGTAGGATCTCAGGTTTGGTATTAGAGGCATTGAGATATCACATCTCATGCTATCAGAAGGGTCTCAGGAATGGAATGGGAAGGAGTTGGATATCACATCTCATGCTAAAGGGAGGGTCTCAGGTTTGGAAGGGGAAGGATTTGGATATCACATCTCATGTTATTGGAAGGATCTCAGGTTTGGTATTAGAAGCATTGAGATATCACATCTCATGCTATCGGAAGGATCTCAGGTTTGGTATTAGAAGCATTGAGATATCACATCTCATGCTATCATAAGGGTCTCAGGATTGGAATGGGAAGGAGTTGGATATCACATCTCATGCTAAAGGGAGGGTCTCAGGTTTGGAAGGGGAAGGATTTGGATATCACATCTCATGTTATCGGAAGGATCTCACGTTTGGTATTAGAAGTATTGAGATATCATATCTCATGCTATAGGAAGGGTCTCAGGATTGGAATGGGAAAGAGTTGGATATCACATCTCATGCTATAGGGAGTGTCTCAGGATTGGAATGGGAAGGACTTAGATATCACATATCATGCTATAGGGAGGGTCTCAGTTTTGATATTAGAACCATTGAGATATCACATCTCATGCTATCGGAAGTGTCTCAGGATTGGAATGGGAAGGAGCTGGATATCACATCTCATGCTAAAGGAAGGGTCTCAGGTTTGGAACGGGAAGGATTTGGATATCACATCTCATGTTATAGGAAGGGTCTCAGGTTTGGTATAAGCATTGAGATATCACATCTCTGCTATCGGAAGTGTCTCAGGATTGGAATGAGAAGGAGTTGGATATCCCATCTCATGTTATAGGACGGGTCTCAGGTTTGTTATCAGAATCATTGAGATATCATATTGCATGCTGTAGGAAGGGTCTAAGAGATGGAATGGGAAGGACTTGGATATCACATCTCATGCTACAGATAGGCTCTTAGGTTTGGAAAGGGAAGGAGTTGGATATCACATTTCATGTTAGAGGAAGGATCTCAGGTTTGGTATTAAAAGCATTGAGATATCACATCTCATGCTATAGGAAGGGTTTCAGGATTGGAATGGGAAGTAGTTGGATATCACATCTCATGCTATAGGAAGGGTCTCAGGTTTGGTATAAGCATTGAGATATCACATCTCATGCTATAGGACGGGTCTCAGGATTGGAATGGAAGGAGTTGGATATCACATCTCATGTTATAGGAAAGATCTCAGGTTTGGTATTAGAAGCATTGAGACATCACATCTCATGCTATAGGAAGGGTCTCAGGGTTGGAATGGGAAGGAGTTGGATATCACATCTCATCCAATAGGAAGGGTCTCAGGTTTGGAATGGGAAGGAATTGGATATCACATCTCATGTTATAGGAAGGATCTCAGGTTTGGTATTAGAAGCATTGAGATATCACATCTCATGCTATAGGAAGGGTCTCAGGATTGGAATGTGAAGGATTTGGATATCACATCTCATGCTAAAGGAAGGGTCTCAGGTTTGGTAGAAGCATTGAGATATCACGTCTCTGCTTTCGGAAGGGTCTCAGGATTGGATTGGGAAGGAGTTGGATATCCCTTCTCATGCTATAGGAAGGGTCTCAGGATTTGAATGGCAAGGAGTTGGATATCACATCTCATGCCATAGGAAGGGTCTCAGGTTTGGTATAAGCATTGAGATATCACATCTCTGCTATCGGAAGGGTCTCAGGATTGGATTGGGAAGGAGTTGGATATTACTTTCTTGCTATAGGAAGGGTCTCATGTTTGGAATGGGAAGGAGTTGGATATCACATATGCTATAGTTAGTGTCTCAGGTTTGGAACGGGAAGGAGTTGGATATCACATCTCATGTTATAGGAAGGTTCTCAGGTTTGGTATAAGCATTGAGATATCACATCTCTGCTATCGGAAGCGGCTCAGGATTGGAATGGGAAGGAGTTGGATATCCCATCTCATGTTATAGTAAGAGTCTCTGGTTTGGTATTAGAATCATTGAGATATCAAATCGCATGCTGTAGGAAGGGTCTAAGGATTAGAATGGGATGGACTTGGATATCATATCTCATGCTATAGGTAGGCTCTCAGGTTTGGTATAAGCATTGAGATATCACATCTCATGCTATAGGAAGGGTCTCAGGATTGGAATGGGAAGGATTTGGATATCACATCTCATGCTATAGGAAGGGTCTCAGATTTGGTATAAGCATTGAGATATCACATCTCATGCTAAAGGAAGGGTCTCAGGATTGGAATGGGAAGGAGTTGGATGTCACATCTCATGCTATAGGGAGGGTCTCAAGTTTGATATTAGAAGCATTGAGATAACAAATCTCATGATATCGGAAGGGTCTCAGGATTGGAATGGGAAGGAGTTGGATACCACATCTCATGATAAAGGAAGGGTCTAAGGTTTGGAAGGGGAAGGATTTGGATATCACATCTCATGTTATAGGACGGGTCTCAGGTTTGGTATTAGAAGCATTGAGATATCAAGTCTCATGGTATAAGAAGGGTCTCAGAATTGGAATGGGAAGAAGTTGGATATCACACCTCAAGCTATAGGAAGGGTCTCAGGATTGGAATGGGAAGGAGTTTGATATCACATCTCATGCCATAGTATGGGTCTCAGGTTTGGTAGAAGCATTGGGATATCACATCTCATGCTATCGGAAGGGTATCAGTATTGGATTTGGAAGAAGTTGGATATCCCATCTCATGCTATAGGAAGGGTCTCAGGTTGGAATGGGAAGGAGTTGGATATCACATTTCATGTTATAGGAAGGGTCTCAGGATTGGAATGGGAAGGACTTGGATATCATATCTCATGCTATAGGACGGGTCTCAGGTTTGTTATTAGAATCATTGAGATATCATATTGCATGCTGTAGGAAGGGTCTAAGGATTGGAATGGGAAGGACTTGGATATCACATCTCATGCTATAGATAGGCTCTCAGGTTTGGAAAGGGAAGGAGTTGGATATCACATTTCATGTTAGAGGAAGGATCTCAGGTTTGGTATTAGAAGCATTGAGATATCACATCTCATGCTATAGGAAGGGTCTCAGGATTGGAATGGGAAGTAGTTGGATATCACATCTCATGCTATAGGAAGGGTCTTAGGTTTGGTATAAGCATTGAGATATCACATCTCATGCTATAGGACGGGTCTCAGGATTGGAATGGAAGGAGTTGGATATCACATCTCATGTTATAGGAAGGATCTCAGGTTTGGTATTAGAAGCATTGAGACATCACATCTCATGCTATAGGAAGGGTCTCAGGGTTGGAATGGGAAGGAGTTGGATATCACATCTCATCCAATAGGAAGGGTCTCAGGTTTGGAATGGGAAGGAATTGGATATCACATCTCATGTTATAGGAAGGATCTCAGGTTTGGTATTAGAAGCATTGAGATATCACATCTCATGCTGTAGGAAGGGTCTCAGGATTGGAATGTGAAGGATTTGGATATCACATCTCATGCTAAAGGAAGGGTCTCAGGTTTGGTAGAAGCATTGAGATATCACGTCTCTGCTATCGGAAGGGTCTCAGGATTGGATTGGGAAGGAGTTGGATATCCCTTCTTATGCTATAGGAAGGGTCTCAGGATTTGAATGGCAAGGAGTTGGATATCACATCTCATGCCATAGGAAGGGTCTCAGGTTTGGTATAAGCATTGAGATATCACATCTCTGCTATCGGAAGGGTCTCAGGATTGGAATGGGAAGGAGTTGGATATTCCCATCTCATGTTATAGGAAGGGTCTCAGGTTTGGTATTAGAAGCATTGAGATATCACATCTCATGCTATAGGAAGGGCCTCAGGATTGGAATGGGAAGGACTTGGATATCACATCTCATGCTATAGGGAGGGTCTCAAGTTTGATATTAGAAGCTTTGAGATATCACATCTCATGATATCGGAAGGGTCTCAGGATTGGAATGGGAAGGAGTTGGATATCACATCTCATGATAAAGGAAGGGTCTAAGGTTTGGAAGGGGAAGGATTTGGATATCACATCTCATGGTATATTACGGGTCTCAGGTTTGGTATTAGAAGCATTGAGATATCAAGTCTCAGAGTATAGGAAGGGTCTCAGAATTGGAATGGGAAGGAGTTGGATATCACATCTCAAGCTATAGGAAGGGTCTCAGGATTTGAATGGGAAGGACTTGGATATCACATTTCATGCTATAGGAAGGCTCTCAGGTTTGGAAGGGGAAAGAGTTGGATATCACATTTCATATTAGAGGTAGGATCTCAGGTTTGGTATTAGAGGCATTGAGATATCACATCTCATGCTATCAGAAGGGTCTCAGGAATGGAATGGGAAGGAGTTGGATATCACATCTCATGCTAAAGGGAGGGTCTCAGGTTTGGAAGGGGAAGGATTTGGATATCACATCTCATGTTATAGGAAGGATCTCAGGTTTGGTATTAGAAGCATTGAGATATCACATCTCATGCTATCGGAAGGATCTCAGGTTTGGTATTAGAAGCATTGAGATATCACATCTCATGCTATCAGAAGGGTCTAAGGATTGGAATGGGAAGGAGTTGGATATCACATCTCATGCTAAAGGGAGGGTCTCAGGTTTGGAAGGGGAAGGATTTGGATATCACATCTCATGTTATCGGAAGGATCTCACGTTTGGTATTAGAAGTATTGAGATATCATATCTCATGCTATAGGAAGGGTCTCAGGATTGGAATGGGAAAGAGTTGGATATCACATCTCATGCTATAGGGAGTGTCTCAGGATTGGAATGGGAAGGACTTAGATATCACATATCATGCTATAGGGAGGGTCTCAGTTTTGATATTAGAAGCATTGAGATATCACATCTCATGCTATCGGAAGTGTCTCAGGATTGGAATGGGAAGGAGCTGGATATCACATCTCATGCTAAAGGAAGGGTCTCAGGTTTGGAACGGGAAGGATTTGGATATCACATCTCATGTTATAGGAAGGGTCTCAGGTTTGGTATAAGCATTGAGATATCACATCTCTGCTATCGGAAGTGTCTCAGGATTGGAATGGGAAGGAGTTGGATATCCCATCTCATGTTATAGGACGGGTCTCAGGTTTGTTATTAGAATCATTGAGATATCATATTGCATGCTGTAGGAAGGGTCTAAGGGTTGGAATGGGAAGGACTTGGATATCACATCTCATGCTATAGATAGGCTCTTAGGTTTGGAAAGGGAAGGAGTTGGATATCACATTTCATGTTAGAGGAAGGATCTCAGGTTTGGTATTAGAAGCATTGAGATATCACATCTCATGCTATAGGAAGGGTCTCAGGATTGGAATGGGAAGTAGTTGGATATCACATCTCATGCTATAGGAAGGGTCTCAGGTTTGGTATAAGCATTGAGATATCACATCTCATGCTATAGGACGGGTCTCAGGATTGGAATGGAAGGAGTTGGATATCACATCTCATGTTATAGGAATGATCTCAGGTTT
The DNA here is from genome assembly GCF_040938575.1 of Ambystoma mexicanum. Lineage (NCBI taxonomy): Eukaryota > Metazoa > Chordata > Amphibia > Caudata > Ambystomatidae > Ambystoma > Ambystoma mexicanum. The sequence continues at coordinate 346,594,762 of NC_090936.1, forward strand.
GGTATTAGAAGCATTGAGACATCACATCTCATGCTATAGGAAGGGTCTCAGGGTTGGAATGGGAAGGAGTTGGATATCACATCTCATCCAATAGGAAGGGTCTCAGGTTTGGAATGGGAAGGAATTGGATATCACATCTCATGTTATAGGAAGGATCTCAGGTTTGGTATTAGAAGTATTGAGTTATCACATCTCATGCTATAGGAAGGGTCTCAGGATTGGAATGTGAAGGATTTGGATATTACATTTCATGCTAAAGGAAGGGTCTCAGGTTTGGTAGAAGCATTGAAATATCACGTCTCTGCTATCGGAAGGGTCTCAGGATTGGATTGGGAAGGAGTTGGATATCCCTTCTCATGCTATAGGAAGGGTCTCAGGATTTGAATGGCAAGGAGTTGGATATCACATCTCATGCCATAGGAAGGGTCTCAGGTTTGGTATAAGCATTGAGATATCACATCTCTGCTATCGGAAGGGTCTCAGGATTGGATTGGGAAGGAGTTGGATATCCCTTCTCATGCTATAGGAAGTGTCTCAGGTTGGAATTGGAAGGAGTTGGATATCACATCTCATGTTATAGGAAGTGTCTCAGGATTGGAATGGGAAGGATTTGGAGATTACATTTCATGCTAAAGGAAGGGTCTCAGGTTTGGTAGAAGCATTGAAATATCACGTCTCTGCTATCGGAAGGGTCTCAGGATTGGATTGGGAAGGAGTTGGATATCCCTTCTCATGCTATAGGAAGGGTCTCAGGATTTGAATGGCAAGGAGTTGGATATCACATCTCATGCCATAGGAAGGGTCTCAGGTTTGGTATAAGCATTGAGATATCACATCTCTGCTATCGGATGTGTCTCAGGATTGGAATGGGAAGGAGTTGGATATCCCATCTCATGTTATAGGACGGGTCTCAGGTTTGTTATTAGAATCATTGAGATATCATATTGCATGCTGTAGGAAGGGTCTAAGGGTTGGAATGGGAAGGACTTGGATATCACATCTCATGCTATAGATAGGCTCTTAGGTTTGGAAAGGGAAGGAGTTGGATATCACATTTCATGTTAGAGGAAGGATCTCAGGTTTGGTATTAGAAGCATTGAGATATCACATCTCATGCTATAGGAAGGGTCTCAGGATTGGAATGGGAAGTAGTTGGATATCACATCTCATGCTATAGGAAGGGTCTCAGGTTTGGTATAAGCATTGAGATATCACATCTCATGCTATAGGACGGGTCTCAGGATTGGAATGGAAGGAGTTGGATATCACATCTCATGTTATAGGAAGGATCTCAGGTTTGGTATTAGAAGCATTGAGACATCACATCTCATGCTATAGGAAGGGTCTCAGGGTTGGAATGGGAAGGAGTTGGATATCACATCTCATCCAATAGGAAGGGTCTCAGGTTTGGAATGGGAAGGAATTGGATATCACATCTCATGTTATAGGAAGGATCTCAGGTTTGGTATTAAAAGCATTGAGATATCACATCTCATGCTATAGGAAGGGTCTCAGGATTGGAATGTGAAGGATTTGGATATTACATTTCATGCTAAAGGAAGGGTCTCAGGTTTGGTAGAAGCATTGAAATATCACGTCTCTGCTATCGGAAGGGTCTCAGGATTGGATTGGGAAGGAGTTGGATATCCCTTCTCATGCTATAGGAAGGGTCTCAGGATTTGAATGGCAAGGAGTTGGATATCACATCTCATGCCATAGGAAGGGTCTCAGGTTTGGTATAAGCATTGAGATATCACATCTCTGCTATCGGAAGGGTCTCAGGATTGGATTGGGAAGGAGTTGGATATCCCTTCTCATGCTATAGGAAGTGTCTCAGGTTGGAATAGGAAGGAGTTGGATATCACATCTCATGTTATAGGAAGGGTCTCAGGATTGGAATGGGAAGGATTTGGATATCACATCTCTTGCTATAGGAAGGGTCTCAGGATTGGAATGGGTAGGAGTTGGATATTACTTTCTTGCTATAGGAAGGGTCTCATGTTTGGAATGGGAAGGAGTTGGATATCACATATGCTACAGTTAGTGTCTCAGGTTTGGAACGGGAAGGAGTTGGATATCACATCTCATGTTATAGGAAGGGTCTCAGGTTTGGTATAAGCATTGAGATATCACATCTCTGCTATCGGAAGCGGCTCAGGATTGGAATGGGAAGGAGTTGGATATCCCATCTCATGTTATAGTAAGAGTCTCTGGTTTGGTATTAGATTCATTGAGATATCACATCGCATGCTGTAGGAAGGGTCTAAGGATTGGAATGGGATGGACTTGGATATCACATCTCATGCTATAGGTAGGGTCTCAGGATTGGAATGGGAAGGATTTGGATATCACATCTCATGCTATAGGAAGGGTCTCAGGTTTGGTATAAGCATTGAGATATCACATCTCATGCTATAGGAAGGGTCTCAGGATTGGAATGGGAAGGATTTGGATATCACATCTCATGCTATAGGAAGGGTCTCAGATTTGGTATAAGCATTGAGATATCACATCTCATGCTAAAGGAAGGGTCTCAGGATTGGAATGGGAAGGAGTTGTATATGACATCTCAGGCCATAGGAAGAGTCTCAGGTTTGGTATAAGCATTGAGATATCACATCTCTGCTATCGGAAGGGTCTCAGGATTGGAATGGGAAGGAGTTGGATATCCCATCTCATGTTATAGGAAGGGTCTCAGGTTTGGTATTAGAAGCATAGAGATATCACATCTCATGCTATAGGAAGGGTCTCAGGATTGGAATGGGAAGGACTTGGATGTCACATCTCATGCTATAGGGAGGGTCTCAAGTTTGATATTAGAAGCATTGAGATAACAAATCTCATGATATCGGAAGGGTCTCAGGATTGGAATGGGAAGGAGTTGGATATCACATCTCATGATAAAGGAAGGGTCTAAGGTTTGGAAGGGGAAGGATTTGGATATCACATCTCATGTTATAGGACGGGTCTCAGGTTTGGTATTAGAAGCATTGAGATATCAAGTCTCATGGTATAAGAAGGGTCTCAGAATTGGAATGGGAAGGAGTTGGATATCACACCTCAAGCTATAGGAAGGGTCTCAGGATTGGAATGGGAAGGAGTTTGATATCACATCTCATGCCATAGTATGGGTCTCAGGTTTGGTAGAAGCATTGGGATATCACATCTCATGCTATCGGAAGGGTATCAGTATTGGATTTGGAAGAAGTTGGATATCCCATCTCATGCTAAAGGAAGGGTCTCAGGTTTGGAACGGGAAGGATTTGGATATCACATCTCATGTTATAGGAAGGGTCTCAGGTTTGGTATAAGCATTGAGATATCACATCTCTGCTATCGGAAGTGTCTCAGGATTGGAATGGGAAGGAGTTGGATATCCCATCTCATGTTATAGGACGGGTCTCAGGTTTGTTATTAGAATCATTGAGATATCATATTGCATGCTGTAGGAAGGGTCTAAGGGTTGGAATGGGAAGGACTTGGATATCACATCTCATGCTATAGATAGGCTCTTAGGTTTGGAAAGGGAAGGAGTTGGATATCACATTTCATGTTAGAGGAAGGATCTCAGGTTTGGTATTAGAAGCATTGAGATATCACATCTCATGCTAAAGGAAGGGTCTCAGGATTGGAATGGGAAGTAGTTGGATATCACATCTCATGCTATAGGAAGGGTCTCAGGTTTGGTATAAGCATTGAGATATCACATCTCATGCTATAGGACGGGTCTCAGGATTGGAATGGAAGGAGTTGGATATCACATCTCATGTTATAGGAATGATCTCAGGTTTGGTATTAGAAGCATTGAGACATCACATCTCATGCTATAGGAAGGGTCTCAGGGTTGGAATGGGAAGGAGATGGATATCACATATCATCCAATAGGAAGGGTCTCAGGTTTGGAATGGGAAGGAATTGGATATCACATCTCATGTTATAGGAAGGATCTCAGGTTTGGTATTAGAAGCATTGAGATATCACATCTCATGCTATAGGAAGGGTCTCAGGATTGGAATGTGAAGGATTTGGATATTACATTTCATGCTAAAGGAAGGGTCTCAGGTTTGGTAGAAGCATTGAAATATCACGTCTCTGCTATCGGAAGGGTCTCTGGATTGGATTGGGAAGGAGTTGGATATCCCTTCTCATGCTATAGGAAGGGTCTCAGGATTTGAATGGCAAGGAGTTGGATATCACATCTCATGCCATAGGAAGGGTCTCAGGTTTGGTATAAGCATTGAGATATCACATCTCTGCTATCGGAAGGGTCTCAGGATTGGATTGGGAAGGAGTTGGATATCCCTTCTCAGGCTATAGGAAGTGTCTCAGGTTGGAATTGGAAGGAGTTGGATATCACATCTCATGTTATAGGAAGGGTCTCAGGATTGGAATGGGAAGGATTTGGAGATTACATTTCATGCTAAAGGAAGGGTCTCAGGTTTGGTAGAAGCATTGAAATATCACGTCTCTGCTATCGGAAGGGTCTCAGGATTGGATTGGGAAGGAGTTGGATATCCCTTCTCATGCTATAGGAAGGGTCTCAGGATTTGAATGGCAAGGAGTTGGATATCACATCTCATGCCATAGGAAGGGTCTCAGGTTTGGTATAAGCATTGAGATATCACATCTCTGCTATCGGATGTGTCTCAGGATTGGAATGGGAAGGAGTTGGATATCCCATCTCATGTTATAGGACGGGTCTCAGGTTTGTTATTAGAATCATTGAGATATCATATTGCATGCTGTAGGAAGCATCTAAGGGTTGGAATGGGAAGGACTTGGATATCACATCTCATGCTATAGATAGGCTCTTAGGTTTGGAAAGGGAAGGAGTTGGATATCACATTTCATGTTAGAGGAAGGATCTCAGGTTTGGTATTAGAAGCATTGAGATATCACATCTCATGCTATAGGAAGGGTCTCAGGATTGGAATGGGAAGTAGTTGGATATCACATCTCATGCTATAGGAAGGGTCTCAGGTTTGGTATAAGCATTGAGATATCACATCTCATGCTATAGGACGGGTCTCAGGATTGGAATGGAAGGAGTTGGATATCACATCTCATGTTATAGGAAGGATCTCAGGTTTGGTATTAGAAGCATTGAGACATCACATCTCATGCTATAGGAAGGGTCTCAGGGTTGGAATGGGAAGGAGTTGGATATCACATCTCATCCAATAGGAAGGGTCTCAGGTTTGGAATGGGAAGGAATTGGATATCACATCTCATGTTATAGGAAGGATCTCAGGTTTGGTATTAGAAGCATTGAGATATCACATCTCATGCTATAGGAAGGGTCTCAGGATTGGAATGTGAAGGATTTGGATATTACATTTCATGCTAAAGGAAGGGTCTCAGGTTTGGTAGAAGCATTGAAATATCACGTCTCTGCTATCGGAAGGGTCTCACGATTGGATTGGGAAGGAGTTGGATATCCCTTCTCATGCTATAGGAAGGGTCTCAGGATTTGAATGGCAAGGAGTTGGATATCACATCTCATGCCATAGGAAGGGTCTCAGGTTTGGTATAAGCATTGAGATATCACATCTCTGCTATCGGAAGGGTCTCAGGATTGGATTGGGAAGGAGTTGGATATCCCTTCTCATGCTATAGGAAGTGTCTCAGGTTGGAATAGGAAGGAGTTGGATATCACATCTCATGTTATAGGAAGGGTCTCAGGATTGGAATGGGAAGGATTTGGATATCACATCTCTTGCTATAGGAAGGGTCTCAGGATTGGATTGGGTAGGAGTTGGATATTACTTTCTTGCTTTAGGAAGGGTCTCATGTTTGGAATGGGAAGGAGTTGGATATCACATATGCTACAGTTAGTGTCTCAGGTTTGGAACGGGAAGGAGTTGGATATCACATCTCATGTTATAGGAAGGGTCTCAGGTTTGGTATAAGCATTGAGATATCACATCTCTGCTATCGGAAGCGGCTCAGGATTGGAATGGGAAGGAGTTGGATATCCCATCTCATGTTATAGTAAGAGTCTCTGGTTTGGTATTAGATTCATTGAGATATCACATCGCATGCTGTAGGAAGGGTCTAAGGATTGGAATGGGATGGACTTGGATATCACATCTCATGCTATAGGTAGGCTCTCAGGTTTGGTATAAGCATTGAGATATCACATCTCATGCTATAGGAAGGGTCTCAGGATTGGAATGGGAAGGATTTGGATATCACATCTCATGCTATAGGAAGGGTCTCAGATTTGGTATAAGCATTGAGATATCACATCTCATGCTAAAGGAAGGGTCTCAGGATTGGAATGGGAAGGAGTTGTATATGACATCTCAGGCCATAGGAAGAGTCTCAGGTTTGGTATAAGCATTGAGATATCACATCTCTGCTATCGGAAGGGTCTCAGGATTGGAATGGGAAGGAGTTGGATATCCCATCTCATGTTATAGGAAGGGTCTCAGGTTTGGTATTAGAAGCATAGAGATATCACATCTCATGCTATAGGAAGGGTCTCAGGATTGGAATGGGAAGGACTTGGATGTCACATCTCATCCTATAGGGAGGGTCTCAAGTTTGATATTAGAAGCATTGAGATAACAAATCTCATGATATAGGAATGGTCTCAGGATTGGAATGGGAAGGAGTTGGATATCACATCTCATGATAAAGGAAGGGTCTAAGGTTTGGAAGGGGAAGGATTTGGATATCACATCTCATGTTATAGGACGGGTCTCAGGTTTGGTATTAGAAGCATTGAGATATCAAGTCTCATGGTATAAGAAGGGTCTCAGAATTGGAATGGGAAGGAGTTGGATATCACACCTCAAGCTATAGGAAGGGCACCAGGATTGGAATGGGAAGGAGTTTGATATCACATCTCATGCCATAGTATGGGTCTCAGGTTTGGTAGAAGCATTGGGATATCACATCTCATGCTATCGGAAGGGTATCAGTATTGGATTTGGAAGAAGTTGGATATCCCATCTCATGCTATAGGAAGGGTCTCAGGTTGGAATGGGAAGGAGTTGGATATCACATTTCATGTTATAGGAAGGGTCTCAGGATTGGAATGGGAAGGACTTGGATATCATATCTCATGCTATAGGACGGGTCTCAGGTTTGTTATTAGAATCATTGAGATATCATATTGCATGCTGTAGGAAGGGTCTAAGGATTGGAATGGGAAGGATTTGGATATCGCATCTCATGCTATAGATAGGCTCTTAGGTTTGGAAAGGGAAGGAGTTGGATATCACATTTCATGTTAGAGGAAGGATCTCAGGTTTGGTATTAGAAGCATTGAGATATCACATTTCATGCTATAGGAAGGGTCTCAGGATTGGAATGGGAAGTAGTTGGATATCACATCTCATGCTATAGGAAGGGTCTCAGGTTTGGTATAAGCATTGAGATATCACATCTCATGCTATAGGACGGGTCTCATAATTGGAATGGAAGGAGTTGGATATCACATCACATGTTATAGGAAGGATCTCAGGTTTGGTATTAGAAGCATTGAGACATCACATCTCATGCTATAGGAAGGGTCTCAGGGTTGGAATGGGAAGGAATTGGATATCACATCTCATGTTATAGGAAGGATCTCAGGTTTGGTATTAGAAGCATTGAGATATCACATCTCATGCTATCGGAAGGGTCTCAGGATTGGATTGGGAAGGAGTTGGATATCCCTTCTCATGCTATAGGAAGGGTCTCAGGATTTGAATGGGAAGGAGTTGGATATCACATCTCATGTTATAGGAAGGGTCTCAGGATTGGAATGGGAAGGATTTGGATATCACATCTCTTGCTATAGGAAGGGTCTCAGGATTGGAATGGGTAGGAGTTGGATATTACTTTCTTGCTATAGGAAGGGTCTCATGTTTGGAATGGGAAGCAGTTGGATATCACATATGCTATAGTTAGTGTCTCAGGTTTGGAACGGGAAGGAGTTGGATATCACATCTCATGTTATAGGAAGGGTCTCAGGTTTGGTATAAGCATTGCGATATCACATCTCTGCTATCGGAAGCGGCTCAGGATTGGAATGGGAAGGAGTTGGATATCCCATCTCATGTTATAGGAAGAGTCTCTGGTTTGGTATTAGAATCATTGAGATATCACATCGCATGCTGTAGGAAGGGTCTAAGGATTGGAATGGGATGGACTTGGATATCACATCTCAGGCTATAGGTAGGCTCTCAGGTTTGGTATAAGCATTGAGATATCACATCTCATGCTATAGGAAGGGTCTCAGGATTGGAATGGGAAGGAATTGGATATCACATCTCATGCTATAGGAAGGGTCTCAGATTTGGTATAAGCATTGAGATATCACATCTCATGCTAAAGGAAGGGTCTCAGGATTGGAATGGGAAGGAGTTGTATATGACATCTCAGGCCATAGGAAGGGTCTCAGGTTTGGTATAAGCATTGAGATATCACATCTCTGCTATCGGAAGGGTCTCAGGATTGGAATGGGAAGGAGTTGGATATCCCATCTCATGTTATAGGAATGGTCTCAGGTTTGGTATTAGAGGCATTGAGATATCACATCTCAGGCTATAGGAAGGGTCTCAGGATTGGAATGGGAAGGAGTTGGATATCACATCTCATGCTATAGGAAGGGTCTCAGGTTTGCTATAAGCATTGAGATATCACATCTCATGCTATAGGAAGGGTCTCAGGATTGGAATGGGAAGGACTTGGATGTCACATCTCATGCTATAGGGAGGGTCTCAAGTTGATATTAGAAGCATTGAGATAACAAATCTCATGATATCGGAAGGGTCTCAGGATTGGAATGGGAAGGAGTTGGATATCACATCTCATGATAAAGGAAGGGTCTAAGGTTTGGAAGGGGAAGGATTTGGATATCACATCTCATGTTATAGGACGGGTCTCAGGTTTGGTATTAGAAGCATTGAGATATCAAGTCTCATGGTATAAGAAGGGTCTCAGAATTGGAATGGGAAGCAGTTGGATATCACACCTCAAGCTATAGGAAGGGTCTCAGGATTGGAATGGGAAGGAGTTTGATGTCACATCTCATGCCATAGTATGGGTCTCAGGTTTGGTAGAAGCATTGGGATATCACATCTCATGCTATCGGAAGGGTATCAGTATTGGATTTGGAAGAAGTTGGATATCCCATCTCATGCTATAGGAAGGGTCTCAGGTTGGAATGGGAAGGAGTTGGATATCACATTTCATGTTATAGGAAGGGTCTCAGGATTGGAATGGGAAGGACTTGGATATCATATCTCATGCTATAGGAAGGCTCTCAGGTTTGGAAGGGGAAGGAGTTGGATATCACATTTCATGTTAGAGGAAGGATCTCAGGTTTGGTATTAGAGGCCTTGAGATATCACATCTCATGCTATAGGAAGGGTCTCAGGATTGGAATGGGAAGGAGTTGGATATCACATCTCAAGCTATAGGAAGGGTCTCAGGTTTGGTATAAGCATTGAGATATCACATCTCTTGCTATGGGAAGGGTCTCAGGATTGGAATGGGAAGGAGTTGTATATGACATCTCAGGCCATAGGAAGGGTCTCAGGTTTGGTATAAGCATTGAGATATCACATCTCTGCTATCGGAAGGGTCTCAGGATTGGAATGGGAAGGAGTTGGATATCCCATCTCATGTTATAGGAATGGTCTCAGGTTTGGTATTAGAGGCATTGAGATATCACATCTCAGGCTATAGGAAGGGTCTCAGGATTGGAATGGGAAGGAGTTGGATATCACATCTCATGCTATAGGAAGGGTCTCAGGTTTGCTATAAGCATTGAGATATCACATCTCATGCTATAGGAAGGGTCTCAGGATTGGAATGGGAAGGACTTGGATGTCACATCTCATGCTATAGGGAGGGTCTCAAGTTTGATATTAGAAGCATTGAGATAACAAATCTCATGATATCGGAAGGGTCTCAGGATTGGAATGGGAAGGAGTTGGATATCACATCTCATGATAAAGGAAGGGTCTAAGGTTTGGAAGGGGAAGGATTTGGATATCACATCTCATGTTATAGGACGGGTCTCAGGTTTGGTATTAGAAGCATTGAGATATCAAGTCTCATGGTATAAGAAGGGTCTCAGAATTGGAATGGGAAGGAGTTGGATATCACACCTCAAGCTATAGGAAGGGTCTCAGGATTGGAATGGGAAGGAGTTTGATGTCACATCTCATGCCATAGTATGGGTCTCAGGTTTGGTAGAAGCATTGGGATATCACATCTCATGCTATCGGAAGGGTATCAGTATTGGATTTGGAAGAAGTTGGATATCCCATCTCATGCTATAGGAAGGGTCTCAGGTTGGAATGGGAAGGAGTTGGATATCACATTTCATGTTATAGGAAGGGTCTCAGGATTGGAATGGGAAGGACTTGGATATCATATCTCATGCTATAGGAAGGCTCTCAGGTTTGGAAGGGGAAGGAGTTGGATATCACATTTCATGTTAGAGGAAGGATCTCAGGTTTGGTATTAGAGGCCTTGAGATATCACATCTCATGCTATAGGAAGGGTCTCAGGATTGGAATGGGAAGGAGTTGGATATCACATCTCAAGCTATAGGAAGGGTCTCAGGTTTGGTATAAGCATTGAGATATCACATCTCTTGCTATAGGAAGGGTCTCAGGATTGGAATGGGAAGGAGTTGGATATCACATCTCATGTTAAAGGAAATATCTCAGGTTTGGTATTAGAAGCATTGAGACATCACATCTCATGTTACAGGAAGGGTCTCAGGATTGGAATGGGAAGAAGTTGGATATCACATCTCATGCTATAGGAAGGGTCTCAGGTTTGGTATAAGCATTGAGATATCACATCTCATGCTATAGGAAGGGTCTCAGGATTGGAATGGGAAGGAGTTGTATATGACATCTCATGCCATAGGAAGGGTCTCAAATTTGGTATAAGCATTGAGATATCACATCACATGCTATAGGAAGGGTCTCAGGATTGGAATGGGAAGGACTTGGATATCACATCTCATGCTATAGGCAGGGCCTCAGGTTTGGAAAGGGAAGGAGTTGGATATCACATCTCATGTTATAGGAAGGGTCTCAGGTTTGGTATAAGCATTGAGATATCACATCTCTGCTATCGGAAGCGGCTCAGGATTGGAATGGGAAGGAGTTGGATATCCCATCTCATGTTATAGGAAGAGTCTCTGGTTTGGTATTAGAATCATTGAGATATCACATCGCATGCTGTAGGAAGGGTCTAAGGATTGGAATGGGATGGACTTGGATATCACATCTCATGCTATAGGTAGGCTCTCAGGTTTGGTATAAGCATTGAGATATCACATCTCATGCTATAGGAAGGGTCTCAGGATTGGAATGGGAAGGAATTGGATATCACATCTCATGCTATAGGAAGGGTCTCAGATTTGGTATAAGCATTGAGATATCACATCTCATGCTAAAGAAAGGGTCTCAGGATTGGAATGGGAAGGAGTTGTATATGACATCTCAGGCCATAGGAAGGGTCTCAGGTTTGGTATAAGCATTGAGATATCACATCTCTGCTATCGGAAGGGTCTCAGGATTGGAATGGGAAGGAGTTGGATATCCCATCTCATGTTATAGGAATGGTCTCAGGTTTGGTATTAGAAGCATAGAGATATCACATCTCATGCTACAGGAAGGGTCTCAGGATTGGAATGGGAAGGACTTGGATGTCACATCTCATGCTATAGGGAGGGTCTCAAGTTTGATATTAGAAGCATTGAGATAACAAATCTCATGATATCGGAAGGGTCTCAGGATTGGAATGGGAAGGAGTTGGATATTACATCTCATGATAAAGGAAGGGCCTAAGGTTTGGAAGGGGAAGGATTTGGATATCACATCTCATGTTATAGGACGGGTCTCAGGTTTGGTATTAGAAGCATTGAGATATCAAGTCTCATGGTATAAGAAGGGTCTCAGAATAGGAATGGGAAGGAGTTGGATATCACACCTCAAGCTATAGGAAGGGTCTCAGGATTGGAATGGGAAGGAGTTTGATATCACATCTCATGCCATAGTATGGGTCTCAGGTTTGGTAGAAGCATTGGGATATCACATCTCATGCTATCGGAAGGGTATCAGTATTGGATTTGGAAGAAGTTGGATATCCCATCTCATGCTATAGGAAGGGTCTCAGGTTGGAATGGGAAGGAGTTGGATATCACATTTCATGTTATAGGAAGGGTCTCAGGATTGGAATGGGAAGGACTTGGATATCATATCTCATGCTATAGGAAGGCTCTCAGGTTTGGAAGGGGAAGGAGTTGGATATCACATCTCAAGCTATAGGAAGGGTCTCAGGATTGGAATGGGAAGGAGTTGGATATCACATCTCAAGCTATAGGAAGGGTCTCAGGTTTGGTATAAGCATTGAGATATCACATCTCATGCTATAGGAAGGGTCTCAGGATTGGAATGGGAAGGAGTTGGATATCACATCTCATGTTATAGGAAATATCTCAGGTTTGGTATTAGAAGCATTGAGACATCACATCTCATGTTATAGGAAGGGTCTCAGGATTGGAATGGGAAGAAGTTGGATATCACATCTCATGCTATAGGAAGGGTCTCAGGTTTGGTATAAGCATTGAGATATCACATCTCATGCTATAGGAAGGGTCTCAGGATTGGAATGGGAAGGAGTTGTATATGACATCTCATGCCATAGGAAGGGTCTCAGGTTTGGTATAAGCATTGAGATATCACATCACATGCTATAGGAAGGGTCTCAGGATTGGAATGGGAAGGACTTGGATATCACATCTCATGCTATAGGCAGGGCCTCAGGTTTGGAAAGGGAAGGAGATGGATATCCCATCTCATGTTATAGGAAGAGTCTCTGGTTTGGTATTAGAATCATTGAGATATCACATCGCATGCTGTAGGAAGGGTCTAAGGATTGGAATGGGATGGACTTGGATATCACATCTCATGCTATAGGTAGGCTCTCAGGTTTGGTATAAGCATTGAGATATCACATCTCATGCTATAGGAAGGGTCTCAGGATTGGAATGGGAAGGAATTGGATATCACAGCTCATGCTATAGGAAGGGTCTCAGATTTGGTATAAGCATTGAGATATCACATCTCATGCTAAAGAAAGGGTCTCAGGATTGGAATGGGAAGGAGTTGTATATGACATTTCAGGCCATAGGAAGGGTCTCAGGTTTGGTATAAGCATTGAGATATCACATCTCTGCTATCGGAAGGGTCTCAGGATTGGAATGGGAAGGAGTTGGATATCCCATCTCATGTTATAGGAATGGTCTCAGGTTTGGTATTAGAAGCATAGAGATATCACATCTCATGCTACAGGAAGGGTCTCAGGATTGGAATGGGAAGGACTTGGATGTCACATCTCATGCTATAGGGAGGGTCTCAAGTTTGATATTAGAAGCATTGAGATAACAAATCACATGATATCGGAAGGGTCTCAGGATTGGAATGGGAAGGAGTTGGATATTACATCTCATGATAAAGGAAGGGCCTAAGGTTTGGAAGGGGAAGGATTTGGATATCACATCTCATGTTATAGGACGGGTCTCAGGTTTGGTATTAGAAGCATTGAGATATCAAGTCTCATGGTATAAGAAGGGTCTCAGAATAGGAATGGGAAGGAGTTGGATATCACACCTCAAGCTATAGGAAGGGTCTCAGGATTGGAATGGGAAGGAGTTTGATATCACATCTCATGCCATAGTATGGGTCTCAGGTTTGGTAGAAGCATTGGGATATCACATCTCATGCTATCGGAAGGGTATCAGTATTGGATTTGGAAGAAGTTGGATATCCCATCTCATGCTATAGGAAGGGTCTCAGGTTGGAATGGGAAGGAGTTGGATATCACATTTCATGTTATAGGAAGGGTCTCAGGATTGGAATGGGAAGGACTTGGATATCATATCTCATGCTATAGGAAGGCTCTCAGGTTTGGAAGGGGAAGGAGTTGGATATCACATCTCAAGCTATAGGAAGGGTCTCAGGATTGGAATGGGAAGGAGTTGGATATCACATCTCAAGCTATAGGAAGGGTCTCAGGTTTGGTATAAGCATTGAGATATCACATCTCATGCTATAGGAAGGGTCTCAGGATTGGAATGGGAAGGAGTTGGATATCACATCTCATGTTATAGGAAATATCTCAGGTTTGGTATTAGAAGCATTGAGACATCACATCTCATGTTATAGGAAGGGTCTCAGGATTGGAATGGGAAGAAGTTGGATATCACATCTCATGCTATAGGAAGGGTCTCAGGTTTGGTATAAGCATTGAGATATCACATCTCATGCTATAGGAAGGGTCTCAGGATTGGAATGGGAAGGAGTTGTATATGACATCTCATGCCATAGGAAGGGTCTCAGGTTTGGTATAAGCATTGAGATATCACATCACATGCTATAGGAAGGGTCTCAGGATTGGAATGGGAAGGACTTGGATATCACATCTCATGCTATAGGCAGGGCCTCAGGTTTGGAAAGGGAAGGAGATGGATATCACATTTCATGTTAGAGATAGGATCTCAGGTTTGGTATTAGAGGCATTGAGATATCACATCTCATGCTATCAGAAGGGTCTCAGGATTGGAATGGGAAGGAGTTGTATATCACATCTCATGCTAAATGGAGGGTCTCAGGTTTGGAAGGGGAAGGATTTGGAAATCACATCTCATGTTATAGGAAGGATCTCAGGTTTGGTATTAGAAGCATTGAGATATCACATCTCATGCTATCGGAAGTATCTCAGGTTTGGTATTAGAAGCATTGAGACATCACATCTCATGCTATAGGAAGGGTCTCAGGATTGGAATGGGAAGGAGTTGGATATCACATCTCATGCTATAGGAAGGGTCTCAGATTTGGTATAAGCATTGAGATATCACATCTCATGCTATAGGAAGGGTCTCAGGATTGGATTGGGAAGGAGTTGTATATGACATCTCATGTTATAGGAAGGGTCTCAGGTTTGGTATTAGAAGCATTGAGATATCACATCTCATGCTATAGGAAGGGTCTCAGGATTGGAATGGGGAGGACTTGGATGTCACATCTCATGCTATAGGGAGGGTCTCAAGTTTGATATTAGAAGCATTGAGATAACAAATCTCATGATCTCGGAAGAGTCTCAGGATTGGAATGGGAAGGAGTTGGATATCACATCTCATGATAAAGGAAGGGTCTAAGGTTTGGAAGGGGAAAGATTTGGATATCACATTTCATGTTATAGGACGGGTCTCAGGATTGGAATGGGGAGGACTTGGATGTCACATCTCATGCTATAGGACGGGTCTCAGGTTTGGTATCAGAAGCATTGAGATATCACATCTCATGATATAGGAAGGGTCTCAGGATTGGAATGGGGAGGACTTGGATGTCACATCTCATGCTATAGGACGGGTCTCAGGTTTGGTATCAGAAGCATTGAGATATCAAGTCTCATGGCATAGGAAGGGTCTCAGAATTGGAATGGGAAGGAGTTGGATATCACATCTCAAGCTATAGGAAGAGTCTCAGGATTGGAATGGGAATGAGTTTGATATCACATCTCATGCCATAGTATGGGTCTCAGGTTTGGTAGAAGCATTGGGATATCACATCTCATGCTATTGGAAGGGTATCAGTATTGGATTTGGAAGGAGTTGGATATCCCATCTCATGCTATAGGAAGGGTCTCAGGTTGGAATGGGAAGGAGTTGGATATCACATTTCATGTTATAGGAAGGGTCTCAGGATTGGAATGGGAAGGACTTGGATATCATATCTCATGCTATAGGAAGGCTCTCAGGTTTGGAAGGGGAAGGAGTTGGATATCACATTTCATGTTAGAGGAAGGATCTCAGGTTTGGTATTAGAGGCCTTGAGATATCACATCTCATGCTATAGGAAGGGTCTCAGGATTGGAATGGGAAGGAGTTGGATATAACATCTCAAGCTTTAGGAAGGGTCTCAGGTTTGGTATAAGCATTGAGATAGCACATCTCATGCTATAGGAAGGGTCTCAGGATTGGAATGGATGGGAAGGAGTTGGATATCACATCTCATGTTATAGGAAAGATCTCAGGTTTGGTATTAGAAGCATTGAGACATCACGTCTCATGTTATAGGAAGGGTCTCAGGATTGGAATGGGAAGAAGTTGGATATCACATCTCATGCTATAGGAAGGGTCTCAGGTTTGGAAGGGGAAGGAGTTGGATATCCAATCTCATGTTATAGGACTGGTCTCAGGTTTGGTATTAGAAGCATTGAGATATCACATCGCATGCTGTAGGAAGGTTCTCAGGTTTGGTATTAGAAGCATTGAGACATCACATCTCATGCTATAGGAAGGGTCTCAGGATTGGAATGGGAAGGACTTGGATATCACATCTCATGTTATAGGAAGGATCTCAGGTTTGGTATTAGAAGCATTGAGACATCACATCTCATGCTATAGGAAGGGTCTCAGGATTTGAATGGGAAGGAGTTGGATATCACATCTCATGCTATAGGAAGGGTCTCACATTTGGTATAAGCATTGAGATATCACATCTCATGCTATAGGAAGGGTCTCAGGATTGGATTGGGAAGGAGTTGTATATGACATCTCAGGCCATAGGAAGGGTCTCAGGATTGGTATAAGCATTGAGATATCACATCTCTGCTATCGGAAGGGTCTCAGGATTGGAATGGGAAGGAGTTGGATATCCCATCTCATGTTATAGGAAGGGTCTCAGGTTTGGTATTAGAAGCATTGAGATATCACATCTCATGCTATAGGAAGGGTCTCAGGATTGGAATGGGGAGGACTTGGGTGTCACATCTCATGCTATAGGGAGGGTCTCAAGTTTGATGTTAGAAGCATTGAGATAACAAATCTCATGATATCGGAAGGGTCTCAGGATTGGAATGGGAAGGAGTTGGATATCACATCTCATGATAAAGGAAGGGTCTAAGGTTTGGAAGGGGAAAGATTTGGATATCACATCTCATGTTATAGGACGGGTCTCAGGTTTGGTATTAGAAGCATTGAGATATCACATCGCATGCTGTAGGAAGGTTCTCAGGTTTGGTATTAGAAGCATTGAGACATCACATCTCATGCTATAGGAAGGGTCTCAGGATTGGAATGGGAAGGACTTGGATATCACATCTCAAGCTATATGAAGAGTCTCAGGATTGGAATGGGAAGGAGTTTGATATCACATCTCATGCCATAGTATGGGTCTCAGGTTTGGTAGAAGCATTGGGATATCACATCTCATGCTATAGGAAGGCTCTCAGGTTTGGAAGGGGAAGGAGTTGGATATCACATTTCATGTTAGAGGAAGGATCTCAGGTTTGGTATTAGAGGCCTTGAGATATCACATATCATGCTATAGGAAGGGTCTCAGGATTGGAATGGGAAGGAGTTGGATATCACATCTCAAGCTTTAGGAAGGGTCTCAGGTTTGGTATAAGCATTGAGATAGCACATCTCATGCTATAGGAAGGGTCTCAGGATTGGAATGGGAAGGAGTTGGATATCACATCTCATGTTATAGGAAGGATCTCAGGTTTGGTATTAGAAGCATTGAGACATCACATCTCATGCTATAGGAAGGGTCTCAGGATTGGAATGGGAAGGAGTTGGATATCACATCTCATGCTATAGGAAGGGTCTCAGATTTGGTATAAGCATTGAGATATCACATCTCTGCTATCGGAAGGGTCTCAGAATTGGAAAGTCAAGGAGTTGGATATCACATCTCAAGCTATATGAAGAGTCTCAGGATTGGAATGGGAAGGAGTTTGATATCACATCTCATGCCATAGTATGGGTCTCAGGTTTGGTAGAAGCATTGGGATATCACATCTCATGCTATTGGAAGGGTATGAGTATTGGATTTGGAAGGAGTTGGATATCCCATCTCATGCTATAGGAAGGGTCTCAGGTTGGAATGGGAAGGAGTTGGATATCACATTTCATGTTATAGGAAGGGTCTCAGGATTGGAATGGGAAGGACTTGGATATCATATCTCATGCTATAGGAAGGCTCTCAGGTTTGGAAGGGGAAGGAGTTGGATATCACATTTCATGTTAGAGGAAGGATCTCAGGTTTGGTATTAGAGGCCTTGAGATATCACATCTCATGCTATAGGAAGGGTCTCAGGATTGGAATGGGAAGGAGTTGGATATCACATCTCAAGCTTTAGGAAGGGTCTCAGGTTTGGTATAAGCATTGAGATAGCACATCTCATGCTATAGGAAGGGTCTCAGGATTGGAATGGGAAGGAGTTGGATATCACATCTCATGTTATAGGAAGGATCTCAGTTTTGGTATTAGAAGCATTGAGACATCATATCTCATGCTATAGGAAGGGTCTCAGGATTGGAATGGGAAGGAGTTGGATATCACATCTCATGCTATAGGAAGGGTCTCAGATTTGGTATAAGCATTGAGATATCACATCTCTGCTATCGGAAGGGTCTCAGGATTGGAATGGGAAGGAGTTGGATATCCCATCTCATGCTATAGGGAGGGTCTCAATTGTGATATTAGAAGCATTGAGATAACAAATCTCATGATATCGGAAGGGTCTCAGGATTGGAATGGGAAGGAGTTGGATATCACATCTCATGATAAAGGAAGGGTCTAAGGTTTGGAAGGGGAAAGATTTGGATATCACATCTCATGTTATAGGACGGGTCTCAGGTTTGGTATTATAAGCATTGAGATATCAAGTCTCATGGTATAGGAAGTGTCTCAGAATTGGAATGGGAAGGAGTTGAATATCACATCTCAAGCTATAGGAAGAGTCTCAGGATTGGAATGGGAAGGAGTTTGATATCACATCTCATGCCATAGTATGGGTCTCAGGTTTGGTAGAAGCATTGGGATATCACATCTCATGCTATTGGAAGGGTATCAGTATTGGATTTGGAAGGAGTTGGATATCCCATCTCATGCTATAGGACGGGTCTCAGGTTGGAATGGGAAGGAGTTGGATATCACATTTCATGTTATAGGAAGGGTCTCAGGATTGGAATGGGAAGGACTTGGATATCATATCTCATGCTATAGGAAGGCTCTCAGGTTTGGAAGGGGAAGGAGTTGGATATCACATTTCATGTTAGAGGAAGGATCTCAGGTTTGGTATTAGAGGCCTTGAGATATCACATCTCATGCTATAGGAAGGGTCTCAGGATTGGAATGGGAAGGAGTTGGATATCACATCTCAAGCTTTAGGAAGGGTCTCAGGTTTGGTATAAGCATTGAGATAGCACATCTCATGCTATAGGAAGGGTCTCAGGATTGGAATGGGAAGGAGTTGGATATCACATCTCATGTTATAGGAAGGATCTCAGGTTTGGTATTAGAAGCATTGAGACATCACATCTCATGCTATAGGAAGGGTCTCAGGATTGGAATGGGAAGGAGTTGGATATCACATCTCATGCTATAGGAAGGGTCTCAGATTTGGTATAAGCATTGAGATATCACATCTCTGCTATCGGAAGGGTCTCAGGATTGGAATGGGAAGGAGTTGGATATCCCATCTCATGCTATAGGGAGGGTCTCAATTGTGATATTAGAAGCATTGAGATAACAAATCTCATGATATCGGAAGGGTCTCAGGATTGGAATGGGAAGGAGTTGGATATCACATCTCATGATAAAGGAAGGGTCTAAGGTTTGGAAGGGGAAAGATTTGGATATCACATCTCATGTTATAGGACGGGTCTCAGGTTTGGTATTATAAGCATTGAGATATCAAGTCTCATGGTATAGGAAGTGTCTCAGAATTGGAATGGGAAGGAGTTGAATATCACATCTCAAGCTATAGGAAGAGTCTCAGGATTGGAATGGGAAGGAGTTTGATATCACATCTCATGCCATAGTATGGTTCTCAGGTTTGATAGAAGCATTGGGATATCACATCTCATGCTATTGGAAGGGTATCAGTATTGGATTTGG
Source organism: Ambystoma mexicanum (assembly GCF_040938575.1). Lineage (NCBI taxonomy): Eukaryota > Metazoa > Chordata > Amphibia > Caudata > Ambystomatidae > Ambystoma > Ambystoma mexicanum. The sequence continues at coordinate 346,614,693 of NC_090936.1, forward strand.
AAGGAGTTGGATATCCCATCTCATGCTATAGGAAGGGTCTCAGGTTGGAATGGGAAGGAGTTGGATATCACATTTCATGTTATAGGAAGGGTCTCAGGATTGGAATGGGAAGGACTTGGATATCATATCTCATGCTATAGGAAGGCTCTCAGGTTTGGAAGGAGAAGGAGTTGGATATCACATTTCATGTTAGAGGAAGGATCTCAGGTTTGGTATTAGAGGCCTTGAGATATCACATCTCATGCTATAGGAAGGGTCTCAGGTTGGAATGGGAAGGAGTTGGATATCACATTTCATGTTATAGGAAGGGTCTCAGGATTGGAATGGGAAGGAGTTGGATATCACATCTCAAGCTTTAGGAAGGGTCTCAGGTTTGGTATAAGCATTGAGATAGCACATCTCATGCTATAGGAAGGGTCTCAGGATTGGAATGGGAAGGAGTTGGATATCACATCTCATGTTATAGGAAAGATCTCAGGTTTGGTATTAGAAGCATTGAGACATCACATCTCATGTTATAGGAAGGGTCTCAGGATTGGAATGGGAAGAAGTTGGATATCACATCTCATGCTATAGGAAGGGTCTCAGGTTTGGAAGGAGAAGGAGTTGGATATCCAATCTCATGTTATAGGACTGGTCTCAGGTTTGGTATTAGAAGCATTGAGATATCACATCGCATGCTGTAGGAAGGTTCTCAGGTTTGGAATGGGGAGGAATTGGATATCACATCTCATGTCATAGGAAGGATCTCAGGTTTGGTATTAGAAGCACTGAGATATCACATCTCATGCTATAGGAATGGTCTCAGGATTGGAATGGGAAGGAGTTGGATATTACATTCCTGCTATAGGAAGGGTCTCATGTTTGGAATGGGAATGTGTTGGATATCACATATGCTATAGGAAGGGTCTCAGGTTTGGAACGGGAAGGAGTTGGATATCACATCTCATGTTATAGGAAGGGTCTCAGGTTTGGTATAAGCATTGAGATATCACATCTCTGCTATCGGAAGTATCTCAGGATTGGAATGGGAAGGTGTTGGATATCCCATCTCATGTTATAGGACGGGTCTCAGGTTTGTTATTAGAATCATTGAGATATCATATTGCATGCTGTAGGAAGGGTCTAAGGATTGGAATGGGAAGGAGTTGGATATCCCATCTCATGTTATAGGAAGAGTCTCAAGTTTGGTATTAGAAGCATTTAGATATCACATCTCATGCTATAGGAAGTGTCTCAGGATTGGAATGGGAAGGAGTTGGATATCACATTTCATGTTAGAGGAAGGATCTCAGGTTTGGTATTAGAAGCATTGAGATATCACATCTCATGCTATCGGAAGGGTCTCAGGATTGGAATGGGAAGGACTTGGATATCACATCTCATGCTATAGGGAGGGTCTCAAGTTTGATATTAGAAGCATTGAGATATCATATCTCATGCTATAGGAAGGGTCTCAGGATTGGAATGGGAAGGAGTTGGATATCACATCTCATGATAAAGGAAGTGTCTAAGGTTTGGAAGGGGAAGGAGTTGGATATCCCATCTCATGCTATAGGAAGGGTCTCAGGTTGGAATGGGAAGGAGTTGGATATCACATCTCATGTTATAGGAAGGGTCTCAGGATTGGAATTAGAAGGACTTGGATATCACATCTCATGCTATAGGAAGGCTCTCAGGTTTGGAAGGGGAAAGAGTTGGATATCACATTTCATGTTAGAGGTAGGATCTCAGGTTTGGTATTAGAAGCAGTGAGATATCACATCTCATGCTATCGGAAGGATCTCAGGTTTGGTATAGAAGCATTGAGATATCACATCTCATGCTATAGGAAGGGTCTCAGGATTGGAATGGGAAGGAGTTGGATATCACATCTCATGTTATAGGAAGGATCTCAGGTTTGGTATTAGAAGCATTGAGACATCACATCTCATGCTATCGGAAGGGTCTCAGGATTGGAATGGGAAGGACTTGGATATCACATCTCATGCTATAAGGAGGGTCTCAAGTTTGATATTAGAAGCATTGAGATATCACATCTCATGATATCGGAAGGGTCTCAGGGATGGAATGGGAAGGAGTTGGATATCACATCTCATGATAAAGGAAGTGTCTAAGGTTTGGAAGGGGAAGGAGTTGGATATCCCATCTCATGCTATAGGAAGGGTCTCAGGTTGGAATGGGAAGGAGTTGGATATCACATCTCATGTTATAGGAAGGGTCTCAGGATTGGAATTAGAAGGACTTGGATATCACATCTCATGCTATAGGAAGGCTCTCAGGTTTGGAAGGGGAAAGAGTTGGATATCACATTTCATGTTAGAGGTAGGATCTCAGGTTTGGTACTAGTGGCATTGAGATATCACATCTCATGCTATCAGAAGAGTCTCAGGATTGGAATGGGAAGGAGTTGGATATCACATCTCATGCTAAAGGGAGGGTCTCAGGTTTGGAAGGGGAAGGATTTGGATATCACATCTCATGTTATAGGAAGGATCTCAGGTTTGGTATTAGAAGCATTGAGATATCACATCTCATGCTATCGGAAGGATCTCAGGTTTGGTATAGAAGCATTGAGATATCACATCTCATGCTATCAGAAGGTTCTCAGGATTGGAATGGGAAGGAGTTGAATATCACATCTCATGCTAAAGGATGGGTCTCAGGTTTGGTAGAAGCATTGAGATATCACATCTCATGCTATAGGAAGGGTCTCAGGATTGGAATGGGAAGGACTTAGATATCACATATCATGCTATAGGGAGGGTCTCAGTTTTGATATTAGAAGCATTGAGATATCACATCGCATGCTATCGGAAGTGTCTCAGGATTGGAATGGGAAGGAACTGGATATCACATCTCATGCTAAAGGAAGGGTCTCAGGTTTGGAACGGGAAGGAGTTGGATATCACATCTCATGTTATAGGAAGGGTCTCAGGTTTGGTATAAGCATTGAGATATCACATCTCTGCTATCGGAAGTGTCTCAGGATTGGAATGGGAAGGACTTGGATATCACATCTCATGCTATAGATAGGCTCTCAGGTTTGGAAAGGGAAGGAGTTGGATATCACATTTCATGTTAGAGGAAGGATCTCAGGTTTGGTATTAGAGGCATTGAGATATCAGATCTCAGGCTATAGGAAGGGTCTCAGGATTGGAATGGGAAGGAGTTGGATATCACATCTCATGCTATAGGAAGGGTCTCAGGATTGGAATGGGAAGGAGTTGGATATCACATCTCATGCTAGAGGAAGGGTCTCAGGTTTGGTATAAGCATTGAGATATCACATCTCGTGCTATAGGAAGGGTCTCAGGATTGGAATGGGAAGGAGTTGTAAATGACATCTCATGCCGTAGGAAGGGTCTCAGGTTTGGTATAAGCATGGAGATATCACATCTCTGCTATCGAAAGGGTCTTAGGATTGGAATGGGAAGGAGTTGGATATCCCATCTCATGTTATAGGAAGAGTCTCAGGTTTGGTATTAGAAGCATTGAGATATCCCATCTCATGATATAGGAAGGGTCTCAGGTTGGAATGGGAAGGAGTTGGATATCACATTTCATGTTATAGGAAGGGTCTCAGGATTGGAATGGGAAGGACTTGGATATCATATCCCATGCTATAGGAAGGCTCTCAGGTTTGGAAGGGGAAGGAGTTGGATATCACATTTCATGTTAGAGGAAGGATCTCAGGTTTGGTATTAGAGGCCTTGAGATATCACATCTCATGCTATAGGAAGGGTCTCAGGATTGGAATGGGAAGGAGTTGGATATCACATCTCAAGCTATAGGAACGGTCTCAGGTTTGGTATAAGCATTGTGATATCACATCTCATGCTATAGGAAGGGTCTCAGGATTGGAATGGGAAGGAGTTGGATATCACATCTCATGTTATAGGAAAGATCTCAGGTTTGGTATTAGAAGCATTGAGACATCACATCTCATGTTATAGGAAGGGTCTCAGGATTGGAATGGGAAGAAGTTGGATATCACATCTCTTGCTATAGGAAGGGTCTCAGATTTGGTATAAGCATTGAGATATCACATCTCATGCTATAGGAAGGGTCTCAGGATTGGAATGGGAAGGAGTTGTATATGACATCTCATGCCATAGGAAGGGTCTCAGATTTGGTATAAGCATTGAGATATCACATCACATGCTATAGGAAGGGTCTCAGGATTGGAATGGGAAGGACTTGGATATCACATCTCATGCTATAGGCAGGGTCTCAGGTTTGGAAAGGGAATGAGATGGATATCACATTTCATGTTAGAGGTAGGATCTCAGGTTTGGTATTAGAGGCATTGAGATATCACATCTCATGCTATCAGAAGGGTCTCAGGATTGGAATGGGAAGGAGTTGGATATCACGTCTCATGCTAAAGGGAGGGTCTCAGGTTTGGAAGGGGAAGGATTTGGAAATCACATCTCATGTTATAGGAAGGATCTCAGGTTTGGTATTAGAAGCATTGAGATATCACATCTCATGCTTTCATAAGGGTCTCAGGATTGGAATGGGAAGGAGTTGGATATCACATCTCATGTTATAGGAAGGATCTCAGGTTTGGTATTAGAAGCATTGAGACATCACATCTCATGCTATAGGAAGGGTCTCAGGATTGGAATGGGAAGGAGTTGGATATCACATCTCATGCTATAGGAAGGGTCTCAGATTTGGTATAAGCATTGAGATATCACATCTCATGCTATAGGAAGGGTCTCAGGATTGGAATGGGAAGGAGTTGTATATGACATCTCAGGCCATAGGAAGGGTCTCAGGTTTGGTATAAGCATTGAGATATCACATCTCTGCTATCGGAAGGGTCTCAGGATTGGAATGGGAAGGAATTGGATATCACATCTCATGTTATAGGAAGGATCTCAGGTTTGGTATTAGAAGCATTGAGATATCCCTTCTCATGCTATAGGAAGGGTCTCAGGATTGGAATGTGAAGGATTTGGATATCACATCTCATGCTAAAGGAAGGGTCTCAGGTTTGGTAGAAGCATTGAGATATCACGTCTCTGCTATCGGAAGGGTCTCAGGATTGGATTGGGAAGGAGTTGGATATCCCTTCTCATGCTATAGGAAGGGTCTCAGGTTTGGTATAAGCATTGAGATATCACATCTCTGCTATCGGAAGGGTCTCAGGATTGGATTGGGAAGGAGTTGGATATCCCTTCTCATGCTATAGGAAGTGTCTCAGGTTGGAATGGGAAGGAGTTGGATATCACATCTCATGTTATAGGAAGGGTCTCAGGATTGGAATGGGAAGGATTTGGATATCACATCTCTTGCTATAGGAAGGGTCTCAGGATTGGAATGGGTAGGAGTTGGATATTACTTTCTTGCTATAGTTAGTGTCTCAGGTTTGGAACGGGAAGGAGTTGGATATCACATCTCATGTTATAGGAAGGGTCTCAGGTTTGGTATAAGCATTGAGATATCACATCTCTGCTATCGGAAGTGGCTCAGGATTGGAATGGGAAGGAGTTGGATATCCCATCTCATGTTATAGGACGAGTCTCTGGTTTGGTATTAGAATCATTGAGATATCACATCGCATGCTGTAGGAAGGGTCTAAGGATTGGAATGGGATGGACTTAGATATCACGTCTCATGCTATAGGTAGGCTCTCAGGTTTGGTATAAGCATTGAGATATCACATCTCATGCTATAGGAAGGGTCTCAGGATTGGAATGGGAAGGAATTGGATATCACATCTCATGCTATAGGAAGGGTCTCAGATTTGGTATAAGCATTGAGATATCACATCTCATGCTATAGGAAGGGTCTCAGGATTGGAATGGGAAGGAGTTGTATATGACATCCCAGGCCATAGGAAGGGTCTCAGGTTTGGTATAAGCATTGAGATATCACATCTCTGCTATCGGAAGGGTCTCAGGATTGGAATGGGAAGGAGTTGGATATCCCATCTCATGTTATAGGAAGGGTCTCAGGTTTGGTATTAGAAGCATAGAGATATCACATCTCATGCTATAGGAAGGGTCTCAGGATTAGAATGGGAAGGACTTGGATGTCACATCTCATGCTATAGGGAGGGTCTCAAGTTTGATATTAGAAGCATTGAGATAACAAATCTCATGATATCGGAAGGGTCTCAGGATTGGAATGGGAAGGAGTTGGATATCACATCTCATGATAAAGGAAGGGTCTGAGGTTTGGAAGGGGAAGGATTTGGATATCACATCTCAAGTTATAGGACGGGTCTCAGGTTTGGTATTAGAAGCATTGAGATATCAAGTCTCATGGTATAAGAAGGGTCTCAGAATTGGAATGGGAAGGAGTTGGATATCACACCTCAAGCTATAGGAAGGGTCTCAGGATTGGAATGGGAAGGAGTTTGATATCACATCTCATGCTATAGGAAGGGTCTCAGGTTGGAATGGGAAGGAGTTGGATATCACATTTCATGTTATAGAAAGGGTCTCAGGATTGGAATGGGAAGGACTTGGATATCATATCTCATGCTATAGGAAGGCTCTCAGGTTTGGAAGGGGAAGGAGTTGGATATCACATTTCATGTTAGAGGAAGGATCTCAGGTTTGGTATTAGAGGCCTTGAGATATCACATCTCATGCTATAGGAAGGGTCTCTGGATTGGAATGAGAAGGAGTTGGATATCACATCTCAAGCTATAGGAAGGGTCTCAGGTTTGGTATAAGCATTGAGATAGCACATCTCATGCTATAGGAAGGGTCTCAGGATTGGAATGGGAAGGAGTTGTATATGACATCTCATGCCATAGGAAGGGTCTCAGGTTTGGTATAAGCATTGAGATATCACATCACATGCTATAGAAAGGGTCTCAGGATTGGAATGGGAAGGACTTGGATATCACATCTCATGCTATAGGCAGGGTCTCAGGTTTGGAAAGGGAAGGAGATGGATATCACATTTCATGTTAGAGATAGGATCTCAGGTTTGGTATTAGAGGCATTGAGATATCACATCTCATGCTATCAGAAGGGTCTCAGGATTGGAATGGGAAGGAGTTGTATATCACATCTCATGCTAAAGGGAGGGTCTCAGGTTTGGAAGGGGAAGGATTTGGAAATCACATCTCATGTTATAGGAAGGGTCTCAGGTTTGGTATTAGAAGCATTGAGATATCATATCTCATGCTATAGGAAGGGTCTCAGGATTGGAATGGGGAGGACTTGGATGTCACATCTCATGCTATAGGGAGGGTCTCAAGTTTGATATTAGAAGCATTGAGATAACAAATCTCATGATATCGGAAGGGTCTCAGGATTGGAATGGGAAGGAGTTGGATATCACATCTCATGATAATGGAAGGGTCTAAGGTTTGGAAGGGGAAAGATTTGGATATCACATCTCATGTTATAGGACAGGTCTCAGGTTTGGTATTAGATGCATTGAGATATCAAGTCTCATGGCATAGGTAGGGTCTCAGAATTGGAATGGGAAGGAGTTGGATATCACATATCAAGCTATAGGAAGAGTCTCAGGATTGGAATGGGAATGAGTTTGATATCAGATCTCATGCCATAGTATGGGTCTCAGGTTTGGTAGAAGCATTGGGATATCACATCACATGCTATTGGAAGGGTATCAGTATTGGATTTGGAAGGAGTTGAATATCCCATCTCATGCTATAGTATGGGTCTCAGGTTTGGTAGAAGCATTGGGATATCACATCTCATGCTATTGGAAGGGTATCAGTTTTGGATTTGGAAGGAGTTGGATATCCCATCTGATGCTATAGGAAGGGTCTCAGATTTGGTATAAGCATTGAGATATCACATCTCATGCTATAGGAAGGGTCTCAGGATTGGATTGGGAAGGAGTTGTATATGACATCTCAGGCCATAGGAAGGGTCTCAGGATTGGTATAAGCATTGAGATATCACATCTCTGCTATCGGAAGGGTCTCAGGATTGGAATGGGAAGGAGTTGGATATCCCATCTCATGTTATAGGAAGAGTCTCAGGTTTGGTATTAGAAGCATTGAGATATCACATCTCATGCTATAGGAAGGGTCTCAGGATTGGAATGGGGAGGACTTGGATCTCACATCTCATGCTATAGGGAGGGTCTCAAGTTTGATATTAGAAGCATTGAGATAACAAATCTCATGATATCGGAAGGGTCTCGGGATTGGAATGGGAAGGAGTTGGATATCACATCTCATGATAAAGGAAGGGTCTAAGGTTTGGAAGGGGAAAGATTTGGATATCACATCTCATGTTATAGGACAGGTCTCAGATTTGGTATTAGAAGCATTGAGATATCAAGTCTCATGGCATAGGAAGGGTCTCAGAATTGGAATGGGAAGAAGTTGGATATCACATCTCAAGCTATAGGAAGAGTCTCAGGATTGGAATGGGAAGGAGTTTGATATCACATCTCATGCCATAGTATGGGTCTCAGGTTTGGTAGAAGCATTGGGATATCACATCTCATGCTATTGGAAGGGTATCAGTATTGGATTTGGAAGGAGTTGGATATCCCATCTCATGCTATAGGAAGGGTCTCAGGTTGGAATGGGAAGGAGTTGGATATCACATTTCATGTTATAGGAAGGGTCTCAGGATTGGAATGGGAAGGACTTGGATATCACATCACATGCTATAGGAAGGCTCTCAGGTTTGGAAGGGGAAGGAGTTGGATATCACATTTCATGTTAGAGGAAGGATCTCAGGTTTGGTATTAGAGGCCTTGAGATATCACATCTCATGCTATAGGAAGGGTCTCTGGATTGGAATGGGAAGGAGTTGGATATCACATCTCAAGCTATAGGAAGGGTCTCAGGTTTGGTATAAGCATTGAGATATCACATCTCATGCTATAGGAAGGGTCTCAGGATTGGAATGGGAAGGAGTTGGATATCACATCTCATATTATAGGAAATATCTCAGGTTTGGTATTAGAAGCATTGAGACATCACATCTCATGTTATAGGAAGGGTCTCAGGATTGGAATGGGAAGAAGTTGGATATCACATCTCATGCTATAGGAAAGGTCTCAGGTTTGGTATATGCATTGAGATATCACATCTCATGCTATAGGAAGGGTCTCAGGATTGGAATGGGAAGGAGTTGTATATGACATCTCATGCCATAGGAAGGGTCTCAGGTTTGGTATAAGCATTGAGATATCACATCACATGCTATAGAAAGGGTCTCAGGATTGGAATGGGAAGGACTTGGATATCACATCTCATGCTATAGGCAGGGTCTCAGGTTTGGAAAGGGAAGGAGATGGATATCACATTTCATGTTAGAGATAGGATCTCAGGTTTGGTATTAGAGGCATTGAGATATCACATCTCATGCTATCAGAAGGGTCTCAGGATTGGAATGGGAAGGAGTTGTATATCACATCTCATGCTAAAGGGAGGGTCTCAGGTTTGGAAGGGGAAGGTTTTGGAAATCACATCTCATGTTATAGGAAGGGTCTCAGGTTTCGTATTAGAAGCATTGAGATATCACATCTCATGCTATAGGAAGGGTCTCAGGATTGGAATGGGGAGGACTTGGATGTCACATCTCATGCTATAGGGAGGGTCTCAAGTTTGATATTAGAAGCATTGAGATAACAAATCTCATGATATCGGAAGGGTCTCAGGATTGGAATGGGAAGGAGTTGGATATCACATCTCATGATAATGGAAGGCTCTCAGGTTTGGAAGGGGAAGGAGTCGGATATCACATTTCATGTTAGAGGAAGGATCTCAGGTTTGGTATTAGAGGCCTTGAGATATCACATCTCATGCTATAGGAAGGGTCTCAGGATTGGAATGGGAAGGAGTTGGATATCACATCTCAAGCTTTAGGAAGGGTCTCAGGTTTGGTATAAGCATTGAGATAGCACATCTCATGCTATAGGAAGGGTTTCAGGATTGGAATGGGAAGGAGTTGGATATCACATCTCATGTTATAGGAAAGATCTCCGGTTTGGTATTAGATGCATTGAGACATCACATCTCATGTTATAGGAAGGGTCTCAGGATTGGAATGGGAAGAAGTTGGATATCACATCTCATGCTATAGGAAGGGTCTCAGGTTTGGAAGGGGAAAGAGTTGGATATCCAATCTCATGTTATAGGACTGGTCTCAGGTTTGGTATTAGAAGCATTGAGATATCACATTGCATGCTGTAGGAAGGTTCTCAGGTTTGGTATTAGAAGCATTGAGACATCACATCTCATGCTATAGGAAGGGTCTCAGGATTGGAATGGGAAGGAGTTGGATATCACATCTCATGTTATAGGAAGGATCTCAGGTTTGGTATTAGAAGCATTGAGACATCACATCTCATGCTATAGGAAGGGTCTCAGGATTGGAATGGGAAGGAGTTGGATATCACATCTCATGCTATAGGAAGGGTCTCAGATTTGGTATAAGCATTGAGATATCACATCTCATGCTATAGGAAGGGTCTCAGGATTGGATTGGGAAGGAGTTGTATATGACATCTCAGGCCATAGGAAGGGTCTCAGGATTGGTATAAGCATTGAGATATCACATCTCTGCTATCGGAAGGGTCTCAGGATTGGAATGGGAAGGAGTTGGATATCCCATCTCATGTTATAGGAAGGGTCTCAGGTTTGGTATTAGAAGCATTGAGATATCACATCTCATGCTATAGGAAGGGTCTCAGGATTGGAATGGGGAGGACTTGGATGTCACATCTCATGCTATAGGGAGGGTCTCAAGTTTGATATTAGAAGCATTGAGATAACAAATCTCATGATATCGGAAGGGTCTCAGGATTGGAATGGGAAGGAGTTGGATATCACATCTCATGATAAAGGAAGGGTCTAAGTTTTGGAAGGGGAAAGATTTGGATATCACATCTCATGTTATAGGATGGGTCTCAGGTTTGGTATTAGAAGCATTGAGATATCAAGTCTCATGGCATAGGAAGGGTCTCAGAATTGGAATGGGAAGGAGTTGGATATCACATCTCAAGCTATAGGAAGAGTCTCAAGATTGGAATGGGAAGGAGTTTGATATCACATCTCATGCCATAGTATGGGTCTCAGGTTTGGTAGAAGCATTGGGATATCACATCTCATGCTATTGGAAGGGTATCAATATTGGATTTGGAAGGAGTTGGATATCCCATCTCATGCTATAGGAAGGGTCTCAGGTTGGAATGGGAAGGAGTTGGATATCACATTTCATGTTAGAGGAACGATCTCAGGTTTGGTATTAGAGGCCTTGAGATATCACATATCATGTTATAGGAAGGGTCTCAGGATTGGAATGGGAAGGAGTTGGATATCACATCTCAAGCTTTAGGAAGGGTCTCAGGTTTGGTATAAGCATTGCGATAGCACATCTCATGCTATAGGAAGGGTCTCAGGATTGGAATGGGAAGGAGTTGGATATTACATCTCATGTTATAGGAAAGATCTCAGGTTTGGTATTAGAAGCATTGAGACATCACATCTCATGTTATAGGAAGGGTCTCAGGATTGGAATGGGAAGAAGTTGGATATCACATCTCATGCTATAGGAAGGGTCTCAGGTTTGGAAGGGGAAGGAGTTGGATATCCAATCTCATGTTATAGGACTGGTCTCAGGTTTGGTATTAGAAGCATTGAGATATCACATCGCATGCTGTAGGAAGGTTCTCAGGTTTGGTATTAGAAGCATTGAGACATCACATCTCATGCTATAGGAAGGGTCTCAGGATTGGAATGGGAAGGAGTTGGATATCACATCTCATGTTATAGGAAGGATCTCAGGTTTGGTATTAGAAGCATTGAGACATCACATCTCATGCTATAGGAAGGGTCTCAGGATTGGAATTTGAAGGAGTTGGGTATCACATCTCATGCTATAGGAAGGGTCTCAGATTTGGTATTAGCATTGAGATATCACATCTCATGATATAGGAAGGGTCTCAGGATTGGATTGGGAAGGAGTTGTATATGACATCTCAGGCCATAGGAAGGGTCTCAGGATTGGTATAAGCATTGAGATATCACATCTCTGCTATCGGAAGGGTCTCAGGATTGGAATGGGAAGGAGTTGGATATCCCATCTCATGATAAAGGAAGGGTCTAAGGTTTGGAAGGGGAAAGATTTGGATATCACATCTCATGTTATAGGACGGGTCTCAATTTTGATATTAGAAGCATTGAGATAACAAATCTCATGATATCTGAAGGGTCTCAGGATTGGAATGGGAAGGAGTTGGATATCACATCTCATGATAAAGGAAGGGTCTAAGGTTTGGAAGGGGAAAGATTTTGATATCACATCTCATGTTATAGGACGGGTCTCAGGTTTGGTATTAGAAGCATTGAGATATCAAGTCTCATGGTATAGGAAGGGTCTCAGAATTGCAATGGGAAGGATTTGGATATCACATCTCAAGCTATAGGAAGAGTCTCAGGATTGGAATGGGAATGAGTTTGATATCAGATCTCATGCCATAGTATGGGTCTCAGGTTTGGTAGAAGCATTGGGATATCACATCACATGCTATTGGAAGGGTATCAGTATTGGATTTGGAAGGAGTTGAATATCCCATCTCATGCTATAGTATGGGTCTCAGGTTTGGTAGAAGCATTGGGATATCACATCTCATGCTATTGGAAGGGTATCAGTATTGGATTTGGAAGGAGTTGGATATCCCATCTCATGCTATAGGAAGGGTCTCAGATTTGGTATAAGCATTGAGATATCACATCTCATGCTATAGGAAGGGTCTCAGGATTGGATTGGGAAGGAGTTGTATATGACATCTCAGGCCATAGGAAGGGTCTCAGGATTGGTATAAGCATTGAGATATCACATCTCTGCTATCGGAAGGGTCTCAGGATTGGAATGGGAAGGAGTTGGATATCCCATCTCATGTTATAGGAAGAGTCTCAGGTTTGGTATTAGAAGCATTGAGATATCACATCTCATGCTATAGGAAGGGTCTCAGGATTGGAATGGGGAGGACTTGGATGTCACATCTCATGCTATAGGGAGGGTCTCAAGTTTGATATTAGAAGCATTGAGATAACAAATCTCATGATATCGGAAGGGTCTCGGGATTGGAATGGGAAGGAGTTGGATATCACATCTCATGATAAAGGAAGGGTCTAAGGTTTGGAAGGGGAAAGATTTGGATATCACATCTCATGTTATAGGACAGGTCTCAGATTTGGTATTAGAAGCATTGAGATATCAAGTCTCATGGCATAGGAAGGGTCTCAGAATTGGAATGGGAAGAAGTTGGATATCACATCTCAAGCTATAGGAAGAGTCTCAGGATTGGAATGGGAAGGAGTTTGATATCACATCTCATGCCATAGTATGGGTCTCAGGTTTGGTAGAAGCATTGGGATATCACATCTCATGCTATTGGAAGGGTATCAGTATTGGATTTGGAAGGAGTTGGATATCCCATCTCATGCTATAGGAAGGGTCTCAGGTTGGAATGGGAAGGAGTTGGATATCACATTTCATGTTATAGGAAGGGTCTCAGGATTGGAATGGGAAGGACTTGGATATCATATCACATGCTATAGGAAGGCTCTCAGGTTTGGAAGGGGAAGGAGTTGGATATCACATTTCATGTTAGAGGAAGGATCTCAGGTTTGGTATTAGAGGCCTTGAGATATCACATCTCATGCTATAGGAAGGGTCTCTGGATTGGAATGGGAAGGAGTTGGATATCACATCTCAAGCTATAGGAAGGGTCTCAGGTTTGGTATAAGCATTGAGATATCACATCTCATGCTATAGGAAGGGTCTCAGGATTGGAATGGGAAGGAGTTGGATATCACATCTCATATTATAGGAAATATCTCAGGTTTGGTATTAGAAGCATTGAGACATCACATCTCATGTTATAGGAAGGGTCTCAGGATTGGAATGGGAAGAAGTTGGATATCACATCTCATGCTATAGGAAAGGTCTCAGGTTTGGTATATGCATTGAGATATCACATCTCATGCTATAGGAAGGGTCTCAGGATTGGAATGGGAAGGAGTTGTATATGACATCTCATGCCATAGGAAGGGTCTCAGGTTTGGTATAAGCATTGAGATATCACATCACATGCTATAGAAAGGGTCTCAGGATTGGAATGGGAAGGACTTGGATATCACATCTCATGCTATAGGCAGGGTCTCAGGTTTGGAAAGGGAAGGAGATGGATATCACATTTCATGTTAGAGATAGGATCTCAGGTTTGGTATTAGAGGCATTGAGATATCACATCTCATGCTATCAGAAGGGTCTCAGGATTGGAATGGGAAGGAGTTGTATATCACATCTCATGCTAAAGGGAGGGTCTCAGGTTTGGAAGGGGAAGGTTTTGGAAATCACATCTCATGTTATAGGAAGGGTCTCAGGTTTCGTATTAGAAGCATTGAGATATCACATCTCATGCTATAGGAAGGGTCTCAGGATTGGAATGGGGAGGACTTGGATGTCACATCTCATGCTATAGGGAGGGTCTCAAGTTTGATATTAGAAGCATTGAGATAACAAATCTCATGATATCGGAAGGGTCTCAGGATTGGAATGGGAAGGAGTTGGATATCACATCTCATGATAATGGAAGGCTCTCAGGTTTGGAAGGGGAAGGAGTCGGATATCACATTTCATGTTAGAGGAAGGATCTCAGGTTTGGTATTAGAGGCCTTGAGATATCACATCTCATGCTATAGGAAGGGTCTCAGGATTGGAATGGGAAGGAGTTGGATATCACATCTCAAGCTTTAGGAAGGGTCTCAGGTTTGGTATAAGCATTGAGATAGCACATCTCATGCTATAGGAAGGGTTTCAGGATTGGAATGGGAAGGAGTTGGATATCACATCTCATTTTATAGGAAAGATCTCCGGTTTGGTATTAGAAGCATTGAGACATCACATCTCATGTTATAGGAAGGGTCTCAGGATTGGAATGGGAAGAAGTTGGATATCACATCTCATGCTATAGGAAGGGTCTCAGGTTTGTAAGGGGAAAGAGTTGGATATCCAATCTCATGTTATAGGACTGGTCTCAGGTTTGGTATTAGAAGCATTGAGATATCACATTGCATGCTGTAGGAAGGTTCTCAGGTTTGGTATTAGAAGCATTGAGACATCACATCTCATGCTATAGGAAGGGTCTCAGGATTGGAATGGGAAGGAGTTGGATATCACATCTCATGTTATAGGAAGGATCTCAGGTTTGGTATTAGAAGCATTGAGACATCACATCTCATGCTATAGGAAGGGTCTCAGGATTGGAATGGGAAGGAGTTGGATATCACATCTCATGCTATAGGAAGGGTCTCAGATTTGGTATAAGCATTGAGATATCACATCTCATGCTATAGGAAGGGTCTCAGGATTGGATTGGGAAGGAGTTGTATATGACATCTCAGGCCATAGGAAGGGTCTCAGGATTGGTATAAGCATTGAGATATCACATCTCTGCTATCGGAAGGGTCTCAGGATTGGAATGGGAAGGAGTTGGATATCCCATCTCATGTTATAGGAAGGGTCTCAGGTTTGGTATTAGAAGCATTGAGATATCACATCTCATGCTATAGGAAGGGTCTCAGGATTGGAATGGGGAGGACTTGGATGTCACATCTCATGCTATAGGGAGGGTCTCAAGTTTGATATTAGAAGCATTGAGATAACAAATCTCATGATATCGGAAGGGTCTCAGGATTGGAATGGGAAGGAGTTGGATATCACATCTCATGATAAAGGAAGGGTCTAAGTTTTGGAAGGGGAAAGATTTGGATATCACATCTCATGTTATAGGATGGGTCTCAGGTTTGGTATTAGAAGCATTGAGATATCAAGTCTCATGGCATAGGAAGGGTCTCAGAATTGGAATGGGAAGGAGTTGGATATCACATCTCAAGCTATAGGAAGAGTCTCAAGATTGGAATGGGAAGGAGTTTGATATCACATCTCATGCCATAGTATAGGTCTCAGGTTTGGTAGAAGCATTGGGATATCACATCTCATGCTATTGGAAGGGTATCAATATTGGATTTGGAAGGAGTTGGATATCCCATCTCATGCTATAGGAAGGGTCTCAGGTTGGAATGGGAAGGAGTTGGATATCACATTTCATGTTAGAGGAACGATCTCAGGTTTGGTATTAGAGGCCTTGAGATATCACATATCATGCTATAGGAAGGGTCTCAGGATTGGAATGGGAAGGAGTTGGATATCACATCTCAAGCTTTAGGAAGGGTCTCAGGTTTGGTATAAGCATTGCGATAGCACATCTCATGCTATAGGAAGGGTCTCAGGATTGGAATGGGAAGGAGTTGGATATTACATCTCATGTTATAGGAAAGATCTCAGGTTTGGTATTAGAAGCATTGAGACATCACATCTCATGTTATAGGAAGGGTCTCAGGATTGGAATGGGAAGAAGTTGGATATCACATCTCATGCTATAGGAAGGGTCTCAGGTTTGGAAGGGGAAGGAGTTGGATATCCAATCTCATGTTATAGGACTGGTCTCAGGTTTGGTATTAGAAGCATTGAGATATCACATCGCATGCTGTAGGAAGGTTCTCAGGTTTGGTATTAGAAGCATTGAGACATCACATCTCATGCTATAGGAAGGGTCTCAGGATTGGAATGGGAAGGAGTTGGATATCACATCTCATGTTATAGGAAGGATCTCAGGTTTGGTATTAGAAGCATTGAGACATCACATCTCATGCTATAGGAAGGGTCTCAGGATTGGAATTTGAAGGAGTTGGGTATCACATCTCATGCTATAGGAAGGGTCTCAGATTTGGTATTAGCATTGAGATATCACATCTCATGATATAGGAAGGGTCTCAGGATTGGATTGGGAAGGAGTTGTATATGACATCTCAGGCCATAGGAAGGGTCTCAGGATTGGTATAAGCATGGAGATATCACATTTCTGCTATCGGAAGGGTCTCAGGATTGGAATGGGAAGGAGTTGGATATCCCATCTCATGATAAAGGAAGGGTCTAAGGTTTGGAAGGGGAAAGATTTGGATATCACATCTCATGTTATAGGACGGGTCTCAATTTTGATATTAGAACCATTGAGATAACAAATCTCATGATATCTGAAGGGTCTCAGGATTGGAATGGGAAGGAGTTGGATATCACATCTCATGATAAAGGAAGGGTCTAAGGTTTGGAAGGGGAAAGATTTTGATATCACATCTCATGTTATAGGACGGGTCTCAGGTTTGGTATTAGAAGCATTGAGATATCAAGTCTCATGGTATAGGAAGGGTCTCAGAATTGCAATGGGAAGGATTTGGATATCACATCTCAAGCTATAGGAAGAGACTCAGGATTGGAATGGGAAGGAGTTTGATATCACATCTCATGCCATAGTATGGTTCTCAGGTTTGGTAGAAGCATTGGGATATCACATCTCATGCTATTGGAAGGGTATCAGTATTGGATTTGGAAGGAGTTGGATATCCCATCTCATGCTATAGGAAGGGTCTCAGGTTGGAATGGGAAAGAGTTGGATATCACATTTCATGTTATAGGAACGGTCTCAGGATTGGAATGGGAAGGAGTTGGATATCACATCTCAAGCTTTAGGAAGGGTCTCAGGTTTGGTATAAGCATTGAGATAGCACATCTCATGCTATAGGAAGGGTCTCAGGATTGGAATGGGAAGGAGTTGGATATCACATCTCATGTTATAGGAAAGATCTCAGGTTTGGTATTAGAAGCATTGAGACATCACATCTCATGTTATAGGAAGGGTCTTAGGATTGGAATGGGAAGAAGTTGGATATCACATCTCATGCTATAGGAAGGGTCTCAGGTTTGGAAGGGGAAGGAGTTGGATATCCAATCTCATGTTATAGGACTGGTCTCAGGTTTGGTATTAGAAGCATTGAGATATCACATCGCATGCTGTAGGAAGGTTCTCAGGTTTGGAATGGGGAGGAATTGGATATCATATCTCATGTCATAGGAAGGGTCTTAGGATTGGAATGGGAAGAAGTTGGATATCACATCTCATGCTATAGGAAGGGTCTCAGGTTTGGAAGGGGAAGGAGTTGGATATCCAATCTCATGTTATAGGACTGGTCTCAGGTTTGGTATTAGAAGCATTGAGATATCACATCTCATGCTATAGGAATGGTCTCAGGATTGGAATGGGAAGGAGTTGGATATTACATTCTTGCTATAGGAAGGGTCTCATGTTTGGAATGGGAAGGAGTTGGATATCACATATGCTATAGGAAGGGTCTCAGGTTTGAAACGGGAAGGAGTTGGATATCACATCTCATGTTATAGGAAGGGTCTCAGGTTTGGTATAAGCATTGAGATATCACATCTCTGCTATCGGAAGTGTCTCAGGATTGGAATGGGAAGGTGTTGGATATCCCATCTCATGTTATAGGACGGGTCTCAGGTTTGTTATTAGAATCATTGAGATATCATATTGCATGCTGTAGGAAGGGTCTAAGGATTGGAATGGGAAGGACTTGGAAATCACATCTCATGCTATAGGTAGGCTCTCAGGTTTGGAAAGGGAAGGAGTTCGATATCACATTTCATGTTAGAGGAAGGATCTCAGGTTTGGTATTAGAGGCATTGAGATATCACATCTCATCCTATAGGAAGGGACTCAGGATTGGAATGGGAAGGAGTTGGATATCACATCTCATGCTATAGGAAGGGTCTCAGGTTTGGTATAAGCATTGAGATATCACATCTCATGCTATAGGAAGGGTCTCAGGATTGGAATGGGAAGGAGTTGGATATCACATCTCATGTTATAGGAAGGATCTCAGGTTTGGTATTAGAAGCATTGAGACATCACATCTCATGCTATCGGAAGGGTCTCAGGATTGGAATGGGAAGGAGTTGGATATCCCATCTCATGCTATAGGGAGGGTATCAAGTTTGATATTAGAAGCATTGAGATATCACATCTCATGCTATAGGAAGGGTCTCAGGATTGGAATGGGAAGGAGTTGGATATCACATCTCATGCTATAGGAAGGGTCTCAGGTTTGGTATAAGCAGTGAGATATCACATCTCATGCTATAGGAAGTGTCTCAGGATTGGAATGGGAAGGAGTTGGATATCACATCTCATGTTATAGGAAGGATCTCAGGTTTGGTATAAGCAAAGAGATATCACATCTCTGCTATCGGAAGGGTCTCAGGATTGGAATGGGAAGGAGTTGGATATTCCCATCTCATGTTATAGGAAGGGTCTCAGGTTTGGTATTAGAAGCATTGAGATATCACATCTCATGCTATAGGAAGGGTCTCAGGATTGGATTGGGAAGGAGTTGTATATGACATCTCAGGCCATAGGAAGGGTCTCAGGATTGGTATAAGCATTGAGATATCACATATCTGCTATCGGAAGGGTCTCAGGATTGGAATGGGAAGGAGTTGGATATCCCATCTCATGTTATAGGAAGGGTCTCAGGTTTGGTATTAGAAGCATTGAGATATCACATCTCATGCTATAGGAAGGGTCTCAGGATTGGAATGGGGAGGACTTGGATGTCACATCTCATGCTATAGGGAGGGTCTCAAGTTTGATATTAGAAGCATTGAGATAACAAATCTCATGATATCGGAAGGGTCTCAGGATTGGAATGGGAAGGAGTTGGATATCACATCTCATGATAAAGGAAGGGTCTAAGTTTTGGAAGGGGAAAGATTTGGATATCACATCTCATGTTATAGGATGGGTCTCAGGTTTGGTATTAGAAGCATTGAGATATCAAGTCTCATGGCATAGGAAGGGTCTCAGAATTGGAATGGGAAGGAGTTGGATATCACATCTCAAGCTATAGGAAGAGTCTCAAGATTGGAATGGGAAGGAGTTTGATATCACATCTCATGCCATAGTATAGGTCTCAGGTTTGGTAGAAGCATTGGGATATCACATCTCATGCTATTGGAAGGGTATCAATATTGGATTTGGAAGGAGTTGGATATCCCATCTCATGCTATAGGAAGGGTCTCAGGTTGGAATGGGAAGGAGTTGGATATCACATTTCATGTGAGAGGAACGATCTCAGGTTTGGTATTAGAGGCCTTGAGATATCACATATCATGCTATAGGAAGGGTCTCAGGATTGGAATGGGAAGGAGTTGGATATCACATCTCAAGCTTTAGGAAGGGTCTCAGGTTTGGTATAAGCATTGCGATAGCACATCTCATGCTATAGGAAGGGTCTCAGGATTGGAATGGGAAGGAGTTGGATATTACATCTCATGTTATAGGAAAGATCTCAGGTTTGGTATTAGAAGCATTGAGACATCACATCTCATGTTATAGGAAGGGTCTCAGGATTGGAATGGGAAGAAGTTGGATATCACATCTCATGCTATAGGAAGGGTCTCAGGTTTGGAAGGGGAAGGAGTTGGATATCCAATCTCATGTTATAGGACTGGTCTCAGGTTTGGTATTAGAAGCATTGAGATATCACATCGCATGCTGTAGGAAGGTTCTCAGGTTTGGTATTAGAAGCATTGAGACATCACATCTCATGCTATAGGAAGGGTCTCAGGATTGGAATGGGAAGGAGTTGGATATCACATCTCATGTTATAGGAAGGATCTCAGGTTTGGTATTAGAAGCATTGAGACATCACATCTCATGCTATAGGAAGGGTCTCAGGATTGGAATTTGAAGGAGTTGGGTATCACATCTCATGCTATAGGAAGGGTCTCAGATTTGGTATTAGCATTGAGATATCACATCTCATGATATAGGAAGGGTCTCAGGATTGGATTGGGAAGGAGTTGTATATGACATCTCAGGCCATAGGAAGGGTCTCAGGATTGGTATAAGCATGGAGATATCACATCTCTGCTATCGGAAGGGTCTCAGGATTGGAATGGGAAGGAGTTGGATATCCCATCTCATGATAAAGGAAGGGTCTAAGGTTTGGAAGGGGAAAGATTTGGATATCACATCTCATGTTATAGGACGGGTCTCAATTTTGATATTAGAAGCATTGAGATAACAAATCTCATGATATCTGAAGGGTCTCAGGATTGGAATGGGAAGGAGTTGGATATCACATCTCATGATAAAGGAAGGGTCTAAGGTTTGGAAGGGGAAAGATTTTGATATCACATCTCATGTTATAGGACGGGTCTCAGGTTTGGTATTAGAAGCATTGAGATATCAAGTCTCATGGTATAGGAAGGGTCTCAGAATTGCAATGGGAAGGATTTGGATATCACATCTCAAGCTATAGGAAGAGTCTCAGGATTGGAATGGGAAGGAGTTTGATATCACATCTCATGCCATAGTATGGTTCTCAGGTTTGGTAGAAGCATTGGGATATCACATCTCATGCTATTGGAAGGGTATCAGTATTGGATTTGGAAGGAGTTGGATATCCCATCTCATGCTATAGGAAGGGTCTCAGGTTGGAATGGGAAAGAGTTGGATATCACATTTCATGTTATAGGAACGGTCTCAGGATTGGAATGGGAAGGAGTTGGATATCACATCTCAAGCTTTAGGAAGGGTCTCAGGTTTGGTATAAGCATTGAGATAGCACATCTCATGCTATAGGAAGGGTCTCAGGATTGGAATGGGAAGGAGTTGGATATCACATCTCATGTTATAGGAAAGATCTCAGGTTTGGTATTAGAAGCATTGAGACATCACATCTCATGTTATAGGAAGGGTCTTAGGATTGGAATGGGAAGAAGTTGGATATCACATCTCATGCTATAGGAAGGGTCTCAGGTTTGGAAGGGGAAGGAGTTGGATATCCAATCTCATGTTATAGGACTGGTCTCAGGTTTGGTATTAGAAGCATTGAGATATCACATCGCATGCTGTAGGAAGGTTCTCAGGTTTGGAATGGGGAGGAATTGGATATCATATCTCATGTCATAGGAAGGGTCTTAGGATTGGAATGGGAAGAAGTTGGATATCACATCTCATGCTATAGGAAGGGTCTCAGGTTTGGAAGGGGAAGGAGTTGGATATCCAATCTCATGTTATAGGACTGGTCTCAGGTTTGGTATTAGAAGCATTGAGATATCACATCTCATGCTATAGGAATGGTCTCAGGATTGGAATGGGAAGGAGTTGGATATTACATTCTTGCTATAGGAAGGGTCTCATGTTTGGAATTGGAAGGAGTTGGATATCACATATGCTATAGGAAGGGTCTCAGGTTTGAAACGGGAAGGAGTTGGATATCACATCTCATGTTATAGGAAGGGTCTCAGGTTTGGTATAAGCATTGAGATATCACATCTCTGCTATCGGAAGTGTCTCAGGATTGGAATGGGAAGGTGTTGGATATCCCATCTCATGTTATAGGACGGGTCTCAGGTTTGTTATTAGAATCATTGAGATATCATATTGCATGCTGTAGGAAGGGTCTAAGGATTGGAATGGGAAGGACTTGGAAATCACATCTCATGCTATAGGTAGGCTCTCAGGTTTGGAAAGGGAAGGAGTTCGATATCACATTTCATGTTAGAGGAAGGATCTCAGGTTTGGTATTAGAGGCATTGAGATATCACATCTCATCCTATAGGAAGGGACTCAGGATTGGAATGGGAAGGAGTTGGATATCACATCTCATGCTATAGGAAGGGTCTCAGGTTTGGTATAAGCATTGAGATATCACATCTCATGCTATAGGAAGGGTCTCAGGATTGGAATGGGAAGGAGTTGGATATCACATCTCATGTTATAGGAAGGATCTCAGGTTTGGTATTAGAAGCATTGAGACATCACATCTCATGCTATCGGAAGGGTCTCAGGATTGGAATGGGAAGGAGTTGGATATCCCATCTCATGCTATAGGGAGGGTATCAAGTTTGATATTAGAAGCATTGAGATATCACATCTCATGCTATAGGAAGGGTCTCAGGATTGGAATGGGAAGGAGTTGGATATCACATCTCATGCTATAGGAAGGGTCTCAGGTTTGGTATAAGCAGTGAGATATCACATCTCATGCTATAGGAAGTGTCTCAGGATTGGAATGGGAAGGAGTTGGATATCACATCTCATGTTATAGGAAGGATCTCAGGTTTGGTATAAGCAAAGAGATATCACATCTCTGCTATCGGAAGGGTCTCAGGATTGGAATGGGAAGGAGTTGGATATTCCCATCTCATGTTATAGGAAGGGTCTCAGGTTTGGTATTAGAAGCATTGAGATATCACATCTCATGCTATAGGAAGGGTCTCAGGATTGGAATGGGAAGGACTTGGATATCACATCTCATGCTATAGGGAGGGTCTCAAGTTTGATATTAGAAGCATTGAGATATCACATCTCATGATATCGGAAGGGTCTCAGGGATGGAATGGGAAGGAGTTGGACATCACATCTCATGATAAAGGAAGGGTCTAAGGTTTGGAAGGGGAAGGAGTTTGATATCACATCTCATGCCATAGTATGGGTCTCAGGTTTGGTAGAAGCATTGGGATATCACATCTCATGCTATCGGAAGGGTATCAGGATTGGATTTGGAAGGAGTTGGATATCCCATCTCATGCTATAGGAAGGGTCTCAGGTTGGAATGGGAAGGAGTTGGATATCACATCTCATGTTATAGGAAGGGTCTCAGGATTGGAATGGGAAGGACTTGGATATCACATCTCATGCTATAGGAAGGCTCTCAGGTTTGGAAGGGGAAAGAGTTGGATATCACATTTCATGTTAGAGGTAGGATCTCAGGTTTGGTATTAGAGGCATTGAGATATCACATCTCATGCTATCAGAAGAGTCTCAGAATTGGAATGGGAAGGAGTTGGATATCACATCTCATGCTAAAGGGAGGGTCTCAGGTTTGGAAGGTGAAGGATTTGGATATCACATCTCATGTTATAGGAAGGATCTCAGGTTTGGTATTAGAAGCATTGAGATATCACATCTCATGCTATCGGAAGGATCTCAGGTTTGGTATAGAAGCATTGAGATATCACATCTCATGCTATCAGAAGGGTCTCAGGATTTGAATGGGAAGGAGTTGGATATCACATCTCATGCTAAAGGGAGGGTCTCAGGTTTGGAAGGGGATGGATTTGGATATCACATCTCATGTTATCGGAAGGATCTCAGGTTTGGTATTAGAAGTATTGAGATATCACATCTCATGCTATAGGAAGGGTCTCAGGATTGGAATGGGAAGGAGTTGGTTATCACATCTCATGCTAAAGGAAGGGTCTCAGGTTTGGTAGAAGCATTGAGATATCACATCTCATGCTATAGGAAGGGTCTCAGGATTGGAATGGGAAGGATTTAGATATCACATATCATGCTATAGGGAGGGTCTCAGTTTTGATATTAGAAGCATTGAGATATCACATCTCATGCTATCGGAAGTGTCTCAGGATTGGAATGGGAAGGAGCTGGATATCACATCTCATGCTAAAGGAAGGGTCTCAGGTTTGGAACGGGAAGGAGTTGGATATCACATCTCATGTTATAGGAAGGGTCTCAGGTCTGGTATAAGCATTGAGATATCACATCTCTGCTATCGGAAGTGTCTCAGGATTGGAATGGGAAGGACTTGGATATCACATCTCATGCTATAGATAGGCTCTCAGGTTTGGAAAGGGAAGGAGTTGGATATCACATTTCATGTTAGAGGAAGGATCTCAGGTTTGGTATTAGAGGCATTGAGATATCACATCTCAGGCTATAGGAAGGGTCTCAGGATTGGAATGGGAAGGAGTTGGATATCACATCTCATGCTATAGGAAGGGTCTCAGGATTGGAATGGGAAGGAGTTGTATATGACATCTCATGCTATAGACAGGGTCTCAGGTTTGGAAAGGGAAGGAGATGGATATCACATTTCATGTTAGAGGTAGGATCTCAGGTTTGGTATTAGAGGCATTGAGATATCACATCTCATGCTATCAGAAGGGTCTCAGGATTGGAATGGGAAGGAGTTGGATATCACATCTCATGCTAAAGGGAGGGTCTCAGGTTTGGAAGGGGAAGGATTTGGAAATCACATCTCATGTTATAGGAAGGATCTCAGGTTTGGTATTAGAAGCATTGAGATATCACATCTCATGCTATCATAAGGGTCTCAGGATTGGAATCGGAAGGAGTTGGATATCACATCTCATGTTATAGGAAGGATCTCAGGTTTGGTATTAGAAGCATTGAGACATCACATCTCATGCTATAGGAAGGGTCTCAGGATTGGAATGGGAAGGAGTTGGATGTCACATCTCATGCTATAGGAAGGGTCTCAGATTTGGTATAAGCATTGAGATATCACATCTCATGCTATAGGAAGGGACTCAGGATTGTAATGGGAAGCAGTTGGATATCACATCTCAGGCCATAGGAAGGGTCTCAGGTTTGGTATAAGCATTGAGATATCACATCTCTGCTATCGGAAGGGTCTCAGGATTGGAATGGGAAGGAGTTGGATATCCCATCTCATGTTATAGGAAGAGTCTCAGGTTTGGTATTAGAAGCATTGAGATATCCCATCTCATGCTATAGGAAGGGTCTCAGGTTGGAATGGGAAGGAGTTGGATATCACATTTCATGTTATAGGAAGGGTCTCAGGATTGGATGGGAAGGACTTGGATATCATATCTCATGCTATAGGAAGGCTCTCAGGTTTGGAAGGGGAAGGAGTTGGATATCACATTTCATGTTAGAGGAAGGATCTCAGGTTTGGTATTAGAGGCCTTGAGATATCACATCTCATGCTATAGGAAGGCTCTCAGGATTGGAATGGGAAGGAGTTGGATATCACATCTCAAGCTATAGGAAGGGTCTCAGGTTTGGTATAAGCATTGAGATATCACATCTCATGCTATAGGAAGGGTCTCAGGATTGGAATGGGAAGGAGTTGGATATCACATCTCATGTTATAGGAAAGATCTCAGGTTTGGTATTAGAAGCATTGAGACATCACATCTCATGTTATAGGAAGGGTCTCAGGATTGGAATGGGAAGAAGTTGGATATCACATCTCATGCTATAGGAAGGGTCTCAGGTTTGGAAGGGGAAGGAGTTGGATATCCAATCTCATGTTATAGGACTGGTCTCGGGTTTGGTATTAGAAGCATTGAGATATCACATCGCATGCTGTAGGAAGGTTCTCAGGTTTGGAATGGGGAGGAATTGGATATCACATCTCATGTCATAGGAAGGATCTCAGGTTTGGTATTAGAAGCATTGAGATATCACATCTCATGCTATAGGAATGGTCTCAGGATTGGAATGGGAAGGAATTGGATATTACATTCTTGCTATAGGAAGGGTCTCATGTTTGGAATGGGAAGGAGTTGGATATCACATATGCTATAGGAAGGGTCTCAGGTTTGGACCGGGAAGGAGTAGGATATCAAATCTCATGTTATAGGAAGGGTCTCAGGTTTGGTATAAGCATTGAGATATCACATCTCTGCTATCGGAAGTGTCTCAGGATTGGAATGGGAAGGAGTTGGATATCCCATCTCATGTTATAGGATGGGTCTCAGGTTTGTTATTAGAATCATTGAGATATCATATTGCATGCTGTAGGAAGGGTCTAAGGATTGGAATGGGAAGGACTTGGATATCACATCTCATGATATAGGTAGGCTCTCAGGTTTGGAAAGGGAAGGAGTTGGATATCACATTTCATGTTAGAGGAAGGATCTCAGGTTTGGTATTAGAGGCATTGAGATATAACATCTCATGCTATAGGAAGGGTCTCAGGATTGGAATGGGAAGGAGTTGGATATCACATCTCATGCTATAGGAAGGGTCTCAGGTTTGGTATAAGCATCGAGATATCACATCTCATGCTATAGGAAGGGTCTCGGGATTGGAATGGGAAGGAGTTGGATATCACATCTCATGTTATAGGAAGGATCTCAGGTTTGGTATTAGAAGCATTGAGACATCACATCTCATGCTATAGGAAGGGTCTCAGGATTGGAATGGGAAGGAGTTGGATATCACATCTCATGCTATAGGAAGGGTCTCAGGTTTGGTATAAGCATTGAGATATCACATCTCATGCTATAGGAAGTGTCTCAGGATTGGAATGGGAAGGACTTGGGTATCACATCTCATGCTATAGGGAGGGTCTCAAGTTTGATATTAGAAGCATTGAGATATCACATCTCATGCTATAGGAAGGGTCTCAGGATTGGAATGGGAAGAAGTTGGATATCACATCTCATGCTATAGGAAGGGTCTCAGGTTTGGAAGGGGAAGGAGTTGGATATCCAATCTCATGTTATAGGACTGGTCTCAGGTTTGGTATTAGAAGCATTGAGATATCACATCGCATGCTGTAGGAAGGTTCTCAGGTTTGGTATTAGAAGCATTGAGACATCACATCTCATGCTATAGGAAGGGTCTCAGGATTGGAATGGGAAGGAGTTGGATATCACATCTCATGTTATAGGAAGGATCTCAGGTTTGGTATTAGAAGCATTGAGACATCACATCTCATGCTATAGGAAGGGTCTCAGGATTGGAATGGGAAGGAGTTGGATATCACATCTCATGCTATAGGAAGGGTCTCAGATTTGGTATAAGCATTGAGATATCACATCTCATGCTATAGGAAGGGTCTCAGGATTCTATTGGGAAGGAGTTGTATATGACATCTCAGGCCATAGGAAGGGTCTCAGGATTGGTATAAGCATTGAGATATCACATCTCTGCTATCGGAAGGGTCTCAGGATTGGAATGGGAAGGAGTTGGATATCCCATCACATGATAAAGGAAGGGTCTAAGGTTTGGAAGGGGAAAGATTTGGATATCACATCTCATGTTATAGGCTGGTCTCAATTTTGATATTAGAAGCATTGAGATAACAAATCTCATGATATCGGAAGGGTCTCAGGATTGGAATGGGAAGGAGTTGGATATCACATCTCATGATAAAGGAAGGGTCTAAGGTTTGGAAGGGGAAAGATTTGGATATCACATCTCATGTTATAGGACGGGTCTCAGGTTTGGTATTAGAAGCATTGAGATATCAAGTCTCATGGTATAGGAAGGGTCTCAGAATTGGAATGGGAAGGATTTCGGATATCACATCTCAAGCTATAGGAAGAGTCTCAGGATTGGAATGGGAAGGAGTTTGATATCACATCTCATGCCATAGTATGGTTCTCAGGTTTGGTAGAAGCATTGGGATATCACATCTCATGCTATTGGAAGGGTATCAGTATTGGATTTGAAAGGTGTTGGATATCCCATCTCATGCTATAGGAAGGGTCTCAGGTTGGAATGGGAAGGAGTTGGATATCACATTTCATGTTATAGGAAGGGTCTCAGGATTGGAATGGGAAGGAGTTGGATATCACATCTCAAGCTTTAGGAAGGGTCTCAGGTTTGGTATAAGCATTGAGATAGCACATCTCATGCTATAGGAAGGGTCTCAGGATTGGAATGGGAAGGAGTTGGATATCACATCTCATGTTATAGGAAAGATCTCAGGTTTGGTATTAGAAGCATTGAGACATCACATCTCATGTTATAGGAAGGGTCTCAGGATTGGAATGGGAAGAAGTTGGATATCACATCTCATGCTATAGGAAGGGTCTCAGGTTTGGAAGGGGAAGGAGTTGGATATCCAATCTCATGTTATAGGACTGGTCTCAGGTTTGGTATTAGAAGCATTGAGATATCACATCGCATGCTGTAGGAAGGTTCTCAGGTTTGAAATGGGGAGGAATTGGATATCACAACTCATGTCATAGGAAGGATCTCAGGTTTGGTATTCGAAGCATTGAGATATCACATCTCATGCTATAGGAATGGTCTCAGGATTGGAATGGGAAGGAGTTGGATATTACATTCTTGCTATAGGAAGGGTCTCATGTTTGCAATGGGAAGGAGTTGGATATCACATATGCTATAGGAAGGGTCTCAGGTTTGAAACGGGAAGGAGTTGGATATCACATCTCATGTTATAGGAAGGGTCTCAGGTTTGAAACGGGAAGGAGTTAGATATCACATCTCATGTTATAGGACGGGTCTAAGGTTTGTTATTAGAATCATTGAGATATCATATTGCATGCTGTAGGAAGGGTCTAAGGATTGGAATGGGAAGGACTTGGATATCACATCTCATGCTATAGGTAGGCTCTCAGGTTTGGAAAGGGAAGGAGTTCGATATCACATTTCATGTTAGAGGAAGGATCTCAGGTTTGGTATTAGAGGCATTGAGATATCACATATCATGCTATAGGAAGGGTCTCAGGATTGGAATGGGAAGGAGTTGGATATCACATCTCAAGCTTTAGGAAGGGTCTCAGGTTTGGTATAAGCATTGAGATAGCACATCTCATGCTATAGGAAGGGTCTCAGGATTGGAATGGGAAGGAGTTGGATATTACATCTCATGTTATAGGAAAGATCTCAGGTTTGGTATTAGAAGCATTGAGACATCACATCTCATGTTATAGGAAGGGTCTCAGGATTGGAATGGGAAGAAGTTGGATATCACATCTCATGCTATAGGAAGGGTCTCAGGTTTGGAAGGGGAAGGAGTTGGATATCCAATCTCATGTTATAGGACTGGTCTCAGGTCTGGTATTAGAAGCATTGAGATATCACATTGCATGCTGTAGGAAGGTTCTCAGGTTTGGTATTAGAAGCATTGTGACATCACATCTCATGCTATAGGAAGGGTCTCAGGATTGGAATGGGAAGGAGTTGGATATCACATCTCATGCTATAGGAAGGGTCTCAGATTTGGTATAAGCATCGAGATATCACATCTCATGCTATAGGAAGGGTCTCGGGATTGGAATGGGAAGGAGTTGGATATCCCATCTCATGTCATAGGAAGAGTCTCAGGTTTGGTATTAGAAGCATTGAGATATCACATCTCATGCTATAGGAAGTGTCTCAGGATTGGAATGGGAAGGACTTGGGTATCACATCTCATGCTATAGGGAGGGTCTCAAGTTTGATATTAGAAGCATTGAGATATCACATCTCATGCTATAGGAAGGGTCTCAGGATTGGAATGGGAAGGAGTTGGATATCACATCTCATTCTATCGGAAGGGTCTCAGGTTTGGTATAAGCAGTGAGATATCACATCTCATGCTATAGGAAGTGTCTCAGGATTGGAATGGGAAGGAGTTGGATATCACATCTCATGTTATAGGAAGGATCTCAGGTTTGGTATAAGCATTGAGATATCACATCTCTGCTATCGGAAGGGTCTCAGGATTGGAATGGGAAGGAGTTGGATATTCCCATCTCATGTTATAGGAAGGGTCTCAGGTTTGGTATTAGAAGCATTGAGATATCCCATCTCATGATATAGGAAGGGTCCCATGTTGGAATGGGAAGGAGTAGGATATCACATTTCATGTTATGGGAAGGGTCTCAGGATTGGAATGGGAAGGACTTGGATATCATATCTCATGCTATAGGAAGGCTCTCAGGTTTGGAAGGGGAAGGAGTTGGATATCACATTTCATGTTAGAGGAAGGATCTCAGGTTTGGTATTAGAGGCCTTGAGATATCACATCTCATGCTATAGGAAGGGTCTCAGGTTTGGAAGGGGAAGGAGTTGGATATCACATTTCATGTTAGAGGAAGGATCTCAGGTTTGGTATAAGCATTGTGATATCACATCTCATGCTATAGGAAGGGTCTCAGGATTGGAATGGGAAGGAGTTGGATATCACATCTCATGTTATAGGAAAGATCTCAGGTTTGGTATTAGAAGCATTGAGACATCACACCTCATGTTATAGGAAGGGTCTCAGGATTGGAATGGGAAGAAGTTGGATATCACATCTCATGCTATAGGAAGGGTCTCAGGTTTGGTATAAGCATTGAGATATCACATCTCATGCTATAGGAAGGGTCTCAGTATTGGAATGGGAAGGAGTTGTATATGACATCTCATGCCATAGGAAGGGTCTCAGGTTTGGTATAAGCATTGAGATATCACATCACATGCTATAGGAAGGGTCTCAGGATTGGAATGGGAAGGACTTGGATATCACATCTCATGCTATAGGCAGGGTCTCAGATTTGGAAAGGGAAGGAGATGGATATCACATTTCATGTTAGAGGTAGGATCTCCGGTTTGGAATTAGAGGCATTGAGATATCACATCTCATGCTATCAGAAGGGTCTCAGGATTGGAATGGGAAGGAGTTGGATATCACATCTCATGTTATAGGAAGGATCTCAGGTTTGGTATTAGAAGCATTGAGACATCACATCTCATGCTATAGGAAGGGTCTCAGGATTGGAATGGGAAGGAGTTGGATATCACATCTCATGCTATAGGAAGGGTCTCAGATTTGGTATAAGCATTGAGATATCACATCTCATGCTATAGGAAGGGTCTCAGGATTGGAATGGGAAGGAGTTGTATATGACATCTCAGGCCATAGGAAGGGTCTCAGGTTTGGAATAAGCATTAAGATATCACATCTCTGCTATCGGAAGGGTCTCAGGATTGGAATGGGAATGAGTTGGATATCACATCTCAAGCTATAGGAACGGTCTCAGGTTTGGTATAAGCATTGTGATATCACATCTCAAGCTATAGGAAGGGTCTCAGGATTGGAATGGGAAGGAGTTGGATATCACATCTCATGTTATAGGAAGAGTCTCAGGTTTGGTATTAGAAGCATTGAGATATCCCATCTCATGCTATAGGAAGGGTCTCAGGTTGGAATGGGAAGGAGTTGGATATCACATTTCATGTTATAGGAAGGGTCTCAGGATTGGAATTGGAAGGACTTGGCTATCCTATCTCATTCTATAGGAAGGCTCTCAGGTTTGGAAGGGGAAGGAGTTGGATATCACATTTCATGTTAGAGGAACGATCTCAGGTTTGGTATTAGAGGCCTTGAGATATCACATCTCATGCTATAGGAAGGGTCTCAGGATTGGAATGGGAAGGAGTTGGATATCACATCTCAAGCTATAGGAACGGTCTCAGGTTTGGTATAAGCATTGTGATATCACATCTCATGCTATAGGAAGGGTCTCAGGATTGGAATGGGAAGGAGTTGGATATCACATCTCATGTTATAGGAAAGATCTCAGGTTTGGTATTAGAAGCATTGCGACATCACATCTCATGTTATAGGAAGGGTCTCAGGATTGGAATGGGAAGAAGTTGGATATCACATCTCATGCTATAGGAAGGGTCTCAGGTTTGGTATAAGCATTGAGATATCACATCTCATGCTATAGGAAGGGTCTCAGGTTTGGAATGGGAAGGAGTTGTATTTGACATCTCATGCCATAGGAAGGGTCTCAGGTTTGGTATAAGCATTGAGATATCACATCACATGCTATAGGAAGGGTATCAGGATTGGAATGGAAAGGACTTGGATATCACATCTCATGCTATAGGCAGGGTCTCGGGTTTGGAAAGGGAAGGAGATGGATATCACATTTCATTTTAGAGGTAGGATCTCAGGTTTGGTATTAGAGGCATTGAAATATCACATCTCATGCTATCAGAAGGGTCTCAGGATTGGAATGGGAAGGAGTTGGATATCACATCTCATGCTAAAGGGAGGGTCTCAGGTTTGGAAGGGGAAGGATTTGGAAATCACATCTCATGTTATAGGAAGGATCTCAGGTTTGGTATTAGAAGCATTGAGATATCACATCTCATGCTATCGGAAGTATCTCAGGTTTGGTATTAGAGGCATTGAGATATCACATCTCATGCTATCATAAGGGTCTCAGGATTGGAATGGGAAGGAGTTGGATATCACATCTCATGTTATAGGAAGGCTCTCAGGTTTGGAAGGGGAAGGAGTTGGATATCACATTTCATGTTAGAGGAACGATCTCAGGTTTGGTATTAGAGGCCTTGAGATATCACATCTCATGCTATAGGAAGGGTCTCAGGATTGGAATGGGAAGGAGTTGGATATCACATCTCAAGCTATAGGAACGGTCTCAGGTTTGGTATAAGCATTGTGATATCACATCTCATGCTATAGGAAGGGTCTCAGGATTGGAATGGGAAGGAGTTGGATATCACATCTCATGTTATAGGAAGGGTCTCAGGATTGAAATGGGAAGGAGTTGTATATGACATCTCATGCCATAGGAAGGGTCTCAGGTTTGGTATAAGAATTGAGATATCACATCACATGCTATAGGAAGGGTCTCAGGATTGTAATGGAAAGGACTTGGATATCACATCTCATGCTATAGGCAGGGTCTCAGGTTTGGAAAGGGAAGGAGATGGATATCACATTTCATGTTAGAGGTAGGATCTCAGGTTTGGTATTAGAGGCATTGAAATATCACATCTCATGCTATCAGATGGGTCTCAGGATTGGAATGGGAAGGAGTTTGATATCACATCTCATGCTAAAGGGAGCGTCTCAGGTTTGGAAGGGGAAGGATTTGGAAATCACATCTCATGTTATAGGAAGGATCTCAGGTTTGGTATTAGAAGCATTGAGATATCACATCTCATGCTATCGGAAGTATCTCAGGTTTGGTATTAGAGGCATTGAGATATCACATCTCATGCTATCATAAGGGTCTCAGGATTGGAATGGGAAGGAGTTGGATATCACATCTCATGTTATAGGAAGGATCTCAGGTTTGGTATTAGAAGAATTGAGACATCACATCTCATGCTATAGGAAGGGTCTCAGGATTGGAATGGGAAGGAGTTGGATATCACATCTCATGCTATAGGAAGGGTCTCAGATTTGGTATAAGCATTGAGATATCACATCTCATGCTATAGGAAGGGTCTCAGGATTGGAATGGGAAGGAGTTGTATATGACATCTCAGGCCATAGGAAGGGTCTCAGGTTTGGTAAAAGCATTGAGATATCACATCTCTGCTATCGGAAGGGTCTCAGGATTGGAATGGGAAGGAGTTGGATATCCCATCTCATGTTATAGGAAGGGTCTCAGGTTTGGTATTAGAAGCATTGAGACATCACATCTCATGTTATAGGAAGGGTCTCAGGATTGGAATGGGAAGAAGTTGGATATCACATCTCATGCTATAGGAAGGGTCTCAGGTTTGGTATAAGCATTGAGATATCACATCTCATGCTATAGGAAGGG
Organism: Ambystoma mexicanum; assembly: GCF_040938575.1. Lineage (NCBI taxonomy): Eukaryota > Metazoa > Chordata > Amphibia > Caudata > Ambystomatidae > Ambystoma > Ambystoma mexicanum. The sequence goes on from NC_090936.1 coordinate 346,648,691, forward strand.
TCTCAGGATTGGAATGGGAAGCAGTTGGATATCACATCTCAGGCCATAGGAAGGGTCTCAGGTTTGGTATAAGCATTGAGATATCACATCTCTGCTATCGGAAGGGTCTCAGGATTGGAATGGGAAGGAGTTGGATATCCCATCTCATGTTATAGGAAGAGTCTCAGGTTTGGTATTAGAAGCATTGAGATATCCCATCTCATGCTATAGGAAGGGTCTCAGGTTGGAATGGGAAGGAGTTGGATATCACATTTCATGTTATAGGAAGGGTCTCAGGATTGGAATTGGAAGGACTTGGCTATCATATCTCATGCTATAGGAAGGCTCTCAGGTTTGGAAGGGGAAGGAGTTGGATATCACATTTCATGTTAGAGGAACGATCTCAGGTTTGGTATTAGAGGCCTTGAGATATCACATCTCATGCTATAGGAAGGGTCTCAGGATTGGAATGGGAAGGAGTTGGATATCACATCTCAAGCTATAGGAACAGTCTCAGGTTTGGTATAAGCATTGTGATATCACATCTCATGCTATAGGAAGGGTCTCAGGATTGGAATGGGAAGGAGTAGGATATCACATCTCATGTTATAGGAAAGATCTCAGGTTTGGTATTAGAAGCATTGAGACATCACATTTCATGTTATAGGAAGGGTCTCAGGATTGGAATGGGAAGAAGTTGGATATCACATCTCATGCTATAGGAAGGGTCTCAGGTTTGGTATAAGCATTGAGATATCACATCTCATGCTATAGGAAGGGTCTCAGGATTGGAATGGGAAGGAGTTGTATATGACATCTCATGCCATAGGAAGGGTCTCAGGTTTGGTATAAGCATTGAGATATCACATCACGTGCTATAGGAAGGGTCTCAGGATTGTAATGGGAAGGACTTGGATATCACATCTCATGCTATAGGCAGGGTCTCAGGTTTGGAAAGGGAAGGAGATGGATATCACATTTCATGTTAGAGGTAGGATCTCAGGTTTGGTATTAGAGGCATTGAAATATCACATCTCATGCTATCAGAAGGGTCTCAGGATTGGAATGGGAAGGAGTTGGATATCACATCTCATGCTAAAGGGAGGGTCTCAGGTTTGGAAGGGGAAGGATTTGGAAATCACATCTCATGTTATAGGAAGGATCTCAGGTTTGGTATTAGAAGCATTGAGATATCACATCTCATGCTATCGGAAGTATCTCAGGTTTGGTATTAGAGGCATTGAGATATCACATCTCATGCTATCATAAGGGTCTCAGGATTGGAATGGGAAGGAGTTGGATATCACATCTCATGTTATAGGAAGGATCTCAGGTTTGGTATTAGAAGCATTGAGACATCACATCTCATGCTATAGGAAGGGTCTCAGGATTGGAATGGGAAGGAGTTGGATATCACATCTCATGCTATAGGAAGGGTCTCAGATTTGGTATAAGCATTGAGATATCACATCTCATGCTATAGGAACGGTCTCAGGATTGGAATGGGAAGGAGTTGTATATGACATCTCAGGCCATAGGAAGTGTCTCAGGTTTGGTATAAGCATTGAGATATCACATCTCTGCTATCGGAAGGGTCTCAGGATTGGAATGGGAAGGAGTTGGATATCCCATCTCATGTTATAGGAAGGGTCTCAGGTTTGGTATTAGAAGCATTGAGACATCACATCTCATGTTATAGGAAGGGTCTCAGGATTGGAATGGGAAGAAGTTGGATATGACATCTCATGCCATAGGAAGGGTCTCAGGTTTGGTATAAGCATTGAGATATCACATCACATGCTACAGGAAGGGTCTCAGGATTGGAATGGGAAGGACTTTTGATATCACATCTCATGCTATAGGCAGGGTCTCAGGTTTGGAAAGGGAAGGAGATGGATATCACATTTCATGTTAGAGGTAGGATCTCAGGTTTGGTATTAGAGGCATTGAAATATCACATCTCATGCTATCAGAAGGGTCTCAGGATTGGAATGGGAAGGAGTTGGATATCACATCTCATGCTAAAGGGAGGGTCTCAGGTTTGGAAGTGGAAGGATTTGGAAATAACATCTCATGTTATAGGAAGGATCTCAGGTTTGGTACTAGAAGCATTGAGATATCACATCTCATGCTATCAGAAGTATCTCAGGTTTGGTATTAGAGGCATTGAGATATCACATCGCATGCTATCATAAGGGTCTCAGGATTGGAATGGGAAGGGGTTGGATATCACATCTCATGTTATAGGAAGGATCTCAGGTTTGGTATTAGAAGCATTGAGATATCACATCTCATGCTATAGGAAGGGTCTCAGGATTGGAATGGGAAGGAGTTGTATATGACAAATCAGGCCATAGGAAGGGTCTCAGGTTTGGTATAAGCATTGAGATATCACATCTCTGCTATCAGAAGGGTCTCAGGATTGGAATTGGAAGGAGTTGGATATCCCATCTCATGTTATAGGAAGGGTCTCAGGTTTGGTATTAGAAGCATTGAGATATCACATCTCATGCTATAGGAAGAGTCTCAGGATTGGAATGGGGAGGACTTGGATGTCACATCTCATGCTATGGGGAGGGTCTCAAGTTTGATATTAGAAGCATTGAGATAACAAATCTCATGATATCGGAAGGGTCTCAGGATTGGAATGGGAAGGAATTGGATATCACATCTCATGATAAAGGAAGGGTCTAAGGTTTGGAAGGGGAAGGATTTGGATATCACATCTCATGTTATAGGACGGGTCTCAGGTTTTGTATTAGAAGCATTCAGATATCAAGTCTCATGGTATAGGAAGGGTCTCAGAATTGGAATGGGAAGGAGTTGGATATCACATCTCAAACTATAGGTAGGGTCTCAGGATTGGAATGGGAAGGAGTTTGATATCACATCTCATGCCATAGCATGGGTCTCAGGTTTGGTAGAAGCATTGGGATATCACATCTCATGCTATCGGAAGGGTATCAGTATTGGATTTGGAAGGAGTTGGATATCCCATCTCATGCTATAGGAAGGGTCTCAGGTTGGAATGGGAAGGAGTTGGATATCACATTTCATGTTATAGGAAGGGTCTCAGGATTGGATGGGAAGGACTTGGATATCATATCTCATGCTATAGGAAGGCTCTCAGGTTTGGAAGGGGAAGGAGTTGGATATCACATTTCATGTTAGAGGAAGGATCTCAGGTTTGGTATTAGAGGCCTTGAGATATCACATCTCATGCTATAGGAAGGGTCTCAGGATTGGAATGGGAAGGAGTTGGATATCACATCTCAAGCTATAGGAAGGGTCTCAGGTTTGGTATAAGCATTGAGATATCACATCTCATGCTATAGGAAGGGTCTCAGGATTGGAATGGGAAGGAGTTGGATATCACATCTCATGTTATAGGAAAGATCTCATGTTTGGTATTAGAAGCATTGAGACATCACATCTCATGTTATAGGAAGGGTCTCAGGATTGGAATGGGAAGAAGTTGGATATCACATCTCATGCTATAGGAAGGGTCTCAGGTTTGGAAGGGGAAGGAGTTGGATATCCAATCTCATGTTATAGGACTGGTCTCGGGTTTGGTATTAGAAGCATTGAGATATCACATCGCATGCTGTAGGAAGGTTCTCAGGTTTGGAATGGGGAGGAATTGGATATCACATCTCATGTCATAGGAAGGATCTCAGGTTTGGTATTAGAAGCATTGAGATATCACATCTCATGCTATAGGAATGGTCTCAGGATTGGAATGGGAAGGAGTTGGATATTACATTCTTGCTATAGGAAGGGTCTCATGTTTGGAATGGGAAGGAGTTGGATATCACATATGTTATAGGAAGGGTCTCAGGTTTGGTATAAGCATTGAGATATCACATCTCTGCTATCGGAAGTGTCTCAGAATTGGAATGGGAAGGAGTTGGATATCCCATCTCATGTTATAGGATGGGTCTCAGGTTTGTTATTAGAATCATTGAGATATCATATTGCATGCTGTAGGAAGGGTCTAAGGATTGGAATGGGAAGGACTTGGATATCACATCTCATGATATAGGTAGGCTCTCAGGTTTGGAAAGGGAAGGAGTTGGATATCACATTTCATGTTAGAGGAAGGATCTCAGGTTTGGTATTAGAGGCATTGAGATATCACATCTCATGCTATAGGAAGGGTCTCAGGATTGGAATGGGAAGGAGTTGGATATCACATCTCATGCTATAGGAAGGGTCTCAGGTTTGGTATAAGCATCGAGATATCACATCTCATGCTATAGGAAGGGTCTCGGGATTGGAATGGGAAGGAGTTGGATATCACATCTCATGTTATAGGAAGGATCTCAGGTTTGGTATTAGAAGCATTGAGACATCACATCTCATGCTATAGGAAGGGTCTCAGGATTGGAATGGGAAGGAGTTGGATATTACATCTCATGTTATAGGAAAGATCTCAGGTTTGGTATTAGAAGCATTGAGACATCACATCTCATGTTATAGGAAGGGTCTCAGGATTGGAATGGGAAGAAGTTGGATATCACATCTCATGCTATAGGAAGGGTCTCAGGTTTGGAAGGGGAAGGAGTTGGATATCCAATCTCATGTTATAGGACTGGTCTCAGGTTTGGTATTAGAAGCATTGAGATATCACATCGCATGCTGTAGGAAGGTTCTCAGGTTTGGTATTAGAAGCATTGAGACATCACATCTCATGCTATAGGAAGGGTCTCAGGATTGGAATGGGAAGGAGTTGGATATCACATCTCATGTTATAGGAAGGATCTCAGGTTTGGTATTAGAAGCATTGAGACATCACATCTCATGCTATAGGAAGGGTCTCAGGATTGGAATGGGAAGGAGTTGGATATCACATCTCATGCTATAGGAAGGGTCTCAGATTTGGTTTAAGCATTGAGATATCACATCTCATGCTATAGGAAGGGTCTCAGGATTCTATTGGGAAGGAGTTGTATATGACATCTCAGGCCATAGGAAGGGTCTCAGGATTGGTATAAGCATTGAGATATCACATCTCTGCTATCGGAAGGGTCTCAGGATTGGAATGGGAAGGAGTTGGATATCCCATCACATGATAAAGGAAGGGTCTAAGGTTTGGAAGGGGAAAGATTTGGATATCACATCTCATGTTATAGGCGGGTCTCAATTTTGATATTAGAAGCATTGAGATAACAAATCTCATGATATCGGAAGGGTCTCAGGATTGGAATGGGAAGGAGTTGGATATCACATCTGATGATAAAGGAAGGGTCTAAGGTTTGGAAGGGGAAAGATTTGGATATCACATCTCATGGTATAGGAAGGGTCTCAGAATTGGAATGGGAAGGATTTCGGATATCACATCTCAAGCTATAGGAAGAGTCTCAGGATTGGAATGGGAAGGAGTTTGATATCACATCTCATGCCATAGTATGGTTCTCAGGTTTGGTAGAAGCATTGGGATATCACATCTCATGCTATTGGAAGGGTATCAGTATTGGATTTGGAAGGAGTTGGATATCCCATCTCATGCTATAGGAAGGGTCTCAGGTTGGAATGGGAAGGAGTTGGATATCACATTTCATGTTAAAGGAAGGGTCTCAGGATTGGAATGGGAAGGAGTTGGATATCACATCTCAAGCTTTAGGAAGGGTCTCAGGTTTGGTATAAGCATTGAGATAGCACATCTCATGCTATAGGAAGGGTCTCAGGATTGGAATGGGAAGGAGTTGGATATCACATCTCATGTTATAGGAAAGATCTCAGGTTTGGTATTAGAAGCATTGAGACATCACATCTCATGTTATAGGAAGGGTCTCAGGATTGGAATGGGAACAAGTTGGATATCACATCTCATGCTATAGGAAGGGTCTCAGGTTTGGAAGGGGAAGGAGTTGGATATCCAATCTCATGTTATAGGACTGGTCTCAGGTTTGGTATTAGAAGCATTGAGATATCACATTGCATGCTGTAGGAAGGTTCTCAGGTTTGGAATGGGGAGGAATTGGATATCACATCTCATGTCATAGGAAGGATCTCAGGTTTGGTATTCGAAGCATTGAGATATCACATCTCATGCTATAGGAATGGTCTCAGGATTGGAATGGGAAGGAGTTGGATATTACATTCTTGCTATAGGAAGGGTCTCATGTTTGGAATGGGAAGGAGTTGGATATCACATATGCTATAGGAAGGGTCTCAGGTTTGAAACGGGAAGGAGTTGGATATCACATCTCATGTTATAGGAAGGGTCTCAGGTTTGAAACGGGAAGGAGTTGGATATCACATCTCATGCTATAGGTAGGCTCTCAGGTTTGGAAAGGGAAGGAGTTCGATATCACATTTCATGTTAGAGGAAGGATCTCAGGTTTGGTATTAGAGGCATTGAGATATCACATATCATGCTATAGGAAGGGTCTCAGGATTGGAATGGGAAGGAGTTGGATATCACATCTCAAGCTTTAGGAAGGGTCTCAGGTTTGGTATAAGCATTGAGATAGCACATCTCATGCTATAGGAAGGGTCTCAGGATTGGCCTGAGACCCTGCCTATAGCATGAGATGTGATATCCAAGTCCTTTCCATTCCAATCCTGAGACCCTTCCTATAGCATGTGATGTGATATCTCAATGCTTATACCAAACCTGAGACCCTTCCTATGGCATGAGATGTCATATAAGACTCCTTCCCATTCCAATCCTGAGACCCTTCCTATAGCATGAGATGTGATATCTCAATGCTTATACCAAACCTGAGACCCTTCCTATAGCATGAGATGTGATATCCAACTTCTTCCCATTCCAATCCTGAGACCCTTCCTATTACATGAGATGTGATGTTGCAATGCTTCTAATACCAAACCTGAGATCTTTCCTATAACATGAGATGTGATATCCAACTCCTTCCCATTCCAATCCTGAGACCCTTCCTATAGCATGAGATGTGATATCACAATGCTTATACCAAACCTGAGACCGTTCCTATAGCTTGAGATGTGATATCCAACTCCTTCCCATTCCAATCCTGAGACCCTTCCTATAGCATGAGATGTGATATCTCAAGGCCTCTAATACCAAACCTGAGATCGTTCCTCTAACATGAAATGTGATATCCAACTCCTTCCCCTTCCAAACCTGAGAGCCTTCCTATAACATGAGATGTGACATCCAAGTCCTCCCCATTCCAATCCTGAGACCCTTCCTATAGCATGAGATGTGATATCTCAATGCTTCTAATACCAAACCTGAGACCCTTCCTATAACATGATTTGGGATATCCAACTCCTTCCCATTCCAATCCTGAGACCCTTCCGATAGCAGAGATGTGATATCTCAATGCTTATACCAAACCTGAGACCCTTCCTATGGCCTGAGATGTCATATGCAACTCCTTCCCATTCCAATCCTGAGACCCTTCCTATAGCATTAGATGTGATATCTCAATGCTTATACCAAATCTGAGACCCTTCCTATAGCATGAGATGTGATATCCAACTTCTTCCCATTCCAATCCTGAGACCCTTCCTATAGCATGAGATGTGATGTCTCAATTCTTCTAATACCAAACCTGAGATCCTTCCTATAACATGAGATGTGATATCCAACTCCTTCCCATTCCAATACTGAGACCCTTATGATAGCATGAGATGTGATATCTCAATGCCTCTAATACCAAACCTGAGATACTTCTGATAGCGTGAGATGTGATATCTCAATGCTTCTAATACCAAACCTGAGATCCTTCCTATAACATGAGATGTGATTTCCAAATCCTTCCTCTTCCAAACCTGAGACCCTCCCTTTAGCATGAGATGTGATATCCAACTCCTTCCCATTCCAATCCTGAGACCCTTCTGATAGCATGAGATGTGATATTTCAATGCCTCTAATACCAAACCTGAGATCCTACCTCTAACATGAAATGTGATATCCATCTCCTTCCCTTTCCAAACCTGAGACCCTGCCTATAGCATGAGATGTGATATCCAAGTCCTTCCCATTCCAATCCTGAGACCCTTCCTATAGCATGTGATGTGATATCTCAATGCTTATACCAAACCTGAGACCCTTCCTATGGCATGAGATGTCATATACAACTCCTTCCCATTCCAATCCTGAGACCCTTCCTATAGCATGAGATGTGATATCTCAATGCTTATACCAAACCTGAGACCCTTCCTATAGCATGAGATGTGATATCCAACTTCTTCCCATTCCAATCCTGAGACCCTTCCTATAACATGAGATGTGATGTCTCAATGCTTCTAATACCAAACCTGAGACCCTTCCTATAACATGAGATGGGATATCCAACTCCTTCCCATTCCAATCCTGAGACCCTTCCGATAGCAGAGATGTGATATCTCAATGCTTTTACCAAACCTGAGACCCTTCCTATGGCCTGAGATGTCATATACAACTCCTTCCCATTCCAATCCTGAGACCCTTCCTATAGCATGAGATGTGATATCTCAATGCTTATACCAAATCTGAGACCCTTCCTATAGCATGAGATGTGATATCCAACTCCTTCCCATTCCAATACTGAGACCCTTCCTATAGCATGAGATGTGATGTCTCAATTCTTCTAATACCAAACCTGAGATCCTTCCTATAACATGAGATGTGATATCCAACTCCTTCCCATTCCAATCCTGAGACCCTTATGATAGCATGAGATGTGATATCTCAATGACTCTAATACCAAACCTGAGATACTTCCGATAGCATGAGATGTGATAGCTCAATGCTTCTATTACCAAACCTGAGATCCTTCCTATAACATGAGATGTGATTTCCAAATCCTTCCCCTTCCAAACCTGAGACCCTCCCTTTAGCATGAGATGTGATATCAAACTCCTTCCCATTCCAATCCTGAGACCCATCTGATAGCATGAGATGTGATATTTCAATGCCTCTAATACCAAACCTGAGATCCTACCTCTAACATGAAATGTGATATCCATCTCCTTCCCTTTCCAAACCTGAGACCCTGCCTATAGCATGAGATGTGATATCCAAGTCCTTTCCATTCCAATCCTGAGACCCTTCCTATAGCATGTGATGTGATATCTCAATTCTTATACCAAACCTGAGACCCTTCCTATGGCATGAGATATCATATACAACTCCTTCCCATTCCAATCCTGAGACCCTTCCTATAACATGAGATGTGATATCCAACTCCTTCCCATTCCAATCCTGAGACCCTTCCTATAGCATGAGATGTGATATCACAATGCTTATACCAAACCTGAGACCTTTCCTATAGCTTGAGATGTGATATCCAACTCCTTCCCATTCCAATCCTGAGACCCTTCCTATAGCATGAGATGTGATATCTCAAGGCCTCTAATACCAAACCTGAGATCGTTCCTCTAACATGAAATGTGATATCCAACTCCTTCCCCTTCCAAACCTGAGAGCCTTCCTATAACATGAGATGTGATATCCAACTCCTTCCCATTCCAATCCTGAGACCCTTATGATAGCATGAGATGTGATATCTCAATGCCTCTAATACCAAACCTGAGATACTTCCGATAGCATGAGATGTGATATCTCAATGCTTCTAATACCAAACCTGAGATCCTTCCTATAACATGAGATGTGATTTCCAAATCCTTCCCCTTCCAAACCTGAGACCCTCCCTTTAGCATGAGATGTGATATCCAACTCCTTCCCATTCCAATCCTGAGACCCTTCTGATAGCATGAGATGTGATATTTCAATGCCTCTAATACCAAACCTGAGATCCTACCTCTAAAATGAAATGTGATATCCATCTCCTTCCCTTTCCAAACCTGAGACCCTGCCTATAGCATGAGATGTGATATCCAAGTCCTTTCCATTCCAATCCTGAGACCCTTCCTATAGCATGTGATGTGATATCTCAATGCTTATACCAAACCTGAGACCCTTCCTATGGCATGAGATGTCATATACAACTCCTTCCCATTCCAAACCTGAGACCCTTCCTATAGCATGAGATGTGATATCTCAATGCTTATACCAAACCTGAGACCCTTCCTATAGCATGAGATGTGATATCCAACTTCTTCCCATTCCAATCCTGAGACCCTTCCTATAACATGAGATGTGATGTCGCAATGCTTCTAATACCAAACCTGAGATCTTTCCTATAACATGAGATGTGATATCCAACTCCTTCCCATTCCAATCCTGAGACCCTTCCTATAGCATGAGATGTGATATCACAATGCTTATACCAAACCTGAGACCGTTCCTATAGCTTGAGATGTGATATCCAACTCCTTCCCATTCCAATCCTGAGACCCTTCCTATAGCATGAGATGTGATATCTCAAGGCCTCTAATACCAAACCTGAGATCGTTCCTCTAACATGAAATGTGATATCCAACTCCTTCCCCTTCCAAACCTGAGAGCCTTCCTATAGCATGAGATATGATAGCCAAGTCCTTCCAATTCCAATCCTGAGACCCTTCCTATAACATGAAATGTGATATCCAACTCCTTCCCATTCCAACCTGAGACCCCTCCTATAGCATGAGATGGGATATCTCAATGCTTCTAATACCAACCCTGAGACTCTTCCTATAACATGAGATGTGATATCCAACTCCTTCCCATTCCAATCCTGAGACCCTTCCTATAGCATGAGATGTGATATCACAATGCTTATACCAAACCTGAGACCGTTCCTATAGCTTGAGATGTGATATCCAACTCATTCCCATTCCAATCCTGAGACCCTTCCGATAGCAGAGATGTGATATCTCAATGCTTATTCCAAACCTGAGACCCTTCCTATGGCCTGAGATGTCATATACAACTCCTTCCCATTCCAATCCTGAGACCCTTCCTATAGCATGAGATGTGATATCTCAATGCTTATACCAAATCTGAGACCCTTCCTATAGCATGAGATGTGATATCCAACTCCTTCCCATTCCAATCCTGAGACCCTTCCTATAGCATGAGATGTGATGTCTCAATGCTTCTAATACCAAACCTGAGATCCTTCCTATAACATGAGATGTGATATCCAACTCCTTCCCATTCCAATCCTGAGACCCTTATGATAGCATGAGATGTGATATCTCAATGCCTCTAATACCAAACCTGAGATACTTCCAATAGCATGAGATGTGATATCTCAAAGCTTCTAATACCAAACCTGAGATCCTTCCTATAACATGAGATGTGATTTCCAAATCCTCCCGCTTCCAAACCTGAGACCCTCCCTTTAGCATGAGATGTGATATCCAACTCCTTCCCATTCCAATCCTGAGACCCTTCCGATAGCAGAGATGTGATATCTCAATGCTTTTACCAAACCTGAGACCCTTCCTATGGCCTGAGATGTCATATACAACTCCTTCCCATTCCAATCCTGAGACCCTTCCTATAGCATGAGATGTGATATCTCAATGCTTATACCAAATCTGAGACCCTTCCTATAGCATGAGATGTGATATCCAACTCCTTCCCATTCCAATCCTGAGACCCTTCCTATAGCATGAGATGTGATGTCTCAATTCTTCTAATACCAAACCTGAGATCCTTCCTATAACATGAGATGTGATATCCAACTCCTTCCCATTCCAATCCTGAGACCCTTATGATAGCATGAGATGTGATATCTCAATGCCTCTAATACCAAACCTGAGATCCTTCCTATAACATGAGATGTGATTTCCAAATCCTTCCTCTTCCAAACCTGAGACCCTCCCTTTAGCATGAGATGTGATATCCAACTCCTTCCCATTCCAATCCTGAGACCCTTCTGATAGCATGAGATGTGATATTTCAATGCCTCTAATACCAAACCTGAGATCCTACCTCTAACATGAAATGTGATATCCATCTCCTTCCCTTTCCAAACCTGAGACCCTGCCTATAGCATGAGATGTGATATCCAAGTCCTTCCCATTCCAATCCTGAGACCCTTCCTATAGCATGTGATGTGATATCTCAATGCTTATACCAAACCTGAGACCCTTCCTATGGCATGAGATGTCATATACAACTCCTTCCCATTCCAATCCTGAGACCCTTCCTATAGCATGAGATGTGATATCTCAATGCTTATACCAAACCTGAGACCCTTCCTATAGCATGAGATGTGATATCCAACTTCTTCCCATTCTAATCCTGAGACCCTTCCTATAACATGAGATGTGATGTCTCAATGCTTCTAATACCAAACCTGAGACCCTTCCTATAACATGAGATGGGATATCCAACTCCTTCCCATTCCAATCCTGAGACCCTTCCGATAGCAGAGATGTGATATCTCAATGCTTTTACCAAACCTGAGACCCTTCCTATGGCCTGAGATGTCATATACAACTCCTTCCCATTCCAATCCTGAGACCCTTCCTATAGCATGAGATGTGATATCTCAATGCTTATACCAAATCTGAGACCCTTCCTATAGCATGAGATGTGATATCCAACTCCTTCCCATTCCAATACTGAGACCCTTCCTATAGCATGAGATGTGATGTCTCAATTCTTCTAATACCAAACCTGTGATCCTTCCTATAACATGAGATGTGATATCCAACTCCTTCCCATTCCAATCCTGAGACCCTTATGATAGCATGAGATGTGATATCTCAATGCCTCTAATACCAAACCTGAGATACTTCCGATAGCATGAGATGTGATAGCTCAATGCTTCTATTACCAAACCTGAGATCCTTCCTATAACATGAGATGTGATTTCCAAATCCTTCCCCTTCCAAACCTGAGACCCTCCCTTTAGCATGAGATGTGATATCAAACTCCTTCCCATTCCAATCCTGAGACCCATCTGATAGCATGAGATGTGATATTTCAATGCCTCTAATACCAAACCTGAGATCCTACCTCTAACATGAAATGTGATATCCATCTCCTTCCCTTTCCAAACCTGAGACCCTGCCTATAGCATGAGATGTGATATCCAAGTCCTTTCCATTCCAATCCTGAGACCCTTCCTATAGCATGTGATGTGATATCTCAATTCTTATACCAAACCTGAGACCCTTCCTATGGCATGAGATGTCATATACAACTCCTTCCCATTCCAATCCTGAGACCCTTCCTATAACATGAGATGTGATATCCAACTCCTTCCCATTCCAATCCTGAGACCCTTCCTATAGCATGAGATGTGATATCACAATGCTTATACCAAACCTGAGACCGTTCCTATAGCTTGAGATGTGATATCCAACTCCTTCCCATTCCAATCCTGAGACCCTTCCTATAGCATGAGATGTGATATCTCAAGGCCTCTAATACCAAACCTGAGATCGTTCCTCTAACATGAAATGTGATATCCAACTCCTTCCCCTTCCAAACCTGAGAGCCTTCCTATAACATGAGATGTGATATCCAACTCCTTCCCATTCCAATCCTGAGACCCTTATGATAGCATGAGATGTGATATCTCAATGCCTCTAATACCAAACCTGAGATACTTCCGATAGCATGAGATGTGATATCTCAATGCTTCTAATACCAAACCTGAGATCCTTCCTATAACATGAGATGTGATTTCCAAATCCTTCCCCTTCCAAACCTGAGACCCTCCCTTTAGCATGAGATGTGATATCCAACTCCTTCCCATTCCAATCCTGAGACCCTTCTGATAGCATGAGATGTGATATTTCAATGCCTCTAATACCAAACCTGAGATCCTACCTCTAAAATGAAATGTGATATCCATCTCCTTCCCTTTCCAAACCTGAGACCCTGCCTATAGCATGAGATGTGATATCCAAGTCCTTTCCATTCCAATCCTGAGACCCTTCCTATAGCATGTGATGTGATATCTCAATGCTTATACCAAACCTGAGACCCTTCCTATGGCATGAGATGTCATATACAACTCCTTCCCATTCCAAACCTGAGACCCTTCCTATAGCATGAGATGTGATATCTCAATGCTTATACCAAACCTGAGACCCTTCCTATAGCATGAGATGTGATATCCAACTTCTTCCCATTCCAATCCTGAGACCCTTCCTATAACATGAGATGTGATGTCGCAATGCTTCTAATACCAAACCTGAGATCTTTCCTATAACATGAGATGTGATATCCAACTCCTTCCCATTCCAATCCTGAGACCCTTCCTATAGCATGAGATGTGATATCACAATGCTTATACCAAACCTGAGACCGTTCCTATAGCTTGAGATGTGATATCCAACTCCTTCCCATTCCAATCCTGAGACCCTTCCTATAGCATGAGATGTGATATCTCAAGGCCTCTAATACCAAACCTGAGATCGTTCCTCTAACATGAAATGTGATATCCAACTCCTTCCCCTTCCAAACCTGAGAGCCTTCCTATAGCATGAGATATGATAGCCAAGTCCTTCCAATTCCAATCCTGAGACCCTTCCTATAACATGAAATGTGATATCCAACTCCTTCCCATTCCAACCTGAGACCCCTCCTATAGCATGAGATGGGATATCTCAATGCTTCTAATACCAACCCTGAGACTCTTCCTATAACATGAGATGTGATATCCAACTCCTTCCCATTCCAATCCTGAGACCCTTCCTATAGCATGAGATGTGATATCACAATGCTTATACCAAACCTGAGACCGTTCCTATAGCTTGAGATGTGATATCCAACTCATTCCCATTCCAATCCTGAGACCCTTCCGATAGCAGAGATGTGATATCTCAATGCTTATTCCAAACCTGAGACCCTTCCTATGGCCTGAGATGTCATATACAACTCCTTCCCATTCCAATCCTGAGACCCTTCCTATAGCATGAGATGTGATATCTCAATGCTTATACCAAATCTGAGACCCTTCCTATAGCATGAGATGTGATATCCAACTCCTTCCCATTCCAATCCTGAGACCCTTCCTATAGCATGAGATGTGATGTCTCAATGCTTCTAATACCAAACCTGAGATCCTTCCTATAACATGAGATGTGATATCCAACTCCTTCCCATTCCAATCCTGAGACCCTTATGATAGCATGAGATGTGATATCTCAATGCCTCTAATACCAAACCTGAGATACTTCCAATAGCATGAGATGTGATATCTCAAAGCTTCTAATACCAAACCTGAGATCCTTCCTATAACATGAGATGTGATTTCCAAATCCTCCCGCTTCCAAACCTGAGACCCTCCCTTTAGCATGAGATGTGATATCCAACTCCTTCCCATTCCAATCCTGAGACCCTTCCGATAGCAGAGATGTGATATCTCAATGCTTTTACCAAACCTGAGACCCTTCCTATGGCCTGAGATGTCATATACAACTCCTTCCCATTCCAATCCTGAGACCCTTCCTATAGCATGAGATGTGATATCTCAATGCTTATACCAAATCTGAGACCCTTCCTATAGCATGAGATGTGATATCCAACTCCTTCCCATTCCAATCCTGAGACCCTTCCTATAGCATGAGATGTGATGTCTCAATTCTTCTAATACCAAACCTGAGATCCTTCCTATAACATGAGATGTGATATCCAACTCCTTCCCATTCCAATCCTGAGACCCTTATGATAGCATGAGATGTGATATCTCAATGCCTCTAATACCAAACCTGAGATACTTCCGATAGCATGAGATGTGATATCTCAATGCTTCTATTACCAAACCTGAGATCCTTCCTATAACATGAGATGTGATTTCCAAATCCTTCCCCTTCCAAACCTGAGACCCTCCCTTTAGCATGAGATGTGATATCAAACTCCTTCCCATTCCAATCCTGAGACCCATCTGATAGCATGAGATGTGATATTTCAATGCCTCTAATACCAAACCTGAGATCCTACCTCTAACATGAAATGTGATATCCATCTCCTTCCCTTTCCAAACCTGAGACCCTGCCTATAGCATGAGATGTGATATCCAAGTCCTTTCCATTCCAATCCTGAGACCCTTCCTATAGCATGTGATGTGATATCTCAATTCTTATACCAAACCTGAGACCCTTCCTATGGCATGAGATGTCATATACAACTCCTTCCCATTCCAATCCTGAGACCCTTCCTATAACATGAGATGTGATATCCAACTCCTTCCCATTCCAATCCTGAGACCCTTCCTATAGCATGAGATGTGATATCACAATGCTTATACCAAACCTGAGACCGTTCCTATAGCTTGAGATGTGATATCCAACTCCTTCCCATTCCAATCCTGAGACCCTTCCTATAGCATGAGATGTGATATCTCAAGGCCTCTAATACCAAACCTGAGATCGTTCCTCTAACATGAAATGTGATATCCAACTCCTTCCCCTTCCAAACCTGAGAGCCTTCCTATAACATGAGATGTGATATCCAACTCCTTCCCATTCCAATCCTGAGACCCTTATGATAGCATGAGATGTGATATCTCAATGCCTCTAATACCAAACCTGAGATACTTCCGATAGCATGAGATGTGATATCTCAATGCTTCTAATACCAAACCTGAGATCCTTCCTATAACATGAGATGTGATTTCCAAATCCTTCCCCTTCCAAACCTGAGACCCTCCCTTTAGCATGAGATGTGATATCCAACTCCTTCCCATTCCAATCCTGAGACCCTTCTGATAGCATGAGATGTGATATTTCAATGCCTCTAATACCAAACCTGAGATCCTACCTCTAAAATGAAATGTGATATCCATCTCCTTCCCTTTCCAAACCTGAGACCCTGCCTATAGCATGAGATGTGATATCCAAGTCCTTTCCATTCCAATCCTGAGACCCTTCCTATAGCATGTGATGTGATATCTCAATGCTTATACCAAACCTGAGACCCTTCCTATGGCATGAGATGTCATATACAACTCCTTCCCATTCCAAACCTGAGACCCTTCCTATAGCATGAGATGTGATATCTCAATGCTTATACCAAACCTGAGACCCTTCCTATAGCATGAGATGTGATATCCAACTTCTTCCCATTCCAATCCTGAGACCCTTCCTATAACATGAGATGTGATGTCGCAATGCTTCTAATACCAAACCTGAGATCTTTCCTATAACATGAGATGTGATATCCAACTCCTTCCCATTCCAATCCTGAGACCCTTCCTATAGCATGAGATGTGATATCACAATGCTTATACCAAACCTGAGACCGTTCCTATAGCTTGAGATGTGATATCCAACTCCTTCCCATTCCAATCCTGAGACCCTTCCTATAGCATGAGATGTGATATCTCAAGGCCTCTAATACCAAACCTGAGATTGTTCCTCTAACATGAAATGTGATATCCAACTCCTTCCCCTTCCAAACCTGAGAGCCTTCCTATAGCATGAGATATGATAGCCAAGTCCTTCCAATTCCAATCCTGAGACCCTTCCTATAACATGAAATGTGATATCCAACTCCTTCCCATTCCAACCTGAGACCCCTCCTAGAGCATGAGATGGGATATCTCAATGCTTCTAATACCAAACCTGAGACTCTTCCTATAACATGAGATGTGATATCCAACTCCTTCCCATTCCAATCCTGAGACCCTTCCTATAGCATGAGATGTGATATCACAATGCTTATACCAAACCTGAGACCGTTCCTATAGCTTGAGATGTGATATCCAACTCATTCCCATTCCAATCCTGAGACCCTTCCGATAGCAGAGATGTGATATCTCAATGCTTATTCCAAACCTGAGACCCTTCCTATGGCCTGAGATGTCATATACAACTCCTTCCCATTCCAATCCTGAGACCCTTCCTATAGCATGAGATGTGATATCTCAATGCTTATACCAAATCTGAGACCCTTCCTATAGCATGAGATGTGATATCCAACTCCTTCCCATTCCAATCCTGAGACCCTTCCTATAGCATGAGATGTGATGTCTCAATGCTTCTAATACCAAACCTGAGATCCTTCCTATAACATGAGATGTGATATCCAACTCCTTCCCATTCCAATCCTGAGACCCTTATGATAGCATGAGATGTGATATCTCAATGCCTCTAATACCAAACCTGAGATACTTCCAATAGCATGAGATGTGATATCTCAAAGCTTCTAATACCAAACCTGAGATCCTTCCTATAACATGAGATGTGATTTCCAAATCCTCCCGCTTCCAAACCTGAGACCCTCCCTTTAGCATGAGATGTGATATCCAACTCCTTCCCATTCCAATCCTGAGACCCTTCTGATAGCATGAGATGTGATATTTCAATGCCTCTAATACCAAACCTGAGATCCTACCTCTAAAATGAAATGTGATATCCATCTCCTTCCCTTTCCAAACCTGAGACCCTGCCTATAGCATGAGATGTGATATCCAAGTCCTTTCCATTCCAATCCTGAGACCCTTCCTATAGCATGTGATGTGATATCTCAATGCTTATACCAAACCTGAGACCCTTCCTATGGCATGAGATGTCATATACAACTCCTTCCCATTCCAAACCTGAGACCCTTCCTATAGCATGAGATGTGATATCTCAATGCTTATACCAAACCTGAGACCCTTCCTATAGCATGAGATGTGATATCCAACTTCTTCCCATTCCAATCCTGAGACCCTTCCTATAACATGAGATGTGATGTCGCAATGCTTCTAATACCAAACCTGAGATCTTTCCTATAACATGAGATGTGATATCCAACTCCTTCCCATTCCAATCCTGAGACCCTTCCTATAGCATGAGATGTGATATCACAATGCTTATACCAAACCTGAGACCGTTCCTATAGCTTGAGATGTGATATCCAACTCCTTCCCATTCCAATCCTGAGACCCTTCCTATAGCATGAGATGTGATATCTCAAGGCCTCTAATACCAAACCTGAGATCGTTCCTCTAACATGAAATGTGATATCCAACTCCTTCCCCTTCCAAACCTGAGAGCCTTCCTATAGCATGAGATATGATAGCCAAGTCCTTCCAATTCCAATCCTGAGACCCTTCCTATAACATGAAATGTGATATCCAACTCCTTCCCATTCCAACCTGAGACCCCTCCTAGAGCATGAGATGGGATATCTCAATGCTTCTAATACCAAACCTGAGACTCTTCCTATAACATGAGATGTGATATCCAACTCCTTCCCATTCCAATCCTGAGACCCTTCCTATAGCATGAGATGTGATATCACAATGCTTATACCAAACCTGAGACCGTTCCTATAGCTTGAGATGTGATATCCAACTCATTCCCATTCCAATCCTGAGACCCTTCCGATAGCAGAGATGTGATATCTCAATGCTTATTCCAAACCTGAGACCCTTCCTATGGCCTGAGATGTCATATACAACTCCTTCCCATTCCAATCCTGAGACCCTTCCTATAGCATGAGATGTGATATCTCAATGCTTATACCAAATCTGAGACCCTTCCTATAGCATGCGATGTGATATCCAACTCCTTCCCATTCCAATCCTGAGACCCTTCCTATAGCATGAGATGTGATGTCTCAATGCTTCTAATACCAAACCTGAGATCCTTCCTATAACATGAGATGTGATATCCAACTCCTTCCCATTCCAATCCTGAGACCCTTATGATAGCATGAGATGTGATATCTCAATGCCTCTAATACCAAACCTGAGATACTTCCAATAGCATGAGATGTGATATCTCAAAGCTTCTAATACCAAACCTGAGATCCTTCCTATAACATGAGATGTGATTTCCAAATCCTCCCGCTTCCAAACCTGAGACCCTCCCTTTAGCATGAGATGTGATATCCAACTCCTTCCCATTCCAATCCTGAGACCCTTCTGATAGCATGAGATGTGATATCTCAATGCCTCTAATTCCAAACCTGAGATCCTACCTCTAACATGAAATGTGATATCCATCTCCTTCCCTTTCCAAATCTGAGACCCTGCCTATAGCATGAGATGTGATATCCAAGTCCTTCCCATTCCAATCCTGAGACCCTTCCTATAGCATGTGATGTGATATCTCAATGCTTATACCAAACCCGAGACCCTTCCTATGGCATGAGATGTCATATACAACTCCTTCCCATTCCAATACTGAGACCCTTCCTATAGCATGAGATGTGATGTCTCAATGCTTATACCAAACCTGAGACGCTTCCTATAGCATGAGATGTGATATCCAACTTCTTCCCATTCCAATCCTGAGACCCTTCCTATAACATGAGATGTGATGTCTCAATGCTTCTAATACCAAACCTGAGATCTTTCCTATAACATGAGATGTGATATCCAACTCCTTCCCATTCCAATCCTGAGACCCTTCCTATAGCATGAGATGTGATATCTCAAGGCCTCTAATACCAAACCTGAGATCCTTCCTCTAACATGAAATGTGATATCCAACTCCTTCCCCTTCGAAACCTGAGAGCCTTCCTATAGCATGAGATATGATATCCAAGTCCTTCCCATTCCAATCCTGAGACCCTTCCTATAACATGAAATGTGATATCCTACTCCTTCCCATTCCAACCTGGGACCCTTCCTATATCATGAGATGGGATAGCTCAATGCTTCTAATACCAAACCTGAGACCCTTCCTATAACATGAGATGGGAATATCCAACTCCTTCCCATTCCAATCCTGAGACCCTTCCGATAGCAGAGATGGGATATCTCAATGCTTATACCAAACCTGAGATCCTTCCTATAACATGAGATGTGATATCCAACTCCTTCCCATTCCAATCCTGAGACACTTCCTATAGGATGAGATGTGATATCTCACTGCTTATATCAAACCTGAGACCCTTCCGATAGAATGAGATGTGATATCCAACTCCTTCCCATTCCAATCCTGAGACCCTTCCTATAGCATGAGATGTGATATCTCAATGCTTCTAATATCAAACTTGAGACCCTCCCTATAGCATGAGATGTGATACCCAAGTCCTTCCCATTCCAATCCTGAGACACTTCCTATAGCATGAGATGTGATATCTCAATGCTTCTAATACCAAACCTGAGACTCTTCCTATAACATGAGATGGGATATCCAACTCCTTCCCATTCCAATCCTGAGACCCTTCCAATAGCAGAGATGTGATATCTCAATTCTTTTACCAAACCTAAGACCCTTCCTATGTCATGAGATGTGATATCCAACTCCTTCCAATTCCAATCCCGAGACCCTTCCTATAGCATGAGATGTGATATCTCGATGCTTATACCAAATCTGAGACCCTTCCTATAGCATGAGATGTGATATCCAACTCCTTCCCATTCCAATCCTGAGACCCTGTCATGATCTCTGCTTCCAAAAGGTCAGGGTTTTCCCAACTCCCTTGGAAGCAGATCCATAACCCAGGTTCCGAGTGCCAACCAGTCCCAATTGGGACCTTTTGGACCCAGTCCTGGCGCCAGTGGCACCAGGCTCATAAATATGCCCAGTCCCAGCGCTGGAAGCGCCGGGCTCATAATGCTTGGGTGGACTTACCTGCAGCAGACCATGCTGCTTACTTGCCTGCCAGTTGAGCCTCTGATCCTCTTCTGTTTGGAACTACTTTTCCTGTTGGGTGGGGCTGGAGCCACTCCCTAGATTCAGAACACTGGAACTCTTCTGGAAGGCAGGAACTCTTTTTTTACCAGGAACTCTTTTCTTACTTAGGCGTGGCTGTGGAAGGAGACACCTAAGCACTACAGGAGGCTATTTAAACCACACCCGGTGGATGAATCTTGCTTTGCGTTATTCTGCACCCTCTGCAGCAGAACGCTCATCGTGTCTTCTGCATCCGGTCCTGGGCCTAAGGAAAAAGGCTTACCATCCTGAATCCAGTCTTCAGCAACACCTATAAAGACAAGAAAGAACAGGTTAGCATTCCGGCATCTGAAAGGCAAAGGCTTACTTACTCTTCGTGCGCTCCGGAGGTCTTCACACTGCATTCCGACATCTGAAAGACAAAAGCTTACCAACTCTTCGCACGCTCCGGAGGCCGTCAGCGCTGCATCTCGCATCTGAAAGACAAAACAAGGTGCGTTTAAAGACATTGGGGAACTTTAATACTCACGTGCCATTACTCCTTTCCACATCTAACCCAGTGGGTATCCCGGCACCCTGCAGCCGCTCCGAACTTGTACCTGCAAAATAAAAAGACAGTTAGAGCGCTTTGTGAAGCTGGCAACAAGCGCTTACTTACGTGCTTCCAGGCGCTTCTATTCATCACACGGGCTCCATCTTCAACTCACTGCAGCCCGTCATCCGCCATCGCCGGAACCCTGCAAAACAAGAGACATCATTATTAAAGACTTTAAAGACATTTGAGTTACTCGAAACTTACCGTTCGTGCAGTAAACGACGGACAGCAGTCCTCTGAAGTCAAGAGGCCTGCGCTACCTATCAAGTGAAGAAACTGGCTACAGCACCCTGCCCCGAGGCAGATGGAGAGCTCGGCATTCACTTACCTAAGGTGAGAGCGTTAACCTGTGGGGGTCTACAGGAGAGGAGAAGAGGAAAGAGATAGGGACACCCCAATAACCCCAGTTCATTAACCCCGTATTTTCTATCTGCAGACATCTTACTCTGCACGTCAGGCATACAGGGCACAGAGGTCCAGCCCAAAGAGCCAATCGGGTGCTGCACATCACCTTTGAAGATACGGTAGTCGCCCAGTCAAGACCGGCGCCTCTGCGAGAATCAGGTGAGCGTTACAGAACGCAAAGCCTACCGCAAAACTCTCGCCCAGGCGCTATGGAAACCTCGGATACTGACCACCTAGCCCAGTTACTTGGGGAACTAAGGGCAGAAGTGCATGCAGCTCGTCAGGAAACGAACGCTCTAAGAAGGGAACTAATTATTTCCAAGGAGAGAACAGATGATCTTGCTAGACAATTGCTACAGTCACAAGCCGGACAGACCCCGCTACCCGCATCAGGGGCAAATCTTCCTTCAACATCCTCTATGAATCCAGTGCAGATCAACCTACCTGGGAATGTACCTCTGGCTCCGCCCGAACGATTTTCTGGTGACCCAAAGAGGTTTGCGGTATTTATCAATCAGTGCCGGTTGCACTTCTTATGCCGGCCAGCAGCCTTTCCAACTGATCAAGCTAAAGTAGCTTTTGTACTTTCGTACCTTAGTGGCAATGCGGCAGACTGGTCGATCCCTCTAGTTAATCAAGATGATCCGGTTCTCCATGATTTTCAAGCCTTTCAGCTTAGTATGGAAAAACTGTTCGCAAGACATGCACAGGGGCAGGCCTTGGACAATGAGCTTCTTTCGTTGCGACAGGGTAATCAAGACCTTTTGGCTTATATTGCATCTTTCAATAGACTAATAGTGGAAACTCAATGGCCTGAGGACAAAAGGATTACGCTGTTTTATAGAGGTCTACGTGGAGAGCTCAAAGACGTTTTAGCCCAAGTAGTGAATCCCCCACAAGACTGTTCGGATTATATAGACTTGGTCGTTCAAATAGATCACAGACTGCAGAACAGGAAGGCCGATCGTTCCAAGTTTGATGCTCGAGTATTTTCCAAACCGCCAACTCCTTCCAAAGGAGTAGACTCCGGGGAACCCATGCAAATAGGGGGTCTGAAAGGTCCTCTAACACAAAGGGAGCGGGAAAGGAGAAAACAGTTGCAATTATGCCTATATTGTGGAAACTCAGGGCACTTTCTTCGAGACTGTCCGGTGAAACCTGCCAAGAAGGCAGTAGGAGCTGCAGTTACCACAGTTACAAACTCTGAGCAGGGAAACAACCTCGCCCGACAAGAATAGAGGTCCTCTTGCCGAGCGTGAAAACCAGTTCCGTGACCTCGCATTTCGTGATACCTATGGTCCTCATTAGCCCTGATAATCCGGGTCGATTACATGCAATTGAAGCTTACGTCGACAGCGGTGCCATCGGCAATTATGTGGATCATGAAATGGTTTTGAGGATGAATCTTACTCTTTGTCCCAAGGCTGTAAAGGACGTCATTACTACGGTGGATGGTACAGAGATAGCCTCCGGGCCAGTAACGCACACCACTCAAGAGGTGACGCTAGTAAGTCAAGATGGACACCATGAGAAGATCGTGTTCGATGTGATCAAGGCCCCTCAGTTCCAGATTATTCTAGGAATACCTTGGTTAGAGAAACACAATCCTCTGATCGATTGGCGAGCAAGAACGGTCCAGTTTCCAAAATGTGTCTCTACGTGTCACCCTCCACCTGGTGTTGCACTGGCAGCAATTTCTTCAGAGACTCCCCAGTTACCTCCCGAATACCTAGAATACCAAGATGTTTTCCGGAAGGAGCAGGCTAACTCTCTACCACCTCATAGGTCTTATGACTGCCAGATAGACCTGATACCTGGATCTACTCCTCCTTGTAGTAGAATTTATGCCCTCACCGAGCCTGAGAACCTTCACCTTCGACAATACCTGGATCAATACCTGGCAAATGGGTTTATTCGTCCCTCCAAGTCCCCTGCCTCTTCAGCTTTGTTCTTCGTTCCAAAAAAGGAAGGAGACCTTAGAACTTGTATCGATTATCGCTCCCTGAACCAGATCACCGTTAAGAATAGATATCCGTTACCTTTGATCCCTGAACTCCTGGACCAAGTCAGAAAAGCATGCATATATACAAAGCTGGATCTTAGAGGAGCTTACCACTTGGTACGAGTAAAAGAGGGCGATGAATGGAAGACGGCCTTCCGCACCAAGTATGGGCTATTTGAATATCAGGTCATGCCCTTCGGACTTTGCAATGCCCCGGCCGCCTTTCAATATTTTATGAACGATGTCCTCAGAGAGCTCATAGATGTGTGTGTTGTTGTTTACATCGACGACATTCTCGTTTATTCTTCATCGGAATCTGAACATCGGAAACACGTGAAAATGGTCCTCGAAAGATTGCGTCAACACAAACTTTTCGCTAAATTGGAAAAATGTGTTTTCAACGTGACTGAAGTTGAATTCTTGGGATTCATATTATCACCTGGCGGAGTGCGTATGGATTCAAAGAAGGTCGATGCAGTTCTCAAATGGCCATCACCATCCTCCGTAAAAGGTGTGCAAAGCATGTTAGGCTTCGCTAACTTTTACCGCAGGTTTATCCCCGAGTTCTCTCGAATAGTCCAGCCCATCACTGCCTTGTTAAAGAAAAACAAACGTTTTGAATGGTCTACCGAGGCGAAACAAGCTTTCCAGGATTTGAAGACTAAATTTATCTCTGCACCAATCTTAAAACACCCTCGCCCCGAACTCCCCTATATCGTGGAAACTGATGCTTCAAGCCTTGCCATGGGGGCAGTTCTATCACAAAAGGACCCGGTAACCAATCAGTTGCATCCCGTGGCATTTTGGTCCCGCAAATTCTCGCCTCCTGAAGTCAATTACACGATTACTGACAAGGAACTTCTGGCTATCAAGTCTGCCTTTAAGGCTTGGCGGCATTATCTGCTGGGGGCCCGACACACCGTTACTGTGATTACGGATCACCGAAACCTGCAATATTTGAAAACCGCAAAAGCCCAATCCTCTAGACAACTCCGTTGGGCATTATTCTTTGCCGAGTTTGACTTCATAATTACCTATCGACCTGGTACCAAGAACGGTAAAGCCGATGCCCTTTCTCGGATGGGAGTGGAAGAACACTTGATCAACCCTAAACCTGTACCAATCATTCCCGAACAAAGAATTCTGGGTGTAATCACCACAGAATCCATAGAGGAAGTTAAGGATAAAGCCAGGCAACTTGTAACTCCAGCAGACATACAGAATTGGCATCTGCAGGGAAAGGACTTTGCAGTAAAGGACAACTTATTGTATTTCCAAGAACGATTATACCTACCCAGCACAGATTTACAGAAAAAAGTAATCTCTTGTTATCACGACTCTTTAATGGAAGGTCATCCCGGTATAGCCAAGACCTCAGAAAAGATCAAGCGCTACTTCTGGTGGCCATCTTGGAAAAAAGATATCAGAGACTTTATAATGTCCTGTGGAGTATGCGCCCAAAACAAGAGTCAAAAGGAAAGACCAGCAGGCCTCTTACGCCCTATTGACATCCCACCTCGCCCTTGGCATACGCTTTCTATGGACTTCATCACCGATCTACCTCCATGCTCCGGATACAATACGATTCTAGTAATCGTGGACTTATTCTCCAAGATGGCGCATTTCATTCCGCTCAAAGGCTTGCCAACAGCAGCAACTCTGGCCCGAGAATTTCTCGAAAACATCGTCCGACTGCACGGTTTTCCTTCGGTTCTAATTTCGGATCGAGGTAGTCAATTTATTTCTCATTTTTGGTGAAGTTGCTGTCGGTCGGCTCAAATTGATGTGAGACTATCGACCAGTCACCACCCTCAGACCGACGGACAAACCGAGAGGACCAATCAAACTCTGGAACAGTATTTACGCTGCATGCTGCAACAAACTGAAACAACTTGGAAAGATATCCTTTGGATAGCCGAGTATGCCTACAATAACTCTGTCCATTCGGGAACTGGGAAAACCCCGTTTTTTCTTTTGTACGGCAGTCACCCTCGAACCTCGGAGTTGGATCCCCTCCAAGATCTTGAAACACCAGCAGTAGACTACCTGCATTCTACAATCACCCAAGCCTTTAAGGAAGCTGTTTCTCACCTTCAAAGGGCTAAAGAACAATACAAGAAAGGAGCAGATCAACATCGGAAGGAAGCCCCTCACTATCAAGTAGGGGATCAAGTCTGGTTATCCACCAGATATCTATCTCTAAAAGGGCCACGCACATTCAACCCAAGATACCTTGGTCCCTATTCCATCACTACCATAGTAAACCCAGTAGCGGTCAAGTTGGACTTGCCCCCGCACATGAAGATACATCCGGTCTTCCACGTCTCTCTATTAAAACCCGTGCAACCTCAAACCCGACTAACCAAATCTCCAAAACCTATCCTAGTTGATGGAGAACTCGAGTTTGAAGTCAAAAGCATTCTGGACTCCAAGATCTCCAAATCTAAACTATTCTACCTAATTGACTGGAAAGGCTACGGCCCCCAAGAGAGATCCTGGGAACCTGCTGAATGTGTCCACGCTCCTCGCCTAATCAAAAGATTTCACCGAACATTTCCTGACAAGCCAAAACCCCCGGAGAAGCCCGGTTTGGGAGGGGCCTTGAGGGGGGGTACTGTCATGATCTCTGCTTCCAAAAGGTCAGGGTTTTCCCAACTCCCTTGGAAGCAGATCCATAACCCAGGTTCCGAGTGCCAACCAGTCCCAATTGGGACCTTTTGGACCCAGTCCTGGCGCCAGTGGCACCAGGCTCATAAATATGCCCAGTCCCAGCGCTGGAAGCGCCGGGCTCATAATGCTTGGGTGGACTTACCTGCAGCAGACCATGCTGCTTACTTGCCTGCCAGTTGAGCCTCTGATCCTCTTCTGTTTGGAACTACTTTTCCTGTTGGGTGGGGCTGGAGCCACTCCCTAGATTCAGAACACTGGAACTCTTCTGGAAGGCAGGAACTCTTTTTTTACCAGGAACTCTTTTCTTACTTAGGCGTGGCTGTGGAAGGAGACACCTAAGCACTACAGGAGGCTATTTAAACCACACCCGGTGGATGAATCTTGCTTTGCATTATTCTGCACCCTCTGCAGCAGAACGCTCATCGTGTCTTCTGCATCCGGTCCTGGGCCTAAGGAAAAAGGCTTACCATCCTGAATCCAGTCTTCAGCAACACCTATAAAGACAAGAAAGAACAGGTTAGCATTCCGGCATCTGAAAGGCAAAGGCTTACTTACTCTTCGTGCGCTCCGGAGGTCTTCACACTGCATTCCGGCATCTGAAAGACAAAAGCTTACCAACTCTTTGCACGCTCCGGAGGCCGTCAGCGCTGCATCTCGCATCTGAAAGACAAAACAAGGTGCGTTTAAAGACATTGGGGAACTTTAATACTCACGTGCCATTACTCCTTTCCACATCTAACCCAGTGGGTATCCCGGCACCCTGCAGCCGCTCCGAACTTGTACCTGCAAAATAAAAAGACAGTTAGAGCGCTTTGTGAAGCTGGCAACAAGCGCTTACTTACGTGCTTCCAGGCGCTTCTATTCATCACACGGGCTCCATCTTCAACTCACTGCAGCCCGTCATCCGCCATCGCCGGAACCCTGCAAAACAAGAGACATCATTATTAAAGACTTTAAAGACATTTGAGTTACTCGAAACTTACCGTTCGTGCAGTAAACGACGGACAGCAGTCCTCTGAAGTCAAGAGGCCTGCGCTACCTATCCAGTGAAGAAACTGGCTACAGCACCCTGCCCCGAGGCAGATGGAGAGCTCGGCATTCACTTACCTAAGGTGAGAGCGTTAACCTGTGGGGGTCTACAGGAGAGGAGAAGAGGAAAGAGATAGGGACACCCCAATAACCCCAGTTCATTAACCCCGTATTTTCTATCTGCAGACATCTTACTCTGCACGTCAGGCATACAGGGCACAGAGGTCCAGCCCAAAGAGCCAATCGGGTGCTGCACATCACCTTTGAAGATACGGTAGTCGCCCAGTCAAGATCGGCGCCTCTGCGAGAATCAGGTGAGCGTTACAGACCCTTCCTATAGCATGAGATGTGATGTCTCAATGCTTCTAATACCAAACCTGAGAACCTTCCTACAGCATGCGATGTGATATCTCAATGCTTCTAATACCAAACCTGAGACCAGTCCTATAACATGAGATTGGATATCCAACTCCTTCCCCTTCCAAACCTGAGACCCTTCCTATAGCATGAGATGTGATATCAAACTCCTTCCCATTCCAATCCTGAGATAGCTTGAGATGTGATATCCAACTCCTTCCCATTCCAATCCTGAGACCCTTCCTATACCATGAGATGTGATATCTCAATGCTTCTAATACCAAACCTGACACCCGTCCTAAAACATGAGATGTGAGATCCAAATCCTTCCCCTTCCAAACCTGAGATCTTTCCTTTAGCATGAGATGTGATATCCAACTCCTTCCCATTCCAATCCTGAGACCCTTCCTATAGCATGATATGTGATATCACAATTTTTCTAATACCAAACCTGGGACCCGTCCTATAACATGGGATATGATATCCAAATCCTTCCCCTTCCAAACCTGAGACCCTTCCTTTAGCATGAGATGTGATATCCAAATCCTTCCCATTCCAATCCTGAAACCCTTCCTATAGCATGAGATGTGATATCTCAATGTTTCTAATAAAAAACTTGAGACTCTTCCTATAGCAAGAGATGTGATATCCAAATCCTTCCCATTCCAATCCTGAGACCCTTCCTATAACATGAGATGTGATATCTCAATGCCTCTAATACCAAACCTGAGATTCTTCCTATAACATGAGATGTGATATCTCAATGCTTCTAATACCAAACCTGAGACCCTCCCATGATATCACATGAGATGTGATATTCGACTCCTTCCCATTCTAATCCTGAGACCCTTCCGATAGCAGAGATGTGATATCTCAATGCTTATACCAAACCTGAGACCCTTCCTGTGGCATGAGATGTCATATCCAACTCCTTCCCATTCCAATCCTGAGACCCTTCCTATAGCATGATATGTGATATCACAATTTTTCTAATACCAAACCTGAGATCCTTCCTATAACATGAGATGTGTATCCAACTCCCTCCCATTCCAAAACCTGAGACCCTTCCTATAGCATGAGATGTGATATCTTAATGCTTCTAAAACCAAACCTGAGAACCATCCAATAACATATGTGAAATCCAAATCCTTCCCTTTCCAAACCTGAGACCCTTCCGATAGCATTAGATGTGATATCTCAATGCTTCTAAAACCAAACATGAGAACCATCCTATAACATGAGATGTGAAATCCAAATCCTTCCCTTTCCAAACCTGAGACCCTTCCTATAGCTTGAGATGTGATATCAAACTCCTTCCCATTCCAATCCTGTGATAGCTTGAGATGTGATATCCAACTCCTTCCCATTCCAATCCTGAGACCCTTCCTATACCATGAGATGTGATATCTCAATGCTTCTAATACCAAACCTGAGACCCGTCCTAAAACATGAGATGTGAGATCCAAATCCTTCCCCTTCCAAACCTGAGAACCTTCCTATAGCTTGAGATGTGATATCAAACTCCTTCCCATTCCAATCCTGAGATAGCTTGAGATGTGATATCCAACTCCTTCCCATTCCTATCCTGAGACCCTTCCGATAGCAGAGATGTGATATCTCAATGCTTGTACCAAACCTGAGACCCTTCCTATGGCATGAGATGTGATATCCAACTCCTTCCCATTCCAATCCTGAGACCCTTCCTATAGCATGAGATGTGATAGCTCAATGCTTCTATCAAACCTGAGTCCCTTCCTTTAGCATGAGATGTGATATCCAACTCCTTCCCATTCCAATCCTGAGACCCTTCCTATAGCATGAGATGTGATATCTCAAAGCTTCTAATACCAAACCTGGGACCCGTCCTATAACATGAGATTTGATATCCAAATCCTTCCCCTTCCAAACCTGAGACCCTTCCTTTAGCATGAGATGTGATATCCAAATCCTTCCCATTCCAATCCTGAAACCCTTCCTATAGCATGAGATGTGATATCTCAATGTTTCTAATAAAAAACCTGAGACCCTTCCTATAGCAAGAGATGTGATATCCAAATCCTTCCCATTCCAATCCTGAGACCCTTCCTATAACATGAGATGTGATATCCAACTCCTTCCCATTCCAACCTGAGAACCTTCCTATAGCATGAGATGGGATATCCAACTCCTTCCCATTCCAATCCTGAGACCTTCCTATAGCATGAGATGTGATATCTCAAAGCTTCTAATACCAAACCTGCAACCCGTCCTATAACATGAGATATGATATCCAAATCCTTCCCCTTCCAAACCTGAGACCCTTCCTTTAGCATGAGATGTGATATACAAATCCTTCCCATTCCAATCCTGAAACCCTTCCTATAGCATGAGATGTGATATCTCAATGTTTCTAATAAAAAAAACTGAGACCCTTCCTATAGCAAGAGATGTGACATCCAAATCCTTCCCATTCCAATCCTGAGATCCTTCCTATTGGATGAGATGTGATATCCAACTCCTTCCCATTCCAATACTGAGACCCTTCCTATACCATGAGATGTGATATCTCAATGCTTCTACCAAAACTGAGACCCTTCCTTTAGCATGAGATGTGATATCCAACTCCTTCCCATTCCAATCCTGAGACCCTTCCTATAGCATGAGATGTGATATCTCAATGCTTCTAATACCAAACCTGAGACCCTCCCTTTAGCATGAGATGTGATGTCTGACTCCTTCCCATACCAATCCTGAGACCCTTCTGATAGCATGAGATGTGATATCTCAATGCCTCTAATACCAAACCTGAGATTCTTCCTATAACATGAGATATGATATCTCAATGCTTCTAATACCAAACCTGAGACCCTCCCTTTAGCATGAGATGTGATATCCGACTCCTTCCCATTCCAATCCTGAGACCCTTCTGATAGCATGAGATGTGATATCTCAATGCTTCTAATACCAAACCTGAGACCCTTCCTATAACATAAGATGGGATATCCAACTCCTTCCCATTCCAATCCTGAGACCCTTCCGATAGCAGAGATGTGATATCTCAATGCTTATACCAAACCTGAGACCCTTCCTGTGGCATGAGATGTCATATACAACTCCTTCCCATTCCTATCCTGAGACCCTTCCTATAGCATGAGATGTGATATCCAACTCCTTCCCATTCCAATCCTGAGACCCTTCCTATAGCATGAGATTTGATATCTCAATGCTTCTAACACCAAACCTGAGATCCTTCCGATAGCATGAGATGTGATATCTCAATGCTTCTAATACCAAACCTGAGATCATTCCTATAACACGAGATGTAATATCCAAATCCTTCCCCTTCCAAACCTGAGACCCTCCCTTTAGCATGAGATGTGATATCCAACTCCTTCCCATTCCAATCCTGAGATCCTTCTGATAGCATGAGATGTGATATCTCAATGCCTCTAATACCAAACCTGAGATCCTACCTCTAACATGAAATGTGATATCCAACTCCTTCCCCTTCCAAACCTGAGAGCCTTCCTATAGCATGAGATGTGATATCCAACTCCTCCCCATTCCAATTCTGAGACCCTTCCTATAGCATGAGATGTGATATCTCAATGCTTCTAATACCAAACCTGGGACCCTTCCTATAACATGAGGTGGGATATCCAAGTCCTTCCCATTCCAATCCTGAGACCCTTCCTATAGCATGAGATGTGATATCTCAATGCTTCTAATACCAAACCTGAGACCCTTCCTATAACAAGAGATGTGATATCCATGTCCTTCCCATTCCAATCCTGTGACCCGTCCTATACCATGAGATGTGATATCTCAATGCTTCTAATACCAAACCTGAGACCCTTCCTATAATGAGATGGGATATCCAACTCCTTCCCATTCCAATCCTGAGACCCTTCCAATAGCAGAGATGTGATATCTCAATGCTTATACCAAACCTGAGACCCTTCCTATGGCATGAAATGTCATATACAACTCCTTCCGATGCCAGACCTGAGACCCTTCCTATAGCATGAGATGTGATATCCAACTCCTTCTCATTCCAATCCTGAGACCCTTCCTATAGCTTGAGATGTGATATCCAACTCCTTCCCATTCCAATCCTGAGACCCTTCCTATAGCATGAGATGTGATATCTCAATGCTTCTAATACCAAACCTGAGATCCTTCCTATAACATGAGATGTGATATCCAAATCCTTCCACTTCCAAACCTGAGACCCTCCCTTTAGCATGAGATGTGATATCCGACTCCTTCCCATTCCAATCCTGAGACCCTTCTGATAGCATGAGATGTGATATCTCAATGCCTATAATACCAAACCTGAGATCCTTCCGATAGCATGAGATGTGATATCTCAATGCTTCTAATACCAAACCTG
This sequence comes from Ambystoma mexicanum, assembly GCF_040938575.1. Classification (NCBI taxonomy): domain Eukaryota; kingdom Metazoa; phylum Chordata; class Amphibia; order Caudata; family Ambystomatidae; genus Ambystoma; species Ambystoma mexicanum. Next base: position 346,681,481 of record NC_090936.1, read on the forward strand.
AGATCCTTCCTATAACATGAAATGTGATATCCAAATCCTTCCAAATCCAATCCCGATACCCTTCCGATAGCATGAGATGTGATATCCCAATGCTTCTACAAAACCTGAGACCCATACATGGCATGAGATGTGATATCAAACTCCTTCCCATTCCAATCCTGAGACACTTCCTATAGCATGAGATGTGATATCTCAATGCCTCTAATACCAAACCTGAGATCCTTCCTTGAACATGAAATGTGATATCCCACTCCTTCCCTTTCCAAACCTGAGAGTCTACCTATAGCATGAGATGTGATATCCAAGTCCTTCCCATTCCAATCCTTAGAGACTTCCTACAGCATGAGATGTGATATCTCAATGATTCTATTACCAAACCTGAGACCCGTCCTATAACATGAGATGGGATATCCAACTCCTTCCCATTTCAATCCTGAGAAACTTCTGATAGCAGAGATGTGATATCTCAATGCTTAGACCAAACCGGAGACCCTTCCTATAACATGAGATGTGATATCCAACTCCTTCCCGTTCCAAACCTGAGACCCTTTCTATAGCAAGAATCTAATATCCAACTCCTTCCCATTCCAATCCTGAGACCATTCCTATAGCATGAGATGTGATATCTTAATGCTTCTAATACCAAACCTGAGATCCTTCCTATGACATGAGATGTGATATCCGATCCCTTCCCATTTCAAACCTGAGACCCTTCCTATAGCATGAGATGTGATATCTCAATGCTTCTAATACCAAACCTGAGATCCTTCCTATAACATGAGATGTGATATCCAAATCCTTCCCCTTCCAAACCAGAGACCCTCCCTTTAGCATGAGATGTGATATCCAACTCCTTCCCATTCCAATCCTGAGACATTTCTGATAGCATGAGATGTGATATCTCAATGCCTCTAATACCAAACCTGAGATCCTACCTCTAACATGAAATGTGATATCCAACTCCTTCCCCATGCCAACCTGAGAGCCTTCCTATAGCATGAGATGTGATATCGAAGTATTTCCCATTCCAATCCTGAGACCCTTCCTATAACATGAGATGTGATATCCAACTCCTTCCCATTCCAACCTGAGATCCTTCCTATAGCATGAGATGGGATATCCAACTACTTCCAAATCCAATCCTGATACCCTTCAGATAGCATGAGATGTGATATCGCAATCCCTCTAATACCAAACCTGAGATCCTTCCTATAACATGAGATGTGATATCAAAATCCTTCCCCTTCCAAACCTGAGACCCTCCCTTTAGCATGAGATGTGATATCCAACTCCTTCCCATTCCAATCCTGAGACCCTTCTGATAGCATGAGATGTGATATTCAATGCCTCTAATACCAAACCTGAGATCCTACCTCTAACATGAAATGTGATATCCAACTCCTTCCCTTTCCAAACGTGAGAGCCTCCCTATAGCATGAGATGGGATATTCAAGTCCTTCCCATTCCAATCCTGAGACCCTTCCTATAGCATGAGATGTGATATCTCAATGCTTCTAATACCAAACCTGAGACCCTTCCTATAACATAAGATGGGATATCCAACACCTTCCCATTCCAATCCTGAGACCCTTCCGATAGCAGAGATGTGATATCTCAATGCTGATACCAAACCTGAGACCCTTCCTATGGCATGAGATCTCATATACAACTCCTTCCCATTCCAATCCTGAGACCCTTCCTATAGCATGAGATGTGATATCTCAATGCTTATACCAAACCTGAGACCCTTCCTATAGCATGAGATGTGATATCCAACTCCTTCCCATTCCAATCCTGAGACCCTTCCTATAACATGAGATGTGATGTCTCAATGCTTCTAATACCAAACCTGAGATCCTTCCTATGGCATGAGATGTCATATAAAACTCCTTCCCATTCCATTCCTGAGTCCCTTCCTATAGCATGAGATGTGTTATCCAACTCCTTCCCATTCCAATCCTGAGACCCTTCCTATAGCATGAGATGTGATATCCAAATCCTTCCCATTCCAATCGTGAGACCCTTCCTATAGCATGAGATGTGATATCCAAAACCTTCCCTTTCCAAAACTGAGAGCCTACCTATAGCATGAAATGTGATATCCAACTCCTTCCCATTCCAATCCTGAGACCCTTCCTACTTCATGATATGTGATGTCTCAATGCTTCTAATACCAAATCTGAGATCCTTCCTATAACATGAGATGTGATATCCAACTCCATCCCATTGCAATCTTGAGACCGTTTCTATAGCATGAGATGTGATATGTCAATGCTTATACCAAACCTGAGACCCTTCCTATAGCATGAGATGTGATATCCAAATCCTTCCCATTCCAATCGTGAGACCCTTCCTATAACATGAGATGTGATATCCAATTCCTTCCCATTCCAACCTGAGACCCTTCCTATAGCATGAGATGGGATATCCAACTCCTTCCAAATCCAATCCTGATACCCTTCCGATAGCATGAGATGTGATATCCCAATGCTTCTACAAAACCTGAGACCCATACCATGTCATGAGATGTGATATCAAACTCCTTCCCATTCCAAGCCTGACACCCTTCCTATAGCTTGAGATGTGATATCCAACTCCTTCCCATTCCAATTCTGAGACCCGTCCTATACCATGGGACTTGATATCTCAATGCTTCTAATACCACACCTGAGACCGGTCCTATAACATGAGATGTGATATCCAAATCCTTCCCCTTCCAAACCATAGACCCTTCCTTTATCATGAGATGTGATATCCAATTCGTTCCCATTCCAATCCTGAGACCCTTCCTATAGCATGAGATGTGATATCTCAATGCTTCTAATACCAAACCTGAGACCCTTGCTATAACATGAGATGTGATAATCAAGTACTTCCCATTCCAATCCTGAGACCCTTCCGATAGCAGAGATGTGATATCTCAATGCTTATACCAAACCTGAGACCCTTCCTATGGCATGAGATGTCAAATACAACTCCTTCCGATTCCAATCCTGAGACCCTTCCTATAGCATGAGATGTGATATCTCAATGCTTCTAATAATAAACCTGAGATCCTTCCTATAACATGAGATGTGATATCCAACTCCTTCCCATTCCAAACCTGAGACCCTTCCGATTGCATGAGATGTGATATCAAACTCCTTCCCATTCCAATCCTGAGATAGCTTGAGATGTGATATCCAACTCCTTCCCATTCCAATCCTGAGACCCTTCCTATACCATGAGATGTGATATCTCAATGCTTCTAATACCAAACCTGACACCCGTCCTAAAACATGAGATGTGAGATCCAAATCCTTCCCCTTCCAAACCTGAGATCTTTCCTTTAGCATGAGATGTGATATCCAACTCCTTCCCATTCCAATCCTGAGACCCTTCCTATAGCATGATATGTGATATCACAATTTTTCTAATACCAAACCTGAGATCCTTCCTATAACATGAGATGTGTATCCAACTCCTTCCCATTCCAATCCTGAGACCCTTCCTATAGCATGAGATGTGATATCTCAATGCTTCTATCAAACCTGTGTCCCTTCCTTTAGCATGAGATGTGATATCCAACTCCTTCCCATTCCAATCCTGAGACCCTTCCTATAGCATGAGATGTGATATTTCAAAGCTTCTAATACCAAACCTGGGACCCGTCCTATAACATGGGATATGATATCCAAATCCTTCCCCTTCCAAACCTGAGACCCTTCCTTTAGCATGAGATGTGATATCCAAATCCTTCCCATTCCAATCCTGAAACCCTTCCTATAGCATGAGATGTGATATCTCAATGTTTCTAATAAAAAACTTGAGACTCTTCCTATAGCAAGAGATGTGATATCCAAATCCTTCCCATTCCAATCCTGAGACCCTTCCTATAACATGAGATGTGATATCTCAATGCCTCTAATACCAAACCTGAGATTCTTCCTATAACATGAGATGTGATATCTCAATGCTTCTAATACCAAACCTGAGACCCTCCCTTTAGCATGAGATGTGATATCCGACTCCTTCCCATTCTAATCCTGAGAACCTTCCGATAGCAGAGATGTGATATCTCAATGCTTATACCAAACCTGAGACCCTTCCTGTGGCATGAGATGTCATATCCAACTCCTTCCCATTCCAATCCTGAGACCCTTCCTATAGCATGATATGTGATATCACAATTTTTCTAATACCAAACCTGAGATCCTTCCTATAACATGAGATGTTTATCCAACTCCCTCCCATTCCAAAACCTGAGACCCTTCCTATAGCATGAGATGTGATATCTTAATGCTTCTAAAACCAAACCTGAGAACCATCCAATAACATATGTGAAATCCAAATCCTTCCCTTTCCAAACCTGAGACCCTTCCGATAGCATTAGATGTGATATCTCAATGCTTCTAAAACCAAACATGAGAACCATCCTATAACATGAGATGTGAAATCCAAATCCTTCCCTTTCCAAACCTGAGACCCTTCCTATAGCTTGAGATGTGATATCAAACTCCTTCCCATTCCAATCCTGTGATAGCTTGAGATGTGATATCCAACTCCTTCCCATTCCAATCCTGAGACCCTTCCTATACCATGAGATGTGATATCTCAATGCTTCTAATACCAAACCTGAGACCCGTCCTAAAACATGAGATGTGAGATCCAAATCCTTCCCCTTCCAAACCTGAGAACCTTCCTGTAGCTTGAGATGTGATATCAAACTCCTTCCCATTCCAATCCTGAGATAGCTTGAGATGTGATATCCAACTCCTTCCCATTCCTATCCTGAGACCCTTCCGATAGCAGAGATGTGATATCTCAATGCTTGTACCAAACCTGAGACCCTTCCTATGGCATGAGATGTGATATCCAACTCCTTCCCATTCCAATCCTGAGACCCTTCCTATAGCATGAGATGTGATAGCTCAATGCTTCTATCAAACCTGAGTCCCTTCCTTTAGCATGAGATGTGATATCCAACTCCTTCCCATTCCAATCCTGAGACCCTTCCTATAGCATGAGATGTGATATCTCAAAGCTTCTAATACCAAACCTGGGACCCGTCCTATAACATGAGATATGATATCCAAATCCTTCCCCTTCCAAACCTGAGACCCTTCCTTTAGCATGAGATGTGATATCCAAATCCTTCCCATTCCAATCCTGAAACCCTTCCTAAAGCATGAGATGTGATATCTCAATGTTTCTAATAAAAAACCTGAGACCCTTCCTATAGCAAGAGATGTGATATCCAAATCCTTCCCATTCCAATCCTGAGACCCTTCCTATAACATAAGATGTGATATCCAACTCCTTCCCATTCCAACCTGAGAACCTTCCTATAGCATGAGATGGGATATCCAACTCCTTCCCATTCCAATCCTGAGACCTTCCTATAGCATGAGATGTGATATCTCAAAGCTTCTAATACCAAACCTGCAACCCGTCCTATAACATGAGATATGATATCCAAATCCTTCCCCTTCCAAACCTGAGACCCTTCCTTTAGCATGAGATGTGATATACAAATCCTTCCCATTCCAATCCTGAAACCCTTCCTATAGCATGAGATGTGATATCTCAATGTTTCTAATAAAAAAAACTGAGACCCTTCCTATAGCAAGAGATGTGACATCCAAATCCTTCCCATTCCAATCCTGAGATCCTTCCTATTGGATGAGATGTGATATCCAACTCCTTCCCATTCCAATACTGAGACCCTTCCTATACCATGAGATGTGATATCTCAATGCTTCTACCAAAACTGAGACCCTTCCTTTAGCATGAGATGTGATATCCAACTCCTTCCCATTCCAATCCTGAGACCCTTCATATAGCATGAGATGTGATATCTCAATGCTTCTAATACCAAACCTGAGACCCTCCCTTTAGCATGAGATGTGATGTCTGACTCCTTCCCATACCAATCCTGAGACCCTTCTGATAGCATGAGATGTGATATCTCAATGCCTCTAATACCAAACCTGAGATTCTTCCTATAACATGAGATATGATATCTCAATGCTTCTAATACCAAACATGAGACCCTCCCTTTAGCATGAGATGTGATATCCGACTCCTTCCCATTCCAATCCTGAGACCCTTCTGATAGCATGAGATGTGATATCTCAATGCTTCTAATACCAAACCTGAGACCCTTCCTATAACATAAGATGGGATATCCAACTCCTTCCCATTCCAATCCTGAGACCCTTCCGATAGCAGAGATGTGATATCTCAATGCTTATACCAAACCTGAGACCCTTCCTGTGGCATGAGATGTCATATACAACTCCTTCCCATTCCTATCCTGAGACCCTTCCTATAGCATGAGATGTGATATCCAACTCCTTCCCATTCCAATCCTGAGACCCTTCCTATAGCATGAGATTTGATATCTCAATGCTTCTAACACCAAACCTGAGATCCTTCCGATAGCATGAGATGTGATATCTCAATGCTTCTAATACCAAACCTGAGATCATTCCTATAACACGAGATGTAATATCCAAATCCTTCCCCTTCCAAACCTGAGACCCTCCCTTTAGCATGAGATGTGATATCCAACTCCTTCCCATTCCAATCCTGAGATCCTTCTGATAGCATGAGATGTGATATCTCAATGCCTCTAATACCAAACCTGAGATCCTACCTCTAACATGAAATGTGATATCCAACTCCTTCCCCTTCCAAACCTGAGAGCCTTCCTATAGCATGAGATGTGATATCCAAGTCCTTCCCATTCCAATCCTGAGACCCTTCCTATAGCTTGAGATGTGATATCCAACTCCTCCCCATTCCAATTCTGAGACCCTTCCTATAGCATGAGATGTGATATCTCAATGCTTCTAATACCAAACCTGGGACCCTTCCTATAACATGAGGTGGGATATCCAAGTCCTTCCCATTCCAATCCTGAGACCCTTCCTATAGCATGAGATGTGATATCTCAATGCTTCTAATACCAAACCTGAGACCCTTCCTATAACAAGAGATGTGATATCCATGTCCTTCCCATTCCAATCCTGTGACCCGTCCTATACCATGAGATGTGATATCTCAATGCTTCTAATACCAAACCTGAGACCCTTCCTATAATGAGATGGGATATCCAACTCCTTCCCATTCCAATCCTGAGACCCTTCCAATAGCAGAGATGTGATATCTCAATGCTTATACCAAACCTGAGACCCTTCCTATGGCATGAAATGTCATATACAACTCCTTCCGATTCCAGACCTGAGACCCTTCCTATAGCATGAGATGTGATATCCAACTCCTTCTCATTCCAATCCTGAGACCCTTCCTATAGCTTGAGATGTGATATCCAACTCCTTCCCATTCCAATCCTGAGACCCTTCCTATAGCATGAGATGTGATATCTCAATGCTTCTAATACCAAACCTGAGATCCTTCCTATAACATGAGATGTGATATCCAAATCCTTCCACTTCCAAACCTGAGACCCTCCCTTTAGCATGAGATGTGATATCCGACTCCTTCCCATTCCAATCCTGAGACCCTTCTGATAGCATGAGATGTGATATCTCAATGCCTATAATACCAAACCTGAGATCCTTCCGATAGCATGAGATGTGATATCTCAATGCTTCTAATACCAAACCTGAGATCCTTCCTATAACATGAAATGTGATATCCAAATCCTTCCAAATCCAATCCCGATACCCTTCCGATAGCATGAGATGTGATATCCCAATGCTTCTACAAAACCTGAGACCCATACATGGCATGAGATGTGATATCAAACTCCTTCCCATTCCAATCCTGAGACACTTCCTATAGCATGAGATGTGATATCTCAATGCTTCTAATACCAAACCTGAGACTCTTCCTATAACATGAGATGGGATATCCAACTCCTTCCCATTCCAATCCTGAGACCCTTCCGATAGCAGAGATGTGATATCTCAATGCTTATACCAAACCTGAGACCCTTCCTATGGCATGAGATGTCATATACAACTCCTTCCCATTCCAATCCTGAGACCCTTCCTATAGCATGAGATGTGATATCTCAATGCTTATACCAAACCTGAGACCCATACATGGCATGAGATGTGATATCAAACTCCTTCCCATTCCAATCCTGAGACCATTCCTATAGCATGAGATGTGATATCTCAATGCTTCTAATACCAAACCTGAGACTCTTCCTATAACATGAGATGGGATATCCAACTCCTTCCCATTCCAATCCTGAGACCCTTCCGATAGCAGAGATGTGATATCTCAATGCTTATACCAAACCTGAGACCCTTCCTATGGCATGAGATGTCATATACAACTCCTTCCCATTCCAATCCTGAGACCCTTCCTATAGCATGAGATGTGATATCTCAATGCTTATACCAAACCTGAGACACTTCCTATAGCATGAGATGTGATATCCAACTCCTTCCCATTTCAATCCTGAGACCCTTCCTATAGCATGAAATGCGATGTCTCAATGCTTCTAATACCAAACCTGAGATCCTTCCTATAACATCAGATGTGATATCCAACTCCTTCCCATTCCAATCCTGAGACCCTTCCTATAGCATGAGATGTGATATCTCAATGTTTATACCAAACCTGAGACCCTTCCTATAGCATGAGATGTGATATCCAACTCCTTCCCATTCCAATCCTGAGACCCTTCCTATAGCATGAGATGTGATATCTCAATGCCTCTAATACCAAATCTGAGATCCTTCCTCTAACATGAAATGTGATATCCAACTCCTTCCCTTTCCAAACCTGAGAGCCTACCTATAGCATGAGATGTGATATCCAAGACCTTCCCATTCCAATCCTTAGACCCTTCCTACAGCATACAATATGATATCTCAATGATTCTAATAACAAACCTGAGACCCGTCCTATAACATGAGATGTGATATCCAACTCCTTCCCATTCCAATCCTGAGACACTTCCGATAGCAGAGATGTGATATCTCAATGCTTATTCCAAACCTGAGACCCTTCCTATAGCATGAGATGTGATATCCAACTCCTTCCCGTTCCAAACCTGAGACCCTTCCTATAGCATATGTGATATCCAACTCCTTCCCATTCCAAACATGAGACCCTTCCTATAGCATGAGATGTGATATCCAACTCCTTCCCATTCCAATCCTGAGACCCTTCCTATAGCATGAGATGTGATATCTCAATGCCTCTAATACCAAACCTGAGATCCTTCCTCTAACATGAAATGTGATATCCAACTCCTTCCCTTTCCAAACCTGAGAGCCTACCTATAGCATGAGATGTGATATCCAAGACCTTCCCATTCCAATCCTTAGACCCTTCCTACAGCATACAATATGATATCTCAATGATTCTAATAACAAACCTGAGACCCGTCCTATAACATGAGATGTGATATCCAACTCCTTCCCATTCCAATGCTGAGACACTTCCGATAGCAGAGATGTGCTATCTCAATGCTTATTCCAAACCTGAGACCCTTCCTATAGCATGAGTTGTGATATCCAACTCCTTCCCGTTCCAAACCTGAGACCCTTCCTATAGCATATGTTATATCCAACTCCTTCCCATTCCAAACATGAGACCCTTCCTATAGCAAGAATGTAATATCCAACTCGTTCCCATTCCAATCCTGAGACCCTTCCTATAGCATGAGATGTGATATCTCAATGCTTCTAATACCAAACCTGAGACCCTTCCTATAACATAAGATGGGATATCCAACTCCTTCCCATTCCAATCCTGAGACCCTTCCGATAGCAGAGATGTGATATCTCAATGCTGATACCAAACCTGAGACCCTTCCTATGGCATGAGATGTCATATACAACTCCTTCCCATTCCAATCCTGAGACCCTTCCTATAGCATGAGATGTGATATCTCAATGCTTATACCAAACCTGAGACCCTTCCTATAGCATGAGATGTGATATCCAACTCCTTCCCATTCCAATCCTGAGACCCTTCCTATAACATGAGATGTGATGTCTCAATGCTTCTAATACCAAACCTGAGATCCTTCCTATGGCATGAGATGTCATATAAAACTCCTTCCCATTCCATTCCTGAGACCCTTCCTATAGCATGAGATGTGTTATCCAACTCCTTCCCATTCCAATCCTGAGACCCTTCCTATAGCATGAGATGTGATATCCAAATCCTTCCCATTCCAATCGTGAGACCCTTCCTATAGCATGAGATGTGATATCCAAAACCTTCCCTTTCCAAAACTGAGAGCCTACCTATAGCATGAAATGTGATATCCAACTCCTTCCCATTCCAATCCTGAGACCCTTCCTATAGCATGAGATGTGATATCTCAATGCTTATACCAAACCTGAGACCCTTCCTATAGCATGAGATGTGATATCCAAATCCTTCCCATTCCAATCCTGAGACCCTTCCTATAGCATGAGATGTGATATCCAAATCCTTCCCCTTCCAAACCTGAGACCCTCCCTTTAGCATGAGATGTGATATCCAACTCCTTCCCATTCCAATCCTGAGACCCTTCTGATAGCATGAGATGTTATATCTCAATGCCTCTAATACCAAACCTGAGATCCTACCTCTAACATGAAATGTGATATCCAACTCCTTCCCCTTCTAAACCTGGGAGCCTTCCTATAACATGAGATGTGATATCGAAGTGCTTCCCCTTCCAATCCTGAGACCCTTCCTATAACATGAGATGTGATATCCAACTCCTTCCCATTCCAATCCTGAGACCCTTCCTACTTCATGAGATGTGATGTCTCAATGCTTCTAATACCAAATCTGAGATCCTTCCTATAACATGAGATGTGATATCCAACTCCATCCCATTGCAATCTTGAGACCGTTTCTATAGCATGAGATGTGATATGTCAATGCTTATACCAAACCTGAGACCCTTCCTATAGCATGAGATGTGATATCCAAATCCTTCCCATTCCAATCGTGAGACCCTTCCTATAACATGAGATGTGATATCCAATTCCTTCCCATTCCAACCTGAGACCCTTCCTATAGCATGAGATGGGATATCCAACTCCTTCCAAATCCAATCCTGATACCCTTCCGATAGCATGAGATGTGATATCCCAATGCTTCTACAAAACCTGAGACCCATACCATGGCATGAGATGTGATATCAAACTCCTTCCCATTCCAAGCCTGACACCCTTCCTATAGCTTGAGATGTGATATCCAACTCCTTCCCATTCCAATTCTGAGACCCGTCCTATACCATGGGACTTGATATCTCAATGCTTCTAATACCACACCTGAGACCGGTCCTATAACATGAGATGTGATATCCAAATCCTTCCCCTTCCAAACCATAGACCCTTCCTTTATCATGAGATGTGATATCCAATTCGTTCCCATTCCAATCCTGAGACCCTTCCTATAGCATGAGATGTGATATCTCAATGCTTCTAATACCAAACCTGAGACCCTTGCTATAACATGAGATGTGATAATCAAGTACTTCCCATTCCAATCCTGAGACCCTTCCGATAGCAGAGATGTGATATCTCAATGCTTATACCAAACCTGAGACCCTTCCTATGGCATGAGATGTCAAATACAACTCCTTCCGATTCCAATCCTGAGACCCTTCCTATAGCATGAGATGTGATATCTCAATGCTTCTAATAATAAACCTGAGATCCTTCCTATAACATGAGATGTGATATCCAACTCCTTCCCATTCCAAACCTGAGACCCTTCCGATTGCATGAGATGTGATATCAAACTCCTTCCCATTCCAATCCTGAGATAGCTTGAGATGTGATATCCAACTCCTTCCCATTCCAATCCTGAGACCCTTCCTATACCATGAGATGTGATATCTCAATGCTTCTAATACCAAACCTGACACCCGTCCTAAAACATGAGATGTGAGATCCAAATCCTTCCCCTTCCAAACCTGAGATCTTTCCTTTAGCATGAGATGTGATATCCAACTCCTTCCCATTCCAATCCTGAGACCCTTCCTATAGCATGATATGTGATATCACAATTTTTCTAATACCAAACCTGAGATCCTTCCTATAACATGAGATGTGTATCCAACTCCTTCCCATTCCAATCCTGAGACCCTTCCTATAGCATGAGAAGTGATATCTCAATGCTTCTATCAAACCTGTGTCCCTTCCTTTAGCATGAGATGTGATATCCAACTCCTTCCCATTCCAATCCTGAGACCCTTCCTATAGCATGAGATGTGATATTTCAAAGCTTCTAATACCAAACCTGGGACCCGTCCTATAACATGGGATATGATATCCAAATCCTTCCCCTTCCAAACCTGAGACCCTTCCTTTAGCATGAGATGTGATATCCAAATCCTTCCCATTCCAATCCTGAAACCCTTCCTATAGCATGAGATGTGATATCTCAATGTTTCTAATAAAAAACTTGAGACTCTTCCTATAGCAAGAGATGTGATATCCAAATCCTTCCCATTCCAATCCTGAGACCCTTCCTATAACATGAGATGTGATATCTCAATGCCTCTAATACCAAACCTGAGATTCTTCCTATAACATGAGATGTGATATCTCAATGCTTCTAATACCAAACCTGAGACCCTCCCTTTAGCATGACATGTGATATCCGACTCCTTCCCATTCTAATCCTGAGACCCTTCCGATAGCCGAGATGTGATATCTCAATGCTTATACCAAACCTGAGACCCTTCCTGTGGCATGAGATGTCATTTCCAACTCCTTCCCATTCCAATCCTGAGACCCTTCCTATAGCATGATATGTGATATCACAATTTTTCTAATACCAAACCTGAGATCCTTCCTATAACATGAGATGTGTATCCAACTCCCTCCCATTCCAAAACCTGAGACCCTTCCTATAGCATGAGATGTGATATCTTAATGCTTCTAAAACCAAACCTGAGAACCATCCAATAACATATGTGAAATCCAAATCCTTCCCTTTCCAAACCTGAGACCCTTCCGATAGCATTAGATGTGATATCTCAATGCTTCTAAAACCAAACATGAGACCCATCCTATAACATGAGATGTGAAATCCAAATCCTTCCCTTTCCAAACCTGAGACCCTTCCTATAGCTTGAGATGAGATATCAAACTCCTTCCCATTCAAATCCTGTGATAGCTTGAGATGTGATATCCAACTCCTTCCCATTCCAATCCTGAGACCCTTCCTATACCATGAGATGTGATATCTCAATGCTTCTAATACCAAACCTGAGACCCGTCCTAAAACATGAGATGTGAGATCCAAATCCTTCCCCTTCCAAACCTGAGAACCTTCCTATAGCTTGAGATGTGATATCAAACTCCTTCCCATTCCAATCCTGAGATAGCTTGAGATGTGATATCCAACTCTTTCCCATTCCTATCCTGAGACCCTTCCGATAGCAGAGATGTGATACCTCAATGCTTGTACCAAACCTGAGACCCTTCCTATGGCATGAGATGTGATATCCAACTCCTTCCCATTCCAATCCTGAGACCCTTCCTATAGCATGAGATGTGATAGCTCAATGCTTCTATCAAACCTGAGTCCCTTCCTTTAGCATGAGATGTGATATCCAACTCCTTCCCATTCCAATCCTGAGACCCTTCCTATAGCATGAGATGTGATATCTCAAAGCTTCTAATACCAAACCTGGGACCCGTCCTATAACATGAGATATGATATCCAAATCCTTCCCCTTCCAAACCTGAGACCCTTCCTTTAGCATGAGATGTGATATCCAAATCCTTCCCATTCCAATCCTGAAACCCTTCCTATAGCATGAGATGTGATATCTCAATGTTTCTAATAAAAAACCTGAGACCCTTCCTATAGCAAGAGATGTGATATCCAAATCCTTCCCATTCCAATCCTGAGACCCTTCCTATAACATGAGATGTGATATCCAACTCCTTCCCATTCCAACCTGAGAACCTTCCTATAGCATGAGAAGGGATATCCAACTCCTTCCCATTCCAATCCTGAGACCTTCCTATAGCATGAGATGTGATATCTCAAAGCTTCTAATACCAAACCTGCAACCCGTCCTATAACATGAGATATGATATCCAAATCCTTCCCCTTCCAAACCTGAGACCCTTCCTTTAGCATGAGATGTGATATACAAATCCTTCCCATTCCAATCCTGAAACCCTTCCTATAGCATGAGATGTGATATCTCAATGTTTCTAATAAAAAAAACTGAGACCCTTCCTATAGCAAGAGATGTGACATCCAAATCCTTCCCATTTCAATCCTGAGATCCTTCCTATTGGATGAGATGTGATATCCAACTCCTTCCCATTCCAATACTGAGACCCTTCCTATACCATGAGATGTGATATCTCAATGCTTCTACCAAAACTGAGACCCTTCCTTTAGCATGAGATGTGATATCCAACTCCTTCCCATTCCAATCCTGAGACCCTTCCTATAGCATGAGATGTGATATCTCAATGCTTCTAATACCAAACCTGAGACCCTCCCTTTAGCATGAGATGTGATGTCCGACTCCTTCCCATACCAATCCTGAGACCCTTCTGATAGCATGAGATGTGATATCTCAATGCCTCTAATACCAAACCTGAGATTCTTCCTATAACATGAGATATGATATCTCAATGCTTCTAATACCAAACCTGAGACCCTCCCTTTAGCATGAGATGTGATATCCGACTCCTTCCCATTCCAATCCTGAGACCCTTCTGATAGCATGAGATGTGATATCTCAATGCTTCTAATACCAAACCTGAGACCCTTCCTATAACATAAGATGGGATATCCAACTCCTTCCCATTCCAATCCTGAGACCCTTCCGATAGCAGAGATGTGATATCTCAATGCTTATACCAAACCTGAGACCCTTCCTGTGGCATGAGATGTCATATACAACTCCTTCCCATTCCTATCCTGAGACCCTTCCTATAGCATGAGATGTGATATCCAACTCCTTCCCATTCCAATCCTGAGACCCTTCCTATAGCATGAGATTTGATATCTCAATGCTTCTAACACCAAACCTGAGATCCTTCCGATAGCATGAGATGTGATATCTCAATGCTTCTAATACCAAACCTGAGATCATTCCTATAACACGAGATGTAATATCCAAATCCTTCCCCTTCCAAACCTGAGACCCTCCCTTTAGCATGAGATGTGATATCCAACTCCTTCCCATTCCAATCCTGAGATCCTTCTGATAGCATGAGATGTGATATCTCAATGCCTCTAATACCAAACCTGAGATCCTACCTCTAACATGAAATGTGATATCCAACTCCTTCCCCTTCCAAACCTGAGAGCCTTCCTATAGCATGAGATGTGATATCCAAGTCCTTCCCATTCCAATCCTGAGACCCTTCCTATAGCTTGAGATGTGATATCCAACTCCTCCCCATTCCAATTCTGAGACCCTTCCTATGGCATGAGATGTGATATCTCAATGCTTCTAATACCAAACCTGGGACCCTTCCTATAACATGAGGTGGGATATCCAAGTCCTTCCCATTCCAATCCTGAGACCCTTCCTATAGCATGAGATGTGATATCTCAATGCTTCTAATACCAAACCTGAGACCCTTCCTATAACAAGAGATGTGATATCCATGTCCTTCCCATTCCAATCCTGTGACCCGTCCTATACCATGAGATGTGATATCTCAATGCTTCTAATACCAAACCTGAGACCCTTCCTATAATGAGATGGGATATCCAACTCCTTCCCATTCCAATCCTGAGACCCTTCCAATAGCAGAGATGTGATATCTCAATGCTTATACCAAACCTGAGACCCTTCCTATGGCATGAAATGTCATATACAACTCCTTCCGATTCCAGACCTGAGACCCTTCCTATAGCATGAGATGTGATATCCAACTCCTTCTCATTCCAATCCTGAGACCGTTCCTATAGCATGAGATGTGATATCTCAATGCTTCTAATACCAAACCTGAGATCCTTCCTATAACATGAGATGTGATATCCAAATCCTTCCACTTCCAAACCTGAGACCCTCCCTTTAGCATGAGATGTGATATCCGACTCCTTCCCATTCCAATCCTGAGACCCTTCTGATAGCATGAGATGTGATATCTCAATGCCTATAATACCAAACCTGAGATCCTTCCGATAGCATGAGATGTGATATCTCAATGCTTCTAATACCAAACCTGAGATCCTTCCTATAACATGAAATGTGATATCCAAATCCTTCCAAATCCAATCCTGATACCCTTCCGATAGCATGAGATGTGATATCCCAATGCTTCTACAAAACCTGAGACCCATACATGGCATGAGATGTGATATCAAACTCCTTCCCATTCCAATCCTGAGACACTTCCTATAGCATGAGATGTGATATCTCAATGCTTCTAATACCAAACCTGAGACTCTTCCTATAACATGAGATGGGATATCCAACTCCTTCCCATTCCAATCCTGAGACCCTTCCGATAGCAGAGATGTGATATCTCAATGCTTATACCAAACCTGAGACCCTTCCTATGGCATGAGATGTCATATACAACTCCTTCCCATTCCAATCCTGAGACCCTTCCTATAGCATGAGATGTGATATCTCAATGCTTATACCAAACCTGAGACCCATACATGGCATGAGATGTGATATCAAACTCCTTCCCATTCCAATCCTGAGACCATTCCTATAGCATGAGATGTGATATCTCAATGCTTCTAATACCAAACCTGAGACTCTTCCTATAACATGAGATGGGATATCCAACTCCTTCCCATTCCAATCCTGAGACCCTTCCGATAGCAGAGATGTGATATCTCAATGCTTATACCAAACCTGAGACCCTTCCTATGGCATGAGATGTCATATACAACTCCTTCCCATTCCAATCCTGAGACCCTTCCTATAGCATGAGATGTGATATCTCAATGCTTATACCAAACCTGAGTCCCTTCCTATAGCATGAGATGTGATATCCAACTCCTTCCCATTTCAATCCTGAGACCGTTCCTATAGCATGAAATGCGATGTCTCAATGCTTCTAATACCAAACCTGAGATCCTTCCTATAACATCAGATGTGATATCCAACTCCTTCCCATTCCAATCCTGAGACCCTTCCTATAGCATGAGATGTGATATCTCAATGTTTATACCAAACCTGAGACCCTTCCTATAGCATGAGATGTGATATCCAACTCCTTCCCATTCCAATCCTGAGACCCTTCCTATAGCATGAGATGTGATATCTCAATGCCTCTAATACCAAATCTGAGATCCTTCCTCTAACATGAAATGTGATATCCAACTCCTTCCCTTTCCAAACCTGAGAGCCTACCTATAGCATGAGATGTGATATCCAAGACCTTCCCATTCCAATCCTTAGACCCTTCCTACAGCATACAATATGATATCTCAATGATTCTAATAACAAACCTGAGACCCGTCCTATAACATGAGATGTGATATCCAACTCCTTCCCATTCCAATCCTGAGACACTTCCGATAGCAGAGATGTGATATCTCAATGCTTATTCCAAACCTGAGACCCTTCCTATAGCATGAGATGTGATATCCAACTCCTTCCCGTTCCAAACCTGAGACCCTTCCTATAGCATATGTGATATCCAACTCCTTCCCATTCCAAACATGAGACCCTTCCTATAGCATGAGATGTGATATCCAACTCCTTCCCATTCCAATCCTGAGACCCTTCCTATAGCATTAGATGTGATATCTCAATGCCTCTAATACCAAACCTGAGATCCTTCCTCTAACATGAAATGTGATATCCAACTCCTTCCCTTTCCAAACCTGAGAGCCTACCTATAGCATGAGATGTGATATCCAAGACCTTCCCATTCCAATCCTTAGACCCTTCCTACAGCATACAATATGATATCTCAATGATTCTAATAACAAACCTGAGACCCGTCCTATAACATGAGATGTGATATCCAACTCCTTCCCATTCCAATGCTGAGACACTTCCGATAGCAGAGATGTGCTATCTCAATGCTTATTCCAAACCTGAGACCCTTCCTATAGCATGAGTTGTGATATCCAACTCCTTCCCGTTCCAAACCTGAGACCCTTCCTATAGCATATGTTATATCCAACTCCTTCCCATTCCAAACATGAGACCCTTCCTATAGCAAGAATGTAATATCCAACTCGTTCCCATTCCAATCCTGAGACCCTTCCTACAGCATGCGATGTGATATCTCAATGTTTCTAATACCAAACCTGAGACCCGTCCTATAACATGAAATGGGATATCCAACTCCTTCCCGTTCCAAACCTGAGACCCTTCCTATAGCATGAGATGTGATATCCAACTCCTTCCCATCCCAATCCTGAGACAATTCCGATTGCAGAGATGTGTTATCTCAATGCTTATACCAATCCTGAGACTCTTCCTATAACATGAGATGTGATATCCAACTCCTTCCCATTCCAATCCTGAGACCCTTATGATAGCATGAGATGTGATATCTCAATGCCTCAAATACCAAACCTGAGATACTTCCGATAGCATGAGATGTGATATCTCAATGCTTCTAATACCAAACCTGAGATCCTTCCTATAACATGAGATGTGATATCCAAATCCTTCCCCTTCCAAACCTGAGACCCTCCCTTTAGCATGAGATGTGATATCCAACTCCTTCCCATTCCAATCGTGAGACCCTTCTGATAGCATGAGATGTGATATCTCAATGCCTCTAATACCAAACCTGAGATCCTACCTCTAACATGAAATATGATATCCAACTCCTTCCCTTTCCAAACCTGAGATCCTGCCTATAGCATGAGATGTGATATCCAAGTCCTTCCCATTCCAATCCTGAGACCCTTCCTATAGCATGAGATGTGATATCTCAATGCTTATACCAAACCTGAGACCCTTCCTATGGCATGAGATGCCATATACAACTCCTTCCCATTCCAATCCTGAGACCCTGCTTATAGCATGAGATGTGATATCTCAATGCTTCTAATACCAAACCTGAGATCTTTCCTATAACATGAGATGTGATATCCAACTCCTTCCCATTCCAATCCTGAGACCATTCCTATAGCATGAGATGTGATATCTCAATGCTTATACCAAACCTGAGACCCTTCCTATAGCTTGAGATGTGATATCCAACTCCTTCCCATTCCAATCCTGAGACCCTTCCTATAGCATGAGATGTGATATCTCAATGCCTCTAATACCAAACCTGAGATCCTTCCTCTAACATGAAATGTGATATCCAACTCCTTCCCCTTCCAAACCTGAGAGCCTTCCTATAGCATGAGATATGATATCCAAGTCCTTTCCATTCCAATCCTGAGACCCTTCCTATAACATGAGATGTGATATCCAACTCCTTCCCATTCCAACCTGAGACCCTTCCTAAAGCATGAGATGGGATATCCAACTCCTTCCAAATCCAATCCTGATACCCTTCCGATAGCATGAGATGTGATATCCCAATTCTTCTACCAAACCTGAGACCCATACTATGGCATGAGATGTGATATCACACTCCTTCCCATTCCAACCTGAGACCCTTCCTATAGCATGAGATGGGATATCCAACTCCTTCCAAATCCAATCCTGAAATCCTTCCGATAGCATGAGATGTGATATCCCAATGCTTCTACCAAACCTGAGACCCATACTATGGCATGAGATGTGATATCTAACTCCTTCCCATTCCAATTCTGAGACTCTTCTGATAGCATGAGATGTGATATCTCAATGCCTCTAATACCAAACCTGAGATCCTACCTCTAACATGAAATGTGATATCCAACTCTTTCCCGTTGCAAACCTGAGAGCCTTCCTATAGCATGAGATGTGATATCCAAGTCCTTCCCATTCCAATCCTGAGACCCTTCCTATAACATGAGATGTGATATCCACTCCTTCCCATTCCAACCTGAGACCCTTCCTATAGCATGAGATGGGATATCCAACTCCTTCCAAATCCAATCCTGATACCCTTCCGATAGCATGAGATGTGATATCCCAATGCTTCTACCAAACCTGAGACCCATACTATGGCATGGGATGTGATATCAAACTCCTTCCCATTCCAATCCTGAGACCCTTCCTATAGCTTGAGATGTGATATCCAACTCCTTCCCATTCCAATTCTGAGACCCTTCCTATACAATGAGACTTGATATCTCAATGCTTCTAATACCAAACCTGAGACCCGTCCTATAACATGAGATGTGATATCCAAATCCTTCCCCTTCCAAACCTTAGACCCTTCCTTTATCATGAGATGTGATATCCAACTCCTTCCCATTCCAATCCTGAGACTCTTCCGATATCATGAGATGTGATATCTCAATGCTTCTAATATCAAACTTGAGACCCTCCCTATAGCATGAGATGTGATATCCAAGTCCTTCCCATTCCAATCCTGAGACCCTTCCTATAGCATGAGATGTGATATCTCAATGCTTCTAATACCAAACCTGAGACCCTTCCTATAACATGAGATGGGAATATCCAACTCCTTCCCATTCCAATCCTGAGACCCTTCCGATAGCAGAGATGTGATATCTCAATGCTTATACCAAACCTGAGATCCTTCCTATAACATGAGATGTGATATCCAACTCCTTCCCATTCCAATCCTGAGACACTTCCTATAGCATGAGATGTGATATCTCACTGCTTATACCAAACCTGAGACCCTTCCTATAGCATGAGATGTGATATCCAACTCCTTCCCATTCCAATCCTGAGACTCTTCCTATAGCATGAGATGTGATATCTCAATGCTTCTAATATCAAACTTGAGACCCTCCCTATAGCATGAGATGTGATACCCAAGTCCTTCCCATTCCAATCCTGAGACCCTTCCTACAGCATGCGATGTGATGTCTCAATGCTTCTAATACCAAACCTGAGACTCTTCCTATAACATGAGATGGGATATCCAACTCCTTCCCATTCCAATCCTGAGACCCTTCCGATAGCAGAGATGTGATATCTCAATGCTTATACCAAACCTAAGACCCTTCCTATGGCATGAGATGTCATATACAACTCCTTCCCATTCCAATCCTGAGACCCTTCCGATAGCAGAGATGTGATATCTCAATGCTTATACCAAACATAAGACCCTTCCTATGGCATGAGATGTGTTATCCAACTCCTTCCCATTCCAATCCTGAGACCCTTCCTATAGCATGAGATGTGATGTCTCAATGCTTCTAATACCAAATCTGAGATCCTTCCTATAACATGAGATGTGATATCCAACTCCTTCCCATTCCAATCCCGAGACCCTTCCTATAGCATGAGATGTGATATCTCAATGCTTATACCAAACCTGAGACCCTTCCTATAGCATGAGATGTGATATCCAACTCCTTCCCATTCCAATCCTGAGACTCTTCCTATAGCATGAGATGTGATATCTCAATGCCTCTAATACCAAACCTGAGATCCTTCCTCTAACATGAAATGTGATATCCAACTCCTTCCCTTTCCAAACCTGAGAGCCTACCTATAGCATGAGATGTGATATCCAAGTCCTTCCCATTCCAATCCTTAGACCCTTCCTACAGCATGCAATATGATATCTCAATGATTCTAATAACAAACCTGAGACCCGTCCTATAACATGAGATGGGATATCCAACTCCTTCCCATTCCAATCTTGAGACACTTCCGATAGCAGAGATGTGATATCTCAATGCTTATACCAAACCTGAGACCCTTCCTATAACATGAGATGTGATATCCAACTCCTTCCCGGTCCAAACCTGAGACCCTTCCTATAGCATATGTGATATCCAACTCCTTCCCATTCCAATCCTGAGACCATTCCTATAGCATGAGATGTGATATCTCAATGCTTCTAATACCAAACCTGAGATCCTTCCTATGACATGAGATGTGATATCCAATTCCTCCCCATTCCAAACCTGAGAACCTTCCTACAGCATGCGATGTGATATCTCAATGCTTCTAATACCAAACCCGAGACCAGTCCTAGAACATGAGATTGGATATCCAACTCCTTCCCCTTCCAAACCTGAGACTCTTCCTATAGCATGAGATGTGATATCCAACTTCTTCCCATTCCAATCCTGAGACCCTTCCTATAACATGAGATGTGATGTTTCAATGCTTCTAATACCAAACCTGAGATCTTTCCTATAACATGAGAAGTGATATCCAACTCCTTCCCATTCCAATCCTGAGACACTTCCTATAGCATGAGATGTGATATCTCAATGCTTATACCAAACCTGAGACCCTTCCTATAGCTTGAGATGTGATATCCAACTCCTTCCCATTCCAATCCTGAGACCCTTCCTATAGCATGAGATGTGATATCTCAAGGCCTCTAATACCAAACCTGAGATCCTTCCTCTAACATGAAATGTGATATCCAACTCCTTCCCCTTCCAAACCTGAGAGCCTTCCTATAACATGAAATGTGATATCCAATTCCTTCCCATTCCAACCTGAGACCCTTCCTATAGCATGAGATGGGATATCCAACTCCTTCCAAATCCAATACTGATACCCTTCCGATAGCATGAGATGTGATATCCCAATGCTTCTACCAAACCTGAGACCCATACTATGGCATGAGATGTGATATCAAACTCCTTCCCATTCCAATCCTGAGACCCTACCTATAGCTTGAGATGTGATATCCAACTCCTTCCCATTCCAATTCTGAGACCCTTCCTATACCATGAGACTTGATATCTCAATGCTTCTAATACCAAACCTGAGACCCGTCCTATAACATGAGATGTGATATCCAAATCTTTCCCCTTCCAAACCTTAGACCCTTCCTTTATCATGAGATGTGATATCCAATTCCTTCCCATTCCAATCCTGAGACCCTTCCGATATCATGAGATTTGTTATCTCAATGCTTCTAATATCAAACTTGAGACCCTCCCTATAACATGAGATGTGACATCCAAGTCCTCCCCATTCCAATCCTGAGACCCTTCCTATAGCATGAGATGTGATATCGCAATGCTTCTAATACCAAACCTGAGACCCTTCCTATAACATGATTTGGGATATCCAACTCCTTCCCCTTCCAATCCTGAGACCCTTCCGATAGCAGAGATGTGATATCTCAATGCTTATACCAAACCTGAGACCCTTCCTATGGCCTGAGATGTCATATGCAACTCCTTCTCATTCCAATCCTGAGACCCTTCCTATAGCATTAGATGTGATATCTCAATGCTTATACCAAATCTGAGACCCTTCCTATAGCATGAGATGTGATATCCAACTCCTTCCCATTCCAATCCTGAGACCATTCCTATAGCATGAGATGTGATATCTCAATGCTTCTAATACCAAACCTGAGATCCTTCCTATGACATGAGATGTGATATCCAATTCCTCCCCATTCCAAACCTGAGAACCTTCCTACAGCATGCGATGTGATATCTCAATGCTTCTAATACCAAACCCGAGACCAGTCCTATAGCATGTGATGTGATATCTCAATGCTTATACCGAACCTGAGACCCTTCCTATGGCATGACATGTCATATACAACTCCTACCCATTCCAATCCTGAGACCCTTCCTATAGCATGAGATGTGATATCTCAATGCTTATACCAAACCTGAGACCCTTCCTATAGGATGAGATGTGATATCTCAATGCTTCTAATACCAAACCTGAGATCCTTCCTATAACATGAGATGTGATATCCATCTCCTTCCCTTTCCAAACCTGAGACCCTGCCTATAGCATGAGATGTGATATCCAAGTCCTTCCCATTCCAATCCTGAGACCCATCTGATAGCATGAGATGTGATATTTCAATGCCTCTAATACCAAACCTGAGATCCTACCTCTAACATGAAATGTGATATCCATCTCCTTCCCTTTCCAAACCTGAGACCCTGCCTATAGCATGAGATGTGATATCCAAGTCCTTTCCATTCCAATCCTGAGACCCTTCCTATAGCATGTGATGTGATATCTCAATGCTTATACCAAACCTGAGACCCTTCCTATGGCATGAGATGTCATATACAACTCCTTCCCATTCCAATCCTGAGAACCTTCCTATAGCATGAGATGTGATATCTCAATGCTTATACCAAACCTGAGACCCTTCCTATAGCATGAGATGTGATATCCAACTTCTTCCCATTCCAATCCTGAGACCCTTCCTATAATATGAGATGTGATGTCGCAATGCTTCTAATACCAAACCTGAGATCTTTCCTATAACATGAGATGTTATATCCAACTCCTTCCCATTCCAATCCTGAGACCCTTCCTATAGCATTAGATGTGATATCTCAAGGCCTCTAATACCAAACCTGAGATCGTTCCTCTAACATGAAATGTGATATCCAACTCCTTCCCCTTCCAAACCTGAGAGCCTTCCTATAACATGAGATGTGACATCCAAGTCCTCCCCATTCCAATCCTGAGACCCTTCCTATAGCATGAGATGTGATATCTCAATGCTTCTAATACCAAACCTGAGACCCTTCCTATAACATGATTTGGGATATCCAACTCCTTCCCATTCCAATCCTGAGACCCTTCCGATAGCAGAGATGTGATATCTCAATGCTTATACCAAACCTGAGACCCTTCCTATGGCCTGAGATGTCATATGCAACTCCTTCCCATTCCAATCCTGAGACCCTTCCTATAGCATTAGATGTGATATCTCAATGCTTATACCAAATCTGAGACCCTTCCTATAGCATGGGATGTGATATCCAACTTCTTCCCATTCCAATCCTGAGACCCTTCCTATAGCATGAGATGTGATGTCTCAATTCTTCTAATACCAAACCTGAGATCCTTCCTATAACATGAGATGTGATATCCAACTCCTTCCCATTCCAATCCTGAGACCCTTATGATAGCATGAGATGTGATATCTCAATGCCTCTAATACCAAACCTGAGATACTTCTGATAGCATGAGATGTGATATTTCAATGCCTCTAATACCAAACCTGAGATCCTACCTCTAACATGAAATGTGATATCCATCTCCTTCCCTTTCCAAACCTGAGACCCTGCCTATAGCATGAGATGTGATATCCAAGTCCTTCCCATTCCAATCCTGAGACCCTTCCTATAGCATGTGATGTGATATCTCAATGCTTATACCAAACCTGAGACCCTTCCTATGGCATGAGATGTCATATACAACTCCTTCCCATTCCAATCCTGAGACCTTTCCTATAGCATGAGATGTGATATATCAATGCTTATACCAAACCTGAGACCCTTCCTATAGCATGAGATGTGATATCCAACTTCTTCCCATTCCAATCCTGAGACCCTTCCTATAACATGAGATGTGATGTCTCAATGCTTCTAATACCAAACATGAGACCCTTCCTATAACATGAGATGGGATATCCAACTCCTTCCCATTCCAATCCTGAGACCCTTCCGATAGCAGAGATGTGATATCTCAAGGCTTTTACCAAACCTGAGAGCCTTCCTATGGCCTGAGATGTCATATACAACTCCTTCCCATTCCAATCCTGAGACCCTTCCTATAGCATGAGATGTGATATCTCAATGCTTATACCAAATCTGAGACCCTTCCTATAGCATGAGATGTGATATCCAACTCCTTCCCATTCCAATCCTGAGACCCTTCCTATAGCATGAGATGTGATGTCTCAATGCTTCTAATACCAAACCTGAGATCCTTCCTATAACATGAGCTGTGATATCCAACTCCTTCCCATTCCAATCCTGAGACCCTTATGATAGCATGAGATGTGATATCTCAATTCCTCTAATACCAAACCTGAGATACTTCCGATAGCATGAGATGTGATATCTCAATGCTTCTAATACCAAACCTGAGATCCTTCCTATAACTTGAGATGTGATTTCCAAATCCTTCCCCTTCCAAACCTGAGACCCTCTCTTTAGCATGAGATGTGATATCCAACTCCTTCCCATTCCAATCCTGAGACCCATCTAATAGCATGAGATGTGATATTTCAATGCCTCTAATACCAAACCTGAGATCCTACCTCTAACATGAAATGTGATATCCATCTCCTTCCCTTTCCAAACCTGAGACCCTGCCTATAGCATGAGAAGTGATATCCAAGTCCTTTCCATTCCAATCCTGAGACCCTTCCTATAGCATGTGATGTGATATCTCAATGCTTATACCAAACCTGAGACCCTTCCTATGGCATGAGATGTCATATACAACTCCTTCCCATTCCAATCCTGAGACCCTTCCTATAGCATGAGATGTGATATCTCAATGCTTATACCAAACCTGAGACCCTTCCTATAGCATGAGATGTGATATCCAACTTCTTCCCATTCCAATCCTGAGACCCTTCCTATAGCATGAGATGTGATATCTCAATGCTTATACCAAACCTGAGACCCTTCCTATAGCATGAGATGTGATATCCAACTTCTTCCCATTCCAATCCTGAGACCCTTCCTATAACATGAGATGTGATGTCGCAATGCTTCTAATACCAAACCTGAGATCTTTCCTATAACATGAGATGTGATATCCAACTCCTTCCCATTCCAATCCTGAGACCCTTATGATAGCATGAGATGTGATATCTCAATTCCTCTAATACCAAACCTGAGATACTTCCGATAGCATGAGATGTGATATCTCAATGCTTCTAATACCAAACCTGAGATCCTACCTCTAACATGAAATGTGATATCCATCTCCTTCCCTTTCCAAACCTGAGACCCTGCCTATAGCATGAGATGTGATATCCAACTCCTTCCCATTCCAATCCTGAGACCCTTCCTATAGCATGAGATGTGATATCTCAATGCTTATACCAAACCTGAGACCCTTCCTATAGCATGAGATGTGATATCCAACTTCTTCCCATTCCAATCCTGAGACCCTTCCTATAACATGAGATGTGATGTCGCAATGCTTCTAATACCAAACCTGAGATCTTTCCTATAACATGAGATGTGATATCCAACTCCTTCCCATTCCAATCCTGAGACCCTTCCTATAACATGAGATGTGATGTCGCAATGCTTCTAATACCAAACCTGAGATCTTTCCTATAACATGAGATGTGATATCCAACTCCTTCCCATTCCAATCCTGAGACCCTTCCTATAGCATGAGATGTGATATCACAATGCTTATACCAAACCTGAGACCGTTCCTATAGCTTGAGATGTGATATCCAACTCCTTCCCATTCCAATCCTGAGACCCATCTAATAGCATGAGATGTGATATTTCAATGCCTCTAATACCAAACCTGAGATCCTACCTCTAACATGAAATGTGATATCCATCTCCTTCCCTTTCCAAACCTGAGACCCTGCCTATAGCATGAGAAGTGATATCCAAGTCCTTTCCATTCCAATCCTGAGACCCTTCCTATAGCATGTGATGTGATATCTCAATGCTTATACCAAACCTGAGACCCTTCCTATGGCATGAGATGTCATATACAACTCCTTCCCATTCCAATCCTGAGACCCTTCCTATAGCATGAGATGTGATATCTCAATGCTTATACCAAACCTGAGACCCTTCCTATAGCATGAGATGTGATATCCAACTTCTTCCCATTCCAATCCTGAGACCCTTCCTATAGCATGAGATGTGATATCTCAATGCTTATACCAAACCTGAGACCCTTCCTATAGCATGAGATGTGATATCCAACTTCTTCCCATTCCAATCCTGAGACCCTTCCTATAACATGAGATGTGATGTCGCAATGCTTCTAATACCAAACCTGAGATCTTTCCTATAACATGAGATGTGATATCCAACTCCTTCCCATTCCAATCCTGAGACCCTTCCTATAGCATGAGATGTGATATCACAATGCTTATACCAAACCTGAGAGCGTTCCTATAGCTTGAGATGTGATATCCAACTCCTTCCCATTCCAATCCTGAGACCCTTCCTATAGCATGTGATGTGATATCTCAATGCTTATACCAAACCTGAGACCCTTCCTATGGCATGAGATGTCATATACAACTCCTTCCCATTCCAATCCTGAGACCCTTCCTATAGCATGAGATGTGATATCTCAATGCTTATACCAAACCTGAGACCCTTCCTATAGCATGAGATGTGATATCCAACTTCTTCCCATTCCAATCCTGAGACCCTTCCTATAACATGAGATGTGATGTCGCAATGCTTCTAATACCAAACCTGAGATCTTTCCTATAACATGAGATGTGATATCCAACTCCTTCCCATTCCAATCCTGAGACCCTTCCTATAGCATGAGATGTGATATCACAATGCTTATACCAAACCTGAGACCGTTCCTATAGCTTGAGATGTGATATCCAACTCCTTCCCATTCCAATCCTGAGATCCTTCCTATAACATGAGATGTGATATCCAACTCCTTCCCATTCCAATCCTGAGACCCTTATGATAGCATGAGATGTGATATCTCAATTCCTCTAATACCAAACCTGAGATACTTCCGATAGCATGAGATGTGATATCTCAATGCTTCTAATACCAAACCTGAGATCCTACCTCTAACATGAAATGTGATATCCATCTCCTTCCCTTTCCAAACCTGAGACCCTGCCTATAGCATGAGATGTGATATCCAACTCCTTCCCATTCCAATCCTGAGACCCTTCCTATAGCATGAGATGTGATATCTCAATGCTTATACCAAACCTGAGACCCTTCCTATAGCATGAGATGTGATATCCAACTTCTTCCCATTCCAATCCTGAGACCCTTCCTATAACATGAGATGTGATGTCGCAATGCTTCTAATACCAAACCTGAGATCTTTCCTATAACATGAGATGTGATATCCAACTCCTTCCCATTCCAATCCTGAGACCCTTCCTATAACATGAGATGTGATGTCGCAATGCTTCTAATACCAAACCTGAGATCTTTCCTATAACATGAGATGTGATATCCAACTCCTTCCCATTCCAATCCTGAGACCCTTCCTATAGCATGAGATGTGATATCACAATGCTTATACCAAACCTGAGACCGTTCCTATAGCTTGAGATGTGATATCCAACTCCTTCCCATTCCAATCCTGAGACCCTTCCTATAGCATGAGATGTGATATCTCAAGGCCTCTAATACCAAACCTGAGATCGTTCCTCTAACATGAAATGTGATATCCAACTCCTCCCCCTTCCAAACCTGAGAGCCTTCCTATAACATGAGATGTGATATCCAACTCCTTCCCATTCCAATCCTGAGACCCATATGATAGCATGAGATGTGATATCTCAATGCCTCTAATACCAAACCTGAGAAACTTCCGATAGCATGAGATGTGATATCTCAATGCTTCTTATACCAAACCTGAGATCCTTCCTATAACATGAGATGTGATTTCCAAATCCTTCCCCTTCCAAACCTGAGACCCTCCCTTTAGCATGAGATGTGATATCCAACTCCTTCCCATTCCAATCCTGAGACCCTTCTGATAGCATGAGATGTGATATTTCAATGCCTCTAATACCAAACCTGAGATCCTACCTCTAACATGAAATGTGATATCCATCTCCTTCCCTTTCCAAACCTGAGACCCTGCCTATAGCATGAGATGTGATATCCAACTTCTTCCCATTCCAATCCTGAGACCCTTCCTATAGCATGTGATGTGATATCTCAATGCTTATACCTAACCTGAGACCCTTCCTATGGCATGAGATGTCATATACAACTCCTTCCCATTCCAAACCTGAGACCCTTCCTATAGCATGAGATGTGATATCTCAATGCTTATACCAAACCTGAGACCCTTCCTATAGCATGAGATGTGATATCCAACTTCTTCCCATTCCAATCCTGAGACCCTTCCTATAACATGAGATGTGATGTCTCAATGCTTCTAATACCAAACCTGAGATCTTTCCTATAACATGAGATGTGATATCCAACTCCTTCCCATTCCAATCCTGAGACCCTTCCTATAGCATGAGATGTGATATCACAATGCTTATACCAAACCTGAGACCGTTCCTATAGCTTGAGATGTGATATCCAACTCCTTCCCATTCCAATCCTGAGACCCTTCCTATAGCATGAGATGTGATATCTCAAGGCCTCTAATACCAAACCTGAGATCCTTCCTCTAACATGAAATGTGATATCCAACTCCTTCCCCTTCCAAACCTGAGAGCCTTCCTATAGCATGAGATATGATATCCAAGTCCTTCCCATTCCAATCCTGAGACCCTTCCTATAACATGAAATGTGATATCCTACTCCTTCCCATTCCAACCTGGGACCCTTCCTATATCATGAGATGGGATATCTCAATGCTTCTAATACCAAACCTGAGACCCTTCCTATAACATGAGATGGGAATATCCAACTCCTTCCCATTCCAATCCTGAGACCCTTCCGATAGCAGAGATCTGATTTCTCAATGCTTATACCAAACCTGAGATCCTTCCTATAACATGAGATGTGATATCCAACTCCTTCCCATTCCAATCCTGAGACACTTCCTATAGCATGAGATGTGATATCTCACTGCTTATACCAAACCTGAGACCCTTCCTATAGAATGAGATGTAATATCCAACTCCTTCCCATTCCAATCCTGAGACCCTTCCTATAGCATGAGATGTGATATCTCAATGCTTCTAATATCAAACTTGAGACCCTCCCTATAGCATGAGATGTGATACCCAAGTCCTTCCCATTCCAATCCTGAGACACTTCCTATAGCATGAGATGTGATATCTCAATGCTTCTAATACCAAACCTGAGACTCTTCCTATAACATGAGATAGGATATCCAACTCCTTCCCATTCCAATCCTGAGACCCTTCCAATAGCAGAGATGTGATATCTCAATGCGTATACCAAACCTAAGACCCTTCCTATGGCATGAGATGTGATATCCAACTCCTTCCCATTCCAATACCGAGACCCTTCCTATAGCATGAGATGTGATATCTCGATGCTTATACCAAATCTGAGACCCTTCCTATAGCATGAGATGTGATATCCAACTCCTTCCCATTCCAATCCTGAGGCCCTTCCTATAGCATGAGATGTGATGTCTCAATGCTTCCAATACCAAACCTGAGATCCTTCCTATAACATGAGATGTGATATCCAACTCCTTCCCATTCCAATCCTGAGACCCTTCCTATAGCATGAGATGTGATGTCTCAATGCTTCTAATACCAAACCTGAGAACCTTCCTACAGCATGCGATGTGATATCTCAATGCTTCTAATACCAAACCTGAGACCAGTCCTATAACATGAGATTGGATATCCAACTCCTTCCCCTTCCAAACCTGAGACCCTTCCTATAGCATGAGATGTGATATCCAACTTCTTCCCATTCCAATCCTGAGACCCTTCCTATAACATGAGATGTGATGTCTCAATGCTTCTAATACCAAACCTGAGATCTTTCCTATAACATGAGATGTAATATCCAACTCCTTCCCATTCCAATCCTGAGACCCTTCCTATAGCATGAGATGTGCTATCTCAATGCTTATACCAAACCTGAGACCCTTCCTAAAGCTTGAGATGTGATATCCAACTCCTTCCCATTCCAATCCTGAGACCCTTCCTATAGCATGAGATGTGATGTCTCAATGCTTCTAATACCAAACCTGAGAACCTTCCTACAGCATGCGATGTGATATCTCAATGCTTCTAATACCAAACCTGAGACCAGTCCTATAACATGAGATTGGATATCCAACTCCTTCCCCTTCCAAACCCGAGACCCTTCCTATAGCATGATATGTGATATCCAACTTCTTCCCATTCCAATCCTGAGACCCTTCCTATAGCATGAGATGTGATATCTCAATGCTTCTAATACCAAACCTGAGATCTTTCCTATAACATGAGATGTAATATCCAACTCCTTCCCATTCCAATCCTGAGACCCTTCCTATAGCATGAGATGTGCTATCTCAATGCTTATACCAAACCTGAGACCCTTCCTATAGCATGAGATGTGCTATCTCAATGCTTATACCAAACCTGAGACCCTTCCTAAAGCTTGAGATGTGATATCCAACTCCTTCCCGTTTCAAACCTGAGACCCTTCCTATAACATGAGATGTGATATCCAACTCCTTCCCGTTTCAAACCTGAGACCCTTCCTATAGCATATGTGATATCCAACTCCTTCCCATTCCAAACATGAGACCCTTCCTATAGCAAGAATGTAATATCCAACTCCTTCCCATTCCAATCCTGAGACCATTCCTATAGCATGAGATGTGATATCTCAATGCTTCTAATACCAAACCTGAGATCCTTCCTATGACATGAGATGTGATATCCAATTCCTCCCCATTCCAAACCTGAGAACCTTCCTACAGCATGCGATGTGATATCTCAATGCTTCTAATACCAAACCTGAGACCAGTCCTATAACATGAGATTGGATATCCAACTCCTTCCCCTTCCAAACCTGAGACCCTTCCTATAGCATGAGATGTGATATCCAACTTCTTCCCATTCCAATCCTGAGACCCTTCCTATAACATGAGATGTGATGTCTCAATGCTTCTAATACCAAACCTGAGATCTTTCCTATAACATGAGATGTGATATCCAACTCCTTCCCATTCCAATCCTGAGACCCTTCCTATAGCATGAGATGTGCTATCTCAATGCTTATACCAAACCTGAGACCCTTCCTAAAGCTTGAGATGTGATATCCAACTCCTTCCCATTCCAATCCTGAGACTCTTCCTATAGCTTGAGATGTGATATCCGAAATCCTTCCCATTCCAATTCTGAGACCCTTCCTATACTATGAGACTTGATATCTCAATGCTTCTAATACCAAACCTGAGACCCGTCCTATAACATGAGATGTGATATCCAAATCTTTCCCCTTCCAAACCTTAGACCCTTCCTTTATCATGAGATGTGATATCCAACTCCTTCCCATTCCAATCCTGAGACCCTTCCGATATCATGAGATTTGTTATCTCAATGCTTCTAAAATCAAAATTGAGACCCGCCTATAACATGAGATGTGATATCCAAATCTTTCCCCTTCCAAACCTTAGACCCTTCCTTTATCATGAGATGCGATATCCAACTCCTTCCCATTCCAATCCTGAGACCCTCCCGATAGCAGAGATGTGATATCTCAATGCTTATACCAATCCTGAGACCCTTCCTATGGCCTGAGATGTCATATACAACTCCTTCCCAATCCAATCCTGAGACCCTTCCTATAGCATGAGATGTGATATCCAACTCCTTCCCATTCCAATCCTGAGACCCTTCCTATAGCATGAGATGTGATGTCTCAATGCTTCTAATACCAAACCTGAGATCCTTCCTATAACATGAGATGTGATATCCAACTCCTTCCCATTCCAATCCTGAGACCCTTCCTACAGAATGAGATGTGATGTCTCAATGCTTCTAATACCAAACCTGAGATCTTTCCTATAACATGAGATGTAATATCCAACTCCTTCCCATTCCAATCCTGAGACCCTTCCTATAGCATGAGATGTGCTATCTCAATGCTTATACCAAACCTGAGACCCTTCCTATAGCATGAAATGTGATACCCAAGTCCTTCCCATTCCAATCCTGAGACACTTCCTATAGCATGAGATGTGATATCTCAATGCTTATACCAAACCTGAGACCCTTCCTATAGCATGAGATGTGATATCCAACTCCTTCCCATTCCAATCCTGAGACCCTTCCTATAGCATGAGATGTGATGTCTCAATGCTTCTAATACCAAACCTGAGATCCTTCCTATAACATGAGATGTGATATCCAACTCCTTCCCATTCCAATCCCGAGACCCTTCCTATAGCATGAGATGTGATATCTCGATGCTTATACCAAACCTGAGACCCTTCCTATAGCATGAGATGTGATATCCAACACCTTCCCATTCCAATCCTGAGACCCTTCCTATAGCATGAGATGTGATATCTCAATGCCTCTAATACCAAACCTGAGATCCTTCCTCTAACATGAAATGTGATATCCAACTCCTTCCCTTTCCAAACCTGAGAGCCTACCTATAGCATGAGATGTGATATCCAAGTCCTTCCCATTCCAATCCTTAGACCCTTCCTACAGCATGCAATATGATATCTCAATGATTCTAATAACAAACCTGAGACCCATCCTATAACATGAGATGGGATATCCAACTCCTTCCCATTCCAATCCTGAGACACTTCCGATAGCAGAGATGTGATATCTCAATGCTTATACCAAACCTGAGACCCTTCCTATAACATGAGATGTGATATCCAACTCCTTCCCGTTTCAAACCTGAGACCCTTCCTATAGCATATGTGATATCCAACTCCTTCCCATTCCAAACATGAGACCCTTCCTATAGCAAGAATGTAATATCCAACTCCTTCCCATTCCAATCCTGAGACCATTCCTATAGCATGAGATGTGATATCTCAATGCTTCTAATACCAAACCTGAGATCCTTCCTATGACATGAGATGTGATATCCAATTCCTCCCCATTCCAAACCTGAGAACCTTCCTACAGCATGCGATGTGATATCTCAATGCTTCTAATACCAAACCTGAGACCAGTCCTATAACATGAGATTGGATATCCAACTCCTTCCCCTTCCAAACCTGAGACCCTTCCTATAGCATGAGATGTGATATCCAACTTCTTCCCATTCCAATCCTGAGACCCTTCCTATAACATGAGATGTGATGTCTCAATGCTTCTAATACCAAACCTGAGATCTTTCCTATAACATGAGATGTGATATCCAACTCCTTCCCATTCCAATCCTGAGACCCTTCCTATAGCATGAGATGTGCTATCTCAATGCTTATACCAAACCTGAGACCCTTCCTAAAGCTTGAGATGTGATATCCAACTCCTTCCCATTCCAATCCTGAGACTCTTCCTATAGCTTGAGATGTGATATCCGAAATCCTTCCCATTCCAATTCTGAGACCCTTCCTATACTATGAGACTTGATATCTCAATGCTTCTAATACCAAACCTGAGACCCGTCCTATAACATGAGATGTGATATCCAAATCTTTCCCCTTCCAAACCTTAGACCCTTCCTTTATCATGAGATGTGATATCCAACTCCTTCCCATTCCAATCCTGAGACCCTTCCGATATCATGAGATTTGTTATCTCAATGCTTCTAAAATCAAAATTGAGACCCGCCTATAACATGAGATGTGATATCCAAATCTTTCCCCTTCCAAACCTTAGACCCTTCCTTTATCATGAGATGCGATATCCAACTCCTTCCCATTCCAATCCTGAGACCCTCCCGATAGCAGAGATGTGATATCTCAATGCTTATACCAATCCTGAGACCCTTCCTATGGCCTGAGATGTCATATACAACTCCTTCCCAATCCAATCCTGAGACCCTTCCTATAGCATGAGATGTGATATCCAACTCCTTCCCATTCCAATCCTGAGACCCTTCCTATAGCATGAGATGTGATGTCTCAATGCTTCTAATACCAAACCTGAGATCCTTCCTATAACATGAGATGTGATATCCAACTCCTTCCCATTCCAATCCTGAGACCCTTCCTACAGAATGAGATGTGATGTCTCAATGCTTCTAATACCAAACCTGAGATCTTTCCTATAACATGAGATGTAATATCCAACTCCTTCCCATTCCAATCCTGAGACCCTTCCTATAGCATGAGATGTGCTATCTCAATGCTTATACCAAACCTGAGACCCTTCCTATAGCATGAAATGTGATACCCAAGTCCTTCCCATTCCAATCCTGAGACACTTCCTATAGCATGAGATGTGATATCTCAATGCTTATACCAAACCTGAGACCCTTCCTATAGCATGAGATGTGATATCCAACTCCTTCCCATTCCAATCCTGAGACCCTTCCTATAGCATGAGATGTGATGTCTCAATGCTTCTAATACCAAACCTGAGATCCTTCCTATAACATGAGATGTGATATCCAACTCCTTCCCATTCCAATCCCGAGACCCTTCCTATAGCATGAGATGTGATATCTCGATGCTTATACCAAACCTGAGACCCTTCCTATAGCATGAGATGTGATATCCAACTCCTTCCCATTCCAATCCTGAGACCCTTCCTATAGCATGAGATGTGATATCTCAATGCCTCTAATACCAAACCTGAGATCCTTCCTCTAACATGAAATGTGATATCCAACTCCTTCCCTTTCCAAACCTGAGAGCCTACCTATAGCATGAGATGTGATATCCAAGTCCTTCCCATTCCAATCCTTAGACCCTTCCTACAGCATGCAATATGATATCTCAATGATTCTAATAACAAACCTGAGACCCATCCTATAACATGAGATGGGATATCCAACTCCTTCCCATTCCAATCCTGAGACACTTCCGATAGCAGAGATGTGATATCTCAATGCTTATACCAAACCTGAGACCCTTCCTATAACATGAGATGTGATATCCAACTCCTTCCCGGTCCAAACCTGAGACCCTTCCTATAGCATATGTGATATCCAACTCCTTCCCATTCCAAACATGAGACCCTTCCTATAGCAAGAATGTAATATCCAACTCCTTCCCATTCCAATCCTGAGACCATTCCTATAGCATGAGATGTGATATCTCAATGCTTCTAATACCAAACCTGAGATCCTTCCTATGACATGAGATGTGATATCCAATTCCTCCCCATTCCAAACCTGAGAACCTTCCTACAGCATGCGATGTGATATCTCAATGCTTCTAATACCAAACCCGAGACCAGTCCTATAACATGAGATTGGATATCCAACTCCTTCCCCTTCCAAACCTGAGACCCTTCCTATAGCATGAGATGTGATATCCAACTTCTTCCCATTCCACTCCTGAGACCCTTCCTATAACATGAGATGTGATGTCTCAATGCTTCTAATACCAAACCTGAGATCTTTCCTATAACATGAGATGTGATATCCAACTCCTTCCCATTCCAATCCTGAGACCCTTCCTATAGCATGAGATGTGATATCTCAATGCCTCTAATACCAAACCTGAGATCCTTCCTCTAACATGAAATGTGATATCCAACTCCTTCCCTTTCCAAACCTGAGAGCCTACCTATAGCATGAGATGTGATATCCAAGTCCTTCCCATTCCAATCCTTAGACCCTTCCTACAGCATGCAATATTATATCTCAATGATTCTAATAACAAACCTGAGACCCATCCTATAACATGAGATGGGATATCCAACTCCTTCCCATTCCAATCCTGAGACACTTCCGATAGCAGAGATGTGATATCTCAATGCTTATACCAAACCTGAGACCCTTCCTATAACATGAGATGTGATATCCAACTCCTTCCCGGTCCAAACCTGAGACCCTTCCTATAGCATATGTGATATCCAACTCCTTCCCATTCCAAACATGAGACCCTTCCTATAGCAAGAATGTAATATCCAACTCCTTCCCATTCCAATCCTGAGACCATTCCTATAGCATGAGATGTGATATCTCAATGCTTCTAATACCAAACCTGAGATCCTTCCTATGACATGAGATGTGATATCCAATTCCTCCCCATTCCAAACCTGAGAACCTTCCTACAGCATGCGATGTGATATCTCAATGCTTCTAATACCAAACCCGAGACCAGTCCTATAACATGAGATTGGATATCCAACTCCTTCCCCTTCCAAACCTGAGACCCTTCCTATAGCATGAGATGTGATATCCAACTTCTTCCCATTCCACTCCTGAGACCCTTCCTATAACATGAGATGTGATGTCTCAATGCTTCTAATACCAAACCTGAGATCTTTCCTATAACATGAGATATGATATCCAACTCCTTCCCATTCCAATCCTGAGACCCTTCCTATAGCATGAGATGTGATATCTCAATGCTTATACCAAACCTGAGACCCTTCCTATAGCTTGAGATGTGATATCCAACTCCTTCCCATTCCAATCCTGAGACCCTTCCTATAGCATGAGATGTGATATCTCAAGGCCTCTAATACCAAACCTGAGATCCTTCCTCTAACATGAAATGTGATATCCAACTCCTTCCCCTTCCAAACCTGAGAGCCTTCCTATAGCATGAGATATGATATCCAAGTCCTTCCCATCCAATCCTGAGACCCTTCCTATAACATGAAATGTGATATCCAACTCCTTCCCATTCCAACCTGAGACCCTTCCTATAGCATGAGATGGGATATCCAACTCCTTCCAAATCCAATACTGATACCCTTCCGATAGCATGAGATGTGATATCCCAATGCTTCTACCAAACCTGAGACCCATACTATGGCATGAGATGTGATATCAAACTCCTTCCCATTCCAATCCTGAGACCCTACCTATAGCTTGAGATGTGATATCCAACTCCTTCCCATTCCAATTCTGAGACCCTTCCTATACCATGAGACTTGATATCTCAATGCTTCTAATACGAAACCTGAGACCCGTCCTATAACATGAGATGTGATATCCAAATCCTTCCCCTTCCAAACCTTAGACCCTTCCTTTATCATGAGATGTGATATCCAATTGCTTCCCATTCCAATCCTGAGACCCTTCCGATATCATGAGATGTGTTATCTCAATGCTTCTAATATCAAACTTGAGACCCTCCCTATAGCATGAGATGTGACATCCAAGTCCTCCCCATTCCAATCCTGAGACTCTTCCTATAGCATGAGATGTGATATCTCAATGCTT
The DNA here is from genome assembly GCF_040938575.1 of Ambystoma mexicanum. Taxonomy (NCBI): domain Eukaryota; kingdom Metazoa; phylum Chordata; class Amphibia; order Caudata; family Ambystomatidae; genus Ambystoma; species Ambystoma mexicanum. Next base: position 346,720,094 of record NC_090936.1, read on the forward strand.
CTAATACCAAACCTGAGACCCTTCCTATAACATGAGATGGGATATCCAACTCCTTCCCATTCCAATTCTGAGACCCTTCCGATAGCAGAGATGTGATATCTCAATGCTTATACCAAACCTGAGACCCTTCCTATGGACTGATTTGTCATATACAACTCCTTCCCATTCCAATCCTGAGACCCTTCCTATAGCATGAGATGTGATATCTCAATGCTTATACCAAATCCGAGACCCTTCCTATAGCATGAGATGTGATATCCAACTCCTTCCCATTCCAATCCTGAGACCCTTCCTATAGCATGAGATGTGATGTCTCAATGCTTCTAATACCAAACCTGAGATCCTTCCTATAACATGAGATGTGATATCCAACCCCTTCCCATTCCAATCCTGAGACCCTTATGATAGCATGAGATGTGATATCTCAATGCCTCTAATACCAAACCTGAGATACTTCTGATAGCATGAGATGTGATATCTCAATGCTTCTAGTACCAAACCTGAGATCCTTCCTATAACATGAGATGTGATTTCCAAATCCTTCCACTTCCAAACCTGAGACCCTCCCTTTAGCATGAGATGTGATATCCAACTCCTTCCCATTCCAATCCTGAGACCCTTCTGATAGCGTGATATGTGATATTTCAATGCCTCTAATACCAAACCTGAGATACTACCTCTAACATGAAATGTGATATCCATCTCCTTCCCTTTCCAAACCTGAGACCCTGCCTATAGCATGAGATGTGATATCAAAAGTCCTTCCCATTCCAATCCTGAGACCCTTCCTATAGCATGTGATGTGATATCTCAATGCTTATACCAAACCTGAGACCCTTCCTATGGCATGAGATGTCATATACAACTCCTTCCCATTCCAATCCTGAGACCCTTCCTATAGCATGAGATGTGATATCTCAATGCTAATACCAAACCTGAGACCCTTCCTATGGCATGAGATGTGATATCCAACTTCTTCCCATTCCAATCCTGAGACCCTTCCTATAACATGAGATGTGATGTCTCAATGCTTCTAATACCAAACATGAGACCCTTCCTATAACATGAGATGGGATATCCAACTCCTTCCCATTCCAATCCTGAGACCCTTCCGATAGCAGAGATGTGATATCTCAATGCTTATACCAAACCTGAGACCCTTCCTATGGCCTGAGATGTCATATACAACTCCTTCCCATTCCAATCCTGAGACCGTTCCTATAGCATGAGATGTGATATCTCAATGCTTATACCAAATCTGAGACCCTTCCTATAGCATGAGATGTGATATCCAACTCCTTCCCATTCCAATCCTGAGACCCTTCCTATAGCATGAGATGTGATGTCTCAATGCTTCTAATACCAAACCTGAGATCCTTCCTATAACATGAGATGTGATATCCAACTCCTTCCCATTCCAATCCTGAGACCCTTATGATAGCATGAGATGTGATATCTCAATGCCTCTAATACCAAACCTGAGATACTTCCGATAGCATGAGATGTGATATCTCAATGCTTCTAATACCAAACCTGAGATCCTTCCTATAACATGAGATGTGATTTCCAAATCCTTCCCCTTCCAAACCTGAGACCCTCTCTTTAGCATGAGATGTGATATCCAACTCCTTCCCATTCCAATCCTGAGACCCTTCTGATAGCATGAGATGTGATATTTCAATGCCTCTAATACCAAACCTGAGATCCTACCTCTAACATGAAATGTGATATCCATCTCCTTCCCTTTCCAAACCTGAGACCCTGCCTATAGCATGAGATGTGATATCCAAGTCCTTCCCATTACAATCCTGAGACCCTTCCTATAGCATGTGATGTGATATCTCAATGCTTATACCAAACCTGAGACCCTTCCTATGGCATGAGATGTCATATACAACTCCTTCCCATTCCAAACCTGAGACCCTTCCTATAGCATGAGATGTGATATCTCAATGCTTATACCAAACCTGAGACGCTTCCTATAGCATGAGATGTGATATCCAACTTCTTCCCATTCCAATCCTGAGACCCTTCCTATAACATGAGGTGTGATGTCTCAATGCTTCTAATACCAAACCTGAGATCTTTCCTATAACATGAGATGTGATATCCAACTCCTTCCCATTCCAATCCTGAGACCCTTCCTATAGCATGAGATGTGATATCACAATGCTTATACCAAACCTGAGACCTTTCCTATAGCTTGAGATGTGATATCCAACTCCTTCCCATTCCAATCCTGAGACCCTTCCTATAGCATGAGATGTGATATCTCAAGGCCTCTAATACCAAACCTGAGATCGTTCCTCTAACATGAAATGTGATATCCAACTCCTTCCCCTTCCAAACCTGAGAGCCTTCCTATAGCATGAGATATGATAGCCAAGTCCTTCCAATTCCAATCCTGAGACCCTTCCTATAACATGAAATGTGATATCCAACTCCTTCCCATTCCAACCTGAGACCCTTCCTATAGCATGAGATGGGATATCTCAATGCTTCTAATACCAAACCTGAGACTCTTCCTATAACATGAGATGGGATATCCAACTCCTTCCCATTCCAATCCTGAGACCCTTCCGATAGCAGAGATGTGATATCTCAATGCTTATACCAAACCTGAGACCCTTCCTATGGCCTGAGATGTGATATCCAACTGCTTCCCATTCCAATCCTGAGACCCTTCCTATAGCATGAGATGTGATGTCTCAATGCTTCTAATACCAAACCTGAGATCCTTCCTATAACATGAGATGTGATTTCCAAATCCTTCCCCTTCCAAACCTGAGACCCTCCCTTTAGCATGAGATGTGATATCCAACTCCTTCCCATTCCAATCCTGAGACCCTTCTGATAGCATGAGATGTGATATCTCAATGCCTCTAATACCAAACCTGAGATCCTACCTCTAACATGAAATGTGATATCCATATCCTTCCCTTTCCAAACCTGAGACCCTGTCTATAGCATGAGATGTCATACACAACTCCTTCCCATTCCAATCCTGAGACCCTTCCTATAGCACGAGATGTGATATCTCAATGCTTATACCAAACCTGAGACCCTTCCTATAGCATGAGATGTGATATCCAACTCCTTCCCATTCCAATCCTGAGACCCTTCCTATAGCATGAGATGTGATATCCAACTCCTTCCCATTCCAATCCTGAGACCCTTCCTATAGCCTGAGATGTGATATCTCAATGCCTCTAATACCAAACCTGAGATCCTTCCTCTAACATGAAATGTGATATCCAACTCCTTCCCTTTCCAAACCTGAGAGCCTATCTATAGCATGAGATGTGATATCCAAGTCCTTCCCATTCCAATCCTGAGACACTTCCGATAGCAGAGATGTGATATCTCAATGCTTATACCAAACCTGAGACCCTTCCTATAACATGAGATGTGATATCCAACTCCTTCCCGTTCCAAACCTGAGACCCTTCCTTTAGCATGAGATGTGATATCCAGCTCCTTCCCATTCCAATCCTGAGACACTTCCGATAGCATGAGATGTGATATCTCAATGCTTCTAATATCAAAACTGAGACCCTCCCTATAGCATGATATGTGATATCTAAGTCCTTCCCATTCCAATCCTGAGACCCTATCCTATAGCATGAGATGTGATATCTCAATGCTTCTACCAAACCTGAGACCCTTCCTTTAGCATGAGATGTGATAACCAACTCCTTCCCATTCCAATCCTGAGACCCTTCCTATAGCATGAGATGTGATATCTCAATACTTCTAATACCAAACCTGAGATCCATCCGATAACATGAGATGTGATATCCAAATCCTTCCCCTTCCAAACCTGAGACCCTCCCTTTAGCATGAGATGTGATATCCAACTCCTTCCCATTCCAATCCTGAGACCCTTCTGATAGCATGAGATGTGATATCTCAATGCTTCTATACCAAACCTGAGATCCTTCCGATAGCATGAGATGTGATATCTCAATGCTTCTAATACCAAACCTGAGATCCTTCCTATAACATGAAATGTGATATCCAACTCTTTCCCCTTCCAAACCTGAGAGCCTTCCTATAGCATGAGATGTGATATCCAAGTCCTTCCCATTCCAATCCTGAGACCCTTCCTATAACTTGAGATGTGATATCCAACTCCTTCCCATTCCAACCTGAGACCCTTCCTATAGCATGAGATGGGATATCCAACTCCTTCCAAATCCAATCCTGATACCCTTCCGATAGCATGAGATGTGATATCCCAATGCTTCTACCAAACCTGAGACCCATACTATGGCATGAGATGTGATATCAAACTCCTTCCCCTTCCAAACCTTAGACCCTTCCTTTATCATGAGATGTGATATCCAACTCCTTCCCATTCCATCCCTGAGACCCTTCCGATATCATGAGATGTGATATCTCAATGCTTATAATATCAAACTTGAGACCCTCCCTATAGCATGAGATGTGATATCCAAGTCCTTCCCATTCCAATCCTGAGACCATTCCTATAGCATGAGATGTGATATCTCAATGCTTCTAAAACCAAACCTGAGACCCTTCCTATAACATGAGATGGGAATATCCAACTCCTTTCCGATCCAATCCTGAGACCCTTCCGATAGCAGAGATGTGATATCTCAATGCTTATACCAAACCTGAGATCCTTCCTATAACATGAGATGTGATATCCAACTCCTTCCCATTCCAATCCTGAGATACTTCCTATAGCATGAGATGTGATATCTCACTGCTTATACCAAACCTGAGACCCTTCCTATAGCATGAGATGTGATATCCAACTCCTTCCCATTCCAATCCTGGGACCCTTCCTATAGTATGAGATGTGATATCTCAATGCTTCTAATATCAAACTTGAGACCCTCCCTATAGCATGAGATGTGATATCCAAGTCCTTCCGATTCCAATCCTGAGACACTTCCTATAGCATGAGATGTGATATCTCAATGCTTCTAATACCAAACCTGAGACTCTTCCTATAACATGAGATGGGATATCCAACTCCTTCCCATTCCAATCCTGAGACCCTTCCGATAGCATGAGATGTGATGTCTCAATGCTTCTAATACCAAACCTGAGATCCTTCCTATAACATGAGATGTGATATCCAACTCCTTCCCATTCCAATCCTGAGACCTTTCCTATAGCATGAGATGTGATATCCAACTCCTTCCCATTCCAATCCTGAGACCCTTCCTATAGCATGAGATGTGATATCTCACTGCCTCTAATACCAAACCTGAGATCCTTCCTCTAACATGAAATGTGATATCGAACTCCTTCCCTTTCCAAACCTGAGAGCCTACCTATAGCATGAGATGGGATATCCAACACCTTCCCATTCCAATCCTGAGACACTTCCGATAGCAGAGATGTGATATCTCAATGCTTATACCAAAACTGAGACCCTTCCTATAACATGAGATGTGATATCCAACTCCTTCCCATTCCAATCCTGAGACTCTTCCTATAGCTTGAGATGTGATATCCAAATCCTTCCCATTCCAATCCTGAGACTCTTCCGATATCATGAGATTTGTTATCTCAATGCTTCTAATATCAAAATTGAGACCCGTCCTATAACATGAGATGTGATATCCAAACCTTTCCCCTTCCAAACCTTAGACCCTTCCTTTGTCATGAGATGGGATATCCAACTCCTTCCCATTCCAATCCTGAGACCCTTCCGATAGCAGAGATGTGATATCTCAATGCTTATACCAATCCTGAGACCCTTCCTATGGCCTGAGATGTCATATACAACTCCTTCCCAATCCAATCCTGAGACCCTTCCAATATCATGAGATGTGATATCTCAATGCTTATACCAAATATGAGACCCTTCCTATAGCATGAGATGTGATATCCAACTCCTTCCCATTCCAATCCTGAGACCCTTCCTATAGCATGAGATGTGATGTCTCAATGCTTCTAATACCACACCTGAGAACCTTCCTACAGCATGCGATGTGATATCTCAATGCTTCTAATACCAAACCTGAGACCAGTCCTATAACATGAGATTGGATATCCAACTCCTTCCCCTTCCAAACCTGAGACCCTTCCTATAGCATGAGATGTGATATCCAACTTCTTCCCATTCCAATCCGGAGACCCTTCCTATAACATGAGATGTGATGTCTCAATGCTTCTAATACCAAACCTGAGATCTTTCCTATAACATGAGATGTAATATCCAACTCCTTCCCATTCCAATCCTGAGACCCTTCCTATAGCATGGAATGTGCTATCCCAATGCTTATACCAAACCTGAGACCCTTCCTAAAGCTTGAGATGTGATATCCAACTCCTTCCCATTCCAATCCTGAGACCCTTCCTATAGCATGATATATCATATCTCAATGCCTCTAATACCAAACCTGAGATCCTTCCTCTAACATGAAATGTGATATCGAACTCCTTCCCTTTCCAAACCTGAGAGCCTACCTATAGCATGAGATGTGATATCCAAGTCCTTCCCATTCCAATCCTTAGACCCTTCCTACAGCATGCAACATTATATCTCAATGATTCTAATAACAAACCTGAGACCCGTCCTATAACATGAGATGGGATATCCAACACCTTCCCATTCCAATCCTGAGACACTTCCGATAGCAGAGATGTGATATCTCAATGCTTATAACAAACCTGAGACCCTTCCTATAACATGAGATGTGATATCCAACTCCTTCCCGTTTCAAACCTGAGACCCTTCCTATAGCATATGTGATATCCAACTCCTTCCCTTTCCAAACATGAGACCCTTCCTATAGCAAGAATGTAATATCCAACTCCTTCCCATTCCAATCCTGAGACCATTCCTATAGCATGAGATGTGATATCTCAATGCTTCTAATACCAAACGTGAGATCCTTCCTATGACATGAGATGTGATATCCAATTCCTCCCCATTCCAAACCTGAGAACCTTCCTATAACATGATATGTGATGTCTCAATGCTTCTAATACCAAACCTGAGATCTTTCCTATAACATGAGATGTGATATCCAACTCCTTCCCATTCCAATCCTGAGACCCTTCCTATAGCATGAGATGTGCTATCTCAATGCTTATACCAAACCTGAGACCCTTCCTAAAGCTTGAGATGTGATATCCAACTCCTTCCCATTCCAATCCTGAGACCCTTCCTATAACATGAAATTTGATATCCAACTCCTTCCCATTCCAACCTGAGACCCTTCCTATAGCATGAGATGGGATATACAACTCCTTCCAAATCCAATACTGATACCCTTCCAATAGCATGAGATGTGATATCCCAATGCTTCTACCAAACCTGAGAACCATACTATGGCATGAGATGTGATATCAAACTCCTTCCCATTCCAATCCTGAGACTCTTCCTATAGCTTGAGATGTGATATCCGAAATCCTTCCCATTCCAATTCTGAGACCCTTCCTATACCATGAGACTTGATATCTCAGTGCTTCTAATACCAAACCTGAGACCCGTCCTATAACATGAGATGTGATATCCAAATCTTTCCCCTTCCAAACCTTAGACCCTTCCTTTATCATGAGATGTGATATCCAACTCCTTCCCATTCCAATCCTGAGACCCTTCCGATATCATGAGATTTGTTATCTCAATGCTTCTAATATCAAAATTGAGACCCGTCCTATAACATGAGATGTGATATCCAAATCTTTCCCCTTCCAAACCTTAGACCCTTCCTTTATCATGAGATGGGATATCCAACTCCTTCCCATTCCAATCCTGAGACCCTTCCGATAGCAGAGATGTGATATCTCAATGCTTATACCAATCCTGAGACCCTTCCTATGGCCTGAGATGTCATATACAACTCCTTCCCATTCCAATCCTGAGACCGTTCCTATAGCATGAGATGTGATATCTCAATGCTTATACCAAATCTGAGACCCTTCCTATAGCATGAGATGTGATATCCAACTCCTTCCCATTCCAATCCTGAGACCCTTCCTATAGCATGAGATGTGATGTCTCAATGCTTCTAATACCAAACCTGAGATCCTTCCTATAACATGAGATGTGATATCCAACTCCTTCCCATTCCAATCCTGAGACCCTTATGATAGCATGAGATGTGATATCTCAATGCCTCTAATACCAAACCTGAGATACTTCCGATAGCATGAGATGTGATATCTCAATGCTTCTAATACCAAACCTGAGATCCTTCCTATAACATGAGATGTGATTTCCAAATCCTTCCCCTTCCAAACCTGAGACCCTCCCTTTAGCATGAGATGTGATATCCAACTCCTTCCCATTCCAATCCTGAGACCCTTCTGATAGCATGAGATGTGATATTTCAATGCCTCTAATACCAAACCTGAGATCCTACCTCTAACATGAAATGTGATATCCATCTCCTTCCCTTTCCAAACCTGAGACCCTGCCTATAGCATGAGATGTGATATCCAAGTCCTTCCCATTACAATCCTGAGACCCTTCCTATAGCATGTGATGTGATATCTCAATGCTTATACCAAACCTGAGACCCTTCCTATGGCATGAGATGTCATATACAACTCCTTCCCATTCCAAACCTGAGACCCTTCCTATAGCATGAGATGTGATATCTCAATGCTTATACCAAACCTGAGACGCTTCCTATAGCATGAGATGTGATATCCAACTTCTTCCCATTCCAATCCTGAGACCCTTCCTATAACATGAGGTGTGATGTCTCAATGCTTCTAATACCAAACCTGAGATCTTTCCTATAACATGAGATGTGATATCCAACTCCTTCCCATTCCAATCCTGAGACCCTTCCTATAGCATGAGATGTGATATCACAATGCTTATACCAAACCTGAGACCTTTCCTATAGCTTGAGATGTGATATCCAACTCCTTCCCATTCCAATCCTGAGACCCTTCCTATAGCATGAGATGTGATATCTCAAGGCCTCTAATACCAAACCTGAGATCGTTCCTCTAACATGAAATGTGATATCCAACTCCTTCCCCTTCCAAACCTGAGAGCCTTCCTATAGCATGAGATATGATAGCCAAGTCCTTCCAATTCCAATCCTGAGACCCTTCCTATAACATGAAATGTGATATCCAACTCCTTCCCATTCCAACCTGAGACCCTTCCTATAGCATGAGATGGGATATCTCAATGCTTCTAATACCAAACCTGAGACTCTTCCTATAACATGAGATGGGATATCCAACTCCTTCCCATTCCAATCCTGAGACCCTTCCGATAGCAGAGATGTGATATCTCAATGCTTATACCAAACCTGAGACCCTTCCTATGGCCTGAGATGTGATATCCAACTGCTTCCCATTCCAATCCTGAGACCCTTCCTATAGCATGAGATGTGATGTCTCAATGCTTCTAATACCAAACCTGAGATCCTTCCTATAACATGAGATGTGATTTCCAAATCCTTCCCCTTCCAAACCTGAGACCCTCCCTTTAGCATGAGATGTGATATCCAACTCCTTCCCATTCCAATCCTGAGACCCTTCTGATAGCATGAGATGTGATATCTCAATGCCTCTAATACCAAACCTGAGATCCTACCTCTAACATGAAATGTGATATCCATATCCTTCCCTTTCCAAACCTGAGACCCTGTCTATAGCATGAGATGTCATACACAACTCCTTCCCATTCCAATCCTGAGACCCTTCCTATAGCACGAGATGTGATATCTCAATGCTTATACCAAACCTGAGACCCTTCCTATAGCATGAGATGTGATATCCAACTCCTTCCCATTCCAATCCTGAGACCCTTCCTATAGCATGAGATGTGATATCCAACTCCTTCCCATTCCAATCCTGAGACCCTTCCTATAGCCTGAGATGTGATATCTCAATGCCTCTAATACCAAACCTGAGATCCTTCCTCTAACATGAAATGTGATATCCAACTCCTTCCCTTTCCAAACCTGAGAGCCTATCTATAGCATGAGATGTGATATCCAAGTCCTTCCCATTCCAATCCTGAGACACTTCCGATAGCATGAGATGTGATATCTCAATGCTTCTAATATCAAAACTGAGACCCTCCCTATAGCATGATATGTGATATCTAAGTCCTTCCCATTCCAATCCTGAGACCCTATCCTATAGCATGAGATGTGATATCTCAATGCTTCTACCAAACCTGAGACCCTTCCTTTAGCATGAGATGTGATAACCAACTCCTTCCCATTCCAATCCTGAGACCCTTCCTATAGCATGAGATGTGATATCTCAATACTTCTAATACCAAACCTGAGATCCATCCGATAACATGAGATGTGATATCCAAATCCTTCCCCTTCCAAACCTGAGACCCTCCCTTTAGCATGAGATGTGATATCCAACTCCTTCCCATTCCAATCCTGAGACCCTTCTGATAGCATGAGATGTGATATCTCAATGCTTCTATACCAAACCTGAGATCCTTCCGATAGCATGAGATGTGATATCTCAATGCTTCTAATACCAAACCTGAGATCCTTCCTATAACATGAAATGTGATATCCAACTCTTTCCCCTTCCAAACCTGAGAGCCTTCCTATAGCATGAGATGTGATATCCAAGTCCTTCCCATTCCAATCCTGAGACCCTTCCTATAACTTGAGATGTGATATCCAACTCCTTCCCATTCCAACCTGAGACCCTTCCTATAGCATGAGATGGGATATCCAACTCCTTCCAAATCCAATCCTGATACCCTTCCGATAGCATGAGATGTGATATCCCAATGCTTCTACCAAACCTGAGACCCATACTATGGCATGAGATGTGATATCAAACTCCTTCCCCTTCCAAACCTTAGACCCTTCCTTTATCATGAGATGTGATATCCAACTCCTTCCCATTCCATCCCTGAGACCCTTCCGATATCATGAGATGTGATATCTCAATGCTTATAATATCAAACTTGAGACCCTCCCTATAGCATGAGATGTGATATCCAAGTCCTTCCCATTCCAATCCTGAGACCATTCCTATAGCATGAGATGTGATATCTCAATGCTTCTAAAACCAAACCTGAGACCCTTCCTATAACATGAGATGGGAATATCCAACTCCTTTCCGATCCAATCCTGAGACCCTTCCGATAGCAGAGATGTGATATCTCAATGCTTATACCAAACCTGAGATCCTTCCTATAACATGAGATGTGATATCCAACTCCTTCCCATTCCAATCCTGAGATACTTCCTATAGCATGAGATGTGATATCTCACTGCTTATACCAAACCTGAGACCCTTCCTATAGCATGAGATGTGATATCCAACTCCTTCCCATTCCAATCCTGGGACCCTTCCTATAGTATGAGATGTGATATCTCAATGCTTCTAATATCAAACTTGAGACCCTCCCTATAGCATGAGATGTGATATCCAAGTCCTTCCGATTCCAATCCTGAGACACTTCCTATAGCATGAGATGTGATATCTCAATGCTTCTAATACCAAACCTGAGACTCTTCCTATAACATGAGATGGGATATCCAACTCCTTCCCATTCCAATCCTGAGACCCTTCCGATAGCATGAGATGTGATGTCTCAATGCTTCTAATACCAAACCTGAGATCCTTCCTATAACATGAGATGTGATATCCAACTCCTTCCCATTCCAATCCTGAGACCTTTCCTATAGCATGAGATGTGATATCCAACTCCTTCCCATTCCAATCCTGAGACCCTTCCTATAGCATGAGATGTGATATCTCAATGCCTCTAATACCAAACCTGAGATCCTTCCTCTAACATGAAATGTGATATCGAACTCCTTCCCTTTCCAAACCTGAGAGCCTACCTATAGCATGAGATGGGATATCCAACACCTTCCCATTCCAATCCTGAGACACTTCCGATAGCAGAGATGTGATATCTCAATGCTTATACCAAAACTGAGACCCTTCCTATAACATGAGATGTGATATCCAACTCCTTCCCATTCCAATCCTGAGACTCTTCCTATAGCTTGAGATGTGATATCCAAATCCTTCCCATTCCAATCCTGAGACTCTTCCGATATCATGAGATTTGTTATCTCAATGCTTCTAATATCAAAATTGAGACCCGTCCTGTAACATGAGATGTGATATCCAAACCTTTCCCCTTCCAAACCTTAGACCCTTCCTTTATCATGAGATGGGATATCCAACTCCTTCCCATTCCAATCCTGAGACCCTTCCGATAGCAGAGATGTGATATCTCAATGCTTATACCAATCCTGAGACCCTTCCTATGGCCTGAGATGTCATATACAACTCCTTCCCAATCCAATCCTGAGACCCTTCCAATATCATGAGATGTGATATCTCAATGCTTATACCAAATATGAGACCCTTCCTATAGCATGAGATGTGATGTCTCAATGCTTCTAATACCACACCTGAGAACCTTCCTACAGCATGCGATGTGATATCTCAATGCTTCTAATACCAAACCTGAGACCAGTCCTATAACATGAGATTGGATATCCAACTCCTTCCCCTTCCAAACCTGAGACCCTTCCTATAGCATGAGATGTGATATCCAACTTCTTCCCATTCCAATCCTGAGACCCTTCCTATAACATGGGATGTGATGTCTCAATGCTTCTAATACCAAACCTGAGATCTTTCCTATAACATGAGATGTAATATCCAACTCCTTCCCATTCCAATCCTGAGACCCTTCCTATAGCATGGAATGTGCTATCCCAATGCTTATACCAAACCTGAGACCCTTCCTAAAGCTTGAGATGTGATATCCAACTCCTTCCCATTCCAATCCTGAGACCCTTCCTATAGCATGATATATCATATCTCAATGCCTCTAATACCAAACCTGAGATCCTTCCTCTAACATGAAATGTGATATCGAACTCCTTCCCTTTCCAAACCTGAGAGCCTACCTATAGCATGAGATGTGATATCCAAGTCCTTCCCATTCCAATCCTTAGACCCTTCCTACAGCATGCAACATTATATCTCAATGATTCTAATAACAAACCTGAGACCCGTCCTATAACATGAGATGGGATATCCAACACCTTCCCATTCCAATCCTGAGACACTTCCGATAGCAGAGATGTGATATCTCAATGCTTATAACAAACCTGAGACCCTTCCTATAACATGAGATGTGATATCCAACTCCTTCCCGTTTCAAACCTGAGACCCTTCCTATAGCATATGTGATATCCAACTCCTTCCCTTTCCAAACATGAGACCCTTCCTATAGCAAGAATGTAATATCCAACTCCTTCCCATTCCAATCCTGAGACCATTCCTATAGCATGAGATGTGATATCTCAATGCTTCTAATACCAAACGTGAGATCCTTCCTATGACATGAGATGTGATATCCAATTCCTCCCCATTCCAAACCTGAGAACCTTCCTATAACATGATATGTGATGTCTCAATGCTTCTAATACCAAACCTGAGATCTTTCCTATAACATGAGATGTGATATCCAACTCCTTCCCATTCCAATCCTGAGACCCTTCCTATAGCATGAGATGTGCTATCTCAATGCTTATACCAAACCTGAGACCCTTCCTAAAGCTTGAGATGTGATATCCAACTCCTTCCCATTCCAATCCTGAGACCCTTCCTATAACATGAAATTTGATATCCAACTCCTTCCCATTCCAACCTGAGACCCTTCCTATAGCATGAGATGGGATATACAACTCCTTCCAAATCCAATACTGATACCCTTCCAATAGCATGAGATGTGATATCCCAATGCTTCTACCAAACCTGAGAACCATACTATGGCATGAGATGTGATATCAAACTCCTTCCCATTCCAATCCTGAGACTCTTCCTATAGCTTGAGATGTGATATCCGAAATCCTTCCCATTCCAATTCTGAGACCCTTCCTATACCATGAGACTTGATATCTCAGTGCTTCTAATACCAAACCTGAGACCCGTCCTATAACATGAGATGTGATATCCAAATCTTTCCCCTTCCAAACCTTAGACCCTTCCTTTATCATGAGATGTGATATCCAACTCCTTCCCATTCCAATCCTGAGACCCTTCCGATATCATGAGATTTGTTATCTCAATGCTTCTAATATCAAAATTGAGACCCGTCCTATAACATGAGATGTGATATCCAAATCTTTCCCCTTCCAAACCTTAGACCCTTCCTTTATCATGAGATGGGATATCCAACTCCTTCCCATTCCAATCCTGAGACCCTTCCGATAGCAGAGATGTGATATCTCAATGCTTATACCAATCCTGAGACCCTTCCTATGGCCTGAGACGTCATATACAACTCCTTCCCAATCCAATCCTGAGACCCTTCCTATAGCATGAGATGTGATATCTCAATGCTTATACCAAATCTGAGACCCTTCCTATAGCATGCGATGTGATATCCAACTCCTTCCCATTCCAATCCTGAGACCGTTCCTATAGCATGAGATGTGATGTCTCAATGCTTCTAATACCAAACCTGAGATCCTTCCTACAACATGAGATGTGATATCCAACTCCTTCCCATTCCAATCCTGAGACCCTTCCTATAGCATGAGATGTGATGTCTCAATGCTTCTAATACCAAACCTGAGAACCTTCCTACAGCATGCGATGTGATATCTCAATGCTTCTAATACCAAACCTGAGACCAGTCCTATAACATGAGATTGGATATCCAACTCCTTCCCCTTCCAAACCTGGGACCCTTCCTATAGCATGAGATGTGATATCCAACTTCTTCCCATTCCAATCGTGAGACCCTTCCTATAACATGAGATGTGATGTCTCAATGCTTCTAATACCAAACCTGAGATCTTTCCTATAACATGAGATGTAATATCCAACTCCTTCCCATTCCAATCCTGAGACCCTTCCTATAGCATGAGATGTGCTATCTCAATGCTTATACCAAACCTGAGACCCTTCCTATAGCATGAGATGTGATATCCAACTCCTTCCCTTTCCAAACCTGAGAGCCTACCGATAGCATGAGATGGGATATCCAACACCTTCCCATTCCAATCCTGAGACCCTTCTGATAGCATGAGATGTGATATCTCAATGCCTCTAATACCAAACCTGAGATCCTACCTCTAACATGAAATGTGATATCCATATCCTTCCCTTTCCAAACCTGAGACCCTGTCTATAGCATGAGATGTCATACACAACTCCTTCCCATTCCAATCCTGAGACCCTTCCTATAGCACGAGATGTGATATCTCAATGCTTATACCAAACCTGAGACCCTTCCTATAGCATGAGATGTGATATCCAACTCCTTCCCATTCCAATCCTGAGACCCTTCCTATAGCATGAGATGTGATATCCAACTCCTTCCCATTCCAATCCTGAGACCCTTCCTATAGCCTGAGATGTGATATCTCAATGCCTCTAATACCAAACCTGAGATCCTTCCTCTAACATGAAATGTGATATCCAACTCCTTCCCTTTCCAAACCTGAGAGCCTATCTATAGCATGAGATGTGATATCCAAGTCCTTCCCATTCCAATCCTGAGACACTTCCGATAGCAGAGATGTGATATCTCAATGCTTATACCAAACCTGAGACCCTTCCTATAACATGAGATGTGATATCCAACTCCTTCCCGTTCCAAACCTGAGACCCTTCCTTTAGCATGAGATGTGATATCCAGCTCCTTCCCATTCCAATCCTGAGACACTTCCGATAGCATGAGATGTGATATCTCAATGCTTCTAATATCAAAACTGAGACCCTCCCTATAGCATGATATGTGATATCTAAGTCCTTCCCATTCCAATCCTGAGACCCTTCCTATAGCATGAGATGTGATATCTCAATGCTTCTACCAAACCTGAGACCCTTCCTTTAGCATGAGATGTGATAACCAACTCCTTCCCATTCCAATCCTGAGACCCTTCCTATAGCATGAGATGTGATATCTCAATACTTCTAATACCAAACCTGAGATCCATCCGATAACATGAGATGTGATATCCAAATCCTTCCCCTTCCAAACCTGAGACCCTCCCTTTAGCATGAGATGTGATATCCAACTCCTTCCCATTCCAATCCTGAGACCCTTCTGATAGCATGAGATGTGATATCTCAATGCTTCTATACCAAACCTGAGATCCTTCCGATAGCATGAGATGTGATATCTCAATGCTTCTAATACCAAACCTGAGATCCTTCCTATAACATGAAATGTGATATCCAACTCTTTCCCCTTCCAAACCTGAGAGCCTTCCTATAGCATGAGATGTGATATCCAAGTCCTTCCCATTCCAATCCTGAGACCCTTCCTATAACTTGAGATGTGATATCCAACTCCTTCCCATTCCAACCTGAGACCCTTCCTATAGCATGAGATGGGATATCCAACTCCTTCCAAATCCAATCCTGATACCCTTCCGATAGCATGAGATGTGATATCCCAATGCTTCTACCAAACCTGAGACCCATACTATGGCATGAGATGTGATATCAAACTCCTTCCCCTTCCAAACCTTAGACCCTTCCTTTATCATGAGATGTGATATCCAACTCCTTCCCATTCCATCCCTGAGACCCTTCCGATATCATGAGATGTGATATCTCAATGCTTATAATATCAAACTTGAGACCCTCCCTATAGCATGAGATGTGATATCCAAGTCCTTCCCATTCCAATCCTGAGACCATTCCTATAGCATGAGATGTGATATCTCAATGCTTCTAAAACCAAACCTGAGACCCTTCCTATAACATGAGATGGGAATATCCAACTCCTTTCCGATCCAATCCTGAGACCCTTCCGATAGCAGAGATGTGATATCTCAATGCTTATACCAAACCTGAGATCCTTCCTATAACATGAGATGTGATATCCAACTCCTTCCCATTCCAATCCTGAGATACTTCCTATAGCATGAGATGTGATATCTCACTGCTTATACCAAACCTGAGACCCTTCCTATAGCATGAGATGTGATATCCAACTCCTTCCCATTCCAATCCTGGGACCCTTCCTATAGTATGAGATGTGATATCTCAATGCTTCTAATATCAAACTTGAGACCCTCCCTATAGCATGAGATGTGATATCCAAGTCCTTCCGATTCCAATCCTGAGACACTTCTTATAGCATGAGATGTGATATCTCAATGCTTCTAATACCAAACCTGAGACTCTTCCTATAACATGAGATGGGATATCCAACTCCTTCCCATTCCAATCCTGAGACCCTTCCGATAGCATGAGATGTGATGTCTCAATGCTTCTAATACCAAACCTGAGATCCTTCCTATAACATGAGATGTGATATCCAACTCCTTCCCATTCCAATCCTGAGACCTTTCCTATAGCATGAGATGTGATATCCAACTCCTTCCCATTCCAATCCTGAGACCCTTCCTATATCATGAGATGTGATATCTCAATGCCTCTAATACCAAACCTGAGATCCTTCCTCTAACATGAAATGTGATATCGAACTCCTTCCCTTTCCAAACCTGAGAGCCTACCTATAGCATGAGATGGGATATCCAACACCTTCCCATTCTAATCCTGAGACACTTCCGATAGCAGAGATGTGATATCTCAATGCTTATACCAAAACTGAGACCCTTCCTATAACATGAGATGTGATATCCAACTCCTTCCCATTCCAATCCTGAGACTCTTCCTATAGCTTGAGATGTGATATCCAAATCCTTCCCATTCCAATCCTGAGACCCTGTCTATAGCATGAGATGTCATACACAACTCCTTCCCATTCCAATCCTGAGACCCTTCCTATAGCACGAAATGTGATATCTCAATGCTTATACCAAACCTGAGACCCTTCCTATAGCATGAGATGTGATATCCAACTCCTTCCCATTCCAATCCTGAGACCCTTCCTATAGCATGAGATGTGATATCCAACTCCTTCCCATTCCAATCCTGAGACCCTTCCTATAGCCTGAGATGTGATATCTCAATGCCTCTAATACCAAACCTGAGATCCTTCCTCTAACATGAAATGTGATATCCAACTCCTTCCCTTTCCAAACCTGAGAGCCTATCTATAGCATGAGATGTGATATCCAAGTCCTTCCCATTCCAATCCTGAGACACTTCCGATAGCAGAGATGTGATATCTCAATGCTTATACCAAACCTGAGACCCTTCCTATAACATGAGATGTGATATCCAACTCCTTCCCGTTCCAAACCTGAGACCCTTCCTTTAGCATGAGATGTGATATCCAGCTCCTTCCCATTCCAATCCTGAGACACTTCCGATAGCATGAGATGTGATATCTCAATGCTTCTAATATCAAAACTGAGACCCTCCCTATAGCATGATATGTGATATCTAAGTCCTTCCCATTCCAATCCTGAGACCCTTCCTATAGCATGAGATGTGATATCTCAATGCTTCTACCAAACCTGAGACCCTTCCTTTAGCATGAGATGTGATAACCAACTCCTTCCCATTCCAATCCTGAGACCCTTCCTATAGCATGAGATGTGATATCTCAATACTTCTAATACCAAACCTGAGATCCATCCGATAACATGAGATGTGATATCCAAATCCTTCCCCTTCCAAACCTGAGACCCTCCCTTTAGCATGAGATGTGATATCCAACTCCTTCCCATTCCAATCCTGAGACCCTTCTGATAGCATGAGATGTGATATCTCAATGCTTCTATACCAAACCTGAGATCCTTCCGATAGCATGAGATGTGATATCTCAATGCTTCTAATACCAAACCTGAGATCCTTCCTATAACATGAAATGTGATATCCAACTCTTTCCCCTTCCAAACCTGAGAGCCTTCCTATAGCATGAGATGTGATATCCAAATCCTTCCCCTTCCAAACCTGAGACCCTCCCTTTAGCATGAGATGTGATATCCAACTCCTTCCCATTCCAACCTGAGACCCTTCCTATAGCATGAGATGGGATATCCAACTCCTTCCAAATCCAATCCTGATACCCTTCCGATAGCATGAGATGTGATATCCCAATGCTTCTACCAAACCTGAGACCCATACTATGGCATGAGATGTGATATCAAACTCCTTCCCCTTCCAAACCTTAGACCCTTCCTTTATCATGAGATGTGATATCCAACTCCTTCCCATTCCATCCCTGAGACCCTTCCGATATCATGAGATGTGATATCTCAATGCTTATAATATCAAACTTGAGACCCTCCCTATAGCATGAGATGTGATATCCAAGTCCTTCCCATTCCAATCCTGAGACCATTCCTATAGCATGAGATGTGATATCTCAATGCTTCTAAAACCAAACCTGAGACCCTTCCTATAACATGAGATGGGAATATCCAACTCCTTTCCGATCCAATCCTGAGACCCTTCCGATAGCAGAGATGTGATATCTCAATGCTTATACCAAACCTGAGATCCTTCCTATAACATGAGATGTGATATCCAACTCCTTCCCATTCCAATCCTGAGATACTTCCTATAGCATGAGATGTGATATCTCACTGCTTATACCAAACCTGAGACCCTTCCTATAGCATGAGATGTGATATCCAACTCCTTCCCATTCCAATCCTGGGACCCTTCCTATAGTATGAGATGTGATATCTCAATGCTTCTAATATCAAACTTGAGACCCTCCCTATAGCATGAGATGTGATATCCAAGTCCTTCCGATTCCAATCCTGAGACACTTCCTATAGCATGAGATGTGATATCTCAATGCTTCTAATACCAAACCTGAGACTCTTCCTATAACATGAGATGGGATATCCAACTCCTTCCCATTCCAATCCTGAGACCCTTCCGATAGCATGAGATGTGATGTCTCAATGCTTCTAATACCAAACCTGAGATCCTTCCTATAACATGAGATGTGATATCCAACTCCTTCCCATTCCAATCCTGAGACCTTTCCTATAGCATGAGATGTGATATCCAACTCCTTCCCATTCCAATCCTGAGACCCTTCCTATAGCATGAGATGTGATATCTCAATGCCTCTAATACCAAACCTGAGATCCTTCCTCTAACATGAAATGTGATATCGAACTCCTTCCCTTTCCAAACCTGAGAGCCTACCTATAGCATGAGATGGGATATCCAACACCTTCCCATTCCAATCCTGAGACACTTCCGATAGCAGAGATGTGATATCTCAATGCTTATACCAAAACTGAGACCCTTCCTATAACATGAGATGTGATATCCAACTCCTTCCCATTCCAATCCTGAGACTCTTCCTATAGCTTGAGGTGTGATATCCAAATCCTTCCCATTCCAACCCTGAGACTCTTCCGATATCATGAGATTTGTTATCTCAATGCTTCTAATATCAAAATTGAGACCCGTCCTATAACATGAGATGTGATATCCAAACCTTTCCCCTTCCAAACCTTAGACCCTTCCTTTATCATGAGATGGGATATCCAACTCCTTCCCATTCCAATCCTGAGACCCTTCCTATAACATGAAATTTGATATCCAACTCCTTCCCATTCCAACCTGAGACCCTTCCTATAGCATGAGATGGGATATACAACTCCTTCCAAATCCAATACTGATACCCTTCCAATAGCATGAGATGTGATATCCCAATGCTTCTACCAAACCTGAGAACCATACTATGGCATGAGATGTGATATCAAACTCCTTCCCATTCCAATCCTGAGACTCTTCCTATAGCTTGAGATGTGATATCCGAAATCCTTCCCATTCCAATTCTGAGACCCTTCCTATACCATGAGACTTGATATCTCAGTGCTTCTAATACCAAACCTGAGACCCGTCCTATAACATGAGATGTGATATCCAAATCTTTCCCCTTCCAAACCTTAGACCCTTCCTTTATCATGAGATGTGATATCCAACTCCTTCCCATTCCAATCCTGAGACCCTTCCGATATCATGAGATTTGTTATCTCAATGCTTCTAATATCAAAATTGAGACCCGTCCTATAACATGAGATGTGATATCCAAATCTTTCCCCTTCCAAACCTTAGACCCTTCCTTTATCATGAGATGGGATATCCAACTCCTTCCCATTCCAATCCTGAGACCCTTCCGATAGCAGAGATGTGATATCTCAATGCTTATACCAATCCTGAGACCCTTCCTATGGCCTGAGACATCATATACAACTCCTTCCCAATCCAATCCTGAGACCCTTCCTATAGCATGAGATGTGATATCTCAATGCTTATACCAAATCTGAGACCCTTCCTATAGCATGCGATGTGATATCCAACTCCTTCCCATTCCAATCCTGAGACCGTTCCTATAGCATGAGATGTGATGTCTCAATGCTTCTAATACCAAACCTGAGATCCTTCCTACAACATGAGATGTGATATCCAACTCCTTCCCATTCCAATCCTGAGACCCTTCCTATAGCATGAGATGTGATGTCTCAATGCTTCTAATACCAAACCTGAGAACCTTCCTACAGCATGCGATGTGATATCTCAATGCTTCTAATACCAAACCTGAGACCAGTCCTATAACATGAGATTGGATATCCAACTCCTTCCCCTTCCAAACCTGGGACCCTTCCTATAGCATGAGATGTGATATCCAACTTCTTCCCATTCCAATCGTGAGACCCTTCCTATAACATGAGATGTGATGTCTCAATGCTTCTAATACCAAACCTGAGATCTTTCCTATAACATGAGATGTAATATCCAACTCCTTCCCATTCCAATCCTGAGACCCTTCCTATAGCATGAGATGTGCTATCTCAATGCTTATACCAAACCTGAGACCCTTCCTATAGCATGAGATGTGATATCCAACTCCTTCCCTTTCCAAACCTGAGAGCCTACCGATAGCATGAGATGGGATATCCAACACCTTCCCATTCCAATCCTGAGACCCTTCTGATAGCATGAGATGTGATATCTCAATGCCTCTAATACCAAACCTGAGATCCTACCTCTAACATGAAATGTGATATCCATATCCTTCCCTTTCCAAACCTGAGACCCTGTCTATAGCATGAGATGTCATACACAACTCCTTCCCATTCCAATCCTGAGACCCTTCCTATAGCACGAGATGTGATATCTCAATGCTTATACCAAACCTGAGACCCTTCCTATAGCATGAGATGTGATATCCAACTCCTTCCCATTCCAATCCTGAGACCCTTCCTATAGCATGAGATGTGATATCCAACTCCTTCCCATTCCAATCCTGAGACCCTTCCTATAGCCTGAGATGTGATATCTCAATGCCTCTAATACCAAACCTGAGATCCTTCCTCTAACATGAAATGTGATATCCAACTCCTTCCCTTTCCAAACCTGAGAGCCTATCTATAGCATGAGATGTGATATCCAAGTCCTTCCCATTCCAATCCTGAGACACTTCCGATAGCAGAGATGTGATATCTCAATGCTTATACCAAACCTGAGACCCTTCCTATAACATGAGATGTGATATCCAACTCCTTCCCGTTCCAAACCTGAGACCCTTCCTTTAGCATGAGATGTGATATCCAGCTCCTTCCCATTCCAATCCTGAGACACTTCCGATAGCATGAGATGTGATATCTCAATGCTTCTAATATCAAAACTGAGACCCTCCCTATAGCATGATATGTGATATCTAAGTCCTTCCCATTCCAATCCTGAGACCCTTCCTATAGCATGAGATGTGATATCTCAATGCTTCTACCAAACCTGAGACCCTTCCTTTAGCATGAGATGTGATAACCAACTCCTTCCCATTCCAATCCTGAGACCCTTCCTATAGCATGAGATGTGATATCTCAATACTTCTAATACCAAACCTGAGATCCATCCGATAACATGAGATGTGATATCCAAATCCTTCCCCTTCCAAACCTGAGACCCTCCCTTTAGCATGAGATGTGATATCCAACTCCTTCCCATTCCAATCCTGAGACCCTTCTGATAGCATGAGATGTGATATCTCAATGCTTCTATACCAAACCTGAGATCCTTCCGATAGCATGAGATGTGATATCTCAATGCTTCTAATACCAAACCTGAGATCCTTCCTATAACATGAAATGTGATATCCAACTCTTTCCCCTTCCAAACCTGAGAGCCTTCCTATAGCATGAGATGTGATATCCAAGTCCTTCCCATTCCAATCCTGAGACCCTTCCTATAACTTGAGATGTGATATCCAACTCCTTCCCATTCCAACCTGAGACCCTTCCTATAGCATGAGATGGGATATCCAACTCCTTCCAAATCCAATCCTGATACCCTTCCGATAGCATGAGATGTGATATCCCAATGCTTCTACCAAACCTGAGACCCATACTATGGCATGAGATGTGATATCAAACTCCTTCCCCTTCCAAACCTTAGACCCTTCCTTTATCATGAGATGTGATATCCAACTCCTTCCCATTCCATCCCTGAGACCCTTCCGATATCATGAGATGTGATATCTCAATGCTTATAATATCAAACTTGAGACCCTCCCTAAAGCATGAGATGTGATATCCAAGTCCTTCCCATTCCAATCCTGAGACCATTCCTATAGCATGAGATGTGATATCTCAATGCTTCTAAAACCAAACCTGAGACCCTTCCTATAACATGAGATGGGAATATCCAACTCCTTTCCGATCCAATCCTGAGACCCTTCCGATAGCAGAGATGTGATATCTCAATGCTTATACCAAACCTGAGATCCTTCCTATAACATGAGATGTGATATCCAACTCCTTCCCATTCCAATCCTGAGATACTTCCTATAGCATGAGATGTGATATCTCACTGCTTATACCAAACCTGAGACCCTTCCTATAGCATGAGATGTGATATCCAACTCCTTCCCATTCCAATCCTGGGACCCTTCCTATAGTATGAGATGTGATATCTCAATGCTTCTAATATCAAACTTGAGACCCTCCCTATAGCATGAGATGTGATATCCAAGTCCTTCCGATTCCAATCCTGAGACACTTCCTATAGCATGAGATGTGATATCTCAATGCTTCTAATACCAAACCTGAGACTCTTCCTATAACATGAGATGGGATATCCAACTCCTTCCCATTCCAATCCTGAGACCCTTCCGATAGCATGAGATGTGATGTCTCAATGCTTCTAATACCAAACCTGAGATCCTTCCTATAACATGAGATGTGATATCCAACTCCTTCCCATTCCAATCCTGAGACCTTTCCTATAGCATGAGATGTGATATCCAACTCCTTCCCATTCCAATCCTGAGACCCTTCCTATAGCATGAGATGTGATATCTCAATGCCTCTAATACCAAACCTGAGATCCTTCCTCTAACATGAAATGTGATATCGAACTCCTTCCCTTTCCAAACCTGAGAGCCTACCTATAGCATGAGATGGGATATCCAACACCTTCCCATTCTAATCCTGAGACACTTCCGATAGCAGAGATGTGATATCTCAATGCTTATACCAAAACTGAGACCCTTCCTATAACATGAGATGTGATATCCAACTCCTTCCCATTCCAATCCTGAGACTCTTCCTATAGCTTGAGATGTGATATCCAAATCCTTCCCATTCCAATCCTGAGACCCTGTCTATAGCATGAGATGTCATACACAACTCCTTCCCATTCCAATCCTGAGACCCTTCCTATAGCACGAGATGTGATATCTCAATGCTTATACCAAACCTGAGACCCTTCCTATAGCATGAGATGTGATATCCAACTCCTTCCCATTCCAATCCTGAGACCCTTCCTATAGCATGAGATGTGATATCCAACTCCTTCCCATTCCAATCCTGAGACCCTTCCTATAGCCTGAGATGTGATATCTCAATGCCTCTAATACCAAACCTGAGATCCTTCCTCTAACATGAAATGTGATATCCAACTCCTTCCCTTTCCAAACCTGAGAGCCTATCTATAGCATGAGATGTGATATCCAAGTCCTTCCCATTCCAATCCTGAGACACTTCCGATAGCAGAGATGTGATATCTCAATGCTTATACCAAACCTGAGACCCTTCCTATAACATGAGATGTGATATCCAACTCCTTCCCGTTCCAAACCTGAGACCCTTCCTTTAGCATGAGATGTGATATCCAGCTCCTTCCCATTCCAATCCTGAGACACTTCCGATAGCATGAGATGTGATATCTCAATGCTTCTAATATCAAAACTGAGACCCTCCCTATAGCATGATATGTGATATCTAAGTCCTTCCCATTCCAATCCTGAGACCCTTCCTATAGCATGAGATGTGATATCTCAATGCTTCTACCAAACCTGAGACCCTTCCTTTAGCATGAGATGTGATAACCAACTCCTTCCCATTCCAATCCTGAGACCCTTCCTATAGCATGAGATGTGATATCTCAATACTTCTAATACCAAACCTGAGATCCATCCGATAACATGAGATGTGATATCCAAATCCTTCCCCTTCCAAACCTGAGACCCTCCCTTTAGCATGAGATGTGATATCCAACTCCTTCCCATTCCAATCCTGAGACCCTTCTGATAGCATGAGATGTGATATCTCAATGCTTCTATACCAAACCTGAGATCCTTCCGATAGCATGAGATGTGATATCTCAATGCTTCTAATACCAAACCTGAGATCCTTCCTATAACATGAAATGTGATATCCAACTCTTTCCCCTTCCAAACCTGAGAGCCTTCCTATAGCATGAGATGTGATATCCAAATCCTTCCCCTTCCAAACCTGAGACCCTCCCTTTAGCATGAGATGTGATATCCAACTCCTTCCCATTCCAACCTGAGACCCTTCCTATAGCATGAGATGGGATATCCAACTCCTTCCAAATCCAATCCTGATACCCTTCCGATAGCATGAGATGTGATATCCCAATGCTTCTACCAAACCTGAGACCCATACTATGGCATGAGATGTGATATCAAACTCCTTCCCCTTCCAAACCTTAGACCCTTCCTTTATCATGAGATGTGATATCCAACTCCTTCCCATTCCATCCCTGAGACCCTTCCGATATCATGAGATGTGATATCTCAATGCTTATAATATCAAACTTGAGACCCTCCCTATAGCATGAGATGTGATATCCAAGTCCTTCCCATTCCAATCCTGAGACCATTCCTATAGCATGAGATGTGATATCTCAATGCTTCTAAAACCAAACCTGAGACCCTTCCTATAACATGAGATGGGAATATCCAACTCCTTTCCGATCCAATCCTGAGACCCTTCCGATAGCAGAGATGTGATATCTCAATGCTTATACCAAACCTGAGATCCTTCCTATAACATGAGATGTGATATCCAACTCCTTCCCATTCCAATCCTGAGATACTTCCTATAGCATGAGATGTGATATCTCACTGCTTATACCAAACCTGAGACCCTTCCTATAGCATGAGATGTGATATCCAACTCCTTCCCATTCCAATCCTGGGACCCTTCCTATAGTATGAGATGTGATATCTCAATGCTTCTAATATCAAACTTGAGACCCTCCCTATAGCATGAGATGTGATATCCAAGTCCTTCCGATTCCAATCCTGAGACACTTCCTATAGCATGAGATGTGATATCTCAATGCTTCTAATACCAAACCTGAGACTCTTCCTATAACATGAGATGGGATATCCAACTCCTTCCCATTCCAATCCTGAGACCCTTCCGATAGCATGAGATGTGATGTCTCAATGCTTCTAATACCAAACCTGAGATCCTTCCTATAACATGAGATGTGATATCCAACTCCTTCCCATTCCAATCCTGAGACCTTTCCTATAGCATGAGATGTGATATCCAACTCCTTCCCATTCCAATCCTGAGACCCTTCCTATAGCATGAGATGTGATATCTCAATGCCTCTAATACCAAACCTGAGATCCTTCCTCTAACATGAAATGTGATATCGAACTCCTTCCCTTTCCAAACCTGAGAGCCTACCTATAGCATGAGATGGGATATCCAACACCTTCCCATTCCAATCCTGAGACACTTCCGATAGCAGAGATGTGATATCTCAATGCTTATACCAAAACTGAGACCCTTCCTATAACATGAGATGTGATATCCAACTCCTTCCCATTCCAATCCTGAGACTCTTCCTATAGCTTGAGGTGTGATATCCAAATCCTTCCCATTCCAACCCTGAGACTCTTCCGATATCATGAGATTTGTTATCTCAATGCTTCTAATATCAAAATTGAGACCCGTCCTATAACATGAGATGTGATATCCAAACCTTTCCCCTTCCAAACCTTAGACCCTTCCTTTATCATGAGATGGGATATCCAACTCCTTCCCATTCCAATCCTGAGACCCTTCCGATAGCAGAGATGTGATATCTCAATGCTTATACCAATCCTGAGACCCTTCCTATGGCCTGAGATGTCATATACAACTCCTTCCCAATCCAATCCTGAGACCCTTCCAATATCATGAGATG
The DNA here is from genome assembly GCF_040938575.1 of Ambystoma mexicanum. Classification (NCBI taxonomy): domain Eukaryota; kingdom Metazoa; phylum Chordata; class Amphibia; order Caudata; family Ambystomatidae; genus Ambystoma; species Ambystoma mexicanum. The sequence continues at coordinate 346,747,415 of NC_090936.1, forward strand.
TGATATCTCAATGCTTATACCAAATATGAGACCCTTCCTATAGCATGAGATGTGATATCCAACTCCTTCCCATTCCAATCCTGAGACCTTTCCTATAGCATGAGATGTGATGTCTCAATGCTTCTAATACCACACCTGAGAACCTTCCTACAGCATGCGATGTGATATCTCAATGCTTCTAATACCAAACCTGAGACCAGTCCTATAACATGAGATTGGATATCCAACTCCTTCCCCTTCCAAACCTGAGACCCTTCCTATAGCATGAGATGTGATATCCAACTTCTTCCCATTCCAATCCTGAGACCCTTCCTATAACATGAGATGTGATGTCTCAATGCTTCTAATACCAAACCTGAGATCTTTCCTATAACATGAGATGTAATATCCAACTCCTTCCCATTCCAATCCTGAGACCCTTCCTATAGCATGGAATGTGCTATCCCAATGCTTATACCAAACCTGAGACCCTTCCTAAAGCTTGAGATGTGATATCCAACTCCTTCCCATTCCAATCCTGAGACCCTTCCTATAGCATGATATATCATATCTCAATGCCTCTAATACCAAACCTGAGATCCTTCCTCTAACATGAAATGTGATATCGAACTCCTTCCCTTTCCAAACCTGAGAGCCTACCTATAGCATGAGATGTGATATCCAAGTCCTTCCCATTCCAATCCTTAGACCCTTCCTACAGCATGCAACATTATATCTCAATGATTCTAATAACAAACCTGAGACCCGTCCTATAACATGAGATGGGATATCCAACACCTTCCCATTCCAATCCTGAGACACTTCCGATAGCAGAGATGTGATATCTCAATGCTTATAACAAACCTGAGACCCTTCCTATAACATGAGATGTGATATCCAACTCCTTCCCGTTTCAAACCTGAGACCCTTCCTATAGCATATGTGATATCCAACTCCTTCCCTTTCCAAACATGAGACCCTTCCTATAGCAAGAATGTAATATCCTACTCCTTCCCATTCCAATCCTGAGACCATTCCTATAGCATGAGATGTGATATCTCAATGCTTCTAATACCAAACGTGAGATCCTTCCTATGACATGAGATGTGATATCCAATTCCTCCCCATTCCAAACCTGAGAACCTTCCTATAACATGATATGTGATGTCTCAATGCTTCTAATACCAAACCTGAGATCTTTCCTATAACATGAGATGTGATATCCAACTCCTTCCCATTCCAATCCTGAGACCCTTCCTATAGCATGAGATGTGCTATCTCAATGCTTATACCAAACCTGAGACCCTTCCTAAAGCTTGAGATGTGATATCCAACTCCTTCCCATTCCAATCCTGAGACCCTTCCTATAACATGAAATTTGATATCCAACTCCTTCCCATTCCAACCTGAGACCCTTCCTATAGCATGAGATGGGATATACAACTCCTTCCAAATCCAATACTGATACCCTTCCAATAGCATGAGATGTGATATCCCAATGCTTCTACCAAACCTGAGAACCATACTATGGCATGAGATGTGATATCAAACTCCTTCCCATTCCAATCCTGAGACTCTTCCTATAGCTTGAGATGTGATATCCGAAATCCTTCCCATTCCAATTCTGAGACCCTTCCTATACCATGAGATGTGATATCCAAATCTTTCCCCTTCCAAACCTTAGACCCTTCCTTTATCATGAGATGTGATATCCAACTCCTTCCCATTCCAATCCTGAGACCCTTCCGATATCATGAGATTTGTTATCTCAATGCTTCTAATATCAAAATTGAGACCCGTCCTATAACATGAGATGTGATATCCAAATCTTTCCCCTTCCAAACCTTAGACCCTTCCTTTATCATGAGATGGGATATCCAACTCCTTCCCATTCCAATCCTGAGACCCTTCCGATAGCAGAGATGTGATATCTCAATGCTTATACCAATCCTGAGACCCTTCCTATGGCCTGAGACGTCATATACAACTCCTTCCCAATCCAATCCTGAGACCCTTCCTATAGCATGAGATGTGATATCTCAATGCTTATACCAAATCTGAGACCCTTCCTATAGCATGCGATGTGATATCCAACTCCTTCCCATTCCAATCCTGAGACCGTTCCTATAGCATGAGATGAGATGTCTCAATGCTTCTAATACCAAACCTGAGATCCTTCCTACAACATGAGATGTGATATCCAACTCCTTCCCATTCCAATTCTGAGACCCTTCCTATAGCATGAGATGTGATGTCTCAATGCTTCTAATACCAAACCTGAGAACCTTCCTACAGCATGCGATGTGATATCTCAATGCTTCTAATACCAAACCTGAGACCAGTCCTATAACATGAGATTGGATATCCAACTCCTTCCCCTTCCAAACCTGAGACCCTTCCTATAGCATGAGATGTGATATCCAACTTCTTCCCATTCCAATCGTGAGACCCTTCCTATAACATGAGATGTGATGTCTCAATGCTTCTAATACCAAACCTGAGATCTTTCCTATAACATGAGATGTAATATCCAACTCCTTCCCATTCCAATCCTGAGACCCTTCCTATAGCATGAGATGTGCTATCTCAATGCTTATACCAAACCTGAGACCCTTCCTAAAGCTTGAGATGTGATATCCAACTCCTTCCCATTCCAATCCTGAGACCCTTCCTATAGCGTGATATGTGATATCTCAAGGCCTCTAATACCAAACCTGAGATCCTTCCTCTAACATGAAATGTGATATCCCACTCCTTCCCCTTCCAAACCTGAGAGCCTTCCTATAGCATGAGATATGATATCCAAGTCCTTCCCATTCCAATCCTGAGACCCTTCCTATAACATGAAATGTGATATCCAACTCCTTCCCATTCCAACCTGAGACCCTTCCTATAGCATGAGATGGGATATCCAACTCCTTTCAAATCCAATACTGATACCCTTCCAATAGCATGAGATGTGATATCCCAATGCTTCTACCAAACCTGAGACCCATACTATGGCATGAGATGTGATATCAAACTCCTTCCCATTCCAATCATGAGACTCTTCCTATAGCTTGAGATGTGATATCCAACTCCTTCCCATTCCAATTCTGAGACCCTTCCTATGCCATGAGACTTGATATCTCAATGCTTCTAATACCAAACCTGAGACCCGCCCTATAACATGAGATGTGATATCCAAATCTTTCCCCTTCCAAACCTTAGACCCTTCCTTTATCATGAGATGTGATATCCAACTCCTTCCCATTCCAATCCTGAGACCCTTCCGATATCATGAGATTTGTTATCTCAATGCTTCTAATATCAAACTTGAGACCCTCCCTATAGCATGAGATGTGACATCCAAGTCCTCCCCATTCCAATCCTGAGACCCTTCCTATAGCATGAGATGTGATATCTCAATGCTTCTAATACCAAACCTGAGACCCTTCCTATAACATGAGATGGGATATCCAACTCCTTCCCATTCCAATCCTGAGACCCTTCCGATAGCAGAGATGTGATATCTCAATGCTTATACCAATCCTGAGACCCTTCCTATGGCCTGAGATGTCATATACAACTCCTTCCCAATCCAATCCTGAGACCCTTCTTATAGCATGAGATGTGATATCTCAATGCTTATACCAAATCTGAGACCCTTCCTATAGCATGAGATGTGATATCCAACTCCTTCCCATTCCAATCCTGAGACACTTCCTATAGCATGAGATGTGATATCTCAATGCTTCTAATACCAAACCTGAGATCCTTCCTATAACATGAGATGTGATATCCAACTCCTTCCCATTCCAATCCTGAGACCCTTCCTATAGCATGAGATGTGATGTCTCAATGCTTCTAATACCAAACCTGAGAACCTGCCTACAGCATGCGATGTGATATCTCAATGCTTCTAATACCAAACCTGAGACCAGTCCTATAACATGAGATTGGATATCCAACTCCTTCCCCTTCCAAACCTGAGACCCTTCCTATAGCATGAGATGTGATATCCAACTTCTTCCCATTCCAATCACGAGACCCTTCCTATAACATGAGATGTGATGTCTCAATGCTTCTAATACCAAACCGGAGATATTTCCTATAACATGAGATGTGATATCCAACTCCTTCCCATTCCAATCCTGAGACCCTTCCTATAGCATGAGATGTGCTATCTCAATGCTTATACCAAACCTGAGACCCTTCCTAAAGCTTGAGATGTGATATCCAACTCCTTCCCATTCCAATCCTGAGACCCTTCCTATAGCATGAGATGTGATATCTCAAGGCCTCTAATACCAAACCTGAGATCCTTCCTCTAACATGAAATGTGATATCCAACTCCTTCCCCTTCCAAACCTGAGAGCCTTCCTATAGCATGAGATATGATATCCAAGTCCTTCCCATTCCAATCCTGAGACCCTTCCTATAACATGAAATGTGATATCCAACTCCTTCCCATTCCAACCTGAGACCCTTCCTATAGCATGAGATGGGATATCCAACTCCTTCCAAATCCAATACTGATACCCTTCCTATAGCTTGAGATGGGATATCCAACTCCTTCCCATTCCAATCCTGAGACCCTTCCGATAGCAGAGATGTGATATCTCAATGCTTATACCAATCCTGAGACCCTTCCTATGGCCTGAGATGTCATATACAACTCCTTCCCAATCCAATCCTGAGACCCTTCCTATAGCATGAGATGTGATATCTAAATGCTTATACCAAATCTGAGACCCTTCCTATAGCATGAGATGGGATATCCAACTCCTTCCAAATCCAATACTGATACCCTTCCAATAGCATGAGATGTGATATCCCAATGCTTCTACCAAACCTGAGACCCATACTATAGCATGAGATGGGATATCCAACTCCTTCCAAATCCAATACTGATACCCTTCCAATAGCATGTGATGTTATATCCCAATGCTTCTACCAAACCTGAGACCCATACTATGGCATGAGATGTGATATCAAACACATTCCCATTCCAATCCTGAGACTCTTCCTATAGCTTGAGATGTGATATCCAACTCCTTCCCATTCCAATTCTGAGACCCTTCCTATGCCATGAGACTTGATATCTCAATGCTTCTAATACCAAACCTGAGACCCGTCCTATAACATGAGATGTGATATCCAAATCTTTCCCCTTCCAAACCTTAGACCCTTCCATTATCATGAGATGTGATATCCAACTCCTTCCCATTCCAATCCTGAGACCCTTCCTATATCATGAGATTTGTTATCTCAATGCTTCTAATATCAAACTTGAGACCCTCCCTATAGCATGAGATGTGACATCCAAGTCCTCCCCATTCCAATCCTGAGACCCTTCTGATAGCATGAGATGTGATATCTCAATGCCTCTAATACCAAACCTGAGATCCTATCTCTAACATGAAATGTGATATCCATCTCCTTCCCTTTCCAAACCTGAGACCCTGCCTATAGCATGAGATGTGATATCCAAGTCCTTCCCATTCCAATCCTGAGACCCTTCCTATAGCATGTGATGTGATATCTCAATGCTTATACCAAACCTGAGACCCTTCCTATGGCATGAGATGTCATGTACAACTCCTTCCCATTCCAATCCCGAGACCCTTCCTATAGCATGAGATGTGATATCTCAATGCTTCTAATACCAAACCTGAGATATTTCCTATAATATGAGATGTGATATCCAACTCCTTCCCATTCCAATCCTGAGACCCTTCCTATAGCATGAGATGTGATATCTCAATGCTTATACCAAACCTGAGACCCTTCCTATAGCTTGAGATGTGATATCCAACTCCTTCCCATTCCAATCCAGAGACCCTTCCTATAGCATGAGATGTGATATCTCAAGGCCTCTAATACCAAACCTGAGATCCTTCCTCTAACATGAAATGTGATATCCAACTCCTTCCAAATCCAATACTGATACCCTTCCGATAGCATGAGATGTGATATCCCAATGCTTCTACCAAACCTGAGACCCATACTATGGCATGAGATGTGATGTCAAACTCCTTCCCATTCCAATCCTGAGACCCTTCCTATAGCTTGAGGTGTGATATCCAACTCCTTCCCATTCCAATTCTGAGACCCTTCTTATACCATGAGACTTGATATCTCAATGCTTCTAATACCAAACCTGAGACCGGTCCTATAACATGAGATGTGATATCCAAATCCTTCCCCTTCCAAACCTCAGACCCTTCCTTTATCATGAGATGTGATATCCAACTCCTTCCCATTCCAATCCTGAGACCCTTCCGATATCATGAGATTTGTTATCTCAATGCTTCTAATATCAAACTTGAGACCCTCCCTATAGCATGAGATGTGACATCCAAGTCCTTCCCATTCCAATCCTGAGACCCTTCCGATATCATGAGATTTGTTATCTCAATGCTTCTAATATCAAACTTGAGACCCTCCCTATAGCATGAGATGTGACATCCAAGTCCTCCCCATTCCAATCCTGAGACCCTTCCTATAGCATGAGATGTGATATCTCAATGCTTCTAATACCAAACCTGAGACCCTTTCTATAACATGAGATGTGATTTCCAAATACTTCCCCTTCCAAACCTGAGACCCTCCCTTTAGCATGAGATGTGATATACAACTCTTCCCATTCCAATCCTGAGACCCTTCTGATAGCATGAGATGTGATATCTCAATGCCTCTAATACCAAACCTGAGATCCTATCTCTAACATGAAATGTGATATCCATCTCCTTCCCTTTCCAAACCTGAGACCCTGCCTATAGCATGAGATGTGATATTCAAGTCCTTCCCATTCCAATCCTGAGACCCTTCCTATAGCATGTGATGTGATATCTCAATGCTTATACCAAACCTGAGACCCTTCCTATGGCATGAGATGTCATATACAACTCCTTCCCATTCCAATCCCGAGACCCTTCCTATAGCATGAGATGTGATATCTCAATGCATATACCAAACCTGAGACCCTTCCTATAGCATGAGATGTGATATCCAACTTCTTCCCATTCCAATCCTGAGACCCTTCCTATAACATGAGATGTGATGTCTCAATGCTTCTAATACCAAACCTGAGATATTTCCTATAATATGAGATGTGATATCCAACTCCTTCCCATTCCAATCCTGAGACCCTTCCTATAGCATGAGATGTGATATCTCAATGCTTATACCAAACCTGAGACCCTTCCTATTGCTTGAGATGTGATATCCAACTCCTTCCCATTCCAATCCAGAGACCCTTCCTATAGCATGAGATGTGATATCTCAAGGCCTCTAATACCAAACCTGAGATCCTTCCTCTAACATGAAATGTGATATCCAACTCCTTCCAAATCCAATACTGATACCCTTCCGATAGCATGAGATGTGATATCCCAATGCTTCTACCAAACCTGAGACCCATACTATGGCATGAGATGTGATATCAAACTCCTTCCCATTCCAATCCTGAGACCCTTCCTATAGCTTGAGGTGTGATATCCAACTCCTTCCCATTCCAATTCTGAGACCCTTCTTATACCATGAGACTTGATATCTCAATGCTTCTAATACCAAACCTGAGACCGGTCCTATAACATGAGATGTGATATCCAAATCCTTCCCCTTCCAAACCTCAGACCCTTCCTTTATCATGAGATGTGATATCCAACTCCTTCCCATTCCAATCCTGAGACCCTTCCGATATCATGAGATTTGTTATCTCAATGCTTCTAATATCAAACTTGAGACCCTCCCTATAGCATGAGATGTGACATCCAAGTCCTTCCCATTCCAATCCTGAGACCCTTCCTATAGCATGAGATGTGATATCTCTATGCTTCTAATACCAAACCTGAGACCCTTCCTATAACATGAGATGGGATATCCAACTCCTTCCCATTCCAATCCTGAGACCCTTCCGATAGCAGAGATGTGATATCTCAATGCTTATACCAAACCTGAGACCCTTCCTATGGCCTGGGATGTCATTTACAACTCCTTCCCATTCCAATCCTGAGACCCTTCCTATAGCATGAGATGTGACATCCAAGTCCTTCCCATTCCAATCCTGAGACCCTTCCTATAGCATGAGATGTGATATCTCTATGCTTCTAATACCAAACCTGAGACCCTTCCTATAACATGAGATGGGATATCCAACTCCTTCCCATTCCAATCCTGAGACCCTTCCGATAGCAGAGATGTGATATCTCAATGCTTATACCAAACCTGAGACCCTTCCTATAACATGAGATGTGATATCCAACTCCTTCCCATTCCAAACATGAGACCCTTCCTATAGCAAGAAAGTAATATCCAACTCCTACCCATTCCAATCCTGAGACCCTTCCTATAGCAAGAGATGTGATATCCAAATCCTTCCCATTCCAATCCTGAGACCCTTCCTATAACATGAGATGTGATATTCAACTCCTTCCCATTCCAACCTGAGACACTTCCTATAGCATGAGAAGGGATATCCAACTCCTTCCCAATCCAATCCTGAGACCCTTCCGATAGCAGAGATGTGATATCTCAATGCTTATACCAAACCTGAGACCCTTCCTAGAGCATGAGAAGGGATATCCAACTCCTTCCCAATCCAATCCTGAGACCCTTCTGATAGCAGAGACGTGATATCTCAATGCTTCTACCAAACCTGAGACCCTTCCTTTAGCATGAGATGTGATATCCAAATCCTTCACATTCCAATCCTGAGACCCTTCCTATAGCATGAGAAGGGATATCTCAATGCTTCTAATACCAAACCTGAGATCCTTCCTATAACATGAGATGTGATATCCAATTCCTTCCCATTCCAATCCTGAGACCCTTCCGATAGCAGAGATGTGATATCTCAATGCTTATACCAAACCTGAGACCCTTCCTATGGCCTGAGATGTGATATCCAACTCCTTCCCATTCCAATCCTGAGACCCTTCCTATAGCATGAGATGTGATGTCTCAATGCTTCTAATACCAAACCTGAGATCCTTCCTATAACATGAGATGTGATATCCAACTCCTTCCCATTCCAATCCTGAGACCCTTATGAAAGCATGAGATGTGATATCTCAATGGTTCTAATACCAAACCTGAGATCCTTCCTATAACATGAGATGTGATTTCCAAATCCTTCCCCTTCCAAACCTGAGACCCTCCCTTTAGCATGAGATGTGATATCCAACTCCTTCCCATTCCAATCCTGAGACCCTTCTGATAGCATGAGATGTGATATCTCAATGCCTCTAATACCAAACCTGAGATCCTACCTCTAACATGAAATGTGATATCCATCTCATTCCTTGTCCAAACCTGAGACCCTGCCTATAGCATGAGATGTGATATCCAAGTCCTTCCCATTCCAATCCTGAGACCCTTCCTATAGCATGTGATGTGATATCTCAATGCTTATACCGAACCTGAGGCCCTTCCTTTGGCATGAGATGTCATATACAACTCCTTCCCATTCCAATCCTGAGACCCTTCCTATAGCATGAGATGTGATATCTCAATGCTTATACCAAATCTGAGACCCTTCCTATAGCAAGAGATGTGATATCCAACTTCTTACCATTCCAATCCTGAGACCCTTCCTATAACATGAGATGTGATGTCTCAATGCTTCTAATACCAAACCTGAGATCTTTCCTATAACATGAGATGTGATATCCAACTCCTTCCCATTCCAATCCTGAGACCCTTCCTATAGCATGAGATGTGATATCACAATGCTTATACCAAACCTGAGACCGTTCCTATAGCTTGAGATGTGATATCCAACTCCTTCCCATTCCAATCCTGAGACCCTTCCTATAGCATGAGATGTGATATCTCAAGGCCTCTAATACCAAACCTGAGATCCTTTCTCTAACATGAAATGTGATATCCAACTCCTTCCCCTTCCAAACCTGAGAGCCTTCCTATAGCATGGGATATGATATGCAAGTCCTTCCCATTCCAATCCTGAGACACTTCCTATAACATGAAATGTGATATCCAACTCCTTCCCATTCCAACCTGAGACCCTTCCTATATCATGAGATGGGATATCTCAATGCTTCTAATACCAAACCTGAGACTCTTCCTATAACATGAGATGGGATATCCAACTCCTTCCCATTCCAATCCTAAGACCCTTTCGATAGCAGAGATGTGATATCTCAATGCTTATACCAAACCTGAGACCCTTCCTACGGCATGAGATGTCATATACAACTCCTTCCCATTCCAATCCTGAGACCCTTCCTATAGCACGAGATGTGATATCTCAATGCTTATACCAAACCTGAGACCCTTCCTCTAGCATGAGATGTGATATCCAACTCCTCCCCATTCCAATCCTGAGACCCTTCCTATAGCATGAGATGTGATATCCAACTCCTTCCCATTCCAATCCTGAGACCCTTCCTATAGCCTGAGATCTGATATCTCAATGCCTCTAATACCAAACCTGAGATCCTTCCTCTAACATGAGATGGGATATCCAACTCCTTCCCATTCCAATCCTAAGACCCTTTCGATAGCAGAGATGTGATATCTCAATGCTTATACCAAACCTGAGACCCTTCCTACGGCATGAGATGTCATATACAACTCCTTCCCATTCCAATCCTGAGACCCTTCCTATAGCACGAGATGTGATATCTCAATGCTTATACCAAACCTGAGACCCTTCCTCTAGCATGAGATGTGATATCCAACTCCTCCCCATTCCAATCCTGAGACCCTTCCTATAGCATGAGATGTGATATCCAACTCCTTCCCATTCCAATCCTGAGACCCTTCCTATAGCCTGAGATCTGATATCTCAATGCCTCTAATACCAAACCTGAGATCCTTCCTCTAACATGAAATGTGATATCCAACTCCTTCCCTTTCCAAACCTGAGAGCCTATCTATAGCATGAGATGTGATATCCAAGTCCTTCCCATTCCAATCCTGAGACACTTCCGATAGCAGAGATGTGATATCTCAATGCTTATACCAAACCTGAGACCCTTCCTATAACATGAGATGTGATATCCAACTCCTTCCCGTTCCAAACCTGAGACCCTTCCTTTAGCATGAGATGTGATATCCAGCTCCTTCCCATTCCAATCCTGAGACACTTCCGATAGCATGAGATGTGATATCTCAATGCTTCTAATATCAAAACTGAGACCCTCCCTATAGCATGATATGTGATATCTAAGTCCTTCCCATTCCAATCCTGAGACCCTTCCTATAGCATGAGATGTGATATCTCAATGCTTCTACCAAAACTGAGACCCTTCCTTTAGCATGAGATGTGATAACCAACTCCTTCCCATTCCAATCCTGAGACCCTTCCTATAGCATGAGATGTGATATCTCAATACTTCTAATACCAAACCTGAGATCCTTCCGATAACATGAGATGTGATATCCAAATCCTTCCCCTTCCAAACCTGAGACCCTCCCTTTAGCATGAGATGTGATATCCAACTCCTTCCCATTCCAATCCTGAGAACCTTCTGATAGCATGAGAGGTGATATCTCAATGCTTCTATACCAAACCTGAGATCCTTCCGATAGCATGAGATGTGATATCTCAATGCTTCTAATACCAAACCTGAGTTCCTTCCTATAACATGAGATGTGATATCCAAATCCTTCCCCTTCCAAACCTGAGACCCTCCCTTTAGCATGAGATGTGATATCCAACTCCTTCCCATTCCAATCCTGAGACTCTTCTGATAGCATGAGATGTGATATCTCAATGCCTCTGATACCAAACCTGAGATCCTACCTCTAACATGAAATGTGATATCCAACTCTTTCCCCTTCCAAACCTGAGAGCCATCCTATAGCATGAGATGTGATATCCAAGTCCTTCTAATTCCAATCCTGAGACCCTTCCTATAACATGAGATGTGATATCCAACTCCTTCCCATTCCAACCTGAGACCCTTCCTATAGCATGAGATGGGATATCCAACTCCTTCCAAATCCAATCATGATACCCTTCCGATAGCATGAGATGTGATATCCCAATGCTTCTACCAAACCTGAGACCCATACTATGGCATGAGATGTGATATCAAACTCCTTCCCCTTCCAAACCTTAGACACTTCCTTTATCATGAGATGTGATATCCAACTCCTTCCCATTCCATCCCTGAGACCCTTCCGATATCATGAGATGTGATATCTCAATGCTTCTAATATCAAACTTGAGACCCTCCTTATAGCATGAGATGTGATATCCAAGTCCTTCCCATTCCAATCCTGAGACCCTTCCTATAGCATGAGATGTGATATCTCAATGCTTCTAATACCAAACCTGAGACCCTTCCTATAACATGAGATGGGAATATCCAACTCCTTCCCATTCCAATCCTGAGACCCTTCCGATAGTAGAGATGTGATATCTCAATGCTTATACCAAACCTGAGATCCTTCCGATAGCATGAGATGTGATATCTCAATGCTTCTAATACCAAACCTGAGTTCCTTCCTATAACATGAGATGTGATATCCAAATCCTTCCCCTTCCAAACCTGAGACCCTCCCTTTAGCATGAGATGTGATATCCAACTCCTTCCCATTCCAATCCTGAGACTCTTCTGATAGCATGAGATGTGATATCTCAATGCCTCTGATACCAAACCTGAGATCCTACCTCTAACATGAAATGTGATATCCAACTCTTTCCCCTTCCAAACCTGAGAGCCATCCTATAGCATGAGATGTGATATCCAAGTCCTTCTAATTCCAATCCTGAGACCCTTCCTATAACATGAGATGTGATATCCAACTCCTTCCCATTCCAACCTGAGACCCTTCCTATAGCATGAGATGGGATATCCAACTCCTTCCAAATCCAATCATGATACCCTTCCGATAGCATGAGATGTGATATCCCAATGCTTCTACCAAACCTGAGACCCATACTATGGCATGAGATGTGATATCAAACTCCTTCCCCTTCCAAACCTTAGACACTTCCTTTATCATGAGATGTGATATCCAACTCCTTCCCATTCCATCCCTGAGACCCTTCCGATATCATGAGATGTGATATCTCAATGCTTCTAATATCAAACTTGAGACCCTCCTTATAGCATGAGATGTGATATCCAAGTCCTTCCCATTCCAATCCTGAGACCCTTCCTATAGCATGAGATGTGATATCTCAGTGCTTCTAATACCAAACCTGAGACCCGTCCTATAACATGAGATGTGATATCCAAATCTTTCCCCTTCCAAACCTTAGACCCTTCCTTTATCATGAGATGTGATATCCAACTCCTTCCCATTCCAATCCTGAGACCCTTCCGATATCATGAGATTTGTTATCTCAATGCTTCTAATATCAAAATTGAGACCCGTCCTATAACATGAGATGTGATATCCAAATCTTTCCCCTTCCAAACCTTAGACCCTTCCTTTATCATGAGATGGGATATCCAACTCCTTCCCATTCCAATCCTGAGACCCTTCCGATAGCAGAGATGTGATATCTCAATGCTTATACCAATCCTGAGACCCTTCCTATGGCCTGAGACGTCATATACAACTCCTTCCCAATCCAATCCTGAGACCCTTCCTATAGCATGAGATGTGATATCTCAATGCTTATACCAAATCTGAGACCCTTCCTATAGCATGCGATGTGATATCCAACTCCTTCCCATTCCAATCCTGAGACCGTTCCTATAGCATGAGATGTGATGTCTCAATGCTTCTAATACCAAACCTGAGATCCTTCCTACAACATGAGATGTGATATCCAACTCCTTCCCATTCCAATCCTGAGACCCTTCCTATAGCATGAGATGTGATGTCTCAATGCTTCTAATACCAAACCTGAGAACCTTCCTACAGCATGCGATGTGATATCTCAATGCTTCTAATAAAAAACCTGAGACCAGTCCTATAACATGAGATTGGATATCCAACTCCTTCCCCTTCCAAACCTGAGACCCTTCCTATAGCATGAGATGTGATATCCAACTTCTTCCCATTCCAATCGTGAGACCCTTCCTATAACATGAGATGTGATGTCTCAATGCTTCTAATACCAAACCTGAGATCTTTCCTATAACATGAGATGTAATATCCAACTCCTTCCCATTCCAATCCTGAGACCCTTCCTATAGCATGAGATGTGCTATCTCAATGCTTATACCAAACCTGAGACCCTTCCTAAAGCTTGAGATGTGATATCCAACTCCTTCCCATTCCAATCCTGAGACCCTTCCTATAGCGTGATATGTGATATCTCAAGGCCTCTAATACCAAACCTGAGATCCTTCCTCTAACATGAAATGTGATATCCAACTCCTTCCCCTTCCAAACCTGAGAGCCTTCCTATAGCATGAGATATGATATCCAAGTCCTTCCCATTCCAATCCTGAGACCCTTCCTATAACATGAAATGTGATATCCAACTCCTTCCCATTCCAACCTGAGACCCTTCCTATAGCATGAGATGGGATATCCAACTCCTTTCAAATCCAATACTGATACCCTTCCAATAGCATGAGATGTGATATCCCAATGCTTCTACCAAACCTGAGACCCATACTATGGCATGAGATGTGATATCAAACTCCTTCCCATTCCAATCATGAGACTCTTCCTATAGCTTGAGATGTGATATCCAACTCCTTCCCATTCCAATTCTGAGACCCTTCCTATGCCATGAGACTTGATATCTCAATGCTTCTAATACCAAACCTGAGACCCGTCCTATAACATGAGATGTGATATCCAAATCTTTCCCCTTCCAAACCTTAGACCCTTCCTTTATCATGAGATGTGATATCCAACTCCTTCCCATTCCAATCCTGAGACCCTTCCGATATCATGAGATTTGTTATCTCAATGCTTCTAATATCAAACTTGAGACCCTCCCTATAGCATGAGATGTGACATCCAAGTCCTCCCCATTCCAATCCTGAGACCCTTCCTATAGCATGAGATGTGATATCTCAATGCTTCTAATACCAAACCTGAGACCCTTCCTATAACATGAGATGGGATATCCAACTCCTTCCCATTCCAATCCTGAGACCCTTCCGATAGCAGAGATGTGATATCTCAATGCTTATACCAATCCTGAGACCCTTCCTATGGCCTGAGATGTCATATACAACTCCTTCCCAATCCAATCCTGAGACCCTTCTTATAGCATGAGATGTGATATCTCAATGCTTATACCAAATCTGAGACCCTTCCTATAGCATGAGATGTGATATCCAACTCCTTCCCATTCCAATCCTGAGACACTTCCTATAGCATGAGATGTGATATCTCAATGCTTCTAATACCAAACCTGAGATCCTTCCTATAACATGAGATGTGATATCCAACTCCTTCCCATTCCAATCCTGAGACCCTTCCTATAGCATGAGATGTGATGTCTCAATGCTTCTAATACCAAACCTGAGAACCTGCCTACAGCATGCGATGTGATATCTCAATGCTTCTAATACCAAACCTGAGACCAGTCCTATAACATGAGATTGGATATCCAACTCCTTCCCCTTCCAAACCTGAGACCCTTCCTATAGCATGAGATGTGATATCCAACTTCTTCCCATTCCAATCACGAGACCCTTCCTATAACATGAGATGTGATGTCTCAATGCTTCTAATACCAAACCTGAGATCTTTCCTATAACATGAGATGTAATATCCAACTCCTTCCCATTCCAATCCTGAGACCCTTCCTATAGCATGAGATGTGCTATCTCAATGCTTATACCAAACCTGAGACCCTTCCTAAAGCTTGAGATGTGATATCCAACTCCTTCCCATTCCAATCCTGAGACCCTTCCTATAGCGTGATATGTGATATCTCAAGGCCTCTAATACCAAACCTGAGATCCTTCCTCTAACATGAAATGTGATATCCAACTCCTTCCCCTTCCAAACCTGAGAGCCTTCCTATAGCATGAGATATGATATCCAAGTCCTTCCCATTCCAATCCTGAGACCCTTCCTATAACATGAAATGTGATATCCAACTCCTTCCCATTCCAACCTGAGACCCTTCCTATAGCATGAGATGGGATATCCAACTCCTTTCAAATCCAATACTGATACCCTTCCAATAGCATGAGATGTGATATCCCAATGCTTCTACCAAACCTGAGACCCATACTATGGCATGAGATGTGATATCAAACTCCTTCCCATTCCAATCATGAGACTCTTCCTATAGCTTGAGATGTGATATCCAACTCCTTCCCATTCCAATTCTGAGACCCTTCCTATGCCATGAGACTTGATATCTCAATGCTTCTAATACCAAACCTGAGACCCGTCCTATAACATGAGATGTGATATCCAAATCTTTCCCCTTCCAAACCTTAGACCCTTCCTTTATCATGAGATGTGATATCCAACTCCTTCCCATTCCAATCCTGATACCCTTCCGATATCATGAGATTTGTTATCTCAATGCTTCTAATATCAAACTTGAGACCCTCCCTATAGCATGAGATGTGACATCCAAGTCCTCCCCATTCCAATCCTGAGACCCTTCCTATAGCATGAGATGTGATATCTCAATGCTTCTAATACCAAACCTGAGACCCTTCCTATAACATGAGATGGGATATCCAACTCCTTCCCATTCCAATCCTGAGACCCTTCCGATAGCAGAGATGTGATATCTCAATGCTTATACCAATCCTGAGACCCTTCCTATGGCCTGAGATGTCATATACAACTCCTTCCCAATCCAATCCTGAGACCCTTCTTATAGCATGAGATGTGATATCTCAATGCTTATACCAAATCTGAGACCCTTCCTATAGCATGAGATGTGATATCCAACTCCTTCCCATTCCAATCCTGAGACACTTCCTATAGCATGAGATGTGATATCTCAATGCTTCTAATACCAAACCTGAGATCCTTCCTATAACATGAGATGTGATATCCAACTCCTTCCCATTCCAATCCTGAGACCCTTCCTATAGCATGAGATGTGATGTCTCAATGCTTCTAATACCAAACCTGAGAACCTGCCTACAGCATGCGATGTGATATCTCAATGCTTCTAATACCAAACCTGAGACCAGTCCTATAACATGAGATTGGATATCCAACTCCTTCCCCTTCCAAACCTGAGACCCTTCCTATAGCATGAGATGTGATATCCAACTTCTTCCCATTCCAATCACGAGACCCTTCCTATAACATGAGATGTGATGTCTCAATGCTTCTAATACCAAACCGGAGATATTTCCTATAACATGAGATGTGATATCCAACTCCTTCCCATTCCAATCCTGAGACCCTTCCTATAGCATGAGATGTGCTATCTCAATGCTTATACCAAACCTGAGACCCTTCCTAAAGCTTGAGATGTGATATCCAACTCCTTCCCATTCCAATCCTGAGACCCTTCCTATAGCATGAGATGTGATATCTCAAGGCCTCTAATACCAAACCTGAGATCCTTCCTCTAACATGAAATGTGATATCCAACTCCTCCCCCTTCCAAACCTGAGAGCCTTCCTATAGCATGAGATATGATATCCAAGTCCTTCCCATTCCAATCCTGAGACCCTTCCTATAACATGAAATGTGATATCCAACTCCTTCCCATTCCAACCTGAGACCCTTCCTATAGCATGAGATGGGATATCCAACTCCTTCCAAATCCAATACTGATACCCTTCCTATAGCTTGAGATGGGATATCCAACTCCTTCCCATTCCAATCCTGAGACCCTTCCGATAGCAGAGATGTGATATCTCAATGCTTATACCAAAACTGAGACCCTTCCTATGGCCTGAGATGTCATATACAACTCCTTCCCAATCCAATCCTGAGACCCTTCCTATAGCATGAGATGTGATATCTAAATGCTTATACCAAATCTGAGACCCTTCCTATAGCATGAGATGGGATATCCAACTCCTTCCAAATCCAATACTGATACCCTTCCAATAGCATGAGATGTGATATCCCAATGCTTCTACCAAACCTGAGACCCATACTATAGCATGAGATGGGATATCCAACTCCTTCCAAATCCAATACTGATACCCTTCCAATAGCATGTGATGTTATATCCCAATGCTTCTACCAAACCTGAGACCCATACTATGGCATGAGATGTGATATCAAACACATTCCCATTCCAATCCTGAGACTCTTCCTATAGCTTGAGATGTGATATCCAACTCCTTCCCATTCCAATTCTGAGACCCTTCCTATGCCATGAGACTTGATATCTCAATGCTTCTAATACCAAACCTGAGACCCGTCCTATAACATGAGATGTGATATCCAAATCTTTCCCCTTCCAAACCTTAGACCCTTCCATTATCATGAGATGTGATATCCAACTCCTTCCCATTCCAATCCTGAGACCCTTCCGATATCATGAGATTTGTTATCTCAATGCTTCTAATATCAAACTTGAGACCCTCCCTATAGCATGAGATGTGACATCCAAGTCCTCCCCATTCCAATCCTGAGACCCTTCTGATAGCATGAGATGTGATATCTCAATGCCTCTAATACCAAACCTGAGATCCTATCTCTAACATGAAATGTGATATCCATCTCCTTCCCTTTCCAAACCTGAGACCCTGCCTATAGCATGAGATGTGATATCCAAGTCCTTCCCATTCCAATCCTGAGACCCTTCCTATAGCATGTGATGTGATATCTCAATGCTTATACCAAACCTGAGACCCTTCCTATGGCATGAGATGTCATGTACAACTCCTTCCCATTCCAATCCCGAGACCCTTCCTATAGCATGAGATGTGATATCTCAATGCATATACCAAACCTGAGACCCTTCCTATAGCATGAGATGTGATATCCAACTTCTTCCCATTCCAATCCTGAGACCCTTCCTATAACATGAGATGTGATGTCTCAATGCTTCTAATACCAAACCTGAGATATTTCCTATAATATGAGATGTGATATCCAACTCCTTCCCATTCCAATCCTGAGACCCTTCCTATAGCATGAGATGTGATATCTCAATGCTTATACCAAACCTGAGACCCTTCCTATAGCTTGAGATGTGATATCCAACTCCTTCCCATTCCAATCCAGAGACCCTTCCTATAGCATGAGATGTGATATCTCAAGGCCTCTAATACCAAACCTGAGATCCTTCCTCTAACATGAAATGTGATATCCAACTCCTTCCAAATCCAATACTGATACCCTTCCGATAGCATGAGATGTGATATCCCAATGCTTCTACCAAACCTGAGACCCATACTATGGCATGAGATGTGATATCAAACTCCTTCCCATTCCAATCCTGAGACCCTTCCTATAGCTTGAGGTGTGATATCCAACTCCTTCCCATTCCAATTCTGAGACCCTTCTTATACCATGAGACTTGATATCTCAATGCTTCTAATACCAAACCTGAGACCGGTCCTATAACATGAGATGTGATATCCAAATCCTTCCCCTTCCAAACCTCAGACCCTTCCTTTATCATGAGATGTGATATCCAACTCCTTCCCATTCCAATCCTGAGACCCTTCCGATATCATGAGATTTGTTATCTCAATGCTTCTAATATCAAACTTGAGACCCTCCCTATAGCATGAGATGTGACATCCAAGTCCTTCCCATTCCAATCCTGAGACCCTTCCGATATCATGAGATTTGTTATCTCAATGCTTCTAATATCAAACTTGAGACCCTCCCTATAGCATGAGATGTGACATCCAAGTCCTCCCCATTCCAATCCTGAGACCCTTCCTATAGCATGAGATGTGATATCTCAATGCTTCTAATACCAAACCTGAGACCCTTTCTATAACATGAGATGTGATTTCCAAATACTTCCCCTTCCAAACCTGAGACCCTCCCTTTAGCATGAGATGTGATATACAACTCTTCCCATTCCAATCCTGAGACCCTTCTGATAGCATGAGATGTGATATCTCAATGCCTCTAATACCAAACCTGAGATCCTATCTCTAACATGAAATGTGATATCCATCTCCTTCCCTTTCCAAACCTGAGACCCTGCCTATAGCATGAGATGTGATATTCAAGTCCTTCCCATTCCAATCCTGAGACCCTTCCTATAGCATGTGATGTGATATCTCAATGCTTATACCAAACCTGAGACCCTTCCTATGGCATGAGATGTCATATACAACTCCTTCCCATTCCAATCCCGAGACCCTTCCTATAGCATGAGATGTGATATCTCAATGCATATACCAAACCTGAGACCCTTCCTATAGCATGAGATGTGATATCCAACTTCTTCCCATTCCAATCCTGAGACCCTTCCTATAACATGAGATGTGATGTCTCAATGCTTCTAATACCAAACCTGAGATATTTCCTATAATATGAGATGTGATATCCAACTCCTTCCCATTCCAATCCTGAGACCCTTCCTATAGCATGAGATGTGATATCTCAATGCTTATACCAAACCTGAGACCCTTCCTATTGCTTGAGATGTGATATCCAACTCCTTCCCATTCCAATCCAGAGACCCTTCCTATAGCATGAGATGTGATATCTCAAGGCCTCTAATACCAAACCTGAGATCCTTCCTCTAACATGAAATGTGATATCCAACTCCTTCCAAATCCAATACTGATACCCTTCCGATAGCATGAGATGTGATATCCCAATGCTTCTACCAAACCTGAGACCCATACTATGGCATGAGATGTGATATCAAACTCCTTCCCATTCCAATCCTGAGACCCTTCCTATAGCTTGAGGTGTGATATCCAACTCCTTCCCATTCCAATTCTGAGACCCTTCTTATACCATGAGACTTGATATCTCAATGCTTCTAATACCAAACCTGAGACCGGTCCTATAACATGAGATGTGATATCCAAATCCTTCCCCTTCCAAACCTCAGACCCTTCCTTTATCATGAGATGTGATATCCAACTCCTTCCCATTCCAATCCTGAGACCCTTCCGATATCATGAGATTTGTTATCTCAATGCTTCTAATATCAAACTTGAGACCCTCCCTATAGCATGAGATGTGACATCCAAGTCCTTCCCATTCCAATCCTGAGACCCTTCCTATAGCATGAGATGTGATATCTCTATGCTTCTAATACCAAACCTGAGACCCTTCCTATAACATGAGATGGGATATCCAACTCCTTCCCATTCCAATCCTGAGACCCTTCCGATAGCAGAGATGTGATATCTCAATGCTTATACCAAACCTGAGACCCTTCCTATGGCCTGGGATGTCATTTACAACTCCTTCCCATTCCAATCCTGAGACCCTTCCTATAGCATGAGATGTGACATCCAAGTCCTTCCCATTCCAATCCTGAGACCCTTCCTATAGCATGAGATGTGATATCTCTATGCTTCTAATACCAAACCTGAGACCCTTCCTATAACATGAGATGGGATATCCAACTCCTTCCCATTCCAATCCTGAGACCCTTCCGATAGCAGAGATGTGATATCTCAATGCTTATACCAAACCTGAGACCCTTCCTATAACATGAGATGTGATATCCAACTCCTTCCCATTCCAAACATGAGACCCTTCCTATAGCAAGAAAGTAATATCCAACTCCTACCCATTCCAATCCTGAGACCCTTCCTATAGCAAGAGATGTGATATCCAAATCCTTCCCATTCCAATCCTGAGACCCTTCCTATAACATGAGATGTGATATTCAACTCCTTCCCATTCCAACCTGAGACACTTCCTATAGCATGAGAAGGGATATCCAACTCCTTCCCAATCCAATCCTGAGACCCTTCCGATAGCAGAGATGTGATATCTCAATGCTTATACCAAACCAGAGACCCTTCCTAGAGCATGAGAAGGGATATCCAACTCCTTCCCAATCCAATCCTGAGACCCTTCTGATAGCAGAGACGTGATATCTCAATGCTTCTACCAAACCTGAGACCCTTCCTTTAGCATGAGATGTGATATCCAAATCCTTCACATTCCAATCCTGAGACCCTTCCTATAGCATGAGAAGGGATATCTCAATGCTTCTAATACCAAACCTGAGATCCTTCCTATAACATGAGATGTGATATCCAATTCCTTCCCATTCCAATCCTGAGACCCTTCCGATAGCAGAGATGTGATATCTCAATGCTTATACCAAACCTGAGACCCTTCCTATGGCCTGAGATGTGATATCCAACTCCTTCCCATTCCAATCCTGAGACCCTTCCTATAGCATGAGATGTGATGTCTCAATGCTTCTAATACCAAACCTGAGATCCTTCCTATAACATGAGATGTGATATCCAACTCCTTCCCATTCCAATCCTGAGACCCTTATGAAAGCATGAGATGTGATATCTCAATGGTTCTAATACCAAACCTGAGATCCTTCCTATAACATGAGATGTGATTTCCAAATCCTTCCCCTTCCAAACCTGAGACCCTCCCTTTAGCATGAGATGTGATATCCAACTCCTTCCCATTCCAATCCTGAGACCCTTCTGATAGCATGAGATGTGATATCTCAATGCCTCTAATACCAAACCTGAGATCCTACCTCTAACATGAAATGTGATATCCATCTCATTCCTTGTCCAAACGTGAGACCCTGCCTATAGCATGAGATGTGATATCCAAGTCCTTCCCATTCCAATCCTGAGACCCTTCCTATAGCATGTGATGTGATATCTCAATGCTTATACCGAACCTGAGGCCCTTCCTTTGGCATGAGATGTCATATACAACTCCTTCCCATTCCAATCCTGAGACCCTTCCTATAGCATGAGATGTGATATCTCAATGCTTATACCAAATCTGAGACCCTTCCTATAGCAAGAGATGTGATATCCAACTTCTTCCCATTCCAATCCTGAGACCCTTCCTATAACATGAGATGTGATGTCTCAATGCTTCTAATACCAAACCTGAGATCTTTCCTATAACATGAGATGTGATATCCAACTCCTTCCCATTCCAATCCTGAGACCCTTCCTATAGCATGAGATGTGATATCACAATGCTTATACCAAACCTGAGACCGTTCCTATAGCTTGAGATGTGATATCCAACTCCTTCCCATTCCAATCCTGAGACCCTTCCTATAGCATGAGATGTGATATCTCAAGGCCTCTAATACCAAACCTGAGATCCTTTCTCTAACATGAAATGTGATATCCAACTCCTTCCCCTTCCAAACCTGAGAGCCTTCCTATAGCATGGGATATGATATGCAAGTCCTTCCCATTCCAATCCTGAGACACTTCCTATAACATGAAATGTGATATCCAACTCCTTCCCATTCCAACCTGAGACCCTTCCTATATCATGAGATGGGATATCTCAATGCTTCTAATACCAAACCTGAGACTCTTCCTATAACATGAGATGGGATATCCAACTCCTTCCCATTCCAATCCTAAGACCCTTTCGATAGCAGAGATGTGATATCTCAATGCTTATACCAAACCTGAGACCCTTCCTACGGCATGAGATGTCATATACAACTCCTTCCCATTCCAATCCTGAGACCCTTCCTATAGCACGAGATGTGATATCTCAATGCTTATACCAAACCTGAGACCCTTCCTCTAGCATGAGATGTGATATCCAACTCCTCCCCATTCCAATCCTGAGACCCTTCCTATAGCATGAGATGTGATATCCAACTCCTTCCCATTCCAATCCTGAGACCCTTCCTATAGCCTGAGATCTGATATCTCAATGCCTCTAATACCAAACCTGAGATCCTTCCTCTAACATGAGATGGGATATCCAACTCCTTCCCATTCCAATCCTAAGACCCTTTCGATAGCAGAGATGTGATATCTCAATGCTTATACCAAACCTGAGACCCTTCCTACGGCATGAGATGTCATATACAACTCCTTCCCATTCCAATCCTGAGACCCTTCCTATAGCACGAGATGTGATATCTCAATGCTTATACCAAACCTGAGACCCTTCCTCTAGCATGAGATGTGATATCCAACTCCTCCCCATTCCAATCCTGAGACCCTTCCTATAGCATGAGATGTGATATCCAACTCCTTCCCATTCCAATCCTGAGACCCTTCCTATAGCCTGAGATCTGATATCTCAATGCCTCTAATACCAAACCTGAGATCCTTCCTCTAACATGAAATGTGATATCCAACTCCTTCCCTTTCCAAACCTGAGAGCCTATCTATAGCATGAGATGTGATATCCAAGTCCTTCCCATTCCAATCCTGAGACACTTCCGATAGCAGAGATGTGATATCTCAATGCTTATACCAAACCTGAGACCCTTCCTATAACATGAGATGTGATATCCAACTCCTTCCCGTTCCAAACCTGAGACCCTTCCTTTAGCATGAGATGTGATATCCAGCTCCTTCCCATTCCAATCCTGAGACACTTCCGATAGCATGAGATGTGATATCTCAATGCTTCTAATATCAAAACTGAGACCCTCCCTATAGCATGATATGTGATATCTAAGTCCTTCCCATTCCAATCCTGAGACCCTTCCTATAGCATGAGATGTGATATCTCAATGCTTCTACCAAAACTGAGACCCTTCCTTTAGCATGAGATGTGATAACCAACTCCTTCCCATTCCAAACCTGAGATCCTTCCTATAGCATGAGATGTGATATCTCAATGCTTCTAATACCAAACCTGAGTTCCTTCCTATAACATGAGATGTGATATCCAAATCCTTCCCCTTCCAAACCTGAGACCCTCCCTTTAGCATGAGATGTGATATCCAACTCCTTCCCATTCCAATCCTGAGACTCTTCTGATAGCATGAGATGTGATATCTCAATGCCTCTGATACCAAACCTGAGATCCTACCTCTAACATGAAATGTGATATCCAACTCTTTCCCCTTCCAAACCTGAGAGCCATCCTATAGCATGAGATGTGATATCCAAGTCCTTCTAATTCCAATCCTGAGACCCTTCCTAAAACATGAGATGTGATATCCAACTCCTTCCCATTCCAACCTGAGACCCTTCCTATAGCATGAGATGGGATATCCAACTCCTTCCAAATCCAATCATGATACCCTTCCGATAGCATGAGATGTGATATCCCAATGCTTCTACCAAACCTGAGACCCATACTATGGCATGAGATGTGATATCAAACTCCTTCCCCTTCCAAACCTTAGACACTTCCTTTATCATGAGATGTGATATCCAACTCCTTCCCATTCCATCCCTGAGACCCTTCCGATATCATGAGATGTGATATCTCAATGCTTCTAATATCAAACTTGAGACCCTCCTTATAGCATGAGATGTGATATCCAAGTCCTTCCCATTCCAATCCTGAGACCCTTCCTATAGCATGAGATGTGATATCTCAATGCTTCTAATACCAAACCTGAGACCCTTCCTATAACATGAGATGGGAATATCCAACTCCTTCCCATTCCAATCCTGAGACCCTTCCGATAGTAGAGATGTGATATCTCAATGCTTATACCAAACCTGAGATCCTTCCTATAACATGAGATGTGATATCCAACTCCTTCCGATTCCAATCCTGAGACACTTCCTATAGCATGAGATGTGATATCTCACTGCTTATACCAAACCTGAGACCCTTCCTATAGCATGAGATGAGATGTGATATCCAAGTCCTTCCCATTCCAATCCTGAGACCCTTCCTATAGCATGAGATGTGATATCTCAATGCTTATACCAAACCTGAGACCCTTCCTATAGCATGAGATGTGATATCAAACTCCTTCCCATTCCAATCCTGAGACCCTTCCTATAGCATGAGATGTGATATCTCAATGCCTCTAATACCAAACCTGAGATCCTTCCTCTAACATGAAATGTGATATCCAACTCCTTCCCATTCCAATCCTGAGACACTTCCTATAGCATGAGATGTGATATCTAAATGCTTCTAATACCAAACTTGAGACTCTTCCTATAACATGAGATGGGATATCCAACTCCTTCCCATTCCAATCCTTAGACCCTTCCTACAGCATGCAATATGATGTCTCAATGATTCTAATAACAAACCTGAGACCCGTCCTATAACATGAGATGGGATATCCAACACCTTCCCATTCCATTCCTGAGACACTTCCGATAGCAGAGATGTGATATCTCAATGCTTATACCAAACCTGAGACCCTTCCTATAACATGAGATGTGATATCCAACTCCTTCCCGTTCCAAACCTGAGACCCTTCCTATAGCATATGTGATATCCAACACATTCCCATTCCAAACATGAGACCCTTCCTATAGCAGGAATGTAATATCCAACTCCTTCCCATTCCAATCCTGAGAGCATTCCTATAGCATGAGATGTGATATCTCAATGCTTCTAATACCAAACCTGAGATCCTTCCTATGACATGAGATGTGATATCCAATTCCTCCCCATTCCAAACCTGAGAACCTTCCTACAGCATGCGATGTGATATCTCAATGCTTCTAATACCAAACCTGAGACCAGTCCTATAACATGAGATTGGATATCCAACTCCTTCCCCTTCCAAACCTGAGACCCTTCCTATAGCATGAGATGTGATATCCAACTTCTTCCCATTCCAATCCTGAGACCCTTCCTATAACATGAGATGTGATGTCTCAATGCTTCTAATACCAAACCTGAGATCTTTCCTATAACATGAGATGTGATATCCAACTCCTTCCCATTCCAATCCTGAGACCCTTCCTGTAGCATGAGATGTGCTATCTCAATGCTTATACCAAACCTGAGACCCTTCCTAAAGCTTGAGATGTGATATCCAACTCCTTCCCATTCCAATCCTGAGACCCTTCCTATAACATGAAATGTGATATCCAACTCCTTCCCATTCCAACCTGAGACCCTTCCTATAGCATGAGATGTGATATCTCAAGGCCTCTAATACCAAACCTGAGATCCTTCCTCTAACATGAAATGTGATATCCAACTCCTTCTCCTTCCAAACCTGAGAGCCTTCCTATAGCATGAGATATGATATCCAAGCCCTTCCCATTCCAATCCTGAGACCCTTCCTATAACATGAAATGTGATATCCAACTCCTTCCCATTCCAACCTGAGACCCTTCCTATAGCATGAGATGGGATATCCAACCCCTTACAAATCCAATACTGATACCCTTCCAATAGCATGAGATGTGATATCCCAATGCTTCTATCAAACCTGAGAACCATACTATGGCATGAGATGTGATATCAAACTCCTTCCCATTACAATCCTGAGACTCTTCCTATAGCTTGAGATGTGATATCCAACTCCTTCCCATTCCAATTCTGAGACCCTTCCTATACCATGAGACTTGATATCTCAATGCTTCTAATACCAAACCTGAGACCCGTCCTATAACATGAGATGTGATATCCAAATCTTTCCCCTTCCAAACCTTAGACCCTTCCTTTATCATGAGATGTGATATCCAACTCCTTCCCATTCCAATCCTGAGACCCTTCCGATATCATGAGATTTGTTATCTCAATGCTTCTAATATCAAAATTGAGACCCTCCCTATAGCATGAGATGGGATATCCAACTCCTTCCCATTCCAATCCTGAGACCCTTCCGATAGCAGAGATGTGATATCTCAATGCTTATACCAAATCTGAGACCCTTCCTATAGCATGAGATGTGATATCCAACTCCTTCCCATTCCAATCCTGAGACCCTTCCTATAGCATGAGATGTGATGTCTCAATGCTTCTAATACCAAACCTGAGATCCTTCCTATAACATGAGATGTGATATCCAACTCCTTCCCATTCCAATCCTCAGACCCTTCCTATAGCATGAGATGTGCTATCTCAATGCTTATACCAAACCTGAGACCCTTCCTAAAGCTTGAGATGTGATATCCAACTCCTTCCCATTCCAATCCTGAGACCCTTCCTATAGCATGAGATGTGATATCCCAAGGCCTCTAATACCAAACCTGAGATCCTTCCTCTAACATGAAATGTGATATCCAACTCCTTCCCATTCCAATCCTGAGACCCTTCCTATAACATGAAATGTGATATCCAACTCCTTCCCATTCCAACCTGAGACCCTTCCTATAGCATGAGATGGGATATCCAACTCCTTCCAAATCCAATACTGATACCCTTCCAATAGCATGAGATGTGATATCCCAATGCTTCTACCAAACCTGAGACCCAAACTATGGCATGAGATGTGATATCAAACTCCTTCCCATTCCAATCCTGAGACTCTTCCTATAGCTTGAGATGTGATATCCAACTCCTTCACATTCCAATTCTGAGACCCTTCCTATGCCATGAGACTTGATATCTCAATGCTTCTAATACCAAACCTGAGACCCGTCCTATAACATGAGATGTGATATCCAAATCTTTCCGCTTCCAAACCTTAGACCCTTCCTTTATCATGAGATGTGATATCCAACTCCTTCCCATTCCATTCCTGAGACCCTTCCGATATCATGAGATTTGTTATCTCAATGCTTCTAATATCAAACTTGAGACCCTCGCTATAGCATGAGATGTGACATCCAAGTCCTCCCCATTCCAATCCTGAGACCCTTCCTTTAGCATGAGATGTGATATCTCAATGCTTCTAATACCAAACCTGAGACCCTTCCTATAACATGAGATGGGATATCCAACTCCTTCCCATTCCAATCCTGAGACCCTTCCGATAGCAGAGATGTGATATCTCAATGCTTATACCAATCCTGAGACCCTTCCTATGGCCTGAGATGTCATATACAACTCCTTCCCAATCCAATCCTGAGACCTTTCCTATAGCATGAGATGTGATATCTCAATGCTTATACCAAATGTGAGACCATTCCTATAGCATGAGAAGTGATATCCAACTCCTTCCCATTCCAATCCTGAGACCCTTCCTATAGCATGAGATGTGATGTCTCAATGCTTCTAATACCAAACCTGAGATCCTTCCTATAACATGAGATGTGATATCCAACTCCTTCCCATTCCAATCCTGAGACCCTTCCTATAGCATGAGATGTGATGTCTCAATGCTTCTAATACCAAACCTGAGAACCTTCCTACAGCATGCGATGTGATATCTCAATGCTTCTAATACCAAACCTGAGACCAGTCCTATATCATGAGATTGGATATCCAACTCCTTCCCCTTCCAAACCTGAGACCCTTCCTATAGCATGAGATGTGATATCCAACTTCTTCCCATTCCAATCCTGAGACCCTTCCTATAACATGAGATGTGATGTCTCAATGCTTCTAATACCAAACCTGAGATCTTTCCTATAACATGAGATGTGATATCCAACTCCTTCCCATTCCAATCCTGAGACCCTTCCTATAGCATGAGATGTGATATCTCAATGCTTCTAATACCAAACCTGAGACCCTTCCTATAACATGAGATGTGATTTCCAAATCCTTCCCCTTCCAAACCTGAGACCCTCCCTTTAGCATGAGATGTGATATACAACTCCTTCCCATTCCAATCCTGAGACCCTTCTGATAGCATGAGTTGTGATATCTCAATGCCTCTAATACCAAACCTGAGATCCTATCTCTAACATGAAATGTGATATCCATCTCCTTCCCTTTCCAAACCTGAGACCCTGCCTATAGCATGAGATGTGATATCCAAGTCCTTCCCATTCCAATCCTGAGACCCTTCCTATAGCATGTGATGTGATATCTCAATGCTTATACCAAACCTGAGACCCTTCCTATGGCATGAGATGTCATATACAACTCCTTCCCATTCCAATCCCGAGACCCTTCCTATAGCATGAGATGTGATATCTCAATGCATATACCAAACCTGAGACCCTTCCTATAGCATGAGATGTGATATCCAACTTCTTCCCATTCCAATCCTGAGACCCTTCCTATAACATGAGATGTGATGTCTCAATGCTTCTAATACCAAACCTGAGATATTTCCTATAATATGAGATGTGATATCCAACTCCTTCCCATTCCAATCCTGAGACCCTTCCTATAGCATGAGATGTGATATCTCAATGCTTATACCAAACCTGAGACCCTTCCTATAGCTTGAGATGTGATATCCAACTGCTTCCCATTCCAATCCAGAGACCCTTCCTATAGCATGAGTTGTGATATCTCAATGCCTCTAATACCAAACCTGAGATCCTTCCACTAACATGAAATGTGATATCCAACTCCTTCCCTTTCCAAACCTGAGACCCTGCCTATAGCATGAGATGTGATATCCAAGTCCTTCCCATTCCAATCCTGAGACCCTTCCTATAGCATGTGATGTGATATCTCAATGCTTATACCAAACCTGAGACCCTTCCTATGGCATGAGATGTCATATACAACTCCTTCCCATTCCAATCCCGAGACCCTTCCTATAGCATGAGATGTGATATCTCAATGCATATACCAAACCTGAGACCCTTCCTATAGCATGAGATGTGATATCCAACTTCTTCCCATTCCAATCCTGAGACCCTTCCTATAACATGAGATGTGATGTCTCAATGCTTCTAATACCAAACCTGAGATATTTCCTATAATATGAGATGTGATATCCAACTCCTTCCCATTCCAATCCTGAGACCCTTCCTATAGCATGAGATGTGATATCTCAATGCTTATACCAAACCTGAGACCCTTCCTATAGCTTGAGATGTGATATCCAACTGCTTCCCATTCCAATCCAGAGACCCTTCCTATAGCATGAGATGTGATATCTCAAGGCCTCTAATACCAAACCTGAGATCCTTCCACTAACATGAAATGTGATATCCAACTCCTTCCAAATCCAATACTGATACCCTTCCAATAGCATGAGATGTGATATCCCAATGCTTCTACCAAACCTGAGACCCATACTATGGCATGAGATGTGATATCAAACTCCTTCCCATTCCAATCCTGAGACCCTTCCTATAGCTTGAGGTGTGATATCCAACTCCTTCCCATTCCAATTCTGAGACCCTTCTTATACCATGAGACTTGATATCTCAATGCTTCTAATACCAAACCTGAGACCCGTCCTATAACATGAGATGTGATATCCAAATCCTTCCCCTTCCAAACCTCAGACCCTTCCTTTATCATGAGATGTGATATCCAACTCCTTCCCATTCCAATCCTGAGACCCTTCCGATATCATGAGATTTGTTATCTCAATGCTTCTAATATCAAACTTGAGACCCTCCCTATAGCATGAGATGTGACATCCAAGTCCTTCCCATTCCAATCCTGAGACCCTTCCTATAGCATGAGATGTGATATCTCTATGCTTCTTATACCAAACCTGAGACCCTTCCTATAACATGAGATGGGATATCCAACTCCTTCCCATTCCAATCCTGAGACCCTTCCGATAGCAGAGATGTGATATCTCAATGCTTATACCAAACCTGAGACCCTTCCTATGGCCTGGGATGTCATTTACAACTCCTTCCCATTCCAATCCTGAGCCCCTTCCTATAGCATGAGATGTGACATCCAAGTCCTTCCCATTCCAATCCTGAGACCCTTCCTATAGCATGAGATGTGATATCTCTATGCTTCTAATACCAAACCTGAGACCCTTCCTATAACATGAGATGGGATATCCAACTCCTTCCCATTCCAATCCTGAGACCCTTCCGATAGCAGAGATGTGATATCTCAATGCTTATACCAAACCTGAGACCCTTCCTATAACATGAGATGTGATATCCAACTCCTTCCCCTTCCAAACCTCAGACCCTTCCTTTATCATGAGATGTGATATCCAACTCCTTCCCATTCCAATCCTGAGACCCTTCCGATATCATGAGATTTGTTATCTCAATGCTTCTAATATCAAACTTGAGACCCTCCCTATAGCATGAGATGTGACATCCAAGTCCTTCCCATTCCAATCCTGAGACCCTTCCTATAGCATGAGATGTGATATCTCTATGCTTCTAATACCAAACCTGAGACCCTTCCTATAACATGAGATGGGATATCCAACTCCTTCCCATTCCAATCCTGAGACCCTTCCGATAGCAGAGATGTGATATCTCAATGCTTATACCAAACCTGAGACCCTTCCTATGGCCTGGGATGTCATTTACAACTCCTTCCCATTCCAATCCTGAGACCCTTCCTATAGCATGAGATGTGACATCCAAGTCCTTCCCATTCCAATCCTCAGACCCTTCCTATAGCATGAGATGTGCTATCTCAATGCTTATACCAAACCTGAGACCCTTCCTAAAGCTTGAGATGTGATATCCAACTCCTTCCCATTCCAATCCTGAGACCCTTCCTATAGCATGAGATGTGATATCCCAAGGCCTCTAATACCAAACCTGAGATCCTTCCTCTAACATGAAATGTGATATCCAACTCCTTCCCATTCCAATCCTGAGACCCTTCCTATAACATGAAATGTGATATCCAACTCCTTCCCATTCCAACCTGAGACCCTTCCTATAGCATGAGATGGGATATCCAACTCCTTCCAAATCCAATACTGATACCCTTCCAATAGCATGAGATGTGATATCCCAATGCTTCTACCAAACCTGAGTCCCAAACTATGGCATGAGATGTGATATCAAACTCCTTCCCATTCCAATCCTGAGACTCTTCCTATAGCTTGAGATGTGATATCCAACTCCTTCACATTCCAATTCTGAGACCCTTCCTATGCCATGAGACTTGATATCTCAATGCTTCTAATACCAAACCTGAGACCCGTCCTATAACATGAGATGTGATATCCAAATCTTTCCGCTTCCAAACCTTAGACCCTTCCTTTATCATGAGATGTGATATCCAACAACTTCCCATTCCATTCCTGAGACCCTTCCGATATCATGAGATTTGTTATCTCAATGCTTCTAATATCAAACTTGAGACCCTCGCTATAGCATGAGATGTGACATCCAAGTCCTCCCCATTCCAATCCTGAGACCCTTACTTTAGCATGAGATGTGATATCTCAATGCTTCTAATACCAAACCTGAGACCCTTCCTATAACATGAGATGGGATATCCCACTCCTTCCCATTCCAATCCTGAGACCCTTCCGATAGCAGAGATGTGATATCTCAATGCTTATACCAATCCTGAGACCCTTCCTATGGCCTGAGATGTCATATACAACTCCTTCCCAATCCAATCCTGAGACCTTTCCTATAGCATGAGATGTGATATCTCAATGCTTATACCAAATGTGAGACCATTCCTATAGCATGAGAAGTGATATCCAACTCCTTCCCATTCCAATCCTGAGACCCTTCCTATAGCATGAGATGTGATGTCTCAATGCTTCTAATACCAAACCTGAGATCCTTCCTATAACATGAGATGTGATATCCAACTCCTTCCCATTCCAATCCTGAGACCCTTCCTATAGCATGAGATGTGATGTCTCAATGCTTCTAATACCAAACCTGAGAACCTTCCTACAGCATGCGATGTGATATCTCAATGCTTCTAATACCAAACCTGAGACCAGTCCTATATCATGAGATTGGATATCCAACTCCTTCCCCTTCCAAACCTGAGACCCTTCCTATAGCATGAGATGTGATATCCAACTTCTTCCCATTCCAATCCTGAGACCCTTCCTATAACATGAGATGTGATGTCTCAATGCTTCTAATACCAAACCTGAGATCTTTCCTATAACATGAGATGTGATATCCAACTCCTTCCCATTCCAATCCTGAGACCCTTCCTATAGCATGAGATGTGCTATGTCAATGCTTATACCAAACCTGAGACCCTTCCTAAAGCTTGAGATGTGATATCCAACTCCTTCCCATTCCAATACTGAGACCCTTCATATAGCATGAGATGTGATATCTCAAGGCCTCTAATACCAAACCTGAGATCCTTCCTCTAACATGAAATGTGATATCCAACTCCTTCCCCTTCCAAACCTGAGAGCCTTCCTATAGCATGAGATATGATATCCAAGTCCTTCCCATTCCAATCCTGAGACCCTTCCTATAACATGACATGTGATATCCAACTCCTTCCGATTCCAACCTGAGACCCTTCCTATAGCATGAGATGGGATATCCAACTCCTTCCAAATCCAATACTGATACCCTTCCAATAGCATGAGATGTGATATCCCAATGCTTCTACCAAACCTGAGACCCATACTATGGCATGAGATGTGATATCAATCTCATTCCCATTCCAATCCTGAGACTCTTCCTATAGCTTGAGATGTGATATCCAACTCCTTCCCATTCCAATTCTGAGACCCTTCCTATAGCATGAGATGTGATATCTCAATGCTTCTAATACCAAACCTGAGACCCTTCCTATAACATGAGATGTGATTTCCAAATCCTTCCCCTTCCAAACCTGAGACCCTCCCTTTAGCATGAGATGTGATATACAACTCCTTCCCATTCCAATCCTGAGACCCTTCTGATAGCATGAGTTGTGATATCTCAATGCCTCTAATACCAAACCTGAGATCCTATCTCTAACATGAAATGTGATATCCATCTCCTTCCCTTTCCAAACCTGAGACCCTGCCTATAGCATGAGATGTGATATCCAAGTCCTTCCCATTCCAATCCTGAGACCCTTCCTATAGCATGTGATGTGATATCTCAATGCTTATACCAAACCTGAGACCCTTCCTATGGCATGAGATGTCATATACAACTCCTTCCCATTCCAATCCCGAGACCCTTCCTATAGCATGAGATGTGATATCTCAATGCATATACCAAACCTGAGACCCTTCCTATAGCATGAGATGTGATATCCAACTTCTTCCCATTCCAATCCTGAGACCCTTCCTATAACATGAGATGTGATGTCTCAATGCTTCTAATACCAAACCTGAGATATTTCCTATAATATGAGATGTGATATCCAACTCCTTCCCATTCCAATCCTGAGACCCTTCCTATAGCATGAGATGTGATATCTCAATGCTTATACCAAACCTGAGACCCTTCCTATAGCTTGAGATGTGATATCCAACTGCTTCCCATTCCAATCCAGAGACCCTTCCTATAGCATGAGATGTGATATCTTAAGGCCTCTAATACCAAACCTGAGATCCTTCCTCTAACATGAAATGTGATATCCAACTCCTTCCAAATCCAATACTGATACCCTTCCGATAGCATGAGATGTGATATCCCAATGCTTCTACCAAACCTGAGACCCATACTATGGCATGAGATGTGATATCAAACTCCTTCCCATTCCAATCCTGAGACCCTTCCTATAGCTTGAGGTGTGATATCCAACTCCTTCCCATTCCAATTCTGAGACCCTTCTTATACCATGAGACTTGATATCTCAATGCTTCTAATACCAAACATGAGACCCGTCCTATAACATGAGATGTGATATCCAAATCCTTCCCCTTCCAAACCTCAGACCCTTCCTTTATCATGAGATGTGATATCCAACTCCTTCCCATTCCAATCCTGAGACCCTTCCGATATCATGAGATTTGTTATCTCAATGCTTCTAATATCAAACTTGAGACCCTCCCTATAGCATGAGATGTGACATCCAAGTCCTTCCCATTCCAATCCTGAGACCCTTCCTATAGCATGAGATGTGATATCTCTATGCTTCTTATACCAAACCTGAGACCCTTCCTATAACATGAGATGGGATATCCAACTCCTTCCCATTCCAATCCTGAGACCCTTCCGATAGCAGAGATGTGATATCTCAATGCTTATACCAAACCTGAGACCCTTCCTATGGCCTGGGATGTCATTTACAACTCCTTCCCATTCCAATCCTGAGCCCCTTCCTATAGCATGAGATGTGACATCCAAGTCCTTCCCATTCCAATCCTGAGACCCTTCCTATAGCATGAGATGTGATATCTCTATGCTTCTAATACCAAACCTGAGACCCTTCCTATAACATGAGATGGGATATCCAACTCCTTCCCATTCCAATCCTGAGACCCTTCCGATAGCAGAGATGTGATATCTCAATGCTTATACCAAACCTGAGACCCTTCCTATAACATGAGATGTGATATCCAACTCCTTCCCATTCCAAACATGAGACCCTTCCTATAGCAAGAAAGTAATATCCAACTCCTACCCATTCCAATCCTGAGACCCTTCCTATAGCAAGAGATGTGATATCCAAATCCTTCCCATTCCAATCTTGAGACCCTTCCTATAACATGAGATGTGATATCCAACTCCTTCCCATTCCAACCTGAGACACTTCCTATAGCATGAGAAGGGATATCCAACTCCTTCCCAATCCAATCCTGAGACCCTTCCGATAGCAGAGATGTGATATCTCAATGCTTATACCAAACCTGAGACCCTTCCTAGAGCATGAGAAGGGATATCCAACTCCTTCCCAATCCAATCCTGAGACCCTTCCGATAGCAGAGACGTGATATCTCAATGCTTCTACCAAACCTGAGACCCTTCCTTTAGCATGAGATGTGATATCCAAATCCTTCACATTCCAATCCTGAGACCCTTCCTATAGCATGAGAAGGGATATCTCAATGCTTCTAATACCAAACCTGAGATCCTTCCTATAACATGAGATGTGATATCCAATTCCTTCCCATTCCAATCCTGAGACCCTTCCGATAGCAGAGATGTGATATCTCGATGCTTATACCAAACCTGAGACCCTTCCTATGGCCTGAGATGTCATATACAACTCCTTCCCATTCCAATCCTGAGACCCTTCCTATAGCATGAGATGTGATATCTCAATGCTTATACCAAATCTGAGACCCTTCCTATAGCATGAGATGTGATATCCAACTCCTTCCCATTCCAATCCTGAGACCCTTCCTATAGCATGAGATGTGATGTCTCAATGCTTCTAATACCAAACCTGAGATCCTTCCTATAACATGAGATGTGATATCCAACTCCTTCCCATTCCAATCCTGAGACCCTTATGAAAGCATGAGATGTGATATCTCAATGGTTCTAATACCAAACCTGAGATCCTTCCTATAACATGAGATGTGATTTCCAAATCCTTCCCCTTCCAAACCTGAGACCCTCCCTTTAGCATGAGATGTGATATCCAACTCCTTCCCATTCCAATACTGAGACCCTTCTGATAGCATGAGACGTGATATCTCAATGCCTCTAATACCAAACCTGAGATCCTACCTCTAACATGAAATGTGATATCCATCTCATTCCCTTTCCAAACCTGAGACCCTGCCTATAGCATGAGATGTGATATCCAAGTCCTTCCCATTCCAATCCTGAGACCCTTCCTATAGCATGTGATGTGATATCTCAATGCTTATACCAAACATGAGACCCTTCCTATGGCATGAGATGTCATATACAACTCCTTCCCATTCCAATCCTGAGACCCTTCCTATAGCATGAGATGTGATATATCAATGCTTATACCAAATCTGAGACCCTTCCTATAGCAAGAGATGTGATATCCAACTTCTTCCCATTCCAATCCTGAGACCCTTCATATAACATGAGATGTGATGTCTCAATGCTTCTAATACCAAACCTGAGATCTTTCCTATAACATGAGATGTGATATCCAACTCCTTCCCATTCCAATCCTGAGACCCTTCCTATAGCATGAGATGTGATATCACAATGCTTATACCAAACCTGAGACCGTTCCTATAGCTTGAGATGTGATATCCAACTCCTTCCCATTCCAATCCTGAGACCCTTCCTATAGCATGAGATGTGATATCTCAAGGCCTCTAATACCAAACCTGAGATCCTTCCTCTAACATGAAATGTGATATCCAACTCCTTCCCCTTCCAAACCTGAGAGCCTTCCTATAGCATGGGATATGATATGCAAGTCCTTCCCATTCCAATCCTGAGACCCTTCCTATAACATGAAATGTGATATCCAACTCCTTCCCATTCCAACCTGAGACCCTTCCTATATCATGAGATGGGATATCTCAATGCTTCTAATACCAAACCTGAGACTCTTCCTATAACATGAGATGGGATATCCAACTCCTTCCCATTCCAATCCTAAGACCCTTTCGATAGCAGAGATGTGATATCTCAATGCTTATACCAAACCTGAGACCCTTCCTACGGCATGAGATGTCATATACAACTCCTTCCCATTCCAACCTGAGACCCTTCCTATAGCACGAGATGTGATATCTCAATGCTTATACCAAACCTGAGACCCTTCCTCTAGCATGAGATGTGATATCCAACTCCTTCCCATTCCAATCCTGAGACCCTTCCTATAGCATGAGATGTGATATCCAACTCCTTCCCATTCCAATCCTGAGACCCTTCCTATAGCCTGAGATCTGATATCTCAATGCCTCTAATACCAAACCTGAGATCCTTCCTCTAACATGAAATGTGATATCCAACTCCTTCCCTTTCCAAACCTGAGAGCCTATCTATAGCATGAGATGTGATATCCAAGTCATTCCCATTCCAATCCTGAGACCCTTCCTATAGCATGAGATGTGATATCTCAATGCTTATACCAAACCTGAGACCCTTCCTATAGCATGAGATGTGATATCAAACTCCTTCCCATTCCAATCCTGAGACCCTTCCTATAGCATGAGATGTGATATCTCAATGCCTCTAATACCAAACCTGAGATCCTTCCTCTAACATGAAATGTGATGTCCAACTCCTTCCCATTCCAATCCTGAGACACTTCCTATAGCATGAGATGTGATATCTAAATGCTTCTAATACCAAACTTGAGACTCTTCCTATAACATGAGATGGGATATCCAACTCCTTCCCATTCCAATCCTTAGACCCTTCCTACAGCATGCAATATGATATCTCAATGATTCTAATAACAAACCTGAGACCCGTCCTATAACATGAGATGGGATATCCAACACCTTCCCATTCCAATCCTGAGACACTTCCGATAGCAGAGATGTGATATCTCAATGCTTATACCAAACCTGAGACCATTCCTATAACATGAGATGTGATATCCAACTCCTTCCCGTTCCAAACCTGAGACCCTTCCTATAGCATGTGTGATATCCAACACATTCCCATTCCAAACATGAGACCCTTCCTATAGCAGGAATGTAATATCCAACTCCTTCCCATTCCAATCCTGAGAGCATTCCTATAGCATGAGATGTGATATCTCAATGCTTCTAATACCAAACCTGAGATCCTTCCTATGACATGAGATGTGATATCCAATTCCTCCCCATTTCAAACCTGAGAACCTTCCTACAGCATGCGATGTGATATCTCAATGCTTCTAATACCAAACCTGAGACCAGTCCTATAACATGAGATTGGATATCCAACTCCTTCCCCTTCCAAACCTGAGACCCTTCCTATAGCATGAGATGTGATATCCAACTTCTTCCCATTCCAATCCTGAGACCCTTCCTATAACATGAGATGTGATGTCTCAATGCTTCTAATACCAAACCTGAGATCTTTCCTATAACATGAGATGTGATATCCAACTCCTTCCCATTCCAATCCTGAGACCCTTCCTGTAGCATGAGATGTGCTATCTCAATGCTTATACCAAACCTGAGACCCTTCCTAAAGCTTGAGATGTGATATCCAACTCCTTCCCATTCCAATCCTGAGACCCTTCCTATAACATGAAATGTGATATCCAACTCCTTCCCATTCCAACCTGAGACCCTTCCTATAGCATGAGATGTGATATCTCAAGGCCTCTAATACCAAACCTGAGATCCTTCCTCTAACATGAAATGTGATATCCAACTCCTTCTCCTTCCAAACCTGAGAGCCTTCCTATAGCATGAGATATGATATCCAAGTCCTTCCCATTCCAATCCTGAGACCCTTCCTATAACATGAAATGTGATATCCAACTCCTTCCCATTCCAACCTGAGACCCTTCCTATAGCATGAGATGGGATATCCAACCCCTTACAAATCCAATACTGATACCCTTCCAATAGCATGAGATGTGATATCCCAATGCTTCTATCAAACCTGGGAACCATACTATGGCATGAGATGTGATATCAAACTCCTTCCCATTACAATCCTGAGACTCTTCCTATAGCTTGAGATGTGATATCCAACTCCTTCCCATTCCAATTCTGAGACCCTTCCTATACCATGAGACTTGATATCTCAATGCTTCTAATACCAAACCTGAGACCCGTCCTATAACATGAGATGTGATATCCAAATCTTTCCCCTTCCAAACCTTAGACCCTTCCTTTATCATGAGATGTGATATCCAACTCCTTCCCATTCCAATCCTGAGACCCTTCCGATATCATGAGATTTGTTATCTCAATGCTTCTAATATCAAAATTGAGACCCTCCCTATAGCATGAGATGGGATATCCAACTCCTTCCCATTTCAATCCTGAGACCCTTCCGATAGCAGAGATGTGATATCTCAATGCTTATACCAAATCTGAGACCCTTCCTATAGCATGAGATGTGATATCCAACTCCTTCCCATTCCAATCCTGAGACCCTTCCTATAGCATGAGATGTGATGTCTCAATGCTTCTAATACCAAACCTGAGATCCTTCCTATAACATGAGATGTGATATCCAACTCCTTCCCATTCCAATCCTCAGACCCTTCCTATAGCATGAGATGTGCTATCTCAATGCTTATACCAAACCTGAGACCCTTCCTAAAGCTTGAGATGTGATATCCAACTCCTTCCCATTCCAATCCTGAGACCCTTCCTATAGCATGAGATGTGATATCTCAAGGCCTCTAATACCAAACCTGAGATCCTTCCTCTAACATGAAATGTGATATCCAACTCCTTCCCATTCCAATCCTGAGACCCTTCCTATAACATGAAATGTGATATCCAACTCCTTCCCATTCCAACCTGAGACCCTTCCTATAGCATGAGATGGGATATCCAACTCCTTCCAAATCCAATACTGATACCCTTCCAATAGCATGAGATGTGATATCCCAATGCTTCTACCAAACCTGAGACCCAAACTATGGCATGAGATGTGATATCAAACTCCTTCCCATTCCAATCCTGAGATTCTTCCTATAGCTTGAGATGTGATATCCAACTCCTTCACATTCCAATTCTGAGACCCTTCCTATGCCATGAGACTTGATATCTCAATGCTTCTAATACCAAACCTGAGACCCGTCCTATAACATGAGATGTGATATCCAAATCTTTCCGCTTCCAAACCTTAGACCCTTCCTTTACCATGAGATGTGATATCCAACTCCTTCCCATTCCATTCCTGAGACCCTTCCGATATCATGAGATTTGTTATCTCAATGCTTCTAATATCAAACCTGAGATCCTTCCTCTAACATGAAATGTGATATCCAACTCCTTCCCTTTCCAAACCTGAGAGCCTATCTATAGCATGAGATGTGATATCCAAGTCATTCCCATTCCAATCCTGAGACCCTTCCTGTAGCATGAGATGTGATATCTCAATGCTTATACCAAACCTGAGACCCTTCCTACAGCATGAGATGTGATATCAAACTCCTTCCCATTCCAATCCTGAGACCCTTCCTATAGCATGAGATGTGATATCTCAATGCCTCTAATACCAAACCTGAGATCCTTCCTCTAACATGAAATGTGATATCCAACTCCTTCCCATTCCAATCCTGAGACCCTTCCTATAGCATGAGATGTGATATCTCAATGCCTCTAATACCAAACCTGAGATCCTTCCTCTAACATGAAATGTGATATCCAACTCCTTCCCTTTCCAAACCTGAGAGCCTATCTATAGCATGAGATGTGATATCCAAGTCCTTCCCATTCCAATCCTGAGACACTTCCGATAGCAGAGATGTGATATCTCAATGCTTATACCAAACCTGAGACCCTTCCTATAACATGAGATGTGATATCCAACTCCTTCCCGTTCCAAACCTGAGACCCTTCCTTTAGCATGAGATGTGATATCCAGCTCCTTCCCATTCCAATCCTGAGACACTTCCGATAGCATGAGATGTGATATCTCAATGCTTCTAATATCAAAACTGAGACCCTCCCTATAGCATGATATGTGATATCTAAGTCCATCCCATTCCAATCCTGAGACCCTTCCTATAGCATGAGATGTGATATCTCAATGCTTCTACCAAACCTGAGACCCTTCCTTTAGCATGAGATGTGATAACCAACTCCTTCCCATTCCAATCCTGAGACCCTTCCTATAGCATGAGATGTGATATCTCAATACTTCTAATACCAAACCTGAGATCCTTCCGATAACATGAGATGTGATATCCAAATCTTTCCCCTTCCAAACCTGAGACCCTCCCTTTAGCATGAGATGTGATATCCAACTCCTTCCCATTCCAATCCTGAGAACCTTCTGATAGCATGAGATGTGATATCTCAATGCTTCTATACCAAACCTGAGATCCTTCTGATAGCATGAGATGTGATATCTCAATGCTTCTAATACCAAACCTGAGTTCCTTCCTATAACATGAGATGTGATATCCAAATCCTTCCCCTTCCAAACCTGAGACCCTCCCTTTAGCATGAGATGTGATATCCAACTCCTTCCCATTCCAATCCTGAGACTCTTCTGATAGCATGAGATGTGATATCTCAATGCCTCTAATACCAAACCTGAGATCCTACCTCTAACATGAAATGTGATATCCAACTCTTTCCCCTTCCAAACCTGAGAGCCTTCCTATAGCATGAGATGTGATATCCAAGTCCTTCTAATTCCAATCCTGAGACCCTTCCTATAACATGAGATGTGATATCCAACTCCTTCCCATTCCAACCTGAGACCCTTCCTATAGCATGAGATGGGATATCCAACTCCTTCCAAATCCAATCCTGATACCCTTCCGATAGCATGAGATGTGATATCTCAATGCTTCTAATACCAAACCTGAGACCCTTCCTATAACAAGAGATGTGATATCCATGTCCTTCCCATTCCAATCCTGTGACCCGTCCTATACCATGAGATGTGATATCTCAATGCTTCTAATACCAAACCTGAGACCCATACTATGGCATGAGATGTGATATCAAACTCCTTCCCCTTCCAAACCTTAGACACTTCCTTTATCATGAGATGTGATATCCAACTCCTTCCTATTCCATCCCTGAGACCCTTTCGATATCATGAGATGTGATATCTCAATGCTTCTAATATCAAACTTGAGACCCTCCTTATAGCATGAGATGTGATATCCAAGTCCTTCCCATTCCAATCCTGAGACCCTTCCTATAGCATGAGATGTGATATCTCAATGCTTCTAATACCAAACCTGAGACCCTTCCTATAACATGAGATGGGAATATCCAACTCCTTCCCATTCCAATCCTGAGAGCCTTCCGATAGTAGAGATGTGATATCTCAATGCTTATACCAAACCTGAGATCCTTCCTATAACATGAGATGTGATATCCAACTCCTTCCCATTCCAATCCTGAGACACTTCCTATAGCATGAGATGTGATATCTCACTGCTTATACCAAACCTGAGACCCTTGCTATAGCATGAGATGAGATGTGATATCCAACTCCTTCCCATTCCAATCCTGAGACCCTTCCTATAGCATGAGATATGATATCTCAATGCTTCTAATATCAAACTTGAGACCCTCCCTATAGCATGAGATGTGATATCCAAGTCCTTCCCATTCCAATCCTGAGACCCTTCCGATAGCATGAGATGTGATGTCTCAATGCTTCTAATACCAAACCTGAGATCCTTCCTATAACATGAGATGTGATATCCAACTCCTTCCCATTCCAATCCTGAGACCCTTCCTATAGCATGAGATGTGATATCTCAATGCTTATACCAAACCTCAGACCCTTCCTATAGCATGAGATGTGATATCCAACTCCTTCCCATTCCAATCCTGAGACCCTTCCTATAGCATGAGATGTGATATCTCAATGCTTATACCAAACCTGAGATCCTTCCTCTAACATGAAATGTGATATCCAACTCCTTCCCATTCCAATCCTGAGACACTTCCTATAGCATGAGATGTGATATCTAAATGCTTCTATACCAAACGTGAGACTCTTCCTATAACATGAGATGGGATATCCAACTCCTTCCCATTCCAATCCTTAGACCCTTCCTACAGCATGCAATATGATATCTCAATGATTCTAATAACAAACCTGAGACCCGTCCTATAACATGAGATGGGATATCCAACACCTTCCCATTCCAATCCTGAGACACTTCCGATAGCAGAGATGTGATATCTCAATGCTTATACCAAACCTGAGACCCTTCCTATAACATGAGATGTGATATCCAACTCCTTCCCGTTACAAACCTGAGACCCTTCCTATAGCATATGTGATATCCAACACATTCCCATTCCAAACATGAGACCCTTCCTATAGCAGGAATGTAATATCCAACTCCTTCCCATTCCAATCCTGAGACCATTCCTATAGCATGAGATGTGATATCTCAATGCTTCTAATA
Source organism: Ambystoma mexicanum (assembly GCF_040938575.1). Lineage (NCBI taxonomy): Eukaryota > Metazoa > Chordata > Amphibia > Caudata > Ambystomatidae > Ambystoma > Ambystoma mexicanum. The sequence continues at coordinate 346,791,668 of NC_090936.1, forward strand.
CCAAACCTGAGATCCTTCGTATGACATGAGATGTGATATCCAATTCCTCCCCATTCCAAACCTGAGAACCTTCCTACAGCATGCGATGTGATATCTCAATGCTTCTAATACCAAACCTGAGACCAGTCCTATAACATGAGATTGGATATCCAACTCCTTCCCCTTCCAAACCTGAGACCCTTCCTATAGCATGAGATGTGATATCCAACTTCTTCCCATTCCAATCCTGAGACCCTTCCTATAACATGAGATGTGATGTCTCAATGCTTCTAATACCAAACCTGAGATCTTTCCTATAACATGAGATGTGATATCCAACTCCTTCCCATTCCAATCCTGAGACCCTTGCTGTAGCATGAGATGTGCTATCTCAATGCTTATACCAAACCTGAGACCCTTCCTAAAGCTTGAGATGTGATATCCAACTCCTTCCCATTCCAATCCTGAGACCCTTCCTAAAGCTTGAGATGTGATATCCAACTCCTTCCCATTCCAATCCTGAGACCCTTCCTATAGCATGAGATGTGATATCTCAAGGCCTCTAATACCAAACCTGAGATCCTTCCTCTAACATGAAATGTGATATCCAACTCCTTCCCCTTCCAAACCTGAGAGCCTTCCTATAGCATGAGATATGATATCCAAGTCCTTCCCATTCCAATCCTGAGACCCTTCCTATAACATGAAATGTGATATCCAACTCCTTCCCATTCCAACCTGAGACCCTTCCTATAGCATGAGATGGGATATCCAACTCCTTCCAAATCCAATACTGATACCCTTCCAATAGCATGAGATGTGATATCCCAATGCTTCTACCAAACCTGAGACCCATACTATGGCATGAGATGTGATATCAAACTCCTTCCCATTCCAATCCTGAGACTCTTCCTATAGCTTGAGATGTGACATCCAACTCCTTCACATTCCAATTCTGAGACCCTTCCTATGCCATGAGACTTGATATCTCAATGCTTCTAATACCAAACCTGAGACCCGTCCTAAAACATCAGATGTGATATCCAAATCTTTCCCCTTCCAAACCTTAGCCCCTTCCTTTATCATGAGATGTGATATCCAACTCCTTCCCATTCCATTCCTGAGACCCTTCCGATATCATGAGATTTGTTATCTCAATGCTTCTAATATCAAACTTGAGACCCTCGCTATAGCATGAGATGTGACATCCAAGTCCTCCCCATTCCAATCCTGAGACCCTTCCTATAGCATGAGATGTGATATCTCAATGCTTCTAATACCAAACCTGAGACCCTTCCTATAACATGAGATGGGAAATCCAACTCCTTCCCATTCCAATCCTGAGACCCTTCCGATAGCAGAGATGTGATATCTCAATGCTTATACCAATCCTGAGACCCTTCCTATGGCCTGAGATGTCATATACAACTCCTTTCCAATCCAATCCTGAGACCCTTCCTATAGCATGAGATGTGATATCTCAATGCTTATACCAAATGTGAGACCCTTCCTATAGCATGAGATGTGATATCCAACTCCTTCCCATTCCAATCCTGAGACCCTTCCTATAGCATGAGATGTGATGTCTCAATGCTTCTAATACCAAACCTGAGATCCTTCCTATAACATGAGATGTGATATCCAACTCCTTCCCATTCCAATCCTGAGACCCTTCCTATAGCATGAGATGTGATGTCTCAATGCTTCTAATACCAAACCTGAGAACCTTCCTACAGCATGCGATGTGATATCTCAATGCTTCTAATACCAAACCTGAGACCAGTCCTATAACATGAGATTGGATATCCAACTCCTTCCCCTTCCAAACCTGAGACCCTTCCTCTAGCATGAGATGTGATATCCAACTCCTTCCCATTCAAATCCTGAGACCCTTCCTATAGCATGAGATGTGATATCCAACTCCTTCCCATTCCAATCCTGAGACCCTTCCTATAGCCTGAGATCTGATATCTCAATGCCTCTAATACCAAACCTGAGATCCTTCCTCTAACATGAAATGTGATATCCAATTCCTTCCCTTTCCAAACCTGAGAGCCTATCTATGGCATGAGATGTGATATCCAAGTCCTTCCCATTCCAATCCTGAGACACTTCCGATAGCAGAGATGTGATATCTCAATGCTTATACCAAACCTGAGACCCTTCCTATAACATGAGATGTGATATCCAACTCCTTCCCGTTCCAAACCTGAGACCCTTCCTTTAGCATGAGATGTGATATCCAGCTCCTTCCCATTCCAATCCTGAGACACTTCCGATAGCATGAGATGTGATATCTCAATGCTTCTAATATCAAAACTGAGACCCTCCCTATAGCATGATATGTGATATCTAAGTCCATCCCATTCCAATCCTGAGACCCTTCCTATAGCATGAGATGTGATATCTCAATGCTTCTCCCAAACCTGAGACCCTTCCTTTAGCATGAGATGTGATAACCAACTCCTTCCCATTCCAATCCTGAGACCCTTCCTATAGCATGAGATGTGATATCTCAATACTTCTAATACCAAACCTGAGATCCTTCCGATAACATGAGATGTGATATCCAAATCTTTCCCCTTCCAAACCTGAGACCCTCCCTTTAGCATGAGATGTGATATCCAACTCCTTCCCATTCCAATCCTGAGAACCTTCTGATAGCATGAGATGTGATATCTCAATGCTTCTATACCAAACCTGAGATCCTTCCGATAGCATGAGATGTGATATCTCAATGCTTCTAATACCAAACCTGAGTTCCTTCCTATAACATGAGATGTGATATCCAAATCCTTCCCCTTCCAAACCTGAGACACTCCCTTTAGCATGAGATGTGATATCCAACTCCTTCCCATTCCAATCCTGAGACTCTTCTGATAGCATGAGATGTGATATCTCAATGCCTCTAATACCAAACCTGAGATCCTACCTCTAACATGAAATGTGATATCCAACTCTTTCCCCTTCCAAACCTGAGAGCCTTCCTATAGCATGAGATGTGATATCCAAGTCCTTCTAATTCCAATCCTGAGACCCTTCCTATAACATGAGATGTGATATCCAACTCCTTCCCATTCCAACCTGAGACCCTTCCTATAGCATGAGATGGGATATCCAACTCCTTCCAAATCCAATCCTGATACCCTTCCGATAGCATGAGATGTGATATCCCAATGCTTCTACCAAACCTGAGACCCATACTATGGCATGAGATGTGATATCAAACTCCTTCCCCTTCCAAACCTTAGACACTTCCTTTATCATGAGATGTGATATCCAACTCCTTCCCATTCCATCCCTGAGACCCTTTCGATATCATGAGATGTGATATCTCAATGCTTCTAATATCAAACTTGAGACCCTCCTTATAGCATGAGATGTGATATCCAAGTCCTTCCCATTCCAATCCTGAGACCCTTCCTATAGCATGAGATGTGATATCTCAATGCTTCTAATACCAAACCTGAGACCCTTCCTATAACATGAGATGGGAATATCCAACTCCTTCCCATTCCAATCCTGAGACCCTTCCGATAGTAGAGATGTGATATCTCAATGCTTATACCAAACCTGAGATCCTTCCTATAACATGAGATGTGATATCCAACTCCTTCCCATTCCAATCCTGAGACACTTCCTATAGCATGAGATGTGATATCTCACTGCTTATACCAAACCTGAGACCCTTGCTATAGCATGAGATGAGATGTGATATCCAACTCCTTCCCATTCCAATCCTGAGACCCTTCCTATAGCATGAGATATGATATCTCAATGCTTCTAATATCAAACTTGAGACCCTCCCTATAGCATTAGATGTGATATCCAAGTCCTTCCCATTCCAATCCTGAGACCCTTCCGATAGCATGAGATGTGATGTCTCAATGCTTCTAATACCAAACCTGAGATCCTTCCTATAACATGAGATGTGATATCCAACTCCTTCCCATTCCAATCCTGAGACCCTTCCTATAGCATGAGATGTGATATCTCAATGCTTATACCAAACCTGAGACCCTTCCTATAGCATGAGATGTGATATCCAACTCCTTCCCATTCCAATCCTGAGACCCTTCCTATAGCATGAGATGTGATATCTCAATGCCTCTAATACCAAACCTGAGATCCTTCCTCTAACATGAAATGTGATATCCAACTCCTTCCCATTCCAATCCTGAGACACTTCCTATAGCATAAGATGTGATATCTAAATGCTTCTAATACCAAACTTGAGACTCTTCCTATAACATGAGATGGGATATCCAACTCCTTCCCATTCCAATCCTTAGACCCTTCCTACAGCATGCAATATGATATCTCAATGATTCTAATAACAAACCTGAGACCCGTCCTATAACATGAGATGGGATATCCAACACCTTCCCATTCCAATCCTGAGACACTTCCGATAGCAGAGATGTGATATCTCAATGCTTATACCAAACCTGAGACCCTTCCTATAACATGAGATCGGCTATCCAACTCCTTCCCGTTCCAAACCTGAGACCCTTCCTTTAGCATGAGATGTGATATCCAGCTCCTTCCCATTCCAAACCTGAGACCCTTCCTATAGCATATGTGATATCCAACACATTCCCATTCCAAACATGAGACCCTTACTATAGCAGGAATGTAATATCCAACTCCTTCCCGTTCCAATCCTGAGACCATTCCTATAGCATGAGATGTGATATCTCAATGCTTCTAATACCAAACCTGAGATCCTTCCTATGACATGAGATGTGATATCCAATTCCTCCCCATTCCAAACCTGAGAACCTTCCTACAGCATGCGATGTGATATCTCAATGCTTCTAATACCAAACCTGAGACCAGTCCTATAACATGACATTGGATATCCAACTCCTTCCCCTTCCAAACCTGAGACCCTTCCTATAGCATGAGATGTGATATCCAACTTCTTCCCATTCCAATCCTGAGACCCTTCCTATAACATGAGATGTGATGTCTCAATGCTTCTAATACCAAACCTGAGATCTTTCCTATAACATGAGATGTGATATCCAACTCCTTCCCATTCCAATCCTGAGACCCTTCATGTAGCATGAGATGTGCTATCTCAATGCTTATACCAAACCTGAGACCCTTCCTAAAGCTTGAGATGTGATATCCAACTCCTTCCCATTCCAATCCTGAGACCCTTCCTAAAGCTTGAGATGTGATATCCAACTCCTTCCCATTCCAATCCTGAGACCCTTCCTATAGCATGAGATGTGATATCTCAAGGCCTCTAATACCAAACCTGAGATCCTTCCTCTAACATGAAATGTGATATCCAACTCCTTCCCATTCCAATCCTGAGACCCTTCCTATAACATGAAATGTGATATCCAACTCCTTCCCATTCCAACCTGAGACCCTTCCTATAGCATGAGATGGGATATCCAACTCCTTCCAAATCCAATACTGAGACCCTTCCTATAACATGAAATGTGATATCCAACTCCTTCCCATTCCAACCTGAGACCCTTCCTATAGCATGAGATGGGATATCCAACTCCTTCCAAATCCAATACTGATACCCTTCCAATAGCATGAGATGTGATATCCCAATGCTTCTACCAAACCTGAGACCCATACTATGGCATGAGATGTGATATCAAACTCCTTCCCATTCCAATCCTGAGACTCTTCCTATAGCTTGAGATGTGATATCCAACTCCTTCACATTCCAATTCTGAGACCCTTCCTATGCCATGAGACTTGATATCTCAATGCTTCTAATACCAAACCTGAGACCCGTCCTAAAACATCAGATGTGATATCCAAATCTTTCCCCTTCCAAACCTTAGACCCTTCCTTTATCATGAGATGTGACATCAAACTCCTTCCCATTCCATTCCTGAGACCCTTCCGATATCATGAGATTTGTTATCTCAATGCTTCTAATATCAAACTTGAGACCCTCGCTATAGCATGAGATGTGACATCCAAGTCCTCCCCATTCCAATCCTGAGACCCTTCCTATAGCATGAGATGTGATATCTCAATGCTTCTAATACCAAACCTGAGACCCTTCCTATAACATGAGATGGGATATCCAACTCCTTCCCATTCCAATCCTGAGACCCTTCCGATAGCAGAGATGTGATATCTCAATGCTTATACCAATCCTGAGACCCTTCCTATGGCCTGAGATGTCATATACAACTCCTTCCCAATCCAATCCTGAGACCCTTCCTATAGCATGAGATGTGATATCTCAATGCTTATACCAAATGTGAGACCCTTCCTATAGCATGAGATGTGATATCCAACTCCTTCCCATTCCAATCCTGAGACCCTTCCTATAGCATGAGATGTGATGTCTCAATGCTTCTAATACCAAACCTGAGATCCTTCCTATAACATGAGATGTGATATCCAACTCCTTCCCATTCCAATCCTGAGACCCTTCCTATAGCATGAGATGTGATGTCTCAATGCTTCTAATACCAAACCTTAGAACCTTCCTACAGCATGCGATGTGATATCTCAATGCTTCTAATACCAAACCTGAGACCAGTCCTATAACATGAGATTGGATATCCAACTCCTTCCCCTTCCAAACCTGAGACCCTTCCTATAGCATGAGATGTGATATCCAATTTCTTCCCATTCCAATCCTGAGACCCTTCCTATAACATGAGATGTGATGTCTCAATGCTTCTAATACCAAACCTGAGATCTTTCCTATAACATGAGATGTGATATCCAACTCCTTCCCATTCCAATCCTGAGACCCTTCCTATAGCATGAGATGTGCTATGTCAATGCTTATACCAAACCTGAGACCCTTCCTAAAGCTTGAGATGTGATATCCAACTCCTTCCCATTCCAATCCTGAGACCCTTCCTATAGCATGAGATGTGATATCTCAAGGCCTCTAATACCAAACCTGAGATCCTTCCTCTAACATGAAATGTGATATCCAACTCCTTCCCCTTCCAAACCTGAGAGCCTTCCTATAGCATGAGATGTGATATCTCAATGCTTCTAATACCAAACCTGAGACCCTTCCTATAACATGAGATGGGATATCCAACTCCTTCCCATTCCAATCCTGAGACCCTTCCGATAGCAGAGATGTGATATCTCAATGCTTATACCAATCCTGAGACCCTTCCTATGGCCCGAGATGTCATATACAACTCCTTCCCAATCCAATCCTGAGACCCTTCCTATAGCATGAGATGTGATATCTCAATGCTTATACCAAATGTGAGACCCTTCCTATAGCATGAGATGTGATATCCAACTCCTTCCCATTCCAATCCTGAGACCCTTCCTATAGCATGAGATGTGATGTCTCAATGCTTCTAATACCAAACCTGAGATCCTTCCTATAACATGAGATGTGATATCCAACTCCTTCCCATTCCAATCCTGAGACCCTTCCTATAGCATGAGATGTGATGTCTCAATGCTTCTAATACCAAACCTGAGAACCTTCCTACAGCATGCGATGTGATATCTCAATGCTTCTAATACCAAACCTGAGACCAGTCCTATAACATGAGATTGGATATCCAACTCCTTCCCCTTCCAAACCTGAGACCCTTCCTATAGCATGAGATGTGATATCCAACTTCTTCCCATTCCAATCCTGAGACCCTTCCTATAACATGAGATGTGATGTCTCAATGCTTCTAATACCAAACCTGAGATCTTTCCTATAACATGAGATGTGATATCCAACTCCTTCCCATTCCAATCCTGAGACCCTTCCTATAGCATGAGATGTGCTATGTCAATGCTTATACCAAACCTGAGACCCTTCCTAAAGCTTGAGATGTGATATCCAACTCCTTCCCATTCCAATCCTGAGACCCTTCCTATAGCATGAGATGTGATATCTCAAGGCCTCTAATACCAAACCTGAGATCCTTCCTCTAACATGAAATGTGATATCCAACTCCTTCCCCTTCCAAACCTGAGAGCCTTCCTATAGCATGAGATATGATATCCAAGTCCTTCCCATTCCAATCCTGAGACCCTTCCTATAACATGAAATGTGATATCCAACTCCTTCCCATTCCAACCTGAGACCCTTCCTATAGCATGAGATGGGATATCCAACTCCTTCCAAATCCAATACTGATACCCTTCCAATAGCATGAGATGTGATATCCCAATGCTTCTACCAAACCTGAGACCCATACTATGGCATGAGATGTGATATCAAACTCATTCCCATTCCAATCCTGAGACTCTTCCTATAGCTTAAGATGTGATATCCAACTCCTTCCCATTCCAATTCTGAGACCCTTCCTATGCCATGAGACTTGATATCTCAATGCTTCTAATACCAAACCTGAGACCCGCCCTATAACATGAGATGTGATATCCAAATCTTTCCCCTTCCAAACCTTAGACCCTTCCTTTATCATGAGATGTGATATCCAACTCCTTCCCATTCCAATCCTGAGACCCTTCCGATATCATGAGATTTGTTATCTCAATGCTTCTAATATCAAACTTGAGACCCTCCCTATAGCATGAGATGTGACATCCAAGTCCTCCCCATTCCAATCCTGAGACCCTTCCTATAGCATGAGATGTGATATCTCAATGCTTCTAATACCAAACCTGAGACCCTTCCTATAACATGAGATGTCATATACAACTCCTTCCCAATCCAATCCTGAGACCCTTCCTATAGCATGAGATGTGATATCTCAATGCTTATACCAAATCTGAGACCCTTCCTATAGCATGAGATGTGATATCCAACTCCTTCCCATTCCAATCCTGAGACCCTTCCTATACATGAGATGTGATGTCTCAATGCTTCTAATACCAAACCTGAGATCCTTCCAATAACATGAGATGTGATATCCAACTCCTTCCCATTCCAATCCTAAGACCATTATGATAGCATGAGATGTGATATCTCAATGCTTCTAATACCAAACCTGAGATCCTTCCTATAACATGAGATGTGATTTCCAAATCCTTCCCCTTCCAAACCTGAGACCCTCCATTTAGCATGAGATGTGATATACAACTCCTTCCCATTCCAATCCTGAGACCCTTCTGATAGCATGAGATGTGATATCTCAATGCCTCTAATACCAAACCTGAGATCCTATCTCTAACATGAAATGTGATATCCATCTCCTTCCCTTTCCAAACCTGAGGCCCTGCCTATAGCATGAGATGTGATATCCAAGTCCTTCCCATTCCAATCCTGAGACCCTTCCTATAGCATGTGATGTGATATCTCAATGCTTATACCAAACCTGAGACCCTTCCTATGGCATGAGATGTCATATACAACTCCTTCCCATTCCAATCCTGAGACCCTTCCTATAGCATGAGATGTGATATCTCAATGCTTATACCAAACCTGAGACCCTTCCTATAGCTTGAGATGTGATATCCAACTCCTTCCCATTCCAATCCTGAGACCCTTCCTATAGCTTGAGATGTGATATCCAACTCCTTCCCGTTCCAAACCTGAGAGCCTTCCTATAGCATGAGATATGATATCCAAGTCCTTCCCATTCCAATCCTGAGACCCTTCCTATAACATGAAATGTGATATCCAACTCCTTCCCATTCCAACCTGAGACCCTTCCTATAGCATGAGATGGGATATAAAACTTCTTCCAAATCCAATAATGATACCCTTCCGATAGCATGAGATTTGATATCTCGATGCTTCTACCAAACCTGAGACCCATACTATGGCATGAGATGTGATATCAAACTCCTTCCCGTTCCAATCCTGAGACCCTTCCTATAGCTTGAGGTGTGATATCCAACTCCTTCCCATTCCAATTCTGAGACCCTTCTTATACCATGAGACTTGATATCTCAATGCTTCTAATACCAAACCTGAGACCCGTCCTATAACATGAGATGTGATATCCAAATCCTTCCGCTTCCAAACCTTAGACCCTTCCTTTATCATGAGATGTGGTATCCAACTCCTTCCCATTCCAATCCTGAGACCCTTCCGATATCATGAGATTTGGTATCTCAATGCTTCTAATATCAAACTTGAGACCCTCCCTATAGCATGAGATGTGACATCCAAGTCCTTCCCATTCCAATCCTGAGACCCTTCCTATAGCATGAGATGTGATATCTCTATGCTTCTAATACCAAACCTGAGACCCTTCCTATAAGATGAGATGGGATATCCAACTCCTTCCCATTCCAATCCTGAGACCCTTCCGATAGCAGAGATGTGATATCTCAATGCTTATACCAAACCTGAGACCCTTCCTATGGCCTGAGATGTCATATACAACTCCTTCCCATTCCAATCCTGAGACCCTTCCTTTAGCATGAGATGTGATATCTCAATACTTATACCAAATCTGAGACCCTTCCTATAGCATGAGATGTGATATCCAAATCATTCCCATTCCAATCCTGAGACCCTTCCTATAGCATGAGATGTGATATCTCAATGCTTATACCAAACCTGAGAGCCTACCTATAGCATGAGATGTGATATCCAAGTCCATCCCATTCCAATCCTTAGACCCTTCCTACAGCATGCGATGTGATATCTCAATGATTCTAATACCAAACCAGAGACTCTTCCTATAACATGAGATGGGATATCCAACTCCTTCCCATTCCAATCCTGAGCCGCTTCCGATAGCAGAGATGTGATATCTCAATGCTTATACCAAACCTCAGACCCTTCCTATAACATGAGATGTGATATCCAACTCCTTCCCGTTCCAAACCTGAGACACTAACTATAGCATATGTGATATCCAACTCCTTCCCATTCCAAACATGAGACCCTTCCTATAGCAAGAAAGTAATATCCAACTCATACCCATTCCAATCCTGAGACCCTTCCTATAGCAAGAGATGTGATATCCAAATCCTTCCCATTCCAATCCTGAGACCCTTCCTATAACATGAGATGTGATATCCAACTCCTTCCCATTCCAACCTGAGACACTTCCTATAGCATGAGAAGGGATATCCAACTCCTTCCCAATCCAATCCTGAGACCCTTCCGATAGCAGAGATGTGATATCTCAATGCTTATACCAAACCTGAGACCCTTCCTATGGCATGAGATGTGATATCCAACTCCTTGCCATTCAAATCCTGAGACACTTCCTATAGCATGAGAAGGGATATCCAACTCCTTCCCAATCCAATCCTGAGACCCTTCCGATAGCAGAGACGTGATATCTCAATGCTTCTACCAAACCTGAGACCCTTCCTTTAGCATGAGATGTGATATCCAAATCCTTCACATTCCAATCCTGAGACCCTTCCTATAGCATGAGATGTGATATCTCAATGCTTCTAATACCAAACCTGAGATCCTTCCTATAACATGAGATGTGATATCCAATTCCTTCCCATTCCAAACCTGAGACCCTTCCTATTGGATGAGATGTGATATCCAACTCCTTCCCATTCCAACCCTGAGACCCTTCCTATAGCATGAGATGTGATGTCTCAATGCTTCTAATACCAAACCTGAGATCCTTCCTATAACATGAGATGTGATATCCAACTCCTTCCATTCCAATCCTGAGACCCGTCCTATAGCATGAGATGTGATATCTCAATGCTTATACCAAACCTGAGACCCTTCCTATAGCATGAGATGTGATATCCAACTACTTCCCATTCCAATCCTGAGACCCTTCCTATAGCGTGAGATGTGATATCTCAATGCTTCTAATACCAAACCTGAGATCCTTTCTCTAACATGAAATGTGATATCCAACTCATTCCCTTTCCAAACCTAAGAGCCTATCTATAGCATGAGATGTGATATCCAAGTCCTTCCCATTCCAACCCTTAGACCCTTCCTACAGCATGCAATATGATATCTCAATGATTCTAATAACAAACCTGAGACCCGTCCTATAACATGAGATGGGATATCCAACTCCTTCCCATTCCAATCCTGAGACACTTCCGATAGCAGAGATGTGATATCTCAATGCTTATACCAAACCTGAGACCCTTCCTATAACATGAGATGTGATATCCAAATCCTTCCCGTTCCAAACCTGAGACCCTTCCTTTAGCATGAGATGTGATATCCAGCTCCTTCCCATTCCAATCCTGAGACCCTTCCTATAGCATGAGATGTGATATCTCAATGCTTCTAATACCAAACCTGAGATCCTTCCTCTAACATGAAATGTGATATCCAACTCCTTCCCTTTCCAAACCTAAGAGCCTATCTATAGCATGAGATGTGATATCCAAGTCCATCCCATTCCAATCCTTAGACCCTTCCTACAGCATGCGATGTGATATCTCAATGATTCTAATACCAAACCAGAGACTCGTCCTATAAAATGAGATGGGATATCCAACTCCTTCCCATTCCAATCCTGAGCCACTTCCGATAGCAGAGATGTGATATCTCAATGCTTATACCAAACCTGAGACCCTTCCTATAACATGAGATGTGATATCCAACTCCTTCCCATTCCAATCCTGAGACTCTTCTGATAGCATGAGATGTGATATCTCAATGCCTCTAATACCAAACCTGAGATCCTACCTCTAACATGAAATGTGATATCCAACTCTTTCCCCTTCCAAACCTGAGAGCCTTCCTATAGCATGAGATGTGATATCCAAGTCCTTCTAATTCCAATCCTGAGACCCTTCCTATAACATGAGATGTGATATCCAACTCCTAACCATTCCAACCTGAGACCCTTCCTATAGCATGAGATGGGATATCCAACTCCTTCCAAATCCAATCCTGATACCCTTCCGATAGCATGAGATGTGATATCCCAATGCTTCTACCAAACCTGAGACCCTTCCTATAACATGAGATGTGATATCCAACTCCTTCCCGTTCCAAACCTGAGACACTAACTATAGCATATGTGATATCCAACTCCTTCCCATTCCAAACATGAGACCCTTCCTATAGCAAGAAAGTAATATCCAACTCCTACCCATTCCAATCCTGAGACCCTTCCTATAGCATGAGATGTGATATCTCACTGCTTATACCAAACCTGAGACCCTTCCTATAGCATGAAATGTGATATCCAACTCCTTCCCATTCCAATCCTGAGACCCTTCCTATAGCATGAGATATGATATCTCAATGCTTCTAATATCAAACTTGAGACCCTCCCTATAGCATGAGATGTGATATCCAAGTCCTTCCCATTCCAATCCTGAGACCCTTCCGATAGCATGAGATGTGATGTCTCAATGCTTCTAATACCAAACCTGAGATCCTCCCTATAACATGAGATGTGATATCCAACTCCTTCCCATTCCAATCCTGAGACCCTTCCTATAGCATGAGATGTGATATCTCAATGCTTATACCAAACCTGAGACCCTTCCTATAGCATGAGATGTGATATCCAGCTCCTTCCCATTCCAATCCCGAGACCCTTCTGATAGCATGAGATGTGATATCTCAATGCTTCTAATATCAAAACTGAGACCCTCCCTATAGCATGATATGTGATATCTAAGTCTTTCCCATTCCAATCCTGAGACCCTTCCTATAGCATGAGATGTGATATCTCAATGCTTCTACCAAACCTGAGACCCTTCCTTTAGCATGAGATGTGATAACCAACTCCTTCCCATTCCAATCCTGAGACCCTTCCTATAGCATGAGATGTGATATCTCAATGCTTCTAATACCAAACCTGAGATCCTTCCTCTAACATGAAATGTGATATCCAACTCCTTCCCTTTCCAAACCTAAGAGCCTATCTATAGCATGAGATGTGATATCCAAGTCCATCCCATTCCAATCCTTAGACCCTTCCTACAGCATGCGATGTGATATCTCAATGATTCTAATACCAAACCAGAGACTCGTCCTATAAAATGAGATGGGATATCCAACTCCTTCCCATTCCAATCCTGAGCCACTTCCGATAGCAGAGATGTGATATCTCAATGCTTATACCAAACCTGAGACCCTTCCTATAACATGAGATGTGATATCCAACTCCTTCCCATTCCAATCCTGAGACTCTTCTGATAGCATGAGATGTGATATCTCAATGCCTCTAATACCAAACCTGAGATCCTACCTCTAACATGAAATGTGATATCCAACTCTTTCCCCTTCCAAACCTGAGAGCCTTCCTATAGCATGAGATGTGATATCCAAGTCCTTCTAATTCCAATCCTGAGACCCTTCCTATAACATGAGATGTGATATCCAACTTCTAACCATTCCAACCTGAGACCCTTCCTATAGCATGAGATGGGATATCCAACTCCTTCCAAATCCAATCCTGATACCCTTCCGATAGCATGAGATGTGATATCCCAATGCTTCTACCAAACCTGAGACCCTTCCTATAACATGAGATGTGATATCCAACTCCTTCCCGTTCCAAACCTGAGACACTAACTATAGCGTATGTGATATCCAACTCCTTCCCATTCCAAACATGAGACCCTTCCTATAGCAAGAAAGTAATATCCAACTCCTACCCATTCCAATCCTGAGACCCTTCCTATAGCATGAGATGTGATATCTCACTGCTTATACCAAACCTGAGACCCTTCCTATAGCATGAAATGTGATATCCAACTCCTTCCCATTCCAATCCTGAGACCCTTCCTATAGCATGAGATATGATATCTCAATGCTTCGAATATCAAACTTGAGACCCTCCCTATAGCATGAGATGTGATATCCAAGTCCTTCCCATTCCAATCCTGAGACCCTTCCGATAGCATGAGATGTGATGTCTCAATGCTTCTAATACCAAACCTGAGATCCTTCCTATAACATGAGATGTGATATCCAACTCCTTCCCATTCCAATCCTGAGACCCTTCCTATAGCATGAGATGTGATATCTCAATGCTTATACCAAACCTGAGACCCTTCCTATAGCATGAGATGTGATATCCAGCTCCTTCCCATTCCAATCCCGAGACCCTTCTGATAGCATGAGATGTGATATCTCAATGCTTCTAATATCAAAACTGAGACCCTCCCTATAGCATGATATGTGATATCTAAGTCTTTCCCATTCCAATCCTGAGACCCTTCCTATAGCATGAGATGTGATATCTCAATGCTTCTACCAAACCTGAGACCCTTCCTTTAGCATGAGATGTGATAACCAACTCCTTCCCATTCCAATCCTGAGACCCTTCCTATAGCATGAGATGTGATATCTCAATACTTCTAATACCAAACCTGAGATCCTTCCGATAACATGAGATGTGATATCCAAATCCTTCCCCTTCCAAACCTGAGACCCTCCCTTTAGCATGAGATGTGATATCCACCTCCTTCCCATTCCAATCCTGAGAACCTTCTGATAGCATGAGATGTGATATCTCAATGCTTCTATACCAAACCTGAGATCCTTCCGATAGCATGAGATGTGATATCTCAATGCTTCTAATACCAAACCTGAGATCCTTCCTATAACATGAGATGTGATATCCAAATCCTTCCCCTTCCAAACCTGAGACCCTCCCTTTAGCATGAGATGTGATATCCAAATCCTTCCCATTCCAATCATGAGACTCTTCTGATAGCATGAGATGTGATATCTCAATGCCTCTAATACCAAACCTGAGATCCTACCTCTAACATGAAATGTGATATCCAACTCTTTCCCCTTCCAAACCTGAGAGCCTTCCTATAGCATGAGATGTGATATCCAAGTCCTTCTAATTCCAATCCTGAGACCCTTCCTATAACATGAGATGTGATATCCAACTCCTTCCCATTCCAACCTGTGACCCTTCCTATAGCATGAGATGGGATATCCAACTCCTTCCAAATCCAATCCTGATACCTTTCTGATAGCATGAGATGTGATATCCCAATGCTTCTACCAAACCTGAGACCCTTCCTATAACATGAGATGTGATATCCAACTCCTTCCCGTTCCAAACCTGAGACACTAACTATAGCATATGTGATATCCAACTCCTTCCCATTCCAAACATGAGACCCTTCCTATAGCAAGAAAGTAATATCCAACTCCTACCCATTCCAATCCTGAGACCCTTCCTATAGCAAGAGATGTGATATCCAAATCCTTCCCATTCCAATCCTGAGACCCTTCCTATAACATGAGATGTGATATCCAACTCATTCCCATTCCAACCTGAGGCACTTCCTATAGCATGAGAAGGGATATCCAACTCCTTCCCAATCCAATCCTGAGACCCTTCCGATAGCAGAGATGTGATATCTCAATGCTTATACCAAACCTGAGACCCTTCCTATAGCATGAGAAGGGATATCCAACTCCTTCCCAATCCAATCCTGAGACCCTTCCGATAGCAGAGACGTGATATCTCAATGCTTCTACCAAACCTGAGACCCGTCCTTTAGCATGAGATGTGATATCCAAATCCTTCACATTCCAATCCTGAGACCCTTCCTATAGCATGAGAAGGGATATCTCAATGCTTCTAATACCAAACCTGAGATCCTTCCTATAACATGAGATGTGATATCCAATTCCTTCCCATTCCAATCCTGAGACCCTTCCAATAGCAGAGATGTGATATCTCAATGCTTATACCAAACCTGAGACCCTTCCTATGGCCTGAGATGTCATATACAACTCCTTCCCATTCCAATCCTGAGACCCTTCCTATAGCATGAGATGTGATATCCAACTCCTTCCCATTCCAATCCTGAGACCCTTCCTATAGCATGAGATGTGATGTCTCAATGCTTCTAATACCAAACCTGAGATCCTTCCTATAACATGAGATGTGATATCCAACTCCTTCCCATTCCAATCCTGAGACCCTTATGAAAGCATGAGATGTGATATCTCAATGCTTCTAATACCAAACCTGAGATCCTTCCTATAACATGAGATGTGATTTCCAAATCCTTCCCCTTCCAAACCTGAGACCCTCCCTTTAGCATGAGATGTGATATCCATCTCCTTCCCATTCCAATCCTGAGACCCTTCTGATAGCATGAGATGTGATATCTCAATGCCTCTAATACCAGACCTGAGATCCTACCTCTAACATGAAATGTGATATCCATCTCATTCCCTTTCCAAACCTGAGACCCTGCCTATAGCATGAGATGTGATATCCAAGTCCTTCCCATTCCAATCCTGAGACCCTTCCTATAGCATGTGATGTGATATCTCAATGCTTATACCAAACCTGAGACCCTTCCTATGGCATGAGATGTCATATACAACTCCTTCCCATTCCAATCCTGAGACCCTTCCTATAGCATGAGATGTGATATCTCAATGCTTATACCAAACCTGAGACCCTTCCTATAGCATTAGATGTGATATCCAACTTCTTCCCATTCCAATCCTGAGACCCTTCCTATAACATGAGATGTGATGTCTCAATGCTTCTAATACCAAACCTGAGATCTTTCCTATAACATGAGATGTGATATCCAACTCCTTCCCATTCCAATCCTGAGACCCTTCCTATAGCATGAGATGTGATATCACAATGCTCATACCAAACCTGAGACTGTTCCTATAGCTTGAGATGTGATATCCAACTCCTTCCCATTCCAATCCTGAGACCCTTCCTATAGCATGAGATGTGATATCTCAAGGCCTCTAATACCAAACCTGAGATCCTTCCTCTAACACAAAATGTGATATCCAACTCCTTCCCCTTCCAAACCTGAGAGCCTTCCTATAGCATGGGATATGATATCCAAGTCCTTCCCATTCCAATCCTGAGACCCTTCCTATAACATGAAATGTGATATCCAACTCCTTCCCATTCCAACCTGAGACCCTTCCTATATCATGAAATGGGATATCTCAATGCTTCTAATACCAAACCTGAGACTCTTCCTATAACATGAGATGGGATATCCAACTCCTTCCCATTCCAATCCTAAGACCCTTTTGATAGCAGAGATGTGATATCTCAATGCTTATACCAAACCTGAGACCCTTCCTACGGCATGAGATGTCATATACAACTCCTTCCCATTCCAATCCTGAGACCCTTCCTATAGCACGTGATGTGATATCTCAATGCTTATACCAAACCTGAGACCCTTCCTCTAGAATGAGATGTGATATCCAACTCCTTCCCATTCCAATCCTGAGACCCTTCCTATAGCATGAGATGTGATATCCAACTCCTTCCCATTCCAATCCTGAGACCCTTCCTATAGCCTGAGATCTGATATCTCAATGCCTCTAATACCAAACATGAGATCCTTCCTCTAACATGAAATGTGATATCCAACTCCTTCCCTTTCCAAACCTGAGAGCCTATCTATAGCATGAGATGTGATATCCAAGTCCTTCCCATTCCAATCCTGAGACACTTCCGATAGCAGAGATGTGATATCTCAATGCTTATACCAAACCTGAGACCCTTCCTATAACATGAGATGTGATATCCAACTCCTTCCCGTTCCAAACCTGAGACCCTTCCTTTAGCATGAGATGTGATATCCAGCTCCTTCCCATTCCAATCCTGAGACCCTTCTGATAGCATGAGATGTGATATCTCAATGCTTCTAATATCAAAACTGAGACCCTCCCTATAGCATGATATGTGATATCTAAGTCTTTTCCATTCCAATCCTGAGACCCTTCCTATAGCATGAGATGTGATATCTCAATGCTTCTACCAAACCTGAGACCCTTCCTTTAGCATGAGATGTGATAACCAACTCCTTCCCATTCCAATCCTGAGACCCTTCCTATAGCATGAGATGTGATATCTCAATACTTCTAATACCAAACCTGAGATCCTTCCGATAACATGAGATGTGATATCCAAATCCTTCCCCTTCCAAACCTGAGACTCTCCCTTTAGCATGAGATGTGATATCCACCTCCTTCCCATTCCAATCCTGAGAACCTTCTGATAGCATGAGATGTGATATCTCAATGCTTCTATACCAAACCTGAGATCCTTCCGATAGCATGAGATGTGATATCTCAATGCTTCTAATACCAAACCTGAGATCCTTCCTATAACATGAGATGTGATATCCAAATCCTTCCCCTTCCAAACCTGAGACCCTCCCTTTAGCATGAGATGTGATATCCAACTCCTTCCCATTCCAATCCTGAGACTCTTCTGATAGCATGAGATGTGATATCTCAATGCCTCTAATACCAAACCTGAGATCCTACCTCTAACATGAAATGTGATATCCAACTCTTTCCCCTTCCAAACCTGAGAGCCTTCCTATAGCATGAGATGGGATATCCAAGTCCTTCTAATTCCAATCCTGAGACCCTTCCTATAACATGAGATGTGATATCCAACTCCTTCCCATTCCAACCTGAGACCCTTCCTATAGCATGAGATGGGATATCCAACTCCTTCCAAATCCAATCCTGATACCCTTCCGATAGCATGAGATTTGATATCCCAATGCTTCTACCAAACCTGAGACCCATACTATGGCATGAGATGTGATATCAAACTCCTTCCCCTTCCAAACCTTAGACACTTCCTTTATCATGAGATGTGATATCCAACTCCTTCCCATTCCATCCCTGAGACCCTTCCGATATCATGAGATGTGATATCTCAATGCTTCTAATATCAAACTTGAGACCCTCCTTATAGCATGAGATGTGATATCCAAGTCCTTCCCATTCCAATCCTGAGACCCTTCCTATAGCATGAGATGTGATATCTCAATGCTTCTAATACCAAACCTGAGACCCTTCCTATAACATGATATGGGAATATCCAACTCCTTCCCATTCCAATCCTGAGACCCTTCCGATAGTAGAGATGTGATATCTCAATGCTTATACCAAACCTGAGATCCTTCCTATAACATGAGATGTGATATCCAACTCCTTCCCATTCCAATCCTGAGACACTTCCTATAGCATGAGATGTGATATCTCACTGCTTATACCAAACCTGAGACCCTTCCTATAGCATGAGATGTGATATCCAACTCCTTCCCATTCCAATCCTGAGACCCTTCCTATAGCATGAGATATGATATCTCAATGCTTCTAATATCAAACTTGAGACCCTCCCTATAGCATGAGATGTGATATCCAAGTCCTTCCCATTCCAATCCTGAGACCCTTCCTATAGCATGAGATGTGATGTCTCAATGCTTCTAATACCAAACCTGAGATCCTTCCTATAACATGAGATGTGATATCTAACTCCTTCCCATTCCAAATCCTGAGACCCTTCCTATAGCATGAGATGTGATATCTCAATGCTTATACCAAACCTGAGACCCTTCCTATAGCATGAGATGTGATATCCAACTCCTTCCCATTCCAATCCTGAGACCCTTCCTATAGCATGAGATGTGATATCTCAATGCCTCTAATACCAAACCTGAGATCCTTCCTCTAACATGAAATGTGATATCCAACTCCTTCCCATTCCAATCCTGAGACACTTCCTATAGCATGAGATGTGATAGCTAAATGCTTCTAATACCAAACTTGAGACTCTTGCTATAACATGAGATGGGATATCCAACTCCTTCCCATTCCAATCCTTAGACCCTTCCTACAGCATGCAATATGATATCTCAATGATTCTAATAACAAACCTGAGACCCATCCTATAACATGAGATGGGATATCCAACAGCTTCCCATTCCAATCCTGAGACACTTCCGATAGCAGAGATGTGATATCTCAATGCTTATACCAAACCTGAGACCCTTCCTATAAAATGAGATGTGATTTCCAACTCCTTCCCCTTCCAAACCTGAGACCCTTCCTATAGCATATGTGATATCCAACACATTCCCATTCCAAACATGAGACCCTTCCTATAGCAGGAATGTAATATCCAACTCCTTCCCATTCCAATCCTGAGACCATTCCTATAGCATGAGATGTGATATCTCAATGCTTCTAATACCAAACCTGAGATCCTTTCTATGACATGAGATGTGATATCCAATTCCTCCCCATTCCAAACCTGAGAACCTTCCTACAGCATGAGAAGGGATATCTCAATGCTTCTAATACCAAACCAGAGATCCTTCCTATAACATGAGATGTGATATCCAATTCCTTCCCATTCCAATCCTGAGACCCTTCCGATAGCAGAGATGTGATATCTCAATGCTTATACCAAACCTGAGACCCTTCCTATGGCCTGAGATGTCATATACAACTCCTTCCCATTCCAATCCTGAGACCCTTCCTATAGCATGAGATGTGATATCTCAATTCTTATACCAAATCTGAGACCCTTCCTATAGCATGAGATGTGATATCCAACTCCTTCCCATTCCAATCCTGAGACCCTTCCTATAGCATGAGATGTGATGTCTCAATGCTTCTAATACCAAACCTGAGATCCTTCCTATAACATGAGATGTGATATCCAACTCCTTCCCATTCCAATCCTGAGACCCTTATGAAAGCATGAGATGTGATATCTCAATGCTTCTAATACCAAACCTGAGATCCTTCCTATAACATGAGATGTGATTTCCAAATCCTTCCCCTTCCAAACCTGAGACCATCCCTTTAGCATGAGATGTGATATCCAACTCCTTCCCATTCCAATCCTGAGACCCTTCTGATAGCATGAGATGTGATATCTCAATGCCTCTAATACCAAACCTGAGATCCTACCTCTAACATGAAATGTGATATCCATCTCATTCCCTTTCCAAACCTGAGACCCTGCCTATAGCATGAGATGTGATATCCAAGTCCTTCCCATTCCAATCCTGAGACCCTTCCTATAGCATGTGATGTGATATCTCAATGCTTATACCAAACCTGAGACCCTTCCTATGGCATGAGATGTCATATACAACTCCTTCCCATTCCAATCCTGAGACCCTTCCTATAGCATGAGATGTGATATCACAATGCTTATACCAAACCTGAGACCCTTCCTATAGCATGAGATGTGATATCCAACTTCTTCCCATTCCAATCCTGAGACCCTTCCTATAACATGAGATGTGATGTCTCAATGCTTCTAATACCAAACCTGAGATCTTTCCTATAACATGAGATGTGATATCCAACTCCTTCCCATTCCAATCCTGAGACCCTTCCTATAGCATGAGATGTGATATCACAATGCTTATACCAAACCTGAGACCGTTCCTATAGCTTGAGATGTGACATCCAACTCCTTCCCATTCCAATCCTGAGACCCTTCCTATAGCATGAGATGTGATATCTCAAGGCCTCTAATACCAAACCTGAGATCCTTCCTCTAACATGAAATGTGATATCCAACTCCTTCCCCTTCCAAACCTGAGAGCCTTCCTATAGCATGGGATATGATATCCAAGTCCTTCCCATTCCAATCCTGAGACCCTTCCTATAACATGAAATGTGATATCCAACTCCTTCCCATTCCAACCTGAGACCCTTCCTATATCATGAGATGGGATATCTCAATGCTTCTAATACCAAACCTGAGACTCTTCCTATAACATGAGATGGGATATCCAACTCCTTCCCATTCCAATCCTAAGACCCTTTTGATAGCAGAGATGTGATATCTCAATGCTTATACCAAACCTGAGACCCTTCCTACGGCATGAGATGTCATATACAACTCCTTCCCATTCCAATCCTGAGACCCTTCCTATAGCACGAGATGTGATATCTCAATGCTTGTACCAAACCTGAGACCCTTCCTCTAGAATGAGATGTGATATCCAACTCCTTCCCATTCCAATCCTGAGACCCTTCCTATAGCATGAGATGTGATATCCAACTCCTTCCCATTCCAATCCTGAGACCCTTCCTATAGCCTGAGATCTGATATCTCAATGCCTCTAATACCAAACCTGAGATCCTTCCTCTAACATGAAATGTGATATCCAACTCCTTCCCTTTCCAAACCTGAGAGCCTATCTATAGCATGAGATGTGATATCCAAGTCCTTCCCATTCCAATCCTGAGACACTTCCGATAGCAGAGATGTGATATCTCAATGCTTATACCAAACCTGAGACCCTTCCTATAACATGAGATGTGATATCCAACTCCTTCCCGTTCCAAACCTGAGACCCTTCCTTTAGCATGAGATGTGATATCCAGCTCCTTCCCATTCCAATCCTGAGACCCTTCTGATAGCATGAGATGTGATATCTCAATGCTTCTAATATCAAAACTGAGACCCTCCCTATAGCATGATATGTGATATCTAAGTCCTTCCCATTCCAATCCTGAGACCCTTCCTATAGCATGAGATGTGATATCTCAATGCTTCTACCAAACCTGAGACCCTTCCTTTAGCATGAGATGTGATAACCAACTCCTTCCCATTCCAATCCTGAGACCCTTCCTATAGCATGAGATGTGATATCTCAATACTTCTAATACCAAACCTGAGATCCTTCCGATAACATGAGATGTGATATCCAAATCCTTCCCCTTCCAAACCTGAGACCCTCCCTTTAGCATGAGATGTGATATCCACCTCCTTCCCATTCCAATCCTGAGAACCTTCTGATAGCATGAGATGTGATATCTCAATGCTTCTATACCAAACCTGAGATCCTTCCGATAGCATGAGATGTGATATCTCAATGCTTCTAATACCAAACCTGAGATCCTTCCTATAACATGAGATGTGATAATCAAATCCTTCCCCTTCCAAACCTGAGACCCTCCCTTTAGCATTAGATGTGATATCCTACTCCTTCCCATTCCAATCCTTAGACTCTTCTGATAGCATGAGATGTGATATCTCAATGCCTCTAATACCAAACCTGAGATCTTACCTCTAACATGAAATGTGATATCCAACTCTTTCCCCTTCCAAACCTGAGAGCCTTCCTATAGCATGAGATGTGATATCCAAGTCCTTCTAATTCCAATCTTGAGACCCTTCCTATAACATGAGATGTGATATCCAACTCCTTCCCATTCCAACCTGAGACCCTTCCTATAGCATGAGATGGGATATCCAACTCCTTCCAAATCCAATCCTGATACCCTTCCGATAGCATGAGATGTGATATCCCAATGCTTCTACCAAACCTGAGACCCATACTATGGCATGAGATGTGATATCAAACTCCTTCCCCTTCCAAACCTTAGACACTTCCTTTATCATGAGATGTGATATCCAACTCCCTCCCATTCCATCCCTGAGACCCTTCCGATATCATGAGATGTGATATCTCAATGCTTCTAATATCAAACTTGAGACCCTCCTTATAGCATGACATGTGATATCCAAGTCCTTCCCATTCCAATCCTGAGACCCTTCCTATAGCATGAGATGTGATATCTCAATGCTTCTAATACCAAACCTGAGACCCTTCCTATAACATGAGATGGGAATATCCAACTCCTTCCCATTCCAATCCTGAGACCCTTCCGATAGTAGAGATGTGATATCTCAATGCTTATACCAAACCTGAGATCCTTCCTATAACATGAGATGTGATATCCAACTCCTTCCCATTCCAATCCTGAGACACTTCCTATAGCATGAGATGTGATATCTCACTGCTTATACCAAACCTGAGACCCTTCCTATAGCATGAGATGTGATATCCAACTCCTTCCCATTCCAATCCTGAGACCCTTCCGAT
This sequence comes from Ambystoma mexicanum, assembly GCF_040938575.1. NCBI lineage: Eukaryota > Metazoa > Chordata > Amphibia > Caudata > Ambystomatidae > Ambystoma > Ambystoma mexicanum. The sequence continues at coordinate 346,816,115 of NC_090936.1, forward strand.
AGCATGAGATGTGATGTCTCAATGCTTCTAATACCAAATATGAGATCCTTCCTATAACATGAGATGTGATATCCAACTCCTTCCCATTCTAATCCTGAGACCCTTCCTATAGCATGAGATGTGATATCTCAATGCTTATACCAAACCTGAGACACTTCCTATAGCATGAGATGTGATATCCAACTCCTTCCCATTCCAATCCTGAGACCCTTCCTATAGCATGAGATGTGATATCTCAATGCCTCTAATACCAAACCTGAGATCCTTCCTCTAACATGAAATGTGATATCCAACTCCTTCCCATTCCAATCCTGAGACACTTCCTATAGCATGAGATGTGATAGCTTAATGCTTCTAATACCAAACTTGAGACTCTTCCTATAACATGAGATGGGATATCCAACTCCTTCCCATTCCAATCCTTAGACCCTTCCTACAGCATGCAATATGATATCTCAATGATTCTAATAACAAACCTGAGACCCGTCCTATAACATGAGATGGGATATCCAACACCTTCCCATTCCAATCCTGAGACACTTCCGATAGCAGAGATGTGATATCTCAATGCTTATACCAAACCTGAGACCCTTCCTATAACATGAGATGTGATATCCAACTCCTTCCCGTTCCAAACCTGAGACCCTTCCTATAGCATATGTGATATCCAACACATTCCCATTCCAAACATGAGACCCTTCCTATAGCAGGAATGTAATATCCAACTCCTTCCCATTCCAATCCTGAGACCATTCCTATAGCATGAGATGTGATATCTCAATGCTTCTAATACCAAACCTGAGATCCTTCCTATGACATGAGATGTGATATCCAATTCCTCCCCATTCCAAACCTGAGAACCTTACTACAGCATGCGATGTGATATCTCAATGCTTCTAATACCAAACCTGAGACCAGTCCTATAACATGAGATTGGATATCCAACTCCTTCCCCTTCCAAACCTGAGAACCTTCCTATAGCATGAGATGTGATATCCAACTTCTTTCCATTCCAATCCTGAGACCCTTCCTATAACATGAGATGTGATATCCAAGTCCTTCCCATTCCAATCCTGAGACACTTCCGATAGCAGAGATGTGATATCTCAATGCTTATACCAAACCTGAGACCCTTCCTATAACATGAGATGTGATATCCAACTCCTTCCCGTTCCAAACCTGAGACCCTTCCTTTAGCATGAGATGTGATATCCAGCTCCTTCCCATTCCAATCCTGAGACCCTTCTGATAGCATGAGATGTGATATCTCAATGCTTCTAATATTAAACTGAGACCCTCCATATAGCATGATATGTGATATCTAAGTCCTTCCCATTCCAATCCTGAGACCCTTCCTATAGCATGAGATGTGATACCTCAATGCTTCTACCAAACCTGAGACCCTTCCTTTAGCATGAGATGTGATAACCAACTCCTTCCCATTCCAATCCTGAGACCCTTCCTATAGCATGAGACGTGATATCTCAATACTTCTAATACCAAACCTGAGATCCTTCCGATAACATGAGATGTGATATCCAAATCCTTCCCCTTCCACCCTGAGACCCTCCCTTTAGTATGAGATGTGATATCCAACTCCTTCCCATTCCAATCCTGAGAACCTTCTGATAGCATGAGATGTGATATCTCAATGCTTCTATACCAAACCTGAGATCCTTCCGATAGCATGAGATGTGATATCTCAATGCTTCTAATACCAAACCTGAGATCCTTCCTATAACATGAGATGTGATATCCAAATCCTTCCCCTTCCAAACCTGAGACCCTCCCTTTAGCATGAGATGTGATATCCAACTCCTTCCCATTCCAATCCTGAGACTCTTCTGATAGCATGAGATGTGATATCTCAATGCCTCTAATACCAAACCTGAGATCCTACCTCTAACATGAAATGTGATATCCAACTCTTTCCCCTTCCAAACCTGAGAGCCTTCCTATAGCATGAGATGTGATATCCAAGTCCTTCTAATTCCAATCCTGAGACCCTTCCTATAACATGAGATGTGATATCCAAATCCTTCCCATTCCATCCCTGAGACCCTTCCGATATCATGAGATGTGATATCTCAATGCTTCTAATATCAAACTTGAGACCCTCCTTATAGCATGAGATGTGATATCCAAGTCCTTCCCATTCCAATCCTGAGACCCTTCCTATAGCATGAGATGTGATATCTCAATGCTTCTAATACCAAACCTGAGACCCTTCCTATAACATGAGATGGGAATATCCAACTCCTTCCCATTCCAATCCTGAGACCCTTCGGATAGTAGAGATGTGATATCTCAATGCTTATACCAAACCTGAGATCCTTCCTATAACATGAGATGTGATATCCAACTCCTTCCCATTCCAATCCTGAGACACTTCCTATAGCATGAGATGTGATATCTCACTGCTTATACCAAACCTGAGACCCTTCCTATAGCATGAGATGTGATATCCAACTCCTTCCCATTCCAATCCTGAGACCCTTCCTATAGCATGAGATATGATATCTCAATGCTTCTAATATCAAACTTGAGACCCTCCCTATAGCATGAGATGTGATATCCAAGTCCTTCCCATTCCAATCCTGAGACCCTTCCGATAACATGAGATGTGATGTCTCAATGCTTCTAATACCAAACCTGAGATCCTTCCTATAACATGAGATGTGATATCCAACTCCTTCCCATTCCAATCCTGAGACCCTTCCTATAGCATGAGATGTGATATCTCAATGCTTATACCAAACCTGAGACCCTTCCTATAGCATGAGATGTGATATCCAATTCCTTCCCATTCCAATCCTGAGACCCTTCCTATAGCATGAGATGTGATATCTCAATGCCTCTAATACCAAACCTGAGATCCTTCCTCTAACATGAAATGTGATATCCAACTCCTTCCCATTCCAATCCTGAGACACTTCCTATAGCATGAGATGTGATAGCTAAATGCTTCTAATACCAAACTTGAGACTCTTCCTATAACATGAGATGGGATATCCAACTCCTTCCCATTCCAATCCTTAGACCCTTCCTACAGCATGCAATATGATATCTCAATGATTCTAATAACAAACCTGAGACCCGTCCTATAACATGAGATGGGATATCCAACACCTTCCCATTCCAATCCTGAGACACTTCCGATAGTAGAGATGTGATATCTCAATGCTTATACCAAACCTGAGACCCTTCCTATAACATGAGATGTGATATCCAACTCCTTCCCGTTCCAAACCTGAGACCCTTCCTATAGCATATGTGATATCCAACACATTCCCATTCCAAACATGAGACCCTTCCTATAGCAGGAATGTAATATCCAACTCCTTCCCATTCCAATCCTGAGACCATTCCTATAGCATGAGATGTGATATCTCAATGCTTCTAATACCAAACCTGAGACCAGTCCTATAACATGAGATTGGATATCCAACTCCTTCTCCTTCCAAACCTGAGACCCTTCCTATAGCATGAGATGTGATATCCAACTTCTTCCCATTCCAATCCTGAGACCCTTCCTATAACATGAGATGTGATGTCTCAATGCTTCTAATACCAAACCTGAGATCTTTCCTATAACATGAGATGTGATATCCAACTCCTTCCCATTCCAATCCTGAGACCCTTCCTATAGCATGAGATGTGCTATCTCAATGCTTATACCAAACCGGAGACCCTTCCTAAAGCTTGAGATGTGATATCCAACTCCTTCCCATTCCAATCCTGAGACCCTTCCTATAACATGAAATGTGATATCCAACTCCTTCCCATTCCAACCTGAGACCCTTCCTATAGCATGAGATGTGATATCTCAAGGCCTCTAATACCAAACCTGAGATCCTTCCTCTAACACGAAATGTGATATCCAACTCCTTCTCCTTCCAAACCTGAGAGCCTTCCTATAGCATGAGATATGATATCCAAGTCCTTCCCATTCCAATCCTGAGACCCTTCCTATAACATGAAATGTGATATCCAACTCCTTCCCATTCCAACCTGAGACCCTTCCTATAGCATGAGATGGGATATCCAACTCCTTCCAAATCCAATACTGATACCCTTTCAATAGCATGAGAGGTGATATCCCAATGCTTCTATCAAACCTGAGAACCATACTATGGCATGAGATGTGATATCAAACTCCTTCCCATTCCAATCCTGAGACTCTTCCTATAGCTTGAGATGTGATATCCAACTCCTTCCCATTCCAATTCTGAGACCCTTCCTATACCATGAGACTTGATATCTCAATGCTTCTAATACCAAACCTGAGACCCGTCCTATAACATGAGATGTGATATCCAAATCTTTCCCCTTCCAAACCTTAGACCCTTCCTTTATCATGAGATTTGATATCCAACTCCTTCCCATTCCAATCCTGAGACCCTTCCGATATCATGAGATTTGTTATCTCAATGCTTCTAATATCAAAATTGAGACCCTCCCTATAGCATGAGATGGGATATCCAACTCCTTCCCATTCCAATCCAGAGACCCTTCCGATAGCAGAGATGTGATATCTCAATGCTTATACCAAATCTGAGACCCTTCCTATAGCATGAGATGTGATATCCAACTCCTTCCCATTCCAATCCTGAGACCCTTCCTATAGCATGAGATGTGATGTCTCAATGCTTCTAATACCAAACCTGAGATCCTTCCTATAACATGAGATGTGATATCCAACTCCTTCCCATTCCAATCCTGAGACCCTTCCTATAGCATGAGATGTGCTATCTCAATGCTTATACCAAACCTGAGACCCTTCCTAAAGCTTGAGATGTGATATCCAACTCCTTCCCATTCCAATCCTGAGACCATTCCTATAGCATGAGATGTGATATCTCAAGGCCTCGAATACCAAACCTGAGATCCTTCCTCTAACATGAAATGTGATATCCAACTCCTTCCCCTTCCAAACCTGAGAGCCTTCCTATAGCATGAGATATGATATCCAACTCCTTCCCATTCCAACCTGAGACCCTTCCTATAGCATGAGATGGGATATCCAACACCTTCCAAATCCAATACTGATACCCTTCCAATAGCATGAGATGTGATATCCCAATGCTTCTACCAAACCTGAGACCCATACTATGGCATGAGATGTGATATCAAACTCCTTCCCATTCCAATCCTGAGACTCTTCCTATAGCTTGAGATGTGATGTCCAACTCCTTCACATTCCAATTCTGAGACCCTTCCTATGCCATGAGACTTGATATCTCAATGCTTCTAATACCAAACCTGAGACCCGTCCTATAACATGAGATGTGATATCCAAATCTTTCCCCTTCCAAACCTTAGACCCTTCCTTTATCATGAGATGTGATATCCAACTCCTTCCCATTCCAATCCTGAGACCCTTCCGATATCATGAGATTTGTTATCTCAATGCTTCTAATATCAAACTTGAGACCCTCCCTATAGCATGAGATGTGACATCCAAGTCCTCCCCATTCCAATCCTGAGACCCTTCCTATAGCATGAGATGTGATATCTCAATGCTTCTAATACCAAACCTGAGACCCTTCCTATAACATGAGATGGGATATCCAACTCCTTCCCATTCCAATCCTGAGACCCTTCCGATAGCAGAGATGTGATATCTCAATGCTTATACCAATCCTGAGACCCTTCCTATGGCCTCAGATGTCATATACAACTCCTTCCCAATCCAATCCTGAGACCCTTCCTATAGCATGAGATGTGATATCTCAATGCTTATACCAAATGTGAGACCCTTCCTATAGCATGAGATGTGATATCCAACTCCTTCCCATTCCAATCCTGAGACCCTTCCTATAGCATGAGATGTGATATCACAATGCTTATACCAAACCTGAGACCCTTCCTATAGCATGAGATGTGATATCCAACTTCTTCCCATTCCAATCCTGAGACCCTTCCTATAACATGAGATGTGATGTCTCAATGCTTCTAATACCAAACCTGAGATCTTTCCTATAACATGAGATGTGATATCCAACTCCTTCCCATTCCAATCCTGAGACCCTTCCTATAGCATGAGATGTGATATCACAATGCTTATACCAAACCTGAGACCGTTCCTATAGCTTGAGATGTGACATCCAACTCCTTCCCATTCCAATCCTGAGACCCTTCCTATAGCATGAGATGTGATATCTCAAGGCCTCTAATACCAAACCTGAGATCCTTCCTCTAACATGAAATGTGATATCCAACTCCTTCCCCTTCCAAACCTGAGAGCCTTCCTATAGCATGGGATTTGATATCCAAGTCCTTCCCATTCCAATCCTGAGACCCTTCCTATAACATGAAATGTGATATCCAACTCCTTCCCATTCCAACCTGAGACCCTTCCTATATCATGAGATGGGATATCTCAATGCTTCTAATACCAAACCTGAGACTCTTCCTATAACATGAGATGGGATATCCAACTCCTTCCCATTCCAATCCTAAGACCCTTTTGATAGCAGAGATGTGATATCTCAATGCTTATACCAAACCTGAGACCCTTCCTACGGCATGAGATGTCATATACAACTCCTTCCCATTCCAATCCTGAGACCCTTCCTATAGCACGAGATGTGATATCTCAATGCTTGTACCAAACCTGAGACCCTTCCTCTAGAATGAGATGTGATATCCAACTCCTTCCCATTCCAATCCTGAGACCCTTCCTATAGCATGAGATGTGATATCCAACTCCTTCCCATTCCAATCCTGAGACCCTTCCTATAGCCTGAGATCTGATATCTCAATGCCTCTAATACCAAACCTGAGATCCTTCCTCTAACATGAAATGTGATATCCAACTCCTTCCCTTTCCAAACCTGAGAGCCTATCTATAGCATGAGATGTGATATCCAAGTCCTTCCCATTCCAATCCTGAGACACTTCCGATAGCAGAGATGTGATATCTCAATGCTTATACCAAACCTGAGACCCTTCCTATAACATGAGATGTGATATCCAACTCCTTCCCGTTCCAAACCTGAGACCCTTCCTTTAGCATGAGATGTGATATCCAGCTCCTTCCCATTCCAATCCTGAGACCCTTCTGATAGCATGAGATGTGATATCTCAATGCTTCTAATATCAAAACTGAGACCCTCCCTATAGCATGATATGTGATATCTAAGTCCTTCCCATTCCAATCCTGAGACCCTTCCTATAGCATGAGATGTGATATCTCAATGCTTCTACCAAACCTGAGACCCTTCCTTTAGCATGAGATGTGATAACCAACTCCTTCCCATTCCAATCCTGAGACCCTTCCTATAGCATGAGATGTGATATCTCAATACTTCTAATACCAAACCTGAGATCCTTCCGATAACATGAGATGTGATATCCAAATCCTTCCCCTTCCAAACCTGAGACCCTCCCTTTAGCATGAGATGTGATATCCACCTCCTTCCCATTCCAATCCTGAGAACCTTCTGATAGCATGAGATGTGATATCTCAATGCTTCTATACCAAACCTGAGATCCTTCCGATAGCATGAGATGTGATATCTCAATGCTTCTAATACCAAACCTGAGATCCTTCCTATAACATGAGATGTGATAATCAAATCCTTCCCCTTCCAAACCTGAGACCCTCCCTTTAGCATTAGATGTGATATCCTACTCCTTCCCATTCCAATCCTGAGACTCTTCTGATAGCATGAGATGTGATATCTCAATGCCTCTAATACCAAACCTGAGATCCTACCTCTAACATGAAATGTGATATCCAACTCTTTCCCCTTCCAAACCTGAGAGCCTTCCTATAGCATGAGATGTGATATCCAAGTCCTTCTAATTCCAATCTTGAGACCCTTCCTATAACATGAGATGTGATATCCAACTCCTTCCCATTCCAACCTGAGACCCTTCCTATAGCATGAGATGGGATATCCAACTCCTTCCAAATCCAATCCTGATACCCTTCCGATAGCATGAGATGTGATATCCCAATGCTTCTACCAAACCTGAGACCCATACTATGGCATGAGATGTGATATCAAACTCCTTCCCCTTCCAAACCTTAGACACTTCCTTTATCATGAGATGTGATATCCAACTCCTTCCCATTCCATCCCTGAGACCCTTCCGATATCATGAGATGTGATATCTCAATGCTTCTAATATCAAACTTGAGACCCTCCTTATAGCATGAGATGTGATATCCAAGTCCTTCCCATTCCAATCCTGAGACCCTTCCTATAGCATGAGATGTGATATCTCAATGCTTCTAATACCAAACCTGAGACCCTTCCTATAACATGAGATGGGAATATCCAACTCCTTCCCATTCCAATCCTGAGACCCTTCCGATAGTAGAGATGTGATATCTCAATGCTTATACCAAACCTGAGATCCTTCCTATAACATGAGATGTGATATCCAACTCCTTCCCATTCCAATCCTGAGACACTTCCTATAGCATGAGATGTGATATCTCACTGCTTATACCAAACCTGAGACCCTTCCTATAACATGAGATGTGATATCCAACTCCTTCCCATTCCAATCCTGAGACCCTTCCGATAGCATGAGATGTGATGTCTCAATGCTTCTAATACCAAACATGAGATCCTTCCTATAACATGAGATGTGATATCCAACTCCTTCCCATTCCAATCCTGAGACCCTTCCTATAGCATGAGATGTGATATCTCAATGCTTATACCAAACCTGAGACCCTTCCTATAGCATGAGATGTGATATCCAACTCCTTCCCATTCCAATCCTGAGACCCTTCCTATAGCATGAGATGTGATATCTCAATGCCTCTAATACCAAACCTGAGATCCTTCCTCTAACATGAAATGTGATATCCAACTCCTTCCCATTCCAATCCTGAGACACTTCCTATAGCATGAGATGTGATAGCTTAATGCTTCTAATACCAAACTTGAGACTCTTCCTATAACATGAGATGGGATATCCAACTCCTTCCCATTCCAATCCTTAGACCCTTCCTACAGCATGCAATATGATATCTCAATGATTCTAATAACAAACCTGAGACCCGTCCTATAACATGAGATGGGATATCCAACACCTTCCCATTCCAATCCTGAGACACTTCCGATAGCAGAGATGTGATATCTCAATGCTTATACCAAACCTGAGACCCTTCCTATAACATGAGATGTGATATCCAACTCCTTCCCGTTCCAAACCTGAGACCCTTCCTATAGCATATGTGATATCCAACACATTCCCATTCCAAACATGAGACCCTTCCTATAGCAGGAATGTAATATCCAACTCCTTCCCATTCCAATCCTGAGGCCATTCCTATAGCATGAGATGTGATATCTCAATGCTTCTAATACCAAACCTGAGATCCTTCCTATGACATGAGATGTGAAATCCAATTCCTCCCCATTCCAAACCTGAGAACCTTACTACAGCATGCGATGTGATATCTCAATGCTTCTAATACCAAACCTGAGACCAGTCCTATAACATGAGATTGGATATCCAACTCCTTCCCCTTCCAAACCTGAGACCCTTCCTATAGCATGAGATGTGATATCCAACTTCTTTCCATTCCAATCCTGAGACCCTTCCTATAACATGAGATGTGATATCCAAGTCCTTCCCATTCCAATCCTGAGACACTTCCGATAGCAGAGATGTGATATCTCAATGCTTATACCAAACCTGAGACCCTTCCTATAACATGAGATGTGATATCCAACTCCTTCCCGTTCCAAACCTGAGACCCTTCCTTTAGCATGAGATGTGATATCCAGCTCCTTCCCATTCCAATCCTGAGACCCTTCTGATAGCATGAGATGTGATATCTCAATGCTTCTAATATTAAACTGAGACCCTCCATATAGCATGATATGTGATATCTAAGTCCTTCCCATTCCAATCCTGAGACCCTTCCTATAGCATGAGATGTGATACCTCAATGCTTCTACCAAACCTGAGACCCTTCCTTTAGCATGAGATGTGATAACCAACTCCTTCCCATTCCAATCCTGAGACCCTTCCTATAGCATGAGACGTGATATCTCAATACTTCTAATACCAAACCTGAGATCCTTCCGATAACATGAGATGTGATATCCAAATCCTTCCCCTTCCACCCTGAGACCCTCCCTTTAGTATGAGATGTGATATCCAACTCCTTCCCATTCCAATCCTGAGAACCTTCTGATAGCATGAGATGTGATATCTCAATGCTTCTATACCAAACCTGAGATCCTTCCGATAGCATGAGATGTGATATCTCAATGCTTCTAATACCAAACCTGAGATCCTTCCTATAACATGAGATGTGATATCCAAATCCTTCCCCTTCCAAACCTGAGACCCTCCCTTTAGCATGAGATGTGACATCCAACTCCTTCCCATTCCAATCCTGAGACTCTTCTGATAGCATGAGATGTGATATCTCAATGCCTCTAATACCAAACCTGAGATCCTACCTCTAACATGAAATGTGATATCCAACTCTTTCCCCTTCCAAACCTGAGAGCCTTCCTATAGCATGAGATGTGATATCCAAGTCCTTATAATTCCAATCCTGAGACCCTTCCTATAACATGAGATGTGATATCCAACTCCTTCCCATTCCATCCCTGAGACCCTTCCGATATCATGAGATGTGATATCTCAATGCTTCTAATATCAAACTTGAGACCCTCCTTATAGCATGAGATGTGATATCCAAGTCCTTCCCATTCCAATCCTGAGACCCTTCCTATAGCATGAGATGTGATATCTCAATGCTTCTAATACCAAACCTGAGACCCTTCCTATAACATGAGATGGGAATATCCAACTCCTTCCCATTCCAATCCTGAGACCCTTCGGATAGTAGAGATGTGATATCTCAATGCTTATACCAAACCTGAGATCCTTCCTATAACATGAGATGTGATATCCAACTCCTTCCCATTCCAATCCTGAGACACTTCCTATAGCATGAGATGTGATATCTCACTGCTTATACCAAACCTGAGACCCTTCCTATAGCATGAGATGTGATATCCAACTCCTTCCCATTCCAATCCTGAGACCCTTCCTATAGCATGAGATATGATATCTCAATGCTTCTAATATCAAACTTGAGACCCTCCCTATAGCATGAGATGTGATATCCAAGTCCTTCCCATTCCAATCCTGAGACCCTTCCGATAACATGAGATGTGATGTCTCAATGCTTCTAATACCAAACCTGAGATCCTTCCTATAACATGAGATGTGATATCCAACTCCTTCCCATTCCAATCCTGAGACCCTTCCTATAGCATGAGATGTGATATCTCAATGCTTATACCAAACCTGAGACCCTTCCTATAGCATGAGATGTGATATCCAACTCCTTCCCATTCCAATCCTGAGACCCTTCCTATAGCATGAGATGTGATATCTCAATGCCTCTAATACCAAACCTGAGATCCTTCCTCTAACATGAAATGTGATATCCAACTCCTTCCCATTCCAATCCTGAGACACTTCCTATAGCATGAGATGTGATAGCTAAATGCTTCTAATACCAAACTTGAGACTCTTCCTATAACATGAGATGGGATATCCAACTCCTTCCCATTCCAATCCTTAGACCCTTCCTACAGCATGCAATATGATATCTCAATGATTCTAATAACAAACCTGAGACCCGTCCTATAACATGAGATGGGATATCCAACACCTTCCCATTCCAATCCTGAGACACTTCCGATAGTAGAGATGTGATATCTCAATGCTTATACCAAACCTGAGACCCTTCCTATAACATGAGATGTGATATCCAACTCCTTCCCGTTCCAAACCTGAGACCCTTCCTATAGCATATGTGATATCCAACACATTCCCATTCCAAACATGAGACCCTTCCTATAGCAGGAATGTAATATCCAACTCCTTCCCATTCCAATCCTGAGACCATTCCTATAGCATGAGATGTGATATCTCAATGCTTCTAATACCAAACCTGAGATCCTTCCTATGACATGAGATGTGATATCCAATTCCTCCCGATTCCAAACCTGAGAACCTTCCTACAGCATGCGATGTGATATCTCAATGCTTCTAATACCAAACCTGAGACCAGTCCTATAACATGAGATTGGATATCCAACTCCTTCCCCTTCCAAACCTGAGACCCTTCCTATAGCATGAGATGTGATATCCAACTTCTTCCCATTCCAATCCTGAGACCCTTCCTATAACATGAGATGTGATGTCTCAATGCTTCTAATACCAAACCTGAGATCTTTCCTATAACATGAGATGTGATATCCAACTCCTTCCCATTCCAATCCTGAGACCCTTCCTATAGCATGAGATGTGCTATCTCAATGCTTATACCAAACCGGAGACCCTTCCTAAAGCTTGAGATGTGATATCCAACTCCTTCCCATTCCAATCCTGAGACCCTTCCTATAACATGAAATGTGATATCCAACTCCTTCCCATTCCAACCTGAGACCCTTCCTATAGCATGAGATGTGATATCTCAAAGCCTCTAATACCAAACCTGAGATCCTTCCTCTAACACGAAATGTGATATCCAACTCCTTCTCCTTCCAAACCTGAGAGCCTTCCTATAGCATGAGATATGATATCCAAGTCCTTCCCATTCCAATCCTGAGACCCTTCCTATAACATGAAATGTGATATCCAACTCCTTCCCATTCCAACCTGAGACCCTTCGTATAGCATGAGATGGGATATCCAACTCCTTCCAAATCCAATACTGATACCCTTTCAATAGCATGAGAGGTGATATCCCAATGCTTCTATCAAACCTGAGAACCATACTATGGCATGAGATGTGATATCAAACTCCTTCCCATTCCAATCCTGAGACTCTTCCTATAGCTTGAGATGTGATATCCAACTCCTTCCCATTCCAATTCTGAGACCCTTCCTATACCATGAGACTTGATATCTCAATGCTTCTAATACCAAACCTGAGACCCGTCCTATAACATGAGATGTGATATCCAAATCTTTCCCCTTCCAAACCTTAGACCCTTCCTTTATCATGAGATGTGATATCCAACTCCTTCCCATTCCAATCCTGAGACCCTTCCGATATCATGAGATTTGTTATCTCAATGCTTCTAATATCAAAATTGAGACCCTCCCTATAGCATGAGATGGGATATCCAACTCCTTCCCATTCCAATCCTGAGACCCTTCCGATAGCAGAGATGTGATATCTCAATGCTTATACCAAATCTGAGACCATTCCTATAGCATGAGATGTGATATCCAACTCCTTCCCATTCCAATCCTGAGACCCTTCCTATAGCATGAGATGTGATGTCTCAATGCTTCTAATACCAAACCTGAGATCCTTCCTATAACATGAGATGTGATATCCAACTCCTTCCCATTCCAATCCTGAGACCCTTCCTATAGCATGAGATGTGCTATCTCAATGCTTATACCAAACCTGAGACCCTTCCTAAAGCTTGAGATGTGATATCCAACTCCTTCCCATTCCAATCCTGAGACCCTTCCTATAGCATGAGATGTGATATCTCAAGGCCTCGAATAACAAACCTGAGATCCTTCCTCTAACATGAAATGTGATATCCAACTCCTTCCCCTTCCAAACCTGAGAGCCTTCCTATAGCATGAGATATGATATCCAAGTCCTTCCCATTCCAATCCTGAGACCCTTCCTATAACATGAAATGTGATATCCAACTCCTTCCCATTCCAACCTGAGACCCTTCCTATAGCATGAGATGGGATATCCAACACCTTCCAAATCCAATACTGATACCCTTCCAATAGCATGAGATGTGATATCCCAATGCTTCTACCAAACCTGAGACCCATACTATGGCATGAGATGTGATATCAAACTCCTTCCCATTCCAATCCTGAGACTCTTCCTATAGCTTGAGATGTGATATCCAACTCCTTCACATTCCAATTCTGAGACCCTTCCTATGCCATGAGACTGGATATCTCAATGATTCTAATACCAAACCTGAGACCCGTCCTATAACATGAGATGTGATATCCAAATCTTTCCCCTTCCAAACCTTAGACCCTTCCTTTATCATGAGATGTGATATCCAACTCCTTCCCATTCCAATCCTGAGACCCTTCCGATATCATGAGATTTGTTATCTCAATGCTTCTAATATCAAACTTGAGACCCTCCCTATAGCATGAGATGTGACATCCAAGTCCTCCCCATTCCAATCCTGAGACCCTTCCTATAGCATGAGATGTGATATCTCAATGCTTCTAATACCAAACCTGAGACCCTTCCTATAACATGAGATGGGATATCCAACTCCTTCCCATTCCAATCCTGAGACCCTTCCGATAGCAGAGATGTGATATCTCAATGCTTTTACCAATCCTGAGACCCTTCCTATGGCCTGAGATGTCATATACAACTCCTTCCCAATCCAATCCTGAGACCCTTCCTATAGCATGAGATGTGATATCTCAATGCTTATACCAAATGTGAGACCCTTCCTATAGCATGAGATGTGATATCCAACTCCTTCCCATTCCAATCCTGAGACCCTTCCTATAGCATGAGATGTGATGTCTCAATGCTTCTAATACCAAACCTGAGATCCTTCCTATAACATGAGATGTCATATCCAACTCCTTCCCATTCCAATCCTGAGACCCTTCCTATAGCATGAGATGTGATGTCTCAATGCTTCTAATACCAAACCTGAGAACCTTCCTACAGCATGCGATGTGATATCTCAATGCTTCTAATACCAAACCTGAGACCAGTCCTATAACATGAGATTGGATATCCAACTCCTTCCCCTTCCAAACCTGAGACCCTTCCTAAAGCTTGAGATGTGATATCCAACTCCTTCCCATTCCAATCCTGAGACCCTTCCTATAGCATGAGATGTGATATCTCAAGGCCTCTAATACCAAACCTGAGATCCTTCCTCTAACATGAAATGTGATATCCAACTCCTTCCCCTTCCAAACCTGAGAGCCTTCCTATAGCATGAGATATGATATCCAAGTCCTTCCCATTCCAATCCTGAGACCCTTCCTATAACATGAAATGTGATATCCAACTCCTTCCCATTCCAACCTGAGACCCTTCCTATAGCATGAGATGGGATATCCAACTCCTTCCCATTCCAATCCTGAGACCCTTCCTATAACATGAGATGTGATGTCTCAATGCTTCTAATACCAAACCTGAGATCTTTCCTATAACATGAGATGTGATATCCAACTCCTTCCCATTCCAATCCTGAGACCCTTCCTATAGCATGAGATGTGCTATCTCAATGCTTATACCAAACCTGAGACCCTTCCTAAAGCTTGAGATGTGATATCCAACTCCTTCCCATTCCAATCCTGAGACCCTTCCTATAGCATGAGATGTGATATCTCAAGGCCTCTAATACCAAACCTGAGATCCTTCCTCTAACATGAAATGTGATATCCAACTCCTTCCCCTTCCAAACCTGAGAGCCTTCCTATAGCATGAGATATGATATCCAAGTCCTTCCCATTCCAATCCTGAGACCCTTCCTATAACATGAAATGTGATATCCAACTCCTTCCCATTCCAACCTGAGACCCTTCCTATAGCATGAGATGGGATATCCAACTCCTTCCAAATCCAATACTGATACACTTCCAATAGCATGAATTGTGATATCCCAATGCTTCTACCAAACCTGAGACCCATACTATGGCATGAGATGTGATATCAAACTCATTCCCATTCCAATCCTGAGACTCTTCCTATAGCTTGACATGTGATATCCAACTCCTTCCCATTCCAATTCTGAGACCCTTCCTATGCCATGAGACTTGATATCTCAATGCTTCTAATACCAAACCTGAGACCCGTCCTATAACATGAGATGTGATATCCAAATCTTTCCCCTTCCAAACCTTAGACCCTTCCTTTATCATGAGATGTGATATCCAACTCCTTCCCATTCCAATCCTGAGACCCTTCCGATATCATGAGATTTGTTATCTCAATGCTTCTAATATCAAACTTGAGACCCTCCCTATAGCATGAGATGTGACATCCAAGTCCTCCCCATTCCAATCCTGAGACCCTTCCTATAGCATGAGATGTGATATCTCAATGCTTCTAAAACCAAACCTGAGACCCTTCCTATAACATGAGATGTCATATACAACTCCTTCCCAATCCAATCCTGAGACCCTTCCTATAGCATGAGATGTGATATCTCAATGCTTATACCAAATCTGAGACCCTTCCTATAGCATGAGATGTGATATCCAACTCCTTCCCATTCCAATCCTGAGACCCTTCCTATAGCATGAGATGTGATGTCTCAATGCTTCTAATACCAAACCTGAGATCCTTCCAATAACATGAGATGTGATATCCAACTCCTTCCCATTCCAATCCTGAGACCCTTATGATAGCATGAGATGTGATATCTCAATGCCTCTAATACCAAACCTGAGATACGTCCGATAGCATGAGATGTGATATCTCAATGCTTCTAATACCAAACCTGAGATCCTTCCTATAACATGAGATGTGATTTCCAAATCCTTCCCCTTCCACACCTGAGACCCTCCATTTAGCATGAGATGTGATATACAACTCCTTCCCATTCCAATCCTGAGACCCTTCTGATAGCATGAGATGTGATATCTCAATGCCTCTAATACCAAACCTGAGATCCTATCTCTAACATGAAATGTGATATCCATCCCCTTCCCTTTCCAAACCTGAGGCCCTGCCTATAGCATGAGATGTGATATCCAGGTCCTTCCCATTCCAATCCTGAGACCCTTCCTCTAGCATGTGATGTGATATCTCAATGCTTATACCAAACCTGAGACCCTTCCTATGGCATGAGATGTCATATACAACTCCTTCCCATTCCAATCCTGAGACCCTTCCTATAGCATGAGATGTGATATCTCAATGCTTATACCAAACCTGAGACCCTTCCTATAGCATGAGATGTGATATCCAACTTCTTCCCATTCCAATCCTGAGACCCTTCCTATAACATGAGATGTGATGTCTCAATGCTTCTAATACCAAACCTGAGATATTTCCTATAACATGAGATGTGATATCCAACTCCTTCCCATTCCAATCCTGAGACCCTTCCTATAGCATGAGATGTGATATCTCAATGCTTATACCAAACCTGAGACCCTTCCTATAGCTTGAGATGTGATATCCAACTCCTTCCCATTCCAATCCTGAGACCCTTCCTATAGCATGAGATGTGATATCTCAAGGCCTCTAATACCAAACCTGAGATCCTTCCTCTAACATGAAATGTGATATCCAACTCCTTCCCCTTCCAAACCTGAGAGCCTTCCTATAGCATGAGATATGATATCCAAGTCCTTCCCATTCCAATCCTGAGACCCTTCCTATAACATGAAATGTGATATCCAACTCCTTCCCATTCCAACCTGAGACCCTTCCTATAGCATGAGATGGGATATCCAACTTCTTCCAAATCCAATACTGATACCCTTCCGATAGCATGAGATGTGATATCCCAATGCTTCTACCAAACCTGAGACCCATACTTTGGCATGATATGTGATATCAAACTCCTTCCCATTCCAATCCTGAGACCCTTCCTATAGCTTGAGGTGTGATATCCAACTCCTTCCCATTCCAATTCTGAGACCCTTCTTATACCATGAGACTTGATATCTCAATGCTTCTAATACCAAACCTGAGACCCGTCCTATAACATGAGATGTGATATCCAAATCCTTCCCCTTCCAAACCTTAGACCCTTCCTTTATCATGAGATGTGATATCCAACTCCTTCCCATTCCAATTCTGAGACCCTTCCGATATCATGAGATGTGATATCTCTATGCTTCTAATACCAAACCTGAGACCATTCCTATAACATGAGATGGGATATCCAACTCCTTCCCATTCCAATCCTGAGACCCTTCCGATAGCAGAGATGTGATATCTCAATGCTTATACCAATCCTGAGACCCTTCCTATGGCCTGAGATGTCATATACAACACCTTCCCATTCCAATCCTGAGACCCTTCCTTTAGCATGAGATGTGATATCTCAATGCTTATACCAAATCTGAGACCCTTCCTATAGCATGAGATGTGATATCCAATTCCTTCCCATTCCAATCCTGAGACCCTTCCTATAGCATGAGATGTGATATCTCAATGCTTATACCAAACCTGAGACCCTTCCTATAACATGAGATGTGATATCCAACTCCTTCCCGTTCCAAACCTGAGACACTAACTATAGCATATGTGATATCCAACTGCTTCCCATTCCAAACATGAGACCCTTCCTATAGCAAGAATGTAATATCCAACTCCTACCCATTCCAATCCTGAGACCCTTCCTATAGCAAGAGATGTGATATCCAAATCCTTCCCATTCCAATCCTGAGACCCTTCCTATATCATGAGATGTGATATCCAACTCCTTCCCATTCAAATCCTGAGACCCTTCCTATAGCATGAGAAGGGATATCCAACTCCTTCCCAATCCAATCCTGAGACCCTTCCGATAGCAGAGATCTGATATCTCAATTCTTCTACCAAACCTGAGACCCTTCCTTTAGCATGAGATGTGATATCCAAATCCTTCACATTCCAATCCTGAGACCCTTCCTATAGCATGAGATGTGATATCTCAATGCTTCTAATACCAAACCTGAGATCCTTCCTATAACATGAGATGTGATATCCAATTCCTTCCCATTCCAAACCTGAGACCCTTCCTATTGGATGAGATGCGATATCCAACTCCTTCCCATTCCAACCCTGAGACCCTTCCTATAGCATGAGATGTGATGTCTCAATGCTTCTAATACCAAACCTGAGATCCTTCCTATAACATGAGATGTGATATCCAACTCCTTCCATTCCAATCCTGAGACCCGTCCTATAGCATGAGATGTGATATCCCAATGCTTATACCAAACCTGAGACCCTTCCTATAGCATGAGATGTGATATCCAACTACTTCCCATTCCAATCCTGAGACCCTTCCTATAGCATGAGATGTGATATCGCAATGCTTCTAATACCAAACCTGAGATCCTTCCTCTAACATGAAATGTGATATCCAACTCCTTCCCTTTCCAAACCTGAGAGCCTATCTATAGCATGAGATGTGATATCCAAGTCCTTCCCATTCCAATCCTTAGACCCTTCCTACAGCATGCAATATGATATCTCAATGATTCTAATAACAAACCTGAGACCCATCCTATAGCATGAGATATGATATCCAAGTCCTTCCCATTCCAATCCTGAGACCCTTCCTATAACATGATATGTGATATCCAACTCCTTCCCATTCCAACCTGAGACCCTTCCTATAGCAAGAGATGGGATATCCAACTTCTTCCAAATCCAATACTGATACCCTTCCGATAGCATGAGATGTGATATCCCAATGCTTCTACCAAACCTGAGACCCATACTATGGCATGAGATGTGATATCAAACTCCTTCCCATTCCAATCCTGAGACCCTTCCTATAGCTTGAGGTGTGATATCCAACTCCTTCCCATTCCAATCCTGAGACCCTTCCTATAGCATGAGATGTGATATCTCCATGCTTCTAATACCAAACCTGAGACCCTTCCTATAACATGAGATGGGATATCCAACTCCTTCCCATTCCAATCCTGAGACCCTTCCGATAGCAGAGATGTGATATCTCAATGCTTATACCAAACCTGAGACCCTTCCTATGGCCTGAGATGTCATATACAACTCCTTCCCATTCCAATCCTGAGACCCTTCCTTTAGCATGAGATGTGATATCTCAATGCTTATACCAAATCTGAGACCCTTCCTATAGCATGAGATGTGATATCCAAATCCTTCCCATTCCAATCCTGAGACCCTTCCTATAGCATGAGATGTGATATCTCAATGCTTATACCAAACCTGAGAGCCTACCTATAGCATGAGATGTGATATCCAAGTCCATCCCATTCCAATCCTTAGACCCTTCCTACAGCATGCGATATGATAGCTCAATGATTCTAATACCAAACCAGAGACTCTTACTATAACATGAGATGGGATATCCAACTCCTTCCCATTCCAATCCTGAGCCGCTTCCGATAGCAGAGATGTGATATCTCAATGCTTATACCAAACCTGAGACCCTTCCTATAACATGAGATGTGATATCCAACTCCTTCCCGTTCCAAACCTGAGACACTAACTATAGCATATGTGATATCCAACTCCTTCCCATTCCAAACATGAGACCCTTCCTATAGCAAGAAAGTAATATCCAACTCCTACCCATTCCAATCCTGAGACCCTTCCTATAGCAAGAGATGTGATATCCAAATCCTTCCCATTCCAATCCTGAGACCCTTCCTATAACATGAGATGTGATATCCAACTCCTTCCCATTCCAACCTGAGACACTTCCTATAGCATGAGAAGGGATATCCAACTCCTTCCCAATCCAATCCTGAGACCCTTCCGATAGCAGAGATGTGATATCTCAATGCTTATACCAAACCTGAGACCCTTCCTATGGCATGAGATGTGATATCCAACTCCTTGCCATTCAAATCCTGAGACCCTTCCTATAGCATGAGAAGGGATATCCAACTCCTTCCCAATCCAATCCTGAGACCCTTCCGATAGCAGAGACGTGATATCTCAATGCTTCTACCAAACCTGATACCCTTCCTTTAGCATGAGATGTGATATCCAAATCCTTCACATTCCAATCCTGAGACCCTTCCTATAGCATGAGATGTGATATCTCAATGCTTCTAATACCAAACCTGAGATCCTTCCTATAACATGAGATGTGATATCCAATTCCTTCCCATTCCAAACCTGAGACCCTTCCTATTGGATGAGATGTGAT
The DNA here is from genome assembly GCF_040938575.1 of Ambystoma mexicanum. Lineage (NCBI taxonomy): Eukaryota > Metazoa > Chordata > Amphibia > Caudata > Ambystomatidae > Ambystoma > Ambystoma mexicanum. The sequence continues at coordinate 346,836,958 of NC_090936.1, forward strand.
ATCCAACTCCTTCCCATTCCAACCCTGAGACCCTTCCTATAGCATGAGATGCGATGTCTCAATGCTTCTAATACCAAACCTGAGATCCTTCCTATAACATGAGATGTGATATCCAACTCCTTCCATTCCAATCCTGAGACCCGTCCTATAGCATGATATGTGATATCTCAATGCTTATACCAAACCTGAGACCCTTCCTATAGCATGAGATGTGATATCCAACTACTTCCCATTCCAATCCTGAGACCCTTCCTATAGCATGAGATGTGATATCTCAATGCTTCTAATACCAAACCTGAGATCCTTCGTCTAACATGAAATGTGATATCCAACTCCTTCCCTTTCCAAACCTAAGAGCCTATCTATAGCATGAGATGTGATATCCAAGTCCTTCCCATTCCAACCCTTAGACCCTTCCTACAGCATGCAATATGATATCTCAATGATTCTAATAACAAACCTGAGACCCGTCCTATAACATGAGATGGGATATCCAACTCCTTCCCATTCCAATCCTGAGACACTTCCGATAGCAGAGATGTGATATCTCAATGCTTATACCAAACCTGAGACCCTTCCTATAACATGAGATGTGATATCCAAATCCTTCCCGTTCCAAACCTGAGACCCTTCCTTTAGCATGAGATGTGATATCCAGCTCCTTCCCATTCCAATCCTGAGACACTTCCGATAGCATGAGATGTGATATCTCAATGCTTCTAATATCAAAACTGAGACCCTCCCTATAGCATGATATGTGATATCTAAGTCCTTCCCATTCCAATCCTGAGACCCTCCCTATAGCATGATATGTGATATCTAAGTCCTTCCCATTCCAATCCTGAGACCCTTCCTATAGCATGAGATATGATATCTCAATACTTCTAATACCAAACGTGAGATCCTTCCGATAACATGAGATGTGATATCCAAATCCTTCCCATTCCAATCCTGAGACCCTTCTGATAGCATGAGATGTGATATCTCAATGCTTCTAATACCAAACCTGAGATCCTTCCGATAGCATGAGATGTGATATCTCAATGCTTCTAATACCAAACCTGAGATCCTTCCTATAACATGAAATGTGATATCCAAATCCTTCCCCTTCCAAACCTGAGACCCTCCCTTTAGCATGAGATGTGATATCCAACTCCTTCCCATTCCAATTCTGAGACCCTTCCTATACCATGAGACTTGATATCTCAATGCTTCTAATACCAAACCTGAGACCCGCCCTATAACATGAGATGTGATATCCAAATCCTTCCCCTTCCAAACCTTAGACCCTTCCTTTATCATGAGATGTGATATCCAACTCCTTCCCATTCCAATCCTGAGACCCTTCCGATATCATGAGATGTGATATCTCAATGCTTCTAATATCAAACTTGAGACCCTCCCTATAGCATGAGATGTGATATCCAAGTCCTTCCCATTCCAATCCTGAGACCCTTCCTATAGCATGAGATGTGATGTCTCAATGCTTCTAATACCAAACCTGAGACCCTTCCTATAACATGAGATGGGAATATCCAACTCCTTCCCATTCCAATCCTGAGACCCTTCCGATAGCAGAGATGTGATATCTCAATGCTTATACCAAACCTGAGATCCTTCCTATAACATGAGATGTGATATCCAACTCCTTCCCATTCCAATCCTGAGACACATCCTATAGCATGAGATGTGATATCTCACTGCTTATACCAAACCTGAGACCCTTCCTATAGCATGAGATGTGATATCCAACTCCTTCCCATTCCAATCCTGAGACCCTTCCTATAGCATGAGATGTGATATCTCAATGCTTCTAATATCAAACGTGAGACCCTCCCTATAGCATGAGATGGGATATCCAACTCCTTCCCATTCCAATCCTGAGACCTTTCCGATAGCAGAGATGTGATATCTCAATGCTTACACCAAACCTGAGACCCTTCCTACGGCATGAGATGTCATATACAACTCCTTCCCATTCCAATCCTGAGACCATTCCTATAGCATGAGATGTGATATCTCAATGCTTATACCAAACCAGAGACCCTTCCTATAGCATGAGATGTGATATCCAACTCCTTCCCATTCCAATCCTGAGACCCTTCCTATAGCATGAGATGTGATGTCTCAATGCTTCTAATACCAAACCTGAGATCCTTCCTATAACATGAGATGTGATATCCAACTCCTTCCATTCCAATCCTGAGACGCTTCCTATAGCATGAGATGTGATATCTCAATGCCTCTAATACCAAACCTGAGATCCTTCCTCTAACATGAAATGTGATATCCAACTCCTTCCCTTTCCAAACCTGAGAGCCTATCCATAGCATGAGATGTGATATCCAAGTCCTTCCCATTCCAATCCTTAGACCCTTCCTACAGCATGCAATATATCTCAATGATTCTAATAACAATCCTGAGACCCGTCCTATAACATGAGATGGGATATCCAACTCCTTCCCATTCCAATCCTGAGACACTTCCGATAGCAGAGATGTGATATCTCAATGCTTATACCAAACCTGAGACCCTTCCTATAACATGAGATCGGCTATCCAACTCCTTCCCGTTCCAAACCTGAGACCCTTCCTTTAGCATGAGATGTGATATCCAGCTCCTTCCCATTCCAATCCTGAGACACTTCCGATAGCATGAGATGTGATATCTCAATGCTTCTAATATCAAAACTGAGACCCTCCCTATAGCATGATATGTGATATCTAAGTCCTTCCCATTCCAATCCTGAGACCCTTCCTATAGCATGAGATGTGATATCTCAATGCTTCTACCAAACCTGAGACCCTTCCTTTAGCATGAGATGTGATATCCAACTCCTTCCCATTCCAATCCTGAGACCCTTCCTATAGCATGAGATGTGATATCTCAATACTTCTAATACCAAACCTGAGATCCTTCCGATAACATGAGATGTGATATCCAAATCCTTCCCCTTCCAAACCTGAGACCCTCCCTTTAGCATGAGATGTGATATCCAACTCCTTCCCATTCCAATCCTGAGAACCTTCTGATAGCATGAGATGTGATATCTCAATGCTTCTAATACCAAACCTGAGATCCTTCCGATAGCATGAGATGTGATATCTCAATGCTTCTAATACCAAACCTGAGATCCTTCCTATAACATGAGATGTGATATCCAAATCCTTCCCCTTCCAAACCTGAGACCCTCCCTTTAGCATGAGATGTGATATCCAACTCCTTCCCATTCCAATCCTGAGACCCTTCTGATAGCATGAGATGTGATATCTCATTGCCTCTAATACCAAACCTGAGATCCTACCTCTAACATGAAATGTGATATCCAACTCTTTCCCCTTCCAAACCTGAGAGCCTTCCTATAGCATGAGATGTGATATCCAAGTCCTTCCCATTCCAATCCTGAGACCCTTCATATAACATGAGATGTGATATCCAACTACTTCCCATTCCAACCTGAGACCCTTCCTATAGCATGAGATGTGATATCTCAATGCCTCTAATACCAAACCTGAGATCCTTCCTCTAACATGAAATGTGATATCCAACTCCTTCCCTTTCCAAACCTGAGAGCCTATCTATAGCATGAGATGTGATATCCAAGTCCTTCCCATTCCAATCCTTAGACCCTTCCTACAGCATGCAATATGATATCTCAATGATTCTAATAACAAACCTGAGACCCGTCCTATAACATGAGATGGGATATCCAACTCCTTCCCATTCCAATCCTGAGACACTTCCGATAGCAGAGATGTGATATCTCAATGCTTATACCAAACCTGAGACCCTTCCTATAACATGAGATGTGATATCCAACTCCTTCCCGTTCCAAACCTGAGACCCTTCCTTTAGCATGAGATGTGATATCCAGCTCCTTCCCATTCCAAACCTGAGACACTTCCGATAGCATGAGATGTGATATCTCAATGCTTCTAATATCAAAACTGAGACCCTCCCTATAGCATGATATGTGATATCTAAGTCCTTCCCATTCCAATCCTGAGACCCTTCCTATAGCATGAGATGTGATATCTCAATGCTTCTACCAAACCTGAGACCCTTCCTTTAGCATGAGATGTGATATCCAACTCCTTCCCATTCCAATCCTGAGACCCTTCCTATAGCATGAGATGTGATATCTCAATACTTCTAATACCAAACCTGAGATCCTTCCGATAACATGAGATGTGATATCCAAATCCTTCCCCTTCCAAACCTGAGACCCTCCCTTTAGCATGAGATGTGATATCCAACTCCTTCCCATTCCAATCCTGAGACCCTTCTGATAGCATGAGATGTGATATCTCAATGCTTCTAATACCAAACCTGAGATCCTTCCTATAACATGAGATGTGATATCCAAATCCTTCCCCTTCCAAACCTGAAACCCTCCCTTTAGCATGAGATGTGATATCCAACTCCTTCCCATTCCAATCCTGAGACCCTTCTGATAGCATGAGATGTGATATCTCAATGCCTCTAATACCAAACCTGAGATCCTACCTCTAACATGAAATGTGATATCCAACTCATTCCCCTTCCAAACCTGAGAGCCTTCCTATAGCATGAGATGTGATATCCAAGTCCTTCCCATTCCAATCATGAGACCCTTCCTATAACATGAGATGGGATATCCAATTCCTTCCCATTCCAATCCTGAGACCGTTCCTATAGCAGAGATGTGATATCTCAATGCTTATACCAAACCTGAGACCCTTCCTACGGCATGAGATGTCATATACAACTCCATCCCATTCAAATCCTGAGACCCTTCCTATAGCATGAGATGTGATGTCTCAATGCTTCTAATACCAAACCTGAGATCCTTCCTATAACATGAGATGTGATATCCAACTCCTTCCCATTCCAATCCTGAGACCCTTCCTATAGCATGAGATGTGATATCTCAATGCTTATACCAAACCTGAGACCCTTCCTATAGCATGAGATGTGATATCCAACTCCTTCCCATTCCAATCCTGAGACCCTTCCTATAGCATGAGATGTGATATCCAATGCCTTCCCTTTCCAAACCTGAGAGCCTACCTATAGCATGAGATGTGATATCCAAGTCCTTACCATTCCAATCCTTAGACCCTTCCTACAGCATGCAATATGATATCTCAATGATTCTAATAACAAACCTGAGACCCGTCCTATAACATGAGATGGGATATCCAAATTCTTCCCATTCCAATCCTGAGACACTTCCGATAGCAGAGATGTGATATCTCAATGCTTATATCAAACCTGAGACGCTTCCTATAACATGAGATGTGATATCCAACTCCTTCCCGTTCCAAACCTGAGACCCTTCCTATAGCATATGTGATATCCAACTCCTTCCCATTCCAAACATGAGACCCTTCCTATAGCAAGAATGTAATATCCAACTCCTTCCCATTCCAATCCTGAGACCATTCCTATAGCATGAGATGTGATATCTCAATGCTTCTAATACCAAACCTGAGATCCTTCCTATGACATGAGATGTGATATCCAATTCCTTCCCATTCCAAACCTGAGACCCTTCCTACAACATGCAATGTGATATCTCAATGCTTCTAATACCAAACCTGAGACCAGTCCTATAACATGAGATGGGATATCCAACTCCTTCCCGTTCCAAACCTGAGACCCTTCCTATAGCATGAGATGTGATATCTCAATGCTTCTAATGCCAAACCTGAGATCCTTCCGATAGCATGAGATGTGATATCTCAATGCTTCTAATACCAATCCTGAGATCCTTCCTATAACATGAAATGTGATATCCAAATCATTCACCTTCCAAACCTGAGACCCTCCCTTTAGCATGAGGTCTCAGGTTTGGTATTAGAAGCATTGAGATATCACATCTCATGCTATAGGAAGGGTCTCAGGATTGGAATGGGAAGGACTTGGATGTCACATCTCATGCTATAGGGAGGGTCTCAAGTTTGATATTAGAAGCATTGAGATAACAAATCTCATGATATCGGAAGGGTCTCAGGATAGGAATGGGAAGGAGTTGGATATCACATCTCATGATAAAGGAAGGGTCTAAGGTTTGGAAGGGGAAGGATTTGGATATCACATCTCATGTTATAGGACGGGTCTCAGGTTTGGTATTAGAAGCATTGAGATATCAAGTGTCATGGTATAAGAAGGGTCTCAGAATTGGAATGGGAAGGAGTTGGATATCACATCTCAAGCTATAGGAAGCGTCTCAGGATTGGAATGGGAATGAGTTTGATATCACATCTCATGCCATAGTATGGTTCTCAGGTTTGGTAGAAGCATTGGGATATCACATCTCATGCTATCGGAAGGGTATCAGTATAGGATTTGGAAGGAGTTGGATATCCCATCTCATGCTATAGGAAGGGTCTCAGGTTGGAATGGGAAGGAGTTGGATATCATATCTCATGCTATAGGAAGGTTCTCAGGTTTGGAAGGGGAAGGAGTTGGATATCACATTTCATGTTAGAGGAAGGATCTCAGGTTTGGTATTAGAGGCCTTGAGATATCACATCTCATGCTATCGGAAGGGTCTCAGGATTGGAATGGGAAGGAGTTGGATATCACATCTCAAGCTATAGGAAGGGTCTCAGGTTTGGTATAAGCATTGAGATATCACATCTCATGCTATAGGAAGGGTCTCTGGATTGGAATGGGAAGAAGTTGGATATCACATCTCATGCTATAGGAAGGGTCTCAGGTTTGGTATAAGCATTGAGATATCACATCTCATGCTATAGGAAGGGTCTCAGGATTGGAATGGGAAGGAGTTGTATATGACATCTCATGCCATAGGAAGGGTCTCAGGTTTGGTATAAGCATTGAGATATCACATCACATGCTATAGGAAGGGTCTCAGGATTGGAATGGGAAGGACTTGGATATCACGTCTCATGCTATAGGCAGGGTCTCAGGTTTGGAAAGGGAAGGAGATGGATATCACATTTCATGTTAGAGGTAGGATCTCAGGTTTGGTATTAGAGGCATTGAGATATCACATCTCATGCTATCAGAAGGGTCTCAGGATTGGAATGGGAAGGAGTTGGATATCACATCTCATGCTAAAGGGAGGGTCTCAGGTTTGGAAGGGGAAGGATTTGGAAATCACATCTCATATTATAGGAAGGATCTCAGGTTTGGTATTAGAAGCATTGAGATATCACATCTCATGCTATCGGAAGGATCTCAGGTTTGGTATAAGAGGCATTGAGATATCACATCTCATGCTATCATAAGGGTCTCAGGATTGGAATGGGAAGGAGTTGGATATCCCATCTGAGTTGGATATCCCATCTCATGTTATAGGAAGGGTCTCAGGTTTGGTATTAGAAGCATTGAGATATCACATCTCATGCTATAGGAAGGGTCTCAGGATTGGAATGGGGAGGACTTGGATGTCACATCTCATGCTATAGGGAGGGTCTCAAGTTTGATATTAGAAGCATTGAGATAACAAATCTCATGATATCGGAAGGGTCTCAGGATTGGAATGGGAAGGAGTTGGATATCACATCTCATGATAAAGGAAGGGTCTAAGGTTTGGAAGGGGAAGGATTTGGATATCACATCTCATGTTATAGGACGGGTCTCAGGTTTGGTATTAGAAGCATTGAGATATCAAGTCTCATGGTATAGGAAGGGTCTCAGAATTGGAATGGGAAGAAGTTGGATATCACATCTCAAGCTATAGGAAGGGTCTCAGGATTGGAATGGGAAGGAGTTTGATATCACATCTCATGCCATAGTATGGGTCTCAGATTTGGTAGAAGCATTGGGATATCACATCTCATGCTATCGGAATGGTATCAGTATTGGATTTGGAAGGAGTTGGATATCCCATCTCATGCTATAGGAAAGGTCTCAGGTTTGGAATGGGAAGGAGTTGGATAGCACATTTCATGTTAGAGGAAGGATCTCAGGTTTGGTATTAGAGGCCTTGAGATATCACATTTCATGTTATAGGAAGGGTCTCAGGTTTGGAATGGGAAGGAATTGGATATCACATCTCATGTTATAGGAAGGATCTCAGGTTTGGTATTAGAACCATTGAGATATCACATCTCATGCTATAGGAAGGGTCTCAGGATTGGAATGCGAAGGATTTGGATATCACATCTCATGCTAAAGGAAGGGTCTCAGGTTTGGTAGAAGCGTTGAGATATCACATCTCTGCTATCGGAAGGGTCTCAGGATTGGATTGGGAAGGAGTTGGATATCCCTTCCCATGCTATAGGAAGGGTCTCAGGATTTGAATGGCAAGGAGTTGGATATCACATATCATGCCATAGGAAGGGTCTCAGGTTTGGTATAAGCATTGAGATATCACATCTCTGCTATCGGAAGGGTCTCCGGATTGGATTGGGAAGGAGTTGGATATCCCTTCTCATGCTATAGGAAGTGTCTCAGGTTGGAATGGGAAGGAGTTGGATATCACATCTCATGTTATAGGAAGGGTCTCAGGATTGGAATGGGAAGGATTTGGATATCACATCTCTTGCTATAGGAAGGGTCTCAGGATTGGAATGGGTAGGAGTTGGATATTACATTCTTGCTATAGGAAGGGTCTCATGTTTGGAATGGAAGGAGTTGGATATCACATATGCTATAGGAAGTGTCTCAGGTTTGGAACGGGAAGGAGTTGGATATCACATCTCATGTTAGAGGAAGGATCTCAGGTTTGGTATTAGAGGCCTTGAGATATCACATCTCATGCTATAGGAAGGGTCTCAGGTTTGGTATAAGCATTGAGATATCACATCTCATGCTATAGGAAGGGTCCCAGGATTGGAATGGGAAGGAGTTGTATATGACATCTCATGCCATAAGAAGGGTCTCAGGTTTGGTATAAGCATTGAGATATCACATCACATGCTATAGGAAGGGTCTCAGGATTGGAATGGGAAGGACTTGGATATCACAGCTCATGCTATAGGCAGGGTCTCAGGTTTGGAAAGGGAAGGAGATGGATATCACATTTCATGTTAGAGGTAGGATCTCAGGTTTGGTATTAGAGGCATTGAGATATCACATCTCATGCTATCAGAAGGGTCTCAGGATTGGAATGGGAAGGAGTTGTATATCACATCTCATGCTTAAGGGAGGGTCTCAGGTTTGGAAGGGGAAGGATTTGAATATCACATCACATGTTATAGGAAGGATCTCAGGTTTGGTATTAGAGGCATTGAGATATCACATCTCATGCTATCGGAAGGGTCTCAGGATTGGAATGGGAAGGAGTTGGATATCACATCTCATGCTATAGGAAGGGTCTCAGGTTTGGTATAAGCATTGAGATATCACATCTCTGCAATTGGAAGTGTCTCAGGATCGGGATGGGAAGGATTTGGATATCACATCTCATGCTATAGGAAGGGTCTCAGGTTTGGAACGGGAAGGAGTTGGATATCACATCTCATGTTATACGAAGAGTCTCAGGTTTGGTATAAGCATTGAGATATCAAATCTCTGCAATCGGATGTGTCTCAGGATTGGAATGGGAAGGAGTTGGATATCCCATCTCATGTTATAGGAAGGGTCTCAGGTTTGGTATTAGAAGCATTGAGATATCACATCTCATGCTATAGGAAGGATCTCAGGTTTGGTATTAGAAGCATTGATATATCACATCTCATGCTATAGGAATGGTCTCAGGATTGGAATGGGAAGGAGTTGGATATCACATCTCATGTTATAGGAAGGGTCTCAGGTTGGTATACGCATTGAGATATCACATCTCTGCTATCGGAAGGGTCTCAGGATTGGAATGGGAAGGAGTTGGATATCCCATCTCATGTTATAGGAAGGGTCTCAGGTTTGGTATTAGAAGCATTGAGATATCACATCTCATGCTATAGGAAGGGTCTCAGGATTGGAATGGGGAGGACTTGGATGTCACATCTCATGCTATAGGGAGGGTCTCAAGTTTGATATTAGAAGCATTGAGATAACAAATCTCATGATATCGGAAGGGTCTCAGGATTGGAATGGGAAGGAGTTGGATATCACATCTCATGATAATGGAAGGGTCTAAGGTTTGGAAGGGGAAGGATTTGGATATCACATCTCATGTTATAGGACGGGTCTCAGGTTTGGTATTAGAAGCATTGAGATATCAAGTCTCATGATATAGGAAGGGTCTCAGAATTGGAATGGGAAGGAGTTGGATATCACATCTCAAGCTATAGGAAGGGTCTCAGGATTGGAATGGGAAGGAGTTTGATATCACATCTTATGCCATAGTATGGGTCTCAGGTTTGGTAGAAGCATTGGGATATCACATCTCATGCTATCGGAAGGGTATCAGTATTGGATTTGGAAGGAGTTGGATATCCCATCTCATGCTATAGGAAGGGTCTCAGGTTGGAATGGGAAGGAGTTGGATATCACATTTCATGTTATAGGAAGGGTCTCAGGATTGGAATGGGAAGGACTTGGATATCATATCTCATGCTATAGGAAGGCTCTCAGGTTTGGAAGGGGAAGGAGTTGGATATCACATTTCATGTTAGAGGAAGGATCTCAGGTTTGGTATTAGAGGCCTTGAGATATCACATCTCATGCTATAGGAAGGGTCTCAGGATTGGAATGGGAAGGAGTTGGATATCACATCTGTTAAGACGGATTTCTGAACTCTGTCCTGGTTGCGCAGAAGTTCAGAAGACCAACCTAATTACTTGGAACAGGGTAACCTCTGGACAAGCCAGACCAATCAAGGTAGCGATCGCGGCGGTCAAGACTAGGTCTCAAGAGGGGTGAGGGTGACTGAAAGCCCGCAATGAGCACACAAAGCAAGAGCGCTTACAAACTACTCCAAACAGGTGTTATATCAAAAATATAAACACATTTATTTTAAGGCCTTTAAAACAACGACCGTAGCGAGAAAATCACAATATCACAATATTAAACCAACACATACCATATCAACACAATATATATACAAATACCACAGTCGCTAGCGTTATAAGCACGAAATGTGTAGTCCACCTGAAAGGGAAGGAAAACAGGCAGTGCGATAACGCTTTAGACTCAGTTCGCCTTCAGAGGCACCTAACTAGATGGAAGTCCGAGCCCTGCAAAGAGTGGAGCCTTGTGCTCAAAGTACCTGCCACGCCGGTGCCAACGGGCAAAAGGAGAAGCTCTTCGGAGGAAGTCAGGCAGTTCGGGTTAGTGCACAGCAGAAGGAGAACAGGTTCCGCAACTCAAGCGCAGCCTCCACAGCGGGCAGAAGCAGAGCGCGAGTACGGCCAAAAGGGTGCTGTTTTTACACAGCAGGGAAAAGCAATTGGATACTACAGGAGGGCGACCAGATCCTAGCTAAACTACTCACCGGTCCCCGAAGCAAGCAGGCCCAGGCTTCTCCACGTTAGTTTCAGCAGCTGGCAGGTTCAGAAGAGCAGGGAACGCCTCGTAGTCGTGTAGAGCAAAAAGACGTCCCAATCGACGAAACCAGCACAGTTTGCTGCCGCAGCAGGACAACGGAGTGGCCGTGTGTATCTGAGCCAAATGTACACTCCTCCCTTCAGACTTGGGAACGCCAAGTGTACGAAGCGTGGGAGAGTGACCAGGACTTGAAATACAACACAACCTGGCGGCGGTTACAGAGCAGGACTCCCTTGTAAGCTGGTCAGTCAACTGGATGGCCCCGAGACACTTCCGAAGGCTTACTTGGCAGGAGATGATGAAGTCGCCGGGAATAGCTGTTCCTGCTATTCCAAAGGTCGAAGCACCAGTACAGGCCTTCTGGTTCGATCAAAGGAGGAAAGGGTTTCACAGGATGACAGCAGTGCAAAGGAGGATTCCTTCAGCGGGTCACCAGCGATTCCTCGGTCCAGCCTCTTGGTTGTAGGATACTTGGCTCCTGTATTCCTTCGTTCGTGAGAACTCAGGAGATCGACATGGTAGTGGTGTTTCCAGCCCCCTCTTATCCACGGTTCCCTTCGCGCCAAAACGGAGGGGAGCCAATGGGAGATCCGCTCATCAACACACATACCATACGTGGACCAATCACGGACCACGGTGGTCCCAGGCATTCACACCACCCTAGACTCTCTGGCACCCAGGATGTGTATTGGGACCAGACATCCCAGCCCACACCCTGGAGGCACACAAAAGACATGTAGAAGCCTGCGAAAGCAACCACGTTTCGCGGGAAAGTACATGCCCAAATAAGGAAGGCCCCGGGTCGCTCGACCTGGGGAAGGTGAAGGGAGCAAGACGGTCAATGGACAGGACAAAGGAGCCTCGTGGTCTGGCCATTTTGGGAGCCAGGCCACCATTTTGGGTTCAGTGCGAAAAACGCGCTCAGAACGCCAAAAGGAGCTCAAAATACACAAATCGATCGCTGCCACCATTCCAGTCCCTGAATGACTTGCACCGATCAAATACAATCCTAAACGAGTATCTAGGGCCTGTAGAAGGCTAGAGACCCAAGAGAGCTGTAACTTAGCTTACAGTGCCCTCTTGTGTCATGTTGCACTAAAGCTGCAACATGATAAAAGAAACTACGGGAAACAGCGTTCCCCGGTACTGACTGTCTTAAGGGCATGTCAGTTTCCCCATAAGAAAAGGAGCGAAAGCCCAGAGGAGTGCGGCAGAAGGCTGCACTTCTCTGGCAAAGTCAAGAACAAGGTGAAAAACAACAGCAAAAAGTTTAGGGGTTGCCACATGGAAGGAAAATTACCTACAATTATGAAATCTTTCCTAACACTCGCCCCTCCCAGACTATGGACAGGGGGAACTAACCCACCCCTGGATGAGTCTCTTGTTCAGGTCGGTTAAACATTCTGGACAACCCATCAGCATTGCTATGTTGGACACCTGGCCTATGCTCAATAGTGAAGTTGAAGCCTTGTAGACTTATGGACCACCTAAGCAACTTTGGATTCTCCCCCTTCATGTTCATTAGCCACTTTAACGGCTTATGGTCAGTCTGCACAGTGAAGTGGGTCCCATAGAGGTAGGGCCTCAGCTTCCTTAGGGCCCACACAACAGAGAAACATTCTTTCTCTACCGTGGACCATCTGAGCTCTCTGTCCTTAAGCTGGCGACTAATAAAACCGATAGGGTGTTCCTTACCCTTCTCATCTACTTGTGATAGTACAGCTCCTATCCCAGTGTCAGAGGCATCCGTCTGCACGATAAAAGGTCTTTGATAATCCGGGGCCCTAAGGACAGGGGCCTGGCACAAGGAGTCTTTTAAGCCATTGAAGGCCTTCTCACACTCGTCGGTCCAAGTTACCTTCTTGGGTTTCTTCGGAGTTGTGAGGGCAGTCAGAGGAGCAGCTATGGTGCCATAGTCTGCCACAAAATTGCGGTAATACCCCGTGAGTCCTAAGAAGGCTCTCACTTGGGTTTGCGTAGTGGGGGTAGGCCAGTCTCGTACTGCTTGTACTTTACTGGGTAGAGGCTGTATCCTCCCTCCACCTACTTCATGTCCAAGGTAAACCACTGAGCCTTGTCCAATCTGGCATTTACTAGCCTTTATGGTCAAGTGGGCTTTCTGAAGAGCCTGGAGCACAATCCTGAGGTGTTTCACATGGTCTTCCCAGGTGGCACTGAAAACTGCTATATCGTCCAGATATGCAAGGCAGAATTCGTCCAACCCATTCAACACATGATTCACAAGCCTCTGGAAAGTGGCAGGTGCATTCTTCAACCCGAACTGCATTACCCGGAATTGGTAAAGGCCGTCTGGAGTAGAAAATGCTGTCTTCTCCTTGGCATGTTCTGCTAAAGCTATTTGCCAATAGCCAGCAGTGAGGTCAAACGTGCTGAGGTACTTGGAGGCACCCAAAGTATCCACCAGCTCATCTGTTCGAGGCGAGGGGTGTGCATCTGTCTTGGTGACAGCATTCAGAGCCCTGTAATCCACGCAGAACCTCAATTCAGAAGTGCCTGCTTTTGGAACCAACACCACAGGACTGGACCAAGGACTACTAGAGGGTTCAATCACCCCAAGGTCTAACATCTTGTTGACCTCGGTCTTAATATAAGACCGTACTTTATCTGACATCCTGTATCCCCTACTTTTGGTAGGTACACTGTCTCCTGTGTCAATGTTATGTTTGCACCAAGGTGTCAAACCAGGGGACTGTGAAAACAGGGGGGAAAACTGCCTAAGCAAACTTTTCACCTCAGCCTGCTGATCAGAAGTCAGGTGAGGGGCCACTCGGACACCCTCAAAGGAGCTATCTGAAGGACCGCTTTGGAACAGGTCGGGAAGAGGTTCAGACTCCTCTTCCTCAACGTCTGAAGCCAGTAGCAGTGCTGCGATTTCGACTCTTGGGACGAAAGCCTTCAGCCTATTCACGTGAAACACTTTTGGAGCCTGTCCAGGCCTTCCAAGGTCCACTAAATAGTTAACCTCACCCAGGGGCTCCACCACTGTGTAAGGGCCTGACCATTTGTCCTGTAAAGAGCGAGGCCTTATTGGATTCATGATCAGGACTTGCTGACCAGGTGTAAAGTTGATGAGGGAAGCTTTCTGGTCGTACCAATGTTTCACCAGCACTTGCCCTGCCTTCAATTTATCACTAGCCAAGCCCATCAGAAGTACCATCCGTTTTCTGAGCCCTAGCACATAATCAACTACATTGGTAGTAACAGGGGGAGTGGGCATCTCCCATCCCTCTTTGACGATGGCTAAGGGTCCCCGTACGGGATGACCGAACAGAAGTTCGAAGGGGCTGAAGCCAACACCCTCCTGTGGTACCTCTCGGTAGGCAAACAGTAAGCATGGTAACAGAAGATCCCATTTTCTTCTCTGAGGCTCCTCCAGAGCCCCAATCATGCTCTTTAACGTTCTGTTGAAACGTTCCACCAGACCATTGGTCTGGGGGTGTTATGCAGAAGAGAACTTTTAGGTGACCCCACATTCTTTCCACATAGCCTGCATATACTTCGACATAAAGTTGGTGCCACGATCTGACACAACTTCTTTAGGGAAGCCAACCCTAGTAAATATGCTGAGTAAAGCTTTTGCAACTGACTTGGCAGTTACAGTTTTCAATGGGATGGCCTCAGGATACCTGGTTGCATGGTCGACCAGCACCAGGATTAACCTATTGCCCGAGGATGTTTGCGGGTCAAGGGGACCAACGATGTCGATCCCTACCCTTTCAAATGGTACCCCCACAACTGGGAGCGGTACCAACGGAGCTTGGATTGTCGCGCCAAACTTACCAGACAACTGGCAGGAGGCACAACTCCTGCAGTGACTTTCTACTTGCACCCCCATCTTGGGCCAGTAGAAGTGCATGGATAACCTTTGCTTGGTCCTCTTCATACCAAGGTGACCAGCAAGGGGAACTTCATGCGCCAACTGCAGGAGGAAGGGCCTAACAGCAAGGGGAACCACCAACCTCCTATGGTATCCTTCTGTAGACTCTGTGGGCTCACTATACAGGAGTCCACCTTCCCAATAAATCCTATGCTTCCCAGGAGGTTCACCCTCAAGCTGGGAGCAGGCCTGTCTCCTTAGGCCTTCCAGAGATGGGCACTCACGTTGGCCTTTACTGAATTCGTCCCTATCAGGACCTCCTTCAACTAACAAGTCTTTTAGTTCAGGATGATCGTTGGGGTCGAATACTTCAGGCATCGCCACCTCCTCGTCAGGCCCGGGCGATTGACCAACTTCCTCCACCGCAGTGGTAGGCGAGCTCGGGGGAATATTCTCTTTCCCTCGTTTTGACTTGTAGACTCCTTTCGCCTTGGGTTTCCCCTTCGGCTGGGGCGGCGTATTGGACCTGGCCAATGCTGCCCGTGCTTGAGACCGTGTGTAGGGTCTTTCGGCAGTGTCTCCTACGAGCCCTAAAGCTCTGAGATCATTACCCAACAAGACCTTTCCCGGGACGTTTCTCTGAATGCTCACTGGAATCCTGACTGCTGTACCATTTAAAGTAAGATTTACAGGGATCACGGGAAACATACGGAGGGGGCCGTCAGCCAACTTAGTGGGCATCAGAGTAGCTCTGGCAACTTCCTCTGAGTCTACCAAGGTAGAATCCACTACAGTGCGACTGCACCCACTATCCCTAAGAGCTGGAGTATCCACTCCATTGATCAGCACACTGTCTTTAAAGTAGTGCTTGGTATTATCCGGAATCCTAGCATAAGCCTCCGCGAATTTAGGCTCCCAGGAACCCAGGGACACTAAAACTACCTCAGCCTCTATTCCACTGGGAAATGAGTCTGAGGAGAAGGATGCTCCTGTAATCTCTTCTTCCTCGTAGGAGGAGAAGGCCAGATTAGCGGAGTGGACCCCCAAAGGTCTAACCTTACACCGGGGATCCCCCTTCACATGGTCAGTTGCTCCACAAGAAAAACAAGCCCCAGTGGGTCTGTTTACGTAGGGAGGCTTATTGTAACCAGAGTTCTGTTTCGGAGGCTGACCTCCACTACCCTGTGAGTTCTCTTGTGTCTTACCCTTGTTTTTCTTTTTGTGGCCCTTATGGGAAGAAGATTTAGCAGATTCCCCACCCTCCATATCTTTGGACTTTTTCCCTTCCACCTGCTTACCAGGATGAGTTTTGTCCTTATGGGACACTCGATGTGACACCCATAAGTCTGCTGCAATGGCCAGCTTCTTAGGATCTATCTCCTTCGAATCGGCCAAATGCTGCTTAAGCTCCGGGGAAGAAGAAGCAAAAATATGTTCCAGCATGACAAGATTTATCATGCCTTCGAAGGTAGAAACCTTATAACCTTCGACCCAGCCAGTTAAGTTTTTCAAAGATTCAGCGACATAAGATACCCACGTACCACCTTCCTTTTTCTTATACTCTCGAAAACGCTTTAAATATTGGGCCGGAGTCTTCCCAAACTTTAAAATGAGAGTTTGCTTTAACATTGCGAAATCAGCCCGCTCAGCCTTCGACATTTCCATAATGGCACTACAGCCAGAATGGGGAAGTCTACTGAGCAACCACGCAATCTTATCAGCATTGTCAACTTCTTGAACCTCGCATGCATACTCAAACGCATTCAGCCAGTCCATAATGTCATTCCTTTCTTCATACACACTGAGCAGATCTTTCGGAAACCGTGGATGAGAGGAAGCCCCAGACCCATGTCTAGGACCCTTGGACCCATTTGCAACCTGAAGCTTGGCCAGTTCCAACTGGTGATCCCTGTCTTTCTGTTTTTCTGCCTGTTCGATTTTTAGTTTGGCTATGCTGAATTCAAGCTCCTGCTGCCTAAACCGCAGCTCTTGCTTCTTGAATTCAAGCATAGCCTCCCCATCAACACTGGCAGAGGAAACATTAGACATCACATCCTCCCTGTCCTCGTGGTCGCGATGGATCAGTGCAGCGGCAGAACCGTCGGTTCTACCAGTGAGAGCAGCCCCACCACCTTCTGCACTGTCCTCAGAAGTTATAGCGTCAAGCTGCGCTTCTTGCCACGCCACGATTCTCTGGATCATTTCCAATTTTGTGCCTTGAGAGGAAACACCTCTCTCCGCACACATCTTTTTCAGCGTTTCTGATTTGGAAGCATTTAAAGTTAACAAGGTATTTGTTTCCATACTGTTTGATAGGACTATGGCCTTTTTAAAGTTATACTACAACAATTCACTACGTGTACTGGTTGGAATAACCTGAAATGCCTTAGTTCGAGCGCAACACTGGATACCTTCAGTCGTATCCCACCGCTGTACACCAATTTGTTAAGACGGATTTCTGAACTCTGTCCTGGTGGCGCAGAAGTTCAGAAGGCCAACCTAATTACTTGGAACAGGGTAACCTCTGGACAAGCCAGACCAATCAAGGTAGCGATCGCGGCGGTCAAGACTAGGTCTCAAGAGGGGTGAGGGTGACTGAAAGCCCGCAATGAGCACACAAAGCAAGAGCGCTTACAAACTACTCCAAACAGGTGTTATATCAAAAATATAAACACATTTATTTTAAGGCCTTTAAAACAACGACCGTAGCGAGAAAATCACAATATCACAATATTAAACCAACACATACCATATCAACACAATATATATACAAATACCACAGTCGCTAGCGTTATAAGCACGAAATGTGTAGTCCACCTGAAAGGGAAGGAAAACAGGCAGTGCGATAACGCTTTAGACTCAGTTCGCCTTCAGAGGCACCTAACTAGATGGAAGTCCGAGCCCTGCGAAGAGTGGAGCCTTGTGCTCAAAGTACCTGCCACGCCGGTGCCAACGGGCAAAAGGAGAAGCTCTTCGGAGGAAGTCAGGCAGTTCGGGTTAGTGCACAGCAGAAGGAGAACAGGTTCCACAACTCAAGCGCAGCCTCCACAGCGGGCAGAAGCAGAGCGCGAGTACGGCCAAAAGGGTGCTGTTTTTACACAGCAGGGAAAAGCAATGGGATACTGCAGGAGGGCGACCAGATCCTAGCTAAACTACTCACCGGTCCCCGAAGCAAGCAGACCCAGGCTTCTCCACGTTAGTTTCAGCAGCTGGCAGGTTCAGAAGAGCAGGGAACGCCTCGTAGTCGTGTAGAGCAAAAAGACGTCCCAATCGACGAAACCAGCACAGTTTGTTGCCGCAGCAGGACAACGGAGCGGCCGTGTGTATCTGAGCCAAATGTACACTCCTCCCTTCAGACTTGGGAACGCCAAGTGTACGAAGCGTGGGAGAGTGACCAGGACTTGAAATACAACACAACCTGGCGGCGGTTACAGAGCAGGACTCCCTTGTAAGCTGGTCAGTCAACTGGATGGCCCAGAGACACTTCCGAAGGCTTACTTGGCAGGAGATGATGAAGTCGCCGGGAATAGCTGTTCCTGCTATTCCAAAGGTCGAAGCACCAGTACAGGCCTTCTGGTTCGATCAAAGGAGGAAAGGGTTTCACAGGACGAGAGCAGTGCAAAGGAGGATTCCTTCAGCGGGTCACCAGCGATTCCTCGGTCCAGCCTCTTGGTTGCAGGATACTTGGCTCCTGTATTCCTTCGTTCGTGAGAACTCAGGAGATCGACATGGTAGTGGTGTTTCCAGCCCCCTCTTATCCACGGTTCCCTTCGCGCCAAAACGGAGGGGAGCCAATGGGAGATCCGCTCATCAACACACATACCACACGTGGACCAATCACGGACCACGGTGGTCCCAGGCATTCACACCACCCTAGACTCTCTGGCACCCAGGATGTGTATTGGGACCAGACATCCCAGCCCACACCCTGGAGGCACACAAAAGACATGTAGAAGCCCGCGAAAGCAACCACGTTTCGCGGGAAAGTACATGCCCAAATAAGGAAGGCCCCGGGTCGCTCGACCTGGGGAAGGTGAAGGGAGCAAGACGGTCAATGGACAGGACAAAGGAGCCTCGTGGTCTGGCCATTTTGGGAGCCAGGCCACCATTTTGGGTTCAGTGCGAAAAACGCGCTCAGAACGCCAAAAGGAGCTCAAAATACACAAATCGATCGCTGCCACCATTCCAGTCCCTGAATGACTTGCACCGATCAAATACAATCCTAAACGAGTATCTAGGGCCTGTAGAAGGCTAGAGACCCAAGAGAGCTGTAACTTAGCTTACAGTGCCCTCTTGTGTCATGTTGCACTAAAGCTGCAACATGATAAAAGAAACTACGGGAAACAGCGTTCCCTGGTACTGACTGTTTTAAGGGCATGTCCGTTTCCCCATAAGAAAAGGAGCGAAAGCCCAGAGGATTGCGGCAGAAGGCTGCACTTCTCTGGCAAAGTCAAGAACAAGGTGAAAAACAACAGCAAAAAGTTTAGGGGTTGCCACATGGAAGGAAAATTACCTACAATTATGAAATCTTTCCTAACAACATCTCAAGCTATAGGAAGGGTCTCAGGTTTGGTATAAACATTGAGATATCACATCTCATGCTATAGGAAGGGTCTCAGGATTGGAATGGGAAGGAGTTGGATATCACATCTCATATTATAGGAAAGATCTCAGGTTTGGTATTAGAAGCATTGAGACATCACATCTCATGTTATAGGAAGGGTCTTAGGATTGGAATGGGAAGAAGTTGGATATCACATCTCATGCTATAGGAAGGGTCTCAGGATTGGAATTGGAAGGAGTTGTATATGACATCTCATGCCATAGGAAGGGTCTCAGGTTTGGTATAAGCATTGAGATATCACATCACATGCTATAGGAAGGGTCTCAGGATTGGAATGGGAAGGACTTCAATATCACATCTCATGCTATAGGCAGGGTCTCAGGTTTGGAAAGGGAAGGAGATGGATATCAAATTTCATGTTAGAGGTAGGATCTCAGGTTTGGTATTAGAGGCATTGAGATATCACATCTCATGCTATCAGAAGGGTCTCAGGATTGGAATGGGAAGGAGTTGTATATCACATCTCATGCTAAAGGGATGGTCTCAGGTTTGGAAGGAGAAGGATTTGGAAATCACATCTCATGTTATAGGAAGGATCTCAGGTTTGGTATTAGAAGCATTGAGATATCACATCTCATGCTATCGGAAGTATCTCAGGTTTGGTATTAGAGGCATTGAGATATCACATCTCATGCTATCATAAGGGTCTCAGGATTGGAATGGGAAGGAGTTGGATATCACATCTCATGTTATAGGAAGGATCTCAGGTTTGGTATTAGAAGCATTGAGATATCACATCTCATGCTATAGGAAGGGTCTCAGGATTGGAATGGGAAGGAGTTGGATATCACATCTCATGCTATAGGAAGGGTCTCAGATTTGGTATAAGCATTGAGATATCACATCTCATGCTATAGGAAGGGTCTCAGGATTGGAATGGGAAGGAGTTGGATATCACATCTCATGCTATAGGAAGGGTCTCAGGTTTGGAACGGGAAGGAGTTAGGATATCACATCTCATGTTATAGGAAGAGTCTCAGGTTTGGTATAAGCATTGAGATATCACATCTCTGCTATCGGAGGTGTCTCGGGATTGGGATGGGAAGGAATTGGATATCACATCTCATGCTATAGGAAGGGTATCAGTTTTGGAACGGGAAGGAGTTGGATATCCCATCTCATGTTATAGGACAGGTCTCAGGTTTGATATTAGAAGCATTGAGATATCACATCTCTGCTATTGGAAGGGTCTCAGGAATGGAATGGGAAGGACTTGGATATCACATCTCATGATAAAGGAAGGGTCTAAGGTTTGGAAGGGGAAGGATTTGGATATCACATCTCATGTTATTGGACCGGTCTCAGGTTTGGTATTAGAAGCATTGAGATATCACATCTCATGCTATAGGAAGGGTCTCAGGATTGAAATGGGAAGGACTTGGATATCACATCTCATGTTATAGGAAGGGTCTCAGGTTTGGTATTAGAAGCATTGAGATATCACATCTCATGCTATAGGAAGGGTCTCAGGAATGGAATGGGAAGGACTTGGATATCACATCTCATGATAAAGGAAGGGTCTAAGGTTTGGAAGGGGAAGGATTTGGATATCACATCTCATGTTATTGGACCGGTCTCAGGTTTGGTATTAGAAGCATTGAGATATCAAGTCTCATGGTATAGGACGGGAGTTTGATATCACATCTCATGTCATGGTATGGGTCTCAGGTTTTGTAGAAGCATTGGGATATCACATCTCATGCTATCGGAAGGGTATCAGGATTGGTTTTGGAAGGAGTTGGATATCCCATCTCATGCTATAGGAAGGGTCTCAGGTTGGAATGGGAAGGAGTTGGATATGACATCTCATGTTATAGGAAGGGTCTCAGGATTGGAATGGGAAGGACTTGGATATCACATCTCATGCTGTAGGAAGGCTCTCAGGTTTGGAAAGGGAAGGAGTTGGATATCACATTTCATGTTAAAGGTAGGATCTCAGGTTTGGTATTAGAGGCATTGAGATATCACATCTCATGCTATCAGAAGGGTATCAGGATTGGAATGGGAAGGAGTTGGATATCACATCTCATGCTAAAGGGAGGGTCTCAGGTTCGGAAGGGGAAGGATTTGGATATCACATCTCATGTTATAGGAAGGATCTCAGGTTTGGTATTAGAAGCATTGAGATATCACATCTCATGCTATCGGAAGGATCTCAGGTTTGGTATTAGAAGCATTGAGATATCACATCTCATGCTATAGGAAGGGTCTCAGGATTGGAATGGGAAGGAGTTGGATATCACATCTCATGATAAAGGAAGGGTCTAAGGTTTGGAAGGGGAAGGATTTGGATATCACATCTCATGTTATAGGACGGGTCTCAGGTTTGGTATTAGAAGCATTGAGATATCAAGTCTCATGGTATAGGAAGGGTCTCAGAATTGGAATGGGAAGGAGTTGGATATCACATCTCAAGCTATAGGAAGCGTCTCAGGATTGGAATGGGAAGGAGTTTGATGTCACATCTTATGCCATAGTATGGGTCTCAGGTTTGGTAGAAGCATTGGGATATCACATCTCATGCTATTGGAAGGGTATCAGTATTGGATTTGGAAGGAGTTGGATATCCCATCTCATGCTATAGGAAGGGTCTCAGGTTGGAATGGGAAGGAGTTGGATATCACATTTCATGTTATAGGAAGGGTCTCAGGATTGGAATGGGAAGCACTTGGATATCATATCTCATGCTATAGGAAGGCTCTCAGGTTTGGAAGGGGAAGGAGTTGGATATCACATTTCATGTTAGAGGAAGGATCTCAGGTTTGGTATTAGAGGCCTTGAGATATCACATCTCATGCTATAGGAAGGGTCTCAGGATTGGAATGGGAAGGAGTTGGATATCACATCTCAAGCTATAGGAAGGGTCTCAGGTTTGGTATAAGCATTGAGATATCACATCTCATGCTATAGGAAGGGTCTCAGGATTGGAATGGGAAGGAGTTGGATATCACATCTCATGTTATAGGAAAGATCTCAGGTTTGGTATTAGAAGCATTGAGACATCACATCTCATGTTATAGGAAGGGTCTTAGGATTGGAATGGGAAGAAGTTGGATATCACATCTCATGCTATAGGAAGGGTCTCAGGTTTGGTATAAGCATTGAGATATCACATCTCATGCTATAGGAAGGGTCTCAGGATTGGAATGGGAAGGAGTTGTATATGACATCTCATGCCATAGGAAGGGTCTCAGGTTTGGTATAAGCATTGAGATATCACATCAGATGCTATATGAAGGGTCTCAGGATTGGAATGGGAAGGACTTGGATATCACATCTCATGCTATAGGCAGGGTCTCAGGTTTGGAAAGGGAAGGAGATGGATATCAAATTTCATGTTAGAGGTAGGATCTCAGGTTTGGTATTAGAGGCATTGAGATATCACATCTCATGCTATCAGAAGGGTCTCAGGATTGGAATGGGAAGGAGTTGTATATCACATCTCATGCTAAAGGGATGGTCTCAGGTTTGGAAGGGGAAGGATTTGGAAATCACATCTCATGTTATAGGAAGGATCTCAGGTTTGGTATTAGAAGCATTGAGATATCACATCTCATGCTATCGGAAGTATCTCAGGTTTGGTATTAGAGGCATTGAGATATCACATCTCATGCTATCATAAGGGTCTCAGGATTGGAATGGGAAGGAGTTGGATATCACATCTCATGTTATAGGAAGGATCTCAGGTTTGGTATTAGAAGCATTGAGATATCACATCTCATGCTATAGGAAGGGTCTCAGGATTGGAATGGGAAGGATTTGGATATCACATCTCATGCTATAGGAAGGGTCTCAGATTTGGTATAAGCATTGAGATATCACATCTCATGCTATAGGAAGGGTCTCAGGATTGGAATGGGAAGGAGTTGGATATCACATCTCATGCTATAGGAAGGGTCTCAGGTTTGGAACGGGAAGGAGTTAGATATCACATCTCATGTTATAGGAAGAGTCTCAGGTTTGGTATAAGCATTGAGATATCACATCTCTGCTATCGGAGGTGTCTCGGGATTGGGATGGGAAGGAATTGGATATCACATCTCATGCTATAGGAAGGGTATCAGGTTTGGAACGGAAGGAGTTGGATATCCCATCTCATGTTATAGGACAGGTCTCAGGTTTGATATTAGAAGCATTGAGATATCACATCTCTGCTATTGGAAGGGTCTCAGGATTGGAATGGGAAGGACTTGGATATCAGAATTCATGTTATAGGAAGGGTCTCAGGTTTGGTATTAGAAGCATTGAGATATCACATCTCATGCTATAGGAAGGGTCTCAGGATTGAAATGGGAAGGACTTGGATATCACATCTCATGTTATAGGAAGGGTCTCAGGTTTGGTATTAGAAGCATTGAGATATCACATCTCATGCTATAGGAAGGGTCTCAGGAATGGAATGGGAAGGACTTGGATATCACATCTCATGATAAAGGAAGGGTCTAAGGTTTGGAAGGGGAAGGATTTGGATATCACATCTCATGTTATTGGACCGGTCTCAGGTTTGGTATTAGAAGCATTGAGATATCAAGTCTCATGGTATAGGACGGGAGTTTGATATCACATCTCATGCCATGGTATGGGTCTTAGGTTTTGTAGAAGCATTGGGATATCACATCTCATGCTATCGGAAGGGTATCAGGATTGGTTTTGGAAGGAGTTGGATATCCCATCTCATGCTATAGGAAGGGTCTCAGGTTGGAATGGGAAGGAGTTGGATATGACATCTCATGTTATAGGAAGGGTCTCAGGATTGGAATGGGAAGGACTTGGATATCACATCTCATGCTGTAGGAAGGCTCTCAGGTTTGGAAAGGGAAGGAGTTGGATATCACATTTCATGTTAGAGGTAGGATCTCAGGTTTGGTATTAGAGGCATTGAGATATCACATCTCATGCTATCAGAAGGGTATCAGGATTGGAATGGGAAGGAGTTGGATATCACATCTCATGCTAAAGGGAGGGTCTCAGGTTCGGAAGGGGAAGGATTTGGATATCACATCTCATGTTATAGGAAGGATCTCAGGTTTGGTATTAGAAGCATTGAGATATCACATCTCATGCTATCGGAAGGATCTCAGGTTTGATATTAGAAGCATTGAGATATCACATCTCATGCTATAGGAAGGGTCTCAGGATTGGAATGGGAAGGAGTTGGATATCACATCTCATGATAAAGGAAGGGTCTAAGGTTTGGAAGGGGAAGGATTTGGATATCACATCTCATGTTATAGGACGGGTCTCAGGTTTGGTATTAGAAGCATTGAGATATCAAGTCTCATGGTATAGGAAGGGTCTCAGAATTGGAATGGGAAGGAGTTGGATATCACATCTCAAGCTATAGGAAGGGTCTCAGGATTGGAATGGGAAGGAGTTTGATGTCACATCTTATGCCATAGTATGGGTCTCAGGTTTGGTAGAAGCATTGGGATATCACATCTCATGCTATTGGAAGGGTATCAGTATTGGATTTGGAAGGAGTTGGATATCCCATCTCATGCTATAGGAAGGGTCTCAGGTTGGAATGGGAAGGAGTTGGATATCACATTTCATGTTATAGGAAGGGTCTCAGGATTGGATTGGGAAGGACTTGGATATCATATCTCATGCTATAGGAAGGCTCTCAGGTTTGGAAGGGGAAGGAGTTGGATATCACATTTCATGTTAGAGGAAGGATCTCAGGTTTGGTATTAGAGGCCTTGAGATATCACATCTCATGCTATAGGAAGGGTCTCAGGATTGGAATGGGAAGGAGTTGGATATCACATCTCAAGCTATAGGAAGGGTCTCAGGTTTGGTATAAGCATTGAGATATCACATCTCATGCTATAGGAAGGGTCTCAGGATTGGAATGGGAAGGAGTTGGATATCACATCTCATGTTATAGGAAAGATCTCAGGTTTGGTATTAGAAGCATTGAGACATCACATCTCATGTTATAGGAAGGGTCTTAGGATTGGAATGGGAAGAAGTTGGATATCACATCTCATGCTATAGGAAGGGTCTCAGGATTGGAATGGGAAGGAGTTGTATATGACATCTCATGCCATAGGAAGGGTCTCAGGTTTGGTATAAGCATTGAGATATCACATCACCTGCTATATGAAGGGTCTCAGGATTGGAATGGGAAGGACTTGGATATCACATCTCATGCTATAGGCAGGGTCTCAGGTTTGGAAAAGGAAGGAGATGGATATCACATTTCATGTTAGAGGTAGGATCTCAGGTTTGGTATTAGAGGCATTGAGATATCACATCTCATCCTACCAGAAGGGTCTCAGGATTGGAATGGGAAGGAGTTGTATATCACATCTCATGCTAAAGGGAGGGTCTCAGGTTTGGAAGGGGAAGGATTTGGAAATCACATCTCATGTTATAGGAAGGATCTCAGGTTTGGTATTAGAAGCATTGAGATATCACATCTCATGCTATCGGAAGTATCTCAGGTTTGGTATTAGAGGCATTGAGATATCACATCTCATGCTATCATAAGGGTCTCAGGATTGGAATGGGAAGGAGTTGGATATCACATCTCTTGTTATAGGAAGGATCTCAGGTTTGGTATTAGAAGCATTGAGATATCACATCTCATGCTATAGGAAGGGTCTCAGGATTGGAATGGGAAGGAGTTGGATATCACATCTCATGCTATAGGAAGGGTCTCAGATTTGGTATAAGCATTGAGATATCACATCTCATGCTATAGGAAGGGTCTCAGGATTGGAATGGGAAGGAGTTGGATATCACATCTCATGCTATAGGAAGGGTCTCAGGTTTGGAACGGGAAGGAGTTAGATATCACATCTCATGTTATAGGAAGAGTCTCAGGTTTGGTATAAGCATTGAGATATCACATCTCTGCTATCGGAGGTGTCTCAGGATTGGGATGGGAAGGAATTGGATATCACATCTCATGCTATAGGAAGGGTATCAGGTTTGGAACGGGAAGGAGTTGGATATCCCATCTCATGTTATAGGACAGGTCTCAGGTTTGATATTAGAAGCATTGAGATATCACATCTCTGCTATTGGAAGGGTCTCAGGATTGGAATGGGAAGGACTTGGATATCAGAATTCATGTTATAGGAAGGGTCTCAGGTTTGGTATTAGAAGCATTGAGATATCACATCTCTGCTATTGGAAGGGTCTCAGGAATGGAATGGGAAGGACTTGGATATCACATCTCATGTTATAGGAAGGGTCTCAGGTTTGGTATTAGAAGCATTGAGATATCACATCTCATGCTATAGGAAGGGTCTCAGGAATGGAATGGGAAGGACTTGGATATCACATCTCATGATAAAGGAAGGGTCTAAGGTTTGGAAGGGGAAGGATTTGGATATCACATCTCATGTTATTGGACCGGTCTCAGGTTTGGTATTAGAAGCATTGAGATATCAAGTCTCATGGTATGGGACGGGAGTTTGATATCACATCTCATGCCATGGTATGGGTATCAGGTTTTGTAGAAGCATTGGGATATCACATCTCATGCTATCGGAAGGGTATCAGGATTGGATTTGGAAGGAGTTGGATATCCCATCTCATGCTATAGGAAGGGTCTCAGGTTGGAATGGGAAGGAGTTGGATATGACATCTCATGTTATAGGAAGGGTCTCAGGATTGGAATGGGAAGGACTTGGATATCACATCTCATGCTGTAGGAAGGCTCTCAGGTTTGGAAAGGGAAGGAGTTGGATATCACATTTCATGTTAGAGGTAGGATCTCAGGTTTGGTATTAGAGGCATTGAGATATCACATCTCATGCTATCAGAAGGGTATCAGGATTGGAATGGGAAGGAGTTGGATATCACATCTCATGCTAAAGGGAGGGTCTCAGGTTCGGAAGGGGAAGGATTTGGATATCACATCTCATGTTATAGGAAGGATCTCAGGTTTGGTATTAGAAGCATTGAGATATCACATCTCATGCTATCGGAAGGATCTCAGGTTTGGTATTAGAAGCATTGAGATATCACATCTCATGCTATAGGAAGGGTCTCAGGATTGGAATGGGAAGGAGTTGGATATCACATCTCATGTTATAGGAAGGATCTCAGGTTTGGTATTAGAAGCATTGAGATATCACATCTCATGCTATAGGACTGGTCTCAGGATTGGAATGGGAAGGAGTTGGATATCACATCGCATGCTAAAGGAAGGGTCTCAGTTTTGGTAGAAGCATTGAGATTTCACATATCATGCTATAGGAAGGGTCTCAGGATTGGAATGGGAAGGAGTTGGATATCACATCTCATGCTATAGGAAGGGTCTCAGGTTTGGTATAAGCATTGAGATATCACATCTCTGCTATCGGAAGGGTCTCAGGATTGGAATGGGAAGGACTTAGATATCACATCTCATGCTATAGGGAGGGTCTCAGTATTGATATTTGAAGCATTGAGATATCACATCTCAAGCTATCGGAAGGGTCTCAGGATTGGAATGGGAAGGAGTTGGATATCACACCTCATGCTATAGGAAGGGTCTCAGGTTAGGAACGGGAAGGAGTTGGATATCACATCTCATGTTATAGGAAGAGTCTCATGCTAAGACCTGATAGACCCTTCCTATAACATGAGATGGGAATATCCAACTCCTTCCCATTCCAATCCTGAGACCCTTCCGATAGCAGAGATGTGATATCTCAATGCTTATACCAAACCTGAGACCCTTCCTATAGCATGAGATGTGATATCCAACTCCTTCCCATTCCAATACTGAGACCCTTCCTATAGCATGAGATGTGATATCTCAATGCTTCTAATATCGAACTTGAGACCCTCCCTATAGCATGAGATGTGATATCCAAGTCCTTCCCATTCCAATCCTGAGACGCTTCCTATAGCATGAGATGTGATATCTCAATGCTTCTAATACCAAACCTGAGACTCTTCCTATAACATGAGATGGGATATCCAACTCCTTCCCATTACAATCCTGAGACCCTTCCGAAAGCAAAGATGTGATATCTCAATGCTTATACCAAACCTGAGACCCTTCCTATGGCATGATATGTCATATACAGATCCTTCCCATTCCAATCCTGAGACCCTTCCTATAGCATGAGATGTGATATCTCAATGCTTATATCAAACCTAAAACCCTTCCTATAGCATGAGATGTGATATCCAACTCCTTCCCATTCCAATCCTGAGACCCTTCCTATAGCATGAGATGTGATATCCAATGGCTCTAATACCAAACCTGAGATCCTTCCTCTAACATTAAATGTGATATCCAACTCCTTCTCTTTCCAAACCTGAGAGCCTACCTATAGCATGAGATGTGATATCCAAGTCCTTCCCATTCCAATCCTTAGACCCTTCCTACAGCATGCAATATGATATCTCAATGATTCTAATAACAACCCTGAGACCCGTCCTATAACATGAGATGTGATATCCAACTCCTTCCCATTCCAATCCTGAGACACTTCCGATAGCAGAGATGTGATATCTCAATGCTTCTAATACCAAACCTGAGACCAGTCCTATAACATGAGATGGGATATCCAACTCCTTCCCATCCCAATCCTGAGACACTTCTGATTGCAGAGATTTGATATCTCAATGCTTATACCAAACGTGAGACTCTTCCTATAACATGAGATGTGATATCCAACTCCTTCCTGTTCCAAACCTGAGACCCTTCCTATAGCATGAGATGTGATATCCAACTCCTTCCCATCCCAATCCTGAGACACTTCCGATTGCAGAGATTTGATATCTCAATGCTTATACCAAACCTGAGACTCTTCCTATAACATGAGATGTGATATCCAACTCCTTCCCGTTCCAAACCTGAGACCCTTCCTATAGCATGAGATGTGATATCCAACTCCTTCCCATTCCAATCCTGAGACCCTTATGATAGCATGAGATGTGATATCTCAATGCCTCTAATACCAAATCTGAGATTCTTCCAATAGCATGAGATGTGATATCTCAATGCTTCTTATACCAAACCTGAGATCCTTCCTATAACATGAGATGTGATATCCAAATCCTTCCCCTTCCAAACCTGAGACCCTCCCTTTAGCATGAGATGTGATATCCAACTCCTTCCCATTCCAACCTGAGACCCTTCCTATAGCATGAGATGGGATATCCAACTCCTTGGAATTCCAATCCTGATACCCTTCCGATAGCATGAGATTTGATATCCCAAAGCTTATACCAAACCTGAGACCCATACTATTGCATGAGATGTGATATCAAACTCCTTCCCATTCCAATCCTGAGACCCTTCCTATAGCTTGAGATGTGATATCCAACTCCTTCCCATTCCAATTCTGAGACCCTTCCTATACCATGAGACTTGATATCTCAATGCTTCTAATACCAAACCTGAGACCCGTCCTATAACATGAGATGTGATATCCAAATCCTTCCCCTTCCAAACCTTAGACCCTTCCTTTATCATGAGATGTGATATCCAACTCCTTCCCATTCCAATCCTGAGACCCTTCCGATATCATGAGATGTGATATCTCAATGCTTCTAATATCAAACTCGAGACCCTCCCTATAGCATGAGATGTGATATCCAAGTCCTTCCCATTCCAATCCTGAGACCCTTCCTATAGCATGAGATGTGATGTCTCAATGCTTCTAATACCAAACCTGAGACCCTTCCTATAACATGAGATGGGAATATCCAACTCCTTCCCATTCCAATCCTGAGACCCTTCCGATAGCAAACATGTGATATCTCAATGCTTATACCAAACCTGAGATCCTTCCTATAACATGAGATGTGATATCCAACTCCTTCCCATTCCAATCCTGAGACACTTCCTATAGCATGAGATGTGATATCTCACTGCTTATACCAAACCTGAGACCCTTCCTATAGCATGAGATGTGATATCCAACTCCTTCCCATTCCAATACTGAGACCCTTCCTATAGCATGAGATGTGATATCTCACTGCTTATACCAAACCTGAGACCCTTCCTATAGCATGAGATGTGATATCCAACTCCTTCCCATTCCAATACTGAGACCCTTCCTATAGCATGAGATGTGATATCTCAATGCTTCTAATACCAAACCTGAGACTCTTCCTATAACATGAGATGGGATATCCAACTCCTTCCCATTGCAATCCTGAGACCCTTCCGATAGCAGAGATGTGATATCTCAATGCTTATACCAAACCTGAGACCCTTCCTACGGCATGAGATGTCATATACAACTCCTTCCCATTCCAATCCTGAGACCCTTCCTATAGCATGAGATGTGATATCTCAATGCTTATACCAAACCTGAGACCCTTCCTATAGCATGAGATGTGATATCCAACTCCTTCCCATTCCAATCCTGAGACCCTTCCTATAGCATGAGATGTGATGTCTCAATGCTTCTAATACCAAACCTGAGATCCTTCCTATAACATGAGATGTGAAATCCAACTCCTTCCATTCCAATCCTGAGACCCTTCCTATAGCATGAGATGTGATATCTCAATGCTTATACTAAACCTGAGACCCTTCCTTTAGCATGAGATGTGATATCCAACTCCTTCCCATTCCAATCCTGAGACCCTTCCTATAGCATGAGATGTGATATCTCAATGCCTCTAATACCAAACCTGAGATCCTTCCTCTAACATGAAATGTGATATCCAACTCCTTCCCTTTCCAAACCTGAGAGCCTATCCATAGCATGAGATGTGATATCCAACTCCTTCCCATTCTAATCCTGAGACACTTCCGATAGCAGAGATGTGATATCTCAATGCTTATACCAAACCTGAGACCCTTCCTATAACATGAGATCGGATATCCAACTCCTTCCCGTTCCAAACCTGAGACCCTTCCTTTAGCATGAGATGTGATATCCAGCTCCTTCCCATTCCAAACCTGAGACACTTCCGATAGCATGAGATGTGATATCTCAATGCTTCTAATATCAAAAATGAGACCCTCCTTATAGCATGATATGTGATATCTAAGTCCTTCCCATTCCAATCTTGAGACCCTTCCTATAGCATGAGATGTGATATCTCAATGCTTCTACCAAACCTGAGACCGTTCCTTTAGCATGAGATGTGATATCCAACTGCTTCCCATTCCAATCCTGAGACCCTTCCTATAGCATGAGATGTGATATCTCAATGCTTATACCAAACCTGAGACCCTTCCTATAGCATGAGATGTGATATCCAACTCCTTCCCATTCCAATCCTGATACCCTTTCTATAACATGAGATGTGATGTCTCAATGCTTCTAATACCAAACCTGAGATCCTTCCGATAACATGAGATGTGATATCCAAATCCTTCCCCTTCCAAGCCTGAGACCCTCCCTTTAGCATGAGATGTGATATCCAACTCCTTCCCATTCCAATCCTGAGAACCTTCTGATAGCATGAGATGTGATATCTCAATGCTTCTAATACCAAACCTGAGATCCTTCCGATAACATGAGATGTGATATCCAAATCCTTCCCCTTCCAAACCTGAGACCCTCCCTTTAGCATGAGATGTGATATCCAACTCCTTCCCATTCCAATCCTGAGAACCTTCTGATAGCATGAGATGTGATATCTCAATGCTTCTAATACCAAACCTGAGATCCTTCCTATAACATGAGATGTGATATCCAAATCCTTCCCCTTCCAAACCTGAGACCCTCACTTTAGCATGAGATGTGATATCCAACTCCTTCCCATTCCAATCCTGAGACCCTTCTGATAGCATGAGATGTGATATCTCAATGCCTCTTATACCAAACCTGAGATCCTACCTCTAACATGAAATGTGATATCCAACTCTTTCCCCTTCCAAACCTGAGAGCCTTCCTATAGCATGAGATGTGATATCCAAGTCCTTCTCATTCCAATCCTGAGACCCTTCCTATAACATGAGATGTGATATCCAACTCCTTCCCATTCCAACCTGAGACCCTTCCTATAGCATGAGATGGGATATCCCAATGCTTATACCAAACCTGAGACCCATACTATGGCATGAGATGTGATATCAAACTCCTTCCCATTCCAATCCTGACACCCTTCCTATAGCTTGAGATGTGATATCCAACTCCTTCCCATTCCAATTCTGAGACCCTTCCTATACCATGAGACTTGATATCTCAATGCTTCTAATACCAAACCTGAGACCGGTCCTATAACATGAGATGTGATATCCAAATCCTTCTCCTTCCAAACCTTAGACCCTTCTTTTATCATGAGATGTGATATCCAACTCCTTCCCATTCCAATCCTGAGATCCTTCCGATATCATGAGATGTGATATCTCAATGCTTCTAATATCAAACTTGAGACCCTCCCTATAGCATGAGATGTGATATCCAAGTCCTTCCCATTGCAATCCTGAGACCCTTCCTATAGCATGAGATGTGATGTCGTAATGCTTCAAATACCAAACCTGAGACCCTTCCTATAACATGAGATCAGAATATCCAACTCCTTCCCATTCCAATCCTGAGACCCTTCCGATAGCAGAGATGTGATATCTCAATGCTTATACCAAAACTGAGATCCTTCCTATAACATGAGATGTGATATCCAACTCCTTCCCATTCCAATCCTGAGACACTTCCTATAGCATGAGATGTGATATCTCACTGCTTATACCAAACCTGAGACCCTTCCTATAGCTTGAGATGTGATATCCAACTCCTTCCCATTCCAATCCTGAGACCCTTCCTATAGCATGAGATGTGATATCTCAATGCTTCTAATATCAAACTTGAGACACTCCCTATAGCATGAGATGTGATATCCAAGTCCTTCCCATTCCAATCCTAAGACACTTCCTATAGCATGAGATGTGATGTCTCAATGCTTCTAATACCAAACCTGAGATCCTTTCTATAACATGAGATGTGATATCCAACTTCTTCCATTCCAATCCTGAGACCCTTCCTATAGCATGAGATGTGATATCTCAATGCTTATACCAAACCTGAGACTCTTCCTATAAAATGAGATGTGATATCCAACTCATTCCCATTCCAATCCTGAGACCCTTCCTATAGCATAAGATGTGATATCTCAATGCCTCTAATGCCAAACCTGAGATCCTTCCTCTAACATGAAATGTGATATCCAACTCCTTCCCTTTCCAAACCTGAGAGCCTATCCATAGCATGAGATGTGATATCCAAGTCCTTCCCATTCCAATCCTTAGACCCTTCCTACAGCATGCAATATGATATCTCAATGATTCTAATAACAATCCTGAGACCCGTCCTATAACATGAGATGGGATATCCAACTCAATCCCATTCCAATCCTGAGACTCTTCCGATAGCAGATTTGTGATATCTCAATGCTTATACCAAACCTGAGACCCTTCCTATAACATGAGATCGGATATCCAACTCCTTCCCGTTCCAAACCTGAGACCCTTCCTTTAGCATGAGATGTGATATCCAGCTCCTTCCCATTCCAATCCTGAGACACTTCCGATAGCATGAGATGTGATATCTCAATGCTTCTAATATCAAAACTGAGACCCTCCCTATAGCATGATATGTGATATCTAAGTCCTTCCCATTCCAATCCTGAGACCCTTCCTATAGCATGAGATGTGATATCTCAATGCTTCTACCAAACCTGAGACCCTTCCTTTAGCATGAGATGTGATATCCAACTCCTTCCCATTCCAACACTGAGACCCTTCCTATAGCATGAGATGTGATATCTCAATACTTCTAATACCAAACCTGAGATCCTTCCGATAACATGAGATGTGATATCCAAATCCTTCCCCTTCCAAACCTGAGACCCTCCCTTTAGCATGAGATGGGATATCCAACTCCTTCCCATTCCAATCCTGAGAACCTTCTGATAGCATGAGATGTGATATCTCAATGCTTCTAATACCAAACCTGAGATCCTTCCGATAGCATGAGATGTGATATCTCAATGCTTCTAATACCAAACCTGAGATCCTTCCTATAACATGAGATGTGATATCCAAATCCTTCCCCTTCCAAACCTGAGACCCTCCCTTTAGCATGAGATGTGATATCCAACTCCTTCCCATTCCAATCCTGAGACCCTTCTGATAGCATGAGATGTGATATCTCATTGCCTCTAATACCAAACCTGAGATCCTACCTCTAACATGAAATGTGATATCCAACTCTTTCCCCTTCCAAACCTGAGAGCTTTCCTATAGCATGAGATGTGATATCCAAGTCCTTCCCATTCCAATCCTGAGACCCTTCCTATAACATGAGATGTGATATCCAACTCGTTCCCATTCCAATCCTGAGACCCATCCTATAGCATGAGATGTGATATCTCAATACTTCTAATACCAAACCTGAGATCCTTCCGATAACGTGAGATGTGATATCCAAATCCTTCCCCTTCCAAACCTGAGACCCTCCCTTTAGCATGAGATGTGATATCTAAGTCCTTCCCATTCCAATCCTGAGACCCTTCCTATAGCATGAGATGTGATATCTCAATGCTTCTACCAAACCTGAGACCCTTCCTTTAGCATGAGATGTGATATCCAACTCGTTCCCATTCCAATCCTGAGACCCATCCTATAGCATGAGATGTGATATCTCAATACTTCTAATACCAAACCTGAGATCCTTCCGATAACATGAGATGTGATATCCAAATCCTTCCCCTTCCAAACCTTAGACCCTCGCTTTAGCATGAGATGTGATATCCAACTCCTTCCCATTCCTATCCTGAGACCCTTCTGATAGCATGAGATGTGATATCTCAATGCTTCTAATACCAAACCTGAGATCCTTCCTATAACATGAGATGTGATATCCAAATCCTTCCCCTTCCAAACCTGAGACCCTCCCTTTAGCATGAGATGTGATATCCAACTCCTTCCCATTCCAATCCTGAGACCCTTCTGATAGCATGAGATGTGATATCTCAATGCCTCTAATACCAAACCTGAGATCCTACCTCTAACATGAAATGTGATATCCAACTCTTTCGCCTTCCAAACCTGAGAGCCTTCCTATAGCATGAGATGTGATATCCAAGTCCTTCCCATTCCAATCATGAGACCCTTCCTATAACATGAGATGGGATATCCAACTCCTTCCCATTCCAATCCTGAGACCCTTCCGATAGCAGAGATGTGATATCTCAATGCTTATACCAAACCTGAGACCCTTCCTACGGCATGAGATGTCATATACAACTCCTTCCCATTCCAATCCTGAGACCCTTCCTATAGCATGAGATGTGATGTCTCAATGCTTCTAATACCAAACCTGAGATCCTTCCTATAACATGAGATGTGATATCCAACTCCTTCCCATTCCAATCCTGAGACCCTTCCTATAGCATGAGATGTGATATCTCAATGCTTATACCAAACCTGAGACCCTTCCTATAGCATGAGATGTGATATCCAACTCCTTCCCATTCCAATCCTGAGACCCTTCCTATAGCATGAGATGTGATATCTCAATGCTTCTAATACCAAACCTCAGACTCTTCCTATAACATGAGATGGGATATCCAACTCCTTCCCATTCCAATCCTGAGACCCTTACGATATCAGAGATGTGATATCTCAATGCTTATACCAAACCTGAGACCCTTCCTACGGCATGAGATGTCATATACAACTCCTTCCCATTCCAATCCTGAGACCCTTCCTATAGCATGAGATGTGATATCTCAATGCTTATATCAAACCTGAGACCCTTCATATAGCATGAGATGTGATATCCAACTCCTTCCCATTCCAATCCTGAGACCCTTCCTATAGCATGAGATGTGATGTCTCAATGCTTCTAATACCAAACCTGAGATCCTTCCTAAAACATGAGATGTGATATCCAACTCCTTCCATTCCAATCCTGAGACCCTTCCTATGGCATGAGATGTGATATCTCAATGCTTCTAATATCAAACTTGAGACCCTCCCTATAGCATGAGATGTGATATCCAAGTCCTTCCCATTCCAATCCTGAGACACTTCCTATAGCATGAGATGTGATATCTCAATGCTTCTAATACCAAACCTGAGACTCTTCCTATAATATGAGATGGGATATCCAACTCCTTCCCATTCCAATCCTGAGACCCTTCGAAAAGCATAGATGTGATATCTCAATGCTTATACCAAACCTGAGACCCTTCCTATGGCATGAGATGTCATATACATATCCTTCCCATTCCAATCCTGAGACCCTTCCTATAGCATGAGATGTGATATCTCAATGCTTATACCAAACCTGAGACCCTTCCTATAGCATGAGATGTGATATCTAACTCCTTCCCATTCCAATCCTGAGACCCTTCCTATAGCATGAGATGTGATATCTCAATGCCTCTAATACCAAACCTGAGATCCTTCCTCTAACATGAAATGTGATATCCAACTCCTTCCCTTTCCAAACCTGAGAGCCTACCTATAGCATGACATGTGATATCCAAGTCCTTCCAATTCCAATCCTTAGACCCTTCCTATAGCATGCAATATGATATCTCAATGATTCTAATAACAAACCTGAGACCCGTCCTATAACATGAGATGGGATATCCAACTCCTTCCCATTCCAATCTTGAGACCCTTCCGATAGCAGAGATGTGATATCTCAATGCTTATACCAAACCTGAGACCCTTCCTACGGCATGAGATGTCATATACAACTCCTTCCCATTCCAATCCTGAGACCCTTCCTATAGCATGAGATGTGATATCTCAATGCTTATACCAAACCTGAGACCCTTCATATAGCATGAGATGTGATATCCAACTCCTTCCCATTACAATCCTGAGACCCTTCCTATAGCATGAGATGTGATGTCTCAATGCTTCTAATACCAAATCTGAGATCCTTCCTATAACATGAGATGTGATATCCAACTCCTTCCATTCCAATCCTGAGACCCTTCCTATAGCATGAGATGTGATATCTCAATGCTTCTAATATCAAACTTGAGACCCTCCCTATAGCATGAGATGTGATATCCAATTCCTTCCCATTCCAATCCTGAGACACTTCCTATAGCATGAGATGTGATATCTCAATGCTTCTAATACCAAACCTGAGACTCTTCCTATAACATGAGATGGGATATCCAACTCCTTCCGATTCCAATCCTGAGACCCTTCCAAAAGCAGAGATGTGATATCTCAATGCTTATACCAAACCTGAGACCCTTCCTATGGCATGAGATGTCATATACATATCCTTCCCATTCCAATCCTGAGACCCTTCCTATAGCATGAGATGTGATATCTCAATGCTTATACCAAACCTGAGATCCTTCCTCTAACATGAAATGTGATATCTAACTCCTTCCCTTTCCAAACCTGAGAGCCTACCTATAGCATGAGATGTGATATCCAAGTCCTTCCCATTCCAATCCTTAGACCCTTCCTATAGCATGCAATATGATATCTCAATGATTCTAATAACAAACCTGAGACCCGTCCTATAACATGAGATGGGATATCCAACTCCTTCCCATTCCAATCCTGAGACACTTCCGATAGCAGAGATGTGATATCTCAATGCTTATACCAAACCTGAGACCCTTCCTATAACATGAGATGTGATATCCAACTCCTTCCCATTCCAAACCTGAGACCCTTCCTATAGCATATGTGATATCCAACTCCTTCCAATTCCAAACATGAGACCCTTCCCATAGCAAGAATGTAATATCCAACTCCTTCCCATTCCAATCCTGAGACCATTCCTATAGCATGAGATGTGATATCTCAATGCTTCTTATACCAAACCTGAGATCCTTCCTATGACATGAGATGTGATATCCAATTCCTTCCCATTCCAAACCTGAGACCCTTCCTACAGCATGCGATGTGATATCTCAATGCTTCTAATACCAAACCTGAGACCAGTCCTATAACATGAGATGGGATATCCAACTCCTTCCCGTTCCAATCCTGAGACCCTTCCGATAGCATGAGATGTGATATCCAAATCCTTCCCATCCCAATCCTGAGACACTTCCGATTGCAGAGATGTGATATCTCAATGCTTATACCAAACCTGAGACTCTTCCTATAACATGAGATGTGATATCCAACTCCTTCCCGTTCCAAACCTGAGACCCTTCCTATAGCATGAGATGTGATATCCAACTCCTTCCCATTCCAATCCTGAGACCCTTCCGATAGCATGAGATGTGATATCTCAATGCCTCTAATACCAAACCTGAGATCCTTCCTATAACATGTGATGTGATATTCAAATCCTTCCCCTTCCAAACCTGAGACCCTCCCTTTAGCATGAGATGTGATATCCAACTCCTTCCCATTCCAATCCTGAGACCCTTATGATAGCATGAGATGTGATATCTCAATGCCTCTAATACCAAACCTGAGATACTTCCGATAGCATGAGATGTGATATCTCAATGCTTCTAATACCAAACCTGAGATCCTTCCTATAACATGAGATGTGATATCCAAATCCTTCCCCTGCCAAACCTGAGACCCTGCCTTTAGCATGAGATGTGATATCCAACTCCTTCCCATTCCAATCCTGAGACCCTTCGGATAGCATGAGATGTGATATCTCAATGCCTCTAATACCAAACCTGAGATCCTACCTCTAACATGAAATGTGACATCCAACTCCTTCCCTTTCCAAACCTGAGACCCTGGCTATAGCATGAGATGTGATATCCAAGTCCTTCCCATTCCAATCCTGAGACCCTTCCTATAGCATGAGATGTGATATCTCAATGCTTATACCAAACCTGAGACCCTTCCTATAGCATGAGATGTGATAACCAACTTCTTCCCATTCCAATCATGAGACCCTTCCTATAACATGAGATGTGATGTCTCAATGCTTCTAATACCAAACCTGAGATATTTCCTATAACATGAGATGTGATATCCAACTCCTTCCCATCCTAATCCTGAGACACTTCCGATTGCAGAGATGTGATGTCTCAATGCTTCTAATACCAAACCTGAGATCTTTCCTTAAACATGAGATGTGATATCCAACTCCTTCCCGTTCCAAACCTGAGACCCTTCCTATAGCATGAGATGTGATATCCAACTCCTTCCCATTCCAATCCTGAGACCATTCCGATAGCATGAGATGTGATATCTCAATGCTTCTAATACCAAACCTGAGATCCTTCCTATAACATGTGATGTGATATTCAAATCCTTCCCCTTCCAAACCTGAGACTCTCCCTTTAGCATGAGATGTGATATCCAACTCCTTCCCATTCCAATCCTGAGACCCTTACGATAGCATGAGATGTGATATCTCAATGCCTCCAATACCAAACCTGATATACTTCCGATAGCATGAGATGTGATATCTCAATGCTTCTAATACAAAACCTGAGAT
The DNA here is from genome assembly GCF_040938575.1 of Ambystoma mexicanum. Taxonomy (NCBI): domain Eukaryota; kingdom Metazoa; phylum Chordata; class Amphibia; order Caudata; family Ambystomatidae; genus Ambystoma; species Ambystoma mexicanum. The sequence goes on from NC_090936.1 coordinate 346,877,117, forward strand.
CCTTCCTATAACATGAGATGTGATATCCAAATCCTTCCCCTTCCAAACCTGAGACCCTCCCTTTAGCATGAGATGTGATATCCAACTCCTTCCCATTCCAATCCTGAGACCCTTCTGATAGCATGAGATGTGATATCTCAATGCCTCTAATACCAAACCTGAGATCCTACCTCTAACATGAAATGTGATATCCAACTCCTTCCCTATCCAAACCTGAGACCCTGCCTATAGCATGAGATGTGATATCCAAGTCCTTCCCATTCCAATCCTGAGACCCTTCCTATAGCATGAGATGTGATATCTCAATGCTTCTAATACAAAACCTGAGATCCTTCCTATAACATGAGATGTGATATCCAAATCCTTCCCCTTCCAAACCTGAGACCCTCCCTTTAGCATGAGATGTGATATCCAACTCCTTCCCATTCCAATCCTGAGACCCTTCTGATAGCATGAGATGTGATATCTCAATGCCTCTAATACCAAACCTGAGATCCTACCTCTAACATGAAATGTGATATCCAACTCCTTCCCTATCCAAACCTGAGACCCTGCCTATAGCATGAGATGTGATATCCAAGTCCTTCCCATTCCAATCCTGAGACCCTTCCTATAACATGAGATGTGATGTCTCAATGCTTCTAATATCAAACCTGAGATCTTTCCTATAACATGAGATGTGATATCCAACTCCTTCCCATCCTAATCCTGAGACACTTCCAATTGCAGAGATGTGATGTCTCAATGCTTCTAATACCAAACCTGAGATCTTTCCTTAAACATGAGATGTGATATCCAACTCCTTCCCATTCCAATCCTGAGACCATTCCGATAGCATGAGATGTGATATCTCAATGCTTCTAATACCAAACCTGAGATCCTTCCTATAACATGTGATGTGATATTCAAATCCTTCCCCTTCCAAACCTGAGACCCTCCCTTTAGCATGAGATGTGATATCCAACTCCTTCCCATTCCAATCCTGAGACCCTTACGATAGCATGAGATGTGATATCTCAATGCCTCCAATACCAAACCTGATATACTTCCGATAGCATGAGATGTGATATCTCAATGCTTCTAATACAAAACCTGAGATCCTTCCTATAACATGAGATGTGATATCCAAATCCTTCCCCTTCCAAACCTGAGACCCTCCCTTTAGCATGAGATGTGATAACCAACTTCTTCCCATTCCAATCATGAGACCCTTCCTATAACATGAGATGTGATGTCTCAATGCTTCTAATACCAAACCTGAGATCTTTCCTATAACATGAGATGTGATATCCAACTTCTTCCCATTCCAATCATGAGACCCTTCCTATAACATGAGATGTGATGTCTCAATGCTTCTAATACCAAACCTGAGATCCTTCCTATAACATGTGATGTGATATTCAAATCCTTCCCCTTCCAAACCTGAGACCCTCCCTTTAGCATGAGAGGTGATATCCAACTCCTTCCCATTCCAATCCTGAGACCCTTACGATAGCATGAGATGTGATATCTCAATGCCTCCAATACCAAACCTGATATACTTCCGATAGCATGAGATGTGATATCTCAATGCTTCTAATACAAAACCTGAGATCCTTCCTATAACATGTGATGTGATATTCAAATCCTTCCCCTTCCAAACCTGAGACCCTCCCTTTAGCATGAGATGTGATATCCAACTCCTTCCCATTCCAATCCTGAGACCCTTCTGATAGCATGAGATGTGATATCTCAATGCCTCTAATACCAAACCTGAGATCCTACCTCTAACATGAAATGTGATATCCAACTCCTTCCCTTTCCAAACCTGAGACCCTGCCTATAGCATGAGATGTGATATCCAACTCCTTCCCGTTCCAAACCTGAGACCCTTCCTATAGCATGAGATGTGATATCCAACTCCTTCCCATTCCAATCCTGAGACCATTCCGATAGCATGAGATGTGATATCTCAATGCTTCTAATACCAAACCTGAGATCCTTCCTATAACATGTGATGTGATATTCAAATCCTTCCCCTTCCAAACCTGAGACTCTCCCTTTAGCATGAGATGTGATATCCAACTCCTTCCCATTCCAATCCTGAGACCCTTACGATAGCATGAGATGTGATATCTCAATGCCTCCAATACCAAACCTGATATACTTCCGATAGCATGAGATGTGATATCTCAATGCTTCTAATACAAAACCTGAGATCCTTCCTATAACATGAGATGTGATATCCAAATCCTTCCCCTTCCAAACCTGAGACCCTCCCTTTAGCATGAGATGTGATATCCAACTCCTTCCCATTCCAATCCTGAGACCCTTCTGATAGCATGAGATGTGATATCTCAATGCCTCTAATACCAAACCTGAGATCCTACCTCTAACATGAAATGTGATATCCAACTCCTTCCCTATCCAAACCTGAGACCCTGCCTATAGCATGAGATGTGATATCCAAGTCCTTCCCATTCCAATCCTGAGACCCTTCCTATAGCATGAGATGTGATATCTCAATGCTTATACCAAACCTGAGACCCTTCCTATAGCATGAGATGTGATATCCAACTTCTTCCAATTCCAATCATGAGACCCTTCCTATAACATGAGATGTGATGTCTCAATGCTTCTAATATCAAACCTGAGATCTTTCCTATAACATGAGATGTGATATCCAACTCCTTCCCATCCTAATCCTGAGACTCTTCCGATTGCAGAGATGTGATGTCTCAATGCTTCTAATACCAAACCTGAGATCTTTCCTTAAACATGAGATGTGATATCCAACTCCTTCCCATTCCAATCCTGAGACCATTCCGATAGCATGAGATGTGATATCTCAATGCTTCTAATACCAAACCTGAGATCCTTCCTATAACATGTGATGTGATATTCAAATCCTTCCCCTTCCAAACCTGAGACCCTCCCTTTAGCATGAGATGTGATATCCAACTCCTTCCCATTCCAATCCTGAGACCCTTACGATAGCATGAGATGTGATATCTCAATGCCTCCAATACCAAACCTGATATACTTCCGATAGCATGAGATGTGATATCTCAATGCTTCTAATACAAAACCTGAGATCCTTCCTATAACATGAGATGTGATATCCAAATCCTTCCCCTTCCAAACCTGAGACCCTCCCTTTAGCATGAGATGTGATATCCAACTTCTTCCCATTCCAATCATGAGACCCTTCCTATAACATGAGATGTGATGTCTCAATGCTTCTAATACCAAACCTGAGATCTTTCCTATAACATGAGATGTGATATCCAACTTCTTCCCATTCCAATCATGAGACCCTTCCTATAACATGAGATGTGATGTCTCAATGCTTCTAATACCAAACCTGAGATCCTTCCTATAACATGTGATGTGATATTCAAATCCTTCCCTTTCCAAACCTGAGACCCTCCCTTTAGCATGAGAGGTGATATCCAACTCCTTCCCATTCCAATCCTGAGACCCTTACGATAGCATGAGATGTGATATCTCAATGCCTCCAATACCAAACCTGATATACTTCCGATAGCATGAGATGTGATATCTCAATGCTTCTAATACAAAACCTGAGATCCTTCCTATAACATGTGATGTGATATTCAAATCCTTCCCCTTCCAAACCTGAGACCCTCCCTTTAGCATGAGATGTGATATCCAACTCCTTCCCATTCCAATCCTGAGACCCTTCTGATAGCATGAGATGTGATATCTCAATGCCTCTAATACCAAACCTGAGATCCTACCTCTAACATGAAATGTGATATCCAACTCCTTCCCTTTCCAAACCTGAGACCCTGCCTATAGCATGAGATGTGATATCCAACTCCTTCCCATTCCAATCCTGAGACCCTTCCTATAGCATGAGATGTGATATCTCAATGCCTCTAATACCAAACCTGAGATCCTTCCTCTAACATGAAATGTGATATCCAACTCCTTCCCTTTCCAAACCTGAGAGCCTATCCATAGCATGAGATGTGATATCCAAGTCCTTCCCATTCCAATCCTTAGACCCTTCCTACAGCATGCAATATGATATCTCAATGATTCTAATAACAATCCTGAGACCCGTCCTATAACATGAGATGGGATATCCAACTCCTTCCCATCCCAATCCTGAGACACTTCTGATTGCAGAGATGTGATATCTCAATGCTTATACCAAACCTGAGACTCTTCCTATAACGTGAGATGTGATATCTGTTAGGAAAGATTTAATAATTGTAGGTAATTTTCCTTCCATGTGGCAACCCCTAAACTTTTTGCTGTTGTTTTTCACCTTGTTCTCGACTTTGCCAGAGAAGTGCAGCCTTCTGCTGCACTCCTCTGGGCTTTCGCTCCTTTCTTACGGGGAAACTGACATGCCCTTAAGACAGTCAGTACCGGGAAACGCTGTTTTCCGTAGTTTCTTTTATCATGTTGCGGCTTTCGTGCAACATGACACAAGAGGGCACTGTAAGCTAAGTTGCTGCTCTCTTGGGATTCTAGCCTTCTACAGGCCCTAGATACTCTTTCAGGATTGTAACTGATCGGTGCAAGTGATTCACGGACGGGAATGGTGGCAGCGATCGTTTCTTGTGTTTTGAGCTCCTTTTGGCGTTCTAAGCACGTTTCTCGCACTTAACCCAAAATGGTGGCCTGGCTCCCAAAATGGCCAGACCACGAGGCTCCTTTGTCCTGTCCGCTGACCGTCTTGCTCCCTTCACCTTCCCCAGGTCAAGCCGACCCGGGGCCTTCCTTATTTGGGCATGTACTTTCCCGCAAAACACGGATGCTTTCGCGGGCTTCTACATGTCTTGTGTGTGCCTCCAGTATGTGGGCTGGGATGTCTGGTCCCGTGTGAATGCCTGGGACCACCGTGGTCCGTGATAGGTCCACGAATGGTCTGAGTGTTGATGAGCGGATCTCCCATTGGGTCACCACCGTTTTGGCGCGAAGGGAACCGTGGATAAGAGGGGGCTGGAAACACCACTACCATGTCGATCTCCTGAGTTCTCACGAACGAAGGAATACAGGAGCCAAGTATCCTGCAACCAAGAGGCTGAACCGAGGAATCGCTGGTGACCCGCTGAGGGACTGCTCCTCTGCACTGCTGTCGCCTTGTGAAACCCTTTTCACCTTTGATCGAACCAGAAGGCCTGTACTAGTACTTCGACCCTTGGAATAGCGGGGACAGCTATTCTCGGCATCCTCACCATCTCCTGCTAGTAAGCCTTCGGAAGCGTCTCTGGGCCATCCAGCAGACTGACCAGCCTACACAGGAGTCTTGCTCTGTAACCGCCACCAGGTTGTGTAGTATATCGAGTCCTTGTCACTCTCACACGATTCGTACACTTGGCGTTCCCAGGTCTGAAGTGAGTAGTGTACATTTGGCTCAGATACACACGGCCTCTCCGTTGCCCTGCTGTGGTAACAAACTGTGCGGGTTCCTTCGTTTGGGACGTCTTTTACTCAACTCTGCTGCTGCAGACTCAACACGACGACGAGACGTCCCCTGCTCTTCTGAACCTGCCAGCGACTGAAACTGACGCGGAGAAGCCTGGGTCTGCTTGCATCGGGGTCCGGTGAGTACCATAGCTAGGAACTGGTCGCCCTCCTGCAGGAGCCCATAGCTTTTCCCCGCTGTGTCAAAACAGCACGCCTTTCCGTACTCGCGCTCTGCTTCTGCCCACAGTGGAGGCTGCGCTTGAGTCGCGGAACACTGTTGTTCTTCGTTTGTGCACTAAACTGAACTGCCTGATCTCCCTCGAAGAGACTCCCCTTTTGCCCGTTGGCACCAGCGTGTGCAGGTACTTTTGAGCACAAGGCTCTACTCTTCGTAGGGCTCGGACTTCCTTTTAGTTAGGTGCCTCTGAAGGCGGACTGGGCCTAAGCATTATTTCGCACTGCCTGTTTTCCTTCCCTTTTAGGTGGACTACACATTTCGTGCATCTAACGCTTGAGACTTGTTTGTATTTGTATATATATTGTATTGGTATGGTATGTGTTGGTTTACTAGAGTTGTATTGTGATTTCTCGCTACGGTCATTGTTTTAAAGGCCTTGGAATAAATGTGTATATATTTTTAATATAGCACCTGTTTGGAGTAGTTTGTAAGTGTCCTTGCTTTGTGTGCTCATTGCAGGCTTTCAGTCACCCTCACCCCTCTTGAGACCTAGTCTTGACCGCCGCGATCGCTACCTTGATTGGTCTGGCTTGTCCAGAGGTTACCCTGTTCCAAGTAATTAGGTTGGCCTTCTGAACTTCTGCGCCACCAGGACAGAGTTCAGAAATCCGTCTTAACAAATTGGTGTACAGCGGTGGGATACGACTGAAGGTATCCAGTGTTGCGCACGAACCAAGGCATTTCAAGTTATTCCTACCAGGACACGTAGTGAATTGTTGTAGTATAACTTTAAAAAGGCCATAGTCCTATCTAACAGTATGGAAACAAATACCTTGTTAACTTTAAATGCTTCCAAATCAGAAACATTGAAAAAAATGTGTGCGGAGGGAGGTGTTTCCTCTCAAGGCACGAAATTGGATATGATCCAAAGAATCGTGGCGTGGCAAGAAGTGCAGCTTGACGCTATAACTTCTGAGGACAGTGCGGAAGGAGGTGGGGCTGCTCTCACTGGTAGAACCAACGGTTCTGCCGCTGCACTGATCCACCGCGACCACGAGGACAGGGAGGATGAGATGTCTAATGTTTCCTCTGCCAGTGTTGATGGGGAGGCTATGCTTGAATTCAAGAAGCAAGAGCTGCGGTTTAGGCAGAAGGAGCTTGAATTCAGCATAGCCAAACTAAAAATCGAACAGTCAGAAAAACAGAAAGACAGGGATCACCAGTTGGAACTGGCCAAGCTTCAGGTTGCAAATGGGTCCAAGGGTCCTGGACATGGGTCTGGGGCCTCCTCTCATCCACGGTTTCCGAAAGATCTGGTCATTGTGTATGAGGAAAGGAATGACATTATGGACTGGATGAATGCGTTTGAGTATGCATGCGAAGTTCAACAAGTTGACAATGCTGATAAGATTGCCTGGTTACTCAGCAGACTGCCCCATTCTGGCTGTAGTGCCATTATGGAAATGTCGAAGGCTGAGCAAGCTGATTTCGCAATGTTAAAGCAAACTCTCATTTTAAAGTTTGGGAAGACTCCGGCCCAATATTTGAAACGATTCATAGAGTATAAGAAAAAGGAAGGTGGTACTTGGGTATCTTATGTCACTGAATCCTTGAAAAACTTAACTGGCTGGGTTGAAGGTTATAAGGTTTCTACCTTCGAAGGCATGATAAATCTTGTCATGCTGGAACACATTTTTGCATCTTCTTCCCCGGAGCTTAAGCAGCATTTGGCCGATTCGAAGGAGATAGATCCTAAGAAGCTGGCCATTGCAGCAGACTTATGGGTGTCACATCAAGTGTCCCATAAGGACAAAACTCATCCTGGTAAGCAGGAGGAAGGGAAAAAGTCCAAAGATATGGAGGGTGGAGAATCTGATAAATCTTCTTCTCAAAAGGGCCACAAAAAGAAAAATAAGGGTAAGACACAAGAGAACTCACAGGGTAGTGGTGGTCAGCCTCCGAAACAGAACTCTGGTTACAATAAGCCTCCCTATGTAAACAGACCCAATGGATCTTGTTTTGCTTGTGGAGCAACTGACCACGTGAAGGGGGATCCCCGGTGTAAGGTTTGACCTTTGGGGGTCCACTCCGCTAATCTGGCCTTCTCCTCCTACGAGGAAGAAGAGATTACAGGAGCATCCTTCTCCTCAGACTCATTTCCCAGCGGGATAGAGGCTGAGGTAGTTTTAGTTTCCCTGGGTTCCTGGGAGCCTAAAGTCGCAGAGGCTTATGCTAGGATTACAGATAATACCAAGCACTACTTTAAAGACAGTGTGCTGATCAATGGAGTAGATACTCCAGCTCTTAGGGATAGTGGGTGCAGTCGAACTGTAGTGGATTCTACCTTGGTAGACTCAGAGGAAGTTGCCAGAGCTACTCTGATGCCCACTAAGTTGGCTGACGGCCCACTCCGTATGTTCCCAGTAATACCTGTAAATCTTACTTTAAATGGTACAGCAGTCAGGATTCCAGTGAGCATTCAGAGAAACGTCCCGGGAAAGGTCTTGTTAGGTAATGATCTCAGAGCTTTAGGGCTCGTAGGAGACACTGCCGAAAGACCCTACACACGGTCTCAAGCACGGGCAGCATTGGCCAAGACCAATACGCCGCCCCAGCCGAAGGGGAAACCCAAGGCGAAAGGAGTCAACAAGTCAAGACGAGGGAAAGAGAATATTCCCCCGAGCTCGCCTACCACTGCGGTGGAGGAAGTTGGTCAATCGCCCGGGCCTGACGATGAGGTGGCGATGCCTGAAGTATTTGACCCCAACGACCATCCTGAACTAAAAGACTTGTTAGTTGAAGGAGGTCCTGATAGGGACGAATTCAGTAAAGGCCAACGTGAGTGCCCATCTCTGGAAGGCCTAAGGAGACAGGCCTGCTCCCAGCTTGAGGGTGAACCTCCTGGGACGCATAGGATTTATTGGGAAGGTGGACTCCTGTATAGTGAGCCCACAGAGTCTACAGAAGGAGACCATAGGAGGTTGGTGGTTCCCCTTGCTGTTAGGCCCTTCCTCCTGCAGTTGACGCATGAAGTGCTCCTTGCTGGTCACCTTGGTATTAAGAGGAGCAAGCAAAGGTTATCCATGCACTTCTACTGGCCCAAGATGGGGGTGCAAGTAGAAAGTCACTACAGGAGTTGTGCCTCCTGCCAGTTATCTGGTAAGGTTGGCTCGACAATCCAAGCTCCGTTGGTACCGCTCCCAGTTGTGGGGGTACCATTTGAAAGGGTAGGGATCGACATCGTTGGTCCCCTTGACCCGCAAACATCCTCGGGCAATAGGTTTATCCTGGTGCTGGTCGACCATGCAACCAGATATCCTGAGGCCATCCCATTGAAAACTGTAACTGCCAAGTCAGTTGCAAAAGCTTTACTTGGCTTATTTACTAGGGTTGGCTTCCCTAAAGAAGTTGTGTCAGATCGTGGCAGCAACTTTATTTCGAAGTATATGCAGGCTATGTGGAAAGAATGTGGGGTCACCTACAAGTTCTCTTCTGCATACCACCCCCAGACCAATGGTCTGGTGGAACGTTTCAACAGAACGTTAGAAAAGCATGATTGGGGCTTTGGAGAAGCTTCAGAGAAGACAATGGGATCTTCTTTTACCATGCTTACTGTTTGCCTACCGAGAGGTACCACAGGAGGGTGTTGGCTTCAGCCCCTTCAAACTTCTGTTTGGTCATCCTGTACGGGGACCCTTAGCCATAGTCAAAGAGGGATGGGAGATGCCCACTCCCCCTGTTACTACCAACGTAGTTGATTATGTGCTAGGGCTCAAAAAACGGATGGTACTTCTGATGGGCTTGGCTAGTGATAAATTGAAGGCAGGACAAGCACTGGTGAAACATTGGTACGACCAGAAAGCTTCCCTCATCAACTTTACACCTGGTCAGCAAGTCCTGATCATGAATCCCATAAGGCCTTGAGCTTTACAGGACAAATGGTCAGGCCCTTACACAGTGGTGGAGCCCCTGGGTGAGGTTAACTATTTAGTGGACCTTGGAAGGCCTGGACAGGCTCCAAAAGTGTTTCACGTGAATAGGCTGAAGGCTTTCGTCCCAAGAGTCGAAATCGCAGCACTGTTACTGGCTTCAGATGTTGAGGAAGAGGGGTCTGAACCTCTCCCCGACCTGTTCCAAAGCGGTCCTTCAGATAGCTCCTTTGAGGGTGTCCGAGGGGCCCCTCACCTGACTTCTGATCAGCAGGCTGAGGTGAAAAGTTTGCTTAGGCAGTTTTCCCCCCTGTTTTCACAGTCGCCTGGTTTGACACCTTGGTGCAAACATAACATAGACACAGGAGACAGTGTACCTACCAAAAGTAGGGGATACAGGATGTCAGACAAAGTACGGTCTTATATTAAGACCGAGGTCAACAAGATGTTAGACCTTGGGGTGATTGAACCCTCTACTAGTCCTTGGTCCAGCCCTGTGGTTTTCGTTCCAAAGGCAGGCACTTCTGAATTGAGGTTCTGCGTGGATTACAGGGCTCTGAATGCTGTCACCAAGACAGATGCACACCCCTTGCCTCGAACAGATGAGCTGGTGGATACTTTGGTTGCCTCCAAGTACCTCAGCACGTTTGACCTCACTGCTGGCTATTGGCAAATAGCTTTAGCAGAACATGCCAAGGAGAAGACAGCGTTTTCTACTCCAGACGGCCTTTACCAATTCCGGGTAATGCCGTTCGGGTTGAAGAATGCACCTGCCACTTTCCAGAGGCTTGTGCATCATGTTTTGAATGGGTTGGACGAATTCTGTCTTGCATATCTGGACGATATAGCAGTTTTCAGTGCCACCTGGGAAGACCATGTGAAACACCTCGGGATTGTGCTCCAGGCTCTTCAGAAAGCACACTTGACCATAAAGGCTAGTAAATGCCAGATTGGACAAGGCTCAGTGTTTTACCTTGGACATGAAGTAGGTGGAGGGAGGATACAGCCTCCCCAGTAAAGTACAAGCAGTACAAGACTGGCCTACCCCCACTACACAAACCCAAGTGAGAGCCTTCTTAGGACTCACGGGGTATTACCGCAATTTTGTGGCAGACTATGGCACCATAGCTGCCCCTCTGACTGCCCTCACAACTCTGAAGAAACCCAAGAAGGTAACTTGGACCGACGAGTGTGAGAAGGCCTTCAATGGCTTAAAAGACTCCTTGTGCCAGGCCCCTGTCCTCAGGGCCCCTGATTATCAAAGACCTTTTATCGTGCAGACGGACGCCTCTGACACTGGGATAGGAGCTGTACTATCGCAAGTAGATGAGAAGGGTAAGGAACACCCTATTGGTTTTATTAGTCGCCAGTTTAAGGACAGAGAGCTCAGATGGTCCACGGTAGAGAAAGAATGTTTCTCTGTTGTGTGGGCCCTAAGGAAGCTGAGGCCCTACCTCTATGGGACCCACTTCACTGTGCAAACTGACCATATGCCCTTAAAGTGGCTAATAAACATGAAGGGGGAGAATCCAAAGTTGCTTAGGTGGTCCATAAGTCTACAAGGCTTCGACTTCACTATTGAGCATAGGCCAGGTGTCCAACATAGCAATGCTGATGGGTTGTGCAGAATGTTTAACCTACCTGAACAAGAGACTCATCCAGGGGTGGATTAGTTCCCCCTGTCCATAGTCTGGGAGGGGTGAGTGTTAGGAAAGATTTCGTAATTGTAGGTAATTTTCCTTCCATGTGGCAACCCCTAAACTTTTTGCTGTTGTTTTTCACCTTGTTCTCGACTTTGCCCGAGAAGTGCAGCCTTCTGCCGCACTCCTCTGGGCTTTCGCTCCTTTCTTACGGGGAAACTGTCATGCCCTTAAGACAGTCAGTACCAGGAAACGCTGGTTTCCGTAGTTTCTTGTATCATGTTGCAGCTTTCGTGCAACATGACACAAGAGGGCACTGTAAGCTAAGTTACTGCTCTCTTGGGTCTCTAGCCTTCTACAGGCCCTAGATACTCTTTCAGGATTGTAACTGATCGGTGCAAGTGATTCACGGACGGGAATGGTGGCAGCGATCGTTTCTTGTGTTTTGAGCTCCTTTTGGCGTTCTAAGCGCGTTTCTCGCGCTTAACCCAAAATGGTGGCCTAGATCCCAAAATGGCCAGACCACGAGGCTCCTTTGTCCTGTCCGCTGACCGTCTTGCTCCCTTCACCTTCCCCAGGTCGAGCCGACCTGGGGCCTTCCTTATTTGGGCATGTGCTTTCCCGCGAAACACAGATGCTTTCGCAGGCTTCTACATGTCTTGTGTGTGCCTCCAGGATGTGGGCTGGGATGTCTGGTCCCAATACACATCCTGGGTGCCAGAGAGTCTAGGGTGGTGTGAATGCCTGGGACCACCGTGGTCCGTGATAGGTCCACGAATGGTGTGAGTGTTGATGAGCGGATCTCCCATTTGGTCCCCTCCGTTTTGGCGCGAAGGGAACCGTGGATAAGAGGGGGCTGGAAACACCACTACCATGTCGATCTCCTGAGTTCTCACGAACGAAGGAATACAGGAGCCAAGTATCCTGCAACCAAGAGGCTGAACCGAGGAATCGCTGGTGACCCGCTGAAGGACTGCTCCTCTGCACTGCTGTCGCCTTGTGAAACCCTTTTCACCTTTGATCGAACCAGAAGGCCTGTACTGGTACTTCGACCCTTGGAATAGCGGGGACAGCTATTCTCGGCATCTTCACCATTTCCTGCTAGTAAGCCTTCGGAAGCGTCTCTGGGCCATCCAGCAGACTGACCAGCCTACACAGGAGTCTTGCTCTGTAAACGCCGCCAGGTTGTGTAGTATATCGAGTCCTTGTCACTCTCACATGATTCGTACACTTGGCGTTCCCAGGTCTGAAGTGAGTAGTGTACATTTGGCTCAGATACACACCGCTGCTCCGTTGCCCTGCTGTGGTAACAAACTGTGCGGGTTCCTTCGTTTGGGACGTCTTTTACTCAACTCTGCTGCTGCAGACTCAACACGACGACGAGACATTGAGATATCACATCTCATGCTATAGGAAGGGTCTCAGGATTGGAATGGGAAGGACTTGGATATCACATCTCATGCTATAGGCAGGGTCTCAGGTTTGGAAAGGGAAGGAGTTGGACATCACATTTCCTTTTAGAGGTAGGATCTCAGGTTTGGTATTAGAGGCATTGAGATATCACATCTCATGCTATCAGAAGGGTCTCAGGATTGGAATGGGAAGGAGTTGGATATCACATCTCATGTTATAGGAAGGATCTCAGGTTTGGTATTAGAAGCATTGAGATATCACATCTCATGCTATCGGAAGTATCTCAGGTTTGGTATTAGAGGCATTGAGATATCACATCTCATGCTATCATAAGGGTCGCAGGATTGGAATGGGAAGGAGTTGGATATCACATCTCATGCTAAAGGGAGGGTCTCAGGTTTGGAAGGGGAAGGAATTGAATATCACATCACATGTTATAGGAAGGATCTCAGGTTTGGTATTAGAGGCATTGAGATATCACATCTCATGCTATCGGAAGGGTCTCAGGATTGGAATGGGAAGGAGTTGGATATCACATCTCATGCTATAGGAAGGGTCTCAGGTTTGGAACGGGAAGGAGTTGTATATCACATCTCATGTTATAGGAAGAGTCTCAGGTTTGGTATAAGCATTGAGATATCACATCTCTGCAATCGGAAGTGTCTCAGGATTGGAACGGGAAGGAGTTGGATATCCCATCTCATGTTATAGGACTGGTCTCAGGTTTGGTATTAGAAGCATTGAGATATCACATCGCATGCTGTAGGAAGGGTCTCAGGTTTGGAATGGGAAGGAATTGGATATCACATCTCATGTCATAGGAAGGATCTCAGGTTTGGTATTAGAAGCATTGAGATATCACATCTCATGCTATAGGAATGGTCTCAGGATTGGAATGGGAAGGAGTTGGATATTACATTCTTGCTATGGGAAGGGTCTCATGTTTGGAATTGGAAGGAGTTGGATATCACATCTCATGTTATAGGAAGGGTCTCAGGTTTGGTATAAGCATTGAGATATCACATCTCTGCTATCGGAAGTGTCTCAGGATTGGAATGGGAAGGAGTTGGATATCCCATCTCATGTTATAGGACGGGCCTCAGGTTTGTTATTAGAATCATTGAGATATCATATTGCATGCTATAGGAAGGGTCTAAAGATTGGAATGGGAAGGACTTGGATATCACATCTCATGCTATAGGTAGGCTCTCAGGTTTGGAAAGGGAAGGAGTTGGATGTCACATTTCATGCTAGAGGTAGGATCTCAGGTTTGGTATTAGAGGCATTGAGATATCACATCTCATGCTATCAGAAGGGTCTCAGGATTGGAATGGGAAGGAGTTGGATATCACATCTCATGTTAGGAAGGATCTCAGGTTTGGTATTAGAAGCATTGAGATATCACATCTCATGCTATCGGAAGTATCTCAGGTTTGGTATTAGAGGCATTGAGATATCACATCTCATGCTATCATAAGGGTCTCAGGATTGGAATGGGAAGGAGATGGATATCACATCTCATGCTAAAGGGAGGGTCTCAGGTTTGGAAGGGGAAGGAATTGAATATCACATCACATGTTATAGGAAGGATCTCAGGTTTGGTATTAGAGGCATTGAGATATCACATCTCATGCTATCGGAAGGGTCTCAGGATTGGAATGGGAAGGAGTTGGATATCACATCTCATGCTATAGGAAGGGTCTCAGGTTTGGAAAGGGAAGGAGTTGGATATCACATTTCATGTTAGAGGAAGGATCTCAGGTTTGGTATTAGAGGCATTGAGATATCACATCTCATGCTATAGGAAGGGTCTCAGGATTGGAACGGGAAGGAGTTGGATATCCCATCTCATGTTATAGGACTGGTCTCAGATTTGGTATTAGAAGCATTGAGATATCACATCGCATGCTGTAGGAAGGGTCTCAGGTTTGGAATGGGAAGGAATTGGATATCACATCTCATGTCATAGGAAGGATCTCAGGTTTGGTATTAGAAGCATTGAGATATCACATCTCATGCTATAGGAATGGTCTCAGGATTGGAATGGGAAGGAGTTGGATATTACATTCTTGCTATGGGAAGGGTCTCATGTTTGGAATTGGAAGGAGTTGGATATCACATATGCTATAGGAAGGGTCTCAGGTTTGGAATGGGGAGGAGTTGGATATCACATCTCATGTTATAGGAAGGGTCTCAGGTTTGGTATAAGCATTGAGATATCACATCTCTGCTATCGGAAGTGTCTAAGGATTGGAATGGGAAGGAGTTGGATATCCCATCTCATGTTATAGAACTGGTCTCAGGTTTGTTATTAGAATCATTGAGATATCATATTGCATGCTATAGGAAGGGTCTAAGGATTGGAATGGGAAGGACTTGGATATCACATCTCATGCTATAGGTAGGCTCTCAGGTTTGGAAAGGGAAGTAGTTGGATATCACATTTCATGTTAGAGGAAGGATCTCAGGTTTGGTATTAGAGGCATTGAGATATCACATCTCATGCTATAGGAAGGGTCTCAGGATTGGAATGGGAAGGAGTTGGATATCCCATCTCATGTTATAGGAAGAGTCTCAGGTTTGGTATTAGAAGCATTGAGATATCACATGTCATGCTATAGGAAGTGTCTCAGGATTGGAATGGGAAGGAATTGGATATCACATCTCATACTATAGGGAGGGTCTCAAGTTTGATATTAGAAGCATTGAGATATCACATCTCATGCTATAGGAAGGGTCTCAGGATTGGAATGGAAGGAGTTGGATATCACATCTCATGTTATAGGAAGGATCTCAGGTTTGGTATTAGAAGCATTGAGACATCACATCTCATGCTATAGGAAGGGACGCAGGATTGTAATGGGAAGGAGTTGGATATCACATCTCATGCTATATGAAGGGTCTCAGGTTTGGTATAAGCATTGAGATATCACATCTCATGCTATGGGAAGGGTCTCAGGATTGGAATGGGAAGGAGTTGTATATGACATCTCATGCCGTAGGATGGGTCTCAGGTTTGGTATAAGCATTGAGATATCACATCTCTGCTATCGGAAGGGTCTCAGGATTGGAATGGGAAGGAGTTGGATATCCCATCTCATGTTATAGGACGGGTCTCAGGTTTGTTATTAGAATCATTGAGATATCATATTGCATGCTATAGGAAGGGTCTAAGGATTGGAATGGGAAGGACTTGGATATCACATCTCATGCTATAGGAAGGGTCTCAGGTTTGGTATAAGCATTGAGATATCACATCTCATGCTATAGGAAGGGTCTCAGGATTGGAATGGGAAGGATATGTATATGACATCTCATGCCATAGGAAGGGTCTCAGGTTTGGTATAAGCATTGACATATCACATCTCTGCTTTTGGAAGGGTCTCAGGATTGGAATGGGAAGGAGTTGGATATCCCATCTCATGTTATAGGAAGAGTCTCAGGTTTGGTATTAGATTCATTGAGATATCATATTGCATGCTATAGGAAGGGTCTAAGGATTGGAATGGGAAGGACTTGGATATCACATCTCATGCTATAGGAAGGGTCTCAGGTTTGGTATAAGCATTGAGATATCACATCTCATGCTATAGGAAGGGTCTCAGGATTGGAATGGGAAGGATATGTATCTGACATCTCATGCCATATGAAGGGTCTCAGGTTTGGTATAAGCATTGAGATATCACATCTCTGCTTTTGGAAGGGTCTCAGGATTGGAATGGGAAGGAGTTGGATATCCCATCTCATGTTATAGGAAGAGTCTCAGGTTTGGTATTAGAAGCATTGAGATATCACATCTCATGCTATAGGAAGTGTCTCAGGATTGGAATGGGAAGGACTTGGATATCACATCTCATGCTATAGGGAGGGTCTCAAGTTTGATATTAGAAGCATTGAGATATCACATCTCATGCTATAGGAAGGGTCTCAGGATTGGAATGGAAGGAGTTGGATATCACATCTCATGCTAAAGGGAGGGTCTCTGGTTTTGAAGGGGAAGGATTTGGATATCACATCTCATGTTATAGGAAGGATCTCAGGTTTGGTATAGCAGTGAGATATCACATCTCTACTATCGGAAGGGTCTCAGGATTGGAATGGGAAGGAGTTGGATATCCCATCTCATGTTATAGGAAGAGTCTCAGGTTTGGTATTAGAAGCATTGAGATATCTCATCTCATGCTATAGGAAGGGTCTCAGGATTGGAATGGGAAGGAGTTGGATATCACATCTCATGCTATAGGAAGGGTCTCAGGTTTGGTATAAGCAGTGAGATATCACATCTCATGCTATAGGAAGTGTCTCAGGATTGTAATGGGAAGGAGTTGGATTTCACATCTCATGCTATAGGAAGGGTCTCAGGTTTGGTATAAGCATTGAGATATCACATCTCATGCTATAGGAAGGGTCTCAGGATTGGAATGGGAAGGAGTTGGATATCACATCTCATGCTATAGGAAGGGTCTCAGGTTTGGTATAAGCAGTGAGATATCACATCTCTACTATCGGAAGGGTCTCAGGATTGGAATGGGAAGGAGTTGGATATCCCATCTCATGTTATAGGAAGAGTCTCAGGTTTGGTATTAGAAGCATTGAGATATCTCATCTCATGCTATAGGAAGGGTCTCAGGATTGGAATGGGAAGGAGTTGGATATCACATCTCATGCTATAAGAAGGGTCTCAGGTTTGGTATAAGCAGTGAGATATCACATCTCATGCTATAGGAAGTGTCTCAGGATTGGAATGGGAAGAAGTTGGATATTACATCTCATGTTATAGGAAGGATCTCAGGTTTGGTATAAGCATTGAGATATCACATCTCTGTTATCGGAAGGGTCTAAGGATTGAAATGGGACGGAGTTGGATATTCCCATCTCATGTTATAGGAAGGGTCTCAGGATTGGAATGGGAAGGACTTGGATATCACATCTCATGCTATAGGGAGGGTCTCAAGTTTGATATTAGAAGCATTGAGATACCACATCTCATGATATCGGAAGGGTCTCAGGATTGGAATGGGAAGGAGTTGGATATCACATCTCATGATAAAGGAAGGGTCTAAGGTTTGGAAGGGGAAGGATTTGGATATCACATCTCATGTTATAGGACGGGTCTCAGGTTCTGTATTAGAAGCATTGAGATATCAAGTCTCATGGTATAGGAAGGGTCTCAGAATTGGAATGGGAAGGAGTTGGATATCACATCTCAAGCTATAGGAAGGGTCTCAGGATTGGAATGGGAAGGAGTTTGATATCACATCTCATGCCATAGTATGGGTCTCAGGTTTGGTAGAAGCATTGGGATATCACATCTCATGCTATCGGAAGGGTATCAGGATTGGATTTGGAAGGAGTTGGATATCACATCTCATGTTATAGGAAGGGTCTCAGGTTTGGTATAAGCATTGAGATATCACATCTCTGCTATCGGAAGTGTCTCAGGATTGGAATGGGAAGGAGTTGAATATCCCATCTCATGTGATAGGACGGGTCTCAGGTTTGTTATTAGAATCATTGAGATATCATATTGCATGCTGTAGGAAGGGTCTAAGGATTGGAATGGGAAGGACTTGGATATCACATCTCAAGCTATAAGTAGGCTCTCAGGTTTGGAAAGGGAAGGTGTTGGATATCACATTTCATGTTAGAGGAAGGATCTCAGGTTTGGTATTAGAGGCATTGAGATATCACATCTCATACTATAGGAAGGGTCTCAGGATTGGAATGGGAAGGAGTTGGATATCACATCTCATGCTATAGGAAGAGTCTCAGGTTTGGTATTAGAAGCATTGAGATATCACATCTCATGCTATAGGAAGTGTCTCAGGATTGGAATGTGAAGGACTTGGATATCACATCTCATGCTATAGGGAGGGTCTCAAGTTTGATATTAGAAGCATTGAGATATCACATCTCATGCTATAGGAAGGGACTCAGGATTGGAATGGGAAGGAGTTGGATATCACATCTCATGCTATAGGAAGGGTATCACGTTTGGTATAAGCAGTGAGATATCACATCTCATGCTATAGGAAGTGTCTCAGGATTGGAATGGGAAGGAGTTGGGTATCACACCTCATGTTATAGGAAGGATCTCAGGTTTGGTATAAGCATTGAGATATCACATCTCTGCTATCGGAAGGGTCTCAGGATTGGAATGGGAAGGAGTTGGATATTCCCATCTCATTTTATAGGAAGGGTATATCAGGTCTTAGCATGAGATGTGATATCCAGCTCCTTCCATTCCAATCCTGAGACCCTTCCGATAGCATGAGATGTGATATCTCAATGCTTCTAATATCAATACTGAGACCCTCCCTATAGCATGAGATGTGATATCTAAGTCTTTCCCATTCCAATCCTGAGACCCTTCCGATAGCAGAGATGTGATATCTCAATGCTTATACCAAACCTGAGACCCTTCCTATAGCACGAGATGTGATATCCAACTCCTTCCCATTCCAATCCTGAGACCCTTCCTATAGCATGAGATGTGATATCTCAATGCTTCTACCAAAACTGAGACCCTTCCTTTAGCATGAGATGTGATATCCAACTCCTTCCCATTCCAATCCTGAGACCCTTCCTATAGCATGAGATGTGATATCTCAATGCTTCTAATACCAAACCTGAGATCCTTCCTATAACATGAGATGTTATATCCAACTCCTTCCCATTCCTATCCTGAGACCCTTCCTATAGCATGAGATGTGATATCTCAATGCTTCTAATACCAAACCTGAGATCCTTCCGATAGCATGAGATGTGATATCTCAATGCTTCTACTACCAGACCTGAGACCCTCCCTTTAGCATGAGATGTGATATCCAATTCCTTCCCATTCCAATCCTGATACCCTTCTGATAGCATGAGATGTGATATCTCAATGCCTCTAATACCAAACCTGAGATCCTACCTCTAACATGAAATGTGATATCCAACTCCTTCCCTTTCCAAACCTGAGAGCCTTCCTACAGCATGAGATGTGATATCCAAGTCCTTCCCATTCCAATCCTGAGACCCTTCCTATAACATGAGATGTGATATCCAAATCCTTCCCATTCCAACCTGAGACCCTTCCTATAGCATGAGATGGGATATCCAACTCCTTCCAAATCTAATCCTGATATCCTTCCGATAGCATGAGATGTGATATCCCAATGCTTCTACAAAACCTGAGACCCATACCATGGCGTGAGATGTGATATCAAACTCCCGTCCTATACCATGAGACTTGATATCTCAATGCTTCTAATACCAAACCTGAGACCAGTCCAATAACATGAGATGTGATATCCAAATCCTTCCCCTTCCAAACCTTAGACCCTTCCTTTATCATGAGATGTGATATCCAACTCCTTCCCATTCCACTCCTGAGACCCTTCCTACAGCATGAGATGTGATATCTCAATGCTTCTAATACCAAACCTGAGACCCTTCCTATAACATGAGATGTGATATCCAAGTCCTTCCCATTCCAATCCTGAGACCCTTCCTATAGCATGAGATGTCATATCTCAATGCTTCTAATACCAAACCTGAGACCCTTCCTATAACATGAATTGTGATATCCAAGTCCTTCCCATTCCAATCTTGAGACCTTTCCAATAGCAGAGATGTGATATCTCAATGCTTATACCAAACCTGAGATCCTTCCTATGACATGAGATGTGATATCTAAATCCTTCTCATTCCAAACCTGAGACCCTTCCTACAGCATGTGATGTGATATCTCAATGCTTCTAATATCAAAACTGAGACCCGTCCCATAACATGAGATGGGATATTCAACTCCATCCCGTTCCAAACCTGATACCCTTCCTATAGCATGAGATGTGATATCCAATTCCTTCCCATCCCAATCCTGAGACCCTTCCTATAGCATGAGATGTCATATCTCAATGCTTCTAATACCAAACCTGAGACCCTTCCTATAACATGAATTGTGATATCCAAGTCCTTCCCATTCCAATCTTGAGACCTTTCCAATAGCAGAGATGTGATATCTCAATGCTTATACCAAACCTGAGATCCTTCCTATGACATGAGATGTGATATCTAAATCCTTCTCATTCCAAACCTGAGACCCTTCCTACAGCATGTGATGTGATATTTCAATGCTTCTAATATCAAAACTGAGACCCGTCCTATAACATGAGATGGGATATTCAACTCCATCCCGTTCCAAACCTGATACCCTTCCTATAGCATGAGATGTGATATCCAATTCCTTCCCATCCCAATCCTGAGACACCTCCGATAGCAGAGATGTGAAATCTCAATGCTTATACCAAACCTGAGACTCTTACTATAACATGAGATGTGATATCTAACTTCTTCCCGTTCCAAACCTGAGACCCTTCCTATAGCATGAGATGCGATATCCAACTCCTTCCCATTCCAATCCTGAGACCCTTCCCATAGCATGAGATGTGATATCTCAATGCTTCTAATACCAAACCTGTGATCCTTCCTATAACAAGAGATGTGATATCCAAATCCTTCCCCTTCCAAATCTGAGACCCTCCCTTTAGCATGAGATGTGATATCTCAATGCCTCTAATACCAAACCTGAGATCCTTCCGATAGCATGAGATGTGATATCTCAATGCTTCTAATACCAAACCTGAGATCCTTCCTATAACATGAGATGTGATATCCAACTCCTTCCCATTCCAATCCTGAGACCCTTCTGATAGCATGAGATGTGATATCTCAATGCCTCTAATACCAAACCTGAGATCCTACATCTAACATGAAATGTGATATCCAACTCCTTCCCTTTCCAAACGTGAGACCCTCCCTATAGAATGAGATGTGATATCCAAGTCCTTCCCATTCCAATCCTGAGACCCTTCCTATAGCATGAGATGTGATATCTCAATGCTTCTAATACCAAACCTGAGACCCTTCCTATAACGTAAGATGGGATATCCAACTCCTTCCCATTCCAATCCTGAGACCCTTCCGATAGCAGAGATGTGATATCTCAATGCTTATACCAAACCTGAGACCCTTCCTGTGGCATGAGATGTCATATACAACTCCTTCCCATTGCAATCCTGAGACCCTTCCTATAGCATGAGATGTGATATCTCAATACTTATTCCAATCCTGAGACCCTTCCTATAACATGAGATGTTATGTCTCAATGCTTCTAATACCAAACCTGAGATCCTTCCTATGGCATGAGATGTCATATAAAACTCCTTCCCATTCCAATCCTGAGACCCTTCCCATAGCATGAGATGTGATATCGAACTCCTTCCCATTCCAATCCTGCGACCCTTCCTATAGCATGAGATTTGATATCTCAATGCTTCTAATACCAAACCTGAGATCCTTCCGATAGCATGAAATGTGATATCTGAATGCTTCTAATACCAAACCTGAGATCATTCCTATAACACGAGATGTAATATCCAAATCCTTCCCCTTCCAAACCTGAGACCCTCCCTTTAGCATGAGATGTGATATCCAACTACTTCCCATTCCAATCCTGAGACCCTTCCTATAGCATGAGATGTGATGTCTCAATGCTTCTAATACCAAACCTGAGATCCTTCCTATAACATGAGATGTGATATCCAACTCCTTCCCATTCCAATCCTGAGACACTTCCTATAGCATGAGAAGTGATATCTCCATGCTTATACCAAACCTGAGACCCTTCCTATAGCATGAGATGTGATATCCAACTCCTTCCCGTTCCAAACCTGAGACCCTTCCTACAGCATATGTGATATCCAACTCCTTCCCATTCCAAACATGAGACCCTTCCTATAGCAAGAATGTAATATCCAACTCCTACCCATTCCAATCCTGAGACCATTCCTATAGCATGAGATGTGATATCTCAATGCTTCTAATACCAAACCTGAGATACTTCCTATGACATGAGATGTGATATCCAATTCCTTCCCATTCCAAACCTGAGATCCTTCCTACAGCATGCGATGTGATATCTCAATGCTTCTAATACCAAACCTGAGACCCGTCCTATAACATGAGATGGGATATCCAACTCCTTACCGTTCCAAACCTGATACCCTTCCTATAGCATGAGATGTGATATCCAACACCTTCCCATCCCAATCCTGAGACACCTCCGATAGCAGAGATGTGATATCTCAATGCTTATACCAAACCTGAGACCCTTCCTATAGCATGAGATGTGATATCCAACTCCTTCCCATTCCAATCCTGAGACCCTTCTGATAGCATGAGATGTGATATCTCAATGCTTCTAATACCAAACCTGTGATCCTTCCTATAGCATGAGATGTGATATCCAACTCCTTCCAATTCCAATCCTGAGACCCTTCCTACAGCATGAGATGTGATATCTCAATGCTTCTAATACCAAACCTGAGACCCTTCCTATAACATGAGATGGGAATATCCAACTCCTTCCCATTCCAATCCTGAGACCCTTCCGATAGCAGAGATGTGATATCTCAATGCTTATACCAAACCTGAGATCCTTCCTATAACATGAGATGTGATATCCAACTCCTTCCCATTCCATTCCTGAGACCCTTCCTATAGCATGAGATGTGATATCTCACTGCTTATACCAAACCTGAGACCCTTCCTATAGCATGAGATGTGATATCCAACTCCTTCCCATTCCAATCCTGAGACCCTTCCTATAGCATGAGATGTGATATCTCAATGCTTCTAATATCAAACTTGAGACCCTCCCTATAGCATGAGATGTGATATCCAAGTCCTTCCCATTCCAATCCTGAGACACTTCCTATAGCATCATATGTGATATCCAATGCTTATAATACCAAACCTGAGACTCTTCCTATAACATGAGATGGGATATCCAACTCCTTCCCATTCCAATCCTGAGACCCTTCCGATAGCAGAGATGTGATATCTCAATGCTTATACGAAACCTGAGACCCTTCCTACGGCATGAGATGTCATATACAACTCCTTCCCATTCCAATCCTGAGACCCTTCCTATAGCATGAGATGTGATATCTCAATGCTTATACCAAACCTGAGACCCTTCCTATAGCATGAGATGTGATATCCAAATCCTTCCCATTCCAATCCTGAGACCCTTCCTATAGCATGAGATGTGATGTCTCAATGCTTCTAATACCAAACCTGAGATCCTTCCTATAACATGAGATGTGATATCCAACTCCTTCCATTCCAATCCAGAGGCCCTTCCTATAGCATGAGATGTTATATCTCAATACTTATACCAATCCTGAGACCCTTCTATAGCATGAGATGTGATACCCAACTCCTTCCCATTCCAATCCTGAGACGCTTCCTATAGCATGAGATGTGATATCTCAATGCCTCTAATACCAAACCTGAGATCCTTCCTCTAACATGAAATGTGATATCCAACTCCTTCCCTTTCCAAATCTGAGAGCCTATCTATAGCATGAGATGTGATATCCAAGTCCTTCCCATTCCAATCCTTAGACCCTTCCTGCAGCGTGCAATATGATATCTCAATGATTCTAATAACAAACCTGAGACCCGTCCTATAACATGAGATGGGATATCCAACTCCTTCCCGTTCCAAACCTGAGACCCTTCCTATAGCATATGTGATATCCAACTCCTTCCCATTCCAAACATGAGACCCTTCCTATAGCAAGAATGTAATATCCAACTCCTTCCCATTCCAACCCTGAGACCATTCCTATAGCATGAGATGTGATATCTCAATGCTTCTAATACCAAACCTGAGATCCTTCCTATGACATGAGATGTGATATCCAATTCCTCCCCATTCCAAACCTGAGAACCTTCCTACAGCATGCAATGTGATATCTCAATGCTTCTAATACCAAACCTGAGACCAGTCCTATAACATGAGATTGGATATCCAACTCCCTCCCCTTCCAAACCTGAGACCCTTCCTATAGCATGAGATGTGATATCCAACTTCTTCCCATTCCAATCCTGAGACCCTTCCTATAACATGAGATGTGATGTCTCAATGCTTCTAATACCAAACCTGATTTCTTTCCTATAACATGAGATGTGATATCCAACTCCTTCCCATTCCAATCCTGAGACCCTTCCTATAGCATGAGATGTGATATCTCAATGCTTATACCAAACCTGAGACCCTTCCTATAGTTTGAGATGTGATATCCAACTCCTTCCCATTCCAATCCTGAGACCCTTCCTATAGCATGAGATGTGATATCTCAAGGCCTCTAATACCAAACCTGAGATCCTTCCTCTAACATGAAATGTGATATCCAACTCCTTCCCCTGCCAAACCTGAGAGCCTTCCTATAGCATGAGATATGATATCCAAGTCCTTCCCATTCCAATCCTGAGACCCTTCCTATAACATGAAATGTGATATCCAACTCCATCCCATTCCAACCTGAGACCTTTCCTATAGCATGAGATGGGATATCCAACTCCTTCCAAATCCAATACTGATACCATTCCGATAGCATGAGATGTGATATCCCAATGCTTCTACCAAATCTGAGACCCATACTATGGCATGAGATGTGATATCAAACTCCTTCCCATTCCAATCCTGAGACCCTTCCTATAGCTTGAGATGTGATATCCAACTTCTTCCCATTCCAATTCTGAGACCCTTCCTATACCATGAGACTTGATATCTCAATGCTTCTAATACCAAACCTGAGACCCGTCCTATAACATGAGATGTGATATCCAAATCCTTCCCCTTCCAAACCTTAGACCCTTCCTTTATCATGAGATGTGATATCCAACTCCTTCCCATTCCAATCCTGAGACCCTTCCGATATCATGACATTTGTTATCTCAATGCTTCTAATATCAAACTTGAGACCCTCCCTATAGCATGAGATGTGACATCCAAGTCCTCCCCATTCCAATCCTGAGACCCTTCCTATAGCATGAGATGTGATATCTCAATGCTTCTAATACCAAACCTGAGACCCTTCCTATAACATGAGATGGGATATCCAACTCAGATGGGATATCCAACTCCTTCCCATTCCAATCCTGAGACCCTTCCTATAGCAGAGATGAGATATCTCAATGCTTATATCAAACCTGAGACCCTTCCTATGGCCTGAGATGTCATTTACAACTCCTTCCCATTCCAATCCTGAAACCCTTCCTATAGCATGAGATGTGATATCTCAATGCTTATACCAAATCTGAGACCCTTCCTATAGCATAAGATGTGATATCCAACTCCTTCCCATTCCAATCCTGAGACCCTTCCTATAGCATGAGATGTGATGTCTCAGTGCTTCCAATACCAAACCTGAGATCCTTCCTATAACATGAGATGTGATATCCAACTCCTTCCCATTCCAATCCTGAGACCCTTATGATAGCATGAGATTTGATATCGCAATGCCTCTTATACCAAACCTGAGATCCTTCCGATAGCATGAGATGTGATATCTCAATGCTTCTAATACCAAACCTGAGATCCTACCTCTAACATGAAATGTGATATCCATCTCCTTCCCTTTCCAAACCTGAGACCCTGCCTATAGCATGATATGTGATATCCAAGTCCTTCCCATTCCAATCCTGAGACCCTTCCTATAGCATGTGATGTGATATCTCAATGCTTATACCAAACCTGAGACCCTTCCTATGGCATGAGATGGCATATACAACTCCTTCCCATTCCAATCCTGAGACCCTTCCTATAGCATTAGATGTGATATCTCAATGCTTATACCAAACCTGAGACACTTCCTATAGCATGAGATGTGATATCCAACTTCTTCCCATTCCAATCCTGAGACCCTTCCTATAGCATGAGATGTGATATCTCAATGCTTATACCAAACCTGAGACCCTTCCTATAGCTTGAGATGTGATATCCAACTCCTTCCCATTCCAATCCTGAGACCCTTCCTATAGCATGAGATGTGATATCTCAAGGCCTCTAATACCAAACCTGAGATCCTTCCTCTAACATGAAATGTGATATCCAACTCCTTCCCCTTCCAAACCTGAGAGCCTTCCTATAGCATGAGATATGATATCCAAGTCCTTCCCATTCCAATCCTGAGACCCTTCCTATAACATGAAATGTGATATCCAACTCCTTCCCATTCCAACCTGAGACCCTTCCTATAGCATGAGATGGGATATCCAACTCCTTCCCATTCCAATCCTGAGACCCTTCTTATACCATGAGACTTGATATCTCAATGCTTCTAATACCAAACCTGAGACCCGTCCTATAACATGAGATGTGATATCTAAATCCTTCCCCTTCCAAACCTTAGACCCTTCCTTTATCATGAGATATGATATCCAACTCCTTCCCATTCCAATCCTGAGACCCTTCCGATATCATGAGATGTGATATCTCAATGCTTATACCAAATCTGAGACCCTTCCTATGGCCTGAGATGTCATATACAACTCCTTCCCATTCCAATCCTGAGACCCTTCCTATAGCATGAGATGTGATATCTCAATGCTTATACCAAATCTGAGACCCTTCCTATAGCATGAGATGTGATATCCAACTCCTTCCCATTCCAATCCTGAGACCCTTCCTAAAGCATGAGAAGTGATATCTCCATGCTTATACCAAACCTGAGACCCTTCCTGTAGCATAAGATGTGATATCCAAATCCTTCCCATTCCAATCCTGAGACCCTTCCTATAGCATGAGATGTGATATCTCAATGCTTATACCAAACCTGAGACCCTTCCTGTAGCATGAGATGTGATATCCAACTCCTTCCCATTCCAATCCTGAGACCCTTCCGATATCATGAGATGTGATATCTCAATGCTTATACCAAATCTGAGACCCTTCCTATAGCATGAGATGTGATATCCAACACCTTCCCATTCCAATCCTGAGACCCTTCCTATAGCATGAGAAGTGATATCTCCATGCTTATACCAAACCTGAGACCCTTCCTATAGCATGAGATGTGATATCCAAATCCTTCCCATTCCAATCCTGAGACCCTTTCTATAGCATGGGATGTGATATCTCAATGCTTATACCAAACCTGAGAGCCTACCTATAGCATGAGATGTGATATCCAAGTCCATCCCATTCCAATCCTTAGACCCTACCTACAGCATGCAATGTGATATCTCAATGGTTCTAATACCAAAGGTCTCAGGATTGGAATGGGAAGGAGTTGTATATGACATCTCAGGCCTTAGGAAGGGTCTCAGGTTTGGTATAAGCATTGAGATATCACATCTCTGCTATCGGAAGGGTCTCAGGATTGGAATGGGAAGGAGTTGGATATCCCATCTCATGTTATAGGAAGGGTCTCAGGTTTGGTATTAGAAGCATTGAGATATCACATCTCATGCTATAGGAAGGGTCTCAGGATTGGAATGGGAAGGACTTGGATGTCACATCTCATGCTATAGGGAGGGTCTCAAGTTTGATATTAGAAGCATTGAGATAACAAATCTCATGATATCGGAAGGGTCTCAGGATTGGAATGGGAAGGAGTTGGATATCACATCTCATGATAAAGGAAGGGTCTAAGGTTTGGAAGGGGAAGGATTTGGATATCACATCTCATGTTATAGGACGGGTCTCAGGTTTGGTATTAGAAGCATTGAGATATCAAGTCTCATGGTATAAGAAGGGTCTCAGAATTGGAATGGGAAGGAGTTGGATATCACATCTCAAGCTATAGGAAGCGTCTCAGGATTGGAATGGGAAGGAGTTTGATATCACATCTCATGCCATAGTATGGGTCTCAGGTTTGGTAGAAGCATTGGGATATCACATCTCATGCTATCGGAAGGGTATCAGTATTGGGTTTGGAAGGAGTTGGATATCCCATCTCATGCTATAGGAAGGGTCTCAGGTTAGAATGGGAAGGAGTTGGATATCACATTTCATGTTATAGGAAGGGTCTCAGGATTGGAATGGGAAGGACTTGGATATCATATCTCATGCTATAGGAAGGCTCTCAGGTTTGGAAGGGGAAGGAGTTGGATATCACATTTCATGTTAGAGGAAGGATCTCAGGTTTGGTATTAGAGGCCTTGAGATATCACATCTCATGCTATAGGAAGGGTCTCAGGATTGGAATGGGAAGGAGTTGGATATCACATCTCAAGCTATAGGAAGGGTCTCAGGTTTGGTATAAGCATTGAGATATCACATCTCATGCTATAGGAAGGGTCTCAGGATTGGAATGGGAAGAAGTTGGATATCACATCTCATGCTATAGGAAGGGTCTCAGGTTTGGTATAAGCATTGAGATATCACATCTCATGCTATAGGAAGGGTCTCAGGGTTGGAATGGGAAGGAGTTGTATATGACATCTCATGCCATAGGAAGGGTCTCAGGTTTGGTATAAGCATTGAGATATCACATCACATGCTATAGGAAGGGTCTCAGGATTGGAATGGGAAGGACTTGGATATCACATCTCATGCTATAGGCAGGGTCTCAGGTTTGGAAAGGGAAGGAGATGGATATCACATTTCATGTTAGAGGTAGGATCTCAGGTTTGGTATTAGAGGCATTGAGATATCACATCTCATGCTATCAGAAGGGTCTCAGGATTGGAATGGGAAGGAGTTGGATATCACATTTCATGTTAGAGGTAGGATCTCAGGTTTGGTATTAGAGGCATTGAGATATCACATCTCATACTATAGGAAGGATCTCAGGTTTGGTATTAGAAGCATTGAGATATCACATCTCATGCTATCGGAAGGATCTCAGGTTTGGTATAAGAGGCATTGAGATATCACATCTCATGCTATCATAAGGGTCTCAGGATTGGAATGGGAAGGAGTTGGATATCACATCTCATGTTATAGGAAGGATCTCAGGTTTGGTATTAGAAGCATTGAGACATCACATCTCATGCTATAGGAAGGGTCTCAGGATTGGAATGGGAAGGAGTTGGATATCACATCTCATGCTATAGGAAGGGTCTCAGGTTTGGTATAAGCATTGAGATATCACATCTCATGCTATAGGAAGGGTCTCAGGATTGGAATGGGAAGGATTTGGATATCACATCTTATGCTATAGGAAGGGTCTCAGGTTTGTATAAGCATTGAGATATCACATCTCATGCTATAGGAAGGGTCTCAGGATTGGAATGGGAAGAAGTTGGATATCACATCTCATGCTATAGGAAGGGTCTCAGGTTTGGTATAAGCATTGAGATATCACATCTCATGCTATAGGAAGGGTCTCAGGATTGGAATGGGAAAGACTTGGATATCACATCTCATGCTATAGGCAGGGTCTCAGGTTTGGAAAGGGAAGGATTTGGAAATCACATCTCATATTATAGGAAGGATCTCAGGTTTGGTATTAGAAGCATTGAGATATCACATCTCATGCTATCATAAGGGTCTCAGGATTGGAATGGGAAGGAGTTGGATATCACATCTCATGTTATAGGAAGGATCTCAGGTTTGGTATTAGAAGCATTGAGACATCACATCTCATGCTATAGGAAGGGTCTCAGGATTGGAATGGAAAGGAGTTGGATATCACATCTCATGCTATAGGAAGGGTCTCAGGTTTGGTATAAGCATTGAGATATCACATCTCATGCTATAGGAAGGGTCTCAGGATTGGAATGGGAAGGATTTGGATATCACATCTTATGCTATAGGAAGGGTCTCAGGTTTGGTATAAGCATGGAGATATCACTTCTCATGCTATAGGAAGGGTCTCAGGATTGGAATGGGAAGGAGTTGGATATCACATATCATGCTATAGGAAGGGTCTCAGATTTGGTATAAGCATTGAGATATCACATCTCATGCTATAGGAAGGGTCTCAGGATTGGAATGGGAAGGAGTTGTATATGACATCTCAGGCCATAGGAAGGGTCTCAGATTTGGTATAAGCATTGAGATATCACATCTCATGATATCGGAAGGGTCTCAGGATTGGAATGGGAAGGAGTTGGATATCACATCTCATGATAAAGGAAGGGTCTAAGGTTTGGAAGGGGAAGGATTTGGATATCACATCTCATGTTATAGGACGGGTCTCAGGTTTGGTATTAGAAGCATTGAGATATCAAGTCTCATGGTATAAGAAGGGTCTCAGGATTGGAATGGGAAGGAGTTTGATATCACATCTCATGCCATAGTATGGGTCTCAGGTTTGGTAGAAGCATTGGGATATCACATCTCATGCTATCGGAAGGGTACAGTATTGGATTTGGAAGGAGTTGGATATCCCATCTCATGCTATAGGAAGGGTCTCATGTTGGAATGGGAAGGAGTTGGATATCACATTTCATGTTATAGGAAGGGTCTCAGGATTGGAATGGGAAGGACTTGGATATCATATCTCATGCTATAGGAAGGCTCTCAGGTTTGGAAGGGGAAGGAGTTGGATATCACATTTCATGTTAGGGGAAGGATCTCAGGTTTGGTATTAGAGGCCTTGAGATATCACATCTCATGCTATAGGAAGGGTCTCAGGATTGGAATGGGAAGGAGTTGGATATCACATCTCAAGCTATAGGAAGGGTCTCAGGTTTGGTATAAGCATTGAGATATCACATCTCATGCTATAGGAAGGGTCTCAGGATTGGAATGGGAAGAAGTTGGATAGCACATCTCATGCTATAGGAAGGGTCTCAGGTTTGGTATAAGCATTGAGATATCACATCTCATGCTATAGGAAGGGTCTCAGGATTGGAATGGGAAGGAATTGTATATGCCATCTCATGCCATAGGAAGGGTCTCAGGTTTGGTATAAGCATTGATATATCACATCACATGCTATAGGAAGGGTCTCAGGATTGGAATGGGAAGGACTTGGATATCACATATCATGCTATAGGCAGGGTCTCAGGTTTGGAAAGGGAAGGAGATGGATATCACATTTCATGTTAGAGGTAGGATCTCAGGTTTGGTATTAGAGGCATTGAGATATCACATCTCATGCTATCAGAAGGGTCTCAGGATTGGAATGGGAAGGAGTTGGATATCACATCTCATGCTAAAGGGAGGGTCTCAGGTTTGGAAGGGGAAGGATTTGGAAATCACATCTCATATTATAGGAAGGATCTCAGGTTTGGTATTAGAAGCATTGAGATATCACATCTCATGCTATAGGAAGGATCTCAGGTTTGGTATAAGAGGCATTGAGATATCACATCTCATGCTATCATAAGGGTCTCAGGATTGGAATGGGAAGGAGTTGGATATCACATCTCATGTTATAGGAAGGATCTCAGGTTTGGTATTGGAAGCATTGAGACATCACATCTCATGTTATAGGAAGGGTCTCAGGATTAGAATGGGAAGAAGTTGGATATCACATCTCATTCTATAGGAAGGGTCTCAGGTTTGGCATAAGCATTGAGATATCACATCTCATGCTATAGGAGGGGTCTCAGGATTGGAATGGAAAGGAGTTGTATATGACATCTCATGCCATAGGAAGGGTCTCAGGTTTGGTATAAGCATTGAGATATCACATCACATGCTATAGGAAGGGTCTCAGGATTGGAATGGGAAGGACTTGGATATCACATCTCATGCTATCAGAAGGGTCTCAGGATTGGAATGGGAAGGAGTTGGATATCACATCTCATGCTAAAGGTAGGGTCTCAGGTTTGGAAGGGGAAGGATTTGGATATCACATCTCATGTTATAGGAAGGATCTCAGGTTTGGTATTAGAAGCATTGAGATATCACATCTCATGCTATCGGAAGTATCTCAGGTTTGGTATTAGAAGCATTGAGATATCACATCTCATGCTATCGGAAGGATCTCAGGTTTGGTATTAGAAGCATTGAGATATCACATCTCATGCTATCAGAAGGGTCTTAGGATTAGAATGGGAAGGAGTTGGATATCACATCTCATGCTAAAGGGAGGGTCTCAGGTTTGGAAGGGGAAGGAGTTGGATATCACATCTTTAGAAGTATTGAGATATCACATCTCATGCTATAGGAAGGGTCTCAGGATTGGAATGGGAAGGAGTTGGATATCACATCTCAAGCTATAGGAAGGGTCTCAGGTTTGGTATAAGCATTGAGATATCACATCACATGCTATAGGAAGGGTCTCAGGAATGGAATGGGAAGGAGTTGGATATCACATCTCATGTTATAGGAAAGATCTCAGGTTTGGTATTAGAAGCATTGAGACATCACATCTCATGTTATAGGAAGGGTCTCAGGATTGGAATGGGAAGAAGTTGGATATCACATCTCATGCTATAGGAAGAGTCTCAGGTTTGGTATAAGCATTGAGATATCACATCTCATGATATAGGAAGGGCTCAGGATTGGAATGGGAAGGAGTTGTATATGACATCTCATGCCATAGGAAGGGTCTCAGGTTTGGTATAAGCATTGAGATATCACATCACATGCTATAGGAAGGGTCTCAGGATTGGAATGGGAAGGACTTGGATATCACATCTCATGCTAAAGGGAGGGTCTCAGGTTTGGAAGGGGAAGGATTTGGATATCACATCTCATGTTATAGGAAGGATCTCAGGTTTGGTATAAGAAGCATTGAGATATCACATCTCATGCAATCGGAAGAATCTCAGATTTGGTATTAGAGGCATTGAGATATCACATCTCATGCTATCATAAGGGTCTCAGGATTGGAATGGGAAGGAGTTGGATATCACATCTCATGCTATAGGAAGGATCTCAGGTTTGGAACGGGAAGGAGTTGGATATCACATCTCATGTTATAGGAAGAGTCTCAGATTTGGTATAAGCATTGAGATATCACATCTCTGCAATCGGAAGTGTCTCAGGATTGGGATGGGAAGGAGTTGGATATCCCATCTCATGCTATAGGAAGGGTCTCAGGTTTGGAACGGGAAGGAGTTGGATATCCCATCTCATGTTATAGGACTGGTCTCAGGTTTGGTATTAGAAGCATTGAGATATCACATCACATGCTGTAGGAAGGGTCTCAGGTTTGGAATGGGAAGGAATTGGATATCACATCTCATGTTATAGGAAGGGTCTCAGGTTTGCTATAAGCATTGAGATATCACATCTCTGCTATCGGAAGTGTCTCAGGATTGGAATGGGAAGGAGTTGGATATCACATCTCATGTTATAGGACGGGTCTCAGGTTTGTTATTAGAATCATTGAGATATCATATTGCATGCTGTAGGAAGGGTCTAAGGATTGGAATGGGAAGGACTTGGATATCACATCTCATGCTATAGGTAGGCTCTCAGGTTTGGAAAGGGAAGGAGTTGGATATCACATTTCATGTTAGAGGAAGGATCTCAGGTTTGGTATTAGAGCCATTGGATATCACATCTCATGCTATAGGAAGGGTCTCAGGATTGGAATGGGAAGGAGTTGGATATCACATCTCATGCTATAGGAAGGGTTTTAGGTTTGGTATAAGCATTGAGATATCACATCTCATGCTATAGGAAGGGTCTCAGGATTGGAATGGGAAGGATCTGTATATGACATCTCATGCCATAGGAAGGGTCTCAGGTTTGGTATAAGCATTGAGATATCACATCTCTGCTTTCGGAAGGGTCTCAGGATTGGAATGGGAAGGAGTTGGATATCCCATCTCATGTTATAGGAAGAGTCTCAGGTTTGGTATTAGAAGCATTGAGATATCACATCTCATGCTATAGGAAGTGTCTCAGGATTGGAATGGGAAGGACTTGGATATCACATCTCATGCTATAGGGAGGGTCTCAAGTTTGATATTAGAAGCATTGAGATATCACATCTCATGCTATAGGAAGGGTCTCAGTATTGGAATGTGAAGGAGTTGGATATCACATCTCATGCTATAGGAAGGGTCTCAGGTTTGGTATAAGCATTGAGATATCACATCTCTGCTATCGGAAGGGTCTCAGGGTTGGAATGGGAAGGAGTTGGATATTCCCATCTCACGTTATAGGAAGGGTCTATCAGGTCTTAGCATGAGACTCTTCCTATAACATGAGATGTGATATCCAACTCCTTCCCATTCCAATCCTGAGACCCTTCCGATAGCTTGAGATGTGATATCTCAATGCTTCTAATATCAATACTGAGACCCTCCCTATAGCATGAGATGTGATATCTAAGTCCTTCCCATTCCAATCCTGAGACCCTTCCGATAGCAGAGATGTGATATCTCAATGCTTATACCAAACCTGAGACCCTTCCTATAGCATGAGATGTGATATCCAACTCCTTCCCATTCCAATCCTGAGACCCTTCCTATAGCATGATATGTGAAATCTCAATGCTTCTACCAAAACTGAGACCCTTCCTTTAGCATGAGATGTGATATCCAACTCCTTCCCATTCCAATCCTGAGACCAGTCCTATAGCATGAGATGTGATATCTCAATGCTTCTAATAGCAAACCTGAGATCCTTCCTATAACATGAGATGTGATATCCAACTCCTTCCCATTCCAATCCTGAGACCCTTCCTATAGCATGAGATGTGATATCTCAATGCTTCTAATACCAAACCTGAGATCCTTCCGATAGCATGAGATGTGATATCTCAATGCTTCTAATACCAAACCTGAGATCCTTCCTATAACATGAGATGTGATATCCAAATCCTTCCCCTTCCGAACCTGAGACCCTCCCTTTAGCATGAGATGTGATATCCAACTCCTTCCCATTCCAATCCTGATACCCTTCTGATAGCATGAGATGTGATATCTCAATGCCTCTAATACCAAACCTGAGATCCTACCTCTAACATGAAATGTGATATCCAACTCCTTCCCTTTCCAAACCTGAGAGCCTTCCTACAGCATGAGATGTGATATCCAAGTCCTTCCCATTCCAATCCTGAGACCCTTCCTATAACATGAGATGTCATATCCAACTCCTTCCCATTCCAACCTGAGACCCTTCCTATAGCATGAGATGGGATATCCAACTCCTTCCAAATCCAATCCTGATACCCTTCCGATAGCATGAGATGTGATATCCCAATGCTTCTACAAAACCTGAGACCCATACCATGGCATGAGATGTGATATCAAACTCCCGTCCTACACCATGAGACTTGATATCTCAATGCTTCTAATACCAAACCTGAGACCGGTCCAATAACATGAGATGTGATATCCAAATCCTTCCCCTTCCAAACCTTAGACCCTTCCTTTATCATGAGATGTGATATCCAAGTCCTTCCCATTCCATTCCTGAGACCCTTCCTATAGCATGAGATGTGATATCTCAATGCTTCTAATACCAAACCTGAGACCCTTCCTATAACATGAGATGTGATATCCAAGTCCTTCCCATTTCAATCCTGAGACCCTTCCTATAGCATGAGATGTGATATCTCAATGCTTCTAATACCAAACCTGGGACCCTTCCTATAACATGAATTCTGATATCCAAGTCCTTCCCATTCCAATCCTGAGACCCTTCCGATAGCAGAGATGTGATATCTCAATGCTTCTAATATCAAACCTGAGACCTGTCCTATAACATGAGATGGGATATCCAACTCCTTCCCGTTCCAAACCTGATACCCTTCCTATAGCATGAGATGTGATATTCAATTCCTTCCCATCCCAATCCTGAGATACCTCCGATAGCAGAGATGTGATATCTAGATGCTTATACCAAACCTGAGACTCTTCCTATAACATGAGATGTGATATCTAACTCCTTCCCGTTCCAAACCTGAGACCCTTCCTATAGCATGAGATGTGATATCCAACTCCTTCCCATTCCAATCCTGAGACCCTTCCTATAGCATGAGATGTGATATCTCAATGCTTATACCAAATCTGAGACCCTTCCTATAGCATAAGATGTGATATCCAACTCCTTCCCATTCCAATCCTGAGACCCTTCCTATAGCATGAGATGTGATATCTCAATGCTTCTAATACCAAACCTGAGATCCTTCCTATAACATGAGATGTGATATCCAACTCCTTCCCATTCCAATCCTGAGACCCTTATGATAGCATGAGATGTGATATCTCAATGCCTCTAATACCAAACCTGAGATACTTCCGATAGCATGAGATGTGATATCTCAATGCTTTTAATACCAAACCTGAGATCCTACCTCTAACATGAAATGTGATATCCATCTCCTTCCCTTTCCAAACCTGAGACCCTGCCTATAGCATGAGATGTGATATTCAAGTCCTTCCCATTCCAATCCTGAGACTCTTCCTATAGCATGTGATGTGATATCTCAATGCTTATACCAAACCTGAGACCCTTCCTATGGCATGAGATGTCATATACAACTCCTTCCCATTCCAATCCTGAGACCCTTCCTATAGCATGAGATGTGATATCTCAATGCTTATACCAAACCTGAGACCCTTCCTATAGCATGAGATGTGATATCCAACTCCTTCCCATTCCAATCCTGAGACCCTTCCTATAACATGAGATGTGATGTCTCAATGCTTCTAATACCAAACCTGAGATCCTTCCTACGGCATGAGATGTCATATAAAACTCCTTCCCATTCCATTCCTGAGACCCTTCCTATAGCATGAGATGTGATATCCAACTCCTTCCCATTCCAATCCTGAGACCCTTCCTATAGCATGAGATGTGATATCCAAATCCTTCCCATTCCAATCGTGAGACCCTTCCTATAGCATGAGATGTGATATCTCAATGCTTATACCAAACCTGAGACCCTTCCTATGGCATGAGATTTGATATCCAAATCCTTCCCATTCCAATCCTGAGACCCTTCCTATAGCATGAGATGTGATATCCAAATCCTTCCCCTTCCAAACCTGAGACCCTCCCTTTAGCATGAGATGTGATATCCAACTTCTTCCCATTCCAATCCTGAGACCCTTCTGATAGCATGAGATGTTATATCTCAATGCCTCTAATACCAAACCTGAGATCCTACCTCTAACATGAAATGTGATATCCAACTCCTTCCCCTTCTAAACCTGGGAGCCTTCCTATAACATGAGATGTGATATCGAAGTGCTTCCCATTCCAATCCTGAGACCCTTCCTATAACATGAGATGTGATATCCAACTCCTTCCGATTCCAATCCTGAGACCCTTCCTATAGCATGTGATGTGATATCTCAATGCGTATACCAAACCTGAGACCCTTCCTATGGCATGAGATGTCATATACAACTCCTTCCCATTCCAATCTTGAGACCCTTCCTATAGCATGAGATGTGATATCTCAATGCTTATACCAAACCTGAGACCCTTCCTATGGCATGAGATGTCATATACAACTCCTTCCCATTCCAATCCTGAGACCCTTCCTATAGCATGAGATGTGATATCTCAATGCTTATACCAAACCTGAGACCCTTCCTATAGCATGAGATGTGATATCCAACTCCTTCCCATTCCAATCCTGAGACCCTTCCTATAACATGAGATGTGATGTCTCAATGCTTCTAATACCAAACCTGAGATCCTTCCTACGGCATGAGATGTCATATAAAACTCCTTCCCATTCCATTCCTGAGACCCTTCCTATAGCATGAGATGTGATATCCAACTCCTTCCCATTCCAATCCTGAGACCCTTCCTATAGCATGAGATGTGATATCCAAATCCTTCCCATTCCAATCGTGAGACCCTTCCTATAGCATGAGATGTGATATCCAAAACCTTCCCTTTCCAAAACTGAGAGCCTACCTATAGCATGAAATGTGATATCCAACTCCTTCCCATTCCAATCCTGAGACCCTTCTTATAGCATGAGATGTGATATCTCAATGCTTATACCAAACCTGAGACCCTTCCTATGGCATGAGATTTGATATCCAAATCCTTCCCATTCCAATCCTGAGACCCTTCCTATAGCATGAGATGTGATATCCAAATCCTTCCCCTTCCAAACCTGAGACCCTCCCTTTAGCATGAGATGTGATATCCAACTTCTTCCCATTCCAATCCTGAGACCCTTCTGATAGCATGAGATGTTATATCTCAATGCCTCTAATACCAAACCTGAGATCCTACCTCTAACATGAAATGTGATATCCAACTCCTTCCCCTTCTAAACCTGGGAGCCTTCCTATAACATGAGATGTGATATCGAAGTGCTTCCCATTCCAATCCTGAGACCCTTCCTATAACATGAGATGTGATATCCAACTCCTTCCCATTCCAATCCTGAGACCCTTCCTATAGCATGAGATGTGATGTCTCAATGCTTCTAATACCAAATCTGAGATCCTTCCTATAACATGAGATGTGATATCCAACTCCTTCCCATTGCAATCTTGAGACCCTTCCTATAGCATGAGATGTGATATCTCAATGCCTCTAATACCAAACCTGAGATCCTACCTCTAAAATGAAATTTGATATGCAACTCCTTCCCCTTCCAAACCTGATAGCCTTCCTATAGCATGAGATGTGTTATCCAAGTCCTTCCCATTCCAATCCTGATACCCTTTCTATAGCATGTGATGTGATATCTCAATGCTTATACCAAACCTGAGACCCTTCCTATAGCATGAGATGTGATATCCAAATCCTTCCCATTCCAAACGTGAGACCCTTCCTATAGCATGAGATGTGATATCTCAATGCCTCTAATACCAAACCTGAGATCCTACCTCTAAAATGAAATTTGATATGCAACTCCTTCCCCTTCCAAACCTGATAGCCTTCCTATAGCATGAGATGTGTTATCCAAGTCCTTCCCATTCCAATCCTGATACCCTTCCTATAACATGAGATGTGATATCCAATTCCATCCCATTCCAACCTGAGACCCTTCCTATAGCATGAGATGGGACATCCAACTCCTTCCAAATCCAATCCTGATACCCTTCCGATAGCATGAGATGTGATATCCCAATGCTTCTACAAAACCTGAGACCCATACCATGGCATGAGATGTGATATCAAACTCCTTCCCATTCCAATCCTGACACCCTTCCTATAGCTTGAGATGTGATATCCAACTCCTTCCCATTCCAATTCTGAGACCCGTCCTATACCATGGGACTTGATATCTCAATGCTTCTAAAACCAAACCTGAGACCGGTCCTATAACATGAGATGTGATATCCAAATCCTTCCCCTTCCAAACCTTAGACCCTTCCTTTATCATGAGATGTGATATCCAAGTCGTTCCCATTCCAATCCTGAGACCCTTCCTATAGCATGAGATGTGATATCTCAATGCTTCTAATACCAAACCTGAGACCCTTGCTATAACATGAGATGTGATATTCAAGTCCTTCCCATTCCAATCCTGAGACCCTTCCTATAGCATGAGATGTGATATCTCAATGCTTCTAATACCAAACCTGAGACCCTTCCTATAATGAGATGGGATATCCAACTCCTTCCCATTCCAATCCTGAGACCCTTCCGATAGCAGAGATGTGATATCTCAATGCTTATACCAAACCTGAGACCCTTCCTATGGCATGAGATGTCAAATACAACTCTTTCCGATTCCAATCCTGAGACCCTTCCTATAGCATGAGATGTGATATCTCAATGCTTCTAATAATAAACCTGAGATCCTTCCTATAACATGAGATGTGATATCCAACTCCTTCCCATTCCAAACCTGAGACCCTTCCGATTGCATGAGATGTGATATCAAACTCCTTCCCATTCCAATCCTGAGATAGCTTGAGATGTGATATCCAACTCCTTCCCATTCCAATCCTGAGACCCTTCCTATACCATGAGATGTGATATCTCAATGCTTCTAATACCAAACCTGACACTCGTCCTAAATCATGAGATGTGAGATCCAAATCCTTCCCCTTCCAAACCTGAGATCTTTCCTTTAGCATGAGATGTGATATCCAACTCCTTCCCATTCCAATCCTGAGACCCTTCCTATAGCATGATATGTGATATCACAATTTTTCTAATACCAAACCTGAGATCCTTCCTATAACATGAGATGTGTATCCAACTCCTTCCCATTCCAAACCTGAGACCCTTCCTATAGCCTGAGATGTGATATCTTAATGCTTCTAAAACCAAACCTGAGAACCATCCAATAACATATGTGAAATCCAAATCCGTCCCTTTCCAAACCTGAGACCCTTCCGATAGCATTACATGTGATATCTCAATGCTTCTAAAACCAAACATGAGAACCATCCTATAACATGAGATGTGAAATCCAAATCCTTCCCTTTCCAAACCTGAGACCCTCCCTATAGCATGGGATGTGATATCTAAGTCCTTCCCATTCCTATCCTGAGACCCTTCCGATAGCAGAGATGTGATATCTCAATGCTTGGACCAAACCTGAGGCCCTTCCTATGACATGAGATGTGATATCCAACTCCTTCCCATTCCAATCCTGAGACCTTTCCTATAGCATGAGATGTGATATCTCAATGCTTCTATCAAACCTGAGTCCCTTCCTTTAGCATGAGATGTGATATCCAACTCCTTCCCATTCCAATCCTGAGACCCTTCCTATAACATGAGATGTGATATTTCAAAGCTTCTAATACCAAACCTGGGACCCGTGCTATAACATGAGATATGATATCCAAATCCTTCCCATTCCAAACCTGAGACCCTTCCTTTAGCATGAGATGTGATATCCAAATCCTTCCCAATCCAATCCTGAAACCCTTCCTATAGCATGAGATGTGATATCTCAATGTTTCTAATAAAAAACCTGAGACTCTTCCTATAGCAAGAAATGTGATATCCAAATCCTTCCCATTCCAATCCTGAGAC
This sequence comes from Ambystoma mexicanum, assembly GCF_040938575.1. Taxonomy (NCBI): domain Eukaryota; kingdom Metazoa; phylum Chordata; class Amphibia; order Caudata; family Ambystomatidae; genus Ambystoma; species Ambystoma mexicanum. The sequence goes on from NC_090936.1 coordinate 346,918,310, forward strand.
CCTTCCTATAACATGAGATGTGATATTTCAATGCCTCTAATACCAAACCTGAGATTCTTCCTATAACATGAGATGTGATATCTCAATGCTTCTAATACCAAACCTGAGACCCTCCCTTTAGCATGAGATGTGATATCCGACTCCTTCCCATTCCAATCCTGAGACCCTTCCTATAGCATGAGATGTGATATCTCAATGCTTATACCAAACCTGAGACCCTTCCTATAGCATGAGATGTGATATCCAACTCCTTCCCATTCCAATCCTGAGACCCTTCCTATAACATGAGATGTGATGTCTCAATGCTTCTAATACCAAACCTGAGATCCTTCCTACGGCATGAGATGTCATATAAAACTCCTTCCCATTCCATTCCTGAGACCCTTCCTATAGCATGAGATGTGATATCCAACTCCTTCCCATTCCAATCCTGAGACCCTTCCTATAGCATGAGATGTGATATCCAAATCCTTCCCATTCCAATCGTGAGACCCTTCCTATAGCATGAGATGTGATATCCAAAACCTTCCCTTTCCAAAACTGAGAGCCTACCTATAGCATGAAATGTGATATCCAACTCCTTCCCATTCCAATCCTGAGACCCTTCTTATAGCATGAGATGTGATATCTCAATGCTTATACCAAACCTGAGACCCTTCCTATGGCATGAGATTTGATATCCAAATCCTTCCCATTCCAATCCTGAGACCCTTCCTATAGCATGAGATGTGATATCCAAATCCTTCCCCTTCCAAACCTGAGACCCTCCCTTTAGCATGAGATGTGATATCCAACTTCTTCCCATTCCAATCCTGAGACCCTTCTGATAGCATGAGATGTTATATCTCAATGCCTCTAATACCAAACCTGAGATCCTACCTCTAACATGAAATGTGATATCCAACTCCTTCCCCTTCTAAACCTGGGAGCCTTCCTATAACATGAGATGTGATATCGAAGTGCTTCCCATTCCAATCCTGAGACCCTTCCTATAACATGAGATGTGATATCCAACTCCTTCCCATTCCAATCCTGAGACCCTTCCTATAGCATGAGATGTGATGTCTCAATGCTTCTAATACCAAATCTGAGATCCTTCCTATAACATGAGATGTGATATCCAACTCCTTCCCATTGCAATCTTGAGACCCTTCCTATAGCATGAGATGTGATATCTCAATGCCTCTAATACCAAACCTGAGATCCTACCTCTAAAATGAAATTTGATATGCAACTCCTTCCCCTTCCAAACCTGATAGCCTTCCTATAGCATGAGATGTGTTATCCAAGTCCTTCCCATTCCAATCCTGATACCCTTTCTATAGCATGTGATGTGATATCTCAATGCTTATACCAAACCTGAGACCCTTCCTATAGCATGAGATGTGATATCCAAATCCTTCCCATTCCAAACGTGAGACCCTTCCTATAGCATGAGATGTGATATCTCAATGCCTCTAATACCAAACCTGAGATCCTACCTCTAAAATGAAATTTGATATGCAACTCCTTCCCCTTCCAAACCTGATAGCCTTCCTATAGCATGAGATGTGTTATCCAAGTCCTTCCCATTCCAATCCTGATACCCTTCCTATAACATGAGATGTGATATCCAATTCCATCCCATTCCAACCTGAGACCCTTCCTATAGCATGAGATGGGACATCCAACTCCTTCCAAATCCAATCCTGATACCCTTCCGATAGCATGAGATGTGATATCCCAATGCTTCTACAAAACCTGAGACCCATACCATGGCATGAGATGTGATATCAAACTCCTTCCCATTCCAATCCTGACACCCTTCCTATAGCTTGAGATGTGATATCCAACTCCTTCCCATTCCAATTCTGAGACCCGTCCTATACCATGGGACTTGATATCTCAATGCTTCTAAAACCAAACCTGAGACCGGTCCTATAACATGAGATGTGATATCCAAATCCTTCCCCTTCCAAACCTTAGACCCTTCCTTTATCATGAGATGTGATATCCAAGTCGTTCCCATTCCAATCCTGAGACCCTTCCTATAGCATGAGATGTGATATCTCAATGCTTCTAATACCAAACCTGAGACCCTTGCTATAACATGAGATGTGATATTCAAGTCCTTCCCATTCCAATCCTGAGACCCTTCCTATAGCATGAGATGTGATATCTCAATGCTTCTAATACCAAACCTGAGACCCTTCCTATAATGAGATGGGATATCCAACTCCTTCCCATTCCAATCCTGAGACCCTTCCGATAGCAGAGATGTGATATCTCAATGCTTATACCAAACCTGAGACCCTTCCTATGGCATGAGATGTCAAATACAACTCTTTCCGATTCCAATCCTGAGACCCTTCCTATAGCATGAGATGTGATATCTCAATGCTTCTAATAATAAACCTGAGATCCTTCCTATAACATGAGATGTGATATCCAACTCCTTCCCATTCCAAACCTGAGACCCTTCCGATTGCATGAGATGTGATATCAAACTCCTTCCCATTCCAATCCTGAGATAGCTTGAGATGTGATATCCAACTCCTTCCCATTCCAATCCTGAGACCCTTCCTATACCATGAGATGTGATATCTCAATGCTTCTAATACCAAACCTGACACTCGTCCTAAATCATGAGATGTGAGATCCAAATCCTTCCCCTTCCAAACCTGAGATCTTTCCTTTAGCATGAGATGTGATATCCAACTCCTTCCCATTCCAATCCTGAGACCCTTCCTATAGCATGATATGTGATATCACAATTTTTCTAATACCAAACCTGAGATCCTTCCTATAACATGAGATGTGTATCCAACTCCTTCCCATTCCAAACCTGAGACCCTTCCTATAGCCTGAGATGTGATATCTTAATGCTTCTAAAACCAAACCTGAGAACCATCCAATAACATATGTGAAATCCAAATCCGTCCCTTTCCAAACCTGAGACCCTTCCGATAGCATTACATGTGATATCTCAATGCTTCTAAAACCAAACATGAGAACCATCCTATAACATGAGATGTGAAATCCAAATCCTTCCCTTTCCAAACCTGAGACCCTCCCTATAGCATGGGATGTGATATCTAAGTCCTTCCCATTCCTATCCTGAGACCCTTCCGATAGCAGAGATGTGATATCTCAATGCTTGGACCAAACCTGAGGCCCTTCCTATGACATGAGATGTGATATCCAACTCCTTCCCATTCCAATCCTGAGACCTTTCCTATAGCATGAGATGTGATATCTCAATGCTTCTATCAAACCTGAGTCCCTTCCTTTAGCATGAGATGTGATATCCAACTCCTTCCCATTCCAATCCTGAGACCCTTCCTATAACATGAGATGTGATATTTCAAAGCTTCTAATACCAAACCTGGGACCCGTGCTATAACATGAGATATGATATCCAAATCCTTCCCATTCCAAACCTGAGACCCTTCCTTTAGCATGAGATGTGATATCCAAATCCTTCCCAATCCAATCCTGAAACCCTTCCTATAGCATGAGATGTGATATCTCAATGTTTCTAATAAAAAACCTGAGACTCTTCCTATAGCAAGAAATGTGATATCCAAATCCTTCCCATTCCAATCCTGAGACCCTTCCTATAACATGAGATGTGATATTTCAATGCCTCTAATACCAAACCTGAGATTCTTCCTATAACATGAGATGTGATATCTCAATGCTTCTAATACCAAACCTGAGACCCTCCCTTTAGCATGAGATGTGATATCCGACTCCTTCCCATTCCAATCCTGAGACCCTTCTGATAGCATGAGATGTGATATCTCAATGCCTCTAATACCAAACCAGAGATTCTTCCTATAACATGAGATGTGATATCTCAATGCTTCTAATACCAAACCTGAGACCCTCCCTTTAGCATGAGATGTGATATCCGACTCCTTCCCATTCCAATCCTGAGACCCTTCTGATAGCATGAGATGTGATATCTCAATGCTTCTAACACCAAACCTGAGACCCTTCCTATAACATAAGATGGGATATCCAACTCCTTCCCATTCCAATCCTGAGACCCTTCCGATAGCAGAGATGTGATATCTCAATGCTTATACCCTACCTGAGACCCTTCCTGTGGCATGAGATGTCATATCCAACTCCTTCCCATTCCAATCCTGAGACCCTTCCTATAGCATGATATGTGATATCACAATTTTTCTAATACCAAACCTGAGATCCTTCCTATAACATGAGATGTGTATCCAACTCCTTCCCATTCCAAAACCTGAGACCCTTCCTATAGCATGAGATGTGATATCTTAATGCTTCTAAAACCAAACCTGAGAACCATCCAATAACATATGTGAAATCCAAATCCTTCCCTTTCCAAACCTGAGACCCTTCTGATAGCATTAGATGTGATATCTCAATGCTTCTAAAACCAAACATGAGAACCATCCTATAACATGAGATGTGAAATCCAAATCCTTCCCTTTCCAAACCTGAGACCCTTCCTATAGCTTGAGATGTGATATCAAACTCCTTCCCATTCCAATCCTTTGATAGCTTGAGATGTGATATCCAACTCCTTCCCATTCCAATACTGAGAACCTTCCTATACCATGAGATGTGATATCTCAATGCTTCTAATACCAAACCCGAGACCCGTCCTAAAACATGAGATGTGAGATCCAAATCCTTCCCCTTCCAAATCTGAGAACCTTCCTATAGCTTGAGATGTGATATCAAACTCCTTCCCATTCCAATCCTGAGATAGCTTGAGATGTGATATCCAACTCCTTCCCATTTCTATCCTGAGACCCTTCCGATAGCAGAGATGTGATATCTCAATGCTTGTACCAAACCTGAGACCCTTCCTATGGCATGAGATGTGATATCCAACTCCTTCCCATTCCAATCCTGAGACCCTTCCTATAGCATGAGATGTGATATCTCAATGCTTCTATCAAACCTGAGTTCCTTCCTTTAGCATGAGATGTGATATCCAACTCCTTCCCATTCCAATCCTGAGACCCTTCCTATAGCATGAGATGTGATATCTCAAAGCTTCTAATACCAAACCTGGGACCCGTCCTATAACATGAGATATGATATCCAAATCCTTCCGTTCCAAACCTGAGACCCTTCCTTTAGCATGAGATGTGATATCCAAATCCTTCCCATTCCAATCCTGAGACCCTTCCTATAACATGAGATGTGATATCCAACTCCTTCCCATTCCAACCTGAGAACCTTCCTATAGCATGAGAAGGGATATCCAACTCCTTCCCATTCCAATCCTGAGACCTTCCTATAGCATGAGATGTGATATCTCAAAGCTTCTAATACCAAACCTGCGACCCGTCCTATAACATGAGATATGATATCCAAATCCTTCCCCTTCCAAACCTGAGACCCTTCCTTTAGCATGAGATGTGATATACAAATCCTTCCCATTCCAATCCTGAAACCCTTCCTATAGCATGAGATGTGATATCTCAATGTTTCTAATAAAAAAAACTGAGACCCTTCCTATTGCAAGAGATGTGACATCCAAATCCTTCCCATTCCAATCCTGAGATCCTTCCTATTGGATGAGATGTGATATCCAACTCCTTCCCATTCCAATACTGAGACCCTTCCTATACCATGAGATGTGATATCTCAATGCTTCTACCAAAACTGAGACCCTTCCTTTAGCATGAGATGTGATATCCAACTCCTTTCCATTCCAATCCTGAGACCCTTCCTATAGCATGAGATGTGATATCTCAATGCCTCTAATACCAAACCAGAGATTCTTCCTATAACATGAGATGTGATATCTCAATGCTTCTAATACCAAACCTGAGACCCTCCCTTTAGCATGAGATGTGATATCCGACTCCTTCCCATACCAATCCTGAGACCCTTCTGATAGCATGAGATGTGATATCTCAATGCCTCTAATACCAAACCTGAGATTCTTCCTATAACATGAGATGTGATATCTCAATGCTTCTAATACCAAACCTGAGACCCTTCCTATAACATAAGATGGGATATCCAACTCCTTCCCATTCAATCCTGAGACCCTTCCGATAGCAGAGATGTGATATCTCAATGCTTATACCAAACCTGAGACCCTTCCTGTGGCATGAGATGTCATATACAACTCCTTCCCATTCCAATCCTGAGACCCTCCCTTTAGCATGAGATGTGATATCCAACTCCTTCCCATTCCAATCCTGAGACCCTTCTGATAGCATGAGATGTGATATCTCAATGCTTCTAATACCAAACCTGAGACCCTTCCTATAACATAAGATGGGATATCCAACTCCTTCCCATTCAATCCTGAGACCCTTCCGATAGCAGAGATGTGATATCTCAATGCTTATACCAAACCTGAGACCCTTCCTGTGGCATGAGATGTCATATACAACTCCTTCCCATTCCAATCCTGAGACCCTTCCTATAGCATGAGATGTGATATCTCAATGCTTCTAACACCAAACCTGAGATCCTTCCGATAGCATGAGATGTGATATCCCAATGCTTCTAATACCAAACCTGAGATCATTCCTGTAACACGAGATGTAATATCCAAATCCTTCCCCTTCCAAACCTGAGAGCCTCCCTATACCATGAGATGTGATATCCAAGTCCTTCCCATTCCAATCCTGAGACCCTTCCTATAGCTTGAGATGTGATATCCAACTCCTCCCCATTCCAATTCTGAGACCCTTCCTATAGCATGAGATGTGATATCTCAATGCTTCTAATACCAAACCTGGGACCCTTCCTATAACATGAGATGGGATATCCAAGTCCTTCCCATTCCAATCCTGAGACCCTTCCTATAGCATGAGATATGATATCTCAATGCTTCTAATACCAAACCTGAGACCCTTCCTATAACAAGAGATGTGATATCCATGTCCTTCCCATTCCAATCCTGAGACCCGTCCTATACCATGAGATGTGATATCTCAATGCTTCTAATACCAAACCTGAGACCCTTCCTATAATGAGATGGGATATCCAACTCCTTCCCATTCCAATCCTGAGACCCTTCCAATAGCAGAGATGTGATATCTCAATGCTCATACCAAACCTGAGACCCTTCCTATGGCATGAAATGTCATATACAACTCCTTCCGATTCCAGACCTGAGACCCTTCCTATAGCATGAGATGTGATATCCAACTCCTTCTCATTCCAATCCTGAGACCCTTCCTATAGCTTGAGATGTGATATCCAACTCCTTCCCATTCCAATCCTGAGACCCTTCCTATAGCATGAGATGTGATATCTCAATGCTTCTAATACCAAACCTGAGATCCTTCCTATAACATGAGATGTGATATCCAAATCCTTCCACTTCCAAACCTGAGACCCTCCCTTTAGCATGAGATGTGATATCCGACTCCTTCCCATTCCAATCCTGAGACCCTTCTGATAGCATGAGATGTGATATCTCAATGCCTATAATACCAAACCTGAGATCCTTCCGATAGCATGAGATGTGATATCTCAATGCTTCTAATACCAAACCTGAGATCCTTCCTATAACATTAAATGTGATATCCAAATCCTTCCAAATCCAATCCTGATACCCTTCCAATAGCATGAGATGTGATATCCCAATGCTTCTACAAAACCTGAGACCCATACATGGCATGAGATGTGATATCAAACTCCTTCCCATTCCAATCCTGAGACACTTCCTATAGCATGAGATGTGATATCTCAATGCTTCTAATAGCAAACCTGAGACTCTTCCTATAACATGAGATGGGATATCCAACTCCTTCCCATTCCAATCCTGAGACCCTTCTGATAGCAGAGGTGTGATATCTCAATGCTTATACCAAACCTGAGACCCTTCCTATGGCATGAGATGTCATATACAACTCCTTCCCATTCCAATCCTGAGACCCTTCCTATAGCATGAGATGTGATATCTCAATGCTTATACCAAACCTGAGACCCATACATGGCATGAGATGTGATATCAAACTCCTTCCCATTCCAATCCTGAGACCATTCCTATAGCATGAGATGTGATATCTCAATGCTTCTAATACCAAACCTGAGACCCTTCCTATAGCATGAGATGTGATATCCAACTCCTTCCCATTCCAATCCTGGGACCCTTCCTATAGCATGAGATGTGATATCTCAATGCCTCTAATACCAAATCTGATATCCTTCCTCTAACATGAAATGTGATATCCAACTCCTTCCCTTTCCAAACCTGAGAGCCTACCTATAGCATGAGATGTGATATCCAAGACCTTCCCATTCCAATCCTTAGACCCTTCCTACAGCATACAATATGATATCTCAATGATTCTAATAACAAACCTGAGACCCGTCCTATAACATGAGATGTGATATCCAACTCCTTCCCATTCCAATCCTGAGACACTTCCGATAGCAGAGATGTGATATCTCAATGCTTATTCCAAACCTGAGACCCTTCCTATAGCATGAGATGTGATATCCAACTCCTTCCTGTTCCAAACCTGAGACCCTTCCTATAGCATGAGATGTGATATCCAACTCCTTCCCATTCCAATCCTGAGACCCGTCCTATAGCATGAGATGTGATATCTCAATGCCTCTAATACCAAACCTGAGATCCTTCCTCTAACATGAAATGTGATATCCAACTCCTTCCCTTTCCAAAGCTGAGAGCCTACCTATAGCATGAGATGTAATATCCAAGACCTTCCCATTCCAATCCTTAGACCCTTCCTACAGCATACAATATGATATCTCAATGATTCTAATAACAAACCTGAGACCCGTCCTATAACATGAGATGTGATATCCAACTCCTTCCCATTCCAATCCTGAGACACTTCCGATAGCAGAGATGTGATATCTCAATGCTTATTCCAAACCTGAGTCCCTTCCTATAGCATGAGATGTGATATCCAACTCCTTCCCGTTCCAAACCTGAGACCCTTCCTATAGCATATGTGATATCCAACTCCTTCCCATTCCAAACATGAGACCCTTCCTATAGCAAGAATGTAATATCCAACTCCTTCCCATTCCAATCCTGAGACCCTTCCTACAGCATGCGATGTGATATCTCAATGCTTCTAATACCAAACCTGAGACCCATCCTATAACATGAGATGGGATATCCAACTCCTTCCCGTTCCAAACCTGAGACCCTTCCTATAGCATGAGATGTGATATCCAACTCCTTCCCATCCCAATCCTGAGACACTTCCGATTGCAGAGATGTGATATCTCAATGCTTATACCAAACCTGAGACTCTTCCTATAACATGAGATGTGATATCCAACTCCTTCCCGTTCCAAACCTGAGACCCTTCCTATAGCATAAGATGTGATATCCAACTCCTTCCCATTCCAATCCTGAGACCCTTCCGATAGCATGAGATGTGATATCTCAATGCTTCTAATACCAAACCTGAGATCCTTCTTATAACATGTGATGTGATATCCAAATCCTTCCCCTTCCAAACCTGAGACCCTCCCTTTAGCATGAAATGTGATATCCAACTCCTTCCCATTCCAATCATGAGACCCTTATGATAGCATGAGATGTGATATCTCAATGCCTCTAATACCAAACCTGAGATACTTCCGATAGCATGAGATGTGATATCTCAATGCTTCTAATACCAAACCTGAGATCCTTCCTATAACATGAGATGTGATATCCAAATTCTTCCCCTTCCAAACCTGAGACCCTCCCTTTAGCATGAGATGTGATATCCAACTCCTTCTCATTCCAATCCTGAGACCCTTCTGATAGCATGAGATGTGATATCTCAATGCCTCTAATACCAAACCTGAGATCCTACCTCTAACATGAAATATGATATCCAACTCCTTCCCTTTCCAAACCTGAGATCCTGCCTATAGCATGAGATGTGATATCCAAGTCCTTCCCATTCCAATCCTGAGACCCTTCCTATAACATGAGATGTGATATCCAATTCCTTCCCATTCCAACCTGAGACCCTTCCTATAGCATGAGATGGGATATCCAACTCCTTCCAAATCCAATCCTGATACCCTTCCGATAGCATGAGATGTGATATCCAACTCCTTCCCATTCCAATTCTGAGACCCTTCCTATACAATGAGATTTGATATCTCAATGCTTCTAATACCAAACCTGAGACCCATCCTATAACATGAGATGTGATATCCAACTCCTTCCCATTCCAATCCTGAGACTCTTCCGATATCATGAGATGTGATATCTCAATGCTTCTAATATCAAACTTGAGACCCTCCCTATAGCATGAGATGTGATATCCAAGTCCTTCCCATTCCAATCCTGAGACCCTTCCTATAGCATGAGATGTGATATCTCAATGCTTCTAATACCAAACCTGAGACCCTTCCTATAACATGAGATGGGAATATCCAACTCCTTCCCATTCCAATCCTGAGACCCTTCCGATAGCAGAGATGTGATATCTCAATGCTTATACCAAACCTGAGATCCTTCCTATAACATGAGATGTGATATCCAACTCCTTCCCATTCCAATCCTGAGACACTTCCTATAGCATGAGATGTGATATCTCACTGCTCATACCAAACCTGAGACCCTTCCTATAGCATGAGATGTGATATCTCAATGCTTCTAATATCAAACTTGAGACTCTCCCTATAGCATGAGATGTGATACCCAAGTCCTTCCCATTCCAATCCTGAGACCCTTCCTACAGCATGCGATGTGATGTCTCAATGCTTCTAATACCAAACCTGAGACTCTTCCTATAACATGAGATGGGATATCCAACTCCTTCCCATTCCAATCCTGAGACCCTTCCGATAGCAGAGATGTGATATCTCAATGCTTATACCAAACCTAAGACCCTTCCTATGGCATGAGATGTCATATACAACTCCTTCCCATTCCAATTCTGAGACCCTTCCTATAGCATGAGATGTGATATCTCAATGCTTATACCAAACCTGAGACCCTTCCTATAGCATGAGATGTGATATCCAACTCCTTCCCATTCCAATCCTGAGACCCTTCCTATAGCATGAGATGTGATGTCTCAATGCTTCTAATACCAAACCTGAGATCCTTCCTATAACATGAGATGTGATATCCAACTCCTTCCCATTCCAATCCCGAGACCCTTCCTATAGCATGAGATGTGATATCTCAATGCTTATACCAAACCTGAGACACTTCCTATAGCATGAGATGTTATATCCAACTCCTTCCCATTCCAATCCTGAGACTCTTCCTATAGCATGAGATGTGATATCTCAATGCCTGTAATACCAAACCTAAGATCCTTCCTCTAACATGAAATGTGATATCCAACTCCTTCCCTTTCCAAACCTGAGAGCCTACGTATAGCATGAGATGTGATATCCAAGTCCTTCCCATTCCAATCCTTAGACCCTTCCTACAGCATGCAATATGATATCTCAATGATTCTAATAACAAACCTGAGACCCGTCCTATAACATGAGATGGGATATCCAACTCCTTCCCATTCCAATCCTGAGACACTTCCGATAGCACAGATGTGATATCTCAATGCTTATACCAAACCTGAGACCCTTCCTATAACATGAGATGTGATATCCAACTCCTTCCCGGTCCAAACCTGTGACCCTTCCTATAGCATATGTGATATCCAACTCCTTCCCATTCCAAACATGAGACCCTTCCTATAGCAAGAGTGTAATATCCAACTCCTTCCCATTCCAATCCTGAGACCATTCCTATAGCATGAGATGTGATATCTCAATGCTTCTAATACCAAACCTGAGATCCTTCCTATGAACATGAGATGTGATATCCAATTCCTCCCCATTCCAAACCTGAGAACCTTCCTACAGCATGCGATGTGATATCTCAATGCTTCTAATACCAAACCCGAGACCAGTCCTATAACATGAGATTGGATATCCAACTCCTTCCCCTTCCAAACCTGAGACTCTTCCTATAGCATGAGATGTGATATCCAACTTCTTCCCATTCCAATCCTGAGACCCTTCCTATAACATGAGATGTGATGTCTCAATGCTTCTAATACCAAACCTGAGATCTTTCCTATAACATGAGATGTGATATCCAACTCCTTCACATTCCAATCCTGAGACCCTTCCTATAGCATGAGATGTGATATCTCAATGCTTATACCAAACCTGAGACCCTTCCTATAGCTTGAGATGTGATATCCAACTCCTTCCCATTCCAATCCTGAGACCCTTCCTATAGCATGAGATGTGATATCTCAAGGCCTCTAATACCAAACCTGAGATCCTTCCTCTGGCATGAAATGTGATATCCAACTCCTTCCCCTTCCAAACCTGAGAGCCTTCCTATAACATGAAATGTGATATCCAATTCCTTCCCATTCCAACCCGAGACCCTTCCTATAGCATGAGATGGGATATCCAACTCCTTCCAAATCCAATACTGATACCCTTCCGATAGCATGAGATGTGATATCCCAATGCTTCTACCAAACCTGAGACCCATACTATGGCATGAGATGTGATATCAAACTCCTTCCCATTCCAATCCTGAGACCCTACCTATAGCTTGAGATGTGATATCCAACTCCTTCCCATTCCAATTCTGAGACCCTTCCTATACCATGAGACTTGATATCTCAATGCTTCTAATATCAAACTTGAGACCCTCCCTATAACATGAGATGTGATATCCAAATCCTTCCCCTTCCAAACCTTAGACCTTTCCTTTATAATGAGATGTGATATCCAATTCCTTCCCATTCCAATCCTGAGACCCTTCCGATATCATGAGATTTGTTATCTTAATGCTTCTAATATCAAACTTGAGACCCTCCCTATAACATGAGATGTGACATCCAAGTCCTCCCCATTCCAATCCTGAGACCCTTCCGATAGCAGAGATGTGATATCTCAATGCTTCTAATACCAAACCTGAGACCCTTCCTATAACATGATTTGGGATATCCAACTCCTTCCCATTCCAATCCTGAGACCCTTCCGATAGCATATGTGATATCCAACTCCTTCCCATTCCAAACATGAGACCCTTCCTATAGCAAGAATGTAATATCCAACTCCTTCCCATTCCAATCCTGAGACCCTTCCTACAGCATGCGATGTGATATCTCAATGCTTCTAATACCAAACCTGAGACCCATCCTATAACATGAGATGGGATATCCAACTCCTTCCCGTTCCAAACCTGAGACCCTTCCTATAGCATGAGATGTGATATCCAACTCCTTCCCATCCCAATCCTGAGACACTTCCGATTGCAGAGATGTGATATCTCAATGCTTATACCAAACCTGAGACTCTTCCTATAACATGAGATGTGATATCCAACTCCTTCCCGTTCCAAACCTGAGACCCTTCCTATAGCATAAGATGTGATATCCAACTCCTTCCCATTCCAATCCTGAGACCCTTCCGATAGCATGAGATGTGATATCTCAATGCTTCTAATACCAAACCTGAGATCCTTCTTATAACATGTGATGTGATATCCAAATCCTTCCCCTTCCAAACCTGAGACCCTCCCTTTAGCATGAAATGTGATATCCAACTCCTTCCCATTCCAATCATGAGACCCTTATGATAGCATGAGATGTGATATCTCAATGCCTCTAATACCAAACCTGAGATACTTCCGATAGCATGAGATGTGATATCTCAATGCTTCTAATACCAAACCTGAGATCCTTCCTATAACATGAGATGTGATATCCAAATCCTTCCCCTTCCAAACCTGAGACCCTCCCTTTAGCATGAGATGTGATATCCAACTCCTTCCCATTCCAATCCTGAGACCCTTCTGATAGCATGAGATGTGATATCTCAATGCCTCTAATACCAAACCTGAGATCCTACCTCTAACATGAAATATGATATCCAACTCCTTCCCTTTCCAAACCTGAGATCCTGCCTATAGCATGAGATGTGATATCCAAGTCCTTCCCATTCCAATCCTGAGACCCTTCCTATAACATGAGATGTGATATCCAATTCCTTCCCATTCCAACCTGAGACCCTTCCTATAGCATGAGATGGGATATCCAACTCCTTCCAAATCCAATCCTGATACCCTTCCGATAGCATGAGATGTGATATCCAACTCCTTCCCATTCCAATTCTGAGACCCTTCCTATACAATGAGACTTGATATCTCAATGCTTCTAATACCAAACCTGAGACCCATCCTATAACATGAGATGTGATATCCAAATCCTTCCCCTTCCAAACCTTAGACCCTTCCTTTATCATGAGATGTGATATCCAACTCCTTCCCATTCCAATCCTGAGACTCTTCCGATATCATGAGATGTGATATCTCAATGCTTCTAATATCAAACTTGAGACCCTCCCTATAGCATGAGATGTGATATCCAAGTCCTTCCCATTCCAATCCTGAGACCCTTCCTATAGCATGAGATGTGATATCTCAATGCTTCTAATACCAAACCTGAGACCCTTCCTATAACATGAGATGGGAATATCCAACTCCTTCCCATTCCAATCCTGAGACCCTTCCGATAGCAGAGATGTGATATCTCAATGCTTATACCAAACCTGAGATCCTTCCTATAACATGAGATGTGATATCCAACTCCTTCCCATTCCAATCCTGAGACACTTCCTATAGCATGAGATGTGATATCTCACTGCTTATACCAAACCTGAGACCCTTCCTATAGCATGAGATGTGATATCTCAATGCTTCTAATATCAAACTTGAGACTCTCCCTATAGCATGAGATGTGATACCCAAGTCCTTCCCATTCCAATCCTGAGACCCTTCCTACAGCATGCGATGTGATGTCTCAATGCTTCTAATACCAAACCTGAGACTCTTCCTATAACATGAGATGGGATATCCAACTCCTTCCCATTCCAATCCTGAGACCCTTCCGATAGCAGAGATGTGATATCTCAATGCTTATACCAAACCTAAGACCCTTCCTATGGCATGAGATGTCATATACAACTCCTTCCCATTCCAATTCTGAGACCCTTCCTATAGCATGAGATGTGATATCTCAATGCTTATACCAAACCTGAGACCCTTCCTATAGCATGAGATGTGATATCCAACTCCTTCCCATTCCAATCCTGAGACCCTTCCTATAGCATGAGATGTGATGTCTCAATGCTTCTAATACCAAACCTGAGATCCTTCCTATAACATGAGATGTGATATCCAACTCCTTCCCATTCCAATCCCGAGACCCTTCCTATAGCATGAGATGTGATATCTCAATGCTTATACCAAACCTGAGACACTTCCTATAGCATGAGATGTTATATCCAACTCCTTCCCATTCCAATCCTGAGACTCTTCCTATAGCATGAGATGTGATATCTCAATGCCTGTAATACCAAACCTAAGATCCTTCCTCTAACATGAAATGTGATATCCAACTCCTTCCCTTTCCAAACCTGAGAGCCTACGTATAGCATGAGATGTGATATCCAAGTCCTTCCCATTCCAATCCTTAGACCCTTCCTACAGCATGCAATATGATATCTCAATGATTCTAATAACAAACCTGAGACCCGTCCTATAACATGAGATGGGATATCCAACTCCTTCCCATTCCAATCCTGAGACACTTCCGATAGCACAGATGTGATATCTCAATGCTTATACCAAACCTGAGACCCTTCCTATAACATGAGATGTGATATCCAACTCCTTCCCGGTCCAAACCTGTGACCCTTCCTATAGCATATGTGATATCCAACTCCTTCCCATTCCAAACATGAGACCCTTCCTATAGCAAGAGTGTAATATCCAACTCCTTCCCATTCCAATCCTGAGACCATTCCTATAGCATGAGATGTGATATCTCAATGCTTCTAATACCAAACCTGAGATCCTTCCTATGAACATGAGATGTGATATCCAATTCCTCCCCATTCCAAACCTGAGAACCTTCCTACAGCATGCGATGTGATATCTCAATGCTTCTAATACCAAACCCGAGACCAGTCCTATAACATGAGATTGGATATCCAACTCCTTCCCCTTCCAAACCTGAGACTCTTCCTATAGCATGAGATGTGATATCCAACTTCTTCCCATTCCAATCCTGAGACCCTTCCTATAACATGAGATGTGATGTCTCAATGCTTCTAATACCAAACCTGAGATCTTTCCTATAACATGAGATGTGATATCCAACTCCTTCACATTCCAATCCTGAGACCCTTCCTATAGCATGAGATGTGATATCTCAATGCTTATACCAAACCTGAGACCCTTCCTATAGCTTGAGATGTGATATCCAACTCCTTCCCATTCCAATCCTGAGACCCTTCCTATAGCATGAGATGTGATATCTCAAGGCCTCTAATACCAAACCTGAGATCCTTCCTCTGGCATGAAATGTGATATCCAACTCCTTCCCCTTCCAAACCTGAGAGCCTTCCTATAACATGAAATGTGATATCCAATTCCTTCCCATTCCAACCCGAGACCCTTCCTATAGCATGAGATGGGATATCCAACTCCTTCCAAATCCAATACTGATACCCTTCCGATAGCATGAGATGTGATATCCCAATGCTTCTACCAAACCTGAGACCCATACTATGGCATGAGATGTGATATCAAACTCCTTCCCATTCCAATCCTGAGACCCTACCTATAGCTTGAGATGTGATATCCAACTCCTTCCCATTCCAATTCTGAGACCCTTCCTATACCATGAGACTTGATATCTCAATGCTTCTAATATCAAACTTGAGACCCTCCCTATAACATGAGATGTGATATCCAAATCCTTCCCCTTCCAAACCTTAGACCTTTCCTTTATAATGAGATGTGATATCCAATTCCTTCCCATTCCAATCCTGAGACCCTTCCGATATCATGAGATTTGTTATCTTAATGCTTCTAATATCAAACTTGAGACCCTCCCTATAACATGAGATGTGACATCCAAGTCCTCCCCATTCCAATCCTGAGACCCTTCCGATAGCAGAGATGTGATATCTCAATGCTTCTAATACCAAACCTGAGACCCTTCCTATAACATGATTTGGGATATCCAACTCCTTCCCATTCCAATCCTGAGACCCTTCCGATAGCAGAGATGTGATATCTCAATGCTTATACCAAACCTGAGACCCTTCCTATGGCCTGAGATGTCATATGCAACTCCTTCCCATTCCAATCCTGAGACCCTTCCTATAGCATTAGATGTGATATCTCAATGCTTATACCAAATCTGAGACCCTTCCTATAGCAAGAATGTAATATCCAACTCCTTCCCATTCCAATCCTGAGACCCTTCCTACAGCATGCGATGTGATATCTCAATGCTTCTAATACCAAACCTGAGACCCGTCCTTTAACATGAGATGGGATATCCAACTCCTTCCCGTTCCAAACCTGAGACCCTTCCTATAGCATGAGATGTGATATCCAACTCCTTCCCATCCCAATCCTGAGACACTTCCGATTGCAGAGATGTGATATCTCAATGCTTATACCAAACCTGAGACTCTTCCTATAACATGAGATGTGATATCCAACTCCTTCCCGTTCCAAACCTGAGACCCTTCCTATAGCATAAGATGTGATATCCAACTCCTTCCCATTCCAATCCTGAGACCCTTCCGATAGCATGAGATGTGATATCTCAATGCTTCTAATACCAAACCTGAGATCCTTCTTATAACATGTGATGTGATATCCAAATCCTTCCCCTTCCAAACCTGAGACCCTCCCTTTAGCATGAAATGTGATATCCAACTCCTTCCCATTCCAATCATGAGACCCTTATGATAGCATGAGATGTGATATCTCAATGCCTCTAATACCAAACCTGAGATACTTCCGATAGCATGAGATGTTATATCTCAATGCTTCTAATACCAAACCTGAGATCCTTCCTATAACATGAGATGTGATATCCAAATCCTTCCCCTTCCAAACCTGAGACCCTCCCTTTAGCATGAGATGTGATATCCAACTCCTTCCCATTCCAATCCTGAGACCCTTCTGATAGCATGAGATGTGATATCTCAATGCCTCTAATACCAAACCTGAGATCCTACCTCTAACATGAAATATGATATCCAACTCCTTCCCTTTTCAAACCTGAGATCCTGCCTATAGCATGAGATGTGATATCCAAGTCCTTCCCATTCCAATCCTGAGACCCTTCCTATAGCATGAGATGTGATATCTCAATGCTTATACCAAACCTGAGACCCTTCCTATGGCATGAGATGCCATATACAACTCCTTCCCATTCCAATCCTGAGACCCTGCTTATAGCATGAGATGTGATATCTCAATGCTTCTAATACCAAACCTGAGATCCTTCCTCTAACATGAAATGTGATATCCAACTCCTTCCCCTTCCAAACCTGAGAGCCTTCCTATAGCATGAGATATGATATCCAAGTCCTTTCCATTCCAATCCTGAGACCCTTCCTATAACATGAGATGTGATATCCAACTCCTTCCCATTCCAACCTGAGACCCTTCCTATAGCATGAGATGGGATATCCAACTCCTTCCAAATCCAATCCTGATACCCTTCCGATAGCATGAGATGTGATATCCCAATGCTTCTACCAAACCTGAGACCCATACTATGGCATGAGATGTGATATCAAACTCCTTCCCATTCCAACCTGAGACCCTTCCTATAGCATGAGATGGGATATCCAACTCCTTCCAAATCCAATCCTGAAATCCTTCCGATAGCATGAGATGTGATATCCCAATGCTTCTACCAAACCTGAGACCCATACTATGGCATGAGATGTGATATCCAACTCCTTCCCATTCCAATTCGGAGACTCTTCTGATAGCATGAGATGTGATATCTCAATGCCTCTAATACCAAACCTGAGATCCTACCTCTAACATGAAATGTGATATCCAACTCTTTCCCGTTGCAAACCTGGGAGCCTTCCTATGGCATGAGATGTGATATCCAAGTCCTTCCCATTCCAATCCTGAGACCCTTCCTATAACATGAGATGTGATATCCAACTCCTTCCCATTCCAACCTGAGACCCTTCCCATAGCATGAGATGGGATATCCAACTCCTTCCAAATCCAATCCTGATACCCTTCCGATAGCATGAGATGTGATATCCAACTCCTTCCCATTCCAATTCTGAGACCCTTCCTATACAATGAGACTTGATATCTCAATGCTTCTAATACCAAACCTGAGACCCGTCCTATAACATGAGATGTGATATCCAAATCCTTCCCCTTCCAAACCTTAGACCCTTCCTTTATCATGAGATGTGATATCCAACTCCTTCCCATTAAATCCTGAGACTCTTCCGATATCATGAGATGTGATATCTCAATGCTTCTAATATCAAACTTGAGACCCTCCCTATAGCATGAGATGTGATATCCAAGTCCTTCCCATTCCAATCCTGAGACCCTTCCTACAGCATGCGATGTGATGTCTCAATGCTTCTAATACCAAACCTGAGACTCTTCCTATAACATGAGATGGGATATCCAACTCCTTCCCATTCGAATCCTGAGACCCTTCCGATAGCAGAGATGTGATATCTCAATGCTTATACCAAACCTAAGACCCTTCCTATGGCATGAGATGTCATATACAACTCCTTCCCATTCCAATCCTGAGACCCTTCCTATAGCATGAGATGTGATATCTCAATGCTTATACCAAACCTGAGACCCTTCCTATAGCATGAGATGTGATATCCAACTCCTTCCCATTCCAATCCTGAGACCCTTCCTATAGCATGAGATGTGATGTCTCAATGCTTCTAATACCAAACCTGAGATCCTTCCTATAACATGAGATGTGATATCCAACTCCTTCCCATTCCAATCCCGAGACCCTTCCTATAGCATGAGATGTGATATCTCAATGCTTATACCAAACCTGAGACACTTCCTATAGCATGAGATGTGATATCCAACTCCTTCCCATTCCAATCCTGAGACCCTTCCTATAGCATGAGATGTGATATCTCAATGCCTCTAATACCAAACCTGAGATCCTACCTCTAACATGAAATGTGATATCCAACTCTTTCCCGTTGCAAACCTGGGAGCCTTCCTATGGCATGAGATGTGATATCCAAGTCCTTCCCATTCCAATCCTGAGACCCTTCCTATAACATGAGATGTGATATCCAACTCCTTCCCATTCCAACCTGAGACCCTTCCTATAGCATGAGATGGGATATCCAACTCCTTCCAAATCCAATCCTGATACCCTTCCGATAGCATGAGATGTGATATCCAACTCCTTCCCATTCCAATTCTGAGACCCTTCCTATACAATGAGACTTGATATCTCAATGCTTCTAATACCAAACCTGAGACCCGTCCTATAACATGAGATGTGATATCCAAATCCTTCCCCTTCCAAACCTTAGACCCTTCCTTTATCATGAGATGTGATATCCAACTCCTTCCCATTCCAATCCTGAGACTCTTCCGATATCATGAGATGTGATATCTCAATGCTTCTAATATCAAACTTGAGACCCTCCCTATAGCATGAGATGTGATATCCAAGTCCTTCCCATTCCAATCCTGAGACCCTTCCTACAGCATGCGATGTGATGTCTCAATGCTTCTAATACCAAACCTGAGACTCTTCCTATAACATGAGATGGGATATCCAACTCCTTCCCATTCCAATCCTGAGACCCTTCCGATAGCAGAGATGTGATATCTCAATGCTTATACCAAACCTAAGACCCTTCCTATGGTATGAGATGTCATATACAACTCCTTCCCATTCCAATCCTGAGACCCTTCCTATAGCATGAGATGTGATATCTCAATGCTTATACCAAACCTGAGACCCTTCCTATAGCATGAGATGTGATATCCAACTCCTTCCCATTCCAATCCTGAGACCCTTCCTATAGCATGAGATGTGATGTCTCAATGCTTCTAATACCAAACCTGAGATCCTTCCTATAACATGAGATGTGATATCCAACTCCTTCCCATTCCAATCCCGAGACCCTTCCTATAGCATGAGATGTGATATCTCAATGCTTATACCAAACCTGAGACACTTCCTATAGCATGAGATGTGATATCCAACTCCTTCCCATTCCAATCCTGAGACTCTTCCTATAGCATGAGATGTGATATCTCAATGCCTGTAATACCAAACCTAAGATCCTTCCTCTAACATGAAATGTGATATCCAACTCCTTCCCTTTCCAAACCTGAGAGCCTACGTATAGCATGAGATGTGATATCCAAGTCCTTCCCATTCCAATCCTTAGACCCTTCCTACAGCATGCAATATGATATCTCAATGATTCTAATAACAAACCTGAGACCCGTCCTATAACATGAGATGGGATATCCAACTCCTTCCCATTCCAATCCTGAGACACTTCCGATAGCAGAGATGTGATATCTCAATGCTTATACCAAACCTGAGACCCTTCCTATAACATGAGATGTGATATCCAACTCCTTCCCGGTCCAAACCTGTGACCCTTCCTATAGCATATGTGATATCCAACTCCTTCCCATTCCAAACATGAGACCCTTCCTATAGCAAGAGTGTAATATCCAACTCCTTCCCATTCCAATCCTGAGACCATTCCTATAGCATGAGATGTGATATCTCAATGCTTCTAATACCAAACCTGAGATCCTTCCTATGAACATGAGATGTGATATCCAATTCCTCCCCATTCCAAACCTGAGAACCTTCCTACAGCATGCGATGTGATATCTCAATGCTTCTATTACCAAACCCGAGACCAGTCCTATAACATGAGATTGGATATCCAACTCCTTCCCCTTCCAAACCTGAGACTCTTCCTATAGCATGAGATGTGATATCCAACTTCTTCCCATTCCAATCCTGAGACCCTTCCTATAACATGAGATGTGATGTCTCAATGCTTCTAATACCAAACCTGAGATCTTTCCTATAACATGAGATGTGATATCCAACTCCTTCACATTCCAATCCTGAGACCCTTCCTATAGCATGAGATGTGATATCTCAATGCTTATACCAAACCTGAGACCCTTCCTATAGCTTGAGATGTGATATCCAACTCCTTCCCATTCCAATCCTGAGACCCTTCCTATAGCATGAGATGTGATATCTCAAGGCCTCTAATACCAAACCTGAGATCCTTCCTCTGACATGAAATGTGATATCCAACTCCTTCCCCTTCCAAACCTGAGAGCCTTCCTATAACATGAAATGTGATATCCAATTCCTTCCCATTCCAACCCGAGACCCTTCCTATAGCATGAGATGGGATATCCAACTCCTTCCAAATCCAATACTGATACCCTTCCGATAGCATGAGATGTGATATCCCAATGCTTCTACCAAACCTGAGACCCATACTATGGCATGAGATGTGATATCAAACTCCTTCCCATTCGAATCCTGAGACCCTACCTATAGCTTGAGATGTGATATCCAACTCCTTCCCATTCCAATTCTGAGACCCTTCCTATACCATGAGACTTGATATCTCAATGCTTCTAATATCAAACTTGAGACCCTCCCTATAACATGAGATGTGATATCCAAATCCTTCCCCTTCCAAACCTTAGACCCTTCCTTTATAATGAGATGTGATATCCAATTCCTTCCCATTCCAATCCTGAGACCCTTCCGATATCATGAGATTTGTTATCTTAATGCTTCTAATATCAAACTTGAGACCCTCCCTATAACATGAGATGTGACATCCAAGTCCTCCCCATTCCAATCCTGAGACCCTTCCGATAGCAGAGATGTGATATCTCAATGCTTCTAATACCAAACCTGAGACCCTTCCTATAACATGATTTGGGATATCCAACTCCTTCCCATTCCAATCCTGAGACCCTTCCGATAGCAGAGATGTGATATCTCAATGCTTATACCAAACCTGAGACCCTTCCTATGGCCTGAGATGTCATATGCAACTCCTTCCCATTCCAATCCTGAGACCCTTCCTATAGCATTAGATATGATATCTCAATGCTTATACCAAATCTGAGACCCTTCCTATAGCAAGAATGTAATATCCAACTCCTTCCCATTCCAATCCTGAGACCCTTCCTACAGCATGCAATGTGATATCTCAATGCTTCTAATACCAAACCTGAGACCCGTCCTTTAACATGAGATGGGATATCCAACTCCTTCCCGTTCCAAACCTGAGACCCTTCCTATAGCATGAGATGTGATATCCAACTCCTTCCCATCCCAATCCTGAGACACTTCCGATTGCAGAGATGTGATATCTCAATGCTTATACCAAACCTGAGACTCTTCCTATAACATGAGATGTGATATCCAACTCCTTCCCGTTCCAAACCTGAGACCCTTCCTATAGCATAAGATGTGATATCCAACTCCTTCCCATTCCAATCCTGAGACCCTTCCGATAGCATGAGATGTGATATCTCAATGCTTCTAATACCAAACCTGAGATCCTTCTTATAACATGTGATGTGATATCCAAATCCTTCCCCTTCCAAACCTGAGACCCTCCCTTTAGCATGAAATGTGATATCCAACTCCTTCCCATTCCAATCATGAGACCCTTATGATAGCATGAGATGTGATATCTCAATGCCTCTAATACCAAACCTGAGATACTTCCGATAGCATGAGATGTGATATCTCAATGCTTCTAATACCAAACCTGAGATCCTTCCTATAACATGAGATGTGATATCCAAATCCTTCCCCTTCCAAACCTGAGACCCTCCCTTTAGCATGAGATGTGATATCCAACTCCTTCCCATTCCAATCCTGAGACCCTTCTGATAGCATGAGATGTGATATCTCAATGCCTCTAATACCAAACCTGAGATCCTACCTCTAACATGAAATATGATATCCAACTCCTTCCCTTTCCAAACCTGAGATCCTGCCTATAGCATGAGATGTGATATCCAAGTCCTTCCCATTCCAATCCTGAGACCCTTCCTATAGCATGAGATGTGATATCTCAATGCTTATACCAAACCTGAGACCCTTCCTATGGCATGAGATGCCATATACAACTCCTTCCCATTCCAATCCTGAGACCCTGCTTATAGCATGAGATGTGATATCTCAATGCTTCTAATACCAAACCTGAGATCCTTCCTCTAACATGAAATGTGATATCCAACTCCTTCCCCTTCCAAACCTGAGAGCCTTCCTATAGCATGAGATATGATATCCAAGTCCTTTCCATTCCAATCCTGAGACCCTTCCTATAACATGAGATGTGATATCCAACTCCTTCCCATTCCAACCTGAGACCCTTCCTATAGCATGAGATGGGATATCCAACTCCTTCCAAATCCAATCCTGATACCCTTCCGATAGCATGAGATGTGATATCCCAATGCTTCTACCAAACCTGAGACCCATACTATGGCATGAGATGTGATATCAAACTCCTTCCCATTCCAACCTGAGACCCTTCCTATAGCATGAGATGGGATATCCAACTCCTTCCAAATCCAATCCTGAAATCCTTCCGATAGCATGAGATGTGATATCCCAATGCTTCTACCAAACCTGAGACCCATACTATGGCATGAGATGTGATATCCAACTCCTTCCCATTCCAATTCGGAGACTCTTCTGATAGCATGAGATGTGATATCTCAATGCCTCTAATACCAAACCTGAGATCCTACCTCTAACATGAAATGTGATATCCAACTCTTTCCCGTTGCAAACCTGGGAGCCTTCCTATGGCATGAGATGTGATATCCAAGTCCTTCCCATTCCAATCCTGAGACCCTTCCTATAACATGAGATGTGATATCCAACTCCTTCCCATTCCAACCTGAGACCCTTCCTATAGCATGAGATGAGATATCCAACTCCTTCCAAATCCAATCCTGATACCCTTCCGATAGCATGAGATGTGATATCCAACTCCTTCCCATTCCAATTCTGAGACCCTTCCTATACAATGAGACTTGATATCTCAATGCTTCTAATACCAAACCTGAGACCCGTCCTATAACATGAGATGTGATATCCAAATCCTTTCCCTTCCAAACCTTAGACCCTTCCTTTATCATGAGATGTGATATCCAACTCCTTCCCATTCCAATCCTGAGACTCTTCCGATATCATGAGATGTGATATCTCAATGCTTCTAATATCAAACTTGAGACCCTCCCTATAGCATGAGATGTGATATCCAAGTCCTTCCCATTCCAATCCTGAGACCCTTCCTATAGCATGAGATGTGATATCTCAATGCTTCTAATACCAAACCTGAGACCCTTCCTATAACATGAGATGGGAATATCCAACTCCTTCCCATTCCAATCCTGAGACCCTTCCGATAGCAGAGATGTGATATCTCAATGCTTATACCAAACCTGAGATCCTTCCTATAACATGAGATGTGATATCCAACTCCTTCCCATTCCAATCCTGAGACACTTCCTATAGCATGAGATGTGATATCTCACTGCTTATACCAAACCTGAGACCCTTCCTATAGCATGAGATGTGATATCTCAATGCTTCTAATATCAAACTTGAGACCCTCCCTATAGCATGAGATGTGATACCCAAGTCCTTCCCATTCCAATCCTGAGACCCTCCCTACAGCATGCGATGTGATGTCTCAATGCTTCTAATACCAAACCTGAGACTCTTCCTATAACATGAGATGGGATATCCAACTCCTTCCCATTCCAATCCTGAGACCCTTCCGATAGCAGAGATGTGATATCTCAATGCTTATACCAAACCTAAGACCCTTCCTATGGCATGAGATGTCATATACAACTCCTTCCCATTCCAATCCTGAGACCCTTCCTATAGCATGAGATGTGATATCTCAATGCTTATACCAAACCTGAGACCCTTCCTATAGCATGAGATGTGATATCCAACTCCTTCCCATTCCAATCCTGAGACCCTTCCTATAGCATGAGATGTGATGTCTCAATGCTTCTAATACCAAACCTGAGATCCTTCCTATAACATGAGATGTGATATCCAACTCCTTCCCTTTCCAAACCTGAGAGCCTACGCATAGCATGAGATGTGATATCCAAGTCCTTCCCATTCCAATCCTTAGACCCTTCCTACAGCATGCAATATGATATCTCAATGATTCTAATAACAAACTTGAGACCCGTCCTATAACATGAGATGGGATATCCAACTCCTTCCCATTCCAATCCTGAGACACTTCCGATAGCAGAGATGTGATATCTCAATGCTTATACCAAACCTGAGACCCTTCCTATAACATGAGATGTGATATCCAACTCCTTCCCGGTCCAAACCTGTGACCCTTCCTATAGCATATGTGATATCCAACTCCTTCCCATTCCAAACATGAGACCCTTCCTATAGCAAGAGTGTAATATCCAACTCCTTCCCATTCCAATCCTGAGACCATTCCTATAGCATGAGATGTGATATCTCAATGCTTCTAATACCAAACCTGAGATCCTTCCTATGAACATGAGATGTGATATCCAATTCCTCCCCATTCCAAACCTGAGAACCTTCCTACAGCATGCGATGTGATATCTCAATGCTTCTAATACCAAACCCGAGACCCGTCCTATAACATGAGATTGGATATCCAACTCCTTCCCCTTCCAAACCTGAGACTCCTCCTATAGCATGAGATGTGATATCCAACTTCTTCCCATTCCAATCCTGAGACCCTTCCTATAACATGAGATGTGATGTCTCAATGCTTCTAATACCAAACCTGAGATCTTTCCTATAACATGAGATGTGATATCCAACTCCTTCACATTCCAATCCTGAGACCCTTCCTATAGCATGAGATGTGATATCTCAATGCTTATACCAAACCTGAGACCCTTCCTATAGCTTGAGATGTGATATCCAACTCCTTCCCATTCCAATCCTGAGACCCTTCCTATAGCATGAGATGTGATATCTCAAGGCCTCTAATACCAAACCTGAGATCCTTCCTCTGACATGAAATGTGATATCCAACTCCTTCCCCTTCCAAACCTGAGAGCTTTCCTATAACATGAAATGTGATATCCAATTCCTTCCCATTCCAACCCGAGACCCTTCCTATAGCATGAGATGGGATATCCAACTCCTTCCAAATCCAATACTGATACCCTTCCGATAGCATGAGATGTGATATCCCAATGCTTCTACCAAACCTGAGACCCATACTATGGCATGAGATGTGATATCAAACTCCTTCCCATTCCAATCCTGAGACCCTACCTATAGCTTGAGATGTGATATACAACTCCTTCCCATTCCAATTCTGAGACCCTTCCTATACCATGAGACTTGATATCTCAATGCTTCTAATATCAAACTTGAGACCCTCCCTATAACATGAGATGTGATATCCAAATCCTTCCCCTTCCAAACCTTAGACCCTTCCTTTATCATGAGATGTGATATCCAATTCCTTCCCATTCCAATCCTGAGACCCTTCCGATATCATGAGATTTGTTATCTTAATGCTTCTAATATCAAACTTGAGACCCTCCCTATAACATGAGATGTGACATCCAAGTCCTCCCCATTCCAATCCTGAGACCCTTCCGATAGCAGAGATGTGATATCTCAATGCTTCTAATACCAAACCTGAGACCCTTCCTATAACATGATTTGGGATATCCAACTCCTTCCCATTCCAATCCTGAGACCCTTCCGATAGCAGAGATGTGATATCTCAATGCTTATACCAAACCTGAGACCCTTCCTATGGCCTGAGATGTCATATGCAACTCCTTCCCATTCCAATCCTGAGACCCTTCCTATAGCATAAGATGTGATATCTCAATGCTTATATCAAATCTGAGACCCTTCCTATAGCAAGAATGTAATATCCAACTCCTTCCCATTCCAATCCTGAGACCCTTCCTACAGCATGCGATGTGATATCTTAATGCTTCTAATACCAAACCTGAGACCCGTCCTTTAACATGAGATGGGATATCCAACTCCTTCCCGTTCCAAACCTGAGACCCTTCCTATAGCATGAGATGTGATATCCAACTCCTTCCCATCCCAATCCTGAGACACTTCCGATTGCAGAGATGTGATATCTCAATGCTTATACCAAACCTGAGACTCTTCCTATAACATGAGATGTGATATCCAACTCCTTCCCGTTCCAAACCTGAGACCCTTCCTATAGCATAAGATGTGATATCCAACTCCTTCCCATTCCAATCCTGAGACCCTTCCGATAGCATGAGATGTGATATCTCAATGCTTCTAATACCAAACCTGAGATCCTTCTTATAACATGTGATGTGATATCCAAATCCTTCCCCTTCCAAACCTGAGACCCTCCCTTTAGCATGAAATGTGATATCCAACTCCTTCCCATTCCAATCATGAGACCCTTATGATAGCATGAGATGTGATATCTCAATGCCTCTAATACCAAACCTGAGATACTTCCGATAGCATGAGATGTGATATCTCAATGCTTCTAATACCAAACCTGAGATCCTTCATATAACATGAGATGTGATATCCAAATCCTTCCCCTTCCAAACCTGAGACCCTCCCTTTAGCATGAGATGTGATATCCAACTCCTTCCCATTCCAATCCTGAGACCCTTCTGATAGCATGAGATGTGATATCTCAATGCCTCTAATACCAAACCTGAGATCCTACCTCTAACATGAAATATGATATCCAACTCCTTCCCTTTCCAAACCTGAGATCCTGCCTATAGCATGAGATGTGATATCCAAGTCCTTCCCATTCCAATCCTGAGACCCTTCCTATAGCATGAGATGTGATATCTCAATGCTTATACCAAACCTGAGACCCTTCCTATGGCATGAGATGCCATATACAACTCCTTCCCATTCCAATCCTGAGACCCTGCTTATAGCATGAGATGTGATATCTCAATGCTTCTAATACCAAACCTGAGATCTTTCCTATAGCTTGAGATGTAATATCCAACTCCTTCCCATTCCAATCCTGAGACCCTTCCTATAGCATGAGATGTGATATCTCAATGCCTCTAATACCAAACCTGAGATCCTTCCTCTAACATGAAATGTGATATCCAACTCCTTCCCCTTCCAAACCTGAGAGCCTTCCTATAGCATGAGATATGATATCCAAGTCCTTTCCATTCCAATCCTGAGACCCTTCCTATAACATGAGATGTGATATCCAACTCCTTCCCATTCCAACCTGAGACCCTTCCTATAGCATGAGATGGGATATCCAACTCCTTCCAAATCCAATCCTGATACCCTTCCGATAGCATGAGATGTGATATCCCAATGCTTCTACCAAACCTGAGACCCATACTATGGCATGAGATGTGATATCAAACTCCTTCCCATTCCAACCTGAGACCCTTCCTATAGCATGAGATGGGATATCCAACTCCTTCCAAATCCAATCCTGAAATGCTTCCGATAGCATGAGATGTGATATCCCAATGCTTCTACCAAACCTGAGACCCATACTATGGCATGAGATGTGATATCCAACTCCTTCCCATTCCAATTCGGAGACTCTTCTGATAGCATGAGATGTGATATCGCAATGCCTCTAATACCAAACCTGAGATCCTACCTCTAACATGAAATGTGATATCCAACTCTTTCCCGTTGCAAACCTGAGAGCCTTCCTATAGCATGAGATGTGATATCCAAGTCCTTCCCATTCCAATCCTGAGACCCTTCCTATAACATGAGATGTGATATCCAACTCCTTCCCATTCCAACCTGAGACCCTTCCTATAGCATGAGATGGGATATCCAACTCCTTCCAAATCCAATCCTCATACCCTTCCTTTATCATGAGATGTGATATCCAACTCCTTCCCATTCCAATCCTGAGACTCTTCCGATATCATGAGATGTGATATCTCAATGCTTCTAATATCAAACTTGAGACCCTCCCTATAGCATGAGATGTGATATCCAAGTCCTTCCCATTCCAATCCTGAGACCCTTCCTATAGCATGAGATGTGATATCTCAATGCTTCTAATACCAAACCTGAGACCCTTCCTATAACATGAGATGGGAATATCCAACTCCTTCCCATTCCAATCCTGAGACCCTTCCGATAGCAGAGATGTGATATCTCAATGCTCATACCAAACCTGAGATCCTTCCTATAACATGAGATGTGATATCCAACTCCTTCCCATTCCAATCCTGAGACACTTCCTATAGCATGAGATGTGATATCTCACTGCTTATACCAAACCTGAGACCCTTCCTATAGCATGAGATGTGATATCCAACTCCTTCCCATTCCAATCCTGAGACCCTTCCTATAGCATGAGATGTGATATCTCAATGCTTCTAATATCAAACTTGAGACCCTCCCTATAGCATGAGATGTGATACCCAAGTCCTTCCCATTCCAATCCTGAGACCCTTCCTACAGCATGCGATGTGATGTCTCAATGCTTCTAATACCAAACCTGAGACTCTTCCTATAACATGAGATGGGATATCCAACTCCTTCCCATTCCAATCCTGAGACCCTTCCGATAGCAGAGTTGTGATATCTCAATGCTTATACCAAACCTAAGACCCTTCCTATGGCATGAGATGTCATATACAACTCCTTCCCATTCCAATCCTGAGACCCTTCCTATAGCATGATATGTGATATCTCAATGCTTATACCAAACCTGAGACCCTTCCTATAGCATGAGATGTGATGTCCAACTCCTTCCCATTCCAATCCTGAGACCCTTCCTATAGCATGAGATGTGATGTCTCAATGCTTCTACTACCAAACCTGAGATCCTTCCTATAACATGAGATGTGATATCCAACTCCTTCCCATTCCAATCCCGAGACCCTTCCTATAGCATGAGATGTGATATCTCAATGCTTATACCAAACCTGAGACCCTTCCTATAGCATGAGATGTGATATCCAACTCCTTCCATTCCAATCCTGAGACTCTTCCTATAGCATGAGATGTGATATCTCAATGCCTCTAATACCAAACCTGAGATCCTTCCTCTAACATGAAATGAGATATCCAACTCCTTCCCTTTCCAAACCTGAGAGCCTACCTATAGCATGAGATGTGATATCCAAGTCATTCCCATTCCAATCCTTAGACCCTTCCTACAGCATGCAATATGATATCTCAATGATTCTAATAACAAACCTGAGACCCGTCCTATAACATGAGATGGGATATCCAACTCCTTCCCATTCCAATCCTGAGACACTTCCGATAGCAGAGATGTGATATCTCAATGCTTATACCAAACCTGAGACCCTTCCTATAACATGAGATGTGATATCCAACTCCTTCCCGGTCCAAAGCTGAGACCCTTCCTATAGCATATGTGATATCCAACTCCTTCCCATTCCAAATATGAGACCCTTCCTATAGCAAGAGTGTAATATCCAACTCCTTCCCATTCCAATCCTGAGACCATTCCTATAGCATGAGATGTGATATCTCAATGCTTCTAATACCAAACCTGAGATCCTTCCAATGAACATGAGATGTGATATCCAATTCCTCCCCATTCCAAACCTGAGAACCTTCCTACAGCATGCGATGTGATATCTCAATGCTTCTATTACCAAACCCGAGACCAGTCCTATAACATGAGATTGGATATCCAACTCTTTCCCCTTCCAAACCTGAGACTCTTCCTATAGCATGAGATGTGATATCCAACTTCTTCCCATTCCAATCCTGAGACCCTTCCTATAACATGAGATGTGATGTCTCAATGCTTCTAATACCAAACCTGAGATCTTTCCTATAACATGAGATGTGATATCCAACTCCTTCACATTCCAATCCTGAGACCCTTCCTATAGCATGAGATGTGATATCTCAATGCTTATACCAAACCTGAGACCCTTCCTATAGTTGAGATGTGATATCCAACTCCTTCCCATTCCAATCATGAGACCCTTCCTATATCATGAGATGTGATATCTCAAGGCCTCTAATACCAAACCTGAGATCCTTCCTCTGACATGAAATGTGATATCCAACTCCTTCCCCTTCCAAACCTGAGAGCCTTCCTATAACATGAAATGTGATATCCAATTCCTTCCCATTCCAACCCGAGACCCTTCCTATAGCATGAGATGGGATATCCAACTCCTTCCAAATCCAATACTGATACCCTTCCGATAGCATGAGATGTGATATCCCAATGCTTCTACCAAACCTGAGACCCATACTATGGCATGAGATGTGATATTCAACTCCTTCCCATTCCAATTCTGAGACCCTTCCTATAACATGAGACTTGATATCTCAATGCTTCTAATACCAAACCTGAGACCCGTCCTATAACATGAGATGTGATATCCAAATCCTTCCCCTTCCAAACCTTAGACCCTTCCTTTATCATGAGATGTGATATCCAATTCCTTCCCATTCCAATCCTGAGACCCTTCCGATATCATGAGATTTGTTATCTTAATGCTTCTAATATCAAACTTGAGACCCTCCCTATAACATGAGATGTGACATCCAAGTCCTCCCCATTCCAATCCTGAGACCCTTCCTATAGCATGAGATGTGATATCTCAATGCTTTCAATACCAAACCTGAGACCTTTCCTATAACATGATTTGGGATATCCAACTCCTTCCCATTCCAATCCTGAGACCCTTCCGATAGCAGAGATGTGATATCTCAATGCTTATACCAAACCTGAGACCCTTCCTATGGCCTGAGATGTCATATGCAACTCCTTCCCATTCCAATCCTGAGACCCTTCCTATAGCATTAGATATGATATCTCAATGCTTATACCAAATCTGAGACCCTTCCTATAGCATGAGATGTGATATCCAACTTCTTCCCATTCCAATCCTGAGACCCTTCCTATAGCATGAGATTTGATGTCTCAATTCTTCTAATACCAAACCTGAGATCCTTCCTATAACATGAGATGTGATATCCAACTCCTTCCCATTCCAATGCTGAGACCCTTATGATAGCATGAGATGGGATATCCAACTCCTTCCAAATCCAATCCTCATACCCTTCCGATAGCATGAGATGTGATATCCAACTCCTTCCCATTCCAATTCTGAGACCCTTCCTATACAATGAGACTTGATATTTCAATGCTTCTAATACCAAACCTGAGACCCGTCCTATAACATGAGATGTGATATCCAAATCCTTCCCCTTCCAAACCTTAGACCCTTCCTTTATCATGAGATGTGATATCCAACTCCTTCCCATTCCAATCCTGAGACTCTTCCGATATCATGAGATGTGATATCTCAATGCTTCTAATATCAAACTTGAGACCCTCCCTATAGCATGAGATGTGATATCCAAGTCCTTCCCATTCCAATCCTGAGACCCTTCCTATAGCATGAGATGTGATATCTCAATGCTTCTAATACCAAACCTGAGACCCTTCCTATAACATGAGATGGGAATATCCAACTCCTTCCCATTCCAATCCTGAGACCCTTCCGATAGCAGAGATGTGATATCTCAATGCTTATACCAAACCTGAGATCCTTCCTATAACATGAGATGTGATATCCAACTCCTTCCCATTCCAATCCTGAGACACTTCCTATAGCATGAGATGTGATATCTCACTGCTTATACCAAACCTGAGACCCTTCCTATAGCATGAGATGTGATATCCAACTCCTTCCCATTCCAATCCTGAGACCCTTCCTATAGCATGAGATGTGATATCTCAATGCTTCTAATATCAAACTTGAGACCCTCCCTATAGCATGAGATGTGATACCCAAGTCCTTCCCATTCCAATCCTGAGACCCTTCCTACAGCATGCGATGTGATGTCTCAATGCTTCTAATACCAAACCTGAGACTCTTCCTATAACATGAGATGGGATATCCAACTCCTTCCCATTCCAATCCTGAGACCCTTCTGATAGCAGAGATGTGATATCTCAATGCTTATACCAAACCTAAGACCCTTCCTATGGCATGAGATGTCATATACAACTCCTTCCCATTCCAATCCTGAGACCCTTCCTACAGCATGAGATGTGATATCTCAATGCTTATACCAAACCTGAGACCCTTCCTATAGCATGAGATGTGATATCCAACTCCTTCCCATTCCAATCCTGAGACCCTTCCTATAGCATGAGATGTGATGTCTCAATGCTTCTAATACCAAACCTGAGATCCTTCCTATAACATGAGATGTGATATCCAACTCCTTCCCATTCCAATCCCGAGACCCTTCCTATAGCATGAGATGTGATATCTCAATGCTTATACCAAACCTGAGACCCTTCCTATAGCATGAGATGTGATATCCAACTCCTTCCATTCCAATCCTGAGACTCTTCCTATAGCATGGGATGTGATATCTCAATGCCTCTAATACCAAACCTGAGATCCTTCCTCTAACATGAAATGTGATATCCAACTCCTTCCCTTTCCAAACCTGAGAGCCTACCTATATCATGAGATGTGATATCCAAGTCCTTCCCATTCCAATCCTTAGACCCTTCCTACAGCATGCAATATGATATCTCAATGATTCTAATAACAAACCTGAGACCCGTCCTATAACATGAGATGGGATATCCAACTCCTTCCCATTCCAATCCTGAGACACTTCCGATAGCAGAGATGTGATATCTCAATGCTTATACCAAAACTGAGACCCTTCCTATAACATGAGATGTGATATCCAACTCCTTCCCGGTCCAAACCTGAGACCCTTCCTATAGCATATGTGATATCCAACTCCTTCCCATTCCAAACATGAGACCCTTCCTATAGCAAGAGTGTAATATCCAACTCCTTCCCATTCCAATCCTGAGACCATTCCTATAGCATGAGATGTGATATCTCAATGCTTCTAATACCAAACCTGAGATCCTTCCTATGAACATGAGATGTGATATCCAATTCCTCCCCATTCCAAACCTGAGAACCTTCCTACAGCATGCGATGTGATATCTCAATGCTTCTAATACCAAACCCGAGACCAGTCCTATAACATGAGATTGGATATCCAACTCCTTCCCCTTCCAAACCTGAGACTCTTCCTATAGCATGAGATGTGATATCCAACTTCTTCCCATTCCAATCCTGAGACCCTTCCTATAACATGAGATGTGATGTCTCAATGCTTCTAATACCAAACCTGAGATCTTTCCTATAACATGAGATGTGATATCCAACTCCTTCACATTCCAATCCTGAGACCCTTCCTCTAGCATGAGATGTGATATCTCAATGCTTATACCAAACCTGAGACCCTTCCTATAGTTGAGATGTGATATCCAACTCCTTCCCATTCCAATCATGAGACCCTTCCTATATCATGAGATGTGATATCTCAAGGCCTCTAATACCAAACCTGAGATCCTTCCTCTGACATGAAATGTGATATCCAACTCCTTCCCCTTCCAAACCTGAGAGCCTTCCTATAACATGAAATGTGATATCCAATTCCTTCCCATTCCAACCCGAGACCCTTCCTATAGCATGAGATGGGATATCCAACTCCTTCCAAATCCAATACTGATACCCTTCCGATAGCATGAGATGTGATATCCCAATGCTTCTACCAAACCTGAGACCCATACTATGGCATGAGATGTGATATCCAACTCCTTCCCATTCCAATTCTGAGACCCTCCTATAACATGAGACTTGATATCTCAATGCTTCTAATACCAAACCTGAGACCCGTCCTATAACATGAGATGTGATATCCAAATCCTTCCCCTTCCAAACCTTAGACCCTTCCTTTATCATGAGATGTGATATCCAATTCCTTCCCATTCCAATCCTGAGACCCTTCCGATATCATGAGATTTGTTATCTTAATGCTTCTAATATCAAACTTGAGACCCTCCCTATAACATGAGATGTGACATCCAAGTCCTCCCCATTCCAATCCTGAGACCCTTCCTATAGCATGAGATGTGATATCTCAATGCTTCTAATACCATACCTGAGACCCTTCCTATAACATGATTTGGGATATCCAACTCCTTCCCATTCCAATCCTGAGACCCTTCCGATAGCAGAGATGTGATATCTCAATGCTTATACCAAACCTGAGACCCTTCCTATGGCCTGAGATGTCATATGCAACTCCTTCCCATTCCAATCCTGAGACCCTTCCTATAGCATTAGATGTGATATCTCAATGCTTATACCAAATCGGAGACCCTTCCTATAGCATGAGATGTGATATCCAACTTCTTCCCATTCCAATCCTGAGACCCTTCCTATAGCATGAGATTTGATGTCTCAATTCTTCTAATACCAAACCTGAGATCCTTCCTATAACATGAGATGTGATATCCAACTCCTTCCCATTCCAATGCTGAGACCCTTATGATAGCATGAGATGTGATATCTCAATGCCTCTAATACCAAACCTGAGATACTTCTGATAGCATGAGATGTGATATCTCAATGCTTCTAATACCAAACCTGAGATCCTTCCTATAACATGAGATGTGATTTCCAAATCCTTCGACTTCCAAACCTGAGACCCTCCCTTTAGCATGAGATGTGATATCCAACTCCTTCCCATTCCAATCCTGAGACCCTTCTGATAGCATGAGATGTGATATTTCAATGCCTCTAATACCAAACCTGAGATCCTACCTCTAACATGAAATGTGATATCCATCTCCTTCCCTTTCCAAACCTGAGACCCTGCCTATAGCATGAGATGTGATATCCAAGTCCTTCCCATTCCAATCCTGAGACCCTTCCTATAGCATGTGATGTGATATCTCAATGCTTATACCAAATCTGAGACCCTTCCTATAGCATGAGATGTGATATCCAACTCCTTCCCATTCCAATCCTGAGACCCTTCCTATAGCATGAGATGTGATGTCTCAATGCTTCTAATACCAAACCTGAGATCCTTCCTATAACATGAGATGTGATATCCAACTCCTTCCCATTCCAATCCTGAGACCCTTATGATAGCATGAGATGTGATATCTCAATGCTTCTATTACCAAACCCGAGACCAGTCCTATAACATGAGATTGGATATCCAACTCCTTCCCCTTCCAAACCTGAGACTCTTCATATAGCATGAGATGTGATATCCAACTTCTTCCCATTCCAATCCTGAGACCCTTCCTATAACATGAGATGTGATGTCTCAATGCTTCTAATACCAAACCTGAGATCTTTCCTATAACATGAGATGTGATATCCAACTCCTTCACATTCCAATCCTGAGACCCTTCCTATAGCATGAGATGTGATATCTCAATGCTTATACCAAACCTGAGACCCTTCCTATAGTTGAGATGTGATATCCAACTCCTTCCCATTCCAATCATGAGAGCCTTCCTATATCATGAGATGTGATATCTCAAGGCCTCTAATACCAAAACTGAGATCCTTCCTCTGACATGAAATGTGATATCCAACTCCTTCCCCTTCCAAACCTGAGAGCCTTCCTATAACATGAAATGTGATATCCAATTCCTTCCCATTCCAACCCGAGACCCTTCCTATAGCATGAGATGGGATATCCAACTCCTTCCAAATCCAATACTGATACCCTTCCGATAGCATGAGATGTGATATCCCAATGCTTCTACCAAACCTGAGACCCATACTATGGCATGAGATGTGATATCCAACTCCTTCCCATTCCAATTCTGAGACCCTTCCTATAACATGAGACTTGATATCTCAATGCTTCTAATACCAAACCTGAGACCCGTCCTATAACATGAGATGTGATATCCAAATCCTTCCCCTTCCAAACCTTAGACCCTTCCTTTATCATGAGATGTGATATCCAATTCCTTCCCATTCCAATCCTGAGACCCTTCCGATATCATGAGATTTGTTATCTTAATGCTTCTAATATCAAACTTGAGACCCTCCCTATAACATGAGATGTGACATCCAAGTCCTCCCCATTCCAATCCTGAGACCCTTCCCATAGCATGAGATGTGATATCTCAATGCTTCTAATACCAAACCTGAGACCTTTCCTATAACATGATTTGGGATATCCAACTCCTTCCCATTCCAATCCTGAGACCCTTCCGATAGCAGAGATGTGATATCTCAATGCTTATACCAAACCTGAGACCCTTCCTATGGCCTGAGATGTCATATGCAACTCCTTCCCATTCCAATCCTGAGACCCGTCCTATAGCATTAGATATGATATCTCAATGCTTATACCAAATCTGAGACCCTTCCTATAGCATGAGATGTGATATCCAACTTCTTCCCATTCCAATCCTGAGACCCTTCCTATAGCATGAGATTTGATGTCTCAATTCTTCTAATACCAAACCTGAGATCCTTCCTATAACATGAGATGTGATATCCAACTCCTTCCCATTCCAATGCTGAGACCCTTATGATAGCATGAGATGGGATATCCAACTCCTTCCAAATCCAATCCTCATACCCTTCCGATAGCATGAGATGTGATATCCAACTCCTTCCCATTCCAATTCTGAGACCCTTCCTATACAATGAGACTTGATATTTCAATGCTTCTAATACCAAACCTGAGACCCGTCCTATAACATGAGATGTGATATCCAAATCCTTCCCCTTCCAAACCTTAGACCCTTCCGATATCATGAGATGTGATATCTCAATGCTTCTAATATCAAACTTGAGACCCTCCCTATAGCATGAGATGTGATATCCAAGTCCTTCCCATTCCAATCCTGAGACCCTTCCTATAGCATGAGATGTGATATCTCAATGCTTCTAATACCAAACCTGAGACCCTTCCTATAACATGAGATGGGAATATCCAACTCCTTCCCATTCCAATCCTGAGACCCTTCCGATAGCAGAAATGTGATATCTCAATGCTTATACCAAACCTGAGATCCTTCCTATAACATGAGATGTGATATCCAACTCCTTCCCATTCCAATCCTGAGACACTTCCTATAGCATGAGATGTGATATCTCACTGCTTATACCAAACCTGAGACCCTTCCTATAGCATGAGATGTGATATCCAACTCCTTCCCATTCCAATCCTGAGACCCTTCCTATAGCATGAGATGTGATATCTCAATGCTTCTAATATCAAACTTGAGACCCTCCCTATAGCATGAGATGTGATACCCAAGTCCTTCCCATTCCAATCCTGAGACCCTTCCTACAGCATGCGATGTGATGTCTCAATGCTTCTAATACCAAACCTGAGACTCTTCCTATAACATGAGATGGGATATCCAACTCCTTCCCATTCCAATCCTGAGACCCTTCCGATAGCAGAGATGTGATATCTCAATGCTTATACCAAACCTAAGACCCTTCCTATGGCATGAGATGTCATATACAACTCCTTCCCATTCCAATCCTGAGACCCTTCCTACAGCATGAGATGTGATATCTCAATGCTTATACCAAACCTGAGACCCTTCCTATAGCATGGAATGTGATATCCAACTCCTTCCCATTCCAATCTTGAGACCCTTCCTATAGCATGAGATGTGATGTCTCAATGCTTCTAATACCAAACCTGAGATCCTTCCTATAACATGAGATGTGATATCCAACTCCTTCCCATTCCAATCCCGAGACCCTTCCTATAGCATGAGATGTGATATCTCAATGCTTATACCAAACCTGAGACCCTTCCTATAGCATGAGATGTGATATCCAACTCCTTCCATTCCAATCCTGAGACTCTTCCTATAGCATGGGATGTGATATCTCAATGCCTCTAATACCAAACCTGAGATCCTTCCTCTAACATGAAATGTGATATCCAACTCCTTCCCTTTCCAAACCTGAGAGCCTACCTATAGCATGAGATGTGATATCCAAGTCCTTCCCATTCCAATCCTTAGAACCTTCCTACAGCATGCAATATGATATCTCAATGATTCTAATAACAAACCTGAGACCCGTCCTATAACATGAGATGGGATATCCAACTCCTTCCCATTCCAATCCTGAGACACTTCCGATAGCAGAGATGTGATATCTCAATGCTTATACCAAACCTGAGACCCTTCCTATAACATGAGATGTGATATCCAACTCCTTCCCGGTCCAAACCTGAGACCCTTCCTATAGCATATGTGATATCCAACTCCTTCCCATTCCAAACATGAGACCCTTCCTATTGCAAGAGTGTAATATCCAACTCCTTCCCATTCCAATCCTGAGACCATTCCTATAGCATGAGATGTGATATCTCAATGCTTCTAATACCAAACCTGAGATCCTTCCTATGAACATGAGATGTGATATCCAATTCCTCCCCATTCCAAACCTGAGAACCTTCCTACAGCATGCGATGTGATATCTCAATGCTTCTAATACCAAACCCGAGACCAGTCCTATAACATGAGATTGGATATCCAACTCCTTCCCCTTCCAAACCTGAGACTCTTCCTATAGCATGAGATGTGATATCCAACTTCTTCCCATTCCAATCCTGAGACCCTTCCTATAACATGAGATGTGATGTCTCAATGCTTCTAATACCAAACCTGAGATCTTTCCTATAACATGAGATGTGATATCCAACTCCTTCACATTCCAATCCTGAGACCCTTCCTCTAGCATGAGATGTGATATCTCAATGCTTATACCAAACCTGAGACCCTTCCTATAGTTGAGATGTGATATCCAACTCCTTCCCATTCCAATCATGAGACCCTTCCTATATCATGAGATGTGATATCTCAAGGCCTCTAATACCAAACCTGAGATCCTTCCTCTGACATGAAATGTGATATCCAACTCCTTCCCCTTCCAAACCTGAGAGCCTTCCTATAACATGAAATGTGATATCCAATTCCTTCCCATTCCAACCCGAGACCCTTCCTATAGCATGAGATGGGATATCCAACTCCTTCCAAATCCAATACTGATACCCTTCCGATAGCATGAGATGTGATATCCCAATGCTTCTACCAAACCTGAGACCCATACTATGGCATGAGATGTGATATCCAACTCCTTCCCATTCCAATTCTGAGACCCTCCTATAACATGAGACTTGATATCTCAATGCTTCTAATACCAAACCTGAGACCCGTCCTATAACATGAGATGTGATATCCAAATCCTTCCCCTTCCAAACCTTAGACCCTTCCTTTATCATGAGATGTGATATCCAATTCCTTCCCATTCCAATCCTGAGACCCTTCCGATATCATGAGATTTGTTATCTTAATGCTTCTAATATCAAACTTGAGACCCTCCCTATAACATGAGATGTGACATCCAAGTCCTCCCCATTCCAATCCTGAGACCCTTCCTATAGCATGAGATGTGATATCTCAATGCTTCTAATACCATACCTGAGACCCTTCCTATAACATGATTTGGGATATCCAACTCCTTCCCATTCCAATCCTGAGACCCTTCCGATAGCAGAGATGTGATATCTCAATGCTTATACCAAACCTGAGACCCTTCCTATGGCCTGAGATGTCATATGCAACTCCTTCCCATTCCAATCCTGAGACCCTTCCTATAGCATTAGATGTGATATCTCAATGCTTATACCAAATCTGAGACCCTTCCTATAGCATGAGATGTGATATCCAACTTCTTCCCATCCATTCCAATCCTGAGACCCTTCCTATAGCATGAGATTTGATGTCTCAATTCTTCTAATACCAAACCTGAGATCCTTCCTATAACATGAGATGTGATATCCAACTCCTTCCCATTCCAATGCTGAGACCCTTATGATAGCATGAGATGTGATATCTCAATGCCTCTAATACCAAACCTGAGATACTTCCTATAACATGAGATGTGATTTCCAAATCCTTCGACTTCCAAACCTGAGACCGTCCCTTTAGCATGAGATGTGATATCCAACTCCTTCCCATTCCAATCCTGAGACCCTTCTGATAGCATGAGATGTGATATTTCAATGCCTCTAATACCAAACCTGAGATCCTACCTCTAACATGAAATGTGATATCCATCTCCTTCCCTTTCCAAACCTGAGACCCTGCCTATAGCATGAGATGTGATATCCAAGTCCTTCCCATTCCAATCCTGAGACCCTTCCTATAGCATGTGATGTGATATCTCAATGCTTATACCAAATCTGAGACCCTTCCTATAGCATGAGATGTGATATCCAACTCCTTCCCATTCCAATCCTGAGACCCTTCCTATAGCATGAGATGTGATGTCTCAATGCTTCTAATACCAAACCTGAGATCCTTCCTATAACATGAGATGTGATATCCAACTCCTTCCCATTCCAATCCTGAGACCCTTATGATAGCATGAGATGTGATATCTCAATGCCTCTAATACCAAACCCGAGATACTTCCGATAGCATGAGATGTGATATCTCAATGCTTCTAATACCAAACCTGAGATCCTTCCTATAACATGAGATGTGATTTCCAAATCCTTCCCCTTCCAAACCTGAGACCCTCCCTTTAGCATGAGATGTGATATCCAACTCCTTCCCATTCCAATCCTGAGACCCATCTGATAGCATGAGATGTGATATTTCAATGCCTCTAATACCAAACCTGAGATCCTACCTCTAACATGAAATGTGATATCCATCTCCTTCCCTTTCCAAACCTGAGACCCTGCTTATAGCATGAGATGTGATATCCAAGTCCTTTCCATTCCAATCCTGAGACCCTTCCTATAGCATGTGATGTGATATCTCAATGCTTATACCAAACCTGAGACCCTTCCTATGGCATGAGATGTCATATACAACTCCTTCCCATTCCAATCCTGAGACCCTTCCTATAGCATGAGATGTGATATCTCAATGCTTATACCAAACCTGAGACCCTTCCTATAGCATGAGATGTGATATCCAACTTCTTCCCATTCCAATCCTGAGACCCTTCCTATAACATGAGATGTGATGTCGCAATGCTTCTAATACCAAACCTGAGATCTTTCCTATAACATGAGATGTGATATCCAACTCCTTCCCATTCCAATCCTGAGACCCTTCCTATAGCATGAGATGTGATATCACAATGCTTATACCAAACCTGAGACCGTTCCTATAGCTTGAGATGTGATATCCAACTCCTTCCCATTCCAATCATGAGACCCTTCCTATAGCATGAGATGTGATATCTCAAGGCCTCTAATACCAAACCTGAGATCGTTCCTCTAACATGAAATGTGATATCCAACTCCTTCCCCTTCCAAACCTGAGACCCTTCCTATAGCATGAGATGTGATATCTCAATGCTTATACCAATCCTGAGACCCTTCCGATAGCAGAGATGTGATATCTCAATGCTTATACCAAACCTGAGACCCTTCCTATGGCCTGAGATGTCATATGCAACTCCTTCCCATTCCAATCCTGAGACCCTTCCTATAGCATTAGATGTGATATCTCAATGCTTATACCAAATCTGAGACCCTTCCTATAGCATGAGATGTGATATCCAACTTCTTCCCATTCCAATCCTGAGACCCTTCCTATAGCATGAGATGTGATATCTCAATCCCTCTAATACCAAACCTGAGATACTTCTGATAGCATGAGATGTGATATCTCAATGCTTCTAATACCAAACCTGAGATCCTTCCTATAACATGAGATGTGATTTCCAAATCCTTCCACTTCCAAACCTGAGACCCTCCCTTTAGCATGAGATGTGATATCCAACTCCTTCCCATTCCAATCCTGAGACCCTTCTGATAGCATGAGATGTGATATTTCAATGCCTCTAATACCAAACCTGAGATCCTACCTCTAACATGAAATGTGATATCCATCTCCTTCCCTTTCCAAACCTGAGACCCTGCCTATAGCATGAGATGTGATATCCAAGTCCTTCCCATTCCAATCCTGAGACCCTTCCTATAGCATGTGATGTGATATCTCAATGCTTATACCAAATCTGAGACCCTTCCTATAGCATGAGATGTGATATCCAACTCCTTCCCATTCCAATCCTGAGACCCTTCCTATAGCATGAGATGTGATGTCTCAATGCTTCTAATACCAAACCTGAGATCCTTCCTATAACATGAGATGTGATATCCAACTCCTTCCCATTCCAATCCTGAGACCCTTATGATAGCATGAGATGTGATATCTCAATGCCTCTAATACCAAACCTGAGATACTTCCGATAGCATGAGATGTGATATCTCAATGCTTCTAATACCAAACCTGAGATCCTTCCTATAACATGAGATGTGATTTCCAAATCCTTCCCCTTCCAAACCTGAGACCCTCCCTTTAGCATGAGATGTGATATCCAACTCCTTCCCATTCCAATCCTGAGACCCATCTGATAGCATGAGATGTGATATTTCAATGCCTCTAATACCAAACCTGAGATCCTACCTCTAACATGAAATGTGATATCCATCTCCTTCCCTTTCCAAACCTGAGACCCTGCTTATAGCATGAGATGTGATATCCAAGTCCTTTCCATTCCAAACCTGAGGCCCTTCCTATGACATGAGATGTGATATCCAACTCCTTCCCATTCCAAACCTGAGACCCTGCTTATAGCATGAGATGTGATATCCAAGTTCTTTCCATTCCAATCCTGAGACCCTTCCTAAGCATGTGATGTGATATCTCAATGCTTATACCAAACCTGAGACCCTTCCTATGGCATGAGATGTCATATACAACTCCTTCCCATTCCAATCCTGAGACCCTTCCTATAGCATGAGATGCGATATCTCAATGCTTATACCAAACCTGAGACCCTTCCTATAGCATGAGATGTGATATCCAACTTCTTCCCATTCCAATCCTGAGACCCTTCCTATTACATGAGATGTGATGTCGCAATGCTTCTAATACCAAACCTGAGATCTTTCCTATAACATGAGATGTGATATCCAACTCCTTCCCATTCCAATTCTGAGACCCTTCCTATAGCATGAGATGTGATATCACAATGCTTATACCAAACCTGAGACCGTTCCTATAGCTTGAGATGTGATATCCAACTCCTTCCCATTCCAATCCTGAGACCCTTCCTAAAGCATGA
The DNA here is from genome assembly GCF_040938575.1 of Ambystoma mexicanum. NCBI lineage: Eukaryota > Metazoa > Chordata > Amphibia > Caudata > Ambystomatidae > Ambystoma > Ambystoma mexicanum. Next base: position 346,963,149 of record NC_090936.1, read on the forward strand.
GATGTGATATCTCAAGGCCTCTAATACCAAACCTGAGATCGTTCCTCTAACATGAAATGTGATATCCAACTCCTTCCCCTTCCAAACCTGAGAGCCTTCCTATAACATGAGATGTGGCATCCAAGTCCTCCCCATTCCAATCCTGAGACCCTTCCTATAGCATGAGATGTGATATCTCAATGCTTCTAATACCAAACCTTAGACCCTTCCTATAACAGGATTTGGGATATCCAACTCCTTCCCATTCCAATCCTGAGACCCTTCCGATAGCAGAGATGTGATATCTCAATGCTTATACCAAACCTGAGACCCTTCCTATGGCCTGAGATGTCATATGCAACTCCTTCCCATTCCAATCCTGAGACCCTTCCTATAGCATTAGATGTGATATCTCAATGCTTATACCAAATCTGAGACCCTTCCTATAGCATGAGATGTGATATCCAACTTCTTCCCATTCCAATCCTGAGACCCTTCCTATAGCATGAGATGTGATGTCTCAATTCTTCTAATACCAAACCTGAGATCCTTCCTATAACATGAGATGTGATATCCAACTCCTTCCCATTCCAATCCTGAGACCCTTATGATAGCATGAGATGTGATATCTCAATGCCTCTAATACCAAACCTGAGATACTTCTGATAGCATGAGATGTGATATCTCAATGCTTCTAATACCAAACCTGAGATCCTTCCTATAACATGAGATGTGATTTCCAAATCCTTCCACTTCCAAACCTGAGACCCTCCCTTTAGCATGAGATGTGATATCCAACTCCTTCCCATTCCAATCCTGAGACCCTTCTGATAGCATGAGATGTGATATTTCAATGCCTCTAATACCGAACCTGAGATCCTACCTCTAACATGAAATGTGATATCCATCTCCTTCCCTTTCCAAACCTGAGACCCTGCCTATAGCATGAGATGTGATATCCAAGTCCTTCCCATTCCAATCCTGAGACCCTTCCTATAGCATGTGATGTGATATCTCAATGCTTATACCAAATCTGAGACCCTTCCTATAGCATGAGATGTGATATCCAACTCCTTCCCATTCCAATCCTGAGACCCTTCCTATAGCATGAGATGTGATGTCTCAATGCTTCTAATACCAAACCTGAGATCCTTCCTATAACATGAGATGTGATATACAACTCCTTCCCATTCCAATCCTGAGACCCTTATGATAGCATGAGATGTGATATCTCAATGCCTCTAATACCAAACCTGAGATACTTCCGATAGCATGAGATGTGATATCTCAATGCTTCTAATACCAAACCTGAGATCCTTCCTATAACATGAGATGTGATTTCCAAATCCTTCCCCTTCCAAACCTGAGACCCTCCCTTTAGCATGAGATGTGATATCCAACTCCTTCCCATTCCAATCCTGAGACCCATCTGATAGCATGAGATGTGATATTTCAATGCCTCTAATACCAAACCTGAGATCCTACCTCTAACATGAAATGTGATATCCATCTCCTTCCCTTTCCAAACCTGAGACCCTGCTTATAGCATGAGATGTGATATCCAAGTCCTTTCCATTCCAAACCTGAGGCCCTTCCTATGACATGAGATGTGATATCCAACTCCTTCCCATTCCAAACCTGAGACCCTGCTTATAGCATGAGATGTGATATCCAAGTCCTTTCCATTCCAATCCTGAGACCCTTCCTAAGCATGTGATGTGATATCTCAATGCTTATACCAAACCTGAGACCCTTCCTATGGCATGAGATGTCATATACAACTCCTTCCCATTCCAATCCTGAGACCCTTCCTATAGCATGAGATGTGATATCTCAATGCTTATACCAAACCTGAGACCCTTCCTATAGCATGAGATGTGATATCCAACTTCTTCCCATTCCAATCCTGAGACCCTTCCTATTACATGAGATGTGATGTCTCAATGCTTCTAATACCAAACCTGAGATCTTTCCTATAACATGAGATGTGATATCCAACTCCTTCCCATTCCAATTCTGAGACCCTTCCTATAGCATGAGATGTGATATCACAATGCTTATACCAAACCTGAGACCGTTCCTATAGCTTGAGATGTGATATCCAACTCCTTCCCATTCCAATCCTGAGACCCTTCCTATAGCATGAGATGTGATATCTCAAGGCCTCTAATACCAAACCTGAGATCGTTCCTCTAACATGAAATGTGATATCCAACTCCTTCCCCTTCCAAACCTGAGAGCCTTCCTATAACATGAGATGTGACATCCAAGTCCTCCCCATTCCAATCCTGAGACCCTTCCTATAGCATGAGATGTGACATCTCAATGCTTCTAATACCAAACCTGAGACCCTTCCTATAACAGGATTTGGGATATCCAACTCCTTCCCATTCCAATCCTGAGACCCTTCCGATAGCAGAGATGTGATATCTCAATGCTTACACCAAACCTGAGACCCTTCCTATGGCCTGAGATGTCATATGCAACTCCTTCCCATTCCAATCCTGAGACCCTTCCTATAGCATTAGTTGTGATATCTCAATGCTTATACCAAATCTGAGACCCTTCCTATAGCATGAGATGTGATATCCAACTTCTTCCCATTCCAATCCTGAGACCCTTCCTATAGCATGAGATGTGATGTCTCAATTCTTCTAATACCAAACCTGAGATCCTTCCTATAACATGAGATGTGATATCCAACTCCTTCCCATTCCAATCCTGAGACCCTTATGATAGCATGAGATGTGATATCTCAATGCCTCTAATACCAAACCTGAGATACTTCTGATAGCATGAGATGTGATATCTCAATGCTTCTAATACCAAACCTGAGATCCTTCCTATAACATGAGATGTGATTTCCAAATCCTTCCACTTCCAAACCTGAGACCCTCCCTTTAGCATGAGATGTGATATCCAACTCCTTCCCATTCCAATACTGAGACCCTTCTGATAGCATGAGATGTGATATTTCAATGCCTCTAATACCAAACCTGAGATCCTACCTCTAACATGAAATGTGATATCCATCTCCTTCCCTTTCCAAACCTGAGACCCTGCCTATAGCATGAGATGTGATATCCAAGTCCTTCCCATTCCAATCCTGAGACCCTTCCTATAGCATGTGATGTGATATCTCAATGCTTATACCAAACCTGAGACCCTTCCTATGGCATGAGATGTCATATACAACTCCTTCCCATTCCAATCCTGAGACCCTTCCTATAGCATGAGATGTGATATCTCAATGCTTATACCAAACCTGAGACCCTTCCTATAGCATGAGATGTGATATCCAACTTCTTCCCATTCTAATCCTGAGACCCTTCCTATAACATGAGATGTGATGTCTCAATGCTTCTAATACCAAACCTGAGACCCTTCCTATAACATGAGATGGGATATCCAACTCCTTCCCATTCCAATCCTGAGACCCTTCCGATAGCAGAGATGTGATATCTCAATGCTTTTACCAAACCTGAGACCCTTCCTATGGCCTGAGATGTCATATACAACTCCTTCCCATTCCAATCCTGAGACCCTTCCTATAGCATGAGATGTGATTTCTCAATGCTTATACCAAATCTGAGACCCTTCCTATAGCATGAGTTGTGATATCCAACTCCTTCCCATTCCAATCCTGAGACCCTTCCTATAGCATGAGATGTGATGTCTCAATGCTTCTAATACCAAACCTGAGATCCTTCCTATAACATGAGATGTGATATCCAACTCCTTAACATTCCAATCCTGAGACCCTTATGATAGGATGAGATGTGATATCTCAATGCCTCTAATACCAAACCTGAGATACTTCCGATAGCATGAGATGTGATATCTCAATGTTTCTAATACCAAACCTGAGATCCTTCCTATAACATGAGATGTGATTTCCAAATCCTTCCCCTTCCAAACCTGAGACCTTCCCTTTAGCATGAGATGTGATATCAAACTCCTTCCCATTCCAATCCTGAGACCCATCTGATAGCATGAGATGTGATATTTCAATGCCTCTAATACCAAACCTGAGATCCTACCTCTAACATGAAATGTGATATCCATCTCCTTCCCTTTCCAAACCTGAGACCCTGCCTATAGCATGAGATGTGATATCCAAGTCCTTTCCATTCCAATCCTGAGACCCTTCCTATAGCATGTGATGTGATATCTCAATTCTTATACCAAACCTGAGACCCTTCCTATAGCATGAGATGTGATATCCAAGTCCTTCCATTTCCAATCCTGAGACCCTTCCTATAACATGAGATGTGATGTCGCAATGCTTCTAATACCAAACCTGAGATCTTATCTATAACATGAGATGTGATATCCAACTCCTTCCCATTCCAATCCTGAGACCCTTCCTATAGCATGAGATGTGATATCTCAATGCTTATACCAAACCTGAGACCCTTCCTATAGCATGAGATGTGATATCCAAGTCCTTCCATTTCCAATCCTGAGACCCTTCCTATAACATGAGATGTGATGTCGCAATGCTTCTAATACCAAACCTGAGATCTTATCTATAACATGAGATGTGATATCCAACTCCTTCCCATTCCAATCCTGAGACCCTTCCTCTAGCATGAGATGTGATATCACAATGCTTATACCAAACCTGAGACCGTTCCTATAGCTTGAGATGTGATATCCAACTCCTTCCCATTCCAATCCTGAGACCCTTCCTATAGCATGAGATGTGATATCTCAAGGCCTCTAATACCAAACCTGAGATCGTTCCTCTAACATGAAATGTGATATCCAACTCCTTCCCCTTCCAAACCTGAGAGCCTTCCTATAACATGAGATGTGATATCCAACTCCTTCCCATTCCAATCCTGAGACCCTTATGATAGCATGAGATGTGATATCTCAATGCCTCTAATACCAAACCTGAGATACTTCCGATAGCATGAGATGTGATATCTCAATGCTTCTAATACCAAACCTGAGATCCTTCCTATAACATGAGATGTGATTTCCAAATCCTTCCCCTTCCAAACCTGAGACCCTCCCTTTAGCATGAGATGTGATATCCAACTCCTTCCCATTCCAATCCTGAGACCCTTCTGATAGCATGAGATGTGATATTTCAATGCCTCTAATACCAAACCTGAGATCCTACCTCTAACATGAAATGTGATATCCATCTCCTTCCCTTTCCAAACCTGAGACCCTGCCGATAGCATGAGATGTGATATCCAAGGCCTTTCCATTCCAATCCTGAGACCCTTCCTATAGCATGTGATGTGATATCTCAATGCTTATACCAAACCTGAGACCCTTCCTATGGCATGAGATGTCATATACAACTCCTTCCCATTCCAAACCTGAGACCCTTCCTATAGCATGAGATGTGATATCTCAATGCTTATACCAAACCTGAGACCCTTCCTATAGCATGAGATGTGATATCCAACTTCTTCCCATTCCAATCCTGAGACCCTTCCTATAACATGAGATGTGATGTCGCAATGCTTCTAATACCAAACCTGAGATCTTTCCTACACCATGAGATGTGATATCCAACTCCTTCCCATTCCAATCCTGAGACCCTTCCTATAGCATGAGATGTGATATCACAATGCTTATACCAAACCTGAGACCGTTCCTATAGCTTGAGATGTGATATCCAACTCCTTCCCATTCCAATCCTGAAACCCTTCCTATAGCATGAGATGTGATATCTCAAGGCCTCTAATACCAAACCTGAGATCGTTCCTCTAACATGAAATGTGATATCCAACTCCTTCCCCTTCCAAACCTGAGAGCCTTCCTATAGCATGAGATATGATAGCCAAGTCCTTCCAATTCCAATCCTGAGACCCTTCCTATAACATGAAATGTGATATCCAACTCCTTCCCATTCCAACCTGAGACCCTTCCTATAGCATGAGATGGGATATCTCAATGCTTCTAATACCAAACCTGAGACTCTTCCTATAACATGAGATGGGATATCCAACTCATTCCCATTCCAATCCTGAGACCCTTCCGATAGCAGAGATATGATATCTCAATGCTTATACCAAACCTGAGACCCTTCCTATGGCCTGAGATGTCATATACAACTCCTTCCCATTCCAATCCTGAGACCCTTCCTATAGCATGAGATGTGATATCTCAATGCTTATACCAAATCTGAGACCCTTCCTATAGCATGAGATGTGATATCCAACTCCTTCCCATTCCAATCCTGAGACCCTTCCTATAGCATGAGATGTGATGTCTCAATGCTTCTAATACCAAACCTGAGATCCTTTCTATAACATGAGATGTGATATCCAACTCCTTCCCATTCCAATCCTGAGACCCTTATGATAGCATGAGATGTGATATCTCAATGCCTCTAATACCAAACCTGAGATACTTCTGATAGCATGAGATGTGATATCTCAATGCTTCTAATACCAAACCTGAGATCCTTCCTATAACATGAGATGTGATTTCCAAATCCTCCCGCTTCCAAACCTGAGACCCTCCCTTTAGCATGAGATGTGATATCCAACTCCTTCCCATTCCAATCCTGAGACCCTTCTGATAGCATGAGATGTGATATCTCAATGCCTCTAATTCCAAACCTGAGATCCTACCTCTAACATGAAATGTGATATCCATCTCCTTCCCTTTCCAAACCTGAGACCCTGCCTATAGCATGAGATGTGATATCCAAGTCCTTCCCATTCCAATCCTGAGACCCTTCCTATAGCATGTGATGTGATATCTCAATGCTTATACCAAACCTGAGACCCTTCCTATGGCATGAGATGTCATATACAACTCCTTCCCATTCCAATCCTGAGACCCTTCCTATAGCATGAGATGTGATATCTCAATGCTTATACCAAACCTGAGACCCTTCCTATAGCATGAGATGTGATATCCAACTTCTTCCCATTCCAATCCTGAGACCCTTCCTATAACATGAGATGTGATGTCTCAATGCTTCTAATACCAAACCTGAGATCTTTCCTATAACATGAGATGTGATATCCAACTCCTTCCCATTCCAATCCTGAGACCCTTCCTATAGCATGAGATGTGATATCACAATGCTTATACCAAACCTGAGACCGTTCCTATAGCTTGAGATGTGATATCCAACTCCTTCCCATTCCAATCCTGAGACCCTTCCTATAGCATGAGATGTGATAAATCAAGGCCTCTAATACCAAACCTAAGATCCTTCCTCTAACATGAAATGTGATATCCAACTCCTTCCCCTTCCAAACCTGATAGCCTTCTTATAGCATGAGATATGATATCCAAGTCCTTCCCATTCCAATCCTGAGACCCTTCCTATAACATGAAATGTGATATCCTACTCCTTCCCATTCCAACCTGGGACCCTTCCTATATCATGAGATGGGATATCTCAATGCTTCTAATACCAAACCTGAGACCCTTCCTATAACATGAGATGGGAATATCCAACTCCTTCCCATTCCAATCCTGAGACCCTTCCGATAGCAGAGATGTGATATCTCAATGCTTATACCAAACCTGAGATCCTTCCTATAACATGAGATGTGATATCCAACTCCTTCCCATTCCAATCCTGAGACACTTCCTATAGCATGAGATGTGATATCTCACTGCTTATACCAAACCTGAGACCCTTCCTATAGAATGAGATGTGATATCCAACTCCTTCCCATTCCAATCCTGAGACCCTTCCTATAGCATGAGATGTGATATCTCAATGCTTCTAATATCAAACTTGAGACCCTCCCTATAGCATGAGATGTGATACCCAAGTCCTTCCCATTCCAATCCTGAGACACTTCCTATAGCATGAGATGTGATATCTCAATGCTTCTAATACCAAACCTGAGACTTTTCCTATAACATGAGATGGGATATCCAACTCCTTCCCATTCCAATCCTGAGACCCTTCCAATAGCAGAGATGTGATATCTCAATGCTTATACCAAACCTAAGACCCTTCCTATGGCATGAGATGTGATATCCAACTCCTTCCCATTCCAATCCCGAGACCCTTCCTATAGCATGAGATGTGAATTCTCGATGCTTATACCAAATCTGAGACCCTTCCTATAGCATGAGATGTGATATCCAACTCCTTCCCATTCCAATCCTGAGGCCCTTCCTATAGCATGAGATGTGATGTCTCAATGCTTCTAATACCAAACCTGAGATCCTTCCTATAACATGAGATGTGATATCCAACTCCTTCACATTCCAATCCTGAGACCCTTCCTATAGCATGAGATGTGATGTCTCAATGCTTCTAATACCAAACCTGAGAACCTTCCTACAGCATGCGATGTGATATCTCAATGCTTCTAATACCAAACCTGAGACCAGTCCTATAACATGAGATTGGATATCCAACTCCTTCCCCTTCCAAACCTGAGACCCTTCCTATAGCATGAGATGTGATATCTAACTTCTTCCCATTCCAATCCTGAGACCCTTCCTATAACATGAGATGTGATGTCTCAATGCTTCTAATACCAAACCTGAGATCTTTCCTATAACATGAGATGTAATATCCAACTCCTTCCCATTCCAATCCTGAGACCCTTCCTATAGCATGAGATGTGCTATCTCAATGCTTATACCAAACCTGAGACCCTTCCTAAAGCTTGAGATGTGATATCCAACTCCTTCCCATTCCAATCCTGAGACCCTTCCTATAGCATGATATGTGATATCTCAATGCCTCTAATACCAAACCTGAGATCCTTCCTCTAACATGAAATGTGATATCGAACTCCTTCCCTTTCCAAACCTGAGAGCCTACCTATAGCATGAGTTGTGATATCCAAGTCCTTCCCATTCCAATCCTTAGACCCTTCCTACAGCATGCAATATGATATCTCAATGATTCTAATAACAAACCTGAGACCCGTCCTATAACATGAGATGTGATATCCAACTCCTTCCCGTTTCAAACCTGAGACCCTTCCTATAACATGAGATGTGATATCCAACTCCTTCCCGTTTCAAACCTGAGACCCTTCCTATAGCATATGTGATATCCAACTCCTTCCCATTCCAAACATGAGACCCTTCCTATAGCAAGAATGTAATATCCAACTCCTTCCCATTCCAATCCTGAGACCATTCCTATAGCATGAGATGTGATATCTCAATGCTTCTAATACCAAACCTGAGATCCTTCCTATGACATGAGATGTGATATAAAATTCCTCCCCATTCCAAACCTGAGAACCTTCCTACAGCATGCGATGTGATATCTCAATGCTTCTAATGCCAAACCTGAGACCAGTCCTATAACATGAGATTGGATATCCAACTCCTTCCCCTTCCAAACCTGAGACCCTTCCTATAGCATGAGATGTGATATCCAACTTCTTCCCATTCCAATCCGGAGACCCTTCCTATAACATGAGATGTGATGTCTCAATGCTTCTAATACCAAACCTGAGATCTTTCCTATAACATGAGATGTGATATCCAACTCCTTCCCATTCCAATCCTGAGACCCTTCCTATAGCATGAGATGTGCTATCTCAATGCTTATACCAAACCTTAGACCCTTCCTAAAGCTTGAGATGTGATATCCAACTCCTTCCCATTCCAATCCTGAGACCCTTCCTATAACATGAAATGTGATATCCAACTCCTTCCCCTTCCAACCTGAGACCCTTCCTATAGCATGAGATGGGATATCCAACTCCTTCCAAATCCAATACTGATACCCTTCCAATAGCATGAGATGTGATATCCCAATGCTTCTACCAAACCTGAGAACCATACTATGGCATGAGATGTGATATCAAACTCCTTCCCATTCCAATCCTGAGACTCTTCCTATAGCTTGAGATGTGATATCCGAAATCCTTCCCATTCCAATTCTGAGACCCTTCCTATACCATGAGACTTGATATCTCAATGCTTCTAATACCAAACCTGAGACCCGTCCTATAACATGAGATGTGATATCCAAATCTTTCCCCTTCCAAACCTTAGACCCTTCCTTTATCATGAGATGTGATATCCAACTCCTTCCCATTCCAATCCTGAGACCCTTCCGATATCATGAGATTTGTTATCTCAATGCTTCTAATATCAAAATTGAGACCCGCCTATAACATGAGATGTGATATCCAAATCTTTCCCCTTCCAAACCTCAGACCCTTCCTTTATCATGAGATGGGATATCCAACTCCTTCTTATTCCAATCCTGAGACCCTTCCGATAGCAGAGATGTGATATCTCAATGCTTATACCAATCCTGAGACCCTTCCTATGGCCTGAGATGTCATATACAACTCCTTCCCAATCCAATCCTGAGACCCTTCCTATAGCATGAGATGTGATATCTCAATGCTTATACCAAATCTGAGACCCTTCCTATAGCATGAGATGTGATATCCAACTCCTTCCCATTCCAATCCTGAGACCCTTCCTATAGCATGAGATGTGATGTCTCAATGCTTCTAATAACAAACCTGAGATCCTTCCTATAACATGAGATGTGATATCCAACTCCTTCCCATTCCAATCCTGAGACGCTTCCTAAAGCATGAGATGTGATGTCTCAATGGCTCTAATACCAAACCTGAGAACCTTCCTACAGCATGCGATGTGATATCTCAATGCTTCTAATACCAAACCTGAGACCAGTCCTATAACATGAGATTGGATATCCAACTCCTTCCCCTTCCAAACCTGAGACTATTCCTATAGCATGAGATGTGATATCCAACTTCTTCCCATTACATTCCTGAGACCCTTCCTATAACATGAGATGTGATGTCTCAATGCTTCTAATACCAAACCTGAGATCTTTCCTATAACATGAGATGTAATATCCAACTCCTTCCGATTCCAATCCTGAGACCCTTCCTATAGCATGAGATGTGATGTCTCAATGGCTCTAATACCAAACCTGAGAACCTTCCTACAGCATGCGATGTGATATCTCAATGCTTCTAATACCAAACCTGAGACCAGTCCTATAACATGAGATTGGATATCCAACTCCTTCCCCTTCCAAACCTGAGACCCTTCCTAAAGCTTGAGATGTGATATCCAACTCCTTCCCATTTCAATCCTGAGACCCTTCCTATAGCATGAGATGTGATATCTCAATGCTTCTAATATCAAACTTGAGACCCTCCCTATAGCATGAGATGTGATACCCAAGTCCTTCCCATTCCAATCCTGAGACACTTCCTATAGCATGAGATGTGATATCTCAATGCTTATACCAAACCTGAGACCCTTCCTATAGCATGAGATGTGATATCCAACTCCTTCCCATTCCAATCCCGAGACCCTTCCTATAGCATGAGATGTGATATCTCGATGCTTATACCAAACCTGAGACCCTTCCTATAGCATGAGATGTGATATCCAACTCCTTCCCATTTCAATCCTGAGACCCTTCCTATAGCATGAGATGTGATATCTCAATGCCTCTAATACCAAACCTGAGATCCTTCCTCTAACATGAAATGTGATATCCAACTCCTTCCCTTTCCAAACCTGAGAGCCTACCGATAGCATGAGATGTGATATCCAAGTCCTTCCCATTCCAATCCTTAGACCCTTCCTACAGCATGCAATATGATATCTCAATGATTCTAATAACAAACCTGAGACCCATCCTATAACATGAGATGGGATATCCAACTCCTTCCCATTCCAATCCTGAGACACTTCCGATAGCAGAGATGTGATATCTCAATGCTTATACCAAACCTGAGACCCTTCCTATAACATGAGATGTGATATTCAACTCCTTCCCGGTCCAAACCTGAGACCCTTCCTATAGCATATGTGATATCCAACTCCTTCCCATTCCAAACATGAGACCCTTCCTATAGCAAGAATGTAATATCCAACTCCTTCCCATTCCAATCCTGAGACCCTTCCTATAGCATGAGATGTGATTTCTCAATGCTTATACCAAATCTGAGACCCTTCCTATAGCATGAGTTGTGATATCCAACTCCTTCCCATTCCAATCCTGAGACCCTTCCTATAGCATGAGATGTGATGTCTCAATGCTTCTAATACCAAACCTGAGATCCTTCCTATAACATGAGATGTGATATCCAACTCCTTAACATTCCAATCCTGAGACCCTTATGATAGGATGAGATGTGATATCTCAATGCCTCTAATACCAAACCTGAGATACTTCCGATAGCATGAGATGTGATATCTCAATGTTTCTAATACCAAACCTGAGATCCTTCCTATAACATGAGATGTGATTTCCAAATCCTTCCCCTTCCAAACCTGAGACCTTCCCTTTAGCATGAGATGTGATATCAAACTCCTTCCCATTCCAATCCTGAGACCCATCTGATAGCATGAGATGTGATATTTCAATGCCTCTAATACCAAACCTGAGATCCTACCTCTAACATGAAATGTGATATCCATCTCCTTCCCTTTCCAAACCTGAGACCCTGCCTATAGCATGAGATGTGATATCCAAGTCCTTTCCATTCCAATCCTGAGACCCTTCCTATAGCATGTGATGTGATATCTCAATTCTTATACCAAACCTGAGACCCTTCCTATAGCATGAGATGTGATATCCAAGTCCTTCCATTTCCAATCCTGAGACCCTTCCTATAACATGAGATGTGATGTCGCAATGCTTCTAATACCAAACCTGAGATCTTATCTATAACATGAGATGTGATATCCAACTCCTTCCCATTCCAATCCTGAGACCCTTCCTATAGCATGAGATGTGATATCTCAATGCTTATACCAAACCTGAGACCCTTCCTATAGCATGAGATGTGATATCCAAGTCCTTCCATTTCCAATCCTGAGACACTTCCTATAACATGAGATGTGATGTCGCAATGCTTCTAATACCAAACCTGAGATCTTATCTATAACATGAGATGTGATATCCAACTCCTTCCCATTCCAATCCTGAGACCCTTCCTATAGCATGAGATGTGATATCACAATGCTTATACCAAACCTGAGACCGTTCCTATAGCTTGAGATGTGATATCCAACTCCTTCCCATTCCAATCCTGAGACCCTTCCTATAGCATGAGATGTGATATCTCAAGGCCTCTAATACCAAACCTGAGATCGTTCCTCTAACATGAAATGTGATATCCAACTCCTTCCCCTTCCAAACCTGAGAGCCTTCCTATAACATGAGATGTGATATCCAACTCCTTCCCATTCCAATCCTGAGACCCTTATGATAGCATGAGATGTGATATCTCAATGCCTCTAATACCAAACCTGAGATACTTCCGATAGCATGAGATGTGATATCTCAATGCTTCTAATACCAAACCTGAGATCCTTCCTATAACATGAGATGTGATTTCCAACTCCTTCCCATTCCAATCCTGAGACCCTTCTGATAGCATGAGATGTGATATTTCAATGCCTCTAATACCAAACCTGAGATCCTACCTCTAACATGAAATGTGATATCCATCTCCTTCCCTTTCCAAACCTGAGACCCTGCCGATAGCATGAGATGTGATATCCAAGGCCTTTCCATTCCAATCCTGAGACCCTTCCTATAGCATGTGATGTGATATCTCAATGCTTATACCAAACCTGAGACCCTTCCTATGGCATGAGATGTCATATACAACTCCTTCCCATTCCAAACCTGAGACCCTTCCTATAGCATGAGATGTGATATCTCAATGCTTATACCAAACCTGAGACCCTTCCTATAGCATGAGATGTGATATCCAACTTCTTCCCATTCCAATCCTGAGACCCTTCCTATAACATGAGATGTGATGTCGCAATGCTTCTAATACCAAACCTGAGATCTTTCCTACACCATGAGATGTGATATCCAACTCCTTCCCATTCCAATCCTGAGACCCTTCCTATAGCATGAGATGTGATATCACAATGCTTATACCAAACCTGAGACCGTTCCTATAGCTTGAGATGTGATATCCAACTCCTTCCCATTCCAATCCTGAAACCCTTCCTATAGCATGAGATGTGATATCTCAAGGCCTCTAATACCAAACCTGAGATCGTTCCTCTAACATGAAATGTGATATCCAACTCCTTCCCCTTCCAAACCTGAGAGCCTTCCTATAGCATGAGATATGATAGCCAAGTCCTTCCAATTCCAATCCTGAGACCCTTCCTATAACATGAAATGTGATATCCAACTCCTTCCCATTCCAACCTGAGACCCTTCCTATAGCATGAGATGGGATATCTCAATGCTTCTAATACCAAACCTGAGACTCTTCCTATAACATGAGATGGGATATCCAACTCATTCCCATTCCAATCCTGAGACCCTTCCGATAGCAGAGATATGATATCTCTATGCTTATACCAAACCTGAGACCCTTCCTATGGCCTGAGATGTCATATACAACTCCTTCCCATTCCAATCCTGAGACCCTTCCTATAGCATGAGATGTGATATCTCAATGCTTATACCAAATCTGAGACCCTTCCTATAGCATGAGATGTGATATCCAACTCCTTCCCATTCCAATCCTGAGACCCTTCCTATAGCATGAGATGTGATGTCTCAATGCTTCTAATACCAAACCTGAGATCCTTTCTATAACATGAGATGTGATATCCAACTCCTTCCCATTCCAATCCTGAGACCCTTATGATAGCATGAGATGTGATATCTCAATGCCTCTAATACCAAACCTGAGATACTTCTGATAGCATGAGATGTGATATCTCAATGCTTCTAATACCAAACCTGAGATCCTTCCTATAACATGAGATGTGATTTCCAAATCCTCCCGCTTCCAAACCTGAGACCCTTCCTATAGCATGAGATGTGATATCCAACTCCTTCCCATTCCAATCCTGAGACCCTTCCTATAGCATGAGATGTGATGTCTCAATGCTTCTAATACCAAACCTGAGATCCTTTCTATAACATGAGATGTGATATCCAACTCCTTCCCATTCCAATCCTGAGACCCTTATGATAGCATGAGATGTGATATCCAACTCCTTCCCATTCCAATCCTGAGACCCTTCTGATAGCATGAGATGTGATATCTCAATGCCTCTAATTCCAAACCTGAGATCCTACCTCTAACATGAAATGTGATATCCATCTCCTTCCCTTTCCAAACCTGAGACCCTGCCTATAGCATGAGATGTGATATCCAAGTCCTTCCCATTCCAATCCTGAGACCCTTCCTATAGCATGTGATGTGATATCTCAATGCTTATACCAAACCTGAGACCCTTCCTATGGCATGAGATGTCATATACAACTCCTTCCCATTCCAATCCTGAGACCCTTCCTATAGCATGAGATGTGATATCTCAATGCTTATACCAAACCTGAGACCCTTCCTATAGCATGAGATGTGATATCCAACTTCTTCCCATTCCAATCCTGAGACCCTTCCTATAACATGAGATGTGATGTCTCAATGCTTCTAATACCAAACCTGAGATCTTTCCTATAACATGAGATGTGATATCCAACTCCTTCCCATTCCAATCCTGAGACCCTTCCTATAGCATGAGATGTGATATCACAATGCTTATACCAAACCTGAGACCGTTCCTATAGCTTGAGATGTGATATCCAACTCCTTCCCATTCCAATCCTGAGACCCTTCCTATAGCATGAGATGTGATAAATCAAGGCCTCTAATACCAAACCTAAGATCCTTCCTCTAACATGAAATGTGATATCCAACTCCTTCCCCTTCCAAACCTGATAGCCTTCTTATAGCATGAGATATGATATCCAAGTCCTTCCCATTCCAATCCTGAGACCCTTCCTATAACATGAAATGTGATATCCTACTCCTTCCCATTCCAACCTGGGACCCTTCCTATATCATGAGATGGGATATCTCAATGCTTCTAATACCAAACCTGAGACCCTTCCTATAACATGAGATGGGAATATCCAACTCCTTCCCATTCCAATCCTGAGACCCTTCCGATAGCAGAGATGTGATATCTCAATGCTTATACCAAACCTGAGATCCTTCCTATAACATGAGATGTGATATCCAACTCCTTCCCATTCCAATCCTGAGACACTTCCTATAGCATGAGATGTGATATCTCACTGCTTATACCAAACCTGAGACCCTTCCTATAGAATGAGATGTGATATCCAACTCCTTCCCATTCCAATCCTGAGACCCTTCCTATAGCATGAGATGTGATATCTCAATGCTTCTAATATCAAACTTGAGACCCTCCCTATAGCATGAGATGTGATACCCAAGTCCTTCCCATTCCAATCCTGAGACACTTCCTATAGCATGAGATGTGATATCTCAATGCTTCTAATACCAAACCTGAGACTTTTCCTATAACATGAGATGGGATATCCAACTCCTTCCCATTCCAATCCTGAGACCCTTCCAATAGCAGAGATGTGATATCTCAATGCTTATACCAAACCTAAGACCCTTCCTATGGCATGAGATGTGATATCCAACTCCTTCCCATTCCAATCCCGAGACCCTTCCTATAGCATGAGATGTGAATTCTCGATGCTTATACCAAATCTGAGACCCTTCCTATAGCATGAGATGTGATATCCAACTCCTTCCCATTCCAATCCTGAGGCCCTTCCTATAGCATGAGATGTGATGTCTCAATGCTTCTAATACCAAACCTGAGATCCTTCCTATAACATGAGATGTGATATCCAACTCCTTCACATTCCAATCCTGAGACCCTTCCTATAGCATGAGATGTGATGTCTCAATGCTTCTAATACCAAACCTGAGAACCTTCCTACAGCATGCGATGTGATATCTCAATGCTTCTAATACCAAACCTGAGACCAGTCCTATAACATGAGATTGGATATCCAACTCCTTCCCCTTCCAAACCTGAGACCCTTCCTATAGCATGAGATGTGATATCTAACTTCTTCCCATTCCAATCCTGAGACCCTTCCTATAACATGAGATGTGATGTCTCAATGCTTCTAATACCAAACCTGAGATCTTTCCTATAACATGAGATGTAATATCCAACTCCTTCCCATTCCAATCCTGAGACCCTTCCTATAGCATGAGATGTGCTATCTCAATGCTTATACCAAACCTGAGACCCTTCCTAAAGCTTGAGATGTGATATCCAACTCCTTCCCATTCCAATCCTGAGACCCTTCCTATAGCATGATATGTGATATCTCAATGCCTCTAATACCAAACCTGAGATCCTTCTTCTAACATGAGATGTGATTTCCAAATCCTTCCCCTTCCAAACCTGAGACCCTCCCTTTAGCATGAGATGTGATATCCAACTCCTTCCCATTCCAATCCTGAGACCCTTCTGATAGCATGAGATGTGATATTTCAATGCCTCTAATACCAAACCTGAGATCCTACCTCTAACATGAAATGTGATATCCATCTCCTTCCCTTTCCAAACCTGAGACCCTGCCGATAGCATGAGATGTGATATCCAAGGCCTTTCCATTCCAATCCTGAGACCCTTCCTATAGCATGTGATGTGATATCTCAATGCTTATACCAAACCTGAGACCCTTCCTATGGCATGAGATGTCATATACAACTCCTTCCCATTCCAAACCTGAGACCCTTCCTATAGCATGAGATGTGATATCTCAATGCTTATACCAAACCTGAGACCCTTCCTATAGCATGAGATGTGATATCCAACTTCTTCCCATTCCAATCCTGAGACCCTTCCTATAACATGAGATGTGATGTCGCAATGCTTCTAATACCAAACCTGAGATCTTTCCTACACCATGAGATGTGATATCCAACTCCTTCCCATTCCAATCCTGAGACCCTTCCTATAGCATGAGATGTGATATCACAATGCTTATACCAAACCTGAGACCGTTCCTATAGCTTGAGATGTGATATCCAACTCCTTCCCATTCCAATCCTGAAACCCTTCCTATAGCATGAGATGTGATATCTCAAGGCCTCTAATACCAAACCTGAGATCGTTCCTCTAACATGAAATGTGATATCCAACTCCTTCCCCTTCCAAACCTGAGAGCCTTCCTATAGCATGAGATATGATAGCCAAGTCCTTCCAATTCCAATCCTGAGACCCTTCCTATAACATGAAATGTGATATCCAACTCCTTCCCATTCCAACCTGAGACCCTTCCTATAGCATGAGATGGGATATCTCAATGCTTCTAATACCAAACCTGAGACTCTTCCTATAACATGAGATGGGATATCCAACTCATTCCCATTCCAATCCTGAGACCCTTCCGATAGCAGAGATATGATATCTCAATGCTTATACCAAACCTGAGACCCTTCCTATGGCCTGAGATGTCATATACAACTCCTTCCCATTCCAATCCTGAGACCCTTCCTATAGCATGAGATGTGATATCTCAATGCTTATACCAAATCTGAGACCCTTCCTATAGCATGAGATGTGATATCCAACTCCTTCCCATTCCAATCCTGAGACCCTTCCTATAGCATGAGATGTGATGTCTCAATGCTTCTAATACCAAACCTGAGATCCTTTCTATAACATGAGATGTGATATCCAACTCCTTCCCATTCCAATCCTGAGACCCTTATGATAGCATGAGATGTGATATCTCAATGCCTCTAATACCAAACCTGAGATACTTCTGATAGCATGAGATGTGATATCTCAATGCTTCTAATACCAAACCTGAGATCCTTCCTATAACATGAGATGTGATTTCCAAATCCTCCCGCTTCCAAACCTGAGACCCTTCCTATAGCATGAGATGTGATATCCAACTCCTTCCCATTCCAATCCTGAGACCCTTCCTATAGCATGAGATGTGATGTCTCAATGCTTCTAATACCAAACCTGAGATCCTTTCTATAACATGAGATGTGATATCCAACTCCTTCCCATTCCAATCCTGAGACCCTTATGATAGCATGAGATGTGATATCCAACTCCTTCCCATTCCAATCCTGAGACCCTTCTGATAGCATGAGATGTGATATCTCAATGCCTCTAATTCCAAACCTGAGATCCTACCTCTAACATGAAATGTGATATCCATCTCCTTCCCTTTCCAAACCTGAGACCCTGCCTATAGCATGAGATGTGATATCCAAGTCCTTCCCATTCCAATCCTGAGACCCTTCCTATAGCATGTGATGTGATATCTCAATGCTTATACCAAACCTGAGACCCTTCCTATGGCATGAGATGTCATATACAACTCCTTCCCATTCCAATCCTGAGACCCTTCCTATAGCATGAGATGTGATATCTCAATGCTTATACCAAACCTGAGACCCTTCCTATAGCATGAGATGTGATATCCAACTTCTTCCCATTCCAATCCTGAGACCCTTCCTATAACATGAGATGTGATGTCTCAATGCTTCTAATACCAAACCTGAGATCTTTCCTATAACATGAGATGTGATATCCAACTCCTTCCCATTCCAATCCTGAGACCCTTCCTATAGCATGAGATGTGATATCACAATGCTTATACCAAACCTGAGACCGTTCCTATAGCTTGAGATGTGATATCCAACTCCTTCCCATTCCAATCCTGAGACCCTTCCTATAGCATGAGATGTGATAAATCAAGGCCTCTAATACCAAACCTAAGATCCTTCCTCTAACATGAAATGTGATATCCAACTCCTTCCCCTTCCAAACCTGATAGCCTTCTTATAGCATGAGATATGATATCCAAGTCCTTCCCATTCCAATCCTGAGACCCTTCCTATAACATGAAATGTGATATCCTACTCCTTCCCATTCCAACCTGGGACCCTTCCTATATCATGAGATGGGATATCTCAATGCTTCTAATACCAAACCTGAGACCCTTCCTATAACATGAGATGGGAATATCCAACTCCTTCCCATTCCAATCCTGAGACCCTTCCGATAGCAGAGATGTGATATCTCAATGCTTATACCAAACCTGAGATCCTTCCTATAACATGAGATGTGATATCCAACTCCTTCCCATTCCAATCCTGAGACACTTCCTATAGCATGAGATGTGATATCTCACTGCTTATACCAAACCTGAGACCCTTCCTATAGAATGAGATGTGATATCCAACTCCTTCCCATTCCAATCCTGAGACCCTTCCTATAGCATGAGATGTGATATCTCAATGCTTCTAATATCAAACTTGAGACCCTCCCTATAGCATGAGATGTGATACCCAAGTCCTTCCCATTCCAATCCTGAGACACTTCCTATAGCATGAGATGTGATATCTCAATGCTTCTAATACCAAACCTGAGACTTTTCCTATAACATGAGATGGGATATCCAACTCCTTCCCATTCCAATCCTGAGACCCTTCCAATAGCAGAGATGTGATATCTCAATGCTTATACCAAACCTAAGACCCTTCCTATGGCATGAGATGTGATATCCAACTCCTTCCCATTCCAATCCCGAGACCCTTCCTATAGCATGAGATGTGAATTCTCGATGCTTATACCAAATCTGAGACCCTTCCTATAGCATGAGATGTGATATCCAACTCCTTCCCATTCCAATCCTGAGGCCCTTCCTATAGCATGAGATGTGATGTCTCAATGCTTCTAATACCAAACCTGAGATCCTTCCTATAACATGAGATGTGATATCCAACTCCTTCACATTCCAATCCTGAGACCCTTCCTATAGCATGAGATGTGATGTCTCAATGCTTCTAATACCAAACCTGAGAACCTTCCTACAGCATGCGATGTGATATCTCAATGCTTCTAATACCAAACCTGAGACCAGTCCTATAACATGAGATTGGATATCCAACTCCTTCCCCTTCCAAACCTGAGACCCTTCCTATAGCATGAGATGTGATATCTAACTTCTTCCCATTCCAATCCTGAGACCCTTCCTATAACATGAGATGTGATGTCTCAATGCTTCTAATACCAAACCTGAGATCTTTCCTATAACATGAGATGTAATATCCAACTCCTTCCCATTCCAATCCTGAGACCCTTCCTATAGCATGAGATGTGCTATCTCAATGCTTATACCAAACCTGAGACCCTTCCTAAAGCTTGAGATGTGATATCCAACTCCTTCCCATTCCAATCCTGAGACCCTTCCTATAGCATGATATGTGATATCTCAATGCCTCTAATACCAAACCTGAGATCCTTCCTCTAACATGAAATGTGATATCGAACTCCTTCCCTTTCCAAACCTGAGAGCCTACCTATAGCATGAGTTGTGATATCCAAGTCCTTCCCATTCCAATCCTTAGACCCTTCCTACAGCATGCAATATGATATCTCAATGATTCTAATAACAAACCTGAGACCCGTCCTATAACATGAGATGTGATATCCAACTCCTTCCCGTTTCAAACCTGAGACCCTTCCTATAACATGAGATGTGATATCCAACTCCTTCCCGTTTCAAACCTGAGACCCTTCCTATAGCATATGTGATATCCAACTCCTTCCCATTCCAAACATGAGACCCTTCCTATAGCAAGAATGTAATATCCAACTCCTTCCCATTCCAATCCTGAGACCATTCCTATAGCATGAGATGTGATATCTCAATGCTTCTAATACCAAACCTGAGATCCTTCCTATGACATGAGATGTGATATAAAATTCCTCCCCATTCCAAACCTGAGAACCTTCCTACAGCATGCGATGTGATATCTCAATGCTTCTAATGCCAAACCTGAGACCAGTCCTATAACATGAGATTGGATATCCAACTCCTTCCCCTTCCAAACCTGAGACCCTTCCTATAGCATGAGATGTGATATCCAACTTCTTCCCATTCCAATCCTGAGACCCTTCCTATAACATGAGATGTGATGTCTCAATGCTTCTAATACCAAACCTGAGATCTTTCCTATAACATGAGATGTGATATCCAACTCCTTCCCATTCCAATCCTGAGACCCTTCCTATAGCATGAGATGTGCTATCTCAATGCTTATACCAAACCTTAGACCCTTCCTAAAGCTTGAGATGTGATATCCAACTCCTTCCCATTCCAATCCTGAGACCCTTCCTATAACATGAAATGTGATATCCAACTCCTTCCCATTCCAACCTGAGACCCTTCCTATAGCATGAGATGGGATATCCAACTCCTTCCAAATCCAATACTGATACCCTTCCAATAGCATGATATGTGATATCCCAATGCTTCTACCAAACCTGAGAACCATACTATGGCATGAGATGTGATATCAAACTCCTTCCCATTCCAATCCTGAGACTCTTCCTATAGCTTGAGATGTGATATCCGAAATCCTTCCCATTCCAATTCTGAGACCCTTCCTATACCATGAGACTTGATATCTCAATGCTTCTAATACCAAACCTGAGACCCGTCCTATAACATGAGATGTGATATCCAAATCTTTCCCCTTCCAAACCTTAGACCCTTCCTTTATCATGAGATGTGATATCCAACTCCTTCCCATTCCAATCCTGAGACCCTTCCGATATCATGAGATTTGTTATCTCAATGCTTCTAATATCAAAATTGAGACCCGCCTATAACATGAGATGTGATATCCAAATCTTTCCCCTTCCAAACCTCAGACCCTTCCTTTATCATGAGATGGGATATCCAACTCCTTCTTATTCCAATCCTGAGACCCTTCCGATAGCAGAGATGTGATATCTCAATGCTTATACCAATCCTGAGACCCTTCCTATGGCCTGAGATGTCATATACAACTCCTTCCCAATCCAATCCTGAGACCCTTCCTATAGCATGAGATGTGATATCTCAATGCTTATACCAAATCTGAGACCCTTCCTATAGCATGAGATGTGATATCCAACTCCTTCCCATTCCAATCCTGAGACCCTTCCTATAGCATGAGATGTGATGTCTCAATGCTTCTAATAACAAACCTGAGATCCTTCCTATAACATGAGATGTGATATCCAACTCCTTCCCATTCCAATCCTGAGACGCTTCCTAAAGCATGAGATGTGATGTCTCAATGGCTCTAATACCAAACCTGAGAACCTTCCTACAGCATGCGATGTGATATCTCAATGCTTCTAATACCAAACCTGAGACCAGTCCTATAACATGAGATTGGATATCCAACTCCTTCCCCTTCCAAACCTGAGACCCTTCCTATAGCATGAGATGTGATATCCAACTTCTTCCCATTCCATTCCTGAGACCCTTCCTATAACATGAGATGTGATGTCTCAATGCTTCTAATACCAAACCTGAGATCTTTCCTATAACATGAGATGTAATATCCAACTCCTTCCGATTCCAATCCTGAGACCCTTCCTATAGCATGAGATGTGATGTCTCAATGGCTCTAATACCAAACCTGAGAACCTTCCTACAGCATGCGATGTGATATCTCAATGCTTCTAATACCAAACCTGAGACCAGTCCTATAACATGAGATTGGATATCCAACTCCTTCCCCTTCCAAACCTGAGACCCTTCCTAAAGCTTGAGATGTGATATCCAACTCCTTCCCATTTCAATCCTGAGACCCTTCCTATAGCATGAGATGTGATATCTCAATGCTTCTAATATCAAACTTGAGACCCTCCCTATAGCATGAGATGTGATACCCAAGTCCTTCCCATTCCAATCCTGAGACACTTCCTATAGCATGAGATGTGATATCTCAATGCTTATACCAAACCTGAGACCCTTCCTATAGCATGAGATGTGATATCCAACTCCTTCCCATTCCAATCCCGAGACCCTTCCTATAGCATGAGATGTGATATCTCGATGCTTATACCAAACCTGAGACCCTTCCTATAGCATGAGATGTGATATCCAACTCCTTCCCATTCCAATCCTGAGACCCTTCCTATAGCATGAGATGTGATATCTCAATGCCTCTAATACCAAACCTGAGATCCTTCCTCTAACATGAAATGTGATATCCAACTCCTTCCCTTTCCAAACCTGAGAGCCTACCGATAGCATGAGATGTGATATCCAAGTCCTTCCCATTCCAATCCTTAGACCCTTCCTACAGCATGCAATATGATATCTCAATGATTCTAATAACAAACCTGAGACCCATCCTATAACATGAGATGGGATATCCAACTCCGTCCCATTCCAATCCTGAGACACTTCCGATAGCAGAGATGTGATATCTCAATGCTTATACCAAACCTGAGACCCTTCCTATAACATGAGATGTGATATTCAACTCCTTCCCGGTCCAAACCTGAGACCCTTCCTATAGCATATGTGATATCCAACTCCTTCCCATTCCAAACATGAGACCCTTCCTATAGCAAGAATGTAATATCCAACTCCTTCCCATTCCAATCCTGAGACCATTCCTATAGCATGAGATGTGATATCTCAATGCTTCTAATACCAAACCTGAGATCCTTCCTATGACATGAGATGTGATATCCAATTCCTCCCCATTCCAAACCTGAGAACCTTCCTACAGCATGCGATGTGATATCTCAATGCTTCTAATACCATACCCGAGACCAGTCCTATAACATGAGATTGGATATCCAACTCCTTCCCCTTCCAAACCTGAGACCCTTTCTATAGCATGAGATGTGATATCCAACTTCTTCCCATTCCACTCCTGAGACCCTTCCTATAGCATGAGATGTGATATCTCAATGCTTATACCAAACCTGAGACCCTTCCTATAGCTTGAGATGTGATATCCAACTCCTTCCCATTCCAATCCTGAGACCCTTCCTATAGCATGAGATGTGATATCTCAAGGCCTCTAATACCAAACCTGAGATCCTTCCTCTAACATGAAATGTGATATCCAACTCCTTCCCCTTCCAAACCTGAGAGCCTTCCTATAGCATGAGATATGATATCCAAGTCCTTCCCATCCAATCCTGAGACCCTTCCTATAACATGAAATGTGATATCCAACTCCTTCCCATTCCAACATGAGACCCTTCCTATAGCATGAGATGGGATATCCAACTCCTTCCAAATCCAATACTGATACCCTTCCGATAGCATGAGATGTGATATCCCAATGCTTCTACCAAACCTGAGACCCATACTATGGCATGAGATGTGATATCAAACTCCTTCCCATTCCAATCCTGAGACCCTACCTATAGCTTGAGATGTGATATCCAACTCCTTCCCATTCCAATTCTGAGACCCTTCCTATACCATGAGACTTGATATCTCAATGCTTCTAATACAAAACCTGAGACCCGTCCTATAACATGAGATGTGATATCCAAATCCTTCCCCTTCCAAACCTTAGACCCTTCCTTTATCATGAGATGTGATATCCAATTCCTTCCCATTCCAATCCTGAGACCCTTCCGATATCATGAGATTTGTTATCTCAATGCTTCTAATATCAAACTTGAGACCCTCCCTATATCATGAGATGTGACATCCAAGTCCTCCCCATTCCAATCCTGAGACTCTTCCTATAGCATGAGATGTGATATCTCAATGCTTCTAATACCAAACCTGAGACCCTTCCTATAACATGAGATGGGATATCCAACTCCTTCCCATTCCAATCATGAGACCCTTCCGATAGCAGAGATGTGATATCTCAATGCTTATACCAAACCTGAGACCCTTCCTATGGCCTGATTTGTCATATACAACTCCTTCCCATTCCAATCCTGAGACCCTTCCTATAGCATGAGATGTGATATCTCAATGCTTATACCAAATCCGAGACCCTTCCTATAGCATGAGATGTGATATCCAACTCCTTCCCATTCCAATCTGAGACCCTTCCTATAGCATGAGATGTGATGTCTCATTGCTTCTAATACCAAACCTGAGATCCTTCCTATAACATGAGATGTGATATCCAACCCCTCCCCATTCCAATCCTGAGACCCTTATGATAGCATGAGATGTGATATCTCAATGCCTCTAATACCAAACCTGAGATACTTCTGATAGCATGAGATGTGATATCTCAATGCTTCTAGTACCAAACCTGAGATCCTTCCTATAACATGAGATGTGATTTCCAAATCCTTCCACTTCCAAACCTGAGACCCTCCCTTTAGCATGAGATGTGATATCCAACTCCTTCCCATTCCAATCCTGAGACCCTTCTGATAGCATGAGATGTGATATTTCAATGCCTCTAATACCAAACCTGAGATCCTACCTCTAACATGAAATGTGATATCCATCTCCTTCCCTTTCCAAACATGAGACCCTGCCTATAGCATGAGATGTGATATCAAAAGTCCTTCCCATTCCAATCCTGAGACCCTTCCTATAGCATGTGATGTGATATCTCAATGCTTATACCAAACCTGAGACCCTTCCTATGGCATGAGATGTCATATACAACTCCTTCCCATTCCAATCCTGAGACCCTTCCTATAGCATGAGATGTGATATCTCAATGCTTATACCAAACCTGAGACCCTTCCTATAGCAGGAGATGTGATATCCAACTTCTTCCCATTCCAATCCTGAGACCCTTCCTATAACATGAGACGTGATGTCTCAATGATTCTAATACCAAACCTGAGACCCTTCCTATAACATGAGATGGGATATCCAACTCCTTCCCATTCCAATCCTGAGACCCTTCCGATAGCAGAGATGTGATATCTCAATGCTTATACCAAACCTGAGACCCTTCCTATGGCCTGAGATGTCATATACAATATCTCAATGCTTATACCAAATCTGAGACCCTTCCTATAGCATGAGATGTGATATCCAACTCCTTCCCATTCCAATCCTGAGACCCTTCCTATAGCATGAGATGTGATGTCTCAATGCTTCTAATACCAAACCTGAGATCCTTCCTATAACATGAGATGTGATATCCAACTCCTTCCCATTCCAATCCTGAGACCCTTATGATAGCATGAGATGTGATATCTCAATGCCTCTAATACCAAACCTGAGATACTTCCGATAGCATAAGATGTGATATCTCAATGCTTCTAATACCAAACCTGAGATCCTTCCTATAACATGAGATGTGATTTCCAAATCCTTCCCCTTCCAAACCTGAGACCCTCCCTTTAGCATGAGATGTGATATCCAACTCCTTCCCATTCCAATCCTGAGACCCTTCTGATAGCATGAGATGTGATATTTCAATGCCTCTAATACCAAACCTGAGATCCTACCTCTAACATGAAATGTGATATCCATCTCCTTCCCTTTCCAAACCTGAGACCCTGCCTATAGCATGAGATGTGATATCCAAGTCCTTCCCATTACAATCCTGAGACCCTTCCTATAGCATGTGATGTGATATCTCAATGCTTATACCAAACCTGAGACCCTTCCTATGGCATGAGATGTCATATACAACTCCTTCCCATTCCAATCCTGAGACCCTTCCTATAGCATGAGATGTGATATCTCAATGCTTATACCAAACCTGAGACCCTTCCTATAGCATGAGATGTGATATCCAACTTCTTCCCATTCCAATCCTGAGACCCTTCCTATAACATGAGATGTGATGTCTCAATGCTTCTAATACCAAACCTGAGATCTTTCCTATAACATGAGATGTGATATCCATCTCCTTCCCATTCCAATCCTGAGACCCTTCCTATAGCATGAGATGTGATATCACAATGCTTATACCAAACCTGAGACCGTTCCTATAGCTTGAGATGTGATATCCAACTCCTTCCCATTCCAACCTGAGACCCTTCCTATAGCATGAGATGGGATATCTCAATGTTTCTAATACCAAACCTGAGACTCTTCCTATAACATGAGATGGGATATCCAACTCCTTCCCATTCCAATCCTGAGACCCTTCCGATAGCAGAGATGTGATATCTCAATGCTTATACCAAACCTGAGACCCTTCCTATGGCCTGAGATGTGATATCCAACTGCTTCCCATTCCAATCCTGAGACCCTTCCTATAGCATGAGATGTGATATCTCAATGCTTATACCAAATCTGAGACCCTTCCTATAGCATGAGATGTGATATCCAACTCCTTCCCATTCCAATCCTGAGACCCTTCCTATAGCATGAGATGTGATGTCTCAATGCTTCTAATACCAAACCTGAGATCCTTCCTATAACATGAGATGTGATATCCAACTGCTTCCGATTCCAATCCTGAGACCCTTATGATAGCATGAGATGTGATATCTCAATGCTTCTAATACCAAACCTGAGATCCTTCCTATAACATGAGATGTGATTTCCAAATCCTTCCCCTTCCAAACCTGAGACCCTCCCTTTAGCATGAGATGTGATATCCAACTCCTTCCCATTCCAATCCTGAGACCCTTCTGATAGCATGAGATGTGATATCTCAATGCCTCTAATACCAAACCTGAGATCCTACCTCTAACATGAAATGTGATATCCATCTCCTTCCCTTTCCAAACCTGAGACCCTGTCTATAGCATGAGATGTCATATACAATTCCTTCCCATTCCAATCCTGAGACCCTTCCTATAGCATGAGATGTGATATCTCAATGCTTATACCAAACCTGAGACCCTTCCTATAGCATGAGATGTGATATCCAACTTCTTCCCATTCCAATCCTGAGACCCTTCCTATAACATGAGATGTGATGTCTCAATGCTTCTAATACCAAACCTGAGATCTTTCCTATAACATGAGATGTGATATCCATCTCCTTCCCATTCCAATCCTGAGACCCTTCCTATAGCATGAGATGTGATATCACAATGCTTATACCAAACCTGAGACCGTTCCTATAGCTTGAGATGTGATATCCAACTCCTTCCCATTCCAACCTGAGACCCTTCCTATAGCATGAGATGGGATATCTCAATGTTTCTAATACCAAACCTGAGACTCTTCCTATAACATGAGATGGGATATCCAACTCCTTCCCATTCCAATCCTGAGACCCTTCCGATAGCAGAGATGTGATATCTCAATGCTTATACCAAACCTGAGACCCTTCCTATGGCCTGAGATGTGATATCCAACTGCTTCCCATTCCAATCCTGAGACCCTTCCTATAGCATGAGATGTGATATCTCAATGCTTATACCAAATCTGAGACCCTTCCTATAGCATGAGATGTGATATCCAACTCCTTCCCATTCCAATCCTGAGACCCTTCCTATAGCATGAGATGTGATGTCTCAATGCTTCTAATACCAAACCTGAGATCCTTCCTATAACATGAGATGTGATATCCAACTGCTTCCGATTCCAATCCTGAGACCCTTATGATAGCATGAGATGTGATATCTCAATGCTTCTAATACCAAACCTGAGATCCTTCCTATAACATGAGATGTGATTTCCAAATCCTTCCCCTTCCAAACCTGAGACCCTCCCTTTAGCATGAGATGTGATATCCAACTCCTTCCCATTCCAATCCTGAGACCCTTCTGATAGCATGAGATGTGATATCTCAATGCCTCTAATACCAAACCTGAGATCCTACCTCTAACATGAAATGTGATATCCATCTCCTTCCCTTTCCAAACCTGAGACCCTGTCTATAGCATGAGATGTCATATACAATTCCTTCCCATTCCAATCCTGAGACCCTTCCTATAGCACGAGATGTGATATCTCAATGCTTATACCAAACCTGAGACCCTTCCTATAGCATGAGATGTGATATCCAACTCCTTCCCATTCCAATCCTGAGACCCTTCCTAAAGCATGAGATGTGATATCCAACTCCTTCCCATTCCAATCCTGAGACCCTTCCTGTAGCCTGAGATTTGATATCTCAATGCCTCTAATACCAAACCTGAGATCCTTCCTCTAACATGAAATGTGATATCCAACTCCTTCCCTTTCCAAACCTGAGAGCCTATCTATAGCATGAGATGTGATATCCAAGTCCTTCCCATTCCAATCCTGAGACACATCCGATAGCAGAGATGTGATATCTCAATGCTTATACCAAACCTGAGACACTTCCTAAGACATGAGATGTGATATCCAACTCCTTCCCGTTCCAAACCTGAGACCCTTCCTTTAGCATGAGATGTGATATCCAGCTCCTTCCCATTCCAATCCTGAGACACTTCCGATAGCATGAGATGTGATATCTCAATGCTTCTAATATCAAAACTGAGACCCTCTCTATAGCATGATATGTGATATCTAAGTCCTTCCCATTCCAATTCTGAGACCCTTCCTATAGCATGAGATGTGATATCTCAATGCTTCTACCAAACCTGAGACCCTTCCTATGGCCTGATTTGTCATATACAACTCCTTCCCATTCCAATCCTGAGACCCTTCCTATAGCATGAGATGTGATATCTCAATGCTTATACCAAATCCGAGACCCTTCCTATAGCATGAGATGTGATATCCAACTCCTTCCCATTCCAATCTGAGACCCTTCCTATAGCATGAGATGTGATGTCTCATTGCTTCTAATACCAAACCTGAGATCCTTCCTATAACATGAGATGTGATATCCAACCCCTCCCCATTCCAATCCTGAGACCCTTATGATAGCATGAGATGTGATATCTCAATGCCTCTAATACCAAACCTGAGATACTTCTGATAGCATGAGATGTGATATCTCAATGCTTCTAGTACCAAACCTGAGATCCTTCCTATAACATGAGATGTGATTTCCAAATCCTTCCACTTCCAAACCTGAGACCCTCCCTTTAGCATGAGATGTGATATCCAACTCCTTCCCATTCCAATCCTGAGACCCTTCTGATAGCATGAGATGTGATATTTCAATGCCTCTAATACCAAACCTGAGATCCTACCTCTAACATGAAATGTGATATCCATCTCCTTCCCTTTCCAAACATGAGACCCTGCCTATAGCATGAGATGTGATATCAAAAGTCCTTCCCATTCCAATCCTGAGACCCTTCCTATAGCATGTGATGTGATATCTCAATGCTTATACCAAACCTGAGACCCTTCCTATGGCATGAGATGTCATATACAACTCCTTCCCATTCCAATCCTGAGACCCTTCCTATAGCATGAGATGTGATATCTCAATGCTTATACCAAACCTGAGACCCTTCCTATAGCAGGAGATGTGATATCCAACTTCTTCCCATTCCAATCCTGAGACCCTTCCTATAACATGAGACGTGATGTCTCAATGATTCTAATACCAAACCTGAGACCCTTCCTATAACATGAGATGGGATATCCAACTCCTTCCCATTCCAATCCTGAGACCCTTCCGATAGCAGAGATGTGATATCTCAATGCTTATACCAAACCTGAGACCCTTCCTATGGCCTGAGATGTCATATACAATATCTCAATGCTTATACCAAATCTGAGACCCTTCCTATAGCATGAGATGTGATATCCAACTCCTTCCCATTCCAATCCTGAGACCCTTCCTATAGCATGAGATGTGATGTCTCAATGCTTCTAATACCAAACCTGAGATCCTTCCTATAACATGAGATGTGATATCCAACTCCTTCCCATTCCAATCCTGAGACCCTTATGATAGCATGAGATGTGATATCTCAATGCCTCTAATACCAAACCTGAGATACTTCCGATAGCATAAGATGTGATATCTCAATGCTTCTAATACCAAACCTGAGATCCTTCCTATAACATGAGATGTGATTTCCAAATCCTTCCCCTTCCAAACCTGAGACCCTCCCTTTAGCATGAGATGTGATATCCAACTCCTTCCCATTCCAATCCTGAGACCCTTCTGATAGCATGAGATGTGATATTTCAATGCCTCTAATACCAAACCTGAGATCCTACCTCTAACATGAAATGTGATATCCATCTCCTTCCCTTTCCAAACCTGAGACCCTGCCTATAGCATGAGATGTGATATCCAAGTCCTTCCCATTACAATCCTGAGACCCTTCCTATAGCATGTGATGTGATATCTCAATGCTTATACCAAACCTGAGACCCTTCCTATGGCATGAGATGTCATATACAACTCCTTCCCATTCCAATCCTGAGACCCTTCCTATAGCATGAGATGTGATATCTCAATGCTTATACCAAACCTGAGACCCTTCCTATAGCATGAGATGTGATATCCAACTTCTTCCCATTCCAATCCTGAGACCCTTCCTATAACATGAGATGTGATGTCTCAATGCTTCTAATACCAAACCTGAGATCTTTCCTATAACATGAGATGTGATATCCATCTCCTTCCCATTCCAATCCTGAGACCCTTCCTATAGCATGAGATGTGATATCACAATGCTTATACCAAACCTGAGACCGTTCCTATAGCTTGAGATGTGATATCCAACTCCTTCCCATTCCAACCTGAGACCCTTCCTATAGCATGAGATGGGATATCTCAATGTTTCTAATACCAAACCTGAGACTCTTCCTATAACATGAGATGGGATATCCAACTCCTTCCCATTCCAATCCTGAGACCCTTCCGATAGCAGAGATGTGATATCTCAATGCTTATACCAAACCTGAGACCCTTCCTATGGCCTGAGATGTGATATCCAACTGCTTCCCATTCCAATCCTGAGACCCTTCCTATAGCATGAGATGTGATATCTCAATGCTTATACCAAATCTGAGACCCTTCCTATAGCATGAGATGTGATATCCAACTCCTTCCCATTCCAATCCTGAGACCCTTCCTATAGCATGAGATGTGATGTCTCAATGCTTCTAATACCAAACCTGAGATCCTTCCTATAACATGAGATGTGATATCCAACTGCTTCCGATTCCAATCCTGAGACCCTTATGATAGCATGAGATGTGATATCTCAATGCTTCTAATACCAAACCTGAGATCCTTCCTATAACATGAGATGTGATTTCCAAATCCTTCCCCTTCCAAACCTGAGACCCTCCCTTTAGCATGAGATGTGATATCCAACTCCTTCCCATTCCAATCCTGAGACCCTTCTGATAGCATGAGATGTGATATCTCAATGCCTCTAATACCAAACCTGAGATCCTACCTCTAACATGAAATGTGATATCCATCTCCTTCCCTTTCCAAACCTGAGACCCTGTCTATAGCATGAGATGTCATATACAATTCCTTCCCATTCCAATCCTGAGACCCTTCCTATAGCACGAGATGTGATATCTCAATGCTTATACCAAACCTGAGACCCTTCCTATAGCATGAGATGTGATATCCAACTCCTTCCCATTCCAATCCTGAGACCCTTCCTAAAGCATGAGATGTGATATCCAACTCCTTCCCATTCCAATCCTGAGACCCTTCCTGTAGCCTGAGATTTGATATCTCAATGCCTCTAATACCAAACCTGAGATCCTTCCTCTAACATGAAATGTGATATCCAACTCCTTCCCTTTCCAAACCTGAGAGCCTATCTATAGCATGAGATGTGATATCCAAGTCCTTCCCATTCCAATCCTGAGACACATCCGATAGCAGAGATGTGATATCTCAATGCTTATACCAAACCTGAGACACTTCCTAAGACATGAGATGTGATATCCAACTCCTTCCCGTTCCAAACCTGAGACCCTTCCTTTAGCATGAGATGTGATATCCAGCTCCTTCCCATTCCAATCCTGAGACACTTCCGATAGCATGAGATGTGATATCTCAATGCTTCTAATATCAAAACTGAGACCCTCTCTATAGCATGATATGTGATATCTAAGTCCTTCCCATTCCAATTCTGAGACCCTTCCTATAGCATGAGATGTGATATCTCAATGCTTCTACCAAACCTGAGACCCTTCCTTTAGCATGAGATGTGATAACCAACTCCTTCCCATTCCAATCCTGAGACCCTTCCTATAGCATGAGATGTGATATCTCAATACTTCTAATACCAAACCTGAGATCCTTCCGATAACATGAGCTGTGATATCCAAATCCTTCACCTTCCAAACCAGAGACACTCCCTTTAGCATGAGATGTGATATCCAACTCCTTCCCATTCCAATCCTGAGACCCTTCTGATAGCATGAGATGTGATATCTCAATGCTTCTATACCAAACCTGAGATCCTTCCGATAGCATGAGATGTGATATCTCAATGCTTCTAATACCAAACCTGAGATCCTTCCTATAACATGAGATGTGATATCCAAATCCTTCCCCTTCCAAACCGGAGACCCTCCCTTTAGCATGAGATGTGATATCCAACTCCTTCCCATTCCAATCCTGAGACTCTTCTGATAGCATGAGATGTGATATCTCAATGCCTCTAATACCAAACCTGAGATCCTACCTCTAACATGAAATGTGATATAAAACTCTTTCCCCTTCCAAACCTGAAAGCCTTCCTATAGCATGAGATGTGATATCCAAGTCCTTCCCATTCCAATCCTGAGACCCTTCCTATAACATGAGATGTGATATCCAACTCCTTCCCCTTCCAACCTGAGACCCTTCCTATAGCATGAGATGGGATATCCAACTCCTTCCAAATCCAATCCTGATACCCTTCCGATAGCATGAGATGTGATATCCCAATGCTTCTACCAAACCTGAGACCCATACTATGGCATGAGATGTGATATCAAACTCCTTCCCCTTCCAAACCTTAGACCCTTCCTTTATCATGAGATGTGATATCCAACTCCTTCCCATTCCATCCCTGAGGCCCTTCCGATATCATGAGATGTGATATCTCAATGCTTCTAATATCAAACTTGAGACCCTCCCTATAGCATGAGATGTGATATCCAAGTCCTTCCCATTCCAATCCTGAGACCCTTCCTATAGCATGAGATGTGATATCTCAATGCTTCTAATACCAAACCTGAGACCCTTCCTATAACATGAGATGGGAATATCCAACTCCTTCCCATTCCAATCCTGAAACCCTTCCGATAGCATGAGATGTGATATCTCAATGCTTCTAATACCAAACCTGAGATCCTTCCTATAACATGACATGTGATATCCAAATCCTTACCCTTCCAAACCTGAGACCCTCCCTTTAGCATGAGATGTGATATCCAACTCCTTCCCATTCCAATCCTGAGACTCTTCTGATAGCATGAGATGTGATATCTCAATGCCTCTAATACCAAACCTGAGATCCTACCTCTAACATGAAATGTGATATCCAACTCTTTCCCCTTCCAAACCTGAGAGCCTTCCTATAGCATGAGATGTGATATCAAGTCCTTCCCATTCCAATCCTGAGACCCTTCCTATAACATGAGATGTGATATCCAACTCCTTCCCATTCCAACCTGAGACCCTTCCTATAGCATGAGATGGGATATCCAACTCCTTCCAAATCCAATCCTGATACCCTTCCGATAGCATGAGATGTGATATCCCAATGCTTCTACCAAACCTGAGACCCATACTATGGCATGAGATGTGATATCAAACTCCTTCCCCTTCCAAACCTTAGACCCTTCCTTTATCATGAGATGTGATATCCAACTCCTTCCCATTCCATCCCTGAGACCCTTCCGATATCATGAGATGTGATATCTCAATGCTTCTAATATCAAACTTGAGACCCTCCCTATAGCATGAGATGTGATATCCAAGTCCTTCCATTTCCAATCCTGAGACCCTTCCTATAGCATGAGATGTGATATCTCAATGCTTCTAATACCAAACCTGAGACCCTTCCTATAACATGAGATGGGAATATCCAACTCCTTCCCATTCCAATCCTGAGACCCTTCCGATAGCAGAGATGTGATATCTCAATGCTTATACCAAACCTGAGATCCTTCCTATAACATGAGATGTGATATCCAACTCCTTCCCATTCCAATCCTGAGACACTTCCTGTAGCATGAGATGTGATATCTCACTGCTTATACCAAACCTGAGACCCTTCCTATAGCATGAGATGTGATATCCAACTCCTTCCCATTCCAATCCTGAGACCCTTCCTATAGCATGAGATGTGATATCTCAATGCTTCTAATATCAAACTTGAGACCCTCCCTATAGCATGAGATGGGATATCCAACTCCTTCCCATTCCAATCCTGAGACCCTTCCGATAGCATGAGATGTGATGTCTCAATGCTTCTAATACCAAACCTGAGATCCTTCCTATAACATGAAATGTGATATCCAACTCCTTCCCATTCCAATCCTGAGAACCTTCCTATAGCATGAGATGTGATATCTCAATGCTTATACCAAACCTGAGACCCTTCCTATAGCATGAGATGTGATATCCAACTCCTTCCCATTCCAATCCTGAGACCCTTCCTATAGCATGAGATGTGATATCTCAATGCCTCTAATACCAAACCTGAGATCCTTCCTCTAACATGAAATGTGATATCAAACTCCTTCCCTTTCTAAACCTGAGAGCCTACCTATAGCATGAGATGTGATTTCCAAGTCCTTCCCATTCCAATCCTTAGACCCTTCCTACAGCATGCAATATGATATCTCAATGATTCTAATAACAAACCTGAGACCCGTCCTATAACATGAGATGGGATATCCAACACCTTCCCATTCCAATCCTGAGACACTTCCGATAGCAGAGATGTGATATCTCAATGCTTATACCAAACCTGAGACCCTTCCTATAACATGACATGTGATATCCAAATCCTTACCCTTCCAAACCTGAGACCCTTCCTTTAGCATGAGATGTGATATCCAACTCCTTCCCATTCCAATCCTGAGACTCTTCTGATAGCATGAGATGTGATATCTCAATGCCTCTAATACCAAACCTGAGATCCTACCTCTAACATGAAATGTGATATCCAACTCTTTCCCCTTCCAAACCTGAGAGCCTTCCTATAGCATGAGATGTGATATCCAAGTCCTTCCCATTCCAATCCTGAGACCCTTCCTATAACATGAGATGTGATATCCAACTCCTTCCCATTCCAACCTGAGACCCTTCCTATAGCATGAGATGGGATATCCAACTCCTTCCAAATCCAATCCTGATACCCTTCCGATAGCATGAGATGTGATATCCCAATGCTTCTACCAAACCTGAGACCCATACTATGGCATGAGATGTGATATCAAACTCCTTCCCCTTCCAAACCTTAGACCCTTCCTTTATCATGAGATGTGATATCCAACTCCTTCCCATTCCATCCCTGAGACCCTTCCGATATCATGAGATGTGATATCTCAATGCTTCTAATATCAAACTTGAGACCCTCCCTATAGCATGAGATGTGATATCCAAGTCCTTCCATTTCCAATCCTGAGACCCTTCCTATAGCATGAGATGTGATATCTCAATGCTTCTAATACCAAACCTGAGACCCTTCCTATAACATGAGATGGGAATATCCAACTCCTTCCCATTCCAATCCTGAGACCCTTCCGATAGCAGAGATGTGATATCTCAATGCTTATACCAAACCTGAGATCCTTCCTATAACATGAGATGTGATATCCAACTCCTTCCCATTCCAATCCTGAGACACTTCCTGTAGCATGAGATGTGATATCTCACTGCTTATACCAAACCTGAGACCCTTCCTATAGCATGAGATGTGATATCCAACTCCTTCCCATTCCAATCCTGAGACCCTTCCTATAGCATGAGATGTGATATCTCAATGCTTCTAATATCAAACTTGAGACCCTCCCTATAGCATGAGATGGGATATCCAACTCCTTCCCATTCCAATCCTGAGACCCTTCCGATAGCATGAGATGTGATGTCTCAATGCTTCTAATACCAAACCTGAGATCCTTCCTATAACATGAAATGTGATATCCAACTCCTTCCCATTCCAATCCTGAGACCCTTCCTATAGCATGAGATGTGATATCTCAATGCTTATACCAAACCTGAGACCCTTCCTATAGCATGAGATGTGATATCCAACTCCTTCCCATTTCAATCCTGAGACCCTTCCTATAGCATGAGATGTGATATCTCAATGCCTCTAATACCAAACCTGAGATCCTTCCTCTAACATGAAATGTGATATCAAACTCCTTCCCTTTCCAAACCTGAGAGCCTACCTATAGCATGAGATGTGATTTCCAAGTCCTTCCCATTCCAATCCTTAGACCCTTCCTACAGCATGCAATATGATATCTCAATGATTCTAATAACAAACCTGAGACCCGTCCTATAACATGAGATGGGATATCCAACACCTTCCCATTCCAATCCTGAGACACTTCCGATAGCAGAGATGTGATATCTCAATGCTTATACCAAACCTGAGACCCTTCCTATAACATGAGATGTGATATCCAACTCCTTCCCGTTTCAAACCTGAGACCCTTCCTATAGCATATGTGATATCCAACTCCTTCCCATTCCAAACATGAGACCCTTCCTATAGCAAGAATGTAATATCCAACTCCTTCCCATTCCAATCCTGAGACCATTCCTATAGCATGAGATGTGATATCTCAATGCTTCTAATACCAAACCTGAGATCCTTCCTACAACATGAGATGTGATATCCAATTCCTCCCCATTCCAAACCTGAGAACCTTCCTACAGCATGCGATGTGATATCTCAATGCTTCTAATACCAAACCTGAGACCAGTCCTATAACATGAGATTGGATATCCAACTCCTTCCCCTTCCAAACCTGAGACCCTTCCTATAGCATGAGATGTGATATCCAACTCTTTCCCATTCCAATCCTGAGACCCTTCCTATAACATGAGATGTGATGTCTCAATGCTTCTAATACAAAACCTGAGATCTTTCCTATAACATGAGATGTGATATCCAACTCCTTCCCATTCCAATCCGGAGACCCTTCCTATAGCATGAGATGTGCTATCTCAATGCTTATACCAAACCTGAGACCCTTCCTAAAGCTTGAGATGTGATATCCAACTCCTTCCCATTCCAATCCTGAGACCCTTCCTATAACATGAAATGTGATATCCAACTCCTTCCCATTCCAACCTGAGACCCTTCCTATAGCATGAGATGGGATATCCAACTCCTTCCAAATCCAATACTGATACCCTTCCAATAGCATGAGATGTGATATCCCAATGCTTCTACCAAACCTGAGAACCATACTATGGCATGAGATGTGATATCAAACTCCTTCCCATTCCAATCCTGAGACTCTTCCTATAGCTTGAGATGTGATATCTAAATCCTTCCCATTCCAATTCTGAGACCCTTCCTATACCATGAGACTTGATATCTCAATGCTTCTAATACCAAACCTGAGACCCGTCCTATAACATGAGATGTGATATCCAAATCTTTCCCCTTCCAAACCTTAGACCCTTCCTTTATCATGAGATGTGATATCCAACTCCTTCCCATTCCAATCCTGAGACCCTTCCGATATCATGAGATTTGTTATCTCAATGCTTCTAATATCAAAATTGAGACCCGTCCTATAACATGAGATGTGATATCCAAATCTTTCCCCTTCCAAACCTTAGACCCTTCCTTTATCATGAGATGGGATATCCAACTCCTTCCCATTCCAATCCTGAGACCCTTCCGATAGCAGAGATGTGATATCTCAATGCTTATACCAATCCTGAGACCCTTCCTATGGCCTGAGATGTCATATACAACTCCTTCCCAATCCAATCCTGAGACCCTTCCTATATCATGAGATGTGATATCTCAATGCTTATACCAAATCTGAGACCCTTCCTATAGCATGAGATGTGATATCCAACTCCTTCAAATTCCAATCCTGAGACCCTTCCTATATCATGAGATGTGATGTCTCAATGCTTCTAATACCAAACCTGAGATCCTTCCTATAACATGAGATGTGATATCCAACACCTTCCCATTCCAATCCTGAGACCCTTCCTATAGCATGAGATGTGATGTCTCAATCCTTCTAATACCAAACCTGAGAACCTTCCTACAGCATGCAATGTGATATCTCAATGCTTCTAATACCAAACCTGAGACCAGTCCTATAACATGAGATTGGATATCCAACTCCTTCCCCTTCCAAACCTGAGACCCTTCCTATAGCATGAGATGTGATATCCAACTTCTTCCCATTCCAATCCTGAGACCCTTCCTATAACATGAGATGTGATGTCTCAATGCTTCTAATACCAAACCTGAGATCTTTCCTATAACATGAGATGTAATATCCAACTCCTTCCCATTCCAATCCTGAGACCCTTCCTATAGCATGAGATGTGCTATCGCAATGCTTATACCAAACCTGAGACCCTTCCTAAAGCTTGAAATGTGATATCCAACTCCTTCCCATTCCAATCCTGAGACCCTTCCGATAGCATGATATGTGATATCTCAATGCCTCTAATACCAAACCTGAGATCCTTCCTCTAACATGAAATGTGATATCGAACTCCTTCCCTTTCCAAACCTGAGAGCCTACCTATAGCATGAGATGTGATATCCAAGTCCTTCCCATTCCAATCCTTAGACCCTTCCTACAGCATGCAATATGATATCTCAATGATTCTAATAACAAACCTGAGACCCGTCCTATAACATGAGATTGGATATCCAACACCTTCCCATTCCAATCCTGAGACACTTCAGATAGCAGAGATGTGATATCTCAATGCTTATAACAAACCTGAGACCCTTCCTATAACATGAGATGTGATATCCAACTCCTTCCCGTTTCAAACCTGAGACCCTTCCTATAGCATGTGTGATATCCAACTCCTTCCCATTCCAAACATGAGACCCTTCCTATAGCAAGAATGTAATATCCAACTCCTTCCCATTCCAATCCTGAGACCATTCCTATAGCATGAGATGTGATATCTCAATGCTTCTAATACCAAACCTGAGATCCTTCCTATGACATGAGATGTGATATCCATTTCCTCCCCATTCCAAACCTGAGAACCTTCCTACAGCATGCAATGTGATATCTCAATGCTTCTAATACCAAACCTGAGACCAGTCCTATAACATGAGATTGGATATCCAACTCCTTCCCCTTCTAAACCTGAGACCCTTCCTATAGCATGAGATGTGATATCCAACTTCTTCCCATTCCAATCCTGAGACCCTTCCTATAACATGAGATGTGATGTCTCAATGCTTCTAATACCAAACCTGAGATCTTTCCTATAACATGAGATGTGATATCCAACTCCTTCCCATTCCAATCCTGAGACCCTTCCTATAGCATGAGGTGTGCTATCTCAATGCTTATACCAAACCTGAGACCCTTCCTAAAGCTTGAGATGTGATATCCAACTCCTTCCCATTCCAATCCTGAGACCCTTCCTATAACATGAAATGTGATATCCAACTCCTTCCCATTCCAACCTGAGACCCTTCCTATAGCATGAGATGGGATATCCAACTCCTTCCAAATCCAATACTGATACCCTTCCAATAGCATGAGATGTGATATCCCATTGCTTCTACCAAACCTGAGAACCATACTATGGCATGAGTTGTGATATCAAACTCCTTCCCATTCCAATCCTGAGACTCTTCCTATAGCTTGAGATGTGATATCCGAAATCCTTCCCATTCCAATTCTGAGACCCTTCCTATACCATGAGACTTGATATCTCAATGCTTCTAATACCAAACCTGAGACCCGTCCTATAACATGAGATGTGATATCCAAATCTTTCCCCTTCCAAACCTTAGACCCTTCCTTTATCATGAGATGTGATATCCAACTCCTTCCCATTCCAATCCTGAGACCCTTACGATATCATGAGATTTGTT
Source organism: Ambystoma mexicanum (assembly GCF_040938575.1). Lineage (NCBI taxonomy): Eukaryota > Metazoa > Chordata > Amphibia > Caudata > Ambystomatidae > Ambystoma > Ambystoma mexicanum. Next base: position 347,004,531 of record NC_090936.1, read on the forward strand.
ATCTCAATGCTTCTAATATCAAAATTGAGACCCGTCCTATAACATGAGATGTGATATCCAAATCTTTCCCCTTCCAAACCTTAGACCCTTCCTTTATCATGAGATGGGATATCCAACTGCTTCCCATTCCAATCCTGAGACCCTTCCGATAGCAGAGATGTGATATCTCAATGCTTATACCAATCCTGAGACCCTTCCTATGGCCTGAGATGTCATATACAACTCCTTCCCAATCCAATCCTGAGACCCTTCCTATAGCATGAGATGTGATGTCTCAATGCTTCTAATACCAAACCTGAGATCCTTCCTATAACATGAGATGTGATATCCAACTCCTTCCCATTCCAATCCTGAGACCCTTCCTATAGCATGAGATGTGATGTCTCAATGCTTCTAATACCAAACCTGAGAACCTTCCTACAGCATGCGATGTGATATCTCAATGCTTCTAATACCAAACCTGAGACCAGTCCTATAACATGAGATTGGATATCCAACTCCTTCCCCTTCCGAACCTGAGACCCTTCCTATAGCATGAGATGTGATATCCAACTTCTTCCCATTCCAATCCTGAGACCCTTCCTATAACATGAGATGTGATGTCTCAATGCTTCTAATACCAAACCTGAGATCTTTCCTATAACATGAGATGTAATATCCAACTCCTTCCCATTCCAATCCTGAGACCCTTCCTATAGCATGAGATGTGCTATCTCAATGCTTATACCAAACCTGAGACCCTTCCTAAAGCTTGAGATGTGATATCCAACTCCTTCCCATTCCAATCCTGAGACCCTTCCTATAGCATGATATGTGATATCTCAAGGCCTCTAATACCAAACCTGAGATCCTTCCTCTAACATGAAATGTGATATCCAACTCCTTCCCCTTCCAAACCTGAGAGCCTTCCTATAGCATGAGATATGATATCCAAGTCCTTCCCATTCCAATCCTGAGACCCTTCCTATAACATGAAATGTGATATCCATCTCCTTCCCATTCCAACCTGAGACCCTTCCTATAGCATTAGATGGGATATCCAACTCCTTCCAAATCCAATACTGATACCCTTCCAATAGCATGAGATGTGATATCCCAATGCTTCTACCAAACCTGAGACCCATACTATGGCATGAGATGTGATATCAAACTCCTTCCCATTCCAATCTTGAGACTCTTCCTATAGCTTGAGATGTGATATCCAACTCCTTCCAATTCCAATTCTGAGACCCTTCCTATGCCATGAGACTTGATATCTCAATGCTTCTAATACCAAACCTGAGACCCGTCCTATAACATGAGATGTGATATCCAAATCTTTCCCCTTCCAAACCTTAGACCCTTCCTTTATCATGAGATGTGATATCCAACTCCTTCCCATTCCAATCCTGAGACCCTTCCGATATCATAAGATTTGTTATCTCAATGCTTCTAATATCAAACTTGAGACCCTCCCTATAGCATGAGATGTGACATCCAAGTCCTCCCCATTCCAATCCTGAGACCCTTCCTATAGCATGAGATGTGATATCTCAATGCTTCTAATACCAAACCTGAGACCCTTCCTATAACATGAGATGGGATATCCAACTCCTTCCCATTCCAATCCTGAGACCCTTCCGATAGCAGAGATGTGATATCTCAATGCTTATACCAATCCTGAGACCCTTCCTATGGCCTGAGATGTCATATACAACTCCTTCCCAATCCAATCCTGAGACCCTTCCTATAGCATGAGATGTGATATCTCAATGCTTATACCAAATCTGAGACCCTTCCTATAGCATGAGATGTGATATCCAACTCCTTCCCATTCCAATCCTGAGACCCTTCCTATAGCATGAGATGTGATGTCTCAATGCTTCTAATACCAAACCTGAGATCCTTCCTGTAACATGAGATGTGATATCCAACTCCTTCCCATTCCAATCCTGAGACCCTTCCTATAGCATGAGATGTGATGTCTCAATGCTTCTAATACCAAACCTGAGAACCTTCCTACAGCATGCAATGTGATATCTCAATGCTTCTAATACCAAACCTGAGACCAGTCCTATAACATGAGATTGGATATCCAACTCCTTCCCCTTCCAAACCTGAGACCCTTCCTATAGCATGAGATGTGATATCCAACTTCTTCCCATTCCAATCCTGAGACCCTTCCTATAACATGAGATGTGATGTCTCAATGCTTCTAATACCAAACCGGAGATCTTTCCTATAACATGAGATGTGATATCCAACTCCTCCCCATTCCAATCCTGAAACCCTTCCTATAGCATGAGATGTGCTATCTCAATGCTTATACCAAACCTGAGACCCTTCCTAAAGCTTGAGATGTGATATCCAACTCCTTCCCATTCCAATCCTGAGACCCTTCCTATAGCATGAGATGCGATATCTCAAGGCCTCTAATACCAAACCTGAGATCCTTCCTCTAACATGAAATGTGATATCCAATTCCTTCCCCTTCCAAACCTTAGAGCCTTCCTATAGCATGAGATATGATATCCAAGTCCTTCCCATTCCAGTCCTGAGACCCTTCCTATAACATGAAATGTGATATCCAACTCCTTCCCATTCCAACCTGAGACCCTTCCTATAGCATGAGATGGGATATCCAACTCCTTCCAAATCCAATACTGATACCCTTCCAATAGCATGAGATGTGCTATCTCAATGCTTATACCAAACCTGAGACCCTTCCTATAGCTTGAGATGTGATATCCAACTCCTTCCCATTCCAATCCTGAGACCCTTCCTATAGCATGAGATGTGATATCTCAAGGCCTCTAATACCAAACCTGAGATCGTTCCTCTAACATGAAATGTGATATCCAACTCCTTCCATTTCCAAACCTGAGACCCTTCCTATAGCATGAGATGTGATATCTCAATGCTTATACCAATCCTGAGACCCTTCCGATAGCAGAGATGTGATATCTCAATGCTTATACCAAACCTGAGACCCTTCCTATGGCCTGAGATGTCATATGCAACTCCTTCCCATTCCAATCCTGAGACCCTTCCTATAGCATTAGATGTGATATCTCAATGCTTATACCAAATCTGAGACCCTTCCTATAGCATGAGATGTGATATGCAACTTCTTCCCATTCCAATCCTGAGACCCTTCCTATAGCATGAGATGTGATGTCTCAATTCTTCTAATACCAAACGTGAGATCCTTCCGATAACATGAGATGTGATATCCAACTCCTTCCCATTCCAATCCTGAGACCCTTATGATAGCATGAGATGTGATATCTCAATCCCTCTAATACCAAACCTGAGATACTTCTGATAGCATGAGATGTGATATCTCAATGCTTCTAATACCAAACTTGAGATCCTTCCTATAACATGAGATGTGATTTCCAAATCCTTCCACTTCCAAACCTGAGACCCTCCCTTTAGCATGAGATGTGATATCCAACTCCTTCCCATTCCAATCCTGAGACCCTTCTGATAGCATGAGATGTGATATTTCAATGCCTCTAATACCAAACCTGAGATCCTACCTCTAACATGAAATGTGATATCCATCTCCTTCCCTTTCCAAACCTGAGACCCTGCCTATAGCATGAGATGTGATATCCAAGTCCTTCCCATTCCAATCCTGAGACCCTTCCTATAGCATGTGATGTGATATCTCAATGCTTATACCAAATCTGAGACCCTTCCTATAGCATGAGATGTGATATCCAACTCCTTCCCATTCCAATCCTGAGACCCTTCCTATAGCATGAGATGTGATGTCTCAATGCTTCTAATACCAAACCTGAGATCCTTCCTATAACATGAGATGTGATATCCAACTCCTTCCCATTCCAATCCTGAGACCCTTATGATAGCATGAGATGTGATATCTCAATGCCTCTAATAAAAAAGCTGAGATACTTCCGATAGCATGAGATGTGATATCTCAATGCTTCTAATACCAAACCTGAGATCCTTCCTATAACATGAGATGTGATTTCCAAATCCTTCCCCTTCCAAACCTGAGACCCTCCATTTAGCATGAGATGTGATATCCATCTCCTTCCCTTTCCAAACCTGAGACCCTGCTTATAGCATGAGATGTGATATCCAAGTCCTTTCCATTCCAATCCTGAGACCCTTCCTATAGCATATGATGTGATATCTCAATGCTTATACCAAACCTGAGACCCTTCCTATGGCATGAGATGTCATATACAACTCCTTCCCATTCCAATCCTGAGACCCTTCCTATAGCATGAGATGTGATATCTCAATGCTTATACCAAACCTGAGACCCTTCCTATAGCATGAGATGTGATATCCAACTTCTTCCCATTCCAATCCTGAGACCCTTCCTATAACATGAGATGTGATGTCGCAATGCTTCTAATACCAAACCTGAGATCTTTCCTATAACATGAGATGTGAAATCCAACTCCTTCCCATTCCAATCCTGAGACCCTTCCTATAGCATGAGATGTGATATCACAATGCTTATACCAAACCTGAGACCGTTCCTATAGCTTGAGATGTGATATCCAACTCCTTCCCATTCCAATCCTGAGACCCTTCCTATAGCATGAGATGTGATATCTCAAGGCCTCTAATACCAAACCTGAGATCGTTCCTCTAACATGAAATGTGATATCCAACTCCTTCCCCTTCCAAACCTGAGAGCCTTCCTATAACATGAGATGTGACATCCAAGTCCTCCCCATTCCAATCCTGAGACCCTTCCTATAGCATGAGATGTGATATCTCAATGCTTCTAATACCAAACCTGAGACCCTTCCTATAACAGGATTTGGGATATCCAACTCCTTCCCATTCCAATCCTGAGACCCTTCCGATAGCAGAGATGTGATATCTCAATGCTTATACCAAACCTGAGACCCTTCCTATGGCCTGAGATGTCATATGCAACTCCTTCCCATTCCAATCCTGAGACCCTTCCTATAGCATTAGATGTGATATCTCAATGCTTATACCAAATCTGAGACCCTTCCTATAGCATGAGATGTGTTATCCAACTTCTTCCCATTCCAATCCTGAGACCCTTCCTATAGCATGAGATGTGATGTCTCAATTCTTCTAATACCAAACCTGAGATCCTTCCTATAACATGAGATGTGATATCCAACTCCTTCCCATTCCAATCCTGAGACCCTTATGATAGCATGAGATGTGATATCTCAATGCCTCTAATACCAAACCTGAGATACTTCTGATAGCATGAGATGTGATATCTCAATGCTTCTAATACCAAACCTGAGATCCTTCCTATAACATGAGATGTGATTTCCAAATCCTTCCACTTCCAAACCTGAGACCCTCCCTTTAGCATGAGATGTGATATCCAACTCCTTCCCATTCCAATCCTGAGACCCTTCTGATAGCATGAGATGTGATATTTCAATGCCTCTAATACCAAACCTGAGATCCTACCTCTAACATGAAATGTGATATCCATCTCCTTCCCTTTCCAAACCTGAGACCCTGCCTATAGCATGAGATGTGATATCCAAGTCCTTCCCATTCCAATCCTGAGACCCTTCCTATAGCATGTGATGTGATATCTCAATGCTTATACCAAACCTGAGACCCTTCCTATGGCATGAGATGTCATATACAACTCCTTCCCATTCCAATCCTGAGACCCTTCCTATAGCATGAGATGTGATATCTCAATGCTTATACCAAACCTGAGACCCTTCCTATAGCATGAGATGGAATATCCAACTTCTTCCCATTCCAATCCTGAGACCCTTCCTATAACATGAGATGTGATGTCTCAATGCTTCTAATACCAAAGCTGAGACCCTCCCTATAACATGAGATGGGATATCCAACTCCTTCCCATTCCAATCCTGAGACCCTTCCGATAGCATGAGATGTGATATCTCAAGGCCTCTAATACCAAACCTGAGATCGTTCCTCTAACATGAGATGTGATATCCAACTCCTTCCCATTCCAATCCTGAGACCCTTCCTATAGCATGAGATGTGCTATCTCAATGCTTATACCAAACCTGAGACCCTTCCTAAAGCTTGAGATGTGATATCCAACTCCTTCCCATTCCAATCCTGAGACCCTTCCTATAACATGAAATGTGATATCCAACTCCTTCCCATTCCAACCTGAGACCCTTCCTATAGCATGAGATGGGATATCCAACTCCTTCCAAATCCAATACTGATACCCTTCCAATAGCATGAGATGTGATATCCCAATGCTTCTACCAAACCTGAGAACCATACTATGGCATGAGATGTGATATCCAACTCCTTCCCCTTCCAAACCTGAGAGCCTTCCTATGGCATGAGATATGATAGCCAAGTCCTTCCAATTCCAATCCTGAGACCCTTCCTATAACATGAAATGTGATATCCAACTCCTTCCCATTCCAACCTGAGACCCTTCCTATAGCATGAGATGGGATATCTCAATGCTTCTAATACCAAACCTGAGACTCTTCCTATAACATGAGATGGGATATCCAACTCATTCCCATTCCAATCCTGAGACCCTTCCGATAGCAGAGATGTGATATCTCAATGCTTATACCAAATCTGAGACCCTTCCTATGGCCTGAGATGTCATATACAACTCCTTCCCATTCCAATCCTGAGACCCTTCCTATAGCATGAGATGTGATATCTCAATGCTTATACCAAATCTGAGACCCTTCCTATAGCATGAGATGTGATATCCAACTCCTTCCCATTCCAATCCTGAGACCCTTCCTATAGCATGAGATGTGATGTCTCAATGCTTCTAATACCAAACCTGAGATCCTTCCTATAACATGAGATGTGATATCCAACTCCTTCCCATTCCAATCCTGAGACCCTTATGATAGCATGAGATGTGATATCTCAATGCCTCTAACACCAAACCTGAGATACTTCCGATAGCATGAGATGTGATATCTCAATGCTTCTAATACGAAACCTGAGATCCTTCCTATAACATGAGATGTGATTTCCAAATCCTCCCGCTTCCAAACCTGAGACCCTCCCTTTAGCATGAGATGTGATATCCAACTCCTTCCCATTCCAATCCTGAGACCCTTCTGATAGCATGAGATGTGATATCTCAATGCCTCTAATTCCAAACCTGAGATCCTACCTCTAACATGAAATGTGATATCCATCTCCTTCCCTTTCCAAACCTGAGACCCTGCCTATAGCATGAGATGTGATATCCAAGTCCTTCCCATTCCAATCCTGAGACCCTTCCTATAGCATGTGATGTGATATCTCAATGCTTATACCAAACCTGAGACCCTTCCTATGGCATGAGATGTCATATACAACTCCTTCCCATTCCAATCCTGAGACCCTTCCTATAGCATGAGATGTGATATCTCAATGCTTATACCAAACCTGAGACCCTTCCTATAGCATGAGATGTGATATCCAACTTCTTCCCATTCCAATCCTGAGAGCCTTCCTATAACATGAGATGTGATGTCTCAATGCTTCTAATACCAAACCTGAGATCTTTCCTATAACATGAGATGTGATATCCAACTCCTTCCCATTCCAATCCTGAGACCCTTCCTATAGCAGGAGATGTGATATCACAATGCTTATACCAAACCTGAGACCGTTCCTATAGCTTGAGATGTGATATCCAACTCCTTCCCATTCCAATCCTGAGACCCTTCCTATAGCATGAGATGTGATAAATCAAGGCCTCTAATACCAAACCTAAGATCCTTCCTCTAACATGAAATGTGATATCCAACTCCTTCCCCTTCCAAACCTGAGAGCCTTCCTATAGCATGAGATATGATATCCAAGTCCTTCCCATTCCAATCCTGAGACCCTTCCTATGACATGAAATGTGATATCCTACTCCTTCGCATTCCAACCTGGGACCCTTCCTATATCATGAGATGGGATATCTCAATGCTTCTAATACCAAACCTGAGACCCTTCCTATAACATGAGATGGGAATATCCAACTCCTTCCCATTCCAATCCTGAGACCCTTCCGATAGCAGAGATGTGATATCTCAATGCTTATACCAAACCTGAGATCCTTCCTATAACATGAGATGTGATATCCAACTCCTTCCCATTCCAATCCTGAGACACTTCCTATAGCATGAGATGTGATATCTCACTGCTTATACCAAACCTGAGACCCTTCCTATAGAATGAGATGTGATATCCAACTCCTTCCCATTCCAATCCTGAGACCCTTCCTATAGCATGAGATGTGATATCACAATGCTTATACCAAACCTGAGACCGTTCCTATAGCTTGAGATGTGATATCCAACTCCTTCCCATTCCAATCCTGAGACCCTTCCTATAGCATGAGATGTGATATCTCAAGGCCTCTAATACCAAACCTGAGATCGTTCCTCTAACATGAAATGAGATATCCATCTCCTTCCCCTTCCAAACCTGAGAGCCTTCCTATGGCATGAGATATGATAGCCAAGTCCTTCCAATTCCAATCCTGAGACCCTTCCTATAACATGAAATGTGATATCCAACTCCTTCCCATTCCAACCTGAGACCCTTCCTATAGCATGAGATGGGATATCTCAATGCTTCTAATACCAAACCTGAGACACTTCCTATAACATGAGATGGGATATCCAACTCATTCCCATTCCAATCCTGAGACCCTTCCGATAGCAGAGATGTGATATCTCAATGCTTATACCAAACCTGAGACCCTTCCTATGGCCTGAGATGTCATATACAACTCCTTCCCATTCCAATCCTGAGACCCTTCCTATAGCATGAGATGTGATATCTCAATGCTTATACCAAATCTGAGACCCTTCCTATAGCATGAGATGTGATATCCAACTCCTTCCCATTCCAATCCTGAGACCCTTCCTATAGCATGAGATGTGATGTCTCAATGCTTCTAATACCAAACCTGAGATCCTTCCTATAACATGAGATGTGATATACAACTCCTTCCCATTCCAATCCTGAGACCCTTATGATAGCATGAGATGTGATATCTCAATGCCTCTAATACCAAACCTGAGATACTTCCGATAGCATGAGATGTGATATCTCAATGCTTCTAATACCAAACCTGAGATCCTTCCTATAACATGAGATGTGATTTCCAAATCCTCCCGCTTCCAAACCTGAGACCCTCCCTTTAGCATGAGATGTGATATCCAACTCCTTCCCATTCCAATCCTGTGGCGCTTCTGATAGCATGAGATGTGATATCTCAATGCCTCTAATTCCAAACCTGAGACCCTCCCTTTAGCATTAGATGTGATATCCAAGTCCTTCCCATTCCAATCCTGAGACCCTTCCTATAGCATGTGATGTGATATCTCAATGCTTATACCAAACCTGAGACCCTTCCTATGGCATGAGATGTCATATACAACTCCTTCCCATTCCAATCCTGAGACCCTTCCTATAGCATGAGATGTGATATCTCAATGCTTATACCAAACCTGAGACCCTTCCTATGGCATGAGATGTCATATACAACTCCTTCCCATTCCAATCCTGAGACCCTTCCTATAGCATGAGATGTGATGTCTCAATGCTTCTAATACCAAACCTGAGAACCTTCCTACAGCATGCGATGTGATATCTCAATGCTTCTAATACCAAACCTGAGACCAGTCCTATAACATGAGATTGGATATCCAACTCCTTCCCCTTCCAAACCTGAGACCCTTCCTATAGAATGAGATGTGATATCCAACTCCTTCCCATTCCAATCCTGAGACCCTTCCTATAGCATGAGATGTGATATCACAATGCTTATACCAAACCTGAGACCGTTCCTATAGCTTGAGATGTGATATCCAACTCCTTCCCATTCCAATCCTGAGACCCTTCCTATAGCATGAGATGTGATATCTCAAGGCCTCTAATACCAAACCTGAGATCGTTCCTCTAACATGAAATGAGATATCCATCTCCTTCCCCTTCCAAACCTGAGAGCCTTCCTATGGCATGAGATATGATAGCCAAGTCCTTCCAATTCCAATCCTGAGACCCTTCCTATAACATGAAATGTGATATCCAACTCCTTCCCATTCCAACCTGAGACCCTTCCTATAGCATGAGATGGGATATCTCAATGCTTCTAATATCAAACCTGAGACACTTCCTATAACATGAGATGGGATATCCAACTCATTCCCATTCCAATCCTGAGACCCTTCCGATAGCAGAGATGTGATATCTCAATGCTTATACCAAACCTGAGACCCTTCCTATGGCCTGAGATGTCATATACAACTCCTTCCCATTCCAATCCTGAGACCCTTCCTATAGCATGAGATGTGATATCTCAATGCTTATACCAAATCTGAGACCCTTCCTATAGCATGAGATGTGATATCCAACTCCTTCCCATTCCAATCCTGAGACCCTTCCTATAGCATGAGATGTGATGTCTCAATGCTTCTAATACCAAACCTGAAATCCTTCCTATAACATGAGATGTGATATCCAACTCCTTCCCATTCCAATCCTGAGACCCTTATGATAGCATGAGATGTGATATCTCAATGCCTCTAATACCAAACCTGAGATACTTCCGATAGCATGAGATGTGATATCTCAATGCTTCTAATACCAAACCTGAGATCCTTCCTATAACATGAGATGTGATTTCCAAATCCTCCCGCTTCCAAACCTGAGACCCTCCCTTTAGCATGAGATGTGATATCCAACTCCTTCCCATTCCAATCCTGTGGCGCTTCTGATAGCATGAGATGTGATATCTCAATGCCTCTAATTCCAAACCTGAGACCCTCCCTTTAGCATTAGATGTGATATCCAAGTCCTTCCCATTCCAATCCTGAGACCCTTCCTATAGCATGTGATGTGATATCTCAATGCTTATACCAAACCTGAGACCCTTCCTATGGCATGAGATGTCATATACAACTCCTTCCCATTCCAATCCTGAGACCCTTCCTATAGCATGAGATGTGATATCTCAATGCTTATACCAAACCTGAGACCCTTCCTATGGCATGAGATGTCATATACAACTCCTTCCCATTCCAATCCTGAGACCCTTCCTATAGCATGAGATGTGATGTCTCAATGCTTCTAATACCAAACCTGAGAACCTTCCTACAGCATGCGATGTGATATCTCAATGCTTCTAATACCAAACCTGAGACCAGTCCTATAACATGAGATTGGATATCCAACTCCTTCCCCTTCCAAACCTGAGACCCTTCCTATAGCATGAGATGTGATATATAACTTCTTCCCATTCCAATCCTGAGACCCTTCCTATAACATGAGATGTGATGTCTCAATGCTTCTAATACCAAACCTGAGATCTTTCCTATAACATGAGATGTAATATCCAACTCCTTCCCATTCCAATCCTGAGACCCTTCCTATAGCATGAGATGTGCTATCTCAATGCTTATACCAAACCTGAGACCCTTCCTAAAGCTTGAGATGTGATATCCAACTCCTTCCCATTCCAATCCTGAGACCCTTCCTATAGCAAGATATGTGATATCTCAATGCCTCTAATACCAAACCTGAGATCCTTCCTCTAACATGAAATGTGATATCGAACTCCTTCCCTTTCCAAACCTGAGAGCCTAACTATAGCATGAGATGTGATATCCAAGTCCTTCCCATTCCAATCCTTAGACCCTTCCTACAGCATGCAATATGATATCTCAATGATTCTAATAACAAACCTGAGACCCGTCCTATAACATGAGATGTGATATCCAACTCCTTCCCGTTTCAAACCTGAGACCCTTCCTATAACATGAGATGTGATATCCAACTCCTTCCCGTTTCAAACCTGAGACCCTTCCTATAGCATATGTGATATCCAACTCCTTCCCATTCCAAACATGAGACCCTTCCTATAGCAAGAATGTAATATCCAACTCCTTCCCATTCCAATCCTGAGACCATTCCTATAGCATGAGATGTGATATCTCAATGCTTCTAATACCAAACCTGAGATCCTTCCTATGACATGAGATGTGATATACAATTCCTCCCCATTCCAAACCTGAGAACCTTCCTACAGCATGCGATGTGATATCTCAATGCTTCTAATACCAAACCTGAGACCAGTCCTATAACATGAGATTGGATATCCAACTCCTTCCCCTTCCAAACCTGAGACCCTTCCTATAGCATGAGATGTGATATCCAACTTCTTCCCATTCCAATCCTGAGACCCTTCCTATAACATGAGATGTGCTATCTCAATGCTTCTAATACCAAACCTGAGATCTTTCCTATAACATGAGATGTGATATCCAACTCCTTCCCATTCCAATCCTGAGACCCTTCCTATAGCATGAGATGTGCTATCTCAATGCTTATACCAAACCTGAGACCCTTCCTAAAGCTTGAGATGTGATATCCAACTCCTTCCCATTCCAATCCTGAGACCCTTCCTATAACATGAAATGTGATATCCAACTCCTTCCCATTCCAACCTGAGACCCTTCCTATAGCATGAGATGGGATATCCAACTCCTTCCAAATCCAATACTGATACCCTTCCAATAGCATGAGATGTGATATCCCAATGCTTCTACCAAACCTGAGAACCATACTATGGCATGAGATGTGATATCAAACTCCTTCCCATTCCAATCCTGAGACTCTTCCTATAGCTTGAGATGTGATATCCGAAATCCTTCCCATTCCAATTCTGAGACCCTTCCTATACCATGAGACTTGATATCTCAATGCTTCTAATACCAAACCTGAGACCCGTCCTATAACATGAGATGTGATATCCAAATCTTTCCCCTTCCAAACCTTAGACCCTTCCTTTATCATGAGATGTGATATCCAACTCCTTCCCATTCCAATCCTGAGACCCTTCCGATATCATGAGATTTGTTATCTCAATGCTTCTAATAACAAAATTGAGACCCGCCTATAACATGAGATGTGATATCCAAATCTTCCCCTTCCAAACCTCAGACCCTTCCTTTATCATGAGATGGGATATCCAACTCCTTCTTATTCCAATCCTGAGACCCTTCCGATAGCAGAGATGTGATATCTCAATGCTTATACCAATCCTGAGACCCTTCCTATGGCCTGAGATGTCATATACAACTCCTTCCCAATCCAATCCTGAGACCCTTCCTATAGCATGAGATGTGATATCTCAATGCTTATACCAAATCTGAGACCCTTCCTATAGCATGAGATGTGATATCCAACTCCTTCCCATTCCAATCCTGAGACCCTTCCTATAGCATGAGATGTGATGTCTCAATGCTTCTAATAACAAACCTGAGATCCTTCCTATAACATGAGATGTGATATCCAACTCCTTCCCATTCCAATCCTGAGACCCTTCCTATAGCATGAGATGTGATGTCTCAATGCTTCTAATACCAAACCTGAGAACCTTCCTACAGCATGCGATGTGATATCTCAATGCTTCTAATACCAAACCTGAGACCAGTCCTATAACATGAGATTGGATATCCAACTCCTTCCCCTTCCAAACCTGAGACCCTTCCTATAGCATGAGATGTGATATCCAACTTCTTCCCATTCCATTCCTGAGACCCTTCCTATAACATGAGATGTGATGTCTCAATGCTTCTAATACCAAACCTGAGATCTTTCCTATAACATGAGATGTAATGTCCAACTCCTTCCGATTCCAATCCTGAGACCCTTCCTATAGCATGAGATGTGCTATCTCAATGCTTATACCAAACCTGAGACCCTTCCTAAAGCTTGAGATGTGATATCCAACTCCTTCCCATTCCAATCCTGAGACCCTTCCTATAGCATGAGATGTGATATCTCAATGCTTCTAATATCAAACTTGAGATCCTCCCTATAGCATGAGATGTGATACCCAAGTCCTTCCCATTCCAATCCTGAGACACTTCCTATAGCATGAGATGTGATATCTCAATGCTTATACCAAACCTGAGACCCTTCCTATAGCATGAGATGTGATATCCAACTCCTTCCCATTCCAATCCTGAGACCCTTCCTATAGCATGAGATGTGATGTCTCAATGCTTCTAATACCAAACCTGAGATCCTTCCTATAACATGAGATGTGATATCCAACTCCTTCCCATTCCAATCCCGAGACCCTTCCTATAGCATGAGATGTGATATCTCGATGCTTATACCAAACCTGAGACCCTTCCTATAGCATGAGATGTGATATCCAACTCCTTCCCATTCCAATCCTGAGACCCTTCCTATAGCATGAGATGTGATATCTCAATGCCTCTAATACCAAACCTGAGATCCTTCCTCTAACATGAAATGTGATATCCAACTCCTTCCCTTTCCAAACCTGAGAGCCTACCTATAGCATGAGATGTGATATCCAGGTCCTTCCCATTCCAATCCTTAGACCCTTCCTACAGCATGCAATATGATATCTCAATGATTCTAATAACAAACCTGAGACCCATCCTATAACATGAGATGGGATATCCAACTCCTTCCCATTCCAATCCTGAGACACTTCCGATAGCAGAGATGTGATATCTCAATGCTTATACCAAACCTGAGACCCTTCCTATAACATGAGATGTGATATCCAACTCCTTCCCGGTCCAAACCTGAGACCCTTCCTATAGCATATGTGATATCCAACTCCTTCCCATTCCAAACATGAGACCCTTCCTATAGCAAGAATGTAATATCCAACTCCTTCCCATTCCAATCCTGAGACCATTCCTATAGCATGAGATGTGATATCTCAATGCTTCTAATACCAAACCTGAGATCCTTCCTATGACATGAGATGTGATATCCAATTCCTCCCCATTCCAAACCTGAGAACCTTCCTACAGCATGCGATGTGATATCTCAATGCTTCTAATACCATACCCGAGACCAGTCCTATAACATGAGATTGGATATCCAACTCCTTCCCCTTCCAAACCTGAGACCCTTCCTATAGCATGAGATGTGATATCCAACTTCTTCCCATTCCACTCCTGAGACCCTTCCTATAACATGAGATGTGATGTCTCAATGCTTCTAATACCAAACCTGAGATCTTTCCTATAACATGAGATGTGATATCCAACTCCTTCCCATTCCAATCCTGAGACCCTTCCTATAGCATGAGATGTGATATCTCAATGCTTATACCAAACCTGAGACCCTTCCTATAGCTTGAGATGTGATATCCAACTCCTTCCCATTCCAATCCTGAGACCCTTCCTATAGCATGAGATGTGATATCTCAAGGCCTCTAATACCAAACCTGAGATCCTTCCTCTAACATGAAATGTGATATCCAACTCCTTCCCCTTCCAAACCTGAGAGCCTTCCTATAGCATGAGATATGATATCCAAGTCCTTCCCATCCAATCCTGAGACCCTTCCTATAACATGAAATGTGATATCCAACTCCTTCCCATTCCAACCTGAGACCCTTCCTATAGCATGAGATGGGATATCCAACTCCTTCCAAATCCAATACTGATACCCTTCCGATAGCATGAGATGTGATATCCCAATGCTTCTACCAAACCTGAGACCCATACTATGGCATGAGATGTGATATCAAACTCCTTCCCATTCCAATCCTGAGACCCTACCTATAGCTTGAGATGTGATATCCAACTCCTTCCCATTCCAATTCTGAGACCCTTCCTATACCATGAGACTTGATATCTCAATGCTTCTAATACAAAACCTGAGACCCATCCTATAACATGAGATGTGATATCCAAATCCTTCCCCTTCCAAACCTTAGACCCTTCCTTTATCATGAGATGTGATATCCAATTCCTTCCCATTCCAATCCTGAGACCCTTCCGATATCATGAGATTTGTTATCTCAATGCTTCTAATATCAAACTTGAGACCCTCCCTATAGCATGAGATGTGACATCCAAGTCCTCCCCATTCCAATCCTGAGACTCTTCCTATAGCATGAGATGTGATATCTCAATGCTTCTAATACCAAACCTGAGACCCTTCCTATAACATGAGATGGGATATCCAACTCCTTCCCATTCCAATCATGAGACCCTTCCGATAGCAGAGATGTGATATCTCAATGCTTATACCAAACCTGAGACCCTTCCTATGGCCTGATTTGTCATATACAACTCCTTCCCATTCCAATCCTGAGACCCTTCCTATAGCATGAGATGTGATATCTCAATGCTTATACCAAATCCGAGACCCTTCCTATAGCATGAGATGTGATATCCAACTCCTTCCCATTCCAATCTGAGACCCTTCCTATAGCATGAGATGTGATGTCTCATTGCTTCTAATACAAAACCTGAGATCCTTCCTATAACATGAGATGTGATATCCAACCCCTCCCCATTCCAATCCTGAGACCCTTATGATAGCATGAGATGTGATATCTCAATGCTTCTAGTACCAAACCTGAGATCCTTCCTATAACATGAGATGTGATTTCCAAATCCTTCCACTTCCAAACCTGAGACCCTCCCTTTAGCATGAGATGTGATATCCAATTCCTTCCCATTCCATTCCTGAGACCCTTCTGATAGCATGAGATGTGATATTTCAATGCCTCTAATACCAAACCTGAGATCCTACCTCTAACATGAAATGTGATATCCATCTCCTTCCCTTTCCAAACCTGAGACCCTGCCTATAGCATGAGATGTGATATCAAAAGTCCTTCCCATTCCAATTCTGAGACCCTTCCTATACCATGAGACTTGATATCTCAATGCTTCTAATACAAAACCTGAGACCCGTCCTATAACATGAGATGTGATATCCAAATCCTTCCCCTTCCAAACCTTAGACCCTTCCTTTATCATGAGATGTGATATCCAATTCCTTCCCATTCCAATCCTGAGACCCTTCCGATATCATGAGATTTGTTATCTCAATGCTTCTAATATCAAACTTGAGACCCTCCCTATAGCATGAGATGTGACATCCAAGTCCTCCCCATTCCAATCCTGAGACTCTTCCTATAGCATGAGATGTGATATCTCAATGCTTCTAATACCAAACCTGAGACCCTTCCTATAACATGAGATGGGATATCCAACTCCTTCCCATTCCAATCATGAGACCCTTCCGATAGCAGAGATGTGATATCTCAATGCTTATACCAAACCTGAGACCCTTCCTATGGCCTGATTTGTCATATACAACTCCTTCCCATTCCAATCCTGAGACCCTTCCTATAGCATGAGATGTGATATCTCAATGCTTATACCAAATCCGAGACCCTTCCTATAGCATGAGATGTGATATCCAACTCCTTCCCATTCCAATCTGAGACCCTTCCTATAGCATGAGATGTGATGTCTCATTGCTTCTAATACCAAACCTGAGATCCTTCCTATAACATGAGATGTGATATCCAACCCCTCCCCATTCCAATCCTGAGACCCTTATGATAGCATGAGATGTGATATCTCAATGCCTCTAATACCAAACCTGAGATACTTCTGATAGCATGAGATGTGATATCTCAATGATTCTAGTACCAAACCTGAGATCCTTCCTATAACATGAGATGTGATTTCCAAATCCTTCCACTTCCAAACCTGAGACCCTCCCTTTAGCATGAGATGTGATATCCAACTCCTTCCCATTCCAATCCTGAGACCCTTCTGATAGCATGAGATGTGATATTTCAATGCCTCTAATACCAAACCTGAGATCCTACCTCTAACATGAAATGTGATATCCATCTCCTTCCCTTTCCAAACCTGAGACCCTGCCTATAGCATGAGATGTGATATCAAAAGTCCTTCCCATTCCAATCCTGAGACCGTTCCTATAGCATGAGATGTGATATCTCAATGCTTATACCAAATCTGAGACCCTTCCTATAGCATGAGATGTGATATCCAACTCCTTCCCATTCCAATCCTGAGACCCTTCCTATAGCATGAGATGTGATGTCTCAATGCTTCTAATACCAAACCTGAGATCCTTCCTATAACATGAGATGTGATATCCAACTCCTTCCCATTCCAATCCTGAGACCCTTATGATAGCATGAGATGTGATATCTCAATGCCTCTAATACCAAACCTGAGATACTTCCGATAGCATGAGATGTGATATCTCAATGCTTCTAATACCAAACCTGAGATCCTTCCTATAACATGAGATGTGATTTCCAAATCCTTCCCCTTCCAAACCTGAGACCCTCCCTTTAGCATGAGATGTGATATCCAACTCCTTCCCATTCCAATCCTGAGACCCTTCTGATAGCATGAGATGTGATATTTCAATGCCTCTAATACCAAACCTGAGATCCTACCTCTAACATGAAATGTGATATCCATCTCCTTCCCTTTCCAAACCTGAGACCCTGCCTATAGCATGAGATGTGATATCCAAGTCCTTCCCATTACAATCCTGAGACCCTTCCTATAGCATGTGATGTGATATCTCAATGCTTATACCAAACCTGAGACCCTTCCTATGGCATGAGATGTCATATACAACTCCTTCCCATTCCAATCCTGAGACCCTTCCTATAGCATGAGATGTGATATCTCAATGCTTATACCAAACCTGAGACCCTTCCTATAGCATGAGATGTGATATCCAACTTCTTCCCATTCCAATCCTGAGACCCTTCCTATAACATGAGATGTGATGTCTCAATGCTTCTAATACCAAACCTGAGATCTTTCCTATAACATGAGATGTGATATCCAACTCCTTCCCATTCCAATCCTGAGACCCTTCCTATAGCATGAGATGTGATATCACAATGCTTATACCAAACCTGAGACCGTTCCTATAGCTTGAGATGTGATATCCATCTCCTTCCCATTCCAACCTGAGACCCTTCCTATAGCATGAGATGGGATATCTCAATGCTTCTAATAACAAACCTGAGACTCTTCCTATAACATGAGATGGGATATCCAACTCCTTCCCATTCCAATCCTGAGACCCTTCCGATAGCAGAGATGTGATATCTCAATGCTTATACCAAACCTGAGATCCTTCCTATAACATGAGATGTGATATCCAACTCCTTCCCATTCCAATCCTGAGACACTTCCTATAGCATGAGATGTGATATCTCACTGCTTATACCAAACCTGAGACCCTTCATATAGCATGAGATGTGATATCCAACTCCTTCCCATTCCAATCCTGAGACCCTTCCTATAGCATGAGATGTGATATCTCAATGCTTCTAATATCAAACTTGAGACCCTCCCTATAGCATGAGATGGGATATCCAACTCCTTCCCATTCCAATCCTGAGACCCTTCCGATAGCATGAGATGTGATGTCTCAATGCTTCTAATACCAAACCTGAGATCCTTCCTATAACATGAGATGTGATATCCAACTCCTTCCCATTCCAATCCTGAGACCCTTCCTATAGCATGAGATGTGATATCTCAATGCTTATACCAAACCTGAGATCCTTCCTATAACATGAGATGTGATATCCAACTCCTTCCCATTCCAATCCTGAGACACTTCCTATAGCATGAGATGTGATATCTCACTGCTTATACCAAACCTGAGACCCTTCCTATAGCATGAGATGTGATATCCAACTCCTTCCCATTCCAATCCTGAGACCCTTCCTATAGCATGAGATGTGATGTCTCAATGCTTCTAATACCAAACCTGAGAACCTTCCTACAGCATGCAATGTGATATCTCAATGCTTCTAATACCAAACCTGAGACCAGTCCTATAACATGAGATTGGATATCCAACTCCTTCCCCTTCCAAACCTGAGACCCTTCCTATAGCATGAGATGTGATATCCAACTTCTTCCCATTCCAATCCTGAGACCCTTCCTATAACATGAGATGTGATGTCTCAATGCTTCTAATACCAAACCGGAGATCTTTCCTATAACATGAGATGTGATATCCAACTCCTCCCCATTCCAATCCTGAAACCCTTCCTATAGCATGAGATGTGCTATCTCAATGCTTATACCAAACCTGAGACCCTTCCTAAAGCTTGAGATGTGATATCCAACTCCTTCCCATTCCAATCCTGAGACCCTTCCTATAGCATGAGATGTGATATCTCAAGGCCTCTAATACCAAACCTGAGATCCTTCCTCTAACATGAAATGTGATATCCAACTCCTTCCCCTTCCAAACCTGAGAGCCTTCCTATAGCATGAGATATGATATCCAAGTCCTTCCCATTCCAATCCTGAGACCCTTCCTATAACATGAAATGTGATATCCAACTCCTTCCCATTCCAACCTGAGACCCTTCCTATAGCATGAGATGGGATATCCAACTCCTTCCAAATCCAATACTGATACCCTTCCAATAGCATGAGATGTGATATCCCAATGCTTCTACCAAACCTGAGACCCATACTATGGCATGAGATGTGATATCAAACTCCTTCCCATTCCAATCCTGAGACTCTTCCTATAGCTTGAGATGTGATATCCAACTCCTTCCCATTCCAATTCTGAGACCCTTCCTATGCCATGAGACTTGATATCTCACTCCTTCCCATTCCAATCCTGAGACCCTTCCGATATCATGAGATTTGTTATCTCAATGCTTCTAATATCAAACTTGAGACCCTCCCTATAGCATGAGATGTGACATCCAAGTCCTCCCCATTCCAATCCTGAGACCCTTCCTATAGCATGAGATGTGATATCTCAATGCTTCTAATACCAAACCTGAGACCCTTCCTATAACATGAGATGGGATATCCAACTCCTTCCCATTCCAATCCTGAGACCCTTCCGATAGCAAAGATGTGATATCTCAATGCTTATACCAATCCTGAGACCCTTCCTATGGCCTGAGATGTCATATACAACTCCTTCCCAATCCAATCCTGAGACCCTTCCTATAGCATGAGATGTGATATCTCAATGCTTATACCAAATCTGAGACCCTTCCTATAGCATGAGATGTGATATCCAACTCCTTCCCATTCCAATCCTGAGACCCTTCCTATAGCATGAGATGTGATGTCTCAATGCTTCTAATACCAAACCTGAGAACCTTCCTACAGCATGCAATGTGATATCTCAATGCTTCTAATACCAAACCTGAGACCAGTCCTATAACATGAGATTGGATATCCAACTCCTTCCCCTTCCAAACCTGAGACCCTTCCTATAGCATGAGATGTGATATCCAACTTCTTCCCATTCCAATCCTGAGACCCTTCCTATAACATGAGATGTGATGTCTCAATGCTTCTAATACCAAACCGGAGATCTTTCCTATAACATGAGATGTGATATCCAACTCCTCCCCATTCCAATCCTGAAACCCTTCCTATAGCATGAGATGTGCTATCTCAATGCTTATACCAAACCTGAGACCCTTCCTAAAGCTTGAGATGTGATATCCAACTCCTTCCCATTCCAATCCTGAGACCCTTCCTATAGCATGAGATGTGATATCTCAAGGCCTCTAATACCAAACCTGAGATCCTTCCTCTAACATGAAATGTGATATCCAACTCCTTCCCCTTCCAAACCTGAGAGCCTTCCTATAGCATGAGATATGATATCCAAGTCCTTCCCATTCCAATCCTGAGACCCTTCCTATAACATGAAATGTGATATCCAACTCCTTCCCATTCCAACCTGAGACCCTTCCTATAGCATGAGATGGGATATCCAACTCCTTCCAAATCCAATACTGATACCCTTCCAATAGCATGAGATGTGATATCCCAATGCTTCTACCAAACCTGAGACCCATACTATGGCATGAGATGTGATATCAAACTCCTTCCCATTCCAATCCTGAGACTCTTCCTATAGCTTGAGATGTGATATCCAACTCCTTCCCATTCCAATTCTGAGACCCTTCCTATGCCATGAGACTTGATATCTCACTGCTTCTAATACCAAACCTGAGACCCGTCCTATAACATGAGATGTGATATCCAAATCTTTCCCCTTCCAAACCTTAGACCCTTCCTTTATCATGAGATGTGATATCCAACTCCTTCCCATTCCAATCCTGAGACCCTTCCGATATCATGAGATTTGTTATCTCAATGCTTCTAATATCAAACTTGAGACCCTCCCTATAGCATGAGATGTGACATCCAAGTCCTCCCCATTCCAATCCTGAGACCCTTCCTATAGCATGAGATGTGATATCTCAATGCTTCTAATACCAAACCTGAGACTCTTCCTATAACATGAGATGGGATATCCAACTCCTTCCCATTCCAATCCTGAGTCCCTTCCGATAGCAGAGATGTGATATCTCAATGCTTATACCAATCCTGAGACGCTTCCTATGGCCTGAGATGTCATATACAACTCCTTCCCAATCCAATCCTGAGACCCTTCCTATAGCATGAGATGTGATATCTCAATGCTTATACCAAATCTGAGACCCTTCCTATAGCATGAGATGGGATATCCAACTCCTTCCAAATCCAATACTGATACCCTTCCAATAGCATGAGATGTGATATCCCAATGCTTCTACCAAACCTGAGACCCATTGTTAAGACGGATTTCTGAACTCTGTCCTGGTGGCGCAGAAGTTCAGAAGGCCAACCTAATTACTTGGAACAGGGTAACCTCTGGACAAGCCAGACCAATCAAGGTAGCGATCGCGGCGGTCAAGACTAGGTCTCAAGAGGGGTGAGGGTGACTGAAAGCCCGCAGTGAGCACACAAAGCAAGAGCGCTTACAAACTACTCCAAACAGTTGTTATATCAAAAATAGATACACATTTATTTTAAGGCCTTTAAAACAATGACCGTAGCGAGAAAATCACAATATCACAATATTAAACCAACACATACCATATCAACACAATATATATACAAATACACAGTCGCAAGCGTTTAAAGCACGAAATATGTAGTCCACCTGAAAGGAAACTAAAACAGGCAGTGCGATAACGCTTTAGACTCAGTTCGCCTTCAGAGGCACCTAACTAGATGGAAGTCCGAGCCCTGCGAAGAGTGGAGCCTTGTGCTCAAAGTACCTGCCACGCCGGTGCCAACGGGCAAAAGGGGAAGCTCTTCGGAGGAAGTCAGGCAGTTCGGGTTAGTGCACAGCAGAAGGAGAACAGGTTCCGCAACTCAAGCGCAGCCTCCACAGCGGGCAGAAGCAGAGCGCGAGTACGGCCAAAAGGGTGCTGTTTTTACACAGCAGGGAAAAACAATGGGATACTGCAGGAGGGCGACCAGATCCTAGCTAAACTACTCACCGGTCCCCAAAGCAAGCAGACCCAGGCTTCTCCACGTTTGTTTCAGCAGCTGGCAGGTTCAGAAGAGCAGGGAACGCCTCATAGTCGTGTAGAGCAAAAAGACGTCCCAATCAACGAAACCAGCACAGTTTTGTTGCCGCAGCAGGACAACGGAGCGGCCGTGTGTATTCAAGCCAAATGTACACTCCTCCCTTCAGACCTGGGGACGCCAAGCGTACGAAGCGTGGGAGAGTGACCAGGACTCGAAATACAACACAACCTGGCGGCAGTTACAGAGCAGGACTCCCTTGTAAGCTGGTCAGTCAACTGGATGGCCCAGAGACACTTCCGAAGGCTTACTTGGCAGGAGTTGATGAAGTCGCCGGGAATAGCTGTTCCTGCTATTCCAAAGGTCGAAGCACCAGTACAGGCCTTCTGGTTCGATCCAAGGAGGAAAGGGTTTCAAAGGACGACAGCAGTGCAAAGGAGGATTCCTTCAGCGGGTCACCAGCGATTCCTCGGTCCAGCCTCGTAGTTGCTTGGATACTTGGCTCCTGTATTCCTTCGTTCGTGAGAACTCAGGAGATCGACATGGTAGTGGTGTTTCCAGCTCCCTCTTATCCACGGTTCCCTTCGCGCCAAAACGGAGGGGAGCCAATGGGAGATCCGCTCATCAACACACATACCATACGTGGACCAATCACGGACCGCGGTGGTCCCAGGCATTCACACCACCCTAGACTCTCTGGCACCCAGGATGTGTATTGGGACCAGACATCCTAGCCCACACCCTGGAGGCACACAAAAGACATGTAGAAGCCCGCGAAAGCAACCACGTTTCGCGGGAAAGTACATGCCCAAATAAGGAAGGCCCCGGGTCGCTCGACCTGGGGAAGGTGAAGGGAGCAAGACGGTCAGTGGACAAGACAAAGGAGCCTCGTGGTCTGGCCATTTTGGGAGCCAGGCCACCATTTTGGGTTCAGTGCGAAAAAACGTGCTCAGAACGCCAAAAGGAGCTCAAAATAAACAAAACGATCGCTGCCACCATTCGAGTCCCTGAATGACTTGCACCGATCAAATACCATCCTAAAAGAGTATCTAGGGTCTGTAGAAGGCTAGAGACCCAAGAGAGCTGTAACTTAGCTTACAGTGCCCTCTTGTGTCATGTTGCACTAAAGCCGCAACACGATAAAAGAAACTACGGGAAACAGCGTTCCCCGGTACTGACTGTCTTAAGGGCATGTCAGTTTCCCCGTAAGAAAGGAGCGAAAGCCCAGAGGAGTGCGGCAGAAGGCTGCACTTCTCTGGCAAAGTCAAGAACAAGGTGAATAACAACAGCAAAAAGTTTAGGGGTTGCCACATGGAAGGAAAATTCCCTACAATTATGAAATCTTTCCTAACACTCGCCCCTCCCAGACTATGGACAGGGGGAACTAATCCACCCCTGGATGAGTCTCTTGTTCAGGTCGGTTAAACATTCTGGACAACCCATCAGCATTGCTATGTTGGACACCTGGCCTATGCTCAATAGTGAAGTCGAAGCCTTGTAGACTTATGGACCACCTAAGCAACTTTGGATTCTCCCCCTTCATGTTCATTAGCCACTTTAACGGCTTATGGTAAGTCTGCACAGTGAAGTGGGTCCCATAGAGGTAGGGCCTCAGCTTCCTTAGGGCCCACACAACAGAGAAACATTCTTTCTCTACCGTGGACCATCTGAGCTCTCTGTCCTTAAGCTGGCGACTAATAAAACCGATAGGGTGTTCCTTACCCTTCTCATCTACTTGTGATAGTACAGCTCCTATCCCAGTGTCAGAGGCATCCGTCTGCACGATAAAAGGTCTTTGATAATCAGGGGCCCTTAGGACAGGGGCCTGGCACAAGGAGTCTTTTAAGCCATTGAAGGCCTTCTCACACTCGTCGGTCCAAGTTACCTTCTTGGGTTTCTTCGGAGTTGTGAGGGCAGTCAGAGGAGCAGCTATGGTACCATAGTCTGCCACAAAATTGCGGTAATACCCCGTGAGTCCTAAAAAGGCTCTCACTTGGGTTTGCGTAGTGGGGGTAGGCCAGTCTTGTACTGCTTGTACCTGACTGAGTAGAGGCTGTCTCCTCCCTCCACCTACTTCATGTCCAAGGTAAACCACTGAGCCTTGTCCATTTTGGTGAGGGGCCACTCGGACACCCTCAAAAGAGCTATCTGAAGGACTGCTTGGGAACAGGTCGGGGAGAGGTTCAGACTCCTCTCCCGCAACGTCTGAAGCCAGTAGCAGTGCTGCGATTTCGACGCTTGGGCCGAAAGCCTTCAGCCTATTCACGTGAAACACTTTTGGAGCCTGTCCAGGCCTTCCAAGGTCCACTGAATAGTTAACCTCACCCAGGGGCTCCACCACTGGGCAAGGACCTGACCATTTATCCTGTAAAGCTCGAGGCCTTACGAGATTCATGATCAGGACTTGCTGACCAAGTGTAAAGTTGATGAGGGAAGCTTTCTGGTCGTACCAATGTTTCACCAGCGCTTGCCCTGCCTTCAATTTATCACTAGCCAAGCCCATCAGAAGTACCATCCGTTTTCTGAGCCCTAGCACATAATCAACTACATTGGTAGTAACAGGGGGAGTGGGCATCTCCCATCCCTCTTTGACGATGGCTAAGGGTCCCCTTACGGGATGACCGAACAGAAGTTCGAAGGGGCTGAAGCCAACACCCTCCTGTGGTACCTCTCGGTAGGCAAACAGTAAGCATGAAACAAGAAGATCCCATTTTCTTCTCTGAGGCTCCTCCAGAGCCCCAATCATGCTCTTTAACGTCCTGTTAAAACGCCCCCCCAGACCATTGGTCTGGGGGTGGTATGCAGAAGAGAACCTGTAGGTGACCCTACATTCTATCCACATAGCCTGCCTATACTTCGACATAAAGTTGCTGCCGTCATCCGGCACAACTTCTTTAGGGAAGCCAACCCTAGTAAACATGCCGAGTAAAGCTTCTGCAACTGGCTTGGCAGTTACAGTTGTAAATGGGACGGCCTCAGGATACCGGGTTGCATGGTCGACCAGCACCAGGATAAACCTATTGCCTGAGGATGTTTGCGGGTCAAGGGGACCAACCATGTCGATCCCTACCCTTTCAAATGGTACCCCCACAACTGGGAGCGGTACCAACGGAGCCTGGATTGTTGCGCCAACCTTACCAGACAACTGGCAGGCGGCACAACTCCTGCAGTGACTTTCTACTTGCTCCCCCATCTTGGGCCAGTAGAAGTGCATGGATAACCTTTGCTTGGTCTTCCTCATACCGAGGTGACCAGCAAGGGGAACTTCATGCGCCAACTGCAGGAGGAAGGGCCTAACAGCAAGGGGAACCACCAACCTCCTATGGTCTCCTTCTGTAGACTCTGTGGGCTCACTATACAGGAGTCCACCTTCCTGGTAAATCCTATGCATCCCAGGAGGTTCACCCTCAAGCTGGGAGCAGGCCTGTCTCCTTAGGCCTTCCAGAGATGGGCACTCACGTTGGCCTTTACTGAATTCGTCCCTATCAGGACCTCCTTCAACTAACAAGTCTTTTAGTTCAGGATGATCGTTGGGGTCGAATACTTCAGGCATTGCTACCTCCTCGTCAGGCCCGGGCGATTGACCAACTTCCTCCACCGCAGTGGTAGGCGAGCTCGGGGGAATATTCTCTTTCCCTCGTTTTGACTTGTAGACTCCTTTCGCCTTGGGTTTCCCCTTTGGCTGGGGCGGCGTATTGGACTTGGCCAATGCTGCCCGAGCTTGAGACAGTGTGTAGGGTCTTTCGGCAGTGTCTCCTACGAGCCCTAAAGCTCTGAGATCCTTACCCAACAAGACCTTTCCCGGGACGTTTCTCTGAATGCTCACTGGAATCCTGACTGCTGTACCATTTAAAGTAAGATTTACAGGGATCACGGGAAACATACGGAGGGGGCCGTCAGCCAACTTAGTGGGCATCAGAGTAGCTCTGGCAACTTCCTCTAAGTCTACCAAGGTAGAATCCACTACAGTGCGACTGCACCCACTATCCCTAAGAGCTGGAGTATCCACTCCATTGATCAGCACACTGTCTTTAAAGTAGTGCTTGGTATTATCCGGAATCCTAGCATAAGCCTCTGCGACTTTAGGCTCCCAGGAACCCAGGGACACTAAAACTACCTCAGCCTCTATCCCGCTGGGAAATGAGTCTGAGGAGAAGGATGCTCCTGTAATCTCTTCTTCCTCGTAGGAGGAGAAGGCCAGATTAGCGGAGTGGACCCCCAAAGGTCTAACCTTACACCGGGGATCCCCCTTCACATGGTCAGTTGCTCCACAAGAAAAACAAGCCCCATTGGGTCTGTTTACGTAGGGAGGCTTATTATAACCAGAGTTCTGTTTTGGAGGCGGACCTCCACTACCCTGTGAGTTCTCTTGTGTCTTACCCTTGTTTTTCTTTTTGTGGCCCTTATGGGAAGAAGATTTAGCAGATTCCCCACCCTCCATATCTTTGGACTTTTTCCCTTCCTCCTGCTTACCAGGATGAGTTTTGTCCTTATGGGACACTCGATGTGACACCCATAAGTCTGCTGCAATGGCCAGCTTCTTAGGATCTATCTCCTTCGAATCGGCCAAATGCTGCTTAAGCTCCGGGGAAGAAGAAGCAAAAATATGTTCCAGCATGACAAGATTTATCATGCCTTCGAAGGTAGAAACCTTATAACCTTCGACCCAGCCAGTTAAGTTTTTCAAAGATTCAGCGACATAAGATACCCAAGTACCACCTTCCTTTTTCTTATACTCTCGAAAACGCTTTAAATATTGGGCCGGAGTCTTCCCAAACTTTAAAATGAGAGTTTGCTTTAACATTGCGAAATCAGCCCGCTCAGCCTTCGACATTTCCATAATGGCACTACAGCCAGAATGGGGCAGTCTACTGAGCAACCACGCAATCTTATCAGCATTGTCAACTTCTTGAACCTCGCATGCATACTCAAACGCATTCAGCCAGTCCATAATGTCATTCCTTTCTTCATACACACTGAGCAGATCTTTCGGAAACCGTGGATGAGAGGAAGCCCCAGACCCATGTCCAGGACCCTTGGACCCATTTGCAACCTGAAGCTTGGCCAGTTCCAACTGGTGATCCCTGTCTTTCTGTTTTTCTGCCTGTTCGATTTTTAGTTTGGCTATGCTGAATTCAAGCTCCTGCTGCCTAAACCGCAGCTCTTGCTTCTTGAATTCAAGCATAGCCTCCTCATCAGCACTGGCAGAGGAAACATTAGACATCTCGTCCTCCCTGTCCTCGTGGTCGCGATGGATCAGTGCGGCGGCAGAACCATCGGTTCTACCAGTGAGAGCAGCCCCACCACCTTCCGCACTGTCCTCAGAAGTTATAGCGTCAAGCTGCGCTTCTTGCCAGGCCACGATTCTTTGGATCATTTCCAATTTAGTGCCTTGAGAGGAAACACCTCTCTCCGCACACATCTTTTTCAGCGTTTCTGATTTGGAAGCATTTAAAGTTAACAACATATTCGTTTCCATACTGTTTGATAGGACTATGGCCTTTTTAAAGTTATATTACAACAATTCACTACGTGTACTGGTTGGAATAACCTAAAATGCCTTAGTTCGAGCGCAACACTGGATACCTTCAGTCGTATCCCATCGCTGTACACCAATTTGTTAAGACGGATTTCTGAACTCTGTCCTGGTGGCGCAGAAGTTCAGAAGGCCAACCTAATTACTTGGAACAGGGTAACCTCTGGACAAGCCAGACCAATCAAGGTAGCGATCGCGGCGGTCAAGACTAGGTCTCAAGAGGGGTGAGGGTGACTGAAAGCCCGCAGTGAGCACACAAAGCAAGAGCGCTTACAAACTACTCCAAACAGTTGTTATATCAAAAATAGATACACATTTATTTTAAGGCCTTTAAAACAATGACCGTAGCGAGAAAATCACAATATCACAATATTAAACCAATACATACCATATCAACACAATATATATACAAATACACAGTCGCAAGCGTTTAAAGCACGAAATATGTAGTCCACCTGAAAGGAAAGGAAAACAGGCAGTGCGATAACGCTTTAGACTCAGTTCGCCTTCAGAGGCACCTAACTAGATGGAAGTCCGAGCCCTGCGAAGAGTTGAGCCTTGTGCTCAAAGTACCTGCCACGCCGGTGCCAACGGGCAAAAGGGGAAGCTCTTCGGAGGAAATCAGGCAGTTCGGGTTAGTGCACAGCAGAAGGAGAACAGGTTCCGCAACTCAAGCGCAGCCTCCACAGCGGGCAGAAGCAGAGCGCGAGTACGGCCAAAAGGGTGCTGTTTTTACACAGCAGGGAAAAGCAATGGGATACTGCAGGAGGGCGACCAGATCCTAGCTAAACTACTCACCGGTCCCCGAAGCAAGCAGACCCAGGCTTCTCCACGTTTGTTTCAGCAGCTGGCAGGTTCAGAAGAGCAGGGAACGCCTCGTAGTCGTGTAGAGCAAAAAGACGTCCCAATCGACGAAACCAGCACAGTTTTGTTGCCGCAGCAGGACAACGGAGCGGCCGTGTGTATTCAAGCCAAATGTACACTCCTCCCTTCAGACCTGGGGACGCCAAGCGTACGAAGCGTGGGAGAGTGACCAGGACTCGAAATACAACACAACCTGGCGGCAGTTACAGAGCAGGACTCCCTTGTAAGCTGGTCAGTCAACTGGATGGCCCAGAGACACTTCCGAAGGCTTACTTGGCAGGAGTTGATGAAGTCGCCGGGAATAGCTGTTCCTGCTATTCCAAAGGTCGAAGCACCAGTACAGGCCTTCTGGTTCGATCCAAGGAGGAAAGGGTTTCAAAGGACGACAGCAGTGCAAAGGAGGATTCCTTCAGCGGGTCACCAGCGATTCCTCGGTCCAGCCTCGTAGTTGCAGGATACTTGGCTCCTGTATTCCTTCGTTCGTGAGAACTCAGGAGATCGACATGGTAGTGGTGTTTCCAGCTCCCTCTTATCCACGGTTCCCTTCGCGCCAAAACGGAGGGGAGCCAATGGGAGATCCGCTCATCAACACACATACCATACGTGGACCAATCACGGACCACGGTGGTCCCAGGCATTCACACAACCCTAGACTCTCTGGCACCCAGGATGTGTATTGGGACCAGACATCCCAGCCCACACCCTGGAGGCACACAAAAGACATGTAGAAGCCCGCGAAAGCAACCACGTTTCACTGGAAAGTACATGCCCAAATAAGGAAGGCCCCGGGTCGCTCGACCTGGGGAAGGTGAAGGGAGCAAGACGGTCAGTGGACAAGACAAAGGAGCCTCGTGGTCTGGCCATTTTGGGAGCCAGGCCACCATTTTGGGTTCAGTGTGAAAAAACGTGCTCAGAACGCCAAAAGGAGCTCAAAATAAACAAAACGATCGCTGCCACCATTCGAGTCCCTGAATGACTTGCACCGATCAAATACCATCCTAAAAGAGTATCTGGGTCTGTAGAAGGCTAGAGACCCAAGAGAGCTGTAACTTAGCTTACAGTGCCCTCTTGTGTCATGTTGCACTAAAGCCGCAACACGATAAAAGAAACTACGGGAAACAGCGTTCCCCGGTACTGACTGTCTTAAGGGCATGTCAGTTTCCCCGTAAGAAAGGAGCGAAAGCCCAGAGGAGTGCGGCAGAAGGCTGCACTTCTCTGGCAAAGTCAAGAACAAGGTGAATAACAACAGCAAAAAGTTTAGGGGTTGCCACATGGAAGGAAAATTCCCTACAATTATGAAATCTTTCCTAACACCCATACTATAGCATGAGATGGGATATTCAACTCCTTCAAAATCCAATACTGATACCCTTCCAATAGCATGTGATGTGATATCCCAATGCTTCTACCAAACCTGAGACCCATACTAAGGCATGAGATGTGATATCAAACTCATTCCCATTCCAATCCTGAGACTCTTCCTATAGCTTGAGATGTGATATCCAACTCCTTCCCATTCCAATTCTGAGACCCTACCTATCCCATGAGACTTGATATCTCAATGCTTCTAATACCAAACCTGAGACCCGTCCTATAACATGAGATGTGATATCCAAATCTTTCCCCTTCCAAACCTTAGACCCTTCCATTATCATGAGATGTGATATCCAACTCCTTCCCATTCCAATCCTGAGACCCTTCCGATATCATGAGATTTGTTATCTCAATGCTTCTAATATCAAACTTGAGACCCTCCCTATAGCATGAGATGTGACATCCAAGTCCTCCCCATTCCAATCCTGAGACCCTTCCTATAGCATGAGATGTGATATCTCAATGCTTCTAATACCAAACCTGAGACCCTTCCTATAACATGAGATGTGATTTCCAAATCCTTTCCCCTTCCAAACCTGAGACCCTCCCTTTAGCATGAGATGTGATATACAACTCCTTCCCATTCCAATCCCGAGACCCTTCTGATAGCATGAGATGTGATATCTCAATGCCTCTAATACCAAACCTGAGATCCTATCTCTAACATGAAATGTGATATCCATCTCCTTCCCTTTCCAAACCTGAGACCCTGCCTATAGCATGAGATGTGATATCCAAGTCCTTCCCATTCCAATCCTGAGACCCTTTCTATAGCATGTGATGTGATATCTCAATGCTTATACCAAACCTGAGACCCTTCCTATGGCATGAGATGTCATATACAACTCCTTCCCATTCCAATCCTGAGACCCTTCCTATAGCATGAGATGTGATATCTCAATGCATATACCAAACCTGATACCCTTCCTATAGCATGAGATGTGATATCCAACTTCTTCCCATTCCAATCCTGAGACCCTTCCTATAACATGAGATGTGATGTCTCAATGCTTCTAATACCAAACCTGAGATATTTCCTATAATATGAGATGTGATATCCAACTCCTTCCCATTCCAATCCTGAGACCCTTCCTATAGCATGAGATGTGATATCCAACTCCTTCCCATTCCAATCCAGAGACCCTTCCTATAGCATGAGATGTGATATCTCAAGGCCTCTAATACCAAACCTGAGATCCTTCCTCTAACATGAAATGTGATATCCAACTCCTTCCCCTTCCAAACCTGAGAGCCTTCCTATAGCATGAGATATGATATCCAAGTCCTTCCCATTCCAATCCTGAGACCCTTTCTATAACATGAAATGTGGTATCCAACTCCTTCCCATTCCAACCTGAGACCCTTCCTATAGCATGAGATGGGATATCCAACTCCTTCCAAATCCAATACTGATACCCTTCCGATAGCATGAGATGTGATATCCCAATGCTTCTACCAAACCTGAGACCCATACTATGGCATGAGATGTGATATCAAACTCCTTCCCATTCCAATCCTGAGACCCTTCCTATAGGTTGAGGTGTGATATCCAACTCCTTCCCATTCCAATTCTGAGACCCGTCTTATACCATGAGACTTGATATCTCAATGCTTCTAATACCAAACCTGAGACCCGTCCTATAACATGAGATGTGATATCCAAATCCTTCCCCTTCCAAACCTCAGACCCTTCCTTTATCATGAGATGTGATATCCAACATCTTCCCATTCCAATCCTGAGACCCTTCCGATATCATGAGATTTGTTATCTCAATGCTTCTAATATCAAACTTGAGACCCTCCCTATAGCATGAGATGTGACATCGAAGTCCTTCCCATTCCAATCCTGAGACCCTTCCTATAGCATGAGATGTGATATCTCTATGCTTCTAATACCAAACCTGAGACCCTTCCTATAACATGAGATGGGATATCCAACTCATTCCCATTCCAATCCTGAGACCCTTCCGATAGCAGAGATGTGATATCTCAATGCTTATACCAAACCTGAGACCCTTCCTATGGCCTGGGATGTCATATACAATTCTTTCCCATTCCAATCCTGAGACCCTTCCTATAGCATGAGATGTGATATCTCAATGCTTATACCAAACCTGAGAGCCTACCTATAGCATGAGATGTGATATCCAAGTCCATCCCATTCCAATCCTTAGACCCTTCCTACAGCATGCGATGTGATATCTCAATGATTCTAATACCAAACCAGAGACTCGTCCTATAACATGAGATGGGATATCCAACTCCTTCCCATTCCAATCCTGAGCCACTTCCGATAGCAGAGATGTGATATCTCAATGCTTATACCAAACCTGAGACCCTTCCTATAACATGAGATGTGATATCCAACTCCTTCCCGTTCCAAACCTGAGACACTAACTATAGCATATGTGATATCAAACTCCTTCCCATTCCAAACATGAGACCCTTCCTATAGCAAGAAAGTAATATCCAACTCCTACCCATTCCAATCCTGAGACCCTTCCTATAGCAAGAGATGTGATATCCAAATCCTTCCCATTCCAATCCTGAGACCCTTCCTATAACATGAGATGTGATATCCAACTCCTTCCCATTCCAACCTGAGACACTTCCTATAGCATGAGAAGGGATATCCAACTCCTTCCCTATCCAATCCTGAGACCCTTCCGATAGCAGAGATGTGATATCTCAATGCTTATACCAAACCTGAGACCCTTCCTATAGCATGAGAAGGGATATCCAACTCCTTCCCAATCCAATCCTGAGACCCTTCCGATAGCAGAGACGTGATATCTCAATGCTTCTACCAAACCTGAGGCCCTTCCTTTAGCATGAGATGTGATATCCAAATCCTTCACATTCCAATCCTGAGACCCTTCCTATAGCATGAGAAGGGATATCTCAATGCTTCTAATACCAAACCTGAGATCCTTCCTATAACATGAGATGTGATATCCAATTCCTTCCCATTCCAATCCTGAGACCCTTCCGATAGCAGAGATGTGATATCTCAATGCTTATACCAAACCTGAGACCCTTCCTATGGCCTGAGATGTCATATACAACTCCTTCCCATTCCAATCCTGAGACCCTTCCTATAGCATGAGATGTGATATCTCAATGCTTATACCAAATCTGAGACCCTTCCTATAGCATGAGATGTGATATCCAACTCCTTCCCATTCCAATCCTGAGACCCTTCCTATAGCATGAGATGTGATGTCTCAATGCTTCTAATACCAAACCTGAGATCCTTCCTATAACATGAGATGTGATATCCAACTCCTTCCCATTCCAATCCTGAGACCCTTATGAAAGCATGAGATGTGATATCTCAATGCTTCTAATACCAAACCTGAGATCCTTCCTATAACATGAGATGTGATTTCCAAATCCTCCCCCTTCCAAACCTGAGACCCTCCCTTTAGCATGAGATGTGATATCCAACTTCTTCCCATTCCAATCCTGGGACCCTTCTGATAGCATGAGATGTGATATCTCAATGCCTCTAATACCAAACCTAAGATCCTACCTCTAACATGAAATGTGATATCCATCTCATTCCCTTTCCAAACCTGAGACCCTGCCTATAGCATGAGATGTGATATCCAAGTCCTTCCCATTCCAATCCTGAGACCCTTCCTATAGCATGTGATGTGATATCTCAATGCTTATACCAAACCTGAGACCCTTCCTATGGCATGAAATGTCATATACAACTCCTTCCCATACCAATCCTGAGACCCTTCCTATAGCATGAGATGTGATATCTCAATGCTTATACCAAATCTGAGACCCTTCCTATAGCAAGAGATGTGATATCCAACTTCTTCCCATTCCAATCCTGAGACCCTTCCTATAACATGAGATGTGATGTCTCAATGCTTCTAATACCAAACCTGAGATCTTTCCTATAACATGAGATGTGATATCCAACTCCTTCCCATTCCAATCCTGAGACCCTTCCTATAGCATGAGATGTGATATCACAATGCTTATACCAAACCGGAGACCGTTCCTATAGCTTGAGATGTGATATCCAACTCCTTCCCATTCCAATCCTGAGACCCTTCCTATAGCATGAGATGTGATATCTCAAGGCCTCTAATACCAAACCTGAGATCCTTCCTCTAACATGAAATGTGATATCCAACTCCTTCCCCTTCCAAACCTGAGAGCCTTCCTATAGCATGGGATATGATATCCAAGTCCTTCCCCTTCCAATCCTGAGACCCTTCCTATAACATGAAATGTGATATCCAACTCCTTTCCATTCCAACCTGAGACCCTTCCTATATCATGAGATGGGATATCTCAATGCTTCTAATACCAAACCTGAGACTCTTCCTATAACATGAGATGGGATATCCAACTCCTTCCCATTCCAATCCTAAGACCCTTTCGATAGCAGAGATGTGATATCTCAATGCTTATACCAAACCTGAGACCCTTCCTACGGCATGAGATGTCATATACAACTCCTTCCCATTCCAATCCTGAGACCCTTCCTATAGCACGAGATGTGATTTCTCAATGCTTATACCAAACCTGAGAGCCTTCCTCTAGCATGAGATGTGATATCCAACTCCTTCCCATTCCAATCCTGAGACCCTTCCTATAGCCTGAGATCTGATATCTCAATGCCTCTAATACCAAACCTGAGATCCTTCCTCTAACATGAAATGTGATATCCAACTCGTTCCCTTTCCAAACCTGAGAGCCTATCTATAGCATGAGATGTGATATCCAAGTCCTTCCCATTCCAATCCTGAGACACTTCCGATAGCAGAGATGTGATATCTCAATGCTTATACCAAACCTGAGACCCTTCCTATAACATGAGATGTGATATCCAACTCCTTCCCGTTCCAAACCTGAGACCCTTCCTTTAGCATGAGATGTGATATCCAGCTCCTTCCCATTCCAATCCTGAGACACTTCCGATAGCATGAGATGTGATATCTCAATGCTTCTAATATCAAAACTGAGACCCTCCCTATAGCATGATATGTGATATCTAAGTCCTTCCCATTCCAATCCTGAGACCCTTCCTATAGCATGAGATGTGATATCTCAATGCTTCTACCAAACCTGAGACCCTTCCTTTAGCATGAGATGTGATAACCAACTCCTTCCCATTCCAATCCTGAGACCCTTCCTATAGCATGAGATGTGATATCTCAATGCTTCTAATACCAAACCTGAGATCCTTCCGATAACATGAGATGTGATATCCAAATCCTTCCCCTTCCAAACCTGAGACCCTCCCTTTAGCATGAGATGTGATATCCAACTCCTTCCCATTCCAATCCTGAGAACCTTCTGATAGCATGAGATGTGATATCTCAATGCTTCTATACCAAACCTGAGATCCTTCCGATAGCATGAGATGTGATATCTCAATGCTTCTAATACCAAACCTGAGATCCTTCCTATAACATGAGATGTGATATCCAAATCTTTCCCCTTCCAAACCTGAGACCCTCCCTTTAGCATGAGATGCGATATCCAACTCCTTCCCATTCCAATCCTGAGACTCTTCTGATAGCATGAGATGTGATATCTCAATGCCTCTAATACCAAACCTGAGATCCTACCTCTAACATGAAATGTGATATCCAAATCTTTCCCCTTCCAAACCTGAGAGCCTTCCTATAGCATGAGATGTGATATCCAAGTCCTTCTAATTCCAATCCTGAGACCCTTCCTATAACATGAGATGTGATATCCAACTCCTTCCCATTCCAACCTGAGACCCTTCCTATAGCATGAGATGGGATATCCAACTCCTTCCCCTTCCAAACATTAGACACTTCCTTTATCATGAGATGTGATATCCAACTCCTTCCCATTCCATCCCTGAGACCCTTCCGATATCATGAGATGTGATATCCCAATGCTTCTAATATCAAACTTGAGACCCTCCTTATAGCATGAGATGTGATATCCAAGTCCTTCCCATTCCAATCCTGAGACCCTTCCTATAGCATGAGATGTGATATCTCACTGCTTATACCAAACCTGAGACCCTTCCTATAGCATGAGATGTGATATCCAACTCCTTCCCATTCCAATCCTGAGACACTTCCTATAGCATGAGATGTGATATCTCACTGCTTATACCAAACCTGAGACCCTTCCTATAGCATGAGATGTGATATCCAACTCCTTCCCATTCCAATCCTGAGACCCTTCCTATAGCATGAGATATGATATCTCAATGCGTCTAATATCAAACTTGAGACCCTCCCTATAGCATGAGATGTGATATCCAAGTCCTTCCCATTCCAATCCTGAGACCCTTCCGATAGCATGAGATGTGATGTCTCAATGCTTATACCAAACCTGAGACCCTTCCTATAACATGAGATGTGATATCCAACTCCTTCCTGTTCCAAACCTGAGACCCTTCCTATAGCATATGTGATATCCAACACATTCCCATTCCAAACATGAGACCCTTCCTATAGCAGGAATGTAATATCCAACTCCTTCCCATTCCAATCCTGAGACCATTCCTATAGCATGAGATGTGATATCTCAATGCTTCTAATACCAAACCTGAGATCCTTCCTATGACATGAGATGTGATATCCAATTCCTCCCCATTCCAAACCTGAGAACCTTCCTACAGCATGCGATGTGATATCTCAATGCTTCTAATACCAAACCTGAGACCAGTCCTATAACATGAGATTGGATATCCAACTCCTCCCCCTTCCAAACCTGAGACCCTTCCTATAGCATGAGATGTGATATCCAACTTCTTCCCATTCCAATCCTGAGACCCTTCCTATAACATGAGATGTGATGTCTCAATGCTTCTAATACCAAACCTGAGATCTTTCCTATAACATGAGATGTGATATCCAACTCCTTCCCATTCCAATCCTGAGACCCTTCCTATAGCATGAGATGTGCTATCTCAATGCTTATACCAAACCTGAGACCCTTCCTAAAGCTTGAGATGTGATATCCAACTCCTTCCCATTCCAATCCTGAGACCCTTCCTATAACATGAAATGTGATATCCAACTCCTTCCCATTCCAACCTGAGACCCTTCCTACAGCATGAGATGTGATATCTCAAGGCCTCTAATACCAAACCTGAGATCCTTCCTCTAACATGAAATGTGATATCCAATTCCTTCTCCTTCTAAACCTGAGAGCCTTCCTATAGCATGAGATATGATATCCAAGTCCTTCCCATTCCAATCCTGAGACCCTTCCTATAACATGAAATGTGATATCCAACTCCTTCCCATTCCAACCTGAGACCCTTCCTATAGCATGAGATGGGATATCCAACTCCTTCCAAATCCAATACTGATACCCTTCCAATAGCATGAGATGTGATATCCCAATGCTTCTATCAAACCTGAGAACCATACTATGGCATGAGATGTGATATCAAACTCCTTCCCATTCCAATTCTGAGACACTTCCTATACCATGAGACTTGATATCTCAATGCTTCTAATACCAAACCTGAGACCCGTCCTATAACATGAGATATGATATCCAAATCTTTCCCCTTCCAAACCTTAGACCCTTCCTTTATCATGAGATGTGATATCCAACTCCTTCCCATTCCAATCCTGAGACCCTTCCGATATCATGAGATTTGTTATCTCAATGCTTCTAATATCAAAATTGAGACCCTCCTTATAGCATGAGATGGGATATCCAACTCCTTCCCATTCCAATCCTGAGACCCTTCCGATAGCAGAGATGTGATATCTCAATGCTTATACCAAATCTGAGACCCTTCCTATAGCATGAGATGTGATATCCAACTCCTTCCCATTCCAATCCTGAGACCCTTCCTATAGCATGAGATGTGATGTCTCAATGCTTCTAATACCAAACCTGAGATCCTTCCTATAACATGAGATGTGATATCCAACTCCTTCCCATTCCAATCCTGAGACCCTTCCTATAGCATGAGATGTGCTATCTCAATGCTTATACCAAACCTGAGACCCTTCCTAAAGCTTGAGATGTGATATCCAACTCCTTCCCATTCCAATCCTGAGACCCTTCCTATAGCATG
This sequence comes from Ambystoma mexicanum, assembly GCF_040938575.1. Classification (NCBI taxonomy): domain Eukaryota; kingdom Metazoa; phylum Chordata; class Amphibia; order Caudata; family Ambystomatidae; genus Ambystoma; species Ambystoma mexicanum. The sequence goes on from NC_090936.1 coordinate 347,043,499, forward strand.
AGATGTGATATCTCAAGGCCTCTAATACCAAACCTGAGATCCTTCCTCTAACATGAAATGTGATATCCAACTCCTTCCCCTTCCAAACCTGAGAGCCTTCCTATAGCATGAGATATGATATCCAAGTCCTTCCCATTCCAATCCTGAGACCCTTCCTATAACATGAAATGTGATATCCAACTCCTTCCCATTCCAACCTGAGACCCTTCCTATAGCATGAGATGGGATATCCAACTCCTTCCAAATCCAATACTGATACCCTTCCAATAGCATGAGATGTGATATCCCAATGCTTCTACCAAACCTGAGAGCCATACTATGGCATGAGATGTGATATCAAACTCCTTCCCATTCCAATCCTGAGACTCTTCCTATAGCTTGAGATGTGATATCCAACTCCTTCACATTCCAATTCTGAGACCCTTCCTATGCCATGAGACTTGATATCTCAATGCTTCTAATACCAAACCTGAGACCCGTCCTATAACATGAGATGTGATATCCAAATCTTTCCCCTTCCAAACCTTAGACCCTTCCTTTATCATGAGATGTGATATCCAACTCCTTCCCATTCCAATCCTGAGACCCTTCCGATATCATGAGATTTGTTATCTCAATGCTTCTAATATCAAACTTGAGACCCTCCCTATAGCATGAGATGTGACATCCAAGTCCTCCCCCATTCCAATCCTGAGACCCTTCCTATAGCATGAGATGTGATATCTCAATGCTTCTAATTCCAAACCTGAGACCCTTCCTATAACACGAGATGGGATATCCAACTCCTTCCCATTCCAATCCTGAGACCCTTACGATAGCAGAGATGTGATATCTCAATGCTTATACCAATCCTGAGACCCTTCCTATGGCCTGAGATGTCATATACAACTCCTTCCCAATCCAATCCTGAGACCCTTCCTATAGCATGAGATGTGATATCTCAATGCTTATACCAAATGTGAGACCCTTCCTATAGCATGAGATGTGATATCCAACTCCTTCCCATTCCAATCCTGAGACCCTTCCTATAGCACGAGATGTGATGTCTCAATGCTTCTAATACCAAACCTGAGATCCTTCCTATAACATGAGATGTGATATCCAACTCCTTCCCATTCCAATCCTGAGACCCTTCCTATAGCATGAGATGTGATGTCTCAATGCTTCTAATACCAAACCTGAGAACCTTCCTACAGCATGGAATGTGATATCTCAATGCTTCTAATACAAAACCTGAGACCAGTCCTATAACATGAGATTGGATATCCAACTCCTTCCCCTTCCAAACCTGAGACCCTTCCTATAGCATGAGATGTGATATCCAACTTCTTCCCATTCCAATCCTGAGACCCTTCCTATAACATGAGATGTGATGTCTCAATGCTTCTAATACCAAACCTGAGATCTTTCCTATAACATGAGATGTGATATCCAACTCCTTCCCATTCCAATCCTGAGACCCTTCCTATAGCATGAGATGTGCTATCTCAATGCTTATACCAAACCCGAGACCCTTCCTAAAGCTTGAGATGTGATATCCAACTCCTTCCCATTCCAATCCTGAGACCCTACCTATAGCATGAGATGTGATATCTCAAGGCCTCTAATACCAAACCTGAGATCCTTCCTCTAACATGAAATGTGATATCCAACTCCTTCCCGTTCCAAACCTGAGAGCCTTCCTATAGCATGAGATATGATATCTAAGTCCTTCCCATTCCAATCCTGAGACCCTTCGTATAACATGAAATGTGATATCCAACTCCTTCCCATTCCAACCTGAGACCCTTCCTATAGCATGAGATGGGATATCCAACTCCTTCCAAATCCAATACTGATACCCTTCCAATAGCATGAATTGTGATATCCCAATGCTTCTACCAAACCTGAGACCCATACTATGGCATGAGATGTGATATCAAACTCATTCCCATTCCAATCCTGAGACTCTTCCTATAGCTTAAGATGTGATATCCAACTCCTTCCCATTCCAATTCTGAGACCCTTCCTATGCCATGAGACTTGATATCTCAATGCTTCTAATACCAAACCTGAGACCCGTCCTATAACATGAGATGTGATATCCAAATCTTTCCCCTTCCAAACCTTAGACCCTTCCTTTATCATGATATGTGATATCCAACTCCTTCCCATTCCAATCCTGAGACCCTTCCGATATCATGAGATTTGTTATCTCAATGCTTCTAATATCAAACTTGAGACCCTCCCTATAGCATGAGATGTGACATCCAAGTCCTCCCCATTCCAATCCTGAGACCCTTCCTATAGCATGAGATGTGATATCTCAATGCTTCTAATACCAAACCCGAGACCCTTCCTATAACATGAGATGTCATATACAACTCCTTCCCAATCCAATCCTGAGACCCTTCCTATAGCATGAGATGTGATATCTCAATGCTTATACCAAATCTGAGACCCTTCCTATAGCATGAGATGTGATATCCAACTCCTTCCCATTCCAATCCTGAGACCCTTCCTATAGAATGAGATGTGATGTCTCAATGCTTCTAATACCAAACCTGAGATCCTTCCAATAACATGAGATGTGATATCCAACTCCTTCCCATTCCAATCCTGAGACCCTTATGATGGTATGAGATGTGATATTTCAATGCCTCTAATACCAAACCTGAGATCCTTCCTATAACATGAGATGTGATTTCCAAATCCTTCCCCTTCCAAACCTGAGACCCTCCATTTAGCATGAGATGTGATATACAACTCCTTCCCATTCCAATCCTGAGACCCTTCTGATAGCATGAGATGTGATATCTCAATGCCTCTAATACCAAACCTCAGATCCTATCTCTAACATGAAATGTGATATCCATCTCCTTCCCTTTCCAAACCTGAGGCCCTGCCTATAGCATGAGATGTGATATCCAAGTCCTTCCCATTCCAATCCTGAGACCCTTCCTATAGCATGTGATGTGATATCTCAATGTTTATACCAAATTTGAGACCCTTCCTATGGCATGAGATGTGATATACAACTCCTTCCCATTCCAATCCTGAGACCCTTCCTATAGCATGAGATGTGATATCTCAATGCTTATACCAAACCTGAGACCCTTCCTATAGCATGAGATGTGATATCCAACTTCTTCCCATTCCAATCCTGAGACCCTTCCTATAACATGAGATGTGATGTCTCAATGCTTCTAATACCAAACCTGAGATATTTCCTATAACATGAGATGTGATATCCAACTCCTTCCCATTCCAATCCTGAGACCCTTCCTATAGCATGAGATGTGATATCTCAATGCTTATACCAAACCTGAGACCCTTCCTATAGCTTGAGATGTGATATCCAACTCCTTCCCATTCCAATCCTGAGACCCTTCCTATAGCATGAGATGTGATATCTCAAGGCCTCTAATACCAAACCTGAGATCCTTCCTCTAACATGAAATGTGATATCCAACTCCTTCCCCTTCCAAACCTGAGAGCCTTCCTATAGCATGAGATATGATATCCAAGTCCTTCCCATTCCAATCCTGAGACCCTTCCTATAACATGAAATGTGATATCCAACTCCTTCCCATTCCAACCTGAGACCCTTCCTATAGCATGAGATGGGATATCCAACTTCTTCCAAATCCAATACTGATACCCTTCCGATAGCAGGAGATGTGATATCCCAATGCTTCTACCAAACCTGAGACCCATACTATGGCATGAGATGTGATATCAAACTCCTTCCCATTCCAATCCTGAGACCCTTCCTATAGCTTGAGGTGTGATATCCAACTCCTTCCCATTCCAATTCTGAGACCCTTCTTATACCATGAGACTTGATATCTCAATGCTTCTAATACCAAACCTGAGACCCGTCCTATAACATGAGATGTGATATCCAACTCCTTCCCATTCCAATCCTGAGACCCTTCCGATATCATGAGATTTGTTATCTCAATGCTTCTAATATCAAACTTGAGACCCTCCCTATAGCAGGAGATGTGACATCCAAGTCCTTCCCATTCCAATCCTGAGACCCTTCCTATAGCATGAGATGTGATATCTCTATGCTTCTAATACCAAACCTGAGACCATTCCTATAACATGAGATGGGATATCCAACTCCTTCCCATTCCAATCCTGAGACCCTTCCGATAGCAGAGATGTGATATCTCAATGCTTATACCAAACCTGAGACCCTTCCTATGGCCTGAGATGTCATATACAACTCCTTCCCATTCCAATCCTGAGACCCTTCCTTTAGCATGAGATGTGATATCTCAATGCTTATACCAAATCTGAGACCCTTCCTATAGCATGAGATGTGATATCCAATTCCTTCCCATTCCAATCCTGAGACCCTTCCTATAGCATGAGATGTGATATCTCAATGCTTATACCAAACCTGAGAGCCTACCTATAGCATGAGATGTGATATCCAAGTCCATCCCATTCCAATCCTTAGACCCTTCCTACAGCATGCGATGTGATATCTCAATGATTCTAATACCAAACCAGAGACTCTTCCTATAACATGAGATGGGATATCCAGCTCCTTCCCATTCCAATCCTGAGCTGCTTCCGATAGCAGAGATGTGATATCTCAATGCTTATACCAAACCTGAGACCCTTCCTATAACATGAGATGTGATATCCAACTCCTTCCCGTTCCAAACCTGAGACACTAACTATAGCATATGTGATATCCAACTGCTTCCCATTCCAAACATGAGACCCTTCCTATAGCAAGAAAGTAATATCCAACTCCTACCCATTCCAATCCTGAGACCCTTCCTATAGCAAGAGATGTGATATCCAAATCCTTCCCATTCCAATCCTGAGACCCTTCCTATAACATGAGATGTGATATCCAACTCCTTCCCAATCCAATCCTGAGACCCTTCCGATAGCAGAGACGTGATATCTCAATGCTTATACCAAACCTGAGACCCTTCCTTTAGCATGAGATGTGATATCCAAATCCTTCACATTCCAATCCTGAGACCCTTCCTATAGCATGAGATGTGATATGTCAATGCTTCTAATACCAAACCTGAGATCCTTCCTATAACATGAGATGTGATATCCAATTCCTTCCCATTCCAATCCTGAGACCCTTCCTATTGGATGAGATGCGATATCCAACTCCTTCCCATTCCAACCCTGAGACCCTTCTCATAGCATGAGATGTGATGTCTCAATGCTTCTAATACCAAACCTGAGATCCTTCCTATAACATGAGATGTGATATCCAACTCCTTCCATTCCAATCCTGAGACCCGTCCTATAGCATGAGATGTGATATCTCAATGCTTATACCAAACCTGAGACCCTTCCTATAATATGAGATGTGATATCCAACTACTTCCCATTCCAATCCTGAGACCCTTCCTATAGCATGAGATGTGATATCTCAATGCTTCTAATATCAAACCTGAGATCCTTCCTTTAACATGAAATGTGATATCCAACTCCTTCCCTTTCCAAACCTAAGAGCCTATCTATAGCATGAGATGCGATATCCAAGTCCTTCCCATTCCAACCCTTAGACCCTTCCTACAGCATGCAATATGATATCTCAATGATTCTAATAACAAACCTGGACCCGTCCTATAACATGAGATATGATATCCAAGTCCTTCCCATTCCAATCCTGAGACCCTTCCTATAACATGAAATGTGATATCCAACTCCTTCCCATTCCAACCTGAGACCCTTCCTATAGCATGAGATGGGATATCCAACTTCTTCCAAATCCAATACTGATACCCTTCCGATAGCATGAGATGTGATATCCCAATGCTTCTACCAAACCTGAGACCCATACTATGGCATGAGATGTGATATCAAACTCCTTCCCATTCCAATCCTGAGACCCTTCCTATAGCTTGAGGTGTGATATCCAACTCCTTCCCATTCCAATTCTGAGACCCTTCTTATACCATGAGACTTGATATCTCAATGCTTCTAATACCAAACCTGAGACCCGTCCTATAACATGAAATGTGATATCCAAATCCTTCCAAACCTTAGACCCTTCCTTTATCATGAGATGTGATATCCAACTCCTTCCCATTCCAATCCTGAGACCCTTCCGATATCATGAGATTTGTTATCTCAATGCTTCTAATATCAAACTTGAGACCCTCCCTATAGCATGAGATGTGACATCCAAGTCCTTCCCATTCCAATCCTGAGACCCTTCCTATAGCATGAGATGTGATATCTCTATGCTTCTAATACCAAACCTGAGACCCTTCCTATAACATGAGATGGGATATCCAACTCCTTCCCATTCCAATCCTGAGACCCTTCCGATAGCAGAGATGTGATATCTCAATGCTTATACCAAACCTGAGACCCTTCCTATGGCCTGAGATGTCATATACAACTCCTTCCCATTCCAATCCTGAGACCCTTCCTTTAGCATGAGATGTGATATCTCAATACTTATACCAAATCTGAGACCCTTCCTATAGCATGAGATGTGATATCCAAATCCTTCCCATTCCAATCCTGAGACCCTTCCTATAGCATGAGATGTGATATCTCAATGCTTATACCAAACCTGAGAGCCTACCTATAGCATGAGATGTGATATCCAAGTCCATCCCATTCCAATCCTTAGACCCTTCCTACAGCATGTGATGTGATATCTCAATGATTCTAATGCCAAACCAGAGACTCTTACTATAACATGAGATGGGATATCCAACTCCTTCCCATTCCATCCTGAGCCGCTTCCGATAGCAGAGATGTGATATCTCAATGCTTAAACCAAACCTGAGACCCTTCCTATAACATGAGATGTGATATCCAACTCCTTCCCGTTCCAAACCTGAGACACTAACTATAGCATATGTGATATCCAACTCCTTCCCATTCCAAACATGAGACCCTTCCTATAGCAAGAGATGTGATATCCAAATCCTTCCCATTCCAATCCTGAGACCCTTCCTATAACATGAGATGTGATATCCAACTCCTTCCCATTCCAACCTGAGACACTTCCTATAGCATGAGAAGGGATATCCAACTCCTTCCCAATCCAATCCTGAGACCCTTCCGATAGCAGAGATGTGATATCTCAATGCTTATACCAAATCTGAGACCCTTCCTATGGCATGAGATGTGATATCCAACTCCTTGCCATTCAAATCCTGAGACCCTTCCTATAGCATGAGAAGGGATATCCAACTCCTTCCCAATCCAATCCTGAGACAATTCCGATAGCAGAGACGTGATATTTCAATGCTTCTACCAAACCTGAGACCCTTCCTTTAGCATGAGATGTGATATCCAAATCCTTCACATTCCAATCCTGAGACCCTTCCTATAGCATGAGATGTGATATCTCAATGCTTCTAATACCAAACCTGAGATCCTTCCTATAACATGAGATGTGATATCCAATTCCTTCCCATTCCAAACCTGAGACCCTTCCTATTGAATGAGATGTGATATCCAACTCCTTCCCATTCCAACCCTGAGACCCTTCCTATAGCATGATATGTGATGTCTCAATGCTTCTAATACCAAACCTGAGATCCTTCCTATAACATGAGATGTGATATCCAACTCCTTCCATTCCAATCCTGAGACCCGTCCTATAGCAAGAGATGTGATATCTCAATGCTTATACCAAACCTGAGACCCTTCCTATAGCATGAGATGTGATATCCAACTACTTCCCATTCCAATCCTGAGACCCTTCCTATAGCATGAGATGTGATATCTCAATGCTTCTAATACCAAACCTGAGATCCTTCCTCTAACATGAAATGTGATATCCAACTCCTTCCCTTTCCAAACCTAAGAGCCTATCTATAGCATGAGATGTGATATCCAAGTCCTTCCCATTCCAACCCTTAGACCCTTCCTACAGCATGCAATATGATATCTCAATGATTCTAATAACAAACCTGAGACCCGTCCTATAACATGAGATGGGATATCCAACTCCTTCCCATTCCAATCCTGAGACACTTCCGATAGCAGAGATGTGATATCTCAATGCTTATACCAAACCTGGGACCCTTCCTATAACATGAGATGTGATATCCAAATCCTTCCCGTTCCAAACCTGAGACCCTTCCTTTAGCATGAGATGTGATATCCAGCTCCTTCCCATTCCAATCCTGAGACACTTCCGATAGCATGAGATGTGATATCTCAATGCTTCTAATATCAAAACTGAGACCCTCCCTATAGCATGATATGTGATATCTAAGTCCTTCCCATTCCAATCCTGAGACACTCCCTATAGCATGAGATGTGATATCCAACTCTTTCCCATTCCAATCCTGAGACCCTTCCTATATCATGAGATAACATATCTCAATACTTCTAATACCAAACGTGAGATCCTTCCGATAACATGAGATGTGATATCCAAATCCTTCCCCTTCCAAACCTGAGACCCTCCCTTTAGCATGAGATGTGATATCCAACTCCTTCCCATTCCAATCCTGAGACCATTCTGATAGCATGAGATTTGATATCTCAATGCTTCTAATACCAAACCTGAGATCCTTCCGATAGCATGAGATGTGATATCTCAATGCTTCTAATACCAAACCTGAGATCCTTCCTATAATATGAGATGTGATATCCAAATCCTTCCCCTTCCAAACCTGAGACCCTCCCTTTAGCATGAGATGTGATATCCAACTCCTTCCCATTCCATTCCTGAGACCCTTCTGATAGCATGAGATGTGATATCTCAATGCCTCTAATACCAAACCTGAGATCCTACCTCTAATATGAAATGTGATATCCAACTCTTTCCCCTTCCAATCCTGAGACCCTTCCTATAGCTTGAGATGTGATATCCAACTCCTTCCCATTCCAATTCTGAGACCCTTCCTTTACTCTGAGACTTGATATCGCAATGCTTCTAATACCAAACCTGAGACCCGAAATATAACATGAGATGTGATATCCAAATCCTTCCCCTTCCAAACCTTAGACCCTTCCTTTATCATGAGATGTGATATCCAACTCCTTCCCATTCCAATCCTGAGACCCTTCGGATATCATGAGATGTGATATCTCAAAGCTTCTAATATCAAACTTGAGACCCTCCCTATAGCATGAGATGTGATATCCAAGTCCTTCCCATTCCAATCCTGAGACCCTTCCTATAGCATGAGATGTGATATCTCAATGCTTCTAATACCAAACCTGAGACCCTTCCTATAACATGAGATGGGAATATCCAACTCCTTCCCATTCCAATCCTGAGACCCTTCCGATAGCAGAGATGTGATATCTCAATGCTTATACCAAACCTGAGACCCTTCCTATGGCATGAGATGTGATATCCAACTCCTTGCCATTCAAATCCTTAGACCCTTCCTATAGCATGAGAAGGGATATCCAACTCCTTCCCAATCCAATCCTGAGACCCTTCCGATAGCAGAGACGTGATATCTCAATGCTTCTACCAAACCTGAGACCCTTCCTATGGCATGAGATGTGGTATCCAACTCCTTGCCATTCAAATCCTGAGACCCTTCCTATAACATGAGATGTGATATCCAACTCCTTCCCATTCCAACCTGAGACACTTCCTATAGCATGAGAAGGGCTATCCAACTCCTTCCCAATCCAATCCTGAGACAATTCCGATAGCAGAGATGTGATATCTCAATGCTTATACCAAACCTGAGACCCTTCCTATGGCATGAGATGTGATATCCAACTCCTTGCCATTCAAATCCTGAGACCCTTCCTATAGCATGAGAAGGGATATCCAACTCCTTCCCAATCCAATCCTGAGACCCTTCCGATAGCAGAGACGTGATATTTCAATGCTTCTACCAAACCTGAGACCCTTCCTTTAGCATGAGATGTGATATCCAAATCCTTCACATTCCAATCCTGAGACCCTTCCTATAGCATGAGATGTGATATCTCAATGCTTCTAATACCAAACCTGAGATCCTTCCTATAACATGAGATGTGATATCCAATTCCTTCCCATTCCAAACCTGAGACCCTTCCTATTGGATGAGATGTGATATCCAACTCCTTCCCATCCCAACCCTGAGACCCTTCCTATAGCATGATATGTGATGTCTCAATGCTTCTAATACCAAACCTGAGATCCTTCCTATAGCATGAGATGTGATATCCAACTACTTCCCATTCCAATCCTGAGACCCTTCCTATAGCATGAGATGTGATATCTCAATGCTTCTAATACCAAACCTGAGATCCTTCCTCTAACATGAAATGTGATATCCAACTCCTTCCCTTTCCAAACCTAAGAGCCTATCTATAGCATGAGATGTGATATCCGAGTCCTTCCCATTCCAACCCTTAGACCCTTCCTACAGCATGCAATATGATATCTCAATGATTCTAATAACAAACCTGAGACCCGTCCTATAACATGAGATGGGATATCCAACTCCTTCCCATTCCAATCCTGAGACACTTCCGATAGCAGAGATGTGATATCTCAATGCTTATACCAAACCTGAGACCCTTCCTATAACATGAGATGTGATATCCAAATCCTTCCCGTTCCAAACCTGAGACCCTTCCTTTAGCATGAGATGTGATATCCAGCTCCTTCCCATTCCAATCCTGAGACACTTCCGATAGAATGAGATGTGATATCTCAATGCTTCTAATATCAAAACTGAGACCCTCCCTATAGCATGATATGTGATATCTAAGTCCTTCCCATTCCAATCCTGAGACACTCCCTATAGCATGAGATGTGATATCCAACTCTTTCCCATTCCAATCCTGAGACCCTTCCTATAGCATGAGATATGATATCTCAATACTTCTAATACCAAACGTGAGATCCTTCCGATAACATGAGATGTGATATCCAAATCCTTCCCCTTCCAAACCTGAGACCCTCCCTTTAGCATGAGATGTGATATCCAACTCCTTCCCATTCCAATCCTGAGACCCTTCTGATAGCATGAGATGTGATATCTCAATGCTTCTAATACCAAACCTGAGATCCTTCCGATAGCATGAGATGTGATATCTCAATGCTTCTAATACCAAACCTGAGATCCTTCCTATAACATGAGATGTGATATCCAAATCCTTCCCCTTCCAAACCTGAGACCCTCCCTTTAGCATGAGATGTGATATCCAACTCCTTCCCATTCCATTCCTGAGACCCTTCTGATAGCATGAGATCTGATATCTCAATGCCTCTAATACCAAACCTGAGATCCTACCTCTAATATGAAATGTGATATCCAACTCTTTCCCCTTCCAAACCTGAGAGACTTCCTATAACATGAGATGTGATATCCAAGTCCTTCCCATTCCAATCCTGAGACCCTTCCTATAGCTTGAGATGTGATATCCAACTCCTTCCCATTCCATTCCTGAGACCCTTCTGATAGCATGAGATCTGATATCTCAATGCCTCTAATACCAAACCTGAGATCCTACCTCTAATATGAAATGTGATATCCAACTCTTTCCCCTTCCAAACCTGAGAGACTTCCTATAACATGAGATGTGATATCCAAGTCCTTCCCATTCCAATCCTGAGACCCTCCCTATAGCATGAGATGTGATATCCAAGTCCTTCCCATTCCAATCCTGAGACCCTTCCTATAGCATGAGATGTGATATCTCAATGCTTCTAATACCAAACCTGAGACCCTTCCTATAACATGAGATGGGAATATCCAACTCCTTCCCATTCCAATCCTGAGACCCTTCCGATAGCAGAGATGTGATATCTCAATGCTTATACCAAACCTGAGACCCTTCCTATGGCATGAGATGTGATATCCAACTCCTTGCCATTCAAATCCTGAGACCCTCACTATAGCATGAGAAGGGATATCCAACTCCTTCCCAATCCAATCCTGACACCCTTCCGATAGCAGTGACGTGATATCTCAATGCTTCTACCAAACCTGAGACCCTTCCTTTAGCATGAGATGTGATATCCAAATCCTTCACATTCCAATCCTGAGACCCTTCCTATAGCATACGATGTGATATCTCAATGCTTCTAATACCAAACCTGAGATCCTTCCTATAACATGAGATGTGATATCCAATTCCTTCCCATTCCAAACCTGAGACCCTTCCTATTGGATGAGATGTGATATCCAACTCCTTCCCATTCCAACCCTGAGACCCTTCCTATAGCATGAGATGTGATGTCTCAATGCTTCTAATACCAAACCTGAGATCCTTCCTATAACATGAGATGTGATATCCAACTCCTTCCATTCCAATCCTGAGACCCGTCCTATAGCATGAGATGTGATATCTCAATGCTTATACCAAACCTGAGACCCTTCCTATAGCATGAGATGTGATATCCAACTACTTCCCATTCCAATCCTGAGACCCTTCTATAGCATGAGATGTGATATCTCAATGCTTCTAATACCAAACCTGAGATCCTTCCTCTAACATGAAATGTGATATCCAACTCCTTCCCTTTCCAAACCTAAGAGCCTATCTATAGCATGAGATGTGATATCCAAGTCCTTCCCATTCCAACCCTTAGACCCTTCCTACAGCATGCAATATGATATCTCAATGATTCTAATAACAAACCTGAGACCCGTCCTATAACATGAGATAGGATATCCAACTCCTTCCCATTCCAATCCTGAGACACTTCCGATAGCAGAGATGTGATATCTCAATGCTTATACCAAACCTGAGACCCTTCCTATAACATGGGATGTGATATCCAAATCCTTCCCGTTCCAAACCTGAGACCCTTCCTTTAGCATGAGATGTGATATCCAGCTCCTTCCCATTCCAATCCTGAGACACTTCCGATAGCATGAGATGTGATATCTTAATGCTTCTAATATCAAAACTGAGACCCTCCCTACAGCATGATATGTGATATCTAAGTCCTTCCCATTCCAATCCTGAGACACTCCCTATAGCATGAGATGTGATATCCAACTCTTTCCCATTCCAATCCTGAGACCCTTCCTATAGCATGAGATATGATATCTCAATACTTCTAATACCAAACGTGAGATCCTTCCGATAACATGAGATGTGATATCCAAATCCTTCCCCTTCCAAACCTGAGACCCTCCCTTTAGCATGAGATGTGATATCCAACTCCTTCCCATTCCATTCCTGAGACCCTTCTGATAGCATGAGATGTGATATCTCAATGCCTCTAATACCAAACCTGAGATGCTACCTCTAACATGAAATGTGATATCCAACTCTTTCCCCTTCCAAACCTGAGAGCCTTCCTATAGCATGAGATGTGATATCCAAGTCCTTCCCATTCCAATCCTGAGACCCTTCCTATAGCTTGAGATGTGATAACCAACTCCTTCCCATTCCAATTCTGAGACCCTTCCTATACTCTGAGATTTGATGTCTCAATGCTTCTAATACCAAACCTGAGACCCGTAATATAACATGAGATGTGATATCCAAATGCTTCCCCTTCCAAACCTTAGACCCTTCCTTTATCATGAGATGTGATTTCCAACTCCTTCCCATTCCAATCCTGAGACCCTTCCGATATCATGAGATGTGATATCTCAAAGCTTCTAATATCAAACTTGAGACCCTCCCTATAGCATGAGATGTGATATCCAAGTCCTTCCCATTCCAATCCTGAGACCCTTCCTATAGCATGAGATGTGATATCTCAATGCTTCTAATACCAAACCTGAGACCCTTCCTATAACATGAGATGGGAATATCCAACTCCTTCCCATTCCAATCCTGAGACCCTTCCGATAGCAGAGATGTGATATCTCAATGCTTATACCAAACCTGAGACCCTTCCTATGGCATGAGATGTGATATCCAACTCCTTGCCATTCAAATCCCGAGACCCTTCCTATAGCATGAGAAGGGATATCCAACTCCTTCCCAATCCAATCCTGAGACCCTTCCGATAGCAGAGACGTGATATCTCAATGCTTCTACCAAACCTGAGACCCTTCCTTTAGCATGAGATGTGATATCCAAATCCTTCACATTCCAATCCTGAGACCCTTCCTATAGCATGAGATGTGATATCTCAATGCTTCTAATACCAAACCTGAGATCCTTCCTATAACATGAGATGTGATATCCAATTCCTTCCCATTCCAAACCTGAGACCCTTCCTATTGGATGAGATGTGATATCCAACTCCTTCCCATTCCAACCCTGAGACCCTTCCTATAGCATGAGATGTGATGTCTCAATGCTTCTAATACCAAACCTGAGACCCTTCCTATTGGATGAGATGTGATATCCAACTCCTTCCCATTCCAACCCTGAGACCCTTCCTATAGCATGAGATGTGATGTCTCAATGCTTCTAATACCAAACCTGAGATCCTTCCTATAACATGAGATGTGATATCCAAATCCTTCCCCTTCCAAACCTGAGACCCTCCCTTTAGCATGAGATGTGATATCCAACTCCTTCCCATTCCATTCCTGAGACCCTTCTGATAGCATGCGATGTGATATCTCAATGCCTCTAATACCAAACCTGAGATCCTACCTCTAACATGAAATGTGATATCCAACACTTTCCCCTTCCAAACCTGAGAGCCTTCCTATAGCATGAGATGTGATATCCAAGTCCTTCCCATTCCAATCCTGAGACCCTTCTTATAGCTTGAGATGTGATAACCAACTCCTTCCCATTCCAATTCTGAGACCCTTCCTATACTCTGAGACTTGATGTCTCAATGCTTCTAATACCAAACCTGAGACCCGTAATATAACATGAGATGTGATATCCAAATCCTTCCCCTTCCAAACCTTAGACCCTTCCTTTATCATGAGATGTGATATCCAACTCCTTCCCATTCCAATCCTGAGACCCTTCCGATATCATGAGATGTGATATCTCAAAGCTTCTAATATCAAACTTGAGACCCTCCCTATAGCATGAGATGTGATATCCAAGTCCTTCCCATTCCAATCCTGAGACCCTTCCTATAGCATGAGATGTGATATCTCAATGCTTCTAATACCAAACCTGAGACCCTTCCTATAACATGAGATGGGAATATCCAACTCCTTCCCATTCCAATCCTGAGACCCTTCCGATAGCAGAGATGTGATATCTCAATGCTTATACCAAACCTGAGACCCTTCCTATGGCATGAGATGTGATATCCAACTCCTTGCCATTCAAATCCTGAGACCCTTCCTATAGCATGAGAAGGGATATCCAACTCCTTCCCAATCCAATCCTGAGACCCTTCCGATAGCAGAGACGTGATATCTCAATGCTTCTACCAAACCTGAGACCCTTCCTTTAGCATGAGATGTGATATCCAAATCCTTCACATTCCAATCCTGAGACCCTTCCTATAGCATGAGATGTGATATCTCAATGCTTCTAATACCAAACCTGAGATTCTTCCTATAACATGAGATGTGATATCCAATTCCTTCCCATTCCAAACCTGAGACCCTTCCTATTGGATGAGATGTGATATCCAACTCCTTCCCATTCCAACCCTGAGACCCTTCCTATAGCATGAGATGTGATGTCTCAATGCTTCTAATACCAAACCTGAGATCCTTCCTATAACATGAGATGTGATATCCAACTCCTTCCATTCCAATCCTGAGACCCGTCCTAAAGAATGAGATGTGATATCTCAATGCTTATACCAAACCTGAGACCCTTCCTATAGCATGAGATGTGATATCCAACTACTTCCCATTCCAATCCTGAGACCCTTCCTATAACATGAGATGTGATATCCAAATCCTTCCCGTTCCAAACCTGAGACACTTCCTTTAGCATGAGATGTGATATCCAGCTCCTTCCCATTCCAATCCTGAGACACTTCCGATAGCATGAGATGTGATATCTCAATGCTTCTAATATCAAAACTGAGACCCTCCCTACAGCATGATATGTGATATCTAAGTCCTTCCCATTCCAATCCTGAGACACTCCCTATAGCATGAGATGTGATATCCAACTCTTTCCCATTCCAATCCTGAGACCCTTCCTATAGCATGAGATGTGATATCTCAATGCTTCTAATACCAAACCTGAGATCCTTCCTATAACATGAGATGTGATATCCAAATCCTTCCCCTTCCAAACCTGAGACCCTCCCTTTAGCATGAGATGTGATATCCAACTCCTTCCCATTCCATTCCTGAGACCCTTCTGATAGCATGAGATGTGATATCTCAATGCCTCTAATACCAAACCTGAGATCCTACCTCTAACATGAAATGTGATATCCAACTCTTTCCCCTTCCAAACCTGAGAGCCTTCCTATAGCATGAGATGTGATATCCAAGTCCTTCCCATTCCAATCCTGAGACCCTTCCTATAGCTTGAGATGTGATAACCAACTCCTTCCCATTCCAATTCTGAGACCCTTCCTATACTCTGAGACTTGATGTCTCAATGCTTCTAATACCAAACCTGAGACCCGTAATATAACATGAGATGTGATATCCAAACCCTTCCCCTTCCAAAACTTAGACCCTTCCTTTATCATGAGATGTGATATCAAACTCCTTCCCATTCCAATCCTGAGACCCTTCCAATATCATGAGATGTGATATCTCAAAGCTTCTAATATCAAACTTGAGACCCTCCCTATAGCATGAGATGTGATATCCAAGTCCTTCCCATTCCAATCCTGAGACCCTTCCTATAGCATGAGATGTGATATCTCAATGCTTCTAATACCAAACCTGAGACCCTTCCTATAACATGAGATGGGAATATCCAACTCCTTCCCATTCCAATCCTGAGACCCTTCCGATAGCAGAGATGTGATATCTCAATGCTTATACCAAACCTGAGACCCTTCCTATGGCATGAGATGTGATATCCAACTCCTTGCCATTCAAATCCTGAGACCCTTCCTATAGCATGAGAAGGGATATCCAACTCCTTCCCAATCCAATCCTGAGACCCTTCCGATAGCAGAGACGTGATATCTCAATGCTTCTACCAAACCTGAGACCCTTCCTTTAGCATGAGATGTGATATCCAAATCCTTCACATTCCAATCCTGAGACCCTTCCTATAGCATGAGATGTGATATCTCAATGCTTCTAATACCAAACCTGAGATCCTTCCTATAACATGAGATGTGATATCCAATTCCTTCCCATTCCAAACCTGAGACCCTTCCTATTGGATGAGATGTGATATCCAACTCCTTCCCATTCCAACCCTGAGACCCTTCCTATAGCATGAGATGTGATGTCTCAATGCTTCTAATACCAAACCTGAGATCCTTGATATAACATGAGATGTGATATCCAACTCCTTCCATTCCAATCCTGAGACCCGTCCTATAGCATGAGATGTGATATCTCAATGCTTATACCAAACCTGAGACCCTTCCTATAGCATGAGATGTGATATCCAACTACTTCCCATTCCAATCCTGAGACCCTTCCTATAGCATGAGATGTGATATCTCAATGCTTCTAATACCAAACCTGAGATCCTTCCTCTAACATGAAATGTGATATCCAACTCCTTCCCTTTCCAAACCTAAGAGCCTATCTATAGCATGAGATGTGATATCCAAGTCCTTCCCATTCCAACCCTTAGACCCTTCCTACAGCATGCAATATGATATCTCAATGATTCTGATAACAAACCTGAGACCCATCCTATAACATGAGATTGGATATCCAACTCCTTCCCATTCTAATCCTGAGACACTTCCGATAGCAGAGATGTGATATCTCAATGCTTATACCAAACCTGAGACCCTTCCTATAACATGGGATGTGATATCCAAATCCTTCCCGTTCCAAACCTGAGACCCTTCCTTTAGCATGAGATGTGATATCCAGCTCCTTCCCATTCCAATCCTGAGACACTTCCGATAGCATGAGATGTGATATCTTAATGCTTCTAATATCAAAACTGAGACCCTCCCTACAGCATGATATGTGATATCTAAGTCCTTCCCATTCCAATCCTGAGACACTCCCTATAGCATGAGATGTGATATCCAACTCTTTCCCATTCCAATCCTGAGACCCTTCCTATAGCATGAGATATGATATCGCAATACTTCTAATACCAAACGTGAGATCCTTCCGATAACATGAGATGTGATATCCAAATCCTTCCCCTTCCAAACCTGAGACCCTCCCTTTAGCATGAGATGTGATATCCAACTCCTTCCCATTCCAATCCTGAGACCCTTCTGATAGCATGAGATGTGATATCTCAATGCTTCTAATACCAAACCTGAGATCCTTCCAATAGCATGAGATGTGATATCTCAATGCTTCTAATACCAAACCTGAGATCCTTCCTATAACATGAGATGTGATATCTCAATGCTTCTAATACCAAACCTGAGACCCGTCCTATAACATGAGATGTGATATCCAAATCCTTCCCCTTCCAAACCTTAGACCCTTCCTTTATCATGAGATGTGGTATCCAACTCCTTCCCATTCCAATCTTGAGACCCTTCCGATATCATGAGATTTGTTATCTCAATGCTTCTAATATCAAACTTGAGACCCTCCCTATAGCATGAGATGTGACATCCAAGTCCTTCCCATTCCAATCCTGAGACCCTTCCTATAGCATGAGATGTGATATCTCTATGCTTCTACTACCAAACCTGAGACCCTTCCTATAACATGAGATGGGATATCCAACTCCTTCCCATTCCAATCCTGAGACCCTTCCGATAGCAGAGATGTGATATCTCAATGCTTATACCAAACCTGAGACCCTTCCTATGGCCTGAGATGTCATATACAACTCCTTCCCATTCCAATCCTGAGACCCTTCCTTTAGCATAAGATGTGATATCTCAATGCTTATACCAAATCTGAGACCCTTCCTATAGCATGAGATGTGATATCCAAATCCTTCCCATTCCAATCCTGAGACCCTTCCTATAGCATGAGATGTGATATCTCAATGCTTATACCAAACCTGAGAGCCTACCTATAGCATGAGATGTGATATCCAAGTCCATCCCATTCCAATCCTTAGACCCTTCCTACAGCATGCGATGTGATATCTCAATGATTCTAATACCAAACCAGAGACTCTTACTATAACATGAGATGGGATATCCAACTCCTTCCCATTCCAATCCTGAGCCGCTTCCGATAGCAGAGATGTGATACACTTGTGTATAGGCGCGTTACAAATATCATATCATATCATATCATATCAATGCTTATACCAAACCTGAGACCCTTCCTATAACATGAGATGTGATATCCAACTCCTTCCCGTTCCAAACCTGAGACACTAACTATAGCATATGTGATATCCAACTCCTTCCCATTCCAAACATGAGACCCTTCCAATAGCAAGAAAGTAATATCCAACTCCTACCCATTCCAATCCTGAGACCCTTCCTATAGCAAGAGATGTGATATCCAAATCCTTCCCATTCCAATCCTGAGACCCTTCCTATAACATGAGATGTGATATCCAACTCCTTCCCATTCCAACCTGAGACACTTCCTATAGCATGAGAAGGGATATCCAACTCCTTCCCAATCCAATCCTGAGACCCTTCCGATAGCAGAGATGTGATATCTCAATGCTTATACCAAACCTGAGACCCTTCCTATGGCATGAGATGTGATATCCAACTCCTTGCAATTCAAATCCTGAGACCCTTCCTATAGCATGAGAAGGGATATCCAACTCCTTCCCAATCCAATCCTGAGACCCTTCCGAGGGCAGAGACGTGATATCTCAATGCTTCTACCAAACCTGAGACCCTTCCTTTAGCATGAGATGTGATATCCAATTCCTTCCCATTCCAAACCTGAGACCCTTCCTATTGGATGAGATGTGATATCCAACTCCTTCCCATTCCAACCCTGAGACCCTTCCTATAGCATGAGATGTGATGTCTCAATGCTTCTAATACCAAACCTGAGATCCTTCCTATAAAATGAGATGTGATATCCAACTCCTTCCATTCCAATCCTGAGACCCGTCTTAGAGCATGAGATGTGATATCTCAATGCTTATACCAAACCTGAGACCCTTCCTATAGCATGAGATGTGATATCCAACTACTTCCCATTCCAATCCTGAGACCCTTCCTATAGCATGAGATGTGATATCTCAATGCTTCTAATACCAAACCTGAGATCCTTCCTCTAACATGAAATGTGATATCCAACTCCTTCCCTTTCCAAACCTAAGAGCCTATCTATAGCATGAGATGTGATATCCAAGTCCTTCCCATTCCAACCCTTAGACCCTTCCTACAGCATGCAATATGATATCTCAATGATTCTAACAACAAACTTGAGACCCGTCCTATAACATGAGATGGGATATCTAACTCCTTCCCATTCCAATCCTGAGACACTGCTGATAGCAGAGATGTGATATCTCAATGCTTATACCAAACCTGAGACCCTTCCTATAACATGAGATGTGATATCCAAATCCTTCCCGTTCCAAACCTGAGACCCTTCCTTTAGCATGAGATGTGATATCCAGCTCCTTCCCATTCCAATCCTGAGACACTTCCGATAGCATGAGATGTGATATCTCAATGCTTCTAATATCAAAACTGAGACCCTCCCTATAGCATGATATGTGATATCTAAGTCCTTCCCATTCCAATCCTGAGACACTCCCTATAGCATGAGATGTGATATCCAACTCTTTCCCATTCCAATCCTGAGACCCTTCCTATAGCATGAGATATGATATCTCAATACTTCTAATACCAAACGTGAGATCCTTCCGATAACATGAGATGTGATATCCAAATCCTTCCCCTTCCAAACCTGAGACCCTCCCTTTAGCATGAGATGTGATATCCAACTCCTTCCCATTCCAATCCTGAGACCCTTCTGATAGCATGAGATGTGATATCTCAATGCTTCTAATACCAAACCTGAGATCCTTCCGATAGCATGAGATGTGATATCTCAATGCTTCTAATACCAAACCTGAGATCCTTCCTATAACATGAGATGTGATATCCAAATCCTTCCCCTTCCAAACCTGAGACCCTCCCTTTAGCATGAGATGTGATATCCAACTCCTTCCCATTCCATTCCTGAGACCCTTCTGATAGCATGAGATGTGATATCTCAATGCCTCTAATACGAAACCTGAGATCCTACCTCTAACATGAAATGTGATATCCAACTCTTTCCCCTTCCAAACCTGAGAGCCTTCCTATAGCATGAGATGCGATATCCAAGTCCTTCCCATTCCAATCCTGAGACCCTTCCTATAGCTTGAGATGTGATATCCAACTCCTTCCCATTCCAATTCTGAGACCCTTCCTATACTCTGAGACTTGATATCTCAATGATTCTAATACCAAACCTGAGACCCGTAATATAACATGAGATGTGATATCCAAATCCTTCCCCTTCCAAACCTTAGACCCTTCCTTTATCATGAGATGTGATATCCAACTCCTTCCCATTCCAATCCTGAGACCCTTCCGATATCATGAGATGTGATATCTCAAAGCTTCTAATATCAAACTTGAGACCCTCCCTATAGCATGAGATGTGATATCCAAGTCCTTGCCATTCCAATCCTGAGACCCTTCCTATAGCATGAGATGTGATATCTCAATGCTTCTAATACCAAACCTGAGACCCTTCCTATAACATGAGATGTGATATCCAAATCCTTCCCCTTCCAAACCTTAGACCCTTCCTTTATCATGAGATGTGATATCCAACTCCTTCCCATTCCAATCCTGAGACCCTTCCGATATCATGAGATGTGATATCTCAAAGCTTCTAATATCAAACTTGAGACCCTCCCTATAGCATGAGATGTGATATCCAAGTCCTTGCCATTCCAATCCTGAGACCCTTCCTATAGCATGAGATGTGATATCTCAATGCTTCTAATACCAAACCTGAGACCCTTCCTATAACATGAGATGGGAATATCCAACTCCTTCCCATTCCAATCCTGAGACCCTTCCGATAGCAGAGATGTGATATCTCAATGCTTATACCAAACCTGAGACCCTTCCTATGGCATGAGATGTGATATCCAACTCCTTGCCATTCAAATCCTGAGACCCTTCCTATAGCATGAGAAGGGATATCAAACTCCTTCCCAATCCAATCCTGAGACCCTTCCGATAGCAGAGACGTGATATCGCAATGCTTCTACCAAACCTGAGACCCTTCCTTTAGCATGAGATGTGATATCCAAATCCTTCACATTCCAATCCTGAGACCCTTCCTATAGCATGAGATGTGATATCTCAATGCTTCTAATACCAAACCTGAGATCCTTCCTATAACATGAGATGTGATATCCAATTCCTTCCCATTCCAAACCTGAGACCCTTCCTATTGGATGAGATATGATATCCAACTCCTTCCCATTCCAACCCTGAGACCCTTCCTATAGCATGAGATGTGATGTCTCAATGCTTCTAATACCAAACCTGAGATCCTTCCTATAACATGAGATGTGATATCCAACTCCATCCATTCCAATCCTGAGACCCGTCCTATAGCATGAGATGTGATATCTCAATGCTTATACCAAACCTGAGACCATTCCTATAGCATGAGATGTGATATCCAACTACTTCCCATTCCAATCCTGAGACCCTTCCTATAGCATGAAATTTGATATCTCAATGCTTCTAATACCAAACCTGAGATCCTTCCTCTAACATGAAATGTGATATCCAACTCCTTCCCTTTCCAAACCTAAGAGCCTATCTATAGCATGAGATGTGATATCCAAGTCCTTCCCATTCCAATCCTTAGACCCTTCCTACAGCATGCAATATGATATCTCAATGATTCTAATAACAAACCTGAGACCCGTCCTATAGCATGAGATATGATATCCAAGTCCTTCCCATTCCAATCCTGAGACCCTTCCTATAACATGAAATGTGATATCCAACTCCTTCCCATTCCAACCTGAGACCCTTCCTATAGCTTGAGGTGTGATATCCAACTTCTTCCAAATCCAATACTGATACCCTTCCGATAGCATGAGATGTGATATCTCAATGCTTCTAATACCAAACCTGAGACCCGTCCTATAACATGAGATGTGATATCCAAATCCTTCCCCTTCCAAACCTTAGACCCTTCCTTTATCATGAGATGTGATATCCAACTCCTTCCCATTCCAATCCTGAGACAGTTCCGATATCATGATATTTGTTATCTCAATGCTTCTAATATCAAACTTGAGACCCTCCCTATAGCATGAGATGTGACATCCAAGTCCTTCCCATTCCAATCCTCAGACCCTTCCTATAGCATGAGATGTGATATCTCAATGATTCTAATACCAAACCAGAGACTCTTCCTATAACATGAGATGGGATATCCAACTCCTTCCCATTCCAATCCTGAGACCCTTCCGATAGCAGAGATGTGATATCTCAATGCTTATACCAAACCTGAGACCCTTCCTATAACATGAGATGTGATATCCAACTCCTTCCCGTTCCAAACCTGAGACACTAACTATAGCATATGTGATATCCAACTCCTTCCCATTCCAAACATGAGACCCTTCCTATAGCAAGAAAGTAATATCCAACTCCTACCCATTCCAATCCTGAGACCCTTCCTATAGCAAGAGATGTGATATCCAAATCCTTCCCATTCCAATCCTGAGACCCTTCCTATAACATGAGATGTGATATCCAACTCCTTCCCATTCCAACCTGAGACACTTCCTATAGCATGAGAAGGGATATCCAACTCCTTCCCAATCCAATCCTGAGACCCTTCCGATAGCAGAGATGTGATATCTCAATGCTTATACCAAACCTGAGACCCTTCCTATGGCATGAGATGGGATATCCAACTCCTTCCCATTTCAATCCTGAGACCCTTCCGATAGCAGAGATGTGATATCTCAATGCTTATACCAAACCTGAGAACCTTCCTATGGCCTGAGATGTCATATACAACTCCTTCCCATTCCAATCCTGAGACCCTTCCTTTAGCATGAGATGTGATATCTCAATGCTTATACCAAATCTTAGACCCTTCCTATAGCATGAGATGTGATATCCAATTCCTTCCCTTTCCAATCCTGAGACCCTTCCTATAGCATGAGATGTGATATCTCAATGCTTATACCAAACCTGAGAGCCTACCTATAGCATGAGATGTGATATCCAAGTCCATCCCATTCCAATCCTTAGACCCTTCCTACAGCATGCGATGTGATATCTCAATGATTCTAATACCAAACCAGAGACTCTTCCTATAACATGAGATGGGATATCCAATTCCTTCCCATTCCAATCCTGAGCCGCTTCCGATAGCAGAGATGTGATATCTCAATGCTTATAACAAACCTGAGACCCTTCCTATAACATGAGATGTGATATCCAACTCCTTCCCGTTCCAAACCTGAGACACTAACTATAGCATATGTGATATCCAACTCCTTCCCATTCCAAACATGAGACCCTTCCTATAGCAAGAAAGTAATATCCAACTCCTACCCATTCCAATCCTGAGACCCTTCCTATAGCAAGAGATGTGATATCCAACTCCTTCCCATTCCAACCTGAGACACTTCCTATAGCATGAGAAGGGATATCCAACTCCTTCCCAATCCAATCCTGAGACCCTTCCGATAGCAGAGATGTGATATCTCAATGCTTATACCAAACCTGAGACCCTTCCTATAACATGAGATGTGATATCCAAATCCTTCCCATTCCAATCCTGAGACCCTTCCTATAACATGAGATGTGATATCCAACTCCTTCCCATTCCAACCTGAGGCACTTCCTATAGCATGAGAAGGGATATCCAACTCCTTCCCAATCCAATCCTGAGACCCTTCCGATAGCAGAGATGTGATATCTCAATGCTTATACCAAACCTGAGACCCTTCCTATGGCATGAGATGTGATATCCAACTCCTTCCCAATCCAATCCTGAGACCCTTCCGATAGCAGAGACGTGATATCTCAATGCTTCTACCAAACCTGAGACCCTTCCTTTAGCATGAGATGTGATATCCAAATCCTTCACATTCCAATCCTGAGACCCTTCCTATAGCATGAGATGTGATATCTCAATGCTTCTAATACCAAACCTGAGATCCTTCCTATAACATGAGATGTGATATCCAATTCCTTCCCATTCCAAACCTGAGACCCTTCCTATTGGATGAGATGTGATATCCAACTCCTTCCCATTCCAACCCTGAGACCCTTCCTATAGCATGAGATGTGATGTCTCAATGCTTCTAATACCAAACCTGAGATCTTTCCTATAACATGAGATGTGATATCCAACTCCTTCCATTCCAATCCTGAGACCCGTCCTATAGCATGAGATGTGATATCTCAATGCTTATACCAAACCTGAGACCCTTCCTATAGCATGAGATGTGATATCCAACTGCTTCCCATTCCAATCCTGAGACCCTTCCTATAGCATGAGATGTGATATCTCAATGCTTCTAATACCAAACCTGAGATCCTTCCTCTAACATGAAATGTGATATCCAACTCTTTCCCTTTCCAAACCTAAGAGCCTAGCTATAGCATGAGATGTGATATCCAAGTCCTTCCCATTCCAACCCTTAGACCCTTCCTACAGCATGCAATATGATATCTCAATGATTCTAATAACAAACCTGAGACCCGTCCTTTAACATGAGATGGGATATCCAACTCCTTCCCATTCCAATCCTGAGACACTTCCGATAGCAGAGATGTGAAATCTCAATGCTTATACCAAACCTGAGACCCTTCCTATAACATGAGATGTGATATCCAAATCCTTCGCGTTCCAAACCTGAGACCCTTCCTTTAGCATGAGATGTGATATCCAGCACCTTCCCATTCCAATCCTGAGACACTTCCGATAGCATGAGATGTGATATCTCAATGCTTCTTATATCAAAACTGAGACCCTCCCTATAGCATGATATGTGATATCTAAGTCCTTCCCATTCC
Organism: Ambystoma mexicanum; assembly: GCF_040938575.1. NCBI lineage: Eukaryota > Metazoa > Chordata > Amphibia > Caudata > Ambystomatidae > Ambystoma > Ambystoma mexicanum. The sequence continues at coordinate 347,069,369 of NC_090936.1, forward strand.
AATCCTGAGACCCTCCCTATAGCATGAGATGTGATATCCAACTCCTTCCCATTCCAATCCTGAGACCCTTCCTATAGCATGAGATATGATATCTCAATACTTCTAATACCAAACGTGAGATCCTTCCGATAACATGAGATGTGATATCCAAATCCTTCCCCTTCCAAACCTGAGACCCTCCCTTTAGCATGAGATGTGATATCCAACTCCTTCCTATTCCAATCCTGAGACTCTTCTGATAGCATGAGATGTGATATCTCAATGCTTCTAATACCAAACCTGAGATCCTTCCGATAGCATGAGATGTGATATCTCAATGCTTCTAATACCAAACCTGAGATCCTTCCTATAACATGAGATGTGATATCCAAATCCTTCCCCTTCCAAACCTGAGACCCTCCCTTTAGCATGAGATGTGATATCCAACTCCTTCCCATTCCATTCCTGAGACCCTTCTGATAGCATGAAATGTGATATCTCAATGCCTCTAATACCAAACCTGAGATCCTACCTCTAACATGAAATGTGATATCCAACTCTTTCCCCTTCCAAACCTGAGAGCCTTCCTATAGCATGAGATGTGATATCCAAGTCCTTCCCATTCCAATCCTGAGACCCTTCCTATAGCTTGAGATGTGATATCCAACTCCTTCCCATTCCAATTCTGAGACCCTTCCTATACTATGTGACTTGATATCTCAATGCTTCTAATACCAAACGTGAGACCCGTAATATAACATGAGATGTGATATCCAAATCCTTCCCCTTCCAAACCTTAGACCCTTCCTTTATCATGAGATGTGATATCCAACTCCTTCCCATTCCAATCCTGAGACCCTTCCGATATCATGAGATGTGATATCTCAAAGCTTCTAATATCAAACTTGAGACCCTCCCTATAGCATGAGATGTGATATCCAAGTCCTTCCCATTCCAATCCTGAGACCCTTCCTATAGCATGAGATGTGATATCTCAATGCTTCTAATACCAAACCTGAGACCCTTCCTATAACATGAGATGGGAATATCCAACTCCTTCCCATTCCAATCCTGAGACCCTTCCGATAGCAGAGATGTGATATCTCAATGCTTATACCAAACCTGAGATCCTTCCTATAACATGAGATGTGATATCCAACTCCTTCCCATTCCAATCCTGAGACACTTCCTATAGCATGAGATGTGATATCTCACTGCTTATACCAAACCTGAGACCCTTCCCATGGCATGAGATGTGATATCCAACTCCTTCCCATTCCAAACCTCAGACCCTTCCTATAGCATGAGATGTGATATCTCAATGCTTCTAATATCAAACTTGAGACCCTACCTATAGCATGAGATGTGATATACAAGTCCTTCCCATTCCAATCCTGAGACACTTCCTATAGCATGAGATGTGATATCCAACTCCTTCCCATTCCAATCCTGAGACCCTTTCTATAGCATGAGATATGATATCTCAATACTTCTAATACCAAACGTGAGATCCTTCCGAAAACATGAGATGTGATATCCAAATCCTTCCCCTTCCAAACCTGAGACCCTCCCTTTAGCATGAGATGTGATATCCAACTCCTTCCCATTCCAATCCTGAGACCCTTCTGATAGCATGAGATGTGATATCTCAATGCTTCTAATACCAAACCTGAGATCCTTCCGATAGCATGAGATGTGATATCTCAATGCTTCTAATACCAAACCTGAGATCCTTCCTATAACATGAGATGTGATATCCAAATCCTTCCCCTTCCTAACCTGAGACCCTCCCTTTAGCATGAGATGTGATATCCAACTCCTTGCCATTCCATTCCTGAGACCCTTCTGATAGCATGAGATGTGATATCTCAATGCCTCTAATACGAAACCTGAGATCCTACCTCTAACATGAAATGTGATATCCAACTCTTTCCCCTTCCAAACCTGAGAGCCTTCCTATAGCATGAGATGTGATATCCAAGTCCTTCCCATTCCAATCCTGAGACCCTTCCTATAGCTTGAGATGTGATATCCAACTCCTTCCCATTCCAATTCTGAGACCCTTCCTATACTCTGAGACTTGATATCTCAATGCTTCTAATACCAAACCTGAGACCCGTAATATAACATGAGATGTGATATCCAAATCCTTCCCCTTCCAAACCTTAGACCCTTCCTTTATCATGAGATGTGATATCCAACTCCTTCCCATTCCAATCCTGAGACCCTTCCGATATCATGAGATGTGATATCTCAAAGCTTCTAATATCAAACTTGAGACCCTCCCTATAGCATGAGATGTGATATCCAAGTCCTTCCCATTCCAATCCTGAGACCCTTCCTATAGCATGAGATGTGATATCTCAATGCTTATACCAAACCTGAGACCCTTCCTATGGCATGAGATGTGATATCCAACTCCTTGCCATTCAAATCCTGAGACCCTTCCTATAGCATGAGAAGGGATATCCAACTCCTTCCCAATCCAATCCTGAGACCCTTCCGATAGCAGAGACGTGATATCTCAATGCTTCTACCAAACCTGAGACCCTTCCTTTAGCATGAGATGTGATATCCAAATCCTTCACATTCCAATCCTGAGACCCTTCCTTTAGCATGAGATGTGATATCCAAATCCTTCACATTCCAATCCTGAGACCCTTCCTATAACATGAGATGTGATATCCAATTCCTTCCCATTCCAAACCTGAGACCCTTCCTATTGGATGAGTTGTGATATCCAACTCCTTCCCATTCCAACCCTGAGACCCTTCCTATAGCATGAGATGTGATGTCTCAATGCTTCTAATACCAAACCTGAGATCCTTCCTATAACATGAGATGTGATATCCAACTCCTTTCATTCCAATCCTGAGACCCGTCCTATAGCATGAGATGTGATATCTCAATGCTTATACCAAACCTGAGACCCTTCCTATAGCATGAGATGTGGTATCCAACTCCTTCCCATTCCAATCCTGAGACCCTTCCGATATCATGAGATTTGTTATCTCAATGCTTCTAATATCAAACTTGAGACCCTCCCTATAGCATGAGATGTGACATCCAAGTCCTTCCCATTCCAATCCTGAGACCCTTCCTATAGCATGAGATGTGATATCTCTATGCTTCTACTACCAAACCTGAGACCCTTCCTATAACATGAGATGGGATATCCAACTCCTTCCCATTCCAATCCTGAGACCCTTCCGATAGCAGAGATGTGATATCTCAATGCTTATACCAAACCTGAGACCCTTCCTATGGCCTGAGATGTCATATACAACTCCTTCCCATTCCAATCCTGAGACCCTTCCTTTAGCATAAGATGTGATATCTCAATGCTTATACCAAATCTGAGACCCTTCCTATAGCATGAGATGTGATATCCAAATCCTTCCCATTCCAATCCTGAGACCCTTCCTATAGCATGAGATGTGATATCTCAATGCTTATACCAAACCTGAGAGCCTACCTATAGCATGAGATGTGATATCCAAGTCCATCCCATTCCAATCCTTAGACCCTTCCTACAGCATGCGATGTGATATCTCAATGATTCTAATACCAAACCAGAGACTCTTACTATAACATGAGATGGGATATCCAACTCCTTCCCATTCCAATCCTGAGCCGCTTCCGATAGCAGAGATGTGATATCTCAATGCTTATACCAAACCTGAGACCCTTCCTATAACATGAGATGTGATATCCAACTCCTTCCCGTTCCAAACCTGAGACACTAACTATAGCATATGTGATATCCAACTCCTTCCCATTCCAAACATGAGACCCTTCCAATAGCAAGAAAGTAATATCCAACTCCTACCCATTCCAATCCTGAGACCCTTCCTATAGCAAGAGATGTGATATCCAAATCCTTCCCATTCCAATCCTGAGACCCTTCCTATAACATGAGATGTGATATCCAACTCCTTCCCATTCCAACCTGAGACACTTCCTATAGCATGAGAAGGGATATCCAACTCCTTCCCAATCCAATCCTGAGACCCTTCCGATAGCAGAGATGTGATATCTCAATGCTTATACCAAACCTGAGACCCTTCCTATGGCATGAGATGTGATATCCAACTCCTTGCAATTCAAATCCTGAGACCCTTCCTATAGCATGAGAAGGGATATCCAACTCCTTCCCAATCCAATCCTGAGACCCTTCCGAGGGCAGAGACGTGATATCTCAATGCTTCTACCAAACCTGAGACCCTTCCTTTAGCATGAGATGTGATATCCAATTCCTTCCCATTCCAAACCTGAGACCCTTCCTATTGGATGAGATGTGATATCCAACTCCTTCCCATTCCAACCCTGAGACCCTTCCTATAGCATGAGATGTGATGTCTCAATGCTTCTAATACCAAACCTGAGATCCTTCCTATAAAATGAGATGTGATATCCAACTCCTTCCATTCCAATCCTGAGACCCGTCTTAGAGCATGAGATGTGATATCTCAATGCTTATACCAAACCTGAGACCCTTCCTATAGCATGAGATGTGATATCCAACTACTTCCCATTCCAATCCTGAGACCCTTCCTATAGCATGAGATGTGATATCTCAATGCTTCTAATACCAAACCTGAGATCCTTCCTCTAACATGAAATGTGATATCCAACTCCTTCCCTTTCCAAACCTAAGAGCCTATCTATAGCATGAGATGTGATATCCAAGTCCTTCCCATTCCAACCCTTAGACCCTTCCTACAGCATGCAATATGATATCTCAATGATTCTAACAACAAACTTGAGACCCGTCCTATAACATGAGATGGGATATCTAACTCCTTCCCATTCCAATCCTGAGACACTGCTGATAGCAGAGATGTGATATCTCAATGCTTATACCAAACCTGAGACCCTTCCTATAACATGAGATGTGATATCCAAATCCTTCCCGTTCCAAACCTGAGACCCTTCCTTTAGCATGAGATGTGATATCCAGCTCCTTCCCATTCCAATCCTGAGACACTTCCGATAGCATGAGATGTGATATCTCAATGCTTCTAATATCAAAACTGAGACCCTCCCTATAGCATGATATGTGATATCTAAGTCCTTCCCATTCCAATCCTGAGACACTCCCTATAGCATGAGATGTGATATCCAACTCTTTCCCATTCCAATCCTGAGACCCTTCCTATAGCATGAGATATGATATCTCAATACTTCTAATACCAAACGTGAGATCCTTCCGATAACATGAGATGTGATATCCAAATCCTTCCCCTTCCAAACCTGAGACCCTCCCTTTAGCATGAGATGTGATATCCAACTCCTTCCCATTCCAATCCTGAGACCCTTCTGATAGCATGAGATGTGATATCTCAATGCTTCTAATACCAAACCTGAGATCCTTCCGATAGCATGAGATGTGATATCTCAATGCTTCTAATACCAAACCTGAGATCCTTCCTATAACATGAGATGTGATATCCAAATCCTTCCCCTTCCAAACCTGAGACCCTCCCTTTAGCATGAGATGTGATATCCAACTCCTTCCCATTCCATTCCTGAGACCCTTCTGATAGCATGAGATGTGATATCTCAATGCCTCTAATACGAAACCTGAGATCCTACCTCTAACATGAAATGTGATATCCAAGTCCTTCCCATTCCAATCCTGAGACCCTTCCTATAGCTTGAGATGTGATATCCAACTCCTTCCCATTCCAATTCTGAGACCCTTCCTATACTCTGAGACTTGATATCTCAATGATTCTAATACCAAACCTGAGACCCGTAATATAACATGAGATGTGATATCCAAATCCTTCCCCTTCCAAACCTTAGACCCTTCCTTTATCATGAGATGTGATATCCAACTCCTTCCCATTCCAATCCTGAGACCCTTCCGATATCATGAGATGTGATATCTCAAAGCTTCTAATATCAAACTTGAGACCCTCCCTATAGCATGAGATGTGATATCCAAGTCCTTGCCATTCCAATCCTGAGACCCTTCCTATAGCATGAGATGTGATATCTCAATGCTTCTAATACCAAACCTGAGACCCTTCCTATAACATGAGATGGGAATATCCAACTCCTTCCCATTCCAATCCTGAGACCCTTCCGATAGCAGAGATGTGATATCTCAATGCTTATACCAAACCTGAGACCCTTCCTATGGCATGAGATGTGATATCCAACTCCTTGCCATTCAAATCCTGAGACCCTTCCTATAGCATGAGAAGGGATATCAAACTCCTTCCCAATCCAATCCTGAGACCCTTCCGATAGCAGAGACGTGATATCGCAATGCTTCTACCAAACCTGAGACCCTTCCTTTAGCATGAGATGTGATATCCAAATCCTTCACATTCCAATCCTGAGACCCTTCCTATAGCATGAGATGTGATATCTCAATGCTTCTAATACCAAACCTGAGATCCTTCCTATAACATGAGATGTGATATCCAATTCCTTCCCATTCCAAACCTGAGACCCTTCCTATTGGATGAGATATGATATCCAACTCCTTCCGATTCCAACCCTGAGACCCTTCCTATAGCATGAGATGTGATGTCTCAATGCTTCTAATACCAAACCTGAGATCCTTCCTATAACATGAGATGTGATATCCAACTCCATCCATTCCAATCCTGAGACCCGTCCTATAGCATGAGATGTGATATCTCAATGCTTATACCAAACCTGAGACCATTCCTATAGCATGAGATGTGATATCCAACTACTTCCCATTCCAATCCTGAGACCCTTCCTATAGCATGAAATTTGATATCTCAATGCTTCTAATACCAAACCTGAGATCCTTCCTCTAACATGAAATGTGATATCCAACTCCTTCCCTTTCCAAACCTAAGAGCCTATCTATAGCATGAGATGTGATATCCAAGTCCTTCCCATTCCAATCCTTAGACCCTTCCTACAGCATGCAATTTGATATCTCAATGATTCTAATAACAAACCTGAGACCCGTCCTATAGCATGAGATATGATATCCAAGTCCTTCCCATTCCAATCCTGAGACCCTTCCTATAACATGAAATGTGATATCCAACTCCTTCCCATTCCAACCTGAGACCCTTCCTATAGCTTGAGGTGTGATATCCAACTTCTTCCAAATCCAATACTGATACCCTTCCGATAGCATGAGATGTGATATCTCAATGCTTCTAATACCAAACCTGAGACCCGTCCTATAACATGAGATGTGATATCCAAATCCTTCCCCTTCCAAACCTTAGACCCTTCCTTTATCATGAGATGTGATATCCAACTCCTTCCCATTCCAATCCTGAGACAGTTCCGATATCATGATATTTGTTATCTCAATGCTTCTAATATCAAACTTGAGACCCTCCCTATAGCATGAGATGTGACATCCAAGTCCTTCCCATTCCAATCCTCAGACCCTTCCTATAGCATGAGATGTGATATCTCAATGATTCTAATACCAAACCAGAGACTCTTCCTATAACATGAGATGGGATATCCAACTCCTTCCCATTCCAATCCTGAGACCCTTCCGATAGCAGAGATGTGATATCTCAATGCTTATACCAAACCTGAGACCCTTCCTATAACATGAGATGTGATATCCAACTCCTTCCCGTTCCAAACCTGAGACACTAACTATAGCATATGTGATATCCAACTCCTTCCCATTCCAAACATGAGACCCTTCCTATAGCAAGAAAGTAATATCCAACTCCTACCCATTCCAATCCTGAGACCCTTCCTATAGCAAGAGATGTGATATCCAAATCCTTCCCATTCCAATCCTGAGACCCTTCCTATAACATGAGATGTGATATCCAACTCCTTCCCATTCCAACCTGAGACACTTCCTATAGCATGAGAAGGGATATCCAACTCCTTCCCAATCCAATCCTGAGACCCTTCCGATAGCAGAGATGTGATATCTCAATGCTTATACCAAACCTGAGACCCTTCCTATGGCATGAGATGTGATATCCATCTCCTTGCCATTCAAATCCTGAGACCCTTCCTATAGCATGAGATGTGATATCTCTATGCTTCTAATACCAAACCTGAGACCCTTCCTATAACATGAGATGGGATATCCAACTCCTTCCCATTTCAATCCTGAGACCCTTCCGATAGCAGAGATGTGATATCTCAATGCTTATACCAAACCTGAGAACCTTCCTATGGCCTGAGTTGTCATATACAACTCCTTCCCATTCCAATCCTGAGACCCTTCCTTTAGCATGAGATGTGATATCTCAATGCTTATACCAAATCTGAGACCCTTCCTATAGCATGAGATGTGATATCCAATTCCTTCCCTTTCCAATCCTGAGACCCTTCCTATAGCATGAGATGTGATATCTCAATGCTTATACCAAACCTGAGAGCCTACCTATAGCATGAGATGTGATATCCAAGTCCATCCCATTCCAATCCTTAGACCCTTCCTACAGCATGCGATGTGATATCTCAATGATTCTAATACCAAACCAGAGACTCTTCCTATAACATGAGATGGGATATCCAATTCCTTCCCATTCCAATCCTGAGCCGCTTCCGATAGCAGAGATGTGATATCTCAATGCTTATAACAAACCTGAGACCCTTCCTATAACATGAGATGTGATATCCAACTCCTTCCCGTTCCAAACCTGAGACACTAACTATAGCATATGTGATATCCAACTCCTTCCCATTCCAAACATGAGACCCTTCCTATAGCAAGAAAGTAATATCCAACTCCTACCCATTCCAATCCTGAGACCCTTCCTATAGCAAGAGATGTGATATCCAACTCCTTCCCATTCCAACCTGAGACACTTCCTATAGCATGAGAAGGGATATCCAACTCCTTCCCAATCCAATCCTGAGACCCTTCCGATAGCAGAGATGTGATATCTCAATGCTTATACCAAACCTGAGACCCTTCCTATAACATGAGATGTGATATCCAAATCCTTCCCATTCCAATCCTGAGACCCTTCCTATAACATGAGATGTGATATCCAACTCCTTCCCATTCCAACCTGAGGCACTTCCTATAGCATGAGAAGGGATATCCAACTCCTTCCCAATCCAATCCTGAGACCCTTCCGATAGCAGAGATGTGATATCTCAATGCTTATACCAAACCTGAGACCCTTCCTATGGCATGAGATGTGATATCCAACTCCTTCCCAATCCAATCCTGAGACCCTTCCGATAGCAGAGACGTGATATCTCAATGCTTCTACCAAACCTGAGACCCTTCCTTTAGCATGAGATGTGATATCCAAATCCTTCACATTCCAATCCTGAGACCCTTCCTATAGCATGAGATGTGATATCTCAATGCTTCTAATACCAAACCTGAGATCCTTCCTCTAACATGAAATGTGATATCCAACTCCTTCCCTTTCCAAACCTAAGAGCCTATCTATAGCATGAGATGTGATATCCAAGTCCTTCACATTCCAACCCTTAGACCCTTCCTACAGCATGCAATATGATATATCAATGATTCTAATAACAAACCTGAGACCCGTCCTATAACATGAGATGGGATATCCAACTCCTTCCCATTCCAATCCTGAGACACTTCCGATAGCAGAGATGTGATATCTCAATGCTTATACCAAACCTGAGACCCTTCCTATAACATGAGATGTGATATCCAAATCCTTCCCGTTCCAAACCTGAGACCCTTCCTTTAGCATGAGATGTGATATCCAGCTCCTTCCCATTCCAATCCTGAGACACTTCCGATAGCATGAGATGTGATATCTCAATGCTTCTAATATAAAAACTGAGACCCTCTCTATAGCATGATATGTGATATCTAAGTCCTTCCCATTCCAATCCTGAGACCCTCCCTATAGCATGAGATGTGATATCCAACTCCTTCCCATTCCAATCCTGAGACCCTTGCTATAGCATGAGATATGATATCTCAATACTTCTAATACCAAACGTGAGATCCTTCCGATAACATGAGATGTGATATCCAAATCCTTCCCCTTCCAAACCTGAGACCCTCCCTTTAGCATGAGATGTGATATACAACTCCTTCCTATTCCAATCCTGAGACTCTTCTGATAGCATGAGATGTGATATCTCAATGCTTCTAATACCAAACCTGAGATCCTTCCGAAAGCATGAGATGTGATATCTCAATGCTTCTAATACCAAACCTGAGATCCTTCCTATAACATGAGATGTGATATCCAATTCCTTCCCATTCCAAACCTGAGACCCTTCCTATTGGATGAGATGTGATATCCAACTCCTTCCCATTCCAACCCTGAGACCCTTCCTATAGCATGAGATGTGATGTCTCAATGCTTCTAATACCAAACCTGAGATCCTTCCTATAACATGAGATGTGATATCCAACTCCTTCCATTCCAATCCTGAGACCCGTCCTATAGCATGAGATGTGATATCTCAATTCTTATACCAAACCTGAGACCCTTCCTATAGCATGAGATGTGATATCCAACTGCTTCCCATTCCAATCCTGAGACCCTTCCTATAGCATGAGATGTGATATCTCAATGCTTCTAATACCAAACCTGAGATCCTTCCTCTAACATGAAATGTGATATCCAACTCCTTCCCTTTCCAAACCTAAGAGCCTATCTATAGCATGAGATGTGATATCCAAGTCCTTCACATTCCAACCCTTAGACCCTTCCTACAGCATGCAATATGATATATCAATGATTCTAATAACAAACCTGAGACCCGTCCTATAACATGAGATGGGATATCCAACTCCTTCCCATTCCAATCCTGAGACACTTCCGATAGCAGAGATGTGATATCTCAATGCTTATACCAAACCTGAGACCCTTCCTATAACATGAGATGTGATATCCAAATCCTTCCCGTTCCAAACCTGAGACCCTTCCTTTAGCATGAGATGTGATATCCAGCTCCTTCCCATTCCAATCCTGAGACACTTCCGATAGCATGAGATGTGATATCTCAATGCTTCTAATATAAAAACTGAGACCCTCTCTATAGCATGATATGTGATATCTAAGTCCTTCCCATTCCAATCCTGAGACCCTCCCTATAGCATGAGATGTGATATCCAACTCCTTCCCATTCCAATCCTGAGACCCTTGCTATAGCATGAGATATATCTCAATACTTCTAATACCAAACGTGAGATCCTTCCGATAACATGAGATGTGATATCCAAATCCTTCCCCTTCCAAACCTGAGACCCTCCCTTTAGCATGAGATGTGATATCCAACTCCTTCCTATTCCAATCCTGAGACTCTTCTGATAGCATGAGATGTGATATCTCAATGCTTCTAATACCAAACCTGAGATCCTTCCGAAAGCATGAGATGTGATATCTCAATGCTTCTAATACCAAACCTGAGATCCTTCCTATAACATGAGATGTGATATCCAAATCCTTCCCCTTCCAAACCTGAGACCCTCCTTTTAGCATGAGATGTGATATCCAACTCCTTCCCATTCCATTCCTGAGACCCTTCTGATAGCATGAGATGTGATATCTCAATGCCTCTAATACCAAACCTGAGATCCTACCTCTAACATGAAATGTGATATCCAACTCTTTCCCCTTCCAAACCTGAGAGCCTTCCTATAGCATGAGATGTGATATCCAAGTCCTTCCAATTCCAATCCTGAGACCCTTCCTATAGCTTGAGATGTGATATCCAACTCCTTCCCATTCCAATTCTGAGACCCTTCCTATACTATGAGACTTGATATCTCAATGCTTCTAATACCAAACCTGAGACCCGTAATATAACATGAGATGTGATATCCAAATCCTTCCCCTTACAAACCTTAGACCCTTCCTTTATCATGAGATGTGATATCCAACTCCTTCCCATTCCAATCCTCAGACCCTTCCGATATCATGAGATGTGATATCTCAAAGCTTCTAATATCAAATTTGAGACCCTCCCTATAGCATGAGATGTGATATCCAAGTCCTTCCCATTCCAATCCTGAGACCCTTCCTATAGCATGAGATGTGATATCTCAATGCTTCTAATACCAAACCTGAGACCCTTCCTATAACATGAGATGGGAATATCCAACTCCTTCCCATTCCAATCCTGAGACCCTTCCGATAGCAGAGATGTGATATCTCAATGCTTATACCAAACCTGAGATCCTTCCTATAACATGAGATGTGATATCCAACTCCTTCCCATTCCAATCCTGAGACACTTCCTATAGCATGAGATGTGAAATCTCACTGCTTATACCAAACCTGAGACCCTTCCCATAGCATGAGATGTGATATCCAACTCCTTCCCATTCCAATCCTCAGACCCTTCCTATAGCATGAGATGTGATATCTCAATGCTTATAATATCAAACTTGAGACCCTACCTATAGCATGAGATGTGATATCCAAGTCCTTCCCATTCCAATCCTGAGACACTTCCTATAGCATGAGATGTGATATCTCAATGCTTCTAATACCAAACCTGAGACTCTTCCTATAACATGAGATGGGATATCCAACTCCTTCCCATTCCAATCCTGAGACCTGTAAGGATATTTGGCGTGTTACAGCACAGAGTACAGCACTACTACACATGTAGCATTTTTTTTTTTGCAGCACCACCACAAGGGTGCGGTGCATTGCTATATGTGTTACCAGATTAACAAGGAAAGACAGGCCATTCAGTCAAAAACGATTTTAACATATAAGATGCAAATCTATTTTTACAGTTAAAAGTACACGTGCACATTCAAAAATGCACACTATTTTTCACCTGAAATGCCTATGGTGCGAGAGACACATTTGAAAATAATAACTAACCTTACTGACAACTAACATGACTAATGAAACATAATCCACTAATAAAAATGTGTCTCCACTGCAGAATTAGGCATATTCTGAAAGTGAACTTTTAAACGCACATCCATTTTTTTCTCTGTTCTCTCTGCTGCCCTGTCCACATAACTACAAGAAGCAAATGGGCTCGAAAGAACAGGAAATCAGTTGGTTACAAAGTATTACTATAAAAATGAGCCATTGTGTAGAGAAGGAGGAGATGGCGTGATTGATTCTGATTGGAGCAGCGTCATAGCAAGTATCATGCTAGAGGGAGTGATCAGGCTTTTTGCTGGGGGAAGTTTGAGGGAGGAGAAAGGCAGTCGAGATTGGGGAGAGCTGAAAGAAGGACCTTTCCACTGGCTGAGGCATTCCTATCTGCAAAAGCTGAGAATTCCAGGCAATGACCCCGGTTTGAGAAGGCAAGCGTTCCTTTTTACTGGAGTTAATCTTCAAGGGAGCCACATTCAGAAAGAGAACAGCCAAAGAGAACAACTAAAAAGATAAGGTAATTACAGAATTGTGGGAGCTGAGTGTGTACGATAATATGCAGTCAGTGTAGGATTCCTGTGCATGCCTTAATCAAATGCTAATGTTGCAATTTGAGTTCTGTTCTCCGCCACTCTCTTTGCAGTGTGTCATAGACAATGCTTTTACTGTACCATTTTATTTATTTCTGTAAAGAATGAGATCGTGTTTAATTGCAACTTTTATAATACAGAAAAATATTTGAAAACAGACGGGTGGTGTATTTACTATTTACCATTACAATGCTGATGATGTGGGGAGATTTTAAACAGTGCAATGGTCATTTTAAGACAGATGTGTGCATGTCAGATTCAGTATGAACAGTTGTGAGTGACTGTAGCATAGCTCGTTGGAGGTACATGAGCCAACGGGAAGAGAGACTCTCTGAACATAGCTCCCTACCGTATATAAGGTAGTGGAAATTACCACAAGATTACCATATATAGCTCTCTGTCGTAAATAAGTCAGTGAGATCGCCCATGGTGGCACACTAACACTGAAAAATATGGTATTCCTAAAATGTAGGTCTGAGGTCTCTCTAGTGATTACACGAAAAATCTAAGCAAAGATAAGGGATTCTGGACATTGGGGCCACAAATAAAACAAGGGAATTATGCTCACCAAAATACCACCAACCGCGCCTACCACCCACGCATACCAAATATGCATGCCTGGGTGCTGAAATAATGCATGTTCACTGTATTATTTTTGTACATGGCCCAATCTGAATACAAGGAGTGATTGTTGCTAAGTTATATTTCGGCGGTAAGAAAATACCGTCAGGCCCCAAATCTCCACAAAATACCCTACATATTTATGGTGCGTTGCAGGCCGGGAAAGTGATCATAGAGTACCTACTGGGCGTGGCAAGCGTGTCTCACACTGCCATTTGCACATTAAAGGGAACCCATTTTATAATAGCAGTGTGCCACTAAAAACGAATTTCAGAATGTCACAAAGGGAAACCACATTCTCAGATCTAGTGCAATATTTAGAGGCAAAGTTATTTGCACATGGGAATTGGTCTTCGAATAGCACGTTAGAATGGAGTAACCGCATTCAGGGTGAGGTGCAGAAAGAAAAACTAGACAATATTTTTGCAGAAGGCAGCATAATTCAGGTCTGCCTTACAAGATTATTGAATGCAGCCGATAAAAGTGCAGAGAAAGACTGTTTAATACGGCTATGCGGCAAAATATGGTTTATTTTAAACAAGTCCCTGCGAATGCAAGAGAATGATACTCAGCTAATTAACAGGTTAAAGACTGAATTAGAGGGGGCAAGTAAAAATCAGGAAATGTTGAGAGCAGAATTGGATGTATGCCAAAAAGACATGCAATTAAAATGCAGAGACTTTGATACTCAGTTATCCAAAAGCAAGAAACAATTTGAAGATAGTGAGCAAGAATTGGCACACTTAAAAGCCTTAGTGGATCACATTAGGCAGGATAAAGATGAGGTTGTTTCAGAAATGCAGATTTTACAAAAAGAACATTGTGAAAAAGAAGGTGATCTCCAGAGTGCAGAACAAGAAATGATTAAAATGATCCAAGAAAGAGACAAGAGAAATAAAGAGTTCAATGAATGCCAAATGCAAATGTGCGAAATGCAGGAGGTGATTAATAAAATGAGTGATAAAATAATTATTTGCAAAATGAAGCAACCAGACTCCTTAAAAAGTGTAAGGACTTAGAACAGCAAATGTGCATTCCCAGGTCCCAGGAGAGGCGGCAGGGTACCACATTCAATGGAGTGGAGGTGAATTCTAGCTCTGCCCAAAGAGCTAGTGCTCCAGTGACTGGGCCGGTGACTGAACTTGGTTGCAGCGCCATTGAGGGATTTGATACTCTCATTGGGGGCAGCCACCAATATCATACACCTGAAAACAGGATTGAATCACAAAATAGTGCAATTCCATGTATTGCAACAAGTAGCCCCATAAAAATAATGAAATCCATTAAAGCCCTGATCAAACCATTTAAAAAGGGAGGTGAATGCTGCATTGAGGATCACTTAGAAGCGGTGCATGACATTTTTAAAGCACTCCAGATACCTAAGGAACAGTACAGACAATATTTTCATTTAACTTTAGATGCCCCGACGGCCAGCATCATAAGGGGATTAAATGAACAGCAGAATATGACATGGCTGGAGTTTGAAAAAGAAATTAGGCGTCATTTTTCTCCTTTTCAGTCATTGCAGGAGGCAAAGAAAGTCGCGTACACAATTACTGCTGGACCTAATACATCCCCTCGCCAATTTTTACAAGACTTAAAAAGAGCATTCTCTCGCTTTGATGTATCTTTTGACTCAAATTCCAATGAGTTTAAAACTGCATACTTCTATGGGATACAGAAAGACATCATATCCCAATTGGTCTGTGAATTTGACCGTGACAAGTCCCTTGAATGGATTGTACATCAAAGCACAAAGCTATATGAGGTACTCTACTGTCAGGGTAGAGAAAGTGATAAAATGAAAGATACTAGGCCTAAACCTAAAGAACCCTCAGCCACAGTAATGGAAATCAGGTCAGCCAAAATGTCCCTTGAGTCTGCTCAAAGCCAAGGTAAAAATAATGTGACACCTGAACAAAGGGGTAATCAACAACGATCGCCA
Organism: Ambystoma mexicanum; assembly: GCF_040938575.1. NCBI lineage: Eukaryota > Metazoa > Chordata > Amphibia > Caudata > Ambystomatidae > Ambystoma > Ambystoma mexicanum. The sequence goes on from NC_090936.1 coordinate 347,085,283, forward strand.
TTTCCTGTACCAATGTTCCAAACACATGATCCTAGTAATAGAGTTGAGCTACATCAGCCCTAGGTATTTAGGGGATAGACCCCGGGTAGGATATCGGCCTGATATGGCAGGTATGAACAATAACCAGAGACAAAATCAAGATCAAAGAAATGATGGTCCCTACCAGTCATTAGGGACACAGAGCAGATTTGATCCCAGCACCATGATATATGGTAATCAGGATAGGCCCCGATATGTAGATCGATTTACTGATAATGGAAATCAACATAGGGGCCAGTACCCACAATCTGAGAGACAGGACATGAGGCAAAACGTTAACTACAGTCCACGCCAGTACAATGATTCCCCACCAGGGGACTATAATCAAAGGATGGGTGCAACCCGCTCCCCTCCACAAATGAATCAAGAGTTCAGAAACCATCCCAACCGACATCAATCACCTGAGAGGTATCAGAATAGATCCAATCAGGGGGAAAACAACCAATATCGACCTAGGCCACAGAAAGAGGATCCTAGAGAGATGGAAAGGTTCCAGTGCCTTGAGGCCCAAGTGAAAATGTTAGCTGAGCAAATAGGAAAGCTCTATACAGCGCAAAAACAACCTTCCAAAGAGGGGGCTGATGGCCATAGCAATGACCGGGGGGCTTCCGAAAAGTGACTAAGTACTCATGATAACTGCAGTGCCAAAATGACTGATTGCTCTGATATAATTTTGCATAACGACTCTGAGATGCCTAATGGATTAAAAATGAAAGTACCAGTAAATGAAATTGTGACAGAAAGTGCAAATACTTCTAAAAAAGAGGTACGGTTTAACTTAGAGCTAAATAAAACAGTAAAGATTTGCACAAATGAAAAAGAAACATTAGGAATTCCAAAAGAACAAAGGGACAGATTTAAGAAAAATGACTCATGCATGGGGAATACCAGTGAACAGGGAGTAAGTGGGGATGCCATAGCTCCTTCCCTGGGCAAGCAAAACAATGACCAAACACAGACAGAAAAAGGAAATACTCACAAGGAGGGTACAAGTCAATCACCTGAAGAATTCTTTGAGCCACATATTTTTGAAGAGGCTGAAAGGGCTGGTATTACACTAAATGATCACAAATGCACAGAATTAAAAAATGACAAATTGCTGAATGATGTTGTTACACATGTTCAGTTGGAGGATTGTAATGGGGTCTCTGATGTTACCCAGATGGATGGGCGAACAGTGGCCACACTCCAAAAAACCTCTGATCATGGAGAAATGAATAAAGTCTCTCGCGCAGAAATGGGTGAAAAGGAGGGAAAAATGTCTTTCCATTTACCAATGTGCTTAGCCAAAAGTGAGAAAGAACTGAGAAAGGTGAGCCCTGAAATCAGTAAGAATTCACATTTCTTATGTGTATTAGAGGAAGTTGAGGACAGATATTATGCACCCATCACTGTAGAAGAAAAATGCCACACCTTTGCTATGATTGACACTGGTGCACAGGCCACAATTATGTCCAAGGAGCTGGTAAAGAGTATCAATGAAGGGAGGCCTCCACAGAGTCAGATCACAGTGAAGGCAAATCAAGGCCCAGTGCATAACTTTAATGGGGAGGAGGTGCCCATCATAGGTGTAACTGAGGTTGACATAAAAATAGGAAAGCACAGAATGAAACAAGAGGTATTGATCACATCTATTTGTGAAATTCCATTTCTGATGGGGACAGATTGCCTGAAAAGATTGTCTCCTCTCATAGATGGGGTGAATGGAGTGCTGTGGTCCTTAACCAAAAAACCATTGAGGCCTAAGAAACTAAAATCACAAAACAGCAATATAAATGAATGTCACACCGTTGCCAAAACAAATGATGCTGTGGAGGTATATCTCCAGAATAGCTGCATACCTAGTGTCACTGTTATATTAATGTGTCAAGACAAAATGCAGAGCGACAATGAAAAACTACCTGTACAAATATACTTGGACCCAAGGAAAGATTGGCAGACTGCCATAGATGAGCACACATTATGTTTCTACTTAAAAGAGAAAACATGCAAACAGAATATTGCTCCTAAAACAGATTCAGAAAAACACATTACCACTCTGGCAGAAATACACATGGAAGATGAGCAACCATGGGTTCATGTTGGTATAAATGATTATCTTAAAACAATAAAAGCCACTTTAGCGCTTGAACATGAAAGGAGTTTCATTAATGAGAAATTGTTGCAAAAAATTATGGAGAGGGAAGAAATCCCGAAATTTAGGATTAAAAACCAATATGTTTCTGGGTTGGACAGTCCAGAATTTGAAAACCGAATTGCAGGCAGATGCATGCTTAAAATTAGCATTGGGCAGAAAACAATTTACCATAATGTATGGATAGTGAGTGGAGCACAAAATGAATTTTACATGGGCAATGACATCATGCACAGAATGTGTATGGTGTTAGATTTCCTTAATCAAAAAATATGGTCACGCCTAGGTGGTCCGGCACCTGAATTTGAAGACAAAAGAAGGGCTTATCATTGTGCACAACTGGTTCCTTATGTAATCGAATTACAAATGAGGAAAAATACTATTATTCCTGCATTTACAAAACAGTTTGCAATAACACTGAAATGCAAAAATGGACAGCAGATGAAAGGCTCTGATGCATTTGTATGCCTGAATGAATCCATAAAACAGCAAGGCCTGGATTATGAATACATTCCATTGGTAGACATTGGTGAGGGATCTGTAAAAATCATGGTAAATAATAAAGGTTGTCAGGATATTCATTTAGAGGAAAACTCCCCATTAGGAATGGCTATACAAAAGTCACATTATACGGCAGATTTAAATAACATGGTGATTGGGAATATTCCTAAAAAATATGTAGATGCCAAGGGCGAGTTGCCAGAACACCTGGACTCTCAGCCCAAAGGAATATTTAAAATTCATTCTGTGTATCCTTATGATTCAAATGAGACAGTGTGCTGCCATCAAGAGGATTGCATAATATTTAATTTAAATGAAAATGAAACAGGAAATCAGCCCATTGAAGTGGAAGCTGATATGCCAAAATATTTGAAAGTGGCAGCTCTACAAAAAGACACAGCCACACAGTTAGAGGAAAGCGCTGAGATTCCTTTACCAGAAGAGTTTCTAGAATTTTCCAGAATGGTAGAAGAGCAGATCTCCTTAGCGGATGCATGTGACAGCGATAAGGATAGGGACGACCTGAGGGAAATATTTATGGAGTTTAAGGATGTATTTGGAAAAGATGCTTATGATTGTGGTTTAACTGATTTACATGTGGCCACACTACCAGAAGGTTGTAGCAGAAATCCAGTGTTTGTACGCCAGTATAGACTACCGCTGGCATGTTTAGAATCATTGGCAGAGATTATAAAAAATTTGGAATCACGGGGAATAATCAGGCCCATTCATAGCACATCCAATACGCCTATTTTAGGTGTGTTAAAGCCAAATGGTCAATGGCGGCTGTGTGCAGACTTAAGAGAGTTAAATAAAAGAGTACCAATATCTAGATGGCCACTGCCATTCATTGATCAGGGCCTAGCTCAGATACATGGTTCAAATGTATTTACCACATTAGATCTCACCTCTGGATATTGGTGCGTGCCATTGGCAGAGGAGATACAACACTTATTTTCCTTTACATTTGACAGGACTCAATATGCCTGGCGTAGAGCTCCATTCGGGTACATCAATAGTGGGAGTGAATTTGGCATATTTTTGAGAAAGGCCATGCCGGATGCAGCGGAAAGAGGAACAATAGTTTATGTGGATGATGTCCTGATAAAAAATGAAAGCCTGAAAAGCCATTTTGATGAAATAAGACATGTACTTGGCCAATTGCAGAAAGCAGGCGCCAAAGTATCTTTGCAAAAAGCACAATGGTGCAAGAAAAAAGTGAACTTTCTAGGGCATGAAGTGACTGAACATGGGCTAAATCCACAAAGGAAGAAAATAGAGGCCATACAAAGATTAAAAGATCCTAAAAATGTGAAAGGAGTAAAAAGTTTATTAGGGTTGACAGGCTATAACAGAAAGTTCATTGAAAATTATGCAGAAATCACTCAACCATTGACTAAACTGCTTAAACTGAATACTCCCTGGAAATGGGAAAGAGGGCAGTCTGATGCAGTGGCTAAATTAAAGGAATGTCTTGTAAAGGCACCATGTTTAGCATACCCCATAAAGGACAGGGATTTCTTTATGGAAATAGGTTTTTCTGAACATTGTATGTCAGCAGTGTTATCACAAAAACACGATTTGAATCACAAAACCATTGCATATGCAAGTAAGGCATTTTCCCAAGTTGAAATGAAATTTAATGAATGTGAAAAGGCCCTATTAACCACTGTGTGGGCGCTACAACATTTCCGCCCCATTGTTCAGGGAGAAAAGGTGATTATTGAAACAAATCATCAACCTTTGCAATTTTTAGAGAGTAAAAGAATTAGATCAGGCAATCTAGCACAATCCAGAATCACTTCATGGACGCTGGCATTACAAGGTTTTCCCGTAGTAGTGAGATATGGACAAAATAAAAAGAGCCCAATTGCTCAAGGGTTAGCTGACTTACATGACTGTGCAGCTGAACAAATACCAAATGAAATGGAAGTGGAAACTAGTTTACAGGAATTTGAACAATCACCACACAAAGCTTTTGATGAAAAAACATGCAAGGATTTGCCAACTGTATATGTGGATGGTTGTGCTTTTCACATTGAAAATGACAGTAATAAACAATTAGTAGCAGGAATAGGAAATGTCTGGTTGAAATGTGAAGGCGTTCCCAGTATAGGGATGAGGATTGGAGATAGGAGCAGTCAGGTGGTGGAATTGGCAGCCATTTATAAAGCAATTGCTACTGCAGTTGATAAAAAGTTCAGTGAAATTGTCCTGGTGACTGATTCTGACTATGCACGGAATAGCTTTGTGGAGTATTTGCCTGGTTGGAAAGCAAGAGGCATGGTTACATACAACAAAAAGCCACTTAAACATGGAAAATGATACAAGCCATAGACAAATTGGTGTCAGAAAATAATTTAACAATATACTGGAGAAAAATTCGTGGGCATTTAAAAACACCAGGAGAGGATAAGGAGGGAAATGATAAGGCAGACCACCTGGCTAAGATTGGGGCTGTGATGGGAGAATTGCTACCTATTGATTATTTAATGGGTGAAATACAAATTGATGCAGTCACACGTTCTAAAGCACCAAAGGAGGTAGATCAACCGGTGGTGCAGTGGAGTCATGACACGCCAGACCAAGATTTGATTGAGGCACAAAAGAATGATCAAATTTTGGGAATCTATTATAATCATTTGATAGATCCTGAACAAAATCCTTTAACAGAAAATGATTGTATGGGAAAAGAAGAGTTGAGGGTGTTATTAAAGAACAAAACACGAATTAGATTACAGGATGGACTCATGATTAGAGAGTCCATAACAGGGCAAATACAGTGGGTAGTGCCCCTTTCATTCAGAGGACTAATGCTACACCATGCACATGATGCCATAACTGCAGGCCATAGAGGTTCACAAAAAACATTAGAAATACTAAAAGATTATGCTTACTGGCCTCATATGTCCCAAGATGTGGAATTATATACTAGAGGATGTCTAGTATGCGCCCAATTTAAACCTGCTTCACCAATGCATAGAGCACCATTGATGAAAAGAGGCCTAACTCTCCCATGGTCAGATTTGCAAATAGACTATGTAGGTCCTTTAAAAAGGTCGAGCAGGGGACACCGTTATATTTTGAGTGTGGTATGTTTGATGTCGAAGTGGATTGAGTGCATTCCTGCACCAGATTGTAGTGCGCAAACAGCAGCCACATTGCTGGTGAACCATGTGTTCTCAAGGTTTGGGTTGCCACAAAGAATTGAGTCAGACAGAGGAAGTCATTTCACAAGTACTCTAATGAGTAAGGTATGGCAAATACTAGGTGTGAAAAGGAAACTACATATCGCATATCGGGCGGCGTCTTCAGGTACAGTTGAAAGAAGCAATAGGTCTGTTGTGGATATTTTAAAGAAATTTGTGGCAGAAGCAGGTTCCAGCTGGGATTTGCGTTTACCATTGGTTTTGATGGCAATCAGGTTGACTCCTGCCAAAGCAACAGGTGTTAGCTCCCATGAGGTCTTAACAGGTAGGAAAATGGTGTTACCACAACACCTACTATACAGAACACATGAGCAAACCCTTGTGAGTGCATCCACAGTTCATGAATATATTGATGAACTGAGGAGGCATTTGCAACATGCATTTGCCTTTGTGCAGAGACATCTGGAAAGAGCTGCTGACAGTGCAAAATCATATTATGATAAAAAGACATCAGTAAAGGAATACAGTGTATGGGGATCAGGTGTACAAGTTTCATTTTGGAAAAAGTAAACAGAAAAATTCTAAATTTCTAGCAGCCTGGCAGGGGCCATTTCGAATTATAGATAAGGTCTCTCCTGTGGTTTATAAAATTTTGAAAAATGAAGGTGAAACAGCAATAGAGCAGTTTGTCCATGTAAATCAAATCAAACCATGCCATCCCAGACATGAGATCAGGCAGCTTGAGCATGTAGAGACAGATAAAGTCCCTTAAAAAAAAAAAAGAGAAAATAAATGGGTGTAATCAGGAGGCAGTGACAAAGAAGTTAAAAAAAAAAAAGTTGATTGTTATGATGGTACATAAACACTGTAATATATGTAAAAATATATAATATAAATAAATAAATAAATAAATAAATAAATAAATAAATAAATAAATGCACATATAATGGAAGTTCATGGTTGGTGTGCAGAGAGAGAGTGTGTTAAATATTGAATATCTGCTTGTTTTCTTTTAACTTGTGTTTAATTTCAGAAAAAAAAAAAAAAAAAAAAAATGAAATATTTTTACCAAGCATGTTTTATTTTTGGCAAAAGGATGAAGTTAGTATTACGCTATGTACTTAATTTGTTATTTTCTATTTTGATTTAGACAATTAACATTATTTGGTCGGAGGTTCCGGGATCAGAGCCCACGAGAGAGACGATGGAGTCCTGGAGCCCACGAGGACGGATTCCGGGAAAGCCCCAAAGAGGGGTGAAGACCAAGGCTGCAAAGCGATCAGCATTGAAGATGATACCGATGATCTGGTTGATGATGATGATATTTGGAGGGATCTTCAAGAATTCAGAAGCACAGGTTGTCATTGAACCTGGATCAGCATCTGGTATCGCGGTGGAAGAGGCACCAGGATTCATCATGAGTGATAGAAGGATGATTTTCCAAAATATATACATACCGTTAAATCCTGAGATTTTGATTGAAAAACACTTGAACAATACCGGAATTAAGATTGAACAGACTAAAGAGTGGCTGGAAATAAGAAAAGAGGACGCTAAGCAGTCAATAAGAGATATATTAATGCAATTGGAAAAAACATTTGTGAATTCAGCAGACATTAAGAAGAAGAGAGGAAAGAGAGGTGCGGTGATGCTCGCGATATCAATGGTAATGTCTATAATTGGAGCAATAATAGGTACCACAATATCAACAGCAAATTCTATTTCGGTAGGAACACTGAGTACTAAAGCACAACAACTGAGTATTGACCTAGAAATAATACAAAAAACATTAGATGGAATTAGAGGGGGACTGGATGAACAAGTGAGATTCATAAATGAAACTGCAATCATTCTAAATGAACAAGCGGATGTAATGCAACGGGCGACTAAAATAATACTTAAGCATGACAGAACTTTAAATGAAATATTGAACATAATGAGTCCTGTTGATAGACTATTAACAAATTATATGAGAGAAGTTCAAACTGCAGTTTCACAACTGATTCAAGGACATATTCCCTTGTATTTTGTTTCGCAGGATATCATTCGTCAAATGATAGAAAGATTGACCAGGAGGGAAATTGTCATAATACAGGTAAAAATTGCATTCGAAATGGGGAATGCAATGCCGTTATATGTGGACTTGGAAAGACTAGAGATCGGATTTTTGCTATGCATCCCATATGTAGCCCCTGAACTTATTTATCAAACGAAGTGGGTACACAACGTGGGATTTTGGCAAGAGGACAAATTCATTAAGATTAAGACTCCAGAAGTGGTGGCATTTCAGTCATGGGAACGTGAAGTTTATTTAATACCAAACCTGGAAACATGTGTAACATTTAAAGAACAAAATTATATGTGTCCAGGTAAACCGTTTGTTCCTGATGCCACAGATGCTATTTGTGGATTGAAATCTGACCCAAGTATATCAGAGGGATGTGAAGTGATTATTAGTAATATGGGGAGTGAAGAAATGGCACAGGCTAAGATGGTCAGAGGTAAATGGTTGGTCAGCACCTGTTTAAAGAACATGACGGTAGTACATTTAAACCATGGAACATACGTGGTTAAACAGGTAAAATATAATGTTTTTTATTTACAGGTTCCAAAGGATGCAATTGTGTCAATTGGGGGATTAACATTGTTTCATGTAACAAATGATGTTTGGGAAAGCCAAGTGGAAAATATCGATTTTTTTCAAAGGGATACTTTTCCAATAGATCCGGATGTGGAATATTTATTGAATCACAAAGAAAGACATGTTATAAAAATGAATTTGAGAAAAAACAATATTACAATTAGTAATCTGGGCATAATAGAAGTGGAAAGATTTAATTGGGGAACCTGGGGGGAACGCTCAATAGTGGGTTTGGCTATCCTGGTGCTAATCATGGGTGGATGGTTGATTGTGCTATCAGTAAAAATGAAAATGTTACTGATTTTACTAGATACGTCAGGAAGAGAAAGATATCCCAATACACATGCATTTTAAAAGAAAAAGAAAGAACAAGTTGTTTTAGGAATTGGCTTGGATCGTGGCCAGATTCTAAAAACAAAAGGAGGGTATATGTAAGGATATTTGGCGTGTTACAGCACAGAGTACAGCACTACTACACATGTAGCATTTTTTTTTTTGCAGCACCACCACAAGGGTGCGGTGCATTGCTATATGTGTTACCAGATTAACAAGGAAAGACAGGCCATTCAGTCAAAAACGATTTTAACATATAAGATGCAAATCTATTTTTACAGTTAAAAGTACACGTGCACATTCAAAAATGCACACTATTTTTCACCTGAAATGCCTATGGTGCGAGAGACACATTTGAAAATAATAACTAACCTTACTGACAACTAACATGACTAATGAAACATAATCCACTAATAAAAATGTGTCTCCACTGCAGAATTAGGCATATTCTGAAAGTGAACTTTTAAACGCACATCCATTTTTTTCTCTGTTCTCTCTGCTGCCCTGTCCACATAACTACAAGAAGCAAATGGGCTCGAAAGAACAGGAAATCAGTTGGTTACAAAGTATTACTATAAAAATGAGCCATTGTGTAGAGAAGGAGGAGATGGCGTGATTGATTCTGATTGGAGCAGCGTCATAGCAAGTATCATGCTAGAGGGAGTGATCAGGCTTTTTGCTGGGGGAAGTTTGAGGGAGGAGAAAGGCAGTCGAGATTGGGGAGAGCTGAAAGAAGGACCTTTCCACTGGCTGAGGCATTCCTATCTGCAAAAGCTGAGAATTCCAGGCAATGACCCCGGTTTGAGAAGGCAAGCGTTCCTTTTTACTGGAGTTAATCTTCAAGGGAGCCACATTCAGAAAGAGAACAGCCAAAGAGAACAACTAAAAAGATAAGGTAATTACAGAATTGTGGGAGCTGAGTGTGTATGATAATATGCAGTCAGTGTAGGATTCCTGTGCATGCCTTAATCAAATGCTAATGTTGCAATTTGAGTTCTGTTCTCCGCCACTCTCTTTGCAGTGTGTCATAGACAATGCTTTTACTGTACCATTTTATTTATTTCTGTAAAGAATGAGATCGTGTTTAATTGCAACTTTTATAATACAGAAAAATATTTGAAAACAGACGGGTGGTGTATTTACTATTTACCATTACAATGCTGATGATGTGGGGAGATTTTAAACAGTGCAATGGTCATTTTAAGACAGATGTGTGCATGTCAGATTCAGTATGAACAGTTGTGAGTGACTGTAGCATAGCTCGTTGGAGGTACATGAGCCAACGGGAAGAGAGACTCTCTGAACATAGCTCCCTACCGTATATAAGGTAGTGGAAATTACCACAAGATTACCATATATAGCTCTCTGTCGTAAATAAGTCAGTGAGATCGCCCATGGTGGCACACTAACACTGAAAAATATGGTATTCCTAAAATGTAGGTCTGAGGTCTCTCTAGTGATTACACGAAAAATCTAAGCAAAGATAAGGGATTCTGGACATTGGGGCCACAAATAAAACAAGGGAATTATGCTCACCAAAATACCACCAACCGCGCCTACCACCCACGCATACCAAATATGCATGCCTGGGTGCTGAAATAATGCATGTTCACTGTATTATTGTTGTACATGGCCCAATCTGAATACAAGGAGTGATTGTTGCTAAGTTATATTTCGGTGGTAAGAAAATACCGTCAGGCCCCAAATCTCCACAAAATACCCTACAGACCCTTTTGATAGCAGAGATGTGATATCTCAATGTTTATACCAAACCTGAGACCCTTCCTATGGCATGAGATGTCATATTCAACTCCTTCCCATTCCAATCCTGAGACCCTTCCTATAGCATGAGATGTGATATCCAACTCCTTCCCATTCCAATCCTGAGACCCTTCCTATAGCATGAGATGTGATGTCTCAATGCTTCTAATACCAAACCTGAGATCCTTCCTATAACATGAGATGTGATATCCAACTCCTTCCATTCCAATCCTGAGACCCTTCCTATAGCATGAGATGTGATATCTCAATGCTTATACCAAACCTGAGACCCTTCCTATAGCATGAGATGTGATATCCAACTCCTTCCCATTCCAATCCTGAGACCCTTCCTATAGCCTGAGATGTGATATCTCAATGCCTCTAATACCAAACCTGAGATCCTTCCTCTAACATGAAATGTGATATCCAACTCCTTCACTTTCCAAACCTGAGAGCCTATCTATAGCATGAGATGTGATATCCAAGTCCTTCCCATTCCAATCCTTAGACCCTTCCTACAGCATGCAATATGATATCTCAATGATTCTAATAAAAAACCTGAGACCCGTCCTATAACATGAGATGGGATATCAAACTCCTTCCCATTCCAATCCTGAGACACTTACGATAGCAGAGATGTGATATCTCAATGTTTATATCAAACCTGAGACCCTTCCTATAACATGAGATGTGATATCCAACTCCTTCCCGTTCCAAACCTGAGACCCTTCCTTTAGCATGAGATGTGATATCCAGCTCCTTCCCATTCCAATCCTGAGACACTTCCTATAGCATGAGATGTGATATCTCAATGCTTCTAATATCAAAACTGAGACCCTCCCTATAGCATGATATGTGATATCTAAGTCCTTCCCATTCCAATCCTGAGACCCTTCCTATAGCATGAGATGTGATATCTCAATGCTTCTACCAAACCTGAGACCCTTCCTTTAGCATGAGATGTGATATCCAACTCCTGCCCATTCCAATCCTGAGACCCTTCCTATAGCATGAGATGTGATATCTCAATACTTCTAATACCAAACCTGAGATCCTTCCGATAACATGAGATGTGATATCTCAATACTTCTAATACCAAACCTGAGATCCATCCTATAACATGAAATGTGATATCCAAATCCTTCCCCTTCCAAACCTGAGACCCTCCCTTTAGCATGAGATGTGATATCCAACTCCTTCCCATTCCAATCCTGTGACCCTTCTGATAGCATAAGATATGATATCTCAATGCTTCTATACCAAACCTGAGATCCTTTCGATAGCATGAGATGTGATATCTCAATACTTCTAATACCAAACCTGAGATCCTTCCTATAACATGAGATGTGATATCCAAATCCTTATCTTCCAAACCTGAGACCCTCCCTTTAGCATGAGATGTGATATCCAACTCCTTCCCATTCCAATCCTGAGACTCTTCTGATAGCATAAGATATGATATCTCAATGCTTCTATACCAAACCTGAGATCCTTCTGATAGCATGAGATGTGATATCTCAATTCTTCTAATACCAAACCTGAGATCCTACCTCTAACATGAAATGTGATATCCAACTCTTTCCCCTTGCAAACCTGAGAGCCTTCCTATAGCATGAGATGGGATATCCAACTCCTTCCAAATCCAATCCCGATACCCTTCCGATAGCATGAGATGTGATATCCCAATGCTTCTACCAATCCTGAGACCCTTCCTATAGCTTGAGATGTGATATCCAACTCCTTCCCATTCCAATTCTGAGACCCTTCCTATACCATGAGACTTGATATCTCAATGCTTCTAATACCAAACCTGAGACCCGTCCTATAACATGAGATGTGATATCCAAATCCTTCCCCTTCCAAACCTTAGACCCTTCCTTTATCATGAGATGTGATATCCAACTCCTTCCCATTCCAATCTTGAGACCCTTCCGATATCATGAAATGTGATATCTCAATGCTTCTAATATCAAACTTGAGACCCTCAGTGTAGCATGAGATGTGATATCCAAGTCCTTCCCATTCCAATCCTGAGACCCTTCCTATAGCATGAGATGTGATATCTCAATGCTTCTAATACCAAACCTGAGACCCTTCCTATAACATGAGATGGGAATATCCAACTCCTTCCCATTCCAATCCTGAGACCCTTCCGATAGCAGAGATGTGATATCTCAATGCTTATACCAAACCTGAGATCCTTCCTATAACATGAGATGTGATATCCAAGTCCTTCCCATTCCAATCCTGAGACCCTTCCTATAGCATGAGATGTGATATCTCAATGCTTCTAATACCAAACCTGAGACCCTTCCTATAACATGAGATGGGAATATCCAACTCCTTCCCATTCCAATCCTGAGACCCTTCCGATAGCAGAGATGTGATATCTCACTGCTTATACCAAACCTGAGACCCTTCCCATAGCATGAGATGTGATATCCAACTCCTTCCCATTCCAATCCTCAGACCCTTCCTATAGCATGAGATGTGATATCTCAATGCTTCTAATATCAAACTTGAGACCCTACCTATAGCATGAGATGTGATATCCAAGTCCTTCCCATTCCAATCCTGAGACACTTCCTATAGCATGAGATGTGATATCTCAATGCTTCTAATACCAAACCTGAGACTCTTCCTATAACATGAGATGGGATATCCAACTCCTTCCCATTCCAATCCTGAGACCCTTTTGATAGCAGAGATGTGATATCTCAATGTTTATACCAAACATGAGACCCTTCCTACGGCATGAGATGTCATATTCAACTCCTTCCCATTCCAATCCTGAGACCCTTCCTATAGCATGAGATGTGATATCCAACTCCTTCCCATTCCAATCCTGAGACCCTTCCTATAGCATGAGATGTGATGTCTCAATTCTTCTAATACCAAACCTGAGATCCTTCCTATAACATGAGATGTGATTTCCAACTCCTTCCATTCCAATCCTGAGACCCTTCCTATAGCATGAGATGTGATATCTCAATGCTTATACCAAACCTGAGACCCTTCCTATAGCATGAGATGTGATATCCAACTCCTTCCCATTCCAATCCTGAGACCCTTCCTATAGCCTGAGATGTGATATCTCAATGCCTCTAATACCAAACCTGAGATCCTTCCTCTAACATGAAATGTGATATCCAACTCCTTCACTTTCCAAACCTGAGAGCCTATCTATAGCATGAGATGTGATATCCAAGTCCTTCCCATTCCAATCCTTAGACCCTTCCTACAGCATGCAATATGATATCTCAATGATTCTAATAAAAAACCTGAGACCCGTCCTATAACATGAGATGGGATATCCAACTCCTTCCCATTCCAATCCTGAGACACTTCCGATAGCAGAGATGTGATATCTCAATGTTTATGCCAAACCTGAGAGCCTTCCTATAACATGAGATGTGATATCCAACTCCTTCCCGTTCCAAACCTGAGACCCTTCCTTTAGCATGAGATGTGATATCCAGCTCCTTCCCATTCCAATCCTGAGACACTTCCGATAGCATGAGATGTGATATCTCAATGCTTCTAATATCAAAACTGAGACCCTCCCTATACCATGATATGTGATATCTAAGTCCTTCCCATTCCAATCCTGAGACCCTTCCTATAGCATGAGATGTGATATCTCAATGCTTCTACCAAACCTGAGACCCTTCCTTTAGCATGAGATGTGATATCCAACTCCTTCCCATTCCAATCCAGAGACCCTTCCTATAGCATGAGATGTGATATCTCAATACTTCTAATACCAAACCTGAGATCCTTCCGATAACATGAGATGTGATATCTCAATACTTCTAATACCAAACCTGAGATCCATCCTATAACATGAGATGTGATATCCAAATCCTTCCCCTTCCAAACCTGAGACCCTCCCTTTAGCATGAGATGTGATATCCAACTCCTTCCCATTCCAATCCTGAGACCCTTCCTATAGCCTGAGATGTGATATCTCAATACCTCTAATACCAAACCTGAGATCCTTCCTCTAACATGAAATGTGATATCCAACTCCTTCACTTTCCAAACCTGAGAGCCTATCTATAGCATGAGATGTGATATCCAAGTCCTTCCCATTCCAATCCTTAGACCCTTCCTACAGCATGCAATATGATATCTCAATGATTCTAATAAAAAACCTGAGACCCGTCCTATAACATGAGATGGGATATCCAACTCCTTCCCATTCCAATCCTGAGACACTTCCGATAGCAGAGATGTGATATCTCAATGTTTATGCCAAACCTGAGAGCCTTCCTATAACATGAGATGTGATATCCAACTCCTTCCCGTTCCAAACCTGAGACCCTTCCTTTAGCATGAGATGTGATATCCAGCTCCTTCCCATTCCAATCCTGAGACACTTCCTATAGCATGAGATGTGATATCTCAATGCTTCTAATATCAAAACGGAGACCCTCCCTATAGCATGATATGTGATATCTAAGTCCTTCCCATTCCAATCCTGAGACCCTTCCTATAGCATGAGATGTGATATCTCAATGCTTCTACCAAACCTGAGACCCTTCCTTTAGCATGAGATGTGATATCCAACTCCTTCCCATTCCAATCCTGAGACCCTTCCTATAGCATGAGATGTGATATCTCAATACTTCTAATATCAAACCTGAGATCCTTCCGATAACATGAGATGTGATATCTCAATACTTCTAATACCAAACCTGAGATCCATCCTATAACATGAGATGTGATATCCAAATCCTTCCCCTTCCAAACCTGAGACCCTCCCTTTAGCATGAGATGTGATATCCAACTCCTTCCCATTCCAATCCTGAGACCCTTCTGATAGCATAAGATATGATATCTCAATGCTTCTATACCAAACCTGAGATCCTTCCGATAGCATGAGATGTGATATCTCAATACTTCTAATACCAAACCTGAGATCCTTCCTATAACATGAGATGTGATATCCAAATCCTTATCTTCCAAACCTGAGACCCTCCCTTTAGCATGAGATGTGATATCCAACTCCTTCCCATTCCAATCCTGAGACTCTTCTGATAGCATAAGATATGATATCTCAATGCTTCTATACCAAACCTGAGATCCTTCTGATAGCATGAGATGTGATATCTCAATACTTCTAATACCAAACCTGAGATCCTACCTCTAACATGAAATGTGATATCCAACTCTTTCCCCTTGCAAACCTGAGAGCCTTCCTATAGCATGAGATGTGATATCCAAGTCCTTCCCATTCCAATCCTGAGACCCTTCCTATAACATGAGATGTGATATCCAACTCCTTCCCATTCCAACCTGAGACCCTTCCTATAGCATGAGATGGGATATCCAACTCCTTCCAAATCCAATCCCGATACCCTTCCGATAGCATGAGATGTGATATCCCAATGCTTCTACCAAACCTGAGACCCATACTATTGCATGAGATGTGATATCAAACTCCTTCCCATTCTAATCCTGAGACCCTTCCTATAGCTTGAGATGTGATATCCAACTCCTTCCCATTCCAATTCTGAGACCCTTCCTATACCATGAGACTTGATATCTCAATGCTTCTAATACCAAACCTGAGACCCGTCCTATAACATGAGATGTGATATCCAAATCCTTCCCCTTCCAAACCTTAGACCCTTCCTTTATCATGAGATGTGATATCCAACTCCTTCCCATTCCAATCTTGAGACCCTTCCGATATCATGAAATGTGATATCTCAATGCTTCTAATATCAAACTTGAGACCCTCCCTATAGCATGAGATGTGATATCCAAGTCCTTCCCATTCCAATCCTGAGACCCTTCCTATAGCATGAGATGTGATATCTCAATGCTTCTAATACCAAACCTGAGACCCTTCCTATAACATGAGATGGGAATATCCAACTCCTTCCCATTCCAATCCTGAGACCCTTCCGATAGCAGAGATGTGATATCTCAATTCTTATACCAAACCTGAGATCCTTCCTATAACATGAGATGTGATATCCAACTCCTTCCCATTCCAATCCTGAGACACTTCCTATAGCATGAGATGTGATATCTCACTGCTTATACCAAACCTGAGACCCTTCCCATAGCATGAGATGTGATATCCAACTCCTTCCCATTCCAATCCTCAGACCCTTCCTATAGCATGAGATGTGATATCTCAATGCTTCTAATATCAAACTTGAGACCCTACCTATAGCATGAGATGTGATATCCAAGTCCTTCCCATTCCAATCCTGAGACACTTCCTATAGCATGAGATGTGATATCTCAATGCTTCTAATACCAAACCTGAGACTCTTCCTATAACATGTGATGGGATATCCAACTCCTTCCCATTCCAATCCTGAGACCCTTTTGATAGCAGAGATGTGATATCTCAATGTTTATACCAAACCTGAGACCCTTCCTACGGCATGAGATGTCATATTCAACTCCTTCCTATTCCAATCCTGAGACCCTTCCTATAGCATGAGATGTGATATCCAAATCCTTCCCATTCCAATCCTGAGACCCTTCCTATAGCATGAGATGTGATGTCTCAATGCTTCTAATACCAAACCTGAGATCCTTCCTATAACATGAGATGTGATATCAAACTCCTTCCATTCCAATCCTGAGACCATTCCTATAGCATGAGATGTGATATCTCAATGCTTATACCAAACCTGAGACCCTTCCTATAGCATGAGATGTGATATCCAACTCCTTCCCATTCCAATCCTGAGACCCTTCCTATAGCCTGAGATGTGATATCTCAATGCCTCTAATACCAAACCTGAGATCCTTCCTCTAACATGAAATGTGATATCCAACTCCTTCACTTTCCAAACCTGAGAGCCTATCTATAGCATGAGATGTGATATCCAAGTCCTTCCCATTCCAATCCTTAGACCCTTCCTACAGCATGCAATATGATATCTCAATGATTCTAATAAAAAACCTGAGACCCGTCCTATAACATGAGATGGGATATCCAACTCCTTCCCATTCCAATCCTGAGACACTTCCGATAGCAGAGATGTGATATCTCAATGTTTATACCAAACCTGAGACCCTTCCTATAACATGAGATGTGATATCCAACTCCTTCCCGTTCCAAACCTGAGACCCTTCCTTTAGCATGAGATGTGATATCCAGCTCCTTCCCATTCCAATCCTGAGACACTTCCGATAGCATGAGATGTGATATCTCAATGCTTCTAATATCAAAACTGAGACCCTCCCTATAGCATGATATGTGATATCTAAGTCCTTCCCATTCCAATCCTGAGACCCTTCCTATAGCATGAGATGTGATATCTCAATGCTTCTACCAAACCTGAGACCCTTCCTTTAGCATGAGATGTGATATCCAACTCCTTCCCATTCCAATCCTGAGACCCTTCCTATAGCATGAGATGTGATATCTCAATACTTCTAATACCAAACCTGAGATACTTCCGATAACATGAGATGTGATATCTCAATACTTCTAATACCAAACCTGAGATCCATCCTATAACATGAGATGTGATATCCAAATCCTTCCCCTTCCAAACCTGAGACCCTCCCTTTAGCATGAGATGTGATATCCAACTCCTTCCCATTCCAATCCTGAGACCCTTCTGATAGCATAAGATATGATATCTCAATGCTTCTATACCAAACCTGAGATCCTTCCGATAGCATGAGATGTGATATCTCAATACTTCTAATACCAAACCTGAGATCCTTCCTATAACATGAGATGTGATATCCAAATCCTTATCTTCCAAACCTGAGACCCTCCCTTTAGCATGAGATGTGATATCCAACTCCTTCCCATTCCAATCCTGAGACTCTTCTGATAGCATAAGATATGATATCTCAATGCTTCTATACCAAACCTGAGATCCTTCTGATAGCATGAGATGTGATATCTCAATACTTCTAATACCAAACCTGAGATCCTACCTCTAACATGAAATGTGATATCCAACTCTTTCCCCTTGCAAACCTGAGAGCCTTCCTATAGCATGAGATGTGATATCCAAGTCCTTCCCACTCCAATCCTGAGACCCTTCCTATAACATGAGATGTGATATCCAACTCCTTCCCATTCTAACCTGAGACCCTTCCTATAGCATGAGATGGGATATCCAACTCCTTCCAAATCCAATCCCGATACCCTTCCGATAGCATGAGATGTGATATCCCAATGCTTCTACCAAACCTGAGACCCATACTATGGCATGAGATGTGATATCAAACTCCTTCCCATTCTAATCCTGAGACCCTTCCTATAGCTTGAGATGTGATATCCAACTCCTTCCCATTCCAATTCTGAGACCCTTCCTATACCATGAGACTTGATATCTCAATGCTTCTAATACCAAACCTGAGACCCGTCCTATAACATGAGATGTGATATCCAAATCCTTCCCCTTCCAAACCTTAGACCCTTCCTTTATCATGAGATGTGATATCCAACTCCTTCCCATTCCAATCTTGAGACCCTTCCGATATCATGAAATGTGATATCTCAATGCTTCTAATATCAAACTTGAGACCCTCCCTATAGCATGAGATGTGATATCCAAGTCCTTCCCATTCCAATCCTGAGACCCTTCCTATAGCATGAGATGTGATATCTCAATGCTTCTAATACCAAACCTGAGACCCTTCCTATAACATGAGATGGGAATATCCAACTCCTTCCCATTCCAATCCTGAGACCCTTCCGATAGCAAAGATGTGATATCTCAATGCTTATACCAAACCTGAGATCCATCCTATAACATGAGATGTGATATCCAACTCCTTCCCATTCCAATCCTGAGACACTTCCTATAGCATGAGATGTGATATCTCACTGCTTATACCAAACCTGAGACCCTTCCTATAGCATGAGATGTGATATCCAACTCCTTCCCATTCCAATCCTGAGACCCTTCCTATAGCATGAGATGTGATATCTCAATGCTTCTAATATCAAACTTGAGACCCTCCCTATAGCATGAGATGTGATACCCAAGTCCTTCCCATTCCAATCCTGAGACACTTCCTATAGCATGAGATGTGATATCTCAATGCTTCTAATACCAAACCTGAGACTCTTCCTATAACATGAGATGGGATATCCAACTCCTTCCCATTCCAATCCTGAGACCCTTTCGATAGCAGAGATGTGATATCTCAATGTTTATACCAAACCTGAGACCCTCCCTACGGCATGAGATGTCATATACAACTCCTTCCCATTCCAATCCTGAGACCCTTCCTATAGCATGAGATGTGATATCCAACTCCTTCCCATTCCAATCCTGAGACCCTTCCTATAGCATGGGATGTGATGTCTCAATGCTTCTAATACCAAACCTGAGATCCTTCCTATAACATGAGATGTGATATCCAACTCCTTCCATTCCAATCCTGAGACCCTTCCTATAGCATGAGATGTGATATTTCAATGCTTATAACAAAACCTGAGACCCTTCCTATAGCATGAGATGTGATATCCAACTCCTTCCCATTCCAATCCTGAGACCCTTCCTTTAGCCTGAGATGTGATATCTCAATGCCTCTAATACCAAACCTGAGATCCTTCCTCTAACATGAAATGTGATATCCAACTCCTTCACTTTCCAAACCTGAGAGCCTATCTATAGCATGAGATGTGATATCCAAGTCCTTCCCATTCCAATCCTTAGACCCTTCCTACAGCATGCAATATGATATCTCAATGATTTTAATAAAAAACCTGAGACCCGTCCTATAACATGAGATGGGATATCCAACTCCTTCCCATTCCAATCCTGAGACACTTCCGATAGCAGAGATGTGATATCTCAATGTTTATACCAAACCTGAGACCCTTCCTATAACATGAGATGTGATATCCAACTCCTTCCCGTTCCAAACCTGAGACCCTTCCTTTAGCATGAGATGTGATATCCAGCTCCTTCCCATTCCAATCCTGAGACACTTCCGATAGCATGAGATGTGATATCTCAATGCTTCTAATATCAAAACTGAGACCCTCCCTATAGCATATGTGATATCTAAGTCCTTCCCATTCCAATCCTGAGACCCTTCCTATAGCATGAGATGTGATATCTCAATGCTTATCCTTGATTCCTGTAGTAAATTGATTTCCTTTGCAGGCCGACTCCTGTCACGAATGCCTTGTCTGCATGCATTCTCTCCTGGCCATTCTCTCACCGTGGCTATTTGCCTACCCCCTTCCTCTCTCAGTGGATGGACTTCTCCAGCCTAGCCTCCTACCACTCAACTCCGCCTACTTGGAGAATTCAACATGAACCTGTATGCTTCCTGACCTGGACTTTTACGAGATCTGCAACTCTTCATGTCGCTGGCCCTACACACTGCAGGGAATACTCAGGATTTTCTGATCTCAGACCTCCCCCTCTGTAACCCTCTCAACAATCCTCTCCCGTGGTGATCAAGTTCTCATCTCCAAAGAAGGCTAACTGCCAGCTGTTCCTCCTCAGAGGAGTTCTCCCTTTCTGTCCCTGCTCCCTGCACCGTTTCGCGTTGCAAACACTCGCTTCCCTGCTCTCTGGTTTAGACGCTTTTCCTTCTCAGAGGCCTTCTTCCTTTCTGCCCTTTTCGCGTTGCAAGTACTCGCTTCCCAGCTCTCTGGTTTAGACGCGTGTTCCCTGCCTTCTCTCCTCTTCCCGCTGCCTTCAAATCAAAAAATGAGCTCCAAAAGATACACAGTGCTCAGAATGCTCTATAACACCCATTATTCAACATATAGCCGTAACCCGCTAGACGTATTGAAACGTGCTGTAAACTAGCAAAAACAGCTAGAAAATGTACTTTCCTCGCGTTTTTGTAAATGCTAATTCTGATGGGTTCCCATGTATGTACTGTCCGTGCGTTTGTTGTCGAATCCTGAAGTTTTTAACCACTGTTCTCCCATACAAGGGGGGGGGTCAACGTCTACTGCTGTTCACAGGCTGAATGTATACGGCTGAAATCTTCAAGGCATTATCAGCTTTCCTGACTGTTTTGGAACGTGTATTTGCCATCTGTTAATGCAGTCGCCCTGTGTTCATCGTCCCTTCTACTTTACAGGCTGCACTCCCCTGGTGATCACATTCTCCTCTCCAGAGCAGGCTGACTACCAGTTGCTCCTCCTCATAGGAGTTCATCCTTTCTGTCCCTGCTCCCTGCACCGTTTCACGTTGTATGTACTCGCTTCCCAGCTCTCTGGTTTAGATGCGTGTTCCCTGCCTTCTCTCCTCTTCCTACAGCCTTCCAATGAGCTCCACAAGATACAGTGTTCAGAATGCTTTATAACACCCATTATTCAACATATAGCTGTAACCCGCTAGACGTATTGAAACATGCTAAAAACGAGCAGAAACAGCTAGAAAATGTACTTTCCTCGCGTTTTGGTAAATGCGAATTCTGGTGGATTCCCATTTTGTACTCTGTTCGTGCGTTTGTTCAGTCGAATCCTGGTCTTTTGAACCACTCTTCTCCCATACAAGGGAGGGTCAAAATGTGTTGTTCACAGGCTGAATTTATACTGCTGAAATGCTCGCTTCCCTGCTCTCTGGTTTAGACGCGTGTACCCTGTATCCTTCCCATTCCAATCCTGAGACCCTTCCTATAGCATGAGATGTGATATCTCAATGCTTATACCAAACCTGAGACCCTTCCTATAGCATGAGATGTGATATCCAACTCCTTCCCATTCCAATCCTGAGACCCTTCCTATAGCATGAGATGTGATATCTCAATGCCTCTAATACCAAACCTGAGATCCTTCCTCTAACATGAAATGTGATATCCAACTCCTTCCCTTTCCAAACCTGAGAGCCTACCTATAGCATGAGATGTGATATCCAAGTCCTTCCCATTCCAATCCTTAGACCCTTCCTATATCATGCAATATGATATCTCAATGATTCTAATAACAAACCTGAGACCCGTCCTATAACATGAGATGGGATATCCAACTCCTTCCCATTCCAATCCTGAGACACTTCCGATAGCAGAGATGTGATATCTCAATGCTTATACCAAACCTGAGACCCTTCCTATAACATGAGATGTGATATCCAACTCCTTCCCATTCCAAACCTGAGACCCTTCCTATAGCATATGTGATATCCAACTCCTTCCAATTCCAAACATGAGACCCTTCCCATAGCAAGAATGTAATATCCAACTCCTTCCCATTCCAATCCTGAGACCATTCCTATAGCATGAGATGTGATATCTCAATGCTTCTAATACCAAACCTGAGATCCTTCCTATGACATGAGATGTGATATCCAACTCCTTCCCATTCCAAACCTGAGACCCTTCCTATAGCATATGTGATATCCAACTCCTTCCAATTCCAAACATGAGACCCTTCCCATAGCAAGAATGTAATATCCAACTCCTTCCCATTCCAATCCTGAGACCATTCCTATAGCATGAGATGTGATATCTCACTGCTTCCAATACCAAACCTGAGACCAGTCCTATAACATGAGATGGGATATCCAACTCCTTCCCGTTCCAATCCTGAGACACTTCCGATTGCAGAGATGTGATATCTCAATGCTTATACCAATCCTGAGATCCTTCCTATAACATGAGATGTGATATCCAAGTCCTTCCCATTCCAATCCTGAGACCCTTCCTATAGCATGAGATGTGATATCTCAATGCTTCTAATACCAAACCTGAGACCCTTCCTATAACATGAGATGGGAATATCCAACTCCTTCCCATTCCAATCCTGAGACCCTTCCGATAGCAGAGATGTGATATCTCACTGCTTATACCAAACCTGAGACCCTTCCCATAGCATGAGATGTGATATCCAACTCCTTCCCATTCCAATCCTCAGACCCTTCCTATAGCATGAGATGTGATATCTCAATGCTTCTAATATCAAACTTGAGACCCTACCTATAGCATGAGATGTGATATCCAAGTCCTTCCCATTCCAATCCTGAGACACTTCCTATAGCATGAGATGTGATATCTCAATGCTTCTAATACCAAACCTGAGACTCTTCCTATAACATGAGATGGGATATCCAACTCCTTCCCATTCCAATCCTGAGACCCTTTTGATAGCAGAGATGTGATATCTCAATGTTTATACCAAACATGAGACCCTTCCTACGGCATGAGATGTCATATTCAACTCCTTCCCATTCCAATCCTGAGACCCTTCCTATAGCATGAGATGTGATATCCAACTCCTTCCCATTCCAATCCTGAGACCCTTCCTATAGCATGAGATGTGATGTCTCAATGCTTCTAATACCAAACCTGAGATCCTTCCTATAACATGAGATGTGATATCCAACTCCTTCCATTCCAATCCTGAGACCCTTCCTATAGCATGAGATGTGATATCTCAATGCTTATACCAAACCTGAGACCCTTCCTATAGCATGAGATGTGATATCCAACTCCTTCCCATTCTAATCCTGAGACCCTTCCTATAGCCTGAGATGTGATATCTCAATGCCTCTAATACCAAACCTGAGATCCTTCCTCTAACATGAAATGTGATATCCAACTCCTTCACTTTCCAAACCTGAGAGCCTATCTATAGCATGAGATGTGATATCCAAGTCCTTCCCATTCCAATCCTTAGACCCTTCCTACAGCATGCAATATGATATCTCAATGATTCTAATAAAAAACCTGAGACCCGTCCTATAACATGAGATGGGATATCCAACTCCTTCCCATTCCAATCCTGAGACACTTCCGATAGCAGAGATGTGATATCTCAATGTTTATACCAAACCTGAGAGCCTTCCTATAACATGAGATGTGATATCCAACTCCTTCCCGTTCCAAACCTGAGACCCTTCCTTTAGCATGAGATGTGATATCCAGCTCCTTCCCATTCCAATCCTGAGACACTTCCGATAGCATGAGATGTGATATCTCAATGCTTCTAATATCAAAACTGAGACCCTCCCTATAGCATGATATGTGATATCTAAGTCCTTCCCATTCCAATCCTGAGACCCTTCCTATAGCATGAGATGTGATATCTCAATGCTTCTACCAAACCTGAGACCCTTCCTTTAGCATGAGATGTGATATCCAACTCCTTCCCATTCCAATCCTGAGACCCTTCCTATAGCATGAGATGTGATATCTCAATACTTCTAATACCAAACCTGAGATCCTTCCGATAACATGAGATGTGATATCTCAATACTTCTAATACCAAACCTGAGATCCATCCTATAACATGAGATGTGATATCCAAATCCTTCCCCTTCCAAACCTGAGACCCTCCCTTTAGCATGAGATGTGATATCCAACTCCTTCCCATTCCAATCCTGAGACCCTTCCTATAGCCTGAGATGTGATATCTCAATACCTCTAATACCAAACCTGAGATCCTTCCTCTAACATGAAATGTGATATCCAACTCCTTCACTTTCCAAACCTGAGAGCCTATCTATAGCATGAGATGTGATATCCAAGTCCTTCCCATTCCAATCCTTAGACCCTTCCTACAGCATGCAATATGATATCTCAATGATTCTAATAAAAAACCTGAGACCCGTCCTATAACATGAGATGGGATATCCAACTCCTTCCCATTCCAATCCTGAGACACTTCCGATAGCAGAGATGTGATATCTCAATGTTTATACCAAACCTGAGACCCTTCCTATAACATGAGATGTGATATCCAACTCCTTCCCGTTCCAAACCTGAGACCCTTCCTTTAGCATGAGATGTGATATCCAGCTCCTTCCCATTCCAATCCTGAGACACTTCCTATAGCATGAGATGTGATATCTCAATGCTTCTAATATCAAAACTGAGACCCTCCCTATAGCATGATATGTGATATCTAAGTCCTTCCCATTCCAATCCTGAGACCCTTCCTATAGCATGAGATGTGATATCTCAATGCTTCTACCAAACCTGAGACCCTTCCTTTAGCATGAGATGTGATATCCAACTCCTTCCCATTCCAATCCTGAGACCCTTCCTATAGCATGAGATGTGATATCTCAATACTTCTAATATCAAACCTGAGATCCTTCCGATAACATGAGATGTGATATCTCAATACTTCTAATACCAAACCTGAGATCCATCCTATAACATGAGATGTGATATCCAAATCCTTCCCCTTCCAAACCTGAGACCCTCCCTTTAGCATGAGATGTGATATCCAACTCCTTCCCATTCCAATCCTGAGACCCTTCTGATAGCATAAGATATGATATCTCAATGCTTCTATACCAAACCTGAGATCCTTCCGATAGCATGAGATGTGATATCTCAATACTTCTAATACCAAACCTGAGATCCTTCCTATAACATGAGATGTGATATCCAACTCCTTCCCATTCCAATCCTGAGACACTTCCTATAGCATGAGATGTGATATCTCACTGCTTATACCAAACCTGAGACCCTTCCCATAGCATGAGATGTGATATCCAACTCCTTCCCATTCCAATACTCAGACCCTTCCTATAGCATGAGATGTGATATCTCAATGCTTCTAATATCAAACTTGAGACCCTACCTATAGCATGAGATGTGATATCCAAGTCCTTCCCATTCCAATCCTGAGACACTTCCTATAGCATGAGATGTGATATCTCAATGCTTCTAATACCAAACCTGAGACTCTTCCTATAACATGAGATGGGATGTCCAACTCCTTCCCATTCCAATCCTGAGACCCTTTTGATAGCAGAGATGTGATATCTCAATGTTTATACCAAACCTGAGACCCTTCCTACGGCATGAGATGTCATATTCAACTCCTTCCCATTCCAATCCTGAGACCCTTCCTATAGCATGAGATGTGATATCCAACTCCTTCCCATTCCAATCCTGAGACCCTTCCTATAGCATGAGATGTGATGTCTCAATGCTTCTAATACCAAACCTGAGATCCTTCCTATAACATGAGATGTGATATCAAACTCCTTCCATTCCAATCCTGAGACCATTCCTATAGCATGAGATGTGATATCTCAATGCTTCTAATACCAAACCTGAGACTCTTCCTATAACATGAGATGGGATATCCAACTCCTTCCCATTCCAATCCTGAGACCCTTTTGATAGCAGAGATGTGATATCTCAATGTTTATACCAAACCTGAGACCCTTCCTACGGCATGAGATGTCATATTCAACTCCTTCCCATTCCAATCCTGAGACCCTTCCTATAGCATGAGATGTGATATCCAACTCCTTCCCATTCCAATCCTGAGACCCTTCCTATAGCATGAGATGTGATGTCTCAATGCTTCTAATACCAAACCTGAGATCCTTCCTATAACATGAGATGTGATATCAAACTCCTTCCATTCCAATCCTGAGACCATTCCTATAGCATGAGATGTGATATCTCAATGCTTATACCAAACCTGAGACCCTTCCTATAGCATGAGATGTGATATCCAACTCCTTCCCATTCCAATCCTGAGACCCTTCCTATAGCCTGAGATGTGATATCTCAATGCCTCTAATACCAAACCTGAGATCCTTCCTCTAACATGAAATGTGATATCCAACTCCTTCACTTTCCAAACGTGAGAGCCTATCTATAGCATGAGATGTGATATCCAAGTCCTTCCCATTCCAATCCTTAGACCCTTCCTACAGCATGCAATATGATATCTCAATGATTCTAATAAAAAACCTGAGACCCGTCCTATAACATGAGATGGGATATCCAACTCCTTCCCATTCCAATCCTGAGACACTTCCGATAGCAGAGATGTGATATCTCAATGTTTATACCAAACCTGAGACCCTTCCTATAGCATGAGATGTGATATCCAACTCCTTCCCGTTCCAAACCTGAGACCCTTCCTTTAGCATGAGATGTGATATCCAGCTCCTTCCCATTCCAATCCTGAGACACTTCCGATAGCATGAGATGTGATATCTCAATGCTTCTAATATCAAAACTGAGACCCTCCCTATAGCATGATATGTGATATCTAAGTCCTTCCCATTCCAATCCTGAGACCCTTCCTATAGCATGAGATGTGATATCTCAATGCTTCTACCAAACCTGAGACCCTTCCTTTAGCATGAGATGTGATATCCAACTCCTTCCCATTCCAATCCTGAGACCCTTCCTATAGCATGAGATGTGATATCTCAATACTTCTAATACCAAACCTGAGATCCTTCCGATAACATGAGATGTGATATCTCAATACTTCTAATACCAAACCTGAGATCCATCCTATAACATGAGATGTGATATCCAAATCCTTCCCCTTCCAAACCTGAGACCCTCCCTTTAGCATGAGATGTGATATCCAACTCCTTCCCATTCCAATCCTGAGACCCTTCTGATAGCATAAGATATGATATCTCAATGCTTCTATACCAAACCTGAGATCCTTCCGATAGCATGAGATGTGATATCTCAATACTTCTAATACCAAACCTGAGATCCTTCCTATAACATGAGATGTGATATCCAAATCCTTATCTTCCAAACCTGAGACCCTCCCTTTAGCATGAGATGTGATATCCAACTCCTTCCCATTCCAATCCTGAGACTCTTCTGATAGCATAAGATATGATATCTCAATGCTTCTATACCAAACCTGAGATCCTTCTGATAGCATGAGATGTGATATCTCAATACTTCTAATACCAAACCTGAGATCCTACCTCTAACATGAAATGTGATATCCAACTCTTTCCCCTTGCAAACCTGAGAGCCTTCCTATAGCATGAGATGTGATATCCAAGTCCTTCCCACTCCAATCCTGAGACCCTTCCTATAACATGAGATGTGATATCCAACTCCTTCCCATTCTAACCTGAGACCCTTCCTATAGCATGAGATGGGATATCCAACTCCTTCCAAATCCAATCCCGATACCCTTCCGATAGCATGAGAGGTGATATCCCAATGCTTCTACCAAACCTGAGACCCATACTATGGCATGAGATGTGATATCAAACTCCTTCCCATTCTAATCCTGAGACCCTTCCTATAGCTTGAGATGTGATATCCAACTCCTTCCCATTCCAATTCTGAGACCCTTCCTATACCATGAGACTTGATATCTCAATGCTTCTAATACCAAACCTGAGACCCGTCCTATAACATGAGATGTGATATCCAAATCCTTCCCCTTCCAAACCTTAGACCCTTCCTTTATCATGAGATGTGATATCCAACTCCTTCCCATTCCAATCTTGAGACCCTTCCGATATCATGAAATGTGATATCTCAATGCTTCTAATATCAAACTTGAGACCCTCCCTATAGCATGAGATGTGATATCCAAGTCCTTCCCATTCCAATCCTGAGACCCTTCCTATAGCATGAGATGTGATATCTCAATGCTTCTAATACCAAACCTGAGACCCTTCCTATAACATGAGATGGGAATATCCAACTCCTTCCCATTCCAATCCTGAGACCCTTCCGATAGCAGAGATGTGATATCTCAATGCTTATACCAAACCTGAGATCCTTCCTATAACATGAGATGTGATATCCAACTCCTTCACATTCCAATCCTGAGACACTTCCTATAGCATGAGATGTGATATCCAACTCCTTCCCATTCCAATCCTGAGACACTTCCTATAGCATGAGATGTGATATCTCACTGCTTATACCAAACCTGAGACCCTTCCTATAGCATGAGATGTGATATCCAACTCCTTCCCATTCCAATCCTGAGACCCTTCCTATAGCATGAGATGTGATATCTCAATGCTTCTAATATCAAACTTGAGACCCTCCCTATAGCATGAGATGTGATACCCAAGTCCTTCCCATTCCAATCCTGAGACACTTCCTATAGCATGAGATGTGATATCGCAATGCTTCTAATACCAAACCTGAGACTCTTCCTATAACATGAGATGGGATATCCAACTCCTTCCCATTCCAATCCTGAGACCCTTTCGATAGCAGAGATGTGATATCTCAATGTTTATACCAAACCTGAGACCCTCCCTACGGCATGAGATGTCATATACAACTCCTTCCCATTCCAATCCTGAGACCCTTCCTATAGCAGGAGATGTGATATCCAACTCCTTCCCATTCCAATCCTGAGACCCTTCCTATAGCATGAGATGTGATGTCTCAATGCTTCTAATACCAAACCTGAGATCCTTCCTATAACATGAGATGTGATATCCAACTCCTTCCATTCCAATCCTGAGACCCTTCCTATAGCATGAGATGTGATATCTCAATGCTTATAACAAAACCTGAGACCCTTCCTATAGCATGAGATGTGATATCCAACTCCTTCCCATTCCAATCCTGAGACCCTTCCTTTAGCCTGAGATGTGATATCTCAATGCCTCTAATACCAAACCTGAGATCCTTCCTCTAACATGAAATGTGATATCCAACTCCTTCACTTTCCAAACCTGAGAGCCTATCTATAGCATGAGATGTGATATCCAAGTCCTTCCCATTCCAATCCTTAGACCCTTCCTACAGCATGCAATATGATATCTCAATGATTTTAATAAAAAACCTGAGACCCGTCCTATAACATGAGATGGGATATCCAACTCCTTCCCATTCCAATCCTGAGACACTTCCGATAGCAGAGATGTGATATCTCAATGTTTATACCAAACCTGAGACCCTTCCTATAACATGAGATGTGATATCCAACTCCTTCCCGTTCCAAACCTGAGACCCTTCCTTTAGCATGAGATGTGATATCCAGCTCCTTCCCATTCCAATCCTGAGACACTTCCGATAGCATGAGATGTGATATCTCAATGCTTCTAATATCAAAACTGAGACCCTCCCTATAGCATATGTGATATCTAAGTCCTTCCCATTCCAATCCTGAGACCCTTCCTATAGCATGAGATGTGATATCTCAATGCTTATCCTTGATTCCTGTAGTAAATTGATTTCCTTTGCAGGCCGACTCCTGTCACGAATGCCTTGTCTGCATGCATTCTCTCCTGGCCATTCTCTCACCGTGGCTATTTGCCTACCCCCTTCCTCTCTCAGTGGATGGACTTCTCCATCCTAGCCTCCTACCACTCAACTCCGCCTACTTGGAGAATTCAACATGAACCTGTATGCTTCCTGACCTGGACTTTTACGAGATCTGCAACTCTTCATGTCGCTGGCCCTACACACTGCAGGGAATACTCAGGATTTTCTGATCTCAGACCTCCCCCTCTGTAACCCTCTCAACAATCCTCTCCCGTGGTGATCAAGTTCTCATCTCCAAAGAAGGCTAACTGCCAGCTGTTCCTCCTCAGAGGAGTTCTCCCTTTCTGTCCCTGCTCCCTGCACCGTTTCGCGTTGCAAACACTCGCTTCCCTGCTCTCTGGTTTAGACGCTTTTCCTTCTCAGAGGCCTTCTTCCTTTCTGCCCTTTTCGCGTTGCAAGTACTCGCTTCCCAGCTCTCTGGTTTAGACGCGTGTTCCCTGCCTTCTCTCCTCTTCCCGCTGCCTTCAAATCAAAAAATGAGCTCCAAAAGATACACAGTGCTCAGAATGCTCTATAACACCCATTATTCAACATATAGCCGTAACCCGCTAGACGTATTGAAACGTGCTGTAAACTAGCAAAAACAGCTAGAAAATGTACTTTCCTCGCGTTTTTGTAAATGCTAATTCTGATTGGTTCCCATGTATGTACTGTCCGTGCGTTTGTTGTCGAATCCTGAAGTTTTTAACCACTGTTCTCCCATACAAGGGGGGGGGTCAACGTCTACTGCTGTTCACAGGCTGAATGTATACGGCTGAAATCTTCAAGGCATTATCAGCTTTCCTGACTGTTTTGGAACGTGTATTTGCCATCTGTTAATGCAGTCGCCCTGTGTTCATCGTCCCTTCTACTTTACAGGCTGCACTCCCCTGGTGATCACATTCTCCTCTCCAGAGCAGGCTGACTACCAGCTGCTCCTCCTCATAGGCGTTCATCCTTTCTGTCCCTGCTCCCTGCACCGTTTCGCGTTGTATGTACTCGCTTCCCAGCTCTCTGGTTTAGATGCGTGTTCCCTGCCTTCTCTCCTCTTCCTACAGCCTTCCAATGAGCTCCACAAGATACAGTGTTCAGAATGCTTTATAACACCCATTATTCAACATATAGCTGTAACCCGCTAGACGTATTGAAACATGCTAAAAACGAGCAGAAACAGCTAGAAAATGTACTTTCCTCGCGTTTTGGTAAATGCGAATTCTGGTGGATTCCCATTTTGTACTCTGTTCGTGCGTTTGTTCAGTCGAATCCTGGTCTTTTGAACCACTCTTCTCCCATACAAGGGAGGGTCAAAATGTGTTGTTCACAGGCTGAATTTATACTGCTGAAATGCTCGCTTCCCTGCTCTCTGGTTTAGACGCGTGTACCCTGTATCCTTCCCATTCCAATCCTGAGACCCTTCCTATAGCATGAGATGTGATATCTCAATGCTTATACCAAACCTGAGACCCTTCCTATAGCATGAGATGTGATATCCAACTCCTTCCCATTCCAATCCTGAGACCCTTCCTATAGCATGAGATGTGATATCTCAATGCCTCTAATACCAAACCTGAGATCCTTCCTCTAACATGAAATGTGATATCCAACTCCTTCCCTTTCCAAACCTGAGAGCCTACCTATAGCATGAGATGTGATATCCAAGTCCTTCCCATTCCAATCCTTAGACCCTTCCTATAGCATGCAATATGATATCTCAATGATTCTAATAACAAACCTGAGACCCGTCCTATAACATGAGATGGGATATCCAACTCCTTCCCATTCCAATCCTGAGACACTTCCGATAGCAGAGATGTGATATCTCAATGCTTATACCAAACCTGAGACCCTTCCTATAACATGAGATGTGATATCCAACTCCTTCCCATTCCAAACCTGAGACCCTTCCTATAGCATATGTGATATCCAACTCCTTCCAATTCCAAACATGAGACCCTTCCCATAGCAAGAATGTAATATCCAACTCCTTCCCATTCCAATCCTGAGACCATTCCTATAGCATGAGATGTGATATCTCAATGCTTCTAATACCAAACCTGAGATCCTTCCTATGACATGAGATGTGATATCCAATTCCTTCCCATTCCAAACCTGAGACCCTTCCTACAGCATGCGATGTGATATCTCACTGCTTCCAATACCAAACCTGAGACCAGTCCTATAACATGAGATGGGATAAGCAACTCCTTCCCGTTCCAATCCTGAGACACTTCCGATTGCAGAGATGTGATATCTCAATGCTTATACCAAACCTGAGATCCTTCCTATAACATGAGATGTGATATCCAAGTCCTTCCCATTCCAATCCTGAGACCCTTCCTATAGCATGAGATGTGATATCTCAATGCTTCTAATACCAAACCTGAGACCCTTCCTATAACATGAGATGGGAATATCCAACTCCTTCCCATTCCAATCCTGAGACCCTTCCGATAGCAGAGATGTGATATCTCACTGCTTATACCAAACCTGAGACCCTTCCCATAGCATGAGATGTGATATCCAACTCCTTCCCATTCCAATCCTCAGACCCTTCCTATAGCATGAGATGTGATATCTCAATGCTTCTAATATCAAACTTGAGACCCTACCTATAGCATGAGATGTGATATCCAAGTCCTTCCCATTCCAATCCTGAGACACTTCCTATAGCATGAGATGTGATATCTCAATGCTTCTAATACCAAACCTGAGACTCTTCCTATAACATGAGATGGGATATCCAACTCCTTCCCATTCCAATCCTGAGACCCTTTTGATAGCAGAGATGTGATATCTCAATGTTTATACCAAACATGAGACCCTTCCTACGGCATGAGATGTCATATTCAACTCCTTCCCATTCCAATCCTGAGACCCTTCCTATAGCATGAGATGTGATATCCAACTCCTTCCCATTCCAATCCTGAGACCCTTCCTATAACATGAGATGTGATATCCAACTCCTTCCCATTCCAACCTGAGACCCTTCCTATAGCATGAGATGGGATATCCAACTCCTTCCAAATCCAATCCCGATACCCTTCCGATAGCATGAGATGTGATATCCCAATGCTTCTACCAAACCTGAGACCCATACTATTGCATGAGATGTGATATCAAACTCCTTCCCATTCTAATCCTGAGACCCTTCCTATAGCTTGAGATGTGATATCCAACTCCTTCCCATTCCAATTCTGAGACCCTTCCTATACCATGAGACTTGATATCTCAATGCTTCTAATACCAAACCTGAGACCCGTCCTATAACATGAGATGTGATATCCAAATCCTTCCCCTTCCAAACCTTAGACCCTTCCTTTATCATGAGATGTGATATCCAACTCCTTCCCATTCCAATCTTGAGACCCTTCCGATATCATGAAATGTGATATCTCAATGCTTCTAATATCAAACTTGAGACCCTCCCTATAGCATGAGATGTGATATCCAAGTCCTTCCCATTCCAATCCTGAGACCCTTCCTATAGCATGAGATGTGATATCTCAATGCTTCTAATACCAAACCTGAGACCCTTCCTATAACATGAGATGGGAATATCCAACTCCTTCCCATTCCAATCCTGAGACCCTTCCGATAGCAGAGATGTGATATCTCAATTCTTATACCAAACCTGAGATCCTTCCTATAACATGAGATGTGATATCCAACTCCTTCCCATTCCAATCCTGAGACACTTCCTATAGCATGAGATGTGATATCTCACTGCTTATACCAAACCTGAGACCCTTCCCATAGCATGAGATGTGATATCCAACTCCTTCCCATTCCAATCCTCAGACCCTTCCTATAGCATGAGATGTGATATCTCAATGCTTCTAATATCAAACTTGAGACCCTACCTATAGCATGAGATGTGATATCCAAGTCCTTCCCATTCCAATCCTGAGACACTTCCTATAGCATGAGATGTGATATCTCAATGCTTCTAATACCAAACCTGAGACTCTTCCTATAACATGAGATGGGATATCCAACTCCTTCCCATTCCAATCCTGAGACCCTTTTGATAGCAGAGATGTGATATCTCAATGTTTATACCAAACCTGAGACCCTTCCTACGGCATGAGATGTCATATTCAACTCCTTCCCATTCTAATCCTGAGACCCTTCCTATAGCATGAGATGTGATATCCAACTCCTTCCCATTCCAATCCTGAGACCCTTCCTATAGCATGAGATGTGATGTCTCAATGCTTCTAATACCAAACCTGAGATCCTTCCTATAACATGAGATGTGATATCAAACTCCTTCCATTCCAATCCTGAGACCATTCCTATAGCATGAGATGTGATATCTCAATGCTTATACCAAACCTGAGACCCTTCCTATAGCATGAGATGTGATATCCAACTCCTTCCCATTCCAATCCTGAGACCCTTCCTATAGCCTGAGATGTGATATCTCAATGCCTCTAATACCAAACCTGAGATCCTTCCTCTAACATGAAATGTGATATCCAACTCCTTCACTTTCCAAACCTG
The DNA here is from genome assembly GCF_040938575.1 of Ambystoma mexicanum. NCBI lineage: Eukaryota > Metazoa > Chordata > Amphibia > Caudata > Ambystomatidae > Ambystoma > Ambystoma mexicanum. Next base: position 347,120,267 of record NC_090936.1, read on the forward strand.
AGAGCCTATCTATAGCATGAGATGTGATATCCAAGTCCTTCCCATTCCAATCCTTAGACCCTTCCTACAGCATGCAATATGATATCTCAATGATTCTAATAAAAAACCTGAGACCCGTCCTATAACATGAGATGGGATATCCAACTCCTTCCCATTCCAATCCTGAGACACTTCCGATAGCAGAGATGTGATATCTCAATGTTTATACCAAACCTGAGACCCTTCCTATAACATGAGATGTGATATCCAACTCCTTCCCGTTCCAAACCTGAGACCCTTCCTTTAGCATGAGATGTGATATCCAGCTCCTTCCCATTCCAATCCTGAGACACTTCCGATAGCATGAGATGTGATATCTCAATGCTTCTAATATCAAAACTGAGACCCTCCCTATAGCATGATATGTGATATCTAAGTCCTTCCCATTCCAATCCTGAGACCCTTCCTATAGCATGAGATGTGATATCTCAATGCTTCTACCAAACCTGAGACCCTTCCTTTAGCATGAGATGTGATATCCAACTCCTTCCCATTCCAATCCTGAGACCCTTCCTATAGCATGAGATGTGATATCTCAATACTTCTAATACCAAACCTGAGATCCTTCCGATAACATGAGATGTGATATCTCAATACTTCTAATACCAAACCTGAGATCCATCCTATAACATGAGATGTGATATCCAAATCCTTCCCCTTCCAAACCTGAGACCCTCCCTTTAGCATGAGATGTGATATCCAACTCCTTCCCATTCCAATCCTGAGACCCTTCTGATAGCATAAGATATGATATCTCAATGCTTCTATACCAAACCTGAGATCCTTCCGATAGCATGAGATGTGATATCTCAATACTTCTAATACCAAACCTGAGATCCTTCCTATAACATGAGATGTGATATCCAAATCCTTATCTTCCAAACCTGAGACCCTCCCTTTAGCATGAGATGTGATATCCAACTCCTTCCCATTCCAATCCTGAGACTCTTCTGATAGCATAAGATATGATATCTCAATGCTTCTATACCAAACCTGAGATCCTTCTGATAGCATGAGATGTGATATCTCAATACTTCTAATACCAAACCTGAGATCCTACCTCTAACATGAAATGTGATATCCAACTCTTTCCCCTTGCAAACCTGAGAGCCTTCCTATAGCATGAGATGTGATATCCAAGTCCTTCCCACTCCAATCCTGAGACCCTTCCTATAACATGAGATGTGATATCCAACTCCTTCCCATTCTAACCTGAGACCCTTCCTATAGCATGAGATGGGATATCCAACTCCTTCCAAATCCAATCCCGATACCCTTCCGATAGCATGAGATGTGATATCCCAATGCTTCTACCAAACCTGAGACCCATACTATGGCATGAGATGTGATATCAAACTCCTTCCCATTCTAATCCTGAGACCCTTCCTATAGCTTGAGATGTGATATCCAACTCCTTCCCATTCCAATTCTGAGACCCTTCCTATACCATGAGACTTGATATCTCAATGCTTCTAATACCAAACCTGAGACCCGTCCTATAACATGAGATGTGATATCCAAATCCTTCCCCTTCCAAACCTTAGACCCTTCCTTTATCATGAGATGTGATATCCAACTCCTTCCCATTCCAATCTTGAGACCCTTCCGATATCATGAAATGTGATATCTCAATGCTTCTAATATCAAACTTGAGACCCTCCCTATAGCATGAGATGTGATATCCAAGTCCTTCCCATTCCAATCCTGAGACCCTTCCTATAGCATGAGATGTGATATCTCAATGCTTCTAATACCAAACCTGAGACCCTTCCTATAACATGAGATGGGAATATCCAACTCCTTCCCATTCCAATCCTGAGACCCTTCCGATAGCAGAGATGTGATATCTCAATGCTTATACCAAACCTGAGATCCTTCCTATAACATGAGATGTGATATCCAACTCCTTCCCATTCCAATCCTGAGACACTTCCTATAGCATGAGATGTGATATCTCACTGCTTATACCAAACCTGAGACCCTTCCTATAGCATGAGATGTGATATCTCAATGCTTCTAATATCAAACTTGAGACCCTCCCTATAGCATGAGATGTGATACCCAAGTCCTTCCCATTCCAATCCTGAGACACTTCCTATAGCATGAGATGTGATATCTCAATGCTTCTAATACCAAACCTGAGACTCTTCCTATAACATGAGATGGGATATCCAACTCCTTCCCATTCCAATCCTGAGACCCTTTCGATAGCAGAGATGTGATATCTCAATGTTTATACCAAACCTGAGACCCTCCCTACGGCATGAGATGTCATATACAACTCCTTCCCATTCCAATCCTGAGACCCTTCCTATAGCATGAGATGTGATATCCAACTCCTTCCCATTCCAATCCTGAGACCCTTCCTCTAGCATGAGATGTGATGTCTCAATGCTTCTAATACCAAACCTGAGATCCTTCCTATAACATGAGATGTGATATCCAACTCCTTCCATTCCAATCCTGAGACCCTTCCTATAGCATGAGATGTGATATCTCAATGCTTATAACAAAACCTGAGACCCTTCCTATAGCATGAGATGTGATATCCAACTCCTTCCCATTCCAATCCTGAGACCCTTCCTTTAGCCTGAGATGTGATATCTCAATGCCTCTAATACCAAACCTGAGATCCTTCCTCTAACATGAAATGTGATATCCAACTCCTTCACTTTCCAAACCTGAGAGCCTATCTATAGCATGAGATGTGATATCCAAGTCCTTCCCATTCCAATCCTTAGACCCTTCCTACAGCATGCAATATGATATCTCAATGATTTTAATAAAAAACCTGAGACCCGTCCTATAACATGAGATGGGATATCCAACTCCTTCCCATTCCAATCCTGAGACACTTCCGATAGCAGAGATGTGATATCTCAATGTTTATACCAAACCTGAGACCCTTCCTATAACATGAGATGTGATATCCAACTCCTTCCCGTTCCAAACCTGAGACCCTTCCTTTAGCATGAGATGTGATATCCAGCTCCTTCCCATTCCAATCCTGAGACACTTCCGATAGCATGAGATGTGATATCTCAATGCTTCTAATATCAAAACTGAGACCCTCCCTATAGCATATGTGATATCTAAGTCCTTCCCATTCCAATCCTGAGACCCTTCCTATAGCATGAGATGTGATATCTCAATGCTTATCCTTGATTCCTGTAGTAAATTGATTTCCTTTGCAGGCCGACTCCTGTCACGAATGCCTTGTCTGCATGCATTCTCTCCTGGCCATTCTCTCACCGTGGCTATTTGCCTACCCCCTTCCTCTCTCAGTGGATGGACTTCTCCATCCTAGCCTCCTACCACTCAACTCCGCCTACTTGGAGAATTCAACATGAACCTGTATGCTTCCTGACCTGGACTTTTACGAGATCTGCAACTCTTCATGTCACTGGCCCTACACACTGCAGGGAATACTCAGGATTTTCTGATCTCAGACCTCCCCCTCTGTAACCCTCTCAACAATCCTCTCCCGTGGTGATCAAGTTCTCATCTCCAAAGAAGGCTAACTGCCAGCTGTTCCTCCTCAGAGGAGTTCTCCCTTTCTGTCCCTGCTCCCTGCACCGTTTCGCGTTGCAAACACTCGCTTCCCTGCTCTCTGGTTTAGACGCTTTTCCTTCTCAGAGGCCTTCTTCCTTTCTGCCCTTTTCGCGTTGCAAGTACTCGCTTCCCAGCTCTCTGGTTTAGACGCGTGTTCCCTGCCTTCTCTCCTCTTCCCGCTGCCTTCAAATCAAAAAATGAGCTCCAAAAGATACACAGTGCTCAGAATGCTCTATAACACCCATTATTCAACATATAGCCGTAACCCGCTAGACGTATTGAAACGTGCTGTAAACTAGCAAAAACAGCTAGAAAATGTACTTTCCTCGCGTTTTTGTAAATGCTAATTCTGATGGGTTCCCATGTATGTACTGTCCGTGCGTTTGTTGTCGAATCCTGAAGTTTTTAACCACTGTTCTCCCATACAAGGGGGGGGGGTCAACGTCTACTGCTGTTCACAGGCTGAATGTATACGGCTGAAATCTTCAAGGCATTATCAGCTTTCCTGACTGTTTTGGAACGTGTATTTGCCATCTGTTAATGCAGTCGCCCTGTGTTCATCGTCCCTTCTACTTTACAGGCTGCACTCCCCTGGTGATCACATTCTCCTCTCTAGAGCAGGCTGACTACCAGCTGCTCCTCCTCATAGGCGTTCATCCTTTCTGTCCCTGCTCCCTGCACCGTTTCGCGTTGTATGTACTCGCTTCCCAGCTCTCTGGTTTAGATGCCTGTTCCCTGCCTTCTCTCCTCTTCCTACAGCCTTCCAATGAGCTCCACAAGATACAGTGTTCAGAATGCTTTATAACACCCATTATTCAACATATAGCTGTAACCCGCTAGACGTATTGAAACATGCTAAAAACGAGCAGAAACAGCTAGAAAATGTACTTTCCTCGCGTTTTGGTAAATGCGAATTCTGGTGGATTCCCATTTTGTACTCTGTTCGTGCGTTTGTTCAGTCGAATCCTGGTCTTTTGAACCACTCTTCTCCCATACAAGGGAGGGTCAAAATGTGTTGTTCACAGGCTGAATTTATACTGCTGAAATGCTCGCTTCCCTGCTCTCTGGTTTAGACGCGTGTACCCTGTATCCTTCCCATTCCAATCCTGAGACCCTTCCTATAGCATGAGATGTGATATCTCAATGCTTATACCAAACCTGAGACCCTTCCTATAGCATGAGATGTGATATCCAACTCCTTCCCATTCCAATCCTGAGACCCTTCCTATAGCATGAGATGTGATATCTCAATGCCTCTAATACCAAACCTGAGATCCTTCCTCTAACATGAAATGTGATATCCAACTCCTTCCCTTTCCAAACCTGAGAGCCTACCTATAGCATGAGATGTGATATCCAAGTCCTTCCCATTCCAATCCTTAGACCCTTCCTATAGCATGCAATATGATATCTCAATGATTCTAATAACAAACCTGAGACCCGTCCTATAACATGAGATGGGATATCCAACTCCTTCCCATTCCAATCCTGAGACACTTCCGATAGCAGAGATGTGATATCCCAATGCTTATACCAAACCTGAGACCCTTCCTATAACATGAGATGTGATATCCAACTCCTTCCCATTCCAAACCTGAGACCCTTCCTATAGCATATGTGATATCCAACTCCTTCCAATTCCAAACATGAGACCCTTCCCATAGCAAGAATGTAATATCCAACTCCTTCCCATTCCAATCCAGAGACCATTCCTATAGCATGAGATGTGATATCTCAATGCTTCTAATACCAAACCTGAGATCCTTCCTATGACATGAGATGTGATATCCAATTCCTTCCCATTCCAAACCTGAGACCCTTCCTACAGCATGCGATGTGATATCTCACTGCTTCCAATACCAAACCTGAGACCAGTCCTATAACATGAGATGGGATATCCAACTCCTTCCCGTTCCAATCCTGAGACACTTCCGATTGCAGAGATGTGATATCTCAATGCTTATACCAAACCTGAGACTCTTCCTATAACATGAGATGTGATATACAACTCCTTCCCGTTCCAAACCTGAGACCCTTCCTATAGCATGAGATGTGATATCCAACTCCTTCCCATTCCGATCCTGAGACCCTTCCGATAGCATGAGATGTGATATCTCAATGCCTCTAATACCAAACCTGAGATCCTTCCTATAACATGTGATGTGATATTCAATTCCTTCCCATTCCCAATGCTTCTACAAAACCTGAGACCCATACCATGGCATGAGATGTGATATCAAACTCCCGTTCTATACCATGAGACTTGATATCTCAATGCTTCTAATACCAAACCTGAGACCAGTCCAATAACATGAGATGTGATATCCAAATCCTTCCCCTTCCAAACCTTAGACCCTTCCTTTATCATGAGATGTGATATCCAACTCCTTCCCATTCCACTCCTGAGACCCTTCCTATAGCATGAGATGTGATATCTCAATGCTTCTAATACCAAACCTGAGACCCTTCCTATAACATGAGATGTGATATCCAAGTCCTTCCCATTCCAATCCTGAGACCCTTCCTATAGCATGAGATGTCATATCTCAATGCTTCTAATACCAAACCTGAGACCCTTCCTATAACATGAATTGTGATATCCAAGTCCTTCCCATTCCAATCTTGAGACCTTTCCAATAGCAGAGATGTGATATCTCAATGCTTATACCAAACCTGAGATCATTCCTATGACATGAGATGTGATATCTAAATCCTTCTCATTCCAAACCTGAGACCCTTCCTACAGCATGTGATGTGATATCTCAATGCTTCTAATATCAAAACTGAGACCCGTCCTATAACATGAGATGGGATATCCAACTCCTTCCCGTTCCAAACCTGATACCCTTCCTATAGCATGAGATGTGATATCCAATTCCTTCCCATCCCAATCCTGAGACACCTCCGATAGCAGAGATGTGAAATCTCAATGCTTATACCAAACCTGAGACTCTTACTATAACATGAGATGTGATATCTAACTCCTTCCCGTTCCAAACCTGAGACCCTTCCTATAGCATGAGATGCGATATCCAACTCCTTCCCATTCCAATCCTGAGACCCTTCCCATAGCATGAGATGTGATATCTCAATGCTTCTAATACCAAACCTGTGATCCTTCCTATAACAAGAGATGTGATATCCAAATCCTTCCCCTTCCAAATCTGAGACCCTCCCTTTAGCATGAGATGTGATATCTCAATGCCTCTAATACCAAACCTGAGATCCTTCCGATAGCATGAGATGTGATATCTCAATGCTTCTAATACCAAACCTGAGATCCTTCCTATAACATGAGATGTGATATCCAAATCCTTCCCCTTCCATTCCTGAGACCCTCCCTTTAGCATGAGATGTGATATCCAACTCCTTCCCATTCCAATCCTGAGACCCTTCTGATAGCATGAGATGTGATATCTCAATGCCTCTAATACCAAACCTGAGATCCTACATCTAACATGAAATGTGATATCCAACTCCTTCCCTTTCCAAACGTGAGACCCTCCCTATAGAATGAGATGTGATATCCAAGTCCTTCCCATTCCAATCCTGAGACCCTTCCTATAGCATGAGATGTGATATCTCAATGCTTCTAATACCAAACCTGAGACCCTTCCTATAACGTAAGATGGGATATCCAACTCCTTCCCATTCCAATCCTGAGACCCTTCCAATAGCATGAGATGTGATATCCAACTCCTTCCCATTCCAATCCTGAGACCCTTCCTATAACATGAGATGTTATGTCTCAATGCTTCTAATACCAAACCTGAGATCCTTCCTATGGCATGAGATGTCATATAAAACTCCTTCCCATTCCAATCCTGAGACCCTTCCCATAGCATGAGATGTGATATCGAACTCCTTCCCATTCCAATCCTGCGACCCTTCCTATAGCATTAGATTTGATATCTCAATGCTTCTAATACCAAACCTGAGATCCTTCCGATAGCATGAGATGTGATATCTGAATGCTTCTAATACCAAACCTGAGATCATTCCTATAACACAAGATGTAATATCCAAATCCTTCCCCTTCCAAACCTGAGACCCTCCCTTTAGCATGAGATGTGATATCCAACTACTTCCCATTCCAATCCTGAGACCCTTCCTATAGCATGAGATGTGATGTCTCACTGCTTATACCAAACCTGAGACCCTTCCTATAGCATGAGATGTGATATCCAACTCCTTCCCATTCCAATCCTGAGACCCTTCCTATAGCATGAGATGTGATATCTCAATGCTTCTAATATCAAACTTTAGACCCTCCCTATAGCATGAGATGTGATATCCAAGTCCTTCCCATTCCAATCCTGAGACACTTCCTATAGCATGATATGTGATATCCAATGCTTCTAATACCAAACCTGAGACTCTTCCTATAACATGAGATGGGATATCCAACTCCTTCCCATTCCAATCCTGAGACCCTTCCGATAGCAGAGATGTGATATCTCAATGCTTATACGAAACCTGAGACCCTTCCTACGGCATGAGATGTCATATACAACTCCTTCCCATTCCAATCCTGAGACCCTTCCTATAGCATGAGATGTGATATCTCAATGCTTATACCAAACCTGAGACCCTTCCTATAGCATGAGATGTGATATCCAACTCCTTCCCATTCCAATCCTGAGACCCTTCCTATAGCATGAGATGTGATGTCTCAATGCTTCTAATACCAAACCTGAGATCCTTCCTATAACATGAGATGTGATATCCAACTCCTTCCATTCCAATCCTGAGACCCTTCCTATAGCATGAGATGTTATATCTCAATACTTATACCAATCCTGAGACCCTTCCTATAGCATGAGATGTGATACCCAACTCCTTCCCATTCCAATCCTGAGACGCTTCCTATAGCATGAGATGTGATATCTCAATGCTTCTAATACCAAACCTGAGATCCTTCCTCTAACATGAAATGTGATATCCAACTCCTTCCCTTTCCAAATGTGAGAGCCTATCTATAGCATGAGATGTGATATCCAAGTCCTTCCCATTCCAATCCTTAGACCCTTCCTGCAGCGTGCAATATGATATCTCAATGATTCTAATAACAAACCTGAGACCCGTCCTATAACATGAGATGGGATATCCAACTCCTTCCCATTCCAATCCTGAGACACTTCCGATAGCAGAGATGTGATATCTCAATGTTTATACCAAACCTGAGACCCTTCCTATAACATGAGATGTGAAATTTAACTCCTTCCCGTTCCCAACCTGAGACCCTTCCTTTAGCATGAGATGTGATGTCCAGCTCCTTCCCATTCCAATCCTGAGACACTTCCTATAGCATGAGATGTTATATCTCAATGCTTATACCAAACCTGAGACCCTTCCTATAACATAAGATCGGATATCCAACTCCTTCCCGTTCCAAACCTGAGACCCTTCCTATAGCATGAGATGTGATATCTCAAGGCCTCTAATACCAAACTTGAGATCCTTCCTCTAACATGAAATGTGATATCCAACTCCTTCCCCTTCCAAACCTGAGAGCCTTCCTATAGCATGAGATATGATATCCAAGTCCTTCCCATTCCAATCCTGAGACCATTCCTATAACATGAAATGTGATATCCAACTCCTTCCCATTCTAACCTGAGACCCTTCCTATAGCATGAGATGGGATATCCAACTCCTTCCAAATCCAATACTGATACCCTTCCGATAGCATGAGATGTGATATCCCAATGCTTCTACCAAACCTGAGACCCATACTATGGCATGAGATGTGATATCAAACTCCTTCCCATTCCAATCCTGAGACGCTTCCTATAGCTTGAGATGTGATATCCAACTCCTTCCCATTCCAATTCTGAGACCCTTCTTATACCATGAGACTTGATATCTCAATGCTTCTAATACCAAACCTGAGACCCGTCCTATAACATGAGATGTGATATCCAAATCCTTCCCCTTCCAAACCTTAGACCCTTCCTTTATCATGAGATGTGATATCCAACTCCTTCCCATTCCAATCTTGAGACCCTTCCGATATCATGAGATTTGTTATCTCAATGCTTCTAATATCAAACTTGAGACCCTCCCTATAGCATGAGATGTGACATCCAAGTCCTTCACATTCCAATCCTGAGACCCTTCCTATAGCATGAGATGTGATATCTCAATGCTTCTAATACCAAACCTGAGACCCTTCCTATAACATGAGAGGGGATATCCAACTCCTTCCCATTCCAATCCTGAGACCCTTCCGATAGTAGAGATGTGATATCTCAATGCTTATACCAAACCTGAGACCCTTCCTAAGGCCTGAGATGTCATATACAACTCCTTCCCATTCCAATCCTGAGACCCTTCCTATAGCATGAGATGTGATATCTCAATGGTTATACCAAATCTGAGACCCTTCCTATAGCATGAGATGTGATATCCAACACCTTCCCATTCCAATCCTGAGACCCTTCCTATAGCATGAGAAGTGATATCTCCATGCTTATACCAAACCTGAGACCCTTCCTATAGCATGAGATGTGATATCCAAATCCTTCCCATTCCAATCCTGAGACCCTTCCTATAGCATGAGATGTGATATCTCAATGCTTATACCAAACCTGAGAGCCTACCTATAGCATGGGATGTGATATCCAAGTCCATCCCATTCCAATCCTTAGACCCTTCCTACAGCATGCGATGTGATATCTCAATGATTCTAATACCAAACCAGAGACCTGTCCTTTAACATGAGATGGGATATCCAACTCCTTCCCATTCCAATCCTGAGCAACTCCTCATAGCAGAGATGTGATATCCCCAATGCTTATACCAAACCTGAGACCCTTCCTATAACATGAGATGTGATATCCAACTCCTTCCCGTTCCAAACCTGAGACACTTCCTAAAGCATATGTGATATCCAACTCCTTCCCATTCCAAACATGAGACCCTTCCTATAGCAAGAATGTAATATCCAACTCCTACCCATTCCAATCCTGAGACCCTTCCTATAGCAAGAGATGTGATATCCAAATCCTTCCCATTCCAATCCTGAGACCCTTCCTATAACATGAGATGTGATATTCAACTCCTTCCCATTCCAACCTGAGACACTTCCTATAGCATGAGAAGGGATATCCAACTCCTTCCCAATCCAATCCTGAGAATCTTCCGATAGCAGAGATGTGATATCTCAATGCTTATACCAAACCTGAGACCCTTCCTATGGCATGAGATGTGATATCCAACTCCTTGCCATTCAAATCCTGAGACCCTTCCTATAGCATGAGATGTGATATCTCAATGCTTCTACCAAACCTGAGACCCTTCCTTTAGCATGAGATGTGATATCCAAATCCTTCACATTCCAATCCTGAGACCCTTCCTATAGCATGAGATGTGATATCTCAATGCTTCTAATACCAAACCTGAGATCCTTCCTATAACATGAGATGTGATATCCAATTCCTTCCCATTCCAAACCTGAGACCCTTCCTATTGGATGAGATGTGATATCCAACTCCTTCCCATTCCAACCCTGAGACCCTTCCTATACCATGAGATGTGATATCTCAATGCTTCTAATACCAAACCTGGGAACCGTCCTATAACATGAGATGTGATATCTGAATGTTTCTAATAAAAAACCTGAGACCCTTCCTATAACATGAGATGTGATATCCAATTCCTTCCCATTCCAGACCTGAGACCCTTCCTTTAGCATGAGATGTCAAATCCAAATACTTCCCATTCCAATCCTAAAACCCTTCCTATAGCATGAGATGTGATATCTCAATGTTTCTAATAAAAAACCTGAGACCCTTCCTATAGCAAGAGATGTGATATCCAAATCCTTCCCATTCCAATCCTGAGACCCTTCCTGTATATAACATGAGATGTGATATCCAACTCCTTCCCATTCCAACCTGAGACCCTTCCTATAGCATGAGATGTGATATCCAACTCCTTCCCATTCCAATCCTGAGACCCTTCCTATAGCATGAGATGTGATATCTCAATGGTTATACCAAATCTGAGACCCTTCCTATAGCATGAGATGTGATATTCAACACCTTCCCATTCCAATCCTGAGACCCTTCCTATAGCATGAGAAGTGATATCTCCATGCTTATACCAAACCTGAGACACTTCCTATAGCATGAGATGTGATATCCAAATCCTTCCCATTCCAATCCTGAGACCCTTCCTATAGCATGAGATGTGATATCTCAATGCTTATACCAAACCTGAGAGCCTACCTATAGCATGGGATGTGATATCCAAGTCAATCCCATTCCAATCCTTAGACCCTTCCTACAGCATGCGATGTGATATCTCAATGATTCTAATACCAAACCAGAGACCTGTCCTTTAACATGAGATGGGATATCCAACTCCTTCCCATTCCAATCCTGAGCCACTCCTGATAGCAGAGACGTGATATCTCAATGCTTACACCAAACCTGAGACCGTTCCTATAACATGAGATGTGATATCCAACTCCTTCCCGTTCCAAACCTGAGCCACTTCCTAAAGCATATGTGATATCCAACTCCTTCCCATTCCAAACATGAGACCCTTCCTATAGCAAGAATGTAATATCCAACTCCTACCCATTCCAATCCTGAGACCATTCCTATAGCATGAGATGTGATATATCAATGCTTCTAATACCAAACCTGAGATCCTTCCTATGACATGAGATGTGATATCCAAATCCTTCCCATTCCAATCCTGAGACCCTTCCTATAGCAAGAGATGTGATATCCAAATCCTTCCCATTCCAATCCTGAGACCCTTCCTATAACATGAGATGTGATATTCAACTCCTTCCCATTCCAACCTGAGACACTTCCTATAGCATGAGAAGGGATATCCAACTCCTTCCCAATCCAATCCTGAGAACCTTCCGATAGCAGAGATGTGATATCTCAATGCTTATACCAAACCTGAGACCCTTCCTATGGCATGAGATGTGATATCCAACTCCTTGCCATTCAAATCCTGAGACCCTTCCTATAGCATGAGATGTGATATCTCAATGCTTCTACCAAACCTGAGACCCTTCCTTTAGCATGAGATGTGATATCCAAATCCTTCACATTCCAATCCTGAGACCCTTCCTATAGCATGAGATGTGATATCTCAATGCTTCTAATACCAAACCTGAGATCCTTCCTATAACATGAGATGTGATATCCAATTCCTTCCCATTCCAAACCTGAGACCCTTCCTATTGGATGAGATGTGATATCCAACTCCTTCCCATTCCAACCCTGAGACCCTTCCTATACCATGAGATGTGATATCTCAATGCTTCTAATACCAAACCTGGGAACCGTCCTATAACATGAGATGTGATATCTGAATGTTTCTAATAAAAAACCTGAGACCCTTCCTATAACATGAGATGTGATATCCAATTCCTTCCCATTCCAGACCTGAGACCCTTCCTTTAGCATGAGATGTGATATCTCAATGCTTCTAATACCAAACCTGGGAACCGTCCTATAACATGAGATGTGATATCTCAATGTTTCTAATAAAAAACCTGAGACCCTTCCTATAACATGAGATGTGATATCCAATTATTTCCCATTCCAGACCTGAGACCCTTCCTTTAGCATGAGATGTCATATCCAAATACTTCCCATTCCAATCCTAAAACCCTTCCTATAGCATGAGATGTGATATCTCAATGTTTCTAATAAAAAACCTGAGACCCATCCTATAGCAAGAGATGTGATATCCAAATCCTTCCCATTCCAATCCTGAGACCCTTCCTGTATATAACATGAGATGTGATATCCAACTCCTTCCCATTCCAACCTGAGACCCTTCCTATAGCATGAGATGTGATATCCAACTCCTTGCCATTCAAATCCTGAGACCCTCCCTATAACAAGAGATGTCATATCCAACTCCTTCCCATTCCAAACCTGAGACCCGTCCTATAACATGAGATGTGATATCCAACTCCTTCCCATTCCAAACCTGAGACCCTTCCGATAGCATGAGATGTGATATCTCAATGCTTCAAAAACCAAACATGAGAACCATCCTATAACATGAGATGTGAAATCCAAATCCTTCCCTTCCCAAACCTGAGACTCTTCCTATAGCATGAGATGTGATATCTCAATGCTTCTACCAAACCTGAAACCCTTCCTATAGCATGAGATGTGATATCCAACTCCTTCCCATTCCAATCCTGAGACACATCCTATAGCATGAGATGTGATATCACAATGCTTCTAATACCAAACCTGAGACCCGTCCTATAACATGAGATGTGATATCCAAATCCTTCCCCTTCCAAACCTGAGACCCTTCCTTTAGCATGAGATGTGATATCCAGCTCCTCCCATTCCAATCCTGAGACCCTTCCGATAGCAGAGATGTGATATTTCAATGCTTATACCAAACCTGAGACCCTTCCCATAGCATGAGATGTGATATCCAACTCCTTCCCATTCCAATCCTGAGACCCTTCCTATAGCATGAGATGTGATATCTCAATGCTTCTAATACCAAACCTGAGATCCTTCCTATAACATGAGATGTGATATCCAACTCCTTCCCATTCCAATCCCGAGACCCTTCCTATAGCATGAGATGTGATATCTCAATGCTTCTAATACCAAACCTAAGGTCCTTCCTATAACATGAGATGTGATATCCAAATCCTTCCCATTCCAAACCTGAGACCCTCCCTTTAGCATGAGATGTGATATCTAACTCCTTCCCATTCCAATCCTGATACCCTTCTGATAGCATGAGATGTGATATCTCAATGCCTCTAATACCAAACCTGAGATCCTACCTCTAACATGAAATGTGATATCCAACTCCTTCCTTTTCCAAACCTGAGACCCTTCCTATACACGAGATGTGATATCCAAGTCCTTCCCATTCCAATCCTGAGACCCTTCCTATAACATGAGATGTGATATCCAACTCCTTCTATTCCAACCTGAGACCCTTCCTATAGCATGAGATGGGATATCCAACTCCTTCCAAATCCAATCCTGATACCCTTCCGATAGCATGAGATGTGATATCCCAATGCTTCTACAAAACCTGACACCCATACCATGGCATGAGATGTGATATCAAACTCCCGTCCTATACCATGAGACTTGATATCTCAATGCTTCTAATACCAAACCTGAGACCGGTCCAATAACATGAGATGTGATATCCAAATCCTTCCCCTTCCAAACCTTAGGCCCTTCCTTTATCATGAGATGTGATATCCAAGTCCTTCCCATTCCATTCCTGAGACCCTTCCTATAGCATGAGATGTGATATCTCAATGCTTCTAATACCAAACCTGAGACCCTTCCTATAACATGAGATGTGATATCCAAGTCCTTCCCATTCCAATCCTGAGACCCTTCCTATAGCATGAGATGTGATATCTCAATGCTTCTAATACCAAACCTGAGACCCTTCCTATAACATGAATTGTGATATCCAAATCCTTCCCATTCCAATCCTGAGACCCTTCCGATAGCAGAGATGTGATATCTCAATGCTTATACCAAACCTAAGACCCTTCCGATAGCATGAGATGTGATATCTCAATGCTTCTAATACCAAACCTGAGATCCTTCCAATAACATGAGATATGATGTCCAAATCCCTCCCCTTCCAAACCTTAGACCATCCCTTTAGCATGAGATTTGATATCCAACTCCTTCCCATTCCAATCCTGAGACCCTTCTGATGGCATGAGATGTGATATCTCAATGCCTCTAAAACCAAACCTGAGATCCCACCTCTAACATGAAATGTGATATCCAACTCCTTCCCCTTCCAACCCTGAGAGCCTTCCTATAGAATGAGATGTGATATCCAAGTCCTTCCCATTCCAATCCTGAGACCCTTCCTATAACATGAGATGTGATATCCAACTCCTTCCCATTCCAATCATGAGACCCTTCCTATAGCTTGAGATGTGATATCCAACTCCTTCTCATTCCAATTCTGAGACCCTTCAGATAGCAGAGATGTGATATCCAACTCCTTCCCATTCCAAACCTGAGACCCTTCCGATAGCATGAGATGTGATATCTCAATGCTTCTAAAACCAAACATGAGAACCATCCTATAACATGAGATGTGAAATCCAAATCCTTCCCTTTCCAAACCTGAGACCCTTCCTATAGCATGAGATGAAATATCAAACTCCTTCCCATTCCAATCCTGAGATAGCTTGAGATGTGATATCCAACTCCATCCCATTCCAATCCTGAGACCCTTCCGATAGCATGAGATGTGATAGCTCAATGCTTCTAATATCAAAACTGAGACCCTCCCTATAGTATGAGATGTGAATTCTAAGTCCTTCCCATTCCTATCCTGAGACCCTTCCGATAGCAGAGATGTGATATCTCAATGCTTATACCAAACCTGATGACCCTTCCTATGGCATTAGATGTGATATCCAACTCCTTCCCATTCCAATCCTGAGTTCCTTCCTATAGCATGAGATGTGATATCTCAATGCGTCTATCAAACCTGATACCCTTCCTTTAGCATGAGATGTGATATTCAACTCCTTCCCATTCCAATCCTGAGACCCTTCCTATAACATGAGACGTGATATCCAACTCCTTCCCATTCCAATCCTGAGACTCCTCCTATAGCATGAGATGTGATATCTCAATGCTTCTAATACCAGACCTGGGACCGGTCCTATAACATGAGATATGATATCCAAATCCTTCCCCTTCCAAACCTGAGACCCTTCCTATAGCAAGAGATGTGATATCCAATTCCTTCCCATTCCAATCCTGAGACCCTTCCTATAACGAGATGTGATATCCAACTCCTTCCCATTCCAACCTGAGACCCTTCCTGTAGCATGAGAAGGGAGATCCAACTCCTTCCCATTCCAATCCTGAGACCCTTCCTATACCATGAGATGTGATATCTCAATGCTTCTAATACCAAACCTGGGACCCGTCCTATAACATGAGATACGTCCTATAACATGAGATATGATATCCAAATCCTTCCCCTTCCAAAGCTGAGACCCTTCCTTTAGCATCAGATGTGATATCCAAATCCTTCCCATTCCAATACTGAAACCCTTCCTTAGCATGAGATGTCATATCTCAATGTTTCTAATAGAAACCTGAGACCCTTCCTATAGCAAGAGATGTGATATCCAAATCCTTCCCATTTCAATCTTGAGACCCTTCCTATAACATGAGATGTGATATCCAACTCCTACCCATTCCAACCTGAGACCCTTCCTATAGCATGCATGAGAAGGGATATCCAATTCCTTCCCATTCCACCCCTGAGACCCTTCCTATACCATGAGATGTGATATCTCAATGCTTCTAATACCAAACCTGGGAACCGTCCTATAACATGAGATGTGATATCTCAATGTTTCTAATAAAAAACCTGAGACCCTTCCTATAACATGAGATGTGATATCCAATTCCTTCCCATTCCAGACCTGAGACCCTTCCTTTAGCATGAGATGGAATATCCAAATACTTCCCATTCCAATCCTAAAACCCTTCCTATAGCATGAGATGTGATATCTCAATGTTTCTAATAAAAAACCTGAGACCCTTCCTATAGCAAGAGATGTGATATCCAAATCCTTCCCATTCCAATCCTGAGACCCTTCCTGTATATAACATGAGTTGTGATATCCAACTCCTTCCCATTCCAACCTGAGACCCTTCCTATAGCATGAGATGTGATATCCAACTCCTTACCATTCAAATCCTGAGACCCTCCCTATAACAAGAGATGTCATATCCAACTCCTTCCCATTCCAAACCTGAGACCCTTCCTATAACATGAGATGTGATATCCAACTCCTTCCCATTCCAAACCTGAGACCCTTCCGATAGCATGAGATGTGATATCTCAATGCTTCAAAAACCAAACATGAGAACCATCCTATAACATGAGATGTGAAATCCAAATCCTTCCCTTCCCAAACCTGAGACTCTTCCTATAGCATGGGATGTGATATCTCAATGCTTCTACCAAACCTGAAACCCTTCCTATAGCATGAGATGTGATATCCAACTCCTTCCCATTCCAATCCTGAGACACATCCTATAGCATGAGATGTGATATCACAATGCTTCTAATACCAAACCTGAGACCCGTCCTATAACATGAGATGTGATATCCAAATCCTTCCCCTTAAAAAAACCTGAGACCCTTCCTTTAGCATGAGATGTGATATCCAGCTCCTCCCATTCCAATCCTGAGACCCTTCCGATAGCAGAGATGTGATATTTCAATGCTTATACCAAACCTGAGACCCTTCCCATAGCATGAGATGTGATATCCAACTCCTTCCCATTCCAATCCTGAGACCCTTCCTATAGCATGAGATGTGATATCTCAATGCTTCTAATACCAAACCTGAGATCCTTCCTACAACATGAGATGTGATATCCAACTCCTTCCCATTCCAATCCCGAGACCCTTCCTATAGCATGAGATGTGATATCTCAATGCTTCTAATACCAAACCTAAGGTCCTTCCTATAACATGAGATGTGATATCCAAATCCTTCCCATTCAAAACCTGAGACCCTCCCTTTAGCATGAGATGTGATATCCAACTCCTTCCCATTCCAATCCTGATACCCTTCTGATAGCATGAGATGTGATATCTCAATGCCTCTAATACCAAACCTGAGATCCTACCTCTAACATGAAATGTGATATCCAACTCCTTCCTTTTCCAAACCTGAGACCCTTCCTACAGCATGTGATGTGATATCCAAGTCCTTCCCATTCCAATCCTGAGACCCTTCCTATAACATGAGATGTGATATCCAACTCCTTCTATTCCAACCTGAGACCCTTCCTATAGCATGAGATGGGATATCCAACTCCTTCCAAATCCAATCCTGATACCCTTCCGATAGCATGAGATGTGATATCCCAATGCTTCTACAAAACCTGACACCCATACCATGGCATGAGATGTGATATCAAACTCCCGTCCTATACCATGAGACTTGATATCTCAATGCTTCTAATACCAAACCTGAGACCGGTCCAATAACATGAGATGTGATATCCAAATCCTTCCCCTTCCAAACCTTAGACCCTTCCTTTATCATGAGATGTGATATCCAAGTCCTTCCCATTCCATTCCTGAGACCCTTCCTATAGCATGAGATGTGATATCTCAATGCTTCTAATACCAAACCTGAGACCCTTCCTATAACATGAGATGTGATATCCAAGTCCTTCCCATTCCAATCCTGAGACCCTTCCTATAGCATGAGATGTGATATCTCAATGCTTCTAATACCAAACCTGAGACCCTTCCTATAACATGAATTGTGATATCCAAATCCTTCCCATTCCAATCCTGAGACCCTTCCGATAGCAGAGATGTGATATCTCAATGCTTATACCAAACCTAAGACCCTTCCGATAGCATGAGATGTGATATCTCAATGCTTCTAATACCAAACCTGAGATCCTTCCAATAACATGAGATATGATGTCCAAATACCTCCCCTTCCAAACCTTAGACCATCCCTTTAGCATGAGATTTGATATCCAACTCCTTCCCATTCCAATCCTGAGACCCTTCTGATGGCATGAGATGTGATATCTCAATGCCTCTAAAACCAAACCTGAGATCCTACCTCTAACATGAAATGTGATATCCAACTCCTTCCCCTTCCTACCCTGAGAGCCTTCCTATAGAATGAGATGTGATATCCAAGTCCTTCCCATTCCAATCCTGAGACCCTTCCTATAACATGAGATGTGATATCCAACTCCTTCCCATTCCAATCATGAGACCCTTCCTATAGCTTGAGATGTGATATCCAACTCCTTCTATTCCAACCTGAGACCCTTCCTATAGCATGAGATGGGATATCCAACTCCTTCCAAAACCAATCCTGATACCCTTCCGATAGCATGAGATGTGATATCCCAATGCTTCTACAAAACCTGAGACCCATACCATGGCATGAGATGTGATATCAAACTCCCGTCCTATACCATGAGACTTCATATCTCAATGCTTCTAATACCAAACCTGAGACCGGTCCAATAACATGAGATGTGATATCCAAATCCTTCCCCTTCCAAACCTTAGACCCTTCCTTTATCATGAGATGTGATATCCAAGTCCTTCCCATTCCATTCCTGAGACCCTTCCTATAGCATGAGATGTGATATCTCAATGCTTCTAATACCAAACCTGAGACCCTTCCTATAACATGAGATGTGATATCCAAATCCTTCCCATTCCAATCCTGAGACCCTTCCGATAGCAGAGATGTGATATCTCAATGCTTATACCAAACCTGAGACCCTTCCGATAGCATGAGATGTGATATCTCAATGCTTCTAATACCAAACCTCAGATCCTTCCAATAACATGAGATGTGATGTCCAAATCCTTCCCCTTCCAAACCTCAGACCCTCCCTTTAGCATGAGATGTGATATCCAACTCCTTCCCATTCCAATCCTGAGACCCTTCCTATAACATGAGATGTGATATCCAACTCCTTCCCATTCCAATCATGAGACCCTTCCTATAGCTTGAGATGTGATATCCAACTCCTTCTCATTCCAATTCTGAGACCCGTCCTATACCATGAGACTTGATATCTCAATGCTTCAAATACCAAACCTGAGACCGGTCCTATAACATGAGATGTGATACCCAAATCCGTCCCCTTCCAAACCTTAGACCCTTCGTATAGCATGAGATGTGATATCTCATTGCTTCTAATACCAAACCTGAGACCCTTCCTATAACGAGATGGGATATCCAACTCCTTCCCATTCCAATCCTGAGACCCTTCAGATAGCAGAGATGTGATATCCAACTCCTTCCCATTCCAAACCTGAGACCCTTCCGATAGCATGAGATGTGATATCTCAATGCTTCTAAAACCAAACATGAGAACCATCCTATAACATGAGATGTGAAATCCAAATCCTTCCCTTTCCAAACCTGAGACCCTTCCTATAGCTTGAGATGAAATATCAAACTCCTTCCCATTCCAATCCTGAGATAGCTTGAGATGTGATATCCAACTCCATCCCATTCCAATCCTGAGACCCTTCCGATAGCATGAGATGTGATAGCTCAATGCTTCTAATATCAAAACTGAGACCCTCCCTATAGTATGAGATGTGAATTCTAAGTCCTTCCCATTCCTATCCTGAGACCCTTCCGATAGCAGAGATGTGATATCTCAATGCTTATACCAAACCTGATGACCCTTCCTATGGCATTAGATGTGATATCCAACTCCTTCCCATTCCAATCCTGAGTTCCTTCCTATAGGATGAGATGTGATATCTCAATGCTTCTATCAAACCTGATACCCTTCCTTTAGCATGAGATGTGATATTCAACTCCTTCCCATTCCAATCCTGAGACCCTTCCTATAACATGAGACGTGATATCCAACTCCTTCCCATTCCAATCCTGAGACTCCTCCTATAGCATGAGATGTGATATCTCAATGCTTCTAATACCAGACCTGGGACCGGTCCTATAACATGAGATATGATATCCAAATCCTTCCCCTTCCAAACCTGAGACCCTTCCTATAGCAAGAGATGTGACATCCAATTCCTTCCCATTCCAATCCTGAGACCCTTCCTATAACGAGATGTGATATCCAACTCCTTCCCATTCCAACCTGAGACCCTTCCTGTAGCATGAGAAGGGAGATCCAACTCCTTCCCATTCCAATCCTGAGACCCTTCCTATGCCATGAAATGTGATATCTCAATGCTTCTAATACCAAACCTGGGAACCGTCCTATAACATGAGATGTGATATCTCAATGTTTCTAATAAAAAACCTGAGACCCTTCCTATAACATGAGATGTGATATCCAATTCCTTCCCATTCCAGACCCGAGACCCTTCCTTTAGCATGAGATGTGATATCCAAATACTTCCCATTCCAATCCTAAAACCCTTCCTATAGCATGAGATGTGATATCTCAATGTTTCTAATAAAAAACCTGAGACCCTTCCTATAGCAAGAGATGTGATATCCAAATCCTTCCCATTCCAATCCTGAGACCCTTCCTGTATATAACATGAGATGTGATATCCAACTCCTTCCCATTCCAACCTGAGACCCTTCCTATAGCATGAGATGTGATATCCAACTCCTTACCATTCAAATCCTGAGACCCTCCCTATAACAAGAGATGTCATATCCACCTCCTTCCCATTCCAAACCTGAGACCCTTCCTATAACATGAGATGTGATATCCAACTCCTTCCCATTCCAAACCTGAGACCCTTCCGATAGCATGAGATGTGATATCTCAATGCTTCAAAAACCAAACATGAGAACCATCCTATAACATGAGATGTGAAATCCAAATCCTTCCCTTCCCAAACCTGAGACTCTTCCTATAGCATGAGATGTGATATCTCAATGCTTCTACCAAACCTGAAACCCTTCCTATAGCATGAGATGTGATATCCAACTCCTTCCCATTCCAATCCTGAGACACATCCTATAGCATGAGATGTGATATCACAATGCTTCTAATACCAAACCTGAGACCCGTCCTATAACATGAGATGTGATATCCAAATCCTTCCCCTTCCAAACCTGAGACCCTTCCTTTAGCATGAGATGTGATATCCAGCTCCTCCCATTCCAATCCTGAGACCCTTCCGATAGCAGAGATGTGATATTTCAATGCTTATACCAAACCTGAGACCCTTCCCATAGCATGAGATGTGATATCCAACTCCTTCCCATTCCAATCCTGAGACCCTTCCTATAGCATGAGTTGTGATATCTCAATGCTTCTAATACCAAACCTGAGATCCTTCCTACAACATGAGATGTGATATCCAACTCCTTCCCATTCCAATCCCGAGACCCTTCCTATAGCATGAGATGTGATATTGCAATGCTTCTAATACCAAACCTAAGGTCCTTCCTATAACATGAGATGTGATATCCAAATCCTTCCCATTCCAAACCTGAGACCCTCCCTTTAGCATGAGATGTGATATCCAACTCCTTCCCATTCCAATCCTGATACCCTTCTGATAGCATGAGATGTGATATCTCAATGCCTCTAATACCAAACCTGAGATCCTACCTCTAACACGAAATGTGATATCCAACTCCTTCCTTTTCCAAACCTGAGACCCTTCCTACAGCATGTGATGTGATATCCAAGTCCTTCCCATTCCAATCCTGAGACCCTTCCTATAACATGAGATGTGATATCCAACTCCTTCTATTCCAACCTGAGACCCTTCCTATAGCATGAGATGGGATATCCAACTCCTTCCAAATCCAATCCTGATACCCTTCCGATAGCATGAGATGTGATATCCCAATGCTTCTACAAAACCTGACACCCATACCATGGCATGAGATGTGATATCAAACTCCCGTCCTATACCATGAGACTTGATATCTCAATGCTTCTAATACCAAACCTGAGACCGGTCCAATAACATGAGATGTGATATCCAAATCCTTCCCCTTCCAAACCTTAGACCCTTCCTTTATCATGAGATGTGATATCCAAGTCCTTCCCATTCCATTCCTGAGACCCTTCCTATAGCATGAGATGTGATATCTCAATGCTTCTAATACCAAACATGAGACCCTTCCTATAACATGAATTGTGATAACCAAATCCTTCCCATTCCAATCCTGAGACCCTTCCGATAGCATGAGATGTGATATCTCAATGCTTCTAATACCAAACCTGAGACCCTTCCTATAACGAGATGTGATATCCAAGTCCTTCCCATTCCAATCCTGAGACCCTTCCTATAGCATGAGATGTGATATCTCAATGCTTCTAATACCAAACCTGAGACCCTTCCTATAACATGAATTGTGATATCCAAATCCTTCCCATTCCAATCCTGAGACCCTTCCGATAGCAGAGATGTGATATCTCAATGCTTATACCAAACCTAAGACCCTTCCGATAGCATGAGATGTGATATCTCAATGCTTCTAATACCAAACCTGAGATCCTTCCAATAACATGAGATATGATGTCCGAATCCCTCCCCTTCCAAACCTTAGACCATCCCTTTAGCATGAGATTTGATATCCAACTCCTTCCCATTCCAATCCTGAGACCCTTCTGATGGCATGAGATGTGATATCTCAATGCCTCTAAAACCAAACCTGAGATCCTACCTCTAACATGAAATGTGATATCCAACTCCTTCCCCTTCCAACCCTGAGAGCCTTCCTATAGAATGAGATGTGATATCCAAGTCCTTCCCATTCCAATCCTGAGACCCTTCCTATAACATGAGATGTGACATCCAACTCCTTCCCATTCCAATCATGAGACCCTTCCTATAGCTTGAGGTGTGATATCCAACTCCTTCTCATTCCAATTCTGAGACCCGTCCTATACCATGAGACTTGATATCTCAATGCTTCAAATACCAAACCTGAGTACGGTCCTATAACATGAGATGTGATACCCAAATCCGTCCCCTTCCAAACCTTAGACCCTTCCTATAGCATGAGATGTGATATCTCATTGCTTCTAATACCAAACCTGAGACCCTTCCTATAACGAGATGGGATATCCAACTCCTTCCCATTCCAATCCTGAGACCCTTCAGATAGCAGAGATGTGATATCCAACTCCTTCCCATTCCAAACCTGAGACCCTTCCGATAGCATGAGATGTGATATCTCAATGCTTCTAAAACCAAACATGAGAACCATCCTATAACATGAGATGTGAAATCCAAATCCTTCCCTTTCCAAACCTGAGACCCTTCCTATAGCTTGAGATGAAATATCAAACTCCTTCCCATTCCAATCCTGAGATAGCTTGAGATGTGATATCCAACTCCATCCCATTCCAATCCTGAGACCCTTCCGATAGCATGAGATGTGATAGCTCAATGCTTCTAATATCAAAACTGAGACCCTCCCTATAGTATGAGATGTGAATTCTAAGTCCTTCCCATTCCTATCCTGAGACCCTTCCGATAGCAGAGATGTGATATCTCAATGCTTATACCAAACCTGATGACCCTTCCTATGGCATTAGATGTGATATCCAACTCCTTCCCATTCCAATCCTGAGTTCCTTCCTATAGCATGAGATGTGATATCTCAATGCTTCTATCAAACCTGATACCCTTCCTTTAGCATGAGATGTGATATTCAACTCCTTCCCATTCCAATCCTGAGACCCTTCCTATAACATGAGACGTGATATCCAACTCCTTCCCATTCCAATCCTGAGACTCCTCCTATAGCATGAGATGTGATATCTCAATGCTTCTAATGCCAGACCTGGGACCGGTCCTATAACATGAGATATGATATCCAAATCCTTCCCCTTCCAAACCTGAGACCATTCCTATAGCAAGAGATGTGATATCCAATTCCTTCCCATTCCAATCCTGAGACCCTTCCTATAACGAGATGTGATATCCAACTTCTTCCCATTCCAACCTGAGACCCTTCCTGTAGCATGAGAAGGGAGATCCAACTCCTTCCCATTCCAATCCTGAGACCGTTCCTATACCATGAGATGTGATATCTCAATGCTTCTAATACCAAAGCTGGGACCCGTCCTATAACATGAGATACGTCCTATAACATGAGATATGATATCCAAATCCTTCCCCTTCCAAACCTGAGACCCTTCCTTTAGCATGAGATGTGATATCCAAATCCTTCCCATTCCAATACTGAAACCCTTCATATAGCATGAGATGTCATATCTCAATGTTTCTAATAGAAAACCTGAGACCCTTCCTATAGCAAGAGATGTGATATCCAAATCCTTCCCATTTCAATCTTGAGACCCTTCCTATAACATGAGATGTGATATCCAACTCCTACCCATTCCAACCTGAGACCCTTCCTATAGCATGAGAAGGGATATCCAATTCCTTCCCAATCCAATGCTTCTAATACCAAACCTGAGACCCGTCCTAAAACATGAGATGTGAGATCCAAATCCTTCCCCTTCCAGACCTGAGACCTTTCCTTTAGCATGAGATGTGATATCCAACTCCTTCCCATTCCAAACCTGAGACCCTTCCGATAGCATGAGATGTGATATCTCAATGCTTCTAAAACCAAACATGAGAACCATCCTATAACATGAGATGTGAAATCCAAATCATTCCCTTTCCAAACCTGAGACCCTTCCTATAGCTTGAGATGAAATATCAAACTCCTTCCCCTTCCAACCCTGAGAGCCTTCCTATAGAATGAGATGTGATATCCAAGTCCTTCCATTCCAATCCTGAGACCCTTCCTATAACATGAGATGTGATATCCAACTCCTTCCCATTCCAATCATGAGACCCTTCCTATAGCTTGAGATGTGATATCCAACTCCTTCTCATTCCTATTCTGAGACCCGTCCTATACCATGAGACTTGATATCTCAATGCTTCAAATACCAAACCTGAGACCGGTCCTATAACATGAGATGTGATACCCAAATCCGTCCCCTTCCAAACCTTAGACCCTTCCTATAGCATGAGATGTGATATCTCATTGCTTCTAATACCAAACCTGAGACCCTTCCTATAACGAGATGGGATATCCAACTCCTTCCCATTCCAATCCTGAGACCCTTCAGATAGCAGAGATGTGATATCCAACTCCTTCCCATTCCAAACCTGAGACCCTTCCGATAGCATGAGATGTGATATCTCAATGCTTCTAAAACCAAACATGAGAACCATCCTATAACATGAGATGTGAAATCCAAATCCTTCCCTTTCCAAACCTGAGACCCTTCCTATAGCTTGAGATGAAATATCAAACTCCTTCCCATTCCAATC
Source organism: Ambystoma mexicanum (assembly GCF_040938575.1). Lineage (NCBI taxonomy): Eukaryota > Metazoa > Chordata > Amphibia > Caudata > Ambystomatidae > Ambystoma > Ambystoma mexicanum. The sequence continues at coordinate 347,146,649 of NC_090936.1, forward strand.
CTGAGATAGCTTGAGATGTGATATCCAACTCCATCCCATTCCAATCCTGAGACCCTTCCGGTAGCATGAGATGTGATAGCTCAATGCTTCTAATATCAAAACTGAGACCCTCCCTATAGTATGAGATGTGAATTCTAAGTCCTTCCCATTCCTATCCTGAGACCCTTCCGATAGCAGAGATGTGATATCTCAATGCTTATACCAAACCTGATGACCCTTCCTATGGCATTAGATGTGATATCCAACTCCTTCCCATTCCAATCCTGAGTTCCTTCCTATAGCATGAGATGTGATATCTCAATGCTTCTATCAAACCTGATACCCTTCCTTTAGCATGAGATGTGATATTCAACTCCTTCCCATTCCAATCCTGAGACCCTTCCTATAACATGAGACGTGATATCCAACTCCTTCCCATTCCAATCCTGAGACTCCTCCTATAGCATGAGATGTGATATCTCAATGCTTCTAATGCCAGACCTGGGACCGGTCCTATAACATGAGATATGATATCCAAATCCTTCCCCTTCCAAACCTGAGACCCTTCCTATAGCAAGAGATGTGATATCCAATTCCTTCCCATTCCAATCCTGAGACCCTTCCTATAACGAGATGTGATATCCAACTCCTTCCCATTCCAACCTGAGACCCTTCCTGTAGCATGAGAAGGGAGATCCAACTCCTTCCCATTCCAATCCTGAGACCCTTCCTATACCATGAGATGTGATATCTCAATGCTTCTAATACCAAAGCTGGGACCCGTCCTATAACATGAGATACGTCCTATAACATGAGATATGATATCCAAATCCTTCCCCTTCCAAACCTGAGACCCTTCCTTTAGCATGAGATGTGATATCCAAATCCTTCCCATTCCAATACTGAAACCCTTCCTATAGCATGAGATGTCATATCTCAATGTTTCTAAAAGAAAACCTGAGACCCTTCCTATAGCAAGAGATGTGATATCCAAATCCTTCCCATTTCAATCTTGAGACCCTTCCTATAACATGAGATGTGATATCCAACTCCTACCCATTCCAACCTGAGACCCTTCCTATAGCAGGAGAAGGGATATCCAATTCCTTCCCAATCCAATGCTTCTAATACCAAACCTGAGACCCGTCCTAAAACATGAGATGTGAGATCCAAATCCTTCCCCTTCCAGACCTGAGACCTTTCCTTTAGCATGAGATGTGATATCCAACTCCTTCCCATTCCAAACCTGAGACCCTTCCGATAGCATGAGATGTGATATCTCAATGCTTCTAAAACCAAACATGAGAACCATCCTATAACATGAGATGTGAAATCCAAATCATTCCCTTTCCAAACCTGAGACCCTTCCTATAGCTTGAGATGAAATATCAAACTCCTTCCCCTTCCAACCCTGAGAGCCTTCCTATAGAATGAGATGTGATATCCAAGTCCTTCCATTCCAATCCTGAGACCCTTCCTATAACATGAGATGTGATATCCAACTCCTTCCCATTCCAATCATGAGACCCTTCCTATAGCTTGAGATGTGATATCCAACTCCTTCTCATTCCAATTCTGAGACCCGTCCTATACCATGAGACTTGATATCTCAATGCTTCAAATACCAAACCTGAGACCGGTCCTATAACATGAGATGTGATACCCAAATCCGTCCCCTTCCAAACCTTACACCCTTCCTATAGCATGAGATGTGATATCTCATTGCTTCTAATACCAAACCTGAGACCCTTCCTATAACGAGATGGGGTATCCAACTCCTTCCCATTCCAATCCTGAGACCCTTCAGATAGCAGAGATGTGATATCCAACTCCTTCCCATTCCAAACCTGAGACCCTTCCGATAGCATGAGATGTGATATCTCAATGCTTCTAAAACCAAACATGAGAACCATCCTATAACATGAGATGTGAAATCCAAATCCTTCCCTTTCCAAACCTGAGACCCTTCCTATAGCTTGAGATGAAATATCAAACTCCTTCCCATTCCAATCCTGAGATAGCTTGAGATGTGATATCCAACTCCATCCCATTCCAATCCTGAGGCCCTTCCGATAGCATGAGATGTGATAGCTCAATGCTTCTAATATCAAAACTGAGACCATCCCTATAGTATGAGATGTGAATTCTAAGTCCTTCCCATTCCTATCCTGAGACCCTTCCGATAGCAGAGATGTGATATCTCAATGCTTATACCAAACCTGATGACCCTTCCTATGGCATTAGATGTGATATCCAACTCCTTCCCATTCCAATCCTGAGTTCCTTCCTATAGCATGAGATGTGATATCTCAATGCTTCTATCAAACCTGATACCCTTCCTTTAGCATGAGATGTGATATTCAACTCCTTCCCATTCCAATCCTGAGACCCTTCCTATAACATGAGAGGTGATATCCAACTCCTTCCCATTCCAATCCTGAGACTCCTACTATAGCATGAGATGTGATATCTCAATGCTTCTAATGCCAGACCTGGGACCGGTCCTATAACATGAGATATGATATCCAAATCCTTCCCCTTCCAAACCTGAGACCCTTCCTATAGCAAGAGATGTGATATCCAATTCCTTCCCATTCCAATCCTGAGACCCTTCAGATAGCAGAGATGTGATATCCAACTCCTTCCCATTCCAAACCTGAGACCCTTCCGATAGCATGAGATGTCATATCTCAATGCTTCTAAAACCAAACATGAGAACCATCCTATAACATGAGATGTGAAATCCAAATCCTTCCCTTTCCAAACCTGAGACCCTTCCTATAGCTTGAGATGAAATATCAAACTCCTTCCCATTCCAATCCTGAGATAGCTTGAGATGTGATATCCAACTCCATCCCATTCCAATCCTGAGACACTTCCAATAGCATGAGATGTGATAGCTCAATGCTTCTAATATCAAAACTGAGACCCTCCCTATAGTATGAGATGTGAATTCTAAGTCCTTCCCATTCCTATCCTGAGACCCTTCCGATAGCAGAGATGTGATATCTCAATGCTTATACCAAACCTGATGACCCTTCCTATGGCATTAGATGTGATATCCAACTCCTTCCCATTCCAATCCTGAGTTCCTTCCTATAGCATGACATGTGATATCTCAATGCTTCTATCAAACCTGATACCCTTCCTTTAGCATGAGATGTGATATTCAACTCCTTCCCATTCCAATCCTGAGACCCTTCCTATAACATGAGACGTGATATCCAACTCCTTCCCATTCCAATCCTGAGACTCCTCCTATAGCATGAGATGTGATATCTCAATGCTTCTAATGCCAGACCTGGGACCGGTCCTATAACATGAGATATGATATCCAAATCCTTCCCCTTCCAAACCTGAGACCCTTCCTATAGCAAGAGATGTGATATCCAATTCCTTCCAATTCCAATCCTGAGACCCTTCCTATAACGAGATGTGATATCCAACTCCTTCCCATTCCAACCTGAGACCCTTCCTGTAGCATGCGAAGGGAGATCCAACTCCTTCCCATTCCAATCCTGAGACCCTTCCTATACCATGAGATGTGATATCTCAATGCTTCTAATACCAAAGCTGGGACCCGTCCTATAACATGAGATACGTCCTATAACATGAGATATGATATCCAAATCCTTCCCCTTCCAAACCTGAGACCCATCCTTTAGCATGAGATGTGATATCCAAATCCTTCCCATTCCAATACTGAAACCCTTCCTATAGCATGAGATGTCATATCTCAATGTTTCTAAAAGAAAACCTGAGACCCTTCCTATAGCAAGAGATGTGATATCCAAATCCTTCCCATTTCAATCTTGAGACCCTTCCTATAACATGAGATGTGATATCCAACTCCTACCCATTCCAACCTGAGACCCTTCCTATAGCAGGAGAAGGGATATCCAATTCCTTCCCAATCCAATGCTTCTAATACCAAACCTGAGACCCGTCCTAAAACATGAGATGTGAGATCCAAATCCTTCCCCTTCCAGACCTGAGACCTTTCCTTTAGCATGAGATGTGATATCCAACTCCTTCCCATTCCAAACCTGAGACCCTTCCGATAGCATGAGATGTGATATCTCAATGCTTCTAAAACCAAACATGAGAACCATCCTATAACATGAGATGTGAAATCCAAATCATTCCCTTTCCAAACCTGAGACCCTTCCTATAGCTTGAGATGAAATATCAAACTCCTTCCCCTTCCAACCCTGGGAGCCTTCCTATAGAATGAGATGTGATATCCAAGTCCTTCCATTCCAATCCTGAGACCCTTCCTATAACATGAGATGTGATATCCAACTCCTTCCCATTCCAATCATGAGACCCTTCCTATAGCTTGAGATGTGATATCCAACTCCTTCTCATTCCAATTCTGAGACCCGTCCTATACCATGAGACTTGATATCTCAATGCTTCAAATACCAAACCTGAGACCGGTCCTATAACATGAGATGTGATACCCAAATCCGTCCCCTTCCAAACCTTAGACCCTTCCTATAGCATGAGATGTGATATCTCATTGCTTCTAATACCAAACCTGAGACCCTTCCTATAACGAGATGGGGTATCCAACTCCTTCCCATTCCAATCCTGAGACCCTTCAGATAGCAGAGATGTGATATCCAACTCCTTCCCATTCCAAACCTGAGACCCTTCCGATAGCATGAGATGTGATATCTCAATGCTTCTAAAACCAAACATGAGAACCATCCTATAACATGAGATGTGAAATCCAAATCCTTCCCTTTCCAAACCTGAGACCCTTCCTATAGCTTGAGATGAAATATCAAACTCCTTCCCATTCCAATCCTGAGATAGCTTGAGATGTGATATCCAACTCCATCCCATTCCAATCCTGAGACCCTTCCGATAGCATGAGATGTGATAGCTCAATGCTTCTAATATCAAAACTGAGACCATCCCTATAGTATGAGATGTGAATTCTAAGTCCTTCCCATTCCTATCCTGAGACCCTTCCGATAGCAGAGATGTGATATCTCAATGCTTATACCAAACCTGATGACCCTTCCTATGGCATTAGATGTGATATCCAACTCCTTCCCATTCCAATCCTGAGTTCCTTCCTATAGCATGAGATGTGATATCTCAATGCTTCTATCAAACCTGATACCCTTCCTTTAGCATGAGATGTGATATTCAACTCCTTCCCATTCCAATCCTGAGACCCTTCCTATAACATGAGAGGTGATATCCAACTCCTTCCCATTCCAATCCTGAGACTCCTCCTATAGCATGAGATGTGATATCTCAATGCTTCTAATGCCAGACCTGGGACCGGTCCTATAACATGAGATATGATATCCAAATCCTTCCCCTTCCAAACCTGAGACCCTTCCTATAGCAAGAGATGTGATATCCAATTCCTTCCCATTCCAATCCTGAGACCCTTCAGATAGCAGAGATGTGATATCCAACTCCTTCCCATTCCAAACCTGAGACCCTTCCGATAGCATGAGATGTGATATCTCAATGCTTCTAAAACCAAACATGAGAACCATCCTATAACATGAGATGTGAAATCCAAATCCTTCCCTTTCCAAACCTGAGACCCTTCCTATAGCTTGAGATGAAATATCAAACTCCTTCCCATTCCAATCCTGAGATAGCTTGAGATGTGATATCCAACTCCATCCCATTCCAATCCTGAGACACTTCCAATAGCATGAGATGTGATAGCTCAATGCTTCTAATATCAAAACTGAGACCCTCCCTATAGTATGAGATGTGAATTCTAAGTCCTTCCCATTCCTATCCTGAGACCCTTCCGATAGCAGAGATGTGATATCTCAATGCTTATACCAAACCTGATGACCCTTCCTATGGCATTAGATGTGATATCCAACTCCTTCCCATTCCAATCCTGAGTTCCTTCCTATAGCATGACATGTGATATCTCAATGCTTCTATCAAACCTGATACCCTTCCTTTAGCATGAGATGTGATATTCAACTCCTTCCCATTCCAATCCTGAGACCCTTCCTATAACATGAGACGTGATATCCAACTCCTTCCCATTCCAATCCTGAGACTCCTCCTATAGCATGAGATGTGATATCTCAATGCTTCTAATGCCAGACCTGGGACCGGTCCTATAACATGAGATATGATATCCAAATCCTTCCCCTTCCAAACCTGAGACCCTTCCTATAGCAAGAGATGTGATATCCAATTCCTTCCCATTCCAATCCTGAGACCCTTCCTATAACGAGATGTGATATCCAACTCCTTCCCATTCCAACCTGAGACCCTTCCTGTAGCATGCGAAGGGAGATCCAACTCCTTCCCATTCCAATCCTGAGACCCTTCCTATACCATGAGATGTGATATCTCAATGCTTCTAATACCAAAGCTGGGACCCGTCCTATAACATGAGATACGTCCTATAACATGAGATATGATATCCAAATCCTTCCCCTTCCAAACCTGAGACCCATCCTTTAGCATGAGATGTGATATCCAAATCCTTCCCATTCCAATACTGAAACCCTTCCTATAGCATGAGATGTCATATCTCAATGTTTCTAAAAGAAAACCTGAGACCCTTCCTATAGCAAGAGATGTGATATCCAAATCCTTCCCATTTCAATCTTGAGACCCTTCCTATAACATGAGATGTGATATCCAACTCCTACCCATTCCAACCTGAGACCCTTCCTATAGCATGAGAAGGGATATCCAATTCCTTCCCAATCCAATGCTTCTAATACCAAACCTGAGACCCGTCCTAAAACATGAGATGTGAGATCCAAATCCTTCCCCTTCCAGACCTGAGACCTTTCCTTTAGCATGAGATGTGATATCCAACTCCTTCCCATTCCAAACCTGAGACCCTTCCGATAGCATGAGATGTGATATCTCAATGCTTCTAAAACCAAACATGAGAACCATCCTATAACATGAGATGTGAAATCCAAATCATTCCCTTTCCAAACCTGAGACCCTTCCTATAGCTTGAGATGAAATATCAAACTCCTTCCCCTTCCAACCCTGAGAGCCTTCCTATAGAATGAGATGTGATATCCAAGTCCTTCCATTCCAATCCTGAGACCCTTCCTATAACATGAGATGTGATATCCAACTCCTTCCCATTCCAATCATGAGACCCTTCCTATAGCTTGAGATGTGATATCCAACTCCTTCTCATTCCAATTCTGAGACCCGTCCTATACCATGAGACTTGATATCTCAATGCTTCAAATACCAAACCTGAGACCGGTCCTATAACATGAGATGTGATACCCAAATCCGTCCACTTCCAAACCTTAGACCCTTCCTATAGCATGAGATGTGATATCTCATTGCTTCTAATACCAAACCTGAGACCCTTCCTATAACGAGATGGGATATCCAACTCCTTCCCATTCCAATCCTGAGACCCTTCCTATAGCATGAGATGTGATATCTTAATGCTTGTAATACAAAACTTGAGACCCTTCCTATAGCATGAGATGTGATATCCAACATCTTCCCATTCCAAACCTGAGACCCTTCCGATAGCATGAGATGTGATATCCAACTCCTTCCCATTCCAAACCTGAGACCCTTCCGATAGCATGAGATGTGATATCTCAATGCTTCTAAAACCAAACATGAGAACCATCCTATAACATGAGATGTGAAATCCAAATCCTTCCCTTTCCAAACCTGAGACGCTTCCTATAGCTTGAGATGAAATATCAAACTCCTTCCCATTCCAATCCTGAGATAGCTTGAGATGTGATATCCAACTCCATCCCATTCCAATCCTGAGACCCTTCCGATAGCATGAGATGTGATAGCTCAATGCTTCTAATATCACAACTGAGACCCTCCCTATAGTATGAGATGTGAATTCTAAGTCCTTCACATTCCTATCCTGAGACCCTTCCGATAGCAGAGATGTGATATCTCAATGCTTATACCGAACCTGATGACCCTTCCTTTAGCATGAGATGTGATATTCAACTCCTTCCCATTCCAATCCTGAGACCCTTCCTATAACATGAGACGTGATTTCCAACTCCTTCCCATTCCAAACCTGAGAACTTTCCTTTAGCATATGTGATATCCAACTACTTCCCATTCCAATCCTGAGACCCTTCCGATAGCATGAGACGTGATATCCAACTCCTTCCCATTCCAATACTGAGAGCCTTCCAATAGCATATGTGATATCTCAATGCTTCTAATATCAAAACTGAGACCCTCCCTATAACATGAGATGTGATATCCAACTCCTTCCCATTCCAATCGAGACCCTTCCTATAACATGAGATGTGATATCTCTATGCTTCTAATACCAAACCTGACGCCCTTCCCGTAGTATATGTGAAATCCAACTCCTTCCCATTCCAAACTTGTGACCCTTCCTGTAGCATGAAATGTGATTTTTCACCCCTTCCAATACCATACCCGAGACCATTCCCACAGCCTGAGATTTGAAATCTCATTTCTTCCAATACCAAACCCGAGACCCTTCCGATAGGATGTGATTTGATATCTCAGTGCTTCTAATACCAAACCTGAGACCCTCCCTATAACAATAGATATCATATCCAACTCCTTCCCATTCCAATCCTGAGACTCTTCCTATAGCATGACATGTGATATCGAACTTCCCATTCAAATCCTGAGACTCAGACCTCCCCGTCTAACCTCACCACTCCTAGCTCCCGGATTGATAATGCACTCCTGCTGTGTCTTCTCTCCCTTCTTCTGCTTCCTTTCCTCTCTCCTTCCTCATGTGCCCTAGGTCAGGCTCCTTCTACACCTCCGCAAGGATTACTGATTTGTACCCCTCCCCACTCTCAACTCTCACTCAGTTAACACTCATCTGACATCTGCCATTTCCTGGAAGAACCCGACCTTGATGTCCTTGGTCTAACCGAGACATGGATGACGGCCAGCGCTGTCTCGAGCTCTGACACTTTCCTCCCTGATGACAAGTTCCTCTCCATGCCCAGATCCAACCGTTCTTGAGGGGGAGTATCCTTGATTCCTGTAGTAAATTGCTTTCCTTTGCAGGCCGACTCCTCTCACGAATGCCTTGTCTGCATGCATTCTCTCTTTCCTGGCCATTCTCTCACCGTGGCTATTTGCCTACCCCCTTCCTCTCTCAGTGGATGGACTTCTCCATCCTAGCCTCCTACCACTCAACTCCGCCTACTTGGAGAATTCAAAATGAACCTGTATGCTTCCTGACCTGGACTTTTACGAGATCTGCAACTCTTCATGTCTCTGGCTCTACACACTGCAGGGAATACTCAGGATTTTCTGATCTCAGACATCCCCCTATGTAACCCTCTCAACAATCCTCTCCCGTGGTGATCAAGTTCTCATCTCCAAAGAAGGCTAACTACCAGCTGTTCCTCCTCAGTGGAGTTCTCCCTTTCTGTCCCTGCTCTCTGCACCGTTTCGCGTTGCAAACACTTGCTTCCCTGCTCTCTGGTTTAGACGCTTTTCCTTCTTCCTTTCTGTGCTTGTTCTCTGCATCGTTTTGCGTTGCAGAGAACAACTCGCTTCCCAGCTCTCTGGTTTAGACGTGTGTTCCCTGCGTTCTCTCCTCTTCCCGCTGCCTTCAAATCAACAAATGAGCTTCAAAAGATACACGGTGCTCAGAATGCTTTATAACACCCATTATTCAAGATATAGCTGTAACCCGCTAGACGTATTGAAAAGTGCTAAAAACTAGCAAAAATAGCTAGAAAATGTTCTTTCCTCGCGTTTTGGTAAATACGAATTCTGGTGGATTCCCATTTTGTACTCTGTTCCTGCATTTGTTCAGTCGAATCCTGATGTTTTTAACCATTCGTCACCCATACAAGGGGGATCAAAATCTACTGTTCACAGGCTGAATGTATACTGCTGAAATCGTCAATGCATTATCGGGTAAACCGACTGTTCTGGAAAGTGTATTTGCCATCTGTTATTCCAGTCAGCATGTTTTCATCGTCCCTTCTTGTTTCAAGGCTGCACTCCCGTGGTGATCACATTATCCTCTCCAGAGCAGGCTAACTACCAGCTGCTCCTCCTCAGAGGCGTTCCACCTTTCTGTCCCTGCTCCCTGCACCGTTTCGCGTTGCATGTACTCGCTTCCCAGCTCTCTGGTTTAGATGCGTGTTCCCTGCCTTCTCTCCTCTTCCTACAGCCTTCCAATGAGCTCCACAAGATAGTGTTCAGAATGCTTTATAACCCCATTATTCAACATATAGCTGTAACCCGCTAGACGTATTGAAACGTGCTAAAAACTAGCAAAAATAGCTAGAAAATGTACTTCCCTCGCGTTTTTGTAAATGCGAATTCTGGTGTGTTCCCATGTTGTATGTACTGTGTCCGTGCGTTTGTTGTCGAATCCTGAAGTTTTTAACCACTGTTCTCCCATACTAGGGAGGGGGGGTCAACATCTACTGCTGTTCACAGGCTGAATGTATACGGCTGAAATATTGAAGGCATTATCAGCTTTCCTGACTGTTTTGGAACGTGTATTTGCCATCTGTTAATGCAGTCGCCCTTTGTTCATCGTTCCTTTTAGTTTACAGGCTGCACTCCCCTAGTGATCACATTCTTCTCTCCTATGCAGGCTAACTACCAGCTGCTCCTCCTCATAGGTGTTCATCCTTTCTGTCCCTGCTCCCTGCACCGTTTCGCGTTGCATGTACTCGCTTCCCAGCTCTCTGGTTGATATGCGTGTTCCCTGCCTTCTCTCCTCTTGCTACAGCCTTCCAATTTGCTCCACAAGATACAGTGTTCAGAATGCTTTATAACACCCATTATTCAACATATAGCTGTAACCCGCTAGACGTATTGAAACGTGCTAAAAACTAGCAAAAACAGCTAGAAAATGTACTTCCCTCGCGTTTTGGTAAATGCAGGGTACACGCGTCTAAACCAGAGAGCAGGGAAGCGAGCATTTCAGCAGCATAAATTCAGCCTGTGAACAACACATTTTGACCCTCCCTTGTATGGGAGAAGAGTGGTTCAAAAGACCAGGATTCGACAGAACAAACGCACGAACAGAGTACAAAATGGGAATCCACCAGAATTCGCATTTACCCAAACGCGAGGAAAGTACATTTTCTAGCTGTTTCTGCTCGTTTTTAGCACGTTTCAATACGTCTAGCGGGTTACAGCTATATGTTGAATAATGGGTGTTATAAAGCATTCTGAACACTGTATCTTGTGGAGCTCATTGGAAGGCTGTAGGAAGAGGAGAGAAGGCAGGGAACACGCATCTAAACCAGAGAGCTGGGAAGCGAGTACATGCAACGCGAAACGGTGCAGGGAGAAGGGACAGAAAGGATGAACGCCTATGAGGAGGAGCAGCTGGTAGTCAGCCTGCTCTGGAGAGGAGAATGTGATAACCAGGGGAGTGCAGCCTGTAAAGTAGAAGGGACAATGAACACAGGGCGACTGCATTAACAGATGGCAAATACACGTTCCAAAACAGTCAGGAAAGCTGATAATGCCGTGAAGATTTCAGCCGTATACATTCAGCCTGTGAACAGCAGTAGACGTTGACCCCCCCCCTTGTATGGGAGAACAGTGGTTAAAAACTTCAGGATTCGACAACAAACGCACGGACAGTACATACATGGGAACCCATCAGAAATAGCATTTACAAAAACGCGAGGAAAGTACATTTTCTAGCTTTTTTTGCTAGTTTACAGCACGTTTCAATACGTCTAGCGGGTTATGGCTATATGTTGAATAATGGGTGTTATAGAGCATTCTGAGCACTGTGAATCTTTTGGAGCTCATTTTCTGATTTGAAGGCAGCGGGAAGAGGAGAGAAGGCAGGGAACACGCGTCTAAACCAGAGAGCTGGGAAGCGAGTACTTGCAACGCGAAAAGGGCAGAAAGGAAGAAGGCCTCTGAGAAGGAAAAGCGTCTAAACCAGAGAGCAGGGAAGCGAGTGTTTGCAACGCGAAACGGTGCAGGGAGCAGGGACAGAAAGGGAGAACTCCTCTGAGGAGGAACAGCTGGCAGTTAGCCTTCTTTGGAGATGAGAACTTGATCACCACGGGAGAGGATTGTTGAGAGGGTTACAGAGGGGGAGGTCTGAAGATCAGAAAATCCTGAGTATTCCCTGCAGTGTGTAGGGCCAGCGACATGAAGAGTTGCAGATCTCGTAAAAGTCCAGGTCAGGAAGCATACAGGTTCATGTTGAATTCTCCAAGTAGGCGGAGTGAGTGGTAGGAGGCTAGGATGGAGAAGTCCATCCACTGAGAGAGGAAGGGGGTAGGCAAATAGCCACGGTGAGAGAATGGCCAGGATAGAATGCATGCAGACAAGGCATTCGTGACAGGAGTCGGCCTGCAAAGGAAATCAATTTACTACAGGAATCAAGGATAAGCATTGAGATATCACATCTCATGCTATAGGAAGGGTCTCAGGATTGGAATGGGAAGGACTTAGATATCACATATGCTATAGGGAGGGTCTCAGTTTTGATATTAGAAGCATTGAGATATCACATCTCATGCTATCGGAAGTGTCTCAGGATTGGAATGGGAAGGAGCTGGATATCACATCTCGTTTTAGGAAGGGTCTCAGGTTTTTTATTAAAATCATTGAGATATCATACTGCATGCTGTAGGAAGGGTCTAAGGATTGGAATGGGAAGGACTTGGATATCACATCTCATGCTATAGATAGCCTCTCAGGTTTGGAAAGTGAAGGAGTTGGATATCACATTTCCTGTTAGAGGAAGGATCTCAGGTTTGGTATTAGAGGCATTGAGATATCATCTAAGGCTATAGGAAGGGTCTCAGGATTTGTTATAAGCACTGAGATATCACATCTCATGCTATAGGAAGGGTCTCAGGATTGGAATGGAAGGAGTTGGATATCACATCTCATGCTATAGGAAGGGTCTCAGGATTGGAATGGGAAGGAGTTGGATATCACATCTCATGCTATAGGAAGGGTCTCAGGATTGGAATGGGAAGGAGTTGTATATGACATCTCATGCCGTAGGGAGGGTCTCAGGTTTGGTATAAACATTGAGATATCACATCTCTGCTATCGAAAGGGTCTCAGGATTGGAATGGGAAGGAGTTGGATATCCCATCTCATGTTATAGGAAGAGTCTAGGTTTGGTATTAGAAGCATTGAGATATCACATCTCATGCTATAGGAAGTGTCTCAGGATTGGAATGGGAAGGACTTGGGTATCACATCCCATGCTATAGGGAGGGTCTCAAGTTTGATATTAGAAGCATTGAGATATCACATCTCATGCTATAGGAAGGGTCTCAGGATTGGAATGGGAAGGAGTTGGATATCACATCTCATGCTATAGGAAGGGTCTCAGGTTTGGTATAAGCAGTGAGATATCACATCTCATGCTATAGGAAGTGTCTCAGGATTGGAATGGGAAGGAGTTGGATATCACATCTCATGTTATAGGAAGGATCTCAGGTTTGGTATAAGCATTGAGATATCACATCTCTGCTATCGGAAGGGTCTCAGGATTGGAATGGGAAGGACTTGAATATCACATCTCATGCTATAGGGAGGGTCTCAAGTTTGATATTAGAAGCTTTGAGATATCACATATGATATCGGAAGGGTCTCAGGATTGGAATGGGAAGGAGTAGGATATCACATCTCATGGTAAAGGAAGGGTCTAAGGTTTGGAAGGGGAAGGATTTGGATATCACATCTCATGTTATATTACGAGTCTCAGGTTTGGTATTAGAAGCATTGAGATATCAAGTCTCAGAGTATAGGAAGGGTCTCAGAATTGGAATGGGAAGGAGTTGGATATCACATCTCAAGCTATAGGAAGGGTCTCAGGATTGGAATGGGAAGGACTTGGATATCACATCTCATGCTATAGGAAGGCTCTCAGGTTTAGAAGGGGAAAGAGTTGGATATCACATTTCATGTTAGAGGTAGGATCTCAGGTTTGGTATTAGAGGCATTGAGATATCACATCTCATGCTATCAGAAGGGTCTCAGGAATGGAATGGGAAGGAGTTGGATATCACATCTCATGCTAAAGGGAGGGTCTCAGGTTTGGAAGGGGAAGGATTTGGATATCACATCTCATGTTATAGGAAGGATCTCAGGTTTGGTATTAGAAGCATTGAGATATCACATCTCATGCTATCGGAAGGATCTCAGGTTTGGTATTAGAAGCATTGAGATATCACATCTCATGCTATCAGAAGGGTCTCAGGATTGGAATGGGAAGGAGTTGGATATCACATCTCATGCTAAAGGGAGGGTCTCAGGTTTGGAAGGGGAAGGATTTGGATATCACATCTCATGTTATCGGAAGGATCTCACGTTTGGTATTAGAAGTATTGAGATATCATATCTCATGCTATAGGAAGGGTCTCAGGATTGGAATGGGAAAGAGTTGGATATCACATCTCATGCTAAAGGGAGTGTCTCAGGATTGGAATGGGAAGGACTTAGATATCACATATCATGCTATAGGGAGGGTCTCAGTTTTGATATTAGAAGCATTGAGATATCACATCTCATGCTATCGGAAGTGTCTCAGGATTGGAAAGGGAAGGAGCTGGTTATCACATCTCATGCTAAAGGAAGGGTCTCAGGATTGGAATGGGAAGGATTTGGATATCACATCTCTTGCTATAGGAAGGGTCTCAGGATTGGAATGGGTAGGAGGTGGATATTACTTTCTTGCTATAGGAAGGGTCTCATGTTTGGAATGGGAAGGAATTGGATATCACATATGCTATAGTTAGTGTCTCAGGTTTGGAACGGGAAGGAGTTGGATATCACATCTCATGTTATAGGAAGGGTCTCAGGTTTGGTATAAGCATTGAGATATCACATCTCTGCTATCGGAAGCGGCTCAGGGTTGGAATGGGAAGGAGTTGGATATCCCATCTCATGTTATAGTAAGAGTCTCTGGTTTGGTATTAGAATCATTGAGATATCACATCGCATGCTGTAGGAAGGGTCTAAGGATTGGAATGGGATGGACTTGGATATCACATCTTATGTTATAGGAAGGATCTCAGGTTTGGTATTAGAAGCATTGAGATACATCTCATGCTATAGGAAGGGTCTCAGGATTGGAATGTGAAGGATTTGGATATCACATCTCATGCTAAAGGAAGGGTCTCGGGTTTGGTAGAAGCATTGAGATATCACGTCTCTGCTATCGGAAGGGTCTCAGGATTGGATTGGGAAGGAGTTGGATATCCCTTTTCATGCTATAGGAAGGGTCTCAGGTTTGGAAGGGGAAGGATTTGGATATCACATCTCATGTTATCGGAAGGATCTCACGTTTAGAAGTATTGAGATATCATATCTCATGCTATAGGAAGGGTCTCAGGATTGGAATGGGAAAGAGTTGGATATCACATCTCATGCTAAAGGGAGTGTCTCAGGATTGGAATGGGAAGGAGTTGGATATCACATCTCATGTTATAGGAAGGGTCTCAGGATTGGAATGGGAAGGATTTGGATATCACATCTCTTGCTATAGGAAGGGTCTCAGGATTGGAATGGGTAGGAGGTGGATATTAATTTCTTGCTATAGGAAGGGTCTCATGTTTGGAATGGGAAGGAATTGGATATCACATATGCTATAGTTAGTGTCTCAGGTTTGGAACGGGAAGGAGTTGGATATCACATCTCATGTTATAGGAAGGGTCTCAGGTTTGGTATAAGCATTGAGATATCACATCTCTGCTATCGGAAGCGGCTCAGGATTGGAATGGGAAGGAGTTGGATATCCCATCTCATGTTATAGTAAGAGTCTCTGGTTTGGTATTAGAATCATTGAGATATCACATCGCATGCTGTAGGAAGGGTCTAAGGAATGGAATGGGATGGACTTGGATATCACATCTCATGCTATAGGTAGGCTCTCAGGTTTGGTATAAGCATTGAGATATCACATCTCATGCTATAGGAAGGGTCTCAGGATTGGAATGGGAAGGAGTTGTATATGACATCTCAGGCCATAGGAAGGGTCTCAGGTTTGGTATAAGCATTGAGATATCACATCTCTGCTATCGGAAGGGTCTCAGGATTGGAATGGGAAGGAGTTGGATATCCCATCTCATGTTATAGGAAGGGTCTCAGGTTTGGTATTAGAAGCATAGAGATATCACATCTCATGCTATAGGAAAGGTCTCAGGATTGGAATGGGAAGGACTTGGATGTCACATGCTATAGGGAGGGTCTCCAGTTTGATATTAGAAGCATTGAGATAACAAATCTCATGATATCGGAAGGGTCTCAGGACTGGAATGGGAAGGAGTTGGATACCACATCTCATGATAAAGGGAGGGTCTAAGGTTTGGAAGGGGAAGGATTTGGATACCACATCTCATGTTATAGGACGGGTCTCAGGTTTGGCATTAGAAGCATTGAGATATCAAGTCTCATGGTATAAGAAGGGTCTCAGAATTGGAATGGGAAGGAGTTGGATATTGTTAGGAAAGATTTCGTAATTGTAGGGAATTTTCCTTCCATGTGGCAACCCCTAAACTTTTTGCTATTGTTTTTAACCTTGTTCTTGACTTTGCCAGAGAAGTATAGCCTTCTGCCGCACTTCTCTGGGCTTTCGCTCCTTTTCTTATGGGGAAACTGACATGCCCTTAAGACAGTCAGTACCGGGGAACGCTGTTTCCCGTAGTTTCTTTTATTATGTTGCGGCTTTAGTGCAACATGACACAAGAGGGCACTGTAAGCTAAGTTACAGCTCTCTTGGGTCTCTAGCCTTCTACAGACCCTAGATACTCTTTTAGGATGGTATTTGATCGGTGCAAGTCATTCAGGGACTCGAATGGTGGCAGCGATCGTTTTGTTTATTTTGAGCTCCTTTTGGCGTTCTGAGCACGTTTTTCGCACTGAACCCAAAATGGTGGCCTGGCTCCCAAAATGGCCAGACCACGAGGCTCCTTTGTCTTGTCCACTGACCGTCTTGCTCCCTTCACCTTCCCCAGGTCGGGCGACCCGGGGCCTTCCTTATTTGGGCATGTACTTTCCCGCGAAACGTGGTTGCTTTCGCGGGCTTCTACATGTCGTTTGTGTGCCTCCAGGGTGTGGGCTGGGATGTCTGGTCCCAATACACATCCTGGGTGCCAGAGAGTCTAGGGTGGTGTGAATGCCTGGGACCACCGTGGTCCGTGATTGGTCCACGTATGGTATGTGTGTTGATGAGCGGATCTCCCATTGGCTCCCCTCCGTTTTGGCGCGAAGGGAACCGTGGATAAGAGGGAGCTGGAAACACCACTACAATGTCGATCTCCTGAGTTCTCACGAACGAAGGAATACAGGAGCCAAGTATCCTGCAACCAAGAGGCTGGACCAAGGAATCGCTGGTGACCCGCTGAAGGAATCCTACTTTGCACTGCTGTCGTCCTGTGAAGCCCTTTCCGCCTTGGATCGAACCAGAAGGCCTGTACTGGTGCTTCGACCTTTGGAATAGCAGGAACAGCTATTCCCGGCGACTTCATCAACTCCTGCCAAGTAAGCCTTCGGAAGTGTCTCTGGGCCATCCAGTTGACTGACCAGTTTACAAGGTAGTCCTGCTCTGTAACCGCCGCCAGGTTGTGTTGTATTTCGAGTCCTTGTCACTCTCCCACGCTTCGTACACTTGGCGTTCCCAAGTCTGAAGGGAGGAGTGTACATTTGGCTCGAATACACACGGCCGCTCCGTTGTCCTGCTGCGGCAACAAACTGGGCTGGTTTCGTCGATTGGGACGTCTTTTTGCTCTACACGACTACGAGGCGTTCCCTGCTCTTCTGAACCTGCCAGCTGCTGAAACTAACGTGGAGAAGCCTGGGTCTGCTTGCTTCGGGGACCGGTGAGTAGTTTAGCTAGGATCTGGTCGCCCTCCTGCAGTATCCCATTGCTTTCCCTGCTGTGTAAAAACAGCACCCTTTTGGCCGTACTCGTGCTCTGCTTCTGCCCGCTGTGGAGGCTGCGCTTGAGTTGCGGAACCTGTTCTCCTTCTGCTGTGCACTAACCCGAACTGCCTGACTTCCTCCGAAGAGCTTCCCCTTTTGCCCGTTGGCACCGGCGTGGCAGGTACTTTGAGCACAAGGCTCCACTCTTCGCAGGGCTCGGACTTCCATCTAGTTAGGTGCCTCTGAAGGCGAACTGAGTCTAAAGCGTTATCGCACTGCCTGTTTTCCTTTCCTTTCAGGTGGACTACATATTTCGTGCTTTAAACGCTTGCGACTGTGTATTTGTATATATATTGTGTTGATATGGTGTGTGTTGGTTTAATATTGTAATATTGTGATTTTCTCGCTACGGTCATTGTTTTAAAGGCCTTAAAATAAATGTGTATCTATTTTTGATATAACAACTGTTTGGAGTAGTTTGTAAGCGCTCTTGCTTTGTGTGCTCATTGCGGGCTTTCAGTCACCCTCACCCCTCCTGAGACCTAGTCTTGACCGCCGCGATCGCTACCTTGATTGGTCTGGCTTGTCCAGAGGTTACCCTGTTCCAAGTAATTAGGTTGGCCTTCTGAACTTCTGCGCCACCAGGACAGAGTTCAGAAATCCGTCTTAACAAATTGGTGTACAGCGGTGGGATACGACTGAAGGTATCCAGTGTTGTGCTCGAACTAAGGCATTTCAGGTTATTCCAAACAGTACACGTAGTGAATTGTTGTAATATAACTTTAAAAAGGCCATAGTCCTATCAAACAGTATGGAAGCAAATACGTTGTTAACTTTAAATGCTTCTAAATCAGAAACGCTGAAAAAGATGTGTGCGGAGAGAGGTGTTTCCTCTCAAGGCACAAAATTGGAAATGATCCAGAGAATCGTGGCGTGGCAAGAAGCGCAGCTTGACGCTATTACTTCCGAGGACAGTGCAGAAGGTGGTGGGGCTGCTCTCACTGGTAGAACCGACGGTTCTGCCGCTGCACTGATCCATCGCGACCACGAGGACAGGGAGGATGTGATGTCTAATGTTTCCTCTGCCAGTGTTGATGGGGAGGCTATGCTTGAATTCAAGAAGCAAGAGCTGCGGTTTAGGCAGCAGGAGCTTGAATTCAGCATAGCCAAACTAAAAATCGAACAGGCAGAAAAACAGAAAGACAGGGATCACCAGTTGGAACTGGCCAAGCTTCAGGTTGCAAATGGATCCAAGGGTCCTGGACATGGGTCTGGGGCTTCCTCTCATCCACGGTTTCCAAAAGATCTGCTCAGTGTGTATGAAGAAAGGAATGACATTATGGACTGGCTGAATGCGTTTGAGTATGCATGCGAGGTTCAAGAAGTTGACAATGCTGATAAGATTGCGTGGTTGCTCAGTAGACTGCCCCATTCTGGCTGTAGTGCCATTATGGAAATGTCGAAGGCTGAGCGGGCTGATTTCGCAATGTTAAAGCAAACTCTCATTTTAAAGTTTGGGAAGACTCCGGCCCAATATTTAAAGCGTTTTCGAGAGTATAAGAAAAAGGAAGGTGGTACTTGGGTATCTTATGTCGCTGAATCTTTGAAAAACTTAACTGGCTGGGTCGAAGGTTATAAGGTTTCTACCTTCGAAGGCATGATAAATCTTGTCATGCTGGAATATATTTTTGCTTCTTCTTCCCCGGAGCTTAAGCAGCATTTGGCCGATTCGAAGGAGATAGATCCTAAGAAGCTGGCCATTGCAGCAGACTTATGGGTGTCACATCGAGTGTCCCATAAGGACAAAACTCATCCTGGTAAGCAGGAGGAAGGGAAAAAGTCCAAAGATATGGAGGGTGGGGAATCTGCTAAATCTTCTTCCCATAAGGGCCACAAAAAGAAAAACAAGGGTAAGACACAAGAGAACTCACAGGGTAGTGGAGGTCAGCCTCCGAAACAGAACTCTGGTTACAATAAGCCTCCCTACGTAAACAGACCCACTGGGGCTTGTTTTTCTTGTGGAGCAACTGACCACGTGAAGGGGGATCCCCGTTGTAAGGTTAGACCTTTGGGGGTCCACTCCGCTAATCTGGCCTTCTCCTCCTACGAGGAAGAAGAGATTACAGGAGCATCCTTCTCCTCAGACTCATTTCCCAGCGGGATAGAGGCTGAGGTAGTTTTAGTGTCCCTGGGTTCCTGGGAGCCTAAAGTCGCAGAGGCTTATGCTAGGATTTCGGATAATACCAAGCACTACTTTAAAGACAGTGTGCTGATCAATGGAGTGGATACTCCAGCTCTTAGGGATAGTGGGTGCAGTCGCACTGTAGTGGATTCTACCTTGGTAGACTCAGAGGAAGTTGCCAGAGCTACTCTGATGCCCACTAAGTTGGCTGACGGCCCCCTCCGTATGTTTCCCGTGATCCCTGTAAATCTTACTTTAAATGGTACAGCAGTCAGGATTCCAGTGAGCATTCAGAGAAACGTCCCGGGAAAGGTCTTGTTGGGTAATGATCTCAGAGCTTTAGGGCTCGTAGGAGACACTGCCGAAAGACCCTACACACGGTCTCAAGCACGGGCAGCATTGGCCAAGTCCAATACGCTGCCCCAGCCGAAGGGGAAACCCAAGGCGAAAGGAGTCTACAAGTCAAGACGAGGGAAAGAGAATATTCCCCCGAGCTCGCCTACCACTGCGGTGGAGGAAGTTGGTCAATCGCCCGGGCCTGACGAGGAGGTGGCGATGCCTGAAGTATTCGACCCCAACGATCATCCTGAACTAAAAGACTTGTTAGTTGAAGGAGGTCCTGATAGGGACGAATTCAGTAAAGGCCAACGTGAGTGCCCATCTCTGGAAGGCCTAAGGAGACAGGCCTGCTCCCAGCTTGAGGGTGAACCTCCTGGGAAGCATAGGATTTATTGGGAAGGTGGACTCCTGTATAGTGAGCCCACAGAGTCTACAGAAGGAGACCATAGGAGGTTGGTGGTTCCCCTTGCTGTTAGGCCCTTCCTCCTGCAGTTGGCGCATGAAGTTCCCCTTGCTGGTCACCTTGGTATGAAGAGGACCAAGCAAAGGTTATCCATGCACTTCTACTGGCCCAAGATGGGGGTGCAAGTAGAAAGTCACTGCAGGAGTTGTGCCTCCTGCCAGTTGTCTGGTAAGGTTGGCGCGACAATCCAAGCTCCGTTGGTACCGCTCCCAGTTGTGGGGGTACCATTTGAAAGGGTAGGGATCGACATCGTTGGTCCCCTTGACCCGCAAACATCCTCGGGCAATAGGTTTATCCTGGTGCTGGTCGACCATGCAACCAGGTATCCTGAGGCCATCCCATTGAAAACTGTAACTGCCAAGTCAGTTGCAAAAGCTTTACTCGGCATATTTACTAGGGTTGGCTTCCCTAAAGAAGTTGTGTCAGATCGTGGCAGCAACTTTATGTCGAAGTATATGCAGGCTATGTGGAAAGAATGTGGGGTCACCTACAAGTTCTCTTCTGCATACCACCCCCAGACCAATGGTCTGGTGGAACGTTTCAACAGAACGTTAAAGAGCATGATTGGGGCTCTGGAGGAGCCCCAGAGAAGAAAATGGGATCTTCTTTTACCATGCCTACTGTTTGCCTACCGAGAGGTACCACAGGAGGGTGTTGGCTTCAGCTCCTTCGAACTTCTGTTCGGTCATCCCGTACGGGGACCCTTAGCCATCGTCAAAGAGGGATGGGAGATGCCCACTCCCCCTGTTACTACCAATGTAGTTGACTATGTGCTAGGGCTCAGAAAACGGATGGTACTTCTGATGGGCTTGGCTAGTGATAAATTGAAGGCAGGGCAGGCGCTGGTGAAACATTGGTACGACCAGAAAGCTTCCCTCATCAACTTTACACCTGGTCAGCAAGTCCTGATCATGAATCCAATAAGGCCTCGAGCTTTACAGGACAAATGGTCAGGCCCTTACACAGTGGTGGAGCCCCTGGGTGAGGTGAACTATTTAGTGGACCTTGGAAGGCCTGGACAGGCTCCAAAAGTGTTCCACGTGAATAGGCTGAAGGCTTTCGTCCCAAGAGTCGAAATCGCAGCACTGCTACTGGCTTCAGATGTTGAGGAAGAGGAGTCAGAACCTCTCCCCGACCTGTTCCAAAGCGGTCCTTCAGATAGCTCCGTTGAGGGTGTCCGAGTGGCCCCTCACCTGACTTCTGATCAGCAGGCTGAGGTGAAAAGTTTGCTTAGGCAGTTTTCCCCCCTGTTTTCACAGTCCCCTGGTTTGACACCTTGGTGCAAACATAACATTGACACAGGAGACAGTGTACCTACCAAAAGTAGGGGATACAGGATGTCGGATAAAGTACGGTCTTATATTAAGACCGAGGTCAACAAGATGTTAGACCTTGGGGTGATTGAACCCTCTAGTAGTCCTTGGTCCAGTCCTGTGGTTTTGGTTCCAAAAGCAGGCACTTCTGAATTGAGGTTCTGCGTGGATTACAGGGCTCTGAATGCTGTCACCAAGACAGACGCACACCCCTTGCCTCGAACAGATGAGCTGGTGGATACTTTGGGTGCCTCCAAGTACCTCAGCACGTTTGACCTCACTGCTGGCTATTGGCAAATAGCTTTAGCAGAACATGCCAAGGAGAAGACAGCATTTTCTACTCCAGACGGCCATTACCAATTCCGGGTAATGCCGTTCGGGTTGAAGAATGCACCTGCCACTTTCCAGAGGCTTGTGAATCATGTGTTGAATGGGTTGGACGAATTCTGTCTTGCATATCTGGACGATATAGCAGTTTTCAGTGCCACCTGGGAAGACCATGTGAAACACCTCAGGATTGTGCTCCAGGCTCTTCAGAAAGCCCACTTGACCAAAAAGGCTAGTAAATGCCAGATTGGACCAGGCTCAGTGGTTTACCTTGGACATGAAGTAGGTGGAGGGAGGATACAGCCTCTACCCAGTAAAGTACAAGCAGTACAAGACTGGCCTACCCCCACTACGCAAACCCAAGTGAGAGCCTTCTTAGGACTCACGGGGTATTATCGCAATTTTGTGGCAGACTATGGCACCATAGCTGCTCCTCTGACTGCCCTCACAACTCTGAAGAAACCCAAGAAGGTAACTTGGACCGACGAGTGTGAGAAGGCCTTCAATGGCTTAAAAGACTCCTTGTGCCAGGCGCCTGTGCTCAGGGCCCCTGATTATCAAAGACCTTTTATCGTGCAGACGGATGCCTCTGACACTGGGATAGGAGCTGTACTATCACAAGTAGATGAGAAGGGTAAGGAACACCCTATCGGTTTTATTAGTCGCCAGCTTAAGGACAGAGAGCTCAGATGGTCCATGGTAGAGAAAGAATGTTTCTCTGTTGTGTGGGCCCTAAGGAAGCTGAGGCCCTACCTCTATGGGACCCACTTCACTGTGCAGACTGACCATAAGCCGTTAAAGTGGCTAATGAACATGAAGGGGGACAATCCAAAGTTGCTTAGGTGGTCCATAAGTCTACAAGGCTTCGACTTCACTATTGAGCATAGGCCAGGTGTCCAACATAGCAATGCTGATGGGTTGTCCAGAATGTTTTACCGACCTGAACAAAAGACTCATCCAGGGGTGGATTAGTTCCCCCTGTCCATAGTCTGGGAGGGGCGAGTGTTAGGAAAGATTTCGTAATTGTAGGGAATTTTCCTTCCATGTGGCAACCCCTAAACTTTTTGCTATTGTTTTTAACCTTGTTCTTGACTTTGCCAGAGAAGTACAGCCTTCTGCCGCACTTCTCTGGGCTTTCGCTCCTTTTCTTATGGGGAAACTGACATGCCCTTAAGACAGTCAGTACCGGGGAACGCTGTTTCCCGTAGTTTCTTTTATCATGTTGCGGCTTTAGTGCAACATGACACAAGAGGGCACTGTAAGCTAAGTTACAGCTCTCTTGGGTCTCTAGCCTTCTACAGACCCTAGATACTCTTTTAGAATGGTATTTGATCGGTGCAAGTCATTCAGGGACTCGAATGGTGGCAGCAATCGTTTTGTTTATTTTGAGCTCCTTTTGGCGTTCTGAGCACGTTTTTCGCACTGAACCCAAAATGGTGGCCTGGCTCCCAAAATGGCCAGACCACGAGGCTCCTTTGTCTTGTCCACTGACCGTCTTGCTCCCTTCACCTTCCCCAGGTCGGGCGACCCGGGGCCTTCCTTATTTGGGCATGTACTTTCCCGCGAAACGTGGTTGCTTTCGCGGGCTTCTACATGTCGTTTGTGTGCCTCCAGGGTGTGGGCTGGGATGTCTGGTCCCAATACACATCCTGGGTGCCAGAGAGTCTAGGGTGGTGTGAATGCCTGGGACCACCGTGGTCCGTGATTGGTCCACGTATGGTATGTGTGTTGATGAGCGGATCTCCCATTGGCTCCCCTCCGTTTTGGCGCGAAGGGAACCGTGGATAAGAGGGAGCTGGAAACACCACTACCATGTCGATCTCCTGAGTTCTCACGAACGAAGGAATACAGGAGCCAAGTATCCTGCAACCAAGAGGCTGGACCGAGGAATCGCTGGTGACCCGCTGAAGGAATCCTACTTTGCACTGCTGTCGTCCTGTGAAGCCCTTTCCGCCTTGGATCGAACCAGAAGGCCTGTACTGGTGCTTCGACCTTTGGAATAGCAGGAACAGCTATTCCCGGCGACTTCATCAACTCCTGCCAAGTAAGCCTTCGGAAGTGTCTCTGGGCCATCCAGTTGACTGACCAGCTTACAAGGGAGTCCTGCTCTGTAACCGCCGCCAGGTTGTGTTGTATTTCGAGTCCTTGTCACTCTCCCACGCTTCGTACACTTGGCGTTCCCAAGTCTGAAGGGAGGAGTGTACATTTGGCTCGAATACACACGGCCGCTCCGTTGTCCTGCTGCGGCAACAAACTGGGCTGGTTTCGTCGATTGGGACGTCTTTTTGCTCTACACGACTACGAGGCGTTCCCTGCTCTTCTGAACCTGCCAGCTGCTGAAACTAACGTGGAGAAGCCTGGGTCTGCTTGCTTCGGGGACCGGTGAGTAGTTTAGCTAGGATCTGGTCGCCCTCCTGCAGTATCCCATTGCTTTTCCCTGCTGTGTAAAAACAGCACCCTTTTGGCCGTACTCGTGCTCTGCTTCTGCCCGCTGTGGAGGCTGCGCTTGAGTTGCGGAACCTGTTCTCCTTCTGCTGTGCACTAACCCGAACTGCCTGACTTCCTCCGAAGAGCTTCCCCTTTTGCACTAACCCGAACTGCCTGACTTCCTCCGAAGAGCTTCCCCTTTTGCCCGTTGAAGGGTATCAGAAGTATTGAGATATCATATCTCATGCTATAAGAAGGGTCTCAGGATTGGAATGGGAAGGACTTAGATATCACATATCATGCTATAGGGAGGGTCTCAGTTTTGATATTAGAAGCATTGAGATATCACATCTCATGCTATCGGAAGTGTCTCAGGATTGGAATGGGAAGGAGCTGGATATCACATCTCATGCTTAAGGAAGGGTCTCAGGTGTGGAACGGGAAGGATTTGGATATCACATCTCATGTTATAGGAAGGGTCTCAGGTTTGGTATAAGCATTGAGATATCACATCTCTGCTATCGGAAGTGTCTCAGGATTGGAATGGGAAGGAGTTGGATATCCCATCTCATGTTATAGGACGGGTCTCAGGTTTGTTATTAGAATCATTGAGATATCATATTGCATGCTGTAGGAAGGGTCTAAGGGTTGGAATGGGAAGGACTTGGATATCACATCTCATGCTATAGATAGGCTCTTAGGTTTGGAAAGGGAAGGAGTTGGATATCACATTTCATGTTAGAGGAAGGATCTCAGGTTTGGTATTAGAAGCATTGAGATATCACATCTCATGCTATAGGAAGGGTCTCAGGATTGGAATGGGAAGTAGTTGGATATCACATCTCATGCTATAGGAAGGGTCTCAGGTTTGGTATAAGCATTGAGATATCACATCTCATGCTATAGGACGGGTCTCAGGATTGGAATGGAAGGAGTTGGATATCACATCTCATGTTATAGGAAGGATCTCAGGTTTGGTATTAGAAGCATTGAGACATCACATCTCATGCTATAGGAAGGGTCTCAGGGTTGGAATGGGAAGGAGTTGGATATCACATCTCACCCAATAGGAAGGGTCTCAGGTTTGGAATGGGAAGGAATTGGATATCACATCTCATGTTATAGGAAGGATCTCAGGTTTGGTATTAGAAGCATTGAGATATCACATCTCATGCTATAGGAAGGGTCTCAGGATTGGAATGTGAAGGATTTGGATATCACATCTCATGCTAAAGGAAGGGTCTCAGGTTTGGTAGAAGCATTGAGATATCACGTCTCTGCTATCGGAAGGGTCTCAGGATTGGATTGGGAAGGAGTTGGATATCCCTTCTCATGCTATAGGAAGGGTCTCAGGATTTGAATGGCAAGGAGTTGGATATCACATCTCATGCCATAGGAAGGGTCTCAGGTTTGGTATAAGCATTGAGATATCACATCTCTGCTATCGGAAGGGTCTCAGGATTGGATTGGGAAGGAGTTGGATATCCCTTCTCATGCTATAGGAAGTGTCTCAGGTTGGAATGGGAAGGAGTTGGATATCACATCTCATGTTATAGGAAGGGTCTCAGGATTGGAATGGGAAGGATTTGGATATCACATCTCTTGCTATAGGAAGGGTCTCAGGATTGGAATGGGTAGGAGTTGGATATTACTTTCTTGCTATAGGAAGGGTCTCATGTTTGGAATGGGAAGGAGTTGGGTATCACATATGCTATATTTAGTGTCTCAGGTTTGGAACGGGAAGGAGTTGGATATCACATCTCATGTTATAGGAAGGGTCTCAGGTTTGGTATAAGCATTGAGATATCACATCTCTGCTATCGGAAGCGGCTCAGGATTGGAATGGGAAGGAGTTGGATATCCCATCTCATGTTATAGTAAGAGTCTCTGGTTTGGTATTAGAATCATTGAGATATCACATCGCATGCTGTAGGAAGGGTCTAAGGATTGGAATGGGATGGACTTGGATATCACATCTCATGCTATAGGTAGGCTCTCAGGTTTGGTATAAGCATTGAGATATCACATCTCATGGTATAGGAAGGGTCTCAGGATTGGAATGGGAAGGATTTGGATATCACATCTCATGCTATAGGAAGGGTCTCAGATTTGGTATAAGCATTGAGATATCACATCTCATGCTAAAGGAAGGGTCTCAGGATTGGAATGGGAAGGAGTTGGATATCCCATCTCATGTTATAGGAAGGGTCTCAGGTTTGGTATTAGAAGCATAGAGATATCACATCTCATGCTATAGGAAGGGTCTCAGGATTGGAATGGGAAGGAGTTGGATATCACACCTCAAGCTATAGGAAGGGTCTCAGGATTGGAATGGGAAGGAGTTTGATATCACATCTCATGCCATAGTATGGGTCTCAGGTTTGGTAGAAGCATTGGGATTTCACATCTCATGCTTTCGGAAGGGTATCAGTATTGGATTTGGAAGAAGTTGGATATCCCATCTCTTGCTATAGGAAGGGTCTCAGGTTGGAATGGGAAGGAGTTGGATATCACATTTCATGTTATAGGAAGGGTCTCAGGATTGGAATGGGAAGGACTTGGATATCATATCTCATGCTATAGGATGGGTCTCAGGTTTGTTATTAGAATCATTGAGATATCATATTGAATGCTGTAGGAAGGGTCTAAGGATTGGAATGGGAAGGACTTGGATATCACATCTCATGCTATAGATAGGCTCTCAGGTTTGGAAAGGGAAGGAGTTGGATATCACATTTCATGTTAGAGGAAGGATCTCAGGTTTGGTATTAGAAGCATTGAGATATCACATCTCATGCTATAGGAAGGGTCTCAGGATTGGAATGGGAAGTAGTTGGATATCAAATCCATGCTATAGGAAGGGTCTCAGGTTTGGTATAAGCATTGAGATATCACATCTCATGCTATAGGACGGGTCTCAGGATTGGAATGGAAGGAGTTGGATATCACATCTCATGTTATAGGAAGGATCTCAGGTTTGGTATTAGAAGCATTGAGACATCACATCTCATGCTATAGGAAGGGTCTCAGGGTTGGAATGGGAAGGAGTTGGATATCGCATCTCATCCAATAGGAAGGGTCTCAGGTTTGGAATGGGAAGGAATTGGATATCACATCTCATGTTATAGGAAGGATCTCAGGTTTGGTATTAGAAGCATTGAGATATCACATCTCATGCTATAGGAAGGGTCTCAGGATTGGAATGTGAAGGATTTGGATATCACATCTCATGCTAAAGGAAGGGTCTCAGGTTTGGTAGAAGCATTGAGATATCAGATCTCTGCTATCGGAAGGGTCTCAGGATTGGATTGGGAAGGAGTTGGATATCCCTTCTCATGCTATAGGAAGGGTCTCAGGATTTGAATGGGAAGGAGTTGGATATCACATCTCATGTTATAGGAAGGGTCTCAGGATTGGAATGGGAAGGATTTGGATATCACATCTCTTGCTATAGGAAGGGTCTCAGGATTGGAATGGGTAGGAGTTGGATATTACATTCTTGCTATAGGAAGGGTCTCATGTTTGGAATGGGAAGCAGTTGGATATCACATATGCTATAGTTAGTGTCTCAGGTTTGGAACGGGAAGGAGTTGGATATCACATCTCATGTTATAGGAAGGGTCTCAGGTTTGGTATAAGCATTGAGATATCACATCTCATGCTATAGGACGGGTCTCAGGATTGGAATGGGATGGACTTGGATATCACATCTCATGCTATAGGTAGGCTCTCAGGTTTGGTATAAGCATTGAGATATCACATCTCATGCTATAGGAAGGGTCTCAGGATTGGAATGGGAAGGAATTGGATATCACATCTCAGGCCATAGGAAGGGTCTCAGGTTTGGTATAAGCATTGAGATATCACATCTCTGCTATCGGAAGGGTCTCAGGATTGGAATGGGAAGGAGTTGGATATCCAATCTCATGTTATAGGAAGGGTCTCAGGTTTGGTATTAGAAGCATAGAGATATCACATCTCATGCTATAGGAAAGGTCTCAGGATTGGAATGGGAAGGACTTGGATGTCACATGCTATAGGGAGGGTCTCAAGTTTGATATTAGAAGCATTGAGATAACAAATCTCATGATATCGGAAGGGTCTCAGGACTGGAATGGGAAGGAGTTGGATACCACATCTCATGATAAAGGAAGGGTCTAAGGTTTGGAAGGGGAAGGATTTGGATACCACATCTCATGTTATAGGACGGGTCTCAGGTTTGGTATTAGAAGCATTGAGATATCAAGTCTCATGGTATAAGAAGGGTCTCAGAATTGGAATGGGAAGGAGTTGGATATCACACCTCAAGCTATAGGAAGGGTCTCAGGATTGGAATGGGAAGGAGTTTGATATCACATCTCATGCCATAGTATGGGTCTCAGGTTTGGTAGAAGCATTGGGATATCACATCTCATGCTATCGGAAGGGTATCAGTATTGGATTTGGAAGAAGTTGGATATCCCATCTCATGCTATAGGAAGGGTCTCAGGTTGGAATGGGAAGGAGTTGGATATCATATCTCATGCTATAGGACGGGTCTCAGGTTTGTTATTAGAATCATTGAGATATCATATTGCATGCTGTAGGAAGGGTCTAAGGATTGGAATGGGAAGGACTTGGATATCACATCTCATGCTATAGGAAGGCTCTCAGGTTTGGAAAGGGAAGGAGTTGGATATCACATTTCATGTTAGAGGTAGGATCTCAGGTTTGGTATTAGAGGCATTCAGATATCACATCTCATGCTATCAGAAGGGTCTCAGGCTTGGAATGGGAAGGAGTTGGATATCACGTCTCATGCTAAAGGGAGGGTCTCAGGTTTGGAAGGGGAAGGATTTGGATATCACATCTCATGTTATAGGAAGGGTCTCAGGATTGGAATGGGAAGGATTTTTATATCACATCTCTTGCTATAGGAAGGGTCTCAGGTTTTTTATTAGAAACATTGAGATATCACATCTCATGCTATAGGAAGGGTTTCAGGATTGGAATGGGAAAGAGTTGGATATCACATTTCATGTTAGAGGAAGGATCTCAGGTTTGGTATTAGAAGCATTGAGATATCACATCTCATGCTATAGGAAGGGTCTCAGGATTGGAATGGGAAGTAGTTGGATATCACATCTCATGCTATAGGATGGGTCTCAGGATTGGAATGGAAGGAGTTGGATATCACATCTCATGTTATAGGAAGGATCTCAGGTTTGGTATTAGAAGCATTGAGACATCACATCTCATGCTATAGGAAGGGTCTCAGGGTTGGAATGGGAAGGAGTTGGATATCACATCTCATCCAATAGGAAGGGTCTCAGGTTTGGAATGGGAAGGAATTGGATATCACATCTCATGTTATAGGAAGGATCTCAGGTTTGGTATTAGAAGCATTGAGATATCACATCTCATGCTATAGGAAGGGACTCAGGATTGGAATGTGAAGGATTTGGATATCACATCTCATGCTAAAGGAAGGGTCTCAGGTTTGGTAGAAGCATTGAGATATCACGTCTCTGCTATCGGAAGGGTCTCAGGATTGGATTGGGAAGGAGTTGGATATCCCTTCTCATGCTATAGGAAGGGTCTCAGGATTTGAATGGGAAGGAGTTGGATATCACATCTCATGTTATAGGAAGGGTCTCAGGATTGGAATGGGAAGGATTTGGATATCACATCTCTTGCTATAGGAAGGGTCTCAGGATTGGAATGGGTAGGAGTTGGATATTACTTTCTTGCTATAGGAAGGGTCTCATGTTTGGAATGGGAAGTAGTTGGATATCACATATGCTATAGTTAGTGTCTCAGGTTTGGAACCGGAAGGAGTTGGATATCACATCTCATGTTATAGGAAGGGTCTCAGGTTTGGTATAAGCATTGAGATATCACATCTCTGCTATCGGAAGCGGCTCAGGATTGGAATGGGAAGGAGTTGGATATCCCATCTCATGTTATAGGAAGAGTCTCTGGTTTGGTATTAGAATCATTGAGACATCACATCTCATGCTATATGAAGGGTCTCAGGATTGGAATGGGAAGGAGTTGGATATCACATCTCATGTTATAGGAAGGATCTCAGGTTTGGTATTAGAAGCATTGAGACATCACATCTCATGCTATAGGAAGGGTCTCAGGATTGGAATGGGAAGGAGTTGGATATCACATCTCATGCTATAGGAAGGGTCTCACATTTGGTATAAGCATTGAGATATCACATCTCATGCTATAGGAAGGGTCTCAGGATTGGATTCGGAAGGAGTTGTATATGACATCTCAGGCCATAGGAAGGGTCTCAGGATTGGTATAAGCATTGAGATATCACATCTCTGCTATCGGAAGGGTCTCAGGATTGGAATGGGAAGGAGTTGGATATCCCATCTCATGTTATAGGAAGGGTCTCAGGTTTGGTATTAGAAGCATTGAGATATCACATCTCATGCTATAGGAAGGGTCTCAGGATTGGAATGGGGAGGACTTGGATGTCACATCTCATGCTATAGGGAGGGTCTCAAGTTTGATATTAGAAGCATTGAGATAACAAATCTCATGATGTCGGAAGGGTCTCAGGATTGGAATGGGGAGGAGTTGGATATCACATCTCATGATAAAGGAAGGGTCTAAGGTTTGGAAGGGGAAAGATTTGGATATCACATCTCATGTTATAGGACGGGTCTCAGGTTTGGTATTAGAAGCATTGAGATATCAAGTCTCATGGCATAGGAAGGGTCTCAGAATTGGAATGTGAAGGAGTTGGATATCACATCTCAAGCTATAGGAAGAGTCTCAGGATTGGAATGGGAAGGAGTTTGATATCACAACTCATGCCATAGTATGGGTCTCAGGTTTGGTAGAAGCATTGGGATATCACATCTCATGCTATTGGAAGGGTATCAGTATTGGATTTGGAAGGAGTTGGATATCCCATCTCATGCTATAGGAAGGGTCTCAGGTTGGAATGGGAAGGAGTTGGATATCACATTTCATGTTATAGGAAGGGTCTCAGGATTGGAATGGGAAGGACTTGGATATCATATCTCATGCTATAGGAAGGCTCTCAGGTTTGGAAGGGGAAGGAGTTGGATATCACATTTCATGTTAGAGGAAGGATCTCAGGTTTGGTATTAGAGGCCTTGAGATATCACATCTCATGCTATAGGAAGGGTCTCAGGATTGGAATGGGAAGGAGTTGGATATCACATCTCAAGCTTTAGGAAGGGTCTCAGGTTTGGTATAAGCATTGAGATAGCACATCTCATGCTATAGGAAGGGTCTCAGGATTGGAATGGGAAGGAGTTGGATATCACATCTCATGTTATAGGAAGGATCTCAGGTTTGGTATTAGAAGCATTGAGACATCACATCTCATGCTATAGGAAGGGTCTCAGGATTGGAATGGGAAGGAGTTGGATATCACATCTCATGCTATAGGAAGGGTCTCAGATTTGGTATAAGCATTGAGATATCACATCTCTGCTATCGGAAGGGTCTCAGGATTGGATTGGGAAGGAGTTGGATATCCGATCTCATGCTATAGTGAGGGTCTCAATTTTGATATTAGAAGCATTGAGATAACAAATCTCATGATATCGGAAGGGTCTCAGGATTGGAATGGGAAGGAGTTGGATATCACATCTCATGATAAAGGAAGGGTCTAAGGTTTGGAAGGGGAAAGAGTTTGATATCACATCTCATGCCATAGTATGGTTCTCAGGTTTGATAGAAGCATTGGGATATCACATCTCATGCTATTGGAAGGGTATCAGTATTGGATTTGGAAGGAGTTGGATATCCCATCTCATGCTATAGGAAGGGTCTCAGGTTGGAATGGGAAGGAGTTGGATATCACATTTCATGTTATAGGAAGGGTCTCAGGATTGGAATGGGAAGGACTTGGATATCATATCTCATGCTATAGGAAGGCTCTCAGGTTTGGAAGGAGAAGGAGTTGGATATCACATTTCATGTTAGAGGAAGGATCTCAGGTTTGGTATTAGAGGCCTTGAGATATCACATCTCATGCTATAGGAAGGGTCTCAGGTTGGAATGGGAAGGAGTTGGATATCACATCTCTTGCTAAAGGGAGGGTCTCAGGTTTGGAAGGGGAAGGATTTGGATATCACATCCCATGTTATAGGAAGGATCTCAGGTTTGGTATTAGAAGCATTGAGATATCACATCTCATGCTATCGGAAGGATCTCAGGTTTGGTATTAGAAGCATTGAGATATCACATCTCATGCTATCAGAAGGGTCTCAGGATTGGAATGGGAAGGAGTTGGATATCACATCTCATGCTAAAGGGAGGGTCTCAGGTTTGGAAGGGGAAGGATTTGGATATCACATCTCATGTTATCGGAAGGATCTCACGTTTGGTATTAGAAGTATTGAGATATCATATCTCATGCTATAGGAAGGGTCTCAGGATTGGAATGGGAAGGACTTAGATATCACATATGCTATAGGGAGGGTCTCAGGATTGGAATGGGAAGGACTTAGATATCACATATCATGCTATAGGGAGGGTCTCAGTTTTGATATTAGAAGCATTGAGATATCACATCTCATGCTATCGGAAGTGTCTCAGGATTGGAATGGGAAGGAGCTGGATATCACATCTCATGCTAAAGGAAGGGTCTCAGGTTTGGAACGGGAAGGATTTGGATATCACATCTCATGTTATAGGAAGGGTCTCAGGTTTGGTATAAGCATTGAGATATCACATCTCTGCTATCGGAAGTGTCTCAGGATTGGAATGGGAAGGAGTTGGATATCCCATCTCATGTTATAGGACGGGTCTCAGGTTTGTTATTAGAATCATTGAGATATCATATTGCATGCTGTAGGAAGGGTCTAAGGGTTGGAATGGGAAGGACTTGGATATCACATCTCATGCTATAGATAGGCTCTTAGGTTTGGAAAGGGAAGGAGTTGGATATCACATTTCATGTTAGAGGAAGGATCTCAGGTTTGGTATTAGAAGCATTGAGATATCACATCTCATGCTATAGGAAGGGTCTCAGGATTGGAATGGGAAGTAGTTGGATATCACATCTCATGCTATAGGAAGGGTCCCAGGTTTGGTATAAGCATTGAGATATCACATCTCATGCTATAGGACGGGTCTCAGGATTGGAATGGAAGGAGTTGGATATCACATCTCATGTTATAGGAAGGATCTCAGGTTTGGTATTAGAAGCATTGAGACATCACATCTCATGCTATAGGAAGGGTCTCAGGGTTGGAATGGGAAGGAGTTGGATATCACATCTCACCCAATAGGAAGGGTCTCAGGTTTGGAATGGGAAGGAATTGGATATCACATCTCATGTTATAGGAAGGATCTCAGGTTTGGTATTAGAAGCATTGAGATATCACATCTCATGCTACAGGAAGGGTCTCAGGATTGGAAAGTGAAGGATTTGGATATCACATCTCATGCTAAAGGAAGGGTCTCAGGTTTGGTAGAAGCATTGAGATATCACGTCTCTGCTATCGGAAGGGTCTCAGGATTGGATTGGGAAGGAGTTGGATATCCCTTCTCATGCTATAGGAAGGGTCTCAGGATTTGAATGGCAAGGAGTTGGATATCACATCTCATGCCATAGGAAGGGTCTCAGGTTTGGTATAAGCATTGAGATATCACATCTCTGCTATCGGAAGGGTCTCAGGATTGGTTTGGGAAGGAGTTGGATATCCCTTCTCATGCTATAGGAAGTGTCTCAGGTTGGAATGAGAAGGAGTTGGATATCACATCTCATGTTATAGGAAGGGTCTCAGGATTGGAATGGGAAGGATTTGGATATCACATCTCTTGCTATAGGAAGGGTCTCAGGATTGGAATGGGTAGGAGTTGGATATTACTTTCTTGCTATAGGAAGGGTCTCATGTTTGGAATGGGAAGGAGTTGGATATCACATATGCTATAGTTAGTGTCTCAGGTTTGGAACGGGAAGGAGTTGGATATCACATCTCATGTTATAGGAAGGGTCTCAGGTTTGGTATAAGCATTGAGATATCACATCTCTGCTATCGGAAGCGGCTCAGGATTGGAATGGGAAGGAGTTGGATATCCCATCTCATGTTATAGTAAGAGTCTCTGGTTTGGTATTAGAATCATTGAGATATCACATCGCATGCTGTAGGAAGGGTCTAAGGATTGGAATGGGATGGACTTGGATATCACATCTCATGCTATAGGTAGGCTCTCAGGTTTGGTATAAGCATTGAGATATCACATCTCATGCTATAGGAAGGGTCTCAGGATTGGAATGGGAAGGAGTTGGATATCCCATCTCATGTTATAGGAAGGGTCTCAGGTTTGGTATTAGAAGCATAGAGATATCACATCTCATGCTATAGGAAGGGTCTCAGGATTGGAATGGGAAGGAGTTGGATATCACACCTCAAGCTATAGGAAGGGTCTCAGGATTGGAATGGGAAGGAGTTTGATATCACATCTCATGCCATAGTATGGGTCTCAGGTTTGGTAGAAGCATTGGGATATCACATCTCATGCTATCGGAGGGTATCAGTATTGGATTTGGAAGAAGTTGGATATCCCATCTCTTGCTATAGGAATGGTCTCAGGTTGGAATGGGAAGGAGTTGGATATCACATTTCATGTTATAGGAAGGGTCTCAGGATTGGAATGGGAAGGACTTGGATATCACATTTCATGTTATAGGAAGGGTCTCAGGTTTGGAAAGGGAAGGAGTTGGATATCACATTTCATGTTAGAGGAAGGATCTCAGGTTTGGTATTAGAAGCATTGAGATATCACATCTCATGCTATAGGAAGGGTCTCAGGATTGGAATGGGAAGTAGTTGGATATCACATCTCATGCTATAGGAAGGGTCTCAGGTTTGGTATAAGCATTGAGATATCACATCTCATGCTATAGGACGGGTCTCAGGATTGGAATGGAAGGAGTTGGATATCACATCTCATGTTATAGGAAGGATCTCAGGTTTGGTATTAGAAGCATTGAGACATCACATCTCATGCTATAGGAAGGGTCTCAGGGTTGGAATGGGAAGGAGTTGGATATCGCATCTCATCCAATAGGAAGGGTCTCAGGTTTGGAATGGGAAGGAATTGGATATCACATCTCATGTTATAGGATGGATCTCAGGTTTGGTATTAGAAGCATTGAGATATCACATCTCATGCTATAGGAAGGGTCTCAGGATTGGAATGTGAAGGATTTGGATATCACAACTCATGCTAAAGGAAGGGTCTCAGGTTTGGTAGAAGCATTGAGATATCAGATCTCTGCTATCGGAAGGGTCTCAGGATTGGATTGGGAAGGAGTTGGATATCACATTTCATGTTAGAGGAAGGATCTCAAGTTTGGTATTAGAAGAATTGAGATATCACATCTCATGCTATAGGAAGGGTCTCAGGATTGGAATGGGAAGTAGTTGGATATCACATCTCATGCTATAGGAAGGGTCTCAGGTTTGGTATAAGCATTGAGATATCACATCTCATGCTATAGGATGGGTCTCAGGATTGGAATGGAAGGAGTTGGATATCACATCTCATGTTATAGGAAGGATCTCAGGTTTGGTATTAGAAGCATTGAGACATCACATCTCATGCTATAGGAAGGGTCTCAGGGTTGGAATGGGAAGGAGTTGGATATCGCATCTCATCCAATAGGAAGGGTCTCAGGTTTGGAATGGGAAGGAATTGGATATCACATCTCATGTTATAGGAAGGATCTCAGGTTTGGTATTAGAAGCATTGAGATATCACATCTCATGCTATAGGAAGGGTCTCAGGATTGGAATGTGAAGGATTTGGATATCACATCTCATGCTAAAGGAAGGGTCTCAGGTTTGGTAGAAGCATTGAGATATCAGATCTCTGCTATCGGAAGGGTCTCAGGATTGGATTGGGAAGGAGTTGGATATCCCTTCTCATGCTATAGGAAGGGTCTCAGGATTTGAATGGGAAGGAGTTGGATATCACATCTCATGTTATAGGAAGGGTCTCAGGATTGGAATGGGAAGGATTTGGATATCACATCTCTTGCTATAGGAAGGGTCTCAGGATTGGAATGGGTAGGAGTTGGATATTACATTCTTGCTATAGGAAGGGTCTCATGTTTGGAATGGGAAGCAGTTGGATATCACATATGCTATAGTTAGTGTCTCAAGTTTGGAACGGGAAGGAGTTGGATATCACATCTCATGTTATAGGAAGGGTCTCAGGTTTGGTATAAGCATTGAGATATCACATCTCTGCTATCGGAAGCGGCTCAGGATTGGAATGGGAAGGAGTTGGATATCCCATCTCATGTTATAGGAAGAGTCTCTGGTTTGGTATTAGAATCATTGAGATATCACATCGCATGCTGTAGGAAGGGTCTAAGGATTGGAATGGGATGGACTTGGATATCACATCTCATGCTATAGGTAGGCTCTCAGGTTTGGTATAAGCATTGAGATATCACATCTCATGCTATAGGAAGGGTCTCAGGATTGGAATGGGAAGGAATTGGATATCACATCTCATGCTATAGGAAGGGTCTCAGATTTGGTATAAGCATTGAGATATCACATTTCATGCTAAAGGAAGGGTCTCAGGATTGGAATGGGAAGGTGTTGTATATGACATCTCAGGCCATAGGAAGGGTCTCAGGTTTGGTATAAGCATTGAGATATCACATCTCTGCTATCGGAAGGGTCTCAGGATTGGAATGGGAAGGACTTGGATGTCACATCTCATGCTATAGGGAGGGTCTCAGGTTTGATATTAGAAGCATTGAGATAACAAATCTCATGATATCGGAAGGGTCTCAGGATTGGAATGGGAAGGAGTTGGATATCACATCACATGATAAAGGAAGGGTCTAAGGTTTGGAAGGGGGAGGATTTGGATATCACATCTCATGTTATAGGACGGGTCTCAGGTTTGGTATTAGAAGCATTGAGATATCAAGTCTCATGGTATAAGAAGGGTCTCAGAATTGGAATGGGAAGGAGTTGGATATCACACCTCATGCTTTAGGAAGGGTCTCAGGATTGGAATGGGAAGGAGTTTGATATCACATCTCATGCCATAGTATGGGTCTCAGGTTTGGTAGAAGCATTGGGATATCACATCTCATGCTATCGGAAGGGTATCAGTATTGGATTTGGAAGAAGTTGGATATCCCATCTCATGCTATAGGAAGGGTCTCAGGTTGGAATGGGAAGGAGTTGGATATCACATTTCATGTTATAGGAAGGGTCTCAGGATTGGAATGGGAAGGACTTGGATATCATATCTCATGCTATAGGAAGGCTCTCAGGTTTGGAAGGGGAAGGAGTTGGATATCACATTTCATGTTAGAGGAAGGATCTCAGGTTTGGTATTAGAGGCCTTGAGATATCACATCTCATGCTATAGGAAGGGTCTCAGGATTGGAATGGGAAGGAGTTGGATATCACATCTCAAGCTATAGGAAGGGTCTCAGGTTTGGTATAAGCATTGAGATATCACATCTCATGCTATAGGAAGGGTCTCAGGATTGGAATGGGAAGGAGTTGGATATCACATCTCATGTTATAGGAAATATCTCAGGTTTGGTATTAGAAGCATTGAGACATCACATCTCATGTTATAGGAAGGGTCTCAGGATTGGAATGGGAAGAAGTTGGATATCACATCTCATGCTATAGGAAGGGTCTCAGGTTTGGTATAAGCATTGAGATATCACATCTCATGCTATAGGAAGGGTCTCAGGATTGGAATGGGAAGGAGTTGTATATGACATCTCATGCCATAGGAAGGGTCTCAGGATTGGTATAAGCATTGAGATATCACATCACATGCTATAGGAAGGGTCTCAGGATTGGAATGGGAAGGACTTGGATATCACATCTCATGCTATAGGCAGGGCCTCAGGTTTGGAAAGGGAAGGAGATGGATATCACATTTCATGTTAGAGATAGGATCTCAGGTTTGGTATTAGAGGCATTGAGATATCACATCTCATGCTATCAGAAGGGTCTCAGGATTGGAATGGGAAGGAGTTGTATATCACATCTCATGCTAAATGGAGGGTCTCAGGTTTGGAAGGGGAAGGATTTGAAAATCACATCTCATGTTATAGGAAGGATCTCAGGTTTGGTATTAGAAGCATTGAGATATCACATCTCATGCTATCGGAAGTATCTCAGGTTTGGTATTAGAGGCATTGAGATATCACATCTCATGCTATCATAAGGGTCTCAGGATTGGAATGGGAAGGAGTTGGATATCACATCTCATGTTATTAGAAGGATCTCAGGTTTGGTATTAGAAGCATTGAGACATCACATCTCATGCTATAGGAAGGGTCTCAGGATTGGAATGGGAAGGAGTTGGATATCACATCTCATGCTATAGGAAGGGTCTCAGATTTGGTATAAGCATTGAGATATCACATCTCATGCTATAGGAAGGGTCTCAGGATTGGATTGGGAAGGAGTTGTAT
The DNA here is from genome assembly GCF_040938575.1 of Ambystoma mexicanum. Classification (NCBI taxonomy): domain Eukaryota; kingdom Metazoa; phylum Chordata; class Amphibia; order Caudata; family Ambystomatidae; genus Ambystoma; species Ambystoma mexicanum. The sequence continues at coordinate 347,185,981 of NC_090936.1, forward strand.
ATGACATCTCATGTTATAGGAAGGGTCTCAGGTTTGGTTTTAGAAGCATTGAGATATCACATCTCATGCTATAGGAAGGGTCTCAGGATTGGAATGGGGAGGACTTGGATGTCACATCTCATGCTATAGGGAGGGTCTCAAGTTTGATATTAGAAGCATTGAGATAACAAATCTCATGATATCGGAAGGGTCTCAGGATTGGAATGGGAAGGAGTTGGATATCACATCTCATGATAAAGGAAGGGTCTAAGGTTTGGAAGGGGAAAGATTTGGATATCACATCTCATGTTATAGGACGGGTCTCAGGTTTGGTATTAGAAGCATTGAGATATCAAGTCTCATGGCATAGGAAGGGTCTCAGAATTGGAATGGGAAGGAGTTGGATATCACATCTCAAGCTATAGGAAGAGTCTCAGGATTGGAATGGGAATGAGTTTGATATCACATCTCATGCCATAGTATGGGTCTCAGGTTTGGTAGAAGCATTGGGATATCACAATTCATGCTATTGGAAGTGTATCAGTATTGGATTTGGAAGGAGTTGGATATCCCATCTCATGCTATAGGAAGGGTCTCAGGTTGGAATGGGTAGGAGTTGGATATCACATTTCATGTTATAGGAAGGGTCTCAGGATTGGAATGGGAAGGACTTGGATATCATATCTCATGCTATAGGAAGGCTCTCAGGTTTGGAAGGGGAAGGAGTTGGATATCACATTTCATGTTAGAGGAAGGATCTCAGGTTTGGTATTAGAGGCCTTGAGATATCACATCTCATGCTATAGGAAGGGTCTCAGGATTGGAATGGGAAGGAGTTGGATATCACATCTCAAGCTTTAGGAAGGGTCTCAGGTTTGGTATAAGCATTGAGATAGCACATCTCATGCTATAGGAAGGGTCTCAGGATTGGAATGGGAAGGAGTTGGATATCACATCTCATGTTATAGGAAATATCTCAGGTTTGGTATTAGAAGCATTGAGACATCACATCTCATGTTATAGGAAGGGTCTCAGGATTGGAATGGGAAGAAGTTGGATATCACATCTCATGCTATAGGAAGGGTCTCAGGTTTGGTATAAGCATTGAGATATCACATCTCATGCTATAGGAAGGGTCTCAGGATTGGAATGGGAAGGAGTTGTATATGACATCTCATGCCATAGGAAGGGTCTCAGGATTGGTATAAGCATTGAGATATCACATCACATGCTATAGGAAGGGTCTCAGGATTGGAATGGGAAGGACTTGGATATCACATCTCATGCTATAGGCAGGGCCTCAGGTTTGGAAAGGGAAGGAGATGGATATCACATTTCATGTTAGAGATAGGATCTCAGGTTTGGTATTAGAGGCATTGAGATATCACATCTCATGCTATCAGAAGGGTCTCAGGATTGGAATGGGAAGGAGTTGTATATCACATCTCATGCTAAATGGAGGGTCTCAGGTTTGGAAGGGGAAGGATTTGGAAATCACATCTCATGTTATAGGAAGGATCTCAGGTTTGGTATTAGAAGCATTGAGATATCACATCTCATGCTATCGGAAGTATCTCAGGTTTGGTATTAGAGGCATTGAGATATCACATCTCATGCTATCATAAGGGTCTCAGGATTGGAATGGGAAGGAGTTGGATATCACATCTCATGTTATTGGAAGGATCTCAGGTTTGGTATTAGAAGCATTGAGACATCACATCTCATGCTAAAGGAAGGGTCTCAGGATTGGAATGGGAAGGAGTTGGATATCACATCTCATGCTATAGGAAGGGTCTCAGATTTGGTATAAGCATTGAGATATCACATCTCATGCTATAGGAAGGGTCTCAGGATTGGATTGGGAAGGAGTTGTATATGACATCTCATGTTATAGGAAGGGTCTCAGGTTTGGTTTTAGAAGCATTGAGATATCACATCTCATGCTATAGGAAGGGTCTCAGGATTGGAATGGGGAGGACTTGGATGTCACATCTCATGCTATAGGGAGGGTCTCAAGTTTGATATTAGAAGCATTGAGATAACAAATCTCATGATATCGGAAGGGTCTCAGGATTGGAATGGGAAGGAGTTGGATATCACATCTCATGATAAAGGAAGGGTCTAAGGTTTGGAAGGGGAACGATTTGGATATCACATCTCATGTTATAGGACGGGTCTCAGGTTTGGTAATAGAAGCATTGAGATATCAAGTCTCATGGCATAGGAAGGGTCTCAGAATTGGAATGGGAAGGAGTTGGATATCACATCTCAAGCTATAGGAAGAGTCTCAGGATTGGAATGGGGATGAGTTTGATATCACATCTCATGCCATAGTATGGGTCTCAGGTTTGGTAGAAGCATTGGGATATCACAATTCATGCTATTGGAAGTGTATCAGTATTGGATTTGGAAGGAGTTGGATATCCCATCTCATGCTATAGGAAGGGTCTCAGGTTGGAATGGGTATGAGTTGGATATCACATTTCATGTTATAGGAAGGGTCTCAGGATTGGAATGGGAAGGACTTGGATATCATATCTCATGCTATAGGAAGGCTCTCAGGTTTGGAAGGGGAAGGAGTTGGATATCACATTTCATGTTAGAGGAAGGATCTCAGGTTTGGTATTAGAGGCCTTGAGATATCACATCTCATGCTATAGGAAGGGTCTCAGGATTGGAATGGGAAGGAGTTGGATATCACATCTCAAGCTTTAGGAAGGGTTTCAGGTTTGGTATAAGCATTGAGATAGCACATCTCATGCTATAGGAAGGGTCTCAGGATTGGAATGGGAAGGAGTTGGATATCACATCTCATGTTATAGGAAAGATCTCAGGTTTGGTATTAGAAGCATTGAGACATCACATCTCATGTTATAGGAAGGGTCTCAGGATTGGAATGGGAAGAAGTTGGATATCACATCTCATGCTATAGGAAGGGTCTCAGGTTTGGAAGGGGAAGGAGTTGGATATCCAATCTCATGTTATAGGACTGGTCTCAGGTTTGGTATTAGAAGCATTGAGATATCACATCGCATGCTGTAGGAAGGTTCTCAGGTTTGGTATTAGAAGCATTGAGACATCACATCTCATGCTATAGGAAGGGTCTCAGGATTGGAATGGGAAGGAGTTGGATATGACATCTCATGTTATAGGAAGGATCTCAGCTTTGGTATTAGAAGCATTGAGACATCACATCTCATGCTATAGGAAGGGTCTCAGGATTGGAATGGGAAGGAGTTGGATATCACATCTCATGCTGTAGGAAGGGTCTCACATTTGGTATAAGCATTGAGATATCACATCTCATGCTATAGGAAGGGTCTCAGGATTGGATTGGGAAGGAGTTGTATATGACATCTCAGGCCATAGGAAGGGTCTCAGGATTGGTATAAGCATTGAGATATCACATCTCTGCTATCGGAAGGGTCTCAGGATTGGAATGGGAAGGAGTTGGATATCCCATCTCATGTTATAGGAAGGGTCTCAGGTTTGGTATTCGAAGCATTGAGATATCACATCTCATGCTATAGGAAGGGTCTCAGGATTGGAATGGGGAGGACTTGGATGTCACATCTCATGCTATAGGGAGGGTCTCAAGTTTGATATTAGAAGCATTGAGATAACAAATCTCATGATATCTGAAGGGTCTCAGGATTGGAATGGGAAGGAGTTGGATATCACTTCTCATGATAAAGGAAGGGTCTAAGGTTTGGAAGGGGAAAGATTTGGATATCACATCTCATGTTATAGGACGGGTCTCAGGTTTGGTATTAGAAGCATTGAGATATCAAGTCTCATGGCATAGGAAGGGTCTCAGAATTGGAATGTGAAGGAGTTGGATATCACATCTCAAGCTATAGGAAGAGTCTCAGGATTGGAATGGGAAGGAGTTTGATATCACATCTCATGCCATAGTATGGGTCTCAGGTTTGGTAGAAGCATTGGGATATCACATCTCATGCTATTGGAAGGGTATCAGTATTGGATTTGGAAGGTGTTGGATATCCCATCTCATGCTATAGGAAGGGTCTCAGGTTGGAATGGGAAGGAGTTGGATATCACATTTCATGTTATAGGAAGGGTCTCAGGATTGGAATGGGAAGGACTTGGATATCATATCTCATGCTATAGGAAGGCTCTCAGGTTTGGAAGGGGAAGGAGTTGGATATCACATTTCATGTTAGAGGAAGGATCTCAGGTTTGGTATTAGAGGCCTTGAGATATCACATCTCATGCTATAGGAAGGGTCTCAGGATTGGAATGGGAAGGAGTTGGATATCACATCTCAAGCTTTAGGAAGGGTCTCAGGTTTGCTATAAGCATTGAGATAGCACATCTCATGCTATAGGAAGGGTCTCAGGATTGGAATGGGAAGGAGTTGGATATCACATCTCATGTTATAGGAAGGATCTCAGGTTTGGTATTAGAAGCATTGAGACATCACATCTCATGCTATAGGAAGGGTCTCAGGATTGGAATGGGAAGGAGTTGGATATCACATCTCATGCTATAGGAAGGGTCTCAGATTTGGTATAAGCATTGAGATATCACATCTCTGCTATCGGAAGGGTCTCAGGATTGGAATGGGAAGGAGTTGGATATCCCATCTCATGCTATAGGGAGGGTCTCAATTTTGATATTAGAAGCATTGAGATAACAAATCTCATGATATCGGAAGGGTCTCAGGATTGGAATGGGAAGGAGTTGGATATCACATCTCATGATAAAGGAAGGGTCTAAGGTTTGGAAGGGGAAAGATTTGGATATCACATCTCATGTTATAGGACGGGTCTCAGGTTTGGTATTAGAAGCATTGAGATATCAAGTCTCATGGTATAGGAAGGGTCTCAGAATTGGAATGGGAAGGAGTTGGATATCACATCTCAAGCTATAGGAAGAGTCTCAGGATTGGAATGGGAAGGAGTTTGATATCACATCTCATGCCATAGTATGGTTCTCAGGTTTGATAGAAGCATTGGGATATCACATCTCATGCTATTGAAAGGGTATCAGTATTGGATTTGGAAGGAGTTGGATATCCCATCTCATGCTATAGGAAGGGTCTCAGGTTGGAATGGGAAGGAGTTGGATATCACATTTCATGTTATAGGAAGGGTCTCAGGATTGGAATGGGAAGGACTTGGATAAAATATCTCATGCTATAGGAAGGCTCACAGGTTTGGAAGGAGAAGGAGTTGGATATCACATTTCATGTTAGAGGAAGGATCTCAGGTTTGGTATTAGAGGCCTTGAGATATCACATCTCATGCTATAGGAAGGGTCTCAGGTTGGAATGGGAAGGAATTGGATATCACATTTCATGTTATAGGAAGGGTCTCAGGATTGGAATGGGAAGGAGTTGGATATCACATCTCAAGCTTTAGGAAGGGTCTCCGGTTTGGTATAAGCATTGAGATAGCACATCTCATGCTATAGGAAGGGTCTCAGGATGGGAATGGGAAGGAGTTGGATATCACATCTCATGTTATAGGAAAGATCTCAGGTTTGGTATTAGAAGCATTGAGACATCACATCTCATGTTATAGGAAGGGTCTCAGGATTGGAATGGGAAGAAGTTGGATATCACATCTCATGCTATAGGAAGGGTCTCAGGTTTGGAAGGGGAAGGAGTTGGATATCCAATCTCATGTTATAGGACTGGTCTCAGGTTTGGTATTAGAAGCATTGAGATATCACATCGCATGCTGTAGGAAGGTTCTCAGGTTTGGAATGGGGAGGAATTGGATATCACATCTCATGTCATAGGAAGGATCTCAGGTTTGGTATTAGAAGCATTGAGATATCACATCTCATGCTATAGGAATGGTCTCAGGATTGGAATGGGAAGGAGTTGGATATTACATTCCTGCTATAGGAAGGGTCTCATGTTTGGAATGGGAATGTGTTGGATATCACATATGCTATAGGAAGGGTCTCAGGTTTGGAACGGGAAGGAGTTGGATATCACATCTCATGTTATAGGAAGGGTCTCAGGTTTGGTATAAGCATTGAGATATCACATCTCTGCTATCGGATGTGTCTCAGGATTGGAATGGGAAGGTGTTGGATATCCCATCTCATGTTATAGGACGGGTCTCAGGTTTGTTATTAGAATCATTGAGATATCATATTGCATGCTGTAGGAAGGGTCTAAGGATTGGAATGGGAAGGAGTTGGATATCCCATCTCATGTTATAGGAAGAGTCTCAAGTTTCGTATTAGAAGCATTTAGCTATCACATCTCATGCTATAGGAAGTGTCTCAGGATTGGAATGGGAAGGAGTTGGATATCACATTTCATGTTAGACGAAGGATCTCAGGTTTGGTATTAGAGGCATTGAGATATCACATCTCATGCTATAGGAAGGGTCTCAGGATTGGAATGGGAAGGAGTTGGATATCACATCTCATGCTATAGAAAGGGTCTCAGGTTTGGTATAAGCATTGAGATATCACATCTCATGCTATAGGAAGGGTCTCAGGATTGGAATGGGAAGGAGTTGGATATCACATCTCATGTTATAGGAAGGATCTCAGGTTTGGTATTAGAAGCATTGAGACATCACATCTCATGCTATCGGAAGGGTCTCAGGATTGGAATGGGAAGGACTTGGATATCACATCTGTTAAGACGGATTTCTGAACTCTGTCCTGGTGGCGCAGAAGTTCAGAAGGCCAACCTAATTACTTGGAACAGGGTAACCTCTGGACAAGCCAGACCAATCAAGGTAGCGATCGCGGCGGTCAAGACTAGGTCTCAAGTGGGGTGAGGGTGACTGAAAGCCCGCAATGAGCACACAAAGCAAGAGCGCTTACAAACTATTCCAAACAGTTGTTATATCAAAAATAGATACACATTTATTTTAAGGCCTTTAAAACAATGACCGTAGCGAGAAAATCACAATATCACACTATTAAACCAACACATACCATATCAACACAATATATATACAAATACACAGTCGCAAGCGTTTAAAGCACGAAATATGTAGTCCACCTGAAAGGAAAGGAAAACAGGCAGTGCGATAACGCTTTAGACTCAGTTCGCCTTCAGAGGCACCTAACTAGATGGAAGTCCAAGCCCTGCGAAGAGTGGAGCCTTGTGCTCAAAGTACCTGCCACGCCGGTGCCAACGGGCAAAAGGGGAAGCTCTTCGGAGGAAGTCAGGCAGTTCAGGTTAGTGCACAGCAGAAGGAGAACAGGTTCTGCAACTCAAGCGCAGCCTCCACAGCGGGCAGAAGCAGAGCGCGAGTACGGCCAAAAGGGTGCTGTTTTTACACAGCAGGGAAAAGCAATGGGATACTGCAGGAGGGCGACCAGATCCTAGCTAAACTACTCACCGGTCCCCGAAGCAAGCAGACCCAGGCTTCTCCACGTTAGTTTCAGCAGCTGGCAGGTTCAGAAGAGCAGGGAACGCCTCGTAGTCGTGTAGAGCAAAAAGACGTCCCAATCGACGAAACCAGCACAGTTTGTTGCCACAGCAGGACAACGGAGCGGCCGTGTGTATTCGAGCCAAATGTACACTCCTCCCTTCAGACTTGGGAACGCCAAGTGTACGAAGCGTGGGAGAGTGACCAGGACTCGAAATACAACACAACCTGGCGGCGGTTACAGAGCAGGACTCCCTTGTAAGCTGGTCAGTCAACTGGATGGCCCAGAGACACTTCCGAAGGCTTACTTGGCAGGAGTTGATGAAGTCGCCGGGAATAGCTGTTCCTGCTATTCCAAAGGTCGAAGCACCAGTACAGGCCTTCTGGTTCGATCCAAGGAGGAAAGGGTTTCACAGGACGACAGCAGTGCAAAGGAGGATTCCTTCAGCGGGTCACCAGCGATTCCTCGGTCCAGCCTCTTGGTTGCAGGATACTTGGCTCCTGTATTCCTTCGTTCGTGAGAACTCAGGAGATCGACATGGCAGTGGTGTTTCCAGCCCCCTCTTATCCACGGTTCCCTTCGCGGCAAAATGGAGGGGAGCCAATGGGAGATCCGCTCATCAACACACATACCATACGTGGACCATTCACGGACCACGGTGGTCCCAGGCATTCACACCACCCTAGACTCTCTGGCACCCAGGATGTGTATTGGGACCAGACATCCCAGCCCACACCCTGGAGGCACACAAAAGACATGTAGAAGCCCGCGAAAGCAACCACGTTTCGCGGGAAAGTACATGCCCAAATAAGGAAGGCCCCGGGTCGCTCGACCTGGGGAAGGTGAAGGGAGCAAGACGGTCAGTGGACAGGACAAAGGAGCCTCGTGGTCTGGCCATTTTGGGAGCCAGGCCACCATTTTGGGTTCAGTGCGAAAAACGTGCTCAGAACGCCAAAAGGAGCTCAAAATAAACAAAACGATTGCTGCCACCATTCCAGTCCCTGAATGACTTGCACCGATCAAAATACCATCCTAAAAGAGTATCTAGGGCCTGTAGAAGGCTAGAGACCCAAGAGAGCTGTAATTTAGCTTACTGTGCCCTCTTGTGTCATGTTGCACTAAAGCCGCAACACGATAAAAGAAACTACGGGAAACAGCGTTCCCCGGTACTGACTGTCTTAAGGGCATGTCAGTTTCCCCGTAAGAAAAGGAGCGAAAGCCCAGAGGAGTGCGGCAGAAGGCTGCACTTCTCTGGCAAAGTCAAGAACAAGGTGTAAAACAACAGCAAAAAGTTTAGGGGTTGCCACATGGAAGGAAAATTACCTACAATTACGAAATCTTTCCTAACACTCGCCCCTCCCAGACTATGGACAGGGGGAACTAATCCACCCCTGGATGAGTCTCTTGTTCAGGTCGGTAAAACATTCTGGACAACCCATCAGCATTGCTATGTTGGACACCTGGCCTATGCTCAATAGTGAAGTCGAAGCCTTGTAGACTTATGGACCACCTAAGCAACTTTGGATTCTCCCCCTTCATGTTCATTAGCCACTTTAACGGCTTATGGTCAGTCTGCACAGTGAAGTGGGTCCCATAGAGGTAGGGCCTCAGCTTCCTTAGGGCCCACACAACAGAGAAACATTCTTTCTCTACCGTGGACCATCTGTGCTCTCTGTCCTTAAGCTGGCGACTAATAAAACCGATAGGGTGTTCCTTACCCTTCTCATCTACTTGTGATAGTACAGCTCCTATCCCAGTGTCAGAGGCGTCCGTCTGCACGATAAAAGGTCTTTGATAATCCGGGGCCCTAAGGACAGGGGCCTGGCACAAGGAGTCTTTTAAGCCATTGAAGGCCTTCTCACACTCGTCGGTCCAAGTTAACTTCTTGGGTTTCTTCGGAGTTGTGAGGGCAGTCAGAGGAGCAGCTATGGTGCCATAGTCTGCCACAAAATTGCGGTAATACCCCGTGAGTCCTAAGAAGGCTCTCACTTGGGTTTGCGTAGTGGGGGTAGGCCAGTCTTGTACTGCTTGTACTTTACTGGGTAGAGGCTGTATCCTCCCTCCACCTACTTCATGTCCAAGGTAAACCACTGAGCCTTGTCCAATCTGGCATTTACTAGCCTTTATGGTCAAGTGGGCTTTCTGAAGAGCCTGGAGCACAATCCTGAGGTGTTTCACATGGTCTTCCCAGGTGGCACTGAAAACTGCTATATCGTCCAGATATGCAAGACAGAATTCGTCCAACCCATTCAACACATGATTCACAAGCCTCTGGAAAGTGGCAGGTGCATTCTTCAACCCGAACGGCATTACCCGGAATTGGTAAAGGCCGTCTGGAGTAGAAAATGCTGTCTTCTCCTTGGCATGTTCTGCTAAAGCTATTTGCCAATAGCCAGCAGTGAGGTCAAACGTGCTGAGGTACTTGGAGGCACCCAAAGTATCCACCAGCTCATCTGTTCGAGGCAAGGGGTGTGCATCTGTCTTGGTGACAGCATTCAGAGCCCTGTAATCCACGCAGAACCTCAATTCAGAAGTGCCTGCCTTTGGAACCAACACCACAGGACTGGACCAAGGACTACTAGAGGGTTCAATCACCCCAAGGTCTAACATCTTATTGACCTCAGTCTTAATATAAGACCGTACTTTGTCTGTCATCCTGTATCCCCTACTTTTGGTAGGTACACTGTCTCCTGTGTCAATGTTATGTTTGCACCAAGGTGTCAAACCAGGCGACTGTGAGAACAGGGGGGAAAACTGCCTAAGCAAACTTTTCACCTCAGCCTGCTGATCAGAAGTCAGGTGAGGGGCCACTCGGACACCCTCAATGGAGCTATCTGAAGGACCGCTCTGGAACAGGTCGGGGAGAGGTTCAGACTCCTCTTCCTCAACATCTGAAGCCAGTAGCAGTGCTGCGATTTCGACTCTTGGGACGAAAGCCTTCAGCCTATTCACGTGAAACACTTTTGGAGCCTGTCCAGGCCTTCCAAGGTCCACTAAATAGTTCACCTCACCCAGGGGCTCCACCACTGTGTAAGGGCCTGACCATTTGTCCTGTAAAGCTCGATGCCTTATTGGATTCATGATCAGGACTTGCTGACCAGGTGTAAAGTTGATGAGGGAAGCTTTCTGGTCGTACCAATGTTTCACCAGTGCTTGCCCTGCCTTCAATTTATCACTAGCCAAGCCCATCAGAAGTACCATCCGTTTTCTGAGCCCTAGCACATAATCAACTACATTGGTAGTAACAGGGGGAGTGGGCATCTCCCATCCCTCTTTGACGATGGCTAAGGGTCCCCGTACGGGATGACCGAACAGAAGTTCGAAGGGGCTGAAGCCAACACCCTCCTGTGGTACCTCTCGGTAGGCAAACAGTAGGCATGGTAAAAGAAGATCCCATTTTCTTCTCTGGGGCTCCTCCAGAGCCCCAATCATGCTCTTTAACGTTCTGTTGAAACGTTCCACCAGACCATTGGTCTGGGGGTGGTATGCAGAAGAGAACTTGTAGGTGACCCCACATTCTTTCCACATAGCCTGCATATACTTCGACATAAAGTTGCTGCCACGATCTGACACAACTTCTTTAGGGAAGCCAACCCTAGTAAATATGCCGAGTAAAGCTTTTGCAACTGACTTGGCAGTTACAGTTTTCAATGGGATGGCCTCAGGATACCTGGTTGCATGGTTGACCAGCACCAGGATAAACCTATTGCCCGAGGATGTTTGCGGGTCAAGGGGACCAACGATGTCGATCCCTACCCTTTCAAATGGTACCCCCACAACTGGGAGCGGTACCAACGGAGCTTGGATTGTCGCGCCAACCTTACCAGACAACTGGCAGGAGGCACAACTCCTGCAGTGACTTTCTACTTGCACCCCCATCTTGGGCCAGTAGAAGTGCATGGATAACCTTTGCTTGGTCCTCTTCATACCAAGGTGACCAGCAAGGGGAACTTCATGCGCCAACTGCAGGAGGAAGGGCCTAACAGCAAGGGGAACCACCAACCTCCTATGGTCTCCTTCTGTAGACTCTGTGGGCTCACTATACAGGAGTCCACCTTCCCAATAAATCCTATGCTTCCCAGGAGGTTCACCCTCAAGCTGGGAGCAGGCCTGTCTCCTTAGGCCTTCCAGAGATGGGCACTCACGTTGGCCTTTACTGAATTCGTCCCTATCAGGACCTCCTTCAACTAACAAGTCTTTTAGTTCAGGATGATCGTTGGGGTCGAATACTTCAGGCATCGCCACCTCCTCGTCAGGCCCGGGCGATTGACCAACTTCCTCCACCGCAGTGGTAGGCGAGCTCGGGGGAATATTCTCTTTCCCTCGTTTTGACTTGTAGACTCCTTTCGCCTTGGGTTTCCCCTTCGGCTGGGGCGGCGTATTGGACTTGGCCAATGCTGCCCGTGCTTGAGACCGTGTGTAGGGTCTTTCGGCAGTGTCTCCTACGAGCCCTAAAGCTCTGAGATCATTACCTAACAAGACCTTTCCCGGGACGTTTCTCTGAATGCTCACTGGAATCCTGACTGCTGTACCATTTAAAGTAAGATTTACAGGTATTACTGGAAACATACGGAGGGGGCCGTCAGCCAACTTAGTGGGCATCAGAGTAGCTCTGGCAACTTCCTCTGAGTCTACCAAGGTAGAATCCACTACAGTGCGACTGCACCCACTATCCCTAAGAGCTGGAGTATCCACTCCATTGATCAGCACACTGTCTTTAAAGTAGTGCTTGGTATTATCCGGAATCCTAGGATAAGCCTCTGCGACTTTAGGCTCCCAGGAACCCAGGGACACTAAAACTACCTCAGCCTCTATTCCACTGGGAAATGAGTCTGAGGAGAAGGATGCTCCTGTAATCTCTTCTTCCTCGTAGGAGGAGAAGGCCAGATTAGCGGAGTGGACCCCCAAAGGTCTAACCTTACAACGGGGATCCCCCTTCACGTGGTCAGTTGCTCCACAAGAAAAACAAGCCCCAGTGGGTCTGTTTACGTAGGGAGGCTTATTGTAACCAGAGTTCTGTTTCGGAGGCTGACCTCCACTACCCTGTGAGTTCTCTTGTGTCTTACCCTTGTTTTTCTTTTTGTGGCCCTTATGGGAAGAAGATTTAGCAGATTCCCCACCCTCCATATCTTTGGACTTTTTCCCTTCCTCCTGCTTACCAGGATGAGTTTTGTCCTTATGGGACACTCGATGTGACACCCATAAGTCTGCTGCAATGGCCAGCTTCTTAGGATCTATCTCCTTCGAATCGGCCAAATGCTGCTTAAGCTCTGGGGAAGAAGAAGCAAAAATGTGTTCCAGCATGACAAGATTTATCATGCCTTCGAAGGTAGAAACCTTATAACCTTCGACCCAGCCAGTTAAGTTTTTCAAGGATTCAGCGACATAAGATACCCAAGTACCACCTTCCTTTTTCTTATACTCTCGAAAACGCTTTAAATATTGGGCCGGAGTCTTCCCAAACTTTAAAATGAGAGTTTGCTTTAACATTGCGAAATCAGCTCGCTCAGCCTTCGACATTTCCATAATGGCACTACAGCCAGAATGGGGCAGTCTACTGAGCAACCACGCAATCTTATCAGCATTGTCAACTTCTTGAACTTCGCATGCATACTCAAACGCATTCAGCCAGTCCATAATGTCATTCCTTTCTTCATACACACTGAGCAGATCTTTCGGAAACCGTGGATGAGAGGAAGCCCCAGACCCATGTCCAGGACCCTTGGACCCATTTGCAACCTGAAGCTTGGCCAGTTCCAACTGGTGATCCCTGTATTTTTGTTTTTCTGCCTGTTCGATTTTTAGTTTTGCTATGCTGAATTCAAGCTCCTGCTGCCTAAACCGCAGCTCTTGCTTCTTGAATTCAAGCATAGCATCCCCATCAACACTGGCAGAGGAAACATTAGACATCTCGTCCTCCCTGTCCTCGTGGTCGCGATGGATCAGTGCAGCGGCAGAACCGTCGGTTCTACCAGTGAGAGCAGCCCCACCACCTTCTGCACTGTCCTCAGAAGTTATAGCGTCAAGCTGCGCTTCTTGCCACGCCACGATTCTCTGGATCATTTCCAATTTTGTGCCTTGAGAGGAAACACCTCTCTCCGCACACATCTTTTTCAGCGTTTCTGATTTGGAAGCATTTAAAGTTAACAAGGTATTTGTTTCCATACTGTTTGATAGGACTATGGCCTTTTTAAAGTTATACTACAACAATTCACTACGTGTACTGGTTGGAATAACCTGAAATGCCTTAGTTCGAGCGCAACACTGGATACCTTCAGTCGTATCCCACCGCTGCCACCAATTTGTTAAGACGGATTTCTGAACTCTGTCCTGGTGGCGCAGAAGTTCAGAAGGCCAACCTAATTACTTGGAACAGGGTAACCTCTGGACAAGCCAGACCAATCAAGGTAGTGATCGCGGCGGTCAAGACTAGGTCTCAAGAGGGGTGAGGGTGACTGAAAGCCCGCAATGAGCACACAAAGCAAGAGCGCTTACAAACTACTCCAAACAGTTGTTATATCAAAAATAGATACACATTTATTTTAAGGCCTTTAAAACAATGACCGTAGCGAGAAAATCACAATATCACACTATTAAACCAACACATACCATATCAACACAATATATATACAAATACACAGTCGCAAGCGTTTAAAGCATGAAATATGTAGTCCACCTGAAAGGAAAGGAAAACAGGCAGTGCGATAACGCTTTAGACTCAGTTCGCCTTCAGAGGCACCTAACTAGATGGAAGTCCAAGCCCTGCGAAGAGTGGAGCCTTGTGCTCAAAGTACCTGCCACGCCGGTGCCAACGGGCAAAAGGGGAAGCTCTTCGGAGGAAGTCAGGCAGTTCAGGTTAGTGCACAGCAGAAGGAGAACAGGTTCCGCAACTCAAGCGCAGCCTCCACAGCGGGCAGAAGCAGAGCGCGAGTACGGCCAAAAGGGTGCTGTTTTTACACAGCAGGGAAAAGCAATGGGATACTGCAGGAGGGCGACCAGATCCTAGCTAAACTACTCACCGGTCCCCGAAGCAAGCAGACCCAGGCTTCTCCACGTTAGTTTCAGCAGCTGGCAGGTTCAGAAGAGCAGGGAACGCCTCGTAGTCGTGTAGAGCAAAAAGACGTCCCAATCGACGAAACCAGCACAGTTTGTTTCCGCAGCAGGACAACGGAGCGGCCGTGTGTATTCGAGCCACATGTACACTCCTCCCTTCAGACTTGGGAACGCCAAGTGTATGAAGCGTGGGAGAGTGACCAGGACTCGAAATACAACACAACCTGGCGGCGGTTACAGAGCAGGACTCCCTTGTAAGCTGGTCAGTCAACTGGATGGCCCAGAGACACTTCCGAAGGCTTACTTGGCAGGAGTTGATGAAGTCGCCGGGAATAGCTGTTCCTGCTATTCCAAAGGTCGAAGCACCAGTACAGGCCTTCTGGTTCGATCCAAGGAGGAAAGGGTTTCACAGGACGACAGCAGTGCAAAGGAGGATTCCTTCAGCGGGTCACCAGCGATTCCTCGGTCCAGCCTCTTGGTTGCAGGATACTTGGCTCCTGTATTCCTTCGTTCGTGAGAACTCAGGAGATCGACATGGCAGTGGTGTTTCCAGCCCCCTCTTATCCACGGTTCCCTTCGCGCCAAAACGGAGGGGAGCCAATGGGAGATCCGCTCATCAACACACATACCATACGTGGACCAATCACGGACCACGGTGGTCCCAGGCATTCACACCACCCTAGACTCTCTGGCACCCAGGATGTGTATTGGGACCAGACATCCCAGCCCACACCCTGGAGGCACACAAAAGACATGTAGAAGCCCGCGAAAGCAACCACGTTTCGCGGGAAAGTACATGCCCAAATAAGGAAGGCCCCGGGTCGCTCGACCTGGGGAAGGTGAAGGGAGCAAGGCGGTCAGTGGACAGGACAAAGGAGCCTCGTGGTCTGGCCATTTTGGGAGCCAGGCCACCATTTTGGGTTCAGTGCGAAAAACGTGCTCAGAACGCCAAAAGGAGCTCAAAATAAACAAAACGATCGCTGCCACCATTCCAGTCCCTGAATGACTTGCACCGTTCAAAATACCATCCTAAAAGAGTATCTAGGGCCTGTAGAAGGCTAGAGACCCAAGAGAGCTGTAACTTAGCTTACAGTGCCCTCTTGTGTCATGTTGCACCAAAGCCGCAACACGATAAAAGAAACTACGGGAAACAGCGTTCCCCGGTACTGACTGTCTTAAGGGCATGTCAGTTTCCCCGTAAGAAAAGGAGCGAAAGCCCAGAGGAGTGCGGCAGAAGGCTGCACTTCTCTGGCAAAGTCAAGAACAAGGTGTAAAACAACAGCAAAAAGTTTAGGGGTTGCCACATGGAAGGAAAATTACCTACAATTACGAAATCTTTCCTAACAACATCTCATGCTATAGGGAGGGTCTCAAGTTTGATATTAGAAGCATTGAGATATCATATCTCATGCTATAGGAAGGGTCTCAGGATTGGAATGGGAAGGAGTTGGATATCACATCTCATGCTATAGGAAGGGTCTCAGGTTTGGTATAAGCAGTGAGATATCACATCTCATGCTATAGGAAGTGTCTCAGGATTGGAATGGGAAGGAGTTGGATATCACATCTCATGTTATAGGAAGGATCTCAGGTTTGGTATAAGCATTGAGATATCACATCTCTACTATCGGAAGGGTCTCAGGATTGGAATGGGAAGGAGTTGGATATTCCCATCTCATGTTATAGGAAGGGTCTCAGGTTTGGTATTAGAAGCATTGAGATATCACATCTCATGCTATAGGAAGGGTCTCAGGATTGGAATGGGAAGGACTTGAATATCACATCTCATGCTATAAGGAGGGTCTCAAGTTTGATATTAGAAGCATTGAGATATCACATCTCATGATATCGGAAGGGTCTCAGGGATGGAATGGGAAGGAGTTGGATATCACATCTCATGATAAAGGAAGTGTCTAAGGTTTGGAAGGGGAAGGAGTTTGATATCACATCTCATGCCATAGTATGGGTCTCAGGTTTGGTAGAAGCATTGGGATATCACATCTCATGCTATCGGAAGGGTATCAGGATTGGATTTGGAAGGAGTTGGATATCCCATCTCATGCTATAGGAAGGGTCTCAGGTTGGAATGGGAAGGAGTTGGATATCACATCTCATGTTATAGGAAGGGTCTCAGGATTGGAATTAGAAGCACTTGGATATCACATCTCATACTATAGGAAGGCTCTCAGGTTTGGAAGGGGAAAGAGTTGGATATCACATTTCATGTTAGAGGTAGGATCTCAGGTTTGGTGTTAGAGGCATTGAGATATCACATCTCATGCTATCAGAAGAGTCTCAGGATTGGAATGGGAAGGAGTTGGATATCACATCTCATGCTAAAGGGAGGGTCTCAGGTTTGGAAGGGGAAGGATTTGGATATCGCATCTCATGTTATAGGAAGGATCTCAGGTTTGGTATTAGAAGCATTGAGATATCACATCTCATGCTATCGGAAGGATCTCAGGTTTGGTATAGAAGCATTGAGATATCACATCTCATGCTATCAGAAGGTTCTCAGGATTGGAATGGGAAGGAGTTGGATATCACATCTCATGCTAAAGGGAGGGTCTCAGGTTTGGAAGGGGAAGGATTTGGATATCACATCTCATGTTATCGGAAGGATCTCAGGTTTGGTATTAGAAGTATTGAGATATCACATCTCATGCTATAGGAAGGGTCTCAGGATTGGAATGGGAAGGAGTTGGTTATCACATCTCATGCTAAAGGAAGGGTCTCAGGTTTGGTAGAAGCATTGAGATATCACATCTCATGCTATAGGAAGGGTCTCAGGATTGGAATGGGAAGGACTTAGATATCACATATCATGCTATAGGGAGGGTCTCAGTTTTGATATTAGAAGCATTGAGATATCACATCTCATGCTATCAGAAGGGTCTCAGGATTGGAATGGGAAGGAGCTGGATATCACATCTCATGCTAAAGGAAGGGTCTCAGGTTTGGAACTGGAAGGAGTTGGATATCACATCTCATGTTATAGGAAGGGTCTCAGGTTTGGTATAAGCATTGAGATATCACATCTCTGCTATCGGAAGTGTCTCAGGATTGGAATGGGAAGGACTTGGATATCACATCTCATGTTATAGGAAGGGTCTCAGTATTGGAATGGGAAGAAGTTGGATATCACATCTCATGCTATAGGAAGGGTCTCAGGTTTGGAAGGGGAAGGAGTTGGATATCCAATCTCATGTTATAGGACTGGTCTCAGGTTTGGTATTAGAAGCATTGAGATATCACATCGCATGCTGTAGGAAGGTTCTCAGGTTTGGAATGGGGAGGAATTGGATATCACATCTCATGTCATAGGAAGGATCTCAGGTTTGGTATTAGAAGCATTGAGATATCAGATCTCATGCTATAGGAATGGTCTCAGGATTGGAATGGGAAGGAGTTGGATATTACATTCCTGCTATAGGAAGGGTCTCATGTTTGGAATGGGAATGTGTTGGATATCACATATGCTATAGGAAGGGTCTCAGGTTTGGAACGGGAAGGATTTGGATATCACATCTCATGTTATAGGAAGGGTCTCAGGTTTGGTATAAGCATTGAGATATCACATCTCTGCTATCGGAAGTGTCTCAGGATTGGAATGGGAAGGAGTTGGATATCCCATCTCATGTTATAGGACGGGTCTCAGGTTTGTTATTAGAATCATTGAGATATCATATTGCATGCTGTAGGAAGGGTCTAAGGGTTGGAATGGGAAGGACTTGGATATCACATCTCATGCTATAGATAGGCTCTTAGGTTTGAAAAGGGAAGGAGTTGGATATCACATTTCATGTTAGAGGAAGGATCTCAGGTTTGGTATTAGAGGCATTGAGATATCACATCTCATGCTATAGGAAGGGTCTCAGGATTGGAATGGGAAGTAGTTGGATATCACATCTCATGCTATAGGAAGGGTCTCAGGTTTGGTATAAGCATTGAGATATCACATCTCATGCTATAGGACGGGTCTCAGGATTGGAATGGAAGGAGTTGGATATCACATCTCATGTTATAGGAAGGATCTCAGGTTTGGTATTAGAAGCATTGAGACATCACATCTCATGCTATAGGAAGGGTCTCAGGGTTGGAATGGGAAGGAGTTGGATATCACATCTCATCCAATAGGAAGGGTCTCAGGTTTGGAATGGGAAGGAATTGGATATCACATCTCATGTTATAGGAAGGATCTCAGGTTTGGTATTAGAAGCATTGAGATATCACATCTCATGCTATAGGAAGGGTCTCAGGATTGGAATGTGAAGGATTTGGATATCACATCTCATGCTAAAGGAAGGGTCTCAGGTTTGGTAGAAGCATTGAGATATCACGTCTCTGCTATCGGAAGGGTCTCAGGATTGGATTGGGAAGGAGTTGGATATCCCTTCTCATGCTATAGGAAGGGTCTCAGGATTTGAATGGCAAGGAGTTGGATATCACATCTCATGCCATAGGAAGGGTCTCAGGTTTGGTATAAGCATTGAGATATCACATCTCTGCTATCGGAAGGGTCTCAGGATTGGATTGGGAAGGAGTTGGATATCCCTTCTCATGCTATAGGAAGTGTCTCAGGTTGGAATGGGAAGGAGTTGGATATCACATCTCATGTTATAGGAAGGGTCTCAGGATTGGAATGGGAAGGATTTGGATATCACATCTCTTGCTATAGGAAGGGTCTCAGGATTGGAATGGGTAGGAGTTGGATATTACTTTCTTGCTATAGGAAGGGTCTCATGTTTGGAATGGGAAGGAGTTGGATATCACATATGCTATAGTTAGTGTCTCAGGTTTGGAACGGGAAGGAGTTGGATATCACATCTCATGTTATAGGAAGGGTCTCAGGTTTGGTATAAGCATTGAGATATCACATCTCTGCTATCGGAAGCGGCTCAGGATTGGAATGGGAAGGAGTTGGATATCCCATCTCATGTTATAGTAAGAGTCTCTGGTTTGGTATTAGAATCATTGAGATATCACATCGCATGCTGTAGGAAGGGTCTAAGGATTTGAATGGGATGGACTTGGATATCACATCTCATGCTATAGGTAGGCTCTCAGGTTTGGTATAAGCATTGAGATATCACATCTCATGCTATAGGAAGGGTCTCAGGATTGGAATGGGAAGGATTTGGATATCACATCTCATGCTATAGGAAGGGTCTCAGATTTGGTATAAGCATTGAGATATCACATCTCATGCTAAAGGAAGGGTCTCAGGTTTGGAATGGGAAGGAGTTGTATATGACATCTCAGGCCATAGGAAGGGTCTCAGGTTTGGTATAAGCATTGAGATATCACATCTCTGCTATCGGAAGGGTCTCAGGATTGGAATGGGAAGGAGTTGGATATCCCATCTCATGTTATAGGAAGGGTCTCAGGTTTGGTATTAGAAGCATAGAGATATCACATCTCATGCTATAGGAAGGGTCTCAGGATTGGAATGGGAAGGAGTTGGATATCACACCTCAAGCTATAGGAAGGGTATCAGGATTGGAATGGGAAGGAGTTTGATATCACATCTCATGCCATAGTATGGGTCTCAGGTTTGGTAGAAGCATTGGGATATCACATCTCATGCTATCGGAAGGGTATCATTATTGGATTTGGAAGAAGTTGGATATCCCATCTCTTGCTATAGGAAGGGTCTCAGGTTGGAATGGGAAGGAGTTGGATATCACATTTCATGTTATAGGAAGGGTCACAGGATTGGAATGGGAAGGACTTGGATATCATATCTCATGCTATAGGATGGGTCTCAGGTTTGTTATTAGAATCATTGAGATATCATATTGCATGCTGTAGGAAGGGTCTAAGGATTGGAATGGGAAGGACTTGGATATCACATCTCATGCTATAGATAGGCTCTCAGGTTTGGAAAGGGAAGGAGTTGGATATCACATTTCATGTTAGAGGTAGGATCTCAGGTTTGGTATTAGAAGCATTGAGATATCACATCTCATGCTATCAGAAGAGTCTCAGGATTGGAATGGGAAGGAGTTGGATATCACATCTCATGCTAAAGGGAGGGTCTCAGGTTTGGAAGGGGAAGGATTTGGATATCGCATCTCATGTTATAGGAAGGATCTCAGGTTTGGTATTAGAAGCATTGAGATATCACATCTCATGCTATCGGAAGGATCTCAGGTTTGGTATAGAAGCATTGAGATATCACATCTCATGCTATCAGAAGGTTCTCAGGATTGGAATGGGAAGGAGTTGGATATCACATCTCATGCTAAAGGGAGGGTCTCAGGTTTGGAAGGGGAAGGATTTGGATATCACATCTCATGTTATCGGAAGGATCTCAGGTTTGGTATTAGAAGTATTGAGATATCACATCTCATGCTATAGGAAGGGTCTCAGGATTGGAATGGGAAGGAGTTGGTTATCACATCTCATGCTAAAGGAAGGGTCTCAGGTTTGGTAGAAGCATTGAGATATCACATCTCATGCTATAGGAAGGGTCTCAGGATTGGAATGGGAAGGACTTAGATATCACATATCATGCTATAGGGAGGGTCTCAGTTTTGATATTAGAAGCATTGAGATATCACATCTCATGCTATCAGAAGGGTCTCAGGATTGGAATGGGAAGGAGCTGGATATCACATCTCATGCTAAAGGAAGGGTCTCAGGTTTGGAACTGGAAGGAGTTGGATATCACATCTCATGTTATAGGAAGGGTCTCAGGTTTGGTATAAGCATTGAGATATCACATCTCTGCTATCGGAAGTGTCTCAGGATTGGAATGGGAAGGACTTGGATATCACATCTCATGTTATAGGAAGGGTCTCAGTATTGGAATGGGAAGAAGTTGGATATCACATCTCATGCTATAGGAAGGGTCTCAGGTTTGGAAGGGGAAGGAGTTGGATATCCAATCTCATGTTATAGGACTGGTCTCAGGTTTGGTATTAGAAGCATTGAGATATCACATCGCATGCTGTAGGAAGGTTCTCAGGTTTGGAATGGGGAGGAATTGGATATCACATCTCATGTCATAGGAAGGATCTCAGGTTTGGTATTAGAAGCATTGAGATATCAGATCTCATGCTATAGGAATGGTCTCAGGATTGGAATGGGAAGGAGTTGGATATTACATTCCTGCTATAGGAAGGGTCTCATGTTTGGAATGGGAATGTGTTGGATATCACATATGCTATAGGAAGGGTCTCAGGTTTGGAACGGGAAGGATTTGGATATCACATCTCATGTTATAGGAAGGGTCTCAGGTTTGGTATAAGCATTGAGATATCACATCTCTGCTATCGGATGTGTCTCAGGATTGGAATGGGAAGGAGTTGGATATCCCATCTCATGTTATAGGACGGGTCTCAGGTTTGTTATTAGAATCATTGAGATATCATATTGCATGCTGTAGGAAGGGTCTAAGGGTTGGAATGGGAAGGACTTGGATATCACATCTCATGCTATAGATAGGCTCTTAGGTTTGGAAAGGGAAGGAGTTGGATATCACATTTCATGTTAGAGGAAGGATCTCAGGTTTGGTATTAGAGGCATTGAGATATCACATCTCATGCTATAGGAAGGGTCTCAGGATTGGAATGGGAAGTAGTTGGATATCACATCTCATGCTATAGGAAGGGTCTCAGGTTTGGTATAAGCATTGAGATATCACATCTCATGCTATAGGACGGGTCTCAGGATTGGAATGGAAGGAGTTGGATATCACATCTCATGTTATAGGAAGGATCTCAGGTTTGGTATTAGAAGCATTGAGACATCACATCTCATGCTATAGGAAGGGTCTCAGGGTTGGAATGGGAAGGAGTTGGATATCACATCTCATCCAATAGGAAGGGTCTCAGGTTTGGAATGGGAAGGAATTGGATATCACATCTCATGTTATAGGAAGGATCTCAGGTTTGGTATTAGAAGCATTGAGATATCACATCTCATGCTATAGGAAGGGTCTCAGGATTGGAATGTGAAGGATTTGGATATCACATCTCATGCTAAAGGAAGGGTCTCAGGTTTGGTAGAAGCATTGAGATATCACGTCTCTGCTATCGGAAGGGTCTCAGGATTGGATTGGGAAGGAGTTGGATATCCCTTCTCATGCTATAGGAAGGGTCTCAGGATTTGAATGGCAAGGAGTTGGATATCACATCTCATGCCATAGGAAGGGTCTCAGGTTTGGTATAAGCATTGAGATATCACATCTCTGCTATCGGAAGGGTCTCAGGATTGGATTGGGAAGGAGTTGGATATCCCTTCTCATGCTATAGGAAGTGTCTCAGGTTGGAATGGGAAGGAGTTGGATATCACATCTCATGTTATAGGAAGGGTCTCAGGATTGGAATGGGAAGGATTTGGATATCACATCTCTTGCTATAGGAAGGGTCTCAGGATTGGAATGGGTAGGAGTTGGATATTACTTTCTTGCTATAGGAAGGGTCTCATGTTTGGAATGGGAAGGAGTTGGATATCACATATGCTATAGTTAGTGTCTCAGGTTTGGAACGGGAAGGAGTTGGATATCACATCTCATGTTATAGGAAGGGTCTCAGGTTTGGTATAAGCATTGAGATATCACCTCTCTGCTATCGGAAGCGGCTCAGGATTGGAATGGGAAGGAGTTGGATATCCCATCTCATGTTATAGTAAGAGTCTCTGGTTTGGTATTAGAATCATTGAGATATCACATCGCATGCTGTAGGAAGGGTCTAAGGATTTGAATGGGATGGACTTGGATATCACATCTCATGCTATAGGTAGGCTCTCAGGTTTGGTATAAGCATTGAGATATCACATCTCATGCTATAGGAAGGGTCTCAGGATTGGAATGGGAAGGATTTGGATATCACATCTCATGCTATAGGAAGGGTCTCAGATTTGGTATAAGCATTGAGATATCACATCTCATGCTAAAGGAAGGGTCTCAGGTTTGGAATGGGAAGGAGTTGTATATGACATCTCAGGCCATAGGAAGGGTCTCAGGTTTGGTATAGGCATTGAGATATCACATCTCTGCTATCGGAAGGGTCTCAGGATTGGAATGGGAAGGAGTTGGATATCCCATCTCATGTTATAGGAAGGGTCTCAGGTTTGGTATTAGAAGCATAGAGATATCACATCTCATGCTATAGGAAGGGTCTCAGGATTGGAATGGGAAGGAGTTGGATATCACACCTCAAGCTATAGGAAGGGTATCAGGATTGGAATGGGAAGGAGTTTGATATCACATCTCATGCCATAGTATGGGTCTCAGGTTTGGTAGAAGCATTGGGATATCACATCTCATGCTATCGGAAGGGTATCATTATTGGATTTGGAAGAAGTTGGATATCCCATCTCTTGCTATAGGAAGGGTCTCAGGTTGGAATGGGAAGGAGTTGGATATCACATTTCATGTTATAGGAAGGGTCACAGGATTGGAATGGGAAGGACTTGGATATCATATCTCATGCTATAGGATGGGTCTCAGGTTTGTTATTAGAATCATTGAGATATCATATTGCATGCTGTAGGAAGGGTCTAAGGATTGGAATGGGAAGGACTTGGATATCACATCTCATGCTATAGATAGCCTCTCAGGTTTGGAAAGGGAAGGAGTTGGATATCACATTTCATGTTAGAGGAAGGATCTCAGGTTTGGTATTAGAAGCATTGAGATATCACATCTCATGCTATAGGAAGGGTCTCAGGATTGGAATGGGAAGTAGTTGGATATCACATCTCATGCTATAGGAAGGGTCTCAGGTTTGGTATAAGCATTGAGATATCACATCTCATGCTATAGGACGGGTCTCAGGATTGGAAAGGAAGGAGTTGGATATCACATCTCATGTTATAGGAAGGATCTCAGGGTTGGAATGGGAAGGAGTTGGATATCGCATCTCATCCAATAGGAAGGGTCTCAGGTTTGGAATGGGAAGGAATTGGATATCACATCTCATGTTATAGGAAGGATCTCAGGTTTGGTATTAGAAGCATTGAGATATCACATCTCATGCTATAGGAAGGGTCTAAGGATTGGAATGTGAAGGATTTGGATATCACATCACATGCTAAAGGAAGGGTCTCAGGTTTGGTAGAAGCATTGAGATATCAGATATCTGCTATTGGAAGGGTCTCAGGATTGGATTGGGAAGGAGTTGGATATCCCTTCTCATGCTATAGGAAGGGTCTCAGGATTTGAATGGGAAGGAGTTGGATATCACATCTCATGTTATAGGAAGGGTCTCAGGATTGGAATGGGAAGGATTTGGATATCACATCTCTTGCTATAGGAAGGGTCTCAGGATTGGAATGGGTAGGAGTTGGATATTACATTATTGCTATAGGAAGGGTCTCATGTTTGGAATGGGAAGCAGTTGGATATCACATATGCTATAGTTAGTGTCTCAGGTTTGGAACGGGAAGGAGTTGGATATCACATCTCATGTTATAGGAAGGGTCTCAGGTTTGGTATAAGCATTGAGATATCACATCTCTGCTATCGGAAGCGGCTCAGGATTGGAATGGGAAGGAGTTGGATATCCCATCTCATGTTATAGGAAGAGTCTCTGGTTTGGTATTAGAATCATTGAGATATCACATCGCATGCTGTAGGAAGGGTCTAAGGATTGGAATGGGATGGACTTGGATATCACATCTCATGCTATAGGTAGGCTCTCAGGTTTGGTATAAGCATTGAGATATCACATCTCATGCTATAGGAAGGGTCTCAGGATTGGAATGGGAAGGAATTGGATATCACATCTCATGCTATAGGAAGGGTCTCAGATTTGGTATAAGCATTGAGATATCACATCTCATGCTAAAGGAAGGGTCTCAGGATTGGAATGGGAAGGTGTTGTATATGACATCTCAGGCCATAGGAAGGGTCTCAGGTTTGGTATAAGCATTGAGATATCACATCTCTACTATCGGAAGGGTCTCAGGATTGGAATGGGAAGGAGTTGGATATCCCATCTCATGTTATAGGAATGGTCTCAGGTTTGGTATTAGAAGCATAGAGATATCACATCTCATGCTATAGGAAGGGTCTCAGGGTTGGAATGGGAAGGACTTGGATGTCACATCTCATGCTGTAGGGAGGGTCTCAAGTTTGATATTAGAAGCATTGAGATAACAAATCTCATGATATCGGAAGGGTCTCAGGATTGGAATGGGAAGGAGTTGGATATCACATCTCATGATAAAGGAAGGGTCTAAGGTTTGGAAGGGGAAGGATTTGGATATCACATCTCATGTTATAGGACGGGTCTCAGGTTTGGTATTAGAAGCATTGAGATATCAAGTCTCATGGTATAAGAAGGGTCTCAGAATTGGAATGGGAAGGAGTTGGATATCACACCTCAAGCTATAGGAAGGGTCTCAGGATTGGAATGGGAAGGAGTTTGATATCACATCTCATGCCATAGTATGGGTCTCAGGTTTGGTAGAAGCATTGGGATATCACATCTCATGCTATCGGAAGGGTATCAGTATTGGATTTGGAAGAAGTTGGATATCCCATCTCATGCTATAGGAAGGGTCTCAGGTTGGAATGGGAAGGAGTTGGATATCACATTTCATGTTATAGGAAGGGTCTCAGGATTGGAATGGGAAGGACTTGGATATCATATCTCATGCTATAGGAAGGCTCTCAGGTTTGGAAGGGGAAGGAGTTGGATATCACATTTCATGTTAGAGGAAGGATCTCAGGTTTGGTATTAGAGGCCTTGAGATATCACATCTCATGCTATAGGAAGGGTCTCAGGATTGGAATGGGAAGGAGTTGGATATCACATCTCAAGCTATAGGAAGGGTCTCAGGTTTGGTATAAGCATTGAGATATCACATCTCATGCTATAGGAAGGGTCTCAGGATTGGAATGGGAAGGAGTTGGATATCACATCTCATGTTATAGGAAATATCTCAGGTTTGGTATTAGAAGCATTGAGACATCACATCTCATGTTATAGGAAGGGTCTCAGGATTGGAATGGGAAGAAGTTGGATATCACATCTCATGCTATAGGAAGGGTCTCAGGTTTGGTATAAGCATTGAGATATCACATCACATGCTATAGGAAGGGTCTCAGGATTGGAATGGGAAGGATTTGGATATCACATCTCATGCTATAGGCAGGGCCTCAGGTTTGGAAAGGGAAGGAGATGGATATCACATTTCATGTTAGAGATAGGATCTCAGGTTTGGTATTAGAGGCATTGAGATATCACATCTCATGCTATCAGAAGGGTCTCAGGATTGGAATGGGAAGGAGTTGTATATCACATCTCATGCTAAATGGAGGGTCTCAGGTTTGGAAGGGGAAGGATTTGGAAATCACATCTCATGTTATAGGAAGGATCTCAGGTTTGGTATTAGAAGCATTGAGATATCACATCTCATGCTATCGGAAGTATCTCAGGTTTGGTATTAGAGGCATTGAGATATCACATCTCATGCTATCATAAGGGTCTCAGGATTGGAATGGGAAGGAGTTGGATATCACATCTCATGTTATTGGAAGGATCTCAGGTTTGGTATTAGAAGCATTGAGACATCACATCTCATGCTATAGGAAGGGTCTCAGGATTGGAATGGGAAGGAGTTGGATATCACATCTCATGCTATAGGAAGGGTCTCAGATTTGGTATAAGCATTGAGATATCACATTCCATGCTATAGGAAGGGTCTCAGGATTGGAATGGGGAGGACTTGGATGTCACATCTCATGCTATAGGGAGGGTCTCAAGTTTGATATTAGAAGCATTGAGATAACAAATCTCATGCTATCGGAAGTATCTCAGGTTTGGTATTAGAGGCATTGAGATATCACATCTCATGCTATCATAAGGGTCTCAGGATTGGAATGGGAAGGAGTTGGATATCACATCTCATGTTATTGGAAGGATCTCAGGTTTGGTATTAGAAGCATTGAGACATCACATCTCATGCTATAGGAAGGGTCTCAGGATTGGAATGGGAAGGAGTTGTATATGACATCTCATGTTATATGAAGGGTCTCAGGTTTGGTTTTAGAAGCATTGAGATATCACATCTCATGCTATAGGAAGGGTCTCAGGATTGGAATGGGGAGGACTTGGATGTCACATCTCATGCTATAGGGAGGGTCTCAAGTTTGATATTAGAAGCATTGAGATAACAAATCTCATGATATCGGAAGGGTCTCAGGATTGGAATGGGAAGGAGTTGGATATCACATCTCATGATAAAGGAAGGGTCTAAGGTTTGGAAGGGGAAAGAGTTGGATATCACATCTCATGTTATAGGACGGGTCTCAGGTTTGGTATTAGAAGCATTGAGATATCAAGTCTCATGGCATAGGAAGGGTCTCAGAATTGGAATGGGAAGGAGTTGGATATCACATCTCAAGCTATAGGAAGAGTCTCAGGATTGGAATGGGAATGAGTTTGATATCACATCTCATGCCATAGTATGGGTCTCAGGTTTGGTAGAAGCATTGGGATATCACAATTCATGCTATTGGAAGTGTATCAGTATTGGATTTGGAAGGAGTTGGATATCCCATCTCATGCTATAGGAAGGGTCTCAGGTTGGAATGGGAAGGAGTTGGATATCACATTTCATGTTATAGGAAGGGTCTCAGGATTGGAATGGGAAGGACTTGGATATCATATCTCATGCTATAGGAAGGCTCTCAGGTTTGGAAGGGGAAGGAGTTGGATATCACATTTCATGTTAGAGGAAGGATCTCAGGTTTGGTATTAGAGGCCTTGAGATATCACATCTCATGCTATAGGAAGGGTCTCAGGATTGGAATGGGAAGGAGTTGGATATCACATCTCAAGCTTTAGGAAGGGTCTCAGGTTTGGTATAAGCATTGAGATAGCACATCTCATGCTATAGGAAGGGTCTCAGGATTGGAATGGGAAGGAGTTGGATATCACATCTCATGTTATAGGAAGGATCTCAGGTTTGGTATTAGAAGCATTGAGATATCACATCTCATGCTATAGGAAGGGTCTCAGATTTGGTATAAGCATTGAGATATCACATCTCATGCTAAAGGAAGGGTCTCAGGATTGGAATGGGAAGGAGTTGTATATGACATCTCAGGCCATAGGAAGGGTCTCAGATTTGGTATAAGCATTGAGATATCACATCTCTGCTATCGGAAGGGTCTCAGGATTGTAATGGGAAGGAGTTGGATGTCACATCTCATGCTATAGGGAGGGTCTCAAGTTTGATATTAGAAGCATTGAGATAACAAATCTCATGATATCGGAAGGGTCTCAGGATTGGAATGGGAAGGAGTTGGATATCACATCTCATGATAAAGGAAGGGTCTAAGGTTTGGAAGGGGAAGGATTTGGATATCACATCTCATGTTATAGGAAGGGTCTCAGGTTTGGTATAAGCATTGAGATATCACATCTCTGCTATCGGAAGTGTCTCAGGATTGGAATGGGAAGGACTTGGATATCACATCTCATGTTATAGGAAGGGTCTCAGTATTGGAATGGGAAGAAGTTGGATATCACATCTCATGCTATAGGAAGGGTCTCAGGTTTGGAAGGGGAAGGAGTTGGATATCCAATCTCATGTTATAGGACTGGTCTCAGGTTTGGTATTAGAAGCATTGAGATATCACATCGCATGCTGTAGGAAGGTTCTCAGGTTTGGAATGGGGAGGAATTGGATATCACATCTCATGTCATAGGAAGGATCTCAGGTTTGGTATTAGAAGCATTGAGATATCAGATCTCATGCTATAGGAATGGTCTCAGGATTGGAATGGGAAGGAGTTGGATATTACATTCCTGCTATAGGAAGGGTCTCATGTTTGGAATGGGAATGTGTTGGATATCACATATGCTATAGGAAGGGTCTCAGGTTTGGAACGGGAAGGATTTGGATATCACATCTCATGTTATAGGAAGGGTCTCAGGTTTGGTATAAGCATTGAGATATCACATCTCTGCTATCGGAAGTGTCTCAGGATTGGAATGGGAAGGAGTTGGATAATCCATCTCATGTTATAGGACGGGTCTCAGGTTTGTTATTAGAATCATTGAGATATCATATTGCATGCTGTAGGAAGGGTCTAAGGGTTGGAATGGGAAGGACTTGGATATCACATCTCATGCTATAGATAGGCTCTTAGGTTTGGAAAGGGAAGGAGTTGGATATCACATTTCATGTTAGAGGAAGGATCTCAGGTTTGGTATTAGAGGCATTGAGATATCACATCTCATGCTATAGGAAGGGTCTCAGGATTGGAATGGGAAGTAGTTGGATATCACATCTCATGCTATAGGAAGGGTCTCAGGTTTGGTATAAGCATTGAGATATCACATCTCATGCTATAGGACGGGTCTCAGGATTGGAATGGAAGGAGTTGGATATCACATCTCATGTTATAGGAAGGATCTCAGGTTTGGTATTAGAAGCATTGAGACATCACATCTCATGCTATAGGAAGGGTCTCAGGGTTGGAATGGGAAGGAGTTGGATATCACATCTCATCCAATAGGAAGGGTCTCAGGTTTGGAATGGGAAGGAATTGGATATCACATCTCATGTTATAGGAAGGATCTCAGGTTTGGTATTAGAAGCATTGAGATATCACATCTCATGCTATAGGAAGGGTCTCAGGATTGGAATGTGAAGGATTTGGATATCACATCTCATGCTAAAGGAAGGGTCTCAGGTTTGGTAGAAGCATTGAGATATCACGTCTCTGCTATCGGAAGGGTCTCAGGATTGGATTGGGAAGGAGTTGGATATCCCTTCTCATGCTATAGGAAGGGTCTCAGGATTTGAATGGCAAGGAGTTGGATATCACATCTCATGCCATAGGAAGGGTCTCAGGTTTGGTATAAGCATTGAGATATCACATCTCTGCTATCGGAAGGGTCTCAGGATTGGATTGGGAAGGAGTTGGATATCCCTTCTCATGCTATAGGAAGTGTCTCAGGTTGGAATGGGAAGGAGTTGGATATCACATCTCATGTTATAGGAAGGGTCTCAGGATTGGAATGGGAAGGATTTGGATATCACATCTCTTGCTATAGGAAGGGTCTCAGGATTGGAATGGGTAGGAGTTGGATATTACTTTCTTGCTATAGGAAGGGTCTCATGTTTGGAATGGGAAGGAGTTGGATATCACATATGCTATAGTTAGTGTCTCAGGTTTGGAACGGGAAGGAGTTGGATATCACATCTCATGTTATAGGAAGGGTCTCAGGTTTGGTATAAGCATTGAGATATCACATCTCTGCTATCGGAAGCGGCTCAGGATTGGAATGGGAAGGAGTTGGATATCCCATCTCATGTTATAGTAAGAGTCTCTGGTTTGGTATTAGAATCATTGAGATATCACATCGCATGCTGTAGGAAGGGTCTAAGGATTGGAATGGGATGGACTTGGATATCACATCTCATGCTATAGGTAGGCTCTCAGGTTTGGTATAAGCATTGAGATATCACATCTCATGCTATAGGAAGGGTCTCAGGATTGGAATGGGAAGGATTTGGATATCACATCTCATGCTATAGGAAGGGTCTCAGATTTGGTATAAGCATTGAGATATCACATCTCATGCTAAAGGAAGGGTCTCAGGTTTGGAATGGGAAGGAGTTGTATATGACATCTCAGGCCATAGGAAGGGTCTCAGGTTTGGTATAAGCATTGAGATATCACATCTCTGCTATCGGAAGGGTCTCAGGATTGGAATGGGAAGGAGTTGGATATCCCATCTCATGTTATAGGAAGGGTCTCAGGTTTAGTATTAGAAGCATAGAGATATCACATCTCATGCTATAGGAAGGGTCTCAGGATTGGAATGGGAAGGAATTGGATATCACACCTCAAGCTATAGGAAGGGTCTCAGGATTGGAATGGGAAGGAGTTTGATATCACATCTCATGCCATAGTATGGGTCTCAGGTTTGGTAGAAGCATTGGGATATCACATCTCATGCTATCGGAATGGTATCATTATTGGATTTGGAAGAAGTTGGATATCCCATCTCTTGCTATAGGAAGGGTCTCAGGTTGGAATGGGAAGGAGTTGGATATCACATTTCATGTTATAGGAAGGGTCACAGGATTGGAATGGGAAGGACTTGGATATCATATCTCATGCTATAGGATGGGTCTCAGGTTTGTTATTAGAATCATTGAGATATCATATTGCATGCTGTAGGAAGGGTCTAAGGATTGGAATGGGAAGGACTTGGATATCACATCTCATGCTATAGATAGGCTCTCAGGTTTGGAAAGGGAAGGAGTTGGATATCACATTTCATGTTAGAGGAAGGATCTCAGGTTTGGTATTAGAAGCATTGAGATATCACATCTCATGCTATAGGAAGGGTCTCAGGATTGGAATGGGAAGTAGTTGGATATCACATCTCATGCTATAGGAAGGGTCTCAGGTTTGGTATAAGCATTGAGATATCACATCTCATGCTATAGGACGGGTCTCAGGATTGGAATGGAAGGAGTTGGATATCACATCTCATGTTATAGGAAGGATCTCAGGGTTGGAATGGGAAGGAGTTGGATATCGCATCTCATCCAATAGGAAGGGTCTCAGGTTTGGAATGGGAAGGAATTGGATATCACATCTCATGTTATAGGAAGGATCTCAGGTTTGGTATTAGAAGCATTGAGATATCACATCTCATGCTATAGGAAGGGTCTAAGGATTGGAATGTGAAGGATTTGGATATCACATCACATGCTAAAGGAAGGGTCTCAGGTTTGGTAGAAGCATTGAGATATCAGATCTCTGCTATTGGAAGGGTCTCAGGATTGGATTGGGAAGGAGTTGGATATCCCTTCTCATGCTATAGGAAGGGTCTCAGGATTTGAATGGGAAGGAGTTGGATATCACATCTCATGTTATAGGAAGGGTCTCAGGATTGGAATGGGAAGGATTTGGATATCACATCTCTTGCTATAGGAAGGGTCTCAGGATTGGAATGGGTAGGAGTTGGATATTACATTCTTGCTATAGGAAGGGTCTCATGTTTGGAATGGGAAGCAGTTGGATATCACATATGCTATAGTTAGTGTCTCAGGTTTGGAACGGGAAGGAGTTGGATATCACATCTCATGTTATAGGGAGGGTCTCAGGTTTGGTATAAGCATTGAGATATCACATCTCTGCTATCGGAAGCGGCTCAGGATTGGAATGGGAAGGAGTTGGATATCCCATCTCATGTTATAGGAAGAGTCTCTGGTTTAGTATTAGAATCATTGAGATATCACATCGCATGCTGTAGGAAGGGTCTAAGGATTGGAATGGGATGGACTTGGATATCACATCTCATGCTATAGGTAGGCTCTCAGGTTTGGTATAAGCATTGAGATATCACATCTCATGCTATAGGAAGGGTCTCAGGATTGGAATGGGAAGGAATTGGATATCACATCTCATGCTATAGGAAGGGTCTCAGATTTGGTATAAGCATTGAGATATCACATCTCATGCTAAAGGAAGGGTCTCAGGATTGGAATGGGAAGGTGTTGTATATGACATCTCAGGCCATAGGAAGGGTCTCAGGTTTGGTATAAGCATTGAGATATCACATCTCTACTATCGGAAGGGTCTCGGGATTGGAATGGGAAGGAGTTGGATATCCCATCTCATGTTATAGGAATGGTCTCAGGTTTGGTATTAGAAGCATAGAGATATCACATCTCATGCTATGGGAAGGGTCTCAGGGTTGGAATGGGAAGGACTTGGATGTCACATCTCATGCTGTAGGGAGGGTCTCAAGTTTGATATTAGAAGCATTGAGATAACAAATCTCATGATATCGGAAGGGTCTCAGGATTGGAATGGGAAGGAGTTGGATATCACATCTCATGATAAAGGAAGGGTCTAAGGTTTGGAAGGGGAAGGATTTGGATATCACATCTCATGTTATAGGACGGGTCTCAGGTTTGGTATTAGAAGCATTGAGATATCAAGTCTCATGGTATAAGAAGGGTCTCAGAATTGGAATGGGAAGGAGTTGGATATCACACCTCAAGCTATAGGAAGGGTCTCAGGATTGGAATGGGAAGGAGTTTGATATCACATCTCATGCCATAGTATGGGTCTCAGGTTTGGTAGAAGCATTGGGATATCACATCTCATGCTATCGGAAGGGTATCAGTATTGGATTTTGAAGAAGTTGGATATCCCATCTCATGCTATAGGAAGGGTCTCAGGTTGGAATGGGAAGGAGTTGGATATCACATTTCATGTTATAGGAAGGGTCTCAGGATTGGAATGGGAAGGACTTGGATATCATATCTCATGCTATAGGAAGGCTCTCAGGTTTGGAAGGGGAAGGAGTTGGATATCACATTTCATGTTAGAGGAAGGATCTCAGGTTTGGTATTAGAGGCCTTGAGATATCACATCTCATGCTATAGGAAGGGTCTCAGGATTGGAATGGGAAGGAGTTGGATATCACATCTCAAGCTATAGGAAGGGTCTCAGGTTTGGTATAAGCATTGAGATATCACATCTCATGCTATAGGAAGGGTCTCAGGATTGGAATGGGAAGGAGTTGGATATCACATCTCATGTTATAGGAAATATCTCAGGTTTGGTATTAGAAGCATTGAGACATCACATCTCATGTTATAGGAAGGGTCTCAGGATTGGAATGGGAAGAAGTTGGATATCACATCTCATGCTATAGGAAGGGTCTCAGGTTTGGTATAAGCATTGAGATATCACATCACATGCTATAGGAAGGGTCTCAGGATTGGAATGGGAAGGATTTGGATATCACATCTCATGCTATAGGCAGGGCCTCAGGTTTGGAAAGGGAAGGAGATGGATATCACATTTCATGTTAGAGATAGGATCTCAGGTTTGGTATTAGAGGCATTGAGATATCACATCTCATGCTATCAGAAGGGTCTCAGGATTGGAATGGGAAGGAGTTGTATATCACATCTCATGCTAAATGGAGGGTCTCAGGTTTGGAAGGGGAAGGATTTGGAAATCACATCTCATGTTATAGGAAGGATCTCAGGTTTGGTATTAGAAGCATTGAGATATCACATCTCATGCTATCGGAAGTATCTCAGGTTTGGTATTAGAGGCATTGAGATATCACATCTCATGCTATCATAAGGGTCTCAGGATTGGAATGGGAAGGAGTTGGATATCACATCTCATGTTATTGGAAGGATCTCAGGTTTGGTATTAGAAGCATTGAGACATCACATCTCATGCTATAGGAAGGGTCTCAGGATTGGAATGGGAAGGAGTTGGATATCACATCTCATGCTATAGGAAGGGTCTCAGATTTGGTATAAGCATTGAGATATCACATTCCATGCTATAGGAAGGGTCTCAGGATTGGAATGGGGAGGACTTGGATGTCACATCTCATGCTATAGGGAGGGTCTCAAGTTTGATATTAGAAGCATTGAGATAACAAATCTCATGCTATCGGAAGTATCTCAGGTTTGGTATTAGAGGCATTGAGATATCACATCTCATGCTATCATAAGGGTCTCAGGATTGGAATGGGAAGGAGTTGGATATCACATCTCATGTTATTGGAAGGATCTCAGGTTTGGTATTAGAAGCATTGAGACATCACATCTCATGCTATAGGAAGGGTCTCAGGATTGGAATGGGAAGGAGTTGTATATGACATCTCATGTTATATGAAGGGTCTCAGGTTTGGTTTTAGAAGCATTGAGATATCACATCTCATGCTATAGGAAGGGTCTCAGGATTGGAATGGGGAGGACTTGGATGTCACATCTCATGCTATAGGGAGGGTCTCAAGTTTGATATTAGAAGCATTGAGATAACAAATCTCATGATATCGGAAGGGTCTCAGGATTGGAATGGGAAGGAGTTGGATATCACATCTCATGATAAAGGAAGGGTCTAAGGTTTGGAAGGGGAAAGATTTGGATATCACATCTCATGTTATAGGACGGGTCTCAGGTTTGGTATTAGAAGCATTGAGATATCAAGTCTCATGGCATAGGAAGGGTCTCAGAATTGGAATGGGAAGGAGTTGGATATCACATCTCAAGCTATAGGAAGAGTCTCAGGATTGGAATGGGAATGAGTTTGATATCACATCTCATGCCATAGTATGGGTCTCAGGTTTGGTAGAAGCATTGGGATATCACAATTCATGCTATTGGAAGTGTATCAGTATTGGATTTGGAAGGAGTTGGATATCCCATCTCATGCTATAGGAAGGGTCTCAGGTTGGAATGGGAAGGAGTTGGATATCACATTTCATGTTATAGGAAGGGTCTCGGGATTGGAATGGGAAGGACTTGGATATCATATCTCATGCTATAGGAAGGCTCTCAGGTTTGGAAGGGGAAGGAGTTGGATATCACATTTCATGTTAGAGGAAGGATCTCAGGTTTGGTATTAGAGGCCTTGAGATATCACATCTCATGCTATAGGAAGGGTCTCAGGATTGGAATGGGAAGGAGTTGGATATCACATCTCAAGCTTTAGGAAGGGTCTCAGGTTTGGTATAAGCATTGAGATAGCACATCTCATGCTATAGGAAGGGTCTCAGGATTGGAATGGGAAGGAGTTGGATATCACATCTCATGTTATAGGAAGGATCTCAGGTTTGGTATTAGAAGCATTGAGACATCACATCTCATGCTATAGGAAGGGTCTCAGATTTGGTATAAGCATTGAGATATCACATCTCATGCTAAAGGAAGGGTCTCAGGATTGGAATGGGAAGGAGTTGTATATGACATCTCAGGCCATAGGAAGGGTCTCAGATTTGGTATAAGCATTGAGATATCACATCTCTGCTATCGGAAGGGTCTCAGGATTGTAATGGGAAGGAGTTGGATGTCACATCTCATGCTATAGGGAGGGTCTCAAGTTTGATATTAGAAGCATTGAGATAACAAATCTCATGATATCGGAAGGGTCTCAGGATTGGAATGGGAAGGAGTTGGATATCACATCTCATGATAAAGGAAGGGTCTAAGGTTTGGAAGGGGAAGGATTTGGATATCACATCTCATGTTATAGGACGGGTCTCAGGTTTGGTATTAGAAGCATTGAGATATCAAGTCTCATGGTATAAGAAGGGTCTCAGAATTGGAATGGGAAGGAGTTGGATATCACACCTCAAGCTATAGGAAGTGTCTCAGGATTGGAATGGGAAGGAGTTTGATATCACATCTCATGCCATAGTATGGGTCTCAGGTTTGGTAGAAGCATTGGGATATCACATCTCATGCTATCGGAAGGGTATCAGTATTGGATTTGGAAGAAGTTGGATATCCCATCTCATGCTATAGGAAGGGTCTCAGGTTGGAATGGGAAGGAGTTGGATATCACATTTCATGTTATAGGAAGGGTCTCAGGATTGGAATGGGAAGGACTTGGATATCGTATCTCATGCTATAGGAAGGCTCTCAGGTTTGGAAGGGGAAGGAGTTGGATATCACATTTCATGTTAGAGGAAGGATCTCAGGTTTGGTATTAGAGGCCTTGAGATATCACATCTCATGCTATAGGAAGGGTCTCAGGATTGGAATGGGAAGAAGTTGGATATCACATCTCATGCTATAGGAAGGGTCTCAGGTTTGGTATAAGCATTGAGATATCACATCTCATGCTATAGGAAGGGTCTCAGGATTGGAATGGGAAGGAGTTGTATATGACATCTCATGCCATAGGAAGGGTCTCAGGTTTGGTATAAGCATTGAGATATCACATCACATGCTATAGGAAGGGTCTCAGGATTGGAATGGGAAGGACTTGGATATCACATCTCATGCTATAGCCAGGGCCTCAGGTTTGGAAAGGGAAGGAGATGGATATCACATTTCATGTTAGAGATAGGATCTCAGGTTTGGTATTAGAGGCATTGAGATATCACATCTCATGCTATCAGAAGGGTCTCAGGATTGGAATGGGAAGGAGTTGTATATCACATCTCATGCTAAATGGAGGGTCTCAGGTTTGGAAGGGGAAGGATTTGGAAATCACATCTCATGTTATAGGAAGGATCTCAGGTTTGGTATTAGAAGCATTGAGATATCACATCTCATGCTATCGGAAGTATCTCAGGTTTGGTATTAGAGGCATTGAGATATCACATCTCATGCTATCAGAAGGGTCTCAGGATTGGAATGGGAAGGAGTTGGATATCACATCTCATGTTATTGGAAGGATCTCAGGTTTGGTATTAGAAGCATTGAGACATCACATCTCATGCTATAGGAAGGGTCTCAGGATTGGATTGGGAAGGAGTTGTATATGACATCTCATGTTATAGGAAGGGTCTCAGGTTTGGTTTAAGAAGTGTTAAGACGGATTTCTGAACTCTGTCCTGGTGGCGCAGAGGTTCAGAAGGCCAACCTAATTACTTGGAACAGGGTAACCTCTGGACAAGCCAGACCAATCAAGGTAGCGATCGCGGCGGTCAAGACTAGGTCTCAAGAGGGGTGAGGGTGACTGAAAGCCCGCAATGAGCACACAAAGCAAGAGCGCTTACAAACTACTCCAAACAGTTGTTTATATCAAAAATAGATACACATTTATTATAAGGCCTTGAAACTAATAACCACAGTAAAAGCAGCAATATACAACGATATTAAACCAACACATACACTATCCACCCAATATATATACAGAATACACAGTTTCACAGCATTAGCAGCACGAAATATGTTATCCACCTGCAGGGGAAGGAAAACAGGCAGTGCGAACCAATGCGAGTGATATGTCCGCCTTCTGAGGCCCCTAACTGGATGGTAGTCCAATCCCTACGAAGAGTGGAGCCTAGCGCTCAAAAGTACCTGCACACGCCGGTGCCAATGGGCAGAAGGTGAAGCTCTTCGGAGGACGTTGAACAGCTCTGTAGGGAGCTCTAATGAAGGAGAACACGGTCCGCGACTCTAGCGCAGCCTCCACTGTGAGGCAGAAGCAGGGCGCGAGTACGGACAAGGGGTGCTGTATTTACAGCGGGGAAAAGCAAGAGGCACTGCAGGAGGGCGACCAGATCCTAGCTAATCTACTCACCGGTCCCCGAAGCAAGCAGGCCCGAGCTCCTCCTCGATAGATGCAGCTTCTGGCAGGTTCTGAAGAGCAGGGAACGTCTCGTCGTCGTGCAGAGTAAAAAGACGTCCCGATCGAAGAAACAAGCACAGTTTTGTCGCCACAGCAGGGCAACGGAACGGCCGGGTGTATTCAAGACAAACGAGCACTGCTCACCTCTAGCTTAGGACTGCTAAGCAAACGAAGCGTGTGAGCATGCCCCGGACTCAGAATACCACCCAACCTGTCGGCGATTACAGAGCAGGCCTCCTTAGTAAGCTGGTCAGTCAACTGGATGGCCCAGAGACACTTCCGAAGGCTTACAGCAGGAGTTGATGAAGGTGCCGGGAATAGCTGGTCCTGCTATTCCAATAGGTCGAAGCGCCAGTACAGGCCTTCTTGTTCGATCTTAGGTGGAAAGGGCTTCACCGGACGACAGCAATGAGGAGCAGAAGTTCTTCAGGGGGTCACCAGCGATTCCTCGGTCCAGCCTCGTGTTCGCAGGATACTTGGCTCCTGTATCCCTGGGTTCGTAAGAACTCAGGAGATCGACATGGCAGTGGTGTTTCCAGCTCCCTCTTATCCACGGTTCCCTTCGCGCCAAAACGGAGGGGAGCCAATGGGAGATCCGCTCATCAACACACATACCATACGTGGACCAATCACGGACCACAGTGGTCCCAGGCATTCACACCACCCTAGACTCTCTGGCACCCAGGATGTGTATTGGGACCAGACAGCCCATCCCACATCCTGGGGGCACTCAAACGACATGTAGAAGCCCGCGAACGCAACCGTGTTTCGCGGGAAACTACATGCCCAAATAAGGAAGGCCCCGGGTCGCCTGACCCGGGGGAAGGTAAAGGGAGCAAGACGGACAGTGGACTAGACAAAGGAGCCTCGTGGTCCGGCCATTTTGTGTAGCCGGGCCACCCTTTTGTGTTCGCGGCAAAAACGTGCTCAGAACGGCAAAAGGAGCTCAAAATAAACCAAATGATCGCTGCCACCAGCCCAGTCCCTGAATGACTTGCACCGATCCAAAAACCATCCTATAAGAGTGTCTAGGGTCTGTAGAAGGCTAGAGACCCAAGAGAGCTGTAACTTAGCTTACAGTGCCCTCTTGTGTCGTGTTGCACTAAAATGGCGACACGATAAAAGAAACTACGGGAAACAGCGTTCCCCGGTACTGACTGTCTTA
The DNA here is from genome assembly GCF_040938575.1 of Ambystoma mexicanum. Lineage (NCBI taxonomy): Eukaryota > Metazoa > Chordata > Amphibia > Caudata > Ambystomatidae > Ambystoma > Ambystoma mexicanum. The sequence continues at coordinate 347,225,595 of NC_090936.1, forward strand.
AGGGCATGTCAGTTTCCCCGTAAGAAAGGAGCGAAAGCCCAGAGGAGTACAGCAGAAGGCTGCACTTCTCTGGCAAAGTCAAGAAAACAGGTTGAAAACAATAGCAAAAAGTTTAGGGGTTGCCACATGGAAGGAAAGTTCCCTACAATAACGAAATCTTTCCTAACACTCGCCCCTCCCAGACTATGGACAGGGGGAACTAATCCACCCCTGGATGAGTCTCTTGTTCAGGTCGGTAAAACATTCTGGACAACCCATCAGCATTGCTATGTTGGACACCTGGCCTATGCTCAATAGTGAAGTCGAAGCCTTGTAGACTTATGGACCACCTAAGCAACTTTGGATTCTCCCCCTTCATGTTCATTAGCCACTTTAACGGCTTATGGTCAGTCTGCACAGTGAAGTGGGTCCCATAGAGGTAGGGCCGCAGCTTCCTTAGGGCCCACACAACAGAGAAACATTCTTTCTCTACCGTGGACCATCTGAGCTCTCTGTCCTTAAGCTGGCGACTAATAAAACCGATAGGGTGTTCCTTACCCTTCTCATCTACTTGTGATAGTACAGCTCCTATCCCAGTGTCAGAGGCATCCGTCTGCACGATAAAAGGTCTTTGATAATCAGGGGCCCTGAGCACAGGGGCCTGGCACAAGGAGTCTTTCAAGCCATTGAAGGCCTTCTCACACTCGTCAGTCCAAGTTACCTTCTTGGGTTTCTTCGGAGTTGTGAGGGCAGTCAGAGGAGCAGCTATGGTGCCATAGTCTGCCATAAAATTGCGGTAATAACCCGTGAGTCCTAAGAAGGCTCTCACTTGGGTTTGTGTAGTGGGGGTAGGCCAGTCTTGTACTGCTTGTACTTTACTGGGGAGAGGCTGTATCCTTCCTCCACCTACTTCATGCCCAAGGTAAACCACTGAGCCTTGTCCAATCTGGCATTTACTCGCCTTTATGGTCAAGTGGGCTTTCTGAAGAGCCTGGAGCACAATCCCGAGGTGTTTCACATGGTCTTCCCAGGTGGCACTGAAAACTGCTATATCGTCCAGATATGCAAGACAGAATTCGTCCAACCCATTCAACACATGATTCACAAGCCTCTGGAAAGTGGCAGGTGCATTCTTCAATCCGAACGGCATTACCCGGAATTGGTAAAGCCCGTCGGGAGTTGAAAATGCTGTCTTCTCCTTGGCATGTTCTGCTAAAGCTATTTGCCAATAGCCCGCAGTCAGGTCAAACGTGCTGAGGTACTTGGAGGCACCCAAGGTATCCACCAGCTCGTCAGTTCGAGGCAAGGGGTGAGCGTCTGTCTTGGTGACAGCATTCAGAGCCCTGTAATCCACGCAGAACCTCAATTCAGAAGTGCCTGCTTTTGGAACCAACACCACAGGACTGGACCAAGGACTACTAGAGGGTTCAATCACCCCAAGGTCTAACATCTTGTTGACCTCGGTCTTAATATAAGACCGTACTTTATCCGACATCCTGTATCCCCTACTTTTGGTAGGTACACTGTCTCCTGTGTCAATGTTATGTTTGCACCAAGGTGTCAAACCAGGCGACTGTGAAAACAGGGGGGAAAACTGCCTAAGCAAACTTTTCACCTCAGCCTGCTGATCAGAAGTCAGGTGAGGGGCCACTCGGACACCCTCAACGGAGCTATCTGAAGGACCGCTTTGGAACAGGTCGGGAAGAGGTTCTGACTCCTCTTCCTCAACGTCTGACGCCAGTAGCAGTGCTGCGATTTCGACTCTTGGGACGAAAGCCTTCAGCCTATTTACGTGGAACACTTTTGGAGCCTGTCCAGGCCTTCCAAGGTCCACTAAATAGTTCACCTCACCCAGGGGCTCCACCACTGTGTAAGGGCCTGACCATTTGTCCTGTAAAGCGCGAGGCCTTATAGGGTTCATGATCAGGACTTGCTGACCAGGGGTAAAGTGAATTAAGGAAGCTTTCTGGTCGTACCAATGTTTCACCAGCGCTTGTCCTGCCTTCAACTTTTCACTAGCCAAGCCCATCAGGAGTACCATCCGTTTTCTGAGCCCTAGCACATAGTCAACTACATTGGTAGTAACAGGGGGAGTGGGCATCTCCCATCCCTCTTTGACGATGGCTAAGGGTCCCCGTACGGGATGACCGAACAGAAGTTCGAAGGGGCTGAAGCCAACACCCTCCTGTGGTACCTCTCTGTAGGCAAACAACAAGCATGGTAAAAGAAGGTCCCATTTCCTCCTCTGGGGCTCCTCCAGAGCCCCAATCATGCTCTTTAGCGTTCTGTTGAAACGCTCCACCAGACCATTGGTCTGGGGGTGGTATGCAGAAGAGAACTTGTAGGTGACCCCACATTCTTTCCACATAGCCTGCATATACTTCGACATAAAGTTGCTGCCACGATCTGACACAACTTCTTTAGGGAAGCCAACCCTAGTAAATATGCCGAGTAACGCTTTTGCAACTGACTTGGCAGTTACAGTCTTTAATGGGATGGCCTCAGGATACCTGGTTGCATGGTCGACCAGCACCAGGATAAACCTATTGCCTGAGGATGTTTGCGGGTCAAGGGGACCAACGATGTCGATCCCTACCCTTTCAAATGGTACCCCCACAACTGGGAGCGGTACCAACGGAGCTTGGATTGTCGCGCCAACCTTACCAGACAACTGGCAGGAGGCACAACTCCTGCAGTGACTTTCTACTTGCACCCCCATCTTGGGCCAGTAGAAGTGCATAGATAACCTTTGCTTGGTCCTCTTCATTCCAAGGTGACCAGCAAGGGGAACTTCATGCGCCAACTGCAGGAGGAAGGGTCTAACAGAAAGGGGAACCACCAACCTCCTATGGTCTCCTTCTGTAGACTCTGTGGGCTCACTGTACAGGAGTCCACCTTCCCAATAAATCCGATGCTTCCCAGGAGGTTCACCCTCAAGCTGGGAGCAGGCCTGTCTCCTTAGGCCTTCCAGAGATGGGCACTCACGTTGGCCCTTACTGAAGTCGTCCCTATCAGGACCTCCTTCAACTAACAAGTCTTTTAGTTCAGGATGGTCGTTGGGGTCGAACACTTCAGGCATCGCCACCTCCTCGTCAGGCTCGGGCGATTGACCAACTCCCTCCACCGCAGTGGTAGGCGAGTTCGGGGGAATATTCTCTTTCCCCCGTCGGGACTTGTTGACTCCTTTCGCCTTGGGTTTCCCCTTCGGCTGGGGCGGCGTATTGGACTTGGCCAATGCTGCCCGTGCTTGAGACCGTGTGTAGGGTCTTTCGGCAGTGTCTCCTACGAGCCCTAGAGCTCTGAGATCATTGCCCAACAAGACCTTTCCCGGGACGTTTCTCTGAATGCTCACTGGAATCCTAACTGCTGTACCATTTAAAGTTAGATTAACAGGGATCACGGGAAACATACGGAGGGGGCCGTCAGCCAACTTAGTGGGCATCAGAGTAGCTCTGGCAACTTCCTCTGAGTCTACCAAGGTAGAATCCACTACAGTTCGACTGCACCCACTATCCCTAAGAGCTGGAGTATCCACTCCATTGATCAGCACACTGTCTTTAAAGTAGTGCTTGGTATTATCCGGAATCCTAGCATACGCCTCTGCGACTTTAGGCTCCCAGGAACCCAGGGACACTAAAACTACCTCAGCCTCTATTCCGCTGGGAAATGAGTCTGAGGAGAAGGATGCTCCTGTAATCTCTTCTTCCTCGTAGGAGGAGAAGGCCAGATTAGCGGAGTGGACCCCCAAAGGTCTAACCTTACAACGGGGATCCCCCTTCACATGGTCAGTTGCTCCACAAGAAAAACAAGCCCCATTGGGTCTGTTTACGTAGGGAGGCTTATTATAACCAGAGTTCTGTTTCGGAGGCGAACCTCCACTACCCTGTGAGTTCTCGGATGGCTTACCCTTATTTTTCTTTTTGTGGCCCTTATGGGAAGATGATTTAGCAGATTCCCCACCCTCCATATCTTTGGTCTTTTTCCCTTCCTCCTGCTTACCAGGATGAGTTTTGTCCTTATGGGACACTCGATGTGACACCCATAAGTCTGCTGCAATGGCCAGCTTCTTAGGATCTATCTCCTTCGAATCGGCCAAATGCTGCTTAAGCTCCGGGGAAGAAGAAGCAAAAATGTGTTCCAGCATGACCAGATTGATCATGCCTTCGAAGGTAGAAACCTTATAACCTTCAACCCAGCCAGTTAAGTTTTTTAGGGACTCAGCTACATACGACACCCAAGTACCACCTTCCTTTTTCTTATACTCTCTAAACCTTTTCAAATATTGGGTCGGAGTCTTCCCAAACTTTAAAATGAGAGTCTGCTTCAACATTGCAAAATCAGCGCGCTCAGCCTTCGACATTTCCATAATGGCACTGCAACCAGAATGGGGCAGTCTGCTGAGTAACCATGCAATCTTATCCGCATTATCAACCTCTTGAACCTCGCATGCATACTCAAACGCATTTAACCAGTCCATAATGTCATTTCGTTCCTCATACACACTGAGCAGATCTTTTGGAAACCGTGGATGAGAGGAAGCCCCAGAACCATGTCCAGGACCCTTGGACCCATTTGCGAACTGAAGCTTGGCCAGTTCCAACTGGTGATCCCTGTCTTTTTGTTTTTCTGCCTGGTCGATTTTCAGTTTGGCTATGCTGAATTCAAGCTCCTGCTGCCTAAACCGCAGCTCTTGCTTCTTGAATTCAAGCATAGCCTCCCCATCAACACTGGCAGAGGAAACGTTAGACATTACATCCTCCCTGTCCTCGTGGTCGTGATGGATCAGTGCAGCGGCAGAACCGTCGGTTCTGCCAGTGAGAGCAGCCCCACCACCTTCTGCACTGTCCTCGGAAGTTATAGCGTCAAGCTGCGCTTCTTGCCACGCCACGATTCTCTGGATCATTTCCAATTTAGTGCCTTGAGAGGAAACCCCTCTCTCCGCACACATCTTCTTCAATGTTTCAGATTTCGAAGCATTTAAGGTTAATAAAGTATTCGTTTCCATACTGTTGATAGGACTATGGCCTTTTTAACGTTATATTCAATACTTTACTGCGTGTCCTGGTTGGAATAACCTGAAAACGCCTTAGCTCGTGCGCAACACTGGATACCTTCAGTCGTATCCCACCGCTGTACACCAATTTGTTAAGACGGATTTCTGAACTCTGTCCTGGTGGCGCAGAGGTTCAGAAGGCCAACCTAATTACTTGGAACAGGGTAACCTCTGGACAAGCCAGACCAATCAAGGTAGCGATCGCGGCGGTCAAGACTAGGTCTCAAGAGGGGTGAGGGTGACTGAAAGCCCGCAATGAGCACACAAAGCAAGAGCGCTTACAAACTACTCCAAACAGTTGTTTATATCAAAAATAGATACACATTTATTATAAGGCCTTGAAACTAATAACCACAGTAAAAGCAGCAATATACAACGATATTAAACCAACACATACACTATCCACCCAATATATATACAGAATACACAGTTTCACAGCATTAGCAGCACGAAATATGTTATCCACCTGCAGGGGAAGGAAAACAGGCAGTGCGAACCAATGCGAGTGATATGTCCGCCTTCTGAGGCCCCTAACTGGATGGTAGTCCAATCCCTACGAAGAGTGGAGCCTAGCGCTCAAAAGTACCTGCACACGCCGGTGCCAATGGGCAGAAGGTGAAGCTCTTCGGAGGACGTTGAACAGCTCTGTAGGGAGCTCTAATGAAGGAGAACACGGTCCGCGACTCTAGCGCAGCCTCCACTGTGAGGCAGAAGCAGGGCGCGAGTACGGACAAGGGGTGCTGTATTTACAGCGGGGAAAAGCAAGAGGCACTGCAGGAGGGCGACCAGATCCTAGCTAATCTACTCACCGGTCCCCGAAGCAAGCAGGCCCGAGCTCCTCCTCGATAGATGCAGCTTCTGGCAGGTTCTGAAGAGCAGGGAACGTCTCGTCGTCGTGCAGAGTAAAAAGACGTCCCGATCGAAGAAACAAGCACAGTTTTGTCGCCACAGCAGGGCAACGGAACGGCCGGGTGTATTCAAGACAAACGAGCACTGCTCACCTCTAGCTTAGGACTGCTAAGCAAACGAAGCGTGTGAGCATGCCCCGGACTCAGAATACCACCCAACCTGTCGGCGATTACAGAGCAGGCCTCCTTAGTAAGCTGGTCAGTCAACTGGATGGCCCAGAGACACTTCCGAAGGCTTACAGCAGGAGTTGATGAAGGTGCCGGGAATAGCTGGTCCTGCTATTCCAATAGGTCGAAGCGCCAGTACAGGCCTTCTTGTTCGATCTTAGGTGGAAAGGGCTTCACCGGACGACAGCAATGAGGAGCAGAAGTTCTTCAGGGGGTCACCAGCGATTCCTCGGTCCAGCCTCGTGTTCGCAGGATACTTGGCTCCTGTATCCCTGGGTTCGTAAGAACTCAGGAGATCGACATGGCAGTGGTGTTTCCAGCTCCCTCTTATCCACGGTTCCCTTCGCGCCAAAACGGAGGGGAGCCAATGGGAGATCCGCTCATCAACACACATACCATACGTGGACCAATCACGGACCACAGTGGTCCCAGGCATTCACACCACCCTAGACTCTCTGGCACCCAGGATGTGTATTGGGACCAGACAGCCCATCCCACATCCTGGGGGCACTCAAACGACATGTAGAAGCCCGCGAACGCAACCGTGTTTCGCGGGAAACTACATGCCCAAATAAGGAAGGCCCCGGGTCGCCTGACCCGGGGGAAGGTAAAGGGAGCAAGACGGACAGTGGACTAGACAAAGGAGCCTCGTGGTCCGGCCATTTTGTGTAGCCGGGCCACCCTTTTGTGTTCGCGGCAAAAACGTGCTCAGAACGGCAAAAGGAGCTCAAAATAAACCAAATGATCGCTGCCACCAGCCCAGTCCCTGAATGACTTGCACCGATCCAAAAACCATCCTATAAGAGTGTCTAGGGTCTGTAGAAGGCTAGAGACCCAAGAGAGCTGTAACTTAGCTTACAGTGCCCTCTTGTGTCGTGTTGCACTAAAATGGCGACACGATAAAAGAAACTACGGGAAACAGCGTTCCCCGGTACTGACTGTCTTAAGGGCATGTCAGTTTCCCCGTAAGAAAGGAGCGAAAGCCCAGAGGAGTACAGCAGAAGGCTGCACTTCTCTGGCAAAGTCAAGAAAACAGGTTGAAAACAATAGCAAAAAGTTTAGGGGTTGCCACATGGAAGGAAAGTTCCCTACAATAACGAAATCTTTCCTAACAAGAAGCATTGAGATATCACATCTCATGCTATAGGAAGGGTCTCAGGATTGGAATGGGGAGGACTTGGATGTCACATCTCATGCTATAGGGAGGGTCTCAAGTTTGATATTAGAAGCATTGAGATAACAAATCTCATGATATCGGAAGGGTCTCAGGATTGGAATGGGAAGGAGTTGGATATCACATCTCATGATAAAGGAAGGGTCTAAGGTTTGGAAGGGGAAAGATTTGGATATCACATCTCATGTTATAGGACGGGTCTCAGGTTTGGTATTAGAAGCATTGAGATATCAAGTCTCATGGCATAGAAAGGGTCTCAGAATTGGAATGGGAAGGAGTTGGATATCACATCTCAAGCTATAGGAAGAGTCTCAGGATTGCAATGGGAATGAGTTTGATATCACATCTCATGCCATAGTATGGGTCTCAGGTTTGGTAGAAGCATTGGGATATCACATTTCATGCTATTGGAAGTGTATCAGTATTGGATTTGGAAGGAGTTGGATATCCCATCTCATGCTATAGGAAGGGTCTCAGGTTGGAATGGGAAGGAGTTGGATATCACATTTCATGTTATAGGAAGGGTCTCAGGATTGGAATGGGAAGGACTTGGATATCATATCTCATGCTATAGGAAGGCTCTCAGGTTTGGAAGGGGAAGGAGTTGGATATCACATTTCATGTTAGAGGAAGGATCTCAGGTTTGGTATTAGAGGCCTTGAGATATCAGATCTCATGCTATAGGAAGGGTCTCAGGATTGGAATGGGAAGGAGTTGGATATCACATCTCAAGCTTTAGGAAGGGTCTCAGGTTTGGTATAAGCATTGAAATAGCACATCTCATGCTATAGGAAGGGTCTCAGGATTGGAATGGGAAGGAGTTGGATATCACATCTCATGTTATAGGAAAGATCTCAGGTTTGGTATTAGAAGAATTGAGACATCACATCTCATGTTATAGGAAGGGTCTCAGGATTGGAATGGGAAGAAGTTGGATATCACATCTCATGCTATAGGAAGGGTCTCAGGTTTGGAAGGGGAAGGAGTTGGATATCCAATCTCATGTTATAGGACTGGTCTCAGGTTTGGTATTAGAAGCATTGAGATATCACATCGCATGCTGTAGGAAGGTTCTCAGGTTTGGTATTAGAAGCATTGAGACATCACATCTCATGCTATAGGAAGGGTCTCAGGATTGGAATGGGAAGGAGTTGGATATCACATCTCATGCTATAGGAAGGGTCTCACATTTGGTATAAGCATTGAGATATCACATCTCATGCTATAGGAAGGGTCTCAGGATTGGATTGGGAAGGAGTTGTATATGACATCTCAGGCCATAGGAAGGGTCTCAGGATTGGTATAAGCATTGAGATATCACATCTCTGCTATCGGAAGGGTCTCAGGATTGGAATGGGAAGGAGTTGGATATCCCATCTCATGTTATAGGAAGGGTCTCAGGTTTGGTATTAGAAGCATTGAGATATCACATCTCATGCTATAGGAAGGGTCTCAGGATTGGAATGGGGAGGACTTGGATGTCACATCTCATGCTATAGGGAGGGTCTCAAGTTTGATATTAGAAGCATTGAGATAACAAATCTCATGATATCGGAAGGGTCTCAGGATTGGAATGGGAAGGAGTTGGATATCACATCTCATGATAAAGGAAGGGTCTAAGGTTTGGAAGGGGAAAGATTTGGATATCACATCTCATGTTATAGGACGGGTCTCAGGTTTGGTATTAGAAGCATTGAGATATCAAGTCTCATGGCATAGGAAGGGTCTCAGAATTGGAATGTGAAGGAGTTGGATATCACATCTCAAGCTATAGGAAGAGTCTCAGGATTGGAATGGGAAGGAGTTTGATATCACATCTCATGCCATAGTATGGGTCTCAGGTTTGGTAGAAGCATTGGGATATCACATCTCATGCTATTGGAAGGGTATCAGTATTGGATTTGGAAGGAGTTGGATATCCCATCTCATGCTATAGGAAGGGTCTCAGGTTGGAATGGGAAGGAGTTGGATATCACATTTCATGTTATAGGAAGGGTCTCAGGATTGGAATGGGAAGGACTTGGATATCATATCTCATGGTATAGGAAGGCTCTCAGGTTTGGAAGGGGAAGGAGTTGGATATCACATTTCATGTTAGAGGAAGGATCTCAGGTTTGGTATTAGAGGCCTTGAGATATCACATCTCATGCTATAGGAAGGGTCTCAGGATTGGAATGGGAAGGAGTTGGATATCACATCTCAAGCTTTAGGAAGGGTCTCAGGTTTGGTATAAGCATTGAGATAGCACATCTCATGCTATAGGAAGGGTCTCAGGATTGGAATGGGAAGGAGTTGGATATCACATCCCATGTTATAGGAAGGATCTCAGGTTTGGTATTAGAAGCATTGAGACATCACATCTCATGCTATAGGAAGGGTCTCAGGATTGGAATGGGAAGGAGTTGGATATCACATCTCATGCTATAGGAAGGGTCTCAGATTTGGTATAAGCATTGAGATATCACATCTCTGCTATCGGAAGGGTCTCAGGATTGGAATGGGAAGGAGTTGGATATCCGATTTCATGCTATAGGGAGGGTCTCAATTTTGATATTAGAAGCATTGAGATAACAAATCTCATGATATCGGAAGGGTCTCAGGATTGGAATGGGAAGGAGTTGGATATCACATCTCATGATAAAGGAAGGGTCTAAGGTTTGGAAGGGGAAAGATTTGGATATCACATCTCATGTTATAGGACGGGTCTCAGGTTTGGTATTAGAAGCATTGAGATATCAAGTCTCATGGTATAGGACGGGTCTCAGAATTGGAATGGGAAGGAGTTGGATATCACATCTCAAGCTATAGGAAGAGTCTCAGGATTGGAATGGGAAGGAGTTTGATATCACATCTCATGCCATAGTATGGTTCTCAGGTTTGATAGAAGCATTGGGATATCACATCTCATGCTATTGGAAGGGTATCAGTTTTGGATTTGGAAGGAGTTGGATATCCCATCTCATGCTATAGGAAGGGTCTCAGGTTGGAATGGGAAGGAGTTGGATATCACATCTCATGCTAAAGGGAGGGTCTCAGGTTTGGAAGGGGAAGGATTTGGATATCACATCTCATGTTATAGGAAGGATCTCAGGTTTGGTATTAGAAGCATTGAGATATCACATCTCATGCTATCGGAAGGATCTCAGGTTTGGTATTAGAAGCATTGAGATATCACATCTCATGCTATCAGAAGGGTCTCAGGATTGGAATGGGAAGGAGTTGGATATCACATCTCATGCTAAAGGGAGGGTCTCAGGTTTGGAAGGGGAAGGATTTGGATATCACATCTCATGTTATCGGAAGGATCTCACGTTTGGTATTAGAAGTATTGAGATATCATATCTCATGCTATAGGAAGGGTCTCAGGATTGGAATGGGAAGGACTTAGATATCACATATCATGCTATAGGGAGGGTCTCAGGATTGGAATGGGAAGGACTTAGATATCACATATCATGCTATAGGGAGGGTCTCAGTTTTGATATTAGAAGCATTGAGATATCACATCTCATGCTATCGGAAGTGTCTCAGGATTGGAATGGGAAGGAGCTGGATATCACATATCATGCTATAGGGAGGGTCTCAGGATTGGAATGGGAAGGACTTAGATATCACATATCATGCTATAGGGAGGGTCTCAGTTTTGATATTAGAAGCATTGAGATATCACATCTCTGCTATCGGAAGCGGCTCAGGATTGGAATGGGAAGGAGTTGGATATCCCATCTCATGTTATAGTAAGAGTCTCTGGTTTGGTATTAGAATCATTGAGATATCACATCGCATGCTGTAGCAAGGGTCTAAGGATTGGAATGGGATGGACTTGGATATCACATCTCATGCTATAGGTAGGCTCTCAGGTTTGGTATAAGCATTGAGATATCACATCTCATGCTATAGGAAGGGTCTCAGGATTGGAATGGGAAGGATTTGGATATCAAATCTCATGCTATAGGAAGGGTCTCAGATTTGGTATAAGCATTGAGATATCACATCTCATGCTAAAGGAAGGGTCTCAGGATTGGAATGGGAAGGAGTTGTATATGACATCTCAGGCAATAGGAAGGGTCTCAGGTTTGGTATAAGCATTGAGATATCACATCTCTGCTATCGGAAGGGTCTCAGGATTGGAATGGGAAGGAGTTGGATATCCCATCTCATGTTATAGGAAGGGTCTCAGGTTTGGTATTAGAAGCATAGAGATATCACATCTCATGCTATAGGAAGGGTCTCAGGATTGGAATGGGAAGGAGTTGGATATCACACCTCAAGCTATAGGAAGGGTCTCAGGATTGGAATGGGAAGGAGTTTGATATCACATCTCATGCCATAGTATGGGTCTCAGGTTTAGTAGAAGCATTGGGATATCACATCTCATGCTATCGGAAGGGTATCAGTATTGGATTTGGAAGAAGTTGGATATCCCATCTCTTGCTATAGGAAGGGTCTCAGGTTGGAATGGGAAGGAGTTGGATATCACATTTCATGTTATAGGAAGGGTCTCAGGATTGGAATGGGAAGGACTTGGATATCATATCTCATGCTATAGGATGGGTCTCAGGTTTGTTATTAGAATCATTGAGATATCATATTGCATGCTGTAGGAAGGGTCTAAGGATTGGAATGGGAAGGACTTGGATATCACATCTCATGCTATAGATAGGCTCTCAGGTTTGGAAAGGGAAGGAGTTGGATATCACATTTCATGTTAGAGGAAGGATCTCAGGTTTGGTATTAGAAGCATTGAGATATCACATCTCATGCTATAGGACTGGTCTCAGGATTGGAATGGAAGGAGTTGGATATCACATCTCATGTTATAGGAAGGATCTCAGGTTTGGTATTAGAAGCATTGAGACATCACATCTCATGCTATAGGAAGGGTCTCAGGGTTGGAATGGGAAGGAGTTGGATATCGCATCTCATCCAATAGGAAGGGTCTCAGGTTTGGAATGGGAAGGAATTGGATATCAGATCTCATGTTATAGGAAGGATCTCAGGTTTGGTATTAGAAGCATTGAGATATCACATCTCATGCTATAGGAAGGGTCTCGGGATTGGAATGTGAAGGATTTGGATATCACATCTCATGCTAAAGGAAGGGTCTCAGGTTTGGTAGAAGCATTCAGATATCAGATCTCTGCTATCGGAAGGGTCTCAGGATTGGATTGGGAAGGGGTTGGATATCCCTTCTCATGCTATAGGAAGGGTCTCAGGATTTGAATGGGAAGGAGTTGGATATCACATCTCATGTTATAGGAAGGGTCTCAGGATTGGAATGGGAAGGATTTGGATATCACATCTCTTGCTATAGGAAGGGTCTCAGGATTGGAATGGGTAGGAGTTGGATATTACATTCTTGCTATAGGAAGGGTCTCATGTTTGGAATGGGAAGCAGTTGGATATCACATATGCTATAGTTAGTGTCTCAGGTTTGGAACGGGAAGGAGTTGGATATCACATCTCATGTTATAGGAAGGGTCTCAGGTTTGGTATAAGCATTGAGATATCACATCTCTGCTATCGGAAGCGGCTCAGGATTGGAATGGGAAGGAGTTGGATATCCCATCTCATGTTATAGGAAGAGTCTCTGGTTTGGTATTAGAATCATTGAGATATCACATCGCATGCTGTAGGAAGGGTCTAAGAATTGGAATGGGATGGACTTGGATATCACATCTCATGCTATAGGTAGGCTCTCAGGTTTGGTATAAGCATTGAGATATCACATCTCATGCTATAGGAAGGGTCTCAGGATTGGAATGGGAAGGAATTGGATATCACATCTCATGCTATAGGAAGGGTCTCAGATTTGGTATAAGCATTGAGATATCACATCTCATGCTAAAGGAAGGGTCTCAGGATTGGAATGGGAAGGTGTTGTATATGACATCTCAGGCCATAGGAAGGGTCTCAGGTTTGGTATAAGCATTGAGATATCACATCTCTGCTATCGGAAGGGTCTCAGGATTGGAATGGGAAGGAGTTGGATATCCCATCTCATGTTATAGGAATGGTCTCAGGTTTGGTATTAGAAGCATAGAGATATCACATCTCATGCTATAGGAAGGGTCTCAGGATTGGAATGGGAAGGACTTGCATGTCACATCTCATGCTATAGGGAGGGTCTCAAGTTTGATATTAGAAGCATTGAGATAACAAATCTCATGATATCGGAAGGGTCTCAGGATTGGAATGGGAAGGAGTTGGATATCACATCTCATGATAAAGGAAGGGTCTAAGGTTTGGAAGGGGAAGGATTTGGATATCACATCTCATGTTATAGGACGGGTCTCAGGTTTGGTATTAGAAGCATTGAGATATCAAGTCTCATGGTATAAGAAGGGTCTCAGAATTGGAATGGGAAGGAGTTGGATATCACACCTCAAGCTATAGGAAGGGTCTCAGGATTGGAATGGGAAGGAGTTTGATATCACATCTCATGCCATAGTATGGGTCTCAGGTTTGGTAGAAGCATTGGGATATCATATCTCATGCTATCGGAAGGGTATCAGTATTGGATTTGGAAGAAGTTGGATATCCCATCTCATGCTATAGGAAGGGTCTCAGGTTGGAATGGGAAGGAGTTGGATATCACATTTCATGTTATAGGAAGGGTCTCAGGATTGGAATGGGAAGGACTTGGATATCATATCTCATGCTATAGGAAGGCTCTCAGGTTTGGAAGGGGAAGGAGTTGGATATCACATTTCATGTTAGAGGAAGGATCTCAGGTTTGGTATTAGAGGCCTTGAGATATCACATCTCATGCTATAGGAAGGGTCTCAGGATCGGAATGGGAAGGAGTTGGATATCACATCTCAAGCTATAGGAAGGGTCTCAGGTTTGGTATAAGCATTGAGATATCACATCTCATGCTATAGGAAGGGTCTCAGGATTGGAATGGGAAGGAGTTGGATATCACATCTCATGTTATAGGAAATATCTCAGGTTTGGTATTAGAAGCATTGAGACATCACATCTCATGTTATAGGAAGGGTCTGAGGATTGGAATGGGAAGAAGTTGGATATCACATCTCATGCTATAGGAAGGGTCTCAGGTTTGGTATAAGCATTGAGATATCACATCTCATGCTATAGGAAGGGTCTCAGGATTGGAATGGGAAGGAGTTGTATATGACATCGCATGCCATAGGAAGGGTCTCAGGATTGGTATAAGCATTGAGATATCACATCACATGCTATAGGAAGGGTCTCAGGATTGGAATGGGAAGGACTTGGATATCACATCTCATGCTATAGGCAGGGCCTCAGGTTTGGAAAGGGAAGGAGATGGATATCACATTTCATGTTAGAGATAGGATCTCAGGTTTGGTATTAGAGGCATTGAGATATCACATCTCATGCTATCAGAAGGGTCTCAGGATTGGAATGGGAAGGAGTTGTATATCACATCTCATGCTAAATGGAGGGTCTCAGGTTTGGAAGGGGAAGGATTTGGAAATCACATCTCATGTTATAGGAAGGATCTCAGGTTTGGTATTAGAAGCATTGAGATATCACATCTCATGCTATCGGAAGTATCTCAGGTTTGGTATTAGAGGCATTGAGATATCACATCTCATGCTATCATAAGGGTCTCAGGATTGGAATGGGAAGGAGTTGGATATCACATCTCATGTTATTGGAAGGATCTCAGGTTTGGTATTAGAAGCATTGAGACATCACATCTCATGCTATAGGAAGGGTCTCAGGATTGGAATGGGAAGGAGTTGGATATCACATCTCATGCTATAGGAAGGGTCTCAGATTTGGTATAAGCATTGAGATATCACATCTCATGCTATAGGAAGGGTCTCAGGATTGGATTGGGAAGGAGTTGTATATGACATCTCATGTTATAGGAAGGGTCTCAGGTTTGGTTTTAGAAGCATTGAGATATCACATCTCATGCTATAGGAAGGGTCTCAGGATTGGAATGGGGAGGACTTGGATGTCACATCTCATGCTATAGGGAGGGTCTCAAGTTTGATATTAGAAGCATTGAGATAACAAATCTCATGATATCGGAAGGGTCTCAGGATTGGAATGGGAAGGAGTTGGATATCACATCTCATGATAAAGGAAGGGTCTAAGGTTTGGAAGGGGAAAGATTTGGATATCACATCTCATGTTATAGGACGGGTCTCAGGTTTGGTATTAGAAGCATTGAGATATCAAGTCTCATGGCATAGGAAGGGTCTCAGAATTGGAATGGGAAGGAGTTGGATATCACATCTCAAGCTATAGGAAGAGTCTCAGGATTGGAATGGGAATGAGTTTGATATCACATCTCATGCCATAGTATGGGTCTCAGGTTTGGTAGAAGCATTGGGATATCACAATTCATGCTATTGGAAGTGTATCAGTATTGGATTTGGAAGGAGTTGGATATCCCATCTCATGCTATAGGAAGGGTCTCAGGTTGGAATGGGTAGGAGTTGGATATCACATTTCATGTTATAGGAAGGGTCTCGGGATTGGAATGGGAAGGACTTGGATATCATATCTCAAGCTATAGGAAGGCTCTCAGGTTTGGAAGGGGAAGGAGTTGGATATCACATTTCATGTTAGAGGAAGGATCTCAGGTTTGGTATTAGAGGCCTTGAGATATCACATCTCATGCTATAGGAAGGGTCTCAGGATTGGAATGGGAAGGAGTTGGATATCACATCTCAAGCTTTAGGAAGGGTCTCAGGTTTGGTATAAGCATTGAGATAGCACATCTCATGCTATAGGAAGGGTCTCAGGATTGGAATGGGAAGGAGTTGGATATCACATCTCATGTTATAGGAAAGATCTCAGGTTTGGTATTAGAAGCATTGAGACATCACATCTCATGTTATAGGAAGGGTCTCAGGATTGGAATGGGAAGAAGTTGGATATCACATCTCATGCTATAGGAAGGGTCTCAGGTTTGGAAGTGGAAGGAGTTGGATATCCAATCTCATGTTATAGGACTGGTCTCAGGTTTGGTATTAGAAGCATTGAGATATCACATCACATGCTGTAGGAAGGTTCTCAGGTTTGGTATTAGAAGCATTGAGACATCACATCTCATGCTATAGGAAGGGTCTCAGGATTGGAATGGGAAGGAGTTGGATATGACATCTCATGTTATAGGAAGGATCTCAGCTTTGGTATTAGAAGCATTGAGACATCACATCTCATGCTATAGGAAGGGTCTCAGAATTGGAATGGGAAGGAGTTGGATATCACATCTCATGCTATAGGAAGGGTCTCACATTTGGTATAAGCATTGAGATATCACATCTCATGCTATAGGAAGGGTCTCAGGATTGGATTGGGAAGGAGTTGTATATGACATCTCAGGCCATAGGAAGGGTCTCAGGATTTGTATAAGCATTGAGATATCACATCTCTGCTATCGGAAGGGTCTCAGGATTGGAATGGGAAGGAGTTGGATATCCCATCTCATGTTATAGGAAGGGTCTCAGGTTTGGTATTAGAAGCATTGAGATATCACATCTCATGCTATAGGAAGGGTCTCAGGATTGGAATGGGGAGGACTTGGATGTCACATCTCATGCTATAGGGAGGGTCTCAAGTTTGATATTAGAAGCATTGAGATAACAAATCTCATGATATCGGAAGGGTCTCAGGATTGGAATGGGAAGGAGTTGGATATCACATCTCATGATAAAGGAAGGGTCTAAGGTTTGGAAGGGGAAAGATTTGGATATCAAATCTCATGTTATAGGACGGGTCTCAGGTTTGGTATTAGAAGCATTGAGATATCAAGTCTCATGGCATAGGAAGGGTCTCAGAATTGGAATGTGAAGGAGTTGGATATCACATCTCAAGCTATAGGAAGAGTCTCAGGATTGGAATGGGAAGGAGTTTGATATCACATCTCATGCCATAGTATGGGTCTCAGGTTTGGTAGAAGCATTGGGATATCACATCTCATGCTATTGGAAGGGTATCAGTATTGGATTTGGAAGGTGTTGGATATCCCATCTCATGCTATAGGAAGGGTCTCAGGTTGGAATGGGAAGGAGTTGGATATCACATTTCATGTTATAGGAAGGGTCTCAGGATTGGAATGGGAAGGACTTGGATATCATATCTCATGCTATAGGAAGGCTCTCAGGTTTGGAAGGGGAAGGAGTTGGATATCACATTTCATGTTAGAGGAAGGATCTCAGGTTTGGTATTAGAGGCCTTGAGATATCACATCTCATGCTATAGGAAGGGTCTCAGGATTGGAATGGGAAGGAGTTGGATATCACATCTCAAGCTTTAGGAAGGGTCTCAGGTTTGGTATAAGCATTGAGATAGCACATCTCATGCTATAGGAAGGGTCTCAGGATTGGAATGGGAAGGAGTTGGATATCACATCTCATGTTATAGGAAGGATCTCAGGTTTGGTATTAGAAGCATTGAGACATCACATCTCATGCTATAGGAAGGGTCTCAGGATTGGAATGGGAAGGAGTTGGATATCACATCTCATGCTATAGGAAGGGTCTCAGATTTGGTATAAGCATTGAGATATCACATCTCTGCTATCGGAAGGGTCTCAGGATTGGAATGGGAAGGAGATGGATATCCCATCTCATGCTATAGGGAGGGTCTCAATTTTGATATTAGAAGCATTGAGATAACAAATCTCATGATATCGGAAGGGTCTCAGGATTGGAATGGGAAGGAGTTGGATATCACATCTCATGATAAAGGAAGGGTCTAAGGTTTGGAAGGGGAAAGATTTGGATATCACATCTCATGTTATAGGACGGGTCTCAGGTTTGGTATTAGAAGCATTGAGATATCAAGTCTCATGGTATAGGAAGGGTCTCAGAATTGGAATGGGAAGGAGTTGGATATCACATCTCAAGCTATAGGAAGAGTCTCAGGATTGGAATGGGAAGGAGTTTGATATCACATCTCATGCCATAGTATGGTTCTCAGGTTTGATAGAAGCATTGGGATATCACATCTCATGCTATTGAAAGGGTATCAGTATTGGATTTGGAAGGAGTTGGATATCCCATCTCATGCTATAGGAAGGGTCTCAGGTTGGAATGGGAAGGAGTTGGATATCACATTTCATGTTATAGGAAGGGTCTCAGGATTGGAATGGGAAGGACTTGGATATCATATCTCATGCTATAGGAAGGCTCACAGGTTTGGAAGGAGAAGGAGTTGGATATCACATTTCATGTTAGAGGAAGGATCTCAGGTTTGGTATAAGAGGCCTTGAGATATCACATCTCATGCTATAGGAAGGGTCTCAGGTTGGAATGGGAAGGAGTTGGATATCACATTTCATGTTATAGGAAGGGTCTCAGGATTGGAATGGGAAGGAGTTGGATATCACATCTCAAGCTTTAGGAAGGGTCTCCGGTTTGGTATAAGCATTGAGATAGCACATCTCATGCTATAGGAAGGGTCTCAGGATTGGAATGGGAAGGAGTTGGATATCACATCTCATGTTATAGGAAAGATCTCAGGTTTGGTATTAGAAGCATTGAGACATCACATCTCATGTTATAGGAAGGGTCTCAGGATTGGAATGGGAAGAAGTTGGATATCACATCTCATGCTATAGGAAGGGTCTCAGGTTTGGAAGGGGAAGGAGTTGGATATCCAATCTCATGTTATAGGACTGGTCTCAGGTTTGGTATTAGAAGCATTGAGATATCACATCGCATGCTGTAGGAAGGTTCTCAGGTTTGGAATGGGGAGGAATTGGATATCCCATCTCATGTCATAGGAAGGATCTCAGGTTTGGTATTAGAAGCATTGAGATATCACATCTCATGCTATAGGAATGGTCTCAGGATTGGAATGGGAAGGAGTTGGATATTACATTCCTGCTATAGGAAGGGTCTCATGTTTGGAATGGGAATGTGTTGGATATCACATATGCTATAGAAGGGTCTCAGGTTTGGAACGGGAAGGAGTTGGATATCACATCTCATGTTATAGGATGGGTCTCAGGTTTGGTATAAGCATTGAGATATCACATCTCTGCTATCGGAAGTGTCTCAGGATTGGAATGGGAAGGTGTTGGATATCCCATCTCATGTTATAGGACGGGTCTCAGGTTTGTTATTAGAATCATTGAGATATCATATTGCATGCTGTAGGAAGGGTCTAAGGATTGGAATGGGAAGGAGTTGGATATCCCATCTCATGTTATAGGAAGAGTCTCAAGTTTGGTATTAGAAGCATTTAGCTATCACATCTCATGCTATAGGAAGTGTCTCAGGATTGGAATGGGAAGGAGTTGGATATCACATTTCATGTTAGAGGAAGGATCTCAGGTTTGGTATTAGAGGCATTGAGATATCACATCTCATGCTATAGGAAGGGTCTCAGGATTGGAATGGGAAGGAGTTGGATATCACATCTCATGCTATAGGAAGGGTCTCAGGTTTGGTATAAGCATTGAGATATCACATCTCATGCTATAGGAAGGGTCTCAGGATTGGAATGGGAAGGAGTTGGATATCACATCTCATGTTATAGGAAGGATCTCAGGTTTGGTATTAGAAGCATTGAGACATCACATCTCATGCTATCGGAAGGGTCTCAGGATTGGAATGGGAAGGACTTGGATATCACATCTGTTAAGACGGATTTCTGAACTCTGTCCTGGTGGCGCAGAAGTTCAGAAGGCCAACCTAATTACTTGGAACAGGGTAACCTCTGGACAAGCCAGACCAATCAAGGTAGCGATCGCGGCGGTCAAGACTAGGTCACAAGAGGGGTGAGGGTGACTGAAAGCCCGCAATGAGCACACAAAGCAAGAGCGCTTACAAACTACTCCTAACAGTTGTTATATCAAAAATAGATACACATTTATTTTAAGGCCTTTAAAACAATGACCGTAGCGAGAAAATCACAATATCACACTATTAAACCAACACATACCATATCAACACAATATATATACAAATACACAGTCGCAAGCGTTTAAAGCACGAAATATGTAGTCCACCTGAAAGGAAAGGAAAACAGGCAGTGCGATAACGCTTTAGACTCAGTTCGCCTTCAGAGGCACCTAACTAGATGGAAGTCCAAGCCCTGCGAAGAGTGGAGCCTTGTGCTCAAAGTACCTGCCACGCCGGTGCCAACGGGCAAAAGGGGAAGCTCTTCGGAGGAAGTCAGGCAGTTCAGGTTAGTGCACAGCAGAAGGAGAACAGGTTCCGCAACTCAAGCGCAGCCTCCACAGCGGGCAGAAGCAGAGCGCGAGTACGGCCAAAAGGGTGCTGTTTTTACACAGCAGGGAAAAGCAATGGGATACTGCAGGAGGGCGACCAGATCCTAGCTAAACTACTCACCGGTCCCCGAAGCAAGCAGACCCAGGCTTCTCCACGTTAGTTTCAGCAGCTGGCAGGTTCAGAAGAGCAGGGAACGCCTCGTAGTCGTGTAGAGCAAAAAGACGTCCCAATCGACGAAACCAGCACAGTTTGTTGCCGCAGCAGGACAACGGAGCGGCCGTGTGTATTCGAGCCAAATGTACACTCCTCCCTTCAGACTTGGGAACGCCAAGTGTACGAAGCGTGGGAGAGTGACCAGGACTCGAAATACAACACAACCTGGCGGCGGTTATAGAGCAGGACTCCCTTGTAAGCTGGTCAGTCAACTGGATGGCCCAGAGGCACTTCCGAAGGCTTACTTGGCAGGAGTTGATGAAGTCGCCGGGAATAGCTGTTCCTGCTATTCCAAAGGTCGAAGCACCAGTACAGGCCTTCTGGTTCGATCCAAGGAGGAAAGGGTTTCACAGGACGACAGCAGTGCAAAGGAGGATTCCTTCAGCGGGTCACCAGCGATTCCTCGGTCCAGCCTCTTGGTTGCAGGATACTTGGCTCCTGTATTCCTTCGTTCGTGAGAACTCAGGAGATCGACATGGCAGTGGTGTTTCCAGCCCCCTCTTATCCACGGTTCCCTTCGCGCCAAAACGGAGGGGAGCCAATGGGAGATCCGCTCATCAACACACATACCATACGTGGACCAATCACGGACCACGGTAGTCCCAGGCATTCACACCACCCTAGACTCTCTGGCACCCAGGATGTGTATTGGGACCAGACATCCCAGCCCACACCCTGGAGGCACACAAAAGACATGTAGAAGCCCGCGAAAGCAACCACGTTTCGCGGGAAAGTATATGCCCAAATAAGGAAGGCCCTGGGTCGCTCGACCTGGGGAAGGTGAAGGGAGCAAGACGGTCAGTGGACAGGACAAAGGAGCCTCGTGGTCTGGCCATTTTGGGAGCCAGGCCACCATTTTGGGTTCAGTGCGAAAAACGTGCTCAGAACGCCAAAAGGAGCTCAAAATAAACAAAACGATCGCTGCCACCATTCCAGTCCCTGAATGACTTGCACCGATCAAAATACCATCCTAAAAGAGTATCTAGGGCCTGTAGAAGGCTAGAGACCCAAGAGAGCTGTAATTTAGCTTACAGTGCCCTCTTGTGTCATGTTGCACTAAAGCCGCAACACGATAAAAGAAACTACGGGAAACAGCGTTCCCCGGTACTGACTGTCTTAAGGGCATGTCAGTTTCCCCGTAAGAAAAGGAGCGAAAGCCCAGAGGAGTGCGGCAGAAGGCTGCACTTCTCTGGCAAAGTCAAGAACAAGGTGTAAAACAACAGCAAAAAGTTTAGGGGTTGCCACATGGAAGGAAAATTACCTACAATTACGAAATCTTTCCTAACACTCGCCCCTCCCAGACTATGGACAGGGGGAACTAATCCACCCCTGGATGAGTCTCTTGTTCAGGTCGGTAAAACATTCTGGACAACCCATCAGCATTGCTATGTTGGACACCTGGCCTATGCTCAATAGTGAAGTTGAAGCCTTGTAGACTTATGGACCACCTAAGCAACTTTGGATTCTCCCCCTTCATGTTCATTAGCCACTTTAACGGCTTATGGTCAGTCTGCACAGTGAAGTGGGTCCCATAGAGGTAGGGCCTCAGCTTCCTTAGGGCCCACACAACAGAGAAACATTCTTTCTCTACCGTGGACCATCTGAGCTCTCTGTCCTTAAACTGGCGACTAATAAAACCGATAGGGTGTTCCTTACCCTTCTCATCTACTTGTGATAGTACAGCTCCTATCCCAGTGTCAGAGGCGTCCGTCTGCACGATAAAAGGTCTTTGATAATCCGGGGCCCTAAGGACAGGGGCCTGGCACAAGGAGTCTTTTAAGCCATTGAAGGCCTTCTCACACTCGTCGGTCCAAGTTACCTTCTTTGGTTTCTTCGGAGTAGTGAGGGCAGTCAGAGGAGCAGCTATGGTGCCATAGTCTGCCACAAAATTGCGGTAATACCCCGTGAGTCCTAAGAAGGCTCTCACTTGGGTTTGCGTAGTGGGGGTAGGCCAGTCTTGTACTGCTTGTACTTTAGTGGGTAGAGGCTGTATCCTCCCTCCACCTACTTCATGTCCAAGGTAAACCACTGAGCCTTGTCCAATCTGGCATCCATAAGCCGGTCAAGTGGCACAGCGAGTAGAGCGCCCGCTTTGACACCCGTGCAGAGCCTGTTAACGCAGGTTCGAATCCCGGCGTGGCCAAACTCAGCCTTTCATCCTTCCGAGGTCGATAAATGAGCACCACACACCGTGGGTAATAATAAGCAGCGCTCAGATACCTGAGGGTTTGTAGCGCTATATAAAAGCCTAATTATTATTATTTACTAGCCTTTATGGTCAAGTGGGCTTTCTGAAGAGCCTGGAGCACAATCCTGAGGTGTTACACATGGTCTTCCCAGGTGGCACTGAAAACTGCTATATCGTCCAGATATGCAAGACAGAATTCGTCCAACCCATTCAACACATGATTCACAAGCCTCTGGAAAGTGGCAGGTGCATTCTTCAACCCGAACGGCATTACCCGGAATTGGTAAAGGCCGTCTGGAGTAGAAAATGCTGTCTTCTCCTTGGCATGTTCTGCTAAAGCTATTTGCCAATAGCCAGCAGTGAGGTCAAACGTGCTGAGGTACTTGGAGGCACCCAAAGTATCCACCAGCTCATCTGTTCGAGGCAAGGGGTGTGCATCTGTCTTGGTGACAGCATTCAGAGCCCTGTAATCCACGCAGAACCTCAATTCAGAAGTGCCTGCCTTTGGAACCAACACCACAGGACTGGACCAAGGACTACTAGAGGGTTCAATCACCCCAAGGTCTAACATCTTATTGACCTCAGTCTTAATATAAGACCGTACTTTGTCTGTCATCCTGTATCCCCTACTTTTGGTAGGTACACTGTCTCCTGTGTCAATGTTATGTTTGCACCAAGGTGTCAAACCAGGCGACTGTGAGAACAGGGGGGAAAACTGCCTAAGCAAACTTTTCACCTCAGCCTGCTGATCAGAAGTCAGGTGAGGGGCCACTCGGACACCCTCAATGGAGCTATCTGAAGGACCGCTCTGGAACAGGTCGGGGAGAGGTTCAGACTCCTCTTCCTCAACATCTGAAGCCAGTAGCAGTGCTGCGATTTCGACTCTTGGGACGAAAGCCTTCAGCCTATTCACGTGAAACACTTTTGGAGCCTGTCCAGGCCTTCCAAGGTCCACTAAATAGTTCACCTCACCCAGGGGCTCCACCACTGTGTAAGGGCCTGACCATTTGTCCTGTAAAGCTCGAGGCCTTATTGGATTCATCATCAGCACTTGCTGACCAGGTGTAAAGTTGATGAGGGAAGCTTTCTGGTCGTACCAATGTTTCACCAGCGCTTGCCCTGCCTTCAATTTATCACTAGCCAAGCCCATCAGAAGTACCATCCGTTTTCTGAGCCCTAGCACATAATCAACTACATTGGTAGTAAAAGGGGGAGTGGGCATCTCCCATCCCTCTTTGACGATGGCTAAGGGTCCCCGTACGGGATGACCGAACAGAAGTTCGAAGGGGCTGAAGCCAACACCCTCCTGTGGTACCTCTCGGTAGGCAAACAGTAGGCATGGTAAAAGAAGATCCCATTTTCTTCTCTGGGGCTCCTCCAGAGCCCCAATCATGCTCTTTAACGTTCTGTTGAAACGTTCCACCAGACCATTGGTCTGGGGGTGGTATGCAGAAGAGAACTTGTAGGTGACCCCACAATCTTTCCACATAGCCTGCATATACTTCGACATAAAGTTGCTGCCACGATCTGACACAACTTCTTTAGGGAAGCCAACCCTAGTAAATATGCCGAGTAAAGCTTTTGCAACTGACTTGGCAGTTACAGTTTTCAATGGGATGGCCTCAGGATACCTGGTTGCATGGTCGACCAGCACCAGGATAAACCTATTGCCCGAGGATGTTTGCGGGTCAAGGGGACCAACGATGTCGATCCCTACCCTTTCAAATGGTACCCCCACAACTGGGAGCGGTACCAACGGAGCTTGGATTGTCGCGCCAACCTTACCAGACAACTGGCAGGAGGCACAACTCCTGCAGTGACTTTCTACTTGCACCCCCATCTTGGGCCAGTAGAAGTGCATGGATAACCTTTGCTTGGTCCTCTTCATACCAAGGTGACCAGCAAGGGGAACTTCATGCGCCAACTGCAGGAGGAAGGGCCTAACAGCAAGGGGAACCACCAACCTCCTATGGTCTCCTTCTGTAGACTCTGTGGGCTCACTATACAGGAGTCCACCTTCCCAATAAATCCTATGCTTCCCAGGAGGTTCACCCTCAAGCTGGGAGCAGGCCTGTCTCCTTAGGCCTTCCAGAGATGGGCACTCACGTTGGCCTTTACTGAATTCGTCCCTATCAGGACCTCCTTCAACTAACAAGTCTTTTAGTTCAGGATGATCGTTGGGGTCGAATACTTCAGGCATCGCCACCTCCTCGTCAGGCCCGGGCGATTGACCAACTTCCTCCACCGCAGTGGTAGGCGAGCTCGGGGGAATATTCTCTTTCCCTCGTTTTGACTTGTAGACTCCTTTCGCCTTGGGTTTCCCCTTCGGCTGGGGCGGCGTATTGGACTTGGCCAATGCTGCCCGTGCTTGAGACCGTGTGTAGGGTCTTTCGGCAGTGTCTCCTACGAGCCCTAAAGCTCTGAGATCATTACCTAACAAGACCTTTCCCGGGACGTTTCTCTGAATGCTCACTGGAATCCTGACTGCTGTACCATTTAAAGTAAGATTTACAGGTATTACTGGAAACATACGGAGGGGGCCGTCAGCCAACTTAGTGGGCATCAGAGTAGCTCTGGCAACTTCCTCTGAGTCTACCAAGGTAGAATCCACTACAGTGCGACTGCACCCAATATCCCTAAGAGCTGGAGTATCCACTCCATTGATCAGCACACTGTCTTTAAAGTAGTGCTTGGTATTATCCGGAATCCTAGCATAAGCCTCTGTGACTTTAGGCTCCCAGGAACCCAGGGACACTAAAACTACCTCAGCCTCTATTCCACTGGGAAATGAGTCTGAGGAGAAGGATGCTCCTGTAATCTCTTCTTCCTCGTAGGAGGAGAAGGCCAGATTAGCGGAGTGGACCCCCAAAGGTCTAACCTTACAACGGGGATCCCCTTCACGTGGTCAGTTGCTCCACAAGAAAAACAAGCCCCAGTGGGTCTGTTTACGTAGGGAGGCTTATTGTAACCAGAGTTCTGTTTCGGAGGCTGACCTCCACTACCCTGTGAGTTCTCTTGTGTCTTACCCTTGTTTTTCTTTTTGTGGCCCTTATGGGAAGAAGATTTAGCAGATTCCCCACCCTCCATATCTTTGGACTTTTTCCCTTCCTCCTGCTTACCAGGATGAGTTTTGTCCTTATGGGACACTCGATGTGACACCCATAAGTCTGCTGCAATGGCCAGCTTCTTAGGATCTATCTCCTTCGAATCGGCCAAATGCTGCTTAAGCTCTGGGGAAGAAGAAGCAAAAATGTGTTCCAGCATGACAAGATTTATCATGCCTTCGAAGGTAGAAACCTTATAACCTTCGACCCAGCCAGTTAAGTTTTTCAAGGATTCAGCGACATAAGATACCCAAGTACTACCTTCCTTTTTCTTATACTCTCGAAAACGCTTTAAATATTGGGCCGGAGTCTTCCCAAACTTTAAAATGAGAGTTTGCTTTAACATTGCGAAATCAGCTCGCTCAGCCTTCGACATTTCCATAATGGCACTACAGCCAGAATGGGGCAGTCTACTGAGCAACCACGCAATCTTATCAGCATTGTCAACTTCTTGAACTTCGCATGCATACTCAAACGCATTCAGCCAGTCCATAATGTCATTCCTTTCTTCATACACACTGAGCAGATCTTTCGGAAACCGTGGATGAGAGGAAGCCCCAGACCCATGTCAGGGACCTTGGACCCATTTGCAACCTGAAGCTTGGCCAGTTCCAACTGGTGATCCCTGTCTTTTTGTTTTTCTGCCTGTTCGATTTTTAGTTTTGCTATGCTGAATTCAAGCTCCTGCTGCCTAAACCGCAGCTCTTGCTTCTTGAATTCAAGCATAGCATCCCCATCAACACTGGCAGAGGAAACATTAGACATCTCGTCCTCCCTGTCCTCGTGGTCGCGATGGATCAATGCAGCGGCAGAACCGTCGGTTCTACCAGTGAGAGCAGCCCCACCACCTTCTGCACTGTCCTCAGAAGTTATAGCGTCAAGCTGCGCCTCTTGCCACGCCACGATTCTCTGGATCATTTCCAATTTTGTGCCTTGAGAGGAAACACCTCTCTCCGCACACATCTTTTTCAGCGTTTCTGATTTGGAAGCATTTAAAGTTAACAAGGTATTTGTTTCCATACTGTTTGATAGGACTATGGCCTTTTTAAAGTTATACTACAACAATTCACTACGTGTACTGGTTGGAATAACCTGAAATGCCTTAGTTCGAGCTCAACACTGGATACCTTCAGTCGTATCCCACCGCTGCCACCAATTTGTTAAGACGGATTTCTGAACTCTGTCTTGGTGGCGCAGAAGTTCAGAAGGCCAACCTAATTACTTGGAACAGGGTAACCTCTGGACAAGCCAGACCAATCAAGGTAGCGATCGCGGCGGTCAAGACTAGGTCTCAAGAGGGGTGAGGGTGACTGAAAGCCCGCAATGAGCACACAAAGCAAGAGCGCTTACAAACTACTCCAAACAGTTGTTATATCAAAAATAGATACACATTTATTTTAAGGCCTTTAAAACAATGACCGTAGCGAGAAAATCACAATATCACACTATTAAACCAACACATACCATATCAACACAATGTATATACAAATACACAGTCGCAAGCGTTTAAAGCACGAAATATGTAGTCCACCTGAAAGGAAAGGAAAACAGGCAGTGCGATAACGCTTTAGACTCAGTTCGCCTTCAGAGGCACCTAACTAGATGGAAGTCCAAGCCCTGCGAAGAGTGGAGCCTTGTGCTCAAAGTACCTGCCACGCCGGTGCCAACGGGCAAAAGGGGAAGCTCTTCGGAGGAAGTCAGGCAGTTCAGGTTAGTGCACAGCAGAAGGAGAACAGGTTCCGCAACTCAAGCGCAGCCTCCACAGCGGGCAGAAGCAGAGCGCGAGTACGGCCAAAAGGGTGCTGTTTTTACACAGCAGGGAAAAGCAATGGGATACTGCAGGAGGGCGACCAGATCCTAGCTAAACTACTCACCGGTCCCCGAAGCAAGCAGACCCAGGCTTCTCCACGTTAGTTTCAGCAGCTGGCAGGTTCAGAAGAGCAGGGAACGCCTCGTAGTCGTGTAGAGCAAAAAGACGTCCCAATCGACGAAACCAGCACAGTTTGTTGCCGCAGCAGGACAACGGAGCGGCCGTGTGTATTCGAGCCAAATGTACACTCCTCCCTTCAGACTTGGGAACGCCAAGTGTACGAAGCGTGGGAGAGTGACCAGGACTCGAAATACAACACAACCTGGCGGCGGTTACAGAGCAGGACTCCCTTGTAAGCTGGTCAGTCAACTGGATGGCCCAGAGACACTTCCGAAGGCTTACTTGGCAGGAGTTGATGAAGTCGCCGGGAATAGCTGTTCCTGCTATTCCAAAGGTCGAAGCACCAGTACAGGCCTTCTGGTTCGATCCAAGGAGGAAAGGGTTTCACAGGACGACAGCAGTGCAAAGGAGGATTCCTTCAGCGGGTCACCAGCGAATCCTCGGTCCAGCCTCTTGGTAGCAGGATACTTGGCTCCTGTATTCCTTCGTTCGTGAGAACTCAGGAGATCGACATGGCAGTGGTGTTTCCAGCCCCCTCTTATCCACGGTTCCCTTCGCGCCAAAACGGAGGGGAGCCAATGGGAGATCCGCTCATCAACACACATACCATACGTGGACCAATCACGGACCACGGTGGTCCCAGGCATTCACACCACCCTAGACTCTCTGGCACCCAGGATGTGTATTGGGACCAGACATCCCAGCCCACACCCTGGAGGCACACAAAAGACATGTAGAAGCCCGCGAAAGCAACCACGTTTCGCGGGAAAGTACATGCCCAAATAAGGAAGGCCCCGGGTCGCTCGACCTGGGGAAGGTGAAGGGAGCAAGACGGTCAGTGGACAGGACAAAGGAGCCTCGTGGTCTGGCCATTTTGGGAGCCAGGCCACCATTTTGGGTTCAGTGCGAAAAACGTGCTCAGAACGCCAAAAGGAGCTCAAAATAAACAAAACGATCGCTGCCACCATTCCAGTCCCTGAATGACTTGCACCGATCAAAATACCATCCTAAAAGAGTATCTAGTGCCTGTAGAAGGCTAGAGACCCAAGAGAGCTGTAACTTAGCTTACAGTGCCCTCTTGTGTCATGTTGCACTAAAGCCGCAACACGATAAAAGAAACTACGGGAAACAGCGTTCCCCGGTACTGACTGTTTTAAGGGCATGTCAGTTTCCCCGTAAGAAAAGGAGCGAAAGCCCAGAGGAGTGCGGCAGAAGGCTGCACTTCTCTGGCAAAGTCAAGAACAAGGTGTAAAACAACAGCAAAAAGTTTAGGGGTTGCCACATGGAAGGAAAATTACCTACAATTACGAAATCTTTCCTAACAACATCTCATGCTATAGGGAGGGTCTCAAATTTGATATTAGAAGCATTGAGATAACATTATCTCATGCTATAGGAAGGGTCTCAGGATTGGAATGGGAAGGAGTTGGATATCACATCTCATTCTATAGGAAGGGTCTCAGGTTTGGTATAAGCAGTGAGATATCACATCTCATGCTATAGGAAGTGTCTCAGGATTGGAATGGGAAGGAGTTGGATATCACATCTCATGTTATAGGAAGGATCTCAGGTTTGGTATAAGCATTGAGATATCACATCTCTACTATCGGAAGGGTCTCAGGATTGGAATGGGAAGGAGTTGGATATTCCCATCTCATGTTATAGGAAGGGTCTCAGGTTTGGTATTAGAAGCATTGAGATATCACATCTCATGCTATAGGAAGGGTCTCAGGATTGGAATGGGAAGGACTTGGATATCACATCTCATGCTATAAGGAGGGTCTCAAGTTTGATATTAGAAGCATTGAGATATCACATCTCATGATATCGGAAGGGTCTCAGGGATGGAATGGGAAGGTGTTGGATATCACATCTCATGATAAAGGAAGTGTCTAAGGTTTGGAAGGGGAAGGAGTTTGATATCACATCTCATGCCATAGTATGGGTCTCAGGTTTGGTAGAAGCATTGGGATATCACATCTCATGCTATCGGAAGGGTATCAGGATTGGATTTGGAAGGAGTTGGATATCCCATCTCATGCTATAGGAAGGGTCTCAGGTTGGAATGGGAAGGAGTTGGATATCACATCTCATGTTATAGGAAGGGTCTCAGGATTGGAATTAGAAGGACTTGGATATCACATCTCATGCTATAGGAAGGCTCTCAGGTTTGGAAGGGGAAAGAGTTGGATATCACATTTCATGTTAGAGGTAGGATCTCAGGTTTGGTATTAGAGGCATTGAGATATCACATCTCATGCTATCAGAAGAGTCTCAGGATTGGAATGGGAAGGAGTTGGATATCACATCTCATGCTAAAGGGAGGGTCTCAGGTTTGGAAGGGGAAGGATTTGGATATCACATCTCATGTTATAGGAAGGATCTCAGGTTTGGTATTAGAAGCATTGAGATATCACATCTCATGCTATCGGAAGGATCTCAGGTTTGGTATAGAAGCATTGAGATATCACATCTCATGCTATCAGAAGGTTCTCAGGATTGGAATGGGAAGGAGGTGGATATCGCATCTCATGCTAAAGGGAGGGTCTCAGGTTTGGAAGGGGAAGGATTTGGATATCACATCTCATGTTATTGGAAGGATCTCAGGTTTGGTATTAGAAGTATTGAGATATCACATCTCATGCTATAGGAAGGGTCTCAGGATTGGAATGGGAAGGAGTTGGTTATCACATCTCATGCTAAAGGAAGGGTCTCAGGTTTGGTAGAAGCATTGAGATATCACATCTCATGCTATAGGAAGGGTCTCAGGATTGGAATGGGAAGGACTTAGATATCACATATCATGCTATAGGGAGGGTCTCAGTTTTGATATTAGAAGCATTGAGATATCACATCTCATGCTATCAGAAGGGTCTCAGGATTGGAATGGGAAGGAGCTGGATATCACGTCTCATGCTAAAGGAAGGGTCTCAGGTTTGGAACGGGAAGGAGTTGGATATCACATCTCATGTTATAGGAAGGGTCTCAGGTTTGGTATAAGCATTGAGATATCACATCTCTGCTATCGGAAGTGTCTCAGGATTGGAATGGGAAGGACTTGGATATCACATCTCATGCTATAGATAGGCTCTCAGGTTTGGAAAGGGAAGGAGTTGGATATCACATTTCATGTTAGAGGAAGGATCTCAGGTTTGGTATTAGAGGCATTGAGATATCAGATCTCAGGCTATAGGAAGGGTCTCAGGATTGGAATGGGAAGGAGTTGGATATCACATCTCATGCTATAGGAAGGGTCTCAGGATTGGAATGGGAAGGAGTTGGATATCACATCTCATTCTAGAGGAAGGGTCTCAGGTTTGGTACAAGCATTGAGATATCACATCTCCTGCTATAGGAAGGGTCTCAGGATTGGAATGGGAAGGAGTTGTATATGATATCTCATGCCGTAGGAAGGGTCTCAGGTTTGGTATAAGCATTGAGATATCACATCTCTGCTATCAAAAGGGTCTTAGGATTGGAATGGGAAGGAGTTGGATATCCCATCTCATGTTATAGGAAGAGTCTCAGGTTTGGTATTAGAAGCATTGAGATATCCCATCTCATGATATAGGAAGGGTCTCAGGTTGGAATGGGAAGGAGTTGGATATCACATTTCATGTTATAGGAAGGGTCTCAGGATTGGAATGGGAAGGACTTGGATATCATATCCCATGCTATAGGAAGGCTCTCAGGTTTGGAAGGGGAAGGAGTGGATATCACATTTCATGTTAGAGGAAGGATCTCAGGTTTGGTATTAGAGGCCTTGAGATATCACATCTCATGCTATAGGAAGGGTCTCAGGATTGGAATGGGAAGTAGTTGGATGTCACATCTCAAGCTATAGGAATGGTCTCAGGTTTGGTATAAGCATTGTGATATCACATCTCATGCTATAGGAAGGGTCTCAGGATTGGAATGGGAAGGAGTTGGATATCACATCTCATGTTATAGGAAAGATCTCAGGTTTGGTATTAGAAGCATTGAGACATCACATCTCATGTTATAGGAAGGGTCTCAGGATTGGAATGGGAAGAAGTTGGATATCACATCTCATGCTATAGGAAGGGTCTCAGGTTTGGTATAAGCATTGAGATATCACATCTCATGCTATAGGAAGGGTCTCAGGATTGGAATGGGAAGGAGTTGTATATGACATCTCATGCCATAGGAAGGGTCTCAGGTTTGGTATAAGCATTGAGATATCACATCACATGCTATAGGAAGGGTCTCAGGATTGGAATGGGAAGGACTTGGATATCACATCTCATGCTATAGGCAGGGTCTCAGGTTTGGAAAGGGAATGAGATGGATATCACATTTCATGTTAGAGGTAGGATCTCAGGTTTAGTATTAGAGGCATTGAGATATCACATCTCATGCTATCAGAAGGGTCTCAGGATTGGAATGGGAAGGAGTTGGATATCACATCTCATGCTAAAGGGATGGTCTCAGGTTTGGAAGGGGAAGGATTTGGAAATCACATCTCATGTTATAGGAAGGATCTCAGGTTTGGTATTAGAAGCATTGAGATATCACATCTCATGCTTTCATAAGGGTCTCAGGATTGGAATGGGAAGGAGTTGGATATCACATCTCATGTTATAGGAAGGATCTCAGGTTTGGTATTAGAAGCATTGAGACATCACATCTCATGCTAGAGGAAGGGTCTCAGGATTGGAATGGGAAGGAGTTGTATATGACATCTCAGGCCATAGGAAGGGTCTCAGGTTTGGTATAAGCATTGATATATCACATCTCTGCTATCGGAAGGGTCCCAGGATTGGAATGGGAAGGAATTGGATATCACATCTCATGTTATAGGAAGGATCTCAGGTTTGGTATTAGAAGCATTGAGATATCCCTTCTCATGCTGTAGGAAGGTTCTCAGGTTTGGAATGGTGAGGAATTGGATATCACATCTCATGTCATAGGAAGGATCTCAGGTTTGGTATTAGAAGCATTGAGATATCACATCTCATGCTATAGGAATGGTCTCAGGATTGGAATGGGAAGGAGTTGGATATTACATTCCTGCTATAGGAAGGGTCTCATGTTTGGAATGCGAATGTGTTGGATATCACATATGCTATAGGAAGGGTCTCAGGTTTGGAACGGGAAGGAGTTGGATATCACATCTCATGTTATAGGAAGGGTCTCAGGTTTGGTATAAGCATTGAGATATCACATCTCTGCTATCGGAAGTGTCTCAGGATTGGAATGGGAAGGTGTTGGATATCCCATCTCATGTTATAGGACGGGTCTCAGGTTTGTTATTACAATCATTGAGATATCATATTGCATGCTGTAGGAAGGGTCTAAGGATTGGAATGGGAAGGAGTTGGATATCCCATCTCATGTTATAGGAAGAGTCTCAAGTTTGGTATTAGAAGCATTTAGCTATCACATCTCATGCTATAGGATTGTCTCAGGATTGGAATGGGAAGGAGTTGGATATCACATTTCATGTTAGAGGAAGGATCTCAGGTTTGGTATTAGAGGCATTGAGATATCACATCTCATGCTATAGGAAGGGTCTCAGGATTGGAATGGGAAGGAGTTGGATATCACATCTCATGCTATAGGAAGGGTCTCAGGTTTGGTATAAGCATTGAGATATCACTTCTCATGCTATAGGAAGGGTCTCAGGATTGGAATGGGAAGGAGTTGGATATCACATCTCATGTTATAGGAAGGATCTCAGGTTTGGTATAAGCATTGAGATATCACATCTCTACTATCGGAAGGGTCTCAGGATTGGAATGGGAAGGAGTTGGATATTCCCATCTCATGTTATAGGAAGGGTCTCAGGTTTGGTATTAGAAGCATTGAGATATCACATCTCATGCTATAGGAAGGGTCTCAGGATTGGAATGGGAAGGACTTGGATATCAAATCTCATGCTATAAGGAGGGTCTCAAGTTTGATATTAGAAGCATTGAGATATCACATCTCATGATATCGGAAGGGTCTCAGGGATGGAATGGGAAGGAGTTGGATATCACATCTCATGATAAAGGAAGTGTCTAAGGTTTGGAACGGGAAGGAGTTGGATATCACATCTCATGTTATAGGAAGGGTCTCAGGTTTGGTATAAGCATTGAGATATCACATCTCTCCTATCGGAAGTGTCTCAGGATTGGAATGGGAAGGACTTGGATATCACATCTCATGCTATAGATAGGCTCTCAGGTTTGGAAAGGGAAGGAGTTGGATATGATATCTCATGCCGTAGGAAGGGTCTCAGGTTTGGTATAAGCATTGAGATATCACATCTCTGCTATCAAAAGGGTCTTAGGATTGGAATGGGAAGGAGTTGGATATCCCATCTCATGTTATAGGAAGAGTCTCAGGTTTGGTATTAGAAGCATTGAGATATCCCATCTCATGATATAGGAAGGGTCTCAGGTTGGAATGGGAAGGAGTTGGATATCACATTTCATGTTATAGGAAGGGTCTCAGGATTGGAATGGGAAGGACTTGGATATCATATCCCATGCTATAGGAAGGCTCTCAGGTTTGGAAGGGGAAGGAGTTGGATATCACATTTCATGTTAGAGGAAGGATCTCAGGTTTGGTATTAGAGGCCTTGAGATATCACATCTCATGCTATAGGAAGGGTCTCAGGATTGGAATGGGAAGTAGTTGGATGTCACATCTCAAGCTATAGGAATGGTCTCAGGTTTGGTATAAGCATTGTGATATCACATCTCATGCTATAGGAAGGGTCTCAGGATTGGAATGGGAAGGAGTTGGATATCACATCTCATGTTATAGGAAAGATCTCAGGTTTGGTATTAGAAGCATTGAGACATCACATCTCATGTTATAGGAAGGGTCTCAGGATTGGAATGGGAAGAAGTTGGATATCACATCTCATGCTATAGGAAGGGTCTCAGGTTTGGTATAAGCATTGAGATATCACATCTCATGCTATAGGAAGGGTCTCAGGATTGGAATGGGAAGGAGTTGTATATGACATCTCATGCCATAGGAAGGGTCTCAGGTTTGGTATAAGCATTGAGATATCACATCACATGCTATAGGAAGGGTCTCAGGATTGGAATGGGAAGGACTTGGATATCACATCTCATGCTATAGGCAGGGTCTCAGGTTTGGAAAGGGAATGAGATGGATATCACATTTCATGTTAGAGGTAGGATCTCAGGTTTGGTATTAGAGGCATTGAGATATCACATCTCATGCTATCAGAAGGGTCTCAGGATTGGAATGGGAAGGAGTTGGATATCACATCTCATGCTAAAGGGATGGTCTCAGGTTTGGAAGGGGAAGGATTTGGAAATCACATCTCATGTTATAGGAAGGATCTCAGGTTTGGTATTAGAAGCATTGAGATATCACATCTCATGCTTTCATAAGGGTCTCAGGATTGGAATGGGAAGGAGTTGGATATCACATCTCATGTTATAGGAAGGATCTCAGGTTTGGTATTAGAAGCATTGAGACATCACATCTCATGCTATAGGAAGGGTCTCAGGATTGGAATGGGAAGGAGTTGTATATGACATCTCAGGCCATAGGAAGGGTCTCAGGTTTGGTATAAGCATTGATATATCACATCTCTGCTATCGGAAGGGTCCCAGGATTGGAATGGGAAGGAATTGGATATCACATCTCATGTTATAGGAAGGATCTCAGGTTTGGTATTAGAAGCATTGAGATATCCCTTCTCATGCTGTAGGAAGGTTCTCAGGTTTGGAATGGTGAGGAATTGGATATCACATCTCATGTCATAGGAAGGATCTCAGGTTTGGTATTAGAAGCATTGAGATATCACATCTCATGCTATAGGAATGGTCTCAGGATTGGAATGGGAAGGAGTTGGATATTACATTCCTGCTATAGGAAGGGTCTCATGTTTGGAATGGGAATGTGTTGGATATCACATATGCTATAGGAAGGGTCTCAGGTTTGGAACGGGAAGGAGTTGGATATCACATCTCATGTTATAGGAAGGGTCTCAGGTTTGGTATAAGCATTGAGATATCACATCTCTGCTATCGGAAGTGTCTCAGGATTGGAATGGGAAGGTGTTGGATATCCCATCTCATGTTATAGGACGGGTCTCAGGTTTGTTATTACAATCATTGAGATATCATATTGCATGCTGTAGGAAGGGTCTAAGGATTGGAATGGGAAGGAGTTGGATATCCCATCTCATGTTATAGGAAGAGTCTCAAGTTTGGTATTAGAAGCATTTAGCTATCACATCTCATGCTATAGGAAGTGTCTCAGGATTGGAATGGGAAGGAGTTGGATATCACATTTCATGTTAGAGGAAGGATCTCAGGTTTGGTATTAGAGGCATTGAGATATCACATCTCATGCTATAGGAAGGGTCTCAGGATTGGAATGGGAAGGAGTTGGATATCACATCTCATGCTATAGGAAGGGTCTCAGGTTTGGTATAAGCATTGAGATATCACTTCTCATGCTATAGGAAGGGTCTCAGGATTGGAATGGGAAGGAGTTGGATATCACATCTCATGTTATAGGAAGGATCTCAGGTTTGGTATAAGCATTGAGATATCACATCTCTACTATCGGAAGGGTCTCAGGATTGGAATGGGAAGGAGTTGGATATTCCCATCTCATGTTATAGGAAGGGTCTCAGGTTTGGTATTAGAAGCATTGAGATATCACATCTCATGCTATAGGAAGGGTCTCAGGATTGGAATGGGAAGGACTTGGATATCACATCTCATGCTATAAGGAGGGTCTCAAGTTTGATATTAGAAGCATTGAGATATCACATCTCATGATATCGGAAGGGTCTCAGGGATGGAATGGGAAGGAGTTGGATATCACATCTCATGATAAAGGAAGTGTCTAAGGTTTGGAAGGGGAAGGAGTTTGATATCACATCTCATGCCATAGTATGGGTCTCAGGTTTGGTAGAAGCATTGGGATATCACATCTCATGCTATCGGAAGGGTATCAGTATTGGATTTGTAAGGAGTTGGATATCCCATCTCATGCTATAGGAAGGGTCTCAGGTTGGAATGGGAAGTAGTTGGATATAACATCTCATGTTATAGGAAGGGTCTCAGGATTGGAATTATAAGGACTTGGATATCACATCTCATGCTATAGGAAGGCTCTCAGGTTTGGAAGGGGAAAGAGTTGGATATCACATTTCATGTTAGAGGTAGGATCTCAGGTTTGGTATTAGAGGCATTGAGATATCACATCTCATGCTATCAGAAGAGTCTCAGGATTGGAATGGGAAGGAGTTGGATATCACATCTCATGCTAAAGGGAGGGTCTCAGGTTTGGAAGGGGAAGGATTTGGATATCACATCTCATGTTATAGGAAGGATCTCAGGTTTGGTATTAGAAGCATTGAGATATCACATCTCATGCTATCGGAAGGATCTCAGGTTTGGTATAGAAGCATTGAGATATCACATCTCATGCTATCAGAAGGTTCTCAGGATTGGAATGGGAAGGAGGTGGATATCACATCTCAAGCTAAAGGGAGGGTCTCAGGTTTGGAAGGGGAAGGATTTGGATATCACATCTCATGTTAGCGGAAGGATCTCAGGTTTGGTATTAGAAGTATTGAGATATCACATCTCATGCTATAGGAAGGGTCTCAGGATTGGAATGGGAAGGAGTTGGTTATTACATCTCATGCTAAAGGAAGGGTCTCAGGTTTGGTAGAAGCATTGAGATATCACATCTCATGCTATAGGAAGGGTCTCAGGATTGGAATGGGAAATACTTAGATATCACATATCATGCTATAGGGAGGGTCTCAGTTTTGATATTAGAAGCATTGAGATATCACATCTCATGCTATCAGAAGGGTCTCAGGATTGGAATGGGAAGGAGCTGGATATCACATCTCATGCTAAAGGAAGGGTCTCAGGTTTGGAACGGGAAGGAGTTGGATATCACATCTCATGTTATAGGAAGGGTCTCAGGTTTGGTATAAGCATTGAGATATCACATCCCTGCTATCGGAAGTGTCTCAGGATTGGAATGGGAAGGACTTGGATATCACATCTCATGCTATAGATAGGCTCTCATGTTTGGAAAGGGAAGGAGTTGGATATCACATTTCATGTTAGAGGAAGGATCTCAGGTTTGGTATTAGAGGCATTGAGATATCAGATCTCAGGCTATAGGAAGGGTCTCAGGATTGGAATGGGAAGGAGTTGGATATCACATCTCATGCTATAGGAAAGGTCTCAGGATTGGAATGGGAAGGAGTTGGATATCACATCTCATTCTAGAGGAAGGGTCTCAGGTTTGGTATAAGCATTGAGATATCACATCTCGTGCTATAGGAAGGGTCTCAGGATTGGAATGGGAAGGAGTTGTATATGACATCTCATGCCATAGGAAGGGTCTCAGGTTTGGTATAAGCATTGAGATATCACATCTCTGCTATCAAAAGGGTCTTAGGATTGGAATGGGAAGGAGTTGGATATCCCATCTCATGTTATAGGAAGAGTCTCAGGTTTGGTATTAGAAGCATTGAGATATCCCATCTCATGATATAGGAAGGGTCTCAG
Organism: Ambystoma mexicanum; assembly: GCF_040938575.1. Taxonomy (NCBI): domain Eukaryota; kingdom Metazoa; phylum Chordata; class Amphibia; order Caudata; family Ambystomatidae; genus Ambystoma; species Ambystoma mexicanum. Next base: position 347,264,040 of record NC_090936.1, read on the forward strand.
GTTGGAATGGGAAGGAGTTGGATATCACATTTCATGTTATAGGAAGGGTCTCAGGATTGGAATGGGAAGGACTTGGATATCATATCCCATGCTATAGGAAGGCTCTCAGGTTTGGAAGGGGAAGGAGTTGGATATCACATTTTGTGTTAGAGGAAGGATCTCAGGTTTGGTATTAGAGGCCTTGAGATATCACATCTCATGCCATAGGAAGGGTCTCAGGATTGGAATGGGAAGGAGTTGGATATCACATCTCAAGCTATAGGAACGGTATCAGGTTTGGTATGAGCATTGTGATATCACATCTCATGCTATAGGAAGGGTCTCAGGATTGGAATGGGAAGGAGTTGGATATCACATCTCATGTTATAGGAAAGATCTCAGGTTTGGTATTAGAAGCATTGAGACATCACATCTCATGTTATAGGAAGGGTCTCAGGATTGGAATGGGAAGAAGTTGGATATCACATCTAATGCTATAGGAAGGGTCTCAGGTTTGGTATAAGCATTGAGATATCACATCTCATGCTATAGGAAGGGTCTCAGGATTGGAATGGGAAGGAGTTGTATATGACATCTCATGCCATAGGAAGGGTCTCAGGTTTGGTATAAGCATTGAGATATCACATCACATGCTATAGGAAGGGTCTCAGGATTGGAATGGGAAGGACTTGGATATCACATCTCATGCTATAGGCAGGGTCTCAGGTTTGGAAAGGGAATGAGATGGATATCACATTTCATGTTAGAGGTAGGATCTCAGGTTTGGTATTAGAGGCATTGAGATATCACATCTCATGCTATCAGAAGGGTCTCAGGATTGGAATGGGAAGGAGTTGGATATCACATCTCATGCTAAAGGGAGGGTCTCAGGTTTGGAAGGGGAAGGATTTGGAAATCACATCTCATGTTATAGGAAGGATCTCAGGTTTGGTATTAGAAGCATTGAGATATCACATCTCATGCTTTCATAAGGGTCTCAGGATTGGAATGGGAAGGAGTTGGATATCACATCTCATGTTATAGGAAGGATCTCAGGTTTGGTATTAGAAGCATTGAGACATCACATCTCATGCTATAGGAAGGGTCTCAGGATTGGAATGGGAAGGAGTTGGATATCACATCTCATGCTATAGGAAGGGTCTCAGATTTGGTATAAGCTTTGAGATATCACATCTCATGCTATAGGAAGGGTCTCAGGATTGGAATGGGAAGGAGTTGTATATGACATCTCAGGCCATAGGAAGGGTCTCAGGTTTGGTATAAGCATTGAGATATCACATCTTTGCTATTGGACGGGTCTCAGGATTGGAATGGGAAGGAATTGGATATCACATCTCATGTTATAGGAAGGATCTCAGGTTTGGTATTAGAAGCATTGAGATATCCCTTCTCATGCTATAGGAAGGGTCTCAGGATTGGAATGTGAAGGATTTGGATATCACATCTCATGCTAAAGGAAGGGTCTCAGGTTTGGTAGAAGCATTGAGATATCACGTCTCTGCTATCGGAAGGGTCTCAGGATTGGATTGGGAAGGAGTTGGATATCCCTTCTCATGCTATAGGAAGGGTCTCAGGTTTGGTATAAGCATTGAGATATCACATCTCTGCTATCGGAAGGGTCTCAGGATTGGATTGGGAAGGAGTTGGATATCCCTTCTCATGCTATAGGAAGTGTCTCAGGTTGGAATGGGAAGGAGTTGGATATCACATCTCATGTTATAGGAAGGGTCTCAGGATTGGAATGGGAAGGATTTGGATATCACATCTATTGCTATAGGAAGGGTCTCAGGATTGGAATGGGTAGGAGTTGGATATTACTTTCTTGCTATAGGAAGGGTCTCATGTTTGGAATGGGAAGGAGTTGGATATCACATATGCTATAGTTAGTGTCTCAGGTTTGGAACGGGAAGGAGTTGGATATCACATCTCATGTTATAGGAAGGGTCTCAGGTTTGGTATAAGCATTGAGATATCACATCTCTGCTATCGGAAGTGGCTCAGGATTGGAATGGGAAGGAGTTGGATATCCCATCTCATTTTATAGGACGAGTCTCAGGTTTGTTATTAGAATCATTGAGATATCATATTGCATGCTGTAGGAAGGGTCTAAGGGTTGGAATGGGAAGGACTTGGATATCACATCTCATGCTATAGATAGGCTCTTAGGTTTGGAAAGGGAAGGAGTTGGATATCACATTTCATGTTAGAGGAAGGATCTCAGGTTTGGTATTAGAAGCATTGAGATATCACATCTCATGCTATAGGAAGGGTCTCAGGATTGGAATGGGAAGTAGTTGGATATCACATCTCATGCTATAGGAAGGGTCTCAGGTTAGGTATAAGCATTGAGATATCACATCTCATGCTATAGGACGGGTCTCAGGATTGGAATGGAAGGACTTGGATATCACATCTCATGTTATAGGAAGTATCTCAGGTTTGGTATTAGAAGCATTGAGACATCACATCTCATGCTATAGGAAGGGTCTCAGGGTTGGAATGGGAAGGAGTTGGATATCACATCTCATCCAATAGGAAGGGTCTCAGGTTTGGAATGGGAAGGAATTCGATATCACATCTCATGTTATAGGAAGGATCTCAGGTTTGGTATTAGAAGCATTGAGATATCACATCTCATGCTATAGGAAGGGTCTCAGGATTGGAATGTGAAGGATTTGGATATCACATCTCATGCTAAAGGAAGGGTCTCAGGTTTGGTAGAAGCATTGAGATATCACGTCTCTGCTATCGGAAGGGTCTCAGGATTGGATTGGGAAGGAGTTGGATATCCCTTCTCATGAAGGGTCTCAGAATTTGAATGGCAAGGAGTTGGATATCACATCTCATGCCATAGGAAGGGTCTCAGGTTTGGTATAAGCATTGAGATATCACATCTCTGCTATCGGAAGGGTCTCAGGATTGGATTGGGAAGGAGTTGTATATCCCTTCTCATGCTATAGGAAGTGTTTCAGGTAGGAATGGGAAGGAGTTGGATATCACATCTCATGTTATAGGAAGGGTCTCAGGATTGGAATGGGAAGGAATTGAATATCACATCTCTTGCTATAGGAAGGGTCTCAGGATTGGAATGGGTATGAGTTGGATATTACTTTCTTTCTATAGGAAGGGTCTCATGTTTGGAATGGGAAGGGGTTGGATATCACATATGCTATAGTTAGTGTCTCAGGTTTGGAACGGGAAGGAGTTGGATATCACATCTCATGTTATAGGAAGGGTCTCAGGTTTGGTATAAGCATTGAGATATCACATCTCTGCTATCGGAAGCGGCTCAGGATTGGAATGGGAAGGAGTTGGATATCCCATCTCATGTTATAGGAAGAGTCTCTGGTTTGGTATTAGAATCATTGAGATATCACATCGCATGCTGTAGGAAGGGTCTAAGGATTGGAATGGGATGGACTTGGATATCACATCTCATGCTATAGGTAGGCTCTCAGGTTTGGTATAAGCATTGAGATATCACATCTCATGCTATAGGAAGGGTCTCAGGATTGGAATGGGAATGATTTGGATATCACATCTCATGCTATAGGAAGGGTCTCAGATTTGGTATAAGTATTGAGATATCACATCTCATGCTAAAGGAAGGGTCTCAGGATTGGAATGGGAAGGAGTTGTATATGACATCTCAGGCCATAGGAAGGGTCTCAGTTTGGTATAAGCATTGAGATATCACATCTCTGCTATCGGAAGGGTCTCAGGATTGGAATGGGAAGGAGTTGGATATCCCATCTCATCTTATAGGAAGGGTCTCAGGTTTGGTATTAGAAGCATAGAGATATCACATCTCATGCTATAGGAAGGGTCTCAGGATTGGAATGGGAAGGACTTGGATGTCACATCTCATGCTATAGGGAGGGTCTCAAGTTTGATATTAGAAGCATTGAGATACCAAATCTCATGATATCGGAAGGGTCTCAGGATTGGAATGGGAAGGAGTTGGATACCACATCTCATGATAAAGGAAGGGTCTAAGGTTTGGAAGGGGAAGGATTTGGATATCACATCTCATGTTATAGGACGGGTCTCAGGTTTGGTATTAGAAGCATTGAGATATCAAGTCTCATGGTATAAGAAGGGTCTCAGAATTGGAATGGGAAGGAGTTGGATATCACACCTCAAGCTATAGGAAGGGTCTCAGGATTGGAATGGGAAGGAGTTTGATATCACATCTCATGCCATAGTATGGGTCTCAGGTTTGGTAGAAGCATTGGGATATCACATCTCATGCTATCGGAAGGGTATCAGTATTGGATTTGGAAGAAGTTGGATATCCCATCTCATGCTATAGGAAGGGTCTCAGGTTGGAATGGGAAGGAGTTGGATATCACATTTCATGTTATAGGAAGGGTCTCAGGATTGGAATGGGAAGGACTTGGATATCATATCTCATGCTATAGGACGGGTCTCAGGTTTGTTATTAGAATCATTGAGATATCATATTGCATGCTGTAGGAAGGGTCTAAGGATTGGAATGGGAAGGACTTGGATATCACATCTCATGCTATAGATAGGCTCTTAGGTTTGGAAAGGGAAGGAGTTGGATATCACATTTCATGTTAGAGGAAGGATCTCAGGTTTGGTATTAGAAGCATTGAGATATCACATCTCATGCTATAGGAAGGGTCTCAGGATTGGAATGGGAAGTAGTTGGATATCACATCTCATGCTATAGGAAGGGTCTCAGGTTTGGTATAAGCATTGAGATATCACATCTCATGCTATAGGACGGGTCTCAGGATTGGAATGGAAGGAGTTGGATATCACATCTCATGTTATAGGAAGGATCTCAGGTTTGGTATTAGAAGCATTGAGACATCACATCTCATGCTATAGGAAGGGTCTCAGGGTTGGAATGGGAAGGAGTTGGATATCACATCTCATCCAATAGGAAGGGTCTCAGGTTTGGAATGGGAAGGAATTGGATATCACATCTCATGTTATAGGAAGGATCTCAGGTTTGGTATTAGAAGCATTGAGATATCACATCTCATGCTATAGGAAGGGTCTCAGGATTGGAATGTGAAGGATTTGGATATCACATCTCATGCTAAAGGAAGGGTCTCAGGTTTGGTAGAAGCATTGAGATATCACATCTCTGCTATCGGAAGGGTCTCAGGATTGGATTGGGAAGGAGTTGGATATCCCTTCTCATGCTATAGGAAGGGTCTCAGGATTTGAATGGGAAGGAGATGGATATCACATCTCATGTTATAGGAAGGGTTTCAGGATTGGAATGGGAAGGATTTGGATATCACATCTCTTGCTATAGGAAGGGTCTCAGGATTGGAATGGGTAGGAGTTGGATATTACTTTCTTGCTATAGGAAGGGTCTCATGTTTGGAATGGGAAGCAGTTGGATATCACATATGCTATAGTTAGTGTCTCAGGTTTGGAACGGGAAGGAGTTGGATATCACATCTCATGTTATAGGAAGGGTCTCAGGTTTGGTATAAGCATTGAGATATCACATCTCTGCTTTCGGAAGCGGCTCAGGATTGGAATGGGAAGGAGTTGGATATCCCATCTCATGTTATAGGAAGAGTCTCTGGTTTGGTATTAGAATCATTGAGATATCACATCGCATGCTGTAGGAAGGGTCTACGGATTGGAATGGGATGGACTTGGATATCACATCTCATGCTATAGGTAGGCTCTCAGGTTTGGTATAAGCATTGAGATATCACATCTCATGCTATAGGAAGGGTCTCAGGATTGGAATGGGAAGGAATTGGATATCACATCTCATGCTATAGGAAGGGTCTCAGATTTGGTATAAGCATTGAGATATCACATCTCATGCTAAAGAAAGGGTCTCAGGATTGGAATGGGAAGGAGTTGTATATGACATCTCAGGCCATAGGAAGGGTCTCAGGTTTGGTATAAGCATTGAGATATCACATCTCTGCTATCGGAAGGGTCTCAGGATTGGAATGGGAAGGAGTTGGATATCCCATCTCATGTTATAGGAATGGTCTCAGGTTTGGTATTAGAAGCATAGAGATATCACATCTCATGCTATAGGAAGGGTCTCAGGATTGGAATGGGAAGGACTTGGATGTCACATCTCATGCTATAGGGAGGGTCTCAAGTTTGATATTAGAAGCATTGAGATAACAAATCTCATGATATCGGAAGGGTCTCAGGATTGGAATGGGAAGGAGTTGGATATCACATCTCATGATAAAGGAAGGGTCTAAGGTTTGGAAGGGGAAGGATTTGGATATCACATCTCATGTTATAGGACGGGTCTCAGGTTTGGTATTAGAAGCATTGAGATATCAAGTCTCATGGTATAAGAAGGGTCTCAGAATTGGAATGGGAAGGAGTTGGATATCACACCTCAAGCTATAGGAAGGGTCTCAGGATTGGAATGGGAAGGAGTTTGATATCACATCTCATGCCATAGTATGGGTCTCAGGTTTGGTAGAAGCATTGGGATATCAGATCTCATGCTAAAGAAAGGGTCTCAGGATTGGAATGGGAAGGAGTTGTATATGACATCTCAGGCCATAGGAAGGGTCTCAGGTTTGGTATAAGCATTGAGATATCACATCTCTGCTATCGGAAGGGTCTCAGGATTGGAATGGGAAGGAGTTTGATATCACATCTCATGCCATAGTATGGGTCTCAGGTTTGGTAGAAGCATTGGGATATCACATCTCATGCTATCGGAAGGGTATCAGTATTGGATTTGGAAGAAGTTGGATATCCCATCTCATGCTATAGGAAGGGTCTCAGGTTGGAATGGGAAGGAGTTGGATATCACATTTCATGTTATAGGAAGGGTCTCAGGATTGGAATGGGAAGGACTTGGATATCATATCTCATGCTATAGGACGGGTCTCAGGTTTGTTATTAGAATCATTGAGATATCATATTGCATGCTGTAGGAAGGGTCTAAGGATTGGAATGGGAAGGACTTGGATATCACATCTCATGCTATAGATAGGCTCTTAGGTTTGGAAAGGGAAGGAGTTGGATATCACATTTCATGTTAGAGGAAGGATCTCAGGTTTGGTATTAGAAGCATTGAGATATCACATCTCATGCTATAGGAAGGGTCTCAGGATTGGAATGGGAAGTAGTTGGATATCACATCTCATGCTATAGGAAGGGTCTCAGGTTTGGTATAAGCATTGAGATATCACATCTCATGCTATAGGACGGGTCTCAGGATTGGAATGGAAGGAGTTGGATATCACATCTCATGTTATAGGAAGGATCTCAGGTTTGGTATTAGAAGCATTGAGACATCACATCTCATGCTATAGGAAGGGTCTCAGGGTTGGAATGGGAAGGAGTTGGATATCACATCTCATCCAATAGGAAGGGTCTCAGGTTTGGAATGGGAAGGAATTGGATATCACATCTCATGTTATAGGAAGGATCTCAGGTTTGGTATTAGAAGCATTGAGATATCACATCTCATGCTATAGGAAGGGTCTCAGGATTGGAATGTGAAGGATTTGGATATCACATCTCATGCTAAAGGAAGGGTCTCAGGTTTGGTAGAAGCATTGAGATATCACATCTCTGCTATCGGAAGGGTCTCAGGATTGGATTGGGAAGGAGTTGGATATCCCTTCTCATGCTATAGGAAGGGTCTCAGGATTTGAATGGGAAGGAGTTGGATATCACATCTCATGTTATAGGAAGGGTTTCAGGATTGGAATGGGAAGGATTTGGATATCACATCTCTTGCTATAGGAAGGGTCTCAGGATTGGAATGGGTAGGAGTTGGATATTACTTTCTTGCTATAGGAAGGGTCTCATGTTTGGAATGGGAAGCAGTTGGATATCACATATGCTATAGTTAGTGTCTCAGGTTTGGAACGGGAAGGAGTTGGATATCACATCTCATGTTATAGGAAGGGTCTCAGGTTTGGTATAAGCATTGAGATATCACATCTCTGCTTTCGGAAGCGGCTCAGGATTGGAATGGGAAGGAGTTGGATATCCCATCTCATGTTATAGGAAGAGACTCTGGTTTGGTATTAGAATCATTGAGATATCACATCGCATGCTGTAGGAAGGGTCTACGGATTGGAATGGGATGGACTTGGATATCACATCTCATGCTATAGGTAGGCTCTCAGGTTTGGTATAAGCATTGAGATATCACATCTCATGCTATAGGAAGGGTCTCAGGATTGGAATGGGAAGGAATTGGATATCACATCTCATGCTATAGGAAGGGTCTCAGATTTGGTATAAGCATTGAGATATCACATCTCATGCTAAAGAAAGGGTCTCAGGATTGGAATGGGAAGGAGTTGTATATGACATCTCAGGCCATAGGAAGGGTCTCAGGTTTAGTATAAGCATTGAGATATCACATCTCTGCTATCGGAAGGGTCTCAGGATTGGAATGGGAAGGAGTTGGATATCCCATCTCATGTTATAGGAATGGTCTCAGGTTTGGTATTAGAAGCATAGAGATATCACATCTCATGCTATAGGAAGGGTCTCAGGATTGGAATGGGAAGGACTTGGATGTCACATCTCATGCTATAGGGAGGGTCTCAAGTTTGATATTAGAAGCATTGAGATAACAAATCTCATGATATCGGAAGGGTCTCAGGATTGGAATGGGAAGGAGTTGGATATCACATCTCATGATAAAGGAAGGGTCTAAGGTTTGGAAGGGGAAGGATTTGGATATCACATCTCATGTTATAGGACGGGTCTCAGGTTTGGTATTAGAAGCATTGAGATATCAAGTCTCATGGTATAAGAAGGGTCTCAGAATTGGAATGGGAAGGAGTTGGATATCACACCTCAAGCTATAGGAAGGGTCTCAGGATTGGAATGGGAAGGAGTTTGATATCACATCTCATGCCATAGTATGGGTCTCAGGTTTGGTAGAAGCATTGGGATATCACATCTCATGCTATCGGAAGGGTATCAGTATTGGATTTGGAAGAAGTTGGATATCCCATCTCATGCTATAGGAAGGGTCTCAGGTTGGAATGGGAAGGAGTTGGATATCACATTTCATGTTACAGGAAGGGTCTCAGGATTGGAATGGGAAGGACTTGGATATCATATCTCATGCTATAGGACGGTCTCAGGTTTGTTATTAGAATCATTGAGATATCATATTGCATGCTGTAGGAAGGGTCTAAGGATTGGAATGGGAAGGACTTGGATATCACATCTCATGCTATAGATAGGCTCTTAGGTTTGGAAAGGGAAGGAGTTGGATATCACATTTCATGTTAGAGGAAGGATCTCAGGTTTGGTATTAGAAGCATTGAGATATCACATCTCATGCTATAGGAAGGGTCTCAGGATTGGAATGGGAAGTAGTTGGATATCACATCTCATGCTATAGGAAGGGTCTCAGGTTTGGTATAAGCATTGAGATATCACATCTCATGCTATAGGACGGGTCTCAGGATTGGAATGGAAGGAGTTGGATATCACATCTCATGTTATAGGAAGGATCTCAGGTTTGGTATTAGAAGCATTGAGACATCACATCTCATGCTATAGGAAGGGTCTCAGGGTTGGAATGGGAAGGAGTTGGATATCACATCTCATCCAATAGGAAGGGTCTCAGGTTTGGAATGGGAAGGAATTGGATATCACATCTCATGTTATAGGAAGGATCTCAGGTTTGGTATTAGAAGCATTGAGATATCACATCTCATGCTATAGGAAGGGTCTCAGGATTGGAATGTGAAGGATTTGGATATCACTTCTCATGCTAAAGGAAGGGTCTCAGGTTTGGTAGAAGCATTGAGATATCACATCTCTGCTATCGGAAGGGTCTCAGGATTGGATTGGGAAGGAGTTGGATATCCCTTCTCATGCTATAGGAAGGGTCTCAGGATTTGAATGGGAAGGAGTTGGATATCACATCTCATGTTATAGGAAGGGTTTCAGGATTGGAATGGGAAGGATTTGGATATCACATCTCTTGCTATAGGAAGGGTCTCAGGATTGGAATGGGTAGGAGTTGGATATTACTTTCTTGCTATAGGAAGGGTCTCATGTTTGGAATGGGAAGCAGTTGGATATCACATATGCTATAGTTAATGTCTCAGGTTTGGAACGGGAAGGAGTTGGATATCACATCTCATGTTATAGGAAGGGTCTCAGGTTTGGTATAAGCATTGAGATATCACATCTCTGCTTTCGGAAGCGGCTCAGGATTGGAATGGGAAGGAGTTGGATATCCCATCTCATGTTATAGGAAGAGTCTCTGGTTTGGTATTAGAATCATTGAGATATCACATCGCATGCTGTAGGAAGGGTCTACGGATTGGAATGGGATGGACTTGGATATCACATCTCATGCTATAGGTAGGCTCTCAGGTTTGGTATAAGCATTGAGATATCACATCTCATGCTATAGGAAGGGTCTCAGGATTGGAATGGGAAGGAATTGGATATCACATCTCATGCTATAGGAAGGGTCTCAGATTTGGTATAAGCATTGAGATATCACATCTCATGCTAAAGAAAGGGTCTCAGGATTGGAATGGGAAGGAGTTGTATATGACATCTCAGGCCATAGGAAGGGTCTCAGGTTTGGTATAAGCATTGAGATATCACATCTCTGCTATCGGAAGGGTCTCAGGATTGGAATGGGAAGGAGTTGGATATCCCATCTCATGTTATAGGAATGGTCTCAGGTTTGGTATTAGAAGCATAGAGATATCACATCTCATGCTATAGGAAGGGTCTCAGGATTGGAATGGGAAGGACTTGGATGTCACATCTCATGCTATAGGGAGGGTCTCAAGTTTGATATTAGAAGCATTGAGATAACAAATCTCATGATATCGGAAGGGTCTCAGGATTGGAATGGGAAGGAGTTGGATATCACATCTCATGATAAAGGAAGGGTCTAAGGTTTGGAAGGGGAAGGATTTGGATATCACATCTCATGTTATAGGACGGGTCTCAGGTTTGGTATTAGAAGCATTGAGATATCAAGTCTAATGGTATAAGAAGGGTCTCAGAATTGGAATGGGAAGGAGTTGGATATCACACCTCAAGCTATAGGAAGGGTCTCAGGATTGGAATGGGAAGGAGTTTGATATCACATCTCATGCCATAGTATGGGTCTCAGGTTTGGTAGAAGCATTGGGATATCAGATCTCATGCTATCGGAAGGGTATCAGTATTGGATTTGGAAGAAGTTGGATATCCCATCTCATGCTATAGGAAGGGTAATAGGTTGGAATGGGAAGGAGTTGGATATCACATTTCATGTTATAGGAAGGGTCTCAGGATTGGAATGGGAAGGACTTGGATATCATATCTCATGCTATAGGAAGGCTCTCAGGTTTGGAAGGGGAAGGAGTTGGATATCACATCTCAAGCTATAGGAAGGGTCTCAGGATTGGAATGGGAAGGAGTTGGATATCACATCTCAAGCTATAGGAAGGGTCTCAGGTTTGGTATAAGCATTGAGATATCACATCTCATGCTATAGGAAGGGTCTCAGGATTGGAATGGGAAGGAGTTGGATATCACATCTCATGTTATAGGAAATATCTCAGGTTTGGTATTAGAAGCATTGAGACATCACATCTCATGTTATAGGAAGGGTCTCAGGATTGGAATGGGAAGAAGTTGGATATCACATCTCATGCTATAGGAAGGGTCTCAGGTTTGGTATAAGCATTGAGATATCACATCTCATGCTATAGGAAGGGTCTCAGGATTGGAATGGGAAGGAGTTGTATATGACATCTCATGCCATAGGAAGGGTCTCAGGTTTGGTATAAGCATTGAGATATCACATCACATGCTATAGGAAGGGTCTCAGGATTGGAATGGGAAGGACTTGGATATCACATCTCATGCTATAGGCAGGGCCTCAGGTTTGGAAAGGGAAGGAGATGGATATCACATTTCATGTTAGCGATAGGATCTCAGGTTTGGTATTAGAGGCATTGAGATATCACATCTTATGCTATCAGAAGGGTCTCAGGATTGGAATGGTAAGGAGTTGTATATCACATCTCATGCTAAATGGAGGGTCTCAGGTTTGGAAGGGGAAGGATTTGGAAATCACATCTCAAGTTATAGGAAGGATCTCAGGTTTGGTATTGGAAGCATTGAGATATCACATCTCATGCTATCGGAAGTATCTCAGGTTTGGTATTAGAGGCATTGAGATATCACATCTCATGCTATCAGAAGGGTCTCAGGATTGGAATGGTAAGGAGTTGTATATCACATCTCATGCTAAATGGAGGGTCTCAGGATTGGAATGGGAAGGAGTTGGATATCACATCTCATGTTATTGGAAGGATCTCAGGTTTGGTATTAGAAGCATTGAGACATCACATCTCATGCTATAGGAAGGGTCTCAGGATTGGAATGGGAAGGAGTTGGATATCACATCTCATGCTATAGGAAGGGTCTCAGATTTGGTATAAGCATTGAGATATCACATCTCATGCTATAGGAAGGGTCTCAGGATTGGATTGGGAAGGAGTTGTATATGACATCTCATGTTATAGGAAGGGTCTCAGGTTTGGTATTAGAAGCATTGAGATATCACATCTCATGCTATAGGAAGGGTCTCAGGATTGGAATGGGGAGGACTTGGATGTCACATCTCATGCTATAGGGAGGGTCTCAAGTTTGATATTAGAAGCATTGAGATAACAAATCTCATGATATCGGAAGGGTCTCAGGATTGGAATGGGAAGGAGTTGAATATCACATCTCATGATAAAGGAAGGGTCTAAGGTTTGGAAGGGGAAAGATTTGGATATCACATCTCATGTTATAGGACGGGTCTCAGGTTTGGTATAAGCATTGAGATATCACTTCTCATGCTATAGGAAGGGTCTCAGAATTGGAATGGGAAGGAGTTGGATATCACATCTCAAGCTATAGGAAGAGTCTCAGGATTGGAATTGGAATGAGTTTGATATCACATCTCATGCCATAGTATGGGTCTCAGGTTTGGTAGAAGCATTGGGATATCACATCTCATGCTATTGGAAGGGTATCAGTATTGGATTTGGAAGGAGTTGGATATCCCATCTCATGCTATAGGAAGGGTCTCAGGTTGGAATGGGAAGGAGTTGGATATCACATTTCATGTTATAGGAAGGGTCTCAGGATTGGAATGGGAAGGACTTGGATATCATATCTCATGCTATAGGAAGGCTCTCAGGTTTGGAAGGGGAAGGAGTTGGATATCACATTTCATGTTAGAGGAAGGATCTCAGGTTTGGTATTAGAGGCCTTGAGATATCACATCTCATGCTATAGGAAGGGTCTCAGGATTGGAATGGGAAGGAGTTGGATATCACATCTCAAGCTTTAGGAAGGGTCTCAGGTTTGGTATAAGCATTGACATAGCACATCTCATGCTATAGGAAGGGTCTCAGGATTGGAATGGGAAGGAGTTGGATATCACATCTCATGTTATAGGAAAGATCTCAGGTTTGGTATTAGAAGCATTGAGACATCACATCTCATGTTATAGGAAGGGTCTCAGGATTGGAATGGGAAGAAGTTGGATATCACATCTCATGCTATAGGAAGGGTCTCAGGTTTGGAAGGGGGAGGAGTTGGATATCCAATCTCATGTTATAGGACCGGTCTCAGGTTTGGTATTAGAAGCATTGAGATATCACATCGCATGCTGTAGGAAGGTTCTCAGGTTTGGTATTAGAAGCATTGAGACATCACATCTCATGCTATAGGAAGGGTCTCAGGATTGGAATGGGAAGGACTTGGATATCACATCTCATGCTATAGATAGGCTCTCAGGTTTGGAAAGTGAAGGAGTTGGATATCACATTTCCTGTTAGAGGAAGGATCTCAGGTTTGGTATTAGAGGCATTGAGATATCATCTCAGGCTATAGGAAGGGTCTCAGGATTTGTTATAAGCACTGAGATATCACATCTCATGCTATAGGAAGGGTCTCAGGATTGGAATGGAAGGAGTTGGATATCACATCACATGCTAGGAAGGGTCTCAGGATTGGAATGGGAAGGAGTTGGATATCACATCTCTGCTATCGAAAGGGTCTCAGGATTGGAATGGGAAGGAGTTGGATATCCCATCTCATGTTATAGGAAGAGTCTCAGGTTTGGTATTAGAAGCATTGAGATATCACATCTCATGCTATAGGAAGTGTCTCAGGATTGGAATGGGAAGGACTTGGGTATCACATCTCATGCTATAGGGAGGTTCTCAAGTTTGATATTAGAAGCATTGAGATATCACATCTCATGCTATAGGAAGGGTCTCAGGATTGGAATGGGAAGGAGTTGGATATCACATCTCATGCTATAGGAAGGGTCTCAGGTTTGGTATAAGCAGTGAGATATCACATCTCATGCTATAGGAAGTGTCTCAGGATTGGAATGGGAAGGAGTTGGATATCACATCTCATGTTATAGGAAGGATCTCAGGTTTGGTATAAGCATTGAGATATCACATCTCTGCTATCGGAAGGGTCTCAGGATTGGAATGGGAAGGACTTGGATATCACATCTCATGCTATAGGAAGGGTCTCAAGTTTGATATTAGAAGCTTTGAGATATCACATATGATATCGGAAGGGTCTCAGGATTGGAATGGGAAGGAGTTGGATATCACATCTCATGATAAAGGAAGGGTCTAAGGTTTGGAAGGGGAAGGATTTGGATATCACATCTCATGTTATATTACGAGTCTCAGGTTTGGTATTAGAAGCATTGAGATATCAAGTCTCAGAGTATAGGAAGGGTCTCAGAATTGGAATGGGAAGGAGTTGGATATCACATCTCAAGCTATAGGAAGGGTCTCAGGATTGGAATGGGAAGGACTTGGATATCACATCTCATGCTATAGGAAGGCTCTCAGGTTTAGAAGGGGAAAGAGTTGGATATCACATTTCATGTTAGAGGTAGGATCTCAGGTTTGGTATTAGAGGCATTGAGATATCACATCTCATGCTATCAGAAAGGTCTCAGGAATGGAATGGGAAGGAGTTGGATATCACATCTCATGCTAAACGGAGGGTCTCAGGTTTGGAAGGGGAAGGATTTGGATATCACATCTCATGTTATAGGAAGGATCTCAGGTTTGGTATTAGAAGCATTGAGATATCACATCTCATGCTATCGGAAGGATCTCAGGTTTGGTATTAGAAGCATTGAGATATCACATCTCATGCTATCAGAAGGGTCTCAGGATTGGAATGGGAAGGAGTTGGATATCACATCTCATGCTAAAGGGAGGGTCTCAGGTTTGGAAGGGGAAGGATTTGGATATCACATCTCATGTTATAGGAAGGATCTCAGGTTTGGTATTAGAAGCATTGAGATATCACATCTCATGCTATCGGAAGGATCTCAGGTTTGGTATTAGAAGCATTGAGATATCACATCTCATGCTATCGGAAGGATCTCAGGTTTGGTATTAGAAGCATTGAGATATCACATCTCATGCTATCAGAAGGGTCTCAGGTTTGGAAGGGGAAGGATTTGGATATCACATCTCATGTTATCGGAAGGATCTCACGTTTGGTATTAGAAGTATTGAGATATCATATCTCATGCTATAGGAAGGGTCTCAGGATTGGAATGGGAAAGAGTTGGATATCACATCTCATGCTATAGGGAGTGTCTCAGGATTGGAATGGGAAGGACTTAGATATCACATATCATGCTATAGGGAGGGTCTCAGTTTTGATATTAGAAGCATTGAGATATCACATCTCATGCTATCGGAAGTGTCTCAGGATTGGAAAGGGAAGGAGCTGGTTATCACATCTCATGCTAAAGGAAGGGTGTCAGGTTTGGAATGGGAAGGATTTGGATATCACATCTCGTTATAGGAAGGGTCTCAGGTTTGGTAAAAGCATTGAGATATCACATCTCTGCTATCAGAAGTGTCTCAGGATTGGAATGGGAAGGAGTTGGATATCCCATCTCTTGTTATAGGACGGGTCTCAGGTTTGTTATTAGAATCATTTAGATATCATATTGCATGCTGTGGGAAGGGTCTAAGGGTTGGAATGGGAAGGACTTGGATATCACATCTCATGCTATAGATAGGCTCTTAGGTTTGGAAAGGGAAGGAGTTGGATATCACATTTCATGTTAGAGGAAGGATCTCAGGTTTGGTATTAGAAGCATTGAGATATCACATCTCATGCTATAGGAAGGGTCTCAGTATTGGAATGGGAAGTAGTTGGATATCACATCTCATGCTATAGGAAGGGTCTCAGGTTTGGTATAAGCATTGAGATATCACATCTCATGCTATAGGACGGGTCTCAGGATTGGAATGGAAGGAGTTGGATATCACATCTCATGTTATAGGAAGGATCTCAGGTTTGGTATTAGAAGCATTGAGACATCACATCTCATGCTATAGGAAGGGTCTCAGGGTTGGAATGGGAAGGAGTTGGATATCACCTCTCATCCAATAGGAAGGGTCTCAGGTTTGGAATGGGAAGGAATTGGATATCACATCTTATGTTATAGGAAGGATCTCAGGTTTGGTATTAGAAGCATTGAGATACATCTCATGCTATAGGAAGGGTCTCAGGATTGGAATGTGAAGGATTTGGATATCACATCTCATGCTAAAGGAAGGGTCTCGGGTTTGGTAGAAGCATTGAGATATCACATCTCTGCTATCGGAAGGGTCTCAGGATTGGATTGGGAAGGAGTTGGATATCCCTTTTCATGCTATAGGAAGGGTCTCAGGATTTGAATGGCAAGGAGTTGGATATCACATCTCATGCCATAGGAAGGGTCTCAGGTTTGGTATAAGCATTGAGATATCACATCTCTGCTATCGGAAGGGTCTCAGGATTGGATTGGGAAGGAGTTGGATATCCCTTCTCATGCTATAGGAAGTGTCTCAGGTTGGAATGGGAAGGAGTTGGATATCACATCTCATGTTATAGGAAGGGTCTCAGGATTGGAATGGGAAGGATTTGGATATCACATCTCTTGCTATAGGAAGGGTCTCAGGATTGGAATGGGTAGGAGGTGGATATTACTTTCTTGCTATAGGAAGGGTCTCATGTTTGGAATGGGAAGGAGTTGGATATCACATATGCTATAGTTAGTGTCTCAGGTTTGGAACGGGAAGGAGTTGGATATCACATCTCATGTTATAGGAAGGGTCTCAGGTTTGGTATAAGCATTGAGATATCACATCTCTGCTATCGGAAGCGGCTCAGGATTGGAATGGGAAGGAGTTGGATATCCCATCTCATGTTATAGTAAGAGTCTCTGGTTTGGTATTAGAATCATTGAGATATCACATCGCATGCTGTAGGAAGGGTCTAAGGATTGGAATGGGATGGACTTGGATATCACATCTCATGCTATAGGTAGGCTCTCAGGTTTGGTATAAGCATTGAGATATCACATCTCATACTATAGGAAGGGTCTCAGGATTGGAATGGGAAGCAGTTGTATATGACATCTCAGGCCATAGGAAGGGTCTCAGGTTTGGTATAAGCATTGAGATATCACATCTCTGCTATCGGAAGGGTCTCAGGATTGGAATGGGAAGGAGTTGGATATCCCATCTCATGTTATAGGAAGGGTCTCAGGTTTGGTATTAGAAGCATAGAGATATCACATCTCATGCTATAGGAAAGGTCTCAGGATTGGAATGGGAAGGACTTGGATGTCACATGCTATAGGGAGGGTCTCAAGTTTGATATTAGAAGCATTGAGATAACAAATCTCATGATATCGGAAGGGTCTCAGGACTGAAATGGGAAGGAGTTGGATACCACATCTCATGATAAAGGAAGGGTCTAAGGTTTGGAAGGGGAAGGATTTGGATACCACATCTCATGTTATAGGACGGGTCTCAGGTTTGGTATTAGAAGCATTGAGATATCAAATCTCATGGTATAAGAAGGGTCTCAGAATTGGAATGGGAAGGAGTTGGATATCACACCTCAAGCTATAGGAAGGGTCTCAGGATTGGAATGGGAAGGAGTTTGATATCACATCTCATGCCATAGTATGGGTCTCAGGTTTGGTAGAAGCATTGGGATATCACATCTCATGCTATCGGAAGGGTATCAGTATTGGATTTGGAAGAAGTTGGATATCCCATCTCATGCTATAGGAAGGGTCTCAGGTTGGAATGGGAAGGAGTTGGATATCATATCTCATGCTATAGGACGGGTCTCAGGTTTGTTATTAGAATCATTGAGATATCATATTGCATGCTGTAGGAAGGGTCTAAGGATTGGAATGGGAAGGACTTGGATATCACATCTCATGCTATAGGAAGGCTCTCAGGTTTGGAAAGGGAAGGAGTTGGATATCACATTTCATGTTAGAGGTAGGATCTCAGGTTTGGTATTAGAGGCATTGAGATATCACATCTCATGCTATCAGAAGGGTCTCAGGCTTGGAATGGGAAGGAGTTGGATATCACGTCTCATGCTAAAGGGAGGGTCTCAGGTTTGGAAGGGGAAGGATTTGGATATCACATCTCATGTTATAGGAAGGGTCTCAGGATTGGAATGGGAAGGATTTTTATATCACATCTCTTGCTATAGGAAGGGTCTCAGGTTTTTTATTAGAAACATTGAGATATCACATCTCATGCTATAGGAAGGGTTTCAGGATTGGAATGGGAAGGAGTTGGATATCACATTTCATGTTAGAGGAAGGATCTCAGGTTTGGTATTAGAAGCATTGAGATATCACATCTCATGCTATAGGAAGGGTCTCAGGATTGGAATGGGAAGTAGTTGGATATCACATCTCATGCTATAGGATGGGTCTCAGGATTGGAATGGAAGGAGTTGGATATCACATCTCATGTTATAGGAAGGATCTCAGGTTTGGTATTAGAAGCATTGAGACATCACATCTCATGCTATAGGAAGGGTCTCAGGGTTGGAATGGGAAGGAGTTGGATATCACATCTCATCCAATAGGAAGGGTCTCAGGTTTGGAATGGGAAGGAATTGGATATCACATCTCATGTTATAGGAAGGATCTCAGGTTTGGTATTAGAAGCATTGAGATATCACATCTCATGCTATAGGAAGGGACTCAGGATTGGAATGTGAAGGATTTGGATATCACATCTCATGCTAAAGGAAGGGTCTCAGGTTTGGTAGAAGCATTGAGATATCACGTCTCTGCTATCGGAAGGGTCTCAGGATTGGATTGGGAAGGAGTTGGATATCCCTTCTCATGCTATAGGAAGGGTCTCAGGATTTGAATGGGAAGGAGTTGGATATCACATCTCATGTTATAGGAAGGGTCTCAGGATTGGAATGGGAAGGATTTGGATATCACATCTCTTGCTATAGGAAGGGTCTCAGGATTGGAATGGGTAGGAGTTGGATATTACTTTCTTGCTATAGGAAGGGTCTCATGTTTGGAATTGGAAGTAGTTGGATATCACATATGCTATAGTTAGTGTCTCAGGTTTGGAACGGGAAGGAGTTGGATATCACATCTCATGTTATAGGAAGGGTCTCAGGTTTGGTATAAGCATTGAGAAATCACATCTCTGCTATCGGAAGCGGCTCAGGATTGGAATGGGAAGGAGTTGGATATCCCATCTCATGTTATAGAAGAGTCTCTGGTTTGGTATTAGAATCATTGAGACATCACATCTCATGCTATAGGAAGGGTCTCAGGATTGGAATGGGAAGGAGTTGGATATCACATCTCATGTTATAGGAAGGATCTCAGGTTTGGTATTAGAAGCATTGAGACATCACATCTCATGCTATAGGAAGGGTCTCAGGATTGGAATGGGAAGGAGATGGATATCACATCTCATGCTATAGGAAGGGTCTCACATTTGGTATAAGCATTGAGATATCACATCTCATGCTATAGGAAGGGTCTCAGGATTGGATTGGGAAGGAGTTGTATATGACATCTCAGGCCATAGGAAGGGTCTCAGGATTGGTATAAGCATTGAGATATCACATCTCTGCTATCGGAAGGGTCTCAGGATTGGAATGGGAAGGAGTTGGATATCCCATCTCATGTTATAGGAAGGGTCTCAGGTTTGGTATTAGAAGCATTGAGATATCACATCTCATGCTATAGGAAGGGTCTCAGGATTGGAATGGGGAGGACTTGGATGTCACATCTCATGCTATAGGGAGGGTCTCAAGTTTGATATTAGAAGCATTGAGATAACAAATCTCATGATATCGGAAGGGTCTCAGGATTGGAATGGGAAGGAGTTGGATATCACATCTCATGATAAAGGAAGGGTCTAAGGTTTGGAAGGGGAAAGATTTGGATATCACATCTCATGTTATAGGACGGGTCTCAGGTTTGGTATTAGAAGCATTGAGATATCAAGTCTCATGGCATAGGAAGGGTCTCAGAATTGGAATGTGAAGGAGTTGGATATCACATCTCAAGCTATAGGAAGAGTCTCAGGATTGGAATGGGAAGGAGTTTGATATCACATCTCATGCCATAGTATGGGTCTCAGGTTTGGTAGAAGCATTGGGATATCACATCTCATGCTATTGGAAGGGTATCAGTATTGGATTTGGAAGGAGTTGGATATCCCATCTCATGCTATGGGAAGGGTCTCAGGTTGGAATGGGAAGGAGTTGGATATCACATTTCATATTATAGGAAGGGTCTCAGGATTGGAATGGGAAGGACTTGGATATCATATCTCATGCTATCGGAAGGCTCTCAGGTTTGGAAGGGGAAGGAGTTGGATATCACATTTCATGTTAGAGGAAGGATCTCAGGTTTGGTATTAGAGGCCTTGAGATATCACATCTCATGCTATAGGAAGGGTCTCAGGATTGGAATGGGAAGGAGTTGGATATCACATCTCAAGCTTTAGGAAGGGTCTCAGGTTTGGTATAAGCATTGAGATAGCACATCTCATGCTATAGGAAGGGTCTCAGGATTGGAATGGGAAGGAGTTGGATATCACATCTCATGTTATAGGAAGGATCTCAGGTTTGGTATTAGAAGCATTGAGACATCACATCTCATGCTATAGGAAGGGTCTCAGGATTGGAATGGGAAGGAGTTGGATATCACATCTCATGCTATAGGAAGGGTCTCAGATTTGGTATAAGCATTGAGATATCACATCTCTGCTATCGGAAGGGTCTCAGGATTGGAATGGGAAGGAGTTGGATATCCGATCTCATGCTATAGGGAGGGTCTCAATTTTGATATTAGAAGCATTGAGATAACAAATCTCATGATATCGGAAGGGTCTCAGGATTGGAATGGGAAGGAGTTGGATATCACATCTCATGATAAAGGAAGGGTCTAAGGTTTGGAAGGGGAAAGATTTGGATATCACATCTCATGTTATAGGACGGGTCTCAGGTTTGGTATTAGAAGCATTGAGATATCAAGTCTCATGGTATAGGACGGGTCTCAGAATTGGAATGGGAAGGAGTTGGATATCACATCTCAAGCTATAGGAAGAGTCTCAGGATTGGAATGGGAAGGAGTTTGATATCACATCTCATGCCATAGTATGGTTCTCAGGTTTGATAGAAGCATTGGGATATCACATCTCATGCTATTGGAAGGGTATCAGTATTGGATTTGGAAGGAGTTGGATATCCCATCTCATGCTATAGGAAGGGTCTCAGGTTGGAATGGGAAGGAGTTGGATATCACATTTCATGTTATAGGAAGGGTCTCAGGATTGGAATGGGAAGGACTTGGATATCATATCTCATGCTATAGGAAGGCTCTCAGGTTTGGAAGGAGAAGGAGTTGGATATCACATTTCATGTTAGAGGAAGGATCTCAGGTTTGGTATTAGAAGCATTGAGATATCACATCTCATGCTATCGGAAGGATCTCAGGTTTGGTATTAGAAGCATTGAGATATCACATCTCATGCTATCAGAAGGGTCTCAGGATTGGAATGGGAAGGAGTTGGATATCACATCTCATGCTAAAGGGAGGGTCTCAGGTTTGGAAGGGGAAGGATTTGGATATCACATCTCATGTTATCGGAAGGATCTCACGTTTGGTATTAGAAGTATTGAGATATCATAACTCATGCTATAGGAAGGGTCTCAGGATTGGAATGGGAAGGACTTAGATATCACATATGCTATAGGGAGGGTCTCAGGATTGGAATGGGAAGGACTTAGATATCACATATCATGCTATAGGGAGGGTCTCAGTTTTGATATTAGAAGCATTGAGATATCACATCTCATGCTATCGGAAGTGTCTCAGGATTGGAATGGGAAGGAGCTGGATATCACATCTCATGCTAAAGGAAGGGTCTCAGGTTTGGAACGGGAAGGATTTGGATATCACATCTCATGTTATAGGAAGGGTCTCAGGTTTGGTATAAGCATTGAGATATCACATCTCTGCTATCGGAAGTGTCTCAGGATTGGAATGGGAAGGAGTTGGATATCCCATCTCATGTTATAGGACGGGTCTCAGGTTTGTTATTAGAATCATTGAGATATCATATTGCATGCTGTAGGAAGGGTCTAAGGGTTGGAATGGGAAGGACTTGGATATCACATCTCATGCTATAGATAGGCTCTTAGGTTTGGAAAGGGAAGGAGTTGGATATCACATTTCATGTTAGAGGAAGGATCTCAGGTTTGGTATTAGAAGCATTGAGATATCACATCTCATGCTATAGGAAGGGTCTCAGGATTGGAATGGGAAGTAGTTGGATATCACATCTCATGCTATAGGAAGGGTCTCAGGTTTGGTATAAGCATTGAGATATCACATCTGATGCTGTAGGACGGGTCTCAGGATTGGAATGGAAGGAGTTGGATATCACATCTCATGTTATAGGAAGGATCTCAGGTTTGGTATTAGAAGCATTGAGACATCACATCTCATGCTATAGGAAGGGTCTCAGGGTTGGAATGGGAAGGAGTTGGATATCACATCTCACCCAATAGGAAGGGTCTCAGGTTTGGAATGGGAAGGAATTGGATATCACATCTCATGTTATAGGAAGGATCTCAGGTTTGGTATTAGAAGCATTGAGATATCACATCTCATGCTATAGGAAGGGTCTCAGGATTGGAATGTGAAGGATTTGGATATCACATCTCATGCTAAAGGAAGGGTCTCAGGTTTGGTAGAAGCATTGAGATATCACGTCTCTGCTATCGGAAGGGTCTCAGGATTGGATTGGGAAGGAGTTGGATATCCCTTCTCATGCTATAGGAAGGGTCTCCGGATTTGAATGGCAAGGAGTTGGATATCACATCTCATGCCATAGGAAGGGTCTCAGGTTTGGTATAAGCATTGAGATATCACATCTCTGCTATCGGAAGGGTCTCAGGATTGGATTGGGAAGGAATTGGATATCCCTTCTCATGCTATAGGAAGTGTCTCAGGTTGGAAGGGGAAGGAGTTGGATATCACATCTCATGTTATAGGAAGGGTCTCAGTATTGGAATGGGAAGGATTTGGATATCACATCTCTTGCTACAGGAAGGGTCTCAGGATTGGAATGGGTAGGAGTTGGATATTACTTTCTTGCTATAGGAAGGGTCTCATGTTTGGAATGGGAAGGAGTTGGATATCACATATGCTATAGTTAGTGTCTCAGGTTTGGAACGGGAAGGAGTTGGATATCACATCTCATGTTATAGGAAGGGTCTCAGGTTTGGTATAAGCATTGAGATATCACATCTCTGCTATCGGAAGCGGCTCAGGATTGGAATGGGAAGGAGTTGGATATCCCATCTCATGTTATAGTAAGAGTCTCTGGTTTGGTATTAGAATCATTGAGATATCACATCGCATGCTGTAGGAAGGGTCTAAGGATTGGAATGGGATGGACTTGGATATCACATCTCATGCTATAGGTAGGCTCTCAGGTTTGGTATAAGCATTGAGATATCACATCTCATGCTATAGGAAGGGTCTCAGGATTGGAATGGGAAGGATTTGGATATCACATCTCATGCTATAGGAAGGGTCTCAGATTTGGTATAAGCATTGAGATATCACATCTCATGCTAAAGGAAGGGTCTCAGGATTGGAATGGGAAGGAGTTGTATATGACATCTCAGGCCATAGGAAGGGTCTCAGGTTTGGTATAAGCATTGAGATATCACATCTCTGCTATCGGAAGGGTCTCAGGATTGGAATGGGAAGGAGTTGGATATCCCATCTCATGTTATAGGAAGGGTCTCAGGTTTGGTATTAGAAGCATAGAGATATCACATTTCATGCTATAGGAAGGGTCTCAGGATTGAAATGGGAAGGAGTTGGATATCACACCTCAAGCTATAGGAAGGGTCTCAGGATTGGAATGGGAAGGAGTTTGATATCACATCTCATGCCATAGTATGGGTCTCAGGTTTGGTAGAAGCATTGGGATATCACATCTCATGCTATCGGAAGGGTATCAGTATTGGATTTGGAAGAAGTTGGATATCCCATCTCTTGCTATAGGAAGGGTCTCAGGTTGGAATGGGAAGGAGTTGGATATCACATTTCATGTTATAGGAAGGGTCTCAGGATTGGAATGGGAAGGACTTGGATATCATATCTCATGCTATAGGATGGGTCTCAGGTTTGTTATTAGAATCATTGAGATATCATATTGAATGCTGTAGGAAGGGTCTAAGGATTGGAATGGGAAGGACTTGGATATCA
Source organism: Ambystoma mexicanum (assembly GCF_040938575.1). Classification (NCBI taxonomy): domain Eukaryota; kingdom Metazoa; phylum Chordata; class Amphibia; order Caudata; family Ambystomatidae; genus Ambystoma; species Ambystoma mexicanum. The sequence goes on from NC_090936.1 coordinate 347,288,644, forward strand.
CATCTCATGCTATAGATAGGCTCTCAGGTTTGGAAAGGGAAGGAGTTGGATATCACATTTCATGTTAGAGGAAGGATCTCAGGTTTGGTATTAGAAGCATTGAGACATCACATCTCATGCTATAGGAAGGGTCTCAGGGTTGGAATGGGAAGGAGTTGGATATCGCATCTCATCCAATAGGAAGGGTCTCAGGTTTGGAATGGGAAGGAATTGGATATCACATCTCATGTTATAGGAAGGATCTCAGGTTTGGTATTAGAAGCATTGAGATATCACATCTCATGCTATAGGAAGGGTCTCAGGATTGGAATGGAAGGAGTTGGATATCACATCTCATGTTATAGGAAGGATCTCAGGTTTGGTATTAGAAGCATTGAGACATCACATCTCATGCTATAGGAAGGGTTGGAATGGGAAGGAGTTGGATATCGCATCTCATCCAATAGGAAGGGTCTCAGGTTTGGAATGGGAAGGAATTGGATATCACATTTCATGTTATAGGAAGGATCTCAGGTTTGGTATTAGAAGCATTGAGATATCACATCTCATGCTATAGGAAGGGTCTCAGGATTGGAATGTGAAGGATTTGGATATCACATCTCATGCTAAAGGAAGGGTCTCAGGTTTGGTAGAAGCATTGAGATATCAGATCTCTGCTATCGGAAGGGTCTCAGGATTGGATTGGGAAGGAGTTGGATATCCCTTCTCATGCTATAGGAAGGGTCTCAGGATTTGAATGGGAAGGAGTTGGATATCACATCTCATGTTATAGGAAGGGTCTCAGGATTGGAATGGGAAGGATTTGGATATCACATCTCTTGCTATAGGAAGGGTCTCAGGATTGGAATGGGTAGGAGTTGGATATTACATTCTTGCTATAGGAAGGGTCTCATGTTTGGAATGGGAAGCAGTTGGATATCACATATGCTATAGTTAGTGTCTCAGGTTTGGAACGGGAAGGAGTTGGATATCACATCTCATGTTATAGGAAGGGTCTCAGGTTTGGTATAAGCATTGAGATATCACATCTCTGCTATCGGAAGCGGCTCAGGATTGGAATGGGAAGGAGTTGGATATCCCATCTCATGTTATAGGAAGAGTCTCTGGTTTGGTATTAGAATCATTGAGATATCACATCGCATGCTGTAGGAAGGGTCTAAGGATTGGAATGGGGTGGACTTGGATATCACATCTCATGCTATAGGTAGGCTCTCAGGTTTGGTATAAGCATTGAGATATCACATCTCATGCTATAGGAAGGGTCTCAGGATTGGAATGGGAAGGAATTGGATATCACATCTCATGCTATAGGAAGGGTCTCAGATTTGGTATAAGCATTGAGATGTCACATCTCATGCTAAAGGAAGGGTCTCAGGATTGGAATGGGAAGGTGTTGTATATGACATCTCAGGCCATAGGAAGGGTCTCAGGTTTGGTATAAGCATTGAGATATCACATCTCTGCTATCGGAAGGGTCTCAGGATTGGAATGGGAAGGAGTTGGATATCCCATCTCATGTTATAGGAATGGTCTCAGGTTTGGTATTAGAAGCATAGAGATATCACATCTCATGCTATAGGAAGGGTCTCAGGATTGGAATGGGAAGGACTTGGATGTCACATCTCATGCTATAGGGAGGGTCTAAAGTTTGATATTAGAAGCATTGAGATAACAAATCTCATGATATCGGAAGGGTCTCAGGATTGGAATGGGAAGGAGTTGGATATCACATCTCATGATAAAGGAAGGGTCTAAGGTTTGGAAGGGGAAGGATTTGGATATCACATCTCATGTTATAGGACGGGTCTCAGGTTTGGTATTAGAAGCATTGAGATATCAAGTCTCATGGTATAAGAAGGGTCTCAGAATTTGAATGGGAAGGAGTTGGATATCACACCTCATGCTATAGGAAGGGTCTCAGGATTGGAATGGGAAGGAGTTTGATATCACATCTCATGCCATAGTATGGGTCTCAGGTTTGGTAGAAGCATTGGGATATCACATCTCATGCTATCGGAAGGGTATCAGTATTGGATTTGGAAGAAGTTGGATATCCCATCTCATGCTATAGGAAGGGTCTCAGGTTGGAATGGGAAGGAGTTGGATATCACATTTCATGTTATAGGAAGGGTCTCAGGATTGGAATGGGAAGGACTTGGATATCATATCTCATGCTATAGGAAGGCTCTCAGGTTTGGAAGGGGAAGGAGTTGGATATCACATTTCATGTTAGAGGAAGGATCTCAGGTTTGGTATTAGAGGCCTTGAGATATCACATCTCATGCTATAGGAAGGGTCTCAGGATTGGAATGGGAAGGAGTTGGATATCACATCTCAAGCTATAGGAAGGGTCTCAGGTTTGGTATAAGCATTGAGATATCACATCTCATGCTATAGGAAGGGTCTCAGGATTGGAATGGGAAGGAGTTGTATATGACATCTCATGCCATAGGAAGGGTCTCAGGATTGGTATAAGCATTGAGATATCACATCACATGCTATAGGAAGGGTCTCAGGATTGAAATGGGAAGGAGTTGGATATCACATCTCATGTTATAGGAAATATCTCAGGTTTGGTATTAGAAGCATTGAGACATCACATCTCATGTTATAGGAAGGGTCTCAGGATTGGAATGGGAAGAAGTTGGATATCACATCTCATGCTATAGGAAGGGTCTCAGGTTTGGTATAAGCATTGAGATATCACATCTCATGCTATAGGAAGGGTCTCAGGATTGGAATGGGAAGGAGTTGTATATGACATCTCATGCCATAGGAAGGGTCTCAGGATTGGTATAAGCATTGAGATATCACATCACATGCTATAGGAAGGGTCTCAGGATTGGAATGGGAAGGACTTGGATATCACATCTCATGCTATAGGCAGGGCCTCAGGTTTGGAAAGCGAAGGAGATGGATATCACATTTCATGTTAGAGATAGGATCTCAGGTTTGGTATTAGAGGCATTGAGATATCACATCTCATGCTATCAGAAGGGTCTCAGGATTGGAATGGGAAGGAGTTGTATATCACATCTCATGCTAAATGGGGGGTCTCAGGTTTGGAAGGGGAAGGATTTGAAAATCACATCTCATGTTATAGGAAGGATCTCAGGTTTGGTATTAGAAGCATTGAGATATCACATCTCATGCTATCGGAAGTATCTCAGGTTTGGTATTAGAGGCATTGAGATATCACATCTCATGCTATCATAAGGGTCTCAGGATTGGAATGGGAAGGAGTTGGATATCACATCTCATGTTATTGGAAGGATCTCAGGTTTGGTATTAGAAGCATTGAGACATCAAATCTCATGCTATAGGAAGGGTCTCAGGATTGGAATGGGAAGGAGTTGGATATCACATCTCATGCTATAGGAAGGGTCTCAGATTTGGTATAAGCATTGAGATATCACATCTCATGCTATAGGAAGGGTCTCAGGATTGGATTGGGAAGGAGTTGTATATGACATCTCATGTTATAGGAAGGGTCTCAGGTTTGGTTTTAGAAGCATTGAGATATCACATCTCATGCTATAGGAAGGGTCTCAGGATTGGAATGGGGAGGACTTGGATGTCACATCTCATGCTATAGGGAGGGTCTCAAGTTTGATATTAGAAGCATTGAGATAACAAATCTCATGATATCGGAAGGGTCTCAGGATTGGAATGGGAAGGAGTTGGATATCACATCTCATGATAAAGGAAGGGTCTAAGGTTTGGAAGGGGAATGATTTGGATATCACATCTCATGTTATAGGACGGGTCTCAGGTTTGGTATTAGAAGCATTGAGATATCAAGTCTCATGGCATAGGAAGGGTCTCAGAATTGGAATGGGAAGGAGTTGGATATCACATCTCAAGCTATAGGAAGAGTCTCAGGATTGGAATGGGAATGAGTTTGATATCACATCTCATGCCATAGTATGGGTCTCAGGTTTGGTAGAAGCATTGGGATATCACAATTCATGCTATTGGAAGGGTATCAGTATTGGATTTGGAAGGAGTTGGATATCCCATCTCATGCTATAGGAAGGGTCTCAGGTTGGAATGGGTAGGAGTTGGATATCACATTTCATGTTATAGGAAGGGTCTCAGGATTGGAATGGGAAGGACTTGGATATCATATCTCATGCTATAGGAAGGCTCTCAGGTTTGGAAGGGGAAGGAGTTGGATATCACATTTCATGTTAGAGGAAGGATCTCAGGTTTGGTATTAGAGGCCTTGAGATATCACATCTCATGCTATAGGAAGGGTCTCAGGATTGGAATGGGAAGGAGTTGGATATCACATCTCAAGCTTTAGGAAGGGTCTCAGGTTTGGTATAAGCATTGAGATAGCACATCTCATGCTATAGGAAGGGTCTCAGGATTGGAATGGGAAGGAGTTGGATATCACATCTCATGTTATAGGAAAGATCTCAGGTTTGGTATTAGAAGCATTGAGACATCACATCTCATGTTATAGGAAGGGTCTCAGGATTGGAATGGGAAGAAGTTGGATATCACATCTCATGCTATAGGAAGGGTCTCAGGTTTGGAAGGGGAAGGAGTTGGATATCCAATCTCATGTTATAGGACTGGTCTCAGGTTTGGTATTAGAAGCATTGAGATATCACATCGCATGCTGTAGGAAGGTTCTCAGGTTTGGTATGAGAAGCATTGAGACATCACATCTCATGCTATAGGAAGGGTCTCAGGATTGGAATGGGAAGGAGTTGGATATGACATCTCATGTTATAGGAAGGATCTCAGCTTTGGTATTAGAAGCATTGAGACATCACATCTCATGCTATAGGAAGGGTCTCAGGATTGGAATGGGAAGGAGTTGGATATCACATCTCATGCTATAGGAAGGGTCTCACATTTGGTATAAGCATTGAGATATCACATCTCATGCTATAGGAAGGGTCTCAGGATTGGATTGGGAAGGAGTTGTATATGACATCTCAGGCCATAGGAAGGGTCTCAGGATTGGTATAAGCATTGAGATATCACATCTCTGCTATCGGAAGGGTCTCAGGATTGGAATGGGAAGGAGTTGGATATCCCATCTCATGTTATAGGAAGGGTCTCAGGTTTGGTATTAGAAGCATTGAGATATCACATCTCATGCTATAGGAAGGGTCTCAGGATTGGAATGGGGAGGACTTGGATGTCACATCTCATGCTATAGGGAGGGTCTCAAGTTTGATATTAGAAGCATTGAGATAACAAATCTCATGATATCGGAAGGGTCTCAGGATTGGAATGGGAAGGAGTTGGATATCACATCTCATGATAAAGGAAGGGTCTAAGGTTTGGAAGGGGAAAGATTTGGATATCACATCTCATGTTATAGGACGGGTCTCAGGTTTGGTATTAGAAGCATTGAGATATCAAGTCTCATGGCATAGGAAGGGTCTCAGAATTGGAATGTGAAGGAGTTGGATATCACATCTCAAGCTATAGGAAGAGTCTCAGGATTGGAATGGGAAGGAGTTTGATATCACATCTCATGCCATAGTATGGGTCTCAGGTTTGGTAGAAGCATTGGGATATCACATCTCATGCTATTGGAAGGGTATCAGTATTGGATTTGGAAGGTGTTGGATATCCCATCTCATGCTATAGGAAGGGTCTCAGGTTGGAATGGGAAGGAGTTGGATATCACATTTCATGTTATAGGAAGGGTCTCAGGATTGGAATGGGAAGGACTTGGATATCATATCTCATGCTATAGGAAGGCTCTCAGGTTTGGAAGGGGAAGGAGTTGGATATCACATTTCATGTTAGAGGAAGGATCTCAGGTTTGGTATTAGAGGCCTTGAGATATCACATCTCATGCTATAGGAAGGGTCTCAGGATTGGAATGGGAAGGAGTTGGATATCACATCTCAAGCTTTAGGAAGGGTCTCAGGTTTGGTATAAGCATTGAGATAGCACATCTCATGCTATAGGAAGGGTCTCAGGATTGGAATGGGAAGGAGTTGGATATCACATCTCATGTTATAGGAAGGATATCAGGTTTGGTATTAGAAGCATTGAGACATCACATCTCATGCTATAGGAAGGGTCTCAGGATTGGAATGGGAAGGAGTTGGATATCACATCTCATGCTATAGGAAGGGTCTCAGATTTGGTATAAGCATTGAGATATCACATTTCTGCTATCAGAAGGGTCTCAGGATTGGAATGGGAAGGAGTTGGATATCCCATCTCATGCTATAGGGAGGGTCTCAATTTTGATATTAGAAGCATTGAGATAACAAATCTCATGATATCGGAAGGGTCTCAGGATTGGAATGGGAAGGAGTTGGATATCACATCTCATGATAAAGGAAGGGTCTAAGGTTTGGAAGGGGAAAGATTTGGATATCACATCTCATGTTATAGGACGGGTCTCAGGTTTGGTATTAGATGCATTGAGATATCAAGTCTCATGGTATAGGAAGGGTCTCAGAATTGGAATGGGAAGGAGTTGGATATCACATCTCAAGCTATAGGAAGAGTCTCAGGATTGGAATGGGAAGGAGTTTGATATCACATCTCATGCCATAGTATGGTTCTCAGGTTTGATAGAAGCATTGGGATATCACATCTCATGCTATTGAAAGGGTATCAGTATTGGATTTGGAAGGAGTTGGATATCCCATCTCATGCTATAGGAAGGGTCTCAGGTTGGAATGGGAAGGAGTTGGATATCACATTTCATGTTATAGGAAGGGTCTCAGGATTGGAATGGGAAGGACTTGGATATCATATCTCATGCTATAGGAAGGCTCACAGGTTTGGAAGGAGAAGGAGTTGGATATCACATTTCATGTTAGAGGAAGGATCTCAGGTTTGGTATTAGAGGCCTTGAGATATCACATCTCATGCTATAGGAAGGGTCTCAGGTTGGAATGGGAAGGAGTTGGATATCACATTTCATGTTATAGGAAGGGTCTCAGGATTGGAATGGGAAGGAGTTGGATATCACATCTCAAGCTTTAGGAAGGGTCTCCGGTTTGGTATAAGCATTGAGATAGCACATCTCATGCTATAGGAATGGTCTCAGGATTGGAATGGGAAGGAGTTGGATATCACATCTCATGTTATAGGAAAGATCTCAGGTTTGGTATTAGAAGCATTGAGACATCACATCTCATGTTATAGGAAGGGTCTCAGGATTGGAATGGGAAGAAGTTGGATATCACATCTCATGCTATAGGAAGGGTCTCAGGTTTGGAAGGGGAAGGAGTTGGATATCCAATCTCATGTTATAGGACTGGTCTCAGGTTTGGTATTAGAAGCATTGAGATATCACATCACATGCTGTAGGAAGGTTCTCAGGTTTGGAATGGGGAGGAATTGGATATCACATCTCATGTCATAGGAAGGATCTCAGGTTTGGTATTAGAAGCATTGAGATATCACATCTCATGCTATAGGAATGGTCTCAGGATTGGAATGGGAAGGAGTTGGATATTACATTCCTGCTATAGGAAGGGTCTCATGTTTGGAATGGGAATGTGTTGGATATCACATATGCTATAGGAAGGGTCTCAGGTTTGGAACGGGAAGGAGTTGGATATCACATCTCATGTTATAGGAAGGGTCTCAGGTTTGGTATAAGCATTGAGATATCACATCTCTGCTATCGGAAGTGTCTCAGGATTGGAATGGGAAGGTGTTGGATATCCCATCTCATGTTATAGGACGGGTCTCAGGTTTGTTATTAGAATCATTGAGATATCATATTGCATGCTGTAGGAAGGGTCTAAGGATTGGAATGGGAAGGAGTTGGATATCCCATCTCATGTTATAGGAAGAGTCTCAAGTTTGGTATTAGAAGCATTTAGCTATCACATCTCATGCTATAGGAAGTGTCTCAGGATTGGAATGGGAAGGAGTTGGATATCACATTTCATGTTAGAGGAAGGATCTCAGGTTTGGTATTAGAGGCATTGAGATATCACATCTCATGCTATAGGAAGGGTCTCAGGATTGGAATGGGAAGGAGTTGGATATCACATCTCATGCTATAGGAAGGGTCTCAGGTTTGGTATAAGCATTGAGATATCACATCTCATGCTGTAGGAAGGGTCTCAGGATTGGAATGGGAAGGAGTTGGATATCACATCTCATGTTATAGGAAGGATCTCAGGTTTGGTATTAGAAGCATTGAGACATCACATCTCATGCTATCGGAACGGTCTCAGGATTGGAATGGGAAGGACTTGGATATCACATCTGTTAAGACGGATTTCTGAACTCTGTCCTGGTGGCGCAGAAGTTCAGAAGGCCAACCTAATTACTTGGAACAGGGTAACCTCTGGACAAGCCAGACCAATCAAGGTAGCGATCGCGGCGGTCAAGACTAGGTCTCAAGAGGGGTGAGGGTGACTGAAAGCCTGCAATGAGCACACAAAGCAAGAGCGCTTACAAACTACTCCAAACAGTTGTTATATCAAAAATAGATACACATTTATTTTAAGGCCTTTAAAACAATGACCGTAGCGAGAAAATCACAATATCACACTATTAAACCAACACATACCATATCAACACAATATATATACAAATACACAGTCGCAAGCGTTTAAAGCACGAAATATGTAGTCCACCTGAAAGGAAAGGAAAACAGGCAGTGCGATAACGCTTTAGACTCAGTTCGCCTTCAGAGGCACCTAACTAGATGGAAGTCCAAGCCCTGCGAAGAGTGGAGCCTTGTGCTCAAAGTACCTGCCACGCCGGTGCCAACGGGCAAAAGGGGAAGCTCTTCGGAGGAAGTCAGGCAGTTCAGGTTAGTGCACAGCAGAAGGAGAACAGGTTCCGCAACTCAAGCGCAGCCTCCACAGCGGGCAGAAGCAGAGCGCGAGTACGGCCAAAAGGGTGCTGTTTTTACACAGCAGGGAAAAGCAATGGGATACTGCAGGAGGGCGACCAGATCCTAGCTAAACTACTCACCGGTCCCTGAAGCAAGCAGACCCAGGCTTCTCCACGTTAGTTTCAGCAGCTGGCAGGTTCAGAAGAGCAGGGAATGCCTCGTAGTCGTGTAGAGCAAAAAGACGTCCCAATCGACGAAACCAGCACAGTTTGTTGCCGCAGCAGGACAACGGAGCGGCCGTGTGTATTCGAGCCAAATGTACACTCCTCCCTTCAGACTTGGGAACGCCAAGTGTACGAAGCGTGGGAGAGTGACCAGGACTCGAAATACAACACAACCTGGCGGCGGTTACAGAGCAGGACTCCCTTGTAAGCTGGTCAGTCAACTGGATGGCCCAGAGACACTTCCGAAGGCTTACTTGGCAGGAGTTGATGAAGTCGCCGGGAATAGCTGTTCCTGCTATTCCAAAGGTCGAAGCACCAGTACAGGCCTTCTGGTTCGATCCAAGGAGGAAAGGGTTTCACAGGACGACAGCAGTGCAAAGGAGGATTCCTTCAGCGGGTCACCAGCGATTTCTCGGTCCAGCCTCTTGGTTGCAGGATACTTGGCTCCTGTATTCCTTCGTTCGTGAGAACTCAGGAGATCGACATGGCAGTGGTGTTTCCAGCCCCCTCTTATCCACGGTTCCCTTCGCGCCAAAACGGAGGGGAGCCAATGGGAGATCCGCTCATCAACACACATACCATACGTGGACCATTCACGGACCACGGTGGTCCCAGGCATTCACACCACCCTAGACTCTCTGGCACCCAGGATGTGTATTGGGACCAGACATCCCAGCCCACACCCTGGAGGCACACAAAAGACATGTAGAAGCCCGCGAAAGCAACCACGTTTCGCGGGAAAGTACATGCCCAAATAAGGAAGGCCCCGGGTCGCTCGACCTGGGGAAGGTGAAGGGAGCAAGACGGTCAGTGGACAGGACAAAGGAGCCTCGTGGTCTGGCCATTTTGGGAGCCAGGCCACCATTTTAGGTTCAGTGCGAAAAACGTGCTCAGAACGCCAAAAGGAGCTCAAAATAAACAAAACGATCGCTGCCACCATTCCAGTCCCTGAATGACTTGCACCGATCAAAATACCATCCTAAAAGAGTATCTAGGGCCTGTAGAAGGCTAGAGACCCAAGAGAGCTGTAATTTAGCTTACAGTACCCTCTTGTGTCATGTTGCACTAAAGCCGCAACACGATAAAAGAAACTACGGGAAACAGCGTTCCCCGGTACTGACTGTCTTAAGGGCATGTCAGTTTCCCCGTAAGAAAAGGAGCGAAAGCCCAAAGGAGTGCGGCAGAAGGCTGCACTTCTCTGGCAAAGTCAAGAACAAGGTGTAAAACAACAGCAAAAAGTTTAGGGGTTGCCATATGGAAGGAAAATTACCTACAATTACGAAATCTTTCCTAACACTCGCCCCTCCCAGACTATGGACAGGGGGAACTAATACACCCCTGGATGAGTCTCTTGTTCAGGTCGGTAAAACATTCTGGACAACCCATCAGCATTGCTATGTTGGACACCTGGCCTATGCTCAATAGTGAAGTCGAAGCCTTGTAGACTTATGGACCACCTAAGCAACTTTGGATTCTCCCCCTTCATGTTCATTAGCCACTTTAACGGCTTATGGTCAGTCTGCACAGTGAAGTAGGTCCCATAGAGGTAGGGCCTCAGCTTCCTTAGGGCCCACACAACAGAGAAACATTCTTTCTCTACCGTGGACCATCTGAGCTCTCTGTCCTTAAGCTGGCGACTAATAAAACCGATAGGGTGTTCCTTACCCTTCGCATCTACTTGTGATAGTACAGCTCCTATCCCAGTGTCAGAGGCGTCCGTCTGCACGATAAAAGGTCTTTGATAATCCGGGGCCCTAAGGACAGGGGCCTGGCACAAGGAGTCTTTTAAGCCATTGAAGGCCTTCTCACACTCGTCGGTCCAAGTTACCTTCTTGGGTTTCTTCGGAGTTGTGAGGGCAGTCAGAGGAGCAGCTATGGTGCCATAGTCTGCCACAAAATTGCGGTAATACCCCGTGAGTCCTAAGAAGGCTCTCACTTGGGTTTGCGTAGTGGGGGTAGGCCAGTCTTGTACTGCTTGTACTTTACTGGGTAGAGGCTGTATCCTCCCTCCACCTACTTCATGTCCAAGGTAAACCACTGAGCCTTGTCCAATCTGGCATTTACTAGCCTTTATGGTCAAGTGGGCTTTCTGAAGAGCCTGGAGCACAATCCTGAGGTGTTTCACATGGTCTTCCCAGGTGGCACTGAAAACTGCTATATCGTCCAGATATGCAAGACAGAATTCGTCCAACCCATTCAACACATGATTCACAAGCCTCTGGAAAGTGGCAGGTGCATTCTTCAACCCGAACGGCATTACCCGGAATTGGTAAAGGCCATCTGGAGTAGAAAATGCTGTCTTCTCCTTGGCATGTTCTGCTAAAGCTATTTGCCAATAGCCAGCAGTGAGGTCAAACGTGCTGAGGTACTTGGAGGCACCCAAAGTATCCACCAGCTCATCTGTTCGAGGCAAGGGGTGTGCATCTGTCTTGGTGACAGCATTCAGAGCCCTGTAATCCACGCAAAACCTCAATTCAGAAGTGCCTGCCTTTGGAACCAAGACCACAGGACTGGACCAAGGACTACTAGAGGGTTCTATCACCCCAAGGTCTAACATCTTATTGACCTCAGTCTTAATATAAGACCGTACTTTGTCTGTCATCCTGTATCCCCTACTTTTGGTAGGTACACTGTCTCCTGTGTCAATGTTATGTTTGCACCAAGGTGTCAAACCAGGCGACTGTGAGAACAGGGGGGAAAACTGCCTAAGCAAACTTTTCACCTCAGCCTGCTGATCAGAAGTCAGGTGAGGGGCCACTCGGACACCCTCAATGGAGCTATCTGAAGGACCGCTCTGGAACAGGTCGGGGAGAGGTTCAGACTCCTCTTCCTCAACATCTGAAGCCAGTAGCAGTGCTGCGATTTCGACTCTTGGGACGAAAGCCTTCAGCCTATTCACGTGAAACACTTTTGGAGCCTGTCCAGGCCTTCCAAAGTCCACTAAATAGTTCACCTCACCCAGGGGCTCCACCACTGTGTAAGGGCCTGACCATTTGTCCTGTAAAGCTCGAGGCCTTATTGGATTCATGATCAGGACTTGCTGACCAGGTGTAAAGTTGATGAGGGAAGCTTTCTGGTCGTACCAATGTTTCACCAGCGCTTCCCCTGCCTTCAATTTATCACTAGCCAAGCCCATCAGAAGTACCATCCGTTTTCTGAGCCCTAGCACATAATCAACTACATTGGTAGTAACAGGGGGAGTGGGCATCTCCCATCCCTCTTTGACGATGGCTAAGGGTCCCCGTACGGGATGACCGAACAGAAGTTCGAAGGGGCTGAAGCCAACACCCTCCTGTGGTACCTCTCGGTAGGCAAACAGTAGGCATGGTAAAAGAAGATCCCATTTTCTTCTCTGGGGCTCCTCCAGAGCACCAATCATGCTCTTTAACGTTCTGTTGAAACGTTCCACCAGACCATTGGTCTGGGGGTGGTATGCAGAAGAGAACTTGTAGGTGACCCCACATTCTTTCCACATAGCCTGCATATACTTCGACATAAAGTTGCTGCCACGATCTGACACAACTTCTTTAGGGAAGCCAACCCTAGTAAATATGCCGAGTAAAGCTTTTGCAACTGACTTGGCAGTTACAGTTTTCAATGGGATGGCCTCAGGATACCTGGTTGCATGGTCGACCAGCACCAGGATAAACCTATTGCCAGAGGATGTTTGCGGGTCAAGGGGACCAACGATGTCGATCCCTACCCTTTCAAATGGTACCCCCACAACTGGGAGCGGTACCAACGGAGCTTGGATTGTCGCGCCAACCTTACCAGACAACTGGCAGGAGGCACAACTCCTGCAGTGACTTTCTACTTGCACCCCCATCTTGGGCCAGTAGAAGTGCATGGATAACCTTTGCTTGGTCCTCTTCATACCAAGGTGACCATCAAGGGGAACTTCATGCGCCAACTGCAGGAGGAAGGGCCTAACAGCAAGGGGAACCACCAACCTCCTATGGTCTCCTTCTGTAGACTCTGTGGGCTCACTATACAGGAGTCCACCTTCCCAATAAATCCTATGCTTCCCAGGAGGTTCACCCTCAAGCTGGGAGCAGGCCTGTCTCCTTAGGCCTTCCAGAGATGGGCACTCACGTTGGCCTTTACTGAATTCGTCCCTATCAGGACCTCCTTCAACTAACAAGTCTTTTAGTTCAGGATGATCGTTGGGGTCGAATACTTCAGGCATCGCCACCTCCTCGTCAGGCCCGGGCGATTGACCAACTTCCTCCACCGCAGTGGTAGGCGAGCTCGGGGGAATATTCTCTTTCCCTCGTTTTGACTTGTAGACTCCTTTCGCCTTGGGTTTCCCCTTCGGCTGGGGCGGCCTATTGGACTTGGCCAATGCTGCCCGTGCTTGAGACCGTGTGTAGGGTCTTTCGGCAGTGTCTCCTACGAGCCCTAAAGCTCTGAGATCATTACCTAACAAGACCTTTCCCGGGACGTTTCTCTGAATGCTCACTGGAATCCTGACTGCTGTACCATTTAAAGTAAGATTTACAGGTATTACTGGAAACATACGGAGGGGGCCGTCAGCCAACTTAGTGGGCATCAGAGTAGCTCTGGCAACTTCCTCTGAGTCTACCAAGGTAGAATCCACTACAGTGCGACTGCACCCACTATCCCTAAGAGCTGGAGTATCCACTCCATTGATCAGCACACTGTCTTTAAAGTAGTGCTTGGTATTATCCGGAATCCTAGCATAAGCCTCTGCGACTTTAGGCTCCCGGGGACCCAGGGACACTAAAACTACCTCAGCCTCTATTCCACTGGGAAATGAGTCTGAGGAGAAGGATGCTCCTGTAATCTCTTCTTCCTCGTAGGAGGAGAAGGCCAGATTAGCGGAGTGGACCCCCAAAGGTCTAACCTTACAACGGGGATCCCCCTTCACGTGGTCAGTTGCTCCACAAGAAAAACAAGCCCCAGTGGGTCTGTTTACGTAGGGAGGCTTATTGTAACCAGAGTTCTGTTTCGGAGGCTGACCTCCACTACCCTGTGAATTCTCTTGTGTCTTACCCTTGTTTTTCTTTTTGTGGCCCTTATGGGAAGAAGATTTAGCAGATTCCCCACCGTCCATATCTTTGGACTTTTTCCCTTCCTCCTGCTTACCAGGATGAGTTTTGTCCTTATGGGACACTCGATGTGACACCCATAAGTCTGCTGCAATGGCCAGCTTCTTAGGATCTATCTCCTTCGAATCGGCCAAATGCTGCTTAAGCTCTGGGGAAGAAGAAGCAAAAATGTGTTCCAGCATGACAAGATTTATCATGCCTTCGAAGGTAGAAACCTTATAACCTTCGACCCAGCCAGTTAAGTTTTTCAAGGATTCAGCGACATAAGATACCCAAGTACCACCTTCCTTTTTCTTATACTCTCGAAAACGCTTTAAATATTGGGCCGGAGTCTTCCCAAACTTTAAAATGAGAGTTTGCTTTAACATTGCGAAATCAGCTCGCTCAGCCTTCGACATTTCCATAATGGCACTACAGCCAGAATGGGGCAGTCTACTGAGCAACCACGCAATCTTATCAGCATTGTCAACTTCTTGAACTTTGCATGCATACTCAAACGCATTCAGCCAGTCCATAATGTCATTCCTTTCTTCATACACACTGAGCAGATCTTTCGGAAACCGTGGATGAGAGGAAGCCCCAGACCCATGTCCAGGACCCTTGGACCCATTTGCAACCTGAAGCTTGGCCAGTTCCAACTGGTGATCCCTGTCTTTTTGTTTTTCTGCCTGTTCGATTTTTAGTTTTGCTATGCTGAATTCAAGCTCCTGCTGCCTAAACCGCAGCTCTTGCTTCTTGAATTCAAGCATAGCATCCCCATCAACACTGGCAGAGGAAACATTAGACATCTCGTCCTCCCTGTCCTCGTGGTCGCGATGGATCAGTGCAGCGGCAGAACCGTCGGTTCTACCAGTGAGAGCAGCCCCACCACCTTCTGCACTGTCCTCAGAAGTTATAGCGTCAAGCTGCGCTTCTTGCCACGCCACGATTCTCTGGATCATTTCCAATTTTGTGCCTTGAGAGGAAACACCTCTCTCCGCACACATCTTTTTCAGCGTTTCTGATTTGGAAGCATTTAAAGTTAACAAGGTATTTGTTTCCATACTGTTTGATAGGACTATGGCCTTTTTAAAGTTATACTACAACAATTCACTACGTGTACTGGTTGGAATAACCTGAAATGCCTTAGTTCGAGCGCAACACTGGATACCTTCAGTTGTATCCCACCGCTGCCACCAATTTGTTAAGACGGATTTCTGAACTCTGTCCTGGTGGCGCAGAAGTTCAGAAGGCCAACCTAATTACTTGGAACAGGGTAACCTCTGGACAAGCCAGACCAATCAAGGTAGCGATCGCGGCGGTCAAGACTAGGTCTCAAGAGGGGTGAGGGTGACTGAAAGCCCGCAATGAGCACACAAAGCAAGAGCGCTTACAAACTACTCCAAACAGTTGTTATATCAAAAATAGATACACATTTATTTTAAGGCCTTTAAAACAATGACCGTAGCGAGAAAATCACAATATCACACTATTAAACCAACACATACCATATCAACACAATATATATACAAATACACAGTCGCAAGCGTTTAAAGCACGAAATATGTAGTCCACATGAAAGGAAAGGAAAACAGGCAGTGCGATAACGCTTTAGACTCAGTTCGCCTTCAGAGGCACCTAACTAGATGGAAGTCCAAGCCCTGCGAAGAGTGGAGCCTTGTGCTCAAAGTACCTGCCACGCCGGTGCCAACGGGCAAAAGGGGAAGCTCTTCGGAGGAAGTCAGGCAGTTCAGGTTAGTGCACAGCAGAAGGAGAACAGGTTCCGCAACTCAAGCGCAGCCTCCACAGCGGGCAGAAGCAGAGCGCGAGTACGGCCAAAAGGGTGCTGTTTTTACACAGCAGGGAAAAGCAATGGGATACTGCAGGAGGGCGACCAGATCCTAGCTAAACTACTCACCGGTCCCTGAAGCAAGCAGACCCAGGCTTCTCCACGTTTGTTTCAGCAGCTGGCAGGTTCAGAAGAGCAGGGAACGCCTCGTAGTCGTGTAGAGCAAAAAGACGTCCCAATCGACGAAACCAGCACAGTTTGTTTCCGCAGCAGGACAACGGAGCGGCCGTGTGTATTCGAGCCAAATGTACACTCCTCACTTCAGACTTGGGAACGCCAAGTGTACGAAGCGTGGGAGAGTGACCAGGACTCGAAATACAACACAACCTGGCGGCGGTTACAGAGCAGGACTCCCTTGTAAGCTGGTCAGTCAACTGGATGGCCCAGAGACACTTCCGAAGGCTTACTTGGCAGGAGTTGATGAAGTCGCCGGGAATAGCTGTTCCTGCTATTCCAAAGGTTGAAGCACCAGTACAGGCCTTCTGGTTCGATCCAAGGAGGAAAGGGTTTCACAGGACGACAGCAGTGCAAAGGAGGATTCCTTCAGCGGGTCACCAGCGATTCCTCGGTCCAGCCTCTTGGTTGCAGGATACTTGGCTCCTGTATTCCTTCGTTCGTGAGAACTCAGGAGATCGACATGGCAGTGGTGTTTCCAGCCCCCTCTTATCCACGGTTCCCTTCGTTCCAAAACGGAGGGGAGCCAATGGGAGATCTGCTCATCAACACACATACCATACGTGGACCAATCACGGACCACGGTGGTCCCAGGCATTCACACCACCCTAGACTCTCTGGCACCCAGGATGTGTATTGGGACCAGACATCCCAGCCCACACCCTGGAGGCACACAAAAGACATGTAGAAGCCCGCGAAAGCAACCACGTTTCGCGGGAAAGTACATGCCCAAATAAGGAAGGCCCCGGGTCGCTCGACCTGGGGAAGGTGAAGGGAGCAAGACGGTCAGTGGACAGGACAAAGGAGCCTCGTGGTCTGGCCATTTTGGGAGCCAGGCCACCATTTTGGGTTCAGTGCGAAAAACGTGCTCAGAACGCCAAAAGGAGCTCAAAATAAACAAAACGATCGCTGCCACCATTCCAGTCCCTGAATGACTTGCACCGATCAAAATACCATCCTAAAAGAGTATCTAGGGCCTGTAGAAGGCTAGAGACCCAAGAGAGCTGTAACTTAGCTTACAGTGCCCTCTTGTGTCATGTTGCACTAAAGCCGCAACACGATAAAAGAAACTACGGGAAACAGCGTTCCCCGGTACTGACTGTCTTAAGGGCATGTCAGTTTCCCCGTAAGAAAAGGAGCGAAAGCCCAGAGGAGTGCGGCAGAAGGCTGCACTTCTCTGGCAAAGTCAAGAACAAGGTGTAAAACAACAGCAAAAAGTTTAGGGGTTGCCACATGGAAGGAAAATTACCTACAATTACGAAATCTTTCCTAACAACATCTCATGCTATAGGGAGGGTCTCAAGTTTGATATTAGAAGCATTGAGATATCATATCTCATGCTATAGGAAGGGTCTCAGGATTGGAATGGGAAGGAGTTGGATATCACATCTCATGCTATAGGAAGGGTCTTAGGTTTGGTATAAGCAGTGAGATATCACATCTCATGCTATAGGAAGTGTCTCAGGATTGGAATGGGAAGGAGTTGGATATCACATCTCATGTTATAGGAAGGATCTCAGGTTTGGTATAAGCATTGAGATATCACATCTCTACTATCGGAAGGGTCTCAGGATTGGAATGGGAAGGAGTTGGATATTCCCATCTCATGTTATAGGAAGGGTCTCAGGTTTGGTATTAGAAGCATTGAGATATCACATCTCATGCTATAGGAAGGGTCTCAGGATTGGAATGGGAAGGACTTGGATATCACATCTCATGCTATAAGGAGGGTATGTAGGGTATTTTGTGGAGATTTGGGGCCTGACGGTATTTTATTACCGCTGAGAAATAACTTAGCAATAATCACTCTTTGTATTCAGATTTGGCCATGTGCAACAATAATACAATGGACATGCATTATTTCAGCACCCAGACCTGCATATTTGGTATACGTGGTTGGTGGTATTTTGGTGAGCATAATTCCCTTATTTTATTTGTGGCCCCAATGTCCAGAATCCCTTATCTTCGCTTAGATTTTTCGTGTGATCACTAGAGAGACCTCAGACCTGCATTCTAGGGAAACCACAATTTCCAGGGATAGTGTTGGTGCGCCACCATGGGCAAACTCACTGACTTATTTACGACAGAGAGCTATATGTGGTAGTCTTGTGGTAATTTCCACTACCTTATATACGGTAGGGAGCTATGTTCAGAGAGTCTCTCTTCCCGTTGGCTCATGTACTTCCAACAAGTTATACTACAGTCACTCACAATTATTCATACTGATTCTGACATACACACATCTGTCTTAAAATGACCATTGCACTGTTTAAAAATCTCCCCACATCATTGGCATTGTAATGGTAAATAGAAAATAAACCACCCGTCTGTTTTCAAATATTTTCTGTATTATAAAATTTGCATTTAGACATAATCTCATTCTTTACAGCAATAAAAGGGAACAATCAAAGCATTTTCAATGACACACTGCAATTA
Source organism: Ambystoma mexicanum (assembly GCF_040938575.1). Taxonomy (NCBI): domain Eukaryota; kingdom Metazoa; phylum Chordata; class Amphibia; order Caudata; family Ambystomatidae; genus Ambystoma; species Ambystoma mexicanum. Next base: position 347,307,166 of record NC_090936.1, read on the forward strand.
TAGTGGCGGAGAACAGAACTTAAATTGCAACATTAGCACTTGATTAAAACACGCACGGGACTTTCATTTTTCTACACTGACTGCATACTTTCGTGCACACACACAGCTCCCCCAGTTAGGTAATTACCTTATCTGTTTAGAGGATTCTCTCTGTGAATGTGGCTCTCTTGGCTTAACTCCAACGAAAAGGGACGCTTGCCTTCTCAAGCCGGGGTCATTGCCTGGAATTCTCAGCTTTTTCAGATAGGACAGCCTCTGCCAGTGGAAATGTAATTCTTTCAGCTTTCCCCAGTCTCGACTGCAGCAGGACACCCCCACAGCCAGGTCTTCTCCCCAGTAGTGCAGAAAGATGTCTGCCCGTCTTTTTCCCTGCTACTGCCCACTAAAACTTTCCTCTCAGCCCTCTTTATGACGTGTTCCAATGAAATCCATCATCTCTCATCCTCCTACTTTTAAACAATAGCTTCGCTTATACATTTGCAATTGTTGCAAATCTGACTTCCTTCCTCCTGCAGTTACTGTGCACAACAACACGGATAATCATGCAGAGAAGAGAGGAAAAATCTGCACACTCATTTAACTGGTTTTTAAAGTATGCCTAATTCTGCAGTAGAGAACACATTTTATTAGTGAGTTATATTAAATAAGGTTTTATTAGTCAGGTTAATGGTTAATATGTTAGCTGTTAATTTTCAAATGTGTCTCTAGCAATATAGGCATTTCAGGTGAAAAATAGTGTGCATTTTTAAATGAACACGTGTGCTTTTAACTGTAAAAATAGCTTTGCATCTTATATGTTAAAATCGTTTTTTGACTGAATAGCCTGTCTTTCCTTGTTAATCTGCTAACCCATATAGCAATGCACCGCACCCTTGTGGTGGTGCTGCAAAAAAAATGCTACTTGTGCAGTAGTGCTGTAATGCTACTTGTGCAGTAGTGCTAAATATCCTTACATATACCCTCCTTTTGTTTTTAGAACTTGGCTATAATCCAAGCCAATTCCTAAAAACAACTTGTTCTATTTTTTTTTTTTTTTACAATATATCAATCCAACAAAATGAATATTCATGTGCATCAATGAAAATTTGCAATTAACATTTCATCTGAGTCCATCAGTTCATAAAATGTTCCACATTTGCCTTCTCAGTGGAAGTGGCATTACTTTAAGTTTAAATTTTCCAAGTCAATTAAAAACAATGAAATAAAACAACTAACTAAAACAAATAAGTAATATAACAAGTTAAAATAAATAATTAAAATAATAAATACGTGGAACTTCATATGCCGGAACTTTTGCTTTGTCTCTTTTGGTATATCCCGACCAGCGAAGTTATTCGGTTCATTCGAGTACTCTTTCATCTTGGCAATCTTGAATCCACAGTAGTCATCTCTTTTGGCATTCCGGTTATTTTGTCTTCACCTCCACCTGGAGGCAGGCATCTTTTGGTCTTCATCCAGGGGACTCCAGGACTCCATCGTCTCCCGTGGCCTCTGATCCCGGAACCTCCGATCAAATAATGTTAATTGTCTAAATCAAAATAGAAAATAAACAGATTAAGTACATAGCACAATACTAACTTCATCCTTTTGCCAAAAATAAAACATGCTTGGTAAAAATACTTCGTTTTTTTTTTTCTTTTTTTCTGAAATTAAACACAAGTTAAAAGAAAACAAACACATATAAAACAGCATTCAATATTTAATACACTTTCTCTCTGCACACCAACCACGAGCTTCCGTTATATGTGCATTTATTTATTTATTTATTTATTTATTTATTTATATTATATATTTTCACATATATTACAGTGTTTATGTGCCATCATAACAATCAACTTTTTTTTTAACTTCTTTGTCACTGCCTCCTGATCACACCCATTTATTTTCTCAAGGGACTCTATCCGTTTCCACATGCTCAAGCTGCCTGATCTCATGTCTGGGATGGCATGGTTTGATTTGATTTACATGGACAAACTGCTCTATTGCTGTTTCACCTTCATTTTTCAAAATTTTATACACTACAGGAGAGACTTTATCTATAATTCGGAATGGCCCCTGCCAGGCTGCCAGAAATTTAGAATTTTTCTGTTTACTTTTTCCAAAATGAAACTTGTACACCTGATCCCCTACATTGTATTCCTTTACTGATGTCTTTTTGTCATAATATGACTTAGCACTGTCAGCAGCTCTTTCCAGATTTCTCTGCACAAAAGCAAATGCATGTTGCAAATGCCTCCTCAGTTCATCAATATATTCATGAACTGTGGATGCACTCACTAGAGTTTGCTCATGTGTTCTGTATAGTAGGTGTTGTGGTAACACCATTTTCCTACCTGTTAAGACCTCATGGGGGCTAACACCTGATGCTTTGGCAGGAGTCGACCTGATTGCCATCAAAACCAATGGTAAACGCAAATCCCAGCTGGAACCTGCTTCTGCCACAAATTTCTTTAAAATGTCCACAACAGACCTATTGTTTCTTTCAACTGTACCTGAAGACGCCGCCCGATATGCGATATGTAGTTTCCTTTTTACACCTAGTATTTGCCATACCTTACTCATTAGAGTACTTGTGAAATGACTTCCTCTGTCTGACTCAATTCTTTGTGGCAACCCAAACCTTGAGAACACATGGTTCACCAGCAATGTGGCTGCTGTTTGCGCACTACAATCTGGTGCGGGAATGCACTCAATCCACTTTGACATCAAACATACCACACTCAAAATATAGCGGTGTCCCCTGCTCGACCTTTTTAAAGGACCTACATAGTCTATTTGCAAATCTGACCATGGGAGAGTTAGGCCTCTTTTCATCAATGGTGCTCTATGCATTGGTGAAGCAGGTTTAAATTGGGCGCATACTAGACATCCTCTAGTATATAATTCCACATCTTGGGACATATGTGGCCAGTAAGCATAATCTTTTAGTATTTCTAATGTCTTTTGTGAACCTCTATGGCCTGCAGTTATGGCATCGTGTGCATGGTGTAGCATTAGTCCTCTGAATGAAAGGGGTACTACCCACTGTATTTGCCCTGTTATGGACTCTCTAATCATGAGCCCATCCTGTAATCTAATTCGTGTTTTGTTCTTTAATAACACCCTCAACTCTTCTTTTCCCATACAATCATTTTCTGTTAAAGGATTTTTTTCAGGATCTATCAAATGATTATAATAGATTCCCAAAATTTGATCATTCTTTTGTGCCTCAATCAAATCTTGGTCTGGCGTGTCATGACTCCACTGCACCACCGGTTGATCTACCTCCTTTGGTGCTTTAGAACGTGTGACTGCATCAATTTGTATTTCACCCATTAAATAATCAATAGGTAGCAATTCTCCCATCACAGCCCCAATCTTAGCCAGATGGTCTGCCTTATCATTTCCCTCCTTATCCTCTCCTGGTGTTTTTAAATGCCCACGAATTTTTCTCCAGTATATTGTTAAATTATTTTCTGACACCAATTTGTCTATGGCTTGTATCATTTTTCCATGTTTAAGTGGCTTTTTGTTGTATGTAACCATGCCTCTTGCTTTCCAACCAGGCAAATACTCCACAAAGCTATTCCGTGCATAGTCAGAATCAGTCACCAGGACAATTTCACTGAACTTTTTATCAACTGCAGTAGCAATTGCTTTATAGATGGCTGCCAATTCCGCTACCTGACTGCTCCTATCTCCAATCCTCATCCCTATACTAGGAACGCCTTCACATTTCAACCAGACATTTCCTATTCCTGCCACTAATTGTTTATTACTGTCATTTTCAATGTGAAAAGCACAACCATCCACATATACAGTTGGCAAATCCTTGCATGTTTTTTCATCAAAAGCTTTGTGTGGTGATTGTTCAAATTCCTGCAAACTAGCTTCCACTTCCATTTCATTTGGTATTTGTTCAGCTGCACAGTCATGTAAGTCAGCTAACCCTTGAGCAATTGGGCTCTTTTTATTTTGTCCATATCTTACTTCTACGGGAAAACCTTGTAACGCCAGCGTCCATGAAGTGATTCTGGATTGCGCTAGATTGCCTGATCTAATTCTTTTACTCTCTAAAAATTGCAAAGGTTGATGATTTGTTTCAATAATCACCTTTTCTCCCTGAACAATGGGGCGGAAATGTTGTAGCGCCCACACAGTGGTTAATAGGGCCTTTTCGCATTCATTAAATTTCATTTCAACTTGGGAAAATGCCTTACTTGCATATGCAATGGTTTTGTGATTCAAATCGTGTTTTTGTGATAACACTGCTGACATACAATGTTCAGAAAAGCCTATTTCTATAAAGAAATCCCTGTCCTTTATGGGGTATGCTAAACATGGTGCCTTTACAAGACATTCCTTCAATCTAGCCACTGCATCAGACTGCTCTCTTTCCCATCTCCAGGGAGTATTTAGTTTAAGCAGTTTAGTCAATGGTTGAGTGATTTCTGCATAATTCTCAATGAACTTTCTGTTATAGCCTGTCATCCCTAATAAACTTTTTACTCCTTTCACATTTTTAGGATCTTTTAATCTTTGTATGGCCTCTATTTTCTTCCTTTGTGGATTTAGCCCATGTTCAGTCACTTCATGCCCTAGAAAGTTCACTTTTTCTTGCACCATTGTGCTTTTTGCAAAGATACTTTGGCGCCTGCTTTCTGCAATTGGCCAAGCACATGTCTTATTTCATCAAGATGGCTTTTAAGGTTTTCATTTTTTATCAAGACATCATCCACATAAACTATTGTCCCTCTTTCCGCTGCATCCGGCATGGCCTTTCTCAAAAATATGCCAAATTCACTCCCACTATTGATGTACCCGAACGGAGCTCTAAGCCAGGCATATTGAGTCCTGTCAAATGTAAAGGAAAATAGGTGTTGTATCTCCTCTGCCAATGGCACACACCAATATCCAGATGTGAGATCTAACGTGGTAAATACATTTGAACCATGTATCTGAGCTAGGCCCTGATCAATGAATGGTAGTGGCCATCTAGATACTGGTACTCTTTTATTTAACTCTCTTAAGTCTGCACACAGCCGCCATTGACCATTTGGCTTTAACACACCTAAAATAGGCGTATTGGATGTGCTATGAATGGGCCTAATTATTCCCCGTGATTCCAAATTTTTTATAATCTCTGCCAATGATTCTAAACATGCCAGCGGTAGTCTATACTGGCGTACAAACACTGGATTTCTGCTACAACCTTCTGGTAGTGTGGCCACATGTAAATCAGTTAAACCACAATCATAAGCATCTTTTGCAAATACATCCTTAAACTCCATAAATATTTCCCTCAGATTGCGTCGATCCTCATCGCTGTTACATGCATCCGCTAAGGAGATCTGCTCTTCTACCATTCTGGAAAATTCTGGAAACTCTTCTGGTAAAGGAATCTCAGCGCTTTCCTCTAACTGTGTGGCTGTGTCTTTTTGTAGGGCTGCCACTTTCAAATATTTTGGCATATCAGCTTCCACTTCAATGGGCTGATTTCCTGTTTCATTTTCATTTAAATTAAATATTATGCAATCCTCTTGATGGCAGCACACTGTCTCATTTGAATCATAAGGATACACAGAATGAATTTTAAATATTCCTTTGGGCTGAGAGTCCAGGTGTTCTGGCAACTCGCCCTTGGCATCTACATATTTTTCAGGAATATTCCCAATCACCATGTTATTTAAATCTGCCGTATAATGTGATTTTTGTATGGCCATTCCTAATGGGGAGTTTTCCTCTAAATGAACGTCCTGACAACCTTTATTATTTACCATGATTTTTACAGATCCCTCACCAATGTCTACCAATGGAATGTATTCATAATCCAGGCCTTGCTGTTTTATGGATTCATTCAGGCATACAAATGCATCAGAGCCTTTCATCTGCTGTCCATTTTTGCATTTCAGTGTTATTGCAAACTGTTTTGTAAATGCAGGAACAATAGTATTTTTCCTCATCTGTAATTCGACTGCATAAGGAACTAGTTGTGCACAATGATAAGCCCTTCTTTTGTCTCCAAATTCAGGCGCCGGCCCACCTAGGCGTGACCATATTTTTTGATTAATGAAATCTAACACCATACACATTCTGTGCATGATGTCATTGCCCATGTAAAATTCATTTTGTGCTCCACTCACTATCCATACATTATGGTAAATTGCTTTCTGCCCAATGCTAATTTTAAGCATGCATCTGCCTGTAATTCGGTTTTCAAAGTCTGGACTGTCCAACCCAGAAACATATTGGTTTTTAATCCTAAATTTTGGGATTTCTTCCCTCTCCATAATTTTTTGCAACAATTTCTCATTAATGAAACTCCTTTCATGTTCAAGCGCTAAAGTGGCTTTTATTGTTTTAAGATAATCATTTATACCAGCGTGAACCCATGGTTGCTCATCTTCCATGTGTATCTCTGCCAGAGTGGTAATGTGTTTTTCTGAATCTGTTTTAGGAACAATATTCTGTTTGCATGTATTCTCTTTTAAATAGAAACGTAATGTGTGTTCGTCTATGGCAGTCTGCCAATCTTTCCTTGGGTCCAAGTATATTTGTACAGGTAGTTTTTCATTGTCGCTCTGATCTTTGTCTTGACACCTTAATATAACAGTGACACTAGGTATGCAGCTATTCTGGAGATATACCTCCACAGCATCATTTGTTTTGGCAATGGTGTGACATTCTTTTATATTGCTGTTTTGTGATTTTAGTTTCTTAGGCCTCAATGGTTTTTTGGTTAAGGACCACAGCACTCCATTCACCCCATCTATGAGAGGAGACAATCTTTTCAGGCAATCTGTCCCCATCAGAAATGGAATTTCACAAATAGATGTGATCAATACCTCTTGTTTCATTCTGTGCTTTCCTATTTTTATGTCAACCTCAGTTACACCTATGATGGGCACCTCCTCCCCATTAAAGTTATGCACTGGGCCTTGATTTGCCTTCACTGTGATCTGACTCTGTGGAGGCCTCCCTTCATTGATACTCTTTACCAGCTCCTTGGACATAATTGTGGCCTGTGCGCCAGTGTCAATCATAGCAAAGGTGTGGCATTTTTCTTCTACAGTGATGGGTGCATAATATCTGTCCTCAACTTCCTCTAATACACATAAGAAATGTGAATTCTTACTGATTTCAGGGCTCACCTTTCTCAGGTCTTTTTCACTTTTGGCTAAGCACATTGGTAAATGAAAAGACATTTTTCCCTCCTTTTTACCCATTTCTGTGCGAGATATTTTATTCATTTCTCCATGTTCAGAGGTTTTTTGGAGTGTGGCCACCGTTCGCCCATCCATCTGGGTAACATCAGAGACCACATTACAACCTTCCAACTGAACATGTGTCACAACATCATTCAGCAATTTGTCATTTTTTAATTCTGTGCATTTGTGATCATTTAGTGTAATACCAGCCCTTTCAGCCTCTTCAAAAATATGTGGCTCAAAGAATTTTTCAGGTGATTGACTTGTACCCTCCTTATGAGTATTTCCTTTTTCTGTCTGTGTTTGGTAATTGTTTTGCTTGCCCAGGGAAGGAGCTATGGCATCCCCACTTACTCCCTGTTCACTGGTATTCCCCATGCATGAGTCATTTTTCTTAAATCTGTCCCTTTGTTCTTTTGGAATTCCTAATGTTTCTTTTTCATTTGTGCAAATCTTTACTGTTTTATTTAGCTCTAAGTTAAACCGTACCTCTTTTTTAGAAGTATTTGCACTTTCCGTCACAATTTCATTTACTGGTACTTTCATTTTTAATCCATTAGACATCTCAGAGTCGTTATGCAAAATTATATCAGAGCAATCTGTCATTTTGGCACTGCAGTTATCATGAGTACTTAGTCACTTTTCGGAAGCCCCCCGGTCATTGCTATGGCCATCAGCCCCCTCTTTGGAAGGTTGTTTTTGCGCTGTATAGAGCTTTCCTATTTGCTCAGCTAACATTTTCACTTGGGCCTCAAGGCATTGGAACCTTTCCACCTCTCTAGGATCCTCTTTCTGTGGCCTAGGTCGATATTGGTTGTTTTCCCCCTGATTGGATCTATTCTGATACCTCTCAGGTGATTGATACCGGTTGGGATGGTTTCTGAACTCTTGATTCATTTGTGGAGGGGAGCGGGTTGCACCCATCCTTTGATTATAGTCCCCTGGTGGGGAATCATTGTACTGGCGTGGACTGTAGTTCACGTTTTGCTTCATGTCCTGTTTCTCAGATTGTGGGTACTGGCCCCTATATTGATTTCCATTATCAGTAAATCGATCCACATATCGGGGCCTATCCTGATTACCATATATCATGGTGCTGGGATCAAATCTGCTCTGTGTCCCCAATGACTGGTAGGGACCATCATTTCTTTGATCTTGATTTTGTCTCTGATTATTGTTCATACCTGCCATATCAGACCGGTATCTTACCCGGGGTCTATCTCCTAAATATCTAGGGCTGATGTAGCTCTCTCTATTACTAGGATCATGTGATTGGAATATTGGTACAGTAAATGGCGATCTTTGTTGATTACCCCTTTGTTCAGGTGTCACATTATTTTTACCTTGGCTTTGAGCAGACTCAAGGGACATTTTGGCTGACCTGATTTCCATTACTGTGGCTGAGGGTTCTTTAGATTTAGGCCTAGTATCTTTCATTTTATCACTTTCTCTACCCTGACAATAGAGTACCTCATATAGCTTGGTGCTTTGATGTACAATCCATTCAAGGGACTTGTCACGGTCAAATTCACGGACCAATTGGGATATAATGTCTTTCTGTAGCCCATAGAAGTATGCGGTTTTAAACTCATTGGAATTTGAGTCAAAAGATACATCAAAGCGAGAGAATGCTCTTTTTAAGTCTTGTAAAAATTGGCGAGGTGATGTATTAGGTCCAGCAGTAATAGTGTACGCAACTTTCTTTGCCTCCTGCAATGACTGAAAAGGAGAAAAATGGCGCCTAATTTCTTTTTCAAACTCCAGCCATGTCATATTCTGCTGTTCATTTAATCCCCTTATGATGCTGGCCGTCGGGGCATCTAAAGTTAAATGAAAATATTGTCTGTACTGTTCCTTAGGTATCTGGAGCGCTTTAAAAATGTCATGCACCGCTTCTAAGTGATCCTCAATGCAGCATTCACCTCCCTTTTTAAATGGTTTGATCAGGGCTTTAATGGATTTCATTATTTTTATGGGGCTACTTGTTGCAATGCATGGAATTGCACTATTTTGTGATTCAATCCTGTTTTCAGGTGTATGAGATTGGTGGCTGCCCCCAATGGGAGTATCAAATCCCCCAAGGGCGCTGCAACCAAGTTCAGTCACCGGCCCAGTCACTGGGGCACTAGCTCTTTGGGCAGAGCTAGAATTCACCTCCACTCCATTGAATGTGGTGCCCTGCCGCCTCTCCTGGGACCTGGGAATGCACATTTGCTGTTCTAAGTCCTTACACTTTTTAAGGAGTCTGTTGGCTTCATCATGCAAATAATTATTTTCATCACTCATTTTATTAATTGCCTCCTGCATATCGCACATTTGCATTTGGCATTCATTGAACTCTTTACTTCTCTTGTCTCTTTCTTGGATCATTTTAATCATTTCTTGTTCTACACTCTGGAGATCACCTTCTTTTTCGCAATGTTCTTTTTGTAAAATCTGCATTTCTGAAACAACCTCATCTTTATCCTGCCTAATGTGATCCACTAAGGCTTTTAAGTGTGTCAATTCTTGCTCACTATCTTCAAATTGTTTCTTGCTTTTGGATAACTGAGTATCAAAGTCTCTGCATTTTAATTGCATGTCTTTTTGGCATACATCCAATTCTGCTCTCAACATTTCCTGATTTTTACTTGCCCCATCTAATTCAGTCTTTAACCTGTTAATTAGCTGAGTATCATTCTCTTGCATTCGCAGTGACTTGTTTAAACTAAACCATATTTTGTTGCATAGCCGTATTAAACAGTCTTTCTCTGCACTTTTATCGGCTGCATTCAATAATCTTGTAAGGCAGACCTGAATTATGCTGCCTTCTGCAAAAATATTGTCTAGTTTTTCTTTCTGCACCTCACCCTGAATGCGGTTACTCCATTCTAAGGTACTGTTCGAAGACCAATTCCCATGTGCAAATAACTTTGCCTCTAAATATTGCACTAGATCTGAGAATGTGGTTTCCCTTTGTGACATTCTGAAATTCGTTTTTAGTGGCACACTGCTATTATAAAATGGGTTCCCTTTAATGTGCAAATGGCAGTGTGAGACACGCTTGCCACGCCCAGTAGGTACTCTATGATCACTTTCCCGGCCTGCAACGCACCATAAATATGTAGGGTATTTTGTGGAGATTTGGGGCCTGACGGTATTTTATTACCGCTGAGAAATAACTTAGCAATAATCACTCTTTGTATTCAGATTTGGCCATGTGCAACAATAATACAATGGACATGCATTATTTCAGCACCCAGACCTGCATATTTGGTATACGTGGTTGGTGGTATTTTGGTGAGCATAATTCCCTTATTTTATTTGTGGCCCCAATGTCCAGAATCCCTTATCTTCGCTTAGATTTTTCGTGTGATCACTAGAGAGACCTCAGACCTGCATTCTAGGGAAACCACAATTTCCAGGGATAGTGTTGGTGCGCCACCATGGGCAAACTCACTGACTTATTTACGACAGAGAGCTATATGTGGTAGTCTTGTGGTAATTTCCACTACCTTATATACGGTAGGGAGCTATGTTCAGAGAGTCTCTCTTCCCGTTGGCTCATGTACTTCCAACAAGTTATACTACAGTCACTCACAATTATTCATACTGATTCTGACATACACACATCTGTCTTAAAATGACCATTGCACTGTTTAAAAATCTCCCCACATCATTGGCATTGTAATGGTAAATAGAAAATAAACCACCCGTCTGTTTTCAAATATTTTCTGTATTATAAAATTTGCATTTAGACATAATCTCATTCTTTACAGCAATAAAAGGGAACAATCAAAGCATTTTCAATGACACACTGCAATTATAGTGGCGGAGAACAGAACTTAAATTGCAACATTAGCACTTGATTAAAACACGCACGGGACTTTCATTTTTCTACACTGACTGCATACTTTCGTGCACACACACAGCTCCCCCAGTTAGGTAATTACCTTATCTGTTTAGAGGATTCTCTCTGTGAATGTGGCTCTCTTGGCTTAACTCCAACGAAAAGGGACGCTTGCCTTCTCAAGCCGGGGTCATTGCCTGGAATTCTCAGCTTTTTCAGATAGGACAGCCTCTGCCAGTGGAAATGTAATTCTTTCAGCTTTCCCCAGTCTCGACTGCAGCAGGACACCCCCACAGCCAGGTCTTCTCCCCAGTAGTGCAGAAAGATGTCTGCCCGTCTTTTTCCCTGCTACTGCCCACTAAAACTTTCCTCTCAGCCCTCTTTATGACGTGTTCCAATGAAATCCATCATCTCTCATCCTCCTACTTTTAAACAATAGCTTCGCTTATACATTTGCAATTGTTGCAAATCTGACTTCCTTCCTCCTGCAGTTACTGTGCACAACAACACGGATAATCATGCAGAGAAGAGAGGAAAAATCTGCACACTCATTTAACTGGTTTTTAAAGTATGCCTAATTCTGCAGTAGAGAACACATTTTATTAGTGAGTTATATTAAATAAGGTTTTATTAGTCAGGTTAATGGTTAATATGTTAGCTGTTAATTTTCAAATGTGTCTCTAGCAATATAGGCATTTCAGGTGAAAAATAGTGTGCATTTTTAAATGAACACGTGTGCTTTTAACTGTAAAAATAGCTTTGCATCTTATATGTTAAAATCGTTTTTTGACTGAATAGCCTGTCTTTCCTTGTTAATCTGCTAACCCATATAGCAATGCACCGCACCCTTGTGGTGGTGCTGCAAAAAAAATGCTACTTGTGCAGTAGTGCTGTAATGCTACTTGTGCAGTAGTGCTAAATATCCTTACAGGTCTCAAGTTTGATATTAGAAGCATTGAGATATCACATCTCATGATATCGGAAGGGTCTCAGGGATGGAATGGGAAGGAGTTGGATATCACATCTCATGATAAAGGAAGTGTCTAAGGTTTGGAAGCGGAAGGAGTTTGATATCACATCTCATGCCATAGTATGGATCTCAGGTTTGGTAGAAGCATTGGGATATCACATCTCATGCTATCGGAAGGGTATCAGGATTGGATTTGGAAGGAGTTGGATATCCCATCTCATGCTATAGGAAGGGTCTCAGGTTGGAATGGGAAGGAGTTGGATATCACATCTCATGTTATAGGAAGGGTCTCAGGATTGGAATTAGAAGGACTTGGATATCACATCTCATGCTATAGGAAGGCTCTCAGGGTTGGAAGGGGAAAGAGTTGGATATCACATTTCATGTTAGAGGTAGGATCTCAGGTTTGGTATTAGAGGCATTGAGATATCACATCTCATGCTATCAGAAGAGTCTCAGGATTGGAATGGGAAGGAGTTGGATATCATATCTCATGCTAAAGGGAGGGTCTCAGGTTTGGAAGGGGAAGGATTTGGATATCACATCTCATGTTATAGGAAGGATCTCAGGTTTGGTATTAGAAGCATTGAGATATCACATCTCATGCTATCGGAAGGATCTCAGGTTTGGTATAGAAGCATTGAGATATCACATCTCATGCTATCAGAAGGTTCTCAGGATTGGAATGGGAAGGAGTTGGATATCACATCTCATGCTAAAGGGAGGGTCTCAGGTTTGGAAGGGGAAGGATTTGGATATCACATCTCATGTTATCGGAAGGATCTCAGGTTTGGTATTAGAAGTATTGAGATATCACATCTCATGCTATAGGAAGGGTCTCAGGATTGGAATGGGAAGGAGTTGATTATCACATCTCATGCTAAAGAAAGGGTCTTAGGTTTGGTAGAAGCATTGAGATATCACATCTCATGCTATAGGAAGGGTCTCAGGATTGGAATGGGAAGGACTTAGATATCACATATCATGCTATAGGGAGGGTCTCAGTTTTGATATTAGAAGCATTGAGATATCACATCTCATGCTATCAGAAGGGTCTCAGGATTGGAATGGGAAGGAGCTGGATATCACATCTCATGCTAAAGGAAGGGTCTCAGGTTTGGAACGGGAAGGAGTTGGATATCACATCTCATGTTATAGGAAGGGTCTCAGGTTTGGTATAAGCATTGAGATATCACATCTCTGCTATCGGAAGTGTCTCAGGATTGGAATGGGAAGGACTTGGATATCACATCTCATGTTATAGGAAGGGTCTCAGGATTGGAATGGGAAGAAGTTGGATATCACATCTCATGCTATAGGAAGGGTCTCAGGTTTGGAAGGGGAAGGAGTTGGATATCCAATCTCATGTTATAGGACTGGTCTCAGGTTTGGTATTAGAAGCATTGAGATATCACATCGCATGCTGTAGGAAGGTTCTCAGGTTTGGAATGGGGAGGAATTGGATATCACATCTCATGTCATAGGAAGGATCTCAGGTTTGGTATTAGAAGCATTGAGATATCAGATCTCATGCTATAGGAATGGTCTCAGGATTGGAATGGGAAGGAGTTGGATATTACATTCCTGCTATAGGAAGGGTCTCATGTTTGGAATGGGAATGTGTTGGATATCACATATGCTATAGGAAGGGTCTCAGGTTTGGAACGGGAAGGATTTGGATATCACATCTCATGTTATAGGAAGGGTCTCAGGTTTGGTATAAGCATTGAGATATCACATCTCTGCTATCGGAAGTGTCTCAGGATTGGAATGGGAAGGAGTTGGCTATCCCATCTCATGTTATAGGACGGGTCTCAGGTTTGTTATTAGAATCATTGAGATATCATATTGCATGCTGTAGGAAGGGTCTAAGGGTTGGAATGGGAAGGACTTGGATATCACATCTCATGCTATAGATAGGCTCTTAGGTTTGGAAAGGGAAGGAGTTGGATATCACATTTCATGTTAGAGGAAGGATCTCAGGTTTGGTATTAGAAGCATTGAGATATCACATCTCATGCTATAGGAAGGGTCTCAGGATTGGAATGGGAAGTAGTTGGATATCACATCTCATGCTATAGGAAGGGTCTCAGGTTTGGTATAAGCATTGAGATATCACATCTCATGCTATAGGACGGGTCTCAGGATTGGAATGGAAGGAGTTGGATATCACATCTCATGTTATAGGAAGGATCTCAGGTTTGGTATTAGAAGCATTGAGACATCACATCTCATGCTATAGGAAGGGTCTCAGGGTTGGAATGGGAAGGAGTTGGATATCACATCTCATCCAATAGGAAGGGTCTCAGGTTTGGAATGGGAAGGAATTGGATATCACATCTCATGTTATAGGAAGGATCTCAGGTTTGGTATTAGAAGCATTGAGATATCACATCTCATGCTATAGGAAGGGTCTCAGGATTGGAATGTGAAGGATTTGGATATCACATCTCATGCTAAAGGAAGGGTCTCAGGTTTGGTAGAAGCATTGAGATATCACGTCTCTGCTATCGGAAGGGTCTCAGGATTGGATTGGGAAGGAGTTGGATATCCCTTCTCATGCTATAGGAAGGGTCTCAGGATTTGAATGGCAAGGAGTTGGATATCACATCTCATGCCATAGGAAGGGTCTCAGGTTTGGTATAAGCATTGAGATATCACATCTCTGCTATCGGAAGGGTCTCAGGATTGGATTGGGAAGGAGTTGGATATCCCTTCTCATGCTATAGGAAGTGTCTCAGGTTGGAATGGGAAGGAGTTGGATATCACATCTCATGTTATAGGAAGGGTCTCAGGATTTGAATGGGAAGGATTTGGATATCACATCTCTTGCTATAGGAAGGGTCTCAGGATTGGAATGGGTAGGAGTTGGATATTACTTTCTTGCTATAGGAAGGGTCTCATGTTTGGAATGGGAAGGAGTTGGATATCACATATGCTATAGTTAGTGTCTCAGGTTTGGAACGGAAGGAGTTGGATATCACATCTCATGTTATAGGAAGGGTCTCAGGTTTGGTATAAGCATTGAGATATCACATCTCTGCTATCGGAAGCGGCTCAGGATTGGAATGGGAAGGAGTTGGATATCCCATCTCATGTTATAGTAAGAGTCTCTGGTTTGGTATTAGAATCATTGAGATATCACATCGCATGCTGTAGGAAGGGTCTAAGGATTGGAATGGGATGGACTTGGATATCACATCTCATGCTATAGTTAGGCTCTCAGGTTTGGTATAAGCATTGAGATATCACATCTCATGCTATAGGAAGGGTCTCAGGATTGGAATGGGAAGGATTTGGATATCACATCTCATGCTATAGGAAGGGTCTCAGATTTGGTATAAGCATTGAGATATCACATCTCATACTAAAGGAAGGGTCTCAGGTTTGGAATGGGAAGGAGTTGTATATGACATCTCAGGCCATAGGAAGGGTCTCAGGTTTGGTATAAGCATTGAGATATCACATCTCTGCTATCGGAAGGGTCTCAGGATTGGAATGGGAAGGAGTTGGATAACCCATCTCATGTTATAGGAAGGGTCTCAGGTTTGGTATTAGAAGCATAGAGATATCACATCTCATGCTATAGGAAGGGTCTCAGGATTGGAATGGGAAGGAGTTGGATATCACACCTCAAGCTATAGGAAGGGTCTCAGGATTGGAATGGGAAGGAGTTTGATATCACATCTCATGCCATAGTATGGGTCTCAGGTTTGGTAGAAGCATTGGGATATCACATCTCATGCTATCGGAAGGGTATCAGTATTGGATTTGGAAGAAGTTGGATATCCCATCTCTTGCTATAGGAAGGGTCTCAGGTTGGAATGGGAAGGAGTTGGATATCACATTTCATGTTATAGGAAGGGTCTCAGGATTGGAATGGGAAGGACTTGGATATCATATCTCATGCTATAGGATGGGTCTCAGGTTTGTTATTAGAATCATTGAGATATCATATTGCATGCTGTAGGAAGGGTCTAAGGATTGGAATGGGAAGGACTTGGATATCACATCTCATGCTATAGATAGGCTCTCAGGTTTGGAAAGGGAAGGAGTTGGATATCACATTTCATGTTAGAGGAAGGATCTCAGGTTTGGTATTAGAAGCATTGAGATATCACATCTCATGCTATAGGAAGGGTCTCAGGATTGGAATGGGAAGTAGTTGGATATCACATCTCATGCTATAGGAAGGGTCTCAGGTTTGGTATAAGCATTGAGATATCACATCTCATGCTATAGGACGGGTCTCAGGATTGGAATGGAAGGAGTTGGATATCACATCTCATGTTATAGGAAGGAAATCAGGTTTGGTATTAGAAGCATTGAGACATCACATCTCATGCTATAGGAAGGGTCTCAGGGTTGGAATGGGAAGGAGTTGGATATCGCATCTCATCCAATAGGAAGGGTCTCAGGTTTGGAATGGGAAGGAATTGGATATCACATCTCATGTTATAGGAAGGATCTCAGGTTTGGTATTAGAAGCATTGAGATATCACATCTCATTCTATAGGAAGGGTCTCAGGATTGGAATGTGAAGGATTTGGATATCACATCACATGCTAAAGGAAGGGTCTCAGGTTTGGTAGAAGCATTGAGATATCAGATCTCTGCTATCGGAAGGGTCTCAGGATTGGATTGGGAAGGAGTTGGATATCCCTTCTCATGCTATAGGAAGGGTCTCAGGATTTGAATGGGAAGGAGTTGGATATCACATCTCATGTTATAGGAAGGGTCTCAGGATTGGAATGGGAAGGATTTGGATATCACATCTCTTGCTATAGGAAGGGTCTCAGGATTGGAATGGGTAGGAGTTGGATATTACATTCTTGCTATAGGAAGGTTCTCATGTTTGGAATGGGAAGCAGTTGGATATCACATATGCTATAGTTAGTGTCTCAGGTTTGGAACTGGAAGGAGTTGGATATCACATCTCATGTTATAGGAAGGGTCTCAGGTTTGGTATAAGCATTGAGATATCACATCTCTGCTATCGGAAGCGGCTCAGGATTGGAATGGGAAGGAGTTGGATATCCCATCTCATGTTATAGGAAGAGTCTCTGGTTTGGTATTAGAATCATTGAGATATCACATCGCATGCTGTAGGAAGGGTCTAAGGATTGGAATGGGATGGACTTGGATATCACATATCATGCTGTAGGTAGGCTCTCAGGTTTGGTATAAGCATTGAGATATCACATCTCATGCTATAGGAAGGGTCTCAGGATTGGAATGGGAAGGAATTGGATATCACATCTCATGCTATAGGAAGGGTCTCAGATTTGGTATAAGCATTGAGATATCACATCTCATGCTAAAGGAAGGGTCTCAGGATTGGAATGGGAAGGTGTTGTATATGACATCTCAGGCCATAGGAAGGGTCTCAGGTTTGGTATAAGCATTGAGATATCACATCTCTACTATCAGAAGGGTCTCAGGATTGGAATGGGAAGGAGTTGGATATCCCATCTCATGTTATAGGAATGGTCTCAGGTTTGGTATTAGAAGCATAGAGATATCACATCTCATGCTATAGGAAGGGTCTCAGGGTTGGAATGGGAAGGACTTGGATGTCACATCTCATGCTATAGGGAGGGTCTCAAGTTTGATATTAGAAGCATTGAGATAACAAATCTCATGATATCGGAAGGGTCTCAGGATTGGAATGGGAAGGAGTTGGATATCACATCTCATGATAAAGGAAGGGTCTAAGGTTTGGAAGGGGAAGGATTTGGATATCACATCTCATGTTATAGGACGGGTCTCAGGTTTGGTATTAGAAGCATTGAGATATCAAGTCTCATGGTATAAGAAGGGTCTCAGAATTGGAATGGGAAGGAGTTGGATATCACACCTCAAGCTATAGGAAGGGTCTCAGGATTGGAATGGGAAGGAGTTTGATATCACATCTCATGCCATAGTATGGGTCTCAGGTTTGGTAGAAGCATTGGGATATCACATCTCATGCTATCGGAAGGGTATCAGTATTGGATTTGGAAGAAGTTGGATATCCCATCTCATGCTATAGGAAGGGTCTCAGGTTGGAATGGGAAGGAGTTGGATATCACATTTCATGTTATAGGAAGGGTCTCAGGATTGGAATGGGAAGGACTTGGATATCATATCTCATGCTATAGGAAGGCTCTCAGGTTTGGAAGGGGAAGGAGTTGGATATCACATTTCATGTTAGAGGAAGGATCTCAGGTTTGGTATTAGAGGCCTTGAGATATCACATCTCATGCTATAGGAAGGGTCTCAGGATTGGAATGGGAAGGAGTTGGATATCACATCTCAAGCTATAGGAAGGGTCTCAGGTTTGGTATAAGCATTGAGATATCACATCTCATGCTATAGGAAGGGTCTCAGGATTCGAATGGGAAGGAGTTGGATATCACATCTCATGTTATAGGAAATATCTCAGGTTTGGTATTAGAAGCATTGAGACATCACATCTCATGTTATAGGAAGGGTCTCAGGATTGGAATGGGAAGAAGTTGGATATCACATCTCATGCTCTAGGAAGGGTCTCAGGTTTGGTATAAGCATTGAGATATCACATCTCATGCTATAGGAAGGGTCTCAGGATTGGAATGGGAAGGAGTTGTATATGACATCTCATGCTATAGGAAGGGTCTCAGGTTTGGTATAAGCATTGAGATATCACATCACATGCTATAGGAAGGGTCTCAGGATTGGAATGGGAAGGATTTGGATATCACATCTCATGCTATAGGCAGGGCCTCAGGTTTGGAAAGGGAAGGAGATGGATATCACATTTCATGTTAGAGATAGGATCTCAGGTTTGGTATTAGAGGCATTGAGATATCACATCTCATGCTATCAGAAGGGTCTCAGGATTGGAATGGGAAGGAGTTGTATATCACATCTCATGCTAAATGGAGGGTCTCAGGTTTGGAAGGGGAAGGATTTGGAAATCACATCTCATGTTATAGGAAGGATCTCAGGTTTGGTATTAGAAGCATTGAGATATCACATCTCATGCTATCGGAAGTATCTCAGGTTTGGTATTAGAGGCATTGAGATATCACATCTCATGCTATCATAAGGGTCTCAGGATTGGAATGGGAAGGAGTTGGATATCACATCTCATGTTATTGGAAGGATCTCAGGTTTGGTATTAGAAGCATTGAGACATCACATCTCATGCTATAGGAAGGGTCTCAGGATTGGAATGGGAAGGAGTTGGATATCACATCTCATGCTATAGGAAGGGTCTCAGATTTGGTATAAGCATTGAGATATCACATCTCATGCTATAGGACGGGTCTCAGGATTGGAATGGAAGGAGTTGGATATCACATCTCATGTTATAGGAAGGAAATCAGGTTTGGTATTAGAAGCATTGAGACATCACATCTCATGCTATAGGAAGGGTCTCAGGGTTGGAATGGGAAGGAGTTGGATATCGCATCTCATCCAATAGGAAGGGTCTCAGGTTTGGAATGGGAAGGAATTGGATATCACATCTCATGTTATAGGAAGGATCTCAGGTTTGGTATTAGAAGCATTGAGATATCACATCTCATTCTATAGGAAGGGTCTCAGGATTGGAATGTGAAGGATTTGGATATCACATCACATGCTAAAGGAAGGGTCTCAGGTTTGGTAGAAGCATTGAGATATCAGATCTCTGCTATCGGAAGGGTCTCAGGATTGGATTGGGAAGGAGTTGGATATCCCTTCTCATGCTATAGGAAGGGTCTCAGGATTTGAATGGGAAGGAGTTGGATATCACATCTCATGTTATAGGAAGGGTCTCAGGATTGGAATGGGAAGGATTTGGATATCACATCTCTTGCTATAGGAAGGGTCTCAGGATTGGAATGGGTAGGAGTTGGATATTACATTCTTGCTATAGGAAGGTTCTCATGTTTGGAATGGGAAGCAGTTGGATATCACATATGCTATAGTTAGTGTCTCAGGTTTGGAACGGGAAGGAGTTGGATATCACATCTCATGTTATAGGAAGGGTCTCAGGTTTGGTATAAGCATTGAGATATCACATCTCTGCTATCGGAAGCGGCTCAGGATTGGAATGGGAAGGAGTTGGATATCCCATCTCATGTTATAGGAAGAGTCTCTGGTTTGGTATTAGAATCATTGAGATATCACATCGCATGCTGTAGGAAGGGTCTAAGGATTGGAATGGGATGGACTTGGATATCACATATCATGCTATAGGTAGGCTCTCAGGTTTGGTATAAGCATTGAGATATCACATCTCATGCTATAGGAAGGGTCTCAGGATTGGAATGGGAAGGAATTGGATATCACATCTCATGCTATAGGAAGGGTCTCAGATTTGGTGTAAGCATTGAGATATCACATCTCATGCTAAAGGAAGGGTCTCAGGATTGGAATGGGAAGGTGTTGTATATGACATCTCAGGCCATAGGAAGGGTCTCAGGTTTGGTATAAGCATTGAGATATCACATCTCTACTATCAGAAGGGTCTCAGGATTGGAATGGGAAGGAGTTGGATATCCCATCTCATGTTATAGGAATGGTCTCAGGTTTGGTATTAGAAGCATAGAGATATCACATCTCATGCTATAGGAAGGGTCTCAGGGTTGGAATGGGAAGGACTTGGATGTCACATCTCATGCTATAGGGAGGGTCTCAAGTTTGATATTAGAAGCATTGAGATAACAAATCTCATGATATCGGAAGGGTCTCAGGATTGGAATGGGAAGGAGTTGGATATCACATCTCATGATAAAGGAAGGGTCTAAGGTTTGGAAGGGGAAGGATTTGGATATCACATCTCATGTTATAGGACGGGTCTCAGGTTTGGTATTAGAAGCATTGAGATATCAAGTCTCATGGTATAAGAAGGGTCTCAGAATTGGAATGGGAAGGAGTTGGATATCACACCTCAAGCTATAGGAAGGGTCTCAGGATTGGAATGGGAAGGAGTTTGATATCACATCTCATGCCATAGTATGGGTCTCAGGTTTGGTAGAAGCATTGGGATATCACATCTCATGCTATCGGAAGGGTATCAGTATTGGATTTGGAAGAAGTTGGATATCCCATCTCATGCTATAGGAAGGGTCTCAGGTTGGAATGGGAAGGAGTTGGATATCACATTTCATGTTATAGGAAGGGTCTCAGGATTGGAATGGGAAGGACTTGGATATCATATCTCATGCTATAGGAAGGCTCTCAGGTTTGGAAGGGGAAGGAGTTGGATATCACATTTCATGTTAGAGGAAGGATCTCAGGTTTGGTATTAGAGGCCTTGAGATATCACATCTCATGCTATAGGAAGGGTCTCAGGATTGGAATGGGAAGGAGTTGGATATCACATCTCAAGCTATAGGAAGGGTCTCAGGTTTGGTATAAGCATTGAGATATCACATCTCATGCTATAGGAAGGGTCTCAGGATTGGAATGGGAAGGAGTTGGATATCACATCTCATGTTATAGGAAATATCTCAGGTTTGGTATTAGAAGCATTGAGACATCACATCTCATGTTATAGGAAGGGTCTCAGGATTGGAATGGGAAGAAGTTGGATATCACATCTCATGCTATAGGAAGGGTCTCAGGTTTGGTATAAGCATTGAGATATCACATCTCATGCTATAGGAAGGGTCTCAGGATTGGAATGGGAAGGAGTTGTATATGACATCTCATGCTATAGGAAGGGTCTCAGGTTTGGTATAAGCATTGAGATATCACATCACATGCTATAGGAAGGGTCTCAGGATTGGAATGGGAAGGATTTGGATATCACATCTCATGCTATAGGCAGGGCCTCAGGTTTGGAAAGGGAAGGAGATGGATATCACATTTCATGTTAGAGATAGGATCTCAGGTTTGGTATTAGAGGCATTGAGATATCACATCTCATGCTATCAGAAGGGTCTCAGGATTGGAATGGGAAGGAGTTGTATATCACATCTCATGCTAAATGGAGGGTCTCAGGTTTGGAAGGGGAAGGATTTGGAAATCACATCTCATGTTATAGGAAGGATCTCAGGTTTGGTATTAGAAGCATTGAGATATCACATCTCATGCTATCGGAAGTATCTCAGGTTTGGTATTAGAGGCATTGAGATATCACATCTCATGCTATCATAAGGGTCTCAGGATTGGAATGGGAAGGAGTTGGATATCACATCTCATGTTATTGGAAGGATCTCAGGTTTGGTATTAGAAGCATTGAGACATCACATCTCATGCTATAGGAAGGGTCTCAGGATTGGAATGGGAAGGAGTTGGATATCACATCTCATGCTATAGGAAGGGTCTCAGATTTGGTATAAGCATTGAGATATCACATCTCATGCTATAGGACGGGTCTCAGGATTGGAATGGAAGGAGTTGGATATCACATCTCATGTTATAGGAAGGAAATCAGGTTTGGTATTAGAAGCATTGAGACATCACATCTCATGCTATAGGAAGGGTCTCAGGGTTGGAATGGGAAGGAGTTGGATATCGCATCTCATCCAATAGGAAGGGTCTCAGGTTTGGAATGGGAAGGAATTGGATATCACATCTCATGTTATAGGAAGGATCTCAGGTTTGGTATTAGAAGCATTGAGATATCACATCTCATTCTATAGGAAGGGTCTCAGGATTGGAATGTGAAGGATTTGGATATCACATCACATGCTAAAGGAAGGGTCTCAGGTTTGGTAGAAGCATTGAGATATCAGATCTCTGCTATCGGAAGGGTCTCAGGATTGGATTGGGAAGGAGTTGGATATCCCTTCTCATGCTATAGGAAGGGTCTCAGGATTTGAATGGGAAGGAGTTGGATATCACATCTCATGTTATAGGAAGGGTCTCAGGATTGGAATGGGAAGGATTTGGATATCACATCTCTTGCTATAGGAAGGGTCTCAGGATTGGAATGGGTAGGAGTTGGATATTACATTCTTGCTATAGGAAGGTTCTCATGTTTGGAATGGGAAGCAGTTGGATATCACATATGCTATAGTTAGTGTCTCAGGTTTGGAACGGGAAGGAGTTGGATATCACATCTCATGTTATAGGAAGGGTCTCAGGTTTGGTATAAGCATTGAGATATCACATCTCTGCTATCGGAAGCGGCTCAGGATTGGAATGGGAAGGAGTTGGATATCCCATCTCATGTTATAGGAAGAGTCTCTGGTTTGGTATTAGAATCATTGAGATATCACATCGCATGCTGTAGGAAGGGTCTAAGGATTGGAATGGGATGGACTTGGATATCACATATCATGCTATAGGTAGGCTCTCAGGTTTGGTATAAGCATTGAGATATCACATCTCATGCTATAGGAAGGGTCTCAGGATTGGAATGGGAAGGAATTGGATATCACATCTCATGCTATAGGAAGGGTCTCAGATTTGGTGTAAGCATTGAGATATCACATCTCATGCTAAAGGAAGGGTCTCAGGATTGGAATGGGAAGGTGTTGTATATGACATCTCAGGCCATAGGAAGGGTCTCAGGTTTGGTATAAGCATTGAGATATCACATCTCTACTATCAGAAGGGTCTCAGGATTGGAATGGGAAGGAGTTGGATATCCCATCTCAGGCCATAGGAATGGTCTCAGGTTTGGTATTAGAAGCATAGAGATATCACATCTCATGCTATAGGAAGGGTCTCAGGGTTGGAATGGGAAGGACTTGGATGTCACATCTCATGCTATAGGGAGGGTCTCAAGTTTGATATTAGAAGCATTGAGATAACAAATCTCATGATATCGGAAGGGTCTCAGGATTGGAATGGGAAGGAGTTGGATATCACATCTCATGATAAAGGAAGGGTCTAAGGTTTGGAAGGGGAAGGATTTGGATATCACATCTCATGTTATAGGACGGGTCTCAGGTTTGGTATTAGAAGCATTGAGATATCAAGTCTCATGGTATAAGAAGGGTCTCAGAATTGGAATGGGAAGGAGTTGGATATCACACCTCAAGCTATAGGAAGGGTCTCAGGATTGGAATGGGAAGGAGTTTGATATCACATCTCATGCCATAGTATGGGTCTCAGGTTTGGTAGAAGCATTGGGATATCACATCTCATGCTATCGGAAGGGTATCAGTATTGAATTTGGAAGAAGTTGGATATCCCATCTCATGCTATAGGAAGGGTCTCAGGTTGGAATGGGAAGGAGTTGGATATCACATTTCATGTTATAGGAAGGGTCTCAGGATTGGAATGGGAAGGACTTGGATATCGTATCTCATGCTATAGGAAGGCTCTCAGGTTTGGAAGGGGAAGGATTTGGATATCACATTTCATGTTAGAGGAAGGATCTCAGGTTTGGTATTAGAGGCCTTGAGATATCACATCTCATGCTATAGGAAGGGTCTCAGGATTGGAATGGGAAGGACTTGGATATCACATCTCAAGCTATAGGAAGGGTCTCAGGTTTGGTATAAGCATTGAGATATCACATCACATGCTATAGGAAGGGTCTCAGGATTGGAATGGGAAGGAGTTGGATATCACATCTCATGTTATAGGAAATAGCTCAGGTTTGGTATTAGAAGCATTGAGACATCACATCTCATGTTATAGGAAGGGTCTCAGGATTGGAATGGGAAGAAGTTGGATATCACATCTCATGCTATAGGAAGGGTCTCAGGTTTGGTATAAGCATTGAGATATCACATCTCATGCTATAGGAAGGGACTCAGGATTGGAATGGGAAGGAGTTGTATATGACATCTCATGCCATAGGAAGGGTCTCAGGTTTGGTATAAGCATTGAGATATCACATCACATGCTATAGGAAGGGTCTCAGGATTGGAATGGGAAGGACTTGGATATCACATCTCATGCTATAGGCAGGGCCTCAGGTTTGGAAAGGGAAGGAGATGGATATCACATTTCATGTTAGAGATAGGATCTCAGGTTTGGTATTAGAGGCATTGAGATATCACATCTCATGCTATCAGAAGGGTCTCAGGATTGGAATGGGAAGGAGTTGTATATCACATCTCATGCTAAATGGAGGGTCTCAGGTTTGGAAGGGGAAGGATTTGGAAATCACATCTCATGTTATAGGAAGGATCTCAGGTTTGGTATTAGAAGCATTGAGATATCACATCTCATGCTATCAGAAGTATCTCAGGTTTGGTATTAGAGGCATTGAGATATCACATCTCATGCTATCATAAGGGTCTCAGGATTGGAATGGGAAGGAGTTGGATATCACATCTCATGTTATTGGAAGGATCTCAGGTTTGATATTAGAAGCATTGAGACATCACATCTCATGCTATAGGAAGGGTCTCAGGATTGGAATGGGAAGGAGTTGGATATCACATCTCATGCTATAGGAAGGGTCTCAGATTTGGTATAAGCATTGAGATATCACATCTCATGCTATAGGAAGGGTCTCAGGATTGGATTGGGAAGGAGTTGTATATGACATCTCATGTTATAGGAAGGGTCTCAGGTTTGGTTTTAGAAGCATTGAGATATCACATCTCATGCTATAGGAAGGGTCTCAGGATTGGAATGGGGAGGACTTGGATGTCACATCTCATGCTATAGGGAGGGTCTCAAGTTTGATATTAGAAGCATTGAGATAACAAATCTCATGATATCGGAAGGGTCTCAGGATTGGAATGGGAAGGAGTTGGATATCACATCTCATGATAAAGGAAGGGTCTAAGGTTTGGAAGGGGAAAGATTTGGATATCACATCTCATGTTATAGGACGGGTCTCAGGTTTGGTATTAGAAGCATTGAGATATCAAGTCTCATGGCATAGGAAGGGTCTCAGAATTGGAATGGGAAGGAGTTGGATATCACATCTCAAGCTATAGGAAGAGTCTCAGGATTGGAATGGGAATGAGTTTGATATCACATCTCATGCCATAGTATGGGTCTCAGGTTTGGTAGAAGCATTGGGATATCACAATTCATGCTATTGGAAGTGTATCAGTATTGGATTTGGAAGGAGTTGGATATCCCATCTCATGCTATAGGAAGGGTCTCAGGTTGGAATGGGAAGGAGTTGGATATCACATTTCATGTTATAGGAAGGGTCTCAGGATTGGAATGGGAAGGACTTGGATATCATATCTCATGCTATAGGAAGGCTCTCAGGTTTGGAAGGGGAAGGAGTTGGATATCACATTTCATGTTAGAGGAAGGATCTCAGGTTTGGTATTAGAGGCCTTGAGATATCACATCTCATGCTATAGGAAGGGTCTCAGGATTGGAATGGGAAGGAGTTGGATATCACATCTCAAGCTTTAGGAAGGGTCTCAGGTTTGGTATAAGCATTGAGATAGCACATCTCATGCTATAGGAAGGGTCTCAGGTTTGGAAGGGGAAGGAGTTGGATATCCAATCTCATGTTATAGGACTGGTCTCAGGTTTGGTATTAGAAGCATTGAGATATCACATCGCATGCTGTAGGAAGGTTCTCAGGTTTGGTATTAGAAGCATTGAGACATCACATCTCATGCTATAGGAAGGGTCTCAGGATTGGAATGGGAAGGAGTTGGATATTACATCTCATGTTATAGGGAGGATCTCAGGTTTGGTATTAGAAGCATTGAGACATCACATCTCATGCTATAGGAAGGGTCTCAGGATTGGAATGGGAAGGAGTTGGATATCACATCTCATGCTATAGGAAGGGTCTCACATTTGGTATAAGCATTGAGATATCACATCTCATGCTATAGGAAGGGTCTCAGGATTGGATTGGGAAGGAGTTGTATATGACATCTCAGGCCATAGGAAGGGTCTCAGGATTGGTATAAGCATTGAGATATCACATCTCTGCTATCGGAAGGGTCTCAGGATTGGAATGGGAAGGAGTTGGATATCCCATCTCATGTTATAGGAAGGGTCTCAGGTTTGGTATTAGAAGCATTGAGATATCACATCTCATGCTATAGGAAGGGTCTCAGGATTGGAATGGGGAGGACTTGGATGTCACATCTCATGCTATAGGGAGGGTCTCAAGTTTGATATTAGAAGCATTGAGATAACAAATCTCATGATATCGGAAGGGTCTCAGGATTGGAATGGGAAGGAGTTGGATATCACATCTCATGATAAAGGAAGGGTCTAAGGTTTGGAAGGGGAAAGATTTGGATATCACATCTCATGTTATAGGACGGGTCTCAGGTTTGGTATTAGAAGCATTGAGATATCAAGTCTCATGGCATAGGAAGGGTCTCAGAATTGGAATGTGAAGGAGTTGGATATCACATCTCAAGCTATAGGAAGAGTCTCAGGATTGGAATGGGAAGGAGTTTGATATCACATCTCATGCCATAGTATGGGTCTCAGGTTTGGTAGAAGCATTGGGATATCACATCTCATGCTATTGGAAGGGTATCAGTATTGGATTTGGAAGGAGTTGGATATCCCATCTCATGCTATAGGAAGGGTCTCAGGTTGGAATGGGAAGGAGTTGGATATCACATTTCATGTTATAGGAAGGGTCTCAGGATTGGAATGGGAAGGACTTGGATATCATATCTCATTGTATAGGAAGGCTCTCAGGTTTGGAAGGGGAAGGAGTTGGATATCACATTTCATGTTAGAGGAAGGATCTCAGGTTTGGTATTAGAGGCCTTGAGATATCACATCTCATGCTATAGGAAGGGTCTCAGGATTGGAATGGGAAGGAGTTGGATATCACATCTCAAGCTTTAGGAAGGGTCTCAGGTTTGGTATAAGCATTGAGATAGCACATCTCATGCTATAGGAAGGGTCTCAGGATTGGAATGGGAAGGAGTTGGATATCACATCTCATGTTATAGGAAGGATCTCAGGTTTGGTATTAGAAGCATTGAGACATCACATCTCATGCTATAGGAAGGGTCTCAGGATTGGAATGGGAAGGAGTTGGATATCACATCTCATGCTATAGGAAGGGTCTCAGATTTGGTATAAGCATTGAGATATCACATCTCTGCTATCGGAAGGGTCTCAGGATTGGAATGGGAAGGAGTTGGATATCCGATCTCATGCTATAGGGAGGGTCTCAATTTTGATATTAGAAGCATTGAGATAACAAATCTCATGATATCGGAAGGGTCTCAGGATTGGAATGGGAAGGAGTTGGATATCACATCTCATGATAAAGGAAGGGTCTAAGGTTTGGAAATGGAAAGATTTGGATATCACATCTCATGTTATAGGACGGGTCTCAGGTTTGGTATTAGAAGCATTGAGATATCAAGTCTCATGGTATAGGACGGGTCTCAGAATTGGAATGGGAAGGAGTTGGATATCACATCTCAAGCTATAGGAAGAGTCTCAGGATTGGAATGGGAAGGAGTTTGATATCACATCTCATGCCATAGTATGGTTCTCAGGTTTGATAGAAGCATTGGGATATTACATCTCATGCTATTGGAAGGGTATCAGTATTGGATTTGGAAGGAGTTGGATATCCCATCTCATGCTATAGGAAGGGTCTCAGGTTTGTTATTAGAAGCATTGAGATATCACATCTCATGTTATAGGACAGTCTCAGGTTTGGTATTAGAAGCATTGAGATATCATCTCATGGTATAGGACGGGCCTCAGGATTGGAATGGGAAGGAGTTGGATATCACATCTCATGCTAAAGGAAGGGTCTCAGGTTTGGAAGGGGAAGGATTTGGATATCACATCTCAATTTATAGGACGGGTCTGTGGTTTGGTATTAGCAGCATTGAGATATCATATCTCATGCTATCGGAAGGGTCTCAGGATTGGATTGGGAAGGAGTTGGATATCACATCTCATGTTATAGGAAGGGTCTCAGGTTTGTTATTAGAAGCATTGAGATATCGCATCTCATGTTATAGGAAGGGTCTCAGGATTGGAATGGGAAGGAGTTGTATATCACATCTCATGCTATAGGGAGGGTCTCAGGTTTGATATTAGAAGCATTGAGATATCATATCTCATGCTATCATAAGGGTCTCAGGATTGGATTGGCAAGGAGTTGGATATCACATCTCATGTTATAGGAAGGGTCTCAGGATTGGAATGGGAAAGATTTGGATATCACATCTCATGTTATAGGAAGGGTCTCAGGTTTGTTATTAGAAGCATTGAGATATCACATCTCATGTTATAGGACAGTCTCAGGTTTGGTATTAGAAGCATTGAGATGTAACATCTCATGGTATAGGACGGGTCTCAGGATTGGATGGGAAGAGATGGATATCACATCTCATGCTATAGGAAGGGTCTCAGGTTTGGTAGAAGCATTTGGATATCACATCTCATGCTATAGGAAGGGTCTCAGGATCGGAATGGGAAGGAGTTGGATATCACATCTCAAGTTATAGGACGGGTCTGTGGTTTGGTATTAGAAGCATTGAGATATCATATCTCATGCTATCGGAAGGGTCTCAGGATTGGATTGCGAAGGAGTAGGATATCACATCTCATGTTATAGGAAGGGTCTCAAGATTGGAATGGGAAGGACTTGGATATCACATCTCATGTTATAGGAAGGGTCTCAGGTTTGTTATTAGAAGCATTGAGATATCGCATCTCATTTTATAGGACAGTCTGAGGTTTCGTATTCGAAGCATTGAGATATCATATCTCATTGTAGAGGACGGGTCTCAGGATTGGAATGGGAAGGAGTTGGATATCACATATCATGCTATAGGAAGGGTCTCAGGATTGGAATGGGAAGGAGTTGGATATCACATCTCATGATAAAGGAAGGGTCTCAGGTTTGGAAGGGGAAGGAGTTGGATATCACATCTCATGTTATAGGAAGGGTCTCAAGATTGGAATGGGAAGGACTTGGATATCACATCTCATGCTATAGGGAGGGTCTCAGGTTTGATATTAGAAGCATTGAGATATCACATCTCATGCTATCGGAAGGGTCTCAGGATTGGATTGGGAAGTAGTTGGATATCACTTCTCAAGTTATAGGACGGGTCTGTGGTTTGGTATTAGAAGCATTGAATATCATATTTCATGCTATCGGAAGGGTCTCAGGATTGGATTGGGAAGGAGTTGGATATCACATCTCATGTTATAGGAAGGCTCTCAGGTTTGTTGTTAGAAGCATTGAGATATCACATCTCATGTTATAGGACAGTCTCAGGTTTGGTATTAGAAGCATTGAGATATCATATCTCATGGTATAGGACGGGTCTCAGGATTGCAATGGGAAGGAGTTGGATATCACAGCTCATGCTAAAGGAAGGGTCTCAGGTTTGGAAGGGGAAGGATTTGGATATCGCATCTCAATTTATAGGACGGGTCTGTGGTTTGGTATTAGAAGCATTGAGATATCATATCTAATGCTATCGGAAGGGTATCAGGATTGGATTGGGAAGGAGTTGGATATCACATCTCATGTTATAGGAAGGGTCTCAGGATTGGAATGGGAAGGATTTGGATATCACATCTCATGTTATAGGAAGGGTCTCAGGTTTGTTATTAGAAGCATTGAGATATCGCATCTCATGTTATAGGACAGTCTCAGGTTTGGTATTAGAAGCATTGAGATATCATATCTCATTGTATAGGACGGGTCTCAGGATTGGAATGGGAAGGAGTTGGATATCACATATCATGCTATAGGAAGGGTCTCAGGATTGGAATGGGAAGGAGTTGGATATCACATCTCATGATAAAGAAAGGGTCTCAGGTTTGGAAGGGGAAGGATTTGGATATCACATCTCAAGTTATAGGACGGTTCTGTGGTTTGGTATTAGAAGCATTGAGATATCACATCTCATGCTATCGGAAGGGTCTCAGGATTGGATTGGGAAGGACTTGGATATCACATCTCATGTTATAGGAAGGGTCTCAGGTTTGTTATTAGAAGCATCGAGATATAACATCTCATAGTATAGGACGGGTCTCAGGATTGGAATGGGAAGGAGTTTGATATCACATCTCATGCCATGGGAAGGTCTCAGGTTTGCTAGAAGCATTAAGATATCACATCTCATGCTATCGGAAGGGTCTCAGGATTGGAATGGGAAGGAGTTGGATATCGCATCTCATGCTATAGGAAGGGTCACAGGTTGGAATTGGAAGGAGTTGGATATAACATCTCATGTTATAGGAAGGGTCTCAGGATTGGATGGGAAGAGTTGGATATCACATCTCATGTTATAGGAAGGGTTTCAGGATTGGAATGGGAAGGACTTTGATATCACATCTCATGCTATCGGAAGGGTCTCAGGATTGGATTGGGAAGGAGTTGGATATAACATCTCATGTTATAGGAAGGGTCTCAGGATTGGATGGGAAGAGTTGGATATCACATCTCATGTTATAGGAAGGGTATCAGGATTGGAATGGGAAGGACTTTGATATCACATCTCACGCTATAGGGAGGGTCTCAGGTTTGGTATTAGAAGCATTGAGATATCACATCTCATGTTATAGGAAGGGTCTCAGGTTTGTTATTAGAAGCATTGAGATATCACATCTCATGTTATAGGACAGTCTCAGGTTTGCTATTAGAAGCATTGAGATATAACATCTCATGGTATAGGACGGGTCTCAGGATTGGATGGGAAGAGTTGGATATCACCTCTCATGCTATAGTAAGGGTCTCAGGTTTGGTAGAAGCATTGGGATATCATATCTCATTTTATCGGAAGGGTCTCAGGATTGGATTGGGAAGGAGTTGGATATCACATCTCATGTTATAGGAAGGGTCTCAGGATTGGAATGGCAGGATTTGGATATCACATCTCATGTTATAGGAAGGGTATCAGGTTTGTTATTAGAAGCATTGAGATATCGCATCTCATGTTATAGGACAGTCTCAGGTTTGGTATTAGAAGCATTGAGATATATATCTCATGGTATAGGACGGGTCTCAGGATTGGAATGGGAAGGATTTGGATATCACATC
Organism: Ambystoma mexicanum; assembly: GCF_040938575.1. Classification (NCBI taxonomy): domain Eukaryota; kingdom Metazoa; phylum Chordata; class Amphibia; order Caudata; family Ambystomatidae; genus Ambystoma; species Ambystoma mexicanum. Next base: position 347,338,992 of record NC_090936.1, read on the forward strand.
TCATGTTATAGGAAGGGTCTCAGGTTTGTTATTAGAAGCATTGAGATATCGCATCTCATGTTATAGGACAGTCTCAGGTTTGGTATTAGAAGCATTGAGATATAACATCTCATAGTATAGGACGGGTCTCAGGATTGGAATGGGAAGGAGTTGGATATCACATCTCATGATAAAGAAAGGGTCTCAGGTTTGGAAGGGGAAGGATTTGGATATCACATCTCAAGTTATAGGACGGTTCTGTGGTTTGGTATTAGAAGCATTGAGATATCATATCTCATGCTATCGGAAGGGTCTCAGGATTGGATTGGGAAGGACTTGGATATCACATCTCATGTTATAGGAAGGGTCTCAGGTTTGTTATTAGAAGCATTGAGATATCACATCTCATGTTATAGGACAGTCTCAGGTTTGGTATTAGAAGCATTGAGATATATCATCTCATAGTATAGGACGGGTCTCAGGATTGGAATGGGAAGGAGTTTGATATCACATCTCATGCTATAGGAAGGGTCACAGGTTGGAATTGGAAGGAGTTGGATATCACAGCTCATGTTATAGGAAGGGTTTCAGGATTGGAATGGGAAGGACTTTGATATCACATTTCATGCTATCGGAAGGGTCTCAGAATTGGATTGGGAAGGAGTTGGATATCACATCTCATGTTATAGGAAGGGTCTCAGGATTGGAATGGGAAGGATTTGGATATCACATCTCATGTTATAGGAAGGGTCTCAGGTTTGTTATTAGAAGTATTGAGATATCGCATCTCATGTTATAGGACAGTCTCAGGTTTGGTATTAGAAGCATTGAGATGTCATATCTCATTGTATAGGACGGGTCTCAGGATTGGAATGGGAAGGAGTTGGATATCACATATCATGCTATAGGAAGGGTCTCAGGATTGGAATGGGAAGGAGTTGGATATCACATCTCATGATTAAGAAAGGGTCTCAGGTTTGGAAGGGGAAGGATTTGGATATCACATCTCAAGTTATAGGACGGTTCTGTGGTTTGGTATTAGAAGCATTGAGATATCATATCTCATGCTATCGGAAGGGTCTCAGGATTGGATTGGGAAGGAGTTGGATATCACATCTCATGTTATAGGAAGGGTCTCAGGATTGGAATGGGAAAGATTTGGATATCACATCTCATGTTATAGGAAGGGTCTCAGGTTTGTTATTAGAAGCATTGAGATATCGCATCTCATGTTATAGGAAGGGTCTCAGGATTGGAATGGGAAGGAGTTGTATATCACATCTCATGCTATAGGGAGGGTCTCAGGTTTGATATTAGAAGCATTGAGATATCATATCTCATGCTATCATAAGGGTCTCAGGATTGGATTGGGAAGGAGTTGGATATCACATCTCATGTTATAGGAAGGGTCTCAGGATTGGAATGGGAAAGATTTGGATATCACATCTCATGTTATAGGAAGGGTCTCAGGTTTGTTATTAGAAGCATTGAGATATCGCATCTCATGTTATAGGACAGTCTCAGGTTTGGTATTAGAAGCATTGAGATATATCTCATGGTATAGGACGGGTCTCAGGATTGGAATGGGAAGGAGTTGGATATCACATCTCATGCTATAGGAAGGGTCTCAGGATTGGAATGGGAAGGATTTGGATATCACATCTCATGTTATAGGAAGGGTCTCAGGTTTGTTATTAGAAGCATTGAGATATCGCATCTCATGTTCTAGGAAGGGTCTCAGGATTGGAATGGGAAGGATTTGGATATCACATCTCATGTTATAGGAAGGGTCTCAGGTTTGTTATTAGAAGCATTGAGATATCGCATCTCATGTTATAGGACAGTCTCAGGTTTGGTATTAGAAGCATTGAGATATCATATCTCATGCTATCGGAAGGGTCTCAGGATTGGAATGGGAAGGATTTGGATATCACATCTCATGTTATAGGAAGGGTCTCAGGTTTGTTATTAGAAGCATTGAGATATCGCATCTCATGTTATAGGACAGTCTCCGGTTTGGTATTAGAAGCATTGAGATATCATATCTCATGCTATCGGAAGGGTCTCAGGATTGGAATGGGAAGGAGTTGGATATCGCATCTCATGCTATAGGAAGGGTCACAGGTTGGAATTGGAAGGAGTTGGATATCACAGCTCATGTTATAGGAAGGGTTTCAGGATTGGAATGGGAATGACTTTGATATCACATCTCATGCTATCGGAAGGGTCTCAGGATTGGATTGGGAAGGAGTTGGATATAACATCTCATGTTATAGGAAGGGTCTCAGGATTGGATGGGAAGAGTTGGATATCACATCTCATGTTATAGGAAGGGTATCAGGATTGGAATGGGAAGGACTTTGATATCACATCTCACGCTATAGGGAGGGTCTCAGGTTTGGTATTAGAAGCATTGAGATATCACATCTCATGTTATAGGAAGGGTGTCAGGTTTGTTATTAGAAGCATTGAGATATCACATCTCATGCTATAGGAAAGGTCTCAGGATTGGAATGGGAAGGAGTTGGATATCACATCTCATGCTAAAGGAAGGGTCTCAGGTTTGGAAGGGGAAGGATTTGGATATCACATCTCAAGTTATAGGACGGGTCTGTGGTTTGGTATAAGAAGCATTGAGATATCATATCTCATGCTATCGGAAGGGTCTCAGGATTGGATTGCGAAGGAGTTGGATATCACATCTCATGTTATAGGAAGGCTCTCAGGTTTGTTATTAGAAGCATTGAGATATCACATCTCATGTTATAGGACAGTCTCAGGTTTGGTATTAGAAGCATTGAGATATCATCTCATGGTATAGGACGGGCCTCAGGATTGGAATGGGAAGGAGTTGGATATCACATCTCATGCTAAAGGAAGGGTCTCAGGTTTGGAAGGGGAAGGATTTGGATATCACATCTCAATTTATAGGACGGGTCTGTGGTTTGGTATTAGAAGCATTGAGATATCATATCTCATGCTATCGGAAGGGTCTCAGGATTGGATTGGGAAGGAGTTGGATATCACATCTCATGTTATAGGAAGGGTCTCAGGATTGGAATGGGAAGGATTTGGATATCACATCTCATGTTATAGGAAGGGTCTCAGGTTTGTTATTAGAAGTATTGAGATATCGCATCTCATGTTATAGGACAGTCTCAGGTTTGGTATTAGAAGCATTGAGATATCATATCTCATTGTATAGGACGGGTCTCAGGATTTGAATGGGAAGGAGTTGGATATCACATATCATGCTATAGGAAGGGTCTCAGGATTGGAATGGGAAGGAGTTGGATATCACATCTCATGATAAAGAAAGGGTCTCAGGTTTGGAAGGGGAAGGATTTGGATATCACATCTCAAGTTATAGGACGGTTGTGTGGTTTGGTATTAGAAGCATTGAGATATCATATCTCATGCTATCGGAAGGGTCTCAGGATTGGATTGGGAAGGAGTTGGATATCACATTGCATGTTATAGGAAGGGTCTCAAGATTGGAATGGGAATGACTTGGATATCACATCTCATGTAATAGGAAGGGTCTCAGGTTTGTTATTAGAAGCATTGAGATATCGCATCTCATGTTATAGGAAGGGTCTCAGGATTGGAATGGGAAGGAGTTGTATATCACATCTCATGCTATAGGGAGGGTCTCAGGTTTGATATTAGAAGCATTGAGATATCATATCTCATGCTATCATAAGGGTCTCAGGATTGGATTGGGAAGGAGTTGGATATCACATCTCATGTTATAGGAAGGGTCTCAGGATTGGAATGGGAAAGATTTGGATATCACATCTCATGTTATAGGAAGGGTCTCAGGTTTGGTATTAGAAGCATTGAGATATATTTCATGGTATAGGACGGGTCTCAGGATTGGAATGGGAAGGAGTTGGATATCACATCTCATGCTATAGGAAGGGTCTCAGGATTGGAATGGGAAGGATTTGGATATCACATCTCATGTTATAGGAAGGTTCTCAGGTTTGTTATTAGAAGCATTGAGATATCGCATCTCATGTTATAGGACAGTCTCAGGTTTGGTATTAGAAGCATTGAGATATCATATATCATGCTATCGGAAGGGTCTCAGGATTGGAATGGGAAGGATTTGGATATCACATCTCATGTTATAGGAAGGGTCTCAGGTTTGTTATTAGAAGCATTGAGATATCGCATCTCATGTTATAGGACAGTCTCAGGTTTGGTATTAGAAGCATTGAGATATCATATCTCATGCTATCGGAAGGGTCTCAGGATTGGAATGGGAAGGAGTTGGATATCGCATCTCATGTTATAGGAAGGCTCTCAGGTTTGTTATTAGAAGCATTGAGATATCACATCTCATGTTATAGGACAGTCTCAGGTTTGGTATTAGAAGCATTGAGATATCATATCTCATGGTATAGGAAGGGTCTCAGGATTGGAATGGGAAGGATTTGGATATCACATCTCATGTTATAGGAAGGGTCTCAGGTTTGTTATTAGAAGCATTGAGATATCACATCTCATGTTCTAGGAAGGGTCTCAGGATTGGAATGGGAAGGATTTGGATATCACATCTCATGTTATAGGAAGGGTCTCAGGTTTGTTATTAGAAGCATTGAGATATCGCATCTCATGTTATAGGACAGTCTCAGGTTTGGTATTAGAAGCATTGAGATATCATATCTCATGCTATCGGAAGGGTCTCAGGATTGGAATGGGAAGGATTTGGATATCACATCTCATGTTATAGGAAGGGTCTCAGGTTTGTTATTAGAAGCATTGAGATATCGCATCTCATGTTATAGGACAGTCTCTGGTTTGGTATTAGAAGCATTGAGATATCATATCTCATGCTATCGGAAGGGTCTCAGGATTGGAATGGGAAGGAGTTGGATATCGCATCTCATGTTATAGGAAGGCTCTCAGGTTTGTTATTAGAAGCATTGAGATATCACATCTCATGTTATAGGACAGTCTCAGGTTTGGTATTAGAAGCATTGAGATATCATATCTCATGGTATAGGACGGGTCTCAGGATTGCAATGGGAAGGAGTTGGATATCACAGCTCATGCTAAAGGAAGGGTCTCAGGTTTGGAAGGGGAAGGATTTGGATATCGCATCTCAATTTATAGGACAGGTCTGTGGTTTGGTATTAGAAACATTGAGATATCATATCTAATGCTATCGGAAGGGTATCAGGATTGGATTGGGAAGGAGTTGGATATCACATCTCATGTTATAGGAAGGGTCTCAGGATTGGAATGGGAAGGATTTGGATATCACATCTCATGTTATAGGAAGGGTCTCAGGTTTGTTATTAGAAGCATTGAGATATCGCATCTCATGTTATAGGACAGTCTCAGGTTTGGTTTTAGAAGCATTGAGATATCATATCTCATTCTATAGGACGGGTCTCAGGATTGGAATGGGAGGAAGTTGGATATCACATATCATGCTATAGGAAGGGTCTCAGGATTGGAATGGGAAGGAGTTGGATATCACATCTCATGATAAAGAAAGGGTCTCAGGTTTGGAAGGGGAAGGATTTGGATATCACATCTCAAGTTATAGGACGGTTCTGTGGTTTGGTATTAGAAGCATTGAGATATCATATCTCATGCTATCGGAAGGGTCTCAGGATTGGATTGGGAAGGACTTGGATATCACATCTCATGTTATAGGAAGGGTCTCAAGTTTGTTATTAGAAGCATTGAGATATCACATCTCATGTTATAGGACAGTCTCAGGTTTGGTATTAGAAGCATTGAGATATAACATCTCATAGTATAGGACGGGTCTCAGGATTGGAATGGGAAGGAGTTTGATATCACATCTCATGCCATGGGAAGGTCTCAGGTTTGCTAGAAGCATTAAGATATCACATCTCATGCTATCGGAAGGGTCTCAGAATTGGATTGGGAAGGAGTTGGATATAACATCTCATGTTATAGGAAGGGTCTCAGGATTGGATGGGAAGAGTTGGATATCACATCTCATGTTATAGGAAGGGTATCAGGATTGGAATGGGAAGGACTTTGATATCACATCTCACGCTATAGGGAGGGTCTCAGGTTTGGTATTAGAAGCATTGAGATATCACATCTCATGTTATAGGAAGGGTCTCAGGTTTGTTATTAGAAGCATTGAGATATCACATCTCATGTTATAGGACAGTCTCAGGTTTGGTATTAGAAGCATTGAGATATCACATCTCATGTTCTAGGCAGGGTCTCAGGATTGGAATGGGAAGGATTTGGATATCACATCTCATGTTATAGGAAGGGTCTCAGGTTTGTTATTAGAAGCATTGAGATATCGCATCTCATGTTATAGGACAGTCTCAGGTTTGGTATTAGAAGCATTGAGATATCATATCTCATGCTATCGGAAGATTCTCAGGATTGGAATGGGAAGGATTTGGATATCACATCTCATGTTATAGGAAGGGTCTCAGGTTTGTTATTAGAAGCATTGAGATATCGCATCTCATGTTATAGGACAGTCTCAGGTTTGGTATTAGAAGCATTGAGATATCATATCTCATGCTATCGGAAGGGTCTCAGGATTGGAATGGGAAGGATTTGGATATCACATCTCATGTTATAGGAAGGGTCTTAGGTTTGTTATTAGAAGCATTGAGATATCGCATCTCATGTTCTAGGAAGGGTCTCAGGATTGGAATGGGAAGGATTTGGATATCACATCTCATGTTATAGGAAGGGTCTCAGGTTTGTTATTAGAAGCATTGAGATATCGCATCTCATGTTATAGGACAGTCTCAGGTTTGGTATTAGAAGCATTGAGATATCATATCTCATGCTATCGGAAGGGTCTCAGGATTGGAATGGGAAGGATTTGGATATCACATCTCATGTTATAGGAAGGGTCTCAGGTTTGTTATTAGAAGCATTGAGATATTGCATCTCATGTTATAGGACAGTCTCCGGTTTGGTATTAGAAGCATTGAGATATCATATCTCATGCTATCGGAAGGGTCTCAGGATTGGAATGGGAAGGAGTTGGATATCGCATCTCATGCTATAGGAAGGGTCACAGGTTGGAATTGGAAGGAGTTGGATATCACAGCTCATGTTGTAGGAAGGGTTTCAGGATTGGAATGGGAAGGACTTTGATATCACATCTCATGCTATCGGAAGGGTCTCAGGATTGGATTGGGAAGGAGTTGGATATAACATCTCATGTTATAGGAAGGGTCTCAGGATTGGATGGGAAGAGTTGGATATCACATCTCATGTTATAGGAAGGGTATCAGGATTGGAATGGGAAGGACTTTGATATCACATCTCACGCTATAGGGAGGGTCTCAGGTTTGGTATTAGAAGCATTGAGATATCACATCTCATGTTATAGGAAGGGTCTCAGGTTTGTTATTAGAAGCATTGAGATATCACATCTCATGTTATAGGACAGTCTCAGGTTTGGTATTAGAAGCATTGAGATATAACATCTCATGGTATAGGACGGGTCTCAGGATTGGATGGGAAGAGTTGGATATCACCTCTCATGCTATAGTAAGGGTCTCAGGTTTGGTAGAAGCATTGGGATATCACATCTCATGCTATAGGAAGGGTCTCAGGATTGGAATGGGAAGGAGTTGGATATCACATCTCATGCTAAAGGAAGGGTCTCAGGTTTGGAAGGGGAAGGATTTGGATATCACATCTCATGTTATAGGAAGGGTCTCAGGTTTGTTATTAGAAGTATTGAGATATCGCATCTCATGTTATAGGACAGTCTCAGGTTTGGTATTAGAAGCATTGAGATGTCATATCTCATTGTATAGGACGGGTCTCAGGATTGGAATGGGAAGGAGTTGGATATCACATATCATGCTATAGGAAGGGTCTCAGGATTGGAATGGGAAGGAGTTGGATATCACATCTCATGATTAAGAAAGGGTCTCAGGTTTGGAAGGGGAAGGATTTGGATATCACATCTCAAGTTATAGGACGGTTCTGTGGTTTGGTATTAGAAGCATTGAGATATCATATCTCATGCTATCGGAAGGGTCTCAGGATTGGATTGGGAAGGAGTTGGATATCACATCTCATGTTATAGGAAGGGTCTCAGGATTGGAATGGGAAAGATTTGGATATCACATCTCATGTTATAGGAAGGGTCTCAGGTTTGTTATTAGAAGCATTGAGATATCGCATCTCATGTTATAGGAAGGGTCTCAGGATTGGAATGGGAAGGAGTTGTATATCACATCTCATGCTATAGGGAGGGTCTCAGGTTTGATATTAGAAGCATTGAGATATCATATCTCATGCTATCATAAGGGTCTCAGGATTGGATTGGGAAGGAGTTGGATATCACATCTCATGTTATAGGAAGGGTCTCAGGATTGGAATGGGAAAGATTTGGATATCACATCTCATGTTATAGGAAGGGTCTCAGGTTTGTTATTAGAAGCATTGAGATATCGCATCTCATGTTATAGGACAGTCTCAGGTTTGGTATTAGAAGCATTGAGATATATCTCATGGTATAGGACGGGTCTCAGGATTGGAATGGGAAGGAGTTGGATATCACATCTCATGCTATAGGAAGGGTCTCAGGATTGGAATGGGAAGGATTTGGATATCACATCTCATGTTATAGGAAGGGTCTCAGGTTTGTTATTAGAAGCATTGAGATATCGCATCTCATGTTCTAGGAAGGGTCTCAGGATTGGAATGGGAAGGATTTGGATATCACATCTCATGTTATAGGAAGGGTCTCAGGTTTGTTATTAGAAGCATTGAGATATCGCATCTCATGTTATAGGACAGTCTCAGGTTTGGTATTAGAAGCATTGAGATATCATATCTCATGCTATCGGAAGGGTCTCAGGATTGGAATGGGAAGGATTTGGATATCACATCTCATGTTATAGGAAGGGTCTCAGGTTTGTTATTAGAAGCATTGAGATATCGCATCTCATGTTATAGGACAGTCTCCGGTTTGGTATTAGAAGCATTGAGATATCATATCTCATGCTATCGGAAGGGTCTCAGGATTGGAATGGGAAGGAGTTGGATATCGCATCTCATGCTATAGGAAGGGTCACAGGTTGGAATTGGAAGGAGTTGGATATCACAGCTCATGTTATAGGAAGGGTTTCAGGATTGGAATGGGAATGACTTTGATATCACATCTCATGCTATCGGAAGGGTCTCAGGATTGGATTGGGAAGGAGTTGGATATAACATCTCATGTTATAGGAAGGGTCTCAGGATTGGATGGGAAGAGTTGGATATCACATCTCATGTTATAGGAAGGGTATCAGGATTGGAATGGGAAGGACTTTGATATCACATCTCACGCTATAGGGAGGGTCTCAGGTTTGGTATTAGAAGCATTGAGATATCACATCTCATGTTATAGGAAGGGTGTCAGGTTTGTTATTAGAAGCATTGAGATATCACATCTCATGCTATAGGAAAGGTCTCAGGATTGGAATGGGAAGGAGTTGGATATCACATCTCATGCTAAAGGAAGGGTCTCAGGTTTGGAAGGGGAAGGATTTGGATATCACATCTCAAGTTATAGGACGGGTCTGTGGTTTGGTATAAGAAGCATTGAGATATCATATCTCATGCTATCGGAAGGGTCTCAGGATTGGATTGCGAAGGAGTTGGATATCACATCTCATGTTATAGGAAGGCTCTCAGGTTTGTTATTAGAAGCATTGAGATATCACATCTCATGTTATAGGACAGTCTCAGGTTTGGTATTAGAAGCATTGAGATATCATCTCATGGTATAGGACGGGCCTCAGGATTGGAATGGGAAGGAGTTGGATATCACATCTCATGCTAAAGGAAGGGTCTCAGGTTTGGAAGGGGAAGGATTTGGATATCACATCTCAATTTATAGGACGGGTCTGTGGTTTGGTATTAGAAGCATTGAGATATCATATCTCATGCTATCGGAAGGGTCTCAGGATTGGATTGGGAAGGAGTTGGATATCACATCTCATGTTATAGGAAGGGTCTCAGGATTGGAATGGGAAGGATTTGGATATCACATCTCATGTTATAGGAAGGGTCTCAGGTTTGTTATTAGAAGTATTGAGATATCGCATCTCATGTTATAGGACAGTCTCAGGTTTGGTATTAGAAGCATTGAGATATCATATCTCATTGTATAGGACGGGTCTCAGGATTTGAATGGGAAGGAGTTGGATATCACATATCATGCTATAGGAAGGGTCTCAGGATTGGAATGGGAAGGAGTTGGATATCACATCTCATGATAAAGAAAGGGTCTCAGGTTTGGAAGGGGAAGGATTTGGATATCACATCTCAAGTTATAGGACGGTTGTGTGGTTTGGTATTAGAAGCATTGAGATATCATATCTCATGCTATCGGAAGGGTCTCAGGATTGGATTGGGAAGGAGTTGGATATCACATTGCATGTTATAGGAAGGGTCTCAAGATTGGAATGGGAATGACTTGGATATCACATCTCATGTAATAGGAAGGGTCTCAGGTTTGTTATTAGAAGCATTGAGATATCGCATCTCATGTTATAGGAAGGGTCTCAGGATTGGAATGGGAAGGAGTTGTATATCACATCTCATGCTATAGGGAGGGTCTCAGGTTTGATATTAGAAGCATTGAGATATCATATCTCATGCTATCATAAGGGTCTCAGGATTGGATTGGGAAGGAGTTGGATATCACATCTCATGTTATAGGAAGGGTCTCAGGATTGGAATGGGAAAGATTTGGATATCACATCTCATGTTATAGGAAGGGTCTCAGGTTTGGTATTAGAAGCATTGAGATATATTTCATGGTATAGGACGGGTCTCAGGATTGGAATGGGAAGGAGTTGGATATCACATCTCATGCTATAGGAAGGGTCTCAGGATTGGAATGGGAAGGATTTGGATATCACATCTCATGTTATAGGAAGGTTCTCAGGTTTGTTATTAGAAGCATTGAGATATCGCATCTCATGTTATAGGACAGTCTCAGGTTTGGTATTAGAAGCATTGAGATATCATATATCATGCTATCGGAAGGGTCTCAGGATTGGAATGGGAAGGATTTGGATATCACATCTCATGTTATAGGAAGGGTCTCAGGTTTGTTATTAGAAGCATTGAGATATCGCATCTCATGTTATAGGACAGTCTCAGGTTTGGTATTAGAAGCATTGAGATATCATATCTCATGCTATCGGAAGGGTCTCAGGATTGGAATGGGAAGGAGTTGGATATCGCATCTCATGTTATAGGAAGGCTCTCAGGTTTGTTATTAGAAGCATTGAGATATCACATCTCATGTTATAGGACAGTCTCAGGTTTGGTATTAGAAGCATTGAGATATCATATCTCATGGTATAGGAAGGGTCTCAGGATTGGAATGGGAAGGATTTGGATATCACATCTCATGTTATAGGAAGGGTCTCAGGTTTGTTATTAGAAGCATTGAGATATCACATCTCATGTTCTAGGAAGGGTCTCAGGATTGGAATGGGAAGGATTTGGATATCACATCTCATGTTATAGGAAGGGTCTCAGGTTTGTTATTAGAAGCATTGAGATATCGCATCTCATGTTATAGGACAGTCTCAGGTTTGGTATTAGAAGCATTGAGATATCATATCTCATGCTATCGGAAGGGTCTCAGGATTGGAATGGGAAGGATTTGGATATCACATCTCATGTTATAGGAAGGGTCTCAGGTTTGTTATTAGAAGCATTGAGATATCGCATCTCATGTTATAGGACAGTCTCTGGTTTGGTATTAGAAGCATTGAGATATCATATCTCATGCTATCGGAAGGGTCTCAGGATTGGAATGGGAAGGAGTTGGATATCGCATCTCATGTTATAGGAAGGCTCTCAGGTTTGTTATTAGAAGCATTGAGATATCACATCTCATGTTATAGGACAGTCTCAGGTTTGGTATTAGAAGCATTGAGATATCATATCTCATGGTATAGGACGGGTCTCAGGATTGCAATGGGAAGGAGTTGGATATCACAGCTCATGCTAAAGGAAGGGTCTCAGGTTTGGAAGGGGAAGGATTTGGATATCGCATCTCAATTTATAGGACAGGTCTGTGGTTTGGTATTAGAAACATTGAGATATCATATCTAATGCTATCGGAAGGGTATCAGGATTGGATTGGGAAGGAGTTGGATATCACATCTCATGTTATAGGAAGGGTCTCAGGATTGGAATGGGAAGGATTTGGATATCACATCTCATGTTATAGGAAGGGTCTCAGGTTTGTTATTAGAAGCATTGAGATATCGCATCTCATGTTATAGGACAGTCTCAGGTTTGGTTTTAGAAGCATTGAGATATCATATCTCATTCTATAGGACGGGTCTCAGGATTGGAATGGGAGGAAGTTGGATATCACATATCATGCTATAGGAAGGGTCTCAGGATTGGAATGGGAAGGAGTTGGATATCACATCTCATGATAAAGAAAGGGTCTCAGGTTTGGAAGGGGAAGGATTTGGATATCACATCTCAAGTTATAGGACGGTTCTGTGGTTTGGTATTAGAAGCATTGAGATATCATATCTCATGCTATCGGAAGGGTCTCAGGATTGGATTGGGAAGGACTTGGATATCACATCTCATGTTATAGGAAGGGTCTCAAGTTTGTTATTAGAAGCATTGAGATATCACATCTCATGTTATAGGACAGTCTCAGGTTTGGTATTAGAAGCATTGAGATATAACATCTCATAGTATAGGACGGGTCTCAGGATTGGAATGGGAAGGAGTTTGATATCACATCTCATGCCATGGGAAGGTCTCAGGTTTGCTAGAAGCATTAAGATATCACATCTCATGCTATCGGAAGGGTCTCAGAATTGGATTGGGAAGGAGTTGGATATAACATCTCATGTTATAGGAAGGGTCTCAGGATTGGATGGGAAGAGTTGGATATCACATCTCATGTTATAGGAAGGGTATCAGGATTGGAATGGGAAGGACTTTGATATCACATCTCACGCTATAGGGAGGGTCTCAGGTTTGGTATTAGAAGCATTGAGATATCACATCTCATGTTATAGGAAGGGTCTCAGGTTTGTTATTAGAAGCATTGAGATATCACATCTCATGTTATAGGACAGTCTCAGGTTTGGTATTAGAAGCATTGAGATATCACATCTCATGTTCTAGGCAGGGTCTCAGGATTGGAATGGGAAGGATTTGGATATCACATCTCATGTTATAGGAAGGGTCTCAGGTTTGTTATTAGAAGCATTGAGATATCGCATCTCATGTTATAGGACAGTCTCAGGTTTGGTATTAGAAGCATTGAGATATCATATCTCATGCTATCGGAAGATTCTCAGGATTGGAATGGGAAGGATTTGGATATCACATCTCATGTTATAGGAAGGGTCTCAGGTTTGTTATTAGAAGCATTGAGATATCGCATCTCATGTTATAGGACAGTCTCAGGTTTGGTATTAGAAGCATTGAGATATCATATCTCATGCTATCGGAAGGGTCTCAGGATTGGAATGGGAAGGATTTGGATATCACATCTCATGTTATAGGAAGGGTCTTAGGTTTGTTATTAGAAGCATTGAGATATCGCATCTCATGTTCTAGGAAGGGTCTCAGGATTGGAATGGGAAGGATTTGGATATCACATCTCATGTTATAGGAAGGGTCTCAGGTTTGTTATTAGAAGCATTGAGATATCGCATCTCATGTTATAGGACAGTCTCAGGTTTGGTATTAGAAGCATTGAGATATCATATCTCATGCTATCGGAAGGGTCTCAGGATTGGAATGGGAAGGATTTGGATATCACATCTCATGTTATAGGAAGGGTCTCAGGTTTGTTATTAGAAGCATTGAGATATTGCATCTCATGTTATAGGACAGTCTCCGGTTTGGTATTAGAAGCATTGAGATATCATATCTCATGCTATCGGAAGGGTCTCAGGATTGGAATGGGAAGGAGTTGGATATCGCATCTCATGCTATAGGAAGGGTCACAGGTTGGAATTGGAAGGAGTTGGATATCACAGCTCATGTTGTAGGAAGGGTTTCAGGATTGGAATGGGAAGGACTTTGATATCACATCTCATGCTATCGGAAGGGTCTCAGGATTGGATTGGGAAGGAGTTGGATATAACATCTCATGTTATAGGAAGGGTCTCAGGATTGGATGGGAAGAGTTGGATATCACATCTCATGTTATAGGAAGGGTATCAGGATTGGAATGGGAAGGACTTTGATATCACATCTCACGCTATAGGGAGGGTCTCAGGTTTGGTATTAGAAGCATTGAGATATCACATCTCATGTTATAGGAAGGGTCTCAGGTTTGTTATTAGAAGCATTGAGATATCACATCTCATGTTATAGGACAGTCTCAGGTTTGGTATTAGAAGCATTGAGATATAACATCTCATGGTATAGGACGGGTCTCAGGATTGGATGGGAAGAGTTGGATATCACCTCTCATGCTATAGTAAGGGTCTCAGGTTTGGTAGAAGCATTGGGATATCACATCTCATGCTATAGGAAGGGTCTCAGGATTGGAATGGGAAGGAGTTGGATATCACATCTCATGCTAAAGGAAGGGTCTCAGGTTTGGAAGGGGAAGGATTTGGATATCACATCTCAAGTTATAGGACGGGTCTGTGGTTTGGTATAAGAAGCATTGAGATATCATATCTCATGCTATCGGAAGGGTCTCAGGATTGGATTGCGAAGGAGTTGGATATCACATCTCATGTTATAGGAAGGCTCTCAGGTTTGTTATTAGAAGCATTGAGATATCACATCTCATGTTATAGGACAGTCTCAGGTTTGGTATTAGAAGCATTGAGATATCATCTCATGGTATAGGACGGGCCTCAGGATTGGAATGGGAAGGAGTTGGATATCACATCTCATGCTAAAGGAAGGGTCTCAGGTTTGGAAGGGGAAGGATTTGGATATCACATCTCAATTTATAGGACGGGTCTGTGGTTTGGTATTAGAAGCATTGAGATATCATATCTCATGCTATCGGAAGGGTCTCAGGATTGGATTGGGAAGGAGTTGGATATCACATCTCATGTTATAGGAAGGGTCTCAGGATTGGAATGGGAAGGATTTGGATATCACATCTCATGTTATAGGAAGGGTCTCAGGTTTGTTATTAGAAGTATTGAGATATCGCATCTCATGTTATAGGACAGTCTCAGGTTTGGTATTAGAAGCATTGAGATATCATATCTCATTGTATAGGACGGGTCTCAGGATTTGAATGGGAAGGAGTTGGATATCACATATCATGCTATAGGAAGGGTCTCAGGATTGGAATGGGAAGGAGTTGGATATCACATCTCATGATAAAGAAAGGGTCTCAGGTTTGGAAGGGGAAGGATTTGGATATCACATCTCAAGTTATAGGACGGTTGTGTGGTTTGGTATTAGAAGCATTGAGATATCATATCTCATGCTATCGGAAGGGTCTCAGGATTGGATTGGGAAGGAGTTGGATATCACATTGCATGTTATAGGAAGGGTCTCAAGATTGGAATGGGAATGACTTGGATATCACATCTCATGTAATAGGAAGGGTCTCAGGTTTGTTATTAGAAGCATTGAGATATCGCATCTCATGTTATAGGAAGGGTCTCAGGATTGGAATGGGAAGGAGTTGTATATCACATCTCATGCTATAGGGAGGGTCTCAGGTTTGATATTAGAAGCATTGAGATATCATATCTCATGCTATCATAAGGGTCTCAGGATTGGATTGGGAAGGAGTTGGATATCACATCTCATGTTATAGGAAGGGTCTCAGGATTGGAATGGGAAAGATTTGGATATCACATCTCATGTTATAGGAAGGGTCTCAGGTTTGGTATTAGAAGCATTGAGATATATCTCATGGTATAGGACGGGTCTCAGGATTGGAATGGGAAGGAGTTGGATATCACATCTCATGCTATAGGAAGGGTCTCAGGATTGGAATGGGAAGGATTTGGATATCACATCTCATGTTATAGGAAGGTTCTCAGGTTTGTTATTAGAAGCATTGAGATATCGCATCTCATGTTATAGGACAGTCTCAGGTTTGGTATTAGAAGCATTGAGATATCATATCTCATGCTATCGGAAGGGTCTCAGGATTGGAATGGGAAGGATTTGGATATCACATCTCATGTTATAGGAAGGGTCTCAGGTTTGTTATTAGAAGCATTGAGATATCGCATCTCATGTTATAGGACAGTCTCAGGTTTGGTATTAGAAGCATTGAGATATCATATCTCATGCTATCGGAAGGGTCTCAGGATTGGAATGGGAAGGAGTTGGATATCGCATCTCATGTTATAGGAAGGCTCTCAGGTTTGTTATTAGAAGCATTGAGATATCACATCTCATGTTATAGGACAGTCTCAGGTTTGGTATTGGAAGCATTGCGATATCATATCTCATGGTATAGGAAGGGTCTCAGGATTGGAATGGGAAGGATTTGGATATCACATCTCATGTTATAGGAAGGGTCTCAGGTTTGTTATTAGAAGCATTGAGATATCACATCTCATGTTCTAGGAAGGGTCTCAGGATTGGAATGGGAAGGATTTGGATATCACATCTCATGTTATAGGAAGGGTCTCAGGTTTGTTATTAGAAGCATTGAGATATCGCATCTCATGTTATAGGACAGTCTCAGGTTTGGTATTAGAAGCATTGAGATATCATATCTCATGCTATCGGAAGGGTCTCAGGATTGGAATGGGAAGGATTTGGATATCACATCTCATGTTATAGGAAGGGTCTCAGGTTTGTTATTAGAAGCATTGAGATATCGCATCTCATGTTATAGGACAGTCTCTGGTTTGGTATTAGAAGCATTGAGATATCATATCTCATGCTATCGGAAGGGTCTCAGGATTGGAATGGGAAGGAGTTGGATATCGCATCTCATGTTATAGGAAGGCTCTCAGGTTTGTTATTAGAAGCATTGAGATATCACATCTCATGTTATAGGACAGTCTCAGGTTTGGTATTAGAAGCATTGAGATATCATATCTCATGGTATAGGACGGGTCTCAGGATTGCAATGGGAAGGAGTTGGATATCACAGCTCATGCTAAAGGAAGGGTCTCAGGTTTGGAAGGGGAAGGATTTGGATATCGCATCTCAATTTATAGGACAGGTCTGTGGTTTGGTATTAGAAACATTGAGATATCATATCTAATGCTATCGGAAGGGTATCAGGATTGGATTGGGAAGGAGTTGGATATCACATCTCATGTTATAGGAAGGGTCTCAGGATTGGAATGGGAAGGATTTGGATATCACATCTCATGTTATAGGAAGGGTCTCAGGTTTGTTATTAGAAGCATTGAGATATTGCATCTCATGTTATAGGACAGTCTCAGGTTTGGTTTTAGAAGCATTGAGATATCATATCTCATTCTATAGGACGGGTCTCAGGATTGGAATGGGAGGAAGTTGGATATCACATATCATGCTATAGGAAGGGTCTCAGGATTGGAATGGGAAGGAGTTGGATATCACATCTCATGATAAAGAAAGGGTCTCAGGTTTGGAAGGGGAAGGATTTGGATATCACATCTCAAGTTATAGGACGGTTCTGTGGTTTGGTATTAGAAGCATTGAGATATCATATCTCATGCTATCGGAAGGGTCTCAGGATTGGATTGGGAAGGACTTGGATATCACATCTCATGTTATAGGAAGGGTCTCAAGTTTGTTATTAGAAGCATTGAGATATCACATCTCATGTTATAGGACAGTCTCAGGTTTGGTATTAGAAGCATTGAGATATAACATCTCATAGTATAGGACGGGTCTCAGGATTGGAATGGGAAGGAGTTTGATATCACATCTCATGCCATGGGAAGGTCTCAGGTTTGCTAGAAGCATTAAGATATCACATCTCATGCTATCGGAAGGGTCTCAGAATTGGATTGGGAAGGAGTTGGATATAACATCTCATGTTATAGGAAGGGTCTCAGGATTGGATGGGAAGAGTTGGATATCACATCTCATGTTATAGGAAGGGTATCAGGATTGGAATGGGAAGGACTTTGATATCACATCTCACGCTATAGGGAGGGTCTCAGGTTTGGTATTAGAAGCATTGAGATATCACATCTCATGTTATAGGAAGGGTCTCAGGTTTGTTATTAGAAGCATTGAGATATCACATCTCATGTTATAGGACAGTCTCAGGTTTGGTATTAGAAGCATTGAGATATCACATCTCATGTTCTAGGAAGGGTCTCAGGATTGGAATGGGAAGGATTTGGATATCACATCTCATGTTATAGGAAGGGTCTCAGGTTTGTTATTAGAAGCATTGAGATATCGCATCTCATGTTATAGGACAGTCTCAGGTTTGGTATTAGAAGCATTGAGATATCATATCTCATGCTATCGGAAGGGTCTCAGGATTGGAATGGGAAGGATTTGGATATCACATCTCATGTTATAGGAAGGGTCTCAGGTTTGTTATTAGAAGCATTGAGATATCGCATCTCATGTTATAGGACAGTCTCAGGTTTGGTATTAGAAGCATTGAGATATCATATCTCATGCTATCGGAAGGGTCTCAGGATTGGAATGGGAAGGAGTTGGATATCGCATCTCATGTTATAGGAATGCTCTCAGGTTTGTTATTAGAAGCATTGAGATATCACATCTCATGTTATAGGACAGTCTCAGGTTTGGTATTAGAAGCATTGAGATATCATATCTCATGGTATAGGACGGGTCTCAGGATTGCAATGGGAAGGAGTTGGATATCACAGCTCATGCTAAAGGAAGGGTCTCAGGTTTGGAAGGGGAAGGATTTGGATATCGCATCTCAATTTATAGGACAGGTCTGTGGTTTGGTATTAGAAGCATTGAGATATCATATCTAATGCTATCGGAAGGGTATCAGGATTGGATTGGGAAGGAGTTGGATATCACATCTCATGTTATAGGAAGGGTCTCAGGATTGGAATGGGAAGGATTTGGATATCACATCTCATGTTATAGGAAGGGTCTCAGGTTTGTTATTAGAAGCATTGAGATATCGCATCTCATGTTATAGGACAGTCTCAGGTTTGGTATTAGAAGCATTGAGATATCATATCTCATTGTATAGGACGGGTCTCAGGATTGGAATGGGAGGAAGTTGGATATCACATATCATGCTATAGGAAGGGTCTCAGGATTGGAATGGGAAGGAGTTGGATATCACATCTCATGATAAAGAAAGGGTCTCAGGTTTGGAAGGGGAAGGATTTGGATATCACATCTCAAGTTATAGGACGGTTCTGTGGTTTGGTATTAGAAGCATTGAGATATCATATCTCATGCTATCGGAAGGGTCTCAGGACTGGATTGGGAAGGACTTGGATATCACATCTCATGATATAGGAAGGGTCTCAAGTTTGTTATTAGAAGCATTGAGATATCACATCTCATGTTATAGGACAGTCTCAGGTTTGGTATTAGAAGCATTGAGATATAACATCTCATAGTATAGGACGGGTCTCAGGATTGGAATGGGAAGGAGTTTGATATCACATCTCATGCCATGGGAAGGTCTCAGGTTTGCTAGAAGCATTAAGATATCACATCTCATGCTATCAGAAGGGTCTCGGAATTGGATTGGGAAGGAGTTGGATATAACATCTCATGTTATAGGAAGGGTCTCAGGATTGGATGGGAAGAGTTGGATATCACATCTCATGTTATAGGAAGGGTATCAGGATTGGAATGGGAAGGACTTTGATATCACATCTCACGCTATAGGGAGGGTCTCAGGTTTGGTATTAGAAGCATTGAGATATCACATCTCATGTTATAGGAAGGGTCTCAGGTTTGTTATTAGAAGCATTGAGATATCACATCTCATGTTATAGGACAGTCTCAGGTTTGGTACTAGAAGCATTGAGATATAACATCTCATGGTATAGGTCGGGTCTCAGGATTGGATGGGAAGAGTTGGATATCACCTCTAATGCTATAGTAAGGGTCTCAGGTTTGGTAGAAGCATTGGGATATCACATCTCATGCTATAGGAAGGGTCTCAGGATTGGAATGGGAAGGAGTTGGATATCACATCTCATGCTAAAGGAAGGGTCTCAGGTTTGGAAGGGGAAGGAATTGGATATCACATCTCAAGTTATAGGACGGGTCTGTGGTTTGGTATTAGAAGCATTGAGATATCATATCTCATGCTATCGGAAGGGTCTCAGGATTGGATTGCGAAGGAGTTGGATATCACATCTCATGTTATAGGAAGACTCTCAGGTTTGTTATTAGAAGCATTGAGATATCACATCTCATGTTATAGGACAATCTCAGGTTTGGTATTAGAAGCATTGAGATATCATCTCATGGTATAGGACGGGCCTCAGGATTGGAATGGGAAGGAGTTGGATATCACATCTCATGCTAAAGGAAGGGTCTCAGGTTTGGAAGGGGAAGGATTTGGATATCACATCTCAATTTATAGGACAGGTCTGTGGTTTGGTATTAGAAGCATTGAGATATCATATCTCATGCTATCGGAAGGGTCTCAGGATTGGAATGGGAAGGAGTTGGATATCGCATCTCATGTTATAGGAAGGCTCTCAGGTTTGTTATTAGAAGCATTGAGATATCACATCTCATGTTATAGGACAGTCTCAGGTTTGGTATTAGAAGCATTGAGATATCATATCTCATGGTATAGGACGGGTCTCAGGATTGCAATGGGAAGGAGTTGGATATCACAGCTCATGCTAAAGGAAGGGTCTCAGGATTGGAATGGGAAGGATTTGGATATCACATCTCATGTTATAGGAAGGGTCTCAGGTTTGTTATTAGAAGCATTGAGATATCGCATCTCATGTTATAGGACAGTCTCAGGTTTGGTATTAGAAGCATTGAGATATCATATCTCATGCTATCGGAAGGGTCTCAGGATTGGAATGGGAAGGATTTGGATATCACATCTCATGTTATAGGAAGGGTCTCAGGTTTGTTATTAGAAGCATTGAGATATCGCATCTCATGTTATAGGACAGTCTCAGGTTTGGTATTAGAAGCATTGAGATATCATATCTCATGCTATCGGAAGGGTCTCAGGATTGGAATGGGAAGGAGTTGGATATCGCATCTCATGTTATAGGAAGGCTCTCAGGTTTGTTATTAGAAGCATTGAGATATCACATCTCATGTTATAGGACAGTCTCAGGTTTGGTATTAGAAGCATTGAGATATCATATCTCATGGTATAGGACGGGTCTCAGGATTGCAATGGGAAGGAGTTGGATATCACAGCTCATGCTAAAGGAAGGGTCTCAGGTTTGGAAGGGGAAGGATTTGGATATCGCATCTCAATTTATAGGACAGGTCTGTGGTTTGGTATTAGAAGCATTGAGATATAACATCTCATAGTATAGGACGGGTCTCAGGATTGGAATGGGAAGGAGTTTGATATCACATCTCATGCCATGGGAAGGTCTCAGGTTTGCTAGAAGCATTAAGATATCACATCTCATGCTATCAGAAGGGTCTCGGAATTGGATTGGGAAGGAGTTGGATATAACATCTCATGTTATAGGAAGGGTCTCAGGATTGGATGGGAAGAGTTGGATATCACATCTCATGTTATAGGAAGGGTATCAGGATTGGAATGGGAAGGACTTTGATATCACATCTCACGCTATAGGGAGGGTCTCAGGTTTGGTATTAGAAGCATTGAGATATCACATCTCATGTTATAGGAAGGGTCTCAGGTTTGTTATTAGAAGCATTGAGATATCACATCTCATGTTATAGGACAGTCTCAGGTTTGGTACTAGAAGCATTGAGATATAACATCTCATGGTATAGGTCGGGTCTCAGGATTGGATGGGAAGAGTTGGATATCACCTCTCATGCTATAGTAAGGGTCTCAGGTTTGGTAGAAGCATTGGGATATCACATCTCATGCTATAGGAAGGGTCTCAGGATTGGAATGGGAAGGAGTTGGATATCACATCTCATGCTAAAGGAAGGGTCTCAGGTTTGGAAGGGGAAGGAATTGGATATCACATCTCAAGTTATAGGACGGGTCTGTGGTTTGGTATTAGAAGCATTGAGATATCATATCTCATGCTATCGGAAGGGTCTCAGGATTGGATTGCGAAGGAGTTGGATATCACATCTCATGTTATAGGAAGGCTCTCAGGTTTGTTATTAGAAGCATTGAGATATCACATCTCATGTTATAGGACAATCTCAGGTTTGGTATTAGAAGCATTGAGATATCATCTCATGGTATAGGACGGGCCTCAGGATTGGAATGGGAAGGAGTTGGATATCACATCTCATGCTAAAGGAAGGGTCTCAGGTTTGGAAGGGGAAGGATTTGGATATCACATCTCAATTTATAGGACAGGTCTGTGGTTTGGTATTAGAAGCATTGAGATATCATATCTCATGCTATCGGAAGGGTCTCAGGATTGGAATGGGAAGGAGTTGGATATCGCATCTCATGTTATAGGAAGGCTCTCAGGTTTGTTATTAGAAGCATTGAGATATCACATCTCATGTTATAGGACAGTCTCAGGTTTGGTATTAGAAGCATTGAGATATCATATCTCATGGTATAGGATGGGTCTCAGGATTGCAATGGGAAGGAGTTGGATATCACAGCTCATGCTAAAGGAAGGGTCTCAGGATTGGAATGGGAAGGATTTGGATATCACATCTCATGTTATAGGAAGGGTCTCAGGTTTGTTATTAGAAGCATTGAGATATCGCATCTCATGTTATAGGACAGTCTCAGGTTTGGTATTAGAAGCATTGAGATATCATATCTCATGCTATCGGAAGGGTCTCAGGATTGGAATGGGAAGGATTTGGATATCACATCTCATGTTATAGGAAGGGTCTCAGGTTTGTTATTAGAAGCATTGAGATATCGCATCTCATGTTATAGGACAGTCTCAGGTTTGGTATTAGAAGCATTGAGATATCATATCTCATGCTATCGGAAGGGTCTCAGGATTGGAATGGGAAGGAGTTGGATATCGCATCTCATGTTATAGGAAGGCTCTCAGGTTTGTTATTAGAAGCATTGAGATATCACATCTCATGTTATAGGACAGTCTCAGGTTTGGTATTAGAAGCATTGAGATATCATATCTCATGGTATAGGACGGGTCTCAGGATTGCAATGGGAAGGAGTTGGATATCACAGCTCATGCTAAAGGAAGGGTCTCAGGTTTGGAAGGGGAAGGATTTGGATATCGCATCTCAATTTATAGGACAGGTCTGTGGTTTGGTATTAGAAGCATTGAGATATCATATCTAATGCTATCGGAAGGGTATCAGGATTGGATTGGGAAGGAGTTGGATATCACATCTCATGTTATAGGAAGGGTCTCAGGATTGGAATGGGAAGGATTTGGATATCACATCTCATGTTATAGGAAGGGTCTCAGGTTTGTTATTAGAAGCATTGAGATATCGCATCTCATGTTATAGGACAGTCTCAGGTTTGGTATTAGAAGCATTGAGATATCATATCTCATTGTATAGGACGGGTCTCAGGATTGGAATGGGAGGAAGTTGGATATCACATATCATGCTATAGGAAGGGTCTCAGGATTGGAATGGGAAGGAGTTGGATATCACATCTCATGATAAAGAAAGGGTCTCAGGTTTGGAAGGGGAAGGATTTGGATATCACATCTCAAGTTATAGGACGGTTCTGTGGTTTGGTATTAGAAGCATTGAGATATCATATCTCATGCTATCGGAAGGGTCTCAGGACTGGATTGGGAAGGACTTGGATATCACATCTCATGTTATAGGAAGGGTCTCAAGTTTGTTATTAGAAGCATTGAGATATCACATCTCATGTTATAGGACAGTCTCAGGTTTGGTATTAGAAGCATTGAGATATCACATCTCATGTTATAGGACAATCTCAGGTTTGGTATTAGAAGCATTGAGATATCATCTCATGGTATAGGACGGGCCTCAGGATTGGAATGGGAAGGAGTTGGATATCACATCTCATGCTAAAGGAAGGGTCTCAGGTTTGGAAGGGGAAGGATTTGGATATCACATCTCAATTTATAGGACAGGTCTGTGGTTTGGTATTAGAAGCATTGAGATATCATATCTCATGCTATAGGAAGGGTCTCAGGATTGGATTGGGAAGAAGTTGGATATCACATCTCATGTTATAGGAAGGGTCTCAGGATTGGAATGGGAAGGAGTTGGATATCACATCTCATGCTAAAGGAAGGGTCTCAGGTTTGGAAGGGGAAGGATTTGGATATCACATCTCAATTTATAGGACAGGTCTGTGGTTTGGTATTAGAAGCATTGAGATATCATATCTCATGCTATCGGAAGGGTCTCAGGATTGGATTGGGAAGAAGTTGGATATCACATCTCATGTTATAGGAAGGGTCTCAGGATTGGAATGGGAAGGAGTTGGATATCACATCTCATGCTAAAGGAAGGGTCTCAGGTTTGGAAGGGGAAGGAATTGGATATCACATCTCAAGTTATAGGACGGGTCTGTGGTTTGGTATTAGAAGCATTGAGATATCATATCTCATGCTATCGGAAGGGTCTCAGGATTGGATTGCGAAGGAGTTGGATATCACATCTCATGTTATAGGAAGGCTCTCAGGTTTGTTATTAGAAGCATTGAGATATCACATCTCATGTTATAGGACAATCTCAGGTTTGGTATTAGAAGCATTGAGATATCATCTCATGGTATAGGACGGGCCTCAGGATTGGAATGGGAAGGAGTTGGATATCACATCTCATGCTAAAGGAAGGGTCTCAGGTTTGGAAGGGGAAGGATTTGGATATCACATCTCAATTTATAGGACAGGTCTGTGGTTTGGTATTAGAAGCATTGAGATATCATATCTCATGCTATCGGAAGGGTCTCAGGATTGGATTGGGAAGAAGTTGGATATCACATCTCATGTTATAGGAAGGGTCTCAGGATTGGAATGGGAAGGAGTTGGATATCACATCTCATGCTAAAGGAAGGGTCTCAGGTTTGGAAGGGGAAGGATTTGGATATCACATCTCAATTTATAGGACAGGTCTGTGGTTTGGTATTAGAAGCATTGAGATATCATATCTCATGCTATCGGAAGGGTCTCGGAATTGGATTGGGAAGGAGTTGGATATAACATCTCATGTTATAGGAAGGGTCTCAGGATTGGATGGGAAGAGTTGGATATCACATCTCATGTTATAGGAAGGGTATCAGGATTGGAATGGGAAGGACTTTGATATCACATCTCACGCTATAGGGAGGGTCTCAGGTTTGGTATTAGAAGCATTGAGATATCACATCTCATGTTATAGGAAGGGTCTCAGGTTTGTTATTAGAAGCATTGAGATATCACATCTCATGTTATAGGACAGTCTCAGGTTTGGTATTAGAAGCATTGAGATATAACATCTCATGGTATAGGACGGGTCTCAGGATTGGATGGGAAGAGTTGGATATCACCTCTCATGCTATAGTAAGGGTCTCAGGTTTGGTAGAAGCATTGGGATATCACATCTCATGCTATAGGAAGGGTCTCAGGATTGGAATGGGAAGGAGTTGGATATCACATCTCATGCTAAAGGAAGGGTCTCAGGTTTGGAAGGGGAAGGATTTGGATATCACATCTCAAGTTATAGGACGGGTCTGTGGTTTGGTATTAGAAGCATTGAGATATCATATCTCATGCTATCGGAAGGGTCTCAGGATTGGATTGCGAAGGAGTTGGATATCACATCTCATGTTATAGGAAGGCTCTCAGGTTTGTTATTAGAAGCATTGAGATATCACATCTCATGTTATAGGACAATCTCAGGTTTGGTATTAGAAGCATTGAGATATCATCTCATGGTATAGGACGGGCCTCAGGATTGGAATGGGAAGGAGTTGGATATCACATCTCATGCTAAAGGAAGGGTCTCAGGTTTGGAAGGGGAAGGATTTGGATATCACATCTCAATTTATAGGACAGGTCTGTGGTTTGGTATTAGAAGCATTGAGATATCATATCTCATGCTATCGGAAGGGTCTCAGGATTGGATTGGGAAGAAGTTGGATATCACATCTCATGTTATAGGAAGGGTCTCAGGATTGGAATGGGAAGGATTTGGATATCACATCTCATGTTATAGGAAGGGTCTCAGGTTTGTTATTAGAAGCATTGAGATATCACATCTCATGCTATCGGAAGGGTATCAGGATTGGATTGGGAAGGAGTTGGATATCACATCTCATGTTATATGAAGGGTCTCAGGATTGGAATGGGAAGGATTTGGATATCACATCTCATGTTATAGGAAGGGTCTCAGGTTTGTTATTAGAAGCATTGAGATATCGCATCTCAAGTCATAGGACAGTCTCAGGTTTGGTCATAGAAGCATTGAGATATCATATCTCATTGTATAGGACGGGTCTCAGGATTGGAATGGGAAGGAGTTGGATATTCTATATCATGCTATAGGACGGGTCTCAGGATTGGAATGGGATGGAGTTGGATATCACATCTCATGATAAAGGAAGGGTCTCAGGTTTGGAAGGGGAAGGATTTGGATATCACATCTCAAGTTATAGGACTGGTCTGTGGTTTGGTATTAGAAGCATTGAGATATCATATCTCATGCTATCGGAAGGGTCTCAGGATTGGATTGGGAAGGAGTTGGATATCACATCTCATGTTATAGGAAGGGTCTCAAGATTTGAATGGGAAGGACTTGGATATCACATCTCATGTTATAGGAAGGGTCTCAGGTTTGTTATTAGAAGCATTGAGATATCACATCTCATGTTATAGGACAGTCTCAGGTTTGGTATTAGAAGCATTGAGATGTAACATCTCATAGTATAGGACGGGTCTCAGGATTGGAATGGGAAGGAGTTTGATATCACATCTCATGCCATGGGAAGGTCTCAGGTTTGCTAGAAGCATTAAGATATCACATCTCATGCTATCGGAAGGGTCTCAGAGTTGGATTGGGAACGAGTTGGATATCACATCTCATGTTATAGGAAGGGTATCAGGATGGGAATGGGAAGGACTTTGATATCACATCTCACGCTATAGGGAGGGTCTCAGGTTTGGTATTAGAAGCATTGAGATATCACATCTCATGTTATAGGAAGGGTCTCAGGTTTGTTATTAGAAGCATTGAGATATCACATCTCATGTTATAGGACAGTCTCAGGTTTGGTATTAGAAGCATTGAGATATAACATCTCATGGTATAGGACGGGTCTCAGGATTGGATGGGAAGAGTTGGATATCACATCTCATGCCATAGGAAGGGTCTCAGGATTGGAATGGGAAGGAGTTGGATATCACATCTCATGCTAAAGGAAGGGTCTCAGGTTTGGAAGGGGAAGGATTTGGATATCACATCTCAAGTTATAGGATGGGTGTGTGTTTTGGTATTAGAAGCATTGAGATTTCATATCTCATGCTATCGGAAGGGTCTCAGGATTGGATTGGGAAGAAGTTGGATATCACATCTCATGTTATAGGAAGGGTCTCAGGATTGGAATGGGAAGGATTTGGATATCACATCTCATGTTATAGGAAGGGTCTCAGGTTTGTTATTAGAAGCATTGAGATATCACATCTCATGCTATCGGAAGGGTATCAGGATTGGATTGGGAAGGAGTTGGATATCACATCTCATGTTATATGAAGGGTCTCAGGATTGGAATGGGAAGGATTTGGATATCACATCTCATGTTATAGGAAGGGTCTCAGGTTTGTTATTAGAAGCATTGAGATATCGCATCTCAAGTCATAGGACAGTCTCAGGTTTGGTCATAGAAGCATTGAGATATCATATCTCATTGTATAGGACGGGTCTCAGGATTGGAATGGGAAGGAGTTGGATATTCTATATCATGCTATAGGACGGGTCTCAGGATTGGAATGGGATGGAGTTGGATATCACATCTCATGATAAAGGAAGGGTCTCAGGTTTGGAAGGGGAAGGATTTGGATATCACATCTCAAGTTATAGGACTGGTCTGTGGTTTGGTATTAGAAGCATTGAGATATCATATCTCATGCTATCGGAAGGGTCTCAGGATTGGATTGGGAAGGAGTTGGATATCACATCTCATGTTATAGGAAGGGTCTCAAGATTTGAATGGGAAGGACTTGGATATCACATCTCATGTTATAGGAAGGGTCTCAGGTTTGTTATTAGAAGCATTGAGATATCACATCTCATGTTATAGGACAGTCTCAGGTTTGGTATTAGAAGCATTGAGATGTAACATCTCATAGTATAGGACGGGTCTCAGGATTGGAATGGGAAGGAGTTTGATATCACATCTCATGCCATGGGAAGGTCTCAGGTTTGCTAGAAGCATTAAGATATCACATCTCATGCTATCGGAAGGGTCTCAGGATTGGATTGGGAACGAGTTGGATATCACATCTCATGTTATAGGAAGGGTATCAGGATGGGAATGGGAAGGACTTTGATATCACATCTCACGCTATAGGGAGGGTCTCAGGTTTGGTATTAGAAGCATTGAGATATCACATCTCATGTTATAGGAAGGGTCTCAGGTTTGTTATTAGAAGCATTGAGATATCACATCTCATGTTATAGGACAGTCTCAGGTTTGGTATTAGAAGCATTGAGATATAACATCTCATGGTATAGGACGGGTCTCAGGATTGGATGGGAAGAGTTGGATATCACATCTCATGCCATAGGAAGGGTCTCAGGATTGGAATGGGAAGGAGTTGGATATCACATCTCATGCTAAAGGAAGGGTCTCAGGTTTGGAAGGGGAAGGATTTGGATATCACATCTCAAGTTATAGGATGGGTGTGTGTTTTGGTATTAGAAGCATTGAGATTTCATATCTCATGCTATCGGAAGGGTCTCAGGATTGGAATGGGAAGGACTTGGATATCACATCTCATGTTATAGGAAGAGTCTCAGGTTTTTTATTAGAAGCATTGAGATATAACATCTCATAGTATAGGACGGGTCTCAGGATTGGAATGGGAAGGAGTTTGATATCACATCTCATGCCATGGGAAGGTCTCAGGTTTGCTAGAAGCATTAAGATATCACATCTCATGCTATCGGAAGGGTCTCAGGATTGGATTGGGAAGGAGTTGGATATCGCATCTCATGCTATAGGAAGGGTCACAGGTTGGAATTGGAAGGAGTTGGATATCACAGCTCATGTTATAGGAAGGGTTTCAGGATTGGAATGGGAAGGACTTTGATATCACATCTCATGCTATCGGAAGGGTCTCAGAATTGGATTGGGAAGGAGTTGGATATAACATCTCATGTTATAGGAAGGGTCTCAGGATTGGATGGGAAGAGTTGGATATCACATCTCATGTTATAGGAAGGGTATCAGGATTGGAATGGGAAGGACTTTGATATCACATCTCACGCTATAGGGAGGGTCTCAGGTTTGGTATTAGAAGCATTGAGATATCACATCTCTTGTTATAGGAAGGGTCTCAGGTTTGTTATTAGAAGCATTGAGATATCACATCTCATGTTATAGGACAGTCTCAGGTTTGGTATTAGAAGCATTGAGATATAACATCTCATGGTATAGGACGGGTCTCAGGATTGGATGGGAAGAGTTGGATATCACCTCTCATGCTATAGTAAGGGTCTCAGGTTTGGTAGAAGCATTGGGATATCACATCTCATGCTATAGGAAGGGTCTCAGGATTGGAATGGGAAGGAGTTGGATATCACATCTCATGCTAAAGGAAGGGTCTCAGGTTTGGAAGGGGAAGGATTTGGATATCACATCTCAAGTTATAGGACGGGTCTGTGGTTTGGTATTAGAAGCATTGAGATATCACATCTCATGCTATCAGAAGGGTCTCAGGATTGGATTGCGAAGGAGTTGGATATCACATCTCATGTTATAGGAAGGCTCTCAGGTTTGTTATTAGAAGCATTGAGATATCACATCTCATGTTATAGGACAGTCTCAGGTTTGGTATTAGAAGCATTGAGATATCATCTCATGGTATAGGACGGGCCTCAGGATTGGAATGGGAAGGAGTTGGATATCACATCTCATGCTAAAGGAAGGGTCTCAGGTTTGGAAGGGGAAGGATTTGGATATCACATCTCAATTTATAGGACGGGTCTGTGGTTTGGTATTAGAAGCATTGAGATATCATATCTCATGCTATCGGAAGGGTCTCAGGATTGGATTGGGAAGGAATTGGATATCACATCTCATGTTATAGGAAGGGTCTCAGGATTGGAATGGGAAGGATTTGGATATCACATCTCATGTTATAGGAAGGGTCTCAGGTTTGTTATTAGAAGTATTGAGATATTGCATCTCATGTTATAGGACAGTCTCAGGTTTGGTATTAGAAGCATTGAGATGTCATATCTCATTGTATAGGACGGGTCTCAGGATTGGAATGGGAAGGAGTTGGATATCACATATCATGCTATAGGAAGGGTCTCAGGATTGGAATGGGAAGGAGTTGGATATCACATCTCATGGTAAAGAAAGGGTCTCAGGTTTGGAAGGGGAAGGATTTGGATATCACATCTCATGTTATAGGACGGTTCTGTGGTTTGGTATTAGAAGCATTGAGATATCATATCTCATGCTATCGGAAGGGTCTCAGGATTGGATTGGGAAGGAGTTGGATATCACATAGCATGTTATAGGAAGGGTCTCAAGATTGGAATGGGAAGGACTTGGATATCACATCTCATGTAATAGGAAGGGTCTCAGGTTTGTTATTAGAAGCATTGAGATATCGCATCTCATGTTATAGGAAAGGTCTCAGGATTGGAATGGGAAGGAGTTGTATATCACATCTCATGCTATAGAGAGGGTCTCAGGTTTGATATTAGAAGCATTGAGATATCATATCTCATGCTATCATAAGGGTCTCAGGATTGGATTGGGAAGGAGTTGGATATCACATCTCATGTTATAGGAAGGGTCTCAGGTTTGTTATTAGAAGCATTGAGATATCGCATCTCATGTTATAGGACAGTCTCAGGTTTGGTATTAGAAGCATTGAGATATATCTCATGGTATAGGACGGGTCTCAGGATTGGAATGGGAAGGAGTTGGATATCACATCTCATGCTATAGGAAAGGTCTCAGGATTGGAATGGGAAGGATTTGGATATCACATCTCATGTTATAGGAAGGGTCTCAGGTTTGTTATTAGAAGCATTGAGATATCGCATCTCATGTTATAGGACAGTCTCAGGTTTGGTATTAGAAGCATTGAGATATCTTATCTCAAGCTATCAGAAGGGTCTCAGGATTGGAATGGGAAGGATTTGGATATCACATCTCATGTTATAGGAAGGGTCTCAGGTTTGTTATTAGAAGCATTTAGATATCGCATCTCATGTTATAGGACAGTCTCAGGTTTGGTATTAGAAGCATTGAGATATCATATCTCATGCTATCGGAAGGGTCTCAGGATTGGAATGGGAAGGAGTTGGATATCGCATCTCATGCTATAGGAAGGGTCACAGGTTGGAATTGGAAGGAGTTGGATATCACAGCTCATGTTATAGGAAGGGTTTCAGGATTGGAATGGGAAGGACTTTGATATCACATCTCATGCTATCGGAAGGGTCTCAGGATTGGATTGGGAAGGAGTTGGATATAACATCTCATGTTATAGGAAGGGTCTCAGGATTGGATGGGAAGAGTTGGATATCACATCTCATGTTATAGGAAGGGTATCAGGATTGGAATGGGAAGGACTTTGATATCACATCTCACGCTATAGGGAGGGTCTCAGGTTTGGTATTAGAAGCATTGAGATATCACATCTCATGTTATAGGAAGGGTCTCAGGTTTGTTATTAGAAGCATTGAGATATCACATCTCATGTTATAGGACAGTCTCAGGTTTGGTATTAGAAGCATTGAGATATAACATCTCATGGTATAGGACGGGTCTCAGGATTGGATGGGAAGAGTTGGATATCACCTCTCATGCTATAGTAAGGGTCTCAGGTTTGGTAGAAGCATTGGGATATCACATCTCATGCTATAGGAAGGGTCTCAGGATTGGAATGGGAAGGAGTTGGATATCACATCTCATGCTAAAGGAAGGGTCTCAGGTTTGGAAGGGGAAGGATTTGGATATCACATCTCAAGTTATAGGACGGGTCTGTGGTTTGGTATTAGAAGCTTTGAGATATCATATCTCATGCTATCGGAAGGGTCTCAGGATTGGATTGGGAAGAAGTTGGATATCACATCTCATGTTATAGGAAGGCTCTCAGGTTTGTTATTACAAGCATTGAGATATCACATCTCATGTTATAGGACAGTCTCAGGTTTGGTATTAGAAGCATTGAGATATCATATCTCATGGTATAGGACGGGTCTCAGGATTGCAATGGGAAGGAGTTGGATATCACAGCTCATGCTAAAGGAAGGGTCTCAGGTTTGGAAGGGGAAGGATTTGGATATCGCATCTCAATTTATAGGACGGGTCTGTGGTTTGGTATTAGAAGCATTGAGATATCATATCTAATGCTATCGGAAGGGTATCAGGATTGGATTGGGAAGGAGTTGGATATCACATCTCATGTTATAGGAAGGGTCTCAGGATTGGAATGGGAGGGATTTGGATATCACATCTCATGTTATAGGAAGGGTCTCAGGTTTGTTATTAGAAGCATTGAGATATCGCATCTCATGTTATAGGACAGTCTCAGGTTTGGTATTAGAAGCATTGAGATATCATATCTCATTGTATAGGACGGGTCTCAGGATTGGAATGGGAAGGAGTTGGATATCACATATCATGCTATAGGAAGGGTCTCAGGATTGGAATGGGAAGGAGTTGGATATCACATCTCATGATAAAGAAAGGGTCTCAGGTTTGGAAGGGGAAGGATTTGGATATCACATCTCAAGTTATAGGACGGTTCTGTGGTTTGGTATTAGAAGCATTGAGATATCATATCTCATGCTATCGGAAGGGTCTCAGGATTGGATTTGGAAGGACTTGGATATCACATCTCATGTTATAGGAAGGGTCTCAGGTTTGTTATTAGAAGCATTGAGATATCACATCTCATGTTATAGGACAGTCTCAGGTTTGGATTAGAAGCATTGAGATATAACATCTCATAGTATAGGACGGGTCTCAGGATTGGAATGGGAAGGAGTTTGATATCACATCTCATGCCATGGGAAGGTCTCAGGTTTGCTAGAAGCATTAAGATATCACATCTCATGCTATCGGAAGGGTCTCAGGATTGGATTGGGAAGGAGTTGGATATCGCATCTCATGCTATAGGAAGGGTCACAGGTTGGAATTGGAAGGAGTTGGATATCACAGCTCATGTTATAGGAAGGGTTTCAGGATTGGAATGGGAAGGACTTTGATATCACATCTCATGCTATCGGAAGGGTCTCAGAATTGGATTGGGAAGAGTTGGATATCACATCTCATGTTATAGGAAGGGTATCAGGATTGGAATGGGAAGGACTTTGATATCACATCTCACGCTATAGGGAGGGTCTCAGATTTGGTATTAGAAGCATTGAGATATCACATCTCATGTTATAGGAAGGGTCTCAGGTTTGTTATTAGAAGCATTGAGATATCACATCTCATGTTATAGGACAGTCTCAGGTTTGGTATTAGAAGCATTGAGATATAACATCTCATGGTATAGGACGGGTCTCAGGATTGGATGGGAAGAGTTGGATATCACCTCTCATGCTATAGTAAGGGTCTCAGGTTTGGTAGAAGCATTGGGATATAACATCTCATGGTATAGGACGGGTCTCAGGATTGGAATGGGAAGGAGTTGGATATCACATCTCATGCTAAAGGAAGGGTCTCAGGTTTGGAAGGGGAAGGATTTGGATATCACATCTCAAGTTATAGGACGGGTCTGTGGTTTGGTATTAGAAGCATTGAGATATCATATCTCATGCTATCGGAAGGGTCTCAGGATTGGATTGCGAAGGAGTTGGATATCACATCTCATGTTATAGGAAGGCTCTCAGGTTTGTTATTAGAAGCATTGAGATATCACATCTCATGTTATAGGACAGTCTCAGGTTTGGTATTAGAAGCATTGAGATATCATCTCATGGTATAGGACGGGCCTCAGGATTGGAATGGGAAGGAGTTGGATATCACATCTCATGCTAAAGGAAGGGTCTCAGGTTTGGAAGGGGAAGGATTTGGATATCACATATCAATTTATAGGACGGGTCTGTGGTTTGGTATTAGAAGCATTGAGATATCATATCTCATGCTTTTGGAAGGGTCTCAGGATTGGATTGGGAAGAAGTTGGATATCACATCTCATGTTATAGGAAGGGTCTCAGGATTGGAATGGGAAGGATTTGGATATCACATCTCATGTTATAGGAAGGGTCTCAGGTTTGTTATTAGAAGTATTGAGATATCGCATCTCATGTTATAGGACAGTCTCAGGTTTGGTATTAGAAGCATTGAGATATCATATCTCATTGTATAGGACGGGTCTCAGGATTGGAATGGGAAGGAGTTCATCACATCTCATGCCATGGGAAGGTCTCAGGTTTGCTAGAAGCATTAAGATATCACATCTCATGCTATCGGAAGGGTCTCAGGATTGGATTGGGAATGAGTTGGATATCGCATCTCATGCTATACGAAGGGTCACAGGTTTGAATTGGAAGGAGTTGGATATCACAGCTCATGTTATA
Organism: Ambystoma mexicanum; assembly: GCF_040938575.1. Lineage (NCBI taxonomy): Eukaryota > Metazoa > Chordata > Amphibia > Caudata > Ambystomatidae > Ambystoma > Ambystoma mexicanum. The sequence goes on from NC_090936.1 coordinate 347,373,672, forward strand.
GGAAGGGTATCAGGATTGGAATGGGAAGGACTTTGATATCACATCTCATGCTATCGGAAGGGTCTCAGGATTGGATTGGGAAGGAGTTGGATATCACATCTCATGCTAAAGGAAGGGTCTCAGGTTTGGAAGGGGAAGGATTTGGATATCACATCTCAATTTATAGGACGGGTCTGTGGTTTGGTATTAGAAGCATTAAGATATCATATCTCATGCTATCGGAAGGGTCTCAGGATTGGAATGGGAAGGAGTTGGATATCACATATCATGCTATAGGAAGGGTCTCAGGATTGGAATGGGAAGGAGTTGGATATCACATCTCATGATAAAGAAAGGGTCTCAGGTTTGGAAGGGGAAGGATTTGGATATCACATCTCAAGTTATAGGACGGTTCTGTGGTTTGGTATTAGAAGCATTGAGATATCATATCTCATGCTATCGGAAGGGTCTCAGGATTGGATTGGGAAGGAGTTGGATATCACATCGCATGTTATAGGAAGGGTCTCAAGATTGGAATGGGAAGGACTTGGATATCACATCTCATGTAATAGGAAGGGTCTCAGGTTTGTTATTAGAAGCATTGAGATATCGCATCTCATGTTATAGGAAGGGTCTCAGGATTGGAATGGGAAGGAGTTGCATTTCACATCTCATGCTATAGGGAGGGTCTCAGGTTTGATATTAGAAGCATTGAGATATCATATCTCATGCTATCATAAGGGTCTCAGGATTGGATTGGGAAGGAGTTGGATATCACATCTCATGTTATAGGAAGGGTCTCAGGATTGGAATGGGAAGGATTTGGATATCACATCTCATGTTATAGGAAGGGTCTCAGGTTTGTTATTAGAAGCATTGAAATATGGCATCTCATGTTATAGGACAGTCTCAGGTTTGGTATTAGAAGCATTGCGATATATCTCATGGTATAGGACGGGTCTCAGGATTGGAATGGGAAGGAGTTGGATATCACATCTCATGCTATAGGAAGGGTCTCAGGATTGGAATGGGAAGGATTTGGATATCACATCTCATGTTATAGGAAGGGTCTCAGGTTTGTTATTAGAAGCATTGAGATATTGCATCTCATTTTTTAGGACAGTCTCAGGTTTGGTATTAGAAGCATTGAGATATCATATCTCATGCTATCGGAAGGGTCTCAGGATTGGAATGGGAAGGATTTGGATATCACATCTCATGTTATAGGAAGGGTCTCAGGTTTGTTATTAGAAGCATTGAGATATCGCATCTCATGTTATAGGACAGTCTCAGGTTTGGTATTAGAAGCATTGAGATATCATATCTCATGCTATCGGAAGGGTCTCAGGATTGGAATGGGAAGGAGTTGGATATCGCATCTCATGCTATAGGAAGCGTCACAGGTTGGAATTGGAAGGAGTTGGATATCACAGCTCATGTTATAGGAAGGGTTTCAGGATTGGAATGGGAAGGACTTTGATATCACATCTCATGCTATCGGAAGGGTCTCAGGATTGGATTGGGAAGGAGTTGGATATAACATCTCATGTTATAGGAAGGGTCTCAGGATTGGATGGGAAGAGTTGGATATCACATCTCATGTTATAGAAAGGGTATCAGGATTGGAATGGGAAGGACTTTGATATCACATCTCACGCTATAGGGAGGGTCTCAGGTTTGGTATTAGAAGCATTGAGATATCACATCTCATGTTATAGGAAGGGTCTCAGGTTTGTTATTAGAAGCATTGAGATATCACATCTCATGTTATAGGACAGTCTCAGGTTTGGTATTAGAAGCATTGAGATATAACATCTCATGGTATAGGACGGGTCTCAGGATTGGATGGGAAGAGTTGGATATCACCTCTCATGCTATAGTAAGGGTCTCAGGTTTGGTAGAAGCATTGGGATATCACATCTCATGCTATAGGAAGGGTCTCAGGATTGGAATGGGAAGGAGTTGGATATCACATCTCATGCTAAAGGAAGGGTCTCAGGTTTGGAAGGGGAAAGATTTGGATATCACATCTCAAGTTATAGGACGGGTCTGTGGTTTGGTATTAGAAGCATTGAGATATCATATCTCATGCTATCGGAAGGGTCTCAGGATTGGATTGCGAAGGAGTTGGATATCACATCTCATGTTATAGGAAGGCTCTCAGGTTTGTTATTAGAAGCATTGAGATATCACATCTCATGTTATAGGACAGTCTCAGGTTTGGTATTAGAAGCATTGAGATATCATTTCATGGTATAGGACGGGCCTCAGGATTGGAATGGGAAGGAGTTGGATATCACATCTCATGCTAAAGGAAGGGTCTCAGGTTTGGAAGCGGAAGGATTTGGATATCACATCTCAATTTATAGGACGGGTCTGTGGTTTGGTATTAGAAGCATTGAGATATCATATCTCATGCTATCGGAAGGGTCTCCGGATTGGATTGGGAAGGAGTTGGATATCACATCTCATGTTATAGGAAGGGTATCAGGATTGGAATGGGAAGGATTTGGATATCACATCTCATGTTATAGGAAGGGTCTCAGGTTTGTTATTAGAAGTATTGAGATATCATATCTCATTGTATAGGAAAGGTCTCAGGATTGGAATGGGAAGGAGTTGGATATCACATCTCATGATAAAGAAAGGGTCTCAGGTTTGGAAGGGGAAGGATTTGGATATCACATCTCAAGTTATAGGACGGTTCTGTGGTTTGGTATTAGAAGCATTGAGATATCATATCTCATGCTATCGGAAGGGTCTCAGGATTGGAATGGGAAGGATTTGGATATCACATCGCATGTTATAGGAAGGGTCTCAAGATTGGAATGGGAAGGACTTGGATATCACATCTCATGTTATAGGAAGGGTCTCAGGTTTGTTATTAGAAGCATTGAGATATCGCATCTCATGTTATAGGAAGGGTCTCAAGATTGGAATGGGAAGCAGTTGTATATCACATCTCATGCTATAGGGAGGGTCTCAGGTTTGATATTAGAAGCATTGAGATATCATATCTCATGCTATCAGAAGGGTCTCAGGATTGGATTGGGAAGGAGTTGGATATCACATCTCATGTTATAGGAAGGGTCTCAGGATTGGAATGGGAAGGATTTGGATATCACATATCATGCTATAGGAAGGGTCTCAGGATTGGAATGGGAAGGAGTTGGATATCACATCGCATGTTATAGGAAGGGTCTCAAGATTGGAATGGGAAGGACTTGGATATCACATCTCATGTTATAGGAAGGGTCTCAGGTTTGTTATTAGAAGCATTGAGATATCGCATCTCATGTTATAGGAAGGGTCTCAAGATTGGAATGGGAAGCAGTTGTATATCACATCTCATGCTATAGGGAGGGTCTCAGGTTTGATATTAGAAGCATTGAGATATCATATCTCATGCTATCAGAAGGGTCTCAGGATTGGATTGGGAAGGAGTTGGATATCACATCTCATGTTATAGGAAGGGTCTCAGGATTGGAATGGGAAGGATTTGGATATCACATCTCATGTTATAGGAAGGGTCTCAGGTTTGTTATTAGAAGTATTGAGATATCATATCTCATTGTATAGGACGGGTCTCAGGATTGGAATGGGAAGGAGTTGGATATCACATATCATGCTATAGGAAGGGTCTCAGGATTGGAATGGGAAGGATTTGGATATCGCATCTCATGTTATAGGACAGTCTCAGGTTTGGTATTAGAAGCATTGAGATATCATATCTCATTGTATAGGACGGGTCTCAGGATTGGAATGGGAAGGAGTTGGATATCACATATCATGCTATAGGAAGGGTCTCAGGATTGGAATGGGAAGGAGTTGGATATCACATCTCATGATAAAGAAAGGGTCTCAGGTTTGGAAGGGGAAGGATTTGGATATCACATCTCAAGTTATAGGACGGTTCTGTGGTTTGGTATTAGAAGCATTGAGATATCATATCTCATGCTATCGTAAGGGTCTCAGGATTGGATTGGGAAGGAGTTGGATATCACATCGCATGTTATAGGAAGGGTCTCAAGATTGGAATGGGAAGGACTTGGATATCACATCTCATGTTATAGGAAGGGTCTCAGGTTTGTTATTAGAAGCATTGAGATATCGCATCTCATGTTATAGGAAGGGTCTCAGCATTGGAATGGGAAGCAGTTGTATATCACATCTCATGCTATAGGGAGGGTCTCAGGTTTGATATTAGAAGCATTGAGATATCATATCTCATGCTATCAGAAGGGTCTCAGGATTGGATTGGGAAGGAGTTGGATATCACATCTCATGTTATAGGAAGGGTCTCAGGATTGGAATGGGAAGGATTTGGATATCACATCTCATGTTATAGGAAGGGTCTCAGGTTTGTTATTAGAAGCATTGAGATATCGCATCTCATGTTATAGGACAGTCTCAGGTTTGGTATTAGAAGCATTGAGATATCATATCTCATGCTATCGGAAGGGTCTCAGGATTGGAATGGGAAGGATTTGGATATCACATCTCATGTTATAGGAAGGGTCTCAGGATTGGAATGGGAAGGATTTGGATATCACATCTCATGTTATAGGAAGGGTCTCAGGTTTGTTATTAGAAGCATTGAGATATCGCATCTCATGTTATAGGATAGTCTCAGGTTTGGTATTAGAAGCATTGAGATATCATATCTCATGGTATAGGACGGGTCTCAGGATTGCAATGGGAAGGAGTTGGATATCAAATCTCATGCTATAGGAAGGGTGTCAGGATTGGAATGGGAAGGATCTGGATATCACATCTCATGTTATAGGAAGGGTCTCAGGTTTGTTATTAGAAGCATTGAGATATCACATCTCATGTTCTAGGAAGGGTCTCAGGATTGGAATGGGAAGTATTTGGATATCACATCTCATGTTATAGGAATGGTCTCAGGTTTGTTATTAGAAGCATTGAGATATCGCATCTCATGTTATAGGACAGTCTCAGGTTTGGTATTAGAAGCATTGAGATATCATATCTCATGCTATCGGAAGGGTCTCAGGATTGGAATGGGAAGGATTTGGATATCACATCTCATGTTATAGGAAGGGTCTCAGGTTTGTTACTAGAAGCATTGAGATATTGCATCTCATGTTATAGGACAGTCTCAGGTTTGGTATTAGAAGCATTGAGATATCATATCTCATGCTATCGGAAGGGTCTCAGGATTGGATTGGGAAGGAGTTGGATATCACATCTCATGCCATGGGAAGGTCTCAGGTTTGCTAGAAGCATTAAGATATCACATCTCATGCTATCGGAAGGGTCTCAGCATTGGATTGGGAAGGAGTTGGATATCGCATCTCATGCTATAGGAAGGGTCACAGGTTGGAATTGGAAGGAGTTGGATATCACAGCTCATGTTATACGAAGGGTTTCAGGATTGGAATGGGAAGGACTTTGATATCACATCTCATGCTATCGGAAGGGTATCAGGATTGGATTGGGAAGGAGTTGGATATCACATCTCATGTTATAGGAAGGGTCTCAGGATTGGAATGGGAAGGATTTGGATATCACATCTCATGTTATAGGAAGGGTCTCAGGTTTGTTATTAGAAGCATTGAGATATCGCATCTCATGTCATAGGACAGTCTCAGGTTTGGTCATAGAAGCATTGAGATATCATATCTCATTGTATAGGACGGGCCTCAGGATTGGAATGGGAAGGAGTTGGATATCATATATCATGCTATAGGACGGGTCTCAGGATTGGAATGGGAAGGAGGTGGATATCACATCTCATGATAAAGGAAGGGTCTCAGGTTTGGAAGGGGAAGGATTTGGATATCACATCTCAAGTTATAGGACTGGTCTGTGGTTTGGTATTAGAAGCATTGAGATATCATATCTCATGCTATCGGAAGGGTCTCAGGATTGGAATGGGAAGGAGTTGGATATCACATCTCATGCTATCGGAAAGGTCTCAGGTTTGGTAGAAGCATTGGGATATCACATCTCATGCTATAGGAAGGGCCTCATGATTGGAATGGGAAGGAGTTGGATATCACATCTCATGCTATCGGAAAGGTCTCAGGTTTGGTAGAAGCATTGGGGTACCACATCTCATGCTCTCGGAAGGGTCTCAGGATTGGATTGGGAAGGAGTTGGATATCACATCTCATGTTATAGGAAGGGGCTCAGGATTGGAATGGGAAGGACTTGGACATCACATCTTACGTTATAGGAAGGGTCTCAGGTTTGTTATTAGAAGCATTGAGATGTAACATCTCATGGTATAGGACGGGTCTCAGGATTGGAATGGGAAGGAGTTTGATATCACATCTCATGCCTTAGGAAGGTCTCAGGTTTGGTGGAAGCATTAGGATATCACATCTCATGCTATCGGAAGGGTCTCAGGATTGGATTGGGAAGGAGTTGGATATCCCATCTCATGCTATAGGAAGGGTCACAGGTTGGAATTGGAAGGAGTTGGATATCACATCTCATGTTATAGGAAGGGTATCAGGATTGGAATGGGAAGGACTTTTATATCACATCTCGCTATAGGGAGGGTCTCAGGTTTGGTATTAGAAGCATTGAGATATCACATCTCATGCTATCAGAAGGGTCTCAGGATTGGATTGGGAAGGAGTTGGATATCACATCTCATGTTATAGGAAGGGTCTCAGGTTTGGTATTAGAAGCATTGAGATATCACATCTCATGCTATAGGAAGGGTCACAGGTTGGAATTGGAAGGAGTTGGATATCACATCTCATGCTATCGGAAGGGTCTCAGGATTGGAATGGGAAGGAATTGGATATTTCATCTCATGCTATAGGGAGGGTCTCAGGTTTGATATTAGAAGCATTGAGATATCATATCTCATGCTATCGGAAGGGTCTCAGGATTGGATTGGGAAGGAGTTGGATATCACATCTCATGTTATAGGACGGGTCTCAGGATTGGATGGGAAGAGTTGGATATCACATCTCATGCCATAGGAAGGGTCTCAGGATTGGAATGGGAAGGAGTTGGATATCACATCTCATGCTAAAGGAAGGGTCTCAGGTTTGGAAGGGGAAGGATTTGGATATCACATCTCAAGTTATAGGACGGGTCTGTGGTTTGGTATTAGAAGCATTGAGATATCATATCTCATGCTATCGGAAGGGTCTCAGGATTGGAATGGGAAGGACTTGGATATCACATCTCATGTTATAGGAAGAGTCTCAGGTTTGTTATTAGAAGCATTGAGATATCACATCTCATGTTATAGGACAGTCTCAGGTTTGATATTAGAAGCATTGAGATATCATATCTCATGCTATCGGAAGGGTCTCAGGATTGGATTGGGAAGGAGTTGGATATCACATCTCAAGTTATAGGACGGGTCTGTGGTTTGGTATTAGAAGCATTGATATATCATATCTCATGCTATCGGAAGGGTCTCAGGATTGTGTTGGGAAGGAGTTGGATATCACATATGTTATAGGAAGGCTCTCAGGTTTGTTATTAGAAGCATTGAGATATCAAATCTCATGCTATCGGAAGGGTATCAGGATTGGATTGGGAAGGAGTTGGATATCACATCTCATGTTATGGGAAGGGTCTCAGGTTTGTTATTAGAAGCATTGAGATATCGCATCTCATGTCATAGGACAGTCTCAGGTTTGGTCATAGAAGCATTGAGATATCATATCTCATTGTATAGGACGGGTCTCAGGATTGGAATGGGAAGGAGTTGGATATCATATATCATGCTATAGGACGGGTCTCAGGATTGGAATGGGAAGGAGTTGGATATCACATCTCATGATAAAGGAAGGGTCTCAGGTTTGGAAGGGGAAGGATTTGGATATCACATCTCAAGTTATAGGACTGGTCTGTGGTTTGGTATTAGAAGCATTGAGATATCATATCTCATGCTATCGGAAGGGTCTCAGGATTGGATTGGGAAGGAGTTGGATATCACATCTCATGTTATAGGAAGGGTCTCAAGATTTGAATGGGAAGGACTTGGATATCACATCTCATGTTATAGGAAGGGTCTCAGGTTTGTTATTAGAAGCATTGAGATATCACATCTCATGTTATAGGACAGTCTCAGGTTTGGTATTAGAAGCATTGAGATGTAACATCTCATAGTATAGGACGGGTCTCAGGATTGGAATGGGAAGGAGTTTGATATCACATCTCATGCCATGGGAAGGTCTCAGGTTTGCTAGAAGCATTAAGATATCACATCTCATGCTATCGGAAGGGTCTCAGGATTGGATTGGGAAGGAGTTGGATATCGCATCTCATGCTATAGGAAGGGTCACAGGTTTGAATTGGAAGGAGTTGGATATCACAGCTCATGTTATAGGAAGGGTATCAGGATTGGAATGGGAAGGACTTTGATATCACATCTCATGCTATCGGAAGGGTCTCAGGATTGGATTGGGAAGGAGTTGGATATAACATCTCATGTTATAGGAAGGGTCTCAGGATTGGATGGGAAGAGTTGGATATCACATCTCATGTTATAGGAAGGGTATCAGGATGGGAATGGGAAGGACTTTGATATCACATCTCACGCTATAGGGAGGGTCTCAGGTTTGGTATTCGAAGCATTGAGATATCACATCTCATGTTATAGGAATGGTCTCAAGTTTGTTATTAGAATCATTGAGATATCACATCTCATGTTATAGGACAGTCTCAGGTTTGCTAGAAGCATTAAGATATCACATCTCATGCTATCGGAAGGGTCTCAGGATTGGATGGGAAGAGTTGGATATCACATCTCAAGCTATAGGACGGGTCTGTGGTTTGGTATTAGAAGCATTGAGATATCACATCTCATGTTATCGGAAGGGTCTCAGGATTGGATTGGGAAAGAGTTGGATATAACATCTCATGTTATAGGAAGGCTCTCAGGGTTGTTATTAGAAGCATTGAGATATCACATCTCATGTTATAGGACAGTCTCAGGTTTGGTATTAGAAGCATTGAGATATCATATCTCATGGTATAGGACGGGTCTCAGGATTGGAATGGGAAGGAGTTGGATATCACATCTCATGCTAAAGGAAGGGTCTCAGGTTTGGAAGGGGAAGGATTTGGATATCACATCTCAATTTATAGGACGGGTCTGTGGTTTGGTATTAGAAGCATTGAGATATCACATCTCATGCTATCGGAAGGGTCTCAGGATTGGATTGGGAAGGAGTTGGATATCACATCTCATGTTATAGGAAGGGTCTCAGGATTGGATTGGAAGAGTTGGATATCACATCTCATGTTATAGGAAGGGTATCAGGATTGGAATGGGAAGAACTTTGATATCACATCTCACGCTATAGGGAGGGTCTCAGGTTTGGTGTTAGTAGCATTGAGATATCACATCTCATGCTATCGGAAGGGTCTCAGGATTGGATTGGGAAGGAGTTGGATATCACATCTCATGTTATAGGAAGGGTCTCAGGATTGGGATGGGAAGGACTTGGACATCACATCTCATGTTATGGGAAGGGTCTCAGGTTTGTTATTAGAAGCATTGAGATATCACATCTATTGTTATAGGACAGTCTCAGGTTTGGTATTAGAAGCATTGAGATATAACATCTCATGGTATAGGACGGGTCTCAGGATTGGAATGGGAAGGAGTTTGATATCACATCTCATGCCATGGGAAGGTCTCAGGTTTGCTAGAAGCATTAAGATATCACATCTCATGCTATCGGAAGGGTCTCAGGATTGGATTGGGAAGGAGTTGGATATCGCATCTCATGCTATAGGAAGGGTCACAGGTTGGAATTGGAAGGAGTTTGATATCACAGCTCATGTTATAGGAAGGGTTCCAGGATTGGAATGGGAAGGACTTTGATATCACATCTCATGCTATCGGAAGGGTATCAGGATTGGATTGGGAAGGAGTTGGATATCACATCTCATGTTATAGGAAGGGTCTCAGGATTGGAATGGGAAGGATTTGGATATCACATCTCATGTTATAGGAAGGGTCTCAGGTTTGTTATTAGAAGCATTGAGATATCGCATCTCATGTCATAGGACAGTCTCAGGTTTGGTCATAGAAGCATTGAGATATCATATCTCATTGTATAGGACGGGTCTCAGGATTGGAATGGGAAGGAGTTGGATATCATATATCATGCTATAGGACGGGTCTCAGGATTGGAATGGGAAGGAGGTGGATATCACATCTCATGATAAAGGAAGGGTCTCAGGTTTGGAAGGGGAAGGATTTGGATATCACATCTCATGCTATCGGAAAGGTCTCAGGTTTGGTAGAAGCATTGGGATATCACATCTCATGCTATAGGAAGGGCCTCATGATTGGAATGGGAAGAAGTTGGATATCACATCTCATGCTATCGGAAAGGTCTCAGGTTTGGTAGAAGCATTGGGATATCACATCTCATGCTCTCGGAAGGGTCTCAGGATTGGATTGGGAAGGAGTTGGATATCACATCTCATGTTATAGGAAGGGGCTCAGGATTGGAATGGGAAGGACTTGGACATCACATCTTACGTTATAGGAAGGGTCTCAGGTTTGTTATTAGAAGCGTTGAGATATCACATCTCATGTTATAACCTGAGACTGTCATGGACAGTCTCAGGTTTGGTATTAGAAGCATTGAGATATAACATCTCATGGTATAGGACGGGTCTCAGGATTGGAATGGGAAGGAGTTTGATATCACATCTCATGCCTTAGGAAGGTCTCAGGTTTGGTGGAAGCATTAGGATATCACATCTCATGCTATCGGAAGGGTCTCAGGATTGGATTGGGAAGGAGTTGGATATCACATCTCATGTTATAGGAAGGGGCTCAGGATTGGAATGGGGAGGACTTGGACATCACATCTTACGTTATAGGAAGGGTCTCAGGTTTGTTATTAGAAGCATTGAGATATCACATCTCATGTTATAACCTGAGACTGTCATGGACAGTCTCAGGTTTGGTATTAGAAGCATTGATATATAACATCTCATGCTATAGGACGGTTCTCAGGATTGGAATGGGAAGGAGTTTGATATCACATCTCATGCCTTAGGAAGGTCTCAGGTTTGGTGGAAGCATTAGGATATCACATCTCATGCTATCGGAAGTGTCTCAGGATTGGATTGGGAAGGAGTTGGATATCCCATCTCATGCTATAGGAAGGGTCACAGGTTGGAATTGGAAGGAGTTGGATATAACATCTCATGTTATAGGAAGGGTATCAGGATTGGAATGGGAAGGACTTTTATATCACATCTCGCTATAGGGAGGGTCTCAGGTTTGGTATTAGAAGCATTGAGATATCACATCTCATGCTATCGGAAGGGTCTCAGGATTGGAATGGGAAGGAATTGGATATCTCATCTCATGCTATAGGGAGGGTCTCAGGTTTGATATTAGAAGCATTGAGATATCATATCTCATGCTATCGGAAGGGTCTCAGGATTGGATTGGGAAGGAGTTGGATATCACATCTCATGTTATAGGACGGGTCTCAGGATTGGATGGGAAGAGTTGGATATCACATCTCATGCCATAGGAAGCGTCTCAGGATTGGAATGGGAAGGAGTTGGATATCACATCTCATGCTAAAGGAAGGGTCTCAGGTTTGGAAGGGGAAGGATTTGGATATATCATCTCAAGTTATAGGACGGGTCTGTGGTTTGGTATTAGAAGCATTGAGATATCATATCTCATGCTATCGGAAGGGTCTCAGGATTGGAATGGGAAGGACTTGGATATCACATCTCATGTTATAGGAAGAGTCTCAGGTTTGTTATTAGAAGCATTGAGATATCACATCTCATGCTATAGGGAGGGTCTCAGGTTTGATATTAGAAGCATTGAGATATCATATCTCATGCTATCAGAAGGGTCTCAGGATTGGATTGGGAAGGAGTTGGATATCCCATCACATGCTATAGGAAGGGTCACAGGTTGGAATTGGAAGGAGTTGGATATCACATCTCATGCTATCGGAAGGGTCTCAGGATTGGAATGGGAAGGAATTGGATTTCTCATCTCATGCTATAGGGAGGGTCTCAGGTTTGATATTAGAAGCATTGAGATATCATATCTCATGCTATCGGAAGGGTCTCAGGATTGGATTTGGAAGGAGTTGGATATCACATCTCATGTTATAGGACGGGTCTCAGGATTGGATGGGAAGAGTTGGATATCACATCTCATGCCATAGGAAGGGTCTCAGGATTGGAATGGGAAGGAGTTGGATATCACATCTCATGCTAAAGGAAGGGTATCAGGATTGGAATGGGAAGGACTTTTATATCATATCTCGCTATAGGGAGGGTCTCAGGTTTGGTATTAGAAGCATTGAGATATCACATCTCATGCTATCAGAAGGGTCTCAGGATTGGATTGGGAAGGAGTTGGATATCACATCTCATGTTATAGGAAGGGTCTCAGGTTTGGTATTAGAAGCATTGAGATATCACATCTCATGCTATCGGAAGAGTCACAGGTTGGAATTGGAAGGAGTTGGATATCACATCTCATGCTATCGGAAGGGTCTCAGGATTGGAATGGGAAGGAATTGGATTTCTCATCTCATGCTATAGGGAGGGTCTCAGGTTTGATATTAGAAGCATTGAGATATCATATCTCATGCTATCGGAAGGGTCTCAGGATTGGATTTGGAAGGAGTTGGATATCACATCTCATGTTATAGGACGGGTCTCAGGATTGGATGGGAAGAGTTGGATATCACATGTCATGCCATAGGAAGGGTCTCAGGATTGGAATGGGAAGGAGTTGGATATCACATCTCATGCTAAAGGAAGGGTCTCAGGTTTGGAAGGGGAAGGATTTGGATATCACATCTCAAGTTATAGGACGGGCCTGTGGTTTGGTATTAGAAGCATTGAGATATCATATCTCATGCTATCGGAAGGGTCTCAGGATTGGAATGGGAAGGACTTGGATATCACATCTCATGTTATAGGAAGAGTCTCAGGTTTGTTATTAGAAGCATTGAGATATCACATCTCATGTCATAGGACAGTCTCAGGTTTGGTCATAGAAGCATTGAGATATCATATCTCATTGTATAGGACGGGTCTCAGGATTGGAATGGGAAGGAGTTGGATATCATATATCATGCTATAGGACGGGTCTCAGGATTGGAATGGGAAGGAGGTGGATATCACATCTCATGATAAAGGAAGGGTCTCAGGTTTGGAAGGGGAAGGATTTGGATATCACATCTCATGCTATCGGAAAGGTCTCAGGTTTGGTAGAAGCATTGGGATATCACATCTCATGCTATAGGAAGGGCCTCATGATTGGAATGGGAAGAAGTTGGATATCACATCTCATGCTATCGGAAAGGTCTCAGGTTTGGTAGAAGCATTGGGATATCACATCTCATGCTCTCGGAAGGGTCTCAGGATTGGATTGGGAAGGAGTTGGATATCACATCTCATGTTATAGGAAGGGGCTCAGGATTGGAATGGGAAGGACTTGGACATCACATCTTACGTTATAGGAAGGGTCTCAGGTTTGTTATTAGAAGCGTTGAGATATCACATCTCATGTTATAACCTGAGACTGTCATGGACAGTCTCAGGTTTGGTATTAGAAGCATTGAGATATAACATCTCATGGTATAGGACGGGTCTCAGGATTGGAATGGGAAGGAGTTTGATATCACATCTCATGCCTTAGGAAGGTCTCAGGTTTGGTGGAAGCATTAGGATATCACATCTCATGCTATCGGAATGGTCTCAGGATTGGATTGGGAAGGAGTTGGATATCCCATCACATGCTATAGGAAGGGTCACAGGTTGGAATTGGAAGGAGTTGGATATCACATCTCATGTTATAGGAAGGGTATCAGGATTGGAATGGGAAGGACTTTTATATCATATCTCGCTATAGGGAGGGTCTCAGGTTTGGTATTAGAAGCATTGAGATATCACATCTCATGCTATCAGAAGGGTCTCAGGATTGGATTGGGAAGGAGTTGGATATCACATCTCATGTTATAGGAAGGGTCTCAGGTTTGGTATTAGAAGCATTGAGATATCACATCTCATGCTATCGGAAGAGTCACAGGTTGGAATTGGAAGGAGTTGGATATCACATCTCATGCTATCGGAAGGGTCTCAGGATTGGAATGGGAAGGAATTGGATTTCTCATCTCATGCTATAGGGAGGGTCTCAGGTTTGATATTAGAAGCATTGAGATATCATATCTCATGCTATCGGAAGGGTCTCAGGATTGGATTTGGAAGGAGTTGGATATCACATCTCATGTTATAGGACGGGTCTCAGGATTGGATGGGAAGAGTTGGATATCACATCTCATGCCATAGGAAGGGTCTCAGGATTGGAATGGGAAGGAGTTGGATATCACATCTCATGCTAAAGGAAGGGTCTCAGGTTTGGAAGGGGAAGGATTTGGATATCACATCTCAAGTTATAGGACGGGTCTGTGGTTTGGTATTAGAAGCATTGAGATATCATATCTCATGCTATCGGAAGGGTCTCAGGATTGGAATGGGAAGGACTTGGATATCACATCTCATGTTATAGGAAGATTCTCAGGTTTGTTATTAGAAGCATTGAGATATCACATCTCATGTTAAAGGACAGTCTCAGGTTTGATATTAGAAGCATTGAGATATCACATCTCATGCTATCGGAAGGGTCACAGGATTGGATTGGGAAGGAGTTGGATATCACATCTCAAGTTATAGGACGGGTCTGTGGTTTGGTATTAGAAGCATTGAGATATCATATCTCATGCTATCGGAAGGGTCTCTGGATTGTATTGGGAAGGAGTTGGATATCACATATGTTATAGGAAGGCTCTCAGGTTTGTTATTAGAAGCATTGAGATATCACCTCTCATGCTATTGGAAGGGTATCAGGATTGGATTGGGAAGGAGTTGGATATCACATCTCATGTTATAGGAAGGGTCTCAGGATTGGAATGGGAAGGATTTGGATATCACAGCTCATGTTATAGGACTGGTCTGTGGTTTGGTATTAGAAGCATTGAGATATCATATCTCATGCTTTCGGAACGGTCTCAGGATTGGATTGGGAAGGAGTTGGATATCACATCTCATGTTATAGGAAGGGTCTCAAGATTTGAATGGGAAGGACTTGGATATCACATCTCATGTTATAGGAAGGGTCTCAGGTTTGTTATTAGAAGCATTGAGATATCACATCTCATGTTATAGGACAGTCTCAGGTTTGGTATTAGAAGCATTGAGATATCACATCTCATGCTATCAGAAGGGTCTCAGGATTGGATTGGGAAGGAGTTTGATATCACATCTCATGCCATGGGAAGGTCTCAGGTTTGCTAGAAGCATTAAGATATCACATCTCATGCTATCGGAAGGGTCTCAGGATTGGATTGGGAAGGAGTTGGATATCGCATCTCATGCTATAGGAAGGGTCACAGGTTTGAATTGGAAGGAGTTGGATATCACAGCTCATGTTATAGGAAGGGTATCAGGATTGGAATGGGAAGGACTTTGATATCACATCTCACGCTATCGGAAGGGTCTCAGGATTGGATTGGGAAGGAGTTGGATATAACATCTCATGTTATAGGAAGGGTCTCAGGATTGGATGGGAAGAGTTGGATATCACATCTCATGTTATAGGAAGGGTATCAGGATGGGAATGGGAAGGACTTTGATATCACATCTCACGCTATAGGGAGGGTCTCAGGTTTGGTATTAGAAGCATTGAGATATCACATCTCATGTTATAGGAAGGGTCTCAGGTTTGTTATTAGAAGCATTGAGATATCACATCTCATGTTATAGGACAGTCTCAGGTTTGGTATTAGAAGCATTGAGAGATAACATCTCATGGTATAGGACGGGTCTCAGGATTGGATGGGAAGAGTTGGATATCACATCTCAAGCTATAGGACGGGTCTGTGGTTTGGTATTAGAAGCATTGAGATATCATATCTCATGCTATCGGAAGGGTCTGAGGATTGGATTGCGAAGGAGTTGGATATCACATCTCATGTTATCGGAAGGGTCTCAGGATTGGATTGGGAAAGAGTTGGATATAACATCTCATGTTATAGGAATGCTCTCAGGTTTGTTATTAGAAGCATTGAGATATCACATCTCATGTTATAGGACAGTCTCAGGGTTGGTATTAGAAGCATTGAGATATCATATCTCATGGTATAGGACGGGTCTCAGGATTGGAATGGGAAGGAGTTTTATATCACATCTCATGCTAAAGGAAGGGTCTCAGGTTTGGAAGGGGAAGGATTTGGATATCACATCTCAATTTATAGGACGGGTCTGTGGTTTGGTATTAGAAGCATTGAGATATCACATCTCATGCTATCGGAAGGGTCTCAGGATTGGATTGGGAAGGAGTTGGATATAACATCTCATGTTATAGGAAGGGTCTCAGGATTGGATGGGAAGAGTTGGATATCACATCTCATGTTATAGGACGGGTCTCAGGATTGGATGGGAAGAGTTGAATATCACATCTCAAGCTATAGGACGGGTCTGTGGTTTGGTATTAGAAGCATTGAGATATCACATCTCATGCTATCGGAAGGGTCTCAGGATTGGATTGGGAAGGAGTTGGATATAACATCTCATGTTATAGGAAGGGTCTCAAGATTTGAATGGGAAGGACTTGGATATCACATCTCATGTTATAGGAAGGGTCTCAGGTTTGTTATTAGAAGCATTGAGATATCACATCTCATGTTATAGGACAGTCTCAGGTTTGGTATTAGAAGCATTGAGATATCACATCTCATGCTATCAGAAGGGTCTCAGGATTGGAATGGGAAGGAGTTTGATATCACATCTCATGCCATGGGAAGGTCTCAGGTTTGCTAGAAGCATTAAGATATCACATCTCATGCTATCGGAAGGGTCTCAGGATTGGATTGGGAAGGAGTTGGATATCGCATCTCATGCTATAGGAAGGGTCACAGGTTTGAATTGGAAGGAGTTGGATATCACAGCTCATGTTATAGGAAGGGTATCAGGATTGGAATGGGAAGGACTTTGATATCACATCTCACGCTATCGGAAGGGTCTCAGGATTGGATTGGGAAGGAGTTGGATATAACATCTCATGTTATAGGAAGGGTCTCAGGATTGGATGGGAAGAGTTGGATATCACATCTCATGTTATAGGAAGGGGCTCAGGATTGGAATGGGAAGGACTTGGACATCACATCTTACGTTATAGGAAGGGTCTCAGGTTTGTTATTAGAAGCGTTGAGATATCACATCTCATGTTATAACCTGAGACTGTCATGGACAGTCTCAGGTTTGGTATTAGAAGCATTGAGATATAACATCTCATGGTATAGGACGGGTCTCAGGATTGGAATGGGAAGGAGTTTGATATCACATCTCATGCCTTAGGAAGGTCTCAGGTTTGGTGGAAGCATTAGGATATCACATCTCATGCTATCGGAATGGTCTCAGGATTGGATTGGGAAGGAGTTGGATATCCCATCACATGCTATAGGAAGGGTCACAGGTTGGAATTGGAAGGAGTTGGATATCACATCTCATGTTATAGGAAGGGTATCAGGATTGGAATGGGAAGGACTTTTATATCATATCTCGCTATAGGGAGGGTCTCAGGTTTGGTATTAGAAGCATTGAGATATCACATCTCATGCTATCAGAAGGGTCTCAGGATTGGATTGGGAAGGAGTTGGATATCACATCTCATGTTATAGGAAGGGTCTCAGGTTTGGTATTAGAAGCATTGAGATATCACATCTCATGCTATCGGAAGAGTCACAGGTTGGAATTGGAAGGAGTTGGATATCACATCTCATGCTATCGGAAGGGTCTCAGGATTGGAATGGGAAGGAATTGGATTTCTCATCTCATGCTATAGGGAGGGTCTCAGGTTTGATATTAGAAGCATTGAGATATCATATCTCATGCTATCGGAAGGGTCTCAGGATTGGATTTGGAAGGAGTTGGATATCACATCTCATGTTATAGGACGGGTCTCAGGATTGGATGGGAAGAGTTGGATATCACATCTCATGCCATAGGAAGGGTCTCAGGATTGGAATGGGAAGGAGTTGGATATCACATCTCATGCTAAAGGAAGGGTCTCAGGTTTGGAAGGGGAAGGATTTGGATATCACATCTCAAGTTATAGGACGGGTCTGTGGTTTGGTATTAGAAGCATTGAGATATCATATCTCATGCTATCGGAAGGGTCTCAGGATTGGAATGGGAAGGACTTGGATATCACATCTCATGTTATAGGAAGATTCTCAGGTTTGTTATTAGAAGCATTGAGATATCACATCTCATGTTAAAGGACAGTCTCAGGTTTGATATTAGAAGCATTGAGATATCACATCTCATGCTATCGGAAGGGTCACAGGATTGGATTGGGAAGGAGTTGGATATCACATCTCAAGTTATAGGACGGGTCTGTGGTTTGGTATTAGAAGCATTGAGATATCATATCTCATGCTATCGGAAGGGTCTCTGGATTGTATTGGGAAGGAGTTGGATATCACATATGTTATAGGAAGGCTCTCAGGTTTGTTATTAGAAGCATTGAGATATCACCTCTCATGCTATTGGAAGGGTATCAGGATTGGATTGGGAAGGAGTTGGATATCACATCTCATGTTATAGGAAGGGTCTCAGGATTGGAATGGGAAGGATTTGGATATCACAGCTCATGTTATAGGACTGGTCTGTGGTTTGGTATTAGAAGCATTGAGATATCATATCTCATGCTTTCGGAACGGTCTCAGGATTGGATTGGGAAGGAGTTGGATATCACATCTCATGTTATAGGAAGGGTCTCAAGATTTGAATGGGAAGGACTTGGATATCACATCTCATGTTATAGGAAGGGTCTCAGGTTTGTTATTAGAAGCATTGAGATATCACATCTCATGTTATAGGACAGTCTCAGGTTTGGTATTAGAAGCATTGAGATATCACATCTCATGCTATCAGAAGGGTCTCAGGATTGGATTGGGAAGGAGTTTGATATCACATCTCATGCCATGGGAAGGTCTCAGGTTTGCTAGAAGCATTAAGATATCACATCTCATGCTATCGGAAGGGTCTCAGGATTGGATTGGGAAGGAGTTGGATATCGCATCTCATGCTATAGGAAGGGTCACAGGTTTGAATTGGAAGGAGTTGGATATCACAGCTCATGTTATAGGAAGGGTATCAGGATTGGAATGGGAAGGACTTTGATATCACATCTCACGCTATCGGAAGGGTCTCAGGATTGGATTGGGAAGGAGTTGGATATAACATCTCATGTTATAGGAAGGGTCTCAGGATTGGATGGGAAGAGTTGGATATCACATCTCATGTTATAGGAAGGGTATCAGGATGGGAATGGGAAGGACTTTGATATCACATCTCACGCTATAGGGAGGGTCTCAGGTTTGGTATTAGAAGCATTGAGATATCACATCTCATGTTATAGGAAGGGTCTCAGGTTTGTTATTAGAAGCATTGAGATATCACATCTCATGTTATAGGACAGTCTCAGGTTTGGTATTAGAAGCATTGAGAGATAACATCTCATGGTATAGGACGGGTCTCAGGATTGGATGGGAAGAGTTGGATATCACATCTCAAGCTATAGGACGGGTCTGTGGTTTGGTATTAGAAGCATTGAGATATCATATCTCATGCTATCGGAAGGGTCTGAGGATTGGATTGCGAAGGAGTTGGATATCACATCTCATGTTATCGGAAGGGTCTCAGGATTGGATTGGGAAAGAGTTGGATATAACATCTCATGTTATAGGAATGCTCTCAGGTTTGTTATTAGAAGCATTGAGATATCACATCTCATGTTATAGGACAGTCTCAGGGTTGGTATTAGAAGCATTGAGATATCATATCTCATGGTATAGGACGTGTCTCAGGATTGGAATGGGAAGGAGTTTTATATCACATCTCATGCTAAAGGAAGGGTCTCAGGTTTGGAAGGGGAAGGATTTGGATATCACATCTCAATTTATAGGACGGGTCTGTGGTTTGGTATTAGAAGCATTGAGATATCACATCTCATGCTATCGGAAGGGTCTCAGGATTGGATTGGGAAGGAGTTGGATATAACATCTCATGTTATAGGAAGGGTCTCAGGATTGGATGGGAAGAGTTGGATATCACATCTCATGTTATAGGACGGGTCTCAGGATTGGATGGGAAGAGTTGGATATCACATCTCAAGCTATAGGACGGGTCTGTGCTTTGGTATTAGAAGCATTGAGATATCACATCTCATGCTATCGGAAGGGTCTCAGGATTGGATTGGGAAGGAGTTGGATATAACATCTCATGTTATAGGAAGGGTCTCAAGATTTGAATGGGAAGGACTTGGATATCACATCTCATGTTATAGGAAGGGTCTCAGGTTTGTTATTAGAAGCATTGAGATATCACATCTCATGTTATAGGACAGTCTCAGGTTTGGTATTAGAAGCATTGAGATATCACATCTCATGCTATCAGAAGGGTCTCAGGATTGGAATGGGAAGGAGTTTGATATCACATCTCATGCCATGGGAAGGTCTCAGGTTTGCTAGAAGCATTAAGATATCACATCTCATGCTATCGGAAGGGTCTCAGGATTGGATTGGGAAGGAGTTGGATATCGCATCTCATGCTATAGGAAGGGTCACAGGTTTGAATTGGAAGGAGTTGGATATCACAGCTCATGTTATAGGAAGGGTATCAGGATTGGAATGGGAAGGACTTTGATATCACATCTCACGCTATCGGAAGGGTCTCAGGATTGGATTGGGAAGGAGTTGGATATAACATCTCATGTTATAGGAAGGGTCTCAGGATTGGATGGGAAGAGTTGGATATCACATCTCATGTTATAGGACGGGTCTCAGGATTGGATGGGAAGAGTTGGATATCACATCTCAAGCTATAGGACGGGTCTGTGGTTTGGTATTAGAAGCATTGAGATATCATATCTCATGCTATCGGAAGGGTCTGAGGATTGGATTGCGAAGGAGTTGGATATCACATCTCATGTTATCGGAAGGGTCTCAGGATTGGATTGGGAAAGAGTTGGATATAACATCTCATGTTATAGGAATGCTCTCAGGTTTGTTATTAGAAGCATTGAGATATCACATCTCATGTTATAGGACAGTCTCAGGGTTGGTATTAGAAGCATTGAGATATCATATCTCATGGTATAGGACGGGTCTCAGGATTGGAATGGGAAGGAGTTTTATATCACATCTCATGCTAAAGGAAGGGTCTCAGGTTTGGAAGGGGAAGGATTTGGATATCACATCTCAATTTATAGGACGGGTCTGTGGTTTGGTATTAGAAGCATTGAGATATCACATCTCATGCTATCGGAAGGGTCTCAGGATTGGATTGGGAAGGAGTTGGATATAACATCTCATGTTATAGGAAGGGTCTCAGGATTGGATGGGAAGAGTTGGATATCACATCTCATGTTATAGGAAGGGTATCAGGATGGGAATGGGAAGGACTTTGATATCACATCTCACGCTATAGGGAGGGTCTCAGGTTTGGTATTAGAAGCATTGAGATATCACATCTCATGCTATCGGAAGGGTCTCAGGTTTGTTATTAGAAGCATTGAGATATCACATCTCATGTTATAGGACAGTCTCAGGTTTGGTATTAGAAGCATTGAGATATAACATCTCATGGTATAGGACGGGTCTCAGGATTGGATGGGAAGAGTTGGATATCACATCTCAAGCTATAGGACGGGTCTGTGGTTTGGTATTAGAAGCATTGAGATATCATATCTCATGCTATCGGAACGGTCTGAGGATTGGATTGCGAAGGAGTTGGATATCACATCTCATGTTATCGGAAGGGTCTCAGGATTGGATTGGGAAAGAGTTGGATATAACATCTCATGTTATAGGAAGGCTCTCAGGTTTGTTATTAGAAGCATTGAGATATCACATCTCATGTTATAGGACAGTCTCAGGTTTGGTATTAGAAGCATTGAGATATCATATCTCATAGTATAGGACGGGTCTCAGGATTGGAATGGGAAGGAGTTGGATATCACATCTCATGCTAAAGGAAGGGTCTCAGGTTTGGAAGGGGAAGGATTTGGATATCACATCTCAATTTATAGGACGGGTCTGTGGTTTGGTATTAGAAGCATTGAGATATCACATCTCATGCTATCGGAAGGGTCTCAGGATTGGATTGGGAAGGAGTTGGATATCACATCTCATGTTATAGGAAGGGTCTCAGGATTGGATTGGAAGAGTTGGATATCACATCTCATGTTATAGGAAGGGTATCAGGATTGGAATGGGAAGAACTTTGATATCACATCTCTTGCTATAGGGAGGGCCTCAGGTTTGGTATTAGAAGCTTTGAGATATCACATCTCATGCTATCGGAAGGGTCTCAGGATTGGATTGGGAAGGAGTTGGATATCACATCTCATGTTATAGGAAGGGTCTCAGGATTGGGATGGGAAGGACTTGGACATCACATCTCATGTTATAGGAAGGGTCTCAGGTTTGTTATTAGAAGCATTGAGATATCACATCTCATGTTATAGGACAGTCTCAGGTTTGGTATTAGAAGCATTGAGATATAACATCTCATGGTATAGGACGGGTCTCAGGATTGGAATGGGAAGGAGTTTGATATCACATCTCATGCCATGGGAAGGTCTCAGGTTTGCTAGATGCATTAAGATATCACATCTCATGCTATCGGAAGGGTCTCAGGATTGGATTGAGAAGGAGTTGGATATCGCATCTCATGCTATAGGAAGGGTCACAGGTTGGAATTGGAAGGAGTTGGATATCACAGCTCATGTTATAGGAAGGGTTTCAGGATTGGAATGGGAAGGACTTTGATATCACATCTCATGCTATCGGAAGGGTATCAGGATTGGATTGGGAAGGAGTTGGATATCACATCTCATGTTATAGGAAGGGTCTCAGGATTGGAATGGGAAGGATTTGGATATCACATCTCATGTTATAGGAAGGGTCTCAGGTTTGTTATTAGAAGCATTGAGATATCGCATCTCATGTCATAGGACAGTCTCAGGTTTGGTCATAGAAGCATTGAGATATCATATCTCATTGTATAGGACGGGTCTCAGGATTGGAATGGGAAGGAGTTGGATATCATATATCATGCTATAGGACGGGTCTCAGGATTGGAATGGGAAGGAGGTGGATATCACATCTCATGATAAAGGAAGGGTCTCAGGTTTGGAAGGGGAAGGATTTGGATATCACATCTCATGCTATCGGAAAGGTCTCAGGTTTGGTAGAAGCATTGGGATATCACATCTCATGCTATAGGAAGGGCCTCATGATTGGAATGGGAAGGAGTTCGATATCACATCTCATGCTATCGGAAAGGTCTCAGGTTTGGTAGAAGCATTGGGATATCACATCTCATGCTCTCGGAAGGGTCTCAGGATTGGATTGGGAAGGAGTTGGATATCCCATCTCATGTTATAGGAAGGGGCTCAGGATTGGAATGGGAAGGACTTGGACATCACATCTTACGTTATAGGAAGGGTCTCAGGTTTGTTATTAGAAGCATTGAGATATCACATCTCATGTTATAACCTGAGACTGTCATGGACAGTCTCAGGTTTGGTATTAGAAGCATTGAGATATAACATCTCATGGTATAGGACGGGTCTCAGGATTGGAATGGGAAGGAGTTTGATATCACATCTCATGCCTTAGGAAGGTCTCAGGGTTGGTGGAAGCATTAGGATATCACATCTCATGCTATCGGAAGGGTCTCAGGATTGGATTGGGAAGGAGTTGGATATCCCATCTCATGCTATAGGAAGGGTCACAGGTTGGAATTGGAAGGAGTTGGATATCACATCTCATGTTATAGGAAGGGTATCAGGATTGGAATGGGAAGGACTTTTATATCATATCTCGCTATAGGGAGGGTCTCAGGTTTGGTATTAGAAGCATTGAGATATCACATCTCGTGCTATCAGAAGGGTCTCAGGATTGGATTGGGAAGGAGTTGGATATCACATCTCATGTTATAGGAAGGGTCTCAGGTTTGGTATTAGAAGCATTGAGATATCACATCTCATGCTATCGGAAGAGTCACAGGTTGGAATTGGAAGGAGTTGGATATCACATCTCATGCTATCGGAAGGGTCTCAGGATTGGAATGGGAAGGAATTGGATATCTCATCTCATGCTATAGGGAGGGTCTCAGGTTTGATATTAGAAGCATTGAGATATCATATCTCATGCTATCGGAAGGGTCTCAGGATTGGATTTGGAAGGAGTTGGATATCACATCTCATGTTATAGGACGGGTCTCAGGATTGGATGGGAAGAGTTGGATATCACATCTCATGCCATAGGAAGGATCTCAGGATTGGAATGGGAAGGAGTTGGATATCACATCTCATGCTAAAGGAAGGGTCTCAGGTTTGGAAGGGGAAGGATTTGGATATCACATCTCAAGTTATAGGACGGGTCTGTGGTTTGGTATTAGAAGCATTGAGATATCATATCTCATGCTATCGGAAGGGTCTCAGGATTGGAATGGGAAGGACTTGGATATCACATCTCATGATATAGGAAGGGTCTCAGGTTTGGAATGGGAAGGAGTTGGATATCACATCTCATGCTAATGGGAGGGTCTCAGGATTGGAATGGGAAGGAGTTGGATATCACATCTCATGCTAAAGGAAGGGTCTCAGGTTTGGTAGAAGCATTAGGATATCACATCTCATGCTATAGGAAGGGTCTCAGGATTGGAATGGGAAGGAGTTGGATATCACATCTCATGCTAAAGGAAGGGTCTCAGGTTTGGTATAAGCATTAGGATATCACATCTCATGCTATAAGAAGGGTCTCAGGATTGGAATGGGAAGGAGTTGGATATCACATCTCATGCTAAAGGAAGGGTCTCAGGTTTGGAAGGGGAAGGATTTCGATATCACATCTCAATTTATAGGACGGGTCTGTGGTTTGGTATTAGAAGCATTGAGATATCATATCTCATGCTATCGAAAGGGTCTCAGGATTGGATTGGGAAAGAGTTGGATATCACATCTCATGTTATAGGAAGGGTCTCAGCATTGAAATGGGAAGGATTTGGATATCACATCTCATGTTATAGGAAGGGTCTCAGGTTTGTTATTAGAAGCATTGAGAGGGTCTCAGGATTGGATTGGGAAGGAGTTGGATATCACATCTCATGTTATAGGAAGGGTCTCAGGATTGGAATGGGAAGGAGTTGGATATCATATCTCATGCTATAGGAAGGGTCACAGTTTGGAATTGGAAGGAGTTGGATATCACATCTGTTAAGACGGATTTCTGAACTCTGTCCTGGTGGCGCAGATGTTCAGAAGGCCAACCTAATTACTTGGAACAGGGTAACCTCTGGACGAGCCAGACCAATCAAGGTAGCGATCGCAGCGGTCAAGACTAGGTCTCAAGAGGGGTGAGGGTGACTGAAAGCCCGCAATGAGCACACAAAGCAAGATCACTTACAAACTACTCCAAACAGTTGTTATATTAAAAATATATACACATTTATTTCAAGGCCTTTAAAACAATGACCGTAGCGAGAAAATCACAATATAACAATAGTAAACCAACACATACTATATCAACACAATATATATACAAATACGACAGTCTCAAGCGTTAGATGCACGAAATGGGTAGTCCACCTAAAAGGGAAGGAAGACAGGCAGTGCGAAATAATGCTTAGACCCAGTTCACCTTCAGAGGCACCTAACTAGATGGAAGTCTGAGCCCTGCGAAGAGTGGAGCCTTGTGCTCAAAAGTACCTGCACGCGCTGGTGCCAACGGGCAAAAGGAGAAGCTCTTCGAGGGAAATCAGGCAGTTCAGTTTAGAGCACAAAAGAAGAAGAACAAGTTCCGCGACTCAAGCGCAGCCTCCACAGTGGGCAGAAGCAGAGCGCAAGTACGAAAAAGGGTGCTGTTTGACACAGCGGGGAAAAGCAATGGGCTCCTGCAGGAGGGCGACCAGATCCTAGCTATGCTACTCACTGGTCCCCGATGCAAGCAGACCCAGGCTTCTCCGCGTCCGTTTCAGTATCTGGCAGGTTCAAAAGAGCAGGGAACGCCTTGTCGTCGTGTTGAGTAAAAAGACGTCCCAATCAAAGAAATCCGCACAGTTTGTTACCACAGCAGGGCAACGGAGCGGCCGTTTGTATCTGAGCCAAATGTACACTACTCACTTCAGACCTGGGAACGCCAAGTGTACGAAGCGTGTGAGAGTGACAAGGACTCGAAATACTACACAACCTGGCGGCGGTTACAGAGCAAGACTCCCGTGTAAGCTGGTCAGTCAACTGGATGGCCCAGAGACGCTTCCGAAGGCTTACTGGCAGGAGATGGTGAAGATGCCGAGAATAGCTGTTCCCGTTATTCCAAGGGTCGAAGTACCAGTACAGGCCTTCTGGTTCGATCAAAGGTGAAAAGGGTTTCACAAGGCTACAGCAGTGCAGAGGAGAAGTCCTTCAGCGGGTCACCAGCGATTCCTCGGTCCAGCTTCTTGGTTGCAGGATACTTGGCTCCTGTATTCCTTCGTTCGTGAGAACTCAGGAGATCGACATGGTAGTGGTGTTTCCAGCCCCCTCTTATCCACGGTTCCCTTCGCGCCAAAATGGAGGGGACCCAATGGGAGATCCGCTCATCAACACTCACACCATTCGTGGACCAATCACGGACCACGGTGGTCCCAGGCATTCACACCACCCTAGACTCTCTGGCACCCAGGATGTGTATTGGGACCAGACATCCCAGGCCACATCCTGGAGGCACACACAAGACATGTAGAAGCCCGCGAAAGCATCCGTGTTTCGCAGGAAAGTACATGCCCAAATAAGGAAGGCCCCGGGTCGGCTCGACCTGGGGAAGGTTAAGGGAGCAAGACGGTCAGCGGACAGGACAAAGGAGCCTCGTGGTCTGGCCATTTTGGGAGCCAGGCCACCATTTTGGGTTAAGCGCGAGAAACGCGCTTAGAACGCCAAAAGGAGCTCAAAACACAAGAAACGATCGCTGCCACCATTCCTGTCCCTGAATCACTTACACCGATCAGATACAAACCTAAACGAGTATCTAGGGCCTGTA
Source organism: Ambystoma mexicanum (assembly GCF_040938575.1). Lineage (NCBI taxonomy): Eukaryota > Metazoa > Chordata > Amphibia > Caudata > Ambystomatidae > Ambystoma > Ambystoma mexicanum. The sequence continues at coordinate 347,400,752 of NC_090936.1, forward strand.
GAAGGCTAGAGACCCAAGAGAGCTGTAACTTAGCTTACAGTGCCCTCTTGTGTCATGTCGCACGAAAGCCGCAACATGATAAAACAAACTACGGGAAACAGCGTTCCCCGGTACTGACTGTCTTAAGGGCATGTCAGTTTCCCCGTAAGAAAGGAGCGAAAGCCCAGAGGAGTGCAGCAGAAGGCTGCACTTCTCTGGCAAAGTCAAGAACAAGGTGAAAAACAACAGCAAAAAGTTTAGGGGTTGCCACATGGAAGGAAAATTACCTACAATTACGAAATCTTTCCTAACACTCCCCCCTCCCAGACTATGGACAGGGGGAACTAATCCACCCCTGGATGAGTCTCTTGTTCAGGTCGGTTAAACATTCTGGACAACCCATCAGCATTGCTATGTTGGACACCTGGCCTATGCTCAATAGTGAAGTCGAAGCCTTGTAGACTTATGGACCACCTAAGCAACTTTGGATTCTCCCCCTTCATGTTCATTAGCCACTTTAAGGGCTTATGGTCAGTTTGCACAGTGAAGTGGGTCCCATAGAGGTAGGGCCTCAGCTTCCTTAGGGCCCACACAACAGAGAAACATTCTTTCTCTACCATGGACCATCTGAGCTCTCTGTCCTTAAGCTGGCGTCTAATAAAACCAATAGGGTGTTCCTTACCCTTCTCATCTACTTGTGATAGTACAGCTCCTATCCCAGTGTCAGAGGCGCCGTCTGCACGATAAAAGGTCTTTGATAATCAGGGGCCCTGAGGACAGGGGCCTGGCACAAGGAGTCTTTTAAGCCATTGAAGGCCTTCTCACACTCGTCGGTCCAAGTTACCTTCTTGGGTTTCTTCGGAGTTGTGAGGGCAGTCAGAGGAGCAGCTATGGTGCCATAGTCTGCCACAAAATTGCGGTAATACCCCGTGAGTCCTAAGAAGGCTCTCACTTGGGTTTGTGTAGTGGGGGTAGGCCAGTCTTGTACTGCTTGTACTTTACTGGGAAGAGGCTGTATCCTCCCTCCACCTACTTCATGTCCAAGGTAAACCACTGAGCCTTGTCCAATCTGGCATTTACTAGCCTTTATGGTCAGGTGTGCTTTTTGAAGAGCCTGGAGCACAATCCCGAGGTGTTTCACATGGTCTTCCCAGGTGGCACTGAAAACTGCTATATCGTCCAGATATGCAAGACAGAATTCGTCCAACCCATTCAACACATGATTCACAAGCCTCTGGAAAGTGGCAGCTGCATTCTTCAACCCGAACGGCATTACCCGGAATTGATAAAGGCCGTCTGGAGTAGAAAATGCTGTCTTCTCCTTGGCATGTTCTGCTAAAGCTATTTGCCAATAGCCAGCAGTGAGGTCAAACGTGCTGAGGTACTTGGAGGCACCCAAAGTATCCACCAGCTCATCTGTTCGAGGCAAGGGGTGTGCATCTGTCTTGGTGACAGCATTCAGAGCCCTGTAATCCACGCAGAACCTCAATTCAGAAGTGCCTGCCTTTGGAACCAAAACCACTGGGCTGGACCAAGGACTACTAGAGGGTTCAATCACCCCAAGGTCTAACATCTTGTTGACCTCGGTCTTAATATAAGACCGTACTTTGTCTGACATCCTGTATCCCCTACTTTTAATAGGTACACTGTCTCCCGTGTCTATGTTATGTTTGCACCAAGGTGTCAAACCGGGCGACTGTGAAAACAGGGGGGAAAACTGCCTAAGCAAACTTTTCACCTCAGCCTGCTGATCAGAAGTCAGGTGAGGGGCCACTCGGACACCCGCAAAGGAGCTATTTGAAGGACGGCTTTGGAACAGGTCGGGGAGAGGTTCAGACTCCTCTTCCTCAACGTCTGAAGCCAGTAGCAGTGCTGCAATTTCGACTCTTGGGATGAAAGCCTTCAGCCTATTCACGTGAAACACTTTTGGAGCCTGTCCAGGCCTTCCAAGGTCCACTAAATAGTTAACCTCACCCAGGGGCTCCACCACTGTGTAAGGGCCTGACCATTTGTCCTGTAAAGCTCGAGGCCTTATGGGATTCATGATCAGGACTTGCTGACCAGGTGTAAAGTTGATGAGGGAAGCTTTCTGGTCGTACCAATGTTTCACCAGCGCTTGTCCTGCCTTCAATTTATCACTAGCCAAGCCCATCAGAAGTACCATCCGTTTTCTGAGCCCTAGCACATAATCAACTGCGTTGGTAGTAACAGGGGGAGTGGGTATCTCCCATCCCTCTTTGATGATGGCTAAGGGTCCCCGTACGGATGACCGAACAGAAGTTCCAAGGGGCTGAAGCCAACACCCTCCTGTGGTACCTCTCGGTAGGCAAACAGTAAGCATGGTAAAAGAAGATCCCATTTTCTTCTCTGAGGGTCCTCCAGAGCCCCAATCATTCTTTTTAACGTTCTGTTGAAACGTTCCACCAGACCATTGGTCTGGGGGTGGTATGCAGAAGAGAACTTGTAGGTGACCCCACATTCTTTCCACATAGCCTGCATATACTTCGACATAAAGTTGCTGCCACGATCCGACACAACTTCTTTAGGGAAGCCAACCCTAGTAAATATGCCAAGTAAAGCTTTTGCAACTGACTTGGCAGTTACAGTTTTCAATGGGATGGCCTCAGGATATCTGGTTGCATGGTCGACCAGCACCAGGATAAACCTATTGCCCGAGGATGTTTGCGGGTCAAGGGGACCAACGATGTTGATCCCTACGCTTTCAAATGGTACCCCCACAACTGGGAGCGGTACCAACGGAGCTTGGATTGTCGCGCCAACCTTACCAGACAACTGGCAGGAGGCACAACTCCTGCAGTGACTTTCTACTTGCACCCCCATCTTGGGCCAGTAGAAGTGCATGGATAACCTTTGCTTGGTCCTCTTCATACCAAGGTGACCAGCAAGAGGAACTTCATGCGCCAACTGCAGGAGGAAGGGCCTAACACCAAGGGGAACCACCAACCTCCTATGGTCTCCTTCTGTAGACTCTGTGGGCTCACTATACAGGAGTCCACCTTCCCAATAAATCCTATGCGTCCCAGGAGGTTCACCCTCAAGCTGGGAGCAGGCCTGTCTCCTTAGGCCTTCCAGAGATGGGCACTCACGTTGGCCTTTACTGAATTCGTCCCTATCAGGACCTCCTTCAACTAACAAGTCTTTTAGTTCAGGATGATCGTTGGGGTCAAATACTTCAGGCATCCCTACCTCCTCGTCAGGCCCGGGCGATTGACCAACTTCCTCCACGGCAGTGGTAGGCGAGCTCGGGGGAATATTCTCTTTCCCTCGTCTTGACTTGTCGACTCCTTTCGCCTTGGGTTTCCCCTTCAGCTGGGGCGGCGTATTGAACTTGGCCAATGCTGCCCGTGCTTGAGACCGTGTGTAGGGTCTTTCGGCAGTGTCTCCTACGAGCCCTAAAGCTCTGAGATCATTAACTAACAAGACCTTTCCCGGGACGTTTCTCTGAATGCTCACTGGAATCCTGACTGCTGTACCATTTAAAGTAAGATTTACAGGTATTACTGGGAACATACGGAGTGGGACGTCAGCCAACTTAGTGGGCATCAGAGTAGCTCTGGCAACTTCCTCTGAGTCTACCAAGGTAGAATCCACTACAGTGCGACTGCACCCACTATCCCTAAGAGCTGGAGTATCTACTCCATTGATCAGCACACTGTCTTTAAAGTAGTGCTTGGTATTATCCGGAATCCTAGCATAAGCCTCTGCGACTTTAGGCTCCCGGGGACCCAGGGACACTAAAACTACCTCAGCCTCTATTCCACTGGGAAATGAGTCTGAGGAGAAGGATGCTCCTGTAATCTCTTCTTCCTCGTAGGAGGAGAAGGCCAGATTAGCGGAGTGGACCCCCAAAGGTCTAACCTTACACCGGGGATCCCCCTTCACGTGGTCAGTTGCTCCACAAGCAAAACAAGATCCATTGGGTCTGTTTACATAGGGAGGCTTATTGTAACCAAAGTTCTGTTTCGGAGGCGGACCTCCACTACCCTGTGAGTTCTCTTGTGTCTTACCCTTATTTTTCTTTTTGTGGCCCTTATGAGAAGAAGATTTATCAGATTCTCCACCCTCCTTATCTTTGGACTTTTTCCCTTCCTCCGGCTTACCAGGATGAGTTTTGTCCTTATGGGACACTCGATGTGACACCCATAAGTCTGCTGCAATGGCCAGCTTCTTAGGATCTATCTCCTTTGAATCGGCCAAATGCTGCTTAAGCTCCGGGGAAGAAGATGCAAAAATGTGTTCCAGCATGACAAGATTTATCATGCCTTCGAAGGTAGAAACCTTATAACCTTCGACCCAGCCAGTTAAGTTTTTCAAGGATTCAGTGACATAAAATACCCAAGTACCACCTTCCTTTTTCTTATACTCTCTGAAACGTTTCAAATATTGGGCCGGAGTCTTCCCAAACTTTAAAATGAGAGTTTGCTTTAACATTGCGAAATCAGCTCGCTCAGCCTTCGACATTTCCATAATGGCACTACAGCCAGAATGGGGCAGTCTGATGAGTAACCAGGCAATCTCATCAGCATTGTCAACTTGTTGAACTTCGCATGCATACTCAAACGCATTCAGCCAGTCCATAATGTCATTCCTTTCCTCATATACACTGAGCAGATCTTTCGGAAACCGTGGATGAGAGGAAGCCCCAGACCCATGTCCAGGACCCTTGGACCCATTTGCAAACTGAAGCTTGGCCAGTTCCAACTGGTGATCCCTGTCTTTTTGTTTTTCTGCCTGTTCGATTTTTAGTTTGGCTATGCTGAATTCAAGCTCCTGCTGCCTAAACCGCAGCTCTTGCTTCTTGAATTCAAGCATAGCCTCCCCATCAGCACTGGCAGAGGAAACATAAGCATCTCGTCCTCCCTGTCCTCGTGGTCGCGATGGATCAGTGCAGCGGCAGAACCGTCGGTTCTACCAGTGAGAGCAGCCCCACCACCTTCCGCACTGTCCTCAGACGTTATAGCGTCAAGCTGCGCTTCTTGCCACGCCACGATTCTTTGGATCATTTCCAATTTAGTGCCTTGAGAGGAAACACCTCTCTCCGCACACATCTTTTTCAATGTTTCTGATTTGGAAGCATTTAAAGTTAACAAGGTATTTGTTTCCATACTGTTAGATAGGACTATGGCCTTTTTAAAGTTATACTACAACAATTCACTACGTGTCCTGGTTGGAATAACCTGAAATGCCTTAGTTCGTGCGCAACACTGGATACCTTCAGTCGTATCCCACCGCTGTACACCAATTTGTTAAGACGGATTTCTGAACTCTGTCCTGGTGGCGCAGAAGTTCAGAAGGCCAACCTAATTACTTGGAAAAGGGTAACCTCTGGACGAGCCAGACCAATCAAGGTAGCGATCGCGGCGGTCAAGACTAGGTCTCAAGAGGGGTGAGGGTGACTGAAAGCCCGCAATGAGCACACAAAGCAAGATCACTTACAAACTACTCCAAACAGTTGTTATATTAAAAATATATACACATTTATTTCAAGGCCTTTAAAACAATGACCGTAGCGAGAAAATCACAATATAACGATAGTAAACCAACACATACCATATCAACACAACATATATACAAATACGACAGTCTCAAGCGTTAGATGCACGAAATGGGTAGTCCACCTAAAAGGGAAGGAAGACAGGCAGTGCGAAATAATGCTTAGACCCAGTTCACCTTCAGAGGCACCTAACTAGATGGAAGTCTGAGCCCTGCGAAGAGTGGAGCCTTGTGCTCAAAAGTACCTGCACGCGCTGGTGCCAATGGGCAAAAGGAGAAGCTCTTCGAGGGAAATCAGGCAGTTCAGTTTAGAGCACAAAAGAAGAAGAACAAGTTCCGCGACTCAAGCGCAGCCTCCACAGTGGGCAGAAGCAGAGCGCAAGTACGAAAAAGGGTGCTGTTTGACACAGCGGGGAAAAGCAATGGGCTCCTGCAGGAGGGCGACCAGATCCTAGCTATGCTACTCACCGGTCCCCGATGGAAGCAGACCCAGGCTTCTCCGCGTCCGTTTCAGTAGCTGGCAGGTTCAAAAGAGCAGGGAACGCCTCGTCGTCGTGTTGAGTAAAAAGACGTCCCAATCGAAGAAACCCGCACAGTTTGTTACCACAGCAGGGCAACGGAGCGGCCGTGTGTATCTGAGCCAAATGTACACTACTCACTTCAGACCTGGGAACGCCAAGTGTACGAAGCGTGTGAGAGTGACAAGGACTCGAAATACTACACAACCTGGCGGCGGTTACAGAGCAAGACTCCCGTGTAAGCTGGTCAGTCAACTGGATGGCCCAGAGACGCTTCCGAAGGCTTACTGGCAGGAGATGGTGAAGATGCCGAGAATAGCTGTTCCCGTTATTCCAAGGGTCGAAGTACCAGTACAGGCCTTCTGGTTCGATCAAAGGTGAAAAGAGTTTCACAAGGCGACAGCAGTGCAGAGGAGAAGTCCTTCAGCGGGTCACCAGCGATTCCTCGGTCCAGCTTCTTGGTTGCAGGATACTTGGCTCCTGTATTCCTTCGTTCGTGAGAACTCAGGAGATCGACATGGTAGTGGTGTTTCCAGCCCCCTTTTATCCACGGTTCCCTTCGCGCCAAAACGGAGGGGACCCAATGGGAGATCCGCTCATCAACACTCACACCATTCGTGGACCAATCACGGACCACGGTGGTCCCAGGCATTCACACCACCCTAGACTCTCTGGCACCCAGGATGTGTATTGGGACCAGACATCCCAGCCCACATCCTGGAGGCACACACAAGACATGTAGAAGCCTGCGAAAGCATCCGTGTTTCGCTGGAAAGTACATGCCCAAATAAGGAAGGCCCCGGGTCGGCTCGACCTGGGGAAGGTGAAGGGAGCAAGACGGTCAGCGGACAGGACAAAGGAACCTCGTGGTCTGGCCATTTTGGGAGCCAGGCCACCATTTTGGGTTAAGCGCGAGAAACGCGCTTAGAACGCCAAAAGGAGCTCAAAACACAAGAAACGATCGCTGCCACCATTCCTGTCCCTGAATCACTTACTCCGATCAGATACAAACCTAAACGAGTATCTAGGGCCTGTAGAAGGCTAGAGACCCAAGAGAGCTGTAACTTAGCTTACAGTGCCCTCTTGTGTCATGTCGCACGAAAGCCGCAACATGATAAAAGAAACTACGGGAAACAGCGTTCCCCGGTACTGACTGTCTTAAGGGCATGTCAGTTTCCCCGTAAGAAAGGAGCGAAAGCCCAGAGGAGTGCAGCAGAAGGCTGCACTTCTCTGGCAAAGTCAAGAACAAGGTGAAAAACAAAGCAAAAAGTTTAGGGGTTGCCACATGGAAGGAAAATTACCTACAATTACGAAATCTTTCCTAACACTCGCCCCTCCCAGACTATGGACAGGGGGAACTAATCCACCCCTGGATGAGTATCTTGTTCAGGTCGGTTAAACATTCTGGACAACTCATCAGCATTGCTATGTTGGACACCTGGCCTATGCGCAATAGTGAAGTCGAAGCCTTGTAGACTTATGGACCACCTAAGCAACTTTGGATTCTCCCCCTTCATGTTCATTAGCCACTTTAAGGGCTTATGGTCAGTTTGCACAGTGAAGTGGGTCCCATAGAGGTAGGGCCTCAGCTTCCTTAGGGCCAACACAACAGAGAAACATTCTTTCTCTACCATGGACCATCTGAGCTCTTTGTCCTTAAGCTGGCGGCTAATAAAACCAATAGGGTGTTCCTTACCCTTCTCATCTACTTGTGATAGTACAGCTCCTATCCCAGATACACACGGCCGCTCTGTTGCCCTGCTGTGGTAACAAACTGTGCGGGTTTCTTTGATTGGGACGTCTTTTTACTCAACACGACGACGAGGCGTTCCCTGCTCTTTTGAAATGCCAGCTACTGAAACGGACAAGGAGAAGCCTGGGTCTGCTTGCATCGGGGACCAGTGAGTAGCATAGCTAGGATCTGGTCGCCCTCCTGCAGGAGCCCATTGCTTTTCCCCGCTGTGTCAAACAGCACCCTTTTTCGTACTTGCGCTCTGCTTCTGCCCACTGTGGAGAAGGCGCTTGAGTCGCGGAACTTGTTCTTCTTCTTTTGTGCTCTAAAATGAACTGCCTGATTTCCCTCGAAGAGCTTCTCCTTTTGCCCGTTGGCACCAGCGCGTGCAGGTACTTTTGAGCACAAGGCTCCACTCTTCGCAGGGCTCAGACTTCCATCTAGTTAGGTGCCTCTGAAGGTGAACTGGGTCTAAGCATTATTTCGCACTGCCTGTCTTCCTTCCCTTTTAGGTGGACTACCCATTTCGTGCATCTAACGCTTGAGACTGTCGTATTTGTATATATATTGTGTTGATATGGTATGTGATGGTTTACTATCGTTATATTGTGATTTTCTAGCTACGGTCATTGTTTTAAAGGCCTTGAAATAAATGTGTATATATTTTTAATATAACAACTGTTTGGAGTAGTTTGTAAGTGATCTTGCTTTGTGTGCTCATTGCGGGCTTTCAGTCACCCTCACCCCTCTTGAGACCTAGTCTTGACCGCCGCGATCGCTACCTTGATTGGTCTGGCTCGTCCAGAGGTTACCCTTTTCCAAGTAATTAGGTTGGCCTTCTGAACTTCTGCGCCACCAGGACAGAGTTCAGAAATCCGTCTTAACAGATGTGATATCCAACTCCTTCCAATTCCAAACTGTGACCCTTCCTATAGCATGAGATATGATATCCAACTCCTTCCCATTCCAATCCTGAGACCCTTCCTATAACATGAGATGTGATATCCAACTCCTTCCCAATCCAATCCTGAGACCCTCTCAATGCTTCTAATAACAAACCTGAGACCCTTCCTATAACATGAGATGTGATATCCAAATCCTTCCCATTTCAATCCTGAGACCCTTCCTATAACATGAGATGTGATATCCAACTCTTTCCAAATCCAATCCTGAGACCCTTTCGATAGCATGAGATATGATATCTCAATGCTTCTAATACCAAACCACAGACCCGTCCTATAAATTGAGATGTGATATCGAAATCCTTCCCCTTCCAAACCTGAGACCCTTCCTTTAGCATGAGATGTGATATCCAACTCCTTCCCATTCCAATCCTGAGACCCTTCTTATAGCATGAGATGTGATATCCTAATGCTTCTACCAAACCTGAGACCCTTCCTTTAGCATGAGATGTGATATCCAACTCCTTCCCATTCCAATCCTGAGACGCTTCCTATAGCATGAGATGTGATACCCTAATGCTTCTACCAAACCTGAGACCCTTCCTTTAGCATGAGATGTGATATCCAACTCCTTCCCATTCCAATCCTGAGACCCTTCCTATAGCATGAGATGTGATATCTCAATGCTATTAATACCAAACCTGAGATCCTTCCTATAACATGATATGTGATATCCAACTCCTTCCCAATCCAATCCTGAGACCCTCCCATTAGCATGAGATGTGATATCCAACTCCTTCCCATTCCAAACCTGAGACCCTTCCTATATCATGAGATATGATATCCAACTCCTTCCCATTCCAATCCTGAGACCCTTCCTATAGCATGAGATGTGATATCTCAATGCTTGTAATACAAAACTTGAGACCCTTCCTATAGCATGAGATGTGATATCCAACTCCTTCCCATTCCTATCCTGAGACCCTTCTGATAGCATGAGATGTGATATCTCAATGCTTCTAATACCAAACCTGAGACCCTCCCTATAGCGTGAGATGTGATATCAAAGTCCTTCCCATTCCAATCCTGATACCCTTCCTATAACATGAGATGTGATATCCAACTCCTTCCATTTCCAACCTGTGACCCTTCCTATATCATGAGATGGGATATCAAACTCCTTCCCAATCCAATCCTGAGACCCTTCCGATAGCATGAGATGTGATATCTTAATGCTTCTAGCAAACCTGAGACCTTCCCATGGCATGAGATGTGATAACAAACTCCTTCCCATTCCAATCCTGAGACCCTTCCGATAGCATGAGATGTGATATCTCAATGATTCTAATATGAAACCTGAGACCCTCCCTATAGCATGAGATGTGATATCCAACTCCTTCCCATTCCAATCCTGAGACCCTTCCTATAACATGAGATGTGATATCCAAGTCCTTCCCATTCCAATCCTGAGACCCTTCCTATAACATGAGATGTGATATCCAACTCCTTCCCAATCCAATCCTGAGACCCTTCCGATAGCATGAGATATGATATCTCAATGCTTCTAATACCAAACCACAGACCCGTCCTATAACTTGAGATGTGATATCCATCTCCTTCCCGTTCCAATCCTGAGACCCTTCCGATAGCGTGAGATGTGATATCCAACTCCTTCCAATTCCAACCTGTGACCCTTCCTATAGCATGAGATGGGATATCCAACTCCTTCCCAATCCAATCCTGAGACCCTTCCGATAGCATGAGATGTGATATCTTAATGCTTCTACCAAACCTGAGAACTTCCTATAACTTGAGATGTGATATCCAAATCCTTCCCCTTCCAAACCTGAGACCCTTCCTTTAGCATGAGATGTGATATCCAACTCCTTTCCATTCCAATCCTGAGACCATTCCTATAGCATGAGATGTGATATCCCAATGCTTCTACCAAACCTGAGACCCTTCCTATAGCATGAGATGTGATATCTAACTCCTTCCCATTCCAATACTGAGACCCGTCCTATACCATGAGATGTTATATCTCAATGCTTCTAATACCAAACCTGAGACTGTCCTATAACATGAGATGTGATATCTCAATGCTTCTAATAACAAACCTGAGACCCTTCCTATAACATGAGATGTGATGTCCAAGTCCTTCCCATTCCAATCCTGAGACCCTTCCTATAACATGAGATGTGATATCCAACTCCTTCCCAATCCAATCCTGAGACCCTTCCGATAGCATGAGATATGATATATCAATGCTTCTAATACCAAACCACAGACCCGTCCTATAACTTGAGATGTGATATCCAAATCCTTCCCCTTCCAAACCTGAGACCCTTCCTATAGCATGAGATGTGATATCCAACTCTTCCCATCCAATCCTGACACCCTTCCTATAACATGAGATGTGATATCCAACTCCTTCCCAATCCAATCCCGAGACCCTTCCGATAGCATGAGATGTGATATCCAACTCCTTCCAATTCCAACCTGTGATCCTTCCTATAGCATGAGATGGGATATCCAACTCCTTCCCAATCCAATCCTGAGACCCTTCCGATAGCATGAGATGTGATATCTTAATGCTTCTACCAAACCTGAGACCTTCCTAAGGCATGAGATGTGATATCAAACTCCTTCCCATTCCAATCCTGAGACCTGCCTTATACCATGAGATGTTATATCTCAATGCTTCTAATACCAAACCTGAGACTGTCCTATAACATGAGAGGTGATATCCACCTCCTTCCCATTCCAATCCTGAGACTCGTCCTATAGCATGATATATGATATCCAACTCCTTCCCATTCCAATCCTGAGACCCGTCCTATACAAAGAGATATGATATCTCAATGCTTCTATGACCAAACCTGAGACTGTCCTATGACATGAGATGCGATATCTCAATGGTTCTAATAACAAACCTGAGACCCTTCCTATAACATGAGATGTGATATCCAAATCCTTCCCATTCCAATCCTGAGACCCTTCCTATAACATGAGATGTGATATCCAACTCCTTCCCAATCCAATCCTGATACCCTTCCGATAGCATGAGATGTGATATCTCAATGATTCTAATAACAAACCTGAGAGCCTTCCTATAACATATGTGATATCCAACTCCTTCCCAATACAATCCAGAGACCCTTCCGATAGCATGAGATATGATATCTCAATGCTTCTAATACCAAACCGCAGACCCGTCCTATAACTTGAGATGTGATATCCAACTCCTTCCCAATCCAATCCTGAGACCCTTCCGATAGCATGAGATGTGATATCTCAATGCTTCTAATATCAAACCTGAGACTGTCCTTTAACATGAGATGTGATATCTCAATGCTTCTAATAACAAACCTGAGACTCTTCCTATAACATGAGATGTGATATCCAAGTCCTTCCCATTCCAATCCTGAGACCCTTCCGATAGCATGAGAAATGATATCTCAATGCTTCTAATACCAAACCACAGACCCGTCCTATAACTTGAGATGTGATATCCAAATCCTTCCCCTTCCAAACCTGAGACCCTTCCTTAAGCATGAGATGTGATATCCAACTCCTTCCCATTCCAATCCTGAGACCCTTCCTATGGCATGAGATGTGATATCCAACTCTTCCCATCCAATCCTGAGACCCGTCCTATAACATGAGATGTGATATCCCACTCCTTCCAAATCCAATCCTGAGACCCTTCCGATAGCATGAGATATGATATCTCAATGCTTCTAATATCAAACCTGAGACCCTCCCTATAGCATGAGATGAGATATCCAATTCCTTCCCATTCCAATCCTGAGACCCTTCCGATAGCATGAGATGTGATATCCAACTCCTTCCAATTCCAACCTGTGACTCTTCCGATAGCATGAGATGTGATATCTCAATGCTTCTAATACCAAACCTGAGACCCTTCCGATAACATGAGATGTGATATCCAACTCCTTCCCAATCCAATCCTGAGACCCTTCTGATAGCATGAGATGTGATATCTCAATGCTTCTAATACCAAACCTGAGACCCTCCCTATAGCGAGATATGATATAAAAGTCCTTCCCATTCCAATCCTGATACCCTTCCTATAACATGAGATGTGATATTCAACTCCTTCCAATTCCAACCTGTGACCCTTCCTATACCATGAGATGGGATATCCAACTCCTTCCCAATCCAATCCTGAGACCCTTCCGATAGCATGAGATGTGATATCCTAATGCTTCCACCAAACCTGAGACCTTCCTAAGGCATGAGATGTGATATCAAACTCCTTCCCATTCCAATCCTGAGACCCGTCCTATACCATGAGATGTTATATCTCAATGCTTCTAATACCAAACCTGAGACTGTCCATGACAGTCTCAGGTTATAACATGAGATGTGATATCTCAATGCTTCTAATAACAAACCTGAGACACTTCCTATAACGTAAGATGTGATGTCCAAGTCCTTCCCATTCCAATCCTGAGCCCCTTCCTATAACATGAGATGAGATATCCAACTCCTTCCCAATCCAATCCTGAGACCCTTCCGAGAGCATGAGATGTGATATCCCAATGCTTCTACCAAACCTGAGACCTTTCCGATAGCATGAGATGTGATATCCAACTCCTTCCCATTCCAATCATGAGGCCCTTCCTATAGCATGAGATGTGATATCCCAATGCTTCTACCAAACCTGAGACCTTTCCGATAGCATGAGATGTGATATCCAAATCCTTCCCCTTCCAAACCTGAGACCCTTCCTTTATCATGAGATGTGATATCCACCTCCTTCCCATTCCAAACCTGAGACCCGTCCTATAGCATGATATATGATATTCAACTCCTTCCCATTCCAATCCTGAGACCCGTCCTATACAATGAGATATGATATCTCAATGCTTCCTTGACCAAACCTGAGACTGTCCTATGACATGAGATGCGAAATCTCAATGCTTCTAATAACAAACCTGAGACCCTTCCTATAACATGAGCTGTGATATCCAACTCCTTCCAATTCCAACCTGTGACCCATCCTATAGCATGAGATGCGATATCCAACTCCTTCCCAATCCAATCCTGAGACCCTTCCGATAGCATGAGATGTGATATCTTAATGCTTCTAGCAAACCTGAGACCTTCCCATGGCATGAGATGTGATATCAAACTCCTTCCCATTCCAATCCTGAGACCCGTCCTATACCATGAGATGTTATATCTCAATGCTTCTAATACCAAACCTGAGAATGTCCTATAACATGAGATGTGATATCTCAATGCTTCTAATAACAAACCTGAGACCCTTCCTATAACATGAGATGTGATATCCAAGTCCTTCCCATTCCAATCTTGAGACCCTTCCTATAACATGAGATGTGATATCCAACTCCTTCCCAATCCAATCCTGAGACCCTTCCGATAGCATGAGATATGATATCTCAATGCTTCTAATACCAAACCACAGACCCGTCCTATAACTTGAGATGTGATATCCAAATCCTTCCCCTTCCAAACCTGAGACCCTTCCTTTATCATGAGATGTGATATCCAACTCCTTCCCATTCCAATCCTGAGACCCTTCCTATTGCATGAGATGTGATATCCCAATGCTTCTACCAAACCTGAGACCCTTCCTATAGCATGAGACGTGATATCCAAATCTTCCCATCCAATCCTGAGACCCTTCCTATAACATGAGATGTGATATACAACTCCTTCCCATTCCAATCTTGAGACCCTTCCGATAGCATGAGATGTGATATCCAACTCCTTCCAATTCCAACCTGTGACCCTTCCTATAGCATGAGATGGGATATCCAACTCCTTCCAAATCCAATCCTGAGACCCTTCCGATAGCATGAGATGTGATATCTTAATGCTTTTACCATACCTGAGACCTTCCTATGGCATGAGATGTGAAATCAAACTATTTCCCATTTCAATCCTGAGACCCTTCCTATAGCATGAGATTTGATATCCAACTCCTTCCCATTCCAATCCTGAGACCCGTCCTATACCATGAGATGTGATATCTCAATGCTTCTAATACCAAACCTGAGACTGTCCTATAACATGAGATGTGATATCTCAATGCTTCTAATAACAAACCTGAGACCCTTCCTATAACATGAGATGTGATATCCAAATCCTTCCCATTCCAATCCTGAGACCCTTCCTATAGCATGAGATGTGATATCCAACTCCTTCCCATTCCAATCCTGAGACCCGTCCTATACCATGAGATATGATATCTCAATGCTTCTAATACCAAACCTGAGACTGTCCTATAACATGAGATGCGATATCTCAATGCTTCTAATAACAAACCTGAGACCCTTCCTATAACATGAGATGTGATATCCAAATCCTTCCCATTCCAATCCTGAGACCCTTCCTATAACATGAGATGTGATATCCAACTCCTTCCCAATCCAATCCTGAGACCCTTCCGATAGCATGAGATATGATATCTCAATGCTTCTAATACCAAACCACAGACCCGTCCTATAAATTGAGATGTGGTATCCAAATCCTTCCCCTTCCAAAGCTAAGACCCTTCCTTTAGCATGAGAAGTGATATCCAAATCCTTCCCATACCAATCCTGAGACCGTCTTATACCATGAGATATGATATCTCAATGCTTCTAATACCAAACCTGAGACTGTCCTATAACATGAGATGTGATATCTCAATGCTTCTAATACCAAACCTGAGAGCCTTCCTATAACATGAGATGTGATATCCAACTCCTTCCCAATCCAATCCTGAGACCCTTCCGATAGCATGAGATATGATATCTCAATGTTTCTAATACCAAACCACAGACCCGTCCTATAACTTGAGATGTGATATCCAACTCCTTCCCAATCCAATCCTGAGACCCTTCCGATAGCATGAGATGTGATATCTCAATGCTTCTAATATCAAACCTGAGACCCTCCCTATAGCATGAGATATGATATCCAACTCCTTCCCATTCCAATCCTGAGACCCGTCCTATACTATGAGATGTTATATCTCAATGCTTCTAATACCAAACCTGAGACTGCCCTATAACATGAGATGTGATATCTCAATGCTTCTAATAACAAACCTGAGACCCTTCCTATAACATGAGATGTGATATCCAAGTCCTTCCCATTCCAATCTTGAGACCCTTCCTATAACATGAGATGTGATATCCAACTCCTTCCCAACCCAATCCTGAGACCCGTCCGATAGCATGAGATATGATATCTCAATGCTTCTAATACCAAACCACAGACCCGTCCTATAACTTGAGATGTGATATCCAAATCCTTCCCCTTCCAAACCTGAGACCCTTCCTTTAGCATGAGATGTGATATCCATCTCCTTCCCATTCCAATCCTGAGACCCTTCCTATAGCATGAGATGTGATATCTCAATGCTTCTAATACCAAACCTGAGACCCTCATTATAGCGTGAGATGTGATATCAAAGTCCTTCCCATTCCAATCCTGACACCCTTCCTATAACATGAGATGTGATATCCAACTCTTCCCATCCAATCCTGAGACACTTCCTATAACATGAGATGTGATATCCAACTCCTTCCCAATCCAATCCTGAGACCCTTCCGATAGCATGAGATGTGATATCTCAATGCTTCTAATACCAAACCTGAGACCCTCCCTATAGCGTGAGATGTGAAATCAAAGTCCTTCCCATTCCAATCCTGATACCCTTCCTATAACATGAGATGTGATATCCAACTCCTTCCAATTCCAACCTGTGACCCTTCCTATAGCATGAGATGCGATATCCAACTCCTTCCCAATCCAATCCTGAGACCCTTCCGATAGCATGAGATGTGATATCTTAATGCTTCTAGCAAACCTGAGACCTTCCCATGGCATGAGATGTGATATTAAACTCCTTCCCATTCCAATCCTGAGACCCTTCCTATAGCATGAGATGTGATATCCAACTCCTTCCCATTCCAATCCTGAGACCCGTCTTATACTAAGAGATGTTATATCTCAATGCTTCTAATACCAAACCTGAGACTGTCCTATAACATGAGATGTGGTATCTCAATGCTTCTAATAACAAACCTGAGACCCTTCCTATAACATGAGATGTGATATCCATGACCTTCCCATTCCAATCTTGAGACCCTTCCTATAAAATGAGATGTGATATCCAACTCCTTCCCAATCCAATCCTGAGACCCTTCCGATAGCATGAGATATGATATCTCAATGCTTCTAATACCAAACCACAGACCCGTCCTATAATTTGAGATGTGATATCCAAATCCTTCCCCTTCCAAACCTGAGACCCTTCCTTTATCATGAGATGTGATATCCAACTCCTTCCCATTCCAATCCTGAGACCCTTCCTATAGCATGAGATGTGATATCCCAATGCTTCTACCAAACCTGAGACCCTTCCTATAGCATGAGATGTGATATCAAACTCTTCCCATCCAATCCTGAGACCCTTCCTATAACATGAGATGTGATATCCAACTCCTTCCCAATCCAATCCTGAGACCCTTCCGATAGCATGAGATATGATATCTCAATGCTTCTAATATCAAACCTGAGACCCTCCCTATAGCATGAGATGTGATATCCAACTCCTTCCCATTCCAATCCTGAGACCCTTCCGATAGCATGAGATGTGATATCCAACTCCTTCCAATTCCAACCTGTGACCCTTCCTATAGCATGAGATGTGATATCCAACTTCTTCCCATTCCAATCCTGAGACCCTTCCGATAGCATGAGATATGATATCTCAATGCTTCTAATAAGAAACCCGAGACCCTTCCTATAACATGAGATGTGATATCCAACTCCTTCCCAATCCAATCCTGAGACCCTTCCGATAGCATGAGACATGATATCTCAATGCTTCTAATACCAAACCACAGACCCGTCCTATAAAGTGAGATGTGATATCCAAACCCTTCCCCTTCCAAACCTGAGACCCTTCCTTTAGCATGAGATGTGATATCCACCTCCTTCCCATTCCAATCCTGAGACCCTTCCTATAGCATGAGATGTGATATCCTAATGCTTCTACCAAACCTGAGACCCTTCCTTTAGCATGAGATGTGATATCCAACTCCTTCCCATTCCAATCCTGAGACCCTTCCTATAGTATGAGATGTGATATCTCAATACTATTAATACCAAACCTGAGATCCTTCCTATAACATGAGATGTGATATCCAACTCCTTCCCAATCCAATCCTGAGACCCTTCCGATAGCATGAGATGTGATATCTCAATGCTTCTAATATCAAACCTGAGACCCTCCCATTAGCATGAGATGTGATTTCCAACTCCTTCCCATTCCAAACCTGAGACCCTTCTTATATCATGAGATATGATATCCAACTCCTTCCCATTCCAATCCTGAGACCCTTCCTATAGCATGAGATGTGATATCTTAATGCTTGTAATACAAAACTTGAGACCCTTCCTATAGCATGAGATGTGATATCCAACATCTTCCCATTCCTATCCTGAGACCCTTCTGATAGCATGAGATGTGATATCTCAATGCTTCTAATACCAAACCTGAGACCCTCCCTATAGCGTGAGATGTGATATCAAAGTCCTTCCCATTCCAATCCTGATACCCTTCCTATAACATGAGATGTGATATCCAACTCCTTCCAATTCCAACCTGTGACCCTTCCTATATCATGAGATGGGATATCCAACTCCTTCCCAATCCAATCCTGAGACCCTTCCGATAGCATGAGATGTGATATCTTAATGCTTCTAGCAAACCTGAGACCTTCCCATGGCATGAGATGTGATATCAAACTCCTTCCCATTCCAATCCTGAGACCCTTCCTATAGCATGAGATGTGATATCCAACTCCTTCCCATTCCAATCCTGAGACCCGTCCTTTACCATGAGATGTTATATCTCAATGCTTCTAATACCAAACATGAGACTGTCCTATAACATGAGATATGATATCTCAATGCTTCTAATACCGAACCACAGACCTGTCCTATAACTTGAGATGTGATATCCAAATCCTTCCCCTTCCAAACCTGAGACCCTTCCTTTAGCATGAGATGTGATATCCAACTCCTTCCCATTGCAATCCTGAGACCCTTCCGATAGCATGAGATGTGATATCTCAATGATTCTAATATGAAACCTGAGACCCTCCCTATAGCATGATATGTGATATCCAACTCCTTCCCATTCCAATCTTGAGACCCTTCCTATAACATGAGATGTGATATCCAAGTCCTTCCCATTCCAATCCTGAGACCCTTCCTATAACATGAGATGTGATATCCAACTCCTTCCCAATCCAATCCTGAGACCCTTCCGATAGCATGAGATATGATATCTCAATGCTTCTAATACCAAACCACAGACCCGTCCTATAACTTGAGATGTGATATCCAACTCCTTCCCATTCCAATCCTGAGACCCTTCCGATAGCATGAGATGTGATATCCAACTCCTTCCAATTCCAACCTGTGACCCTTCCTATAGCATGAGATGGGATATCCAACTCCTTCCCAATCCAATCCTGAGACCCTTCCGATAGCATGAGATGTGATATCTTAATGCTTCTAGCAAACCTGGGACCTTCCCATGGCATGAGATGTGATATCAAACTCCTTCCCATTCCAATCCTGAGACCCTTCCTATAGCATGAGATGTGATATCCAACTCCTTCCCATTCCAATCCTGAGACCCTTCCTATAGCATGAGATGTGATATCTTAATGCTTGTAATACAAAACTTGAGACCCTTCCTATAGCATGAGATGTGATATCCAACATCTTCCCATTCCTATCCTGAGACCCTTCTGATAGCATGAGATGTGATATCTCAATGCTTCTAATACCAAACCTGAGACCCTCCCTATAGCGTGAGATGTGATATCAAAGTCCTTCCCATTCCAATCCTGATACCCTTCCTATAACATGAGATGTGATATCCAACTCCTTCCAATTCCAACCTGTGACCCTTCCTATATCATGAGATGGGATATCCAACTCCTTCCCAATCCAATCCTGAGACCCTTCCGATAGCATGAGGTGTGATAACTTAATGCTTCTAGCAAACCTGAGACCTTCCCATGGCATGAGATGTGATATCAAACTCCTTCCCATTCCAATCCTGAGACCCTTCCTACAGCATGAGATGTGATATCCAACTGCTTCCCATTCCAATCCTGAGACCCGTCCTTTACCATGAGATGTTATATCTCAATGCTTCTAATACCAAACATGAGACTGTCCTATAACATGAGATATGATATCTCAATGCTTCTAATACCGAACCACAGACCTGTCCTATAACTTGAGATGTGATATCCAAATCCTTCCCCTTCCAAACCTGAGACCCTTCCTTTAGCATGAGATGTGATATCCAACTCCTTCCCATTCCAATCCTGAGACCCTTCCGATAGCATGAGATGTGATATCTCAATGATTCTAATATGAAACCTGAGACCCTCCCTATAGCATGAGATGTGATATCCAAATCCTTCCCATTCCAATCCTGAGACCCTTCCTATAGCATGAGATGTGATATCCAACTCCTTCCCATTCCAATCCTGAGACCCGTCCTATACCATGAGATATGATATCTCAATGCTTCTAATAACAAACCTGAGACTGTCCTATAACATGAGATGTGATATCTCAATGCTTCTAATAACAAACCTGAGACCCTTCCTATAACATGAGATGTGATATCCAAGTCCTTCCCATTCCAATCTTGAGACCCTTCCTATAACATGAGATGTGATATCCAACTCCTTCCCAACCCAATCCTGAGACCCGTCCGATAGCATGAGATATGATATCTCAATGCTTCTAATACCAAACCACAGACCCGTCCTATAACTTGAGATGTGATATCCAAATCCTTCCCCTTCCAAACCTGAGACCCTTCCTTTAGCATGAGATGTGATATCCATCTCCTTCCCATTCCAATCCTGAGACCCTTCCTATAGCATGAGATGTGATATCTCAATGCTTCTAATACCTGAGACCCTCATTATAGCGTGAGATGTGATATCAAAGTCATTCCCATTCCAATCCTGACACCCTTCCTATAACATGAGATGTGATATCCAACTCTTCCCATCCAATCCTGAGATACTTCCTATAACATGAGATGTGATATCCAACTCCTTCCCAATCCAATCCTGAGACCCTTCCGATAGCATGAGATGTGATATCTCAATGCTTCTAATACCAAACCTGAGACCCTCCCTATAGCGTGAGATGTGAAATCAAAGTCCTTCCCATTCCAATCCTGATACCCTTCCTATAACATGAGATGTGATATCCAACTCCTTCCAATTCCAACCTGTGACCCTTCCTATAGCATGAGATGCGATATCCAACTCCTTCCCAATCCAATCCTGAGACCCTTCCGATAGCATGAGATGTGATATCTTAATGCTTCTAGCAAACCTGAGACCTTCCCATGGCATGAGATGTGATATTAAACTCCTTCCCATTCCAATCCTGAGACCCTTCCTATAGCATCAGATGTGATATCCAACTCCTTCCCATTCCAATCCTGAGACCCGTCTTATACTAAGAGATGTTATATCTCAATGCTTCTAATACCAAACCTGAGACTGTCCTATAACATGAGATGTGGTATCTCAATGCTTCTAATAACAAACCTGAGACCCTTCCTATAACATGAGATGTGATATCCATGACCTTCCCATTCCAATCTTGAGGCCCTTCCTATAAAATGAGATGTGATATCCAACTCCTTCCCAATCCAATCCTGCGACCCTTCCGATAGCATGAGATATGATATCTCAATGCTTCTAATACCAAACCACAGACCCGTCCTATAAAGTGAGATGTGATATCCAAACCCTTCCCCTTCAAAACCTGAGACCCTTCCTTTAGCATGAGATGTGATATCCTAATGCTTCTACCAAACCTGAGACCCTTCCTTTAGCATGAGATGTGATATCCAACTCCTTCCCATTCCAATCCTGAGACCCTTCCTATAGTATGAGATGTGATATCTCAATGCTATTAATACCAAACCTGAGATCCTTCCTATAACATGAGATGTGATATCCAACTCCTTCCCAATCCAATCCTGAGACCCTTCCGATAGCATGAGATGTGATATCTCAATGCTTCTAATATCAAACCTGAGACCCTCCCATTAGCATGAGATGTGATTTCCAACTCCTTCCCATTCCAAACCTGAGACCCTTCTTATATCATGAGATATGATATCCAACTCCTTCCCATTCCAATCCTGAGACCCTTCCTATAGCACGAGATGTGATATCTTAATGCTTGTAATACAAAACTTGAGACCCTTCCTATAGCATGAGATGTGATATCCAACATCTTCCCATTCCTATCCTGAGACCCTTCTGATAGCATGAGATGTGATATCTCAATGCTTCTAATACCAAACCTGAGACCCTCCCTATAGCGTGAGATGTGATATCAAAGTCCTTCCCATTCCAATCCTGATACCCTTCCTATAACATGCGATGTGATATCCAACTCCTTCCAATTCCAACCTGTGACCCTTCCTATATCATGAGATGGGATATCCAACTCCTTCCCAATCCAATCCTGAGACCCTTCCGATAGCATGAGATGTGATATCTTAATGCTTCTAGAAAACCTGAGACCTTCCCATGGCATGAGATGTGATATCAAACTCCTTCCCATTCCAATCCTGAGACCCTTCGTATAGCATGAGATGTGATATCCAACTCCTTCCCATTCCAATCCTGAGACCCGTCCTTTACCATGAGATGTTATATCTCAATGCTTCTAATACCAAACATGAGACTGTCCTATAACATGAGATATGATATCTCAATGCTTCTAATACCGAACCACAGACCTGTCCTATAACTTGAGATGTGATATCCAAATCCTTCCCCTTCCAAACCTGAGACCCTTCCTTTAGCATGATATGTGATATCCAACTCCTTCCCATTCCAATCTTGAGACCCTTCCTATAACATGAGATGTGATATCCAAGTCCTTCCCATTCCAATCCTGAGACCCTTCCTATAACATGAGATGTGATATCCAACTCCTTCCCAATCCAATCCTGAGACCCTTCCGATAGCATGAGATATGATATCTCAATGCTTCTAATACCAAACCACAGACCCGTCCTATAACTTGAGATGTGATATCCTTCTCCTTCCCATTCCAATCCTGAGACCCTTCCGATAGCATGAGATGTGATATCCAACTCCTTCCAATTCCAACCTGTGACCCTTCCTATAGCATGAGATGGGATATCCAACTCCTTCCCAATCCAATCCTGAGACCCTTCCGATAGCATGAGATGTGATATCTTAATGCTTCTAGCAAACCTGGGACCTTCCCACGCATGAGATGTGATATCAAACTCCTTCCCATTCCAATCCTGAGACCCTTCCTATAGCATGAGATGTGATATCCAACTCCTTCCCATTCCAATCCTGAGACCCTTCCTATAGCATGAGATGTGATATCTTAATGCTTGTAATACAAAACTTGAGACCCTTCCTATAGCATGAGATGTGATATCCAACATCTTCCCATTCCTATCCTGAGACCCTTCTGATAGCATGAGATGTGATATCTCAATGCTTCCAATACCAAACCTGAGACCCTCCCTATAGCGTGAGATGTGATATCAAAGTCCTTCCCATTCCAATCCTGATACCCTTCCTATAACATGAGATGTGATATCCAACTCCTTCCAATTCCAACCTGTGACCCTTCCTATATCATGAGATGGGATATCCAACTCCTTCCCAATCCAATCCTGAGACCCTTCCGATAGCATGAGGTGTGATATCTTAATGCTTCTAGCAAACCTGAGACCTTCCCATGGCATGAGATGTGATATCAAACTCCTTCCCATTCCAATCCTGAGACCCTTCCTACAGCATGAGATGTGATATCCAACTGCTTCCCATTCCAATCCTGAGACCCGTCCTTTACCATGAGATGTTATATCTCAATGCTTCTAATACCAAACATGAGACTGTCCTATAACATGAGATATGATATCTCAATGCTTCTAATACCGAACCACAGACATGTCCTATAACTTGAGATGTGATATCCAAATCCTTCCCCTTCCAAACCTGAGACCCTTCCTTTAGCATGAGATGTGATATCCAACTCCTTCCCATTCCAATCCTGAGACCCGTCCTATACCATGAGATGTTATATCTCAATGCTTCTAATACCAAACATGAGACTGTCCTTTAACATGAGATATGATATCTCAATGCTTCTAATACCGATCCATAGACCTGTCCTATAACTTGAGATGTGATATCCAAATCCTTCCCCTTCCAAACCTGAGACCCTTCCTTTAGCATGAGATGTGATATCCAACTCCTTCCCATTCCAATCCTGAGACCCTTCCGATAGCATGAGATGTGATATCTCAATGATTCTAATATGAAACCTGAGACCCTCCCTATAGCATGAGATGTGATATCCAAATCCTTCCCATTCCAATCCTGAGACCCTTCCTATAGCATGAGATGTGATATCCAACTCCTTCCCATTCCAATCCTGAGACCCGTCCTATACCATGAGATATGATATCTCAATGCTTCTAATAACAAACCTGAGACTGTCCTATAACATGAGATGTGATATCTCAATGCTTCTAATAACAAACCTGAGACCCTTCCTATAACATGAGATGTGATATCCAAGTCCTTCCCATTCCAATCTTGAGGCCCTTACTATAACATGAGATGTGATATCCAACTCCTTCCCAATCCAATCCTGAGACCCTTCCGATAGCATGAGATATGATATCTCAATGCTTCTAATACCAAACCACAGACCCGTCCTATAACTTGAGATGTGATATCCAAATCCTTCCCCTTCCAAACCTGAGACCCTTCCTTTATCATGAGATGTGATATCCAACTCCTTCCCATTCCAATCCTGAGACCCTTCCTATTGCATGAGATGTGATATCCCAATGCTTCTACCAAACCTGAGACCCTTCCTATAGCATGAGACGTGATATCCAACTCTTCCCATCCAATCCTGAGACCCTTCCTATAACATGAGATGTGATATACAACTCCTTCCCAATCCAATCCTGAAACCCTTCCGATAGCATGAGATATGATATCTCAATGCTTCTAATATCAAACCTGAGACCCTCCCTAGAGCATGAGATGTGATATCCAACTCCTTCCCATTCCAATCCTGAGACCCTTCCGATAGCATGAGATGTGATATCCAACTCCTTCCAATTCCAACCTGTGACCCTTCCTATAGCATGAGATATGATATCCAACTTCTTCCCATTCCAATCCTGAGACCCTTCCTATAACATGAGATGTGATATCCAACTGTTAGGAAAGATTTCGTTATTGTAGGGAACTTTCCTTCCATGTGGCAACCCCTAAACTTTTTGCTATTGTTTTCAACCTGTTTTCTTGACTTTGCCAGAGAAGTGCAGCCTTCTGCTGTACTCCTCTGGGCTTTCGCTCCTTTCTTACGGGGAAACTGACATGCCCTTAAAACAGTCAGTACCGGGGAACGCTGTTTCCCGTAGTTTCTTTTATCGTGTCGCCATTTTAGTGCAACACGACACAAGAGGGCACTGTAAGCTAAGTTACAGCTCTCTTGGGTCTCTAGCCTTCTACAGACCCTAGACACTCTTGTAGGATGGTTTTTGGATCGGTGCAAGTCATTCAGGGACTGGGCTGGTGGCAGCGATCATTTGGTTTATTTTGAGCTCCTTTTGCCGTTCTGAGCACGTTTTTGCCGCGAACACAAAAGGGTGGCCCGGCTACACAAAATGGCCGGACCACGAGGCTCCTTTGTCTAGTCCACTGTCCGTCTTGCTCCCTTTACCTTCCCCCGGGTCAGGCGACCCGGGGCCTTCCTTATTTGGGCATGTAGTTTCCCGCGAAACACGGTTGCTTTCGCGGGCTTCTACATGTCGTTTGAGTGCCCCCAGGATGTGGGATGGGCTGTCTGGTCCCAATACACATCCTGGGTGCCAGAGAGTCTAGGGTGGTGTGAATGCCTGGGACCACTGTGGTCCGTGATTGGTCCACGTATGGTATGGGTGTTGATGAGCGGATCTCCCATTGGCTCCCCTCCGTTTTGGCGCGAAGGGAACCGTGGATAAGAGGGAGCTGGAAACACCACTACCATGTCGATCTCCTGAGTTCTTACGAACCCAGGGATACAGGAGCCAAGTATCCTGCGAACACGAGGCTGGACCGAGGAATCACTGGTGACCCCCTGAAGAACTTCTGCTCCTCATTGCTGTCGTCCGGTGAAGCCCTTTCCACCTAAGATCGAACAAGAAGGCCTGTACTGGCGCTTCGACCTATTGGAATAGCAGGACCAGCTATTCCCGGCACCTTCATCAACTCCTGCTGTAAGCCTTCGGAAGTGTCTCTGGGCCATCCAGTTGACTGACCAGCTTACTAAGGAGGCCTGCTCTGTAATCGCCGACAGGTTGGGTGGTATTCTGAGTCCGGGGCATGCTCACACGCTTCGTTTGCTTAGCAGTCCTAAGCTAGAGGTGAGCGGTGCTCGTTTGGCTTGAATACACCCGGCCGTTCCGTTGCCCTGCGGTGGCGACAAAACTGTGCTTGTTTCTTCGATCGGGACGTCTTTTTACTCTGCACGACGACGAGACGTTCCCTGCTCTTCAGAACCTGCCAGAAGCTGCATCTATCGAGGAGAAGCTCGGGCCTGCTTGCTTCGGGGACCGGTGAGTAGATTAGCTAGGATCTGGTCGCCCTCCTGCAGTGCCCTTTGCTTTTCCCCGCTGTGAATACAGCACCCCTTGTCCGTACTCGCGCCCTGCTTCTGCCTCACAGTGGAGGCTGCGCTAGAGTCGCGGACCGTGTTCTCCTTCATTAGAGCTCCCTACAGAGCTGTTCAACGTCCTCCGAAGAGCTTCACCTTCTGCCCATTGGCACCGGCGTGTGCAGGTACTTTTGAGCGCTAGGCTCCACTCTTCGTAGGGATTGGACTACCATCCAGTTAGGGGCCTCAGAAGGCGGACATATCACTCGCATTGGTTCGCACTGCCTGTTTTCCTTCCCCTGCAGGTGGATAACATATTTCGTGCTGCTAATGCTGTGAAACTGTGTATTCTGTATATATATTGGGTGGATAGTGTATGTGTTGGTTTAATATCGTTGTATATTGCTGCTTTTACTGTGGTTATTAGTTTCAAGGCCTTATAATAAATGTGTATCTATTTTTGATATAAACAACTGTTTGGAGTAGTTTGTAAGCGCTCTTGCTTTGTGTGCTCACTGTGGGCTTTCAGTCACACTCACCCCTCTTGAGACCTAGTCTTGACCGCCGCGATCGCTACCTTGATTGGTCTGGCTTGTCCAGAGGTTACCCTGTTCCAAGTAATTAGGTTGGCCTTCTGAACTTCTGCGCCACCAGGACAGAGTTCAGAAATCCGTCTTAACAAATTGGTGTACAGCGGTGGGATACGACTGAAGGTATCCAGTGTTGCGCACGAGCTAAGGCGTTTTCAGGTTATTCCAACCAGGACACGCAGTAAAGTATTGAATATAACGTTAAAAAGGCCATAGTCCTATCGACAGTATGGAAACGAATACTTTATTAACCTTAAATGCTTCGAAATCTGAAACATTGAAGAAGATGTGTGCGGAGAGAGGGGTTTCCTCTCAAGGCACTAAATTGGAAATGATCCAGAGAATCGTGGCGTGGCAAGAAGCGCAGCTTGACGCTATAACTTCCGAGGACAGTGCAGAAGGTGGTGGGGCTGCTCTCACTGGCAGAACCGACGGTTCTGCCGCTGCACTGATCCATCACGACCACGAGGACAGGGAGGATGTAATGTCTAACGTTTCCTCTGCCAGTGTTGATGGGGAGGCTATGCTTGAATTCAAGAAGCAAGAGCTGCGGTTTAGGCAGCAGGAGCTTGAATTCAGCATAGCCAAACTGAAAATCGACCAGGCAGAAAAACAAAAAGACAGGGATCACCAGTTGGAACTGGCCAAGCTTCAGTTCGCAAATGGGTCCAAGGGTCCTGGACATGGTTCTGGGGCTACCTCTCATCCACGGTTTCCAAAAGATCTGCTCAGTGTGTATGAGGAACGAAATGACATTATGGACTGGTTAAATGCGTTTGAGTATGCATGCGAGGTTCAAGAGGTTGATAATGCGGATAAGATTGCATGGTTACTCAGCAGACTGCCCCATTCTGGTTGCAGTGCCATTATGGAAATGTCGAAGGCTGAGCGCGCTGATTTTGCAATGTTGAAGCAGACTCTCATTTTAAAGTTTGGGAAGACTCCGACCCAATATTTGAAAAGGTTTAGAGAGTATAAGAAAAAGGAAGGTGGTACTTGGGTGTCGTATGTAGCTGAGTCCCTGAAAAACTTGACTGGCTGGGTTTAAGGTTATAAGGTTTCTACCTTCGAAGGCATGATCAATCTGGTCATGCTGGAACACATTTTTGCTTCTTCTTCCCCGGAGCTTAAGCAGCATTTGGCCGATTCGAAGGAGATAGATCCTAAGAAGCTGGCCATTGCAGCAGATTTATGGGTGTCACATCGAGTGTCCCATAAGGACAAAACTCATCCTGGTAAGCAGGAGGAAGGGAAAAAGTCCAAAGATGTGGAGGGTGGGGAATCTGCTAAATCTTCTTCCCATAAGGGCCACAAAAAGAAAAATAAGGGTAAGCCATCCGAGAACTCACAGGGTAGTGGAGGTTCGCCTCCGAAACAGAACTCTGGTTATAATAAGCCTCCCTACGTAAACAGACCCAATGGGGCTTGTTTTTCTTGTGGAGCAACTGACCATGTGAAGGGGGATCCCCGTTGTAAGGTTAGACCTTTGGGGGTCCACTCCGCTAATCTGGCCTTCTCCTCCTACGAGGAAGAAGAGATTACAGGAGCATCCTTCTCCTCAGACTCATTTCCCAGCGGAATAGAGGCTGAGGTAGTTTTAGTGTCCCTGGGTTCCTGGGAGCCTAAAGTCGCAGAGGCGTATGCTAGGATTCCGGATAATACCAAGCACTACTTTAAAGACAGTGTGCTGATCAATGGAGTGGATACTCCAGCTCTTAGGGATAGTGGGTGCAGTCGAACTGTAGTGGATTCTACCTTGGTAGACTCAGAGGAAGTTGCCAGAGCTACTCTGATGCCCACTAAGTTGGCTGACGGCCCCCTCCGTATGTTTCCCGTGATCCCTGTTAATCTAACTTTAAATGGTACAGCAGTTAGGATTCCAGTGAGCATTC
The DNA here is from genome assembly GCF_040938575.1 of Ambystoma mexicanum. NCBI lineage: Eukaryota > Metazoa > Chordata > Amphibia > Caudata > Ambystomatidae > Ambystoma > Ambystoma mexicanum. The sequence goes on from NC_090936.1 coordinate 347,429,639, forward strand.
AGAGAAACGTCCCGGGAAAGGTCTTGTTGGGCAATGATCTCAGAGCTCTAGGGCTCGTAGGAGACACTGCCGAAAGACCCTACACACGGTCTCAAGCACGGGCAGCATTGGCCAAGTCCAATACGCCGCCCCAGCCGAAGGGGAAACCCAAGGCGAAAGGAGTCAACAAGTCCCGACGGGGGAAAGAGAATATTCCCCCGAGCTCGCCTACCACTGCGGTGGAGGGAGTTGGTCAATCGCCCGAGCCTGACGAGGAGGTGGCGATGCCTGAAGTGTTCGACCCCAACGACCATCCTGAACTAAAAGACTTGTTAGTTGAAGGAGGTCCTGATAGGGACGACTTCAGTAAGGGCCAACGTGAGTGCCCATCTCTGGAAGGCCTAAGGAGACAGGCCTGCTCCCAGCTTGAGGGTGAACCTCCTGGGTTGCAAAGGATTTACCAGGAAGGTGGACTCCTGTATAGTGAGCCCACAGAGTCTACAGAAGGAGACCATAGGAGGTTGGTGGTTTCCCTTGCTGTTAGGCCCTTCCTCCTGCAGTTGGCGCATGTCGTTCACCTTGCTGGTCACCTTGGTATGAGGAGGACCAAGCAAAGGTTATCCATGCACTTCTACTGGCCCAAGATGGGGGTGCAAGTAGAAAGTCACTGCAGGAGTTGTGCCTCCTGCCAGTTGTCTGGTAAGGTTGGCGCGACAATCCAAGCTCCGTTGGTACCGCTCCCAGTTGTGGGGGTACCATTTGAAAGGGTAGGGATCGACATGGTTGGTCCCCTTGACCCGCAAACATCCTCAGGCAATAGGTTTATCCTGGTGCTGGTCGACCATGCAACCAGGTATCCTGAGGCCGTCCCATTTACAACTGTAACTGCCAAGCCAGTTGCAGAAGCTTTACTCGGCATGTTTACTAGGGTTGGCTTCCCTAAAGAAGTTGTGTCGGATCATGGCAGCAACTTTATGTCGAAGTATAGGCAGGCTATGTGGAAAGAATGTGGGGTCACCTACAGGTTCTCTTCTGCATACCGCCCCCAGACCGATGGTCTGGGGGGGCGTCTTAACAGGACGTTAAAAAGCATGATTGGGGCTCTGGAGGAGCCTCAGAGAAGAAAATGGGATCTTCTTGTTTCATGCTTACCGTTTGCCTACCGAGAGGTACCACAGGAGGGTGTTGGCTTCAGCCCCTTCGAACTTCTGTTCGGTCATCCCGTACGGGGACCCTTAGCCATTGTCAAGGAGGGATGGGAGATGCCCACTCCCCCGGTTACTACCAATGTAGTTGATTATGTGCTAGGGCTCAGAAAACGGATGGTACTTCTGATGGGCTTGGCCAGTGATAAATTGAAGGCAGGGCAAGCGCTGGTGAAACATTGGTACGACCAGAAAGCTTCCCTCATCAACTTTACACTTGGTCAGCAAGTCCTGATCATGAATCTCATAAGGCCTCGAGCTTTACAGGACAAATGGTCAGGCCCTTGCCCAGTGGTGGAGCCCCTGGGTGAGGTTAGCTATTCAGTGGACCTTGGAAGGCCTGGACAGGCTCTAAAAGTGTTTCACGTGAATAGGCTGAAGGCTTTCGGCCCAAGCGTCGAAATCGCAGCACTGCTACTGGCTTCAGACGTTGTGGGAGAGGAGTCTGAACCTCTCCCCGACCTGTTCCCAAGCAGTCCTTCAGTTAGCTCTTCTGAGGGTGTCCCAGTGGCCCCTCACCAAAATGGACAAGGCTCAGTGGTTTACCTTGGGCATGAAGTAGGTGGAGGAAGGATACAGCCTCTCCCCAGTAAAGTACAAGCAGTACAAGACTGGCCTACCCCCACTACACAAACCCAAGTGAGAGCCTTCTTAGGACTCACGGGTTATTACCGCAATTTTATGGCAGACTATGGCACCATAGCTGCTCCTCTGACTGCCCTCACAACTCCGAAGAAACCCAAGAAGGTAACTTGGACTGACGAGTGTGAGAAGGCCTTCAATGGCTTGAAAGACTCCTTGTGCCAGGCCCCTGTGCTCAGGGCCCCTGATTATCAAAGACCTTTTATCGTGCAGACGGATGCCTCTGACACTGGGATAGGAGCTGTACTATCACAAGTAGATGAGAAGGGTAAGGAACACCCTATCGGTTTTATTAGTCGCCAGCTTAAGGACAGAGAGCTCAGATGGTCCACGGTAGAGAAAGAATGTTTCTCTGTTGTGTGGGCCCTAAGGAAGCTGCGGCCCTACCTCTATGGGACCCACTTCACTGTGCAGACTGACCATAAGCCGTTAAAGTGGCTAATGAACATGAAGGGGGAGAATCCAAAGTTGCTTAGGTGGTCCATAAGTCTACAAGGCTTCGACTTCACTATTGAGCATAGGCCAGGTGTCCAACATAGCAATGCTGATGGGTTGTCCAGAATGTTTTACCGACCTGAACAAGAGACTCATCCAGGGGTGGATTAGTTCCCCCTGTCCATAGTCTGGGAGGGGCGAGTGTTAGGAAAGATTTCGTTATTGTAGGGAACTTTCCTTCCATGTGGCAACCCCTAAACTTTTTGCTATTGTTTTCAACCTGTTTTCTTGACTTTGCCAGAGAAGTGCAGCCTTCTGCTGTACTCCTCTGGGCTTTCGCTCCTTTCTTACGGGGAAACTGACATGCCCTTAAAACAGTCAGTACCGGGGAACGCTGTTTCCCGTAGTTTCTTTTATCGTGTCGCCATTTTAGTGCAACACGACACAAGAGGGCACTGTAAGCTAAGTTACAGCTCTCTTGGGTCTCTAGCCTTCTACAGACCCTAGACACTCTTGTAGGATGGTTTTTGGATCGGTGCAAGTCATTCAGGGACTGGGCTGGTGGCAGCGATCATTTGGTTTATTTTGAGCTCCTTTTGCCGTTCTGAGCACGTTTTTGCCGCGAACACAAAAGGGTGGCCCGGCTACACAAAATGGCCGGACCACGAGGCTCCTTTGTCTAGTCCACTGTCCGTCTTGCTCCCTTTACCTTCCCCCGGGTCAGGCGACCCGGGGCCTTCCTTATTTGGGCATGTAGTTTCCCGCGAAACACGGTTGCTTTCGCGGGCTTCTACATGTCGTTTGAGTGCCCCCAGGATGTGGGATGGGCTGTCTGGTCCCAATACACATCCTGGGTGCCAGAGAGTCTAGGGTGGTGTGAATGCCTGGGACCACTGTGGTCCGTGATTGGTCCACGTATGGTATGGGTGTTGATGAGCGGATCTCCCATTGGCTCCCCTCCGTTTTGGCGCGAAGGGAACCGTGGATAAGAGGGAGCTGGAAACACCACTACCATGTCGATCTCCTGAGTTCTTACGAACCCAGGGATACAGGAGCCAAGTATCCTGCGAACACGAGGCTGGACCGAGGAATCACTGGTGACCCCCTGAAGAACTTCTGCTCCTCATTGCTGTCGTCCGGTGAAGCCCTTTCCACCTAAGATCGAACAAGAAGGCCTGTACTGGCGCTTCGACCTATTGGAATAGCAGGACCAGCTATTCCCGGCACCTTCATCAACTCCTGCTGTAAGCCTTCGGAAGTGTCTCTGGGCCATCCAGTTGACTGACCAGCTTACTAAGGAGGCCTGCTCTGTAATCGCCGACAGGTTGGGTGGTATTCTGAGTCCGGGGCATGCTCACACGCTTCGTTTGCTTAGCAGTCCTAAGCTAGAGGTGAGCGGTGCTCGTTTGGCTTGAATACACCCGGCCGTTCCGTTGCCCTGCGGTGGCGACAAAACTGTGCTTGTTTCTTCGATCGGGACGTCTTTTTACTCTGCACGACGACGAGACGTTCCCTGCTCTTCAGAACCTGCCAGAAGCTGCATCTATCGAGGAGAAGCTCGGGCCTGCTTGCTTCGGGGACCGGTGAGTAGATTAGCTAGGATCTGGTCGCCCTCCTGCAGTGCCCTTTGCTTTTCCCCGCTGTGAATACAGCACCCCTTGTCCGTACTCGCGCCCTGCTTCTGCCTCACAGTGGAGGCTGCGCTAGAGTCGCGGACCGTGTTCTCCTTCATTAGAGCTCCCTACAGAGCTGTTCAACGTCCTCCGAAGAGCTTCACCTTCTGCCCATTGGCACCGGCGTGTGCAGGTACTTTTGAGCGCTAGGCTCCACTCTTCGTAGGGATTGGACTACCATCCAGTTAGGGGCCTCAGAAGGCGGACATATCACTCGCATTGGTTCGCACTGCCTGTTTTCCTTCCCCTGCAGGTGGATAACATATTTCGTGCTGCTAATGCTGTGAAACTGTGTATTCTGTATATATATTGGGTGGATAGTGTATGTGTTGGTTTAATATCGTTGTATATTGCTGCTTTTACTGTGGTTATTAGTTTCAAGGCCTTATAATAAATGTGTATCTATTTTTGATATAAACAACTGTTTGGAGTAGTTTGTAAGCGCTCTTGCTTTGTGTGCTCACTGTGGGCTTTCAGTCACACTCACCCCTCTTGAGACCTAGTCTTGACCGCCGCGATCGCTACCTTGATTGGTCTGGCTTGTCCAGAGGTTACCCTGTTCCAAGTAATTAGGTTGGCCTTCTGAACTTCTGCGCCACCAGGACAGAGTTCAGAAATCCGTCTTAACACCAACTCCTTCCCAATCCAATCCTGAGACCCTTCCGATAGCATGAGATATGATATCTCAATGCTTCTAATAACAAACCCGAGACCCTTCCTATAACATGAGATGTGATATCCAACTCCTTCCCAATCCAATCCTGAGACCCTTCCGATAGCATGAGACATGATATCTCAATGCTTCTAATACCAAACCACAGACCCGTCCTATAAAGTGAGATGTGATATCCAAACCATTCCCCTTCAAAACCTGAGACCCTTCCTTTAGCATGAGATGTGATATCCAGCTCCTTCCCATTCCAATCCTGAGACCCTTCCTATAGCATGAGATGTGATATCCTAATGCTTCTACCAAACCTGAGACCCTTCCTTTAGCATGAGATGTGATATCCAACTCCTTCCCATTCCAATCCTGAGACCCTTCCTATAGTATGAGATGTGATATCTCAATGCTATTAATACCAAACCTGAGATCCTTCCTATAACATGAGATGTGATATCCAACTCCTTCCCAATCCAATCCTGAGACCCTTCCGAAAGCATGAGATGTGATATCTCAATGCTTCTAATATCAAACCTGAGACCCTCCCATTAGCATGAGATGTGATTTCCAACTCCTTCCCATTCCAAACCTGAGACCCTTCTTATATCATGAGATATGATATCCAACTCCTTCCCATTCCAATCCTGAGACCCTTCCTATAGCATGAGATGTGATATCTTAATGCTTGTAATACAAAACTTGAGACCCTTCCTATAGCATGAGATGTGATATCCAACATCTTCCCATTCCTATCCTGAGACCCTTCTGATAGCATGAGATGTGATATCTCAATGCTTCTAATACCAAACCTGAGACCCTCCCTATAGCGTGAGATGTGATATCAAAGTCCTTCCCATTCCAATCCTGATACCCTTCCTATAACATGAGATGTGATATCCAACTCCTTCCAATTCCAACCTGTGACCCTTCCTATATCATGAGATGGGATATCCAACTCCTTCCCAACCCAATCCTGAGACCCTTCCGATAGCATGAGATGTGATATCTTAATGCTTCTAGCAAACCTGAGACCTTCCCATGGCATGAGATGTGATATCAAACTCCTTCCCATTCCAATCCTGAGACCCTTCGTATAGCATGAGATGTGATATCCAACTCCTTCCCATTCCAATCCTGAGACCCGTCCTTTACCATGAGATGTTATATCTCAATGCTTCTAATACCAAACATGAGACTGTCCTATAACATGAGATATGATATCTCAATGCTTCTAATACCGAACCACAGACCTGTCCTATAACTTGAGATGTGATATCCAAATCCTTCCCCTTCCAAACCTGAGACCCTTCCTTTAGCATGATATGTGATATCCAACTCCTTCCCATTCCAATCTTGAGACCCTTCCTATAACATGAGATGTGATATCCAAGTCCTTCCCATTCCAATCCTGAGACCCTTCCTATAACATGAGATGTGATATCCAACTCCTTCCCAATCCAATCCTGAGACCCTTCCGATAGCATGAGATATGATATCTCAATGCTTCTAATACCAAACCACAGACCCGTCCTATAACTTGAGATGTGATATCCTTCTCCTTCCCATTCCAATCCTGAGACCCTTCCGATAGCATGAGATGTGATATCCAACTCCTTCCAATTCCAACCTGTGACCCTTCCTATAGCATGAGATGGGATATCCAACTCCTTCCCAATCCAATCCTGAGACCCTTCCGATAGCATGAGATGTGATATCTTAATGCTTCTAGCAAACCTGGGACCTTCCCACGCATGAGATGTGATATCAAACTCCTTCCCATTCCAATCCTGAGACCCTTCCTATAGCATGAGATGTGATATCCAACTCCTTCCCATTCCAATCCTGAGACCCTTCCTATAGCATGAGATGTGATATCTTAATGCTTGTAATACAAAACTTGAGACCCTTCCTATAGCATGAGATGTGATATCCAACATCTTCCCATTCCTATCCTGAGACCCTTCTGATAGCATGAGATGTGATATCTCAATGCTTCTAATACCAAACCTGAGACCCTCCCTATAGCGTGAGATGTGATATCAAAGTCCTTCCCATTCCAATCCTGATACCCTTCCTATAACATGAGATGTGATATCCAACTCCTTCCAATTCCAACCTGTGACCTTTCCTATATCATGAGATGGGATATCCAACTCCTTCCCAATCCAATCCTGAGACCCTTCCGATAGCATGAGATGTGATATCTTAATGCTTCTAGCAAACCTGAGACCTTCCCATGGCATGAGATGTGATATCAAACTCCTTCCCATTCCAATCCTGAGACCCTTCGTATAGCATGAGATGTGATATCCAACTCCTTCCCATTCCAATCCTGAGACCCGTCCTTTACCATGAGATGTTATATCTCAATGCTTCTAATACCAAACATGAGACTGTCCTATAACATGAGATATGATATCTCAATGCTTCTAATACCGAACCACAGCCCTGTCCTATAACTTGAGATGTGATATCCAAATCCTTCCCCTTCCAAACCTGAGACCCTTCCTTTAGCATGATATGTGATATACAACTCCTTCCCATTCCAATCTTGAGACCCTTCCTATAACATGAGATGTGATATCCAAGTCCTTCCCATTCCAATCCTGAGACCCTTCCTATAACATGAGATGTGATATCCAACTCCTTCCCAATCCAATCCTGAGACCCTTCCAATAGCATGAGATATGATATCTCAATGCTTCTAATACCAAACCACAGACCCGTCCTATAACTTGAGATGTGATATCCAAATCCTTCCCATTCCAAACCTGAGACCCTTCCGATAGCATGAGATGTGATATCTCAATGATTCTAATATGAAACCTGAGACCCTCCCTATAGCATGAGATGTGATATCCAAATCCTTCCCATTCCAATCCTGAGACCCTTCCTATAGCATGAGATGTGATATCCAACTCCTTCCCATTCCAATCCTGAGACCCGTCCTATACCATGAGATATGATATCTCAATGCTTCTAATAACAAACCTGAGACTGTCCTATAACATGAGATGTGATATCTCAATGCTTCTAATAACAAACCTGAGACCCTTCCTATAACATGAGATGTGATATCCAAGTCCTTCCCATTCCAATCTTGAGGCCCTTACTATAACATGAGATGTGATATCCAACTCCTTCCCAATCCAATCCTGAGACCCTTCCGATAGCATGAGATATGATATCTCAATGCTTCTAATACCAAACCACAGACCTGTCCTATAACTTGAGATGTGATATCCAAATCCTTCCCCTTCCAAACCTGAGACCCTTCCTTTATCATGAGATGTGATATCCAACTCCTTCCCATTCCAATCCTGAGACCCTTCCTATTGCATGAGATGTGATATCCCAATGCTTCTACCAAACCTGAGACCCTTCCTATAGCATGAGGCGTGATATCCAACTCTTCCCATCCAATCCTGAGACCCTTCCTATAACATGAGATGTGATATACAACTCCTTCCCAATCCAATCCTGAAACCCTTCCGATAGCATGAGATATGATATCTCAATGCTTCTAATATCAAACCTGAGACCCTCCCTATAGCATGAGATGTGATATCCAACTCCTTCCCATTCCAATCTTGAGACCCTTCCGATAGCATCAGATTTGATATCCAACTCCTTCCAATTCCAACCTGTGACCCTTCCTATAGCATGAGATGGGATATCCAACTCCTTCCAAATCCAATCCTGAGACCCTTCCGATAGCATGAGATGTGAAATCTTAATGCTTCTACCATACCTGAGACCTTCCTATGGCATGAGATGTGAAATCAAACTATTTCCCATTTCAATCCTGAGACCCTTCCTATAGCATGAGATGTGATATCCAACTCCTTCCGATTCCAATCCTGAGACCCGTCCTATACCATGAGATGTGATATCTCAATGCTTCTAATACCAAACCTGAGACTGTCCTATAACATGAGATGTGATATCTCAATGCTTCTAATAACAAACCTGAGACCCTTCCTATAACATGAGATGTGATATCCAAATCCCTCCCATTCCAATCCTGAGACCCTTCCTATAGCATGAGATGTGATATCCAACTCCTTCCCATTCCAATCCTGAGACCCGTCCTATACCATGAGATATGATATCTCAATGCTTCTAATACCAAACCACAGACCCGTCCTATAAATTGAGATGTGATATACAACTCCTTCCCAATCCAATCCTGAGACCCTTCCGATAGCATGAGATATGATATCTCAATGCTTCTAATATCAAACCTGAGACCCTCCCTATTGCATTAGATGTGATATCCAACTCCTTCCCATTCCAATCTTGAGACCCTTCCGATAGCATGAGATGTGATATCCAACTCCTTCCAATTCCAACCTGTGACCCTTCCTATAGCATGAGATGGGATATCCAACTCCTTCCAAATCCAATCCTGAGACCCTTCCGATAGCATGAGATGTGATATCTTAATGCTTCTACCATACCTGAGACCTTCCTATGGCATGAGATGTGAAATCAAACTATTTCCCATTTCAATCCTGAGACCCTTCCTATAGCATGAGATGTGATATCCAACTCCTTCCCATTCCAATCCTGAGACCCGTCCTATACCATGGGATGTGATATCTCAATGCTTCTAATACCAAACCTGAGACTGTCCCATAACATGAGATGTGATATCTCAATGCCTCTAATAACAAACCTGAGACCCTTCCTATAACATGAGATGTGATATCCAACATCTTCCCATTCCTATCCTGAGACCCTTCTGATAGCATGAGATGTGATATCTCAATGCTTCCAATACCAAACCTGAGACCCTCCCTATAGCGTGAGATGTGATATCAAAGTCCTTCCCATTCCAATCCTGATACCCTTCCTATAACATGAGATGTGATATCCAACTCCTTCCAATTCCAACCTGTGACCCTTCCTATATCATGAGATGGGATATCCAACTCCTTCCCAATCCAATCCTGAGACCCTTCCGATAGCATGAGGTGTGATATCTTAATGCTTCTAGCAAACCTGAGACCTTCCCATGGCATGAGATGTGATATCAAACTCCTTCCCATTCCAATCCTGAGACCCTTCCTACAGCATGAGATGTGATATCCAACTGCTTCCCATTCCAATCCTGAGACCCGTCCTTTACCATGAGATGTTATATCTCAATGCTTCTAATACCAAACATGAGACTGTCCTATAACATGAGATATGATATCTCAATGCTTCTAATACCGAACCACAGACATGTCCTATAACTTGAGATGTGATATCCAAATCCTTCCCCTTCCAAACCTGAGACCCTTCCTTTAGCATGAGATGTGATATCCAACTCCTTCCCATTCCAATCCTGAGACCCGTCCTATACCATGAGATGTTATATCTCAATGCTTCTAATACCAAACATGAGACTGTCCTTTAACATGAGATATGATATCTCAATGCTTCTAATACCGATCCATAGACCTGTCCTATAACTTGAGATGTGATATCCAAATCCTTCCCCTTCCAAACCTGAGACCCTTCCTTTAGCATGAGATGTGATATCCAACTCCTTCCCATTCCAATCCTGAGACCCTTCCGATAGCATGAGATGTGATATCTCAATGATTCTAATATGAAACCTGAGACCCTCCCTATAGCATGAGATGTGATATCCAAATCCTTCCCATTCCAATCCTGAGACCCTTCCTATAGCATGAGATGTGATATCCAACTCCTTCCCATTCCAATCCTGAGACCCGTCCTATACCATGAGATATGATATCTCAATGCTTCTAATAACAAACCTGAGACTGTCCTATAACATGAGATGTGATATCTCAATGCTTCTAATAACAAACCTGAGACCCTTCCTATAACATGAGATGTGATATCCAAGTCCTTCCCATTCCAATCTTGAGGCCCTTACTATAACATGAGATGTGATATCCAACTCCTTCCCAATCCAATCCTGAGACCCTTCCGATAGCATGAGATATGATATCTCAATGCTTCTAATACCAAACCACAGACCCGTCCTATAACTTGAGATGTGATATCCAAATCCTTCCCCTTCCAAACCTGAGACCCTTCCTTTATCATGAGATGTGATATCCAACTCCTTCCCATTCCAATCCTGAGACCCTTCCTATTGCATGAGATGTGATATCCCAATGCTTCTACCAAACCTGAGACCCTTCCTATAGCATGAGACGTGATATCCAACTCTTCCCATCCAATCCTGAGACCCTTCCTATAACATGAGATGTGATATACAACTCCTTCCCAATCCAATCCTGAAACCCTTCCGATAGCATGAGATATGATATCTCAATGCTTCTAATATCAAACCTGAGACCCTCCCTAGAGCATGAGATGTGATATCCAACTCCTTCCCATTCCAATCCTGAGACCCTTCCGATAGCATGAGATGTGATATCCAACTCCTTCCAATTCCAACCTGTGACCCTTCCTATAGCATGAGATATGATATCCAACTTCTTCCCATTCCAATCCTGAGACCCTTCCTATAACATGAGATGTGATATCCAACTCCTTCCCAATCCAATCCTGAGACCCTTCCGATAGCATGAGATATGATATCTCAATGCTTCTAATAACAAACCCGAGACCCTTCCTATAACATGAGATGTGATATCCAACTCCTTCCCAATCCAATCCTGAGACCCTTCCGATAGCATGAGACATGATATCTCAATGCTTCTAATACCAAACCACAGACCCGTCCTATAAAGTGAGATGTGATATCCAAACCATTCCCCTTCAAAACCTGAGACCCTTCCTTTAGCATGAGATGTGATATCCAGCTCCTTCCCATTCCAATCCTGAGACCCTTCCTATAGCATGAGATGTGATATCCTAATGCTTCTACCAAACCTGAGACCCTTCCTTTAGCATGAGATGTGATATCCAACTCCTTCCCATTCCAATCCTGAGACCCTTCCTATAGTATGAGATGTGATATCTCAATGCTATTAATACCAAACCTGAGATCCTTCCTATAACATGAGATGTGATATCCAACTCCTTCCCAATCCAATCCTGAGACCCTTCCGAAAGCATGAGATGTGATATCTCAATGCTTCTAATATCAAACCTGAGACCCTCCCATTAGCATGAGATGTGATTTCCAACTCCTTCCCATTCCAAACCTGAGACCCTTCTTATATCATGAGATATGATATCCAACTCCTTCCCATTCCAATCCTGAGACCCTTCCTATAGCATGAGATGTGATATCTTAATGCTTGTAATACAAAACTTGAGACCCTTCCTATAGCATGAGATGTGATATCCAACATCTTCCCATTCCTATCCTGAGACCCTTCTGATAGCATGAGATGTGATATCTCAATGCTTCTAATACCAAACCTGAGACCCTCCCTATAGCGTGAGATCAAAGTCCTTCCCATTCCAATCCTGATACCCTTCCTATAACATGAGATGTGATATCCAACTCCTTCCAATTCCAACCTGTGACCCTTCCTATATCATGAGATGGGATATCCAACTCCTTCCCAACCCAATCCTGAGACCCTTCCGATAGCATGAGATGTGATATCTTAATGCTTCTAGCAAACCTGAGACCTTCCCATGGCATGAGATGTGATATCAAACTCCTTCCCATTCCAATCCTGAGACCCTTCGTATAGCATGAGATGTGATATCCAACTCCTTCCCATTCCAATCCTGAGACCCGTCCTTTACCATGAGATGTTATATCTCAATGCTTCTAATACCAAACATGAGACTGTCCTATAACATGAGATATGATATCTCAATGCTTCTAATACCGAACCACAGACCTGTCCTATAACTTGAGATGTGATATCCAAATCCTTCCCCTTCCAAACCTGAGACCCTTCCTTTAGCATGATATGTGATATCCAACTCCTTCCCATTCCAATCTTGAGACCCTTCCTATAACATGAGATGTGATATCCAAGTCCTTCCCATTCCAATCCTGAGACCCTTCCTATAACATGAGATGTGATATCCAACTCCTTCCCAATCCAATCCTGAGACCCTTCCGATAGCATGAGATATGATATCTCAATGCTTCTAATACCAAACCACAGACCCGTCCTATAACTTGAGATGTGATATCCTTCTCCTTCCCATTCCAATCCTGAGACCCTTCCGATAGCATGAGATGTGATATCCAACTCCTTCCAATTCCAACCTGTGACCCTTCCTATAGCATGAGATGGGATATCCAACTCCTTCCCAATCCAATCCTGAGACCCTTCCGATAGCATGAGATGTGATATCTTAATGCTTCTAGCAAACCTGGGACCTTCCCACGCATGAGATGTGATATCAAACTCCTTCCCATTCCAATCCTGAGACCCTTCCTATAGCATGAGATGTGATATCCAACTCCTTCCCATTCCAATCCTGAGACCCTTCCTATAGCATGAGATGTGATATCTTAATGCTTGTAATACAAAACTTGAGACCCTTCCTATAGCATGAGATGTGATATCCAACATCTTCCCATTCCTATCCTGAGACCCTTCTGATAGCATGAGATGTGATATCTCAATGCTTCTAATACCAAACCTGAGACCCTCCCTATAGCGTGAGATGTGATATCAAAGTCCTTCCCATTCCAATCCTGATACCCTTCCTATAACATGAGATGTGATATCCAACTCCTTCCAATTCCAACCTGTGACCTTTCCTATATCATGAGATGGGATATCCAACTCCTTCCCAATCCAATCCTGAGACCCTTCCGATAGCATGAGATGTGATATCTTAATGCTTCTAGCAAACCTGAGACCTTCCCATGGCATGAGATGTGATATCAAACTCCTTCCCATTCCAATCCTGAGACCCTTCGTATAGCATGAGATGTGATATCCAACTCCTTCCCATTCCAATCCTGAGACCCGTCCTTTACCATGAGATGTTATATCTCAATGCTTCTAATACCAAACATGAGACTGTCCTATAACATGAGATATGATATCTCAATGCTTCTAATACCGAACCACAGCCCTGTCCTATAACTTGAGATGTGATATCCAAATCCTTCCCCTTCCAAACCTGAGACCCTTCCTTTAGCATGATATGTGATATCCAACTCCTTCCCATTCCAATCTTGAGACCCTTCCTATAACATGAGATGTGATATCCAAGTCCTTCCCATTCCAATCCTGAGACCCTTCCTATAACATGAGATGTGATATCCAACTCCTTCCCAATCCAATCCTGAGACCCTTCCGATAGCATGAGATATGATATCTCAATGCTTCTAATACCAAACCACAGACCCGTCCTATAACTTGAGATGTGATATCCTTCTCCTTCCCATTCCAATCCTGAGACCCTTCCGATAGCATGAGATGTGATATCCAACTCCTTCCAATTCCAACCTGTGACCCTTCCTATAGCATGAGATGGGATATCCAACTCCTTCCCAATCCAATCCTGAGACCCTTCCGATAGCATGAGATGTGATATCTTAATGCTTCTAGCAAACCTGGGACCTTCCCACGCATGAGATGTGATATCAAACTCCTTCCCATTCCAATCCTGAGACCCTTCCTATAGCATGAGATGTGATATCCAACTCCTTCCCATTCCAATCCTGAGACCCTTCCTATAGCATGAGATGTGATATCTTAATGCTTGTAATACAAAACTTGAGACCCTTCCTATAGCATGAGATGTGATATCCAACATCTTCCCATTCCTATCCTGAGACCCTTCTGATAGCATGAGATGTGATATCTCAATGCTTCTAATACCAAACCTGAGACCCTCCCTATAGCGTGAGATGTGATATCAAAGTCCTTCCCATTCCAATCCTGATACCCTTCCTATAACATGAGATGTGATATCCAACTCCTTCCAATTCCAACCTGTGACCTTTCCTATATCATGAGATGGGATATCCAACTCCTTCCCAATCCAATCCTGAGACCCTTCCGATAGCATGAGATGTGATATCTTAATGCTTCTAGCAAACCTGAGACCTTCCCATGGCATGAGATGTGATATCAAACTCCTTCCCATTCCAATCCTGAGACCCTTCGTATAGCATGAGATGTGATATCCAACTCCTTCCCATTCCAATCCTGAGACCCGTCCTTTACCATGAGATGTTATATCTCAATGCTTCTAATACCAAACATGAGACTGTCCTATAACATGAGATATGATATCTCAATGCTTCTAATACCGAACCACAGCCCTGTCCTATAACTTGAGATGTGATATCCAAATCCTTCCCCTTCCAAACCTGAGACCCTTCCTTTAGCATGATATGTGATATCCAACTCCTTCCCATTCCAATCTTGAGACCCTTCCTATAACATGAGATGTGATATCCAAGTCCTTCCCATTCCAATCCTGAGACCCTTCCTATAACATGAGATGTGATATCCAACTCCTTCCCAATCCAATCCTGAGACCCTTCCAATAGCATGAGATATGATATCTCAATGCTTCTAATACCAAACCACAGACCCGTCCTATAACTTGAGATGTGATATCCAAATCCTTCCCATTCCAAACCTGAGACCCTTCCGATAGCATGAGATGTGATATCTCAATGATTCTAATATGAAACCTGAGACCCTCCCTATAGCATGAGATGTGATATCCAAATCCTTCCCATTCCAATCCTGAGACCCTTCCTATAGCATGAGATGTGATATCCAACTCCTTCCCATTCCAATCCTGAGACCCGTCCTATACCATGAGATATGATATCTCAATGCTTCTAATAACAAACCTGAGACTGTCCTATAACATGAGATGTGATATCTCAATGCTTCTAATAACAAACCTGAGACCCTTCCTATAACATGAGATGTGATATCCAAGTCCTTCCCATTCCAATCTTGAGGCCCTTACTATAACATGAGATGTGATATCCAACTCCTTCCCAATCCAATCCTGAGACCCTTCCGATAGCATGAGATATGATATCTCAATGCTTCTAATACCAAACCACAGACCTGTCCTATAACTTGAGATGTGATATCCAAATCCTTCCCCTTCCAAACCTGAGACCCTTCCTTTATCATGAGATGTGATATCCAACTCCTTCCCATTCCAATCCTGAGACCCTTCCTATTGCATGAGATGTGATATCCCAATGCTTCTACCAAACCTGAGACCCTTCCTATAGCATGAGGCGTGATATCCAACTCTTCCCATCCAATCCTGAGACCCTTCCTATAACATGAGATGTGATATACAACTCCTTCCCAATCCAATCCTGAAACCCTTCCGATAGCATGAGATATGATATCTCAATGCTTCTAATATCAAACCTGAGACCCTCCCTATAGCATGAGATGTGATATCCAACTCCTTCCCATTCCAATCTTGAGACCCTTCCGATAGCATCAGATTTGATATCCAACTCCTTCCAATTCCAACCTGTGACCCTTCCTATAGCATGAGATGGGATATCCAACTCCTTCCAAATCCAATCCTGAGACCCTTCCGATAGCATGAGATGTGAAATCTTAATGCTTCTTGTTAGGAAAGATTTCGTTATTGTAGGGAACTTTCCTTCCATGTGGCAACCCCTAAACTTTTTGCTATTGTTTTCAACCTGTTTTCTTGACTTTGCCAGAGAAGTGCAGCCTTCTGCTGTACTCCTCTGGGCTTTCGCTCCTTTCTTACGGGGAAACTGACATGCCCTTAAGACAGTCAGTACCGGGGAACGCTGTTTCCCGTAGTTTCTCTTATCGTGTCGCCATTTTAGTGCAACACGACACAAGAGGGCACTGTAAGCTAAGTTACAGCTCTCTTGGGTCTCTAGCCTTCTACAGACCCTAGACACTCTTGTAGGATGGTTTTTGGATCGGTGCAAGTCATTCAGGGACTGGGCTGGTGGCAGCGATCATTTGGTTTATTTTGAGCTCCTTTTGCCGTTCTGAGCACGTTTTTGCCGCGAACACAAAAGGGTGGCCCGGCTACACAAAATGGCCGGACCACGAGGCTCCTTTGTCTCGTCCACTGTCCGTCTTGCTCCCTTTACCTTCCCCCAGGTCAGGCGACCCGGGGCCTTCCTTATTTGGGCATGTAGTTTCCCGCGAAACACGGTTGCTTTCGCGGGCTTCTACATGTCGTTTGAGTGCCCCCAGGATGTGGGCTGGGCTGTCTGGTCCCAATACACATCCTGGGTGCCAGAGAGTCTAGGGTGGTGTGAATGCCTGGGACCACTGTGGTCCGTGATTGGTCCACGTATGGTATGTGTGTTGATGAGCGGATCTCCCATTGGCTCCCCTCCGTTTTGGCGCGAAGGGAACCGTGGATAAGAGGGAGCTGGAAACACCACTACCATGTCGATCTCCTGAGTTCTTACGAACCCAGGGATACAGGAGCCAAGTATCCTGCGAACACGAGGCTGGACCGAGGAATCGCTGGTGACCCCCTGAAGAACTTCTGCTCCTCATTGCTGTCGTCCGGTGAAGCCCTTTCCACCTAAGATCGAACAAGAAGGCCTGTACTGGCGCTTCGACCTATTGGAATAGCAGGACCAGCTATTCCCGGCACCTTCATCAACTCCTGCTGTAAGCCTTCGGAAGTGTCTCTGGGCCATCCAGTTGACTGACCAGCTTACTAAGGAGGCCTGCTCTGTAATCGCCGACAGGTTGGGTGGTATTCTGAGTCCGGGGCATGCTCACACGCTTCGTTTGCTTAGCAGTCCTAAGCTAGAGGTGAGCAGTGCTCGTTTGGCTTGAATACACCCGGCCGTTCCGTTGCCCTGCTGTGGCGACAAAACTGTGCTTGTTTCTTCGATCGGGACGTCTTTTTACTCTGCACGACGACGAGACGTTCCCTGCTCTTCAGAACCTGCCAGAAGCTGCATCTATCGAGGAGAAGCTCGGGCCTGCTTGCTTCGGGGACCGGTGAGTAGATTAGCTAGGATCTGGTCGCCCTCCTGCAGTGCCCCTTGCTTTTCCCCGCTGTGAATACAGCACCCCTTGTCCGTACTCGCGCCCTGCTTCTGCCTCACAGTGGAGGCTGCGCTAGAGTCGCGGACCGTGTTCTCCTTCATTAGAGCTCCCTACAGAGCTGTTCAACGTCCTCCGAAGAGCTTCACCTTCTGCCCATTGGCACCGGCGTGTGCAGGTACTTTTGAGCGCTAGGCTCCACTCTTCGTAGGGATTGGACTACCATCTAGTTAGGGGCCTCAGAAGGCGGACATATCACACGCATTGGTTCGCACTGCCTGTTTTCCTTCCCCTGCAGGTGGATAACATATTTCGTGCTGCTAATGCTGTGAAACTGTGTATTCTGTATATATATTGGGTGGATAGTGTATGTGTTGGTTTAATATCGTTGTATATTGCTGCTTTTACTGTAGTTATTAGTTTCAAGGCCTTATAATAAATGTGTATCTATTTTTGATATAAACAACTGTTTGGAGTAGTTTGTAAGCGCTCTTGCTTTGTGTGCTCATTGCGGGCTTTCAGTCACCCTCACCCCTCTTGAGACCTAGTCTTGACCGCCGCGATCGCTACCTTGATTGGTCTGGCTTGTCCAGAGGTTACCCTGTTCCAAGTAATTAGGTTGGCCTTCTGAACCTCTGCGCCACCAGGACAGAGTTCAGAAATCCGTCTTAACAAATTGGTGTCAGCGGTGGGATACGACTGAAGGTATCCAGTGTTGCGCACGAGCTAAGGCGTTTTCAGGTTATTCCAACCAGGACACGCAGTAAAGTATTGAATATAACGTTAAAAAGGCCATAGTCCTATCAACAGTATGGAAACGAATACTTTGTTAACCTTAAATGCTTCGAAATCTGAAACATTGAAGAAGATGTGTGCGGAGAGAGGGGTTTCCTCTCAAGGCACTAAATTGGAAATGATCCAGAGAATCGTGGCGTGGCAAGAAGCGCAGCTTGACGCTATAACTTCCGAGGACAGTGCAGAAGGTGGTGGGGCTGCTCTCACTGGCAGAACCGACGGTTCTGCCGCTGCACTGATCCATCACGACCACGAGGACAGGGAGGATGTAATGTCTAACGTTTCCTCTGCCAGTGTTGATGGGGAGGCTATGCTTGAATTCAAGAAGCAAGAGCTGCGGTTTAGGCAGCAGGAGCTTGAATTCAGCATAGCCAAACTGAAAATCGACCAGGCAGAAAAACAAAAAGACAGGGATCACCAGTTGGAACTGGCCAAGCTTCAGTTCGCAAATGGGTCCAAGGGTCCTGGACATGGTTCTGGGGCTTCCTCTCATCCACGGTTTCCAAAAGATCTGCTCAGTGTGTATGAGGAACGAAATGACATTATGGACTGGTTGAATGCGTTTGAATATGCATGCGAGGTTCAAGAGGTTGATAATGCGGATAAGATTGCATGGTTACTCAGCAGACTGCCCCATTCTGGTTGCAGTGCCATTATGGAAATGTCGAAGGCTGAGCGCGCTGATTTTGCAATGTTGAAGCAGACTCTCATTTTAAAGTTTGGGAAGACTCCGACCCAATATTTGAAAAGGTTTAGAGAGTATAAGAAAAAGGAAGGTGGTACTTGGGTGTCGTATGTAGCTGAGTCCCTGAAAAACTTGACTGGCTGGGTTGAAGGTTATAAGGTTTCTACCTTCGAAGGCATGATCAATCTGGTCATGCTGGAACACATTTTTGCTTCTTCTTCCCCGGAGCTTAAGCAGCATTTGGCCGATTCGAAGGAGATAGATCCTAAGAAGCTGGCCATTGCAGCAGACTTATGGGTGTCACATCGAGTGTCCCATAAGGACAAAACTCATCCTGGTAAGCAGGAGGAAGGGAAAAAGTCCAAAGATATGGAGGGTGGGGAATCTGCTAAATCTTCTTCCCATAAGGGCCACAAAAAGAAAAATAAGGGTAAGCCATCCGAGAACTCACAGGGTAGTGGAGGTTCGCCTCCGAAACAGAACTCTGGTTATAATAAGCCTCCCTACGTAAACAGACCCAATGGGGCTTGTTTTTCTTGTGGAGCAACTGACCATGTGAAGGGGGATCCCCGTTGTAAGGTTAGACCTTTGGGGGTCCACTCCGCTAATCTGGCCTTCTCCTCCTACGAGGAAGAAGAGATTACAGGAGCATCCTTCTCCTCAGACTCATTTCCCAGCGGAATAGAGGCTGAGGTAGTTTTAGTGTCCCTGGGTTCCTGGGAGCCTAAAGTCGCAGAGGCGTATGCTAGGATTCCGGATAATACCAAGCACTACTTTAAAGACAGTGTGCTGATCAATGGAGTGGATACTCCAGCTCTTAGGGATAGTGGGTGCAGTCGAACTGTAGTGGATTCTACCTTGGTAGACTCAGAGGAAGTTGCCAGAGCTACTCTGATGCCCACTAAGTTGGCTGACGGCCCCCTCCGTATGTTTCCCGTGATCCCTGTTAATCTAACTTTAAATGGTACAGCAGTTAGGATTCCAGTGAGCATTCAGAGAAACGTCCCGGGAAAGGTCTTGTTGGGCAATGATCTCAGAGCTCTAGGGCTCGTAGGAGACACTGCCGAAAGACCCTACACACGGTCTCAAGCACGGGCAGCATTGGCCAAGTCCAATACGCCGCCCCAGCCGAAGGGGAAACCCAAGGCGAAAGGAGTCAACAAGTCCCGACGGGGGAAAGAGAATATTCCCCCGAGCTCGCCTACCACTGCGGTGGAGGGAGTTGGTCAATCGCCCGAGCCTGACGAGGAGGTGGCGATGCCTGAAGTGTTCGACCCCAACGACCATCCTGAACTAAAAGACTTGTTAGTTGAAGGAGGTCCTGATAGGGACGACTTCAGTAAGGGCCAACGTGAGTGCCCATCTCTGGAAGGCCTAAGGAGACAGGCCTGCTCCCAGCTTGAGGGTGAACCTCCTGGGTTGCAAAGGATTTACCAGGAAGGTGGACTCCTGTATAGTGAGCCCACAGAGTCTACAGAAGGAGACCATAGGAGGTTGGTGGTTTCCCTTGCTGTTAGGCCCTTCCTCCTGCAGTTGGCGCATGTCGTTCACCTTGCTGGTCACCTTGGTATGAGGAGGACCAAGCAAAGGTTATCCATGCACTTCTACTGGCCCAAGATGGGGGTGCAAGTAGAAAGTCACTGCAGGAGTTGTGCCTCCTGCCAGTTGTCTGGTAAGGTTGGCGCGACAATCCAAGCTCCGTTGGTACCGCTCCCAGTTGTGGGGGTACCATTTGAAAGGGTAGGGATCGACATGGTTGGTCCCCTTGACCCGCAAACATCCTCAGGCAATAGGTTTATCCTGGTGCTGGTCGACCATGCAACCAGGTATCCTGAGGCCGTCCCATTTACAACTGTAACTGCCAAGCCAGTTGCAGAAGCTTTACTCGGCATGTTTACTAGGGTTGGCTTCCCTAAAGAAGTTGTGTCGGATCATGGCAGCAACTTTATGTCGAAGTATAGGCAGGCTATGTGGAAAGAATGTGGGGTCACCTACAGGTTCTCTTCTGCATACCGCCCCCAGACCGATGGTCTGGGGGGGCGTCTTAACAGGACGTTAAAAAGCATGATTGGGGCTCTGGAGGAGCCTCAGAGAAGAAAATGGGATCTTCTTGTTTCATGCTTGCTGTTTGCCTACCGAGAGGTACCACAGGAGGGTGTTGGCTTCAGCCCCTTCGAACTTCTGTTCGGTCATCCCGTACGGGGACCCTTAGCCATTGTCAAGGAGGGATGGGAGATGCCCACTCCCCCTGTTACTACCAATGTAGTTGATTATGTGCTAGGGCTCAGAAAACGGATGGTACTTCTGATGGGCTTGGCTAGTGCTAAATTGAAGGCAGGGCAAGCGCTGGTGAAACATTGGTACGACCAGAAAGCTTCCCTCATCAACTTTACACATGGCCAGCAAGTCCTGATCGTGAATCCCATAAGGCCTCGAGCTTTACAGGACAAATGGCCAGGCCCTTACCCAGTGGTGGAGCCCCTGGGTGAGGTTAGCTATTCAGTGGACCTTGGAAGGCCTGGACAGGCTCTAAAAGTGTTTCACGTGAATAGGCTGAAGGCTTTCGTCCCAAGCGGCGAAATCGCAGCACTGCTATTGGCTTCAGACGTTGAGGAAGAGGAGTCTGAACCTCTCCCTGACCTGTTCCAAAGCAGTCCTTCAGAAAGCTCTTTTGAGGGTGTCCGAGTGGCCCCTCACCAAAATGGACAAGGCTCAGTGGTTTGCCTTGGACATGAAGTAGGTGGAGGGAGGAGACAGCCTCTATCCAGTAAGGTACCAGCGGTACAAGACTGGCCTACCCCCACTACGCAAACCCAAGTGAGAGCCGTCTTAGGACTCACGGGTTATTACCGCAATTTTGTGGCAGACTATGGCACCATAGCTGCTCCTCTGACTGCCCTCACAACTCCGAAGAAACCCAAGAAGGTAACTTGGACTGACGAGTGTGAGAAGGCCTTCAATGGCTTGAAAGACTCCTTGTGCCAGGCCCCTGTGCTCAGGGCCCCTGATTATCAAAGACCTTTTATCGTGCAGACGGATGCCTCTGACACTGGGATAGGAGCTGTACTATCACAAGTAGATGAGAAGGGTAAGGAACACCCTATCGGTTTTATTAGTCGCCAGCTTAAGGACAGAGAGCTCAGATGGTCCACGGTAGAGAAAGAATGTTTCTCTGTTGTGTGGGCCCTAAGGAAGCTGCGGCCCTACCTCTATGGGACCCACTTCACTGTGCAGACTGACCATAAGCCGTTAAAGTGGCTAATGAACATGAAGGGGGAGAATCCAAAGTTGCTTAGGTGGTCCATAAGTCTACAAGGCTTCGACTTCACTATTGAGCATAGGCCAGGTGTCCAACATAGCAATGCTGATGGGTTGTCCAGAATGTTTTACCGACCTGAACAAGAGACTCATCCAGGGGTGGATTAGTTCCCCCTGTCCATAGTCTGGGAGGGGCGAGTGTTAGGAAAGATTTCGTTATTGTAGGGAACTTTCCTTCCATGTGGCAACCCCTAAACTTTTTGCTATTGTTTTCAACCTGTTTTCTTGACTTTGCCAGAGAAGTGCAGCCTTCTGCTGTACTCCTCTGGGCTTTCGCTCCTTTCTTACGGGGAAACTGACATGCCCTTAAGACAGTCAGTACCGGGGAACGCTGTTTCCCGTAGTTTCTCTTATCGTGTCGCCATTTTAGTGCAACACGACACAAGAGGGCACTGTAAGCTAAGTTACAGCTCTCTTGGGTCTCTAGCCTTCTACAGACCCTAGACACTCTTGTAGGATGGTTTTTGGATCGGTGCAAGTCATTCAGGGACTGGGCTGGTGGCAGCGATCATTTGGTTTATTTTGAGCTCCTTTTGCCGTTCTGAGCACGTTTTTGCCGCGAACACAAAAGGGTGGCCCGGCTACACAAAATGGCCGGACCACGAGGCTCCTTTGTCTCGTCCACTGTCCGTCTTGCTCCCTTTACCTTCCCCCAGGTCAGGCGACCCGGGGCCTTCCTTATTTGGGCATGTAGTTTCCCGCGAAACACGGTTGCTTTCGCGGGCTTCTACATGTCGTTTGAGTGCCCCCAGGATGTGGGCTGGGCTGTCTGGTCCCAATACACATCCTGGGTGCCAGAGAGTCTAGGGTGGTGTGAATGCCTGGGACCACTGTGGTCCGTGATTGGTCCACGTATGGTATGTGTGTTGATGAGCGGATCTCCCATTGGCTCCCCTCCGTTTTGGCGCGAAGGGAACCGTGGATAAGAGGGAGCTGGAAACACCACTACCATGTCGATCTCCTGAGTTCTTACGAACCCAGGGATACAGGAGCCAAGTATCCTGCGAACACGAGGCTGGACCGAGGAATCGCTGGTGACCCCCTGAAGAACTTCTGCTCCTCATTGCTGTCGTCCGGTGAAGCCCTTTCCACCTAAGATCGAACAAGAAGGCCTGTACTGGCGCTTCGACCTATTGGAATAGCAGGACCAGCTATTCCCGGCACCTTCATCAACTCCTGCTGTAAGCCTTCGGAAGTGTCTCTGGGCCATCCAGTTGACTGACCAGCTTACTAAGGAGGCCTGCTCTGTAATCGCCGACAGGTTGGGTGGTATTCTGAGTCCGGGGCATGCTCACACGCTTCGTTTGCTTAGCAGTCCTAAGCTAGAGGTGAGCAGTGCTCGTTTGGCTTGAATACACCCGGCCGTTCCGTTGCCCTGCTGTGGCGACAAAACTGTGCTTGTTTCTTCGATCGGGACGTCTTTTTACTCTGCACGACGACGAGACGTTCCCTGCTCTTCAGAACCTGCCAGAAGCTGCATCTATCGAGGAGAAGCTCGGGCCTGCTTGCTTCGGGGACCGGTGAGTAGATTAGCTAGGATCTGGTCGCCCTCCTGCAGTGCCCCTTGCTTTTCCCCGCTGTGAATACAGCACCCCTTGTCCGTACTCGCGCCCTGCTTCTGCCTCACAGTGGAGGCTGCGCTAGAGTCGCGGACCGTGTTCTCCTTCATTAGAGCTCCCTACAGAGCTGTTCAACGTCCTCCGAAGAGCTTCACCTTCTGCCCATTGGCACCGGCGTGTGCAGGTACTTTTGAGCGCTAGGCTCCACTCTTCGTAGGGATTGGACTACCATCTAGTTAGGGGCCTCAGAAGGCGGACATATCACACGCATTGGTTCGCACTGCCTGTTTTCCTTCCCCTGCAGGTGGATAACATATTTCGTGCTGCTAATGCTGTGAAACTGTGTATTCTGTATATATATTGGGTGGATAGTGTATGTGTTGGTTTAATATCGTTGTATATTGCTGCTTTTACTGTAGTTATTAGTTTCAAGGCCTTATAATAAATGTGTATCTATTTTTGATATAAACAACTGTTTGGAGTAGTTTGTAAGCGCTCTTGCTTTGTGTGCTCATTGCGGGCTTTCAGTCACCCTCACCCCTCTTGAGACCTAGTCTTGACCGCCGCGATCGCTACCTTGATTGGTCTGGCTTGTCCAGAGGTTACCCTGTTCCAAGTAATTAGGTTGGCCTTCTGAACCTCTGCGCCACCAGGACAGAGTTCAGAAATCCGTCTTAACACTTCTACCATACCTGAGACCTTCCTATGGCATGAGATGTGAAATCAAACTATTTCCCATTTCAATCCTGAGACCCTTCCTATAGCATGAGATGTGATATCCAACTCCTTCCGATTCCAATCCTGAGACCCGTCCTATACCATGAGATGTGATATCTCAATGCTTCTAATACCAAACCTGAGACTGTCCTATAACATGAGATGTGATATCTCAATGCTTCTAATAACAAACCTGAGACCCTTCCTATAACATGAGATGTGATATCCAAATCCTTCCCATTCCAATCCTGAGACCCTTCCTATAGCATGAGATGTGATATCCAACTCCTTCCCATTCCAATCCTGAGACCCGTCCTATACCATGAGATATGATATCTCAATGCTTCTAATACCAAACCACAGACCCGTCCTATAAATTGAGATGTGATATACAACTCCTTCCCAATCCAATCCTGAGACCCTTCCGATAGCATGAGATATGATATCTCAATGCTTCTAATATCAAACCTGAGACCCTCCCTATTGCATTAGATGTGATATCCAACTCCTTCCCATTCCAATCTTGAGACCCTTCCGATAGCATGAGATGTGATATCCAACTCCTTCCAATTCCAACCTGTGACCCTTCCTATAGCATGAGATGGGATATCCAACTCCTTCCAAATCCAATCCTGAGACCCTTCCGATAGCATGAGATGTGATATCTTAATGCTTCTACCATACCTGAGACCTTCCTATGGCATGAGATGTGAAATCAAACTATTTCCCATTTCAATCCTGAGACCCTTCCTATAGCATGAGATGTGATATCCAACTCCTTCCCATTCCAATCCTGAGACCCATCCTATACCATGGGATGTGATATCTCAATGCTTCTAATACCAAACCTGAGACTGTCCCATAACATGAGATGTGATATCTCAATGCCTCTAATAACAAACCTGAGACCCTTCCTATAACATGAGATGTGATATCCAAATCCTTCCCATTCCAATCCTGAGACCCTTCCTATAGCATGAGATGTGATATCCAACTCCTTCCCATTCCAATCCTGAGACCCGTCCTATACCATGAGATATGATATCTCAATGCTTCTAATACCAAACCTGAGACTGTCCTATAACATGAGATGCGATATCTCAATGCTTCTAATAACAAACCTGAGACCCTTCCTATAACATGAGATGTGATATCCAAATCCTTCCCATTGCAATCCTGAGACCCTTCCTATAACATGAGATGTGATATCCAACTCCTTCCCAATCCAATCCTGAGACCCTTCCGATAGCATGAGATATGATATCTCAATGCTTCTAATACCAAACCACAGACCCGTCCTATGAATTGAAATGTGGTATCCAAATCCTTCCCCTTCCAAACCTGAGACCCTTCCTTTAGCATGAGAAGTGATATCCAACTCCTTCCCATACCAATCCTGAGACCGTCTTATACCATGAGATTTGATATCTCAATGCTTCTAATACCAAACCTGAGACTGTCCTATAACATGAGATGTGATATCTCAATGCTTCTAATACCAAACCTGAGAGCCTTCCTATAACATGAGATGTGATATCCAACTCCTTCCCAATCCAATCCTGAGACCCTTCCGATAGCATGAGATGTGATATCTCAATGCTTCTAATATCAAACCTGAGACCCTCCCTATAGCATGAGATGTGATATCCAACTCCTTCCCATTCCAATCCTGAGACCCGTCCTATACTATGAGATGTTATATCTCAATGCTTCTAATACCAAACCTGAGACTGCCCTATAACATGAGATGTGATATCTCAATGCTTCTAATAACAAACCTGAGACCCTTCCTATAACATGAGATGTGATATCCAAGTCCTTCCCATTCCAATCTTGAGACCCTTCCTATAACATGAGATGTGATATCCAACTCCTTCCCAACCCAATCCTGAGACCCGTCCGATAGCATGAGATATGATATCTCAATGCTTCTAATACCAAACCACAGACCCGTCCTATAACTTGAGATGTGAATTCCAAATCCTTGCCCTTCCAAACCTGAGACCCTTCCTTTAGCATGAGATGTGATATCCATCTCCTTCCCATTCCAATCCTGAGACCCTTCCTATAGCATGAGATGTGATATCTCAATGCTTCTAATACCAAACCTGAGACCCTCATTATAGCGTGAGATGTGATATCGAAGTCCTTCCCATTCCAATCCTGACACCCTTCCTATAACATGAGATGTGATATCCAACTCTTCCCATCCAATCCTGAGACACTTCCTATAACATGAGATGTGATATCCAACTCCTTCCCAATCCAATCCTGAGATCTTTCCGATAGCATGAGATGTGATATCTCAATGCTTCTAATACCAAACCTGAGACCCTCCCTATAGCGTGAGATGTGAAATCAAAGTCCTTCCCATTCCAATCCTGATACCCTTCCTATAACATGAGATGTGATATCCAACTCCTTCCAATTCCAACCTGTGACCCTTCCTATAGCATGAGATGCGATATCCAACTCCTTCCCAATCCAATCCTGAGACCCTTCCGATAGCATGAGATGTGATATCTTAATGCTTCTAGCAAACCTGAGACCTTCCCATGGCATGAGATGTGATATTAAACTCCTTCCCATTCCAATCCTGAGACCCTTCCTATAGCATGAGATGTGATATCCAACTCCTTCCCATTCCAATCCTGAGACCCGCCTTATACTAAGAGATGTTATATCTCAATGCTTCTAATACCAAACCTGAGACTGTCCTATAACATGAGATGTGGTATCTCAATGCTTCTAATAACAAACCTGAGACCCTTCCTATAACATGAGATGTGATATCCATGACCTTCCCATTCCAACCTTGAGACCCTTCCTATAAAATGAGATGTGATATCCAACTCCTTCCCAATCCAATCCTGAGACCCTTCCAATAGCATGAGATATGATATCTCAATGCTTCTAATACCAAACCACAGACCCGTCCTATAATTTGAGATGTGATATCAAAATCCTTCCCCTTCCAAACCTGAGACCCTTCCTTTATCATGAGATGTGATATCCAACTCCTTCCCATTCCAATCCTGAGACCCTTCCTATAGCATGAGATGTGATATCCCAATGCTTCTACCAAACCTGAGACCCTTCCTATAGCATGAGATGTGATATCAAACTCTTCCCATCCAATCCTGAGACCCTTCCTATAACATGAGATGTGATATCCAACTCCTTCCCAATCCAATCCTGAGACCCTTCCGATAGCATGAGATATGATATCTCAATGCTTCTAATATCAAACCTGAGACCCTCCCTATAGAATGAGATGTGATATCCAACTCCTTCCCATTCCAATCCTGAGACCCTTCCGATAGCATGAGATGTGATATCCAACTCCTTCCAATTCCAACCTGTGACCCTTCATATAGCATGAGATATGATATCCAACTTCTTCCCATTCCAATCCTGAGACCCTTCCTATAACATGAGATGTGATATCCAACTCCTTCCCAATCCAATCCTGAGACCCTTCCGATAGCATGAGATATGATATCCCAATGCTTCTAATAACAAACCCGAGACCCTTCCTATAACATGAGATGTGATATCCAACTCCTTCCCAATCCAATCCTGAGACCCTTCCGATAGCATGAGACATGATATCTTAATGCTTCTAATACCAAACCACAGACCCGTCCTATAAAGTGAGATGTGATATCCAAACCCTTCCCCTTCCAAACCTGAGACCCTTCCTTTAGCATGAGATGTTGTTAGGAAAGATTTCGTAATTGTAGGGAATTGTCCTTCCATGTGGCAACCCCTAAACTTTTTGCTATTGTTTTTAACCTTGTTTTTGACTTTGCCAGAGAAGTACAGCCTTCTGCCGCACTTCTCTGGGCTTTCGCTCCTTTCTTACGGGGAAACTGACATGCCCTTAAGACAGTCAGTACCGGGGAACGTGGTTTCCCGTAGTTTCTTTTATCGTGTCGCAGCTTTAGTGCAACACGACACAAGAGGGCACTGTAAGCTAAGTTACAGCTCTCTTGGGTCTCTAGCCTTCTACAGGCCCTAGATACTCTTTTAGGATGGTATTTGATCGGTGCAAGTCATTCAGGGACTCGAATGGTGGCAGCGATCGCTTTGTTTATTTTGAGCTCCTTTTGGCGTTCTGAGCACGTTTTTGCCCTGAACCCAAAATGGTGGCCTGGCTCCCAAAATGGCCAGGCCGCGAGGCTCCTTTGTCTTGTCCACTGACCGGCTTGCTCCCTTCACCTTCCCCAGGTCAGACGACCCGGGGCCTTCCTTATTTGGGCATGTACTTTCCCGCGAAACGTGGTTGCTTTCGCGGGCTTCTACATGTCGTTTGCGTGCCTCCAGGGTGTGGGCTGGGATGTCTGGTCCCAATACACATCCTGGGTGCCAGAGAGTCTGGGGTGGTGTGAATGCCTGGGACCACCGTGGTCCGTGATTGGTCCACGTATGGTATGTGTGTTGATGAGCGGATCTCCCATTGGCCCCCCTCCGTTTTGGCGCGAAGGGAACCGTGGATAAGAGGGAGCTGGAAACACCACTGCCATGTCGATCTCCTGAGTTCTCACGAACGAAGGAATACAGGAGCCAAGTATCCTGCAACCCAGAGGCTGGACCGAGGAATCGCTGGTGACCCGCTGAAGGAATCCTCCTTTGCACTGCTGTCGTCCTGTGAAACCCTTTCCTCCTTGGATCGAACCAGAAGGCCTGTACTGGTGCTTCGACCTTTGGAATAGCAGGAACAGCTATTCCCGGCGACTTCATCATCTCCTGCCAAGTAAGCCTTCGGAAGTGTCTCTGGGCCATCCAGTTGACTGACCAGCTTACAAGGGAGTCCTGCTCTGTAACTGCCGCCAGGTTGTGTTGTATTTCGAGTCCTTGTCACTCTCCCACGCTTCGTACACTTGGCGTTCCCAAGTCTGAAGGGAGGAGTGTACATTTGGCTTGAATACACACGGCCGCTCCGTTGTCCTGCTGCGGCAACAAAACTGTGCTGGTTTCGTCGATTGGGACGTCTTTTTGCTCTACACGACTACAAGGCGTTCCCTGCTCTTCTGAACCTGCCAGCTGCTGAAACAAACGTGGAGAAGCCTGGGTCTGCTTGCTTCGGGGACCGGTGAGTAGTTTAGCTAGGATCTGGTCGCCCTCCTGCAGTATCCCATTGCTTTTCCCTGCTGCGTAAAAACAGCACCCTTTTGGCCGTACTCGCGCTCTGCTTCTGCCTGCTGTGGAGGCTGCGCTTGAGTTGCGGAACCTGTTCTCCTTCTGCTGTGCACTAACCCGAACTGCCTGACTTCCTCCGAAGAGCTTCCCCTTTTGCCCGTTGGCACCGGCGTGGCAGGTACTTTGAGCACAAGGCTCCACTCTTCGCAGGGCTCGGACTTCCATCTAGTTAGGTGCCTCTAAAGGCGAACTGAGTCAAAAGCGTTATCGCACTGCCTGTTTTCCTTTCCTTTCAGGTGGACTACATATTTCGTGCTTTAAACGCTTGCGACTGTGTATTTGTATATATATTGTGTTGATTTGGTATGTGTTGGCTTAATACTGTGTTATTGTGATTTTCTCGCTACGGTCGTTGTTTTAAAGGCCTTAAAATAAATGTGTTTATATTTTTGATATAACAACTGTTTGGAGTAGTTTGTAAGTGCTCTTGCTTTGTGTGCTCATTGCGGGCTTTCAGTCACCCTCACCCCTCTTGAGACCTAGTCTTGACCGCCGCGATCGCTACCTTGATTGGTCTGGCTTGTCCAGAGGTTACCCTGTTCCAAGTAATTAGGTTGGCCTTCTGAACTTCTGCGCCACCAGGACAGAGTTCAGAAATCCGTCTTAACAAATTGGTGTACAGCGGTGGGATACGACTGAAGGTATCCAGTGTTGCGCTCGAACTAAGGCATTTCAGGTTATTCCAAACAGTACACGTAGTGAATTGTTATAGTATAACTTTAAAAAGGCCATAGTCCTATCAAACAGTATGGAAACAAGTACGTTGTTAACTTTAAATGCTTCCAAATCAGAAACGCTGAAAAAGATGTGTGCGGAGAGAGGTGTTTCCTCTCAAGGCACGAAATTGGAAATGATCCAAAGAATCGTGGCGTGGCAAGAAGCGCAGCTTGACGCTATTACTTCTGAGGACAGTGCGGAAGGTGGTGGGGCTGCTCTCACTGGTAGAACCGACGGTTCTGCCGCCGCACTGTTCCACCGCGACCACGAGGACGGGGAGGATGTAATGTCTAATGTTTCCTCTGCCAGTGTTGATGGGGAGGCTATGCTTGAATTCAAGAAGCAAGAGCTGCGGTTTAGGCAGCAGGAGCTTGAATTAAGCATAGCCAAACTAAAAATCGAACAGGCAGAAAAACAGAAAGACAGGGATCACCAGTTGGAACTGGCCAAGCTTCAGTTTGCAAATGGATCCAAGGGTCCTAGACATGGGTCTGGGGCTTCCTCTCATCCACGGTTTCCAAAAGATCTGCTCAGTGTGTATGAAGAAAGGAATGACATTATGGACTGGCTGAATGCGTTTGAGTATGCATGCGAGGTCCAGGAAGTTGACAACGCTGATAAGATTGCGTGGTTGCTCAGTAGACTGCCCCATTCTGGCTGTAGTGCCATTATGGAAATGTCGAAGGCTGAGCGGGCTGATTTCGCAATGTTAAAGCAAACTCTCATTTTAAAGTTTGGGAAGACTCCGACCCAATATTTAAAGCGTTTTCGAGAGTATAAGAAAAAGGAAGGTGGTACTTGGGTATCTTATGTCGCTGAATCTTTGAAAAACTTAACTGGCTGGGTTGAAGGTTATAAGGTTTCTACCTTCGAAGGCATGATCAATCTGGTCATGCTGGAACACATTTTTGCTTCTTCTTCCCCGGAGCTTAAGCAGCATTTGGCCGATTCGAAGGAGATAGATCCTAAGAAGCTGGCCATTGCAGCAGACTTATGGGTGTCACATCGAGTGTCCCATAAGGACAAAACTCATCCTGGTAAGCAGGAGGAAGGGAAAAAGTCCAAAGATATGGAGGGTGGGGAATCTGCTAAATCTTCTTCCCATAAGGGCCACAAAAAGAAAAACAAGGGTAAGACAAAAGAGGACTCACAGGGTAGTGGAGGTTCGCCTCTGAAACAGAACTCTGGTTACAATAAGCCTCCCTACGTAAACAGACCCAATGGGGCTTGTTTTTCTTGTGGAGCAACTGACCATGTGAAGGGGGATCCCCGTTGTAAGGTTAGACCTTTGGGGGTCCACTCCGCTAATCTGGCCTTCTCCTCCTACGAGGAAGAAGAGATTACAGGAGCATCCTTCTCCTCAGACTCATTTCCCAGCGGAATAGAGGCTGAGGTAGTTTTAGTGTCCCTGGGTTCCTGGGAGCCTAAAGTCGCAGAGGCGTATGCTAGGATTCCGGATAATACCAAGCACTACTTTAAAGACAGTGTGCTGATCAATGGAGTGGATACTCCAGCTCTTAGGGATAGTGGGTGCAGTCGAACTGTAGTGGATTCTACCTTGGTAGACTCCGAGGAAGTTGCCAGAGCTACTCTGATGCCCACTAAGTTGGCTGACGGCCCCCTCCGTATGTTTCCCGTGATCCCTGTAAATCTTACTTTAAATGGTACAGCAGTCAGGATTCCAGTGAGCATTCAGAGAAACGTCCCGGGAAAGGTCTTGTTGGGTAATGATCTCAGAGCTTTAGGGCTCGTAGGAGACACTGCCGAAAGACCCTACACACGGTCTCAAGCACGGGCAGCATTGGCCAAGTCCAATACGCCGCCCCAGCCGAAGGGGAAACCCAAGGCGAAAGGAGTCTACAAGTCAAGACGGGGGAAGGAGAAGATTCCCCCGAGCTCGCCTACCACTGCGGTGGAGGAAGTTGGTCAATCGCCCGGGCCTGACGAGGAGGTGGCGATGCCTGAAGTATTCGACCCCAACGATCATCCTGAACTAAAAGACTTGTTAGTTGAAGGAGGTCCTGATAGGGACGAATTCAGTAAAGGCCAACGTGAGTGCCCATCTCTGGAAGGCCTAAGGAGACAGGCCTGCTCCCAGCTTGAGGGTGAGCCTCCTGGGAAGCATAGGATTTATTGGGAAGGTGGACTCCTGTATAGTGAGCCCACAGAGTCTACAGAAGGAGACCATAGGAGGTTGGTGGTTCCCCTTGCTGTTAGGCCCTTCCTCCTGCAGTTGGCGCATGAAGTTCCCCTTGCTGGTCACCTTGGTATTAAGAGGACCAAGCAAAGGTTATCCATGCACTTCTACTGGCCCAAGATGGGGGTGCAAGTAGAAAGTCACTGCAGGAGTTGTGCCTCCTGCCAGTTGTCTGGTAAGGTTGGCGCGACAATCCAAGCTCCGTTGGTACCGCTCCCAGTTGTGGGGGTACCATTTGAAAGGGTAGGGATCGACATCGTTGGTCCCCTTGACCCGCAAACATCCTCGGGCAATAGGTTTATCCTGGTGCTGGTCGACCATGCAACCAGGTATCCTGAGGCCATCCCATTGAAAACTGTAACTGCCAAGTCAGTTGCAAAAGCTTTACTCGGCATATTTACTAGGGTTGGCTTCCTAAAGAAGTTGTGTCAGATCGTGGCAGCAACTTTATGTCGAAGTATATGCAGGCTATGTGGAAAGAATGTGGGGTCACCTACAAGTTCTCTTCTGCATATCACCCCCAGACCAATGGTCTGGTGGAACGTTTCAACAGAACGTTAAAGAGCATGATTGGGGCTCTGGAGGAGCCCCAGAGAAGAAAATGGGATCTTCTTTTACCATGCTTGCTGTTTGCCTACCGAGAGGTACCACAGGAGGGTGTTGGCTTCAGCCCCTTCGAACTTCTGTTCGGTCATCCCGTACGGGGACCCTTAGCCATTGTCAAGGAGGGATGGGAGATGCCCACTCCCCCTGTTACTACCAATGTAGTTGACTATGTGCTAGGGCTCAGAAAACGGATGGTACTTCTGATGGGCTTGGCTAGTGATAAATTGAAGGCATGGCAAGCGCTGGTGAAACATTGGTACGACCAGAAAGCTTCCCTCATCAACTTTACACCTGGTCAGCAAGTCCTGATCATGAATCCAATAAGGCCTCGCGCTTTACAGGACAAATGGTCAGGCCCTTACACAGTGGTGGAGCCCCTGGGTGAGGTGAACTATTTAGTGGACCTTGGAAGGCCTGGACAGGCTCCAAAAGTGTTCCACGTAAATAGGCTGAAGGCTTTCGTCCCAAGAGTCGAAATCGCAGCACTGCTACTGGCATCAGACGTTGAGGAAGAGGAGTCTGAACCTCTCCCCGACCTGTTCCAAAGCGGTCCTTCAGATAGCTCCGTTGAGGGTGTCCGAGTGGCCCCTCACCTGACTTCTGATCAGCAGGCTGAGGTGAAAAGTTTGCTTCGGCAGTTTTCCCCCCTGTTTTCACAGTCCCCTGGTTTGACACCTTGGTGCAAACATAACATTGACACAGGAGACAGTGTACCTACCAAAAGTAGGGGATACAGGATGTCAGATAAAGTACGGTCTTATATTAAGACCGAGGTCAACAAGATGTTAGACCTTGGGGTGATTGAACCCTCTAGTAGTCCTTGGTCCAGTCCAGTGGTTTTGGTTCCAAAAGCAGGCACTTCTGAATTGAGGTTCTGCGTGGATTACAGGGCTCTGAATGCTGTCACCAAGACAGATGCACACCCCTTGCCTCGAACAGATGAGCTGGTGGATACTTTGGGTGCCTCCAAGTACCTCAGCACGTTTGACCTCACTGCTGGCTATTGGCAAATAGCTTTAGCAGAACATGCCAAGGAGAAGACAGCATTTTCTACTCCAGATGGCCTTTACCAATTCCGGGTAATGCCGTTCGGGTTGAAAAATGCACCTGCCACTTTCCAGAGGCTTGTGAATCATGTGTTGAATGGGTTGGACGAATTCTGTCTTGCATATCTGGACGATATAGCAGTTTTCAGTGCCACCTGGGAAGACCATGTGAAACACCTCAGGATTGTGCTCCAGGCTCTTCAGAAAGCCCACTTGACCCTAAAGGCTAGTAAATGCCAGATTGGACAAGGCTCAGTGGTTTACCTTGGACATGAAGTAGGTGGAGGGAGGATACAGCCTCTACCCAGTAAAGTACAAGCAGTACAAGACTGGCCTACCCCCACTACGCAAACCCAAGTGAGAGCCTTCTTAGGACTCACGGGGTATTATCGCAATTTTGTGGCAGACTATGGGACCATAGCTGCTCCTCTGACTGCCCTCACAACTCCGAAGAAACCCAAGAAGGTAACTTGGACCGACGAGTGTGAGAAGGCCTTCAATGGCTTAAAAGACTCCTTGTGCCAGGCCCCTGTGCTCAGGGCCCCTGATTATCAAAGACCTTTTATCGTGCAGACGGATGCCTCTGACACTGGGATAGGAGCTGTACTATCACAAGTAGATGAGAAGGGTAAGGAACACCCTATCGGTTTTATTAGTCGCCAGCTTAAGGACAGAGAGCTCAGATGGTCCACGGTAGAGAAAGAATGTTTCTCTGTTGTGTGGGCCCTAAGGAAGCTGAGGCCCTACCTCTATGGGACCCACTTCACTGTGCAGACTGACCATAAGCCGTTAAAGTGGCTAATGAACATGAAGGGGGAGAATCCAAAGTTGCTTAGGTGGTCCATAAGTCTTCAAGGCTTCGACTTCACTATTGAGCATAGACCAGGTGTCCAACATAGCAATGCTGATGGGTTGTCCAGAATGTTTAACCGACCTGAACAAGAGACTCATCCAGGGGTGGATTAGTTCCCCCTGTCCATAGTCTGGGAGGGGCGAGTGTTAGGAAAGATTTCGTAATTGTAGGGAATTTTCCTTCCATGTGGCAACCCCTAAACTTTTTGCTATTGTTTTTAACCTTGTTGTTGACTTTGCCAGAGAAGTACAGCCTTCTGCCGCACTTCTCTGGGCTTTCGCTCCTTTCTTACGGGGAAACTGACATGCCCTTAAGACAGTCAGTACCGGAGAACGTGGTTTCCCGTAGTTTCTTTTATCGTGTCGCAGCTTTAGTGCAACACGACACAAGAGGGCACTGTAAGCTAAGTTACAGCTCTCTTGGGTCTCTAGCCTTCTACAGGCCCTAGATACTCTTTTAGGATGGTATTTGATCGGTGCAAGTCATTCAGGGACTCGAATGGTGGCAGCGATCGCTTTGTTTATTTTGAGCTCCTTTTGGCGTTCTGAGCACGTTTTTGCCCTGAACCCAAAATGGTGGCCTGGCTCCCAAAATGGCCAGGCCGCGAGGCTCCTTTGTCTTGTCCACTGACCGGCTTGCTCCCTTCACCTTCCCCAGGTCAGACGACCCGGGGCCTTCCTTATTTGGGCATGTACTTTCCCGCGAAACGTGGTTGCTTTCGCGGGCTTCTACATGTCGTTTGCGTGCCTCCAGGGTGTGGGCTGGGATGTCTGGTCCCAATACACATCCTGGGTGCCAGAGAGTCTGGGGTGGTGTGAATGCCTGGGACCACCGTGGTCCGTGATTGGTCCACGTATGGTATGTGTGTTGATGAGCGGATCTCCCATTGGCCCCCCTCCGTTTTGGCGCGAAGGGAACCGTGGATAAGAGGGAGCTGGAAACACCACTGCCATGTCGATCTCCTGAGTTCTCACGAACGAAGGAATACAGGAGCCAAGTATCCTGCAACCCAGAGGCTGGACCGAGGAATCGCTGGTGACCCGCTGAAGGAATCCTCCTTTGCACTGCTGTCGTCCTGTGAAACCCTTTCCTCCTTGGATCGAACCAGAAGGCATGTACTGGTGCTTCGACCTTTGGAATAGCAGGAACAGCTATTCCCGGCGACTTCATCATCTCCTGCCAAGTAAGCCTTCGGAAGTGTCTCTGGGCCATCCAGTTGACTGACCAGCTTACAAGGGAGTCCTGCTCTGTAACTGCCGCCAGGTTGTGTTGTATTTCGAGTCCTTGTCACTCTCCCACGCTTCGTACACTTGGCGTTCCCAAGTCTGAAGGGAGGAGTGTACATTTGGCTTGAATACACACGGCCGCTCCGTTGTCCTGCTGCGGCAACAAAACTGTGCTGGTTTCGTCGATTGGGACGTCTTTTTGCTCTACACGACTACAAGGCGTTCCCTGCTCTTCTGAACCTGCCAGCTGCTGAAACAAACGTGGAGAAGCCTGGGTCTGCTTGCTTCGGGGACCGGTGAGTAGTTTAGCTAGGATCTGGTCGCCCTCCTGCAGTATCCCATTGCTTTTCCCTGCTGCGTAAAAACAGCACCCTTTTGGCCGTACTCGCGCTCTGCTTCTGCCTGCTGTGGAGGCTGCGCTTGAGTTGCGGAACCTGTTCTCCTTCTGCTGTGCACTAACCCGAACTGCCTGACTTCCTCCGAAGAGCTTCCCCTTTTGCCCGTTGGCACCGGCGTGGCAGGTACTTTGAGCACAAGGCTCCACTCTTCGCAGGGCTCGGACTTCCATCTAGTTAGGTGCCTCTAAAGGTGAACTGAGTCAAAAGCGTTATCGCACTGCCTGTTTTCCTTTCCTTTCAGGTGGACTACATATTTTGTGCTTTAAACGCTTGCGACTGTGTATTTGTATATATATTGTGTTGATTTGGTATGTGTTGGCTTAATACTGTGTTATTGTGATTTTCTCGCTACGGTCGTTGTTTTAAAGGCCTTAAAATAAATGTGTTTATATTTTTGATATAACAACTGTTTGGAGTAGTTTGTAAGCGCTCTTGCTTTGTGTGCTCATTGCGGGCTTTCAGTCACCCTCACCCCTCTTGAGACCTAGTCTTGACCGCCGCGATCGCTACCTTGATTGGTCTGGCTTGTCCAGAGGTTACCCTGTTCCAAGTAATTAGGTTGGCCTTCTGAACTTCTGCGCCACCAGGACAGAGTTCAGAAATCCGTCTTAACAGATGTGATATCCAACTCCTTCCCATTCCAATCCTGAGACCCTTCCTATAGCATGAGATGTGATATCCTAATGCTTCCACCAAACCTGAGACCCTTCCTTTAGCATGAGATGTGATATCCAACTCCTTCCCATTCCAATCCTGAGACCCTTCCTATAGTATGAGATGTGATATCTCAATGCTATTAATACCAAACCTGAGATCCTTCCTATAACATGAGATGTGATATCCAACTCCTTCCCAATCCAATCCTGAGACCCTTCCGATAGCATTAGATGTGATATCTCAATGCTTCTAATATCAAACCTGAGACCCTCCCATTAGCATGAGATGTGATTTCCAACTCCTTCCCATTCCAAACCTGAGACCCTTCTTATATCATGAGATATGATATCCAACTCCTTCCCATTCCAATCCTGAGACCCTTCCTATAGCATGAGATGTGATATCTTAATGCTTGTAATACAAAACTTGAGACCCTTCCTATAGCATGAGATGTGATATCCAACATCTTCCCATTCCTATCCTGAGACCCTTCTGATAGCATGAGATGTGATATCTCAATGCTTCTAATACCAAACCTGAGACCCTCCCTATAGCGTGAGATGTGATATCAAAGTCCTTCCCATTCCAATCCTGATACTCTTCCTATAACATGAGATGTGATATCCAACTCCTTCCAATTCCAACCTGTGACCATTCCTATATCATGAGATGGGATATCCAACTCCTTCCCAATCCAATCCTGAGACCCTTCCGATAGCATGAGATGTGATATCTTAATGCTTCTAGCAAACCTGAGACCTTCCCATGGCATGAGATGTGATATCAAACTCCTTCCCATTCCAATCCTGAGACCCTTCCTATAGCATGAGATGTGATATCCAACTCCTTCCCATTCCAATCCTGAGACCCGTCCTTTACCATGAGATGTTATATCTCAATGCTTCTAATACCAAACATGAGACTGTCCTATAACATGAGATATGATATCTCAATGCTTCTAATACCGAACCACAGACCTGTCCTATAACTTGAGATGTGATATCCAAATCCTTCCCCTTCCAAACCTGAGACCCTTCCTTTAGCATGAGATGTGATATCCAACTCCTTCCCATTGCAATCCTGAGACCCTTCGATAGCATGAGATGTGATATCTCAATGATTCTAATATGAAACCTGTGACCCTCCCTATAGCATGATATGTGATATCCAACTCCTTCCCATTCCAATCTTGAGACCCTTCCTATAACATGAGATGTGATATCCAAGTCCTTCCCATTCCAATCCTGAGACCCTTCCTATAACATGAGATGTGATATCCAACTCCTTCCCAATCCAATCCTGAGACCCTTCCGATAGCATGAGATATGATATCTCAATGCTTCTAATACCAAACCACAGACCCGTCCTATAACTTGAGATGTGATATCCAACTCCTTCCCATTCCAATCCTGAGACCCTTCCGATAGCATGAGATGTGATATCCAACTCCTTCCAATTCCAACCTGTGACCCTTCCTATATCATGAGATGGGATATCCAACTCCTTCCCAATCCAATCCTGAGACCCTTCCGATAGCATGAGGTGTGATATCTTAATGCTTCTAGCAAACCTGAGACCTTCCCATGGCATGAGATGTGATATCAAACTCCTTCCCATTCCAATCCTGAGACCCTTCCTACAGCATGAGATGTGATATCCAACTGCTTCCCATTCCAATCCTGAGACCCGTCCTTTACCATGAGATGTTATATCTCAATGCTTCTAATACCAAACATGAGACTGTCCTATAACATGAGATATGATATCTCAATGCTTCTAATACCGAACCACAGACCTGTCCTATAACTTGAGATGTGATATCCAAATCCTTCCCCTTCCAAACCTGAGACCCTTCCTTTAGCATGAGATGTGATATCCAACTCCTTCCCATTCCAATCCTGAGACCCGTCCTATACCATGAGATGTTATATCTCAATGCTTCTAATACCAAACATGAGACTGTCCTTTAACATGAGATATGATATCTCAATGCTTCTAATACCGATCCATAGACCTGTCCTATAACTTGAGATGTGATATCCAAATCCTTCCCCTTCCAAACCTGAGACCCTTCCTTTAGCATGAGATGTGATATCCAACTCCTTCCCATTCCAATCCTGAGACCCTTCCGATAGCATGAGATGTGATATCTCAATGATTCTAATATGAAACCTGAGACCCTCCCTATAGCATGAGATGTGATATCCAAATCCTTCCCATTCAAATCCTGAGACCCTTCCTATAGCATGAGATGTGATATCCAACTCCTTCCCATTCCAATCCTGAGACCCGTCCTATACCATGAGATATGATATCTCAATGCTTCTAATACCAAACCTGAGACTGTCCTATAACATGAGATGCGATATCTCAATGCTTCTAATAACAAACCTGAGACCCTTCCTATAACATGAGATGTGATATCCAAATCCTTCCCATTCCAATCCTGAGACCCTTCCTATAACATGAGATGTGATATCCAACTCCTTCCCAATCCAATCCTGGGACCCTTCCGATAGCATGAGATATGATATCTCAATGCTTCTAATACCAAACCACAGACCCGTCCTATAAATTGAGATGTGATATACAACTCCTTCCCAATCCAATCCTGACACCCTTCCGATAGCATGAGATATGATATCTCAATGCTTCTAATATCAAACCTGAGACCCTCCCTATAGCATGAGATGTGATATCCAACTCCTTCCCATTCCAATCTTGAGACCCTTCCGATAGCATGAGATGTGATATCCAACTCCTTCCAATTCCAACCTGTGACCCTTCCTATAGCATGAGATGGGATATCCAACTCCTTCCAAATCCAATCCTGAGACCCTTCCGATAGCATGAGATGTGATATCTCAAGGCCTCTAATACCAAACCTGAGATCCTTCCTCTAACATGAAATGTGCTATCCAACTCCTTCCCCTTCCAAACCTGAGAGCCTTCCTATAGCATGAGATATGATATCCAAGTCCTTCCCATTCCAATCCTGAGACCCTTCCTATAACATGAAATGTGATATCCAACTCCTTCCCATTCCAACCTGAGACCCTTCCTATAGCATGAGATGGGATATCCAACTTCTTCCAAATCCAATGCTGATACCCTTCCGATAGCATGAGATGTGATATCCCAATGCTTCTACCAAACCTGAGACCCATACTATGGCATGAGATGTGATATCAAACTCCTTCCCATTCCAATCCTGAGACCCTTCTTATACCATGAGACTTGATATCTCAATGCTTCTAATACCAAACCTGAGACCCGACCTATAACATGAGATGTGATATCCAACTCCTTCCCATTCCAATCCTGAGACCCTTCCGAAATCATGAGATTTGTTATCTCAATGCTTCTAATATCAAACTTGAGACCCTCCCTATAGCATGAGATGTGACATCCAAGTCCTTCCCATTCCAATCCTGAGACCCTTCCTATAGCATGACATGTGATATCTCTATGCTTCTAATACCAAACCTGAGACCATTCCTATAACATGAGATGGGATATCCAACTCCTTCCCATTCCAATCCTGAGACCCTTCCGATAGCAGAGATGTGATATCTCAATGCTTATACCAAACCTGAGACCCTTCCTATGGCCTGAGATGTCATATACAACTCCTTCCCATTCCAATCCTGAGACCCTTCCTTTAGCATGAGATGTGATATCTCAATGCTTATACCAAATCTGAGACCATTCCTATAGCATGAGATGTGATATCCAATTCCTTCCCATTCCAATCCTGAGACCCTTCCTATAGCATGAGATGTGATATCTCAATGCTTATACCAAACCTGAGAGCCTACCTATAGCATGAGATGTGATATCCAAGTCCATCCCATTCCAATACTTAGACCCTTCCTACAGCATGCGATGTGATATTTCAATGATTCTAATACCAAACCAGAGACTCTTCCTATAACATGAGATGGGATATCCAACTCCTTCCCATTACAATCCTGAGCCGCTTCCGATAGCAGAGATGTGATATCTCAATGCTTATACCAAACCTGAGACCCTTCCTATAACATGAGATGTGATATCCAACTCCTTCCCGTTCCAAACCTGAGACACTAACTATAGCATATGTGATATCCAACTGCTTCCCATTCCAAACATGAGACCCTTCCTATAGCAAGAAAGTAATATCCAACTCCTCCCCATTCCAATCCTGAGACCCTTCCTATAGCATGAGATGTGATATCTCAATCCTTCTAATACCAAACCTGAGACCCTTCTTATAACATGAGATGTCATATACAACTCCTTCCCAATCCAATCCTGAGACCCTTCCTATAGCATGAGATGTGATATCTCAATGCTTATACCAAATCTGAGACCCTTCCTATAGCATGAAATGTGATATCCAACTCCTTCCCATTCCAATCCTGAGACCCTTCCTATAGCATAAGATGTGATGTCTCAATGCTTCTAATACCAAACCTGAGATCCTTCCAATAACATGAGATGTGATATCCAACTCCTTCCCATTCCAATCCTGAGACCCTTATGATAGCATGAGATGTGATATCTCAATGCCTCTAATACCAAACCTGAGATACTTCCGATAGCATGAGATGTGATATCTCAATGCTTCTAATACCAAACCTGAGATCCTTCCTATAACATGAGATGTGATTTCCAAATCCTTCCCCTTCCAAACCTGAGACCCTCCATTTAGCCTGAGATGTGATATACAACTCCTTCCCATTCCAATCCTGAGACCCTTCTGATAGAATGAGATGTGATATCTCAATGCCTCTAATACCAAACCTGAGATCCTATCTCTAACATGAAATGTGATATCCATCTCCTTCCCTTTCCAAACCTGAGGCCCTGCCTATAGCATGAGATGTGATATCCAAGTCCTTCCCATTCCAATCCTGAGACCCTTCCTATAGCATGTGATGTGATATCTCAATACTTATACCAAACCTGAGACACTTCCTATGGCATGAGATGTCATATACAACTCCTTCCCATTCCAATCCTGAGACCCTTCCTATAGCATGAGATGTGATATCTCAATGCTTATACCAAACCTGAGACCCTTCCTATAGCTTGAGATGTGATATCCAACTCCTTCCCATTCCAATCCTGAGACCCTTCCTATAGCATGAGATGTGATATCTCAAGGCCTCTAATACCAAACCTGAGATCCTTCCTCTAACATGAAATGTGATATCCAACTCCTTCCCCTTCCAAACCTGAGAGCCTTCCTATAGCATGAGATATGATATCCAAGTCCTTCCCATTCCAATCCTGAGACCCTTCCTATAACATGAAATGTGATATCCAACTCCTTCCCATTCCAACCTGAGAACCTTCCTATAGCATGAGATGGGATATCCAACTTCTTCCAAATCCAATACTGATACCCTTCCGATAGCATGAGATGTGATATCCCAATGCTTCTACCAAACCTGAGACCCATACTATGGCTTAGATGTGATATCAAACTCCTTCCCATTCCAATCCTGAGACCCTTCCTATAGCTTGAGGTGTGATATCCAACTCCTTCCCATTCCAATCCTGAGACCCTTCTTATACCATGAGACTTGATATCTCAATGCTTCTAATACCAAACCTGAGACCCGACCTATAACATGAGATGTGATATCCAACTCCTTCCCATTCCAATCCTGAGACCCTTCTGATATCATGAGATTTGTTATCTCAATGCT
Organism: Ambystoma mexicanum; assembly: GCF_040938575.1. Lineage (NCBI taxonomy): Eukaryota > Metazoa > Chordata > Amphibia > Caudata > Ambystomatidae > Ambystoma > Ambystoma mexicanum. The sequence goes on from NC_090936.1 coordinate 347,472,817, forward strand.
TCTAATATCAAACTTGAGACCCTCCCTATAGCATGAGATGTGACATCCAAGTCCTTCCCATTCCAATCCTGAGACCCTTCCTATAGCATGAGATGTGATATCTCTATGCTTCTAATACCAAACCTGAGACCATTCCTATAACATGAGATGGGATATCCAACTCCTTCCCATTCCAATCCTGAGACCCTTCCGATAGCAGAGATGTGATATCTCAATGCTTATACCAAACCTGAGACCCTTCCTATGGCGTGAGATGTCATATACAACTCCTTCCCATTCCAATCCTGAGACCCTTCCTTTAGCATGAGATGTGATATCTCAATGCTTATACCAAATCTGAGACCATTCCTATAGCATGAGATGTGATATCCAATTCCTTCCCATTCCAATCCTGAGACCCTTCCTATAGCATGAGATGTGATATCTCAATGCTTATACCAAACCTGAGAGCCTACCTATAGCATGAGATGTGATATCCAAGTCCATCCCATTTCAATCCTTAGACCCTTCCTACAGCATGCGATGTGATATTTCAATGATTCTAATACCAAACCAGAGACTCTTCCTATAACATGAGATGGGATATCCAACTCCTTCCCATTACAATCCTGAGCCGCTTCCGATAGCAGAGATGTGATATCTCAATGCTTATACCAAACCTGAGACCCTTCCTATAACATGAGATGTGATATCCAACTCCTTCCCGTTCCAAACCTGAGACACTAACTATAGCATATCTGATATCCAACTGCTTCCCATTCCAAACATGAGACCCTTCCTATAGCAAGAAAGTAATATCCAACTCCTACCCATTCCAATCCTGAGACCCTTCCTTTAGCATGAGATGTGATATCCAAATCCTTCACATTCCAATCCTGAGACCCTTCCTATAGCATGAGATGTGATATCTCAATGCTTCTAATACCAAACCTGAGATCCTTCCTATAACATGAGATGTGATATCCAATTCCTTCCCATTCCAAACCTGAGACCCTTCCTATTGGATGAGATGTGATATCCAACTCCTTCCCATTCCAACCCTGAGACCCTTCCTATAGCATGAGATGTGATGTCTCAATGCTTCTAATACCAAACCTGAGATCCTTCCTATAACATGAGATGTGATATCCAATTCCTTCCCATTCCAAACCTGAGACCCTTCCTATTGGATGAGATGTGATATCCAACTCCTTCCATTCCAATCCTGAGACCCGTCCTATAGCATGAGATGTGATATCTCAATGCTTATACCAAACCTGAGACTCTTCCTATAGCATGAGATGTGATATCCAACTACTTCCCATTCCAATCCTGAGACCCTTCCTATAGCATGAGATGTGATATCTCAATGCTTCTAATACCAAACCTGAGATCCTTCCTCTAACATGAAATGTGATATCCAACTCCTTCCCTTTCCAAACCTAAGAGCCTATCTATAGCATGAGATGTGATATCCAAGTCCTTCCCATTCCAATCCTTAGACCCTTCCTACAGCATGCAATATGATATCTCAATGATTCTAATAACAAACCTGAGACCCGTCCTATAGCATGAGATATGATATCCAACTCCTTCCCATTCCAATCCTGAGACCCTTCCTATAACATGAAATGTAATATCCAACTCCTTCCCATTCCAACCTGAGACCCTTCCTATAGCATGAGATGGGATATCCAACTTCTTCCAAATCCAATACTGGTACCCTTCCGATAGCATGAGATGTGATATCCCAATGCTTCTACCAAACCTGAGACCCATACTATGGCATGAGATGTGATATCAAACTCCTTCCCATTCCAATCCTGAGACCCTTCCTATAGCTTGAGGTGTGATATCCAACTCCTTCCCATTCCAATTCTGAGACCCTTCTTATACCATGAGACTTGATATCTCAATGCTTCTAATACCAAACCTGAGACCCGTCCTATAACATGAGATGTGATATCCAAATCCTTCCCCTTCCAAACCTTAGACCCTTCCTTTATCATGAGATGTGGTATCCAACTCCTTCCCATTCCAATCCTGAGACCCTTCCGATATCATGAGATTTGTTATCTCAATGCTTCTAATATCAAACTTGAGACCCTCCCTATAGCATGAGATGTGACATCCAAGTCCTTCCCATTCCAATCCTGAGACCCTTCCTATAGCATGAGATGTGATATCTCTATGCTTCTAATACCAAACCTGAGACCCTTCCTATAACATGAGATGGGATATCCAACTCCTTCCCATTCCAATCCTGAGACCCTTCCGATAGCAGAGATGTGATATTTCAATGCTTATACCAAACCTGAGACCCTTCCTATGGCCTGAGATGTCATATACAACTCCTTCCCATTCCAATCCTGAGACCCTTCCTTTAGCATGAGATGTGATATCTCAATGCTTATACCAAATCTGAGACCCTTCCTATAGAGCATGAGATGTGATATCCAAATCCTTCCCATTCCAATCCTGAGACCCTTCCTATAGCATGAGATGTGATATCTCAATGCTTATACCAAACCTGAGAGCCTACCTATAGCATGAGATGTGATATCCAAGTCCATCCCATTCCAATCCTTAGACCCTTCCTACAGCATGCGATGTGATATCTCAATGATTCTAATACCAAACCAGAGACTCTTACTATAACATGAGATGGGATATCCAACTCCTTCCCATTCCAATCCTGAGCCGCTTCCGATAGCAGAGATGTGATATCTCAATGCTTATACCAAACCTGAGACCCTTCCTATAACATGAGATGTGATATCCAACTCCTTCCCGTTCCAAACCTGAGACACTAACTATAGCATATGTGATATCCAACTCCTTCCCATTCCAAACATGAGACCCTTCCTATAGCAAGAAAGTAATATCCAACTCCTACCCATTCCAATCCTGTGACCCTTCCTATAGCAAGAGATGTGATATCCAAATCCTTCCCATTCCAATCCTGAGACCCTTCCTATAACATGAGATGTGATATCCAACTCCTTCCCATTCCAACCTGAGACACTTACTATAGCATGAGAAGGGATATCCAACTCCTTCCCAATCCAATCCTGAGACCCTTCCGATAGCAGAGATGTGATATCTCAATGCTTATACCAAACCTGAGACCCTTCCTATAACATGAGATGTGATATCCAACTCCTTCCCGTTCCAAAACTGAGACACTAACTATAGCATATGTGATATCCAACTGCTTCCCATTCCAAACATGAGACCCTTCCTATAGCAAGAAAGTAATATCCAACTCCTACCCATTCCAATCCTGAGACCCTTCCTTTAGCATGAGATGTGATATCCAAATCCTTCACATTCCAATCCTGAGACCCTTCCTATAGCATGAGATGTGATATCTCAATGCTTCTAATACCAAACCTGAGATCCTTCCTATAACATGAGATGTGATATCCAATTCCTTCCCATTCCAAACCTGAGACCCTTCCTATTGGATGAGATGTGATATCCAACTCCTTCCCATTCCAACCCTGAGACCCTTCCTATAGCATGAGATGTGATGTCTCAATGCTTCTAATACCAAACCTGAGATCCTTCCTATAACATGAGATGTGATATCCAACTCCTTCCATTCCAATCCTGAGACCCGTCCTATAGCATGAGATGTGATATCTCAATGCTTATACCAAACCTGAGACCCTTCCTATAGCATGAGATGTGATATCCAACTACTTCCCATTCCAATCCTGAGACCCTTCCTATAGCATGAGATGTGATATCTCAATGCTTCTAATACCAAACCTGAGATCCTTCCTCTAACATGAAATGTGATATCCAACTCCTTCCCTTTCCAAACCTAAGAGCCTATCTATAGCATGAGATGTGATATCCAAGTCCTTCCCATTCCAATCCTTAGACCCTTCCTACAGCATGCAATATGATATCTCAATGATTCTAATAACAAACCTGAGACCCGTCCTATAGCATGAGATATGATATCCAACTCCTTCCCATTCCAATCCTGAGACCCTTCCTATAACATGAAATGTGATATCCAACTCCTTCCCATTCCAACCTGAGACCCTTCCTATAGCATGAGATGGGATATCCAACTTCTTCCAAATCCAATACTGATACCCTTCCGATAGCATGAGATGTGATATCCCAATGCTTCTACCAAACCTGAGACCCATACTATGGCATGAGATGTGATATCAAACTCCTTCCCATTCCAATCCTGAGACTCTTCCTATAGCTTGAGGTGTGATATCCAACTCCTTCCCATTCCAATTCTGAGACCCTTCTTATACCATGAGACTTGATATCTCAATGCTTCTAATACCAAACCTGAGACCCGTCCTATAACATGAGATGTGATATCCAAATCCTTCCCCTTCCAAACCTTAGACCCTTCCTTTATCATGAGATGTGGTATCCAATTCCTTCCCATTCCAATCCTGAGACCCTTCCGATATCATGAGATTTGTTATCTCAATGCTTCTAATATCAAACTTGAGACCCTCCCTATAGCATGAGATGTGACATCCAAGTCCTTCCCATTCCAATCCTGAGACCCTTCCTATAGCATGAGATGTGATATCTCTATGCTTCTAATACCAAACCTGAGACCCTTCCTATAACATGAGATGGGATATCCAACTCCTTCCCATTCCAATCCTGAGACCCTTCCGATAGCAGAGATGTGATATCTCAATGCTTATACCAAACCTGAGACCCTTCCTATGGCCTGAGATGTCATATACAACTCCTTCCCATTCCAATCCTGAGACCCTTCCTTTAGCATGAGATGTGATATCTCAATGCTTATACCAAATCTGAGACCCTTCCTATAGAGCATGAGATGTGATATCCAAATCCTTCCCATTCCAATCCTGAGACCCTTCCTATAGCATGAGATGTGATATCTCAATGCTTATACCAAACCTGAGAGCCTACCTATAGCATGAGATGTGATATCCAAGTCCATCCCATTCCAATCCTTAGACCCTTCCTACAGCATGCGATGTGATATCTCAATGATTCTAATACCAAACCAGAGACTCTTACTATAACATGAGATGGGATATCCAACTCCTTCCCATTCCAATCCTGAGCCGCTTCCGATAGCAGAGATGTGATATCTCAATGCTTATACCAAACCTGAGACCCTTCCTATAACATGAGATGTGATATCCAACTCCTTCCCGTTCCAAACCTGAGACACTAACTATAGCATGTGTGATATCCAACTCCTTCCCATTCCAAACATGAGACCCTTCCTATAGCAAGAAAGTAATATCCAACTCCTACGCATTCCAATCCTGTGACCCTTCCTATAGCAAGAGATGTGATATCCAAATCCTTCCCATTCCAATCCTGAGACCCTTCCTATAACATGAGATGCGATATCCAACTCCTTCCCATTCCAACCTGAGACACTTCCTATAGCATGAGAAGGGATATCCAACTCCTTCCCAATCCAATCCTGAGACCCTTCCGATAGCAGAGATGTGATATCTCAATGCTTATACCAAACCTGAGACCCTTCCTATAACATGAGATGTGATATCCAACTCCTTCCCGTTCCAAACCTGAGACACTAACTATAGCATATGTGATATCCAACTGCTTCCCATTCCAAACATGAGACCCTTCCTATAGCAAGAAAGTAATATCCAACTCCTACCCATTCCAATCCTGAGACCCTTCCTTTAGCATGAGATGTGATATCCAAATCCTTCACATTCCAATCCTGAGACCCTTCCTATAGCATGAGATGTGATATCTCAATGCTTCTAATACCAAACCTGAGATCCTTCCTATAACATGAGATGTGATATCCAATTCCTTCCCATTCCAAACCTGAGACCGTTCCTATTGGATGAGATGTGATATCCAACTCCTTCCGATTCCAACCCTGAGACCCTTCCTATAGCATGAGATGTGATGTCTCAATGCTTCTAATACCAAACCTGAGATACTTCCTATAACATGAGATGTGATATCCAACTCCTTCCATTCCAATCCTGAGACCCGTCCTATAGCATGAGATGTGATATCTCAATGCTTATACCAAACCTGAGACCCTTCCTATAGCATGAGATGTGATATCCAACTACTTCCCATTCCAATCCTGAGACCCTTCCTATAGCATGAGATGTGATATCTCAATGCTTATACCAAACCTGAGACCCTTCCTATAGCATGAGATGTGATATCCAACTACTTCCCATTCCAATCCTGAGACCCTTCCTATAGCATGAGATGTGATATCTCAATGCTTCTAATACCAAACCTGAGATCCTTCCTCTAACATGAAATGTGATATCCAACTCCTTCCCTTTCCAAACCTAAGAGCCTATCTATAGCATGAGATGTGATATCCAAGTCCTTCCCATTCCAACCCTTAGACCCTTCCTACAGCATGCAATATGATATCTCAATGATTCTAATAACAAACCTGAGACCCGTCCTATAACATGAGATGGGATATCCAACTCCTTCCCATTCCAATCCTGAGACACTTCCGATAGCAGAGATGTGATATCTCAATGCTTATACCAAACCTGAGACCCTTCCTATAACATGAGATGTGATATCCAAATCCTTCCCGTTCCAAACCTGAGACCCTTCCTTTAGCATGAGATGTGATATCCAGCTCCTTCCCATTCCAATCCTGAGACACTTCCGATAGCATGAGATGTGATATCTCAATGCTTCTAATATCAAAACTGAGACCCTCCCTATAGCATGATATGTGATATCTAAGTCCTTCCCATTCCAATCCTGAGACACTCCCTATAGCATGAGATGTGATATCCAACTCTTTCCCATTCCAATCCTGAGACCCTTCCTATAGCATGAGATATGATATCTCAATACTTCTAATACCAAACGTGAGATCCTTCCGATAACATGAGATGTGATATCCAAATCCTTCCCCTTCCAAACCTGAGACCCTCCCTTTAGCATGAGATGTGATACCCAACTCCCTCCCATTCCAATCCTGAGACCCTTCTGATAGCATGAGATTTGATATCTCAATGCTTCTAATACCAAACCTGAGATCCTTCCGACAGCATGAGATGTGATATCTCAATGCTTCTAATACCAAACCTGAGATCCTTCCTATAACATGAGATGTGATATCCGAATCCTTCCCCTTCCAAACCTGAGACCCTCCCTTTAGCATGAGATGATATCCAACTCTTTCCCATTCCATTCCTGAGACCCTTCTGATAGCAGAGATGTGATATCTCAATGCCTCTAATACCAAACCTGAGATCCTACCTCTAACATGAAATGTGATATCCAACTCTTTCCCCTTCCAAACCTGAGACCCTTCCTATAGCATGAGATGTGATGTCTCAATGCTTCTAATACCAAACCTGAGATCCTTCCTATAACATGAGATGTGATATCCAACTCCTTCCATTCCAATCCTGAGACCCGTCCTATAGCATGAGATGTGATATCTCAATGCTTATACCAAACCTGAGACCCTTCCTATAGCATGAGATGTGATATCCAACTACTTCCCATTCCAATCCTGAGACCCTTCCTATAGCATGAGATGTGATATCTCAATGCCTCTAATACCAAACCTGAGATCCTTCCTCTAACATGAAATGTGATATCCAACTCCTTCCCTTTCCAAACCTAAGAGCCTATCTATAGCATGAGATGTGATATCCAAGTCCTTCCCATTCCAACCCTTAGACCCTTCCTACAGCATGCAATATATCTCAATGATTCTAATAAAAAACCTGCGACCCGTCCTATAACATGAGATGTGATATCCAACTCCTTCCCGTTCCAAACCTGAGACCCTTCCTTTAGCATGAGATGTGATATCCAGCTCCTTCCCATTCCAATCTTGATACACTTCCGATAGCATGAGATGTGATATCTCAATGCTTCTAATATCAAAACTGAGACCCTTCCTATAGCATGAGATGTGATATCTCAATGCTTCTACCAAACCTGAGACCCATCCTTTAGCATGAGATGTGATATCCAACTCCTTCCCATTCCAATCCTGAGACCCTTCCTATAGCATGAGATGTGATATCTCATTACTTCTAATACCAAACCTGAGATCCTTCCGATAACATGAGATGTGATATCTCAATACTTCTAATACCAAACCTGAGATCCATCCTATAACATGAGATGTGATATCCAAATCCTTCGCCTTCCAAACCTGAGACCCTCCCGTTAGCATTAGATGTGATATCCAACTCCTTCCCATTCCAATCCTGAGACCCTTCTGATAGCATAAGATATATCTCAATGCTTCTATACCAAACCTGAGATCCTTCCGATAGCATGAGATGTGATATCTCAATACTTATAATACCAAACCTGAGATCCTTCCTATAACATGAGATGTGATATCCAAATCCTTATCTTCCAAACCTGAGACCCTCCCTTTAGCATGAGATGTGATATCCAACTCCTTCCCATTCCAATCCTGAGACTCTTCTGATACCATAAGATATGATATCTCAATGCTTCTATACCAAACCTGAGATCCTACCTCTAACATGAAATGTGATATCCAACTCTTTCCCCTTGCAAACCTGAGAGCCTTCCTATAGCATGAGATGTGATATCCAAGTCCTTCCCATTCCAATCCTGAGACCCTTCCTATAACATGAGATGTGATATCCAACTCCTTCCCATTCCAACCTGAGACCCTTCCTATAGCAAGAGATGTGATATCCAAATCCTTCCCATTCCAATCCTGAGACCCTTCCTATAACATGAGATGCGATATCCAACTCCTTCCCATTCCAACCTGAGACACTTCCTATAGCATGAGAAGGGATATCCAACTCCTTCCCAATCCAATCCTGAGACCCTTCCGATAGCAGAGATGTGATATCTCAATGCTTATACCAAACCTGAGACCCTTCCTATAACATGAGATGTGATATCCAACTCCTTCCCGTTCCAAACCTGAGACACTAACTATAGCATGTGTGATATCCAACTCCTTCCCATTCCAAACATGAGACCCTTCCTATAGCAAGAAAGTAATATCCAACTCCTACCCATTCCAATCCTGTGACCCTTCCTATAGCAAGAGATGTGATATCCAAATCCTTCCCATTCCAATCCTGAGACCCTTCCTATAACATGAGATGCGATATCCAACTCCTTCCCATTCCAACCTGAGACACTTCCTATAGCATGAGAAGGGATATCCAACTCCTTCCCAATCCAATCCTGAGACCCTTCCGATAGCAGAGACGTGATATCTCAATGTTCTACCAAACCTGAGACCCTACCTTTAGCATGAGATGTGATATCCAAATCCTTCACATTCCAATCCTGAGACCCTTCCTATAGCATGAGATGTGATATCTCAATGCTTCTAATACCAAACCTGAGATCCTTCCTATAACATAAGATGTGATATCCAATTCCTTCCCATTCCAAACCTGAGACCCTTCCTATTGGATGAGAGGTGATATCCAACTCCTTCCCATTCCAACCCTGAGACCCTTCCTATAGCATGAGATGTGATGTCTCAATGCTTCTAATACCAAACCTGAGATCCTTCCTATAACATGAGATGTGATATCCAACTCCTTCCATTCCAATCCTGAGACCCGTCCTATAGCATGAGATGTGATATCTCAATGCTTATACCAAACCTGAGACCCTTCCTATAGCATGAGATGTGATATCCAACTACTTCCCATTCCAATCCTGAGACCCTTCCTATAGCATGAGATGTGATATCTCAATGCTTCTAATACCAAACCTGAGATCCTTCCTCTAACATGAAATTTGATATCCAACTCCTTCCCTTTCCAAACCTAAGAGCCTAACTATAGCATGAGATGTGATATCCAAGTCCTTCCCATTCCAACCCTTAGACCCTTCCTACAGCATGCAATATGATATCTCAATGATTCTAATAACAAACCTGAGACCCGTCCTATAACATGAGATGGGATATCCAACTCCTTCCCATTCCAATCCTGAGACACTTCCGATAGCAGAGATGTGATATCTCAATGCTTATACCAAACCTGAGACTCTTCCTATAACATGAGATGTGATATCCAAATCCTTCCCGTTCCAAACCTGAGACCCTTCCTTTAGCATGAGATGTGATATCCAGCTCCTTCCCATTCCAATCCTGAGACACTTCCGATAGCATGAGATGTGATATCTCAATGCTTCTAATATCAAAACTGAGACCCTCCCTATAGCATGATATGTGATATCTAAGTCCTTCCCATTCCAATCCTGAGACACTCCCTATAGCATGAGATGTGATATCCAACTCTTTCCCATTCCAATCCTGAGACCCTTCCTATAGCATGAGATATGATATCTCAATACTTCTAATACCAAACGTGAGATCCTTCCGATAACATGAGATGTGATATCCAAATCCTTCCCCTTCCAAACCTGAGACCCTCCCTTTAGCATGAGATGTGATACCCAACTCCCTCCCATTCCAATCCTGAGACCCTTCTGATAGCATGAGATTTGATATCTCAATGCTTCTAATACCAAACCTGAGATCCTTCCTATAACATGAGATGTGATATCCGAATCCTTCCCCTTCCAAACCTGAGACCCTCCCTTTAGCATGAGATGATATCCAACTCTTTCCCATTCCATTCCTGAGACCCTTCTGATAGCAGAGATGTGATATCTCAATGCCTCTAATACCAAACCTGAGATCCTACCTCTAACATGAAATGTGATATCCAACTCTTTCCCCTTCCAAACCTGAGACCCTTCCTATAGCATGAGATGTGATGTCTCAATGCTTCTAATACCAAACCTGAGATCCTTCCTATAACATGAGATGTGATATCCAACTCCTTCCATTCCAATCCTGAGACCCGTCCTATAGCATGAGATGTGATATCTCAATGCTTATACCAAACCTGAGACCCTTCCTATAGCATGAGATGTGATATCCAACTACTTCCCATTCCAATCCTGAGACCCTTCCTATAGCATGAGATGTGATATCTCAATGCCTCTAATACCAAACCTGAGATCCTTCCTCTAACATGAAATGTGATATCCAACTCCTTCCCTTTCCAAACCTAAGAGCCTATCTATAGCATGAGATGTGATATCCAAGTCCTTCCCATTCCAACCCTTAGACCCTTCCTACAGCATGCAATATATCTCAATGATTCTAATAAAAAACCTGCGACCCGTCCTATAACATGAGATGTGATATCCAACTCCTTCCCGTTCCAAACCTGAGACCCTTCCTTTAGCATGAGATGTGATATCCAGCTCCTTCCCATTCCAATCTTGAGACACTTCCGATAGCATGAGATGTGATATCTCAATGCTTCTAATATCAAAACTGAGACCCTTCCTATAGCATGAGATGTGATATCTCAATGCTTCTACCAACCCTGAGACCCATCCTTTAGCATGAGATGTGATATCCAACTCCTTCCCATTCCAATCCTGAGACCCTTCCTATAGCATGAGATGTGATATCTCATTACTTCTAACACCAAACCTGAGATCCTTCCGATAACATGAGATGTGATATCTCAATACTTCTAATACCAAACCTGAGATCCATCCTATAACATGAGATGTGATATCCAAATCCTTCGCCTTCCAAACCTGAGACCCTCCCGTTAGCATTAGATGTGATATCCAACTCCTTCCCATTCCAATCCTGAGACCCTTCTGATAGCATAAGATATATCTCAATGCTTCTATACCAAACCTGAGATCCTTCCGATAGCATGAGATGTGATATCTCAATACTTATAATACCAAACCTGAGATCCTTCCTATAACATGAGATGTGATATCCAAATCCTTATCTTCCAAACCTGAGACCCTCCCTTTAGCATGAGATGTGATATCCAACTCCTTCCCATTCCAATCCTGAGACTCTTCTGATACCATAAGATATGATATCTCAATGCTTCTATACCAAACCTGAGATCCTTCTGATAGCATGAGATGTGATATCTCAATACTTCTAATACCAAACCTGAGATCCTACCTCTAACATGAAATGTGATATCCAACTCTTTCCCCTTGCAAACCTGAGAGCCTTCCTATAGCATGAGATGTGATATCCAAGTCCTTCCCATTCCAATCCTGAGACCCTTCCTATAACATGAGATGTGATATCCAACTCCTTCCCATTCCAACCTGAGACCCTTCCTATAGCAAGAGATGTGATATCCAAATCCGTCCCATTCCAATCCTGAGACCCTTCCTATAACATGAGATGCGATATCCAACTCCTTCCCATTCCAACCTGAGACACTTCCTATAGCATGAGAAGGGATATCCAACTCCTTCCCAATCCAATCCTGAGACCCTTCCGATAGCAGAGATGTGATATCTCAATGCTTATACCAAACCTGAGACCCTTCCTATAACATGAGATGTGATATCCAACTCCTTCCCGTTCCAAACCTGAGACACTAACTATAGCATGTGTGATATCCAACTCCTTCCCATTCCAAACATGAGACCCTTCCTATAGCAAGAAAGTAATATCCAACTCCTACCCATTCCAATCCTGTGACCCTTCCTATAGCAAGAGATGTGATATCCAAATCCTTCCCATTCCAATCCTGAGACCCTTCCTATAACATGAGATGCGATATCCAACTCCTTCCCATTCCAACCTGAGACACTTCCTATAGCATGAGAAGGGATATCCAACTCCTTCCCAATCCAATCCTGAGACCCTTCCGATAGCAGAGACGTGATATCTCAATGTTCTACCAAACCTGAGACCCTTCCTTTAGCATGAGATGTGATATCCAAATCCTTCACATTCCAATCCTGAGACCCTTCCTATAGCATGAGATGTGATATCTCAATGCTTCTAATACCAAACCTGAGATCCTTCCTATAACATAAGATGTGATATCCAATTCCTTCCCATTCCAAACCTGAGACCCTTCCTATTGGATGAGAGGTGATATCCAACTCCTTCCCATTCCAACCCTGAGACCCTTCCTATAGCATGAGATGTGATGTCTCAATGCTTCTAATACCAAACCTGAGATCCTTCCTATAACATGAGATGTGATATCCAACTCCTTCCATTCCAATCCTGAGACCCGTCCTATAGCATGAGATGTGATATCTCAATGCTTATACCAAACCTGAGACCCTTCCTATAGCATGAGATGTGATATCCAACTACTTCCCATTCCAATCCTGAGACCCTTCCTATAGCATGAGATGTGATATCTCAATGCTTCTAATACCAAACCTGAGATCCTTCCTCTAACATGAAATGTGATATCCAACTCCTTCCCTTTCCAAACCTGAGCCTATCTATAGCATGAGATGTGATATCCAAGTCCTTCCCATTCCAACCCTTAGACCCTTCCTACAGCATGCAATATGATATCTCAATGATTCTAATAACAAACCTGAGACCCGTCCTATAACATGAGATGGGATATCCAACTCCTTCCCATTCCAATCCTGAGACACTTCCGATAGCAGAGATGTGATATCTCAATGCTTATACCAAACCTGAGACCCTTCCTATAACATGAGATGTGATATCCAAATCCTTCCCGTTCCAAACCTGAGACCCTTCCTTTAGCATGAGATGTGATATCCAGCTCCTTCCCATTCCAATCCTGAGACACTTCCGATAGCATGAGATGTGATATCTCAATGCTTCTAATATCAAAACGGAGACCCTCCCTATAGCATGATATGTGATATCTAAGTCCTTCCCATTCCAATCCTGAGACACTCCCTATAGCATGAGATGTGATATCCAACTCTTTCCCATTCCAATCCTGAGACCCTTCCTATAGCATGAGATATGATATCTCAATACTTCTAATACCAAACGTGAGATCCTTCCGATAACATGAGATGTGATATCCAAATCCTTCCCCTTCCAAACCTGAGACCCTCCCTTTAGCATGAGATGTGATACCCAACTCCCTCCCATTCCAATCCTGAGACCCTTCTGATAGCATGAGATTTGATATCTCAATGCTTCTAATACCAAACCTGAGATCCTTCCTATAACATGAGATGTGATATCCGAATCCTTACCCTTCCAAACCTGAGACCCTCCCTTTAGCATGAGATGATATCCAACTCTTTCCCATTCCATTCCTGAGACCCTTCTGATAGCAGAGATGTGATATCTCAATGCCTCTAATACCAAACCTGAGATCCTACCTCTAACATGAAATGTGATATCCAACTCTTTCCCCTTCCAAACCTGAGACCCTTCCTATAGCATGAGATGTGATGTCTCAATGCTTCTAATACCAAACCTGAGATCCTTCCTATAACATGAGATGTGATATCCAACTCCTTCCATTCCAATCCTGAGACCCGTCCTATAGCATGAGATGTGATATCTCAATGCTTATACCAAACCTGAGACCCTTCCTATAGCATGAGATGTGATATCCAACTACTTCCCATTCCAATCCTGAGACCCTTCCTATAGCATGAGATGTGATATCTCAATGCCTCTAATACCAAACCTGAGATCCTTCCTCTAACATGAAATGTGATATCCATCTCCTTCCCTTTCCAAACCTAAGAGCCTATCTATAACATAAGATGTGATATCCAATTCCTTCCCATTCCAAACCTGAGACCCTTCCTATTGGATGAGAGGTGATATCCAACTCCTTCCCATTCCAACCCTGAGACCCTTCCTATAGCATGAGATGTGATGTCTCAATGCTTCTAATACCAAACCTGAGATCCTTCCTATAACATGAGATGTGATATCCAACTCCTTCCATTCCAATCCTGAGACCCGTCCTATAGCATGAGATGTGATATCTCAATGCTTATACCAAACCTGAGACCCTTCCTATAGCATGAGATGTGATATCCAACTACTTCCCATTCCAATCCTGAGACCCTTCCTATAGCATGAGATGTGATATCTCAATGCTTCTAATACCAAACCTGAGATCCTTCCTCTAACATGAAATGTGATATCCAACTCCTTCCCTTTCCAAACCTAAGAGCCTATCTATAGCATGAGATGTGATATCCAAGTCCTTCCCATTCCAACCCTTAGACCCTTCCTACAGCATGCAATATGATATCTCAATGATTCTAATAACAAACCTGAGACCCGTCCTATAACATGAGATGGGATATCCAACTCCTTCCCATTCCAATCCTGAGACACTTCCGATAGCAGAGATGTGATATCTCAATGCTTATACCAAACCTGAGACCCTTCCTATAACATGAGATGTGATATCCAAATCCTTCCCGTTCCAAACCTGAGACCCTTCCTTTAGCATGAGATGTGATATCCAGCTCCTTCCCATTCCAATCCTGAGACACTTCCGATAGCATGAGATGTGATATCTCAATGCTTCTAATATCAAAACTGAGACCCTCCCTATAGCATGATATGTGATATCTAAGTCCTTCCCATTCCAATCCTGAGACACTCACTATAGCATGAGATGTGATATCCAACTCTTTCCCATTCCAATCCTGAGACCCTTCCTATAGCATGAGATATGATATCTCAATACTTCTAATACCAAACGTGAGATCCTTCCGATAACATGAGATGTGATATCCAAATCCTTCCCCTTCCAAACCTGAGACCCTCCCTTTAGCATGAGATGTGATACCCAACTCCCTCCCATTCCAATCCTGAGACCCTTCTGATAGCATGAGATTTGATATCTCAATGCTTCTAATACCAAACCTGAGATCCTTCCTATAACATGAGATGTGATATCCGAATCCTTCCCCTTCCAAACCTGAGACCCTCCCTTTAGCATGAGATGATATCCAACTCTTTCCCATTCCATTCCTGAGACCCTTCTGATAGCAGAGATGTGATATCTCAATGCCTCTAATACCAAACCTGAGATCCTACCTCTAACATGAAATGTGATATCCAACTCTTTCCCCTTCCAAACCTGAGACCCTTCCTATAGCATGAGATGTGATGTCTCAATGCTTCTAATACCAAACCTGAGATCCTTCCTATAACATGAGATGTGATATCCAACTCCTTCCATTCCAATCCTGAGACCCGTCCTATAGCATGAGATGTGATATCTCAATGCTTATACCAAACCTGAGACCCTTCCTATAGCATGAGATGTGATATCCAACTACTTCCCATTCCAATCCTGAGACCCTTCCTATAGCATGAGATGTGATATCTCAATGCCTCTAATACCAAACCTGAGATCCTTCCTCTAACATGAAATGTGATATCCATCTCCTTCCCTTTCCAAACCTAAGAGCCTATCTATAGCATGAGATGTGATATCCAAGTCCTTCCCATTCCAACCCTTAGACCCTTCCTACAGCATGCAATATATCTCAATGATTCTAATAAAAAACCTGCGACCCATCCTATAACATGAGATGTGATATCCAACTCCTTCCCGTTCCAAACCTGAGACCCTTCCTTTAGCATGAGATGTGATATCCAGCTCCTTCCCATTGCAATCTTGAGACACTTCCGATAGCATGAGATGTGATATCTCAATGCTTCTAATATCAAAACTGAGACCCTTCCTATAGCATGAGATGTGATATCTCAATGCTTCTACCAAACCTGAGACCCATCCTTTAGCATGAGATGTGATATCCAACTCCTTCCCATTCCAATCCTGAGACCCTTCCTATAGCATGAGATGTGATATCTCATTACTTCTAATACCAAACCTGAGATCCTTCCGATAACATGAGATGTGATATCTCAATACTTCTAATACCAAACCTGAGATCCATCCTATAACATGAGATGTGATATCCAAATCCTTCGCCTTCCAAACCTGAGACCCTCCCGTTAGCATTAGATGTGATATCCAACTCCTTCCCATTCCAATCCTGAGACCCTTCTGATAGCATAAGATATATCTCAATGCTTCTATACCAAACCTGAGATCCTTCCGATAGCATGAGATGTGATATCTCAATACTTATAATACCAAACCTGAGATCCTTCCTATAACATGAGATGTGATATCCAAATCCTTATCTTCCAAACCTGAGACCCTCCCTTTAGCATGAGATGTGATATCCAACTCCTTCCCATTCCAATCCTGAGACTCTTCTGATACCATAAGATATGATATCTCAATGCTTCTATACCAAACCTGAGATCCTTCTGATAGCATGAGATGTGATATCTCAATACTTCTAATACCAAACCTGAGATCCTACCTCTAACATGAAATGTGATATCCAACTCTTTCCCCTTGCAATCCTGAGAGCCTTCCTATAGCATGAGATGTGATATCCAAGTCCTTCCCATTCCAATCCTGAGACCCTTCCTATAACATGAGATGTGATATCCAACTCCTTCCCATTCCAACCTGAGACCCTTCCTATAGCATGAGATGGGATATCCAACTCCTTCCAAATCCAATCCCGATACGCTTCCGATAGCATGAGATGTGATATCCCAATGCTTCTACCAAACCTGAGACCCATACTATGGCATGAGATGTGATATCAAACTCCTTCCCATTCTAATCCTGAGACCCTTCCTATAGCTTGAGATGTGATATCCAATTCCTTCCCATTCCAATTCTGAGACCCTTCCTATACCATGAGACTAGATATCTCAATGCTTCTAATACCAAACCTGAGACCCGTCCTATAACATGAGATGTGATATCCAAATCCCTCCCCTTCCAAACCTTAGACCCTTCCTTTATAATGAGATGTGATA
Source organism: Ambystoma mexicanum (assembly GCF_040938575.1). Lineage (NCBI taxonomy): Eukaryota > Metazoa > Chordata > Amphibia > Caudata > Ambystomatidae > Ambystoma > Ambystoma mexicanum. The sequence continues at coordinate 347,490,461 of NC_090936.1, forward strand.
TCCAACTCCTTCCCATTCCAATCTTGAGACCGTTCCGATATCATGAAATGTGATATCTCAATGCTTCTAATATCAAACTTGAGACCCTCCCTATAGCATGAGATGTGATATCCAAGTCCTTCCCATTCCTATCCTGAGACCCTTCCTATAGCATGAGATGTGATATCTCATTGCTTCTAATACCAAACCTGAGACCCTTCCTATAACATGAGATGGGAATATCCAACTCCTTCCCATTCCAATCCTGAGACACATCCTATAGCATGAGATGTGATATCTCACTGCTTATACCAAACCTGAGACCCTTCCTATAGCATGAGATGTGATATCCAACTCCTTCCCATTCCAATCCTGAGACCCTTCCTATAGCATGAGATGTGATATCTCAATGCTTCTAATATCAAACTTGAGACCCTCCCTATAGCATGAGATGTGATACCCAAGTCCTTCCCATTCCAATCCTGAGACACTTCCTATAGCATGAGATGTGATATCTCAATGCTTCTAATACCAAACCTGAGACTCTTCCTATAACATGAGATGGGATATCCAACTCCTTCCCATTCCAATCCTGAGACCCTTTCGATAGCAGAGATGTGATATCTCAATGTTTATACCAAACCTGAGACCCTCCCTACGGCATGAGATGTCATATACAACTCCTTCCCATTCCAATCATGAGACCCTTCCTATAGCATGAGATGTGATATCCAACTCCTTCCCATTCCAATCCTGAGACCCTTCCTATAGCACGAGATGTGATATCCATCTCCTTCCATTCCAATACTGAGACCCTTCCTATAGCATGAGATGTGATATCTCAATGCTTATAACAAAACCTGAGACCCTTCCTATAGCATGATATGTGATATCCAACTCCTTCCCATTCCAATCCTGAGACCCTTCCTATAGCCTGAGATGTGATATCTCAATGCCTCTAATTCCAAACCTGAGATCCTTCCTCTAACATGAAATGTGATATCCAACTCCTTCACTTTCCAAACCTGAGAGCCTATCTATAGCATGAGATGTGATATCCAAGTCCTTCCCATTCCAACCCTTAGACCCTTCCTACAGCATGCAATATGATATCTCAATGATTTTAATAAAAAACCTGAGACCCGTCCTATAACATGAGATGGGATATCCAAATCCTTCCCATTCCAATCCTGAGACACTTCCGATAGCAGAGATGTGATATCTCAATGTTTATACCAAACCTGAGACCCTTCCTATAACATGAGATGTGATATCCAACTCCTTCCCGTTCCAAACCTGAGACCCTTCCTTTAACATGAGATGTGATATCCAGCTCCTTCCCATTCCAATCCTGAGACACTTCCGATAGCATGAGATGTGATATCTCAATGCTTCTAATATCAAAACTGAGACCCTCCCTATAGCATGATATGTGATATCTAAGTCCTTCCCATTCCAATCCTGAGACCCTTGTCTCAGATGAGATGTGATATCTCAATGCTTATCCTTGATTCCTGTAGTAAATTGATTTCCTTTGCAGGCCGACTCCTGTCACGAATGCCTTGTCTGCTTGCATTCTCTCCTGGCCATTCTCTCACCGTGGCTATTTGCCTACCCCCTTCCTCTCTCAGTGGATGGACTTCTCCATCCTAGCCTCCTACAACTCAACTCCGCCTACTTGGAGAATTCAACATGAACCTGTATGCTTCCTGACCTGGACTTTTACGAGATCTGCAACTCTTCATGTCGCTGGCCCTACACACTGCAGGGAATACTCAGGATTTTCTGATCTTCAGACCTCCCCCTCTGTAACCCTCTCAACAATCCTCTCCCGTGGTGATCAAGTTCTCATCTCCAAAAAAGGCTAACTGCCAGCTGTTCCTCCTCAGAGGAGTTCTCCCTTTCTGTCCCTGCTCCCTGCACCGTTTCGCGTTGCAAACACTCGCTTCCCTGCTCTCTGGTTTAGACGCTTTTCCTTCTCAGAGGCCTTCTTGCTTTCTGCCCTTTTCGCGTTGCAAGTACTCGCTTCCCAGCTCTCTGGTTTAGACGCGTGTTCCCTGCCTTCTCTCCTCTTCCCGCTGCCTTCAAATCAAAAAATGAGCTCCAAAAGATACACAGTGCTCAGAATGCTCTATAACACCCATTATTCAACATATAGCCGTAACCCGCTAGACGTATTGAAACGTGCTGTAAACTAGCAAAAACAGCTAGAAAATGTACTTTCCTCGCGTTTTTGTAAATGCTATTTCTGATGGGTTCCCATGTATGTACTGTCCGTGCGTTTGTTGTCGAATCCTGAAGTTTTTAACCACTGTTCTCCCATACTAGGGAGGGGGGGTCCACGTCTACTGCTGTTCACAGGCTGAATGTATACGGCTGAAATCTTCAAGGCATTATCAGCTTTCCTGACTGTTTTGTAACGTGTATTGGCCATCTGTTAATGTAGTCGCCCTGTGTTCATCGTCCCTTCTACTTTACAGGCTGCACTCCCCTGGTGATCACATTCTCCTCTCCAGAGCAGGCTGACTACCAGCTGCTCCTCCTAATAGGCGTTCTTCCTTTCTGTCCCTGCTCCCTGCACCGTTTCGCGTTGCATGTACTCGCTTCCAGGCTCTCTGGTTTAGATACGTGTTCCCTGCCTTCTCTCCTCTTCCTACAGCCTTCCAATGAGCTCCACAAGATAGTGTTCAGAATGCTTTATAACACCCATTATTCAACATATAGCTGTAACCCGCTAGACGTTTTGAAACGTGCTAAAAACGAGCAGAAACCGCTAGAAAATGTACTTTCCTCGCGTTTTGGTAAATGCGAATTGTGGTGGATTCCCATTTTGTACTCTGTTCGTGCGTTTGTTCAGTCGAATCCTGGTCTTTTGAACCACTCTTCTCCCATACAAGGGAGGGTCAAAATGTGTTGTTCACAGGCTGAATTTATACTGCTGAAATGCTCGCTTCCCTGCTTTCTGGTTTAGACGCGTGTACCTTGCATTTACCAAAACGCGAGGGAAGTACATTTTCTAGCTGTTTTTGCTAGTTTTTAGCACGTTTCAATACGTCTAGCGGGTTACAGCTATATGTTGAATAATGGGTGTTATAAAGCATTCTGAACACTGTATCTTGTGGAGCAAATTGGAAGGCTGTAGCAAGAGGAGAGAAGACAGGGAACACGCATCTCAACCAGAGAGCTGGGAAGCGAGTACATGCAACGCGAAACGGTGCAGGGAGCAGGGACAGAAAGGATGAACACCTATGAGGAGGAGCAGCTGGTAGTTAGCCTGCATAGGAGTGAAGAATGTGATCACTAGGGGAGTGCAGCCTGTAAACTAGAAGGAACGATGAACAAAGGGCGACTGCATTAACAGATGGCAAATACAAGTTCCAAAACAGTCAGGAAAGCTGATAATGCCTTGAAGATTTCAGCCGTATACATTCAGCCTGTGAACAGCAGTAGATGTTGACCCCCCCTCCCTAGTATGGGAGAACAGTGGTTAAAAACTTCAGGATTCGACACAAACGCACGGACACAGTACATACAACATGGGAACCCACCAGAATTCGCATTTACAAAAACGCGAGGGAAGTACATTTTCTAGCTATTTTTGCTAGTTTTTAGCACGTTTCAATACGTCTAGCGGGTTACAGCTATATGTTGAATAATGGGGTTATAAAGCATTCTGAACACTATCTTGTGGAGCTCATTGGAAGGCTGTAGGAAGAGGAGAGAAGGCAGGGAACACGCATCTAAACCAGAGAGCTGGGATGCGAGTACATGCAACGCGAAACGGTGCAGGGAGCAGGGACAGAAAGGTGGAACGCCTCTGAGGAGGAGCAGCTGGTAGTTAGCCTGCTCTGGAGAGGAGAATGTGATCACCACGGGAGTGCACCACGGGAAGTACATTTTCTAGCTGTTTTTGCTAGTTTTTAGCACGTTTCAATACGTCTAGCGGGTTACAGCTATATGTTGAATAATGGGTGTTATAAAGCATTCTGAATACTGTATCTTGTGGAGCAAATTGGAAGGCTGTAGCAAGAGGAGAGAAGGCAGGGAACACGTGTTAGGAAAGATTTCGTTATTGTAGGGAACTTTCCTTCCATGTGGCAACCCCTAAACTTTTTGCTATTGTTTTCAACCTGTTTTCTTGACTTTGCCAGAGAAGTGCAGCCTTCTGCTGTACTCCTCTGGGCTTTCGCTCCTTTCTTACGGGGAAACTGACATGCCCTTAAGACAGTCAGTACCGGGGAACGCTGTTTCCCGTAGTTTCTTTTATCGTGTCGCCATTTTAGTGCAACACGACACAAGAGGGCACTGTAAGCTAAGTTACAGCTCTCTTGGGTCTCTAGCCTTCTACAGACCCTAGACACTCTTATAGGATGGTTTTTGGATCGGTGCAAGTCATTCAGGGACTGGGCTGGTGGCAGCGATCATTTGGTTTATTTTGAGCTCCTTTTGCCGTTCTGAGCACGTTTTTGCCGCGAACACAAAAGGGTGGCCCGGCTACACAAAATGGCCGGACCACGAGGCTCCTTTGTCTAGTCCACTGTCCGTCTTGCTCCCTTTACCTTCCCCCGGGTCAGGCGACCCGGGGCCTTCCTTATTTGGGCATGTAGTTTCCCGCGAAACACGGTTGCTTTCGCGGGCTTCTACATGTCGTTTGAGTGCCCCCAGGATGTGGGCTGGGCTGTCTGGTCCCAATACACATCCTGGGTGCCAGAGAGTCTAGGGTGGTGTGAATGCCTGGGACCACTGTGGTCCGTGATTGGTCCACGTATGGTATGTGTGTTGATGAGCGGATCTCCCATTGGCTCCCCTCCGTTTTGGCGCGAAGGGAACCGTGGATAAGAGGGAGCTGGAAACACCACTGCCATGTCGATCTCCTGAGTTCTTACGAACCCAGGGATACAGGAGCCAAGTATCCTGCGAACAAGAGGCTGGACCGAGGAATCACTGGTGACCCCCTGAAGAACTTCTGCTCCTCATTGCTGTCGTCCGGTGAAGCCCTTTCCACCTAAGATCGAACAAGAAGGCCTGTACTGGCGCTTCGACCTATTGGAATAGCAGGACCAGCTATTCCCGGCACCTTCATCAACTCCTGCTGTAAGCCTTCGGAAGTGTCTCTGGGCCATCCAGTTGACTGACCAGCTTACTAAGGAGGCCTGCTCTGTAATCGCCGACAGGTTGGGTGGTATTCTGAGTCCGGGGCATGCTCACACGCTTCGTTTGCTTAGCAGTCCTAAGCTAGAGGTGAGCAGTGCTCGTTTGGCTTGAATACACCCGGCCGTTCCGTTGCCCTGCTGTGGCGACAAAACTGTGCTTGTTTCTTCGATCGGGACGTCTTTTTACTCTGCACGACGACGAGACGTTCCCTGCTCTTCAGAACCTGCCAGAAGCTGCATCTATCGAGGAGAAGCTCGGGCCTGCTTGCTTCGGGGACCGGTGAGTAGATTAGCTAGGATCTGGTCGCCCTCCTGCAGTGCCCCTTGCTTTTCCCCGCTGTGAATACAGCACCCCTTGTCCGTACTCGCGCCCTGCTTCTGCCTCACAGTGGAGGCTGCGCTAGAGTCGCGGACCGTGTTCTCCTTCATTAGAGCTCCCTACAGAGCTGTTCAACGTCCTCCGAAGAGCTTCACCTTCTGCCCATTGGCACCGGCGTGTGCAGGTACTTTTGAGCGCTAGGCTCCACTCTTCGTAGGGATTGGACTACCATCCAGTTAGGGGCCTCAGAAGGCGGACATATCACAAGCATTGGTTCGCACTGCCTGTTTTCCTTCCCCTGCAGGTGGATAACATATTTCGTGCTGCTAATGCTGTGAAACTGTGTATTCTGTATATATATTGGGTGGATAGTGTATGTGTTGGTTTAATATCGTTGTATGTTGCTGCTTTTACTGTGGTCATTAGTTTTGAGGCCTTATAATAAATGTGTATCTATTTTTGATATAAACAACTGTTTGGAGTAGTTTGTAAGCGCTCTTGCTCTGTGGGCTCATTGCGGGCTTTCAGTCACCCTCACCCCTCTTGAGACCTAGTCTTGACCGCCGCGATCGCTACCTTGATTGGTCTGGCTTGTCCAGAGGTTACCCTGTTCCAAGTAATTAGGTTGGCCTTCTGAACCTCTGCGCCACCAGGACAGAGTTCAGAAATCCGTCTTAACAAATTGGTGTACAGCGGTGGGATCCGACTGAAGGTATCCAGTGTTGCGCACGAGCTAAGGCGTTTTCAGGTTATTCCAACCAGGACACGCAGTAAAGTATTGAATATAACGTTAAAAAGGCCATAGTCCTATCGACAGTATGGAAACGAATACTTTATTAACCTTAAATGCTTCGAAATCTGAAACATTGAAGAAGATGTGTGCGGAGAGAGGGGTTTCCTCTCAAGGCACTAAATTGGAAATGATCCAGAGAATCGTGGCGTGGCAAGAAGCGCAGCTTGACGCTATAACTTCCGAGGACAGTGCAGAAGGTGGTGGGGCTGCTCTCACTGGCAGAACCGACGGTTCTGCCGCTGCACTGATCCATCACGACCACGAGGACAGGGAGGATGTAATGTCTAACGTTTCCTCTGCCAGTGTTGATGGGGAGGCTATGCTTGAATTCAAGAAGCAAGAGCTGCGGTTTAGGCAGCAGGAGCTTGAATTCAGCATAGCCAAACTGAAAATCGACCAGGCAGAAAAACAAAAAGACAGGGATCACCAGTTGGAACTGGCCAAGCTTCAGTTCGCAAATGGGTCCAAGGGTCCTGGACATGGTTCTGGGGCTTCCTCTCATCCACGGTTTCCAAAAGATCTGCTCAGTGTGTATGAGGAACGAAATGACATTATGGACTGGTTGAATGCGTTTGAGTATGCATGCGAGGTTCAAGAGGTTGATAATGCGGATAAGATTGCATGGTTACTCAGCAGACTGCCCCATTCTGGTTGCAGTGCCATTATGGAAATGTCGAAGGCTGAGCGCGCTGATTTTGCAATGTTGAAGCAGACTCTCATTTTAAAGTTTGGGAAGACTCCGACCCAATATTTGAAAAGGTTTAGAGAGTATAAGAAAAAGGAAGGTGGTACTTGGGTGTCGTATGTAGCTGAGTCCCTGAAAAACTTGACTGGCTGGGTTGAAGGTTATAAGGTTTCTACCTTCGAAGGCATGATCAATCTGGTCATGCTGGAACACATTTTTGCTTCTTCTTCCCCGGAGCTTAAGCAGCATTTGGCCGATTCGAAGGAGATAGATCCTAAGAAGCTGGCCATTGCAGCAGACTTATGGGTGTCACATCGAGTGTCCCATAAGGACAAAACTCATCCTGGTAAGCAGGAGGAAGGGAAAAAGTCCAAAGATATGGAGGGTGGGGAATCTGCTAAATCTTCTTCCCATAAGGGCCACAAAAAGAAAAATAAGGGTAAGCCATCCGAGAACTCACAGGGTAGTGGAGGTTCGCCTCCGAAACAGAACTCTGGTTATAATAAGCCTCCCTACGTAAACAGACCCAATGGGGCTTGTTTTTCTTGTGGAGCAACTGACCATGTGAAGGGGGATCCCCGTTGTAAGGTTAGACCTTTGGGGGTCCACTCCGCTAATCTGGCCTTCTCCTCCTACGAGGAAGAAGAGATTACAGGAGCATCCTTCTCCTCAGACTCATTTCCCAGCGGAATAGAGGCTGAGGTAGTTTTAGTGTCCCTGGGTTCCTGGGAGCCTAAAGTCGCAGAGGCGTATGCTAGGATTCCGGATAATACCAAGCACTACTTTAAAGACAGTGTGCTGATCAATGGAGTGGATACTCCAGCTCTTAGGGATAGTGGGTGCAGTCGAACTGTAGTGGATTCTACCTTGGTAGACTCAGAGGAAGTTGCCAGAGCTACTCTGATGCCCACTAAGTTGGCTGACGGCCCCCTCCGTATGTTTCCCGTGATCCCTGTTAATCTAACTTTAAATGGTACAGCAGTTAGGATTCCAGTGAGCATTCAGAGAAACGTCCCGGGAAAGGTCTTGTTGGGCAATGATCTCAGAGCTCTAGGGCTCGTAGGAGACACTGCCGAAAGACCCTACACACGGTCTCAAGCACGGGCAGCATTGGCCAAGTCCAATACGCCGCCCCAGCCGAAGGGGAAACCCAAGGCGAAAGGAGTCAACAAGTCCCGACGGGGGAAAGAGAATATTCCCCCGAGCTCGCCTACCACTGCGGTGGAGGGAGTTGGTCAATCGCCCGAGCCTGACGAGGAGGTGGCGATGCCTGAAGTGTTCGACCCCAACGACCATCCTGAACTAAAAGACTTGTTAGTTGAAGGAGGTCCTGATAGGGACGACTTCAGTAAGGGCCAACGTGAGTGCCCATCTCTGGAAGGCCTAAGGAGACAGGCCTGCTCCCAGCTTGAGGGTGAACCTCCTGGGAAGCATCGGATTTATTGGGAAGGTGGACTCCTGTACAGTGAGCCCACAGAGTCTACAGAAGGAGACCATAGGAGGTTGGTGGTTCCCCTTTCTGTTAGACCCTTCCTCCTGCAGTTGGCGCATGAAGTTCCCCTTGCTGGTCACCTTGGAATGAAGAGGACCAAGCAAAGGTTATCTATGCACTTCTACTGGCCCAAGATGGGGGTGCAAGTAGAAAGTCACTGCAGGAGTTGTGCCGCCTGCCAGTTGTCTGGTAAGGTTGGCGCGACAATCCAAGCTCCGTTGGTACCGCTCCCAGTTGTGGGGGTACCATTTGAAAGGGTAGGGATCGACATGGTTGGTCCCCTTGACCCGCAAACATCCTCAGGCAATAGGTTTATCCTGGTGCTGGTCGACCATGCAACCCGGTATCCTGAGGCCGTCCCATTTACAACTGTAACTGCCAAGCCAGTTGCAGAAGCTTTACTCGGCATGTTCACTAGGGTTGGCTTCCCTAAAGAAGTTGTGTCGGATCATGGCAGCAACTTTATGTCGAAGTATAGGCAGGCTATGTGGAAAGAATGTGGGGTCACCTACAGGTTCTCTTCTGCATACCGCCCCCAGACCGATGGTCTGGGGGGGCGTTTCAACAGGACGTTAACGAGCATGATTGGGGCTCTGGAGGAGCCTCAGAGAAGAGAATGGGATCTTCTTGTTTCATGCTTACTGTTTGCCTACCGAGAGGTACCACAGGAGGGTGTTGGCTTCAGCCCCTTCGAACTTCTGTTCGGTCATCCCGTACGGGGACCCTTAGCCATTGTCAAGGAGGGATGGGAGATGCCCACTCCCCCTGTTACTACCAATGTAGTTGATTATGTGCTAGGGCTCAGAAAACGGATGGTACTTCTGATGGGCTTGGCTAGTGCTAAATTGAAGGCAGGGCAAGCGCTGGTGAAACATTGGTACGACCAGAAAGCTTCCCTCATCAACGTTACACATGGCCAGCAAGTCCTGATCGTGAATCCCATAAGGCCTCGAGCTTTACAGGACAAATGGTCAGGCCCTTACCCAGTGGTGGAGCCCCTGGGTGAGGTTAGCTATTCAGTGGACCTTGGAAGGCCTGGACAGGCTCTAAAAGTGTTTCCCGTGAATAGGCTGAAGGCTTTCGTCCCAAGCGGCGAAATCGCAGCACTGCTATTGGCTTCAGACGTTGAGGAAGAGGAGTCTGAACCTCTCCCTGACCTGTTCCAAAGCAGTCCTTCAGAAAGCTCTTTTGAGGGTGTCCGAGTGGCCCCTCACCAAAATGGACAAGGCTCAGTGGTTTGCCTTGGACATGAAGTAGGTGGAGGGAGGAGACAGCCTCTATCCAGTAAGGTACCAGCGGTACAAGACTGGCCTACCCCCACTACGCAAACCCAAGTGAGAGCCTTCTTAGGACTCACGGGTTATTACCGCAATTTTGTGGCAGACTATGGCACCATAGCTGCTCCTCTGACTGCCCTCACAACTCCGAAGAAACCCAAGAAGGTAACTTGGACTGACGAGTGTGAGAAGGCCTTCAATGGCTTGAAAGACTCCTTGTGCCAGGCCCCTGTGCTCAGGGCCCCTGATTATCAAAGACCTTTTATCGTGCAGACGGATGCCTCTGACACTGGGATAGGGGCTGTACTATCACAAGTAGATGAGAAGGGTAAGGAACACCCTATCGGTTTTATTAGTCGCCAGCTTAAGGACAGAGAGCTCAGATGGTCCACGGTAGAGAAAGAATGTTTCTCTGTTGTGTGGGCCCTAAGGAAGCTGCGGCCCTACCTCTATGGGACCCACTTCACTGTGCAGACTGACCATAAGCCGTTAAAGTGGCTAATGAACATGAAGGGGGAGAATCCAAAGTTGCTTAGGTGGTCCATAAGTCTACAAGGCTTCGACTTCACTATTGAGCATAGGCCAGGTGTCCAACATAGCAATGCTGATGGGTTGTCCAGAATGTTTTACCGACCTGAACAAGAGACTCATCCAGGGGTGGATTAGTTCCCCCTGTCCATAGTCTGGGAGGGGCGAGTGTTAGGAAAGATTTCGTTATTGTAGGGAACTTTCCTTCCATGTGGCAACCCCTAAACTTTTTGCTATTGTTTTCAACCTGTTTTCTTGACTTTGCCAGAGAAGTGCAGCCTTCTGCTGTACTCCTCTGGGCTTTCGCTCCTTTCTTACGGGGAAACTGACATGCCCTTAAGACAGTCAGTACCGGGGAACGCTGTTTCCCGTAGTTTCTTTTATCGTGTCGCCATTTTAGTGCAACACGACACAAGAGGGCACTGTAAGCTAAGTTACAGCTCTCTTGGGTCTCTAGCCTTCTACAGACCCTAGACACTCTTATAGGATGGTTTTTGGATCGGTGCAAGTCATTCAGGGACTGGGCTGGTGGCAGCGATCATTTGGTTTATTTTGAGCTCCTTTTGCCGTTCTGAGCACGTTTTTGCCGCGAACACAAAAGGGTGGCCCGGCTACACAAAATGGCCGGACCACGAGGCTCCTTTGTCTAGTCCACTGTCCGTCTTGCTCCCTTTACCTTCCCCCGGGTCAGGCGACCCGGGGCCTTCCTTATTTGGGCATGTAGTTTCCCGCGAAACACGGTTGCTTTCGCGGGCTTCTACATGTCGTTTGAGTGCCCCCAGGATGTGGGCTGGGCTGTCTGGTCCCAATACACATCCTGGGTGCCAGAGAGTCTAGGGTGGTGTGAATGCCTGGGACCACTGTGGTCCGTGATTGGTCCACGTATGGTATGTGTGTTGATGAGCGGATCTCCCATTGGCTCCCCTCCGTTTTGGCGCGAAGGGAACCGTGGATAAGAGGGAGCTGGAAACACCACTGCCATGTCGATCTCCTGAGTTCTTACGAACCCAGGGATACAGGAGCCAAGTATCCTGCGAACAAGAGGCTGGACCGAGGAATCACTGGTGACCCCCTGAAGAACTTCTGCTCCTCATTGCTGTCGTCCGGTGAAGCCCTTTCCACCTAAGATCGAACAAGAAGGCCTGTACTGGCGCTTCGACCTATTGGAATAGCAGGACCAGCTATTCCCGGCACCTTCATCAACTCCTGCTGTAAGCCTTCGGAAGTGTCTCTGGGCCATCCAGTTGACTGACCAGCTTACTAAGGAGGCCTGCTCTGTAATCGCCGACAGGTTGGGTGGTATTCTGAGTCCGGGGCATGCTCACACGCTTCGTTTGCTTAGCAGTCCTAAGCTAGAGGTGAGCAGTGCTCGTTTGGCTTGAATACACCCGGCCGTTCCGTTGCCCTGCTGTGGCAACAAAACTGTGCTTGTTTCTTCGATCGGGACGTCTTTTTACTCTGCACGACGACGAGACGTTCCCTGCTCTTCAGAACCTGCCAGAAGCTGCATCTATCGAGGAGAAGCTCGGGCCTGCTTGCTTCGGGGACCGGTGAGTAGATTAGCTAGGATCTGGTCGCCCTCCTGCAGTGCCCCTTGCTTTTCCCCGCTGTGAATACAGCACCCCTTGTCCGTACTCGCGCCCTGCTTCTGCCTCACAGTGGAGGCTGCGCTAGAGTCGCGGACCGTGTTCTCCTTCATTAGAGCTCCCTACAGAGCTGTTCAACGTCCTCCGAAGAGCTTCACCTTCTGCCCATTGGCACCGGCGTGTGCAGGTACTTTTGAGCGCTAGGCTCCACTCTTCGTAGGGATTGGACTACCATCCAGTTAGGGGCCTCAGAAGGCGGACATATCACAAGCATTGGTTCGCACTGCCTGTTTTCCTTCCCCTGCAGGTGGATAACATATTTCGTGCTGCTAATGCTGTGAAACTGTGTATTCTGTATATATATTGGGTGGATAGTGTATGTGTTGGTTTAATATCGTTGTATGTTGCTGCTTTTACTGTGGTCATTAGTTTTGAGGCCTTATAATAAATGTGTATCTATTTTTGATATAAACAACTGTTTGGAGTAGTTTGTAAGCGCTCTTGCTCTGTGGGCTCATTGCGGGCTTTCAGTCACCCTCACCCCTCTTGAGACCTAGTCTTGACCGCCGCGATCGCTACCTTGATTGGTCTGGCTTGTCCAGAGGTTACCCTGTTCCAAGTAATTAGGTTGGCCTTCTGAACCTCTGCGCCACCAGGACAGAGTTCAGAAATCCGTCTTAACAACACGCATCTCAACCAGAGAGCTGGGAAGCGAGTACATGCAACGCGAAACGGTGCAGGGAGCAGGGACAGAAAGGATGAACACCTATGAGGAGGAGCAGCTGGTAGTTAGCCTGCATAGGAGAGAAGAATGTGATCACTAGGGGAGTGCAGCCTGTAAACTAGAAGGAACGATGAACAAAGGGCGACTGCATTAACAGATGGCAAATACACGTTCCAAAACAGTCAGGAAAGCTGATAATACCTTTAAGATTTCAGCCGTATACATTCAGCCTGTGAACAGCAGTAGATGTTGACCCCCCCCCCCCCTCCCTAGTATGGCAGAACAGTGGTTAAAAACTTCAGGATTCGACACAAACGCACGGAAAAAGTACATACAACATGGGAACACACCAGAATTCGCATTTATAAAAACGCGAGGGAAGTACATTTTCTAGCTATTTTTGCTAGTTTTTAGCACGTTTCAATACGTCTAGCGGGTTACAGCTATATGTTGAATAATGGGGTTATAAAGCATTCTGAACACTATCTTGTGGAGCTCATTGGAAGGCTGTAGGAAGAGGAGAGAAGGCAGGGAACACGCATCTAAACCAGAGAGCTGGGAAGCGAGTACATGCAACGCGAAACGGTGCAGGGAGCAGGGACAGAAAGGTGGAACGCCTCTGAGGAGGAGCAGCTGGTAGTTAGCCTGCTCTGGAGAGGAGAATGTGATCACCACGGGAGTGCAGCCTTGAAACAAGAAGGGACGATGAAAACATGCTGACTGGAATAACAGATGGCAAATACACTTTCCAGAACAGTCGGTTTACCCGATAATGCATTGACGATTTCAGCAGTATACATTCAGCCTGTGAACAGTAGATTTTGATCCCCCCCTTGTATGGGTGACGAGTGGTTAAAAACATCAGGATTCGACTGAACAAATGCACGAACAGAGTACAAAATGGGAATCCACCAGAATTCGTATTTACCAAAACGCGAGGAAAGAACATTTTCTAGCTATTTTTGCTAGTTTTTAGCACTTTTCAATACGTCTAGCGGGTTACAGCTATATCTTGAATAATGGGTGTTATAAAGCATTCTGAGCACCGTGTATCTTTTGAAGCTCATTTGTTGATTTGAAGGCAGCGGGAAGAGAGAGAAGGCAGGGAACACACGTCTAAACCAGAGAGCTGGGAAGCGAGTTGTTCTCTGCAACGCGAAACGATGCAGAGAACAAGCACAGAAAGGAAGAAGGAAAAGCGTCAAAACCAGAGAGCAGGGAAGCGAGTGTTTGCAACGCGAAACGGTGCAGAGAGCAGGGACAGAAAGGGAGAACTCCACTGAGGAGGAACAGCTGTAGTTAGCCTTCTTTGGAGATGAGAACTTGATCACCACGGGAGAGGATTGTTGAGAGGGTTACATAGGGGGATGTCTGAGATCAGAAAATCCTGAGTATTTCCTGCAGTGTGTAGGGCCAGAGACATGAAGAGTTGCAGATCTCGTAAAAGTCCAGGTCAGGAAGCATACAGGTTCATTTTGAATTCTCCAAGTAGGCGGAGTTGAGTGGTAGGAGGCTAGGATGGAGAAGTCCATCCACTGAGAGAGGAAGGGGGTAGGCAAATAGCCACGGTGAGAAATTGGCCAGGAAAGAGAGAATGCATGCAGACAAGGCATTCGTGAGAGGAGTCGGCCTGCAAAGGAAAGCAATTTACTACATGAATCAAGGATACTCCCCCTCAAGAACGGTTGGATCTGGGCATGGAGAGGAACTTGTCATCAGGGAGGAAAGTGTCAGAGCTCGAGACAGCGCTGCCGTCATCCATGTCTCGGTTAGACCAAGGACATCAAGGTCGGGTTCTTCCAGGAAATGGCAGATGTCAGATGAGTGTTAACTGAGTGAAAGTTGAGAATGGGGAGGGGTACAAATCAGTAATCCTTGCGGAGGTGTAGAAGGAGCCTGACCTAGGGCACATGAGGAAGGAGAGAGGAAAGGAAGCAGAAGAAGGGAGAGAAGACACAGCAGGAGTGCATTATCAATCCGGGAGCTAGGAGTGGTGAGGTTAGACGGGGAGGTCTGAGTCTCAGGATTTGAATGGGAAGTTCGAAATCACATGTCATGCTATAGGAAGAGTCTCAGGATTGGAATGGGAAGGCGTTGGATATGATATCTATTGTTATAGGGAGGGTCTCAGGTTTGGTATTAGAAGCACTGAGATATCAAATCACATCCTATCGGAAGGATCTCGGGTTTGGTATTGGAAGAAATGAGATTTCAAATCAGGCTGTGGGAATGGTCTCGGGTATGGTATTGGAAGGGGTGAAAAATCACATTTCATGCTACAGGAAGGGTCACAAGTTTGGAATGGGAAGGAGTTGGATTTCACATATACTACGGGAAGGGCCTCAGGTTTGGTATTAGAAGCATAGAGATATCACATCTCATGTTATAGGAAGGGTCTCGATTGGAATGGGAAGGAGTTGGATATCACATCTCATGTTATAGGGAGGGTCTCAGTTTTGATATTAGAAGCATTGAGATATCACATATGCTATTGGAAGGCTCTCAGTATTGGAATGGGAAGGAGTTGGATATCACATCTCATGCTATCGGAAGGGTCTCAGGATTGGAATGGGAAGTAGTTGGATATCACATATGCTAAAGGAAAGGTCTCAGGTTTGGAATGGGAAGGAGTTGGATATCACGTCTCATGTTATAGGAAGGGTCTCAGGATTGGAATGGGAAGGAGTTGAATATCACATCTCATGCTAAAGGAAGGGTCATCAGGTTCGGTATAAGCATTGAGATATCACATCTCTGCTATCGGAAGGGTCTCAGGATAGGAATGTGAAGGACTTAGATTTCACATCTCATACTATAGGGAGGGTCTCAGTTTTGATATTAGAAGCATTGAGCTATCACATCTCATGCTATCGGAAGGGTCTCAGGATTGGAATGGGATGGAGTTGGATATCACATCTCAAGCTATCTCAGGATTGTAATGGGAAGGAGTTTGATATCACATATCAAGCTATAGGAAGGGTCTCAGGTTTGGAAGGGGAAGGATTTGGATCTCACATCTCAAGCTATCTCAGGATTGGAATGGGAAGGAGTTTGATATTTCATCTCAAGCTATAGGAAGGGTCTCAGGTTTGGAAAGGGAAGGATTTGGATTTCACATCTCATGTTATAGCATGGTTCTTGTTGCGAAGACATCGACAGGCACAGGTAAGTCTTTAGAGATAGGTTTATTTAAGTTAATTGGGTAAAAGACCCTCAGCATCAACATGGGCTCCCCACTGAACCATCAAGCAAGATTAACTGACAAACTTAGAACATTTAGAATACCACAGTCCATTGCACATTCTATGACCTCATCATAACAAGAGGCATATAACATTCCGTTCCACCCAGCTTTATCATGCCAGGTATCTTAGGCTGCTGCATGGGCAGCAACATCATAACACACATCTCCCTTTCTTTTTATTTTATAAAGTTTTCCCCGCAACAACGCATTTCACACATTACCTCTCTTCACGGTGGCCACTCTATTTTTATTCCAAACTTGGCCACCTGCCACTCGCACTGCACCCCTCAACACAGCCACAACCCTAACTGGTTCGGAGTACAACATGTCTCCCTTCTTCTTTACTACTCCCTTCCTTATCCTCACCCAGTCGCCACACTCTACATGCAACTCCTTTCTTCCTCTCTTCTTGTTTTCACGCATGACCCATTCACTCTTCTTCTTTTTAAGAGACTTTCTTACTTCGTCTACCACCACATCAGACTCCCTGCTTCTGCCCAACCAAGGTGGACATGCCATGGAATAAGGTTTCCGTCCTCTCATAAGCTCAAATGGACATAAACCAGTGGTAGCATGGGGTGCCATACGCAAAGCCCACATTCTATTCTGAATGGTTGCCAACTTGTCAAAACCACACTCTTCCCCCATGCGAATACTCTCCATCACACATCTATTTAGTCTTTCTACGACTCCATTCGTTTCAGGGTGGTATAAAGCTGCCCTCTTATGTTTGACACCACATTTTTCCAGATACTTACGAAAACATCCACCTGTAAATTGTGTGCCATTGTCCGTGAGGACACTTCCTGGAAGTCCCTCACTTGCAAATATTTCTTGCAGTACTTTGACCATTCCTTCACCCGTTATCTCTCTTATAATCCTAAAATCCACCCACCTGGAGAATAGGTCGGCAACCACAACAACAAATTTCCCCCGACCATATCCCAAATCAACAGGTCCTAGAATATCCATGGCAATATCCCTCCAAACTCCTGAAGGTACTCCAACATCAACCAAGGGTTGCTTCTTAGCTTCAACTCCCTTACCACTTATAAGACAAAATTGACACTGTCCCAAACGAACTTCCACTTCCTTGTCAAAACCTGGCCACCAGTAATCAGTTCTCAACACCCCTTTTGTCTTCGCTATACCTATATGACCACTGTGCGCCAAGTCAATAATTCTTCCTCGAATCCCCGCGGGAGCCACTGCTCTTTCCCATCTAAACAATATCTCATCTACAACTGATAACTCATCTTTTACCTCCCAATAGGGTTTTTCTTCCTCAAGTAACGCTGATTTACTTGGCCAAACTGCAGATACGACATACGAGATCACTTTTCTCAATACGCTGTCCTTCCTCATCTCGTCCAACCACTCTTGCTTGGAGACAATACCTTCCGTATTCACAAACACCGTCTCCATATCATCATCTTCTATCCTGTCCCGGGAGGAAACTTTCACTCTCGACAAACTATCTGCTAACATGTTTTCTTTCCCAGGTATTACTTCCATTACAAAGTTGTGGATTTGCATCCTGGTAACCCATCCAGCAACTCTGCGTGATATCTTGTCAAGTCCTTTCGTTTCAAAAATAACTTTCAAAGGTTTGTGATCCGTACGAATCACGAACTCCATACCCCAAACAAAATTCTTAAACTTCTCTACAGCCCAGTAACATGCAAGTGCTTCTTTTTCAAGAACTGAATAACGCACTTCCGCACCTTTCAGCCCGTGTGATGCATGAGCTATTATCACCTCCGACCCATCATCTTGTTTCTGAGCTAGAACCGCACCTAGGCCTC
Source organism: Ambystoma mexicanum (assembly GCF_040938575.1). Taxonomy (NCBI): domain Eukaryota; kingdom Metazoa; phylum Chordata; class Amphibia; order Caudata; family Ambystomatidae; genus Ambystoma; species Ambystoma mexicanum. The sequence continues at coordinate 347,508,046 of NC_090936.1, forward strand.
CCTCACTGGCATCCACCGTAATAATAGTTAACTTCCTGGTATCGAAACATCCCAACGGCCTAGCCATATCTATTTCCTCCTTGATCCTGGAAAATTCAACATCACACTCACGACTCCACACAAAGTCTGCACCTTTCCTCAATATCTTTCTCATCTCCATGACCTTAGTAGCATAGTTTTCTACAAATTTTTGGTAAAACTCCGTCATGCCCAAAAATGACCGTAGTTCACCTTTGGTCGTTGGCCTCTCGATTTCTTTTATGGAGTTAATAATGCTTTCTTTGGGCTTCACTCCTACAGACGATACTTCATGCCCTAAGTAATCTACTTTGGACACCGCAAATTTGCACTTCTCTTCCCTTAACGTGATGCCTCTCTCTTCAAATATCTTCAACACTGCATTTAGACTTTTATCATGCTCTTCCAATGTCTCACCACATATTAACACATCGTCTTGGAAACAAAATACTCCTTTTATACAACCAAGCAATCGATCCATAATCTTTTGGAACACCGAGGAAGCCGACGCCAAACCGAACGGCATTCTTCTGAATTGGAATACCCCCTCATGAGTGATGAAAGCCGTGACCTTCCTACATTCTTCCGTCAACTCAACTTGATGATATGCACTCGCCATATCTAACTTGGAAAATATTCTCCCCTTCCCTACCATGGTCAACATTTCACTCATATTAGGCAAAGGGTGCCTGTCAACCATGATACACTTGTTGAGCTCACGCATGTCAACGCACAACCTCAAATCACCTGAGCTTTTCTTAACCACAACAATCGGTGACACCCACTCTACACCTCCCGCTCTTTCAATTACTCCCAATTGCGACAATTTCTTTAGCTCATTCCTTACTCCTTCTCTTAAAGAGAGAGGTATGGTCCTAAGTTTTGCCACTACTGGCACGCTACCCCTCTTTAGTACAATCTGGTGCTGAAACCCCTTTATCTTCCCCAAACGTTCCTCAAATACTCCCTTATGCTTTGCTACATACTTGCTTGACTCCTCGCATGACAACAACACTTGAAGCACTTGTTCGGGATGATTGGGGTCCAAAAGAATGCCCAGACTTTTCTGTTCTCTCCATCCCAGCAGAGATTGTCCCTTCTTAGTGACATATACTTTGCCTTTACACCTCCTGCCCTTGAACTCAAATTCACTCCACTCATAACCCAGGAGCTCAATTCTATCCTGATTGTACCCCCCGGGATTGATATCCGGATGGATCAAACTATCTACCGCTCCACTCATCTCCTTCTCAAACACATTTCTGGACACTAACGTGATCTTTGATCCTGAATCCGCCATCATGGAAACCTTTCGCCCATTCACATTCACAGTTGCATACGGTCGTTCACAATCATCTTCATCCCCCTCCATGATAACGTTGACTGTATTGACAATGACATTCTGCACAGGAGGTATCACTTCCCCATCCGACGATCTGCCGTCCTCCTCATCATTGACATAGAGAACTTTTCTCTGATTGGACTGTCCAAACCGATAGTTCTTGCAACAGTTCGCAAAATGACCTTTCCTTTTGCACTTTGCACATGTTGCTTTCTGACCTGGACACACAATGGATGAAGCAAAATGTGTGCTACTGGCGCATCGAAAACATAGCCTGTCCTCTCTCTTCTCAGTCCTCAGCATTGTCTCTTGGTTCTTCTTCTCCTCCCCGATTTTATTTGATTGCTTGCATTTTCCTCTTCTTCTGCCCTTGCTGTCTCCTACATTCAACACTTCACTTTTGCTCTCCTTGGGCTCACATGTCTCACCCTTTTGCAATTTCGCGACACATGCTAATGAATGTTCTACGCGTTTCGCCAGGTCTAAAACTTCATCCAGATTGGGGTCATCTTTTAACCACAACTCTTCGCGTATCTTATTAGCTCTACAGTGCGTCATAAACTGGTCACGAATATTTTCGTCGAATGTTCCTTGGAACTTGCAAGTTAAAGCTAAATGCCGTAGAGCTGTCACATACTCCTCAACTGACTCACCCTGGGCTTGCATCCTCATGCGAAAGTTATATCGCTCTAATATTGTGCTAGTCTTTGGATTGAAATGCTTGTCTAATTTCAACAAAGCAACGTCAAATTCATTCGTATTATCACCTTCGCCGACATCTCCTGTAGGTTGGGGCAGTGTCTCATAAATTCTTTGGCCTTCATATCCCAAAAAATGCAAAAGCAATGCTAATTTCCTCTCACTAGAATATGATGTTCCACCGGCAGCTTTTAAATAGTGTGCAAATCCTTTACGCCACTGGGCCCATGGTATTTTCGCAGCTCCTGGTATCGGCATAAATGTCGGTGGCCCAGCTATCCCCGGTAGACCTGCCATGTTAGGTTTTAACAGAGCGCCCTGCTCAATGGAATACTCCCAAACTACCTTTAGCTGCTCTCACCCTTCAGGGAACACCCCAGACCAGTCTTCAGCTCCTCTGGCACTTCCTGCATCAAAAAAATTTTTTTTTTTTTTTATATATATATATTTTTTTTTTTATGTGCATATAGCGTCCCTTGTGTGAGCAACAGAATGCCAGTCCTCTTCAGGTCTAGATGAGCCCCTGCATCAATATGGTGGCTCTAGTGCGCTCCTTCTAGCAGCTGTGTGGTGCCTTCCCCTGGAAATCACGATGCCCCTCTCCGCTCAGTACGTTGTGGCATCCAATCACTCGCCTACCATGCGCTTCCATTAGCAGCCGCGTGGTATTTATTCCTTTGCATTTCGCGCGCGCCCGTATTACATGTTATACGGCGCTCTTCCCCGGAACAGCCGCTCCTCTCCCGCTTCCCCGCTTCCTTCGATCCTTTCGTACGGGGTCGGGAACACCCCAGTGACTGCCGCGTCTCCACGGAGCACCGCGCCTGGTGCTCGCGACAACTTTGCCCACGCAAGGGTGCCGGAGCGCCGACAGGGCCTACAACCTCCTTGGCGTTCCAACCTCAGAACGCATAGGAGCTGACTTCGGGAGGGGTCGGGGCCTGCGGACACACAGTTCACGGCGGCACTTACTTGCTACAAGGCTGCCGGACTCAGTGGCCGCTCGACGCTGTGACGAGCGGAGCGGCCAGCACACGGCGTGACTGATTCTGGGTCCGGTCCAAACTGCCACTACCACGCCGGGGTAACGGCGGAGCGGCAGAATATTCAGGATCCTTGCTGAGGGTCTTCAATATCCCATCCTCGTCGCCATTGTTGCGAAGACATCGACAGGCACAGGTAAGTCTTTAGAGATAGGTTTATTTAAGTTAATTGGGTAAAAGACCCTCAGCATCAACATGGGCTCCCCACTGAACCATCAAGCAAGATTAACTGACAAACTTAGAACATTTAGAATACCACAGTCCATTGCACATTCTATGACCTCATCATAACAAGAGGCATATAACATTCCGTTCCACCCAGCTTTATCATGCCAGGTATCTTAGGCTGCTGCATGGGCAGCAACATCATAACAGTTCTCATGTTTGGTTTTAGAAGCATTGAGCTATCACATCTCATGCTATCGGAAGGGTCTCAGGATTGGAATGGGATGGAGTTGGATATCACATCTCAAGCTATCTCAGGATTGGAATGGGAAGGAGTTTGATATTTCATCTCAAGCTATAGGAAGGGTCTCAGGTTTGGAAAGGGAAGGATTTGGATTTGACATCTCATGTTATAGGATGGTTCTCATGTTTGGTTTTAGCAGCATTGAGATATCACATCTCATGCTATCGGAAGGGTCTCAGGTTTGGAATGGGAAGGAGTTGGATATCACATCTCTGCTATCTGAAGGGTCTCAGGATTGGAATGGGAAGGAGTTGGATATCCCATCTCGATATAGGAAGGGTCTCAGGTTTGGTATTAGAAGCAATGAGATATCACATCTCATGCTATAGGAAGGGTCTAAGGTTTGGAATGGGAAGGACTTGGATATCACATCTCATTCTATAGGAAGGCTCTCAGGGTTGGAAGGGGAAGGAGTTGGATATCACATTTCATGTTAGAGGTAGGATCTCAGGTTTGGTTTTAGAGGCATTGAGATATCACATCTCATGCTATAGGAAGGGTCTCAGGATTGGAATGGGAAGGAGTTGGATATCAAATCTCATGCTAAAGGGATGGTCTAAGGTTTGGAAGGGGAGGGATTTGGACATCATATCTCATGTTATTGGAAGGATCTCAGGTTTGGAATTAGAAGCATTGAGATATCACATCTCATGCTATCGGAAGGGTCTTAGGTTTGGTATAAGCATTGAGATATCACATCTCTGCTATCGGAAGGGTCTCAGGATTGGAATGGGAAGGATTTGGATATCACAATTCATGTTATAGGAAGGGTCTCAGGTTTGGTATTAGAAGCATTGAGATATCACATCTCATGCTATAGGAAGGGTCTCAGGAATGGAATGGGAAGGACTTGGATATCACATCTCATGATAAAGGAAGGGTCTAAGGTTTGGAAGGGGAAGGATTTGGATATCACATCTCATGTAATTGGACCGGTCTCAGGTTTGGTATTAGAAGCATTGAGATATCAAGTCTCATGGTATAGGACGGGAGTTTGATATCACATCTCATGCCATGGTATGGGTGTCAGGTTTTGTAGAAGCATTGGGATATCACATATCATGCTATCGGAAGGGTATCAGGATTGGATTTGGAAGGAGTTGGATATCCCATCTCATGCTATAGGAAGGGTCTCAGGTTGGAATAGAAGGAGTTGGATATCACATCTCATGTTATAGGAAGGACCTTAGGTTTGGTATTAGAAGCATTGAGATATCACATCTCATGCTATAGGAAGGGTCTCGGGATTGGAATGGGAAGGAGTTGGATATCACATGTTATAGGAAGGATCTCAGGTTTGGTATTAGAAGCATTGAGATATCACATCTCATGCTATAGGAAGGGTCTCAGGATTGGAATGGGAAGGAGTTGGATATCACATCTCATGCTATGGGAAGGGTCTCAGGTTTGGTATAAGCATTGAAATATCACATCTCTGCTATCGGAAGGGTCTCAGGATTGGAATGGGAGGAGCTGGATATCACATCTCATGCTAAAGGAAGGGTCTCAGGTTTGGAAGGGGAAGGATTTGGGTATCACATCTCATGTTATAGGACGGGTCTCAGGTTTGGTATTAGAAGCATTGTGATATCACATCTCATGCTATAGGATGTGTCTCAGGATTGGAATGGGAAGGAGTTGGATATCACATCTCATGCTATAGGAAGGGTTTCAGGTTTGGTAGAAGCATTGAGATATCACATCTCATGCTATAGGAAGAGTCTCAGGTTTGGGAAGGGAAGGATTTGGATTTCACATCTCATGTTATAGGATGGTTCTCATGTTTGGTTTTTGAAGCATTGAGATATCACATCTCATGCTATCGGAAGGGTCTCAGGTTTGGAATGGGAAGGAGTTGGATATCACATCTCATGTTATAGGAAGGGTCTCAAGATTGAAATGGGAAGGATTTGGATATCACATCTCTTGTTATAGGAAGGGTCTCAGGTTTTCTATTAGAAACATTGAGATATGACATCTCATGCTATAGGAAGGGTTTCAGTATTGGAATGGGAAGGATTTGGATTTCACATCTCATGTTATAGGATGGTTCTCATGTTTGGTTTTAGAAGCATTGAGCTATCACATCTCATGCTATCGGAAGGGTCTCAGGATTGGAATGGGATGGAGTTGGATATCACATCTCAAGCTATCTCAGGATTGGAATGGGAAGGAGTTTGATATTTCATCTCAAGCTATAGGAAGGGTCTCAGGTTTGGAAAGGGAAGGATTTGGATTTCACATCTCATGTTATAGGATGGTTCTCATGTTTGGTTTTAGAAGCATTGAGATATCACATCTCATGCTATCGGAAGGGTCTCAGGTTTGGAATGGGAAGGAGTTGGATATCACATCTCTGCTATCTGAAGGGTCTCAGGATTGGAATGGGAAGGAGTTGGATATCCCATCTCGTTATAGGAAGGGTCTCAGGTTTGGTATTAGAAGCAATGAGATATCACATCTCATGCTATAGGAAGGGTCTAAGGTTTGGAAGGGGACGGATTTGGGTATCACATCTCATGTTATAGGACCGGTCTCAGGTTTGGTATTTGAAGCATTGAGATATCAAGTCTCATGGTATAGGACGGGTCTCAGAATTTGAATGAGAAGGAGTTGGATATCACATCTCAAGCTATAGGAAGGGTCTCATGATTGGAATGGGAAGGAGTTGGATATCACATCTCATGTTATAGGAAGGGTCTCAGGATTGGAATGGGAAGGACTTATATATCACATCTCATGTTATAGGAAGGGTCTCAGGATTGGAATGGGAAGGACTTGGATATCACATCTCATTCTATAGGAAGGCTCTCAAGGTTGGAAGGGGAAGGAGTTGGATATCACATTTCATGTTAGAGGTAGGATCTCAGGTTTGGTTTTAGAGGCATTGAGATATCACATCTCATGCTATAGGAAGGGTCTCAGGATTGGAATGGGAAGGAGTTGGATATCAAATCTCATGCTAAAGGGATGGTCTAAGGTTTGGAAGGGGAGGGATTTGGACATCATATCTCATGTTATTGGAAGGATCTCAGGTTTGGTATTAGAAGCATTGAGATATCACATCTCATGCTATCGGAAGGGTCTTAGGTTTGGTATAAGCATTGAGATATCACATCTCTGCTATCGGAAGGGTCTCAGGATTGGAATGGGAAGGATTTGGATATCACAATTCATGTTATAGGAAGGGTCTCAGGTTTGGTATTAGAAGCATTGAGATATCACATCTCATGCTATAGGAAGGGTCTCAGGAATGGAATGGGAAGGACTTGGATATCACATCTCATGATAAAGGAAGGGTCTAAGGTTTGGAAGGGGAAGGATTTGGATATCACATCTCATGTTATTGGACCGGTCTCAGGTTTGGTATTAGAAGCATTGAGATATCAAGTCTCATGGTATAGGACGGGAGTTTGATATCACATCTCATGCCATGGTATGGGTGTCAGGTGTTGTAGAAGCATTGGGATATCACATCTCATGCTATCGGAAGTTTATCAGGATTGGATTTGGAAGGAGTTGGATATCCCATCTCATGCTATAGGAAGGGTCTCAGGTTGGAATAGAAGGAGTTGGATATCACATCTCATGTTATAGGAAGGGTCTCAGGATTGGAATGGGAAGGACTTGGATATCACATCTCATGCTGTAGGAAGGGTCTCAGGTTTGGAAGGGGAAGGATTTGGATATCATATCTCATGTTATAGGACCGGTCCCAGGTCTGGTATTAGAAGCATTGAGATATCACATCTCATGCTATAGGAGGAGTCTCAGGATTGGAATGGGAAGGAGTTGGATATCACGTCTCAAGTTATAGGAAGGGTCTCAGGTTTGGAAAAGGAAGGAGTTGGATATCACATTCCATGTTAGAGGTAGGATCTCAGGTTTGGTATTAGAGGCATTGAGATATCACATCTCATGCTATCAGAAGGGTATCAGGATTGGAATGGGAAGGAGTTGGATATCACATCTCATGCTAAAGGGAGGGTCTCAGGTTTGGAATGGGAAGGATTTGGATATCACATCTCATGTTATAGGAAGGACCTTAGGTTTGGTATTAGAAGCATTGAGATATCACATCTCATGCTATAGGAAGGGTCTCGGGATTGGAATGGGAAGGAGTTGGATATCACATGTTATAGGAAGGATCTCAGGTTTGGTATTAGAAGCATTGAGATATCACATCTCATGCTATAGGAAGGGTCTCAGGATTGGAATGGGAAGGAGTTGGATATCACATCTCATGCTATGGGAAGGGTCTCAGGTTTCGTATAAGCATTGAAATATCACATCTCTGCTATCGGAAGGGTCTCAGGATTGGAATGGGAGGAGCTGGATATCACATCTCATGCTAAAGGAAGGGTCTCAGGTTTGGAAGGGGAAGGATTTGGATATCACATCTCATGTTATAGGATGGGTCTCAGGTTTGGTATTAGAAGCATTGTGATATCACATCTCATGCTATAGGATGTGTCTCAGGATTGGAATGGGAAGGAGTTGGATATCACATCTCATGCTATAGGAAGGGTTTCAGGTTTGGTAGAAGCATTGAGATATCACATCTCATGCTATAGGAAGAGTCTCAGGTTTGGGAAGGGAAGGATTTGGATTTCACATCTCATGTTATAGGATGGTTCTCATGTTTGGTTTTTGAAGCATTGAGATATCACATCTCATGCTATCGGAAGGGTCTCAGGTTTGGAATGGGAAGGAGTTGGATATCACATCTCATGTTATAGGAAGGGTCTCAGGATTGGAATGGGAAGGATTTGGATATCACATCTCTTGCTATAGGAAGGGTCTCAGGTTTTTTATTAGAAACATTGAGATATCACATCTCATGCTATAGGAAGGGTTTTAGGATTGGAATGGGAAGTATTTGGATATCACATCTCATGCTAAAGGAAGGGTCTCAGGTCTGGAATGGGAAGGAATTGGATATCACATCTCATGTTATAGGAAGGGTCTCAGGTTTTTTATTAGAAACATTGAGATATCACATCTCATGTTATAGGACGGTTCCCAGGTTTGGTATTAGAAGCATTGAGATATCACATCTCATGGTATAGGAAGGGTCTCAGGGTTGGAATGGGAAGGAATTGGATATCCCTTCTCATGCTAAAGGAAGGGTCTCAGGTTGGAATGGGTAGGAGTTGGATATCACATCTCATGTTATAGGAAGGGTCTCAAGATTGAAATGGGAAGGATTTGGATATCACATCTCTTGCTATAGGAAGGGTCTCAGGTTTTCTATTAGAAACATTGAGATATGACATCTCATGCTATAGGAAGGGTTTCAGTATTGGAATGGGAAGGATTTGGATTTCACATCTCATGTTATAGGATGGTTCTCATGTTTGGTTTTAGAAGCATTGAGCTATCACATCTCATGCTATCGGAAGGGGCTCAGGATTGGAATGGGATGGAGTTGGATATCACATCTCAAGCTATCTCAGGATTGGAATGGGAAGGAGTTTGATATTTCATCTCAAGCTATAGGAAGGCTCTCAGGTTTGGAAAGGGAAGGATTTGGATTTCACATCTCATGTTATAGGATGGTTCTCATGTTTGGTTTTAGAAGCATTGAGATATCACATCTCATGCTATCGGAAGGGTCTCAGGTTTGGAATGGGAAGGAGTTGGATATCACATCTCTGCTATCTGAAGGGTCTCAGGATTGGAATGGGAAGGAGTTGGATATCCCATCTCGTTATAGGAAGGGTCTCAGGTTTGGTATTAGAAGCAATGAGATATCACATCTCATGCTATAGGAAGGGTCTAAGGTTTGGAAGGGGACGGATTTGGGTATCACATCTCATGTTATAGGACCGGTCTCAGGTTTGGTATTTGAAGCATTGAGATATCAAGTCTCATGGTATAGGACGGGTCTCAGAATTGGAATGAGAAGGAGTTGGATATCACATCTCAAGCTATAGGAAGGGTCTCATGATTGGAATGGGAAGGAGTTGGATATCACATCTCATGTTATAGGAAGGGTCTCAGGATTGGAATGGGAAGGACTTGGATATCACATCTCATTCTATATGAAGGCTCTCAGGGTTGGAAGGGGAAGGAGTTGGATATCACATTTCATGTTAGAGGTAGGATCTCAGGTTTGGTTTTAGAGGCATTGAGATATCACATCTCATGCTATAGGAAGGGTATCAGGATTGGAATGGGAAGGAGTTGGATATCAAATCTCATGCTAAAGGGATGGTCTAAGGTTTGGAAGGGGAGGGATTTGGACATCATATCTCATGTTATTGGAAGGATCTCAGGTTTGGTATTAGAAGCATTGAGATATCACATCTCATGCTATCGGAAGGGTCTTAGGTTTGGTATAAGCATTGAGATATCACATCTCTACTATCGGAAGGGTCTCAGGATTGGAATGGGAAGGATTTGGATATCACAATTCATGTTATAGGAAGGGTCTCAGGTTTGGTATTAGAAGCATTGAGATATCACATCTCATGCTATAGGAAGGGTCTCAGGAATGGAATGGGAAGGACTTGGATATCACATCTCATGATAAAGGAAGGGTCTAAGGTTTGGAAGGGGAAGGATTTGGATATCACATCTCATGTTATTGGACCGGTCTCAGGTTTGGTATTATAAGCATTGAGATATCAAGTCTCATGGTATAGGACGGGAGTTTGATATCACATCTCATGCCATGGTATGGGTGTCAGGTTTTGTAGAAGCATTGGGATATCACATCTCATGCTATCGGAAGGGTATCAGGATTGGATTTGGAAGGAGTTGGATATCCCATCTCATGCTATAGGAAGGGTCTCAGGTTGGAATAGAAGGAGTTGGATATCACATCTCATGTTATAGGAAGGGTCTCAGGATTGGAATGGGAAGGACTTGGATATCACATCTCATGCTGTAGGAAGGGTCTCAGGTTTGGAAAAGGAAGGAGTTGGATATCACATTTCATGTTAGAGGTAGGATCTCAGGTTTGGTATTAGAGGCATTGAGATATCACATCTCATGCTATCAGAAGGGTATCAGGATTGGAATGGGAAGGAGTTGGATATCACATCTCATGCTAAAGGGAGGGTCTCAGGTTTGGAATGGGAAGGATTTGGATATCACATCTCATGTTATAGGAAGGACCTTAGGTTTGGTATTAGAAGCATTGAGATATCACATCTCATGCTATAGGAAGGGTCTCGGGATTGGAATGGGAAGGAGCTGGATATCACATGTTATAGGAAGGATCTCAGGTTTGGTATTAGAAGCATTGAGATATCACATCTCATGCTATAGGAAGGGTCTCAGGATTGGAATGGGAAGGAGTTGGATATCACATCTCATGCTATGGGAAGGGTCTCAGGTTTGGTATAAGCATTGAAATATCACATCTCTGCTATCGGAAGGGTCTCAGGATTGGAATGGGAGGAGCTGGATATCACATCTCATGCTAAAGGAAGGGTCTCAGGTTTGGAAGGGGAAGGATTTGGATATCACATCTCATGTTATAGGATGGGTCTCAGGTTTGGTATTAGAAGCATTGTGATATCACATCTCATGCTATAGGATGTGTCTCAGGATTGGAATGGGAAGGAGTTGGATATCACATCTCATGCTATAGGAAGGGTTTCAGGTTTGGTAGAAGCATTGAGATATCACATCTCATGCTATAGGAAGAGTCTCAGGTTTGGGAAGGGAAGGATTTGGATTTCACATCTCATGTTATAGGATGGTTCTCATGTTTGGTTTTTGAAGCATTGAGATATCACATCTCATGCTATCGGAAGGGTCTCAGGTTTGGAGTGGGAAGGAGTTGGATATCACATCTCATGTTATAGGAAGGGTCTCAGGATTGGAATGGGAAGGATTTGGATATCACATCTCTTGCTATAGGAAGGGTCTCAGGTTTTTTATTAGAAACATTGAGATATCACATCTCATGCTATAGGAAGGGTTTTAGGATTGGAATGGGAAGTATTTGGATATCACATCTCATGCTAAAGGAAGGGTCTCAGGTCTGGAATGGGAAGGAATTGGATATCACATCTCATGTTATAGGAAGGGTCTCAGGTTTTTTATTAGAAACATTGAGATATCACATCTCATGTTATAGGACGGTTCCCAGGTTTGGTATTAGAAGCATTGAGATATCACATCTCATGGTATAGGAAGGGTCTCAGGGTTGGAATGGGAAGGAATTGGATATCCCTTCTCATGCTAAAGGAAGGGTCTCAGGTTGGAATGGGTAGGAGTTGGATATCACATCTCATGTTATAGGAAGGGTCTCAAGATTGAAATGGGAAGGATTTGGATATCACATCTCTTGCTATAGGAAGGGTCTCAGGTTTTCTATTAGAAACATTGAGATATGACATCTCATGCTATAGGAAGGGTTTCAGTATTGGAATGGGAAGGATTTGGATTTCACATCTCATGGTATAGGATGGTTCTCATGTTTGGTTTTAGAAGCATTGAGCTATCACATCTCATGCTATCGGAAGGGTCTCAGGATTGGAATGGGATGGAGTTGGATATCACATCTCTGCTATCTGAAGGGTCTCAGGATTGGAATGGGAAGGAGTTTGATATTTCATCTCAAGCTATAGGAAGGGTCTCAGGTTTGGAAAGGGAAGGATTTGGATTTCACATCTCATGTTATAGGATGGTTCTCATGTTTGGTTTTAGAAGCATTGAGATATCACATCTCATGCTATCGGAAGGGTCTCAGGTTTGGAATGGGAAGGAGTTGGATATCACATCTCTGCTATCTGATGGGTCTCAGGATTGGAATGGGAAGGAGTTGGATATCCCATCTCGTTATAGGAAGGGTCTCAGGTTTGGTATTAGAAGCAATGAGATATCACATCTCATGCTATAGGAAGGGTCTAAGGTTTGGAAGGGGACAGATTTGGGTATCACATCTCATGTTATAGGACCGGTCTCAGGTTTGGTATTTGAAGCATTGAGATATCAAGTCTCATGGTATAGGACGGGTCTCAGAATTGGAATGAGAAGGAGTTGGATATCACATCTCAAGCTATAGGAAGGGTCTCATGATTGGAATGGGAAGGAGTTGGATATCACATCTCATGTTATAGGAAGGGTCTCAGGATTGGAATGGGAAGGACTTGGATATCACATCTCATTCTATAGGAAGGCTCTCAGGGTTGGAAGGGGAAGGAGTTGGATATCACATTTCATGTTAGAAGTAGGATCTCAGGTTTGGTTTTAGAGGCATTGAGATATCACATCTCATGCTATAGGAAGGGTCTCAGGATTGGAATGGGAAGGAGTTGGATATCAAATCTCATGCTAAAGGGATGGTCTAAGGTTTGGAAGGGGAGGGATTTGGACATCATATCTCATGTTATTGGAAGGATCTCAGGTTTGGTATTAGAAGCATTGAGATATCACATCTCATGCTATCGGAAGGGTCTTAGGTTTGGTATAAGCATTGAGATATCACATCTCTGCTATCGGAAGGGTCTCAGGATTGGAATGGGAAGGATTTGGTTATCACAATTCATGTTATAGGAAGGGTCTCAGGTTTGGTATTAGAAGCATTGAGATATCACATCTCATGCTATAGGAAGGGTCTCAGGAATGGAATGGGAAGGACTTGGATATCACATCTCATGATAAAGGAAGGGTCTAAGGTTTGGAAGGGGAAGGATTTGGATATCACATCTCATGTTATTGGACCGGTCTCAGGTTTGGTATTAGAAGCATTGAGATATCAAGTCTCATGGTATAGGACGGGAGTTTGATATCACATCTCATGCCATGGTATGGGTGTCAGGTTTTGTAGAAGCATTGGGATATCACATCTCATGCTATCGGAAGGGTATCAGGATTGGATTTGGAAGGAGTTGGATATCCCATCTCATGCTATAGGAAGGGTCTCAGGTTGGAATAGAAGGAGTTGGATATCACATCTCATGTTATAGGAAGGGTCTCAGGATTGGAATGGGAAGGACTTGGATATCACATCTCATGCTGTAGGAAGGGTCTCAGGTTTGGAAGGGGAAGGATTTGGATATCATATCTCATGTTATAGGACCGGTCCCAGGTCTGGTATTAGAAGCATTGAGATATCACATCTCATGCTATAGGAGGAGTCTCAGGATTGGAATGGGAAGGAGTTGGATATCACGTCTCATGTTATAGGAAGGGTCTCAGGTTTGGAAAAGGAAGGAGTTGGATATCACATTTCATGTTAGAGGTAGGATCTCAGGTTTGGTATTAGAGGCATTGAGATATCACATCTCATGCTATCAGAAGGGTATCAGGATTGGAATGGGAAGGAGTTGGATATCACATCTCATGCTAAAGGGAGGGTCTCAGGTTTGGAATGGGAAGGATTTGGATATCACATCTCATGTTATAGGAAGGACCTTAGGTTTAGTATTAGAAGCATTGAGATATCACATCTCATGCTATAGGAAGGGTCTCGGGATTGGAATGGGAAGGAGTTGGATATCACATGTTATAGGAAGGATCTCAGGTTTGGTATTAGAAGCATTGAGATATCACATCTCATGCTATAGGAAGGGTCTCAGGATTGGAATGGGAAGGAGTTGGATATCACATCTCATGCTATGGGAAGGGTCTCAGGTTTGGTATAAGCATTGAAATATCACATCTCTGCTATCGGAAGGGTCTCAGGATTGGAATGGGAGGAGCTGGATATCACATCTCATGTTATAGGACGGGTCTCAGGTTTGGTATTAGAAGCATTGTGATATCACATCTCATGCTATAGGATGTGTCTCAGGATTGGAATGGGAAGGAGTTGGATATCACATCTCATGCTATAGGAAGGGTTTCAGGTTTGGTAGAAGCATTGAGATATCACATCTCATGCTATAGGAAGAGTCTCAGGTTTGGGAAGGGAAGGATTTGGATTTCACATCTCATGTTATAGGATGGTTCTCATGTTTGGTTTTTGAAGCATTGAGATATCACATCTCATGCTATCGGAAGGGTCTCAGGTTTGGAATGGGAAGGAGTTGGATATCACATCTCATGCTAAAGGAAGGGTCTCAGGTTGGAATGGGTAGGAGTTGGATATCACATCTCATGTTATAGGAAGGGTCTCAAGATTGAAATGGGAAGGATTTGGATATCACATCTCTTGCTATAGGAAGGGTCTCAGGTTTTCTATTAGAAACATTGAGATATGACATCTCATGCTATAGGAAGGGTTTCAGTATTGGAATGGGAAGGATTTGGATTTCACATCTCATGTTATAGGATGGTTCTCATGTTTGGTTTTAGAAGCATTGAGCTATCACATCTCATGCTATCGGAAGGGTCTCAGTGGAATGGGATGGAGTTGGATATCACATCTCAATCTATCTCAGGATTGGAATGGGAAGGAGTTTGATATTTCATCTCAAGCTATAGGAAGGGTCTCAGGTTTGGAAAGGGAAGGATTTGGATTTCACATCTCATGTTATAGGATGGTTCTCATGTTTGGTTTTAGAAGCATTGAGATATCACATCTCATGCTATCGGAAGGGTCTCAGGTTTGGAATGGGAAGGAGTTGGATATCACATCTCTGCTATCTGAAGGGTCTCAGGATTGGAATGGGAAGGAGTTGGATATCCCATCTCGTTATAGGAAGGGTCTCAGGTTTGGTATTAGAAGCAATGAGATATCACATCTCATGCTATAGGAAGGGTCTAAGGTTTGGAAGGGGACGGATTTGGGTATCACATCTCATGTTATAGGACCGGTCTCAGGTTTGGTATTTGAAGCATTGAGATATCAAGTCTCATGGTATAGGACGGGTCTCAGAATTGGAATGAGAAGGAGTTGGATATCACATCTCAAGCTATAGGAAGGGTCTCATGATTGGAATGGGAAGGAGTTGGATATCACATCTCATGTTATAGGAAGGGTCTCAGGATTGGAATGGGAAGGACTTGGATATCACATCTCATTCTATAGGAAGGCTCTCAGGGTTGGAAGGGGAAGGAGTTGGATATCACATTTCATGTTAGAGGTAGGATCTCAGGTTTGGTTTTAGAGGCATTGAGATATCACATCTCATGCTATAGGAAGGGTCTCAGGATTGGAATGGGAAGGAGTTGGATATCAAATCTCATGCTAAAGGGATGGTCTAAGGTTTGGAAGGGGAGGGATTTGGACATCATATCTCATGTTATTGGAAGGATCTCAGGTTTGGTATTAGAAGCATTGAGATATCACATCTCATGCTATCGGAAGGGTCTTAGGTTTGGTATAAGCATTGAGATATCACATCTCTGCTATCGGAAGGGTCTCAGGATTGGAATGGGAAGGATTTGGTTATCACAATTCATGTTATAGGAAGGGTCTCAGGTTTGGTATTAGAAGCATTGAGATATCACATCTCATGCTATAGGAAGGGTCTCAGGAATGGAATGGGAAGGACTTGGATATCACATCTCATGATAAAGGAAGGGTCTAAGGTTTGGAAGGGGAAGGATTTGGATATCACATCTCATGTTATTGGACCGGTCTCAGGTTTGGTATTAGAAGCATTGAGATATCAAGTCTCATGGTATAGGACGGGAGTTTGATATCACATCTCATGCCATGGTATGGGTGTCAGGTTTTGTAGAAGCATTGGGATATCACATCTCATGCTATCGGAAGGGTATCAGGATTGGATTTGGAAGGAGTTGGATATCCCATCTCATGCTATAGGAAGGGTCTCAGGTTGGAATAGAAGGAGTTGGATATCACATCTCATGTTATAGGAAGGGTCTCAGGATTGGAATGGGAAGGACTTGGATATCACATCTCATGCTGTAGGAAGGGTCTCAGGTTTGGAAGGGGAAGGATTTGGATATCATATCTCATGTTATAGGACCGGTCCCAGGTCTGGTATTAGAAGCATTGAGATATCACATCTCATGCTATAGGAGAAGTCTCAGGATTGGAATGGGAAGGAGTTGGATATCACGTCTCATGTTATAGGAAGGGTCTCAGGTTTGGAAAAGGAAGGAGTTGGATATCACATTTCATGTTAGAGGTAGGATCTCAGGTTTGGTATTAGAGGCATTGAGATATCACATCTCATGCTATCAGAAGGGTATCAGGATTGGAATGGGAAGGAGTTGGATATCACATCTCATGCTAAAGGGAGGGTCTCAGGTTTGGAATGGGAAGGATTTGGATATCACATCTCATGTTATAGGAAGGACCTTAGGTTTAGTATTAGAAGCATTGAGATATCACATCTCATGCTATAGGAAGGGTCTCGGGATTGGAATGGGAAGGAGTTGGATATCACATGTTATAGGAAGGATCTCAGGTTTGGTATTAGAAGCATTGAGATATCACATCTCATGCTATAGGAAGGGTCTCAGGATTGGAATGGGAAGGAGTTGGATATCACATCTCATGCTATGGGAAGGGTCTCAGGTTTGGTATAAGCATTGAAATATCACATCTCTGCTATCGGAAGGGTCTCAGGATTGGAATGGGAGGAGCTGGATATCACATCTCATGTTATAGGACGGGTCACAGGTTTGGTATTAGAAGCATTGTGATATCACATCTCATGCTATAGGATGTGTCTCAGGATTGGAATGGGAAGGAGTTGGATATCACATCTCATGCTATAGGAAGGGTTTCAGGTTTGGTAGAAGCATTGAGATATCACATCTCATGCTATAGGAAGAGTCTCAGGTTTGGGAAGGGAAGGATTTGGATTTCACATCTCATGTTATAGGATGGTTCTCATGTTTGGTTTTTGAAGCATTGAGATATCACATCTCATGCTATCGGAAGGGTCTCAGGTTTGGAATGGGAAGGAGTTGGATATCACATCTCATGCTAAAGGAAGGGTCTCAGGTTGGAATGGGTAGGAGTTGGATATCACATCTCATGTTATAGGAAGGGTCTCAAGATTGAAATGGGAAGGATTTGGATATCACATCTCTTGCTATAGGAAGGGTCTCAGGTTTTCTATTAGAAACATTGAGATATGACATCTCATGCTATAGGAAGGGTTTCAGTATTGGAATGGGAAGGATTTGGATTTCACATCTCATGTTATAGGATGGTTCTCATGTTTGGTTTTAGAAGCATTGAGCTATCACATCTCATGCTATCGGAAGGGTCTCAGGATTGGAATGGGATGGAGTTGGATATCACATCTCAAGCTATCTCAGGATTGGAATGGGAAGGAGTTTGATATTTCATCTCAAGCTATAGGAAGGGTCTCAGGTTTGGAAAGGGAAGGATTTGGATTTCACATCTCATGTTATAGGATGGTTCTCATGTTTGGTTTTAGAAGCATTGAGATATCACATCTCATGCTATCGGAAGGGTCTCAGGTTTGGAATGGGAAGGAGTTGGATATCACATCTCTGCTATCTGAAGGGTCTCAGGATTGGAATGGGAAGGAGTTGGATATCCCATCTCGTTATAGGAAGGGTCTCAGGTTTGGTATTAGAAGCAATGAGATATCACATCTCATGCTATAGGAAGGGTCTAAGGTTTGGAAGGGGACGGATTTGGGTATCACATCTCATGTTATAGGACCGGTCTCAGGTTTGGTATTTGAAGCATTGAGATATCAAGTCTCATGGTATAGGACGGGTCTCAGAATTGGAATGAGAAGGAGTTGGATATCACATCTCAAGCTATAGGAAGGGTCTCATGATTGGAATGGGAAGGAGTTGGATATCACATCTCATGTTATAGGAAGGGTCTCAGGATTGGAATGGGAAGGACTTGGATATCACATCTCATTCTATAGGAAGGCTCTCAAGGTTGGAAGGGGAAGGAGTTGGATATCACATTTCATGTTAGAGGTAGGATCTCAGGTTTGGTTTTAGAGGCATTGAGATATCACATCTCATGCTATAGGAAGGGTCTCAGGATTGGAATGGGAAGGAGTTGGATATCAAATCTCATGCTAAAGGGATGGTCTAAGGTTTGGAAGGGGAGGGATTTGGACATCATATCTCATGTTATTGGAAGGATCTCAGGTTTGGTATTAGAAGCATTGAGATATCACATCTCATGCTATCGGAAGGGTCTTAGGTTTGGTATAAGCATTGAGATATCACATCTCTGCTATCGGAAGGGTCTCAGGATTGGAATGGGAAGGATTTGGATATCACAATTCATGTTATAGGAAGGGTCTCAGGTTTGGTATTAGAAGCATTGAGATATCACATCTCATGCTATAGGAAGGGTCTCAGGAATGGAATGGAAAGGACTTGGATATCACATCTCATGATAAAGGAAGGGTCTAAGGTTTGGAAGGGGAAGGATTTGGATATCACATCTCATGTTATTGGACCGGTCTCAGGTTTGGTATTAGAAGCATTGAGATATCAAGTCTCATGGTATAGGACGGGAGTTTGATATCACATCTCATGCCATGGTATGGGTGTCAGGTGTTGTAGAAGCATTGGGATATCACATCTCATGCTATCGGAAGTTTATCAGGATTGGATTTGGAAGGAGTTGGATATCCCATCTCATGCTATAGGAAGGGTCTCAGGTTGGAATAAAAGGAGTTGGATATCACATCTCATGTTATAGGAAGGGTCTCAGGATTGGAATGGGAAGGACTTGGATATCACATCTCATGCTGTAGGAAGGGTCTCAGGTTTGGGAGGGGAAGGATTTGGATATCATATCTCATGTTATAGGACCGGTCCCAGGTCTGGTATTAGAAGCATTGAGATATCACATCTCATGCTATAGGAGGAGTCTCAGGATTGGAATGGGAAGGAGTTGGATATCACGTCTCATGTTATAGGAAGGGTCTCAGGTTTGGAAAAGGAAGGAGTTGGATATCACATTCCATGTTAGAGGTAGGATCTCAGGTTTGGTATTAGAGGCATTGAGATATCACATCTCATGCTATCAGAAGGGTATCAGGATTGGAATGGGAAGGAGTTGGATATCACATCTCATGCTAAAGGGAGGGTCTCAGGTTTGGAATGGGAAGGATTTGGATATCACATCTCATGTTATATGAAGGACCTTAGGTTTGGTATTAGAAGCATTGAGATATCACATCTCATGCTATAGGAAGGGTCTCGGGATTGGAATGGGAAGGAGTTGGATATCACATGTTATAAGAAGGATCTCAGGTTTGGTATTAGAAGCATTGAGATATCACATCTCATGCTATAGGAAGGGTCTCAGGATTGGAATGGGAAGGAGTTGGATATCACATCTCATGCTATGGGAAGGGTCTCAGGTTTGGTATAAGCATTGAAATATCACATCTCTGCTATCGGAAGGGTCTCAGGATTGGAATGGGAAGGAGTTGGATATCCCATCTCGTTATAGGAAGGGTCTCAGGTTTGGTATTAGAAGCAATGAGATATCACATCTCATGCTATAGGAAGGGTCTAAGGTTTGGAAGGGGACGGATTTGGGTATCACATCTCATGTTATAGGACCGGTCTCAGGTTTGGTATTTGAAGCATTGAGATATCAAGTCTCATGGTATAGGACGGGTCTCAGAATTGGAATGAGAAGGAGTTGGATATCACATCTCAAGCTATAGGAAGGGTCTCATGATTGGAATGGGAAGGAGTTGGATATCACATCTTATGTTATAGGAAGGGTCTCAGGATTGGAATGGGAAGGACTTGGATATCACATCTCATTCTATAGGAAGGCTCTCAAGGTTGGAAGGGGAAGGAGTTGGATATCACATTTCATGTTAGAGGTAGGATCTCAGGTTTGGTTTTAGAGGCATTGAGATATCACATCGCATGCTATAGGAAGGGTCTCAGGATTGGAATGGGAAGGAGTTGGATATCAAATCTCATGCTAAAGGGATGGTCTAAGGTTTGGAAGGGGAGGGATTTGGACATCATATCTCATGTTATTGGAAGGATCTCAGGTTTGGTATTAGAAGCATTGAGATATCACATCTCATGCTATCGGAAGGGTCTTAGGTTTGGTATAAGCATTGAGATATCACATCTCTGCTATCGGAAGGGTCTCAGGATTGGAATGGGAAGGATTTGGATATCACAATTCATGTTATAGGAAGGGTCTCAGGTTTGGTATTAGAAGCATTGAGATATCACATCTCATGCTATAGGAAGGGTCTCAGGAATGGAATGGGAAGGACTTGGATATCACATCTCATGATAAAGGAAGGGTCTAAGGTTTGGAAGGGGAAGGAGTTGGATATCACATTTCATGTTAGAGGAAGGATCTCAGGTTTGGTATTAGAGGCCTTGAGATATCACATCTCATGCTATAGGAAGGGTCTCAGGATTGGAATGGGAAGGAGTTGGATATCACATCTCAAGCTATAGGAAGGGTCTCAGGTTTGGTATAAGCATTGAGATATCACATCTCATGCTATAGGAAGGGTCTCAGGATTGGAATGGGAAGGAGTTGGATATCACATCTCATGCTATGGGAAGGGTCTCAGGTTTGGTATAAGCATTGAAATATCACATCTCTGCTATCGGAAGGGTCTCAGGATTGGAATGGGAGGAGCTGGATATCACATCTCATGTTATAGGACGGGTCTCAGGTTTGGTATTAGAAGCATTGTGATATCACATCTCATGCTATAGGATGTGTCTCAGGATTGGAATGGGAAGGAGTTGGATATCACATCTCATGCTATAGGAAGGGTTTCAGGTTTGGTAGAAGCATTGAGATATCACATCTCATGCTATAGGAAGAGTCTCAGGTTTGGGAAGGGAAGGATTTGGATTTCACATCTCATGTTATAGGATGGTTCTCATGTTTGGTTTTTGAAGCATTGAGATATCACATCTCATGCTATCGGAAGGGTCTCAGGTTTGGAATGGGAAGGAGTTGGATATCACATCTCATGCTAAAGGAAGGGTCTCAGGTTGGAATGGGTAGGAGTTGGATATCACATCTCATGTTATAGGAAGGGTCTCAAGATTGAAATGGGAAGGATTTGGATATCACATCTCTTGCTATAGGAAGGGTCTCAGGTTTTCTATTAGAAACATTGAGATATGACATCTCATGCTATAGGAAGGGTTTCAGTATTGGAATGGGAAGGATTTGGATTTCACATCTCATGTTATAGGATGGTTCTCATGTTTGGTTTTAGAAGCATTGAGCTATCACATCTCATGCTATCGGAAGGGTCTCAGTGGAATGGGATGGAGTTGGATATCACATCTCAAGCTATCTCAGGATTGGAATGGGAAGGAGTTTGATATTTCATCTCAAGCTATAGGAAGGGTCTCAGGTTTGGAAAGGGAAGGATTTGGATTTCACATCTCATGTTATAGGATGGTTCTCATGTTTGGTTTTAGAAGCATTGAGATATCACATCTCATGCTATCGGAAGGGTCTCAGGTTTGGAATGGGAAGGAGTTGGATATCACATCTCTGCTATCTGAAGGGTCTCAGGATTGGAATGGGAAGGAGTTGGATATCCCATCTCGTTATAGGAAGGGTCTCAGGTTTGGTATTAGAAGCAATGAGATATCACATCTCATGCTATAGGAAGGGTCTAAGGTTTGGAAGGGGACGGATTTGGGTATCACATCTCATGTTATAGGACCGGTCTCAGGTTTGGTATTTGAAGCATTGAGATATCAAGTCTCATGGTATAGGACGGGTCTCAGAATTGGAATGAGAAGGAGTTGGATATCACATCTCAAGCTATAGGAAGGGTCTCATGATTGGAATGGGAAGGAGTTGGATATCACATCTCATGTTATAGGAAGGGTCTCAGGATTGGAATGGGAAGGACTTGGATATCACATCTCATTCTATAGGAAGGCTCTCAGGGTTGGAAGGGGAAGGAGTTGGATATCACATTTCATGTTAGAGGTAGGATCTCAGGTTTGGTTTTAGAGGCATTGAGATATCACATCTCATGCTATAGGAAGGGTCTCAGGATTGGAATGGGAAGGAGTTGGATATCAAATCTCATGCTAAAGGGATGGTCTAAGGTTTGGAAGGGGAGGGATTTGGACATCATATCTCATGTTATTGGAAGGATCTCAGGTTTGGTATTAGAAGCATTGAGATATCACATCTCATGCTATCGGAAGGGTCTTAGGTTTGGTATAAGCATTGAGATATCACATCTCTGCTATCGGAAGGGTCTCAGGATTGGAATGGGAAGGATTTGGTTATCACAATTCATGTTATAGGAAGGGTCTCAGGTTTGGTATTAGAAGCATTGAGATATCACATCTCATGCTATAGGAAGGGTCTCAGGAATGGAATGGGAAGGACTTGGATATCACATCTCATGATAAAGGAAGGGTCTAAGGTTTGGAAGGGGAAGGATTTGGATATCACATCTCATGTTATTGGACCGGTCTCAGGTTTGGTATTAGAAGCATTGAGATATCAAGTCTCATGGTATAGGACGGGAGTTTGATATCACATCTCATGCCATGGTATGGGTGTCAGGTTTTGTAGAAGCATTGGGATATCACATCTCATGCTATCGGAAGGGTATCAGGATTGGATTTGGAAGGAGTTGGATATCCCATCTCATGCTATAGGAAGGGTCTCAGGTTGGAATAGAAGGAGTTGGATATCACATCTCATGTTATAGGAAGGGTCTCAGGATTGGAATGGGAAGGACTTGGATATCACATCTCATGCTGTAGGAAGGGTCTCAGGTTTGGAAGGGGAAGGATTTGGATATCATATCTCATGTTATAGGACCGGTCCCAGGTCTGGTATTAGAAGCATTGAGATATCACATCTCATGCTATAGGAGAAGTCTCAGGATTGGAATGGGAAGGAGTTGGATATCACGTCTCATGTTATAGGAAGGGTCTCAGGTTTGGAAAAGGAAGGAGTTGGATATCACATTTCATGTTAGAGGTAGGATCTCAGGTTTGGTATTAGAGGCATTGAGATATCACATCTCATGCTATCAGAAGGGTATCAGGATTGGAATGGGAAGGAGTTGGCTATCACATCTCATGCTAAAGGGAGGGTCTCAGGTTTGGAATGGGAAGGATTTGGATATCACATCTCATGTTATAGGAAGGACCTTAGGTTTAGTATTAGAAGCATTGAGATATCACATCTCATGCTATAGGAAGGGTCTCGGGATTGGAATGGGAAGGAGTTGGATATCACATGTTATAGGAAGGATCTCAGGTTTGGTATTAGAAGCATTGAGATATCACATCTCATGCTATAGGAAGGGTCTCAGGATTGGAATGGGAAGGAGTTGGATATTACATCTCATGCTATGGGAAGGGTCTCAGGTTTGGTATAAGCATTGAAATATCACATCTCTGCTATCGGAAGGGTCTCAGGATTGGAATGGGAGGAGCTGGATATCACATCTCATGTTATAGGACGGGTCACAGGTTTGGTATTAGAAGCATTGTGATATCACATCTCATGCTATAGGATGTGTCTCAGGATTGGAATGGGAAGGAGTTGGATATCACATCTCATGCTATAGGAAGGGTTTCAGGTTTGGTAGAAGCATTGAGATATCACATCTCATGCTATAGGAAGAGTCTCAGGTTTGGGAAGGGAAGGATTTGGATTTCACATCTCATGTTATAGGATGGTTCTCATGTTTGGTTTTTGAAGCATTGAGATATCACATCTCATGCTATCGGAAGGGTCTCAGGTTTGGAATGGGAAGGAGTTGGATATCACATCTCATGCTAAAGGAAGGGTCTCAGGTTGGAATGGGTAGGAGTTGGATATCACATCTCATGTTATAGGAAGGGTCTCAAGATTGAAATGGGAAGGATTTGGATATCACATCTCTTGCTATAGGAAGGGTCTCAGGTTTTCTATTAGAAACATTGAGATATGACATCTCATGCTATAGGAAGGGTTTCAGTATTGGAATGGGAAGGATTTGGATTTCACATCTCATGTTATAGGATGGTTCTCATGTTTGGTTTTAGAAGCATTGAGCTATCACATCTCATGCTATCGGAAGGGTCTCAGGATTGGAATGGGATGGAGTTGGATATCACATCTCAAGCTATCTCAGGATTGGAATGGGAAGGAGTTTGATATTTCATCTCAAGCTATAGGAAGGGTCTCAGGTTTGGAAAGGGAAGGATTTGGATTTCACATCTCATGTTATAGGATGGTTCTCATGTTTGGTTTTAGAAGCATTGAGATATCACATCTCATGCTATCGGAAGGGTCTCAGGTTTGGAATGGGAAGGAGTTGGATATCACATCTCTGCTATCTGAAGGGTCTCAGGATTGGAATGGGAAGGAGTTGGATATCCCATCTCGTTATAGGAAGGGTCTCAGGTTTGGTATTAGAAGCAATGAGATATCACATCTCATGCTATAGGAAGGGTCTAAGGTTTGGAAGGGGACGGATTTGGGTATCACATCTCATGTTATAGGACCGGTCTCAGGTTTGGTATTTGAAGCATTGAGATATCAAGTCTCATGGTATAGGACGGGTCTCAGAATTGGAATGAGAAGGAGTTGGATATCACATCTCAAGCTATAGGAAGGGTCTCATGATTGGAATGGGAAGGAGTTGGATATCACATCTCATGTTATAGGAAGGGTCTCAGGATTGGAATGGGAATGACTTGGATATCACATCTCATTCTATAGGAAGGCTCTCAAGGTTGGAAGGGGAAGGAGTTGGATATCACATTTCATGTTAGAGGTAGGATCTCAGGTTTGGTTTTAGAGGCATTGAGATATCACATCTCATGCTATAGGAAGGGTCTCAGGATTGGAATGGGAAGGAGTTGGATATCAAATCTCATGCTAAAGGGATGGTCTAAGGTTTGGAAGGGGAGGGATTTGGACATCATATCTCATGTTATTGGAAGGATCTCAGGTTTGGTATTAGAAGCATTGAGATATCACATCTCATGCTATCGGAAGGGTCTTAGGTTTGGTATAAGCATTGAGATATCACATCTCTGCTATCGGAAGGGTCTCAGGATTGGAATGGGAAGGATTTGGATATCACAATTCATGTTATAGGAAGGGTCTCAGGTTTGGTATTAGAAGCATTGAGATATCACATCTCATGCTATAGGAAGGGTCTCAGGAATGGAATGGGAAGGACTTGGATATCACATCTCATGATAAAGGAAGGGTCTAAGGTTTGGAAGGGGAAGGATTTGGATATCACATCTCATGTTATTGGACCGGTCTCAGGTTTGGTATTAGAAGCATTGAGATATCAAGTCTCATGGTATAGGACGGGAGTTTGATATCACATCTCATGCCATGGTATGGGTGTCAGGTGTTGTAGAAGCATTGGGATATCACATCTCATGCTATCGGAAGTTTATCAGGATTGGATTTGGAAGGAGTTGGATATCCCATCTCATGCTATAGGAAGGGTCTCAGGTTGGAATAGAAGGAGTTGGATATCACATCTCATGTTATAGGAAGGGTCTCAGGATTGGAATGGGAAGGACTTGGATATCACATCTCATGCTGTAGGAAGGGTCTCAGGTTTGGAAGGGGAAGGATTTGGATATCATATCTCATGTTATAGGACCGGTCCCAGGTCTGGTATTAGAAGCATTGAGATATCACATCTCATGCTATAGGAGGAGTCTCAGGATTGGAATGGGAAGGAGTTGGATATCACGTCTCATGTTATAGGAAGGGTCTCAGGTTTGGAAAAGGAAGGAGTTGGATATCACATTCCATGTTAGAGGTAGGATCTCAGGTTTGGTATTAGAGGCATTGAGATATCACATCTCATGCTATCAGAAGGGTATCAGGATTGGAATGGGAAGGAGTTGGATATCACATCTCATGCTAAAGGGAGGGTCTCAGGTTTGGAATGGGAAGGATTTGGATATCACATCTCATGTTATAGGAAGGACCTTAGGTTTGGTATTAGAAGCATTGAGATATCACATCTCATGCTATAGGAAGGGTCTCGGGATTGGAATGGGAAGGAGTTGGATATCACATGTTATAGGAAGGA
Organism: Ambystoma mexicanum; assembly: GCF_040938575.1. Taxonomy (NCBI): domain Eukaryota; kingdom Metazoa; phylum Chordata; class Amphibia; order Caudata; family Ambystomatidae; genus Ambystoma; species Ambystoma mexicanum. Next base: position 347,534,497 of record NC_090936.1, read on the forward strand.
TCTCAGGTTTGGTATTAGAAGCATTGAGATATCACATCTCATGCTATAGGAAGGGTCTCAGGATTGGAATGGGAAGGAGTTGGATATCACATCTCATGCTATGGGAAGGGTCTCAGGTTTGGTATAAGCATTGAAATATCACATCTCTGCTATCGGAAGGGTCTCAGGATTGGAATGGGAAGGAGATGGATATCCCATCTCGTTATAGGAAGGGTCTCAGGTTTGGTATTAGAAGCAATGAGATATCACATCTCATGCTATAGGAAGGGTCTAAGGTTTGGAAGGGGACGGATTTGGGTATCACATCTCATGTTATAGGACCGGTCTCAGGTTTGGTATTTGAAGCATTGAGATATCAAGTCTCATGGTATAGGACGGGTCTCAGAATTGGAATGAGAAGGAGTTGGATATCACATCTCAAGCTATAGGAAGGGTCTCATGATTGGAATGGGAAGGAGTTGGATATCACATCTTATGTTATGGGAAGGGTCTCAGGATTGGAATGGGAAGGACTTGGATATCAAATCTCATTCTATAGGAAGGCTCTCAAGGTTGGAAGGGGAAGGAGTTGGATATCACATTTCATGTTAGAGGTAGGATCTCAGGTTTGGTTTTAGAGGCATTGAGATATCACATCGCATGCTATAGGAAGGGTCTCAGGATTGGAATGGGAAGGAGTTGGATATCAAATCTCATGCTAAAGGGATGGTCTAAGGTTTGGAAGGGGAGGGATTTGGACATCATATCTCATGTTATTGGAAGGATCTCAGGTTTGGTATTAGAAGCATTGAGATATCACATCTCATGCTATCGGAAGGGTCTTTGGTTTGGTATAAGCATTGAGATATCACATCTCTGCTATCGGAAGGGTCTCAGGATTGGAATGGGAAGGATTTGGATATCACAATTCATGTTATAGGAAGGGTCTCAGGTTTGGTATTAGAAGCATTGAGATATCACATCTCATGCTATAGGAAGGGTCTCAGGAATGGAATGGGAAGGACTTGGATATCACATCTCATGATAAAGGAAGGGTCTAAGGTTTGGAAGGGGAAGGAGTTGGATATCACATTTCATGTTAGAGGAAGGATCTCAGGTTTGGTATTAGAGGCCTTGAGATATCACATCTCATGCTATAGGAAGGGTCTCAGGATTGGAATGGGAAGGAGTTGGATATCACATCTCAAGCTATAGGAAGGGTCTCAGGTTTGGTATAAGCATTGAGATATCACATCTCATGCTATAGGAAGGGTCTCAGGATTTGAATGGGAAGAAGTTGGATATCACATCTCATGCTATAGGAAGGGTCTCAGGTTTGGTATAAGCATTGAGATATCACATCTCATGCTATAGGAAGGGTCTCAGGGTTGGAATGGGAAGGAGTTGTATATGACATCTCATGCCATAGGAAGGGTCTCAGGTTTGGTATAAGCATTGAGATATCACATCACATGCTATAGGAAGGGTCTCAGGATTGGAATGGGAAGGACTTGGATATCATATCTCATGCTATAGGCAGGGTCTCAGGTTTGGAAAGGGAAGGAGATGGATATCACATTTCATGTTAGAGGTGGGATCTCAGGTTTGGTATTAGAGGCATTGAGATACCACATCTCATGCTATCAGAAGGGTCTCAGGATTGGAATGGGAAGGAGTTGGATATCACATTTCATGCTAAAGGGAGGGTCTCAGGTTTGGTATAAGCATTGAGATATCACATCTCATGCTATAGGAAGGGTCTCAGGATTGGAATGGGAAGGATTTGGATTTCACATCTTATGCTATAGGAAGGGTCTCAGGTTTGGTATAAGCATTGAGATATCACATCTCATGCTGTAGGAAGGGTCTCAGGATTGTAATGGGAAGAAGTTGGATATCAATATCACATCTCATGCTATAGGAAGGGTCTCAGGTTTGGTATAAGCATTGAGATATCACATCTCATGCTATAGGAAGGGTCTCAGGGTTGGAATGGGAAGGAGTTGCATATGACATCTCATGCCATAGGAAGGGTCTCAGGTTTGGTATAAGCATTGAGATATCACATCACATGCTATAGGAAGGGTCTCAGGATTGGAATGGGAAGGACTTGGATATCACATCTCATGCTATAGGCAGGGTCTCAGGTTTGGAAAGGGAAGGAGGTGGATATCACATTTCATGTTAGAGGTAGGATCTCAGGTTTGGTATTAGAGGCATTGAGATATCACATCTCATGCTATCAGAAGGGTCTCAGGATTGGAATGGGAAGGAGTTGGATATCACATTTCATGCTAAAGGGAGGGTCTCAGGTTTGGAAGGGGAAGGATTTGGAAATCACATCTCATATTATAGGAAGGATCTCAGGTTTGGTATTAGAAGCATTGAGATATCACATCTCATGCTATCGGAAGGATCTCAGGTTTGGTATAAGAGGCATTGAGATATCACATCTCATGCTATCATAAGGGTCTCAGGATTGGAATGGGAAGGAGTTGGATATCACATCTCATGTTATAGGAAGGATCTCAGGTTTGGTATTAGAAGCATTGAGACATCACATCTCATGCTATAGGAAGGGTCTCAGGATTGGAATGGGAAGGAGTTGGATATCACATCTCATGCTATAGGAAGGGTCTCAGGTTTGGTATAAGCATTGAGATATCACATCTCATGCTATAGGAAGGGTCTCAGGATTGGAATGGGAAGGATTTGGATATCACATCTTATGCTATAGGAAGGGTCTCAGGTTTGGTATAAGCATGGAGATATCACTTCTCATGCTATAGGAAGGGTCTCAGGATTGGAATGGGAAGGAGTTGGATATCACATCTCATGCTATAGGAAGGGTCTCAGATTTGGTATAAGCATTGAGATATCACATCTCTTGCTATAGGAAGGGTCTCAGGATTGGAATGGGAAGGATTTGGATATCACATCTTATGCTATAGGAAGGGTCTCAGGTTTGGTATAAGCATGGAGATATCACTTCTCATGCTATAGGAAGGGTCTCAGGATTGGAATGGGAAGGAGTTGGATATCAAATCTCATGCTAAAGGGATGGTCTAAGGTTTGGAAGGGGAGGGATTTGGACATCATATCTCATGTTATTGGAAGGATCTCAGGTTTGGTATTAGAAGCATTGAGATATCACATCTCATGCTATAGGAAGGGTCTCAGGTTTGGTATAAGCATGGAGATATCACATCTCATGCTATAGGAAGGGTCTCAGGATTGGAATGGGAAGGAGTTGGATATCAAATCTCATGCTAAAGGGATGGTCTAAGGTTTGGAAGGGGAGGGATTTGGACATCATATCTCATGTTATTGGAAGGATCTCAGGTTTGGTATTAGAAGCATTGAGATATCACATCTCATGCTATCGGAAGGATCTCAGGTTTGGTATAAGAGGCATTGAGATATCACATCTCATGCTATCATAAGGGTCTCAGGATTGGAATGGGAAGGAGTTGGATATCACATCTCATGTTATAGGAAGGATCTCAGGTTTGGTATTAGAAGCATTGAGACATCACATCTCATGCTATAGGAAGGGTCTCAGGATTGGAATGGGAAGGAGTTGGATATCACATCTCATGCTATAGGAAGGGTCTCAGATTTGGTATAAGCATTGAGATATCACATCTCTTGCTATAGGAAGGGTCTCAGGATTGGAATGGGAAGGAGTTGGATATCACATCTCATGTTATAGGAAGGATCTCAGGTTTGGTATTAGAAGCATTGAGACATCACATCTCATGCTATAGGAAGGGTCTCAGGATTGGAATGGGAAGGAGTTGGATATCACATCTCATGCTATAGGAAGGGTCTCAGGTTTGGTATAAGCATTGAGATATCACATCTCATGCTATAGGAAGGGTCTCAGGATTGGAATGGGAAGGATTTGGATATCACATCTTATGCTATAGGAAGGGTCTCAGGTTTGGTATAAGCATGGAGATATCACTTCTCATGCTATAGGAAGGGTCTCAGGATTGGAATGGGAAGGAGTTGGATATCACATCTCATGCTATAGGAAGGGTCTCAGATTTGGTATAAGCATTGAGATATCACATCTCTTGCTATAGGAAGGGTCTCAGGATTGGAATGGGAAGGAGTTGTATATGACATCTCAGGCCATAGGAAGGGTCTCAGATTTGGTATAAGCATTGAGATATCACATCTCATGCTATCGGAAGGATCTCAGGTTTGGTATAAGAGGCATTGAGATATCACATCTCATGCTATCATAAGGGTCTCAGGATTGGAATGGGAAGGAGTTGGATATCACATCTCATGTTATAGGAAGGATCTCAGGTTTGGTATTAGAAGCATTGAGACATCACATCTCATGCTATAGGAAGGGTCTCAGGATTGGAATGGGAAGGAGTTGGATATCACATCTCATGCTATAGGAAGGGTCTCAGGTTTGGTATAAGCATTGAGATATCACATCTCATGCTATAGGAAGGGTCTCAGGATTGGAATGGGAAGGATTTGGATATCACATCTTATGCTATAGGAAGGGTCTCAGGTTTGGTATAAGCATGGAGATATCACTTCTCATGCTATAGGAAGGGTCTCAGGATTGGAATGGGAAGGAGTTGGATATCACATCTCATGCTATAGGAAGGGTCTCAGATTTGGTATAAGCATTGAGATATCACATCTCTTGCTATAGGAAGGGTCTCAGGATTGGAATGGGAAGGAGTTGTATATGACATCTCAGGCCATAGGAAGGGTCTCAGATTTGGTATAAGCATTGAGATATCACATCTCATGATATCGGAAGGGTCTCAGGATTGGAATGGGAAGGAGTTGGATATCACATCTCATGATAAAGGAAGGGTCTAAGGTTTGGAAGGGGAAGGATTTGGATATCACATCTCATGTTATAGGACGGGTCTCAGGTTTGGTATTAGAAGCATTGAGATATCAAGTCTCATGGTATAAGAAGGGTCTCAGGATTGGAATGGGAAGGAGTTGGATATCACATCTCATGCCATAGTATGGGTCTCAGGTTTGGTAGAAGCATTGGGATATCACATCTCATGCTATCGGAAGGGTATCAGTATTGGATTTGGAAGGAGTTGGATATCCCATTTCATGCTATAGGAAAGGTCTCAGGTTGGAATGGGAAGGAGTTGGATATCACATTTCATGTTATAGGAAGGGTCTCAGGATTGGAATGGGAAGGACTTGGATATCATATCTTATGCTATAGGAAGGCTCTCAGGTTTGGAAGGGGAAGGAGTTGGATATCACATTTCATGTTAGAGGAAGGATCTCAGGTTTGGTATTAGAGGCCTTGAGATATCACATCTCATGCTATAGGAAGGGTCTCAGGATTGGAATGGGAAGGAGTTGGATATCACATCTCAAGCTATAGGAAGGGTCTCAGGTTTGGTATACGCATTGAGATATCACATCTCATGCTATAGGAAGGGTCTCAGGATTGGAATGGGAAGAAGTTGGATATCACATCTCATGCTATAGGAAGGGTCTCAGGATTGGAATGGGAAGGAGTTGTATATGCCATCTCATGCCATAGGAAGGGTCTCAGGTTTGGTATAAGCATTGAGATATCACATCACATGCTATAGGAAGGGTCTCAGGATTGGAATGGGAAGGACTTGGATATCACATATCATCCTATAGGCAGGGTCTCAGGTTTGGAAAGGGAAGGAGATGGATATCACATTTCATGTTAGAGGTAGGATCTCAGGTTTGGTATTAGAGGCATTGAGATATCACATCTCATGCTATCAGAAGGGTCTCAGGATTGGAATGGGAAGGAGTTGGATATCACATCTCATGCTAAAGGGAGGGTCTAAGGTTTGGAAGGGGAAGGATTTGGAAATCACATCTCATATTATAGGAAGGATCTCAGGTTTGGTATTAGAAGCATTGAGATATCACATCTCATGCTATCGGAAGGATCTCAGGTTTGTTATAAGAGGCATTGAGATATCACATCTCATGCTATCATAAGGGTCTCAGGATTGGAATGGGAAGGAGTTGGATATCACATCTCATGTTATAGGAAGGATCTCAGGTTTGGTATTGGAAGCATTGAGACATCACATCTCATGCTATAGGAAGGGTCTCAGGATTGGAATGGGAAGGAGTTGGATATCACATCTCATGCTATAGGAAGGGTCTCAGATTTGGTATAAGCATTGAGATATCACATCTCATGCTATAGGAAGGGTCTCAGGATTGGAATGGGAAGGAGTTGTATATGACATCTCAGGCCATAGGAAGGGTCTCAGGTTTGATATAAGCATTGAGATATCACATCTCTGCTATCGGAAGGGTCTCAGGATTGGAATGGGAAGGAGTTGGATATCCCATCTGAGTTGGATATCCCATCTCATGTTATAGGAAGGGTCTCAGGTTTGGTATTAGAAGCATTGAGATATCACATCTCATGCTATAGGAAGGGTCTCAGGATTGTAATGGGGAGGACTTGGATGTCACATCTCATGCTATAGGGAGGGTCTCAAGTTTGATATTAGAAGCATTGAGATAACAAATGTCATGATATCGGAAGGGTCTCAGGATTGGAATGGGAAGGAGTTGGATATCACATCTCATGATAAAGGAAGGGTCTAAGGTTTGGAAGGGGAAGGATTTGGATATCACATCTCATGTTATAGGACGGGTCTCAGGTTTGGTATTAGAAGCATTGAGATATCAAGTCTCATGGTATAGGAAGGGTCTCAGAATTGGAATCGGAAGAAGTTGGATATCACATCTCAAGCTATAGGAAGGGTCTCAGGATTGGAATGGGAAGGAGTTTGATATCACATCTCATGCCATAGTATGGGTCTCAGATTTGGTAGAAGCATTGGGATATCACATCTCATGCTATCGGAATGGTATCAGTATTGGATTTGGAAGGAGTTGGATATCCCATCTCATGCTATAAGAAAGGTCTCAGGTTGGAATGGGATGGAGTTGGATATCACATTTCATGTTATAGGAAGGGTCTCAGGATTGGAATGGGAAGGACTTGGATATCATATCTCATGCTATAGGAAGGCTCTCAGGTTTGGAAGGGGAAGGAGTTGGATATCACATTTCATGTTAGAGGAAGGATCTCAGGTTTGGTATTAGAGGCCTTGAGATATCACATCTCATGCTATAGGAAGGGTCTCAGGATTGGAATGGGAAGGAGTTGGATATCACATCTCATGCTATAGGAAGGGTCTCAGGATTGGAATTGGAAGGAGTTGAATATCCCATCTCATGTTATAGGACGGGTCTCAGGTTTGTTATTAGAATCATTGAGATATCATATTGCACGCTGCAGGAAGGGTCTAAGGATTGGAATGGGAAGGAGTTGGGTATCACATCTCATGCTATAGGAAGGGTCTCAGGATTGGAATGGGAAGGAGTTGGGTATCACATCTCATGCTATAGGAAGGGTCTCAGGATTGGTATAAGTATTGAGATATAACATCTCATGCTATAGGAAGGGTCTCAGGATTGGAATGGAAGGAGTTGGATATCACATCTCATGCTATAGGAAGGGTCTCAGGATTGGAATGGAAGGAGTTGGATATCACATCTCATGTTATAGGAAGGATCTCAGGTTTGGTATTAGAAGCATTGAGACATCACATCTCATGCTATAGGAAGGGTCTCAGGATTGGAATGGGAAGGAGTTGGATATCACATCTCATGCTATAGGAAGGGTCTCAGGTTTGGTATAAGCATTGAGATATCACATCTCATGCTATAGGAAGGGTCTCAGGATTGGAATGGGAAGGAGTTGTATATGACATCTCATGCCGTAGGAAGGGTCTCAGGTTTCGTATAAGCATTGAGATATCACATCTCTGCTATTGGAAGGGTCTCAGGATTGGAATGGGAAGGAGTTGGATATCCCATCTCATGTTATAGGAAGAGTCTCACGTTTGGTATTAGAAGCATTGGATATCACATATCATGCTATAGGAAGTGTCTCAGGATTGGAATGGGAAGGACTTGGATATCACATCTCATGCTATAGGGAGGGTCTCAAGTTTGATATTAGAAGCATTGAGATATCACATCTCATGCTATAGGAAGGGTCTCAGGATTGGAATGGGAAGGAGTTGGATATCACATCTCATGCTATAGGAAGGGTCTCATGATTGGAATGGGAAGGAGTTGGATATCACATCTCATGTTATAGGAAGGATCTCAGGTTTGGTATAAGCATTGAGATATCACATCTCTGCTATCGGAAGGGTCTCAGGATTGGAATGGGAAGGAGTTGGATATTCCCATCTCATGTTATAGGAAGGGTCTCAGGTTTGGTATTAGAAGCATTGAGATATCACATCTCATGCTGTAGGAAGGGTCTCAGGATTGGAATTGGAAGGAGTTGGATATCACATCTCATGCTATAGGAAGGATCACAGGTTTGGTATTAGAAGCATTGAGATATCACATCTCATGCTATCAGAAGGGTCTGAGGATTGGAATGGGAAGGAGTTGGATATCACATCTCATGCTATAGGAAGGGTCTCAGGTTTGGAACGGGAAGGAGTTGGATATCATATCTCATGTTATAGGAAGAGTCTCAGGTTTGGTATAAGCATTGAGATATCACATCTCTGCTCTCGGAGGTGTCTCAGGATTGGGATGGGAAGGAGTTGGATATCACATCTCATGCTATAGGAAGGGTATCAGGTTTGGAACGGGAAGGAGTTAGATATCCCATCTCATGTTATAGGACGGGTCTCAGGTTTGGTATTAGAAGCATTGAGATATCACATCGCATGCTGTAGGAAGGATCTCAGGTTTGGAATGGGAAGGAATTGGATATCACATCTCATGTCATAGGAAGTATCTCAGGTTTGGTATTAGAAGCATTGAGATATCACATCTCATGCTTTAGGAATGGTCTCAGGATTGGAATGGGTAGGAGTTGGATATTACGTTCTTGCTATAGGAAGGGTCTCATGTTTGGAATGGGAAGGAGTTGGATATCACATATGCTATAGGAAGGGTCTCAGGTTTGGAACGGGAAGGAGTTGGATATCACATCTCATGCTATAGGTAGGCTCTCAGGTTTGGTATAAGCATTGAGATATCACAACTCATGCTATAGGAAGGGTCTCAGGATTGGAATGGGAAGGATTTGGATATCACATCTCATGCTATAGGAAGGGTCTCAGGTTTGGTATAAGCATGGAGATATCACTTCTCATGCTATAGGAAGTGTCTCAGGATTGGAATGGGAAGGAGTTGGATATCACATCTCATGTTATAGGAAGGATCTCAGGTTTGGTATTAGAAGCATTGAGACATCACATCTCATGCTATAGGAAGGGTCTCAGGATTGGAATGGGAAGTAGTTGGATATCACATCTCATGCTAAAGGGAGGGTCTCAGGTTTGGAAGGGGAAGGATTTGGATATTACATCTTGTGTTATAGGAATGATCTCAGGTTTGGTATTAGAAGCATTCAGATATCACATCTCATGCTATCGGAAGGATCTCAGGTTTAGTATTAAAAGCATTGAGATATCAAATCTCATGCTATAGGAAGGGTCGCAGGATTGGAATGGGAAGGAGTTCGATATCATATCTCATGCTATAGGAAGGGTCTCAGGTTTGGTATAAGTATTGAGATATCACATCTCATGCTACAGGAAGGGTCTCAGGATTGGAATGGGAAGGAGTTGTATATGACATCTCATGCCACAGGAAGGGTCTCAGGTTTGGTATAAGCATTGAGATATCACATCTCTGCTATCGGAAGGGTCTCAGGATTGGAATGGGAAGGAGTTGGATATCCCATCTTACGTTATAGGAAGGGTCTCAGGTTTGGTATTAGAAGCATTGAGATATCACATCTCATGCTATAGGAAGGGTCTCAGGATTGGAATGGGAAGGACTTGGATATCACATCTCATTCTATAGGGAGGGTCTCACGTTTGGAAAGGGAAGGAGTTGGATATCACATTTCATGTTAGATGTAGGATCTCAGGTTTGGTATTAGAGGCATTGAGATATCACATCTCATGCTATCAGAAGGGTGTCAGGATTGGAATGGGAAGGAGTTGGATATCACATCTCATGCTAAAGGGAGTGTCTCAGGAATGGAAGGGGAAGGATTTGGATATCACATCTCATGTTATAGGAAGGATCTCAGGTTTGGTATTAGAAGCATTGAGATATCACATCTCATGCTATCGGAAGGATCTCAGGTTTGGTATTAGAGGCATTGAGATATCAGATCTCATGCTAAAGGGAGGGTCTCAGATTTGGAAGGGGAAGGATTTGGATATCACATCTCTTGTTATAGAAAGGATCACAGGTTTGGTATTAGAAGCATTGAGATATCACATCTCATGCTATGGGAAGGGTCTCAGGATTGGAATGGGAAGGAGTTGGATATCGCATCTCATGCTATAGGAAGGGTCTCAGGTTTGGAACGGGAAGGAGTTAGATATCACATCTCATGTTATAGTAAGAGTCTCAATTTTGAGATTAGAAGCATTGAGATATCACATCACATGCTGTAGGAAGGGTCTCAGGTTTGGAATGAGAAGGATTTAGATATCACATCTCATGTCATAGGAAGGATCTCAGGTTTGGTATAAGCATTGAGATTTCACATCTCTGCTATCGGAGGTGTCTCAGGATTGGGATGGGAAGGAATTGGATATCACATCTCATGCTATAGGAAGGGTATCAGGTTTGGAAAGGGAAGGAGTTGTATATCCCATCTCATGTTATAGGACGGGTCTCAATTTTGAGATTAGAAGCATTGAGATATCACATCACATGCTGTAGGAAGGGTCTCAGGTTTGGAATGAGAAGGATTTAGATATCACATCTCATGTCATAGGAAGGATCTCAGGTTTGGTATAAGCATTGAGATATCACATCTCTGCTATTGGAAAGGTCTCAAGATTGGAATGGGAAGGACTTGGATATCACAATTCATGTTATAGGAAGGGTCTCAGGTTTGGTATTAGAAGCATTGAGATATGACATCTCATGCTATAGGAAGGGTCTCAGGATTGGAATGGGAAGGACTTGGATATCACATCTCATGTTATAGGAAGGGTCTCAGGTTTGGTATTAGAAGCATTGAGATATCACATCTCATGCTATAGGAAGGGTCTCAGGAGTGGAATGGGAAGGAGTTGGATATCACATCTCATGATAAAGGAAGGGTCTAAGGTTTGGAAGGGGAAGGATTTGGATATCACATCTCATGTTATTGGACTGGTCTCAGGTTTGGTATTAGAAGCATTGAGATATCAAGTCTCATGATATAGGACGGGAGTTTGATATCACATCTCATGCCATGGTATGGGTCTCAGGTTTTGTAGAAGCATTGGGATATCACATCTCATGCTATCGGAAGGATATCAGGATTAGATTTGGAAGGAGTTGGATATCCCATCTCATGCTATAGGAAGGGTCTCAGGTTGGAATGGGAAGGAGTTGGATATCACATCTCATGTTATAGGAAGGGTCTCAGGATTGGAATGGGAAGGACTTGGATATCACATCTCATGCTGTAGGAAGGCTCTCAGGTTTGGAAAGGGAAGGAGTTGGATATCACATTTCATGTTAGAGGTAGGATCTCAGGTTTGGTATTAGAGGCATTGAGATATCACATCTCATGCTATCAGAAGGGTATCAGGATTGGAATGGGAAGGAATTGGATATCACATCTCATACTAAAGGGAGGGTCTCAGGTTTGGTATTAGAAGCATTGAGATATCACATCTCATGCTATCGGAAGGATCTCAGGTTTGGTATTAGAAGCATTGAGATATCACATCTCATGCTATAGGAAGGGTCTCAGGATTGGAATGGGAAGGAGTTGGATATCACATCTCATGTTATAGGAAGGATCTCAGGTTTGGTATTAGAAGCATTGAGATATCACATCTCATGCTATAGGAAGGGTCTCAGGATTGGAATGGGAAGGAGTTGGATATCACATCTCATGTTATAGGAAGGATCTCAGGTTTGGTATTAGAAGCATTGAGATATCACATCTCATGCTATAGGAAGGGTCTCAGGATTGGAATGGGAAGGAGTTGGATATCGCATCTCATGCTATAGGAAGGGTCTCAGGTTTGGAACGGGAAGGAGTTAGATATCACATCTCATGTTATAGTAAGAGTCTCAGGTTTGGTATAAGCATTGAGATTTCACATCTCTGCTATCGGAGGTGTCTCAGGATTGGGATGGGAAGGAATTGGATATCACATCTCATGCTATAGGAAGGGTATCAGGTTTGGAAAGGGAAGGAGTTGTATATCCCATCTCATGTTATAGGACGGGTCTCAATTTTGAGATTAGAAGCATTGAGATATCACATCACATGCTGTAGGAAGGGTCTCAGGTTTGGAATGAGAAGGATTTAGATATCACATCTCATGTCATAGGAAGGATCTCAGGTTTGGTATAAGCATTGAGATATCACATCTCTGCTATTGGAAAGGTCTCAAGATTGGAATGGGAAGGACTTGGATATCACAATTCATGTTATAGGAAGGGTCTCAGGTTTGGTATTAGAAGCATTGAGATATGACATCTCATGCTATAGGAAGGGTCTCAGGATTGGAATGGGAAGGACTTGGATATCACATCTCATGTTATAGGAAGGGTCTCAGGTTTGGTATTAGAAGCATTGAGATATCACATCTCATGCTATAGGAAGGGTCTCAGGAGTGGAATGGGAAGGAGTTGGATATCACATCTCATGATAAAGGAAGGGTCTAAGGTTTGGAAGGGGAAGGATTTGGATATCACATCTCATGTTATTGGACTGGTCTCAGGTTTGGTATTAGAAGCATTGAGATATCAAGTCTCATGATATAGGACGGGAGTTTGATATCACATCTCATGCCATGGTATGGGTCTCAGGTTTTGTAGAAGCATTGGGATATCACATCTCATGCTATCGGAAGGATATCAGGATTAGATTTGGAAGGAGTTGGATATCCCATCTCATGCTATAGGAAGGGTCTCAGGTTGGAATGGGAAGGAGTTGGATATCACATCTCATGTTATAGGAAGGGTCTCAGGATTGGAATGGGAAGGACTTGGATATCACATCTCATGCTGTAGGAAGGCTCTCAGGTTTGGAAAGGGAAGGAGTTGGATATCACATTTCATGTTAGAGGTAGGATCTCAGGTTTGGTATTAGAGGCATTGAGATATCACATCTCATGCTATCAGAAGGGTATCAGGATTGGAATGGGAAGGAATTGGATATCACATCTCATGCTAAAGGGAGGGTCTCAGGTTTGGTATTAGAAGCATTGAGATATCACATCTCATGCTATCGGAAGGATCTCAGGTTTGGTATTAGAAGCATTGAGATATCACATCTCATGCTATAGGAAGGGTCTCAGGATTGGAATGGGAAGGAGTTGGATATCACATCTCATGTTATAGGAAGGATCTCAGGTTTGGTATTAGAAGCATTGAGATATCACATCTCATGCTATAGGAAGGGTCTCAGGATTGGAATGGGAAGGAGTTGGATATCACATCTCATGCTAAAGGAAGGGTCTCAGTTTTGGTAGAAGCATTGAGATGTCACATCTCATGCTATAGGAAGGGTCTCAGGATTGGAATGGGAAGGAGTTGGATATCACATCTCGTGCTATAGGAAGGGTCTCAGGTTTGGTATAAGCATTGAGATATCACATCTCTGCTATCGGAAGGGTCTCAGGATTGGAATGGGAAGGACTTAGATATCACATCTCATGCTATAGGGAGGGTCTCAGTATTGATATTAGAAGCATTGAGATATCACATCTCATGCTATCGGAAGGGTCTCAGGATTGGAATGGAAGGAGCTGGATATCACATCTCATGCTAAGACCTGATATACCCTTCCTATAAAATGAGATGGGAATATCCAACTCCTTCCCATTCCAATCCTGAGACCCTTCCGATAGCAGAGATGTGATATCTCAATGCTTATACCAAACCTGAGATCCTTCCTATAACATGAGGTGTGATATCCAACTCCTTCCCATTCCAATCCTGAGACACTTCCTATAGCATGAGATGTGATATCTCACTGCTTATACCAAACCTGATACCCTTCCTATAGCATGAGATGTGATATCCAACTCCTTCCCATTCCAATCCTGAGTCCCTTCCTATAGCATGAGATGTGATATCTCAATGCTTCTAATATCAAACTTGAGACCCTCCCTATAGCATGAGATGTGATATCCAAGTCCTTCACATTCCAATCCTGAGACACTTCCTATAGCATGAGATGTGATATCTCAATGCTTCTAATACCAAACCTGAGACTCTTCCTATAACATGAGATGGGATATCCAACTCCTTCCCATTCCAATCCTGAGACCCTTCCAAAAGCAGAGATGTGATATCTCAATGCTTATACCAAACCTGAGACCCTTCCTATGGCATGAGATGTCATATACATATCCTTCCCATTCCAATCCTGAGACCCTTCCTATAGCATGAGATGTGATATCTCAATGCTTATACCAAACCTGAGACCCTTCCTATAGCATGAGATGTGATATCCAACTCCTTCCCATTCCAATCCTGAGACCCTTCCTATAGCATGAGATGTGATATCTCAATGCCTCTAATACCAAACCTGAGATCCTTCCTCTAACATGAAATGTGATATCCAACACCTTCCCTTTCCAAACCTGAGAGCCTACCTATAGCTTGAGATGTGATATCCAAGTCCTTCCCATTCCAATCCTTAGACCCTTCCTACAGCATGCAATATGTTATGTCAATGATTCTAATAACAAACCTGAGACCAGTCCTATAACATGAGATGGGATATCCAACTCCTTCCCATTCCAATCCTGAGACACTTCCGATAGCAGAGATGTGATATCTCAATGCTTATACCAAACCTGAGACCCTTCCTATAACATGAGATATGATATCCAACTCCTTCCAAATCCAATCCTGATACCCTTCCGATAGCATGAGATGTGATATCCCAATGCTTCTACCAAACCTGAGACCCATACTATGGCATGAGATGTGATATCAAACTCCTTCCCATTCCAATCCTGAGACCGTTCCTATAGCTTGAGATGTGATGTCCAACTCCTTCCCATTCCAATTCTGAGACCCTTCCTATACCATGAGACTTGATATCACAATGCTTCTAAAACCAAACCTGAGACCCGTCCTATAACATGAGATGTGATATCCAAATCCTTCCCCTTCCAAACCTTAGACCCTTCCTTTATCATGAGATGTGATATCCAACTCCTTCCCATTCCAATCCTGAGACCCTTCCGATATCATGAGATGTGATATCTCAATGCTTCTAATATCAAACTTGAGACCCTCCCTATAGCATGAGATGTGATATCCAAGTCCTTCCCATTCCAATCCTGAGACCCTTCCTATAACATGAGATGGGAATATCCAACTCCTTCCCATTCCAATCCTGAGACCCTTCCGATAACAGAGATGTGATATCTCAATGCTTATACCAAACCTGAGATCCTTCCTATAACATTTGATGTAATATCCAACTTCTTCCCATTCCAATCCTGAGACACTTCCTATAGCATGAGATGTGATATCTCACTGCTTATACCAAACCTGAGACCCTTCCTATAGCATGAGATGTGATATCCAACTCCTTCCCATTCCAATCCTGAGACCCTTCCTATAGCATGAGATGAGATATCTCAATGCTTCTAATACCAAACCTGAGACTCTTCCTATAACATGAGATGGGATATCCAACTCCTTCCCATTCCAATCCTGAGACCCTTCCGATAGTAGAGATGTGATATCTCACTGCTTATACCAAACCTGAGACCCTTCCTATAGCATGAGATGTGATATCCAACTCCTTCCCATTCCAATCCTGAGACCCTTCCTATAGCATGAGATGCGATATCTCAATGCTTATACCAAACCTGAGACCCTTCATATAGCATGAGATGTGAAATCCAACTCCTTCCTATTACAATCCTGAGACCCTTCCTATAGCATGAGATGTGATGTCTCAATGCTTTTAATACCAAACCTGAGATCCTTCCTATAACATGAGATGTGATATCCAACTCCTTCCATTCCAATCCTGAGACCCTTCCTATAGCATGAGATGTGATATCTCAATGCTTCTAATATCAAACTTGAGACCCTCCCTATAGCATGAGATGTGATATCCAAGTCCTTCCCATTCCAATCCTGAGACACTTCCTATAGCATGAGATGTGATATCTCAATGCTTCTAATACCAAACCTGAGACTCTTCCTATAACATGAGATGGGATATCCAACTCCTTCCCATTCCAATCCTGAGACCCTTCCAAATGCAGAGATGTGATATCTCAATGCTTATACCAAACCTGAGACCCTTCCTATGGCATGAGATGTCATATACATATCCTTCCCATTCCAATCCTAAGACCCTTCCTATAGCATGAGATGTGATATCTCAATGCTTATACCAAACCTGAGACCCTTCCTATAGCATGAGATGTGATATCCAAGTCCTTCCCATTCCAATCCTTAGACCCTTCCTATAGCATGCAATATGATATCTCAATGAATCTAATACCAAACCTGAGACTCTTCCTATAACATGAGATGGGATATCCAACTCCTTCCCATTCCAATCCTGAGACCCTTCCAAAAGCAGAGATGTGATATCTAAATGCTTATACCAAACCTGAGACCCTTCCTATGGCATGAGATGTCATATACATATCCTTCCCATTCCAATCCTGAGACCCTTCCTATAGCATGAGATGTGATATCTCAATGCTTATACCAAACCTGAGACCCTTCCTATGGCATGAGATGTCATATACATATCCTTCCCATTCCAATCCTGAGACCCTTCCTATAGCATGAGATGTGATATCTCAATGCTTATACCAAACCTGAGACCCTTCCTATAGCATGAGATGTGATATCCAACTCCTTCCCATTCCAATCCTGAGACCCTTCCTATAGCATGAGATGTGATATCTCAATGCCTCTAATACCAAACCTGAGATCCTTCCTCTAACATGAAATGTGATATCCAACACCTTCCCTTTCCAAACCTGAGAGCCTACCTATAGCTTGAGATGTGATATCCAAGTCCTTCCCATTCCAATCCTTAGACCCTTCCTACAGCATGCAATATGTTATGTCAATGATTCTAATAACAAACCTGAGACCAGTCCTATAACATGAGATGGGATATCCAACTCCTTCCCATTCCAATCCTGAGACACTTCCGATAGCAGAGATGTGATATCTCAATGCTTATACCAAACCTGAGACCCTTCCTATAACATGAGATATGATATCCAACTCCTTCCAAATCCAATCCTGATACCCTTCCGATAGCATGAGATGTGATATCCCAATGCTTCTACCAAACCTGAGACCCATACTATGGCATGAGATGTGATATCAAACTCCTTCCCATTCCAATCCTGAGACCGTTCCTATAGCTTGAGATGTGATGTCCAACTCCTTCCCATTCCAATTCTGAGACCCTTCCTATACCATGAGACTTGATATCTCAATGCTTCTAAAACCAAACCTGAGACCCGTCCTATAACATGAGATGTGATATCCAAATCCTTCCCCTTCCAAACCTTAGACCCTTCCTTTATCATGAGATGTGATATCCAACTCCTTCCCATTCCAATCCTGAGACCCTTCCGATATCATGAGATGTGATATCTCAATGCTTCTAATATCAAACTTGAGACCCTCCCTATAGCATGAGATGTGATATCCAAGTCCTTCCCATTCCAATCCTGAGACCCTTCCTATAACATGAGATGGGAATATCCAACTCCTTCCCATTCCAATCCTGAGACCCTTCCGATAACAGAGATGTGATATCTCAATGCTTATACCAAACCTGAGATCCTTCCTATAACATTTGATGTAATATCCAACTTCTTCCCATTCCAATCCTGAGACACTTCCTATAGCATGAGATGTGATATCTCACTGCTTATACCAAACCTGAGACCCTTCCTATAGCATGAGATGTGATATCCAACTCCTTCCCATTCCAATCCTGAGACCCTTCCTATAGCATGAGATGAGATATCTCAATGCTTCTAATACCAAACCTGAGACTCTTCCTATAACATGAGATGGGATATCCAACTCCTTCCCATTCCAATCCTGAGACCCTTCCGATAGTAGAGATGTGATATCTCACTGCTTATACCAAACCTGAGACCCTTCCTATAGCATGAGATGTGATATCCAACTCCTTCCCATTCCAATCCTGAGACCCTTCCTATAGCATGAGATGCGATATCTCAATGCTTATACCAAACCTGAGACCCTTCATATAGCATGAGATGTGAAATCCAACTCCTTCCTATTACAATCCTGAGACCCTTCCTATAGCATGAGATGTGATGTCTCAATGCTTTTAATACCAAACCTGAGATCCTTCCTATAACATGAGATGTGATATCCAACTCCTTCCATTCCAATCCTGAGACCCTTCCTATAGCATGAGATGTGATATCTCAATGCTTCTAATATCAAACTTGAGACCCTCCCTATAGCATGAGATGTGATATCCAAGTCCTTCCCATTCCAATCCTGAGACACTTCCTATAGCATGAGATGTGATATCTCAATGCTTCTAATACCAAACCTGAGACTCTTCCTATAACATGAGATGGGATATCCAACTCCTTCCCATTCCAATCCTGAGACCCTTCCAAATGCAGAGATGTGATATCTCAATGCTTATACCAAACCTGAGACCCTTCCTATGGCATGAGATGTCATATACATATCCTTCCCATTCCAATCCTAAGACCCTTCCTATAGCATGAGATGTGATATCTCAATGCTTATACCAAACCTGAGACCCTTCCTATAGCATGAGAGGTGATATCCAAGTCCTTCCCATTCCAATCCTTAGACCCTTCCTATAGCATGCAATATGATATCTCAATGAATCTAATACCAAACCTGAGACTCTTCCTATAACATGAGATGGGATATCCAACTCCTTCCCATTCCAATCCTGAGACCCTTCCAAAAGCAGAGATGTGATATCTAAATGCTTATACCAAACCTGAGACCCTTCCTATGGCATGAGATGTCATATACATATCCTTCCCATTCCAATCCTGAGACCCTTCCTATAGCATGAGATGTGATATCTCAATGCTTATACCAAACCTGAGACCCTTCCTATAGCATGAGATGTGATATCCAAGTCCTTCCCATTCCAATCCTGAGACCCTTCCTATAGCATGCAATATGATATCTCAATGATTCTAATAACAAACCTGAGACCCGTCCTATAACATGAGCTGGGATATCCAACTCCTTCCCATTCCAATCCTGAGACCCTTCCAATAGCAGAGATGTGATATCTCAATGCTTATACCAAACCTGAGACCCTTCCTACGGCATGAGATGTCATATACAACTCCTTCCCATTCCAATCCTGAGACCCTTCCCATAGCATGGGATGTGATATCTCAATGCTTATACCAAACCTGAGACCCTTCATATAGCATGAGATGTGATATCCAACTCCTTCCCATTACAATCCTGAGTCCCTTCCTATAGCATGAGATTTGATGTCTCAATGCTTCTAATACCAAACCTGAGATCCTTCCTATAACATGAGATGTGATATCCAACTCCTTCCATTCCAATCCTGAGACCCTTCCTATAGCATGAGATGTGATATCTCAATGCTTCTAATATCAAACTTGAGACCCTCCCTATAGCATGAGATGTGATATCCAATTCCTTCCCATTCCAATCCTGAGACACTTCCTATAGCATGAGATGTGATATCTCAATGCTTATACCAAACCTGAGACCCTTCCTATAGCATGAGATGTGATATCCAAGTCCTTCCCATTCCAATCCTGAGACCCTTCCTATAGCATGCAATATGATATCTCAATGATTCTAATAACAAACCTGAGACCCGTCCTATAACATGAGCTGGGATATCCAACTCCTTCCCATTCCAATCCTGAGACCCTTCCAATAGCAGAGATGTGATATCTCAATGCTTATACCAAACCTGAGACCCTTCCTACGGCATGAGATGTCATATACAACTCCTTCCCATTCCAATCCTGAGACCCTTCCCATAGCATGGGATGTGATATCTCAATGCTTATACCAAACCTGAGACCCTTCCTATAGCATGAGATGTGATATCCAAGTCCTTCCCATTCCAATCCTGAGACCCTTCCTATAGCATGCAATATGATATCTCAATGATTCTAATAACAAACCTGAGACCCGTCCTATAACATGAGCTGGGATATCCAACTCCTTCCCATTCCAATCCTGAGACCCTTCCAATAGCAGAGATGTGATATCTCAATGCTTATACCAAACCTGAGACCCTTCCTACGGCATGAGATGTCATATACAACTCCTTCCCATTCCAATCCTGAGACCCTTCCCATAGCATGGGATGTGATATCTCAATGCTTATACCAAACCTGAGACCCTTCATATAGCATGAGATGTGATATCCAACTCCTTCCCATTACAATCCTGAGTCCCTTCCTATAGCATGAGATGTGATGTCTCAATGCTTCTAATACCAAACCTGAGACCCTTCCTATAACATGAGATGTGATATCCAACTCCTTCCATTCCAATCCTGAGACCCTTCCTATAGCATGAGATGTGATATCTCAATGCTTCTAATATCAAACTTGAGACCCTCCCTATAGCATGAGATGTGATATCCAATTCCTTCCCATTCCAATCCTGAGACACTTCCTATAGCATGAGATGTGATATCTCAATGCTTCTAATACCAAACCTGAGACTCCTCCTATAACATGAGATGGGATATCCATATCCTTCCCATTCCAATCCTGAGACCCTTCCAAAAGCAGAGATGTGATATCTCAATGCTTATACCAAACCTGAGACCCTTCTTATGTCATGAGATGTCATATACATATCCTTCCCATTGCAATCCTGAGACCCTTCCTATAGCATGAGATGTGATATCTCAATGCTTATACCAAACCTGAGACCCTTCCTATAGCATGAGATGTGATATCCAACTCCTTCCCATTCCAATCCTCAGACCCTTCCTATAGCATGAGATGTGATATTTCAATGCCTCTAATACCAAACCTGAGATCCTTCCTCTAACATGAAATGTGATATCCAACTCCTTCCCTTTCCAAACCTGAGAGCCTACCTATAGCATGAGATGTGATATCCAAGTCCTTCCCATTCCAATCCTTAGACCCTTCCTATAGCATGCAATATGATATCTCAATGATTCTAATAACAAACCTGAGACCCGTCCTATAACATGAGATGGGATATCCAACTCCTTCCCATTCCAATCCTGAGACACTTCCGATAGCAGAAATGTGATATCTCAATGCTTATACCAAACCTGAGACCCGTCCTATAACATGAGATGGGATATCCAACTCCTTCCCATTCCAATCCTGAGACACTTCCGATAGCAGAAATGTGATATCTCAATGCTTATACCAAACCTGAGACCCTTCCTATAACATGAGATGTGATATCCAACTCCTTCCCATTCCAATCCTGAGACCATTCCTATAGCATGAGATGTGATATCTCAATGCTTCTAATACCAAACCTGAGATCCTTCCTATGACATGAGATGTGATATCCAATTCCTTCCCATTCCAAACCTGAGACCCTTCCTACAGCATGCGATGTGATATCTCAATGCTTCTAATACCAAACCTGAGACCAGTCCTATAACATGAGATGGGATATCCAACTCCTCCCCGTTCCAATCCTGAGACACTTCCGATTGCAGAGATGTGATATCTCAATGCTTATAGCAAACCTGAGACTCTTCCTATAACATGAGATGTGATATCCAACTCCTTCCCGTTCCAAACCTGAGACCCTTCCTATAGCATGAGATGTGATATCCAACTCCTTCCCATTCCAATCCTGAGACCCTTCAGATAGCATGAGATGTGATATCTCAATGCCTCTAATACCAAACCTGAGATCCTTCCTATAACATGTGATGTGATATTCAATTCCTTCCCCTTCCAAACCTGAGACCCTCCCTTTAGCATGAGATGTGATATCCAACTCCTTCCCATTCCAATCATGAGACCCTTATGATAGCATGAGATGTGATATCTCAATGCCTCTAATACCAAACCTGAGATACTTCCGATAGCATGAGATGTGATATCTCAATGCTTCTAATACCAAACCTGAGATCCTTCCTATAACATGAGATGTGATATCCAACTCCTTCCCATTCCAATCCTGAGACCCTTCTGATAGCATGAGATGTGATATCTCAATGCCTCTAATACCAAACCTGAGATCCTACCTCTAGAATGAAATGTGATATCCAACTCCTTCCCTTTCCAAACCTGAGAGCCTACCTATAGCATGAGATGTGATATCCAAGTCCTTCCCATTCCAATCCTTAGACCCTTCCTATAGCATGCAATATGATATCTCAATGATTCTAATAACAAACCTGAGACCCGTCCTATAACATGAGATGGGATATCCAACTCCTTCCCATTCCAATCCTGAGACACTTCCGATAGCAGAGATGTGATATCTCAATGCTTATACCAAACCTGAGACCCTTCCTATAACATGAGATGTGATATCCAACTCCTTCCAATTCCAAACATGAGACCCTTCCCATAGCAAGAATGTAATATCCAACTCCTTCCCATTCCAATCCTGAGACCATTCCTATAGCATGAGATGTGATATCTCAATGCTTCTAATACCAAACCTGAGATCCTTCCTATGACATGAGATGTGACATCCAATTCCTTCCCATTCCAAACCTGAGACCCTTCCTACAGCATGCGATGTGATATCTCAATGCTTCTAATACCAAACCTGAGACCAGTCCTATAACATGAGATGGGATATCCAACTCCTTCCCGTTCCAATCCTAAGACACTTCCAATTGCAGAGATGTGATATCTCAATGCTTATACCAAACCTGAGACTCTTCCTATAACATGAGATGTGATATCCAACTCCTTCCCGTTCCAAACCTGAGACCCTTCCTATAGCATGAGATGTGATATCCAACTCCTTCCCATTCCAATCCTGAGACCCTTCCGATAGCATGAGATGTGATATCTCAATGCCTCTAATACTAAACCTGAGATCCTTCCTATAACATGTGATGTGATATTCAATTCCTTCCCCTTCCAAACCTGAGACCCTCCCTTTAGCATGAGATGTGATATCCAACTCCTTCCCATTCCAATCCTGAGACCCTTATGATAGCATGAGATGTGATATCTCAATGCCTCTAATACCAAACCTGAGATACTTCCGATAGCATGAGATGTGATATCTCAATGCTTCTAATACCAAACCTGAGATCCTTCCTATAACATGAGATGTGATATCCAACTCCTTCCCATTCCAATCCTGAGACCCTTCTGATAGCATGAGATGTGATATCTCAATGCCTCTAATACCAAACCTGAGATCCTTCCTATAACATGAAATGTGATATCCAACTCCTTCCCATTCCAAACCTGAGACCCTTCCTATAGCATATGTGATATCCAACTCCTTCCAATTCCAAACATGAGACCCTTCCCATAGCAAGAATGTAATATCCAACTCCTTCCCATTCCAATCCTGAGACCATTCCTATAGCATGAGATGTGATATCTCAATGCTTCTAATACCAAACCTGAGATCCTTCCTATGATATGAGATGTGATATCCAATTCCTTCCCATTCCAAACCTGAGACCCTTCCTACAGCATGCGATGTGATATCTCAATGCTTCTAATACCAAACCTGAGACCAGTCCTATAACATGAGATGGGATATCCAACTCCTTCCCGTTCCAATCCTGAGACACTTCCGATTGCAGAGATGTGATATCTCAATGCTTATAGCAAACCTGAGACTCTTCCTATAACATGAGATGTGATATCCAACTCCTTCCCGTTCCAAACCTGAGACCCTTCCTATAGCATGAGATGTGATATCCAACTCCTTCATATTCCAATCCTGAGACCCTTCAGATAGCATGAGATGTGATATCTCAATGCCTCTAATACCAAACCTGAGATCCTTCCTATAACATGTGATGTGATATTCAATTCCTTCCCCTTCCAAACCTGAGACCCTCCCTTTAGCATGAGATGTGATATCCAACTCCTTCCCATTCCAATCATGAGACCCTTATGATAGCATGAGATGTGATATCTCAATGCCTCTAATACCAAACCTGAGATACTTCCGATAGCATGAGATGTGATATCTCAATGCTTCTAATACCAAACCTGAGATCCTTCCTATAACATGAGATGTGATATCCAACTCCTTCCCATTCCAATCCTGAGACCCTTCTGATAGCATGAGATGTGATATCTCAATGCCTCTAATACCAAACCTGAGATCCTACCTCTATAATGAAATGTGATATCCAACTCCTTCCCTTTCCAAACCTGAGAGCCTACCTATAGCATGAGATGTGATATCCAAGTCCTTCCCATTCCAATCCTTAGACCCTTCCTATAGCATGCAATATGATATCTCAATGATTCTAATAACAAACCTGAGACCCGTCCTATAACATGAGATGGGATATCCAACTCCTTCCCATTCCAATCCTGAGACACTTCCGATAGCAGAGATGTGATATCTCAATGCTTATACCAAACCTGAGACCCTTCCTATAACATGAGATGTGATATCCAACTCCTTCCAATTCCAAACATGAGACCCTTCCCATAGCAAGAATGTAATATCCAACTCCTTCCCATTCCAATCCTGAGACCATTCCTATAGCATGAGATGTGATATCTCAATGCTTCTAATACCAAACCTGAGATCCTTCCTATGACATGAGATGTGACATCCAATTCCTTCCCATTCCAAACCTGAGACCCTTCCTACAGCATGCGATGTGATATCTCAATGCTTCTAATACCAAACCTGAGACCAGTCCTATAACATGAGATGGGATATCCAACTCCTTCCCGTTCCAATCCTGAGACACTTCCGATTGCAGAGATGTGATATCTCAATGCTTATACCAAACCTGAGACTCTTCCTATAACATGAGATGTGATATACAACTCCTTCCCGTTCCAAACCTGAGACCCTTCCTATAGCATGAGATGTGATATCCAACTCCTTCCCATTCCAATCCTGAGACCCTTCCGATAGCATGAGATGTGATATCTCAATGCCTCTAATACTAAACCTGAGATCCTTCCTATAACATGTGATGTGATATTCAATTCCTTCCCCTTCCAAACCTGAGACCCTCCCTTTAGCATGAGATGTGATATCCAACTCCTTCCCATTCCAATCCTGAGACGCTTATGATAGCATGAGATGTGATATCTCAATGCCTCTAATACCAAACCTGAGATACTTCCGATAGCATGAGATGTGATATCTCAATGCTTCTAATACCAAACCTGAGATCCTTCCTATAACATGAGATGTGATATCCAACTCCTTCCCATTCCAATCCTGAGACCCTTCTGATAGCATGAGATGTGATATCTCAATGCCTCTAATACCAAACCTGAGATCCTTCCTATAACATGAAATGTGATATTCAATTCCTTCCCCTTCCCAACCTGAGACCCTCCCTTTAGCATGAGATGTGATATCCAACTCCTTCCTATTCCAATCCTGAGACTCTTCTGATAGCATGAGATGGGATATCCAACTCCTTCCCATTCCAATCCCGATACCCTTCCTATAGCATGAGATGTGATATCCAACTCCTTCCCATTCCAACCTGAGACACTTCCTATAGCATGAGAAGGGATATCCAACTCCTTCCCAATCCAATTCTGAGACCCTTCCTATACTCTGAGACTTGATATCTCAATGCTTCTAATACCAAACCTGAGATCCTTCCTATAACATGAGATGGGATATCCAACTCCTTCCCATCCCAATCCTGAGACACTTCCGATTGCAGAGATGTGATATCTCAATGCTTATACCAAACCTGAGACTCTTCCTATAACATGAGATGTGATATCTGTTAGGAAAGATTTAATAATTGTAGGTAATGTTCCTTCCATGTGGCAACCCCTAAAATTTTTGCTGTTGTTTTTCACCTTGTTCTCGACTTTTCCAGAGAAGTGCAGCCTTCTGCCGCACTCCTCCGGGCTTTCGCTCCTTTCTTACGGGGAAACTGATATGCCCTTAAGACAGTCAGTACCGGGAAACGCTGTTTTCCGTAGTTTCTTTTATCATGTTGCGGCTTTCGTGCAACATGACACAAGAGGGCACTGTAAGCTAAGTTGCTGCTCTCTTGGGATTCTAGCCTTCTACAGGCCCTAGATACTCTTTCAGGATTGTAACTGATCGGTGCAAGTGATTCACGGACGGGAATGGTGGCAGCGATCGTTTCTTGTGTTTTGAGCTCCTTTTGGCGTTCTAAGCACGTTTCTCGCACTTAACCCAAAATGGTGGCCTGGCTCCCAAAATGGCCAGACCACGAGGCTCCTTTCTCCTGTCCGCTGACCGTCTTGCTCCCTTCACCTTCCCCAGGTCGAGCCGACCCGGGGCCTTCCTTATTTGGGCATGTACTTTCCCGCGAAACACGGATGCTTTCGCGGGCTTCTACATGTCTTGTGTGTGCCTCCAGTATGTGGGCTGGGATGTCTGGTCCCGTGTGAATGCCTGGGACCACCGTGGTCCGTGATAGGTCCACGAGTGGTGTGAGTGTTGATGAGCGGATCTCCCATTGGGTCCCCACCGTTTTGGCGCGAAGGGAACCGTGGATAAGAGGGGGCTGGAAACACCACTACCATGTCGATCTCCTGAGTTCTCACGAACGAAGGAATACAGGAGCCAAGTATCCTGCAACCAAGAAGCTGAACCGAGGAATCGCTGGTGACCCGCTGAAGGACTGCTCCTCTGCACTGCTGTCGCCTTGTGAAACCCTTTTCACCTTTGATCGAACCAGAAGGCCTGTACTAGTACTTCGACCCTTGGAATAGCGGGGAGAGCTATTCTCGGCATCTTCACCATCTCCTGCTAGTAAGTCTTCGGAAGCGTCTCTGGGCCATCCAGCAGACTGACCAGCCTACACAGGAGTCTTGCTCTGTAACCGCCACCAGGTTGTGTAGTATATCGAGTCCTTGTCACTCTCACACGATTCGTACACTTGGCGTTCCCAGGTCTGAAGTGAGTAGTGTACATTTGGCTCAGATACACACGGCCGCTCCGTTGCCCTGCTGTGGTAACAAACTGTGCGGGTTCCTTCGTTTGGGACATCTTTTACTCAACTCTGCTGCTGCAGACTCAACACGACGACGAGACGTCCCCTGCTCTTCTGAACCTGCCAGCGACTGAAACTGACGCGGAGAAGCCTGGGTCTGCTTGCATCGGGGTCCGGTGAGTAGCATAGCTAGGAACTGGTCGCCCTCCTGCAGGAGCCCATAGCTTTTCCCCGCGGTGTCAAAACAGCACGCCTTTCCGTACTCGCGCTCTGCTTCTGCCCACAATGGAGGCTGCGCTTGAGTCGCGGAACACTGTTGTTCTTCGTTTGTGCACTAAACTGAACTGCCTGATCTCCCTCGAAGAGACTCCCCTTTTGCCCGTTGGCACCAGCGTGTGCAGGTACTTTTGAGCACAAGGCTCCACTCTTCGTAGGGCTCGGACCTCCTTTCAGTTAGGTGCCTCTGAAGGCGGACTGGGTCTAAGCATTATTTCGCACTGCCTGTTTTCCTTCCCTTTTAGGTGGACTACACATTTCGTGCATCTAACGCTTGAGACTTGTTTGTATTTGTATATATATTGTATTGGTATGGTATGTGTTGGTTTACTAGAGTTGTATTGTGATTTCTCGCTACGGTCATTGTTTTAAAGGCCTTGGAATAAATGTGTATATATTTTTAATATAGCACCTGTTTGGAGTAGTTTGTAAGTGTCCTTGCTTTGTGTGCTCATTGCAGGCTTTCAGTCACCCTCACCCCTCTTGAGACCTAGTCTTGACCGCCGCGATCGCTACCTTGATTGGTCTGGCTTGTCCAGAGGTTACCCAGTTCCAAGTAATTAGGTTGGCCTTCTGAACTTCTGCGCCACCAGAACAGAGTTCAGAAATCCGTCTTAACAAATTGGTGTACAGCGGTGGGATACGACTGAAGGTATCCAGTGTTGCGCACGAACTAAGGCATTTCAAGTTATTCCTACCAGGACACGTAGTGAATTGTTGTAGTATAACTTTAAAAAGGCCATAGTCCTATCTAACAGTATGGAAACAAATACCTTGTTAACTTTAAGTGCTTCCAAATCAGAAACATTGAAAAAAATGTGTGCGGAGAGAGGTGTTTCCTCTCAAGGCACGAAATTGGATATGATCCAAAGAATCGTGGCGTGGCAAGAAGCGCAGCTTGACGCTATAACTTCTGAGGACAGTGCGGAAGGAGGTGGGGCTGCTCTCACTGGTAAAACCGACGGTTCTGCCGCTGCACTGATCCACCGCGACCACGAGGACGGAGGATGAGATGTCTAATGTTTCCTCTGCCAGTGTTGATGGGGAGGCTATGCTTGAATTCAAGAAGCAAGAGCTGCGGTTTAGGCAGAAGGAGCTTGAATTCAGCATAGCCAAACTAAAAATCGAACAGTCAGAAAAACAGAAAGACAGGGATCACCAGTTGGAACTGGCCAAGCTTCAGGTTGCAAATGGGTCCAAGGGTCCTGGACATGGGTCTGGGGCCTCCTCTCATCCACGGTTTCCGAAAGATCTGGTCATTGTGTATGAGGAAAGGAATGACATTATGGACTGGATGAATGCGTTTGAGTATGCATGTGAAGTTCAACAAGTTGACAATGCTGATAAGATTGCCTGGTTACTCAGCAGACTGCCCCATTCTGGCTGTAGTGCCATTATGGAAATGTCGAAGGCTGAGCAAGCTGATTTCGCAATGTTAAAGCAAACTCTCATTTTAAAGTTTGAGAAGACTCCGGCCCAATATTTGAAACGATTCATAGAGTATAAGAAAAAGGAAGGTGGTACTTGGGTATCTTATGTCACTGAATCCTTGAAAAACTTAACTGGCTGGGTCGAAGGTTATAAGGTTTCTACCTTCGAAGGCATGATAAATCTTGTCATGCTGGAACACATTTTTGCATCTTCTTCCCCGGAGCTTAAGCAGCATTTGGCCGATTCGAAGGAGATAGATCCTAAGAAGCTGGCCATTGCAGCAGACTTATGGGTGTCACATCGAGTGTCCCATAAGGACAAAACTCATCCTGGTAAGCAGGAGGAAGGGAAAAAGTCCAAAGATAAGGAGGGTGGAGAATCTGATAAATCTTCTTCTCAAAAGGGCCACAAAAAGAAAAATAAGGGTAAGACACAAGAGAACTCACAGGGTAGTGAAGGTCAGCCTCCGAAACAGAACTCTGGTTACAATAAGCCTCCCTATGTAAACAGACCCAATGGATCTTGTTTTGCTTGTGGAGCAACTGACCACGTGAAGGGGGATCCCCGGTGTAAGGTTTGACCTTTGGGGGTCCACTCCGCTAATCTGGCCTTCTCCTCCTACGAGGAAGAAGAGATTACAGGAGCATCCTTCTCCTCAGACTCATTTCCCAGCGGGATAGAGGCTGAGGTAGTTTTAGTTTCCCTGGGTTCCTGGGAGCCTAAAGTCGCAGAGGCTTATGCTAGGATTACAGATAATACCAAGCACTACTTTAAAGACAGTGTGCTGATCAATGGAGTAGATACTACAGCTCTTAGGGATAGTGGGTGCAGTCGAACTGTAGTGGATTCTACCTTGGTAGACTCAGAGGAAGTTGCCAGAGCTACTCTGATGCCCACTAAGTTGGCTGACGGCCCACTCCGTATGTTCCCAGTAATACCTGTAAATCTTACTTTAAATGGTACAGCAGTCAGGATTCCAGTGAGCATTCAGAGAAACGTCCCGGGAAAGGTCTTGTTAGGTAATGATCTCAGAGCTTTAGGGCTCGTAGGAGACACTGCCGAAAGACCCTACACACGGTCTCAAGCACGGGCAGCATTGGCCAAGACCAATACGCCGCCCCAGCCGAAGGGGAAACCCAAGGCGAAAGGAGTCAACAAGTCAAGACGAGGGAAAGAGAATATTCCCCCGAGCTCGCCTACCACTGCGGTGGAGGAAGTTGGTCAATCGCCCGGGCCTGACGAGGAGGTGGCGATGCCTGAAGTATTTGACCCCAACGACCATCCTGAAGTAAAAGACTTGTTAGTTGAAGGAGGTCCTGATAGGGACGAATTCAGTAAAGGCCAACGTGAGTGCCCATCTCTGGAAGGCCTAAGGAGACAGGCCTGCTCCCAGCTTGAGGGTGAACCTCCTGGGACGCATAGGATTTATTGGGAAGGTGGACTCCTGTATAGTGAGCCCACAGAGTCTACAGAAGGAGACCATAGGAGGTTGGTGGTTCCCCTTGCTGTTAGGCCCTTCCTCCTGCAGTTGGCGCATGAAGTGCTCCTTGCTGGTCACCTTGGTATTAAGAGGAGCAAGCAAAGGTTATCGATGCACTTCTACTGGCCCAAGATGGGGGTGCAAGTAGAAAGTCACTGCAGGAGTTGTGCCTCCTGCCAGTTATCTGGTAAGGTTGGCTCGACAATCCAAGCTCCGTTGGTACCGCTCCCAGTTGTGGGGGTACCATTTGAAAGGGTAGGGATCGACATCGTTGGTCCCCTTGACCCACAAACATCCTCGGGCAATAGGTTTATCGTGGTGCTGGTCGACCATGCAACCAGATATCCTGAGGCCATCCCATTGAAAACTGTAACTGCCAAGTCAGTTGCAAAAGCTTTACTTGGCATATTTACTAGGGTTGGCTTCCCTAAAGAAGTTGTGTCAGATCGTGGCAGCAACTTTATGTCGAAGTATATGCAGGCTATGTGGAAAGAATGTGGGGTCACCTACAAGTTCTCTTCTGCATACCACCCCCAGACCAATGGTCTGGTGGAACGTTTCAACAGAACGTTAAAAAGCATGATTGGGGCTCTGGAGAAGCTTCAGAGAAGACAATGGGATCTTCTTTTACCATGCTTACTGTTTGCCTACCGAGAGGTACCACAGGAGGGTGTTGGCTTCAGCCCCTTCAAACTTCTGTTTGGTCATCCTGTACGGGGACCCTTAGCCATAGTCAAAGAGGGATGGGAGATGCCCACTCCCCCTGTTACTACCAACGTAGTTGATTATGTGCTAGGGCTCAGAAAACGGATGGTACTTCTGATGGGCTTGGCTAGTGATAAATTGAAGGCAGGACAAGCACTGGTGAAACATTGGTACGACCAGAAAGCTTCCCTCATCAACTTTACACCTGGTCAGCAGGTCCTGATCATGAATCCCATAAGGCCTTGAGCTTTACAGGACAAATGGTCAGGCCCTTACACAGTGGTGGAGCCCCTGGGTGAAGTTAACTATTTAGTGGACCTTGGAAGGCCTGGACAGGCTCCAAAAGTGTTTCACGTGAATAGGCTGAAGGCTTTCGTCCCAAGAGTCGAAATCGCAGCACGGTTACTGGCTTCAGATGTTGAGGAAGAGGAGTCTGAACCTCTCCCCGACCTGTTCCAAAGCGGTCCTTCAGATAGCTCCTTTGAGGGTGTCCGAGGGGCCCCTCACCTGACTTCTGATCAGCATGCTGAAGTGAAAAGTTTGCTTAGGCAGTTTTCCCCCCTGTTTTCACAGTCGCCTGGTTTGACACCTTGGTGCAAACATAACATAGACACAGGAGACAGTGTACCTACCAAAAGTAGGGGATACAGGATGTCAGATAAAGTACGGTCTTATATTAAGACCGAGGTCAACAAGATGTTAGACCTTGGGGTGATTGAACCCTCTAGTAGTCCTTGGTCCAGCCCTGTGGTTTTCGTTCCAAAGGCAGGCACTTCTGAATTGAGGTTCTGCGTGGATTACAGGGCTCTGAATGCTGTCACCAAGACAGATGCACACCCCTTGCCTCGAACAGATGAGCTGGTGGATACTATGGGTGCCTCCAATTACCTCAGCACGTTTGACCTCACTGCTGGCTATTGGCAAATAGCTTTAGCAGAACATGCCAAGGAGAATACAGCGTTTTCTACTCCAGACGGCCTTTACCAATTCCGGGTAATGCCGTTCGGGTTGAAGAATGCACCTGCCACTTTCCAGAGGCTTGTGCATCATGTTTTGAATGGGTTGGACGAATTCTGTCTTGCATATCTGGACGATATAGCAGTTTTCAGTGCCACCTGGGAAAACCATGTGAAACACCTCGGGATTGTGCTCCAGGCTCTTCAGAAAGCACACTTGACCATAAAGGCTAGTAAATGCCAGATTGGACAAGGCTCAGTGTTTTACCTTGGACATGAAGTAGGTGGAGGGAGGATACAGCCTGTACCCAGTAAAGTACAAGCAGTACAAGACTGGCCTACCCCCACTACACAAACCCAAGTGAGAGCCTTCTTAGGACTCACAGGGTATTACCGCAATTTGGTGGCAGACTATGGCACCATAGCTGCCCCTCTGACTGCCCTCACAACTCTGAAGAAACCCAAGAAGGTAACTTGGACCGACGAGTGTGAGAAGGCCTTCAATGGCTTAAAAGACTCCTTGTGCCAGGCCCCTGTCCTCAGGGCCCCTGATTATCAAAGACCTTTTATCGTGCAGACGGACGCCTCTGACACTGGGATAGGAGCTGTACTATCGCAAGTAGATGAGAAGGGTAAGGAACACCCTATTGGTTTTATTAGTCGCCAGTTTAAGGACAGAGAGCTCAGATGGTCCACGGTAGAGAAAGAATGTTTCTCTGTTGTGTGGGCCCTAAGGAAGCTGAGGCCCTACCTCTATGGGACCCACGTCACTGTGCAAACTGACCATAAGCCCTTAAAGTGGCTAATAAACATGAAGGGGGAGAATCCAAAGTTGCTTAGGTGGTCCATAAGTCTACAAGGCTTCGACTTCACTATTGAGCATAGGCCAGGTGTCCAACATAGCAATGCTGATGGGTTGTGCAGAATGTTTAACCGACCTGAACAAGAGACTCATCCAGGGGTGTATTAGTTCCCCCTGTCCATAGTCTGGGAGGGGCAAGTGTTAGGAAAGATTTCGTAATTGTAGGTAATTTTCCTTCCATGTGGCAACCCCTAAACTTTTTGCTGTTGTTTTTCACCTTGTTCTCGACTTTGCCAGAGAAGTGCAGCCTTCTGCCGCACTCCTCTGGGCTTTCGCTCCTTTCTTACGGGGAAACTGTCATGCCCTTAAGACAGTCAGTACCAGGAAACGCTTGTTTCCGTAGTTTCTTTTATCATGTTGCGGCTTTCGTGCAACATGACACAAGAGGGCACTGTAAGATAAGTTACTGCTCTCTTGGGTCTCTAGCCTTCTACAGGCCCTAGATACTTTTCCAGGATTGTAACTGATCGGTGCAAGTGATTCACGGACGGGAATGGTGGCAGCGATCGTTTATTGTGTTTTGAGCTCCTTTTGGCGTTCTAAGCGCGTTTCTCGCGCTTAACCCAAAATGGTGGCCTGGCTCCCAAAATGGCCAGGCCACGAGGCTCCTTTGTCCTGTCCGCTGACCGTCTTGCTCCCTTCACCTTCCCCAGGTCAAGCCGACCTGGGGCCTTCCTTATTTGGGCATGTACTTTCCCGCGAAACACAGATGCTTTCGCGGGCTTCTACATGTCTTGTGTGTGCCTCCAGGATGTGGGCTGGGATGTCTGGTCCCAATACACATCCTGGGTGCCAGAGAGTCTAGTGTGGTGTGAATGCCTGGGACCACCGTGGTCCGTGATAGGTCCACAAATGGTGTGAGTGTTGATGAGCGGATCTCCCATTGGGTCCCCTCCGTTTTGGCGCGAAGGGAACCGTGGATAAGAGGGGGCTGGAAACACCACTACCATGTCGATCTCCTGAGTTCTCACGAACGAAGGAATACAGGAGCCAAGTATCCTGCAACCAAGAGGCTGAACCAAGGAATCGCTGGTGACCCGCTGAAGGACTGCTCCTCTGCATTGCTGTCGCATTGTGAAACCCTTTTCACCTTTGATCGAACCAGAAGGCCTGTACTGGTAATTCGACCCTTGGAATAGCGGGGACAGCTATTCTCGGCATCTTCACCATCTCTGGTAGTAAGCCTTCGGAAGCGTCTCTGGGCCATCCAGCAGACTGACCAGCCTACACAGGAGTCTTGCTCTGTAACCGCCGCCAGGTTGTGTACTATATCGAGTCCTTGTCACTCTCACATGATTCGTACACTTGGCGTTCCCAGGTCTCAAGTGAGTAGTGTACATTTGGCTCAGATACACACCGCCGCTCCGTTGCCCTGCTGTGGTAACAAACTGTGCGGGTTCCTTCGTTTGGGACGTCTTTTACTCAACTCTGCTGCTGCAGACTCAACACGACGACGAGACATTGAGATATCACACCTCATGCTATAGGAAGGGTCTCAGGATTGGAATGGGAAGGACTTGGATATCACATCTCATGCTATAGGGAGGGTCTCAGGTTTGGAAAGGGAAGGAGTTGGATATCACATTTCATTTTAGAGGTAGGATCTCAGGTTTGGTATTAGAGGCATTGAGATATCACATCTCATGCTATCAGAAGGGTATCAGGATTGGAATGGGAAGGAGTTGGATA
This sequence comes from Ambystoma mexicanum, assembly GCF_040938575.1. Taxonomy (NCBI): domain Eukaryota; kingdom Metazoa; phylum Chordata; class Amphibia; order Caudata; family Ambystomatidae; genus Ambystoma; species Ambystoma mexicanum. The sequence goes on from NC_090936.1 coordinate 347,569,059, forward strand.
TCACATCTCATGCTAAAGGGAGGGTCTCAGGTTTGGAATGGGAAGGATTTGGATATCACATCTCATGTTATAGGAAGGACCTTAGGTTTGGTATTAGAAGCATTGAGATATCACATCTCATGCTATAGGAAGGGTCTCGGGATTGGAATGGGAAGGAGTTGGATATCACATCTCATGTTATAGGAAGGATCTCAGGTTTGGTATTAGAAGCATTGAGATATCACATCTCATGCTATAGGAAGGGTCTCAGGTTTGGTATAAGCATTGAAATATCACATCTCATGCTATAGGAAGAGTCTCAGGTTTGGGAAGGGAAGGATTTGGATTTCACATCTCATGTTATAGGAAGGGTCTCAGGTTTGGAATGGGAAGGAGTTGGATATCACATCTCATGTTATAGGAAGGGTCTCAGGTTTGGAATGGGAAGGAGTTGGATATGACATCTCTTGTTATAGGTAGGGTCTCAGGATTTGAATGGTAAGGAGTTGGATATCACATCTCATGCTATAGGAAGGGTCTCAGGTTGGAATGGGAAGGGGTTGGATATCACATCTCATGTTATATACAGGAAGGGTCTCAGGATTGGAATGGGAAGGATTTGGATATCACATCTCTTGCTATAGGAAGGGTCTCAGGTTTTTTATTAGAAACATTAAGATATCACATCTCATGCTATAGGAAGGGTTTTAGGATTGGAATGGGAAGTATTTGGATATCACATCTCATGCTAAAGGAAGGGTCTCACGTCTGGAATGGGAAGGAATTGGATATCACATCTCATGTTATAGGAAGGGTCTCAGGTTTTTTATTAGAAACATTGAGATATCACATCTCATGTTATAGGACGGTTCCCAGGTTTGGTATTAGAAGCATTGAGATATCACATCTCATGGTATAGAAAGGGTCTCAGGGTTGGAATGGGAAGGAGTTGGATATCACATCTCATCCAATAGGAAGGGTCTCAGGTTTGGAATGGGAAGGAATTTTATATCACATCTCATGTTATAGGAGGATCTCAGGTTTGGTATTAGAAGCATTGCGATATCACATCTCATGCTATAGGAAGGGTCTCAGGATTGGAATGTGAAGGATTTGGATATCACATCTCATGCTAAAGGAAGGGTCTCAGGTTTGGTAGAAGCATTGAGATATCACATCTCATGCTATAGGAAGGGTCTCAGGATTTGAATGGCAAGGAGTTGGATATCACATCTCATGCCATAGGAAGGGTCTCAGGTTTGGTATAAGCATTGAGATATCACATCTCTGCTATCGGAAGGTTCTCAGGATTGGATTGGGAATGAGTTGGATATCCCTTCTCATGCTATAGGAAGTGTCTCAGGTTGGAAGGGGAAGGAGTTGAATATCACATCTCATGTTATAGGAAGGGTCTCAGGATTGGAATGGGAAGGATTTGGATATCACATCTCTTGCTATTGGAAGGGTCTCAGGATTGGAATGGGAAGGATTTGGATATCACATCTCATGTCATAGGAAGGATCTCAGGTTTGGTATTAGAAGCATTGATATATCACATCTCATGCTATAGGAATGGTCTCAGGATTGGAATGGGTAGGAGTTGGATATTACATTCTTGCTATAGGAAGGGTCTCATGTTTGGAATGGGAAGGAGTTGGATATCACATATGCTTTAGGAAGTGTCTCTGGTTTGGAACGGGAAGGAGTTGGATATCACATCTCATGTTATAGGAAGGGTCTCAGGTTTGGTATAAGCATTGAGATATCACATCTCTGCTATCAGGAGTGGCTCAGGATTGGAATGGGAAGGAGTTGGATATCCCATCTCATGTTAAAGGACAGGTCTCTGGTTTGGTATTAGAATCATTGAGCTATCACATCGCATGCTGTAGGAAGGGTCTAAGGATTGGAATGGGATGGACTTGGATATCACATCCCATGCTATAGGTAGGCTCTCAGGTTTGGTATAAGCATTGAGATATCACATCTCATGCTATATGAAGGGTCTCAGGTTTGGTATAAGCATGGAGATATCACTTCTCATGCTATAGGAAGGGTCTCAGGATTGGAATGGGAAGGTGTTGGATATCACATCTCATGCTATAGGAAGGGTCTCAGATTTGGTATAAGCATTGAGATATCACATCTCATGCTATAGGAAGGGTCTCAGGATTGGAATGGGAAGGAGTTGTATATGACATCTCAAGCCTTAGGAAGGGTCTCAGGTTTGGTATAAGCATTGAGATATCACATCTCTGCTATCGGAAGGGTCTCAGGATTGGAATGGGAAGGAGTTGGATATCCCATCTCATGTTATAGGAAGGGTCTCAGGTTTGGTATTAGAAGCATTGAGATATCACATCTCATGCTATCGGGAGGGTCTCAGAATTGGAATGGGAAGGAGTTGGATATCACATCTCATGATAAAGGAAGGGTCTAAGGTTTGGAAGGGGAAGGATTTGGATATCACATCTCATGTTATAGGACGGGTCTCAGGTTTGGTATTAGAAGCATTGAGATATCAAGTCTCATGGTATAAGAAGGGTCTCAGAATTGGAATGGGAAGGAGTTGGATATCACATCTCAAGCTATAGGAAGCGTCTCAGGATTGGAATGGGAAGGAGTTTGATATCACATCTCATGCCATAGTATGGGTCTCAGGTTTGGTAGAAGCATTGGGATATCACATCTCATGCTATCGGAAGGGTATCAGTATTGGATTTGGAAGGAGTTTGATATCACATCTCATGCCATAGTATGGGTCTCAGGTTTGGTAGAAGCATTGGGATATCACATCTCATGCTAAAGGAAGGGTCTCAGGTCAGAATGGGAATGAGTTGGATATCACATTTCATGTTATAGGAAGGATCTCAGGTTTGGTATTAGAGGCCTTGAGATATCACATCTCATGCTATAGGAAGGGTCTCAGGATTGGAAGGGGAAGGAGTTGGATATCACATTTCATGTTAGAGGAAGGCTCTCAGGTTTGGAAGGGGAAGGAGTTGGATATCACATTTCATGTTAGAGGAAGGATCTCAGGTTTGGTATTAGAGGCCTTGAGATATCACATCTCATGCTATAGGAAGGGTCTCAGGATTGGAATGGGAAGGAGTTGGATATCACATCTCAAGCTATAGGAAGGGTCTCGGGTTTGGTATAAGCATTGAGATATCACATCTCATGCTATAGGAAGGGTCTCAGGATTTGAATGGGAAGAAGTTGGATATCACATCTCATGCTATAGGAAGGGTCTCAGGTTTGGTATAAGCATTGAGATATCACATCTCATGCTATAGGAAGGGTCTCAGGGTTGGAATGGGAAGGAGTTGTATATGACATCTCATGCCATAGGAAGGGTCTCAGGTTTGGTATAAGCATTGAGATATCACATCACATGCTATAGGAAGGGTCTCAGGATTGGAATGGGAAGGACTTGGATATCACATCTCATGCTATAGGCAGGGTCTCAGGTTTGGAAAGGGAAGGAGATGGATATCACATTTCATGTTAGAGGTAGGATCTCAGGTTTGGTATTAGAGGCATTGAGATACCACATCTCATGCTATCAGAAGGGTCTCAGGATTGGAATGGGAAGGAGTTGGATATCACATTTCATGCTAAAGGGAGGGTCTCACGTTTGGTATAAGCATTGAGATATCACATCTCATGCTATAGGAAGGGTCTCAGGATTGGAATGGGAAGGATTTGGATATCACATCTTATGCTATAGGAAGGGTCTCAGGTTTGGTATAAGCATTGAGATATCACATCTCATGCTATAGGAAGGGTCTCAGGATTGGAATGGGAAGAAGTTGGATATCACATCTCATGCTATAGGAAGGGTCTCAGGTTTGGTATAAGCATTGAGATATCACATCTCATGCTATAGGAAGGGTCTCAGGGTTGGAATGGGAAGGAGTTGCATATGACATCTCATGCCATAGGAAGGGTCTCAGGTTTGGTATAAGCATTGAGATATCACATCACATGCTATAGGAAGGGTCTCAGGATTGGAATGGGAAGGACTTGGATATCACATCTCATGCTATAGGCAGGGTCTCAGGTTTGGAAAGGGAAGGAGATGGATATCACATTTCATGTTAGAGGTAGGATCTCAGGTTTGGTATTAGAGGCATTGAGATATCACATCTCATGCTATCAGAAGGGTCTCAGGATTGGAATGGGAAGGAGTTGGATATCACATTTCATGCTAAAGGGAGGGTCTCAGGTTTGGAAGGGGAAGGATTTGGAAATCACATCTCATATTATAGGAAGGATCTCAGGTTTGGTATTAGAAGCATTGAGATATCACATCTCATGCTATCGGAAGGATCTCAGGTTTGGTATAAGAGGCATTGAGATATCACATCTCATGCTATCATAAGGGTCTCAGGATTGGAATGGGAAGGAGTTGGATATCACATCTCATGTTATAGGAAGGATCTCAGGTTTGGTATTAGAAGCATTGAGACATCACATCTCATGCTATAGGAAGGGTCTCAGGATTGGAATGGGAAGGAGTTGGATATCACATATCATGCTATAGGAAGGGTCTCAGGTTTGGTATAAGCATTGAGATATCACATCTCATGCTATAGGAAGGGTCTCAGGATTGGAATGGGAAGGATTTGGATATCACATCTTATGCTATAGGAAGGGTCTCAGGTTTGGTATAAGCATGGAGATATCACTTCTCATGCTATAGGAAGGGTCTCAGGATTGGAATGGGAAGGAGTTGGATATCACATCTCATGCTATAGGAAGGGTCTCAGATTTGGTATAAGCATTGAGATATCACATCTCATGCTATAGGAAGGGTCTCAGGATTGGAATGGGAAGGAGTTGTATATGACATCTCAGGCCATAGGAAGGGTCTCAGATTTGGTATAAGCATTGAGATATCACATCTCATGATATCGGAAGGGTCTCAGGATTAGAATGGGAAGGAGTTGGATATCACATCTCATGATAAAGGAAGGGTCTAAGGTTTGGAAGGGGAAGGATTTGGATATCACATCTCATGTTATAGGACGGGTCTCAGGTTTGGTATTAGAAGCATTGAGATATCAAGTCTCATGGTATAAGAAGGGTCTCAGGATTGGAATGGGAAGGAGTTGGATATCACATCTCCTGCCATAGTATGGGTCTCAGGTTTGGTAGAAGCATTGGGATATCACATCTCATGCTATCGGAAGGGTATCAGTATTGGATTTGGAAGGAGTTGGATATCCCATCTCATGCTATAGGAAAGGTCTCAGGTTGGAATGGGAAGGAGTTGGATATCACATTTCATGTTATAGGAAGGGTCTCAGGATTGGAATGGGAAGGACTTGGATATCATATCTCATGCTATAGGAAGGCTCTCAGGTTTGGAAGGGGAAGGAGTTGGATATCACATTTCATGTTAGAGGAAGGATCTCAGGTTTGGTATTAGAGGCCTTGAGATATCACATCTCATGCTATAGGAAGGGTCTCAGGATTGGAATGGGAAGGAGTTGGATATCACATCTCAAGCTATAGGAAGGGTCTCAGGTTTGGTATAAGCATTGAGATATCACATCTCATGCTATAGGAAGGGTCTCAGGATTGGAATGGGAAGAAGTTGGATATCACATCTCATGCTATAGGAAGGGTCTCAGGATTGGAATGGGAAGGAGTTGTATATGCCATCTCATGCCATAGGAAGGGTCTCAGGTTTGGTATAAGCATTGAGATATCACATCACATGCTATAGGAAGGGTCTCAGGATTGGAATGGGAAGGACTTGGATATCACATATCATGCTATAGGCAGGGTCTCAGGTTTGAAAAAGGGAAGGAGATGGATAACACATTTCATGTTAGAGGTAGGATCTCAGGTTTGGTATTAGAGGCATTGAGATATCACATCTCATGCTATCAGAAGGGTTTCAGGATTGGAATGGGAAGGAGTTGGATATCACATCTCATGCTAAAGGGAGGGTCTAAGGTTTGGAAGGGGAAGGATTTGGAAATCACATCTCATATTATAGGAAGGATCTCAGGTTTGGTATTAGAAGCATTGAGATATCACATCTCATGCTATCGGAAGGATCTCAGGTTTGTTATAAGAGGCATTGAGATATCACATCTCATGCTATCATAAGGGTCTCAGGATTGGAATGGGAAGGAGTTGGATATCACATCTCATGTTATAGGAAGGATCTCAGGTTTGGTATTAGAAGCATTGAGACATCACATCTCATGCTATAGGAAGGGTCTCAGGATTGGAATGGGAAGGAGTTGGATATCACATATCATGCTATAGGAAGGGTCTCAGGTTTGGTATAAGCATTGAGATATCACATCTCATGCTATAGGAAGGGTCTCAGGATTGGAATGGGAAGGATTTGGATATCACATCTTATGCTATAGGAAGGGTCTCAGGTTTGGTATAAGCATGGAGATATCACTTCTCATGCTATAGGAAGGGTCTCAGGATTGGAATGGGAAGGAGTTGGATATCACATCTCATGCTATAGGAAGGGTCTCAGATTTGGTATAAGCATTGAGATATCACATCTCATGCTATAGGAAGGGTCTCAGGATTGGAATGGGAAGGAGTTGTATATGACATCTCAGGCCATAGGAAGGGTCTCAGATTTGGTATAAGCATTGAGATATCACATCTCATGATATCGGAAGGGTCTCAGGATTAGAATGGGAAGGAGTTGGATATCACATCTCATGATAAAGGAAGGGTCTAAGGTTTGGAAGGGGAAGGATTTGGATATCACATCTCATGTTATAGGACGGGTCTCAGGTTTGGTATTAGAAGCATTGAGATATCAAGTCTCATGGTATAAGAAGGGTCTCAGGATTGGAATGGGAAGGAGTTGGATATCACATCTCCTGCCATAGTATGGGTCTCAGGTTTGGTAGAAGCATTGGGATATCACATCTCATGCTATCGGAAGGGTATCAGTATTGGATTTGGAAGGAGTTGGATATCCCATCTCATGCTATAGGAAAGGTCTCAGGTTGGAATGGGAAGGAGTTGGATATCACATTTCATGTTATAGGAAGGGTCTCAGGATTGGAATGGGAAGGACTTGGATATCATATCTCATGCTATAGGAAGGCTCTCAGGTTTGGAAGGGGAAGGAGTTGGATATCACATTTCATGTTAGAGGAAGGATCTCAGGTTTGGTATTAGAGGCCTTGAGATATCACATCTCATGCTATAGGAAGGGTCTCAGGATTGGAATGGGAAGGAGTTGGATATCACATCTCAAGCTATAGGAAGGGTCTCAGGTTTGGTATAAGCATTGAGATATCACATCTCATGCTATAGGAAGGGTCTCAGGATTGGAATGGGAAGAAGTTGGATATCACATCTCATGCTATAGGAAGGGTCTCAGGATTGGAATGGGAAGGAGTTGTATATGCCATCTCATGCCATAGGAAGGGTCTCAGGTTTGGTATAAGCATTGAGATATCACATCACATGCTATAGGAAGGGTCTCAGGATTGGAATGGGAAGGACTTGGATATCACATATCATGCTATAGGCAGGGTCTCAGGTTTGAAAAAGGGAAGGAGATGGATATCACATTTCATGTTAGAGGTAGGATCTCAGGTTTGGTATTAGAGGCATTGAGATATCACATCTCATGCTATCAGAAGGGTTTCAGGATTGGAATGGGAAGGAGTTGGATATCACATCTCATGCTAAAGGGAGGGTCTAAGGTTTGGAAGGGGAAGGATTTGGAAATCACATCTCATATTATAGGAAGGATCTCAGGTTTGGTATTAGAAGCATTGAGATATCACATCTCATGCTATCGGAAGGATCTCAGGTTTGTTATAAGAGGCATTGAGATATCACATCTCATGCTATCATAAGGGTCTCAGGATTGGAATGGGAAGGAGTTGGATATCACATCTCATGTTATAGGAAGGATCTCAGGTTTGGTATTGGAAGCATTGAGACTTCACATCTCATGCTATAGGAAGGGTCTCAGGATTGGAATGGGAAGGAGTTGGATATCCCATCTCATGCTATAGGAAGGGTCTCAGATTTCGTATAAGCATTGAGATATCACATCTCATGCTATAGGAAGGGTCTCAGGATTGGAATGGGAAGGAGTTGTATATGACATCTCAGGCCATAGGAAGGGTCTCAGGTTTGATATAAGCATTGAGATATCACATCTCTGCTATCGGAAGGGTCTCAGGATTGGAATGGGAAGGAGTTGGATATCCCATCTGAGTTGGATATCCCATCTCATGTTATAGGAAGGGTCTCAGGTTTGGTATTAGAAGCATTGAGATATCACATCTCATGCTATAGGAAGGGTCTCAGGATTGTAATGGGGAGGACTTGGATGTCACATCTCATGCTATAGGGAGGGTCTCAAGTTTGATATTAGAAGCATTGAGATAACAAATGTCATGATATCGGAAGGGTCTCAGGATTGGAATGGGAAGGAGTTGGATATCACATCTCATGATAAAGGAAGGGTCTAAGGTTTGGAAGGGGAAGGATTTGGATATCACATCTCATGTTATAGGACGGGTCTCAGGTTTGGTATTAGAAGCATTGAGATATCAAGTCTCATGGTATAGGAAGGGTCTCAGAATTGGAATCGGAAGAAGTTGGATATCACATCTCAAGCTATAGGAAGGGTCTCAGGATTGGAATGGGAAGGAGTTTGATATCACATCTCATGCCATAGTATGGGTCTCAGATTTGGTAGAAGCATTGGGATATCACATCTCATGCTATCGGAATGGTATCAGTATTGGATTTGGAAGGAGTTGGATATCCCATCTCATGCTATAGGAAAGGTCTCAGGTTGGAATGGGATGGAGTTGGATATCACATTTCATGTTATAGGAAGGGTCTCAGGATTGGAATGGGAAGGACTTGGATATCATATCTCATGCTATAGGAAGGCTCTCAGGTTTGGAAGGGGAAGGAGTTGGATATCACATTTCATGTTAGAGGAAGGATCTCAGGTTTGGTATTAGAGGCCTTGAGATATCACATCTCATGCTATAGGAAGGGTCTCAGGATTGGAATGGGAAGGAGTTGGATATCGCATCTCATGCTATAGGAAGGGTCTCAGGATTGGAATTGGAAGGAGTTGGCTATCCCATCTCATGTTATAGGATGGGTCTCAGGTTTGTTATTAGAATCATTGAGATATCATATTGCACGCTGCAGGAAGGGTCTAAGGATTGGAATGGGAAGGACTTGGATATCACATCTCATGATATAGATAGGCTCTCAGATTTGGAAAGGGAAGGAGTTGGATATCACATTTCATGTTAGAGGAAGGATCTTAGGTTTGGCATTAGAGGCATTGAGATATCACATCTCATGCTATAGGAAGCGTCTCAGGATTGGAATGGGAAGGAGTTGGGTATCACATCTCATGCTATAGGAAGGGTCTCAGGATTGGTATAAGTATTGAGATATAACATCTCATGCTATAGGAAGGGTCTCAGGATTGGAATGGAAGGAGTTGGATATCACATCTCATGTTATAGGAAGGATCTCAGGTTTGGTATTAGAAGCATTGAGACATCACATCTCATGCTATAGGAAGGGTCTCAGGATTGGAATGGGAAGGAGTTGGATATCACATCTCATGCTATAGGAAGGGTCTCAGGTTTGGTATAAGCATTGAGATATCACATCTCATGCTATAGGAAGGGTCTCAGGATTGGAATGGGAAGGAGTTGTATATGACATCTCATGCCGTAGGAAGGGTCTCAGGTTTCGTATAAGCATTGAGATATCACATCTCTGCTATTGGAAGGGTCTCAGGATTGGAATGGGAAGGAGTTGGATATCCCATCTCATGTTATAGGAAGAGTCTCAGGTTTGGTATTAGAAGCATTGGATATCACATATCATGCTATAGGAAGTGTCTCAGGATTGGAATGGGAAGGACTTGGATATCACATCTCATGCTATAGGGAGGGTCTCAAGTTTGATATTAGAAGCATTGAGATATCACATCTCATGCTATAGGAAGGGTCTCAGGATTGGAATGGGAAGGAGTTGGATATCACATCTCATGCTATAGGAAGGGTCTCAGGTTTGGTATAAGCAGTGAGATATCACATCTCATGCTATAGGAAGGGTCTCATGGTTGGAATGGGAAGGAGTTGGATATCACATCTCATGTTATAGGAAGGATCTCAGGTTTGGTATAAGCATTGAGATATCACATCTCTGCTATCGGAAGGGTCTCAGGATTGGAATGGGAAGTAGTTGGATATTCCCATCTCATGTTATAGGAAGGGTCTCAGGTTTGGTATTAGAAGCATTGAGATATCACATCTCATGCTGTAGGAAGGGTCTCAGGATTGGAATTGGAAGGAGTTGGATATCACATCTCATGCTATAGGAAGGATCACAGGTTTGGTATTAGAAGCATTGAGATATCACATCTCATGCTATCAGAAGGGTCTCAGGATTGGAATGGGAAGGAGTTGGATATCACATCTCATGCTATAGGAAGGGTCTCAGGTTTGGAACGGGAAGGAGTTGGATATCATATCTCATGTTATAGGAAGAGTCTCAGGTTTGGTATAAGCATTGAGATATCACATCTCTGCTATCGGAGGTGTCTCAGGATTGGGATGGGAAGGAGTTGGATATCACATCTCATGCTATAGGAAGGGTATCAGGTTTGGAACGGGAAGGAGTTGGATATCCCATCTCATGTTATAGGACGGGTCTCAGGTTTGGTATTAGAAGCATTGAGATATCACATCGCATGCTGTAGGAAGGATCTCAGGTTTGGAATGGGAAGGAATTGGATATCACATCTCATGTCATAGGAAGTATCTCAGGTTTGGTATTAGAAGCATTGAGATATCACATCTCATGCTTTAGGAATGGTCTCAGGATTGGAATGGGTAGGAGTTGGATATTACGTTCTTGCTATAGGAAGGGTCTCATGTTTGGAATGGGAAGGAGTTGGATATCACATATGCTATAGGAAGGGTCTCAGGTTTGGAACGGGAAGGAGTTGGATATCACATCTCATGCTATAGGTAGGCTCTCAGGTTTGGTATAAGCATTGAGATATGACATCTCATGCTATAGGAAGGGTCTCAGGATTGGAATGGGAAGGATTTGGATATCACATCTCATGCTATAGGAAGGGTCTCAGGTTTGGTATAAGCATGGAGATATCACTTCTCATGCTATAGGAAGTGTCTCAGGATTGGAATGGGAAGGAGTTGGATATCACATCTCATGTTATAGGAAGGATCTCAGGTTTGCTATTAGAAGCATTGAGACATCACATCTCATGCTATAGGAAGGGTCTCAGGATTGGAATGGGAAGTAGTTGGATATCACATCTCATGCTAAAGGGAGGGTCTCAGGTTTGGAAGGGGAAGGATTTGGATATTACATCTTGTGTTATAGGAATGATCTCAGGTTTGGTATTAGAAGCATTCAGATATCACATCTCATGCTATCGGAAGGATCTCAGGTTTAGTATTAAAAGCATTGAGATATCAAATCTCATGCTATAGGAAGGGTCGCAGGATTGGAATGGGAAGGAGTTCGATATCACATCTCATGCTATAGGAAGGGTCTCAGGTTTGGTATAAGTATTGAGATATCACATCTCATGCTATAGGAAGGGTCTCAGGGTTGGAATGGAAAGGAGTTGTATATGACATCTCATGCCACAGGAAGGGTCTCAGGTTTGGTATAAGCATTGAGATATCACATCTCTGCTATCGGAAGGGTCTCAGGATTCGAATGGGAAGGAGTTGGATATCCCATCTTACGTTATAGGAAGGGTCTCAGGTTTGGTATTAGAAGCATTGAGATATCACATCTCATGCTATAGGAAGGGTCTCAGGATTGGAATGGGAAGGACTTGGATATCACATCTCATTCTATAGGGAGGGTCTCACGTTTGGAAAGGGAAGGAGTTGGATATCACATTTCATGTTAGATGTAGGATCTCAGGTTTGGTATTAGAGGCATTGAGATATCACATCTCATGCTATCAGAAGGGTCTCAGGATTGGAATGGGAAGGAGTTGGATATCACATCTCATGCTAAAGGGAGGGTCTCAGGAATGGAAGGGGAAGGATTTGGATATCACATCTCATGTTATAGGAAGGATCTCAGGTTTGGTATTAGAAGCATTGAGAAATCACATCTCATGCTATCGGAAGGATCTCAGGTTTGGTATTAGAGGCATTGAGATATCACATCTCATGCTAAAGGGAGGGTCTCAGATTTGGAAGGGGAAGGATTTGGATATCACATCTCTTGTTATAGGAAGGATCACAGGTTTGGTATTAGAAGCATTGAGATATCACATCTCATGCTATGGGAAGGGTCTCAGGATTGGAATGGGAAGGAGTTGCATATCGCATCTCATGCTATAGGAAGGGTCTCAGGTTTGGAACGGGAAGGAGTTAGATATCACATCTCATGTTATAGTAAGAGTCTCAGGTTTGGTATAAGTATTGAGATTTCACATCTCTGCTATCGGAGGTGTCTCAGGATTGGGATGGGAAGGAATTGGATATCACATCTCATGCTATAGGAAGGGTATCAGGTTTGGAACGGGAAGGAGTTGGATATCCCATCTCATGTTATAGGACGGGTCTCAGTTTTGAGATTAGAAGCATTGAGATATCACATCACATGCTGTAGGAAGGGTCTCAGGTTTGGAATGAGAAGGATTTAGATATCACATCTCATGTCATAGGAAGGATCTCAGGTTTGGTATAAGCATTGAGATATCACATCTCTGCTATTGGAAAGGTCTCAAGATTGGAATGGGAAGGACTTGGATATCACAATTCATGTTATAGGAAGGGTCTCAGGTTTGGTATTAGAAGCATTGAGATATGACATCTCATGCTATAGGAAGGGTCTCAGGATTGGAATGGGAAGGACTTGGATATCACATCTCATGTTATAGGAAGGGTCTCAGGTTTGGTATTAGAAGCATTGAGATATCACATCTCATGCTATAGGAAGGGTCTCAGGAGTGGAATGGGAAGGAGTTGGATATCACATCTCATGATAAAGGAAGGGTCTAAGGTTTGGAAGGGGAAGGATTTGGATATCACATCTCATGTTATTGGACTGGTCTCAGGTTTGGTATTAGAAGCATTGAGATATCAAGTCTCATGATATAGGACGGGAGTTTGATATCACATCTCATGCCATGGTATGGGTCTCAGGTTTTGTAGAAGCATTGGGATATCACATCTCATGCTATCGGAAGGATATCAGGATTAGATTTGGAAGGAGTTGGATATCCCATCTCATGCTATAGGAAGGGTCTCAGGTTGGAATGGGAAGGAGTTGGATATCACATCTCATGTTATAGGAAGGGTCTCAGGATTGGAATGGGAAGGACTTGGATATCACATCTCATGCTGTAGGAAGGCTCTCAGGTTTGGAAAGGGAAGGAGTTGGATATCACATTTCATGTTAGAGGTAGGATCTCAGGTTTGGTATTAGAGGCATTGAGATATCACATCTCATGCTATCAGAAGGGTATCAGGATTGGAATGGGAAGGAATTGGATATCACATCTCATGCTAAAGGGAGGGTCTCAGGTTTGGTATTAGAAGCATTGAGATATCACATCTCATGCTATCCGAAGGATCTCAGGTTTGGTATTAGAAGCATTGAGATATCACATCTCATGCTATAGGAAGGGTCTCAGGATTGGAATGGGAAGGAGTTGGATATCACATCTCATGTTATAGGAAGGATCTCAGGTTTGGTATTAGAAGCATTGAGATATCACATCTCATGCTATAGGAAGGGTCTCAGGATTGGAATGGGAAGGAGTTGGATATCACATCTCATGCTAAAGGAAGGGTCTCAGTTTTGGTAGAAGCATTGAGATATCACATTTCATGCTATAGGAAGGGTCTCAGGATTGGAATGGGAAGGAGTTGGATATCACATCTCGTGCTATAGGAAGGGTCTCAGGTTTGGTATAAGCATTGAGATATCACATCTCTGCTATCGGAAGGGTCTCAGGATTGGAATGGGAAGGACTTAGATATCACATCTCATGCTATAGGGAGGGTCTCAGTATTGATATTAGAAGCATTGAGATATCACATCTCATGCTATAGGAAGGGTCTCAGGATTGGAATGGAAGGAGCTGGATATCACATCTCATGCTTAGACCTGATATACCCTTCCTATAAAATGAGATGGGAATATCCAACTCCTTCCCATTCCAATCCTGAGACCGTTCCGATAGCAGAGATGTGATATCTCAATGCTTATACCAAACCTGAGATCCTTCCTATAACATGAGGTGTGATATCCAACTCCTTCCCATTCCAATCCTGAGACACTTCCTATAGCATGAGATGTGATATCTCACTGCTTATACCAAACCTGATACCCTTCCTATAGCATGAGATGTGATATCCAACTCCTTCCCATTCCAATCCTGAGTCCCTTCCTATAGCATGAGATGTGATATCTCAATGCTTCTAATATCAAACTTGAGACCCTCCCTATAGCATGAGATGTGAAATCCAAGTCCTTCACATTCCAATCCTGAGACACTTCCTATAGCATGAGATGTGATATCTCAATGCTTCTAATACCAAACCTGAGACTCTTCCTATAACATGAGATGGGATATCCAACTCCTTCCCATTCCAATCCTGAGACCCTTCCTATAGCATGAGATGTGATATCTCAATGCCTCTAATACCAAACCTGAGATCCTTCCTCTAACATGAAATGTGATATCCAACACCTTCCCTTTCCAAACCTGAGAGCCTACCTATAGCTTGAGATGTGATATCCAAGTCCTTCCCATTCCAATCCTTAGACCCTTCCTACAGCATGCAATATGATATCTCAATGATTCTAATAACAAACCTGAGACCCGTCCTATAACATGAGATGGGATATCCAACTCCTTCCCATTCCAATCCTGATACCCTTCCGATAGCATGAGATGTGATATCCCAATGCTTCTACCAAACCTGAGACCCATACTATGGCATGAGATGTGATATCAAACTCCTTCCCATTCCAATCCTGAGACCCTTCCTATAGCTTGAGATGTGATGTCCAACTCCTTCCCATTCCAATTCTGAGACCCTTCCTATACCATGAGACTTGATATCTCAATGCTTCTAAAACCAAACCTGAGACCCGTCCTATAACATGAGATGTGATATCCAAATCCTTCCCCTTCCAAACCTTAGACCCTTCCTTTATCATGAGATGTGATATCCAACTCCTTCCCATTCCAATCCTGAGACCCTTCCGATATCATGAGATGTGATATCTCAATGCTTCTAATATCAAATTTGAGACCCTCCCTATAGCATGAGATGTGATATCCAAGTCCTTCCCATTCCAATCCTGAGACCCTTCCTATAACATGAGATGGGAATATCCAACTCCTTCCCATTCACATCCTGAGACCCTTCCGATAACAGAGATGTGATATCTCAATGCTTATACCAAACCTGAGATCCTTCCTATAACATTTGATGTAATATCCAACTTCTTCCCATTCCAATCCTGAGACACTTCCTATAGCATGGATGTGATATCTCACTGCTTATACCAAACCTGAGACCCTTCCTATAGCATGAGATGTGATATCCAACTCCTTCCCATTCCAATCCTGAGACCCTTCCTATAGCATGAGATGAGATATCTCAATGCTTCTAATACCAAACCTGAGACTCTTCCTATAACATGAGATGGGATATCCAACTCCTTCCCATTCCAATCCTGAGACCCTTCCGATAGTAGAGATGTGATATCTCACTGCTTATACCAAACCTGAGACCCTTCCTATAGCATGAGATGTGATATCCAACTCCTTCCCATTCCAATCCTGAGACCCTTCCTATAGCATGAGATGTGATATTTCAATGCTTATACCAAACCTGAGACCCTTCATATAGCATGAGATGTGAAATCCAACTCCTTCCCATTACAATCCTGAGACCCTTCCTATAGCATGAGATGTGATGTCTCAATGCTTTTAATACCAAACCTGAGATCCTTCCTATAACATGAGATGTGATATCCAACTCCTTCCATTCCAATCCTGAGACCCTTCCTATAGCATGAGATGTGATATCTCAATGCTTCTAATATCAAACTTGAGACCCTCCCTATAGCATGAGATGTGATATCCAAGTCCTTCCCATTCCAATCCTGAGACACTTCCTATAGCATGAGATGTGATATCTCAATGCTTCTAATACCAAACCTGAGACTCTTCCTATAACATGAGATGGGATATCCAACTCCTTCCCATTCCAATCCTGAGACCCTTCCAAAAGCAGAGATGTGATATCTCAATGCTTATACCAAACCTGAGACCCTTCCTATGGCATGAGATGTCATATACATATCCTTCCCATTCCAATCCTAAGACCCTTCCTATAGCATGAGATGTGATATCTCAATGCTTATACCAAACCTGAGACCCTTCCTATAGCATGAGATGTGATATCCAAGTCCTTCCCATTCCAATCCTGAGACCCTTCCTATAGCATGCAATATGATATCTCAATGATTCTAATAACAAACCTGAGACCCGTCCTATAACATGAGATGGGATATCCAACTCCTTCCCATTCCAATCCTGAGACCCTTCCAATAGCAGAGATGTGATATCTCAATGCTTATATCAAACCTGAGACCCTTCCTACGGCATGAGATGTCATATACAACTCCTTCCCATTCCAATCCTGAGACCCTTCCCATAGCATGAGATGTGATATCTCAATGCTTATACCAAACCTGAGACCCTTCATACAGCATGAGATGTGATATCAAACTCCTTCCCATTACAATCCTGAGTCCCTTCCTATAGCATGAGATGTGATGTCTCAATGCTTCTAATACCAAACCTGAGATCCTTCCTATAACATGAGATGTGATATCCAACTCCTTCCATTCCAATCCTGAGACCCTTCCTATAGCATGAGATGTGATATCTCAATGCTTCTAATATCAAACTTCAGACCCTCCCTATAGCATGAGATGTGATATCCAATTCCTTCCCATTCCAATCCTGAGACACTTCCTATAGCATGAGATGTGATATCTCAATGCTTCTAATACCAAACCTGAGACTCCTCCTATAACATGAGATGGGATATCCATATCCTTCCCATTCCAATCCTGAGACCCTTCCAAAAGCAGAGATGTGATATCTCAATGCTTATACCAAACCTGAGACCCTTCTTATGTCATGAGATGTCATATACATATCCTTCCCATTCCAATTCTGAGACCCTTCCTATAGCATGAGATGTGATATCTCAATGCTTATACCAAACCTGAGACCCTTCATATAGCATGAGATGTGAAATCCAACTCCTTCCCATTACAATCCTGAGACCCTTCCTATAGCATGAGATGTGATGTCTCAATGCTTTTAATACCAAACCTGAGATCCTTCCTATAACATGAGATGTGATATCCAACTCCTTCCATTCCAATCCTGAGACCCTTCCTATAGCATGAGATGTGATATCTCAATGCTTCTAATATCAAACTTGAGACCCTCCCTATAGCATGAGATGTGATATCCAAGTCCTTCCCATTCCAATCCTGAGACACTTCCTATAGCATGAGATGTGATATCTCAATGCTTCTAATACCAAACCTGAGACTCTTCCTATAACATGAGATGGGATATCCAACTCCTTCCCATTCCAATCCTGAGACCCTTCCAAAAGCAGAGATGTGATATCTCAATGCTTATACCAAACCTGAGACCCTTCCTATGGCATGAGATGTCATATACATATCCTTCCCATTCCAATCCTAAGACCCTTCCTATAGCATGAGATGTGATATCTCAATGCTTATACCAAACCTGAGACCCTTCCTATAGCATGAGATGTGATATCCAAGTCCTTCCCATTCCAATCCTTAGACCCTTCCTATAGCATGCAATATGATATCTCAATGAATCTAATACCAAACCTGAGACTCTTCCTATAACATGAGATGGGATATCCAACTCCTTCCCATTCCAATCCTGAGACCCTTCCAAAAGCAGAGATGTGATATCTCAATGCTTATACCAAACCTGAGACCCTTCCTATGGCATGAGATGTCATATACATATCCTTCCCATTCCAATCCTGAGACCCTTCCTATAGCATGAGATGTGATATCTCAATGCTTATACCAAACCTGAGACCCTTCCTATAGCATGAGATGTGATATCCAAGTCCTTCCCATTCCAATCCTGAGACCCTTCCTATAGCATGCAATATGATATCTCAATGATTCTAATAACAAACCTGAGACCCGTCCTATAACATGAGATGGGATATCCAACTCCTTCCCATTCCAATCCTGAGACCCTTCCAATAGCAGAGATGTGATATCTCAATGCTTATACCAAACCTGAGACTCTTCCTACGGCATGAGATGTCATATACAACTCCTTCCCATTCCAATCCTGAGACCCTTCCCATAGCATGAGATGTGATATCTCAATGCTTATACCAAACCTGAGACCCTTCATATAGCATGAGATGTGATATCCAACTCCTTCCCATTACAATCCTGAGTCCCTTCCTATAGCATGAGATGTGATGTCTCAATGCTTCTAATACCAAACCTGAGATCCTTCCTATAACATGAGATGTGATATCCAACTCCTTCCATTCCAATCCTGAGACCCTTCCTATAGCATGAGATGTGATATCTCAATGCTTCTAATATCAAACTTGAGACCCCCCCTATAGCATGAGATGTGATATCCAAGTCCTTCCCATTCCAATCCTGAGACACTTCCTATAGCATGAGATGTGATATCTCAATGCTTCTAATACCAAACCTGAGACTCTTCCTATAACATGAGATGGGATATCCAACTCCTTCCCATTCCAATCCTGAGACCCTTCCAAAAGCAGAGATGTGATATCTCAATGCTTATACCAAACCTGAGACCCTTCCTATGGCATGAGATGTCATATACATATCCTTCCCATTCCAATCCTAAGACCCTTCCTATAGCATGAGATGTGATATCTCAATGCTTATACCAAACCTGAGACCCTTCCTATAGCATGAGATGTGATATCCAAGTCCTTCCCATTCCAATCCTTAGACCCTTCCTATAGCATGCAATATGATATCTCAATGAATCTAATACCAAACCTGAGACTCTTCCTATAACATGAGATGGGATATCCAACTCCTTCCCATTCCAATCCTGAGACCCTTCCAAAAGCAGAGATGTGATATCTCAATGCTTATACCAAACCTGAGACCCTTCCTATGGCATGAGATGTCATATACATATCCTTCCCATTCCAATCCTGAGACCCTTCCTATAGCATGAGATGTGATATCTCAATGCTTATACCAAACCTGAGACCCTTCCTATAGCATGAGATGTGATATCCAAGTCCTTCCCATTCCAATCCTGAGACCCTTCCTATAGCATGCAATATGATATCTCAATGATTCTAATAACAAACCTGAGACCCGTCCTATAACATGAGATGGGATATCCAGCTCCTTCCCATTCCAATCCTGAGACCCTTCCAATAGCAGAGATGTGATATCTCAATGCTTATACCAAACCTGAGACCCTTCCTACGGCATGAGATGTCATATACAACTCCTTCCCATTCCAATCCTGAGACCCTTCCCATAGCATGAGATGTGATATCTCAATGCTTATACCAAACCTGAGACCCTTCATATAGCATGAGATGTGATATCCAACTCCTTCCCATTACAATCCTGAGTCCCTTCCTATAGCATGAGATGTGATGTCTCAATGCTTCTAATACCAAACCTGAGATCCTTACTATAACATGAGATGTGATATCCAACTCCTTCCATTCCAATCCTGAGACCCTTCCTATAGCATGAGATGTGATATCTCAATGCTTCTAATATCAAACTTGAGACCCTCCCTATAGCATGAGATGTGATATCCAATTCCTTCCCATTCCAATCCTGAGACACTTCCTATAGCATGAGATGTGATATCTCAATGCTTCTAATACCAAACCTGAGACTCCTCCTATAACATGAGATGGGATATCCATATCCTTCCCATTCCAATCCTGAGACCCTTCCAAAAGCAGAGATGTGATATCTCAATGCTTATACCAAACCTGAGACCCTTCTTATGTCATGAGATGTCATATACATATCCTTCCCATTCCAATCCTGAGACCCTTCCTATAGCATGAGATGTGATATCTCAATGCTTATACCAAACCTGAGACCCTTCCTATAGCATGAGATGTGATATCCAACTCCTTCCCATTCCGATCCTGAGACCCTTCCTATAGCATGAGATGTGATATCTCAATGCCTCTAATACCAAACCTGAGATCCTTCCTCTAACATGAAATGTGATATCCAACTCCTTCCCTTTCCAAACCTGAGAGCCTACCTATAGCATGAGATGTGATATCCAAGTCCTTCCCATTCCAATCCTTAGACCCTTCCTATAGCATGCAATATGATATCTCAATGATTCTAATAACAAACCTGAGACCCGTCCTATAACATGAGATGGGATATCCAACTCCTTCCCATTCCAATCCTGAGACACTTCCGATAGCAGAGATGTGATATCTCAATGCTTATACCAAACCTGAGACCCTTACTATAACATGAGATGTGATATCCAACTCCTTCCCATTCCAATCCTGAGACCCTTCCAAAAGCAGAGATGTGATATCTCACTGCTTATACCAAACCTGAGACCCTTCCTATAGCATGAGATGTGATATCCAACTCCTTCCCATTCCAATCCTGAGACCCTTCCTATAGCATGAGATGAGATATCTCAATGCTTCTAATACCAAACCTGAGACTCTTCCTATAACATGAGATGGGATATCCAACTCCTTCCCATTACAATCCTGAGTCCCTTCCTATAGCATGAGATGTGATGTCTCAATGCTTCTAATACCAAACCTGAGATCCTTCCTATAACATGAGATGTGATATCCAACTCCTTCCATTCCAATCCTGAGACCCTTCCTATAGCATGAGATGTGATATCTCAATGCTTCTAATATCAAACTTGAGACCCTCCCTATAGCATGAGATGTGATATCCAATTCCTTCCCATTCCAATCCTGAGACACTTCCTATAGCATGAGATGTGATATCTCAATGCTTATACCAAACCTGAGACCCTTCTTATGTCATGAGATGTCATATACATATCCTTCCCATTCCAATCCTGAGACCCTTCCTATAGCATGAGATGTGATATCTCAATGCTTATACCAAACCTGATACCCTTCCTATAGCATGAGATGTGATATCCAACTCCTTCCCATTCCAATCCTGAGACCGTTCCTATAGCATGAGATGTGATATCTCAATGCTTATACCAAACCTGATACCCTTCCTATAGCATGAGATGTGATATCCAACTCCTTCCCATTCCAATCCTGAGACCCTTCCTATAGCATGAGATGTGATATCTCAATGCCTCTAATACCAAACCTGAGATCCTTCCTCTAACATGAAATGTGATATCCAACTCCTTCCCTTTCCAAACCTGAGAGCCTACCTATAGCATGAGATGTGATATCCAAGTCCTTCCCATTCCAATCCTTAGACCCTTCCTATAGCATGCAATATGATATCTCAATGATTCTAATAACAAACCTGAGACCCGTCCTATAACATGAGATGGGATATCCAACTCCTTCCCATTCCAATCCTGAGACACTTCCGATAGCAGAGATGTGATATCTCAATGCTTATACCAAACCTGAGACCCTTACTATAACATGAGATGTGATATCCAACTCCTTCCCATTCCAATCCTGAGACCCTTCCAAAAGCAGAGATGTGATATCTCACTGCTTATACCAAACCTGAGACCCTTCCTATAGCATGAGATGTGATATCCAACTCCTTCCCATTCCAATCCTGAGACCCTTCCTATAGCATGAGATGAGATATCTCAATGCTTCTAATACCAAACCTGAGACTCTTCCTATAACATGAGATGGGATATCCAACTCCTTCCCATTCCAATCCTGAGACCCTTCCGATAGTAGAGATGTGATATCTCACTGCTTATACCAAACCTGAGACCCTTCCTATAGCATGAGATGTGATATCCAACTCCTTCCCATTCCAATCCTGAGACCCTTCCTATAGCATGAGATGAGATATCTCAATGCTTCTAATACCAAACCTGAGACTCTTCCTATAACATGAGATGGGATATCCAACTCCTTCCCATTCCAATCCTGAGACCCTTCCGATAGTAGAGATGTGATATCTCACTGCTTATACCAAACCTGAGACCCTTCCTATAGCATGAGATGTGATATCCAACTCCTTCCCATTCCAATCCTGAGACCCTTCCTATAGCATGAGATGTGATATCTCAATGCTTATACCAAACCTGAGACCCTTCATATAGCATGAGATGTGAAATCCAACTCCTTCCCATTACAATCCTGAGACCCTTCCTATAGCATGAGATGTGATGTCTCAATGCTTTTAATACCAAACCTGAGATCCTTCCTATAACATGAGATGTGATATCCAACTCCTTCCATTCCAATCCTGAGACCCTTCCTATAGCATGAGATGTGATATCTCAATGCTTCTAATATCAAACTTGAGACCCTCCCTATAGCATGAGATGTGATATCCAAGTCCTTCCCATTCCAATCCTGAGACACTTCCTATAGCATGAGATGTGATATCTCAATGCTTCTAATACCAAACCTGAGACTCTTCCTATAACATGAGATGGGATATCCAACTCCTTCCCATTCCAATCCTGAGACCCTTCCAAAAGCAGAGATGTGATATCTCAATGCTTATACCAAACCTGAGACCCTTCCTATGGCATGAGATGTCATATACATATCCTTCCCATTCCAATCCTAAGACCCTTCCTATAGCATGAGATGTGATATCTCAATGCTTATACCAAACCTGAGACCCTTCCTATAGCATGAGATGTGATATCCAAGTCCTTCCCATTCCAATCCTTAGACCCTTCCTATAGCATGCAATATGATATCTCAATGAATCTAATACCAAACCTGAGACTCTTCCTATAACATGAGATGGGATATCCAACTCCTTCCCATTCCAATCCTGAGACCCTTCCAAAAGCAGAGATGTGATATCTCAATGCTTATACCAAACCTGAGACCCTTCCTATGGCATGAGATGTCATATACATATCCTTCCCATTCCAATCCTGAGACCCTTCCTATAGCATGAGATGTGATATCTCAATGCTTATACCAAACCTGAGACCCTTCCTATAGCATGAGATGTGATATCCAAGTCCTTCCCATTCCAATCCTGAGACCCTTCCTATAGCATGCAATATGATATCTCAATGATTCTAATAACAAACCTGAGACCCGTCCTATAACATGAGATGGGATATCCAACTCCTTCCCATTCCAATCCTGAGACCCTTCCAATAGCAGAGATGTGATATCTCAATGCTTATACCAAACCTGAGACCCTTCCTACGGCATGAAATGTCATATACAACTCCTTCCCATTCCAATCCTGAGACCCTTCCCATAGCATGAGATGTGATATCTCAATGCTTATACCAAACCTGAGACCCTTCATATAGCATGAGATGTGATATCCAACTCCTTCCCATTACAATCCTGAGTCCCTTCCTATAGCATGAGATGTGATGTCTCAATGCTTCTAATACCAAACCTGAGATCCTTCCTATAACATGAGATGTGATATCCAACTCCTTCCATTCCAATCCTGAGACCCTTCCTATAGCATGAGATGTGATATCTCAATGCTTCTAATATCAAACTTGAGACCCTCCCTATAGCATGAGATGTGATATCCAATTCCTTCCCATTCCAATCCTGAGACACTTCCTATAGCATGAGATGTGATATCTCAATGCTTCTAATACCAAACCTGAGACTCCTCCTATAACATGAGATGGGATATCCATATCCTTCCCATTCCAATCCTGAGACCCTTCCAAAAGCAGAGATGTGATATCTCAATGCTTATACCAAACCTGAGACCCTTCTTATGTCATGAGATGTCATATACATATCCTTCCCATTCCAGTCCTGAGACCCTTCCTATAGCATGAGATGTGATATCTCAATGCTTATACCAAACCTGAGACCCTTCCTATAGCATGAGATGTGATATCCAACTCCTTCCCATTCCAATCCTGAGACCCTTCCTATAGCATGAGATGTGATATCTCAATGCTTATACCAAACCTGAGACCCTTCCTATAGCATGAGATGTGATATCCAAGTCCTTCCCATTCCAATCCTTAGACCCTTCCTATAGCATGCAATATGATATCTCAATGAATCTAATACCAAACCTGAGACTCTTCCTATAACATGAGATGGGATATCCAACTCCTTCCCATTCCAATCCTGAGACCCTTCCAAAAGCAGAGATGTGATATCTCAATGCTTATACCAAACCTGAGACCCTTCCTATGGCATGAGATGTCATATACATATCCTTCCCATTCCAATCCTGAGACCCTTCCTATAGCATGAGATGTGATATCTCAATGCTTATACCAAACCTGAGACCCTTCCTATAGCATGAGATGTGATATCCAAGTCCTTCCCATTCCAATCCTGAGACCCTTCCTATAGCATGCAATATGATATCTCAATGATTCTAATAACAAACCTGAGACCCGTCCTATAACATGAGATGGGATATCCAACTCCTTCCCATTCCAATCCTGAGACCCTTCCAATAGCAGAGATGTGATATCTCAATGCTTATACCAAACCTGAGACCCTTCCTACGGCATGAAATGTCATATACAACTCCTTCCCATTCCAATCCTGAGACCCTTCCCATAGCATGAGATGTGATATCTCAATGCTTATACCAAACCTGAGACCCTTCATATAGCATGAGATGTGATATCCAACTCCTTCCCATTACAATCCTGAGTCCCTTCCTATAGCATGAGATGTGATGTCTCAATGCTTCTAATACCAAACCTGAGATCCTTCCTATAACATGAGATGTGATATCCAACTCCTTCCATTCCAATCCTGAGACCCTTCCTATAGCATGAGATGTGATATCTCAATGCTTCTAATATCAAACTTGAGACCCTCCCTATAGCATGAGATGTGATATCCAATTCCTTCCCATTCCAATCCTGAGACACTTCCTATAGCATGAGATGTGATATCTCAATGCTTCTAATACCAAACCTGAGACTCCTCCTATAACATGAGATGGGATATCCATATCCTTCCCATTCCAATCCTGAGACCCTTCCAAAAGCAGAGATGTGATATCTCAATGCTTATACCAAACCTGAGACCCTTCTTATGTCATGAGATGTCATATACATATCCTTCCCATTCCAATCCTGAGACCCTTCCTATAGCATGAGATGTGATATCTCAATGCTTATACCAAACCTGAGACCCTTCCTATAGCATGAGATGTGATATCCAACTCCTTCCCATTCCAATCCTGAGACCCTTCCTATAGCATGAGATGTGATATCTCAATGCCTCTAATACCAAACCTGAGATCCTTCCTCTAACATGAAATGTGATATCCAACTCCTTCCCTTTCCAAACCTGAGACCCGTCCTATAACATGAGATGGGATATCCAACTCCTTCCCATTCCAATCCTGAGACACTTCCGATAGCAGAGATGTGATATCTCAATGCTTATACCAAACCTGAGACCCTTACTATAACATGAGAGGTGATATCCAACTCCTTCCCATTCCAAACCTGAGACCCTTCCTATAGCATATGTGATATCCAACTCCTTCCAATTCCAAACATGAGACCCTTCCCATAGCAAGAATGTAATATCCAACTCCTTCCCATTCCAATCCTGAGACCATTCCTATAGCATGAGATGTGATATCTCAATGCTTCTAATACCAAACCTGAGATCCTTCCTATGCCATGAGATGTGATATCCAATTCCTTCCCATTCCAAACCTGAGACCCTTCCTACAGCATGCGATGTGATATCTCAATGCTTCTAATACCAAACCTGAGACCAGTCCTATAACATGAGATGGGATATCCAACTCCTTCCCGTTCCAAACCTGAGACCCTTCCTATAGCATGAGATGTGATATCCAACTCCTTCCCATTCCAATCCTGAGACCCTTCAGATAGCATGAGATGTGATATCTCAATGCCTCTAATACCAAACCTGAGATCCTTCCTATAACATGTGATGTGATATTCAATTCCTTCCCCTTCCAAACCTGAGACCCTCCCTTTAGCATGAGATGTGATATCCAACTCCTTCCCATTCCAATCCTGAGACCCTTATGATAGCATGAGATGTGATATCTCAATGCCTCTAATACCAAACCTGAGATACTTCCGATAGCATGAGATGTGATATCTCAATGCTTCTAATACCAAACCTGAGATCCTTCCTATAACATGAGATGTGATATCCAACTCCTTCCCATTCCAATCCTGAGACCCTTCTGATAGCATGAGATGTGATATCTCAATGCCTCTAATACCAAACCTGAGATCCTACCTCTAGAATGAAATGTGATATCCAACTCCTTCCCTTTCCAAACCTGAGAGCCTACCTATAGCATGAGATGTGATATCCAAGTCCTTCCCATTCCAATCCTTAGACCCTTCCTATAGCATGCAATATGATATCTCAATGATTCTAATAACAAACCTGAGACCCGTCCTATAACATGAGATGGGATATCCAACTCCTTCCCATTCCAATCCTGAGACACTTCCGACAGCAGAGATGTGATATCTCAATGCTTATACCAAACCTGAGACCCTTCCTATAACATGAGATGTGATATACAACTCCTTCCAATTCCAAACATGAGACCCTTCCCATAGCAAGAATGTAATATCCAACTCCTTCCCATTCCAATCCTGAGACCATTCCTATAGCATGAGATGTGATATCTCAATGCTTCTAATACCAAACCTGAGATCCTTCCTATGACATGAGATGTGATATCCAATTCCTTCCCATTCCAAACCTGAGACCCTTCCTACAGCATGCGATGTGATATCTCAATGCTTCTAATACCAAACCTGAGACCAGTCCTATAACATGAGATGGGATATCCAACTCCTTCCCGTTCCAATCCTGAGACACTTCTGATTGCAGAGATGTGATATCTCAATGCTTATACCAAACCTGAGACTCTTCCTATAACATGAGATGTGATATACAACTCCTTCCCGTTCCAAACCTGAGACCATTCCTATAGCATGAGATGTGATATCCAACTCCTTCCCATTCCAATCCTGAGACCCTTCCGATAGCATGAGATGTGATATCTCAATGCCTCTAATACTAAACCTGAGATCCTTCCTATAACATGTGATGTGATATTCAATTCCTTCCCCTTCCAAACCTGAGACCCTCCCTTTAGCATGAGATGTGATATCCAACTCCTTCCCATTCCAATCCTGAGACCCTTATGATAGCATGAGATGTGATATCTCAATGCCTCTAATACCAAACCTGAGATACTTCCGATAGCATGAGATGTGATATCTCAATGCTTCTAATACCAAACCTGAGATCCTTCCTATAACATGAGATGTGATATCCAACTCCTTCCCATTCCAATCCTGAGACCCTTCTGATAGCATGAGATGTGATATCTCAATGCTTCTAATACCAAACCTGAGATCCTTCCTATGACATGAGATGTGATATCCAATTCCTTCCCATTCCAAACCTGAGACCCTTCCTACAGCATGCGATGTGATATCTCAATGCTTCTAATACCAAACCTGAGACCAGTCCTATAACATGAGATGGGATATCCAACTCCTTCCCGTTCCAATCCTGAGACACTTCTGATTGCAGAGATGTGATATCTCAATGCTTATACCAAACCTGAGACTCTTCCTATAACATGAGATGTGATATACAACTCCTTCCCGTTCCAAACCTGAGACCATTCCTATAGCATGAGATGTGATATCCAACTCCTTCCCATTCCAATCCTGAGACCCTTCCGATAGCATGAGATGTGATATCTCAATGCCTCTAATACTAAACCTGAGATCCTTCCTATAACATGTGATGTGATATTCAATTCCTTCCCCTTCCAAACCTGAGACCCTCCCTTTAGCATGAGATGTGATATCCAACTCCTTCCCATTCCAATCCTGAGACCCTTATGATAGCATGAGATGTGATATCTCAATGCCTCTAATACCAAACCTGAGATACTTCCGATAGCATGAGATGTGATATCTCAATGCTTCTAATACCAAACCTGAGATCCTTCCTATAACATGAGATGTGATATCCAACTCCTTCCCATTCCAATCCTGAGACCCTTCTGATAGCATGAGATGTGATATCTCAATGCCTCTAATACCAAACCTGAGATCCTTCCTATAACATGAAATGTGATATTCAATTCCTTCCCCTTCCAAACCTGAGACCCTCCCTTTAGCATGAGATGTGATATCCAACTCCTTCCTATTCCAATCCTGAGACTCTTCTGATAGCATGAGATGGGATATCCAACTCCTTCCCATTCCAATCCTGATACCCTTCCTATAGCATGAGATGTGATATCCAACTCCTTCCCATTCCAACCTGAGAAACTTCCTATAGCATGAGAAGGGATATCCAACTCCTTCCCAATCCAATTCTGAGACCCTTCCTATACTCTGAGACTTGATATCTCAATGCTTCTAATACCAAACCTGAGATCCTTCCTATAACATGAGATGGGATATCCAACTCCTTCCCATCCCAATCCTGAGACACTTCCGATTGCAGAGATGTGATATCTCAATGCTTATACCAAACCTGAGACTCTTCCTATAACATGAGATGTGATATCTGTTAGGAAAGATTTAATAATTGTAGGTAATGTTCCTTCCATGTGGCAACCCCTAAAATTTTTGCTGTTGTTTTTCACCTTGTTCTCGACTTTGCCAGAGAAGTGCAGCCTTCTGCCGCACTCCTCCGGGCTTTCGCTCCTTTCTTACGGGGAAACTGACATGCCCTTAAGATAGTCAGTACCGGGAAACGCTGTTTTCCGTAGTTTCTTTTATCATGTTGCGGCTTTCGTGCAACATGACACAAGAGGGCACTGTAAGCTAAGTTGCTGCTCTCTTGGGATTCTAGCCTTCTACAGGCCCTAGATACTCTTTCAGGATTGTAACTGATCGGTGCAAGTGATTCACGGACGGGAATGGTGGCAGCGATCGTTTCTTGTGTTTTGAGCTCCTTTTGGCGTTCTAAGCACGTTTCTCGCACTTAACCCAAAATGGTGGCCTGGCTCCCAAAATGGCCAGACCACGAGGCTCCTTTGTCCTGTCCGCTGACCGTCTTGCTCCCTTCACCTTCCCCAGGTCGAGCCGACCCGGGGCCTTCCTTATTTGGGCATGTACTTTCCCGCGAAACACGGATGCTTTCGCGGGCTTCTACATGTCTTGTGTGTGCCTCCAGTATGTGGGCTGGGATGTCTGGTCCCGTGTGAATGCCTGGGACCACCGTGGTCCGTGATAGGTCCACGAGTGGTGTGAGTGTTGATGAGCGCATCTCCCATTGGGTCCCCACCGTTTTGGCGCGAAGGGAACCGTGGATAAGAGGGGGCTGGAAACACCACTACCATGTCGATCTCCTGAGTTCTCACGAACGAAGGAATACAGGAGCCAAGTATCCTGCAACCAAGAGGCTGAACCGAGGAATCTCTGGTGACCCGCTGAAGGACTGCTCCTCTGCACTGCTGTCGCCTTGTGAAACCCTTTTCACCTTTGATCGAACCAGAAGGCCTGTACTAGTACTTCGACCCTTGGAATAGCGGGGACAGCTATTCTCGGCATCTTCACCATCTCCTGCTAGTAAGTCTTCGGAAGCATCTCTGGGCCATCCAGCAGACTGACCAGCCTACACAGGAGTCTTGCTCTGTAACCGCCACCAGGTTGTGTAGTATATCGAGTCCTTGTCACTCTCACACGATTCGTACACTTGGCGTTCCCAGGTCTGAAGTGAGTAGTGTACATTTGGCTCAGATACACACGGCCGCTCCGTTGCCCTGCTGTGGTAACAAACTGTGCGGGTTCCTTCGTTTGGGACGTCTTTTACTCAACTCTGCTGCTGCAGACTCAACACGACGACGAGACGTCCCCTGCTCTTCTGAACCTGCCAGCGACTGAAACTGACGCAGAGAAGCCTGGGTCTGCTTGCATCGGGGTCCGGTGAGTAGCATAGCTAGGAACTGGTCGCCCTCCTGCAGGAGCCCATAGCTTTTCCCCGCTGTGTCAAAACAGCACGCCTTTCCGTACTCGCGCTCTGCTTCTGCCCACAATGGAGGCTGCGCTTGAGTCGCGGAACACTGTTGTTCTTCGTTTGTGCACTAAACTGAACTGCCTGATCTCCCTCGAAGAGACTCCCCTTTTGCCCGTTGGCACCAGCGTGTGCAGGTACTTTTGAGCACAAGGCTACACTCTTCGTAGGGCTCGGACCTCCTTTTAGTTAGGTGCCTCTGAAGGCGGACTGGGTCTAAGCATTATTTCGCACTGCCTGTTTTCCTTCCCTTTTAGGTGGACTACACATTTCGTGCATCTAACGCTTGAGACTTGTTTGTATTTGTATATATATTGTATTGGTATGGTATGTGTTGGTTTACTAGAGTTGTATTGTGATTTCTCGCTACGGTCATTGTTTTAAAGGCCTTGGAATAAATGTGTATATATTTTTAATATAGCACCTGTTTGGAGTAGTTTGTAAGTGTCCTTGCTTTGTGTGTGTCATGATCTCTGCTTCCAAAAGGTCAGGGTTTTCCCAACTGCCTTGGAAGCAGATCCATAACCCAGGTTCCGAGTGCCAACCAGTCCCAATTGGGACCTTTTGGACCCAGTCCTGGCGCCAGTGGCACCAGGCTCATAAATATGCCCAGTCCCAGCACTGGAAGCGCCGGGCTCATAATGCTTGGGTGGACTTACCTGCAGCAGACCATGCTGCTTACTTGCCTGCCAGTTGAGCCTCTGATCCTCTTCTGTTTGGAACTACTTTTCCTGTTGGGTGGGGCTGGAGCCACTCCCTAGATTCAGAACACTGGAACTCTTCTGGAAGGCAGGAACTCTTTTCTTACCAGGAACTCTTTTCTTACCTAGGCGTGGCTGTGGAAGGAGACACCTAAGCACTACAGGAGGCTATTTAAACCACACCCGGTGGATGAATCTTGCTTTGCGTTATTCTGCACCCTCTGCAGCAGAACGCTCATCGTGTCTTCTGCATCCAGTCCTGGGCCTAAGGAAAAAGGCTTACCATCCTGACTCCAGTCTTCAGCAACACCTATAAAGACAAGAAAGAACAGGTTAGCATTCCGGCATCTGAAAGGAAAAGGCTTACCATCCTGAATCCAGTCTTCAGCAACACCTATAAAGACAAGAAAGAACAGGTTAGTATTCCGGCATCTGAAAGGCAAAGGCTTACCTACTCTTCGTGCGTTCCGGAGGTCTTCACACTGCATTCTGGCATCTGAAAGACAAAAGCTTACCAACTCTTCACACGCTCCGGAGGCCGTCGGCGCTGCATCCCGCATCTGAAAGACAAAACAAGGTGCGTTTAAATACATTGGGGAACTTTAATACTCACGTGCCAATACTCCTTTCCACATCTAACCCAGTGGGTATTCCGGCACCCTGCAGCCGCACCGAACTTGTACCTGCAAAATAAAAAGACAGTTAGAGCGCATCGTGAAGCTGGCAACAAGCGCTTACTTACGTGCTTCCAGGCGCTTCTATTCCTCACACGGGCTCCATCTTCAACTCACTTCAGCCCGTCATCCGCCATCGCCGGAACCCTGCAAAACAAGAGACATCATTATTAAAGACTTTAAAGACATTTGAGTTACTCGAAACTTACCGTTCGTGCAGTAAACGACGGACAGCAGTCCTCTGAAGTCAAGAGGCCTGCGCTACCTATCCAGTGAGGAAACTGGTTACAGCACCCTGCCCCGAGGCAGATGGAGAGCTCGGCATTCACTTACCTAAGGTGAGAGCGTTAACCTTTGGGGGTCTACAGGAGAGGAGAAGAGGAAAGAGATAGGGACACCCCAATAACCCCAGTTCATTAACCCCCATATTTTCTATCTGCAGACATCTTACTCTACACGTCAGGCATACAGTGCACAGAGGTCCAGCCCAAAGAGCCAACCGGGTGCTGCACATCACCTTTGAAGATACGGTAGTCGCCCAGTCAAGACCGGCGCCTCTGCGAGAATCAGGTGAGCGTTACAGTGTGCTCATTGCAGGCTTTCAGTCACCCTCACCCCTCTTGAGACCTAGTCTTGACCGCCGCGATCGCTACCTTGATTGGTCTGGCTTGTCCAGAGGTTACCCAGTTCCAAGTAATTAGGTTGGCCTTCTGAACTTCTGCGCCACCAGGACAGAGTTCAGAAATCCGTCTTAACAAATTGGTGTACAGAGGTGGGATACGACTGAAGGTATCCAGTGTTGCGCACGAACTAAGGCATTTCAAGTTATTCCTACCAGGACACGTAGTGAATTGTTGTAGTATAACTTTAAAAAGGCCATAGTCCTATCTAACAGTATGGAAACAAATACCTTGTTAACTTTAAATGCTTCCAAATCAGAAACATTGAAAAAAATGTGTGCGGAGAGAGGTGTTTCCTCTCAAGGCACGAAATTGGATATGATCCAAAGAATCGTGGCGTGGCAAGAAGCGCAGCTTGACGCTATAACTTCTGAGGACAGTGCGGAAGAAGGTGGGGCTGCTCTCACTGGTAAAACCGACGGTTCTGCCGCTGCACTGATCCACCGCGACCACGAGGACGGAGGATGAGATGTCTAATGTTTCCTCTGCCAGTGTTGATGGGGAGGCTATGCTTGAATTCAAGAAGCAAGAGCTGCGGTTTAGGCAGAAGGAGCTTGAATTCAGCATAGCCAAACTAAAAATCGAACAGTCAGAAAAACAGAAAGACAGGGATCACCAGTTGGAACTGGCCAAGCTTCAGGTTGCAAATGGGTCCAAGGGTCCTGGACATGGGTCTGGGGCCTCCTCTCATCCACGGTTTCCGAAAGATCTGGTCATTGTGTATGAGGAAAGGAATGACATTATGGACTGGATGAATGCGTTTGAGTATGCATGTGAAGTTCAACAAGTTGACAATGCTGATAAGATTGCCTGGTTACTCATCAGACTGCCCCATTCTGGCTGTAGTGCCATTATGGAAATGTCGAAGGCTGAGCAAGCTGATTTCGCAATGTTAAAGCAAACTCTCATTTTAAAGTTTGAGAAGACTCCGGCCCAATATTTGAAACGATTCATAGAGTATAAGAAAAAGGAAGGTGGTACTTGGGTATCTTATGTCACTGAATCCTTGAAAAACTTAACTGGCTGGGTCGAAGGTTATAAGGTTTTTACCTTCGAAGGCATGATAAATCTTGTCATGCTGGAACACATTTTTGCATCTTCTTCCCCGGAGCTTAAGCAGCATTTGGCCGATTCGAAGGAGATAGATCCTAAGAAGCTGGCCATTGCAGCAGACTTATGGGTGTCACATCGAGTGTCCCATAAGGACAAAACTCATCCTGGTAAGCAGGAGGAAGGGAAAAAGTCCAAAGATAAGGAGGGTGGAGAATCTGATAAATCTTCTTCTCAAAAGGGCCACAAAAAGAAAAATAAGGGTAAGACACAAGAGAACTCACAGGGTAGTGAAGGTCAGCCTCCGAAACAGAACTCTGGTTACAATAAGCCTCCCTATGTAAACGGACCCAATGGATCTTGTTTTGCTTGTGGAGCAACTGACCACGTGAAGGGGGATCCCCGGTGTAAGGTTTGACCTTTGGGGTCCACTCCGCTAATCTGGCCTTCTCCTCCTACGAGGAAGAAGAGATTACAGGAGCATCCTTCTCCTCAGACTCATTTCCCAGCGGGATAGAGGCTGAGGTAGTTTTAGTTTCCCTGGGTTCCTGGGAGCCTAAAGTCGCAGAGGCTTATGCTAGGATTACAGATAATACCAAGCACTACTTTAAAGACAGTGTGCTGATCAATGGAGTAGATACTCCAGCTCTTAGGGATAGTGGGTGCAGTCGAACTGTAGTGGATTCTACCTTGGTAGACTCAGAGGAAGTTGCCAGAGCTACTCTGATGCCCACTAAGTTGGCTGACGGCCCACTCCGTATGTTCCCAGTAATACCTGTAAATCTTACTTTAAATGGTACAGCAGTCAGGATTCCAGTGAGCATTCAGAGAAACGTCCCGGGAAAGGTCTTGTTAGGTAATGATCTCAGAGCTTTAGGGCTCGTAGGAGACACTGCCGAAAGACCCTACACACGGTCTCAAGCACGGGCAGCATTGGCCAAGACCAATACGCCGCCCCAGCCGAAGGGGAAACCCAAGGCGAAAGGAGTCAACAAGTCAAGACGAGGGAAAGAGAATATTCCCCCGAGCTCGCCTACCACTGCGGTGGAGGAAGTTGGTCAATCGCCCGGGCCTGACGAGGAGGTGGCGATGCCTGAAGTATTTGACCCCAACGACCATCCTGAAGTAAAAGACTTGTTAGTTGAAGGAGGTCCTGATAGGGACGAATTCAGTAAAGGCCAACGTGAGTGCCCATCTCTGGAAGGCCTAAGGAGACAGGCCTGCTCCCAGCTTGAGGGTGAACCTCCTGGGACGCATAGGATTTATTGGGAAGGTGGACTCCTGTATAGTGAGCCCACAGAGTCTACAGAAGGAGACCATAGGAGGTTGGTGGTTCCCCTTGCTGTTAGGCCCTTCCTCCTGCAGTTGGCGCATGAAGTGCTCCTTGCTGGTCACCTTGGTATTAAGAGGAGCAAGCAAAGGTTATCGATGCACTTCTACTGGCCCAAGATGGGGGTGCAAGTAGAAAGTCACTGCAGGAGTTGTGCCTCCTGCCAGTTATCTGGTAAGGTTGGCTCGACAATCCAAGCTCCGTTGGTACCGCTCCCAGTTGTGGGGGTACCATTTGAAAGGGTAGGGATCGACATCGTTGGTCCCCTTGACCCACAAACATCCTCGGGCAATAGGTTTATCGTGGTGCTGGTCGACCATACAACCAGATATCCTGAGGCCATCCCATTGAAAACTGTAACTGCCAAGTCAGTTGCAAAAGCTTTACTTGGCATATTTACTAGGGTTGGCTTCCCTAAAGAAGTTGTGTCAGATCGTGGCAGCAACTTTATGTCGAAGTATATGCAGGCTATGTGGAAAGAATGTGGGGTCACCTACAAGTTCTCTTCTGCATACCACCCCCAGACCAATGGTCTGGTGGAACGTTTCAACAGAACGTTAAAAAGCATGATTGGGGCTCTGGAGAAGCTTCAGAGAAGACAATGGGATCTTCTTTTACCATGCTTACTGTTTGCCTACCGAGAGGTACCACAGGAGGGTGTTGGCTTCAGCCCCTTCAAACTTCTGTTTGGTCATCCTGTACGGGGACCCTTAGCCATAGTCAAAGAGGAATGGGAGATGCCCACTCCCCCTGTTACTACCAACGTAGTTGATTATGTGCTAGGGCTCAGAAAACGGATGGTACTTCTGATGGGCTTGGCTAGTGATAAATTGAAGGCAGGACAAGCACTGGTGAAACATTGGTACGACCAGAAAGCTTCCCTCATCAACTTTACACCTGGTCAGCAAGTCCTGATCATGAATCCCATAAGGCCTTGAGCTTTACAGGACAAATGGTCAGGCCCTTACACAGTGGTGGAGCCCCTGGGTGAGGTTAACTATTTAGTGGACCTTGGAAGGCCTGGACAGGCTCCAAAAGTGTTTCACGTGAATAGGCTGAAGGCTTTCGTCCCAAGAGTCGAAATCGCAGCATGGTTACTGGCTTCAGATGTTGAGGAAGAGGAGTCTGAACCTCTCCCCGACCTGTTCCAAAGCGGTCCTTCAGATAGCTCCTTTGAGGGTGTCCAAGGGGCCCCTCACCTGACTTCTGATCAGCATGCTGAGGTGAAAAGTTTGCTTAGGCAGTTTTCCCCCCTGTTTTCACAGTCGCCTGGTTTGACACCTTGGTGCAAACATAACATAGACACAGGAGACAGTGTACCTACCAAAAGTAGGGGATACAGGATGTCAGACAAAGTACGGTCTTATATTAAGACCGAGGTCAACAAGATGTTAGACCTTGGGGTGATTGAACCCTCTAGTAGTCCTTGGTCCAGCCCTGTGGTTTTTGTTCCAAAGGCAGGCACTTCTGAATTGAGGTTCTGCGTGGATTACAGGGCTCTGAATGCTGTCACCAAGACAGATGCACACCCCTTGCTCGAACAGATGAGCTGGTGGATACTTTGGGTGCCTCCAAGTACCTCAGCACGTTTGACCTCACTGCTGGCTATTGGCAAATAGCTTTAGCAGAACATGCCAAGGAGAATACAGCGTTTTCTACTCCAGACGGCCTTTACCAATTCCGGGTAATGCCGTTCGGGTTGAAGAATGCACCTGCCACTTTCCAGAGGCTTGTGCATCATGTTTTGAATGGGTTGGACGAATTCTGTCTTGCATATCTGGACGATATAGCAGTTTTCAGTGCCACCTGGGAAAACCATGTGAAACACCTCGGGATTGTGCTCCAGGCTCTTCAGAAAGCACACTTGACCATAAAGGCTAGTAAATGCCAGATTGGACAAGGCTCAGTGTTTTACCTTGGACATGAAGTAGGTGGGGGGAGGATACAGCCTGTACCCAGTAAAGTACAAGCAGTACAAGACTGGCCTACCCCCACTACACAAACCCAAGTAAGAGCCTTCTTAGGACTCACGGGGTATTACCGCAATTTTGTGGCAGACTATGGCACCATAGCTGCCCCTCTGACTGCCCTCACAACTCTGAAGAAACCCAAGAAGGTAACTTGGACCGACGAGTGTGAGAAGGCCTTCAATGGCTTAAAAGACTCCTTGTGCCAGGCCCCTGTCCTCAGGGCCCCTGATTATCAAAGACCTTTTATCGTGCAGACGGACGCCTCTGACACTGGGATAGGAGCTGTACTATCGCAAGTAGATGAGAAGGGTAAGGAACACCCTATTGGTTTTATTAGTCGCCAGTTTAAGGACAGAGAGCTCAGATGGTCCACGGTAGAGAAAGAATGTTTCTCTGTTGTGTGGGCCCTAAGGAAGCTGAGGCCCTACCTCTATGGGACCCACGTCACTGTGCAAACTGACCATAAGCCCTTAAAGTGGCTAATAAACATGAAGGGGGAGAATCCAAAGTTGCTTAGGTGGTCCATAAGTCTACAAGGCTTCGACTTCACTATTGAGCATAGGCCAGGTGTACAACATAGCAATGCTGATGGGTTGTGCAGAATGTTTAACCGACCTGAACAAGAGACTCATCCAGGGGTGGATTAGTTCCCCCTGTCCATAGTCTGGGAGGGGCGAGTGTTAGGAAAGATTTCGTAATTGTAGGTAATTTTCCTTCCATGTGGCAACCCCTAAACTTTTTGCTGTTGTTTTTCACCTTGTTCTCGACTTTGCCAGAGAAGTGCAGCCTTCTGCCGCACTCCTCTGGGCTTTCGCTCCTTTCTTACGGGGAAACTGTCATGCCCTTAAGACAGTCAGTACCAGGAAACGCTCGTTTCCGTAGTTTCTTTTATCATGTTGCGGCTTTCGTGCAACATGACACAAGAGGGCACTGTAAGATAAGTTACTGCTCTCTTGGGTCTCTAGCCTTCTACAGGCCCTAGATACTCTTCCAGGATTGTAACTGATCGGTGCAAGTGATTCACGGACGGGAATGGTGGCAGCGATCGTTTATTGTGTTTTGAGCTCCTTTTGGCGTTCTAAGCGCGTTTCTCGCGCTTAACCCAAAATGGTGGCCTAGAGCCCAAAATGGCCAGACCACGAGGCTCCTTTGTCCTGTCCGCTGACCATCTTGCTCCCTTCACCTTCCCCAGGTCGAGCCGACCTGGGGCCTTCCTTATTTGGGCATGTACTTTCCCGCGAAACACAGATGCTTTCGCGGGCTTCTACATGTCTTGTGTGTGCCTCCAGGATGTGGGCTGGGATGTCTGGTCCCAATACACATCCTGGGTGCCAGAGAGTCTAGTGTGGTGTGAATGCCTGGGACCACCGTGGTCCGTGATAGGTCCACGAATGGTGTGAGTGTTGATGAGCGGATCTCCCATTGGGTCCCCTCCATTTTGGCGCAAAGGGAACCGTGGATAAGAGGGGGCTGGAAACACCACTACCATGTCGATCTCCTGAGTTCTCACGAACGAAGGAATACAGGAGCCAAGTATCCTGCAACCAAGAGGCTGAACCGAGGAATCGCTGGTGACCCGCTGAAGGACTGCTCCTCTGCATTGCTGTCGCATTGTGAAACCCTTTTCACCTTTGATCGAACCAGAAGGCCTGTACTGGTAATTCGACCCTTGGAATAGCGGGGACAGCTATTCTCGGCATCTTCACCATCTCTGCTAGTAAGCCTTCGGAAGCGTCTCTGGGCCATCCAGCAGACTGACCAGCCTACACAGGAGTCTTGCTCTGTAACCGCCGCCAGGTTGTGTAGTATATCGAGTCCTTGTCACTCTCACATGATTCGTACACTTGGCGTTCCCAGGTCTGAAGTGAGTAGTGTACATTTGGCTCAGATACACACCGCCGCTCCATTGCCCTGCTGTGGTAACAAACTGTGCGGGTTCCTTCGTTTGGGACGTCTTTTACTCAACTCTGCTGCTGCAGACTCAACACGACGACGAGACATTGAGATATCACACCTCATGCTATAGGAAGGGTCTCAGGATTGGAATGGGAAGGACTTGGATATCACATCTCATGCTATAGGCAGGGTCTCAGGTTTGGAAAGGGAGGGAGTTGGATATCACATTTCATTTTAGAGGTAGGATCTCAGGTTTGGTATTAGAGGCATTGAGATATCACATCTCATGCTATCAAAAGGGTCTCAGGATTGGAATGGGAAGGAGTTGGATATCACATTTCATGTTAGAGGAAGGATCTCAGGTTTGGTATTAGAAGCATTGAGATATCACATCTCATGCTATAGGAAGGGTCTCAGGATTGGAATGGGAAGGACTTGGATATCACATCTCATGCTATAGGAAGGCTCTTAGGTTTGGAAAGGGAAAGAGTTGGATATCACATTTCATGTTAGAGGTAGGATCTCAGGTTTGGTATTAGAGGCATTGAGATATCACATTTCATGCTATCAGAAGGGTCTCAGGAATGGAATGGGAAGGAGTTGGATATCACATCTCATGCCATAGGAAGGGTCTCAGGTTTGGTATAAGCATTGAGATATCACATCTCTGCTATCGGAAGGGTCTCAGGATTGGATTGGGAAGGAGTTGGATATCCCTTCTCATGCTATAGGAAGTGTCTCAGGTTGGAATGGGAAGGAGTTGGATATCACATCTCATGCTATAGGAAGGGTATCGGGATTGGAATGGGAAGGAGTTGGATATCACATCTCATGCTAAAGGGAGGGTCTCAGGTTTGGAAGGGGAAGGAATTGGATATCACATCTCATGTCATAGGAAGGATCTCAGGTTTGGTATTAGAAGCATTGAAATATCACATCTCATGCTATAGGAATGGTCTCAGGATTGGAATGGGAAGGAGTTGGATATTACATTCTTGCTATGGGAAGGGTCTCATGTTTGGAATTGGAAGGAGTTGGATATCACATCTCATGTGATAGGAAGGGTCTCAGGTTTGTTATTAGAATCATTGAGATATCATATTGCATGCTATAGGAAGGGTCTAAGGATTGGAATGGGAAGGACTTGGATATCACATCTCATGCTATAGGTAGGCTCTCAGGTTTGGAAAGGGAAGGAGTTGGATATCACATTTCATGCTAGAGGTAGGATCTCAGGTTTGGTATTAGAGGCATTGAGATATCACATCTCATGCTATCAGAAGGGTCTCAGGATTGGAATGGGAAGGAGTTGGATATCACATCTCATGTTATAGGAAGGATCTCAGGTTTAGTATTAGAAGCATTGAGATATCACATCTCATGCTATCGGAAGTATCTCAGGTTTGGTATTAGAGGCATTGAGATATCACATCTCATGCTATCATAAGGGTCTCAGGATTGGAATGGGAAGGAGTTGGATATCACATCTCATGCTAAAGGGAGGGTCTCAGGTTTGGAAGGGGAAGGAATTGAATATCACATCACATGTTATAGGAAGGATCTCAGGTTTGGTATTAGAGGCATTGAGATATCACATCTCATGCTATCGGAAGGGTCTCAGGATTGGAATGGGAAGGAGTTGGATATCACATCTCATGCTATAGGAAGGGTCTCAGGTTTGGAACGGGAAGGAGTTGGATATCACATCTCATGTTATAGGAAGAGTCTCAGGTTTGGTATAAGCATTGAGATATCACATCTCTGCAATCGGAAGTGTCTCAGGATTGGAACGGGAAGGAGTTGGATATCCCATCTCATGTTATAGGACTGGTCTCAGGTTTGGTATTAGAAGCATTGAGATATCACATCGCATGATGTAGGAAGGGTCTCAGGTTTGGAATGAGAAGGAATTGGATATCACATCTCATGTCATAGGAAGGATCTCAGGTTTGGTATTAGAAGCATTGAGATATCACATCTCATGCTATAGGAATGGTCTCAGGATTGGAATGGGAAGGAGTTGGATATTACATTCTTGCTATGGGAAGGGTCTCATGTTTGGAATTGGAAGGAGTTGGATATCACATATGCTATAGGAAGGGTCTCAGGTTTGGAATGGGAAGGAGTTGGATATCACATCTCATGTTATAGGAAGGGTCTCAGGTTTGGTATAAGCATTGAGATATCACATCTCTGCTATCGGAAGTGTCTCAGGATTGGAATGGGAAGGAGTTGGATATCCCATCTCATGTTATAGGACGGGTCTCAGGTTTGTTATTAGAATCATTGAGATATCATATTGCATGCTATAGGAAGGGTCTAAGGATTGGAATGGGAAGGACTTGGATATCACATCTCATGCTATAGGTAGGCTCTCAGGTTTGGAAAGGGAAGGAGTTGGATATCACATTTCATGTTAGAGGAAGGATCTCAGGTTTGGTATTAGAGGCATTGAGATATCACATCTCATGCTATAGGAAGGGTCTCAGGATTGGAATGGGAAGGAGTTGGATATCACATCTCATGCTATAGGAAGGGTCTCAGGTTTGGTATAAGCATTGAGATATCACATCTCATGCTATAGGAAGGGTCTCAGGATTGGAATGGGAAGGATACAGGGTACACGCGTCTAAACCAGAGAGCAGGGAAGCGAGCATTTCAGCAGTATAAATTCAGCCTGTGAACAACACATTTTGACCCTCCCTTGTATGGGAGAAGAGTGGTTCAAAAGACCAGGATTCGACTGAACAAACGCACGAACAGAGTACAAAATGGGAATCCACCAGAATTCGCATTTACCAAAACGCGAGGAAAGTACATTTTCTAGCTGTTTCTGCTCGTTTTTAGCATGTTTCAATACGTCTAGCGGGTTACAGCTATATGTTGAATAATGGGTGTTATAAAGCATTCTGAACACTGTATCTTGTGGAGCTCATTGGAAGGCTGTAGGAAGAGGAGAGAAGGCAGGGAACACGCATCTAAACTAGAGAGCTGGGAAGCGAGTACATGCAACGCGAAACGGTGCAGGGAGCAGGGACAGAAAGGATGAACGCCTATGAGGAGGAGCAGCTGGTAGTCAGCCTGCTCTGGAGAGGAGAATGTGATCACCAGGGGAGTGCAGCCTGTAAAGTAGAAGGGACGATGAACACAGGGCGACTGCATTAACAGATGGCAAATACACGTTCCAAAACAGTCAGGAAAGCTGATAATGCCTTGAAGGTTTCAGCCGTATACATTCAGCCTGTGAACAGCAGTAGACGTTGACCCCCCCCTTGTATGGGAGAACAGTGGTTAAAAACTACAGGATTCGACAACAAACGCACGGACAGTACATACATGGGAACCCATCAGAATTAGCATTTACAAAAACGCGAGGAAAGTACATTTTCTAGCTGTTTTTGCTAGTTTACAGCACGTTTCAATACGTCTAGCGGGTTACGACTATATGTTGAATAATGGGTGTTATAGAGCATTCTGAGCACTGTGTATCTTTTGGAGCTCATTTTTTGATTTGAAGGCAGCGGGAAGAGGAGAGAAGGCAGGGAACACGCGTCTAAACCAGAGAGCTGGGAAGCGAGTACTTGCAACGCGAAAAGGGCAGAAAGGAAGAAGGCCTCTGAGAAGGAAAAGCGTCTAAACCAGAGAGCAGGGAAGCGAGTGTTTGCAACGCGAAACGGTGCAGGGAGCAGGGACAGAAAGGGAGAACTCCTCTGAGGAGGAACAGCTGGCAGTTAGCCTTCTTTGGAGATGAGAACTTGATCACCACGGGAGAGGATTGTTGAGAGGGTTACAGAGGGGGAGGTCTGAGATCAGAAAATCCTGAGTATTCCCTGCAGTGTGTAGGGCCAGCGACATGAAGAGTTGCAGATCTTGTAAAAGTCCAGGTCAGGAAGCATACAGGTTCATGTTGAATTCTCCAAGTAGGCGGAGTTGAGTGGTAGGAGGCTAGGATGGAGAAGTCCATCCACTGAGAGAGGAAGGGGGTAGGCAAATAGCCACGGTGAGAGAATGGCCAGGAGAGAATGCATGCAGACAAGGCATTTGTGACAGGAGTCGGCCTGCAAAGGAAATCAATTTACTACAGGAATCAAGGATAAGCATTGAGATATCACATCTCATGCTATAGGAAGGGTCTCAGGATTGGAATGGGAAGGACTTAGATATCACATATGCTATAGGGAGGGTCTCAGTTTTGATATTAGAAGCATTGAGATATCACATCTCATGCTATCGGAAGTGTCTCAGGATTGGAATGGGAAGGAGCTGGATATCACATCTCATGCTAAAGGAAGGGTCTCAGGTTTGGAACGGGAAGGAGTTGGATATCACATCTCATGTTATAGGAAGGGTCTCAGGTTTGGTATAAACATTGAGATATCACATCTCTGCTATCGGAAGTGTCTCAGGATTGGAATGGGAAGGAGTTGGATATCCCATCTCATGTTATAGGACGGGTCTCAGGTTTTTTATTAAAATCATTGAGATATCATATTGCATGCTGTAGGAAGGGTCTAAGGATTGGAATGGGAAGGACTTGGATATCACATCTCATGCTATAGATAGGCTCTCAGGTTTGGAAAGTGAAGGAGTTGGATATCACATTTCATGTTAGAGGAAGGATCTCAGGTTTGGTATTAGAGGCATTGAGATATCACATCTCAGGCTATAGGAAGGGTCTCAGGATTGAAATGGATAGGAGTTGGATATCACATCTCATGCTATAGGAAGGGTTTCAGGTTTTCTTATAAGCATTGAGATATCACATCTCATGCTGTAGGAAGGGTCTCAGGATTGGAATGGAAGGAGTTGGATATCACATCTCATGTTATAGGAAGGATCTCAGGTTTGGTATTAGAAGCATTGAGACATCACATCTCATGCTATAGGAAGGGTCTCAGGATTGGAATGGGAAGGAGTTGGATATCACATCTCATGCTATAGGAAGGGTCTCAGGATTGGAATGGGAAGGAGTTGTATATGACATCTCATGCCGTAGGGAGGGTCTCAGGTTTGGTATAAACATTGAGATATCACATCTCTGCTATCGAAAGGGTCTCAGGATTGGAATGGGAAGGAGTTGGATATCCCATCTCATGTTATAGGAAGAGTCTCAGGTTTGGTATTAGAAGCATTGAGATATCACATCTCATGCTATAGGAAGTGTCTCAGGATTGGAATGGGAAGGACTTGGGTATCACATCTCATGCTATAGGGAGGGTCTCAAGTTAATATTAGAAGCATTGAGATATCACATCTCATGCTATAAGAAGGGTCTCAGGATTGGAATGGGAAGGAGTTGGATATCACATCGCATGCTATAGGAAGGGTCTCAGGTTTGGTATAAGCAGTGAGATATCACATCTCATGCTATAGGAAGTGTCTCAGGATTGGAATGGGAAGGAGTTGGATATCACATCTCATGTTATAGGAAGGATCTCAGGTTTGGTATAAGCATTGAGATATCACATCTCTGCTATCGGAAGGGTCTCAGGATTGGAATGGGAAGGAGTTGGATATTCCCATGTCATGTTATAGGAAGGGTCTCAGGTTTGGTATTAGAAGCATTGAGATATCACAACTCATGCTATAGGAAGGGTCTCAGGATTGGAATGGGAAGGACTTGGATATCACATCTCATGCTATAGGGAGGGTCTCAAGTTTGATATTAGAAGCATTGAGATATCACATTTCATGATATCGGAAGGGTCTCAAGATTGAAATGGGAAGGAGTTGGATATCACATCTCATGATAAAGGAAGGGTCTAAGGTTTGGAAGGGGAAGGATTTGGATATCACATCTCATGTTATAGGACGGGTCTCAGGTTTGGTATTAGAAGCATTGAGATATCAAGTCTCATGGTATAGGAAGGGTCTCAGAATTGGAATGTGAAGGAGTTGGATATCACATCTCAAGCTATAGGAAGGGTCTCAGGATTAGAATGGGAAGGAGTTTGATATCACATCTCATGCCATAGTATGGGTCTCAGGTTTGGTAGAAGCATTGGGATATCACATCTCATGCTATCGGAAGGGTATCGGGATTGGATTTGGAAGGAGTTGGATATCCCATCTCATGCTATAGGAAGGGTCTCAGGTTAGAATGGGAAGGAGTTGGATATCACATCTCATGTTATAGGAAGGGTCTCAGGATTGGAATGGGAAGGACTTGGATATCACATCTCATGCTATGGGAAGGCTCTCAGGTTTGCAAGGGGAAAGAGTTGGATATCACATTTCATGTTAGAGGTAGGATCTCAGGTTTGGTATTAGAAGTATTGAGATATCACATCTCATGCTATCAGAAGGATCTCAGGTTTGGTATAGAAGCATTGAGATATCATATCTTATGCTATCAGAAGAGTCTC
Organism: Ambystoma mexicanum; assembly: GCF_040938575.1. Classification (NCBI taxonomy): domain Eukaryota; kingdom Metazoa; phylum Chordata; class Amphibia; order Caudata; family Ambystomatidae; genus Ambystoma; species Ambystoma mexicanum. The sequence continues at coordinate 347,613,991 of NC_090936.1, forward strand.
GGGATTGGAATGGGAAGGAGTTGGATATCCCTTCTCATGCTATAGGAAGTGTCTCAGGTTGGAATGGTAGACTCAGAGGAAGTTGCCAGAGCTACTCTGATGCCCACTAAGTTGGCTGACGGCCCACTCCGTATGTTCCCAGTAATACCTGTAAATCTTACTTTAAATGGTACAGCAGTCAGGATTCCAGTGAGCATTCAGAGAAACGTCCCTGGAAAGGTCTTGTTAGGTAATGATCTCAGAGCTTTAGGGCTCGTAGGAGACACTGCCGAAAGACCCTACACACGGTCTCAAGCACGGGCAGCATTGGCCAAGACCAATACGCCGCCCCAGCCGAAGGGGAAACCCAAGGCGAAAGGAGTCAACAAGTCAAGACGAGGGAAAGAGAATATTCCCCCGAGCTCGCCTACCACTGCGGTGGAGGAAGTTGGTCAATCGCCCGGGCCTGACGAGGAGGTGGCGATGCCTGAAGTATTTGACCCCAACGACCATCCTGAAGTAAAAGACTTGTTAGTTGAAGGAGGTCCTGATAGGGACGAATTCAGTAAAGGCCAACGTGAGTGCCCATCTCTGGAAGGCCTAAGGAGACAGGCCTGCTCCCAGCTTGAGGGTGAACCTCCTGGGACGCATAGGATTTATTGGGAAGGTGGACTCCTGTATAGTGAGCCCACAGAGTCTACAGAAGGAGACCATAGGAGGTTGGTGGTTCCCCTTGCTGTTAGGCCCTTCCTCCTGCAGTTGGCGCATGAAGTGCTCCTTGCTGGTCACCTTGGTATTAAGAGGAGCAAGCAAAGGTTATTGATGCACTTCTACTGGCCCAAGATGGGGGTGCAAGTAGAAAGTCACTGCAGGAGTTGTGCCTCCTGCCAGTTATCTGGTAAGGTTGGCTCGACAATCCAAGCTCCGTTGGTACCGCTCCCAGTTGTGGGGGTACCATTTGAAAGGGTAGGGATCGACATCGTTGGTCCCCTTGACCCACAAACATCCTCGGGCAATAGGTTTATCGTGGTGCTGGTCGACCATGCAACCAGATATCCTGAGGCCATCCCATTGAAAACTGTAACTGCCAAGTCAGTTGCAAAAGCTTTACTTGGCATATTTACTAGGGTTGGCTTCCCTAAAGAAGTTGTGTCAGATCGTGGCAGCAACTTTATGTCGAAGTATATGCAGGCTATGTGGAAAGAATGTGGGGTCACCTACAAGTTCTCTTCTGCATACCACCCCAGACCAATGGTCTGGTGGAACGTTTCAACAGAACGTTAAAAAGCATGATTGGGGCTCTGGAGAAGCTTCAGAGAAGACAATGGGATCTTCTTTTACCATGCTTACTGTTTGCCTACCGAGAGGTACCACAGGAGGGTGTTGGCTTCAGCCCCTTCAAACTTCTGTTTGGTCATCCTGTACGGGGACCCTTAGCCATAGTCAAAGAGGGATGGGAGATGCCCACTCCCCCTGTTACTACCAACGTAGTTGATTATGTGCTAGGGCTCAGAAAACGGATGGTACTTCTGATGGGCTTGGCTAGTGATAAATTGAAGGCAGGACAAGCACTGGTGAAACATTGGTACGACCAGAAAGCTTCCCTCATCAACTTTACACCTGGTCAGCAAGTCCTGATCATGAATCCCATAAGGCCTTGAGCTTTACAGGACAAATGGTCAGGCCCTTACACAGTGGTGGAGCCCCTGGGTGAGGTTAACTATTTAGTGGACCTTGGAAGGCCTGGACAGGCTCCAAAAGTGTTTCACGTGAATAGGCTGAAGGCTTTCGTCCCAAGAGTCGAAATCGCAGCACGGTTACTGGCTTCAGATGTTGAGGAAGAGGAGTCTGAACCTCTCCCCGACCTGTTCCAAAGCGGTCCTTCAGATAGCTCCTTTGAGGGTGTCCGAGGGGCCCCTCACCTGACTTCTGATCAGCATGCTGAGGTGAAAAGTTTGCTTAGGCAGTTTTCCCCCCTGTTTTCACATTCGCCTGGTTTGACACCTTGGTGCAAACATAACATAGACACAGGAGACAGTGTACCTACCAAAAGTAGGGGATACAGGATGTCAGACAAAGTACGGTCTTATATTAAGACCGAGGTCAACAAGATGTTAGACCTTGGGATGATTGAACCCTCTAGTAGTCCTTGGTCCAGCCCTGTGGTTTTTGTTCCAAAGGCAGGCACTTCTGAATTGAGGTTCTGCGTGGATTACAGGGCTCTGAATGCTGTCACCAAGACAGATGCACACCCCTTGCCTCGAACAGATGAGCTGGTGGATACTTTGGGTGCCTCCAAGTACCTCAGCACGTTTGACCTCACTGCTGGCTATTGGCAAATAGCTTTAGCAGAACATGCCAAGGAGAATACAGCGTTTTCTACTCCAGACGGCCTTTACCAATTCCGGGTAATGCCGTTCGGGTTGAAGAATGCACCTGCCACTTTCCAGAGGCTTGTGCATCATGTTTTGAATGGGTTGGACGAATTCTGTCTTGCATATCTGGACGATATAGCAGTTTTCAGTGCCACCTGGGAAAACCATGTGAAACACCTCGGGATTGTGCTCCAGGCTCTTCAGAAAGCACACTTGACCATAAAGGCTAGTAAATGCCAGATTGGACAAGGCTCCGTGTTTTACCTTGGACATGAAGTAGGTGGAGGGAGGATACAGCCTGTACCCAGTAAAGTACAAGCAGTACAAGACTGGCCTACCCCCACTACACAAACCCAAGTAAGAGCCTTCTTAGGACTCACGGGGTATTACCGCAATTTTGTGGCAGACTATGGCACCATAGCTGCCCCTCTGACTGCCCTCACAACTCTGAAGAAACCCAAGAAGGTAACTTGGACCGACGAGTGTGAGAAGGCCTTCAATGGCTTAAAAGACTCCTTGTGCCAGGCCCCTGTCCTCAGGGCCCCTGATTATCAAAGACCTTTTATCGTGCAGACGGACGCCTCTGACAAAGGATAGGAGCTGTACTATCGCAAGTAGATGAGAAGGGTAAGGAACACCCTATTGGTTTTATTAGTCGCCAGTTTAAGGACAGAGAGCTCAGATGGTCCACGGCAGAGAAAGAATGTTTCTCTGTTGTGTGGGCCCTAAGGAAGCTGAGGCCCTACCTCTATGGGACCCACGTCACTGTGCAAACTGACCATAAGCCCTTAAAGTGGCTAATAAACATGAAGGGGGAGAATCCAAAGTTGCTTAGATGGTCCATAAGTCTACAAGGCTTCGACTTCACTATTGAGCATAGGCCAGGTGTACAACATAGCAATGCTGATGGGTTGTGCAGAATGTTTAACCGACCTGAACAAGAGACTCATCCAGGGGTGGATTAGTTCCCCCTGTCCATAGTCTGGGAGGGGCGAGTGTTAGGAAAGATTTCGTAATTGTAGGTAATTTTCCTTCCATGTGGCAACCCCTAAACTTTTTGCTGTTGTTTTTCACCTTGTTCTCGACTTTGCCAGAGAAGTGCAGCCTTCTGCCGCACTCCTCTGGGCTTTCGCTCCTTTCTTACGGGGAAACTGTCATGCCCTTAAGACAGTCAGTACCAGGAAACGCTCGTTTCCGTAGTTTCTTTTATCATGTTGCGGCTTTCGTGCAACATGACACAAGAGGGCACTGTAAGATAAGTTACTGCTCTCTTGGGTCTCTAGCCTTCTACAGGCCCTAGATACTCTTCCAGGATTGTAACTGATCGGTGCAAGTGATTCACGGATGGGAATGGTGGCAGCGATCGTTTATTGTGTTTTGAGCTCCTTTTGGCGTTCTAAGCGCGTTTCTCGCGCTTAACCCAAAATGGTGGCCTAGAGCCCAAAATGGCCAGACCACGAGGCTCCTTTGTCCTGTCCGCTGACCATCTTGCTCCCTTCACCTTCCCCAGGTCGAGCCGACCTGGGGCCTTCCTTATTTGGGCATGTACTTTCCCGCGAAACACAGATGCTTTCGCGGGCTTCTACATGTCTTGTGTGTGCCTCCAGGATGTGGGCTGGGATGTCTGGTCCCAATACACATCCTGGGTGCCAGAGAGTCTAGTGTGGTGTGAATGCCTGGGACCACCGTGGTCCGTGATAGGTCCACGAATGGTGTGAGTGTTGATGAGCGGATCTCCCATTGGGTTCCCCTCCATTTTGGCTCGAAGGGAACCGTGGATAAGAGGGGGCTGGAAACACCACTACCATGTCGATCTCCTGAGTTCTCACGAACGAAGGAATACAGGAGCCAAGTATCCTGCAACCAAGAGGCTGAACCGAGGAATCGCTGGTGACCCGCTGAAGGACTGCTCCTCTGCATTGCTGTCGCATTGTGAAACCCTTTTCACCTTTGATCGAACCAGAAGGCCTGTACTGGTAATTCGACCCTTGGAATAGCGGGGACAGCTATTCTCGGCATCTTCACCATCTCTGCTAGTAAGCCTTCGGAAGCGTCTCTGGGCCATCCAGCAGACTGACCAGCCTACACAGGAGTCTTGCTCTGTAACCGCCGCAGGTTGTGTAGTATATCGAGTCCTTGTCACTCTCACATGATTCGTACACTTGGCGTTCCCAGGTCTGAAGTGAGTAGTGTACATTTGGCTCAGATACACACCACCGCTCCATTGCCCTGCTGTGGTAACAAACTGTGCGGGTTCCTTCGTTTGGGACGTCTTTTACTCAACTCTGCTGCTGCAGACTCAACACGACGACGAGACATTGAGATATCACACCTCATGCTATAGGAAGGGTCTCAGGATTGGAATGGGAAGGACTTGGATATCACATCTCATGCTATAGGGAGGGTCTCAAGTTTGATATTAGAAGCATTGAGATATCACATTTCATGATATCGGAAGGGTCTCAAGATTGAAATGGGAAGGAGTTGGATATCACATCTCATGATAAAGGAAGGGTCTAAGGTTTGGAAGGGGAAGGATTTGGATATCACATCTCATGTTATAGGACGGGTCTCAGGTTTGGTATTAGAAGCATTGAGATATCAAGTCTCATGGTATAGGAAGGGTCTCAGAATTGGAATGTGAAGGAGTTGGATATCACATCTCAAGCTATAGGAAGGGTCTCAGGATTAGAATGGGAAGGAGTTTGATATCACATCTCATGCCATAGTATGGGTCTCAGGTTTGGTAGAAGCATTGGGATATCACATCTCATGCTATCGGAAGGGTATCGGGATTGGATTTGGAAGGAGTTGGATATCCCATCTCATGCTATAGGAAGGGTCTCAGGTTAGAATGGGAAGGAGTTGGATATCACATCTCATGTTATAGGAAAGGTCTCAGGATTGGAATGGGAAGGACTTGGATATCACATCTCATGCTATGGGAAGGCTCTCAGGTTTGCAAGGGGAAAGAGTTGGATATCACATTTCATGTTAGAGGTAGGATCTCAGGTTTGGTATTAGAAGTATTGAGATATCACATCTCATGCTATCAGAAGGATCTCAGGTTTGGTATAGAAGCATTGAGATATCATATCTTATGCTATCAGAAGAGTCTCGGGATTGGAATGGGAAGGAGTTGGATATCCCTTCTCATGCTATAGGAAGTGTCTCAGGTTGGAATGGTAGACTCAGAGGAAGTTGCCAGAGCTACTCTGATGCCCACTAAGTTGGCTGACGGCCCACTCCGTATGTTCCCAGTAATACCTGTAAATCTTACTTTAAATGGTACAGCAGTCAGGATTCCAGTGAGCATTCAGAGAAACGTCCCTGGAAAGGTCTTGTTAGGTAATGATCTCAGAGCTTTAGGGCTCGTAGGAGACACTGCCGAAAGACCCTACACACGGTCTCAAGCACGGGCAGCATTGGCCAAGACCAATACGCCGCCCCAGCCGAAGGGGAAACCCAAGGCGAAAGGAGTCAACAAGTCAAGACGAGGGAAAGAGAATATTCCCCCGAGCTCGCCTACCACTGCGGTGGAGGAAGTTGGTCAATCGCCCGGGCCTGACGAGGAGGTGGCGATGCCTGAAGTATTTGACCCCAACGACCATCCTGAAGTAAAAGACTTGTTAGTTGAAGGAGGTCCTGATAGGGACGAATTCAGTAAAGGCCAACGTGAGTGCCCATCTCTGGAAGGCCTAAGGAGACAGGCCTGCTCCCAGCTTGAGGGTGAACCTCCTGGGACGCATAGGATTTATTGGGAAGGTGGACTCCTGTATAGTGAGCCCACAGAGTCTACAGAAGGAGACCATAGGAGGTTGGTGGTTCCCCTTGCTGTTAGGCCCTTCCTCCTGCAGTTGGCGCATGAAGTGCTCCTTGCTGGTCACCTTGGTATTAAGAGGAGCAAGCAAAGGTTATTGATGCACTTCTACTGGCCCAAGATGGGGGTGCAAGTAGAAAGTCACTGCAGGAGTTGTGCCTCCTGCCAGTTATCTGGTAAGGTTGGCTCGACAATCCAAGCTCCGTTGGTACCGCTCCCAGTTGTGGGGGTACCATTTGAAAGGGTAGGGATCGACATCGTTGGTCCCCTTGACCCACAAACATCCTCGGGCAATAGGTTTATCGTGGTGCTGGTCGACCATGCAACCAGATATCCTGAGGCCATCCCATTGAAAACTGTAACTGCCAAGTCAGTTGCAAAAGCTTTACTTGGCATATTTACTAGGGTTGGCTTCCCTAAAGAAGTTGTGTCAGATCGTGGCAGCAACTTTATGTCGAAGTATATGCAGGCTATGTGGAAAGAATGTGGGGTCACCTACAAGTTCTCTTCTGCATACCACCCCAGACCAATGGTCTGGTGGAACGTTTCAACAGAACGTTAAAAAGCATGATTGGGGCTCTGGAGAAGCTTCAGAGAAGACAATGGGATCTTCTTTTACCATGCTTACTGTTTGCCTACCGAGAGGTACCACAGGAGGGTGTTGGCTTCAGCCCCTTCAAACTTCTGTTTGGTCATCCTGTACGGGGACCCTTAGCCATAGTCAAAGAGGGATGGGAGATGCCCACTCCCCCTGTTACTACCAACGTAGTTGATTATGTGCTAGGGCTCAGAAAACGGATGGTACTTCTGATGGGCTTGGCTAGTGATAAATTGAAGGCAGGACAAGCACTGGTGAAACATTGGTACGACCAGAAAGCTTCCCTCATCAACTTTACACCTGGTCAGCAAGTCCTGATCATGAATCCCATAAGGCCTTGAGCTTTACAGGACAAATGGTCAGGCCCTTACACAGTGGTGGAGCCCCTGGGTGAGGTTAACTATTTAGTGGACCTTGGAAGGCCTGGACAGGCTCCAAAAGTGTTTCACGTGAATAGGCTGAAGGCTTTCGTCCCAAGAGTCGAAATCGCAGCACGGTTACTGGCTTCAGATGTTGAGGAAGAGGAGTCTGAACCTCTCCCCGACCTGTTCCAAAGCGGTCCTTCAGATAGCTCCTTTGAGGGTGTCCGAGGGGCCCCTCACCTGACTTCTGATCAGCATGCTGAGGTGAAAAGTTTGCTTAGGCAGTTTTCCCCCCTGTTTTCACATTCGCCTGGTTTGACACCTTGGTGCAAACATAACATAGACACAGGAGACAGTGTACCTACCAAAAGTAGGGGATACAGGATGTCAGACAAAGTACGGTCTTATATTAAGACCGAGGTCAACAAGATGTTAGACCTTGGGATGATTGAACCCTCTAGTAGTCCTTGGTCCAGCCCTGTGGTTTTTGTTCCAAAGGCAGGCACTTCTGAATTGAGGTTCTGCGTGGATTACAGGGCTCTGAATGCTGTCACCAAGACAGATGCACACCCCTTGCCTCGAACAGATGAGCTGGTGGATACTTTGGGTGCCTCCAAGTACCTCAGCACGTTTGACCTCACTGCTGGCTATTGGCAAATAGCTTTAGCAGAACATGCCAAGGAGAATACAGCGTTTTCTACTCCAGACGGCCTTTACCAATTCCGGGTAATGCCGTTCGGGTTGAAGAATGCACCTGCCACTTTCCAGAGGCTTGTGCATCATGTTTTGAATGGGTTGGACGAATTCTGTCTTGCATATCTGGACGATATAGCAGTTTTCAGTGCCACCTGGGAAAACCATGTGAAACACCTCGGGATTGTGCTCCAGGCTCTTCAGAAAGCACACTTGACCATAAAGGCTAGTAAATGCCAGATTGGACAAGGCTCCGTGTTTTACCTTGGACATGAAGTAGGTGGAGGGAGGATACAGCCTGTACCCAGTAAAGTACAAGCAGTACAAGACTGGCCTACCCCCACTACACAAACCCAAGTAAGAGCCTTCTTAGGACTCACGGGGTATTACCGCAATTTTGTGGCAGACTATGGCACCATAGCTGCCCCTCTGACTGCCCTCACAACTCTGAAGAAACCCAAGAAGGTAACTTGGACCGACGAGTGTGAGAAGGCCTTCAATGGCTTAAAAGACTCCTTGTGCCAGGCCCCTGTCCTCAGGGCCCCTGATTATCAAAGACCTTTTATCGTGCAGACGGACGCCTCTGACAAAGGATAGGAGCTGTACTATCGCAAGTAGATGAGAAGGGTAAGGAACACCCTATTGGTTTTATTAGTCGCCAGTTTAAGGACAGAGAGCTCAGATGGTCCACGGCAGAGAAAGAATGTTTCTCTGTTGTGTGGGCCCTAAGGAAGCTGAGGCCCTACCTCTATGGGACCCACGTCACTGTGCAAACTGACCATAAGCCCTTAAAGTGGCTAATAAACATGAAGGGGGAGAATCCAAAGTTGCTTAGATGGTCCATAAGTCTACAAGGCTTCGACTTCACTATTGAGCATAGGCCAGGTGTACAACATAGCAATGCTGATGGGTTGTGCAGAATGTTTAACCGACCTGAACAAGAGACTCATCCAGGGGTGGATTAGTTCCCCCTGTCCATAGTCTGGGAGGGGCGAGTGTTAGGAAAGATTTCGTAATTGTAGGTAATTTTCCTTCCATGTGGCAACCCCTAAACTTTTTGCTGTTGTTTTTCACCTTGTTCTCGACTTTGCCAGAGAAGTGCAGCCTTCTGCCGCACTCCTCTGGGCTTTCGCTCCTTTCTTACGGGGAAACTGTCATGCCCTTAAGACAGTCAGTACCAGGAAACGCTCGTTTCCGTAGTTTCTTTTATCATGTTGCGGCTTTCGTGCAACATGACACAAGAGGGCACTGTAAGATAAGTTACTGCTCTCTTGGGTCTCTAGCCTTCTACAAGCCCTAGATACTCTTCCAGGATTGTAACTGATCGGTGCAAGTGATTCACGGATGGGAATGGTGGCAGCGATCGTTTATTGTGTTTTGAGCTCCTTTTGGCGTTCTAAGCGCGTTTCTCGCGCTTAACCCAAAATGGTGGCCTAGAGCCCAAAATGGCCAGACCACGAGGCTCCTTTGTCCTGTCCGCTGACCATCTTGCTCCCTTCACCTTCCCCAGGTCGAGCCGACCTGGGGCCTTCCTTATTTGGGCATGTACTTTCCCGCGAAACACAGATGCTTTCGCGGGCTTCTACATGTCTTGTGTGTGCCTCCAGGATGTGGGCTGGGATGTCTGGTCCCAATACACATCCTGGGTGCCAGAGAGTCTAGTGTGGTGTGAATGCCTGGGACCACCGTGGTCCGTGATAGGTCCACGAATGGTGTGAGTGTTGATGAGCGGATCTCCCATTGGGTTCCCCTCCATTTTGGCTCGAAGGGAACCGTGGATAAGAGGGGGCTGGAAACACCACTACCATGTCGATCTCCTGAGTTCTCACGAACGAAGGAATACAGGAGCCAAGTATCCTGCAACCAAGAGGCTGAACCGAGGAATCGCTGGTGACCCGCTGAAGGACTGCTCCTCTGCATTGCTGTCGCATTGTGAAACCCTTTTCACCTTTGATCGAACCAGAAGGCCTGTACTGGTAATTCGACCCTTGGAATAGCGGGGACAGCTATTCTCGGCATCTTCACCATCTCTGCTAGTAAGCCTTCGGAAGCGTCTCTGGGCCATCCAGCAGACTGACCAGCCTACACAGGAGTCTTGCTCTGTAACCGCCGCAGGTTGTGTAGTATATCGAGTCCTTGTCACTCTCACATGATTCGTACACTTGGCGTTCCCAGGTCTGAAGTGAGTAGTGTACATTTGGCTCAGATACACACCGCCGCTCCATTGCCCTGCTGTGGTAACAAACTGTGCGGGTTCCTTCGTTTGGGACGTCTTTTACTCAACTCTGCTGCTGCAGACTCAACACGACGACGAGACATTGAGATATCACACCTCATGCTATAGGAAGGGTCTCAGGATTGGAATGGGAAGGACTTGGATATCACATCTCATGCTATAGGCAGGGTCTCAGGTTTGGAAAGGGAGGGAGTTAGATATCACATTTCATTTTAGAGGTAGGATCTCAGGTTTGGTATTAGAGGCATTGAGATATCACATCTCATGCTATCAAAAGGGTCTCAGGATTGGAATGGGAAGGAGTTGGATATCACATTTCATGTTAGAGGAAGGATCTCAGGTTTGGTATTAGAAGCATTGAGATATCACATCTCATGCTATAGGAAGGGTCTCAGGATTGGAATGGGAAGGACTTGGATATCACATCTCATGCTATAGGAAGGCTCTTAGGTTTGGAAAGGGAAAGAGTTGGATATCACATTTCATGTTAGAGGTAGGATCTCAGGTTTGGTATTAGAGGCATTGAGATATCACATTTCATGCTATCAGAAGGGTCTCAGGAATGGAATGGGAAGGAGTTGGATATCACATCTCATGCCATAGGAAGGGTCTCAGGTTTGGTATAAGCATTGAGATATCACATCTCTGCTATCGGAAGGGTCTCAGGATTGGATTGGGAAGGAGTTGGATATCCCTTCTCATGCTATAGGAAGTGTCTCAGGTTGGAATGGGAAGGAGTTGGATATCACATCTCATGCTATAGGAAGGGTATCGGGATTGGAATGGGAAGGAGTTGGATATCACATCTCATGTCATAGGAAGGATCTCAGGTTTGGTATTAGAAGCATTGAGATATCACATCTCATGCTATAGGAATGGTCTCAGGATTGGAATGGGAAGGAGTTGGATATTACATTCTTGCTATGGGAAGGGTCTCATGTTTGGAATTGGAAGGAGTTGGATATCACATCTCATGTGATAGGAAGGGTCTCAGGTTTGGTATAAGCATTGAGATATCACATCTCTTCTATCGGAAGTGTCTCAGGATTGGAATGGGAAGGAGTTGGATATCCCATCTCATGTTATAGGACGGGTCTCAGGTTTGTTATTAGAATCATTGAGATATCATATTGCATGCTATAGGAAGGGTCTAAGGATTGGAATGGGAAGGACTTGGATATCACATCTCATGCTATAGGTAGGCTCTCAGGTTTGGAAAGGGAAGGAGTTGGATATCACATCTCATGTTATAGGAAGGATCTCAGGTTTGGTATTAGAAGCATTGAGATATCACATCGCATGCTATCGGAAGTATCTCAGGTTTGGTATTAGAGGCATTGAGATATCACATCTCATGCTATCATAAGGGTCTCAGGATTGGAATGGGAAGGAGTTGGATATCACATCTCATGCTAAAGGGAGGGTCTCAGGTTTGGAAGGGGAAGGAATTGAATATCACATCACATGTTATAGGAAGGATCTCAGGTTTGGCATTAGAGGCATTGAGATATCACATCTCATGCTATCGGAAGGGTCTCAGGATTGGAATGGGAAGGAGTTGGATATCACATCTCATGCTATAGGAAGGGTCTCAGGTTTGGAACGGGAAGGAGTTGGATATCACATCTCATGTTATAGGAAGAGTCTCAGGTTTGGTATAAGCATTGAGATATCACATCTCTGCAATCGGAAGTGTCTCAGGATTGGAACGGGAAGGAGTTGGATATCCCATCTCATGTTATAGGACTGGTCTCAGGTTTGGTATTAGAAGCATTGAGATATCACATCGCATGCTGTAGGAAGGGTCTCAGGTTTGGAATGGGAAGGAATTGGATATCACATCTCATGTCATAGCAAGGATCTCAGGTTTGGTATTAGAAGCATTGAGATATCACATCTCATGCTATAGGAATGGTCTCAGGATTGGAATGGGAAGGAGTTGGATATTACATTCTTGCTATGGGAAGGGTCTCATGTTTGGAATTGGAAGGAGTTGGATATCACATATGCTATAGGAAGGGTCTCAGGTTTGGAATGGGAAGGAGTTGGATATCACATCTCATGTTATAGGAAGGGTCTCAGGTTTGGTATAAGCATTGAGATATCACATCTCTGCTATCGGAAGTGTCTCAGGATTGGAATGGGAAGGAGTTGGATATCCCATCTCATGTTATAGGACGGGTCTCAGGTTTGTTATTAGAATCATTGAGATATCATATTGCATGCTATAGGAAGGGTCTAAGGATTGGAATGGGAAGGACTTGGATATCACATCTCATGCTATAGGTAGGCTCTCAGGTTTGGAAAGGGAAGGAGTTGGATATCACATTTCATGTTAGAGGAAGGATCTCAGGTTTGGTATTAGAGGCATTGAGATATCACATCTCATGCTATAGGAAGGGTCTCAGGATTGGAATGGGAAGGAGTTGGATATCACATCTCATGCTATAGGAAGGGTCTCAGGTTTGGTATAAGCATTGAGATATCACATCTCATGCTATAGGAAGGGTCTCGGGATTGGAATGGGAAGGATACAGGGTACACGCGTCTAAACCAGAGAGCAGGGAAGCGAGCATTTCAGCAGTATAAATTCAGCCTGTGAACAACACATTTTGACCCTCCCTTGTATGGGAGAAGAGTGGTTCAAAAGACCAGGATTCGACTGAACAAACGCACGAACAGAGTACAAAATGGGAATCCACCAGAATTCGCATTTACCAAAACGCGAGGAAAGTACATTTTCTAGCTGTTTCTGCTCGTTTTTAGCATGTTTCAATACGTCTAGCGGGTTACAGCTATATGTTGAATAATGGGTGTTATAAAGCATTCTGAACACTGTATCTTGTGGAGCTCATTGGAAAGCTGTAGGAAGAGGAGAGAAGGCAGGGAACACGCATCTAAACTAGAGAGCTGGGAAGCGAGTACATGCAACGCGAAACGGTGCAGGGAGCAGGGACAGAAAGGATGAACGCCTATGAGGAGGAGCAGCTGGTAGTCAGCCTGCTCTGGAGAGGAGAATGTGATCACCAGGGGAGTGCAGCCTGTAAAGTAGAAGGGACGATGAACACAGGGCGACTGCATTAACAGATGGCAAATACACGTTCCAAAACAGTCAGGAAAGCTGATAATGCCTTGAAGGTTTCAGCCGTATACATTCAGCCTGTGAACAGCAGTAGACGTTGACCCCCCCCTTGTATGGGAGAACAGTGGTTAAAAACTTCAGGATTCGACAACAAACGCACGGACAGTACATACATGGGAACCCATCAGAATTAGCATTTACAAAAACGCGAGGAAAGTACATTTTCTAGCTGTTTTTGCTAGTTTACAGCACGTTTCAATACGTCTAGCGGGTTACGGCTATATGTTGAATAATGGGTGTTATAGAGCATTCTGAGCACTGTGTATCTTTTGGAGCTCATTTTTTGATTTGAAGGCAGCGGGAAGAGAAGAGAAGGCAGGGAACACGCGTCTAAACCAGAGAGCTGGGAAGCGAGTACTTGCAACGCGAAAAGGGCAGAAAGGAAGAAGGCCTCTGAGAAGGAAAAGCGTCTAAACCAGAGAGCAGGGAAGCGAGTGTTTGCAACGCGAAACGGTGCAGGGAGCAGGGACAGAAAGGGAGAACTCCTCTGAGGAGGAACAGCTGGCAGTTAGCCTTCTTTGGAGATGAGAACTTGATCACCACGGGAGAGGATTGTTGAGAGGGTTACAGAGGGGGAGGTCTGAGATCAGAAAATCCTGAGTATTCCCTGCAGTGTGTAGGGCCAGCGACATGAAGAGTTGCAGATCTCGTAAAAGTCCAGGTCAGGAAGCATACAGGTTCATGTTGAATTCTCCAAGTAGGCGGAGTTGAGTGGTAGGAGGCTAGGATGGAGAGGTCCATCCACTGAGAGAGGAAGGGGGTAGGCAAATAGCCACGGTGAGAGAATGGCCAGGAGAGAATGCATGCAGACAAGGCATTCGTGACAGGAGTCGGCCTGCAAAGGAAATCAATTTACTACAGGAATCAAGGATAAGCATTGAGATATCACATCTCATGCTATAGGAAGGGTCTCAGGATTGGAATGGGAAGGACTTAGATATCACATATGCTATAGGGAGGGTCTCAGTTTTGATATTAGAAGCATTGAGATATCACATCTCATGCTATCGGAAGTGTCTCAGGATTGGAATGGGAAGGAGCTGGATATCACATCTCATGCTAAAGGAAGGGTCTCAGGTTTGGAACGGGAAGGAGTTGGATATCACATCTCATGTTATAGGAAGGGTCTCAGGTTTGGTATAAACATTGAGATATCACATCTCTGCTATCGGAAGTGTCTCAGGATTGGAATGGGAAGGAGTTGGATATCCCATCTCATGTTATAGGACGGGTCTCAGGTTTTTTATTAAAATCATTGAGATATCATATTGCATGCTGTAGGAAGGGTCTAAGGATTGGAATGGGAAGGACTTGGATATCACATCTCATGCTATAGATAGGCTCTCAGGTTTGGAAAGTGAAGGAGTTGGATATCACATTTCATGTTAGAGGAAGGATCTCAGGTTTGGTATTAGAGGCATTGAGATATCACATCTCAGGCTATAGGAAGGGTCTCAGGATTGAAATGGATAGGAGTTGGATATCACATCTCATGCTATAGGAAGGGTCTCAGGTTTTGTTATAAGCATTGAGATATCACATCTCATGCTGTAGGAAGGGTCTCAGGATTGGAATGGAAGGAGTTGGATATCACATCTCATGTTATAGGAAGGATCTCAGGTTTGGTATTAGAAGCATTGAGACATCACATCTCATGCTATAGGAAGGGTCTCAGGATTGGAATGGGAAGGAGTTGGATATCACATCTCATGCTATAGGAAGGGTCTCAGGATTGGAATGGGAAGGAGTTGTATATGACATCTCATGCCGTAGGGAGGGTCTCAGGTTTGGTATAAACATTGAGATATCACATCTCTGCTATCGAAAGGGTCTCAGGATTGGAATGGGAAGGAGTTGGATATCCCATCTCATGTTATAGGAAGAGTCTCAGGTTTGATATTAGAAGCATTGAGATATCACATCTCATGCTATAGGAAGTGTCTCAGGATTGGAATGGGAAGGACTTGGGTATCACATCTCATGCTATAGGAAGGGTCTCAGGTTTGGTATAAACATTGAGATATCACATCTCTGCTATCGAAAGGGTCTCAGGATTGGAATGGGAAGGAGTTGGATATCCCATCTCATGTTATAGGAAGAGTCTCAAGTTAATATTAGAAGCATTGAGATATCACATCTCATGCTATAAGAAGGGTCTCAGGATTGGAATGGGAAGGAGTTGGATATCACATCGCATGCTATAGGAAGGGTCTCAGGTTTGGTATAAGCAGTGAGATATCACATCTCATGCTATAGGAAGTGTCTCAGGATTGGAATGGGAAGGAGTTGGATATCACATCTCATGTTATAGGAAGGATCTCAGGTTTGGTATAAGCATTGAGATATCACATCTCTGCTATCGGAAGGGTCTCAGGATTGGAATGGGAAGGAGTTGGATATTCCCATGTCATGTTATAGGAAGGGTCTCAGGTTTGGTATTAGAAGCATTGAGATATCACAACTCATGCTATAGGAAGGGTCTCAGGATTGGAATGGGAAGGACTTGGATATCACATCTCATGCTATAGGGAGGGTCTCAAGTTTGATATTAGAAGCATTGAGATATCACATTTCATGATATCGGAAGGGTCTCAAGATTGAAATGGGAAGGAGTTGGATATCACATCTCATGATAAAGGAAGGGTCTAAGGTTTGGAAGGGGAAGGATTTGGATATCACATCTCATGTTATAGGACGGGTCTCAGGTTTGGTATTAGAAGCATTGAGATATCACATCTCATGCTATAGGAATGGTCTCAGGATTGGAATGGGAAGGAGTTGGATATTACATTCTTGCTATGGGAAGGGTCTCATGTTTGGAATTGGAAGGAGTTGGATATCACATATGCTATAGGAAGGGTCTCAGGTTTGGAATGGGAAGGAGTTGGATATCACATCTCATGTTATAGGAAGGGTCTCAGGTTTGGTATAAGCATTGAGATATCACATCTCTGCTATCGGAAGTGTCTCAGGATTGGAATGGGAAGGAGTTGGATATCCCATCTCATGTTATAGGACAGGTCTCAGGTTTGTTATTAGAATCATTGAGATATCATATTGCATGCTATAGGAAGGGTCTAAGGATTGGAATGGGAAGGACTTGGATATCACATCTCATGCTATAGGTAGGCTCTCAGGTTTGGAAAGGGAAGGAGTTGGATATCACATTTCATGTTAGAGGAAGGATCTCAGGTTTGGTATTAGAGGCATTGAGATATCACATCTCATGCTATAGGAAGGGTCTCAGGATTGGAATGGGAAGGAGTTGGATATCACATCTCATGCTATAGGAAGGGTCTCAGGTTTGGTATAAGCATTGAGATATCACATCTCATGCTATAGGAAGGGTCTCAGGATTGGAATGGGAAGGATACAGGGTACACGCGTCTAAACCAGAGAGCAGGGAAGCGAGCATTTCAGCAGTATAAATTCAGCCTGTGAACAACACATTTTGACCCTCCCTTGTATGGGAGAAGAGTGGTTCAAAAGACCAGGATTCGACTGAACAAACGCACGAACAGAGTACAAAATGGGAATCCACCAGAATTCGCATTTACCAAAACGCGAGGAAAGTACATTTTCTAGCTGTTTCTGCTCGTTTTTAGCATGTTTCAATACGTCTAGCGGGTTACAGCTATATGTTGAATAATGGGTGTTATAAAGCATTCTGAACACTGTATCTTGTGGAGCTCATTGGAAGGCTGTAGGAAGAGGAGAGAAGGCAGGGAACACGCATCTAAACTAGAGAGCTGGGAAGCGAGTACATGCAACGCGAAACGGTGCAGGGAGCAGGGACAGAAAGGATGAACGCCTATGAGGAGGAGCAGCTGGTAGTCAGCCTGCTCTGGAGAGGAGAATGTGATCACCAGGGGAGTGCAGCCTGTAAAGTAGAAGGGACGATGAACACAGGGCGACTGCATTAACAGATGGCAAATACACGTTCCAAAACAGTCAGGAAAGCTGATAATGCCTTGAAGGTTTCAGCCGTATACATTCAGCCTGTGAACAGCAGTAGACGTTGACCACCCCCTTGTATGGGAGAACAGTGGTTAAAAACTTCAGGATTCGACAACAAACGCACGGACAGTACATACATGGGAACCCATCAGAATTAGCATTTACAAAAACGCGAGGAAAGTACATTTTCTAGCTGTTTTTGCTAGTTTACAGCACGTTTCAATACGTCTAGCGGGTTACGGCTATATGTTGAATAATGGGTGTTATAGAGCATTCTGAGCACTGTGTATCTTTTGGAGCTCATTTTTTGATTTGAAGGCAGCGGGAAGAGGAGAGAAGGCAGGGAACACGCGTCTAAACCAGAGAGCTGGGAAGCGAGTACTTGCAACGCGAAAAGGGCAGAAAGGAAGAAGGCCTCTGAGAAGGAAAAGCGTCTAAACCAGAGAGCAGGGAAGCGAGTGTTTGCAACGCGAAACGGTGCAGGGAGCAGGGACAGAAAGGGAGAACTCCTCTGAGGAGGAACAGCTGGCAGTTAGCCTTCTTTGGAGATGAGAACTTGATCACCACGGGAGAGGATTGTTGAGAGGGTTACAGAGGGGGAGGTCTGAGATCAGAAAATCCTGAGTATTCCCTGCAGTGTGTAGGGCCAGCGACATGAAGAGTTGCAGATCTCGTAAAAGTCCAGGTCAGGAAGCATACAGGTTCATGTTGAATTCTCCAAGTAGGCGGAGTTGAGTGGTAGGAGGCTAGGATGGAGAGGTCCATCCACTGAGAGAGGAAGGGGGTAGGCAAATAGCCACGGTGAGAGAATGGCCAGGAGAGAATGCATGCAGACAAGGCATTCGTGACAGGAGTCGGCCTGCAAAGGAAATCAATTTACTACAGGAATCAAGGATAAGCATTGAGATATCACATCTCATGCTATAGGAAGGGTCTCAGGATTGGAATGGGAATGACTTAGATATCACATATGCTATAGGGAGGGTCTCAGTTTTGATATTAGAAGCATTGAGATATCACATCTCATGCTATCGGAAGTGTCTCAGGATTGGAATGGGAAGGAGCTGGATATCACATCTCATGCTAAAGGAAGGGTCTCAGGTTTGGAACGGGAAGGAGTTGGATATCACATCTCATGTTATAGGAAGGGTCTCAGGTTTGGTATAAACATTGAGATATCACATCTCTGCTATCGGAAGTGTCTCAGGATTGGAATGGGAAGGAGTTGGATATCCCATCTCATGTTATAGGACGGGTCTCAGGTTTTTTATTAAAATCATTGAGATATCATATTGCATGCTGTAGGAAGGGTCTAAGGATTGGAATGGGAAGGACTTGGATATCACATCTCATGCTATAGATAGGCTCTCAGGTTTGGAAAGTGAAGGAGTTGGATATCACATTTCATGTTAGAGGAAGGATCTCAGGTTTGGTATTAGAGGCATTGAGATATCACATCTCAGGCTATAGGAAGGGTCTCAGGATTGAAATGGATAGGAGTTGGATATCACATCTCATGCTATAGGAAGGGTCTCAGGTTTTGTTATAAGCATTGAGATATCACATCTCATGCTGTAGGAAGGGTCTCAGGATTGGAATGGAAGGAGTTGGATATCACATCTCATGTTATAGGAAGGATCTCAGGTTTGGTATTAGAAGCATTGAGACATCACATCTCATGCTATAGGAAGGGTCTCAGGATTGGAATGGGAAGGAGTTGGATATCACATCTCATGCTATAGGAAGGGTCTCAGGATTGGAATGGGAAGGAGTTGTATATGACATCTCATGCCGTAGGGAGGGTCTCAGGTTTGGTATAAACATTGAGATATCACATCTCTGCTATCGAAAGGGTCTCAGGATTGGAATGGGAAGGAGTTGGATATCCCATCTCATGTTATAGGAAGAGTCTCAGGTTTGGTATTAGAAGCATTGAGATATCACATCTCATGCTATAGGAAGTGTCTCAGGATTGGAATGGGAAGGACTTGGGTATCACATCTCATGCTATAGGGAGGGTCTCAAGTTAATATTAGAAGCATTGAGATATCACATCTCATGCTATAAGAAGGGTCTCAGGATTGGAATGGGAAGGAGTTGGATATCACATCGCATGCTATAGGAAGGGTCTCAGGTTTGGTATAAGCAGTGAGATATCACATCTCATGCTATAGGAAGTGTCTCAGGATTGGAATGGGAAGGAGTTGGATATCACATCTCATGTTATAGGAAGGATCTCAGGTTTGGTATAAGCATTGAGATATCACATCTCTGCTATCGGAAGGGTCTCAGGATTGGAACGGGAAGGAGTTGGATATTCCCATGTCATGTTATAGGAAGGGTCTCAGGTTTGGTATTAGAAGCATTGAGATATCACAACTCATGCTATAGGAAGGGTCTCAGGATTGGAATGGGAAGGACTTGGATATCACATCTCATGCTATAGGGAGGGTCTCAAGTTTGATATTAGAAGCATTGAGATATCACATTTCATGATATCGGAAGGGTCTCAAGATTGAAATGGGAAGGAGTTGGATATCACATCTCATGATAAAGGAAGGGTCTAAGGTTTGGAAGGGGAAGGATTTGGATATCACATCTCATGTTATAGGACGGGTCTCAGGTTTGGTATTAGAAGCATTGAGATATCACATCTCATGCTATCGGAAGTGTCTCAGGATTGGAATGGGAAGGAGCTGGATATCACATCTCATGCTAAAGGAAGGGTCTCAGGTTTGGAACGGGAAGGAGTTGGATATCACATCTCATGTTATAGGAAGGGTCTCAGGTTTGGTATAAACATTGAGATATCACATCTCTGCTATCGGAAGTGTCTCAGGATTGGAATGGGAAGGAGTTGGATATCCCATCTCATGTTATAGGACGGGTCTCAGGTTTTTTATTAAAATCATTGAGATATCATATTGCATGCTGTAGGAAGGGTCTAAGGATTGGAATGGGAAGGACTTGGATATCACATCTCATGCTATAGATAGGCTCTCAGGTTTGGAAAGTGAAGGAGTTGGATATCACATTTCATGTTAGAGGAAGGATCTCAGGTTTGGTATTAGAGGCATTGAGATATCACATCTCAGGCTATAGGAAGGGTCTCAGGATTGAAATGGATAGGAGTTGGATATCACATCTCATGCTATAGGAAGGGTCTCAGGTTTTGTTATAAGCATTGAGATATCACATCTCATGCTGTAGGAAGGGTCTCAGGATTGGAATGGAAGGAGTTGGATATCACATCTCATGTTATAGGAAGGATCTCAGGTTTGGTATTAGAAGCATTGAGACATCACATCTCATGCTATAGGAAGGGTCTCAGGATTGGAATGGGAAGGAGTTGGATATCACATCTCATGTTATAGGACGGGTCTCAGGTTTGGTATTAGAAGCATTGAGATATCACATCTCATGCTATCGGAAGTGTCTCAGGATTGGAATGGGAAGGAGCTGGATATCACATCTCATGCTAAAGGAAGGGTCTCAGGTTTGGAACGGGAAGGAGTTGGATATCACATCTCATGTTATAGGAAGGGTCTCAGGTTTGGTATAAACATTGAGATATCACATCTCTGCAATCGGAAGTGTCTCAGGATTGGAACGGGAAGGAGTTGGATATCCCATCTCATGTTATAGGACTGGTCTCAGGTTTGGTATTAGAAGCATTGAGATATCACATCGCATGCTGTAGGAAGGGTCTCAGGTTTGGAATGGGAAGGAATTGGATATCACATCTCATGTCATAGCAAGGATCTCAGGTTTGGTATTAGAAGCATTGAGATATCACATCTCATGCTATAGGAATGGTCTCAGGATTGGAATGGGAAGGAGTTGGATATTACATTCTTGCTATGGGAAGGGTCTCATGTTTGGAATTGGAAGGAGTTGGATATCACATATGCTATAGGAAGGGTCTCAGGTTTGGAATGGGAAGGAGTTGGATATCACATCTCATGTTATAGGAAGGGTCTCAGGTTTGGTATAAGCATTGAGATATCACATCTCTGCTATCGGAAGTGTCTCAGGATTGGAATGGGAAGGAGTTGGATATCCCATCTCATGTTATAGGACGGGTCTCAGGTTTGTTATTAGAATCATTGAGATATCATATTGCATGCTATAGGAAGGGTCTAAGGATTGGAATGGGAAGGACTTGGATATCACATCTCATGCTATAGGTAGGCTCTCAGGTTTGGAAAGGGAAGGAGTTGGATATCACATTTCATGTTAGAGGAAGGATCTCAGGTTTGGTATTAGAGGCATTGAGATATCACATCTCATGCTATAGGAAGGGTCTCAGGATTGGAATGGGAAGGAGTTGGATATCACATCTCATGCTATAGGAAGGGTCTCAGGTTTGGTATAAGCATTGAGATATCACATCTCATGCTATAGGAAGGGTCTCGGGATTGGAATGGGAAGGATACAGGGTACACGCGTCTAAACCAGAGAGCAGGGAAGCGAGCATTTCAGCAGTATAAATTCAGCCTGTGAACAACACATTTTGACCCTCCCTTGTATGGGAGAAGAGTGGTTCAAAAGACCAGGATTCGACTGAACAAACGCACGAACAGAGTACAAAATGGGAATCCACCAGAATTCGCATTTACCAAAACGCGAGGAAAGTACATTTTCTAGCTGTTTCTGCTCGTTTTTAGCATGTTTCAATACGTCTAGCGGGTTACAGCTATATGTTGAATAATGGGTGTTATAAAGCATTCTGAACACTGTATCTTGTGGAGCTCATTGGAAAGCTGTAGGAAGAGGAGAGAAGGCAGGGAACACGCATCTAAACTAGAGAGCTGGGAAGCGAGTACATGCAACGCGAAACGGTGCAGGGAGCAGGGACAGAAAGGATGAACGCCTATGAGGAGGAGCAGCTGGTAGTCAGCCTGCTCTGGAGAGGAGAATGTGATCACCAGGGGAGTGCAGCCTGTAAAGTAGAAGGGACGATGAACACAGGGCGACTGCATTAACAGATGGCAAATACACGTTCCAAAACAGTCAGGAAAGCTGATAATGCCTTGAAGGTTTCAGCCGTATACATTCAGCCTGTGAACAGCAGTAGACGTTGACCCCCCCCTTGTATGGGAGAACAGTGGTTAAAAACTTCAGGATTCGACAACAAACGCACGGACAGTACATACATGGGAACCCATCAGAATTAGCATTTACAAAAACGCGAGGAAAGTACATTTTCTAGCTGTTTTTGCTAGTTTACAGCACGTTTCAATACGTCTAGCGGGTTACGGCTATATGTTGAATAATGGGTGTTATAGAGCATTCTGAGCACTGTGTATCTTTTGGAGCTCATTTTTTGATTTGAAGGCAGCGGGAAGAGAAGAGAAGGCAGGGAACACGCGTCTAAACCAGAGAGCTGGGAAGCGAGTACTTGCAACGCGAAAAGGGCAGAAAGGAAGAAGGCCTCTGAGAAGGAAAAGCGTCTAAACCAGAGAGCAGGGAAGCGAGTGTTTGCAACGCGAAACGGTGCAGGGAGCAGGGACAGAAAGGGAGAACTCCTCTGAGGAGGAACAGCTGGCAGTTAGCCTTCTTTGGAGATGAGAACTTGATCACCACGGGAGAGGATTGTTGAGAGGGTTACAGAGGGGGAGGTCTGAGATCAGAAAATCCTGAGTATTCCCTGCAGTGTGTAGGGCCAGCGACATGAAGAGTTGCAGATCTCGTAAAAGTCCAGGTCAGGAAGCATACAGGTTCATGTTGAATTCTCCAAGTAGGCGGAGTTGAGTGGTAGGAGGCTAGGATGGAGAGGTCCATCCACTGAGAGAGGAAGGGGGTAGGCAAATAGCCACGGTGAGAGAATGGCCAGGAGAGAATGCATGCAGACAAGGCATTCGTGACAGGAGTCGGCCTGCAAAGGAAATCAATTTACTACAGGAATCAAGGATAAGCATTGAGATATCACATCTCATGCTATAGGAAGGGTCTCAGGATTGGAATGGGAAGGACTTAGATATCACATATGCTATAGGGAGGGTCTCAGTTTTGATATTAGAAGCATTGAGATATCACATCTCATGCTATCGGAAGTGTCTCAGGATTGGAATGGGAAGGAGCTGGATATCACATCTCATGCTAAAGGAAGGGTCTCAGGTTTGGAACGGGAAGGAGTTGGATATCACATCTCATGTTATAGGAAGGGTCTCAGGTTTGGTATAAACATTGAGATATCACATCTCTGCTATCGGAAGTGTCTCAGGATTGGAATGGGAAGGAGTTGGATATCCCATCTCATGTTATAGGACGGGTCTCAGGTTTTTTATTAAAATCATTGAGATATCATATTGCATGCTGTAGGAAGGGTCTAAGGATTGGAATGGGAAGGACTTGGATATCACATCTCATGCTATAGATAGGCTCTCAGGTTTGGAAAGTGAAGGAGTTGGATATCACATTTCATGTTAGAGGAAGGATCTCAGGTTTGGTATTAGAGGCATTGAGATATCACATCTCAGGCTATAGGAAGGGTCTCAGGATTGAAATGGATAGGAGTTGGATATCACATCTCATGCTATAGGAAGGGTCTCAGGTTTTGTTATAAGCATTGAGATATCACATCTCATGCTGTAGGAAGGGTCTCAGGATTGGAATGGAAGGAGTTGGATATCACATCTCATGTTATAGGAAGGATCTCAGGTTTGGTATTAGAAGCATTGAGACATCACATCTCATGCTATAGGAAGGGTCTCAGGATTGGAATGGGAAGGAGTTGGATATCACATCTCATGCTATAGGAAGGGTCTCAGGATTGGAATGGGAAGGAGTTGTATATGACATCTCATGCCGTAGGGAGGGTCTCAGGTTTGGTATAAACATTGAGATATCACATCTCTGCTATCGAAAGGGTCTCAGGATTGGAATGGGAAGGAGTTGGATATCCCATCTCATGTTATAGGAAGAGTCTCAGGTTTGATATTAGAAGCATTGAGATATCACATCTCATGCTATAGGAAGTGTCTCAGGATTGGAATGGGAAGGACTTGGGTATCACATCTCATGCTATAGGAAGGGTCTCAGGTTTGGTATAAACATTGAGATATCACATCTCTGCTATCGAAAGGGTCTCAGGATTGGAATGGGAAGGAGTTGGATATCCCATCTCATGTTATAGGAAGAGTCTCAAGTTAATATTAGAAGCATTGAGATATCACATCTCATGCTATAAGAAGGGTCTCAGGATTGGAATGGGAAGGAGTTGGATATCACATCGCATGCTATAGGAAGGGTCTCAGGTTTGGTATAAGCAGTGAGATATCACATCTCATGCTATAGGAAGTGTCTCAGGATTGGAATGGGAAGGAGTTGGATATCACATCTCATGTTATAGGAAGGATCTCAGGTTTGGTATAAGCATTGAGATATCACATCTCTGCTATCGGAAGGGTCTCAGGATTGGAATGGGAAGGAGTTGGATATTCCCATGTCATGTTATAGGAAGGGTCTCAGGTTTGGTATTAGAAGCATTGAGATATCACAACTCATGCTATAGGAAGGGTCTCAGGATTGGAATGGGAAGGACTTGGATATCACATCTCATGCTATAGGGAGGGTCTCAAGTTTGATATTAGAAGCATTGAGATATCACATTTCATGATATCGGAAGGGTCTCAAGATTGAAATGGGAAGGAGTTGGATATCACATCTCATGATAAAGGAAGGGTCTAAGGTTTGGAAGGGGAAGGATTTGGATATCACATCTCATGTTATAGGACGGGTCTCAGGTTTGGTATTAGAAGCATTGAGATATCACATCTCATGCTATAGGAATGGTCTCAGGATTGGAATGGGAAGGAGTTGGATATTACATTCTTGCTATGGGAAGGGTCTCATGTTTGGAATTGGAAGGAGTTGGATATCACATATGCTATAGGAAGGGTCTCAGGTTTGGAATGGGAAGGAGTTGGATATCACATCTCATGTTATAGGAAGGGTCTCAGGTTTGGTATAAGCATTGAGATATCACATCTCTGCTATCGGAAGTGTCTCAGGATTGGAATGGGAAGGAGTTGGATATCCCATCTCATGTTATAGGACAGGTCTCAGGTTTGTTATTAGAATCATTGAGATATCATATTGCATGCTATAGGAAGGGTCTAAGGATTGGAATGGGAAGGACTTGGATATCACATCTCATGCTATAGGTAGGCTCTCAGGTTTGGAAAGGGAAGGAGTTGGATATCACATTTCATGTTAGAGGAAGGATCTCAGGTTTGGTATTAGAGGCATTGAGATATCACATCTCATGCTATAGGAAGGGTCTCAGGATTGGAATGGGAAGGAGTTGGATATCACATCTCATGCTATAGGAAGGGTCTCAGGTTTGGTATAAGCATTGAGATATCACATCTCATGCTATAGGAAGGGTCTCAGGATTGGAATGGGAAGGATACAGGGTACACGCGTCTAAACCAGAGAGCAGGGAAGCGAGCATTTCAGCAGTATAAATTCAGCCTGTGAACAACACATTTTGACCCTCCCTTGTATGGGAGAAGAGTGGTTCAAAAGACCAGGATTCGACTGAACAAACGCACGAACAGAGTACAAAATGGGAATCCACCAGAATTCGCATTTACCAAAACGCGAGGAAAGTACATTTTCTAGCTGTTTCTGCTCGTTTTTAGCATGTTTCAATACGTCTAGCGGGTTACAGCTATATGTTGAATAATGGGTGTTATAAAGCATTCTGAACACTGTATCTTGTGGAGCTCATTGGAAGGCTGTAGGAAGAGGAGAGAAGGCAGGGAACACGCATCTAAACTAGAGAGCTGGGAAGCGAGTACATGCAACGCGAAACGGTGCAGGGAGCAGGGACAGAAAGGATGAACGCCTATGAGGAGGAGCAGCTGGTAGTCAGCCTGCTCTGGAGAGGAGAATGTGATCACCAGGGGAGTGCAGCCTGTAAAGTAGAAGGGACGATGAACACAGGGCGACTGCATTAACAGATGGCAAATACACGTTCCAAAACAGTCAGGAAAGCTGATAATGCCTTGAAGGTTTCAGCCGTATACATTCAGCCTGTGAACAGCAGTAGACGTTGACCACCCCCTTGTATGGGAGAACAGTGGTTAAAAACTTCAGGATTCGACAACAAACGCACGGACAGTACATACATGGGAACCCATCAGAATTAGCATTTACAAAAACGCGAGGAAAGTACATTTTCTAGCTGTTTTTGCTAGTTTACAGCACGTTTCAATACGTCTAGCGGGTTACGGCTATATGTTGAATAATGGGTGTTATAGAGCATTCTGAGCACTGTGTATCTTTTGGAGCTCATTTTTTGATTTGAAGGCAGCGGGAAGAGGAGAGAAGGCAGGGAACACGCGTCTAAACCAGAGAGCTGGGAAGCGAGTACTTGCAACGCGAAAAGGGCAGAAAGGAAGAAGGCCTCTGAGAAGGAAAAGCGTCTAAACCAGAGAGCAGGGAAGCGAGTGTTTGCAACGCGAAACGGTGCAGGGAGCAGGGACAGAAAGGGAGAACTCCTCTGAGGAGGAACAGCTGGCAGTTAGCCTTCTTTGGAGATGAGAACTTGATCACCACGGGAGAGGATTGTTGAGAGGGTTACAGAGGGGGAGGTCTGAGATCAGAAAATCCTGAGTATTCCCTGCAGTGTGTAGGGCCAGCGACATGAAGAGTTGCAGATCTCGTAAAAGTCCAGGTCAGGAAGCATACAGGTTCATGTTGAATTCTCCAAGTAGGCGGAGTTGAGTGGTAGGAGGCTAGGATGGAGAGGTCCATCCACTGAGAGAGGAAGGGGGTAGGCAAATAGCCACGGTGAGAGAATGGCCAGGAGAGAATGCATGCAGACAAGGCATTCGTGACAGGAGTCGGCCTGCAAAGGAAATCAATTTATTACAGGAATCAAGGATAAGCATTGAGATATCACATCTCATGCTATAGGAAGGGTCTCAGGATTGGAATGGGAATGACTTAGATATCACATATGCTATAGGGAGGGTCTCAGTTTTGATATTAGAAGCATTGAGATATCACATCTCATGCTATCGGAAGTGTCTCAGGATTGGAATGGGAAGGAGCTGGATATCACATCTCATGCTAAAGGAAGGGTCTCAGGTTTGGAACGGGAAGGAGTTGGATATCACATCTCATGTTATAGGAAGGGTCTCAGGTTTGGTATAAACATTGAGATATCACATCTCTGCTATCGGAAGTGTCTCAGGATTGGAATGGGAAGGAGTTGGATATCCCATCTCATGTTATAGGACGGGTCTCAGGTTTTTTATTAAAATCATTGAGATATCATATTGCATGCTGTAGGAAGGGTCTAAGGATTGGAATGGGAAGGACTTGGATATCACATCTCATGCTATAGATAGGCTCTCAGGTTTGGAAAGTGAAGGAGTTGGATATCACATTTCATGTTAGAGGAAGGATCTCAGGTTTGGTATTAGAGGCATTGAGATATCACATCTCAGGCTATAGGAAGGGTCTCAGGATTGAAATGGATAGGAGTTGGATATCACATCTCATGCTATAGGAAGGGTCTCAGGTTTTGTTATAAGCATTGAGATATCACATCTCATGCTGTAGGAAGGGTCTCAGGATTGGAATGGAAGGAGTTGGATATCACATCTCATGTTATAGGAAGGATCTCAGGTTTGGTATTAGAAGCATTGAGACATCACATCTCATGCTATAGGAAGGGTCTCAGGATTGGAATGGGAAGGAGTTGGATATCACATCTCATGCTATAGGAAGGGTCTCAGGATTGGAATGGGAAGGAGTTGTATATGACATCTCATGCCGTAGGGAGGGTCTCAGGTTTGGTATAAACATTGAGATATCACATCTCTGCTATCGAAAGGGTCTCAGGATTGGAATGGGAAGGAGTTGGATATCCCATCTCATGTTATAGGAAGAGTCTCAGGTTTGGTATTAGAAGCATTGAGATATCACATCTCATGCTATAGGAAGTGTCTCAGGATTGGAATGGGAAGGACTTGGGTATCACATCTCATGCTATAGGGAGGGTCTCAAGTTAATATTAGAAGCATTGAGATATCACATCTCATGCTATAAGAAGGGTCTCAGGATTGGAATGGGAAGGAGTTGGATATCACATCGCATGCTATAGGAAGGGTCTCAGGTTTGGTATAAGCAGTGAGATATCACATCTCATGCTATAGGAAGTGTCTCAGGATTGGAATGGGAAGGAGTTGGATATCACATCTCATGTTATAGGAAGGATCTCAGGTTTGGTATAAGCATTGAGATATCACATCTCTGCTATCGGAAGGGTCTCAGGATTGGAACGGGAAGGAGTTGGATATTCCCATGTCATGTTATAGGAAGGGTCTCAGGTTTGGTATTAGAAGCATTGAGATATCACAACTCATGCTATAGGAAGGGTCTCAGGATTGGAATGGGAAGGACTTGGATATCACATCTCATGCTATAGGGAGGGTCTCAAGTTTGATATTAGAAGCATTGAGATATCACATTTCATGATATCGGAAGGGTCTCAAGATTGAAATGGGAAGGAGTTGGATATCACATCTCATGATAAAGGAAGGGTCTAAGGTTTGGAAGGGGAAGGATTTGGATATCACATCTCATGTTATAGGACGGGTCTCAGGTTTGGTATTAGAAGCATTGAGATATCACATCTCATGCTATCGGAAGTGTCTCAGGATTGGAATGGGAAGGAGCTGGATATCACATCTCATGCTAAAGGAAGGGTCTCAGGTTTGGAACGGGAAGGAGTTGGATATCACATCTCATGTTATAGGAAGGGTCTCAGGTTTGGTATAAACATTGAGATATCACATCTCTGCTATCGGAAGTGTCTCAGGATTGGAATGGGAAGGAGTTGGATATCCCATCTCATGTTATAGGACGGGTCTCAGGTTTTTTATTAAAATCATTGAGATATCATATTGCATGCTGTAGGAAGGGTCTAAGGATTGGAATGGGAAGGACTTGGATATCACATCTCATGCTATAGATAGGCTCTCAGGTTTGGAAAGTGAAGGAGTTGGATATCACATTTCATGTTAGAGGAAGGATCTCAGGTTTGGTATTAGAGGCATTGAGATATCACATCTCAGGCTATAGGAAGGGTCTCAGGATTGAAATGGATAGGAGTTGGATATCACATCTCATGCTATAGGAAGGGTCTCAGGTTTTGTTATAAGCATTGAGATATCACATCTCATGCTGTAGGAAGGGTCTCAGGATTGGAATGGAAGGAGTTGGATATCACATCTCATGTTATAGGAAGGATCTCAGGTTTGGTATTAGAAGCATTGAGACATCACATCTCATGCTATAGGAAGGGTCTCAGGATTGGAATGGGAAGGAGTTGGATATCACATCTCATGCTATAGGAAGGGTCTCAGGATTGGAATGGGAAGGAGTTGTATATGACATCTCATGCCGTAGGGAGGGTCTCAGGTTTGGTATAAACATTGAGATATCACATCTCTGCTATCGAAAGGGTCTCAGGATTGGAATGGGAAGGAGTTGGATATCCCATCTCATGTTATAGGAAGAGTCTCAGGTTTGGTATTAGAAGCATTGAGATATCACATCTCATGCTATAGGAAGTGTCTCAGGATTGGAATGGGAAGGACTTGGGTATCACATCTCATGCTATAGGGAGGGTCTCAAGTTAATATTAGAAGCATTGAGATATCACATCTCATGCTATAAGAAGGGTCTCAGGATTGGAATGGGAAGGAGTTGGATATCACATCGCATGCTATAGGAAGGGTCTCAGGTTTGGTATAAGCAGTGAGATATCACATCTCATGCTATAGGAAGTGTCTCAGGATTGGAATGGGAAGGAGTTGGATATCACATCTCATGTTATAGGAAGGATCTCAGGTTTGGTATAAGCATTGAGATATCACATCTCTGCTATCGGAAGGGTCTCAGGATTGGAATGGGAAGGAGTTGGATATTCCCATGTCATGTTATAGGAAGGGTCTCAGGTTTGGTATTAGAAGCATTGAGATATCACAACTCATGCTATAGGAAGGGTCTCAGGATTGGAATGGGAAGGACTTGGATATCACATCTCATGCTATAGGGAGGGTCTCAAGTTTGATATTAGAAGCATTGAGATATCACATTTCATGATATCGGAAGGGTCTCAAGATTGAAATGGGAAGGAGTTGGATATCACATCTCATGATAAAGGAAGGGTCTAAGGTTTGGAAGGGGAAGGATTTGGATATCACATCTCATGTTATAGGACGGGTCTCAGGTTTGGTATTAGAAGCATTGAGATATCAAGTCTCATGGTATAGGAAGGGTCTCAGAATTGGAATGTGAAGGAGTTGGATATCACATCTCAAGCTATAGGAAGGGTCTCAGGATTAGAATGGGAAGGAGTTTGATATCACATCTCATGCCATAGTATGGGTCTCAGGTTTGGTAGAAGCATTGGGATATCACATCTCATGCTATCGGAAGGGTATCGGGATTGGATTTGGAAGGAGTTGGATATCCCATCTCATGCTATAGGAAGGGTCTCAGGTTAGAATGGGAAGGAGTTGGATATCACATCTCATGTTATAGGAAGGGTGTCAGGATTGGAATGGGAAGGACTTGGATATCACATCTCATGCTATGGGAAGGCTCTCAGGTTTGCAAGGGGAAAGAGTTGGATATCACATTTCATGTTAGAGGTAGGATCTCAGGTTTGGTATTAGAAGTATTGAGATATCACATCTCATGCTATCAGAAGGATCTCAGGTTTGGTATAGAAGCATTGAGATATCATATCTTATGCTATCAGAAGAGTCTCAGGATTGGAATGGGAAGGAGTTGGATATCACATCTCATGCTAAAGGGAGGGTCTCAGGTTTGGAAGATAAGGATTTGGATATCACATCTCATGTTATAGGAAGGATCTCAGGTTTGGTATTAGAAGTATTGAGATATCACATCTCATGCTATCGCAAGGATCTCAGGTTTGGTATAGAAGCATTGAGATATCATATCTTATGCTATCAGAAGGGTCTCAGGATTGGAATGGGAAGGAGTTGGATATCACATCTCATGCTAAAGGGAGGGTCTCAGGTTTGGAAGGGGAAGGATTTGGATATCACATCTCATGTTATAGGATGGATCTCAGGTTTGGTATTAGAAGTATTGAGATATCACATCTCATGTTATCGGAAGGATCTCAGGTTTGGTATTAGAAATATTGAGATATCACATCTCATGCTATAGGAAGGGTCTCAGGATTGGAATGGGAAGGAGTTGGATATCACATCTCAGGCTAAAGGAAGGGTCTCAGGTTTGGTAGAAGCATTGGGATATCACATCTCATGCTATCGGAAGGGTATCGGGATTGGATTTGGAAGGAGTTGGATATCCCATCTCATGCTATAGGAAGGGTCTCAGGTTAGAATGGGAAGGAGTTGGATATCACATCTCATGTTATAGGAAGGGTCTCAGGATTGGAATGGGAAGGACTTGGATATCACATCTCATGCTATAGGAAGGCTCTCAGGTTTTCAAGGGGAAAGAGTTGGATATCACATTTCATGTTAGAGGTAGGATCTCAGGTTTGGTATTAGAAGTATTGAGATATCACATCTCATGCTATCAGAAGGATCTCAGGTTTGGTATAGAAGCATTGAGATATCATATCTTATGCTATCAGAAGAGTCTCAGGATTGGAATGGGAAGGAGTTGGATATCACATCTCATGCTAAAGGGAGGGTCTCAGGTTTGGAAGATAAGGATTTGGAAATCACATCTCATGTTATAGGAAGGATCTCAGGTTTGGTATTAGAAGTATTGAGATATCACATCTCATGCTATCGCAAGTATCTCAGGTTTGGTATAGAAGCATTGAGATATCATATCTTATGCTATCAGAAGGGTCTCAGGATTGGAATGGGAAGGAGTTGGATATCACATCTCATGCTAAAGGGAGGGTCTCAGGTTTGGAAGGGGAAGGATTTGGATATCACATCTCATGTTATAGGATGGATCTCAGGTTTGGTATTAGAAGTATTGAGATATCACATCTCATGTTATCGGAAGGATCTCAGGTTTGGTATTAGAAATATTGAGATATCACATCTCATGCTATAGGAAGGGTCTCAGGATTGGAATGGGAAGAAGTTGGATATCACATCTCATGCTATAGGAAGGGTCTCAGGATTGGAATGGGAAGGACTTAGATATCACATATCATGCTATAGGGAGATTCTCAGTTTTGATATTAGAAGCATTGAGATATCACATCTCATGCTATCGGAAGTGTCTCAGGATTGGAATGGGAAGGAGCTGGATATCACATCTCATGCTAAAGGAAGGGTCTCAGGTTTGGAACGGGAAGGACTTGGATATCACATCTCATGTTATAGGAAGGGTCTCAGGTTTGGTATAAACATTGAGATATCAAATCTCTGCTATCGGAAGTGTCTCAGGATTGGAATGGGAAGGAGTTGGATATCCCATCTCATGTTATAGGACGGGTCTCAGGTTTGGAAAGTGAAGGAGTTGGATATCACATTTCATGTTAGAGGAAGGATCTCAGGTTTGGTATTAGAGGCATTGAGATATCACATCTCATGCTTTAGGAAGGGTCTCAGGATTGGAATGGGAAGGAGTTGAATATGACATCTCATGCCGTAGGAAGGGTCTCAGGTTTGGTATAAACATTGAGATTTCACATCTCTGCTATCAAAAGGGTCTCAGGATTGGAATGGGAAGGAGTTGGATATCCCATCTCATGTTATAGGAAGAGTCTCAGGTTTGGTATTAGAAGCATTGAGATATCACATCTCATGCTATAGGAAGTGTCTCAGGATTGGAATGGGAAGGACTTGGATATCACATCTCATGCTATAGGTAGGGTCTCAAGTTTGATATTAGAAGCATTGAGATATCACATCTCATGCTATAGGAAGGGTCTGAGGATTGGAATGGGAAGGAGTTGGATATCACATCTCATGCTATGGGAAGGGTCTCAGGTTTGGTATAAGCAGTGAGATATCACATCTCATGCTATAGGAAGTGTCTCAGGATTGGAATGGGAAGGAGTTGGATATCACATCTCATGTTATAGGAAGGATCTCAGGTTTGGTATAAGCATTGAGATATCACATCTCTGCTATCGGAAGGGTCTCAGGATTGGAATGGGAAGGAGTTGGATATTCCCATCTCATGTTATAGGAAGGGTCTCAGGTTTGGTATTAGAAGCATTGAGATATCCCATCTCATGCTATAGGAAGGGTCTCAGGATTGGAATGGGAAGGACTTGGATATCACATCTCATGCTATAGGGAGGGTCTCAAGTTTGATATTAGAAGCATTGAGATATCACATTTCATGATATCGGAAGGGTCTCAAGATTGGAATGGGAAGGAGTTGGATATCACATCTCATGATAACGGAAGGGTCTAAGGTTTGGAAGGGGAAGGATTTGGATATCACATCTCATGTTATAGGACGGGTCTCAGGTTTGGTATTAGAAGCATTGAGATATCAAGTCTCATGGTATAGGAAGGGTCTCAGAATTGGAATGGGAAGGAGTTGGATATCACATCTCAAGCTATAGGAAGGGTCTCAGGATTAGAATGGGAAGGAGTTTGATATCACATCTCATGCCATAGTATGGGTCTCAGGTTTGGTAGAAGCATTGGGATATCACATCTCATGCTATCGGAAGGGTATCGGGATTGGAATGGGAAGGAGTTGGATATCACATCTCATGTCATAGGAAGGATCTCAGGTTTGGTATTAGAAGCATTGAGATATCACATCTCATGCTATAGGAATGGTCTCAGGATTGGAATGGGAAGGAGTTGGATATTACATTCTTGCTATGGGAAGGGTCTCATGTTTGGAATTGGAAGGAGTTGGATATCACATCTCATGTGATAGGAAGGGTCTCAGGTTTGGTATAAGCATTGAGATATCACATCTCTTCTATCGGAAGTGTCTCAGGATTGGAATGGGAAGGAGTTGGATATCCCATCTCATGTTATAGGACGGGTCTCAGGTTTGTTATTAGAATCATTGAGATATCATATTGCATGCTATAGGAAGGGTCTAAGGATTGGAATGGGAAGGACTTGGATATCACATCTCATGCTATAGGTAGGCTCTCAGGTTTGGAAAGGGAAGGAGTTGGATATCACATTTCATGCTAGAGGTAGGATCTCAGGTTTGGTATTAGAGGCATTGAGATATCACATCTCATGCTATCAGAAGGGTCTCAGGATTGGAATGGGAAGGAGTTGGATATCACATCTCATGTTATAGGAAGGATCTCAGGTTTGGTATTAGAAGCATTGAGATATCACATCGCATGCTATCGGAAGTATCTCAGGTTTGGTATTAGAGGCATTGAGATATCACATCTCATGCTATCATAAGGGTCTCAGGATTGGAATGGGAAGGAGTTGGATATCACATCTCATGCTAAAGGGAGGGTCTCAGGTTTGGAAGGGGAAGGAATTGAATATCACATCACATGTTATAGGAAGGATCTCAGGTTTGGCATTAGAGGCATTGAGATATCACATCTCATGCTATCGGAAGGGTCTCAGGATTGGAATGGGAAGGAGTTGGATATCACATCTCATGCTATAGGAAGGGTCTCAGGTTTGGAACGGGAAGGAGTTGGATATCACATCTCATGTTATAGGAAGAGTCTCAGGTTTGGTATAAGCATTGAGATATCACATCTCTGCAATCGGAAGTGTCTCAGGATTGGAACGGGAAGGAGTTGGATATCCCATCTCATGTTATAGGACTGGTCTCAGGTTTGGTATTAGAAGCATTGAGATATCACATCGCATGCTGTAGGAAGGGTCTCAGGTTTGGAATGGGAAGGAATTGGATATCACATCTCATGTCATAGGAAGGATCTCAGGTTTGGTATTAGAAGCATTGAGATATCACATCTCATGCTATAGGAATGGTCTCAGGATTGGAATGGGAAGGAGTTGGATATTACATTCTTGCTATGGGAAGGGTCTCATGTTTGGAATTGGAAGGAGTTGGATATCACATATGCTATAGGAAGGGTCTCAGGTTTGGAATGGGAAGGAGTTGGATATCACATCTCATGTTATAGGAAGGGTCTCAGGTTTGGTATAAGCATTGAGATATCACATCTCTGCTATCGGAAGTGTCTCAGGATTGGAATGGGAAGGAGTTGGATATCCCATCTCATGTTATAGGACGGGTCTCAGGTTTGTTATTAGAATCATTGAGATATCATATTGCATGCTATAGGAAGGGTCTAAGGATTGGAATGGGAAGGACTTGGATATCACATCTCATGCTATAGGTAGGCTCTCAGGTTTGGAAAGGGAAGGAGTTGGATATCACATTTCATGTTAGAGGAAGGATCTCAGGTTTGGTATTAGAGGCATTGAGATATCACATCTCATGCTATAGGAAGGGTCTCAGGATTGGAATGGGAAGGAGTTGGATATCACATCTCATGCTATAGGAAGGGTCTCAGGTTTGGTATAAGCATTGAGATATCACATCTCATGCTATAGGAAGGGTCTCAGGATTGGAATGGGAAGGATACAGGGTACACGCGTCTAAACCAGAGAGCAGGGAAGCGAGCATTTCAGCAGTATAAATTCAGCCTGTGAACAACACATTTTGACCCTCCCTTGTATGGGAGAAGAGTGGTTCAAAAGACCAGGATTCGACTGAACAAACGCACGAACAGAGTACAAAATGGGAATCCACCAGAATTCGCATTTACCAAAACGCGAGGAAAGTACATTTTCTAGCTGTTTCTGCTCGTTTTTAGCATGTTTCAATACGTCTAGCGGGTTACAGCTATATGTTGAATAATGGGTGTTATAAAGCATTCTGAACACTGTATCTTGTGGAGCTCATTGGAAAGCTGTAGGAAGAGGAGAGAAGGCAGGGAACACGCATCTAAACTAGAGAGCTGGGAAGCGAGTACATGCAACGCGAAACGGTGCAGGGAGCAGGGACAGAAAGGATGAACGCCTATGAGGAGGAGCAGCTGGTAGTCAGCCTGCTCTGGAGAGGAGAATGTGATCACCAGGGGAGTGCAGCCTGTAAAGTAGAAGGGACGATGAACACAGGGCGACTGCATTAACAGATGGCAAATACACGTTCCAAAACAGTCAGGAAAGCTGATAATGCCTTGAAGGTTTCAGCCGTATACATTCAGCCTGTGAACAGCAGTAGACGTTGACCCCCCCCTTGTATGGGAGAACAGTGGTTAAAAACTTCAGGATTCGACAACAAACGCACGGACAGTACATACATGGGAACCCATCAGAATTAGCATTTACAAAAACGCGAGGAAAGTACATTTTCTAGCTGTTTTTGCTAGTTTACAGCACGTTTCAATACGTCTAGCGGGTTACGGCTATATGTTGAATAATGGGTGTTATAGAGCATTCTGAGCACTGTGTATCTTTTGGAGCTCATTTTTTGATTTGAAGGCAGCGGGAAGAGAAGAGAAGGCAGGGAACACGCGTCTAAACCAGAGAGCTGGGAAGCGAGTACTTGCAACGCGAAAAGGGCAGAAAGGAAGAAGGCCTCTGAGAAGGAAAAGCGTCTAAACCAGAGAGCAGGGAAGCGAGTGTTTGCAACGCGAAACGGTGCAGGGAGCAGGGACAGAAAGGGAGAACTCCTCTGAGGAGGAACAGCTGGCAGTTAGCCTTCTTTGGAGATGAGAACTTGATCACCACGGGAGAGGATTGTTGAGAGGGTTACAGAGGGGGAGGTCTGAGATCAGAAAATCCTGAGTATTCCCTGCAGTGTGTAGGGCCAGCGACATGAAGAGTTGCAGATCTCGTAAAAGTCCAGGTCAGGAAGCATACAGGTTCATGTTGAATTCTCCAAGTAGGCGGAGTTGAGTGGTAGGAGGCTAGGATGGAGAGGTCCATCCACTGAGAGAGGAAGGGGGTAGGCAAATAGCCACGGTGAGAGAATGGCCAGGAGAGAATGCATGCAGACAAGGCATTCGTGACAGGAGTCGGCCTGCAAAGGAAATCAATTTACTACAGGAATCAAGGATAAGCATTGAGATATCACATCTCATGCTATAGGAAGGGTCTCAGGATTGGAATGGGAAGGACTTAGATATCACATATGCTATAGGGAGGGTCTCAGTTTTGATATTAGAAGCATTGAGATATCACATCTCATGCTATCGGAAGTGTCTCAGGATTGGAATGGGAAGGAGCTGGATATCACATCTCATGCTAAAGGAAGGGTCTCAGGTTTGGAACGGGAAGGAGTTGGATATCACATCTCATGTTATAGGAAGGGTCTCAGGTTTGGTATAAACATTGAGATATCACATCTCTGCTATCGGAAGTGTCTCAGGATTGGAATGGGAAGGAGTTGGATATCCCATCTCATGTTATAGGACGGGTCTCAGGTTTTTTATTAAAATCATTGAGATATCATATTGCATGCTGTAGGAAGGGTCTAAGGATTGGAATGGGAAGGACTTGGATATCACATCTCATGCTATAGATAGGCTCTCAGGTTTGGAAAGTGAAGGAGTTGGATATCACATTTCATGTTAGAGGAAGGATCTCAGGTTTGGTATTAGAGGCATTGAGATATCACATCTCAGGCTATAGGAAGGGTCTCAGGATTGAAATGGATAGGAGTTGGATATCACATCTCATGCTATAGGAAGGGTCTCAGGTTTTGTTATAAGCATTGAGATATCACATCTCATGCTGTAGGAAGGGTCTCAGGATTGGAATGGAAGGAGTTGGATATCACATCTCATGTTATAGGAAGGATCTCAGGTTTGGTATTAGAAGCATTGAGACATCACATCTCATGCTATAGGAAGGGTCTCAGGATTGGAATGGGAAGGAGTTGGATATCACATCTCATGCTATAGGAAGGGTCTCAGGATTGGAATGGGAAGGAGTTGTATATGACATCTCATGCCGTAGGGAGGGTCTCAGGTTTGGTATAAACATTGAGATATCACATCTCTGCTATCGAAAGGGTCTCAGGATTGGAATGGGAAGGAGTTGGATATCCCATCTCATGTTATAGGAAGAGTCTCAGGTTTGATATTAGAAGCATTGAGATATCACATCTCATGCTATAGGAAGTGTCTCAGGATTGGAATGGGAAGGACTTGGGTATCACATCTCATGCTATAGGAAGGGTCTCAGGTTTGGTATAAACATTGAGATATCACATCTCTGCTATCGAAAGGGTCTCAGGATTGGAATGGGAAGGAGTTGGATATCCCATCTCATGTTATAGGAAGAGTCTCAAGTTAATATTAGAAGCATTGAGATATCACATCTCATGCTATAAGAAGGGTCTCAGGATTGGAATGGGAAGGAGTTGGATATCACATCGCATGCTATAGGAAGGGTCTCAGGTTTGGTATAAGCAGTGAGATATCACATCTCATGCTATAGGAAGTGTCTCAGGATTGGAATGGGAAGGAGTTGGATATCACATCTCATGTTATAGGAAGGATCTCAGGTTTGGTATAAGCATTGAGATATCACATCTCTGCTATCGGAAGGGTCTCAGGATTGGAATGGGAAGGAGTTGGATATTCCCATGTCATGTTATAGGAAGGGTCTCAGGTTTGGTATTAGAAGCATTGAGATATCACAACTCATGCTATAGGAAGGGTCTCAGGATTGGAATGGGAAGGACTTGGATATCACATCTCATGCTATAGGGAGGGTCTCAAGTTTGATATTAGAAGCATTGAGATATCACATTTCATGATATCGGAAGGGTCTCAAGATTGAAATGGGAAGGAGTTGGATATCACATCTCATGATAAAGGAAGGGTCTAAGGTTTGGAAGGGGAAGGATTTGGATATCACATCTCATGTTATAGGACGGGTCTCAGGTTTGGTATTAGAAGCATTGAGATATCACATCTCATGCTATAGGAATGGTCTCAGGATTGGAATGGGAAGGAGTTGGATATTACATTCTTGCTATGGGAAGGGTCTCATGTTTGGAATTGGAAGGAGTTGGATATCACATATGCTATAGGAAGGGTCTCAGGTTTGGAATGGGAAGGAGTTGGATATCACATCTCATGTTATAGGAAGGGTCTCAGGTTTGGTATAAGCATTGAGATATCACATCTCTGCTATCGGAAGTGTCTCAGGATTGGAATGGGAAGGAGTTGGATATCCCATCTCATGTTATAGGACGGGTCTCAGGTTTGTTATTAGAATCATTGAGATATCATATTGCATGCTATAGGAAGGGTCTAAGGATTGGAATGGGAAGGACTTGGATATCACATCTCATGCTATAGGTAGGCTCTCAGGTTTGGAAAGGGAAGGAGTTGGATATCACATTTCATGTTAGAGGAAGGATCTCAGGTTTGGTATTAGAGGCATTGAGATATCACATCTCATGCTATAGGAAGGGTCTCAGGATTGGAATGGGAAGGAGTTGGATATCACATCTCATGCTATAGGAAGGGTCTCAGGTTTGGTATAAGCATTGAGATATCACATCTCATGCTATAGGAAGGGTCTCAGGATTGGAATGGGAAGGATACAGGGTACACGCGTCTAAACCAGAGAGCAGGGAAGCGAGCATTTCAGCAGTATAAATTCAGCCTGTGAACAACACATTTTGACCCTCCCTTGTATGGGAGAAGAGTGGTTCAAAAGACCAGGATTCGACTGAACAAACGCACGAACAGAGTACAAAATGGGAATCCACCAGAATTCGCATTTACCAAAACGCGAGGAAAGTACATTTTCTAGCTGTTTCTGCTCGTTTTTAGCATGTTTCAATACGTCTAGCGGGTTACAGCTATATGTTGAATAATGGGTGTTATAAAGCATTCTGAACACTGTATCTTGTGGAGCTCATTGGAAGGCTGTAGGAAGAGGAGAGAAGGCAGGGAACACGCATCTAAACTAGAGAGCTGGGAAGCGAGTACATGCAACGCGAAACGGTGCAGGGAGCAGGGACAGAAAGGATGAACGCCTATGAGGAGGAGCAGCTGGTAGTCAGCCTGCTCTGGAGAGGAGAATGTGATCACCAGGGGAGTGCAGCCTGTAAAGTAGAAGGGACGATGAACACAGGGCGACTGCATTAACAGATGGCAAATACACGTTCCAAAACAGTCAGGAAAGCTGATAATGCCTTGAAGGTTTCAGCCGTATACATTCAGCCTGTGAACAGCAGTAGACGTTGACCACCCCCTTGTATGGGAGAACAGTGGTTAAAAACTTCAGGATTCGACAACAAACGCACGGACAGTACATACATGGGAACCCATCAGAATTAGCATTTACAAAAACGCGAGGAAAGTACATTTTCTAGCTGTTTTTGCTAGTTTACAGCACGTTTCAATACGTCTAGCGGGTTACGGCTATATGTTGAATAATGGGTGTTATAGAGCATTCTGAGCACTGTGTATCTTTTGGAGCTCATTTTTTGATTTGAAGGCAGCGGGAAGAGGAGAGAAGGCAGGGAACACGCGTCTAAACCAGAGAGCTGGGAAGCGAGTACTTGCAACGCGAAAAGGGCAGAAAGGAAGAAGGCCTCTGAGAAGGAAAAGCGTCTAAACCAGAGAGCAGGGAAGCGAGTGTTTGCAACGCGAAACGGTGCAGGGAGCAGGGACAGAAAGGGAGAACTCCTCTGAGGAGGAACAGCTGGCAGTTAGCCTTCTTTGGAGATGAGAACTTGATCACCACGGGAGAGGATTGTTGAGAGGGTTACAGAGGGGGAGGTCTGAGATCAGAAAATCCTGAGTATTCCCTGCAGTGTGTAGGGCCAGCGACATGAAGAGTTGCAGATCTCGTAAAAGTCCAGGTCAGGAAGCATACAGGTTCATGTTGAATTCTCCAAGTAGGCGGAGTTGAGTGGTAGGAGGCTAGGATGGAGAGGTCCATCCACTGAGAGAGGAAGGGGGTAGGCAAATAGCCACGGTGAGAGAATGGCCAGGAGAGAATGCATGCAGACAAGGCATTCGTGACAGGAGTCGGCCTGCAAAGGAAATCAATTTACTACAGGAATCAAGGATAAGCATTGAGATATCACATCTCATGCTATAGGAAGGGTCTCAGGATTGGAATGGGAATGACTTAGATATCACATATGCTATAGGGAGGGTCTCAGTTTTGATATTAGAAGCATTGAGATATCACATCTCATGCTATCGGAAGTGTCTCAGGATTGGAATGGGAAGGAGCTGGATATCACATCTCATGCTAAAGGAAGGGTCTCAGGTTTGGAACGGGAAGGAGTTGGATATCACATCTCATGTTATAGGAAGGGTCTCAGGTTTGGTATAAACATTGAGATATCACATCTCTGCTATCGGAAGTGTCTCAGGATTGGAATGGGAAGGAGTTGGATATCCCATCTCATGTTATAGGACGGGTCTCAGGTTTTTTATTAAAATCATTGAGATATCATATTGCATGCTGTAGGAAGGGTCTAAGGATTGGAATGGGAAGGACTTGGATATCACATCTCATGCTATAGATAGGCTCTCAGGTTTGGAAAGTGAAGGAGTTGGATATCACATTTCATGTTAGAGGAAGGATCTCAGGTTTGGTATTAGAGGCATTGAGATATCACATCTCAGGCTATAGGAAGGGTCTCAGGATTGAAATGGATAGGAGTTGGATATCACATCTCATGCTATAGGAAGGGTCTCAGGTTTTGTTATAAGCATTGAGATATCACATCTCATGCTGTAGGAAGGGTCTCAGGATTGGAATG
This sequence comes from Ambystoma mexicanum, assembly GCF_040938575.1. Classification (NCBI taxonomy): domain Eukaryota; kingdom Metazoa; phylum Chordata; class Amphibia; order Caudata; family Ambystomatidae; genus Ambystoma; species Ambystoma mexicanum. Next base: position 347,655,876 of record NC_090936.1, read on the forward strand.
GAAGGAGTTGGATATCACATCTCATGTTATAGGAAGGATCTCAGGTTTGGTATTAGAAGCATTGAGACATCACATCTCATGCTATAGGAAGGGTCTCAGGATTGGAATGGGAAGGAGTTGGATATCACATCTCATGCTATAGGAAGGGTCTCAGGATTGGAATGGGAAGGAGTTGTATATGACATCTCATGCCGTAGGGAGGGTCTCAGGTTTGGTATAAACATTGAGATATCACATCTCTGCTATCGAAAGGGTCTCAGGATTGGAATGGGAAGGAGTTGGATATCCCATCTCATGTTATAGGAAGAGTCTCAGGTTTGGTATTAGAAGCATTGAGATATCACATCTCATGCTATAGGAAGTGTCTCAGGATTGGAATGGGAAGGACTTGGGTATCACATCTCATGCTATAGGGAGGGTCTCAAGTTAATATTAGAAGCATTGAGATATCACATCTCATGCTATAAGAAGGGTCTCAGGATTGGAATGGGAAGGAGTTGGATATCACATCGCATGCTATAGGAAGGGTCTCAGGTTTGGTATAAGCAGTGAGATATCACATCTCATGCTATAGGAAGTGTCTCAGGATTGGAATGGGAAGGAGTTGGATATCACATCTCATGTTATAGGAAGGATCTCAGGTTTGGTATAAGCATTGAGATATCACATCTCTGCTATCGGAAGGGTCTCAGGATTGGAATGGGAAGGAGTTGGATATTCCCATGTCATGTTATAGGAAGGGTCTCAGGTTTGGTATTAGAAGCATTGAGATATCACAACTCATGCTATAGGAAGGGTCTCAGGATTGGAATGGGAAGGACTTGGATATCACATCTCATGCTATAGGGAGGGTCTCAAGTTTGATATTAGAAGCATTGAGATATCACATTTCATGATATCGGAAGGGTCTCAAGATTGAAATGGGAAGGAGTTGGATATCACATCTCATGATAAAGGAAGGGTCTAAGGTTTGGAAGGGGAAGGATTTGGATATCACATCTCATGTTATAGGACGGGTCTCAGGTTTGGTATTAGAAGCATTGAGATATCACATCTCATGCTATCGGAAGTGTCTCAGGATTGGAATGGGAAGGAGCTGGATATCACATCTCATGCTAAAGGAAGGGTCTCAGGTTTGGAACGGGAAGGAGTTGGATATCACATCTCATGTTATAGGAAGGGTCTCAGGTTTGGTATAAACATTGAGATATCACATCTCTGCTATCGGAAGTGTCTCAGGATTGGAATGGGAAGGAGTTGGATATCCCATCTCATGTTATAGGACGGGTCTCAGGTTTTTTATTAAAATCATTGAGATATCATATTGCATGCTGTAGGAAGGGTCTAAGGATTGGAATGGGAAGGACTTGGATATCACATCTCATGCTATAGATAGGCTCTCAGGTTTGGAAAGTGAAGGAGTTGGATATCACATTTCATGTTAGAGGAAGGATCTCAGGTTTGGTATTAGAGGCATTGAGATATCACATCTCAGGCTATAGGAAGGGTCTCAGGATTGAAATGGATAGGAGTTGGATATCACATCTCATGCTATAGGAAGGGTCTCAGGTTTTGTTATAAGCATTGAGATATCACATCTCATGCTGTAGGAAGGGTCTCAGGATTGGAATGGAAGGAGTTGGATATCACATCTCATGTTATAGGAAGGATCTCAGGTTTGGTATTAGAAGCATTGAGACATCACATCTCATGCTATAGGAAGGGTCTCAGGATTGGAATGGGAAGGAGTTGGATATCACATCTCATGCTATAGGAAGGGTCTCAGGATTGGAATGGGAAGGAGTTGTATATGACATCTCATGCCGTAGGGAGGGTCTCAGGTTTGGTATAAACATTGAGATATCACATCTCTGCTATCGAAAGGGTCTCAGGATTGGAATGGGAAGGAGTTGGATATCCCATCTCATGTTATAGGAAGAGTCTCAGGTTTGGTATTAGAAGCATTGAGATATCACATCTCATGCTATAGGAAGTGTCTCAGGATTGGAATGGGAAGGACTTGGGTATCACATCTCATGCTATAGGGAGGGTCTCAAGTTAATATTAGAAGCATTGAGATATCACATCTCATGCTATAAGAAGGGTCTCAGGATTGGAATGGGAAGGAGTTGGATATCACATCGCATGCTATAGGAAGGGTCTCAGGTTTGGTATAAGCAGTGAGATATCACATCTCATGCTATAGGAAGTGTCTCAGGATTGGAATGGGAAGGAGTTGGATATCACATCTCATGTTATAGGAAGGATCTCAGGTTTGGTATAAGCATTGAGATATCACATCTCTGCTATCGGAAGGGTCTCAGGATTGGAATGGGAAGGAGTTGGATATTCCCATGTCATGTTATAGGAAGGGTCTCAGGTTTGGTATTAGAAGCATTGAGATATCACAACTCATGCTATAGGAAGGGTCTCAGGATTGGAATGGGAAGGACTTGGATATCACATCTCATGCTATAGGGAGGGTCTCAAGTTTGATATTAGAAGCATTGAGATATCACATTTCATGATATCGGAAGGGTCTCAAGATTGAAATGGGAAGGAGTTGGATATCACATCTCATGATAAAGGAAGGGTCTAAGGTTTGGAAGGGGAAGGATTTGGATATCACATCTCATGTTATAGGACGGGTCTCAGGTTTGGTATTAGAAGCATTGAGATATCAAGTCTCATGGTATAGGAAGGGTCTCAGAATTGGAATGTGAAGGAGTTGGATATCACATCTCAAGCTATAGGAAGGGTCTCAGGATTAGAATGGGAAGGAGTTTGATATCACATCTCATGCCATAGTATGGGTCTCAGGTTTGGTAGAAGCATTGGGATATCACATCTCATGCTATCGGAAGGGTATCGGGATTGGATTTGGAAGGAGTTGGATATCCCATCTCATGCTATAGGAAGGGTCTCAGGTTAGAATGGGAAGGAGTTGGATATCACATCTCATGTTATAGGAAGGGTGTCAGGATTGGAATGGGAAGGACTTGGATATCACATCTCATGCTATGGGAAGGCTCTCAGGTTTGCAAGGGGAAAGAGTTGGATATCACATTTCATGTTAGAGGTAGGATCTCAGGTTTGGTATTAGAAGTATTGAGATATCACATCTCATGCTATCAGAAGGATCTCAGGTTTGGTATAGAAGCATTGAGATATCATATCTTATGCTATCAGAAGAGTCTCAGGATTGGAATGGGAAGGAGTTGGATATCACATCTCATGCTAAAGGGAGGGTCTCAGGTTTGGAAGATAAGGATTTGGATATCACATCTCATGTTATAGGAAGGATCTCAGGTTTGGTATTAGAAGTATTGAGATATCACATCTCATGCTATCGCAAGGATCTCAGGTTTGGTATAGAAGCATTGAGATATCATATCTTATGCTATCAGAAGGGTCTCAGGATTGGAATGGGAAGGAGTTGGATATCACATCTCATGCTAAAGGGAGGGTCTCAGGTTTGGAAGGGGAAGGATTTGGATATCACATCTCATGTTATAGGATGGATCTCAGGTTTGGTATTAGAAGTATTGAGATATCACATCTCATGTTATCGGAAGGATCTCAGGTTTGGTATTAGAAATATTGAGATATCACATCTCATGCTATAGGAAGGGTCTCAGGATTGGAATGGGAAGGAGTTGGATATCACATCTCATGCTAAAGGAAGGGTCTCAGGTTTGGTAGAAGCATTGGGATATCACATCTCATGCTATCGGAAGGGTATCGGGATTGGATTTGGAAGGAGTTGGATATCCCATCTCATGCTATAGGAAGGGTCTCAGGTTAGAATGGGAAGGAGTTGGATATCACATCTCATGTTATAGGAAGGGTCTCAGGATTGGAATGGGAAGGACTTGGATATCACATCTCATGCTATAGGAAGGCTCTCAGGTTTTCAAGGGGAAAGAGTTGGATATCACATTTCATGTTAGAGGTAGGATCTCAGGTTTGGTATTAGAAGTATTGAGATATCACATCTCATGCTATCAGAAGGATCTCAGGTTTGGTATAGAAGCATTGAGATATCATATCTTATGCTATCAGAAGAGTCTCAGGATTGGAATGGGAAGGAGTTGGATATCACATCTCATGCTAAAGGGAGGGTCTCAGGTTTGGAAGATAAGGATTTGGAAATCACATCTCATGTTATAGGAAGGATCTCAGGTTTGGTATTAGAAGTATTGAGATATCACATCTCATGCTATCGCAAGTATCTCAGGTTTGGTATAGAAGCATTGAGATATCATATCTTATGCTATCAGAAGGGTCTCAGGATTGGAATGGGAAGGAGTTGGATATCACATCTCATGCTAAAGGGAGGGTCTCAGGTTTGGAAGGGGAAGGATTTGGATATCACATCTCATGTTATAGGATGGATCTCAGGTTTGGTATTAGAAGTATTGAGATATCACATCTCATGTTATCGGAAGGATCTCAGGTTTGGTATTAGAAATATTGAGATATCACATCTCATGCTATAGGAAGGGTCTCAGGATTGGAATGGGAAGAAGTTGGATATCACATCTCATGCTATAGGAAGGGTCTCAGGATTGGAATGGGAAGGACTTAGATATCACATATCATGCTATAGGGAGATTCTCAGTTTTGATATTAGAAGCATTGAGATATCACATCTCATGCTATCGGAAGTGTCTCAGGATTGGAATGGGAAGGAGCTGGATATCACATCTCATGCTAAAGGAAGGGTCTCAGGTTTGGAACGGGAAGGACTTGGATATCACATCTCATGTTATAGGAAGGGTCTCAGGTTTGGTATAAACATTGAGATATCAAATCTCTGCTATCGGAAGTGTCTCAGGATTGGAATGGGAAGGAGTTGGATATCCCATCTCATGTTATAGGACGGGTCTCAGGTTTGGAAAGTGAAGGAGTTGGATATCACATTTCATGTTAGAGGAAGGATCTCAGGTTTGGTATTAGAGGCATTGAGATATCACATCTCATGCTTTAGGAAGGGTCTCAGGATTGGAATGGGAAGGAGTTGAATATGACATCTCATGCCGTAGGAAGGGTCTCAGGTTTGGTATAAACATTGAGATATCACATCTCTGCTATCAAAAGGGTCTCAGGATTGGAATGGGAAGGAGTTGGATATCCCATCTCATGTTATAGGAAGAGTCTCAGGTTTGGTATTAGAAGCATTGAGATATCACATCTCATGCTATAGGAAGTGTCTCAGGATTGGAATGGGAAGGACTTGGATATCACATCTCATGCTATAGGTAGGGTCTCAAGTTTGATATTAGAAGCATTGAGATATCACATCTCATGCTATAGGAAGGGTCTGAGGATTGGAATGGGAAGGAGTTGGATATCACATCTCATGCTATGGGAAGGGTCTCAGGTTTGGTATAAGCAGTGAGATATCACATCTCATGCTATAGGAAGTGTCTCAGGATTGGAATGGGAAGGAGTTGGATATCACATCTCATGTTATAGGAAGGATCTCAGGTTTGGTATAAGCATTGAGATATCACATCTCTGCTATCGGAAGGGTCTCAGGATTGGAATGGGAAGGAGTTGGATATTCCCATCTCATGTTATAGGAAGGGTCTCAGGTTTGGTATTAGAAGCATTGAGATATCCCATCTCATGCTATAGGAAGGGTCTCAGGATTGGAATGGGAAGGACTTGGATATCACATCTCATGCTATAGGGAGGGTCTCAAGTTTGATATTAGAAGCATTGAGATATCACATTTCATGATATCGGAAGGGTCTCAAGATTGGAATGGGAAGGAGTTGGATATCACATCTCATGATAACGGAAGGGTCTAAGGTTTGGAAGGGGAAGGATTTGGATATCACATCTCATGTTATAGGACGGGTCTCAGGTTTGGTATTAGAAGCATTGAGATATCAAGTCTCATGGTATAGGAAGGGTCTCAGAATTGGAATGGGAAGGAGTTGGATATCACATCTCAAGCTATAGGAAGGGTCTCAGGATTAGAATGGGAAGGAGTTTGATATCACATCTCATGCCATAGTATGGGTCTCAGGTTTGGTAGAAGCATTGGGATATCACATCTCATGCTATCGGAAGGGTATCGGGATTGGATTTGGAAGGAGTTGGATATCCCATCTCATGCTATAGGAAGGGTCTCAGGTTGGAATGGGAAGGAGTTGGATATCACATCTCATGTTATAGGAAGTGTCTCAGGATTGGAATGGGAAGGACTTGGATATCACATCTCATGCTATAGGAAGGCTCTCAGGTTTGCAAGGGGAAAGAGTTGGATATCATATTTCATGTTAGAGGTAGGATCTCAGGTTTGGTATTAGAAGTATTGAGATATCACATCTCATGCTCTCAGAAGGATCTCAGGTTTGGTATAGAAGCATTGAGATATCATATCTTATGCTATCAGAAGAGTCTCAGGATTGGAATGGGAAGGAGTTGGATATCACATCTCATGCTAAAGGGAGGGTCTCAGGTTTGGAAGGGGAAGGATTTGGATATCACATCTCATGTTATAGGATGGATCTCAGGTTTGGTATTAGAAGTATTGAGATATCACATCTCATGTTATCGGAAGGATCTCAGGTTTGGTATTAGAAGTATTGAGATATCACATCTCATGCTATAGGAAGGGTCTCAGGATTTGAATGGGAAGGAGTTGGATATCACATCTCATGCTAAAGGAAGGGTCTCAGGTTTGGTAGAAGCATTGAGATATCACATCTCATGCTATTGGAAGGGTCTCAGGGTTGGAATGGGAAGGACTTAGATATCACATATCATGCTATAGGGAGGGTCTCAGTTTTGATATTAGAAGCATTGAGATATCACATCTCATGCTATCGGAAGTGTCTCAGGATTGGAATGGGAAGGAGCTGGATATCACATCTCATGCTAAAGGAAGGGTCTCAGGTTTGGAACGGGAAGGAGTTGGATATCACATCTCATGTTATAGGAAGGGTCTCAGGTTTGGTATAAACATTGAGATATCACATCTCTGCTATCGGAAGTGTCTCAGGATTGGAATGGGAAGGAGTTGGATATCCCATCTCATGTTATAGGAAGAGTCTCAGGTTTGGTATTAGAAGCATTGAGATATCACATCTCATGCTATAGGAAGTGTCTCAGGTTTGGTATAGAAGCATTGAGATATCATATCTTATGCTATCAGAAGGGTCTCAGGATTGGAATGGGAAGGAGTTGGATATCACATCTCATGCTAAAGGGAGGGTCTCAGGTTTGGAAGGGAAGGATTTGGATAAAACATCTCATGTTATAGGATGGATCTCAGGTTTGGTATTAGAAGTATTGAGATATCACATCTCATGTTATCGGAAGGATCTCAGGTTTGGTATTAGAAGTATTGAGATATCACATCTCATGCTATAGGAAGGGTCTCAGGATTGGAATGGGAAGGAGTTGGATATCACATCTCATGCTAAAGGAAGGGTCTCAGGTTTGGTTGAAGCATTGAGATATCACATCTCATGCTATAGGAAGGGTCTCAGGGTTGGAATGGGAAGGACTTAGATATCACATATCATGCTATAGGGAGGGTCTCAGTTTTGATATTAGAAGCATTGAGATATCACATCTCATGCTATCGGAAGTGTCTCAGGATTGGAATGGGAAGGAGCTGGATATCACATCTCATGCTAAAGGAAGGGTCTCAGGTTTGGAACGGGAAGGAGTTGGATATCACATCTCATGTTATAGGAAGGGTCTCAGGTTTGGTATAAACATTGAGATATCACATCTCTGCTATCGGAAGTGTCTCAGGATTGGAATGGGAAGGAGTTGGATATCCCATCTCATGTTATAGGAAGAGTCTCAGGTTTGGTATTAGAAGCATTGAGATATCACATCTCATGCTATAGGAAGTGTCTCAGGATTTGGAATGGGAAGGAGTTGGATATCACATCTCATGATAAAGGAAGGGTCTAAGGTTTGGAAGGGGAAGGATTTGGATATCACATCTCATGTTATAGGACGGGTCTCAGGTTTGGTATTAGAAGCATTGAGATATCAAGTCTCATGGTATAGGAAGGGTCTCAGAATTGGAATGGGAAGGAGTTGGATATCACATCTCAAGCTATAGGAAGGGTCTCAGGATTAGAATGGGAAGGAGTTTGATATCACATCTCATGCCATAGTATGGGTCTCAGGTTTGGTAGAAGCATTGGGATATCACATCTCATGCTATCGGAAGGGTATCGGGATTGGATTTGGAAGGAGTTGGATATCCCATCTCATGCTATAGGAAGGGTCTCAGGTTGGAATGGGAAGGAGTTGGATATCACATCTCATGTTATAGGAAGTGTCTCAGGATTGGAATGGGAAGGACTTGGATATCACATCTCATGCTATAGGAAGGCTCTCAGGTTTGCAAGGGGAAAGAGTTGGATATCATATTTCATGTTAGAGGTAGGATCTCAGGTTTGGTATTAGAAGTATTGAGATATCACATCTCATGCTCTCAGAAGGATCTCAGGTTTGGTATAGAAGCATTGAGATATCATATCTTATGCTATCAGAAGAGTCTCAGGATTGGAATGGGAAGGAGTTGGATATCACATCTCATGCTAAAGGGAGGGTCTCAGGTTTGGAAGGGGAAGGATTTGGATATCACATCTCATGTTATAGGATGGATCTCAGGTTTGGTATTAGAAGTATTGAGATATCACATCTCATGTTATCGGAAGGATCTCAGGTTTGGTATTAGAAGTATTGAGATATCACATCTCATGCTATAGGAAGGGTCTCAGGATTGGAATGGGAAGGAGTTGGATATCACATCTCATGCTAAAGGAAGGGTCTCAGGTTTGGTAGAAGCATTGAGATATCACATCTCATGCTATTGGAAGGGTCTCAGGGTTGGAATGGGAAGGACTTAGATATCACATATCATGCTATAGGGAGGGTCTCAGTTTTGATATTAGAAGCATTGAGATATCACATCTCATGCTATCGGAAGTGTCTCAGGATTGGAATGGGAAGGAGCTGGATATCACATCTCATGCTAAAGGAAGGGTCTCAGGTTTGGAACGGGAAGGAGTTGGATATCACATCTCATGTTATAGGAAGGGTCTCAGGTTTGGTATAAACATTGAGATATCACATCTCTGCTATCGGAAGTGTCTCAGGATTGGAATGGGAAGGAGTTGGATATCCCATCTCATGTTATAGGAAGAGTCTCAGGTTTGGTATTAGAAGCATTGAGATATCACATCTCATGCTATAGGAAGTGTCTCAGGTTTGGTATAGAAGCATTGAGATATCATATCTTATGCTATCAGAAGGGTCTCAGGATTGGAATGGGAAGGAGTTGGATATCACATCTCATGCTAAAGGGAGGGTCTCAGGTTTGGAAGGGGAAGGATTTGGATAAAACATCTCATGTTATAGGATGGATCTCAGGTTTGGTATTAGAAGTATTGAGATATCACATCTCATGTTATCGGAAGGATCTCAGGTTTGGTATTAGAAGTATTGAGATATCACATCTCATGCTATAGGAAGGGTCTCAGGATTGGAATGGGAAGGAGTTGGATATCACATCTCATGCTAAAGGAAGGGTCTCAGGTTTGGTAGAAGCATTGAGATATCACATCTCATGCTATAGGAAGGGTCTCAGGGTTGGAATGGGAAGGACTTAGATATCACATATCATGCTATAGGGAGGGTCTCAGTTTTGATATTAGAAGCATTGAGATATCACATCTCATGCTATCGGAAGTGTCTCAGGATTGGAATGGGAAGGAGCTGGATATCACATCTCATGCTAAAGGAAGGGTCTCAGGTCTGGAACGGGAAGGAGTTGGATATCACATCTCATGTTATAGGAAGGGTCTCAGGTTTGGTATAAACATTGAGATATCACATCTCTGCTATCGGAAGTGTCTCAGGATTGGAATGGGAAGGAGTTGGATATCCCATCTCATGTTATAGGAAGAGTCTCAGGTTTGGTATTAGAAGCATTGAGATATCACATCTCATGCTATAGGAAGTGTCTCAGGATTGGAATGGGAAGGACTTGGATATCACATCTCATGCTATAGGTAGGGTCTCAAGTTTGATATTAGAAGCATTGAGATATCACATCTCATGCTATAGGAAGGGTCTGAGGATTGGAATGGGAAGGAGTTGGATATCACATCTCATGCTATGGGAAGGGTCTCAGGTTTGGTATAAGCAGTGAGATATCACATCTCATGCTATAGGAAGTGTCTCAGGATTGGAATGGGAAGGAGTTGGATATCACATCTCATGTTATAGGAAGGATCTCAGGTTTGGTATAAGCATTGAGATATCACATCTCTGCTATCGGAAGGGTCTCAGGATTGGAATGGGAAGGAGTTGGATATTCCCATCTCATGTTATAGGAAGGGTCTCAGGTTTGGTATTAGAAGCATTGAGATATCACATCTCATGCTATAGGAAGGGTCTCAGGATTGGAATGGGAAGGACTTGGATATCACATCTCATGCTATAGGGAGGGTCTCAAGTTTGATATTAGAAGCTTTGAGATATCACATCTCATGATATCGGAAGGGTCTCAGGATTGGAATGGGAAGGAGTTGGATATCACGTCTCATGATAAAGGAAGGGTCTAAGGTTTGTAAGGGGAAGGATTTGGATATCACATCTCATGTTATATTACGGGTCTCAGGTTTGGTATTAGAAGCATTGAGATATCAAGTCTCATAGTATAGGAAGGGTCTCAGAATTGGAATGGGAAGGAGTTGGATATCACATCTCAAGCTATAGGAAGGGTCTCAGGATTGGAATGGGAAGGACTTGGATATCACATCTCATGCTATAGGAAGGCTCTCAGGTTTGGAAGGGGAAAGAGTTGGATATCACATTTCATGTTAGAGGTAGGATCTCAGGTTTTGTATTAGAGGCATTGAGATATCACATCTCATGCTATCAGAAGGGTCTCAGGAATGGAATGGGAAGGAGTTGGATATCACATCTCAGCTAAAGGGAGGGTCTCAGGTTTGGAAGGGGAAGGATTTGGATATCACATCTCATGTTATAGGAAGGATCTCAGGTTTGGTATTAGAAGCATTGAGATATCACATCTCATGCTATCGGAAGGATCTCAGGTTTGGTATTAGAAGCATTGAGATATCACATCTCATGCTATCAGAAGAGTCTCAGGATTGGAATAGGAAGGAGTTGGATATCACATCTCATGCTAAAGGGAGGGTCTCAGGTTTGGAAGGGGAAGGATTTGGATATCACATCTCATGTTATCGGAAGGATCTCACGTTTGGTATTAGAAGTATTGAGATATCATATCTCATGCTATAGGAAGGGTCTCAGGATTGGAATGGGAAGGAGTTGGATATCACATCTCATGCTATAGGGAGGGTCTCAGGATTGGAATGGGAAGGACTTAGATATCACATATCATGCTATAGGGAGGGTCTCAGTTTTGATATTAGAAGCATTGAGATATCACATCTCATGCTATCGGAAGTGTCTCAGGATTGGAATGGGAAGGAGTTGGATAGCACATTTCATGTTAGAGGAAGGATCTCAGGTTTGGTATTAGAAGCATTGAGATATCACATCTCATGCTATAGGAAGGGTCTCAGGATTGGAATGGGAAGCAGTTGGATATCACATCTCATGCTATAGGAAGGGTCTCAGGTTTGGTATAAGCATTGAGATATCAAATCTCATGCTATAGGACGGTTCTCAGGATTGGAATGGAAGGAGTTGGATATCACATCTCATGTTATAGGAAGGATCTCAGGTTTGGTATTAGAAGCATTGAGACATCACATCTCATGCTATAGGAAGGGTCTCAGGGTTGGAATGGGAAGGAGTTGGATATCACATCTCATCCAATAGGAAGGGTCTCAGGTTTGGAATGGGAAGGAATTGGATATCACATCTCATGTTATAGGAAGGATCTCAGGTTTGGTATTAGAAGCATTGAGATATCACATCTCATGCTATAGGAAGGGTCTCAGGATTGGAATGTGAAGGATTTGGATATCACATCTCATGCTAAAGGAAGGGTCTCAGGTTTGGTAGAAGCATTGAGATATCACGTCTCTGCTATCGGAAGGGTCTCAGGATTGGATTGGGAAGGAGTTGGATATCCCTTCTCATGCTATAGGAAGGGTCTCAGGATTTGAATGGCAAGGAGTTGGATATCACATCTCATGCCATAGGAAGGGTCTCAGGTTTGGTATAAGCATTGAGATATCACATCTCTGCTATCGGAAGGGTCTCAGGATTGGATTGGGAAGGAGTTGGATATCCCTTCTCATGCTATAGGAAGTGTCTCAGGTTGGAATGGGAAGGAGTTGGATATCACATCTCATGTTATAGGAAGGGTCTCAGGATTGGAATGGGAAGGATTTGGATATCACATCTCTTGCAATAGGAAGGGTCTCAGGATTGGAATGGGTAGGAGTTGGATATTACTTTCTTGCTATAGGAAGGGTCTAATGTTTGGAATGGGAAGGAGTTGGATATCACATATGCTATAGTTAGTGTCTCAGGTTTGGAACGGGAAGGAGTTGGATATCACATCTCATGTTATAGGAGGGTCTCAGGTTTGGTATAAGCATTGAGATATCACGTCTCTGCTATCGGAAGCGGTTCAGGATTGGAATGGGAAGGAGTTGGATATCCCATCTCATGTTATAGGAAGAGTCTCTGGTTTGTTATTAGAATCATTGAGATATCACATTGCATGCTGTAGGAAGGGTCTAAGGATTGGAATGGGATGGACTTGGATATAACATCTCATGCTATAGGTAGGCTCTCAGGTTTGGTATAAGCATTGAGATATCACATCTCATGCTATAGGAAGGGTCTCAGGATTGGAATGGGAAGGAATTGGATATCACATCTCATGCTATAGGAAGGGTCTCAGATTTGGTATAAGCATTGAGATATCACATCTCATGCTAAAGGAAGGGTCTCAGGATTGGAATGGGAAGGAGTTGTATATGAAATCTCAGGCCATAGGAAGGTTCTCAGGTTTGGTATAAGCATTGAGATATCACATCTCTGCTATCGGAAAGGTCTCAGGATTGGAATGGGAAGGAGTTGGATATCCCATCTCATGTTATAGGAAGGGTCTCAGGTTTGGTATTAGAAGCATAGAGATATCACATCTCATGCTATAGGAAGGGTCTCAGGATTGGAATGGGAAGGACTTGGATGTCACATCTCATGCTATAGGGAGGGTCTCAAGTTTGATATTAGAAGCATTGAGATAACAAATCTCATGATATCGGAAGGGTCTCAGGATTGGAATGGGAAGGAGTTGGATATCACATCTCATGATAAAGGAAGGGTCTAAGGTTTGGAAGGGGAAGGATTTGGATATCACATCTCATGTTATAGGACGGGTCTCAGGTTTGGTATTAGAAGCATTGAGATATCAAGTCTCATGGTATAAGAAGGGTCTCAGAATTGGAATGGGAAGGAGTTGGATATCACACCTCAAGCTATAGGAAGGGTCTCAGGATTGGAATGGGAAGGAGTTTGATATCACATCTCATGCCATAGTATGGGTCTCAGGTTTGGTAGAAACATTGGGATATCACATCTCATGCTATCGGAAGGGTATCAGTATTGGATTTGGAAGAAGTTGGATATCCCATCTCATGCTATAGGAAGGGTCTCAGGTTGGAATGGGAAGGAGTTGGATATCACATTTCATGTTATAGGAAGGGTCTCAGGATTGGAATGGGAAGGACTTGGATATTATATCTCATGCTATAGGACGGGTCTCAGGTTTGTTATTAGAATCATTGAGATATCATATTGCATGCTGTAGGAAGGGTCTAAGGATTGGAATGGGAAGGACCTGGATATCACATCTCAAGCTATAGATAGGCTCTTAGGTTTGGAAAGGGAAGGAGTTGGATATCACATTTCATGTTAGAGGAAGGATCTCAGGTTTGGTATTAGAAGCATTGAGATATCACATCTCATGCTATAGGAAGGGTCTCAGGATTGGAATGGGAAGTAGTTGGATATCACATCTCATGCTATAGGAAGGGTCTCAGGTTTGGTATAAGCATTGAGATATCAAATCTCATGCTATAGGACGGGTCTCAGGATTGGAATGGAAGGAGTTGGATATCACATCTCATGTTATAGGAAGGATCTCAAGTTTGGTATTAGAAGCATTGAGACATCACATCTCATGCTATAGGAAGGGTCTCAGGGTTGGAATGGGAAGGAGTTGGATATCACATCTCATGCTATAGGAAGGGTCTCAGGTTTGGTAGAAGCATTGAGATATCACGTCTCTGCTATTGGAAGGGTCTCAGGATTGGATTGGGAAGGAGTTGGATATCCCTTCTCATGCTATAGGAAGGGTCTCAGGATTTGAATGGCAAGGAGTTGGATATCACATCTCATGCCATAGGAAGGGTCTCAGGTTTGGTATAAGCATTGAGATATCACATCTCATGCTATAGGACGGGTCTCAGGATTGGAATGGAAGGAGTTGGCTATCACATCTCATGTTATAGGAAGGATCTCAAGTTTGGTATTAGAAGCATTGAGAAATCACATCTCATGCTATAGGAAGGGTCTCAGGGTTGGAATGGGAAGGAGTTGGATATCACAACTCATCCAATAGGAAGGGTCTCAGGTTTGGAATGGGAAGGAATTGGATATCACATCTCATGTTATAGGAAGGATCTCAGGTTTGGTATTAGAAGCATTGAGATATCACATCTCATGCTATAGGAAGGGTCTCAGGATTGGAATGGGAAGGAGTTGGATATCACATCTCATGCTATAGGAAGGGTCTCAGGTTTGGTAGAAGCATTGAGATATCACGTCTCTGCTATTGGAAGGGTCTCAGGATTGGAATGGGAAGGAGTTGGATATTCCCATCTCATGTTATAGGAAGGGTCTCAAGTTTGATATTAGAAGCTTTGCAATATCACATCTCATGATATCGGAAGGGTCTCAGGATTGGAATGGGAAGGAGTTGGATATCACATCTCATGATAAAGGAAGGGTCTAAGGTTTGGAAGGGGAAGGATTTGGATATCACATCTCATGTTATATTACGGGTCTCAGGTTTGGTATTAGAAGCATTGAGATATCAAGTCTCAGAGTATAGGAAGGGTCTCAGAATTGGAATGGGAAGGAGTTGGATATCACATCTCAAGCTATAGGAAGGGTCTCAGGATTGGAATGGGAAGGACTTGGATATCACATCTCATGCTATAGGAAGGCTCTCAGGTTTGGAAGGGGAAAGAGTTGGATATCACATTTCATGTTAGAGGTAGGATCTCAGGTTTGGTATTAGAGGCATTGAGATATCACATCTCATGCTATCGGAAGGGTCTCAGGAATGGAATGGGAAGGAGTTGGATATCACATCTCATGCTAAAGGGAGGGTCTCAGGTTTGGAAGGGGAAGGATTTGGATATCACATCTCATGTTATAGGAAGGATCTCAGGTTTGGTATTAGAAGCATTGAGATATCACATCTCATGCTATCGGAAGGATCTCAGGATTGGAATGGGAAGGAGTTGGATATCACATCTCATGCTATAGGAAGTGTCTCAGGATTGGAATGGGAAGGACTTGGATATCACATCTCATGCTATAGGTAGGGTCTCAAGTTTGATATTAGAAGCATTGAGATATCACATCTCATGCTATAGGAAGGGTCTGAGGATTGGAATGGGAAGGAGTTGGATATCACCTCTCATGCTATGGGAAGGGTCTCAGGTTTGGTATAAGCAGTGAGATATCACATCTCATGCTATAGGAGGTGTCTCAGGATTGGAATGGGAAGGAGTTGGATATCACATCTCATGTTATAGGAAGGATCTCAGGTTTGGATAAGCATTGAGATATCACATCTCTGCTATCGGAAGGGTCTCAGGATTGGAATGGGAAGGAGTTGGATATTCCCATCTCATGTTATAGGAAGGGTCTCAGGTTTGGTATTAGAAGCATTGAGATATCACATCTCATGCTATAGGAAGGGTCTCAGGATTGGAATGGGAAGGACTTGGATATCACATCTCATGCTATAGGGAGGGTCTCAAGTTTGATATTCGAAGCTTTGAGATATCACATCTCATGATATCGGAAGGGTCTCAGGATTGGAATGGGAAGGAGTTGGATATCACATCTCATGATAAAGGAAGGGTCTAAGGTTTGGAAGGGGAAGGATTTGGATATCACATCTCATGTTATATTACGGGTCTCACGTTTGGTATTAGAAGCATTGAGATATCAAATCTCATAGTATAGGAAGGGTCTCAGAATTGGAATGGGAAGGAGTTGGATATCACATCTCAAGCTATAGGAAGGGTCTCAGGTTTGGAAGGGGAAGGATTTGGATATCACATCTCATTTTATAGGAAGGATCTCAGGTTTGGTATTAGAAGCATTGAGATATCACATCTCATGCTATCGGAAGGATCTCAGGTTTGGTATTAGAAGCATTGAGATATCACATCTCATGCTATCAGAAGAGTCTCAGGATTGGAATAGGAAGGAGTTGGATATCACATCTCATGCTAAAGGGAGGGTCTCAGGTTTGGAAGGGGAAGGATTTGGATATCACATCTCATGTTATCGGAAGGATCTCAGGTTTGGTATTAGAAGCATTGAGATATCACATCTCATGCTATCGGAAGGATCTCAGGTTTGGTATTAGAAGCATTGAGATATCACATCTCATGCTATCAGAAGAGTCTCAGGATTGGAATAGGAAGGAGTTGGATATCACATCTCATGCTATAGGAAGGATCTCAGGATTGGAATGGGAAGGAGTTGGATATCACATCTCATGCTATAGGGAGGGTCTCAGGATTGGAATGGGAAGGACTTAGATATCACATATCATGCTATAGGGAGGGTCTCAGTTTTGATATTAGAAGCATTGAGATATCACATCTCATGCTATCGGAAGTGTCTCAGGATTGGAATGGGAAGGTGCTGGATATCACATCTCATGCTAAAGGAAGGGTCTCAGGTTTGGAACGGGAAGGATTTGGATATCACATCTCATGTTATAGGAAGGGTCTCAGGTTTGGTATAAGCATTGAGATATCACATCTCTGCTATCGGAAGTGTCTCAGGATTGGAATGGGAAGGAGTTGGATATCCCATCTCATGTTATAGGACGGGTCTCAGGTTTGTTATTAGAATCATTGAGATATCATATTGCATGCTGTAGGAAGGGTCTAAGGGTTGGAATGGGAAGGACTTGGATATCACATCTCATGCTATAGATAGGCTCTTAGGTTTGGAAAGGGAAGGAGTTGGATATCACATTTCATGTTAGAGGAAGGATCTCAGGTTTGGTATTAGAAGCATTGAGATATCACATCTCATGCTATAGGAAGGGTCTCAGGATTGGAATGGGAAGCAGTTGGATATCACATCTCATGCTATAGGAAGGGTCTCAGGTTTGGTATAAGCATTGAGATATCACATCTCATGCTATAGGACGGGTCTCAGGATTGGAATGGAAGGAGTTGGATATCACATCTCATGTTATAGGAAGGATCTCAGGTTTGGTATTAGAAGCATTGAGACATCACATCTCATGCTATAGGAAGGGTCTCAGGGTTGGAATGGGAAGGAGTTGGATATCACATCTCATCCAATAGGAAGGGTCTCAGGTTTGGAATGGGAAGGAATTGGATATCACATCTCATGTTATAGGAAGGATCTCAGGTTTGGTATTAGAAGCATTGAGATATCACATCTCATGCTATAGGAAGGGTCTCAGGATTGGAATGTGAAGGATTTGGATATCACATCTCATGCTAAAGGAAGGGTCTCAGGTTTGGTAGAAGCATTGAGATATCACGTCTCTGCTATCGGAAGGGTCTCAGGATTGGATTGGGAAGGAGTTGGATATCACATCTCATGCCATAGGAAGGGTCTCAGGTTTGGATTGGGAAGGAGTTGGATATCCCTTCTCATGCTATAGGAAGTGTCTCAGGTTGGAATGGGAAGGAGTTGGATATCACATCTCATGTCATAGGAAGGATCTCAGGTTTGGATAAGCATTGAGATATCACATCTCTGCTATCGGAAGGGTCTCAGGATTGGAATGGGAAGGAGTTGGATATTCCCATCTCATGTTATAGGAAGGGTCTCAGGTTTGGTATTAGAAGCATTGAGATATCACATCTCATGCCATAGGAAGGGTCTCAAGTTTGATATTAGAAGCTTTGAGATATCTCATCTCATGATATCGGAAGGGTCTCAGGATTGGAATGGGAAGGAGTTGGATATCACATCTCATGATAAAGGAAGGGTCTAAGGTTTGGAAGGGGAAGGATTTGGATATCACATCTCATGTTATATTACGGGTCTCACGCTTGGTATTAGAAGCATTGAGATATCAAGTCTCATAGTATAGGAAGGGTCTCAGAATTGGAATGGGAAGGAGTTGGATATCACATCTCAAGCTATAGGAAGGGTCTCAGGATTGGAATGGGAAGGACTTGGATATCACATCTCATGCTATAGGAAGGCTCTCAGGTTTGGAAGGGGAAAGAGTTGGATATCACATTTCATGTTAGAGGTAGGATCTCAGGTTTGGTATTAGAGGCATTGAGATATCACATTTCATGCTATCAGAAGGGTCTCAGGAATGGAATGGGAAGGAGTTGGATATCACATCTCATGCTAAACGGAGGGTCTCAGGTTTGGTAGAAGCATTGAGATATCACATCTCATGCTATAGGAAGGGTCTCAGGTTTGGTATTAGAAGCATTGAGATATCACATCTCATGCTATCGGAAGGATCTCAGGTTTGGTATTAGAAGCATTGAGATATCACATCTCATGCTATCAGAAGAGTCTCAGGATTGGAATAGGAAGGAGTTGGATATCACATCTCATGCTAAAGGGAGGGTCTCAGGTTTGGTAGAAGCATTGAGATATCACATCTCATGTTATAGGAAGGATCTCAGGTTTGGTATTAGAAGCATTGAGATATCACATCTCATGCTATCGGAAGGATCTCAGGTTTGGTATTAGAAGCATTGAGATATCACATCTCATGCTATCAGAAGAGTCTCAGGATTGGAATAGGAAGGAGTTGGATATCACATCTCATGCTAAAGGGAGGGTCTCAGGTTTGGAAGGGGAAGGATTTGGATATCACATCTCATGTTATCGGAAGGATCTCACGTTTGGTATTAGAAGTATTGAGATATCATATCTCATGCTATAGGAAGGTTCTCAGGATTGGAATGGGAAGGAGTTGGATATCACATCTCATGCTATAGGGAGGGTCTCAGGTTTGGTATAAGCATTGAGGTATCACATCTCATGCTATAGGACGGGTCTCAGGATTGGAATGGAAGGAGTTGGATATCACATCTCATGTTATAGGAAGGATCTCAGGTTTGGTATTAGAAGCATTGAGACATCACATCTCATGCTATAGGAAGGGTCTCAGGGTTGGAATGGGAAGCAGTTGGATATCACATCTCATGCTATAGGAAGGGTCTCAGGTTTGGTATAAGCATTGAGATATCACATCTCATGCTATAGGACGGGTCTCAGGATTGGAATGGAAGGAGTTGGATATCACATCTCATCCAATAGGAAGGGTCTCAGGTTTGGAATGGGAAGGAATTGGATATCACATCTCATGTTATAGGAAGGCTCTCAGGTTTGGTATTAGAAGCATTGAGATATCACATCTCATGCTATAGGAAGGGTCTCAGGATTGGAATGTGAAGGATTTGGATATCACATCTCATGCTAAAGGAAGGGTCTCAGGTTTGGTAGAAGCATTGAGATATCACGTCTCTGCTATCGGAAGGGTCTCAGGATTGGATTGGGAAGGAGTTGGATATCACATCTCATGCCATAGGAAGGGTCTCAGGTTTGGTATAAGCATTGAGATATCACATCTCTGCTATCGGAAGGGTCTCAGGATTGGATTGGGAAGGAGTTGGATATCCCTTCTCATGCTATAGGAAGTGTCTCAGGTTGGAATGGGAAGGAGTTGGATATCACATCTCATGTTATAGGAAGGATCTCAGGTTTGGATAAGCATTGAGATATCACATCTCTGCTATCGGAAGGGTCTCAGGATTGGAATGGGAAGGAGTTGGATATTCTCATCTCATGTTATAGGAAGGGTCTCAGGTTTGGTATTAGAAGCATTGAGATATCACATCTCATGCTATAGGAAGGGTCTCAGGATTGGAATGGGAAGGACTTGGATATCACATCTCATGCTATAGGGAGGGTCTCAAGTTTGATATTAGAAGCTTTGAGATATCACATCTCATGATATCGGAAGGGTCTCAGGATTGGAATGGGAAGGAGTTGGATATCACATCTCATGATAAAGGAAGGGTCTAAGGTTTGGAAGGGGAAGGATTTGGATATCACATCTCATGTTATATTATGGGTCTCACGTTTGGTATTAGAAGCATTGAGATATCAAGTCTCATAGTATAGGAAGGGTCTCAGAATTGGAATGGGAAGGAGTTGGATATCACATCTCAAGCTATAGGAAGGGTCTCAGGATTGGAATGGGAAGGACTTGGATATCACATCTCATGCTATAGGAAGGCTCTCGGGTTTGGAAGGGGAAAGAGTTGGATATCACATTTCATGTTAGAGGTAGGATCTCAGGTTTGGTATTAGAGGCATTGAGATATCACATTTCATGCTATCAGAAGGGTCTCAGGAATGGAATGGGAAGGAGTTGGATATCACATCTCATGCTAAAGGGAGGGTCTCAGGTTTGGAAGGGGAAGGATTTGGATATCACATCTCATGTTATAGGAAGGGTCTCAGGTTTGGTATTAGAAGCATTGAGATATCACATCTCTGCTATCGGAAGTGTCTCAGGATTGGAATGGGAAGGAGTTGGATATCCCATCTCATGTTATAGGACGGGTCTCAGGTTTGTTATTAGAATCATTGAGATATCATATTGCATGCTGTAGGAAGGGTCTAAGGGTTGGAATGGGAAGGACTTGGATATCACATCTCATGCTATAGATAGGCTCTTAGGTTTGGAAAGGGAAGGAGTTGGATATCACATTTCATGTTAGAGGAAGGATCTCAGGTTTGGTATTAGAAGCATTGAGATATCACATCTCATGCTATAGGAAGGGTCTCAGGATTGGAATGGGAAGCAGTTGGATATCACATCTCATGCTATAGGAAGGGTCTCAGGTTTGGTATAAGCATTGAGATATCACATCTCATGCTATAGGACGGGTCTCAGGATTGGAATGGAAGGAGTTGGATATCACATCTCATGTTATAGGAAGGATCTCAGGTTTGGTATTAGAAGCATTGAGACATCACATCTCATGCTATAGGAAGGGTCTCAGGGTTGGAATGGGAAGCAGTTGGATATCACATCTCATGCTATAGGAAGGGTCTCAGGTTTGGTATAAGCATTGAGATATCACATCTCATGCTATAGGACGGGTCTCAGGATTGGAATGGAAGGAGTTGGATATCACATTTCATGTTAGAGGAAGGATCTCAGGTTTGGTATTAGAAGCATTGAGATATCACATCTCATGCTATAGGAAGGGTCTCAGGATTGGAATGGGAAGCAGTTGGATATCACATCTCATGCTATAGGAAGGGTCTCAGGTTTGGTATAAGCATTGAGATATCACATCTCATGCTATAGGACGGGTCTCAGGATTGGAATGGGAAGGAATTGGATATCACATCTCATGTTATAGGAAGGATCTCAGGTTTGGTATTAGAAGCATTGAGATATCACATCTCATGCTATAGGAAGGGTCTCAGGATTGGAATGTGAAGGATTTGGATATCACATCTCATGCTAAAGGAAGGGTCTCAGGTTTGGTAGAAGCATTGAGATATCACGTCTCTGCTATCGGAAGGGTCTCAGGATTGGATTGGGAAGGAGTTGGATATCACATCTCATGCCTTAGGAAGGGTCTCAGGTTTGGTATAAGCATTGAGATATCACATCTCTGCTATCGGAAGGGTCTCAGGATTGGATTGGGAAGGAGTTGGATATCCCTTCTCATGCTATAGGAAGTGTGTCAGGTTGGAATGGGAAGGAGTTGGATATCACATCTCATGTTATAGGAAGGATCTCAGGTTTGGATAAGCATTGAGATATCACATCTCTGCTATCGGAAGGGTCTCAGGATTGGAATGGGAAGGAGTTGGATATTCCCATCTCATGTTATAGGAAGGGTCTCAGGTTTGGTATTAGAAGCATTGAGATATCACATCTCATGCTATAGGAAGGGTCTCAGGATTGGAATGGGAAGGACTTGGATATCACATCTCATGCTATAGGGAGGGTCTCAAGTTTGATATTAGAAGCTTTGAGATATCACATCTCATGATATCGGAAGGGTCTCAGGATTGGAATGGGAAGGAGTTGGATATCACATCTCATGATAAAGGAAGGGTCTAAGGTTTGGAAGGGGAAGGATTTGGATATCACATCTCATGTTATATTACGGGTCTCACGTTTGGTATTAGAAGCATTGAGATATCAAGTCTCATAGTATAGGAAGGGTCTCAGAATTGGAATGGGAAGGAGTTGGATATCACATCTCAAGCTCTAGGAAGGGTCTCAGGATTGGAATGGGAAGGACTTGGATATCACATCTCATGCTATAGGAAGGCTCTCAGGTTTGGAAGGGGAAAGAGTTGGATATCACATTTCATGTTAGAGGTAGGATCTCAGGTTTGGTATTAGAGGCATTGAGATATCACATTTCATGCTATCAGAAGGGTCTCAAGAATGGAATGGGAAGGAGTTGGATATCACATCTCATGCTAAAGGGAGGGTCTCAGGTTTGGAAGGGGAAGGATTTGGATATCACATCTCATGTTATAGGAAGGATCTCAGGTTTGGTATTAGAAGCATTGAGATATCACATCTCATGCTATCGGAAGGATCTCAGGTTTGGTATTAGAAGCATTGAGATATCACATCTCATGCTATCAGAAGAGTCTCAGGATTGGAATAGGAAGGAGTTGGATATCACATCTCATGCTAAAGGGAGGGTCTCAGGTTTGGAAGGGGAAGGATTTGGATATCACATCTCATGTTATCGGAAGGATCTCACGTTTGGTATTAGAAGTATTGAGATATCATATCTCATGCTATAGGAAGGGTCTCAGGATTGGAATGGGAAGGAGTTGGATATCACATCTCATGCTATAGGGAGGGTCTCAGGATTGGAATGGGAAGGACTTAGATATCACATATCATGCTATAGGGAGGGTCTCAGTTTTGATATTAGAAGCATTGAGATATCACATCTCATGCTAGCGGAAGTGTCTCAGGATTGGAATGGGAAGGTGCTGGATATCACATCTCATGCTAAAGGAAGGGTCTCAGGTTTGGAACGGGAAGGATTTGAATATCACATCTCATGTTATAGGAAGGGTCTCAGGTTTGGTATAAGCATTGAGATATCACATCTCTGCTATCGGAAGTGTCTCAGGATTGGAATGGGAAGGAGTTGGATATCCCATCTCATGTTATAGGACGGGTCTCAGGTTTGTTATTAGAATCATTGAGATATCATATTGCATGCTGTAGGAAGGGTCTAAGGGTTGGAATGGGAAGGACTTGGATATCACATCTCATGCTATAGATAGGCTCTTAGGTTTGGAAAGGGAAGGAGTTGGATATCACATTTCATGTTAGAGGAAGGATCTCAGGTTTGGTATTAGAAGCATTGAGATATCATATCTCATGCTATAGGAAGGGTCTCAGGATTGGAATGGGAAGCAGTTGGATATCACATCTCATGCTATAGGAAGGGTCTCAGGTTTGGATAAGCATTGAGATATCACATCTCTGCTATCGGAAGGGTCTCAGGATTGGAATGGGAAGGAGTTGGATATTCTCATCTCATGTTATAGGAAGGGTCTCAGGTTTGGTATTAGAAGCATTGAGATATCACATCTCATGCTATAGGAAGGGTCTCAGGATTGGAATGGGAAGGACTTGGATATCACATCTCATGCTATAGGGAGGGTCTCAAGTTTGATATTAGAAGCTTTGAGATATCACATCTCATGATATCGGAAGGATCTCAGGTTTGGTATTTGAAGCATTGAGATATCACATCTCATGCTATCAGAAGAGTCTCAGGATTGGAATAGGAAGGAGTTGGATATCACATCTCATGCTAAAGGGAGGGTCTCAGGTTTGGAAGGGGAAGGATTTGGATATCACATCTCATGTTATCGGAAGGATCTCACGTTTGGTATTAGAAGTATTGAGATATCATATCTCATGCTATAGGAAGGGTCTCAGGATTGGAATGGGAAGGAGTTGGATATCACATCTCATGCTATAGGGAGGGTCTCAGGATTGGAATGGGAAGGACTTAGATATCACATATCATGCTATAGGGAGGGTCTCAGTTTTGATATTAGAGGCATTGAGATATCACATTTCATGCTATCAGAAGGGTCTCAGGAATGGAATGGGAAGGAGTTGGATATCACATCTCATGCTAAAGGGAGGGTCTCAGGTTTGGAAGGGGAAGGATTTGGATATCACATCTCATGTTATAGGAAGGGTCTCAGGTTTGTTATTAGAAGCATTGAGATATCACATCTCTGCTATCGGAAGTGTCTCAGGATTGGAATGGGAAGGAGTTGGATATCCCATCTCATGTTATAGGACGGGTCTCAGGTTTGTTATTAGAATCATTGAGATATCATATTGCATGCTGTAGGAAGGGTCTAAGGGTTGGAATGGGAAGGACTTGGATATCACATCTCATGCTATAGATAGGCTCTTAGGTTTGGAAAGGGAAGGAGTTGGATATCACATTTCATGTTAGAGGAAGGATCTCAGGTTTGGTATTAGAAGCATTGAGATATCACATCTCATGCTATAGGAAGGGTCTCAGGATTGGAATGGGAAGCAGTTGGATATCACATCTCATGCTATAGGAAGGGTCTCAGGTTTGGTATAAGCATTGAGATATCACATCTCATGCTATAGGACGGGTCTCAGGATTGGAATGGAAGGAGTTGGATATCACATCTCATGTTATAGGGAGGATCTCAGGTTTGGTATTAGAAGCATTGAGGCACCACATCTCATGCTATAGGAAGGGTCTCAGGGTTGGAATGGGAAGCAGTTGGATATCACATCTCATGCTATAGGAAGGGTCTCAGGTTTGGTATAAGCATTGAGATATCACATCTCATGCTATAGGACGGGTCTCAGGACTGGAATGGAAGGAGTTGGATATCACATTTCATGTTAGAGGAAGGATCTCAGGTTTGGTATTAGAAGCATTGAGATATCACATCTCATGCTATAGGAAGGGTCTCAGGATTGGAATGGGAAGCAGTTGGATATCACATCTCATGCTATAGGAAGGGTCTCAGGTTTGGTATAAGCAATGAAATATCACATCTCATGCTATAGGACGGGTCTCAGGATTGGAATGGGAAGGAATTGGATATCACATCTCATGTTATAGGAAGGATCTCAGGTTTGGTATTAGAAGCATTGAGATATCACATCTCATGCTATAGGAAGGGTCTCAGGTTTGGAATGTGAAGGATTTGGATATCACATCTCATGCTAAAGGAAGGGTCTCAGGTTTGGTAGAAGCATTGAGATATCACGTCTCTGCTATCGGAAGGGTCTCAGGATTGGATTGGGAAGGAGTTGGATATCACATCTCATGCCATAGGAAGGGTCTCAGGTTTGGTATAAGCATTGAGATATCACATCTCTGCTATCGGAAGGGTCTCAGGATTGGATTGGGAAGGAGTTGGATATCCCTTCTCATGCTATAGGAAGTGTCTCAGGTTGGAATGGGAAGGAGTTGGATATCACATCTCATGTTATAGGAAGGATCTCAGGTTTGGATAAGCATTGAGATATCACATCTCTGCTATCGGAAGGGTCTCAGGATTGGAATGGGAAGGAGTTGGATATTCCCATCTCATGTTATAGGAAGGGTCTCAGGTTTGGTATTAGAAGCATTGAGATATCACATCTCATGCTATAGGAAGGGTCTCAGGATTGGAATGGGAAGGACTTGGATATCACATCTCATGCTATAGGGAGGGTCTCAAGTTTGATATTAGAAGCTTTGAGATATCACATCTCATGATATCGGAAGGGTCTCAGGATTGGAATGGGAAGGAGTTGGATATCACATCTCATGATAAAGGAAGGGTCTAAGGTTTGGAAGGGGAAGGATTTGGATATCACATCTCATGTTGTATTACGGGTCTCACGTTTGGTATTAGAAGCATTGAGATATCAAGTCTCATAGTATAGGAAGGGTCTCAGAATTGGAATGGGAAGGAGTTGGATATCACATCTCAAGCTCTAGGAAGGGTCTCAGGATGGGAATGGGAAGGACTTGGATATCACATCTCATGCTATAGGAAGGCTCTCAGGTTTGGAAGGGGAAAGAGTTGGATATCACATTTCATGTTAGAGGTAGGATCTCAGGTTTGGTATTAGAGGCATTGAGATATCACATTTCATGCTATCAGAAGGGTCTCAGGAATGGAATGGGAAGGAGTTGGATATCACATCTCATGCTAAAGGGAGGGTCTCAGGTTTGGAAGGGGAAGGATTTGGATATCACATCTCATGTTATAGGAAGGATCTCAGGTTTGGTATTAGAAGCATTGAGATATCACATCTCATGCTATCGGAAGGATCTCAGGTTTGGTATTAGAAGCATTGAGATATCACATCTCATGCTATCAGAAGAGTCTCAGGATTGGAATAGGAAGGAGTTGGATATCACATCTCATGCCATAGGAAGGGTCTCAGGTTTGGTATAAGCATTGAGATATCACATCTCTGCTATCGGAAGGGTCTCAGGATTGGAATGGGAAGGAGTTGGATATTCGCATCTCATGTTATAGGAAGGGTCTCAGGTTTGGTATTAGAAGCATTGAGATATCACATCTCATGCTATAGGAAGGGTCTCAGGATTGGAATGGGAAGGACTTGGATATCACATCTCATGCTATAGGGAGGGTCTCAAGTTTGATATTAGAAGCTTTGAGATATCACATGTCATGATATCGGAAGGGTCTCAGGATTGGAATGGGAAGGAGTTGGATATCACATCTCATGATAAAGGAAGGGTCTAAGGTTTGGAAGGGGAAGGATTTGGATATCACATCTCATGTTATATTACGGGTCTCAGGTTTGGTATTAGAAGTATTGAGATATCAAGTCTCAGAGTATAGGAAGGGTCTCAGAATTGGAATGGGAAGGAGTTGGATATCACATCTCAAGCTATAGGAAGGGTCTCAGGATTGGAATGGGAAGGACTTGGATATCACATCTCATGCTATTGGAAGGCTCTCAGGTTTGGAAGGGGAAAGAGTTGGATATCACATTTCATGTTAGAGGTAGGATCTCAGGTTTGGTATTAGAGGCATTGAGATATCACATCTCATGCTATCAGAAGGGTCTCAGGAATGGAATGGGAAGGAGTTGAATATCACATTTCATGCTAAAGGGAGGGTCTCAGGTTTGGAAGGGGAAGGATTTGGATATCACATCTCATGTTATAGGAAGGATCTCAGGTTTGGTATTAGAAGCATTGAGATATCACATCTCATGCTATCGGAAGGATCTCAGGTTTGGTATTAGAAGCATTGAGATATCACATCTCATGCTATCAGAAGGGTCTCAGGATTGGAATGGGAAGGAGTTGGATATCACATCTCATGCTAAAGGGAGGGTCTCAGGTTTGGAAGGGGAAGGATTTGGATATCACATCTCATGTTATCGGAAGGATCTCACGTTTGGTATTAGAAGTATTGAGATATCATATCTCATGCTATAGGAAGGGTCTCAGGATTGGAATGGGAAAGAGTTGGATATCAGATCTCATGCTATAGGGAGTGTCTCAGGATTGGAATGGGAAGGACTTAGATATCACATATCATGCTATAGGGAGGGTCTCAGTTTTGATATTAGAAGCATTGAGATATCACATCTCATGCTATCGGAAGTGTCTCAGGATTGGAATGGGAAGGAGCTGGATATCACATCTCATGCTAAAGGAAGGGTCTCAGGTTTGGAACGGGAAGGATTTGGATATCACATCTCATGTTATAGGAAGGGTCTCAGGTTTGGTATAAGCATTGAGATATCACATCTCTGCTATCGGCAGTGTCTCAGGATTGGAATGGGAAGGAGTTGGATATCCCATCTCATGTTATAGGACGGGTCTCAGGTTTGTTATTAGAATCATTGAGATATCATATTGCATGCTGTAGGAAGGGTCTAAGGGTTGGAATGGGAAGGACTTGGATATCACATCTCATGCTATAGATAGGCTCTTAGGTTTGGAAAGGGAAGGAGTTGGATATCACATTTCATGTTAGAGGAAGGATCTCAGGTTTGGTATTAGAAGCATTGAGATATCACATCTCATGCTATAGGAAGGGTCTCAGGATTGGAATGGGAAGTAGTTGGATATCACATCTCATGCTATAGGAAGGGTCTCAGGTTTGGTATAAGCATTGAGATATCATATCTCATGCTATAAGACGGGTCTCAGGATTGGAATGGAAGGAGTTGGATATCACATCTCATGTTATAGGAAGGATCTCAGGTTTGGTATTAGAAGCATTGAGACATCACATCTCATGCTATAGGAAGGGTCTCAGGGTTGGAATGGGAAGGAGTTGGATATCACATCTCATCCAATAGGAAGGGTCTCAGGTTTGGAATGGGAAGGAATTGGATATCACATCTCATGTTATAGGAAGGATCTCAGGTTTGGTATTAGAAGCATTGAGATATCACATCTCATGCTATAGGAAGGGTCTCAGGATTGGAATGTGAAGGATTTGGATATCACATCTCATGCTAAAGGAAGAGTCTCAGGTTTGGTAGAAGCATTGAGATATCACGTCTCTGCTATCGGAAGGGTCTCAGGATTGGATTGGGAAGGAGTTGGATATCCCTTCTCATGCTATAGGAAGGGTCTCAGGATTTGAATGGCAAGGAGTTGGATATCACATCTCATGCCATAGGAAGGGTCTCAGGTTTGGTATAAGCATTGAGATATCACATCTCTGCTATCGGAAGGGTCTCAGGATTGGATTGGGAAGGAGTTGGATATCCCTTCTCATGCTATAGGAAGTGTCTCAGGTTGGAATGGGAAGGAGTTGGATATCACATCTCATGTTATAGGAAGGGTCTCAGGATTGGAATGGGAAGGATTTGGATATCACATCTCTTGCTATAGGAAGGGTCTCAGGATTGGAATGGGTAGGAGTTGGATATTACTTTCTTGCTATAGGAAGGGTCTCATGTTTGGAATGGGAAGGAGTTGGATATCACTTATGCTATAGTTAGTGTCTCAGGTTTGGAACAGGAAGGAGTTGGATATCGCATCTCATGTTATAGTAAGAGTCTCTGGTTTGGTATTAAAATCATTGAGATATCCCATCGCATGCTGTAGGAAGGGTCTAAGGATTGGAATGGGATGGACTTGGATATCACATCTCATGCTATAGGTAGGCTCTCAGGTTTGGTATAAGCATTGAGATATCACATCTCATGCTATAGGAAGGGTCTCAGGATTGGAATGGGAAGGATTTGGATATCACATCTCATGCTGTAGGAAGGGTCTCAGATTTGGTATAAGCATTGAGATATCACATCTCATGCTAAAGGAAGGGTCTCAGGATTGGAATGGGAAGGAGTTGTACATGACATCTCAGGCCATAGGAAGGGTCTCAGGTTTGGTATAAGCATTGAGATATCACATCTCTGCTATCGGAAGGGTCTCAGGATTGGAATGGGAAGGAGTTGGATATCCCATCTCATGTTATAGGAAGGGTCTCAGGTTTGGTATTAGAAGCATAGAGATATCACATCTCATGCTATAGGAAGGGTCTCAGGATTGGAATGGGAAGGACTTGGATGTCACATCTCATGCTATAGGGAGGGTCTCAAGTTTGATATTAGAAGCATTGAGATAACAAATCTCATGATATCGGAAGGGTCTCAGGATTGGAATGGGAAGGAGTTGGATACCACATCTCATGATAAAGGAAGGGTCTAAGGTTTGGAAGGGGAAGGATTTGGATATCACATCTCATGTTATAGGACGGGTCTCAGGTTTGGTATTAGAAGCATTGAGATATCAAGTCTCATGGTATAAGAAGGGTCTCAGAATTGGAATGGGAAGGAGTTGGATATCACACCTCAAGCTATAGGAAGGGTCTCAGGATTGGAATGGGAAGGAGTTTGATATCACATCTCATGCCATAGTATGGGTCTCAGGTTTGGTAGAAGCATTGGGATATCACATCTCATGCTATCGGAAGGGTATCAGTATTGGATTTGGAAGAAGTTGGATATCCCATCTCATGCTATATGAAGGGTCTCAGGTTGGAATGGGAAGGAGTTGGATATCACATTTCATGTTATAGGAAGGGTCTCAGGATTGGAATGGGAAGGACTTGGATATCATATCTCATACTATAGGACGGGTCTCAGGTTTGTTATTAGAATCATTGAGATATCATATTGCATGCTGTAGGAAGGGTCTAAGGATTGGAATGGGAAGGACTTGGATATCACATCTCATGCTATAGATAGGCTCTTAGGTTTGGAAAGGGAAGGAGTTGGATATCACATTTCATGTTAGAGGAAGGATCTCAGGTTTGGTATTAGAAGCATTGAGATATCACATCTCATGCTATAGGAAGGGTCTCAGGATTGGAATGGGAAGTAGTTGGATATCACATCTCATGCTATAGGAAGGGTCTCAGGTTTGGTATAAGCATTGAGATATCACATCTCATGCTATAGGACGGGTCTCAGGATTGGAATGGGAAGGAGTTGGATATTCCCATCTCATGTTATAGGAAGGGTCTCAGGTTTGGTATTAGAAGCATTGAGATATCACATCTCATGCTATAGGAAGGGTCTCAGGATTGGAATGGGAAGGACTTGGATATCACATCTCATGCTATAGGGAGGGTCTCAAGTTTGATATTAGAAGCTTTGAGATATCACATCTCATGATATCGGAAGGGTCTCAGGATTGGAATGGGAAGGAGTTGGATATCACATCTCATGATAAAGGAAGTGTTAGGAAAGATTTCGCAATTGTAGGCAATTTTCCTTCCATGTGGCAACCCCTAAACTTTTTGCTGTTGTTTTTCACCTTGTTCTTGACTTTGCCAGAGAAGTGCAGCCTTCTGCTGCACTCCTCTGGGCTTTCGCTCCTTTTCTTATGGGGAAACTGACATGCCCTTAAGACAGTCAGTACCGGGGAACGCTGTTTCCCGTAGTTTCTTTTATCGTGTTGCGGCTTTAGTGCAACATGACACAAGAGGGCACTGTAAGCTAAATTACAGCTCTCTTGGGTCTCTAGCCTTCTACAGGCCCTAGATACTTGTTTAGGATTGTATTTGATCGGTGCAAGTCATTCAGGGACTGGAATGGTGGCAGCGATCGTTTTGTGTATTTTGAGCTCCCTTTGCCGTTCTGAGCGCATTTTTCGCGCTGAACCCAAAATGGTGGCCTAGCTCCCAAAATGGCCAGACCACGAGGCTCCTTTGTCCTGTCCACTGACCGTCTTGCTCCCTTCACCTTCCCCAGGTCGAGCGACCCGGGGCCTTCCTTATTTGGGCATGTACTTTCCCGCGAAACACGGATGCTTTCGCAGGCTTCTACATGTCTTTTGTGTGCCTCCAGGGTGTGGGCTGGGATGTCTGGTCCCAATACACATCCTGGGTGCCAGAGAGTCTAGGGTAGTGTGAATGCCTGGGACCACCGTGGTCCGTGATTGGTCCACGTATGGTATGTGTGTTGATGAGCGGATCTCCCATTGGCTCCCCTCTGTTTTGGCGCGAAAGGAACCGTGGATAAGAGGGGGCTGGAAACACCACTACCATGTCGATCTCCTGAGTTCTCACGAACGAAGGAATACAGGAGCCAAGTATCCTGCAACCAAGAGGCTGGACCGAGGAATCGCTGGTGACCCGCTGAAGGACTCCTCCTTTGCACTGCTGTCGTCCTGTGAAACCCTTTCCTCCTTTGATCAAACCAGAAGGCCTGTACTGGTGCTTCGACCTTTGGAATAGCAGGAACAGCTATTCCCGGCGACTTCATCATCTCCTGCCAAGTAAGCCTTCGGAAGTGTCTCTGGGCCATCCAGTTGACTGACCAGCTTACAAGGGAGTCCTGCTCTGTAACCGCCGCCAGGTTGTGTTGTATCCCGAGTCCTTGCCACTCTCCCACGCTTCGTGCACTTGGCGTTCCCAGGTCTGAAGGGAGGAGTGTACATTTGGCTCGGATACACATGGCCGCTCCGTTGCCCTGCGGTGGTGACAAAACTGTGCAGGTTTCTTCGATTGGGACGTCTTTTTGCTCTACACGACTACGAGGCATTTCCCGACTCTTCTGAACCTGCCAGCTGCTGAAACTAACGTGGAGAAGCCTGGGTCTGCTTGTATCGGGGACCGGTGAGTAGTTTAGCTAGGATCTGGTCGCCCTCCTGCAGTAGCCCATTGCTTTTCCCCACTGTGTAAAAACAGCACCCTTTTGTCCGTACTCGCGCTCTGCTTCTGCTCGCTGTGGAGGCTGCGCTTGAGTCGCGGAACCTGTTCTTCTTCTGTGGTGCACTAACCCGAACTGCCTGACTTCCTCCGAAGAGCTTCTCCTTTTGCCCGTTGGCACCAGCGTGGGCAGGTACTTTGAGCACAAGGCTCCACTCTTCGCAGGGCTCGGACTTCCATCTAGTTAGGTGCCTCTGAAGGCGAACTGAGTCTAAAACATTGTCGCACTGCCTGTTTTCCTTCCCTTGCAGGTGGACTACACATTTCGTGCCTCTAATGCTTGAGACTGTCGTGTTTGTATATATATTGTGTTGATATGGTATGTGTTGGCTTAATATTGTGATATTGTGATTTTCTCGCTACGGTCGTTGTTTTAAAGGCCTTAAAATAAATGTGTTTATATTTTTGATATAACACCTGTTTGGAGTAGTTTGTAAGCGCTCTTGCTTTGTGTGCTCATTGCGGGCTTTCAGTCACCCTCACCCCTCTTGAGACCTAGTCTTGACCGCCGCGATCGCTACCTTGATTGGTCTGGCTCGTCCAGAGGTTACCCTGTACCAAGTAATTAGGTTGGCCTTCTGAACTTCTGCGCCACCAGAACAGAGTTCAGAAATCCGTCTTAACAAATTGGTGTACAGCGGTGGGATACGACTGAAGGTATCCAGTGTTGCGCACGAACTAAGGCATTTCAGGTTATTCCAACCAGGACACGTAGTGAATTGTTGTAGTATAACTTTAAAAAGGCCATAGTCCTATCTAACAGTATGGAAACAAATACCTTGTTAACTTTAAATGCTTCCAAATCAGAAACATTGAAGAAGATGTGTGCGGAGAGAGGTGTTTCCTCTCAAGGCACGAAATTGGAAATGATCCAAAGAATCGTGGCGTGGCAAGAAGCGCAGCTTGACGCTATAACTTCTGAGGACAGTGCGGAAGGTGGTGGGCTGCTCTCACTGGTAGAACCGACGGTTCTGCCGCCGCACTGATCCATCGCGACCACGAGGACAGGGAGGACGAGATGTCTAATGTTTCCTCTGCCAGTGCTGATGGGGAGGCTATGCTTGAATTCAAGAAGCAAGAGCTGCGGTTTAGGCAGCAGGAGCTTGAATTCAGCATAGCCAAACTAAAAATCGAACAGGCAGAAAAACAAAAAGACAGGGATCACCAGTTGGAACTGGCCAAGCTTCAGTTTGCAAATGGGTCCAAGGGTCCTGGACATGGGTCTGGGGCCTCCTCTCATCCACGATTTCCGAAAGATCTGCTCAGTGTGTATGAAGAAAGGAATGACATTATGGACTGGCTGAATGCGTTTGAGTATGCATGCGAGGTTCAAGAAGTTGACAATGCTGATAAGATTGCGTGGTTGCTCAGTAGACTGCCCCATTCTGGCTGTAGTGCCATCATGGAAATGTCGAAGGCTGAGCGAGCTGATTTCGCAATGTTAAAGCAAACTCTCATTTTAAAGTTTGGGAAGACTCCGGCCCAATATTTAAAGCGTTTTCGAGAGTATAAGAAAAAGGAAGGTGGTACTTGGGTATCTTATGTCGCTGAATCCTTGAAAAACGTAACTGGCTGGGTCGAAGGTTATAAGGTTTCTACCTTCGAAGGCATGATAAATCTTGTCATGCTGGAACACATTTTTGCTTCTTCTTCCCCGGAGCTTAAGCAGCATTTGGCCTATTCGAAGGAGATAGATCCTAAGAAGCTGGCCATTGCAGCAGACTTATGGGTGTCACATCGAGTGTCCCATAAGGACAAAACTCATCCTGGTAAGCAGGAGGAAGGGAAAAAGTCCAAACATATGGAGGGTGGAGAATCTGCTAAATCTTCTTCCCATAAGGGCCACAAAAAGAAAAACAAGGGTAAGACACAAGATAACTCACAGGGTAGTGGAGGTCAGCCTCCGAAACAGAACTCTGGTTACAATAAGCCTCCCTACGTAAACAGACCCACTGGGGCTTGTTTTTCTTGTGGAGCAACTGACCACGTGAAGGGGGATCCCCGTTGTAAGGTTAGACCTTTGGGGGTCCACTCCGCTAATCTGGCCTTCTCCTCCTACGAGGAAGAAGAGATTACAGGAGCATCCTTCTCCTCAGACTCATTTCCCAGCGGGATAGAGGCTGAGGTAGTTTTAGTGTCCCTGGGTTCCTGGGAGCCTAAAGTCGCAGAGGCTTATGCTAGGATTCCGGATAATACCAAGCACTACTTTAAAGACAGTGTGCTGATCAATGGAGTGGATACTCCAGCTCTTAGGGATAGTGGGTGCAGTCGCACTGTAGTGGATTCTACCTTGGTAGACTCAGAGGAAGTTGCCAGAGCTACTCTGATGCCCACTAAGTTGGCTGACGGCCCCCTCCGTATGTTTCCCGTAATACCTGTAAATCTTACTTTAAATGGTACAGCAGTCAGGATTCCAGTGAGCATTCAGAGAAACGTCCCGGGAAAGGTCTGGTTAGGTAATGATCTCAGAGCTTTAGGGCTCGTAGGAGACACTGCAGAAAGACCCTACACACGGTCTCAAGCACGGGCAGCATTGGCCAAGTCCAATACGCCGCCCCAGCCAAAGGGGAAACCGAAGGCGAAAGGAGTCAACAAGTCACGACGAGGGAAAGAGAATATTCCCCCGAGCTCGCCTACCACTGCGGTGGAGGAAGTTGGTCAATCGCCCGGGCCTGACGAGGAGGTGGCGATGCCTGAAGTATTCGACCCCAACGATCATCCTGAACTAAAAGACTTGTTAGTTGAAGGAGGTCCTGATAGGGACGAATTCAGTAAAGGCCAACGTGAGTGCCCATCTCTGGAAGGCCTAAGGAGACAGGCCTGCTCCCAGCTTGAGGGTGAACCTCCTGGGAAGCATAGGATTTATTGGGAAGGTGGACTCCTGTATAGTGAGCCCACAGAGTCTACAGAAGGAGACCATAGGAGGTTGGTGGTTCCCCTTGCTATTAGGCCCTTCCTCCTGCAGTTGGCGCATGACGTTCCCCTTGCTGGTCACCTTGGTTTGAGGAGGACCAAGCAAAGGTTATCCATGCACTTCTACTGGCCCAAGATGGGGGAGCAAGTAGAAAGTCACTGCAGGAGTTGTGCCGCCTGCCAGTTGTCTGGTAAGGTTGGCGCGACAATCCAAGCTCCGTTGGTACCGCTCCCAGTTGTGGGGGTACCATTTGAAAGGGTAGGGATCGACATCGTTGGTCCCCTTGACCCGCAAACATCCTCGGGCAATAGGTTTATCCTGGTGCTGGTCGACCATGCAACCCGGTATCCTGAGGCCATCCCATTGAAAACTGTAACTGCCAAGTCAGTTGCAGAAGCTTTACTTGGCATATTTACTAGGGTTGGCTTCCCTAAAGAAGTTGTGTCGGATCATGGCAGCAACTTTATGTCGAAGTATAGGCAGGCTATGTGGAAAGAATGTGGGGCCACCTACAGGTTCTCTTCTGCATACCACCCTCAGACCAATGGTCTGGGGGGGCGTTTCAACAGGACGTTAAAGAGCGTGATTGGGGCTCTGGAGGAGCCTCAGAGAAGAAAATGGGATCTTCTTGTTTCATGCTTACTGTTTGCCTACCGAGAGGTACCACAGGAGGGTGTTGGCTTCAGCCCCTTCGAACTTCTGTTCGGTCATCTCGTACGGGGACCCTTAGCCATCGTCAAAGAGGGATGGGAGATGCCCACTCCCCCTGTTACTACCAATGTAGTTGATTATGTGCTAGGGCTCAGAAAACGGATGGTACTTCTGATGGGCTTGGCTAGTGATAAATTGAAGGCAGGACAAGCGCTGGTGAAACCTTGGTACGACCAGAAAGCTTCCCTCATCGACTTTACACTTGGTCAGCAAGTCCTGATCATGAATCCCATAAGGCCTCGAGCTTTACCGGACAAATGGTCAGGCCCTTACCCAGTGGTGGAGCCCCTGGGTGAGGTTAACTATTCAGTGGACCTTGGAAGGCCTGGACAGGCTCCAAAAGTGTTTCACGTGAATAGGCTGAAGGCTTTCGGCCCAAGCGTCGAAATCGCAGCACTGCTACTGGCTTCAGACGTTGCGGGAGAGGAGTCTGAACCTCTCCCCGACCTGTTCCCAAGCAGTCCTTCAGATAGCTCTTTTGAGGGTGTCCGAGTGGCCCCTCACCAAAATGGACAAGGCTCAGTGGTTTACCTTGGACATGAAGTAGGTGGAGGGAGGATACAGCCTCTACCCAGTAAAGTACAAGCAGTACAAGACTGGCCTACCCCCACTACGCAAACCCAAGTGAGAGCCTTCTTAGGACTCACGGGGTATTACCGCAATTTTGTGGCAGACTATGGCACCATAGCTGCTCTTCTGACTGCCCTCACAACTCCGAAGAAACCCAAGAAGGTAACTTGGACCGACGAGTGTGAGTAGGCCTTCAATGGCTTAAAAGACTCCTTGTGCCAGGCCCCTGTCCTTAGGGCACCTGATTATCAAAGACCTTTTATCGTGCAGACGGACGCCTCTGACACTGGGATAGGAGCTGTACTATCACAAGTAGATGAGAAGGGTAAGGAACACCCTATCGGTTTTATTAGTCACCAGCTTAAGGACAGAGAGCTCAGATGGTCCACGGTAGAGAAAGAATGTTTCTCTGTTGTGTGGTCCCTAAGGAAGCTGAGGCCCTACCTCTATGGGACCCACTTCACTGTGCAAACTGACCATAAGCCGTTAAAGTGGCTAATGAACATGAAGGGGGAGAATCCAAAGTTGCTTAGGTGGTCCATAAGTCTACAAGGCTTCGACTTCACTATTGAGCATAGTCCAGGTGTCCAACATAGCAATGCTGATGGGTTGTCCAGAATGTTTAACCGACCTGAACAAGAGACTCATCCAGGGGTGGATTAGTTCCCCCTGTCCATAGTCTGGGAGGGGCGAGTGTTAGGAAAGATTTCGTAATTGTAGGCAATTTTCTTCCATGTGGCAACCCCTAAACTTGTTGCTGTTGTTTTTCACCTTGTTCTTGACTTTGCCAGAGAAGTGCAGCCTTCTGCTGCACTCCTCTGGGCTTTCGCTCCTTTTCTTATGGGGAAACTGACATGCCCTTAAGACAGTCAGTACCGGGGAACGCTGTTTCCCATAGTTTCTTTTATCGTGTTGCGGCTTTAGTGCAACATGACACAAGAGGGCACTGTAAGCTAAGTTACAGCTCTCTTGGGTCTCTAGCCTTCTACAGTCCCTAGATACTTGTTTAGGATTGTATTTGATCGGTGCAAGTCATTCAGGGACTGGAATGGTGGCAGCGATCGTTTTGTGTATTTTGAGCTCCTTTTGGCATTCTGAGCGCATTTTTCGCGCTGAACCCAAAATGGTGGCCTGGCTCCCAAAATGGCCAGACCACGAGGCTCCTTTGTCCTGTCCACTGACCGTCTTGCTCCCTTCACCTTCCCCAGGTCGAGCGACCCGGGGCCTTCCTTATTTGGGCATGTACTTTCCCGCGAAACACGGATGCTTTCGCATGCTTCTACATGTCTTTTGTGTGCCTCCAGGGTGTGGGCTGGGATGTCTGGTCCCAATACACATCCTGGGTGCCAGAGAGTCTAGGGTAGTGTGAATGCCTGGGACCACCGTGGTCCGTGATTGGTCAACGTATGGTATGTGTGTTGATGAGCGGATCTCCCATTGGCTCCCCTCCGTTTTGGCGCGAAGGGAACCGTGGATAAGAGGGGGCTGGAAACACCACTACCATGTCGATCTCCTGAGTTCTCACGAACGAAGGAATACAGGAGCCAAGTATCCTGCAACCAAGAGGCTGGACCGAGGAATCGCTGGTGACCCGCTGATGGACTCCCCCTTTGCACTGCTGTCATCCTGTGAAACCCTTTCCTCCTTTGATCGAACCAGAAGGCCTGTACTGGTGCTTCGACCTTTGGAATAGCAGGAACAGCTATTCCCGGCGACTTCATCATCTCCTGCCAAGTAATCCTTCGGAAGTGTCTCTGGGCCATCCAGTTGACTGACCATCTTACAAGGGAGTCCTGCTCTGTAACCGCCGCCAGGTTGTGTTGTATCCCGAGTCCTTGCCACTCTCCCACGCTTCGTGCACTTGGCGTTCCCAGGTCTGAAGGGAGGAGTGTACATTTGGCTCGGATACACACGGCCGCTCCGTTGCCCTGCGGTGGTGACAAAACTGTGCAGGTTTCTTCGATTGGGACGTCTTTTTGCTCTACACGACGACGAGGCATTTCCCGACTCTTCTGAACCTGCCAGCTGCTGAAACTAACGTGGAGAAGCCTGGGTCTGCTTGCATCGGGGACCGGTGAGTAGTTTAGCTAGGATCTGGTCGCCCTCCTGCAGTAGCCCATTGCTTTTCCCCGCTGTGTAAAAACAGCACCCTTTTGTCCGTACTCGCGCTCTGCTTCTGCTCGCTGTGGAGGCTGCGCTTGAGTCGCGGAACCTGTTCTTCTTCTGTGGTGCACTAACCCGAACTGCCTGACTTCCTCCGAAGAGCTTCTCCTTTTGCCCGTTGGCACCAGCGTGGGCAGGTACTTTGAGCACAAGGCTCCACTCTTCGCAGGGCTCGGACTTCCATCTAGTTAGGTGCCTCTGAAGGCGAACTGAGTCTAAAGCATTATCGCACTGCCTGTTTTCCTTCCCTTGCAGGTGGACTACACATTTCGTGCCTCTAATGCTTGAGACTGTCGTGTTTGTATATATATTGTGTTGATATGGTATGTGTTGGCTTAATATTGTGATATTGTGATTTTCTCGCTACGGTCGTTGTTTTAAAGGCCTTAAAATAAATGTGTTTATATTTTTGATATAACACCTGTTTGGAGTAGTTTGTAAGCGCTCTTGCTTTGTGTGCTCATTGCGGGCTTTCAGTCACCCTCACCCCTCTTGAGACCTAGTCTTGACCGCTGCGATCGCTACCTTGATTGGTCTGGCTCGTCCAGAGGTTACCCTGTTCCAAGTAATTAGGTTGGCCTTCTGAACTTCTGCGCCACCAGGACAGAGTTCAGAAATCCGTCTTAACAGGAAGGGTCTAAGGTTTGGAAGGGGAAGGATTTGGATATCACATCTCATGTTATATTACGGGTCTCAGGTTTGGTATTAGAAGCATTGAGACATCAAGTCTCAGAGTATAGGAAGGGTCTCAGAATTGGAATGGGAAGTAGTTGGTCATCACATCTCAAGCTATAGGAAGGGTCTCAGGATTGGAATGGGAAGGACTTGGATATCACATCTCATGCTATAGGAAGGCTCTCAGGTTTGGAAGGGGAAAGAGTTGGATATCACATTTCATGTTAGAGGTAGGATCTCAGGTTTGGTATTAGAAGCATTGAGATATCACATCTCATGCTATCATAAGGGTCTCAGGATTGGAATGGGAAGGAGTTGGATATCACATCTCATGCTAAAGGGAGGGTCTCAGGTTTGGAAGGGGAAGGATTTGGATATCACATCTCATGTTATCGGAAGGATCTCACGTTTGGTATTAGAAGTATTGAGATATCATATCTCATGCTATAGGAAGGGTCTCAGGATTGGAATGGGAAAGAGTTGGATATCACATCTCATGCTATAGGGAGTGTCTCAGGATTGGAATGGGAAGGACTTAGATATCACATATCATGCTATAGGGAGGGTCTCAGTTTTGATATTAGAACCATTGAGATATCACATCTCATGCTATCGGAAGTGTCTCAGGATTGGAATGGGAAGGAGCTGGATATCACATCTCATGCTAAAGGAAGGGTCTCAGGTTTGGAACGGGAAGGATTTGGATATCACATCTCATGTTATAGGAAGGGTCTCAGGTTTGGTATAAGCATTGAGATATCACATCTCTGCTATCGGAAGTGTCTCAGGATTGGAATGGGAAGGAGTTGGATATCCCATCTCATGTTATAGGACGGGTCTCAGGTTTGTTATTAGAATCATTGAGATATCATATTGCATGCTGTAGGAAGTGTCTAAGAGTTGGAATGGGAAGGACTTGGATATCACATCTCATGCTATAGATAGGCTCTTAGGTTTGGAAAGGGAAGGAGTTGGATATCACATTTCATGTTAGGGAAGGGTCTCAGGTTTGGTATTAGAAGCATTGAGATATCACATCTCATGCTATAGGAAGGGTTTCAGGATTGGAATGGGAAGTAGTTGGATATCACATCTCATGCTATAGGAAGGGTCTCAGGTTTGGTATAAGCATTGAGATATCACATCTCATGCTATAGGACGGGTCTCAGGATTGGAATGGAAGGAGTTGGATATCACATCTCATGTTATAGGAAAGATCTCAGGTTTGGTATTAGAAGCATTGAGACATCACATCTCATGCTATAGGAAGGGTCTCAGGGTTGGAATGGGAAGGAGTTGGATATCACATCTCATCCAATAGGAAGGGTCTCAGGTTTGGAATGGGAAGGAATTGGATATCACATCTCATGTTATAGGAAGGATCTCAGGTTTGGTATTAGAAGCATTGAGATATCACATCTCATGCTATAGGAAGGGTCTCAGGATTGGAATGTGAAGGATTTGGATATCACATCTCATGCTAAAGGAAGGGTCTCAGGTTTGGTAGAAGCATTGAGATATCACGTCTCTGCTTTCGGAAGGGTCTCAGGATTGGATTGGGAAGGAGTTGGATATCCCTTCTCATGCTATAGGAAGGGTCTCAGGATTTGAATGGCAAGGAGTTGGATATCACATCTCATGCCATAGGAAGGGTCTCAGGTTTGGTATAAGCATTGAGATATCACATCTCTGCTATCGGAAGGGTCTCAGGATTGGATTGGGAAGGAGTTGGATATTACTTTCTTGCTATAGGAAGGGTCTCATGTTTGGAATGGGAAGGAGTTGGATATCACATATGCTATAGTTAGTGTCTCAGGTTTGGAACGGGAAGGAGTTGGATATCACATCTCATGTTATAGGAAGGGTCTCAGGTTTGGTATAAGCATTGAGATATCACATCTCTGCTATCGGAAGCGGCTCAGGATTGGAATGGGAAGGAGTTGGATATCCCATCTCATGTTATAGTAAGAGTCTCTGGTTTGGTATTAGAATCATTGAGATATCAAATCGCATGCTGTAGGAAGGGTCTAAGGATTGGAATGGGATGGACTTGGATATCATATCTCATGCTATAGGTAGGCTCTCAGGTTTGGTATAAGCATTGAGATATCACATCTCATGCTATAGGAAGGGTCTCAGGATTGGAATGGGAAGGATTTGGATATCACATCTCATGCTATAGGAAGGGTCTCAGATTTGGTATAAGCATTGAGATATCACATCTCATGCTAAAGGAAGGGTCTCAGGATTGGAATGGGAAGGAGTTGGATGTCACATCTCATGCTATAGGGAGGGTCTCAAGTTTGATATTAGAAGCATTGAGATAACAAATCTCATGATATCGGAAGGGTCTCAGGATTGGAATGGGAAGGAGTTGGATACCACATCTCATGATAAAGGAAGGGTCTAAGGTTTGGAAGGGGAAGGATTTGGATATCACATCTCATGTTATAGGACGGGTCTCAGGTTTGGTATTAGAAGCATTGAGATATCAAGTCTCATGGTATAAGAAGGGTCTCAGAATTGGAATGGGAAGAAGTTGGATATCACACCTCAAGCTATAGGAAGGGTCTCAGGATTGGAATGGGAAGGAGTTTGATATCACATCTCATGCCATAGTATGGGTCTCAGGTTTGGTAGAAGCATTGGGATATCACATCTCATGCTATCGGAAGGGTATCAGTATTGGATTTGGAAGAAGTTGGATATCCCATCTCATGCTATAGGAAGGGTCTCAGGTTGGAATGGGAAGGAGTTGGATATCACATTTCATGTTATAGGAAGGGTCTCAGGATTGGAATGGGAAGGACTTGGATATCATATCTCATGCTATAGGAAGGGTCTCAGGATTGGAATGGGAAGTAGTTGGATATCACATCTCATGCTATAGGAAGGGTCTCAGGTTTGGTATAAGCATTGAGATATCACATCTCATGCTATCGGAAGGGTATCAGTATTGGATTTGGAAGAAGTTGGATATCCCATCTCATGCTATAGGAAGGGTCTCAGGTTGGAATGGGAAGGAGTTGGATATCACATTTCATGTTAGAGGAAGGATCTCAGGTTTGGTATTAGAAGCATTGAGATATCACATCTCATGCTATAGGAAGGGTCTCAGGATTGGAATGGGAATTAGTTGGATATCACATCTCATGCTATAGGAAGGGTCTCAGGTTTGGTATAAGCATTGAGATATCACATCTCATGCTATAGGACGGGTCTCAGGATTGGAATGGAAGGAGTTGGATATCACATCTCATGTTATAGGAAGGATATCAGGTTTGGTATTAGAAGCATTGAGACATCACATCTCATGCTATAGGAAGGGTCTCAGGGTTGGAATGGGAAGGAGTTGGATATCACATCTCATCCAATAGGAAGGGTCTCAGGTTTGGAATGGGAAGGAATTGGATATCACATCTCATGTTATAGGAAGGATCTCAGGTTTGGTATTAGAAGCATTGAGATATCACATCTCATGCTATAGGAAGGGTCTCAGGATTGGAATGTGAAGGATTTGGATATCACATCTCATGCTAAAGGAAGGGTCTCAGGTTTGGTAGAAGCATTGAGATATCACGTCTCTGCTATCGGAAGGGTCTCAGGATTGGATTGGGAAGGAGTTGGATATCCCTTCTTATGCTATAGGAAGGGTCTCAGGATTTGAATGGCAAGGAGTTGGATATCACATCTCATGCCATAGGAAGGGTCTCAGGTTTGGTATAAGCATTGAGATATCACATCTCTGCTATCGGAAGGGTCTCAGGATTGGAATGGGAAGGAGTTGGATATTCCCATCTCATGTTATAGGAAGGGTCTCAGGTTTGGTATTAGAAGCATTGAGATATCACATCTCATGCTATAGGAAGGGCCTCAGGATTGGAATGGGAAGGACTTGGATATCACATCTCATGCTATAGGGAGGGTCTCAAGTTTGATATTAGAAGCTTTGAGATATCACATCTCATGATATCGGAAGGGTCTCAGGATTGGAATGGGAAGGAGTTGGATATCACATCTCATGATAAAGGAAGGGTCTAAGGTTTGGAAGGGGAAGGATTTGGATATCACATCTCATGGTATATTACGGGTCTCAGGTTTGGTATTAGAAGCATTGAGATATCAAGTCTCAGAGTATAGGAAGGGTCTCAGAATTGGAATGGGAAGGAGTTGGATATCACATCTCAAGCTATAGGAAGGGTCTCAGGATTGGAATGGGAAGGACTTGGATATCACATTTCATGCTATAGGAAGGCTCTCAGGTTTGGAAGGGGAAAGAGTTGGATATCACATTTCATATTAGAGGTAGGATCTCAGGTTTGGTATTAGAGGCATTGAGATATCACATCTCATGCTATCAGAAGGGTCTCAGGAATGGAATGGGAAGGAGTTGGATATCACATCTCATGCTAAAGGGAGGGTCTCAGGTTTGGAAGGGGAAGGATTTGGATATCACATCTCATGTTATAGGAAGGATCTCAGGTTTGGTATTAGAAGCATTGAGATATCACATCTCATGCTATCGGAAGGATCTCAGGTTTGGTATTAGAAGCATTGAGATATCACATCTCATGCTATCAGAAGGGTCTAAGGATTGTAATGGGAATGAGTTGGATATCACATCTCATGCTAAAGGGAGGGTCTCAGGTTTGGAAGGGGAAGGATTTGGATATCACATCTCATGTTATCGGAAGGATCTCACGTTTGGTATTAGAAGTATTGAGATATCATATCTCATGCTATAGGAAGGGTCTCAGGATTGGAATGGGAAAGAGTTGGATATCACATCTCATGCTATAGGGAGTGTCTCAGGATTGGAATGGGAAGGACTTAGATATCACATATCATGCTATAGGGAGGGTCTCAGTTTTGATATTAGAAGCATTGAGATATCACATCTCATGCTATCGGAAGTGTCTCAGGATTGGAATGGGAAGGAGCTGGATATCACATCTCATGCTAAAGGAAGGGTCTCAGGTTTGGAACGGGAAGGATTTGGATATCACATCTCATGTTATAGGAAGGGTCTCAGGTTTGGTATAAGCATTGAGATATCACATCTCTGCTATCGGAAGTGTCTCAGGATTGGAATGGGAAGGAGTTGGATATCCCATCTCATGTTATAGG
This sequence comes from Ambystoma mexicanum, assembly GCF_040938575.1. NCBI lineage: Eukaryota > Metazoa > Chordata > Amphibia > Caudata > Ambystomatidae > Ambystoma > Ambystoma mexicanum. Next base: position 347,700,592 of record NC_090936.1, read on the forward strand.
ACGGGTCTCAGGTTTGTTATTAGAATCATTGAGATATCATATTGCATGCTGTAGGAACGGTCTAAGGGTTGGAATGGGAAGGACTTGGATATCACATCTCATGCTATAGATAGGCTCTTAGGTTTGGAAAGGGAAGGAGTTGGATATCACATTTCATGTTAGAGGAAGGATCTCAGGTTTGGTATTAGAAGCATTGAGATATCACATCTCATGCTATAGGAAGGGTCTCAGGTTTGGTATAAGCATTGAGATATCACATCTCATGCTATAGGACGGGTCTCAGGATTGGAATGGAAGGAGTTGGATATCACATCTCATGTTATAGGAATGATCTCAGGTTTGGTATTAGAAGCATTGAGACATCACATCTCATGCTATAGGAAGGGTCTCAGGGTTGGAATGGGAAGGAGTTGGATATCACATCTCATCCAATAGGAAGGGTCTCAGGTTTGGAATGGGAAGGAATTGGATATCACATCTCATGTTATAGGAAGGATCTCAGGTTTGGTATTAGAAGTATTGAGTTATCACATCTCATGCTATAGGAAGGGTCTCAGGATTGGAATGTGAAGGATTTGGATATTACATTTCATGCTAAAGGAAGGGTCTCAGGTTTGGTAGAAGCATTGAAATATCACGTCTCTGCTATCGGAAGGGTCTCAGGATTGGATTGGGAAGGAGTTGGATATCCCTTCTCATGCTATAGGAAGGGTCTCAGGATTTGAATGGCAAGGAGTTGGATATCACATCTCATGCCATAGGAAGGGTCTCAGGTTTGGTATAAGCATTGAGATATCACATCTCTGCTATCGGAAGGGTCTCAGGATTGGATTGGGAAGGAGTTGGATATCCCTTCTCATGCTATAGGAAGTGTCTCAGGTTGGAATTGGAAGGAGTTGGATATCACATCTCATGTTATAGGAAGGGTCTCAGGATTGGAATGGGAAGGATTTGGAGATTACATTTCATGCTAAAGGAAGGGTCTCAGGTTTGGTAGAAGCATTGAAATATCACGTCTCTGCTATCGGAAGGGTCTCAGGATTGGATTGGGAAGGAGTTGGATATCCCTTCTCATGCTATAGGAAGGGTCTCAGGATTTGAATGGCAAGGAGTTGGATATCACATCTCATGCCATAGGAAGGGTCTCAGGTTTGGTATAAGCATTGAGATATCACATCTCTGCTATCGGATGTGTCTCAGGATTGGAATGGGAAGGAGTTGGATATCCCATCTCATGTTATAGGACGGGTCTCAGGTTTGTTATTAGAATCATTGAGATATCATATTGCATGCTGTAGGAAGGGTCTAAGGGTTGGAATGGGAAGGACTTGGATATCACATCTCATGCTATAGATAGGCTCTTAGGTTTGGAAAGGGAAGGAGTTGGATATCACATTTCATGTTAGAGGAAGGATCTCAGGTTTGGTATTAGAAGCATTGAGATATCACATCTCATGCTATAGGAAGGGTCTCAGGATTGGAATGGGAAGTAGTTGGATATCACATCTCATGCTATAGGAAGGGTCTCAGGTTTGGTATAAGCATTGAGATATCACATCTCATGCTATAGGACGGGTCTCAGGATTGGAATGGAAGGAGTTGGATATCACATCTCATGTTATAGGAAGGATCTCAGGTTTGGTATTAGAAGCATTGAGACATCACATCTCATGCTATAGGAAGGGTCTCAGGTTTGGAATGGGAAGGAGTTGGATATCACATCTCATCCAATAGGAAGGGTCTCAGGTTTGGAATGGGAAGGAATTGGATATCACATCTCATGTTATAGGAAGGATCTCAGGTTTGGTATTAGAAGCATTGAGATATCACATCTCATGCTATAGGAAGGGTCTCAGGATTGGAATGTGAAGGATTTGGATATTACATTTCATGCTAAAGGAAGGGTATCAGGTTTGGTAGAAGCATTGAAATATCACGTCTCTGCTATCGGAAGGGTCTCAGGATTGGATTGGGAAGGAGTTGGATATCCCTTCTCATGCTATAGGAAGGGTCTCAGGATTTGAATGGCAAGGAGTTGGATATCACATCTCATGCCATAGGAAGGGTCTCAGGTTTGGTATAAGCATTGAGATATCACATCTCTGCTATCGGAAGGGTCTCAGGATTGGATTGGGAAGGAGTTGGATATCCCTTCTCATGCTATAGGAAGTGTCTCAGGTTGGAATAGGAAGGAGTTGGATATCACATCTCATGTTATAGGAAGGGTCTCAGGATTGGAATGGGAAGGATTTGGATATCACATCTCTTGCTATAGGAAGGGTCTCAGGATTGGAATGGGTAGGAGTTGGATATTACTTTCTTGCTATAGGAAGGGTCTCATGTTTGGAATGGGAAGGAGTTGGCTATCACATATGCTACAGTTAGTGTCTCAGGTTTGGAACGGGAAGGAGTTGGATATCACATCTCATGTTATAGGAAGGGTCTCAGGTTTGGTATAAGCATTGAGATATCACATCTCTGCTATCGGAAGCGGCTCAGGATTGGAATGGGAAGGAGTTGGATATCCCATCTCATGTTATAGTAAGAGTCTCTGGTTTGGTATTAGATTCATTGAGATATCACATCGCATGCTGTAGGAAGGGTCTAAGGATTGGAATGGGATGGACTTGGATATCACATCTCATGCTATAGGTAGGCTCTCAGGTTTGGTATAAGCATTGAGATATCACATCTCATGCTATAGGAAGGGTCTCAGGATTGGAATGGGAAGGATTTGGATATCACATCTCATGCTATAGGAAGGGTCTCAGATTTGGTATAAGCATTGAGATATCACATCTCATGCTAAAGGAAGGGTCTCAGGATTGGAATGGGAAGGAGTTGTATATGACATCTCAGGCCATAGGAAGAGTCTCAGGTTTGGTATAAGCATTGAGATATCACATCTCTGCTATCGGAAGGGTCTCAGGATTGGAATGGGAAGGAGTTGGATATCCCATCTCATGTTATAGGAAGGGTCTCAGGTTTGGTATTAGAAGCATAGAGATATCACATCTCATGCTATAGGAAGGGTCTCAGGATTGGAATGGGAAGGACTTGGATGTCACATCTCATGCTATAGGGAGGGTCTCAAGTTTGATATTAGAAGCATTGAGATAACAAATCTCATGATATCGGAAGGGTCTCAGGATTGGAATGGGAAGGAGTTGGATATCACATCTCATGATAAAGGAAGGGTCTAAGGTTTGGAAGGGGAAGGATTTGGATATCACATCTCATGTTATAGGACGGGTCTCAGGTTTGGTATTAGAAGCATTGAGATATCAAGTCTCATGGTATAAGAAGGGTCTCAGAATTGGAATGGGAAGGAGTTGGATATCACACCTCAAGCTATAGGAAGGGTCTCAGGATTGGAATGGGAAGGAGTTTGATATCACATCTCATGCCATAGTATGGGTCTCAGGTTTGGTAGAAGCATTGGGATATCACATCTCATGCTATCGGAAGGGTATCAGTATTGGATTTGGAAGAAGTTGGATATCCCATCTCATGCTATAGGAAGGGTCTCAGGTTGGAATGGGAAGGAGTTGGATATCACATCTCATGCTAAAGGAAGGGTCTCAGGTTTGGAACGGGAAGGATTTGGATATCACATCTCATGTTATAGGAAGGGTCTCAGGTTTGGTATAAGCATTGAGATATCACATCTCTGCTATCGGAAGTGTCTCAGGATTGGAATGGGAAGGAGTTGGATATCCCATCTCATGTTATAGGACGGGTCTCAGGTTTGTTATTAGAATCATTGAGATATCATATTGCATGCTGTAGGAAGGGTCTAAGGGTTGGAATGGGAAGGACTTGGATATCACATCTCATGCTATAGATAGGCTCTTAGGTTTGGAAAGGGAAGGAGTTGGATATCACATTTCATGTTAGAGGAAGGATCTCAGGTTTGGTATTAGAAGCATTGAGATATCACATCTCATGCTATAGGAAGGGTCTCAGGATTGGAATGGGAAGTAGTTGGATATCACATCTCATGCTATAGGAAGGGTCTCAGGTTTGGTATAAGCATTGAGATATCACATCTCATGCTATAGGACGGGTCTCAGGATTGGAATGGGAAGGATTTGGATATCACATCTCATGTTATAGGAAGGATCTCAGGTTTGGTATTAGAAGCATTGAGATATCACATCTCATGCTATAGGAAGGGTCTCAGGATTGGAATGTGAAGGATTTGGATATCACATCTCATGCTAAAGGAAGGGTCTCAGGTTTGGTAGAAGCATTGAGATATCACGTCTCTGCTATCGGAAGGGTCTCAGGATTGGATTGGGAAGGAGTTGGATATCCCTTCTTATGCTATAGGAAGGGTCTCAGGATTTGAATGGCAAGGAGTTGGATATCACATCTCATGCCATAGGAAGGGTCTCAGGTTTGGTATAAGCATTGAGATATCACATCTCTGCTATCGGAAGGGTCTCAGGATTGGAATGGGAAGGAGTTGGATATTCCCATCTCATGTTATAGGAAGGGTCTCAGGTTTGGTATTAGAAGCATTGAGATATCACATCTCATGCTATAGGAAGGGCCTCAGGATTGGAATGGGAAGGACTTGGATATCACATCTCATGCTATAGGGAGGGTCTCAAGTTTGATATTAGAAGCTTTGAGATATCACATCTCATGATATCGGAAGGGTCTCAGGATTGGAATGGGAAGGAGTTGGATATCACATCTCATGATAAAGGAAGGGTCTAAGGTTTGGAAGGGGAAGGATTTGGATATCACATCTCATGGTATATTACGGGTCTCAGGTTTGATATTAGAAGCATTGAGATATCAAGTCTCAGAGTATAGGAAGGGTCTCAGAATTGGAATGGGAAGGAGTTGGATATCACATCTCAAGCTATAGGAAGGGTCTCAGGATTGGAATGGGAAGGACTTGGATATCACATTTCATGCTATAGGAAGGCTCTCAGGTTTGGAAGGGGAAAGAGTTGGATATCACATTTCATATTAGAGGTAGGATCTCAGGTTTGGTATTAGAGGCATTGAGATATCACATCTCATGCTATCAGAAGGGTCTCAGGAATGGAATGGGAAGGAGTTGGATATCACATCTCATGCTAAAGGGAGGGTCTCAGGTTTGGAAGGGGAAGGATTTGGATATCACATCTCATGTTATAGGAAGGATCTCAGGTTTGGTATTAGAAGCATTGAGATATCACATCTCATGCTATCGGAAGGATCTCAGGTTTGGTATTAGAAGCATTGAGATATCACATCTCATGCTATCAGAAGGGTCTAAGGATTGTAATGGGAAGGAGTTGGATATCACATCTCATGCTAAAGGGAGGGTCTCAGGTTTGGAAGGGGAAGGATTTGGATATCACATCTCATGTTATCGGAAGGATCTCACGTTTGGTATTAGAAGTATTGAGATATCATATCTCATGCTATAGGAAGGGTCTCAGGATTGGAATGGGAAAGAGTTGGATATCACATCTCATGCTATAGGAAGTGTCTCAGGATTGGAATGGGAAGGAGCTGGATATCACATCTCATGCTAAAGGAAGGGTCTCAGGTTTGGAACGGGAAGGATTTGGATATCACATCTCATGTTATAGGAAGGGTCTCAGGTTTGGTATAAGCATTGAGATATCACATCTCTGCTATCGGAAGTGTCTCAGGATTGGAATGGGAAGGAGTTGGATATCCCATCTCATGTTATAGGACGGGTCTCAGGTTTGTTATTAGAATCATTGAGATATCATATTGCATGCTGTAGGAAGGGTCTAAGGGTTGGAATGGGAAGGACTTGGATATCACATCTCATGCTATAGATAGGCTCTTAGGTTTGGAAAGGGAAGGAGTTGGATATCACATTTCATGTTAGAGGAAGGATCTCAGGTTTGGTATTAGAAGCATTGAGATATCACATCTCATGCTATAGGAAGGGTCTCAGGATTGGAATGGGAAGTAGTTGGATATCACATCTCATGCTATAGGAAGGGTCTCAGGTTTGGTATAAGCATTGAGATATCACATCTCATGCTATAGGACGGGTCTCAGGATTGGAATGGAAGGAGTTGGATATCACATCTCATGTTATAGGAATGATCTCAGGTTTGGTATTAGAAGCATTGAGACATCACATCTCATGCTATAGGAAGGGTCTCAGGGTTGGAATGGGAAGGAGTTGGATATCACATCTCATCCAATAGGAAGGGTCTCAGGTTTGGAATGGGAAGGAATTGGATATCACATCTCATGTTATAGGAAGGATCTCAGGTTTGGTATTAGAAGTATTGAGTTATCACATCTCATGCTATAGGAAGGGTCTCAGGATTGGAATGTGAAGGATTTGGATATTACATTTCATGCTAAAGGAAGGGTCTCAGGTTTGGTAGAAGCATTGAAATATCACGTCTCTGCTATCGGAAGGGTCTCAGGATTGGATTGGGAAGGAGTTGGATATCCCTTCTCATGCTATAGGAAGGGTCTCAGGATTTGAATGGCAAGGAGTTGGATATCACATCTCATGCCATAGGAAGGGTCTCAGGTTTGGTATAAGCATTGAGATATCACATCTCTGCTATCGGAAGGGTCTCAGGATTGGATTGGGAAGGAGTTGGATATCCCTTCTCATGCTATAGGAAGTGTCTCAGGTTGGAATTGGAAGGAGTTGGATATCACATCTCATGTTATAGGAAGGGTCTCAGGATTGGAATGGGAAGGATTTGGAGATTACATTTCATGCTAAAGGAAGGGTCTCAGGTTTGGTAGAAGCATTGAAATATCACGTCTCTGCTATCGGAAGGGTCTCAGGATTGGATTGGGAAGGAGTTGGATATCCCTTCTCATGCTATAGGAAGGGTCTCAGGATTTGAATGGCAAGGAGTTGGATATCACATCTCATGCCATAGGAAGGGTCTCAGGTTTGGTATAAGCATTGAGATATCACATCTCTGCTATCGGATGTGTCTCAGGATTGGAATGGGAAGGAGTTGGATATCCCATCTCATGTTATAGGACGGGTCTCAGGTTTGTTATTAGAATCATTGAGATATCATATTGCATGCTGTAGGAAGGGTCTAAGGGTTGGAATGGGAAGGACTTGGATATCACATCTCATGCTATAGATAGGCTCTTAGGTTTGGAAAGGGAAGGAGTTGGATATCACATTTCATGTTAGAGGAAGGATCTCAGATTTGGTATTAGAAGCATTGAGATATCACATCTCATGCTATAGGAAGGGTTTCAGGATTGGAATGGGAAGTAGTTGGATATCACATCTCATGCTATAGGAAGGGTCTCAGGTTTGGTATAAGCATTGAGATATCACATCTCATGCTATAGGACGGGTCTCAGGATTGGAATGGAAGGAGTTGGATATCACATCTCATGTTATAGGAAGGATCTCAGGTTTGGTATTAGAAGCATTGAGACATCACATCTCATGCTATAGGAAGGGTCTCAGGTTTGGAATGGGAAGGAGTTGGATATCACATCTCATCCAATAGGAAGGGTCTCAGGTTTGGAATGGGAAGGAATTGGATATCACATCTCATGTTATAGGAAGGATCTCAGGTTTGGTATTAGAAGCATTGAGATATCACATCTCATGCTATAGGAAGGGTCTCAGGATTGGAATGTGAAGGATTTGGATATTACATTTCATGCTAAAGGAAGGGTATCAGGTTTGGTAGAAGCATTGAAATATCACGTCTCTGCTATCGGAAGGGTCTCAGGATTGGATTGGGAAGGAGTTGGATATCCCTTCTCATGCTATAGGAAGGGTCTCAGGATTTGAATGGCAAGGAGTTGGATATCACATCTCATGCCATAGGAAGGGTCTCAGGTTTGGTATAAGCATTGAGATATCACATCTCTGCTATCGGAAGGGTCTCAGGATTGGATTGGGAAGGAGTTGGATATCCCTTCTCATGCTATAGGAAGTGTCTCAGGTTGGAATAGGAAGGAGTTGGATATCACATCTCATGTTATAGGAAGGGTCTCAGGATTGGAATGGGAAGGATTTGGATATCACATCTCTTGCTATAGGAAGGGTCTCAGGATTGGAATGGGTAGGAGTTGGATATTACTTTCTTGCTATAGGAAGGGTCTCATGTTTGGAATGGGAAGGAGTTGGATATCACATATGCTACAGTTAGTGTCTCAGGTTTGGAACGGGAAGGAGTTGGATATCACATCTCATGTTATAGGAAGGGTCTCAGGTTTGGTATAAGCATTGAGATATCACATCTCTGCTATCGGAAGCGGCTCAGGATTGGAATGGGAAGGAGTTGGATATCCCATCTCATGTTATAGTAAGAGTCTCTGGTTTGGTATTAGATTCATTGAGATATCACATCGCATGCTGTAGGAAGGGTCTAAGGATTGGAATGGGATGGACTTGGATATCACATCTCATGCTATAGGTAGGCTCTCAGGTTTGGTATAAGCATTGAGATATCACATCTCATGCTATAGGAAGGGTCTCAGGATTGGAATGGGAAGGATTTGGATATCACATCTCATGCTATAGGAAGGGTCTCAGATTTGGTATAAGCATTGAGATATCACATCTCATGCTAAAGGAAGGGTCTCAGGATTGGAATGGGAAGGAGTTGTATATGACATCTCAGGCCATAGGAAGAGTCTCAGGTTTGGTATAAGCATTGAGATATCACATCTCTGCTATCGGAAGGGTCTCAGGATTGGAATGGGAAGGAGTTGGATATCCCATCTCATGTTATAGGAAGGGTCTCAGGTTTGGTATTAGAAGCATAGAGATATCACATCTCATGCTATAGGAAGGGTCTCAGGATTGGAATGGGAAGGACTTGGATGTCACATCTCATGCTATAGGGAGGGTCTCAAGTTTGATATTAGAAGCATTGAGATAACAAATCTCATGATATCGGAAGGGTCTCAGGATTGGAATGGGAAGGAGTTGGATATCACATCTCATGATAAAGGAAGGGTCTAAGGTTTGGAAGGGGAAGGATTTGTATATCACATCTCATGTTATAGGACGGGTCTCAGGTTTGGTATTAGAAGCATTGAGATATCAAGTCTCATGGTATAAGAAGGGTCTCAGAATTGGAATGGGAAGGAGTTGGATATCACACCTCAAGCTATAGGAAGGGTCTCAGGATTGGAATGGGAAGGAGTTTGATATCACATCTCATGCCATAGTATGGGTCTCAGGTTTGGTAGAAGCATTGGGATATCACATCTCATGCTATCGGAAGGGTATCAGTATTGGATTTGGAAGAAGTTGGATATCCCATCTCATGCTATAGGAAGGGTCTCAGGTTGGAATGGGAAGGAGTTGGATATCACATCTCATGCTAAAGGAAGGGTCTCAGGTTTGGAACGGGAAGGATTTGGATATCACATCTCATGTTATAGGAAGGGTCTCAGGTTTGGTATAAGCATTGAGATATCACATCTCTGCTATCGGAAGTGTCTCAGGATTGGAATGGGAAGGAGTTGGATATCCCATCTCATGTTATAGGACGGGTCTCAGGTTTGTTATTAGAATCATTGAGATATCATATTGCATGCTGTAGGAAGGGTCTAAGGGTTGGAATGGGAAGGACTTGGATATCACATCTCATGCTATAGATAGGCTCTTAGGTTTGGAAAGGGAAGGAGTTGGATATCACATTTCATGTTAGAGGAAGGATCTCAGGTTTGGTATTAGAAGCATTGAGATATCACATCTCATGCTATAGGAAGGGTCTCAGGATTGGAATGGGAAGTAGTTGGATATCACATCTCATGCTATAGGAAGGGTCTCAGGTTTGGTATAAGCATTGAGATATCACATCTCATGCTATAGGACGGGTCTCAGGATTGGAATGGAAGGAGTTGGATATCACATCTCATGTTATAGGAATGATCTCAGGTTTGGTATTAGAAGCATTGAGACATCACATCTCATGCTATAGGAAGGGTCTCAGGGTTGGAATGGGAAGGAGATGGATATCACATCTCATCCAATAGGAAGGGTCTCAGGTTTGGAATGGGAAGGAATTGGATATCACATCTCATGTTATAGGAAGGATCTCAGGTTTGGTATTAGAAGCATTGAGATATCACATCTCATGCTATAGGAAGGGTCTCAGGATTGGAATGTGAAGGATTTGGATATTACATTTCATGCTAAAGGAAGGGTCTCAGGTTTGGTAGAAGCATTGAAATATCACGTCTCTGCTATCGGAAGGGTCTCAGGATTGGATTGGGAAGGAGTTGGATATCCCTTCTCATGCTATAGGAAGGGTCTCAGGATTTGAATGGCAAGGAGTTGGATATCACATCTCATGCCATAGGAAGGGTCTCAGGTTTGGTATAAGCATTGAGATATCACATCTCTGCTATCGGAAGGGTCTCAGGATTGGATTGGGAAGGAGTTGGATATCCCTTCTCATGCTATAGGAAGTGTCTCAGGTTGGAATTGGAAGGAGTTGGATATCACATCTCATGCTATAGGAAGGGTCTCAGGATTGGAATGTGAAGGATTTGGATATTACATTTCATGCTAAAGGAAGGGTCTCAGGTTTGGTAGAAGCATTGAAATATCACGTCTCTGCTATCGGAAGGGTCTCAGGATTGGATTGGGAAGGAGTTGGATATCCCTTCTCATGCTATAGGAAGGGTCTCAGGATTTGAATGGCAAGGAGTTGGATATCACACCTCATGCCATAGGAAGGGTCTCAGGTTTGGTATAAGCATTGAGATATCACATCTCTGCTATCGGATGTGTCTCAGGATTGGAATGGGAAGGAGTTGGATATCCCATCTCATGTTATAGGACGGGTCTCAGGTTTGTTATTAGAATCATTGAGATATCATATTGCATGCTGTAGGAAGCGTCTAAGGCTTGGAATGGGAAGGACTTGGATATCACATCTCATGCTATAGATAGGCTCTTAGGTTTGGAAAGGGAAGGAGTTGGATATCACATTTCATGTTAGAGGAAGGATCTCAGGTTTGGTATTAGAAGCATTGAGATATCACATCTCATGCTATAGGAAGGGTCTCAGGATTGGAATGGGAAGTAGTTGGATATCACATCTCATGCTATAGGAAGGGTCTCAGGTTTGGTATAAGCATTGAGATATCACATCTCATGCTATAGGACGGGTCTCAGGATTGGAATGGAAGGAGTTGGATATCACATCTCATGTTATAGGAAGGATCTCAGGTTTGGTATAAGCATTGAGATATCACATCTCTGCTATCGGAAGGGTCTCAGGATTGGATTGGGAAGGAGTTGGATATCCCTTCTCATGCTATAGGAAGTGTCTCAGGTTGGAATAGGAAGGAGTTGGATATCACATCTCATGTTATAGGAAGGGTCTCAGGATTGGAATGGGAAGGATTTGGATATCACATCTCTTGCTATAGGAAGGGTCTCAGGATTGGAATGGGTAGGAGTTGGATATTACTTTCTTGCTATAGGAAGGGTCTCATGTTTGGAATGGGAAGGAGTTGGATATCACATATGCTACAGTTAGTGTCTCAGGTTTGGAACGGGAAGGAGTTGGATATCACATCTCATGTTATAGGAAGGGTCTCAGGTTTGGTATAAGCATTGAGATATCACATCTCTGCTATCGGAAGCGGCTCAGGATTGGAATGGGAAGGAGTTGGATATCCCATCTCATGTTATAGTAAGAGTCTCTGGTTTGGTATTAGATTCATTGAGATATCACATCGCATGCTGTAGGAAGGGTCTAAGGATTGGAATGGGATGGACTTGGATATCACATCTCATGCTATAGGTAGGCTCTCAGGTTTGGTATAAGCATTGAGATATCACATCTCATGCTATAGGAAGGGTCTCAGGATTGGAATGGGAAGGATTTGGATATCACATCTCATGCTATAGGAAGGGTCTCAGATTTGGTATAAGCATTGAGATATCACATCTCATGCTAAAGGAAGGGTCTCAGGATTGGAATGGGAAGGAGTTGTATATGACATCTCAGGCCATAGGAAGAGTCTCAGGTTTGGTATAAGCATTGAGATATCACATCTCTGCTATCGGAAGGGTCTCAGGATTGGAACGGGAAGGAGTTGGATATCCCATCTCATGTTATAGGAAGGGTCTCAGGTTTGGTATTAGAAGCATAGAGATATCACATCTCATGCTATAGGAAGGGTCTCAGGATTGGAATGGGAAGGACTTGGATGTCACATCTCATGCTGTAGGGAGGGTCTCAAGTTTGATATTAGAAGCATTGAGATAACAAATCTCATGATATCGGAAGGGTCTCAGGATTGGAATGGGAAGGAGTTGGATATCACATCTCATGATAAAGGAAGGGTCTAAGGTTTGGAAGGGGAAGGATTTGGATATCACATCTCATGTTATAGGACGGGTCTCAGGTTTGGTATTAGAAGCATTGAGATATCAAGTCTCATGGTATAAGAAGGGTCTCAGAATTGGAATGGGAAGGAGTTGGATATCACACCTCAAGCTATAGGAAGGGTCTCAGGATTGGAATGGGAAGGAGTTTGATATCACATCTCATGCCATAGTATGGGTCTCAGGTTTGGTAGAAGCATTGGGATATCACATCTCATGCTATCGGAAGGGTATCAGTATTGGATTTGGAAGAAGTTGGATATCCCATCTCATGCTATAGGAAGGGTCTCAGGTTGGAATGGGAAGGAGTTGGATATCACATCTCATGCTAAAGGAAGGGTCTCAGGTTTGGAACGGGAAGGATTTGGATATCACATCTCATGTTATAGGAAGGGTCTCAGGTTTGGTATAAGCATTGAGATATCACATCTCTGCTATCGGAAGTGTCTCAGGATTGGAATGGGAAGGAGTTGGATATCCCATCTCATGTTATAGGACGGGTCTCAGGTTTGTTATTAGAATCATTGAGATATCATATTGCATGCTGTAGGAAGGGTCTAAGGGTTGGAATGGGAAGGACTTGGATATCACATCTCATGCTATAGATAGGCTCTTAGGTTTGGAAAGGGAAGGAGTTGGATATCACATTTCATGTTAGAGGAAGGATCTCAGGTTTGGTATTAGAAGCATTGAGATATCACATCTCATGCTATAGGAAGGGTCTCAGGATTGGAATGGGAAGTAGTTGGATATCACATCTCATGCTATAGGAAGGGTCTCAGGTTTGGTATAAGCATTGAGATATCACATCTCATGCTATAGGACGGGTCTCAGGATTGGAATGGAAGGAGTTGGATATCACATCTCATGTTATAGGAATGATCTCAGGTTTGGTATTAGAAGCATTGAGACATCACATCTCATGCTATAGGAAGGGTCTCAGGGTTGTAATGGGAAGGAGATGGATATCACATCTCATCCAATAGGAAGGGTCTCAGGTTTGGAATGGGAAGGAATTGGATATCACATCTCATGTTATAGGAAGGATCTCAGGTTTGGTATTAGAAGCATTGAGATATCACATCTCATGCTATAGGAAGGGTCTCAGGATTGGAATGTGAAGGATTTGGATATTACATTTCATGCTAAAGGAAGGGTCTCAGGTTTGGTAGAAGCATTGAAATATCACGTCTCTGCTATCGGAAGGGTCTCAGGATTGGATTGGGAAGGAGTTGGATATCCCTTCTCATGCTATAGGAAGGGTCTCAGGATTTGAATGGCAAGGAGTTGGATATCACATCTCATGCCATAGGAAGGGTCTCAGGTTTGGTATAAGCATTGAGATATCACATCTCTGCTATCGGAAGGGTCTCAGGATTGGATTGGGAAGGAGTTGGATATCCCTTCTCATGCTATAGGAAGTGTCTCAGGTTGGAATTGGAAGGAGTTGGATATCACATCTCATGTTATAGGAAGGGTCTCAGGATTGGAATGGGAAGGATTTGGAGATTACATTTCATGCTAAAGGAAGGGTCTCAGGTTTGGTAGAAGCATTGAAATATCACGTCTCTGCTATCGGAAGGGTCTCAGGATTGGATTGGGAAGGAGTTGGATATCCCTTCTCATGCTATAGGAAGGGTCTCAGGATTTGAATGGCAAGGAGTTGGATATCACACCTCATGCCATAGGAAGGGTCTCAGGTTTGGTATAAGCATTGAGATATCACATCTCTGCTATCGGATGTGTCTCAGGATTGGAATGGGAAGGAGTTGGATATCCCATCTCATGTTATAGGACGGGTCTCAGGTTTGTTATTAGAATCATTGAGATATCATATTGCATGCTGTAGGAAGCGTCTAAGGCTTGGAATGGGAAGGACTTGGATATCACATCTCATGCTATAGATAGGCTCTTAGGTTTGGAAAGGGAAGGAGTTGGATATCACATTTCATGTTAGAGGAAGGATCTCAGGTTTGGTATTAGAAGCATTGAGATATCACATCTCATGCTATAGGAAGGGTCTCAGGATTGGAATGGGAAGTAGTTGGATATCACATCTCATGCTATAGGAAGGGTCTCAGGTTTGGTATAAGCATTGAGATATCACATCTCATGCTATAGGACGGGTCTCAGGATTGGAATGGAAGGAGTTGGATATCACATCTCATGTTATAGGAAGGATCTCAGGTTTGGTATTAGAAGCATTGAGACATCACATCTCATGCTATAGGAAGGGTCTCAGGGTTGGAATGGGAAGGAGTTGGATATCACATCTCATCCAATAGGAAGGGTCTCAGGTTTGGAATGGGAAGGAATTGGATATCACATCTCATGTTATAGGAAGGATCTCAGGTTTGGTATTAGAAGCATTGAGATATCACATCTCATGCTATAGGAAGGGTCTCAGGATTGGAATGTGAAGGATTTGGATATTACATTTCATGCTAAAGGAAGGGTCTCAGGTTTGGTAGAAGCATTGAAATATCACGTCTCTGCTATCGGAAGGGTCTCAGGATTGGATTGGGAAGGAGTTGGATATCCCTTCTCATGCTATAGGAAGGGTCTCAATTTGAATGGCAAGGAGTTGGATATCACATCTCATGCCATAGGAAGGGTCTCAGGTTTGGTATAAGCATTGAGATATCACATCTCTGCTATCGGAAGGGTCTCAGGATTGGATTGGGAAGGAGTTGGATATCCCTTCTCATGCTATAGGAAGTGTCTCAGGTTGGAATAGGAAGGAGTTGGATATCACATCTCATGTTATAGGAAGGGTCTCAGGATTGGAATGGGAAGGATTTGGATATCACATCTCTTGCTATAGGAAGGGTCTCAGGATTGGATTGGGTAGGAGTTGGATATTACTTTCTTGCTATAGGAAGGGTCTCATGTTTGGAATGGGAAGGAGTTGGATATCACATATGCTACAGTTAGTGTCTCAGGTTTGGAACGGGAAGGAGTTGGATATCACATCTCATGTTATAGGAAGGGTCTCAGGTTTGGTATAAGCATTGAGATATCACATCTCTGCTATCGGAAGCGGCTCAGGATTGGAATGGGAAGGAGTTGGATATCCCATCTCATGTTATAGTAAGAGTCTCTGGTTTGGTATTAGATTCATTGAGATATCACATCGCATGCTGTAGGAAGGGTCTAAGGATTGGAATGGGATGGACTTGGATATCACATCTCATGCTATAGGTAGGCTCTCAGGTTTGGTATAAGCATTGAGATATCACATCTCATGCTATAGGAAGGGTCTCAGGATTGGAATGGGAAGGATTTGGATATCACATCTCATGCTATAGGAAGGGTCTCAGATTTGGTATAAGCATTGAGATATCACATCTCATGCTAAAGGAAGGGTCTCAGGATTGGAATGGGAAGGAGTTGTATATGACATCTCAGGCCATAGGAAGAGTCTCAGGTTTGGTATAAGCATTGAGATATCACATCTCTGCTATCGGAAGGGTCTCAGGATTGGAATGGGAAGGAGTTGGATATCCCATCTCATGTTATAGGAAGGGTCTCAGGTTTGGTATTAGAAGCATAGAGATATCACATCTCATGCTATAGGAAGGGTCTCAGGATTGGAATGGGAAGGACTTGGATGTCACATCTCATGCTATAGGGAGGGTCTCAAGTTTGATATTAGAAGCATTGAGATAACAAATCTCATGATATCGGAAGGGTCTCAGGATTGGAATGGGAAGGAGTTGGATATCACATCTCATGATAAAGGAAGGGTCTAAGGTTTGGAAGGGGAAGGATTTGGATATCACATCTCATGTTATAGGACGGGTCTCAGGTTTGGTATTAGAAGCATTGAGATATCAAGTCTCATGGTATAAGAAGGGTCTCAGAATTGGAATGGGAAGGAGTTGGATATCACACCTCAAGCTATAGGAAGGGCACCAGGATTGGAATGGGAAGGAGTTTGATATCACATCTCATGCCATAGTATGGGTCTCAGGTTTGGTAGAAGCATTGGGATATCACATCTCATGCTATCGGAAGGGTATCAGTATTGGATTTGGAAGAAGTTGGATATCCCATCTCATGCTATAGGAAGGGTCTCAGGTTGGAATGGGAAGGAGTTGGATATCACATTTCATGTTATAGGAAGGGTCTCAGGATTGGAATGGGAAGGACTTGGATATCATATCTCATGCTATAGGACGGGTCTCAGGTTTGTTATTAGAATCATTGAGATATCATATTGCATGCTGTAGGAAGGGTCTAAGGATTGGAATGGGAAGGACTTGGATATCACATTTCATGTTAGAGGAAGGATCTCAGGTTTGGTATTAGAAGCATTGAGATATCACATCTCATGCTATAGGAAGGGTCTCAGGATTGGAATGGGAAGTAGTTGGATATCACATCTCATGCTATAGGAAGGGTCTCAGGTTTGGTATAAGCATTGAGATATCACATCTCATGCTATAGGACGGGTCTCAGGATTGGAATGGAAGGAGTTGGATATCACATCACATGTTATAGGAAGGATCTCAGGTTTGGTATTAGAAGCATTGAGACATCACATCTCATGCTATAGGAAGGGTCTCAGGGTTGGAATGGGAAGGAGTTGGATATCGCATCTCATCCAATAGGAAGGGTCTCAGGATTGGAATGGGAAGGAATTGGATATCACATCTCATGTTATAGGAAGGATCTCAGGTTTGGTATTAGAAGCATTGAGATATCACATCTCATGCTATCGGAAGGGTCTCAGGATTGGATTGGGAAGGAGTTGGATATCCCTTCTCATGCTATAGGAAGGGTCTCAGGATTTGAATGGGAAGGAGTTGGATATCACATCTCATGTTATAGGAAGGGTCTCAGGATTGGAATGGGAAGGATTTGGATATCACATCTCTTGCTATAGGAAGGGTCTCAGGATTGGAATGGGTAGGAGTTGGATATTACTTTCTTGCTATAGGAAGGGTCTCATGTTTGGAATGGGAAGCAGTTGGATATCACATATGCTATAGTTAGTGTCTCAGGTTTGGAACGGGAAGGAGTTGGATATCACATCTCATGTTATAGGAAGGGTCTCAGGTTTGGTATAAGCATTGCGATATCACATCTCTGCTATCGGAAGCGGCTCAGGATTGGAATGGGAAGGAGTTGGATATCCCATCTCATGTTATAGGAAGAGTCTCTGGTTTGGTATTAGAATCATTGAGATATCACATCGCATGCTGTAGGAAGGGTCTAAGGATTGGAATGGGATGGACTTGGATATCACATCTCAGGCTATAGGTAGGCTCTCAGGTTTGGTATAAGCATTTAGATATCACATCTCATGCTATAGGAAGGGTCTCAGGATTGGAATGGGAAGGAATTGGATATCACATCTCATGCTATAGGAAGGGTCTCAGATTTGGTATAAGCATTGAGATATCACATCTCATGCTAAAGGAAGGGTCTCAGGATTGGAATGGGAAGGAGTTGTATATGACATCTCAGGCCATAGGAAGGGTCTCAGGTTTGGTATAAGCATTGAGATATCACATCTCTGCTATCGGAAGGGTCTCAGGATTGGAATGGGAAGGAGTTGGATATCCCATCTCATGTTATAGGAATGGTCTCAGGTTTGGTATTAGAAGTATAGAGATATCACATCTCATGCTATAGGAAGGGTCTCAGGATTGGAATGGGAAGGACTTGGATGTCACATCTCATGCTATAGGGAGGGTCTCAAGTTTGATATTAGAAGCATTGAGATAACAAATCTCATGATATCGGAAGGGTCTCAGGATTGGAATGGGAAGGAGTTGGATATCACATCTCATGATAAAGGAAGGGTCTAAGGTTTGGAAGGGGAAGGATTTGGATATCACATCTCATGTTATAGGACGGGTCTCAGGTTTGGTATTAGAAGCATTGAGATATCAAGTCTCATGGTATAAGAAGGGTCTCAGAATTGGAATGGGAAGGAGTTGGATATCACACCTCAAGCTATATGAAGGGTCTCAGGATTGGAATGGGATGGAGTTTGATGTCACATCTCATGCCATAGTATGGGTCTCAGGTTTGGTAGAAGCATTGGGATATCACATCTCATGGTATCGGAAGGGTATCAGTATTGGATTTGGAAGAAGTTGGATATCCCATCTCATGCTATAGGAAGGGTCTCAGGTTGGAATGGGAAGGAGTTGGATATCACATTTCATGTTATAGGAAGGGTCTCAGGATTGGAATGGGAAGGACTTGGATATCATATCTCATGCTATAGGAAGGCTCTCAGGTTTGGAAGGGGAAGGAGTTGGATATCACATTTCATGTTAGAGGAAGGATCTCAGGTTTGGTATTAGAGGCCTTGAGATATCACATCTCATGCTATAGGAAGGGTCTCAGGATTGGAATGGGAAGGAGTTGGATATCACATCTCAAGCTATAGGAAGGGTCTCAGGTTTTGTATAAGCATTGAGATATCACATCTCATGCTATAGGAAGGGTCTCAGGATTGGAATGGGAAGGAGTTGGATATCACATCTCATGTTAAAGGAAATATCTCAGGTTTGGTATTAGAAGCATTGAGACATCACATCTCATGTTATAGGAAGGGTCTCAGGATTGGAATGGGAAGAAGTTGGATATCACATCTCATGCTATAGGAAGGGTCTCAGGTTTGGTATAAGCATTGAGATATCACATCTCATGCTATAGGAAGGGTCTCAGGATTGGAATGGGAAGGAGTTGTATATGACATCTCATGCCATAGGAAGGGTCTCAAATTTGGTATAAGCATTGAGATATCACATCACATGCTATAGGAAGGGTCTCAGGATTGGAATGGGAAGGACTTGGATATCACATCTCATGCTATAGGGAGGGCCTCAGGTTTGGAAAGGGAAGGAGATGGATATCACATTTCATGTTAGAGATAGGATCTCAGGTTTGGTATTAGAGGCATTGAAATATCACATCTCATGCTATCAGAAGGGTCTCAGGATTGGAATGGGAAGGAGTTGTATATCACATCTCATGCTAAATGGAGGGTCTCAGGTTTGGAAGGGGAAGGATTTGGAAATCACATCTCATGTTATAGGAAGGATCTCAGGTTTGGTATTAGAAGCATTGAGATATCACATCTCATGCTATCGGAAGTATCTCAGGTTTGGTATTAGAGGCATTGATATATCACATCTCATGCTATCATAAGGGTCTCAGGATTGGAATGGGAAGGAGTTGTATATCACATCTCATGCTAAATGGAGGGTCTCAGGTTTGGAAGGGGAAGGAGTTGGATATCACATCTCATTTTATTGGAAGGATCTCAGGTTTGGTATTAGAAGCATTGAGACATCACATCTCATGCTATAGGAAGGGTCTCAGGATTGGAATGGGAAGGAGTTGGATATCACATCTCATGCTATAGGAAGGGTCTCAGATTTGGTATAAGCATTGAGATATCACATCTCATGCTATAGGAAGGGTCTCAGGATTGGATTGGGAAGGAGTTGTATATGACATCTCATGTTATAGGAAGGGTCTCAGGTTTGGTATTAGAAGCATTGAGATATCACATCTCATGCTATAGGAAGGGTCTCAGGATTGGAATGGGGAGGACTTGGATGTCACATCTCATGCTATAGGGAGGGTCTCAAGTTTGATATTAGAAGCATTGAGATAACAAATCTCATGATATCGGAAGGGTCTCAGGATTGGAATGGGAAGGAGTTGGATATCACATCTCATGATAAAGGAAGGGTCTAAGGTTTGGAAGGGGAAAGATTTGGATATCACATCTCATGTTATAGGACGGGTCTCAGGTTTGGTATTAGAAGCATTGAGATATCAAGTCTCATGGCATAGGAAGGGTCTCAGAATTGGAATGGGAAGGAGTTGGATATCACATCTCAAGCTATAGGAAGAGTCTCAGGATTGGAATGGGAATGAGTTTGATATCACATCTCATGACATAGTATGGGTCTCAGGTTTGGTAGAAGCATTGGGATATCACAATTCATGCTATTGGAAGGGTATCAGTATTGGATTTGGAAGGAGTTGGATATCCCATCTCATGCTATAGGAAGGGTCTCAGGTTGGAATGGGAAGGAGTTGGATATCACATTTCATGTTATAGGAAGGGTCTCAGGATTGGAATGGGAAGGACTTGGATATCATATCTCATGCTATAGGAAGGCTCTCAGGTTTGGAAGGGGAAGGAGTTGGATATCACATTTCATGTTAGAGGAAGGATCTCAGGTTTGGTATTAGAGGCCTTGAGACATCACATCTCATGTTATAGGAAGGGTCTCAGGATTGGAATGGGAAGAAGTTGGATATCACATCTCATGCTATAGGAAGGGTCTCAGGTTTGGAAGGGGAAGGAGTTGGATATCCAATCTCATGTTATAGGACTGGTCTCAGGTTTGGTATTAGAAGCATTGAGATATCACATCGCATGCTGTAGGAAGGTTCTCAGGTTTGGTATTAGAAGCATTGAGACATCACATCTCATGCTATAGGAAGGGTCTCAGGATTGGAATGGGAAGGAGTTGGATATCACATCTCATGTTATAGGAAGGATCTCAGGTTTGGTATTAGAAGCATTGAGACATCACATCTCATGCTATAGGAAGGGTCTCAGGATTGGAATGGGAAGGAGTTGGATATCACATCTCATGCTATAGGAAGGGTCTCACATTTGGTATAAGCATTGCGATATCACATCTCATGCTATAGGAAGGGTCTCAGGATTGGATTGGGAAGGAGTTGTATATGACATCTCAGGCCATAGGAAGGGTCTCAGGATTGGTATAAGCATTGAGATATCACATCTCTGCTATCGGAAGGGTCTCAGGATTGGAATGGGAAGGAGTTGGATATCCCATATCATGTTATAGGAAGGGTCTCAGGTTTGGAATTAGAAGCATTGAGATATCACATCTCATGCTATAGGAAGGGTCTCAGGATTGGAATGGGGAGGACTTGGATGTCACATCTCATGCTATAGGGAGGGTCTCAAGTTTGATATTAGAAGCATTGAGATAACAAATCTCATGATATCGGAAGGGTCTCAGGATTGGAATGGGAAGGAGTTGGATATCACATCTCATGATAAAGGAAGGGTCTAAGGTTTGGAAGGGGAAAGATTTGGATATCACATCTCATGTTATAGGACGGGTCTCAGGTTTGGTATTAGAAGCATTGAGATATCAAGTCTCATGGCATAGGGAGGGTCTCAGAATTGGAATGTGAAGGAGTTGGATATCACATCTCAAGCTATAGGAAGAGTCTCAGGATTGGAATGGGAAGGAGTTTGATATCACATCTCATGCCATAGTATGGGTCTCAGGTTTGGTAGAAGCATTGGGATATCACATCTCATGCTATTGGAAGGGTATCAGTATTGGATTTGGAAGGAGTTGGATATCCCATCTCTTGCTATAGGAAGGGTCTCAGGTTGGAATGGGAAGGAGTTGGATATCACATTTCATGTTATAGGAAGGGTCTCAGGATTGGAATGGGAAGGACTTGGATATCATATCTCATGCTATAGGAAGGCTCTCAGGTTTGGAAGGGGAAGGAGTTGGATATCACATTTCATGTTAGAGGAAGGATCTCAGGTTTGGTATTAGAGGCCTTGAGATATCACATCTCATGCTATAGGAAGGGTCTCAGGATTGGAATGGGAAGGAGTTGGATATCACATCTCAAGCTTTAGGAAGGGTCTCAGGTTTGGTATAAGCATTGAGATAGCACATCTCATGCTATAGGAAGGGTCTCAGGATTGGAATGGGAAGGAGTTGGATATCACATCTCATGTTATAGGAAGGATCTCAGGTTTGGTATTAGAAGCATTGAGACATCACATCTCATGCTATAGGAAGGGTCTCAGGATTGGAATGGGAAGGAGTTGGATATCACATCTCATGCTATAGGAAGGGTCTCAGATTTGGTATAAGCATTGAGATATCACATCTCTGCTATCGGAAGGGTCTCAGGATTGGAATGGAAAGGAGTTGGATATCCCATCTCATGCTATAGGGAGGGTCTCAATTTTGATATTAGAAGCATTGAGATAACAAATCTCATGATATCGGAAGGGTCTCAGGATTGGAATGGGAAGGAGTTGGATATCACATCTCATGATAAAGGAAGGGTCTAAGGTTTGGAAGGGGAAAGATTTGGATATCACATCTCATGTTATAGGACGGGTCTCAGGTTTGGTATTAGAAGCATTGAGATATCAAGTCTCATGGTATAGGAAGGGTCTCAGAATTGGAATGGGAAGGAGTTGGATATCACATCTCAAGCTATAGGAAGAGTCTCAGGATTGGAATGGGAAGGAGTTTGATATCACATCTCATGCCATAGTATGGTTCTCAGGTTTGATAGAAGCATTGGGATACCACATCTCATGCTATTGGAAGGGTATCAGTATTGGATTTGGAAGGAGTTGGATATCCCATCTCATGCTATAGGAAGGGTCTCAGGTTGGAATGGGAAGGAATTGGATATCACATTTCATGTTATAGGAAGGGTCTCAGGATTGGAATGGGAAGGACTTGGATATCATATCTCATGCTATAGGAAGGCTCTCGGGTTTGGAAGGAGAAGGAGTTGGATATCACATTTCATGTTAGAGGAAGGATCTCAGGTTTGGTATTAGAGGCCTTGAGATATCACATCTCATGCTATAGGAAGGTTCTCAGGTTGGAATGGGAAGGAGTTGGATATCACATTTCATGTTATAGGAAGGGTCTCAGGATTGGAATGGGAAGGAGTTGGATATCACATCTCATGTTATAGGAAGGATCTCAGGTTTAGTATTAGAAGCATTGAGACATCACATCTCATGTTATAGGAAGGGTCTCAGGATTGTAATGGGAAGAAGTTGGATATCACATCTCATGCTATAGGAAGGGTCTCAGGTTTGAAAGGGGAAGGAGTTGGATATCCAATCTCATGTTATAGGACTGGTCTCAGGTTTGGTATTAGAAGCATTGAGATATCACATGGCATGCTGTAGGAAGGTTCTCTGGTTTGGAATGGGGAGGAATTGGATATCACATCTCATGTCATAGGAAGGATCTCAGGTTTGGTATTAGAAGCATTGAGATATCACATCTCATGCTATAGGAATGGTCTCAGGATTGGAATGGGAAGGAATTGGATATTACATTCCTGCTATAGGAAGGGTCTCATGTTTGGAATGGGAATGTGTTGGATATCACATATGCTATAGGAAGGGTCTCAGGTTTGGAACGGGAAGGAGTTGGATATCACATCTCATGTTATAGGAAGGGTCTCAGGTTTGGTATAAGCATTGAGATATCACATCTCTGCTATCGGAAGTGTCTCATGATTGGAATGGGAAGGTGTTGGATATCCCATCTCATTTTATAGGAAGAGTCTCAAGTTTTTTATTAGAAGCATTTAGCTATCACATCTCATGCTATAGGAAGTGTCTCAGGATTGGAATGAGAAGGAGTTGGATATCACATCTCATGCTATAGGAAGGGTCTCAGGTTTGGTATAAGCATTGAGATATCACATCTCATGCTATAGGAAGGGTCTCAGGATTGGAATGGGAAGGAGTTGGATATCACATCTCATGTTATAGGAAGGATCTCAGGTTTGGTATTAGAAGCATTGAGACATCACATCTCATGCTATCGGAAGGGTCTCAGGATTGGAATGGGAAGGGCTTGGATATCACATCTCATGCTATAGGGAGGGTCTCAAGTTTGATATTAGAAGCATTGAGATATCATATCTCATGCTATAGGAAGGGTCTCAGGATTGGAATGGGAAGGAGTTGGATATCACATCTCATGCTATAGGAAGGGTCTCAGGTTTGGTATAAGCAGTGAGATATCACATCTCATGCTATAGGAAGTGTCTCAGGATTGGAATGGGAAGGAGTTGGATATCACATCTCATGTTATAGGAAGGATCTCAGGTTAGGTATAAGCATTGAGATATCACATCTCTACTATCGGAAGGGTCTCAGGATTGGAATGGGAAGGAGTTGGATATTCCCATCTCATGTTATAGGAAGGGTCTCAGGTTTGGTATTAGAAGCATTGAGATATCACATCTCATGCTATAGGAAGGGTCTCAGGATTGGAATGGGAAGGACTTGGATATCACATCTCATGCTATAAGGAGGGTCTCAAGTTTGATATTAGAAGCATTGAGATATCACATCTCATGATATCGGAAGGGTCTCAGGGATGGAATGGGAAGGAGTTGGATATCACATCTCATGATAAAGGAAGTGTCTAAGGTTTGGAAGGGGAAGGAGTTTGATATCACATCTCATGCCATAGTATGGGTCTCAGGTTTGGTAGAAGCATTGGGATATCACATCTCATGCTATCGGAAGG
This sequence comes from Ambystoma mexicanum, assembly GCF_040938575.1. Lineage (NCBI taxonomy): Eukaryota > Metazoa > Chordata > Amphibia > Caudata > Ambystomatidae > Ambystoma > Ambystoma mexicanum. The sequence goes on from NC_090936.1 coordinate 347,725,288, forward strand.
GTATCAGGATTGGATTTGGAAGGAGTTGGATATCCCATCTCATGCTATAGGAAGGGTCTCAGGTTGGAATGGGAAGGAGTTGGATATCACATCTCATGTTATAGGAAGGGTCTCAGGATTGGAATTAGAAGGACTTGGATATCACATCTCATGCTAAATGAAGGCTCTCAGGTTTGGAAGGGGAAAGAGTTGGATATCACATTTCATGTTAGAGGTAGGATCTCAGATTTGGTATTAGAGGCATTGAGATATCACATCTCATGCTATCAGAAGAGTCTCAGGATTGGAATGGGAAGGAGTTGGATATCACATCTCATGCTAAAGGGAGGGTCTCAGGTTTGGAAGGGGAAGGATTTGGATATCACATCTCATGTTATAGGAAGGATCTCAGGTTTGGTATTAGAAGCATTGAGATATCACATCTCATGCTATCGGAAGGATCTCAGGTTTGGTATAGAAGCATTGAGATATCACATCTCATGCTATCAGAAGGTTCTCAGGATTGGAATGGGAAGGAGTTGGATATCACATCTCATGCTAAAGGGAGGGTCTCAGGTTTGGAAGGGGAAGGATTTGGATATCACATCTCATGTTATCGGAAGGATCTCAGGTTTGGTATTAGAAGTATTGAGATATCACATCTCATGCTATAGGAAGGGTCTCAGGATTGGAATGGGAAGGAGTTGGATATCACATCTCATGTTATAGGAAGGATCTCAGGTTTGGTATTAGAAGCATTGAGACATCACATCTCATGCTATCGGAAGGGTCTCAGGATTGGAATGGGAAGGACTTGGATATCACATCTCATGCTATAGGGAGGGTCTCAAGTTTGATATTAGAAGCATTGAGATATCATATCTCATGCTATAGGAAGGGTCTCAGGATTGGAATGGGAAGGAGTTGGATATCACATCTCATGCTATAGGAAGGGTCTCAGGTTTGGTATAAGCAGTGAGATATCACATCTCATGCTATAGGAAGTGTCTCAGGATTGGAATGGGAAGGAGTTGGATATCACATCTCATGTTATAGGAAGGATCTCAGGTTTGGTATAAGCATTGAGATATCACATCTCTACTATCGGAAGGGTCTCAGGATTGGAATGGGAAGGAGTTGGATATTCCCATCTCATGTTATAGGAAGGGTCTCAGGTTTGGTATTAGAAGCATTGAGATATCACATCTCATGCTATAGGAAGGGTCTCAGGATTGGAATGGGAAGGACTTGGATATCACATCTCATGCTATTAGGAGGGTCTCAAGTTTGATATTAGAAGCATTGAGATATCACATCTCATGATATCGGAAGGGTCTCAGGGATGGAATGGGAAGGAGTTGGATATCACATCTCATGATAAAGGAAGTGTCTAAGGTTTGGAAGGGGAAGGAGTTTGATATCACATCTCATGCCATAGTATGGGTCTCAGGTTTGGTAGAAGCATTGGGATATCACATCTCATGCTATCGGAAGGGTATCAGGATTGGATTTGGAAGGAGTTGGATATCCCATCTCATGCTATAGGAAGGGTCTCAGGTTGGAATGGGAAGGAGTTGGATATCACATCTCATGTTATAGGAAGGGTCTCAGGATTGGAATTAGAAGGACTTGGATATCACATCTCATGCTATAGGAAGGCTCTCAGGTTTGGAAGGGGAAAGAGTTGGATATCACATTTCATGTTAGAGGTAGGATCTCAGGTTTGGTATTAGAGGCATTGAGATATCAGTTCTCATGCTATCAGAAGAGTCTCAGGATTGGAATGGGAAGGCGTTGGATATCACATCTCATGCTAAAGGGAGGGTCTCAGGTTTGGAAGGGGAATGATTTGGATATCACATCTCATGTTATAGGAAGGATCTCAGGTTTGGTATTAGAAGCATTGAGATATCACATCTCATGCTATCGGAAGGATCTCAGGTTTGGTATAAAAGCATTGAGATATCACATCTCATGCTATCAGAAGGTTCTCAGGATTGGAATGGGAAGGAGTTGGATATCACATCTCATGCTAAAGGGAGGGTCTCAGGTTTGGAAGGGGAAGGATTTGGATATCACATCTCATGTTATCGGAAGGATCTCAGGTTTGGTATTAGAAGTATTGAGATATCACATCTCATGCTATAGGAAGGGTCTCAGGATTGGAATGGGAAGGAGTTGGTTATCACATCTCATGCTAAAGGAAGGGTCTCAGGTTTGGTAGAAGCATTGAGATATCACATCTCATGCTATAGGAAGGGTCTCAGGATTGGAATGGGAAGGACTTAGATATCACATATCATGCTATAAGGAGGGTCTCAGTTTTGATATTAGAAGCATTGAGATATCACATCTCATGCTATCAGAAGGGTCTCAGGATTGGAATGGGAAGGAGCTGGATATCACATCTCATGCGAAAGGAAGGGTCTCAGGTTTGGAACGGGAAGGAGTTGGATATCACATCTCATGTTATAGGAAGGGTCTCAGGTTTGGTATAAGCATTGAGATATCACATCTCTGCTATCGGAAGTGTCTCAGGATTGGAATGGGAAGGACTTGGATATCACATCTCATGCTATAGATAGGCTCTCAGGTTTGGAAAGGGAAGGAGTTGGATATCACATTTCATGTTAGAGGAAGGATCTCAGGTTTGGTATTAGAGGCATTGAGATATCAGATCTCAGGCTATAGGAAGGGTCTCAGGATTGGAATGGGAAGGAGTTGGATATCACATCTCATGCTATAGGAAGGGTCTCAGGATTGGAATGGGAAGGAGTTGGATATCACATCTCATGCTAGAGGAAGGGTCTCAGGTTTGGTATAAGCATTGAGATATCACATCTCGTGCTATAGGAAGGGTCTCAGGATTGGAATGGGAAGGAGTTGTATATGACATCTCATGCCGTAGGAAGGGTCTCAGGTTTGGTATAAGCATTGAGATATCACATCTCTGCTATCGAAAGGGTCTTAGGATTGGAATGGGAAGGAGTTGGATATCCCATCTCATGTTATAGGAAGAGTCTCAGGTTGGTATTAGAAGCATTGAGATATCCCATCTCATGATATAGGAAGGGTCTCAGGTTGGAATGGGAAGGAGTTGGATATCACATTTCATGTTATAGGAAGGGTCTCAGGATTGGAATGGGAAGGACTTGGATATCATATCCCATGCTATAGGAAGGCTCTCAGGTTTGGAAGGGGAAGGAGTTGGATATCACATTTCATGTTAGAGGAAGGATCTCAGGTTTGGTATTAGAGGCCTTGAGATATCACATCTCATGCTATAGGAAGGGTCTCAGGATTGGAATGGGAAGGAGGTGGATATCACATCTCAAGCTATAGGAACGGTCTCAGGTTTGGTATAAGCATTGTGATTTCACATCTCATGCTATAGGATGGGTCTCAGGATTGGAATGGGAAGGAGTTGGATATCACATCTCATGTTATAGGAAAGATCTCAGGTTTGGTATTAGAAGCATTGAGACATCACATCTCATGTTATAGGAAGGGTCTCAGGATTGGAATGGGAAGAAGTTGGATATCACATCTCATGCTATAGGAAGGGTCTCAGGTTTGGTATAAGCATTGAGATATCACATCTCATGCTATAGGAAGGGTCTCAGGATTGGAATGGGAAGGAGTTGTATATGACATCTCATGCCATAGGAAGGGTCTCAGGTTTGGTATAAGCATTGAGATATCACATCACATGCTATAGGAAGGGTCTCAGAATTGGAATGGGAAGGACTTGGATATCACATCTCATGCTATAGGCAGGGTCTCGGGTTTGGAAAGGGAATGAGATGGATATCACATTTCATGTTAGAGGTAGGATCTCAGGTTTGGTATTAGAGGCATTGAGATATCACATCTCATGATATCAGAAGGGTCTCAGGATTGGAATGGGAAGGAGTTGGATATCACATCTCATGCTAAAGGGAGGGTCTCAGGTTTGGAAGGGGAAGGATTTGGAAATCACATCTCATGTTATAGGAAGGATCTCAGGTTTGGTATTAGAAGCATTGAGATATCACATCTCATGCTTTCATAAGGGTCTCAGGATTGGAATGGGAAGGAGTTGGATATCACATCTTATGTTATAGGAAGGATCTCAGGTTTGGTATTAGAAGCATTGAGACATCACATCTCATGCTATAGGAAGGGTCTCAGGATTGGAATGGGAAGGAGTTGGATATCACATCTCATGCTATAGGAAGGGTCTCAGATTTGGTATAAGCATTGAGATATCACATCTCATGCTATAGGAAGGGTCTCAGGATTGGAATGGGAAGGAGTTGTATATGACATCTCAGGCCATAGGAAGGGTCTCAGGTTTGGTATAAGCATTGAGATATCACATCTCTGCTATCGGAAGGGTCTCAGGATTGGAATGGGAAGGAATTGGATATCACATCTCATGTTATAGGAAGGATCTCAGGTTTGGTATTAGAAGCATTGAGATATCCCTTCTCATGCTATAGGAAGGGTCTCAGGATTGGAATGTGAAGGATTTGGATATCACATCTCATGCTAAAGGAAGGGTCTCAGGTTTGGTAGAAGCATTGAGATATCACGTCTCTGCTATCGGAAGGGTCTCAGGATTGGATTGGGAAGGAGTTGGATATGCCTTCTCATGCTATAGGAAGGGTCTCAGGTTTGGTATAAGCATTGAGATATCACATCTCTGCTATCGGAAGGGTCTCAGGATTGGATTGGGAAGGAGTTGGATATCCCTTCTCATGCTATAGGAAGTGTCTCAGGTTGGAATGGGAATGAGTTGGATATCACATCTCATGTTATAGGAAGGGTCTCAGGATTGGAATGGGAAGGATTTGGATATCACATCTCTTGCTATAGGAAGGGTCTCAGGATTGGAATGGGTAGGAGTTGGATATTACTTTCTTGCTATAGGAAGGGTCTCATGTTTGGAATGGGAAGGAGTTGGATATCACATATGCTATAGTTAGTGTCTCAGGTTTGGAACAGGAAGGAGTTGGATATCACATCTCATGTTATAGGAAGGGTCTCAGGTTTGGTATAAGCATTGAGATATCACATCTCTGCTATCAGAAGTGGCTCAGGATTGCAATGGGAAGGAGTTGGATATCCCATCTCATGTTATAGGACGAGTCTCTGGTTTGGTATTAGAATCATAGAAATATCACATCGCATGCTGTAGGAAGGGTCTAAGGATTGGAATGGGATGGACTTGGATATCACATCTCATGCTATAGATAGGCTCTTAGGTTTGGAAAGGGAAGGAGTTGGATATCACATTTCATGTTAGAGGAAGGATCTCAGGTTTGGTATTAGAAGCATTGAGATATTACATCTCATGCTATAGGAAGGGTCTCAGGATTGGAATGGGAAGGAGCTGGATATCACATCTCATGCTAAAGGAAGGGTCTCAGGTTTGGAACGGGAAGGTTTTGGATATCACATCTCATGTTATAGGAAGGGTCTCAGGTTTGGTATAAGCATTGAGATATCACATCTCTGCTATCGGATGTGTCTCAGGATTGGAATGGGAAGGAGTTGGATATCCCATCTCATGTTATAGGACGGGTCTCAGGTTTGTTATTAGAATCATTGAGATATCATATTGCATGCTGTAGGAAGGGTCTAAGGGTTGGAATGGGAAGGACTTGGATATCACATCTCATGCTATAGATAGGCTCTTAGGTTTGGAAAGGGAAGGAGTTGGATATCACATTTCATGTTAGAGGAAGGATCTCAGGTTTGGTATTAGAAGCATTGAGATATCACATCTCATGCTATAGGAAGGGTCTCAGGATTGGAATGGGAAGTAGTTGGATATCACATCTCATGCTATAGGAAGGGTCTCAGGTTTGGTATAAGCATTGAGATATCACATCTCATGCTATAGGACGGGTCTCAGGATTGGAATGGAAGGAGTTGGATATCACATCTCATGTTATAGGAAGGATCTCAGGTTTGGTATTAGAAGCATTGAGACATCACATCTCATGCTATAGGAAGGGTCTCAGGGTTGGAATGGGAAGGAGTTGGATATCACATCTCATCCAATAGGGAGGGTCTCAGGTTTGGAATGGGAAGGAATTGGATATCACATCTCATGTTATAGGAAGGATCTCAGGTTTGGTATTAGAAGCATTGAGATATCACATCTCATGCTATAGGAAGGGTCTCAGGATTGGAATGTGAAGGATTTGGATATCACATCTCATGCTAAAGGAAGGGTCTCAGGTTTGGTAGAAGCATTGAGATATCACGTCTCTGCTATCGGAAGGGTCTCAGGATTGGATTGGGAAGGAGTTGGATATCCCTTCTCATGCTATAGGAAGGGTCTCAGGATTTGAATGGCAAGGAGTTGGATATCACATCTCATGCCATAGGAAGGGTCTCAGGTTTGGTATAAGCATTGAGATATCACATCTCTGCTATCGGAAGGGTCTCAGGATTGGATTGGGAAGGAGTTGGATATCCCTTCTCATGCTATAGGAAGTGTCTCAGGTTGGAATGGGAAGGAGTTGGATATCACATCTCATGTTATAGGAAGAGTCTCAGGATTGGAATGGGAAGGATTTGGATATCACATCTCTTGCTATAGGAAGGGTCTCAGGATTGGAATGGGTAGGAGTTGGATATTACTTTCTTGCTATAGGAAGGGTCTCATGTTTGGAATGGGAAGGAGTTGGATATCACATATGCTATAGTTAGTGTCTCAGGTTTGGAACGGGAAGGAGTTGGATATCACATCTCATGTTATAGGAAGGGTCTCAGGTTTGGTATAAGCATTGAGATATCACATCTCTGCTATCGGAAGCGGCTCAGGATTGGAATGGGAAGGAGTTGGATATCCCATCTCATGTTATAGGAAGAGTCTCTGGTTTGGTATTAGAATCATTGAGATATCACATCGCATGCTGTAGGAAGGGTCTAAGGATTGGAATGGGATGGACTTGGATATCACATCTCATGCTATAGGTAGGCTCTCAGGTTTGGTATAAGCATTGAGATATCACATCTCATGCTATAGGAAGGGTCTCAGGATTGGAATGGGAAGGATTTGGATATCAAATCTCATTCTATAGGAAGGGTCTCAGATTTGGTATAAGCATTGAGATATCACATCTCATGCTAAAGGAAGGGTCTCAGGATTGGAATGGGAAGGAGTTGTATATGACATCTCAGGCCATAGGAAGGGTCTCAGGTTTGGTATAAGCATTGAGATATCACATCTCTGCTATCGGAAGGGTCTCAGGATTGGAATGGGAAGGAGTTGGATATCCCATCTCATCTTATAGGAAGGGTCTCAGGTTTGGTATTAGAAGCATAGAGATATCACATCTCATGCTATAGGAAGGGTCTCAGGATTGGAATGGGAAGGACTTGGATGTCACATCTCATGCTATAGGGAGGGTCTCAAGTTTGATATTAGAAGCATTGAGATACCAAATCTCATGATATCGGAAGGGTCTCAGGATTGGAATGGGAAGGAGTTGGATACCACATCTCATGATAAAGGAAGGGTCTAAGGTTTGGAAGGGGAAGGATTTGGATATCACATCTCATGTTATAGGACGGGTCTCAGGTTTGGTATTAGAAGCATTGAGATATCAAGTCTCATGGTATAAGAAGGGTCTCAGAATTGGAATGGGAAGGAGTTGGATATCACACCTCAAGCTATAGGAAGGGTCTCAGGATTGGAATGGGAAGGAGTTTGATATCACATCTCATGCCATAGTATGGGTCTCAGGTTTGGTAGAAGCATTGGGATATCACATCTCATGCTATCGGAAGGGTATCAGTATTGGATTTGGAAGAAGTTGGATATCCCATCTCATGCTATAGGAAGGGTCTCAGGTTGGAATGGGAAGGAGTTGGATATCACATTTCGTGTTATAGGAAGGGTCTCAGGATTGGAATGGGAAGGACTTGGATATCATATCTCATGCTATAGGACGGGTCTCAGGTTTGTTATTAGAATCATTGAGATATCATATTGCATGCTGTAGGAAGGGTCTAAGGATTGGAATGGGAAGGACTTGGATATCACATCTCATGCTATAGATAGGCTCTTAGGTTTGGAAAGTGAAGGAGTTGGATATCACATTTCATGTTAGAGGAAGGATCTCAGGTTTGGTATTAGAAGCATTGAGATATCACATCTCATGCTATAGGAAGGGTCTCAGGATTGGAATGGGAAGTAGTTGGATATCACATCTCATGCTATAGGAAGGGTCTCATGTTTGGTATAAGCATTGAGATATCACATCTCATGCTATAGGACGGGTCTCAGGATTGGAATGGAAGGAGTTGGATATCACATCTCATGTTATAGGAAGGATCTCAGGTTTGGTATTAGAAGCATTGAGACATCACATCTCATGCTATAGGAAGGGTCTCAGGGTTGTAATGGGAAGGAGTTGGATATCACAAATCATCCAATAGGAAGGGTCTCAGGTTTGGAATGGGAAGGAATTGGATATCACATCTCATGTTATAGGAAGGATCTCAGGTTTGGTATTAGAAGCATTGAGATATCACATCTCATGCTATAGGAAGGGTCTCAGGATTGGAATGTGAAGGATTTGGATATCACATCTCATGCTAAAGGAAGGGTCTCAGGTTTGGTAGAAGCATTGAGATATCACGTCTCTGCTATCGGAAGGGTCTCAGGATTGGATTGGGAAGGAGTTGGATATCCCTTCTCATGTTATAGGAAGGGTCTCAGGATTTGAATGGGAAGGAGTTGGATATCACATCTCATGTTATAGGAAGGGTCTCAGGATTGGAATGGGAAGGATTTGGATATCACATCTCTTGCTATAGGAAAGGTCTCAGGATTGGAATGGGTAGGAGTTGGATATTACTTTCTTGCTATAGGAAGGGTCTCATGTTTGGAATGGGAAGCAGTTGGATATCACATATGCTATAGTTAGTGTCTCAGGTTTGGAACGGGAAGGAGTTGGATATCACATCTCATGTTATAGGAAGGGTCTCAGGTTTGGTATAAGCATTGAGATATCACATCTCTGCTATCGGAAGCGGCTCAGGATTGGAATGGGAAGGAGTTGGATATCCCATCTCATGTTATAGGAAGAGTCTCTGGTTTGGTATTAGAATCATTGAGATATCACATCGCATGCTGTAGGAAGGGTCTAAGGATTGGAATGGGATGGACTTGGATATCACATCTCATGCTATAGGTAGGCTCTCAGGTTTGGTATAAGCATTGAGATATCACATCTCATGCTATAGGAAGGGTCTCAGGATTGGAATGGGAAGGAATTGGATATCACATCTCATGCTATAGGAAGGGTCTCAGATTTGGTATAAGCATTGAGATATCACATCTCATGCTAAAGAAAGGGTCTCAGGATTGGAATGGGAAGGAGTTGTATATGACATCTCAGGCCATAAGAAGGGTCTCAGGTTTGGTATAAGCATTGAGATATCACATCTCTGCTATCGGAAGGGTCTCAGGATTGGAATGGGAAGGAGTTGGATATCCCATCTCATGTTATAGGAATGGTCTCAGGTTTGGTATTAGAAGCATAGAGATATCACATCTCATGCTACAGGAAGGGTCTCAGGATTGGAATGGGAAGGACTTGGATGTCACATCTCATGCTATAGGGAGGGTCTCAAGTTTGATATTAGAAGCATTGAGATAACAAATCTCATGATATCGGAAGGGTCTCAGGATTGGAATGGGAAGGAGTTGGATATTACATCTCATGATAAAGGAAGGGCCTAAGGTTTGGAAGGGGAAGGATTTGGATATCACATCTCATGTTATAGGACGGGTCTCAGGTTTGGTATTAGAAGCATTGAGATATCAAGTCTCATGGTATAAGAAGGGTCTCAGAATAGGAATGGGAAGGAGTTGGATATCACACCTCAAGCTATAGGAAGGGTCTCAGGATTGGAATGGGAAGGAGTTTGATATCACATCTCATGCCATAGTATGGGTCTCAGGTTTGGTAGAAGCATTGGGATATCACATCTCATGCTATCGGAAGGGTATCAGTATTGGATTTGGAAGAAGTTGGATATCCCATCTCATGCTATAGGAAGGGTCTCAGGTTGGAATGGGAAGGAGTTGGATATCACATTTCATGTTATAGGAAGGGTCTCAGGATTGGAATGGGAAGGACTTGGATATCATATCTCATGCTATAGGAAGGCTCTCAGGTTTGGAAGGGGAAGGAGTTGGATATCACATCTCAAGCTATAGGAAGGGTCTCAGGATTGGAATGGGAAGGAGTTGGATATCACATCTCAAGCTATAGGAAGGGTCTCAGGTTTGGTATAAGCATTGAGATATCACATCTCATGCTATAGGAAGGGTCTCAGGATTGGAATGGGAAGGAGTTGGATATCACATCTCGTGTTATAGGAAATATCTCAGGTTTGGTATTAGAAGCATTGAGACATCACATCTCATGTTATAGGAAGGGTCTCAGGATTGGAATGGGAAGAAGTTGGATATCACATCTCATGTTATAGGAAGGGTCTCAGGTTTGGTATAAGCATTGAGATATCACATCTCATGCTATAGGAAGGGTCTCAGGATTGGAATGGGAAGGAGTTGTATATGACATCTCATGCCATAGGAAGGGTCTCAGGTTTGGTATAAGCATTGAGATATCACATCACATGCTATAGGAAGGGTCTCAGGATTGGAATGGGAAGGACTTGGATATCACATCTCATGCTATAGGCAGGGCCTCAGGTTTGGAAAGGGAAGGAGATGGATATCACATTTCATGTTAGAGATAGGATCTCAGGTTTGGTATTAGAGGCATTGAGATATCACATCTCATGCTATCAGAAGGGTCTCAGGATTGGAATGGGAAGGAGTTGTATATCACATCTCATGCTAAATGGAGGGTCTCAGGTTTGGAAGGGGAAGGATTTGGAAATCACATCTCATGTTATAGGAAGGATCTCAGGTTTGGTATTAGAAGCATTGAGATATCACATCTCATGCTATCGGAAGTATCTCAGGTTTGGTATTAGAAGCATTGAGACATCACATCTCATGCTATAGGAAGGGTCTCAGGATTGGAATGGGAAGGAGTTGGATATCACATCTCATGCTATAGGAAGGGTCTCAGATTTGGTATAAGCATTGAGATATCACATCTCATGCTATAGGAAGGGTCTCAGGATTGGATTGGGAAGGAGTTGTATATGACATCTCATGTTATAGTAAGGGTCTCAGGTTTGGTATTAGAAGCATTGAGATATCACATCTCATGCTATAGGAAGGGTCTCAGGATTGGAATGGGGAGGACTTGGATGTCACATCTCATGCTATAGGGAGGGTCTCAAGTTTGATATTAGAAGCATTGAGATAACAAATCTCATGATATCGGAAGAGTCTCAGGATTGGAATGGGAAGGAGTTGGACATCACATCTCATGATAAAGGAAGGGTCTAAGGTTTGGAAGGGGAAAGAATTGGATATCACATCTCATGTTATAGGACGGGTCTCAGGTTTGGTATCAGAAGCATTGAGATATCAAGTCTCATGGCATAGGAAGGGTCTCAGAATTGGAATGGGAAGGAGTTGGATATCACATCTCAAGCTATAGGAAGAGTCTCAGGATTGGAATGGGAATGAGTTTGATATCACATCTCATGCCATAGTATGGGTCTCAGGTTTGGTAGAAGCATTGGGATATCACATCTCATGCTATTGGAAGGGTATCAGTATTGGATTTGGAAGGAGTTGGATATCCCATCTCATGCTATAGGAAGGGTCTCAGGTTGGAATGGGAAGGAGTTGGATATCACATTTCATGTTATAGGAAGGGTCTCAGGATTGGAATGGGAAGGACTTGGATATCATATCTCATGCTATAGGAAGGCTCTCAGGTTTGGAAGGGGAAGGAGTTGGATATCACATTTCATGTTAGAGGAAGGATCTCAGGTTTGGTATTAGAGGCCTTGAGATATCACATCTCATGCTATAGGAAGGGTCTCAGGATTGGAATGGGAAGGAGTTGGATATAACATCTCAAGCTTTAGGAAGGGTCTCAGGTTTGGTATAAGCATTGAGATAGCACATCCCATGCTATAGGAAGGGTCTCAGGATTGGAATGGATGGGAAGGAGTTGGATATCACATCTCATGTTAATGGAAAGATCTCAGGTTTGGTATTAGAAGCATTGAGACATCACATCTCATGTTATAGGAAGGGTCTCAGGATTGGAATGGGAAGAAGTTGGATATCACATCTCATGCTATAGGAAGGGTCTCAGGTTTGGAAGGGGAAGGAGTTGGATATCCAATCTCATGTTATAGGACTGGTCTCAGGTTTGGTATTAGAAGCATTGAGATATCACATCGCATGCTGTAGGAAGGTTCTCAGGTTTGGTATTAGAAGCATTGAGACATCACATCTCATGCTATAGGAAGGGTCTCAGGATTGGAATGGGAAGGAGTTGGATATCACATCTCATGTTATAGGAAGGATCTCAGGTTTGGTATTAGAAGCATTGAGACATCACATCTCATGCTATAGGAAGGGTCTCAGGATTTGAATGGGAAGGAGTTGGATATCACATCTCATGCTATAGGAAGGGTCTCACATTTGGTATAAGCATTAAGATATCACATCTCATGCTATAGGAAGGGTCTCAGGATTGGATTGGGAAGGAGTTGTATATGACATCTCAGGCCATAGGAAGGGTCTCAGGATTGGTATAAGCATTGAGATATCACATCTCTGCTATCGGAAGGGTCTCAGGATTGGAATGGGAAGGAGTTGGATATCCCATCTCATGTTATAGGAAGGGTCTCAGGTTTGGTATTAGAAGCATTGAGATATCACATCTCATGCTATAGGAAGGGTCTCAGGATTGGAATGGGGAGGACTTGGATGTCACATCTCATGCTATAGGGAGGGTCTCAAGTTTGATGTTAGAAGCATTGAGATAACAAATCTCATGATATCGGAAGGGTCTCAGGATTGGAATGGGAAGGAGTTGGATATCACATCTCATGATAAAGGAAGGGTCTAAGGTTTGGAAGGGGAAAGATTTGGATATCACATCTCATGTTATAGGACGGGTCTCAGGTTTGGTATTAGAAGCATTGAGATATCAAGTCTCATGGCATAGGAAGGGTCTCAGAATTGGAATTTGAAGGAGTTGGATATCACATCTCAAGCTATATGAAGAGTCTCAGGATTGGAATGGGAAGGAGTTTGATATCACATCTCATGCCATAGTATGGGTCTCAGGTTTGGTAGAAGCATTGGGATATCACATCTCATGCTATAGGAAGGCTCTCAGGTTTGGAACGGGAAGGAGTTGGATATCACATTTCATGTTAGAGGAAGGATCTCAGGTTTGGTATTAGAGGCCTTGAGATATCACATCTCATGCTATAGGAAGGGTCTCAGGATTGGAATGGGAAGGAGTTGGATATCACATCTCAAGCTTTAGGAAGGGTCTCAGGTTTGGTATAAGCATTGAGATAGCACATCTCATGCTATAGGAAGGGTCTCAGGATTGGAATGGGAAGGAGTTGGATATCACATCTCATGTTATAGGAAGGATCTCAGGTTTGGTATTAGAAGCATTGAGACATCACATCTCATGCTATAGGAAGGGTCTCAGGATTGGAATGGGAAGGAGTTGGATATCACATCTCATGCTATAGGAAGGGTCTCAGATTTGGTATAAGCATTGAGATATCACATCTCTGCTATCGGAAGGGTCTCAGAATTGGAAAGTGAAGGAGTTGGATATCACATCTCAAGCTATATGAAGAGACTCAGGATTGGAATGGGAAGGAGTTTGATATCACATCTCATGCCATAGTATGGGTCTCAGGTTTGGTAGAAGCATTGGGATATCACATCTCATGCTATTGGAAGGGTATCAGTATTGGATTTGGAAGGAGTTGGATATCCCATCTCATGCTATAGGAAGGGTCTCAGGTTGGAATGGGAAGGAGTTGGATATCACATTTCATGTTATAGGAAGGGTCTCAGGATTGGAATGGGAAGGACTTGGATATCATATCTCATGCTATAGGAAGGCTCTCAGGTTTGGAAGGGGAAGGAGTTGGATATCACATTTCATGTTAGAGGAAGGATCTCAGGTTTGGTATTAGAGGCCTTGAGATATCACATCTCATGCTATAGGAAGGGTCTCAGGATTGGAATGGGAAGGAGTTGGATATCACATCTCAAGCTTTAGGAAGGGTCTCAGGTTTGGTATAAGCATTGAGATAGCACATATCATGCTATAGGAAGGGTCTCAGGATTGGAATGGGAAGGAGTTGGATATCACATCTCATGTTATAGGAAGGATCTCAGGTTTGGTATTAGAAGCATTGAGACATCACATCTCATGCTATAGGAAGGGTCTCAGGATTGGAATGGGAAGGAGTTGGATATCACATCTCATGCTATAGGAAGGGTCTCAGATTTGGTATAAGCATTGAGATATCACATCTCTGCTATCGGAAGGGTCTCAGGATTGGAATGGGAAGGAGTTGGATATCCCATCTCATGCTATAGGGAGGGTCTCAATTGTGATATTAGAAGCATTGAGATAACAAATCTCATGATATCGGAAGGGTCTCAGGATTGGAATGGGAAGGAGTTGGATATCACATCTCATGATAAAGGAAGGGTCTAAGGTTTGGAAGGGGAAAGATTTGGATATCACATCTCATGTTATAGGACGGGTCTCAGGTTTGGTATTATAAGCATTGAGATATCAAGTCTCATGGTATAGGAAGTGTCTCAGAATTGGAATGGGAAGGAGTTGAATATCACATCTCAAGCTATAGGAAGAGTCTCAGGATTGGAATGGGAAGGAGTTTGATATCACATCTCATGCCATAGTATGGTTCTCAGGTTTGATAGAAGCATTGGGATATCACATCTCATGCTATTGGAAGGGTATCAGTATTGGATTTGGAAGGAGTTGGATATCCCATCTCATGCTATAGGAAGGGTCTCAGGTTGGAATGGGAAGGAGTTGGATATCACATTTCATGTTATAGGAAGGGTCTCAAGATTGGAATGGGAAGGACTTGGATATCATATCTCATGCTATAGGAAGGCTCTCAGGTTTGGAAGGAGAAGGAGTTGGATATCACATTTCATGTTAGAGGAAGGATCTCAGGTTTGGTATTAGAGGCCTTGAGATATCACATCTCATGCTATAGGAAGGGTCTCAGGTTGGAATGGGAAGGAGTTGGATATCACATCTCATGTTATAGGAAAGATCTCAGGTTTGGTATTAGAAGCATTGAGACATCACATCTCATGTTATAGGAAGGGTCTCAGGATTGGAATGGGAAGAAGTTGGATATCACATCTCATGCTATAGGAAGGGTCTCAGGTTTGGAAGGAGAAGGAGTTGGATATCCAATCTCATGTTATAGGACTGGTCTCAGGTTTGGTATTAGAAGCATTGAGATATCACATCGCATGCTGTAGGAAGGTTCTCAGGTTTGGAATGGGGAGGAATTGGATATCACATCTCATGTCATAGGAAGGAACTCAGGTTTGGTATTAGAAGCACTGAGATATCACATCTCATGCTATAGGAATGGTCTCAGGATTGGAATGGGAAGGAGTTGGATATTACATTCCTGCTATAGGAAGGGTCTCATGTTTGGAATGGGAATGTGTTGGATATCACATATGCTATAGGAAGGGTCTCAGGTTTGGAACGGGAAGGAGTTGGATATCACATCTCATGTTATAGGAAGGGTCTCAGGTTTGGTATAAGCATTGAGATATCACATCTCTGCTATCGGAAGTATCTCAGGATTGGAATGGGAAGGTGTTGGATATCCCATCTCATGTTATAGGACGGGTCTCAGGTTTGTTATTAGAATCATTGAGATATCATATTGCATGCTGTAGGAAGGGTCTAAGGATTGGAATGGGAAGGAGTTGGATATCCCATCTCATGTTATAGGAAGAGTCTCAAGTTTGGTATTAGAAGCATTTAGATATCACATCTCATGCTATAGGAAGTGTCTCAGGATTGGAATGGGAAGGAGTTGGATATCACATTTCATGTTAGAGGAAGGATCTCAGGTTTGGTATTAGAAGCATTGAGATATCACATCTCATGCTATCGGAAGGGTCTCAGGATTGGAATGGGAAGGACTTGGATATCACATCTCATGCTATAAGGAGGGTCTCAAGTTTGATATTAGAAGCATTGAGATATCATATCTCATGCTATAGGAAGGGTCTCAGGATTGGAATGGGAAGGAGTTGGATATCACATCTCATGATAAAGGAAGTGTCTAAGGTTTGGAAGGGGAAGGAGTTGGATATCCCATCTCATGCTATAGGAAGGGTCTCAGGTTGGAATGGGAAGGAGTTGGATATCACATCTCATGTTATAGGAAGGGTCTCAGGATTGGAATTAGAAGGACTTGGATATCACATCTCATGCTATAGGAAGGCTCTCAGGTTTGGAAGGGGAAAGAGTTGGATATCACATTTCATGTTAGAGGTAGGATCTCAGGTTTGGTATTAGAAGCATTGAGATATCACATCTCATGCTATCGGAAGGATCTCAGTTTTGGTATAGAAGCATTGAGATATCACATCTCATGCTATAGGAAGGGTCTCAGGATTGGAATGGGAAGGAGTTGGATATCACATCTCATGTTATAGGAAGGATCTCAGGTTTGGTATTAGAAGCATTGAGACATCACATCTCATGCTATCGGAAGGGTCTCAGGATTGGAATGGGAAGGACTTGGATATCGCATCTCATGCTATAAGGAGGGTCTCAAGTTTGATATTAGAAGCATTGAGATATCACATCTCATGATATCGGAAGGGTCTCAGGGATGGAATGGGAAGGAGTTGGATATCACATCTCATGATAAAGGAAGTGTCTGAGGTTTGGAAGGGGAAGGAGTTGGATATCCCATCTCATGCTATAGGAAGGGTCTCAGGTTGGAATGGGAAGGAGTTGGATATCACATCTCATGTTATAGGAAGGGTCTCAGGATTGGAATTAGAAGGACTTGGATATCACATCTCATGCTATAGGAAGGCTCTCAGGTTTGGAAGGGGAAAGAGTTGGATATCACATTTCATGTTAGAGGTAGGATCTCAGGTTTGGTATTAGTGGCATTGAGATATCACATCTCATGCTATCAGAAGAGTCTCAGGATTGGAATGGGAAGGAGTTGGATATCACATCTCATGCTAAAGGGAGGGTCTCAGGTTTGGAAGGGGAAGGATTTGGATATCACATCTCATGTTATAGGAAGGATCTCAGGTTTGGTATTAGAAGCATTGAGATATCACATCTCATGCTATCGGAAGGATCTCAGGTTTGGTATAGAAGCATTGAGATATCACATCTCATGTTATCGGAAGGATCTCAGGTTTGGTATTAGAAGTATTGAGATATCACATCTCATGCTATAGGAAGGGTCTCAGGATTGGAATGGGAAGGAGTTGGTTATCACATCTCATGCTAAAGGAAGGCTCTCAGGTTTGGTAGAAGCACTGAGATATCACATCTCATGCTATAGGAAGGGTCTCAGGATTGGAATGGGAAGGACTTAGATATCACATATCATGCTATAGGAAGGGTCTCAGGTTTGGTATAAGCATTGAGATATCACATCTCTGCTATCGGAAGTGTCTCAGGATTGGAATGGGAAGGACTTGGATATCACATCTCATGCTAAAGGAAGGGTCTCAGGTTTGGAACGGGAAGGAGTTGGATATCACATCTCATGTTATAGGGAGGGTCTCAGTTTTGATATTAGAAGCATTGAGATATCACATCGCATGCTATCGGAAGTGTCTCAGGATTGGAATGGGAAGGAGCTGGATATCACATCTCATGCTAAAGGAAGGGTCTCAGGTTTGGAACGGGAAGGAGTTGGATATCACATCTCATGTTATAGGAAGGGTCTCAGGTTTGGTATAAGCATTGAGATATCACATCTCTGCTATCGGAAGTGTCTCAGGATTGGAATGGGAAGGACTTGGATATCACATCTCATGCTATAGATAGGCTCTCAGGTTTGGAAAGGGAAGGAGTTGGATATCACATTTCATGTTAGAGGAAGGATCTCAGGTTTGGTATTAGAGGCATTGAGATATCAGATCTCAGGCTATAGGAAGGAGTTGGATATCACATCTCATGCTATAGGAAGGGTCTCAGGATTGGAATGGGAAGGAGTTGGATATCACATCTCATGCTAGAGGAAGGGTCTCAGGTTTGGTATAAGCATTGAGATATCACATCTCGTGCTATAGGAAGGGTCTCAGGATTGGAATGGGAAGGAGTTGTATATGACATCTCATGCCGTAGGAAGGGTCTCAGGTTTGGTATAAGCATTGAGATATCACATCTCTGCTATCGAAAGGGTCTTAGGATTGGAATGGGAAGGAGTTGGATATCCCATCTCATGTTATAGGAAGAGTCTCAGGTTTGGTATTAGAAGCATTGAGATATCCCATCTCATGATATAGGAAGGGTCTCAGGTTGGAATGGGAAGGAGTTGGATATCACATTTCATGTTATAGGAAGGGTCTCAGGATTGGAATGGGAAGGACTTGGATATCATATCCCATGCTATAGGAAGGCTCTCAGGTTTGGAAGGGGAAGGAGTTGGATATCACATTTCATGTTAGAGGAAGGATCTCAGGTTTGGTATTAGAGGCCTTGAGATATCACATCTCATGCTATAGGAAGGGTCTCAGGATTGGAATGGGAAGGAGTTGGATATCACATCTCAAGCTATAGGAACGGTCTCAGGTTTGGTATAAGCATTGTGATTTCACATCTCATGCTATAGGATGGGTCTCAGGATTGGAATGGGAAGGAGTTGGATATCACATCTCATGTTATAGGAAAGATCTCAGGTTTGGTATTAGAAGCATTGAGACATCACATCTCATGTTATAGGAAGGGTCTCAGGATTGGAATGGGAAGAAGTTGGATATCACATCTCATGCTATAGGAAGGGTCTCAGGTTTGGTATAAGCATTGAGATATCACATCTCATGCTATAGGAAGGGTCTCAGGATTGGAATGGGAAGGAGTTGTATATGACATCTCATGCCATAGGAAGGGTCTCAGGTTTGGTATAAGCATTGAGATATCACATCACATGCTATAGGAAGGGTCTCAGGATTGGAATGGGAAGGACTTGGATATCACATCTCATGCTATAGGCAGGGTCTCAGGTTTGGAAAGGGAATGAGATGGATATCACATTTCATGTTAGAGGTAGGATCTCAGGTTTGGTATTAGAGGCATTGAGATATCACATCTCATGATATCAGAAGGGTCTCAGGATTGGAATGGGAAGGAGTTGGATATCACATCTCATGCTAAAGGGAGGGTCTCAGGTTTGGAAGGGGAAGGATTTGGAAATCACATCTCATGTTATAGGAAGGATCTCAGGTTTGGTATTAGAAGCATTGAGATATCACATCTCATGCTTTCATAAGGGTCTCAGGATTGGAATGGGAAGGAGTTGGATATCACATCTTATGTTATAGGAAGGATCTCAGGTTTGGTATTAGAAGCATTGAGACATCACATCTCATGCTATAGGAAGGGTCTCAGGATTGGAATGGGAAGGAGTTGGATATCACATCTCATGCTATAGGAAGGGTCTCAGATTTGGTATAAGCATTGAGATATCACATCTCATGCTATAGGAAGGGTCTCAGGATTGGAATGGGAAGGAGTTGTATATGACATCTCAGGCCATAGGAAGGGTCTCAGGTTTGGTATAAGCATTGAGATATCACATCTCTGCTATCGGAAGGGTCTCAGGATTGGAATGGGAAGGAATTGGATATCACATCTCATGTTATAGGAAGGATCTCAGGTTTGGTATTAGAAGCATTGAGATATCCCTTCTCATGCTATAGGAAGGGTCTCAGGATTGGAATGTGAAGGATTTGGATATCACATCTCATGCTAAAGGAAGGGTCTCAGGTTTGGTAGAAGCATTGAGATATCACGTCTCTGCTATCGGAAGGGTCTCAGGATTGGATTGGGAAGGAGTTGGATATCCCTTCTCATGCTATAGGAAGGGTCTCAGGTTTGGTATAAGCATTGAGATATCACATCACTGCTATCGGAAGGGTCTCAGGATTGGATTGGGAAGGAGTTGGATATCCCTTCTCATGCTATAGGAAGTGTCTCAGGTTAGAATGGGAAGGAGTTGGATATCACATCTCATGTTATAGGAAGGGTCTCAGGATTGGAATGGGAAGGATTTGGATATCACATCTCTTGCTATAGGAAGGGTCTCAGGATTGGAATGGGTAGGAGTTGGATATTACTTTCTTGCTATAGGAAGGGTCTCATGTTTGGAATGGGAAGGAGTTGGATATCACATATGCTATAGTTAGTGTCTCAGGTTTGGAACGGGAAGGAGTTGGATATCACATCTCATGTTATAGGAAGGGTCTCAGGTTTGGTATAAGCATTGAGATATCACATCTCTGCTATCGGAAGTGGCTCAGGATTGCAATGGGAAGGAGTTGGATATCCCATCTCATGTTATAGGACGAGTCTCTGGTTTGGTATTAGAATCATTGAGATATCACATCGCATGCTGTAGGAAGGGTCTAAGGATTGGAATGGGATGGACTTGGATATCACATCTCATGCTATAGATAGGCTCTTAGGTTTGGAAAGGGAAGGAGTTGGATATCACATTTCATGTTAGAGGAAGGATCTCAGGTTTGGTATTAGAAGCATTGAGATATCACATCTCATGCTATAGGAAGGGTCTCAGGATTGGAATGGGAAGGAGCTGGATATCACATCTCATGCTAAAGGAAGGGTCTCAGGTTTGGAACGGGAAGGTTTTGGATATCACATCTCATGTTATAGGAAGGGTCTCAGGTTTGGTATAAGCATTGAGATATCACATCTCTGCTATCGGATGTGTCTCAGGATTGGAATGGGAAGGAGTTGGATATCCCATCTCATGTTATAGGACGGGTCTCAGGTTTGTTATTAGAATCATTGAGATATCATATTGCATGCTGTAGGAAGGGTCTAAGGGTTGGAATGGGAAGGACTTGGATATCACATCTCATGCTATAGATAGGCTCTTAGGTTTGGAAAGGGAAGGAGTTGGATATCACATTTCATGTTAGAGGAAGGATCTCAGGTTTGGTGTTAGAAGCATTGAGATATCACATCTCATGCTATAGGAAGGGTCTCAGGATTGGAATGGGAAGTAGTTGGATATCACATCTCATGCTATAGGAAGGGTCTCAGGTTTGGTATAAGCATTGAGATATCACATCTCATGCTATAGGACGGGTCTCAGGATTGGAATGGAAGGAGTTGGATATCACATCTCATGTTATAGGAAGGATCTCAGGTTTGGTATTAGAAGCATTGAGACATCACATCTCATGCTATAGGAAGGGTCTCAGGGTTGGAATGGGAAGGAGTTGGATATCACATCTCATCCAATAGGAAGGGTCTCAGGTTTGGAATGGGAAGGAATTGGATATCACATCTCATGTTATAGGAAGGATCTCAGGTTTGGTATTAGAAGCATTGAGATATCACATCTCATGCTATAGGAAGGGTCTCAGGATTGGAATGTGAAGGATTTGGATATCACATCTCATGCTAAAGGAAGGGTCTCAGGTTTGGTAGAAGCATTGAGATATCACGTCTCTGCTATCGGAAGGGTCTCAGGCTTGGATTGGGAAGGAGTTGGATATCCCTTCTCATGCTATAGGAAGGGTCTCAGGATTTGAATGGCAAGGAGTTGGATATCACATCTCATGCCATAGGAAGGGTCTCAGGTTTGGTATAAGCATTGAGATATCACATCTCTGCTATCGGAAGGGTCTCAGGATTGGATTGGGAAGGAGTTGGATATCCCTTCTCATGCTATAGGAAGTGTCTCAGGTTGGAATGGGAAGGAGTTGGATATCACATCTCATGTTATAGGAAGGGTCTCAGGATTGGAATGGGAAGGATTTGGATATCACATCTCTTGCTATAGGAAGGGTCTCAGGATTGGAATGGGTAGGAGTTGGATATTACTTTCTTGCTATAGGAAGGGTCTCATGTTTGGAATGGGAAGGAGTTGGATATCACATATGCTATAGTTAGTGTCTCAGGTTTGGAACGGGAAGGAGTTGGATATCACATCTCATGTTATAGGAAGGGTCTCAGGTTTGGTATAAGCATTGAGATATCACATCTCTGCTATCGGAAGCGGCTCAGGATTGGAATGGAAAGGAGTTGGATATCCCATCTCATGTTATAGGAAGAGTCTCTGGTTTGGTATTAGAATCATTGAGATATCACATCGCATGCTGTAGGAAGGGTCTAAGGATTGGAATGGGATGGACTTGGATATCACATCTCATGCTATAGGTAGGCTCTCAGGTTTGGTATAAGCATTGAGATATCACATCTCATGCTATAGGAAGGGTCTCAGGATTGGAATGGGAAGGATTTGGATATCACATCTCATGCTATAGGAAGGGTCTCAGATTTGGTATAAGCATTGAGATATCACATCTCATGCTAAAGGAAGTGTCCCAGGATTGGAATGGGAAGGAGTTGTATATGACATCTCAGGCCATAGGAAGGGTCTCAGGTTTGGTATAAGCATTGAGATATCACATCTCTGCTATCGGAAGGGTCTCAGGATTGGAATGGGAAGGAGTTGGATATCCCATCTCATCTTATAGGAAGGGTCTCAGGTTTGGTATTAGAAGCATAGAGATATCACATCTCATGCTATAGGAAGGGTCTCAGGATTGGAATGGGAAGGACTTGGATGTCACATCTCATGCTATAGGGAGGGTCTCAAGTTTGATATTAGAAGCATTGAGATACCAAATCTCATGATATCGGAAGGGTCTCAGGATTGGAATGGGAAGGAGTTGGATACCACATCTCATGATAAAGGAAGGGTCTAAGGTTTGGAAGGGGAAGGATTTGGATATCACATCTCATGTTATAGGACGGGTCTCAGGTTTGGTATTAGAAGCATTGAGATATCAAGTCTCATGGTATAAGAAGGGTCTCAGAATTGGAATGGGAAGGAGTTTGATATCACATCTCATGCCATAGTATGGGTCTCAGGTTTGGTAGAAGCATTGGGATATCACATCTCATGCTATCGGAAGGGTATCAATATTGGATTTGGAAGAAGTTGGATATCCCATCTCATGCTATAGGAAGGGTCTCAGGTTGGAATGGGAAGGAGTTGGATATCACATTTTATGTTATAGGAAGGGTCTCAGGATTGGCATGGGAAGGACTTGGATATCATATCTCATGCTATAGGACGGGTCTCAGGTTTGTTATTAGAATCATTGAGATATCATATTGCATGCTGTAGGAAGGGTCTAAGGATTGGAATGGGAAGGACTTGGATATCACATCTCATGCTATAGATAGGCTCTTAGGTTTGGAAAGGGAAGGAGTTGGATATCACATTTCATGTTAGAGGAAGGATCTCAGGTTTGGTATTAGAAGCATTGAGATATCACATCTCATGCTATAGGAAGGGTCTCAGGATTGGAATGGGAAGTAGTTGGATATCACATCTCATGCTATAGGAAGGGTCTCAGGTTTGGTATAAGCATTGAGATATCACATCTCATGCTATAGGACGGGTCTCAGGATTGGAATGGAAGGAGTTGGATATCACATCTCATGTTATAGGAAGGATCTCAGGTTTGGTATTAGAAGCATTGAGACATCACATCTCATGCTATAGGAAGGGTCTCAGGGTTGGAATGGGAAGGAGTTGGATATCACATCTCATCCAATAGGAAGGGTCTCAGGTTTGGAATGGGAAGGAATTGGATATCACATCTCATGTTATAGGAAGGATCTGTGGTTTGGTATTAGAAGCATTGAGATATCACATCTCATGCTATAGGAAGGGTCTCAGGATTGGAATGTGAAGGATTTGGATATCACATCTCATGCTAAAGGAAGGGTCTCAGGTTTGGTAGAAGCATTGAGATATCACGTCTCTGCTATCGGAAGGGTCTCAGGATTGGATTTGGAAGGAGTTGGATATCCCTTCTCATGTTATAGGAAGGGTCTCAGGATTTGAATGGGAAGGAGTTGGATATCACATCTCATGTTATAGGAAGGGTCTCAGGATTGGAATGGGAAGGATTTGGATATCACATCTCTTGCTATAGGAAGGGTCTCAGGATTGGAATGGGTAGGAGTTGGATATTACTTTCTTGCTATAGGAAGGGTCTCATGTTTGGAATGGGAAGCAGTTGGATATCACATATGCTATAGTTAGTGTCTCAGGTTTGGAACGGGAAGGAGTTGGATATCACATCTCATGTTATAGGAAGGGTCTCAGGTTTGGTATAAGCATTGAGATATCACATCTCTGCTATCGGAAGCGGCTCAGGATTGGAATGGGAAGGAGTTGGATATCCCATCTCATGTTATAGGAAGAGTCTCTGGTTTGGTATTAGAATCATTGAGATATCACATCGCATGCTGTAGGAAGGGTCTAAGGATTGGAATGGGATGGACTTGGATATCACATCTCATGCTATAGGTAGGCTCTCAGGTTTGGTATAAGCATTGAGATATCACATCTCATGCTATAGGAAGGGTCTCAGGATTGGAATGGGAAGGAATTGGATATCACATCTCATGCTATAGGAAGGGTCTCAGATTTGGTATAAGCATTGAGATATCACATCTCATGCTAAAGAAAGGGTCTCAGGATTGGAATGGGAAGGAGTTGTATATGACATCTCAGGCCATAGGAAGGGTCTCAGGTTTGGTATAAGCATTGAGATATCACATCTCTGCTATCGGAAGGGTCTCAGGATTGGAATGGGAAGGAGTTGGATATCCCATCTCATGTTATAGGAATGGTCTCAGGTTTGGTATTAGAAGCATAGAGATATCACATCTCATGCTACAGGAAGGGTCTCAGGATTGGAATGGGAAGGACTTGGATGTCACATCTCATGCTATAGGGAGGGTCTCAAGTTTGATATTAGAAGCATTGAGATAACAAATCTCATGATATCGGAAGGGTCTCAGGATTGGAATGGGAAGGAGTTGGATATTACATCTCATGATAAAGGAAGGGTCTAAGGTTTGGAAGGGGAAGGATTTGGATATCACATCTCATGTTATAGGACGGGTCTCAGGTTTGGTATTAGAAGCATTGAGATATCAAGTCTCATGGTATAAGAAGGGTCTCAGAATTGGAATGGGAAGGAGTTGGATATCACACCTCAAGCTATAGGAAGGGTCTCAGGATTGGAATGGGAAGGAGTTTGATATCACATCTCATGCCATAGTATGGGTCTCAGGTTTGGTAGAAGCATTGGGATATCACATCTCATGCTATCGGAAGGGTATCAGTATTGGATTTGGAAGAAGTTGGATATCCCATCTCATGCTATAGGAAGGGTCTCAGGTTGGAATGGGAAGGAGTTGGATATCACAATTCATGTTATAGGAAGGGTCTCAGGATTGGAATGGGAAGGACTTGGATATCATATCTCATGCTATAGGAAGGCTCTCAGGTTTGGAAGGGGAAGGAGTTGGATATCACATCTCAAGCTATAGGAAGGGTCTCAGGATTGGAATGGGAAGGAGTTGGATATCACATCTCAAGCTATAGGAAGGGTCTCAGGTTTGGTATAAGCATTGAGATATCACATCTCATGCTATAGGAAGGGTCTCAGGATTGGAATGGGAAGGAGTTGGATATCACATCTCATGTTATAGGAAATATCTCAGGTTTGGTATTAGAAGCATTGAGACATCACATCTCATGTTATAGGAAGGGTCTCAGGATTGGAATGGGAAGAAGTTGGATATCACATCTCATGCTATAGGAAGGGTCTCAGGGTTGGTATAAGCATTGAGATATCACATCTCATGCTATAGGAAGGGTCTCAGGATTGGAATGGGAAGGAGTTGTATATGACATCTCATGCCATAGGAAGGGTCTCAGGTTTGGTATAAGCATTGAGATATCACATCACATGCTATAGGAAGGGTCTCAGGATTGGAATGGGAAGGACTTGGATATCACATCTCATGCTATAGGCAGGGCCTCAGGTTTGGAAAGGGAAGGAGATGGATATCACATTTCATGTTAGAGATAGGATCTCAGGTTTGGTATTAGAGGCATTGAGATATCAGATCTCAAGCTATCAGAAGGGTCTCAGGATTGGAATGGGAAGGAGTTGTATATCACATCTCATGCTAAATGGAGGGTCTCAGGTTTGGAAGGGGAAGGATTTGGAAATCACATCTCATGTTATAGGAAGGATCTCATGTTTGGTATTAGAAGCATTTAGACATCACATCTCATGCTATAGGAAGGGTCTCAGGATTGGAATGGGAAGGAGTTGGATATCACATCTCATGCTATAGGAAGGGTCTCAGATTTGGTATAAGCATTGAGATATCACATCTCATGCTATAGGAAGGGTCTCAGGATTGGATTGGGAAGGAGTTGTATATGACATCTCATGTTATAGGAAGGGTCTCAGGTTTGGTATTAGAAGCATTGAGATATCACATCTCATGCTATAGGAAGGGTCTCAGGATTGGAATGGGGAGGACTTGGATGTCACATCTCATGCTATAGGGAGGGTCTCAAGTTTGATATTAGAAGCATTGAGATAACAAATCTCATGATATCGGAAGGGTCTCAGGATTGGAATGGGAAGGAGTTGGATATCACATCTCATGATAAAGGAAGGGTCTAAGGTTTGGAAGGGGAAAGATTTGGATATCACATCTCATGTTATAGGACGGGTCTCAGGTTTGGTATCAGAAGCATTGAGATATCAAGTCTCATGGCATAGGAAGGGTCTCAGAATTGGAATGGGAAGGAGTTGGATATCACATCTCAAGCTATAGGAAGAGTCTCAGGATTGGAATGGGAATGAGTTTGATATCACATCTCATGCTATTGGAAGGGTATCAGTATTGGATTTGGAAGGAGTTGGATATCCCATCTCATGCTATAGGAAGGGTCTCGGGTTGGAATGGGAAGGAGTTGGATATCACATTTCATGTTATAGGAAGGGTCTCAGGATTGGAATGGGAAGGACTTGGATATCATATCTCATGCTATAGGAAGGCTCTCAGGTTTGGAAGGGGAAGGAGTTGGATATCACATTTCATGTTAGAGGAAGGATCTCAGGTTTGGTATTAGAGGCCTTGAGATATCACATCTCATGCTATAGGAAGGGTCTCAGGATTGGAATGGGAAGGAGTTGGATATAACATCTCAAGCTTTAGGAAGGGTCTCAGGTTTGGTATAAGCATTGAGATAGCACATCTCATGCTATAGGAAGGGTCTCAGGATTGGAATGGATGGGAAGGAGTTGGATATCACATCTCATGTTATAGGAAAGATCTCAGGTTTGGTATTAGAAGCATTGAGACATCACATCTCATGTTATAGGAAGGGTCTCAGGATTGGAATGGGAAGAAGTTGGATATCACATCTCATGCTATAGGAAGGGTCTCAGGTTTGGAAGGGGAAGGAGTTGGATATCCAATCTCATGTTATAGGACTGGTCTCAGGTTTGGTATTAGAAGCATTGAGATATCACATCGCATGCTGTAGGAAGGTTCTCAGGTTTGGTATTAGAAGCATTGAGACATCACATCTCATGCTATAGGAAGGGTCTCAGGATTGGAATGGGAAGGAGTTGGATATCACATCTCATGTTATAGGAAGGATCTCAGGTTTGGTATTAGAAGCATTGAGACATCACATCTCATGCTATAGGAAGGGTCTCAGGATTTGAATGGGAAGGAGTTGGATATCACATCTCATGCTATAGGAAGGGTCTCACATTTGGTATAAGCATTGAGATATCACATCTCATGCTATAGGAAGGGTCTCAGGATTGGATTGGGAAGGAGTTGTATATGACATCTCAGGCCATAGGAAGGGTCTCAGGATTGGTATAAGCATTGAGATATCACATCTCTGCTATCGGAAGGGTCTCAGGATTGGAATGGGAAGGAGTTGGATATCCCATCTCATGTTATAGGAAGGGTCTCAGGTTTGGTATTAGAAGCATTGAGATATCACATCTCATGCTATAGGAAGGGTCTCAGGATTGGAATGGGGAGGACTTGGATGTCACATCTCATGCTATAGGGAGGGTCTCAAGTTTGATATTAGAAGCATTGAGATAACAAATCTCATGATATCGGAAGGGTCTCAGGATTGGAATGGGAAGGAGTTGGATATCACATCTCATGATAAAGGAAGGGTCTAAGGTTTGGAAGGGGAAAGATTTGGATATCACATCTCATGTTATAGGACGGGTCTCAGGTTTGGTATTAGAAGCATTGAGATATCAAGTCTCATGGCATAGGAAGGGTCTCAGAATTGGAATTTGAAGGAGTTGGATATCACATCTCAAGCTATATGAAGAGTCTCAGGATTGGAATGGGAAGGAGTTTGATATCACATCTCATGCCATAGTATGGGTCTCAGGTTTGGTAGAAGCATTGGGATATCCCATCTCATGCTATAGGAAGGGTCTCAGGTTGGAATGGGAAGGAGTTGGATATCACATTTCATGTTATAGGAAGGGTCTCAGGATTGGAATGGGAAGGACTTGGATATCATATCTCATGCTATAGGAAGGCTCTCAGGTTTGGAAGGGGAAGGAGTTGGATATCACATTTCATGTTAGAGGAAGGATCTCAGGTTTGGTATTAGAGGCCTTGAGATATCACATCTCATGCTATAGGAAGGGTCTCAGGATTGGAATGGGAAGGAGTTGGATATAACATCTCAAGCTTTAGGAAGGGTCTCAGGTTTGGTATAAGCATTGAGATAGCATATCTCATGCTATAGGAAGGGTCTCAGGATTGGAATGGATGGGAAGGAGTTGGATATCACATCTCATGTTATAGGAAAGATCTCAGGTTTGGTATTAGAAGCATTGAGACATCACATCTCATGTTATAGGAAGGGTCTCAGGATTGGAATGGGAAGAAGTTGGATATCACATCTCATGCTATAGGAAGGGTCTCAGGTTTGGAAGGGGAAGGAGTTGGATATCCAATCTCATGTTATAGGACTGGTCTCAGGTTTGGTATTAGAAGCATTGAGATATCACATCGCATGCTGTAGGAAGGTTCTCAGGTTTGGTATTAGAAGCATTGAGACATCACATCTCATGCTATAGGAAGGGTCTCAGGATTGGAATGGGAAGGAGTTGGATATCACATCTCATGTTATAGGAAGGATCTCAGGTTTGGTATTAGAAGCATTGAGACATCACATCTCATGCTATAGGAAGGGTCTCAGGATTTGAATGGGAAGGAGTTGGATATCACATCTCATGCTATAGGAAGGGTCTCACATTTGGTATAAGCATTGAGATATCACATCTCATGCTATAGGAAGGGTCTCAGGATTGGATTGGGAAGGAGTTGTATATGACATCTCAGGCCATAGGAAGGGTCTCAGGATTGGTATAAGCATTGAGATATCACATCTCTGCTATCGGAAGGGTCTCAGGATTGGAATGGGAAGGAGTTGGATATCCCATCTCATGTTATAGGAAGGGTCTCAGGTTTGGTATTAGAAGCATTGAGATATCACATCTCATGCTATAGGAAGGGTCTCAGGATTGGAATGGGGAGGACTTGGATGTCACATCTCATGCTATAGGGAGGGTCTCAAGTTTGATGTTAGAAGCATTGAGATAACAAATCTCATGATATCGGAAGGGTCTCAGGATTGGAATGGGAAGGAGTTGGATATCACATCTCATGATAAAGGAAGGGTCTAAGGTTTGGAAGGGGAAAGATTTGGATATCACATCTCATGTTATAGGACGGGTCTCAGGTTTGGTATTAGAAGCATTGAGATATCAAGTCTCATGGCATAGGAAGGGTCTCAGAATGGAATTTGAAGGAGTTGGATATCACATCTCAAGCTATATGAAGAGTCTCAGGATTGGAATGGGAAGGAGTTTGATATCACATCTCATGCCATAGTATGGGTCTCAGGTTTGGTAGAAGCATTGGGATATCACATCTCATGCTATAGGAAGGCTCTCAGGTTTGGAAGGGGAAGGAGTTGGATATCACATTTCATGTTAGAGGAAGGATCTCAGGTTTGGTATTAGAGGCCTTGAGATATCACATCTCATGCTATAGGAAGGGTCTCAGGATTGGAATGGGAAGGAGTTGGATATCACATCTCATGTTATAGGAAGGATCTCAGGTTTGGTATTAGAAGCATTGAGACATCACATTTCATGCTATAGGAAGGGTCTCAGGATTGGAATGGGAAGGAGTTGGATATCACATCTCATGCTATAGGAAGGGTCTCAGATTTGGTATAAGCATTGAGATATCACATCTCTGCTATCGGAAGGGTCTCAGAATTGGAAAGTGAAGGAGTTGGATATCACATCTCAAGCTATATGAAGAGTCTCAGGATTGGAATGGGAAGGAGTTTGATATCACATCTCATGCCATAGTATGGGTCTCAGGTTTGGTAGAAGCATTGGGATATCACATCTCATGCTATTGGAAGGGTATCAGTATTGGATTTGGAAGGAGTTGGATATCCCATCTCATGCTATAGGAAGGGTCTCAGGTTGGAATGGGAAGGAGTTGGATATCACATTTCATGTTATAGGAAGGGTCTCAGGATTGGAATGGGAAGGACTTGGATATCATATCTCATGCTATAGGAAGGCTCTCAGGTTTGGAAGGGGAAGGAGTTGGATATCACATTTCATGTTAGAGGAAGGATCTCAGGTTTGGTATTAGAGGCCTTGAGATATCACATCTCATGCTATAGGAAGGGTCTCAGGATTGGAATGGGAAGGAGTTGGATATCACATCTCAAGCTTTAGGAAGGGTCTCAGGTTTGGTATAAGCATTGAGATAGCACATCTCATGCTATAGGAAGGGTCTCAGGATTGGAATGGGAAGGAGTTGGATATCACATCTCATGTTATAGGAAGGATCTCAGGTTTGGTATTAGAAGCATTGAGACATCACATCTCATGCTATAGGAAGGGTCTCAGGATTGGAATGGGAAGGAGTTGGATATCACATCTCATGCTATAGGAAGGGTCTCAGATTTGGTATAAGCATTGAGATATCACATCTCTGCTATCGGAAGGGTCTCAGGATTGGAATGGGAAGGAGTTGGATATCCCATCTCATGCTATAGGGAGGGTCTCAATTGTGATATTAGAAGCATTGAGATAACAAATCTCATGATATCGGAAGGGTCTCAGGATTGGAATGGGAAGGAGTTGGATATAACATCTCATGATAAAGGAAGGGTCTAAGGTTTGGAAGGGGAAAGATTTGGATATCACATCTCATGTTATAGGACGGGTCTCAGGTTTGGTATTATAAGCATTGAGATATCAAGTCTCATGGTATAGGAAGTGTCTCAGAATTGGAATGGGAAGGAGTTGAATATCACATCTCAAGCTATAGGAAGAGTCTCAGGATTGGAATGGGAAGGAGTTTGATATCACATCTCATGCCATAGTATGGTTCTCAGGTTTGATAGAAGCATTGGGATATCACATCTCATGCTATTGGAAGGGTATCAGTATTGGATTTGGAAGGAGTTGGATATCCCATCTCATGCTATAGGAAGGGTCTCAGGTTGGAATGGGAAGGAGTTGGATATCACATTTCATGTTATAGGAAGGGTCTCAGGATTGGAATGGGAAGGACTTGGATATCATATCTCATGCTATAGGAAGGCTCTCAGGTTTGGAAGGAGAAGGAGTTGGATATCACATTTCATGTTAGAGGAAGGATCTCAGGTTTGGTATTAGAGGCCTTGAGATATCACATCTCATGCTATAGGAAGGGTCTCAGGTTGGAATGGGAAGGAGTTGGATATCACATTTCATGTTATAGGAAGGGTCTCAGGATTGGAATGGGAAGGAGTTGGATATCACATCTCAAGCTTTAGGAAGGGTCTCAGGTTTGGTATAAGCATTGAGATAGCACATCTCATGCTATAGGAAGGGTCTCAGGATTGGAATGGGAAGGAGTTGGATATCACATCTCATGTTATAGGAAAGATCTCAGGTTTGGTATTAGAAGCATTGAGACATCACATCTCATGTTATAGGAAGGGTCTCAGGATTGGAATGGGAAGAAGTTGGATATCACATTTCATGCTATAGGAAGGGTCTCAGGTTTGGAAGGAGAAGGAGTTGGATATCCAATCTCATGTTATAGGACTGGTCTCAGGTTTGGTATTAGAAGCATTGAGATATCACATCGCATGCTGTAGGAAGGTTCTCAGGTTTGGAATGGGGAGGAATTGGATATCACATCTCATGTCATAGGAAGGATCTCAGGTTTGGTATTAGAAGCACTGAGATATCACATCTCATGCTATAGGAATGGTCTCAGGATTGGAATGGGAAGGAGTTGGATATTACATTCCTGCTATAGGAAGGGTCTCATGTTTGGAATGGGAATGTGTTGGATATCACATATGCTATAGGAAGGGTCTCAGGTTTGGAACGCGAAGGAGTTGGATATCACATCTCATGTTATAGGAAGGGTCTCAGGTTTGGTATAAGCATTGAGATATCACATCTCTGCTATCGGAAGTGTCTCAGGATTGGAATGGGAAGGTGTTGGATATCCCATCTCATGTTATAGGACGGGTCTCAGGTTTGTTATTAGAATCATTGAGATATCATATTGCATGCTGTAGGAAGGGTCTAAGGATTGGAATGGGAAGGAGTTGGATATCCCATCTCATGTTATAGGAAGAGTCTCAAGTTTGGTATTAGAAGCATTTAGATATCACATCTCATGCTATAGGAAGTGTCTCAGGATTGGAATGGGAAGGAGTTGGATATCACATTTCATGTTAGAGGAAGGATCTCAGGTTTGGTATTAGAAGCATTGAGATATCACATCTCATGCTATCGGAAGGGTCTCAGGATTGGAATGGGAAGGACTTGGATATCACATCTCATGCTATAGGGAGGGTCTCAAGTTTGATATTAGAAGCATTGAGATATCATATCTCATGCTATAGGAAGGGTCTCAGGATTGGAATGGGAAGGAGTTGGATATCACATCTCATGATAAAGGAAGTGTCTAAGGTTTGGAAGGGGAAGGAGTTGGATATCCCATCTCATGCTATAGGAAGGGTCTCAGGTTGGAATGGGAAGGAGTTGGATATCACATCTCATGTTATAGGAAGGGTCTCAGGATTGGAATTAGAAGGACTTGGATATCACATCTCATGCTATAGGAAGGCTCTCAGGTTTGGAAGGGGAAAGAGTTGGATATCACATTTCATGTTAGAGGTAGGATCTCAGGTTTGGTATTAGAAGCATTGAGATATCACATCTCATGCTATCGGAAGGATCTCAGGTTTGGTATAGAAGCATTGAGATATCACATCTCATGCTATAGGAAGGGTCTCAGGATTGGAATGGGAAGGAGTTGGATATCACATCTCATGTTATAGGAAGGATCTCAGGTTTGGTATTAGAAGCATTGAGACATCACATCTCATGCTATCGGAAGGGTCTCAGGATTGGAATGGGAAGGACTTGGATATCACATCTCATGCTATAAGGAGGGTCTCAAGTTTGATATTAGAAGCATTGAGATATCACATCTCATGATATCGGAAGGGTCTCAGGGATGGAATGGGAAGGAGTTGGATATCACATCTCATGATAAAGGAAGTATCTAAGGTTTGGAAGGGGAAGGAGTTGGATATCCCATCTCATGCTATAGGAAGGGTCTCAGGTTGGAATGGGAAGGA
Source organism: Ambystoma mexicanum (assembly GCF_040938575.1). Lineage (NCBI taxonomy): Eukaryota > Metazoa > Chordata > Amphibia > Caudata > Ambystomatidae > Ambystoma > Ambystoma mexicanum. The sequence continues at coordinate 347,759,065 of NC_090936.1, forward strand.
GTTGGATATCACATCTCATGTTATAGGAAGGGTCTCAGGATTGGAATTAGAAGGACTTGGATATCACATCTCATGCTATAGGAAGGCTCTCAGGTTTGGAAGGGGAAAGAGTTGGATATCACATTTCATGTTAGAGGTAGGATCTCAGGTTTGGTATTAGTGGCATTGAGATATCACATCTCATGCTATCAGAAGAGTCTCAGGATTGGAATGGGAAGGAGTTGGATATCACATCTCATGCTAAAGGGAGGGTCTCAGGTTTGGAAGGGGAAGGATTTGGATATCACATCTCATGTTATAGGAAGGATCTCAGGATTGGTATTAGAAGCATTGAGATATCACATCTCATGCTATCGGAAGGATCTCAGGTTTGGTATAGAAGCATTGAGATATCACATCTCATGCTATCAGAAGGTTCTCAGGATTGGAATGGGAAGGAGTTGAATATCACATCTCATGCTAAAGGGAGGGTCTCAGGTTTGGAAGGGGAAGGATTTGGATATCACATCTCATGTTATCGGAAGGATCTCAGGTTTGGTATTAGAAGTATTGAGATATCACATCTCATGCTATAGGAAGGGTCTCAGGATTGGAATGGGAAGGAGTTGGTTATCACATCTCATGCTAAAGGATGGGTCTCAGGTTTGGTAGAAGCATTGAGATATCACATCTCATGCTATAGGAAGGGTCTCAGGATTGGAATGGGAAGGACTTAGATATCACATATCATGCTATAGGGAGGGTCTCAGTTTTGATATTAGAAGCATTGAGATATCACATCGCATGCTATCGGAAGTGTCTCAGGATTGGAATGGGAAGGAGCTGGATATCACATCTCATGCTAAAGGAAGGGTCTCAGGTTTGGAACGGGAAGGAGTTGGATATCACATCTCATGTTATAGGAAGGGTCTCAGGTTTGGTATAAGCATTGAGATATCACATCTCTGCTATCGGAAGTGTCTCAGGATTGGAATGGGAAGGACTTGGATATCACATCTCATGCTATAGATAGGCTCTCAGGTTTGGAAAGGGAAGGAGTTGGATATCACATTTCATGTTAGAGGAAGGATCTCAGGTTTGGTATTAGAGGCATTGAGATATCAGATCTCAGGCTATAGGAAGGGTCTCAGGATTGGAATGGGAAGGAGTTGGATATCACATCTCATGCTATAGGAAGGGTCTCAGGATTGGAATGGGAAATAGTTGGATATCACATCTCATGCTAGAGGAAGGGTCTCAGGTTTGGTATAAGCATTGAGATATCACATCTCGTGCTATAGGAAGGTTCTCAGGATTGGAATGGGAAGGAGTTGTAAATGACATCTCATGCCGTAGGAAGGGTCTCAGGTTTGGTATAAGCATGGAGATATCACATCTCTGCTATCGAAAGGGTCTTAGGATTGGAATGGGAAGGAGTTGGATATCCCATCTCATGTTATAGGAAGAGTCTCAGGTTTGGTATTAGAAGCATTGAGATATCCCATCTCATGATATAGGAAGGGTCTCAGGTTGGAATGGGAAGGAGTTGGATATCACATTTCATGTTATAGGAAGGGTCTCAGGATTGGAATGGGAAGGACTTGGATATCATATCCCATGCTATAGGAAGGCTCTCAGGTTTGGAAGGGGAAGGAGTTGGATATCACATTTCATGTTAGAGGAAGGATCTCAGGTTTGGTATTAGAGGCCTTGAGATATCACATCTCATGCTATAGGAAGGGTCTCAGGATTGGAATGGGAAGGAGTTGGATATCACATCTCAAGCTATAGGAACGGTCTCAGGTTTGGTATAAGCATTGTGATATCACATCTCATGCTATAGGAAGGGTCTAAGGATTGGAATGGGAAGGAGTTGGATATCACATCTCATGTTATAGGAAAGATCTCAGGTTTGGTATTAGAAGCATTGAGACATCACATCTCATGTTATAGGAAGGGTCTCAGGATTGGAATGGGAAGAAGTTGGATATCACATCTCTTGCTATAGGAAGGGTCTCAGATTTGGTATAAGCATTGAGATATCACATCTCATGCTATAGGAAGGGTCTCAGGATTGGAATGGGAAGGAGTTGTATATGACATCTCATGCCATAGGAAGGGTCTCAGGTTTGGTATAAGCATTGAGATATCACATCACATGCTATAGGAAGGGTCTCAGGATTGGAATGGGAAGGACTTGGATATCACATCTCATGCTATAGGCAGGGTCTCAGGTTTGGAAAGGGAATGAGATGGATATCACATTTCATGTTAGAGGTAGGATCTCAGGTTTGGTATTAGAGGCATTGAGATATCACATCTCATGCTATCAGAAGGGTCTCAGGATTGGAATGGGAAGGAGTTGGATATCACATCTCATGCTAAAGGGAGGGTCTCAGGTTTGGAAGGGGAAGGATTTGGAAATCACACCTCATGTTATAGGAAGGATCTCAGGTTTGGTATTAGAAGCATTGAGATATCACATCTCATGCTTTCATAAGGGTCTCAGGATTGGAATGGGAAGGAGTTGGATATCACATCTCATGTTATAGGAAGGATCTCAGGTTTGGTATTAGAAGCATTGAGACATCACATCTCATGCTATAGGAAGGGTCTCAGGATTGGAATGGGAAGGAGTTGGATATCACATCTCATGCTATAGGAAGGGTCTCAGATTTGGTATAAGCATTGAGATATCACATCTCATGCTATAGGAAGGGTCTCAGGATTGGAATGGGAAGGAGTTGTATATGACATCTCAGGTCATAGGAAGGGTCTCAGGTTTGATATAAGCATTGAGATATCACATCTCTGCTATCGGAAGGGTCTCAGGATTGGAATGGGAAGGAATTGGATATCACATCTCATGTTATAGGAAGGATCTCAGGTTTGGTATTAGAAGCATTGAGATATCCCTTCTCATGCCATAGGAAGGGTCTCAGGATTGGAATGTGAAGGATTTGGATATCACATCTCATGGTAAAGGAAGGGTCTCAGGTTTGGTAGAAGCATTGAGATATCACGTCTCTGCTATCGGAAGGGTCTCAGGATTGGATTGGGAAGGAGTTGGATATCCCTTCTCATGCTATAGGAAGGGTCTCAGGTTTGGTATAAGCATTGAGATATCACATCTCTGCTATCGGAAGGGTCTCAGGATTGGATTGGGAAGGAGTTGGATATCCCTTCTCATGCTATAGGAAGTGTCTCAGGTTGGAATGGGAAGGAGTTGGATATCACATCTCATGTTATAGGAAGGGTCTCAGGATTGGAATGGGAAGGATTTGGATATCACATCTCTTGCTATAGGAAGGGTCTCAGGATTGGAATGGGTAGGAGTTGGATATTACTTTCTTGCTATAGTTAGTGTCTCAGGTTTGGAACGGGAAGGAGTTGGATATCACATCTCATGTTATAGGAAGGGTCTCAGGTTTGGTATAAGCATTGAGATATCACATCTCTGCTATCGGAAGTGGCTCAGGATTGGAATGGGAAGGAGTTGGATATCCCATCTCATGTTATAGGACGAGTCTCTGGTTTGGTATTAGAATCATTGAGATATCACATCGCATGCTGTAGGAAGGGTCTAAGGATTGGAATGGGATGGACTTAGATATCACATCTCATGCTATAGGTAGGCTCTCAGGTTTGGTATAAGCATTGAGATATCACATCTCATGCTATAGGAAGGGTCTCAGGATTGGAATGGGAAGGAATTGGATGTCACATCTCATGCTATAGGAAGGGTCTCAGATTTGGTATAAGCATTGAGATATCACATCTCATGCTATAGGAAGGGTCTCAGGATTGGAATGGGAAGGAGTTGTATATGACATCCCAGGCCATAGGAAGGGTCTCAGGTTTGGTATAAGCATTGAGATATCACATCTCTGCTATCGGAAGGGTCTCAGGATTGGAATGGGAAGGAGTTGGATATCCCATCTCATGTTATAGGAAGGGTCTCAGGATTGGAATGGGAAGGACTTGGATATCATATCCCATGCTATAGGAAGGCTCTCAGGTTTGGAAGGGGAAGGAGTTGGATATCACATTTCATGTTAGAGGAAGGATCTCAGGTTTGGTATTAGAGGCCTTGAGATATCACATCTCATGCTATAGGAAGGGTCTCAGGATTGGAATGGGAAGGAGTTGGATATCACATCTCATGATAAAGGAAGGGTTTGAGGTTTGGAAGGGGAAGGATTTGGATATCACATCTCATGTTATAGGACGGGTCTCAGGTTTGGTATTAGAAGCATTGAGATATCAAGTCTCATGGTATAAGAAGGGTCTCAGAATTGGAATGGGAAGGAGTTGGATATCACACCTCAAGCTATAGGAAGGGTCTAAGGATTGGAATGGGAAGGAGTTTGATATCACATCTCATGCCATAGTATGGGTCTCAGGTTTGGTAGAAGCATTGGGATATCCCATCTCATGCTATAGGAAGGGTCTCAGGTTGGAATGGGAAGGAGTTGGATATCACATTTCATGTTATAGAAAGGGTCTCAGGATTGGAATGGGAAGGACTTGGATATCATATCTCATGCTATAGGAAGGCTCTCAGGTTTGGAAGGGGAAGGAGTTGGATATCACATTTCATGTTAGAGGAAGGATCTCAGGTTTGGTATTAGAGGCCTTGAGATATCACATCTCATGCTATAGGAAGGGTCTCTGGATTGGAATGGGAAGGAGTTGGATATCACATCTCAAGCTATAGGAAGGGTCTCAGGTTTGGTATAAGCATTGAGATAGCACATCTCATGCTATAGGAAGGGTCTCAGGATTGGAATGGGAAGGAGTTGGATATCACATCTCATGTTATAGGAAGGATCTCAGGTTTGGTATTAGAAGCATTGAGACATCACATCTCATGCTATAGGAAGGGTCTCAGGATTGGAATGGGAAGGAGTTGGATATCACATCTCATGCTATAGGAAGGGTCTCAGGTTTGGTATATGCATTGAGATATCACATCTCATGCTATAGGAAGGGTCTCAGGATTGGAATGGGAAGGAGTTGTATATGACATCTCATGCCATAGGAAGGGTCTCGGGTTTGGTATAAGCATTGAGATATCACATCACATGCTATAGAAAGGGTCTCAGGATTGGAATGGGAAGGACTTGGATATCACATCTCATGCTATAGGCAGGGTCTCAGGTTTGGAAAGGGAAGGAGATGGATATCACATTTCATGTTAGAGATAGGATCTCAGGTTTGGTATTAGAGGCATTGAGATATCACATCTCATGCTATCAGAAGGGTCTCAGGATTGGAATGGGAAGGAGTTGTATATCACATCTCATGCTAAAGGGAGGGTCTCAGGTTTGGAAGGGGAAGGATTTGGAAATCACATCTCATGTTATAGGAAGGGTCTCAGGTTTGGTATTAGAAGCATTGAGACATCACATCTCATGTTATAGGAAGGGTCTCAGGATTGGAATGGGAAGAAGTTGGATATCACATCTCTTGCTATAGGAAGGGTCTCAGATTTGGTATAAGCATTGAGATATCACATCTCATGCTATAGGAAGGGTCTCAGGATTGGAATGGGAAGGAGTTGTATATGACATCTCATGCCATAGGAAGGGTCTCAGGTTTGGTATAAGCATTGAGATATCACATCACATGCTATAGGAAGGGTCTCAGGATTGGAATGGGAAGGACTTGGATATCACATCTCATGCTATAGGCAGGGTCTCAGGTTTGGAAAGGGAATGAGATGGATATCACATTTCATGTTAGAGGTAGGATCTCAGGTTTGGTATTAGAGGCATTGAGATATCACATCTCATGCTATCAGAAGGGTCTCAGGATTGGAATGGGAAGGAGTTGGATATCACATCTCATGCTAAAGCGAGGGTCTCAGGTTTGGAAGGGGAAGGATTTGGAAATCACATCTCATGTTATAGGAAGGATCTCAGGTTTGGTATTAGAAGAATTGAGATATCACATCTCATGCTTTCATAAGGGTCTCAGGATTGGAATGGGAAGGAGTTGGATATCACATCTCATGTTATAGGAAGGATCTCAGGTTTGGTATTAGAAGCATTGAGACATCACATCTCATGCTATAGGAAGGGTCTCAGGATTGGAATGGGAAGGAGTTGGATATCACATCTCATGCTATAGGAAGGGTCTCAGATTTGGTATAAGCATTGAGATATCACATCTCATGCTATAGGAAGGGTCTCAGGATTGGAATGGGAAGGAGTTGTATATGACATCTCAGGCCATAGGAAGGGTCTCAGGTTTGGTATAAGCATTGAGATATCACATCTCTGCTATCGGAAGGGTCTCAGGATTGGAATGGGAAGGAATTGGATATCACATCTCATGTTATAGGAAGGATCTCAGGTTTGGTATTAGAAGCATTGAGATATCCCTTCTCATGCTATAGGAAGGGTCTCAGGATTGGAATGTGAAGGATTTGGATATCACATCTCATGCTAAAGGAAGGGTCTCAGGTTTGGTAGAAGCATTGAGATATCACGTCTCTGCTATCGGAAGGGTCTCAGGATTGGATTGGGAAGGAGTTGGATATCCCTTCTCATGCTATAGGAAGGGTCTCAGGTTTGGTATAAGCATTGAGATATCACATCTCTGCTATCGGAAGGGTCTCAGGATTGGATTGGGAAGGAGTTGGATATCCCTTCTCATGCTATAGGAAGTGTCTCAGGTTGGAATGGGAAGGAGTTGGATATCACATCTCATGTTATAGGAAGGGTCTCAGGATTGGAATGGGAAGGATTTGGATATCACATCTCTTGCTATAGGAAGGGTCTCAGGATTGGAATGGGTAGGAGTTGGATATTACTTTCTTGCTATAGTTAGTGTCTCAGGTTTGGAACGGGAAGGAGTTGGATATCACATCTCATGTTATAGGAAGGGTCTCAGGTTTGGTATAAGCATTGAGATATCACATCTCTGCTATCGGAAGTGGCTCAGGATTGGAATGGGAAGGAGTTGGATATCCCATCTCATGTTATAGGACGAGTCTCTGGTTTGGTATTAGAATCATTGAGATATCACATCGCATGCTGTAGGAAGGGTCTAAGGATTGGAATGGGATGGACTTAGATATCACATCTCATGCTATAGGTAGGCTCTCAGGTTTGGTATAAGCATTGAGATATCACATCTCATGCTATAGGAAGGGTCTCAGGATTGGAATGGGAAGGAATTGGATATCACATCTCATGCTATAGGAAGGGTCTCAGATTTGGTATAAGCATTGAGATATCACATCTCATGCTATAGGAAGGGTCTCAGGATTGGAATGGGAAGGAGTTGTATATGACATCCCAGGCCATAGGAAGGGTCTCAGGTTTGGTATAAGCATTGAGATATCACATCTCTGCTATCGGAAGGGTCTCAGGATTGGAATGGGAAGGAGTTGGATATCCCATCTCATGTTATAGGAAGGGTCTCAGGTTTGGTATTAGAAGCATAGAGATATCACATCTCATGCTATAGGAAGGGTCTCAGGATTGGAATGGGAAGGACTTGGATGTCACATCTCATGCTATAGGGAGGGTCTCAAGTTTGATATTAGAAGCATTGAGATAACAAATCTCATGATATCGGAAGGGTCTCAGGATTGGAATGGGAAGGAGTTGGATATCACATCTCATGATAAAGGAAGGGTCTGAGGTTTGGAAGGGGAAGGATTTGGATATCACATCTCATGTTATAGGACGGGTCTCAGGTTTGGTATTAGAAGCATTGAGATATCAAGTCTCATGGTATAAGAAGGTTCTCAGAATTGGAATGGGAAGGAGTTGGATATCACACCAGCTATAGGAAGGGTCTCAGGATTGGAATGGGAAGGAGTTTGATATCACATCTCATGCCATAGTATGGGTCTCAGGTTTGGTAGAAGCATTGGGATATCAAATCTCATGCTATCGGAAGGGTATCAGTATTGGATTTGGAAGGAGTTGGATATCCCATCTCATGCTATAGGAAGGGTCTCAGGTTGGAATGGGAAGGAGTTGGATATCACATTTCATGTTATAGAAAGGGTCTCAGGATTGGAATGGGAAGGACTTGGATATCATATCTCATGCTATAGGAAGGCTCTCAGGTTTGGAAGGGGAAGGAGTTGGATATCACATTTCATGTTAGAGGAAGGATCTCAGGTTTGGTATTAGTGGCCTTGAGATATCACATCTCATGCTATAGGAAGGGTCTCAGGATTGGAATGGGAAATAGTTGGATATCACATCTCATGCTAGAGGAAGGGTCTCAGGTTTGGTATAAGCATTGAGATATCACATCTCGTGCTATAGGAAGGTTCTCAGGATTGGAATGGGAAGGAGTTGTAAATGACATCTCATGCCGTAGGAAGGGTCTCAGGTTTGGTATAAGCATGGAGATATCACATCTCTGCTATCGAAAGGGTCTTAGGATTGGAATGGGAAGGAGTTGGATATCCCATCTCATGTTATAGGAAGAGTCTCAGGTTTGGTATTAGAAGCATTGAGATATCCCATCTCATGATATAGGAAGGGTCTCAGGTTGGAATGGGAAGGAGTTGGATATCACATTTCATGTTATAGGAAGGGTCTCAGGATTGGAATGGGAAGGACTTGGATATCATATCCCATGCTATAGGAAGGCTCTCAGGTTTGGAAGGGGAAGGAGTTGGATATCACATTTCATGTTAGAGGAAGGATCTCAGGTTTGGTATTAGAGGCCTTGAGATATCACATCTCATGCTATAGGAAGGGTCTCAGGATTGGAATGGGAAGGAGTTGGATATCACATCTCAAGCTATAGGAACGGTCTCAGGTTTGGTATAAGCATTGTGATATCACATCTCATGCTATAGGAAGGGTCTCAGGATTGGAATGGGAAGGAGTTGGATATCACATCTCATGTTATAGGAAAGATCTCAGGTTTGGTATTAGAAGCATTGAGACATCACATCTCATGTTATAGGAAGGGTCTCAGGATTGGAATGGGAAGAAGTTGGATATCACATCTCTTGCTATAGGAAGGGTCTCAGATTTGGTATAAGCATTGAGATATCACATCTCATGCTATAGGAAGGGTCTCAGGATTGGAATGGGAAGGAGTTGTATATGACATCTCATGCCATAGGAAGGGTCTCAGGTTTGGTATAAGCATTGAGATATCACATCACATGCTATAGGAAGGGTCTCAGGATTGGAATGGGAAGGACTTGGATATCACATCTCATGCTATAGGCAGGGTCTCAGGTTTGGAAAGGGAATGAGATGGATATCACATTTCATGTTAGAGGTAGGATCTCAGGTTTGGTATTAGAGGCATTGAGATATCACATCTCATGCTATCAGAAGGGTCTCAGGATTGGAATGGGAAGGAGTTGGATATCACATCTCATGCTAAAGGGAGGGTCTCAGGTTTGGAAGGGGAAGGATTTGGAAATCACATCTCATGTTATAGGAAGGATCTCAGGTTTGGTATTAGAAGCATTGAGATATCACATCTCATGCTTTCATAAGGGTCTCAGGATTGGAATGGGAAGGAGTTGGATATCACATCTCATGTTATAGGAAGGATCTCAGGTTTGGTATTAGAAGCATTGAGACATCACATCTCATGCTATAGGAAGGGTCTCAGGATTGGAATGGGAAGGAGTTGGATATCACATCTCATGCTATAGGAAGGGTCTCAGATTTGGTATAAGCATTGAGATATCACATCTCATGCTATAGGAAGGGTCTCAGGATTGGAATGGGAAGGAGTTGTATATGACATCTCAGGCCATAGGAAGGGTCTCAGGTTTGGTATAAGCATTGAGATATCACATCTCTGCTATCGGAAGGGTCTCAGGATTGGAATGGGAAGGAATTGGATATCACATCTCATGTTATAGGAAGGATCTCAGGTTTGGTATTAGAAGCATTGAGATATCCCTTCTCATGCTATAGGAAGGGTCTCAGGATTGGAATGTGAAGGATTTGGATATGACATCTCATGCTAAAGGAAGGGTCTCAGGTTTGGTAGAAGCATTGAGATATCACGTCTCTGCTATCGGAAGGGTCTCAGGATTGGATTGGGAAGGAGTTGGATATCCCTTCTCATGCTATAGGAAGGGTCTCAGGTTTGGTATAAGCATTGAGATATCACATCTCTGCTATCGGAAGGGTCTCAGGATTGGATTGGGAAGGAGTTGGATATCCCTTCTCATGCTATAGGAAGTGTCTCAGGTTGGAATGGGAAGGAGTTGGATATCACATCTCATGTTATAGGAAGGGTCTCAGGATTGGAATGGGAAGGATTTGGATATCACATCTCTTGCTATAGGAAGGGTCTCAGGATTGGAATGGGTAGGAGTTGGATATTACTTTCTTGCTATAGTTAGTGTCTCAGGTTTGGAACGGGAAGGAGTTGGATATCACATCTCATGTTATAGGAAGGGTCTCAGGTTTGGTATAAGCATTGAGATATCACATCTCTGCTATCGGAAGTGGCTCAGGATTGGAATGGGAAGGAGTTGGATATCCCATCTCATGTTATAGGACGAGTCTCTGGTTTGGTATTAGAATCATTGAGATATCACATCGCATGCTGTAGGAAGGGTCTAAGGATTGGAATGGGATGGACTTAGATATCACATCTCATGCTATAGGTAGGCTCTCAGGTTTGGTATAAGCATTGAGATATCACATCTCATGCTATAGGAAGGGTCTCAGGATTGGAATGGGAAGGAATTGGATATCACATCTCATGCTATAGGAAGGGTCTCAGATTTGGTATAAGCATTGAGATATCACATCTCATGCTATAGGAAGGGTCTCAGGATTGGAATGGGAAGGAGTTGTATATGACATCCCAGGCCATAGGAAGGGTCTCAGGTTTGGTATAAGCATTGAGATATCACATCTCTGCTATCGGAAGGGTCTCAGGATTGGAATGGGAAGGAGTTGGATATCCCATCTCATGTTATAGGAAGGGTCTCAGGATTGGAATGGGAAGGACTTGGATATCATATCCCATGCTATAGGAAGGCTCTCAGGTTTGGAAGGGGAAGGAGTTGGATATCACATTTCATGTTAGAGGAAGGATCTCAGGTTTGGTATTAGAGGCCTTGAGATATCACATCTCATGCTATAGGAAGGGTCTCAGGATTGGAATGGGAAGGAGTTGGATATCACATCTCATGATAAAGGAAGGGTCTGAGGTTTGGAAGGGGAAGGATTTGGATATCACATCTCATGTTATAGGACGGGTCTCAGGTTTGGTATTAGAAGCATTGAGATATCAAGTCTCATGGTATAAGAAGGGTCTCAGAATTGGAATGGGAAGGAGTTGGATATCACACCTCAAGCTATAGGAAGGGTCTCAGGATTGGAATGGGAAGGAGTTTGATATCACATCTCATGCCATAGTATGGGTCTCAGGTTTGGTAGAAGCATTGGGATATCACATCTCATGCTATCGGAAGGGTATCAGTATTGGATTTGGAAGGAGTTGGATATCCCATCTCATGCTATAGGAAGGGTCTCAGGTTGGAATGGGAAGGAGTTGGATATCACATTTCATGTTATAGAAAGGGTCTCAGGATTGGAATGGGAAGGACTTGGATATCATATCTCATGCTATAGGAAGGCTCTCAGGTTTGGAAGGGGAAGGAGTTGGATATCACATTTCATGTTAGAGGAAGGATCTCAGGTTTGGTATTAGAGGCCTTGAGATATCACATCTCATGCTATAGGAAGGGTCTCTGGATTGGAATGGGAAGGAGTTGGATATCACATCTCAAGCTATAGGAAGGGTCTCAGGTTTGGTATAAGCATTGAGATAGCACATCTCATGCTATAGGAAGGGTCTCAGGATTGGAATGGGAAGGAGTTGGATATCACATCTCATGTTATAGGAAGGATCTCAGGTTTGGTATTAGAAGCATTGAGACATCACATCTCATGCTATAGGAAGGGTCTCAGGATTGGAATGGGAAGGAGTTGGATATCACATCTCATGCTATAGGAAGGGTCTCAGGTTTGGTATATGCATTGAGATATCACATCTCATGCTATAGGAAGGGTCTCAGGATTGGAATGGGAAGGAGTTGTATATGACATCTCATGCCATAGGAAGGGTCTCAGGTTTGGTATAAGCATTGAGATATCACATCACATGCTATAGAAAGGGTCTCAGGATTGGAATGGGAAGGACTTGGATATCACATCTCTTGCTATAGGAAGGGTCTCAGGATTGGAATGGGTAGGAGTTGGATATTACTTTCTTGCTATAGTTAGTGTCTCAGGTTTGGAACGGGAAGGAGTTGGATATCACATCTCATGTTATAGGAAGGGTCTCAGGATTGGAATGGGAAGGATTTGGATATCACATCTCTTGCTATAGGAAGGGTCTCAGGATTGGAATGGGTAGGAGTTGGATATTACTTTCTTGCTATAGTTAGTGTCTCAGGTTTGGAACGGGAAGGAGTTGGATATCACATCTCATGTTATAGGAAGGGTCTCAGGTTTGGTATAAGCATTGAGATATCACATCTCTGCTATCGGAAGTGGCTCAGGATTGGAATGGGAAGGAGTTGGATATCCCATCTCATGTTATAGGACGAGTCTCTGGTTTGGTATTAGAATCATTGAGATATCACATCGCATGCTGTAGGAAGGGTCTAAGGATTGGAATGGGATGGACTTAGATATCACATCTCATGCTATAGGTAGGCTCTCAGGTTTGGTATAAGCATTGAGATATCACATCTCATGCTATAGGAAGGGTCTCAGGATTGGAATGGGAAGGAATTGGATATCACATCTCATGCTATAGGAAGGGTCTCAGATTTGGTATAAGCATTGAGATATCACATCTCATGCTATAGGAAGGGTCTCAGGATTGGAATGGGAAGGAGTTGTATATGACATCCCAGGCCATAGGAAGGGTCTCAGGTTTGGTATAAGCATTGAGATATCACATCTCTGCTATCGGAAGGGTCTCAGGATTGGAATGGGAAGGAGTTGGATATCCCATCTCATGTTATAGGAAGGGTCTCAGGATTGGAATGGGAAGGACTTGGATATCATATCCCATGCTATAGGAAGGCTCTCAGGTTTGGAAGGGGAAGGAGTTGGATATCACATTTCATGTTAGAGGAAGGATCTCAGGTTTGGTATTAGAGGCCTTGAGATATCACATCTCATGCTATAGGAAGGGTCTCAGGATTGGAATGGGAAGGAGTTGGATATCACATCTCATGATAAAGGAAGGGTCTGAGGTTTGGAAGGGGAAGGATTTGGATATCACATCTCATGTTATAGGACGGGTCTCAGGTTTGGTATTAGAAGCATTGAGATATCAAGTCTCATGGTATAAGAAGGGTCTCAGAATTGGAATGGGAAGGAGTTGGATATCACACCTCAAGCTATAGGAAGGGTCTCAGGATTGGAATGGGAAGGAGTTTGATATCACATCTCATGCCATAGTATGGGTCTCAGGTTTGGTAGAAGCATTGGGATATCACATCTCATGCTATCGGAAGGGTATCAGTATTGGATTTGGAAGGAGTTGGATATCCCATCTCATGCTATAGGAAGGGTCTCAGGTTGGAATGGGAAGGAGTTGGATATCACATTTCATGTTATAGAAAGGGTCTCAGGATTGGAATGGGAAGGACTTGGATATCATATCTCATGCTATAGGAAGGCTCTCAGGTTTGGAAGGGGAAGGAGTTGGATATCACATTTCATGTTAGAGGAAGGATCTCAGGTTTGGTATTAGAGGCCTTGAGATATCACATCTCATGCTATAGGAAGGGTCTCTGGATTGGAATGGGAAGGAGTTGGATATCACATCTCAAGCTATAGGAAGGGTCTCAGGTTTGGTATAAGCATTGAGATAGCACATCTCATGCTATAGGAAGGGTCTCAGGATTGGAATGGGAAGGAGTTGGATATCACATCTCATGTTATAGGAAGGATCTCAGGTTTGGTATTAGAAGCATTGAGACATCACATCTCATGCTATAGGAAGGGTCTCAGGATTGGAATGGGAAGGAGTTGGATATCACATCTCATGCTATAGGAAGGGTCTCAGGTTTGGTATATGCATTGAGATATCACATCTCATGCTATAGGAAGGGTCTCAGGATTGGAATGGGAAGGAGTTGTATATGACATCTCATGCCATAGGAAGGGTCTCAGGTTTGGTATAAGCATTGAGATATCACATCACATGCTATAGAAAGGGTCTCAGGATTGGAATGGGAAGGACTTGGATATCACATCTCATGCTATAGGCAGGGTCTCAGGTTTGGAAAGGGAAGGAGATGGATATCACATTTCATGTTAGAGATAGGATCTCAGGTTTGGTATTAGAGGCATTGAGATATCACATCTCATGCTATCAGAAGGGTCTCAGGATTGGAATGGGAAGGAGTTGTATATCACATCTCATGCTAAAGGGAGGGTCTCAGGTTTGTAAGGGGAAGGATTTGGAAATCACATCTCATGTTATAGGAAGGGTCTCAGGTTTGGTATTAGAAGCATTGAGACATCACATCTCATGTTATAGGAAGGGTCTCAGGATTGGAATGGGAAGAAGTTGGATATCACATCTCTTGCTATAGGAAGGGTCTCAGATTTGGTATAAGCATTGAGATATCACATCTCATGCTATAGGAAGGGTCTCAGGATTGGAATGGGAAGGAGTTGTATATGACATCTCATGCCATAGGAAGGGTCTCAGGTTTGGTATAAGCATTGAGATATCACATCACATGCTATAGGAAGGGTCTCAGGATTGGAATGGGAAGGACTTGGATATCACATCTCATGCTATAGGCAGGGTCTCAGGTTTGGAAAGGGAATGAGATGGATATCACATTTCATGTTAGAGGTAGGATCTCAGGTTTGGTATTAGAGGCATTGAGATATCACATCTCATGCTATCAGAAGGGTCTCAGGATTGGAATGGGAAGGAGTTGGATATCACATCTCATGCTAAAGGGAGGGTCTCAGGTTTGGAAGGGGAAGGATTTGGAAATCACATCTCATGTTATAGGAAGGATCTCAGGTTTGGTATTAGAAGCATTGAGATATCACATCTCATGCTTTCATAAGGGTCTCAGGATTGGAATGGGAAGGAGTTGGATATCACATCTCATGTTATAGGAAGGATCTCAGGTTTGGTATTAGAAGCATTGAGACATCACATCTCATGCTATAGGAAGGGTCTCAGGATTGGAATGGGAAGGAGTTGGATATCACATCTCATGCTATAGGAAGGGTCTCAGATTTGGTATAAGCATTGAGATATCACATCTCATGCTATAGGAAGGGTCTCAGGATTGGAATGGGAAGGAGTTGTATATGACATCTCAGGCCATAGGAAGGGTCTCAGGTTTGGTATAAGCATTGAGATATCACATCTCTGCTATCGGAAGGGTCTCAGGATTGGAATGGGAAGGAGTTGGATATCACATCTCATGTTATAGGAAGGATCTCAGGTTTGGTATTAGAAGCATTGAGATATCCCTTCTCATGCTATAGGAAGGGTCTCAGGATTGGAATGTGAAGGATTTGGATATCACATCTCATGCTAAAGGAAGGGTCTCAGGTTTGGTAGAAGCATTGAGATATCACGTCTCTGCTATCGGAAGGGTCTCAGGATTGGATTGGGAAGGAGTTGGATATCCCTTCTCATGCTATAGGAAGGGTCTCAGGTTTGGTATAAGCATTGAGATATCACATCTCTGCTATCGGAAGGGTCTCAGGATTGGATTGGGAAGGAGTTGGATATCCCTTCTCATGCTATAGGAAGTGTCTCAGGTTGGAATGGGAAGGAGTTGGATATCACATCTCATGTTATAGGAAGGGTCTCAGGATTGGAATGGGAAGGATTTGGATATCACATCTCTTGCTATAGGAAGGGTCTCAGGATTGGAATGGGTAGGAGTTGGATATTACTTTCTTGCTATAGTTAGTGTCTCAGGTTTGGAACGGGAAGGAGTTGGATATCACATCTCATGTTATAGGAAGGGTCTCAGGTTTGGTATAAGCATTGAGATATCACATCTCTGCTATCGGAAGTGGCTCAGGATTGGAATGGGAAGGAGTTGGATATCCCATCTCATGTTATAGGACGAGTCTCTGGTTTGGTATTAGAATCATTGAGATATCACATCGCATGCTGTAGGAAGGGTCTAAGGATTGGAATGGGATGGACTTAGATATCACATCTCATGCTATAGGTAGGCTCTCAGGTTTGGTATAAGCATTGAGATATCACATCTCATGCTATAGGAAGGGTCTCAGGATTGGAATGGGAAGGAATTGGATATCACATCTCATGCTATAGGAAGGGTCTCAGATTTGGTATAAGCATTGAGATATCACATCTCATGCTATAGGAAGGGTCTCAGGATTGGAATGGGAAGGAGTTGTATATGACATCCCAGGCCATAGGAAGGGTCTCAGGTTTGGTATAAGCATTGAGATATCACATCTCTGCTATCGGAAGGGTCTCAGGATTGGAATGGGAAGGAGTTGGATATCCCATCTCATGTTATAGGAAGGGTCTCAGGATTGGAATGGGAAGGACTTGGATATCATATCCCATGCTATAGGAAGGCTCTCAGGTTTGGAAGGGGAAGGAGTTGGATATCACATTTCATGTTAGAGGAAGGATCTCAGGTTTGGTATTAGAGGCCTTGAGATATCACATCTCATGCTATAGGAAGGGTCTCAGGATTGGAATGGGAAGGAGTTGGATATCACATCTCATGATAAAGGAAGGGTCTGAGGTTTGGAAGGGGAAGGATTTGGATATCACATCTCATGTTATAGGACGGGTCTCAGGTTTGGTATTAGAAGCATTGAGATATCAAGTCTCATGGTATAAGAAGGGTCTCAGAATTGGAATGGGAAGGAGTTGGATATCACACCTCAAGCTATAGGAAGGGTCTCAGGATTGGAATGGGAAGGAGTTTGATATCACATCTCATGCCATAGTATGGGTCTCAGGTTTGGTAGAAGCATTGGGATATCACATCTCATGCTATCGGAAGGGTATCAGTATTGGATTTGGAAGGAGTTGGATATCCCATCTCATGCTATAGGAAGGGTCTCAGGTTGGAATGGGAAGGAGTTGGATATCACATTTCATGTTATAGAAAGGGTCTCAGGATTGGAATGGGAAGGACTTGGATATCATATCTCATGCTATAGGAAGGCTCTCAGGTTTGGAAGGGGAAGGAGTTGGATATCACATTTCATGTTAGAGGAAGGATCTCAGGTTTGGTATTAGAGGCCTTGAGATATCACATCTCATGCTATAGGAAGGGTCTCTGGATTGGAATGGGAAGGAGTTGGATATCACATCTCAAGCTATAGGAAGGGTCTCAGGTTTGGTATAAGCATTGAGATAGCACATCTCATGCTATAGGAAGGGTCTCAGGATTGGAATGGGAAGGAGTTGGATATCACATCTCATGTTATAGGAAGGATCTCAGGTTTGGTATTAGAAGCATTGAGACATCACATCTCATGCTATAGGAAGGGTCTCAGGATTGGAATGGGAAGGAGTTGGATATCACATCTCATGCTATAGGAAGGGTCTCAGGTTTGGTATATGCATTGAGATATCACATCTCATGCTATAGGAAGGGTCTCAGGATTGGAATGGGAAGGAGTTGTATATGACATCTCATGCCATAGGAAGGGTCTCAGGTTTGGTATAAGCATTGAGATATCACATCACATGCTATAGAAAGGGTCTCAGGATTGGAATGGGAAGGACTTGGATATCACATCTCATGCTATAGGCAGGGTCTCAGGTTTGGAAAGGGAAGGAGATGGATATCACATTTCATGTTAGAGATAGGATCTCAGGTTTGGTATTAGAGGCATTGAGATATCACATCTCATGCTATCAGAAGGGTCTCAGGATTGGAATGGGAAGGAGTTGTATATCACATCTCATGCTAAAGGGAGGGTCTCAGGTTTGGAAGGGGAAGGATTTGGAAATCACATCTCATGTTATAGGAAGGGTCTCAGGTTTGGTATTAGAAGCATTGAGACATCACATCTCATGTTATAGGAAGGGTCTCAGGATTGGAATGGGAAGAAGTTGGATATCACATCTCTTGCTATAGGAAGGGTCTCAGATTTGGTATAAGCATTGAGATATCACATCTCATGCTATAGGAAGGGTCTCAGGATTGGAATGGGAAGGAGTTGTATATGACATCTCATGCCATAGGAAGGGTCTCAGGTTTGGTATAAGCATTGAGATATCACATCACATGCTATAGGAAGGGTCTCAGGATTGGAATGGGAAGGACTTGGATATCACATCTCATGCTATAGGCAGGGTCTCAGGTTTGGAAAGGGAATGAGATGGATATCACATTTCATGTTAGAGGTAGGATCTCAGGTTTGGTATTAGAGGCATTGAGATATCACATCTCATGCTATCAGAAGGGTCTCAGGATTGGAATGAAAGGAGTTGGATATCACATCTCATGCTAAAGCGAGGGTCTCAGGTTTGGAAGGGGAAGGATTTGGAAATCACATCTCATGTTATAGGAAGGATCTCAGGTTTGGTATTAGAAGCATTGAGATATCACATCTCATGCTTTCATAAGGGTCTCAGGATTGAAATGGGAAGGAGTTGGATATCACATCTCATGTTATAGGAAGGATCTCAGGTTTGGTATTAGAAGCATTGAGACATCACATCTCATGCTATAGGAAGGGTCTCAGGATTGGAATGGGAAGGAGTTGGATATCACATCTCATGCTATAGGAAGGGTCTCAGATTTGGTATAAGCATTGAGATATCACATCTCATGCTATAGGAAGGGTCTCAGGATTGGAATGGGAAGGAGTTGTATATGACATCTCAGGCCATAGGAAGGGTCTCAGGTTTGGTATAAGCATTGAGATATCACATCTCTGCTATCGGAAGGGTCTCAGGATTGGAATGGGAAGGAATTGGATATCACATCTCATGTTATAGGAAGGATCTCAGGTTTGGTATTAGAAGCATTGAGAAATCCCTTCTCATGCTATAGGAAGGGTCTCAGGATTGGAATGTGAAGGATTTGGATATCACATCTCATGCTAAAGGAAGGGTCTCAGGTTTGGTAGAAGCATTGAGATATCACGTCTCTGCTATCGGAAGGGTCTCAGGATTGGATTGGGAAGGAGTTGGATATCCCTTCTCATGCTATAGGAAGGGTCTCAGGTTTGGTATAAGCATTGAGATATCACATCTCTGCTATCGGAAGGGTCTCAGGATTGGATTGGGAAGGAGTTGGATATCCCTTCTCATGCTATAGGAAGTGTCTCAGGTTGGAATGGGAAGGAGTTGGATATCACATCTCATGTTATAGGAAGGGTCTCAGGATTGGAATGGGAAGGATTTGGATATCACATCTCTTGCTATAGGAAGGGTCTCAGGATTGGAATGGGTAGGAGTTGGATATTACTTTCTTGCTATAGTTAGTGTCTCAGGTTTGGAACGGGAAGGAGTTGGATATCACATCTCATGTTATAGGAAGGGTCTCAGGTTTGGTATAAGCATTGAGATATCACATCTCTGCTATCGGAAGTGGCTCAGGATTGGAATGGGAAGGAGTTGGATATCCCATCTCATGTTATACGACGAGTCTCTGGTTTGGTATTAGAATCATTGAGATATCACATCGCATGCTGTAGGAAGGGTCTAAGGATTGGAATGGGATGGACTTAGATATCACATCTCATGCTATAGGTAGGCTCTCAGGTTTGGTATACGCATTGAGATATCACATCTCATGCTATAGGAAGGGTCTCAGGATTGGAATGGGAAGGAATTGGATATCACATCTCATGCTATAGGAAGGGTCTCAGATTTGGTATAAGCATTGAGATATCACATCTCATGCTATAGGAAGGGTCTCAGGATTGGAATGGGAAGGAGTTGTATATGACATCCCAGGCCATAGGAAGGGTCTCAGGTTTGGTATAAGCATTGAGATATCACATCTCTGCTATCGGAAGGGTCTCAGGATTGGAATGGGAAGGAGTTGGATATCCCATCTCATGTTATAGGAAGGGTCTCAGGATTGGAATGGTAAGGACTTGGATATCATATCCCATGCTATAGGAAGGCTCTCAGGTTTGGAAGGGGAAGGAGTTGGATATCACATTTCATGTTAGAGGAAGGATCTCAGGTTTGGTATTAGAGGCCTTGAGATATCACATCTCATGCTATAGGAAGGGTCTCAGGATTGGAATGGGAAGGAGTTGGATATCACATCTCATGATAAAGGAAGGGTCTGAGGTTTGGAAGGGGAAGGATTTGGATATCACATCTCATGTTATAGGACGGGTCTCAGGTTTGGTATTAGAAGCATTGAGATATCAAGTCTCATGGTATAAGAAGGGTCTCAGAATTGGAATGGGAAGGAGTTGGATATCACACCTCAAGCTATAGGAAGGGTCTCAGGATTGGAATGGGAAGGAGTTTGATATCACATCTCATGCCATAGTATGGGTCTCAGGTTTGGTAGAAGCATTGGGATATCACATCTCATGCTATCGGAAGGGTATCAGTATTGGATTTGGAAGGAGTTGGATATCCCATCTCATGCTATAGGAAGGGTCTCAGGTTGGAATGGGAAGGAGTTGGATATCACATTTCATGTTATAGAAAGGGTCTCAGGATTGGAATGGGAAGGACTTGGATATCATATCTCATGCTATAGGAAGGCTCTCAGGTTTGGAAGGGGAAGGAGTTGGATATCACATTTCATGTTAGAGGAAGGATCTCAGGTTTGGTATTAGAGGCCTTGAGATATCACATCTCATGCTATAGGAAGGGTCTCTGGATTGGAATGGGAAGGAGTTGGATATCACATCTCAAGCTATAGGAAGGGTCTCAGGTTTGGTATAAGCATTGAGATAGCACATCTCATGCTATAGGAAGGGTCTCAGGATTGGAATGGGAAGGAGTTGGATATCACATCGCATGTTATAGGAAGGATCTCAGGTTTGGTATTAGAAGCATTGAGACATCACATCTCATGCTATAGGAAGGGTCTCAGGATTGGAATGGGAAGGAGTTGGATATCACATCTCATGCTATAGGAAGGGTCTCAGGTTTGGTATATGCATTGAGATATCACATCTCATGCTATAGGAAGGGTCTCAGGATTGGAATGGGAAGGAGTTGTATATGACATCTCATGCCATAGGAAGGGTCTCAGGTTTGGTATAAGCATTGAGATATCACATCACATGCTATAGAAAGGGTCTCAGGATTGGAATGGGAAGGACTTGGATATCACATCTCATGCTATAGGCAGGGTCTCAGGTTTGGAAAGGGAAGGAGATGGATATCACATTTCATGTTAGAGATAGGATCTCAGGTTTGGTATTAGAGGCATTGAGATATCACATCTCATGCTATCAGAAGGGTCTCAGGATTGGAATGGGAAGGAGTTGTATATCACATCTCATGCTAAAGGGAGGGTCTCAGGTTTGGAAGGGGAAGGATTTGGAAATCACATCTCATGTTATAGGAAGGGTCTCAGGTTTGGTATTAGAAGCATTGAGACATCACATCTCATGTTATAGGAAGGGTCTCAGGATTGGAATGGGAAGAAGTTGGATATCACATCTCTTGCTATAGGAAGGGTCTCAGATTTGGTATAAGCATTGAGATATCACATCTCATGCTATAGGAAGGGTCTCAGGATTGGAATGGGAAGGAGTTGTATATGACATCTCATGCCATAGGAAGGGTCTCAGGTTTGGTATAAGCATTGAGATATCACATCACATGCTATAGGAAGGGTCTCAGGATTGGAATGGGAAGGACTTGGATATCACATCTCATGCTATAGGCAGGGTCTCAGGTTTGGAAAGGGAATGAGATGGATATCACATTTCATGTTAGAGGTAGGATCTCAGGTTTGGTATTAGAGGCATTGAGATATCACATCTCATGCTATCAGAAGGGTCTCAGGATTGGAATGGAAAGGAGTTGGATATCACATCTCATGCTAAAGCGAGGGTCTCAGGTTTGGAAGGGGAAGGATTTGGAAATCACATCTCATGTTATAGGAAGGATCTCAGGTTTGGTATTAGAAGCATTGAGATATCACATCTCATGCTTTCATAAGGGTCTCAGGATTGGAATGGGAAGGAGTTGGATATCACATCTCATGTTATAGGAAGGATCTCAGGTTTGGTATTAGAAGCATTGAGACATCACATCTCATGCTATAGGAAGGGTCTCAGGATTGGAATGGGAAGGAGTTGGATATCACATCTCATGCTATAGGAAGGGTCTCAGATTTGGTATAAGCATTGAGATATCACATCTCATGCTATAGGAAGGGTCTCAGGATTGGAATGGGAAGGAGTTGTATATGACATCTCAGGCCATAGGAAGGGTCTCAGGTTTGGTATAAGCATTGATATATCACATCTCTGCTATCGGAAGGGTCTCAGGATTGGAATGGGAAGGAATTGGATATCACATCTCATGTTATAGGAAGGATCTCAGGTTTGGTATTAGAAGCATTGAGATATCCCTTCTCATGCTATAGGAAGGGTCTCAGGATTGGAATGTGAAGGATTTGGATATCACATCTCATGCTAAAGGAAGGGTCTCAGGTTTGGTAGAAGCATTGAGATATCACGTCTCTGCTATCGGAAGGGTCTCAGGATTGGATTGGGAAGGAGTTGGATATCCCTTCTCATGCTATAGGAAGGGTCTCAGGTTTGGTATAAGCATTGAGATATCACATCTCTGCTATCGGAAGGGTCTCAGGATTGGATTGGGAAGGAGTTGGATATCCCTTCTCATGCTATAGGAAGTGTCTCAGGTTGGAATGGGAAGGAGTTGGATATCACATCTCATGTTATAGGAAGGGTCTCAGGATTGGAATGGGAAGGATTTGGATATCACATCTCTTGCTATAGGAAGGGTCTCAGGATTGGAATGGGTAGGAGTTGGATATTACTTTCTTGCTATAGTTAGTGTCTCAGGTTTGGAACGGGAAGGAGTTGGATATCACATCTCATGTTATAGGAAGGGTCTCAGGTTTGGTATAAGCATTGAGATATCACATCTCTGCTATCGGAAGTGGCTCAGGATTGGAATGGGAAGGAGTTGGATATCCCATCTCATGTTATACGACGAGTCTCTGGTTTGGTATTAGAATCATTGAGATATCACATCGCATGCTGTAGGAAGGGTCTAAGGATTGGAATGGGATGGACTTAGATATCACATCTCATGCTATAGGTAGGCTCTCAGGTTTGGTATACGCATTGAGATATCACATCTCATGCTATAGGAAGGGTCTCAGGATTGGAATGGGAAGGAATTGGATATCACATCTCATGCTATAGGAAGGGTCTCATATTTGGTATAAGCATTGAGATATCACATCTCATGCTATAGGAAGGGTCTCAGGATTGGAATGGGAAGGAGTTGTATATGACATCCCAGGCCATAGGAAGGGTCTCAGGTTTGGTATAAGCATTGAGATATCACATCTCTGCTATCGGAAGGGTCTCAGGATTGGAATGGGAAGGAGTTGGATATCCCATCTCATGTTATAGGAAGGGTCTCAGGTTTGGTATTAGAAGCATAGAGATATCACATCTCATGCTATAGGAAGGGTCTCAGGATTGGAATGGGAAGGACTTGGATGTCACATCTCATGCTATAGGGAGGGTCTCAAGTTTGATATTAGAAGCATTGAGATAACAAATCTCATGATATCGGAAGGGTCTCAGGATTGGAATGGGAAGGAGTTGGATATCACATCTCATGATAAAGGAAGGGTCTGAGGTTTGGAAGGGGAAGGATTTGGATATCACATCTCATGTTATAGGACGGGTCTCAGGTTTGGTATTAGAAGCATTGAGATATCAAGTCTCATGGTATAAGAAGGGTCTCAGAATTGGAATGGGAAGGAGTTGGATATCACACCTCAAGCTATAGGAAGGGTCTCAGGATTGGAATGGGAAGGAGTTTGATATCACATCTCATGCCATAGTATGGGTCTCAGGTTTGGTAGAAGCATTGGGATATCACATCTCATGCTATCGGAAGGGTATCAGTATTGGATTTGGAAGGAGTTGGATATCCCATCTCATGCTATAGGAAGGGTCTCAGGTTGGAATGGGAAGGAGTTGGATATCACATTTCATGTTATAGAAAGGGTCTCAGGATTGGAATGGGAAGGACTTGGATATCATATCTCATGCTATAGGAAGGCTCTCAGGTTTGGAAGGGGAAGGAGTTGGATATCACATTTCATGTTAGAGGAAGGATCTCAGGTTTGGTATTAGAGGCCTTGAGATATCACATCTCATGCTATAGGAAGGGTCTCTGGATTGGAATGGGAAGGAGTTGGATATCACATCTCAAGCTATAGGAAGGGTCTCAGGTTTGGTATAAGCATTGAGATAGCACATCTCATGCTATAGGAAGGGTCTCAGGATTGGAATGGGAAGGAGTTGGATATCACATCTCATGTTATAGGAAGGATCTCAGGTTTGGTATTAGAAGCATTGAGACATCACATCTCATGCTATAGGAAGGGTCTCAGGATTGGAATTGGAAGGAGTTGGATATCACATCTCATGCTATAGGAAGGGTCTCAGGTTTGGTATATGCATTGAGATATCACATCTCATGCTATAGGAAGGGTCTCAGGATTGGAATGGGAAGGAGTTGTATATGACATCTCATGCCATAGGAAGGGTCTCAGGTTTGGTATAAGCATTGAGATATCACATCACATGCTATAGAAAGGGTCTCAGGATTGGAATGGGAAGGACTTGGATATCACATCTCATGCTATAGGCAGGGTCTCAGGTTTGGAAAGGGAAGGAGATGGATATCACATTTCATGTTAGAGATAGGATCTCAGGTTTGGTATTAGAGGCATTGAGATATCACATCTCATGCTATCAGAAGGGTCTCAGGATTGGAATGGGAAGGAGTTGTATATCACATCTCATGCTAAAGGGAGGGTCTCAGGTTTGGAAGGGGAAGGATTTGGAAATCACATCTCATGTTATAGGAAGGGTCTCAGGTTTGGTATTAGAAGCATTGAGATATCACATCTCATGCTATAGGAAGGGTCTCAGGATTGGAATGGGGAGGACTTGGATGTCACATCTCATGCTATAGGGAGGGTCTCAAGTTTGATATTAGAAGCATTGAGATAACAAATCTCATGATATCGGAAGGGTCTCAGGATTGGAATGGGAAGGAGTTGGATATCACATCTCATGATAATGGAAGGGTCTAAGGTTTGGAAGGGGAAAGATTTGGATATCACATCTCATGTTATAGGACAGGTCTCAGGTTTGGTATTAGATGCATTGAGATATCAAGTCTCATGGCATAGGTAGGGTCTCAGAATTGGAATGGGAAGGAGTTGGATATCACATCTCAAGCTATAGGAAGAGTCTCAGGATTGGAATGGGAATGAGTTTGATATCAGATCTCATGCCATAGTATGGGTCTCAGGTTTGGTAGAAGCATTGGGATATCACATCACATGCTATTGGAAGGGTATCAGTATTGGATTTGGAAGGAGTTGAATATCCCATCTCATGCTATAGTATGGGTCTCAGGTTTGGTAGAAGCATTGGGATATCACATCTCATGCTATTGGAAGGGTATCAGTATTGGATTTGGAAGGAGTTGGATATCCCATCTCATGCTATAGGAAGGGTCTCAGATTTGGTATAAGCATTGAGATATCACATCTCATGCTATAGGAAGGGTCTCAGGATTGGATTGGGAAGGAGTTGTATATGACATCTCAGGCCATAGGAAGGGTCTCAGGATTGGTATAAGCATTGAGATATCACATCTCTGCTATCGGAAGGGTCTCAGGATTGGAATGGGAAGGAGTTGGATATCCCATCTCATGTTATAGGAAGAGTCTCAGGTTTGGTATTAGAAGCATTGAGATATCACATCTCATGCTATAGGAAGGGTCTCAGGATTGGAATGGGGAGGACTTGGATGTCACATCTCATGCTATAGGGAGGGTCTCAAGTTTGATATTAGAAGCATTGAGATAACAAATCTCATGATATCGGAAGGGTCTCGGGATTGGAATGGGAAGGAGTTGGATATCACATCTCATGATAAAGGAAGGGTATAAGGTTTGGAAGGGGAAAGATTTGGATATCACATCTCATGTTATAGGACAGGTCTCAGGTTTGGTATTAGAAGCATTGAGATATCAAGTCTCATGGCATAGGAAGGGTCTCAGAATTGGAATGGGAAGAAGTTGGATATCACATCTCAAGCTATAGGAAGAGTCTCAGGATTGGAATGGGAAGGAGTTTGATATCACATCTCATGCCATAGTATGGGTCTCAGGTTTGGTAGAAGCATTGGGATATCACATCTCATGCTATTGGAAGGGTATCAGTATTGGATTTGGAAGGAGTTGGATATCCCATCTCATGCTATAGGAAGGGTCTCAGGTTGGAATGGGAAGGAGTTGGATATCACATTTCATGTTATAGGAAGGGTCTCAGGATTGGAATGGGAAGGACTTGGATATCATATCACATGCTATAGGAAGGCTCTCAGGTTTGGAAGGTTAAGGAGTTGGATATCACATTTCATGTTAGAGGAAGGATCTCAGGTTTGGTATTAGAGGCCTTGAGATATCACATCTCATGCTATAGGAAGGGTCTCTGGATTGGAATGGGAAGGAGTTGGATATCACATCTCAAGCTATAGGAAGGGTCTCAGGTTTGGTATAAGCATTGAGATATCACATCTCATGCTATAGGAAGGGTCTCAGGATTGGAATGGGAAGGAGTTGGATATCACATCTCATATTATAGGAAATATCTCAGGTTTGGTATTAGAAGCATTGAGACATCACATCTCATGTTATAGGAAGGGTCTCAGGATTGGAATGGGAAGAAGTTGGATATCACATCTCATGCTATAGGAAAGGTCTCAGGTTTGGTATATGCATTGAGATATCACATCTCATGCTATAGGAAGGGTCTCAGGATTGGAATGGGAAGGAGTTGTATATGACATCTCATGCCATAGGAAAGGTCTCAGGTTTGGTATAAGCATTGAGATATCACATCACATGCTATAGAAAGGGTCTCAGGATTGGAATGGGAAGGACTTGGATATCACATCTCATGCTATAGGCAGGGTCTCAGGTTTGGAAAGGGAAGGAGATGGATATCACATTTCATGTTAGAGATAGGATCTCAGGTTTGGTATTAGAGGCATTGAGATATCACATCTCATGCTATCAGAACGGTCTCAGGATTGGAATGGGAAGGAGTTGTATATCACATCTCATGCTAAAGGGAGGGTCTCAGGTTTGGAAGGGGAAGGTTTTGGAAATCACATCTCATGTTATAGGAAGGGTCTCAGGTTTCGTATTAGAAGCATTGAGATATCACATCTCATGCTATAGGAAGGGTCTCAGGATTGGAATGGGGAGGACTTGGATGTCACATCTCATGCTATAGGGAGGGTCTCAAGTTTGATATTAGAAGCATTGAGATAACAAATCTCATGATATCGGAAGGGTCTCAGGATTGGAATGGGAAGGAGTTGGATATCACATCTCATGATAATGGAAGGCTCTCAGGTTTGGAAGGGGAAGGAGTCGGATATCACATTTCATGTTAGAGGAAGGATCTCAGGTTTGGTATTAGAGGCCTTGAGATATCACATCTCATGCTATAGGAAGGGTCTCAGGATTGGAATGGGAAGGAGTTGGATATCACATCTCAAGCTTTAGGAAGGGTCTCAGGTTTGGTATAAGCATTGAGATAGCACATCTCATGCTATAGGAAGGGTTTCAGGATTGGAATGGGAAGGAGTTGGATATCACATCTCATGTTATAGGAAAGATCTCCGGTTTGGTATTAGAAGCATTGAGACATCACATCTCATGTTATAGGAAGGGTCTCAGGATTGGAATGGGAAGAAGTTGGATATCACATCTCATGCTATAGGAAGGGTCTCAGGTTTGGAAGGGGAAAGAGTTGGATATCCAATCTCATGTTATAGGACTGGTCTCAGGTTTGGTATTAGAAGCATTGAGATATCACATTGCATGCTGTAGGAAGGTTCTCAGGTTTGGTATTAGAAGCATTGAGACATCACATCTCATGCTATAGGAAGGGTCTCAGGATTGGAATGGGAAGGAGTTGGATATCACATCTCATGTTATAGGAAGGATCTCAGGTTTGGTATTAGAAGCATTGAGACATCACATCTCATGCTATAGGAAGGGTCTCAGGATTGGAATGGGAAGGAGTTGGATATCACATCTCATGCTATAGGAAGGGTCTCAGATTTGGTATAAGCATTGAGATATCAAATCTCATGCTATAGGAAGGGTCTCAGGATTGGGTTGGGAAGGAGTTGTATATGACATCTCAGGCCATAGGAAGGGTCTCAGGATTGGTATAAGCATTGAGATATCACATCTCTGCTATCGGAAGGGTCTCAGGATTGGAATGGGAAGGAGTTGGATATCCCATCTCATGTTATAGGAAGGGTCTCAGGTTTGGTATTAGAAGCATTGAGATATCACATCTCATGCTATAGGAAGGGTCTCAGGATTGGAATGGGGAGGACTTGGATGTCACATCTCATGCTATAGGGAGGGTCTCAAGTTTGATATTAGAAGCATTGAGATAACAAATCTCATGATATCGGAAGGGTCTCAGGATTGGAATGGGAAGGAGTTGGATATCACATCTCATGATAAAGGAAGGGTCTAAGTTTTGGAAGGGGAAAGATTTGGATATCACATCTCATGTTATAGGATGGGTCTCAGGTTTGGTATTAGAAGCATTGAGATATCAAGTCTCATGGCATAGGAAGGGTCTCAGAATTGGAATGGGAAGGAGTTGGATATCACATCTCAAGCTATAGGAAGAGTCTCAAGATTGGAATGGGAAGGAGTTTGATATCACATCTCATGCCATAGTATGGGTCTCAGGTTTGGTAGAAGCATTGGGATATCACATCTCATGCTATTGGAAGGGTATCAATATTGGATTTGGAAGGAGTTGGATATCCCATCTCATGCAATAGGAAGGGTCTCAGGTTGGAATGGGAAGGAGTTGGATATCACATTTCATGTTAGAGGAACGATCTCAGGTTTGGTATTAGAGGCCTTGAGATATCACATATCATGCTATAGGAAGGGTCTCAGGATTGGAATGGGAAGGAGTTGGATATCACATCTCAAGCTTTAGGAAGGGTCTCAGGTTTGGTATAAGCATTGCGATAGCACATCTCATGCTATAGGAAGGGTCTCAGAATTGGAATGGGAAGGAGTTGGATATTACATCTCATGTTATAGGAAAGATCTCAGGTTTGGTATTAGAAGCATTGAGACATCACATCTCATGTTATAGGAAGGGTCTCAGGATTGGAATGGGAAGAAGTTGGATATCACATCTCATGCTATAGGAAGGGTCTCAGGTTTGGAAGGGGAAGGAGTTGGATATCCAATCTCATGTTATAGGACTGGTCTCAGGTTTGGTATTAGAAGCATTGAGATATCACATCGCATGCTGTAGGAAGGTTCTCAGGTTTGGTATTAGAAGCATTGAGACATCACATCTCATGCTACAGGAAGGGTCTCAGGATTGGAATGGGAAGGAGTTGGATATCACATCTCATGTTATAGGAAGGATCTCAGGTTTGGTATTAGAAGCATTGAGACATCACATCTCATGCTATAGGAAGGGTCTCAGGATTGGAATTTGAAGGAGTTGGGTATCACATCTCATGCTATAGGAAGGGTCTCAGATTTGGTATTAGCATTGAGATATCACATCTCATGATATAGGAAGGGTCTCAGGATTGGATTGGGAAGGAGTTGTATATGACATCTCAGGCCATAGGAAGGGTCTCAGGATTGGTATAAGCATTGAGATATCACATCTCTGCTATCGGAAGGGTCTCAGGATTGGAATGGGAAGGAGTTGGATATCCCATCTCATGATAAAGGAAGGGTCTAAGGTTTGGAAGGGGAAAGATTTGGATATCACATCTCATGTTATAGGACGGGTCTCAATTTTGATATTAGAAGCATTGAGATAACAAATCTCATGATATCTGAAGGGTCTCAGGATTGGAATGGGAAGGAGTTGGATATCACATCTCATGATAAAGGAAGGATCTAAGGTTTGGAAGGGGAAAGATTTTGATATCACATCTCATGTTATAGGACGGGTCTCAGGTTTGGTATTAGAAGCATTGAGATATCAAGTCTCATGGTATAGGAAGGGTCTCAGAATTGCAATGGGAAGGATTTGGATATCACATCTCAAGCTATAGGAAGAGTCTCAGGATTGGAATGGGAAGGAGTTTGATATCACATCTCATGCCATAGTATGGTTCTCAGGTTTGGTAGAAGCATTGGGATATCACATCTCATGCTATTGGAAGGGTATCAGTATTGGATTTGGAAGGAGTTGGATATCCCATCTCATGCTATAGGAAGGGTCTCAGGTTGGAATGGGAAAGAGTTGGATATCACATTTCATGTTATAGGAACGGTCTCAGGATTGGAATGGGAAGGAGTTGGATATCACATCTCAAGCTTTAGGAAGGGTCTCAGGTTTGGTATAAGCATTGAGATAGCACATCTCATGCTATAGGAAGGGTCTCAGGACTGGAATGGGAAGGAGTTGGATATCACATCTCATGTTATAGGAAAGATCTCAGGTTTGGTATTAGAAGCATTGAGACATCACATCTCATGTTATAGGAAGGGTCTCAGGATTGGAATGGGAAGAAGTTGGATATCACATCTCATGCTATAGGAAGGGTCTCAGGTTTGGAAGAGGAAGGAGTTGGATATCCAATCTCATGTTATAGGACTGGTCTCAGGTTTGGTATTAGAAGCATTGAGATATCACATCGCATGCTGTAGGAAGGTTCTCAGGTTTGGAATGGGGAGGAATTGGATATCACATCTCATGTCATAGGAAGGATCTCAGGTTTGGTATTAGAAGCATTGAGATATCACATCTCATGCTATAGGAATGGTCTCAGGATTGGAATGGGAAGGAGTTGGATATTACATTCTTGCTATAGGAAGGGTCTCATGTTTGGAATGGGAAGGAGTTGGATATCACATATGCTATAGGAAGGGTCTCAGGTTTGAAACGGGAAGGAGTTGGATATCACATCTCATGTTATAGGAAGGGTCTCAGGTTTGGTATAAGCATTGAGATATCACATCTCTGCTATCGGAAGTGTCTCAGGATTGGAATGGGAAGGTGTTGGATATCCCATCTCATGTTATAGGACGGGTCTCA
Organism: Ambystoma mexicanum; assembly: GCF_040938575.1. Classification (NCBI taxonomy): domain Eukaryota; kingdom Metazoa; phylum Chordata; class Amphibia; order Caudata; family Ambystomatidae; genus Ambystoma; species Ambystoma mexicanum. The sequence goes on from NC_090936.1 coordinate 347,790,363, forward strand.
GGTTTGTTATTAGAATCATTGAGATATCATATTGCATGCTGTAGGAAGGGTCTAAGGATTGGAATGGGAAGGACTTGGAAATCACATCTCATGCTATAGGTAGGCTCTCAGGTTTGGAAAGGGAAGGAGTTCGATATCACATTTCATGTTAGAGGAAGGATCTCAGGTTTGGTATTAGAGGCATTGAGATATCACATCTCATGCTATAGGAAGGGACTCAGGATTGGAATGGGAAGGAGTTGGATATCACATCTCATGCTATAGGAAGGGTCTCAGGTTTGGTATAAGCATTGAGATATCACATCTCATGCTATAAGAAGGGTCTCAGGATTGGAATGGGAAGGAGTTGGATATCACATCTCATGTTATAGGAAGGATCTCAGGTTTGGTATTAGAAGCATTGAGACATCACATCTCATGCTATCGTAAGGGTCTCAGGATTGGAATGGGAAGGAGTTGGATATCCCATCTCATGCTATAGGGAGGGTATCAAGTTTGATATTAGAAGCATTGAGATATCACATCTCATGCTATAGGAAGGGTCTCAGGATTGGAATGGGAAGGAGTTGGATATCACATCTCATGCTATAGGAAGGGTCTCAGGTTTGGTATAAGCAGTGAGATATCACATCTCATGCTATAGGAAGTGTCTCAGGATTGGAATGGGAAGGAGTTGGATATCACATCTCATGTTATAGGAAGGATCTCAGGTTTGGTATAAGCAAAGAGATATCACATCTCTGCTATCGGAAGGGTCTCCGGATTGGAATGGGAAGGAGTTGGATATTCCCATCTCATGTTATAGGAAGGGTCTCAGGTTTGGTATTAGAAGCATTGAGATATCACATCTCATGCTATAGGAAGGGTCTCAGGATTGGAATGGGAAGGACTTGGATATCACATCTCATGCTATAGGGAGGGTCTCAAGTTTGATATTAGAAGCATTGAGATATCACATCTCATGATATCGGAAGGGTCTCAGGGATGGAATGGGAAGGAGTTGGACATCACATCTCATGATAAAGGAAGGGTCTAAGGTTTGGAAGGGGAAGGAGTTTGATATCACATCTCATGCCATAGTATGGGTCTCAGGTTTGGTAGAAGCATTGGGATATCACATCTCATGCTATCGGAAGGGTATCAGGATTGGATTTGGAAGGAGTTGGATATCCCATCTCATGCTATAGGAAGGGTCTCAGGTTGGAATGGGAAGGAGTTGGATATCACATCTCATGTTATAGGAAGGGTCTCAGGATTGGAATGGGAAGGACTTGGATATCACATCTCATGCTATAGGAAGGCTCTCAGGTTTGGAAGGGGAAAGAGTTGGATATCACATTTCATGTTAGAGGTAGGATCTCAGGTTTGGTATTAGAGGCATTGAGATATCACATCTCATGCTATCAGAAGAGTCTCAGAATTGGAATGGGAAGGAGTTGGATATCACATCTCATGCTAAAGGGAGGGTCTCAGGTTTGGAAGGGGAAGGATTTGGATATCACATCTCATGTTATAGGAAGGATCTCAGGTTTGGTATTAGAAGCATTGAGATATCACATCTCATGCTATCGGAAGGGTCTCAGGATTGGAATGGGAAGGAGTTGGATATCACATCTCATGCTATAGGAAGGGTCTCAGGTTTGGTATATGCATTGAGATATCACATCTCATGCTATAGGAAGGGTCTCAGGATTGGAATGGGAAGGAGTTGTATATGACATCTCATGCCATAGGAAGGGTCTCAGGTTTGGTATAAGCATTGAGATATCACATCACATGTTATAGAAAGGGTCTCAGGATTGGAATGGGAAGGACTTGGATATCACATCTCATGCTATAGGCAGGGTCTCAGGTTTGGAAAGGGAAGGAGATGGATATCACATTTCATGTTAGAGATAGGATCTCAGGTTTGGTATTAGAGGCATTGAGATATCACATCTCATGCTATCAGAAGGGTCTCAGGATTGGAATGGGAAGGAGTTGTATATCACATCTCATGCTAAAGGGAGGGTCTCAGGTTTGGAAGGGGAAGGATTTGGAAATCACATCTCATGTTATAGGAAGGGTCTCAGGTTTGGTATTAGAAGCATTGAGATATCACATCTCATGCTATAGGAAGGGTCTCAGGATTGGAATGGGGAGGACTTGGATGTCACATCTCATGCTATAGGGGGGGTCTCAAGTTTGATATTAGAAGCATTGAGATAACAAATCTCATGATATCGGAAGGGTCTCAGGATTGGAATGGGAAGGAGTTGGATATCACATCTCATGATAATGGAAGGGTCTAAGGTTTGGAAGGGGAAAGATTTGGATATCACATCTCATGTTATAGGACAGGTCTCAGGTTTGGTATTAGATGCATTGAGATATCAAGTCTCATGGCATAGGTAGGGTCTCAGAATTGGAATGGGAAGGAGTTGGATATCACATCTCAAGCTATAGGAAGAGTCTCAGGATTGGAATGGGAATGAGTTTGATATCAGATCTCATGCCATAGTATGGGTCTCAGGTTTGGTAGAAGCATTGGGATATCACATCACATGCTATTGGAAGGGTATCAGTATTGGATTTGGAAGGAGTTGAATATCCCATCTCATGCTATAGTATGGGTCTCAGGTTTGGTAGAAGCATTGGAATATCACATCTCATGCTATTGGAAGGGTATCAGTATTGGATTTGGAAGGAGTTGGATATCCCATCTCATGCTATAGGAAGGGTCTCAGATTTGGTATAAGCATTGAGATATCACATCTCATGCTATAGGAAGGGTCTCAGGATTGGATTGGGAAGGAGTTGTATATGACATCTCAGGCCATAGGAAGGGTCTCAGGATTGGTATAAGCATTGAGATATCACATCTCTGCTATCGGAAGGGTCTCAGGATTGGAATGGGAAGGAGTTGGATATCCCATCTCATGTTATAGGAAGAGTCTCAGGTTTGGTATTAGAAGCATTGAGATATCACATCTCATGCTATAGGAAGGGTCTCAGGATTGGAATGGGGAGGACTTGGATGTCACATCTCATGCTATAGGGAGGGTCTCAAGTTTGATATTAGAAGCATTGAGATAACAAATCTCATGATATCGGAAGGGTCTCGGGATTGGAATGGGAAGGAGTTGGATATCACATCTCATGATAAAGGAAGGGTATAAGGTTTGGAAGGGGAAAGATTTGGATATCACATCTCATGTTATAGGACAGGTCTCAGGTTTGGTATTAGAAGCATTGAGATATCAAGTCTCATGGCATAGGAAGGGTCTCAGAATTGGAATGGGAAGAAGTTGGATATCACATCTCAAGCTATAGGAAGAGTCTCAGGATTGGAATGGGAAGGAGTTTGATATCACATCTCATGCCATAGTATGGGTCTCAGGTTTGGTAGAAGCATTGGGATATCACATCTCATGCTATTGGAAGGGTATCAGTATTGGATTTGGAAGGAGTTGGATATCCCATCTCATGCTATAGGAAGGGTCTCAGGTTGGAATGGGAAGGAGTTGGATATCACATTTCATGTTATAGGAAGGGTCTCAGGATTGGAATGGGAAGGACTTGGATATCATATCACATGCTATAGGAAGGCTCTCAGGTTTGGAAGGTTAAGGAGTTGGATATCACATTTCATGTTAGAGGAAGGATCTCAGGTTTGGTATTAGAGGCCTTGAGATATCACATCTCATGCTATAGGAAGGGTCTCTGGATTGGAATGGGAAGGAGTTGGATATCACATCTCAAGCTATAGGAAGGGTCTCAGGTTTGGTATAAGCATTGAGATATCACATCTCATGCTATAGGAAGGGTCTCAGGATTGGAATGGGAAGGAGTTGGATATCACATCTCATATTATAGGAAATATCTCAGGTTTGGTATTAGAAGCATTGAGACATCACATCTCATGTTATAGGAAGGGTCTCAGGATTGGAATGGGAAGAAGTTGGATATCACATCTCATGCTATAGGAAAGGTCTCAGGTTTGGTATATGCATTGAGATATCACATCTCATGCTATAGGAAGGGTCTCAGGATTGGAATGGGAAGGAGTTGTATATGACATCTCATGCCATAGGAAAGGTCTCAGGTTTGGTATAAGCATTGAGATATCACATCACATGCTATAGAAAGGGTCTCAGGATTGGAATGGAAAGGACTTGGATATCACATCTCATGCTATAGGCAGGGTCTCAGGTTTGGAAAGGGAAGGAGATGGATATCACATTTCATGTTAGAGATAGGATCTCAGGTTTGGTATTAGAGGCATTGAGATATCACATCTCATGCTATCAGAACGGTCTCAGGATTGGAATGGGAAGGAGTTGTATATCACATCTCATGCTAAAGGGAGGGTCTCAGGTTTGGAAGGGGAAGGTTTTGGAAATCACATCTCATGTTATAGGAAGGGTCTCAGGTTTCGTATTAGAAGCATTGAGATATCACATCTCATGCTATAGGAAGGGTCTCAGGATTGGAATGGGGAGGACTTGGATGTCACATCTCATGCTATAGGGAGGGTCTCAAGTTTGATATTAGAAGCATTGAGATAACAAATCTCATGATATCGCAAGGGTCTCAGGATTGGAATGGGAAGGAGTTGGATATCACATCTCATGATAATGGAAGGCTCTCAGGTTTGGAAGGGGAAGGAGTCGGATATCACATTTCATGTTAGAGGAAGGATCTCAGGTTTGGTATTAGAGGCCTTGAGATATCACATCTCATGCTATAGGAAGGGTCTCAGGATTGGAATGGGAAGGAGTTGGATATCACATCTCAAGCTTTAGGAAGGGTCTCAGGTTTGGTATAAGCATTGAGATAGCACATCTCATGCTATAGGAAGGGTTTCAGGATTGGAATGGGAAGGAGTTGGATATCACATCTCATGTTATAGGAAAGATCTCCGGTTTGGTATTAGAAGCATTGAGACATCACATCTCATGTTATAGGAAGGGTCTCAGGATTGGAATGGGAAGAAGTTGGATATCACATCTCATGCTATAGGAAGGGTCTCAGGTTTGGAAGGGGAAAGAGTTGGATATCCAATCTCATGTTATAGGACTGGTCTCAGGTTTGGTATTAGAAGCATTGAGATATCACATTGCATGCTGTAGGAAGGTTCTCAGGTTTGGTATTAGAAGCATTGAGACATCACATCTCATGCTATAGGAAGGGTCTCAGGATTGGAATGGGAAGGAGTTGGATATCACATCTCATGTTATAGGAAGGATCTCAGGTTTGGTATTAGAAGCATTGAGACATCACATCTCATGCTATAGGAAGGGTCTCAGGATTGGAATGGGAAGGAGTTGGATATCACATCTCATGCTATAGGAAGGGTCTCAGATTTGGTATAAGCATTGAGATATCAAATCTCATGCTATAGGAAGGGTCTCAGGATTGGGTTGGGAAGGAGTTGTATATGACATCTCAGGCCATAGGAAGGGTCTCAGGATTGGTATAAGCATTGAGATATCACATCTCTGCTATCGGAAGGGTCTCAGGATTGGAATGGGAAGGAGTTGGATATCCCATCTCATGTTATAAGAAGGGTCTCAGGTTTGGTATTAGAAGCATTGAGATATCACATCTCATGCTATAGGAAGGGTCTCAGGATTGGAATGGGGAGGACTTGGATGTCACATCTCATGCTATAGGGAGGGTCTCAAGTTTGATATTAGAAGCATTGAGATAACAAATCTCATGATATCGGAAGGGTCTCAGGATTGGAATGGGAAGGAGTTGGATATCACATCTCATGATAAAGGAAGGGTCTAAGTTTTGGAAGGGGAAAGATTTGGATATCACATCTCATGTTATAGGATGGGTCTCAGGTTTGGTATTAGAAGCATTGAGATATCAAGTCTCATGGCATAGGAAGGGTCTCAGAATTGGAATGGGAAGGAGTTGGATATCACATCTCAAGCTATAGGAAGAGTCTCAAGATTGGAATGGGAAGGAGTTTGATATCACATCTCATGCCATAGTATGGGTCTCAGGTTTGGTAGAAGCATTGGGATATCACATCTCATGCTATTGGAAGGGTATCAATATTGGAATGGGAAGGAGTTGGATATTACATCTCATGTTATAGGAAAGATCTCAGGTTTGGTATTAGAAGCATTGAGACATCACATCTCATGTTATAGGAAGGGTCTCAGGATTGGAATGGGAAGAAGTTGGATATCACATCTCATGCTATAGGAAGGGTCTCAGGTTTGGAAGGGGAAGGAGTTGGATATCCAATCTCATGTTATAGGACTGGTCTCAGGTTTGGTATTAGAAGCATTGAGATATCACATCGCATGCTGTAGGAAGGTTCTCAGGTTTGGTATTAGAAGCATTGAGACATCACATCTCATGCTATAGGAAGGGTCTCAGGATTGGAATGGGAAGGAGTTGGATATCACATCTCATGTTATAGGAAGGATCTCAGGTTTGGTATTAGAAGCATTGAGACATCACATCTCATGCTATAGGAAGGGTCTCAGGATTGGAATTTGAAGGAGTTGGGTATCACATCTCATGCTATAGGAAGGGTCTCAGATTTGGTATTAGCATTGAGATATCACATCTCATGATATAGGAAGGGTCTCAGGATTGGATTGGGAAGGAGTTGTATATGACATCTCAGGCCATAGGAAGGGTCTCAGGATTGGTATAAGCATTGAGATATCACATCTCTGCTATCGGAAGGGTCTCAGGATTGGAATGGGAAGGAGTTGGATATCCCATCTCATGATAAAGGAAGGGTCTAAGGTTTGGAAGGGGAAAGATTTGGATATCACATCTCATGTTATAGGACGGGTCTCAATTTTGATATTAGAAGCATTGAGATAACAAATCTCATGATATCTGAAGGGTCTCAGGATTGGAATGGGAAGGAGTTGGATATCACATCTCATGATAAAGGAAGGATCTAAGTTTGGAAGGGGAAAGATTTTGATATCACATCTCATGTTATAGGACGGGTCTCAGGTTTGGCATTAGAAGCATTGAGATATCAAGTCTCATGGTATAGGAAGGGTCTCAGAATTGCAATGGGAAGGATTTGGATATCACATCTCAAGCTATAGGAAGAGTCTCAGGATTGGAATGGGAAGGAGTTTGATATCACATCTCATGCCATAGTATGGTTCTCAGGTTTGGTAGAAGCATTGGGATATCACATCTCATGCTATTGGAAGGGTATCAGTATTGGATTTGGAAGGAGTTGGATATCCCATCTCATGCTATAGGAAGGGTCTCAGGTTGGAATGGGAAAGAGTTGGATATCACATTTCATGTTATAGGAACGGTCTCAGGATTGGAATGGGAAGGAGTTGGATATCACATCTCAAGCTTTAGGAAGGGTCTCAGGTTTGGTATAAGCATTGAGATAGCACATCTCATGCTATAGGAAGGGTCTCAGGATTGGAATGGGAAGGAGTTGGATATCACATCTCATGTTATAGGAAAGATCTCAGGTTTGGTATTAGAAGCATTGAGACATCACATCTCATGTTATAGGAAGGGTCTCAGGATTGGAATGGGAAGAAGTTGGATATCACATCTCATGCTATAGGAAGGGTCTCAGGTTTGGAAGGGGAAGGAGTTGGATATCCAATCTCATGTTATAGGACTGGTCTCAGGTTTGGTATTAGAAGCATTGAGATATCACATCGCATGCTGTAGGAAGGTTCTCAGGTTTGGAATGGGGAGGAATTGGATATCACATCTCATGTCATAGGAAGGATCTCAGGTTTGGTATTAGAAGCATTGAGATATCACATCTCATGCTATAGGAATGGTCTCAGGATTGGAATGGGAAGGAGTTGGATATTACATTCTTGCTATAGGAAGGGTCTCATGTTTGGAATGGGAAGGAGTTGGATATCACATATGCTATAGGAAGGGTCTCAGGTTTGAAACGGGAAGGAGTTGGATATCACATCTCATGTTATAGGAAGGGTCTCAGGTTTGGTATAAGCATTGAGATATCACATCTCTGCTATCGGAAGTGTCTCAGGATTGGAATGGGAAGGTGTTGGATATCCCATCTCATGTTATAGGACGGGTCTCAGGTTTGTTATTAGAATCATTGAGATATCATATTGCATGCTGTAGGAAGGGTCTAAGGATTGGAATGGGAAGGACTTGGAAATCACATCTCATGCTATAGGTAGGCTCTCAGGTTTGGAAAGGGAAGGAGTTCGATATCACATTTCATGTTAGAGGAAGGATCTCAGGTTTGGTATTAGAGGCATTGAGATATCACATCTCATGCTATAGGAAGGGACTCAGGATTGGAATGGGAAGGAGTTGGATATCACATCTCATGCTATAGGAAGGGTCTCAGGTTTGGTATAAGCATTGAGATATCACATCTCATGCTATAGGAAGGGTCTCAGGATTGGAATGGGAAGGAGTTGGATATCACATCTCATGTTATAGGAAGGATCTCAGGTTTGGTATTAGAAGCATTGAGACATCACATCTCATGCTATCGGAAGGGTCTCAGGATTGGAATGGGAAGGAGTTGGATATCCCATCTCATGCTATAGGAAGGGTCTCAGGTTTGGTATAAGCAGTGAGATATCACATCTCATGCTATAGGAAGTGTCTCAGGATTGGAATGGGAAGGAGTTGGATATCACATCTCATGTTATAGGAAGGATCTCAGGTTTGGTATAAGCAAAGAGATATCACATCTCTGCTATCGGAAGGGTCTCAGGATTGGAATGGGAAGGAGTTGGATATCACATCTCATGCTATAGGAAGGGTCTCAGGTTTGGTATAAGCAGTGAGATATCACATCTCATGCTATAGGAAGTGTCTCAGGATTGGAATGGGAAGGAGTTGGATATCACATCTCATGTTATAGGAAGGATCTCAGGTTTGGTATAAGCAAAGAGATATCACATCTCTGCTATCAGAAGGGTCTCAGGATTGGAATGGGAAGGAGTTGGATATTCCCATCTCATGTTATAGGAAGGGTCTCAGGTTTGGTATTAGAAGCATTGAGATATCACATCTCATGCTATAGGAAGGGTCTCAGGATTGGAATGGGAAGGACTTGGATATCACATCTCATGCTATAGGGAGGGTCTCAAGTTTGATATTAGAAGCATTGAGATATCACATCTCATGATATCGGAAGGGTCTCAGGGATGGAATGGGAAGGAGTTGGACATCACATCTCATGATAAAGGAAGGGTCTAAGGTTTGGAAGGGGAAGGAGTTTGATATCACATCTCATGCCATAGTATGGGTCTCAGGTTTGGTAGAAGCATTGGGATATCACATCTCATGCTATCGGAAGGGTATCAGGATTGGATTTGGAAGGAGTTGGATATCCCATCTCATGCTATAGGAAGGGTCTCAGGATTGGAATGGGAAGGACTTGGATATCACATCTCATGCTATAGGAAGGCTCTCAGGTTTGGAAGGGGAAAGAGTTGGATATCACATTTCATGTTAGAGGTAGGATCTCAGGTTTGGTATTAGAGGCATTGAGATATCACATCTCATGCTATCAGAAGAGTCTCAGAATTGGAATGGGAAGGAGTTGGATATCACATCTCATGCTAAAGGGAGGGTCTCAGGTTTGGAAGGGGAAGGATTTGGATATCACATCTCATGTTATAGGAAGGATCTCAGGTTTGGTATTAGAAGCATTGAGATATCACATCTCATGCTATCGGAAGGATCTCAGGTTTGGTATAGAAGCATTGAGATATCACATCTCATGCTATCAGAAGGGTCTCAGGATTTGAATGGGAAGGAGTTGGATATCACATCTCATGCTAAAGGGAGGGTCTCAGGTTTGGAAGGGGAAGGATTTGGATATCACATCTCATGTTATCGGAAGGATCTCAGGTTTGGTATTAGAAGTATTGAGATATCACATCTCATGCTATAGGAAGGGTCTCAGGATTGGAATGGGAAGGAGTTGGTTATCACATCTCATGCTAAAGGAAGGGTCTCAGGTTTGGTAGAAGCATTGAGATATCACATCTCATGCTATAGGAAGGGTCTCAGGATTGGAATGGGAAGGATTTAGATATCACATATCATGCTATAGGGAGGGTCTCAGTTTTGATATTAGAAGCATTGAGATATCACATCTCATGCTATCGGAAGTGTCTCAGGATTGGAATGGGAAGGAGCTGGATATCACATCTCATGCTAAAGGAAGGGTCTCAGGTTTGGAACGGGAAGGAGTTGGATATCACATCTCATGTTATAGGAAGGGTCTCAGGTTTGGTATAAGCATTGAGATATCACATCTCTGCTATCGGAAGTGTCTCAGGATTGGAATGGGAAGGACTTGGATATCACATCTCATGCTATAGATAGGCTCTCAGGTTTGGAAAGGGAAGGAGTTGGATATCACATTTCACGTTAGAGGAAGGATCTCAGGTTTGGTATTAGAGGCATTGAGATATCACATCTCAGGCTATAGGAAGGGTCTCAGGATTGGAATGGGAAGGAGTTGGATATCACATCTCATGCTATAGGAAGGGTCTCAGGATTGGAATGGGAAGGAGTTGGATATCACATCTCATGCTATAGGAAGGGTCTCAGGTTTGGTATAAGCATTGAGATATCACATCTCGTGCTATAGGAAGGGTCTCAGGATTGGAATGGGAAGGAGTTGTATATGACATCTCATGCTATAGACAGGGTCTCAGGTTTGGAAAGGGAAGGAGATGGATATCACATTTCATGTTAGAGGTAGGATCTCAGGTTTGGTATTAGAGGCATTGAGATATCACATCTCATGCTATCAGAAGGGTCTCAGGATTGGAATGGGAAGGAGTTGGATATCACATCTCATGCTAAAGGGAGGGTCTCAGGTTTGGAAGGGGAAGGATTTGGAAATCACATCTCATGTTATAGGAAGGATCTCAGGTTTGGTATTAGAAGCATTGAGATATCACATCTCATGCTATCATAAGGGTCTCAGGATTGGAATCGGAAGGAGTTGGATATCACATCTCATGTTATAGGAAGGATCTCAGGTTTGGTATTAGAAGCATTGAGACATCACATCTCATGCTATAGGAAGGGTCTCAGGATTGGAATGGGAAGGAGTTGGATATCACATCTCATGCTATAGGAAGGGTCTCAGATTTGGTATAAGCATTGAGATATCACATCTCATGCTATAGGAAGGGACTCAGGATTGTAATGGGAAGCAGTTGGATATCACATCTCAGGCCATAGGAAGGGTCTCAGGTTTGGTATAAGCATTGAGATATCACATCTCTGCTATCGGAAGGGTCTCAGGATTGGAATGGGAAGGAGTTGGATATCCCATCTCATGTTATAGGAAGAGTCTCAGGTTTGGTATTAGAAGCATTGAGATATCCCATCTCATGCTATAGGAAGGGTCTCAGGTTGGAATGGGAAGGAGTTGGATATCACATTTCATGTTATAGGAAGGGTCTCAGGATTGGATGGGAAGGACTTGGATATCATATCTCATGCTATAGGAAGGCTCTCAGGTTTGGAAGGGGAAGGAGTTGGATATCACATTTCATGTTAGAGGAAGGATCTCAGGTTTGGTATTAGAGGCCTTGAGATATCACATCTCATGCTATAGGAAGGCTCTCAGGATTGGAATGGGAAGGAGTTGGATATCACATCTCAAGCTATAGGAAGGGTCTCAGGTTTGGTATAAGCATTGAGATATCACATCTCATGCTATAGGAAGGGTCTCAGGATTGGAATGGGAAGGAGTTGGATATCACATCTCATGTTATAGGAAAGATCTCAGGTTTGGTATTAGAAGCATTGAGACATCACATCTCATGTTATAGGAAGGGTCTCAGGATTGGAATGGGAAGAAGTTGGATATCACATCTCATGCTATAGGAAGGGTCTCAGGTTTGGAAGGGGAAGGAGTTGGATATCCAATCTCATGTTATAGGACTGGTCTCGGGTTTGGTATTAGAAGCATTGAGATATCACATCGCATGCTGTAGGAAGGTTCTCAGGTTTGGAATGGGGAGGAATTGGATATCACATCTCATGTCATAGGAAGGATCTCAGGTTTGGTATTAGAAGCATTGAGATATCACATCTTATGCTATAGGAATGGTCTCAGGATTGGAATGGGAAGGAGTTGGATATTACATTCTTGCTATAGGAAGGGTCTCATGTTTGGAATGGGAAGGAGTTGGATATCACATATGCTATAGGAAGGGTCTCAGGATTGGAATGGGAAGGAGTTGGTTATCACATCTCATGCTAAAGGAAGGGTCTCAGGTTTGGTAGAAGCATTGAGATATCACATCTCATGCTATAGGAAGGGTCTCAGGATTGGAATGGGAAGGATTTAGATATCACATATCATGCTATAGGGAGGGTCTCAGTTTTGATATTAGAAGCATTGAGATATCACATCTCATGCTATCGGAAGTGTCTCAGGATTGGAATGGGAAGGAGCTGGATATCACATCTCATGCTAAAGGAAGGGTCTCAGGTTTGGAACGGGAAGGAGTTGGATATCACATCTCATGTTATAGGAAGGGTCTCAGGTTTGGTATTAGAGGCATTGAGATATCACATCTCATGCTATAGGAAGGGTCTCAGGATTGGAATGGGAAGGAGTTGGATATCACATCTCATGCTATAGGAAGGGTCTCAGGTTTGGTATAAGCATCGAGATATCACATCTCATGCTATAGGAAGGGTCTCGGGATTGGAATGGGAAGGAGTTGGATATCACATCTCATGTTATAGGAAGGATCTCAGGTTTGGTATTAGAAGCATTGAGACATCACATCTCATGCTATAGGAAGGGTCTCAGGATTGGAATGGGAAGGAGTTGGATATCACATCTCATGCTATAGGAAGGGTCTCAGGTTTGGTATAAGCATTGAGATATCACATCTCATGCTATAGGAAGTGTCTCAGGATTGGAATGGGAAGGACTTGGGTATCACATCTCATGCTATAGGGAGGGTCTCAAGTTTGATATTAGAAGCATTGAGATATCACATCTCATGCTATAGGAAGGGTCTCAGGATTGGAATGGGAAGGAGTTGGATATCACATCTCAAGCTTTAGGAAGGGTCTCAGGTTTGGTATAAGCATTGAGATAGCACATCTCATGCTATAGGAAGGGTCTAAGGATTGGAATGGGAAGGAGTTGGATATTACATCTCATGTTATAGGAAAGATCTCAGGTTTGGTATTAGAAGCATTGAGACATCACATCTCATGTTATAGGAAGGGTCTCAGGATTGGAATGGGAAGAAGTTGGATATCACATCTCATGCTATAGGAAGGGTCTCAGGTTTGGAAGGGGAAGGAGTTGGATATCCAATCTCATGTTATAGGACTGGTCTCAGGTTTGGTATTAGAAGCATTGAGATATCACATCGCATGCTGTAGGAAGGTTCTCAGGTTTGGTATTAGAAGCATTGAGACATCACATCTCATGCTATAGGAAGGGTCTCAGGATTGGAATGGGAAGGAGTTGGATATCACATCTCATGTTATAGGAAGGATCTCAGGTTTGGTATTAGAAGCATTGAGACATCACATCTCATGCTATAGGAAGGGTCTCAGGATTGGAATGGGAAGGAGTTGGATATCACATCTCATGCTATAGGAAGGGTCTCAGATTTGGTATAAGCATTGAGATATCACATCTCATGCTATAGGAAGGGTCTCAGGATTCTATTGGGAAGGAGTTGTATATGACATCTCAGGCCATTGGAAGGGTCTCAGGATTGGTATAAGCATTGAGATATCACATCTCTGCTATCGGAAGGGTCTCAGGATTGGAATGGGAAGGAGTTGGATATCCCATCACATGATAAAGGAAGGGTCTAAGGTTTGGAAGGGGAAAGATTTGGATATCACATCTCATGTTATAGGCGGGTCTCAATTTTGATATTAGAAGCATTGAGATAACAAATCTCATGATATCGGAAGGGTCTCAGGATTGGAATGGGAAGGAGTTGGATATCACATCTCATGATAAAGGAAGGGTCTAAGGTTTGGAAGGGGAAAGATTTGGATATCACATCTCATGTTATAGGACGGGTCTCAGGTTTGGTATTAGAAGCATTGAGATATCAAGTCTCATGGTATAGGAAGGGTCTCAGAATTGGAATGGGAAGGATTTCGGATATCACATCTCAAGCTATAGGAAGAGTCTCAGGATTGGAATGGGAAGGAGTTTGATATCACATCTCATGCCATAGTATGGTTCTCAGGTTTGGTAGAAGCATTGGGATATCACATCTCATGCTATTGGAAGGGTATCAGTATTGGATTTGGAAGGAGTTGGATATCCCATCTCATGCTATAGGAAGGGTCTCAGGTTGGAATGGGAAGGAGTTGGATATCACATTTCATGTTATAGGAAGGGTCTCAGGATTGGAATGGGAAGGAGTTGGATATCACATCTCAAGCTTTAGGAAGGGTCTCAGGTTTGGTATAAGCATTGAGATAGCACATCTCATGCTATAGGAAGGGTCTCAGGATTGGAATGGGAAGGAGTTGGATATCACATCTCATGTTATAGGAAAGATCTCAGGTTTGGTATTAGAAGCATTGAGACATCACATCTCATGTTATAGGAAGGGTCTCAGGATTGGAATGGGAAGAAGTTGGATATCACATCTCATGCTATAGGAAGGGTCTCAGGTTTGGAAGGGGAAGGAGTTGGATATCCAATCTCATGTTATAGGACTGGTCTCAGGTTTGGTATTAGAAGCATTGAGATATCACATCGCATGCTGTAGGAAGGTTCTCAGGTTTGGAATGGGGAGGAATTGGATATCACATCTCATGTCATAGGAAGGATCTCAGGTTTGGTATTCGAAGCATTGAGATATCACATCTCATGCTATAGGAATGGTCTCAGGATTGGAATGGGAAGGAGTTGGATATTACATTCTTGCTATAGGAAGGGTCTCATGTTTGGAATGGGAAGGAGTTGGATATCACATATGCTATAGGAAGGGTCTCAGGTTTGAAACGGGAAGGAGTTGGATATCACATCTCATGTTATAGGAAGGGTCTCAGGTTTGAAACGGGAAGGAGTTGGATATCACATCTCATGTTATAGGACGGGTCTCAGGTTTGTTATTAGAATCATTGAGATATCATATTGCATGCTGTAGGAAGGGTCTAAGGATTGGAATGGGAAGGACTTGGATATCACATCTCATGCTATAGGTAGGCTCTCAGGTTTGGAAAGGGAAGGAGTTCGATATCACATTTCATGTTAGAGGAAGGATCTCAGGTTTGGTATTAGAGGCATTGAGATATCACATATCATGCTATAGGAAGGGTCTCAGGATTGGAATGGGAAGGAGTTGGATATCACATCTCAAGCTTTAGGAAGGGTCTCAGGTTTGGTATAAGCATTGAGATAGCACATCTCATGCTATAGGAAGGGTCTCAGGATTGGAATGGGAAGGAGTTGGATATTACATCTCATGTTATAGGAAAGATCTCAGGTTTGGTATTAGAAGCATTGAGACATCACATCTCATGTTATAGGAAGGGTCTCAGGATTGGAATGGGAAGAAGTTGGATATCACATCTCATGCTATAGGAAGGGTCTCAGGTTTGGAAGGGGAAGGAGTTGGATATCCAATCTCATGTTATAGGACTGGTCTCAGGTTTGGTATTAGAAGCATTGAGATATCACATTGCATGCTGTAGGAAGGTTCTCAGGTTTGGTATCTGAAGCATTGTGACATCACATCTCATGCTATAGGAAGGGTCTCAGGATTGGAATGGGAAGGAGTTGGATATCACATCTCATGCTATAGGAAGGGTCTCAGATTTGGTATAAGCATCGAGATATCACATCTCATGCTATAGGAAGGGTCTCGGGATTGGAATGGGAAGGAGTTGGATATCCCATCTCATGTCATAGGAAGAGTCTCAGGTTTGGTATTAGAAGCATTGAGATATCACATCTCATGCTATAGGAAGTGTCTCAGGATTGGAATGGGAAGGACTTGGGTATCACATCTCATGCTATAGGGAGGGTCTCAAGTTTGATATTAGAAGCATTGAGATATCACATCTCATGCTATAGGAAGGGTCTCAGGATTGGAATGGGAAGGAGTTGGATATCACATCTCATTCTATCGGAAGGGTCTCAGGTTTGGTATAAGCAGTGAGATATCACATCTCATGCTATAGGAAGTGTCTCAGGATTGGAATGGGAAGGAGTTGGATATCACATCTCATGTTATAGGAAGGATTTCAGGTTTGGTATAAGCATTGAGATATCACATCTCTGCTATCGGAAGGGTCTCAGGATTGGAATGGGAAGGAGTTGGATATTCCCATCTCATGTTATAGGAAGGGTCTCAGGTTTGGTATTAGAAGCATTGAGATATCCCATCTCATGATATAGGAAGGGTCCCAGGTTGGAATGGGAAGGAGTAGGATATCACATTTCATGTTATAGGAAGGGTCTCAGGATTGGAATGGGAAGGACTTGGATATCATATCTCATGCTATAGGAAGGCTCTCAGGTTTGGAAGGGGAAGGAGTTGGATATCACATTTCATGTTAGAGGAAGGATCTCAGGTTTGGTATTAGAGGCCTTGAGATATCACATCTCATGCTATAGGAAGGGTCTCAGGATTGGAATGGGAAGGAGTTGGATATCACATCTCAAGCTATAGGAACGGTCTCAGGTTTGGTATAAGCATTGTGATATCACATCTCATGCTATAGGAAGGGTCTCAGGATTGGAATGGGAAGGAGTTGGATATCACATCTCATGTTATAGGAAAGATCTCAGGTTTGGTATTAGAAGCATTGAGACATCACATCTCATGTTATAGGAAGGGTCTCAGGATTGGAATGGGAAGGAGTTGGATATCACATCTCATGCTATAGGAAGGGTCTCAGATTTGGTATAAGCATCGAGATATCACATCTCATGCTATAGGAAGGGTCTCGGGATTGGAATGGGAAGGAGTTGGATATCCCATCTCATGTCATAGGAAGAGTCTCAGGTTTGGTATTAGAAGCATTGAGATATCACATCTCATGCTATAGGAAGTGTCTCAGGATTGGAATGGGAAGGACTTGGGTATCACATCTCATGCTATAGGGAGGGTCTCAAGTTTGATATTAGAAGCATTGAGATATCACATCTCATGCTATAGGAAGGGTCTCAGGATTGGAATGGGAAGGAGTTGGATATCACATCTCATTCTATCGGAAGGGTCTCAGGTTTGGTATAAGCAGTGAGATATCACATCTCATGCTATAGGAAGTGTCTCAGGATTGGAATGGGAAGGAGTTGGATATCACATCTCATGTTATAGGAAGGATTTCAGGTTTGGTATAAGCATTGAGATATCACATCTCTGCTATCGGAAGGGTCTCAGGATTGGAATGGGAAGGAGTTGGATATTCCCATCTCATGTTATAGGAAGGGTCTCAGGTTTGGTATTAGAAGCATTGAGATATCCCATCTCATGATATAGGAAGGGTCCCAGGTTGGAATGGGAAGGAGTAGGATATCACATTTCATGTTATAGGAAGGGTCTCAGGATTGGAATGGGAAGGACTTGGATATCATATCTCATGCTATAGGAAGGCTCTCAGGTTTGGAAGGGGAAGGAGTTGGATATCACATTTCATGTTAGAGGAAGGATCTCAGGTTTGGTATTAGAGGCCTTGAGATATCACATCTCATGCTATAGGAAGGGTCTCAGGATTGGAATGGGAAGGAGTTGGATATCACATCTCAAGCTATAGGAACGGTCTCAGGTTTGGTATAAGCATTGTGATATCACATCTCATGCTATAGGAAGGGTCTCAGGATTGGAATGGGAAGGAGTTGGATATCACATCTCATGTTATAGGAAAGATCTCAGGTTTGGTATTAGAAGCATTGAGACATCACATCTCATGTTATAGGAAGGGTCTCAGGATTGGAATGGGAAGAAGTTGGATATCACATCTCATGCTATAGGAAGGGTCTCAGGTTTGGTATAAGCATTGAGATATCACATCTCATGCTATAGGAAGGGTCTCAGTATTGGAATGGGAAGGAGTTGTATGTGACATCTCATGCCATAGGAAGGGTCTCAGGTTTGGTATAAGCATTGAGATATCACATCACATGCTATAGGAAGGGTCTCAGGATTGGAATGGGAAGGACTTGGATATCACATCTCATGCTATAGGCAGGGTCTCAGATTTGGAAAGGGAAGGAGATGGATATCACATTTCATGTTAGAGGTAGGATCTCAGGTTTGGAATTAGAGGCATTGAGATATCACATCTCATGCTATCAGAAGGGTCTCAGGATTGGAATGGGAAGGAGTTGGATATCACATCTCATGTTATAGGAAGGATCTCAGGTTTGGTATTAGAAGCATTGAGACATCACATCTCATGCTATAGGAAGGGTCTCAGGATTGGAATGGGAAGGAGTTGGATATCACATCTCATGCTATAGGAAGGGTCTCAGATTTGGTATAAGCATTGAGATATCACATCTCATGCTATAGGAAGGGTCTCAGGATTGGAATGGGAAGGAGTTGTATATGACATCTCAGGCCATAGGAAGGGTCTCAGGTTTGGAATAAGCATTAAGATATCACATCTCTGCTATCGGAAGGGTCTCAGGATTGGAATGGGAATGAGTTGGATATCACATCTCAAGCTATAGGAACGGTCTCAGGTTTGGTATAAGCATTGTGATATCACATCTCAAGCTATAGGAAGGGTCTCAGGATTGGAATGGGAAGGAGTTGGATATCACATCTCATGTTATAGGAAGAGTCTCAGGTTTGGTATTAGAAGCATTGAGATATCCCATCACATGCTATAGGAAGGGTCTCAGGTTGGAATGGGAAGGAGTTGGATATCACATTTCATGTTATAGGAAGGGTCTCAGGATTGGAATTGGAAGGACTTGGCTATCATATCTCATGCTATAGGAAGGCTCTCAGGTTTGGAAGGGGAAGGAGTTGGATATCACATTTCATGTTAGAGGAACGATCTCAGGTTTGGTATTAGAGGCCTTGAGATATCACATCTCATGCTATAGGAAGGGTCTCAGGATTGGAATGGGAAGGAGTTGGATATCACATCTCAAGCTATAGGAACGGTCTCAGGTTTGGTATAAGCATTGTGATATCACATCTCATGCTATAGGAAGGGTCTCAGGATTGGAATGGGAAGGAGTTGGATATCACATCTCATGTTATAGGAAAGATCTCAGGTTTGGTATTAGAAGCATTGCAACATCACATCTCATGTTATAGGAAGGGTCTCAGGATTGGAATGGGAAGAAGTTGGATATCACATCTCATGCTATAGGAAGGGTCTCAGGTTTGGTATAAGCATTGAGATATCACATCTCATGCTATAGGAAGGGTCTCAGGTTTGGAATGGGAAGGAGTTGTATATGACATCTCATGCCATAGGAAGGGTCTCAGGTTTGGTATAAGCATTGAGATATCACATCACATGCTATAGGAAGGGTCTCAGGATTGGAATGGAAAGGACTTGGATATCACATCTCATGCTATAGGCAGGGTCTCAGGTTTGGAAAGGGAAGGAGATGGATATCACATTTCATTTTAGAGGTAGGATCTCAGGTTTGGTATTAGAGGCATTGAAATATCACATCTCATGCTATCAGAAGGGTCTCAGGATTGGAATGGGAAGGAGTTGGATATCACATCTCATGCTAAAGGGAGGGTCTCAGGTTTGGAAGAGGAAGGATTTGGAAATCACATCTCATGTTATAGGAAGGATCTCAGGTTTGGTATTAGAAGCATTGAGATATCACATCTCATGCTATCGGAAGTATCTCAGGTTTGGTATTAGAGGCATTGAGATATCACATCTCATGCTATCATAAGGGTCTCAGGATTGGAATGGGAAGGAGTTGGATATCACATCTCATGTTATAGGAAGGCTCTCAGGTTTGGAAGGGGAAGGAGTTGGATATCACATTTCATGTTAGAGGAACGATCTCAGGTTTGGTATTAGAGGCCTTGAGATATCACATCTCATGCTATAGGAAGGGTCTCAGGATTGGAATGGGAAGGAGTTGGATATCACATCTCAAGCTATAGGAACGGTCTCAGGTTTGGTATAAGCATTGTGATATCACATCTCATGCTATAGGAAGGGTCTCAGGATTGGAATGGGAAGGAGTTGGATGTCACATCTCATGTTATAGGAAGGGTCTCAGGATTGAAATGGGAAGGAGTTGTATATGACATCTCATGCCATAGGAAGGGTCTCAGGTTTGGTATAAGAATTGAGATATCACATCACATGCTATAGGAAGGGTCTCAGGATTGGAATGGAAAGGACTTGGATATCACATCTCATGCTATAGGCAGGGTCTCAGGTTTGGAAAGGGAAGGAGATGGATATCACATTTCATGTTAGAGGTAGGATCTCAGGTTTGGTATTAGAGGCATTGAAATATCACATCTCATGCTATCAGATGGGTCTCAGGATTGGAATGGGAAGGAGTTTGATATCACATCTCATGCTAAAGGGAGCGTCTCAGGTTTGGAAGGGGAAGGATTTGGAAATCACATCTCATGTTATAGGAAGGATCTCAGGTTTGGTATTAGAAGCATTGAGATATCACATCTCATGCTATCGGAAGTATCTCAGGTTTGGTATTAGAGGCATTGAGATATCACATCTCATGCTATCATAAGGGTCTCAGGATTGGAATGGGAAGGAGTTGGATATCACATCTCATGTTATAGGAAGGATCTCAGGTTTGGTATTAGAAGAATTGAGACATCACATCTCATGCTATAGGAAGGGTCTCAGGATTGGAATGGGAAGGAGTTGGATATCACATCTCATGCGATAGGAAGGGTCTCAGATTTGGTATAAGCATTGAGATATCACATATCATGCTATAGGAAGGGTCTCAGGATTGGAATGGGAAGGAGTTGTATATGACATCTCAGGCCATAGGAAGGGTCTCAGGTTTGGTAAAAGCATTGAGATATCACATCTCTGCTATCGGAAGGGTCTCAGGATTGGAATGGGAAGGAGTTGGATATCCCATCTCATGTTATAGGAAGGGTCTCAGGTTTGGTATTAGAAGCATTGAGACATCACATCTCATGTTATAGGAAGGGTCTCAGGATTGGAATGGGAAGAAGTTGGATATCACATCTCATGCTATAGGAAGGGTCTCAGGTTTGGTATAAGCATTGAGATATCACATCTCATGCTATAGGAAGGGTCTCAGGATTGGAATGGGAAGCAGTTGGATATCACATCTCAGGCCATAGGAAGGGTCTCAGGTTTGGTATAAGCATTGAGATATCACATCTCTGCTATCGGAAGGGTCTCAGGATTGGAATGGGAAGGAGTTGGATATCCCATCTCATGTTATAGGAAGAGTCTCAGGTTTGGTATTAGAAGCATTGAGATATCCCATCTCATGCTATAGGAAGGGTCTCAGGTTGGAATGGGAAGGAGTTGGATATCACATTTCATGCTATAGGAAGGGTCTCAGGATTGGAATTGGAAGGACTTGGCTATCATATCTCATGCTATAGGAAGGCTCTCAGGTTTGGAAGGGGAAGGAGTTGGATATCACATTTCATGTTAGAGGAACGATCTCAGGTTTGGTATTAGAGGCCTTGAGATATCACATCTCATGCTATAGGAAGGGTCTCAGGATTGGAATGGGAAGGAGTTGGATATCACATCTCAAGCTATAGGAACAGTCTCAGGTTTGGTATAAGCATTGTGATATCACATCTCATGCTATAGGAAGGGTCTCAGGATTGGAATGGGAAGGAGTAGGATATCACATCTCATGTTATAGGAAAGATCTCAGGTTTGGTATTAGAAGCATTGAGACATCACATTTCATGTTATAGGAAGGGTCTCAGGATTGGAATGGGAAGAAGTTGGATATCACATCTCATGCTATAGGAAGGGTCTCAGGTTTGGTATAAGCATTGAGATATCACATCTCATGCTATAGGAAGGGTCTCAGGATTGGAATGGGAAGGAGTTGTATATGACATCTCATGCCATAGGAAGGGTCTCAGGTTTGGTATAAGCATTGAGATATCACATCACGTGCTATAGGAAGGGTCTCAGGATTGTAATGGGAAGGACTTGGATATCACATCTCATGCTATAGGCAGGGTCTCAGGTTTGGAAAGGGAAGGAGATGGATATCACATTTCATGTTAGAGGTAGGATCTCAGGTTTGGTATTAGAGGCATTGAAATATCACATCTCATGCTATCAGAAGGGTCTCAGGATTGGAATGGGAAGGAGTTGGATATCACATCTCATGCTAAAGGGAGGGTCTCAGGTTTGGAAGGGGAAGGATTTGGAAATCACATCTCATGTTTTAGGAAGGATCTCAGGTTTGGTATTAGAAGCATTGAGATATCACATCTCATGCTATCGGAAGTATCTCAGGTTT
The DNA here is from genome assembly GCF_040938575.1 of Ambystoma mexicanum. Lineage (NCBI taxonomy): Eukaryota > Metazoa > Chordata > Amphibia > Caudata > Ambystomatidae > Ambystoma > Ambystoma mexicanum. Next base: position 347,812,786 of record NC_090936.1, read on the forward strand.
GGTATTAGAGGCATTGAGATATCACATCTCATGCTATCATAAGGGTCTCAGGATTGGAATGGGAAGGAGTTGGATATCACATCTAATGTTATAGGAAGGATCTCAGGTTTGGTATTAGAAGCATTGAGACATCACATCTCATGCTATAGGAAGGGTCTCAGGATTGGAATGGGAAGGAGTTGGATATCACATCTCATGCTATAGGAAGGGTCTCAGATTTGGTATAAGCATTGAGATATCACATCTCATGCTATAGGAACGGTCTCAGGATTGGAATGGGAAGGAGTTGTATATGACATCTCAGGCCATAGGAAGGGTCTCAGGTTTGGTATAAGCATTGAGATATCACATCTCTGCTATCGGAAGGGTCTCAGGATTGGAATGGGAAGGAGTTGGATATCCCATCTCATGTTATAGGAAGGGTCTCAGGTTTGGTATTAGAAGCATTGAGACATCACATCTCATGTTATAGGAAGGGTCTCAGGATTGGAATGGGAAGAAGTTGGATATGACATCTCATGCCATAAGAAGGGTCTCAGGTTTGGTATAAGCATTGAGATATCACATCACATGCTACAGGAAGGGTCTCAGGATTGGAATGGGAAGGACTTTTGATATCACATCTCATGCTATAGGCAGGGTCTCAGGTTTGGAAAGGGAAGGAGATGGATATCACATTTCATGTTAGAGGTAGGATCTCAGGTTTGGTATTAGAGGCATTGAAATATCACATCTCATGCTATCAGAAGGGTCTCAGGATTGGAATGGGAAGGAGTTGGATATCACATCTCATGCTAAAGGGAGGGTCTCAGGTTTGGAAGTGGAAGGATTTGGAAATAACATCTCATGTTATAGGAAGGATCTCAGGTTTGGTACTAGAAGCATTGAGATATCACATCTCATGCTATCAGAAGTATCTCAGGTTTGGTATTAGAGGCATTGAGATATCACATCGCATGCTATCATAAGGGTCTCAGGATTGGAATGGGAAGGGGTTGGCTATCACATCTCATGTTATAGGAAGGATCTCAGGTTTGGTATTAGAAGCATTGAGATATCACATCTCATGCTATAGGAAGGGTCTCAGGATTGGAATGGGAAGGAGTTGTATATGACAAATCAGGCCATAGGAAGGGTCTCAGGTTTGGTATAAGCATTGAGATATCACATCTCTGCTATCGGAAGGGTCTCAGGATTGGAATGGGAAGGAGTTGGATATCCCATCTCATGTTATAGGAAGGGTCTCAGGTTTGGTATTAGAAGCATTGAGATATCACATCTCATGCTTTAGGAAGAGTCTCAGGATTGGAATGGGGAGGACTTGGATGTCACATCTCATGCTATAGGGAGGGTCTCAAGTTTGATATTAGAAGCATTGAGATAACAAATCTCATGATATCGGAAGGGTCTCAGGATTGGAATGGGAAGGAATTGGATATCACATCTCATGATAAAGGAAGGGTCTAAGGTTTGGAAGGGGAAGGATTTGGATATCACATCTCATGTTATAGGACGGGTCTCAGGTTTTGTATTAGAAGCATTCAGATATCAAGTCTCATGGTATAGGAAGGGTCTCAGAATTGGAATGGGAAGGAGTTGGATATCACATCTCAAACTATAGGTAGGGTCTCAAGATTGGAATGGGAAGGAGTTTGATATCACATCTCATGCCATAGTATGGGTCTCAGGTTTGGTAGAAGCATTGGGATATCACATCTCATGCTATCGGAAGGGTATCAGTATTGGATTTGGAAGGAGTTGGATATCCCATCTCATGCTATAGGAAGGGTCTCAGGTTGGAATGGGAAGGAGTTGGATATCACATTTCATGTTATAGGAAGGGTCTCAGGATTGGATGGGAAGGACTTGGATATCATATCTCATGCTATAGGAAGGCTCTCAGGTTTGGAAGGGGAAGGAGTTGGATATCACATTTCATGTTAGAGGAAGGATCTCAGGTTTGGTATTAGAGGCCTTGAGATATCACATCTCATGCTATAGGAAGGGTCTCAGGATTGGAATGGGAAGGAGTTGGATATCACATCTCAAGCTATAGGAAGGGTCTCAGGTTTGGTATAAGCATTGAGATATCACATCTCATGCTATAGGAAGGGTCTCAGGATTGGAATGGGAAGGAGTTGGATATCCCATCTCAAGCTATAGGAAGGGTCTCAGGTTTGGTATAAGCATTGAGATATCACATCTCATGCTATAGGAAGGGTCTCAGGATTGGAATGGGAAGGAGTTGGATATCACATCTCAAGCTATAGGAAGGGTCTCAGGTTTGGTATAAGCATTGAGATATCACATCTCATGTTATAGGAAGGGTCTCAGGATTGGAATGGGAAGAAGTTGGATATCACATCTCATGCTATAGGAAGAGTCTCAGGTTTGGAAGGGGAAGGAGTTGGATATCCAATCTCATGTTATAGGACTGGTCTCGGGTTTGGTATTAGAAGCATTGAGATATCACATTGCATGCTGTAGGAAGGTTCTCAGGTTTGGAATGGTGAGGAATTGGATATCACATCTCATGTCATAGGAAGGATCTCAGGTTTGGTATTAGAAGCATTGAGATATCACATCTCATGCTATAGGAATGGTCTCAGGATTGGAATGGGAAGGAGTTGGATATTACATTCTTGCTATAGGAAGGGTCTCATGTTTGGAATGGGAAGGAGTTGGATATCACATATGCTATAGGAAGGGTCTCAGGTTTGGACCGGGAAGGAGTAGGATATCACATCTCATGTTATAGGAAGGGTCTCAGGTTTGGTATAAGCATTGAGATATCACATCTCTGCTATCGGAAGTGTCTCAGAATTGGAATGGGAAGGAGTTGGATATCCCATCTCATGTTATAGGATGGGTCTCAGGTTTGTTATTAGAATCATTGAGATATCATATTGCATGCTGTAGGAAGGGTCTAAGGATTGGAATGGGAAGGACTTGGATATCACATCTCATGATATAGGTAGGCTCTCAGGTTTGGAAAGGGAAGGAGTTGGATATCACATTTCATGTTAGAGGAAGGATCTCAGGTTTGGTATTAGAGGCATTGAGATATCACATCTCATGCTATAGGAAGGGTCTCAGGATTGGAATGGGAAGGGGTTGGATATCACATCTCATGCTATAGGAAGGGTCTCAGGTTTGGTATAAGCATCGAGATATCACATCTCATGCTATAGGAAGGGTCTCGGGATTGGAATGGGAAGGAGTTGGATATCACATCTCATGTTATAGGAAGGATCTCAGGTTTGGTATTAGAAGCATTGAGACATCACATCTCATGCTATAGGAAGGGTCTCAGGATTGGAATGGGAAGGAGTTGGATATCACATCTCATGCTATAGGAAGGGTCTCAGGTTTGGTATACGCATTGAGATATCACATCTCATGCTATAGGAAGTGTCTCAGGATTGGAATGGGAAGGACTTGGGCATCACATCTCATGCTATAGGGAGGGTCTCAAGTTTGATATTAGAAGCATTGAGATATCACATCTCATGCTATAGGAAGGGTCTCAGGATTGGAATGGGAAGGAGTTGGATATCACATCTCAAGCTTTAGGAAGGGTCTCAGGTTTGGTATAAGCATTGAGATAGCACATCTCATGCTATAGGAAGGGTCTCAGGATTGGAATGGGAAGGAGTTGGATATTACATCTCATGTTATAGGAAAGATCTCAGGTTTGGTATTAGAAGCATTGAGACATCACATCTCATGTTATAGGAAGGGTCTCAGGATTGGAATGGGAAGAAGTTGGATATCACATCTCATGCTATAGGAAGGGTCTCAGGTTTGGTATAAGCATTGAGATATCACATCTCATGCTATAGGAAGGGTCTCAGTATTGGAATGGGAAGGAGTTGTATGTGACATCTCATGCCATAGGAAGGGTCTCAGGTTTGGTATAAGCATTGAGATATCACATCACATGCTATAGGAAGGGTCTCAGGATTGGAATGGGAAGGACTTGGATATCACATCTCATGCTATAGGCAGGGTCTCAGATTTGGAAAGGGAAGGAGATGGATATCACATTTCATGTTAGAGGTAGGATCTCAGGTTTGGAATTAGAGGCATTGAGATATCACATCTCATGCTATCAGAAGGGTCTCAGGATTGGAATGGGAAGGAGTTGGATATCACATCTCATGTTATAGGAAGGATCTCAGGTTTGGTATTAGAAGCATTGAGACATCACATCTCATGCTATAGGAAGGGTCTCAGGATTGGAATGGGAAGGAGTTGGATATCACATCTCATGCTATAGGAAGGGTCTCAGATTTGGTATAAGCATTGAGATATCACATCTCATGCTATAGGAAGGGTCTCAGGATTGGAATGGGAAGGAGTTGTATATGACATCTCAGGCCATAGGAAGGGTCTCAGGTTTGGAATAAGCATTAAGATATCACATCTCTGCTATCGGAAGGGTCTCAGGATTGGAATGGGAATGAGTTGGATATCACATCTCAAGCTATAGGAACGGTCTCAGGTTTGGTATAAGCATTGTGATATCACATCTCAAGCTATAGGAAGGGTCTCAGGATTGGAATGGGAAGGAGTTGGATATCACATCTCATGTTATAGGAAGAGTCTCAGGTTTGGTATTAGAAGCATTGAGATATCCCATCACATGCTATAGGAAGGGTCTCAGGTTGGAATGGGAAGGAGTTGGATATCACATTTCATGTTATAGGAAGGGTCTCAGGATTGGAATTGGAAGGACTTGGCTATCATATCTCATGCTATAGGAAGGCTCTCAGGTTTGGAAGGGGAAGGAGTTGGATATCACATTTCATGTTAGAGGAACGATCTCAGGTTTGGTATTAGAGGCCTTGAGATATCACATCTCATGCTATAGGAAGGGTCTCAGGATTGGAATGGGAAGGAGTTGGATATCACATCTCAAGCTATAGGAACGGTCTCAGGTTTGGTATAAGCATTGTGATATCACATCTCATGCTATAGGAAGGGTCTCAGGATTGGAATGGGAAGGAGTTGGATATCACATCTCATGTTATAGGAAAGATCTCAGGTTTGGTATTAGAAGCATTGCAACATCACATCTCATGTTATAGGAAGGGTCTCAGGATTGGAATGGGAAGAAGTTGGATATCACATCTCATGCTATAGGAAGGGTCTCAGGTTTGGTATAAGCATTGAGATATCACATCTCATGCTATAGGAAGGGTCTCAGGTTTGGAATGGGAAGGAGTTGTATATGACATCTCATGCCATAGGAAGGGTCTCAGGTTTGGTATAAGCATTGAGATATCACATCACATGCTATAGGAAGGGTCTCAGGATTGGAATGGAAAGGACTTGGATATCACATCTCATGCTATAGGCAGGGTCTCAGGTTTGGAAAGGGAAGGAGATGGATATCACATTTCATTTTAGAGGTAGGATCTCAGGTTTGGTATTAGAGGCATTGAAATATCACATCTCATGCTATCAGAAGGGTCTCAGGATTGGAATGGGAAGGAGTTGGATATCACATCTCATGCTAAAGGGAGGGTCTCAGGTTTGGAAGAGGAAGGATTTGGAAATCACATCTCATGTTATAGGAAGGATCTCAGGTTTGGTATTAGAAGCATTGAGATATCACATCTCATGCTATCGGAAGTATCTCAGGTTTGGTATTAGAGGCATTGAGATATCACATCTCATGCTATCATAAGGGTCTCAGGATTGGAATGGGAAGGAGTTGGATATCACATCTCATGTTATAGGAAGGCTCTCAGGTTTGGAAGGGGAAGGAGTTGGATATCACATTTCATGTTAGAGGAACGATCTCAGGTTTGGTATTAGAGGCCTTGAGATATCACATCTCATGCTATAGGAAGGGTCTCAGGATTGGAATGGGAAGGAGTTGGATATCACATCTCAAGCTATAGGAACGGTCTCAGGTTTGGTATAAGCATTGTGATATCACATCTCATGCTATAGGAAGGGTCTCAGGATTGGAATGGGAAGGAGTTGGATGTCACATCTCATGTTATAGGAAGGGTCTCAGGATTGAAATGGGAAGGAGTTGTATATGACATCTCATGCCATAGGAAGGGTCTCAGGTTTGGTATAAGAATTGAGATATCACATCACATGCTATAGGAAGGGTCTCAGGATTGGAATGGAAAGGACTTGGATATCACATCTCATGCTATAGGCAGGGTCTCAGGTTTGGAAAGGGAAGGAGATGGATATCACATTTCATGTTAGAGGTAGGATCTCAGGTTTGGTATTAGAGGCATTGAAATATCACATCTCATGCTATCAGATGGGTCTCAGGATTGGAATGGGAAGGAGTTTGATATCACATCTCATGCTAAAGGGAGCGTCTCAGGTTTGGAAGGGGAAGGATTTGGAAATCACATCTCATGTTATAGGAAGGATCTCAGGTTTGGTATTAGAAGCATTGAGATATCACATCTCATGCTATCGGAAGTATCTCAGGTTTGGTATTAGAGGCATTGAGATATCACATCTCATGCTATCATAAGGGTCTCAGGATTGGAATGGGAAGGAGTTGGATATCACATCTCATGTTATAGGAAGGATCTCAGGTTTGGTATTAGAAGAATTGAGACATCACATCTCATGCTATAGGAAGGGTCTCAGGATTGGAATGGGAAGGAGTTGGATATCACATCTCATGCGATAGGAAGGGTCTCAGATTTGGTATAAGCATTGAGATATCACATATCATGCTATAGGAAGGGTCTCAGGATTGGAATGGGAAGGAGTTGTATATGACATCTCAGGCCATAGGAAGGGTCTCAGGTTTGGTAAAAGCATTGAGATATCACATCTCTGCTATCGGAAGGGTCTCAGGATTGGAATGGGAAGGAGTTGGATATCCCATCTCATGTTATAGGAAGGGTCTCAGGTTTGGTATTAGAAGCATTGAGACATCACATCTCATGTTATAGGAAGGGTCTCAGGATTGGAATGGGAAGAAGTTGGATATCACATCTCATGCTATAGGAAGGGTCTCAGGTTTGGTATAAGCATTGAGATATCACATCTCATGCTATAGGAAGGGTCTCAGGATTGGAATGGGAAGCAGTTGGATATCACATCTCAGGCCATAGGAAGGGTCTCAGGTTTGGTATAAGCATTGAGATATCACATCTCTGCTATCGGAAGGGTCTCAGGATTGGAATGGGAAGGAGTTGGATATCCCATCTCATGTTATAGGAAGAGTCTCAGGTTTGGTATTAGAAGCATTGAGATATCCCATCTCATGCTATAGGAAGGGTCTCAGGTTGGAATGGGAAGGAGTTGGATATCACATTTCATGCTATAGGAAGGGTCTCAGGATTGGAATTGGAAGGACTTGGCTATCATATCTCATGCTATAGGAAGGCTCTCAGGTTTGGAAGGGGAAGGAGTTGGATATCACATTTCATGTTAGAGGAACGATCTCAGGTTTGGTATTAGAGGCCTTGAGATATCACATCTCATGCTATAGGAAGGGTCTCAGGATTGGAATGGGAAGGAGTTGGATATCACATCTCAAGCTATAGGAACAGTCTCAGGTTTGGTATAAGCATTGTGATATCACATCTCATGCTATAGGAAGGGTCTCAGGATTGGAATGGGAAGGAGTAGGATATCACATCTCATGTTATAGGAAAGATCTCAGGTTTGGTATTAGAAGCATTGAGACATCACATTTCATGTTATAGGAAGGGTCTCAGGATTGGAATGGGAAGAAGTTGGATATCACATCTCATGCTATAGGAAGGGTCTCAGGTTTGGTATAAGCATTGAGATATCACATCTCATGCTATAGGAAGGGTCTCAGGATTGGAATGGGAAGGAGTTGTATATGACATCTCATGCCATAGGAAGGGTCTCAGGTTTGGTATAAGCATTGAGATATCACATCACGTGCTATAGGAAGGGTCTCAGGATTGTAATGGGAAGGACTTGGATATCACATCTCATGCTATAGGCAGGGTCTCAGGTTTGGAAAGGGAAGGAGATGGATATCACATTTCATGTTAGAGGTAGGATCTCAGGTTTGGTATTAGAGGCATTGAAATATCACATCTCATGCTATCAGAAGGGTCTCAGGATTGGAATGGGAAGGAGTTGGATATCACATCTCATGCTAAAGGGAGGGTCTCAGGTTTGGAAGGGGAAGGATTTGGAAATCACATCTCATGTTTTAGGAAGGATCTCAGGTTTGGTATTAGAAGCATTGAGATATCACATCTCATGCTATCGGAAGTATCTCAGGTTTGGTATTAGAGGCATTGAGATATCACATCTCATGCTATCATAAGGGTCTCAGGATTGGAATGGGAAGGAGTTGGATATCACATCTAATGTTATAGGAAGGATCTCAGGTTTGGTATTAGAAGCATTGAGACATCACATCTCATGCTATAGGAAGGGTCTCAGGATTGGAATGGGAAGGAGTTGGATATCACATCTCATGCTATAGGAAGGGTCTCAGATTTGGTATAAGCATTGAGATATCACATCTCATGCTATAGGAACGGTCTCAGGATTGGAATGGGAAGGAGTTGTATATGACATCTCAGGCCATAGGAAGGGTCTCAGGTTTGGTATAAGCATTGAGATATCACATCTCTGCTATCGGAAGGGTCTCAGGATTGGAATGGGAAGGAGTTGGATATCCCATCTCATGTTATAGGAAGGGTCTCAGGTTTGGTATTAGAAGCATTGAGACATCACATCTCATGTTATAGGAAGGGTCTCAGGATTGGAATGGGAAGAAGTTGGATATGACATCTCATGCCATAAGAAGGGTCTCAGGTTTGGTATAAGCATTGAGATATCACATCACATGCTACAGGAAGGGTCTCAGGATTGGAATGGGAAGGACTTTTGATATCACATCTCATGCTATAGGCAGGGTCTCAGGTTTGGAAAGGGAAGGAGATGGATATCACATTTCATGTTAGAGGTAGGATCTCAGGTTTGGTATTAGAGGCATTGAAATATCACATCTCATGCTATCAGAAGGGTCTCAGGATTGGAATGGGAAGGAGTTGGATATCACATCTCATGCTAAAGGGAGGGTCTCAGGTTTGGAAGTGGAAGGATTTGGAAATAACATCTCATGTTATAGGAAGGATCTCAGGTTTGGTACTAGAAGCATTGAGATATCACATCTCATGCTATCAGAAGTATCTCAGGTTTGGTATTAGAGGCATTGAGATATCACATCGCATGCTATCATAAGGGTCTCAGGATTGGAATGGGAAGGGGTTGGCTATCACATCTCATGTTATAGGAAGGATCTCAGGTTTGGTATTAGAAGCATTGAGATATCACATCTCATGCTATAGGAAGGGTCTCAGGATTGGAATGGGAAGGAGTTGTATATGACAAATCAGGCCATAGGAAGGGTCTCAGGTTTGGTATAAGCATTGAGATATCACATCTCTGCTATCGGAAGGGTCTCAGGATTGGAATGGGAAGGAGTTGGATATCCCATCTCATGTTATAGGAAGGGTCTCAGGTTTGGTATTAGAAGCATTGAGATATCACATCTCATGCTTTAGGAAGAGTCTCAGGATTGGAATGGGGAGGACTTGGATGTCACATCTCATGCTATAGGGAGGGTCTCAAGTTTGATATTAGAAGCATTGAGATAACAAATCTCATGATATCGGAAGGGTCTCAGGATTGGAATGGGAAGGAATTGGATATCACATCTCATGATAAAGGAAGGGTCTAAGGTTTGGAAGGGGAAGGATTTGGATATCACATCTCATGTTATAGGACGGGTCTCAGGTTTTGTATTAGAAGCATTCAGATATCAAGTCTCATGGTATAGGAAGGGTCTCAGAATTGGAATGGGAAGGAGTTGGATATCACATCTCAAACTATAGGTAGGGTCTCAAGATTGGAATGGGAAGGAGTTTGATATCACATCTCATGCCATAGTATGGGTCTCAGGTTTGGTAGAAGCATTGGGATATCACATCTCATGCTATCGGAAGGGTATCAGTATTGGATTTGGAAGGAGTTGGCTATCCCATCTCATGCTATAGGAAGGGTCTCAGGTTGGAATGGGAAGGAGTTGGATATCACATTTCATGTTATAGGAAGGGTCTCAGGATTGGATGGGAAGGACTTGGATATCATATCTCATGCTATAGGAAGGCTCTCAGGTTTGGAAGGGGAAGGAGTTGGATATCACATTTCATGTTAGAGGAAGGATCTCAGGTTTGGTATTAGAGGCCTTGAGATATCACATCTCATGCTATAGGAAGGGTCTCAGGATTGGAATGGGAAGGAGTTGGATATCACATCTCAAGCTATAGGAAGGGTCTCAGGTTTGGTATAAGCATTGAGATATCACATCTCATGCTATAGGAAGGGTCTCAGGATTGGAATGGGAAGGAGTTGGATATCACATCTCAAGCTATAGGAAGGGTCTCAGGTTTGGTATAAGCATTGAGATATCACATCTCATGCTATAGGAAGGGTCTCAGGATTGGAATGGGAAGGAGTTGGATATCACATCTCAAGCTATAGGAAGGGTCTCAGGTTTGGTATAAGCATTGAGATATCACATCTCATGTTATAGGAAGGGTCTCAGGATTGGAATGGGAAGAAGTTGGATATCACATCTCATGCTATAGGAAGAGTCTCAGGTTTGGAAGGGGAAGGAGTTGGATATCCAATCTCATGTTATAGGACTGGTCTCGGGTTTGGTATTAGAAGCATTGAGATATCACATTGCATGCTGTAGGAAGGTTCTCAGGTTTGGAATGGGGAGGAATTGGATATCACATCTCATGTCATAGGAAGGATCTCAGGTTTGGTATTAGAAGCATTGAGATATCACATCTCATGCTATAGGAATGGTCTCAGGATTGGAATGGGAAGGAGTTGGATATTACATTCTTGCTATAGGAAGGGTCTCATGTTTGGAATGGGAAGGAGTTGGATATCACATATGCTATAGGAAGGGTCTCAGGTTTGGACCGGGAAGGAGTAGGATATCACATCTCATGTTATAGGAAGGGTCTCAGGTTTGGTATAAGCATTGAGATATCACATCTCTGCTATCGGAAGTGTCTCAGAATTGGAATGGGAAGGAGTTGGATATCCCATCTCATGTTATAGGATGGGTCTCAGGTTTGTTATTAGAATCATTGAGATATCATATTGCATGCTGTAGGAAGGGTCTAAGGATTGGAATGGGAAGGACTTGGATATCACATCTCATGATATAGGTAGGCTCTCAGGTTTGGAAAGGGAAGGAGTTGGATATCACATTTCATGTTAGAGGAAGGATCTCAGGTTTGGTATTAGAGGCATTGAGATATCACATCTCATGCTATAGGAAGGGTCTCAGGATTGGAATGGGAAGGGGTTGGATATCACATCTCATGCTATAGGAAGGGTCTCAGGTTTGGTATAAGCATCGAGATATCACATCTCATGCTATAGGAAGGGTCTCGGGATTGGAATGGGAAGGAGTTGGATATCACATCTCATGTTATAGGAAGGATCTCAGGTTTGGTATTAGAAGCATTGAGACATCACATCTCATGCTATAGGAAGGGTCTCAGGATTGGAATGGGAAGGAGTTGGATATCACATCTCATGCTATAGGAAGGGTCTCAGGTTTGGTATACGCATTGAGATATCACATCTCATGCTATAGGAAGTGTCTCAGGATTGGAATGGGAAGGACTTGGGCATCACATCTCATGCTATAGGGAGGGTCTCAAGTTTGATATTAGAAGCATTGAGATATCACATCTCATGCTATAGGAAGGGTCTCAGGATTGGAATGGGAAGGAGTTGGATATCACATCTCAAGCTTTAGGAAGGGTCTCAGGTTTGGTATAAGCATTGAGATAGCACATCTCATGCTATAGGAAGGGTCTCAGGATTGGAATGGGAAGGAGTTGGATATTACATCTCATGTTATAGGAAAGATCTCAGGTTTGGTATTAGAAGCATTGAGACATCACATCTCATGTTATAGGAAGGGTCTCAGGATTGGAATGGGAAGAAGTTGGATATCACATCCCATGCTATAGGAAGGGTCTCAGGTTTGGAAGGGGAAGGAGTTGGATATCCAATCTCATGTTATAGGACTGGTCTCAGGTTTGGTATTAGAAGCATTGAGATATCACATCGCATGCTGTAGGAAGGTTCTCAGGTTTGGTATTAGAAGCATTGAGACATCACATCTCATGCTATAGGAAGGGTCTCAGGATTGGAATGGGAAGGAGTTGGATATCACATCTCATGTTATAGGAAGGATCTCAGGTTTGGTATTAGAAGCATTGAGACATCACATCTCATGCTATAGGAAGGGTCTCAGGATTGGAATGGGAAGGAGTTGGATATCACATCTCATGCTATAGGAAGGGTCTCAGATTTGGTATAAGCATTGAGATATCACATCTCATGCTATAGGAAGGGTCTCAGGATTCTATTGGGAAGGAGTTGTATATGACATCTCAGGCCATAGGAAGGGTCTCAGGATTGGTATAAGCATTGAGATATCACATCTCTGCTATCGGAAGACTCTCAGGATTGGAATGGGAAGGAGTTGGATATCCCATCACATGATAAAGGAAGGGTCTAAGGTTTGGAAGGGGAAAGATGTGGATATCACATCTCATGTTATAGGCGGGTCTCAATTTTGATATTAGAAGCATTGAGATAACAAATCTCATGATATCGGAAGGGTCTCAGGATTGGAATGGGAAGGAGTTGGATATCACATCTCATGATAAAGGAAGGGTCTAAGGTTTGGAAGGGGAAAGATTTGGATATCACATCTCATGGTATAGGAAGGGTCTCAGAATTGGAATGGGAAGGATTTCGGATATCACATCTCAAGCTATAGGAAGAGTCTCAGGATTGGAATGGGAAGGAGTTTGATATCACATCTCATGCCATAGTATGGTTCTCAGGTTTGGTAGAAGCATTGGGATATCACATCTCATGCTATTGGAAGGGTATCAGTATTGGATTTGGAAGGAGTTGGATATCCCATCTCATGCTATAGGAAGGGTCTCAGGTTGGAATGGGAAGGAGTTGGATATCACATTTCATGTTATAGGAAGGGTCTCAGGATTGGAATGGGAAGGAGTTGGATATCACATCTCAAGCTTTAGGAAGGGTCTCAGGTTTGGTATAAGCATTGAGATAGCACATCTCATGCTATAGGAAGGGTCTCAGGATTGGAATGGGAAGGAGTTGGATATCACATCTCATGTTATAGGAAAGATCTCAGGTTTGGTATTAGAAGCATTGAGACATCACATCTCATGTTATAGGAAGGGTCTCAGGATTGGAATGGGAACAAGTTGGATATCACATCTCATGCTATAGGAAGGGTCTCAGGTTTGGAAGGGGAAGGAGTTGGATATCCAATCTCATGTTATAGGATTGGTCTCAGGTTTGGTATTAGAAGCATTGAGATATCACATTGCATGCTGTAGGAAGGTTCTCAGGTTTGGAATGGGGAGGAATTGGATATCACATCTCATGTCATAGGAAGGATCTCAGGTTTGGTATTCGAAGCATTGAGATATCACATCTCATGCTATAGGAATGGTCTCAGGATTGGAATGGGAAGGAGTTGGATATTACATTCTTGCTATAGGAAGGGTCTCATGTTTGGAATGGGAAGGAGTTGGATATCACATATGCTATAGGAAGGGTCTCAGGTTTGAAACGGGAAGGAGTTGGATATCACATCTCATGTTATAGGAAGGGTCTCAGGTTTGAAACGGGAAGGAGTTGGATATCACATCTCATGTTATAGGACGGGTCTCAGGTTTGTTATTAGAATCATTGAGATATCATATTGCATGCTGTAGGAAGGGTCTAAGGATTGGAATGGGAAGGACTTGGATATCACATCTCATGCTATAGGTAGGCTCTCAGGTTTGGAAAGGGAAGGAGTTCGATATCACATTTCATGTTAGAGGAAGGATCTCAGGTTTGGTATTAGAGGCATTGAGATATCACATATCATGCTATAGGAAGGGTCTCAGGATTGGAATGGGAAGGAGTTGGATATCACATCTCAAGCTTTAGGAAGGGTCTCAGGTTTGGTATAAGCATTGAGATAGCACATCTCATGCTATAGGAAGGGTCTCAGGATTGGCCTGAGACCCTGCCTATAGCATGAGATGTGATATCCAAGTCCTTTCCATTCCAATCCTGAGACCCTTCCTATAGCATGTGATGTGATATCTCAATGCTTATACCAAACCTGAGACCCTTCCTATGGCATGAGATGTCATATAAGACTCCTTCCCATTCCAATCCTGAGACCCTTCCTATAGCATGAGATGTGATATCTCAATGCTTATACCAAACCTGAGACCCTTCCTATAGCATGAGATGTGATATCCAACTTCTTCCCATTCCAATCCTGAGACCCTTCCTATTACATGAGATGTGATGTTGCAATGCTTCTAATACCAAACCTGAGATCTTTCCTATAACATGAGATGTGATATCCAACTCCTTCCCATTCCAATCCTGAGACCCTTCCTATAGCATGAGATGTGATATCACAATGCTTATACCAAACCTGAGACCGTTCCTATAGCTTGAGATGTGATATCCAACTCCTTCCCATTCCAATCCTGAGACCCTTCCTATAGCATGAGATGTGATATCTCAAGGCCTCTAATACCAAACCTGAGATCGTTCCTCTAACATGAAATGTGATATCCAACTCCTTCCCCTTCCAAACCTGAGAGCCTTCCTATAACATGAGATGTGACATCCAAGTCCTCCCCATTCCAATCCTGAGACCCTTCCTATAGCATGAGATGTGATATCTCAATGCTTCTAATACCAAACCTGAGACCCTTCCTATAACATGATTTGGGATATCCAACTCCTTCCCATTCCAATCCTGAGACCCTTCCGATAGCAGAGATGTGATATCTCAATGCTTATACCAAACCTGAGACCCTTCCTATGGCCTGAGATGTCATATGCAACTCCTTCCCATTCCAATCCTGAGACCCTTCCTATAGCATTAGATGTGATATCTCAATGCTTATACCAAATCTGAGACCCTTCCTATAGCATGAGATGTGATATCCAACTTCTTCCCATTCCAATCCTGAGACCCTTCCTATAGCATGAGATGTGATGTCTCAATTCTTCTAATACCAAACCTGAGATCCTTCCTATAACATGAGATGTGATATCCAACTCCTTCCCATTCCAATCCTGAGACCCTTATGATAGCATGAGATGTGATATCTCAATGCCTCTAATACCAAACCTGAGATACTTCTGATAGCGTGAGATGTGATATCTCAATGCTTCTAATACCAAACCTGAGATCCTTCCTATAACATGAGATGTGATTTCCAAATCCTTCCCTTTCCAAACCTGAGACCCTGCCTATAGCATGAGATGTGATATCCAAGTCCTTCCCATTCCAATCCTGAGACCCTTCCTATAGCATGTGATGTGATATCTCAATGCTTATACCAAACCTGAGACCCTTCCTATGGCATGAGATGTCATATACAACTCCTTCCCATTCCAATCCTGAGACCCTTCCTATAGCATGAGATGTGATATCTCAATGCTTATACCAAACCTGAGACCCTTCCTATAGCATGAGATGTGATATCCAACTTCTTCCCATTCCAATCCTGAGACCCTTCCTATAACATGAGATGTGATGTCTCAATGCTTCTAATACCAAACCTGAGACCCTTCCTATAACATGAGATGGGATATCCAACTCCTTCCCATTCCAATCCTGAGACCCTTCCGATAGCAGAGATGTGATATCTCAATGCTTTTACCAAACCTGAGACCCTTCCTATGGCCTGAGATGTCATATACAACTCCTTCCCATTCCAATCCTGAGACCCTTCCTATAGCATGAGATGTGATATCTCAATGCTTATACCAAATCTGAGACCCTTCCTATAGCATGAGATGTGATATCCAACTCCTTCCCATTCCAATCCTGAGACCCTTCCTATAGCATGAGATGTGATGTCTCAATTCTTCTAATACCAAACCTGAGATCCTTCCTATAACATGAGATGTGATATCCAACTCCTTCCCATTCCAATCCTGAGACCCTTATGATAGCATGAGATGTGATATCTCAATGCCTCTAATACCAAACCTGAGATACTTCCGATAGCATGAGATGTGATATCTCAATGCTTCTATTACCAAACCTGAGATCCTTCCTATAACATGAGATGTGATTTCCAAATCCTTCCCCTTCCAAACCTGAGACCCTCCCTTTAGCATGAGATGTGATATCAAACTCCTTCCCATTCCAATCCTGAGACCCATCTGATAGCATGAGATGTGATATTTCAATGCCTCTAATACCAAACCTGAGATCCTACCTCTAACATGAAATGTGATATCCATCTCCTTCCCTTTCCAAACCTGAGACCCTGCCTATAGCATGAGATGTGATATCCAAGTCCTTTCCATTCCAATCCTGAGACCCTTCCTATAGCATGTGATGTGATATCTCAATTCTTATACCAAACCTGAGACCCTTCCTATGGCATGAGATGTCATATACAACTCCTTCCCATTCCAATCCTGAGACCCTTCCTATAACATGAGATGTGATATCCAACTCCTTCCCATTCCAATCCTGAGACCCTTCCTATAGCATGAGATGTGATATCACAATGCTTATACCAAACCTGAGACCGTTCCTATAGCTTGAGATGTGATATCCAACTCCTTCCCATTCCAATCCTGAGACCCTTCCTATAGCATGAGATGTAATATCTCAAGGCCTCTAATACCAAACCTGAGATCGTTCCTCTAACATGAAATGTGATATCCAACTCCTTCCCCTTCCAAACCTGAGAGCCTTCCTATAACATGAGATGTGATATCCAACTCCTTCCCATTCCAATCCTGAGACCCTTATGATAGCATGAGATGTGATATCTCAATGCTTCTAATACCAAACCTGAGATCCTTCCTATAACATGAGATGTGATTTCCAAATCCTTCCCCTTCCAAACCTGAGACCCTCCCTTTAGCATGAGATGTGATATCCAACTCCTTCCCATTCCAATCCTGAGACCCTTCTGATAGCATGAGATGTGATATTTCAATGCCTCTAATACCAAACCTGAGATCCTACCTCTAAAATGAAATGTGATATCCATCTCCTTCCCTTTCCAAACCTGAGACCCTGCCTATAGCATGAGATGTGATATCCAAGTCCTTTCCATTCCAATACTGAGACCCTTCCTATAGCATGTGATGTGATATCTCAATGCTTATACCAAACCTGAGACCCTTCCTATGGCATGAGATGTCATATACAACTCCTTCCCATTCCAAACCTGAGACCCTTCCTATAGCATGAGATGTGATATCTCAATGCTTATACCAAACCTGAGACCCTTCCTATAGCATGAGATGTGATATCCAACTTCTTCCCATTCCAATCCTGAGACCCTTCCTATAACATGAGATGTGATGTCGCAATGCTTCTAATACCAAACCTGAGATCTTTCCTATAACATGAGATGTGATATCCAACTCCTTCCCATTCCAATCCTGAGACCCTTCCTATAGCATGAGATGTGATATCACAATGCTTATACCAAACCTGAGACCGTTCCTATAGCTTGAGATGTGATATCCAACTCCTTCCCATTCCAATCCTGAGACCCTTCCTATAGCATGAGATGTGACATCTCAAGGCCTCTAATACCAAACCTGAGATCGTTCCTCTAACATGAAATGTGATATCCAACTCCTTCCCCTTCCAAACCTGAGAGCCTTCCTATAGCATGGGATATGATAGCCAAGTCCTTCCAATTCCAATCCTGAGACCCTTCCTATAACATGAAATGTGATATCCAACTCCTTCCCATTCCAACCTGAGACCCCTCCTATAGCATGAGATGGGATATCTCAATGCTTCTAATACCAACCCTGAGACTCTTCCTATAACATGAGATGTGATATCCAACTCCTTCCCATTCCAATCCTGAGACCCTTCCTATAGCATGAGATGTGATATCACAATGCTTATACCAAACCTGAGACCGTTCCTATAGCTTGAGATGTGATATCCAACTCATTCCCATTCCAATCCTGAGACCCTTCCGATAGCAGAGATGTGATATCTCAATGCTTATTCCAAACCTGAGACCCTTCCTATGGCCTGAGATGTCATATACAACTCCTTCCCATTCCAATCCTGAGACCCTTCCTATAGCATGAGATGTGATATCTCAATGCTTATACCAAATCTGAGACCCTTCCTATAGCATGAGATGTGATATCCAACTCCTTCCCATTCCAATCCTGAGACCCTTCCTATAGCATGAGATGTGATGTCTCAATGCTTCTAATACCAAACCTGAGATCCTTCCTATAACATGAGATGTGATATCCAACTCCTTCCCATTCCAATCCTGAGACCCTTATGATAGCATGAGATGTGATATCTCAATGCCTCTAATACCAAACCTGAGATACTTCCAATAGCATGAGATGTGATATCTCAAAGCTTCTAATACCAAACCTGAGATCCTTCCTATAACATGAGATGTGATTTCCAAATCCTCCCGCTTCCAAACCTGAGACCCTCCCTTTAGCATGAGATGTGATATCCAACTCCTTCCCATTCCAATCCTGAGACCCGTCTGATAGCATGAGATGTGATATCTCAATGCCTCTAATTCCAAACCTGAGATCCTACCTCTAACATGAAATGTGATATCCATCTCCTTCCCTTTCCAAATCTGAGACCCTGCCTATAGCATGAGATGTGATATCCAAGTCCTTCCCATTCCAATCCTGAGACCCTTCCTATAGCATGTGATGTGATATCTCAATGCTTATACCAAACCTGAGACCCTTCCTATGGCATGAGATGTCATATACAACTCCTTCCCATTCCAATACTGAGACCCTTCCTATAGCATGAGATGTGATATCTCAATGCTTATACCAAACCTGAGACCCTTCCTATAGCATGAGATGTGATATCCAACTTCTTCCCATTCCAATCCTGAGACCCTTCCTATAACATCAGATGTGATGTCTCAATGCTTCTAATACCAAACCTGAGATCTTTCCGATAACATGAGATGTGATATCCAACTCCTTCCCATTCCAATCCTGAGACCCTTCCTATAGCATGAGATGTGATATCTCAAGGCCTCTAATACCAAACCTGAGATCCTTCCTCTAACATGAAATGTGATATCCAACTCCTTCCCCTTCGAAACCTGAGAGCCTTCCTATAGCATGAGATATGATATCCAAGTCCTTCCCATTCCAATCCTGAGACCCTTCCTATAACATGAAATGTGATATCCTACTCCTTCCCATTCCAACCTGGGACCCTTCCTATATCATGAGATGGGATAGCTCAATGCTTCTAATACCAAACCTGAGACCCTTCCTATAACATGAGATGGGAATATCCAACTCCTTCCCATTCCAATCCTGAGACCCTTCCGATAGCAGAGATGGGATATCTCAATGCTTATACCAAACCTGAGATCCTTCCTATAACATGAGATGTGATATCCAACTCCTTCCCATTCCAATCCTGAGACACTTCCTATAGCATGAGATGTGATATCTCACTGCTTATATCAAACCTGAGACCCTTCCGATAGAATGAGATGTGATATCCAACTCCTTCCCATTCCAATCCTGAGACCCTTCCTATAGCATGAGATGTGATATCTCAATGCTTCTAATATCAAACTTGAGACCCTCCCTATAGCATGAGATGTGATACCCAAGTCCTTCCCATTCCAATCCTGAGACACTTCCTATAGCATGAGATGTGATATCTCAATGCTTCTAATACCAAACCTGAGACTCTTCCTATAACATGAGATGGGATATCCAACTCCTTCCCATTCCAATCCTGAGACCCTTCCAATAGCAGAGATGTGATATCTCAATTCTTATACCAAACCTAAAACCCTTCCTATGTCATGAGATGTGATATCCAACTCCTTCCCATTCCAATCCCGAGACCCTTCCTATAGCATGAGATGTGATATCACAATGCTTATACCAAACCTGAGACCCTTCCTATAGCATGAGATGTGATATCCAACTTCTTCCCATTCCAATCCTGAGACCCTTCCTATAACATGAGATGTGATGTCGCAATGCTTCTAATACCAAACCTGAGATCTTTCCTATAACATGATATGTGATATCCAAGTCCTTCCCATTCCAATCCTGAGACACTTCCTATAGCATGAGATGTGATATCTCAATGCTTATACCAAACCTGAGACCCTTCCTATAGCATGAGATGTGATATCCAACTTCTTCCCATTCCAATCCTGAGACCCTTCCTATAACATGAGATGTGATGTCGCAATGCTTCTAATACCAAACCTGAGATCTTTCCTATAACATGAGATGTGATATCCAACTCCTTCCCATTCCAATCCTGAGACCCTTCCTATAGCATGAGATGTGATATCACAATGCTTATACCAAACCTGAGACCGTTCCTATAGCTTGAGATGTGATATCCAACTCCTTCCCATTCCAATCCTGAGACCCTTCCTATAGCATGAGATATGATATCTCAAGGCCTCTAATACCAAACCTGAGATCGTTCCTCTAACATGAAATGTGATATCCAACTCCTTCCCCTTCCAAACCTGAGAGCCTTCCTATAGCATGAGATATGATAGCCAAGTCCTTCCAATTCCAATCCTGAGACCCTTCCTATAACATGAAATGTGATATCCAACTCCTTCCCATTCCAACCTGAGACCCCTCCTATAGCATGAGATGGGATATCTCAATGCTTCTAATACCAACCCTGAGACTCTTCCTATAACATGAGATGTGATATCCAACTTCTTCCCATTCCAATCCTGAGACCCTTCCTATAGCATGAGATGTGATATCACAATGCTTATACCAAACCTGAGACCGTTCCTATAGCTTGAGATGTGATATCCAACTCATTCCCATTCCAATCCTGAGACCCTTCCGATAGCAGAGATGTGATATCTCAATGCTTATTCCAAACCTGAGACCCTTCCTATGGCCTGAGATATCATATACAACTCCTTCCCATTCCAATCCTGAGACCCTTCCTATAGCATGAGATGTGATATCTCAATGCTTATACCAAATCTGAGACCCTTCCTATAGCATGAGATGTGATATCCAACTCCTTCCCATTCCAATCCTGAGAACCGTCCTATAGCATGAGATGTGATGTCTCAATGCTTCTAATACCAAACCTGAGATCCTTCCTATAACATGAGATGTGATATCCAACTCCTTCCCATTCCAATCCTGAGACCCTTATGATAGCATGAGATGTGATATCTCAATGCCTCTAATACCAAACCTGAGATACTTCCAATAGCATGAGATGTGATATCTCAAAGCTTCTAATACCAAACCTGAGATCCTTCCTATAACATGAGATGTGATTTCCAAATCCTCCCGCTTCCAAACCTGAGACCCTCCCTTTAGCATGAGATGTGATATCCAACTCCTTCCCATTCCAATCCTGAGACCCTTCTGATAGCATGAGATGTGATATCTCAATGCCTCTAATTCCAAACCTGAGATCCTACCTCTAACATGAAATGTGATATCCATCTCCTTCCCTTTCCAAATCTGAGACCCTGCCTATAGCATGAGATGTGATATCCAAGTCCTTCCCATTCCAATCCTGAGACCCTTCCTATAGCATGTGATGTGATATCTCAATGCTTATACCAAACCTGAGACCCTTCCTATGGCATGAGATGTCATATACAACTCCTTCCCATTCCAATACTGAGACCCTTCCTATAGCATGAGATGTGATATCTCAATGCTTATAACAAACCTGAGACCCTTCCTATAGCATGAGATGTGATATCCAACTTCTTCCCATTCCAATCCTGAGACCCTTCCTATAACATGAGATGTGATGTCTCAATGCTTCTAATACCAAACCTGAGATCTTTCCTATAACATGAGATGTGATATCCAACTCCTTCCCATTCCAATCCTGAGACCCTTCCTATAGCATGAGATGTGATATCTCAAGGCCTCTAATACCAAACCTGAGATCCTTCCTCTAACATGAAATGTGATATCCAACTCCTTCCCCTTAGAAACCTGAGAGCCTTCCTATAGCATGAGATATGATATCCAAGTCCTTCCCATTCCAATCCTGAGACCCTTCCTATAACATGAAATGTGATATCCTACTCCTTCCCATTCCAACCTGGGACCCTTCCTATATCATGAGATGAGATAGCTCAATGCTTCTAATACCAAACCTGAGACCCTTCCTATAACATGAGATGGGAATATCCAACTCCTTCCCATTCCAATCCTGAGACCCTTCCGATAGCAGAGATGGGATATCTCAATGCTTATACCAAACCTGAGATCCTTCCTATAACATGAGATGTGATATCCAACTCCTTCCCATTCCAATCCTGAGACACTTCCTATAGCATGAGATGTGATATCTCACTGCTTATATCAAACCTGAGACCCTTCCGATAGAATGAGATGTGATATCCAACTCCTTCCCATTCCAATCCTGAGACCCTTCCTATAGCATGAGATGTGATATCTCAATGCTTCTAATATCAAACTTGAGACCCTCCCTACAGCATGAGATGTGATACCCAAGTCCTTCCCATTCCAATCCTGAGACACTTCCTATAGCATGAGATGTGATATCTCAATGCTTCTAATACCAAACCTGAGACTCTTCCTATAACATGAGATGGGATATCCAACTCCTTCCCATTCCAATCCTGAGACCCTTCCAATAGCAGAGATGTGATATCTCAATTCTTATACCAAACCTAAGACCCTTCCTATGTCATGAGATGTGATATCCAACTCCTTCCCATTCCAATCCCGAGACCATTCCTATAGCATGAGATGTGATATCTCGATGCTTATACCAAATCTGAGACCCTTCCTATAGCATGAGATGTGATATCCAACTCCTTCCCATTCCAATCCTGAGACCCTGTCATGATCTCTGCTTCCAAAAGGTCAGGGTTTTCCCAACTCCCTTGGAAGCAGATCCATAACCCAGGTTCCGAGTGCCAACCAGTCCCAATTGGGACCTTTTGGACCCAGTCCTGGCGCCAGTGGCACCAGGCTCATAAATATGCCCAGTCCCAGCGCTGGAAGCGCCGGGCTCATAATGCTTGGGTGGACTTACCTGCAGCAGACCATGCTGCTTACTTGCCTGCCAGTTGAGCCTCTGATCCTCTTCTGTTTGGAACTACTTTTCCTGTTGGGTGGGGCTGGAGCCACTCCCTAGATTCAGAACACTGGAACTCTTCTGGAAGGCAGGAACTCTTTTTTTACCAGGAACTCTTTTCTTACTTAGGCGTGGCTGTGGAAGGAGACACCTAAGCACTACAGGAGGCTATTTAAACCACACCCGGTGGATGAATCTTGCTTTGCGTTATTCTGCACCCTCTGCAGTAGAACGCTCATCGTGTCTTCTGCATCCGGTCCTGGGCCTAAGGAAAAAGGCTTACCATCCTGAATCCAGTCTTCAGCAACACCTATAAAGACAAGAAAGAACAGGTTAGCATTCCGGCATCTGAAAGGCAAAGGCTTACTTACTCTTCGTGCGCTCCGGAGGTCTTCACACTGCATTCCGGCATCTGAAAGACAAAAGCTTACCAACTCTTCGCACGCTCCGGAGGCCGTCAGCGCTGCATCTCGCATCTGAAAGACAAAACAAGGTGCGTTTAAAGACATTGGGGAACTTTAATACTCACGTGCCATTACTCCTTTCCACATCTAACCCAGTGGGTATCCCGGCACCCTGCAGCCGCTCCGAACTTGTACCTGCAAAATAAAAAGACAGTTAGAGCGCTTTGTGAAGCTGGCAACAAGCGCTTACTTACGTGCTTCCAGGCGCTTCTATTCATCACACGGGCTCCATCTTCAACTCACTGCAGCCCGTCATCCGCCATCGCCGGAACCCTGCAAAACAAGAGACATCATTATTAAAGACTTTAAAGACATTTGAGTTACTCGAAACTTACCGTTCGTGCAGTAAACGACGGACAGCAGTCCTCTGAAGTCAAGAGGCCTGCGCTACCTATCCAGTGAAGAAACTGGCTACAGCACCCTGCCCCGAGGCAGATGGAGAGCTCGGCATTCACTTACCTAAGGTGAGAGCGTTAACCTGTGGGGGTCTACAGGAGAGGAGAAGAGGAAAGAGATAGGGACACCCCAATAACCCCAGTTCATTAACCCCGTATTTTCTATCTGCAGACATCTTACTCTGCACGTCAGGCATACAGGGCACAGAGGTCCAGCCCAAAGAGCCAATCGGGTGCTGCACATCACCTTTGAAGATACGGTAGTCGCCCAGTCAAGACCGGCGCCTCTGCGAGAATCAGGTGAGCGTTACAGAACGCAAAGCCTACCGCAAAACTCTCGCCCAGGCGCTATGGAAACCTCGGATACTGACCACCTAGCCCAGTTACTTGGGGAACTAAGGGCAGAAGTGCATGCAGCTCGTCAGGAAACGAACGCTCTAAGAAGGGAACTAATTATTTCCAAGGAGAGAACAGATGATCTTGCTAGACAATTGCTACAGTCACAAGCCGGACAGACCCCGCTACCCGCATCAGGGGCAAATCTTCCTTCAACATCCTCTATGAATCCAGTGCAGATCAACCTACCTGGGAATGTACCTCTGGCTCCGCCCGAACGATTTTCTGGTGACCCAAAGAGGTTTGCGGTATTTATCAATCAGTGCCGGTTGCACTTCTTATGCCGGCCAGCAGCCTTTCCAACTGATCAAGCTAAAGTAGCTTTTGTACTTTCGTACCTTAGTGGCAATGCGGCAGACTGGTCGATCCCTCTAGTTAATCAAGATGATCCGGTTCTCCATGATTTTCAAGCCTTTCAGCTTAGTATGGAAAAACTGTTCGCAAGACATGCACAGGGGCAGGCCTTGGACAATGAGCTTCTTTCGTTGCGACAGGGTAATCAAGACCTTTTGGCTTATATTGCATCTTTCAATAGACTAATAGTGGAAACTCAATGGCCTGAGGACAAAAGGATTACGCTGTTTTATAGAGGTCTACGTGGAGAGCTCAAAGACGTTTTAGGGCAAGTAGTGAATCCCCCACAAGACTGTTCGGATTATATAGACTTGGTCGTACAAATAGATCACAGACTGCAGAACAGGAAGGCCGATCGTTCCAAGTTTGATGCTCGAGTATTTTCCAAACCGCCAACTCCTTCCAAAGGAGTAGACTCCGGGGAACCCATGCAAATAGGGGGTCTGAAAGGTCCTCTAACACAAAGGGAGCGGGAAAGGAGAAAACAGTTGCAATTATGCCTATATTGTGGAAACTCAGGGCACTTTCTTCGAGACTGTCCGGTGAAACCTGCCAAGAAGGCAGTAGGAGCTGCAGTTACCACAGTTACAAACTCTGAGCAGGGAAACGACCTCGCCCGACAAGAATAGAGGTCCTCTTGCCGAGCGTGAAAACCAGTTCCGTGACCTCGCATTTCGTGATACCTATGGTCCTCATTAGCCCTGATAATCCGGGTCGATTACATGCAATTGAAGCTTACGTCGACAGCGGTGCCATCGGCAATTATGTGGATCATGAAATGGTTTTGAGGATGAATCTTACTCTTTGTCCCAAGGCTGTAAAGGACGTCATTACTACGGTGGATGGTACGGAGATAGCCTCCGGGCCAGTAACGCACACCACTCAAGAGGTGACGCTAGTAAGTCAAGATGGACACCATGAGAAGATCGTGTTCGATGTGATCAAGGCCCCTCAGTTCCAGATTATTCTAGGAATACCTTGGTTAGAGAAACACAATCCTCTGATCGATTGGCGAGCAAGAACGGTCCAGTTTCCAGAATGTGTCTCTACGTGTCACCCTCCACCTGGTGTTGCACTGGCAGCAATTTCTTCAGAGACTCCCCAGTTACCTCCCGAATACCTAGAATACCAAGATGTTTTCCGGAAGGAGCAGGCTAACTCTCTACCACCTCATAGGTCTTATGACTGCCAGATAGACCTGATACCTGGA
Organism: Ambystoma mexicanum; assembly: GCF_040938575.1. Lineage (NCBI taxonomy): Eukaryota > Metazoa > Chordata > Amphibia > Caudata > Ambystomatidae > Ambystoma > Ambystoma mexicanum. The sequence goes on from NC_090936.1 coordinate 347,838,844, forward strand.
TCTACTCCTCCTTGTAGTAGAATTTATGCCCTCACCGAGCCTGAGAACCTTCACCTTCGACAATACCTGGATCAATACCTGGCAAATGGGTTTATTCGTCCCTCCAAGTCCCCTGCCTCTTCAGCTTTGTTCTTCGTTCCAAAAAAGGAAGGAGACCTTAGAACTTGTATTGATTATCGCTCCCTGAACCAGATCACCGTTAAGAATAGATATCCGTTACCTTTGATCCCTGAACTCCTGGACCAAGTCAGAAAAGCATGCATATATACAAAGCTGGATCTTAGAGGAGCTTACCACTTGGTACGAGTAAAAGAGGGCGATGAATGGAAGACGGCCTTCCGCACCAAGTATGGGCTATTTGAATATCAGGTCATGCCCTTCGGACTTTGCAATGCCCCGGCCGCCTTTCAATATTTTATGAACGATGTCCTCAGAGAGCTCATAGATGTGTGTGTTGTTGTTTACATCTACGACATTCTCGTTTATTCTTCATCGGAATCTGAACATCGGAAACACGTGAAAATGGTCCTCGAAAGATTGCGTCAACACAAACTTTTCGCTAAATTGGAAAAATGTGTTTTCAACGTGACTGAAGTTGAATTCTTGGGATTCATATTATCACCTGGCGGAGTGCGTATGGATTCAAAGAAGGTCGATGCAGTTCTCAAATGGCCATCACCATCCTCCGTAAAAGGTGTGCAAAGCATGTTAGGCTTCGCTAACTTTTACCGCAGGTTTATCCCCGAGTTCTCTCGAATAGTCCAGCCCATCACTGCCTTGTTAAAGAAAAACAAACGTTTTGAATGGTCTACCGAGGCGGAACAAGCTTTCCAGGATTTGAAGACTAAATTTATCTCTGCACCAATCTTAAAACACCCTCGCCCCGAACTCCCCTATATCGTGGAAACTGATGCTTCAAGCCTTGCCATGGGGGCAGTTCTATCACAAAAGGACCCGGTAACCAATCAGTTGCATCCCGTGGCATTTTGGTCCCGCAAATTCTCGCCTCCTGAAGTCAATTACACGATTACTGACAAGGAACTTCTGGCTATCAAGTCTGCCTTTAAGGCTTGGCGGCATTATCTGCTGGGGGCCCGACACACCGTTACTGTGATTACGGATCACCGAAACCTGCAATATTTGAAAACCGCAAAAGCCCAATCCTCTAGACAACTCCGTTGGGCATTATTCTTTGCCGAGTTTGACTTCATAATTACCTATCGACCTGGTACCAAGAACGGTAAAGCCGATGCCCTTTCTCGGATGGGAGTGGAAGAACACTTGATCAACCCTAAACCTGTACCAATCATTCCCGAACAAAGAATTCTGGGTGTAATCACCACAGAATCCATAGAGGAAGTTAAGGATAAAGCCAGGCAACTTGTAACTCCAGCAGACATACAGAATTGGCATCTGCAGGGAAAGGACTTTGCAGTAAAGGACAACTTATTGTATTTCCAAGAACGATTATACCTACCCAGCACAGATTTACAGAAAAAAGTAATCTCTTGTTATCACGACTCTTTAATGGAAGGTCATCCCGGTATAGCCAAGACCTCAGAAAAGATCAAGCGCTACTTCTGGTGGCCATCTTGGAAAAAAGATATCAGAGACTTTATAATGTCCTGTGGAGTATGCACCCAAAACAAGAGTCAAAAGGAAAGACCAGCAGGCCTCTTACGCCCTATTGACATCCCACCTCGCCCTTGGCATACGCTTTCTATGGACTTCATCACCGATCTACCTCCATGCTCCGGATACAATACGATTCTAGTAATCGTGGACTTATTCTCCAAGATGGCGCATTTCATTCCGCTCAAAGGCTTGCCAACAGCAGCAACTCTGGCCCGAGAATTTCTCGAAAACATCGTCCGACTGCACGGTTTTCCTTCGGTTCTAATTTCGGATCGAGGTAGTCAATTTATTTCTCATTTTTGGCGAAGTTGCTGTCGGTCGGCTCAAATTGATGTGAGACTATCGACCAGTCACCACCCTCAGACCGACGGACAAACCGAGAGGACCAATCAAACTCTGGAACAGTATTTACGCTGCATGCTGCAACAAACTAAAAAAACTTGGAAAGATATCCTTTGGATAGCCGAGTATGCCTACAATAACTCTGTCCATTCGGGAACTGGGAAAACCCCGTTTTTTCTTTTGTACGGCAGTCACCCTCGAACCTCGGAGTTGGATCCCCTCCAAGATCTTGAAACACCAGCAGTAGACTACCTGCATTCTACAATCACCCAAGCCTTTAAGGAAGCTGTTTCTCACCTTCAAAGGGCTAAAGAACAATACAAGAAAGGAGCAGATCAACATCGGAAGGAAGCCCCTCACTATCAAGTAGGGGATCAAGTCTGGTTATCCACCAGATATCTATCTCTAAAAGGGCCACGCACATTCAACCCAAGATACCTTGGTCCCTATTCCATCACTACCATAGTAAACCCAGTAGCGGTCAAGTTGGACTTGCCCCCGCACATGAAGATACATCCGGTCTTCCACGTCTCTCTATTAAAACCCGTGCAACCTCAAACCCGACTAACCAAATCTCCAAAACCTATCCTAGTTGATGGAGAACTCGAGTTTGAAGTCAAAAGCATTCTGGACTCCAAGATCTCCAAATCTAAACTATTCTACCTAATTGACTGGAAAGGCTACGGCCCCCAAGAGAGATCCTGGGAACCTGCTGAATATGTCCACGCTCCTCGCCTAATCAAAAGATTTCACCGAACATTTCCTGACAAGCCAAAACCCCCGGAGAAGCCCGGTTTGGGAGGGGCCTTGAGGGGGGGTACTGTCATGATCTCTGCTTCCAAAAGGTCAGGGTTTTCCCAACTCCCTTGGAAGCAGATCCATAACCCAGGTTCCGAGTGCCAACCAGTCCCAATTGGGACCTTTTGGACCCAGTCCTGGCACCAGTGGCACCAGGCTCATAAATATGCCCAGTCCCAGCGCTGGAAGCGCCGGGCTCATAATGCTTGGGTGGACTTACCTGCAGCAGACCATGCTGCTTACTTGCCTGCCAGTTGAGCCTCTGATCCTCTTCTGTTTGGAACTACTTTTCCTGTTGGGTGGGGCTGGAGCCACTCCCTAGATTCAGAAAACTGGAACTCTTCTGGAAGGCAGGAACTCTTTTTTTACCAGGAACTCTTTTCTTACTTAGGCGTGGCTGTGGAAGGAGACACCTAAGCACTACAGGAGGCTATTTAAACCACACCCGGTGGATGAATCTTGCTTTGCGTTATTCTGCACCCTCTGCAGCAGAACGCTTATCGTGTCTTCTGCATCCGGTCCTGGGCCTAAGGAAAAAGGCTTACCATCCTGAATCCAGTCTTCAGCAACACCTATAAAGACAAGAAAGAACAGGTTAGCATTCCGGCATCTGAAAGGCAAAGGCTTACTTACTCTTCGTGCGCTCCGGAGGTCTTCACACTGCATTCCGGCATCTGAAAGACAAAAGCTTACCAACTCTTCGCACGCTCCGAGGCCGTCAGCACTGCATCTCGCATCTGAAAGACAAAACAAGGTGCGTTTAAAGACATTGGGGAACTTTAATACTCACGTGCCATTACTACTTTCCACATCTAACCCAGTGGGTATCCCGGCACCCTGCAGCCGCTCCGAACTTGTACCTGCAAAATAAAAAGACAGTTAGAGCGCTTTGTGAAGCTGGCAACAAGCGCTTACTTACGTGCTTCCAGGCGCTTCTATTCATCACACGGGCTCCATCTTCAACTCACTGCAGCCCGTCATCCGCCATCGCCGGAACCCTGCAAAACAAGAGACATCATTATTAAAGACTTTAAAGACATTTGAGTTACTCGAAACTTACCGTTCGTGCAGTAAACGACAGACAGCAGTCCTCTGAAGTCAAGAGGCCTGCGCTACCTATCCAGTGAAGAAACTGGCTACAGCACCCTGCCCCGAGGCAGATGGAGAGCTCGGCATTCACTTACCTAAGGTGAGAGCGTTAACCTGTGGGGGTCTACAGGAGAGGAGAAGAGGAAAGAGATAGGGACACCCCAATAACCCCAGTTCATTAACCCCGTATTTTCTATCTGCAGACATCTTACTCTGCACGTCAGGCATACAGGGCACAGAGGTCCAGCCCAAAGAGCCAATCGGGTGCTGCACATCACCTTTGAAGATACGGTAGTCGCCCAGTCAAGACCGGCGCCTCTGCGAGAATCAGGTGAGCGTTACAGACCCTTCCTATAGCATGAGATGTGATGTCTCAATGCTTCTAATACCAAACCTGAGAACCTTCCTACAGCATGCGATGTGATATCTCAATGCTTCTAATACCAAACCTGAGACCAGTCCTATAACATGAGATTGGATATCCAACTCCTTCCCCTTCCAAACCTGAGACCCTTCCTATAGCATGAGATGTGATATCCAACATCTTCCCATTCCAATCCTGAGACCCTTCCTATAACATGAGATGTGATGTCTCAATGCTTCTAATACCAAACCTGAGATCTTTCTTATAACATGAGATGTAATATCCAACTCCTTCCCAAAGGGAAGGAGTTGGATGTCACATTTCATGTTAGAGGTAGGATCTCAGGTTTGGTATTAGAGGCATTGAGATATCACATCTCATGCTATCCGAAGGGTCTCAGGATTGGAATGGGAAGGAGTTGGATATCACATCTCATGCTAAAGGGAGGGTCTCAGGTTTGGCAGGGGAAGGATTTGGATATCACATCTCATGTTATAGGAAGGATCTCAGGTTTGGTATTAGAAGCATTGAGATATCACATCTCATGCTATCGGAAGTGTCTCAGGTTTGGTATTAGAGGCATTGAGATATCACATCTCATGCTATCATAAGGGTCTCAGGATTGGAATGGGAAGGAGTTGGATATCACATCTCATGCTAAAGGGAGGGTCTCAGGTTTGGAAGGGGAAGGATTTGAATATCACATCACATGTTATAGGAAGGATCTCAGGTTTGGTATTAGAGGCATTGAGATATCACATCTCATGCTATCGGAAGGGTCTCAGGATTGGAATGGGAAGGAGTTGGATATCACATCTCATGCTATAAGAAGGGTCTCAGGTTTGGAACGGGAAGAAGTTGGATATCACATCTCATGTTATAGGAAGAGTCTCAGGTTTGGTATAAGCATTGAGATATCACATCTCTGCAATCGGAAGTGTCTCAGGATTGGGATGGGAAGGATTTGGATATCACATCTCATGCTATAGGAAGGGTCTCAGGTTTGGAACGGGAAGGAGTTGGATATCACATCTCATGTTATAGGAAGAGTCTCAGGTTTGGTATAAGCATTGAGATATCACATCTCTGCAATCGGAAGTGTCTCAGGATTGGAACGGGAAGGAGTTGGATATCCCATCTCATGTTATAGGACTGGTCTCAGGTTTGGTATTAGAAGCATTGAGATATCACATCGCATGCTGTAGGAAGGGTCTCAGGTTTGGAATGGGAAGGAATTGGATATCACATCTCATGTCATAGGAAGGATCTCAGGTTTGGTGTAAGAAGCATTGAGATATCACATCTCATGCTATAGGAATGGTCTCAGGATTGGAATGGGAAGGAGTTGGATATTACATTCTTGCTATGGGAAGGGTCTCATGTTTGGAATTGGAAGGAGTTGGATATCACATATGCTATAGGAAGGGTCTCAGGTTTGGAATGGGAAGGAGTTGGATATCACATCTCATGTTATAGGAAGGGTCTCAGGTTTGGTATAATCATTGAGATATCACATCTCTGCTATCGGAAGTGTCTCAGGATTGGAATGGGAAGGAGTTGGATATCCCATCTCATGTTATAGGACGGGTCTCAGGTTTGTTATTAGAATCATTGAGATATCATATTGCATGCTATAGGAAGGGTCTAAGGATTGGAATGGGAAGGACTTGGATATCACATCTCATGCTATAGGTAGGCTCTCAGGTTTGGAAAGGGAAGGAGTTGGATATCACATTTCATGTTAGAGGAAGGATCTCAGGTTTGGTATAAGCATTGAGATATCACATCTCATGCTATAGGAAGGGTCTCAGGATTGGAATGGGAAGGATATGTATATGACATCTCATGCCATAGGAAGGGTCTCAGGTTTGGTATAAGCATTGAGATATCACATCTCTGCTTTTGGAAGGGTCTCAGGATTGGAATCGGAAGGAGTTGGATATCCCATCTCATGTTATAGGAAGAGTCTCAGGTTTGGTATTAGAAGCATTGAGATATCACATCTCATGCTATAGGAAGTGTCTCAGGATTGGAATGGGAAGGAATTGGATATCACATCTCATGCTATAGGGAGGGTCTCAAGTTTGATATTAGAAGCATTGAGATATCACATCTCATGCTATAGGAAGGGTCTCAGGATTGGAATGGAAGGAGTTGGATATCACATCTCATGTTATAGGAAGGATCTCAGGTTTGGTATTAGAAGCATTGAGACATCACATCTCATGCTATAGGAAGGGTCTCAGGATTGTAATGGGAAGGAGTTGGATATCACATCTCATGCTATAGGAAGGGTCTCAGGTTTGGTATAAGCATTGAGATATCACATCTCATGCTATAGGAAGGGTCTCAGGATTGGAATGGGAAGGAGTTGTATATGACATCTCATGCCGTAGGAAGGGTCTCAGGTTTGGTATAAGCATTGAGATATCACATCTCTGCTATCGGAAGGGTCTCAGGATTGGAATGGGAAGGAGTTGGATATCCCATCTCATGTTATAGGACGGGTCTCAGGTTTGTTATTAGAATCATTGAGATATCATATTGCATGCTATAGGAAGGGTCTAAGGATTGGAATTGGAAGGACTTGGATATCACATCTCATGCTATAGGTAGGCTCTCAGGTTTGGAAAGGGAAGGAGTTGGATATCACATTTCATGTTAGAGGAAGGATCTCAGGTTTGGTATTAGAGGCATTGAGATATCACATCTCATGCTATAGGAAGGGTCTCAGGATTGGAATGGGAAGGAGTTAGATATCACATCTCATGCTATAGGAAGGGTCTCAGGTTTGGTATAAGCATTGAGATATCACATCTCATGCTATAGGAAGGGTCTCAGGATTGGAATGGGAAGGATATGTATATGACATCTCATGCCATAGGAAGGGTCTCAGGTTTGGTATAAGCATTGAGATATCACATCTATGCTTTTGGAAGGGTCTCAGGATTGGAATGGGAAGGAGTTGGATATCCCATCTCATGTTATAGGAAGAGTCTCAGGTTTGGTATTAGAAGCATTGGGATATCACATCTCATGCTATAGGAAGTGTCTCAGGATTGGAATGGGAAGGACTTGGATATCACATCTCATGCTATAGGGAGGGTCTCAAGTTTGATATTAGAAGCATTGAGATATCACATCTCATGCTATAGGAAGGGTCTCAGGATTGGAATGGAAGGAGTTGGATATCACATCTCATGTTTTAGGAAGGATCTCAGGTTTGGTATTAGAAGCATTGAGACATCACATCTCATGCTATAGGAAGGGTCTCAGGATTGGAATGGGAAGGAGTTGGATATCACATCTCATGCTATATGAAGGGTCTCAGGTTTGGTATAAGCATTGAGATATCACATCTCATGCTATAGGAAGGGTCTCAGGATTGGAATGGGAAGGAGTTGTATATGGCATCTCATGCCGTAGGAAGGGTCTCAGGTTTGGTATAAGCATTGAGATATCACATCTCTGCTATTGTAAGGGTCTCAGGATTGGAATGGGAAGGAGTTGGATATCCCATCTCATGTTATAGGAAGAGTCTCAGGTTTGGTATTAGAAGCATTGAGATATCACATCTCATGCTATAGGAAGGGTCTCAGGATTGGAATGGGAAGGAGTTGGATATCACATCTCATGCTATAGGAAGGGTCTCAGGTTTGGTATAAGCATTGAGATATCACATCTCATGCTATAGGAAGGGTCTCAGGATTGGAATGGGAAGGAGTTGGATATCACATCTCATGTTATAGGAAGGATCTCAGGTTTGGTATTAGAAGCATTGAGACATCACATCTCATGCTATAGGAAGGGTCTCAGGATTGCAATGGGAAGGAGTTGTATATGACATCTCATGCCGTAGGAAGGGTCTCAGGTTTGGTATAAGCATTGAGATATCACATCTCTGCTATCGGAAGGGTCTCAGGATTGGAATGGGAAGGAGTTGGATATCCCATCTCATGTTATAGGAAGGGTCTCATGATTGGAATGGGAAGGACTTGGATATCACATCTCATGCTATAGGAAGGCTCTCAGGTTTGGAAGGGGAAAGAGTTGGATATCACATTTCATGTTAGAGGTAGGATCTCAGGTTTGGTATTAGAGGCATTGAATTATCACATCTCATGCTATCAGAAGGGTCTCAGGATTGGAATGGGAAGGAGTTGGATATCACATCTCATACTAAAGGGAGGGTCTCAGGTTTGGAAGGGGAAGGATTTGGATATCACATCTCATGTTATAAGAAGGATCTCAGGTTTGGTATTAGAAGCATTGAGATATCACATCTCATGCTATCAGAAGGGTCTCAGGATAGGAATGGGAAGGAGTTGGATATCACATGTCATGCTAAAGGGAGGGTCTCAGGTTTGGAAGGGGAAGGATTTGGATATCACATCTTATGTTATCGGAAGGATCTCAGGTTTGGTATTAGAAGCATTGAGACATCACATCTCATGCTATAGGAAGGGTCTCAGGATTGGAATGGGAAGGAGTTGGATATCACATCTCATGCTATATGAAGGGTCTCAGGTTTGGTATAAGCATTGAGATATCACATCTCATGCTATAGGAAGGGTCTCAGGATTGGAATGGGAAGGAGTTGTATATGGCATCTCATGCCGTAGGAAGGGTCTCAGGTTTGGTATAAGCATTGAGATATCACATCTCTGCTATCGTAAGGGTCTCAGGATTGGAATGGGAAGGAGTTGGATATCCCATCTCATGTTATAGGAAGAGTCTCAGGTTTGGTATTAGAAGCATTGAGATATCACATCTCATGCTATAGGAAGGGTCTCAGGATTGGAATGGGAAGGAGTTGGATATCACAGCTCATGCTATAGGAAGGGTCTCAGGTTTGGTATAAGCATTGAGATATCACATCTCATGCTATAGGAAGGGTCTCAGGATTGGAATGGGAAGGAGTTGGATATCACATCTCATGTTATAGGAAGGATCTCAGGTTTGGTATTAGAAGCATTGAGACATCACATCTCATGCTATAGGAAGGGTCTCAGGATTGGAATGGGAAGGAGTTGTATATGACATCTCATGCCGTAGGAAGGGTCTCAGGTTTGGTATAAGCATTGAGATATCACATCTCTGCTATCGGAAGGGTCTCAGGATTGGAATGGGAAGGAGTTGGATATCCCATCTCATGTTATAGGAAGGGTCTCATGATTGGAACGGGAAGGACTTGGATATCACATCTCATGCTATAGGAAGGCTCTCAGGTTTGGAAGGGGAAAGAGTTGGATATCACATTTCATGTTAGAGGTAGGATCTCAGGTTTGGTATTAGAGGCATTGAGATATCACATCTCATGCTATCAGAAGGGTCTCAGGATTGGAATGGGAAGGAGTTGGATATCACATCTCATACTAAAGGGAGGGTCTCAGGTTTGGAAGGGGAAGGATTTGGATATCACATCTCATGTTATAAGAAGGATCTCAGGTTTGGTATTAGAAGCATTGAGATATCACATCTCATGCTATCAGAAGGGTCTCAGGATAGGAATGGGAAGGAGTTGGATATCACATCTCATGCTAAAGGGAGGGTCTCAGGTTTGGAAGGGGAAGGATTTGGATATCACATCTTATGTTATCGGAAGGATCTCAGGTTTGGTATTAGAAGTATTGAGATATCACATCTCATGCTATAGGAAGGGTTTCAGGATTGGAATGGGAACGAGTTGGATATCACATCTCATGCTAAAGGAAGGGTCTCAGGTTTGGTAGAAGCATTGAGATATCACATCTCATGCTATAGGAAGGGTCTCAGGATTGGAATGGGAAGGACTTAGATATCACATATCATGCTATAGGGAGGGTCTCAGTTTTGATATTAGAAGCATTGAGATATCACATCTCATGCTATCGGAAGTGTCTCAGGATTGGAATGGGAAGGAGCTGGATATCACATCTCAGGCTAAAGGAAGGGTCTCAGGTTTGGAACGGGAAGGAGTTGGATATCACATCTCATGTTATAGGAAGGGTCTCAGGTTGGTATAAGCATTGAGATATCACATCTCTGCTATCGGAAGTGTCTCAGGATTGGAATGGGAAGGAGTTGGATATCCGATCTCATGTTATAGGACGGGTCTCAGGTTTGTTATTAGAATCATTGAGATATCATATTGCATGCTGTAGGAAGGGTCTAAGGATTGGAATGGGAAGGACTTGGATATCACATCTCATGCTATAGATAGGCTCTCAGGTTTGGAAAGGGAAGGAGTTGGATATCACATTTCATGTTAGAGGAAGGATCTCAGGTTTGGTATTAGAGGCATTGAGATATCACATCTCATGCTATAGGAAGGGTCTCAGGTTGGAATTGGAAGGAGTTGGATATCACATCTCATGTTATAGGAAGTGTCTCAGGATTGGAATGGGAAGGACTTGGATATCACATCTCATGCTATAGGAAGGCTCTCAGGTTTGGAAGGGGAAAGAGTTGGATATCACATTTCATGTTAGAGGTAGGATCTCAGGTTTGGTATTAGAGGCAATGAGATATCACATCTCATGCTATCAGAAGGGTCTCAGGATTGGAATGGGAAGGAGTTGGATATCACATCTCATGCTAAAGGGAGGGTCTCAGGTTTGGAAGGGGAAGGATTTGGATATCACATCTCATGTTATAGGAAGGATCTCAGGTTTGGTATTAGAAGCATTGAGATATCACATCTCATGCTATCGGAAGGATCTCAGGTTTGGTATTAGAAGCATTGAGATATCACATCTCATGCTATCAGAAGGTTCTCAGGATTGGAATGGGAAGGAGTTGGATATCCCATCTCATGCTAAAGGGAGGGTCTCAGGTTTGGAAGGGGAAGGATTTGGATATCACATCTCATGTTATCGGAAGGATCTCAGGTTTGGTATTAGAAGTATTGAGATATCACATCTCATGCTATAGGAAGGGTCTCAGGATTGGAATGGGAAGGAGTTGGATATCACATCTCATGCTAAAGGAAGGGTCTCAGGTTTGGTAGAAGCATTGAGATATCACATCTCATGCTATAGGAAGGGTCTCAGGATTGGAATGGGAAGGACTTAGATATCACATATCATGCTATAGGGAGGGTCTCAGTTTTGATATTAGAAGCATTGAGATATCACATCTCATGCTATCGGAAGTGTCTCAGGATTGGAATGGGAAGGAGCTGGATATCACATCTCATGCTAAAGGAAGGGTCTCAGGTTTGGAACGGGAAGGAGTTGGATATCCGATCTCATGTTATAGGAAGGGTCTCAGGTTTGGTATAAGCATTGAGATATCACATCTCTGCTATCAGAAGTGTCTCAGAATTGGAATGGGAAGGAGTTGGATATCCCATCTCATGTTATAGGACGGGTCTCAGGATTGTTATTAGAATCATTGAGATATCATATTGCATGCTGTAGGAAGGGTCTAAGGATTGGAATGGGAAGGACTTGGATATCACATCTCATGCTATGGATAGGCTCTCAGGTTTGGAAAGGGAAGGAGTTGGATATCACATTTCATGTTAGAGGAAGGATCTCAGGTTTGGTATTAGAGGCATTGAGATATCACATCTCATGCTATAGGAAGGGTCTCAGGATTGGAATGGGAAGGAGTTGGATATCACATCTCATGTTATAGGAAGGGTCTCAGGTTTGGTATAAGCATTGAGATATCACATCTCATGCTATAGGAAGGGTCTCAGGATTGGAATGGAAGGAGTTGGATATCACATCTCATGTTATAGGAAGGATCTCAGGTTTGGTATTAGAAGCATTGAGACATCACATCTCATGCTATAGGAAGTGTCTCAGGATTGGAATGGGAAGGACTTGGATATCACATCTCATGCTATAGGGAGTGTCTCAAGTTTGATATTAGAAGCATTGAGATATCACATCTCATGCTATAGGAAGGGTCTCAGGATTGGAATGGGAAGGAGTTGGATATCACATCTCATGCTATAGGAAGGGTCTCAGGTTTGGTATAAGCAGTGAGATATCACGTATCATGCTATAGGAAGTGTCTCAGGATTGGAATGGGAAGGAGTTGGATATCACATCTCATGTTATAGGAAGGATCTCAGGTTTGGTATAAGCATTGAGATATCACATCTCTGCTATCGGAAGGGTCTCAGGATTGGAATGGGAAGGAGTTGGATATTCCCATCTCATGTTATAGGAAGGGTCTCAGGTTTGGTATTTGAAGCATTGAGACATCACATCTCATGCTATAGGAAGGGTCTCAGGATTGCAATGGGAAGGACTTGGATATCACATCTCATGCTATAGGGAGGGTCTCAAGTTTGATATTAGAAGCATTGAGATATCACATCTCATGATATCGGAAGGATCTCAGGATTGGAATGGGAAGGAGTTGGATATCACATCTCATGATAAAAGAAGGGTCTAAGGTTGGGAAGGGGAAGGATTTGGATATCACATCTCATGTTATAGGACCGGTCTCAGGTTTGGTATTAGAAGCATTGAGATATCAAGTCTCATGGTATAGGAAGGGTCTCAGAATTGGAATGGGAAGGAGTTGGATATCACATCTCAAGCTATAGGAAGGGTCTCAGGATTGGAATGGGAAGGAGTTTGATATCACATCTCATGCCATAGTACGGGTCTCAGATTTGGTATAAGCATTGGGATATCCCATCTCATGCTATAGGAAGGGTCTCAGGTTGGAATGGGAAGGAGTTGGATATCACATCCCATGTTATAGGAAGGGTCTCAGGATTGGAATGGGAAGGACTTGGATATCACATCTCATGCTATAGGAAGGCTCTCAGGTTTGGAAGGGGAAAGAGTTGGATATCACATTTCATGTTAGAGGTAGGATCTCAGGTTTGGTATAAGAGTCATTGAGATATCACATCTCATGCTATCAGAAGGGTCCCAGGATTGGAATGGGAAGGAGTTGGATATCACATCTCATGCTAAAGTGAGGGTCTCAGGTTTGGAAGGGGAAGGATTTGGATATCACATCTCATGTTATAGGAAGGATCTCAGGTTTGGTATTAGAAGCATTGAGATATCACATCTCATGCTATCAGAAGGTTCTCAGGATTGGAATGGGAAGGATTTGGATATCACATCTCATGTTATCGGAAGGATCTCAGGTTTGGTATTAGAAGTATTGAGATATCACATCTCATGCTATAGGAAGGGTCTCAGGATTGGAATGGGAAGGAGTTGGATATCACATCTCATGCTAAAGGAACGGTCTCAGGTTTGGTAGAAGCGTTGAGATATCACATCTTATGCTATAGGAAGGGTCTCAAGATTGGAATGGGAAGGACTTAGATATCACATATCATGCTATAGGGAGGGTCTCATTTTTGATATTAGAAGCATTGAGATATCACATCTCATGCTATCGGAAGTGTCTCAGGATTGGAATGGGAAGGAGCTGGATATCACATCTCATGCTAAAGGAAGGGTCTCAGGTTTAAAACGGGAAGGAGTTGGATATCCGATCTCATGTTATAGGAAGGGTCTCAGGTTTGGTATAAGCATTGAGATATCACATCTCTGCTATCGGAAGTGTCTCAGGATTGGAATGGGAAGGAGTTGGATATCCCCTCTCATGTTATAGGACGGGTCTCAGGATTGTTATTAGAATCATTGAGATATCATATTGCATGCTGTAGGAAGGGTCTAAGGATTGGAATGGGAAGGACTTGGATATCACATCTCATGCTATGGATAGGCTCTCAGGTTTGGAAAGGGAAGGAGTTGGATATCACATTTCATGTTAGAGGAAGGATCTCAGGTTTGGTATTAGAGGCATTGAGATATCACATCTCATGCTATAGGAAGGGTCTCAGGATTGGAATGGGAAGGAGTTGGATATCACATCTCATGCTAAAGGAAGGGTCTCAGGTTTAGTATAAGCATTGAGATATCACATCTCATTCTATAGGAAGGGTCTCAGGATTGGAATGGAAGGAGTTGGATTTCACATCTCATGTTATGGGAAGGATCTCAGGTTTGGTATTAGAAGCATTGAGACATCACATCTCATGCTATAGGAAGGGTCTCAGGATTGGAATGGGAAGGAGTTGGATATCACATCTCATGCTATAGGAAGGGTCTCAGGTTTGGTATAAGCAGTGAGATATCACGTATCATGCTATAGGAAGTGTCTCAGGATTGGAATGGGAAGGAGTTGGATATCACATCTCATGTTATAGGAAGGATCTCAGGTTTGGTATAAGCATTGAGATATCACATCTCTGCTATCGGAAGGGTCTCAGGATTGGAATGGGAAGGAGTTGGATATTCCCATCTCATGTTATAGGAAGGGTCTCAGGTTTGGTATTTGAAGCATTGAGACATCACATCTCATGCTATAGGAAGGGTCTCAGGATTGCAATGGGAAGGACTTGGATATCACATCTCATGCTATAGGGAGGGTCTCAAGTTTGATATTAGAAGCATTGAGATATCACATCTCATGATATCGGAAGGATCTCAGGATTGGAATGGGAAGGAGTTGGATATCACATCTCATGATAAAAGAAGGGTCTAAGGTTGGGAAGGGGAAGGATTTGGATATCACATCTCATGTTATAGGACCGGTCTCAGGTTTGGTATTAGAAGCATTGAGATATCAAGTCTCATGGTATAGGAAGGGTCTCAGAATTGGAATGGGAAGGAGTTGGATATCACATCTCAAGCTATAGGAAGGGTCTCAGGATTGGAATGGGAAGGAGTTTGATATCACATCTCATGCCATAGTACGGGTCTCAGGTTTGGTATAAGCATTGGGATATCCCATCTCATGCTATAGGAAGGGTCTCAGGTTGGAATGGGAAGGAGTTGGATATCACATCCCATGTTATAGGAAGGGTCTCAGGATTGGAATGGGAAGGACTTGGATATCACATCTCATGCTATAGGAAGGCTCTCAGGTTTGGAAGGGGAAAGAGTTGGATATCACATTTCATGTTAGAGGTAGGATCTCAGGTTTGGTATAAGAGGCATTGAGATATCACATCTCATGCTATCAGAAGGGTCTCAGGATTGGAATGGGAAGGAGTTGGATATCACATCTCATGCTAAAGTGAGGGTCTCAGGTTTGGAAGGGGAAGGATTTGGATATCACATCTCATGTTATAGGAAGGATCTCAGGTTTGGTATTAGAAGCATTGAGATATCACATCTCATGCTATCAGAAGGTTCTCAGGATTGGAATGGGAAGGAGTTGGATATCACATCTCATGCTAAAGGGAGGGTCTCAGGTTTGGAAGGGGAGGTGTCAGGTTCCTGTCCCGGGAGGATAGCTCAGCGGCAGCGTGCGCGTCTTGGAAGCAAGACGACACGAAGCAGCAACAGGTTCGATCCCCGGGTCCGCGCTTAGAAACCTCCGGGTGTTTAAGCGCGTTATAAATACGTAACTAAGACAAAAAAACACAATTACGCAACTAAGAAAAAACAAACAATTCCTGTAACAGCGCCTCGATGCCTGCGGGCTGTGTGAGCGCTTTATAAATGTAAATAAATAAATAAATAAATAAAAATTAATAAATAAGGATTTGGATATCACATCTCATGTTATCGGAAGGATCTCAGGTTTGGTATTAGAAGTATTGAGATATCACATCTCATGCTATAGGAAGGGTCTCAGGATTGGAATGGGAAGGAGTTGGATATCACATCTCATGCTAAAGGAACGGTCTCAGGTTTGGTAGAAGCATTGAGATATCACATCTCATGCTATAGGAAGGTTCTCAAGATTGGAATGGGAAGGAATTAGATATCACATATCATGCTATAGGGAGGGTCTCAGGTTTGGTATAAGCAGTGAGATATCACATCTCTGCTATCGGAAGGGTCTCAGGATTGGAATGGGAAGGAGTTGGATATTCCCATCTCATGTTATAGGAAGGGTCTCAGGTTTGGTATTTGAAGCATTGAGACATCACATCTCATGCTATAGGAAGGGTCTCAGGATTGCAATGGGAAGGACTTGGATATCACATCTCATGCTATAGGGAGGGTCTCAAGTTTGATATTAGAAGCATTGAGATATCACATCTCATGATATCGGAAGGATCTCAGGATTGGAATGGGAAGGAGTTGGATATCACATCTCATGATAAAAGAAGGGTCTAAGGTTGGGAAGGGGAAGGATTTGATATCACATCTCATGTTATAGGACCGGTCTCAGGTTTGGTATTAGAAGCATTGAGATATCAAGTCTCATGGTATAGGAAGGGTCTCAGAATTGGAATGGGAAGGAGTTGGATATCACATCTCAAGCTATAGGAAGGGTCTCAGGATTGGAATGGGAAGGAGTTTGATATCACATCTCATGCCATAGTACGGGTCTCAGGTTTGGTATAAGCATTGGGATATCCCATCTCATGCTATAGGAAGGGTCTCAGGTTGGAATGGGAAGGAGTTGGATATCACATCCCATGTTATAGGAAGGGTCTCAGGATTGGAATGGGAAGGACTTGGATATCACATCTCATGCTATAGGAAGGCTCTCAGGTTTGGAAGGGGAAAGAGTTGGATATCACATTTCATGTTAGAGGTAGGATCTCAGGTTTGGTATAAGAGGCATTGAGATATCACATCTCATGCTATCAGAAGGGTCCCAGGATTGGAATGGGAAGGAGTTGGATATCACATCTCATGCTAAAGTGAGGGTCTCAGGTTTGGAAGGGGAAGGATTTGGATATCACATCTCATGTTATAGGAAGGATCTCAGGTTTGGTATTAGAAGCATTGAGATATCACATCTCATGCTATCAGAAGGTTCTCAGGATTGGAATGGGAAGGATTTGGATATCACATCTCATGTTATCGGAAGGATCTCAGGTTTGGTATTAGAAGTATTGAGATATCACATCTCATGCTATAGGAAGGGTCTCAGGATTGGAATGGGAAGGAGTTGGATATCACATCTCATGCTAAAGGAACGGTCTCAGGTTTGGTAGAAGCGTTGAGATATCACATCTCATGCTATAGGAAGGGTCTCAAGATTGGAATGGGAAGGACTTAGATATCACATATCATGCTATAGGGAGGGTCTCATTTTTGATATTAGAAGCATTGAGATATCACATCTCATGCTATCGGAAGTGTCTCAGGATTGGAATGGGAAGGAGCTGGATATCACATCTCATGCTAAAGGAAGGGTCTCAGGTTTAAAACGGGAAGGAGTTGGATATCCGATCTCATGTTATAGGAAGGGTCTCAGGTTTGGTATAAGCATTGAGATATCACATCTCTGCTATCGGAAGTGTCTCAGGATTGG
Source organism: Ambystoma mexicanum (assembly GCF_040938575.1). Classification (NCBI taxonomy): domain Eukaryota; kingdom Metazoa; phylum Chordata; class Amphibia; order Caudata; family Ambystomatidae; genus Ambystoma; species Ambystoma mexicanum. Next base: position 347,856,323 of record NC_090936.1, read on the forward strand.
AATGGGAAGGTGTTGGATATCCCCTCTCATGTTATAGGACGGGTCTCAGGATTGTTATTAGAATCATTGAGATATCATATTGCATGCTGTAGGAAGGGTCTAAGGATTGGAATGGGAAGGACTTGGATATCACATCTCATGCTATGGATAGGCTGTCAGGTTTGGAAAGGGAAGGAGTTGGATATCACATTTCATGTTAGAGGAAGGATCTCAGGTTTGGTATTAGAGGCATTGAGATATCACATCTCATGCTATAGGAAGGGTCTCAGGATTGGAATGGGAAGGAGTTGGATATCACATCTCATGCTAAAGGAAGGGTCTCAGGTTTAGTATAAGCATTGAGATATCACATCTCATTCTATAGGAAGGGTCTCAGGATTGGAATGGAAGGAGTTGGATTTCACATCTCATGTTATGGGAAGGATCTCAGGTTTGGTATTAGAAGCATTGAGACATCACATCTCATGCTATAGGAAGGGTCTCAGGATTGGAATGGGAAGGAGTTGGATATCACATCTCATGCTATAGGAAGGGTCTCAGGTTTGGTATAAGCAGTGAGATATCACGTATCATGCTATAGGAAGTGTCTCAGGATTGGAATGGGAAGGAGTTGGATATCACATCTCATGTTATAGGAAGGATCTCAGGTTTGGTATAAGCATTGAGATATCACATCTCTGCTATCGGAAGGGTCTCAGGATTGGAATGGGAAGGAGTTGGATATTCCCATCTCATGTTATAGGAAGGGTCTCAGGTTTGGTATTTGAAGCATTGAGACATCACATCTCATGCTATAGGAAGGGTCTCAGGATTGCAATGGGAAGGACTTGGATATCACATCTCATGCTATTGGGAGGGTCTCAAGTTTGATATTAGAAGCATTGAGATATCACATCTCATGATATCGGAAGGATCTCAGGATTGGAATGGGAAGGAGTTGGATATCACATCTCATGATAAAAGAAGGGTCTAAGGTTGGGAAGGGGAAGGATTTGGATATCACATCTCATGTTATAGGACCGGTCTCAGGTTTGGTATTAGAAGCATTGAGATATCAAGTCTCATGGTATAGGAAGGGTCTCAGAATTGGAATGGGAAGGAGTTGGATATCACATCTCAAGCTATAGGAAGGGTCTCAGGATTGGAATGGGAAGGAGTTTGATATCACATCTCATGCCATAGTACGGGTCTCAGGTTTGGTATAAGCATTGGGATATCCCATCTCATGCTATAGGAAGGGTCTCAGGTTGGAATGGGAAGGAGTTGGATATCACATCCCATGTTATAGGAAGGGTCTCAGGATTGGAATGGGAAGGACTTGGATATCACATCTCATGCTATAGGAAGGCTCTCAGGTTTGGAAGGGGAAAGAGTTGGATATCACATTTCATGTTAGAGGTAGGATCTCAGGTTTGGTATAAGAGGCATTGAGATATCACATCTCATGCTATCAGAAGGGTCTGAGGATTGGAATGGGAAGGAGTTGGATATCACATCTCATGCTAAAGTGAGGGTCTCAGGTTTGGAAGGGGAAGGATTTGGATATCACATCTCATGTTATAGGAAGGATCTCAGGTTTGGTATTAGAAGCATTGAGATATCACATCTCATGCTATCAGAAGGTTCTCAGGATTGGAATGGGAAGGAGTTGGATATCACATCTCATGCTAAAGGGAGGGTCTCAGGTTTGGAAGGGGAGGTCTCAGGTTCCTGTCCCGGGAGGATAGCTCAGCGGCAGCGTGCGCGTCTTGGAAGCAAGACGACACGAAGCAGCAACAGGTTCGATCCCCGGGTCCGCGCTTAGAAACCTCCGGGTGTTTAAGCGCGCTATAAATACGTAACTAAGACAAAAAAACACAATTACGCAACTAAGAAAAAACAAACAATTCCTGTAACAGCGCCTCGATGCCTACGGGCTGTGTGAGCGCTTTATAAATGTAAATAAATAAATAAATAAATAAAAATAAATAAATAAGGATTTGGATATCACATCTCATGTTATCGGAAGGATCTCAGGTTTGGTATTAGAAGTATTGAGATATCACATCTCATGCTATAGGAAGGGTCTCAGGATTGGAATGGGAAGGAGTTGGATATCACATCTCATGCTAAAGGAACGGTCTCAGGTTTGGTAGAAGCATTGAGATATCACATCTCATGCTATAGGAAGGTTCTCAAGATTGGAATGGGAAGGACTTAGATATCACATATCATGCTATAGGGAGGGTCTCATTTTTGATATTAGAAGCATTGAGATATCACATCTCATGCTATCGGAAGTGTCTCAGGATTGGAATGGGAAGGAGCTGGATATCACATCTCATGCTAAAGGAAGGGTCTCAGGTTTGGAACGGGAAGGAGTTGGATATCCGATCTCATGTTATAGGAAGGGTCTCAGGTTTGGTATAAGCATTGAGATATCACATCTCTGCTATCGGAAGTGTCTCAGGATTGGAATGGGAAGGAGTTGGATATCCCCTCTCATGTTATAGGACGGGTCTCAGGATTGTTATTAGAATCATTGAGATATCATATTGCATGCTGTAGGAAGGGTCTAAGGATTGGAATGGGAAGGACTTGGATATCACATCTCATGCTATGGATAGGCTCTCAGGTTTGGAAAGGGAAGGAGTTGGATATCACATTTCATGTTAGAGGAAGGATCTCAGGTTTGGTATTAGAGGCATTGAGATATCACATCTCATGCTATAGGAAGGGTCTCAGGATTGGAATGGGAAGGAGTTGGATATCACATCTCATGCTAAAGGAAGGGTCTCAGGTTTAGTATAAGCATTGAGATATCACATCTCATTCTATAGGAAGGGTCTCAGGATTGGAATGGAAGGAGTTGGATTTCACATCTCATGTTATAGGAAGGATCTCAGGTTTGGTATTAGAAGCATTGAGACATCACATCTCATGCTATAGGAAGGGTCTCAGGATTGGAATGGGAAGGAGTTGGATATCACATCTCATGCTATAGGAAGGGTCTCAGGTTTGGTATAAGCATTGAGATATCACATCTCATGCTATAGGAAGGGTCAGGAGTTGTATATGACATCTCATGCCGTAGGAAGGGTCTCAGGTTTGGTATAAGCATTGAGATATCACATCTCTGCTATCGGAAGGGTCTCAGGATTGCAATGGGAAGGAGTTGGATATCACATCTCATGCTATAGGAAGTGTCTCAAGATTGGAATGAGGACTTGGATATCACATCTCATGCTATAGGGAGGGTCTCAAGTTTGATATTAGAAGCATTGAGATATCACATCTCATGCTATAGGAAGGGCCTCAGGATTGGAATGGCAAGGAGTTGGATATCACATCTCATGCTATAGGAAGGGTCTCAGGTTTGGTATAAGCAGTGAGATATCACATCTCATGCTATAGGAAGTGTCTCAGGATTGGAATGGGAAGGAGTTGGATATCACATCTCATGTTATAGGAAGGATCTCAGGTTTGGTATAAGCATTGAGATATCACATGTTTGCTATCGGAAGGGTCTCAGGATTGGAATGGGAAGGAGTTGGATATTCCCATCTCATGTTATAGGAAGGGTCTCAGGTTTGGTATTAGAAGCATTGAGACATCACATCTCATGCTATAGGAAGGGTCTCAGGATTGCAATGGGAAGGACTTGGATATCACATCTCATGCTATAGGGAGGGTCTCAAGTTTGATATTAGAAGCATTGAGATATCACATCTCATGATATCGGAAGGATCTCAGGATTGGAATGGGAAGGAGTTGGATATCACATCTCATGATAAAAGAAGGGTCTAAGGTTGGGAAGGGGAAGGATTTGGATATCACATCTCATGTTATAGGACCGGTCTCAGGTTTGGTATTAGAAGCATTGAGATATCAAGTCTCATGGTATAGGAAGGGTCTCAGAATTGGAATGGGAAGGAGTTGGATATCACATCTCAAGCTATAGGAAGGGTCTCAGGATTGGAATGGGAAGGAGTTTGATATCACATCTCATGCCATAGTACGGGTCTCAGGTTTGGTATAAGCATTGGGATATCCCATCTCATGCTATAGGAAGGGTCTCAGGTTGGAATGGGAAGGAGTTGGATATCACATCCCATGTTATAGGAAGGGTCTCAGGATTGGAATGGGAAGGACTTGGATATCACATCTCATGCTATAGGAAGGCTCTCAGGTTTGGAAGGGGAAAGAGTTGGATATCACATTTCATGTTAGAGGTAGGATCTCAGGTTTGGTATAAGAGGCATTGAGATATCACATCTCATGCTATCAGAAGGGTCTGAGGATTGGAATGGGAAGGAGTTGGATATCACATCTCATGCTAAAGTGAGGGTCTCAGGTTTGGAAGGGGAAGGATTTGGATATCACATCTCATGTTATAGGAAGGATCTCAGGTTTGGTATTAGAAGCATTGAGATATCACATCTCATGCTATCAGAAGGTTCTCAGGATTGGAATGGGAAGGAGTTGGATATCACATCTCATGCTAAAGGGAGGGTCTCAGGTTTGGAAGGGGAGGTCTCAGGTTCCTGTCCCGGGAGGATAGCTCAGCGGCAGCGTGCGCGTCTTGGAAGCAAGACGACACGAAGCAGCAACAGGTTCGATCCCCGGGTCCGCGCTTAGAAACCTCCGGGTGTTTAAGCGCGTTATAAATACGTAACTAAGACAAAAAAACACAATTACGCAACTAAGAAAAAACAAACAATTCCTGTAACAGCGCCTCGATGCCTGCGGGCTGTGTGAGCGCTTTATAAATGTAAATAAATAAATAAATAAAAATAAATAAATAAGGATTTGGATATCACATCTCATGTTATCGGAAGGATCTCAGGTTTGGTATTAGAAGTATTGAGATATCACATCTCATGCTATAGGAAGGGTCTCAGGATTGGAATGGGAAGGAGTTGGATATCACATCTCATGCTAAAGGAACGGTCTCAGGTTTGGTAGAAGCATTGAGATATCACATCTCATGCTATAGGAAGGTTCTCAAGATTGGAATGGGAAGGACTTAGATATCACATATCATGTTATAGGGAGGGTCTCATTTTTGATATTAGAAGCATTGAGATATCACATCTCATGCTATCGGAAGTGTCTCAGGATTGGAATGGGAAGGAGCTGGATATCACATCTCATGCTAAAGGAAGGGTCTCAGGTTTGGAACGGGAAGGAGTTGGATATCCGATCTCATGTTATAGGAAGGGTCTCAGGTTTGGTATAAGCATTGAGATATCACATCTCTGCTATCGGAAGTGTCTCAGGATTGGAATGGGAAGGAGTTGGATATCCCCTCTCATGTTATAGGACGGGTCTCAGGATTGTTATTAGAATCATTGAGATATCATATTGCATGCTGTAGGAAGGGTCTAAGGATTGGAATGGGAAGGACTTGGATATCACATCTCATGCTATGGATAGGCTCTCAGGTTTGGAAAGGGAAGGAGTTGGATATCACATTTCATGTTAGAGGAAGGATCTCAGGTTTGGTATTAGAGGCATTGAGATATCACATCTCATGCTATAGGAAGGGTCTCAGGATTGGAATGGGAAGGAGTTGGATATCACATCTCATGCTAAAGGAAGGGTCTCAGGTTTAGTATAAGCATTGAGATATCACATCTCATTCTATAGGAAGGGTCTCAGGATTGGAATGGAAGGAGTTGGATTTCACATCTCATGTTATAGGAAGGATCTCAGGTTTGGTATTAGAAGCATTGAGACATCACATCTCATGCTATAGGAAGGGTCTCAGGATTGGAATGGGAAGGAGTTGGATATCACATCTCATGCTATAGGAAGGGTCTCAGGTTTGGTATAAGCATTGAGATATCACATCTCATGCTATAGGAAGGGTCAGGAGTTGTATATGACATCTCATGCCGTAGGAAGGGTCTCAGGTTTGGTATAAGCATTGAGATATCACATCTCTGCTATCGGAAGGGTCTCAGGATTGCAATGGGAAGGAGTTGGATATCACATCTCATGCTATAGGAAGTGTCTCAAGATTGGAATGAGGACTTGGATATCACATCTCATGCTATAGGGAGGGTCTCAAGTTTGATATTAGAAGCATTGAGATATCACATCTCATGCTATAGGAAGGGTCTCAGGATTGGAATGGCAAGGAGTTGGATATCACATCTCATGCTATAGGAAGGGTCTCAGGTTTGGTATAAGCAGTGAGATATCACATCTCATGCTATAGGAAGTGTCTCAGGATTGGAATGGGAAGGAGTTGGATATCACATCTCATGTTATAGGAAGGATCTCAGGTTTGGTATAAGCATTGAGATATCACATGTTTGCTATCGGAAGGGTCTCAGGATTGGAATGGGAAGGAGTTGGATATTCCCATCTCATGTTATAGGAAGGGTCTCAGGTTTGGTATTAGAAGCATTGAGACATCACATCTCATGCTATAGGAAGGGTCTCAGGATTGAAATGGGAAGGACTTGGATATCACATCTCATGCTATAGGGAGGGTCTCGAGTTTGATATTAGAAGCATTGAGATATCACATCTCATGATATCGGAAGGGTCTCAGGATTGGAATGGGAAGGAGTTGGATATCACATCTCATGATAAAGGAAGGGTCTAAGGTTTGGAAGGGGAAGGATTTGGATATCACATCTCATGTTATAGGACGGGTCTCAGGTTTGGTATTAGAAGCATTGAGATATCAAGTCTCATGGTATAGGAAGAGTCTCAGAATTGGAATGGGAAGGAGTTGGATATCATATCTCAAGCTATAGGAAGGGTCTCAGGATTGGAATGGGAAGGAGTTTGATATCACATCTCATGCCATAGTATGGGTCTCAGGTTTGGTATAAGCATTGGGATATCAAATCTCATGCTATCGGAAGGGTATCAGGATTGGAAATCCAAGGAGTTGGATATCCCATCTCATGCTATAGGAAGGGTCTCAGGTTGGAATGGGAAGGAGTTGGATATCACATCTCATGCTATCGGAAGGGTCTCAGGATTGGAATGGGAAGGAGTTGGATATCACATCTCATGCTATAGGAAGGGTCTCAGGTTTGGAACGGGAAGGAGTTGGATATCACATCTCATGTTATAGGAAGAGTCTCAGGTTTGGTATAAGCATTGAGATATCACATCTCTGCAATCAGAAATGTCTCAGGATTGGGATGGGAAGGAGTTGGATATCACATCTCATGCTATAGGAAGGGTCTCAGGTTTGGAACGGGAAGGAGTTGGATATTGTTAAGAAAGATTTCTGAACTCTGTCCTGGTGGCGCAGAAGTTCAGATGGCCAACCTAATTTCTTGGAACAGGGTAACCTCTGGACAAGCCAGACCAATCAAGGTAGCGATCGCGGCGGTCAAGACTAGGTCTCAAGAGAGGTGAGGGTGACTGAAAGCCCGCAATGAGCACACAAAGCAAGGACACTTACAAACTACTCCAAACAGGTGCTATATTAAAAATATATACACATTTATTCCAAGGCCTTTAAAACAATGACCGTAGCGAGAAATCACAATACAACTCTAGTAAACCAACACATACCATACCAATACAATATATATACAAATACAAACAAGTCTCAAGCGTTAGATGCACGAAATGTGTAGTCCACCTAAAAGGGAAGGAAAACAGGCAGTGCGAAATAATGCTTAGACCCAGTCCGCCTTCAGAGGCACCTAACTAAAAGGAAGTCCGAGCCCTACGAAGAGTGGAGCCTTGTGCTCAAAAGTACCTGCACACGCTGGTGCCAACGGGCAAAAGGGGAGTCTCTTCGAGGGAGATCAGGCAGTTCAGTTTAGTGCACAAACGAAGAAGAACAGTGTTCCGCGACTCAAGCGCAGCCTCCACTGTGGGCAGAAGCAGAGCGCGAGTACGGAAAGGCGTGCTGTTTTGACACAGCGGGGAAAAGCTATGGGCTCCTGCAGGAGGGCGACCAGTTCCTAGCTATGCTACTCACCGGTCCACGATGCAAGCAGACCCAGGCTTCTCCGCGTCAGTTTCAGTCGCTGGCAGGTTCAGAAGAGCAGGGGACGTCTCATCGCCGTGTTTAGTCTGCAGCAGCAGAGTTGAGTAAAAGACGTCCCAAATGAAGGAACCCGCACAGTTTGTTACCACAGCAGGGCAACGGAGCGGCGGTGTGTATCTGAGCCAAATGTACACTACTCACTTCAGACCTGGGAACGCCAAGTGTACGAATCATGTGAGAGTGACAAGGACTCGATATACTACACAACCTGGCGGCGGTTACAGAGCAAGACTCCTGTGTAGGCTGGTCAGTCTGCTGGATGGCCCAGAGACGCTTCCGAAGGCTTACTAGCAGGAGATGGTGAAAATGCCGAGAATAGCTGTCCCCGCTATTCCAAGGGTCGAAGTACCAGTACAGGCCTTCTGGTTCGATCAAAGGTGAAAAGGGTTTCACAAGGCGACAGCAGTGCAGAGGAGCAGTCCTTCAGCGGGACACCAGCGATTCCTCGGTTCAGCCTCTTGGTTGCAGGATACTTGGCTCCTGTATTCCTTCGTTCGTGAGAACTCAGGAGATCGACATGGTAGTGGTGTTTCCAGCCCCCTCTTATCCACGGTTCCCTTCGCGCCAAAACGGAGGGGACCCAATGGGAGATCCGCTCATCAACACTCACACCATTCGTGGACCTATCACGGACCACGGTGGTCCCAGGCATTCTCACCACCCTAGACTCTCTGGCACCCAGGATGTGTATTGGGACCAGACATCCCAGCCCACATCCTGGAGGCACACACAAGACATGTAGAAGCCTGCGAAAGCATCTGTGTTTCGCGGGAAAGCACATGCCCAAATAAGGAAGGCCCCAGGTCGGCTCGACCTGGGGAAGGTGAAGGGAGCAAGACGGTCAGCGGACAGGACAAAGGAGCCTCGTGGTCTGGCCATTTTGGGATCTAGGCCACCATTTTGGGTTAAGCGTGAGAAACGCGCTTAGAACGCCAAAAGGAGCTCAAAACACAAGAAACGATCGCTGCCACCATTCCCGTCCGTGAATCACTTGCACCGATCAGTTACAATCCTGAAAGAGTATCTAGGGCCTGTAGAAGGCTAGAGACCCAAGAGAGCAGTAACTTAGCTTACAGTGCCCTCTTGTGTCATGTTGCACGAAAGCTGCAACATGATACAAGAAACTACGGAAACCAGCGTTTCCTGGTACTGACTGTCTTAAGGGCATGACAGTTTTCCCGTAAGAAAGGAGCGAAAGCCCAGAGGAGTGCGGCAGAAGGCTGCACTTCTCGGGCAAAGTCGAGAACAAGGTGAAAAACAACAGCAAAAAGTTTAGGGGTTGCCACATGGAAGGAAAATTACCTACAATTACGAAATCTTTCCTAACACTCGCCCCTCCCAGACTATGGACAGGGGGAACTAATCCACCCCTGGATGAGTCTCTTGTTCAGGTCGGTTAAACATTCTGCACAACCCATCAGCATTGCTATGTTGGACACCTGGCCTATGCTCAATAGTGAAGTCGAAGCCTTGTAGACTTATGGACCACCTAAGCAACTTTGGATTCTCCCCCTTCATGTTTATTAGCCACTTTAAGGGCTTATGGTCAGTTTGCACAGTGAAGTGGGTCCCATAGAGGTAGGGCCTCAGCTTCCTTATGGCCCACACAACAGAGAAACATTCTTTCTCTACCGTGGACCATCTGAGCTCTCTGTCCTTAAACTGGCGACTAATAAAACCAATAGGGTGTTCCTTACCCTTCTCATCTACTTGCGATAGTACAGCTCCTATCCCAGTGTCAGAGGCGTCCGTCTGCACGATAAAAGGTCTTTGATAATCAGGGGCCCTGAGGACAGGGGCCTGGCACAAGGAGTCTTTTAAGCCATTGAAGGCCTTCTCACACTCGTCGGTCCAAGTTACCTTCTTGGGTTTCTTCAGAGTTGTGAGGGCAGTCAGAGGGGCAGCTATGGTGCCATAGTATGCCACAAAATTGCGGTAATACCCCGTGAGTCCTAAGAAGGCTCTCACTTGGGTTTGTGTAGTGGGGGTAGGCCAGTCTTGTACTGCTTGTACTTTACTGGGTAGAGGCTGTATCCTCCCTCCACCTACTTCATGTCCAAGGTAAAACACTGAGCCTTGTCCAATCTGGCGTTTACTAGCCTTTATGGTCAAGTGTGCTTTCTGAAGAGCCTGGAGCACAATCCCGAGGTGTTTCACATGGTCTTCCCAGGTGGCACTGAAAACTGCTATATCGTCCAGATATGCAAGACCTAATTCGTCCAACCCATTCAAAACATGATGCACAAGCCTCTGGAAAGTGGCAGGTGCATTCTTCAACCCGAACGGCATTACCCGGAATTGGTAAAGGCCGTCTGGAGTAGAAAACGCTGTCTTCTCCTTGGCATGTTCTGCTAAAGCTATTTGCCAATAGCCAGCAGTGAGGTCAAACATGCTGAGGTACTTGGAGGCACCCAAAGTATCCACCAGCTCATCTGTTCGAGGCAAGGGGTGTGCGTCTGTCTTGGTGACAGCATTCAGAGCCCTGTAATCCACGCAGAACCTCATTTCAGAAGTGCCTGCCTTTGGAACGAAAACCACAGGGCTGGACCAAGGACTACTAGAGGGTTCAATCACCCCAAGGTCTAACATCTTGTTGACCTCGGTCTTAATATAAAACCGTACTTTGTCTGACATCCTGTATCCCCTACTTTTGGTAGGTACACTGTCTCCTGTGTCTATGTTATGTTTGCACCAAGGTGTCAAACCAGGCGACTGTGAAAACAGGGGGGAAAACTGCCTAAGCAAACTTTTCACCTCAGCCTGCTGATCAGAAGTCAGGTGAGGGGCCACTCGGACACCCTCAAAGGAGCTATCTGAAGGACCGCTTTGGAACAGGTCGGGGAGAGGTTCAGACTCCTCTTCCTCAACATCTGAAGCCAGTAACAGTGCTGCGATTTCGACTCTTGGGACGAAAGCCTTCAGCCTATTCACGTGAAACACTTTTGGAGCCTGTCCAGGCCTTCCAAGGTCCACTAAATAGTTAACCTCACCCAGGGGCTCCACCACTGTGTAAGGGCCTGACCATGTGTCCTGTAAAGCTCAAGGCCTTATGGGATTCATGATCAGGACTTGCTGACCAGGTGTAAAGTTGATGAGGGAAGCTTTCTGGTCGTACCAATGTTTCACCAGCGCTTGTACTGCCTTCAATTTATCACTAGCCAAGCCCATCAGAAGTACCATCCGTTTTCTGAGCCCTAGCACATAATCAACTACGTTGGTAGTAACAGGGGGAGTGGGCATCTCCCATCCCTCTTTGACTATGGCTAAGGGTCCCCGTGCAGGATGACCAAACAGAAGTTTGAAGGGGCTGAAGCCAACACCCTCCTGTGGTACCTCTCGGTAGGCAAACAGTAAGCATGGTAAAAGAAGATCCCATTGTCTTCTCTGAAGCTTCTCCAGAGCCCCAATCATGCTTTTTAACGTTCTGTTGAAACGTTCCACCAGACCATTGGTCTGGGGGTGTTATGCAGAAGAGAACTTGTAGGTGACCCCACATTCTTTCCACATAACCTGCATATACTTCGACATAAAGTTGCTGCCACGATCTGACACAACTTCTTTAGGGAAGCCAACCCTAGTAAATATGCCAAGTAAAGCTTTTGCAACTGACTTGGCAGTTACAGTTTTCAATGGGATGGCCTCAGGATATCTGGTTGCATGGTCGACCAGCACCAGGATAAACCTATTGCCCGAGGATGTTTGCGGGTCAAGGGGACCAACGATGTCGATCCCTACCCTTTCAAATGGTACCCCCACAACTGGGAGCGGTACCAACGGAGCTTGGAATGTCGAGCCAACCTTACCAGATAACTGGCAGGAGGCACAACTCCTGCAGTGACTTTCTACTTGCACCCCCATCTTGGGCCAGTAGAAGTGCATGGATAACCTTTGCTTGGTCCTCTTAATACCAAGGTGACCAGCAAGGAGCACTTCATGCGCCAACTGCAGGAGGAAGGGCCTAACAGCAAGGGGAACCACCAACCTCCTATGGTCTCCTTCTGTAGACTCTGTGGGCTCACTATACAGGAGTCCACCTTCCCAATAAATCCTATGCGTCCCAGGAGGTTCACCCTCAAGCTGGGAGCAGGCCTGTCTCCTTAGGCCTTCCAGAGATGGGCACTCACGTTGGCCTTTACTGAATTCGTCCCTATCAGGACCTCCTTCAACTAACAAGTCTTTTAGTTCAGGATGGTCGTTGGGGTCAAATACTTCAGGCATCGCCACCTCCTCGTCAGGCCCGGGCGATTGACCAACTTCCTCCACCGCAGTGCTAGGCGAGCTCGGGGGAATATTCTCTTTCCCTCGTCTTGACTTGTTGACTCCTTTCGCCTTGGGTTTCCCCTTCGGCTGGGGCGGCGTATTGGTCTTGGCCAATGCTGCCCGTGCTTGAGACCGTGTGTAGGGTCTTTCGGCAGTGTCTCCTACGAGCCCTAAAGCTCTGAGATCATTACCTAACAAGACCTTTCCCGGGACGTTTCTCTGAATGCTCACTGGAATCCTGACTGCTGTACCATTTAAATTAAGATTTACAGGTATTACTGGGAACATACGGAGTGGGCCGTCAGCCAACTTAGTGGGCATCAGAGTAGCTCTGGCAACTTCCTCTGAGTCTACCAAGGTAGAATCCACTACAGTTCGACTGCACCCACTATCCCTAAGAGCTGGAGTATCTACTCCATTGATCAGCACACTGTCTTTAAAGTAGTGCTTGGTATTATCTGGAATCCTAGCATAAGCCTCTGCGACTTTAGGCTCCCAGGAACCCAGGGAAACTAAAACTACCTCAGCCTCTATCCCGCTGGGAAATGAGTCTGAGGAGAAGGATGCTCCTGTAATCTCTTCTTCCTCGTAGGAGGAGAAGGCCAGATTAGCGGAGTGGACCCCCAAAGGTCTAACCTTACACCGGGGATCCCCCTTCACGTGGTCAGTTGCTCCACAAGCAAAACAAGATCCATTGGGTCTGTTTACATAGGGAGGCTTATTGTAACCAGAGTTCTGTTTCGGAGGCTGACCTCCACTACCCTGTGAGTTCTCTTGTGTCTTACCCTTATTTTTCTTTTTGTGGCCCTTTTGAGAAGAAGATTTATCAGATTCTCCACCCTCCTTATCTTTGGACTTTTTCCCTTCCTCCTGCTTACCAGGATGAGTTTTGTCCTTATGGGACACTCGATGTGACACCCATAAGTCTGCTGCAATGGCCAGCTTCTTAGGATCTATCTCCTTCGAATCGGCCAAATGCTGCTTAAGCTCCGGGGAAGAAGATGCAAAAATGTGTTCCAGCATGACAAGATTTATCATGCCTTCGAAGGTAGAAACCTTATAACCTTCGACCCAGCCAGTTAAGTTTTTCAAGGATTCAGTGACATAAGATACCCAAGTACCACCTTCCTTTTTCTTATACTCTATGAATCGTTTCAAATATTGGGCCGGAGTCTTCCCAAACTTTAAAATGAGAGTTTGCTTTAACATTGCGAAATCAGCTCGCTCAGCCTTCGACATTTCCATAATGGCACTACAGCCAGAATGGGGCAGTCTGCTGAGTAACCAGGCAATCTTATCAGCATTGTCAACTTGTTGAACTTCGCATGCATACTCAAACGCATTCAGCCAGTCCATAATGTCATTCCTTTCCTCATACACACTGACCAGATATTTCGGAAACCATGGATGAGAGGAGGCCCCAGACCCATGTCCAGGACCCTTGGACCCATTTGCAACCTGAAGCTTGGCCAGTTCCAACTGGTGATCCCTGTCTTTCTGTTTTTCTGACTGTTCGATTTTTAGTTTGGCTATGCTGAATTCAAGCTCCTTCTGCCTAAACCGCAGCTCTTGCTTCTTGAATTCAAGCATAGCCTCCCCATCAACACTGGCAGAGGAAACATTAGACATCTCATCCTCCCTGTCCTCGTGGTCGCGGTGGATCAGTGCAGCGGCAGAACCATTGGTTCTACCAGTGAGAGCAGCCCCACCTCCTTCCGCACTGTCCTCAGAAGTTATAGCGTCAAGCTGCGCTTCTTGCCACGCTACGATTCTTTGGATCATATCGAATTTCGTGCCTTGAGAGGAAACACCTCTCTCCGCACACATCTTTTTCAATGTTTCTGATTTGGAAGCATTTAAAGTTAACAAGGTATTTGTTTCCATACTGTTAGATAGGACTATGGCCTTTTTAAAGTTATACTACAACAATTCACTACGTGTCCTGGTAGGAATAACTTGAAATGCCTTAGTTCGTGCGCAACACTGGATACCTTCAGTGGTATCCCACCGCTGTACACCAATCTGTTAAGACGGATTTCTGAACTCTGTCCTGGTGGCGCAGAAGTTCAGAAGGCCAACCTAATTACTTGGAACAGGGTAACCTCTGGACAAGCCAGACCAATCAAGGTAGCGATCGCGGCGGTCAAGACTTGGTCTCAAGAGGGGTGAGGGTGACTGAAAGCCTGCAATGAGCACACAAAGCAAGGACACTTACAAACTACTCCAAACAGGTGCTATATTAAAAATATATACACATTTATTCCAAGGCCTTTAAAACAATGACCGTAGCGAGAAATCACAATACAACTCTAGTAAACCAACACATACCATACCAATACAATATATATACAAATACAAACAAGTCTCAAGCGTTAGATGCACGAAATGTGTAGTCCACCTAAAAGGGAAGGAAAACAGGCAGTGCGAAATAATGCTTAGACCCAGTCCGCCTTCAGAGGCACCTAACTAAAAAGAAGTCCGAGCCCTACGAAGAGGCCTTGTGCTCAAAAGTACCTGCACACGCTGGTGCCAACGGGCAAAAGGGGAGTCTCTTCGAGGGAGATCAGGCAGTTCAGTTTAGTGCACAAACGAAGAAGAACAGTGTTCCGCGACTCAAGCGCAGCCTCCACTGTGGGCAGAAGCAGAGCGCGAGTACGGAAAGGCGTGCTGTTTTGACACAGCGGGGAAAAGCTATGGGCTCCTGCAGGAGGGCGACCAGTTCCTAGCTATGCTACTCACCGGTCCACGATGCAAGCAGACCCAGGCTTCTCTGCGTCAGTTTCAGTCGCTGGCAGGTTCAGAAGAGCAGGGGACGTCTCATCGCCGTGTTTAGTCTGCAGCAGCAGAGTTGAGTAAAAGACGTCCCAAACGAAGGAACCCGCACAGTTTGTTACCACAGCAGGGCAACGGAGCGGCGGTGTGTATCTGAGCCAAATGTACACTACTCACTTCAGACCTGGGAACGCCAAGTGTACGAATCATGTGAGAGTGACAAGGACTCGATATACTACACAACCTGGCGGCGGTTACAGAGCAAGACTCCTGTGTAGGCTGGTCAGTCTGCTGGATGGCCCAGAGACGCTTCCGAAGGCTTACTAGCAGGAGATGGTGAAAATGCCGAGAATAGCTGTCCCCGCTATTCCAAGGGTCGAAGTACCAGTACAGGCCTTCTGGTTCGATCAAAGGTGAAAAGGGTTTCACAAGGCGACAGCAGTGCAGAGGAGCAGTCCTTCAGCGGGTCACCAGCGATTCCTCGGTTCAGCCTCTTGGTTGCAGGATACTTGGCTCCTGTATTCCTTCGTTCGTGAGAACTCAGGAGATCGACATGGTAGTGGTGTTTCCAGCCCCCTCTTATCCACGGTTCCCTTCGCGCCAAAACGGAGGGGACCCAATGGGAGATCCGCTCATCAACACTCACACCATTCATGGACCTATCACGGACCACGGTGGTCCCAGGCATTCACACCACCATAGACTCTCTGGCACCCAGGATGTGTATTGGGACCAGACATCCCAGCCCACATCCTGGAGGCACACACAAGACATGTAGAAGCCTGCGAAAGCATCTGTGTTTCGCGGGAAAGCACATGCCCAAATAAGGAAGGCCCCAGGTCGGCTCGACCTGGGGAAGGTGAAGGGAGCAAGACGGTCAGCGGACAGGACAAAGGAGCCTCGTGGTCTGGCCATTTTGGGATCTAGGCCACCATTTTGGGTTAAGCGCGAGAAACGCGCTTAGAACGCCAAAAGGAGCTCAAAACACAAGAAACGATCGCTGTCACCATTCCCGTCCGTGAATCACTTGCACCGATCAGTTACAATCCTGAAAGAGTATCTAGGGCCTGTAGAAGGCTAGAGACCCAAGAGAGCAGTAACTTAGCTTACAGTGCCCTCTTGTGTCATGTTGCACGAAAGCTGCAACATGATACAAGAAACTACGGAAACCAGCGTTTCCTGGTACTGACTGTCTTAAGGGCATGACAGTTTCCCCGTAAGAAAGGAGCGAAAGCCCAGAGGAGTGCGGCAGAAGGCTGCACTTCTCTGGCAAAGTCGAGAACAAGGTGAAAAACAACAGCAAAAAGTTTAGGGGTTGCCACATGGAAGGAAAATTACCTACAATTACGAAATCTTTCCTAACACTCGCCCCTCCCAGACTATGGACAGGGGGAACTAATCCACCCCTGGATGAGTCTCTTGTTCAGGTCGGTTAAACATTCTGCACAACCCATCAGCATTGCTATGTTGGACACCTGGCCTATGCTCAATAGTGAAGTCGAAGCCTTGTAGACTTATGGACCACCTAAGCAACTTTGGATTCTCCCCCTTCATGTTTATTAGCCACTTTAAGGGCTTATGGTCAGTTTGCACAGTGAAGTGGGTCCCATAGAGGTAGGGCCTCAGCTTCCTTAGGGCCCACACAACAGAGAAACATTCTTTCTCTACCGTGGACCATCTGAGCTCTCTGTCCTTAAACTGGCGACTAATAAAACCAATAGGGTGTTCCTTACCCTTCTCATCTACTTGCGATAGTACAGCTCCTATCCCAGTGACAGAGGCGTCCGTCTGCACGATAAAAGGTCTTTGATAATCAGGGGCCCTGAGGACAGGGGCCTGGCACAAGGAGTCTTTTAAGCCATTGAAGGCCTTCTCACACTCGTCGGTCCAAGTTACCTTCTTGGGTTTCTTCAGAGTTGTGAGGGCAGTCAGAGGGGCAGCTATGGTGCCATAGTCTGCCACAAAATTGCGGTAATACCCCGTGAGTCCTAAGAAGGCTCTCACTTGGGTTTGTGTAGTGGGGGTAGGCCAGTCTTGTACTGCTTGTACTTTACTGGGTAGAGGCTGTATCCTCCCTCCACCTACTTCATGTCCAAGGTAAAACACTGAGCCTTGTCCAATCTGGCGTTTACTAGCCTTTATGGTCAAGTGTGCTTTCTGAAGAGCCTGGAGCAAAATCCCGAGGTGTTTCACATGGTCTTCCCAGGTGGCACTGAAAACTGCTATATCGTCCAGATATGCAAGACAGAATTCGTCCAACCCATTCAAAACATGATGCACAAGCCTCTGGAAAGTGGCAGGTGCATTCTTCAACCCGAACGGCATTACCCGGAATTAGTAAAGGCCGTCTGGAGTAGAAAACGCTGTCTTCTCCTTGGCATGTTCTGCTAAAGCTATTTGCCAATAGCCAGCAGTGAGGTCAAACATGCTGAGGTACTTGGAGGCACCCAAAGTATCCACCAGCTCATCTGTTCGAGGCAAGGGTGTGCATCTGTCTTGGTGACAGCATTCAGAGCCCTGTAATCCATGCAGAACCTCAATTCAGAAGTGCCTGCCTTTGGAACGAAAACCACAGGGCTGGACCAAGGACTACTAGAGGGTTCAATCACCCCAAGGTCTAACATCTTGTTGACCTCGGTCTTAATATAAGACCGTACTTTGTCTGACATCCTGTATCCCCTACTTTTGGTAGGTACACTGTCTCCTGTGTCTATGTTATGTTTGCACCAAGGTGTCAAACCAGGCGACTGTGAAAACAGGGGGGAAAACTGCCTAAGCAAACTTTTCACCTCAGCCTGCTGATCAGAAGTCAGGTGTGGGGCCACTTGGACACCCTCAAAGGAGCTATCTGAAGGACCGCTTTGGAACAGGTCGGGGAGAGGTTCAGACTCCTCTTCCTCAACATCTGAAGCCAGTAACAGTGCTGCGATTTCGACTCTTGGGACGAAAGCATTCAGCCTATTCACGTGAAACACTTTTGGAGCCTGTCCAGGCCTTCCAAGGTCCACTAAATAGTTAACCTCACCCAGGGGCTCCACCACTGTGTAAGGGCCTGACCATTTGTCCTGTAAAGCTCAAGGCCTTATGGGATTCATGATCAGGACTTGCTGACCAGGTGTAAAGTTGATGAGGGAAGCTTTCTGGTCGTACCAATGTTTCACCAGCGCTTGTACTGCCTTCAATTTATCACTAGCCAAGCCCATCAGAAGTACCATCCGTTTTCTGAGCCCTAGCACATAATCAACTACGTTGGTAGTAACAGGGGGAGTGGGCATCTCCCATCCCTCTCTGACTATGGCTAAGGGTCACCGTGCAGGATGACCAAACAGAAGTTTGAAGGGGCTGAAGCCAACACCCTCCTGTGGTACCTCTCGGTAGGCAAACAGTAAGCATGGTAAAAGAAGATCCCATTGTCTTCTCTGAAGCTTCTCCAGAGCCCCAATCATGCTTTTTAACGTTCTGTTGAAACGTTCCACCAGACCATTGGTCTGGGGGTGTTATGCAGAAGAGAACTTGTAGGTGACCCCACATTCTTTCCACATAGCCTGCATATACTTCGACATAAAGTTGCTGCCACGATCTGACACAACTTCTTTAGGGAAGCCAACCCTAGTAAATATGCCAAGTAAAGCTTTTGCAACTGACTTGGCAGTTACAGTTTTCAATGGGATGGCCTCAGGATATCTGGTTGCATGGTCGACCAGCACCAGGATAAACCTATTGCCCGAGGATGTTTGCGGGTCAAGGGGACCAACTATGTCGATCCCTACCCTTTCAAATGGTACCCCCACAACTGGGAGCGGTACCAACGGAGCTTGGAATGTCGAGCCAACCTTACCAGATAACTGGCAGGAGGCACAACTCCTGCAGTGACTTTCTACTTGCACCCCCATCTTGGGCCAGTAGAAGTGCATGGATAACCTTTGCTTGGTCCTCTTAATACCAAGGTGACCAGCAAGGAGCACTTCATGCGCCAACTGCAGGAGGAAGGGCCTAACAGCAAGGGGAACCACCAACCTCCTATGGTCTCCTTCTGTAGACTCTGTGGGCTCACTATACAGGAGTCCACCTTCCCAATAAATCCTATGCGTCCCAGGAGGTTCACCCTCAAGCTGGGAGCAGGCCTGTCTCCTTAGGCCTTCCAGAGATGGGCACTCACGTTGGCCTTTACTGAATTCGTCCCTATCAGGACCTCCTTCAACTAACAAGTCTTTTAGTTCAGGATGGTCGTTGGGGTCAAATACTTCAGGCATCGCCACCTCCTCGTCAGGCCCGGGCGATTGACCAACTTCCTCCACCGCAGTGCTAGGCGAGCTCGGGGGAATATTCTCTTTCCCTCGTCTTGACTTGTTGACTCCTTTCGCCTTGGGTTTCCCCTTCGGCTGGGGCGGGGTATTGGTCTTGGCCAATGCTGCCCGTGCTTGAGACCGTGTTTAGGGTCTTTCGGCAGTGTCTCCTACGAGCCCTAAAGCTCTGAGATCATTACCTAACAAGACCTTTCCCGGGACGTTTCTCTGAATGCTCACTGGAATCCTGACTGCTGTACCATTTAAATTAAGATTTACAGGTATTACTGGGAACATACGGAGTGGGCCGTCAGCCAACTTAGTGGGCATCAGAGTAGCTCTGGCAACTTCCTCTGAGTCTACCAAGGTAGAATCCACTACAGTTCGACTGCACCCACTATCCCTAAGAGCTGGAGTATCTACTCCATTGATCAGCACACTGTCTTTAAAGTAGTGCTTGGTATTATCTGGAATCCTAGCATAAGCCTCTGCGACTTTAGGCTCCCAGGAACCCAGGGAAACTAAAACTACCTCAGCCTCTATCCCGCTGGGAAATGAGTCTGAGGAGAAGGATGCTCCTGTAATCTCTTCTTCCTCGTAGGAGGAGAAGGCCAGATTAGCGGAGTGGACCCCCAAAGGTCTAACCTTACACCGGGGATCCCCCTTCACGTGGTCAGTTGCTCCACAAGCAAAACAAGATCCATTGGGTCTGTTTACATAGGGAGGCTTATTGTAACCAGAGTTCTGTTTCGGAGGCTGACCTCCACTACCCTGTGAGTTCTCTTGTGTCTTACCCTTATTTTTCTTTTTGTGGCCCTTTTGAGAAGAAGATTTATCAGATTCTCCACCCTCCTTATCTTTGGACTTTTTCCCTTCCTCCTGCTTACCAGGATGAGTTTTGTCCTTATGGGACACTCGATGTGACACCCATAAGTCTGCTGCAATGGCCAGCTTCTTAGGATCTATCTCCTTCGAATCGGCCAAATGCTGCTTAAGCTCCGGGGAAGAAGATGCAAAAATGTGTTCCAGCATGACAAGATTTATCATGCCTTCGAAGGTAGAAACCTTATAACCTTCGACCCAGCCAGTTAAGTTTTTCAAGGATTCAGTGACATAAGATACCCAAGTACCACCTTCCTTTTTCTTATACTCTATGAATCGTTTCAAATATTGGGCCGGAGTCTTCCCAAACTTTAAAATGAGAGTTTGCTTTAACATTGCGAAATCAGCTCGCTCAGCCTTCGACATTTCCATAATGGCACTACAGCCAGAATGGGGCAGTCTGCTGAGTAACCAGGCAATCTTATCAGCATTGTCAACTTGTTGAACTTCGCATGCATACTCAAACGCATTCAGCCAGTCCATAATGTCATTCCTTTCCTCATACACACTGACCAGATATTTCGGAAACCATGGATGAGAGGAGGCCCCAGACCCATGTCCAGGACCCTTGGACCCATTTGCAACCTGAAGCTTGGCCAGTTCCAACTGGTGATCCCTGTCTTTCTGTTTTTCTGACTGTTCGATTTTTAGTTTGGCTATGCTGAATTCAAGCTCCTTCTGCCTAAACCGCAGCTCTTGCTTCTTGAATTCAAGCATAGCCTCCCCATCAACACTGGCAGAGGAAACATTAGACATCTCATCCTCCCTGTCCTCGTGGTCGTGGTGGATCAGTGCAGCGGCAGAACCATTGGTTCTACCAGTGAGAGCAGCCCCACCTCCTTCCGCACTGTCCTCAGAAGTTATAGCGTCAAGCTGCGCTTCTTGCCACGCTACGATTCTTTGGATCATATCGAATTTCGTGCCTTGAGAGGAAACACCTCTCTCCGCACACATCTTTTTCAATGTTTCTGATATGGAAGCATTTAAAGTTAACAAGGTATTTGTTTCCATACTGTTAGATAGGACTATGGCCTTTTTAAAGTTATACTACAACAATTCACTACGTGTCCTGGTAGGAATAACTTGAAATGCCTTAGTTCGTGCGCAACACTGGATACCTTCAGTGGTATCCCACCGCTGTACACCAATCTGTTAAGACGGATTTCTGAACTCTGTCCTGGTGGCGCAGAAGTTCAGAAGGCCAACCTAATTACTTGGAACAGGGTAACCTCTGGACAAGCCAGACCAATCAAGGTAGCGATCGCGGCGGTCAAGACTAGGTCTCAAGAGGGGTGAGGGTGACTGAAAGCCTGCAATGAGCACACAAAGCAAGGACACTTACAAACTACTCCAAACAGGTGCTATATTAAAAATATATACACATTTATTCCAAGGCCTTTAAAACAATGACCGTAGCGAGAAATCACAATACAACTCTAGTAAACCAACACATACCATACCAATACAATATATATACAAATACAAACAAGTCTCAAGCGTTAGATGCACGAAATGTGTAGTCCACCTAAAAGGGAAGGAAAACAGGCAGTGCGAAATAATGCTTAGACCCAGTCCGCCTTCAGAGGCACCTAACTAAAAGGAAGTCCGAGCCCTACGAAGAGGCCTTGTGCTCAAAAGTACCTGCACACGCTGGTGCCAACGGGCAAAAGGGGAGTCTCTTCGAGGGAGATCAGGCAGTTCAGTTTAGTGCACAAACGAAGAAGAACAGTGTTCCGCGACTCAAGCGCAGCCTCCACTGTGGGCAGAAGCAGAGCGCGAGTACGGAAAGGCGTGCTGTTTTGACACAGCGGGGAAAAGCTATGGGCTCCTGCAGGAGGGCGAACAGTTCCTAGCTATGCTACTCACCGGTCCACGATGCAAGCAGACCCAGGCTTCTCTGCGTCAGTTTCAGTCGCTGGCAGGTTCAGAAGAGCAGGGGACGTCTCATCGCCGTGTTTAGTCTGCAGCAGCAGAGTTGAGTAAAAGACGTCCCAAACGAAGGAACCCGCACAGTTTGTTACCACAGCAGGGCAACGGAGCGGCGGTGTGTATCTGAGCCAAATGTACACTACTCACTTCAGACCTGGGAACGCCAAGTGTACGAATCATGTGAGAGTGACAAGGACTCGATATACTACACAACCTGGCGGCGGTTACAGAGCAAGACTCCTGTGTAGGCTGGTCAGTCTGCTGGATGGCCCAGAGACGCTTCCGAAGGCTTACTAGCAGGAGATGGTGAAAATGCCGAGAATAGCTGTCCCCGCTATTCCAAGGGTCGAAGTACCAGTACAGGCCTTCTGGTTCGATCAAAGGTGAAAAGGGTTTCACAAGGCGACAGCAGTGCAGAGGAGCAGTCCTTCAGCGGGTCACCAGCGATTCCTCGGTTCAGCCTCTTGGTTGCAGGATACTTGGCTCCTGTATTCCTTCGTTCGTGAGAACTCAGGAGATCGACATGGTAGTGGTGTTTCCAGCCCCCTCTTATCCACGGTTCCCTTCGCGCCAAAACGGAGGGGACCCAATGGGAGATCCGCTCATCAACACTCACACCATTCGTGGACCTATCACGGACCACGGTGGTCCCAGGCATTCACACCACCCTAGACTCTCTGGCACCCAGGATGTGTATTGGGACCAGACATCCCAGCCCACATCCTGGAGGCACACACAAGACATGTAGAAGCCTGCGAAAGCATCTGTGTTTCGCGGGAAAGCACATGCCCAAATAAGGAAGGCCCCAGGTCGGCTCGACCTGGGGAAGGTGAAGGGAGCAAGACGGTCAGCGGACAGGACAAAGGAGCCTCGTGGTCTGGCCATTTTGGGATCTAGGCCACCATTTTGGGTTAAGCGCGAGAAACGCGCTTAGAACGCCAAAAGGAGCTCAAAACACAAGAAACGATCGCTGTCACCATTCCCGTCCGTGAATCACTTGCACCGATCAGTTACAATCCTGAAAGAGTATCTAGGGCCTGTAGAAGGCTAGAGACCCAAGAGAGCAGTAACTTAGCTTACAGTGCCCTCTTGTGTCATGTTGCACGAAAGCTGCAACATGATACAAGAAACTACGGAAACCAGCATTTCCTGGTACTGACTGTCTTAAGGGCATGACAGTTTCCCCGTAAGAAAGGAGCGAAAGCCCAGAGGAGTGCGGCAGAAGGCTGCACTTCTCGGGCAAAGTCGAGAACAAGGTGAAAAACAACAGCAAAAAGTTTAGGGGTTGCCACATGGAAGGAAAATTACCTACAATTACGAAATCTTTCCTAACACTCGCCCCTCCCAGACTATGGACAGGGGGAACTAATCCACCCCTGGATGAGTCTCTTGTTCAGGTCGGTTAAACATTCTGCACAACCCATCAGCATTGCTATGTTGGACACCTGGCCTATGCTCAATAGTGAAGTCGAAGCCTTGTAGACTTATGGACCACCTAAGCAACTTTGGATTCTCCCCCTTCATGTTTATTAGCCACTTTAAGGGCTTATGGTCAGTTTGCACAGTGAAGTGGGTCCCATAGAGGTAGGGCCTCAGCTTCCTTAGGGCCCACACAACAGAGAAACATTCTTTCTCTACCGTGGACCATCTGAGCTCTCTGTCCTTAAACTGGCGACTAATAAAACCAATAGGGTGTTCCTTACCCTTCTCATCTACTTGCGATAGTACAGCTCCTATCCCAGTGTCAGAGGCGTCCATCTGCACGATAAAAGGTCTTTGATAATCAGGGGCCCTGAGGACAGGGGCCTGGCACAAGGAGTCTTTTAAGCCATTGAAGGCCTTCTCACACTCGTCGGTCCAAGTTACCTTCTTGGGTTTCTTCAGAGTTGTGAGGGCAGTCAGAGGGGCAGCTATGGTGCCATAGTCTGCCACAAAATTGCGGTAATACCCCGTGAGTCCTAAGAAGGCTCTCACTTGGGTTTGTGTAGTGGGGGTAGGCCAGTCTTGTACTGCTTGTACTTTACTGGGTAGAGGCTGTATCCTCCCTCCACCTACTTCATGTCCAAGGTAAAACACTGAGCCTTGTCCAATCTGGCGTTTACTAGCCTTTATGGTCAAGTGTGCTTTCTGAAGAGCCTGGAGCAAAATCCCGAGGTGTTTCACATGGTCTTCCCAGGTGGCACTGAAAACTGCTATATCGTCCAGATATGCAAGACAGAATTCGTCCAACCCATTCAAAACATGATGCACAAGCCTCTGGAAAGTGGCAGGTGCATTCTTCAACCCGAACGGCATTACCCGGAATTAGTAAAGGCCGTCTGGAGTAGAAAACGCTGTCTTCTCCTTGGCATGTTCTGCTAAAGCTATTTGCCAATAGCCAGCAGTGAGGTCAAACATGCTGAGGTACTTGGAGGCACCCAAAGTATCCACCAGCTCATCTGTTCGAGGCAAGGGTGTGCATCTGTCTTGGTGACAGCATTCAGAGCCCTGTAATCCATGCAGAACCTCAATTCAGAAGTGCCTGCCTTTGGAACGAAAACCACAGGGCTGGACCAAGGACTACTAGAGGGTTCAATCACCCCAAGGTCTAACATCTTGTTGACCTCGGTCTTAATATAAGACCGTACTTTGTCTGACATCCTGTATCCCCTACTTTTGGTAGGTACACTGTCTCCTGTGTCTATGTTATGTTTGCACCAAGGTGTCAAACCAGGCGACTGTGAAAACAGGGGGGAAAACTGCCTAAGCAAACTTTTCACCTCAGCCTGCTGATCAGAAGTCAGGTGAGGGGCCACTTGGACACCCTCAAAGGAGCTATCTGAAGGACCGCTTTGGAACAGGTCGGGGAGAGGTTCAGACTCCTCTTCCTCAACATCTGAAGCCAGTAACAGTGCTGCGATTTCGACTCTTGGGACGAAAGCCTTCAGCCTATTCACGTGAAACACTTTTGGAGCCTGTCCAGGCCTTCCAAGGTCCACTAAATAGTTAACCTCACCCAGGGGCTCCACCACTGTGTAAGGGCCTGACCATTTGTCCTGTAAAGCTCAAGGCCTTATGGGATTCATGATCAGGACTTGCTGACCAGGTGTAAAGTTGATGAGGGAAGCTTTCTGGTCGTACCAATGTTTCACCAGCGCTTGTACTGCCTTCAATTTATCACTAGCCAAGCCCATCAGAAGTACCATCCGTTTTCTGAGCCCTAGCACATAATCAACTACGTTGGTAGTAACAGGGGGAGTGGGCATCTCCCATCCCTCTCTGACTATGGCTAAGGGTCACCGTGCAGGATGACCAAACAGAAGTTTGAAGGGGCTGAAGCCAACACCCTCCTGTGGTACCTCTCGGTAGGCAAACAGTAAGCATGGTAAAAGAAGATCCCATTGTCTTCTCTGAAGCTTCTCCAGAGCCCCAATCATGCTTTTTAACGTTCTGTTGAAACGTTCCACCAGACCATTGGTCTGGGGGTGTTATGCAGAAGAGAACTTGTAGGTGACCCCACATTCTTTCCACATAGCCTGCATATACTTCGACATAAAGTTGCTGCCACGATCTGACACAACTTCTTTAGGGAAGCCAACCCTAGTAAATATGCCAAGTAAAGCTTTTGCAACTGACTTGGCAGTTACAGTTTTCAATGGGATGGCCTCAGGATATCTGGTTGCATGGTCGACCAGCACCAGGATAAACCTATTGCCCGAGGATGTTTGCGGGTCAAGGGGACCAACTATGTCGATCCCTACCCTTTCAAATGGTACCCCCACAACTGGGAGCGGTACCAACGGAGCTTGGAATGTCGAGCCAACCTTACCAGATAACTGGCAGGAGGCACAACTCCTGCAGTGACTTTCTACTTGCACCCCCATCTTGGGCCAGTAGAAGTGCATGGATAACCTTTGCTTGGTCCTCTTAATACCAAGGTGACCAGCAAGGAGCACTTCATGCGCCAACTGCAGGAGGAAGGGCCTAACAGCAAGGGGAACCACCAACCTCCTATGGTCTCCTTCTGTAGACTCTGTGGGCTCACTATACAGGAGTCCACCTTCCCAATAAATCCTATGCGTCCCAGGAGGTTCACCCTCAAGCTGGGAGCAGGCCTGTCTCCTTAGGCCTTCCAGAGATGGGCACTCACGTTGGCCTTTACTGAATTCGTCCCTATCAGGACCTCCTTCAACTAACAAGTCTTTTAGTTCAGGATGGTCGTTGGGGTCAAATACTTCAGGCATCGCCACCTCCTCGTCAGGCCCGGGCGATTGACCAACTTCCTCCACCGCAGTGCTAGGCGAGCTCGGGGGAATATTCTCTTTCCCTCGTCTTGACTTGTTGACTCCTTTCGCCTTGGGTTTCCCCTTCGGCTGGGGCGGGGTATTGGTCTTGGCCAATGCTGCCCGTGCTTGAGACCGTGTGTAGGGTCTTTCGGCAGTGTCTCCTACGAGCCCTAAAGCTCTGAGATCATTACCTAACAAGACCTTTCCCGGGACGTTTCTCTGAATGCTCACTGGAATCCTGACTGCTGTACCATTTAAATTAAGATTTACAGGTATTACTGGGAACATACGGAGTGGGCCGTCAGCCAACTTAGTGGGCATCAGAGTAGCTCTGGCAACTTCCTCTGAGTCTACCAAGGTAGAATCCACTACAGTTCGACTGCACCCACTATCCCTAAGAGCTGGAGTATCTACTCCATTGATCAGCACACTGTCTTTAAAGTAGTGCTTGGTATTATCTGGAATCCTAGCATAAGCCTCTGCGACTTTAGGCTCCCAGGAACCCAGGGAAACTAAAACTACCTCAGCCTCTATCCCGCTGGGAAATGAGTCTGAGGAGAAGGATGCTCCTGTAATCTCTTCTTCCTCGTAGGAGGAGAAGGCCAGATTAGCGGAGTGGACCCCCAAAGGTCTAACCTTACACCGGGGATCCCCCTTCACGTGGTCAGTTGCTCCACAAGCAAAACAAGATCCATTGGGTCTGTTTACATAGGGAGGCTTATTGTAACCAGAGTTCTGTTTCGGAGGCTGACCTCCACTACCCTGTGAGTTCTCTTGTGTCTTACCCTTATTTTTCTTTTTGTGGCCCTTTTGAGAAGAAGATTTATCAGATTCTCCACCCTCCTTATCTTTGGACTTTTTCCCTTCCTCCTGCTTACCAGGATGAGTTTTGTCCTTATGGGACACTCGATGTGACACCCATAAGTCTGCTGCAATGGCCAGCTTCTTAGGATCTATCTCCTTCGAATCGGCCAAATGCTGCTTAAGCTCCGGGGAAGAAGATGCAAAAATGTGTTCCAGCATGACAAGATTTATCATGCCTTCGAAGGTAGAAACCTTATAACCTTCGACCCAGCCAGTTAAGTTTTTCAAGGATTCAGTGACATAAGATACCCAAGTACCACCTTCCTTTTTCTTATACTCTATGAATCGTTTCAAATATTGGGCCGGAGTCTTCCCAAACTTTAAAATGAGAGTTTGCTTTAACATTGCGAAATCAGCTCGCTCAGCCTTCGACATTTCCATAATGGCACTACAGCCAGAATGGGGCAGTCTGCTGAGTAACCAGGCAATCTTATCAGCATTGTCAACTTGTTGAACTTCGCATGCATACTCAAACGCATTCAGCCAGTCCATAATGTCATTCCTTTCCTCATACACACTGACCAGATATTTCGGAAACCATGGATGAGAGGAGGCCCCAGACCCATGTCCAGGACCCTTGGACCCATTTGCAACCTGAAGCTTGGCCAGTTCCAACTGGTGATCCCTGTCTTTCTGTTTTTCTGACTGTTCGATTTTTAGTTTGGCTATGCTGAATTCAAGCTCCTTCTGCCTAAACCGCAGCTCTTGCTTCTTGAATTCAAGCATAGCCTCCCCATCAACACTGGCAGAGGAAACATTAGACATCTCATCCTCCCTGTCCTCGTGGTCGCGGTGGATCAGTGCAGCGGCAGAACCATTGGTTCTACCAGTGAGAGCAGCCCCACCTCCTTCCGCACTGTCCTCAGAAGTTATAGCGTCAAGCTGCGCTTCTTGCCACGATACGATTCTTTGGATCATATCGAATTTCGTGCCTTGAGAGGAAACACCTCTCTCCGCACACATCTTTTTCAATGTTTCTGATTTGGAAGCATTTAAAGTTAACAAGGTATTTGTTTCCATACTGTTAGATAGGACTATGGCCTTTTTAAAGTTATACTACAACAATTCACTACGTGTCCTGGTAGGAATAACTTGAAATGCCTTAGTTCGTGCGCAACACTGGATACCTTCAGTGGTATCCCACCGCTGTACACCAATTTGTTAAGACGGATTTCTGAACTCTGTCCTGGTGGCGCAGAAGTTCAGAAGGCCAACCTAATTACTTGGAACAGGGTAACCTCTGGACAAGCCAGACCAATCAAGGTAGCGATCGCGGCGGTCAAGACTAGGTCTCAAGAGGGGTGAGGGTGACTGAAAGCCTGCAATGAGCACACAAAGCAAGGACACTTACAAACTACTCCAAACAGGTGCTATATTAAAAATATATACACATTTATTCCAAGGCCTTTAAAACAATGACCGTAACGAGAAATCACAATACAACTCTAGTAAACCAACACATACCATACCAATACAATATATATACAAATACAAACAAGTCTCAAGCGTTAGATGCACGAAATGTGTAGTCCACCTAAAAGGGAAGGAAAACAGGCAGTGCGAAATAATGCTTAGACCCAGTCCGCCTTCAGAGGCACCTAACTAAAAGGAAGTCCGAGCCCTACGAAGAGTGGAGCCTTGTGCTCAAAAGTACCTGCACACGCTGGTGCCAACGGGCAAAAGGGGAGTCTCTTCGAGGGAGATCAGGCAGTTCAGTTTAGTGCACAAACGACGAAGAACAGTGTTCCGCGACTCAAGCGCAGCCTCCACTGTGGGCAGAAGCAGAGCGCGAGTACGGAAAGGCGTGCTGTTTTGACACAGCGGGGAAAAGCTATGGGCTCCTGCAGGAGGGCGACCAGTTCCTAGCTATGCTACTCACCGGTCCCCGATGCAAGCAGACCCAGGCTTCTCCGCGTCAGTTTCAGTCGCTGGCAGGTTCAGAAGAGCAGGGGACGTCTCATCGTCGTGTTGAGTCTGCAGCAGCAGAGTTGAGTAAAAGACGTCCCAAACGAAGGAACCCGCACAGTTTGTTACCACAGCAGGGCAACGGAGCGGCCGTGTGTATCTGAGCCAAATGTACACTACTCACTTCAGACCTGGGAACGCCAAGTGTACGAATCGTGTGAGAGTGACAAGGACTCGATATACTATACAACCTGGTGGCAGTTACAGAGCAAGACTCCTGTGTAGGCTGGTCAGTCTGCTGGATGGCCCAGAGACACTTCCGAAGGCTTACTAGCAGGAGCTGGTGAAGATGCCGAGAATAGCTGTCCCCGCTATTCCAAGGGTCGAAGTACTAGTACAGGCCTTCTGGTTCGATCAAAGGTGAAAAGGGTTTCACAAGGTGACAGCAGTGCAGAGGAGCAGTCCTTCAGCGGGTCACCAGCGATTCCTCGGTTCAGCCTCTTGGTTGCAGGATACTTGGCTCCTGTATTCCTTCGTTCGTGAGAACTCAGGAGATCGACATGGTAGTGGTGTTTCCAGCCCCCTCTTATCCACGGTTCCCTTCACGCCAAAACGGTGGGGACCCAATGGGAGATCCGCTCATCAACACTCACAGCATTCGTGGACCTATCACGGACCACGGTGGTCCCAGGCATTCAAACGGGACCAGACATCCCAGCCCACATCCTGGAGGCACACACAAGACATGTAGAAGCCCGCGAAAGCACCTGTGTTTCGCGGGAAAGTACATGCCCAAATATGGAAGGCCCCGGGTCGGCTCGACCTGGGGAAGTTGAAGGGAGCAAGACGGTCAGCGGACAGGACAAAGGAGCCTCGTGGTCTGGCCATTTTGGGAGCCACGCCACCATTTTGGCTTAAGTGCGAGAAACGCGCTTAGAACGCCAAAAGGAGCTCAAAACACAAGAAACGATTGCTGCCACCATTCCCGTCCGTGAATCACTTGCACCGATCAGTTACAATCCTGAAAGAGTATCTAGGGCCTGTAGAAGGCTAGAATCCCAAGAGAGCAGTAACTTAGCTTACAGTGCCCTCTTGTGTCATGTTGCACGAAAGCCGCAACATGATAAAAGAAACTACGGAAAACAGCGTTTCCCGGTACTGACTGTCTTAAGGCCATGTCAGTTTCCCCATAGGAAAGGTGCGAAAGCCCAGAGGAGTGCGGCAGAAGGCTGCACTTCTCTGGCAAAGTCGAAAACAAGGTGAAAAACAACAGCAAAAAGTTTAGGGGTTGCCACATGGAAGGAAAATTACCTACAATTACGAAATCTTTCCTAACAGATATCACATCTCATGTTATAGGAAGAGTCTCAGGTTTGGTATAAGCATTGAGATATCACATCTCTGCAACCGGAAGTTTCTCAGGATTGGGATGGGAAGGAGTTGGATATCCCATCTCATGTTATAGGACGGGTCTCAGGTTTGTTATTAGAATCATTGAGATATCATATATATTGCATGCTGTAGGAAGGGTCTAAGGATTGGAATGGGAAGGACTTGGATATCACATCTCATGCTATGGATAGGCTCTCAGGTTTGGAAAGGGAAGGAGTTGGATATCACATTTCATGTTAGAGGAAGGGTCTCAGGTTTGGTATAAGCATTGAGATATCACATCTCATGCTATAGGAAGGGTCTCAGGATTGGAATGGAAGGAGTTGGATATCACATCTCATGTTAAACGAAGGATTTCAGGTTTGGTATTAGAAGCATTGAGACATCACATCTCATGCTATAGGAAGGGTCTCAGGATTGGAATGGGAAGGAGTTGGATATCACATCTCATGCTATAGGAAGGGTCTCAGGTTTGGTATTAGCATTGAGATATCACATCTCATGCTATCGGAAGGGTCTCAGGATTGGAATGGGAAGGAGTTGTATATGACATCTCAAGCCATAGGAAGGGTCTCAGGTTTGGTATAAGCTTTGAGATATCACATCTCTGCTATCGGAAGGGTCTCAGGATTGGATATCCCATCTCATGTTATAGGAAGAGTCTCAGGTTTGGTATTAGAAGCATTGAGATATCACATCTCATGCTATAGGAAGTGTCTCAGGATTGGAATGGGAAGGACTTGGATATCACATCTCATGCTATAGGGAGGGTCTCAAGTTTGATATTAGAAGCATTGAGATATCACATCTTATGCTATAGGAAGGGTCTCAGGATTTGAATGGGAAGGAGTAGGATATCACATCTCATGCTATAGGAAGGATCTCAGGTTTGGTATAAGCATTGAGATATCACATCTCTTCTATCGGAAGGGTCTCAGGATTGGAATGGGAAGGAGTTGGATATTCCCATCTCATGTTATAGGAAGGGTCTCAGGTTTGGTATTAGATGCATTGAGATATCACATCTCATGCTATAGGAAGGGTCTCAGGATTGGAATGGGAAGGACTTGGATAATCCATCTCATGCTATAGGGAGGGTCTCAAGTTTGATATTAGAAGCATTGAGATATCACATCTCACGATATCGGAAGGGTCTCAGGATTGGAATGGGAAGGAGTTGGATATCACATCTCATGATAAAGGAAGGGTCTAAGGTTTGGAAGGGGAAGGATTTGGATATCACATCTCATGTTATAGGAAGGGTCTCAGAATTGGAATGAGAAGGAGTTGGATATCACATCTCAAGCTATAGGAAGGGTGTCAGGATTGGAATGGGAAGGAGTTTGATATCACATCTCATGCAATAGTATGGGTCTCAGGTTTGGTATAAGCATTGGGATATCACATCTCATGCTATTGGAAGGGTATCAGGATTGGATTTGGAAGGAGCTGGATATCTCATCTCATGCTATAGGAAGGGTCTCAGGTTGGAATGGGAAGGAGTTGGATATCACATCTCATGTTATAGGAAGGGTCTCAGGATTGGAATGGGAAGGACTTGGATATCACATCTCATCCTATAGGAAGGCTCTCAGGTTTGGAAGGGGAAAGAGTTGGATATCACATTTCATGTTAGAGGTAGGATCTCAGGTTTGGTATTAGAGGCATTGAGATATCACATCTCATGCTATCAGAAGGGTCTCAGGATTGGAATGGGAAGGAGTTGGATATCACATCTCATGCTAAAGGGAGGGTCTCAGGTTTGGAAGGGGAAGGATTTGGATATCACATCTCATGCTATCGGAAGGATCTCAGGTTTGGTATTAGAAGCATTGAGATATCACATCTCATGCTATCAGAATGGTCTCAGGATTGGAATCGGAAGGAGTTGGATATCACATCTCATGCTAAAGGGAGGGTCTCAGGTTTGGAAGGGGAAGGATTTGGATATCACATCTCATGTTATCAGAAGGATCTCAGGTTTGGTATTAGAAGTATTGAGATATCACATCTCATGCTATAGGAAGGGTCTCAGGATTGGAATGGGAAGGAGTTGGATATCACATCTCAAGCTATAGGTAGGGTCTCAGGTTTGGTATAAGCATTGAGATATCACATCACATGCTATAGGAAGGGCCTCAGGATTGGAATGGGAAGGAGTTGGATATCACATCTCATGTTATAGGAAAGATCTCAGGTTTGGTATTAGAAGCATTGAGACATCACATCTCATGTTATAGGAAGGGTCTCAGGATTGGAATGGGAAGGAGTTGTATATGACATCTCATGCCATAGGAAGGGTCTCAGGTTTGGTATAAGCATTGAGATATCACATCACATGCTATAGGAAGGGTCCCAGGATTGGAATGGGAAGGACTTGGATATCACATCTCATGCTAAAGGGAGGGTCTCAGGTTTGGAAGGGGAAGGATTTGGATATCACATCTCATGTTATAGGAAGGATCTCAGGTTTGGTATTAGAGGCATTGAGATATCACATCTCATGCTATAGGAATGGTCTCAGGATTGGAATGGGAAGGAGTTGGATATCACATCTCATGCTATAGGAAGGGTCTCAGGTTTGGTATAAGCATTGAGATATCACATCTCATGCTATAGGAAGGGTCTCAGGATTGGAATGGAAGGAGTTGGATATCACATCTCATGTTAAACGAAGGATTTCAGGTTTGGTATTAGAAGCATTGAGACATCACATCTCATGCTATAGGAAGGGTCTCAGGATTGGAATGGGAAGGAGTTGGATATCACATCTCATGCTATAGGAAGGGTCTCAGGATTGGAATGGAAGGAGTTGGATATCACATCTCATGTTAAACGAAGGATTTCAGGTTTGGTATTAGAAGCATTGAGACATCACATCTCATGCTATAGGAAGGGTCTCAGGATTGGAATGGGAAGGAGTTGGATATCACATCTCATGCTATAGGAAGGGTCTCAGGTTTGGTATAAGCATTGAGATATCACATCTCATGCTATCGGAAGGGTCTCAGGATTGGAATGGGAAGGAGTTGTATATGACATCTCAAGCCATAGGAAGGGTCTCAGGTTTGGTATAAGCTTTGAGATATCACATCTCTGCTATCGGAAGGGTCTCAGGATTGGATATCCCATCTCATGTTATAGGAAGAGTCTCAGGTTTGGTATTAGAAGCATTGAGATATCACATCTCATGCTATAGGAAGTGTCTCAGGATTGGAATGGGAAGGACTTGGATATCACATCTCATGCTATAGGGAGGGTCTCAAGTTTGATATTAGAAGCATTGAGATATCACATCTTATGCTATAGGAAGGGTCTCAGGATTGGAATGGGAAGGAGTAGGATATCACATCTCATGCTATAGGAAGGATCTCAGGTTTGGTATAAGCATTGAGATATCACATCTCTTCTATCGGAAGGGTCTCAGGATTGGAATGGGAAGGAGTTGGATATTCCCATCTCATGTTATAGGAAGGGTCTAACATGAAATGTGATATCCATCTCCTTCCCTTTCCAAACCTGAGGCCCTGCCTATAGCATGAGATGTGATATTCAAGTCCTTCCCATTCCAATCCTGAGACCCTTCCTATAGCATGTGATGTGATATCTCAATGCGTATACCAAACCTGAGACCCTTCCTATGGCATGAGATGTGATATACAACTCCTTCCCATTCCAATCCTAAGACCCTTCCTATAACATGAGATGTGATGTCTCAATGCTTCTAATACCAAACCTGAGATCTTTCCTATAAAATGAGATGTGATATCCAACTCCTTCCCATTCCAATCCTGAGACCCTTCCTATAGCATGAGATGTGATATCTCAATGCTTATACCAAACCTGAGACCCTTCCTATAGCTTGAGATGTGATATCCAACTCCTTCCCATTCCAATCCTGAGACCCTTCCTATAGCATGAGATGTGATATCTCAAGGCCTCTAATACCAAACCTGAGATCCTTCCTCTAACATGAAATGTGATATCCAACTCCTTTCCCTTCCTAACCTGAGACCCTTCCTATAGCATGAGATGTGATATCCAACTCCTTCCCATTCCAATCCTGAGACCCTTCCGATAGCTTGAGATGTGATATCTCAATGCTTCTAATATCAATACTGAGACCCTCCCTATAGCATGAGATGTGATATCTAAGTCCTTCCCATTCCAATCCTGAGACCCTTCCGGTAGCAGAGATGTGATATCTCAATGCTTATACCAAACCTGAGACCCTTCCTATAGCATGAGATATGATATCCAACTCCTTCCCATTCCAATCCTGAGACCCTTCCTATAGCATGATATGTGAAATCTCAATGCTTCTACCAAAACTGAGACCCTTCCTTTAGCATGAGATGTGATATCCAACTCCTTCCCATTCCAATCCTGAGACCAGTCCTATAGCATGAGATGTGATATCTCAATGCTTCTAATACCAAACCTGAGATCCTTCCTATAACATGAGATGTGATATCCAACTCCTTCCCATTCCAATCCTGAGACCCTTCCTATAGCATGAGATGTGATATCTCAATGCTTCTAATACCAAACCTGAGATCCTTCCGATAGCATGAGATGTGATATCTCAATGCTTCTAATACCAAACCTGAGATCCTTCCTATAACATGAGATGTGATATCCAAATCCTTCCCCTTCCGAACCTGAGACCCTCCGTTTAGCATGAGATGTGATATCCAACTCCTTCCCATTCCAATCTTGATACCCTTCTGATAGCATGAGATGTGATATCTCAATGCCTCTAATACCAAACCTGAGATCCTACCTCTAACATGAAATGTGATATCCAACTCCTTCCCTTTCCAAACCTGAGAGCCTTCCTACAGCATGAGATGTGATATCCAAGTCCTTCCCATTCCAATCCTGAGACCCTTCCTATAACATGAGATGTCATATCCAACTCCTTCCCATTCCAACCTGAGACCCTTCCTATAGCATGAGATGGGATATCCAACTCCTTCTTATGCCAAACCTGAGACCCTTCCTATGGCATGAGATGGGATATCCAACTCCTTCCCAATCCAATCCTGAGACCCTTCCGATAGCAGAGATGTGATATCTCAACGCTTCTACCAAACCTGAGACCCTTCCTATAACATGAGATGTGATATCCAATTCTTCCCATTCCAAACCTGAGACCCTTCCTATTGGATGAAATGTGATATCCAACTCCTTTCCATTCCAACTCTGAGACCCTTCCTATACCATGAGATGTGATATCTCAATGCTTCTAATACCAAACCTGGGTCCCGTCCTATAACATGAGATATGATATCCAAATCCTTCCCCTTCCAAACCTGAGACCCTTCCTTTAGCATGAGATGTGATATCCAAATACTTCCCATTCCAATCCTAAAACCCTTCCTATAGCATGAGATGTGATATCTCAATGTTTCTAATAAAAAACCTGAGACCCTTCCTATAGCAAGAGATACGATATCCAAATCCTTCCCATTCCAATCCTGAGACCCTTCCTATAACATGAGATGTTATATCCAACTCCTTCCCATTCCAACCTGAGACCCTTCCTATAGCATGAGAAGGGATATCCAACTCCTTCCCAATCCAATCCTGAGACCCTTCCGATAGCAGAGATGTGATATCTCAATTCTTATACCAAACCTGAGACCCTTCCTATGGCATGAGATGTGATATCCAACTCCTTGCCATTCAAATCCTGAGACCCTCCCTATAACAAGAGATGTCATATCCAACTCCTTCCCATTCCAAACCTGAGACCCTTCCTTTAGCATGAGATGTAATATCCAAATCCTTCACATTCCAATCCGACGACCCTTCCTATAGCATGAGATGTGATATCTCAATGCTTCTAATACCAAACATGAGATCCTTCCTATAACATGAGATGTGATATCCAACTCCTTCCCATTCCAAACCTGAGACCCTTCCGATAGCATGAGATGTGATATCTCAATGCTTCAAAAACCAAACATGAGAACCATCCTATAACATGAGATGTGAAATCCAAATCCTTCCCTTCCCAAACCTGAGACTCTTCCTATAGCATGAGATGTGATATCTCAATGCTTCTACCAAACCTGAAACCCTTCCTATAGCATGAGATCTGATATCCAAGTCCTTCCCATTCCAATCCTGAAACACTTCCTATAGCATGAGATGTGATATCTCAATGCTTCTAATACCAAACCTGAGACCCTTCCTATAACATGAGATGTGATATCCAACTCCTTCCCATTCCAATCCTGATACCCTTCCTATAGCATGAGATGTGATATCTCAATGCTTATACCAAACCTGAGACCCTTCCTATAGCATGAGATGTGATATCCAACTCCTTCCCATTCCAATCCTGATACCCTTCCTATAACATGAGATGTGATGTCTCAATGCTTCTAATACCAAACATGAGATCCTTCCTATGGCATGAGATGTCATATAAAACTCCTTCCCATTCCATTCCT
This sequence comes from Ambystoma mexicanum, assembly GCF_040938575.1. Classification (NCBI taxonomy): domain Eukaryota; kingdom Metazoa; phylum Chordata; class Amphibia; order Caudata; family Ambystomatidae; genus Ambystoma; species Ambystoma mexicanum. The sequence goes on from NC_090936.1 coordinate 347,893,347, forward strand.
GAGACCCTTCCTATAGCATGAGATATGATATCCAACTCCTTCCCATTCCAATCCTGAGACCCTTCCTATAGCATGAGATGTGATATCTCAATGCTTCTAATAACAAACCTGAGATCCTTCCTATAACATGAGATGTGATATCCAAATCCTTCCCCTTCCAAACCAGAGACCCTCCCTTTAGAATGAGATGTGATATCCAACTCCTTCCCATTCCAATCCTGAGACCGTTCTGATAGCATGAGATGTGATATCTCAATGCTTCTAATACCAAACCTGAGATCCTTCCGATAGCATGAGATGTGATATTTCAATTCTTCTAATACCAAACCTGAGATCCTTCCTATAACACGAGATGTGATATTCAAATCCTTCCCCTTCCAAACCTGAGACTCTCCCTTTAGCATGAGATGTGATATCCAACTCCTTCCCATTCCAATCCTGAGACCCTTCCTATAGCATGAGATGTGATGTCTCAATGATTCTAATACCAAATCTGAGATCCTTCCTATAACATGAGATGTGATATCAAACTCCTTCCATTCCAATCCTGAGACCCTTCCTATAGCATGGGATGTGATATTTCAATGCTTATAGCAAACCTGAGACCCTTCCTATAGCATGAGATGTGATATCCAAATCCTTCCCATTCCAATCGTGAGACCCTTCCTATAGCATGAGATGTGATATCTCAATGCCTCTAATACCAAACCTGAGATCCTTCCTCTAACATGAAATGTGATATCCAAATCCTTCCCTTTCCAAACCTGAGAGCCTACCTATAGCATGATATGTGATATCCAACTCCTTCCCATTCCAATCCTGAGACCCTTCCTATAGCATGAGATGTGATATCTCAATGCTTATACCAAACCTGAGACCCTTCCTATAGCATGAGATGTGATATCCAAATCCTTCCCATTCCAATCCTGAGACCCTTCCTATAGCATGAGATGTGATATCTCAATGCCTCTAATACCAAACCTGAGATCCTTCCTTGAACATGAAATGTGATATCCCACTCCTTCCCTTTCCAAACCTGAGAGTCTACCTATAGCATGAGATGTGATATCCAAGTCCTTCCCATTCCAATCCTTAGACACTTCCTACAGCATGAGATGTGATATCTCAATGATTCTATTACCAAACCTGAGACCCGTCCTATAACATGAGATGGGATATCCAACTCCTTCCCATTTCAATCCTGAGAAACTTCCGATAGCAGAGATGTGATATCTCAATGCTTAGACCAAACCTGAGACCCTTCCTATAACATGAGATGTGATATCCAACTCCTTCCCGTTCCAAACCTGAGACCCTTTCTATAGCAAGAATCTAATATCCAACTCCTTCCCATTCCAATCCTGAGACCATTCCTATAGCATGAGATGTGATATCTCAATGCTTCTAATATCAAACCTGAGATCCTTCCTATGACATGAGATGTGATATCCAATTCCTTCCCATTCCAAACCTGAGACCCTTCCTATAGCATGAGATGTGATATCTCAATGCTTCTAATACCAAACCTGAGAGCCTTCCTATAGCATGAGATGTGATATCGAAGTATTTCCCATTCCAATCCTGAGACCCTTCCTATAACACGAGATGTGATATCCAACTCCTTCCCATTCCAACCTGATACCCTTCCTATAGCATGAGATGGGATATCCAACTACTTCCAAATCCAATTCTGATACCCTTCTGATAGCATGAGATGTGATATTCAATGCCTCTAATACCAAACCTGAGATCCTACCTCTAACATGAAATGTGATATCCAACTCCTTCCCTTTCCAAACGTGAGAGCCTCACTATAGCATGAGATGGGATATTCAAGTCCTTCCCATTCCAATCCTGAGACCCTTCCTATAGCATGAGATGTGATATCTCAATGCTTCTAATACCAAACCTGAGACCCTTCCTATAACATAAGATGGGATATCCAACTCCTTCCCATTCCAATACTGAGACCCTTCCGATAGCAGAGATGTGATATCTCAATGCTGATACCAAACCTGAGACCCTTCCTATGGCATGAGATGTCATATACAACTCCTTCCCATTCCAATCCTGAGACCCTTCCTATAGCATGAGATGTGATATCTCAATGCTTATACCAAACCTGAGACCCTTCCTATAGCATGAGATGTGATATCCAACTCCTTCCCATTCCAATCCTGAGACCCTTCCTATAACATGAGATGTGATGTCTCAATGCTTCTAATACCAAACCTGAGATCCTTCCTATGGCATGAGATGTCATATAAAACTCCTTCCCATTCCATTCCTGAGACCCTTCCTATAGCATGAGATGTGATATCCAACTCCTTCCCATTCCAATCCTGAGACCCTTTCTATAGCATGAGATGTGATATCCAAATCCTTCCCATTCCAATCGTGAGACCCTTCCTATAGCATGAGATGTGATATCCAAAACCTTCCCTTTCCAAAACTGAGAGCCTACTTATAGCATGAGATGTGATATCCAACTCCTTCCCATTCCAATCCTGAGACCCTTCCTATAGCATGAGATGTGATATCCAAATCCTTCCACTTCCAAACCTGAGACCCTCCCTTTAGCATGAGATGTGATATCCAACTCCTTCCCATTCCAATCCTGAGACCCTTCTGATAGCATGAGATGTTATATCTCAATGCCTCTAATACCAAACCTGAGATCCTACCTCTAACATGAAATGTGATATCCAACTCCTTCCCCTTCTAAACCTGGGAGCCTTCCTATAACATGAGATGTGATATCGAAGTGCTTCCCATTCCAATCCTGAGACCCTTCCTATAACATGAGATGTGATATCCAACTCCTTCCCATTCCAATCCTGAGACCCTTCCTATAGCATGAGATGTGATGTCTCAATGCTTCTAATACCAAATCTGAGATCCTTCCTATAACATGAGATGTGATATCCAACTCCTTCCCATTGCAATCTTGAGACCGTTTCTATAGCATGAGATGTGATATCTCAATGCTTATACCAAACCTGAGACCCTTCCTATAGCATGAGATGTGATATCCAAATCCTTCCCATTCCAATCGTGAGACCCTTCCTATAGCATGAGATGTGATATCTCAATGCCTCTCATACCAAACCTGAGATCCTACCTCTATAATGAAATTTGATATGCAACTCCTTCCCCTTCCAAACCTGATAGCCTTCCTATAGCATGAGATGTGATATCCAAGTCCTTCCCATTCCAATCCTGATACCCTTCCTATAACATGAGATGTGATATCCAACTCCTTCCCATTCCAACCTGAGACCCTTCCTATAGCATGAGATGGGATATCCAACTCCTTCCAAATCCAATCCTGATACCCTTCCGATAGCATGAGATGTGATATCCCAATGCTTCTACAAAACCTGAGACCCATACCATGGCATGAGATGTGATATCAAACTCCTTCCCATTCCAATCCTGACACCCTTCCTATAGCTTGAGATGTGATGTCCAACTCCTTCCCATTCCAATTCTGAGACCCGTCCTATACCATGGGACTTGATATCTCAATGCTTCTAATACCAAACCTGAGACCGGTCCTATAACATGAGATGTGATATCCAAATCCTTCCCCTTCCAAACCTTAGACCCTTCCTTTATCATGAGATGTGATATCCAAGTCGTTCCCATTCCAATCCTGAGACCCTTCCTATAGCATGAGATGTGATATCTCAATGCTTCTAATACCAAACCTGAGACCCTTGCTATAACATGAGATGTGATATTCAAGTCCTTCCCATTCCAATCCTGAGACCCTTCCTATAGCATGAGATGTGATATCTCAATGCTTCTAATACCAAACCTGAGACCCTTCCTATAATGAGATGGGATATCCAACTCCTTCCCATTCCAATCCTGAGACCCTTCTGATAGCAGAGATGTGATATCTCAATGCTTATACCAAACCTGAGACCCTTCCTATGGCATGAGATGTCAAATACAACTCCTTCCGATTCCAATCCTGAGACCCTTCCTATAGCATGAGATGTGATATCTCAATGCTTCTAATAATAAACCTGAGATCCTTCCTATAACATGAGATGTGATATCCAACTCCTTCCCATTCCAAACCTGAGACCCTTCCGATTGCATGAGATGTGATATCAAACTCCTTCCCATTCCAATCCTGAGACCCTTCCTATACCATGAGATGTGATATCTCAATGCTTCTAATACCAAACCTGACACCCGTCCTAAAACATGAGATGTGATGTCCAAATCCTTCCCCTTCCAAACCTGAGATCTTTCCTTTAGCATGAGATGTGATATCCAACTCCTTCCCATTCCAATCCTGAGACCCTTCCTATACCATGAGATGTGATATCTCAATGCTTCTAATACCAAACCTGACACCCGTCCTAAAACATGAGATGTGATGTCCAAATCCTTCCCCTTCCAAACCTGAGATCTTTCCTTTAGCATGAGATGTGATATCCAACTCCTTCCCATTCCAATCCTGAGACCCTTCCTATAGTATGATATGTGATATCACAATTTTTCTAATACCAAACCTGAGATCCTTCCTATAACATGAGATGTGTATCCAACTCCTTCCCATTCCAAACCTGAGACCCTTCCTATAGCCTGAGATGTGATATCTTAATGCTTCTAAAACCAAACCTGAGAACCATCCAATAACATATGTGAAATCCAAATCCTTCCCTTTCCAAACCTGAGACCCTTCCGATAGCATTAGATGTGATATCTCAATGCTTCTAAAACCAAACATGTGAACCATCCTATAACATGAGATGTGAAATCCAAATCCTTCCCTTTCCAAACCTGAGACCCTCCCTATAGCATGAGATGTGATATCTAAGTCCTTCCCATTCCTATCCTGAGACCCTTCCGATAGCAGAGATGTGATATCTCAATGCTTGGACCAAACCTGAGACCCTTCCTATGGCATGAGATGTGATATCCAACTCCTTCCCATTCCAATCTTGAGACCCTTCCTATAGCATGAGATGTGATATCTCAATGCTTCTATCAAACCTGAGTCCCTTCCTTTAGCATGAGATGTGATATCCAACTCCTTCCCATTCCAATCCTGAGACCCTTCCTATAGCATGAGATGTGATATTTCAAAGCTTCTAATACCAAACCTGGGTCCCGTCCTATAACATGAGATATGATATCCAAATCCTTCCCCTTCCAAACCTGAGACCCTTCCTTTAGCATGAGATGTGATATCTCAATGTTTCTAATAAAAACCTGAGACTCTTCCTATAGCAAGAGATGTGATATCCAAATCCTTCCCATTCCAATCCTGAGACCCTTCCTATAACATGAGATGTGATATCTCAATGCCTCTAATACCAAACCTGAGATTCTTCCTATAACATGAGATGTGATATCTCAATGCTTCTAATACCAAACCTGAGACCCTCCCTTTAGCATGAGATATGATATCCGACTCCTTCCCATTCCAATCCTGAGACCCTTCTGATAGCATGAGATGTGATATCTCAATGCCTCTAATACCAAACCAGAGATTCTTCCTATAACATGAGATGTGATATCTCAATTCTTGTAATACCAAACCTGAGACCCTCCCTTTAGCATGAGATGTGATATCCGACTCCTTCCCATTCCAATCCTGAGACCCTTCTGATAGCATGAGATGTGATATCTCAATGCTTCTAATACCAAACCTGAGACCCTTCCTATAACAAAAGATGGGATATCCAACTCCTTCCCATTCCAATCTTGAGACCCTTCCGATAGCAGAGATGTGATATCTCAATGCTTATACCAAACCTGAGACCCTTCCTCTAGCATGAGATGTCATATCCAACTCCTTCCCATTCCAATCCTGAGACCCTTCCTATAGCATGATATGTGATATCACAATTTTTCTAATACCAAACCTGAGATCCTTCCTATAACATGAGATGTGTATCCAACTCCTTCCCATTCCAAAACCTGAGACCCTTCCTATAGCATGAGATGTGATATCTTAATGCTTCTAAAACCAAACCTGAGAACCATCCAATAACATATGTGAAATCCAAATCCTTCCCTTTCCAAACCTGAGACCCTTCCGATAGCATTAGATGTGATATCTCAATGCTTCTAAAACCAAACATGAGAACCATCCTATAACATGAGATGTGAAATCCAAATCCTTCCCTTTCCAAACCTGAGACCCTTCCTATAGCTTGAGATGTGATATCAAACTCCTTCCCATTCCAATCCTGTGATAGCTTGAGATGTGATATCCAACTCCTTCCCATTCCAATCCTGAGACCCTTCCTATACCATGAGATGTGATATCTCAATGCTTCTAATACCAAACCTGAGACCCGTCCTAAAACATGAGATGTGAGATCCAAATCCTTCCCCCTCCAAACCTGGGAACCTTCCTATAGCTTGAGATGTGATATCAAACTCCTTCCCATTCCAATCCTGAGATAGCTTGAGATGTGATATCCAACTCCTTCCCATTCCTATCCTGAGACCCTTCCGATAGCAGAGATGTGATATCTCAATGCTTGTACCAAACCTGAGACCCTTCCTATGGCATGAGATGTGATATCCAACTCCTTCCCATTCCAATCCTGAGACCCTTCCTATAGCATGAGATGTGATATCTCAATGCTTATACCAAACCTGAGACCCTTCCTATAGCATGAGATGTGATATCCAAATCCTTCCCATTCCAATCCTGAGACCCTTCCTATAGCATGAGATGTGATATCTCAATGCCTCTAATACCAAACCTGAGATCCTTCCTTGAACATGAAATGTGATATCCCACTCCTTCCCTTTCCAAACCTGAGAGTCTACCTATAGCATGAGATGTGATATCCAAGTCCTTCCCATTCCAATCCTTAGAGACTTCCTACAGCATGAGATGTGATATCTCAATGATTCTATTACCAAACCTGAGACCCGTCCTATAACATGAGATGGGATATCCAACTCCTTCCCATTTCAATCCTGAGAAACTTCTGATAGCAGAGATGTGATATCTCAATGCTTAGACCAAACCTGAGACCCTTCCTATAACATGAGATGTGATATCCAACTCCTTCCCGTTCCAAACCTGAGACCCTTTCTATATCAAGAATCTAATATCCAACTCCTTCCCATTCCAATCCTGAGACCATTCCTATAGCATGAGATGTGATATCTTAATGCTTCTAATACCAAACCTGAGATCCTTCCTATGACATGAGATGTGATATCCGATTCCTTCCCATTCCAAACCTGAGACCCTTCCTATAGCATGAGATGTGATATCTCAATGCTTCTAATACCAAACCTGAGATCCTTCCTATAACATGAGATGTGATATCCAAATCCTTCCCCTTCCAAACCAGAGACCCTCCCTTTAGCATGAGATGTGATATCCAACTCCTTCCCATTCCAATCCTGAGACATTTCTGATAGCATGAGATGTGATATCTCAATGCCTCTAATACCAAACCTGAGATCCTACCTCTAACATGAAATGTGATATCCAACTCCTTCCCCATGCCAACCTGAGAGCCTTCCTATAGCATGAGATGTGATATCGAAGTATTTCCCATTCCAATCCTGAGACCCTTCCTATAACATGAGATGTGATATCCAACTCCTTCCCATTCCAACCTGAGACCCTTCCTATAGCATGAGATGGGATATCCAACTACTTCCAAATCCAATCCTGATACCCTTCCGATAGCATGAGATGTGATATCGCAATCCCTCTAATACCAAACCTGAGATCCTTCCTATAACATGAGATGTGATATCAAAATCCTTCCCCTTCCAAACCTGAGACCCTCCCTTTAGCATGAGATGTGATATCCAACTCCTTCCCATTCCAATCCTGAGACCCTTCTGATAGCATGAGATGTGATATTCAATGCCTCTAATACCAAACCTGAGATCCTACCTCTAACATGAAATGTGATATCCAACTCCTTCCCTTTCCAAACGTGAGAGCCTCCCTATAGCATGAGATGGGATATTCAAGTCCTTCCCATTCCAATCCTGAGACCCTTCCTATAGCATGAGATGTGATATCTCAATGCTTCTAATACCAAACCTGAGACCCTTCCTATAACATAAGATGGGATATCCAACTCCTTCCCATTCCAATCCTGAGACCCTTCCGATAGCAGAGATGTGATATCTCAATGCTGATACCAAACCTGAGACCCTTCCTATGGCATGAGATGTCATATACAGCTCCTTCCCATTCCAATCCTGAGACCCTTCCTATAGCATGAGATGTGATATCTCAATGCTTATACCAAACCTGAGACCCTTCCTATAGCATGAGATGTGATATCCAACTCCTTCCCATTCCAATCCTGAGACCCTTCCTATAACATGAGATGTGATGTCTCAATGCTTCTAATACCAAACCTGAGATCCTTCCTATGGCATGAGATGTCATATAAAACTCCTTCCCATTCCATTCCTGAGACCCTTCCTATAGCATGAGATGTGTTATCCAACTCCTTCCCATTCCAATCCTGAGACCCTTCCTATAGCATGAGATGTGATATCCAAATCCTTCCCATTCCAATCGTGAGACCCTTCCTATAGCATGAGATGTGATATCCAAAACCTTCCCTTTCCAAAACTGAGAGCCTACCTATAGCATGAAATGTGATATCCAACTCCTTCCCATTCCAATCCTGAGACCCTTCCTATAGCATGAGATGTGATATCTCAATGCTTATACCAAACCTGAGACCCTTCCTATAGCATGAGATGTGATATCCAAATCCTTCCCATTCCAATCCTGAGACCCTTCCTATAGCATGAGATGTGATATCCAAATCCTTCCCCTTCCAAACCTGAGACCCTCCCTTTAGCATGAGATGTGATATCCAACTCCTTCCCATTCCAATCCTGAGACCCTTCTGATAGCATGAGATGTTATATCTCAATGCCTCTAATACCAAGCCTGAGATCCTACCTCTAACATGAAATGTGATATCCAACTCCTTCCCCTTCTAAACCTGGGAGCCTTCCTATAACATGAGATGTGATATCGAAGTGCTTCCCCTTCCAATCCTGAGACCCTTCCTATAACATGAGATGTGATATCCAAGTCGTTCCCATTCCAATCCTGAGACCCTTCCTATAGCATGAGATGTGATATCTCAATGCTTCTAATACCAAACCTGAGACCCTTGCTATAACATGAGATGTGATATTCAAGTCCTTCCCATTCCAATCCTGAGACCCTTCCTATAGCATGAGATGTGATATCTCAATGCTTCTAATACCAAACCTGAGACCCTTCCTATAATGAGATGGGATATCCAACTCCTTCCCATTCCAATCCTGAGACCCTTCTGATAGCAGAGATGTGATATCTCAATGCTTATACCAAACCTGAGACCCTTCCTATGGCATGAGATGTCAAATACAACTCCTTCCGATTCCAATCCTGAGACCCTTCCTATAGCATGAGATGTGATATCTCAATGCTTCTAATAATAAACCTGAGATCCTTCCTATAACATGAGATGTGATATCCAACTCCTTCCCATTCCAAACCTGAGACCCTTCCGATTGCATGAGATGTGATATCAAACTCCTTCCCATTCCAATCCTGAAACCCTTCCTATACCATGAGATGTGATATCTCAATGCTTCTAATACCAAACCTGACACCCGTCCTAAAACATGAGATGTGATGTCCAAATCCTTCCCCTTCCAAACCTGAGATCTTTCCTTTAGCATGAGATGTGATATCCAACTCCTTCCCATTCCAATCCTGAGACCCTTCCTATACCATGAGATGTGATATCTCAATGCTTCTAATACCAAACCTGACACCCGTCCTAAAACATGAGATGTGATGTCCAAATCCTTCCCCTTCCAAACCTGAGATCTTTCCTTTAGCATGAGATGTGATATCCAACTCCTTCCCATTCCAATCCTGAGACCCTTCCTATAGTATGATATGTGATATCACAATTTTTCTAATACCAAACCTGAGATCCTTCCTATAACATGAGATGTGTATCCAACTCCTTCCCATTCCAAACCTGAGACCCTTCCTATAGCCTGAGATGTGATATCTTAATGCTTCTAAAACCAAACCTGAGAACCATCCAATAACATATGTGAAATCCAAATCCTTCCCTTTCCAAACCTGAGACCCTTCCGATAGCATTAGATGTGATATCTCAATGCTTCTAAAACCAAACATGAGAACCATCCTATAACATGAGATGTGAAATCCAAATCCTTCCCTTTCCAAACCTGAGACCCTCCCTATAGCATGAGATGTGATATCTAAGTCCTTCCCATTCCTATCCTGAGACCCTTCCGATAGCAGAGATGTGATATCTCAATGCTTGGACCAAACCTGAGACCCTTCCTATGGCATGAGATGTGATATCAAACTCCTTCCCATTCCAATCTTGAGACCCTTCCTATAGCATGAGATGTGATATCTCAATGCTTCTATCAAACCTGAGTCCCTTCCTTTAGCATGAGATGTGATATCCAACTCCTTCCCTTTCCAATCCTGAGACCCTTCCTATAGCATGAGATGTGATATTTCAAAGCTTCTAATACCAAACCTGGGACCCGTCCTATAACATGAGATATGATATCCAAATCCTTCCCCTTCCAAACCTGAGACCCTTCCTTTAGCATGAGATGTGATATCTCAATGTTTCTAATAAAAACCTGAGACTCTTCCTATAGCAAGAGATGTGATATCCAAATCCTTCCCATTCCAATCCTGAGACCCTTCCTATAACATGAGATGTGATATCTCAATGCCTCTAATACCAAACCTGAGATTCTTCCTATAACATGAGATGTGATATCTCAATGCTTCTAATACCAAACCTGAGACCCTCCCTTTAGCATGAGATATGATATCCGACTCCTTCCCATTCCAATCCTGAGACCCTTCTGATAGCATGAGATGTGATATCTCAATGCCTCTAATACCAAACCAGAGATTCTTCCTATAACATGAGATGTGATATCTCAATTCTTGTAATACCAAACCTGAGACCCTCCCTTTAGCATGAGATGTGATATCCGACTCCTTCCCATTCCAATCCTGAGACCCTTCTGATAGCATGAGATGTGATATCTCAATGCTTCTAATACCAAACCTGAGACCCTTCCTATAACAAAAGATGGGATATCCAACTCCTTCCCATTCCAATCTTGAGACCCTTCCGATAGCAGAGATGTGATATCTCAATGCTTATACCAAACCTGAGACCCTTCCTCTAGCATGAGATGTCATATCCAACTCCTTCCCATTCCAATCCTGAGACCCTTCCTATAGCATGATATGTGATATCACAATTTTTCTAATACCAAACCTGAGATCCTTCCTATAACATGAGATGTGTATCCAACTCCTTCCCATTCCAAAACCTGAGACCCTTCCTATAGCATGAGATGTGATATCTTAATGCTTCTAAAACCAAACCTGAGAACCATCCAATAACATATGTGAAATCCAAATCCTTCCCTTTCCAAACCTGAGACCCTTCCGATAGCATTAGATGTGATATCTCAATGCTTCTAAAACCAAACATGAGAACCATCCTATAACATGAGATGTGAAATCCAAATCCTTCCCTTTCCAAACCTGAGACCCTTCCTATAGCTTGAGATGTGATATCAAACTCCTTCCCATTCCAATCCTGTGATAGCTTGAGATGTGATATCCAACTCCTTCCCATTCCAATCCTGAGACCCTTCCTATACCATGAGATGTGATATCTCAATGCTTCTAATACCAAACCTGAGACCCGTCCTAAAACATGAGATGTGAGATCCAAATCCTTCCCCCTCCAAACCTGGGAACCTTCCTATAGCTTGAGATGTGATATCAAACTCCTTCCCATTCCAATCCTGAGATAGCTTGAGATGTGATATCCAACTCCTTCCCATTCCTATCCTGAGACCCTTCCGATAGCAGAGATGTGATATCTCAATGCTTGTACCAAACCTGAGACCCTTCCTATGGCATGAGATGTGATATCCAACTCCTTCCCATTCCAATCCTGAGACCCTTCCTATAGCATGAGATGTGATATCTCAATGCTTATACCAAACCTGAGACCCTTCCTATAGCATGAGATGTGATATCCAAATCCTTCCCATTCCAATCCTGAGACCCTTCCTATAGCATGAGATGTGATATCTCAATGCCTCTAATACCAAACCTGAGATCCTTCCTTGAACATGAAATGTGATATCCCACTCCTTCCCTTTCCAAACCTGAGAGTCTACCTATAGCATGAGATGTGATATCCAAGTCCTTCCCATTCCAATCCTTAGAGACTTCCTACAGCATGAGATGTGATATCTCAATGATTCTATTACCAAACCTGAGACCCGTCCTATAACATGAGATGGGATATCCAACTCCTTCCCATTTCAATCCTGAGAAACTTCTGATAGCAGAGATGTGATATCTCAATGCTTAGACCAAACCTGAGACCCTTCTTATAACATGAGATGTGATATCCAACTCCTTCCCGTTCCAAACCTGAGACCCTTTCTATAGCAAGAATCTAATATCCAACTCCTTCCCATTCCAATCCTGAGACCATTCCTATAGCATGAGATGTGATATCTTAATGCTTCTAATACCAAACCTGAGATCCTTCCTATGACATGAGATGTGATATCCGATTCCTTCCCATTCCAAACCTGAGACCCTTCCTATAGCATGAGATGTGATATCTCAATGCTTCTAATACCAAACCTGAGATCCTTCCTATAACATGAGATGTGATATCCAAATCCTTCCCCTTCCAAACCAGAGACCCTCCCTTTAGCATGAGATGTGATATCCAACTCCTTCCCATTCCAATCCTGAGACATTTCTGATAGCATGAGATGTGATATCTCAATGCCTCTAATACCAAACCTGAGATCCTACCTCTAACATGAAATGTGATATCCAACTCCTTCCCCATGCCAACCTGAGAGCCTTCCTATAGCATGAGATGTGATATCGAAGTATTTCCCATTCCAATCCTGAGACCCTTCCTATAACATGAGATGTGATATCCAACTCCTTCCCATTCCAACCTGAGACCCTTCCTATAGCATGAGATGGGATATCCAACTACTTCCAAATCCAATCCTGATACCCTTCCGATAGCATGAGATGTGATATCGCAATCCCTCTAATACCAAACCTGAGATCCTTCCTATAACATGAGATGTGATATCAAAATCCTTCCCCTTCCAAACCTGAGACCCTCCCTTTAGCATGAGATGTGATATCCAACTCCTTCCCATTCCAAACGTGAGAGCCTCCCTATAGCATGAGATGGGATATTCAAGTCCTTCCCATTCCAATCCTGAGACCCTTCCTATAGCATGAGATGTGATATCTCAATGCTTCTAATACCAAACCTGAGACCCTTCCTATAACATAAGATGGGATATCCAACTCCTTCCCATTCCAATCCTGAGACCCTTCCGATAGCAGAGATGTGATATCTCAATGCTGATACCAAACCTGAGACCCTTCCTATGGCATGAGATGTCATATACAACTCCTTCCCATTCCAATCCTGAGACCCTTCCTATAGCATGAGATGTGATATCTCAATGCTTATACCAAACCTGAGACCCTTCCTATAGCATGAGATGTGATATCCAACTCCTTCCCATTCCAATCCTGAGACCCTTCCTATAACATGAGATGTGATGTCTCAATGCTTCTAATACCAAACCTGAGATCCTTCCTATGGCATGAGATGTCATATAAAACTCCTTCCCATTCCATTCCTGAGACCCTTCCTATAGCATGAGATGTGTTATCCAACTCCTTCCCATTCCAATCCTGAGACCCTTCCTATAGCATGAGATGTGATATCCAAATCCTTCCCATTCCAATCGTGAGACCCTTCCTATAGCATGAGATGTGATATCCAAAACCTTCCCTTTCCAAAACTGAGAGCCTACCTATAGCATGAAATGTGATATCCAACTCCTTCCCATTCCAATCCTGAGACCCTTCCTTTAGCATGAGATGTGATATCTCAATGCTTATACCAAACCTGAGACCCTTCCTATAGCATGAGATGTGATATCCAAATCCTTCCCATTCCAATCCTGAGACCCTTCCTATAGCATGAGATGTGATATCCAAATCCTTCCCCTTCCAAACCTGAGACCCTCCCTTTAGCATGAGATGTGATATCCAACTCCTTCCCATTCCAATCCTGAGACCCTTCTGATAGCATGAGATGTTATATCTCAATGCCTCTAATACCAAACCTGAGATCCTACCTCTAACATGAAATGTGATATCCAACTCCTTCCCTTTCCAAACGTGAGAGCCTCCCTATAGCATGAGATGGGATATTCAAGTCCTTCCCATTCCAATCCTGAGACCCTTCCTATAGCATGAGATGTGATATCTCAATGCTTCTAATACCAAACCTGAGACCCTTCTTATAACATAAGATGGGATATCCAACTCCTTCCCATTCCAATCCTGAGACCCTTCCGATAGCAGAGATGTGATATCTCAATGCTGATACCAAACCTGAGACCCTTCCTATGGCATGAGATGTCATATACAACTCCTTCCCATTCCAATCCTGAGACCCTTCCTATAGCATGAGATGTGATATCTCAATGCTTATACCAAACCTGAGACCCTTCCTATAGCATGAGATGTGATATCCAACTCCTTCCCATTCCAATCCTGAGACCCTTCCTATAACATGAGATGTGATGTCTCAATGCTTCTAATACCAAACCTGAGATCCTTCCTATGGCATGAGATGTCATATAAAACTCCTTCCCATTCCATTCCTGAGACCCTTCCTATAGCATGAGATGTGTTATCCAACTCCTTCCCATTCCAATCCTGAGACCCTTCCTATAGCATGAGATGTGATATCCAAATCCTTCCCATTCCAATCGTGAGACCCTTCCTATAGCATGAGATGTGATATCCAAAACCTTCCCTTTCCAAAACTGAGAGCCTACCTATAGCATGAAATGTGATATCCAACTCCTTCCCATTCCAATCCTGAGACCCTTCCTTTAGCATGAGATGTGATATCTCAATGCTTATACCAAACCTGAGACCCTTCCTATAGCATAAGATGTGATATCCAAATCCTTCCCATTCCAATCCTGAGACCCTTCCTATAGCATGAGATGTGATATCCAAATCCTTCCCCTTCCAAACCTGAGACCCTCCCTTTAGCATGAGATGTGATATCCAACTCCTTCCCATTCCAATCCTGAGACCCTTCTGATAGCATGAGATGTTATATCTCAATGCCTCTAATACCAAACCTGAGATCCTACCTCTAACATGAAATGTGATATCCAACTCCTTCCCCTTCTAAACCTGGGAGCCTTCCTATAACATGAGATGTGATATCGAAGTGCTTCCCCTTCCAATCCTGAGACCCTTCCTATAACATGAGATGTGATATCCAACTCCTTCCCATTCCAATCCTGAGACCCTTCCTACTTCATGAGATGTGATGTCTCAATGCTTCTAATACCAAATCTGAGATCCTTCCTATAACATGAGATGTGATATCCAACTCCATCCCATTGCAATCTTGAGACCGTTTCTATAGCATGAGATGTGATATGTCAATGCTTATACCAAACCTGAGACCCTTCCTATAGCATGAGATGTGATATCCAAATCCTTCCCATTCCAATCGTGAGACCCTTCCTATAACATGAGATGTGATATCCAATTCCTTCCCATTCCAACCTGAGACCCTTCCTATAGCATGAGATGGGATATCCAACTCCTTCCAAATCCAATCCTGATACCCTTCCGATAGCATGAGATGTGATATCCCAATGCTTCTACAAAACCTGAGACCCATACCATGGCATGAGATGTGATATCAAACTCCTTCCCATTCCAAGCCTGACACCCTTCCTATAGCTTGAGATGTGATATCCAACTCCTTCCCATTCCAATTCTGAGACCCGTCCTATACCATGGGACTTGATATCTCAATGCTTCTAATACCACACCTGAGACCGGTCCTATAACATGAGATGTGATATCCAAATCCTTCCCCTTCCAAACCATAGACCCTTCCTTTATCATGAGATGTGATATCCAATTCGTTCCCATTCCAATCCTGAGACCCTTCCTATAGCATGAGATGTGATATCTCAATGCTTCTAATACCAAACCTGAGACCCTTGCTATAACATGAGATGTGATAATCAAGTACTTCCCATTCCAATCCTGAGACCCTTCCGATAGCAGAGATGTGATATCTCAATGCTTATACCAAACCTGAGACCCTTTCTATGGCATGAGATGTCAAATACAACTCCTTCCGATTCCAATCCTGAGACCCTTCCTATAGCATGAGATGTGATATCTCAATGCTTCTAATAATAAACCTGAGATCCTTCCTATAACATGAGATGTGATATCCAACTCCTTCCCATTCAAAACCTGAGACCCTTCCGATTGCATGAGATGTGATATCAAACTCCTTCCCATTCCAATCCTGAGATAGCTTGAGATGTGATATCCAACTCCTTCCCATTCCAATCCTGAGACCCTTCCTATACCATGAGATGTGATATCTCAATGCTTCTAATACCAAACCTGACACCCGTCCTAAAACATGAGATGTGAGATCCAAATCCTTCCCCTTCCAAACCTGAGATCTTTCCTTTAGCATGAGATGTGATATCCAACTCCTTCCCATTCCAATCCTGAGACCCTTCCTATAGCATGATATGTGATATCACAATTTTTCTAATACCAAACTTGAGATCCTTCCTATAACATGAGATGTGTATCCAACTCCTTCCCATTCCAATCCTGAGACCCTTCCTATAGCATGAGATGTGATATCTCAATGCTTCTATCAAACCTGTGTCCCTTCCTTTAGCATGAGATGTGATATCCAACTCCTTCCCATTCCAATCCTGAGACCCTTCCTATAGCATGAGATGTGATATTTCAAAGCTTCTAATACCAAACCTGGGACCCGTCCTATAACATGGGATATGATATCCAAATCCTTCCCCTTCCAAACCTGAGACCCTTCCTTTAGCATGAGATGTGATATCCAAATCCTTCCCATTCCAATCCTGAAACCCTTCCTATAGCATGAGATGTGATATCTCAATGTTTCTAATAAAAAACTTGAGACTCTTCCTATAGCAAGAGATGTGATATCCAAATCCTTCCCATTCCAATCCTGAGACCCTTCCTATAACATGAGATGTGATATCTCAATGCCTCTAATACCAAACCTGAGATTCTTCCTATAACATGAGATGTGATATCTCAATGCTTCTAATACCAAACCTGAGACCCTCCCTTTAGCATGAGATGTGATATCCGACTCCTTCCCATTCCAATCCTGAGACCCTTCTGATAGCATGAGATGTGATATCTCAATGCCTCTAATACCAATCCAGAGATTCTTCCTATAACATGAGATGTGATATCTCAATGCTTCTAATACCAAACCTGAGACCCTCCCTTTAGCATGAGATGTGATATCCGACTCCTTCCCATTCTAATCCTGAGACCCTTCCGATAGCAGAGATGTGATATCTCAATGCTTATACCAAACCTGAGACCCTTCCAGTGGCATGAGATGTCATATCCAACTCCTTCCCATTCCAATCCTGAGACCCTTCCTATAGCATGATATGTGATATCACAATTTTTCTAATACCAAACCTGAGATCCTTCCTATAACATGAGATGTGTATCCAACTCCCTCCCATTCCAAAACCTGAGACCCTTCCTATAGCATGAGATGTGATATCTTAATGCTTCTAAAACCAAACCTGAGAACCATCCAATAACATATGTGAAATCCAAATCCTTCCCTTTCCAAACCTGAGACCCTTCCGATAGCATTAGATGTGATATCTCAATGCTTCTAAAACCAAACATGAGAACCATCCTATAACATGAGATGTGAATTCCAAATCCTTCCCTTTCCAAACCTGAGACCCTTCCTATAGCTTGAGATGTGATATCAAACTCCTTCCCATTCCAATCCTGTGATAGCTTGAGATGTGATATCCAACTCCTTCCCATTCCAATCCTGAGACCCTTCCTATACCATGAGATGTGATATCTCAATGCTTCTAATACCAAACCTGAGACCCGTCCTAAAACATGAGATGTGAGATCCAAATCCTTCCCCTTCCAAACCTGAGAACCTTCCTATAGCTTGAGATGTGATATCAAACTCCTTCCCATTCCAATCCTGAGATAGCTTGAGATGTGATATCCAACTCCTTCCCATTCCTATCCTGAGACCCTTCCGATAGCAGAGATGTGATATCTCAATGCTTGTACCAAACCTGAGACCCTTCCTATGGCATGAGATGTGATATCCAACTCCTTCCCATTCCAATCCTGAGACCCTTCCTATAGCATGAGATGTGATAGCTCCATGCTTCTATCAAACCTGAGTCCCTTCCTTTAGCATGAGATGTGATATCCAACTCCTTCCCATTCCAATCCTGAGACCCTTCCTATAGCATGAGATGTGATATCTCAAAGCTTCTAATACCAAACCTGGGACCCGTCCTATAACATGAGATATGATATCCAAATCCTTCCCCTTCCAAACCTGAGACCCTTCCTTTAGCATGAGATGTGATATCCAAATCCTTCCCATTCCAATCCTGAAACCCTTCCTATAGCATGAGATGTGATATCTCAATGTTTCTAATAAAAAACCTGAGACCCTTCCTATAGCAAGAGATGTGATATCCAAATCCTTCCCATTCCAATCCTGAGACCCTTCCTATAACATGAGATGTGATATCCAACTCCTTCCCATTCCAACCTGGGAACCTTCCTATAGCATGAGAAGGGATATCCAACTCCTTCCCATTCCAATCCTGAGACCTTCCTATAGCATGAGATGTGATATCTCAAAGCTTCTAATACCAAACCTGCAACCCGTCCTATAACATGAGATATGATATCCAAATCCTTCCCCTTCCAAACCTGAGACCCTTCCTTTAGCATGAGATGTGATATACAAATCCTTCCCATTCCAATCCTGAAACCCTTCCTATAGCATGAGATGTGATATCTCAATGTTTCTAATAAAAAAAACTGAGACCCTTCCTATAGCAAGAGATGTGACATCCAAATCCTTCCCATTCCAATCCTGAGATCCTTCCTATTGGATGAGATGTGATATCCAACTCCTTCCCATTCCAATACTGAGACCCTTCCTATACCATGAGATGTGATATCTCAATGCTTCTACCAAAACTGAGACCCTTCCTTTAGCATGAGATGTGATATCCAACTCCTTCCCATTCCAATCCTGAGACCCTTCCTATAGCATGAGATGTGATATCTCAATGCCTCTAATACCAAACCTGAGGATCTTCCTATAACATCAGATGTGATATCTCAATGCTTCTAATACCAAACCTGAGACCCTCCCTTTAGCATGAGATGTGATGTCCGACTCCTTCCCATACCAATCCTGAGACCCTTCTGATAGCATGAGATGTGATATCTCAATGCCTCTAATACCAAACCTGAGATTCTTCCTATAACATGAGATATAATATCTCAATGCTTCTAATACCAAACCTGAGACCCTCCCTTTAGCATGAGATGTGATATCCGACTCCTTCCCATTCCAATCCTGAGACCCTTCTGATAGCATGAGATGTGATATCTCAATGCTTCTAATACCAAACCTGAGACCCTTCCTATAACATAAGATGGGATATCCAACTCCTTCCCATTCCAATCCTGAGACCCTTCCGATAGCAGAGATGTGATATCTCAATGCTTATACCAAACCTGAGACCCTTCCTGTGGCATGAGATGTCATATACAACTCCTTCCCATTCCTATCCTGAGACCCTTCCTATAGCATGAGATGTGATATCCAACTCCTTCCCATTCCAATCCTGAGACCCTTCCTATAGCATGAGATTTGATATCTCAATGCTTCTAACACCAAACCTGAGATCCTTTCGATAGCATGAGATGTGATATCTCAATGCTTCTAATACCAAACCTGAGATCATTCCTATAACACGAGATGTAATATCCAAATCCTTCCCCTTCCAAACCTGAGACCCTCCCTTTAGCATGAGATGTGATATCCAACTCCTTCCCATTCCAATCCTGAGATCCTTCTGATAGCATGAGATGTGATATCGCAATGCCTCTAATACCAAACCTGAGATCCTACCTCTAACATGAAATGTGATATCCAACTCCTTCCCCTTCCAAACCTGATAGCCTTCCTATAGCATGAGATGTGATATCCAAGTCCTTCCCATTCCAATCCTGAGACCCTTCCTATAGCTTGAGATGTGATATCCAACTCCTCCCCATTCCAATTCTGAGACCCTTCCTATAGCATGAGATGTGATATCTCAATGCTTCTAATACCAAACCTGGGACCCTTCCTATAACATGAGATGGGATATCCAAGTCCTTCCCATTCCAATCCTGAGACCCTTCCTATAGCATGAGATGTGATATCTCAATGCTTCTAATACCAAACCTGAGACCCTTCCTATAACAAGAGATGTGATATCCATGTCCTTCCCATTCCAATCCTGTGACCCGTCCTATACCATGAGATGTGATATCTCAATGCTTCTAATACCAAACCTGAGACCCTTCCTATAATGAGATGGGATATCCAACTCCTTCCCATTCCAATCCTGAGACCCTTCCAATAGCAGAGATGTGATATCTCAATGCTTATACCAAACCTGAGACCCTTCCTATGGCATGAAATGTCATATACAACTCCTTCCGATTCCAGACCTGAGACCCTTCCTATAGCATGAGATGTGATATCCAACTCCTTCTCATTCCAATCCTGAGACCCTTCCTATAGCTTGAGATGTGATATCCAACTCCTTCCCATTCCAATCCTGAGACCCTTCCTATAGCATGAGATGTGATATCTCAATGCTTCTAATACCAAACCTGAGATCCTTCCTATAACATGAGATGTGATATCCAAATCCTTCCACTTCCAAACCTGAGACCCTCCCTTTAGCATGAGATGTGATATCCGACTCCTTCCCATTCCAATCCTGAGACCCTTCTGATAGCATGAGATGTGATATCTCAATGCCTATAATACCAAACCTGAGATCCTTCCGATAGCATGAGATGTGATATCTCAATGCTTCTAATACCAAACCTGAGATCCTTCCTATAACATGAAATGTGATATCCAAATCCTTCCAAATCCAATCCTGATACCCTTCCGATAGCATGAGATGTGATATCCCAATGCTTCTACAAAACCTGAGACCCATACATGGCATGAGATGTGATATCAAACTCCTTCCCATTCCAATCCTGAGACACTTCCTATAGCATGAGATGTGATATCTCAATGCTTCTAATACCAAACCTGAGACTCTTCCTATAACATGAGATGGGATATCCAACTCCTTCCCATTCCAATCCTGAGACCCTTCCGATAGCAGAGATGTGATATCTCAATGCTTATACCAAACCTGAGACCCTTCCTATGGCATGAGATGTCATATACAACTCCTTCCCATTCCAATCCTGAGACCCTTCCTATAGCATGAGATGTGATATCTCAATGCTTATACCAAACCTGAGACCCATACATGGCATGAGATGTGATATCAAACTCCTTCCCATTCCAATCCTGAGACCATTCCTATAGCATGAGATGTGATATCTCAATGCTTCTAATACCAAACCTGAGACTCTTCCTATAACATGAGATGGGATATCCAACTCCTTCCCATTCCAATCCTGAGACCCTTCCGATAGCAGAGATGTGATATCTCAATGCTTATACCAAACCTGAGACCCTTCCTATGGCATGAGATGTCATATACAACTCCTTCCCATTCCAATCCTGAGACCCTTCCTATAGCATGAAATGTGATATCTCAATGCTTATACCAAACCTGAGACCCTTCCTATAGCATGAGATGTGATATCCAACTCCTTCCCATTTCAATCCTGAGACCCTTCCTATAGCATGAAATGCGATGTCTCAATGCTTCTAATACCAAACCTGAGATCCTTCCTATAACATCAGATGTGATATCCAACTCCTTCCCATTCCAATCCTGAGACCCTTCCTATAGCATGAGATGTGATATCTCAATGTTTATACCAAACCTGAGGCCCTTCCTATAGCATGAGATGTGATATCCAACTCCTTCCCATTCCAATCCTGAGACCCTTCCTATAGCATGAGATGTGATATCTCAATGCCTCTAATACCAAATCTGAGATCCTTCCTCTAACATGAAATGTGATATCCAACTCCTTCCCTTTCCAAACCTGAGAGCCTACCTATAGCATGAGATGTGATATCCAAGACCTTCCCATTCCAATCCTTAGACCCTTCCTACAGCATACAATATGATATCTCAATGATTCTAATAACAAACCTGAGACCCGTCCTATAACATGAGATGTGATATCCAACTCCTTCCCATTCCAATCCTGAGACACTTCCGATAGCAGAGATGTGATATCTCAATGCTTATTCCAAACCTGAGACCCTTCCTATAGCATGAGATGTGATATCCAACTCCTTCCCGTTCCAAACCTGAGACCCTTCCTATAGCATATGTGATATCCAACTCCTTCCCATTCCAAACATGAGACCCTTCCTATAGCATGAGATGTGATATCCAACTCCTTCCCATTCCAATCCTGAGACCCTTCCTATAGCATGAGATGTGATATCTCAATGCCTCTAATACCAAACCTGAGATCCTTCCTCTAACATGAAATGTGATATCCAACTCCTTCCCTTTCCAAACCTGAGAGCCTACCTATAGCATGAGATGTGATATCCAAGACCTTCCCATTCCAATCCTTAGACCCTTCCTACAGCATACAATATGATATCTCAATGATTCTAATAACAAACCTGAGACCCGTCCTATAACATGAGATGTGATATCCAACTCCTTCCCATTCCAATGCTGAGACACTTCCGATAGCAGAGATGTGCTATCTCAATGCTTATTCCAAACCTGAGACCCTTCCTATAGCATGAGTTGTGATATCCAACTCCTTCCCGTTCCAAACCTGAGACCCTTCCTATAGCATATGTTATATCCAACTCCTTCCCATTCCAAACATGAGACCCTTCCTATAGCAAGAATGTAATATCCAACTCGTTCCCATTCCAATCCTGAGACCCTTCCTACAGCATGCGATGTGATATCTCAATGCTTCTAATACCAAACCTGAGACCCGTCCTATAACATGAGATGGGATATCCAACTCCTTCCCGTTCCAAACCTGAGACCCTTCCTATAGCATGAGATGTGATATCCAACTCCTTCCCATCCCAATCCTGAGACACTTCCGATTGCAGAGATGTGATATCTCAATGCTTATACCAAACCTGAGACTCTTCCTATAACATGAGATGTGATATCCAACTCCTTCCCATTCCAATCCTGAGACCCTTATGATAGCATGAGATGTGATATCTCAATGCCTCAAATACCAAACCTGAGATACTTCCGATAGCATGAGATGTGATATCTCAATGCTTCTAATACCAAACCTGAGATCCTTCCTATAACATGAGATGTGATATCCAAATCCTTCCCCTTCCAAACCTGAGACCCTCCCTTTAGCATGAGATGTGATATCCAACTCCTTCCCATTCCAATCGTGAGACCCTTCTGATAGCATGAGATGTGATATCTCAATGCCTCTAATACCAAACCTGAGATCCTACCTCTAACATGAAATATGATATCCAACTCCTTCCCTTTCCAAACCTGAGATCCTGCCTATAGCATGAGATGTGATATCCAAGTCCTTCCCATTCCAATCCTGAGACCCTTCCTATAGCATGAGATGTGATATCTCAATGCTTATACCAAACCTGAGACCCTTCCTATGGCATGAGATGCCATATACAACTCCTTCCCATTCCAATCCTGAGACCCTGCTTATAGCATGAGATGTGATATCTCAATGCTTCTAATACCAAACCTGAGATCTTTCCTATAACATGAGATGTGATATCCAACTCCTTCCCATTCCAATCCTGAGACCATTCCTATAGCATGAGATGTGATATCTCAATGCTTATACCAAACCTGAGACCCTTCCTATAGCTTGAGATGTGATATCCAACTCCTTCCCATTCCAATCCTGAGACCCTTCCTATAGCATGAGATGTGATATCTCAATGCCTCTAATACCAAACCTGAGATCCTTCCTCTAACATGAAATGTGATATCCAACTCCTTCCCCTTCCAAACCTGAGAGCCTTCTTATAGCATGAGATATGATATCCAAGTCCTTTCCATTCCAATCCTGAGACCCTTCCTATAACATGAGATGTGATATCCAACTCCTTCCCATTCCAACCTGAGACCCTTCCTATAGCATGAGATGGGATATCCAACTCCTTCCAAATCCAATCCTGATACCCTTCCGATAGCATGAGATGTGATATCCCAATGCTTCTACCAAACCTGAGACCCATACTATGCCATGAGATGTGATATCAAACTCCTTCCCATTCCAACCTGAGACCCTTCCTATAGCATGAGATGGGATATCCAACTCCTTCCAAATCCAATCCTGAAATCCTTCCGATAGCATGAGATGTGATATCCCAATGCTTCTACCAAACCTGAGACCCATACTATGGCATGAGATGTGATATCCAACTCCTTCCCATTCCAATTCTGAGACTCTTCTGATAGCATGAGATGTGATATCTCAATGCCTCTAATACCAAACCTGAGATCCTACCTCTAACATGAAATGTGATATCCAACTCTTTCCCGTTGCAAACCTGAGAGCCTTCCTATAGCATGAGATGTGATATCCAAGTCCTTCCCATTCCAATCCTGAGACCCTTCCTATAACATGAGATGTGATATCCACTCCTTCCCATTCCAACCTGAGACCCTTCCTATAGCATGAGATGGGATATCCAACTCCTTCCAAATCCAATCCTGATACCCTTCCGATAGCATGAGATGTGATATCCCAATGCTTCTACCAAACCTGAGACCCATACTATGGCATGGGATGTGATATCAAACTCCTTCCCATTCCAATCCTGAGACCCTTCCTATAGCTTGAGATGTGATATCCAACTCCTTCCCATTCCAATTCTGAGACCCTTCCTATACAATGAGACTTGATATCTCAATGCTTCTAATACCAAACCTGAGACCCGTCCTATAACATGAGATGTGATATCCAAATCCTTCCCCTTCCAAACCTTAGACCCTTCCTTTATCATGAGATGTGATATCCAACTCCTTCCCATTCCAATCCTGAGACTCTTCCGATATCATGAGATGTGATATCTCAATGCTTCTAATATCAAACTTGAGACCCTCCCTATAGCATGAGATGTGATATCCAAGTCCTTCCCATTCCAATCCTGAGACCCTTCCTATAGCATGAGATGTGATATCTCAATGCTTATACCAAACCTGAGATCCTTCCTATAACATGAGATGTGATATCCAACTCCTTCCCATTCCAATCCTGAGACACTTCCTATAGCATGAGATGTGATATCTCACTGCTTATACCAAACCTGAGACCCTTCCTATAGCATGAGATGTGATATCCAACTCCTTCCCATTCCAATCCTGAGACCCTTCCTATAGCATGAGATGTGATATCTCAATGCTTCTAATATCAAACTTGAGACCCTCCCTATAGCATGAGATGTGATACCCAAGTCCTTCCCATTCCAATCCTGAGACCCTTCCTACAGCATGCGATGTGATGTCTCAATGCTTCTAATACCAAACCTGAGACTCTTCCTATAACATGAGATGGGATATCCAACTCCTTCCCATTCCAATCCTGAGACCCTTCCGATAGCAGAGATGTGATATCTCAATGCTTATACCAAACCTAAGACCCTTCCTATGGCATGAGATGTCATATACAACTCCTTCCCATTCCAATCCTGAGACCCTTCCGATAGCAGAGATGTGATATCTCAATGATTATACCAAACATAAGACCCTTCCTATGGCATGAGATGTGTTATCCAACTCCTTCCCATTCCAATCCTGAGACCCTTCCTATAGCATGAGATGTGATGTCTCAATGCTTCTAATACCAAACCTGAGATCCTTCCTATAACATGAGATGTGATATCCAACTCCTTCCCATTCCAATCCCGAGACCCTTCCTATAGCATGAGATGTGATATCTCAATGCTTATACCAAACCTGAGACCCTTCCTATAGCATGAGATGTGATATCCAACTCCTTCCCATTCCAATCCTGAGACTCTTCCTATAGCATGAGATGTGATATCTCAATGCCTCTAATACCAAACCTGAGATCCTTCCTCTAACATGAAATGTGATATCCAACTCCTTCCCTTTCCAAACCTGAGAGCCTACCTATAGCATGAGATGTGATATCCAAGTCCTTCCCATTCCAATCCTTAGACCCTTCCTACAGCATGCAATATGATATCTCAATGATTCTAATAACAAACCTGAGACCCGTCCTATAACATGAGATGGGATATCCAACTTCTTCCCATTCCAATCTTGAGACACTTCCGATAGCAGAGATGTGATATCTCAATGCTTATACCAAACCTGAGACCCTTCCTATAACATGAGATGTGATATCCAACTCCTTCCCGGTCCAAACCTGAGACCCTTCCTATAGCATATGTGATATCCAACTCCTTCCCATTCCAATCCTGAGACCATTCCTATAGCATGAGATGTGATATCTCAATGCTTCTAATACCAAACCTGAGATCCTTCCTATGACATGAGATGTGATATCCAATTCCTCCCCATTCCAAACCTGAGAACCTTCCTACAGCATGCGATGTGATATCTCAATGCTTCTAATACCAAACCCGAGACCAGTCCTATAACATGAGATTGGATATCCAACTCCTTCCCCTTCCAAACCTGAGACTCTTCCTATAGCATGAGATGTGATATCCAACTTCTTCCCATTCCAATCCTGAGACCCTTCCTATAACATGAGATGTGATGTCTCAATGCTTCTAATACCAAACCTGAGATCTTTCCTATAACATGAGAAGTGATATCCAACTCCTTCCCATTCCAATCCTGAGACACTTCCTATAGCATGAGATGTGATATCTCAATGCTTATACCAAACCTGAGACCCTTCCTATAGCTTGAGATGTGATATCCAACTCCTTCCCATTCCAATCCTGAGACCCTTCCTATAGCATGAGATGTGATATCTCAAGGCCTCTAATACCAAACCTGAGATCCTTCCTCTAACATGAAATGTGATATCCAATTCCTTCCCATTCCAACCTGAGACCCTTCCTATAGCATGAGATGGGATATCCAACTCCTTCCAAATCCAATACTGATACCCTTCCGATAGCATGAGATGTGATATCCCAATGCTTCTACCAAACCTGAGACCCATACTATGGCATGAGATGTGATATCAAACTCCTTCCCATTCCAATCCTGAGACCCTACCTATAGCTTGAGATGTGATATCCAACTCCTTCCCATTCCAATTCTGAGACCCTTCCTATACCATGAGACTTGATATCTCAATGCTTCTAATACCAAACCTGAGACCCGTCCTATAACATGAGATGTGATATCCAAATCCTTCCCCTTCCAAACCTTAGACCCTTCCTTTATCATGAGATGTGATATCCAATTCCTTCCCATTCCAATCCTGAGACCCTTCCGATATCATGAGATTTGTTATCTCAATGCTTCTAATATCAAACTTGAGACCCTCCCTATAACATGAGATGTGACATCCAAGTCCTCCCCATTCCAATCCTGAGACCCTTCCTATAGCATGAGATGTGATATCCAAGTCCTTCCCATTCCAATCCTTAGACCCTTCCTACAGCATGCAATATGATATCTCAATGATTCTAATAACAAACCTGAGACCCGTCCTATAACATGAGATGGGATATCCAACTTCTTCCCATTCCAATCTTGAGACACTTCCGATAGCAGAGATGTGATATCTCAATGCTTATACCAAACCTGAGACCCTTCCTATAACATGAGATGTGATATCCAACTCCTTCCCGGTCCAAACCTGAGACCCTTCCTATAGCATATGTGATATCCAACTCCTTCCCATTCCAATCCTGAGACCATTCCTATAGCATGAGATGTGATATCTCAATGCTTCTAATACCAAACCTGAGATCCTTCCTATGACATGAGATGTGATATCCAATTCCTCCCCATTCCAAACCTGAGAACCTTCCTACAGCATGCGATGTGATATCTCAATGCTTCTAATACCAAACCCGAGACCAGTCCTATAACATGAGATTGGATATCCAACTCCTTCCCCTTCCAAACCTGAGACTCTTCCTATAGCATGAGATGTGATATCCAACTTCTTCCCATTCCAATCCTGAGACCCTTCCTATAACATGAGATGTGATGTCTCAATGCTTCTAATACCAAACCTGAGATCTTTCCTATAACATGAGAAGTGATATCCAACTCCTTCCCATTCCAATCCTGAGACACTTCCTATAGCATGAGATGTGATATCTCAATGCTTATACCAAACCTGAGACCCTTCCTATAGCTTGAGATGTGATATCCAACTCCTTCCCATTCCAATCCTGAGACCCTTCCTATAGCATGAGATGTGATATCTCAAGGCCTCTAATACCAAACCTGAGATCCTTCCTCTAACATGAAATGTGATATCCAATTCCTTCCCATTCCAACCTGAGACCCTTCCTATAGCATGAGATGGGATATCCAACTCCTTCCAAATCCAA
The DNA here is from genome assembly GCF_040938575.1 of Ambystoma mexicanum. NCBI lineage: Eukaryota > Metazoa > Chordata > Amphibia > Caudata > Ambystomatidae > Ambystoma > Ambystoma mexicanum. The sequence continues at coordinate 347,922,095 of NC_090936.1, forward strand.
TACTGATACCCTTCCAATAGCATGAGATGTGATATCCCAATGCTTCTACCAAACCTGAGACCCATACTATGGCATGAGATGTGATATCAAACTCCTTCCCATTCCAATCCTGAGACCCTACCTATAGCTTGAGATGTGATATCCAACTCCTTCCCATTCCAATTCTGAGACCCTTCCTATACCATGAGACTTGATATCTCAATGCTTCTAATACCAAACCTGAGACCCGTCCTATAACATGAGATGTGATATCCAAATCCTTCCCCTTCCAAACCTTAGACCCTTCCTTTATCATGAGATGTGATATCCAATTCCTTCCCATTCCAATCCTGAGACCCTTCCGATATCATGAGATTTGTTATCTCAATGCTTCTAATATCAAACTTGAGACCCTCCCTATAACATGAGATGTGACATCCAAGTCCTCCCCATTCCAATCCTGAGACCCTTCCTATAGCATGAGATGTGATATCGCAATGCTTCTAATACCAAACCTGAGACCCTTCCTATAACATGATTTGGGATATCCAACTCCTTCCCATTCCAATCCTGAGACCCTTCCGATAGCAGAGATGTGATATCTCAATGCTTATACCAAACCTGAGACCCTTCCTATGGCCTGAGATGTCATATGCAACTCCTTCTCATTCCAATCCTGAGACCCTTCCTATAGCATTAGATGTGATATCTCAATGCTTATACCAAATCTGAGACCCTTCCTATAGCATGAGATGTGATATCCAACTCCTTCCCATTCCAATCCTGAGACCCTTCTGATAGCATGAGATGTGATATTTCAATGCCTCTAATACCAAACCTGAGATCCTACCTCTAACATGAAATGTGATATCCATCTCCTTCCCTTTCCAAACCTGAGACCCTGCCTATAGCATGAGATGTGATATCCAAGTCCTTTCCATTCCAATCCTGAGACCCTTCCTATAGCATGTGATGTGATATCTCAATGCTTATACTGAACCTGAGACCCTTCCTATGGCATGACATGTCATATACAACTCCTACCCATTCCAATCCTGAGACCCTTCCTATAGCATGAGATGTGATATCTCAATGCTTATACTGAACCTGAGACCCTTCCTATAGCATGAGATGTGATATCTCAATGCTTCTAATACCAAACCTGAGATCCTTCCTATAACATGAGATGTGATTTCCAAATCCTTCCCCTTCCAAACCTGAGACCCTCCCTTTAGCATGTGATGTGATATCCAGCTCCTTCCCATTCCAATCCTGAGACCCATCTGATAGCATGAGATGTGATATTTCAATGCCTCTAATACCAAACCTGAGATCCTACCTCTAACATGAAATGTGATATCCATCTCCTTCCCTTTCCAAACCTGAGACCCTGCCTATAGCATGAGATGTGATATCCAAGTCCTTTCCATTCCAATCCTGAGACCCTTCCTATAGCATGTGATGTGATATCTCAATGCGTATACCAAACCTGAGACCCTTCCTATGGCATGAGATGTCATATACAACTCCTTCCCATTCCAATCCTGAGAACCTTCCTATAGCATGAGATGTGATATCTCAATGCTTATACCAAACCTGAGACCCTTCCTATAGCATGAGATGTGATATCCAACTTCTTCCCATTCCAATCCTGAGACCCTTCCTATAACATGAGATGTGATGTCGCAATGCTTCTAATACCAAACCTGAGATCTTTCCTATAACATGAGATGTGATATCCAACTCCTTCCCATTCCAATCCTGAGACCCTTCATATAGCATTAGATGTGATATCTCAAGGCCTCTAATACCAAACCTGAGATCGTTCCTCTAACATGAAATGTGATATCCAACTCCTTCCCCTTCCAAACCTGAGAGCCTTCCTATAACATGAGATGTGACATCCAAGTCCTCCCCATTCCAATCCTGAGACCCTTCCTATAGCATGAGATGTGATATCTCAATGCTTCTAATACCAAACCTGAGACCCTTCCTACAACATGATTTGGGATATCCAACTCCTTCCCATTCCAATCCTGAGACCCTTCCGATAGCAGAGATGTGATATCTCAATGCTTATACCAAACCTGAGACCCTTCCTATGGCCTGAGATGTCATATGCAACTCCTTCCCATTCCAATCCTGAGACCCTTCCTATAGCATTAGATGTGATATCTCAATGCTTATACCAAATCTGAGACCCTTCCTATAGCATGGGATGTGATATCCAACTTCTTCCCATTCCAATCCTGAGACCCTTCCTATAGCATGAGATGTGATGTCTCAATTCTTCTAATACCAAACCTGAGATCCTTCCTATAACATGAGATGTGATATCCAACTCCTTCCCATTCCAATCCTGAGACCCTTATGATAGCATGAGATGTGATATCTCAATGCCTCTAATACCAAACCTGAGATACTTCTGATAGCATGAGATGTGATATTTCAATGCCTCTAATACCAAACCTGAGATCCTACCTCTAACATGAAATGTGATATCCATCTCCTTCCCTTTCCAAACCTGAGACCCTGCCTATAGCATGAGATGTGATATCCAAGTCCTTCCCATTCCAATCCTGAGACCCTTCCTATAGCATGTGATGTGATATCTCAATGCTTATACCAAACCTGAGACCCTTCCTATGGCATGAGATGTCATATACAACTCCTTCCCATTCCAATCCTGAGACCTTTCCTATAGCATGAGATGTGATATCTCAATGCTTATACCAAACCTGAGACCCTTCCTATAGCATGAGATGTGATATCCAACTTCTTCCCATTCCAATCCTGAGACCCTTCCTATAACATGAGATGTGATGTCTCATGCTTCTAATACCAAACCTGAGACCCTTCCTATAACATGAGATGGGATATCCAACTCCTTCCCATTCCAATCCTGAGACCCTTCCGATAGCAGAGATGTGATATCTCAATGCTTTTACCAAACCTGAGACCCTTCCTATGGCCTGAGATGTCATATACAACTCCTTCCCATTCCAATCCTGGGACCCTTCCTATAGCATGAGATGTGATATCTCAATGCTTATACCAAATCTGAGACCCTTCCTATAGCATGAGATGTGATATCCAACTCCTTCCCATTCCAATCCTGAGACCCTTCCTATAGCATGAGATGTGATGTCTCAATGCTTCTAATACCAAACCTGAGATCCTTCCTATAACATGAGATGTGATATCCAACTCCTTCCCATTCCAATCCTGAGACCCTTATGATAGCATGAGATGTGATATCTCAATTCCTCTAATACCAAACCTGAGATACTTCCGATAGCATGAGATGTGATATCTCAATGCTTCTAATACCAAACCTGAGATCCTTCCTATAACTTGAGATGTGATTTCCAAATCCTTCCCCTTCCAAACCTGAGACCCTCCCTTTAGCATGAGATGTGATATCCAACTCCTTCCCATTCCAATCCTGAGACCCATCTGATAGCATGAGATGTGATATTTCAATGCCTCTAATACCAAACCTGAGATCCTACCTCTAACATGAAATGTGATATCCATCTCCTTCCCTTTCCAAACCTGAGACCCTGCCTATAGCATGAGATGTGATATCCAAGTCCTTTCCATTCCAATCCTGAGACCCTTCCTATAGCATGTGATGTGATATCTCAATGCTTATACCAAACCTGAGACCCTTCCTATGGCATGAGATGTCATATACAACTCCTTCCCATTCCAATCCTGAGACCCTTCCTATAGCATGAGATGTGATATCTCAATGCTTATACCAAACCTGAGACCCTTCCTATAGCATGAGATGTGATATCCAACTTCTTCCCATTCCAATCCTGAGACCCTTCCTATAACATGAGATGTGATGTCGCAATGCTTCTAATACCAAACCTGAGATCTTTCCTATAACATGAGATGTGATATCCAACTCCTTCCCATTCCAATCCTGAGACCCTTCCTATAGCATGAGATGTGATATCACAATGCTTATACCAAACCTGAGACCGTTCCTATAGCTTGAGATGTGATATCCAACTCCTTCCCATTCCAATCCTGAGACCCTTCCTATAACATGAGATGTGATGTCTCAATGCTTCTAATACCAAACCTGAGATCCTTCCTATAACATGAGATGTGATATCCAACTCCTTCCCATTCCAATCCTGAGACCCTTATGATAGCATGAGATGTGATATCTCAATTCCTCTAATACCAAACCTGAGATACTTCCGATAGCATGAGATGTGATATCTCAATGCTTCTAATACCAAACCTGAGATCCTACCTCTAACATGAAATGTGATATCCATCTCCTTCCCATTCCAAACCTGAGACCCTGCCTATAGCATGAGATGTGATATCCAACTCCTTCCCATTCCAATCCTGAGACCCATATGATAGCATGAGATGTGATATCTCAATGCCTCTAATACCAAACCTGAGATACTTCCGATAGCATGAGATGTGATATCTCAATGCTTCTAATACCAAACCTGAGATCCTTCCTATAACATGAGATGTGATTTCCAAATCCTTCCCCTTCCAAACCTGAGACCCTCCCTTTAGCATGAGATGTGATATCCAACTCCTTCCCATTCCAATCCTGAGACCCTTCTGATAGCATGAGATGTGATATTTCAATGCCTCTAATACCAAACCTGAGATCCTACCTCTAACATGAAATGTGATATCCATCTCCTTCCCTTTCCAAACCTGAGACCCTGCCTATAGCATGAGATGTGATATCCAAGTCCTTTCCATTCCAATCCTGAGACCCTTCCTATAGCATGTGATGTTATATCTCAATGCTTATACCTAACCTGAGACCCTTCCTATGGCATGAGATGTCATATACAACTCCTTCCCATTCCAAACCTGAGACCCTTCCTATAGCATGAGATGTGATATCTCAATGCTTATACCAAACCTGAGACCCTTCCTATAGCATGAGATGTGATATCCAACTTCTTCCCATTCCAATCCTGAGACCCTTCCTATAACATGAGATGTGATGTCGCAATGCTTCTAATACCAAACCTGAGATCTTTCCTATAACATGAGATGTGATATCCAACTCCTTCCCATTCCAATCCTGAGACCCTTCCTATAACATGAGATGTGATGTCGCAATGCTTCTAATACCAAACCTGAGATCTTTCCTATAACATGAGATGTGATATCCAACTCCTTCCCATTCCAATCCTGAGACCCTTCCTATAGCATGAGATGTGATATCACAATGCTTATACCAAACCTGAGACTGTTCCTATAGCTTGAGATGTGATATCCAACTCCTTCCCATTCCAATCCTGAGACCCTTCCTATAGCATGAGATGTGATATCTCAAGGCCTCTAATACCAAACCTGAGATCGTTCCTCTAACATGAAATGTGATATCCAACTCCTCCCCCTTCCAAACCTGAGAGCCTTCCTATAACATGAGATGTGATATCCAACTCCTTCCCATTCCAATCCTGAGACCCATATGATAGCATGAGATGTGATATCTCAATGCCTCTAATACCAAACCTGAGATACTTCCGATAGCATGAGATGTGATATCTCAATGCTTCTTATACCAAACCTGAGATCCTTCCTATAACATGAGATGTGATTTCCAAATCCTTCCCCTTCCAAACCTGAGACCCTCCCTTTAGCATGAGATGTGATATCCAACTCCTTCCCATTCCAATCCTGAGACCCTTCTGATAGCATGAGATGTGATATTTCAATGCCTCTAATACCAAACCTGAGATCCTACCTCTAACATGAAATGTGATATCCATCTCCTTCCCTTTCCAAACCTGAGACCCTGCCTATAGCATGAGATGTGATATCCAAGTCCTTTCCATTCCAATCCTGAGACCCTTCCTATAGCATGTGATGTGATATCTCAATGCTTATACCTAACCTGAGACCCTTCCTATGGCATGAGATGTCATATACAACTCCTTCCCATTCCAAACCTGAGACCCTTCCTATAGCATGAGATGTGATATCTCAATGCTTATACCAAACCTGAGACCCTTCCTATAGCATGAGATGTGATATCCAACTTCTTCCCATTCCAATCCTGAGACCCTTCCTATAACATGAGATGTGATGTCGCAATGCTTCTAATACCAAACCTGAGATCTTTCCTATAACATGAGATGTGATATCCAACTCCTTCCCATTCCAATCCTGAGACCCTTCCTATAGCATGAGATGTGATATCACAATGCTTATACCAAACCTGAGACCGTTCCTATAGCTTGAGATGTGATATCCAACTCCTTCCCATTCCAATCCTGAGACCCTTCCTATAGCATGAGATGTGATATCTCAAGGCCTCTAATACCAAACCTGAGACTCTTCCTATAACATGAGATGGGATATCCAACTCATTCCCATTCCAATCCTGAGACCCTTCCGATAGCAGAGATGTGATATCTCAATGCTTATACCTAACCTGAGACCCTTCCTATGGCATGAGATGTCATATACAACTCCTTCCCATTCCAAACCTGAGACCCTTCCTATAGCATGAGATGTGATATCTCAATGCTTATACCAAACCTGAGACCCTTCCTATAGCATGAGATGTGATATCCAACTTCTTCCCATTCCAATCCTGAGACCCTTCCTATAACATGAGATGTGATGTCTCAATGCTTCTAATACCAAACCTGAGATCTTTCCTATAACATGAGATGTGATATCCAACTCCTTCCCATTCCAATCCTGAGACCCTTCCTATAGCATGAGATGTGATATCACAATGCTTATACCAAACCTGAGACCGTTCCTATAGCTTGAGATGTGATATCCAACTCCTTCCCATTCCAATCCTGAGACCCTTCCTATAGCATGAGATGTGATATCTCAAGGCCTCTAATACCAAACCTGAGATCCTTCCTCTAACATGAAATGTGATATCCAACTCCTTCCCCTTCCAAACCTGAGAGCCTTCCTATAGCATGAGATATGATATCCAAGTCCTTCCCATTCCAATCCTGAGACCCTTCCTATAACATGAAATGTGATATCCTACTCCTTCCCATTCCAACCTGGGACCCTTCCTATATCATGAGATGGGATATCTCAATGCTTCTAATACCAAACCTGAGACCCTTCCTATAACATGAGATGGGAATATCCAACTCCTTCCTATTCCAATCCTGAGACCCTTCCGATAGCAGAGATGTGATATCTCAATGCTTGTACCAAACCTGAGATCCTTCCTATAACATGAGATGTGATATCCAACTCCTTCCCATTCCAATCCTGAGACACTTCCTATAGCATGAGATGTGATATCTCACTGCTTATACCAAACCTGAGACCCTTCCTATAGAATGAGATGTAATATCCAACTCCTTCCCATTCCAATCCTGAGACCCTTCCTATAGCATGAGATGTGATATCTCAATGCTTCTAATATCAAACTTGAGACCCTCCCTATAGCATGAGATGTGATACCCAAGTCCTTCCCATTCCAATCCTGAGACACTTCCTATAGCATGAGATGTGATATCTCAATGCTTCTAATACCAAACCTGAGACTCTTCCTATAACATGAGATAGGATATCCAACTCCTTCCCATTCCAATCCTGAGACCCTTCCAATAGCAGAGATGTGATATCTCAATGCGTATACCAAACCTAAGACCCTTCCTATGGCATAAGATGTGATATCTAACTCCTTCCCATTCCAATCCCGAGACCCTTCCTATAGCATGAGATGTGATATCTCGATGCTTATACCAAATCTGAGACCCTTCCTATAGCATGAGATGTGATATCCAACTCCTTCCCATTCCAATCCTGAGGCCCTTCCTATAGCATGAGATGTGATGTCTCAATGCTTCTTATACCAAACCTGAGATCCTTCCTATAACATGAGATGTGATATCCAACTCCTTCCCATTCCAATTCTGAGACCCTTCCTATAGCATGAGATGTGATGTCTCAATGCTTCTAATACCAAACCTGAGAACCTTCCTACAGCATGCGATGTGATATCTCAATGCTTCTAATACCAAACCTGAGACCAGTCCTATAACATGAGATTGGATATCCAACTCCTTCCCCTTCCAAACCTGAGACCCTTCCTATAGCATGAGATGTGATATCCAACTTCTTCCCATTCCAATCCTGAGACCCTTCCTATAACATGAGATGTGATGTCTCAATGCTTCTAATACCAAACCTGAGATCTTTCCTATAACATGAGATGTAATATCCAACTCCTTCCCATTCCAATCCTGAGACCCTTCCTATAGCATGAGATGTGCTATCTCAATGCTTATACCAAACCTGAGACCCTTCCTAAAGCTTGAGATGTGATATCCAACTCCTTCCCATTCCAATCCTGAGACCCTTCCTATAGCATGAGATGTGATGTCTCAATGCTTCTAATACCAAACCTGAGAACCTTCCTACAGCATGCGATGTGATATCTCAATGCTTCTAATACCAAACCTGAGACCAGTCCTACAACATGAGATTGGATATCCAATTCCTTCCCCTTCCAAACCTGAGACCCTTCCTATAGCATGAGATGTGATATCCAACTTCTTCCCATTCCAATCCTGAGACCCTTCCTATAGCATGAGATGTGATATCTCAATGCTTCTAATACCAAACCTGAGATCTTTCCTATAACATGAGATGTAATATCCAACTCCTTCCCATTCCAATCCTGAGACCCTTCCTATAGCATGAGATGTGCTATCTCAATGCTTATACCAAACCTGAGACCCTTCCTATAGCATGAGATGTGCTATCTCAATGCTTATACCAAACCTGAGACCCTTCCTAAAGCTTGAGATGTGATATCCAACTCCTTCCCATTCCAATCCTGAGACCCTTCCTATAGCATGATATGTGATATCTCAATGCCTCTAATACCAAACCTGAGATCCTTCCTCTAACATGAAATGTGATATCGAACTCCTTCCCTTTCCAAACCTGAGAGCCTACCTATAGCATGAGATGTGATATCCAAGTCCTTCCCATTCCAATCCTTAGACCCTTCCTACAGCATGCAATATGATATCTCAATGATTCTAATAACAAACCCGAGACCCGTCCTATAACATGAGATGTGATATCCAACTCCTTCCCGTTTCAAACCTGAGACCCTTCCTATAACATGAGATGTGATATCCAACTCCTTCCCGTTTCAAACCTGAGACCCTTCCTATAGCATATGTGATATCCAACTCCTTCCCATTCCAAACATGAGACCCTTCCTATAGCAAGAATGTAATATCCAACTCCTTCCCATTCCAATCCTGAGACCATTCCTATAGCATGAGATGTGATATCTCAATGCTTCTAATACCAAACCTGAGATCCTTCCTATGACATGAGATGTGATATCCAATTCCTCCCCATTCCAAACCTGAGAACCTTCCTACAGCATGTGATGTGATATCTCAATGCTTCTAATACCAAACCTGAGACCAGTCCTATAACATGAGATTGGATATCCAACTCCTTCCCCTTCCAAACCTGAGACCCTTCCTATAGCATGAGATGTGATATCCAACTTCTTCCCATTCCAATCCTGAGACCCTTCCTATAACATGAGATGTGATGTCTCAATGCTTCTAATACCAAACCTGAGATCTTTCCTATAACATGAGATGTGATATCCAACTCCTTCCCATTCCAATCCTGAGACCCTTCCTATAGCATGAGATGTGCTATCTCAATGCTTATACCAAACCTGAGACCCTTCCTAAAGCTTGAGATGTGATATCGAACTCCTTCCCATTCCAATCCTGAGACTCTTCCTATAGCTTGAGATGTGATATCCGAAATCCTTCCCATTCCAATTCTGAGACCCTTCCTATACTATGAGACTTGATATCTCAATGCTTCTAATACCAAACCTGAGACCCGTCCTATAACATGAGATGTGATATCCAAATCTTTCCCCTTCCAAACCTTAGACCCTTCCTTTATCATGAGATGTGATATCCAACTCCTTCCCATTCCAATCCTGAGACCCTTCCGATATCATGAGATTTGTTATCTCAATGCTTCTAAAATCAAAATTGAGACCCGCCTATAACATGAGATGTGATATCCAAATCTTTCCCCTTCCAAACCTTAGACCCTTCCTTTATCATGAGATGCGATATCCAACTCCTTCCCATTCCAATCCTGAGACCCTCCCGATAGCAGAGATGTGATATCTCAATGCTTATACCAATCCTGAGACCCTTCCTATGGCCTGAGATGTCATATACAACTCCTTCCCAATCCAATCCTGAGACCCTTCCTATAGCATGAGATGTGATATCCAACTCCTTCCCATTCCAATCCTGAGACCCTTCCTATAGCATGAGATGTGATGTCTCAATGCTTCTAATACCAAACCTGAGATCCTTCCTATAACATGAGATGTGATATCCAACTCCTTCCCATTCCAATCCTGAGACCCTTCCTACAGAAGGAGATGTGATGTCTCAATGCTTCTAATACCAAACCTGAGATCTTTCCTATAACATGAGATGTAATATCCAACTCCTTCCCATTCCAATCCTGATACCCTTCCTATAGCATGAGATGTGCTATCTCAATGCTTATACCAAACCTGAGACCCTTCCTATAGCATGAAATGTGATACCCAAGTCCTTCCCATTCCAATCCTGAGACACTTCCTATAGCATGAGATGTGATATCTCAATGCTTATACCAAACCTGAGACCCTTCCTATAGCATGAGATGTGATATCCAACTCCTTCCCATTCCAATCCTGAGACCCTTCCTATAGCATGAGATGTGATGTCTCAATGCTTCTAATACCAAACCTGAGATCCTTCCTATAACATGAGATGTGATATCCAACTCCTTCCCATTCCAATCCCGAGACCCTTCCTATAGCATGAGATGTGATATCTCGATGCTTATACCAAACCTGAGACCCTTCCTATAGCATGAGATGTGATATCCAACTCCTTCCCATTCCAATCCTGAGACCCTTCCTATAGCATGAGATGTGATATCTCAATGCCTCTAATACCAAACCTGAGATCCTTCCTCTAACATGAAATGTGATATCCAACTCCTTCCCTTTCCAAACCTGAGAGCCTACCTATAGCATGAGATGTGATATCCAAGTCCTTCCCATTCCAATCCTTAGACCCTTCCTACAGCATGCAATATGATATCTCAATGATTCTAATAACAAACCTGAGACCCATCCTATAACATGAGATGGGATATCCAACTCCTTCCCATTCCAATCCTGAGACACTTCCGATAGCAGAGATGTGATATCTCAATGCTTATACCAAACCTGAGACCCTTCCTATAACATGAGATGTGATATCCAACTCCTTCCCGGTCCAAACCTGAGACCCTTCCTATAGCATATGTGATATCCAACTCCTTCCCATTCCAAACATGAGACCCTTCCTATAGCAAGAATGTAATATCCAACTCCTTCCCATTCCAATCCTGAGACCATTCCTATAGCATGAGATGTGATATCTCAATGCTTCTAATACCAAACCTGAGATCCTTCCTATGACATGAGATGTGATATCCAATTCCTCCCCATTCCAAACCTGAGAACCTTCCTACAGCATGCGATGTGATATCTCAATGCTTCTAATACCAAACCCGAGACCAGTCCTATAACATGAGATTGGATATCCAACTCCTTCCCCTTCCAAACCTGAGACCCTTCCTATAGCATGAGATGTGATATCCAACTTCTTCCCATTCCACTCCTGAGACCCTTCCTATAACATGAGATGTGATGTCTCAATGCTTCTAATACCAAACCTGAGATCTTTCCTATAACATGAGATGTGATATCCAACTCCTTCCCATTCCAATCCTGAGACCCTTCCTATAGCATGAGATGTGATATCTCAATGCCTCTAATACCAAACCTGAGATCCTTCCTCTAACATGAAATGTGATATCCAACTCCTTCCCTTTCCAAACCTGAGAGCCTACCTATAGCATGAGATGTGATATCCAAGTCCTTCCCATTCCAATCCTTAGACCCTTCCTACAGCATGCAATATTATATCTCAATGATTCTAATAACAAACCTGAGACCCATCCTATAACATGAGATGGGATATCCAACTCCTTCCCATTCCAATCCTGAGACACTTCCGATAGCAGAGATGTGATATCTCAATGCTTATACCAAACCTGAGACCCTTCCTATAACATGAGATGTGATATCCAACTCCTTCCCGGTCCAAACCTGAGACCCTTCCTATAGCATGAGATGTGATATCCAACTTCTTCCCATTCCAATCCTGAGACCCTTCCTATAACATGAGATGTGATGTCTCAATGCTTCTAATACCAAACCTGAGATCTTTCCTATAACATGAGATGTAATATCCAACTCCTTCCCATTCCAATCCTGAGACCCTTCCTATAGCATGAGATGTGCTATCTCAATGCTTATACCAAACCTGAGACCCTTCCTAAAGCTTGAGATGTGATATCCAACTCCTTCCCATTCCAATCCTGAGACCCTTCCTATAGCATGAGATGTGATGTCTCAATGCTTCTAATACCAAACCTGAGAACCTTCCTACAGCATGCGATGTGATATCTCAATGCTTCTAATACCAAACCTGAGACCAGTCCTATAACATGAGATTGGATATCCAACTCCTTCCCCTTCCAAACCTGAGACCCTTCCTATAGCATGAGATGTGATATCCAACTTCTTCCCATTCCAATCCTGAGACCCTTCCTATAGCATGAGATGTGATATCTCAATGCTTCTAATACCAAACCTGAGATCTTTCCTATAACATGAGATGTAATATCCAACTCCTTCCCATTCCAATCCTGAGACCCTTCCTATAGCATGAGATGTGCTATCTCAATGCTTATACCAAACCTGAGACCCTTCCTATAGCATGAGATGTGCTATCTCAATGCTTATACCAAACCTGAGACCCTTCCTAAAGCTTGAGATGTGATATCCAACTCCTTCCCATTCCAATCCTGAGACCCTTCCTATAGCATGATATGTGATATCTCAATGCCTCTAATACCAAACCTGAGATCCTTCCTCTAACATGAAATGTGATATCGAACTCCTTCCCTTTCCAAACCTGAGAGCCTACCTATAGCATGAGATGTGATATCCAAGTCCTTCCCATTCCAATCCTTAGACCCTTCCTACAGCATGCAATATGATATCTCAATGATTCTAATAACAAACCCGAGACCCGTCCTATAACATGAGATGTGATATCCAACTCCTTCCCGTTTCAAACCTGAGACCCTTCCTATAACATGAGATGTGATATCCAACTCCTTCCCGTTTCAAACCTGAGACCCTTCCTATAGCATATGTGATATCCAACTCCTTCCCATTCCAAACATGAGACCCTTCCTATAGCAAGAATGTAATATCCAACTCCTTCCCATTCCAATCCTGAGACCATTCCTATAGCATGAGATGTGATATCTCAATGCTTCTAATACCAAACCTGAGATCCTTCCTATGACATGAGATGTGATATCCAATTCCTCCCCATTCCAAACCTGAGAACCTTCCTACAGCATGCGATGTGATATCTCAATGCTTCTAATACCAAACCTGAGACCAGTCCTATAACATGAGATTGGATATCCAACTCCTTCCCCTTCCAAACCTGAGACCCTTCCTATAGCATGAGATGTGATATCCAACTTCTTCCCATTCCAATCCTGAGACCCTTCCTATAACATGAGATGTGATGTCTCAATGCTTCTAATACCAAACCTGAGATCTTTCCTATAACATGAGATGTGATATCCAACTCCTTCCCATTCCAATCCTGAGACCCTTCCTATAGCATGAGATGTGCTATCTCAATGCTTATACCAAACCTGAGACCCTTCCTAAAGCTTGAGATGTGATATCCAACTCCTTCCCATTCCAATCCTGAGACTCTTCCTATAGCTTGAGATGTGATATCCGAAATCCTTCCCATTCCAATTCTGAGACCCTTCCTATACTATGAGACTTGATATCTCAATGCTTCTAATACCAAACCTGAGACCCGTCCTATAACATGAGATGTGATATCCAAATCTTTCCCCTTCCAAACCTTAGACCCTTCCTTTATCATGAGATGTGATATCCAACTCCTTCCCATTCCAATCCTGAGACCCTTCCGATATCATGAGATTTGTTATCTCAATGCTTCTAAAATCAAAATTGAGACCCGCCTATAACATGAGATGTGATATCCAAATCTTTCCCCTTCCAAACCTTAGACCCTTCCTTTATCATGAGATGCGATATCCAACTCCTTCCCATTCCAATCCTGAGACCCTCCCGATAGCAGAGATGTGATATCTCAATGCTTATACCAATCCTGAGACCCTTCCTATGGCCTGAGATGTCATATACAACTCCTTCCCAATCCAATCCTGAGACCCTTCCTATAGCATGAGATGTGATATCCAACTCCTTCCCATTCCAATCCTGAGACCCTTCCTATAGCATGAGATGTGATGTCTCAATGCTTCTAATACCAAACCTGAGATCCTTCCTATAACATGAGATGTGATATCCAACTCCTTCCCATTCCAATCCCGAGACCCTTCCTACAGAATGAGATGTGATGTCTCAATGCTTCTAATACCAAACCTGAGATCTTTCCTATAACATGAGATGTAATATCCAACTCCTTCCCATTCCAATCCTGATACCCTTCCTATAGCATGAGATGTGCTATCTCAATGCTTATACCAAACCTGAGACCCTTCCTATAGCATGAAATGTGATACCCAAGTCCTTCCCATTCCAATCCTGAGACACTTCCTATAGCATGAGATGTGATATCTCAATGCTTATACCAAACCTGAGACCCTTCCTATAGCATGAGATGTGATATCCAACTCCTTCCCATTCCAATCCTGAGACCCTTCCTATAGCATGAGATGTGATGTCTCAATGCTTCTAATACCAAACCTGAGATCCTTCCTATAACATGAGATGTGATATCCAACTCCTTCCCATTCCAATCCCGAGACCCTTCCTATAGCATGAGATGTGATATCTCGATGCTTATACCAAACCTGAGACCCTTCCTATAGCATGAGATGTGATATCCAACTCCTTCCCATTCCAATCCTGAGACCCTTCCTATAGCATGAGATGTGATATCTCAATGCCTCTAATACCAAACCTGAGATCCTTCCTCTAACATGAAATGTGATATCCAACTCCTTCCCTTTCCAAACCTGAGAGCCTACCTATAGCATGAGATGTGATATCCAAGTCCTTCCCATTCCAATCCTTAGACCCTTCCTACAGCATGCAATATGATATCTCAATGATTCTAATAACAAACCTGAGACCCATCCTATAACATGAGATGGGATATCCAACTCCTTCCCATTCCAATCCTGAGACACTTCCGATAGCAGAGATGTGATATCTCAATGCTTATACCAAACCTGAGACCCTTCCTATAACATGAGATGTGATATCCAACTCCTTCCCGGTCCAAACCTGAGACCCTTCCTATAGCATATGTGATATCCAACTCCTTCCCATTCCAAACATGAGACCCTTCCTATAGCAAGAATGTAATATCCAACTCCTTCCCATTCCAATCCTGAGACCATTCCTATAGCATGAGATGTGATATCTCAATGCTTCTAATACCAAACCTGAGATCCTTCCTATGACATGAGATGTGATATCCAATTCCTCCCCATTCCAAACCTGAGAACCTTCCTACAGCATGCGATGTGATATCTCAATGCTTCTAATACCAAACCCGAGAGCAGTCCTATAACATGAGATTGGATATCCAACTCCTTCCCCTTCCAAACCTGAGACCCTTCCTATAGCATGAGATGTGATATCTAACTTCTTCCCATTCCACTCCTGAGACCCTTCCTATAACATGAGATGTGATGTCTCAATGCTTCTAATACCAAACCTGAGATCTTTCCTATAACATGAGATGTGATATCCAACTCCTTCCCATTCCAATCCTGAGACCCTTCCTATAGCATGAGATGTGATATCTCAATGCCTCTAATACCAAACCTGAGATCCTTCCTCTAACATGAAATGTGATATCCAACTCCTTCCCTTTCCAAACCTGAGAGCCTACCTATAGCATGAGATGTGATATCCAAGTCCTTCCCATTCCAATCCTTAGACCCTTCCTACAGCATGCAATATTATATCTCAATGATTCTAATAACAAACCTGAGACCCATCCTATAACATGAGATGGGATATCCAACTCCTTCCCATTCCAATCCTGAGACACTTCCGATAGCAGAGATGTGATATCTCAATGCTTATACCAAACCTGAGACCCTTCCTATAACATGAGATGTGATATCCAACTCCTTCCCGGTCCAAACCTGAGACCCTTCCTATAGCATATGTGATATCCAACTCCTTCCCATTCCAAACATGAGACCCTTCCTATAGCAAGAATGTAATATCCAACTCCTTCCCATTCCAATCCTGAGACCATTCCTATAGCATGAGATGTGATATCCAACTTCTTCCCATTCCACTCCTGAGACCCTTCCTATAACATGAGATGTGATGTCTCAATGCTTCTAATACCAAACCTGAGATCTTTCCTATAACATGAGATATGATATCCAACTCCTTCCCATTCCAATCCTGAGACCCTTCCTATAGCATGAGATGTAATATCTCAATGCTTCTAATACCAAACCTGAGATCCTTCCTATGACATGAGATGTGATATCCAATTCCTCCCCATTCCAAACCTGAGAACCTTCCTACAGCATGCGATGTGATATCTCAATGCTTCTAATACCAAACCCGAGACCAGTCCTATAACATGAGATTGGATATCCAACTCCTTCCCCTTCCAAACCTGAGACCCTTCCTATAGCATGAGATGTGATATCCAACTTCTTCCCATTCCACTCCTGAGACCCTTCCTATAACATGAGATGTGATGTCTCAATGCTTCTAATACCAAACCTGAGATCTTTCCTATAACATGAGATATGATATCCAACTCCTTCCCATTCCAATCCTGAGACCCTTCCTATAGCATGAGATGTAATATCTCAATGCTTATACCAAACCTGAGACCCTTCCTATAGCTTGAGATGTGATATCCAACTCCTTCCCATTCCAATCCTGAGACCCTTCCTATAGCATGAGATGTGATATCTCAAGGCCTCTAATACCAAACCTGAGATCCTTCCTCTAACATGAAATGTGATATCCAACTCCTTCCCCTTCCAAACCTGAGAGCCTTCCTATAGCATGAGATATGATATCCAAGTCCTTCCCATCCAATCCTGAGACCCTTCCTATAACATGAAATGTGATATCCAACTCCTTCCCATTCCAACCTGAGACCCTTCCTATAGCATGAGATGGGATATCCAACTCCTTCCAAATCCAATACTGATACCCTTCCGATAGCATGAGATGTGATATCCCAATGCTTCTACCAAACCTGAGACCCATACTATGGCATGAGATGTGATATCAAACTCCTTCCCATTCCAATCCTGAGACCCTACCTATAGCTTGAGATGTGATATCCAACTCCTTCCCATTCCAATTCTGAGACCCTTCCTATACCATGAGACTTGATATCTCAATGCTTCTAATACGAAACCTGAGACCCGTCCTATAACATGAGATGTGATATCCAAATCCTTCCCCTTCCAAACCTTAGACCCTTCCTTTATCATGAGATGTGATATCCAATTGCTTCCCATTCCAATCCTGAGACCCTTCCGATATCATGAGATTTGTTATCTCAATGCTTCTAATATCAAACTTGAGACCCTCCCTATAGCATGAGATGTGACATCCAAGTCCTCCCCATTCCAATCCTGAGACTCTTCCTATAGCATGAGATGTGATATCTCAATGCTTCTAATACCAAACCTGAGACCCTTCCTATAACATGAGATGGGATATCCAACTCCTTCCCATTCCAATCCTGAGACCCTTCCGATAGCAGAGATGTGATATCTCAATGCTTATACCAAACCTGAGACCCTTCCTATGGCCTGATTTGTCATATACAACTCCTTCCCATCCCAATCCTGAGACCCTTCCTATAGCATGAGATGTGATATCTCAATGCTTATACCAAATCCGAGACCCTTCCTATAGCATGAGATGTGATATCCAACTCCTTCCCATTCCAATCCTGAGACCCTTCCTATAGCATGAGATGTGATGTCTCAATGCTTCTAATACCAAACCTGAGATCCTTCCTATAACATGAGATGTGATATCCAACCCCTTCCCATTTCAATCCTGAGACCCTTATGATAGCATGAGATGTGATATCTCAATGCCTCTAATACCAAACCTGAGATACTTCTGATAGCATGAGATGTGATATCTCAATGCTTCTAGTACCAAACCTGAGATCCTTCCTATAACATGAGATGTGATTTCCAAATCCTTCCACTTCCAAACCTGAGACCCTCCCTTTAGCATGAGATGTGATATCCAACTCCTTCCCATTCCAATCCTGAGACCCTTCTGATAGCGTGAGATGTGATATTTCAATGCCTCTAATACCAAACCTGAGATACTACCTCTAACATGAAATGTGATATCCATCTCCTTCCCTTTCCAAACCTGAGACCCTGCCTATAGCATGAGATGTGATATCAAAAGTCCTTCCCATTCCAATCCTGAGACCCTTCCTATAGCATGTGATGTGATATCTCAATGCTTATACCAAACCTGAGACCCTTCCTATGGCATGAGATGTCATATACAACTCCTTCCCATTCCAATCCTGAGACCCTTCCTATAGCATGAGATGTGATATCTCAATGCTAATACCAAACCTGAGACCCTTCCTATAGCATGAGATGTGATATCCAACTTCTTCCCATTCCAATCCTGAGACCCTTCCTATAACATGAGATGTGATGTCTCAATGCTTCTAATACCAAACCTGAGACCCTTCCTATAACATGAGATGGGATATCCAACTCCTTCCCATTCCAATCCTGAGACCCTTCCGATAGCAGAGATGTGATATCTCAATGCTTATACCAAACCTGAGACCCTTCCTATGGCCTGAGATGTCATATACAACTCCTTCCCATTCCAATCCTGAGACCGTTCCTATAGCATGAGATGTGATATCTCAATGCTTATACCAAATCTGAGACCCTTCCTATAGCATGAGATGTGATATCCAACTCCTTCCCATTCCAATCCTGAGACCCTTCCTATAGCATGAGATGTGATGTCTCAATGCTTCTAATACCAAACCTGAGATCCTTCCTATAACATGAGATGTGATATCCAACTCCTTCCCATTCCAATCCTGAGACCCTTATGATAGCATGAGATGTGATATCTCAATGCCTCTAATACCAAACCTGAGATACTTCCGATAGCATGAGATGTGATATCTCAATGCTTCTAATACCAAACCTGAGATCCTTCCTATAACATGAGATGTGATTTCCAAATCCTTCCCCTTCCAAACCTGAGACCCTCCCTTTAGCATGAGATGTGATATCCAACTCCTTCCCATTCCAATCCTGAGACCCTTCTGATAGCATGAGATGTGATATTTCAATGCCTCTAATACCAAACCTGAGATCCTACCTCTAACATGAAATGTGATATCCATCTCCTTCCCTTTCCAAACCTCAGACCCTGCCTATAGCATGAGATGTGATATCCAAGTCCTTCCCATTACAATCCTGAGACCCTTCCTATAGCATGTGATGTGATATCTCAATGCTTATACCAAACCTGAGACCCTTCCTATGGCATGAGATGTCATATACAACTCCTTCCCATTCCAAACCTGAGACCCTTCCTATAGCATGAGATGTGATATCTCAATGCTTATACCAAACCTGAGACGCTTCCTATAGCATGAGATGTGATATCCAACTTCTTCCCATTCCAATCCTGAGACCCTTCCTATAACATGAGGTGTGATGTCTCAATGCTTCTAATACCAAACCTGAGATCTTTCCTATAACATGAGATGTGATATCCAACTCCTTCCCATTCCAATCCTGAGACCCTTCCTATAGCATGAGATGTGATATCACAATGCTTATACCAAACCTGAGACCGTTCCTATAGCTTGAGATGTGATATCCAACTCCTTCCCATTCCAATCCTGAGACCCTTCCTATAGCATGAGATGTGATATCTCAAGGCCTCTAATACCAAACCTGAGATCGTTCCTCTAACATGAAATGTGATATCCAACTCCTTCCCCTTCCAAACCTGAGAGCCTTCCTATAGCATGAGATATGATAGCCAAGTCCTTCCAATTCCAATCCTGAGACCCTTCCTATAACATGAAATGTGATATCCAACTCCTTCCCATTCCAACCTGAGACCCTTCCTATAGCATGAGATGGGATATCTCAATGCTTCTAATACCAAACCTGAGACTCTTCCTATAACATGAGATGGGATATCCAACTCCTTCCCATTCCAATCCTGAGACCCTTCCGATAGCAGAGATGTGATATCTCAATGCTTATACCAAACCTGAGACCCTTCCTATTGCCTGAGATGTGATATCCAACTGCTTCCCATTCCAATCCTGAGACCCTTCCTATAGCATGAGATGTGATGTCTCAATGCTTCTAATACCAAACCTGAGATCCTTCCTATAACATGAGATGTGATTTCCAAATCCTTCCCCTTCCAAACCTGAGACCCTCCCTTTAGCATGAGATGTGATATCCAGCTCCTTCCCATTCCAATCCTGAGACCCTTCTGATAGCATGAGATGTGATATCTCAATGCCTCTAATACCAAACCTGAGATCCTACCTCTAACATGAAATGTGATATCCATATCCTTCCCTTTCCAAACCTGAGACCCTGTCTATAGCATGAGATGTCATACACAACTCCTTCCCATTCCAATCCTGAGACCCTTCCTATAGCACGAGATGTGATATCTCAATGCTTATACCAAACCTGAGACCCTTCCTATAGCATGAGATGTGATATCCAACTCCTTCCCATTCCAATCCTGAGACCCTTCCTATAGCATGAGATGTGATATCCAACTCCTTCCCATTCCAATCCTGAGACCCTTCCTATAGCCTGAGATGTGATATCTCAATGCCTCTAATACCAAACCTGAGATCCTTCCTCTAACATGAAATGTGATATCCAACTCCTTCCCTTTCCAAACCTGAGAGCCTATCTATAGCATGAGATGTGATATCCAAGTCCTTCCCATTCCAATCCTGAGACACTTCCGATAGCAGAGATGTGATATCTCAATGCTTATACCAAACCTGAGACCCTTCCTATAACATGAGATGTGATATCCAACTCCTTCCCGTTCCAAACCTGAGACCCTTCCTTTAGCATGAGATGTGATATCCAGCTCCTTCCCATTCCAATCCTGAGACACTTCCGATAGCATGAGATGTGATATCTCAATGCTTCTAATATCAAAACTGAGACCCTCCCTATAGCATGATATGTGATATCTAAGTCCTTCCCATTCCAATCCTGAGACCCTTCCTATAGCATGAGATGTGATATCTCAATGCTTCTACCAAACCTGAGACCCTTCCTTTAGCATGAGATGTGATAACCAACTCCTTCCCATTCCAATCCTGAGACCCTTCCTATAGCATGAGATGTGATATCTCAATACTTCTAATACCAAACCTGAGATCCATCCGATAACATGAGATGTGATATCCAAATCCTTCCCCTTCCAAACCTGAGACCCTCCCTTTAGCATGAGATGTGATATCCAACTCCTTCCCATTCCAATCCTGAGACCCTTCTGATAGCATGAGATGTGATATCTCAATGCTTCTATACCAAACCTGAGATCCTTCCGATAGCATGAGATGTGATATCTCAATGCTTCTAATACCAAACCTGAGATCCTTCCTATAACATGAGATGTGATATCCAAATCCTTCCCCTTCCAAACCTGAGACCCTCCCTTTAGCATGAGATGTGATATCCAACTCCTTCCCATTCCAATCCTGAGACTCTTCTGATAGCATGAGATGTGATATCTCAATGCCTCTAATACCAAACCTGAGATCCTACCTCTAACATGAAATGTGATATCCAACTCTTTCCCCTTCCAAACCTGAGAGCCTTCCTATAGCATGAGATGTGATATCCAAGTCCTTCCCATTCCAATCCTGAGACCCTTCCTATAACTTGAGATGTGATATCCAACTCCTTCCCATTCCAACCTGGGACCCTTCCTATAGCATGAGATGGGATATCCAACTCCTTCCAAATCCAATCCTGATACCCTTCCGATAGCATGAGATGTGATATCCCAATGCTTCTACCAAACCTGAGACCCATACTATGGCATGAGATGTGATATCAAACTCCTTCCCCTTCCAAACCTTAGACCCTTCCTTTATCATGAGATGTGATATCCAACTCCTTCCCATTCCATCCCTGAGACCCTTCCGATATCATGAGATGTGATATCTCAATGCTTATAATATCAAACTTGAGACCCTCCCTATAGCATGAGATGTGATATCCAAGTCCTTCCCATTCCAATCCTGAGACCATTCCTATAGCATGAGATGTGATATCTCAATGCTTCTAAAACCAACCCTGAGACCCTTCCTATAACATGAGATGGGAATATCCAACTCCTTCCCGATCCAATCCTGAGACCCTTCCGATAGCAGAGATGTGATATCTCAATGCTTATACCAAACCTGAGATCCTTCCTATAACATGAGATGTGATATCCAACTCCTTCCCATTCCAATCCTGAGATACTTCCTATAGCATGAGATGTGATATCTCACTGCTTATACCAAACCTGAGACCCTTCCTATAGCATGAGATGTGATATCCAACTCCTTCCCATTCCAATCCTGAGACCCTTCCTATAGTATGAGATGTGATATCTCAATGCTTCTAATATCAAAATTGAGACCCTCCCTATAGCATGAGATGTGATATCCAAGTCCTTCCGATTCCAATCCTGAGACACTTCCTATAGCATGAGATGTGATATCTCAATGCTTCTAATACCAAACCTGAGACTCTTCCTATAACATGAGATGGGATATCCAACTCCTTCCCATTCCAATCCTGAGACCCTTCCGATAGCATGAGATGTGATGTCTCAATGCTTCTAATACCAAACCTGAGATCCTTCCTATAACATGAGATGTGATATCCAACTCCTTCCCATTCCAATCCTGAGACCCTTCCTATAGCATGAGATGTGATATCCAACTCCTTCCCATTCCAATCCTGAGACCCTTCCTATAGCATGAGATGTGATATCTCAATGCCTCTAATACCAAACCTGAGATCCTTCCTCTAACATGAAATGTGATATCGAACTACTTCCCTTTCCAAACCTGAGAGCCTACCTATAGCATGAGATGGGATATCCAACACCTTCCCATTCCAATCCTGAGACACTTCCGATAGCATAGATGTGATATCTCAATGCTTATACCAAAACTGAGACCCTTCCTATAACATGAGATGTGATATCCAACTCCTTCCCATTCCAATCCTGAGACTCTTCCGATAGCTTGAGATGTGATATCCAAATCCTTCCCATTCCAATCCTGAGACTCTTCCGATATCATGAGATTTGTTATCTCAATGCTTCTAATATCAAAATTGAGACCCGTCCTATAACATGAGATGTGATATCCAAACCTTTCCCCTTCCAAACCCTAGACCCTTCCTTTATCATGAGATGGGATATCCAACTCCTTCCCATTCCAATCCTGAGACCCTTCCGATAGCAGAGATGTGATATCTCAATGCTTATACAAATCCTGAGACCCTTCCTATAGCATGAGATGTGATATCCAACTCCTTCCCATTCCAATCCTGAGACCCTTCCTATAGCATGAGATGTGATGTCTCAATGCTTCTAATACCACACCTGAGAACCTTCCTACAGCATGCGATGTGATATCTCAATGCTTCTAATACCAAACCTGAGACCAGTCCTATAACATGAGATTGGATATCCAACTCCTTCCCCTTCCAAACCTGAGACCCTTCCTATAGCATGAGATGTGATATCCAACTTCTTCCCATTCCAATCCTGAGACCCTTCCTATAACATGAGATGTGATGTCTCAATGCTTCTAATACCAAACCTGAGATCTTTCCTATAACATGAGATGTAATATCCAACTCCTTCCCATTCCAATCCTGAGACCCTTCCTATAGCATGAGATGTGCTATCCCAATGCTTATACCAAACCTGAGACCCTTCCTAAAGCTTGAGATGTGATATCCAACTCCTTCCCATTCCAATCCTGAGACCCTTCCTATAGCATGATATGTCATATCTCAATGCCTCTAATACCAAACCTGAGATCCTTCCTCTAACATGAAATGTGATATCGAACTCCTTCCCTTTCCAAACCTGAGAGCCTACCTATAGCATGAGATGTGATATCCAAGTCCTTCCCATTCCAATCCTTAGACCGTTCCTACAGCATGCAATATGATATCTCAATGATTCTAATAACAAACCTGAGACCCATCCTATAACATGAGATGGGATATCCAACACCTTCCCATTCCAATCCTGAGACACTTCTGATAGCAGAGATGTGATATCTCAATGCTTATAACAAACCTGAGACCCTTCCTATAGCATGAGATGTGATATCCAACTCCTTCCCATTCCAATCCTGAGACCCTTCCTATAGCATGAGATGTGATATCTCAATGCCTCTAATACCAAACCTGAGATCCTTCCTCTAACATGAAATGTGATATCGAACTCCTTCCCTTTCCAAACCTGAGAGCCTGCCTATAGCATGAGATGGGATATCCAACACCTTCCCATTCCAATCCTGAGACACTTCCGATAGCAGAGATGTGATATCTCAATGCTTATACCAAAACTGAGACCCTTCCTATAACATGAGATGTGATATCCAACTCCTTCCCATTCCAATCCTGAGACTCTTCCTATAGCTTGAGATGTGATATCAAAATCCTTCCCATTCCAATCCTGAGACTCTTCCGATATCATGAGATTTGTTATCTCAATGCTTCTAATATCAAAATTGAGACCCGTCCTATAACATGAGATGTGATATCCAAACCTTTCCCCTTCCAAACCTTAGACCCTTCCTTTATCATGAGATGGGATATCCAACTCCTTCCCATTCCAATCCTGAGACCCTTCCGATAGCAGAGATGTGATATCTCAATGCTTATACCAATCCTGAGACCCTTCCTATGGCCTGAGATGTCATATACAACTCCTTCCCAATCCAATCCTGAGACCCTTCCAATATCATGAGATGTGATATCTCAATGCTTATACCAAATATGAGACCCTTCCTATAGCATGAGATGTGATATCCAACTCCTTCCCATTCCAATCCTGAGACCCTTCCTATAACATGAAATTTGATATCCAACTCCTTCCCATTCCAACCTGAGACCCTTCCTATAGCATGAGATGGGATATCCAACTCCTTCCAAATCCAATACTGATACCCTTCCAATAGCATGAGATGTGATATCCCAATGCTTCTACCAAACCTGAGAACCATACTATGGCATGAGATGTGATATCAAACTCCTTCCCATTCCAATCCTGAGACTCTTCCTATAGCTTGAGATGTGATATCCGAAATCCTTCCCATTCCAATTCTGAGACCCTTCCTATACCATGAGACTTGATATCTCAATGCTTCTAATACCAAACCTGAGACCCCTCCTATAACATGAGATGTGATATCCAAATCTTTCCCCTTCCAAACCTTAGACCCTTCCTTTATCATGAGATGTGATATCCAACTCCTTCCCATTCCAATCCTGAGACCCTTCCGATATCATGAGATTTGTTATCTCAATGCTTCTAATATCAAAATTGAGACCCGTCCTATAACATGAGATGTGATATCCAAATCTTTCCCCTTCCAAACCTTAGACCCTTCCTTTATCATGAGATGGGATATCCAACTCCTTCCCATTCCAATCCTGAGACCCTTCCGATAGCAGAGATGTGATATCTCAATGCTTATACCAATCCTGAGACCCTTCCTATGGCCTGAGATGTCATATACAACTCCTTCCCAATCCAATCCTGAGACCCTTCCTATAGCATGAGATGTGATATCTCAATGCTTATACCAAATCTGAGACCCTTCCTATAGCATGCGATGTGATATCCAACTCCTTCCCATTCCAATCCTGAGACCGTTCCTATAGCATGAGATGTGATGTCTCAATGCTTCTAATATCAAACCTGAGATCCTTCCTACAACATGAGATGTGATATCCAACTCCTTCCCATTCCAATCCTGAGACCCTTCCTATAGCATGAGATGTGATGTCTCAATGCTTCTAATACCAAACCTGAGAACCTTCCTACAGCATGCGATGTGATATCTCAATGCTTCTAATACCAAACCTGAGACCAGTCCTATAACATGAGATTGGATATCCAACTCCTTCCCCTTCCAAACCTGAGACCCTTCCTATAGCATGAGATGTGATATCCAACTTCTTCCCATTCCAATCGTGAGACCCTTCCTATAACATGAGATGTGATGTCTCAATGCTTCTAATACCAAACCTGAGATCTTTCCTATAACATGAGATGTAATATCCAACTCCTTCCGATTCCAATCCTGAGACCCTTCCTATAGCATGAGATGTGCTATCTCAATGCTTATACCAAACCTGAGACCCTTCCTAAAGCTTGAGATGTGATATCCAATTCCTTCCCATTCCAATCCTGAGACCATTCTTATAGCGTGATATGTGATATCTCAAGGCCTCTAATACCAAACCTGAGATCCTTCCTCTAACATGAAATGTGATATCCAACTCCTTCCCCTTCCAAACCTGAGAGCCTTCCTATAGCATGAGATATGATATCCAAGTCCTTCCCATTCCAATCCTGAGACCCTTCCTATAACATGAAATGTGATATCCAACTCCTTCCCATTCCAACCTGAGACCCTTCCTATAGCATGAGATGGGATATCCAACTCCTTTCAAATGCAATACTGATACCCTTCCAATAGCATGAGATGTGATATCCCAATGCTTCTACCAAACCTGAGACCCATACTATGGCATGAGATGTGATATCAAACTCCTTCCCATTCCAATCATGAGACTCTTCCTATAGCTTGAGATGTGATATCCAACTCCTTCCCATTCCAATTCTGAGACCCTTCCTATGCCATGAGACTTGATATCTCAATGCTTCTAATACCAAACCTGAGACCCGTCCTATAACATGAGATGTGATATCCAAATCTTTCCCCTTCCTAACCTTAGACCCTTCCTTTATCATGAGATGTGATATCCAACTCCTTCCCATTCCAATCCTGAGACCCTTCCGATATCATGAGATTTGTTATCTCAATGCTTCTAATATCAAACTTGAGACCCTCCCTATAGCATGAGATGTGACATCCAAGTCCTCCCCATTCCAATCCTGAGACCCTTCCTATAGCATGAGATGTGATATCTCAATGCTTCTAATACCAAACTGAGACCCTTCCTATAACATGAGATGGGATATCCAACTCCTTCCCATTCCAATCCTGAGACCCTTCCGATAGCAGAGATGTGATATCTCAATGCTTATACCAATCCTGAGACCCTTCCTATGGCCTGAGATGTCATATAAAACTCCTTCCCAATCCAATCCTGAGACCCTTCTTATAGCATGAGATGTGATATCTCAATGCTTATACCAAATCTGAGACCCTTCCTATAGCATGAGATGTGATATCCAACTCCTTCCCATTCCAATCCTGAGACCCTTCCTATAGCATGAGATGTGATATCTCAATGCTTCTAATACCAAACCTGAGATCCTTCCTATAACATGAGATGTGATATCCAACTCCTTCCCATTCCAATCCTGAGACCCTTCCTATAGCATGAGATGTGATGTCTCAATGCTTCTAATACCAAACCTGAGAACCTGCCTACAGCATGCGATGTGATATCTCAATGCTTCTAATACCAAACCTGCGACCAGTCCTATAACATGAGATTGGATATCCAACTCCTTCCCCTTCCAAACCTGAGACCCTTCCTATAGAATGAGATGTGATATCCAACTTCTTCCCATTCCAATCCTGAGACCCTTCCTATAACATGAGATGTGATGTCTCAATGCTTCTAATACCAAACCGGAGATATTTCCTATAACATGAGATGTGATATACAACTCCTTCCAATTCCAATCCTGAGACCCTTCCTATAGCATGAGATGTGCTATCTCAATGCTTATACCAAACCTGAGACCCTTCCTAAAGCTTGAGATGTGATATCCAACTCCTTCCCATTCCAATCCTGAGACCCTTCCTATAGCATGAGATGTGATATCTCAAGGCCTCTAATACCAAACCTGAGATCCTTCCTCTAACATGAAATGTGATATCCAACTCCTTCCCCTTCCAAACCTGAGAGCCTTCCTATAGCATGAGATATGATATCCAAGTCCTTCCCATTCCAATCCTGAGACCCTTCCTATAACATGAAATGTGATATCCAACTCCTTCCCATTCCAACCTGAGACCCTTCCTATAGCATGAGATGGGATATCCAACTCCTTCCAAATCCAATACTGATACCCTTCCAATAGCATGAGATGTGATATCCCAATGCTTCTACCAAACCTGAGACCCATACTATGGCATGAGATGTGATATCCAACTCCTTCCCATTCCAATTCTGAGACCCTTCCTATGCCATGAGACTTGATATCTCAATGCTTCTAATACCAAACCTGAGACCCGTCCTATAACATGAGATGTGATATCCAAATCTTTCCCCTTCCAAACCTTAGACCCTTCCTTTATCATGAGATGTGATATCCAACTCCTTCCCATTCCAATCCTGAGACCCTTCCGATATCATGAGATTTGTTATCTCAATGCTTCTAATATCAAACTTGAGACCCTCCCTATAGCATGAGATGTGACATCCAAGTCCTCCCCATTCCAATCCTGAGACCCTTCCTATAGCATGAGATGTGATATCTCAATGCTTCTAATACCAAACCTGAGACCCTTCCTATAACATGAGATGGGATATCCAACTCCTTCCCATTCCAATCCTGAGACCCTTCCGATAGCAGAGATGTGATATCTCAATGCTTATACCAATCCTGAGACCCTTCCTATGGCCTGAGATGTCATATACAACTCCTTCCCAATCCAATCCTGAGACCCTTCCTATAGCATGAGATGTGATATCTCAATGCTTATACCAAATCTGAGACACTTCCTATAGCATGAGATGGGATATCCAACTCCTTCCAAATCCAATACTGATACCCTTCCAATAGCATGAGATGTGATATCCCAATGCTTCTACCAAACCTGAGACCCATACTATAGCATGAGATGGGATATCCAACTCCTTCCAAATCCAATACTGATACCCTTCCAATAGCATGTGATGTTATATCCCAATGCTTCTACCAAACCTGAGACCCATACTATGGCATGAGATGTGATATCAAACACATTCCCATTCCAATCCTGAGACTCTTCCTATAGCTTGAGATGTGATATCCAACTCCTTCCCATTCCAATTCTGAGACCCTTCCTATGCCATGAGACTTGATATCTCAATGCTTCTAAGACCAAACCTGAGACCCGTCCTATAACATGAGATGTGATATCCAAATCTTTCCCCTTCCAAACCTTAGACCCTTCCATTATCATGAGATGTGATATCCAACTCCTTCCCATTCCAATCCTGAGACCCTTCCGATATCATGAGATTTGTTATCTCAATGCTTCTAATATCAAACTTGAGACCCTCCCTATAGCATGAGATGTGACATCCAAGTCCTTCCCATTCCAATCCTGAGACCCTTCCGATATCATGAGATTTGTTATCTCAATGCTTCTAATATCAAACTTGAGACCCTCCCTATAGCATGAGATGTGACATCCAAGTCCTCCCCATTCCAATCCTGAGACCCTTCCTATAGCATGAGATGTGATATCTCAATGCTTCTAATACCAAACCTGAGACCCTTTCTATAACATGAGATGTGATTTCCAAATACTTCCCCTTCCAAACCTGAGACCCTCCCTTTAGCATGAGATGTGATATACAACTCTTCCCATTCCAATCCTGAGACCCTTCTGATAGCATGAGATGTGATATCTCAATGCCTCTAATACCAAACCTGAGATCCTATCTCTAACATGAAATGTGATATCCATCTCCTTCCCTTTCCAATTCTGAGACCCTGCCTATAGCATGAGATGTGATATCCAAGTCCTTCCCATTCCAATCCTGAGAACCTTCCTATAGCATGTGATGTGATATCTCAATGCTTATACCAAACCTGAGACCCTTCCTATGGCATGAGATGTCATATACAACTCCTTCCCATTCCAATCCCGAGACCCTTCCTATAGCATGAGATGTGATATCTCAATGCATATACCAAACCTGAGACCCTTCCTATAGCATGAGATGTGATATCCAACTTCTTCCCATTCCAATCCTGAGACCCTTCCTATAACATGAGATGTGATGTCTCAATGCTTCTAATACCAAACCTGAGATATTTCCTATAATATGAGATGTGATATCCAACTCCTTCCCATTCCAATCCTGAGACCCTTCCTATAGCATGAGATGTGATATCTCAATGCTTATACCAAACCTGAGACCCTTCCTATAGCTTGAGATGTGATATCCAACTCCTTCCCATTCCAATCCAGAGACCCTTCCTATAGCATGAGATGTGATATCTCAAGGCCTCTAATACCAAACCTGAGATCCTTCCTCTAACATGAAATGTGATATCCAACTCCTTCCAAATCCAATACTGATACCCTTCCGATAGCATGAGATGTGATATCCCAATGCTTCTACCAAACCTGAGACCCATACTATGGCATGAGATGTGATATCAAACTCCTTCCCATTCCAATCCTGAGACCCTTCCTATAGCTTGAGGTGTGATATCCAACTCCTTCCCATTCCAATTCTGAGACCCTTCTTATACCATGAGACTTGATATCTCAATGCTTCTAATACCAAACCTGAGACCGGTCCTATAACATGAGATGTGATATCCAAATCCTTCCCCTTCCAAACCTCAGACCCTTCCTTTATCATGAGATGTGATATCCAACTCCTTCCCATTCCAATCCTGAGACCCTTCCGATATCATGAGATTTGTTATCTCAATGCTTCTAATATCAAACTTGAGACCCTCCCTATAGCATGAGATGTGACATCCAAGTCCTTCCCATTCCAATCCTGAGACCCTTCCTATAGCATGAGATGTGATATCTCTATGCTTCTAATACCAAACCTGAGACCCTTCCTATAACATGAGATGGGATATCCAACTCCTTCCCATTCCAATCCTGAGACCCTTCCGATAGCAGAGATGTGATATCTCAATGCTTATACCAAACCTGAGACCCTTCCTATGGCCTGGGATGTCATTTACAACTCCTTCCCATTCCAATCCTGAGACCCTTCCTATAGCATGAGATGTGACATCCAAGTCCTTCCCATTCCAATCCTGAGACCCTTCCTATAGCATGAGATGTGATATCTCTATGCTTCTAATACCAAACCTGAGACCCTTCCTATAACATGAGATGGGATATCCAACTCCTTCCCATTCCAATCCTGAGACCCTTCCGATAGCAGAGATGTGATATCTCAATGCTTATACCAAACCTGAGACCCTTACTATAACATGAGATGTGATATCCAACTCCTTCCCATTCCAAACATGAGACCCTTCCTATAGCAAGAAAGTAATATCCAACTCCTACCCATTCCAATCCTGAGACCCTTCCTATAACATGAGATGTGATATTCAACTCCTTCCCATTCCAACCTGAGACACTTCCTATAGCATGAGAAGGGATATCCAACTCCTTCCCAATCCAATCCTGAGACCCTTCTGATAGCAGAGACGTGATATCTCAATGCTTCTACCAAACCGGAGACCCTTCCTTTAGCATGAGATGTGATATCCAAATCCTTCACATTCCAATCCTGAGACCCTTCCTATAGCATGAGAAGGGATATCTCAATGCTTCTAATACCAAACCTGAGATCCTTCCTATAACATGAGATGTGATATCCAATTCCTTCCCATTCCAATCCTGAGACCCTTCCGATAGCAGAGATGTGATATCTCAATGCTTATACCAAACCTGAGACCCTTCCTATGGCCTGAGATGTGATATCCAACTCCTTCCCATTCCAATCCTGAGACCCTTCCTATAGCATGAGATGTGATGTCTCAATGCTTCTAATACCAAACCTGAGATCCTTCCTATAACATGAGATGTGATATCCAACTCCTTCCCATTCCAATCCTGAGACCCTTATGAAAGCATGAGATGTGATATCTCAATGGTTCTAATACCAAACCTGAGATCCTTCCTATAACATGAGATGTGATTTCCAAATCCTTCCCCTTCCAAACCTGAGACCCTCCCTTTAGCATGAGATGTGATATCCAACTCCTTCCCATTCCAATCCTGAGACCCTTCTGATAGCATGAGATGTGATATCTCAATGCCTCTAATACCAAACCTGAGATCCTACCTCTAACATGAAATGTGATATCCATCTCATTCCCTGTCCAAACCTGAGACCCTGCCTATAGCATGAGATATGATATCCAAGTCCTTCCCATTCCAATCCTGAGACCCTTCCTATAGCATGTGATGTGATATCTCAATGCTTATACCAAATCTGAGACCCTTCCTATAGCAAGAGATGTGATATCCAACTTCTTCCCATTCCAATCCTGAGACCCTTCCTATAACATGAGATGTGATGTCTCAATGCTTCTAATACCAAACCTGAGATCTTTCCTATAACATGAGATGTGATATCCAACTCCTTCCCATTCCAATCCTGAGACCCTTCCTATAGCATGAGATGTGATATCACAATGCTTATACCAAACCTGAGACCGTTCCTATAGCTTGAGATGTGATATCCAACTCCTTCCCATTCCAATCCTGAGACCCTTCCTATAGCATGAGATGTGATATCTCAAGGCCTCTAATACCAAACCTGAGATCCTTTCTCTAACATGAAATGTGATATCCAACTCCTTCCCCTTCCAAACCTGAGAGCCTTCCTATAGCATGGGATATGATATGCAAGTCCTTCCCATTCCAATCCTGAGACCCTTCCTATAACATGAAATGTGATATCCAACTCCTTCCCATTCCAACCTGAGACCCTTCCTATATCATGAGATGGGATATCTCAATGCTTCTAATACCAAACCTGAGACTCTTCCTATAACATGAGATGGGATATCCAACTCCTTCCCATTCCAATCCTAAGACCCTTTCGATAGCAGAGATGTGATATCTCAATGCTTATACCAAACCTGAGACCCTTCCTACGGCATGAGATGTCACATACAACTCCTTCCCATTCCAATCCTGAGACCCTTCCTATAGCACGAGATGTGATATCTCAATGCTTATACCAAACCTGAGACCCTTCCTCTAGCATGAGATGTGATATCCAACTCCTCCCCATTCCAATCCTGAGACCCTTCCTATAGCATGAGATGTGATATCCAACTCCTTCCCATTCCAATCCTGAGACCCTTCCTATAGCCTGAGATCTGATATCTCAATGCCTCTAATACCAAACCTGAGATCCTTCCTCTAACATGAAATGTGATATCCAACTCCTTCCCTTTCCAAACCTGAGAGCCTATCTATAGCATGAGATGTGATATCCAAGTCCTTCCCATTCCAATCCTGAGACACTTCCGATAGCAGAGATGTGATATCTCAATGCTTATACCAAACCTGAGACCCTTCCTATAACATGAGATGTGATATCCAACTCCTTCCCGTTCCAAACCTGAGACCCTTCCTTTAGCATGAGATGTGATATCCAGCTCCTTCTCATTCCAATCCTGAGACACTTCCGATAGCATGAGATGTGATATCTCAATGCTTCTAATATCAAAACTGAGACCCTCCCTATAGCATGATATGTGATATCTAAGTCCTTCCCATTCCAATCCTGAGACCCTTCCTATAGCATGAGATGTGATATCTCAATGCTTCTACCAAAACTGAGACCCTTCCTTTAGCATGAGATGTGATAACCAACTCCTTCCCATTCCAATCCTGAGACCCTTCCTATAGCATGAGATGTGATATCTCAATACTTCTAATACCAAACCTGAGATCCTTCCGATAACATGAGATGTGATATCCAAATCCTTCCCCTTCCAAACCTGAGACCCTCCCTTTAGCATGAGATGTGATATCCAACTCCTTCCCATTCCAATCCTGAGAACCTTCTGATAGCATGAGAGGTGATATCTCAATGCTTCTATACCAAACCTGAGATCCTTCCGATAGCATGAGATGTGATATCTCAATGCTTCTAATACCAAACCTGAGTTCCTTCCTATAACATGAGATGTGATATCCAAATCCTTCCCCTTCCAAACCTGAGACCCTCCCTTTAGCATGAGATGTGATATCCAACTCCTTCCCATTCCTATCCTGAGACTCTTCTGATAGCATGAGATGTGATATCTCAATGCCTCTAATACCAAACCTGAGATCCTACCTCTAACATGAAATGTGATATCCAACTCTTTCCCCTTCCAAACCTGAGAGCCTTCCTATAGCATGAGATGTGATATCCAAGTCCTTCTAATTCCAATCCTGAGACCCTTCCTATAACATGAGATGTGATATCCAACTCCTTCCCATTCCAACCTGAGACCCTTCCTATAGCATGAGATGGGATATCCAACTCCTTCCAAATCCAATCCTGATACCCTTCCGATAGCATGAGATGTGATATCCCAATGCTTCTACCAAACCTGAGACCCATACTATGGCATGAGATGTGATATCAAACTCCTTCCCCTTCCAAACCTTAGACACTTCCTTTATCATGAGATGTGATATCCAACTCCTTCCCATTCCATCCCTGAGACCCTTCCGATATCATGAGATGTGATATCTCAATGCTTCTAATATCAAACTTGAGACCCTCCTTATAGCATGAGATGTGATATCCAAGTCCTTCCCATTCCAATCCTGAGACCCTTCCTATAGCATGAGATGTGATATCTCAATGCTTCTAATACCAAACCTGAGACCCTTCCTATAACATGAGATGGGAATATCCAACTCCTTCCCATTCCAATCCTGAGACCCTTCCGATAGTAGAGATGTGATATCTCAATGCTTATACCAAACCTGAGATCCTTCCTATAACATGAGATGTGATATCCAACTCCTTCCGATTCCAATCCTGAGACACTTCCTATAGCATGAGATGTGATATCTCACTGCTTATACCAAACCTGAGACCCTTCCTATAGCATGAGATGAGATGTGATATCCAAGTCCTTCCCATTCCAATCCTGAGACCCTTCCTATAGCATGAGATGTGATATCTCAATGCTTATACCAAACCTGAGACCCTTCCTATAGCATGAGATGTGATATCAAACTCCTTCCCATTCCAATCCTGAGACCCTTCCTATAGCATGAGATGTGATATCTCAATGCCTCTAATACCAAACCTGAGATCCTTCCTCTAACATGAAATGTGATATCCAACTCCTTCCCATTCCAATCCTGAGACACTTCCTATAGCATGAGATGTGATATCTAAATGCTTCTAATACCAAACTTGAGACTCTTCCTATAACATGAGATGGGATATCCAACTCCTTCCCATTCCAATCCTTAGACCCTTCCTACAGCATGCAATATGATATCTCAATGATTCTAATAACAAACCTGAGACCCGTCCTATAACATGAGATGGGATATCCAACACCTTCCCATTCCAATCCTGAGACACTTCCGATAGCAGAGATGTGATATCTCAATGCTTATACCAAACCTGAGACCCTTCCTATAACATGAGATGTGATATCCAACTCCTTCCCGTTCCAAACCTGAGACCCTTCCTATAGCATATGTGATATCCAACACATTCCCATTCCAAACATGAGACCCTTCCTATAGCAGGAATGTAATATCCAACTCCTTCCCATTCCAATCCTGAGAGCATTCCTATAGCATGAGATGTGATATCTCAATGCTTCTAATACCAAACCTGAGATCCTTCCTATGACATGAGATGTGATATCCAATTCCTCCCCATTCCAAACCTGAGAACCTTCCTACAGCATGCGATGTGATATCTCAATGCTTCTAATACCAAACCTGAGACCAGTCCTATAACATGAGATTGGATATCCAACTCCTTCCCCTTCCAAACCTGAGACCCTTCCTATAGCATGAGATGTGATATCCAACTTCTTCCCATTCCAATCCTGAGACCCTTCCTATAACATGAGATGTGATGTCTCAATGCTTCTAATACCAAACCTGAGATCTTTCCTATAACATGAGATGTGATATCCAACTCCTTCCCATTCCAATCCTGAGACCCTTCCTGTAGCATGAGATGTGCTATCTCAATGCTTATACCAAACCTGAGACCCTTCCTAAAGCTTGAGATGTGATATCCAACTCCTTCCCATTCCAATCCTGAGACCCTTCCTATAACATGAAATGTGATATCCAACTCCTTCCCATTCCAACCTGAGACCCTTCCTATAGCATGAGATGTGATATCTCAAGGCCTCTAATACCAGACCTGAGATCCTTCCTCTAACATGAAATGTGATATCCAACTCCTTCTCCTTCCAAACCTGAGAGCCTTCCTATAGCATGAGATATGATATCCAAGTCCTTCCCATTCCAATCCTGAGACCCTTCCTATAACATGAAATGTGATATCCAACTCCTTCCCATTCCAACCTGAGACCCTTCCTATAGCATGAGATGGGATATCCAACCCCTTACAAATCCAATACTGATACCCTTCCAATAGCATGAGATGTGATATCCCAATGCTTCTATCAAACCTGAGAACCATACTATGGCATGAGATGTGATATCAAACTCCTTCCCATTACAATCCTGAGACTCTTCCTATAGCTTGAGATGTGATATCCAACTCCTTCCCATTCCAATTCTGAGACCCTTCCTATACCATGAGACTTGATATCTCAATGCTTCTAATACCAAACCTGAGACCCGTCCTATAACATGAGATGTGATATCCAAATCTTTCCCCTTCCAAACCTTAGACCCTTCCTTTATCATGAGATGTGATATCCAACTCCTTCCCATTCCAATCCTGAGACCCTTCCGATATCATGAGATTTGTTATCTCAATGCTTCTAATATCAAAATTGAGACCCTCCCTATAGCATGAGATGGGATATCCAACTCCTTCCCATTCCAATCCTGAGACCCTTCCGATAGCAGAGATGTGATATCTCAATGCTTATACCAAATCTGAGACCCTTCCTATAGCATGAGATGTGATATCCAACTCCTTCCCATTCCAATCCTGAGACCCTTCCTATAGCATGAGATGTGATGTCTCAATGCTTCTAATACCAAACCTGAGATCCTTCCTATAACATGAGATGTGATATCCAACTCCTTCCCATTCCAATACTCAGACCCTTCCTATAGCATGAGATGTGCTATCTCAATGCTTATACCAAACCTGAGACCCTTCCTAAAGCTTGAGATGTGATATCCAACTCCTTCCCATTCCAATCCTGAGACCCTTCCTATAGCATGAGATGTGATATCTCAAGGCCTCTAATACCAAACCTGAGATCCTTCCTCTAACATGAAATGTGATATCCAACTCCTTCCCATTCCAATCCTGAGACCCTTCCTATAACATGAAATGTGATATCCAACTCCTTCCCATTCCAACCTGAGACCCTTCCTATAGCATGAGATGGGATATCCAACTCCTTCCAAATCCAATACTGATACCCTTCCAATAGCATGAGATGTGATATCCCAATGCTTCTACCAAACCTGAGACCCAAACTATGGCATGAGATGTGATATCAAACTCCTTCCCATTCCAATCCTGAGACTCTTCCTATAGCTTGAGATGTGATATCCAACTCCTTCACATTCCAATTCTGAGACCCTTCCTATGCCATGAGACTTGATATCTCAATGCTTCTAATACCAAACCTGAGACCCGTCCTATAACATGAGATGTGATATCCAAATCTTTCCGCTTCCAAACCTTAGACCCTTCCTTTATCATGAGATGTGATATCCAACTCCTTCCCATTCCATTCCTGAGACCCTTCCGATATCATGAGATTTGTTATCTCAATGCTTCTAATATCAAACTTGAGACCCTCGCTATAGCATGAGATGTGACATCCAAGTCCTCCCCATTCCAATCCTGAGACCCTTCCTATAGCATGAGATGTGATATCTCAAAGCTTCTAATACCAAACCTGAGACCCTTCCTATAACATGAGATGGGATATCCAACTCCTTCCCATTCCAATCCTGAGACCCTTCCGATAGCAGAGATGTGATATCTCAATGCTTATACCAATCCTGAGACCCTTCCTATGGCCTGAGATGTCATATACAACTCCTTCCCAATCCAATCCTGAGACCTTTCCTATAGCATGAGATGTGATATCTCAATGCTTATACCAAATGTGAGACCATTCCTATAGCATGAGAAGTGATATCCAACTCCTTCCCATTCCAATCCTGAGACCCTTCCTATAGCATGAGATGTGATGTCTCAATGCTTCTAATACCAAACCTGAGATCCTTCCTATAACATGAGATGTGATATCCAACTCCTTCCCATTCCAATCCTGAGACCCTTCCTATAGCATGAGATGTGATGTCTCAATGCTTCTAATACCAAACCTGAGAACCTTCCAACAGCATGCGATGTGATATCTCAATGCTTCTAATACCAAACCTGAGACCAGGCCTATAACATGAGATTGGATATCCAACTCCTTCCCCTTCCAAACCTGAGACCCTTCCTATAGCATGAGATGTGATATCCAACTTCTTCCCATTCCAATCCTGAGACCCTTCCTATAACATGAGATGTGATGTCTCAATGCTTCTAATACCAAACCTGAGATCTTTCCTATAACATGAGATGTGATATCCAACTCCTTCCCATTCCAATCCTGAGACCCTTCCTATAGCATGAGATGTGCTATGTCAATGCTTATACCAAACCTGAGACCCTTCCTAAAGTTTGAGATGTGATATCCAACTCCTTCCCATTCCAATACTGAGACCCTTCATATAGCATGAGATGTGATATCTCAAGGCCTCTAATACCAAACCTGAGATCCTTCCTCTAACATGAAATGTGATATCCAACTCCTTCCCCTTCCAAACCTGAGAGTCTTCCTATAGCATGAGATATGATATCCAAGTCCTTCCCATTCCAATCCTGAGACCCTTCCTATAACATGAAATGTGATATCCAACTCCTTCCCATTCCAACCTGAGACCCTTCCTATAGCATGAGATGGGATATCCAACTCCTTCCAAATCCAATACTGATACCCTTCCAATAGCATGAGATGTGATATCCCAATGCTTCTACCAAACCTGAGACCCATACTATGGCATGAGATGTGATATCAAACTCATTCCCATTCCAATCCTGAGACTCTTCCTATAGCTTGAGATGTGATATCCAACTCCTTCCCATTCCAATTCTGAGACCCTTCCTATAGCATGAGATGTGATATCTCAATGCTTCTAATACCAAACCTGAGACCCTTCCTATAACATGAGATGTGATTTCCAAATCCTTCCCCTTCCAAACCTGAGACCCTCCCTTTAGCATGAGATGTGATATACAACTCCTTCCCATTCCAATCCTGAGACCCTTCTGATAGCATGAGATGTGATATCTCAATGCCTCTAATACCAAACCTGAGATCCTATCTCTAACATGAAATGTGATATCCATCTCCTTCCCTTTCCAAACCTGAGACCCTGCCTATAGCATGAGATGTGATATCCAAGTCCTTCCCATTCCAATCCTGAGACCCTTCCTATAGCATGTGATGTGATATCTCAATGCTTATACCAAACCTGAGACCCTTCCTATGGCATGAGGTGTCATATTCAACTCCTTCCCATTCCAATCCCGAGACCCTTCCTATAGCATGAGATGTGATATCTCAATGCATATACCAAACCTGAGACCCTTCCTATAGCATGAGATGTGATATCCAACTTCTTCCCATTCCAATCCTGAGACCCTTCCTATAACATGAGATGTGATGTCTCAATGCTTCTAATACCAAACCTGAGATATTTCCTATAATATGAGATGTGATATCCAACTCCTTCCCATTCCAATCCTGAGACCCTTCCTATAGCATGAGATGTGATATCTCAATGCTTATACCAAACCTGAGACCCTTCCTATAGCTTGAGATGTGATATCCAACTGCTTCCCATTCCAATCCAGAGACCCTTCCTATAGCATGAGATGTGATATCTCAAGGCCTCTAATATCAAACCTGAGATCCTTCCTCTAACATGAAATGTGATATCCAACTCCTTCCAAATCCAATACTGATACCCTTCCGATAGCATGAGATGTGATATCCCAATGCTTCTACCAAACCTGAGACCCATACTATGGCATGAGATGTGATATCAAACTCCTTCCCATTCCAATCCTGAGACCCTTCCTATAGCTTGAGGTGTGATATCCAACTCCTTCCCATTCCAATTCTGAGACCCTTCTTATACCATGAGACTTGATATCTCAATGCTTCTAATACCAAACCTGAGACCCGTCCTATAACATGAGATGTGATATCCAAATCCTTCCCCTTCCAAACCTCAGACCCTTCCTTTATCATGAGATGTGATATCCAACTCCTTCCCATTCCAATCCTGAGACCCTTCCGATATCATGAGATTTGTTATCTCAATGCTTCTAATATCAAACTTGAGACCCTCCCTATAGCATGAGATGTGACATCCAAGTCCTTCCCATTCCAATCCTGAGACCCTTCCTATAGCATGAGATGTGATATCTCTATGCTTCTTATACCAAACCTGAGACCCTTCCTATAACATGAGATGGGATATCCAACTCCTTCCCATTCCAATCCTGAGACCCTTCCGATAGCAGAGATGTGATATCTCAATGCTTATACCAAACCTGAGACCCTTCCTATGGCCTGGGATGTCATTTACAACTCCTTCCCATTCCAATCCTGAGCCCCTTCCTATAGCATGATATGTGACATCCAAGTCCTTCCCATTCCAATCCTGAGACCCTTCCTATAGCATGAGATGTGATGTCTCAATGCTTCTAATACCAAACCTGAGATCCTTCCTATAACATGAGATGTGATATCCAACTCCTTCCCATTCCAATCCTGAGACCCTTCCTATAGCATGAGATGTGATGTCTCAATGCTTCTAATACCAAACCTGAGAACCTTCCAACAGCATGCGATGTGATATCTCAATGCTTCTAATACCAAACCTGAGACCAGGCCTATAACATGAGATTGGATATCCAACTCCTTCCCCTTCCAAACCTGAGACCCTTCCTATAGCATGAGATGTGATATCCAACTTCTTCCCATTCCAATCCTGAGACCCTTCCTATAACATGAGATGTGATGTCTCAATGCTTCTAATACCAAACCTGAGATCTTTCCTATAACATGAGATGTGATATCCAACTCCTTCCCATTCCAATCCTGAGACCCTTCCTATAGCATGAGATGTGCTATGTCAATGCTTATACCAAACCTGAGACCCTTCCTAAAGTTTGAGATGTGATATCCAACTCCTTCCCATTCCAATACTGAGACCCTTCATATAGCATGAGATGTGATATCTCAAGGCCTCTAATACCAAACCTGAGATCCTTCCTCTAACATGAAATGTGATATCCAACTCCTTCCCCTTCCAAACCTGAGAGTCTTCCTATAGCATGAGATATGATATCCAAGTCCTTCCCATTCCAATCCTGAGACCCTTCCTATAACATGAAATGTGATATCCAACTCCTTCCCATTCCAACCTGAGACCCTTCCTATAGCATGAGATGGGATATCCAACTCCTTCCAAATCCAATACTGATACCCTTCCAATAGCATGAGATGTGATATCCCAATGCTTCTACCAAACCTGAGACCCATACTATGGCATGAGATGTGATATCAAACTCATTCCCATTCCAATCCTGAGACTCTTCCTATAGCTTGAGATGTGATATCCAACTCCTTCCCATTCCAATTCTGAGACCCTTCCTATAGCATGAGATGTGATATCTCAATGCTTCTAATACCAAACCTGAGACCCTTCCTATAACATGAGATGTGATTTCCAAATCCTTCCCCTTCCAAACCTGAGACCCTCCCTTTAGCATGAGATGTGATATACAACTCCTTCCCATTCCAATCCTGAGACCCTTCTGATAGCATGAGATGTGATATCTCAATGCCTCTAATACCAAACCTGAGATCCTATCTCTAACATGAAATGTGATATCCATCTCCTTCCCTTTCCAAACCTGAGACCCTGCCTATAGCATGAGATGTGATATCCAAGTCCTTCCCATTCCAATCCTGAGACCCTTCCTATAGCATGTGATGTGATATCTCAATGCTTATACCAAACCTGAGACCCTTCCTATGGCATGAGGTGTCATATTCAACTCCTTCCCATTCCAATCCCGAGACCCTTCCTATAGCATGAGATGTGATATCTCAATGCATATACCAAACCTGAGACCCTTCCTATAGCATGAGATGTGATATCCAACTTCTTCCCATTCCAATCCTGAGACCCTTCCTATAACATGAGATGTGATGTCTCAATGCTTCTAATACCAAACCTGAGATATTTCCTATAATATGAGATGTGATATCCAACTCCTTCCCATTCCAATCCTGAGACCCTTCCTATAGCATGAGATGTGATATCTCAATGCTTATACCAAACCTGAGACCCTTCCTATAGCTTGAGATGTGATATCCAACTGCTTCCCATTCCAATCCAGAGACCCTTCCTATAGCATGAGATGTGATATCTCAAGGCCTCTAATATCAAACCTGAGATCCTTCCTCTAACATGAAATGTGATATCCAACTCCTTCCAAATCCAATACTGATACCCTTCGGATAGCATGAGATGTGATATCCCAATGCTTCTACCAAACCTGAGACCCATACTATGGCATGAGATTTGATATCAAACTCCTTCCCATTCCAATCCTGAGACCCTTCCTATAGCTTGAGGTGTGATATCCAACTCCTTCCCATTCCAATTCTGAGACCCTTCTTATACCATGAGACTTGATATCTCAATGCTTCTAATACCAAACCTGAGACCCGTCCTATAACATGAGATGTGATATCCAAATCCTTCCCCTTCCAAACCTCAGACCCTTCCTTTATCATGAGATGTGATATCCAACTCCTTCCCATTCCAATCCTGAGACCCTTCCGATATCATGAGATTTGTTATCTCAATGCTTCTAATATCAAACTTGAGACCCTCCCTATAGCATGAGATGTGACATCCAAGTCCTTCCCATTCCAATCCTGAGACCCTTCCTATAGCATGAGATGTGATATCTCTATGCTTCTTATACCAAACCTGAGACCCTTCCTATAACATGAGATGGGATATCCAACTCCTTCCCATTCCAATCCTGAGACCCTTCCGATAGCAGAGATGTGATATCTCAATGCTTATACCAAACCTGAGACCCTTCCTATGGCCTGGGATGTCATTTACAACTCCTTCCCATTCCAATCCTGAGCCCCTTCCTATAGCATGATATGT
This sequence comes from Ambystoma mexicanum, assembly GCF_040938575.1. NCBI lineage: Eukaryota > Metazoa > Chordata > Amphibia > Caudata > Ambystomatidae > Ambystoma > Ambystoma mexicanum. The sequence continues at coordinate 347,965,726 of NC_090936.1, forward strand.
GACATCCAAGTCCTTCCCATTCCAATCCTGAGACCCTTCCTATAGCATGAGATGTGATATCTCTATGCTTCTAATACCAAACCTGAGACCCTTCCTATAACATGAGATGGGATATCCAACTCCTTCCCATTCCAATCCTGAGACCCTTCCGATAGCAGAGATGTGATATCTCAATGCTTATACCAAACCTGAGACCCTTCCTATAACATGAGATGTGATATCCAACTCCTTCCCCTTCCAAACCTCAGACCCTTCCTTTATCATGAGATGTGATATCCAACTCCTTCCCATTCCAATCCTGAGACCCTTCCGATATCATGAGATTTGTTATCTCAATGCTTCTAATATCAAACTTGAGACCCTCCCTATAGCATGAGATGTGACATCCAAGTCCTTCCCATTCCAATCCTGAGACCCTTCCTATAGCATGAGATGTGATATCTCTATGCTTCTAATACCAAACCTGAGACCCTTCCTATAACATGAGATGGGATATCCAACTCCTTCCCATTCCAATCCTGAGACCCTTCCAATAGCAGAGATGTGATATCTCAATGCTTATACCAAACCTGAGACCCTTCCTATGGCCTGGGATGTCATTTACAACTCCTTCCCATTCCAATCCTGAGACCCTTCCTATAGCATGAGATGTGACATCCAAGTCCTTCCCATTCCAATCCTGAGACCCTTCCTATAGCATGAGATGTGATATCTCTATGCTTCTAATACCAAACCTGAGACCCTTCCTATAACATGAGATGGGATATCTAACTCCTTCCCATTCCAATCCTGAGACCCTTCCGATAGCAGAGATGTGATATCTCAATGCTTATACCAAACCTGAGACCCTTCCTATAACATGAGATGTGATATCCAACTCCTTCCCATTCCAAACATGAGACCCTTCCTATAGCAAGAACGTAATATCCAACTCCTACCCATTCCAATCCTGAGACCCTTCCTATAGCAAGAGATGTGATATCCAAATCCTTCCCATTCCAATCTTGAGACCCTTCCTATAACATGAGATGTGATATCCAACTCCTTCCCATTCCAACCTGATACACTTCCTATAGCATGAGAAGGGATATCCAACTCCTTCCCAATCCAATCCTGAGACCCTTAGGATAGCAGAGATGTGATATCTCAATGCTTATACCAAACCTGAGACCCTTCCTAGAGCATGAGAAGGGATATCCAACTCCTTCCCAATCCAATCCTGAGACCCTTCCGATAGCAGAGACGTGATATCTCAATGCTTCTACCAAACCTGAGACCCTTCCTTTAGCATGAGATGTGATATCCAAATCCTTCACATTCCAATCCTGAGACCCTTCCTATAGCATGAGAAGGGATATCTCAATGCTTCTAATACCAAACCTGAGATCCTTCCTATAACATGAGATGTGATATCCAATTCCCTCCCATTCCAATCCTGAGACCCTTCCGATAGCAGAGATGTGATATCTCGATGCTTATACCAAACCTGAGACCCTTCCTATGGCCTGAGATGTCATATACAACTCCTTCCCATTCCAATCCTGAGACCCTTCCTATAGCATGAGATGTGATATCTCAATGCTTATACCAAATCTGAGACCCTTCCTATAGCATGAGATGTGATATCCAACTCCTTCCCATTCCAATCCTGAGACCCTTCCTATAGCATGAGATGTGATGTCTCAATGCTTCTAATACCAAACCTGAGATCCTTCCCATAACATGAGATGTGATATCCAACTCCTTCCCATTCCAATCCTGAGACCCTTATGAAAGCATGAGATGTGATATCTCAATGGTTCTAATACCAAACCTGAGATCCTTCCTATAACATGAGATGTGATTTCCAAATCCTTCCCCTTCCAAACCTGAGACCCTCCCTTTAGCATGAGATGTGATATCCAACTCCTTCCCATTCCAATCCTGAGACCCTTCTGATAGCATGAGACGTGATATCTCAATGCCTCTAATACCAAACCTGAGATCCTACCTCTAACATGAAATGTGATATCCATCTCATTCCCTTTCCAAACCTGAGACCCTGCCTATAGCATGAGATGTGATATCCAAGTCCTTCCCATTCCAATCCTGAGACCCTTCCTATAGCATGTGATGTGATATCTCAATGCTTATACCAAACATGAGACCCTTCCTATGGCATGAGATGTCATATACAACTCCTTCCCATTCCAATCCTGCGACCCTTCCTATAGCATGAGATGTGATATATCAATGCTTATACCAAATCTGAGACCCTTCCTATAGCAAGAGATGTGATATCCAACTTCTTCCCATTCCAATCCTGAGACCCTTCATATAACATGAGATGTGATGTCTCAATGCTTCTAATACCAAACCTGAGATCTTTCCTATAACATGAGATGTGATATCCAACTCCTTCCCATTCCAATCCTGAGACCCTTCCTATAGCATGAGATGTGATATCACAATGCTTATACCCAACCTGAGACCGTTCCTATAGCTTGAGATGTGATATCCAACTCCTTCCCATTCCAATCCTGAGACCCTTCCTATAGCATGAGATGTGATATCTCAAGGCCTCTAATACCAAACCTGAGATCCTTCCTCTAACATGAAATGTGATATCCAACTCCTTCCCCTTCCAAACCTGAGAGCCTTCCTATAGCATGGGATATGATATGCAAGTCCTTCCCATTCCAATCCTGAGACCCTTCCTATAACATGAAATGTGATATCCAACTCCTTCCCATTCCAACCTGAGACCCTTCCTATATCATGAGATGGGATATCTCAATGCTTCTAATACCAAACCTGAGACTCTTCCTATAACATGAGATGGGATATCCAACTCCTTCCCATTCCAATCCTAAGACCCTTTCGATAGCAGAGATGTGATATCTCAATGCTTATACCAAACCTGAGACCCTTCCTACGGCATGAGATGTCATATACAACTCCTTCCCATTCCAACCTGAGACCCTTCCTATAGCACGAGATGTGATATCTCAATGCTTATACCAAACCTGAGACCCTTCCTCTAGCATGAGATGTGATATCCAACTCCTTCCCATTCCAATCCTGAGACCCTTCCTATAGCATGAGATGTGATATCCAACTCCTTCCCATTCCAATCCTGAGACCCTTCCTATAGCCTGAGATCTGATATCTCAATGCCTCTAATACCAAACCTGAGATCCTTCCTCTAACATGAAATGTGATATCCAACTCCTTCCCTTTCCAAACCTGAGAGCCTATCTATAGCATGAGATGTGATATCCAAGTCCTTCCCATTCCAATCCTGAGACCCTTCCTATAGCATGAAATGTGATATCTCAATGCTTATACCAAACCTGAGACCCTTCCTATAGCATGAGATGTGATATCAAACTCCTTCCCATTCCAATCCTGAGACCCTTCCTATAGCATGAGATGTGATATCTCAATGCCTCTAATACCAAACCTGAGATCCTTCCTCTAACATGAAATGTGATATCCAAATCCTTCCCATTCCAATCCTGAGACACTTCCTATAGCATGAGATGTGATATCTAAATGCTTCTAATACCAAACTTGAGACTCTTCCTATAACATGAGATGGGATATCCAACTCCTTCCCATTCCAATCCTTAGACCCTTCCTACAGCATGCAATATGATATCTCAATGATTCTAATAACAAACCTGAGACCCGTCCTATAACATGAGATGGGATATCCAACACCTTCCCATTCCAATCCTGAGACACTTCCGATAGCAGAGATGTGATATCTCAATGCTTATACCAAACCTGAGACCCTTCCTATAACATGAGATGTGATATCCAACTCCTTCCCGTTCCAAACCTGAGACCCTTCCTATAGCATATGTGATATCCAACACATTCCCATTCCAAACATGAGACCCTTCCTATAGCAGGAATGTAATATCCAACTCCTTCCCATTCCAATCCTGAGAGCATTCCTATAGCATGAGATGTGATATCTCAATGCTTCTAATACCAAACCTGAGATCCTTCCTATGACATGAGATGTGATATCCAATTCCTCCCCATTCCAAACCTGAGAACCTTCCTACAGCATGCGATGTGATATCTCAATGCTTCTAATACCAAACCTGAGACCAGTCCTATAACATGAGATTGGATATCCAACTCCTTCCCCTTCCAAACCTGAGACCCTTCCTATAGCATGAGATGTGATATCCAACTTCTTCCCATTCCAATCCTGAGACCCTTCCTATAACATGAGATGTGATGTCTCAATGCTTCTAATACCAAACCTGAGATCTTTCCTATAACATGAGATGTGATATCCAACTCCTTCCCATTCCAATCCCGAGACCCTTCCTGTAGCATGAGATGTGCTATCTCAATGCTTATACCAAACCTGAGACCCTTCCTAAAGCTTGAGATGTGATATCCAACTCCTTCCCATTCCAATCCTGAGACCCTTCCTATAACATGAAATGTGATATCCAGCTCCTTCCCATTCCAACCTGAGACCCTTCCTATAGCATGAGATGTGATATCTCAAGGCCTCTAATACCAAACCTGAGATCCTTCCTCTAACATGAAATGTGATATCCAACTCCTTCTCCTTCCAAACCTGAGAGCCTTCCTATAGCATGAGATATGATATCCAAGTCCTTCCCATTCCAATCCTGAGACCCTTCCTATAACATGAAATGTGATATCCAACTCCTTCCCATTCCAACCTGAGACCCTTCCTATAGCATGAGATGGGATATCCAACCCCTTAAAAATCCAATACTGATACCCTTCCAATAGCATGAGATGTGATATCCCAATGCTTCTATCAAACCTGAGAACCATACTATGGCATGAGATGTGATATCAAACTCCTTCCCATTACAATCCTGAGACTCTTCCTATAGCTTGAGATGTGATATCCAACTCCTTCCCATTCCAATTCTGAGACCCTTCCTATACCATGAGACTTGATATCTCAATGCTTCTAATACCAAACCTGAGACCCGTCCTATAACATGAGATGTGATATCCAAATCTTTCCCCTTCCAAACCTTAGACCCTTCCTTTATCATGAGATGTGATATCCAACTCCTTCCCATTCCAATCCTGAGACCCTTCCGATATCATGAGATTTGTTATCTCAATGCTTCTAATATCAAAATTGAGACCCTCCCTATAGCATGAGATGGGATATCCAACTCCTTCCCATTCCAATCCTGAGACCCTTCCGATAGCAGAGATGTGATATCTCAATGCTTATACCAAATCTGAGACCCTTCCTATAGCATGAGATGTGATATCCAACTCCTTCCCATTCCAATCCTGAGACCCTTCCTATAGCATGAGATGTGATGTCTCAATGCTTCTAATACCAAACCTGAGATCCTTCCTATAACATGAGATGTGATATCCAACTCCTTCCCATTCCAATCCTCAGACCCTTCCTATAGCATGAGATGTGCTATCTCAATGCTTATACCAAACCTGAGACCCTTCCTAAAGCTTGAGATGTGATATCCAACTCCTTCCCATTCCAATCCTGAGACCCTTCCTATAGCATGAGATGTGATATCTCAAGGCCTCTAATACCAAACCTGAGATCCTTCCTCTAACATGAAATGTGATATCCAACTCCTTCCCATTCCAATCCTGAGACCCTTCCTATAACATGAAATGTGATATCCAACTCCTTCCCATTCCAACCTGAGACCCTTCCTATAGCATGAGATGGGATATCCAACTCCTTCCAAATCCAATACTGATACCCTTCCAATAGCATGAGATGTGATATCCCAATGCTTCTACCAAACCTGAGACCCAAACTATGGCATGAGATGTGATATCAAACTCCTTCCCATTCCAATCCTGAGACTCTTCCTATAGCTTGAGATGTGATATCCAACTCCTTCACATTCCAATTCTGAGACCCTTCCTATGCCATGAGACTTGATATCTCAATGCTTCTAATACCAAACCTGAGACCCGTCCTATAACATGAGATGTGATATCCAAATCTTTCCGCTTCCAAACCTTAGACCCTTCCTTTATCATGAGATGTGATATCCAACTCCTTCCCATTCCATTCCTGAGACCCTTCCGATATCATGAGATTTGTTATCTCAATGCTTCTAATATCAAACTTGAGACCCTCGCTATAGCATGAGATGTTTCATCCAAGTCCTCCCCATTCCAATCCTGCGACCCTTCCTATAGCATGAGATGTGATATCTCAATGCTTCTAATACCAAACCTGAGACCCTTCCTATAACATGAGATGGGATATCCAACTCCTTCCCATTCCAATCCTGAGACCCTTCCGATAGCAGAGATGTGATATCTCAATGCTTATACCAATCCTGAGACCCTTCCTATGGCCTGAGATGTCATATACAACTCCTTCCCAATCCAATCCTGAGACCTTTCCTATAGCATTAGATGTGATATCTCAATGCTTATACCAAATGTGAGACCATTCCTATAGCATGAGATGTGATATCCAACTCCTTCCCATTCCAATCCTGAGACCCTTCCTATAGCATGAGATGTGATGTCTCAATGCTTCTAATACCAAAACTGAGATCCTTCCTATAACATGAGATGTGATATCCAACTCCTTCCCATTCCAATCCTGAGACCCTTCCTATAGCATGAGATGTGATGTCTCAATGCTTCTAATACCAAACCTGAGAACCTTCCTACAGCATGCGATGTGATATCTCAATGCTTCTAATACCAAACCTGAGACCAGTCCTATAACATGAGATTGGATATCCAACTCCTTCCCCTTCCAAACCTGAGACCCTTCCTATAGCATGAGATGTGATATCCAACTTCTTCCCATTCCAATCCTGAGACCCTTCCTATAACATGAGATGTGATGTCTCAATGCTTCTAATACCAAACCTGAGATCTTTCCTATAACATGAGATGTGATATCCAACTCCTTCCCATTCCAATCCTGAGACCCTTCCTATAGCATGAGATGTGCTATGTCAATGCTTATACCAAACCTGAGACCCTTCCTAAAGCTTGAGATGTGATATCCAACTCCTTCCCATTCCAATACTGAGACCCTTCATATAGCATGAGATGTGATATCTCAAGGCCTCTAATACCAAACCTGAGATCCTTCCTCTAACATGAAATGTGATATCCAACTCCTTCCCCTTCCAAACCTGAGAGCCTTCCTATAGCATGAGATATGATATCCAAGTCCTTCCCATTCCAATCCTGAGACCCTTCCTATAACATGAAATGTGATATCCAACTCCTTCCCATTCCAACCTGAGACCCTTCCTATAGCATGAGATGGGATATCCAACTCCTTCCAAATCCAATACTGATACCCTTCCAATAGCATGAGATGTGATATCCCAATGCTTCTACCAAACCTGAGACCCATACTATGGCATAAGATGTGATATCAAACTCATTCCCATTCCAATCCTGAGACTCTTCCTATAGCTTGAGATGTGATATCCAACTCCTTCCCATTCCAATTCTGAGACCCTTCCTATGCCATGAGACTTGATATCTCAATGCTTCTAATACCAAACCTGAGACCCGTCCTATAACATGAGATGTGATATCCAAATCTTTCCCCTTCCAAACCTTAGACCCTTCCATTATCATGAGATGTGATATCCAACTCCTTCCCATTCCAATCCTGAGACCCTTCCGATATCATGAGATTTGTTATCTCAATGCTTCTAATATCAAACTTGAGACCCTCCCTATAGCATGAGATGTGACATCCAAGTCCTCCCCATTCCAATCCTGAGACCATTCCTATAGCATGAGATGTGATATCTCAATGCTTCTAATACCAAACCTGAGACCCTTCCTATAACATGAGATGTGATTTCCAAATCCTTCCCCTTCCAAACCTGAGACCCTCCCTTTAGCATGAGATGTGATATACAACTCCTTCCCATTCCAATCCTGAGACCCTTCTGATAGCATGAGATGTGATATCTCAATGCCTCTAATACCAAACCTGAGATCCTATCTCTAACATGAAATGTGATATCCATCTCCTTCCCTTTCCAAACCTGAGACCCTGCCTGTAGCATGAGATGTGATATCCAAGTCCTTCTCATTCCAATCCTGAGACCCTTCCTATAGCATGTGATGTGATATCTCAATGCTTATACCAAACCTGAGAACCTTCCTATGGCATGAGATGTCATATACAACTCCTTCCCATTCCAATCCCGAGACCCTTCCTATAGCATGAGATGTGATATCTCAATGCATATACCAAACCTGAGACCCTTCCTATAGCATGAGATGTGATATCCAACTTCTTCCCATTCCAATCCTGAGACCCTTCCTATAACATGAGATGTGATGTCTCAATGCTTCTAATACCAAACCTGAGATATTTCCTATAATATGAGATGTGATATCCAACTCCTTCCCATTCCAATCCTGAGACACTTCCTATAGCATGAGATGTGATATCTCAATGCTTATACCAAACCTGAGACCCTTCCTATAGCTTGAGATGTGATATCCAACTGCTTCCCATTCCAATCCAGAGACCCTTCCTATAGCATGAGATGTGATATCTCAAGGCCTCTAATACCAAACCTGAGATCCTTCCTCTAACATGAAATGTGATATCCAACTCCTTCCAAATCCAATACTGATACCCTTCCGATAGCATGAGATGTGATATCCCAATGCTTCTACCAAACCTGAGACCCATACTATGGCATGAGATGTGATATCAAACTCCTTCCCATTCCAATCCTGAGACCCTTCCTATAGCTTGAGGTGTGATATCCAACTCCTTCCCATTCCAATTCTGAGACCCTTCTTATACCATGAGACTTGATATCTCAATGCTTCTAATACCAAACCTGAGACCCGTCCTATAACATGAGATGTGATATCCAAATCCTTCCCCTTCCAAACCTCAGACCCTTCCTTTATCATGAGATGTGATATCCAACTCCTTCCCATTCCAATCCTGAGACCCTTCCGATATCATGAGATTTGTTATCTCAATGCTTCTAATATCAAACTTGAGACCCTCCCTATAGCATGAGATGTGACATCCAAGTCCTTCCCATTCCAATCCTGAGACCCTTCCTATAGCATGAGATGTGATATCTCTATGCTTCTAATACCAAACCTGAGACCCTTCCTATAACATGAGATGGGATATCCAACTCCTTCCCATTCCAATCCTGAGACCCTTCCGATAGCAGAGATGTGATATCTCAATGCTTATACCAAACCTGAGACCCTTCCTATGGCCTGGGATGTCATTTACAACTCCTTCCCATTCCAATCCTGAGACCCTTCCTATAGCATGAGATGTGACATCCAAGTCCTTCCCATTCCAATCCTGAGACCCTTCCTATAGCATGAGATGTGATATCTCTATGCTTCTAATACCAAACCTGAGACCCTTCCTATAACATGAGATGGGATATCCAACTCCTTCCCATTCCAATCCTGAGACCCTTCCGATAGCAGAGATGTGATATCTCAATGCTTATACCAAACCTGAGACCCTTCCTATAACATGAGATGTGATATCCAACTCCTTCCCCTTCCAAACCTCAGACCCTTCCTTTATCATGAGATGTGATATCCAACTCCTTCCCATTCCAATCCTGAGACCCTTCCGATATCATGAGATTTGTTATCTCAATGCTTCTAATATCAAACTTGAGACCCTCCCTATAGCATGAGATGTGACATCCAAGTCCTTCCCATTCCAATCCTGAGACCCTTCCTATAGCATGAGATGTGATATCTCTATGCTTCTAATACCAAACCTGAGACCCTTCCTATAACATGAGATGGGATATCCAACTCCTTCCCATTCCAATCCTGAGACCCTTCCGATAGCAGAGATGTGATATCTCAATGCTTATACCAAACCTGAGACCCTTCCTATGGCCTGGGATGTCATTTACAACTCCTTCCCATTCCAATCCTGAGACCCTTCCTATAGCATGAGATGTGACATCCAAGTCCTTCCCATTCCGATCCTGAGACCCTTCCTATAGCATGAGATGTGATATCTCTATGCTTCTAATACCAAACCTGAGACCCTTCCTATAACATGAGATGGGATATCCAACTCCTTCCCATTCCAATCCTGAGACCCTTCCGATAGCAGAGATGTGATATCTCAATGCTTATACCAAACCTGAGACCCTTCCTATAACATGAGATGTGATATCCAACTCCTTCCCATTCCAAACATGAGACCCTTCCTATAGCAAGAAAGTAATATCCAACTCCTACCCATTCCAATCCTGAGACCCTTCCTATAGCAAGAGATGTGATATCCAAATCCTTCCCATTCCAATCTTGAGACCCTTCCTATAACATGAGATGTGATATCCAACTCCTTCCCATTCCAACCTGAGACACTTCCTATAGCATGAGAAGGGATATCCAACTCCTTCCCAATCCAATCCTGAGACCCTTCCAATAGCAGAGATGTGATATCTCAATGCTTATACCAAACCTGAGACCCTTCCTAGAGCATGAGAAGGGATATCCAACTCCTTCCCAATCCAATCCTGAGACCCTTCCGATAGCAGAGACGTGATATCTCAATGCTTCTACCAAACCTGAGACCCTTCCTTTAGCATGAGATGTGCTATCCAAATCCTTCACATTCCAATCCTGAGACCCTTCCTATAGCATGAGAAGGGATATCTCAATGCTTCTCATACCAAACCTGAGATCCTTCCTATAACATGAGATGTGATATCCAATTCCTTCCCATTCCAATCCTGAGACCCTTCCGATAGCAGAGATGTGATATCTCGATGCTTATACCAAACCTGAGACCCTTCCTATGGCCTGAGATGTCATATACAACTCCTTCCCATTCCAATCCTGAGACCCTTCCTATAGCATGAGATGTGATATCTCAATGCTTATACCAAATCTGAGACCCTTCCTGTAGCATGAGATGTGATATCCAACTCCTTCCCATTCCAATCCTGAGACCCTTCCTATAGCATGAGATGTGATGTCTCAATGCTTCTAATACCAAACCTGAGATCCTTCCTATAACATGAGATGTGATATCCAACTCCTTCCCATTCCAATCCTGAGACCCTTATGAAAGCATGAGATGTGATATCTCAATGGTTCTAATACCAAACCTGAGATCCTTCCTATAACATGAGATGTGATTTCCAAATCCTTCCCCTTCCAAACCTGAGACCCTCCCTTTAGCATGAGATGTGATATCCAACTCCTTCCCATTCCAATCCTGAGACCCTTCTGATAGCATGAGATGTGATATCTCAATGCCTCTAATACCAAACCTGAGATCCTACCTCTAACATGAAATGTGATATCCATCTCATTCCCTTTCCAAACCTGAGACCCTGCCTATAGCATGAGATGTGATATCCAAGTCCTTCCCATTCCAATCCTGAGACCCTTCCTATAGCATGTGATGTGATATCTCAATGCTTATACCAAACATGAGACCCTTCCTATGGCATGAGATGTCATATACAACTCCTTCCCATTCCAATCCTGAGACCCTTCCTATAGCATGAGATGTGATATATCAATGCTTATACCAAATCTGAGACCCTTCCTATAGCAAGAGATGTGATATCCAACTCCTTCCCATTCCAATCCTGAGACCCTTCCTATAGCATGAGATGTGATATCTCAAGGCCTCTAATACCAAACCTAAGATCCTTCCTCTAACATGAAATGTGATATCCAACTCCTTCCCCTTCCAAACCTGAGAGCCTTCCTATAGCATGGGATATGATATGCAAGTCCTTCCCATTCCAATCCTGAGACCCTTCATATAACATGAGATGTGATGTCTCAATGCTTCTAATACCAAACCTGAGATCTTTCCTATAACATGAGATGTGATATCCAACTCCTTCCCATTCCAATCCTGAGACCATTCCTATAGCATGAGATGTGATATCACAATGCTTATACCAAACCTGAGACCGTTCCTATAGCTTGAGATGTGATATCCAACTCCTTCCCATTCCAATCCTGAGACCCTTCCTATAGCATGAGATGTGATATCTCAAGGCCTTTAATACCAAACCTGAGATCCTTCCTCTAACATGAAATGTGATATCCAACTCCTTCCCCTTCCAAACCTGAGAGCCTTCCTATAGCATGGGATATGATATGCAATTCCTTCCCATTCCAATCCTGAGACCCTTCCTATAACATGAAATGTGATATCCAACTCCTTCCCATTCCAACCTGAGACCCTTCCTATATCATGAGATGGGATATCTCAATGCTTCTAATACCAAACCTGAGACTCTTCCTATAACATGAGATGGGATATCCAACTCCTTCCCATTCCAATCCTAAGACCCTTTCGATAGCAGAGATGTGATATCTCAATGCTTATACCAAACCTGAGACCCTTCCTACGGCATGAGATGTCATATACAACTCCTTCCCATTCCAACCTGAGACCCTTCCTATAGCACGAGATGTGATATCTCAATGCTTATACCAAACCTGAGACCCTTCCTCTAGCATGAGATGTGATATCCAACTCCTTCCCATTCCAATCCTGAGACCCTTCCTATAGCATGAGATGTGATATCCAACTCCTTCCCATTCCAATCCTGAGACCCTTCCTATAGCCTGAGATCTGATATCTCAATGCCTCTAATACCAAACCTGAGATCCTTCCTCTAACATGAAATGTGATATCCAACTCCTTCCCTTTCCAAACCTGAGAGCCTATCTATAGCATGAGATGTGATATCCAAGTCCTTCCCATTCCAATCCTGAGACACTTCCGATAGCAGAGATGTGATATCTCAATGCTTATACCAAACCTGAGACCCTTCCTATAACATGAGATGTGATATCCAACTCCTTCCCGTTCCAAACCTGAGACCCTTCCTTTAGCATGAGATGTGATATCCAGCTCCTTCCCATTCCAATCCTGAGACACTTCCGATAGCATGAGATGTGATATCTCAATGCTTCTAATATCAAAACTGAGACCCTCCCTATAGCATGATATGTGATATCTAAGTCCATCCCATTCCAATCCTGAGACCCTTCCTATAGCATGAGATGTGATATCTCAATGCTTCTACCAAACCTGAGACCCTTCCTTTAGCATGAGATGTGATAACCAACTCCTTCCCATTCCAATCCTGAGACCCTTCCTATAGCATGAGATGTGATATCTCAATACTTCTAATACCAAACCTGAGATCCTTCCGATAACATGAGATGTGATATCCAAATCTTTCCCCTTCCAAACCTGAGACCCTCCCTTTAGCATGAGATGTGATATCCAACTCCTTCCCATTCCAATCCTGAGAACCTTCTGATAGCATGAGATGTGATATCTCAATGCTTCTATACCAAACCTGAGATCCTTCCGATAGCATGAGATGTGATATCTCAATGCTTCTAATACCAAACCTGAGTTCCTTCCTATAACATGAGATGTGATATCCAAATCCTTCCCCTTCCAAACCTGAGACCCTCCCTTTAGCATGAGATGTGATATCCAACTCCTTCCCATTCCAATCCTGAGACTCTTCTGATAGCATGAGATGTGATATCTCAATGCCTCTAATACCAAACCTGAGATCCTACCTCTAACATGAAATGTGATATCCAACTCTTTCCCCTTCCAAACCTGAGAGCCTTCCTATAGCATGAGATGTGATATCCAAGTCCTTCTAATTCCAATCCTGAGACCCTTCCTATAACATGAGATGTGATATCCAACTCCTTCCCATTCCAACCTGAGACCCTTCCTATAGCATGAGATGGGATATCCAACTCCTTCCAAATCCAATCCTGATACCCTTCCGATAGCATGAGATGTGATATCCCAATGCTTCTACCAAACCTGGGACCCATACTATGGCATGAGATGTGATATCAAACTCCTTCCCCTTCCAAACCTTAGACACTTCCTTTATCATGAGATGTGATATCCAACTCCTTCCCATTCCATCCCTGAGACCCTTTCGATATCATGAGATGTGATATCTCAATGCTTCTAATATCAAACTTGAGACCCTCCTTATAGCATGAGATGTGATATCCAAGTCCTTCCCATTCCAATCCTGAGACCCTTCCTATAGCATGAGATGTGATATCTCAATGCTTCTAATACCAAACCTGAGACCCTTCCTATAACATGAGATGGGAATATCCAACTCCTTCCCATTCCAATCCTGAGACCCTTCCGATAGTAGAGATGTGATATCTCAATGCTTATACCAAACCTGAGATCCTTCCTATAACATGAGATGTGATATCCAACTCCTTCCCATTCCAATCCTGAGACACTTCCTATAGCATGAGATGTGATATCTCACTGCTTATACCAAACCTGAGACCCTTGCTATAGCATGAGATGAGATGTGATATCCAACTCCTTCCCATTCCAATCCTGAGACCCTTCCTATAGCATGAGATATGATATCTCAATGCTTCTAATATCAAACTTGAGACCCTCCATATAGCATGAGATGTGATATCCAAGTCCTTCCCATTCCAATCCTGAGACCCTTCCGATAGCATGAGATGTGATGTCTCAATGCTTCTAATACCAAACCTGAGATCATTCCTATAACATGAGATGTGATATCCAACTCCTTCCCATTCCAATCCTGAGACCCTTCCTATAGCATGAGATGTGATATCTCAATGCTTATACCAAACCTGAGACCCTTCCTATAGCATGAGATGTGATATCCAACTCCTTCCCATTCCAATCCTGAGACCCTTCCTATAGTATGAGATGTGATATCTCAATGCCTCTAATACCAAACCTGAGATCCTTCCTCTAACATGAAATGTGATATCCAACTCCTTCCCATTCCAATCCTGAGACACTTCCTATAGCATGAGATGTGATATCTAAATGCTTCTAATACCAAACTTGAGACTCTTCCTATAACATGAGATGGGATATCCAACTACTTCCCATTCCAATCCTTAGACCCTTCTACAGCATGCAATATGATATCTCAATGATTCTAATAACAAACCTGAGACCCGTCCTATAACATGAGATGGGATATCCAACACCTTCCCATTCCAATCCTGAGACACTTCCGATAGCAGAGATGTGATATCTCAATGCTTATACCAAACCTGAGACCCTTCCTATAACATGAGATGTGATATCCAACTCCTTCCCGTTCCAAACCTGAGACCCTTCCTATAGCATATGTGAGATCCAACACATTCCCATTTCAAACATGAGACCCTTCCTATAGCAGGAATGTAATATCCAACTCCTTCCCATTCCAATCCTGAGACCATTCCTATAGCATGAGATGTGATATCTCAATGCTTCTAATACCAAACCTGAGATCCTTCCTATGACATGAGATGTGATATCCAATTCCTCCCCATTCCAAACCTGAGAACCTTCCTACAGCATGCGATGTGATATCTCAATGCTTCTAATACCAAACCTGAGACCAGTCCTATAACATGAGATTGGATATCCAACTCCTTCCCCTTCCAAACCTGAGACCCTTCCTATAGCATGAGATGTGATATCCAACTTCTTCCCATTCCAATCCTGAGACCCTTCCTATAACATGAGATGTGATGTCTCAATGCTTCTAATACCAAACCTGAGATCTTTCCTATAACATGAGATGTGATATCCAACTCCTTCCCATTCCAATCCTGAGACCCTTCCTGTAGCATGAGATGTGCTATCTCAATGCTTATACCAAACCTGAGACCCTTCCTAAAGCTTGAGATGTGATATCCAACTCCTTCCCATTCCAATCCTGAGACCCTTCCTAAAGCTTGAGATGTGATATCCAACTCCTTCCCATTCCAATCCTGAGACCCTTCCTATAGCATGAGATGTGATATCTCAAAGCCTCTAATACCAAACCTGAGATCCTTCCTCTAACATGAAATGTGATATCCAACTCCTTCCCCTTCCAAACCTGAGAGCCTTCCTATAGCATGAGATATGATATCCAAGTCCTTCCCATTCCAATCCTGAGACCCTTCCTATAACATGAAATGTGATATCCAACTCCTTCCCATTCCAACCTGAGACCCTTCCTATAGCATGAGATGGGATATCCAACCCCTTCCAAATCCAATACTGATACCCTTCCAATAGCATGAGATGTGATATCCCAATGCTTCTACCAAACCTGAGACCCATACTATGGCATGAGATGTGATATCAAACTCCTTCCCATTCCAATCCTGAGACTCTTCCTATAGCTTGAGATGTGATATCCAACTCCTTCACATTCCAATTCTGAGACCCTTCCTATGCCATGAGACTTGATATCTCAATGCTTCTAATACCAAACCTGAGACCCGTCCTAAAACATCAGATGTGATATCCAAATCTTTCCCCTTCCAAACCTTAGACCCTTCCTTTATCATGAGATGTGATATCAAACTCCTTCCCATTCCATTCCTGAGACCCTTCCGATATCATGAGATTTGTTATCTCAATGCTTCTAATATCAAACTTGAGACCCTCGCTATAGCATGAGATGTGACATCCAAGTCCTCCCCATTCCAATCCTGAGACCCTTCCTATAGCATGAGATGTGATATCTCAATGCTTCTAATACCAAACCTGAGACCCTTCCTATAACATGAGATGGGATATCCAACTCCTTCCCATTCCAATCCTGAGACCCTTCCGATAGCAGAGATGTGATATCTCAATGCTTATACCAATCCTGAGACCGTCCTATGGCCTGAGATGTCATATACAACTCCTTCCCAATCCAATCCTGAGACCCTTCCTATAGCATGAGATGTGATATCTCAATGCTTATACCAAATGTGAGACCCTTCCTATAGCATGAGATGTGATATCCAACTCCTTCCCATTCCAATCCTGAGACCCTTCCTATAGCATGAGATGTGATGTCTCAATGCTTCTAATACCAAACCTGAGATCCTTCCTATAACATGAGATGTGATATCCAACTCCTTCCCATTCCAATCCTGAGACCCTTCCTATAGCATGAGATGTGATGTCTCAATGCTTCTAATACCAAACCTGAGAACCTTCCTACAGCATGCGATGTGATATCTCAATGCTTCTAATACCAAACCTGAGACCAGTCCTATAACATGAGATTGGATATCCAACTCCTTCCCCTTCCAAACCTGAGACCCTTCCTATAGCATGAGATGTGATATCCAACTTCTTCCCATTCCAATCCTGAGACCCTTCCTATAACATGAGATGTGATGTCTCAATGCTTCTAATACCAAACCTGAGATCTTTCCTATAACATGAGATGTGATATCCAACTCCTTCCCATTCCAATCCTGAGACCCTTCCTATAGCATGAGATGTGCTATGTCAATGCTTATACCAAACCTGAGACCCTTCCTAAAGCTTGAGATGTGATATCCAACTCCTTCCCATTCCAATCCTGAGACCCTTCCTATAGCATGAGATGTGATATCTCAAGATCTCTAATACCAAACCTGAGATCCTTCCTCTAACATGAAATGTGATATCCAACTCCTTCCCCTTCCAAACCTGAGAGCCTTCCTATAGCATGAGATATGATATCCAAGTCCTTCCCATTCCAATCCTGAGACCCTTCCTATAACATGAAATGTGATATCCAACTCCTTCCCATTCCAACCTGAGACCCTTCCTATAGCATGAGATGGGATATCCAACTCCTTCCAAATCCAATACTGATACCCTTCCAATAGCATGAGATGTGATATCCCAATGCTTCTACCAAACCTGAGACCCATACTATGGCATGAGATGTGATATCAAACTCATTCCCATTCCAATCCTGAGACTCTTCCTATAGCTTAAGATGTGATATCCAACTCCTTCCCATTCCAATTCTGAGACCCTTCCTATGCCATGAGACTTGATATCTCAATGCTTCTAATACCAAACCTGAGACCCGTCCTATAACATGAGATGTGATATCCAAATCTTTCCCCTTCCAAACCTTAGACCCTTCCTTTATCATGAGATGTGATATCCAACTCCTTCCCATTCCAATCCTGAGACCCTTCCGATATCATGAGATTTGTTATCTCAATGCTTCTAATATCAAACTTGAGACCCTCCCTATAGCATGAGATGTGACATCCAAGTCCTCCCCATTCCAATCCTGAGACCCTTCCTATAGCATGAGATGTGATATCTCAATGCTTCTAATACCAAACCTGAGACCCTTCCTATAACATGAGATGTCATATACAACTCCTTCCCATTCCAATCCTGAGACCCTTCCGATAGCAGAGATGTGATATCTCAATGCTTATACCAAACCTGAGACCCTTCCTATGGCCTGAGATGTCATATACAACTCCTTCCCATTCCAATCCTGAGACCCTTCCTTTAGCATGAGATGTGATATCTCAATACTTATACCAAATCTGAGACCCTTCCTATAGCATGAGATGTGATATCCAAATCATTCCCATTCCAATCCTGAGACCCTTCCTATAGCATGAGATGTGATATCTCAATGCTTATACCAAACCTGAGAGCCTACCTATAGCATGAGATGTGATATCCAAGTCCATCCCATTCCAATCCTTAGACCCTTCCTACAGCATGCGATGTGATATCTCAATGATTCTAATACCAAACCAGAGACTCTTCCTATAACATGAGATGGGATATCCAACTCCTTCCCATTCCAATCCTGAGCCGCTTCCGATAGCAGAGATGTGATATCTCAATGCTTATACCAAACCTCAGACCCTTCCTATAACATGAGATGTGATATCCAACTCCTTCCCGTTCCAAACCTGAGACACTAACTATAGCATATGTGATATCCAACTCCTTCCCATTCCAAACATGAGACCCTTCCTATAGCAAGAAAGTAATATCCAACTCATACCCATTCCAATCCTGAGACCCTTCCTATAGCAAGAGATGTGATATCCAAATCCTTCCCATTCCAATCCTGAGACCCTTCCTATAACATGAGATGTGATATCCAACTCCTTCCCATTCCAACCTGAGACACTTCCTATAGCATGAGAAGGGATATCCAACTCCTTCCCAATCCAATCCTGAGACCCTTCCGATAGCAGAGATGTGATATCTCAATGCTTATACCAAACCTGAGACCCTTCCTATGGCATGAGATGTGATATCCAACTCCTTGCCATTCAAATCCTGAGACACTTCCTATAGCATGAGAAGGGATATCCAACTCCTTCCCAATCCAATCCTGAGACCCTTCCGATAGCAGAGACGTGATATCTCAATGCTTCTACCAAACCTGAGACCCTTCCTTTAGCATGAGATGTGATATCCAAATCCTTCACATTCCAATCCTGAGACCCTTCCTATAGCATGAGATGTGATATCTCAATGCTTCTAATACCAAACCTGAGATCCTTCCTATAACATGAGATGTGATATCCAATTCCTTCCCATTCCAAACCTGAGACCCTTCCTATTGGATGAGATGTGATATCCAACTCCTTCCATTCCAATCCTGAGACCCGTCCTATAGCATGAGATGTGATATCTCAATGCTTATACCAAACCTGAGACCCTTCCTATAGCATGAGATGTGATATCCAACTACTTCCCATTCCAATCCTGAGACCCTTCCTATAGCATGAGATGTGATATCTCAATGCTTCTAATACCAAACCTGAGATCCTTCCTCTAACATGAAATGTGATATCCAACTCATTCCCTTTCCAAACCTAAGAGCCTATCTATAGCATGAGATGTGATATCCAAGTCCTTCCCATTCCAACCCTTAGACCCTTCCTACAGCATGCAATATGATATCTCAATGATTCTAATAACAAACCTGAGACCCGTCCTATAACATGAGATGGGATATCCAACTCCTTCCCATTCCAATCCTGAGACACTTCCGATAGCAGAGATGTGATATCTCAATGCTTATACCAAACCTGAGACCCTTCCTATAACATGAGATGTGATATCCAAATCCTTCCCGTTCCAAACCTGAGACCCTTCCTTTAGCATGAGATGTGATATCCAGCTCCTTCCCATTCCAATCCTGAGACCCTTCCTATAGCATGAGATGTGATATCTCAATGCTTCTAATACCAAACCTGAGATCCTTCCTCTAACATGAAATGTGATATCCAACTCCTTCCCTTTCCAAACCTAAGAGCCTATCTATAGCATGAGATGTGATATCCAAGTCCATCCCATTCCAATCCTTAGACCCTTCCTACAGCATGCGATGTGATATCTCAATGATTCTAATACCAAACCAGAGACTCGTCCTATAAAATGAGATGGGATATCCAACTCCTTCCCATTCCAATCCTGAGCCACTTCCGATAGCAGAGATGTGATATCTCAATGCTTATACCAAACCTGAGACCCTTCCTATAACATGAGATGTGATATCCAACTCCTTCCCATTCCAATCCTGAGACTCTTCTGATAGCATGAGATGTGATATCTCAATGCCTCTAATACCAAACCTGAGATCCTACCTCTAACATGAAATGTGATATCCAACTCCTTCCCTTTCCAAACCTAAGAGCCTATCTATAGCATGAGATGTGATATCCAAGTCCATCCCATTCCAATCCTTAGACCCTTCCTACAGCATGCGATGTGATATCTCAATGATTCTAATACCAAACCAGAGACTCGTCCTATAAAATGAGATGGGATATCCAACTCCTTCCCATTCCAATCCTGAGCCACTTCCGATAGCAGAGATGTGATATCTCAATGCTTATACCAAACCTGAGACCCTTCCTATAACATGAGATGTGATATCCAACTCCTTCCCATTCCAATCCTGAGACTCTTCTGATAGCATGCGATGTGATATCTCAATGATTCTAATACCAAACCAGAGACTCGTCCTATAAAATGAGATGGGATATCCAACTCCTTCCCATTCCAATCCTGAGCCACTTCCGATAGCAGAGATGTGATATCTCAATGCTTATACCAAACCTGAGACCCTTCCTATAACATGAGATGTGATATCCAACTCCATCCCATTCCAATCCTTAGACCCTTCCTACAGCATGCGATGTGATATCTCAATGATTCTAATACCAAACCAGAGACTCGTCCTATAAAATGAGATGGGATATCCAACTCCTTCCCATTCCAATCCTGAGCCACTTCCGATAGCAGAGATGTGATATCTCAATGCTTATACCAAACCTGAGACCCTTCCTATAACATGAGATGTGATATCCAACTCTTTCCCCTTCCAAACCTGAGAGCCTTCCTATAGCATGAGATGTGATATCCAAGTCCTTCTAATTCCAATCCTGAGACTCTTCCTATAACATGAGATGTGATATCCAACTCCTAACCATTCCAACCTGAGACCCTTCCTATAGCATGAGATGGGATATCCAACTCCTTCCAAATCCAATCCTGATACCCTTCCGATAGCATGAGATGTGATATCCCAATGCTTCTACCAAACCTGAGACCCTTCCTATAACATGAGATGTGATATCCAACTCCTTCCCGTTCCAAACCTGAGACACTAACTATAGCATATGTGATATCCAACTCCTTCCCATTCCAAACATGAGACCCTTCCTATAGCAAGAAAGTAATATCCAACTCCTACCCATTCCAATCCTGAGACCCTTCCTATAGCATGAGATGTGATATCTCACTGCTTATACCAAACCTGAGACCCTTCCTATAGCATGAGATGTGATATCCAACTCCTTCCCATTCCAATCCTGAGACCCTTCCTATAGCATGAGATATGATATCTCAATGCTTCTAATATCAAACTTGAGACCCTCCCTATAGCATGAGATGTGATATCCAAGTCCTTCCCATTCCAATCCTGAGACCCTTCCGATAGCATGAGATGTGATGTCTCAATGCTTCTAATACCAAACCTGAGATCCTTCCTATAACATGAGATGTGATATCCAACTCCTTCCCATTCCAATCCTGAGACCCTTCCTATAGCATGAGATGTGATATCTCAATGCTTATACCAAACCTGAGACCCTTCCTATAGCATGAGATGTGATATCCAGCTCCTTCCCATTCCAATCCCGAGACCCTTCTGATAGCATGAGATGTGATATCTCAATGCTTCTAATATCAAAACTGAGACCCTCCCTATAGCATGATATGTGATATCTAAGTCTTTCCCATTCCAATCCTGAGACCCTTCCTATAGCATGAGATGTGATATCTCAATGCTTCTACTAAACCTGAGACCCTTCCTTTAGCATGAGATGTGATAACCAACTCCTTCCCATTCCAATCCTGAGACCCTTCCTATAGCATGAGATGTGATATCTCAATACTTCTAATACCAAACCTGAGATCCTTCCGATAACATGAGATGTGATATCCAAATCCTTCCCCTTCCAAACCTGAGACCCTCCCTTTAGCATGAGATGTGATATCCACCTCCTTCCCATTCCAATCCTGAGAACCTTCTGATAGCATGAGATGTGATATCTCAATGCTTCTATACCAAACCTGAGATCCTTCCGATAGCATGAGATGTGATATCTCAATGCTTCTAATACCAAACCTGAGATCCTTCCTATAACATGAGATGTGATATCCAAATCCTTCCCCTTCCAAACCTGAGACCCTCCCTTTAGCATGAGATGTGATATCCAACTCCTTCCCATTCCAATCATGAGACTCTTCTGATAGCATGAGATGTGATATCTCAATGCCTCTAATACCAAACCTGAGATCCTACCTCTAACATGAAATGTGATATCCAACTCTTTCCCCTTCCAAACCTGAGAGCCTTCCTATAGCATGAGATGTGATATCCAAGTCCTTCTAATTCCAATCCTGAGACCCTTCCTATAACATGAGATGTGATATCCAACTCCTTCCCATTCCAACCTGAGACCCTTCCTATAGCATGAGATGGGATATCTAACTCCTTCCAAATCCAATCCTGATACCTTTCCGATAGCATGAGATGTGATATCCCAATGCTTCTACCAAACCTGAGACCCTTCCTATAACATGAGATGTGATATCCAACTCCTTCCCGTTCCAAACCTGAGACACTAACTATAGCATATGTGATATCCAACTCCTTCCCATTCCAAACATGAGACCCTTCCTATAGCAAGAAAGTAATATCCAACTCCTACCCATTCCAATCCTGAGACCCTTCCTATAACATGAGATGTGATATCCAACTCCTTCCCATTCCAACCTGAGGCACTTCCTATAGCATGAGAAGGGATATCCAACTCCTTCCCAATCCAATCCTGAGACCCTTCCGATAGCAGAGATGTGATATCTCAATGCTTATACCAAACCTGAGACCCTTCCTATAGCATGAGAAGGGATATCCAACTCCTTCCCAATCCAATCCTGAGACCCTTCCGATAGCAGAGACGTGATATCTCAATGCTTCTACCAAACCTGAGACCCGTCCTTTAGCATGAGATGTGATATCCAAATCCTTCACATTCCAATCCTGAGACCCTTCCTATAGCATGAGAAGGGATATCTCAATGCTTCTAATACCAAACCTGAGATCCTTCCTATAACATGAGATGTGATATCCAATTCCTTCCCATTCCAATCCTGAGACCCTTCCAATAGCAGAGATGTGATATCTCAATGCTTATACCAAACCTGAGACCCTTCCTATGGCCTGAGATGTCATATACAACTCCTTCCCATTCCAATCCTGAGACCCTTCCTATAGCATGAGATGTGATATCTCAATGCTTATACCAAATCTGAGACCCTTCCTATAGCATGAGATGTGATATCCAACTCCTTCCCATTCCAATCCTGAGACCCTTCCTATAGCATGAGATGTGATGTCTCAATGCTTCTAATACCAAACCTGAGATCCTTCCTATAACATGAGATGTGATATCCAACTCCTTCCCATTCCAATCCTGAGACCCTTCCTATAGCATGAGATGTGATATCCATCTCCTTCCCATTCCAATCCTGAGACCCTTCTGATAGCATGAGATGTGATATCTCAATGCCTCTAATACCAGACCTGAGATCCTACCTCTAACATGAAATGTGATATCCATCTCATTCCCTTTCCAAACCTGAGACCCTGCCTATAGCATGAGATGTGATATCCAAGTCCTTCCCATTCCAATCCTGAGACCCTTCCTATAGCATGTGATGTGATATCTCAATGCTTATACCAAACCTGAGACCCTTCCTATGGCATGAGATGTCATATACAACTCCTTCCCATTCCAATCCTGAGACCCTTCCTATAGCATGAGATGTGATATCTCAATGCTTATACCAAACCTGAGACCCTTCCTATAGCATTAGATGTGATATCCAACTTCTTCCCATTCCAATCCTGAGACCCTTCCTATAACATGAGATGTGATGTCTCAATGCTTCTAATACCAAACCTGAGATCTTTCCTATAACATGAGATGTGATATCCAACTCCTTCCCATTCCAATCCTGAGACCCTTCCTATAGCATGAGATGTGATATCACAATGCTCATACCAAACCTGAGACCGTTCCTATAGCTTGAGATGTGATATCCAACTCCTTCCCATTCCAATCCTGAGACCCTTCCTGTAGCATGAGATGTGATATCTCAAGGCCTCTAATACCAAACCTGAGATCCTTCCTCTAACACAAAATGTGATATCCAACTCCTTCCCCTTCCAAACCTGAGAGCCTTCCTATAGCATGGGATATGATATCCAAGTCCTTCCCATTTCAATCCTGAGACCCTTCCTATAACATGAAATGTGATATCCAACTCCTTCCCATTCCAACCTGAGACCCTTCCTATATCATGAGATGGGATATCTCAATGCTTCTAATACCAAACCTGAGACTCTTCCTATAACATGAGATGGGATATCCAACTCCTTCCCATTCCAATCCTAAGACCCTTTTGATAGCAGAGATGTGATATCTCAATGCTTATACCAAACCTGAGGCCCTTCCTACGGCATGAGATGTCATATACAACTCCTTCCCATTCCAATCCTGAGACCCTTCCTATAGCACGTGATGTGATATCTCAATGCTTATACCAAACCTGAGACCCTTCCTCTAGAATGAGATGTGATATCCAACTCCTTCCCATTCCAATCCTGAGACCCTTCCTATAGCATGAGATGTGATATCCAACTCCTTCCCATTCCAATCCTGAGACCCTTCCTATAGCCTGAGATCTGATATCTCAATGCCTCTAATACCAAACATGAGATCCTTCCTCTAACATGAAATGTGATATCCAACTCCTTCCCTTTCCAAACCTGAGAGCCTATCTATAGCATGAGATGTGATATCCAAGTCCTTCCCATTCCAATCCTGAGACACTTCCGATAGCAGAGATGTGATATCTCAATGCTTATACCAAACCTGAGACCCTTCCTATAACATGAGATGTGATATCCAACTCCTTCCCGTTCCAAACCTGAGACCCTTCCTTTAGCATGAGATGTGATATCCAGCTCCTTCCCATTCCAATCCTGAGACCCTTCTGATAGCATGAGATGTGATATCTCAATGCTTCTAATATCAAAACTGAGACCCTCCCTATAGCATGATATGTGATATCTAAGTCTTTTCCATTCCAATCCTGAGACCCTTCCTATAGCATGAGATGTGATATCACAATGCTTCTACCAAACCTGAGACCCTTCCTTTAGCATGAGATGTGATAACCAACTCCTTCCCATTCCAATCCTGAGACCCTTCCTATAGCATGAGATGTGATATCTCAATACTTCTAATACCAAACCTGAGATCCTTCCGATAACATGAGATGTGATATCCAAATCCTTCCCCTTCCAAACCTGAGACCCTCCCTTTAGCATGAGATGTGATATCCACCTCCTTCCCATTCCAATCCTGAGAACCTTCTGATAGCATGAGATGTGATATCTCAATGCTTCTATACCAAACCTGAGATCCTTCCGATAGCATGAGATGTGATATCTCAATGCTTCTAATACCAAACCTGAGATCCTTCCTATAACATGAGATGTGATATCCAAATCCTTCCCCTTCCAAACCTGAGACCCTCCCTTTAGCATGAGATGTGATATCCAACTCCTTCCCATTCCAATCCTGAGACTCTTCTGATAGCATGAGATGTGATATCTCAATGCCTCTAATACCAAACCTGAGATCCTACCTCTAACATGAAATGTGATATCCAACTCTTTCCCCTTCCAAACCTGAGAGCCTTCCTATAGCATGAGATGGGATATCCAAGTCCTTCTAATTCCAATCCTGAGACCCTTCCTATAACATGAGATGTGATATCCAACTCCTTCCCATTCCAACCTGAGACCCTTCCTATAGCATGAGATGGGATATCCAACTCCTTCCAAATCCAATCCTGATACCCTTCCGATAGCATGAGATGTGATATCCCAATGCTTCTACCAAACCTGAGACCCATACTATGGCATGAGATGTGATATCAAACTCCTTCCCCTTCCAAACCTTAGACACTTCCTTTATCATGAGATGTGATATCCAACTCCTTCCCATTCCATCCCTGAGACCCTTCCGATATCATGAGATGTGATATCTCAATGCTTCTAATATCAAAAGTGAGACCCTCCCTATAGCATGATATGTGATATCTAAGTCTTTTCCATTCCAATCCTGAGACCCTTCCTATAGCATGAGATGTGATATCACAATGCTTCTACCAAACCTGAGACCCTTCCTTTAGCATGAGATGTGATAACCAACTCCTTCCCATTCCAATCCTGAGACCCTTCCTATAGCATGAGATGTGATATCTCAATACTTCTAATACCAAACCTGAGATCCTTCCGATAACATGAGATGTGATATCCAAATCCTTCCCCTTCCAAACCTGAGACCCTCCCTTTAGCATGAGATGTGATATCCACCTCCTTCCCATTCCAATCCTGAGAACCTTCTGATAGCATGAGATGTGATATCTCAATGCTTCTATACCAAACCTGAGATCCTTCCGATAGCATGAGATGTGATATCTCAATGCTTCTAATACCAAACCTGAGATCCTTCCTATAACATGAGATGTGATATCCAAATCCTTCCCCTTCCAAACCTGAGACCCTCCCTTTAGCATGAGATGTGATATCCAACTCCTTCCCATTCCAATCCTGAGACTCTTCTGATAGCATGAGATGTGATATCTCAATGCCTCTAATACCAAACCTGAGATCCTACCTCTAACATGAAATGTGATATCCAACTCTTTCCCCTTCCAAACCTGAGAGCCTTCCTATAGCATGAGATGGGATATCCAAGTCCTTCTAATTCCAATCCTGAGACCCTTCCTATAACATGAGATGTGATATCCAACTCCTTCCCATTCCAACCTGAGACCCTTCCTATAGCATGAGATGGGATATCCAACTCCTTCCAAATCCAATCCTGATACCCTTCCGATAGCATGAGATGTGATATCCCAATGCTTCTACCAAACCTGAGACCCATACTATGGCATGAGATGTGATATCAAACTCCTTCCCCTTCCAAACCTTAGACACTTCCTTTATCATGAGATGTGATATCCAACTCCTTCCCATTCCATCCCTGAGACCCTTCCGATATCATGAGATGTGATATCTCAATGCTTCTAATATCAAACTTGAGACCCTCCTTATAGCATGAGATGTGATATCCAAGTCCTTCCCATTCCAATCCTGAGACCCTTCCTATAGCATGAGATGTGATATCTCAATGCTTCTAATACCAAACCTGAGACCCTTCCTATAACATGATATGGGAATATCCAACTCCTTCCCATTCCAATCCTGAGACCCTTCCGATAGTAGAGATGTGATATCTCAATGCTTATACCAAACCTGAGATCCTTCCTATAACATGAGATGTGATATCCAACTCCTTCCCATTCCAATCCTGAGACACTTCCTATAGCATGAGATGTGATATCTCACTGCTTATACCAAACCTGAGACCCTTCCTATAGCATGAGATGTGATATCCAACTCCTTCCCATTCCAATCCTGAGACCCTTCCTATAGCATGAGATATGATATCTCAATGCTTCTAATATCAAACTTGAGACCCTCCCTATAGCATGAGATGTGATATCCAAGTCCTTCCCATTCCAATCCTGAGACCCTTCCGATAGCATGAGATGTGATGTCTCAATGCTTCTAATACCAAACCTGAGATCCTTCCTATAACATGAGATGTGATATCCAACTCCTTCCCATTCCAATCCTGAGACCCTTCCTATAGCATGAGATGTGATATCTCAATGCTTATACCAAACCTGAGACCCTTCCTATAGCATGAGATGTGATATCCAACTCCTTCCCATTCCAATCCTGAGACCCTTCCTATAGCATGAGATGTGATATCTCAATGCCTCTAATACCAAACCTGAGATCCTTCCTCTAACATGAAATGTGATATCCAACTCCTTCCCATTCCAATCCTGAGACACTTCCTATAGCATGAGATGTGATAGCTAAATGCTTCTAATACCAAACTTGAGACTCTTCCTATAACATGAGATGGGATATCCAACTCCTTCCCATTCCAATCCTTAGACCCTTCCTACAGCATGCAATATGATATCTCAATGATTCTAATAACAAACCTGAGACCCATCCTATAACATGAGATGGGATATCCAACACCTTCCCATTCCAATCCTGAGACACTTCCGATAGCAGAGATGTGATATCTCAATGCTTATACCAAACATGAGACCCTTCCTATAACATGAGATGTGATTTCCAACTCCTTCCCGTTCCAAACCTGAGACCCTTCCTATAGCATATGGTATATCCAACACATTCCCATTCCAAACATGAGACCCTTCCTATAGCAGGAATGTAATATCCAACTCCTTCCCATTCCAATCCTGAGACCATTCCTATAGCATGAGATGTGATATCTCAATGCTTCTAATACCAAACCTGAGATCCTTCCTATGACATGAGATGTGATATCCAATTCCTCCCCATTCCAAACCTGAGAACCTTCCTACAGCATGAGAAGGGATATCTCAATGCTTCTAATACCAAACCTGAGATCCTTCCTATAACATGAGATGTGATATCCAATTCCTTCCCATTCCAATCCTGAGACCCTTCCGATAGCAGAGATGTGATATCTCAATGCTTATACCAAACCTGAGACCCTTCCTATGGCCTGAGATGTCATATACAACTCCTTCCCATTCCAATCCTGAGACCCTTCCTATAGCATGAGATGTGATATCTCAATTCTTATACCAAATCTGAGACCCTTCCTATAGCATGAGATGTGATATCCAACTCCTTCCCATTCCAATCCTGAGACCCTTCCTATAGCATGAGATGTGATGTCTCAATGCTTCTAATACCAAACCTGAGATCCTTCCTATAACATGAGATGTGATATCCAACTCCTTCCCATTCCAATCCTGAGACCCTTATGAAAGCATGAGATGTGATATCTCAATGCTTCTAATACCAAACCTGAGATCCTTCCTATAACATGAGATGTGATTTCCAAATCCTTCCCCTTCCAAACCTGAGACCATCCCTTTAGCATGAGATGTGATATCCAACTCCTTCCCATTCCAATCCTGAGACCCTTCTGATAGCATGAGATGTGATATCTCAATGCCTCTAATACAAAACCTGAGATCCTACCTCTAACATGAAATGTGATATCCATCTCATTCCCTTTCCAAACCTGAGACCCTGCCTATAGCATGAGATGTGATATCCAAGTCCTTCCCATTCCAATCCTGAGACCCTTCCTATAGCATGTGATGTGATATCTCAATGCTTATACCAAACCTGATACCCTTCCTATGGCATGAGATGTCATATACAACTCCTTCCCATTCCAATCCTGAGACCCTTCCTATAGCATGAGATGTGATATCTCAATGCTTATACCAAACCTGAGACCCTTCCTATAGCATGAGATGTGATATCCAACTTCTTCCCATTCCAATCCTGAGACCCTTCCTATAACATGAGATGTGATGTCTCAATGCTTCTAATACCAAACCTGAGATCTTTCCTATAACATGAGATGTGATATCCAACTCCTTCCCATTCCAATCCTGAGACCCTTCCTATAGCATGAGATGTGATATCACAATGCTTATACCAAACCTGAGACCGTTCCTATA
Source organism: Ambystoma mexicanum (assembly GCF_040938575.1). Lineage (NCBI taxonomy): Eukaryota > Metazoa > Chordata > Amphibia > Caudata > Ambystomatidae > Ambystoma > Ambystoma mexicanum. The sequence continues at coordinate 347,995,766 of NC_090936.1, forward strand.
GCTTGAGATGTGACATCCAACTCCTTCCCATTCCAATCCTGAGACCCTTCCTATAGCATGAGATGTGATATCTCAAGGCCTCTAATACCAAACCTGAGACCCTTCCTATAGCATGAGAAGGGATATCCAACTCCTTCCCAATCCAATCCTGAGACCCTTCCGATAGCAGAGACGTGATATCTCAATGCTTCTACCAAACCTGAGACCCGTCCTTTAGCATGAGATGTGATATCCAAATCCTTCACATTCCAATCCTGAGACCCTTCCTATAGCATGAGAAGGGATATCTCAATGCTTCTAATACCAAACCTGAGATCCTTCCTATAACATGAGATGTGATATCCAATTCCTTCCCATTCCAATCCTGAGACCCTTCCAATAGCAGAGATGTGATATCTCAATGCTTATACCAAACCTGAGACCCTTCCTATGGCCTGAGATGTCATATACAACTCCTTCCCATTCCAATCCTGAGACCCTTCCTATAGCATGAGATGTGATATCTCAATGCTTATACCAAATCTGAGACCCTTCCTATAGCATGAGATGTGATATCCAACTCCTTCCCATTCCAATCCTGAGACCCTTCCTATAGCATGAGATGTGATGTCTCAATGCTTCTAATACCAAACCTGAGATCCTTCCTATAACATGAGATGTGATATCCAACTCCTTCCCATTCCAATCCTGAGACCCTTATGAAAGCATGAGATGTGATATCTCAATGCTTCTAATACCAAACCTGAGATCCTTCCTATAACATGAGATGTGATTTCCAAATCCTTCCCCTTCCAAACCTGAGACCCTCCCTTTAGCATGAGATGTGATATCCATCTCCTTCCCATTCCAATCCTGAGACCCTTCTGATAGCATGAGATGTGATATCTCAATGCCTCTAATACCAGACCTGAGATCCTACCTCTAACATGAAATGTGATATCCATCTCATTCCCTTTCCAAACCTGAGACCCTGCCTATAGCATGAGATGTGATATCCAAGTCCTTCCCATTCCAATCCTGAGACCCTTCCTATAGCATGTGATGTGATATCTCAATGCTTATACCAAACCTGAGACCCTTCCTATGGCATGAGATGTCATATACAACTCCTTCCCATTCCAATCCTGAGACCCTTCCTATAGCATGAGATGTGATATCTCAATGCTTATACCAAACCTGAGACCCTTCCTATAGCATTAGATGTGATATCCAACTTCTTCCCATTCCAATCCTGAGACCCTTCCTATAACATGAGATGTGATGTCTCAATGCTTCTAATACCAAACCTGAGATCTTTCCTATAACATGAGATGTGATATCCAACTCCTTCCCATTCCAATCCTGAGACCCTTCCTATAGCATGAGATGTGATATCACAATGCTCATACCAAACCTGAGACCGTTCCTATAGCTTGAGATGTGATATCCAACTCCTTCCCATTCCAATCCTGAGACCCTTCCTATAGCATGAGATGTGATATCTCAAGGCCTCTAATACCAAACCTGAGATCCTTCCTCTAACACAAAATGTGATATCCAACTCCTTCCCCTTCCAAACCTGAGAGCCTTCCTATAGCATGGGATATGATATCCAAGTCCTTCCCATTTCAATCCTGAGACCCTTCCTATAACATGAAATGTGATATCCAACTCCTTCCCATTCCAACCTGAGACCCTTCCTATATCATGAGATGGGATATCTCAATGCTTCTAATACCAAACCTGAGACTCTTCCTATAACATGAGATGGGATATCCAACTCCTTCCCATTCCAATCCTAAGACCCTTTTGATAGCAGAGATGTGATATCTCAATGCTTATACCAAACCTGAGACCCTTCCTACGGCATGAGATGTCATATACAACTCCTTCCCATTCCAATCCTGAGACCCTTCCTATAGCACGTGATGTGATATCTCAATGCTTATACCAAACCTGAGACCCTTCCTCTAGAATGAGATGTGATATCCAACTCCTTCCCATTCCAATCCTGAGACCCTTCCTATAGCATGAGATGTGATATCCAACTCCTTCCCATTCCAATCCTGAGACCCTTCCTATAGCCTGAGATCTGATATCTCAATGCCTCTAATACCAAACATGAGATCCTTCCTCTAACATGAAATGTGATATCCAACTCCTTCCCTTTCCAAACCTGAGAGCCTATCTATAGCATGAGATGTGATATCCAAGTCCTTCCCATTCCAATCCTGAGACACTTCCGATAGCAGAGATGTGATATCTCAATGCTTATACCAAACCTGAGACCCTTCCTATAACATGAGATGTGATATCAACTCCTTCCCGTTCCAAACCTGAGACCCTTCCTTTAGCATGAGATGTGATATCCAGCTCCTTCCCATTCCAATCCTGAGACCCTTCTGATAGCATGAGATGTGATATCTCAATGCTTCTAATATCAAAACTGAGACCCTCCCTATAGCATGATATGTGATATCTAAGTCTTTTCCATTCCAATCCTGAGACCCTTCCTATAGCATGAGATGTGATATCACAATGCTTCTACCAAACCTGAGACCCTTCCTTTAGCATGAGATGTGATAACCAACTCCTTCCCATTCCAATCCTGAGACCCTTCCTATAGCATGAGATGTGATATCTCAATACTTCTAATACCAAACCTGAGATCCTTCCGATAACATGAGATGTGATATCCAAATCCTTCCCCTTCCAAACCTGAGACCCTCCCTTTAGCATGAGATGTGATATCCACCTCCTTCCCATTCCAATCCTGAGAACCTTCTGATAGCATGAGATGTGATATCTCAATGCTTCTATACCAAACCTGAGATCCTTCCGATAGCATGAGATGTGATATCTCAATGCTTCTAATACCAAACCTGAGATCCTTCCTATAACATGAGATGTGATATCCAAATCCTTCCCCTTCCAAACCTGAGACCCTCCCTTTAGCATGAGATGTGATATCCAACTCCTTCCCATTCCAATCCTGAGACTCTTCTGATAGCATGAGATGTGATATCTCAATGCCTCTAATACCAAACCTGAGATCCTACCTCTAACATGAAATGTGATATCCAACTCTTTCCCCTTCCAAACCTGAGAGCCTTCCTATAGCATGAGATGGGATATCCAAGTCCTTCTAATTCCAATCCTGAGACCCTTCCTATAACATGAGATGTGATATCCAACTCCTTCCCATTCCAACCTGAGACCCTTCCTATAGCATGAGATGGGATATCCAACTCCTTCCAAATCCAATCCTGATACCCTTCCGATAGCATGAGATGTGATATCCCAATGCTTCTACCAAACCTGAGACCCATACTATGGCATGAGATGTGATATCAAACTCCTTCCCCTTCCAAACCTTAGACACTTCCTTTATCATGAGATGTGATATCCAACTCCTTCCCATTCCATCCCTGAGACCCTTCCGATATCATGAGATGTGATATCTCAATGCTTCTAATATCAAACTTGAGATCCTCCTTATAGCATGAGATGTGATATCCAAGTCCTTCCCATTCCAATCCTGAGACCCTTCCTATAGCATGAGATGTGATATCTCAATGCTTCTAATACCAAACCTGAGACCCTTCCTATAACATGATATGGGAATATCCAACTCCTTCCCATTCCAATCCTGAGACCCTTCCGATAGTAGAGATGTGATATCTCAATGCTTATACCAAACCTGAGATCCTTCCTATAACATGAGATGTGATATCCAACTCCTTCCCATTCCAATCCTGAGACACTTCCTATAGCATGAGATGTGATATCTCACTGCTTATACCAAACCTGAGACCCTTCCTATAGCATGAGATGTGATATCCAACTCCTTCCCATTCCAATCCTGAGACCCTTCCTATAGCATGAGATATGATATCTCAATGCTTCTAATATCAAACTTGAGACCCTCCCTATAGCATGAGATGAGATATCCAAGTCCTTCCCATTCCAATCCTGAGACCCTTCCGATAGCATGAGATGTGATGTCTCAATGCTTCTAATACCAAACCTGAGATCCTTCCTATAACATGAGATGTGATATCCAACTCCTTCCCATTCCAATCCTGAGACCCTTCCTATAGCATGAGATGTGATATCTCAATGCTTATACCAAACCTGAGACCCTTCCTATAGCATGAGATGTGATATCCAACTCCTTCCCATTCCAATCCTGAGACCCTTCCTATAGCATGAGATGTGATATCTCAATGCCTCTAATACCAAACCTGAGATCCTTCCTCTAACATGAAATGTGATATCCAACTCCTTCCCATTCCAATCCTGAGACACTTCCTATAGCATGAGATGTGATAGCTAAATGCTTCTAATACCAAACTTGAGACTCTTCCTATAACATGAGATGGGATATCCAACTCCTTCCCATTCCAATCCTTAGACCCTTCGTACAGCATGCAATATGATATCTCAATGATTCTAATAACAAACCTGAGACCCATCCTATAACATGAGATGGGATATCCAACACCTTCCCATTCCAATCCTGAGACACTTCCGATAGCAGAGATGTGATATCTCAATGCTTATACCAAACATGAGACCCTTCCTATAACATGAGATGTGATTTCCAACTCCTTCCCGTTCCAAACCTGAGACCCTTCCTATAGCATATGGTATATCCAACACATTCCCATTCCAAACATGAGACCCTTCCTATAGCAGGAATGTAATATCCAACTCCTTCCCATTCCAATCCTGAGACCATTCCTATAGCATGAGATGTGATATCTCAATGCTTCTAATACCAAACCTGAGATCCTTCCTATGACATGAGATGTGATATCCAATTCCTCCCCATTCCAAACCTGAGAACCTTCCTACAGCATGAGAAGGGATATCTCAATGCTTCTAATACCAAACCTGAGATCCTTCCTATAACATGAGATGTGATATCCAATTCCTTCCCATTCCAATCCTGAGACCCTTCCGATAGCAGAGATGTGATATCTCAATGCTTATACCAAACCTGAGACCCTTCCTATGGCCTGAGATGTCATATACAACTCCTTCCCATTCCAATCCTGAGACCCTTCCTATAGCATGAGATGTGATATCTCAATTCTTATACCAAATCTGAGACCCTTCCTATAGCATGAGATGTGATATCCAACTCCTTCCCATTCCAATCCTGAGACCCTTCCTATAGCATGAGATGTGATGTCTCAATGCTTCTAATACCAAACCTGAGATCCTTCCTATAACATGAGATGTGATATCCAACTCCTTCCCATTCCAATCCTGAGACCCTTATGAAAGCATGAGATGTGATATCTCAATGCTTCTAATACCAAACCTGAGATCCTTCCTATAACATGAGATGTGATTTCCAAATCCTTCCCCTTCCAAACCTGAGACCATCCCTTTAGCATGAGATGTGATATCCAACTCCTTCCCATTCCAATCCTGAGACCCTTCTGATAGCATGAGATGTGATATCTCAATGCCTCTAATACAAAACCTGAGATCCTACCTCTAACATGAAATGTGATATCCATCTCATTCCCTTTCCAAACCTGAGACCCTGCCTATAGCATGAGATGTGATATCCAAGTCCTTCCCATTCCAATCCTGAGACCCTTCCTATAGCATGTGATGTGATATCTCAATGCTTATACCAAACCTGAGACCCTTCCTATGGCATGAGATGTCATATACAACTCCTTCCCATTCCAATCCTGAGACCCTTCCTATAGCATGAGATGTGATATCTCAATGCTTATACCAAACCTGAGACCCTTCCTATAGCATGAGATGTGATATCCAACTTCTTCCCATTCCAATCCTGAGACCCTTCCTATAACATGAGATGTGATGTCTCAATGCTTCTAATACCAAACCTGAGATCTTTCCTATAACATGAGATGTGATATCCAACTCCTTCCCATTCCAATCCTGAGACCCTTCCTATAGCATGAGATGTGATATCACAATGCTCATACCAAACCTGAGACCGTTCCTATAGCTTGAGATGTGATATCCAACTCCTTCCCATTCCAATCCTGAGACCCTTCCTATAGCATGAGATGTGATATCTCAAGGCCTCTAATACCAAACCTGAGATCCTTCCTCTAACACAAAATGTGATATCCAACTCCTTCCCCTTCCAAACCTGAGAGCCTTCCTATAGCATGGGATATGATATCCAAGTCCTTCCCATTTCAATCCTGAGACCCTTCCTATAACATGAAATGTGATATCCAACTCCTTCCCATTCCAACCTGAGACCCTTCCTATATCATGAGATGGGATATCTCAATGCTTCTAATACCAAACCTGAGACTCTTCCTATAACATGAGATGGGATATCCAACTCCTTCCCATTCCAATCCTAAGACCCTTTTGATAGCAGAGATGTGATATCTCAATGCTTATACCAAACCTGAGACCCTTCCTACGGCATGAGATGTCATATACAACTCCTTCCCATTCCAATCCTGAGACCCTTCCTATAGCACGTGATGTGATATCTCAATGCTTATACCAAACCTGAGACCCTTCCTCTAGAATGAGATGTGATATCCAACTCCTTCCCATTCCAATCCTGAGACCCTTCCTATAGCATGAGATGTGATATCCAACTCCTTCCCATTCCAATCCTGAGACCCTTCCTATAGCCTGAGATCTGATATCTCAATGCCTCTAATACCAAACATGAGATCCTTCCTCTAACATGAAATGTGATATCCAACTCCTTCCCTTTCCAAACCTGAGAGCCTATCTATAGCATGAGATGTGATATCCAAGTCCTTCCCATTCCAATCCTGAGACACTTCCGATAGCAGAGATGTGATATCTCAATGCTTATACCAAACCTGAGACCCTCCCTATAACATGAGATGTGATATCAACTCCTTCCCGTTCCAAACCTGAGACCCTTCCTTTAGCATGAGATGTGATATCCAGCTCCTTCCCATTCCAATCCTGAGACCCTTCTGATAGCATGAGATGTGATATCTCAATGCTTCTAATATCAAAACTGAGACCCTCCCTATAGCATGATATGTGATATCTAAGTCTTTTCCATTCCAATCCTGAGACCCTTCCTATAGCATGAGATGTGATATCACAATGCTTCTACCAAACCTGAGACCCTTCCTTTAGCATGAGATGTGATAACCAACTCCTTCCCATTCCAATCCTGAGACCCTTCCTATAGCATGAGATGTGATATCTCAATACTTCTAATACCAAACCTGAGATCCTTCCGATAACATGAGATGTGATATCCAAATCCTTCCCCTTCCAAACCTGAGACCCTCCCTTTAGCATGAGATGTGATATCCACCTCCTTCCCATTCCAATCCTGAGAACCTTCTGATAGCATGAGATGTGATATCTCAATGCTTCTATACCAAACCTGAGATCCTTCCGATAGCATGAGATGTGATATCTCAATGCTTCTAATACCAAACCTGAGATCCTTCCTATAACATGAGATGTGATATCCAAATCCTTCCCCTTCCAAACCTGAGACCCTCCCTTTAGCATGAGATGTGATATCCAACTCCTTCCCATTCCAATCCTGAGACTCTTCTGATAGCATGAGATGTGATATCTCAATGCCTCTAATACCAAACCTGAGATCCTACCTCTAACATGAAATGTGATATCCAACTCTTTCCCCTTCCAAACCTGAGAGCCTTCCTATAGCATGAGATGGGATATCCAAGTCCTTCTAATTCCAATCCTGAGACCCTTCCTATAACATGAGATGTGATATCCAACTCCTTCCCATTCCAACCTGAGACCCTTCCTATAGCATGAGATGGGATATCCAACTCCTTCCAAATCCAATCCTGATACCCTTCCGATAGCATGAGATGTGATATCCCAATGCTTCTACCAAACCTGAGACCCATACTATGGCATGAGATGTGATATCAAACTCCTTCCCCTTCCAAACCTTAGACACTTCCTTTATCATGAGATGTGATATCCAACTCCTTCCCATTCCATCCCTGAGACCCTTCCGATATCATGAGATGTGATATCTCAATGCTTCTAATATCAAACTTGAGACCCTCCTTATAGCATGAGATGTGATATCCAAGTCCTTCCCATTCCAATCCTGAGACCCTTCCTATAGCATGAGATGTGATATCTCAATGCTTCTAATACCAAACCTGAGACCCTTCCTATAACATGATATGGGAATATCCAACTCCTTCCCATTCCAATCCTGAGACCCTTCCGATAGTAGAGATGTGATATCTCAATGCTTATACCAAACCTGAGATCCTTCCTATAACATGAGATGTGATATCCAACTCCTTCCCATTCCAATCCTGAGACACTTCCTATAGCATGAGATGTGATATCTCACTGCTTATACCAAACCTGAGACCCTTCCTATAGCATGAGATGTGATATCCAACTCCTTCCCATTCCAATCCTGAGACCCTTCCTATAGCATGAGATATGATATCTCAATGCTTCTAATATCAAACTTGAGACCCTCCCTATAGCATGAGATGTGATATCCAAGTCCTTCCCATTCCAATCCTGAGACCCTTCCGATAGCATGAGATGTGATGTCTCAATGCTTCTAATACCAAACCTGAGATCCTTCCTATAACATGAGATGTGATATCCAACTCCTTCCCATTCCAATCCTGAGACCCTTCCTATAGCATGAGATGTGATATCTCAATGCTTATACCAAACCTGAGACCCTTCCTATAGCATGAGATGTGATATCCAACTCCTTCCCATTCCAATCCTGAGACCCTTCCTATAGCATGAGATGTGATATCTCAATGCCTCTAATACCAAACCTGAGATCCTTCCTCTAACATGAAATGTGATATCCAACTCCTTCCCATTCCAATCCTGAGACACTTCCTATAGCATGAGATGTGATAGCTAAATGCTTCTAATACCAAACTTGAGACTCTTCCTATAACATGAGATGGGATATCCAACTCCTTCCCATTCCAATCCTTAGACCCTTCCTACAGCATGCAATATGATATCTCAATGATTCTAATAACAAACCTGAGACCCATCCTATAACATGAGATGGGATATCCAACACCTTCCCATTCCAATCCTGAGACACTTCCGATAGCAGAGATGTGATATCTCAATGCTTATACCAAACATGAGACCCTTCCTATAACATGAGATGTGATTTCCAACTCCTTCCCGTTCCAAACCTGAGACCCTTCCTATAGCATATGGTATATCCAACACATTCCCATTCCAAACATGAGACCCTTCCTATAGCAGGAATGTAATATCCAACTCCTTCCCATTCCAATCCTGAGACCATTCCTATAGCATGAGATGTGATATCTCAATGCTTCTAATACCAAACCTGAGATCCTTCCTATGACATGAGATGTGATATCCAATTCCTCCCCATTCCAAACCTGAGAACCTTCCTACAGCATGAGAAGGGATATCTCAATGCTTCTAATACCAAACCTGAGATCCTTCCTATAACATGAGATGTGATATCCAATTCCTTCCCATTCCAATCCTGAGACCCTTCCGATAGCAGAGATGTGATATCTCAATGCTTATACCAAACCTGAGACCCTTCCTATGGCCTGAGATGTCATATACAACTCCTTCCCATTCCAATCCTGAGACCCTTCCTATAGCATGAGATGTGATATCTCAATTCTTATACCAAATCTGAGACCCTTCCTATAGCATGAGATGTGATATCCAACTCCTTCCCATTCCAATCCTGAGACCCTTCCTATAGCATGAGATGTGATGTCTCAATGCTTCTAATACCAAACCTGAGATCCTTCCTATAACATGAGATGTGATATCCAACTCCTTCCCATTCCAATCCTGAGACCCTTATGAAAGCATGAGATGTGATATCTCAATGCTTCTAATACCAAACCTGAGATCCTTCCTATAACATGAGATGTGATTTCCAAATCCTTCCCCTTCCAAACCTGAGACCATCCCTTTAGCATGAGATGTGATATCCAACTCCTTCCCATTCCAATCCTGAGACCCTTCTGATAGCATGAGATGTGATATCTCAATGCCTCTAATACAAAACCTGAGATCCTACCTCTAACATGAAATGTGATATCCATCTCATTCCCTTTCCAAACCTGAGACCCTGCCTATAGCATGAGATGTGATATCCAAGTCCTTCCCATTCCAATCCTGAGACCCTTCCTATAGCATGTGATGTGATATCTCAATGCTTATACCAAACCTGAGACCCTTCCTATGGCATGAGATGTCATATACAACTCCTTCCCATTCCAATCCTGAGACCCTTCCTATAGCATGAGATGTGATATCTCAATGCTTATACCAAACCTGAGACCCTTCCTATAGCATGAGATGTGATATCCAACTTCTTCCCATTCCAATCCTGAGACCCTTCCTATAACATGAGATGTGATGTCTCAATGCTTCTAATACCAAACCTGAGATCTTTCCTATAACATGAGATGTGATATCCAACTCCTTCCCATTCCAATCCTGAGACCCTTCCTATAGCATGAGATGTGATATCACAATGCTTATACCAAACCTGAGACCGTTCCTATAGCTTGAGATGTGACATCCAACTCCTTCCCATTCCAATCCTGAGACCCTTCCTATAGCATGAGATGTGATATCTCAAGGCCTCTAATACCAAACCTGAGATCCTTCCTCTAACATGAAATGTGATATCCAACTCCTTCCCCTTCCAAACCTGAGAGCCTTCCTATAGCATGGGATATGATATCCAAGTCCTTCCCATTCCAATCCTGAGACCCTTCCTATAACATGAATTGTGATATCCAACTCCTTCCCATTCCAACCTGAGACCCTTCCTATATCATGAGATGGGATATCTCAATGCTTCTAATACCAAACCTGAGACTCTTCCTATAACATGAGATGGGATATCCAACTCCTTCCCATTCCAATCCTAAGACCCTTTTGATAGCAGAGATGTGATATCTCAATGCTTATACCAAACCTGAGACCCTTCCTACGGCATGAGATGTCATATACAACTCCTTCCCATTCCAATCCTGAGACCCTTCCTATAGCACGAGATGTGATATCTCAATGGTTGTACCAAACCTGAGACCCTTCCTCTAGAATGAGATGTGATATCCAACTCCTTCCCATTCCAATCCTGAGACCCTTCCTATAGCATGAGATGTGATATCCAACTCCTTCCCATTCCAATCCTGAGACCCTTCCTATAGCCTGAGATCTGATATCTCAATGCCTCTAATACCAAACCTGAGATCCTTCCTCTAACATGAAATGTGATATCCAACTCCTTCCCTTTCCAAACCTGAGAGCCTATCTATAGCATGAGATGTGATATCCAAGTCCTTCCCATTCCAATCCTGAGACACTTCCGATAGCAGAGATGTGATATCTCAATGCTTATACCAAACCTGAGACCCTTCCTATAACATGAGATGTGATATCCAACTCCTTCCCGTTCCAAACCTGAGACCCTTCCTTTAGCATGAGATGTGATATCCAGCTCCTTCCCATTCCAATCCTGAGACCCTTCTGATAGCATGAGATGTGATATCTCAATGCTTCTAATATCAAAACTGAGACCCTCCCTATAGCATGATATGTGATATCTAAGTCCTTCCCATTCCAATCCTGAGACCCTTCCTATAGCATGAGATGTGATATCTCAATGCTTCTACCAAACCTGAGACCCTTCCTTTAGCATGAGATGTGATAACCAACTCCTTCCCATTCCAATCCAGAGACCCTTCCTATAGCATGAGATGTGATATCTCAATACTTCTAATACCAAACCTGAGATCCTTCCGATAACATGAGATGTGATATCCAAATCCTTCCCCTTCCAAACCTGAGACCCTCCCTTTAGCATGAGATGTGATATCCACCTCCTTCCCATTCCAATCCTGAGAACCTTCTGATAGCATGAGATGTGATATCTCAATGCTTCTATACCAAACCTGAGATCCTTCCGATAGCATGAGATGTGATATCTCAATGCTTCTAATACCAAACCTGAGATCCTTCCTATAACATGAGATGTGATAATCAAATCCTTCCCCTTCCAAACCTGAGACCCTCCCTTTAGCATGAGATGTGATATCCAACTCCTTCCCATTCCAATCCTGAGACTCTTCTGATAGCATGAGATGTGATATCTCAATGCCTCTAATACCAAACCTGAGATCCTACCTCTAACATGAAATGTGATATCCAACTCTTTCCCCTTCCAAACCTGAGAGCCTTCCTATAGCATGAGATGTGATATCCAAGTCCTTCTAATTCCAATCTTGAGACCCTTCCTATAACATGAGATGTGATATCCAACTCCTTCCCATTCCAACCTCAGACCCTTCCTACAGCATGAGATGGGATATCCATCTCCTTCCAAATCCAATCCTGATACCCTTCCGATAGCATGAGATGTGATATCCCAATGCTTCTACCTGTAAGGATATTTGGCGTGTTACAGTACACAGTACAGCAATACTGCACAAGTAGCATTTTTTTTTTTGCAGCACCACCACAAGGGTGCGGTGCATTGCTATATGGGTTAGCAGATTAACAAGGAAAGACAGACTATTCAGTCAAAAACGATTTTAACATATAAGATGCAAATCTATTTTTACAGTTAAAAGCACACGTGTTCATTTAAAAATGCACACTATTTTTCACCTGAAATGCCTATATTGCTAGAGACACATTTGAAAATTAACAGCTAACATATTAACCATTAACCTGACTAATAAAACCTTATTTTAATATAACTCACTAATAAAATGTGTTCTCTACTGCAGAATTAGGCATACTTTGAAAACCAGTTAAATGAGTGTGCAGATTTTTTTTTCCTCTCTTCTCTGCCTGATTATCCGTGTTGTTGTGCACAGTAACTGCAGGAGGAAGGAAGTCAGATTTGCAACAATTGCAAATGTATAAGCGAAGCTATTGTTAAAGAGTAGGAGGATGAGAGATGATGGATTTCATTGGGACACGTCATAAAGAGGGCTGAGAGGAAAGTTTTAGTGGGCAGTAGCAGGGAAAAAGACAGGCAGACATCTTTCTGCACTACTGGGGAGAAGACCTGGCTGTGGGGGTGTCCTGCTGCAGTCGAGACTGGGGAAAGCTGAAAGAATTACCTTTCCACTGGCAGAGGCAGTCCTATCTGAAAAAGCTGAGAATTCCAGGCAATGACCCCGGCTTGAGAAGGCAAGCGTTCATTTTTGTTGGAGTTAAGCCAAGAGAGCCACATTCACAGAGAGAAGCTTCTGAACAGATAAGGTAATTACCTAACTGGGGGAGCTGTGTGTGTGCACGAAAGCATGCAGTCAGTGTAGAAAAATGAAAGTCCCGTGCGTGTCTTAATCAAGTGATAATGTTGCAATTTAAGTTCTGTTCTCCGCCACTATAATTGCAGTGTGTCATAGAAAATGCTTTGATTGTTCCATTTTATTGCTGTAAAGAATGAGATCATGTCTAAAATGCAACTTTTATAATACAGAAAATTTTTGAAAACAGACGGGTGGTTTATTTTCTATTTACCATTACAATGCCAATGATGTGGGGAGATTTTTAAACAGTGCAATGGTCATTTTAAGACAGATGTGTGTATGTCAGAATCAGTATGAATAATTGTGAGTGACTGTAGTATAACTTGTTGGAGGTACATGAGCCAACGGGAAGAGAGACTCTCTGAACATAGCTCCCTACCGTATATAAGGTAGTGGAAATTACCACAAGACTACCACATATAGCTCTCTGTCGTAAATAAGTCAGTGAGTTTGCCCATGGTGGCGCACCAACACTATCACTGGAAATTGTGGTATCTCTAGAATGCAGGTCTGAGGTCTCTCTAGTGATCACACGAAAAATCTAAGCGAAGATAAGGGATTCTGGACATTGGGGCCACAAATAAAACACGGGAATTATGCTCACCAAAATACCACCAACCACGTATACCAAATATGCAGGTCTGGGTGCTGAAATAATGCATGTCCATTGTATTATTGTTGCACATGGCCAAATCTGAATACAAAGAGTGATTATTGCTAAGTTATTTTTCGGCGGTAATAAAATACCGTCAGGCCCCAAATCTCCACAAAATACCCTACATATTTATGGTGCGTTGCAGGCCGGGAAAGTGATCATAGAGTACCTACTGGGCGTGGCAAGCGTGTCTCACACTGCCATTTGCACATTAAAGGGAACCCATTTTATAATAGCAGTGTGCCACTAAAAACGAATTTCAGAATGTCACAAAGGGAAACCACATTCTCAGATCTAGTGCAATATTTAGAGGCAAAGTTATTTGCACATGGGAATTGGTCTTCGAACAGTACCTTAGAATGGAGTAACCGCATTCAGGGTGAGGTGCAGAAAGAAAAACTAGACAATATTTTTGCAGAAGGCAGCATAATTCAGGTCTGCCTTACAAGATTATTGAATGCAGCCGATAAAAGTGCAGAGAAAGACTGTTTAATACGGCTATGCGGCAAAATATGGTTTATTTTAAACAAGTCCCTGCGAATGCAAGAGAATGATACTCAGCTAATTAACAGGTTAAAGACTGAATTAGATGGGGCAAGTAAAAATCAGGAAATGTTGAGAGCAGAATTGGATGTATGCCAAAAAGACATGCAATTAAAATGCAGAGACTTTGATACTCAGTTATCCAAAAGCAAGAAACAATTTGAAGATAGTGAGCAAGAATTGACACACTTAAAAGCCTTAGTGGATCACATTAGGCAGGATAAAGATGAGGTTGTTTCAGAAATGCAGATTTTACAAAAAGAACATTGCGAAAAAGAAGGTGATCTCCAGAGTGCAGAACAAGAAATGATTAAAATGATCCAAGAAAGAGACAAGAGAAATAAAGAGTTCAATGAATGCCAAATTCAAATGTGTGACATGCAGGAGGCGATTAATAAAATGAGCGATGAAAATAATTATTTACAGAATGAAGCAACCAGACTCCTTAAAAAGTGTAAGGACTTAGAACAGCAAATGTGCATTCCCAGGTCCCAGGAGAGGCGGCAGGGTACCACATTCAATGGAGTGGAGGTGAATTCTAGCTCTGCCCAAAGAGCTAGTGCCCCAGTGACTGGGCCGGTGACTGAACTTGGTTGCAGCGCCCTTGGGGGATTTGATACTCCCATTGGGGGCAGCCACCAATCTCATACACCTGAAAACAGGATTGAATCACAAAATAGTGCAATTCCATGCATTGCAACAAGTAGCCCCATAAAAATAATGAAATCCATTAAAGCCCTGATCAAACCATTTAAAAAGGGAGGTGAATGCTGCATTGAGGATCACTTAGAAGCGGTGCATGACATTTTTAAAGCGCTCCAGATACCTAAGGAACAGTACAGACAATATTTTCATTTAACTTTAGATGCCCCGACGGCCAGCATCATAAGGGGATTAAATGAACAGCAGAATATGACATGGCTGGAGTTTGAAAAAGAAATTAGGCGTCATTTTTCTCCTTTTCAGTCATTGCAAGAGGCAAAGAAAGTCGCGTACACTATTACTGCTGGACCTAATACATCACCTCGCCAATTTTTACAAGACTTAAAAAGAGCATTCTCTCGCTTTGATGTATCTTTTGACTCAAATTCCAATGAGTTTAAAACCGCATACTTCTATGGGCTACAGAAAGACATCATATCCCAATTGGTCCGTGAATTTGACCGTGACAAGTCCCTTGAATGGATTGTACATCAAAGCACCAAGCTATATGAGGTACTCTATTGTCAGGGTAGAGAAAGTGATAAAATGAAAGATACCAGGCCTAAATCTAAAGAACCCTCAGCCACAGTAATGGAAATCAGGTCAGCCAAAATGTCCCTTGAGTCTGCTCAAAGCCAAGGTAAAAATAATGTGACACCTGAACAAAGGGGTAATCAACAAAGATCGCCATTTCCTGTACCAATGTTCCAATCACATGATCCTAGTAATAGAGAGAGCTACATCAGCCCTAGATATTTAGGAGATAGACCCCGGGTAAGGTACCGGTCTGATATGGCAGGTATGAACAATAACCAGAGACAAAATCAAGATCAAAGAAATGATGGTCCCTACCAGTCATTGGGGACACAGAGCAGATTTGATCCCAGCACCATGATATATGGTAATCAGGATAGGCCCCGATATGTGGATCGATTTACTGATAATGGAAATCAATATAGGGGCCAGTACCCACAATCTGAGAGACAGGACATGAAGCAAAACGTGAACTACAGTCCACGCCAGTACAATGATTCCCCACCAGGGGACTATAATCAAAGGATGGGTGCAACCCGCTCCCCTCCACAAATGAATCAAGAGTTCAGAAACCATCCCAACCGGTATCAATCACCTGAGAGGTATCAGAATAGATCCAATCAGGGGGAAAACAACCAATATCGATCTAGGCCACAGAAAGAGGATCCTAGAGAGGTGGAAAGGTTCCAATGCCTTGAGGCTCAAGTGAAAATGTTAGCTGAGCAAATAGGAAAGCTCTATACAGCACAAAAACAACCTTCCAAAGAGGGGGCTGATGGCCATAGCAATGACCGGGGGGCTTCCGAAAAGTGACTAAGTACTCATGATAACTGCAGTGCCAAAATGACAGATTGCTCTGATATAATTTTGCATGACAACTCTGAGGTGACTAATGGATTAAAAATGAAAGTACCAGTAAATGAAATTGTGATAGAAAGTGCAAATACTTCTAAAAAAGAGGTACGGTTTAACTTAGAGTTAAATAAAACAGTAAAGATTTGCACAAATGAAAAAGAAACATTAGGAATTCCAAAAGAACAAAGGGACAGATTTAAGAAAAATGACTCATGCATGGGGAATACCAGTGAACAGGGAGTAAGTGGGGATGCCATAGCTCCTTCCCTGGGCAAGCAAAACAATGACCAAACACAGACAGAAAAAGGAAATACTCACAAGGAGGGTACAAGTCAATCACCTGAAAAATTCTTTGAGCCACATATTTTTGAAGAGGCTGAAAGGGCTGGTATTACACTAAATGATCACAAATGCACAGAATTAAAAAATGACAAATTGCTGAATGATGTTGTGACACATGTTCAGTTGGAAGGTTGTAATGTGGTCTCTGATGTTACCCAGATGGATGGGCGAACGGTGGCCACACTCCAAAAAACCTCTGAACATGGAGAAATGAATAAAATATCTCGCACAGAAATGGGTAAAAAGGAGGGAAAAATGTCTTTTCATTTACCAATGTGCTTAGCCAAAAGTGAAAAAGACCTGAGAAAGGTGAGCCCTGAAATCAGTAAGAATTCACATTTCTTATGTGTATTAGAGGAAGTTGAGGACAGATATTATGCACCCATCACTGTAGAAGAAAAATGCCACACCTTTGCTATGATTGACACTGGCGCACAGGCCACAATTATGTCCAAGGAGCTGGTAAAGAGTATCAATGAAGGGAGGCCTCCACAGAGTCAGATCACAGTGAAGGCAAATCAAGGCCCAGTGCATAACTTTAATGGGGAGGAGGTGCCCATCATAGGTGTAACTGAGGTTGACATAAAAATAGGAAAGCACAGAATGAAACAAGAGGTATTGATCACATCTATTTGTGAAATTCCATTTCTGATGGGGACAGATTGCCTGAAAAGATTGTCTCCTCTCATAGATGGGGTGAATGGAGTGCTGTGGTCCTTAACCAAAAAACCATTGAGGCCTAAGAAACTAAAATCACAAAACAGCAATATAAAAGAATGTCACACCGTTGCCAAAACAAATGATGCTGTGGAGGTATATCTCCAGAATAGCTGCATACCTAGTGTCACTGTTATATTAATGTGTCAAGACAAAGATCAGAGCGACAATGAGAAACTACCTGTACAAATATACTTGGACCCAAGGAAAGATTGGCAGACTGCTATAGATGAGCACACATTGCGTTTTTACTTAAAAGAGAATACATGCAAACAGAATATTGTTCCTAAAACAGATTCAGAAAAACACATTACCACTCTGGCAGAGATACACATGAAAGATGAGCAACCATGGGTTCACGTTGGTATAAATGATTATCTTAAAACAATAAAAGCCACTTTAGCGCTTGAACATGAAAGGAGTTTCATTAATGAGAAATTGTTGCAAAAAATTATGGAGAGGGAAGAAATCCCGAAATTTAGGATTAAAAACCAATATGTTTCTGGGTTGGACAGTCCAGACTTTGAAAACCGAATTACAGGCAGATGCATGCTTAAAATTAGCATTGGGCAGAAAACAATTTACCATAATGTATGGATAGTGAATGGAGCACAAAATGAATTTTACATGGGCAATGACATCATGCACAGAATGTGTATGGTGTTAGATTTCCTTAATCAAAAAATATGGTCACGCCTAGGTGGTCCGGCACCTGAATTTGAAGACAAAAGAAGGGCTTATCATTGTGCACAACTAGTTCCTTATGCAGTCGAATTACAAATGAGGAAAAATACTATTGTTCCTGCATTTACAAAACAGTTTGCAATAACACTGAAATGCAAAAATGGACAGCAGATGAAAGGCTCTGATGCATTTGTATGCCTGAATGAATCCATAAAACAGCAAGGCCTGGATTATGAATACATTCCATTGGTAGACATTGGTGAGGGATCTGTAAAAATCATGGTAAATAATAAAGGTTGTCAGGATATTCATTTAGAGGAAAACTCCCCATTAGGAATGGCCATACAAAGATCACATTATACAGCAGATTTAAATAACATGGTGATTGGGAATATTCCTGAAAAATATGTAGATGCCAAGGGCGAGTTGCCAGAACACCTGGACTCTCAGCCCAAAGGAATATTTAAAATTCATTCTGTGTATCCTTATGATTCAAATGAGACAGTGTGCTGCCATCAAGAGGATTGCATAATATTTAATTTAAATGAAAATGAAACAGGAAATCAGCCCATTGAAGTGGAAGCTGATATGCCAAAATATTTGAAAGTGGCAGCCCTACAAAAAGACACAGACACACAGTTAGAGGAAAGCGCTGAGATTCCTTTACCAGAAGAGTTTCCAGAATTTTCCAGAATGGTAGAAGAGCAGATCTCCTTAGCGGATGCATGTAACAGCGATGAGGATCGACGCAATCTGAGGGAAATATTTATGGAGTTTAAGGATGTATTTGCAAAAGATGCTTATGATTGTGGTTTAACTGATTTACATGTGGCCACACTACCAGAAGGTTGTAGCAGAAATCCAGTGTTTGTACGCCAGTATAGACTACCGCTGGCATGTTTAGAATCATTGGCAGAGATTATTAAAAATTTGGAATCACGGGGAATAATTAGGCCCATTCATAGCACATCCAATACGCCTATTTTAGGTGTGTTAAAGCCAAATGGTCAATGGCGGCTGTGTGCAGACTTAAGAGAGTTAAATAAAAGAGTACCAGTATCTAGATGGCCACTACCATTCATTGATCAGGGCCTAGCTCAGATACATGGTTCAAATGTATTTACCACGTTAGATCTCACATCTGGATATTGGTGTGTGCCATTGGCAGAGGAGATACAACACCTATTTTCCTTTACATTTGACAGGACTCAATATGCCTGGCTTAGAGCTCCGTTCGGGTACATCAATAGTGGGAGTGAATTTGGCATATTTTTGAGAAAGGCCATGCCGGATGCAGCGGAAAGAGGGACAATAGTTTATGTGGATGATGTCTTGATAAAAAATGAAAACCTTAAAAGCCATTTTGATGAAATAAGACATGTGCTTGGCCAATTGCAGAAAGCAGGCGCCAAAGTATCTTTGCAAAAAGCACAATGGTGCAAGAAAAAAGTGAACTTTCTAGGGCATGAAGTGACTGAACATGGGCTAAATCCACAAAGGAAGAAAATAGAGGCCATACAAAGATTAAAAGATCCTAAAAATGTGAAAGGAGTAAAAAGTTTATTAGGGATGACAGGCTATAACAGAAAATTCATTGAGAATTATGCAGAAATCACTCAACCATTGACTAAACTGCTTAAACTAAATACTCCCTGGAGATGGGAAAGAGAGCAGTCTGATGCAGTGGCTAGATTGAAGGAATGTCTTGTAAAGGCACCATGTTTAGCATACCCCATAAAGGACAGGGATTTCTTTATAGAAATAGGCTTTTCTGAACATTGTATGTCAGCAGTGTTATCACAAAAACACGATTTGAATCACAAAACCATTGCATATGCAAGTAAGGCATTTTCCCAAGTTGAAATGAAATTTAATGAATGCGAAAAGGCCCTATTAACCACTGTGTGGGCGCTACAACATTTCCGCCCCATTGTTCAGGGAGAAAAGGTGATTATTGAAACAAATCATCAACCTTTGCAATTTTTAGAGAGTAAAAGAATTAGATCAGGCAATCTAGCGCAATCCAGAATCACTTCATGGACACTGGCATTACAAGGTTTTCCCGTAGAAGTAAAATATGGACAAAATAAAAAGAGCCCAATTGCTCAAGGGTTAGCTGATTTACATGACTGTGCAGCTGAACAAATAACAAATGAAATGGATGTGGAAGCTAGTTTACAGGAATTTGAACAATCACCACACAAAGCTTTTGATGAAAAAACATGCAAGGATTTGCCAACTGTATATGTGGATGGTTGTGCTTTTCACATTGAAAATGACAGTAATAAACAATTAGTGGCAGGAATAGGAAATGTCTGGTTGAAATGTGAAGGCGTTCCTAGTATAGGGATGAGGATTGGAGATAGGAGCAGTCAGGTGGCGGAATTGGCAGCCATCTATAAAGCAATTGCTACTGCAGTTGATAAAAAGTTCAGTGAAATTGTCCTGGTGACTGATTCTGACTATGCACGGAATAGCTTTGTGGAATATTTGCCTGGTTGGAAAGCAAGAGGCATGGTTACATACAACAAAAAGCCACTTAAACATGGAAAAATGATACAAGCCATAGACAAATTGGTGTCAGAAAATAATTTAACAATATACTGGAGAAAAATTCGTGGGCATTTAAAAACACCAGGAGAGGATAAGGAGGGAAATGATAAGGCAGACCATCTGGCTAAGATTGGGGCTGTGATGGGAGAATTGCTACCTATTGATTATTTAATGGGTGAAATACAAATTGATGCAGTCACACGTTCTAAAGCACCAAAGGAGGTAGATCAACCGGTGGTGCAGTGGAGTCATGACACGCCAGACCAAGATTTGATTGAGGCACAAAAGAATGATCAAATTTTAGGAATCTATTATAATCATTTGATAGATCCTGAACAAAATCCTTTAACAGAAAATGATTGTATGGGAAAAGAAGAGTTGAGGGTGTTATTAAAGAACAAAACACGAATTAGATTACAGGATGGACTCATGATTAGAGAGTCCATAACAGGGCAAATACAGTGGGTAGTACCCCTTTCATTCAGAGGACTAATGCTACACCATGCACACGATGCCATAACTGCAGGCCATAGAGGTTCACAAAAAAACATTAGAAATACTGAAAGATTACGCTTACTGGCCACATATGTCCCAAGATGTGGAATTATATACTAGAGGATGTCTAGTATGCGCCCAATTTAAACCTGCTTCACCAATGCATAGAGCACCATTGATGAAAAGAGGCCTAACTCTCCCATGGTCAGATTTGCAAATAGACTATGTAGGTCCTTTAAAAAGGTCGAGCAGGGGACACCGTTATATTTTGAGTGTGGTATGTTTGATGTCAAAGTGGATTGAGTGCATTCCCGCACCAGATTGTAGTGCGCAAACAGCAGCCACATTGCTGGTGAACCATGTGTTCTCAAGGTTTGGGTTGCCACAAAGAATTGAGTCAGACAGAGGAAGTCATTTCACAAGTACTCTAATGAGTAAGGTATGGCAAATACTAGGTGTGAAAAGGAAACTACATATCGCATATCGGGCGGCGTCTTCAGGTACAGTTGAAAGAAGCAATAGGTCTGTTGTGGATATTTTAAAGAAATTTGTGGCAGAAGCAGGTTCCAGCTGGGATTTGCGTTTACCATTGGTTTTGATGGCAATCAGGTCGACTCCTGCCAAAGCAACA
Source organism: Ambystoma mexicanum (assembly GCF_040938575.1). NCBI lineage: Eukaryota > Metazoa > Chordata > Amphibia > Caudata > Ambystomatidae > Ambystoma > Ambystoma mexicanum. The sequence continues at coordinate 348,017,784 of NC_090936.1, forward strand.
GGTGTTAGCCCCCATGAGGTCTTAACAGGTAGGAAAATGGTGTTACCACAACACCTACTATACAGAACACATGAGCAAACTCTAGTGAGTGCATCCACAGTTCATGAATATATTGATGAACTGAGGAGGCATTTGCAACATGCATTTGCTTTTGTGCAGAGAAATCTGGAAAGAGCTGCTGACAGTGCTAAGTCATATTATGACAAAAAGACATCAGTAAAGGAATACAATGTAGGGGATCAGGTGTACAAGTTTCATTTTGGAAAAAGTAAACAGAAAAATTCTAAATTTCTGGCAGCCTGGCAGGGGCCATTTCGAATTATAGATAAAGTATCTCCTGTAGTGTATAAAATTTTGAAAAATGAAGGTGAAACAGCAATAGAGCAGTTTGTCCATGTAAATCAAATCAAACCATGCCATCCCAGACATGAGATCAGGCAGCTTGAGCATGTGGAAACGGATAGAGTCCCTTGAGAAAATAAATGGGTGTGATCAGGAGGCAGTGACAAAGAAGTTAAAAAAAAAAAAAAAAGTTGATTGTTATGATGGCACATAAACACTGTAATATATGTAAAAATATATAATATAAATAAATAAATAAATAAATAAATAAATAAATAAATGCACATATAACGGAAGCTCGTGGTTGGTGTGCAGAGAGAAAGTGTATTAAATATTGAATGCTGTTTTATATGTGTTTGTTTTCTTTTAACTTGTGTTTAATTTCAGAAAAAAGAAAAAAAAAACGAAGTATTTTTACCAAGCATGTTTTATTTTTGGCAAAAGGATGAAGTTAGTATTGTGCTATGTACTTAATCTGTTTATTTTCTATTTTGATTTAGACAATTAACATTATTTGGTCGGAGGTTCCGGGATCAGAGGCCACGGGAGACGATGGAGTCCTGGAGTCCCTTGGATGAAGACCAAAAGATGCCTGCCTCCAGGTGGAGGTGAAGACAAAATAACCGGAATGCCAAAAGAGATGAATACTGTGGATTCAAGATTGCCAAGATGAAAGAGTACTCGAATGAACCGAATAACATCGCTGGTCGGGACATACCAAAAGAGACAAAGCAAAAGTTCCGGCATATGAAGTTCCACGTATTTATTATTTTAATTATTTATTTTAACTTGTTATATTACTTATTTGTTTTAGTTAGTTGTTTTATTTCATTGTTTTTAATTGACTTGGAAAATTTAAACTTAAAGTAATGCCACTTCCACCGAGAAGGCAAATGTGGAACATTTTATGAACTGATGGACTCAGATGAAATGTTGATTGAAAATTTTCATTGATGCACATGAATATTCATTTTGTTGGATTGCTATATTGTAAAAAAAAATAGAACAAGTTGTTTTTAGGAATTGGCTTGGATTATAGCCAAGTTCTAAAAACAAAAGGAGGGTATATGTAAGGATATTTGGCGTGTTACAGTACACAGTACAGCAATACTGCACAAGTAGCATTTTTTTTTTTGCAGCACCACCACAAGGGTGCGGTGCATTGCTATATGGGTTAGCAGATTAACAAGGAAAGACAGACTATTCAGTCAAAAACGATTTTAACATATAAGATGCAAATCTATTTTTACAGTTAAAAGCACACGTGTTCATTTAAAAATGCACACTATTTTTCACCTGAAATGCCTATATTGCTAGAGACACATTTGAAAATTAACAGCTAACATATTAACCATTAACCTGACTAATAAAACCTTATTTTAATATAACTCACTAATAAAATGTGTTCTCTACTGCAGAATTAGGCATACTTTGAAAACCAGTTAAATGAGTGTGCAGATTTTTTTTTCCTCTCTTCTCTGCCTGATTATCCGTGTTGTTGTGCACAGTAACTGCAGGAGGAAGGAAGTCAGATTTGCAACAATTGCAAATGTATAAGCGAAGCTATTGTTAAAGAGTAGGAGGATGAGAGATGATGGATTTCATTGGGACACGTCATAAAGAGGGCTGAGAGGAAAGTTTTAGTGGGCAGTAGCAGGGAAAAAGACAGGCAGACATCTTTCTGCACTACTGGGGAGAAGACCTGGCTGTGGGGGTGTCCTGCTGCAGTCGAGACTGGGGAAAGCTGAAAGAATTACCTTTCCACTGGCAGAGGCAGTCCTATCTGAAAAAGCTGAGAATTCCAGGCAATGACCCCGGCTTGAGAAGGCAAGCGTTCATTTTTGTTGGAGTTAAGCCAAGAGAGCCACATTCACAGAGAGAAGCTTCTGAACAGATAAGGTAATTACCTAACTGGGGGAGCTGTGTGTGTGCACGAAAGCATGCAGTCAGTGTAGAAAAATGAAAGTCCCGTGCGTGTCTTAATCAAGTGATAATGTTGCAATTTAAGTTCTGTTCTCCGCCACTATAATTGCAGTGTGTCATAGAAAATGCTTTGATTGTTCCATTTTATTGCTGTAAAGAATGAGATCATGTCTAAAATGCAACTTTTATAATACAGAAAATTTTTGAAAACAGACGGGTGGTTTATTTTCTATTTACCATTACAATGCCAATGATGTGGGGAGATTTTTAAACAGTGCAATGGTCATTTTAAGACAGATGTGTGTATGTCAGAATCAGTATGAATAATTGTGAGTGACTGTAGTATAACTTGTTGGAGGTACATGAGCCAACGGGAAGAGAGACTCTCTGAACATAGCTCCCTACCATATATAAGGTAGTGGAAATTACCACAAGACTACCACATATAGCTCTCTGTCGTAAATAAGTCAGTGAGTTTGCCCATGGTGGCGCACCAACACTATCACTGGAAATTGTGGTATCTCTAGAATGCAGGTCTGAGGTCTCTCTAGTGATCACACGAAAAATCTAAGCGAAGATAAGGGATTCTGGACATTGGGGCCACAAATAAAACACGGGAATTATGCTCACCAAAATACCACCAACCACGTATACCAAATATGCAGGTCTGGGTGCTGAAATAATGCATGTCCATTGTATTATTGTTGCACATGGCCAAATCTGAATACAAAGAGTGATTATTGCTAAGTTATTTTTCGGCGGTAATAAAATACCGTCAGGCCCCAAATCTCCACAAAATACCCTACATACCAAACCTGAGACCCATACTATGGCATGAGATGTGATATCAAACTCCTTCCCCTTCCAAACCTTAGACACTTCCTTTATCATGAGATGTGATATCCAACTCCTTCCCATTCCATCCCTGAGACCCTTCCGATATCATGAGATGTGATATCTCAATGCTTCTAATATCAAACTTGAGACCCTCCTTATAGCATGAGATGTGATATCCAAGTCCTTCCCATTCCAATCCTGAGACCCTTCCTATAGCATGAGATGTGATATCTCAATGCTTCTAATACCAAACCTGAGACCCTTCCTATAACATGAGATGGGAATATCCAACTCCTTCCCATTCCAATCCTGAGACCCTTCCGATAGTAGAGATGTGATATCTCAATGCTTATACCAAACCTGAGATCCTTCCTATAACATGAGATGTGATATCCAACTCCTTCCCATTCCAATCCTGAGACACTTCCTATAGCATGAGATGTGATATCTCACTGCTTATACCAAACCTGAGACCCTTCCTATAGCATGAGATGTGATATCCAACTCCTTCCCATTCCAATCCTGAGACCCTTCCGATAGCATGAGATGTGATGTCTCAATGCTTCTAATACCAAACCTGAGATCCTTCCTATAACATGAGATGTGATATCCAACTCCTTCCCATCCCAATCCTGAGACCCTTCCTATAGCATGAGATGTGATATCTCAATGCTTATACCAAACCTGAGACCCTTCCTATAGCATGAGATGTGATATCCAACTCCTTCCCATTCCAATCCTGAGACCCTTCCTATAGCATGAGATGTGATATCTCAATGCCTCTAATACCAAACCTGAGATCCTTCCTCTAACATGAAATGTGATATCCAACTCCTTCCCATTCCAATCCTGAGACACTTCCTATAGCATGAGATGTGATAGCTTAATGCTTCTAATACCAAACTTGAGACTCTTCCTATAACATGAGATGGGATATCCAACTCCTTCCCATTCCAATCCTTAGACCCTTCCTACAGCATGCAATATGATATCTCAATGATTCTAATAACAAACCTGAGACCCGTCCTATAACATGAGATGGGATATCCAACACCTTCCCATTCCAATCCTGAGACACTTCCGATAGCAGAGATGTGATATCTCAATGCTTATACCAAACCTGAGACCCTTCCTATAACATGAGATGTGATATCCAACTCCTTCCCGTTCCAAACCTGAGACCCTTCCTATAGCATATGTGATATCCAACACATTCCCATTCCAAACATGAGACCCTTCCTATAGCAGGAATGTAATATCCAACTCCTTCCCATTCCAATCCTGAGACCATTCCTATAGCATGAGATGTGATATCTCAATGCTTCTAATACCAAACCTGAGATCCTTCCTATGACATGAGATGTGATATCCAATTCCTCCCCATTCCAAACCTGAGAACCTTACTACAGCATGCGATGTGATATCTCAATGCTTCTAATACCAAACCTGAGACCAGTCCTATAACATGAGATTGGATATCCAACTCCTTCCCCTTCCAAACCTGAGACCCTTCCTATAGCATGAGATGTGATATCCAACTTCTTTCCATTCCAATCCTGAGACCCTTCCTATAACATGAGATGTGATATCCAAGTCCTTCCCATTCCAATCCTGAGACACTTCCGATAGCAGAGATGTGATATCTCAATGCTTATACCAAACCTGAGACCCTTCCTATAACATGAGATGTGATATCCAACTCCTTCCCGTTCCAAACCTGAGACCCTTCCTTTAGCATGAGATGTGATATCCAGCTCCTTCCCATTCCAATCCTGAGACCCTTCTGATAGCATGAGATGTGATATCTCAATGCTTCTAATATTAAACTGAGACCCTCCATATAGCATGATATGTGATATCTAAGTCCTTCCCATTCCAATCCTGAGACCCTTCCTATAGCATGAGATGTGATACCTCAATGCTTCTACCAAACCTGAGACCCTTCCTTTAGCATGAGATGTGATAACCAACTCCTTCCCATTCCAATCCTGAGACCCTTCCTATAGCATGAGACGTGATATCTCAATACTTCTAATACCAAACCTGAGATCCTTCCGATAACATGAGATGTGATATCCAAATCCTTCCCCTTCCAAACCTGAGACCCTCCCTTTAGTATGAGATGTGATATCCAACTCCTTCCCATTCCAATCCTGAGAACCTTCTGATAGCATGAGATGTGATATCTCAATGCTTCTATACCAAACCTGAGATCCTTCCGATAGCATGAGATGTGATATCTCAATGCTTCTAATACCAAACCTGAGATCCTTCCTATAACATGAGATGTGATATCCAAATCCTTCCCCTTCCAAACCTGAGACCCTCCCTTTAGCATGAGATGTGATATCCAACTCCTTCCCATTCCAATCCTGAGACTCTTCTGATAGCATGAGATGTGATATCTCAATGCCTCTAATACCAAACCTGAGATCCTACCTCTAACATGAAATGTGATATCCAACTCTTTCCCCTTCCAAACCTGAGAGCCTTCCTATAGCATGAGATGTGATATCCAAGTCCTTCTAATTCCAATCCTGAGACCCTTCCTATAACATGAGATGTGATATCCAACTCCTTCCCATTCCATCCCTGAGACCCTTCCGATATCATGAGATGTGATATCTCAATGCTTCTAATATCAAACTTGAGACCCTCCTTATAGCATGAGATGTGATATCCAAGTCCTTCCCATTCCAATCCTGAGACCCTTCCTATAGCATGAGATGTGATATCTCAATGCTTCTAATACCAAACCTGAGACCCTTCCTATAACATGAGATGGGAATATCCAACTCCTTCCCATTCCAATCCTGAGACCCTTCGGATAGTAGAGATGTGATATCTCAATGCTTATACCAAACCTGAGATCCTTCCTATAACATGAGATGTGATATCCAACTCCTTCCCATTCCAATCCTGAGACACTTCCTATAGCATGAGATGTGATATCTCACTGCTTATACCAAACCTGAGACCCTTCCTATAGCATGAGATGTGATATCCAACTCCTTCCCATTCCAATCCTGAGACCCTTCCTATAGCATGAGATATGATATCTCAATGCTTCTAATATCAAACTTGAGACCCTCCCTATAGCATGAGATGTGATATCCAAGTCCTTCCCATTCTAATCCTGAGACCCTTCCGATAGCATGAGATGTGATGTCTCAATGCTTCTAATACCAAACCTGAGATCCTTCCTATAACATGAGATGTGATATCCAACTCCTTCCCATTCCAATCCTGAGACCCTTCCTATAGCATGAGATGTGATATCTCAATGCTTATACCAAACCTGAGACCCTTCCTATAGCATGAGATGTGATATCCAACTCCTTCCCATTCCAATCCTGAGACCCTTCCTATAGCATGAGATGTGATATCTCAATGCCTCTAATACCAAACCTGAGATCCTTCCTCTAACATGAAATGTGATATCCAACTCCTTCCCATTCCAATCCTGAGACACTTCCTATAGCATGAGATGTGATAGCTAAATGCTTCTAATACCAAACTTGAGACTCTTCCTATAACATGAGATGGGATATCCAACTCCTTCCCATTCCAATCCTTAGACCCTTCCTACAGCATGCAATATGATATCTCAATGATTCTAATAACAAACCTGAGACCCGTCCTATAACATGAGATTGGATATCCAACACCTTCTCATTCCAATCCTGAGACACTTCCGATAGCAGAGATGTGATATCTCAATGCTTATACCAAACCTGAGACCCTTCCTATAACATGAGATGTGATATCCAACTCCTTCCCGTTCCAAACCTGAGACCCTTCCTATAGCATATGTGATATCCAACACATTCCCATTCCAAACATGAGACCCTTCCTATAGCAGGAATGTAATATCCAACTCCTTCCCATTCCAATCCTGAGACCATTCCTATAGCATGAGATGTGATATCTCAATGCTTCTAATACCAAACCTGAGATCCTTCCTATGACATGAGATGCGATATCCAATTCCTCCCCATTCCAAACCTGAGAACCTTCCTACAGCATGCGATGTGATATCTCAATGCTTCTAATACCAAACCTGAGACCAGTCCTATAACATGAGATTGGATATCCAACTCCTTCCCCTTCCAAACCTGAGACCCTTCCTATAGCATGAGATGTGATATCCAACTTCTTCCCATTCCAATCCTGAGACCCTTCCTATAACATGAGATGTGATGTCTCAATGCTTCTAATACCAAACCTGAGATCTTTCCTATAACATGAGATGTTATATCCAACTCCTTCCCATTCCAATCCTGAGACCCTTCCTATAACATGAAATGTGATATCCAACTCCTTCCCATTCCAACCTGAGACCCTTCCTATAGCATGAGATGTGATATCTCAAGGCCTCTAATACCAAACCTGAGATCCTTCCTCTAACACGAAATGTGATATCCAACTCCTTCTCCTTCCAAACCTGAGAGCCTTCCTATAACATGAAATGTGATATCCAACTCCTTCCCATTCCAACCTGAGACCCTTCCTATAGCATGAGATGGGATATCCAACTCCTTCCAAATCCAATACTGATACCCTTTCAATAGCATGAGATGTGATATCCCAATGCTTCTATCAAACCTGAGAACCATACTATGGCATGAGATGTGATATCAAACTCCTTCCCATTCCAATCCTGAGACTCTTCCTATAGCTTGAGATGTGATATCCAACTCCTTCCCATTCCAATTCTGAGACCCTTCCTATACCATGAGACTTGATATCTCAATGCTTCTAATACCAAACCTGAGACCCGTCCTATAACATGAGATGTGATATCCAAATCTTTCCCCTTCCAAACCTTAGACCCTTCCTTTATCATGAGATGTGATATCCAACTCCTTCCCATTCCAATCCTGAGACCCTTCCGATATCATGAGATTTGTTATCTCAATGCTTCTAATATCAAAATTGAGACCCTCCCTATAGCATGAGATGGGATATCCAACTCCTTCCCATTCCAATCCTGAGACCCTTCCGATAGCAGAGATGTGATATCTCAATGCTTATACCAAATCTGAGACCCTTCCTATAGCATGAGATGTGATATCCAACTCCTTCCCATTCCAATCCTGAGACCCTTCCTATAGCATGAGATGTGATGTCTCAATGCTTCTAATACCAAACCTGAGATCCTTCCTATAACATGAGATGTGATATCCAACTCCTTCCCATTCCAATCCTGAGACCCTTCCTATAGCATGAGATGTGCTATATCAATGCTTATACCAAACCTGAGTCCCTTCCTAAAGCTTGAGATGTGATATCCAACTCCTTCCCATTCCAATCCTGAGACCCTTCCTATAGCATGAGATGTGATATCTCAAGGCCTCTAATACCAAACCTGAGATCCTTCCTCTAACATGAAATGTGATATCCAACTCCCTCCCCTTCCAAACCTGAGAGCCTTCCTATAGCATGAGATATGATATCCAAGTCCTTCCCATTCCAATCCTGAGACCCTTCCTATAACATGAAATGTGATATCCAACTCCTTCCCATTCCAACCTGAGACCCTTCCTATAGCATGAGATGGGATATCCAATACCTTCCTAATCCAATACTGATACCCTTCCAATAGCATGAGATGTGATATCCCAATGCTTCTACCAAACCTGAGACCCATACTATGGCATGAGATGTGATATCAAACTCCTTCCCATTCCAATCCTGAGACTCTTCCTATAGCTTGAGATGTGATATCCAACTCCTTCACATTCCAATTCTGAGACCCTTCCTATGCCATGAGACTTGATATCTCAATGCTTCTAATACCAAACCTGAGACCCGTCCTATAACATGAGATGTGATATCCAAATCTTTCCCCTTCCAAACCTTAGACCCTTCCTTTATCATGAGATGTGATATCCAACTCCTTCCCATTCCAATCCTGAGACCCTTCCGATATCATGAGATTTGTTATCTCAATGCTTCTAATATCAAACTTGAGACCCTCCCTATAGCATGAGATGTGACATCCAAGTCCTCCCCATTCCAATCCTGAGACCCTTCCTATAGCATGAGATGTGATATCTCAATGCTTCTAATACCAAACCTGAGACCCTTCCTATAACATGAGATGGGATATCCAACTCCTTCCCATTCCAATCCTGAGACCCTTCCGATAGCAGAGATGTGATATCTCAATGCTTATACCAATCCTGAGACCCTTCCTATGGCCTGAGATGTCATATACAACTCCTTCCCAATCCAATCCTGAGACCCTTCCTATAGCATGAGATGTGATATCTCAATGCTTATACCAAATGTGAGACCCTTCCTATAGCATGAGATGTGATATCCAACTCCTTCCCATTCCAATCCTGAGACCCTTCCTATAGCATGAGATGTGATGTCTCAATGCTTCTAATACCAAACCTGAGATCCTTCCTATAACATGAGATGTCATATCCAACTCCTTCCCATTCCAATCCTGAGACCCTTCCTATAGCATGAGATGTGATGTCTCAATGCTTCTAATACCAAACCTGAGAACCTTCCTACAGCATGCGATGTGATATCTCAATGCTTCTAATACCAAACCTGAGACCAGTCCTATAACATGAGATTGGATATCCAACTCCTTCCCCTTCCAAACCTGAGACCCTTCCTATAGCATGAGATGTGATATCCAACTTCTTCCCATTCCAATCCTGAGACCCTTCCTATAACATGAGATGTGATGTCTCAATGCTTCTAATACCAAACCTGAGATCTTTCCTATAACATGAGATGTGATATCCAACTCCTTCCCATTCCAATCCTGAGACCCTTCCTATAGCATGAGATGTGCTATCTCAATGCTTATACCAAACCTGAGACCCTTCCTAAAGCTTGAGATGTGATATCCAACTCCTTCCCATTCCAATCCTGAGACCCTTCCTATAGCATGAGATGTGATATCTCAAGGCCTCTAATACCAAACCTGAGATCCTTCCTCTAACATGAAATGTGATATCCAACTCCTTCCCCTTCCAAACCTGAGAGCCTTCCTATAGCATGAGATATGATATCCAAGTCCTTCCCATTCCAATCCTGAGACCCTTCCTATAACATGAAATGTGATATCCAACTCCTTCCCATTCCAACCTGAGACCCTTCCTATAGCATGAGATGGGATATCCAACTCCTTCCCATTCCAATCCTGAGACCCTTCCTATAACATGAGATGTGATGTCTCAATGCTTCTAATACCAAACCTGAGATCTTTCCTATAACATGAGATGTGATATCCAACTCCTTCCCATTCCAATCCTGAGACCCTTCCTATAGCATGAGATGTGCTATCTCAATGCTTATACCAAACCTGAGACCCTTCCTAAAGCTTGAGATGTGATATCCAACTCCTTCCCATTCCAATCCTGAGACCCTTCCTATAGCATGAGATGTGATATCTCAAGGCCTCTAATACCAAACCTGAGATCCTTCCTCTAACATGAAATGTGATATCCAACTCCTTCCCCTTCCAAACCTGAGAGCCTTCCCATAGCATGAGATATGATATCCAAGTCCTTCCCATTCCAATCCTGAGACCCTTCCTATAACATGAAATGTGATATCCAACTCCTTCCCATTCCAACCTGAGACCCTTCCTATAGCATGAGATGGGATATCCAACTCCTTCCAAATCCAATACTGATACACTTCCAATAGCATGAATTGTGATATCCCAATGCTTCTACCAAACCTGAGACCCATACTATGGCATGAGATGTGATATCAAACTCATTCCCATTCCAATCCTGAGACTCTTCCTATAGCTTGACATGTGATATCCAACTCCTTCCCATTCCAATTCTGAGACCCTTCCTATGCCATGAGACTTGATATCTCAATGCTTCTAATACCAAACCTGAGACCCGTCCTATAACATGAGATGTGATATCCAAATCTTTCCCCTTCCAAACCTTAGACCCTTCCTTTATCATGAGATGTGATATCCAACTCCTTCCCATTCCAATCCTGAGACCCTTCCGATATCATGAGATTTGTTATCTCAATGCTTCTAATATCAAACTTGAGACCCTCCCTATAGCATGAGATGTGACATCCAAGTCCTCCCCATTCCAATCCTGAGACCCTTCCTATAGCATGAGATGTGATATCTCAATGCTTCTAAAACCAAACCTGAGACCCTTCCTATAACATGAGATGTCATATACAACTCCTTCCCAATCCAATCCTGAGACCCTTCCTATAGCATGAGATGTGATATCTCAATGCTTATACCAAATCTGAGACCCTTCCTATAGCATGAGATGTGATATCCAACTCCTTCCCATTCCAATCCTGAGACCCTTCCTATAGCATGAGATGTGATGTCTCAATGCTTCTAATACCAAACCTGAGATCCTTCCAATAACATGAGATGTGATATCCAACTCCTTCCCATTCCAATCCTGAGACCCTTATGATAGCATGAGATGTGATATCTCAATGCCTCTAATACCAAACCTGAGATACGTCCGATAGCATGAGATGTGATATCTCAATGCTTCTAATACCAAACCTGAGATCCTTCCTATAACATGAGATGTGATTTCCAAATCCTTCCCCTTCCACACCTGAGACCCTCCATTTAGCATGAGATGTGATATACAACTCCTTCCCATTCCAATCCTGAGACCCTTCTGATAGCATGAGATGTGATATCTCAATGCCTCTAATACCAAACCTGAGATCCTATCTCTAACATGAAATGTGATATCCATCTCCTTCCCTTTCCAAACCTGAGGCCCTGCCTATAGCATGAGATGTGATATCCAGGTCCTTCCCATTCCAATCCTGAGACCCTTCCTATAGCATGTGATGTGATATCTCAATGCTTATACCAAACCTGAGACCCTTCCTATGGCATGAGATGTCATATACAACTCCTTCCCATTCCAATCCTGAGACCCTTCCTATAGCATGAGATGTGATATCTCAATGCTTATACCAAACCTGAGACCCTTCCTATAGCATGAGATGTGATATCCAACTTCTTCCCATTCCAATCCTGAGACCCTTCCTATAACATGAGATGTGATGTCTCAATGCTTCTAATACCAAACCAGAGATATTTCCTATAACATGAGATGTGATATCCAACTCCTTCCCATTCCAATCCTGAGACCCTTCCTATAGCATGAGATGTGATATCTCAATGCTTATACCAAACCTGAGACCCTTCCTATAGCTTGAGATGTGATATCCAACTCCTTCCCATTCCAATCCTGAGACCCTTCCTATAGCATGAGATGTGATATCTCAAGGCCTCTAATACCAAACCTGAGATCCTTCCTCTAACATGAAATGTGATATCCAACTCCTTCCCCTTCCAAACCTGAGAGCCTTCCTATAGCATGAGATATGATATCCAAGTCCTTCCCATTCCAATCCTGAGACCCTTCCTATAACATGAAATGTGATATCCAACTCCTTCCCATTCCAACCTGAGACCCTTCCTATAGCATGAGATGGGATATCCAACTTCTTCCAAATCCAATACTGATACCCTTCCGATAGCATGAGATGTGATATCCCAATGCTTCTACCAAACCTGAGACCCATACTTTGGCATGATATGTGATATCAAACTCCTTCCCATTCCAATCCTGAGACCCTTCCTATAGCTTGAGGTGTGATATCCAACTCCTTCCCATTCCAATTCTGAGACCCTTCTTATACCATGAGACTTGATATCTCAATGCTTCTAATACCAAACCTGAGACCCGTCCTATAACATGAGATGTGATATCCAAATCCTTCCCCTTCCAAACCTTAGACCCTTCCTTTATCATGAGATGTGATATCCAACTCCTTCCCATTCCAATTCTGAGACCCTTCCGATATCATGAGATGTGATATCTCTATGCTTCTAATACCAAACCTGAGACCATTCCTATAACATGAGATGGGATATCCAACTCCTTCCCATTCCAATCCTGAGACCCTTCCGATAGCAGAGATGTGATATCTCAATGCTTATACCAAACCTGAGACCCTTCCTATGGCCTGAGATGTCATATACAACACCTTCCCATTCCAATCCTGAGACCCTTCCTTTAGCATGAGATGTGATATCTCAATGCTTATACCAAATCTGAGACCCTTCCTATAGCATGAGATGTGATATCCAATTCCTTCCCATTCCAATCCTGAGACCCTTCCTATAGCATGAGATGGGATATCTCAATGCTTATACCAAACCTGAGACCCTTCCTATAACATGAGATGTGATATCCAACTCCTTCCCGTTCCAAACCTGAGACACTAACTATAGCATATGTGATATCCAACTGCTTCCCATTCCAAACATGAGACCCTTCCTATAGCAAGAATGTAATATCCAACTCCTACCCATTCCAATCCTGAGACCCTTCCTATAGCAAGAGATGTGATATCCAAATCCTTCCCATTCCAATCCTGAGACCCTTCCTATATCATGAGATGTGATATCCAACTCCTTCCCATTCAAATCCTGAGACCCTTCCTATAGCATGAGAAGGGATATCCAACTCCTTCCCAATCCAATCCTGAGACCCTTCCGATAGCAGAGATCTGATATCTCAATTCTTCTACCAAACCTGAGACCCTTCCTTTAGCATGAGATGTGATATCCAAATCCTTCACATTCCAATCCTGAGACCCTTCCTATAGCATGAGATGTGATATCTCAATGCTTCTAATACCAAACCTGAGATCCTTCCTATAACATGAGATGTGATATCCAATTCCTTCCCATTCCAAACCTGAGACCCTTCCTATTGGATGAGATGCGATATCCAACTCCTTCCCATTCCAACCCTGAGACCCTTCCTATAGCATGAGATGTGATGTCTCAATGCTTCTAATACCAAACCTGAGATCCTTCCTATAACATGAGATGTGATATCCAACTCCTTCCATTCCAATCCTGAGACCCGTCCTATAGCATGAGATGTGATATCCCAATGCTTATACCAAACCTGAGACCCTTCCTATAGCATGAGATGTGATATCCAACTACTTCCCATTCCAATCCTGAGACCCTTCCTATAGCATGAGATGTGATATCGCAATGCTTCTAATACCAAACCTGAGATCCTTCCTCTAACATGAAATGTGATATCCAACTCCTTCCCTTTCCAAACCTGAGAGCCTATCTTTAGCATGAGATGTGATATCCAAGTCCTTCCCATTCCAATCCTTAGACCCTTCCTACAGCATGCAATATGATATCTCAATGATTCTAATAACAAACCTGAGACCCATCCTATAGCATGAGATATGATATCCAAGTCCTTCCCATTCCAATCCTGAGACCCTTCCTATAACATGAAATGTGATATCCAACTCCTTCCCATTCCAACCTGAGACCCTTCCTATAGCAAGAGATGGGATATCCAACTTCTTCCAAATCCAATACTGATACCCTTCCGATAGCATGAGATGTGATATCCCAATGCTTCTACCAAACCTGAGACCCATACTATGGCATGAGATGTGATATCAAACTCCTTCCCATTCCAATCCTGAGACCCTTCCTATAGCTTGAGGTGTGATATCCAACTCCTTCCCATTCCAATCCTGAGACCCTTCCTATAGCATGAGATGTGATATCTCCATGCTTCTAATACCAAACCTGAGACCCTTCCTATAACATGAGATGGGATATCCAACTCCTTCCCATTCCAATCCTGAGACCCTTCCGATAGCAGAGATGTGATATCTCAATGCTTATACCAAACCTGAGACCCTTCCTATGGCCTGAGATGTCATATACAACTCCTTCCCATTCCAATCCTGAGACCCTTCCTTTAGCATGAGATGTGATATCTCAATGCTTATACCAAATCTGAGACCCTTCCTATAGCATGAGATGTGATATCCAAATCCTTCCCATTCCAATCCTGAGACCCTTCCTATAGCATGAGATGTGATATCTCAATGCTTATACCAAACCTGAGAGCCTACCTATAGCATGAGATGTGATATCCAAGTCCATCCCATTCCAATCCTTAGACCCTTCCTACAGCATGCGATGTGATATCTCAATGATTCTAATACCAAACCAGAGACTCTTACTATAACATGAGATGGGATATCCAACTCCTTCCCATCCCAATCCTGAGCCGCTTCCGATAGCAGAGATGTGATATCTCAATGCTTGTACCAAACCTGAGACCCTTCCTATAACATGAGATGTGATATCCAACTCCTTCCCGTTCCAAACCTGAGACACTAACTATAGCATATGTGATATCCAACTCCTTCCCATTCCAAACATGAGACCCTTCCTATAGCAAGAAAGTAATATCCAACTCCTACCCATTCCAATCCTGAGACCCTTCCTATAGCAAGAGATGTGATATCCAAATCCTTCCCATTCCAATCCTGAGACCCTTCCTATAACATGAGATGTGATATCCAACTCCTTCCCATTCCAACCTGAGACACTTCCTATAGCATGAGATGGGATATCCAACTCCTTCCCATTCCAATCCTGAGACCCTTCCGATAGCAGAGATGTGATATCTCAATGCTTATACCAAACCTGAGACCCTTCCTATGGCCTGAGATGTCATATACAACACCTTCCCATTCCAATCCTGAGAGCCTTCCTTTAGCATGAGATGTGATATCTCAATGCTTATACCAAATCTGAGACCCTTCCTATAGCATGAGATGTGATATCCAATTCCTTCCCATTCCAATCCTGAGACCCTTCCTATAGCATGAGATGTGATATCTCAATGCTTATACCAAACCTGAGACCCTTCCTATAACATGAGATGTGATATCCAACTCCTTCCCGTTCCAAACCTGAGACACTAACTATAGCATATTTGATATCCAACTGCTTCCCATTCCAAACATGAGACCCTTCCTATAGCAAGAATGTAATATCCAACTCCTACCCATTCCAATCCTGAGACCCTTCCTATAGCAAGAGATGTGATATCCAAATCCTTCCCATTCCAATCCTGAGACCCTTCCTATATCATGAGATGTGATATCCAACTCCTTCCCATTCAAATCCTGAGACCCTTCCTATAGCATGAGAAGGGATATCCAACTCCTTCCCAATCCAATCCTGAGACCCTTCCGATAGCAGAGATCTGATATCTCAATTCTTCTACCAAACCTGAGACCCTTCCTTTAGCATGAGATGTGATATCCAAATCCTTCACATTCCAATCCTGAGACCCTTCCTATAGCATGAGATGTGATATCTCAATGCTTCTAATACCAAACCTGAGATCCTTCCTATAACATGAGATGTGATATCCAATTCCTTCCCATTCCAAACCTGAGACCCTTCCTATTGGATGAGATGCGATATCCAACTCCTTCCCATTCCAACCCTGAGACCCTTCCTATAGCATGAGATGTGATGTCTCAATGCTTCTAATACCAAACCTGAGATCCTTCCTATAACATGAGATGTGATATCCAACTCCTTCCATTCCAATCCTGAGACCCGTCCTATAGCATGAGATGTGATATCCCAATGCTTATACCAAACCTGAGACCCTTCCTATAGCATGAGATGTGATATCCAACTACTTCCCATTCCAATCCTGAGACCCTTCCTATAGCATGAGATGTGATATCGCAATGCTTCTAATACCAAACCTGAGATCCTTCCTCTAACATGAAATGTGATATCCAACTCCTTCCCTTTCCAAACCTGAGAGCCTATCTATAGCATGAGATGTGATATCCAAGTCCTTCCCATTCCAATCCTTAGACCCTTCCTACAGCATGCAATATGATATCTCAATGATTCTAATAACAAACCTGAGACCCATCCTATAGCATGAGATATGATATCCAAGTCCTTCCCATTCCAATCCTGAGACCCTTCCTATAACATGAAATGTGATATCCAACTCCTTCCCATTCCAACCTGAGACCCTTCCTATAGCAAGAGATGGGATATCCAACTTCTTCCAAATCCAATACTGATACCCTTCCGATAGCATGAGATGTGATATCCCAATGCTTCTACCAAACCTGAGACCCATACTATGGCATGAGATGTGATATCAAACTCCTTCCCATTCCAATCCTGAGACCCTTCCTATAGCTTGAGGTGTGATATCCAACTCCTTCCCATTCCAATCCTGAGACCCTTCCTATAGCATGAGATGTGATATCTCCATGCTTCTAATACCAAACCTGAGACCCTTCCTATAACATGAGATGGGATATCCAACTCCTTCCCATTCCAATCCTGAGACCCTTCCGATAGCAGAGATGTGATATCTCAATGCTTATACCAAACCTGAGACCCTTCCTATGGCCTGAGATGTCATATACAACTCCTTCCCATTCCAATCCTGAGACCCTTCCTTTAGCATGAGATGTGATATCTCAATGCTTATACCAAATCTGAGACCCTTCCTATAGCATGAGATGTGATATCCAAATCCTTCCCATTCCAATCCTGAGACCCTTCCTATAGCATGAGATGTGATATCTCAATGCTTATACCAAACCTGAGAGCCTACCTATAGCATGAGATGTGATATCCAAGTCCATCCCATTCCAATCCTTAGACCCTTCCTACAGCATGCGATGTGATATCTCAATGATTCTAATACCAAACCAGAGACTCTTACTATAACATGAGATGGGATATCCAACTCCTTCCCATTCCAATCCTGAGCCGCTTCCGATAGCAGAGATGTGATATCTCAATGCTTGTACCAAACCTGAGACCCTTCCTATAACATGAGATGTGATATCCAACTCCTTCCCGTTCCAAACCTGAGACACTAACTATAGCATATGTGATATCCAACTCCTTCCCATTCCAAACATGAGACCCTTCCTATAGCAAGAAAGTAATATCCAACTCCTACCCATTCCAATCCTGAGACCCTTCCTATAGCAAGAGATGTGATATCCAAATCCTTCCCATTCCAATCCTGAGACCCTTCCTATAACATGAGATGTGATATCCAACTCCTTCCCATTCCAACCTGAGACACTTCCTATAGCATGAGAAGGGATATCCAACTCCTTCCCAATCCAATCCTGAGACCCTTCCGATAGCAGAGATGTGATATCTCAATGCTTATACCAAACCTGAGACCCTTCCTATGGCATGAGATGTGATATCCAACTCCTTGCCATTCAAATCCTGAGACCCTTCCTATAGCATGAGAAGGGATATCCAACTCCTTCCCAATCCAATCCTGAGACCCTTCCGATAGCAGAGACGTGATATCTCAATGCTTCTACCAAACCTGATACCCTTCCTTTAGCATGAGATGTGATATCCAAATCCTTCACATTCCAATCCTGAGACCCTTCCTATAGCATGAGATGTGATATCTCAATGCTTCTAATACCAAACCTGAGATCCTTCCTATAACATGAGATGTGATATCCAATTCCTTCCCATTCCAAACCTGAGACCCTTCCTATTGGATGAGATGTGATATCCAACTCCTTCCCATTCCAACCCTGAGACCCTTCCTATAGCATGAGATGTGATGTCTCAATGCTTCTAATACCAAACCTGAGATCCTTCCTATAACATGAGATGTGATATCCAACTCCTTCTATTCCAATCCTGAGACCCGTCCTATAGCATGATATGTGATATCTCAATGCTTATACCAAACCTGAGACCCTTCCTATAGCATGAGATGTGATATCCAACTACTTCCCATTCCAATCCTGAGACCCTTCCTATAGCATGAGATGTGATATCTCAATGCTTCTAATACCAAACCTGAGATCCTTCCTCTAACATGAAATGTGATATCCAACTCCTTCCCTTTCCAAACCTAAGAGCCTATCTATAGCATGAGATGTGATATCCAAGTCCTTCCCATTCCAACCCTTAGACCCTTCCTACAGCAGGCAATATGATATCTCAATGATTCTGATAACAAACCTGAGACCCGTCCTATAACATGAGATGGGATATCCAACTCCTTCCCATTCCAATCCTGAGACACTTCCGATAGCAGAGATGTGATATCTCAATGCTTATACCAAACCTGAGACCCTTCCTATAACATGAGATGTGATATCCAAATCCTTCCCGTTCCAAACCTGAGACCCTTCCTTTAGCATGAGATGTGATATCCAGCTCCTTCCCATTCCAATCCTGAGACACTTCCGATAGCATGAGATGTGATATCTCAATGCTTCTAATATCAAAACTGAGACCCTCCCTATAGCATGATAAGTGATATCTAAGTCCTTCCCATTCCAATCCTGAGACCCTCCCTATAACATGATATGTGATATCTAAGTCCTTCCCATTCCAATCCTGAGACCCTTCCTATAGCATGAGATATGATATCTCAATACTTCTAATACCAAACGTGAGATCCTTCCGATAACATGAGATGTGATATCCAAATCCTTCCCATTCCAATCCTGAGACATTTCTGATAGCATGAGATGTGATATCTCAATGCTTCTAATACCAAACCTGAGATCCTTCCGATAGCATGAGATGTGATATCTCAATGCTTCTAATACCAAACCTGAGATCCTTCCTATAACATGAAATGTGATATCCAAATCCTTCCCCTTCCAAACCTGAGACCCTCCCTTTAGCATGAGATGTGATATCCAACTCCTTCCCATTCCAACCTGAGACCCTTCCTATAGCATGAGATGTGATATCTCAAGGCCTCTAATACCAAACCTGAGATCCTTCCTCTAACATGAAATGTGATATCCAACTCCTTCTCCTTCCAAACCTGGGAGCCTTCCTATAGCATGAGATATGATATCCAAGTCCTTCCCATTCCAATCCTGAGACCCTTCCTATAACATGAAATGTGATATCCAACTCCTTCCCATTCCAACCTGAGACCCTTCCTATAGCATGAGATTTGATATCCAACTCCTTCCAAATCCAATACTGATACCCTTCCAATAGCATGAGATGTGATATCCCAATGCTTCTATCAAACCTGAGAACCATACTATGGCATGAGATGTGATATCAAACTCCTTCCCATTCCAATCCTGAGACTCTTCCTATAGCTTGAGATGTGATATCCAACTCCTTCCCATTCCAATTCTGAGACCCTTCCTATACCATGAGACTTGATATCTCAATGCTTCTAATACCAAACCTGAGACCCGCCCTATAACATGAGATGTGATATCCAAATCCTTCCCCTTCCAAACCTTAGACCCTTCCTTTATCATGAGATGTGATATCCAACTCCTTCCCATTCCAATCCTGAGACCCTTCCGATATCATGAGATGTGATATCTCAATGCTTCTAATATCAAACTTGAGACCCTCCCTATAGCATAAGATGTGATATCCAAGTCCTTCCCATTCCAATCCTGAGACCCTTCCTATAGCATGAGATGTGATGTCTCAATGCTTCTAATACCAAACCTGAGACCCTTCCTATAACATGAGATGGGAATATCCAACTCCTTCCCATTCCAATCCTGAGACCCTTCCTATAGCATGAGATGTGATATCTCAATGCTTCTAATATCAAACGTGAGACCCTCCCTATAGCATGAGATGGGATATCCAACTCCTTCCCATTCCAATCCTGAGACCTTTCCGATAGCAGAGATGTGATATCTCAATGCTTACACCAAACCTGAGACCCTTCCTACGGCATGAGATGTCATATACAACTCCTTCCCATTCCAATCCTGAGACCATTCCTATAGCATGAGATGTGATATCTCAATGCTTATACCAAACCAGAGACCCTTCCTATAGCATGAGATGTGATATCCAACTCCTTCCCATTCCAATCCTGAGACCCTTCCTATAGCATGAGATGTGATGTCTCAATGCTTCTAATACCAAACCTGAGATCCTTCCTATAACATGAGATGTGATATCCAACTCCTTCCATTCCAATCCTGAGACGCTTCCTATAGCATGAGATGTGATATCTCAATGCCTCTAATACCAAACCTGAGATCCTTCCTCTAACATGAAATGTGATATCCAACTCCTTCCCTTTCCAAACCTGAGAGCCTATCCATAGCATGAGATGTGATATCCAAGTCCTTCCCATTCCAATCCTTAGACCCTTCCTACAGCATGCAATATATCTCAATGATTCTAATAACAATCCTGAGACCCGTCCTATAACATGAGATGGGATATCCAACTCCTTCCCATTCCAATCCTGAGACACTTCCGATAGCAGAGATGTGATATCTCAATGCTTATACCAAACCTGAGACCCTTCCTATAACATGAGATCGGCTATCCAACTCCTTCCCGTTCCAAACCTGAGACCCTTCTTTAGCATGAGATGTGATATCCAGCTCCTTCCCATTCCAATCCTGAGACACTTCCGATAGCATGAGATGTGATATCTCAATGCTTCTAATATCAAAACTGAGACCCTCCCTATAGCATGATATGTGATATCTAAGTCCTTCCCATTCCAATCCTGAGACCCTTCCTATAGCATGAGATGTGATATCTCAATGCTTCTACCAAACCTGAGACCCTTCCTTTAGCATGAGATGTGATATCCAACTCCTTCCCATTCCAATCCTGAGACCCTTCCTATAGCATGAGATGTGATATCTCAATACTTCTAATACCAAACCTGAGATCCTTCCGATAACATGAGATGTGATATCCAAATCCTTCCCCTTCCAAACCTGAGACCCTCCCTTTAGCATGAGATGTGATATCCAACTCCTTCCCATTCCAATCTAGAACCTTCTGATAGCATGAGATGTGATATCTCAATGCTTCTAATACCAAACCTGAGATCCTTCCGATAGCATGAGATGTGATATCTCAATGCTTCTAATACCAAACCTGAGATCCTTCCTATAACATGAGATGTGATATCCAAATCCTTCCCCTTCCAAACCTGAGACCCTCCCTTTAGCATGAGATGTGATATCCAACTCCTTCCCATTCCAATCCTGAGACCCTTCTGATAGCATGAGATGTGATATCTCATTGCCTCTAATACCAAACCTGAGATCCTACCTCTAACATGAAATGTGATATCCAACTCTTTCCCCTTCCAAACCTGAGAGCCTTCCTATAGCATGAGATGTGATATCCAAGTCCTTCCCATTCCAATCCTGAGACCCTTCATATAACATGAGATGTGATATTCAACTCCTTCCCATTCCAACCTGAGACCCTTCCTATAGCATGAGATGTGATATCTCAATGCCTCTAATACCAAACCTGAGATCCTTCCTCTAACATGAAATGTGATATCCAACTCCTTCCCTTTCCAAACCTGAGAGCCTATCTATAGCATGAGATGTGATATCCAAGTCCTTCCCATTCCAATCCTTAGACCCTTCCTACAGCATGCAATATGATATCTCAATGATTCTAATAACAAACCTGAGACCCGTCCTATAACATGAGATGGGATATCCAACTCCTTCCCATTCCAATCCTGAGACACTTCCGATAGCAGAGATGTGATATCTCAATGCTTATACCAAACCTGAGACCCTTCCTATAACATGAGATGTGATATCCAACTCCTTCCCGTTCCAAACCTGAGACCCTTCCTTTAGCATGAGATGTGATATCCAGCTCCTTCCCATTCCAAACCTGAGACACTTCCGATAGCATGAGATGTGATATCTCAATGCTTCTAATATCAAAACTGAGACCCTCCCTATAGCATGATATGTGATATCTAAGTCCTTCCCATTCCAATCCTGAGACCCTTCCTATAGCATGAGATGTGATATCTCAATGCTTCTACCAAACCTGAGACCCTTCCTTTAGCATGAGATGTGATATCCAACTCCTTCCCATTCCAATCCTGAGACCCTTCCTATAGCATGAGATGTGATATCTCAATACTTCTAATACCAAACCTGAGATCCTTCCGATAACATGAGATGTGATATCCAAATCCTTCCCCTTCCAAACCTGAGACCCTCCCTTTAGCATGAGATGTGATATCCAACTCCTTCCCATTCCAATCCTGAGACCCTTCTGATAGCATGAGATGTGATATCTCAATGCTTCTAATACCAAACCTGAGATCCTTCCTATAACATGAGATGTGATATCCAAATCCTTCCCCTTCCAAACCTGAGACCCTCCCTTTAGCATGAGATGTGATATCCAACTCCTTCCCATTCCAATCTTGAGACCCTTCTGATAGCATGAGATGTGATATCTCAATGCCTCTAATACCAAACCTGAGATCCTACCTCTAACATGAAATGTGATATCCAACTCTTTCCCCTTCCAAACCTGAGAGCCTTCCTATAGCATGAGATGTGATATCCAAGTCCTTCCCATTCCAATCATGAGACCCTTCCTATAACATGAGATGGGATATCCAATTCCTTCCCATTCCAATCCTGAGACCCTTCCTATAGCAGAGATGTGATATCTCAATGCTTATACCAAACCTGAGACCCTTCCTACGGCATGAGATGTCATATACAACTCCATCCCATTCCAATCCTGAGACCCTTCCTATAGCATGAGATGTGATGTCTCAATGCTTCTAATACCAAACCTGAGATCCTTCCTATAACATGAGATGTGATATCCAACTCCTTCCCATTCCAATCCTGAGACCCTTCCTATAGCATGAGATGTGATATCTCAATGCTTATACCAAACCTGAGACCCTTCCTATAGCATGAGATGTGATATCCAACTCCTTCCCATTCCAATCCTGAGACCCTTCCTATAGCATGAGATGTGATATCCAACGCCTTCCCTTTCCAAAACTGAGAGCCTACCTATAGCATGAGATGTGATATCCAAGTCCTTCCCATTCCAATCCTTAGACCCTTCCTACAGCATGCAATATGATATCTCAATGATTCTAATAACAAACCTGAGACCCGTCCTATAACATGAGATGGGATATCCAACTTCTTCCCATTCCAATCCTGAGACACTTCCGATAGCAGAGATGTGATATCTCAATGCTTATATCAAACCTGAGACGCTTCCTATAACATGAGATGTGATATCCAACTCCTTCCCGTTCCAAACCTGAGACCCTTCCTATAGCATATGTGATATCCAACTCTTTCCCATTCCAAACATGAGACCCTTCCTATAGCAAGAATGTAATATCCAACTCCTTCCCATTCCAATCCTGAGACCATTCCTATAGCATGAGATGTGATATCTCAATGCTTCTAATACCAAACCTGAGATCCTTCCTATGACATGAGATGTGATATCCAATTCCTTCCCATTCCAAACCTGAGACCCTTCCTACAACATGCAATGTGATATCTCAATGCTTCTAATACCAAACCTGAGACCAGTCCTATAACATGAGATGGGATATCCAACTCCTTCCCGTTCCAAACCTGAGACCCTTCCTATAGCATGAGATGTGATATCTCAATGCTTCTAATGCCAAACCTGAGATCCTTCCGATAGCATGAGATGTGATATCTCAATGCTTCTAATACCAAACCTGAGATCCTTCCGATAGCATGAGATGTGATATCTCAATGCTTCTAATACCAATCCCGAGATCCTTCCTATAACATGAAATGTGATATCCAAATCCTTCCCCTTCCAAACCTGAGACCCTCCCTTTAGCATGAGGTCTCAGGTTTGGTATTAGAAGCATTGAGATATCACATCTCATGCTATAGGAAGGGTCTCAGGATTGGAATCGGAAGGACTTGGATGTCACATCTCATGCTATAGGGAGGGTCTCAAGTTTGATATTAGAAGCATTGAGATAACAAATCTCATGATATCGGAAGGGTCTCAGGATAGGAATGGGAAGGAGGTGGATATCACATCTCATGATAAAGGAAGGGTCTAAGGTTTGGAAGGGGAAGGATTTGGATATCACATCTCATGTTATAGGACGGGTCTCAGGTTTGGTATTAGAAGCATTGAGATATCAAGTCTCATGGTATAAGAAGGGTCTCAGAATTGGAATGGGAAGGAGTTGGATATCACATCTCAAGCTATAGGAAGCGTCTCAGGATTGGAATGGGAAGGAGTTTGATATCACATCTCATGCCATAGTATGGTTCTCAGGTTTGGTAGAAGCATTGGGATATCACATCTCATGCTATCGGAAGGGTATCAGTATTGGATTTGGAAGGAGTTGGATATCCCATCTCATGCTATAGGAAGGGTCTCAGGTTGGAATGGGAAGGAGTTGGATATCATATCTCATGCTATAGGAAGGTTCTTAGGTTTGGAAGGGGAAGGAGTTGGATATCACATTTCATGTTAGAGGAAGGATCTCAGGTTTGATATTAGAGGCCTTGAGATATCACATCTCATGCTATCGGAAGGGTCTCAGGATTGGAATGGGAAGGAGTTGGATATCACATCTCAAGCTATAGGAAGGGTCTCAGGTTTGGTATAAGCATTGAGATATCACATCTCATGCTATAGGAAGGGTCTCTGGATTGGAATGGGAAGAAGTTGGATATCACATCTCATGCTATAGGAAGGGTATCAGGTTTGGTATAAGCATTGAGATATCACATCTCATGCTATAGGAAGGGTCTCAGGATTGGAATGGGAAGGAGTTGTATATGACATCTCATGCCATAGGAAGGGTCTCAGGTTTTGTATAAGCATTGAGATATCACATCACATGCTATAGGAAGGGTCTCAGGATTGGAATGGGAAGGACTTGGATATCACATCTCATGCTATAGGCAGGGTCTCAGGTTTGGAAAGGGAAGGAGATGGATATCACATTTCATGTTAGAGGTAGGATCTCAGGTGTGGTATTAGAGGCATTGAGATATCACATCTCATGCTATCAGAAGGGTCTCAGGATTGGAATGGGAAGGAGTTGGATATCACATCTCATGCTAAAGGGAGGGTCTCAGGTTTGGAAGGGGAAGGATTTGGAAATCACATCTCATATTATAGGAAGGATCTCAGGTTTGGTATTAGAAGCATTGAGATATCACATCTCATGCTATCGGAAGGATCTCAGGTTTGGTATAAGAGGCATTGAGATATCACATCTCATGCTATCATAAGGGTCTCAGGATTGGAATGGGAAGGAGTTGGATATCACATCTCATGTTATAGGAAGGATCTCAGGTTTGGTATTAGAAGCATTGAGACATCACATCTCATGCTATAGGAAGGGTCTCAGGATTGGAATGGGAAGGAGTTGGATATCACATCTCATGCTATAGGAAGGGTCTCAGATTTGGTATAAGCATTGAGATATCACATCTCATGCTATAGGAAGGGTCTCAGGATTGGAATGGGAAGGAGTTGTATATGACATCTCAGGCCATAGGAAGGGTCTAAGGATTGATATAAGCATTGAGATATCACATCTCTGCTATCGGAAGGGTCTCAGGATTGGAATGGGAAGGAGTTGGATATCCCATCTGAGTTGGATATCCCATCTCATGTTATAGGAAGGGTCTCAGGTTTGGTATTAGAAGCATTGAGATATCACATCTCATGCTATAGGAAGGGTCTCAGGATTGGAATGGGGAGGACTTGGATGTCACATCTCATGCTATCGGGAGGGTCTCAAGTTTGATATTAGATGCATTGAGATAACAAATCTCATGATATCGGAAGGGTCTCAGGATTGGAATGGGAAGGAGTTGGATATCACATCTCATGATAAAGGAAGGGTCTAAGGTTTGGAAGGGGAAGGATTTGGATATCACATCTCATGTTATAGGACGGGTCTCAGGTTTGGTATTAGAAGCATTGAGATATCAAGTCTCATGGTATAGGAAGGGTCTCAGAATTGGAATGGGAAGAAGTTGGATATCACATCTCAAGCTATAGGAAGGGTCTCAGGATTGGAATGGGAAGGAGTTTGATATCACATCTCATGCCATAGTATGGGTCTCAGATTTGGTAGAAGCATTGGGATATCACATCTCATGCTATCGGAATGGTATCAGTATTGGATTTGGAAGGAGTTGGATATCCCATCTCATGCTATAGGAAAGGTCTCAGGTTGGAATGGGATGGAGTTGGATATCACATTTCATGTTATAGGAAGGGTCTCAGGTTTGGAATGGGAAGGAGTTGGATAGCACATTTCATGTTAGAGGAAGGATCTCAGGTTTGGTATTAGAGGCCTTGAGATATCACATTTCATGTTATAGGAAGGGTCTCAGGTTTGGAATGGGAAGGAATTGGATATCACATCTCATGTTATAGGAAGGATCTCAGGTTTGGTATTAGAACCATTGAGATATCACATCTCATGCTATAGGAAGGGTCTCAGGATTGGAATGCGAAGGATTTGGATATCACATCTCATGCTAAAGGAAGGGTCTCAGGTTTGGTAGAAGCGTTGAGATATCACATCTCTGCTATCGGAAGGGTCTCAGGATTGGA
Source organism: Ambystoma mexicanum (assembly GCF_040938575.1). Taxonomy (NCBI): domain Eukaryota; kingdom Metazoa; phylum Chordata; class Amphibia; order Caudata; family Ambystomatidae; genus Ambystoma; species Ambystoma mexicanum. Next base: position 348,045,175 of record NC_090936.1, read on the forward strand.
TTGGGAAGGAGTTGGATATCCCTTCCCATGCTATAGGAAGGGTCTCAGGATTTGAATGGCAAGGAGTTGGATATCACATATCATGCCATAGGAAGGGTCTCAGGTTTGGTATAAGCATTGAGATATCACATCTCTGCTATCGGAAGGGTCTCCGGATTGGATTGGGAAGGAGTTGGATATCCCTTCTCATGCTATAGGAAGTGTCTCAGGTTGGAATGGGAAGGAGTTGGATATCACATCTCATGTTATAGGAAGGGTCTCAGGATTGGAATGGGAAGGATTTGGATATCACATCTCTTGCTATAGGAAGGGTCTCAGGATTGGAATGGGTAGGAGTTGGATATTACATTCTTGCTATAGGAAGGGTCTCATGTTTGGAATGGAAGGAGTTGGATATCACATTTGCTATAGGAAGTGTCTCAGGTTTGGAACAGGAAGGAGTTGGATATCACATCTCATGTTAGAGGAAGGATCTCAGGTTTGGTATTAGAGGCCTTGAGATATCACATCTCATGCTATAGGAAGGGTCTCAGGTTTGGTATAAGCATTGAGATATCACATCTCATGCTATAGGAAGGGTCCCAGGATTGGAATGGGAAGGAGTTGTATATGACATCTCATGCCATAAGAAGGGTCTCAGGTTTGGTATAAGCATTGAGATATCACATCACATGCTATAGGAAGGGTCTCAGGATTGGAATGGGAAGGACTTGGATATCACAGCTCATGCTATAGGCAGGGTCTCAGGTTTGGAAAGGGAAGGAGATGGATATCACATTTCATGTTAGAGGAAGGATCACAGGTTTGGTATTAGAGGCATTGAGATATCACATCTCATGCTATCGGAAGGGTCTCAGGATTGGAATGGGAAGGAGTTGGATATCACATCTCATGCTATAGGAAGGGTCTCAGGTTTGGTATAAGCATTGAGATATCACATCTCTGCAATTGGAAGTGTCTCAGGATCGGGATGGGAAGGATTTGGATATCACATCTCATGCTATAGGAAGGGTCTCAGGTTTGGAACGGGAAGGAGTTGGATATCACATCTCATGTTATACGAAGAGTCTCAGGTTTGGTATAAGCATTGAGATATCAAATCTCTGCAATCGGATGTGTCTCAGGATTGGAATGGGAAGGAGTTGGATATCCCATCTCATGTTATAGGAAGGGTCTCAGGTTTGGTATTAGAAGCATTGAGATATCACATTTCATGCTATAGGAAGGATCTCAGGTTTGGTATTAGAAGCATTGAGATATCACATCTCATGCTATAGGAATGGTCTCAGGATTGGAATGGGAAGGAGTTGGATATCACATCTCATGTTATAGGAAGGGTCTCAGGTTGGTATACGCATTGAGATATCACATCTCTGCTATCGGAAGGGTCTCAGGATTGGAATGGGAAGGAGTTGGATATCCCATCTCATGTTATAGGAAGGGTCTCAGGTTTGGTATTAGAAGCATTGAGATATCACATCTCATGCTATAGGAAGGGTCTCAGGATTGGAATGGGGAGGACTTGGATGTCACATCTCAGGCTATAGGGAGGGTCTCAAGTTTGATATTAGAAGCATTGAGATAACAAATCTCATGATATCGGAAGGGTCTCAGGATTGGAATGGGAAGGAGTTGGATATCACATCTCATGATAATGGAAGGGTCTAAGGTTTGGAAGGGGAAGGATTTGGATATCACATCTCATGTTATAGGACGGGTCTCAGGTTTGGTATTAGAAGCATTGAGATATCAAGTCTCATGGTATAGGAAGGGTCTCAGAATTGGAATGGGAAGGAGTTGGATATCACATCTCAAGCTATAGGAAGGGTCTCAGGATTGGAATGGGAAGGAGTTTGATATCACATCTTATGCCATAGTATGGGTCTCAGGTTTGGTAGAAGCATTGGGATATCACATCTCATGCTATCGGAAGGGTATCAGTATTGGATTTGGAAGGAGTTGGATATCCCATCTCATGCAATAGGAAGGGTCTCTGGTTGGAATGGGAAGGAGTTGGATATCACATTTCATGTTATAGGAAGGGTCTCAGGATTGGAATGGGAAGGACTTGGATATCATATCTCATGCTATAGGAAGGCTCTCAGGTTTGGAAGGGGAAGGAGTTGGATATCACATTTCATGTTAGAGGAAGGATCTCAGGTTTGGTATTAGAGGCCTTGAGATATCACATCTCATGCTATAGGAAGGGTCTCAGGATTGGAATGGGAAGGAGTTGGATATCACATCTGTTAAGACGGATTTCTGAACTCTGTCCTGGTTGCGCAGAAGTTCAGAAGACCAACCTAATTACTTGGAACAGGGTAACCTCTGGACAAGCCAGACCAATCAAGGTAGCGATCGCGGCGGTCAAGACTAGGTCTCAAGAGGGGTGAGGGTGACTGAAAGCCCGCAATGAGCACACAAAGCAAGAGCGCTTACAAACTACTCCAAACAGGTGTTATATCAAAAATATAAACACATTTATTTTAAGGCCTTTAAAACAACGACCGTAGCGAGAAAATCACAATATCACAATATTAAACCAACACATACCATATCAACACAATATATATACAAATACCACAGTCGCTAGCGTTATAAGCACGAAATGTGTAGTCCACCTGAAAGGGAAGGAAAACAGGCAGTGCGATAACGCTTTAGACTCAGTTCGCCTTCAGAGGCACCTAACTAGATGGAAGTCCGAGCCCTGCAAAGAGTGGAGCCTTGTGCTCAAAGTACCTGCCACGCCGGTGCCAACGGGCAAAAGGAGAAGCTCTTCGGAGGAAGTCAGGCAGTTCGGGTTAGTGCACAGCAGAAGGAGAACAGGTTCCGCAACTCAAGCGCAGCCTCCACAGCGGGCAGAAGCAGAGCACGAGTACGGCCAAAAGGGTGCTGTTTTTACACAGCAGGGAAAAGCAATGGGATACTGCAGGAGGGCGACCAGATCCTAGCTAAACTACTCACCGGTCCCCGAAGCAAGCAGGCCCAGGCTTCTCCACGTTAGTTTCAGCAGCTGGCAGATTCAGAAGAGCAGGGAACGCCTCGTAGTCGTGTAGAGCAAAAAGACGTCCCAATCGACGAAACCAGCACAGTTTGTTGCCGCAGCAGGACAACGGAGCGGCCGTGTGTATCTGAGCCAAATGTACACTCCTCCCTTCAGACTTGGGAACGCCAAGTGTACGAAGCGTGGGAGAGTGACCAGGACTTGAAATACAACACAACCTGGCGGCGGTTACAGAGCAGGACTCCCTTGTAAGCTGGTCAGTCAACTGGATGGCCCCGAGACACTTCCGAAGGCTTACTTGGCAGGAGATGATGAAGTCGCCGGGAATAGCTGTTCCTGCTATTCCAAAGGTCGAAGCACCAGTACAGGCCTTCTGGTTCAATCAAAGGAGGAAAGGGTTTCACAGGATGACAGCAGTGCAAAGGAGGATTCCTTCAGCGGGTCACCAGCGATTCCTCGGTCCAGCCTCTTGGTTGTAGGATACTTGGCTCCTGTATTCCTTCGTTCGTGAGAACTCAGGAGATCGACATGGTAGTGGTGTTTCCAGCCCCCTCTTATCCACGGTTCCCTTCGCGCCAAAACGGAGGGGAGCCAATGGGAGATCCGCTCATCAACACACATACCATACGTGGACCAATCACGGACCACGGTGGTCCCAGGCATTCACACCACCCTAGACTCTCTGGCACCCAGGATGTGTATTGGGACCAGACATCCCAGCCCACACCCTGGAGGCACACAAAAGACATGTAGAAGCCCGCGAAAGCAACCAGGTTTCGCGGGAAAGTACATGCCCAAATAAGGAAGGCCCCGGGTCGCTCGACCTGGGGAAGGTGAAGGGAGCAAGACGGTCAATGGACAGGACAAAGGAGCCTCGTGGTCTGGCCATTTTGGGAGCCAGGCCACCATTTTGGGTTCAGTGCGAAAAACGCGCTCAGAACGCCAAAAGGAGCTCAAAATACACAAATCGATCGCTGCCACCATTCCAGTCCCTGAATGACTTGCACCGATCAAATACAATCCTAAACGAGTATCTAGGGCCTGTAGAAGGCTAGAGACCCAAGAGAGCTGTAAGTTAGCTTACAGTGCCCTCTTGTGTCATGTTGCACTAAAGCTGCAACATGATAAAAGAAACTACGGGAAACAGCGTTCCCCGGTACTGACTGTCTTAAGGGCATGTCAGTTTCCCCATAAGAAAAGGAGCGAAAGCCCAGAGGAGTGCGGCAGAAGGCTGCACTTCTCTGGCAAAGTCAAGAACAAGGTGAAAAACAACAGCAAAAAGTTTAGGGGTTGCCACATGGAAGGAAAATTACCTACAATTATGAAATCTTTCCTAACACTCGCCCCTCCCAGACTATGGACAGGGGGAACTAACCCACCCCTGGATGAGTCTCTTGTTCAGGTCGGTTAAACATTCTGGACAACCCATCAGCATTGCTATGTTGGACACCTGGCCTATGCTCAATAGTGAAGTTGAAGCCTTGTAGACTTATGGACCACCTAAGCAACTTTGGATTCTCCCCCTTCATGTTCATTAGCCACTTTAACGGCTTATGGTCAGTCTGCACAGTGAAGTGGGTCCCATAGAGGTAGGGCCTCAGCTTCCTTAGGGCCCACACAACAGAGAAACATTCTTTCTCTACCGTGGACCATCTGAGCTCTCTGTCCTTAAGCTGGCGACTAATAAAACCGATAGGGTGTTCCTTACCCTTCTCATCTACTTGTGATAGTACAGCTCCTATCCCAGTGTCAGAGGCATCCGTCTGCACGATAAAAGGTCTTTGATAATCCGGGGCCCTAAGGACAGGGGCCTGGCACAAGGAGTCTTTTAAGCCATTGAAGGCCTTCTCACACTCGTCGGTCCAAGTTACCTTCTTGGGTTTCTTCGGAGTTGTGAGGGCAGTCAGAGGAGCAGCTATGGTGCCATAGTCTGCCACAAAATTGCGGTAATACCCCGTGAGTCCTAAGAAGGCTCTCACTTGGGTTTGCGTAGTGGGGGTAGGCCAGTCTCGTACTGCTTGTACTTTACTGGGTAGAGGCTGTATCCTCCCTCCACCTACTTCATGTCCAAGGTAAACCACTGAGCCTTGTCCAATCTGGCATTTACTAGCCTTTATGGTCAAGTGGGCTTTCTGAAGAGCCTGGAGCACAATCCTGAGGTGTTTCACATGGTCTTCCCAGGTGGCACTGAAAACTGCTATATCGTCCAGATATGCAAGGCAGAATTCGTCCAACCCATTCAACACATGATTCACAAGCCTCTGGAAAGTGGCAGGTGCATTCTTCAACCCGAACTGCATTACCCGGAATTGGTAAAGGCCGTCTGGAGTAGAAAATGCTGTCTTCTCCTTGGCATGTTCTGCTAAAGCTATTTGCCAATAGCCAGCAGTGAGGTCAAACGTGCTGAGGTACTTGGAGGCACCCAAAGTATCCACCAGCTCATCTGTTCGAGGCGAGGGGTGTGCATCTGTCTTGGTGACAGCATTCAGAGCCCTGTAATCCACGCAGAACCTCAATTCAGAAGTGCCTGCTTTTGGAACCAACACCACAGGACTGGACCAAGGACTACTAGAGGGTTCAATCACCCCAAGGTCTAACATCTTGTTGACCTCGGTCTTAATATAAGACCGTACTTTATCTGACATCCTGTATCCCCTACTTTTGGTAGGTACACTGTCTCCTGTGTCAATGTTATGTTTGCACCAAGGTGTCAAACCAGGGGACTGTGAAAACAGGGGGGAAAACTGCCTAAGCAAACTTTTCACCTCAGCCTGCTGATCAGAAGTCAGGTGAGGGGCCACTCGGACACCCTCAAAGGAGCTATCTGAAGGACCGCTTTGGAACAGGTCGGGAAGAGGTTCAGACTCCTCTTCCTCAACGTCTGAAGCCAGTAGCAGTGCTGCGATTTCGACTCTTGGGACGAAAGCCTTCAGCCTATTCACGTGAAACACTTTTGGAGCCTGTCCAGGCCTTCCAAGGTCCACTAAATAGTTAACCTCACCCAGGGGCTCCACCACTGTGTAAGGGCCTGACCATTTGTCCTGTAAAGAGCGAGGCCTTATTGGATTCATGATCAGGACTTGCTGACCAGGTGTAAAGTTGATGAGGGAAGCTTTCTGGTCGTACCAATGTTTCACCAGCGCTTGCCCTGCCTTCAATTTATCACTAGCCAAGCCCATCAGAAGTACCATCCGTTTTCTGAGCCCTAGCACATAATCAACTACATTGGTAGTAACAGGGGGAGTGGGCATCTCCCATCCCTCTTTGACGATGGCTAAGGGTCCCCGTACGGGATGACCGAACAGAAGTTCGAAGGGGCTGAAGCCAACACCCTCCTGTGGTACCTCTCGGTAGGCAAACAGTAAGCATGGTAACAGAAGATCCCATTTTCTTCTCTGAGGCTCCTCCAGAGCCCCAATCATGCTCTTTAACGTTTTGTTGAAACGTTCCACCAGACCATTGGTCTGGGGGTGGTATGCAGAAGAGAACTTTTAGGTGACCCCACATTCTTTCCACATAGCCTGCATATACTTCGACATAAAGTTGGTGCCACGATCTGACACAACTTCTTTAGGGAAGCCAACCCTAGTAAATATGCCGAGTAAAGCTTTTGCAACTGACTTGGCAGTTACAGTTTTCAATGGGATGGCCTCAGGATACCTGGTTGCATGGTCGACCAGCACCAGGATAAACCTATTGCCCGAGGATGTTTGCGGGTCAAGGGGACCAACGATGTCGATCCCTACCCTTTCAAATGGTACCCCCACAACTGGGAGCGGTACCAACGGAGCTTGGATTGTCGCGCCAACCTTACCAGACAACTGGCAGGAGGCACAACTCCTGCAGTGACTTTCTACTTGCACCCCCATCTTGGGCCAGTAGAAGTGCATGGATAACCTTTGCTTGGTCCTCTTCATACCAAGGTGACCAGCAAGGGGAACTTCATGCGCCAACTGCAGGAGGAAGGGCCTAACAGCAAGGGGAACCACCAACCTCCTATGGTATCCTTCTGTAGACTCTGTGGGCTCACTATACAGGAGTCCACCTTCCCAATAAATCCTATGCTTCCCAGGAGGTTCACCCTCAAGCTGGGAGCAGGCCTGTCTCCTTAGGCCTTCCAGAGATGGGCACTCACGTTGGCCTTTACTGAATTCGTCCCTATCAGGACCTCCTTCAACTAACAAGTCTTTTAGTTCAGGATGATCGTTGGGGTCGAATACTTCAGGCATCGCCACCTCCTCGTCAGGCCCGGGCGATTGACCAACTTCCTCCACCGCAGTGGTAGGCGAGCTCGGGGGAATATTCTCTTTCCCTCGTTTTGACTTGTAGACTCCTTTCGCCTTGGGTTTCCCCTTCGGCTGGGGCGGCGTATTGGACTTGGCCAATGCTGCCCGTGCTTGAGACCGTGTGTAGGGTCTTTCGGCAGTGTCTCCTACGAGCCCTAAAGCTCTGAGATCATTACCCAACAAGACCTTTCCCGGGACGTTTCTCTGAATGCTCACTGGAATCCTGACTGCTGTACCATTTAAAGTAAGATTTACAGGGATCACGGGAAACATACGGAGGGGGCCGTCAGCCAACTTAGTGGGCATCAGAGTAGCTCTGGCAACTTCCTCTGAGTCTACCAAGGTAGAATCCACTACAGTGCGACTGCACCCACTATCCCTAAGAGCTGGAGTATCCACTCCATTGATCAGCACACTGTCTTTAAAGTAGTGCTTGGTATTATCCGGAATCCTAGCATAAGCCTCCGCGAATTTAGGCTCCCAGGAACCCAGGGACACTAAAACTACCTCAGCCTCTATTCCACTGGGAAATGAGTCTGAGGAGAAGGATGCTCCTGTAATCTCTTCTTCCTCGTAGGAGGAGAAGGCCAGATTAGCGGAGTGGACCCCCAAAGGTCTAACCTTACACCGGGGATCCCCCTTCACATGGTCAGTTGCTCCACAAGAAAAACAAGCCCCAGTGGGTCTGTTTACGTAGGGAGGCTTATTGTAACCAGAGTTCTGTTTCGGAGGCTGACCTCCACTACCCTGTGAGTTCTCTTGTGTCTTACCCTTGTTTTTCTTTTTGTGGCCCTTATGGGAAGAAGATTTAGCAGATTCCCCACCCTCCATATCTTTGGACTTTTTCCCTTCCTCCTGCTTACCAGGATGAGTTTTGTCCTTATGGGACACTCGATGTGACACCCATAAGTCTGCTGCAATGGCCAGCTTCTTAGGATCTATCTCCTTCGAATCGGCCAAATGCTGCTTAAGCTCCGGGGAAGAAGAAGCAAAAATATGTTCCAGCATGACAAGATTTATCATGCCTTCGAAGGTAGAAACCTTATAACCTTCGACCCAGCCAGTTAAGTATTTCAAAGATTCAGCGACATAAGATACCCAAGTACCACCTTCCTTTTTCTTATACTCTCGAAAACGCTTTAAATATTGGGCCGGAGTCTTCCCAAACTTTAAAATGAGAGTTTGCTTTAACATTGCGAAATCAGCCCGTTCAGCCTTCGACATTTCCATAATGGCACTACAGCCAGAATGGGGAAGTCTACTGAGCAACCACGCAATCTTATCAGCATTGTCAACTTCTTGAACCTCGCATGCATACTCAAACGCATTCAGCCAGTCCATAATGTCATTCCTTTCTTCATACACACTGAGCAGATCTTTCGGAAACCGTGGATGAGAGGAAGCCCCAGACCCATGTCTAGGACCCTTGGACCCATTTGCAACCTGAAGCTTGGCCAGTTCCAACTGGTGATCCCTGTCTTTCTGTTTTTCTGCCTGTTCGATTTTTAGTTTGGCTATGCTGAATTCAAGCTCCTGCTGCCTAAACCGCAGCTCTTGCTTCTTGAATTCAAGCATAGCCTCCCCATCAACACTGGCAGAGGAAACATTAGACATCACATCCTCCCTGTCCTCGTGGTCGCGATGGATCAGTGCAGCGGCAGAACCGTTGGTTCTACCAGTGAGAGCAGCCCCACCACCTTCTGCACTGTCCTCAGAAGTTATAGCGTCAAGCTGCACTTCTTGCCACGCCACGATTCTCTGGATCATTTCCAATTTTGTGCCTTGAGAGGAAACACCTCTCTCCGCACACATCTTTTTCAGCGTTTCTGATTTGGAAGCATTTAAAGTTAACAAGGTATTTGTTTCCATACTGTTTGATAGGACTATGGCCTTTTTAAAGTTATACTACAACAATTCACTATGTGTACTGGTTGGAATAACCTGAAATGCCTTAGTTCGAGCGCAACACTGGATACCTTCAGTCGTATCCCACCGCTGTACACCTATTTGTTAAGACGGATTTCTGAACTCTGTCCTGGTGGCGCAGAAGTTCAGAAGGCCAACCTAATTACTTGGAACAGGGTAACCTCTGGACAAGCCAGACCAATCAAGGTAGCGATCGCGGCGGTCAAGACTAGGTCTCAAGAGGGGTGAGGGTGACTGAAAGCCCGCAATGAGCACACAAAGCAAGAGCGCTTACAAACTACTCCAAACAGGTGTTATATCAAAAATATAAACACATTTATTTTAAGGCCTTTAAAACAACGACCGTAGCGAGAAAATCACAATATCACAATATTAAACCAACACATACCATATCAACACAATATATATACAAATACCACAGTCGCTAGCGTTATAAGCACGAAATGTGTAGTCCACCTGAAAGGGAAGGAAAACAGGCAGTGCGATAACGCTTTAGACTCAGTTCGCCTTCAGAGGCACCTAACTAGATGGAAGTCCGAGCCCTGCGAAGAGTGGAGCCTTGTGCTCAAAGTACCTGCCACGCCGGTGCCAACGGGCAAAAGGAGAAGCTCTTCGGAGGAAGTCAGGCAGTTCGGGTTAGTGCACAGCAGAAGGAGAACAGGTTCCGCAACTCAAGCGCAGCCTCCACAGCGGGCAGAAGCAGAGCGCGAGTACGGCCAAAAGGGTGCTGTTTTTACACAGCAGGGAAAAGCAATGGGATACTGCAGGAGGGCGACCAGATCCTAGCTAAACTACTCACCGGTCCCCGAAGCAAGCAGACCCAGGCTTCTCCACGTTAGTTTCAGCAGCTGGCAGGTTCAGAAGAGCAGGGAACGCCTCGTAGTCGTGTAGAGCAAAAAGACGTCCCAATCGACGAAACCAGCACAGTTTGTTGCCGCAGCAGGACAACGGAGCGGCCGTGTGTATCTGAGCCAAATGTACACTCCTCCCTTCAGACTTGGGAACGCCAAGTGTACGAAGCGTGGGAGAGTGACCAGGACTTGAAATACAACACAACCTGGCGGCGGTTACAGAGCAGGACTCCCTTGTAAGCTGGTCAGTCAACTGGATGGCCCAGAGACACTTCCGAAGGCTTACTTGGCAGGAGATGATGAAGTCGCCGGGAATAGCTGTTCCTGCTATTCCAAAGGTCGAAGCACCAGTACAGGCCTTCTGGTTCGATCAAAGGAGGAAAGGGTTTCACAGGACGACAGCAGTGCAAAGGAGGATTCCTTCAGCGTGTCACCAGCGATTCCTCGGTCCAGCCTCTTGGTTGCAGGATACTTGGCTCCTGTATTCCTTCATTCGTGAGAACTCAGGAGATCGACATGGTAGGGGTGTTTCCAGCCCCCTCTTATCCACGGTTCCCTTCGCGCCAAAACGGAGGGGAGCCAATGGGAGATCCGCTCATCAACACACATACCATACGTGGACCAATCACGGACCACGGTGGTCCCAGGCATTCACACCACCCTAGACTCTCTGGCACCCAGGATGTGTATTGGGACCAGACATCCCAGCCCACACCCTGGAGGCACACAAAAGACATGTAGAAGCCCGCGAAAGCAACCACGTTTCGCGGGAAAGTACATGCCCAAATAAGGAAGGCCCCGGGTCGCTCGACCTGGGGAAGGTGAAGAGAGCAAGACGGTCAATGGACAGGACAAAGGAGCCTCGTCGTCTGGCCATTTTGGGAGCCAGGCCACCATTTTGGGTTCAGTGCGAAAAACGCGCTCAGAACGCCAAAAGGAGCTCAAAATACACAAATCGATCGCTGCCACCATTCGAGTCCCTGAATGACTTGCACCGATCAAATACAATCCTAAACGAGTATCTAGGGCCTGTAGAAGGCTAGAGACCCAAGAGAGCTGTAACTTAGCTTACAGTGCCCTCTTGTGTCATGTTGCACTAAAGCTGCAACATGATAAAAGAAACTACGGGAAACAGCGTTCCCCGGTACTGACTGTCTTAAGGGCATGTCAGTTTCCCCATAAGAAAAGGAGCGAAAGCCCAGAGGAGTGCGGCAGAAGGCTGCACTTCTCTGGCAAAGTCAAGAACAAGGTGAAAAACAACAGCAAAAAGTTTAGGGGTTGCCACATGGAAGGAAAATTACCTACAATTATGAAATCTTTCCTAACAACATCTCAAGCTATAGGAAGGGTCTCAGGTTTGGTATAAACATTGAGATATCACATCTCATGCTATAGGAAGGGTCTCAGGATTGGAATGGGAAGGAGTTGGATATCACATCTCATATTATAGGAACGATCTCAGGTTTGGTATTAGAAGCATTGAGACATCACATCTCATGTTATAGGAAGGGTCTTAGGATTGGAATGGGAAGAAGTTGGATATCACATCTCATGCTATAGGAAGGGTCTCAGGTTTGGTATAAGCATTGAGATATCACATCTCATGCTATAGGAAGGGTCTCAGGATTGGAATGGGAAGGAGTTGTATATGACATCTCATGCCATAGGAAGGGTCTCAGGTTTGGTATAAGCATTGAGATATCACATCACATGCTATAGGAAGGGTCTCAGGATTGGAATGGGAAGGACTTCAATATCACATCTCATGCTATAGGCAGGGTCTCAGGTTTGGAAAGGGAAGGAGATGGATATCAAATTTCATGTTAGAGGTAGGATCTCAGGTTTGGTATTAGAGGCATTGAGATATCACATCTCATGCTATCAGAAGGGTCTCAGTATTGGAATGGGAAGGAGTTGTATATCACATCTCATGCTAAAGGGATGGTCTCAGGTTTGGAAGGGTAAGGATTTGGAAATCACATCTCATGTTATAGGAAGGATCTCAGGTTTGGTATTAGAAGCATTGAGATATCACATCTCATGCTATCGGAAGTATCTCAGGTTTGGTATTAGAGGCATTGAGATATCACATCTCATGCTATCATAAGGGTCTCAGGATTGGAATGGGAAGGAGTTGGATATCACATCTCATGTTATAGGAAGGATCTCAGGTTTGGTATTAGAAGCATTGAGATATCACATCTCATGCTATAGGAAGGGTCTCAGGATTGGAATGGGAAGGAGTTGGATATCACATCTCATGCTATAGGAAGGGTCTCAGATTTGGTATAAGCATTGAGATATCACATCTCATGCTATAGGAAGGGTCTCAGGATTGGAATGGGAAGGAGTTGGATATCACATCTCATGCTATAGGAAGGGTCTCAGGTTTGGAACGGGAAGGAGTTAGATATCACATCTCATGTTATAGGAAGAGTCTCAGGTTTGGTATAAGCATTGAGATATCACATCTCTGCTATCGGAGGTGTCTCGGGATTGGGATGGGAAGGAATTGGATATCACATCTCATGCTATAGGAAGGGTATCAGGTTTGGAACGGGAAGGAGTTGGATATCCCATCTCATGTTATAGGACAGGTCTCAGGTTTGATATTAGAAGCATTGAGATATCACATCTCTGCTATTGGAAGGGTCTCAGGATTGGAATGGGAAGGACTTGGATATCAGAATTCATGTTATAGGAAGGGTCTCAGGTTTGGTATTAGAAGCATTGAGATATCACATCTCATGCTATAGGAAGGGTCTCAGGATTGAAATGGGAAGGACTTGGATATCACATCTCATGTTATAGGAAGGGTCTCAGGTTTGGTATTAGAAGCATTGAGATATCACATCTCATGCTATAGGAAGGGTCTCAGGAATGGAATGGGAAGGACTTGGATATCACATCTCATGATAAAGGAAGGGTCTAAGGTTTGGAAGGGGAAGGATTTGGATATCACATCTCATGTTATTGGACCGGTCTCAGGTTTGGTATTAGAAGCATTGAGATATCAAGTCTCATGGTATAGGACGGGAGTTTGATATCACATCTCATGTCATGGTATGGGTCTCAGGTTTTGTAGAAGCATTGGGATATCACATCTCATGCTATCGGAAGGGTATCAGGATTGGTTTTGGAAGGAGTTGGATATCCCATCTCATGCTATAGGAAGGGTCTCAGGTTGGAATGGGAAGGAGTTGGATATGACATCTCATGTTATAGGAAGGGTCTCAGGATTGGAATGGGAAGGACTTGGATATCACATCTCATGCTGTAGGAAGGCTCTCAGGTTTGGAAAGGGAAGGAGTTGGATATCACATTTCATGTTAGAGGTAGGATCTCAGGTTTGGTATTAGAGGCATTGAGATATCACATCTCATGCTATCAGAAGGGTATCAGGATTGGAATGGGAAGGAGTTGGATATCACATCTCATGCTAAAGGGAGGGTCTCAGGTTCGGAAGGGGAAGGATTTGGATATCACATCTCATGTTATAGGAAGGATCTCAGGTTTGGTATTAGAAGCATTGAGATATCACATCTCATGCTATCGGAAGGATCTCAGGTTTGGTATTAGAAGCATTGAGATATCACATCTCATGCTATAGGAAGGGTCTCAGGATTGGAATGGGAAGGAGTTGGATATCACATCTCATGATAAAGGAAGGGTCTAAGGTTTGGAAGGGGAAGGATTTGGATATCACATCTCATGTTATAGGACGGGTCTCAGGTTTGGTATTAGAAGCATTGAGATATCAAGTCTCATGGTAAAGGAAGGGTCTCAGAATTGGAATGGGAAGGAGTTGGATATCACATCTCAAGCTATAGGAAGGGTCTCAGGATTGGAATGGGAAGGAGTTTGATGTCACATCTTATGCCATAGTATGGGTCTCAGGTTTGGTAGAAGCATTGGGATATCACATCTCATGCTATTGGAAGGGTATCAGTATTGGATTTGGAAGGAGTTGGATATCCCATCTCATGCTATAGGAAGGGTCTCAGGTTGGAATGGGAAGGAGTTGGATATCACATTTCATGTTATAGGAAGGGTCTCAGGATTGGAATGGGAAGCACTTGGATATCATATCTCATGCTATAGGAAGGCTCTCAGGTTTGGAAGGGGAAGGAGTTGGATATCACATTTCATGTTAGAGGAAGGATCTCAGGTTTGGTATTAGAGGCCTTGAGATATCACATCTCCTGCTATAGGAAGGGTCTCAGGATTGGAATGGGAAGGAGTTGGATATCACATCTCAAGCTATAGGAAGGGTCTCAGGTTTGGTATAAGCATTGAGATATCACATCTCATGCTATAGGAAGGGTCTCAGGATTGGAATGGGAAGGAGTTGGATATCACATCTCATGTTATAGGAAAGATCTCAGGTTTGGTATTAGAAGCATTGAGACATCACATCTCATGTTATAGGAAGGGTCTTAGGATTGGAATGGGAAGAAGTTGGATATCACATCTCATGCTATAGGAAGGGTCTCAGGTTTGGTATAAGCATTGAGATATCACATCTCATGCTATAGGAAGGGTCTCAGGATTGGAATGGGAAGGAGTTGTATATGACATCTCATGCCATAGGAAGGGTCTCAGGTTTGGTATAAGCATTGAGATATCACATCACATGCTATATGAAGGGTCTCAGGATTGGAATGGGAAGGACTTGGATATCACATCTCATGCTATAGGCAGGGTCTCAGGTTTGGAAAGGGAAGGAGATGGATATCAAATTTCATGTTAGAGGTAGGATCTCAGGTTTGGTATTAGAGGCATTGAGATATCACATCTCATGCTATCAGAAGGGTCTCATGATTGGAATGGGAAGGAGTTGTATATCACATCTCATGCTAAAGGGATGGTCTCAGGTTTGGAAGGGGAAGGATTTGGAAATCACATCTCATGTTATAGGAAGGATCTCAGGTTTGGTATTAGAAGCATTGAGATATCACATCTCATGCTATCGGAAGTATCTCAGGTTTGGTATTAGAGGCATTGAGATATCACATCTCATGCTATCATAAGGGTCTCAGGATTGGAATGGGAAGGAGTTGGATATCACATCTCATGTTATAGGAAGGATCTCAGGTTTGGTATTAGAAGCATTGAGATATCACATCTCATGCTATAGGAAGGGTCTCAGGATTGGAATGGGAAGGAGTTGGATATCACATCTCATGCTATAGGAAGGGTCTCAGATTTGGTATAAGCATTGAGATATCACATCTCATGCTATAGGAAGGGTCTCAGGATTGGAATGGGAAGGAGTTGGATATCACATCTCATGCTATAGGAAGGGTCTCAGGTTTGGAACGGGAAGGAGTTAGATATCACATCTCATGTTATAGGAAGAGTCTCAGGTTTGGTATAAGCATTGAGATATCACATCTCTGCTATCGGAGGTGTCTCGGGATTGGGATGGGAAGGAATTGGATATCACATCTCATGCTATAGGAAGGGTATCAGGTTTGGAACGGGAAGGAGTTGGATATCCCATCTCATGTTATAGGACAGGTCTCAGGTTTGATATTAGAAGCATTGAGATATCACATCTCTGCTATTGGAAGGGTCTCAGGATTGGAATGGGAAGGACTTGGATATCAGAATTCATGTTATAGGAAGGGTCTCAGGTTTGGTATTAGAAGCATTGAGATATCACATCTCATGCTATAGGAAGGGTCTCAGGATTGAAATGGGAAGGACTTGGATATCACATCTCATGTTATAGGAAGGGTCTCAGGTTTGGTATTAGAAGCATTGAGATATCACATCTCATGTTATAGGAAGGGTCTCAGGAATGGAATGGGAAGGACTTGGATATCACATCTCATGATAAAGGAAGGGTCTAATGTTTGGAAGGGGAAGGATTTGGATATCACATCTCATGTTATTGGACCGGTCTCAGGTTTGGTATTAGAAGCATTGAGATATCAAGTCTCATGGTATAGGACGGGAGTTTGATATCACATCTCATGCCATGGTATGGGTCTTAGGTTTTGTAGAAGCATTGGGATATCACATCTCATGCTATCGGAAGGGTATCAGGATTGGTTTTGGAAGGAGTTGGATATCCCATCTCATGCTATAGGAAGGGTCTCAGGTTGGAATGGGAAGGAGTTGGATTTGACATCTCATGTTATAGGAAGGGTCTCAGGATTGGAATGGGAAGGACTTGGATATCACATCTCATGCTGTAGGAAGGCTCTCAGGTTTGGAAAGGGAAGGAGTTGGATATCACATTTCATGTTAGAGGTAGGATCTCAGGTTTGGTATTAGAGGCATTGAGATATCACATCTCATGCTATCAGAAGGGTATCAGGATTGGAATGGGAAGGAGTTGGATATCACATCTCATGCTAAAGGGAGGGTCTCAGGTTCGGAAGGGGAAGGATTTGGATATCACATCTCATGTTATAGGAAGGATCTCAGGTTTGGTATTAGAAGCATTGAGATATCACATCTCATGCTATCGGAAGGATCTCAGGTTTGGTATTAGAAGCATTGAGATATCACATCTCATGCTATAGGAAGGGTCTCAGGATTGGAATGGGAAGGAGTTGGATATCACATCTCATGATAAAAGGAAGGGTCTAAGGTTTGGAAGGGGAAGGATTTGGATATCACATCTCATGTTATAGGACGGGTCTCAGGTTTGGTATTAGAAGCATTGAGATATCAAGTCTCATGGTATAGGAAGGGTCTCAGAATTGGAATGGGAAGGAGTTGGATATCACATCTCAAGCTATAGGAAGGGTCTCAGGATTGGAATGGGAAGGAGTTTGATGTCACATCTTATGCCATAGTATGGGTCTCAGGTTTGGTAGAAGCATTGGGATATCACATCTCATGCTATTGGAAGGGTATCAGTATTGGATTTGGAAGGAGTTGGATATCCCATCTCATGCTATAGGAAGGGTCTCAGGTTGGAATGGGAAGGAGTTGGATATCACATTTCATGTTATAGGAAGGGTCTCAGGATTGGAATGGGAAGGACTTGGATATCATATCTCATGCTATAGGAAGGCTCTCAGGTTTGGAAGGGGAAGGAGTTGGATATCACATTTCATGTTAGAGGAAGGATCTCAGGTTTGGTATTAGAGGCCTTGAGATATCACATCTCATGCTATAGGAAGGGTCTCAGGATTGGAATGGGAAGGAGTTGGATATCACATCTCAAGCTATAGGAAGGGTCTCAGGTTTGGTATAAGCATTGAGATATCACATCTCATGCTATAGGAAGGGTCTCAGGATTGGAATGGGAAGGAGTTGGATATCACATCTCATGTTATAGGAAAGATCTCAGGTTTGGTATTAGAAGCATTGAGACATCACATCTCATGTTATAGGAAGGGTCTTAGGATTGGAATGGGAAGAAGTTGGATATCACATCTCATGCTATAGGAAGGGTCTCACGATTGGAATGGGAAGGAGTTGTATATGACATCTCATGCCATAGGAAGGGTCTCAGGTTTGGTATAAGCATTGAGATATCACATCACATGCTATATGAAGGGTCTCAGGATTGGAATGGGAAGGACTTGGATATCACATCTCATGCTATAGGCAGGGTCTCAGGTTTGGAAAGGGAAGGAGATGGATATCACATTTCATGTTAGAGGTAGGATCTCAGGTTTGGTATTAGAGGCATTGAGATATCACATCTCATGCTACCAGAAGGGTCTCAGGATTGGAATGGGAAGGAGTTGTATATCACATCTCATGCTAAAGGGAGGGTCTCAGGTTTGGAAGGGGAAGGATTTGGAAATCACATCTCATGTTATAGGAAGGATCTCAGGTTTGGTATTAGAAGCATTGAGATATCACATCTCATGCTATCGGAAGTATCTCAGGTTTGGTATTAGAGGCATTGAGATATCACATCTCATGCTATCATAAGGGTCTCAGGATTGGAATGGGAAGGAGTTGGATATCACATCTCTTGTTATAGGAAGGATCTCAGGTTTGGTATTAGAAGCATTGAGACATCACATCTCATGCTATAGGAAGGGTCTCAGGATTGGAATGGGAAGGAGTTGGATATCACATCTCATGCTATAGGAAGGGTCTCAGATTTGGTATAAGCATTGAGATATCACATCTCATGCTATAGGAAGGGTCTCAGGATTGGAATGGGAAGGAGTTGGATATCACATCTCATGCTATAGGAAGGGTCTCAGGTTTGGAACGGGAAGGAGTTAGATATCACATCTCATGTTATAGGAAGAGTCTCAGGTTTGGTATAAGCATTGAGATATCACATCTCTGCTATCGGAGGTGTCTCAGGATTGGGATGGGAAGGAATTGGATATCACATCTCATGCTATAGGAAGGGTATCAGGTTTGGAACGGGAAGGAGTTGGATATCCCATCTCATGTTATAGGACAGGTCTCAGGTTTGATATTAGAAGCATTGAGATATCACATCTCTGCTATTGGAAGGGTCTCAGGATTGGAATGGGAAGGACTTGGATATCAGAATTCATGTTATAGGAAGGGTCTCAGGTTTGGTATTAGAAGCATTGAGATATCACATCTCATGCTATAGGAAGGGTCTCAGGATTGAAATGGGAAGGACTTGGATATCACATCTCATGTTATAGGAAGGGTCTCAGGTTTGGTATTAGAAGCATTGAGATATCACATCTCATGCTATAGGAAGGGTCTCAGGAATGGAATGGGAAGGACTTGGATATCACATCTCATGATAAAGGAAGGGTCTAAGGTTTGAAAGGGGAAGGATTTGGATATCACATCTCATGTTATTGGACCGGTCTCAGGTTTGGTATTAGAAGCATTGAGATATCAAGTCTCATGGTATGGGACGGGAGTTTGATATCACATCTCATGCCATGGTATGGGTATCAGGTTTTGTAGAAGCATTGGGATATCACATCTCATGCTATCGGAAGGGTATCAGGATTGGATTTGGAAGGAGTTGGATATCCCATCTCATGCTATAGGAAGGGTCTCAGGTTGGAATGGGAAGGAGTTGGATATGACATCTCATGTTATAGGAAGGGTCTCAGGATTGGAATGGGAAGGACTTGGATATCACATCTCATGCTGTAGGAAGGATCTCAGGTTTGGTATTAGAAGCATTGAGATATCACATCTCATGCTATCGGAAGGATCTCAGGTTTGGTATTAGAAGCATTGAGATATCACATCTCATGCTATCAGAAGGGTATCAGGATTGGAATGGGAAGGAGTTGGATATCACATCTCATGCTAAAGGGAGGGTCTCAGGTTCAGAAGGGGAAGGATTTGGATATCACATCTCATGTTATAGGAAGGATCTCAGGTTTGGTATTAGAAGCATTGAGATATCACATCTCATGCTATCGGAAGGATCTCAGGTTTGGTATTAGAAGCATTGAGATATCACATCTCATGCTATAGGAAGGGTCTCAGGATTGGAATGGGAAGGACTTAGATATCACATCTCATGCTATAGGGAGGGTCTCAGTATTGATATTAGAAGCATTGAGATATCACATCTCAAGCTATCGGAAGGGTCTCAGGATTGGAATGGGAAGGAGTTGGATATCACACCTCATGCTATAGGAAGGGTCTCAGGTTAGGAACGGGAAGGAGTTGGATATCACATCTCATGTTATAGGAAGAGTCTCATGCTAAGACCTGATAGACCCTTCCTATAACATGAGATGGGAATATCCAACTCCTTCCCATTCCAATCCTGAGACCCTTCCGATAGCAGAGATGTGATATCTCAATGCTTATACCAAACCTGAGACCCTTCCTATAGCATGAGATGTGATATCCAACTCCTTCCCATTCCAATACTGAGACCCTTCCTATAGCATGAGATGTGATATCTCAATGCTTCTAATATCGAACTTGAGACCCTCCCTATAGCATGAGATGTGATATCCAAGTCCTTCCCATTCCAATCCTGAGACACTTCCTATAGCATGAGATGTGATATCTCAATGCTTCTAATACCAAACCTGAGACTCTTCCTATAACATGAGATGGGATATCCAACTCCTTCCCATTACAATCCTGAGACCCTTCCGAAAGCAAAGATGTGATATCTCAATGCTTATACCAAACCTGAGACCCTTCCTATGGCATGATATGTCATATACAGATCCTTCCCATTCCAATCCTGAGACCCTTCCTATAGCATGAGATGTGATATCTCAATGCTTATACCAAACCTAAAACCCTTCCTATAGCATGAGATGTGATATCCAACTCCTTCCCATTCCAATCCTGAGACCCTTCCTATAGCATGAGATGAGATATCCAATGGCTCTAATACCAAACCTGAGATCCTTCCTCTAACATTAAATGTGATATCCAACTCCTTCTCTTTCCAAACCTGAGAGCCTACCTATAGCATGAGATGTGATATCCAAGTCCTTCCCATTCCAATCCTTAGACCCTTCCTACAGCATGCAATATGATATCTCAATGATTCTAATAACAAACCTGAGACCCGTCCTATAACATGAGATGTGATATCCAACTCCTTCCCATTCCAATCCTGAGACACTTCCGATAGCAGAGATTTGATATCTCAATGCTCATACCAAACCTGAGACTCTTCCTATAACATGAGATGTGATATCCAACTCCTTCCTGTTCCAAACCTGAGACCCTTCCTATAGCATGAGATGTGATATCCAACTCCTTCCCATCCCAATCCTGAGACACTTCCGATTGCAGAGATTTGATATCTCAATGCTTATACCAAACCTGAGACTCTTCCTATAACATGAGATGTGATATCCAATTCCTTCCCGTTCCAAACCTGAGACCCTTCCTATAGCATGAGATGTGATATCCAACTCCTTCCCATTCCAATCCTGAGACCCTTATGATAGCATGAGATGTGATATCTCAATGCCTCTAATACCAAATCTGAGATTCTTCCGATAGCATGAGATGTGATATCTCAATGCTTCTTATACCAAACCTGAGATCCTTCCTATAACATGAGATGTGATATCCAAATCCTTCCCCTTCCAAACCTGAGACCCTCCCTTTAGCATGAGATGTGATATCCAACTCCTTCCCATTCCAACCTGAGACCCTTCCTATAGCATGAGATGGGATATCCAACTCCTTGGAATTCCAATCCTGATACCCTTCCGATAGCATGAGATTTGATATCCCAAAGCTTATACCAAACCTGAGACCCATACTATGGCATGAGATGTGATATCAAACTCCTTCCCATTCCAATCCTGAGACCCTTCCTATAGCTTGAGATGTGATATCCAACTCCTTCCCATTCCAATTCTGAGACCCTTCCTATACCATGAGACTTGATATCTCAATGCTTCTAATACCAAACCTGAGACCCGTCCTATAACATGAGATGTGATATCCAAATCCTTCCCCTTCCAAACCTTAGACCCTTCCTTTATCATGAGATGTGATATCCAACTCCTTCCCATTCCAATCCTGAGACCCTTCCGATATCATGAGATGTGATATCTCAATGCTTCTAATATCAAACTCGAGACCCTCCCTATAGCATGAGATGTGATATCCAAGTCCTTCCCATTCCAATCCTGAGACCCTTCCTATAGCATGAGATGTGATGTCTCAATGCTTCTAATACCAAACCTGAGACCCTTCCTATAACATGAGATGGGAATATCCAACTCCTTCCCATTCCAATCCTGAGACCCTTCCGATAGCAAACATGTGATATCTCAATGCTTATACCAAACCTGAGATCCTTCCTATAACATGAGATGTGATATCCAACTCCTTCCCATTCCAATCCTGAGACACTTCCTATAGCATGAGATGTGATATCTCACTGCTTATACCAAACCTGAGACCCTTCCTATAGCATGAGATGTGATATCCAACTCCTTCCCATTCCAATACTGAGACCCTTCCTATAGCATGAGATGTGATATCTCACTGCTTATACCAAACCTGAGACCCTTCCTATAGCATGAGATGTGATATCCAACTCCTTCCCATTCCAATACTGAGACCCTTCCTATAGCATGAGATGTGATATCTCAATGCTTCTAATACCAAACCTGAGACTCTTCCTATAACATGAGATGGGATATCCAACTCCTTCCCATTGCAATCCTGAGACCCTTCCGATAGCAGAGATGTGATATCTCAATGCTTATACCAAACCTGAGACCCTTCCTACGGCATGAGATGTCATATACAACTCCTTCCCATTCCAATCCTGAGACCCTTCCTATAGCATGAGATGTGATATCTCAATGCTTATACCAAACCTGAGACCCTTCCTATAGCATGAGATGTGATATCCAACTCCTTCCCATTCCAATCCTGAGACCCTTCCTATAGCATGAGATGTGATGTCTCAATGCTTCTAATACCAAACCTGAGATCCTTCCTATAACATGAGATGTGAAATCCAACTCCTTCCATTCCAATCCTGAGACCCTTCCTATAGCATGAGATGTGATATCTCAATGCTTATACTAAACCTGAGACCCTTCCTTTAGCATGAGATGTGATATCCAACTCCTTCCCATTCCAATCCTGAGACCCTTCCTATAGCATGAGATGTGATATCTCAATGCCTCTAATACCAAACCTGAGATCCTTCCTCTAACATGAAATGTGATATCCAACTCCTTCCCTTTCCAAACCTGAGAGCCTATCCATAGCATGAGATGTGATATCCAACTCCTTCCCATTCTAATCCTGAGACACTTCCGATAGCAGAGATGTGATATCTCAATGCTTATACCAAACCTGAGACCCTTCCTATAACATGAGATCGGATATCCAACTCCTTCCCGTTCCAAACCTGAGACCCTTCCTTTAGCATGAGATGTGATATCCAGCTCCTTCCCATTCCAAACCTGAGACACTTCCGATAGCATGAGATGTGATATCTCAATGCTTCTAATATCAAAAATGAGACCCTCCTTATAGCATGATATGTGATATCTAAGTCCTTCCCATTCCAATCTTGAGACCCTTCCTATAGCATGAGATGTGATATCTCAATGCTTCTACCAAACCTGAGACCGTTCCTTTAGCATGAGATGTGATATCCAACTGCTTCCCATTCCAATCCTGAGACCCTTCCTATAGCATGAGATGTGATATCTCAATGCTTATACCAAACCTGAGACCCTTCCTATAGCATGAGATGTGATATCCAACTCCTTCCCATTCCAATCCTGATACCCTTCCTATAACATGAGATGTGATGTCTCAATGCTTCTAATACCAAACCTGAGATCCTTCCGATAACATGAGATGTGATATCCAAATCCTTCCCCTTCCAAACCTGAGACCCTCCCTTTAGCATGAGATGTGATATCCAACTCCTTCCCATTCCAATCCTGAGAACCTTCTGATAGCATGAGATGTGATACCTCAATGCTTCTAATACCAAACCTGAGATCCTTCCGATAACATGAGATGTGATATCCAAATCCTTCCCCTTCCAAACCTGAGACCCTCCCTTTAGCATGAGATGTGATATCCAACTCCTTCCCATTCCAATCCTGAGAACCTTCTGATAGCATGAGATGTGATATCTCAATGCTTCTAATACCAAACCTGAGATCCTTCCTATAACATGAGATGTGATATCCAAATCCTTCCCCTTCCAAACCTGAGACCCTCACTTTAGCATGAGATGTGATATCCAACTCCTTCCCATTCCAATCCTGAGACCCTTCTGATAGCATGAGATGTGATATCTCAATGCCTCTTATACCAAACCTGAGATCCTACCTCTAACATGAAATGTGATATCCAACTCTTTCCCCTTCCAAACCTGAGAGCCTTCCTATAGCATGAGATGTGATATCCAAGTCCTTCCCATTCCAATCCTGAGACCCTTCCTATAACATGAGATGTGATATCCAACTCCTTCCCATTCCAACCTGAGACCCTTCCTATAGCATGAGATGGGATATCCCAATGCTTATACCAAACCTGAGACCCATACTATGGCATGAGATGTGATATCAAACTCCTTCCCATTCCAATCCTGACACCCTTCCTATAGCTTGAGATGTGATATCCAACTCCTTCCCATTCCAATTCTGAGACCCTTCCTATACCATGAGACTTGATATCTCAATGCTTCTAATACCAAACCTGAGACCGGTCCTATAACATGAGATGTGATATCCAAATCCTTCCCCTTCCAAACCTTAGACCCTTCTTTTATCATGAGATGTGATATCCAACTCCTTCCCATTCCAATCCTGAGATCCTTCCGATATCATGAGATGTGATATCTCAATGCTTCTAATATCAAACTTGAGACCCTCCCTATAGCATGAGATGTGATATCCAAGTCCTTCCCATTGCAATCCTGAGACCCTTCCTATAGCATGAGATGTGATATCTCAATGCTTCTAATATCAAACTTGAGACACTCCCTATAGCATGAGATGTGATATCCAAGTCCTTCCCATTCCAATCCTAAGACACTTCCTATAGCATGAGACTTGATATCTCAATGCTTCTAATACCAAACCTGAGACCGGTCTTATAACATGAGATGTGATATCCAAATCCTTCCCCTTCCAAACCTTAGACCCTTCTTTTATCATGAGATGTGATATCCAACTCCTTCCCATTCCAATCCTGAGATCCTTCCGATATCATGAGATGTGATATCTCAATGCTTCTAATATCAAACTTGAGACCCTTCCTATAGCATGAGATGTGATGTCGTAATGCTTCAAATACCAAACCTGAGACCCTTCCTATAACATGAGACCGGAATATCCAACTCCTTCCCATTCCAATCCTGAGACCCTTCCGATAGCAGAGATGTGATATCTCAATGCTTATACCAAAACTGAGATCCTTCCTATAACATGAGATGTGATATCCAACTCCTTCCCATTCCAATCCTGAGACACTTCCTATAGCATGAGATGTGATATCTCACTGCTTATACCAAACCTGCGACCCTTCCTATAGCTTGAGATGTGATATCCAACTCCTTCCCATTCCAATCCTGAGACCCTTCCTATAGCATGAGATGTGATATCTCAATGCTTCTAATATCAAACTTGAGACACTCCCTATAGCATGAGATGTGATATCCAAGTCCTTCCCATTCCAATCCTAAGACACTTCCTATAGCATGAGATGTGATGTCTCAATGCTTCTAATACCAAACCTGAGATCCTTTCTATAACATGAGATGTGATATCCAACTTCTTCCATTCCAATCCTGAGACCCTTCCTATAGCATGAGATGTGATATCTCAATGCTTATACCAAACCTGAGACTCTTCCTATAACATGAGATGTGATATCCAACTCATTCCCATTCCAATCCTGAGACCCTTCCTATAGCATGAGATGTGATATCTCAATGCCTCTAATGCCAAACCTGAGATCCTTCCTCTAACATGAAATGTGATATCCAACTCCTTCCCTTTCCAAACCTGAGAGCCTATCCATAGCATGAGATGTGATATCCAAGTCCTTCCCATTCCAATCCTTAGACCCTTCCTACAGCATGCAATATGATATCTCAATGATTCTAATAACAATCCTGAGACCCGTCCTATAACATGAGATGGGATATCCAACTCAATCCCATTCCAATCCTGAGACTCTTCCGATAGCAGATTTGTGATATCTCAATGCTTATACCAAACCTGAGACCCTTCCTATAACATGAGATCGGATATCCAACTCCTTCCCGTTCCAAACCTGAGACCCTTCCTTTAGCATGAGATGTGATATCCAGCTCCTTCCCATTCCAATCCTGAGACACTTCCGATAGCATGAGATGTGATATCTCAATGCTTCTAATATCAAAACTGAGACCCTCCCTATAGCATGATATGTGATATCTAAGTCCTTCCCATTCCAATCCTGAGACCCTTCCTATAGCATGAGATGTGATATCTCAATGCTTCTACCAAACCTGAGACCCTTCCTTTAGCATGAGATGTGATATCCAACTCCTTCCCATTCCAACACTGAGACCCTTCCTATAGCATGAGATGTGATATCTCAATACTTCTAATACCAAACCTGAGATCCTTCCGATAACATGAGATGTGATATCCAAATCCTTCCCCTTCCAAACCTGAGACCCTCCCTTTAGCATGAGATGGGATATCCAACTCCTTCCCATTCCAATCCTGAGAACCTTCTGATAGCATGAGATGTGATATCTCAATGCTTCTAATACCAAACCTGAGATCCTTCCGATAGCATGAGATGTGATATCTCAATGCTTCTAATACCAAACCTGAGATCCTTCCTATAACATGAGATGTGATATCCAAATCCTTCCCCTTCCAAACCTGAGACCCTCCCTTTAGCATGAGATGTGATATCCAACTCCTTCCCATTCCAATCCTGAGACCCTTCTGATAGCATGAGATGTGATATCTCATTGCCTCTAATACCAAACCTGAGATCCTACCTCTAACATGAAATGTGATATCCAACTCTTTCCCCTTCCAAACCTGAGAGCCTTCCTATAGCATGAGATGTGATATCCAAGTCCTTCCCATTCCAATCCTGAGACCCTTCCTATAACATGAGATGTGATATCCAACTCCTTCCAATTCCAACCTGAGACCCTACCTATAGCATGAGATGTGATATCTCAATGCTTCTACCAAACCTGAGACCCTTCCTTTAGCATGAGATGTGATATCCAACTCGTTCCCATTCCAATCCTGAGACCCATCCTATAGCATGAGATGTGATATCTCAATACTTCTAATACCAAACCTGAGATCCTTCCGATAACATGAGATGTGATATCCAAATCCTTCCCCTTCCAAACCTGAGACCCTCCCTTTAGCATGAGATGTGATATCTAAGTCCTTCCCATTCCAATCCTGAGACCCTTCCTATAGCATGAGATGTGATATCTCAATGCTTCTACCAAACCTGAGACCCTTCCTTTAGCATGAGATGTGATATCCAACTCGTTCCCATTCCAATCCTGAGACCCATCCTATAGCATGAGATGTGATATCTCAATACTTCTAATACCAAACCTGAGATCCTTCCGATAACATGAGATGTGATATCCAAATCCTTCCCCTTCCAAACCTGAGACCCTCCCTTTAGCATGAGATGTGATATCCAACTCATTCCCATTCCTATCCTGAGACCCTTCTGATAGCATGAGATGTGATATCTCAATGCTTCTAATACCAAACCTGAGATCCTTCCTATAACATGAGATGTGATATCCAAATCCTTCCCCTTCCAAACCTGAGACCCTCCCTTTAGCATGAGATGTGATATCCAACTCCTTCCCATTCCAATCCTGAGACCCTTCTGATAGCATGAGATGTGATA
This sequence comes from Ambystoma mexicanum, assembly GCF_040938575.1. Lineage (NCBI taxonomy): Eukaryota > Metazoa > Chordata > Amphibia > Caudata > Ambystomatidae > Ambystoma > Ambystoma mexicanum. The sequence goes on from NC_090936.1 coordinate 348,072,540, forward strand.
TCTCAATGCCTCTAATACCAAACCTGAGATCCTACCTCTAACATGAAATGTGATATCCAACTCTTTCCCCTTCCAAACCTGAGAGCCTTCCTATAGCATGAGATGTGATATCCAAGTCCTTCCCATTCCAATCATGAGACCCTTCCTATAACATGAGATGGGATATCCAACTCCTTCCCATTCCAATCCTGAGACCCTTCCGATAGCAGAGATGTGATATCTCAATGCTTATACCAAACCTGAGACCCTTCCTACGGCATGAGATGTCATATACAACTCCTTCCCATTCCAATCCTGAGACCCTTCCTATAGCATGAGATGTGATGTCTCAATGCTTCCAATACCAAACCTGAGATCCTTCCTATAACATGAGATGTGATATCCAACTCCTTCCCATTCCAATCCTGAGACCCTTCCTATAGCATGAGATGTGATATCTCAATGCTTATACCAAACCTGAGACCCTTCCTATAGCATGAGATGTGATATCCAACTCCTTCCCATTCCAATCCTGAGACCCTTCCTATAGCATGAGATGTGATATCTCAATGCTTCTAATACCAAACCTGAGACTCTTCCTATAACATGAGATGGGATATCCAACTCCTTCCCATTCCAATCCTGAGACCCTTACGATATCAGAGATGTGATATCTCAATGCTTATACCAAACCTGAGACCCTTCCTACGGCATGAGATGTCATATACAACTCCTTCCCATTCCAATCCTGAGACCCTTCCTATAGCATGAGATGTGATATCTCAATGCTTATATCAAACCTGAGACCCTTCATATAGCATGAGATGTGATATCCAACTCCTTCCCATTCCAATCCTGAGACCCTTCCTATAGCATGAGATGTGATGTCTCAATGCTTCTAATACCAAACCTGAGATCCTTCCTAAAACATGAGATGTGATATCCAACTCCTTCCATTCCAATCCTGAGACCCTTCCTATGGCATGAGATGTGATATCTCAATGCTTCTAATATCAAACTTGAGACCCTCCCTATAGCATGAGATGTGATATCCAAGTCCTTCCCATTCCAATCCTGAGACACTTCCTATAGCATGAGATGTGATATCTCAATGCTTCTAATACCAAACCTGAGACCCTTCCTACGGCATGAGATGTCATATACAACTCCTTCCCATTCCAATCCTGAGACCCTTCCTATAGCATGAGATGTGATGTCTCAATGCTTCTAATACCAAACCTGAGATCCTTCCTATAACATGAGATGTGATATCCAACTCCTTCCCATTCCAATCCTGAGACCCTTCCTATAGCATGAGATGTGATATCTCAATGCTTATACCAAACCTGAGACCCTTCCTATAGCATGAGATGTGATATCCAACTCCTTCCCATTCCAATCCTGAGACCCTTCCTATAGCATGAGATGTGATATCTCAATGCTTCTAATACCAAACCTGAGACTCTTCCTATAACATGAGATGGGATATCCAACTCCTTCCCATTCCAATCCTGAGACCCTTACGATATCAGAGATGTGATATCTCAATGCTTATACCAAACCTGAGACCCTTCCTACGGCATGAGATGTCATATACAACTCCTTCCCATTCCAATCCTGAGACCCTTCCTATAGCATGAGATGTGATATCTCAATGCTTATATCAAACCTGAGACCCTTCATATAGCATGAGATGTGATATCCAACTCCTTCCCATTCCAATCCTGAGACCCTTCCTATAGCATGAGATGTGATGTCTCAATGCTTCTAATACCAAACCTGAGATCCTTCCTAAAACATGAGATGTGATATCCAACTCCTTCCATTCCAATCCTGAGACCCTTCCTATGGCATGAGATGTGATATCTCAATGCTTCTAATATCAAACTTGAGACCCTCCCTATAGCATGAGATGTGATATCCAAGTCCTTCCCATTCCAATCCTGAGACACTTCCTATAGCATGAGATGTGATATCTCAATGCTTCTAATACCAAACCTGAGACTCTTCCTATAACATGAGATGGGATATCCAACTCCTTCCCATTCCAATCCTGAGACCCTTCCAAAAGCATAGATGTGATATCTCAATGCTTATACCAAACCTGAGCCCCTTCCTATGGCATGAGATGTCATATACATATCCTTCCCATTCCAATCCTGAGACCCTTCCTATAGCATGAGATGTGATATCTCAATGCTTATACCAAACCTGAGACCCTTCCTATAGCATGAGATGTGATATCTAACTCCTTCCCATTCCAATCCTGAGACCCTTCCTATAGCATGAGATGTGATATCTCAATGCCTCTAATACCAAACCTGAGATCCTTCCTCTAACATGAAATGTGATATCCAACTCCTTCCCTTTCCAAACCTGAGAGCCTACCTATAGCATGACATGTGATATCCAAGTCCTTCCAATTCCAATCCTTAGACCCTTCCTATAGCATGCAATATGATATCTCAATGATTCTAATAACAAACCTGAGACCCGTCCTATAACATGAGATGGGATATCCAACTCCTTCCCATTCCAATCTTGAGACCCTTCCGATAGCAGAGATGTGATATCTCAATGCTTATACCAAACCTGAGACCCTTCCTACGGCATGAGATGTCATATACAACTCCTTCCCATTCCAATCCTGAGACCCTTCCTATAGCATGAGATGTGATGTCTCAATGCTTCTAATACCAAACCTGAGATCCTTCCTATAACATGAGATGTGTTATCCAACTCCTTCCATTCCAATCCTGAGACCCTTCCTATAGCATGAGATGTGATATCTCAATGCTTCTAATATCAAACTTGAGACCCTCCCTATAGCATGAGATGTGATATCCAATTCCTTCCCATTCCAATCCTGAGACACTTCCTATAGCATGAGATGTGATATCTCAATGCTTCTAATACCAAACCTGAGACTCTTCCTATAACATGAGATGGGATATCCAACTCCTTCCGATTCCAATCCTGAGACCCTTCCAAAAGCAGAGATGTGATATCTCAATGCTTATACCAAACCTGAGACCCTTCCTATGGCATGAGATGTCATATACATATCCTTCCCATTCCAATCCTGAGACCCTTCCTATAGCATGAGATGTGATATCTCAATGCTTATACCAAACCTGAGATCCTTCCTCTAACATGAAATGTGATATCTAACTCCTTCCCTTTCCAAACCTGAGAGCCTACCTATAGCATGAGATGTGATATCCAAGTCCTTCCCATTCCAATCCTTAGACCCTTCCTATAGCATGCAATATGATATCTCAATGATTCTAATAACAAACCTGAGACCCGTCCTATAACATGAGATGGGATATCCAACTCCTTCCCATTCCAATCCTGAGACACTTCCGATAGCAGAGATGTGATATCTCAATGCTTATACCAAACCTGAGACCCTTCCTATAACATGAGATGTGATATCCAACTCCTTCCCATTCCAAACCTGAGACCCTTCCTATAGCATATGTGATATCCAACTCCTTCCAATTCCAAACATGAGACCCTTCCCATAGCAAGAATGTAATATCCAACTCCTTCCCATTCCAATCCTGAGACCATTCCTATAGCATGAGATGTGATATCTCAATGCTTCTTATACCAAACCTGAGATCCTTCCTATGACATGAGATGTGATATCCAATTCCTTCCCATTCCAAACCTGAGACCCTTCCTACAGCATGCGATGTGATATCTCAATGCTTCTAATACCAAACCTGAGACCAGTCCTATAACATGAGATGGGATATCCAACTCCTTCCCGTTCCAATCCTGAGACACTTCCGATTGCAGAGATGTGATATCTCAATGCTTATACCAAACCTGAGACTCTTCCTATAACATGAGATGTGATATCCAACTCCTTCCCGTTCCAAACCTGAGACCCTTCCTATAGCATGAGATGTGATATCCAAATCCTTCCCATCCCAATCCTGAGACACTTCCGATTGCAGAGATGTGATATCTCAATGCTTATACCAAACCTGAGACACTTCCTATAACATGAGATGTGATATCCAACTCCTTCCCGTTCCAAACCTGAGACCCTTCCTATAGCATGAGATGTGATATCCAACTCATTCCCATTCCAATCCTGAGACCCTTCCGATAGCATGAGATGTGATATCTCAATGCCTCTAATACCAAACCTGAGATCCTTCCTATAACATGTGATGTGATATTCAAATCCTTCCCCTTCCAAACCTGAGACCCTCCCTTTAGCATGAGATGTGATATCCAACTCCTTCCCATTCCAATCCTGAGACCCTTATGATAGCATGAGATGTGATATCTCAATGCCTCTAATACCAAACCTGAGATACTTCCGATAGCATGAGATGTGATATCTCAATGCTTCTCATACCAAACCTGAGATCCTTCCTATAACATGAGATGTGATATCCAAATCCTTCCCCTGCCAAACCTGAGACCCTCCCTTTAGCATGAGATGTGATATCCAACTCCTTCCCATTCCAATCCTGAGACCCTTCGGATAGCATGAGATGTGATATCTCAATGCCTCTAATACCAAACCTGAGATCCTACCTCTAACATGAAATGTGACATCCAACTCCTTCCCTTTCCAAACCTGAGACCCTGGCTATAGCATGAGATGTGATATCCAAGTCCTTCCCATTCCAATCCTGAGACCCTTCCTATAGCATGAGATGTGATATCTCAATGCTTATACCAAACCTGAGACCCTTGCTATAGCATGAGATGTGATATCCAACTTCTTCCCATTCCAATCATGAGACCCTTCCTATAACATGAGATGTGATGTCTCAATGCTTCTAATACCAAACCTGAGATCTTTCCTATAACATGAGATGTGATATCCAACTCCTTCCCATCCTAATCCTGAGACACTTCCGATTGCAGAGATGTGATGTCTCAATGCTTCTAATACCAAACCTGAGATCTTTCCTTAAACATGAGATGTGATATCCAACTCCTTCCCGTTCCAAACCTGAGACCCTTCCTATAGCATGAGATGTGATATCCAACTCCTTCCCATTCCAATCCTGAGACCATTCCGATAGCATGAGATGTGATATCTCAATGCTTCTAATACCAAACCTGAGATCCTTCCTATAACATGTGATGTGATATTCAAATCCTTCCCCTTCCAAACCTGAGACCCTCCCTTTAGCATGAGATGTGATATCCAACTCCTTCCCATTCCAATCCTGAGACCCTTACGATAGCATGAGATGTGATATCTCAATGCCTCCAATACCAAACCTGATATACTTCCGATAGCATGAGATGTGATATCTCAATGCTTCTAATACAAAACCTGAGATCCTTCCTATAACATGAGATGTGATATCCAAATACTTCCCCTTCCAAACCTGAGACCCTCCCTTTAGCATGAGATGTGATATCCAACTCCTTCCCATTCCAATCCTGAGACCCTTCTGATAGCATGAGATGTGATATCTCAATGCCTCTAATACCAAACCTGAGATCCTACCTCTAACATGAAATGTGATATCCAACTCCTTCCCTATCCAAACCTGAGACCCTGCCTATAGCATGAGATGTGATATCCAAGTCCTTCCCATTCCAATCCTGAGACCCTTCCTATAGCATGAGATGTGATATCTCAATGCTTATACCAAACCTGAGACCCTTCCTATAGCATGAGATGTGATATCCAACTTCTTCCAATTCCAATCATGAGACCCTTCCTATAACATGAGATGTGATGTCTCAATGCTTCTAATATCAAACCTGAGATCTTTCCTATAACATGAGATGTGATATCCAACTCCTTCCCATCCTAATCCTGAGACACTTCCGATTGCAGAGATGTGATGTCTCAATGCTTCTAATACCAAACCTGAGATCTTTCCTTAAACATGAGATGTGATATCCAACTCCTTCCCGTTCCAAACCTGAGACCCTTCCTATAGCATGAGATGTGATATCCAACTCCTTCCCATTCCAATCCTGAGACCATTCCGATAGCATGAGATGTGATATCTCAATGCTTCTAATACCAAACCTGAGATCCTTCCTATAACATGTGATGTGATATTCAAATCCTTCCCCTTCCAAACCTGAGACCCTCCCTTTAGCATGAGATGTGATATCCAACTCCTTCCCATTCCAATCCTGAGACCCTTACGATAGCATGAGATGTGATATCTCAATGCCTCCAATACCAAACCTGATATACTTCCGATAGCATGAGATGTGATATCTCAATGCTTCTAATACAAAACCTGAGATCCTTCCTATAACATGAGATGTGATATCCAAATCCTTCCCCTTCCAAACCTGAGACCCTCCCTTTAGCATGAGATGTGATATCCAACTTCTTCCCATTCCAATCATGAGACCCTTCCTATAACATGAGATGTGATGTCTCAATGCTTCTAATACCAAACCTGAGATCTTTCCTATAACATGAGTTGTGATATCCAACTTCTTCCCATTCCAATCATGAGACCCTTCCTATAACATGAGATGTGATGTCTCAATGCTTCTAATACCAAACCTGAGATCCTTCCTATAACATGTGATGTGATATTCAAATCCTTCCCTTTCCAAACCTGAGACCCTCCCTTTAGCATGAGAGGTGATATCCAACTCCTTCCCATTCCAATCCTGAGACCCTTACGATAGCATGAGATGTGATATCTCAATGCCTCCAATACCAAACCTGATATACTTCCGATAGCATGAGATGTGATATCTCAATGCTTCTAATACAAAACCTGAGATCCTTCCTATAACATGTGATGTGATATTCAAATCCTTCCCCTTCCAAACCTGAGACCCTCCCTTTAGCATGAGATGTGATATCCAACTCCTTCCCATTCCAATCCTGAGACCCTTCTGATAGCATGAGATGTGATAGCTCAATGCCTCTAATACCAAACCTGAGATCCTACCTCTAACATGAAATGTGATATCCAACTCCTTCCCTTTCCAAACCTGAGACCCTGCCTATAGCATGAGATGTGATATCCAACTCCTTCCCATTCCAATCCTGAGACCCTTCCTATAGCATGAGATGTGATATCTCAATGCCTCTAATACCAAACCTGAGATCCTTCCTCTAACATGAAATGTGATATCCAACTCCTTCCCTTTCCAAACCTGAGAGCCTATCCATAGCATGAGATGTGATATCCAAGTCCTTCCCATTCCAATCCTTAGACCCTTCCTACAGCATGCAATATGATATCTCAATGATTCTAATAACAATCCTGAGACCCGTCCTATAACATGAGATGGGATATCCAACTCCTTCCCATCCCAATCCTGAGACACTTCCGATTGCAGAGATGTGATATCTCAATGCTTATACCAAACCTGAGACTCTTCCTATAACGTGAGATGTGATATCTGTTAGGAAAGATTTAATAATTGTAGGTAATTTTCCTTCCATGTGGCAACCCCTAAACTTTTTGCTGTTGTTTTTCACCTTGTTCTCGACTTTGCCAGAGAAGTGCAGCCTTCTGCCGCACTCCTCTGGGCTTTCGCTCCTTTCTTACGGGGAAACTGACATGCCCTTAAGACAGTCAGTACCGGGAAACGCTGTTTTCCGTAGTTTCTTTTATCATGTTGCGGCTTTCGTGCAACATGACACAAGAGGGCACTGTAAGCTAAGTTGCTGCTCTCTTGGGATTCTAGCCTTCTACAGGCCCTAGATACTCTTTCAGGATTGTAACTGATCGGTGCAAGTGATTCACGGACGGGAATGGTGGCAGCGATCGTTTCTTGTGTTTTGAGCTCCTTTTGGCGTTCTAAGCACGTTTCTCGCACTTAACCCAAAATGGTGGCCTGGCTCCCAAAATGGCCAGACCACGAGGCTCCTTTGTCCTGTCCGCTGACCGTCTTGCTCCCTTCACCTTCCCCAGGTCAAGCCGACCCGGGGCCTTCCTTATTTGGGCATGTACTTTCCCGCGAAACACGGATGCTTTCGCGGGCTTCTACATGTCTTGTGTGTGCCTCCAGTATGTGGGCTGGGATGTCTGGTCCCGTGTGAATGCCTGGGACCACCGTGGTCCGTGATTTGTCCACGAATGGTGTGAGTGTTGATGAGCGGATCTCCCATTGGGTCCCCACCGTTTTGGCGCGAAGGGAACCGTGGATAAGAGGGGGCTGGAAACACCACTACCATGTCGATCTCCTGAGTTCTCACGAACGAAGGAATACAGGAGCCAAGTATCCTGCAACCAAGAGGCTGAACCGAGGAATCGCTGGTGACCCGCTGAGGGACTGCTCCTCTGCACTGCTGTCGCCTTGTGAAACCCTTTTCACCTTTGATCGAACCAGAAGGCCTGTACTAGTACTTCGACCCTTGGAATAGCGGGGACAGCTATTCTCGGCATCCTCACCATCTCCTGCTAGTAAGCCTTCGGAAGCGTCTCTGGGCCATCCAGCAGACTGACCAGCCTACACAGGAGTCTTGCTCTGTAACCGCCACCAGGTTGTGTAGTATATCGAGTCCTTGTCACTCTCACACGATTCGTACACTTGGCGTTCCCAGGTCTGAAGTGAGTAGTGTACATTTGGCTCAGATACACACGGCCGCTCCGTTGCCCTGCTGTGGTAACAAACTGTGTGGGTTCCTTCGTTTGGGACGTCTTTTACTCAACTCTGTTGCTGCAGACTCAACACGACGACGAGACGTCCCCTGCTCTTCTGAACCTGCCAGCGACTGAAACTGACGCGGAGAAGCCTGGTCTGCTTGCATCGGGGTCCGGTGAGTACCATAGCTAGGAACTGGTCGCCCTCCTGCAGGAGCCCATAGCTTTTCCCCGCTGTGTCAAAACAGCACGCCTTTCCGTACTCGCGCTCTGCTTCTGCCCACAGTGGAGGCTGCGCTTGAGTCGCGGAACACTGTTGTTCTTCGTTTGTGCACTAAACTGAACTGCCTGATCTCCCTCGAAGAGACTCCCCTTTTGCCCGTTGGCACCAGCGTGTGCAGGTACTTTTGAGCACAAGGCTCTACTCTTCGTAGGGCTCGGACTTCCTTTTAGTTAGGTGCCTCTGAAGGCGGACTGGGTCTAAGCATTATTTCGCACTGCCTGTTTTCCTTCCCTTTTAGGTGGACTACACATTTCGTGCATCTAACGCTTGAGACTTGTTTGTATTTGTATATATATTGTATTGGTATGGTATGTGTTGGTTTACTAGAGTTGTATTGTGATTTCTCGCTACGGTCATTGTTTTAAAGGCCTTGGAATAAATGTGTATATATTTTTAATATAGCACCTGTTTGGAGTAGTTTGTAAGTGTCCTTGCTTTGTGTGCTCATTGCAGGCTTTCAGTCACCCTCACCCCTCTTGAGACCTAGTCTTGACCGCCGCGATCGCTACCTTGATTGGTCTGGCTTGTCCAGAGGTTACCCTGTTCCAAGTAATTAGGTTGGCCTTCTGAACTTCTGCGCCACCAGGACAGAGTTCAGAAATCCGTCTTAACAAATTGGTGTACAGCGGTGGGATACGACTGAAGGTATCCAGTGTTGCGCACGAACTAAGGCATTTCAAGTTATTCCTACCAGGACACGTAGTGAATTGTTGTAGTATAACTTTAAAAAGGCCATAGTCCTATCTAACAGTATTGAAACAAATACCTTGTTAACTTTAAATGCTTCCAAATCAGAAACATTGAAAAAAATGTGTGCGGAGAGAGGTGTTTCCTCTCAAGGCACGAAATTGGATATGATCCAAAGAATCGTGGCGTGGCAAGAAGTGCAGCTTGACGCTATAACTTCTGAGGACAGTGCGGAAGGAGGTGGGGCTGCTCTCACTGGTAGAACCAACGGTTCTGCCGCTGCACTGATCCACCGCGACCACGAGGACAGGGAGGATGAGATGTCTAATGTTTCCTCTGCCAGTGTTGATGGGGAGGCTATGCTTGAATTCAAGAAGCAAGAGCTGCGGTTTAGGCAGAAGGAGCTTGAATTCAGCATAGCCAAACTAAAAATTGAACAGTCAGAAAAACAGAAAGACAGGGATCACCAGTTGGAACTGGCCAAGCTTCAGGTTGCAAATGGGTCCAAGGGTCCTGGACATGGGTCTGGGGCCTCCTCTCATCCACGGTTTCCGAAAGATCTGGTCATTGTGTATGAGGAAAGGAATGACATTATGGACTGGATGAATGCGTTTGAGTATGCATGCGAAGTTCAACAAGTTGACAATGCTGATAAGATTGCCTGGTTACTCAGCAGACTGCCCCATTCTGGCTGTAGTGCCATTATGGAAATGTCGAAGGCTGAGCAAGCTGATTTCGCAATGTTAAAGCAAACTCTCATTTTAAAGTTTGGGAAGACTCCGGCCCAATATTTGAAACGATTCATAGAGTATAAGAAAAAGGAAGGTGGTACTTGGGTATCATATGTCACTGAATCCTTGAAAAACTTAACTGGCTGGGTTGAAGGTTATAAGGTTTCTACCTTCGAAGGCATGATAAATCTTGTCATGCTGGAACACATTTTTGCATCTTCTTCCCCGGAGCTTAAGCAGCATTTGGCCGATTCGAAGGAGATAGATCCTAAGAAGCTGGCCATTGCAGCAGACTTATGGGTGTCACATCAAGTGTCCCATAAGGACAAAACTCATCCTGGTAAGCAGGAGGAAGGGAAAAAGTCCAAAGATATGGAGGGTGGAGAATCTGATAAATCTTCTTCTCAAAAGGGCCACAAAAAGAAAAATAAGGGTAAGACACAAGAGAACTCACAGGGTAGTGGTGGTCAGCCTCCGAAACAGAACTCTGGTTACAATAAGCCTCCCTATGTAAACAGACCCAATGGATCTTGTTTTGCTTGTGGAGCAACTGACCACGTGAAGGGGGATCCCCGGTGTAAGGTTTGACCTTTGGGGGTCCACTCCGCTAATCTGGCCTTCTCCTCCTACGAGGAAGAAGAGATTACAGGAGCATACTTCTCCTCAGACTCATTTCCCAGCGGGATAGAGGCTGAGGTAGTTTTAGTTTCCCTGGGTTCCTGGGAGCCTAAAGTCGCAGAGGCTTATGCTAGGATTACAGATAATACCAAGCACTACTTTAAAGACAGTGTGCTGATCAATGGAGTAGATACTCCAGCTCTTAGGGATAGTGGGTGCAGTCGAACTGTAGTGGATTCTACCTTGGTAGACTCAGAGGAAGTTGCCAGAGCTACTCTGATGCCCACTAAGTTGGCTGACGGCCCACTCCGTATGTTCCCAGTAATACCTGTAAATCTTACTTTAAATGGTACAGCAGTCAGGATTCCAGTGAGCATTCAGAGAAACGTCCCGGGAAAGGTCTTGTTAGGTAATGATCTCAGAGCTTTAGGGCTCGTAGGAGACACTGCCGAAAGACCCTACACACGGTCTCAAGCACGGGCAGCATTGGCCAAGACCAATACGCCGCCCCAGCCGAAGGGGAAACCCAAGGCGAAAGGAGTCAACAAGTCAAGACGAGGGAAAGAGAATATTCCCCCGAGCTCGCCTACCACTGCGGTGGAGGAAGTTGGTCAATCGCCCGGGCCTGACGAGGAGGTGGCGATGCCTGAAGTATTTGACTCCAACGACCATCCTGAACTAAAAGACTTGTTAGTTGAAGGAGGTCCTGATAGGGACGAATTCAGTAAAGGCCAACGTGAGTGCCCATCTCTGGAAGGCCTAAGGAGACAGGCCTGCTCCCAGCTTGAGGGTGAACCTCCTGGGACGCATAGGATTTATTGGGAAGGTGGACTCCTGTATAGTGAGCCCACAGAGTCTACAGAAGGAGACCATAGGAGGTTGGTGGTTCCCCTTGCTGTTAGGCCCTTCCTCCTGCAGTTGACGCATGAAGTGCTCCTTGCTGGTCACCTTGGTATTAAGAGGAGCAAGCAAAGGTTATCCATGCACTTCTACTGGCCCAAGATGGGGGTGCAAGTAGAAAGTCACTACAGGAGTTGTGCCTCCTGCCAGTTATCTGGTAAGGTTGGCTCGACAATCCAAGCTCCGTTGGTACCACTCCCAGTTGTGGGGGTACCATTTGAAAGGGTAGGGATCGACATCGTTGGTCCCCTTGACCCGCAAACATCCTCGGGCAATAGGTTTATCCTGGTGCTGGTCGACCATGCAACCAGATATCCTGAGGCCATCCCATTGAAATCTGTAACTGCCAAGTCAGTTGCAAAAGCTTTACTTGGCATATTTACTAGGGTTGGCTTCCCTAAAGAAGTTGTGTCAGATCGTGGCAGCAACTTTATTTCGAAGTATATGCAGGCTATGTGGAAAGAATGTGGGGTCACCTACAAGTTCTCTTCTGCATACCACCCCCAGACCAATGGTCTGGTGGAACGTTTCAACAGAACGTTAGAAAAGCATGATTGGGGCTCTGGAGAAGCTTCAGAGAAGACAATGGGATCTTCTTTTACCATGCTTACTGTTTGCCTACCGAGAGGTACCACAGGAGGGTGTTGGCTTCAGCCCCTTCAAACTTCTGTTTGGTCATCCTGTACGGGGACCCTTAGCCATAGTCAAAGAGGGATGGGAGATGCCCACTCCCCCTGTTACTACCAACGTAGTTGATTATGTGCTAGGGCTCAAAAAACGGATGGTACTTCTGATGGGCTTGGCTAGTGATAAATTGAAGGCAGGACAAGCACTGGTGAAACATTGGTACGACCAGAAAGCTTCCCTCATCAACTTTACACCTGGTCAGCAAGTCCTGATCATGAATCCCATAAGGCCTTGAGCTTTACAGGACAAATGGTCAGGCCCTTACACAGTGGTGGAGCCCCTGGGTGAGGTTAACTATTTAGTGGACCTTGGAAGGCCTGGACAGGCTCCAAAAGTGTTTCACGTGAATAGGCTGAAGGCTTTCGTCCCAAGAGTCGAAATCGCAGCACTGTTACTGGCTTCAGATGTTGAGGAAGAGGAGTCTGAACCTCTCCCCGACCTGTTCCAAAGCGGTCCTTCAGATAGCTCCTTTGAGGGTGTCCGAGGGGCCCCTCACCTGACTTCTGATCAGCAGGCTGAGGTGAAAAGTTTGCTTAGGCAGTTTTCCCCCCTGTTTTCACAGTCGCCTGGTTTGACACCTTGGTGCAAACATAACATAGACACAGGAGACAGTGTACCTACCAAAAGTAGGGGATACAGGATGTTAGACAAAGTACGGTCTCATATTAAGACCGAGGTCAACAAGATGTTAGACCTTGGGGTGATTGAACCCTCTACTAGTCCTTGGTCCAGCCCTGTGGTTTTCGTTCCAAAGGCAGGCACTTCTGAATTGAGGTTCTGCGTGGATTACAGGGCTCTGAATGCTGTCACCGAGACAGATGCACACCCCTTGCCTCGAACAGATGAGCTGGTGGATACTTTGGTTGCCTCCAAGTACCTCAGCACGTTTGACCTCACTGCTGGCTATTGGCAAATAGCTTTAGCAGAACATGCCAAGGAGAAGACAGCGTTTTCTACTCCAGACGGCCTTTACCAATTCCGGGTAATGCCGTTCGGGTTGAAGAATGCACCTGCCACTTTCCAGAGGCTTGTGCATCATGTTTTGAATGGGTTGGACGAATTCTGTCTTGCATATCTGGACGATATAGCAGTTTTCAGTGCCACCTGGGAAGACCATGTGAAACACCTCGGGATTGTGCTCCAGGCTCTTCAGAAAGCACACTTGACCATAAAGGCTAGTAAATGCCAGATTGGACAAGGCTCAGTGTTTTACCTTGGACATGAAGTAGGTGGAGGGAGGATACAGCCTCCCCAGTAAAGTACAAGCAGTACAAGACTGGCCTACCCCCACTACACAAACCCAAGTGAGAGCCTTCTTAGGACTCACGGGTTATTACCGCAATTTTGTGGCAGACTATGGCACCATAGCTGCCCCTCTGACTGCCCTCACAACTCTGAAGAAACCCAAGAAGGTAACTTGGACCGACGAGTGTGAGAAGGCCTTCAATGGCTTAAAAGACTCCTTGTGCCAGGCCCCTGTCCTCAGGGCCCCTGATTATCAAAGACCTTTTATCGTGCAGACGGACGCCTCTGACACTGGGATAGGAGCTGTACTATCGCAAGTAGATGAGAAGGGTAAGGAACACCCTATTGGTTTTATTAGTCGCCAGTTTAAGGACAGAGAGCTCAGATGGTCCACGGTAGAGAAAGAATGTTTTTCTGTTGTGTGGGCCCTAAGGAAGCTGAGGCCCTACCTCTATGGGACCCACTTCACTGTGCAAACTGACCATATGCCCTTAAAGTGGCTAATAAACATGAAGGGGGAGAATCCAAAGTTGCTTAGGTGGTCCATAAGTCTACAAGGCTTCGACTTCACTATTGAGCATAGGCCAGGTGTCCAACATAGCAATGCTGATGGGTTGTGCAGAATGTTTAACCGACCTGAACAAGAGACTCATCCAGGGGTGGATTAGTTCCCCCTGTCCATAGTCTGGGAGGGGCGAGTGTTAGGAAAGATTTCATAATTGTAGGGAATTTTCCTTCCATGTGGCAACCCCTAAACTTTTTGCTGTTGTTTTTCACCTTGTTCTCGACTTTGCCCGAGAAGTGCAGCCTTCTGCCGCACTCCTCTGGGCTTTCGCTCCTTTCTTACGGGGAAACTGTCATGCCCTTAAGACAGTCAGTACCAGGAAACGCTGGTTTCCGTAGTTTCTTGTATCATGTTGCAGCTTTCGTGCAACATGACACAAGAGGGCACTGTAAGCTAAGTTACTGCTCTCTTGGGTCTCTAGCCTTCTACAGGCCCTAGATACTCTTTCAGGATTGTAACTGATCGGTGCAAGTGATTCACGGACGGGAATGGTGGCAGCGATCGTTTCTTGTGTTTTGAGCTCCTTTTGGCATTCTAAGCGCGTTTCTCGCGCTTAACCCAAAATGGTGGCCTAGATCCCAAAATGGCCAGACCACGAGGCTCCTTTGTCCTGTCCGCTGACCGTCTTGCTCCCTTCACCTTCCCCAGGTCGAGCCGACCTGGGGCCTTCCTTATTTGGGCATGTGCTTTCCCGCGAAACACAGATGCTTTCGCAGGCTTCTACATGTCTTGTGTGTGCCTCCAGGATGTGGGCTGGGATGTCTGGTCCCAATACACATCCTGGGTGCCAGAGAGTCTAGGGTGGTGTGAATGCCTGGGACCACCGTGGTCCGTGATAGGTCCACGAATGGTGTGAGTGTTGATGAGCGGATCTCCCATTTGGTCCCCTCCGTTTTGGCGCGAAGGGAACCGTGGATAAGAGGGGGCTGGAAACACCACTACCATGTCGATCTCCTGAGTTCTCACGAACGAAGGAATACAGGAGCCAAGTATCCTGCAACCAAGAGGCTGAACCGAGGAATCGCTGGTGACCCGCTGAAGGACTGCTCCTCTGCACTGCTGTCGCCTTGTGAAACCCTTTTCACCTTTGATCGAACCAGAAGGCCTGTACTGGTACTTCGACCCTTGGAATAGCGGGGACAGCTATTCTCGGCATCTTCACCATCTCCTGCTAGTAAGCCTTCGGAAGCGTCTCTGGGCCATCCAGCAGACTGACCAGCCTACACAGGAGTCTTGCTCTGTAACCGCCGCCAGGTTGTGTAGTATATCGAGTCCTTGTCACTCTCACATGATTCGTACACTTGGCGTTCCCAGGTCTGAAGTGAGTAGTGTACATTTGGCTCAGATACACACCGCCGCTCCGTTGCCCTGCTGTGGTAACAAACTGTGCGGGTTCCTTCGTTTGGGACGTCTTTTACTCAACTCTGCTGCTGCAGACTCAAGACGACGATGAGACATTGAGATATCACATCTCATGCTATAGGAAGGGTCTCAGGATTGGAATGGGAAGGACTTGGATATCACATCTCATGCTATAGGCAGGGTCTCAGGTTTGGAAAGGGAAGGAGTTGGATATCACATTTCATTTTAGAGGTAGGATCTCAGGTTTGGTATTAGAGGCATTGAGATATCACATCTCATGCTATCAGAAGGGTCTCAGGATTGGAATGGGAAGGAGTTGGATATCACATCTCATGTTATAGGAAGGATCTCAGGTTTGGTATTAGAAGCATTGAGATATCACATCTCATGCTATCGGAAGTATCTCAGGTTTGGTATTAGAGGCATTGAGATATCACATCTCATGCTATCATAAGGGTCTCAGGATTGGAATGGGAAGGAGTTGGATATCACATCTTATGCTAAAGGGAGGGTCTCAGGTTTGGAAGGGGAAGGAATTGAATATCACATCACATGTTATAGGAAGGATCTCAGGTTTGGTATTAGAGGCATTGAGATATCACATCTCATGCTATCGGAAGGGTCTCAGGATTGGAATGGGAAGGAGTTGGATATCACATCTCATGCTATAGGAAGGGTCTCAGGTTTGGAACGGGAAGGAGTTGTATATCACATCTCATGTTATAGGAAGAGTCTCAGGTTTGGTATAAGCATTGAGATATCACATCTCTGCAATCGGAAGTGTCTCAGGATTGGAACGGGAAGGAGTTGGATATCCCATCTCATGTTATAGGACTGGTCTCAGGTTTGGTATTAGAAGCATTGAGATATCACATCGCATGCTGTAGGAAGGGTCTCAGGTTTGGAATGGGAAGGAATTGGATATCACATCTCATGTCATAGGAAGGATCTCAGGTTTGGTATTAGAAGCATTGAGATATCACATCTCATGCTATAGGAATGGTCTCAGGATTGGAATGGGAAGGAGTTGGATATTACATTCTTGCTATGGGAAGGGTCTCATGTTTGGAATTGGAAGGAGTTGGATATCACATCTCATGTTATAGGAAGGGTCTCAGGTTTGGTATAAGCATTGAGATATCACATCTCTGCTATCGGAAGTGTCTCAGGATTGGAATGGGAAGGAGTTGGATATCCCATCTCATGTTATAGGACGGGTCTCAGGTTTGTTATTAGAATCATTGAGATATCATATTGCATGCTATAGGAAGGGTCTAAAGATTGGAATGGGAAGGACTTGGATATCACATCTCATGCTATAGGTAGGCTCTCAGGTTTGGAAAGGGAAGGAGTTGGATATCACATTTCATGCTAGAGGTAGGATCTCAGGTTTGGTATTAGAGGCATTGAGATATCACATCTCATGCTATCAGAAGGGTCTCAGGATTGGAATGGGAAGGAGTTGGATATCACATCTCATGTTAGGAAGGATCTCAGGTTTGGTATTAGAAGCATTGAGATATCACATCTCATGCTATCGGAAGTATCTCAGGTTTGGTATTAGAGGCATTGAGATATCACATCTCATGCTATCATAAGGGTCTCAGGATTGGAATGGGAAGGAGTTGGATATCACATCTCATGCTAAAGGGAGGGTCTCAGGTTTGGAAGGGGAAGGAATTGAATATCACATCACATGTTATAGGAAGGATCTCAGGTTTGGTATTAGAGGCATTGAGATATCACATCTCATGCTATCGGAAGGGTCTCAGGATTGGAATGGGAAGGAGTTGGATATCACATCTCATGCTATAGGAAGGGTCTCAGGTTTGGAAAGGGAAGGAGTTGGATATCACATTTCATGTTAGAGGAAGGATCTCAGGTTTGGTATTAGAGGCATTGAGATATCACATCTCATGCTATAGGAAGGGTCTCAGGATTGGAACGGGAAGGAGTTGGATATCCCATCTCATGTTATAGGACTGGTCTCAGATTTGGTATTAGAAGCATTGAGATATCACATCGCATGCTGTAGGAAGGGTCTCAGGTTTGGAATGGGAAGGAATTGGATATCACATCTCATGTCATAGGAAGGATCTCAGGTTTGGTATTAGAAGCATTGAGATATCACATCTCATGCTATAGGAATGGTCTCAGGATTGGAATGGGAAGGAGTTGGATATTACATTCTTGCTATGGGAAGGGTCTCATGTTTGGAATTGGAAGGAGTTGGATATCACATATGCTATAGGAAGGGTCTCAGGTTTGGAATGGGAAGGAGTTGGATATCACATCTCATGTTATAGGAAGGGTCTCAGGTTTGGTATAAGCATTGAGATATCACATCTCTGCTATCGGAAGTGTCTAAGGATTGGAATGGGAAGGATTTGGATATCCCATCTCATGTTATAGAACTGGTCTCAGGTTTGTTATTAGAATCATTGAGATATCATATTGCATGCTATAGGAAGGGTCTAAGGATTGGAATGGGAAGGACTTGGATATCACATCTCATGCTATAGGTAGGCTCTCAGGTTTGGAAAGGGAAGGAGTTGGATATCACATTTCATGTTAGAGGAAGGATCTCAGGTTTGGTATTAGAGGCATTGAGATATCACATCTCATGCTATAGGAAGGGTCTCAGGATTGGAATGGGAAGGGGTTGGATATCCCATCTCATGTTATAGGAAGAGTCTCAGGTTTGGTATTAGAAGCATTGAGATATCACATGTCATGCTATAGGAAGTGTCTCAGGATTGGAATGGGAAGGAATTGGATATCACATCTCATGCTATAGGGAGGGTCTCAAGTTTGATATTAGAAGCATTGAGATATCACATCTCATGCTATAGGAAGGGTCTCAGGATTGGAATGGAAGGAGTTGGATATCACATCTCATGTTATAGGAAGGATCTCAGGTTTGGTATTAGAAGCATTGAGACATCACATCTCATGCTATAGGAAGGGACGCAGGATTGTAATGGGAAGGAGTTGGATATCACATCTCATGCTATATGAAGGGTCTCAGGTTTGGTATAAGCATTGAGATATCACATCTCATGCTATGGGAAGGGTCTCAGGATTGGAATGGGAAGGAGTTGTATATGACATCTCATGCCGTAGGAAGGGTCTCAGGTTTGGTATAAGCATTGAGATATCACATCTCTGCTATCGGAAGGGTCTCAGGATTGGAATGGGAAGGAGTTGGATATCCCATCTCATGTTATAGGACGGGTCTCAGGTTTGTTATTAGAATCATTGAGATATCATATTGCATGCTATAGGAAGGGTCTAAGGATTGGAATGGGAAGGACTTGGATATCACATCTCATGCTATAGGAAGGGTCTCAGGTTTGGTATAAGCATTGAGATATCACATCTCATGCTATAGGAAGGGTCTCAGGATTGGAATGGGAAGGATATGTATATGACATCTCATGCCATAGGAAGGGTCTCAGGTTTGGTATAAGCATTGAGATATCACATCTCTGCTTTTGGAAGGGTCTCTGGTTTTGAAGGGGAAGGATTTGGATATCACATCTCATGTTATAGGAAGGATCTCAGGTTTGGTATAGCAGTGAGATATCACATCTCTACTATCGGAAGGGTCTCAGGATTGGAATGGGAAGGAGTTGGATATCCCATCTCATGTTATAGGAAGAGTCTCAGGTTTGGTATTAGAAGCATTGAGATATCTCATCTCATGCTATAGGAAGGGTCTCAGGATTGGAATGGGAAGGAGTTGGATATCACATCTCATGCTATAGGAAGGGTCTCAGGTTTGGTATAAGCAGTGAGATATCACATCTCATGCTATAGGAAGTGTCTCAGGATTGTAATGGGAAGGAGTTGGATTTCACATCTCATGCTATAGGAAGGGTCTCAGGTTTGGTATAAGCATTGAGATATCACATCTCATGCTATAGGAAGGGTCTCAGGATTGGAATGGGAAGGAGTTGGATATCACATCTCATGCTATAGGAAGGGTCTCAGGTTTGGTATAAGCAGTGAGATATCACATCTCTACTATCGGAAGGGTCTCAGGATTGGAATGGGAAGGAATTGGATATCCCATCTCATGTTATAGGAAGAGTCTCAGGTTTGGTATTAGAAGCATTGAGATATCTCATCTCATGCTATAGGAAGGGTCTCAGGATTGGAATGGGAAGGAGTTGGATATCACATCTCATGCTATAGGAAGGGTCTCAGGTTTGGTATAAGCAGTGAGATATCACATCTCATGCTATAGGAAGTGTCTCAGGATTGGAATGGGAAGAAGTTGGATATTACATCTCATGTTATAGGAAGGATCTCAGGTTTGGTATAAGCATTGAGATATCACATCTCTGTTATCGGAAGGGTCTAAGGATTGAAATGGGACGGAGTTGGATATTCCCATCTCATGTTATAGGATGGGTCTCAGGATTGGAATGGGAAGGACTTGGATATCACATCTCATGCTATAGGGAGGGTCTCAAGTTTGATATTAGAAGCATTGAGATACCACATCTCATGATATCGGAAGGGTCTCAGGATTGGAATGGGAAGGAGTTGGATATCACATCTCATGATAAAGGAAGGGTCTAAGGTTTGGAAGGGGAAGGATTTGGATATCACATCTCATGTTATAGGACGGGTCTCAGGTTCTGTATTAGAAGCATTGAGATATCAAGTCTCATGGTATAGGAAGGGTCTCAGAATTGGAATGGGAAGGAGTTGGATATCACATCTCAAGCTATAGGAAGGGTCTCAGGATTGGAATGGGAAGGAGTTTGATATCACATCTCATACCATAGTATGGGTCTCAGGTTTGGTAGAAGCATTGGGATATCACATCTCATGCTATCGGAAGGGTATCAGGATTGGATTTGGAAGGAGTTGGATATCACATCTCATGTTATAGGAAGGGTCTCAGGTTTGGTATAAGCATTGAGATATCACATCTCTGCTATCGGAAGTGTCTCAGGATTGGAATGGGAAGGAGTTGGATATCCCATCTCATGTGATAGGACGGGTCTCAGGTTTGTTATTAGAATAATTGAGATATCATATTGCATGCTGTAGGAAGGGTCTAAGGATTGGAATGGGAAGGACTTGGATATTACATCTCAAGCTATAAGTAGGCTCTCAGGTTTGGAAAGGGAAGGTGTTGGATATCACATTTCATGTTAGAGGAAGGATCTCAGGTTTGGTATTAGAGGCATTGAGATATCACATCTCATACTATAGGAAGGGTCTCAGGATTGGAATGGGAAGGAGTTGGATATCACATCTCATGCTATAGGAAGAGTCTCAGGTTTGGTATTAGAAGCATTGAGATATCACATCTCATGCTATAGGAAGTGTCTCAGGATTGGAATGTGAAGGACTTGGATATCACATCTCATGCTATAGGGAGGGTCTCAAGTTTGATATTAGAAGCATTGAGATATCACATCTCATGCTATAGGAAGGGACTCAGGATTGGAATGGGAAGGAGTTGGATATCACATCTCATGCTATAGGAAGGGTATCAGGTTTGGTATAAGCAGTGAGTTATCACATCTCATGCTATAGGAAGTGTCTCAGGATTGGAATGGGAAGGAGTTGGATATCACACCTCATGTTATAGGAAGGATCTCAGGTTTGGTATAAGCATTGAGATATCACATCTCTGCTATCGGAAGGGTCTCAGGATTGGAATGGGAAGGAGTTGGATATTCCCATCTCATTTTATAGGAAGGGTATATCAGGTCTTAGCATGAGATGTGATATCCAGCTCCTTCCATTCCAATCCTGAGACCCTTCCGATAGCATGAGATGTGATATCTCAATGCTTCTAATATCAATACTGAGACCCTCCCTATAGCATGAGATGTGATATCTAAGTCTTTCCCATTCCAATCCTGAGACCCTTCCGATAGCAGAGATGTGATATCTCAATGCTTATACCAAACCTGAGACCCTTCCTATAGCACGAGATGTGATATCCAACTCCTTCCCATTCCAATCCTGAGACCCTTCCTATAGCATGAGATGTGATATCTCAATGCTTCTACCAAAACTGAGACCCTTCCTTTAGCATGAGATGTGATATCCAACTCCTTCCCATTCCAATCCTGAGACCCTTCCTATAGCATGAGATGTGATATCTCAATGCTTCTAATACCAAACCTGAGATCCTTCCTATAACATGAGATGTGATATCCAACTCCTTCCCATTCCAATCCTGAGACCCTTCCTATAGCATGAGATGTGATATCTCAATGCTTCTAATACCAAACCTGAGATCCTTCCGATAGCATGAGATGTGATATCTCAATGCTTCTAATACCAAACCTGAGACCCTCCCTTTAGCATGAGATGTGATAACCAATTCCTTCCCATTCCAATCCTGATACCCTTCTGATAGCATGAGATGTGATATCTCAATGCCTCTAATACCAAACCTGAGATCCTACCTCTAACATGAAATGTGATATCCAACTCCTTCCCTTTCCAAACCTGAGAGCCTTCCTACAGCATGAGATGTGATATCCAAGTCCTTCCCATTCCAATCCTGAGACCCTTCCTATAACATGAGATGTGATATCCAACTCCTTCCCATTCCAACCTGAGACCCTTCCTATAGCATGAGATGGGATATCCAACTCCTTCCAAATCTAATCCTGATATCCTTCCGATAGCATGAGATGTGATATCCCAATGCTTCTACAAAACCTGAGACCCATACCATGGCATGAGATGTGATATCAAACTCCCGTCCTATACCATGAGACTTGATATCTCAATGCTTCTAATACCAAACCTGAGACCAGTCCAATAACATGAGATGTGATATCCAAATCCTTCCCCTTCCAAACCTTAGACCCTTCCTTTATCATGAGATGTGATATCCAACTCCTTCCCATTCCACTCCTGAGACCCTTCCTATAGCATGAGATGTGATATCTCAATGCTTCTAATACCAAACCTGAGACCCTTCCTATAACATGAGATGTGATATCCAAGTCCTTCCCATTCCAATCCTGAGACCCTTCCTATAGCATGAGATGTCATATCTCAATGCTTCTAATACCAAACCTGAGACCCTTCCTATAACATGAATTGTGATATCCAAGTCCTTCCCATTCCAATCTTGAGACCTTTCCAATAGCAGAGATGTGATATCTCAATGCTTATACCAAACCTGAGATCCTTCCTATGACATGAGATGTGATATCTAAATCCTTCTCATTCCAAACCTGAGACCCTTCCTACAGCATGTGATGTGATATCTCAATGCTTCTAATATCAAAACTGAGACCCGTCCTATAACATGAGATGGGATATTCAACTCCATCCCGTTCCAAACCTGATACCCTTCCTATAGCATGAGATGTGATATCCAATTCCTTCCCATCCCAATCCTGAGACACCTCCGATAGCAGAGATGTGAAATCTCAATGCTTATACCAAACCTGAGACTCTTACTATAACATGAGATGTGATATCTAACTTCTTCCCGTTCCAAACCTGAGACCCTTCCTATAGCATGAGATGCGATATCCAACTCCTTCCCATTCCAATCCTGAGACCCTTCCCATAGCATGAGATGTGATATCTCAATGCTTCTAATACCAAACCTGTGATCCTTCCTATAACAAGAGATGTGATATCCAAATCCTTCCCCTTCCAAATCTGAGACCCTCCCTTTAGCATGAGATGTGATATCTCAATGCCTCTAATACCAAACCTGAGATCCTTCCGATAGCATGAGATGTGATATCTCAATGCTTCTAATACCAAACCTGAGATCCTTCCTATAACATGAGATGTGATATCCAAATCCTTCCCCTTCCATTCCTGAGACCCTCCCTTTAGCATGAGATGTGATATCCAACTCCTTCCCATTCCAATCCTGAGACCCTTCCTATAGCATGAGATGTGATGTCTCAATGCTTCTAATACCAAACCTGAGATCCTTCCTATAACATGAGATGTGATATCCAACTCCTTCCATTCCAATCCTGAGACCCTTCCTATAGCATGAGATGTTATATCTCAATACTTATACCAATCCTGAGACCCTTCTATAGCATGAGATGTGATACCCAACTCCTTCCCATTCCAATCCTGAGACGCTTCCTATAGCATGAGATGTGATATCTCAATGCCTCTAATACCAAACCTGAGATCCTTCCTCTAACATGAAATGTGATATCCAACTCCTTCCCTTTCCAAATCTGAGAGCCTATCTATAGCATGAGATGTGATATCCAAGTCCTTCCCATTCCAATCCTTAGACCCTTCCTGCAGCGTGCAATATGATATCTCAATGATTCTAATAACAAACCTGAGACCCGTCCTATAACATGAGATGGGATATCCAACTCCTTCCCATTCCAATCCTGAGACACTTCTGATAGCAGAGATGTGATATCTCAATGCTTATACCAAACCTGAGACCCTTCCTATAACATGAGATCGGATATCCAACTCCTTCCCGCTCCAAACCTGAGACCCTTCCTATAGCATATGTGATATCCAACTCCTTCCCATTCCAAACATGAGACCCTTCCTATAGCAAGAATGTAATATCCAACTCCTTCCCATTCCAACCCTGAGACCATTCCTATAGCATGAGATGTGATATCTCAATGCTTCTAATACCAAACCTGAGATCCTTCCTATGACATGAGATGTGATATCCAATTCCTCCCCATTCCAAACCTGAGAACCTTCCTACAGCATGCAATGTGATATCTCAATGCTTCTAATACCAAACCTGAGACCAGTCCTATAACATGAGATTGGATATCCAACTCCCTCCCCTTCCAAACCTGAGACCCTTCCTATAGCATGAGATGTGATATCCAACTTCTTCCCATTCCAATCCTGAGACTCTTCCTATAACATGAGATGTGATGTCTCAATGCTTCTAATACCAAACCTGAGATCTTTCCTATAACATGAGATGTGATATCCAACTCCTTCCCATTCCAATCCTGAGACCCTTCCTATAGCATGAGATGTGATATCTCAATGCTTATACCAAACCTGAGACCCTTCCTATAGTTTGAGATGTGATATCCAACTCCTTCCCATTCCAATCCTGAGACCCTTCCTATAGCATGAGATGTGATATCTCAAGGCCTCTAATACCAAACCTGAGATCCTTCCTCTAACATGAAATGTGATATCCAACTCCTTCCCCTTCCAAACCTGAGAGCCTTCCTATAGCATGAGATATGATATCCAAGTCCTTCCCATTCCAATCCTGAGACCCTTCCTATAACATGAAATGTGATATCCAACTCCATCCCATTCCAACCTGAGACCTTTCCTATAGCATGAGATGGGATATCCAACTCCTTCCAAATCCAATACTGATACCATTCCGATAGCATGAGATGTGATATCCCAATGCTTCTACCAAATCTGAGACCCATACTATGGCATGAGATGTGATATCAAACTCCTTCCCATTCCAATCCTGAGACCCTTCCTATAGCTTGAGATGTGATATCCAACTTCTTCCCATTCCAATTCTGAGACCCTTCCTATACCATGAGACTTGATATCTCAATGCTTCTAATACCAAACCTGAGACCCGTCCTATAACATGAGATGTGATATCCAAATCCTTCCCCTTCCAAACCTTAGACCCTTCCTTTATCATGAGATGTGATATCCAACTCCTTCCCATTCCAATCCTGAGACCCTTCCGATATCATGACATTTGTTATCTCAATGCTTCTAATATCAAACTTGCGACCCTCCCTATAGCATGAGATGTGACATCCAAGTCCTCCCCATTCCAATCCTGAGACCCTTCCTATAGCATGAGATGTGATATCTCAATGCTTCTAATACCAAACCTGAGACCCTTCCTATAACATGAGATGGGATATCCTACTCAGATGGGATATCCAACTCCTTCCCATTCCAATCCTGAGACCCTTCCTATAGCAGAGATGAGATATCTCAATGCTTATATCAAACCTGAGACCCTTCCTATGGCCTGAGATGTCATATACAACTCCTTCCCATTCCAATCCTGAAACCCTTCCTATAGCATGAGATGTGATATCTCAATGCTTATACCAAATCTGAGACCCTTCCTATAGCATAAGATGTGATATCCAACTCCTTCCCATTCCAATCCTGAGACCCTTCCTATAGCATGAGATGTGATGTCTCAGTGCTTCCAATACCAAACCTGAGATCCTTCCTATAACATGAGATGTGATATCCAACTCCTTCCCATTCCAATCTTGAGACCCTTATGATAGCATGAGATTTGATATCGCAATGCCTCTTATACCAAACCTGAGATCCTTCCGATAGCATGAGATGTGATATCTCAATGCTTCTAATACCAAACCTGAGATCCTACCTCTAACATGAAATGTGATATCCATCTCCTTCCGTTTCCAAACCTGAGACCCTGCCTATAGCATGATATGTGATATCCAAGTCCTTCCCATTCCAATCCTGAGACCCTTCCTATAGCATGTGATGTGATATCTCAATGCTTATACCAAACCTGAGACCCTTCCTATGGCATGAGATGGCATATACAACTCCTTCCCATTCCAATCCTGAGACCCTTCCTATAGCATGAGATGTGATATCTCAATGCTTATACCAAACCTGAGACCCTTCCTATAGCATGAGATGTGATCTATAACATGAGATATGATATCCAAGTCCTTCCCATTCCAATCCTGAGACCCTTCCTATAACATGAAATGTGATATCCAACTCCTTCCCATTCCAACCTGAGACCCTTCCTATAGCATGAGATGGGATATCCAACTTCTTCCAAATCCAATACTGATACCCTTCCGATAGCATGACATGTGATATCCCAATGCTTCTACCAAACCTGAGACCCATACTATGGCATGAGATGTGATATCAAACTCCTTCCCATTCCAATCCTGAGACCCTTCCTATAGCTTGAGGTGTGATATCCAACTCCTTCCCATTCCAATTCTGAGACCCTTCTTATACCATGAGACTTGATATCTCAATGCTTCTAATACCAAACCTGAGACCCGTCCTATAACATGAAATGTGATATCCAAATCCTTCCCCTTCCAAACCTTAGACCCTTCCTTTATCATGAGATGTGATATCCAACTCCTTCCCATTCCAATCCTGAGACCCTTCCGATATCATGAGATTTGTTATCTCAATGCTTCTAATATCAAACTTGAGACCCTCCCTATAGCATGAGATGTGACATCCAAGTCCTTCCCATTCCAATCCTGAGACCCTTCCTATAGCATGAGATGTGATATCTCTATGCTTCTAATACCAAACCTGAGACCCTTCCTATAACATGAGATGGGATATCCAACTCCTTCCCATTCCAATCCTGAGACCCTTCCGATAGCAGAGATGTGATATCTCAATGCTTATACCAAACCTGAGACCCTTCCTATGGCCTGAGATGTCATATACAACTCCTTCCCATTCCAATCCTGAGACCCTTCCTTTAGCATGAGATGTGATATCTCAATGCTTATACCAAACCTGAGACCCTTCCTATAGCATGAGATGTGATATCCAAATCCTTCCCATTCCAATCCTGAGACCCTTCCTATAGCATGAGATGTGATATCTCAATGCTTATACCAAACCTGATAGCCTACCTATAGCATGAGATGTGATATCCAAGTCCATCCCATTCCAATCCTTAGACCCTTCCTACAGCATGTGATGTGATATCTCAATGATTCTAATGCCAAACCAGAGACTCTTACTATAACATGAGATGGGATATCCAACTCCTTCCCATTCCATCCTGAGCCGCTTCCGATAGCAGAGATGTGATATCTCAATGCTTATACCAAACCTGAGACCCTTCCTATAACATGAGATGTGATATCCAACTCCTTCCCGTTCCAAACCTGAGACACTAACTATAGCATATGTGATATCCAACTCCTTCCCATTCCAAACATGAGACCCTTCCTATAGCAAGAGATGTGATATCCAAATCCTTCCCATTCCAATCCTGAGACCCTTCCTATAACATGAGATGTGATATCCAACTCCTTCCCATTCCAACCTGAGACACTTCCTATAGCATGAGAAGGGATATCCAACTCCTTCCCAATCCAATCCTGAGACCCTTCCGATAGCAGAGATGTGATATCTCAATGCTTATACCAAACCTGAGACCCTTCCTATGGCATGAGATGTGATATCCAACTCCTTGCCATTCAAATCCTGAGACCCTTCCTATAGCATGAGAAGGGATATCCAACTCCTTCCCAATCCAATCCTGAGACAATTCCGATAGCAGAGACGTGATATTTCAATGCTTCTACCAAACCTGAGACCCTTCCTTTAGCATGAGATGTGATATCCAAATCCTTCACATTCCAATCCTGAGACCCTTCCTATAGCATGAGATGTGATATCTCAATGCTTCTAATACCAAACCTGAGATCCTTCCTATAACATGAGATGTGATATCCAATTCCTTCCCATTCCAAACCTGAGACCCTTCCTATTGGATGAGATGTGATATCCAACTCCTTCCCATTCCAACCCTGAGACCCTTCCTATAGCATGATATGTGATGTCTCAATGCTTCTAATACCAAACCTGAGATCCTTCCTATAACATGAGATGTGATATCCAACTCCTTCCATTCCAATCCTGAGACCCGTCATATAGCAAGAGATGTGATATCTCAATGCTTATACCAAACCTGAGACCCTTCCTATAGCATGAGATGTGATATCCAACTACTTCCCATTCCAATCCTGAGACCCTTCCTATAGCATGAGATGTGATATCTCAATGCTTCTAATACCAAACCTGAGATCCCTCCTCTAACATGAAATGTGATATCCAACTCCTTCCCTTTCCAAACCTAAGAGCCTATCTATAGCATGAGATGTGATATCCAAGTCCTTCCCATTCCAACCCTTAGACCCTTCCTACAGCATGCAATATGATATCTCAATGATTCTAATAACAAACCTGAGACCCGTCCTATAACATGAGATGGGATATCCAACTCCTTCCCATTCCAATCCTGAGACACTTCCGATAGCAGAGATGTGATATCTCAAAGCTTATACCAAACCTGGGACCCTTCCTATAACATGAGATGTGATATCCAAATTCTTCCCGTTCCAAACCTGAGACCCTTCCTTTAGCATGAGATGTGATATCCAGCTCCTTCCCATTCCAATCCTGAGACACTTCCGATAGCATGAGATGTGATATCTCAATGCTTCTAATATCAAAACTGAGACCCTCCCTATAGCATGATATGTGATATCTAAGTCCTTCCCATTCCAATCCTGAGACACTCCCTATAGCATGAGATGTGATATCCAACTCTTTCCCATTCCAATCCTGAGACCCTTCCTATAGCATGAGATATGATATCTCAATACTTCTAATACCAAACGTGAGATCCTTCCGATAACATGAGATGTGATATCCAAATCCTTCCCCTTCCAAACCTGAGACCCTCCCTTTAGCATGAGATGTGATATCCAACTCCTTCCCATTCCAATCCTGAGACCATTCTTATAGCATGAGATGTGATATCTCAATGCTTCTAATACCAAACCTGAGATCCTTCCGATAGCATGAGATGTGATATCTCAATGCTTCTAATACCAAACCTGAGATCCTTCCTATAACATGAGATGTGATATCCAAATCCTTCCCCTTCCAAACCTGAGACCCTCCCTTTAGCATGAGATGTGATATCCAACTCCTTCCCATTCCATTCCTGAGACCCTTCTGATAGCATGAGATGTGATATCTCAATGCCTCTAATACCAAACCTGAGATCCTACCTCTAATATGAAATGTGATATCCAACTCTTTCCCCTTCCAATCCTGAGACCCTTCCTATAGCTTGAGATGTGATATCCAACTCCTTCCCATTCCAATTCTGAGACCATTCCTTTACTCTGAGACTTGATATCGCAATGCTTCTAATAGCAAACCTGAGACCCGTAATATAACATGAGATGTGATATCCAACTCCTTCCCATTCCAATCCTGAGACCCTTCGGATATCATGAGATGTGATATCTCAAAGCTTCTAATATCAAACTTGAGACCCTCCCTATAGCATGAGATGTGATATCCAAGTCCTTCCCATTCCAATCCTGAGACCCTTCCTATAGCATGAGATGTGATATCTCAATGCTTCTAATACCAAACCTGAGACCCTTCCTATAACATGAGATGGGAATATCCAACTCCTTCCCATTCCAATCCTGAGACCCTTCCGATAGCAGAGATGTGATATCTCAATGCTTATACCAAACCTGAGACCCTTCCTATGGCATGAGATGTGATATCCAACTCCTTGCCATTCAAATCCTTAGACCCTTCCTATAGCATGAGATGTGATATCCAATTCCTTCCCATTCCAATCCTGAGACCCTTCCTATAGCATGAGATGTGATATCTCAATGCTTATACCAAACCTGAGAGCCTACCTATAGCATGAGATGTGATATCCAAGTCCATCCCATTCCAATCCTTAGACCCTTCCTACAGCATGCGATGTGATATCTCAATGATTCTAATACCAAACCAGAGACTCTTCCTATAACATGAGATGGGATATCCAGCTCCTTCCCATTCCAATCCTGAGCTGCTTCCGATAGCAGAGATGTGATATCTCAATGCTTATACCAAACCTGAGACCCTTCCTATAACATGAGATGTGATATCCAACTCCTTCCCGTTCCAAACCTGAGACACTAACTATAGCATATGTGATATCCAACTGCTTCCCATTCCAAACATGAGACCCTTCCTATAGCAAGAAAGTAATATCCAACTCCTACCCATTCCAATCCTGAGACCCTTCCTATAGCAAGAGATGTGATATCCAAATCATTCCCATTCCAATCCTGAGACCCTTCCTATAACATGAGATGTGATATCCAACTCCTTCCCATTCAAATCCTGAGACCCTTCCTATAGCATGAGAAGGGATATCCAACTCCTTCCCAATCCAATCCTGAGACCCTTCCGATAGCAGAGACGTGATATCTCAATGCTTCTACCAAACCTGAGACCCTTCCTTTAGCATGAGATGTGATATCCAAATCCTTCACATTCCAATCCTGAGACCCTTCCTATAGCATGAGATGTGATATGTCAATGCTTCTAATACCAAACCTGAGATCCTTCCTATAACATGAGATGTGATATCCAATTCCTTCCCATTCCAATCCTGAGACCCTTCCTATTGGATGAGATGCGATATCCAACTCCTTCCCATTCCAACCCTGAGACCCTTCTCATAGCATGAGATGTGATGTCTCAATGCTTCTAATACCAAACCTGAGATCCTTCCTATAACATGAGATGTGATATCCAACTCCTTCCATTCCAATCCTGAGACCCGTCCTATAGCATGAGATGTGATATCTCAATGCTTATACCAAACCTGAGACCCTTCCTATAATATGAGATGTGATATCCAACTACTTCCCATTCCAATCCTGAGACCCTTCCTATAGCATGAGATGTGATATCTCAATGCTTCTAATATCAAACCTGAGATCCTTCCTTTAACATGAAATGTGATATCCAACTCCTTCCCTTTCCAAACCTAAGAGCCTATCTATAGCATGAGATGCGATATCCAAGTCCTTCCCATTCCAACCCTTAGACCCTTCCTACAGCATGCAATATGATATCTCAATGATTCTAATAACAAACCTGGACCCGTCCTATAACATGAGATATGATATCCAAGTCCTTCCCATTCCAATCCTGAGACCCTTCCTATAACATGAAATGTGATATCCAACTCCTTCCCATTCCAACCTGAGACCCTTCCTATAGCATGAGATGGGATATCCAACTTCTTCCAAATCCAATACTGATACCCTTCCGATAGCATGAGATGTGATATCCCAATGCTTCTACCAAACCTGAGACCCATACTATGGCATGAGATGTGATATCAAACTCCTTCCCATTCCAATCCTGAGACCCTTCCTATAGCTTGAGGTGTGATATCCAACTCCTTCCCATTCCAATTCTGAGACCCTTCTTATACCATGAGACTTGATATCTCAATGCTTCTAATACCAAACCTGAGACCCGTCCTATAACATGAAATGTGATATCCAAATCCTTCCCCTTCCAAACCTTAGACCCTTCCTTTATCATGAGATGTGATATCCAACTCCTTCCCATTCCAATCCTGAGACCCTTCCGATATCATGAGATTTGTTATCTCAATGCTTCTAATATCAAACTTGAGACCCTCCCTATAGCATGAGATGTGACATCCAAGTCCTTCCCATTCCAATCCTGAGACCCTTCCTATAGCATGAGATGTGATATCTCTATGCTTCTAATACCAAACCTGAGACCCTTCCTATAACATGAGATGGGATATCCAACTCCTTCCCATTCCAATCCTGAGACCCTTCCGATAGCAGAGATGTGATATCTCAATGCTTATACCAAACCTGAGACCCTTCCTATGGCCTGAGATGTCATATACAACTCCTTCCCATTCCAATCCTGAGACCCTTCCTTTAGCATGAGATGTGATATCTCAATGCTTATACCAAATCTGAGACCCTTCCTATAGCATGAGATGTGATATCCAAATCCTTCCCATTCCAATCCTGAGACCCTTCCTATAGCATGAGATGTGATATCTCAATGCTTATACCAAACCTGAGAGCCTACCTATAGCATGAGATGTGATATCCAAGTCCATCCCATTCCAATCCTTAGACCCTTCCTACAGCATGTGATGTGATATCTCAATGATTCTAATGCCAAACCAGAGACTCTTACTATAACATGAGATGGGATATCCAACTCCTTCCCATTCCATCCTGAGCCGCTTCCGATAGCAGAGATGTGATATCTCAATGCTTATACCAAACCCGAGACCCTTCCTATAACATGAGATGTGATATCCAACTCCTTCCCGTTCCAAACCTGAGACACTAACTA
Source organism: Ambystoma mexicanum (assembly GCF_040938575.1). NCBI lineage: Eukaryota > Metazoa > Chordata > Amphibia > Caudata > Ambystomatidae > Ambystoma > Ambystoma mexicanum. The sequence goes on from NC_090936.1 coordinate 348,105,105, forward strand.
TAGCATATGTGATATCCAACTCCTTCCCATTCCAAACATGAGACCCTTCCTATAGCAAGAGATGTGATATCCAAATCCTTCCCATTCCAATCCTGAGACCCTTCCTATAACATGAGATGTGATATCCAACTCCTTCCCATTCCAACCTGAGACACTTCCTATAGCATGAGAAGGGATATCCAACTCCTTCCCAATCCAATCCTGAGACCCTTCCGATAGCAGAGATGTGATATCTCAATGCTTATACCAAACCTGAGACCCTTCCTATGGCATGAGATGTGATATCCAACTCCTTGCCATTCAAATCCTGAGACCCTTCCTATAGCATGAGAAGGGATATCCAACTCCTTCCCAATCCAATCCTGAGACAATTCCGATAGCAGAGACGTGATATTTCAATGCTTCTACCAAACCTGAGACCCTTCCTTTAGCATGAGATGTGATATCCAAATCCTTCACATTCCAATCCTGAGACCCTTCCTATAGCATGAGATGTGATATCTCAATGCTTCTAATACCAAACCTGAGATCCTTCCTATAACATGAGATGTGATATCCAATTCCTTCCCATTCCAAACCTGAGACCCTTCCTATTGGATGAGATGTGATATCCAACTCCTTCCCATTCCAACCCTGAGACCCTTCCTATAGCATGATATGTGATGTCTCAATGCTTCTAATACCAAACCTGAGATCCTTCCTATAACATGAGATGTGATATCCAACTCCTTCCATTCCAATCCTGAGACCCGTCCTATAGCAAGAGATGTGATATCTCAATGCTTATACCAAACCTGGGACCCTTCCTATAGCATGAGATGTGATATCCAACTACTTCCCATTCCAATCCTGAGACCCTTCCTATAGCATGAGATGTGATATCTCAATGCTTCTAATACCAAACCTGAGATCCTTCCTCTAACATGAAATGTGATATCCAACTCCTTCCCTTTCCAAACCTAAGAGCCTATCTATAGCATGAGATGTGATATCCAAGTCCTTCCCATTCCAACCCTTAGACCCTTCCTACAGCATGCAATATGATATCTCAATGATTCTAATAACAAACCTGAGACCCGTCCTATAACATGAGATGGGATATCCAACTCCTTCCCATTCCAATCCTGAGACACTTCCGATAGCAGAGATGTGATATCTCAATGCTTATACCAAACCTGGGACCCTTCCTATAACATGAGATGTGATATCCAAATCCTTCCCGTTCCAAACCTGAGACCCTTCCTTTAGCATGAGATGTGATATCCAGCTCCTTCCCATTCCAATCCTGAGACACTTCCGATAGCATGAGATGTGATATCTCAATGCTTCTAATATCAAAACTGAGACCCTCCCTATAGCATGATATGTGATATCTAAGTCCTTCCCATTCCAATCCTGAGACACTCCCTATAGCATGAGATGTGATATCCAACTCTTTCCCATTCCAATCCTGAGACCCTTCCTATAGCATGAGATATGATATCTCAATACTTCTAATACCAAACGTGAGATCCTTCCGATAACATGAGATGTGATATCCAAATCCTTCCCCTTCCAAACCTGAGACCCTCCCTTTAGCATGAGATGTGATATCCAACTCCTTCCCATTCCAATCCTGAGACCATTCTGATAGCATGAGATGTGATATCTCAATGCTTCTAATACCAAACCTGAGATCCTTCCGATAGCATGAGATGTGATATCTCAATGCTTCTGATACCAAACCTGAGATCCTTCCTATAACATGAGATGTGATATCCAAATCCTTCCCCTTCCAAACCTGAGACCCTCCCTTTAGCATGAGATGTGATATCCAACTCCTTCCCATTCCATTCCTGAGACCCTTCTGATAGCATGAGATGTGATATCTCAATGCCTCTAATACCAAACATGAGATCCTACCTCTAATATGAAATGTGATATCCAACTCTTTCCCCTTCCAATCCTGAGACCCTTCCTATAGCTTGAGATGTGATATCCAACTCCTTCCCATTCCAATTCTGAGACCCTTCCTTTACTCTGAGACTTGATATCGCAATGCTTCTAATACCAAACCTGAGACCCGTAATATAACATGAGATGTGATATCAAAATCCTTCCCCTTCCAAACCTTAGACCCTTCCTTTATCATGAGATGTGATATCCAACTCCTTCCCATTCCAATCCTGAGACCCTTCGGATATCATGAGATGTGATATCTCAAAGCTTCTAATATCAAACTTGAGACCCTCCCTATAGCATGAGATGTGATATCCAAGTCCTTCCCATTCCAATCCTGAGACCCTTCCTATAGCATGAGATGTGATATCTCAATGCTTCTAATACCAAACCTGAGACCCTTCCTATAACATGAGATGGGAATATCCAACTCCTTCCCATTCCAATCCTGAGACCCTTCCGATAGCAGAGATGTGATATCTCAATGCTTATACCAAACCTGAGACCCTTCCTATGGCATGAGATGTGATATCCAACTCCTTGCCATTCAAATCCTTAGACCCTTCCTATAGCATGAGAAGGAATATCCAACTCCTTCCCAATCCAATCCTGAGACCCTTCCGATAGCAGAGACGTGATATCTCAATGCTTCTACCAAACCTGAGACCCTTCCTATGGCATGAGATGTGGTATCCAACTCCTTGCCATTCAAATCCTGAGACCCTTCCTATAACATGAGATGTGATATCCAACTCCTTCCCATTCCAACCTGAGACACTTCCTATAGCATGAGAAGGGATATCCAACTCCTTCCCAATCCAATCCTGAGACCCTTCCGATAGCAGAGATGTGATATCTCAATGCTTATATCAAACCTGAGACCCTTCCTATGGCATGAGATGTGATATCCAACTCCTTGGCATTCAAATCCTGAGACCCTTCCTATAGCATGAGAAGGGATATCCAACTCCTTCCCAATCCAATCCTGAGACCCTTCCGATAGCAGAGACGTGATATTTCAATGCTTCTACCAAACCTGAGACCCTTCCTTTAGCATGAGATGTGATATCCAAATCCTTCACATTCCAATCCTGAGACCCTTCCTATAGCATGAGATGTGATATCTCAATGCTTCTAATACCAAACCTGAGATCCTTCCTATAACATGAGATGTGATATCCAATTCCTTCCCATTCCAAACCTGAGACCCTTCCTATTGGATGAGATGTGATATCCAACGCCTTCCCATTCCAACCCTGAGACCCTTCCTATAGCATGATATGTGATGTCTCAATGCTTCTAATACCAAACCTGAGATCCTTCCTATAGCATGAGATGTGATATCCAACTACTTCCCATTCCAATCCTGAGACCCTTCCTATAGCATGAGATGTGATATCTCAATGCTTCTAATACCAAACCTGAGATCCTTCCTCTAACATGAAATGTGATATCCAACTCCTTCCCTTTCCAAACCTAAGAGCCTATCTATAGCATGAGATGTGATATCCGAGTCCTTCCCATTCCAACCCTTAGACCCTTCCTACAGCATGCAATATGATATCTCAATGATTCTAATAACAAACATGAGACCCGTCCTATAACATGAGATGGGATATCCAACTCCTTCCCATTCCAATCCTGAGACACTTCCGATAGCAGAGATGTGATATCTCAATGCTTATACCAAACCTGAGACCCTTCCTATAACATGAGATGTGATATCCAAATCCTTCCCGTTCCAAACCTGAGACCCTTCCTTTAGCATGAGATGTGATATCCAGCTCCTTCCCATTCCAATCCTGAGACACTTCCGATAGAATGAGATGTGATATCTCAATGCTTCTAATATCAAAACTGAGACCCTCCCTATAGCATGATATGTGATATCTAAGTCCTTCCCATTCCAATCCTGAGACACTCCCTATAGCATGAGATGTGATATCCAACTCTTTCCCATTCCAATCCTGAGACCCTTCCTATAGCATGAGATATGATATCTCAATACTTCTAATACCAAACGTGAGATCCTTCCGATAACATGAGATGTGATATCCAAATCCTTCCCCTTCCAAACCTGAGACCCTCCCTTTAGCATGAGATGTGATATCCAACTCCTTCCCATTCCAATCCTGAGACCCTTCTGATAGCATGAGATGTGATATCTCAATGCTTCTAATACCAAACCTGAGATCCTTCCGATAGCATGAGATGTGATATCTCAATGCTTCTAATACCAAACCTGAGATCCTTCCTATAACATGAGATGTGATATCCAAATCCTTCCCCTTCCAAACCTGAGACCCTCCCTTTAGCATGAGATGTGATATCCAACTCCTTCCCATTCCATTCCTGAGACCCTTCTGATAGCATGAGATGTGATATCTCAATGCCTCTAATACCAAACCTGAGATCCTACCTCTAATATGAAATGTGATATCCAACTCTTTCCCCTTCCAAACCTGAGAGCCTTCCTATAGCATGAGATGTGATATCCAAGTCCTTCCCATTCCAATCCTGAGACCCTTCCGATAGCAGAGATGTGATATCTCAATGCTTATACCAAACCTGAGACCCTTCCTATGGCATGAGATGTGATATCCAACTCCTTGCCATTCAAATCCTGAGACCCTCACTATAGCATGAGAAGGGATATCCAACTCCTTCCCAATCCAATCCTGACACCCTTCCGATAGCAGAGACGTGATATCTCAATGCTTCTACCAAACCTGAGACCCTTCCTATAACATGAGATGTGATATCCAAATCCTTCCCCTTCCAAACCTGAGACCCTCCCTTTAGCATGAGATGTGATATCCAACTCCTTCCCATTCCATTCCTGAGACCCTTCTGATAGCATGAGATGTGATATCTCAATGCCTCTAATACCAAACCTGAGATCCTACCTCTAATATGAAATGTGATATCCAACTCTTTCCCCTTCCAAACCTGAGAGCCTTCCTATAGCATGAGATGTGATATCCAAGTCCTTCCCATTCCAATCCTGAGACCCTTCCTATAGCTTGAGATGTGATATCCAACTCCTTCCCATTCCAATTCTGAGACCCTTCCTATACTCTGAGACTTGATATCTCAATGCTTCTAATACCAAACCTGAGACCCGTAATATAACATGAGATGTGATATCCAAATCCTTCCCCTTCCAAACCTTAGACCCTTCCTTTATCATGAGATGTGATATCCAACTCCTTCCCATTCCAATCCTGAGACCCTTCCGATATCATGAGTTGTGATATCTCAAAGCTTCTAATATCAAACTTGAGACCCTCTCAATAGCATGAGATGTGATATCCAAGTCCTTCCCATTCCAATCCTGAGACCCTTCCTATAGCATGAGATGTGATATCTCAATGCTTCTAATACCAAACCTGAGACCCTTCCTATAACATGAGATGGGAATATCCAACTCCTTCCCATTCCAATCCTGAGACCGTTCCGATAGCAGAGATGTGATTTCTCAATGCTTATACCAAACCTGAGACCCTTCCTATGGCATGAGATGTGATATCCAACTCCTTGCCATTCAAACCCTGAGACCCTCACTATAGCATGAGAAGGGATATCCAACTCCTTCCCAATCCAATCCTGACACCCTCCCGATAGCAGAGACGTGATATCTCAATGCTTCTACCAAACCTGAGACCCTTCCTTTAGCATGAGATGTGATATCTCAATGCTTCTAATACCAAACCTGAGATCCTTCCTATAACATGAGATGTGATATCCAATTCCTTCCCATTCCAAACCTGAGACCCTTCCTATTGGATGAGATGTGATATCCAACTCCTTCCCATTCCAACCCTGAGACCCTTCCTATAGCATGAGATGTGATGTCTCAATGCTTCTAATACCAAACCTGAGATCCTTCCTATAACATGAGATGTGATATCCAACTCCTTCCATTCCAATCCTGAGACCCGTCCTATAGCATGAGATGTGATATCTCAATGCTTATACCAAACCTGAGACCCTTCCTATAGCATGAGATGTGATATCCAACTACTTCCCATTCCAATCCTGAGACCCTTCCTATAGCATGAGATGTGATATCTCAATGCTTCTAATACAAAACCTGAGATCCTTCCTCTAACATGAAATGTGATATCCAACTCCTTCCCTTTCCAAACCTAAGAGCCTATCTATAGCATGAGATGTGATATCCAAGTCCTTCCCATTCCAACCCTTAGACCCTTCCTACAGCATGCAATATGATATCTCAAAGATTCTAATAACAAACCTGAGACCCGTCCTATAACATGAGATGGGATATCCAACTCCTTCCCATTCCAATCCTGAGACACTTCCGATAGCAGAGATGTGATATCTCAATGCTTATACCAAACCTGAGACCCTTCCTATAACATGAGATGTGATATCCAAATCCTTCCCGTTCCAAACCTGAGACCCTTCCTTTAGCATGAGATGTGATATCCAGCTCCTTCCCATTCCAATCCTGAGACACTTCCGATAGCATGAGATGTGATATCTCAATGCTTCTAATTTCAAAAATTAGACCCTCCCTACAGCATGATATGTGATATCTAAGTCCTTCCCATTCCAATCCTGAGACACTCCCTATAGCATGAGATATGATATCCAACTCTTTCCCATTCCAATCCTGAGACCCTTCCTATAGCATGAGATATGATATCTCAATACTTCTAATACCAAACGTGAGATCCTTCCGATAACATGAGATGTGATATCCAAATCCTTCCCCTTCCAAACCTGAGACCCTCCCTTTAGCATGAGATGTGATATCCAACTCCTTCCCATTCCAATCCTGAGACCCTTCTGATAGCATGAGATGTGATATCTCAATGCTTCTAATACCAAACCTGAGATCCTTCCGATAGCATGAGATGTGATATCCAATTCCTTCCCATTCCAAACCTGAGACCCTTCCTATTGGATGAGATGTGATATCCAACTCCTTCCCATTCCAACCCTGAGACCCTTCCTATAGCATGAGATGTGATGTCTCAATGCTTCTAATACCAAACCTGAGACCCTTCCTATTGGATGAGATGTGATATCCAACTCCTTCCCATTCCAACCCTGAGACCCTTCCTATAGCATGAGATGTGATGTCTCAATGCTTCTAATACCAAACCTGAGATCCTTCCTATAACATGAGATGTGATATCCAAATCCTTCCCCTTCCAAACCTGAGACCCTCCCTTTAGCATGAGATGTGATATCCAACTCCTTCCCATTCCATTCCTGAGACCCTTCTGATAGCATGAGATGTGATATCTCAATGCCTCTAATACCAAACCTGAGATCCTACCTCTAACATGAAATGTGATATCCAACTCTTTCCCCTTCCAAACCTGAGAGCCTTCCTATAGCATGAGATGTGATATCCAAGTCCTTCCCATTCCAACCCTGAGACCCTTCCTATAGCTTGAGATGTGATAACCAACTCCTTCCCATTCCAATCCTGAGACCCTTCCTATTCTCTGAGACTTGATGTCTCAATGCTTCTAATACCAAACCTGAGACCCGTAATATAACATGAGATGTGATATCCAAATCCTTCCCCTTCCAAACCTTAGACCCTTCCTTTATCATGAGATGTGATATCCAACTCCTTCCCATTCCAATCCTGAGACCCTTCCGATATCATGAGATGTGATATCTCAAAGCTTCTAATATCAAACTTGAGACCCTCCCTATAGCATGAGATGTGATATCCAAGTCCTTCCCATTCCAATCCTGAGACCCTTCCTATAGCATGAGATGTGATATCTCAATGCTTCTAATACCAAACCTGAGACCCTTCCTATAACATGAGATGGGAATATCCAACTCCTTCCCATTCCAATCCTGAGACCCTTCCGATAGCAGAGATGTGATATCTCAATGCTTATACCAAACCTGAGACCCTTCCTATGGCATGAGATATGATATCCAACTCCTTGCCATTCAAATCCTGAGACCCTTCCTATAGCATGAGAAGGGATATCCAACTCCTTCCCAATCCAATCCTGAGACCCTTCCGATAGCAGAGACGTGATATCTCAATGCTTCTACCAAACCTGAGACCCTTCCTTTAGCATGAGATGTGATATCCAAATCCTTCACATTCCAATCCTGAGACCCTTCCTATAGCATGAGATGTGATATCTCAATGCTTCTAATACCAAACCTGAGATCCTTCCTATAACATGAGATGTGATATCCAATTCCTTCCCATTCCAAACCTGAGACCCTTCCTATTGGATGAGATGTGATATCCAACTCCTTCCCATTCCAACCCTGAGACCCTTCCTATAGCATGAGATGTGATGTCTCAATGCTTCTAATACCAAACCTGAGATCCTTCCTATAACATGAGATGTGATATCCAACTCCTTCCATTCCAATCCTGAGACCCGTCCTATAGCATGAGATGTGATATCTCAATGCTTATACCAAACCTGAGACCCTTCCTATAGCATGAGATGTGATATCCAACTACTTCCCATTCCAATCCTGAGACCCTTCCTATAACATGAGATGTGATATCCAAATCCTTCCCGTTCCAAACCTGAGACCCTTCCTTTAGCATGAGATGTGATATCCAGCTCCTTCCCATTCCAATCCTGAGACACTTCCGATAGCATGAGATGTGATATCTCAATGCTTCTAATATCAAAACTGAGACCCTCCCTACAGCATGATATGTGATATCTAAGTCCTTCCCATTCCAATCCTGAGACACTCCTTATAGCATGAGATGTGATATCCAACTCTTTCCCATTCCAATCCTGAGACCCTTCCTATAGCATGAGATATGATATCTCAATACTTCTAATACCAAACGTGAGATCCTTCCGATAACATGAGATGTGATATCTCAATGCTTCTAATACCAAACCTGAGATCCTTCCTATAACATGAGATGTGATATCCAAATCCTTCCCATTCCAATCCTGAGACCCTTCTGATAGCATGAGATGTGATATCTCAATGCTTCTAATACCAAACCTGAGATCCTTCCGATAGCATGAGATGTGATATCTCAATGCTTCTAATACCAAACCTGAGATCCTTCCTATAACATGAGATGTGATATCCAAATCCTTCCCCTTCCAAACCTGAGACCCTCCCTTTAGCATGAGATGTGATTTCCAACTCCTTCCCATTCCATTCCTGAGACCCTTCTGATAGCATGAGATGTGATATCTCAATGCCTCTAATACCAAACCTGAGATCCTACCTCTAACATGAAATGTGATATCCAACTCTTTCCCCTTCCAAACCTGAGAGCCTTCCTATATCATGAGATGTGATATCCAAGTCCTTCCCATTCCAATCCTGAGACCCTTCCTATAGCTTGAGATGTGATAACCAACTCCTTCCCATTCCAATTCTGAGACCCTTCCTATACTCTGAGACTTGATGTCTCAATGCTTCTAATACCAAACCTGAGACCCGTAATATAACATGAGATGTGATATCCAAATCCTTCCCCTTCCAAACCTTAGACCCTTCCTTTATCATGAGATGTGATATCCAACTCCTTCCCATTCCAATCCTGAGACCCTTCCGATATCATGAGATGTGATATCTCAAAGCTTCTAATATCAAACTTGAGACCCTCCCTATAGCATGAGATGTGATATCCAAGTCCTTCCCATTCTAATCCTGAGACCCTTCCTATAGCATGAGATGTGATATCTCAATGCTTCTAATACCAAACCTGAGACCCTTCCTATAACATGAGATGGGAATATCCAACTCCTTCCCATTCCAATCCTGAGACCCTTCCGATAGCAGAGATGTGATATCTCAATGCTTATACCAAACCTGAGACCCTTCCTATGGCATGAGATGTGATATCCAACTCCTTGCCATTCAAATCCTGAGACCCTTCCTATAGCATGAGATGTGATATCCAAATCCTTCACATTCCAATCCTGAGACCCTTCCTATAGCATGAGATGTGATATCTCAATGCTTCTAATACCAAACCTGAGATCCTTCCTATAACATGAGATGTGATATCCAATTCCTTCCCATTCCAAACCTGAGACCCTTCCTATTGGATGAGATGTGATATCCAACTCCTTCCCATTCCAACCCTGAGACCCTTCCTATAGCATGAGATGTGATGTCTCAATGCTTCTAATACCAAACCTGAGATCCTTGATATAACATGAGATGTGATATCCAACTCCTTCCATTCCAATCCTGAGACCCGTCCTATAGCATGAGATGTGATATCTCAATGCTTATACCAAACCTGAGACCCTTCCTATAGCATGAGATGTGATATCCAACTACTTCCCATTCCAATCCTGAGACCCTTCCTATAGCATGAGATGTGATATCTCAATGCTTCTAATACCAAACCTGAGATCCTTCCTCTAACATGAAATGTGATATCCAACTCCTTCCCTTTCCAAACCTAAGAGCCTATCTATAGCATGAGATGTGATATCCAAGTCCTTCCCATTCCAACCCTTAGACCCTTCCTACAGCATGCAATATGATATCTCAATGATTCTAATAACAAACCTGAGACCCGTCCTATAACATGAGATGGGATATCCAACTCCTTCCCATTCCAATCCTGAGACACTTCCGATGGCAAAGATGTGATATCTCAATGCTTATACCAAACCTGAGACCCTTCCTATAACATGGGATGTGATATCCAAATCCTTCCCGTTCCAAACCTGAGACCCTTCCTTTAGCATGAGATGTGATATCCAGCTCCTTCCCATTCCAATCCTGAGACACTTCCGATAGCATGAGATGTGATATCTTAATGCTTCTAATATCAAAACTGAGACCCTCCCTACAGCATGATATGTGATATCTAAGTCCTTCCCATTCCAATCCTGAGACACTCCCTATAGCATGAGATGTGATATCCAACTCTTTCCCATTCCAATCCTGAGACCCTTCCTATAGCATGAGATATGATATCTCAATACTTCTAATACCAAACGTGAGATCCTTCCGATAACATGAGATGTGATATCCAAATCCTTCCCCTTCCAAACCTGAGACCCTCCCTTTAGCATGAGATGTGATATCCAACTCCTTCCCATTCCAATCCTGAGACCCTTCTGATAGCATGAGATGTGATATCTCAATGCTTCTAATACCAAACCTGAGATCCTTCCGATAGCATGAGATGTGATATCTCAATGCTTCTAATACCAAACCTGAGATCCTTCCTATAACATGAGATGTGATATCCAAATCCTTCCCCTTCCAAACCTGAGACCCTCCCTTTAGCATGAGATGTGATATCCAACTCCTTCCCATTCCATTCCTGAGACCCTTCTGATAGCATGAGATGTGATATCTCAATGCCTCTAATACCAAACCTGAGATCCTACCTCTAACATGAAATGTGATATCCAACTCTTTCCCCTTCCAAACCTGAGAGCCTTCCTATAGCATGAGATGTGATATCCAAGTCCTTCCCATTCCAATCCTGAGACCCTTCCTATAGCTTGAGATGTGATAACCAACTCCTTCCCATTCCAATTCTGAGACCCTTCCTATACTCTGAGACTTGATGTCTCAATGCTTCTAATACCAAACCTGAGACCCGTAATATAACATGAGATGTGATATCCAAATCCTTCCCCTTCCAAACCTTAGACCCTTCCTTTATCATGAGATGTGATATCCAACTCCTTCCCATTCCAATCCTGAGACCCTTCCGATATCATGAGATGTGATATCTCAAAGCTTCTAATATCAAACTTGAGACCCTCCCTATAGCATGAGATGTGATATCCAAGTCCTTCCCATTCCAATCCTGAGACCCTTCCTATAGCATGAGATGTGATATCTCAATGCTTCTAATACCAAACCTGAGACCCTTCCTATAACATGAGATGGGAATATCCAACTCCTTCCCATTCCAATCCTGAGACCCTTCCGATAGCAGAGATGTGATATCTCAATGCTTATACCAAACCTGAGACCCTTCCTATGGCATGAGATGTGATATCCAACTCCTTGCCATTCAAATCCTGAGACCCTTCCTATAGCATGAGAAGGGATATCCAACTCCTTCCCAATCCAATCCTGAGACCCTTCCGATAGCAGAGACGTGATATCTCAATGCTTCTACCAAACCTGAGACCCTTCCTTTAGCATGAGATGTGATATCCAAATCCTTCACATTCCAATCCTGAGACCCTTCCTATAGCATGAGATGTGATATCTCAATGCTTCTAATACCAAACCTGAGATCCTTCCTATAACATGAGATGTGATATCCAATTCCTTCCCATTCCAAACCTGAGACCCTTCCTATTGGATGAGATGTGATATCCAACTCCTTCCCATTCCAACCCTGAGACCCTTCCTATAGCATGAGATGTGATGTCTCAATGCTTCTAATACCAAACCTGAGACCCTTCCTATTGGATGAGATGTGATATCCAACTCCTTCCCATTCCAACCCTGAGACCCTTCCTATAGCATGAGATGTGATGTCTCAATGCTTCTAATACCAAACCTGAGATCCTTCCTATAACATGAGATGTGATATCCAAATCCTTCCCCTTCCAAACCTGAGACCCTCCCTTTAGCATGAGATGTGATATCCAACTCCTTCCCATTCCATTCCTGAGACCCTTCTGATAGCATGAGATGTGATATCTCAATGCCTCTAATACCAAACCTGAGATCCTACCTCTAACATGAAATGTGATATCCAACTCTTTCCCCTTCCAAACCTGAGAGCCTTCCTATAGCATGAGATGTGATATCCAAGTCCTTCCCATTCCAATCCTGAGACCCTTCCTATAGCTTCAGATGTGATAACCAACTCCTTCCCATTCCAATTCTGAGACCCTTCCTATACTCTGAGACTTGATGTCTCAATGCTTCTAATACCAAACCTGAGACCCGTAATATAACATGAGATGTGATATCCAAGTCCTTCCCATTCCAACCCTTAGACCCTTCCTACAGCATGCAATATGATATCTCAATGATTCTAATAACAAACCTGAGACCCGTCCTATAACATGAGATGGGATATCCAACTCCTTCCCATTCCAATCCTGAGACACTTCCGATAGCAGAGATGTGATATCTCAATGCTTATACCAAACCTGAGACCCTTCCTATAACATGGGATGTGATATCCAAATCCTTCCCGTTCCAAACCTGAGACCCTTCCTTTAGCATGAGATGTGATATCCAGCTCCTTCCCATTCCAATCCTGAGACACTTCCGATAGCATGAGATGTGATATCTTAATGCTTCTAATATCAAAACTGAGACCCTCCCTACAGCATGATATGTGATATCTAAGTCCTTCCCATTCCAATCCTGAGACACTCCCTATAGCATGAGATGTGATATCCAACTCTTTCCCATTCCAATCCTGAGACCCTTCCTATAGCATGAGATATGATATCTCAATACTTCTAATACCAAACGTGAGATACTTCCGATAACATGAGATGTGATATCCAAATCCTTCCCCTTCCAAACCTGAGACCCTCCCTTTAGCATGAGATGTGATATCCAACTCCTTCCCATTCCAATCCTGAGACCCTTCTGATAGCATGAGATGTGATATCTCAATGCTTCTAATACCAAACCTGAGATCCTTCCGATAGCATGAGATGTGATATCTCAATGCTTCTAATACCAAACCTGAGATCCTTCCTATAACATGAGATGTGATATCCAAATCCTTCCCCTTCCAAACCTGAGACCCTCCCTTTAGCATGAGATGTGATATCCAACTCCTTCCCATTCCAATCCTGAGACCCTTCTGATAGCATGAGATGTGATATCTCAATGCTTCTAATACCAAACCTGAGATCCTTCCGATAGCATGAGATGTGATATCTCAATGCTTCTAATACCAAACCTGAGATCCTTCCTATAACATGAGATGTGATATCCAAATCCTTCCCCTTCCAAACCTGAGACCCTCCCTTTAGCATGAGATGTGATATCCAAATCCTTCCCCTTCCAAACCTGAGACCCTCCCTTTAGCATGAGATGTGATATCCAACTCCTTCCCATTCCAATCCTGAGACCCTTCTGATAGCATGAGATGTGATATCTCAATGCTTCTAATACCAAACCTGAGATCCTTCCGATAGCATGAGATGTGATATCTCAATGCTTCTAATACCAAACCTGAGATCCTTCCTCTAACATGAAATGTGATATCCAACTCTTTCCCCTTCCAAACCTGAGAGCCTTCCTATAGCATGAGATGTGATATCCAAGTCCTTCCCATTCCAATCCTGAGACCCTTCCTATAGCTTGAGATGTGATAACCAACTCCTTCCCATTCCAATTCTGAGACCCTTCCTATACTCTGAGACTTGATGTCTCAATGCTTCTAATACCAAACCTGAGACCCGTAATATAACATGAGATGTGATAACCAAATCCTTCCCCTTCCAAACCTTAGACCCTTCCTTTATCATGAGATGTGATATCCAACTCCTTCCCATTCCAATCCTGAGACCCTTCCGATATCATGAGATGTGATATCTCAAAGCTTCTAATATCAAACTTGAGACCCTCCCTATAGCATGAGATGTGATATCCAAGTCCTTCCCATTCCAATCCTGAGACCCTTCCTATAGCATGAGATGTGATATCTCAATGCTTCTAATACCAAACCTGAGACCCTTCCTATAACATGAGATGGGAATATCCAACTCCTTCCCATTCCAATCCTGAGACCCTTCCGATAGCAGAGATGTGATATCTCAATGCTTATACCAAACCTGAGACCCTTCCTATGGCATGAGATGTGATATCCAACTCCTTGCCATTCAAATCCTGAGACCCTTCCTATAGCATGAGAAGGGATATCCAACTCCTTCCCAATCCAATCCTGAGACCCTTCCGATAGCAGAGACGTGATATCTCAATGCTTCTACCAAACCTGAGACCCTTCCTTTAGCATGAGATGTGATATCCAAATCCTTCACATTCCAATCCTGAGACCCTTCCTATAGCATGAGATGTGATATCTCAATGCTTCTAATACCAAACCTGAGATCCTTCCTATAACATGAGATATGATATCCAATTCCTTCCCATTCCAAACCTGAGACCCTTCCTATTGGATGAGATGTGATATCCAACTCCTTCCCATTCCAACCCTGAGACCCTTCCTATAGCATGAGATGTGATGTCTCAATGCTTCTAATACCAAACCTGAGACCCTTCCTATTGGATGAGATGTGATATCCAACTCCTTCCCATTCCAACCCTGAGACCCTTCCTATAGCATGAGATGTGATGTCTCAATGCTTCGAATACCAAACCTGAGATCCTTCCTATAACATGAGATGTGATATCCAACTCCTTCCCATTCCATTCCTGAGACCCTTCTGATAGCATGAGATGTGATATCTCAATGCCTCTAATACCAAACCTGAGATCCTACCTCTAACATGAAATGTGATATCCAACTCTTTCCCCTTCCAAACCTGAGAGCCTTCCTATAGCATGAGATGTGATATCCAAGTCCTTCCCATTCCAATCCTGAGACCCTTCCTATAGCTTGAGATGTGATAACCAACTCCTTCCCATTCCAATTCTGAGACCCTTCCTATACTCTGAGACTTGATGTCTCAATGCTTCTAATACCAAACCTGAGACCCGTAATATAACATGAGATGTGATATCCAAATCCTTCCCCTTCCAAACCTTAGACCCTTCCTTTATCATGAGATGTGATATCCAACTCCTTCCCATTCCAATCCTGAGACCCTTCCGATATCATGAGATGTGATATCTCAAAGCTTCTAATATCAAACTTGAGACCCTCCCTATAGCATGAGATGTGATATCCAAGTCCTTCCCATTCCAATCCTGAGACCCTTCCTATAGCATGAGATGTGATATCTCAATGCTTCTAATACCAAACCTGAGACCCTTCCTATAACATGAGATGGGAATATCCAACTCCTTCCCATTCCAATCCTGAGACCCTTCCGATAGCAGAGATGTGATATCTCAATGCTTATACCAAACCTGAGACCCTTCCTATGGCATGAGATGTGATATCCAACTCCTTGCCATTCAAATCCTGAGACCCTTCCTATAGCATGAGAAGGGATATCCAACTCCTTCCCAATCCAATCCTGAGACCCTTCCGATAGCAGAGACGTGATATCTCAATGCTTCTACCAAACCTGAGACCCTTCCTTTAGCATGAGATGTGATATCCAAATCCTTCACATTCCAATCCTGAGACCCTTCCTATAGCATGAGATGTGATATCTCAATGCTTCTAATACCAAACCTGAGATCCTTCCTATAACATGAGATGTGATATCCAATTCCTTCCCATTCCAAACCTGAGACCCTTCCTATTGGATGAGATGTGATATCCAACTCCTTCCCATTCCAACCCTGAGACCCTTCCTATAGCATGAGATGTGATGTCTCAATGCTTCTAATACCAAACCTGAGACCCTTCCTATTGGATGAGATGTGATATCCAACTCCTTCCCATTCCAACCCTGAGACCCTTCCTATAGCATGAGATGTGATGTCTCAATGCTTCTAATACCAAACCTGAGATCCTTCCTATAACATGAGATGTGATATCCAAATCCTTCCCCTTCCAAACCTGAGACCCTCCCTTTAGCATGAGATGTGATATCCAACTCCTTCCCATTCCATTCCTGAGACCCTTCTGATAGCATGAGATGTGATATCTCAATGCCTCTAATACCAAACCTGAGATCCTACCTCTAACATGAAATGTGATATCCAACTCTTTCCCCTTCCAAACCTGAGAGCCTTCCTATAGCATGAGATGTGATATCCAAGTCCTTCCCATTCCAATCCTGAGACCCTTCCTATAGCTTCAGATGTGATAACCAACTCCTTCCCATTCCAATTCTGAGACCCTTCCTATACTCTGAGACTTGATGTCTCAATGCTTCTAATACCAAACCTGAGACCCGTAATATAACATGAGATGTGATATCCAAGTCCTTCCCATTCCAACCCTTAGACCCTTCCTACAGCATGCAATATGATATCTCAATGATTCTAATAACAAACCTGAGACCCGTCCTATAACATGAGATGGGATATCCAACTCCTTCCCATTCCAATCCTGAGACACTTCCGATAGCAGAGATGTGATATCTCAATGCTTATACCAAACCTGAGACCCTTCCTATAACATGGGATGTGATATCCAAATCCTTCCCGTTCCAAACCTGAGACCCTTCCTTTAGCATGAGATGTGATATCCAGCTCCTTCCCATTCCAATCCTGAGACACTTCCGATAGCATGAGATGTGATATCTTAATGCTTCTAATATCAAAACTGAGACCCTCCCTACAGCATGATATGTGATATCTAAGTCCTTCCCATTCCAATCCTGAGACACTCCCTATAGCATGAGATGTGATATCCAACTCTTTCCCATTCCAATCCTGAGACCCTTCCTATAGCATGAGATATGATATCTCAATACTTCTAATACCAAACGTGAGATACTTCCGATAACATGAGATGTGATATCCAAATCCTTCCCCTTCCAAACCTGAGACCCTCCCTTTAGCATGAGATGTGATATCCAACTCCTTCCCATTCCAATCCTGAGACCCTTCTGATAGCATGAGATGTGATATCTCAATGCTTCTAATACCAAACCTGAGATCCTTCCGATAGCATGAGATGTGATATCTCAATGCTTCTAATACCAAACCTGAGATCCTTCCTATAACATGAGATGTGATATCCAAATCCTTCCCCTTCCAAACCTGAGACCCTCCCTTTAGCATGAGATGTGATATCCAACTCCTTCCCATTCCAATCCTGAGACCCTTCTGATAGCATGAGATGTGATATCTCAATGCTTCTAATACCAAACCTGAGATCCTTCCGATAGCATGAGATGTGATATCTCAATGCTTCTAATACCAAACCTGAGATCCTTCCTATAACATGAGATGTGATATCCAAATCCTTCCCCTTCCAAACCTGAGACCCTCCCTTTAGCATGAGATGTGATATCCAAATCCTTCCCCTTCCAAACCTGAGACCCTCCCTTTAGCATGAGATGTGATATCCAACTCCTTCCCATTCCAATCCTGAGACCCTTCTGATAGCATGAGATGTGATATCTCAATGCTTCTAATACCAAACCTGAGATCCTTCCGATAGCATGAGATGTGATATCTCAATGCTTCTAATACCAAACCTGAGATCCTTCCTCTAACATGAAATGTGATATCCAACTCTTTCCCCTTCCAAACCTGAGAGCCTTCCTATAGCATGAGATGTGATATCCAAGTCCTTCCCATTCCAATCCTGAGACCCTTCCTATAGCTTGAGATGTGATAACCAACTCCTTCCCATTCCAATTCTGAGACCCTTCCTATACTCTGAGACTTGATGTCTCAATGCTTCTAATACCAAACCTGAGACCCGTAATATAACATGAGATGTGATAACCAAATCCTTCCCCTTCCAAACCTTAGACCCTTCCTTTATCATGAGATGTGATATCCAACTCCTTCCCATTCCAATCCTGAGACCCTTCCGATATCATGAGATGTGATATCTCAAAGCTTCTAATATCAAACTTGAGACCCTCCCTATAGCATGAGATGTGATATCCAAGTCCTTCCCATTCCAATCCTGAGACCCTTCCTATAGCATGAGATGTGATATCTCAATGCTTCTAATACCAAACCTGAGACCCTTCCTATAACATGAGATGGGAATATCCAACTCCTTCCCATTCCAATCCTGAGACCCTTCCGATAGCAGAGATGTGATATCTCAATGCTTATACCAAACCTGAGACCCTTCCTATGGCATGAGATGTGATATCCAACTCCTTGCCATTCAAATCCTGAGACCCTTCCTATAGCATGAGAAGGGATATCCAACTCCTTCCCAATCCAATCCTGAGACCCTTCCGATAGCAGAGACGTGATATCTCAATGCTTCTACCAAACCTGAGACCCTTCCTTTAGCATGAGATGTGATATCCAAATCCTTCACATTCCAATCCTGAGACCCTTCCTATAGCATGAGATGTGATATCTCAATGCTTCTAATACCAAACCTGAGATCCTTCCTATAACATGAGATATGATATCCAATTCCTTCCCATTCCAAACCTGAGACCCTTCCTATTGGATGAGATGTGATATCCAACTCCTTCCCATTCCAACCCTGAGACCCTTCCTATAGCATGAGATGTGATGTCTCAATGCTTCTAATACCAAACCTGAGACCCTTCCTATTGGATGAGATGTGATATCCAACTCCTTCCCATTCCAACCCTGAGACCCTTCCTATAGCATGAGATGTGATGTCTCAATGCTTCGAATACCAAACCTGAGATCCTTCCTATAACATGAGATGTGATATCCAAATCCTTCCCCTTCCAAACCTGAGACCCTCCCTTTAGCATGAGATGTGATATCCAACTCCTTCCCATTCCATTCCTGAGACCCTTCTGATAGCATGAGATGTGATATCTCAATGCCTCTAATACCAAACCTGAGATCCTACCTCTAACATGAAATGTGATATCCAACTCTTTCCCCTTCCAAACCTGAGAGCCTTCCTATAGCATGAGATGTGATATCCAAGTCCTTCCCATTCCAATCCTGAGACCCTTCCTATAGCTTCAGATGTGATAACCAACTCCTTCCCATTCCAATTCTGAGACCCTTCCTATACTCTGAGACTTGATGTCTCAATGCTTCTAATACCAAACCTGAGACCCGTAATATAACATGAGATGTGATATCCAAGTCCTTCCCATTCCAACCCTTAGACCCTTCCTACAGCATGCAATATGATATCTCAATGATTCTAATAACAAACCTGAGACCCGTCCTATAACATGAGATGGGATATCCAACTCCTTCCCATTCCAATCCTGAGACACTTCCGATAGCAGAGATGTGATATCTCAATGCTTATACCAAACCTGAGACCCTTCCTATAACATGGGATGTGATATCCAAATCCTTCCCGTTCCAAACCTGAGACCCTTCCTTTAGCATGAGATGTGATATCCAGCTCCTTCCCATTCCAATCCTGAGACACTTCCGATAGCATGAGATGTGATATCTTAATGCTTCTAATATCAAAACTGAGACCCTCCCTACAGCATGATATGTGATATCTAAGTCCTTCCCATTCCAATCCTGAGACACTCCCTATAGCATGAGATGTGATATCCAACTCTTTCCCATTCCAATCCTGAGACCCTTCCTATAGCATGAGATATGATATCTCAATACTTCTAATACCAAACGTGAGATCCTTCCGATAACATGAGATGTGATATCCAAATCCTTCCCCTTCCAAACCTGAGACCCTCCCTTTAGCATGAGATGTGATATCCAACTCCTTCCCATTCCAATCCTGAGACCCTTCTGATAGCATGAGATGTGATATCTCAATGCTTCTAATACCAAACCTGAGATCCTTCCGATAGCATGAGATGTGATATCTCAATGCTTCTAATACCAAACCTGAGATCCTTCCTATAACATGAGATGTGATATCCAAATCCTTCCCCTTCCAAACCTGAGACCCTCCCTTTAGCATGAGATGTGATATCCAACTCCTTCCCATTCCATTCCTGAGACCCTTCTGATAGCATGAGATGTGATATCTCAATGCCTCTAATACCAAACCTGAGATCCTACCTCTAACATGAAATGTGATATCCAACTCTTTCCCCTTCCAAACCTGAGAGCCTTCCTATAGCATGAGATGTGATATCCAAGTCCTTCCCATTCCAATCCTGAGACCCTTCCTATAGCTTGAGATGTGATAACCAACTCCTTCCCATTCCAATTCTGAGACCCTTCCTATACTCTGAGACTTGATGTCTCAATGCTTCTAATACCAAACCTGAGACCCGTAATATAACATGAGACGTGATATCCAAATCCTTCCCCTTCCAAACCTTAGACCCTTCCTTTATCATGAGATGTGATATCCAACTCCTTCCCATTCCAATCCTGAGACCCTTCCGATATCATGAGATGTGATATCTCAAAGCTTCTAATATCAAACTTGAGACCCTCCCTATAGCATGAGATGTGATATCCAAGTCCTTCCCATTCCAATCCTGAGACCCTTCCTATAGCATGAGATGTGATATCTCAATGCTTCTAATACCAAACCTGAGACCCTTCCTATAACATGAGATGGGAATATCCAACTCCTTCCCATTCCATACCTGAGACCCTTCCGATAGCAGAGATGTGATATCTCAATGCTTATACCAAACCTGAGACCCTTCCTATGGCATGAGATGTGATATCCAACTCCTTGCCATTCAAATCCTGAGACCCTTCCTATAGCATGAGAAGGGATATCCAACTCCTTCCCAATCCAATCCTGAGACCCTTCCGATAGCAGAGACGTGATATCTCAATGCTTCTACCAAACCTGAGACCCTTCCTTTAGCATGAGATGTGATATCCAAATCCTTCACATTCCAATCCTGAGACCCTTCCTATAGCATGAGATGTGATATCTCAATGCTTCTAATACCAAACCTGAGATCCTTCCTATAACATGAGATGTGATATCCAATTCCTTCCCATTCCAAACCTGAGACCCTTCCTATTGGATGAGATGTGATATCCAACTCCTTCCCATTCCAACCCTGAGACCCTTCCTATAGCATGAGATGTGATGTCTCAATGCTTCTAATACCAAACCTGAGACCCTTCCTATTGGATGAGATGTGATATCCAACTCCTTCCCATTCCAACCCTGAGACCCTTCCTATAGCATGAGATGTGATGTCTCAATGCTTCTAATACCAAACCTGAGATCCTTCCTATAACATGAGATGTGATATCCAAATCCTTCCCCTTCCAAACCTGAGACCCTCCCTTTAGCATGAGATGTGATATCCAACTCCTTCCCATTCCATTCCTGAGACCCTTCCTATAGCATGAGATATGATATCTCAATACTTCTAATACCAAACGTGAGATCCTTCCGATAACATGAGATGTGATATCTCAATGCTTCTAATACCAAACCTGAGATCCTTCCTATAACATGAGATGTGATATCCAAATCCTTCCCATTCCAATCCTGAGACCCTTCTGATAGCATGAGATGTGATATCTCAATGCTTCTAATACCAAACCTGAGATCCTTCCGATAGCATGAGATGTGATATCTCAATGCTTCTAATACCAAACCTGAGATCCTTCCTATAACATGAGATGTGATATCCAAATCCTTCCCCTTCCAAACCTGAGACCCTCCCTTTAGCATGAGATGTGATTTCCAACTCCTTCCCATTCCATTCCTGAGACCCTTCTGATAGCATGAGATGTGATATCTCAATGCCTCTAATACCAAACCTGAGATCCTACCTCTAACATGAAATGTGATATCCAACTCTTTCCCCTTCCAAACCTGAGAGCCTTCCTATATCATGAGATGTGATATCCAAGTCCTTCCCATTCCAATCCTGAGACCCTTCCTATAGCTTGAGATGTGATAACCAACTCCTTCCCATTCCAATTCTGAGACCCTTCCTATACTCTGAGACTTGATGTCTCAATGCTTCTAATACCAAACCTGAGACCCGTAATATAACATGAGATGTGATATCCAAATCCTTCCCCTTCCAAACCTTAGACCCTTCCTTTATCATGAGATGTGATATCCAACTCCTTCCCATTCCAATCCTGAGACCCTTCCGATATCATGAGATGTGATATCTCAAAGCTTCTAATATCAAACTTGAGACCCTCCCTATAGCATGAGATGTGATATCCAAGTCCTTCCCATTCTAATCCTGAGACCCTTCCTATAGCATGAGATGTGATATCTCAATGCTTCTAATACCAAACCTGAGACCCTTCCTATAACATGAGATGGGAATATCCAACTCCTTCCCATTCCAATCCTGAGACCCTTCCGATAGCAGAGATGTGATATCTCAATGCTTATACCAAACCTGAGACCCTTCCTATGGCATGAGATGTGATATCCAACTCCTTGCCATTCAAATCCTGAGACCCTTCCTATAGCATGAGAAGGGATATCCAACTCCTTCCCAATCCAATCCTGAGACCCTTCCGATAGCAGAGACGTGATATCTCAATGCTTCTACCAAACCTGAGACCCTTCCTTTAGCATGAGATGTGATATCCAAATCCTTCACATTCCAATCCTGAGACCCTTCCTATAGCATGAGATGTGATATCTCAATGCTTCTAATACCAAACCTGAGATCCTTCCTATAACATGAGATGTGATATCCAATTCCTTCCCATTCCAAACCTGAGACCCTTCCTATTGGATGAGATGTGATATCCAACTCCTTCCCATTCCAACCCTGAGACCCTTCCTATAGCATGAGATGTGATGTCTCAATGCTTCTAATACCAAACCTGAGATCCTTGATATAACATGAGATGTGATATCCAACTCCTTCCATTCCAATCCTGAGACCCGTCCTATAGCATGAGATGTGATATCTCAATGCTTATACCAAACCTGAGACCCTTCCTATAGCATGAGATGTGATATCCAACTACTTCCCATTCCAATCCTGAGACCCTTCCTATAGCATGAGATGTGATATCTCAATGCTTCTAATACCAAACCTGAGATCCTTCCTCTAACATGAAATGTGATATCCAACTCCTTCCCTTTCCAAACCTAAGAGCCTATCTATAGCATGAGATGTGATATCCAAGTCCTTCCCATTCCAACCCTTAGACCCTTCCTACAGCATGCAATATGATATCTCAATGATTCTAATAACAAACCTGAGACCCGTCCTATAACATGAGATGGGATATCCAACTCCTTCCCATTCCAATCCTGAGACACTTCCGATAGCAGAGATATGATATCTCAATGCTTATACCAAACCTGAGACCCTTCCTATAACATGGGATGTGATATCCAAATCCTTCCCGTTCCAAACCTGAGACCCTTCCTTTAGCATGAGATGTGATATCCAGCTCCTTCCCATTCCAATCCTGAGACACTTCCGATAGCATGAGATGTGATATCTTAATGCTTCTAATATCAAAACTGAGACCCTCCCTACAGCATGATATGTGATATCTAAGTCCTTCCCATTCCAATCCTGAGACACTCCCTATAGCATGAGATGTGATATCCAACTCTTTCCCATTCCAATCCTGAGACCCTTCCTATAGCATGAGATATGATATCTCAATACTTCTAATACCAAACGTGAGATCCTTCCGATAACATGAGATGTGATATCCAAATCCTTCCCCTTCCAAACCTGAGACCCTCCCTTTAGCATGAGATGTGATATCCAACTCCTTCCCATTCCAATCCTGAGACCCTTCTGATAGCATGAGATGTGATATCTCAATGCTTCTAATACCAAACCTGAGATCCTTCCGATAGCATGAGATGTGATATCTCAATGCTTCTAATACCAAACCTGAGATCCTTCCTATAACATGAGATGTGATATCCAAATCCTTCCCCTTCCAAACCTGAGACCCTCCCTTTAGCATGAGATGTGATATCCAACTCCTTCCCATTCCATTCCTGAGACCCTTCTGATAGCATGAGATGTGATATCTCAATGCCTCTAATACCAAACCTGAGATCCTACCTCTAACATGAAATGTGATATCCAACTCTTTCCCCTTCCAAACCTGAGAGCCTTCCTATAGCATGAGATGTGATATCCAAGTCCTTCCCATTCCAATCCTGAGACCCTTCCTATAGCTTGAGATGTGATAACCAACTCCTTCCCATTCCAATTCTGAGACCCTTCCTATACTCTGAGACTTGATGTCTCAATGCTTCTAATACCAAACCTGAGACCCGTAATATAACATGAGATGTGATATCCAAATCCTTCCCCTTCCAAACCTTAGACCCTTCCTTTATCATGAGATGTGATATCCAACTCCTTCCCATTCCAATCCTGAGACCCTTCCGATATCATGAGATGTGATATCTCAAAGCTTCTAATATCAAACTTGAGACCCTCCCTATAGCATGAGATGTGATATCCAAGTCCTTCCCATTCCAATCCTGAGACCCTTCCTATAGCATGAGATGTGATATCTCAATGCTTCTAATACCAAACCTGAGACCCTTCCTATAACATGAGATGGGAATATCCAACTCCTTCCCATTCCAATCCTGAGACCCTTCCGATAGCAGAGATGTGATATCTCAATGCTTATACCAAACCTGAGACCCTTCCTATGGCATGAGATGTGATATCCAACTCCTTGCCATTCAAATCCTGAGACCCTTCCTATAGCATGAGAAGGGATATCCAACTCCTTCCCAATCCAATCCTGAGACCCTTCCGATAGCAGAGACGTGATATCTCAATGCTTCTACCAAACCTGAGACCCTTCCTTTAGCATGAGATGTGATATCCAAATCCTTCACATTCCAATCCTGAGACCCTTCCTATAGCATGAGATGTGATATCTCAATGCTTCTAATACCAAACCTGAGATCCTTCCTATAACATGAGATGTGATATCCAATTCCTTCCCATTCCAAACCTGAGACCCTTCCTATTGGATGAGATGTGATATCCAACTCCTTCCCATTCCAACCCTGAGACCCTTCCTATAGCATGAGATGTGATGTCTCAATGCTTCTAATACCAAACCTGAGACCCTTCCTATTGGATGAGATGTGATATCCAACTCCTTCCCATTCCAACCCTGAGACCCTTCCTATAGCATGAGATGTGATGTCTCAATGCTTCTAATACCAAACCTGAGATCCTTCCTATAACATGAGATGTGATATCCAAATCCTTCCCCTTCCAAACCTGAGACCCTCCCTTTAGCATGAGATGTGATATCCAACTCCTTCCCATTCCATTCCTGAGACCCTTCTGATAGCATGAGATGTGATATCTCAATGCCTCTAATACCAAACCTGAGATCCTACCTCTAACATGAAATGTGATATCCAACTCTTTCCCCTTCCAAACCTGAGAGCCTTCCTATAGCATGAGATGTGATATCCAAGTCCTTCCCATTCCAATCCTGAGACCCTTCCTATAGCTTCAGATGTGATAACCAACTCCTTCCCATTCCAATTCTGAGACCCTTCCTATACTCTGAGACTTGATGTCTCAATGCTTCTAATACCAAACCTGAGACCCGTAATATAACATGAGATGTGATATCCAAGTCCTTCCCATTCCAACCCTTAGACCCTTCCTACAGCATGCAATATGATATCTCAATGATTCTAATAACAAACCTGAGACCCGTCCTATAACATGAGATGGGATATCCAACTCCTTCCCATTCCAATCCTGAGACACTTCCGATAGCAGAGATGTGATATCTCAATGCTTATACCAAACCTGAGACCCTTCCTATAACATGGGATGTGATATCCAAATCCTTCCCGTTCCAAACCTGAGACCCTTCCTTTAGCATGAGATGTGATATCCAGCTCCTTCCCATTCCAATCCTGAGACACTTCCGATAGCATGAGATGTGATATCTTAATGCTTCTAATATCAAAACTGAGACCCTCCCTACAGCATGATATGTGATATCTAAGTCCTTCCCATTCCAATCCTGAGACACTCCCTATAGCATGAGATGTGATATCCAACTCTTTCCCATTCCAATCCTGAGACCCTTCCTATAGCATGAGATATGATATCTCAATACTTCTAATACCAAACGTGAGATCCTTCCGATAACATGAG
Organism: Ambystoma mexicanum; assembly: GCF_040938575.1. Taxonomy (NCBI): domain Eukaryota; kingdom Metazoa; phylum Chordata; class Amphibia; order Caudata; family Ambystomatidae; genus Ambystoma; species Ambystoma mexicanum. Next base: position 348,131,741 of record NC_090936.1, read on the forward strand.
ATGTGATATCCAAATCCTTCCCCTTCCAAACCTGAGACCCTCCCTTTAGCATGAGATGTGATATCCAACTCCTTCCCATTCCAATCCTGAGACCCTTCTGATAGCATGAGATGTGATATCTCAATGCTTCTAATACCAAACCTGAGATCCTTCCGATAGCATGAGATGTGATATCTCAATGCTTCTAATACCAAACCTGAGATCCTTCCTATAACATGAGATGTGATATCCAAATCCTTCCCCTTCCAAACCTGAGACCCTCCCTTTAGCATGAGATGTGATATCCAACTCCTTCCCATTCCAATCCTGAGACCCTTCTGATAGCATGAGATGTGATATCTCAATGCTTCTAATACCAAACCTGAGATCCTTCCGATAGCATGAGATGTGATATCTCAATGCTTCTAATACCAAACCTGAGATCCTTCCTATAACATGAGATGTGATATCCAAATCCTTCCCCTTCCAAACCTGAGACCCTCCCTTTAGCATGAGATGTGATATCCAAATCCTTCCCCTTCCAAACCTGAGACCCTCCCTTTAGCATGAGATGTGATATCCAACTCCTTCCCATTCCAATCCTGAGACCCTTCTGATAGCATGAGATGTGATATCTCAATGCTTCTAATACCAAACCTGAGATCCTTCCGATAGCATGAGATGTGATATCTCAATGCTTCTAATACCAAACCTGAGATCCTTCCTCTAACATGAAATGTGATATCCAACTCTTTCCCCTTCCAAACCTGAGAGCCTTCCTATAGCATGAGATGTGATATCCAAGTCCTTCCCATTCCAATCCTGAGACCCTTCCTATAGCTTGAGATGTGATAACCAACTCCTTCCCATTCCAATTCTGAGACCCTTCCTATACTCTGAGACTTGATGTCTCAATGCTTCTAATACCAAACCTGAGACCCGTAATATAACATGAGATGTGATATCCAAATCCTTCCCCTTCCAAACCTTAGACCCTTCCTTTATCATGAGATGTGATATCCAACTCCTTCCCATTCCAATCCTGAGACCCTTCCGATATCATGAGATGTGATATCTCAAAGCTTCTAATATCAAACTTGAGACCCTCCCTATAGCATGAGATGTGATATCCAAGTCCTTCCCATTCCAATCCTGAGACCCTTCCTATAGCATGAGATGTGATATCTCAATGCTTCTAATACCAAACCTGAGACCCTTCCTATAACATGAGATGGGAATATCCAACTCCTTCCCATTCCAATCCTGAGACCCTTCCGATAGCAGAGATGTGATATCTCAATGCTTATACCAAACCTGAGACCCTTCCTATGGCATGAGATGTGATATCCAACTCCTTGCCATTCAAATCCTGAGACCCTTCCTATAGCATGAGAAGGGATATCCAACTCCTTCCCAATCCAATCCTGAGATCCTTCCGATAGCAGAGACGTGATATCTCAATGCTTCTACCAAACCTGAGACCCTTCCTTTAGCATGAGATGTGATATCCAAATCCTTCACATTCCAATCCTGAGACCCTTCCTATAGCATGAGATGTGATATCTCAATGCTTCTAATACCAAACCTGAGATCCTTCCTATAACATGAGATGTGATATCCAATTCCTTCCCATTCCAAACCTGAGACCCTTCCTATTGGATGAGATGTGATATCCAACTCCTTCCCATTCCAACCCTGAGACCCTTCCTATAGCATGAGATGTGATGTCTCAATGCTTCTAATACCAAACCTGAGACCCTTCCTATTGGATGAGATGTGATATCCAACTCCTTCCCATTCCAACCCTGAGACCCTTCCTATAGCATGAGATGTGATGTCTCAATGCTTCGAATACCAAACCTGAGATCCTTCCTATAACATGAGATGTGATATCCAAATCCTTCCCCTTCCAAACCTGAGACCCTCCCTTTAGCATGAGATGTGATATCCAACTCCTTCCCATTCCATTCCTGAGACCCTTCTGATAGCATGAGATGTGATATCTCAATGCCTCTAATACCAAACCTGAGATCCTACCTCTAACATGAAATGTGATATCCAACTCTTTCCCCTTCCAAACCTGAGAGCCTTCCTATAGCATGAGATGTGATATCTAAGTCCTTCCCATTCCAATCCTGAGACCCTTCCTATAGCTTCAGATGTGATAACCAACTCCTTCCCATTCCAATTCTGAGACCCTTCCTATACTCTGAGACTTGATGTCTCAATGCTTCTAATACCAAACCTGAGACCCGTAATATAACATGAGATGTGATATCCAAGTCCTTCCCATTCCAACCCTTAGACCCTTCCTACAGCATGCAATATGATATCTCAATGATTCTAATAACAAACCTGAGACCCGTCCTATAACATGAGATGGGATATCCAACTCCTTCCCATTCCAATCCTGAGACACTTCCGATAGCAGAGATGTGATATCTCAATGCTTATACCAAACCTGAGACCCTTCCTATAACATGGGATGTGATATCCAAATCCTTCCCGTTCCAAACCTGAGACCCTTCCTTTAGCATGAGATGTGATATCCAGCTCCTTCCCATTCCAATCCTGAGACACTTCCGATAGCATGAGATGTGATATCTTAATGCTTCTAATATCAAAACTGAGACCCTCCCTACAGCATGATATGTGATATCTAAGTCCTTCCCATTCCAATCCTGAGACACTCCCTATAGCATGAGATGTGATATCCAACTCTTTCCCATTCCAATCCTGAGACCCTTCCTATAGCATGAGATATGATATCTCAATACTTCTAATACCAAACGTGAGATCCTTCCGATAACATGAGATGTGATATCCAAATCCTTCCCCTTCCAAACCTGAGACCCTCCCTTTAGCATGAGATGTGATATCCAACTCCTTCCCATTCCAATCCTGAGACCCTTCTGATAGCATGAGATGTGATATCTCAATGCTTCTAATACCAAACCTGAGATCCTTCCGATAGCATGAGATGTGATATCTCAATGCTTCTAATACCAAACCTGAGATCCTTCCTATAACATGAGATGTGATATCCAAATCCTTCCCCTTCCAAACCTGAGACCCTCCCTTTAGCATGAGATGTGATATCCAACTCCTTCCCATTCCATTCCTGAGACCCTTCTGATAGCATGAGATGTGATATCTCAATGCCTCTAATACCAAACCTGAGATCCTACCTCTAACATGAAATGTGATATCCAACTCTTTCCCCTTCCAAACCTGAGAGCCTTCCTATAGCATGAGATGTGATATCCAAGTCCTTCCCATTCCAATCCTGAGACCCTTCCTATAGCTTGAGATGTGATAACCAACTCCTTCCCATTCCAATTCTGAGACCCTTCCTATACTCTGAGACTTGATGTCTCAATGCTTCTAATACCAAACCTGAGACCCGTAATATAACATGAGATGTGATATCCAAATCCTTCCCCTTCCAAACCTTAGACCCTTCCTTTATCATGAGATGTGATATCCAACTCCTTCCCATTCCAATCCTGAGACCCTTCCGATATCATGAGATGTGATATCTCAAAGCTTCTAATATCAAACTTGAGACCCTCCCTATAGCATGAGATGTGATATCCAAGTCCTTCCCATTCCAATCCTGAGACCCTTCCTATAGCATGAGATGTGATATCTCAATGCTTCTAATACCAAACCTGAGACCCTTCCTATAACATGAGATGGGAATATCCAACTCCTTCCCATTCCAATCCTGAGACCCTTCCGATAGCAGAGATGTGATATCTCAATGCTTATACCAAACCTGAGACCCTTCCTATGGCATGAGATGTGATATCCAACTCCTTGCCATTCAAATCCTGAGACCCTTCCTATAGCATGAGAAGGGATATCCAACTCCTTCCCAATCCAATCCTGAGACCCTTCCGATAGCAGAGACGTGATATCTCAATGCTTCTACCAAACCTGAGACCCTTCCTTTAGCATGAGATGTGATATCCAAATCCTTCACATTCCAATCCTGAGACCCTTCCTATAGCATGAGATGTGATATCTCAATGCTTCTAATACCAAACCTGAGATCCTTCCTATAACATGAGATGTGATATCCAATTCCTTCCCATTCCAAACCTGAGACCCTTCCTATTGGATGAGATGTGATATCCAACTCCTTCCCATTCCAACCCTGAGACCCTTCCTATAGCATGAGATGTGATGTCTCAATGCTTCTAATACCAAACCTGAGACCCTTCCTATTGGATGAGATGTGATATCCAACTCCTTCCCATTCCAACCCTGAGACCCTTCCTATAGCATGAGATGTGATGTCTCAATGCTTCTAATACCAAACCTGAGATCCTTCCTATAACATGAGATGTGATATCCAAATCCTTCCCCTTCCAAACCTGAGACCCTCCCTTTAGCATGAGATGTGATATCCAACTCCTTCCCATTCCATTCCTGAGACCCTTCTGATAGCATGAGATGTGATATCTCAATGCCTCTAATACCAAACCTGAGATCCTACCTCTAACATGAAATGTGATATCCAACTCTTTCCCCTTCCAAACCTGAGAGCCTTCCTATAGCATGAGATGTGATATCCAAGTCCTTCCCATTCCAATCCTGAGACCCTTCCTATAGCTTGAGATGTGATAACCAACTCCTTCCCATTCCAATTCTGAGACCCTTCCTATACTCTGAGACTTGATGTCTCAATGCTTCTAATACCAAACCTGAGACCCGTAATATAACATGAGATGTGATATCCAAATCCTTCCCCTTCCAAACCTTAGACCCTTCCTTTATCATGAGATGTGATATCCAACTCCTTCCCATTCCAATCCTGAGACCCTTCCGATATCATGAGATGTGATATCTCAAAGCTTCTAATATCAAACTTGAGACCCTCCCTATAGCATGAGATGTGATATCCAAGTCCTTCCCATTCCAATCCTGAGACCCTTCCTATAGCATGAGATGTGATATCTCAATGCTTCTAATACCAAACCTGAGACCCTTCCTATAACATGAGATGGGAATATCCAACTCCTTCCCATTCCAATCCTGAGACCCTTCCGATAGCAGAGATGTGATATCTCAATGCTTATACCAAACCTGAGACCCTTCCTATGGCATGAGATGTGATATCCAACTCCTTGCCATTCAAATCCTGAGACCCTTCCAATAGCATGAGAAGGGATATCCAACTCCTTCCCAATCCAATCCTGAGACCCTTCCGATAGCAGAGACGTGATATCTCAATGCTTCTACCAAACCTGAGACCCTTCCGTTAGCATGAGATGTGATATCCAAATCCTTCACATTCCAATCCTGAGACCCTTCCTATAGCATGAGATGTGATATCTCAATGCTTCTAATACCAAACCTGAGATCCTTCCTATAACATGAGATGTGATATCCAATTCCTTCCCATTCCAAACCTGAGACCCTTCCTATTGGATGAGATGTGATATCCAACTCCTTCCCATTCCAACCCTGAGACCCTTCCTATAGCATGAGATGTGATGTCTCAATGCTTCTAATACAAAACCTGAGATCCTTCCTATAACATGAGATGTGATATCCAACTCCTTCCATTCCAATCCTGAGACCCGTCCTATAGCATGAGATGTGATATCTCAATGCTTATACCAAACCTGAGACCCTTCCTATAGCATGAGATGTGATATCCAACTACTTCCCATTCCAATCCTGAGACCCTTCCTATAACATGAGATGTGATATCCAAATCCTTCCCGTTCCAAACCTGAGACCCTTCCTTTAGCATGAGATGTGATATCCAGCTCCTTCCCATTCCAATCCTGAGACACTTCCGATAGCATGAGATGTGATATCTCAATGCTTCTAATATCAAAACTGAGACCCTCCCTACAGCATGATATGTGATATCTAAGTCCTTCCCATTCCAATCCTGAGACACTCCCTATAGCATGAGATGTGATATCCAACTCTTTCCCATTCCAATCCTGAGACCCTTCCTATAGCATGAGATATATCTCAATACTTCTAATACCAAACGTGAGATCCTTCCGATAACATGAGATGTGATATCCAAATCCTTCCCCTTCCAAACCTGAGACCCTCCCTTTAGCATGAGATGTGATATCCAACTCCTTCCCATTCCAATCCTGAGACCCTTCTGATAGCATGAGATGTGATATCTCAATGCTTCTAATACCAAACCTGAGATCCTTCCGATAGCATGAGATGTGATATCTCAATGCTTCTAATACCAAACCTGAGATCCTTCCTATAACATGAGATGTGATATCCAAATCCTTCCCCTTCCAAACCTGAGACCCTCCCTTTAGCATGAGATGTGATATCCAACTCCTTCCCATTCCATTCCTGAGACCCTTCTGATAGCATGAGATGTGATATCTCAATGCCTCTAATACCAAACCTGAGATCCTACCTCTAACATGAAATGTGATATCCAACTCTTTCCCCTTCCAAACCTGAGAGCCTTCCTATAGCATGAGATGTGATATCCAAGTCCTTCCCATTCCAATCCTGAGACCCTTCCTATAGCTTGAGATGTGATAACCAACTCCTTCCCATTCCAATTCTGAGACCCTTCCTATACTCTGAGACTTGATGTCTCAATGCTTCTAATACCAAACCTGAGACCGGTAATATAACATGAGATGTGATATCCAAACCCTTCCCCTTCCAAACCTTAGACCCTTCCTTTATCATGAGATGTGATATCCAACTCCTTCCCATTCCAATCCTGAGACCCTTCCGATATCATGAGATGTGATATCTCAAAGCTTCTAATATCAAACTTGAGACCCTCCCTATAGCATGAGATGTGATATCCAAGTCCTTCCCATTCCAATCCTGAGACCCTTCCTATAGCATGAGATGTGATATCTCAATGCTTCTAATACCAAACCTGAGACCCTTCCTATAACATGAGATGGGAATATCCAACTCCTTCCCATTCCAATCCTGAGACCCTTCCGATAGCAGAGATGTGATATCTCAATGCTTATACCAAACCTGAGACCCTTCCTATGGCATGAGATGTGATATCCAACTCCTTGCCATTCAAATCCTGAGACCCTTCCTATAGCATGAGAAGGGATATCCAACTCCTTCCCAATCCAATCCTGAGACCCTTCCGATAGCAGAGACGTGATATCTCAATGCTTCTACCAAACCTGAGACCCTTCCTTTAGCATGAGATGTGATATCCAAATCCTTCACATTCCAATCCTGAGACCCTTCCTATAGCATGAGATGTGATATCTCAATGCTTCTAATACCAAACCTGAGATCCTTCCTATAACATGAGATGTGATATCCAATTCCTTCCCATTCCAAACCTGAGACCCTTCCTATTGGATGAGATGTGATATCCAACTCCTTCCCATTCCAACCCTGAGACCCTTCCTATAGCATGAGATGTGATGTCTCAATGCTTCTAATACCAAACCTGAGATCCTTGATATAACATGAGATGTGATATCCAACTCCTTCCATTCCAATCCTGAGACCCGTCCTATAGCATGAGATGTGATATCTCAATGCTTATACCAAACCTGAGACCCTTCCTATAGCATGAGATGTGATATCCAACTACTTCCCATTCCAATCCTGAGACCCTTCCTATAGCATGAGATGTGATATCTCAATGCTTCTAATACCAAACCTGAGATCCTTCCTCTAACATGAAATGTGATATCCAACTCCTTCCCTTTCCAAACCTAAGAGCCTATCTACAGCATGAGATGTGATATCCAAGTCCTTCCCATTCCAACCCTTAGACCCTTCCTACAGCATGCAATATGATATCTCAATGATTCTAATAACAAACCTGAGACCCGTCCTATAACATGAGATGGGATATCCAACTCCTTCCCATTCCAATCCTGAGACACTTCCGATAGCAGAGATGTGATATCTCAATGCTTATACCAAACCTGAGACCCTTCCTATAACATGGGATGTGATATCCAAATCCTTCCCGTTCCAAACCTGAGACCCTTCCTTTAGCATGAGATGTGATATCCAGCTCCTTCCCATTCCAATCCTGAGACACTTCCGATAGCATGAGATGTGATATCTTAATGCTTCTAATATCAAAACTGAGACCCTCCCTACAGCATGATATGTGATATCTAAGTCCTTCCCATTCCAATCCTGAGACACTCCCTATAGCATGAGATGTGATATCCAACTCTTTCCTATTCCAATCCTGAGACCCTTCCTATAGCATGAGATATGATATCGCAATACTTCTAATACCAAACGTGAGATCCTTCCGATAACATGAGATGTGATATCCAAATCCTTCCCCTTCCAAACCTGAGACCCTCCCTTTAGCATGAGATGTGATATCCAACTCCTTCCCATTCCAATCCTGAGACCCTTCTGATAGCATGAGATGTGATATCTCAATGCTTCTAATACCAAACCTGAGATCCTTCCGATAGCATGAGATGTGATATCTCAATGCTTCTAATACCAAACCTGAGATCCTTCCTATAACATGAGATGTGATATCCAAATCCTTCCCCTTCCAAACCTGAGACCCTCCCTTTAGCATGAGATGTGATATCCAACTCCTTCCCATTCCATTCCTGAGACCCTCCCTTTAGCATGAGATTTGATATCCAACTCTTTCCCCTTCCAAACCTGAGAGCCTTCCCATAGCATGAGATGTGATATCCAAGTCCTTCCCATTCCAATCCTGAGACCCTTCCTATAGCTTGAGATGTGATAACCAACTCCTTCCCATTCCAATTCTGAGACCCTTCCTATACTCTGAGACTTGATGTCTCAATGCTTCTAATACCAAACCTGAGACCCGTAATATAACATGAGATGTGATATCCAAATCCTTCCCCTTCCAAACCTTAGACCCTTCCTTTATCATGAGATGTGATATCCAACTCCTTCCCATTCCAATCCTGAGGCCCTTCCGATATCATGAGATGTGATATCTCAAAGCTTCTAATATCAAACTTGAGACCCTCCCTATAGCATGAGATGTGATATCCAAGTCCTTCCCATTCCAATCCTGAGACCCTTCCGATAGCAGAGATGTGATATCTCAATGCTTATACCAAACCTGAGACCCTTCCTATAGCATGAGATGTGATATCCAACTCCTTGCCATTCAAATCCTGAGACCCTTCCTATAGAATGAGAAGGGATATCCAACTCCTTCCCAATCCAATCCTGAGACCCTTCCGATAGCAGAGACGTGATATCTCAATGCTTCTACCAAACCTGAGACCCTTCCTTTAGCATGAGATGTGATATCCAAATCCTTCACATTCCAATCCTGAGACCCTTCCTATAGCATGAGATGTGATATCTCAATGCTTCTAATACCAAACCTGAGATCCTTCCTATAACATGAGATGTGATATCCAATTACTTCCCATTCCAAACCTGAGACCCTTCCTATTGGATGAGATGTGATATCCAACTCCTTCCCATTCCAACCCTGAGACCCTTCCTATAGCATGAGATGTGATGTCTCAATGCTTCTAATACCAAACCTGAGATCCTTCCTATAACATGAGATGTGATATCCAACTCCTTCCATTCCAATCCTGAGACCCGTCCTATAGCATGAGATGTGATATCTCAATGCTTATACCAAACCTGAGACCCTTCCTATAGCATGAGATGTGATATCCAACTACTTCCCATTCCAATCCTGAGACCCTTCCTATAGCATGAGATGTGATATCTCAATGCTTCTAATACCAAACCTGAGATCCTTCCTCTAACATGAAATGTGATATCCAACTCCTTCCCTTTCCAAACCTAAGAGCCTATCTATAGCATGAGATGTGATATCCAAGTCCTTCCCATTCCAATCCTTAGACCCTTCCTACAGCATGCAATATGATATCTCAATGATTCTAATAACAAACCTGAGACCCGTTCTATAGCATGAGATATGATATCCAAGTCCTTCCCATTCCAATCCTGAGACCCTTCCTATAACATGAAATGTGATATCCAACTCCTTCCCATTCCAATCTTGAGACCCTTCCGATATCATGAGATTTGTTATCTCAATGCTTCTAATATCAAACTTGAGACCCTCCCTATAGCATGAGATGTGACATCCAAGTCCTTCCCATTCCAATTCTGAGACCCTTCCTATAGCATGAGATGTGATATCTCTATGCTTCTACTACCAAACCTGAGACCCTTCCTATAACATGAGATGGGATATCCAACTCCTTCCCATTCCAATCCTGAGACCCTTCCGATAGCAGAGATGTGATATCTCAATGCTTATACCAAACCTGAGACCCTTCCTATGGCCTGAGATGTCATATACAACTCCTTCCCATTCCAATCCTGAGACCCTTCCTTTAGCATAAGATGTGATATCTCAATGCTTATACCAAATCTGAGACCCTTCCTATAGCATGAGATGTGATATCCAAATCCTTCCCATTCCAATCCTGAGACCCTTCCTATAGCATGAGATGTGATATCTCAATGCTTATACCAAACCTGAGAGCCTACCTATAGCATGAGATGTGATATCCAAGTCCATCCCATTCCAATCCTTAGACCCTTCCTACAGCATGCGATGTGATATCTCAATGATTCTAATACCAAACCAGAGACTCTTACTATAACATGAGATGGGATATCCAACTCCTTCCCATTCCAATCCTGAGCCGCTTCCGATAGCAGAGATGTGATATCTCAATGCTTATACCAAACCTGAGACCCTTCCTATAACATGAGATGTGATATCCAACTCCTTCCCGTTCCAAACCTGAGACACTAACTATAGCATATGTGATATCCAACTCCTTCCCATTCCAAACATGAGACCCTTCCTATAGCAAGAAAGTAATATCCAACTCCTACCCATTCCAATCCTGAGACCCTTCCTATAGCAAGAGATGTGATATCCAAATCCTTCCCATTCCAATCCTGAGACCCTTCCTATAACATGAGATGTGATATCCAACTCCTTCCCATTCCAACCTGAGACACTTCCTATAGCATGAGAAGGGATATCCAACTCCTTCCCAATCCAATCCTGAGACCCTTCCGATAGCAGAGATGTGATATCTCAATGCTTATACCAAACCTGAGACCCTTCCTATGGCATGAGATGTGATATCCAACTCCTTGCCATTCAAATCCTGAGACCCTTCCTATAGCATGAGAAGGGATATCCAACTCCTTCCCAATCCAATCCTGAGACCCTTCCGAGGGCAGAGACGTGATATCTCAATGCTTCTACCAAACCTGAGACCCTTCCTTTAGCATGAGATGTGATATCCAATTCCTTCCCATTCCAAACCTGAGACCCTTCCTATTGGATGAGATGTGATATCCAACTCCTTCCCATTCCAACCCTGAGACCCTTCCTATAGCATGAGATGTGATGTCTCAATGCTTCTAATACCAAACCTGAGATCCTTCCTATAAAATGAGATGTGATATCCAACTCCTTCCATTCCAATCCTGAGACCCGTCTTAGAGCATGAGATGTGATATCTCAATGCTTATACCAAACCTGAGACCCTTCCTATAGGATGAGATGTGATATCCAACTACTTCCCATTCCAATCCTGAGACCCTTCCTATAGCATGAGATGTGATATCTCAATGCTTCTAATACCAAACCTGAGATCCTTCCTCTAACATGAAATGTGATATCCAACTCCTTCCCTTTCCAAACCTAAGAGCCTATCTATAGCATGAGATGTGATATCCAAGTCCTTCCCATTCCAACCCTTAGACCCTTCCTACAGCATGCAATATGATATCTCAATGATTCTAACAACAAACTTGAGACCCGTCCTATAACATGAGATGGGATATCTAACTCCTTCCCATTCCAATCCTGAGACACTGCCGATAGCAGAGATGTGATATCTCAATGCTTATACCAAACCTGAGACCCTTCCTATAACATGAGATGTGATATCCAAATCCTTCCCGTTCCAAACCTGAGACCCTTCCTTTAGCATGAGATGTGATATCCAGCTCCTTCCCATTCCAATCCTGAGACACTTCCGATAGCATGAGATGTGATATCTCAATGCTTCTAATATCAAAACTGAGACCCTCCCTATAGCATGATATGTGATATCTAAGTCCTTCCCATTCCAATCCTGAGACACTCCCTATAGCATGAGATGTGATATCCAACTCTTTCCCATTCCAATCCTGAGACCCTTCCTATAGCATGAGATATGATATCTCAATACTTCTAATACCAAACGTGAGATCCTTCCGATAACATGAGATGTGATATCCAAATCCTTCCCCTTCCAAACCTGAGACCCTCCCTTTAGCATGAGATGTGATATCCAACTCCTTCCCATTCCAATCCTGAGACCCTTCTGATAGCATGATATGTGATATCTCAATGCTTCTAATACCAAACCTGAGATCCTTCCGATAGCATGAGATGTGATATCTCAATGCTTCTAATACCAAACCTGAGATCCTTCCTATAACATGAGATGTGATATCCAAATCCTTCCCCTTCCAAACCTGAGACCCTCCCTTTAGCATGAGATGTGATATCCAACTCCTTCCCATTCCATTCCTGAGACCCTTCTGATAGCATGAGATGTGATATCTCAATTCCTCTAATACGAAACCTGAGATCCTACCTCTAACATGAAATGTGATATCCAACTCTTTCCCCTTCCAAACCTGAGAGCCTTCCTATAGCATGAGATGTGATATCCAAGTCCTTCCCATTCCAATCCTGAGACCCTTCCTATAGCTTGAGATGTGATATCCAACTCCTTCCCATTCCGATTCTGAGACCCTTCCTATACTCTGAGACTTGATATCTCAATGCTTCTAATACCAAACCTGAGACCCGTAATATAACATGAGATGTGATATCCAAATCCTTCCCCTTCCAAACCTTAGACCCTTCCTTTATCATGAGATGTGATATCCAACTCCTTCCCATTCCAATCCTGAGACCCTTCCGATATCATGAGATGTGATATCTCAAAGCTTCTAATATCAAACTTGAGACCCTCCCTATAGCATGAGATGTGATATCCAAGTCCTTCCCATTCCAATCCTGAGACCCTTCCTATAGCATGAGATGTGATATCTCAATGCTTCTAATACCAAACCTGAGACCCTTCCTATAACATGAGATGGGAATATCCAACTCCTTCCCATTCCAATCCTGAGACCCTTCCGATAGCAGAGATGTGATATCTCAATGCTTATACCAAACCTGAGACCCTTCCTATGGCATGAGATGTGATATCCAACTCCTTGCCATTCAAATCCTGAGACCCTTCCTATAGCATGAGAAGGGATAACCAACTCCTTCCCAATCCAATCCTGAGACCCTTCCGATAGCAGAGACGTGATATCTCAATGCTTCTACCAAACCTGAGACCCTTCCTTTAGCATGAGATGTGATATCCAAATCCTTCACATTCCAATCCTGAGACCCTTCCTATAGCATGAGATGTGATATCTCAATGCTTCTAATACCAAACCTGAGATCCTTCCTATAACATGAGATGTGATGTCCAATTCCTTCCCATTCCAAACCTGAGACCCTTCCTATTGGATGAGATATGATATCCAACTCCTTCCCATTCCAACCCTGAGACCCTTCCTATAGCATGAGATGTGATGTCTCAATGCTTCTAATACCAAACCTGAGATCCTTCCTATAACATGAGATGTGATATCCAACTCCATCCATTCCAATCCTGAGACCCGTCCTATAGCATGAGATGTGATATCTCAATGCTTATACCAAACCTGAGACCATTCCTATAGCATGAGATGTGATATCCAACTACTTCCCATTCCAATCCTGAGACCCTTCCTATAGCATGAAATTTGATATCTCAATGCTTCTAATACCAAACCTGAGATCCTTCCTCTAACATGAAATGTGATATCCAACTCCTTCCCTTTCCAAACCTAAGAGCCTATCTATAGCATGAGATGTGATATCCAAGTCCTTCCCATTCCAATCCTTAGACCCTTCCTACAGCATGCAATATGATATCTCAATGATTCTAATAACAAACCTGAGACCCGTCCTATAGCATGAGATATGATATCCAAGTCCTTCCCATTCCAATCCTGAGACCCTTCCTATAACATGAAATGTGATATCCAACTCCTTCCCATTCCAACCTGAGACCCTTCCTATAGCATGAGATGGGATATCCAACTTCTTCCAAATCCAATACTGATACCCTTCCGATAGCATGAGATGTGATATCCCAATGCTTCTACCAAACCTGAGACCCATACTATGGCATGAGATGTGATATCAAACTCCTTCCCATTCCAATCCTGAGACCCTTCCTATAGCTTGAGGTGTGATATCCAACTCCTTCCCATTCCAATTCTGAGACCCTTCTTATACCATGAGACTTGATATCTCAATGCTTCTAATACCAAACCTGAGACCCGTCCTATAACATGAGATGTGATATCCAAATCCTTCCCCTTCCAAACCTTAGACCCTTCCTTTATCATGAGATGTGATATCCAACTCCTTCCCATTCCAATCCTGAGACAGTTCCGATATCATGATATTTGTTATCTCAATGCTTCTAATATCAAACTTGAGACCCTCCCTATAGCATGAGATGTGACATCCAAGTCCTTCCCATTCCAATCCTCAGACCCTTCCTATAGCATGAGATGTGATATCTCAATGATTCTAATACCAAACCAGAGACTCTTCCTATAACATGAGATGGGATATCCAACTCCTTCCCATTCCAATCCTGAGACCCTTCCGATAGCAGAGATGTGATATCTCAATGCTTATACCAAACCTGAGACCCTTCCTATAACATGAGATGTGATATCCAACTCCTTCCCGTTCCAAACCTGAGACACTAAGTATAGCATATGTGATATCCAACTCCTTCCCATTCCAAACATGAGACCCTTCCTATAGCAAGAAAGTAATATCCAACTCCTACCCATTCCAATCCTGAGACCCTTCCTATAGCAAGAGATGTGATATCCAACTCCTTCCCATTCCAACCTGAGACACTTCCTATAGCATGAGAAGGGATATCCAACTCCTTCCCAATCCAATCCTGAGACCCTTCCTATAACATGAGATGTGATATCCAACCCCTTCCCATTCCAACCTGAGACACTTCCTATAGCATGAGAAGGGATATCCAACTCCTTCCCAATCCAATCCTGAGACCCTTCCGATAGCAGAGATGTGATATCTCAATGCTTATACCAAACCTGAGACCCTTCCTATGGCATGAGATGTGATATCCATCTCCTTGCCATTCAAATCCTGAGACCCTTCCTATAGCATGAGATGTGATATCTCTATGCTTCTAATACCAAACCTGAGACCCTTCTTATAACATGAGATGGGATATCCAACTCCTTCCCATTTCAATCCTGAGACCCTTCCGATAGCAGAGATGTGATATCTCAATGCTTATACCAAACCTGAGAACCTTCCTATGGCCTGAGATGTCATATACAACTCCTTCCCATTCCAATCCTGAGACCCTTCCTTTAGCATGAGATGTGATATCTCAATGCTTATACCAAATCTGACACCCTTCCTATAGCATGAGATGTGATATACAATTCCTTCCCTTTCCAATCCTGAGACCCTTCCTATAGCATGAGATGTGATATCTCAATGCTTATACCAAACCTGAGAGCCTACCTATAGCATGAGATGTGATATCCAAGTCCATCCCATTCCAATCCTTAGACCCTTCCTACAGCATGCGATGTGATATCTCAATGATTCTAATACCAAACCAGAGACTCTTCCTATAACATGAGATGGGATATCCAATTCCTTCCCATTCCAATCCTGAGCCGCTTCCGATAGCAGAGATGTGATATCTCAATGCTTATAACAAACCTGAGACCCTTCCTATAACATGAGATGTGATATCCAACTCCTTCCCGTTCCAAACCTGAGACACTAACTATAGCATATGTGATATCCAACTCCTTCCCATTCCAAACATGAGACCCTTCCTATAGCAAGAAAGTAATATCCAACTCCTACCCATTCCAATCCTGAGACCCTTCCTATAGCAAGAGATGTGATATCCAACTCCTTCCCATTCCAACCTGAGACACTTCCTATAGCATGAGAAGGGATATCCAACTCCTTCCCAATCCAATCCTGAGACCCTTCCGATAGCAGAGATGTGATATCTCAATGCTTATACCAAACCTGAGACCCTTCCTATAACATGAGATGTGATATCCAAATCCTTCCCATTCCAATCCTGAGACCCTTCCTATAACATGAGATGTGATATCCAACTCCTTCCCATTCCAACCTGAGACACTTCCTATACCATGAGAAGGGATATCCAACTCCTTCCCAATCCAATCCTGAGACCCTTCCGATAGCAGAGATGTGATATCTCAATGCTTATACCAAACCTGAGACCCTTCCTATGGCATGAGATGTGATATCCAACTCCTTCCCAATCCAATCCTGAGACCCTTCCGATAGCAGAGACGTGATATCTCAATGCTTCTACCAAACCTGAGACCCTTCCTTTAGCATGAGATGTGATATCCAAATCCTTCACATTCCAATCCTGAGACCCTTCCTATAGCATGAGATGTGATATCTCAATGCTTCTAATACCAAACCTGAGATCCTTCCTATAACATGAGATGTGATATCCAATTCCTTCCCATTCCAAACCTGAGACCCTTCCTATTGGATGAGATGTGATATCCAACTCCTTCCCATTCCAACCCTGAGACCCTTCCTATAGCATGAGATGGGATATCCAACTCCTTCCAAATCCAATCCCGATACCCTTCCGATAGCATGAGATGTGCTATCTCAATGCTTCTACCAAACCTGAGACCCTTCCTTTAGCATGAGATGTGATATCCAATTCCTTCCCATTCCAAACCTGAGACCCTTCCTATTGGATGAGATGTGATATCCAACTCCTTCCCATTCCAACCCTGAGACCCTTCCTATAGCATGAGATGTGATGTCTCAATGCTTCTAATACCAAACCTGAGATCCTTCCTATTACATGAGATGTGATATCCAACTCCTTCCATTCCAATCCTGAGACCCGTCCTATAGCATGAGATGTGCTATCTCAATGCTTCTACCAAACCTGAGACCCTTCCTTTAGCATGAGATGTGATATCCAATTCCTTCCCATTCCAAACCTGAGACCCTTCCTATTGGATGAGATGTGATATCCAACTCCTTCCCATTCCAACCCTGAGACCCTTCCTATAGCATGAGATGTGATGTCTCAATGCTTCTAATACCAAACCTGAGATCCTTCCTATAAAATGAGATGTGATATCCAACTCCTTCCATTCCAATCCTGAGACCCGTCTTAGAGCATGAGATGTGATATCTCAATGCTTATACCAAACCTGAGACCCTTCCTATAGCATGAGATGTGATATCCAACTACTTCCCATTCCAATCCTGAGACCCTTCCTATAGCATGAGATGTGATATCTCAATGCTTCTAATACCAAACCTGAGATCCTTCCTCTAACATGAAATGTGATATCCAACTCCTTCCCTTTCCAAACCTAAGAGCCTATCTATAGCATGAGATGTGATATACAAGTCCTTCCCATTCCAACCCTTAGACCCTTCCTACAGCATGCAATATGATATCTCAATGATTCTAACAACAAACTTGAGACCCGTCCTATAACATGAGATGGGATATCTAACTCCTTCCCATTCCAATCCTGAGACACTGCCGATAGCAGAGATGTGATATCTCAATGCTTATACCAAACCTGAGACCCTTCCTATAACATGAGATGTGATATCCAAATCCTTCCCGTTCCAAACCTGAGACCCTTCCTTTAGCATGAGATGTGATATCCAGCTCCTTCCCATTCCAATCCTGAGACACTTCCGATAGCATGAGATGTGATATCTCAATGCTTCTAATATCAAAACTGAGACCCTCCCTATAGCATGATATGTGATATCTAAGTCCTTCCCATTCCAATCCTGAGACCCTCCCTATAGCATGAGATGTGATATCCAACTCTTTCCCATTCCAATCCTGAGACCCTTCCTATAGCATGAGATATGATATCTCAATACTTCTAATACCAAACGTGAGATCCTTCCGATAACATGAGATGTGATATCCAAATCCTTCCCCTTCCAAACCTGAGACCCTCCCTTTAGCATGAGATGTGATATCCAACTCCTTCCCATTCCAATCCTGAGACCCTTCTGATAGCATGAGATGTGATATCTCAATGCTTCTAATAACAAACCTGAGATCCTTCTGATAGCATGAGATGTGATATCTCAATGCTTCTAATACCAAACCTGAGATCCTTCCTATAACATGAGATGTGATATCCAAATCCTTCCCCTTCCAAACCTGAGACCCTCCCTTTAGCATGAGATGTGATATCCAACTCCTTCCCATTCCATTCCTGAGACCCTTCTGATAGCATGAGATGTGATATCTCAATGCCTCTAATACGAAACCTGAGATCCTACCTCTAACATGAAATGTGATATCCAACTCTTTCCCCTTCCAAACCTGAGAGCCTTCCTATAGCATGAGATGTGATATCCAAGTCCTTCCCATTCCAATCCTGAGACCCTTACTATAGCTTGAGATGTGACATCCAACTCCTTCCCATTCCAATTCTGAGACCCTTCCTATACTCTGAGACTTGATATCTCAATGCTTCTAATACCAAACCTGAGACCCGTAATATAACATGAGATGTGATATCCAAATCCTTCCCCTTCCAAACCTTAGACCCTTCCTTTATCATGAGATGTGATATCCAACTCCTTCCCATTCCAATCCTGAGACCCTTCCGATATCATGAGATGTGATATCTCAAAGCTTCTAATATCAAACTTGAGACCCTCCCTATAGCATGAGATGTGATATCCAAGTCCTTCCCATTCCAATCCTGAGACCCTTCCTATAGCATGAGATGTGATATCTCAATGCTTCTAATACCAAACCTGAGACCCTTCCTATAACATGAGATGGGAATATCCAACTCCTTCCCATTCCAATCCTGAGACCCTTCCGATAGCAGAGATGTGATATCTCAATGCTTATACCAAACCTGAGACCCTTCCTATGGCATGAGATGTGATATCCAACTCCTTGCCATTCAAATCCTGAGACCCTTCCTATAGCATGAGAAGGGATAACCAACTCCTTCCCAATCCAATCCTGAGACCCTTCCGATAGCAGAGACGTGATATCTCAATGCTTCTACCAAACCTGAGACCCTTCCTTTAGCATGAGATGTGATATCCAAATCCTTCACATTCCAATCCTGAGACCCTTCCTATAACATGAGATGTGATATCTCAATGCTTCTAATACCAAACCTGAGATCCTTCCTATAACATGAGATGTGATATCCAATTCCTTCCCATTCCAAACCTGAGACCCTTCCTATTGGATGAGATATGATATCCAACTCCTTCCCATTCCAACCCTGAGACCCTTCCTATAGCATGAGATGTGATGTCTCAATGCTTCTAATACCAAACCTGAGATCCTTCCTATAACATGAGATGTGATATCCAACTCCATCCATTCCAATCCTGAGACCCGTCCTATAGCATGAGATGTGATATCTCAATGCTTATACCAAACCTGAGACCATTCCTATAGCATGAGATGTGATATCCAACTACTTCCCATTCCAATCCTGAGACCCTTCCTATAGCATGAAATTTGATATCTCAATGCTTCTAATACCAAACCTGAGATCCTTCCTCTAACATGAAATGTGATATCCAACTCCTTCCCTTTCCAAACCTAAGAGCCTATCTATAGCATGAGATGTGATATCCAAGTCCTTCCCATTCCAATCCTTAGACCCTTCCTACAGCATGCAATATGATATCTCAATGATTCTAATAACAAACCTGAGACCCGTCCTATAGCATGAGATATGATATCCAAGTCCTTCCCATTCCAATCCTGAGACCCTTCCTATAACATGAAATGTGATATCCAACTCCTTCCCATTCCAACCTGAGACCCTTCCTATAGCATGAGATGGGATATCCAACTTCTTCCAAATCCAATACTGATACCCTTCCAATAGCATGAGATGTGATATCCCAATGCTTCTACCAAACCTGAGACCCATACTATGGCATGAGATGTGATATCAAACTCCTTCCCATTCCAATCCTGAGACCCTTCCTATAGCTTGAGGTGTGATATCCAACTCCTTCCCATTCCAATTCTGAGACCCTTCTTATACCATGAGACTTGATATCTCAATGCTTCTAATACCAAACCTGAGACCCGTCCTATAACATGAGATGTGATATCCAAATCCTTCCCCTTCCAAACCTTAGACCCTTCCTTTATCATGAGATGTGATATCCAACTCCTTCCCATTCCAATCCTGAGACAGTTCCGATATCATGATATTTGTTATCTCAATGCTTCTAATATCAAACTTGAGACCCTCCCTATAGCATGAGATGTGACATCCAAGTCCTTCCCATTTGAAATCCTCAGACCCTTCCTATAGCATGAGATGTGATATCTCAATGCTTATACCAAACCTGAGACCCTTCCTATAACATGAGATGTGATATCCAACTCCTTCCCGTTCCAAACCTGAGACACTAAGTATAGAATATGTGATATCCAACTCCTTCCCATTCCAAACATGAGACCCTTCCTATAGCAAGAAAGTAATATCCAACTCCTACCCATTCCAATCCTGAGACCCTTCCTATAGCAAGAGATGTGATATCCAAATCCTTCCCATTCCAATCCTGAGACCCTTCCTATAACATGAGATGTGATATCCAACTCCTTCCCATTCCAACCTGAGACACTTCCTATAGCATGAGAAGGGATATCCAACTCCTTCCCAATCCAATCCTGAGACCCTTCCGATAGCAGAGATGTGATATCTCAATGCTTATACCAAACCTGAGACCCTTCCTATGGCATGAGATGTGATATCCATCTCCTTGCCATTCAAATCCTGAGACCCTTCCTATAGCATGAGATGTGATATCTCTATGCTTCTAATACCAAACCTGAGACCCTTCCTATAACATGAGATGGGATATCCAACTCCTTCCCATTTCAATCCTGAGACCCTTCCGATAGCAGAGATGTGATATCTCAATGCTTATACCAAACCTGAGAACCTTCCTATGGCCTGAGATGTCATATACAACTCCTTCCCATTCCAATCCTGAGACCCTTCCTTTAGCATGAGATGTGATATCTCAATGCTTATACCAAATCTGAGACCCTTCCTATAGCATGAGATGTGATATCCAATTCCTTCCCTTTCCAATCCTGAGACCCTTCCTATAGCATGAGATGTGATATCTCAATGCTTATACCAAACCTGAGAGCCTACCTATAGCATGAGATGTGATATCCAAGTCCATCCCATTCCAATCCTTAGACCCTACCTACAGCATGCGATGTGATATCTCAATGATTCTAATACCAAACCAGAGACTCTTCCTATAACATGAGATGGGATATCCAATTCCTTCCCATTCCAATCCTGAGCCGCTTCCGATAGCAGAGATGTGATATCTCAATGCTTATAACAAACCTGAAACCTTTCCTATAACATGAGATGTGATATCCAACTCCTTCCCGTTCCAAACCTGAGACACTAACTATAGCATATGTGATATCCAACTCCTTCCCATTCCAAACATGAGACCCTTCCTATAGCAAGAAAGTAATATCCAACTCCTACCCATTCCAATCCTGAGACCCTTCCTATAGCAAGAGATGTGATATCCAACTCCTTCCCATTCCAACCTGAGACACTTCCTATAGCATGAGAAGGGATATCCAACTCCTTCCCAATCCAATCCTGAGACCCTTCCGATAGCAGAGATGTGATATCTCAATGCTTATACCAAACCTGAGACCCTTCCTATAACATGAGATGTGATATCCAAATCCTTCCCATTCCAATCCTGAGACCCTTCCTATAACATGAGATGTGATATCCAACTCCTTCCCATTCCAACCTGAGACACTTCCTATAGCATGAGAAGGGATATCCAACTCCTTCCCAATCCAATCCTGAGACCCTTCCGATAGCAGAGATGTGATATCTCAATGCTTATACCAAACCTGAGACCCTTCCTATGGCATGAGATGTGATATCCAACTCCTTCCCAATCCAATCCTGAGACCCTTCCGATAGCAGAGACGTGATATCTCAATGCTTCTACCAAACCTGAGACCCTTCCTTTAGCATGAGATGTGATATCCAAATCCTTCACATTCCAATCCTGAGACCCTTCCTATAGCATGAGATGTGATATCTCAATGCTTCTAATACCAAACCTGAGATCCTTCCTATAACATGAGATGTGATATCCAATTCCTTCCCATTCCAAACCTGAGACCCTTCCTATTGGATGAGATGTGATATCCAACTCCTTCCCATTCCAACCCTGAGACCCTTCCTATAGCATGAGATGTGATGTCTCAATGCTTCTAATACCAAACCTGAGATCCTTCCTATAACATGAGATGTGATATCCAACTCCTTCCATTCCAATCCTGAGACCCGTCCTATAGCATGAGATGTGATATCTCAATGCTTATACCAAACCTGAGACCCTTCCTATAGCATGAGATGTGATATCCAACTGCTTCCCATTCCAATCCTGAGACCCTTCCTATAGCATGAGATGTGATATCTCAATGCTTCTAATACCAAACCTGAGATCCTTCCTCTAACATGAAATGTGATATCCAACTCTTTCCCTTTCCAAACCTAAGAGCCTAGCTATAGCATGAGATGTGATATCCAAGTCCTTCCCATTCCAACCCTTAGACCCTTCCTACAGCATGCAATATGATATCTCAATGATTCTAATAACAAACCTGAGACCCGTCCTTTAACATGAGATGGGATATCCAACTCCTTCCCATTCCAATCCTGAGACACTTCCGATAGCAGAGATGTGAAATCTCAATGCTTATACCAAACCTGAGACCCTTCCTATAACATGAGATGTGATATCCAAATCCTTCGCGTTCCAAACCTGAGACCCTTCCTTTAGCATGAGATGTGATATCCAGCACCTTCCCATTCCAATCCTGAGACACTTCCGATAGCATGAGATGTGATATCTCAATGCTTCTTATATCAAAACTGAGACCCTCCCTATAGCATGATATGTGATATCTAAGTCCTTCCCATTCCAATCCTGAGACCCTCCCTATAGCATGAGATGTGATATCCAACTCCTTCCCATTCCAATCCTGAGACCCTTCCTATAGCATGAGATATGATATCTCAATACTTCTAATACCAAACGTGAGATCCTTCCGATAACATGAGATGTGATATCCAAATCCTTCCCCTTCCAAACCTGAGACCCTCCCTTTAGCATGAGATGTGATATCCAACTCCTTCCTATTCCAATCCTGAGACTCTTCTGATAGCATGAGATGTGATATCTCAATGCTTCTAATACCAAACCTGAGATCCTTCCGATAGCATGAGATGTGATATCTCAATGCTTCTAATACCAAACCTGAGATCCTTCCTATAACATGAGATGTGATATCCAAATCCTTCCCCTTCCAAACCTGAGACCCTCCCTTTAGCATGAGATGTGATATCCAACTCCTTCCCATTCCATTCCTGAGACCCTTCTGATAGCATGAAATGTGATATCTCAATGCCTCTAATACCAAACCTGAGATCCTACCTCTAACATGAAATGTGATATCCAACTCTTTCCCCTTCCAAACCTGAGAGCCTTCCTATAGCATGAGATGTGATATCCAAGTCCTTCCCATTCCAATCCTGAGACCCTTCCTATAGCTTGAGATGTGATATCCAACTCCTTCCCATTCCAATTCTGAGACCCTTCCTATACTATGAGACTTGATATCTCAATGCTTCTAATACCAAACGTGAGACCCGTAATATAACATGAGATGTGATATCCAAATCCTTCCCCTTCCAAACCTTAGACCCTTCCTTTATCATGAGATGTGATATCCAACTCCTTCCCATTCCAATCCTGAGACCCTTCCGATATCATGAGATGTGATATCTCAAAGCTTCTAATATCAAACTTGAGACCCTCCCTATAGCATGAGATGTGATATCCAAGTCCTTCCCATTCCAATCCTGAGACCCTTCCTATAGCATGAGATGTGATATCTCAATGCTTCTAATACCAAACCTGAGACCCTTCCTATAACATGAGATGGGAATATCCAACTCCTTCCCATTCCAATCCTGAGACCCTTCCGATAGCAGAGATGTGATATCTCAATGCTTATACCAAACCTGAGATCCTTCCTATAACATGAGATGTGATATCCAACTCCTTCCCATTCCAATCCTGAGACACTTCCTATAGCATGAGATGTGATATCTCACTGCTTATACCAAACCTGAGACCCTTCCCATGGCATGAGATGTGATATCCAACTCCTTCCCATTCCAATCCTCAGACCCTTCCTATAGCATGAGATGTGATATCTCAATGCTTCTAATATCAAACTTGAGACCCTACCTATAGCATGAGATGTGATATACAAGTCCTTCCCATTCCAATCCTGAGACCCTTTCTATAGCATGAGATATGATATCTCAATACTTCTAATACCAAACGTGAGATCCTTCCGAAAACATGAGATGTGATATCCAAATCCTTCCCCTTCCAAACCTGAGACCCTCCCTTTAGCATGAGATGTGATATCCAACTCCTTCCCATTCCAATCCTGAGACCCTTCTGATAGCATGAGATGTGATATCTCAATGCTTCTAATACCAAACCTGAGATCCTTCCGATAGCATGAGATGTGATATCTCAATGCTTCTAATACCAAACCTGAGATCCTTCCTATAACATGAGATGTGATATCCAAATCCTTCCCCTTCCTAACCTGAGACCCTCCCTTTAGCATGAGATGTGATATCCAACTCCTTGCCATTCCATTCCTGAGACCCTTCTGATAGCATGAGATGTGATATCTCAATGCCTCTAATACCAAACCTGAGATCCTACCTCTAACATGAAATGTGATATCCAACTCTTTCCCCTTCCAAACCTGAGAGCCTTCCTATAGCATGAGATGTGATATCCAAGTCCTTCCCATTCCAATCCTGAGACCCTTCCTATAGCTTGAGATGTGATATCCAACTCCTTCCCATTCCAATTCTGAGACCCTTCCTATACTCTGAGACTTGATATCTCAATGCTTCTAATACCAAACCTGAGACCCGTAATATAACATGAGATGTGATATCCAAATCCTTCCCCTTCCAAACCTTAGACCCTTCCTTTATCATGAGATGTGATATCCAACTCCTTCCCATTCCAATCCTGAGACCCTTCCGATATCATGAGATGTGATATCTCAAAGCTTCTAATATCAAACTTGAGACCCTCCCTATAGCATGAGATGTGATATCCAAGTCCTTCCCATTCCAATCCTGAGACCCTTCCTATAGCATGAGATGTGATATCTCAATGCTTATACCAAACCTGAGACCCTTCCTATGGCATGAGATGTGATATCCAACTCCTTGCCATTCAAATCCTGAGACCCTTCCTATAGCATGAGAAGGGATATCCAACTCCTTCCCAATCCAATCCTGAGACCCTTCCGATAGCAGAGACGTGATATCTCAATGCTTCTACCAAACCTGAGACCCTTCCTTTAGCATGAGATGTGATATCCAAATCCTTCACATTCCAATCCTGAGACCCTTCCTTTAGCATGAGATGTGATATCGAAATCCTTCACATTCCAATCCTGAGACCCTTCCTATAACATGAGATGTGATATCCAATTCCTTCCCATTCCAAACCTGAGACGCTTCCTATTGGATGAGTTGTGATATCCAACTCCTTCCCATTCCAACCCTGAGACCCTTCCTATAGCATGAGATGTGATGTCTCAATGCTTCTAATACCAAACCTGAGATCCTTCCTATAACATGAGATGTGATATCCAACTCCTTTCATTCCAATCCTGAGACCCGTCCTATAGCATGAGATGTGATATCTCAATGCTTATACCAAACCTGAGACCCTTCCTATAGCATGAGATTAATATCCAACTACTTCCCATTCCAATCCTGAGACCCTTCCTATAGCATGAGATGTGATATCTCAATGCTTCTAATACCAAACCTGAGATCCTTCCTCTAACATGAAATGTGATATCCAACTCCTTCCCTTTCCAAACCTAAGAGCCTATCTATAGCATGAGATGTGATATCCAGGTCCTTCCCATTCCAATCCTTAGACCCTTCCTACAGCATGCAATATGATATCTCAATGATTCTAATAACAAACCTGAGACCCGTCCTATAGCATGAGATATAATATCCAAGTCCTTCCCATTCCAATCCTGAGACCCTTCCTATAACATGAAATGTGATATCCAACTCCTTCCCATTCCAACCTGAGACCCTTCCTATAGCATGAGATGGGATATCCAACTTCTTCCAAATCCAATACTGATACCCTTCCGATAGCATGAGATGTGATATCCCAATGCTTCTACCAAACCTGAGACCCATACTATGGCATGAGATGTGATATCAAACTCCTTCCCATTCCAATCCTGAGACCCTTCCTATAGCTTGAGGTGTGATATCCAACTCTTTCCCATTCCAATCCTGAGACCCTTCCTATAGCATGAGATATGATATCTCAATACTTCTAATACCAAACGTGAGATCCTTCCGATAACATGAGATGTGATATCCAAATCCTTCCCCTTCCAAACCTGAGACCCTCCCTTTAGCATGAGATGTGATATCCAACTCCTTCCCATTCCAATCCTGAGACCCTTCTGATAGCATGATATGTGATATCTCAATGCTTCTAATACCAAACCTGAGATCCTTCCGATAGCATGAGATGTGATATCTCAATGCTTCTAATACCAAACCTGAGATCCTTCCTATAACATGAGATGTGATATCCAAATCCTTCCCCTTCCAAACCTGAGACCCTCCCTTTAGCATGAGATGTGATATCCAACTCCTTCCCATTCCATTCCTGAGACCCTTCTGATAGCATGAGATGTGATATCTCAATTCCTCTAATACGAAACCTGAGATCCTACCTCTAACATGAAATGTGATATCCAACTCTTTCCCCTTCCAAACCTGAGAGCCTTCCTATAGCATGAGATGTGATATCCAAGTCCTTCCCATTCCAATCCTGAGACCCTTCCTATAGCTTGAGATGTGATATCCAACTCCTTCCCATTCCAATTCTGAGACCCTTCCTATACTCTGAGACTTGATATCTCAATGCTTCTAATACCAAACCTGAGACCCGTAATATAACATGAGATGTGATATCCAAATCCTTCCCCTTCCAAACCTTAGACCCTTCCTTTATCATGAGATGTGATATCCAACTCCTTCCCATTCCAATCCTGAGACCCTTCCGATATCATGAGATGTGATATCTCAAAGCTTCTAATATCAAACTTGAGACCCTCCCTATAGCATGAGATGTGATATCCAAGTCCTTCCCATTCCAATCCTGAGACCCTTCCTATAGCATGAGATGTGATATCTCAATGCTTCTAAAACCAAACCTGAGACCCTTCCTATAACATGAGATGGGAATATCCAACTCCTTCCCATTCCAATCCTGAGACCCTTCCGATAGCAGAGATGTGATATCTCAATGCTTATACCAAACCTGAGACCCTTCCTATGGCATGAGATGTGATATCCAACTCCTTGCCATTCAAATCCTGAGACCCTTCCTATAGCATGAGAAGGGATAACCAACTCCTTCCCAATCCAATCCTGAGACCCTTCCGATAGCAGAGACGTGATATCTCAATGCTTCTACCAAACCTGAGACCCTTCCTTTAGCATGAGATGTGATATCCAAATCCTTCACATTCCAATCCTGAGACCCTTCCTATAGCATGAGATGTGATATCTCAATGCTTCTAATACCAAACCTGAGATCCTTCCTATAACATGAGATGTGATATCCAATTCCTTCCCATTCCAAACCTGAGACCCTTCCTATTGGATGAGATATGATATCCAACTCCTTCCCATTCCAACCCTGAGACCCTTCCTATAGCATGAGATGTGATGTCTCAATGCTTCTAATACCAAACCTGAGATCCTACCTATAACATGAGATGTGATATCCAACTCCATCCATTCCAATCCTGAGACCCGTCCTATAGCATGAGATGTGATATCTCAATGCTTATACCAAACCTGAGACCATTCCTATAGCATGAGATGTGATATCCAACTACTTCCCATTCCAATCCTGAGACCCTTCCTATAGCATGAAATTTGATATCTCAATGCTTCTAATACCAAACCTGAGATCCTTCGTCTAACATGAAATGTGATATCCAACTCCTTCCCTTTCCAAACCTAAGAGCCTATCTATAGCATGAGATGTGATATCCAAGTCCTTCCCATTCCAATCCTTAGACCCTTCCTACAGCATGCAATATGATATCTCAATGATTCTAATAACAAACCTGAGACCCGTCCTATAGCATGAGATATGATATCCAAGTCCTTCCCATTCCAATCCTGAGACCCTTCCTATAACATGAAATGTGATATCCAACTCCTTCCCATTCCAACCTGAGACCCTTCCTATAGCATGAGATGGGATATCCAACTTCTTCCAAATCCAATACTGATACCCTTCCGATAGCATGAGATGTGATATCCCAATGCTTCTACCAAACCTGAGACCCATACTATGGCATGAGATGTGATATCAAACTCCTTCCCATTCCAATCCTGAGACCCTTCCTATAGCTTGAGGTGTGATATCCAACTCCTTCCCATTCCAATTCTGAGACCCTTCTTATACCATGAGACTTGATATCTCAATGCTTCTAATACCAAACCTGAGACCCGTCCTATAACATGAGATGTGATATCCAAATCCTTCCCCTTCCAAACCTTAGACCCTTCCTTTATCATGAGATGTGATATCCAACTCCTTCCCATTCCAATCCTGAGACAGTTCCGATATCATGATATTTGTTATCTCAATGCTTCTAATATCAAACTTGAGACCCTCCCTATAGCATGAGATGTGACATCCAAGTCCTTCCCATTCCAATCCTCAGACCCTTCCTATAGCATGAGATGTGATATCTCAATGATTCTAATACCAAACCAGAGACTCTTCCTATAACATGAGATGGGATATCCAACTCCTTCCCATTCCAATCCTGAGACCCTTCCGATAGCAGAGATGTGATATCTCAATGCTTATACCAAACCTGAGACCCTTCCTATAACATGAGATGTGATATCCAACTCCTTCCCGTTCCAAACCTGAGACACTAAGTATAGCATATGTGATATCCAACTCCTTCCCATTCCAAACATGAGACCCTTCCTATAGCAAGAAAGTAATATCCAACTCCTACCCATTCCAATCCTGAGACCCTTCCTATAGCAAGAGATGTGATATCCAAATCCTTCCCATTCCAATCCTGAGACCCTTCCTATAACATGAGATGTGATATCCAACCCCTTCCCATTCCAACCTGAGACACTTCCTATAGCATGAGAAGGGATATCCAACTCCTTCCCAATCCAATCCTGAGACCCTTCCGATAGCAGAGATGTGATATCTCAATGCTTATACCAAACCTGAGACCCTTCCTATGGCATGAGATGTGATATCCATCTCCTTGCCATTCAAATCCTGAGACCCTTCCTATAGCATGAGATGTGATATCTCTATGCTTCTAATACCAAACCTGAGACCCTTCCTATAACATGAGATGGGATATCCAACTCCTTCCCATTTCAATCCTGAGACCCTTCCGATAGCAGAGATGTGATATCTCAATGCTTATACCAAACCTGAGAACCTTCCTATGGCCTGAGATGTCATATACAACTCCTTCCCATTCCAATCCTGAGACCCTTCCTTTAGCATGAGATGTGATATCTCAATGCTTATACCAAATCTGAGACCCTTCCTATAGCATGAGATGTGATATACAATTCCTTCCCTTTCCAATCCTGAGACCCTTCCTATAGCATGAGATGTGATATCTCAATGCTTATACCAAACCTGAGAGCCTACCTATAGCATGAGATATGATATCCAAGTCCATCCCATTCCAATCCTTAGACCCTTCCTACAGCATGCGATGTGATATCTCAATGATTCTAATACCAAACCAGAGACTCTTCCTATAACATGAGATGGGATATCCAATTCCTTCCCATTGCAATCCTGAGCCGCTTCTGATAGCAGAGATGTGATATCTCAATGCTTATAACAAACCTGAGACCCTTCCTATAACATGAGATGTGATATCCAACTCCTTCCCGTTCCAAACCTGAGACACTAACTATAGCATATGTGATATCCAACTCCTTCCCATTCCAAACATGAGACCCTTCCTATAGCAAGAAAGTAATATCCAACTCCTACCCATTCCAATCCTGAGACCCTTCCTATAGCAAGTGATGTGATATCCAACTCCTTCCCATTCCAACCTGAGACACTTCCTATAGCATGAGAAGGGATATCCAACTCCTTCCCAATCCAATCCTGAGACCCTTCCGATAGCAGAGATGTGATATCTCAATGCTTATACCAAACCTGAGACCCTTCCTATAACATGAGATGTGATATCCAAATCCTTCCCATTCCAATCCTGAGACCCTTCCTATAACATGAGATGTGATATCCAACTCCTTCCCATTCCAACCTGAGACACTTCCTATAGCATGAGAAGGGATATCCAACTCCTTCCCAATCCAATCCTAAGACCCTTCCGATAGCAGAGATGTGATATCTCAATGCTTATACCAAACCTGAGACCCTTCCTAAGGCATGAGATGTGATATCCAACTCCTTCCCAATCCAATCCTGAGACCCTTCCGATAGCAGAGACGTGATATCTCAATGCTTCTACCAAACCTGAGACCCTTCCTTTAGCATGAGATGTGATATCCAAATCCTTCACATTCCAATCCTGAGACCCTTCCTATAGCATGAGATGTGATATCTCAATGCTTCTAATACCAAACCTGAGATCCTTCCTATAACATGAGATGTGATATCCAATTCCTTCCCATTCCAAACCTGAGACCCTTCCTATTGGATGAGATGTGATATCCAACTCCTTCCCATTCCAACCCTGAGACCCTTCCTATAGCATGAGATGTGATGTCTCAATGCTTCTAATACCAAACCTGAGATCCTTCCTATAACATGAGATGTGATATCCAACTCCTTCCATTCCAATCCTGAGACCCGTCCTATAGCATGAGATGTGCTATCTCAATGCTTCTACCAAACCTGAGACCCTTCCTATAGCATGAGATGTGATATCCAACTACTTCCCATTCCAATCCTGAGACCCTTCCTATAGCATGAGATGTGATATCTCAATGCTTCTAATACCAAACCTGAGATCCTTCCTCTAACATGAAATGTGATATCCAACTCCTTCCCTTTCCAAACCTAAGAGCCTATCTATAGCATGAGATGTGATATCCAACTCCTTCCCATTCCAACCCTGAGACCCTTCCTATAGCATGAGATGTGATGTCTCAATGCTTCTAATACCAAACCTGAGATCCTTCCTATAAAATGAGATGTGATATCCAACTCCTTCCATTCCAATCCTGAGACCCATCTTAGAGCATGAGATGTGATATCTCAATGCTTATACCAAACCTGAGACCCTTCCTATAGCATGAGATGTGATATCCAACTACTTCCCATTCCAATCCTGAGACCCTTCCTATAGCATGAGATGTGATATCTCAATGCTTCTAATACCAAACCTGAGATCCTTCCTCTAACATGAAATGTGATATCCAACTCCTTCCCTTTCCAAACCTAAGAGCCTATCTATAGCATGAGATGTGATATCCAAGTCCTTCCCATTCCAACCCTTAGACCCTTCCTACAGCATGCAATATGATATCTCAATGATTCTAACAACAAACTTGAGACCCGTCCTATAACATGAGATGGGATATCTAACTCCTTCCCATTCCAATCCTGAGACACTGCCGATAGCAGAGATGTGATATCTCAATGCTTATACCAAACCTGAGACCCTTCCTATAACATGAGATGTGATATCCAAATCCTTCCCGTTCCAAACCTGAGACCCTTCCTTTAGCATGAGATGTTATATCCAGCTCCTTCCCATTCCAATCCTGAGACACTTCCGATAGCATGAGATGTGATATCTCAATGCTTCTAATATCAAAACTGAGACCCTCCCTATAGCATGATATGTGATATCTAAGTCCTTCCCATTCCAATCCTGAGACACTCCCTATAGCATGAGATGTGATATCCAACTCTTTCCCATTCCAATCCTGAGACCCTTCCTATAGCATGAGATATGATATCTCAATACTTCTAATACCAAACGTGAGATCCTTCCGATAACATGAGATGTGATATCCAAATCCTTCCCCTTCCAAACCTGAGACCCTCCCTTTAGCATGAGATGTGATATCCAACTCCTTCCCATTCCAATCCTGAGACCCTTCTGATAGCATGAGATGTGATATCTCAATGCTTCTAATACCAAACCTGAGATCCTTCTGAAAGCATGAGATGTGATATCTCAATGCTTCTAATACCAAACCTGAGATCCTTCCTATAACATGAGATGTGATATCCAAATCCTTCCCCTTCCAAACCTGAGACCCTCCCTTTAGCATGAGATGTGATATCCAACTCCTTCCCATTCCATTCCTGAGACCCTTCTGATAGCATGAGATGTGATATCTCAATGCCTCTAATACGAAACCTGAGATCCTACCTCTAACATGAAATGTGATATCCAACTCTTTCCCCTTCCAAACCTGAGAGCCTTCCTATAGCATGAGATGTGATATCCAAGTCCTTCCCATTCCAATCCTGAGACCCTTACTATAGCTTGAGATGTGACATCCAACTCCTTCCCATTCCAATTCTGAGACCCTTCCTATACTCTGAGACTTGATATCTCAATGCTTCTAATACCAAACCTGAGACCCGTAATATAACATGAGATGTGATATCCATATCCTTCCCCTTCCAAACCTTAGACCCTTCCTTTATCATGAGATGTGATATCCAACTCCTTCCCATTCCAATCCTGAGACCCTTCCGATATCATGAGATGTGATATCTCAAAGCTTCTAATATCAAACTTGAGACCCTCCCTATAGCATGAGATGTGATATCCAAGTCCTTCCCATTCCAATCCTGAGACCCTTCCTATAGCATGAGATGTGATATCTCAATGCTTCTAATACCAAACCTGAGACCCTTCCTATAACATGAGATGGGAATATCCAACTCCTTCCCATTCCAATCCTGAGACCCTTCCGATAGCAGAGATGTGATATCTCAATGCTTATACCAAACCTGAGACCCTTCCTATGGCATGAGATGTGATATCCAACTCCTTGCCATTCAAATCCTGAGACCCTTCCTATAGCATGAGAAGGGATAACCAACTCCTTCCCAATCCAATCCTGAGACCCTTCCGATAGCAGAGACGTGATATCTCAATGCTTCTACCAAACCTGAGACCCTTCCTTTAGCATGAGATGTGATATCCAAATCCTTCACATTCCAATCCTGAGACCCTTCCTATAACATGAGATGTGATATCTCAATGCTTCTAATACCAAACCTGAGATCCTTCCTATAACATGAGATGTGATATCCAATTCCTTCCCATTCCAAACCTGAGACCCTTCCTATTGGATGAGATATGATATCCAACTCCTTCCCATTCCAACCCTGAGACCCTTCCTATAGCATGAGATGTGATGTCTCAATGCTTCTAATACTAAACCTGAGATCCTTCCTATAACATGAGATGTGATATCCAACTCCATCCATTCCAATCCTGAGACCCGTCCTATAGCATGAGATGTGATATCTCAATGCTTATACCAAACCTGAGACCATTCCTATAGCATGAGATGTGATATCCAACTACTTCCCATTCCAATCCTGAGACCCTTCCTATAGCATGAAATTTGATATCTCAATGCTTCTAATACCAAACCTGAGATCCTTCCTCTAACATGAAATGTGATATCCAACTCCTTCCCTTTCCAAACCTAAGAGCCTATCTATAGCATGAGATGTGATATCCAAGTCCTTCCCATTCCAATCCTTAGACCCTTCCTACAGCATGCAATATGATATCTCAATGATTCTAATAACAAACCTGAGACCCGTCCTATAGCATGAGATATGATATCCAAGTCCTTCCCATTCCAATCCTGAGACCCTTCCTATAACATGAAATGTGATATCCAACTCCTTCCCATTCCAACCTGAGACCCTTCCTATAGCATGAGATGGGATATCCAACTTCTTCCAAATCCAATACTGATACCCTTCCGATAGCATGAGATGTGATATCCCAATGCTTCTACCAAACCTGAGACCCATACTATGGCATGAGATGTGATATCAAACTCCTTCCCATTCCAATCCTGAGACCCTTCCTATAGCTTGAGGTGTGATATCCAACTCCTTCCCATTCCAATTCTGAGACCCTTCTTATACCATGAGACTTGATATCTCAATGCTTCTAATACCAAACCTGAGACCCGTCCTATAACATGAGATGTGATATCCAAATCCTTCCCCTTCCAAACCTTAGACCCTTCCTTTATCATGAGATGTGATATCCAACTCCTTCCCATTCCAATCCTGAGACAGTTCCGATATCATGATATTTGTTATCTCAATGCTTCTAATATCAAACTTGAGACCCTCCCTATAGCATGAGATGTGACATCCAAGTCCTTCCCATTCCAATCCTCAGACCCTTCCTATAGCATGAGATGTGATATCTCAATGCTTATACCAAACCTGAGACCCTTCCTATAACATGAGATGTGATATCCAACTCCTTCCCGTTCCAAACCTGAGACACTAAGTATAGAATATGTGATATCCAACTCCTTCCCATTCCAAACATGAGACCCTTCCTATAGCAAGAAAGTAATATCCAACTCCTACCCATTCCAATCCTGAGACCCTTCCTATAGCAAGAGATGTGATATCCAAATCCTTCCCATTCCAATCCTGAGACCCTTCCTATAACATGAGATGTGATATCCAACTCCTTCCCATTCCAACCTGAGACACTTCCTATAGCATGAGAAGGGATATCCAACTCCTTCCCAATCCAATCCTGAGACCCTTCCGATAGCAGAGATGTGATATCTCAATGCTTATACCAAACCTGAGACCCTTCCTATGGCATGAGATGTGATATCCATCTCCTTGCCATTCAAATCCTGAGACCCTTCCTATAGCATGAGATGTGATATCTCTATGCTTCTAATACCAAACCTGAGACCCTTCCTATAACATGAGATGGGATATCCAACTCCTTCCCATTTCAATCCTGAGACCCTTCCGATAGCAGAGATGTGATATCTCAATGCTTATACCAAACCTGAGAACCTTCCTATGGCCTGAGATGTCATATACAACTCCTTCCCATTCCAATCCTGAGACCCTTCCTTTAGCATGAGATGTGATATCTCAATGCTTATACCAAATCTGAGACCCTTCCTATAGCATGAGATGTGATATCTCAATGCTTATACCAAACCTGAGAGCCTACCTATAGCATGAGATGTGATATCCAAGTCCATCCCATTCCAATCCTTAGACCCTTCCTACAGCATGCGATGTGATATCTCAATGATTCTAATACCAAACCAGAGACTCTTCCTATAACATGAGATGGGATATCCAATTCCTTCCCATTGCAATCCTGAGCCGCTTCCGATAGCAGAGATGTGATATCTCAATGCTTATAACAAACCTGAGACCCTTCCTATAACATGAGATGTGATATCCAACTCCTTCCCGTTCCAAACCTGAGACACTAACTATAGCATATGTGATATCCAACTCCTTCCCATTCCAAACATGAGACCCTTCCTATAGCAAGAAAGTAATATCCAACTCCTACCCATTCCAATCCTGAGACCCTTCCTATAGCAAGAGATGTGATATCCAACTCCTTCCCATTCCAACCTGAGACACTTCCTATAGCATGAGAAGGGATATCCAACTCCTTCCCAATCCAATCCTGAGACCCTTCCGATAGCAGAGATGTGATATCTCAATGCTTATACCAAACCTGAGACCCTTCCTATAACATGAGATGTGATATCCAAATCCTTCCCATTCCAATCCTGAGACCCTTCCTATAACATGAGATGTGATATCCAACTCCTTCCCATTCCAACCTGAGACACTTCCTATAGCATGAGAAGGGATATCCAACTCCTTCCCAATCCAATCCTGAGACCCTTCCGATAGCAGAGATGTGATATCTCAATGCTTATACCAAACCTGAGACCCTTCCTAAGGCATGAGATGTGATATCCAACTCCTTCCCAATCCAATCCTGAGACCCTTCCGATAGCAGAGACGTGATATCTCAATGCTTCTACCAAACCTGAGACCCTTCCTTTAGCATGAGATGTGATATCCAAATCCTTCACATTCCAATCCTGAGACCCTTCCTATAGCATGAGATGTGATATCTCAATGCTTCTAATACCAAACCTGAGATCCTTCCTATAACATGAGATGTGATATCCAATTCCTTCCCATTCCAAACCTGAGACCCTTCCTATTGGATGAGATGTGATATCCAACTCCTTCCCATTCCAACCCTGAGACCCTTCCTATAGCATGAGATGTGATGTCTCAATGCTTCTAATACCAAACCTGAGATCCTTCCTATAACATGAGATGTGATATCCAACTCCTTCCATTCCAATCCTGAGACCCGTCCTATAGCATGAGATGTGCTATCTCAATGCTTCTACCAAACCTGAGACCCTTCCTATAGCATGAGATGTGATATCCAACTACTTCCCATTCCAATCCTGAGACCCTTCCTATAGCATGAGATGTGATATCTCAATGCTTCTAATACCAAACCTGAGATCCTTCCTCTAACATGAAATGTGATATCCAACTCCTTCCCTTTCCAAACCTAAGAGCCTATCTATAGCATGAGATGTGATATCCAACTCCTTCCCATTCCAACCCTGAGACCCTTCCTATAGCATGAGATGTGATGTCTCAATGCTTCTAATACCAAAC
Organism: Ambystoma mexicanum; assembly: GCF_040938575.1. Taxonomy (NCBI): domain Eukaryota; kingdom Metazoa; phylum Chordata; class Amphibia; order Caudata; family Ambystomatidae; genus Ambystoma; species Ambystoma mexicanum. The sequence goes on from NC_090936.1 coordinate 348,168,834, forward strand.
CTGAGATCCTTCCTATAAAATGAGATGTGATATCCAACTCCTTCCATTCCAATCCTGAGACCCGTCTTAGAGCATGAGATGTGATATCTCAATGCTTATACCAAACCTGAGACCCTTCCTATAGCATGAGATGTGATATCCAACTACTTCCCATTCCAATCCTGAGACCCTTCCTATAGCATGAGATGTGATATCTCAATGCTTCTAATACCAAACCTGAGATCCTTCCTCTAACATGAAATGTGATATCCAACTCCTTCCCTTTCCAAACCTAAGAGCCTATCTATAGCATGAGATGTGATATCCAAGTCCTTCCCATTCCAACCCTTAGACCCTTCCTACAGCATGCAATATGATATCTCAATGATTCTAACAACAAACTTGAGACCCGTCCTATAACATGAGATGGGATATCTAACTCCTTCCCATTCCAATCCTGAGACACTGCCGATAGCAGAGATGTGATATCTCAATGCTTATACCAAACCTGAGACCCTTCCTATAACATGAGATGTGATATCCAAATCCTTCCCGTTCCAAACCTGAGACCCTTCCTTTAGCATGAGATGTGATATCCAGCTCCTTCCCATTCCAATCCTGAGACACTTCCGATAGCATGAGATGTGATATCTCAATGCTTCTAATATCAAAACTGAGACCCTCCCTATAGCATGATATGTGATATCTAAGTCCTTCCCATTCCAATCCTGAGACACTCCCTATAGCATGAGATGTGATATCCAACTCTTTCCCATTCCAATCCTGAGACCCTTCCTATAGCATGAGATATGATATCTCAATACTTCTAATACCAAACGTGAGATCCTTCCGATAACATGAGATGTGATATCCAAATCCTTCCCCTTCCAAACCTGAGACCCTCCCTTTAGCATGAGATGTGATATCCAACTCCTTCCCATTCCAATCCTGAGACCCTTCTGATAGCATGAGATGTGATATCTCAATGCTTCTAATACCAAACCTGAGATCCTTCTGAAAGCATGAGATGTGATATCTCAATGCTTCTAATACCAAACCTGAGATCCTTCCTATAACATGAGATGTGATATCCAAATCCTTCCCCTTCCAAACCTGAGACCCTCCCTTTAGCATGAGATGTGATATCCAACTCCTTCCCATTCCATTCCTGAGACCCTTCTGATAGCATGAGATGTGATATCTCAATGCCTCTAATACGAAACCTGAGATCCTACCTCTAACATGAAATGTGATATCCAACTCTTTCCCCTTCCAAACCTGAGAGCCTTCCTATAGCATGAGATGTGATATCCAAGTCCTTCCCATTCCAATCCTGAGACCCTTACTATAGCTTGAGATGTGACATCCAACTCCTTCCCATTCCAATTCTGAGACCCTTCCTATACTCTGAGACTTGATATCTCAATGCTTCTAATACCAAACCTGAGACCCGTAATATAACATGAGATGTGATATCCAAATCCTTCCCCTTCCAAACCTTAGACCCTTCCTTTATCATGAGATGTGATATCCAACTCCTTCCCATTCCAATCCTGAGACCCTTCCGATATCATGAGATGTGATATCTCAAAGCTTCTAATATCAAACTTGAGACCCTCCCTATAGCATGAGATGTGATATCCAAGTCCTTCCCATTCCAATCCTGAGACCCTTCCTATAGCATGAGATGTGATATCTCAATGCTTCTAATACCAAACCTGAGACCCTTCCTATAACATGAGATGGGAATATCCAACTCCTTCCCATTCCAATCCTGAGACCCTTCCGATAGCAGAGATGTGATATCTCAATGCTTATACCAAACCTGAGACCCTTCCTATGGCATGAGATGTGATATCCAACTCCTTGCCATTCAAATCCTGAGACCCTTCCTATAGCATGAGAAGGGATAACCAACTCCTTCCCAATCCAATCCTGAGACCCTTCCGATAGCAGAGACGTGATATCTCAATGCTTCTACCAAACCTGAGACCCTTCCTTTAGCATGAGATGTGATATCCAAATCCTTCACATTCCAATCCTGAGACCCTTCCTATAACATGAGATGTGATATCTCAATGCTTCTAATACCAAACCTGAGATCCTTCCTATAACATGAGATGTGATATCCAATTCCTTCCCATTCCAAACCTGAGACCCTTCCTATTGGATGAGATATGATATCCAACTCCTTCCCATTCCAACCCTGAGACCCTTCCTATAGCATGAGATGTGATGTCTCAATGCTTCTAATACCAAACCTGAGATCCTTCCTATAACATGAGATGTGATATCCAACTCCATCCATTCCAATCCTGAGACCCGTCCTATAGCATGAGATGTGATATCTCAATGCTTATACCAAACCTGAGACCATTCCTATAGCATGAGATGTGATATCCAACTACTTCCCATTCCAATCCTGAGACCCTTCCTATAGCATGAAATTTGATATCTCAATGCTTCTAATACCAAACCTGAGATCCTTCCTCTAACATGAAATGTGATATCCAACTCCTTCCCTTTCCAAACCTAAGAGCCTATCTATAGCATGAGATGTGATATCCAAGTCCTTCCCATTCCAATCCTTAGACCCTTCCTACAGCATGCAATATGATATCTCAATGATTCTAATAACAAACCTGAGACCCGTCCTATAGCATGAGATATGATATCCAAGTCCTTCCCATTCCAATCCTGAGACCCTTCCTATAACATGAAATGTGATATCCAACTCCTTCCCATTCCAACCTGAGACCCTTCCTATAGCATGAGATGGGATATCCAACTTCTTCCAAATCCAATACTGATACCCTTCCGATAGCATGAGATGTGATATCCCAATGCTTCTACCAAACCTGAGACCCATACTATGGCATGAGATGTGATATCAAACTCCTTCCCATTCCAATCCTGAGACCCTTCCTATAGCTTGAGGTGTGATATCCAACTCCTTCCCATTCCAATTCTGAGACCCTTCTTATACCATGAGACTTGATATCTCAATGCTTCTAATACCAAACCTGAGACCCGTCCTATAACATGAGATGTGATATCCAAATCCTTCCCCTTCCAAACCTTAGACCCTTCCTTTATCATGAGATGTGATATCCAACTCCTTCCAATTCCAATCCTGAGACAGTTCCGATATCATGATATTTGTTATCTCAATGCTTCTAATATCAAACTTGAGACCCTCCCTATAGCATGAGATGTGACATCCAAGTCCTTCCCATTCCAATCCTCAGACCCTTCCTATAGCATGAGATGTGATATCTCAATGCTTATACCAAACCTGAGACCCTTCCTATAACATGAGATGTGATATCCAACTCCTTCCCGTTCCAAACCTGAGACACTAAGTATAGAATATGTGATATCCAACTCCTTCCCATTCCAAACATGAGACCCTTCCTATAGCAAGAAAGTAATATCCAACTCCTACCCATTCCAATCCTGAGACCCTTCCTATAGCAAGAGATGTGATATCCAAATCCTTCCCATTCCAATCCTGAGACCCTTCCTATAACATGAGATGTGATATCCAACTCCTTCCCATTCCAACCTGAGACACTTCCTATAGCATGAGAAGGGATATCCAACTCCTTCCCAATCCAATCCTGAGACCCTTCCGATAGCAGAGATGTGATATCTCAATGCTTATACCAAACCTGAGACCCTTCCTATGGCATGAGATGTGATATCCATCTCCTTGCCATTCAAATCCTGAGACCCTTCCTATAGCATGAGATGTGATATCTCTATGCTTCTAATACCAAACCTGAGACCCTTCCTATAACATGAGATGGGATATCCAACTCCTTCCCATTTCAATCCTGAGACCCTTCCGATAGCAGAGATGTGATATCTCAATGCTTATACCAAACCTGAGAACCTTCCTATGGCCTGAGATGTCATATACAACTCCTTCCCATTCCAATCCTGAGACCCTTCCTTTAGCATGAGATGTGATATCTCAATGCTTATACCAAATCTGAGACCCTTCCTATAGCATGAGATGTGATATCCAATTCCTTCCCTTTCCAATCCTGAGACCCTTCCTATAGCATGAGATGTGATATCTCAATGCTTATACCAAACCTGAGAGCCTACCTATAGCATGAGATGTGATATCCAAGTCCATCCCATTCCAATCCTTAGACCCTTCCTACAGCATGCGATGTGATATCTCAATGATTCTAATACCAAACCAGAGACTCTTCCTATAACATGAGATGGGATATCCAATTCCTTCCCATTCCAATCCTGAGCCGCTTCCGATAGCAGAGATGTGATATCTCAATGCTTATAACAAACCTGAGACCCTTCCTATAACATGAGATGTGATATCCAACTCCTTCCCGTTCCAAACCTGAGACACTAACTATAGCATATGTGATATCCAACTCCTTCCCATTCCAAACATGAGACCCTTCCTATAGCAAGAAAGTAATATCCAACTCCTACCCATTCCAATCCTGAGACCCTTCCTATAGCATGAGATGTGATATCTCTATGCTTCTAATACCAAACCTGAGACCCTTCCTATAACATGAGATGGGATATCCAACTCCTTCCCATTTCAATCCTGAGACCCTTCCGATAGCAGAGATGTGATATCTCAATGCTTATACCAAACCTGAGAACCTTCCTATGGCCTGAGATGTCATATACAACTCCTTCCCATTCCAATCCTGAGACCCTTCCTTTAGCATGAGATGTGATATCTCAATGCTTATACCAAATCTGAGACCCTTCCTATAGCATGAGATGTGATATCCAATTCCTTCCCTTTCCAATCCTGAGACCCTTCCTATAGCATGAGATGTGATATCTCAATGCTTATACCAAACCTGAGAGCCTACCTATAGCATGAGATGTGATATCCAAGTCCATCCCATTCCAATCCTTAGACCCTTCCTACAGCATGCGATGTGATATCTCAATGATTCTAATACCAAACCAGAGACTCTTCCTATAACATGAGATGGGATATCCAATTCCTTCCCATTCCAATCCTGAGCCGCTTCCGATAGCAGAGATGTGATATCTCAATGCTTATAACAAACCTGAGACCCTTCCTATAACATGAGATGTGATATCCAACTCCTTCCCGTTCCAAACCTGAGACACTAACTATAGCATATGTGATATCCAACTCCTTCCCATTCCAAACATGAGACCCTTCCTATAGCAAGAAAGTAATATCCAACTCCTACCCATTCCAATCCTGAGACCCTTCCTATAGCAAGAGATGTGATATCCAACTCCTTCCCATTCCAACCTGAGACACTTCCTATAGCATGAGAAGGGATATCCAACTCCTTCCCAATCCAATCCTGAGACCCTTCCGATAGCAGAGATGTGATATCTCAATGCTTATACCAAACCTGAGACCCTTCCTATAACATGAGATGTGATATCCAAATCCTTCCCATTCCAATCCTGAGACCCTTCCTATAACATGAGATGTGATATCCAACTCCTTCCCATTCCAACCTGAGACACTTCCTATAGCATGAGAAGGGATATCCAACTCCTTCCCAATCCAATCCTGAGACCCTTCCGATAGCAGAGATGTGATATCTCAATGCTTATACCAAACCTGAGACCCTTCCTATGGCATGAGATGTGATATCCAAATCCTTCACATTCCAATCCTGAGACCCTTCCTATAGCATGAGATGTGATATCTCAATGCTTCTAATACCAAACCTGAGATCCTTCCTATAACATGAGATGTGATATCCAATTCCTTCCCATTCCAAACCTGAGACCCTTCCTATTGGATGAGATGTGATATCCAACTCCTTCCCATTCCAACCCTGAGACCCTTCCTATAGCATGAGATGTGATGTCTCAATGCTTCTAATACCAAACCTGAGATCCTTCCTATAACATGAGATGTGATATCCAACTCCTTCCATTCCAATCCTGAGACCCGTCCTATAGCATGAGATGTGATATCTCAATGCTTATACCAAACCTGAGACCCTTCCTATAGCATGAGATGTGATATCCAACTGCTTCCCATTCCAATCCTGAGACCCTTCCTATAGCATGAGATGTGATATCTCAATGCTTCTAATACCAAACCTGAGATCCTTCCTCTAACATGAAATGCGATATCCAACTCTTTCCCTTTCCAAACCTAAGAGCCTAGCTATAGCATGAGATGTGATATCCAAGTCCTTCCCATTCCAACCCTTAGACCCTTCCTACAGCATGCAATATGATATCTCAATGATTCTAATAACAAACCTGAGACCCGTCCTTTAACATGAGATGGGATATCCAACTCCTTCCCATTCCAATCCTGAGACACTTCCGATAGCAGAGATGTGAAATCTCAATGCTTATACCAAACCTGAGACCCTTCCTATAACATGAGATGTGATATCCAAATCCTTCGCGTTCCAAACCTGAGACCCTTCCTTTAGCATGAGATGTGATATCCAGCACCTTCCCATTCCAATCCTGAGACACTTCCGATAGCATGAGATGTGATATCTCAATGCTTCTTATATCAAAACTGAGACCCTCCCTATAGCATGATATGTGATATCTAAGTCCTTCCCATTCCAATCCTGAGACCCTCCCTATAGCATGAGATGTGATATCCAACTCCTTCCCATTCCAATCCTGAGACCCTTCCTATAGCATGAGATATGATATCTCAATACTTCTAATACCAAACGTGAGATCCTTCCGATAACATGAGATGTGATATCCAAATCCTTCCCCTTCCAAACCTGAGACCCTCCCTTTAGCATGAGATGTGATATCCAACTCCTTCCTATTCCAATCCTGAGACTCTTCTGATAGCATGAGATGTGATATCTCAATGCTTCTAATACCAAACCTGAGATCCTTCCGATAGCATGAGATGTGATATCTCAATGCTTCTAATACCAAACCTGAGATCCTTCCTATAACATGAGATGTGATATCCAAATCCTTCCCCTTCCAAACCTGAGACCCTCCCTTTAGCATGAGATGTGATATCCAACTCCTTCCCATTCCATTCCTGAGACCCTTCTGATAGCATGAAATGTGATATCTCAATGCCTCTAATACCAAACCTGAGATCCTACCTCTAACATGAAATGTGATATCCAACTCTTTCCCCTTCCAAACCTGAGAGCCTTCCTATAGCATGAGATGTGATATCCAAGTCCTTCCCATTCCAATCCTGAGACCCTTCCTATAGCTTGAGATGTGATATCCAACTCCTTCCCATTCCAATTCTGAGACCCTTCCTATACTATGAGACTTGATATCTCAATGCTTCTAATACCAAACGTGAGACCCGTAATATAACATGAGATGTGATATCCAAATCCTTCCCCTTCCAAACCTTAGACCCTTCCTTTATCATGAGATGTGATATCCAACTCCTTCCCATTCCAATCCTGAGACCCTTCCGATATCATGAGATGTGATATCTCAAAGCTTCTAATATCAAACTTGAGACCCTCCCTATAGCATGAGATGTGATATCCAAGTCCTTCCCATTCCAATCCTGAGACCCTTCCTATAGCATGAGATGTGATATCTCAATGCTTCTAATACCAAACCTGAGACCCTTCCTATAACATGAGATGGGAATATCCAACTCCTTCCCATTCCAATCCTGAGACCCTTCCGATAGCAGAGATGTGATATCTCAATGCTTATACCAAACCTGAGATCCTTCCTATAACATGAGATGTGATATCCAACTCCTTCCCATTCCAATCCTGAGACACTTCCTATAGCATGAGATGTGATATCTCACTGCTTATACCAAACCTGAGACCCTTCCCATGGCATGAGATGTGATATCCAACTCCTTCCCATTCCAATCCTCAGACCCTTCCTATAGCATGAGATGTGATATCTCAATGCTTCTAATATCAAACTTGAGACCCTACCTATAGCATGAGATGTGATATACAAGTCCTTCCCATTCCAATCCTGAGACACTTCCTATAGCATGAGATGTGATATCCAACTCCTTCCCATTCCAATCCTGAGACCCTTTCTATAGCATGAGATATGATATCTCAATACTTCTAATACCAAACGTGAGATCCTTCCGAAAACATGAGATGTGATATCCAAATCCTTCCCCTTCCAAACCTGAGACCCTCCCTTTAGCAAGAGATGTGATATCCAACTCCTTCCCATTCCAATCCTGAGACCCTTCTGATAGCATGAGATGTGATATCTCAATGCTTCTAATACCAAACCTGAGATCCTTCCGATAGCATGAGATGTGATATCTCAATGCTTCTAATACCAAACCTGAGATCCTTCCTATAACATGAGATGTGATATCCAAATCCTTCCCCTTCCTAACCTGAGACCCTCCCTTTAGCATGAGATGTGATATCCAACTCCTTGCCATTCCATTCCTGAGACCCTTCTGATAGCATGAGATGTGATATCTCAATGCCTCTAATACCAAACCTGAGATCCTACCTCTAACATGAAATGTGATATCCAACTCTTTCCCCTTCCAAACCTGAGAGCCTTCCTATAGCATGAGATGTGATATCCAAGTCCTTCCCATTCCAATCCTGAGACCCTTCCTATAGCTTGAGATGTGATATCCAACTCCTTCCCATTCCAATTCTGAGACCCTTCCTATACTCTGAGACTTGATATCTCAATGCTTCTAATACCAAACCTGAGACCCGTAATATAACATGAGATGTGATATCCAAATCCTTCCCCTTCCAAACCTTAGACCCTTCCTTTATCATGAGATGTGATATCCAACTCCTTCCCATTCCAATCCTGAGACCCTTCCGATATCATGAGATGTGATATCTCAAAGCTTCTAATATCAAACTTGAGACCCTCCCTATAGCATGAGATGTGATATCCAAGTCCTTCCCATTCCAATCCTGAGACCCTTCCTATAGCATGAGATGTGATATCTCAATGCTTATACCAAACCTGAGACCCTTCCTATGGCATGAGATGTGATATCCAACTCCTTGCCATTCAAATCCTGAGACCCTTCCTATAGCATGAGAAGGGATATCCAACTCCTTCCCAATCCAATCCTGAGACCCTTCCGATAGCAGAGACGTGATATCTCAATGCTTCTACCAAACCTGAGACCCTTCCTTTAGCATGAGATGTGATATCCAAATCCTTCACATTCCAATCCTGAGACCCTTCCTTTAGCATGAGATGTGATATCGAAATCCTTCACATTCCAATCCTGAGACCCTTCCTATAACATGAGATGTGATATCCAATTCCTTCCCATTCCAAACCTGAGACGCTTCCTATTGGATGAGTTGTGATATCCAACTCCTTCCCATTCCAACCCTGAGACCCTTCCTATAGCATGAGATGTGATGTCTCAATGCTTCTAATACCAAACCTGAGATCCTTCCTATAACATGAGATGTGATATCCAACTCCTTTCATTCCAATCCTGAGACCCGTCCTATAGCATGAGATGTGATATCTCAATGCTTATACCAAACCTGAGACCCTTCCTATAGCATGAGATGTGATATCCAACTACTTCCCATTCCAATCCTGAGACCCTTCCTATAGCATGAGATGTGATATCTCAATGCTTCTAATACCAAACCTGAGATCCTTCCTCTAACATGAAATGTGATATCCAACTCCTTCCCTTTCCAAACCTAAGAGCCTATCTATAGCATGAGATGTGATATCCAGGTCCTTCCCATTCCAATCCTTAGACCCTTCCTACAGCATGCAATATGATATCTCAATGATTCTAATAACAAACCTGAGACCCGTCCTATAGCATGAGATATAATATCCAAGTCCTTCCCATTCCAATCCTGAGACCCTTCCTATAACATGAAATGTGATATCCAACTCCTTCCCATTCCAACCTGAGACCCTTCCTATAGCATGAGATGGGATATCCAACTTCTTCCAAATCCAATACTGATACCCTTCCGATAGCATGAGATGTGATATCCCAATGCTTCTACCAAACCTGAGACCCATACTATGGCATGAGATGTGACATCAAACTCCTTCCCATTCCAATCCTGAGACCCTTCCTATAGCTTGAGGTGTGATATCCAACTCCTTCCCATTCCAATTCTGAGACCCTTCTTATACCATGAGACTTGATATCTCAATGCTTCTAATACCAAACCTGAGACCCGTCCTATAACATGAGATGTGATATCCAAATCCTTCCCCTTCCAAACCTTAGACCCTTCCTTTATCATGAGATGTGATATCCAACTCCTTCCCATTCCAATCCTGAGACCCTTCCGATATCATGAGATTTGTTATCTCAATGCTTCTAATATCAAACTTGAGACCCTCCCTATAGCATGAGATGTGACATCCAAGTCCTTCCCATTCCAATCCTGAGACCCTTCCTATAGCATGAGATGTGATATCTCTATGCTTCTAATACCAAACCTGAGACCCTTCCTATAACATGAGATGGGATATCCAACTCCTTCCCATTCCAATCCTGAGACCTTTGCGATAGCAGAGATGTGATATCTCAATGCTTATACCAAACCTGAGAACCTTCCTATGGCCTGAGATGTCATATACAACTCCTTCCCATTCCAATCCTGAGACCCTTCCTTTAGCATGAGATGTGATATCTCAATGCTTATACCAAATCTGAGACCCTTCCTATAGCATGAGATGTGATATCCAATTCCTTCCCATTCCAATCCTGAGACCCTTCCTATAGCATGAGATGTGATATCTCAATGCTTATACCAAACCTGAGAGCCTACCTATAGCATGAGATGTGATATCCAAGTCCATCCCATTCCAATCCTTAGACCCTTCCTACAGCATGCGATGTGATATCTCAATGATTCTAATAACAAACCAGAGACTCTTCCTATAACATGAGATGGGATATCCAACTCCTTCCCATTCCAATCCTGAGCCGCTTCCGATAGCAGAGATGTGATATCTCAATGCTTATACCAAACCTGAGACCCTTCCTATAACATGAGATGTGATATCCAACTCCTTCCCGTTCCAAACCTGAGACACTAACTATAGCATATGTGATATCCAACTCCTTCCCATTCCAAACATGAGACCCTTCCTATAGCAAGAAAGTAATATCCAACTACTACCCATTCCAATCCTGAGACCCTTCCTATAGCAAGAGATGTGATATCCAAATCCTTCCCATTCCAATCCTGAGACCCTTCCTATAACATGAGATGTGATATCCAACTCCTTCCCATTCCAACCTGAGACACTTCCTATAGCATGAGAAGGGATATCCAACTCCTTCCCAATCCAATCCTGAGACCCTTCCGATAGCAGAGATGTGATATCTCAATGCTTATACCAAACCTGAGACCCTTCCTATGGCATGAGATGTGATATCCAACTCCTTGCCATTCAAATCCTGAGACCCTTCCTATAGCATGAGAAGGGATATCCAACTCCTTCCCAATCCAATCCTGAGACCCTTCCAATAGCAGAGACGTGATATCTCAATGCTTCTACCAAACCTGAGACCCTTCCTTTAGCATGAGATGTGATATCCAAATCCTTCACATTCCAATCCTGAGACCCTTCCTATAGCATGAGATGTGATATCTCAATGCTTCTAATACCAAACCTGAGATCCTTCCTATAACATGAGATGTGATATCCAATTCCTTCCCATTCCAAACCTGAGACCCTTCCTATTGGATGAGATGTGATATCCAACTCCTTCCCATTCCAACCCTGAGACCCTTCCTATAGCATGAGATGTGATGTCTCAATGCTTCTAATACCAAACCTGAGATCCTTCCTATAACATGAGATGTGATATCCAACTCCTTCCATTCCAATCCTGAGACCCGTCCTATAGCATGAGATGTGATATCTCAATTCTTATACCAAACCTGAGACCCTTCCTATAGCATGAGATGTGATATCCAACTGCTTCCCATTCCAATCCTGAGACCCTTCCTATAGCATGAGATGTGATATCTCAATGCTTCTAATACCAAACCTGAGATCCTTCCTCTAACATGAAATGTTATATCCAACTCCTTCCCTTTCCAAACCTAAGAGCCTATCTATAGCATGAGATGTGATATCCAAGTCCTTCACATTCCAACCCTTAGACCCTTCCTACAGCATGCAATATGATATATCAATGATTCTAATAACAAACCTGAGACCCGTCCTATAACATGAGATGGGATATCCAACTCCTTCCCATTCCAATCCTGAGACACTTCCGATAGCAGAGATGTGATATCTCAATGCTTATACCAAACCTGAGACCCTTCCTATAACATGAGATGTGATATCCAAATCCTTCCCGTTCCAAACCTGAGACCCTTCCTTTAGCATGAGATGTGATATCCAGCTCCTTCCCATTCCAATCCTGAGACACTTCCGATAGCATGAGATGTGATATCTCAATGCTTCTAATATAAAAACTGAGACCCTCTCTATAGCATGATATGTGATATCTAAGTCCTTCCCATTCCAATCCTGAGACCCTCCCTATAGCATGAGATGTGATATCCAACTCCTTCCCATTCCAATCCTGAGACCCTTGCTATAGCATGAGATATGATATCTCAATACTTCTAATACCAAACGTGAGATCCTTCCGATAACATGAGATGTGATATCCAAATCCTTCCCCTTCCAAACCTGAGACCCTCCCTTTAGCATGAGATGTGATATCCAACTCCTTCCTATTCCAATCCTGAGACTCTTCTGATAGCATGAGATGTGATATCTCAATGCTTCTAATACCAAACCTGAGATCCTTCCGAAACCATGAGATGTGATATCTCAATGCTTCTAATACCAAACCTGAGATCCTTCCTATAACATGAGATGTGATATCCAAATCCTTCCCCTTCCAAACCTGAGACCCTCCTTTTAGCATGAGATGTGATATCCAACTCCTTCCCATTCCATTCCTGAGACCCTTCTGATAGCATGAGATGTGATATCTCAATGCCTCTAATACCAAACCTGAGATCCTACCTCTAACATGAAATGTGATATCCAATTCTTTCCCCTTCCAAACCTGAGAGCCTTCCTATAGCATGAGATGTGATATCCAAGTCCTTCCAATTCCAATCCTGAGACCCTTCCTATAGCTTGAGATGTGATATCCAACTCCTTCCCATTCCAATTCTGAGACCCTTCCTATACTATGAGACTTGATATCTCAATGCTTCTAATACCAAACCTGAGACCCGTAATATAACATGAGATGTGATATCCAAATCCTTCCCCTTACAAACCTTAGACCCTTCCTTTATCATGAGATGTGATATCCAACTCCTTCCCATTCCAATCCTGAGACCCTTCCGATATCATGAGATGTGATATCTCAAAGCTTCTAATATCAAATTTGAGACCCTCCCTATAGCATGAGATGTGATATCCAAGTCCTTCCCATTCCAATCCTGAGACCCTTCCTATAGCATGAGATGTGATATCTCAATGCTTCTAATACCAAACCTGAGACCCTTCCTATAACATGAGATGGGAATATCCAACTCCTTCCCATTCCAATCCTGAGACCCTTCCGATAGCAGAGATGTGATATCTCAATGCTTATACCAAACCTGAGATCCTTCCTATAACATGAGATGTGATATCCAACTCCTTCCCATTCCAATCCTGAGACACTTCCTATAGCATGAGATGTGATATCTCACTGCTTATACCAAACCTGAGACCCTTCCCATAGCATGAGATGTGATATCCAACTCCTTCCCATTCCAATCCTCAGACCCTTCCTATAGCATGAGATGTGATATCTCAATGCTTATAATATCAAACTTGAGACCCTACCTATAGCATGAGATGTGATATCCAAGTCCTTCCCATTCCAATCCTGAGACACTTCCTATAGCATGAGATGTGATATCTCAATGCTTCTAATACCAAACCTGAGACTCTTCCTATAACATGAGATGGGATATCCAACTCCTTCCCATTCCAATCCTGAGACCTGTAAGGATATTTGGCGTGTTACAGCACAGAGTACAGCACTACTACACATGTAGCATTTTTTTTTTGCAGCACCACCACAAGGGTGCGGTGCATTGCTATATGTGTTACCAGATTAACAAGGAAAGACAGGCCATTCAGTCAAAAACGATTTTAACATATAAGATGCAAATCTATTTTTACAGTTAAAAGTACACGTGCACATTCAAAAATGCACACTATTTTTCACCTGAAATGCCTATGGTGCGAGAGACACATTTGAAAATAATAACTAACCTTACTGACAACTAACATGACTAATGAAACATAATCCACTAATAAAAATGTGTCTCCACTGCAGAATTAGGCATATTCTGAAAGTGAACTTTTAAACGCACATCCATTTTTTTCTCTGTTCTCTCTGCTGCCCTGTCCACATAACTACAAGAAGCAAATGGGCTCGAAAGAACAGGAAATCAGTTGGTTACAAAGTATTACTATAAAAATGAGCCATTGTGTAGAGAAGGAGGAGATGGCGTGATTGATTCTGATTGGAGCAGCGTCATAGCAAGTATCATGCTAGAGGGAGTGATCAGGCTTTTTGCTGGGGGAAGTTTGAGGGAGGAGAAAGGCAGTCGAGATTGGGGAGAGCTGAAAGAAGGACCTTTCCACTGGCTGAGGCATTCCTATCTGCAAAAGCTGAGAATTCCAGGCAATGACCCCGGTTTGAGAAGGCAAGCGTTCCTTTTTACTGGAGTTAATCTTCAAGGGAGCCACATTCAGAAAGAGAACAGCCAAAGAGAACAACTAAAAAGATAAGGTAATTACAGAATTGTGGGAGCTGAGTGTGTACGATAATATGCAGTCAGTGTAGGATTCCTGTGCATGCCTTAATCAAATGCTAATGTTGCAATTTGAGTTCTGTTCTCCGCCACTCTCTTTGCAGTGTGTCATAGACAATGCTTTTACTGTACCATTTTATTTATTTCTGTAAAGAATGAGATCGTGTTTAATTGCAACTTTTATAATACAGAAAAATATTTGAAAACAGACGGGTGGTGTATTTACTATTTACCATTACAATGCTGATGATGTGGGGAGATTTTAAACAGTGTAATGGTCATTTTAAGACAGATGTGTGCATGTCAGATTCAGTATGAACAGTTGTGAGTGACTGTAGCATAGCTCGTTGGAGGTACATGAGCCAACGGGAAGAGAGACTCTCTGAACATAGCTCCCTACCGTATATAAGGTAGTGGAAATTACCACAAGATTACCATATATAGCTCTCTGTCGTAAATAAGTCAGTGAGATCGCCCATGGTGGCACACTAACACTGAAAAATATGGTATTCCTAAAATGTAGGTCTGAGGTCTCTCTAGTGATTACACAAAAAATCTAAGCAAATATAAGGGATTCTGGACATTGGGGCCACAAATAAAACAAGGGAATTATGCTCACCAAAATACCACCAACCGCGCCTACCACCCACGCATACCAAATATGCATGCCTGGGTGCTGAAATAATGCATGTTCACTGTATTATTTTTGTACATGGCCCAATCTGAATACAAGGAGTGATTGTTGCTAAGTTATATTTCGGCGGTAAGAAAATACCGTCAGGCCCCAAATCTCCACAAAATACCCTACATATTTATGGTGCGTTGCAGGCCGGGAAAGTGATCATAGAGTACCTACTGGGCGTGGCAAGCGTGTCTCACACTGCCATTTGCACATTAAAGGGAACCCATTTTATAATAGCAGTGTGCCACTAAAAACGAATTTCAGAATGTCACAAAGGGAAACCACATTCTCAGATCTAGTGCAATATTTAGAGGCAAAGTTATTTGCACATGGGAATTGGTCTTCGAATAGCACGTTAGAATGGAGTAACCGCATTCAGGGTGAGGTGCAGAAAGAAAAACTAGACAATATTTTTGCAGAAGGCAGCATAATTCAGGTCTGCCTTACAAGATTATTGAATGCAGCCGATAAAAGTGCAGAGAAAGACTGTTTAATACGGCTATGCGGCAAAATATGGTTTATTTTAAACAAGTCCCTGCGAATGCAAGAGAATGATACTCAGCTAATTAACAGGTTAAAGACTGAATTAGAGGGGGCAAGTAAAAATCAGGAAATGTTGAGAGCAGAATTGGATGTATGCCAAAAAGACATGCAATTAAAATGCAGAGACTTTGATACTCAGTTATCCAAAAGCAAGAAACAATTTGAAGATAGTGAGCAAGAATTGGCACACTTAAAAGCCTTAGTGGATCACATTAGGCAGGATAAAGATGAGGTTGTTTCAGAAATGCAGATTTTACAAAAAGAACATTGTGAAAAAGAAGGTGATCTCCAGAGTGCAGAACAAGAAATGATTAAAATGATCCAAGAAAGAGACAAGAGAAATAAAGAGTTCAATGAATGCCAAATGCAAATGTGCGAAATGCAGGAGGTGATTAATAAAATGAGTGATGAAAATAATTATTTGCAAAATGAAGCAACCAGACTCCTTAAAAAGTGTAAGGACTTAGAACAGCAAATGTGCATTCCCAGGTCCCAGGAGAGGCGACAGGGTACCACATTCAATGGAGTGGAGGTGAATTCTAGCTCTGCCCAAAGAGCTAGTGCTCCAGTGACTGGGCCGGTGACTGAACTTGGTTGCAGCGCCATTGAGGGATTTGATACTCTCATTGGGGGCAGCCACCAATATCATACACCTGAAAACAGGATTGAATCACAAAATAGTGCAATTCCATGTATTGCAACAAGTAGCCCCATAAAAATAATGAAATCCATTAAAGCCCTGATCAAACCATTTAAAAAGGGAGGTGAATGCTGCATTGAGGATCACTTAGAAGCGGTGCATGACATTTTTAAAGCACTCCAGATACCTAAGGAACAGTACAGACAATATTTTCATTTAACTTTAGATGCCCCGACGGCCAGCATCATAAGGGGATTAAATGAACAGCAGAATATGACATGGCTGGAGTTTGAAAAAGAAATTAGGCGTCATTTTTCTCCTTTTCAGTCATTGCAGGAGGCAAAGAAAGTCGCGTACACAATTACTGCTGGACCTAATACATCCCCTCGCCAATTTTTACAAGACATAAAAAGAGCATTCTCTCGCTTTGATGTATCTTTTGACTCAAATTCCAATGAGTTTAAAACTGCATACTTCTATGGGCTACAGAAAGACATCATATCCCAATTGGTCTGTGAATTTGACCGTGACAAGTCCCTTGAATGGATTGTACATCAAAGCACAAAGCTATATGAGGTACTCTACTGTCAGGGTAGAGAAAGTGATAAAATGAAAGATACTAGGCCTAAACCTAAAGAACCCTCAGCCACAGTAATGGAAATCAGGTCAGCCAAAATTTCCCTTGAGTCTGCTCAAAGCCAAGGTAAAAATAATGTGACACCTGAACAAAGGGGTAATCAACAACGATCGCCATTTCCTGTACCAATGTTCCAAACACATGATCCTAGTAATAGAGAGAGCTACATCAGCCCTAGGTATTTAGGGGATAGACCCCGGGTAGGATATCGGCCTGATATGGCAGGTATGAACAATAACCAGAGACAAAATCAAGATCAAAGAAATGATGGTCCCTACCAGTCATTAGGGACACAGAGCAGATTTGATCCCAGCACCATGATATATGGTAATCAGGATAGGCCCCGATATGTAGATCGATTTACTGATAATGGAAATCAACATAGGGGCCAGTACCCACAATCTGAGAGACAGGACATGAGGCAAAACGTTAACTACAGTCCACGCCAGTACAATGATTCCCCACCAGGGGACTATAATCAAAGGATGGGTGCAACCCGCTCCCCTCTACAAATGAATCAAGAGTTCAGAAACCATCCCAACCGACATCAATCACCTGAGAGGTATCAGAATAGATCCAATCAGGGGGAAAACAACCAATATCGACCTAGGCCACAGAAAGAGGATCCTAGAGAGATGGAAAGGTTCCAGTGCCTTGAGGCCCAAGTGAAAATGTTAGCTGAGCAAATAGGAAAGCTCTATACAGCGCAAAAACAACCTTCCAAAGAGGGGGCTGATGGCCATAGCAATGACCGGGGGGCTTCCGAAAAGTGACTAAGTACTCATGATAACTGCAGTGCCAAAATGACTGATTGCTCTGATATAATTTTGCATAACGACTCTGAGATGCCTAATGGATTAAAAATGAAAGTACCAGTAAATGAAATTGTGACAGAAAGTGCAAATACTTCTAAAAAAGAGGTACGGTTTAACTTAGAGCTAAATAAAACAGTAAAGATTTGCACAAATGAAAAAGAAACATTAGGAATTCCAAAAGAACAAAGGGACAGATTTAAGAAAAATGACTCATGCATGGGGAATACCAGTGAACAGGGAGTAAGTGGGGATGCCATAGCTCCTTCCCTGGGCAAGCAAAACAATGACCAAACACAGACAGAAAAAGGAAATACTCACAAGGAGGGTACAAGTCAATCACCTGAAGAATTCTTTGAGCCACATATTTTTGAAGAGGCTGAAAGGGCTGGTATTACACTAAATGATCACAAATGCACAGAATTAAAAAATGACAAATTGCTGAATGATGTTGTTACACATGTTCAGTTGGAGGATTGTAATGGGGTCTCTGATGTTACCCAGATGGATGGGCGAACAGTGGCCACACTCCAAAAAACCTCTGATCATGGAGAAATGAATAAAGTCTCTCGCGCAGAAATGGGTGAAAAGGAGGGAAAAATGTCTTTCCATTTACCAATGTGCTTAGCCAAAAGTGAGAAAGAACTGAGAAAGGTGAGCCCTGAAATCAGTAAGAATTCACATTTCTTATGTGTATTAGAGGAAGTTGAGGACAGATATTATGCACCCATCACTGTAGAAGAAAAATGCCACACCTTTGCTATGATTGACACTGGCGCACAGGCCACAATTATGTCCAAGGAGCTGGTAAAGAGTATCAATGAAGGGAGGCCTCCACAGAGTCAGATCACAGTGAAGGCAAATCAAGGCCCAGTGCATAACTTTAATGGGGAGGAGGTGCCCATCATAGGTGTAACTGAGGTTGACATAAAAATAGGAAAGCACAGAATGAAACAAGAGGTATTGATCACATCTATTTGTGAAATTCCATTTCTGATGGGGACAGATTGCCTGAAAAGATTGTCTCCTCTCATAGATGGGGTGAATGGAGTGCTGTGGTCCTTAACCAAAAAACCATTGAGGCCTAAGAAACTAAAATCACAAAACAGCAATATAAATGAATGTCACACCGTTGCCAAAACAAATGATGCTGTGGAGGTATATCTCCAGAATAGCTGCATACCTAGTGTCACTGTTATATTAATGTGTCAAGACAAAATACAGAGCGACAATGAAAAACTACCTGTACAAATATACTTGGACCCAAGGAAAGATTGGCAGACTGCCATAGATGAGCACACATTACGTTTCTACTTAAAAGAGAAAACATGCAAACAGAATATTGCTCCTAAAACAGATTCAGAAAAACACATTACCACTCTGGCAGAAATACACATGGAAGATGAGCAACCATGGGTTCATGTTGGTATAAATGATTATCTTAAAACAATAAAAGCCACTTTAGCGCTTGAACATGAAAGGAGTTTCATTAATGAGAAATTGTTGCAAAAAATTATGGAGAGGGAAGAAATCCCGAAATTTAGGATTAAAAACCAATATGTTTCTGGGTTGGACAGTCCAGAATTTGAAAACCGAATTGCAGGCAGATGCATGCTTAAAATTAGCATTGGGCAGAAAACAATTTACCATAATGTATGGATAGTGAGTGGAGCACAAAATGAATTTTACATGGGCAATGACATCATGCACAGAATGTGTATGGTGTTAGATTTCCTTAATCAAAAAATATGGTCACGCCTAGGTGGTCCGGCACCTGAATTTGAAGACAAAAGAAGGGCTTATCATTGTGCACAACTGGTTCCTTATGCAATCGAATTACAAATGAGGAAAAATACTATTATTCCTGCATTTACAAAACAGTTTGCAATAACACTGAAATGCAAAAATGGACAGCAGATGAAAGGCTCTGATGCATTTGTATGCCTGAATGAATCCATAAAACAGCAAGGCCTGGATTATGAATACATTCCATTGGTAGACATTGGTGAGGGATCTGTAAAAATCATGGTAAATAATAAAGGTTGTCAGGATATTCATTTAGAGGAAAACTCCCCATTAGGAATGGCTATACAAAAGTCACATTGTACGGCAGATTTAAATAACATGGTGATTGGGAATATTCCTAAAAAATATGTAGATGCCAAGGGCGAGTTGCCAGAACACCTGGACTCTCAGCCCAAAGGAATATTTAAAATTCATTCTGTGTATCCTTATGATTCAAATGAGACAGTGTGCTGCCATCAAGAGGATTGCATAATATTTAATTTAAATGAAAATGAAACAGGAAATCAGCCCATTGAAGTGGAAGCTGATATGCCAAAATATTTGAAAGTGGCAGCTCTACAAAAAGACACAGCCACACAGTTAGAGGAAAGCGCTGAGATTCCTTTACCAGAAGAGTTTCCAGAATTTTCCAGAATGGTAGAAGAGCAGATCCCCTTAGCGGATGCATGTGACAGCGATAAGGATAGGGACGACCTGAGGGAAATATTTATGGAGTTTAAGGATGTATTTGGAAAAGATGCTTATGATTGTGGTTTAACTGATTTACATGTGGCCACACTACCAGAAGGTTGTAGCAGAAATCCAGTGTTTGTACGCCAGTATAGACTACCGCTGGCATGTTTAGAATCATTGGCAGAGATTATAAAAAATTTGGAATCACGGGGAATAATCAGGCCCATTCATAGCACATCCAATACGCCTATTTTAGGTGTGTTAAAGCCAAATGGTCGATGGCGGCTGTGTGCAGACTTAAGAGAGTTAAATAAAAGAGTACCAATATCTAGATGGCCACTGCCATTCATTGATCAGGGCCTAGCTCAGATACATGGTTCAAATGTATTTACCACATTAGATCTCACCTCTGGATATTGGTGCGTGCCATTGGCAGAGGAGATACAACACTTATTTTCCTTTACATTTGACAGGACTCAATATGCCTGGCGTAGAGCTCCATTCGGGTACATCAATAGTGGGAGTGAATTTGGCATATTTTTGAGAAAGGCCATGCCGGATGCAGCGGAAAGAGGAACAATAGTTTATGTGGATGATGTCCTGATAAAAAATGAAAGCCTGAAAAGCCATTTTGATGAAATAAGACATGTACTTGGCCAATTGCAGAAAGCAGGCGCCAAAGTATCTTTGCAAAAAGCACAATGGTGCAAGAAAAAAGTGAACTTTCTAGGGCATGAAGTGACTGAACATGGGCTAAATCCACAAAGGAAGAAAATAGAGGCCATACAAAGATTAAAAGATCCTAAAAATGTGAAAGGAGTAAAAAGTTTATTAGGGATGACAGGCTATAACAGAAAGTTCATTGAAAATTATGCAGAAATCACTCAACCATTGACTAAACTGCTTAAACTGAATACTCCCTGGAAATGGGAAAGAGGGCAGTCTGATGCAGTGGCTAAATTAAAGGAATGTCTTGTAAAGGCACCATGTTTAGCATACCCCATAAAGGACAGGGATTTCTTTATGGAAATAGGTTTTTCTGAACATTGTATGTCAGCAGTGTTATCACAAAAACACGATTTGAATCACAAAACCATTGCATATGCAAGTAAGGCATTTTCCCAAGTTGAAATGAAATTTAATGAATGTGAAAAGGCCCTATTAACCACTGTGTGGGCGCTACAACATTTCCGCCCCATTGTTCAGGGAGAAAAGGTGATTATTGAAACAAATCATCAACCTTTGCAATTTTTAGAGAGTAAAAGAATTAGATCAGGCAATCTAGCACAATCCAGAATCACTTCATGGACGCTGGCATTACAAGGTTTTCCCGTAGTAGTGAGATATGGACAAAATAAAAAGAGCCCAATTGCTCAAGGGTTAGCTGACTTACATGACTGTGCAGCTGAACAAATACCAAATGAAATGGAAGTGGAAACTAGTTTACAGGAATTTGAACAATCACCACACAAAGCTTTTGATGAAAAAACATGCAAGGATTTGCCAACTGTATATGTGGATGGTTGTGCTTTTCACATTGAAAATGACAGTAATAAACAATTAGTGGCAGGAATAGGAAATGTCTGGTTGAAATGTGAAGGCGTTCCCAGTATAGGGATGAGGATTGGAGATAGGAGCAGTCAGGTGGCAGAATTGGCAGCCATTTATAAAGCAATTGCTACTGCAGTTGATAAAAAGTTCAGTGAAATTGTCCTGGTGACTGATTCTGACTATGCACGGAATAGCTTTGTGGAGTATTTGCCTGGTTGGAAAGCAAGAGGCATGGTTACATACAACAAAAAGCCACTTAAACATGGAAAAATGATACAAGCCATAGACAAATTGGTGTCAGAAAATAATTTAACAATATACTGGAGAAAAATTCGTGGGCATTTAAAAACACCAGGAGAGGATAAGGAGGGAAATGATAAGGCAGACCACCTGGCTAAGATTGGGGCTGTGATGGGAGAATTGCTACCTATTGATTATTTAATGGGTGAAATACAAATTGATGCAGTCACACGTTCTAAAGCACCAAAGGAGGTAGATCAACCGGTGGTGCAGTGGAGTCATGACACGCCAGACCAAGATTTGATTGAGGCACAAAAGAATGATCAAATTTTGGGAATCTATTATAATCATTTGATAGATCCTGAACAAAATCCTTTAACAGAAAATGATTGTATGGGAAAAGAAGAGTTGAGGGTGTTATTAAAGAACAAAACACGAATTAGATTACAGGATGGACTCATGATTAGAGAGTCCATAACAGGGCAAATACAGTGGGTAGTGCCCCTTTCATTCAGAGGACTAATGCTACACCATGCACATGATGCCATAACTGCAGGCCATAGAGGTTCACAAAAAACATTAGAAATACTAAAAGATTATGCTTACTGGCCACATATGTCCCAAGATGTGGAATTATATACTAGAGGATGTCTAGTATGCGCCCAATTTAAACCTGCTTCACCAATGCATAGAGCACCATTGATGAAAAGAGGCCTAACTCTCCCATGGTCAGATTTGCAAATAGACTATGTAGGTCCTTTAAAAAGGTCGAGCAGGGGACACCGTTATATTTTGAGTGTGGTATGTTTGATGTCGAAGTGGATTGAGTGCATTCCTGCACCAGATTGTAGTGCGCAAACAGCAGCCACATTGCTGGTGAACCATGTGTTCTCAAGGTTTGGGTTGCCACAAAGAATTGAGTCAGACAGAGGAAGTCATTTCACAAGTACTCTAATGAGTAAGGTATGGCAAATACTAGGTGTGAAAAGGAAACTACATATCGCATATCGGGCGGCGTCTTCAGGTACAGTTGAAAGAAGCAATAGGTCTGTTGTGGATATTTTAAAGAAATTTGTGGCAGAAGCAGGTTCCAGCTGGGATTTGCGTTTACCATTGGTTTTGATGGCAATCAGGTTGACTCCTGCCAAAGCAACAGGTGTTAGCTCCCATGAGGTCTTAACAGGTAGGAAAATGGTGTTACCACAACACCTACTATACAGAACACATGAGCAAACCCTTGTGAGTGCATCCACAGTTCATGAATATATTGATGAACTGAGGAGGCATTTGCAACATGCATTTGCCTTTGTGCAGAGACATCTGGAAAGAGCTGCTGACAGTGCAAAATCATATTATGATAAAAAGACATCAGTAAAGGAATACAGTGTATGGGGATCAGGTGTACAAGTTTCATTTTGGAAAAAGTAAACAGAAAAATTCTAAATTTCTAGCAGCCTGGCAGGGGCCATTTCGAATTATAGATAAGGTCTCTCCTGTGGTTTATAAAATTTTGAAAAATGAAGGTGAAACAGCAATAGAGCAGTTTGTCCATGTAAATCAAATCAAACCATGCCATCCCAGACATGAGATCAGGCAGCTTGAGCATGTAGAGACAGATAAAGTCCCTTAAAAAAAAAAAAGAGAAAATAAATGGGTGTAATCAGGAGGCAGTGACAAAGAAGTTAAAAAAAAAAAAAGTTGATTGTTATGATGGTACATAAACACTGTAATATATGTAAAAATATATAATATAAATAAATAAATAAATAAATAAATAAATAAATAAATGCACATATAATGGAAGCTCATGGTTGGTGTGCAGAGAGAGTGTGTGTTAAATATTGAATATCTGCTTGTTTTCTTTTAACTTGTGTTTAATTTCAGAAAAAAAAAAAAAAAAAAATGAAATATTTTTACCAAGCATGTTTTATTTTTGGCAAAAGGATTAAGTTAGTATTACGCTATGTACTTAATTTGTTATTTTCTATTTTGATTTAGACAATTAACATTATTTGGTCGGAGGTTCCGGGATCAGAGCCCACGAGAGAGACGATGGAGTCCTGGAGCCCACGAGGACGGATTCCGGGAAAGCCCCAAAGAGGGGTGAAGACCAAGGCTGCAAAGCGATCAGCATTGAAGATGATACCTATGATCTGGTTGATGATGATGATATTTGGAGGGATCTTCAAGAATTCAGAAGCACAGGTTGTCATTGAACCTGGATCAGCATCTGGTATCGCGGTGGAAGAGGCACCAGGATTCATCATGAGTGATAGAAGGATGATTTTCCAAAATATATACATACCGTTAAATCCTGAGATTTTGATTGAAAAACACTTGAACAATACCGGAATTAAGATTGAACAGACTAAAGAGTGGCTGGAAATAAGAAAAGAGGACGCTAAGCAGTCAATAAGAGATATATTAATGCAATTGGAAAAAACATTTGTGAATTCAGCAGACATTAAGAAGAAGAGAGGAAAGAGAGGTGCGGTGATGCTCGCGATATCAATGGTAATGTCTATAATTGGAGCAATAATAGGTACCACAATATCAACAGCAAATTCTATTTCGGTAGGAACACTGAGTACTAAAGCACAACAACTGAGTATTGACCTAGAAATAATACAAAAAACATTAGATGGAATTAGAGGGGGACTGGATGAACAAGTGAGATTCATAAATGAAACTGCAATCATTCTAAATGAACAAGCGGATGTAATGCAACGGGCGACTAAAATAATACTTAAGCATGACAGAACTTTAAATGAAATATTGAACATAATGAGTCCTGTTGATAGACTATTAACAAATTATATGAGAGAAGTTCAAACTGCAGTTTCACAACTGATTCAAGGACATATTCCCTTGTATTTTGTTTCGCAGGATATCATTCGTCAAATGATAGAAAGATTGACCAGGAGGGAAATTGTCATAATACAGGTAAAAATTGCATTCGAAATGGGGAATGCAATGCCGTTATATGTGGACTTGGAAAGACTAGAGATCGGATTTTTGCTATGCATCCCATATGTAGCCCCTGAACTTATTTATCAAACGAAGTGGGTACACAACGTGGGATTTTGGCAAGAGGACAAATTCATTAAGATTAAGACTCCAGAAGTGGTGGCATTTCAGTCATGGGAACGTGAAGTTTATTTAATACCAAACCTGGAAACATGTGTAACATTTAAAGAACAAAATTATATGTGTCCAGGTAAACCGTTTGTTCCTGATGCCACAGATGCTATTTGTGGATTGAAATCTGACCCAAGTATATCAGAGGGATGTGAAGTGATTATTAGTAATATGGGGAGTGAAGAAATGGCACAGGCTAAGATGGTCAGAGGTAAATGGTTGGTCAGCACCTGTTTAAAGAACATGACGGTAGTACATTTAAACCATGGAACATACGTGGTTAAACAGGTAAAATATAATGTTTTTTATTTACAGGTTCCAAAGGATGCAATTGTGTCAATTGGGGGATTAACATTGTTTCATGTAACAAATGATGTTTGGGAAAGCCAAGTGGAAAATATCGATTTTTTTCAAAGGGATACTTTTCCAATAGATCCGGATGTGGAATATTTATTGAATCACAAAGAAAGACATGTTATAAAAATGAATTTGAGAAAAAACAATATTACAATTAGTAATCTGGGCATAATAGAAGTGGAAAGATTTAATTGGGGAACCTGGGGGGAACGCTCAATAGTGGGTTTGGCTATCCTGGTGCTAATCATGGGTGGATGGTTGATTGTGCTATCAGTAAAAATGAAAATGTTACTGATTTTACTAGATACGTCAGGAAGAGAAAGATATCCCAATACACATGCATTTTAAAAGAAAAAGAAAGAACAAGTTGTTTTAGGAATTGGCTTGGATCGTGGCCAGATTCTAAAAACAAAAGGAGGGTATATGTAAGGATATTTGGCGTGTTACAGCACAGAGTACAGCACTACTACACATGTAGCATTTTTTTTTTTGCAGCACCACCACAAGGGTGCGGTGCATTGCTATATGTGTTACCAGATTAACAAGGAAAGACAGGCCATTCAGTCAAAAACGATTTTAACATATAAGATGCAAATCTATTTTTACAGTTAAAAGTACACGTGCACATTCAAAAATGCACACTATTTTTCACCTGAAATTCCTATGGTGCGAGAGACACATTTGAAAATAATAACTAACCTTACTGACAACTAACATGACTAATGAAACATAATCCACTAATAAAAATGTGTCTCCACTGCAGAATTAGGCATATTCTGAAAGTGAACTTTTAAACGCACATCCATTTTTTTCTCTGTTCTCTCTGCTGCCCTGTCCACATAACTACAAGAAGCAAATGGGCTCGAAAGAACAGGAAATCAGTTGGTTACAAAGTATTACTATAAAAATGAGCCATTGTGTAGAGAAGGAGGAGATGGCGTGATTGATTCTGATTGGAGCAGCGTCATAGCAAGTATCATGCTAGAGGGAGTGATCAGGCTTTTTGCTGGGGGAAGTTTGAGGGAGGAGAAAGGCAGTCGAGATTGGGGAGAGCTGAAAGAAGGACCTTTCCACTGGCTGAGGCATTCCTATCTGCAAAAGCTGAGAATTCCAGGCAATGACCCCGGTTTGAGAAGGCAAGCGTTCCTTTTTACTGGAGTTAATCTTCAAGGGAGCCACATTCAGAAAGAGAACAGCCAAAGAGAACAACTAAAAAGATAAGGTAATTACAGAATTGTGGGAGCTGAGTGTGTACGATAATATGCAGTCAGTGTAGGATTCCTGTGCATGCCTTAATCAAATGCTAATGTTGCAATTTGAGTTCTGTTCTCCGCCACTCTCTTTGCAGTGTGTCATAGACAATGCTTTTACTGTACCATTTTATTTATTTCTGTAAAGAATGAGATCGTGTTTAATTGCAACTTTTATAATACAGAAAAATATTTGAAAACAGACGGGTGGTGTATTTACTATTTACCATTACAATGCTGATGATGTGGGGAGATTTTAAACAGTGCAATGGTCATTTTAAGACAGATGTGTGCATGTCAGATTCAGTATGAACAGTTGTGAGTGACTGTAGCATAGCTCGTTGGAGGTACATGAGCCAACGGGAAGAGAGACTCTCTGAACATAGCTCCCTACCGTATATAAGGTAGTGGAAATTACCACAAGATTACCATATATAGCTCTCTGTCGTAAATAAGTCAGTGAGATCGCCCATGGTGGCACACTAACACTGAAAAATATGGTATTCCTAAAATGTAGGTCTGAGGTCTCTCTAGTGATTACACAAAAAATCTAAGCAAAGATAAGGGATTCTGGACATTGGGGCCACAAATAAAACAAGGGAATTATGCTCACCAAAATACCACCAACCGCGCCTACCACCCACGCATACCAAATATGCATGCCTGGGTGCTGAAATAATGCATGTTCACTGTATTATTGTTGTACATGGCCCAATCTGAATACAAGGAGTGATTGTTGCTAAGTTATATTTCGGTGGTAAGAAAATACCGTCAGGCCCCAAATCTCCACAAAATACCCTACAGACCCTTTTGATAGCAGAGATGTGATATCTCATTGTTTATACCAAACCTGAGACCCTTCCTATGGCATGAGATGTCATATTCAACTCCTTCCCATTCCAATCCTGAGACCCTTCCTATAGCATGAGATGTGATATCCAACTCCTTCCCATTCCAATCCTGAGACCCTTCCTATAGCATGAGATGTGATGTCTCAATGCTTCTAATACCAAACCTGAGATCCTTCCTATAACATGAGATGTGATATCCAACTCCTTCCATTCCAATCCTGAGACCCTTCCTATAGCATGAGATGTGATATCTCAATGCTTATACCAAACCTGAGACCCTTCCTATAGCATGAGATGTGATATCCAACTCCTTCCCATTCCAATCCTGAGACCCTTCCTATAGCCTGAGATGTGATATCTCAATGCCTCTAATACCAAACCTGAGATCCTTCCTCTAACATGAAATGTGATATCCAACTCCTTCACTTTCCAAACCTGAGAGCCTATCTATAGCATGAGATGTGATATCCAAGTCCTTCCCATTCCAATCCTTAGACCCTTCCTACAGCATGCAATATGATATCTCAATGATTCTAATAAAAAACCTGAGACCCGTCCTATAACATGAGATGGGATATCAAACTCCTTCCCATTCCAATCCTGAGACACTTACGATAGCAGAGATGTGATATCTCAATGTTTATACCAAACCTGAGACCCTTCCTATAACATGAGATGTGATATCCAACTCCTTCCCGTTCCAAACCTGAGACCCTTCCTTTAGCATGAGATGTGATATCCAGCTCCTTCCCATTCCAATCCTGAGGCACTTCCTATAGCATGAGATGTGATATCTCAATGCTTCTAATATCAAAACTGAGACCCTCCCTATAGCATGATATGTGATATCTAAGTCCTTCCCATTCCAATCCTGAGACCCTTCCTATAGCATGAGATGTGATATCTCAATGCTTCTACCAAACCTGAGACCCTTCCTTTAGCATGAGATGTGATATCCAACTCCTGCCCATTCCAATCCTGAGACCCTTCCTATAGCATGAGATGTGATATCTCAATACTTCTAATACCAAACCTGAGATCCTTCCGATAACATGAGATGTGATATCTCAATACTTCTAATACCAAACCTGAGATCCATCCTATAACATGAAATGTGATATCCAAATCCTTCCCCTTCCAAACCTGAGACCCTCCCTTTAGCATGAGATGTGATATCCAACTCCTTCCCATTCCAATCCTGAGACCCTTCTGATAGCATAAGATATGATATCTCAATGCTTCTATACCAAACCTGAGATCCTTCCGATAGCATGAGATGTGATATCTCAATACTTCTAATACCAAACCTGAGATCCTTCCTATAACATGAGATGTGATATCCAAATCCTTATCTTCCAAACCTGAGACCCTCCCTTTAGCATGAGATGTGATATCCAACTCCTTCCCATTCCAATCCTGAGACTCTTCTGATAGCATAAGATATGATATCTCAATGCTTCTATACCAAACCTGAGATCCTTCTGATAGCATGAGATGTGATATCTCAATACTTCTAATACCAAACCTGAGATCCTACCTCTAACATGAAATGTGATATCCAACTCTTTCCCCTTGCAAACCTGAGAGCCTTCCTATAGCATGAGATGTGATATCCAAGTCCTTCCCATTCCAATCCTGAGACCCTTCCTATAACATGAGATGTGATATCCAACTCCTTCCCATTCCAACCTGAGACCCTTCCTATAGCATGAGATGGGATATCCAACTCCTTCCAAATCCAATCCCGATACCCTTCCGATAGCATGAGATGTGATATCCCAATGCTTCTACCAATCCTGAGACCCTTCCTATAGCTTGAGATGTGATATCCAACTCCTTCCCATTCCAATTCTGAGACCCTTCCTATACCATGAGACTTGATATCTCAATGCTTCTAATACCAAACCTGAGACCTGTCCTATAACATGAGATGTGATATCCAAATCCTTCCCCTTCCAAACCTTAGACCCTTCCTTTATCATGAGATGTGATATCCAACTCCTTCCCATTCCAATCTTGAGACCCTTCCGATATCATGAAATGTGATATCTCAATGCTTCTAATATCAAACTTGAGACCCTCCCTATAGCATGAGATGTGTTATCCAAGTCCTTCCCATTCCAATCCTGAGACCCTTCCTATAGCATGAGATGTGATATCTCAATGCTTCTAATACCAAACCTGAGACCCTTCCTATAACATGAGATGGGAATATCCAACTCCTTCCCATTCCAATCCTGAGACCCTTCCGATAGCAGAGATGTGATATCTCAATGCTTATACCAAACCTGAGATCCTTCCTATAACATGAGATGTGATATCCAAGTCCTTCCCATTCCAATCCTGAGACCCTTCCTATAGCATGAGATGTGATATCTCAATGCTTCTAATACCAAACCTGAGACCCTTCCTATAACATGAGATGGGAATATCCAACTCCTTCCCATTCCAATCCTGAGACCCTTCCGATAGCAGAGATGTGATATCTCACTGCTTATACCAAACCTGAGACCCTTCCCATAGCATGAGATGTGATATCCAACTCCTTCCCATTCCAATCCTCAGACCCTTCCTATAGCATGAGATGTGATATCTCAATGCTTCTAATATCAAACTTGAGACCCTACCTATAGCATGAGATGTGATATCCAAGTCCTTCCCATTCCAATCCTGAGACACTTCCTATAGCATGAGATGTGATATCTCAATGCTTCTAATACCAAACCTGAGACTCTTCCTATAACATGAGATGGGATATCCAACTCCTTCCCATTCCAATCCTGAGACCCTTTTGATAGCAGAGATGTGATATCTCAATGTTTATACCAAACATGAGACCCTTCCTACGGCATGAGATGTCATATTCAACTCCTTCCCATTCCAATCCTGAGACCCTTCCTATAGCATGAGATGTGATATCCAACTCCTTCCCATTCCAATCCTGAGACCCTTCCTATAGCATGAGATGTGATGTCTCAATGCTTCTAATACCAAACCTGAGATCCTTCCTATAACATGAGATGTGATATCCAACTCCTTCCATTCCAATCCTGAGACCCTTCCTATAGCATGAGATGTGATATCTCAATGCTTATACCAAACCTGAGACCCTTCCTATAGCATGAGATGTGATATCCAACTCCTTCCCATTCCAATCCTGAGACCCTTCCTATAGCCTGAGATGTGATATCTCAATGCCTCTAATACCAAACCTGAGATCCTTCCTCTAACATGAAATGTGATATCCAACTCCTTCACTTTCCAAACCTGAGAGCCTATCTATAGCATGAGATGTGATATCCAAGTCCTTCCCATTCCAATCCTTAGACCCTTCCTACAGCATGCAATATGATATCTCAATGATTCTAATAAAAAACCTGAGACCCGTCCTATAACACGAGATGGGATATCCAACTCCTTCCCATTCCAATCCTGAGACACTTCCGATAGCAGAGATGTGATATCTCAATGTTTATACCAAACCTGAGAGCCTTCCTATAACATGAGATGTGATATCCAACTCCTTCCCGTTCCAAACCTGAGACCCTTCCTTTAGCATGAGATGTGATATCCAGCTCCTTCCCATTCCAATCCTGAGACACTTCCGATAGCATGAGATGTGATATCTCAATGCTTCTAATATCAAAACTGAGACCCTCCCTATAGCATGATATGTGATATCTAAGTCCTTCCCATTCCAATCCTGAGACCCTTCCTATAGCATGAGATGTGATATCTCAATGCTTCTACCAAACCTGAGACCCTTCCTTTAGCATGAGATGTGATATCCAACTCCTTCCCATTCCAATCCAGAGACCCTTCCTATAGCATGAGATGTGATATCTCAATACTTCTAATACCAAACCTGAGATCCTTCCGATAACATGAGATGTGATATCTCAATACTTCTAATACCAAACCTGAGATCCATCCTATAACATGAGATGTGATATCCAAATCCTTCCCCTTCCAAACCTGAGACCCTCCCTTTAGCATGAGATGTGATATCCAGCTCCTTCCCATTCCAATCCTGAGACCCTTCCTATAGCATGAGATGTGATATCTCAATGCTTCTACCAAACCTGAGACCCTTCCTTTAGCATGAGATGTGATATCCAACTCCTTCCCATTCCAATCCTGAGACCC
Organism: Ambystoma mexicanum; assembly: GCF_040938575.1. NCBI lineage: Eukaryota > Metazoa > Chordata > Amphibia > Caudata > Ambystomatidae > Ambystoma > Ambystoma mexicanum. Next base: position 348,200,915 of record NC_090936.1, read on the forward strand.
TTCCTATAGCATGAGATGTGATATCTCAATACTTCTAATATCAAACCTGAGATCCTTCCGATAACATGAGATGTGATATCTCAATACTTCTAATACCAAACCTGATATCCATCCTATAACATGAGATGTGATATCCAAATCCTTCCCCTTCCAAACCTGAGACCCTTCTGATAGCATAAGATATGATATCTCAATGCTTCTATACCAAACCTGAGATCCTTCCGATAGCATGAGATGTGATATCTCAATACTTCTAATACCAAACCTGAGATCCTTCCTATAACATGAGATGTGATATCCAAATCCTTATCTTCCAAACCTGAGACCCTCCCTTTAGCATGAGATGTGATATCCAACTCCTTCCCATTCCAATCCTGAGACTCTTCTGATAGCATAAGATATGATATCTCAATGCTTCTATACCAAACCTGAGATCCTTCTGATAGCATGAGATGTGATATCTCAATACTTCTAATACCAAACCTGAGATCCTACCTCTAACATGAAATGTGATATCCAACTCTTTCCCCTTGCAAACCTGAGAGCCTTCCTATAGCATGAGATGTGATATCCAAGTCCTTCCCATTCCAATCCTGAGACCCTTCCTATAACATGAGATGTGATATCCAACTCCTTCCCATTCCAACCTGAGACCCTTCCTATAGCATGAGATGGGATATCCAACTCCTTCCAAATCCAATCCCGATACCCTTCCGATAGCATGAGATGTGATATCCCAATGCTTCTACCGAACCTGAGACCCATACTATTGCATGAGATGTGATATCAAACTCCTTCCCATTCTAATCCTGAGACCCTTCCTATAGCTTGAGATGTGATATCCAACTCCTTCCCATTCCAATTCTGAGACCCTTCCTATACCATGAGACTTGATATCTCAATGCTTCTAATACCAAACCTGAGACCCGTCCTATAACATGAGATGTGATATCCAAATCCTTCCCCTTCCAAACCTTAGACCCTTCCTTTATCATGAGATGTGATATCCAACTCCTTCCCATTCCAATCTTGAGACCCTTCCGATATCATGAAATGTGATATCTCAATGCTTCTAATATCAAACTTGAGACCCTCCCTATAGCATGAGATGTGATATCCAAGTCCTTCCCATTCCAATCCTGAGACCCTTCCTATAGCATGAGATGTGATATCTCAATGCTTCTAATACCAAACCTGAGACCCTTCCTATAACATGAGATGGGAATATCCAACTCCTTCCCATTCCAATCCTGAGACCCTTCCGATAGCAGAGATGTGATATCTCAATTCTTATACCAAACCTGAGATCCTTCCTATAACATGAGATGTGATATCCAACTCCTTCCCATTCCAATCCTGAGACACTTCCTATAGCATGAGATGTGATATCTCACTGCTTATACCAAACCTGAGACCCTTCCCATAGCATGAGATGTGATATCCAACTCCTTCCCATTCCAATCCTCAGACCCTTCCTATAGCATGAGATGTGATATCTCAATGCTTCTAATATCAAACTTGAGACCCTACCTATAGCATGAGATGTGATATCCAAGTCCTTCCCATTCCAATCCTGAGACACTTCCTATAGCATGAGATGTGATATCTCAATGCTTCTAATACCAAACCTGAGACTCTTCCTATAACATGAGATGGGATATCCAACTCCTTCCCATTCCAATCCTGAGACCCTTTTGATAGCAGAGATGTGATATCTCAATGTTTATACCAAACCTGAGACCCTTCCTACGGCATGAGATGTCATATTCAACTCCTTCCCATTCCAATCCTTAGACCCTTCCTATAGCATGAGATGTGATATCCAACTCCTTCCCATTCCAATCCTGAGACCCTTCCTATAGCATGAGATGTGATGTCTCAATGCTTCTAATACCAAACCTGAGATCCTTCCTATAACATGAGATGTGATATCAAACTCCTTCCATTCCAATCCTGAGACCATTCCTATAGCATGAGATGTGATATCTCAATGCTTATACCAAACCTGAGACCCTTCCTATAGCATGAGATGTGATATCCAACTCCTTCCCATTCCAATCCTGAGACCCTTCCTATAGCCTGAGATGTGATATCTCAATGCCTCTAATACCAAACCTGAGATCCTTCCTCTAACATGAAATGTGATATCCAACTCCTTCACTTTCCAAACCTGAGAGCCTATCTATAGCATGAGATGTGATATCCAAGTCCTTCCCATTCCAATCCTTAGACCCTTCCTACAGCATGCAATATGATATCTCAATGATTCTAATAAAAAACCTGAGACCCGTCCTATAACATGAGATGGGATATCCAACTCCTTCCCATTCCAATCCTGAGACACTTCCGATAGCAGAGATGTGATATCTCAATGTTTATACCAAACCTGAGACCCTTCCTATAACATGAGATGTGATATCCAACTCCTTCCCGTTCCAAACCTGAGACCCTTCCTTTAGCATGAGATGCGATATCCAGCTCCTTCCCATTCCAATCCTGAGACACTTCCGATAGCATGAGATGTGATATCTCAATGCTTCTAATATCAAAACTGAGACCCTCCCTATAGCATGATATGTGATATCTAAGTCCTTCCCATTCCAATCCTGAGACCCTTCCTATAGCATGAGATGTGATATCTCAATGCTTCTACCAAACCTGAGACCCTTCCTTTAGCATGAGATGTGATATCCAACTCCTTCCCATTCCAATCCTGAGACCCTTCCTATAGCATGAGATGTGATATCTCAATACTTCTAATACCAAACCTGAGATCCTTCCGATAACATGAGATGTGATATCTCAATACTTCTAATACCAAACCTGAGATCCATCCTATAACATGAGATGTGATATCCAAATCCTTCCCCTTCCAAACCTGAGACCCTCCCTTTAGCATGAGATGTGATATCCAACTCCTTCCCATTCCAATCCTGAGACCCTTCTGATAGCATAAGATATGATATCTCAATGCTTCTATACCAAACCTGAGATCCTTCCGATAGCATGAGATGTGATATCTCAATACTTCTAATACCAAACCTGAGATCCTTCCTATAACATGAGATGTGATATCCAAATCCTTATCTTCCAAACCTGAGACCCTCCCTTTAGCATGAGATGTGATATCCAACTCCTTCCCATTCCAATCCTGAGACTCTTCTGATAGCATAAGATATGATATCTCAATGCTTCTATACCAAACCTGAGATCCTTCTGATAGCATGAGATGTGATATCTCAATACTTCTAATACCAAACCTGAGATCCTACCTCTAACATGAAATGTGATATCCAACTCTTTCCCCTTGCAAACCTGAGAGCCTTCCTATAGCATGAGATGTGATATCCAAGTCCTTCCCACTCCAATCCTGAGACCCTTCCTATAACATGAGATGTGATATCCAACTCCTTCCCATTCTAACCTGAGACCCTTCCTATAGCATGAGATGGGATATCCAACTCCTTCCAAATCCAATCCCGATACCCTTCCGATAGCATGAGATGTGATATCCCAATGCTTCTACCAAACCTGAGACCCATACTATGGCATGAGATGTGATATCAAACTCCTTCCCATTCTAATCCTGAGACCCTTCCTATAGCTTGAGATGTGATATCCAACTCCTTCCCATTCCAATTCTGAGACCCTTCCTATACCATGAGACTTGATATCTCAATGCTTCTAATACCAAACCTGAGACCCGTCCTATAACATGAGATGTGATATCCAAATCCTTCCCCTTCCAATCTTGAGACCCTTCCGATATCATGAAATGTGATATCTCAATGCTTCTAATATCAAACTTGAGACTCTCCCTATAGCATGAGATGTGATATCCAAGTCCTTCCCATTCCAATCCTGAGACCCTTCCTATAGCTTGAGATGTGATATCCAACTCCTTCCCATTCCAATTCTGAGACCCTTCCTATACCATGAGACTTGATATCTCAATGCTTCTAATACCAAACCTGAGACCCGTCCTATAACATGAGATGTGATATCCAACTCCTTCCCATTCCAATCTTGAGACCCTTCCGATATCATGAAATGTGATATCTCAATGCTTCTAATATCAAACTTGAGACTCTCCCTATAGCATGAGATGTGATATCCAAGTCCTTCCCATTCCAATCCTGAGACCCTTCCTATAGCATGAGATGTGATATCTCAATGCTTCTGATACCAAACCTGAGACCCTTCCTATAACATGAGATGGGAATATCCAACTCCTTCCCATTCCAATCCTGAGACCCTTCCGATAGCAGAGATGTGATATCTCAATGCTTATACCAAACCTGAGATCCTTCCTATAACATGAGATGTGATATCCAACTCCTTCCCATTCCAATCCTGAGACACTTCCTATAGCATGAGATGTGATATCTCACTGCTTATACCAAACCTGAGACCCTTCCTATAGCATGAGATGTGATATCCAACTCCTTCCCATTCCAATCCTGAGACCCTTCCTATAGCATGAGATGTGATATCTCAATGCTTCTAATATCAAACTTGAGACCCTCCCTATAGCATGAGATGTGATACCCAAGTCCTTCCCATTCCAATCCTGAGACACTTCCTATAGCATGAGATGTGATATCTCAATGCTTCTAATACCAAACCTGAGACTCTTCCTATAACATGAGATGGGATATCCAACTCCTTCCCATTCCAATCCTGAGACCCTTTCGATAGCAGAGATGTGATATCTCAATGTTTATACCAAACCTGAGACCCTCCCTACGGCATGAGATGTCATATACAACTCCTTCCCATTCCAATCCTGAGACCCTTCCTATAGCATGAGATGTGATATCCAACTCCTTCCCATTCCAATCCTGAGACCCTTCCTATAGCATGAGATGTGATGTCTCAATGCTTCTAATACCAAACCTGAGATCCTTCCTATAACATGAGATGTGATATCCAACTCCTTCCATTCCAATCCTGAGACCCTTCCTATAGCATGAGATGTGATATCTCAATGCTTATAACAAAACCTGAGACCCTTCCTATAGCATGAGATGTGATATCCAACTCCTTCCCATTCCAATCCTGAGACCCTTCCTTTAGCCTGAGATGTGATATCTCAATGCCTCTAATACCAAACCTGAGATCCTTCCTCTAACATGAAATGTGATATCCAACTCCTTCACTTTCCAAACCTGAGAGCCTATCTATAGCATGAGATGTGATATCCAAGTCCTTCCCATTCCAATCCTTAGACCCTTCCTACAGCATGCAATATGATATCTCAATGATTTTAATAAAAAACCTGAGACCCGTCCTATAACATGAGATGGGATATCCAACTCCTTCCCATTCCAATCCTGAGACACTTCCGATAGCAGAGATGTGATATCTCAATGTTTATACCAAACCTGAGACCCTTCCTATAACATGAGATGTGATATCCAACTCCTTCCCGTTCCAAACCTGAGACCCTTCCTTTAGCAAGAGATGTGATATCCAGCTCCTTCCCATTCCAATCCTGAGACACTTCCGATAGCATGAGATGTGATATCTCAATGCTTCTAATATCAAAACTGAGACCCTCCCTATAGCATATGTGATATCTAAGTCCTTCCCATTCCAATCCTGAGAGCCTTCCTATAGCATGAGATGTGATATCTCAATGCTTATCCTTGATTCCTGTAGTAAATTGATTTCCTTTGCAGGCCGACTCCTGTCACGAATGCCTTGTCTGCATGCATTCTCTCCTGGCCATTCTCTCACCGTGGCTATTTGCCTACCCCCTTCCTCTCTCAGTGGATGGACTTCTCCATCCTAGCCTCCTACCACTCAACTCCGCCTACTTGGAGAATTCAACATGAACCTGTATGTTTCCTGACCTGGACTTTTACGAGATCTGCAACTCTTCATGTCGCTGGCCCTACACACTGCAGGGAATACTCAGGATTTTCTGATCTCACACCTCCCCCTCTGTAACCCTCTCAACAATCCTCTCCCGTGGTGATCAAGTTCTCATCTCCAAAGAAGGCTAACTGCCAGCTGTTCCTCCTCAGAGGAGTTCTCCCTTTCTGTCCCTGCTCCCTGCACCGTTTCGCGTTGCAAACACTCGCTTCCCTGCTCTCTGGTTTAGACGCTTTTCCTTCTCAGAGGCCTTCTTCCTTTCTGCCCTTTTCGCGTTGCAAGTACTCGCTTCCCAGCTCTCTGGTTTAGACGCGTGTTCCCTGCCTTCTCTCCTCTTCCCGCTGCCTTCAAATCAAAAAATGAGCTCCAAAAGATACACAGTGCTCAGAATGCTCTATAACACCCATTATTCAACATATAGCCGTAACCCGTTAGACGTATTGAAACGTGCTGTAAACTAGCAAAAACAGCTAGAAAATGTACTTTCCTCGCGTTTTTGTAAATGCTAATTCTGATGGGTTCCCATGTATGTACTGTCCGTGCATTTGTTGTAGAATCCTGAAGTTTTTAACCACTGTTCTCCCATACAAGGGGGGGGGGGCTCAACGTCTACTGCTGTTCACAGGCTGAATGTATACGGCTGAAATCTTCAAGGCATTATCAGCTTTCCTGACTGTTTTGGAACGTGTATTTGCCATCTGTTAATGCAGTCGCCCTGTGTTCATCGTCCCTTCTACTTTACAGGCTGCACTCCCCTGGTGATCACATTCTCCTCTCCAGAGCAGGCTGACTACCAGCTGCTCCTCCTCATAGGCATTCATCCTTTCTGTCCCTGCTCCCTGCACCGTTTCGCGTTGTATGTACTCGCTTCCCAGCTCTCTGGTTTAGATGCGTGTTCCCTGCCTTCTCTCCTCTTCCTACAGCCTTCCAATGAGCTCCACAAGATACAGTGTTCAGAATGCTTTATAACACCCATTATTCAACATATAGCTGTAACCCGCTAGACGTATTGAAACATGCTAAAAACGAGCAGAAACAGCTAGAAAATGTACTTTCCTCGCGTTTTGGTAAATGCGAATTCTGGTGGATTCCCATTTTGTACTCTGTTCGTGCGTTTGTTCAGTCGAATCCTGGTCTTTTGAACCACTCTTCTCCCATACAAGGGAGGGTCAAAATGTGTTGTTCACAGGCTGAATTTATACTGCTGAAATGCTCGCTTCCCTGCTCTCTGGTTTAGACGCGTGTACCCTGTATCCTTCCCATTCCAATCCTGAGACCCTTCCTATAGCATGAGATGTGATATCTCAATGCTTATACCAAACCTGAGACCCTTCCTATAGCATGAGATGTGATATCCAACTCCTTCCCATTCTAATCCTGAGAGCCTACCTATAGCATGAGATGTGATATCCAAGTCCTTCCCATTCCAATCCTTAGACCCTTCCTATAGCATGCAATATGATATCTCAATGATTCTAATAACAAACCTGAGACCCTTCCTATAACATGAGATGGGATATCCAACTCCTTCCCATTCCAAACCTGAGACCCTTCCTATAGCATATGTGATATCCAACTCCTTCCAATTCCAAACATGAGACCCTTCCCATAGCAAGAATGTAATATCCAACTCCTTCCCATTCCAATCCTGAGACCATTCCTATAGCATGAGATGTGATATCTCAATGCTTCTAATACCAAACCTGAGATCCTTCCTATGACATGAGATGTGATATCCAATTCCTTCCCATTCCAAACCTGAGACCCTTCCTACAGCATGCGATGTGATATCTCACTGCTTCCAATACCAAACCTGAGACCAGTCCTATAACATGAGATGGGATATCCAACTCCTTCCCGTTCCAATCCTGAGACACTTCCGATTGCAGAGATGTGATATCTCAATGCTTATACCAAACCTGAGATCCTTCCTATAACATGAGATGTGATATCCAAGTCCTTCCCATTCCAATCCTGAGACCCTTCCTATAGCATTAGATGTGATATCTCAATGCTTCTAATACCAAACCTGAGACCCTTCCTATAACATTAGATGGGAATATCCAACTCCTTCCCATTCCAATCCTGAGACCCTTCCGATAGCAGAGATGTGATATCTCACTGCTTATACCAAACCTGAGACCCTTCCCATAGCATGAGATGTGATATCCAACTCCTTCCCATTCCAATCCTCAGACCCTTCCTATAGCATGAGATGTGATATCTCAATGCTTCTAATATCAAACTTGAGACCCTACCTATAGCATGAGATGTGATATCCAAGTCCTTCCCATTCCAATCCTGAGACACTTCCTATAGCATGAGATGTGATATCTCAATGCTTCTAATACCAAACCTGAGACTCTTCCTATAACATGAGATGGGATATCCAACTCCTTCCCATTCCAATCCTGAGACCCTTTTGATAGCAGAGATGTGATATCTCAATGTTTATACCAAACATGAGACCCTTCCTACGGCATGAGATGTCATATTCAACTCCTTCCCATTCCAATCCTGAGACCCTTCCTATAGCATGAGATGTGATATCCAACACCTTCCCATTCCAATCCTGAGACCCTTCCTATAGCATGAGATGTGATGTCTCAATGCTTCTAATACCAAACCTGAGATCCTTCCTATAACATGAGATTTGATATCCAACTCCTTCCATTCCAATCCTGAGACCCTTCCTATAGCATGAGATGTGATATCTCAATGCTTATACCAAACCTGAGACCCTTCCTATAGCATGAGATGTGATATCCAACTCCTTCCCAATCCAATCCTGAGACCCTTCCTATAGCCTGAGATGTGATATCTCAATGCCTCTAATACCAAACCTGAGATCCTTCCTCTAACATGAAATGTGATATCCAACTCCTTCACTTTCCAAACCTGAGAGCCTATCTATAGCATGAGATGTGATATCCAAGTCCTTCCCATTCCAATCCTTAGACCCTTCCTACAGCATGCAATATGATATCTCAATGATTCTAATAAAAAACCTGAGACCCGTCCTATAACATGAGATGGGATATCCAACTCCTTCCCATTCCAATCCTGAGACACTTCCGATAGCAGAGATGTGATATCTCAATGTTTATACCAAACCTGAGAGCCTTCCTATAACATGAGATGTGATATCCAACTCCTTCCCGTTCCAAACCTGAGACCCTTCCTTTAGCATGAGATGTGATATCCAGCTCCTTCCCATTCCAATCCTGAGACACTTCCGATAGCATGAGATGTGATATCTCAATGCTTCTAATATCAAAACTGAGACCCTCCCTATAGCATGATATGTGATATCTAAGTCCTTCCCATTCCAATCCTGAGACCCTTCCTATAGCATGAGATGTGATATCTCAATGCTTCTACCAAACCTGAGACCCTTCCTTTAGCATGAGATGTGATATCCAACTCCTTCCCATTCCAATCCTGAGACCCTTCCTATAGCATGAGATGTGATATCTCAATACTTCTAATACCAAACCTGAGATCCTTCCGATAACATGAGATGTGATATCTCAATACTTCTAATACCAAACCTGAGATCCATCCTATAACATGAGATGTGATATCCAAATGCTTCCCCTTCCAAACCTGAGACCCTCCCTTTAGCATGAGATGTGATATCCAACTCCTTCCCATTCCAATCCTGAGACCCTTCCTATAGCCTGAGATGTGATATCTCAATACCTCTAATACCAAACCTGAGATCCTTCCTCTAACATGAAATGTGATATCCAACTCCTTCACTTTCCAAACCTGAGAGCCTATCTATAGCATGAGATGTGATATCCAAGTCCTTCCCATTCCAATCCTTAGACCCTTCCTACAGCATGCAATATGATATCTCAATGATTCTAATAAAAAACCTGAGACCCTTCCTATAACATGAGATGGGATATCCAACTCCTTCCCATTCCAATCCTGAGACACTTCCGATAGCAGAGATGTGATATCTCAATGTTTATACCAAACCTGAGACCCTTCCTATAACATGAGATGTGATATCCAACTCCTTCCCGTTCCAAACCTGAGACCCTTCCTTTAGCATGAGATGTGATATCCAGCTCCTTCCCATTCCAATCCTGAGACACTTCCTATAGCATGAGATGTGATATCTCAATGCTTCTAATATCAAAACTGAGACCCTCCCTATAGCATGATATGTGATATCTAAGTCCTTCCCATTCCAATCCTGAGACCCTTCCTATAGCATGAGATGTGATATCTCAATGCTTCTACCAAACCTGAGACCCTTCCTTTAGCATGAGATGTGATATCCAACTCCTTCCCATTCCAATCCTGAGACCCTTCCTATAGCATGAGATGTGATATCTCAATACTTCTAATATCAAACCTGAGATCCTTCCGATAACATGAGATGTGATATCTCAATACTTCTAATACCAAACCTGAGATCCATCCTATAACATGAGATGTGATATCCAAATCCTTCCCCTTCCAAACCTGAGACCCTCCCTTTAGCATGAGATGTGATATCCAACTCCTTCCCATTCCAATCCTGAGACCCTTCTGATAGCATAAGATATGATATCTCAATGCTTCTATACCAAACCTGAGATCCTTCCGATAGCATGAGATGTGATATCTCAATACTTCTAATACCAAACCTGAGATCCTTCCTATAACATGAGATGTGATATCCAAATCCTTATCTTCCAAACCTGAGACCCTCCCTTTAGCATGAGATGTGATATCCAACTCCTTCCCATTCCAATCCTGAGACTCTTCTGATAGCATAAGATATGATATCTCAATGCTTCTATACCAAACCTGAGATCCTTCTGATAGCATGAGATGTGATATCTCAATACTTCTAATACCAAACCTGAGATCCTACCTCTAACATGAAATGTGATATCCAACTCTTTCCCCTTGCAAACCTGAGAGCCTTCCTATAGCATGAGATGTGATATCCAAGTCCTTCCCATTCCAATCCTGAGACCCTTCCTATAACATGAGATGTGATATCCAACTCCTTCCCATTCCAACCTGAGACCCTTCCTATAGCATGAGATGGGATATCCAACTCCTTCCAAATCCAATCCCGATACCCTTCCGATAGCATGAGATGTGATATCCCAATGCTTCTACCAAACCTGAGACCCATACTATTGCATGAGATGTGATATCAAACTCCTTCCCATTCTAATCCTGAGACCCTTCCTATAGCTTGAGATGTGATATCCAACTCCTTCCCATTCCAATTCTGAGACCCTTCCTATACCATGAGACTTGATATCTCAATGCTTCTAATACCAAACCTGAGACCCGTCCTATAACATGAGATGTGATATCCAAATCCTTCCCCTTCCAAACCTTCGACCCTTCCTTTATCATGAGATGTGATATCCAACTCCTTCCCATTCCAATCTTGAGACCCTTCCGATATCATGAAATGTGATATCTCAATGCTTCTAATATCAAACTTGAGACCCTCCCTATAGCATGAGATGTGATATCCAAGTCCTTCCCATTCCAATCCTGAGACCCTTCCTATAGCATGAGATGTGATATCTCAATGCTTCTAATACCAAACCTGAGACCCTTCCTATAACATGAGATGGGAATATCCAACTCCTTCCCATTCCAATCCTGAGACCCTTCCGATAGCAGAGATGTGATATCTCAATTCTTATACCAAACCTGAGATCCTTCCTATAACATGAGATGTGATATCCAACTCCTTCCCATTCCAATCCTGAGACACTTCCTATAGCATGAGATGTGATATCTCACTGCTTATACCAAACCTGAGACCCTTCCCATAGCATGAGATGTGATATCCAACTCCTTCCCATTCCAATCCTCAGACCCTTCCTATAGCATGAGATGTGATATCTCAATGCTTCTAATATCAAACTTGAGACCCTACCTATAGCATGAGATGTGATATCCAAGTCCTTCCCATTCCAATCCTGAGACACTTCCTATAGCATGAGATGTGATATCTCAATGCTTCTAATACCAAACCTGAGACTCTTCCTATAACATGAGATGGGATATCCAACTCCTTCCCATTCCAATCCTGAGACCCTTTTGATAGCAGAGATGTGATATCTCAATGTTTATACCAAACCTGAGGCCCTTCCTACGGCATGAGATGTCATATTCAACTCCTTCCCATTCCAATCCTGAGACCCTTCCTATAGCATGAGATGTGATATCCAACTCCTTCCCATTCCAATCCTGAGACCCTTCCTATAGCATGAGATGTGATGTCTCAATGCTTCTAATACCAAACCTGAGATCCTTCCTATAACATGAGATGTGATATCAAACTCCTTCCATTCCAATCCTGAGACCATTCCTATAGCATGAGATGTGATATCTCAATGCTTATACCAAACCTAAAACCCTTCCTATAGCATGAGATGTGATATCCAACTCCTTCCCATTCCAATCCTGAGACCCTTCCTATAGCCTGAGATGTGATATCTCAATGCCTCTAATACCAAACCTGAGATCCTTCCTCTAACATGAAATGTGATATCCAACTCCTTCACTTTCCAAACCTGAGAGCCTATCTATAGCATGAGATGTGATATGCAAGTCCTTCCCATTCCAATCCTTAGACCCTTCCTACAGCATGCAATATGATATCTCAATGATTCTAATAAAAAACCTGAGACCCGTCCTATAACATGAGATGGGATATCCAACTCCTTCCCATTCCAATCCTGAGACACGTCCGATAGCATGAGATGTGATATCTCAATGCTTCTAATATCAAAACTGAGACCCTCCCTATAGCATGATATGTGATATCTAAGTCCTTCCCATTCCAATCCTGAGACCTTTCCTATAGCATGAGATGTGATATCCAACTCCTTCCCGTTCCAAACCTGAGACCCTTCCTTTAGCATGAGATGTGATATCCAGCTCCTTCCCATTCCAATCCTGAGACACTTCCGATAGCATGAGATGTGATATCTCAATGCTTCTAATATCAAAACTGAGACCCTCCCTATAGCATGATATGTGATATCTAAGTCCTTCCCATTCCAATCCTGAGACCCTTCCTATAGCATGAGATGTGAAATCTCAATGCTTCTACCAAACCTGAGACCCTTCCTTTAGCATGAGATGTGATATCCAACTCCTTCCCATTCCAATCCTGAGACCCTTCCTATAGCATGAGATGTGATATCTCAATACTTCTAATACCAAACCTGAGATCCTTCCGATAACATGAGATGTGATATCTCAATACTTCTAATACCAAACCTGAGATCCATCCTATAACATGAGATGTGATATCCAAATCCTTCCCCTTCCAAACCTGAGACCCTCCCTTTAGCATGAGATGTGATATCCAACTCCTTCCCATTCCAATCCTGAGACCCTTCTGATAGCATAAGATATGATATCTCAATGCTTCCATACCAAACCTGAGATCCTTCCGATAGCATGAGATGTGATATCTCAATACTTCTAATACCAAACCTGAGATCCTTCCTATAACATGAGATGTGATATCCAAATCCTTATCTTCCAAACCTGAGACCCTCCCTTTAGCATGAGATGTGATATCCAACTCCTTCCCATTCCAATCCTGAGACTCTTCTGATAGCATAAGATATGATATCTCAATGCTTCTATACCAAACCTGAGATCCTTCTGATAGCATGAGATGTGATATCTCAATACTTCTAATACCAAACCTGAGATCCTACCTCTAACATGAAATGTGATATCCAACTCTTTCCCCTTGCAAACCTGAGAGCCTTCCTATAGCATGAGATGTGATATCCAAGTCCTTCCCACTCCAATCCTGAGACCCTTCCTATAACATGAGATGTGATATCCAACTCCTTCCCATTCTAACCTGAGACCCTTCCTATAGCATGAGATGGGATATCCAACTCCTTCCAAATCCAATCCCGATACCCTTCCGATAGCATGAGATGTGATATCCCAATGCTTCTACCAAACCTGAGACCCATACTATGGCATGAGATGTGATATCAAACTCCTTCCCATTCTAATCCTGAGACCCTTCCTATACTTGAGATGTGATATCCAACTCCTTCCCATTCCAATTCTGAGACCCTTCCTATACCATGAGACTTGATATCTCAATGCTTCTAATACCAAACCTGAGACCCGTCCTATAACATGAGATGTGATATCCAAATCCTTCCCCTTCCAAACCTTCGACCCTTCCTTTATCATGAGATGTGATATCTCAATACTTCTAATACCAAACCTGAGATCCTTCCGATAACATGAGATGTGATATCTCAATACTTCTAATACCAAACCTGAGATCCATCCTATAACATGAGATGTGATATCCAAATGCTTCCCCTTCCAAACCTGAGACCCTCCCTTTAGCATGAGATGTGATATCCAACTCCTTCCCATTCCAATCCTGAGACCCTTCCTATAGCCTGAGATGTGATATCTCAATACCTCTAATACCAAACCTGAGATCCTTCCTCTAACATGAAATGTGATATCCAACTCCTTCACTTTCCAAACCTGAGAGCCTATCTATAGCATGAGATGTGATATCCAAGTCCTTCCCATTCCAATCCTTAGACCCTTCCTACAGCATGCAATATGATATCTCAATGATTCTAATAAAAAACCTGAGACCCTTCCTATAACATGAGATGGGATATCCAACTCCTTCCCATTCCAATCCTGAGACACTTCCGATAGCAGAGATGTGATATCTCAATGTTTATACCAAACCTGAGACCCTTCCTATAACATGAGATGTGATATCCAACTCCTTCCCGTTCCAAACCTGAGACCCTTCCTTTAGCATGAGATGTGATATCCAGCTCCTTCCCATTCCAATCCTGAGACACTTCCTATAGCATGAGATGTGATATCTCAATGCTTCTAATATCAAAACTGAGACCCTCCCTATAGCATGATATGTGATATCTAAGTCCTTCCCATTCCAATCCTGAGACCCTTCCTATAGCATGAGATGTGATATCTCAATGCTTCTACCAAACCTGAGACCCTTCCTTTAGCATGAGATGTGATATCCAACTCCTTCCCATTCCAATCCTGAGACCCTTCCTATAGCATGAGATGTGATATCTCAATACTTCTAATATCAAACCTGAGATCCTTCCGATAACATGAGATGTGATATCTCAATACTTCTAATACCAAACCTGAGATCCATCCTATAACATGAGATGTGATATCCAAATCCTTCCCCTTCCAAACCTGAGACCCTCCCTTTAGCATGAGATGTGATATCCAACTCCTTCCCATTCCAATCCTGAGACCCTTCTGATAGCATAAGATATGATATCTCAATGCTTCTATACCAAACCTGAGATCCTTCCGATAGCATGAGATGTGATATCTCAATACTTCTAATACCAAACCTGAGATCCTTCCTATAACATGAGATGTGATATCCAAATCCTTATCTTCCAAACCTGAGACCCTCCCTTTAGCATGAGATGTGATATCCAACTCCTTCCCATTCCAATCCTGAGACTCTTCTGATAGCATAAGATATGATATCTCAATGCTTCTATACCAAACCTGAGATCCTTCTGATAGCATGAGATGTGATATCTCAATACTTCTAATACCAAACCTGAGATCCTACCTCTAACATGAAATGTGATATCCAACTCTTTCCCCTTGCAAACCTGAGAGCCTTCCTATAGCATGAGATGTGATATCCAAGTCCTTCCCATTCCAATCCTGAGACCCTTCCTATAACATGAGATGTGATATCCAACTCCTTCCCATTCCAACCTGAGACCCTTCCTATAGCATGAGATGGGATATCCAACTCCTTCCAAATCCAATCCCGATACCCTTCCGATAGCATGAGATGTGATATCCCAATGCTTCTACCAAACCTGAGACCCATACTATTGCATGAGATGTGATATCAAACTCCTTCCCATTCTAATCCTGAGACCCTTCCTATAGCTTGAGATGTGATATCCAACTCCTTCCCATTCCAATTCTGAGACCCTTCCTATACCATGAGACTTGATATCTCAATGCTTCTAATACCAAACCTGAGACCCGTCCTATAACATGAGATGTGATATCCAACTCCTTCCCATTCCAATTCTGAGACCCTTCCTATACCATGAGACTTGATATCTCAATGCTTCTAATACCAAACCTGAGACCCGTCCTATAACATGAGATGTGATATCCAAATCCTTCCCCTTCCAAACCTTCGACCCTTCCTTTATCATGAGATGTGATATCCAACTCCTTCCCATTCCAATCTTGAGACCCTTCCGATATCATGAAATGTGATATCTCAATGCTTCTAATATCAAACTTGAGACCCTCCCTATAGCATGAGATGTGATATCCAAGTCCTTCCCATTCCAATCCTGAGACCCTTCCTATAGCATGAGATGTGATATCTCAATGCTTCTAATACCAAACCTGAGACCCTTCCTATAACATGAGATGGGAATATCCAACTCCTTCCCATTCCAATCCTGAGACCCTTCCGATAGCAGAGATGTGATATCTCAATTCTTATACCAAACCTGAGATCCTTCCTATAACATGAGATGTGATATCCAACTCCTTCCCATTCCAATCCTGAGACACTTCCTATAGCATGAGATGTGATATCTCACTGCTTATACCAAACCTGAGACCCTTCCCATAGCATGAGATGTGATATCCAACTCCTTCCCATTCCAATCCTCAGACCCTTCCTATAGCATGAGATGTGATATCTCAATGCTTCTAATATCAAACTTGAGACCCTACCTATAGCATGAGATGTGATATCCAAGTCCTTCCCATTCCAATCCTGAGACACTTCCTATAGCATGAGATCTGATATCTCAATGCTTCTAATACCAAACCTGAGACTCTTCCTATAACATGAGATGGGATATCCAACTCCTTCCCATTCCAATCCTGAGACCCTTTTGATAGCAGAGATGTGATATCTCAATGTTTATACCAAACCTGAGGCCCTTCCTACGGCATGAGATGTCATATTCAACTCCTTCCCATTCCAATCCTGAGACCCTTCCTATAGCATGAGATGTGATATCCAACTCCTTCCCATTCCAATCCTGAGACCCTTCCTATAGCATGAGATGTGATGTCTCAATGCTTCTAATACCAAACCTGAGATCCTTCCTATAACATGAGATGTGATATCAAACTCCTTCCATTCCAATCCTGAGACCATTCCTATAGCATGAGATGTGATATCTCAATGCTTATACCAAACCTGAGACCCTTCCTATAGCATGAGATGTGATATCCAACTCCTTCCCATTCCAATCCTGAGACCCTTCCTATAGCCTGAGATGTGATATCTCAATGCCTCTAATACCAAACCTGAGATCCTTCCTCTAACATGAAATGTGATATCCAACTCCTTCACTTTCCAAACCTGAGAGCCTATCTATAGCATGAGATGTGATATCCAAGTCCTTCCCATTCCAATCCTTAGACCCTTCCTACAGCATGCAATATGATATCTCAATGATTCTAATAAAAAACCTGAGACCCGTCCTATAACATGAGATGGGATATCCAACTCCTTCCCATTCCAATCCTGAGACACGTCCGATAGCATGAGATGTGATATCTCAATGCTTCTAATATCAAAACTGAGACCCTCCCTATAGCATGATATGTGATATCTAAGTCCTTCCCATTCCAATCCTGAGACCTTTCCTATAGCATGAGATGTGATATCCAACTCCTTCCCGTTCCAAACCTGAGACCCTTCCTTTAGCATGAGATGTGATATCCAGCTCCTTCCCATTCCAATCCTGAGACACTTCCGATAGCATGAGATGTGATATCTCAATGCTTCTAATATCAAAACTGAGACCCTCCCTATAGCATGATATGTGATATCTAAGTCCTTCCCATTCCAATCCTGAGACCCTTCCTATAGCATGAGATGTGAAATCTCAATGCTTCTACCAAACCTGAGACCCTTCCTTTAGCATGAGATGTGATATCCAACTCCTTCCCATTCCAATCCTGAGACCCTTCCTATAGCATGAGATGTGATATCTCAATACTTCTAATACCAAACCTGAGATCCTTCCGATAACATGAGATGTGATATCTCAATACTTCTAATACCAAACCTGAGATCCATCCTATAACATGAGATGTGATATCCAAATCCTTCCCCTTCCAAACCTGAGACCCTCCCTTTAGCATGAGATGTGATATCCAACTCCTTCCCATTCCAATCCTGAGACCCTTCTGATAGCATAAGATATGATATCTCAATGCTTCCATACCAAACCTGAGATCCTTCCGATAGCATGAGATGTGATATCTCAATACTTCTAATACCAAACCTGAGATCCTTCCTATAACATGAGATGTGATATCCAAATCCTTATCTTCCAAACCTGAGACCCTCCCTTTAGCATGAGATGTGATATCCAACTCCTTCCCATTCCAATCCTGAGACTCTTCTGATAGCATAAGATATGATATCTCAATGCTTCTTTACCAAACCTGAGATCCTTCTGATAGCATGAGATGTGATATCTCAATACTTCTAATACCAAACCTGAGATCCTACCTCTAACATGAAATGTGATATCCAACTCTTTCCCCTTGCAAACCTGAGAGCCTTCCTATAGCATGAGATGTGATATCCAAGTCCTTCCCACTCCAATCCTGAGACCCTTCCTATAACATGAGATGTGATATCCAACTCCTTCCCATTCTAACCTGAGACCCTTCCTATAGCATGAGATGGGATATCCAACTCCTTCCAAATCCAATCCCGATACCCTTCCGATAGCATGAGATGTGATATCCCAATGCTTCTACCAAACCTGAGACCCATACTATGGCATGAGATGTGATATCAAACTCCTTCCCATTCTAATCCTGAGACCCTTCCTATACTTGAGATGTGATATCCAACTCCTTCCCATTCCAATTCTGAGACCCTTCCTATACCATGAGACTTGATATCTCAATGCTTCTAATACCAAACCTGAGACCCGTCCTATAACATGAGATGTGATTTCCAAATCCTTCCCCTTCCAAACCTTAGACCCTTCCTTTATCATGAGATGTGATATCCAACTCCTTCCCATTCCAATCTTGAGACCCTTCCGATATCATGAAATGTGATATCTCAATGCTTCTAATATCAAACTTGAGACCCTCCCTATAGCATGAGATGTGATATCCAAGTCCTTCCCATTCCAATCCTGAGACCCTTCCTATAGCATGAGATGTGATATCTCAATGCTTCTAATACCAAACCTGAGACCCTTCCTATAACATGAGATGGGAATATCCAACTCCTTCCCATTCCAATCCTGAGACCCTTCCGATAGCAGAGATGTGATATCTCAATGCTTATACCAAACCTGAGATCCTTCCTATAACATGAGATGTGATATCCAACTCCTTCCCATTCCAATCCTGAGACACTTCCTATAGCATGAGATGTGATATCTCACTGCTTATACCAAACCTGAGACCCTTCCTATAGCATGAGATGTGATATCCAACTCCTTCCCATTCCAATCCTGAGACCCTTTTGATAGCAGAGATGTGATATCTCAATGTTTATACCAAACATGAGACCCTTCCTACGGCATGAGATGTCATATTCAACTCCTTCCCATTCCAATCCTGAGACCCTTCCTATAGCATGAGATGTGATATCCAACACCTTCCCATTCCAATCCTGAGACCCTTCCTATAGCATGAGATGTGATGTCTCAATGCTTCTAATACCAAACCTGAGATCCTTCCTATAACATGAGATTTGATATCCAACTCCTTCCATTCCAATCCTGAGACCCTTCCTATAGCATGAGATGTGATATCCCAATGCTTATACCAAACCTGAGACCCTTCCTATAGCATGAGATGTGATATCCAACTCCTTCCCAATCCAATCCTGAGACCCTTCCTATAGCCTGAGATGTGATATCTCAATGCCTCTAATACCAAACCTGAGATCCTTCCTCTAACATGAAATGTGATATCCAACTCCTTCACTTTCCAAACCTGAGAGCCTATCTATAGCATGAGATGTGATATCCAAGTCCTTCCCATTCCAATCCTTAGACCCTTCCTACAGCATGCAATATGATATCTCAATGATTCTAATAAAAAACCTGAGACCCGTCCTATAACATGAGATGGGATATCCAACTCCTTCCCATTCCAATCCTGAGACACTTCCGATAGCAGAGATGTGATATCTCAATGTTTATACCAAACCTGAGAGCCTTCCTATAACATGAGATGTGATATCCAACTCCTTCCCGTTCCAAACCTGAGACCCTTCCTTTAGCATGAGATGTGATATCCAGCTCCTTCCCATTCCAATCCTGAGACACTTCCGATAGCATGAGATGTGATATCTCAATGCTTCTAATATCAAAACTGAGACCCTCCCTATAGCATGATATGTGATATCTAAGTCCTTCCCATTCCAATCCTGAGACCCTTCCTATAGCATGAGATGTGATATCTCAATGCTTCTACCAAACCTGAGACCCTTCCTTTAGCATGAGATGTGATATCCAACTCCTTCCCATTCCAATCCTGAGACCCTTCCTATAGCATGAGATGTGATATCTCAATACTTCTAATACCAAACCTGAGATCCTTCCGATAACATGAGATGTGATATCTCAATACTTCTAATACCAAACCTGAGATCCATCCTATAACATGAGATGTGATATCCAAATGCTTCCCCTTCCAAACCTGAGACCCTCCCTTTAGCATGAGATGTGATATCCAACTCCTTCCCATTCCAATCCTGAGACCCTTCCTATAGCCTGAGATGTGATATCTCAATACCTCTAATACCAAACCTGAGATCCTTCCTCTAACATGAAATGTGATATCCAACTCCTTCACTTTCCAAACCTGAGAGCCTATCTATAGCATGAGATGTGATATCCAAGTCCTTCCCATTCCAATCCTTAGACCCTTCCTACAGCATGCAATATGATATCTCAATGATTCTAATAAAAAACCTGAGACCCTTCCTATAACATGAGATGGGATATCCAACTCCTTCCCATTCCAATCCTGAGACACTTCCGATAGCAGAGATGTGATATCTCAATGTTTATACCAAACCTGAGACCCTTCCTATAACATGAGATGTGATATCCAACTCCTTCCCGTTCCAAACCTGAGACCCTTCCTTTAGCATGAGATGTGATATCCAGCTCCTTCCCATTCCAATCCTGAGACACTTCCTATAGCATGAGATGTGATATCTCAATGCTTCTAATATCAAAACTGAGACCCTCCCTATAGCATGATATGTGATATCTAAGTCCTTCCCATTCCAATCCTGAGACCCTTCCTATAGCATGAGATGTGATATCTCAATGCTTCTACCAAACCTGAGACCCTTCCTTTAGCATGAGATGTGATATCCAACTCCTTCCCATTCCAATCCTGAGACCCTTCCTATAGCATGAGATGTGATATCTCAATACTTCTAATATCAAACCTGAGATCCTTCCGATAACATGAGATGTGATATCTCAATACTTCTAATACCAAACCTGAGATCCTTCCTATAACATGAGATGTGATATCCAAATCCTTATCTTCCAAACCTGAGACCCTCCCTTTAGCATGAGATGTGATATCCAACTCCTTCCCATTCCAATCCTGAGACTCTTCTGATAGCATAAGATATGATATCTCAATGCTTCTATACCAAACCTGAGATCCTTCTGATAGCATGAGATGTGATATCTCAATACTTCTAATACCAAACCTGAGATCCTACCTCTAACATGAAATGTGATATCCAACTCTTTCCCCTTGCAAACCTGAGAGCCTTCCTATAGCATGAGATGTGATATCCAAGTCCTTCCCATTCCAATCCTGAGACCCTTCCTATAACATGAGATGTGATATCCAACTCCTTCCCATTCCAACCTGAGACCCTTCCTATAGCATGAGATGGGATATCCAACTCCTTCCAAATCCAATCCCGATACCCTTCCGATAGCATGAGATGTGATATCCCAATGCTTCTACCAAACCTGAGACCCATACTATTGCATGAGATGTGATATCAAACTCCTTCCCATTCTAATCCTGAGACCCTTCCTATAGCTTGAGATGTGATATCCAACTCCTTCCCATTCCAATTCTGAGACCCTTCCTATACCATGAGACTTGATATCTCAATGCTTCTAATACCAAACCTGAGACCCGTCCTATAACATGAGATGTGATATCCAAATCCTTCCCCTTCCAAACCTTCGACCCTTCCTTTATCATGAGATGTGATATCCAACTCCTTCCCATTCCAATCTTGAGACCCTTCCGATATCATGAAATGTGATATCTCAATGCTTCTAATATCAAACTTGAGACCCTCCCTATAGCATGAGATGTGATATCCAAGTCCTTCCCATTCCAATCCTGAGACCCTTCCTATAGCATGAGATGTGATATCTCAATGCTTCTAATACCAAACCTGAGACCCTTCCTATAACATGAGATGGGAATATCCAACTCCTTCCCATTCCAATCCTGAGACCCTTCCGATAGCAGAGATGTGATATCTCAATTCTTATACCAAACCTGAGATCCTTCCTATAACATGAGATGTGATATCCAACTCCTTCCCATTCCAATCCTGAGACACTTCCTATAGCATGAGATGTGATATCTCACTGCTTATACCAAACCTGAGACCCTTCCCATAGCATGAGATGTGATATCCAACTCCTTCCCATTCCAATCCTCAGACCCTTCCTATAGCATGAGATGTGATATCTCAATGCTTCTAATATCAAACTTGAGACCCTACCTATAGCATGAGATGTGATATCCAAGTCCTTCCCATTCCAATCCTGAGACACTTCCTATAGCATGAGATGTGATATCTCAATGCTTCTAATACCAAACCTGAGACTCTTCCTATAACATGAGATGGGATATCCAACTCCTTCCCATTCCAATCCTGAGACCCTTTTGATAGCAGAGATGTGATATCTCAATGTTTATACCAAACCTGAGGCCCTTCCTACGGCATGAGATGTCATATTCAACTCCTTCCCATTCCAATCCTGAGACCCTTCCTATAGCATGAGATGTGATATCCAACTCCTTCCCATTCCAATCCTGAGACCCTTCCTATAGCATGAGATGTGATGTCTCAATGCTTCTAATACCAAACCTGAGATCCTTCCTATAACATGAGATGTGATATCAAACTCCTTCCATTCCAATCCTGAGACCATTCCTATAGCATGAGATGTGATATCTCAATGCTTATACCAAACCTGAGACCCTTCCTATAGCATGAGATGTGATATCCAACTCCTTCCCATTCCAATCCTGAGACCCTTCCTATAGCCTGAGATGTGATATCTCAATGCCTCTAATACCAAACCTGAGATCCTTCCTCTAACATGAAATGTGATATCCAACTCCTTCACTTTCCAAACCTGAGAGCCTATCTATAGCATGAGATGTGATATCCAAGTCCTTCCCATTCCAATCCTTAGACCCTTCCTACAGCATGCAATATGATATCTCAATGATTCTAATAAAAAACCTGAGACCCGTCCTATAACATGAGATGGGATATCCAACTCCTTCCCATTCCAATCCTGAGACACGTCCGATAGCATGAGATGTGATATCTCAATGCTTCTAATATCAAAACTGAGACCCTCCCTATAGCATGATATGTGATATCTAAGTCCTTCCCATTCCAATCCTGAGACCTTTCCTATAGCATGAGATGTGATATCCAACTCCTTCCCGTTCCAAACCTGAGACCCTTCCTTTAGCATGAGATGTGATATCCAGCTCCTTCCCATTCCAATCCTGAGACACTTCCGATAGCATGAGATGTGATATCTCAATGCTTCTAATATCAAAACTGAGACCCTCCCTATAGCATGATATGTGATATCTAAGTCCTTCCCATTCCAATCCTGAGACCCTTCCTATAGCATGAGATGTGAAATCTCAATGCTTCTACCAAACCTGAGACCCTTCCTTTAGCATGAGATGTGATATCCAACTCCTTCCCATTCCAATCCTGAGACCCTTCCTATAGCATGAGATGTGATATCTCAATACTTCTAATATCAAACCTGAGATCCTTCCGATAACATGAGATGTGATATCTCAATACTTCTAATACCAAACCTGAGATCCATCCTATAACATGAGATGTGATATCCAAATCCTTCCCCTTCCAAACCTGAGACCCTCCCTTTAGCATGAGATGTGATATCCAACTCCTTCCCATTCCAATCCTGAGACCCTTCTGATAGCATAAGATATGATATCTCAATGCTTCTATACCAAACCTGAGATCCTTCCGATAGCATGAGATGTGATATCTCAATACTTCTAATACCAAACCTGAGATCCTTCCTATAACATGAGATGTGATATCCAAATCCTTATCTTCCAAACCTGAGACCCTCCCTTTAGCATGAGATGTGATATCCAACTCCTTCCCATTCCAATCCTGAGACTCTTCTGATAGCATAAGATATGATATCTCAATGCTTCTATACCAAACCTGAGATCCTTCTGATAGCATGAGATGTGATATCTCAATACTTCTAATACCAAACCTGAGATCCTACCTCTAACATGAAATGTGATATCCAACTCTTTCCCCTTGCAAACCTGAGAGCCTTCCTATAGCATGAGATGTGATATCCAAGTCCTTCCCATTCCAATCCTGAGACCCTTCCTATAACATGAGATGTGATATCCAACTCCTTCCCATTCCAACCTGAGACCCTTCCTATAGCATGAGATGGGATATCCAACTCCTTCCAAATCCAATCCCGATACCCTTCCGATAGCATGAGATGTGATATCCCAATGCTTCTACCAAACCTGAGACCCATACTATTGCATGAGATGTGATATCAAACTCCTTCCCATTCTAATCCTGAGACCCTTCCTATAGCTTGAGATGTGATATCCAACTCCTTCCCATTCCAATTCTGAGACCCTTCCTATACCATGAGACTTGATATCTCAATGCTTCTAATACCAAACCTGAGACCCGTCCTATAACATGAGATGTGATATCCAAATCCTTCCCCTTCCAAACCTTCGACCCTTCCTTTATCATGAGATGTGATATCCAACTCCTTCCCATTCCAATCTTGAGACCCTTCCGATATCATGAAATGTGATATCTCAATGCTTCTAATATCAAACTTGAGACCCTCCCTATAGCATGAGATGTGATATCCAAGTCCTTCCCATTCCAATCCTGAGACCCTTCCTATAGCATGAGATGTGATATCTCAATGCTTCTAATACCAAACCTGAGACCCTTCCTATAACATGAGATGGGAATATCCAACTCCTTCCCATTCCAATCCTGAGACCCTTCCGATAGCAGAGATGTGATATCTCAATTCTTATACCAAACCTGAGATCCTTCCTATAACATGAGATGTGATATCCAACTCCTTCCCATTCCAATCCTGAGACACTTCCTATAGCATGAGATGTGATATCTCACTGCTTATACCAAACCTGAGACCCTTCCCATAGCATGAGATGTGATATCCAACTCCTTCCCATTCCAATCCTCAGACCCTTCCTATAGCATGAGATGTGATATCTCAATGCTTCTAATATCAAACTTGAGACCCTACCTATAGCATGAGATGTGATATCCAAGTCCTTCCCATTCCAATCCTGAGACACTTCCTATAGCATGAGATCTGATATCTCAATGCTTCTAATACCAAACCTGAGACTCTTCCTATAACATGAGATGGGATATCCAACTCCTTCCCATTCCAATCCTGAGACCCTTTTGATAGCAGAGATGTGATATCTCAATGTTTATACCAAACCTGAGGCCCTTCCTACGGCATGAGATGTCATATTCAACTCCTTCCCATTCCAATCCTGAGACCCTTCCTATAGCATGAGATGTGATATCCAACTCCTTCCCATTCCAATCCTGAGACCCTTCCTATAGCATGAGATGTGATGTCTCAATGCTTCTAATACCAAACCTGAGATCCTTCCTATAACATGAGATGTGATATCAAACTCCTTCCATTCCAATCCTGAGACCATTCCTATAGCATGAGATGTGATATCTCAATGCTTATACCAAACCTGAGACCCTTCCTATAGCATGAGATGTGATATCCAACTCCTTCCCATTCCAATCCTGAGACCCTTCCTATAGCCTGAGATGTGATATCTCAATGCCTCTAATACCAAACCTGAGATCCTTCCTCTAACATGAAATGTGATATCCAACTCCTTCACTTTCCAAACCTGAGAGCCTATCTATAGCATGAGATGTGATATCCAAGTCCTTCCCATTCCAATCCTTAGACCCTTCCTACAGCATGCAATATGATATCTCAATGATTCTAATAAAAAACCTGAGACCCGTCCTATAACATGAGATGGGATATCCAACTCCTTCCCATTCCAATCCTGAGACACGTCCGATAGCATGAGATGTGATATCTCAATGCTTCTAATATCAAAACTGAGACCCTCCCTATAGCATGATATGTGATATCTAAGTCCTTCCCATTCCAATCCTGAGACCTTTCCTATAGCATGAGATGTGATATCCAACTCCTTCCCGTTCCAAACCTGAGACCCTTCCTTTAGCATGAGATGTGATATCCAGCTCCTTCCCATTCCAATCCTGAGACACTTCCGATAGCATGAGATGTGATATCTCAATGCTTCTAATATCAAAACTGAGACCCTCCCTATAGCATGATATGTGATATCTAAGTCCTTCCCATTCCAATCCTGAGACCCTTCCTATAGCATGAGATGTGAAATCTCAATGCTTCTACCAAACCTGAGACCCTTCCTTTAGCATGAGATGTGATATCCAACTCCTTCCCATTCCAATCCTGAGACCCTTCCTATAGCATGAGATGTGATATCTCAATACTTCTAATACCAAACCTGAGATCCTTCCGATAACATGAGATGTGATATCTCAATACTTCTAATACCAAACCTGAGATCCATCCTATAACATGAGATGTGATATCCAAATCCTTCCCCTTCCAAACCTGAGACCCTCCCTTTAGCATGAGATGTGATATCCAACTCCTTCCCATTCCAATCCTGAGACCCTTCTGATAGCATAAGATATGATATCTCAATGCTTCCATACCAAACCTGAGATCCTTCCGATAGCATGAGATGTGATATCTCAATACTTCTAATACCAAACCTGAGATCCTTCCTATAACATGAGATGTGATATCCAAATCCTTATCTTCCAAACCTGAGACCCTCCCTTTAGCATGAGATGTGATATCCAACTCCTTCCCATTCCAATCCTGAGACTCTTCTGATAGCATAAGATATGATATCTCAATGCTTCTTTACCAAACCTGAGATCCTTCTGATAGCATGAGATGTGATATCTCAATACTTCTAATACCAAACCTGAGATCCTACCTCTAACATGAAATGTGATATCCAACTCTTTCCCCTTGCAAACCTGAGAGCCTTCCTATAGCATGAGATGTGATATCCAAGTCCTTCCCACTCCAATCCTGAGACCCTTCCTATAACATGAGATGTGATATCCAACTCCTTCCCATTCTAACCTGAGACCCTTCCTATAGCATGAGATGGGATATCCAACTCCTTCCAAATCCAATCCCGATACCCTTCCGATAGCATGAGATGTGATATCCCAATGCTTCTACCAAACCTGAGACCCATACTATGGCATGAGATGTGATATCAAACTCCTTCCCATTCTAATCCTGAGACCCTTCCTATACTTGAGATGTGATATCCAACTCCTTCCCATTCCAATTCTGAGACCCTTCCTATACCATGAGACTTGATATCTCAATGCTTCTAATACCAAACCTGAGACCCGTCCTATAACATGAGATGTGATTTCCAAATCCTTCCCCTTCCAAACCTTAGACCCTTCCTTTATCATGAGATGTGATATCCAACTCCTTCCCATTCCAATCTTGAGACCCTTCCGATATCATGAAATGTGATATCTCAATGCTTCTAATATCAAACTTGAGACCCTCCCTATAGCATGAGATGTGATATCCAAGTCCTTCCCATTCCAATCCTGAGACCCTTCCTATAGCATGAGATGTGATATCTCAATGCTTCTAATACCAAACCTGAGACCCTTCCTATAACATGAGATGGGAATATCCAACTCCTTCCCATTCCAATCCTGAGACCCTTCCGATAGCAGAGATGTGATATCTCAATGCTTATACCAAACCTGAGATCCTTCCTATAACATGAGATGTGATATCCAACTCCTTCCCATTCCAATCCTGAGACACTTCCTATAGCATGAGATGTGATATCTCACTGCTTATACCAAACCTGAGACCCTTCCTATAGCATGAGATGTGATATCCAACTCCTTCCCATTCCAATCCTGAGACCCTTTTGATAGCAGAGATGTGATATCTCAATGTTTATACCAAACATGAGACCCTTCCTACGGCATGAGATGTCATATTCAACTCCTTCCCATTCCAATCCTGAGACCCTTCCTATAGCATGAGATGTGATATCCAACACCTTCCCATTCCAATCCTGAGACCCTTCCTATAGCATGAGATGTGATGTCTCAATGCTTCTAATACCAAACCTGAGATCCTTCCTATAACATGAGATTTGATATCCAACTCCTTCCATTCCAATCCTGAGACCCTTCCTATAGCATGAGATGTGATATCCCAATGCTTATACCAAACCTGAGACCCTTCCTATAGCATGAGATGTGATATCCAACTCCTTCCCAATCCAATCCTGAGACCCTTCCTATAGCCTGAGATGTGATATCTCAATGCCTCTAATACCAAACCTGAGATCCTTCCTCTAACATGAAATGTGATATCCAACTCCTTCACTTTCCAAACCTGAGAGCCTATCTATAGCATGAGATGTGATATCCAAGTCCTTCCCATTCCAATCCTTAGACCCTTCCTACAGCATGCAATATGATATCTCAATGATTCTAATAAAAAACCTGAGACCCGTCCTATAACATGAGATGGGATATCCAACTCCTTCCCATTCCAATCCTGAGACACTTCCGATAGCAGAGATGTGATATCTCAATGTTTATACCAAACCTGAGAGCCTTCCTATAACATGAGATGTGATATCCAACTCCTTCCCGTTCCAAACCTGAGACCCTTCCTTTAGCATGAGATGTGATATCCAGCTCCTTCCCATTCCAATCCTGAGACACTTCCGATAGGATGAGATGTGATATCTCAATGCTTCTAATATCAAAACTGAGACCCTCCCTATAGCATGATATGTGATATCTAAGTCCTTCCCATTCCAATCCTGAGACCCTTCCTATAGCATGAGATGTGATATCTCAATGCTTCTACCAAACCTGAGACCCTTCCTTTAGCATGAGATGTGATATCCAACTCCTTCCCATTCCAATCCTGAGACCCTTCCTATAGCATGAGATGTGATATCTCAATACTTCTAATACCAAACCTGAGATCCTTCCGATAACATGAGATGTGATATCTCAATACTTCTAATACCAAACCTGAGATCCATCCTATAACATGAGATGTGATATCCAAATGCTTCCCCTTCCAAACCTGAGACCCTCCCTTTAGCATGAGATGTGATATCCAACTCCTTCCCATTCCAATCCTGAGACCCTTCCTATAGCCTGAGATGTGATATCTCAATACCTCTAATACCAAACCTGAGATCCTTCCTCTAACATGAAATGTGATATCCAACTCCTTCACTTTCCAAACCTGAGAGCCTATCTATAGCATGAGATGTGATATCCAAGTCCTTCCCATTCCAATCCTTAGACCCTTCCTACAGCATGCAATATGATATCTCAATGATTCTAATAAAAAACCTGAGACCCTTCCTATAACATGAGATGGGATATCCAACTCCTTCCCATTCCGATCCTGAGACACTTCCGATAGCAGAGATGTGATATCTCAATGTTTATACCAAACCTGAGACCCTTCCTATAACATGAGATGTGATATCCAACTCCTTCCCGTTCCAAACCTGAGACCCTTCCTTTAGCATGAGATGTGATATCCAGCTCCTTCCCATTCCAATCCTGAGACACTTCCTATAGCATGAGATGTGATATCTCAATGCTTCTAATATCAAAACTGAGACCCTCCCTATAGCATGATATGTGATATCTAAGTCCTTCCCATTCCAATCCTGAGACCCTTCCTATAGCATGAGATGTGATATCTCAATGCTTCTACCAAACCTGAGACCCTTCCTTTAGCATGAGATGTGATATCCAACTCCTTCCCATTCCAATCCTGAGACCCTTCCTATAGCATGAGATGTGATATCTCAATACTTCTAATATCAAACCTGAGATCCTTCCGATAACATGAGATGTGATATCTCAATACTTCTAATACCAAACCTGAGATCCTTCCTATAACATGAGATGTGATATCCAAATCCTTATCTTCCAAACCTGAGACCCTCCCTTTAGCATGAGATGTGATATCCAACTCCTTCCCATTCCAATCCTGAGACTCTTCTGATAGCATAAGATATGATATCTCAATGCTTCTATACCAAACCTGAGATCCTTCTGATAGCATGAGATGTGATATCTCAATACTTCTAATACCAAACCTGAGATCCTACCTCTAACATGAAATGTGATATCCAACTCTTTCCCCTTGCAAACCTGAGAGCCTTCCTATAGCATGAGATGTGATATCCAAGTCCTTCCCATTCCAATCCTGAGACCCTTCCTATAACATGAGATGTGATATCCAACTCCTTCCCATTCCAACCTGAGACCCTTCCTATAGCATGAGATGGGATATCCAACTCCTTCCAAATCCAATCCCGATACCCTTCCGATAGCATGAGATGTGATATCCCAATGCTTCTACCAAACCTGAGACCCATACTATTGCATGAGATGTGATATCAAACTCCTTCCCATTCTAATCCTGAGACCCTTCCTATAGCTTGAGATGTGATATCCAACTCCTTCCCATTCCAATTCTGAGACCCTTCCTATACCATGAGACTTGATATCTCAATGCTTCTAATACCAAACCTGAGACCCGTCCTATAACATGAGATGTGATATCCAAATCCTTCCCCTTCCAAACCTTCGACCCTTCCTTTATCATGAGATGTGATATCCAACTCCTTCCCATTCCAATCTTGAGACCCTTCCGATATCATGAAATGTGATATCTCAATGCTTCTAATATCAAACTTGAGACCCTCCCTATAGCATGAGATGTGATATCCAAGTCCTTCCCATTCCAATCCTGAGACCCTTCCTATAGCATGAGATGTGATATCTCAATGCTTCTAATACCAAACCTGAGA
The DNA here is from genome assembly GCF_040938575.1 of Ambystoma mexicanum. NCBI lineage: Eukaryota > Metazoa > Chordata > Amphibia > Caudata > Ambystomatidae > Ambystoma > Ambystoma mexicanum. The sequence continues at coordinate 348,232,154 of NC_090936.1, forward strand.
CCCTTCCTATAACATGAGATGGGAATATCCAACTCCTTCCCATTCCAATCCTGAGACCCTTCCGATAGCAGAGATGTGATATCTCAATTCTTATACCAAACCTGAGATCCTTCCTATAACATGAGATGTGATATCCAACTCCTTCCCATTCCAATCCTGAGACACTTCCTATAGCATGAGATGTGATATCTCACTGCTTATACCAAACCTGAGACCCTTCCCATAGCATGAGATGTGATATCCAACTCCTTCCCATTCCAATCCTCAGACCCTTCCTATAGCATGAGATGTGATATCTCAATGCTTCTAATATCAAACTTGAGACCCTACCTATAGCATGAGATGTGATATCCAAGTCCTTCCCATTCCAATCCTGAGACACTTCCTATAGCATGAGATGTGATATCTCAATGCTTCTAATACCAAACCTGAGACTCTTCCTATAACATGAGATGGGATATCCAACTCCTTCCCATTCCAATCCTGAGACCCTTTTGATAGCAGAGATGTGATATCTCAATGTTTATACCAAACCTGAGGCCCTTCCTACGGCATGAGATGTCATATTCAACTCCTTCCCATTCCAATCCTGAGACCCTTCCTATAGCATGAGATGTGATATCCAACTCCTTCCCATTCCAATCCTGAGACCCTTCCTATAGCATGAGATGTGATGTCTCAATGCTTCTAATACCAAACCTGAGATCCTTCCTATAACATGAGATGTGATATCAAACTCCTTCCATTCCAATCCTGAGACCATTCCTATAGCATGAGATGTGATATCTCAATGCTTATACCAAACCTGAGACCCTTCCTATAGCATGAGATGTGATATCCAACTCCTTCCCATTCCAATCCTGAGACCCTTCCTATAGCCTGAGATGTGATATCTCAATGCCTCTAATACCAAACCTGAGATCCTTCCTCTAACATGAAATGTGATATCCAACTCCTTCACTTTCCAAACCTGAGAGCCTATCTATAGCATGAGATGTGATATCCAAGTCCTTCCCATTCCAATCCTTAGACCCTTCCTACAGCATGCAATATGATATCTCAATGATTCTAATAAAAAACCTGAGACCCGTCCTATAACATGAGATGGGATATCCAACTCCTTCCCATTCCAATCCTGAGACACGTCCGATAGCATGAGATGTGATATCTCAATGCTTCTAATATCAAAACTGAGACCCTCCCTATAGCATGATATGTGATATCTAAGTCCTTCCCATTCCAATCCTGAGACCTTTCCTATAGCATGAGATGTGATATCCAACTCCTTCCCGTTCCAAACCTGAGACCCTTCCTTTAGCATGAGATGTGATATCCAGCTCCTTCCCATTCCAATCCTGAGACACTTCCGATAGCATGAGATGTGATATCTCAATGCTTCTAATATCAAAACTGAGACCCTCCCTATAGCATGATATGTGATATCTAAGTCCTTCCCATTCCAATCCTGAGACCCTTCCTATAGCATGAGATGTGAAATCTCAATGCTTCTACCAAACCTGAGACCCTTCCTTTAGCATGAGATGTGATATCCAACTCCTTCCCATTCCAATCCTGAGACCCTTCCTATAGCATGAGATGTGATATCTCAATACTTCTAATACCAAACCTGAGATCCTTCCGATAACATGAGATGTGATATCTCAATACTTCTAATACCAAACCTGAGATCCATCCTATAACATGAGATGTGATATCCAAATCCTTCCCCTTCCAAACCTGAGACCCTCCCTTTAGCATGAGATGTGATATCCAACTCCTTCCCATTCCAATCCTGAGACCCTTCTGATAGCATAAGATATGATATCTCAATGCTTCCATACCAAACCTGAGATCCTTCCGATAGCATGAGATGTGATATCTCAATACTTCTAATACCAAACCTGAGATCCTTCCTATAACATGAGATGTGATATCCAAATCCTTATCTTCCAAACCTGAGACCCTCCCTTTAGCATGAGATGTGATATCCTACTCCTTCCCATTCCAATCCTGAGACTCTTCTGATAGCATAAGATATGATATCTCAATGCTTCTATACCAAACCTGAGATCCTTCTGATAGCATGAGATGTGATATCTCAATACTTCTAATACCAAACCTGAGATCCTACCTCTAACATGAAATGTGATATCCAACTCTTTCCCCTTGCAAACCTGAGAGCCTTCCTATAGCATGAGATGTGATATCCAAGTCCTTCCCACTCCAATCCTGAGACCCTTCCTATAACATGAGATGTGATATCCAACTCCTTCCCATTCTAACCTGAGACCCTTCCTATAGCATGAGATGGGATATCCAACTCCTTCCAAATCCAATCCCGATACCCTTCCGATAGCATGAGATGTGATATCCCAATGCTTCTACCAAACCTGAGACCCATACTATGGCATGAGATGTGATATCAAACTCCTTCCCATTCTAATCCTGAGACCCTTCCTATACTTGAGATGTGATATCCAACTCCTTCCCATTCCAATTCTGAGACCCTTCCTATACCATGAGACTTGATATCTCAATGCTTCTAATACCAAACCTGAGACCCGTCCTATAACATGAGATGTGATTTCCAAATCCTTCCCCTTCCAAACCTTAGACCCTTCCTTTATCATGAGATGTGATATCCAACTCCTTCCCATTCCAATCTTGAGACCCTTCCGATATCATGAAATGTGATATCTCAATGCTTCTAATATCAAACTTGAGACCCTCCCTATAGCATGAGATGTGATATCCAAGTCCTTCCCATTCCAATCCTGAGACCCTTCCTATAGCATGAGATGTGATATCTCAATGCTTCTAATACCAAACCTGAGACCCTTCCTATAACATGAGATGGGAATATCCAACTCCTTCCCATTCCAATCCTGAGACCCTTCCGATAGCAGAGATGTGATATCTCAATGCTTATACCAAACCTGAGATCCTTCCTATAACATGAGATGTGATATCCAACTCCTTCCCATTCCAATCCTGAGACACTTCCTATAGCATGAGATGTGATATCTCACTGCTTATACCAAACCTGAGACCCTTCCTATAGCATGAGATGTGATATCCAACTCCTTCCCATTCCAATCCTGAGACCCTTCCTATAGCATGAGATGTGATATCTCAATGCTTCTAATATCAAACTTGAGACCCTCCCTATAGCATGAGATGTGATACCCAAGTCCTTCCCATTCCAATCCGGAGACACTTCCTATAGCATGAGATGTGATATCTCAATGCTTCTAATACCAAACCTGAGACTCTTCCTATAACATGAGATGGGATATCCAACTCCTTCCCATTCCAATCCTGAGACCCTTTCGATAGCAGAGATGTGATATCTCAATGTTTATACCAAACCTGAGACCCTCCCTACGGCATGAGATGTCATATACAACTCCTTCCCATTCCAATCCTGAGACCCTTCCTATAGCATGAGATGTGATATCCAACTCCTTCCCATTCCAATCCTGAGACCCTTCCTATAGCATGAGATGTGATGTCTCAATGCTTCTAATACCAAACCTGAGATCCTTCCTATAACATGAGATGTGATATCCAACTCCTTCCATTCCAATCCTGAGACCCTTCCTATAGCATGAGATGTGATATCTCAATGCTTATAACAAAACCTGAGACCCTTCCTATAGCATGAGATGTGATATCCAACTCCTTCCCATTCCAATCCTGAGACCCTTCCTTTAGCCTGAGATGTGATATCTCAATGCCTCTAATACCAAACCTGAGATCCTTCCTCTAACATGAAATGTGATATCCAACTCCTTCACTTTCCAAACCTGAGAGCCTATCTATAGCATGAGATGTGATATCCAAGTCCTTCCCATTCCAATCCTTAGACCCTTCCTACAGCATGCAATATGATATCTCAATGATTTTAATAAAAAAACCTGAGACCCGTCCTATAACATGAGATGGGATATCCAACTCCTTCCCATTCCAATCCTGAGACACTTCCGATAGCAGAGATGTGATATCTCAATGTTTATACCAAACCTGAGACCCTTCCTATAACATGAGATGTGATATCCAACTCCTTCCCATTCCAAACCTGAGACCCTTCCTTTAGCATGAGATGTGATATCCAGCTCCTTCCCATTCCAATCCTGAGACACTTCCGATAGCATGAGATGTGATATCTCAATGCTTCTAATATCAAAACTGAGACCCTCCCTATAGCATATGTGATATCTAAGTCCTTCCCATTCCAATCCTGAGACCCTTCCTATAGCATGAGATGTGATATCTCAATGCTTATCCTTGATTCCTGTAGTAAATTGATTTCCTTTGCAGGCCGACTCCTGTCACGAATGCCTTGTCTGCATGCATTCTCTCCTGGCCATTCTCTCACCGTGGCTATTTGCCTACCCCCTTCCTCTCTCAGTGGATGGACTTCTCCATCCTAGCCTCCTACCACTCAACTCCGCCTACTTGGAGAATTCAACATGAACCTGTATGCTTCCTGACCTGGACTTTTACGAGATCTGCAACTCTTCATGTCGCTGGCCCTACACACTGCAGGGAATACTCAGGATTTTCTGATCTCAGACCTCCCCCTCTGTAACCCTCTCAACAATCCTCTCCCGTGGTGATCAAGTTCTCATCTCCAAAGAAGGCTAACTGCCAGCTGTTCCTCCTCAGAGGAGTTCTCCCTTTCTGTCTCTGCTCCCTGCACCGTTTCGCGTTGCAAACACTCGCTTCCCTGCTCTCTGGTTTAGACGCTTTTCCTTCTCAGAGGCCTTCTTCCTTTCTGCCCTTTTCGCGTTGCAAGTACTCGCTTCCCAGCTCTCTGGTTTAGACGCGTGTTCCCTGCCTTCTCTCCTCTTCCCGCTGCCTTCAAATCAAAAAATGAGCTCCAAAAGATACACAGTGCTCAGAATGCTCTATAACACCCATTATTCAACATATAGCCGTAACCCGCTAGACGTATTGAAACGTGCTGTAAACTAGCAAAAACAGCTAGAAAATGTACTTTCCTCGCGTTTTTGTAAATGCTAATTCTGATGGGTTCCCATGTATGTACTGTCCGTGCGTTTGTTGTCGAATCCTGAAGTTTTTAACCACTGTTCTCCCATACAAGGGGGGGGGGTCAACGTCTACTGCTGTTCACAGGCTGAATGTATACGGCTGAAATCTTCAAGGCATTATCAGCTTTCCTGACTGTTTTGGAACATGTATTTGCCATCTGTTAATGCAGTCGCCCTGTGTTCATCGTCCCTTCTACTTTACAGGCTGCACTCCCCTGGTGATCACATTCTCCTCTCCAGAGCAGGCTGACTACCAGCTGCTCCTCCTCATAGGCGTTCATCCTTTCTGTCCCTGCTCCCTGCACCGTTTCGCGTTGTATGTACTCGCTTCCCAGCTCTCTGGTTTAGATGCGTGTTCCCTGCCTTCTCTCCTCTTCCTACAGCCTTCCAATGAGCTCCACAAGATACAGTGTTCAGAATGCTTTATAACACCCATTATTCAACATATAGCTGTAACCCGCTAGACGTATTGAAACATGCTAAAAACGAGCAGAAACAGCTAGAAAATGTACTTTCCTCGCGTTTTGGTAAATGCGAATTCTGGTGGATTCCCATTTTGTACTCTGTTCGTGCGTTTGTTCAGTCGAATCCTGGTCTTTTGAACCACTCTTCTCCCATACAAGGGAGGGTCAAAATGTGTTGTTCACAGGCTGAATTTATACTGCTGAAATGCTCGCTTCCCTGCTCTCTGGTTTAGACGCGTGTACCCTGTATCCTTCCCATTCCAATCCTGAGACCCTTCCTATAGCATGAGATGTGATATCTCAATGCTTATACCAAACCTGAGACCCTTCCTATAGCATGAGATGTGATATCCAACTCCTTCCCATTCCAATCCTGAGACCCTTCCTATAGCATGAGATGTGATATCTCAATGCCTCTAATACCAAACCTGAGATCCTTCCTCTAACATGAAATGTGATATCCAACTCCTTCCCTTTCCAAACCTGAGAGCCTACCTATAGCATGAGATGTGATATCCAAGTCCTTCCCATTCCAATCCTTAGACCCTTCCTATAGCATGCAATATGATATCTCAATGATTCTAATAACAAACCTGAGACCCGTCCTATAACATGAGATGGGATATCCAACTCCTTCCCATTCCAATCCTGAGACACTTCCGATAGCAGAGATGCGATATCCCAATGCTTATACCAAACCTGAGACCCTTCCTATAACATGAGATGTGATATCCAACTCCTTCCCATTCCAAACCTGAGACCCTTCCTATAGCATATGTGATATCCAACTCCTTCCAATTCCAAACATGAGACCCTTCCCATAGCAATAATGTAATATCCAACTCCTTCCCATTCCAATCCTGAGACCATTCCTATAGCATGAGATGTGATATCTCAATGCTTCTAATACCAAACCTGAGATCCTTCCTATGACATGAGATGTGATATCCAATTCCTTCCCATTCCAAACCTGAGACCCTTCCTACAGCATGCGATTTGATATCTCACTGCTTCCAATACCAAACCTGAGACCAGTCCTATAACATGAGATGGGATATCCAACTCCTTCCCGTTCCAATCCTGAGACACTTCCGATTGCAGAGATGTGATATCTCAATGCTTATACCAAACCTGAGACTCTTCCTATAACATGAGATGTGATATACAACTCCTTCCCGTTCCAAACCTGAGACCCTTCCTATAGCATGAGATGTGATATCCAACTCCTTCCCATTCCGATCCTGAGACCCTTCCGATAGCATGAGATGTGATATCTCAATGCCTCTAATACCAAACCTGAGATCCTTCCTATAACATGTGATGTGATATTCAATTCCTTCCCCTTCCAAACCTGAGACCCTCCCTTTAGCATGAGATGGGATATCCAACTCCTTCCCATTCCAATCCTGAGACCCTTATGATAGCATGAGATGTGATATCTCAATGCCTCTAATACCAAACCTGAGATACTTCCGATAGCATGAGATGTGATATCTCAATGCTTCTAATACCAAACCTGAGATCCTTCCTATAACATGAGATGTGATATCCAACTCCTTCCCATTCCAATCCTGAGACCCTTCTGATAGCATGAGATGTGATATCTCAATGCCTCTAATACCAAACCTGAGATCCTACCTCTAAAATGAAATGTGATATCCAACTCCTTCCCTTTCCAAACCTGAGACCCTGCCTATAGCATGAGATGTGATATCCAAGTCCTTCCCATTCCAATCCTGAGACCCTTCCTATAGCATGAGATGTGATATCTCAATGTCTCATCGTCGTGTTGAGTCTGCAGCAGCAGAGTTGAGTAAAAGACGTCCCAAACGAAGGAACCCGCACAGTTTGTTCCCACAGCAGGGCAACGGAGCGGCCGTGTGTATCTGAGCCAAATGTACACTATTCACTTCAGACCTGGGAACGCCAAGTGTACGAATCATGTGAGAGTGACAAGGACACAACCTGTGGCGGTTACAGAGCAAGACTCCTGTGTAGGCTGGTCAGTCTGCTGGATGGCCCAGAGACGCTTCCGAAGGCTTACTAGCAGGAGATGGTGAAGATGCCGAGAATAGCTGTCCCCGCTATTCCAAGGGTCGAAGTACCAGTACAGGCCTTCTGGTTCGATCAAAGGTGAAAAGGGTTTCACAAGGCGACAGCAGTGCAGAGGAGCAGTCCTTCAGCGGGTCACCAGCGATTCCTCGGTTCAGCCTCTTGGTTGCAGGATACTTGGCTCCTGTATTCCTTCGTTCGTGAGAACTCAGGAGATCGACATGGTAGTGGTGTTTCCAGCCCCCTCTTATCCACGGTTCCCTTCGCGCCAAAACGGAGGGGACCCAATGGGAGATCCGCTCATCAACACTCACACCATTCGTGGACCTATCACGGACCACGGTGGTCCCAGGCATTCACACCACCCTAGACTCTCTGGCACCCAGGATGTGTATTGGGACCAGACATCCCAGCCCACATCCTGGAGGCACACACAAGACATGTAGAAGCCCGCGAAAGCATCTGTGTTTCGCGGGAAAGTACATGCCCAAATAAGGAAGGCCCCAGGTCGGCTCGACCTGGGGAAGGTGAAGGGAGCAAGATGGTCAGCGGACAGGACAAAGGAGCCTCGTGGTCTGGCCATTTTGGGCTCTAGGCCACCATTTTGGGTTAAGCGCGAGAAACGCGCTTAGAACGCCAAAAGGAGCTCAAAACACAATAAACGATCGCTGCCACCATTCCCGTCCGTGAATCACTTGCACCGATCAGTTACAATCCTGGAAGAGTATCTAGGGCCTGTAGAAGGCTAGAGACCCAAGAGAGCAGTAACTTATCTTACAGTGCCCTCTTGTGTCATGTTGCACGAAAGCCGCAACATGATAAAAGAAACTACGGAAACGAGCGTTTCCTGGTACTGACTGTCTTAAGGGCATGACAGTTTCCCCGTAAGAAAGGAGCGAAAGCCCAGAGGAGTGCGGCAGAAGGCTGCACTTCTCTGGCAAAGTCGAGAACAAGGTGAAAAACAACAGCAAAAAGTTTAGGGGTTGCCACATGGAAGGAAAATTACCTACAATTACGAAATCTTTCCTAACACTCGCCCCTCCCAGACTATGGACAGGGGGAACTAATCCACCCCTGGATGAGTCTCTTGTTCAGGTCGGTTAAACATTCTGCACAACCCATCAGCATTGCTATGTTGGACACCTGGCTTATGCTCAATAGTGAAGTCGAAGCCTTGTAGACTTATGGACCACCTAAGCAACTTTGGATTCTCCCCCTTCATGTTTATTAGCCACTTTAAGGGCTTATGGTCAGTTTGCACAGTGAAGTGGGTCCCATAGAGGTAGGGCCTCAGCTTCCTTAGGGCCCACACAACAGAGAAACATTCTTTCTCTACCGTGGACCATCTGAGCTCTCTGTCCTTAAACTGGCGACTAATAAAACCAATAGGGTGTTCCTTACCCTTCTCATCTACTTGCGATAGTACAGCTCCTATCCCAGTGTCAGAGGCGTCCGTCTGCACGATAAAAGGTCTTTGATAATCAGGGGCCCTGAGGACAGGGGCCTGGCACAAGGAGTCTTTTAAGCCATTGAAGGCCTTCTCACACTCGTCGGTCCAAGTTACCTTCTTGGGTTTCTTCAGAGTTGTGAGGGCAGTCAGAGGGGCAGCTATGGTGCCATAGTCTGCCACAAAATTGCGGTAATACCCCGTGAGTCCTAAGAAGGCTCTCACTTGGGTTTGTGTAGTGGGGGTAGGCCAGTCTTGTACTGCTTGTACTTTACTGGGTACAGGCTGTATCCTCCCTCCACCTACTTCATGTCCAAGGTGAAACACTGAGCCTTGTCCAATCTGGCATTTACTAGCCTTTATGGTCAAGTGTGCTTTCTGAAGAGCCTGGAGCACAATCCCGAGGTGTTTCACATGGTCTTCCCAGGTGGCACTGAAAACTGCTATATCGTCCATATATGCAAGACAGAATTCGTCCAACCCATTCAAAACATGATGCACAAGCCTCTGGAAAGTGGCAGGTGCATTCTTCAACCCGAACGGCATTACCCGGAATTGGTAAAGGCCGTCTGGAGTAGAAAACGCTGTCTTCTCCTTGGCATGTTCTGCTAAAGCTATTTGCCAATAGCCAGCAGTGAGGTCAAACATGCTGAGGTACTTGGAGGCACCCAAAGTATCCACCAGCTCATCTGTTCGAGGCAAGGGGTGTGCATCATTCTTGGTGACAGCATTCAGAGCCCTGTAATCCACGCAGAACCTCAATTCAGAAGTGCCTGCCTTTGGAACGAAAACCACAGGGCTGGACCAAGGACTACTAGAGGGTTCAATCACCCCAAGGTCTAACATCTTGTTGACCTCGGTCTTAATATAAGACCGTACTTTGTCTGACATCCTGTATCCCCTACTTTTGGTAGGTACACTGTCTCCTGTGTCTATGTTATGTTTGCACCAAGGTGTCAAACCAGGCGACTGTGAAAACAGGGGGGAAAACTGCCTAAGCAAACTTTTCACCTCAGCCTGCTGATCAGAAGTCAGGTGAGGGGCCCCTCGGACACCCTCAAAGGAGCTATCTGAAGGACCGCTTTGGAACAGGTCGGGGAGAGGTTCAGACTCCTCTTCCTCAACATCTGAAGCCAGTAACAGTGCTGCGATTTCGACTCTTGGGACGAAAGCCTTCAGCCTATTCACGTGAAACACTTTTGGAGCCTGTCCAGGCCTTCCAAGGTCCACTAAATAGTTAACCTCACCCAGGGGCTCCACCACTGTGTAAGGGCCTGACCATTTGTCCTGTAAAGCTCAAGGCCTTATGGGATTCATGATCAGGACTTGCTGACCAGGTGTAAAGTTGATGAGGGAAGCTTTCTGGTCGTACCAATGTTTCACCAGTGCTTGTCCTGCCTTCAATTTATCACTAGCCAAGCCCATCAGAAGTACCATCCGTTTTCTGAGCCCTAGCACATAATCAACTACATTGGTAGTAACAGGGGGAGTGGGCATCTCCCATCCCTCTTTGACTATGGCTAAGGGTCCCCGTACAGGATGACCAAACAGAAGTTTGAAGGGGCTGAAGCCAACACCCTCCTGTGGTACCTCTCGGTAGGCAAACAGTAAGCATGGTAAAAGAAGATCCCATTGTCTTCTCTGAAGCTTCTCCAGAGCCCCAATCATGCTTTTTAACGTTCTGTTGAAAGGTTCCACCAGACCATTGGTCTGGGGGTGGTATGCAGAAGAGAACTTGTAGGTGACCCCACATTCTTTCCACATAGCCTGCATATACTTCAACATAAAGTTGCTGCCACGATCTGACACAACTTCTTTAGGGAAGCCAACCCTAGTAAATATGCCAAGTAAAGCTTTTGCAACTGACTTGGCAGTTACAGTTTTCAATGGGATGGCCTCAGGATATCTGGTTACATGGTCGACCAGCACAAGGATAAACCTATTGCCCGAGGATGTTTGCGGGTCAAGGGGACCAACGATGTCGATCCCTACCCTTTCAAATGGTACCCCCACAATTGGGAGCGGTACCAACGGAGCTTGGATTGTCGAGCCAACCTTACCAGATAACTGGCAGGAGGCACAACTCCTGCAGTGACTTTCTACTTGCACCCCCATCTTGGGCCAGTAGAAGTGCATGGATAACCTTTGCTTGCTCCTCTTAATACCAAGGTGACCAGCAAGGAGCACTTCATGCGCCAACTGCAGGAGGAAGGGCCTAACAGCAAGGGGAACCACCAACCTCCTATGGTCTCCTTCTGTAGACTCTGTGGGCTCACTATACAGGAGTCCACCTTCCCAATAAATCCTATGCGTCCCAGGAGGTTCACCCTCAAGCTGGGAGCAGGCCTGTCTCCTTAGGCCTTCCAGAAATGGGCACTCACGTTGGCCTTTACTGAATTCGTCCCTATCAGGACCTCCTTCAACTAACAAGTCTTTTAGTTCAGGATGGTCATTGGGGTCAAATACTTCAGGCATCGCCACCTCCTCGTCAGGCCCGAGCGATTGACCAACTTCCTCCACCGCAGTGGTAGGCGAGCTCGGGGGAATATTCTCTTTCCCTCGTCTTGACTTGTTGACTCCTTTCGCCTTGGGTTTCCCCTTCGGCTGGGGTGGCGTATTGGTCTTGGCCAATGCTGCCCGTGCTTGAGACCGTGTGTAGGGTCTTTCGGCAGTGTCTCCTACGAGCCCTAAAGCTCTGAGATCATTACCTAACAAGACCTTTCCCGGGACGTTTCTCTGAATGCTCACTGGAATCCTGACTGCTGTACCATTTAAAGTAAGATTTACAGGTATTACTGGGAACATACGGAGTGGGCCGTCAGCCAACTTAGTGGGCATCAGAGTAGCTCTGGCAACTTCCTCTGAGTCTACCAAGGTAGAATCCACTACAGTTCGACTGCACCCACTATCCCTAAGAGCTGGAGTATCTACTCCATTGATCAGCACACTGTCTTTAAAGTAGTGCTTGGTATTATCTGTAATCCTAGCATAAGCCTCTGCGACTTTAGGCTCCCAGGAACCCAGGGAAACTAAAACTACCTCAGCCTCTATCCCGCTGGGAAATGAGTCTGAGGAGAAGGATGCTACTGTAATCTCTTCTTCCTCGTAGGAGGAGAAGGCCAGATTAGCGGAGTGGACCCCCAAAGGTCAAACCTTACACCGGGGATCCCCCTTCACGTGGTCAGTTGCTCCACAAGCAAAACAAGATCCATTGGTTCTGTTTACATAGGGAGGCTTATTGTAACCAGAGTTCTGTTTCGGAGGCTGACCTCCACTACCCTGTGAGTTCTCTTGTGTCTTACCCTTATTTTTCTTTTTGTGGCCCTTTTGAGAAGAAGATTTATCAGATTCTCCACCCTCCTTATCTTTGGACTTTTTCCCTTCCTCCTGCTTACCAGGATGAGTTTTGTCCTTATGGGACACTCGATGTGACACCCATAAGTCTGCTGCAATGGCCAGCTTCTTAGGATCTATCTCCTTCGAATCGGCCAAATGCTGCTTAAGCTCCGGGGAAGAAGATGCAAAAATGTGTTCCAGCATGACAAGATTTATCATGCCTTCGAAGGTAGAAACCTTATAACCTTCGACCCAGCCAGTTAAGTTTTTCAAGGATTCAGTGACATAAGATACCCAAGTACCACCTTCCTTTTTCTTATACTCTATGAATCGTTTCAAATATTGGGCCGGAGTCTTCCCAAACGTTAAAATGAGAGTTTGTTTTATCATTGCGAAATCAGCTTGCTCAGCCTTCGACATTTCCATAATGGCACTACAGCCAGAATGGGGCAGTCTGCTGAGTAACCAGGCAATCTTATCAGCATTGTCAGCTTGTTGAACTTCGCATGCATACTCAAACGCATTCATCCAGTCCATAATGTCATTCCTTTCCTCATACACAATGACCAGATCTTTCGGAAACCGTGGATGAGAGGAGGCCCCAGACCCATGTCCAGGACCCTTGGACCCATTTGCAACCTGAAGCTTGGCCAGGTTCCAACTGGTGATCCCTGTCTTTCTGTTTTTCTGACTGTTCGATTTTTAGTTTGGCTATGCTGAATTCAAGCTCCTTCTGCCTAAACCGCAGCTCTTGCTTCTTGAATTCAAGCATAGCCTCCCCATCAACACTGGCAGAGGAAACATTAGACATCTCATCCTCCCTGTCCTCGTGGTCGCGGTGGATCAGTGCAGCGGCAGAACCGTCGGTTCTACCAGTGAGAGCAGCCCACCTCCTTCCGCACTGTCCTCAGAAGTTATAGCGTCAAGCTGCGCTTCTTGCCACGCCACGATTCTTTGGATCATATCCAATTTCGTGCCTTGAGAGGAAACACCTCTCTCCGCACACATTTTTTTCAATGTTTCTGATTTGGAAGCATTTAAAGTTAACAAGGTATTTGTTTCCATACTGTTAGATAGGACTATGGCCTTTTTAAAGTTATACTACAACAATTCACTACGTGTCCTGGTAGGAATAACTTGAAATGCCTTAGTTCGTGCGCAACACTGGATACCTTCAGTCGTATCCCACCGCTGTACACCAATTTGTTAAGACGGATTTCTGAACTCTGTCCTGGTGGCGCAGAAGTTCAGAAGGCCAACCTAATTACTTGGAACAGGGTAACCTCTGGACAAGCCAGACCAATCAAGGTAGCGATCGCGGCGGTCAAGACTAGGTCTCAAGAGGGGTGAGGGTGACTGAAAGCCTGCAATGAGCACACAAAGCAAGGACATTTACAAACTACTCCAAACAGGTGCTATATTAAAAATATATACACATTTATTCCAAGGCCTTTAAAACAATGACCGTAGCGAGAAATCACAATACAACTCTAGTAAACCAACACATACCATACCAATACAATATATATACAAATACAAACAAGTCTCAAGCGTTAGATGCACGAAATGTGTAGTCCACCTAAAAGGGAAGGAAAACAGGCAGTGCGAAATAATGCTTAGACCCAGTCCGCCTTCAGAGGCACCTAACTAAAAGGAAGTCCGAGCCCTACGAAGAGTGGAGCCTTGTGCTCAAAAGTACCTGCACACGCTGGTGCCAACGGGCAAAAGGGGAGTCTCTTCGAGGGAGATCAGGCAGTTCAGTTTAGTGCACAAACGAAGAACAACAGTGTTCCGCGACTCAAGCGCAGCCTCCACTGTGGGCAGAAGCAGAGTGCGAGTACGGAAAGGCGTGCTGTTTTGACACAGCGGGGAAAAGCTATGGGCTTCTGCAGGAGGGCGACCAGTTCCTAGCTATGCTACTCACCGGACCCCGATGCAAGCAGACCCAGGCTTCTCCGCGTCAGTTTCAGTCGCTGGCAGGTTCAGAAGAGCAGGGGACGTCTCGTCGTCGTGTTGAGTCTGCAGCAGCAGAGTTGAGTAAAAGACGTCCCAAACGAAGGAACCCGCACAGTTTGTTACCACAGCAGAGCAACGGAGCGGCCGTGTGTATCTGAGCCAAATGTACACTACTCACTTCAGACCTGGGAACGCCAAGTGTACGAATCGTGTGAGAGTGACAAGGACTCGATATACTACACAACCTGGTGGCGGTTACAGAGCAAGACTCCTGTGTAGGCTGGTCAGTCTGCTGGATGGCCCAGAGACGCTTCCGAAGGCTTACTAGCAGGAGATGGTGAAGATGCCGAGAATAGCTGTCCCCGCTATTCCAAGGGTCGAAGTACTAGTACAGGCCTTCTGGTTCGATAAAAGGTGAAAAGGGTTTCACAAGGCGACAGCAGTGCAGAGGAGCAGTCCTTCAGCGGGTCACCAGCGATTCCTCGGTTCAGCCTCTTGGTTGCAGGATACTTGGCTCCTGTATTCCTTCGTTCGTGAGAACTCAGGAGATCGACATGGTAGTGGTGTTTCCAGCCCCCTCTTATCCACGGTTCCCTTCGCGCCAAAACGGTGGGGACCCAATGGGAGATCCGCTCATCAACACTCACACCACTCGTGGACCTATCACGGACCACGGTGGTCCCAGGCATTCACACGGGACCAGACATCCCAGCCCACATACTGGAGGCACACACAAGACATGTAGAAGCCAGCGAAAGCATCCGTGTTTCGCGGGAAAGTACATGCCCAAATAAGGAAGGCCCCGGGTCGGCTCGACCTGGGGAAGGTGAAGGGAGCAAGACGGTCAGCGGACAGGACAAAGGAGCCTCGTGGTCTGGCCATTTTGGGAGCCAGGCCACCATTTTGGGTTAAGTGCGAGAAACGTGCTTAGAACGCCAAAAGGAGCTCAAAACACAAGAAACGATCGCTGCCACCATTCCCGTCCGTGAATCACTTGCACTGATCAGTTACAATCCTGAAAGAGTATCTAGGGCCTGTAGAAGGCTAGAATCCCAAGAGAGCAGCAACTTAGCTTACAGTGCCCTCTTGTGTCATGTTGCACGAAAGCCGCAACATGATAAAAGAAACTACGGAAAACAGCGTTTCCCGGTACTGACTGTCTTAAGGGCATGTCAGTTTCCCCATAAGAAAGGAGCGAAAGCCCGGAGGAGTGCGGCAGAAGGCTGCACTTCTCTGGCAAAGTCGAGAACAAGGTGAAAAACAACAGCAAAAAGTTTAGGGGTTGCCACATGGAAGGAAAATTACCTACAATTATTAAATCTTTCCTAACAGATATCACATCTCATGTTATAGGAAGAGTCTCAGGTTTGGTATAAGCATTGAGATATCACATCTCTGCAATCAGAAGTGTCTCAGGATTGGGATGGGAAGGAGTTGGATATCCCATCTCATGTTATAGGACGGGTCTCAGGATTGTTATTAGAATCATTGAGATATCATATTGCATGCTGTAGGAAGGGTCTAAGGATTGGAATGGGAAGGACTTGGATATCACATCTCATGCTATGGATGGTCTCATATCATATCCCAATGCTTCTACCAAACCTGAGACCCATACTATGGCATGAGATGTGATATCAAACTCATTCCCATTCCAATCCTGAGACTCTTCCTATAGCTTGAGATGTGATATCCAACTCCTTCCCATTCCAATTCTGAGACCCTTCCTATGCCATGAGACTTGATATCTCAATGCTTCTAATACCAAACCTGAGACCCGTCCTATAACATGAGATGTGATATCCAAATCTTTCCCCTTCCAAACCTTAGACCCTTCCTTTATCATGAGATGTGATATCCAAGTCCTTCCCATTCCAATCCTTAGACCCTTCCTACAGCATGCAATATGATATCTCAATGATTCTAATAACAATCCTGAGACCCGTCCTATAACATGAGATGGGATATCCAACTCCTTCCCATCCCAATCCTGAGACACTTCCGATTGCAGAGATGTGATATCTCAATGCTTATACCAAACCTGAGACTCTTCCTATAACATGAGATGTGATATCTGTTAGGAAAGATTTAATAATTGTAGGTAATTTTCTTTCCATGTGGCAACCCCTAAACTTTTTGCTGTTGTTTTTCACCTTGTTCTCAACTTTGCCAGAGAAGTGCAGCCTTCTGCCGCACTCCTCTGGGCTTTCGCTCCTTTCTTACGGGGAAACTGACATGCCCTTAAGACAGTCAGTACCGGGAAACGCTGTTTTCCGTAGTTTCTTTTATCATGTTGCGGCTTTCGTGCAACATGACACAAGAGGGCACTGTAAGCTAAGTTGCTGCTCTCTTGGGATTCTAGCCTTCTACAGGCCCTAGATACTCTTTCAGGATTGTAACTGATCGGTGCAAGTGATTCACGGACGGGAATGGTGGCAGCGATCGTTTCTTGTGTTTTGAGCTCCTTTTGGCGTTCTAAGCACGTTTCTCGCACTTAACCCAAAATGGTGGCCTGGCTCCCAAAATGGCCAGACCACGAGGCTCCTTTGTCCTGTCCGCTGACCGTCTTGCTCCCTTCACCTTCCCCAGGTCGAGCCGACCCGGGGCCTTCCTTATTTGGGCATGTACTTTCCCGCGAAACACGGATGCTTTCGCGGGCTTCTACATGTCTTGTGTGTGCCTCCAGTATGTGGGCTGGGATGTCTGGTCCCGTGTGAATTCCTGGGACCACCGTGGTCCGTGATAGGTCCACGAATGGTGTGAGTGTTGATGAGCGGATCTCCCATTGGGTCCCCACCGTTTTGGCGCGAAGGGAACCGTGGATAAGAGGGGGCTGGAAACACCACTACCATGTCGATCTCCTGAGTTCTCAGGAACGAAGGAATACAGGAGCCAAGTATCCTGCAACCAAGAGGCTGAACCGAGGAATCGCTGGTGACCCGCTGAAGGACTGCTCCTCTGCACTGCTGTCGCCTTGTGAAACCCTTTTCACCTTTGATCGAACCAGAAGGCCTGTACTAGTACTTCGACCCTTGGAATAGCGGGGACAGCTATTCTCGGCATCTTCACCATCTCCTGCTAGTAAGCCTTCGGAAGCGTCTCTGGGCCATCCAGCAGACTGACCAGCCTACACAGGAGTCTTGCTCTGTAACCACCACCAGGTTGTGTAGTATATCGAGTCCTTGTCACTCTCACACGATTCGTACACTTGGCGTTCCCAGGTCTGAAGTGAGTAGTGTACATTTGGCTCAGATACACACGGCCGCTCCGTTGCCCTGCTGTGGTAACAAACTGTGCGGGTTCCTTCGTTTGGGACGTCTTTTACTCAACTCTGCTGCTGCAGACTCAACACGACGACGAGACGTCCCCTGCTCTTCTGAACCTGCCAGCGACTGAAACTGATGCGGAGAAGCCTGGGTCTGCTTGCATCGGGGTCCGGTGAGTACCATAGCTAGGAACTGGTCGCCCTCCTGCAGGAGCCCATAGCTTTTCCCCGCTGTGTCAAAACAGCACGCCTTTCCGTACTCGCGCTCTGCTTCTGCCCACAGTGGAGGCTGCGCTTGAGTCGCGGAACACTGTTGTTCTTCGTTTGTGCACTAAACTGAACTGCCTGATCTCCCTCGAAGAGACTCCCCTTTTGCCCGTTGGCACCAGCGTGTGCAGGTACTTTTGAGCACAAGGCTCCACTCTTCATAGGGCTCGGACTTCCTTTTAGTTAGGTGCCTCTGAAGGCGGACTGGGTCTAAGCATTATTTCGCACTGCCTGTTTTCCTTCCCTTTTAGGTGGACTACACATTTCGTGCATCTAACGCTTGAGACTTGTTTGTATATATATTGTATTGGTATGGTATGTGTTGGTTTACTAGAGTTGTATTGTGATTTCTCGCTACGGTCATTGTTTTAAAGGCCTTGGAATAAATGTGTATATATTTTTAATATAGCACCTGTTTGGAGTAGTTTGTAAGTGTCCTTGCTTTGTGTGCTCATTGCAGGCTTTCAGTCACCCTCACCCCTCTTGAGACCTAGTCTTGACCGCCGCAATCGCTACCTTGATTGGTCTGGCTTGTCCAGAGGTTACCCTGTTCCAAGTAATTAGGTTGGCCTTCTGAACTTCTGCGCCACCAGGACAGAGTTCAGAAATCCGTCTTAACAAATTGGTGTACAGCGGTGGGATACGACTGAAGGTATTCAGTGTTGCGCACGAACTAAGGCATTTCAAGTTATTCCTACCAGGACACGTAGTGAATTGTTGTAGTATAACTTTAAAAAGGCCATAGTCCTATCTAACACTATGGAAACAAATACCTTGTTAACTTTAAATGCTTCCAAATCAGAAACATTGAAAAAAATGTGTGCGTAGAGAGGATTTCCTCTCAAGGCACGAAATTGGATATGATCCAAAGAATCGTGGCGTGGCAAGAAGCGCAGCTTGACGCTATAACTTCTGAGGACAGTGCGGAAGGAGGTGGGCTGCTCTCACTGGTAGAACCGACGGTTCTGCCGCTGCACTGATCCACCGCGACCACGAGGACAGGGAGGATGAGATGTCTAATGTTTCCTCTGCCAGTGTTGATGGGGAGGCTATGCTTGAATTCAAGAAGCAAGAGCTGCGGTTTAGGCAGAAGGAGCTTGAATTCAGCATAGCCAAACTAAAAATCGAACAGTCAGCAAAACAGAAAGACAGGGATCACCAGTTGGAACTGGCCAAGCTTCAGGTTGCAAATGGGTCCAAGGGTCCTGGACATGGGTCTGGGGCCTCCTCTCATCCACGGTTTCCGAAAGATCTGGTCATTGTGTATGAGGAAAGGAATGACATTATGGACTGGATGAATGCGTTTGAGTATGCATGCGAAGTTCAACAAGTTGACAATGCTGATAGGATTGCCTGGTTACTCAGCAGACTGCCCCATTCTGGATGTAGTGCCATTATGGAAATGTCGAAGGCTGAGCAAGCTGATTTCGCAATGATAAAGCAAACTCTCATTTTAAAGTTTGGGAAGACTCCGGCCCAATATTTGAAACGATTCATAGAGTATAAGAAAAAGGAAGGTGGTACTTGGGTATCTTATGTCACTGAATCCTTGAAAAACTTAACTGGCTGGGTCGAAGGTTATAAGGTTTCTACCTTCGAAGGCATGATAAATCTTGTCATGCTGGAACACATTTTTGCATCTTCTTCCCCGGAGCTTAAGCAGCATTTGGCCGATTCGAAGGAGATAGATCCTAAGAAGCTGGCCATTGCAGCAGACTTATGGGTGTCACATCGAGTGTCCCATAAGGACAAAACTCATCCTGGTAAGCAGGAGGAAGGGAAAAAGTCCAAAGATAAGGAGGGTGGAGAATCTGATAAATCTTCTTCTCGAAAGGGCCACAAAAAGAAAAATAAGGGTAAGACACAAGAGAACTCACAGGGTAGTGGAGGTCAGCCTCCGAAACAGAACTCTGGTTACAATAAGCCTCCCTATGTAAACAGACCCAATGGATCTTGTTTTGCTTGTGGAGCAACTGACCACGTGAAGGGGGATCCCCGGTGTAAGGTTTGACCTTTGGGGGTCCACTCCGCTAATCTGGCCTTCTCCTCCTACGAGGAAGAAGAGATTACAGGAGCATCCTTCTCCTCAGACTCATTTCCCAGCGGGATAGAGGCTGAGGTAGTTTTAGTTTCCCTGGGTTCCTGGGAGCCTAAAGTCGCAGAGGCTTATGCTAGGATTACAGATAATACCAAGCACTACTTTAAAGACAGTGTGCTGATCAATGGAGTAGATACTCCAGCTCTTAGGGATAGTGGGTGCAGTCGAACTGTAGTGGATTCTACCTTGGTAGACTCAGAGGAAGTTGCCAGAGCTACTCTGATGCCCACTAAGTTGGCTGACGGCCCACTCCGTATGTTCCCAGTAATACCTGTAAATCTTACTTTAAATGGTACAGCAGTCAGGATTCCAGTGAGCA
Source organism: Ambystoma mexicanum (assembly GCF_040938575.1). NCBI lineage: Eukaryota > Metazoa > Chordata > Amphibia > Caudata > Ambystomatidae > Ambystoma > Ambystoma mexicanum. The sequence continues at coordinate 348,252,412 of NC_090936.1, forward strand.
TTCAGAGAAACGTCCCGGGAAAGGTCTTGTTAGGTAATGATCTCAGAGCTTTAGGGCTCGTAGGAGACACTGCCGAAAGACCCTACACACGGTCTCAAGCACGGGCAGCATTGGCCAAGACCAATACGCCGCCCCAGCCGAAGGGGAAACCCAAGGCGAAAGGAGTCAACAAGTCAAGACGAGGGAAAGAGAATATTCCCCCGAGCTCGCCTACCACTGCGGTGGAGGAAGTTGGTCAATCGCCCGGGCCTGACGAGGAGGTGGCGATGCCTGAAGTATTTGACCCCAACGACCATCCTGAACTAAAAGACTTGTTAGTTGAAGGAGGTCCTGATAGGGACGAATTCAGTAAAGGCCAACGTGAGTGCCCATCTCTGGAAGGCCTAAGGAGACAGGCCTGCTCCCAGCTTGAGGGTGAACCTCCTGGGACGCATAGGATTTATTGGGAAGGTGGACTCCTGTATAGTGAGCCCACAGAGTCTACAGAAGGAGACCATAGGAGGTTGGTGGTTCCCCTTGCTGTTAGGCCCTTCCTCCTGCAGTTGGCGCATGAAGTGCTCCTTGCTGGTCACCTTGGTATTAAGAGGAGCAAGCAAAGGTTATCCATGCACTTCTACTGGCCCAAGATGGGGGTGCAAGTAGAAAGTCACTGCAGGAGTTGTGCCTCCTGCCAGTTATCTGGTAAGGTTGGCTCGACAATCCAAGCTCCGTTGGTACCGCTCCCAGTTGTGGGGGTACCATTTGAAAGGGTAGGGATCGACATCGTTGGTCCCCTTGACCCGCAAACATCCTCGGGCAATAGGTTTATCCTGGTGCTGGTTGACCATGCAACCAGATATCCTGAGGCCATCCCATTGAAAACTGTAACTGCCAAGTCAGTTGCAAAAGCTTTACTTGGCATATTTACTAGGGTTGGCTTCCCTAAAGAAGTTGTGTCAGATCGTGGCAGCAACTTTATGTCGAAGTATATGCAGGCTATGTGGAAAGAATGTGGAGTCACCTACAAGTTCTCTTCTGCATACCACCCCCAGACCAATGGTCTGGTGGAACGTTTCAACAGAACGTTAAAAAGCATGATTGGGGCTCTGGAGAAGCTTCAGAGAAGACAATGGGATCTTCTTTTACCATGCTTACTGTTTGCCTACCGAGAGGTACCACAGGAGGGTGTTGGCTTCAGCCCCTTCAAACTTCTGTTTGGTCATCCTGTACGGGGACCCTTAGCCATAGTCAAAGAGGGATGGGAGATGCCCACTCCCCCTGTTACTACCAACGTAGTTGATTATGTGCTAGGGCTCAGAAAACGGATGGTACTTCTGATGGGCTTGGCTAGTGATAAATTGAAGGCAGGACAAGCACTGGTGAAACATTGGTACGACCAGAAAGCTTCCCTCATCAACTTTACACCTGGTCAGCAAGTCCTGATCATGAATCCCATAAGGCCTTGAGCTTTACAGGACAAATGGTCAGGCCCTTACACAGTGGTGGAGCCCCTGGGTGAGGTTAACTATTTAGTGGACCTTGGAAGGCCTGGACAGGCTCCAAAAGTGTTTCACGTGAATAGGCTGAAGGCTTTCGTCCCAAGAGTCGAAATCGCAGCACTGTTACTGGCTTCAGATGTTGAGGAAGAGGAGTCTGAACCTCTCCCCGACCTGTTCCAAAGCGGTCCTTCAGATAGCTCCTTTGAGGGTGTCCGAGGGGCCCCTCACCTGACTTCTGATCAGCAGGCTGAGGTGAAAAGTTTGCTTAGGCAGTTTTCCCCCCTGTTTTCACAGTCGCCTGGTTTGACACCTTGGTGCAAACATAACATAGACACAGGAGACAGTGTACCTACCAAAAGTAGGGGATACAGGATGTCAGACAAAGTACGGTCTTATATTAAGACCGAGGTCAACAAGATGTTAGACCTTGGGGTGATTGAACCCTCTAGTAGTCCTTGGTCCAGCCCTGTGGTTTTCGTTCCAAAGGCAGGCACTTCTGAATTGAGGTTCTGCGTGGATTACAGGGGTCTGAATGCTGTCACCAAGACAGATGCACACCCCTTGCCTCGAACAGATGAGCTGGTGGATACTTTGGGTGCCTCCAAGTACCTCAGCACGTTTGACCTCACTGCTGGCTATTGGCAAATAGCTTTAGCAGAACATGCCAAGGAGAAGACAGCGTTTTCTACTCCAGACGGCCTTTACCAATTCCGGGTAATGCCGTTCGGGTTGAAGAATGCACCTGCCACTTTCCAGAGGCTTGTGCATCATGTTTTGAATGGGTTGGACGAATTCTGTCTTGCATATCTGGACGATATAGCAGTTTTCAGTGCCACCTGGGAAGACCATGTGAAACACCTCGGGATTGTGCTCCAGGCTCTTCAGAAAGCACACTTGACCATAAAGGCTAGTAAATGCCAGATTGGACAAGGCTCAGTGTTTTACCTTGGACATGAAGTAGGTGGAGGGAGGATACAGCCTGTACCCAGTAAAGTACAAGCAGTACAAGACTGGCCTACCCCCACTACACAAACCCAAGTGAGAGCCTTCTTAGGATTCACGGGGTATTACCGCAATTTTGTGGCAGACTATGGCACCATAGCTGCCCCTCTGACTGCCCTCACAACTCTGAAGAAACCCAAGAAGGTAACTTGGACCGACGAGTGTGAGAAGGCCTTCAATGGCTTAAAAGACTCCTTGTGCCAGGCCCCTGTCCTCAGGGCCCCTGATTATCAAAGACCTTTTATCGTGCAGACGGACGCCTCTGACACTGGGATAGGAGCTGTACTATCGCAAGTAGATGAGAAGGGTAAGGAACACCCTATTGGTTTTATTAGTCGCCAGTTTAAGGACAGAGAGCTCAGATGGTCCACGGTAGAGAAAGAATGTTTCTCTGTTGTGTGGGCCCTAAGGAAGCTGAGGCCCTACCTCTATGGGACCCACTTCACTGTGCAAACTGACCATAAGCCCTTAAAGTGGCTAATAAACATGAAGGGGGAGAATCCAAAGTTGCTTAGGTGGTCCATAAGTCTACAAGGCTTCGACTTCACTATTGAGCATAGGCCAGGTGTCCAACATAGCAATGCTGATGGGTTGTGCAGAATGTTTAACCGACCTGAACAAGAGACTCATCCAGGGGTGGATTAGTTCCCCCTGTCCATAGTCTGGGAGGGGCGAGTGTTAGGAAAGATTTCGTAATTGTAGGTAATTTTCCTTCCATGTGGCAACCCCTAAACTTTTTGCTGTTGTTTTTCACCTTGTTCTCGACTTTGCCAGAGAAGTGCAGCCTTCTGCCGCACTCCTCTGGGCTTTCGCTCCTTTCTTACGGGGAAACTGTCATGCCCTTAAGACAGTCAGTACCAGGAAACGCTCGTTTCTGTAGTTTCTTTTATCATGTTGCGGCTTTCGTGCAACATGACACAAGAGGGCACTGTAAGATAAGTTACTGCTCTCTTGGGTCTCTAGCCTTCTACAGGCCCTAGATACTCTTCCAGGATTGTAACTGATCGGTGCAAGTGATTCACGGACGGGAATGGTGGCAGCGATCGTTTATTGTGTTTTGAGCTCCTTTTAGTGTTCTAAGCGCGTTTCTCGCGCTTAACCCAAAATGGTGGCCTAGTGCCCAAAATGGCCAGACCACGAGGCTCCTTTGTCCTGTCCGCTGACCATCTTGCTCCCTTCACCTTCCCCAGGTCGAGCCGACCTAGGGCCTTCCTTATTTGGGCATGTACTTTCCCGCGAAACACAGATGCTTTCGCGGGCTTCTACATGTCTTGTGTATGCCTCCAGGATGTGGTCTGGGATGTCTGGTCCCAATACACATCCTGGGTGCCAGAGAGTCTAGGGTGGTGTGAATGCCTGGGACCACCGTGGTCCGTGATAGGTCCACGAATGGTGTGAGTGTTGATGAGCGGATCTCCCATTGGGTCCCCTCCATTTTGGCGCGAAGGGAACCGTGGATAAGAGGGGGCTGGAAACACCACTACCATGTCGATCTCCTGAGTTCTCACGAACGAAGGAATACAGGAGCCAAGTATCCTGCAACCAAGAGGCTGAACCGAGGAATCGCTGGTGACCCGCTGAAGGACTGCTCCTCTGCACTGCTGTCGCCTTGTGAAACCCTTTTCACCTTTGATCGAACCAGAAGGCCTGTACTGGTACTTCGACCCTTGGAATAGCGGGGACAGCTATTCTCGGCATCTTCACCATCTCCTGCTAGTAAGCCTTCGGAAGCGTCTCTGGGCCATCCAGCAGACTGACCAGCCTACACAGGAGTCTTGCTCTGTAACCGCCGCCAGGTTGTGTAGTATATCGAGTCCTTGTCACTCTCACATGATTCGTACACTTGGCGTTCCCAGGTCTGAAGTGACTAGTGTACATTTGGCTCAGATACACACCGCCGCTCCGTTGCCCTGCTGTGGTAACAAACTGTGCGGGTTCCTTCGTTTGGGACGTCTTTTACTCAACTCTGCTGCTGCAGACTCAACACGACGACGAGACATTGAGATATCACATCTCATGCTATAGGAAGGGTCTCAGGATTGGAATGGGAAGGACTTGGATATCACATCTCATGCTATAGGCAGGGTCTCAGGTTTGGAAAGGGAAGGAGTTGGATATCACATTTCATTTTAGAGGTAGGATCTCAGGTTTGGTATTAGAGGCATTGAGATATCACATCTCATGCTATCAGAAGGGTCTCAGGATTGGAATGGGAAGGAGTTGGATATCACATCTCATGTTATAGGAAGGATCTCAGGTTTGGTATTAGAAGCATTGAGATATCACATCTCATGCTATCGGAAGTATCTCAGGTTTGGTATTAGAGGCATTGAGATATCACATCTCATGCTATCATAAGGGTCTCAGGATTGGAATGGGAAGGAGTTGGATATCACATCTCATGCTAAAGGGAGGGTCTCAGGTTTGGAAGGGGAAGGAATTGAATATCACATCACATGTTATAGGAAGGATCTCAGGTTTGGTATTAGAGGCATTGAGATATCACATCTCATGCTATCGGAAGGGTCTCAGGATTGGAATGGGAAGGAGTTGGATATCACATCTCATGTTATAGGAAGAGTCTCAGGTTTGGTATAAGCATTGAGATATCACATCTCTGCAATCGGAAGTGTCTCAGGATTGGAACGGGAAGGAGTTGGATATCCCATCTCATGTTATAGGACTGGTCTCAGGTTTGGTATTAGAAGCATTGAGATATCACATTGCATGCTGTAGGAAGGCTCTCAGGTTTGGAATGGGAAGGAATTGGATATCACATCTCATGTCATAGGAAGGATCTCAGGTTTGGTATTAGAAGCATTGAGATATCACATCTCATGCTATAGGAATGGTCTCAGGATTGGAATGGGAAGGAGTTGGATATTACATTCTTGCTATGGGAAGGGTCTCATGTTTGGAATTGGAAGGAGTTGGATATCACATATGCTATAGGAAGGGTCTCAGGTTTGGAATGGGAAGGAGTTGGATATCACATCTCATGTTATAGGAAGGGTCTCAGGTTTGGTATAAGCATTGAGATATCACATCTCTGCTATCGGAAGTGTCTCAGGATTGGAATGGGAAGGAGTTGGATATCCCATCTCATGTTATAGGACAGGTCTCAGGTTTGTTATTAGAATCATTGAGATATCATATTGCATGCTATAGGAAGGGTCTTAGGATTGGAATGGGAAGGACTTGGATATCACATCTCATGCTATAGGTAGGCTCTCAGGTTTGGAAAGGGAAGGAGTTGGATATCACATTTCATGTTAGAGGAAGGATCTCAGGTTTGGTATTAGAGGCATTGAGATATCACATCTCATGCTATAGGAAGGGTCTCAGGATTGGAATGGGAAGAAGTTGGATATCACATATCATGCTATAGGAAGGGTCTCAGGTTTGGTATAAGCATTGAGATATCACATCTCATGCTATAGGAAGGGTCTCAGGATTGGAATGGGAAGGATATGTATATGACATCTCATGACATAAGAAGGGTCTCAGGTTTGGTATAAGCATTGAGATATCACATCTCTGCTTTTGGAAGGGTCTCAGGATTGGAATGGGAAGGAGTTGGATATCCCATCTCATGTTATAGGAAGAGTCTCAGGTTTGGTATTAGAAGCATTGAGATATCACATATCATGCTATAGGGAGGGTCTCAAGTTTGATATTAGAAGCATTGAGATATCACATCTCATGCTATAGGAAGGGTCTCAGGATTGGAATGGAAGGAGTTGGATATCACATCTCATGTTATAGGAAGGATCTCAGGTTTGGTATTAGAAGCATTGAGACATCACATCTCATGCTATAGGAAGGGACTCAGGATTGTAATGGGAAGGAGTTGGATATCACATCTCATGCTATATGAAGGGTCTCAGGTTTGGTATAAGCATTGAGATATCACATCTCATGCTATGGGAAGGGTCTCAGGATTGGAATGGGAAGGAGTTGTATATGACATCTCATGCAGTAGGAAGGGTCTCAGGTTTGGTTTAAGCATTGAGATATCACATCTCAGCTATCGGAAGGGTCTCAGGATTGGAATGGGAAGGGGTTGGATATCCCATCTCTAGGACGGGTCTCAGGTTTGTTATTAGAATCATTGAGATATCATATTGCATGCTATAGGAAGGGTCTCAGGATTGGAATGGGAAGGACTTGGATATCACATCTCATGCTATAGGAAGGGTCTCAGGTTTGGTATAAGCATTGAGATATCACATCTCATGCTATAGGAAGGGTCTCAGGATTGGAATGGGAAGGATATGTATATGACATCTCATGCCATAGGAAGGGTCTCAGGTTTGGTATAAGCATTGAGATATCGCATCTCTGCTTTTGGAAGGGTCTCAGGATTGGAATGGGAAGGAGTTGGATATCCCATCTCATGTTATAGGAAGAGTCTCAGGTTTGGTATTAGATTCATTGAGATATCATATTGCATGCTATAGGAAGGGTCTAAGGATTGGAATGGGAAGGACTTGGATATCACATCTCATGCTATAGGAAGGGTCTCAGGTTTGGTATAAGCATTGAGATATCACATCTCATGCTATAGGAAGGGTCTTAGGATTGGAATGGGAAGGATATGTATATGACATCTCATGCCATAGGAAGGGTCTCAGGTTTGGTATAAGCATTGAGATATCACATCTCTGCTTTTGGAAGGGTCTCAGGATTGGAATGGGAAGGAGTTGGATATCCCATCTCATGTTATAGGAATAGTCTCAGGTTTGGTATTAGAAGCATTGAGATATCACATCTCATGCTATAGGAAGTGTCTCAGGATTGGAATGGGAAGGACTTGGATATCACATCTCATGCTATAGGGAGGGTCTCAGGTTTGATATTAGAAGCATTGAGATATCACATCTCATGCTATAGGAAGGGTCTCAGGATTGGAATGGAAGGAGTTGGATATCACATCTCATGTTATAGGAAGGATCTCAGGTTTGGTATTAGAAGAATTGAGACATCACATCTCATGCTATAGGAAGGGTCTCAGGATTGTAATGGGAAGGAGTTGGATTTCACATCTCATGCTATATGAAGGGTCTCAGGTTGGTATAAGCATTGAGATATCACATCTCATGCTATAGGAAGGGTCTCAGGATTGGAATGGGAAGGAGTTGGATATCACATCTCATGCTACAGGAAGGGTCTCAGGTTTGGTATAAACAGTGAGATATCACATCTCTACTATCGGAAGGGTCTCAGGATTGGAATGGGAAGGAGTTGGATATCCCATCTCATGTTATAGGAAGAGTCTCAGGTTTGGTATTAGAAGCATTGAGATATCTCATCTCATGCTATAGGAAGGGTCTCAGGATTGGAATGCAAAGGAGTTGGATATCACATCTCATGCTATAGGAAGGGTCTCAGGTTTGGTATAAGCAGTGAGATATCACATCTCATGCTATAGGAAGTGTCTCAGGATTGGAATGGGAAGAAGTTGGATATTACATCTCATGTTATAGGAAGGATCTCAGGTTTGGTATAAGCATTGAGATATCACATCTCTGTTATCGGAAGGGTCTCAGGATTGGAATGGGAAGGAGTTGGATATTCCCATCTCATGTTATAGGAAGGGTCTCAGGATTGGAATGGGAAGGACTTGGATACCACATCTCATGCTATAGGGAGGGTCTCAAGTTTGATATTAGAAGCATTGAGATATCACATCTCATGATATCGGAAGGGTCTCAGGATTGGAATGGGAAGGAGTTGGATATCACATCTCATGATAAAGGAAGGGTCTAAGGTTTGGAAGGGGAAGGATTTGGATATCACATCTCATGTTATAGGATGGGTCTCAGGTTTGGTATTAGAAGCATTGAGATATCAAGTCTCATGGTATAGGAAGGGTCTCAGAATTGGAATGGGAAGGAGTTGGATATCACATCTCAAGCTATAGGAAGGGTCTCAGGATTTGAATGGGAAGGAGTTTGATATCACATCTCATGCCATAGTATGGGTCTCAGGTTTGGTAGAAGCATTGGGATATCACATCTCATGCTATCGGAAGGGTATCAGGATTGGATTTGGAAGGAGTTGGATATCACATCTCATGTTATAGGAAGGGTCTCAGGTTTGGTATAAGCATTGAGATATCACATCTCTGCTATCGGAAGTGTCTCAGGATTGGAATGGGAAGGAGTTGGATATCCCATCTCATGTTATAGGACGGGTCTCAGGTTTGCTATTAGAATCATTGAGATATCATATTGCATGCTGTAGGAAGGGTCTAAGGATTGGAATGGGAAGGACTTGGATATCACATCTCAAGCTATAGGTAGGCTCTAAGGTTTGAAAAGGGAAGGTGTTGGATATCACATTTCATGTTAGAGGAAGGATCTCAGGTTTGGTATTAGAGGCATTGAGATATCACATCTCATGCTATAGGAAGGGTCTCAGGATTGGAATGGGAGGGAGTTGGATATCACATCTCATGCTATAGGAAGGGTCTCAGGTTTGGTATAAGCATTGAGATATCACATCTCATGCTATAGGAAGGGTCTCAGGATTGGAATGGGAAGGATATGTATATGACATCTCATGCCATAGGAAGGGTCTCAGGTTTGGTATAAGCATTGAGATATCACATCTCTGCTTTTGGAAGGGTCTCAGGATTGGAATGGGAAGGAGTTGGATATCCCATCTCATGTTAGAGAAAGAGTCTCCGGTTTGGTATTAGAAGCATTGAGATATCACATCTCATGCTATAGGAAGTGTCTCAGGATTGGAATGTGAAGGACTTGGATATCACATCTCATGCTATAGGGAGGGTCTCAAGTTTGATATTAGAAGCATTGAGATATCACATCTCATGCTATAGGAAGGGACTCAGGATTGGAATGGGAAGGTGTTGGATATCACATCTCATGCTATAGGAAGGGTATCAGGTTTGGTATAAGCAGTGAGATATCACATCTCATGCTATAGGAAGTGTCTCAGGATTGGAATGGGAAGGAGTTGGATATCACACCTCATGTTATAGGAAGGATCTCAGGTTTGGTATAAGCATTGAGATATCACATCTCTGCTATCGGAAGGGTCTCAGGATTGGAATGGAAGGAGTTGGATATTCCCATCTCATTTTATAGGAAGGGTATATCAGGTCTTAGCATGAGATGTGATATCCAGCTCCTTCCATTCCAATCCTGAGACCCTTCTGATAGCATGAGATGTGATATCTCAATGCTTCTAATATCAATACTGAGACCCTCCCTATAGCATGAGATGTGATATCTAAGTCCTTCCCATTCCAATCCTGAGACCCTTCCGATAGCAGAGATGTGATATCTCAATGCTTATACCAAACCTGAGACCCTTCCTATAGCACGAGATGTGATATCCAACTCCTTCCCATTCCAATCCTGAGACCCTTCCTATAGCATGAGATGTGATATCTCCATGCTTCTACCAAAACTGAGACCCTTCCTTTAGCATGAGATGTGATATCCAACTCCTTCCCATTCCAATCCTGAGACCCTTCCTATAGCATGAGATGTGATATCTCAATGCTTCTAATACCAAACCTGAGATCCTTCCTATAACATGAGATGTGATATCCAACTCCTTCCCATTCCAATCCTGAGACCCTTCCTATAGCATGAGATGTGATATCTCAATGCTTCTAATACCAAACCTGAGATCCTTCCGATAGCATGAGATGTGATATCTCAATGCTTCTAATACCAAACCTGAGACCCTCCCTTTAGCATGAGATGTGATATCCAATTCCTTCCCATTCCAATCCTGATACCCTTCTGATAGCATGAGATGTGATATCTCAATGCCTCTAATACCAAACCTGAGATCCTACCTCTAACATGAAATGTGATATCCAACTCCTTCTCTTTCCAAACCTGAGAGCCTTCCTACAGCATGAGATGTGATATCCAAGTCCTTCCCATTCCAATCCTGAGACCCTTCCTATAACATGAGATGTGATTTCCAACTCCTTCCCATTCCAACCTGAGACCCTTCCTATAGCATGAGATGGGATATCCAACTCCTTCCAAATCTAATCCTGATATCCTTCCGATAGCATGAGATGTGATATCCCAATGCTTCTACAAAACCTGAGACCCATACCATGGCATGAGATGTGATATCAAACTCCCGTTCTATACCATGAGACTTGATATCTCAATGCTTCTAATACCAAACCTGAGACCAGTCCAATAACATGAGATGTGATATCCAAATCCTTCCCCTTCCAAACCTTAGACCCTTCCTTTATCATGAGATGTGATATCCAACTCCTTCCCATTCCACTCCTGAGACCCTTCCTATAGCATGAGATGTGATATCTCAATGCTTCTAATACCAAACCTGAGACCCTTCCTATAACATGAGATGTGATATCCAAGTCCTTCCCATTCCAATCCTGAGACCCTTCCTATAGCATCAGATGTCATATCTCAATGCTTCTAATACCAAACATGAGACCCTTCCTATAACATGAATTGTGATATCCAAGACCTTCCCATTCCAATCTTGAGACCTTTCCAATAGCAGAGATGTGATATCTCAATGCTTATACCAAACCTGAGATCATTCCTATGACATGAGATGTGATATCTAAATCCTTCTCATTCCAAACCTGAGACCCTTCCTACAGCATGTGATGTGATATCTCAATGCTTCTAATATCAAAACTGAGACCCGTCCTATAACATGAGATGGGATATCCAACTCCTTCCCGTTCCAAACCTGATACCCTTCCTATAGCATGAGATGTGATATCCAATTCCTTCCCATCCCAATCCTGAGACACCTCCGATAGCAGAGATGTGAAATCTCAATGCTTATACCAAACCTGAGACTCTTACTATAACATGAGATGTGATATCTAACTCCTTCCCGTTCCAAACCTGAGACCCTTCCTATAGCATGAGATGCGATATCCAACTCCTTCCCATTCCAATCCTGAGACCCTTCCCATAGCATGAGATGTGATATCTCAATGCTTCTAATACCAAACCTGTGATCCTTCCTATAACAAGAGATGTGATATCCAAATCCTTCCCCTTCCATTCCTGAGACCCTCCCTTTAGCATGAGATGTGATATCCAACTCCTTCCCATTCCAATCCTGAGACCCTTCTGATAGCATGAGATGTGATATCTCAATGCCTCTAATACCAAACCTGAGATCCTACATCTAACATGAAATGTGATATCCAACTCCTTCCCTTTCCAAACGTGAGACCCTCCCTATAGAATGAGATGTGATATCCAAGTCCTTCCCATTCCAATCCTGAGACCCTTCCTATAGCATGAGATGTGGTATTTCAATGCTTCTAATACCAAACCTGAGACCCTTCCTATAATGTAAGATGGGATATCCAACTCCTTCCCATTCCAATCCTGAGACCCTTCCAATAGCATGAGATGTGATATCCAACTCCTTCCCATTCCAATCCTGAGACCCTTCCTATAACATGAGATGTGATATCTCAATGCTTATACCAAACCTGAGACCCTTCCTATAGCACGAGATGTGATATCCAACTCCTTCCCATTCCAATCCTGAGACCCTTCCTATAGCATGAGATGTGATATCTCCATGCTTCTACCAAAACTGAGACCCTTCCTTTAGCATGAGATGTGATATCCAACTCCTTCCCATTCCAATCCTGAGACCCTTCCTATAGCATGAGATGTGATATCTCAATGCTTCTAATACCAAACCTGAGATCCTTCCTATAACATGAGATGTGATATCCAACTCCTTCCCATTCCAATCCTGAGACCCTTCCTATAGCATGAGATGTGATATCTCAATGCTTCTAATACCAAACCTGAGATCCTTCCGATAGCATGAGATGTGATATCTCAATGCTTCTAATACCAAACCTGAGACCCTCCCTTTAGCATGAGATGTGATATCCAATTCCTTCCCATTCCAATCCTGATACCCTTCTGATAGCATGAGATGTGATATCTCAATGCCTCTAATACCAAACCTGAGATCCTACCTCTAACATGAAATGTGATATCCAACTCCTTCTCTTTCCAAACCTGAGAGCCTTCCTACAGCATGAGATGTGATATCCAAGTCCTTCCCATTCCAATCCTGAGACCCTTCCTATAACATGAGATGTGATTTCCAACTCCTTCCCATTCCAACCTGAGACCCTTCCTATAGCATGAGATGGGATATCCAACTCCTTCCAAATCTAATCCTGATATCCTTCCGATAGCATGAGATGTGATATCCCAATGCTTCTACAAAACCTGAGACCCATACCATGGCATGAGATGTGATATCAAACTCCCGTTCTATACCATGAGACTTGATATCTCAATGCTTCTAATACCAAACCTGAGACCAGTCCAATAACATGAGATGTGATATCCAAATCCTTCCCCTTCCAAACCTTAGACCCTTCCTTTATCATGAGATGTGATATCCAACTCCTTCCCATTCCACTCCTGAGACCCTTCCTATAGCATGAGATGTGATATCTCAATGCTTCTAATACCAAACCTGAGACCCTTCCTATAACATGAGATGTGATATCCAAGTCCTTCCCATTCCAATCCTGAGACCCTTCCTATAGCATCAGATGTCATATCTCAATGCTTCTAATACCAAACATGAGACCCTTCCTATAACATGAATTGTGATATCCAAGACCTTCCCATTCCAATCTTGAGACCTTTCCAATAGCAGAGATGTGATATCTCAATGCTTATACCAAACCTGAGATCATTCCTATGACATGAGATGTGATATCTAAATCCTTCTCATTCCAAACCTGAGACCCTTCCTACAGCATGTGATGTGATATCTCAATGCTTCTAATATCAAAACTGAGACCCGTCCTATAACATGAGATGGGATATCCAACTCCTTCCCGTTCCAAACCTGATACCCTTCCTATAGCATGAGATGTGATATCCAATTCCTTCCCATCCCAATCCTGAGACACCTCCGATAGCAGAGATGTGAAATCTCAATGCTTATACCAAACCTGAGACTCTTACTATAACATGAGATGTGATATCTAACTCCTTCCCGTTCCAAACCTGAGACCCTTCCTATAGCATGAGATGCGATATCCAACTCCTTCCCATTCCAATCCTGAGACCCTTCCCATAGCATGAGATGTGATATCTCAATGCTTCTAATACCAAACCTGTGATCCTTCCTATAACAAGAGATGTGATATCCAAATCCTTCCCCTTCCATTCCTGAGACCCTCCCTTTAGCATGAGATGTGATATCCAACTCCTTCCCATTCCAATCCTGAGACCCTTCTGATAGCATGAGATGTGATATCTCAATGCCTCTAATACCAAACCTGAGATCCTACATCTAACATGAAATGTGATATCCAACTCCTTCCCTTTCCAAACGTGAGACCCTCCCTATAGAATGAGATGTGATATCCAAGTCCTTCCCATTCCAATCCTGAGACCCTTCCTATAGCATGAGATGTGGTATTTCAATGCTTCTAATACCAAACCTGAGACCCTTCCTATAACGTAAGATGGGATATCCAACTCCTTCCCATTCCAATCCTGAGACCCTTCCAATAGCATGAGATGTGATATCCAACTCCTTCCCATTCCAATCCTGAGACCCTTCCTATAACATGAGATGTTATGTCTCAATGCTTCTAATACCAAACCTGAGATCCTTCCTATGGCATGAGATGTCATATAAAACTCCTTCCCATTCCAATCCTGAGACCCTTCCCATAGCATGAGATGTGATATCGAACTCCTTCCCATTCCAATCCTGCGACCCTTCCTATAGCATGAGATTTGATATCTCAATGCTTCTAATACCAAACCTGAGATCCTTCCGATAGCATGAGATGTGATATCTGAATGCTTCTAATACCAAACCTGAGATCATTCCTATAACACAAGATGTAATATCCAAATCCTTCCCCTTCCAAACCTGAGACCCTCCCTTTAGCATGAGATGTGATATCCAACTACTTCCCATTCCAATCCTGAGACCCTTCCTATAGCATGAGATGTGATGTCTCAATGCTTCTAATACCAAACCTGAGATCCTTCCTATAACATGAGATGTGATATCCAACTCCTTCACATTCCAATCCTGAGACACTTCCTATAGCATGAGAAGTGATATCTCCATACTTATACCAAACCTGAGACCCTTCCTATAGCATGAGATGTGATATCCAAATCCTTCCCATTCCAATCCTGAGACCCTTCCTATAGCATGAGATGTGATATCTCAATGCTTATACCAAACCTGAGAGCCTACCTATAGCATGAGATGTGATATCCAAATCCTTCCCGTTCCAAACCTGAGACCCTTCCTATAGCATATGTGATATCCAACTCCTTCCCATTCCAAACATGAGACCCTTCCTATAGCAAGAATGTAATATCCAACTCCTACCCATTCCAATCCTGAGACCATTCCTATAGCATGAGATGTGATATCTCAATGCTTCTAATACCAAACCTGAGATACTTCCTATGACATGAGATGTGATATCCAATTCCTTCCCATTCCAAACCTGAGATCCTTCCTACAGCATGCGATGTGATATCTCAATGCTTCTAATACCAAACCTGAGACCCGTCCTATAACATGAGATGGGATATCCAACTCCTTCCCGTTCCAAACCTGATACCCTTCCTATAGCATGAGATGTGATATCCAACTCCTTCCCATCCCAATCCTGAGACACCTCCGATAGCAGAGATGTGATATCTCAATGCTTATACCAAACCTGAGACTCTTCCTATAACATGAGATATGATATCCAACTCCTTCCCGTTCCAAATCTGAGACCCTTCCTATAGCATGAGATGTGATATCCAACTCCTTCCCATTCCAATCCTGAGACCCTTCTGATAGCATGAGATGTGATATTTCAATGCTTCTAATACCAAACCTGTGATCCTTCCTATAGCATGGGATGTGATATCCAACTCCTTCCAATTCCAATCCTGAGACCCTTCCTACAGCATGAGATGTGATATCTCAATGCTTCTAATACCAAACCTGAGACCCTTCCTATAACATGAGATGGGAATATCCAACTCCTTCCCATTCCAATCCTGAGACCCTTCCGATAGCAGAGATGTGATATCTCAATGCTTATACCAAACCTGAGATCCTTCCTATAACATGAGATGTGATATCCAACTCCTTCCCATTCCAATCATGAGACCCTTCCTATAGCATGAGATGTGATATCTCACTGCTTATACCAAACCTGAGACCCTTCCTATAGCATGAGATGTGATATCCAACTCCTTCCCATTCCGATCCTGAGACCCTTCCTATAGCATGAGATGTGATATCTCAATGCTTCTAATATCAAACTTTAGACCCTCCCTATAGCATGAGATGTGATATCCAAGTCCTTCCCATTCCAATCCTGAGACACTTCCTATAGCATGATATGTGATATCCAATGCTTCTAATACCAAACCTGAGACTCTTCCTATAACATGAGATGGGATATCCAACTCCTTCCCATTCCAATCCTGAGACCCTTCCGATAGCAGAGATGTGATATCTCAATGCTTATACGAAACCTGAGACCCTTCCTACGGCATGAGATGTCATATACAACTCCTTCCCATTCCAATCCTGAGACCCTTCCTATAGCATGAGATGTGATATCTCAATGCTTATACCAAACCTGAGACCCTTCCTATAGCATGAGATGTGATATCCAACTCCTTCCCATTCCAATCCTGAGACCCTTCCTATAGCATGAGATGTGATGTCTCAATGCTTCTAATACCAAACCTGAGACCCTCCCTTTAGCATGAGATGTGATATCCAATTCCTTCCCATTCCAATCCTGATACCCTTCTGATAGCATGAGATGTGATATCTCAATGCCTCTAATACCAAACCTGAGATCCTACCTCTAACATGAAATGTGATATCCAACTCCTTCTCTTTCCAAACCTGAGAGCCTTCCTACAGCATGAGATGTGATATCCAAGTCCTTCCCATTCCAATCCTGAGACCCTTCCTATAACATGAGATGTGATTTCCAACTCCTTCCCATTCCAACCTGAGACCCTTCCTATAGCATGAGATGGGAGATCCAACTCCTTCCAAATCTAATCCTCATATCCTTCCGATAGCATGAGATGTGATATCCCAATGCTTCTACAAAACCTGAGACCCATACCATGGCATGAGATGTGATATCAAACTCCCGTTCTATACCATGAGACTTGATATCTCAATGCTTCTAATACCAAACCTGAGACCAGTCCAATAACATGAGATGTGATATCCAAATCCTTCCCCTTCCAAACCTTAGACCCTTCCTTTATCATGAGATGTGATATCCAACTCCTTCCCATTCCACTCCTGAGACCCTTCCTATAGCATGAGATGTGATATCTCAATGCTTCTAATACCAAACCTGAGACCCTTCCTATAACATGAGATGTGATATCCAAGTCCTTCCCATTCCAATCCTGAGACCTTTCCAATAGCAGAGATGTGATATCTCAATGCTTATACCAAACCTGAGATCATTCCTATGACATGAGATGTGATATCTAAATCCTTCTCATTCCAAACCTGAGACCCTTCTTACAGCATGTGATGTGATATCTCAATGCTTCTAATATCAAAACTGAGACCCGTCATATAACATGAGATGGGATATCCAACTCCTTCCCGTTCCAAACCTGATACCCTTCCTATAGCATGAGATGTGATATCCAATTCCTTCCCATCCCAATCCTGAGACACCTCCGATAGCAGAGATGTGAAATCTCAATACTTATACCAAACCTGAGACTCTTACTATAACATGAGATGTGATATCTAACTCCTTCCCATTCCAATCCTGAGACCCTTCCCATAGCATGAGATGTGATATCTCAATGCTTCTAATACCAAACCTGTGATCCTTCCTATAACAAGAGATGTGATATCCAAATCCTTCCCCTTCCAAATCTGAGACCCTCCCTTTAGCATGAGATGTGATATCTCAATGTCTCTAATACCAAACCTGAGATCCTTCCGATAGCATGAGATGTGATATCTCAATGCTTCTAATACCAAACCTGAGATCCTTCCTATAACATGAGATGTGATATCCAAATCCTTCCCCTTCCATTCCTGAGACCCTCCCTTTAGCATGAGATGTGATATCCAACTCCTTCCCATTCCAATCCTGAGACCCTTCTGATAGCATGAGATGTGATATCTCAATGCCTCTAATACCAAACCTGAGATCCTACATCTAACATGAAATGTGATATCCAACTCCTTCCCTTTCCAAACGTGAGACCCTCCCTATAGAATGAGATGTGATATCCAAGTCCTTCCCATTCCAATCCTGAGACCCTTCCTATAGCATGAGATGTGATATTTCAATGCTTCTAATACCAAACCTGAGACCCTTCCTATAACGTAAGATGGGATATCCAACTCCTTCCCATTCCAATCCTGAGACCCTTCCAATAGCATGAGATGTGATATCCAACTCCTTCCCATTCCAATCCTGAGACCCTTCCTATAACATGAGATGTTATGTCTCAATGCTTCTAATACCAAACCTGAGATCCTTCCTATGGCATGAGATGTCATATAAAACTCCTTCCCATTCCAATCCTGAGACCCTTCCCATAGCATGAGATGTGATATCGAACTCCTTCCCATTCCAATCCTGCGACCCTTCCTATAGCATGAGATTTGATATCTCAATGCTTCTAATACCAAACCTGAGATCCTTCCGATAGCATGAGATGTGATATCTGAATGCTTCTAATACCAAACCTGAGATCATTCCTATAACACAAGATGTAATATCCAAATCCTTCCCCTTCCAAACCTGAGACCCTCCCTTTAGCATGAGATGTGATATCCAACTACTTCCCATTCCAATCCTGAGACCCTTCCTATAGCATGAGATGTGATGTCTCAATGCTTCTAATACCAAACCTGAGATCCTTCCTATAACATGAGATGTGATATCCAACTCCTTCCCATTCCAATCCTGAGACACTTCCTATAGCATGAGAAGTGATATCTCCATACTTATACCAAACCTGAGACCCTTCCTATAGCATGAGATGTGATATCCAAATCCTTCCCATTCCAATCCTGAGACCCTTCCTATAGCATGAGATGTGATATCTCAATGCTTATACCAAACCTGAGAGCCTACCTATAGCATGAGATGTGATATCCAACTCCTTCCCGTTCCAAACCTGAGACCCTTCCTATAGCATATGTGATATCCAACTCCTTCCCATTCCAAACATGAGACCCTTCCTATAGCAAGAATGTAATATCCAACTCCTACCCATTCCAATCCTGAGACCATTCCTATAGCATGAGATGTGATATCTCAATGCTTCTAATACCAAACCTGAGATACTTCCTATGACATGAGATGTGATATCCAATTCCTTCCCATTCCAAACCTGAGATCCTTCCTACAGCATGCGATGTGATATCTCAATGCTTCTAATACCAAACCTGAGACCCGTCCTATAACATGAGATGGGATATCCAACTCCTTCCCGTTCCAAACCTGATACCCTTCCTATAGCATGAGATGTGATATCCAACTCCTTCCCATCCCAATCCTGAGACACCTCCGATAGCAGAGATGTGATATCTCAATGCTTATACCAAACCTGAGACTCTTCCTATAACATGAGATATGATATCCAACTCCTTCCCGTTCCAAATCTGAGACCCTTCCTATAGCATGAGATGTGATATCCAACTCCTTCCCATTCCAATCCTGAGACCCTTCTGATAGCATGAGATGTGATATTTCAATGCTTCTAATACCAAACCTGTGATCCTTCCTATAGCATGGGATGTGATATCCAACTCCTTCCAATTCCAATCCTGAGACCCTTCCTACAGCATGAGATGTGATATCTCAATGCTTCTAATACCAAACCTGAGACCCTTCCTATAACATGAGATGGGAATATCCAACTCCTTCCCATTCCAATCCTGAGACCCTTCCGATAGCAGAGATGTGATATCTCAATGCTTATACCAAACCTGAGATCCTTCCTATAACATGAGATGTGATATCCAACTCCTTCCCATTCCAATCATGAGACCCTTCCTATAGCATGAGATGTGATATCTCACTGCTTATACCAAACCTGAGACCCTTCCTATAGCATGAGATGTGATATCCAACTCCTTCCCATTCCGATCCTGAGACCCTTCCTATAGCATGAGATGTGATATCTCAATGCTTCTAATATCAAACTTTAGACCCTCCCTATAGCATGAGATGTGATATCCAAGTCCTTCCCATTCCAATCCTGAGACACTTCCTATAGCATGATATGTGATATCCAATGCTTCTAATACCAAACCTGAGACTCTTCCTATAACATGAGATGGGATATCCAAATCCTTCCCATTCCAATCCTGAGACCCTTCCGATAGCAGAGATGTGATATCTCAATGCTTATACGAAACCTGAGACCCTTCCTACGGCATGAGATGTCATATACAACTCCTTCCCATTCCAATCCTGAGACCCTTCCTATAGCATGAGATGTGATATCTCAATGCTTATACCAAACCTGAGACCCTTCCTATAGCATGAGATGTGATATCCAACTCCTTCCCATTCCAATCCTGAGACCCTTCCTATAGCATGAGATGTGATGTCTCAATGCTTCTAATACCAAACCCGAGACCCTCCCTTTAGCATGAGATGTGATATCCAATTCCTTCCCATTCCAATCCTGATACCCTTCTGATAGCATGAGATGTGATATCTCAATGCCTCTAATACCAAACCTGAGATCCTACCTCTAACATGAAATGTGATATCCAACTCCTTCTCTTTCCAAACCTGAGAGCCTTCCTACAGCATGAGATGTGATATCCAAGTCCTTCCCATTCCAATCCTGAGACCCTTCCTATAACATGAGATGTGATTTCCAACTCCTTCCCATTCCAACCTGAGACCCTTCCTATAGCATGAGATGGGAGATCCAACTCCTTCCAAATCTAATCCTCATATCCTTCCGATAGCATGAGATGTGATATCCCAATGCTTCTACAAAACCTGAGACCCATACCATGGCATGAGATGTGATATCAAACTCCCGTTCTATACCATGAGACTTGATATCTCAATGCTTCTAATACCAAACCTGAGACCAGTCCAATAACATGAGATGTGATATTCAAATCCTTCCCCTTCCAAACCTTAGACCCTTCCTTTATCATGAGATGTGATATCCAACTCCTTCCCATTCCACTCCTGAGACCCTTCCTATAGCATGAGATGTGATATCTCAATGCTTCTAATACCAAACCTGAGACCCTTCCTATAACATGAGATGTGATATCCAAGTCCTTCCAATTCCAATCCTGAGACCCTTCCTATAGCATGAGATGTCATATCTCAATGCTTCTAATACCAAACCTGAGACCCTTCCTATAACATGAATTGTGATATCCAAGTCCTTCCCATTCCAATCTTGAGACCTTTCCAATAGCAGAGATGTGATATCTCAATGCTTATACCAAACCTGAGATCATTCCTATGACATGAGATGTGATATCTAAATCCTTCTCATTCCAAACCTGAGACCCTTCCTACAGCATGTGATGTGATATCTCAATGCTTCTAATATCAAAACTGAGACCCGTCCTATAACATGAGATGGGATATCCAACTCCTTCCCGTTCCAAACCTGATACCCTTCCTATAGCATGAGATGTGATATCCAATTCCTTCCCATCCCAATCCTGAGACACCTCCGATAGCAGAGATGTGAAATCTCAATGCTTATACCAAACCTGAGACTCTTACTATAACATGAGATGTGATATCTAACTCCTTCCCGTTCCAAACCTGAGACCCTTCCTATAGCATGAGATGCGATATCCAACTCCTTCCCATTCCAATCCTGAGACCCTTCCCATAGCATGAGATGTGATATCTCAATGCTTCTAATACCAAACCTGTGATCCTTCCTATAACAAGAGATGTGATATCCAAATCCTTCCCCGCCCAAATCTGAGACCCTCCCTTTAGCATGAGATGTGATATCTCAATGCCTCTAATACCAAACCTGAGATCCTTCCGATAGCATGAGATGTGATATCTCAATGCTTCTAATACCAAACCTGAGATCCTTCCTATAACATGAGATGTGATATCCAAATCCTTCCCCTTCCATTCCTGAGACCCTCCCTTTAGCATGAGATGTGATATCCAACTCCTTCCCATTCCAATCCTGAGACCCTTCTGATAGCATGAGATGTGATATCTCAATGCCTCTAATACCAAACCTGAGATCCTACATCTAACATGAAATGTGATATCCAACTCCTTCCCTTTCCAAACGTGAGACCCTCCCTATAGAATGAGATGTGATATCCAAGTCCTTCCCATTCCAATCCTGAGACCCTTCCTATAGCATGAGATGTGATATCTCAATGCTTCTAATACCAAACCTGAGACCCTTCCTATAACGTAAGATGGGATATCCAACTCCTTCCCATTCCAATCCTGAGACCCTTCCTATAACATGAGATGTTATGTCTCAATGCTTCTAATACCAAACCTGAGATCCTTCCTATGGCATGAGATGTCATATAAAACTCCTTCCCATTCCAATCCTGAGACCCTTCCCATAGCATGAGATGTGATATCGAACTCCTTCCCATTCCAATCCTGCAACCCTTCCTATAGCATGAGATTTGATATCTCAATGCTTCTAATACCAAACCTGAGATCCTTCCGATAGCATGGGCCTCATTACGACCCTGGCGCTAAGGGGTCTGCGCCAGCGTTAGCTGCGCGGACCCCTTACCGCCAACTACGAGTTTCTGGAGCGCCATGGTCATTTTTCCGCCCGCTTTTTGCGGGCGGAAAAATCCATGGCGCTCTGGGACCTTGGTGTTAATTACGCCACCGTATTTTACGGTGGCGTAATTAACTCCTTCCCCACTCCCATTGAGCCCTATGGGGCCGAAATGGGAATGGGGAAGGGTAAATGGGTCAATGGGGACTTACCGCCCCGCCGACCTCGGAATGGGGCGGTAAGTCCGCCATCCGCCATGGCGTAAAGGGACTTTGCGCCATGGCCGGAAAGTCCGTCGATGGCGGAAAAAATCCGCCAGGGTCGTAATGAGGGCCCATGAGATGTGATATCTGAATGCTTCTAATACCAAACCTGAGATCATTCCTATAACACAAGATGTAATATCCAAATCCTTCCCCTTCCAAACCTGAGACCCTCCCTTTAGCATGAGATGTGATATCCAACTCCTTCCCATTCCAATCCTGAGACACTTCCTATAGCATGAGAAGTGATATCTCCATGCTTATACCAAACCTGAGACCCTTCCTATAGCATGAGATGTGATATCCAAATCCTTCCCATTCCAATCCTGAGACCCTTCCTATAGCATGAGATGTGATATCTCAATGCTTATACCAAACCTGAGAGCCTACCTATAGCATGAGATGTGATATCCAACTCCTTCCCGTTCCAAACCTGAGACCCTTCCTATAGCATATGTGATATCCAACTCCTTCCCATTCCAAACATGAGACCCTTCCTATAGCAAGAATGTAATATCCAACTCCTACCCATTCCAATCCTGAGACCATTCCTATAGCATGAGATGTGATATCTCAATGCTTCTAATACCAAACCTGAGATACTTCCTATGACATGAGATGTGATATCCAATTCCTTTCCATTCCAAACCTGAGATCCTTCCTACAGCATGCGATGTGATATCTCAATGCTTCTAATACCAAACCTGAGACCCGTCCTATAACATGAGATGGGATATCCAACTCCTTCCCGTTCCAAACCTGATACCCTTCCTATAGCATGAGATGTGATATCCAACTCCTTCCCATCCCAATCCTGAGACACCTCCGATAGCAGAGATGTGATATCTCAATGCTTATACCAAACCTGAGACTCTTCCTATAACATGAGATATGATATCCAACTCCTTCCCGTTCCAAATCTGAGACCCTTCCTATAGCATGAGATGTGATATCCAACTCCTTCCCATTCCAATCCTGAGACCCTTCTGATAGCATGAGATGTGATATTTCAATGGTTCTAATACCAAACCTGTGATCCTTCCTATAGCATGGGATGTGATATCCAACTCCTTCCAATTCCAATCCTGAGACCCTTCCTACAGCATGAGATGTGATATCTCAATGCTTCTAATACCAAACCTGAGACCCTTCCTATAACATGAGATGGGAATATCCAACTCCTTCCCATTCCAATCCTGAGACCCTTCCGATAGCAGAGATGTGATATCTCAATGCTTATACCAAACCTGAGATCCTTCCTACGGCATGAGATGTCATATACAACTCCTTCCCATTCCAATCCTGAGACCCTTCCTATAGCATGAGATGTGATATCTCAATGCTTATACCAAACCTGAGACCCTTCCTATAGCATGAGATGTGATATCCAACTCCTTCCCATTCCAATCCTGAGACCCTTCCTATAGCATGAGATGTGATGTCTCAATGCTTCTAATACCAAACCTGAGACCCTCCCTTTAGCATGAGATGTGATATCCAATTCCTTCCCATTCCAATCCTGATACCCTTCTGATAGCATGAGATGTGATATCTCAATGCCTCTAATACCAAACCTGAGATCCTACCTCTAACATGAAATGTGATATCCAACTCCTTCTCTTTCCAAACCTGAGAGCCTTCCTACAGCATGAGATGTGATATCCAAGTCCTTCCCATTCCAATCCTGAGACCCTTCCTATAACATGAGATGTGATTTCCAACTCCTTCCCATTCCAACCTGAGACCCTTCCTATAGCATGAGATGGGAGATCCAACTCCTTCCAAATTCTAATCCTGATATCCTTCCGATAGCATGAGATGTGATATCCCAATGCTTCTACAAAACCTGAGACCCATACCATGGCATGAGATGTGATATCAAACTCCCGTTCTATACCATGAGACTTGATATCTCAATGCTTCTAATACCAAACCTGAGACCAGTCCAATAACATGAGATGTGATATCCAAATCCTTCCCCTTCCAAACCTTAGACCCTTCCTTTATCATGAGATGTGATATCCAACTCCTTCCCATTCCACTCCTGAGACCCTTCCTATAGCATGAGATGTGATATCTCAATGCTTCTAATACCAAACCTGAGACCCTTCCTATAACATGAGATGTGATATCCAAGTCCTTCTCATTCCAATCCTGAGACCCTTCCTATAGCATGAGATGTCATATCTCAATGCTTCTAATACCAAACCTGAGACCCTTCCTATAACATGAATTGTGATATCCAAGTCCTTCCCATTCCAATCTTGAGACCTTTCCAATAGCAGAGATGTGATATCTCAATGCTTATACCAAACCTGAGATCATTCCTATGACATGAGATTTGATATCTAAATCCTTCTCATTCCAAACCTGAGACCCTTCCTACAGCATGTGATGTGATATCTCAATGCTTCTAGTATCAAAACTGAGACCCGTCCTATAACATGAGATGGGATATCCAACTCCTTCCCGTTCCAAACCTGATACCCTTCCTATAGCATGAGATGTGATATCCAATTCCTTCCCATCCCAATCCTGAGACACCTCCGATAGCAGAGATGTGAAATCTCAATGCTTATACCAAACCTGAGACTCTTACTATAACATGAGATGTGATATCTAACTCCTTCCCGTTCCAAACCTGAGACCCTTCCTATAGCATGAGATGCGATATCCAACTCCTTCCCATTCCAATCCTGAGACCCTTCCCATAGCATGAGATGTGATATCTCAATGCTTCTAATACCAAACCTGAGATCCTTCCTATAACATGAGATGTGATATCCAAATCCTTCCCCTTCCATTCCTGAGACCCTCCCTTTAGCATGAGATGTGATATCCAACTCCTTCCCATTCCAATCCTGAGACCCTTCTGATAGCATGAGATGTGATATCTCAATGCCTCTAATACCAAACCTGAGATCCTACATCTAACATGAAATGTGATATCCAACTCCTTCCCTTTCCAAACGTGAGACCCTCCCTATAGAATGAGATGTGATATCCAAGTCCTTCCCATTCCAATCCTGAGACCCTTCCTATAGCATGAGATGTGATATCTCAATGCTTCTAATACCAAACCTGAGACCCTTCCTATAACGTAAGATGGGATATCCAACTCCTTCCCTTTCCAATCCTGAGACCCTTCCAATAGCATGAGATGTGATATCCAACTCCTTCCCATTCCAATCCTGAGACCCTTCCTATAACATGAGATGTTATGTCTCATTGCTTCTAATACCAAACCTGAGATCCTTCCTATGTCATGAGATGTCATATAAAACTCCTTCCCATTCCAATCCTGAGACCCTTCCCATAGCATGAGATGTGATATCGAACTCCTTCCCATTCCAATCCTGCGACCCTTCCTATAGCATGAGATTTGATATCTCAATGCTTCTAATACCAAACCTGAGATCCTTCCGATAGCATGAGATGTGATATCTGAATGCTTCTAATACCAAACCTGAGATCATTCCTATAACACAAGATGTAATATCCAAATCCTTCCCCTTCCAAACCTGAGACCCTCCCTTTAGCATGAGATGTGATATCCAACTACTTCCCATTCCAATCCTGAGACCCTTCCTATAGCATGAGATGTGATGTCTCAATGCTTCTAATACCAAACCTGAGATCCTTCCTATAACATGAGATGTGATATCCAACTCCTTCCCATTCCAATCCTGAGACACTTCCTATAGCATGAGAAGTGATATCTCCATGCTTATACCAAACCTGAGACCCTTCCTATAGCATGAGATGTGATATCCAAATCCTTCCCATTCCAATCCTGAGACCCTTCTGATAGCATGAGATGTGATATCTCAATGCCTCTAATACCAAACCTGAGATCCTACATCTAACATGAAATGTGATATCCAACTCCTTCCCTTTCCAAACGTGAGACCCTCCCTATAGAATGAGATGTGATATCCAAGTCCTTCCCATTCCAATCCTGAGACCCTTCCTATAGCTTGAGATGTGATATCTCAATGCTTCTAATACCAAACCTGAGACCCTTCCTATAACGTAAGATGGGATATCCAACTCCTTCCCTTTCCAATCCTGAGACCCTTCCAATAGCATGAGATGTGATATCCAACTCCTTCCCATTCCAATCCTGAGACCCTTCCTATAACATGAGATGTTATGTCTCAATGCTTCTAATACCAAACCTGAGACCCTTCCTATAACGTAAGATGGGATATCCAATTCCTTCCCATTCCAATCCTGAGACCCTTCCCATAGCATGAGATGTGATATCGAACTCCTTCCCATTCCAATCCTGCGACCCTTCCTATAGCATGAGATTTGATATCTCAATGCTTCTAATACCAAACCTGAGATCCTTCCGATAGCATGAGATGTGATATCTGAATGCTTCTAATACCAAACCTGAGATCATTCCTATAACACAAGATGTAATATCCAAATCCTTCCCCTTCCAAACCTGAGACCCTCCCTTTAGCATGAGATGTGATATCCAACTACTTCCCATTCCAATCCTGAGACCCTTCCTATAGCATGAGATGTGATGTCTCAATGCTTCTAATACCAAACCTGAGATCCTTCCTATAACATGAGATGTGATATCCAACTCCTTCCCATTCCAATCCTGAGACACTTCCTATAGCATGAGAAGTGATATCTCCATGCTTATACCAAACCTGAGACCCTTCCTATAGCATGAGATGTGATATCCAAATCCTTCCCATTCCAATCCTGAGACTCTTCCTATAGCATGAGATGTGATATCTCAATGCTTATACCAAACCTGAGAGCCTACCTATAGCATGAGATGTGATATCCAACTCCTTCCCGTTCCAAACCTGAGACCCTTCCTATAGCATATGTGATATCCAACTCCTTCCCATTCCAAACATGAGACCCTTCCTATAGCAAGAATGTAATATCCAACTCCTACCCATTCCAATCCTGAGACCATTCCTATAGCATGAGATGTGATATCTCAATGCTTCTAATACCAAACCTGAGATACTTCCTATGACATGAGATGTGATATCCAATTCCTTTCCATTCCAAACCTGAGATCCTTCCTACAGCATGCGATGTGATATCTCAATGCTTCTAATACCAAACCTGAGACCCGTCCTATAACATGAGATGGGATATCCAACTCCTTCCCGTTCCAAACCTGATACCCTTCCTATAGCATGAGATGTGATATCCAACTCCTTCCCATCCCAATCCTGAGACACCTCCGATAGCAGAGATGTGATATCTCAATGCTTATACCAAACCTGAGACTCTTCCTATAACATGAGATATGATATCCAACTCCTTCCCGTTCCAAATCTGAGACCCTTCCTATAGCATGAGATGTGATATCCAACTCCTTCCCATTCCAATCCTGAGACCCTTCTGATAGCATGAGATGTGATATTTCAATGCTTCTAATACCAAACCTATGATCCTTCCTATAGCATGGGATGTGATATCCAACTCCTTCCAATTCCAATCCTGAGACCCTTCCTACAGCATGAGATGTGATATCTCAATGCTTCTAATACCAAACCTGAGACCCTTCCTATAACATGAGATGGGAATATCCAACTCCTTCCCATTCCAATCCTGAGACCCTTCCGATAGCAGAGATGTGATATCTCAATGCTTATACCAAACCTGAGATCCTTCCTATAACATGAGATGTGATATCCAACTCCTTCCCATTCCAATCATGAGACCCTTCCTATAGCATGAGATGTGATATCTCACTGCTTATACCAAACCTGAGACCCTTCCTATAGCATGAGATGTGATATCCAACTCCTTCCCATTCCAATCCTGAGACCCTTCCTATAGCATGAGATGTGATATCTCAATGCTTCTAACATCAAACTTTAGACCCTCCCTATAGCATGAGATGTGATATCCAAGTCCTTCCCATTCCAATCCTGAGACACTTCCTATAGCATGATATGTGATATCCAATGCTTCTAATACCAAACCTGAGACTCTTCCTATAACATGAGATGGGATATCCAACTCTTTCCCATTCCAATCCTGAGACCCTTCCGATAGCAGAGATGTGATATCTCAATGCTTATACGAAACCTGAGACCCTTCCTACGGCATGAGATGTCATATACAACTCCTTCCCATTCCAATCCTGAGACCCTTCCTATAGCATGAGATGTGATATCTCAATGCTTATACCAAACCTGAGACCCTTCCTATAGCATGAGATGTGATATCCAACTCCTTCCCATTCCAATCCTGAGACCCTTCCTATAGCATGAGATGTGATGTCTCAATGCTTCTAATACCAAACCTGAGATCCTTCCTATAACATGAGATGTGATATCCAACTCCTTCCATTCCAATCCTGAGACCCTTCCTATAGCATGAGATGTTATATCTCAATACTTATACCAATCCTGAGACCCTTCCTATAGCATGAGATGTGATACCCAACTCCTTCCCATTCCAATCCTGAGACGCTTCCTATAGCATGAGATGTGATATCTCAATGCCTCTAATACCAAACCTGAGATCCTTCCTCTAACATGAAATGTGATATCCAACTCCTTCCCTTTCCAAATGTGAGAGCCTATCTATAGCATGAGATGTGATATCCAAGTCCTTCCCATTCCAATCCTTAGACCCTTCCTGCAGCGTGCAATATGATATCTCAATGATTCTAATAACAAACCTGAGACCCGTCCTATAACATGAGATGGGATATCCAACTCCTTCCAATTCCAATCCTGAGACACTTCTGATAGTAGAGATGTGATATCTCAATGCTTATACCAAACCTGAGACCCTTCCTATAACATGAGATCGGATATCCAACTCCTTCCCGTTCCAAACCTGAGACCCTTCCTATAGCATGAGATGTGATATCTCAAGGCCTCTAATACCAAACTTGAGATCCTTCCTCTAACATGAAATGTGATATCCAACTCCTTCCCCTTCCAAACCTGAGAGCCTTCCTATAGCATGAGATATGATATCCAAGTCCTTCCCATTCCAATCCTGAGACCCTTCCTATAACATGAAATGTGATATCCAACTCCTTCCCATTCTAACCTGAGACCCTTCCTATAGCATGAGATGGGATATCCAACTCCTTCCAAATCCAATACTGATACCCTTCCGATAGCATGAGATGTGATATCCCAATGCTTCTACCAAACCTGAGACCCATACTATGGCATGAGATGTGATATCAAACTCCTTCCCATTCCAATCCTGAGACGCTTCCTATAGCTTGAGATGTGATATCCAACTCCTTCCCATTCCAATTCTGAGACCCTTCTTATACCATGAGACTTGATATCTCAATGCTTCTAATACCAAACCTGAGACCCGTCCTATAACATGAGATGTGATATCCAAATCCTTCCCCTTCCAAACCTTAGACCCTTCCTTTATCATGAGATGTGATATCCAACTCCTTCCCATTCCAATCTTGAGACCCTTCCGATATCATGAGATTTGTTATCTCAATGCTTCTAATATCAAACTTGAGACCCTCCCTATAGCATGAGATGTGACATCCAAGTCCTTCACATTCCAATCCTGAGACCCTTCCTATAGCATGAGATGTGATATCTCAATGCTTCTAATACCAAACCTGAGACCCTTCCTATAACATGAGAGGGGATATCCAACTCCTTCCCATTCCAATCCTGAGACCCTTCCGATAGCAGAGATGTGATATCTCAATGCTTATACCAAACCTGAGACCCTTCCTAAGGCCTGAGATGTCATATACAACTCCTTCCCATTCCAATCCTGAGACCCTTCCTATAGCATGAGATGTGATATCTCAATGGTTATACCAAATCTGAGACCCTTCCTATAGCATGAGATGTGATATCCAACACCTTCCCATTCCAATCCTGAGACCCTTCCTATAGCATGAGAAGTGATATCTCCATGCTTATACCAAACCTGAGACCTTTCCTATAGCATGAGATGTGATATCCAAATCCTTCCCATTCCAATCCTGAGACCCTTCCTATAGCATGAGATGTGATATCTCAATGCTTATACCAAACCTGAGAGCCTACCTATAGCATGGGATGTGATATCCAAGTCCATCCCATTCCAATCCTTAGACCCTTCCTACAGCATGCGATGTGATATCTCAATGATTCTAATACCAAACCAGAGACCTGTCCTTTAACATGAGATGGGATATCCAACTCCTTCCCATTCCAATCCTGAGCCACTCCTGATAGCAGAGATGTGATATCTCAATGCTTATACCAAACCTGAGACCCTTCCTATAACATGAGATGTGATATCCAACTCCTTCCCGTTCCAAACCTGAGACACTTCCTAAAGCATATGTGATATCCAACTCCTTCCCATTCCAAACATGAGACCCTTCCTATAGCAAGAATGTAATATCCAACTCCTACCCATTCCAATCCTGAGACCATTCCTATAGCATGAGATGTGATATATCAATGCTTCTAATACCAAACCTGAGATCCTTCCTATGACATGAGATGTGATATCCAAATCCTTCCCATTCCAATCCTGAGACCCTTCCTATAGCAAGAGATGTGATATCCAAATCCTTCCCATTCCAATCCTGAGACCCTTCCTATAACATGAGATGTGATATTCAACTCCTTCCCATTCCAACCTGAGACACTTCCTATAGCATGAGAAGGGATATCCAACTCCTTCCCAATCCAATCCTGAGAATCTTCCGATAGCAGAGATGTGATATCTCAATGCTTATACCAAACCTGAGACCCTTCCTATGGCATGAGATGTGATATCCAACTCCTTGCCATTCAAATCCTGAGACCCTTCCTATAGCATGAGATGTGATATCTCAATGCTTCTACCAAACCTGAGACCCTTCCTTTAGCATGAGATGTGATATCCAAATCCTTCACATTCCAATCCTGAGACCCTTCCTATAGCATGAGATGTGATATCTCAATGCTTCTAATACCAAACCTGAGATCCTTCCTATAACATGAGATGTGATATCCAATTCCTTCCCATTCCAAACCTGAGACCCTTCCTATTGGATGAGATGTGATATCCAACTCCTTCCCATTCCAACCCTGAGACCCTTCCTATACCATGAGATGTGATATCTCAATGCTTCTAATACCAAACCTGGGAACCGTCCTATAACATGAGATGTGATATCTGAATGTTTCTAATAAAAAACCTGAGACCCTTCCTATAACATGAGATGTGATATCCAATTCCTTCCCATTCCAGACCTGAGACCCTTCCTTTAGCATGAGATGTCAAATCCAAATACTTCCCATTCCAATCCTAAAACCCTTCCTATAGCATGAGATGTGATATCTCAATGCTTCTAATAAAAAACCTGAGACCCTTCCTATAGCAAGAGATGTGATATCCAAATCCTTCCCATTCCAATCCTGAGACCCTTCCTGTATATAACATGAGATGTGATATCCAACTCCTTCCCATTCCAACCTGAGACCCTTCCTATAGCATGAGATGTGATATCCAACTCCTTCCCATTCCAATCCTGAGACCCTTCCTATAGCATGAGATGTTATATCTCAATGGTTATACCAAATCTGAGACCCTTCCTATAGCATGAGATGTGATATTCAACACCTTCCCATTCCAATCCTGAGACCCTTCCTATAGCATGAGAAGTGATATCTCCATGCTTATACCAAACCTGAGACCCTTCCTATAGCATGAGATGTGATATCCAAATCCTTCCCATTCCAATCCTGAGACCCTTCCTATAGCATGAGATGTGATATCTCAATGCTTATACCAAACCTGAGAGCCTACCTATAGCATGGGATGTGATATCCAAGTCCATCCCATTCCAATCCTTAGACCCTTCCTACAGCATGCGATGTGATATCTCAATGATTCTAATACCAAACCAGAGACCTGTCCTTTAACATGAGATGGGATATCCAACTCCTTCCCATTCCAATCCTGAGCCACTCCTGATAGCAGAGATGTGATATCTCAATGCTTATACCAAACCTGAGACCCTTCCTATAACATGAGATGTGATATCCAACTCCTTCCCGTTCCAAACCTGAGACACTTCCTAAAGCATATGTGATATCCAACTCCTTCCCATTCCAAACATGAGACCCTTCCTATAGCAAGAATGTAATATCCAACTCCTACCCATTCCAATCCTGAGACCATTCCTATAGCATGAGATGTGATATATCAATGCTTCTAATACCAAACCTGAGATCCTTCCTATGACATGAGATGTGATATCCAAATCCTTCCCATTCCAATCCTGAGACCCTTCCTATAGCAAGAGATGTGATATCCAAATCCTTCCCATTCCAATCCTGAGACCCTTCCTATAACATGAGATGTGATATTCAACTCCTTCCCATTCCAACCTGAGACACTTCCTATAGCATGAGAAGGGATATCCAACTCCTTCCCAAT
This sequence comes from Ambystoma mexicanum, assembly GCF_040938575.1. Lineage (NCBI taxonomy): Eukaryota > Metazoa > Chordata > Amphibia > Caudata > Ambystomatidae > Ambystoma > Ambystoma mexicanum. The sequence goes on from NC_090936.1 coordinate 348,285,367, forward strand.
CCAATCCTGAGAACCTTCCGATAGCAGAGATGTGATATCTCAATGCTTATACCAAACCTGAGACCCTTCCTATGGCATGAGATGTGATATCCAACTCCTTGCCATTCAAATCCTGAGACCCTTCCTATAGCATGAGATGTGATATCTCAATGCTTCTACCAAACCTGAGACCCTTCCTTTAGCATGAGATGTGATATCCAAATCCTTCACATTCCAATCCTGAGACCCTTCCTATAGCAAGAGATGTGATATCCAAATCCTTCCCATTTCAATCTTGAGACCCTTCCTATAACATGAGATGTGATATCCAACTCCTACCCATTCCAACCAGAGACCCTTCCTATAGCATGACAAGGGATATCCAATTCCTTCCCATTCCAACCCTGAGACCCTTCCTATACCATGAGATGTGATATCTCAATGCTTCTAATACCAAACCTGGGAACCGTCCTATAACATGAGATGTGATATCTGAATGTTTCTAATAAAAAACCTGAGACCCTTCCTATAACATGAGATATGATATCCAATTCCTTCCCATTCCAGACCTGAGACCCTTCCTTTAGCATGAGATGTCAAATCCAAATACTTCCCATTCCAATCCTAAAACCCTTCCTATAGCATGAGATGTGATATCTCAATGTTTCTAATAAAAAACCTGAGACCCTTCCTATAGCAAGAGATGTGATATCCAAATCCTTCCCATTCCAATCCTGAGACCCTTCCTGTATATAACATGAGATGTGATATCCAACTCCTTCCCATTCCAACCTGAGACCCTTCCTATAGCATGAGATGTGATATCCAACTCCTTCCCATTCCAATCCTGAGACCCTCCCTATAACAAGAGATGTCATATCCAACTCCTTCCCATTCCAAACCTGAGACCCTTCCTATAACATGAGATGTGATATCCAACTCCTTCAAATTCCAAACCTGAGACCCTTCCGATAGCATGAGATGTGATATCTCAATGCTTCAAAAACCAAACATGAGAACCATCCTATAACATGAGATGTGAAATCCAAATCCTTCCCTTCCCAAACCTGAGACTCTTCCTATAGCATGAGATGTGATATCTCAATGCTTCTACCAAACCTGAAACCCTTCCTATAGCATGAGATGTGATATCCAACTCCTTCCCATTCCAATCCTGAGACACATCCTATAGCATGAGATGTGATATCACAATGCTTCTAATACCAAACCTGAGACCCGTCCTATAACATGAGATGTGATCTCCAAATCCTTCCCCTTCCAAACCTGAGACCCTTCCTTTAGCATGAGATATGATATCCAGCTCCTCCCATTCCAATCCTGAGACCCTTCCGATAGCAGAGATGTGATATTTCAATGCTTATACCAAACCTGAGACCCTTCCCATAGCATGAGATGTGATATCCAACTCCTTCCCATTCCAATCCTGAGACCCTTCCTATAGCATGAGATGTGATATCTCAATGCTTCTAATACCAAACCTGAGATCCTTCCTATAACATGAGATGTGATATCCAACTCCTTCCCATTCCAATCCCGAGACCCTTCCTATAGCATGAGATGTGATATCTCAATGCTTCTAATACCAAACCTAAGGTCCTTCCTATAACATGAGATGTGATATCCAAATCCTTCCCATTCCAAACCTGAGACCCTCCCTTTAGCATGAGATGTGATATCCAACTCCTTCCCATTCCAATCCTGAGACCCTTCCTATAACATGAGATGTGATATCCAACTCCTTCTATTCCAACCTGAGACCCTTCCTATAGCATGAGATGGGATATCCAACTCCTTCCAAATCCAATCCTGATACCCTTCCGATAGCATGAGATGTGATATCCCAATGCTTCTACAAAACCTGACACCCATACCATGGCATGAGATGTGATATCAAACTCCCGTCCTATACCATGAGACTTGATATCTCAATGCTTCTAATACCAAACCTGAGACCGGTCCAATAACATGAGATGTGATATCCAAATCCTTCCCCTTCCAAACCTTAGGCCCTTCCTTTATCATGAGATGTGATATCCAAGTCCTTCCCATTCCATTCCTGAGACCCTTCCTATAGCATGAGATGTGATATCTCAATGCTTCTAATACCAAACCTGAGACCCTTCCTATAACATGAGATGTGATATCCAAGTCCTTCCCATTCCAATCCTGAGACCCTTCCTATAGCATGAGATGTGATATCTCAATGCTTCTAATACCAAACCTGAGACCCTTCCTATAACATGAATTGTGATATCCAAATCCTTCCCATTCCAATCCTGAGACCCTTCCGATAGCAGAGATGTGATATCTCAATGCTTATACCAAACCTAAGACCCTTCCGATAGCATGAGATGTGATATCTCAATGCTTCTAATACCAAACCTGAGATCCTTCCAATAACATGAGATATGATGTCCAAATCCTTCCCCTTCCAAACCTTAGACCATCCCTTTAGCATGAGATTTGATATCCAACTCCTTCCCATTCCAATCCTGAGACCCTTCTGATGGCATGAGATGTGATATCTCAATGCCTCTAAAACCAAACCTGAGATCCCACCTCTAACATGAAATGTGATATCCAACTCCTTCCCCTTCCAACCCTGAGAGCCTTCCTATAGAATGAGATGTGATATCCAAGTCCTTCCCATTCCAATCCTGAGACCCTTCCTATAACATGAGATGTGATATCCAACTCCTTCCCATTCCAATCATGAGACCCTTCCTATAGCTTGAGATGTGATATCCAACTCCTTCTCATTCCAATTCTGAGACCCTTCAGATAGCAGAGATGTGATATCCAACTCCTTCCCATTCCAAACCTGAGACCCTTCCGATAGCATGAGATGTGATATCTCAATGCTTCTAAAACCAAACATGAGAACCATCCTATAACATGAGATGTGAAATCCAAATCCTTCCCTTTCCAAACCTGAGACCCTTCCTATAGCATGAGATGAAATATCAAACTCCTTCCCATTCCAATCCTGAGATAGCTTGAGATGTGATATCCAACTCCATCCCATTCCAATCCTGAGACCCTTCCGATAGCATGAGATGTGATAGCTCAATGCTTCTAATATCAAAACTGAGACCCTCCCTATAGTATGAGATGTGAATTCTAAGTCCTTCCCATTCCTATCCTGAGACCCTTCCGATAGCAGAGATGTGATATCTCAATGCTTATACCAAACCTGATGACCCTTCCTATGGCATTAGATGTGATATCCAACTCCTTCCCATTCCAATCCTGAGTTCCTTCCTATAGCATGAGATGTGATATCTCAATGCGTCTATCAAACCTGATACCCTTCCTTTAGCATGAGATGTGATATTCAACTCCTTCCCATTCCAATCCTGAGACCCTTCCTATAACATGAGACGTGATATCCAACTCCTTCCCATTCCAATCCTGAGACTCCTCCTATAGCATGAGATGTGATATCTCAATGCTTCTAATACCAGACCTGGGACCGGTCCTATAACATGAGATATGATATCCAAATCCTTCCCCTTCCAAACCTGAGACCCTTCCTATAGCAAGTGATGTGATATCTAATTCCTTCCCATTCCAATCCTGAGACCCTTCCTATAACGAGATGTGATATCCAACTCCTTCCCATTCCAACCTGAGACCCTTCCTGTAGCATGAGAAGGGAGATCCAACTCCTTCCCATTCCAATCCTGAGACCCTTCCTATACCATGAGATGTGATATCTCAATGCTTCTAATACCAAACCTGGGACCCGTCCTATAACATGAGATACGTCCTATAACATGAGATATGATATCCAAATCCTTCCCCTTCCAAAGCTGAGACCCTTCCTTTAGCATGAGATGTGATATCCAAATCCTTCCCATTCCAATACTGAAACCCTTCCTTAGCATGAGATGTCATATCTCAATGTTTCTAATAGAAAACCTGAGACCCTTCCTATAGCAAGAGATGTGATATCCAAATCCTTCCCATTTCAATCTTGAGACCCTTCCTATAACATGAGATGTGATATCCAACTCCTACCCATTCCAACCTGAGACCCTTCCTATAGCATGAGAAGGGATATCCAATTCCTTCCCAATCCAATCCTTAGACCCTTCCGATAGCAGAGATGTGATATCTCAATGCTTATACCAAACCTGAGACCCTTCCTTTAGCATGAGATGTGATATCCAAATCCTTCACATTCCAATCCTGAGACCCTTCCTATAGCATGAGATGTGATATCTCAATGCTTCTAATACAAAACCTGAGATCCTTCCTGTAACATGAGATGTGATATCCAAGTCCTTCCCATTCCAATCCTGAGACCCTTCCTATAACATGAGATGTGATATCCAACTCCTTCTATTCCAACCTGAGACCCTTCCTATAGCATGAGATGGGATATCCAACTCCTTCCAAATCCAATCCTGATACCCTTCCGATAGCATGAGATGTGATATCCCAATGCTTCTACAAAACCTGAGACCCATACCATGGCATGAGATGTGATATCAAACTCCCGTCCTATACCATGAGACTTCATATCTCAATGCTTCTAATACCAAACCTGAGACCGGTCCAATAACATGAGATGTGATATCCAAATCCTTCCCCTTCCAAACCTTAGACCCTTCCTTTATCATGAGATGTGATATCCAAGTCCTTCCCATTCCATTCCTGAGACCCTTCCTATAGCATGAGATGTGATATCTCAATGCTTCTAATACCAAACCTGAGACCCTTCCTATAACATGAGATGTGATATCCAAATCCTTCCCATTCCAATCCTGAGACCCTTCCGATAGCAGAGATGTGATATCTCAATGCTTATACCAAACCTGAGACCCTTCCGATAGCATGAGATGTGATATCTCAATGCTTCTAATATCAAACCTCAGATCCTTCCAATAACATGAGATGTGATGTCCAAATCCTTCCCCTTCCAAACCTTAGACCCTCCCTTTAGCATGAGATGTGATATCCAACTCCTTCCCATTCCAATCCTGAGACCCTTCCTATAACATGAGATGTGATATCCAACTCCTTCCCATTCCAATCATGAGACCCTTCCTATAGCTTGAGATGTGATATCCAACTCCTTCTCATTCCAATTCTGAGACCCGTCCTATACCATGAGACTTGATATCTCAATGATTCAAATACCAAACCTGAGACCGGTCCTATAACATGAGATGTGATACCCAAATCCGTCCCCTTCCAAACCTTAGACCCTTCCTATAGCATGAGATGTGATATCTCATTGCTTCTAATACCAAACCTGAGACCCTTCCTATAACGAGATGGGATATCCAACTCCTTCCCATTCCAATCCTGAGACCCTTCAGATAGCGGAGATGTGATATCCAACTCCTTCCCATTCCAAACCTGAGACCCTTCCGATAGCATGAGATGTGATATCTCAATGCTTCTAAAACCAAACATGAGAACCATCCTATAATATGAGATGTGAAATCCAAATCCTTCCCTTTCCAAACCTGAGACCCTTCCTACAGCTTGAGATGAAATATCAAACTCCTTCCCATTCCAATCCTGAGATAGCTTCAGATGTGATATCCAACTCCATCCCATTCCAATCCTGAGACCCTTCCGATAGCATGAGATGTGATAGCTCAATGCTTCTAATATCAAAACTGAGACCCTCCCTATAGTTTGAGATGTGAATTCTAAGTCCTTCCCATTCCTATCCTGAGACCCTTCCGATAGCAGAGATGTGATATCTCAATGCTTATACCAAACCTGATGACCCTTCCTATGGCATTAGATGTGATATCCAACTCCTTCCCATTCCAATCCTGAGTTCCTTCCTATAGCATGAGATGTGATATCTCAATGCTTCTATCAAACCTGATACCCTTCCTTTAGCATGAGATGTGATATTCAACTCCTTCCCATTCCAATCCTGAGACCCTTCCTATAACATGAGACGTGATATCCAACTCCTTCCCATTCCAATCCTGAGACTCCTCCTATAGCATGAGATGTGATATCTCAATGCTTCTAATACCAGACCTGGGCCCGGTCCTATAACATGAGATATGATATCCAAATCCTTCCCCTTCCAAACCTGAGACCCTTCCTATAGCAAGAGATGTGACATCCAATTCCTTCCCATTCCAATCCTGAGACCCTTCCTATAACGAGATGTGATATCCAACTCCTTCCCATTCCAACCTGAGACCCTTCCTGTAGCATGAGAAGGGAGATCCAACTCCTTCCCATTCCAATCCTGAGACCCTTCCTATGCCATGAGATGTGATATCTCAATGCTTCTAATACCAAACCTGGGACCCGTCCTATAACATGAGATACGTCCTATAACATGAGATATGATATCCAAATCCTTCCCCTTCCAAACCTGAGACCCTTCCTTTAGCATGAGATGTGATATCCAAATCCTTCCCATTCCAATACTGAAACCCTTCCTATAGCATGAGATGTCATATCTCAATGTTTCTAATAGAAAACCTGAGACCCTTCCTATAGCAAGAGATGTGATATCCAAATCCTTCCCATTTCAATCTTGAGACCCTTCCTATAACATGAGATGTGATATCCAACTCCTACCCATTCCAACCTGAGACCCTTCCTATAGCATGCATGAGAAGGGATATCCAATTCCTTCCCATTCCACCGCTGAGACCCTTCCTATACCATGAGATGTGATATCTCAATGCTTCTAATACCAAACCTGGGAACCGTCCTATAACATGAGATGTGATATCTCAATGTTTCTAATAAAAAACCTGAGACCCTTCCTATAACATGAGATGTGATATCCAATTCCTTCCCATTCCAGACCTGAGACCCTTCCTTTAGCATGAGATGGAATATCCAAATACTTCCCATTCCAATCCTAAAACCCTTCCTATAGCATGAGATGTGATATCTCAATGTTTCTAATAAAAAACCTGAGACCCTTCCTATAGCAAGAGATGTGATATCCAAATCCTTCCCATTCCAATCCTGAGACCCTTCCTGTATATAACATGAGTTGTGATATCCAACTCCTTCCCATTCCAACCTGAGACCCTTCCTATAGCATGAGATGTGATATCCAACTCCTTACCATTCAAATCCTGAGACCCTCCCTATAACAAGAGATGTCATATCCAACTCCTTCCCATTCCAAACCTGAGACCCTTCCTATAACATGAGATGTGATATCCAACTCCTTCCCATTCCAAACCTGAGACCCTTCCGATAGCATGAGATGTGATATCTCAATGCTTCAAAAACCAAACATGAGAACCATCCTATAACATGAGATGTGAAATCCAAATCCTTCCCTTCCCAAACCTAAGACTCTTCCTATAGCATGAGATGTGATATCTCAATGCTTCTACCAAACCTGAAACCCTTCCTATAGCATGAGATGTGATATCCAACTCCTTCCCATTCCAATCCTGAGACACATCCTATAGCATGAGATGTGATATCACAATGCTTCTAATACCAAACCTGAGACCCGTCCTATAACATGAGATGTGATATCCAAATCCTTCCCCTTCCAAACCTGAGACCCTTCCTTTAGCATGAAATGTGATATCCAGCTCCTCCCATTCCAATCCTGAGACCCTTCCGATAGCAGAGATGTGATATTTCAATGCTTATACCAAACCTGAGACCCTTCCCATAGCATGAGATGTGATATCCAACTCCTTCCCATTTCAATCCTGAGACCCTTCCTATAGCATGAGATGTGATATCTCAATGCTTCTAATACCAAACCTGAGATCCTTCCTACAACATGAGATGTGATATCCAACTCCTTCCCATTCCAATCCCGAGACCCTTCCTATAGCATGAGATGTGATATCTCAATGCTTCTAATACCAAACCTAAGGTCCTTCCTATAACATGAGATGTGATATCCAAATCCTTCCCATTCAAAACCTGAGACCCTCCCTTTAGCATGAGATGTGATATCCAACTCCTTCCCATTCCAATCCTGATACCCTTCTGATAGCATGAGATGTGATATCTCAATGCCTCTAATACCAAACCTGAGATCCTACCTCTAACATGAAATGTGATATCCAACTCCTTCCTTTTCCAAACCTGAGACCCTTCCTACAGCATGTGATGTGATATCCAAGTCCTTCCCATTCCAACCTGAGACCCTTCCTATAGCATGAGATGGGATATCCAACTCCTTCCAAATCCAATCCTGATACCCTTCCGATAGCATGAGATGTGATATCCCAATGCTTCTACAAAACCTGACACCCATACCATGGCATGAGATGTGATATCAAATTCCCGTCCTATACCATGAGACTTGATATCTCAATGCTTCTAATACCAAACCTGAGACCGGTCCAATAACATGAGATGTGATATCCAAATCCTTCCCCTTCCAAACCTTAGACCCTTCCTTTATCATGAGATGTGATATCCAAGTCCTTCCCATTCCATTCCTGAGACCCTTCCTATAGCATGAGATGTGATATCTCAATGCTTCTAATACCAAACCTGAGACCCTTCCTATAACGAGATGTGATATCCAAGTCCTTCCCATTCCAATCCTGAGACCCTTCCTATAGCATGAGATGTGATATCTCAATGCTTCTAATACCAAACCTGAGACCCTTCCTATAACATGAATTGTGATATCCAAATCCTTCCCATTCCAATCCTGAGACCCTTCCGATAGCAGAGATGTGATATCTCAATGCTTATACCAAACCTAAGACCCTTCCGATAGCATGAGATGTGATATCTCAATGCTTCTAATACCAAACCTGAGATCCTTCCAATAACATGAGATATGATGTCCAAATCCCTCCCCTTCCAAACCTTAGACCATCCCTTTAGCATGAGATTTGATATCCAACTCCTTCCCATTCCAATCCTGAGACCCTTCTGATGGCATGAGATGTGATATCTCAATGTCTCTAAAACCAAACCTGAGATCCTACCTCTAACATGAAATGTGATATCCAACTCCTTCCCCTTCCTACCCTGAGAGCCTTCCTATAGAATGAGATGTGATATCCAAGTCCTTCCCATTCCAATCCTGAGACCCTTCCTATAACATGAGATGTGATATCCAACTCCTTCCCATTCCAATCATGAGACCCTTCCTATAGCTTGAGATGTGATATCCAACTCCTTCTATTCCAACCTGAGACCCTTCCTATAGCATGAGATGGGATATCCAACTCCTTCCAAAACCAATCCTGATACCCTTCCGATAGCATGAGATGTGATATCCCAATGCTTCTACAAAACCTGAGACCCATACCATGGCATGAGATGTGATATCAAACTCCCGTCCTATACCATGAGACTTCATATCTCAATGCTTCTAATACCAAACCTGAGACCGGTCCAATAACATGAGATGTGATATCCAAATCCTTCCCCTTCCAAACCTTAGACCCTTCCTTTATCATGAGATGTGATATCCAAGTCCTTCCCATTCCATTCCTGAGACCCTTCCTATAGCATGAGATGTGATATCTCAATGCTTCTAATACCAAACCTGAGACCCTTCCTATAACATGGGATGTGATATCCAAATCCTTCCCATTCCAATCCTGAGACCCTTCCGATAGCAGAGATGTGATATCTCAATGCTTATACCAAACCTGAGACCCTTCCGATAGCATGAGATGTGATATCTCAATGCTTCTAATACCAAACCTCAGATCCTTCCAATAACATGAGATGTGATGTCCAAATCCTTCCCCTTCCAAACCTCAGACCCTCCCTTTAGCATGAGATGTGATATCCAACTCCTTCCCATTCCAATCCTGAGACCCTTCCTATAACATGAGATGTGATATCCAACTCCTTCCCATTCCAATCATGAGACCCTTCCTATAGCTTGAGATGTGATATCCAACTCATTCTCATTCCAATTCTGAGACCCGTCCTATACCATGAGACTTGATATCTCAATGCTTCAAATACCAAACCTGAGACCGGTCCTATAACATGAGATGTGATACCCAAATCCGTCCCCTTCCAAACCTTAGACCCTTCCTATAGCATGAGATGTGATATCTCATTGCTTCTAATACCAAACCTGAGACCCTTCCTATAACGAGATGGGATATCCAACTCCTTCCCATTCCAATCCTGAGACCCTTCAGATAGCAGAGATGTGATATCCAACTCCTTCCCTTTCCAAACCTGAGACCCTTCCGATAGCATGAGATGTGATATCTCAATGCTTCTAAAACCAAACATGAGAACCATCCTATAACATGAGATGTGAAATCCAAATCCTTCCCTTTCCAAACCTGAGACCCTTCCTATAGCTTGAGATGAAATATCAAACTCCTTCCCATTCCAATCCTGAGATAGCTTGAGATGTGATATCCAACTCCATCCCATTCCAATCCTGAGACCCTTCCGATAGCATGAGATGTGATAGCTCAATGCTTCTAATATCAAAACTGAGACCCTCCCTATAGTATGAGATGTGAATTCTAAGTCCTTCCCATTCCTATCCTGAGACCCTTCCGATAGCAGAGATGTGATATCTCAATGCTTATACCAAACCTGATGACCCTTCCTATGGCATTAGATGTGATATCCAACTCCTTCCCATTCCAATCCTGAGTTCCTTCCTATAGCATGAGATGTGATATCTCAATGCTTCTATCAAACCTGATACCCTTCCTTTAGCATGAGATGTGATATTCAACTCCTTCCCATTCCAATCCTGAGACCCTTCCTATAACATGAGACGTGATATCCAACTCCTTCCCATTCCAATCCTGAGACTCCTCCTATAGCATGAGATGTGATATCTCAATGCTTCTAATACCAGACCTGGGACCGGTCCTATAACATGAGATATGATATCCAAATCCTTCCCCTTCCAAACCTGAGACCCTTCCTATGCCATGAGATGTGATATCTCAATGCTTCTAATACCAAACCTGGGACCCGTCCTATAACATGAGATACGTCCTATAACATGAGATATGATATCCAAATCCTTCCCCTTCCAAACCTGAGACCCTTCCTTTAGCATGAGATGTGATATCCAAATCCTACCCATTCCAATACTGAAACCCTTCCTATAGCATGAGATGTCATATCTCAATGTTTCTAATAGAAAACCTGAGACCCTTCCTATAGCAAGAGATGTGATATCCAAATCCTTCCCATTTCAATCTTGAGACCCTTCCTATAACATGAGATGTGATATCCAACTCCTACCCATTCCAACCTGAGACCCTTCCTATAGCATGAGAAGGGATATCCAATTCCTTCCCATTCCAACCCTGAGACCCTTCCTATACCATGAGATGTGATATCTCAATGCTTCTAATACCAAACCTGGGAACCGTCCTATAACATGAGATGTGATATCTCAATGTTTCTAATAAAAAACCTGAGACCCTTCCTATAACATGAGATGTGATATCCAATTCCTTCCCATTCCAGACCCGAGACCCTTCCTTTAGCATGAGATGTGATATCCAAATACTTCCCATTCCAATCCCAAAACCCTTCCTATAGCATGAGATGTGATATCTCAATGTTTCTAATAAAAAACCTGAGACCCTTCCTATAGCAAGAGATGTGATATCCAAATCCTTCCCATTCCAATCCTGAGACCCTTCCTGTATATAACATGAGATGTGATATCCAACTCCTTCCCATTCCAACCTGAGACCCTTCCTATAGCATGAGATGTGATATCCAACTCCTTACCATTCAAATCCTGAGACCCTCCCTATAACAAGAGATGTCATATCCAACTCCTTCCCATTCCAAACCTGAGACCCTTCCTATAACATGAGATGTGATATCCAACTCCTTCCCATTCCAAACCTGAGACCCTTCCGATAGCATGAGATGTGATATCTCAATGCTTCAAAAACCAAACATGAGAACCATCCTATAACATGAGATGTGAAATCCAAATCCTTCCCTTCCCAAACCTGAGACTCTTCCTATAGCATGAGATGTGATATCTCAATGCTTCTACCAAACCTGAAACCCTTCCTATAGCATGAGATGTGATATCCAACTCCTTACCATTCCAATCCTGAGACACATCCTATAGCATGAGATGTGATATCACAATGCTTCTAATACCAAACCTGAGACCTGTCCTATAACATGAGATGTGATATCCAAATCCTTCCCCTTCCAAACCTGAGACCCTTCCTTTAGCATGAGATGTGATATCCAGCTCCTCCCATTCCAATCCTGAGACCCTTCCGATAGCAGAGATGTGATATTTCAATGCTTATACCAAACCTGAGACCCTTCCCATAGCATGAGATGTGATATCCAACTCCTTCCCATTCCAATCCTGAGACCCTTCCTATAGCATGAGTTGTGATATCTCAATGCTTCTAATACCAAACCTGAGATCCTTCCTACAACATGAGATGTGATATCCAACTCCTTCCCATTCCAATCCCGAGACCCTTCCTATAGCATGAGATGTGATATTGCAATGCTTCTAATACCAAACCTAAGGTCCTTCCTATAACATGAGATGTGATATCCAAATCCTTCCCATTCCAAACCTGAGACCCTCCCTTTAGCATGAGATGTGATATCCAACTCCTTCCCATTCCAATCCTGATACCCTTCTGATAGCATGAGATGTGATATCTCAATGCCTCTAATACCAAACCTGAGATCCTACCTCTAACACGAAATGTGATATCCAACTCCTTCCTTTTCCAAACCTGAGACCCTTCCTACAGCATGTGATGTGATATCCAAGTCCTTCCCATTCCAATCCTGAGACCCTTCCTATAACATGAGATGTGATATCCAACTCCTTCTATTCCAACCTGAGACCCTTCCTATAGCATGAGATGGGATATCCAACTCCTTCCAAATCCAATCCTGATACCCTTCCGATAGCATGAGATGTGATATCCCAATGCTTCTACAAAACCTGACACCCATACCATGGCATGAGATGTGATATCAAACTCCCGTCCTATACCATGAGACTTGATATCTCAATGCTTCTAATACCAAACCTGAGACCGGTCCAATAACATGAGATGTGATATCCAAATCCTTCCCCTTCCAAACCTTAGACCCTTCCTTTATCATGAGATGTGATATCCAAGTCCTTCCCATTCCATTCCTGAGACCCTTCCTATAGCATGAGATGTGATATCTCAATGCTTCTAATACCAAACCTGAGACCCTTCCTATAACGAGATGTGATATCCAAGTCCTTCCCATTCCAATCCTGAGACCCTTCCTATAGCATGAGATGTGATATCTCAATGCTTCTAATACCAAACCTGAGACCCTTCCTATAACATGAATTGTGATATCCAAATCCTTCCCATTCCAATCCTGAGACCCTTCCGATAGCAGAGATGTGATATCTCAATGCTTATACCAAACCTAAGACCCTTCCGATAGCATGAGATGTGATATCTCAATGCTTCTAATACCAAACCTGAGATCCTTCCAATAACATGAGATATGATGTCCGAATCCCTCCCCTTCCAAACCTTAGACCATCCTTTTAGCATGAGATTTGATATCCAACTCCTTCCCCTTCCAACCCTGAGAGCCTTCCTATAGAATGAGATGTGATATCCAAGTCCTTCCCATTCCAATCCTGAGACCCTTCCTATAACATGAGATGTGACATCCAACTCCTTCCCATTCCAATCATGAGACCCTTCCTATAGCTTGAGGTGTGATATCCAACTCCTTCTCATTCCAATTCTGAGACCCGTCCTATACCATGAGACTTGATATCTCAATGCTTCAAATACCAAACCTGAGACCGGTCCTATAACATGAGATGTGATACCCAAATCCGTCCCCTTCCAAACCTTAGACCCTTCCTATAGCATGAGATGTGATATCTCATTGCTTCTAATACCAAACCTGAGACCCTTCCTATAACGAGATGGGATATCCAACTCCTTCCCATTCCAATCCTGAGACCCTTCAGATAGCAGAGATGTGATATCCAACTCCTTCCCATTCCAAACCTGAGACCCTTCCGATAGCATGAGATGTGATATCTCAATGCTTCTAAAACCAAACATGAGAACCATCCTATAACATGAGATGTGAAATCCAAATCCTTCCCTTTCCAAACCTGAGACCCTTCCTATAGCTTGAGATGAAATATCAAACTCCTTCCCATTCCAATCCTGAGATAGCTTGAGATGTGATATCCAACTCCATCCCATTCCAATCCTGAGACCCTTCCGATAGCATGAGATGTGATAGCTCAATGCTTCTAATATCAAAACTGAGACCCTCCCTATAGTATGAGATGTGAATTCTAAGTCCTTCCCATTCCTATCCTGAGACCCTTCCGATAGCAGAGATGTGATATCTCAATGCTTATACCAAACCTGATGACCCTTCCTATGGCATTAGATGTGATATCCAACTCCTTCCCATTCCAATCCTGAGTTCCTTCCTATAGCATGAGATGTGATATCTCAATGCTTCTATCAAACCTGATACCCTTCCTTTAGCATGAGATGTGATATTCAACTCCTTCCCATTCCAATCCTGAGACCCTTCCTATAACATGAGACGTGATATCCAACTCCTTCCCATTCCAATCCTGCGACTCCTCCTATAGCATGAGATGTGATATCTCAATGCTTCTAATACCAGACCTGGGACCGGTCCTATAACATGAGATATGATATCCAAATCCTTCCCCTTCCAAACCTGAGACCCTTCCTATGCCATGAGATGTGATATCTCAATGCTTCTAATACCAAACCTGGGACCCGTCCTATAACATGAGATACGTCCTATAACATGAGATATGATATCCAAATCCTTCCCCTTCCAAACCTGAGACCCTTCCTTTAGCATGAGATGTGATATCCAAATCCTACCCATTCCAATACTGAAACCCTTCCTATAGCATGAGATGTCATATCTCAATGTTTCTAATAGAAAACCTGAGACCCTTCCTATAGCAAGAGATGTGATATCCAAATCCTTCCCATTTCAATCTTGAGACCCTTCCTATAACATGAGATGTGATATCCAACTCCTACCCATTCCAACCTGAGACCCTTCCTATAGCATGAGAAGGGATATCCAATTCCTTCCCATTCCAACCCTGAGACCCTTCCTATACCATGAGATGTGATATCTCAATGCTTCTAATACCAAACCTGGGAACCGTCCTATAACATGAGATGTGATATCTCAATGTTTCTAATAAAAAACCTGAGACCCTTCCTATAACATGAGATGTGATATCCAATTCCTTCCCATTCCAGACCCGAGACCCTTCCTTTAGCATGAGATGTGATATCCAAATACTTCCCATTCCAATCCCAAAACCCTTCCTATAGCATGAGATGTGATATCTCAATGTTTCTAATAAAAAACCTGAGACCCTTCCTATAGCAAGAGATGTGATATCCAAATCCTTCCCATTCCAATCCTGAGACCCTTCCTGTATATAACATGAGATGTGATATCCAACTCCTTCCCATTCCAACCTGAGACCCTTCCTATAGCATGAGATGTGATATCCAACTCCTTACCATTCAAATCCTGAGACCCTCCCTATAACAAGAGATGTCATATCCAACTCCTTCCCATTCCAAACCTGAGACCCTTCCTATAACATGAGATGTGATATCCAACTCCTTCCCATTCCAAACCTGAGACCCTTCCGATAGCATGAGATGTGATATCTCAATGCTTCAAAAACCAAACATGAGAACCATCCTATAACATGAGATGTGAAATCCAAATCCTTCCCTTCCCAAACCTGAGACTCTTCCTATAGCATGAGATGTGATATCTCAATGCTTCTACCAAACCTGAAACCCTTCCTATAGCATGAGATGTGATATCCAACTCCTTACCATTCCAATCCTGAGACACATCCTATAGCATGAGATGTGATATCACAATGCTTCTAATACCAAACCTGAGACCCGTCCTATAACATGAGATGTGATATCCAAATCCTTCCCCTTCCAAACCTGAGACCCTTCCTTTAGCATGAGATGTGATATCCAGCTCCTCCCATTCCAATCCTGAGACCCTTCCGATAGCAGAGATGTGATATTTCAATGCTTATACCAAACCTGAGACCCTTCCCATAGCATGAGATGTGATATCCAACTCCTTCCCATTCCAATCCTGAGACCCTTCCTATAGCATGAGTTGTGATATCTCAATGCTTCTAATACCAAACCTGAGATCCTTCCTACAACATGAGATGTGATATCCAACTCCTTCCCATTCCAATCCCGAGACCCTTCCTATAGCATGAGATGTGATATTGCAATGCTTCTAATACCAAACCTAAGGTCCTTCCTATAACATGAGATGTGATATCCAAATCCTTCCCATTCCAAACCTGAGACCCTCCCTTTAGCATGAGATGTGATATCCAACTCCTTCCCATTCCAATCCTGATACCCTTCTGATAGCATGAGATGTGATATCTCAATGCCTCTAATACCAAACCTGAGACCCGTCCTATAACATGAGATGTGATATCCAAATCCTTCCCCTTCCAAACCTGAGACCCTTCCTTTAGCATGAGATGTGATATCCAGCTCCTCCCATTCCAATCCTGAGACCCTTCCGATAGCAGAGATGTGATATTTCAATGCTTATACCAAACCTGAGACCCTTCCCATAGCATGAGATGTGATATCCAACTCCTTCCCATTCCAATCCTGAGACCCTTCCTATAGCATGAGTTGTGATATCTCAATGCTTCTAATACCAAACCTGAGATCCTTCCTACAACATGAGATGTGATATCCAACTCCTTCCCATTCCAATCCCGAGACCCTTCCTATAGCATGAGATGTGATATTGCAATGCTTCTAATACCAAACCTAAGGTCCTTCCTATAACATGAGATGTGATATCCAAATCCTTCCCATTCCAAACCTGAGACCCTCCCTTTAGCATGAGATGTGATATCCAACTCCTTCCCATTCCAATCCTGATACCCTTCTGATAGCATGAGATGTGATATCTCAATGCCTCTAATACCAAACCTGAGATCCTACCTCTAACACGAAATGTGATATCCAACTCCTTCCTTTTCCAAACCTGAGACCCTTCCTACAGCATGTGATGTGATATCCAAGTCCTTCCCATTCCAATCCTGAGACCCTTCCTATAACATGAGATGTGATATCCAACTCCTTCTATTCCAACCTGAGACCCTTCCTATAGCATGAGATGGGATATCCAACTCCTTCCAAATCCAATCCTGATACCCTTCCGATAGCATGAGATGTGATATCCCAATGCTTCTACAAAACCTGACACCCATACCATGGCATGAGATGTGATATCAAACTCCCGTCCTATACCATGAGACTTGATATCTCAATGCTTCTAATACCAAACCTGAGACCGGTCCAATAACATGAGATGTGATATCCAAATCCTTCCCCTTCCAAACCTTAGACCCTTCCTTTATCATGAGATGTGATATCCAAGTCCTTCCCATTCCATTCCTGAGACCCTTCCTATAGCATGAGATGTGATATCTCAATGCTTCTAATACCAAACCTGAGACCCTTCCTATAACGAGATGTGATATCCAAGTCCTTCCCATTCCAATCCTGAGACCCTTCCTATAGCATGAGATGTGATATCGCAATGCTTCTAATACCAAACCTGAGACCCTTCCTATAACATGAATTGTGATATCCAAATCCTTCCCATTCCAATCCTGAGACCCTTCCGATAGCAGAGATGTGATATCTCAATGCTTATACCAAACCTAAGACCCTTCCGATAGCATGAGATGTGATATCTCAATGCTTCTAATACCAAACCTGAGATCCTTCCAATAACATGAGATATGATGTCCGAATCCCTCCCCTTCCAAACCTTAGACCATCCCTTTAGCATGAGATTTGATATCCAACTCCTTCCCCTTCCAACCCTGAGAGCCTTCCTATAGAATGAGATGTGATATCCAAGTCCTTCCCATTCCAATCCTGAGACCCTTCCTATAACATGAGATGTGACATCCAACTCCTTCCCATTCCAATCATGAGACCCTTCCTATAGCTTGAGGTGTGATATCCAACTCCTTCTCATTCCAATTCTGAGACCCGTCCTATACCATGAGACTTGATATCTCAATGCTTCAAATACCAAACCTGAGACCGGTCCTATAACATGAGATGTGATACCCAAATCCGTCCCCTTCCAAACCTTAGACCCTTCCTATAGCATGAGATGTGATATCTCATTGCTTCTAATACCAAACCTGAGACCCTTCCTATAACGAGATGGGATATCCAACTCCTTCCCATTCCAATCCTGAGACCCTTCAGATAGCAGAGATGTGATATCCAACTCCTTCCCATTCCAAACCTGAGACCCTTCCGATAGCATGAGATGTGATATCTCAATGCTTCTAAAACCAAACATGAGAACCATCCTATAACATGAGATGTGAAATCCAAATCCTTCCCTTTCCAAACCTGAGACCCTTCCTATAGCTTGAGATGAAATATCAAACTCCTTCCCATTCCAATCCTGAGATAGCTTGAGATGTGATATCCAACTCCATCCCATTCCAATCCTGAGACCCTTCCGATAGCATGAGATGTGATAGCTCAATGCTTCTAATATCAAAACTGAGACCCTCCCTATAGTATGAGATGTGAATTCTAAGTCCTTCCCATTCCTATCCTGAGACCCTTCCGATAGCAGAGATGTGATATCTCAATGCTTATACCAAACCTGATGACCCTTCCTATGGCATTAGATGTGATATCCAACTCCTTCCCATTCCAATCCTGAGTTCCTTCCTATAGCATGAGATGTGATATCTCAATGCTTCTATCAAACCTGATACCCTTCCTTTAGCATGAGATGTGATATTCAACTCCTTCCCATTCCAATCCTGAGACCCTTCCTATAACATGAGACGTGATATCCAACTCCTTCCCATTCCAATCCTGAGACTCCTCCTATAGCATGAGATGTGATATCTCAATGCTTCTAATGCCAGACCTGGGACCGGTCCTATAACATGAGATATGATATCCAAATCCTTCCCCTTCCAAACCTGAGACCCTTCCTATAGCAAGAGATGTGATATCCAATTCCTTCCCATTCCAATCCTGAGACCCTTCCTATAACGAGATGTGATATCCAACTCCTTCCCATTCCAACCTGAGACCCTTCCTGTAGCATGAGAAGGGAGATCCAACTCCTTCCCATTCCAATCCTGAGACCGTTCCTATACCATGAGATGTGATATCTCAATGCTTCTAATACCAAAGCTGGGACCCGTCCTATAACATGAGATACGTCCTATAACATGAGATATGATATCCAAATCCTTCCCCTTCCAAACCTGAGACCCTTCCCTTAGCATGAGATGTGATATCCAAATCCTTCCCATTCCAATACTGAAACCCTTCATATAGCATGAGATGTCATATCTCAATGTTTCTAATAGAAAACCTGAGACCCTTCCTATAGCAAGAGATGTGATATCCAAATCCTTCCCATTTCAATCTTGAGACCCTTCCTATAACATGAGATGTGATATCCAACTCCTACCCATTCCAACCTGAGACCCTTCCTATAGCATGAGAAGGGATATCCAATTCCTTCCCAATCCAATGCTTCTAATACCAAACCTGAGACCCGTCCTAAAACATGAGATGTGAGATCCAAATCCTTCCCCTTCCAGACCTGAGACCTTTCCTTTAGCATGAGATGTGATATCCAACTCCTTCCCATTCCAAACCTGAGACCCTTCCGATAGCATGAGATGTGATATCTCAATGCTTCTAAAACCAAACATGAGAACCATCCTATAACATGAGATGTGAAATCCAAATCATTCCCTTTCCAAACCTGAGACCCTTCCTATAGCTTGAGATGAAATATCAAACTCCTTCCCCTTCCAACCCTGGGAGCCTTCCTATAGAATGAGATGTGATATCCAAGTCCTTCCATTCCAATCCTGAGACCCTTCCTATAACATGAGATGTGAAATCCAACTCCTTCCCATTCCAATCATGAGACCCTTCCTATAGCTTGAGATGTGATATCCAACTCCTTCTCATTCCAATTCTGAGACCGGTCCTATACCATGAGACTTGATATCTCAATGCTTCAAATACCAAACCTGAGACCGGTCCTATAACATGAGATGTGATACCCAAATCCGTCCCCTTCCAAACCTTAGACCCTTCCTATAGCATGAGATGTGATATCTCATTGCTTCTAATACCAAACCTGAGACCCTTCCTATAACGAGATGGGATATCCAACTCCTTCCCATTCCAATCCTGAGACCCTTCAGATAGCAGAGATGTGATATCCAACTCCTTCCCATTCCAAACCTGAGACCCTTCCGATAGCATGAGATGTGATATCTCAATGCTTCTAAAACCAAACATGAGAACCATCCTATAACATGAGATGTGAAATCCAAATCCTTCCCTTTCCAAACCTGAGACCCTTCCTATAGCTTGAGATGAAATATCAAACTCCTTCCCATTCCAATCCTGAGATAGCTTGAGATGTGATATCCAACTCCATCCCATTCCAATCCTGAGACCCTTCCGATAGCATGAGATGTGATAGCTCAATGCTTCTAATATCAAAACTGAGACCCTCCCTATAGTATGAGATGTGAATTCTAAGTCCTTCCCATTCCTATCCTGAGACCCTTCCGATAGCAGAGATGTGATATCTCAATGCTTATACCAAACCTGATGACCCTTCCTATGGCATTAGATGTGATATCCAACTCCTTCCCATTCCAATCCTGAGTTCCTTCCTATAGCATGAGATGTGATATCTCAATGCTTCTATCAAACCTGATACCCTTCCTTTAGCATGAGATGTGATATTCAACTCCTTCCCATTCCAATCCTGAGACCCTTCCTATAACATGAGACGTGATATCCAACTCCTTCCCATTCCAATCCTGAGACTCCTCCTATAGCATGAGATGTGATATCTCAATGCTTCTAATGCCAGACCTGGGACCGGTCCTATAACATGAGATATGATATCCAAATCCTTCCCCTTCCAAACCTGAGACCCTTCCTATAGCAAGAGATGTGATATCCAATTCCTTCCCATTCCAATCCTGAGACCCTTCCTATAACGAGATGTGATATCCAACTCCTTCCCATTCCAACCTGAGACCCTTCCTGTAGCATGAGAAGGGAGATCCAACTCCTTCCCATTCCAATCCTGAGACCCTTCCTATACCATGAGATGTGATATCTCAATGCTTCTAATACCAAAGCTGGGACCCGTCCTATAACATGAGATACGTCCTATAACATGAGATATGATATCCAAATCCTTCCCCTTCCAAACCTGAGACCCTTCCTTTAGCATGAGATGTGATATCCAAATCCTTCCCATTCCAATACTGAAACCCTTCCTATAGCATGAGATGTCATATCTCAATGTTTCTAAAAGAAAACCTGAGACCCTTCCTATAGCAAGAGATGTGATATCCAAATCCTTCCCATTTCAATCTTGAGACCCTTCCTATAACATGAGATGTGATATCCAACTCCTACCCATTCCAACCTGAGACCCTTCCTATAGCATGAGAAGGGATATCCAATTCCTTCCCAATCCAATGCTTCTAATACCAAACCTGAGACCCGTCCTAAAACATGAGATGTGAGATCCAAATCCTTCCCCTTCCAGACCTGAGACCTTTCCTTTAGCATGAGATGTGATATCCAACTCCTTCCCTTTCCAAACCTGAGACCCTTCCGATAGCATGAGATGTGATATCTCAATGCTTCTAAAACCAAACATGAGAACCATCCTATAACATGAGATGT
The DNA here is from genome assembly GCF_040938575.1 of Ambystoma mexicanum. Lineage (NCBI taxonomy): Eukaryota > Metazoa > Chordata > Amphibia > Caudata > Ambystomatidae > Ambystoma > Ambystoma mexicanum. Next base: position 348,307,140 of record NC_090936.1, read on the forward strand.
GAAATCCAAATCATTCCCTTTCCAAACCTGAGACCCTTCCTATAGCTTGAGATGAAATATCAAACTCCTTCCCCTTCCAACCCTGAGAGCCTTCCTATAGAATGAGATGTGATATCCAAGTCCTTCCATTCCAATCCTGAGACCCTTCCTATAACATGAGATGTGATATCCAACTCCTTCCCATTCCAATCATGAGACCCTTCCTATAGCTTGAGATGTGATATCCAACTCCTTCTCATTCCAATTCTGAGACCCGTCCTATACCATGAGACTTGATATCTCAATGCTTCAAATACCAAACCTGAGACCGGTCCTATAACATGAGATGTGATACCCAAATCCGTCCCCTTCCAAACCTTAGACCCTTCCTATAGCATGACATGTGATATCTCATTGCTTCTAATACCAAACCTGAGACCCTTCCTATAACGAGATGGGATATCCAACTCCTTCCCATTCCAATCCTGAGACCCTTCAGATAGCAGAGATGTGATATCCAACTCCTTCCCATTCCAAACCTGAGACCCTTCCGATAGCATGAGATGTGATATCTCAATGCTTCTAAAACCAAACATGAGAACCATCCTATAACATGAGATGTGAAATCCAAATCCTTCCCTTTCCAAACCTGAGACCCTTCCTATAGCTTGAGATGAAATATGAAACTCCTTCCCATTCCAATCCTGAGATAGCTTGAGATGTGATATCCAACTCCATCCCATTCCAATCCTGAGACCCTTCCGATAGCATGAGATGTGATAGCTCAATGCTTCTAATATCAAAACTGAGAACCTCCCTATAGTATGAGATGTGAATTCTAAGTCCTTCCCATTCCTATCCTGAGACCCTTCCGATAGCAGAGATGTGATATCTCAATGCTTATACCAAACCTGATGACCCTTCCTATGGCATTAGATGTGATATCCAACTCCTTCCCATTCCAATCCTGAGTTCCTTCCTATAGCATGAGATGTGATATCTCAATGCTTCTATCAAACCTGATACCCTTCCTTTAGCATGAGATGTGATATTCAACTCCTTCCCATTCCAATCCTGAGACCCTTCCTATAACATGAGACGTGATATCCAACTCCTTCCCATTCCAATCCTGAGACTCCTCCTATAGCATGAGATGTGATATCTCAATGCTTCTAATGCCAGACCTGGGACCGGTCCTATAACATGAGATATGATATCCAAATCCTTCCCCTTCCAAACCTGAGACCCTTCCTATAGCAAGAGATGTGATATCCAATTCCTTCCCTTCCAATCCTGAGACCCTTCCTATTACGAGATGTGATATCCAACTCCTTCCCATTCCAACCTGAGACCCTTCCTGTAGCATGAGAAGGGAGATCCAACTCCTTCCCATTCCAATCCTGAGACCGTTCCTATACCATGAGATGTGATATCCAACTCCTTCAAATTCCAAACCTGAGACCCTTCCGATAGCATGAGATGTGATATCTCAATGCTTCAAAAACCAAACATGAGAACCATCCTATAACATGAGATGTGAAATCCAAATCCTTCCCTTCCCAAACCTGAGACTCTTCCTATAGCATGAGATGTGATATCTCAATGCTTCTACCAAACCTGAAACCCTTCCTATAGCATGAGATGTGATATCCACTCCTTCCCATTCCAATCCTGAGACACATCCTATAGCATGAGATGTGATATCACAATGCTTCTAATACCAAACCTGAGACCCGTCCTATAACATGAGATGTGATTTCCAAATCCTTCCCCTTCCAAACCTGAGACCCTTCCTTTAGCATGAGATGTGATATCCAGCTCCTCCCATTCCAATCCTGAGACCCTTCCGATAGCAGAGATGTGATATTTCAATGCTTATACCAAACCTGAGACCCTTCCCATAGCATGAGATGTGATATCCAACTCCTTCCCATTCCAATCCTGAGACCCTTCCTATAGCATGAGATGTGATATCTCAATGCTTCTAATACCAAACCTGAGATCCTTCCTATAACATGAGATGTGATATCCAACTCCTTCCCATTCCAATCCCGAGACCCTTCCTATAGCATGAGATGTGATATCTCAATGCTTCTAATACCAAACCTAAGGTCCTTCCTATAACATGAGATGTGATATCCAAATCCTTCCCATTCCAAACCTGAGACCCTCCCTTTAGCATGAGATGTGATATCCAACTCCTTCCCATTCCAATCCTGAGACCCTTCCTATAACATGAGATGTGATATCCAACTCCTTCTATTCCAACCTGAGACCCTTCCTATAGCATGAGATGGGATATCCAACTCCTTCCAAATCCAATCCTGATACCCTTCCGATAGCATGAGATGTGATATCCCAATGCTTCTACAAAACCTGACACCCATACCATGGCATGAGATGTGATATCAAACTCCCGTCCTATACCATGAGACTTGATATCTCAATGCTTCTAATACCAAACCTGAGACCGGTCCAATAACATGAGATGTGATATCCAAATCCTTCCCCTTCCAAACCTTAGGCCCTTCCTTTATCATGAGATGTGATATCCAAGTCCTTCCCATTCCATTCCTGAGACCCTTCCTATAGCATGAGATGTGATATCTCAATGCTTCTAATACCAAACCTGAGACCCTTCCTATAACATGAGATGTGATATCCAAGTCCTTCCCATTCCAATCCTGAGACCCTTCCTATAGCATGAGATGTGATATCTCAATGCTTCTAATACCAAACCTGAGACCCTTCCTATAACATGAATTGTGATATCCAAATCCTTCCCATTCCAATCCTGAGACCCTTCCGATAGCAGAGATGTGATATCTCAATGCTTATACCAAACCTAAGACCCTTCCGATAGCATGAGATGTGATATCTCAATGCTTCTAATACCAAACCTGAGATCCTTCCAATAACATGAGATATGATGTCCAAATCCCTCCCCTTCCAAACCTTAGACCATCCCTTTAGCATGAGATTTGATATCCAACTCCTTCCCATTCCAATCCTGAGACCCTTCTGATGGCATGAGATGTGATATCTCAATGCCTCTAAAACCAAACCTGAGATCCCACCTCTAACATGAAATGTGATATCCAACTCCTTCCCCTTCCAACCCTGAGAGCCTTCCTATAGAATGAGATGTGATATCCAAGTCCTTCCCATTCCAATCCTGAGACCCTTCCTATAACATGAGATGTGATATCAAACTCCTTCCCATTCCAATCATGAGACCCTTCCTATAGCTTGAGATGTGATATTCAACTCCTTCTCATTCCAATTCTGAGACCCTTCTGATGGCATGAGATGTGATATCTCAATGCCTCTAAAACCAAACCTGAGATCCCACCTCTAACATGAAATGTGATATCCAACTCCTTCCCCTTCCAACCCTGAGAGCCTTCCTATAGAATGAGATGTGATATCCAAGTCCTTCCCATTCCAATCCTGAGACCCTTCCTATAACATGAGATGTGATATCAAACTCCTTCCCATTCCAATCATGAGACCCTTCCGATAGCATGAGATGTGATATCTCAATGCTTCTAAAACCAAACATGAGAACCATCCTATAACATGAGATGTGAAATCCAAATCCTTCCCTTTCCAAACCTGAGACCCTTCCTATAGCATGAGATGAAATATCAAACTCCTTCCCATTCCAATCGTGAGATAGCTTGAGATGTGATATCCAACTCCATCCCATTCCAATCCTGAGACCCTTCCGATAGCATGAGATGTGATAGCTCAATGCTTCTAATATCAAAACTGAGACCCTCCCTATAGTATGAGATGTGAATTCTAAGTCCTTCCCATTCCTATCCTGAGACCCTTCCTATAACATGAGACGTGATATCCAACTCCTTCCCATTCCAATCCTGAGACTCCTCCTATAGCATGAGATGTGATATCTCAATGCTTCTAATACCAGACCTGGGACCGGTCCTATAACATGAGATATGATATCCAAATCCTTCCCCTTCCAAACCTGAGACCCTTCCTATAGCAAGAGATGTGATATCCAATTCCTTCCCATTCCAATCCTGAGACCCTTCCTATAACGAGATGTGATATCCAACTCCTTCCCATTCCAACCTGAGACCCTTCCTGTAGCATGAGAAGGGAGATCCAACTCCTTCCCATTCCAATCCTGAGACCCTTCCTATACCATGAGATGTGATATCTCAATGCTTCTAATACCAAACCTGGGACCCGTCCTATAACATGAGATACGTCCTATAACATGAGATATGATATCCAAATCCTTCCCCTTCCAAAGCTGAGACCCTTCCTTTAGCATGAGATGTGATATCCAAATCCTTCCCATTCCAATACTGAAACCCTTCCTTAGCATGAGATGTCATATCTCAATGTTTCTAATAGAAAACCTGAGACCCTTCCTATAGCAAGAGATGTGATATCCAAATCCTTCCCATTTCAATCTTGAGACCCTTCCCATAACATGAGATGTGATATCCAACTCCTACCCATTCCAACCTGAGACCCTTCCTATAGCATGAGAAGGGATATCCAATTCCTTCCCAATCCAATCCTTAGACCCTTCCGATAGCAGAGATGTGATATCTCAATGCTTATACCAAACCTGAGACCCTTCCTTTAGCATGAGATGTGATATCCAAATCCTTCACATTCCAATCCTGAGACCCTTCCTATAGCATGAGATGTGATATCTCAATGCTTCTAATACAAAACCTGAGATCCTTCCTGTAACATGAGATGTGATATCCAAGTCCTTCCCATTCCAATCCTGAGACCCTTCCTATAACATGAGATGTGAAATCCAACTCCTTCTATTCCAACCTGAGACCCTTCCTATAGCATGAGATGGGATATCCAACTCCTTCCAAATCCAATCCTGATACCCTTCCGATAGCATGAGATGTGATATCCCAATGCTTCTACAAAACCTGAGACCCATACCATGGCATGAGATGTGATATCAAACTCCCGTCCTATACCATGAGACTTCATATCTCAATGCTTCTAATACCAAACCTGAGACCGGTCCAATAACATGAGATGTGATATCCAAATCCTTCCCCTTCCAAACCTTAGACCCTTCCTTTATCATGAGATGTGATATCCAAGTCCTTCCCATTCCATTCCTGAGACCCTTCCTATAGCATGAGATGTGATATCTCAATGCTTCTAATACCAAACCTGAGACCCTTCCTATAACATGAGATGTGATATCCAAATCCTTCCCATTCCAATCCTGAGACCCTTCCGATAGCAGAGATGTGATATCTCAATGCTTATACCAAACCTGAGACCCTTCCAATAGCATGAGATGTGATATCTCAATGCTTCTAATACCAAACCTCAGATCCTTCCAATAACATGAGATGTGATGTCCAAATCCTTCCCCTTCCAAACCTTAGACCCTCCCTTTAGCATGAGATGTGATATCCAACTCCTTCCCATTCCAATCCTGAGACCCTTCCTATAACATGAGATGTGATATCCAACTCCTTCCCATTCCAATCATGAGACCCTTCCTATAGCTTGAGATGTGATATCCAACTCCTTCTCATTCCAATTCTGAGACCCGTCCTATACCATGAGACTTGATATCTTAATGCTTCAAATACCAAACCTGAGACCGGTCCTATAACATGAGATGTGATACCCAAATCCGTCCCCTTCCAAACCTTAGACCCTTCCTATAGCATGAGATGTGATATCTCATTGCTTCTAATACCAAACCTGAGACCCTTCCTATAACGAGATGGGATATCCAACTCCTTCCCATTCCAATCCTGAGGCCCTTCAGATAGCGGAGATGTGATATCCAACTCCTTCCCATTCCAAACCTGAGACCCTTCCGATAGCATGAGATGTGATATCTCAATGCTTCTAAAACCAAACATGAGAACCATCCTATAACATGAGATGTGAAATCCAAATCCTTCCCTTTCCAAACCTGAGACCCTTCCTACAGCTTGAGATGAAATATCAAACTCCTTCCCATTCCAATCCTGAGATAGCTTCAGATGTGATATCCAACTCCATCCCATTCCAATCCTGAGACCCTTCCGATAGCATGAGATGTGATAGCTCAATGCTTCTAATATCAAAACTGAGACCCTCCCTATAGTATGAGATGTGAATTCTAAGTCCTTCCCATTCCTATCCTGAGACCCTTCCGATAGCAGAGATGTGATATCTCAATGCTTATACCAAACCTGATGACCCTTCCTATGGCATTAGATGTGATATCCAACTCCTTCCCATTCCAATCCTGAGTTCCTTCCTATAGCATGAGATGTGATATCTCAATGCTTCTATCAAACCTGATACCCTTCCTTTAGCATGAGATGTGATATTCAACTCCTTCCCATTCCAATCCTGAGACCCTTCCTATAACATGAGACGTGATATCCAACTCCTTCCCATTCCAATCCTGAGACTCCTCCTATAGCATGAGATGTGATATCTCAATGCTTCTAATACCAGACCTGGGCCCGGTCCTATAACATGAGATATGATATCCAAATCCTTCCCCTTCCAAACCTGAGACCCTTCCTATAGCAAGAGATGTGACATCCAATTCCTTCCCATTCCAATCCTGAGACTCTTCCTATAACGAGATGTGATATCCAACTCCTTCCCATTCCAACCTGAGACCCTTCCTGTAGCATGAGAAGGGAGATCCAACTCCTTCCCATTCCAATCCTGAGACCCTTCCTATGCCATGAGATGTGATATCTCAATGCTTCTAATACCAAACCTGGGACCCGTCCTATAACATGAGATACGTCCTATAACATGAGATATGATATCCAAATCCTTCCCCTTCCAAACCTGACACCCTTCCTTTAGCATGAGATGTGATATCCAAATCCTTCCCATTCCAATACTGAAACCCTTCCTATAGCATGAGATGTCATATCTCAATGTTTCTAATAGAAAACCTGAGACCCTTCCTATAGCAAGAGATGTGATATCCAAATCCTTCCCATTTCAATCTTGAGACCCTTCCTATAACATGAGATGTGATATCCAACTCCTACCCATTCCAACCTGAGACCCTTCCTATAGCATGCATGAGAAGGGATATCCAATTCCTTCCCATTCCACCCCTGAGACCCTTCCTATACCATGAGATGTGATATCTCAATGCTTCTAATACCAAACCTGGGAACCGTCCTATAACATGAGATGTGATATCTCAATGTTTCTAATAAAAAACCTGAGACCCTTCCTATAACATGAGATGTGATATCCAATTCCTTCCCATTCCAGAACTGAGACCCTTCCTTTAGCATGAGATGGAATATCCAAATACTTCCCATTCCAATCCTAAAACCCTTCCTATAGCATGAGATGTGATATCTCAATGTTTCTAATAAAAAACCTGAGACCCTTCCTATAGCAAGAGATGTGATATCCAAATCCTTCCCATTCCAATCCTGAGACCCTTCCTGTATATAACATGAGTTGTGATATCCAACTCCTTCCCATTCCAACCTGAGACCCTTCCTATAGCATGAGATGTGATATCCAACTCCTTACCATTCAAATCCTGAGACCCTTCCGATAGCATGAGATGTGATATCTCAATGCTTCAAAAACCAAACATGAGAACCATCCTATAACATGAGATGTGAAATCCAAATCCTTCCCTTCCCAAACCTGAGACTCTTCCTATAGCATGAGATGTGATATCTCAATGCTTCTACCAAACCTGAAACCCTTCCTATAGCATGAGATGTGATATCCAACTCCTTCCCATTCCAATCCTGAGACACATCCTATAGCATGAGATGTGATATCACAATGCTTCTAATACCAAACCTGAGACCCGTCCTATAACATGAGATGTGATATCCAAATCCTTCCCCTTCCAAACCTGAGACCCTTCCTTTAGCATGAGATGTGATATCCAGCTCCTCCCATTCCAATCCTGAGACCCTTCCGATAGCAGAGATGTGATATTTCAATGCTTATACCAAACCTGAGACCCTTCCCATGGCATGAGATGTGATATCCAACTCCTTCCCATTCCAATCCTGAGACCCTTCCTATAGCATGAGATGTGATATCTCAATGCTTCTAATACCAAACCTGAGATCCTTCCTACAACATGAGATGTGATATCCAACTCCTTCCCATTCCAATCCCGAGACCCTTCCTATAGCATGAGATGTGATATCTCAATACTTCTAATACCAAACCTAAGGTCCTTCCTATAACATGAGATGTGATATCCAAATCCTTCCCATTCAAAACCTGAGACCCTCCCTTTAGCATGAGATGTGATATCCAACTCCTTCCCATTCCAATCCTGATACCCTTCTGATAGCATGAGATGTGATATCTCAATGCCTCTAATACCAAACCTGAGATCCTACCTCTAACATGAAATGTGATATCCAACTCCTTCCTTTTCCAAACCTGAGACCCTTCCTACAGCATGTGATGTGATATCCAAGTCCTTCCCATTCCAATCCTGAGACCCTTCCTATAACATGAGATGTGATATCCAACTCCTTCTATTCCAACCTGAGACCCTTCCTATAGCATGAGATGGGATATCCAACTCCTTCCAAATCCAATCCTGATACCCTTCCGATAGCATGAGATGTGATATCCCAATGCTTCTACAAAACCTGACACCCATACCATGGCATGAGATGTGATATCAAACTCCCGTCCTATACCATGAGACTTGATATCTCAATGCTTCTAATACCAAACCTGAGACCGGTCCAATAACATGAGATGTGATATCCAAATCCTTCCCCTTCCAAACCTTAGACCCTTCCTTTATCATGAGATGTGATATCCAAGTCCTTCCCATTCCATTCCTGAGACCCTTCCTATAGCATGAGATGTGATATCTCAATGCTTCTAATACCAAACCTGAGACCCTTCCTATAACGAGATGTGATATCCAAGTCCTTCCCATTCCAATCCTGAGACCCTTCCTATAGCATGAGATGTGATATCTCAATGCTTCTAATACCAAACCTGAGACCCTTCCTATAACATGAATTGTGATATCCAAATCCTTCCCATTCCAATCCTGAGACCCTTCCGATAGCAGAGATGTGATATCTCAATGCTTATACCAAACCTAAGACCCTTCCGATAGCATGAGATGTGATATCTCAATGCTTCTAATACCAAACCTGAGATCCTTCCAATAACATGAGATATGATGTCCAAATCCCTCCCCTTCCAAACCTTAGACCATCCCTTTAGCATGAGATTTGATATCCAACTCCTTCCCATTCCAATCCTGAGACCCTTCTGATGGCATGAGATGTGATATCTCAATGCCTCTAAAACCAAACCTGAGATCCTACCTCTAACATGAAATGTGATATCCAACTCCTTCCCCTTCCTACCCTGAGAGCCTTCCTATAGAATGAGATGTGATATCCAAGTCCTTCCCATTCCAATCCTGAGACCCTTCCTATAACATGAGATGTGATATCGAACTCCTTCCCATTCCAATCATGAGACCCTTCCTATAGCTTGAGATGTGATATCCAACTCCTTCTATTCCAACCTGAGACCCTTCCTATAGCATGAGATGGGATATCCAACTCCTTCCAAAACCAATCCTGATACCCTTCCGATAGCATGAGATGTGATATCCCAATGCTTCTACAAAACCTGAGACCCATACCATGGCATGAGATGTGATATCAAACTCCCGTCCTATACCATGAGACTTCATATCTCAATGCTTCTAATACCAAACCTGAGACCGGTCCAATAACATGAGATGTGATATCCAAATCCTTCCCCTTCCAAACCTTAGACCCTTCCTTTATCATGAGATGTGATATCCAAGTCCTTCCCATTCCATTCCTGAGACCCTTCCTATAGCATGAGATGTGATATCTCAATGCTTCTAATACCAAACCTGAGACCCTTCCTATAACATGAGATGTGATATCCAAATCCTTCCCATTCCAATCCTGAGACCCTTCCGATAGCAGAGATGTGATATCTCAATGCTTATACCAAACCTGAGACCCTTTCGATAGCATGAGATGTGATATCTCAATGCTTCTAATACCAAACCTCAGATCCTTCCAATAACATGAGATGTGATGTCCTTCCCATTCCAATCCTGAGACCCTTCCTATAACATGAGATGTGACATCCAACTCCTTCCCATTCCAATCATGAGACCCTTCCTATAGCTTGAGGTGTGATATCCAACTCCTTCTCATTCCAATTCTGAGACCCGTCCTATACCATGAGACTTGATATCTCAATGCTTCAAATACCAAACCTGAGACCGGTCCTATAACATGAGATGTGATACCCAAATCCGTCCCCTTCCAAACCTTAGACCCTTCCTATAGCATGAGATGTGATATCTCATTGCTTCTAATACCAAACCTGAGACCCTTCCTATAACGAGATGGGATATCCAACTCCTTCCCATTCCAATCCTGAGACCCTTCAGATAGCAGAGATGTGATATCCAACTCCTTCCCATTCCAAACCTGAGACCCTTCCGATAGCATGAGATGTGATATCTCAATGCTTCTAAAACCAAACATGAGAACCATCCTATAACATGAGATGTGAAATCCAAATCCTTCCCTTTCCAAACCTGAGACCCTTCCTATAGCTTGAGATGAAATATCAAACTCCTTCCCATTCCAATCCTGAGATAGCTTGAGATGTGATATCCAACTCCATCCCATTCCAATCCTGAGACCCTTCCGATAGCATGAGATGTGATACCTCAATGCTTCTAATATCAAAACTGAGACCCTCCCTATAGTATGAGATGTGAATTCTAAGTCCTTCCCATTCCTATCCTGAGACCCTTCCGATAGCAGAGATGTGATATCTCAATGCTTATACCAAACCTGATGACCCTTCCTATGGCATTAGATGTGATATCCAACTCCTTCCCATTCCAATCCTGAGTTCCTTCCTATAGCATGAGATGTGATATCTCAATGCTTCTATCAAACCTGATACCCTTCCTTTAGCATGAGATGTGATATTCAACTCCTTCCCATTCCAATCCTGAGACCCTTCCTATAACATGAGACGTGATATCCAACTCCTTCCCATTCCAATCCTGAGACTCCTCCTATAGCATGAGATGTGATATCTCAATGCTTCTAATGCCAGACCTGGGACCGGTCCTATAACATGAGATATGATATCCAAATCCTTCCCCTTCCAAACCTGAGACCCTTCCTATAGCAAGAGATGTGATATCCAATTCCTTCCCATTCCAATCCTGAGACCCTTCCTATAACGAGATGTGATATCCAACTCCTTCCCATTCCAACCTGAGACCCTTCCTGTAGCATGAGAAGGGAGATCCAACTCCTTCCCATTCCAATCCTGAGACCGTTTCTATACCATGAGATGTGATATCTCAATGCTTCTAATACCAAAGCTGGGACCCGTCCTATAACATGAGATACGTCCTATAACATGAGATATGATATCCAAATCCTTCCCCTTCCAAACCTGAGACCCTTCCTTTAGCATGAGATGTGATATCCAAATCCTTCCCATTCCAATACTGAAACCCTTCATATAGCATGAGATGTCATATCTCAATGTTTCTAATAGAAAACCTGAGACCCTTCCTATAGCAAGAGATGTGATATCCAAATCCTTCCCATTTCAATCTTGACACCCTTCCTATAACACGAGATGTGATATCCAACTCCTACCCATTCCAACCTGAGACCCTTCCTATAGCATGAGAAGGGATATCCAATTCCTTCCCAATCCAATGCTTCTAATACCAAACCTGAGACCCGTCCTAAAACATGAGATGTGAGATCCAAATCCTTCCCCTTCCAGACCTGAGACCTTTCCTTTAGCATGAGATGTGATATCCAACTCCTTCCCATTCCAAACCTGAGACCCTTCCGATAGCATGAGATGTGATATCTCAATGCTTCTAAAACCAAACATGAGAACCATCCTATAACATGAGATGTGAAATCCAAATCATTCCCTTTCCAAACCTGAGACCCTTCCTATAGCTTGAGATGAAATATCAAACTCCTTCCCCTTCCAACCCTGAGAGCCTTCCTATAGAATGAGATGTGATATCCAAGTCCTTCCATTCCAATCCTGAGACCCTTCCTATAACATGAGATGTGATATCCAACTCCTTCCCATTCCAATCATGAGACCCTTCCTATAGCTTGAGATGTGATATCCAACTCCTTCTCATTCCAATTCTGAGATAGCTTGAGATGTGATATCCAACTCCATCCCATTCCAATCCTGAGACCCTTCAGATAGCAGAGATGTGATATCCAACTCCTTCCCATTCCAAACCTGAGACCCTTCCGATAGCATGAGATGTGATATCTCAATGCTTCTAAAACCAAACATGAGAACCATCCTATAACATGAGATGTGAAATCCAAATCCTTCCCTTTCCAAACCTGAGACCCTTCCTATAGCTTGAGATGAAATATCAAACTCCTTCCCATTCCAATCCTGAGATAGCTTGAGATGTGATATCCAACTCCATCCCATTCCAATCCTGAGACCCTTCCGATAGCATGAGATGTGATACCTCAATGCTTCTAATATCAAAACTGAGACCCTCCCTATAGTATGAGATGTGAATTCTAAGTCCTTCCCATTCCTATCCTGAGACCCTTCCGATAGCAGAGATGTGATATCTCAATGCTTATACCAAACCTGATGACCCTTCCTATGGCATTAGATGTGATATCCAACTCCTTCCCATTCCAATCCTGAGTTCCTTCCTATAGCATGAGATGTGATATCTCAATGCTTCTATCAAACCTGATACCCTTCCTTTAGCATGAGATGTGATATTCAACTCCTTCCCATTCCAATCCTGAGACCCTTCCTATAACATGAGACGTGATATCCAACTCCTTCCCATTCCAATCCTGAGACTCCTCCTATAGCATGAGATGTGATATCTCAATGCTTCTAATGCCAGACCTGGGACCGGTCCTATAACATGAGATATGATATCCAAATCCTTCCCCTTCCAAACCTGAGACCCTTCCTATAGCAAGAGATGTGATATCCAATTCCTTCCCATTCCAATCCTGAGACCCTTCCTATAACGAGATGTGATATCCAACTCCTTCCCATTCCAACCTGAGACCCTTCCTGTAGCATGAGAAGGGAGATCCAACTCCTTCCCATTCCAATCCTGAGACCGTTTCTATACCATGAGATGTGATATCTCAATGCTTCTAATACCAAAGCTGGGACCCGTCCTATAACATGAGATACGTCCTATAACATGAGATATGATATCCAAATCCTTCCCCTTCCAAACCTGAGACCCTTCCTTTAGCATGAGATGTGATATCCAAATCCTTCCCATTCCAATACTGAAACCCTTCATATAGCATGAGATGTCATATCTCAATGTTTCTAATAGAAAACCTGAGACCCTTCCTATAGCAAGAGATGTGATATCCAAATCCTTCCCATTTCAATCTTGACACCCTTCCTATAACACGAGATGTGATATCCAACTCCTACCCATTCCAACCTGAGACCCTTCCTATAGCATGAGAAGGGATATCCAATTCCTTCCCAATCCAATGCTTCTAATACCAAACCTGAGACCCGTCCTAAAACATGAGATGTGAGATCCAAATCCTTCCCCTTCCAGACCTGAGACCTTTCCTTTAGCATGAGATGTGATATCCAACTCCTTCCCATTCCAAACCTGAGACCCTTCCGATAGCATGAGATGTGATATCTCAATGCTTCTAAAACCAAACATGAGAACCATCCTATAACATGAGATGTGAAATCCAAATCATTCCCTTTCCAAACCTGAGACCCTTCCTATAGCTTGAGATGAAATATCAAACTCCTTCCCCTTCCAACCCTGAGAGCCTTCCTATAGAATGAGATGTGATATCCAAGTCCTTCCATTCCAATCCTGAGACCCTTCCTATAACATGAGATGTGATATCCAACTCCTTCCCATTCCAATCATGAGACCCTTCCTATAGCTTGAGATGTGATATCCAACTCCTTCTCATTCCAATTCTGAGACCGGTCCTATACCATGAGACTTGATATCTCAATGCTTCAAATACCAAACCTGAGACCGGTCCTATAACATGAGATGTGATACCCAAATCCGTCCCCTTCCAAACCTTAGACCCTTCCTATAGCATGAGATGTGATATCTCATTGCTTCTAATACCAAACCTGAGACCCTTCCTATAACGAGATGGGATATCCAACTCCTTCCCATTCCAATCCTGAGACCCTTCAGATAGCAGAGATGTGATATCCAACTCCTTCCCATTCCAAACCTGAGACCCTTCCGATAGCATGAGATGTGATATCTCAATGCTTCTAAAACCAAACATGAGAACCATCCTATAACATGAGATGTGAAATCCAAATCCTTCCCTTTCCAAACCTGAGACCCTTCCTATAGCTTGAGATGAAATATCAAACTCCTTCCCATTCCAATCCTGAGATAGCTTGAGATGTGATATCCAACTCCATCCCATTCCAATCCTGAGACCCTTCCGATAGCATGAGATGTGATAGCTCAATGCTTCTAATATCAAAACTGAGACCCTCCCTATAGTATGAGATGTGAATTCTAAGTCCTTCCCATTCCTATCCTGAGACCCTTCCGATAGCAGAGATGTGATATCTCAATGCTTATACCAAACCTGATGACCCTTCCTATGGCATTAGATGTGATATCCAACTCCTTCCCATTCCAATCCTGAGTTCCTTCCTATAGCATGAGATGTGATATCTCAATGCTTCTATCAAACCTGATACCCTTCCTTTAGCATGAGATGTGATATTCAACTCCTTCCCATTCCAATCCTGAGACCCTTCCTATAACATGAGACGTGATATCCAACTCCTTCCCATTCCAATCCTGAGACTCCTCCTATAGCATGAGATGTGATATCTCAATGCTTCTAATGCCAGACCTGGGACCGGTCCTATAACATGAGATATGATATCCAAATCCTTCCCCTTCCAAACCTGAGACCCTTCCTATAGCAAGAGATGTGATATCCAATTCCTTCCCATTCCAATCCTGAGACCCTTCCTATAACGAGATGTGATATCCAACTCCTTCCCATTCCAACCTGAGACCCTTCCTGTAGCATGCGAAGGGAGATCCAACTCCTTCCCATTCCAATCCTGAGACCCTTCCTATACCATGAGATGTGATATCTCAATGCTTCTAATACCAAAGCTGGGACCCGTCCTATAACATGAGATATGTCCTATAACATGAGATATGATATCCAAATCCTTCCCCTTCCAAACCTGAGACCCTTCCTTTAGCATGAGATGTGATATCCAAATCCTTCCCATTCCAATACTGAAACCCTTCCTATAGCATGAGATGTCATATCTCAATGTTTCTAAAAGAAAACCTGAGACCCTTCCTATAGCAAGAGATGTGATATCCAAATCCTTCCCATTTCAATCTTGAGACCCTTCCTATAACATGAGATGTGATATCCAACTCCTACCCATTCCAACCTGAGACCCTTCCTATAGCATGAGAAGGGATATCCAATTCCTTCCCAATCCAATGCTTCTAATACCAAACCTGAGACCCGTCCTAAAACATGAGATGTGAGATCCAAATCCTTCCCCTTCCAGACCTGAGACCTTTCCTTTAGCATGAGATGTGATATCCAACTCCTTCCCATTCCAAACCTGAGACCCTTCCGATAGCATGAGATGTGATATCTCAATGCTTCTAAAACCAAACATGAGAACCATCCTATAACATGAGATGTGAAATCCAAATCATTCCCTTTCCAAACCTGAGACCCTTCCTATAGCTTGAGATGAAATATCAAACTCCTTCCCCTTCCAACCCTGAGAGCCTTCCTATAGAATGAGATGTGATATCCAAGTCCTTCCATTCCAATCCTGAGACCCTTCCTATAACATGAGATGTGATATCCAACTCCTTCCCATTCCAATCATGAGACCCTTCCTATAGCATGAGATGTCATATCTCAATGTTTCTAAAAGAAAACCTGAGACCCTTCCTATAGCAAGAGATGTGATATCCAAATCCTTCCCATTTCAATCTTGAGACCCTTCCTATAACATGAGATGTGATATCCAACTCCTACCCATTCCAACCTGAGACCCTTCCTATAGCATGAGAAGGGATATCCAATTCCTTCCCAATCCAATGCTTCTAAAACCAAACATGAGAACCATCCTATAACATGAGATGTGAAATCCAAATCATTCCCTTTCCAAACCTGAGACCCTTCCTATAGCTTGAGATGAAATATCAAACTCCTTCCCCTTCCAACCCTGAGAGCCTTCCTATAGAATGGGATGTGATATCCAAGTCCTTCCCATTCCAATCATGAGACCCTTCCTATAGCTTGAGATGTGATATACAACTCCTTCTCATTCCAATTCTGAGACCCGTCCTATACCATGAGACTTGATATCTCAATGCTTCAAATACCAAACCTGAGACCGGTCCTATAACATGAGATGTGATACCCAAATCCGTCCCCTTCCAAACCTTAGACCCTTCCTATCGCATGAGATGTGATATCTCATTGCTTCTAATACCAAACCTGAGACCCTTCCTATAACGAGATGGGATATCCAACTCCTTCCCATTCCAATCCTGAGACCCTTCAGATAGCAGAGATGTGATATCCAACTCCTTCCCATTCCAAACCTGAGACCCTTCCGATAGCATGAGATGTGATATCTCAATGCTTCTAAAACCAAACATGAGAACCATCCTATAACATGAGATGTGAAATCCAAATCCTTCCCTTTCCAAACCTGAGACCCTTCCTATAGCTTGAGATGAAATATCAAACTCCTTCCCATTCCAATCCTGAGATAGCTTGAGATGTGATATCCAACTCCATCCCATTCCAATCCTGAGACCCTTCCGATAGCATGAGATTTGATAGCTCAATGCTTCTAATATCAAAACTGAGACCCTCCCTATAGTATGAGATGTGAATTCTAAGTCCTTCACATTCCTATCCTGAGACCCTTCCGATAGCAGAGATGTGATATCTCAATGCTTATACCGAACCTGATGACCCTTCCTTTAGCATGAGATGTGATATTCAACTCCTTCCCATTCCAATCCTGAGACCCTTCCTATAACATGAGACGTGATTTCCAACTCCTTCCCATTCCAAACCTGAGACCTTTCCTTTAGCATATGTGATATCCAACTACTTCCCATTCCAATCCTGAGACCCTTCCGATAGCATGAGACGTGATATCCAACTCCTTCCCATTCCAATACTGAGAGCCTTCCAATAGCATATGTGATATCTCAATGCTTCTAATATCAAAACTGAGACCCTCCCTATAACATGAGATGTGATATCCAACTCCTTCCCATTCCAATCGAGACCCTTCCTATAACATGAGATGTGATATCTCTATGCTTCTAATACCAAACCTGACGCCCTTCCCGTAGTATATGTGAAATCCAACTCCTTCCCATTCCAAACTTGTGACCCTTCCTGTAGCATGAAATGTGATTTTTCACCCCTTCCAATACCATACCCGAGACCATTCCCACAGCCTGAGATTTGAAATCTCATTTCTTCCAATACCAAACCCGAGACCCTTCCGATAGGATGTGATTTGATATCTCAGTGCTTCTAATACCAAACCTGAGACCCTCCCTATAACAAGAGATATCATATCCAACTCCTTCCCATTCCAATCCTGAGACTCTTCCTATAGCATGACATGTGATATCGAACTTCCCATTCAAATCCTGAGACTCAGACCTCCCCGTCTAACCTCACCACTCCTAGCTCCCGGATTGATAATGCACTCCTGCTGTGTCTTCTCTCCCTTCTTCTGCTTCCTTTCCTCTCTCCTTCCTCATGTGCCCTAGGTCAGGCTCCTTCTACACCTCCGCAAGGATTACTGATTTGTACCCCTCCCCACTCTCAACTCTCACTCAGTTAACACTCATCTGACATCTGCCATTTCCTGGAAGAACCCGACCTTGATGTCCTTGGTCTAACCGAGACATGGATGACGGCCAGCGCTGTCTCGAGCTCTGACACTTTCCTCCCTGATGACAAGTTCCTCTCCATGCCCAGATCCAACCGTTCTTGAGGGGGAGTATCCTTGATTCCTGTAGTAAATTGCTTTCCTTTGCAGGCCGACTCCTCTCACGAATGCCTTGTCTGCATGCATTCTCTCTTTCCTGGCCATTCTCTCACCGTGGCTATTTGCCTACCCCCTTCCTCTCTCAGTGGATGGACTTCTCCATCCTAGCCTCCTACCACTCAACTCCGCCTACTTGGAGAATTCAAAATGAACCTGTATGCTTCCTGACCTGGACTTTTACGAGATCTGCAACTCTTCATGTCTCTGGCTCTACACACTGCAGGGAATACTCAGGATTTTCTGATCTCAGACATCCCCCTATGTAACCCTCTCAACAATCCTCTCCCGTGGTGATCAAGTTCTCATCTCCAAAGAAGGCTAACTACCAGCTGTTCCTCCTCAGTGGAGTTCTCCCTTTCTGTCCCTGCTCTCTGCACCGTTTCGCGTTGCAAACACTTGCTTCCCTGCTCTCTGGTTTAGACGCTTTTCCTTCTTCCTTTCTGTGCTTGTTCTCTGCATCGTTTTGCGTTGCAGAGAACAACTCGCTTCCCAACTCTCTGGTTTAGACGTGTGTTCCCTGCGTTCTCTCCTCTTCCCGCTGCCTTCAAATCAACAAATGAGCTTCAAAAGATACACGGTGCTCAGAATGCTTTATAACACCCATTATTCAAGATATAGCTGTAACCCGCTAGACGTATTGAAAAGTGCTAAAAACTAGCAAAAATAGCTAGAAAATGTTCTTTCCTCGCGTTTTGGTAAATACGAATTCTGGTGGATTCCCATTTTGTACTCTGTTCCTGCATTTGTTCAGTCGAATCCTGATGTTTTTAACCATTCGTCACCCATACAAGGGGGATCAAAATCTACTGTTCACAGGCTGAATGTATACTGCTGAAATCGTCAATGCATTATCGGGTAAACCGACTGTTCTGGAAAGTGTATTTGCCATCTGTTATTCCAGTCAGCATGTTTTCATCGTCCCTTCTTGTTTCAAGGCTGCACTCCCGTGGTGATCACATTCTCCTCTCCAGAGCAGGCTAACTACCAGCTGCTCCTCCTCAGAGGCGTTCCACCTTTCTGTCCCTGCTCCCTGCACCGTTTCGCGTTGCATGTACTCGCTTCCCAGCTCTCTGGTTTAGATGCGTGTTCCCTGCCTTCTCTCCTCTTCCTACAGCCTTCCAATGAGCGCCACAAGATAGTGTTCAGAATGCTTTATAACCCCATTATTCAACATATAGCTGTAACCCGCTAGACGTATTGAAACGTGCTAAAAACTAGCAAAAATAGCTAGAAAATGTACTTCCCTCGCGTTTTTGTAAATGCGAATTCTGGTGTGTTCCCATGTTGTATGTACTGTGTCCGTGCGTTTGTTGTCGAATCCTGAAGTTTTTAACCACTGTTCTCCCATACTAGGGAGGGGGGGTCAACATCTACTGCTGTTCACAGGCTGAATGTATACGGCTGAAATATTCAAGGCATTATCAGCTTTCCTGACTGTTTTGGAACGTGTATTTGCCATCTGTTAATGCAGTCGCCCTTTGTTCATCGTTCCTTTTAGTTTACAGGCTGCACTCCCCTAGTGATCACATTCTTCTCTCCTATGCAGGCTAACTACCAGCTGCTCCTCCTCATAGGTGTTCATCCTTTCTGTCCCTGCTCCCTGCACCGTTTCGCGTTGCATGTACTCGCTTCCCAGCTCTCTGGTTGATATGCGTGTTCCCTGCCTTCTCTCCTCTTGCTACAGCCTTCCAATTTGCTCCACAAGATACAGTGTTCAGAATGCTTTATAACACCCATTATTCAACATATAGCTGTAACCCGCTAGACGTATTGAAACGTGCTAAAAACTAGCAAAAACAGCTAGAAAATGTACTTCCCTCGCGTTTTGGTAAATGCAGGGTACACGCGTCTAAACCAGAGAGCAGGGAAGCGAGCATTTCAGCAGTATAAATTCAGCCTGTGAACAACACATTTTGACCCTCCCTTGTATGGGAGAAGAGTGGTTCAAAAGACCAGGATTCGACAGAACAAACGCACGAACAGAGTACAAAATGGGAATCCACCAGAATTCGCATTTACCCAAACGCGAGGAAAGTACATTTTCTAGCTGTTTCTGCTCGTTTTTAGCACGTCTCAATACGTCTAGCGGGTTACAGCTATATGTTGAATAATGGGTGTTATAAAGCATTCTGAACACTGTATCTTGTGGAGCTCATTGGAAGGCTGTAGGAAGAGGAGAGAAGGCAGGGAACACGCATCTAAACCAGAGAGCTGGGAAGCGAGTACATGCAACGCGAAACGGTGCAGGGAGAAGGGACAGAAAGGATGAACGCCTATGAGGAGGAGCAGCTGGTAGTCAGCCTGCTCTGGAGAGGAGAATGTGATAACCAGGGGAGTGCAGCCTGTAAAGTAGAAGGGACAATGAACACAGGGCGACTGCATTAACAGATGGCAAATACACGTTCCAAAACAGTCAGGAAAGCTGATAATGCCTTGAAGATTTCAGCCGTATACATTCAGCCTGTGAACAGCAGTAGACGTTGACCCCCCCCCCTTGTATGGGAGAACAGTGGTTAAAAACTTCAGGATTCGACAACAAACGCACGGACAGTACATACATGGGAACCCATCAGAAATAGCATTTACAAAAACGCGAGGAAAGTACATTTTCTAGCTGTTTTTGCTAGTTTACAGCACGTTTCAATACGTCTAGCGGGTTATGGCTATATGTTGAATAATGGGTGTTATAGAGCATTCTGAGCACTGTGAATCTTTTGGAGCTCATTTTCTGATTTGAAGGCAGCGGGAAGAGGAGAGAAGGCAGGAAACACGCGTCTAAACCAGAGAGCTGGGAAGCGAGTACTTGCAACGCGAAAAGGGCAGAAAGGAAGAAGGCCTCTGAGAAGGAAAAGCGTCTAAACCAGAGAGCAGGGAAGCGAGTGTTTGCAACGCGAAACGGTGCAGGGAGCAGGGACAGAAAGGGAGAACTCCTCTGAGGAGGAACAGCTGGCAGTTAGCCTTCTTTGGAGATGAGAACTTGATCACCACGGGAGAGGATTGTTGAGAGGGTTACAGAGGGGGAGGTCTGAAGATCAGAAAATCCTGAGTATTCCCTGCAGTGTGTAGGGCCAGCGACATGAAGAGTTGCAGATCTCGTAAAAGTCCAGGTCAGGAAGCATACAGGTTCATGTTGAATTCTCCAAGTAGGCGGAGTGAGTGGTAGGAGGCTAGGATGGAGAAGTCCATCCACTGAGAGAGGAAGGGGGTAGGCAAATAGCCACGGTGAGAGAATGGCCAGGATAGAATGCATGCAGACAAGGCATTCGTGACAGGAGTCGGCCTGCAAAGGAAATCAATTTACTACAGGAATCAAGGATAAGCATTGAGATATCACATCTCATGCTATAGGAAGGGTCTCAGGATTGGAATGGGAAGGACTTAGATATCACATATCATGCTATAGGGAGGGTCTCCGTTTTGATATTAGAAGCATTGAGATATCACATCTCATGCTATCGGAAGTGTCTCAGGATTGGAATGGGAAGGAGCTGGATATCACATCTCGTTATAGGAAGGGTCTCAGGTTTTTTATTAAAATCATTGAGATATCATATTGCATGCTGTAGGAAGGGTCTAAGGATTGGAATGGGAAGGACTTGGATATCACATCTCATGCTATAGATAGCCTCTCAGGTTTGGAAAGTGAAGGAGTTGGATATCACATTTCCTGTTAGAGGAAGGATCTCAGGTTTGGTATTAGAGGCATTGAGATATCATCTCAGGCTATAGGAAGGGTCTCAGGATTTGTTATAAGCACTGAGATATCACATCTCATGCTATAGGAAGGGTCTCAGGATTGGAATGGAAGGAGTTGGATATCACATCTCATGCTATAGGAAGGGTCTCAGGATTGGAATGGGAAGGAGTTGGATATCACATCTCATGCTATAGGAAGGGTCTCAGGATTGGAATGGGAAGGAGTTGTATATGACATCTCATGCCGTAGGGAGGGTCTCAGGTTTGGTATAAACATTGAGATATCACATCTCTGCTATCGAAAGGGTCTCAGGATTGGAATGGGAAGGAGTTGGATATCCCATCTCATTTTATAGGAAGAGTCTCAGGTTTGGTATTAGAAGCATTGAGATATCACATCTCATGCTATAGGAAGTGTCTCAGGATTGGAATGGGAAGGACTTGGGTATCACATCTCATGCTATAGGGAGGGTCTCAAGTTTGATATTAGAAGCATTGAGATATCACATCTCATGCTATAGGAAGGGTCTCAGGATTGGAATGGGAAGGAGTTGGATATCACATCTCATGCTATAGGAAGGGTCTCAGGTTTGGTATAAGCAGTGAGATATCACATCTCATGCTATAGGAAGTGTCTCAGGATTGGAATGGGAAGGAGTTGGATATCACATCTCATGTTATAGGAAGGATCTCAGGTTTGGTATAAGCATTGAGATATCACATCTCTGCTATCGGAAGGGTCTCAGGATTGGAATGGGAAGGACTTGAATATCACATCTCATGCTATAGGGAGGGTCTCAAGTTTGATATTAGAAGCTTTGAGATATCACATATGATATCGGAAGGGTCTCAGGATTGGAATGGGAAGGAGTTGGATATCACATCTCATGATAAAGGAAGGGTCTAAGGTTTGGAAGGGGAAGGATTTGGATATCACATCTCATGTTATATTACGAGTCTCAGGTTTGGTATTAGAAGCATTGAGATATCAAGTCTCAAGAGTATAGGAAGGGTCTCAGAATTGGAATGGGAAGGAGTTGGATATCACATCTCAAGCTATAGGAAGGGTCTCAGGATTGGAATGGGAAGGACTTGGATATCACATCTCATGCTATAGATAGGCTCTCAGGTTTGGAAAGTGAAGGAGTTGGATATCACATTTCCTGTTAGAGGAAGGATCTCAGGTTTGGTATTAGAGGCATTGAGATATCATCTCAGGCTATAGGAAGGGTCTCAGGATTTGTTATAAGCACTGAGATATCACATCTCATGCTATAGGAAGGGTCTCAGGATTGGAATGGAAGGAGTTGGATATCACATCTCATGCTATAGGAAGGGTCTCAGGATTGGAATGGGAAGGAGTTGGATATCACATCTCATGCTATAGGAAGGGTCTCAGGATTGGAATGGGAAGGAGTTGTATATGACATCTCATGCCGTAGGGAGGGTCTCAGGTTTGGTATAAACATTGAGATATCACATCTCTGCTATCGAAAGGGTCTCAGGATTGGAATGGGAAGGAGTTGGATATCCCATCTCATGTTATAGGAAGAGTCTCAGGTTTGGTATTAGAAGCATTGAGATATCACATCTCATGCTATAGGAAGTGTCTCAGGATTGGAATGGGAAGGACTTGGGTATCACATCCCATGCTATAGGGAGGGTCTCAAGTTTGATATTAGAAGCATTGAGATATCACATCTCATGCTATAGGAAGGGTCTCAGGATTGGAATGGGAAGGAGTTGGATATCACATCTCATGCTATAGGAAGGGTCTCAGGTTTGGTATAAGCAGTGAGATATCACATCTCATGCTATAGGAAGTGTCTCAGGATTGGAATGGGAAGGAGTTGGATATCACATCTCATGTTATAGGAAGGATCTCAGGTTTGGTATAAGCATTGAGATATCACATCTCTGCTATCGGAAGGGTCTCAGGATTGGAATGGGAAGGACTTGAATATCACATCTCATGCTATAGGGAGGGTCTCAAGTTTGATATTAGAAGCTTTGAGATATCACATATGATATCGGAAGGGTCTCAGGATTGGAATGGGAAGGAGTTGGATATCACATCTCATGATAAATGAAGGGTCTAAGGTTTGGAAGGGGAAGGATTTGGATATCACATCTCATGTTATATTACGAGTCTCAGGTTTGGTATTAGAAGCATTGAGATATCAAGTCTCAGAGTATAGGAAGGGTCTCAGAATTGGAATGGGAAGGAGTTGGATATCACATCTCAAGCTATAGGAAGGGTCTCAGGATTGGAATGGGAAGGACTTGGATATCACATCTCATGCTATAGGAAGGCTCTCAGGTTTAGAAGGGGAAAGAGTTGGATATCACATTTCATGTTAGAGGTAGGATCTCAGGTTTGGTATTAGAGGCATTGAGATATCACATCTCATGCTATCAGAAGGGTCTCAGGAATGGAATGGGAAGGAGTTGGATATCACATCTCATGCTAAAGGGAGGGTCTCAGGTTTGGAAGGGGAAGGATTTGGATATCACATCTCATGTTATAGGAAGGATCTCAGGTTTGGTATTAGAAGCATTGAGATATCACATCTCATGCTATCGGAAGGATCTCAGGTTTGGTATTAGAAGCATTAAGATATCACATCTCATGCTATCAGAAGGGTCTCAGGATTGGAATGGGAAGGAGTTGGATATCACATCTCATGCTAAAGGGAGGGTCTCAGGTTTGGAAGGGGAAGGATTTGGATATCACATCTCATGTTATCGGAAGGATCTCACGTTTGGTATTAGAAGTATTGAGATATATCTCATGCTATAGGAAGGGTCTCAGGATTGGAATGGGAAAGAGTTGGATATCACATCTCATGCTAAAGGGAGTGTCTCAGGATTGGAATGGGAAGGACTTAGATATCACATATCATGCTATAGGGAGGGTCTCAGTTTTGATATTAGAAGCATTGAGATATCACATCTCATGCTATCGGAAGTGTCTCAGGATTGGAAAGGGAAGGAGCTGGTTATCACATCTCATGCTAAAGGAAGGGTCTCAGGTTTGGAACGGGAAGGATTTGGATATCACATCTCGTTATAGGAAGGGTCTCAGGTTTGGTAAAAGCATTGAGATATCACATCTCTGCTATCGGAAGTGTCTCAGGATTGGAATGGGAAGGAGTTGGATATCCCATCTCTTGTTATAGGACGGGTCTCAGGTTTGTTATTAGAATCATTTAGATATCATATTGCATGCTGTGGGAAGGGTCTAAGGGTTGGAATGGGAAGGACTTGGATATCACATCTCATGCTATAGATAGGCTCTTAGGTTTGGAAAGGGAAGGAGTTGGATATCACATTTCATGTTAGAGGAAGGATCTCAGGTTTGGTATTAGAAGCATTGAGATATCACATCTCATGCTATAGGAAGGGTCTCAGTATTGGAATGGGAAGTAGTTGGATATCACATCTCATGCTATAGGAAGGGTCTCAGGTTTGGTATAAGCATTGAGATATCACATCTCATGCTATAGGACGGGTCTCAGGATTGGAATGGAAGGAGTTGGATATCACATCTCATGTTATAGGAAGGATCTCAGGTTTGGTATTAGAAGCTTTGAGACATCACATCTCATGCTATAGGAAGGGTCTCAGGGTTGGAATGGGAAGGAGTTGGATATCACCTCTCATCCAATAGGAAGGGTCTCAGGTTTGGAATGGGAAGGAATTGGATATCACATCTTATGTTATAGGAAGGATCTCAGGTTTGGTATTAGAAGCATTGAGATACATCTCATGCTATAGGAAGGGTCTCAGGATTGGAATGTGAAGGATTTGGATATCACATCTCATGCTAAAGGAAGGGTCTCGGGTTTGGTAGAAGCATTGAGATATCACGTCTCTGCTATCGGAAGGGTCTCAGGATTGGATTGGGAAGGAGTTGGATATCCCTTTTCATGCTATAGGAAGGGTCTCAGGTTTGGAAGGGGAAGGATTTGGATATCACATCTCATGTTATCGGAAGGATCTCACGTTTGGTATTAGAAGTATTGAGATATCATATCTCATGCTATAGGAAGGGTCTCAGGATTGGAATGGGAAAGAGTTGGATATCACATCTCATGCTAAAGGGAGTGTCTCAGGATTGGAATGGGAAGGAGTTGGATATCACATCTCATGTTATAGGAAGGGTCTCAGGATTGGAATGGGAAGGATTTGGATATCACATCTCTTGCTATAGGAAGGGTCTCAGGATTGGAATGGGTAGGAGGTGGATATTACTTTCTTGCTATAGGAAGGGTCTCATGTTTGGAATGGGAAGGAATTGGATATCACATATGCTATAGTTAGTGTCTCAGGTTTGGAACGGGAAGGAGTTGGATATCACATCTCATGTTATAGGAAGGGTCTCAGGTTTGGTATAAGCATTGAGATATCACATCTCTGCTATCGGAAGCGGCTCAGGATTGGAATGGGAAGGAGTTGGATATCCCATCTCATGTTATAGTAAGAGTCTCTGGTTTGGTATTAGAATCATTGAGATATCACATCGCATGCTGTAGGAAGGGTCTAAGGATTGGAATGGGATGGACTTGGATATTACATCTCATGCTATAGGTAGGCTCTCAGGTTTGGTATAAGCATTGAGATATCACATCTCATGCTATAGGAAGGGTCTCAGGATTGGAATGGGAAGGAGTTGTATATGACATCTCAGGCCATAGGAAGGGTCTCAGGTTTGGTATAAGCATTGAGATATCACATCTCTGCTATCGGAAGGGTCTCAGGATTGGAATGGGAAGGAGTTGGATATCCCATCTCATGTTATAGGAAGGGTCTCAGGTTTGGTATTAGAAGCATAGAGATATCACATCTCATGCTATAGGAAAGGTCTCAGGATTGGAATGGGAAGGACTTGGATGTCACATGCTATAGGGAGGGTCTCAAGTTTGATATTAGAAGCATTGAGATAACAAATCTCATGATATCGGAAGGGTCTCAGGACTGGAATGGGAAGGAGTTGGATACCACATCTCATGATAAAGGAAGGGTCTAAGGTTTGGAAGGGGAAGGATTTGGATACCACATCTCATGTTATAGGACGGGTCTCAGGTTTGGTATTAGAAGCATTGAGATATCAAGTCTCATGGTATAAGAAGGGTCTCAGAATTGGAATGGGAAGGAGTTGGATATTGTTAGGAAAGATTTCGTAATTGTAGGGAATTTTCCTTCCATGTGGCAACCCCTAAACTTTTTGCTATTGTTTTTAACCTTGTTCTTGACTTTGCCAGAGAAGTACAGCCTTCTGCCGCACTTCTCTGGGCTTTCGCTCCTTTTCTTATGGGGAAACTGACATGCCCTTAAGACAGTCAGTACCGGGGAACGCTGTTTCCCGTAGTTTCTTTTATCATATTGCGGCTTTAGTGCAACATGACACAAGAGGGCACTGTAAGCTAAGTCACAGCTCTCTTGGGTCTCTAGCCTTCTACAGACCCTAGATACTCTTTTAGGATGGTATTTGATCGGTGCAAGTCATTCAGGGACTCGAATGGTGGCAGCGATCGTTTTGTTTATTTTGAGCTCCTTTTGGCGTTCTGAGCACGTTTTTCGCACTGAACCCAAAATGGTGGCCTGGCTCCCAAAATGGCCAGACCACGAGGCTCCTTTGTCTTGTCCACTGACCGTCTTGCTCCCTTCACCTTCCCCAGGTCGGGCGACCCGGGGCCTTCCTTATTTGGGCATGTACTTTCCCGCGAAACGTGGTTGCTTTCGCGGGCTTCTACATGTCGTTTGTGTGCCTCCAGGGTGTGGGCTGGGATGTCTGGTCCCAATACACATCCTGGGTGCCAGAGAGTCTAGGGTGGTGTGAATGCCTGGGACCACCGTGGTCCGTGATTGGTCCACGTATGGTATGTGTGTTGATGAGCGGATCTCCCATTGGCTCCCCTCCGTTTTGGCGCGAAGGGAACCGTGGATAAGAGGGAGCTGGAAACACCACTACCATGTCGATCTCCTGAGTTCTCACGAACGAAGGAATACAGGAGCCAAGTATCCTGCAACCAAGAGGCTGGACCGAGGAATCGCTGGTGACCCGCTGAAGGAATCCTACTTTGCACTGCTGTCGTCCTGTGAAGCCCTTTCCGCCTTGGATCGAACCAGAAGGCCTGTACTGGTGCTTCGACCTTTGGAATAGCAGGAACAGCTATTCCCGGCGACTTCATCAACTCCTGCCAAGTAAGCCTTCGGAAGTGTCTCTGGGCCATCCAGTTGACTGACCAGCTTACAAGGGAGTCCTGCTCTGTAACCGCCGCCAGGTTGTGTTGTATTTCGAGTCCTTGTCACTCTCCCACGCTTCGTACACTTGGCGTTCCCAAGTCTGAAGGGAGGAGTGTACATTTGGCTCGAATACACACGGCCGCTCCGTTGTCCTGCTGCGGCAACAAACTGGGCTGGTTTCGTCGATTGGGATGTCTTTTTGCTCTACACGACTACGAGGCGTTCCCTGCTCTTCTGAACCTGCCAGCTGCTGAAACTAACGTGGAGAAGCCTGGGTCTGCTTGCTTCGGGGACCGGTGAGTAGTTTAGCTAGGATCTGGTCGCCCTCCTGCAGTATCCCATTGCTTTCCCTGCTGTGTAAAAACAGCACCCTTTTGGCCGTACTTGTGCTCTGCTTCTGCCCGCTGTGGAGGCTGCGCTTGAGTTGCGGAACCTGTTCTCCTTCTGCTGTGCACTAACCCGAACTGCCTGACTTCCTCCGAAGAGCTTCCCCTTTTGCCCGTTGGCACCGGCGTGGCAGGTACTTTGAGCACAAGGCTCCACTCTTCGCAGGGCTCGGACTTCCATCTAGTTAGGTGCCTCTGAAGGCGAACTGAGTCTAAAGCGTTATCGCACTGCCTGTTTTCCTTTCCTTTCAGGTGGACTACATATTTCGTGCTTTAAACGCTTGCGACTGTGTATTTGTATATATATTGTGTTGATATGGTGTGTGTTGGTTTAATATTGTGATATTGTGATTTTCTCGCTACGGTCATTGTTTTAAAGGCCTTAAAATAAATGTGTATCTATTTTTGATATAACAACTGTTTGGAGTAGTTTGTAAGCGCTCTTGCTTTGTGTGCTCATTGCGGGCTTTCAGTCACCCTCACCCCTCCTGAGACCTAGTCTTGACCGCCGCGATCGCTACCTTGATTGGTCTGGCTTGTCCAGAGGTTACCCTGTTCCAAGTAATTAGGTTGGCCTTCTGAACTTCTGCGCCACCAGGACAGAGTTCAGAAATCCGTCTTAACAAATTGGTGTACAGCGGTGGGATACGACTGAAGGTATCCAGTGTTGCGCTCGAACTAAGGCATTTCAGGTTATTCCAAACAGTACACGTAGTGAATTGTTATAATATAACTTTAAAAAGGCCATAGTCCTATCAAACAGTATGGAAGCAAATACGTTGTTAACTTTAAATGCTTCTAAATCAGAAACGCTGAAAAAGATGCGTGCGGAGAGAGGTGTTTCCTCTCAAGGCACAAAATTGGAAATGATCCAGAGAATCGTGGCGTGGCAAGAAGCGCAGCTTGACGCTATTACTTCCGAGGACAGTGCAGAAGGTGGTGGGGCTGCTCTCACTGGTAGAACCGACGGTTCTGCCTCTGCACTGATCCATCGCGACCACGAGGACAGGGAGGATGTGATGTCTAATGTTTCCTCTGCCAGTGTTGATGGGGAGGCTATGCTTGAATTCAAGAAGCAAGAGCTGCGGTTTAGGCAGCAGGAGCTTGAATTCAGCATAGCCAAACTAAAAATCGAACAGGCAGAAAAACAGAAAGACAGGGATCACCAGTTGGAACTGGCCAAGCTTCAGGTTGCAAATGGATCCAAGGGTCCTGGACATGGGTCTGGGGCTTCCTCTCATCCACGGTTTCCAAAAGATCTGCTCAGTGTGTATGAAGAAAGGAATGACATTATGGACTGGCTGAATGCGTTTGAGTATGCATGCGAGGTTCAAGAAGTTGACAATGCTGATAAGATTGCGTGGTTGCTCAGTAGACTGCCCCATTCTGGCTGTAGTGCCATTATGGAAATGTCGAAGGCTGAGCGGGCTGATTTCGCAATGTTAAAGCAAACTCTCATTTTAAAGTTTGGGAAGACTCCGGCCCAATATTTAAAGCGTTTTCGAGAGTATAAGAAAAAGGAAGGTGGTACTTGGGTATCTTATGTCGCTGAATCTTTGAAAAACTTAACTGGCTGGGTCGAAGGTTATAAGGTTTCTACCTTCGAAGGCATGATAAATCTTGTCATGCTGGAATATATTTTTGCTTCTTCTTCCCCGGAGCTTAAGCAGCATTTGGCCGATTCGAAGGAGATAGATCCTAAGAAGCTGGCCATTGCAGCAGACTTATGGGTGTCACATCGAGTGTCCCATAAGGACAAAACTCATCCTGGTAAGCAGGAGGAAGGGAAAAAGTCCAAAGATATGGAGGGTGGGGAATCTGCTAAATCTTCTTCCCATAAGGGCCACAAAAAGAAAAACAAGGGTAAGACACAAGAGAACTCACAGGGTAGTGGAGGTCAGCCTCCGAAACAGAACTCTGGTTACAATAAGCCTCCCTACGTAAACAGACCCACTGGGGCTTGTTTTTCTTGTGGAGCAACTGACCACATGAAGGGGGATCCCCGTTGTAAGGTTAGACCTTTGGGGGTCCACTCCGCTAATCTGGCCTTCTCCTCCTACGAGGAAGAAGAGATTACAGGAGCATCCTTCTCCTCAGACTCATTTCCCAGCGGGATAGAGGCTGAGGTAGTTTTAGTGTCCCTGGGTTCCTGGGAGCCTAAAGTCGCAGAGGCTTATGCTAGGATTTCGGATAATACCAAGCACTACTTTAAAGACAGTGTGCTGATCAATGGAGTGGATACTCCAGCTCTTAGGGATAGTGGGTGCAGTCGCACTGTAGTGGATTCTACCTTGGTAGACTCAGAGGAAGTTGCCAGAGCTACTCTGATGCCCACTAAGTTGGCTGACGGCCCCCTCCGTATGTTTCCCGTGATCCCTGTAAATCTTACTTTAAATGGTACAGCAGTCAGGATTCCAGTGAGCATTCAGAGAAACGTCCCGGGAAAGGTCTTGTTGGGTAATGATCTCAGAGCTTTAGGGCTCGTAGGAGACACTGCCGAAAGACCCTACACACGGTCTCAAGCACGGGCAGCATTGGCCAAGTCCAATACGCCGCCCCAGCCGAAGGGGAAACCCAAGGCGAAAGGAGTCTACAAGTCAAGACGAGGGAAAGAGAATATTCCCCCGAGCTCGCCTACCACTGCGGTGGAGGAAGTTGGTCAATCGCCCGGGCCTGACGAGGAGGTGGCGATGCCTGAAGTATTCGACCCCAACGATCATCCTGAACTAAAAGACTTGTTAGTTGAAGGAGGTCCTGATAGGGACGAATTCAGTAAAGGCCAACGTGAGTGCCCATCTCTGGAAGGCCTAAGGAGACAGGCCTGCTCCCAGCTTGAGGGTGAACCTCCTGGGAAGCATAGGATTTATTGGGAAGGTGGACTCCTGTATAGTGAGCCCACAGAGTCTACAGAAGGAGACCATAGGAGGTTGGTGGTTCCCCTTGCTGTTAGGCCCTTCCTCCTGCAGTTGGCGCATGAAGTTCCCCTTGCTGGTCACCTTGGTATGAAGAGGACCAAGCAAAGGTTATCCATGCACTTCTACTGGCCCAAGATGGGGGTGCAAGTAGAAAGTCACTGCAGGAGTTGTGCCTCCTGCCAGTTGTCTGGTAAGGTTGGCGCGACAATCCAAGCTCCGTTGGTACCGCTCCCAGTTGTGGGGGTACCATTTGAAAGGGTAGGGATCGACATCGTTGGTCCCCTTGACCCACAAACATCCTCGGGCAATAGGTTTATCCTGGTGCTGGTCGACCATGCAACCAGGTATCCTGAGGCCATCCCATTGAAAACTGTAACTGCCAAGTCAGTTGCAAAAGCTTTACTCGGCATATTTACTAGGGTTGGCTTCCCTAAAGAAGTTGTGTCAGATCGTGGCAGCAACTTTATGTCGAAGTATATGCAGGCTATGTGGAAAGAATGTGGGGTCACCTACAAGTTCTCTTCTGCATACCACCCCCAGACCAATGGTCTGGTGGAACGTTTCAACAGAACGTTAAAGAGCATGATTGGGGCTCTGGAGGAGCCCCAGAGAAGAAAATGGGATCTTCTTTTACCATGCCTACTGTTTGCCTACCGAGAGGTACCACAGGAGGGTGTTGGCTTCAGCCCCTTCGAACTTCTGTTCGGTCATCCCGTACGGGGACCCTTAGCCATCGTCAAAGAGGGATGGGAGATGCCCACTCCCCCTGTTACTACCAATGTAGTTGACTATGTGCTAGGGCTCAGAAAACGGATGGTACTTCTGATGGGCTTGGCTAGTGATAAATTGAAGGCAGGGCAGGCGCTGGTGAAACATTGGTACGACCAGAAAGCTTCCCTCATCAACTTTACACCTGGTCAGCAAGTCCTGATCATGAATCCAATAAGGCCTCGAGCTTTACAGGACAAATGGTCAGGCCCTTACACAGTGGTGGAGCCCCTGGGTGAGGTGAACTATTTAGTGGACCTTGGAAGGCCTGGACAGGCTCCAAAAGTGTTCCACGTGAATAGGCTGAAGGCTTTCGTCCCAAGAGTCGAAATCGCAGCACTGCTACTGGCTTCAGATGTTGAGGAAGAGGAGTCAGAACCTCTCCCCGACCTGTTCCAAAGCGGTCCTTCGGATAGCTCCGTTGAGGGTGTCCGAGTGGCCCCTCACCTGACTTCTGATCAGCAGGCTGAGGTGAAAAGTTTGCTTAGGCAGTTTTCCCCCCTGTTTTCACAGTCCCCTGGTTTGACACCTTGGTGCAAACATAACATTGACACAGGAGACAGTGTACCTACCAAAAGTAGGGGATACAGGATGTCGGATAAAGTACGGTCTTATATTAAGACCGAGGTCAACAAGATGTTAGACCTTGGGGTGATTGAACCCTCTAGTAGTCCTTGGTCCAGTCCTGTGGTTTTGGTTCCAAAAGCAGGCACTTCTGAATTGAGGTTCTGCGTGGATTACAGGGCTCTGAATGCTGTCACCAAGACAGACGCACACCCCTTGCCTCGAACAGATGAGCTGGTGGATACTTTGGGTGCCTCCAAGTACCTCAGCACGTTTGACCTCACTGCTGGCTATTGGCAAATAGCTTTAGCAGAACATGCCAAGGAGAAGACAGCATTTTCTACTCCAGACGGCCTTTACCAATTCCGGGTAATGCCGTTCGGGTTGAAGAATGCACCTGCCACTTTCCAGAGGCTTGTGAATCATGTGTTGAATGGGTTGGACGAATTCTGTCTTGCATATCTGGACGATATAGCAGTTTTCAGTGCCACCTGGGAAGACCATGTGAAACACCTCAGGATTGTGCTCCAGGCTCTTCAGAAAGCCCACTTGACCATAAAGGCTAGTAAATGCCAGATTGGACAAGGCTCAGTGGTTTACCTTGGACATGAAGTAGGTGGAGGGAGGATACAGCCTCTACCCAGTAAAGTACAAGCAGTACAAGACTGGCCTACCCCCACTACGCAAACCCAAGTGAGAGCCTTCTTAGGACTCACGGGGTATTATCGCAATTTTGTGGCAGACTATGGCACCATAGCTGCTCCTCTGACTGCCCTCACAACTCCGAAGAAACCCAAGAAGGTAACTTGGACCGACGAGTGTGAGAAGGCCTTCAATGGCTTAAAAGACTCCTTGTGCCAGGCGCCTGTGCTCAGGGCCCCTGATTATCAAAGACCTTTTATCGTGCAGACGGATGCCTCTGACACTGGGATAGGAGCTGTACTATCACAAGTAGATGAGAAGGGTAAGGAACACCCTATCGGTTTTATTAGTCGCCAGCTTAAGGACAGAGAGCTCAGATGGTCCACGGTAGAGAAAGAATGTTTCTCTGTTGTGTGGGCCCTAAGGAAGCTGAGGCCCTACCTCTATGGGACCCACTTCACTGTGCAGACTGACCATAAGCCGTTAAAGTGGCTAATGAACATGAAGGGGGACAATCCAAAGTTGCTTAGGTGGTCCATAAGTCTACAAGGCTTCGACTTCACTATTGAGCATAGGCCAGGTGTCCAACATAGCAATGCTGATGGGTTGTCCAGAATGTTTTACCGACCTGAACAAAAGACTCATCCAGGGGTGGATTAGTTCCCCCTGTCCATAGTCTGGGAGGGGCGAGTGTTAGGAAAGATTTCGTAATTGTAGGGAATTTTCCTTCCATGTGGCAACCCCTAAACTTTTTGCTATTGTTTTTAACCTTGTTCTTGACTTTGCCAGAGAAGTACAGCCTTCTGCCGCACTTCTCTGGGCTTTCGCTCCTTTTCTTATGGGGAAACTGACATGCCCTTAAGACAGTCAGTACCGGGGAACGCTGTTTCCCGTAGTTTCTTTTATCATGTTGCGGCTTTAGTGCAACATGACACAAGAGGGCACTGTAAGCTAAGTTACAGCTCTCTTGGGTCTCTAGCCTTCTACAGACCCTAGATACTCTTTTAGGATGGTATTTGATCGGTGCAAGTCATTCAGGGACTCGAATGGTGGCAGCGATCGTTTTGTTTATTTTGAGCTCCTTTTGGCGTTCTGAGCACGTTTTTCGCACTGAACCCAAAATGGTGGCCTGGCTCCCAAAATGGCCAGACCACGAGGCTCCTTTGTCTTGTCCACTGACCGTCTTGCTCCCTTCACCTTCCCCAGGTCGGGCGACCCGGGGCCTTCCTTATTTGGGCATGTACTTTCCCGCGAAACGTGGTTGCTTTCGCGGGCTTCTACATGTCGTTTGTGTGCCTCCAGGGTGTGGGCTGGGATGTCTGGTCCCAATACACATCCTGGGTGCCAGAGAGTCTAGGGTGGTGTGAATGCCTGGGACCACCGTGGTCCGTGATTGGTCCACGTATGGTATGTGTGTTGATGAGCGGATCTCCCATTGGCTCCCCTCCGTTTTGGCGCGAAGGGAACCGTGGATAAGAGGGAGCTGGAAACACCACTACCATGTCGATCTCCTGAGTTCTCACGAACGAAGGAATACAGGAGCCAAGTATCCTGCAACCAAGAGGCTGGACCGAGGAATCGCTGGTGACCCGCTGAAGGAATCCTACTTTGCACTGCTGTCGTCCTGTGAAGCCCTTTCCGCCTTGGATCGAACCAGAAGGCCTGTACTGGTGCTTCGACCTTTGGAATAGCAGGAACAGCTATTCCCGGCGACTTCATCAACTCCTGCCAAGTAAGCCTTCGGAAGTGTCTCTGGGCCATCCAGTTGACTGACCAGCTTACAAGGGAGTCCTGCTCTGTAACCGCCGCCAGGTTGTGTTGTATTTCGAGTCCTTGTCACTCTCCCACGCTTCGTACACTTGGCGTTCCCAAGTCTGAAGGGAGGAGTGTACATTTGGCTCGAATACACACGGCTGCTCCGTTGTCCTGCTGCGGCAACAAACTGGGCTGGTTTCGTCGATTGGGACGTCTTTTTGCTCTACACGACTACGAGGCGTTCCCTGCTCTTCTGAACCTGCCAGCTGCTGAAACTAACGTGGAGAAGCCTGGGTCTGCTTGCTTCGGGGACCGGTGAGTAGTTTAGCTAGGATCTGGTCGCCCTCCTGCAGTATCCCATTGCTTTTCCCTGCTGTGTAAAAACAGCACCCTTTTGGCCGTACTCGTGCTCTGCTTCTGCCCGCTGTGGAGGCTGCGCTTGAGTTGCGGAACCTGTTCTCCTTCTGCTGTGCACTAACCCAAACTGCCTGACTTCCTCCGAAGAGCTTCCCCTTTTGCACTAACCCGAACTGCCTGACTTCCTCCGAAGAGGTTCCCCTTTTGCCCGTTGAAGGGTATTAGAAGTATTGAGATATCATATCTCATGCTATAAGAAGGGTCTCAGGATTGGAATGGGAAGGACTTAGATATCACATATGCTATAGGGAGGGTCTCAGGATTGGAATGGGAAGGACTTAGATATCACATATCATGCTATAGGGAGGGTCTCAGTTTTGATATTAGAAGCATTGAGATATCACATCTCATGCTATCGGAAGTGTCTCAGGATTGGAATGTGAAGGAGCTGGATATCACATCTCATGCTAAAGGAAGGGTCTCAGGTTTGGAACGGGAAGGATTTGGATATCACATCTCATGTTATAGGAAGGGTCTCAGGTTTGGTATAAGCATTGAGATATCACATCTCTGCTATCGGAAGTGTCTCAGGATTGGAATGGGAAGGAGTTGGATATCCCATCTCATGTTATAGGACGGGTCTCAGGTTTGTTATTAGAATCATTGAGATATCATATTGCATGCTGTAGGAAGGGTCTAAGGGTTGGAATGGGAAGGACTTGGATATCACATCTCATGCTATAGATAGGCTCTTAGGTTTGGAAAGGGAAGGAGTTGGATATCACATTTCATGTTAGAGGAAGGATCTCAGGTTTGGTATTAGAAGCATTGAGATATCACATCTCATGCTATAGGAAGGGTCTCAGGATTGGAATGGGAAGTAGTTGGATATCACATCTCATGCTATAGGAAGGGTCTCAGGTTTGGTATAAGCATTGAGATATCACATCTCATGCTATAGGACGGGTCTCAGGATTGGAATGGAAGGAGTTGGATATCACATCTCATGTTATAGGAAGGATCTCAGGTTTGGTATTAGAAGCATTGAGACATCACATCTCATGCTATAGGAAGGGTCTCAGGGTTGGAATGGGAAGGAGTTGGATATCACATCTCACCCAATAGGAAGGGTCTCAGGTTTGGAATGGGAAGGAATTGGATATCACATCTCATGTTATAGGAAGGATCTCAGGTTTGGTATTAGAAGCATTGAGATATCACATCTCATGCTATAGGAAGGGTCTCAGGATTGGAATGTGAAGGATTTGGATATCACATCTCATGCTAAAGGAAGGTTCTCAGATTTGGTAGAAGCATTGAGATATCACGTCTCTGCTATCGGAAGGGTCTCAGGATTGGATTGGGAAGGAGTTGGATATCCCTTCTCATGCTATAGGAAGGGTCTCAGGATTTGAATGGCAAGGAGTTGGATATCACATCTCATGCCATAGGAAGGGTCTCAGGTTTGGTATAAGCATTGAGATATCACATCTCTGCTATCGGAAGGGTCTCAGGATTGGATTGGGAAGGAGTTGGATATCCCTTCTCATGCTATAGGAAGTGTCTCAGGTTGGAATGGGAAGGAGTTGGATATCACATCTCATGTTATAGGAAGGGTCTCAGGATTGGAATGGGAAGGATTTGGATATCACATCTCTTGCTATAGGAAGGGTCTCAGGATTGGAATGGGTAGGAGTTGGATATTACTTTCTTGCTATAGGAAGGGTCTCATGTTTGGAATGGGAAGGAGTTGGATATCACATATGCTATAGTTAGTGTCTCAGGTTTGGAACGGGAAGGAGTTGGATATCACATCTCATGTTATAGGAAGGGTCTCAGGTTTGGTATAAGCATTGAGATATCACATCTCTGCTATCGGAAGCGGCTCAGGATTGGAATGGGAAGGAGTTGGATATCCCATCTCATGTTATAGTAAGAGTCTCTGGTTTGGTATTAGAATCATTGAGATATCACATCGCATGCTGTAGGAAGGGTCTAAGGATTGGAATGGGATGGACTTGGATATCACATCTCATGCTATAGGTAGGCTCTCAGGTTTGGTATAAGCATTGAGATATCACATCTCATGCTATAGGAAGGGTCTCAGGATTGGAATGGGAAGGATTTGGATATCACATCTCATGCTATAGGAAGGGTCTCAGATTTGGTATAAGCATTGAGATATCACATCTCATGCTAAAGGAAGGGTCTCAGGATTGGAATGGGAAGGAGTTGGATATCCCATCTCATGTTATAGGAAGGGTCTCAGGTTTGGTATTAGAAGCATAGAGATATCACATCTCATGCTATAGGAAGGGTCTCAGGATTGGAATGGGAAGGAGTTGGATATCACACCTCAAGCTATAGGAAGGGTCTCAGGATTGGAATGGGAAGGAGTTTGATATCACATCTCATGCCATAGTATGGGTCTCAGGTTTGGTAGAAGCATTGGGATTTCACATCTCATGCTTTCGGAAGGGTATCAGTATTGGATTTGGAAGAAGTTGGATATCCCATCTCTTGCTATAGGAAGGGTCTCAGGTTGGAATGGGAAGGAGTTGGATATCACATTTCATGTTATAGGAAGGGTCTCAGGATTGGAATGGGAAGGACTTGGATAACATATATCATGCTATAGGATGGGTCTCAGGTTTGTTATTAGAATCATTGAGATATCATATTGAATGCTGTAGGAAGGGTCTAAGGATTGGAATGGGAAGGACTTGGATATCACATCTCATGCTATAGATAGGCTCTCAGGTTTGGAAAGGGAAGGAGTTGGATATCACATTTCATGTTAGAGGAAGGATCTCAGGTTTGGTATTAGAAGCATTGAGATATCACATCTCATGCTATAGGAAGGGTCTCAGGATTGGAATGGGAAGTAGTTGGATATCAAATCCATGCTATAGGAAGGGTCTCAGGTTTGGTATAAGCATTGAGATATCACATCTCATGCTATAGGACGGGTCTCAGGATTGGAATGGAAGGAGTTGGATATCACATCTCATGTTATAGGAAGGATCTCAGGTTTGGTATTAGAAGCATTGAGACATCACATCTCATGCTATAGGAAGGGTCTCAGGGTTGGAATGGGAAGGAGTTGGATATCGCATCTCATCCAATAGGAAGGGTCTCAGGTTTGGAATGGGAAGGAATTGGATATCACATCTCATGTTATAGGAAGGATCTCAGGTTTGGTATTAGAAGCATTGAGATATCACATCTCATGCTATAGGAAGGGTCTCAGGATTGGAATGTGAAGGATTTGGATATCACATCTCATGCTAAAGGAAGGGTCTCAGGTTTGGTAGAAGCATTGAGATATCAGATCTCTGCTATCGGAAGGGTCTCAGGATTGGATTGGGAAGGAGTTGGATATCCCTTCTCATGCTATAGGAAGGGTCTCAGGATTTGAATGGGAAGGAGTTGGATATCACATCTCATGTTATAGGAAGGGTCTCAGGATTGGAATGGGAAGGATTTGGATATCACATCTCTTGCTATAGGAAGGGTCTCAGGATTGGAATGGGTAGGAGTTGGATATTACATTCTTGCTATAGGAAGGGTCTCATGTTTGGAATGGGAAGCAGTTGGATATCACATATGCTATAGTTAGTGTCTCAGGTTTGGAACGGAAAGGAGTTGGATATCACATCTCATGTTATAGGAAGGGTCTCAGGTTTGGTATAAGCATTGAGATATCACATCTCTGCTATCGGAAGCGGCTCAGGATTGGAATGGGAAGGAGTTGGATATCCCATCTCATGTTATAGGAAGAGTCTCTGGTTTGGTATTAGAATCATTGAGATATCACATCGCATGCTGTAGGAAGGGTCTAAGGATTGGAATGGGATGGACTTGGATATCACATCTCATGCTATAGGTAGGCTCTCAGGTTTGGTATAAGCATTGAGATATCACATCTCATGCTGTAGGAAGGGTCTCAGGATTGGAATGGGAAGGAATTGGATATCACGTCTCATGCTAAAGGGAGGGTCTCAGGTTTGGAAGGGGAAGGATTTGGATATCACATCTCATGTTATAGGAAGGGTCTCAGGATTGGAATGGGAAGGATTTTTATATCACATCTCTTGCTATAGGAAGGGTCTCAGGTTTTTTATTAGAAACATTGAGATATCACATCTCATGCTATAGGAAGGGTTTCAGGATTGGAATGGGAAGGAGTTGGATATCACATTTCATGTTAGAGGAAGGATCTCAGGTTTGGTATTAGAAGCATTGAGATATCACATCTCATGCTATAGGAAGGGTCTCAGGATTGGAATGGGAAGTAGTTGGATATCACATCTCATGCTATAGGATGGGTCTCAGGATTGGAATGGAAGGAGTTGGATATCACATCTCATGTTATAGGAAGGATCTCAGGTTTGGTATTGGAAGCATTGAGACATCACATCTCATGCTATAGGAAGGGTCTCAGGGTTGGAATGGGAAGGAGTTGGATATCACATCTCATCCAATAGGAAGGGTCTCAGGTTTGGAATGGGAAGGAATTGGATATCACATCTCATGTTATAGGAAGGATCTCAGGTTTGGTATTAGAAGCATTGAGATATCACATCTCATGCTATAGGAAGGGACTCAGGATTGGAATGTGAAGGATTTGGATATCACATCTCATGCTAAAGGAAGGGTCTCAGGTTTGGTAGAAGCATTGAGATATCACGTCTCTGCTATCGGAAGGGTCTCAGGATTGGATTGGGAAGGAGTTGGATATCCCTTCTCATGCTATAGGAAGGGTCTCAGGATTTGAATGGGAAGGAGTTGGATATCACATCTCATGTTATAGGAAGGGTCTCAGGATTGGAATGGGAAGGATTTGGATATCACATCTCTTGCTATAGGAAGGGTCTCAGGATTGGAATGGGTAGGAGTTGGATATTACTTTCTTGCTATAGGAAGGGTCTCATGTTTGGAATGGGAAGTAGTTGGATATCACATATGCTATAGTTAGTGTCTCAGGTTTGGAACGGGAAGGAGTTGGATATCACATCTCATGTTATAGGAAGGGTCTCAGGTTTGGTATAAGCATTGAGATATCACATCTCTGCTATCGGAAGCGGCTCAGGATTGGAATGGCAAGGAGTTGGATATCCCATCTCATGTTATAGGAAGAGTCTCTGGTTTGGTATTAGAATCATTGAGACATCACATCTCATGCTATAGGAAGGGTCTCAGGATTGGAATGGGAAGGAGTTGGATATCACATCTCATGTTATAGGAAGGATCTCAGGTTTGGTATTAGAAGCATTGAGACATCACATCTCATGCTATAGGAAGGGTCTCAGGATTGGAATGGGAAGGAGTTGGATATCACATCTCATGCTATAGGAAGGGTCTCACATTTGGTATAAGCATTGAGATATCACATCTCATGCTATAGGAAGGGTATCAGGATTGGATTGGGAAGGAGTTGTATATGACATCTCAGGCCATAGGAAGGGTCTCAGGATTGGTATAAGCATTGAGATATCACATCTCTGCTATCGGAAGGGTCTCAGGATTGGAATGGGAAGGAGTTGGATATCCCATCTCATGTTATAGGAAGGGTCTCAGGTTTGGTATTAGAAGCATTGAGATATCACATCTCATGCTATAGGAAGGGTCTCAGGATTGGAATGGGGAGGACTTGGATGTCACATCTCATGCTATAGGGAGGGTCTCAAGTTTGATATTAGAAGCATTGAGATAACAAATCTCATGATATCAGAAGGGTCTCAGGATTGGAATGGGAAGGAGTTGGATATCACATCTCATGATAAAGGAAGGGTCTAAGGTTTGGAAGGGGAAAGATTTGGATATCACATCTCATGTTATAGGACGGGTCTCAGGTTTGGTATTAGAAGCATTGAGATATCAAGTCTCATGGCATAGGAAGGGTCTCAGAATTGGAATGTGAAGGAGTTGGATATCACATCTCAAGCTATAGGAAGAGTCTCAGGATTGGAATGGGAAGGAGTTTGATATCACATCTCATGCCATAGTATGGGTCTCAGGTTTGGTAGAAGCATTGGGATATCACATCTCATGCTATTGGAAGGGTATCAGTATTGGATTTGGAAGGAGTTGGATATCCCATCTCATGCTATAGGAAGGGTCTCAGGTTGGAATGGGAAGGAGTTGGATATCACATTTCATGTTATAGGAAGGGTCTCAGGATTGGAATGGGAAGGACTTGGATATCATATCTCATGCTATAGGAAGGCTCTCAGGTTTGGAAGGGGAAGGAGTTGGATATCACATTTCATGTTAGAGGAAGGATCTCAGGTTTGGTATTAGAGGCCTTGAGATATCACATCTCATGCTATAGGAAGGGTCTCAGGATTGGAATGGGAAGGAGTTGGATATCACATCTCAAGCTTTAGGAAGGGTCTCAGGTTTGGTATAAGCATTGAGATAGCACATCTCATGCTATAGGAAGGGTCTCAGGATTGGAATGGGAAGGAGTTGGATATCACATCTCATGTTATAGGAAGGATCTCAGGTTTGGTATTAGAAGCATTGAGACATCACATCTCATGCTATAGGAAGGGTCTCAGGATTGGAATGGGAAGGAGTTGGATATCACATCTCATGCTATAGGAAGGGTCTCAGATTTGGTATAAGCATTGATATATCACATCTCTGCTATCGGAAGGGTCTCAGGATTGGAATGGGAAGGAGTTGGATATCCGATCTCATGCTATAGTGAGGGTCTCAATTTTGATATTAGAAGCATTGAGATAACAAATCTCATGATATCGGAAGGGTCTCAGGATTGGAATGGGAAGGAGTTGGATATCACATCTCATGATAAAGGAAGGGTCTAAGGTTTGGAAGGGGAAAGAGTTTGATATCACATCTCATGCCATAGTATGGTTCTCAGGTTTGATAGAAGCATTGGGATATCACATCTCATGCTATTGGAAGGGTATCAGTATTGGATTTGGAAGGAGTTGGATATCCCATCTCATGCTATAGGAAGGGTCTCAGGTTGGAATGGGAAGGAGTTGGATATCACATTTCATGTTATAGGAAGGGTCTCAGGATTGGAATGGGAAGGACTTGGATATCATATCTCATGCTATAGGAAGGCTCTCAGGTTTGGAAGGAGAAGGAGTTGGATATCACATTTCATGTTAGAGGAAGGATCTCAGGTTTGGTATTAGAGGCCTTGAGATATCACATCTCATGCTATAGGAAGGGTCTCAGGTTGGAATGGGAAGGAGTTGGATATCCCATCTCATGTCATAGGACGGGTCTCAGGTTTGTTATTAGAATCATTGAGATATCATATTGCATGCTGTAGGAAGGGTCTAAGGGTTGGAATGGGAAGGACTTGGATATCACATCTCATGCTATAGATAGGCTCTTAGGTTTGGAAAGGGAAGGAGTTGGATATCACATTTCATGTTAGAGGAAGGATCTCAGGTTTGGTATTAGAATCATTGAGATATCACATCTCATGCTATAGGAAGGGTCTCAGGATTGGAATGGGAAGTAGTTGGATATCACATCTCATGCTATAGGAAGGGTCCCAGGTTTGGTATAAGCATTGAGATATCACATCTCATGCTATAGGACGGGTCTCAGGATTGGAATGGAAGGAGTTGGATATCACATCTCATGTTATAGGAAGGATCTCAGGTTTGGTATTAGAAGCATTGAGACATCACATCTCATGCTATAGGAAGGGTCTCAGGGTTGGAATGGGAAGGAGTTGGATATCACATCTCACCCAATAGGAAGGGTCTCAGGTTTGGAATGGGAAGGAATTGGATATCACATCTCATGTTATAGGAAGGATCTCAGGTTTGGTATTAGAAGCATTGAGATATCACATCTCATGCTATAGGAAGGGTCTCAGGATTGGAATGTGAAGGATTTGGATATCACATCTCATGCTAAAGGAAGGGTCTCAGGTTTGGTAGAAGCATTGAGATATCACGTCTCTGCTATCGGAAGGGTCTCAGGATTGGATTGGGAAGGAGTTGGATATCCCTTCTCATGCTATAGGAAGGGTCTCAGGATTTGAATGGCAAGGAGTTGGATATCACATCTCATGCCATAGGAAGGGTCTCAGGTTTGGTATAAGCATTGAGATATCACATCTCTGCTATCGGAAGGGTCTCAGGATTGGTTTGGGAAGGAGTTGGATATCCCTTCTCATGCTATAGGAAGTGTCTCAGGTTGGAATGGGAAGGAGTTGGATATCACATCTCATGTTATAGGAAGGGTCTCAGGATTGGAATGGGAAGGATTTGGATATCACATCTCTTGCTATAGGAAGGGTCTCAGGATTGGAATGGGTAGGAGTTGGATATTACTTTCTTGCTATAGGAAGGGTCTCATGTTTGGAATGGGAAGGAGTTGGATATCACATATGCTATAGTTAGTGTCTCAGGTTTGGAACGGGAAGGAGTTGGATATCACATCTCATGTTATAGGAAGGGTCTCAGGTTTGGTATAAGCATTGAGATATCACATCTCTGCTATCGGAAGCGGCTCAGGATTGGAATGGGAAGGAGTT
This sequence comes from Ambystoma mexicanum, assembly GCF_040938575.1. Classification (NCBI taxonomy): domain Eukaryota; kingdom Metazoa; phylum Chordata; class Amphibia; order Caudata; family Ambystomatidae; genus Ambystoma; species Ambystoma mexicanum. Next base: position 348,351,155 of record NC_090936.1, read on the forward strand.
GGATATCCCATCTCATGTTATAGTAAGAGTCTCTGGTTTGGTATTAGAATCATTGAGATATCACATCGCATGCTGTAGGAAGGGTCTAAGGATTGGAATGGGATGGACTTGGATATCACATCTCATGCTATAGGTAGGCTCTCAGGTTTGGTATAAGCATTGAGATATCACATCTCATGCTATAGGAAGGGTCTCAGGATTGGAATGTGAAGGATTTGGATATCACATCTCATGCTATAGGAAGGGTCTCAGATTTGGTATAAGCATTGAGATATCACATCTCATGCTAAAGGAAGAGTCTCAGGATTGGAATGGGAAGGAGTTGTATATGACATCTCAGGCCATAGGAAGGGTCTCAGGTTTGGTATAAGCATTGAGATATCACATCTCTGCTATCGGAAGGGTCTCAGGATTGGAATGGGAAGGAGTTGGATATCCCATCTCATGTTATAGGAAGGGTCTCAGGTTTGGTATTAGAAGCATAGAGATATCACATCTCATGCTATAGGAAGGGTCTCAGGATTGGAATGGGAAGGAGTTGGATATCACACCTCAAGCTATAGGAAGGGTCTCAGGATTGGAATGGGAAGGAGTTTGATATCACATCTCATGCCATAGTATGGGTCTCAGGTTTGGTAGAAGCATTGGGATATCACATCTCATGCTATTGGAAGGGTATCAGTATTGGATTTGGAAGAAGTTGGATATCCCATCTCTTGCTATAGGAAGGGTCTCAGGTTGGAATGGGAAGGAGTTGGATATCACATTTCATGTTATAGGAAGGGTCTCAGGATTGGAATGGGAAGGACTTGGATATCACATTTCATGTTATAGGAAGGGTCTCAGGTTTGGAAAGGGAAGGAGTTGGATATCACATTTCATGTTAGAGGAAGGATCTCAGGTTTGGTATTAGAAGCATTGAGATATCACATCTCATGCTATAGGAAGGGTCTCAGGATTGGAATGGGAAGTAGTTGGATATCACATCTCATGCTATAGGAAGGGTCTCAGGTTTGGTATAAGCACTGAGATATCACATCTCATGCTATAGGACGGGTCTCAGGATTGGAATGGAAGGAGTTGGATATCACATCTCATGTTATAGGAAGGATCTCAGGTTTGGTATTAGAAGCATTGAGACATCACATCTCATGCTATAGGAAGGGTCTCAGGGTTGGAATGGGAAGGAGTTGGATATCGCATCTCATCCAATAGGAAGGGTCTCAGGTTTGGAATGGGAAGGAATTGGATATCACATCTCATGTTATAGGAAGGATCTCAGGTTTGGTATTAGAAGCATTGAGATATCACATCTCATGCTATAGGAAGGGTCTCAGGATTGGAATGTGAAGGATTTGGATATCACATCTCATGCTAAAGGAAGGGTCTCAGGTTTGGTAGACGCATTGAGATACCAGATCTCTGCTATCGGAAGGGTCTCAGGATTGGATTGGGAAGGAGTTGGATATCCCTTCTCATGCTATAGGAAGGGTCTCAGGATTTGAATGGGAAGGAGTTGGATATCACATCTCATGTTATAGGAAGGGTCTCAGGATTGGAATGGGAAGGATTTGGATATCACATCTCTTGCTATAGGAAGGGTCTCAGGATTGGAATGGGTAGGAGTTGGATATTACATTCTTGCTATAGGAAGGGTCTCATGTTTGGAATGGGAAGCAGTTGGATATCACATATGCTATAGTTAGTGTCTCAAGTTTGGAACGGGAAGGAGTTGGATATCACATCTCATGTTATAGGAAGGGTCTCAGGTTTGGTATAAGCATTGAGATATCACATCTCTGCTATCGGAAGCGGCTCAGGATTGGAATGTGAAGGAGTTGGATATCCCATCTCATGTTATAGGAAGAGTCTCTGGTTTGGTATTAGAATCATTGAGATATCACATCGCATGCTGTAGGAAGGGTCTAAGGATTGGAATGGGATGGACTTGGATATCACATCTCATGCTATAGGTAGGCTCTCAGGTTTGGTATAAGCATTGAGATATCACATCTCATGCTATAGGAAGGGTCTCAGGATTGGAATGGGAAGGAATTGGATATCACATCTCATGCTATAGGAAGGGTCTCAGATTTGGTATAAGCATTGAGATATCATATCTCATGCTAAAGGAAGGGTCTCAGGATTGGAATGGGAAGGTGTTGTATATGACATCTCAGGCCATAGGAAGGGTCTCAGGTTTGGTATAAGCATTGAGATATCACATCTCTGCTATCGGATGGGTCTCAGGATTGGAATGGGAAGGAGTTGGATATCCCATCTCATGTTATAGGAATGGTCTCAGGTTTGGTATTAGAAGCATAGAGATATCACATCTCATGCTATAGGAAGGGTCTCAGGATTGGAATGGGAAGGACTTGGATGTCACATCTCATGCTATAGGGAGGGTCTCAAGTTTGATATTAGAAGCATTGAGATAACAAATCTCATGATATCGGAAGGGTCTCAGGATTGGAATGGGAAGGAGTTGGATATCACATCTCATGATAAAGGAAGGGTCTAAGGTTTGGAAGGGGAAGGATTTGGATATCACATCTCATGTTATAGGACGGGTCTCAGGTTTGGTATTAGAAGCATTGAGATATCAAGTCTCATGGTATAAGAAGAGTCTCAGAATTGGAATGGGAAGGAGTTGGATATCACACCTCATGCTATAGGAAGGGTCTCAGGATTGGAATGGGAAGGAGTTTGATATCACATCTCATGCCATAGTATGGGTCTCAGGTTTGGTAGAAGCATTGGGATATCACATCTCATGCTATCGGAAGGGTATCAGTATTGGATTTGGAAGAAGTTGGATATCCCATCTCATGCTATAGGAAGGGTCTCAGGTTGGAATGGGAAGGAGTTGGATATCACATTTCATGTTATAGGAAGGGTCTCAGGATTGGAATGGGAAGGACTTGGATATCATATCTCATGCTATAGGAAGGCTCTCAGGTTTGGAAGGGGAAGGAGTTGGATATCACATTTCATGTTAGAGGAAGGATCTCAGGTTTGGTATTAGAGGCCTTGAGATATCACATCTCATGCTATAGGAAGGGTCTCAGGATTGGAATGGGAAGGAGTTGGATATCACATCTCAAGCTATAGGAAGGGTCTCAGGTTTGGTATAAGCATTGAGATATCATATCTCATGCTATAGGAAGGGTCTCAGGATTGGAATGGGAAGGAGTTGGATATCACATCTCATGTTATAGGAAATATCTCAGGTTTGGTATTAGAAGCATTGAGACATCACATCTCATGTTATAGGAAGGGTCTCAGGATTGGAATGGGAAGAAGTTGGATATCACATCTCATGCTATAGGAAGGGTCTCAGGTTTGGTATAAGCATTGAGATATCACATCTCATGCTATAGGAAGGGTCTCAGGATTGGAATGGGAAGGAGTTGTATATGACATCTCATGCCATAGGAAGGGTCTCAGGATTAGTATAAGCATTGAGATATCACATCACATGCTATAGGAAGGGTCTCAGGATTGGAATGGGAAGGACTTGGATATCACATCTCATGCTATAGGCAGGGCCTCAGGTTTGGAAAGGGAAGGAGATGGATATCACATTTCATGTTAGAGATAGGATCTCAGGTTTGGTATTAGAGGCATTGAGATATCACATCTCATGCTATCAGAAGGGTCTCAGGATTGGAATGGGAAGGAGTTGTATATCACATCTCATGCTAAATGGAGGGTCTCAGGTTTGGAAGGGGAAGGATTTGAAAATCACATCTCATGTTATAGGAAGGATCTCAGGTTTGGTATTAGAAGCATTGAGATATCACATCTCATGCTATCGGAAGTATCTCAGGTTTGGTATTAGAGGCATTGAGATATCACATCTCATGCTATCATAAGGGTCTCAGGATTGGAATGGGAAGGAGTTGGATATCACATCTCATGTTATTGGAAGGATCTCAGGTTTGGTATTAGAAGCATTGAGACATCACATCTCATGCTATAGGAAGGGTCTCAGGATTGGAATGGGAAGGAGTTGGATATCACATCTCATGCTATAGGAAGGGTCTCAGATTTGGTATAAGCATTGAGATATCACATCTCATGCTATAGGAAGGGTCTCAGGATTGGATTGGGAAGGAGTTGTATATGACATCTCATGTTATAGGAAGGGTCTCAGGTTTGGTTTTAGACGCATTGAGATATCACATCTCATGCTATAGGAAGGGTCTCAGGATTGGAATGGGGAGGACTTGGATGTCACATCTCATGCTATAGGGAGGGTCTCAAGTTTGATATTAGAAGCATTGAGATAACAAATCTCATGATATCGGAAGGGTCTCAGGATTGGAATGGGAAGGAGTTGGATATCACATCTCATGATAAAGGAAGGGTCTAAGGTTTGGAAGGGGAAAGATTTGGATATCACATCTCATGTTATAGGACGGGTCTCAGGTTTGGTATTAGAAGCATTGAGATATCAAGTCTCATGGCATAGGAAGGGTCTCAGAATTGGAATGGGAAGGAGTTGGATATCACATCTCAAGCTATAGGAAGAGTCTCAGGATTGGAATGGGAATGAGTTTGATATCACATCTCATGCCATAGTATGGGTCTCAGGTTTGGTAGAAGCATTGGGATATCACAATTCATGCTATTGGAAGTGTATCAGTATTGGATTTGGAAGGAGTTGGATATCCCATCTCATGCTATAGGAAGGGTCTCAGGTTGGAATGGGTAGGAGTTGGATATCACATTTCATGTTATAGGAAGGGTCTCAGGATTGGAATGGGAAGGACTTGGATATCATATCTCATGCTATAGGAAGGCTCTCAGGTTTGGAAGGGGAAGGAGTTGGATATCACATTTCATGTTAGAGGAAGGATCTCAGGTTTGGTATTAGAGGCCTTGAGATATCACATCTCATGCTATAGGAAGGGTCTCAGGATTGGAATGGGAAGGAGTTGGATATCACATCTCAAGCTTTAGGAAGGGTCTCAGGTTTGGTATAAGCATTGAGATAGCACATCTCATGCTATAGGAAGGGTCTCAGGATTGGAATGGGAAGGAGTTGGATATCACATCTCATGTTATAGGAAATATCTCAGGTTTGGTATTAGAAGCATTGAGACATCACATCTCATGTTATAGGAAGGGTCTCAGGATTGGAATGGGAAGAAGTTGGATATCACATCTCATGCTATAGGAAGGGTCTCAGGTTTGGTATAAGCATTGAGATATCACATCTCATGCTATAGGAAGGGTCTCAGGATTGGAATGGGAAGGAGTTGTATATGACATCTCATGCCATAGGAAGGGTCTCAGGATTGGTATAAGCATTGAGATATCACATCACATGCTATAGGAAGGGTCTCAGGATTGGAATGGGAAGGACTTGGATATCACATCTCATGCTATAGGCAGGGCCTCAGGTTTGGAAAGGGAAGGAGATGGATATCACATTTCATGTTAGAGATAGGATCTCAGGTTTGGTATTAGAGGCATTGAGATATCACATCTCATGCTATCAGAAGGGTCTCAGGATTGGAATGGGAAGGAGTTGTATATCACATCTCATGCTAAATGGAGGGTCTCAGGTTTGGAAGGGGAAGGATTTGGAAATCACATCTCATGTTATAGGAAGGATCTCAGGTTTGGTATTAGAAGCATTGAGATATCACATCTCATGCTATCGGAAGTATCTCAGGTTTGGTATTAGAGGCATTGAGATATCACATCTCATGCTATCATAAGGGTCTCAGGATTGGAATGGGAAGGAGTTGGATATCACATCTCATGTTATTGGAAGGATCTCAGGTTTGGTATTAGAAGCATTTAGACATCACATCTCATGCTAAAGGAAGGGTCTCAGGATTGGAATGGGAAGGAGTTGGATATCACATCTCATGCTATAGGAAGGGTCTCAGATTTGGTATAAGCATTGAGATATCACATCTCATGCTATAGGAAGGGTCTCAGGATTGGATTGGGAAGGAGTTGTATATGACATCTCATGTTATAGGAAGGGTCTCAGGTTTGGTTTTAGAAGCATTGAGATATCACATCTCATGCTATAGGAAGGGTCTCAGGATTGGAATGGGGAGGACTTGGATGTCACATCTCATGCTATAGGGAGGGTCTCAAGTTTGATATTAGAAGCATTGAGATAACAAATCTCATGATATCGGAAGGGTCTCAGGATTGGAATGGGAAGGAGTTGGATATCACATCTCATGATAAAGGAAGGGTCTAAGGTTTTGAAGGGGAAAGATTTGGATATCACATCTCATGTTATAGGACGGGTCTCAGGTTTGGTAATAGAAGCATTGAGATATCAAGTCTCATGGCATAGGAAGGGTCTCAGAATTGGAATGGGAAGGAGTTGGATATCACATCTCAAGCTATAGGAAGAGTCTCAGGATTGGAATGGGAATGAGTTTGATATCACATCTCATGCCATAGTATGGGTCTCAGGTTTGGTAGAAGCATTGGGATATCACAATTCATGCTATTGGAAGTGTATCAGTATTGGATTTGGAAGGAGTTGGATATCCCATCTCATGCTATAGGAAGGGTCTCAGGTTGGAATGGGTAGGAGTCGGATATCACATTTCATGTTATAGGAAGGGTCTCAGGATTGGAATGGGAAGGACTTGGATATCATATCTCATGCTATAGGAAGGCTCTCAGGTTTGGAAGGGGAAGGAGTTGGATATCACATTTCATGTTAGAGGAAGGATCTCAGGTTTGGTATTAGAGGCCTTGAGATATCACATCTCATGCTATAGGAAGGGTCTCAGGATTGGAATGGGAAGGAGTTGGATATCACATCTCAAGCTTTAGGAAGGGTCTCAGGTTTGGTATAAGCATTGAGATAGCACATCTCATGCTATAGGAAGGGTCTCAGGATTGGAATGGGAAGGAGTTGGATATCACATCTCATGTTATAGGAAAGATCTCAGGTTTGGTATTAGAAGCATTGAGACATCACATCTCATGTTATAGGAAGGGTCTCAGGATTGGAATGGGAAGAAGTTGGATATCACATCTCATGCTATAGGAAGGGTCTCAGGTTTGGAAGGGGAAAGAGTTGGATATCCAATCTCATGTTATAGGACTGGTCTCAGGTTTGGTATTAGAAGCATTGAGATATCACATCGCATGCTGTAGGAAGGTTCTCAGGTTTGGTATTAGAAGCATTGAGACATCACATCTCATGCTATAGGAAGGGTCTCAGGATTGGAATGGGAAGGAGTTGGATATGACATCTCATGTTATAGGAAGGATCTCAGCTTTGGTATTAGAAGCATTGAGACATCACATCTCATGCTATAGGAAGGGTCTCAGGATTGGAATGGGAAGGAGTTGGATATCACATCTCATGCTGTAGGAAGGGTCTCACATTTGGTATAAGCATTGAGATATCACATCTCATGCTATAGGAAGGGTCTCAGGATTGGATTGGGAAGGAGTTGTATATGACATCTCAGGCCATAGGAAGGGTCTCAGGATTGGTATAAGCATTGAGATATCACATCTCTGCTATCGGAAGGGTCTCAGGATTGGAATGGGAAGGAGTTGGATATCCCATCTCATGTTATAGGAAGGGTCTCAGGTTTGGTATTAGAAGCATTGAGATATCACATCTCATGCTATAGGAAGGGTCTCAGGATTGGAATGGGGAGGACTTGGATGTCACATCTCATGCTATAGGGAGGGTCTCAAGTTTGATATTAGAAGCATTGAGATAACAAATCTCATGATATCGGAAGGGTCTCAGGATTGGAATGGGAAGGAGTTGGACATCACTTCTCATGATAAAGGAAGGGTCTAAGGTTTGGAAGGGGAAAGATTTGGATATCACATCTCATGTTATAGGACGGGTCTCAGGTTTGGTATTAGAAGCATTGAGATATCAAGTCTCATGGCATAGGAAGGGTCTCAGAATTGGAATGTGAAGGAGTTGGATATCACATCTCAAGCTATAGGAAGAGTCTCAGGATTGGAATGGGAAGGAGTTTGATATCACATCTCATGCCATAGTATGGGTCTCAGGTTTGGTAGAAGCATTGGGATATCACATCTCATGCTATTGGAAGGGTATCAGTATTGGATTTGGAAGGTGTTGGATATCCCATCTCATGCTATAGGAAGGGTCTCAGGTTGGAATGGGAAGGAGTTGGATATCACATTTCATGTTATAGGAAGGGTCTCAGGATTGGAATGGGAAGGACTTGGATATCATATCTCATGCTATAGGAAGGCTCTCAGGTTTGGAAGGGGAAGGAGTTGGATATCACATTTCATGTTAGAGGAAGGATCTCAGGTTTGGTATTAGAGGCCTTGAGATATCACATCTCATGCTATAGGAAGGGTCTCAGGATTGGAATGGGAAGGAGTTGGATATCACATCTCAAGCTTTAGGAAGGGTCTCAGGTTTGGTATAAGCATTGAGATAGCACATCTCATGCTATAGGAAGGGTCTCAGGATTGGAATGGGAAGGAGTTGGATATCACATCTCATGTTATAGGAAGGATCTCAGGTTTGGTATTAGAAGCATTGAGACATCACATCTCATGCTATAGGAAGGGTCTCAGGATTGGAATGGGAAGGAGTTGGATATCACATCTCATGCTATAGGAAGGGTCTCAGATTTGGTATAAGCATTGAGATATCACATCTCTGCTATCGGAAGGGTCTCAGGATTGGAATGGGAAGGAGTTGGATATCCCATCTCATGCTATAGGGAGGGTCTCAATTTTGATATTAGAAGCATTGAGATAACAAATCTCATGATATCGGAAGGGTCTCAGGATTGGAATGGGAAGGAGTTGGATATCACATCTCATGATAAAGGAAGGGTCTAAGGTTTGGAAGGGGAAAGATTTGGATATCACATCTCATGTTATAGGACGGGTCTCAGGTTTGGTATTAGAAGCATTGAGATATCAAGTCTCATGGTATAGGAAGGGTCTCAGAATTGGAATGGGAAGGAGTTGGATATCACATCTCAAGCTATAGGAAGAGTCTCAGGATTGGAATGGGAAGGAGTTTGATATCACATCTCATGCCATAGTATGGTTCTCAGGTTTGATAGAAGCATTGGGATATCACATCTCATGCTATTGAAAGGGTATCAGTATTGGATTTGGAAGGAGTTGGATATCCCATCTCATGCTATAGGAAGGGTCTCAGTTTGGAATGGGAAGGAGTTGGATATCACATTTCATGTTATAGGAAGGGTCTCAGGAGTGGAATGGGAAGGACTTGGATAAAATATCTCATGCTATAGGAAGGCTCACAGGTTTGGAAGGAGAAGGAGTTGGATATCACATTTCATGTTAGAGGAAGGATCTCAGGTTTGGTATTAGAGGCCTTGAGATATCACATCTCATGCTATAGGAAGGGTCTCAGGTTGGAATGGGAAGGAATTGGATATCACATTTCATGTTATAGGAAGGGTCTCAGGATTGGAATGGGAAGGAGTTGGATATCACATCTCAAGCTTTAGGAAGGGTCTCCGGTTTGGTATAAGCATTGAGATAGCACATCTCATGCTATTGGAAGGGTCTCAGGATGGGAATGGGAAGGAGTTGGATATCACATCTCATGTTATAGGAAAGATCTCAGGTTTGGTATTAGAAGCATTGAGACATCACATCTCATGTTATGGGAAGGGTCTCAGGATTGGAATGGGAAGAAGTTGGATATCACATCTCATGCTATAGGAAGGGTCTCAGGTTTGGAAGGGGAAGGAGTTGGATATCCAATCTCATGTTATAGGACTGGTCTCAGGTTTGGTATTAGAAGCATTGAGATATCACATCGCATGCTGTAGGAAGGTTCTCAGGTTTGGAATGGGGAGGAATTGGATATCACATCTCATGTCATAGGAAGGATCTCAGGTTTGGTATTAGAAGCATTGAGATATCACATCTCATGCTATAGGAATGGTCTCAGGATTGGAATGGGAAGGAGTTGGATATTACATTCCTGCTATAGGAAGTGTCTCATGTTTGGAATGGGAATGTGTTGGATATCACATATGCTATAGGAAGGGTCTCAGGTTTGGAACGGGAAGGAGTTGGATATCACATCTCATGTTATAGGAAGGGTCTCAGGTTTGGTATAAGCATTGAGATATCACATCTCTGCTATCGGATGTGTCTCAGGATTGGAATGGGAAGGTGTTGGATATCCCATCTCATGTTATAGGACGGGTCTCAGGTTTGTTATTAGAATCATTGAGATATCATATTGCATGCTGTAGGAAGGGTCTAAGGATTGGAATGGGAAGGAGTTGGATATCCCATCTCATGTTATAGGAAGAGTCTCAAGTTTCGTATTAGAAGCATTTAGCTATCACATCTCATGCTATAGGAAGTGTCTCAGGATTGGAATGGGAAGGAGTTGGATATCACATTTCATGTTAGACGAAGGATCTCAGGTTTGGTATTAGAGGCATTGAGATATCACATCTCATGCTATAGGAAGGGTCTCAGGATTGGAATGGGAAGGAGTTGGATATCACATCTCATGCTATAGAAAGGGTCTCAGGTTTGGTATAAGCATTGAGATATCACATCTCATGCTATAGGAAGGGTCTCAGGATTGGAATGGGAAGGAGTTGGATATCACATCTCATGTTATAGGAAGGATCTCAGGTTTGGTATTAGAAGCATTGAGACATCACATCTCATGCTATCGGAAGGGTCTCAGGATTGGAATGGGAAGGACTTGGATATCACATCTGTTAAGACGGATTTCTGAACTCTGTCCTGGTGGCGCAGAAGTTCAGAAGGCCAACCTAATTACTTGGAACAGGGTAACCTCTGGACAAGCCAGACCAATCAAGGTAGCGATCGCGGCGGTCAAGACTAGGTCTCAAGTGGGGTGAGGGTGACTGAAAGCCCGCAATGAGCACACAAAGCAAGAGCGCTTACAAACTACTCCAAACAGTTGTTATATCAAAAATAGATACACATTTATTTTAAGGCCTTTAAAACAATGACCGTAGCGAGAAAATCACAATATCACACTATTAAACCAACACATACCATATCAACACAATATATATACAAATACACAGTCGCAAGCGTTTAAAGCACGAAATATGTAGTCCACCTGAAAGGAAAGGAAAACAGGCAGTGCGATAACGCTTTAGACTCAGTTCGCCTTCAGAGGCACCTAACTAGATGGAAGTCCAAGCCCTGCGAAGAGTGGAGCCTTGTGCTCAAAGTACCTGCCACGCCGGTGCCAACGGGCAAAAGGGGAAGCTCTTCGGAGGAAGTCAGGCAGTTCAGGTTAGTGCACAGCAGAAGGAGAACAGGTTCCGCAACTCAAGCGCAGCCTCCACAGCGGGCAGAAGCAGAGCGCGAGTACGGCCAAAAGGGTGCTGTTTTTACACAGCAGGGAAAAGCAATGGGATACTGCAGGAGGGCGACCAGATCCTAGCTAAACTACTCACCGGTCCCCGAAGCAAGCAGACCCAGGCTTCTCCACGTTAGTTTCAGCAGCTGGCAGGTTCAGAAGAGCAGGGAACGCCTCGTAGTCGTGTAGAGCAAAAAGACGTCCCAATCGACGAAACCAGCACAGTTTGTTGCCACAGCAGGACAACGGAGCGGCCGTGTGTATTCGAGCCAAATGTACACTCCTCCCTTCAGACTTGGGAACGCCAAGTGTACGAAGCGTGGGAGAGTGACCAGGACTCGAAATACAACACAACCTGGTGGCGGTTACAGAGCAGGACTCCCTTGTAAGCTGGTCAGTCAACTGGATGGCCCAGAGACACTTCCGAAGGCTTACTTGGCAGGAGTTGATGAAGTTGCCGGGAATAGCTGTTCCTGCTATTCCAAAGGTCGAAGCACCAGTACAGGCCTTCTGGTTCGATCCAAGGAGGAAAGGGTTTCACAGGACGACAGCAGTGCAAAGGAGGATTCCTTCAGCGGGTCACCAGCGATTCCTCGGTCCAGCCTCTTGGTTGCAGGATACTTGGCTCCTGTATTCCTTCGTTCGTGAGAACTCAGGAGATCGACATGGCAGTGGTGTTTCCAGCCCCCTCTTATCCACGGTTCCCTTCGCGGCAAAACGGAGGGGAGCCAATGGGAGATCCGCTCATCAACACACATACCATACGTGGACCATTCACGGACCACGGTGGTCCCAGGCATTCACACCACCCTAGACTCTCTGGCACCCAGGATGTGTATTGGGACCAGACATCCCAGCCCACACCCTGGAGGCACACAAAAGACATGTAGAAGCCCGCGAAAGCAACCACGTTTCGCGGGAAAGTACATGCCCAAATAAGGAAGGCCCCGGGTCGCTCGACCTGGGGAAGGTGAAGGGAGCAAGACGGTCAGTGGACAGGACAAAGGAGCCTCGTGGTCTGGCCATTTTGGGAGCCAGGCCACCATTTTGGGTTCAGTGCGAAAAACGTGCTCAGAACGCCAAAAGGAGCTCAAAATAAACAAAACGATCGCTGCCACCATTCCAGTCCCTGAATGACTTGCACCGATCAAAATACCATCCTAAAAGAGTATCTAGGGCCTGTAGAAGGCTAGAGACCCAAGAGAGCTGTAATTTAGCTTACAGTGCCCTCTTGTGTCATGTTGCACTAAAGCCGCAACACGATAAAAGAAACTACGGGAAACAGCGTTCCCCGGTACTGACTGTCTTAAGGGCATGTCAGTTTCCCCGTAAGAAAAGGAGCGAAAGCCCAAAGGAGTGCGGCAGAAGGCTGCACTTCTCTGGCAAAGTCAAGAACAAGGTGTAAAACAACAGCAAAAAGTTTAGGGGTTGCCACATGGAAGGAAAATTACCTACAATTATGAAATCTTTCCTAACACTCGCCCCTCCCAGACTATGGACAGGGGGAACTAATCCACCCCTGGATGAGTCTCTTGTTCAGGTCGGTAAAACATTCTGGACAACCCATCAGCATTGCTATGTTGGACACCTGGCCTATGCTCAATAGTGAAGTCGAAGCCTTGTAGACTTATGGACCACCTAAGCAACTTTGGATTCTCCCCCTTCATGTTCATTAGCCACTTTAACGGCTTATGGTCAGTCTGCACAGTGAAGTGGGTCCCATAGAGGTAGGGCCTCAGCTTCCTTAGGGCCCACACAACAGAGAAACATTCTTTCTCTACCGTGGACCATCTGTGCTCTCTGTCCTTAAGCTGGCGACTAATAAAACCGATAGGGTGTTCCTTACCCTTCTCATCTACTTGTGATAGTACAGCTCCTATCCCAGTGTCAGAGGCGTCCGTCTGCACGATAAAAGGTCTTTGATAATCCGGGGCCCTAAGGACAGGGGCCTGGCACAAGGAGACTTTTAAGCCATTGAAGGCCTTCTCACACTCGTCGGTCCAAGTTAACTTCTTGGGTTTCTTCGGAGTTGTGAGGGCAGTCAGAGGAGCAGCTATGGTGCCATAGTCTGCCACAAAATTGCGGTAATACCCTGTGAGTCCTAAGAAGGCTCTCACTTGGGTTTGCGTAGTGGGGGTAGGCCAGTCTTGTACTGCTTGTACTTTACTGGGTAGAGGCTTTATCCTCCCTCCACCTACTTCATGTCCAAGGTAAACCACTGAGCCTTGTCCAATCTGGCATTTACTAGCCTTTATGGTCAAGTGGGCTTTCTGAAGAGCCTGGAGCACAATCCTGAGGTGTTTCACATGGTCTTCCCAGGTGGCACTGAAAACTGCTATATCGTCCAGATATGCAAGACAGAATTCGTCCAACCCATTCAACACATGATTCACAAGCCTCTGGAAAGTGGCAGGTGCATTCTTCAACCCGAACGGCATTACCCGGAATTGGTAAAGGCCGTCTGGAGTAGAAAATGCTGTCTTCTCCTTGGCATGTTCTGCTAAAGCTATTTGCCAATAGCCAGCAGTGAGGTCAAACGTGCTGAGGTACTTGGAGGCACCCAAAGTATCCACCAGCTCATCTGTTCGAGGCAAGGGGTGTGCATCTGTCTTGGTGACAGCATTCAGAGCCCTGTAATCCACGCAGAACCTCAATTCAGAAGTGCCTGCCTTTGGAACCAACACCACAGGACTGGACCAAGGACTACTAGAGGGTTCAATCACCCCAAGGTCTAACATCTTATTGACCTCAGTCTTAATATAAGACCGTACTTTGTCTGTCATCCTGTATCCCCTACTTTTGGTAGGTACACTGTCTCCTGTGTCAATGTTATGTTTGCACCAAGGTGTCAAACCAGGTGACTGTGAGAACAGGGGGGAAAACTGCCTAAGCAAACTTTTCACCTCAGCCTGCTGATCAGAAGTCAGGTGAGGGGCCACTCGGACACCCTCAATGGAGCTATCTGAAGGACCGCTCTGGAACAGGTCGGGGAGAGGTTCAGACTCCTCTTCCTCAACATCTGAAGCCAGTAGCAGTGCTGCGATTTCGACTCTTGGGACGAAAGCCTTCAGCCTATTCACGTGAAACACTTTTGGAGCCTGTCCAGGCCTTCCAAGGTCCACTAAATAGTTCACCTCACCCAGGGGCTCCACCACTGTGTAAGGGCCTGACCATTTGTCCTGTAAAGCTCGAGGCCTTATTGGATTCATGATCAGGACTTGCTGACCAGGTGTAAAGTTGATGATGGAAGCTTTCTGGTCGTACCAATGTTTCACCAGTGCTTGCCCTGCCTTCAATTTATCACTAGCCAAGCCCATCAGAAGTACCATCCGTTTTCTGAGCCCTAGCACATAATCAACTACATTGGTAGTAACAGGGGGAGTGGGCATCTCCCATCCCTCTTTGACGATGGCTAAGGGTCCCCGTACGGGATGACCGAACAGAAGTTCGAAGGGGCTGAAGCCAACACCCTCCTGTGGTACCTCTCGGTAGGCAAACAGTAGGCATGGTAAAAGAAGATCCCATTTTCTTCTCTGGGGCTCCTCCAGAGCCCCAATCATGCTCTTTAACGTTCTGTTGAAACGTTCCACCAGACCATTGGTCTGGGGGTGGTATGCAGAAGAGAACTTGTAGGTGACCCCACATTCTTTCCACATAGCCTGCATATACTTCGACATAAAGTTGCTGCCACGATCTGACACAACTTCTTTAGGGAAGCCAACCCTAGTAAATATGCCGAGTAAAGCTTTTGCAACTGACTTGGCAGTTACAGTTTTCAATGGGATGGCCTCAGGATACCTGGTTGCATGGTTGACCAGCACCAGGATAAACCTATTGCCCGAGGATGTTTGCGGGTCAAGGGGACCAACGATGTCGATCCCTACCCTTTCAAATGGTACCCCCACAACTGGGAGCGGTACCAACGGAGCTTGGATTGTCGCGCCAACCTTACCAGACAACTGGCAGGAGGCACAACTCCTGCAGTGACTTTCTACTTGCACCCCCATCTTGGGCCAGTAGAAGTGCATGGATAACCTTTGCTTGGTCCTCTTCATACCAAGGTGACCAGCAAGGGGAACTTCATGCGCCAACTGCAGGAGGAAGGGCCTAACAGCAAGGGGAACCACCAACCTCCTATGGTCTCCTTCTGTAGACTCTGTGGGCTCACTATACAGGAGTCCACCTTCCCAATAAATCCTATGCTTCCCAGGAGGTTCACCCTCAAGCTGGGAGCAGGCCTGTCTCCTTAGGCCTTCCAGAGATGGGCACTCACGTTGGCCTTTACTGAATTCGTCCCTATCAGGACCTCCTTCAACTAACAAGTCTTTTAGTTCAGGATGATCGTTGGGGTCGAATACTTCAGGCATCGCCACCTCCTCGTCAGGCCCGGGCGATTGACCAACTTCCTCCACCGCAGTGGTAGGCGAGCTCGGGGGAATATTCTCTTTCCCTCGTTTTGACTTGTAGACTCCTTTCGCCTTGGGTTTCCCCTTCGGCTGGGGCGGCGTATTGGACTTGGCCAATGCTGCCCGTGCTTGAGACCGTGTGTAGGGTCTTTCGGCAGTGTCTCCTACGAGCCCTAAAGCTCTGAGATCATTACCTAACAAGACCTTTCCCGGGACGTTTCTCTGAATGCTCACTGGAATCCTGACTGCTGTACCATTTAAAGTAAGATTTACAGGTATTACTGGAAACATACGGAGGGGGCCGTCAGCCAACTTAGTGGGCATCAGAGTAGCTCTGGCAACTTCCTCTGAGTCTACCAAGGTAGAATCCACTACAGTGCGACTGCACCCACTATCCCTAAGAGCTGGAGTATCCACTCCATTGATCAGCACACTGTCTTTAAAGTAGTGCTTGGTATTATCCGGAATCCTAGCATAAGCCTCTGCGACTTTAGGCTCCCAGGAACCCAGGGACACTAAAACTACCTCAGCCTCTATTCCACTGGGAAATGAGTCTGAGGAGAAGGATGCTCCTGTAATCTCTTCTTCCTTGTAGGAGGAGAAGGCCAGATTAGCGGAGTGGACCCCCAAAGGTCTAACCTTACAACGGGGATCCCCCTTCACGTGGTCAGTTGCTCCACAAGAAAAACAAGCCCCAGTGGGTCTGTTTACGTAGGGAGGCTTATTGTAACCAGAGTTCTGTTTCGGAGGCTGACCTCCACTACCCTGTGAGTTCTCTTGTGTCTTACCCTTGTTTTTCTTTTTGTGGCCCTTATGGGAAGAAGATTTAGCAGATTCCCCACCCTCCATATCTTTGGACTTTTTCCCTTCCTCCTGCTTACCAGGATGAGTTTTGTCCTTATGGGACACTCGATGTGACACCCATAAGTCTGCTGCAATGGCCAGCTTCTTAGGATCTATCTCCTTCGAATCGGCCAAATGCTGCTTAAGCTCTGGGGAAGAAGAAGCAAAAATGTGTTCCAGCATGACAAGATTTATCATGCCTTCGAAGGTAGAAACCTTATAACCTTCGACCCAGCCAGTTAAGTTTTTCAAGGATTCAGCGACATAAGATACCCAAGTACCACCTTCCTTTTTCTTATACTCTCGAAAACGCTTTTAATATTGGGCCGGAGTCTTCCCAAACTTTAAAATGAGAGTTTGCTTTAACATTGCGAAATCAGCTCGCTCAGCCTTCGACATTTCCATAATGGCACTACAGCCAGAATGGGGCAGTCTACTGAGCAACCACGCAATCTTATCAGCATTGTCAACTTCTTGAACTTCGCATGCATACTCAAACGCATTCAGCCAGTCCATAATGTCATTCCTTTCTTCATACACACTGAGCAGATCTTTCGGAAACCGTGGATGAGAGGAAGCCCCAGACCCATGTCCAGGACCCTTGGACCCATTTGCAACCTGAAGCTTGGCCAGTTCCAACTGGTGATCCCTGTCTTTTTGTTTTTCTGCCTGTTCGATTTTTAGTTTTGCTATGCTGAATTCAAGCTCCTGCTGCCTAAACCGCAGCTCTTGCTTCTTGAATTCAAGCATAGCATCCCCATCAACACTGGCAGAGGAAACATTAGACATCTCGTCCTCCCTGTCCTCATGGTCGCGATGGATCAGTGCAGCGGCAGAACCGTCGGTTCTACCAGTGAGAGCAGCCCCACCACCTTCTGCACTGTCCTCAGAAGTTATAGCGTCAAGCTGCGCTTCTTGCCACGCCACGATTCTCTGGATCATTTCCAATTTTGTGCCTTGAGAGGAAACACCTCTCTCCGCACACATCTTTTTCAGCGTTTCTGATTTGGAAGCATTTAAAGTTAACAAGGTATTTGTTTCCATACTGTTTGATAGGACTATGGCCTTTTTAAAGTTATACTACAACAATTCACTACGTGTACTGGTTGGAATAACCTGAAATGCCTTAGTTCGAGCGCAACACTGGATACCTTCAGTCGTATCCCACCGCTGCCACCAATTTGTTAAGACGGATTTCTGAACTCTGTCCTGGTGGCGCAGAAGTTCAGAAGGCCAACCTAATTACTTGGAACAGGGTAACCTCTGGACAAGCCAGACCAATCAAGGTAGCGATCGCGGCGGTCAAGACTAGGTCTCAAGAGGGGTGAGGGTGACTGAAAGCCCGCAATGAGCACACAAAGCAAGAGCGCTTACAAACTACTCCAAACAGTTGTTATATCAAAAATAGATACACATTTATTTTAAGGCCTTTAAAACAATGACCGTAGCGAGAAAATCACAATTTCACACTATTAAACCAACACATACCATATCAACACAATATATATACAAATACACAGTCGCAAGCGTTTAAAGCACGAAATATGTAGTCCACCTGAAAGGAAAGGAAAACAGGCAGTGCGATAACGCTTTAGACTCAGTTCGCCTTCAGAGGTACCTAACTAGATGGAAGTCCAAGCCCTGCGAAGAGTGGAGCCTTGTGCTCAAAGTACCTGCCACGCCGGTGCCAACGGGCAAAAGGGAAAGCTCTTCGGAGGAAGTCAGGCAGTTCAGGTTAGTGCACAGCAGAAGGAGAACAGGTTCCGCAACTCAAGCGCAGCCTCCACAGCGGGCAGAAGCAGAGCGCGAGTACGGCCAAAAGGGTGCTGTTTTTACACAGCAGGGAAAAGCAATGGGATACTGCAGGAGGGCGACCAGATCCTAGCTAAACTACTCACCGGTCCCCGAAGCAAGCAGACCCAGGCTTCTCCACGTTAGTTTCAGCAGCTGGCAGGTTCAGAAGAGCAGGGAACGCCTCGTAGTCGTGTAGAGCAAAAAGACGTCCCAATCGACGAAACCAGCACAGTTTGTTTCCGCAGCAGGACAACGGAGCGGCCGTGTGTATTCGAGCCAAATGTACACTCCTCCCTTCAGACTTGGGAACGCCAAGTGTACGAAGCGTGGGAGAGTGACCAGGACTCGAAATACAACACAACCTGGCGGCAGTTACAGAGCAGGACTCCCTTGTAAGCTGGTCAGTCAACTGGATGGCCCAGAGACACTTCCGAAGGCTTACTTGGCAGGAGTTGATGAAGTCGCCGGGAATAGCTGTTCCTGCTATTCCAAAGGTCGAAGCACCAGTACAGGCCTTCTGGTTCGATCCAAGGAGGAAAGGGTTTCACAGGACGACAGCAGTGCAAAGGAGGATTCCTTCAGCGGGTCACCAGCGATTCCTCGGTCCAGCCTCTTGGTTGCAGGATACTTGGCTCCTGTATTCCTTCGTTCGTGAGAACTCAGGAGATCGACATGGCAGTGGTGTTTCCAGCCCCCTCTTATCCACGGTTCCCTTCGCGCCAAAACGGAGGGGAGCCAATGGGAGATCCGCTCATCAACACACATACCATACGTGGACCAATCACGGACCACGGTGGTCCCAGGCATTCACACCACCCTAGACTCTCTGGCACCCAGGATGTGTATTGGGACCAGACATCCCAGCCCACACCCTGGAGGCACACAAAAGACATGTAGAAGCCCGCGAAAGCAACCACGTTTCGCGGGAAAGTACATGCCCAAATAAGGAAGGCCCCGGGTCGCTCGACCTGGGGAAGGTGAAGGGAGCAAGACGGTCAGTGGACAGGACAAAGGAGCCTCGTGGTCTGGCCATTTTGGGAGCCAGGCCACCATTTTGGGTTCAGTGCGAAAAACGTGCTCAGAACGCCAAAAGGAGCTCAAAATAAACAAAACGATCGCTGCCACCATTCCAGTCCCTGAATGACTTGCACCGTTCAAAATACCATCCTAAAAGAGTATCTAGGGCCTGTAGAAGGCTAGAGACCCAAGAGAGCTGTAACTTAGCTTACAGTGCCCTCTTGTGTCATGTTGCACCAAAGCCGCAACACGATAAAAGAAACTACGGGAAACAGCGTTCCCCGGTACTGACTGTCTTAAGGGCATGTCAGTTTCCCCGTAAGAAAAGGAGCGAAAGCCCAGAGGAGTGCGGCAGAAGGCTGCACTTCTCTGGCAAAGTCAAGAACAAGGTGTAAAACAACAGCAAAAAGTTTAGGGGTTGCCACATGGAAGGAAAATTACCTACAATTACGAAATCTTTCCTAACAACATCTCATGCTATAGGGAGGGTCTCAAGTTTGATATTAGAAGCATTGAGATATCATATCTCATGCTATAGGAAGGGTCTCAGGATTGGAATGGGAAGGAGTTGGATATCACATCTCATGCTATAGGAAGGGTCTCAGGTTTGGTATAAGCAGTGAGATATCACATCTCATGCTATAGGAAGTGTCTCAGGATTGGAATGGGAAGGAGTTGGATATCACATCTCATGTTATAGGAAGGATCTCAGGTTTGGTATAAGCATTGAGATATCACATCTCTACTATCGGAAGGGTCTCAGGATTGGAATGGGAAGGAGTTGGATATTCCCATCTCATGTTATAGGAAGGGTCTCAGGTTTGGTATTAGAAGCATTGAGATATCACATCTCATGCTATAGGAAGGGTCTCAGGATTGGAATGGGAAGGACTTGAATATCACATCTCATGCTATAAGGAGGGTCTCAAGTTTGATATTAGAAGCATTGAGATATCACATCTCATGATATCGGAAGGGTCTCAGGGATGGAATGGGAAGGAGTTGGATATCACATCTCATGATAAAGGAAGTGTCTAAGGTTTGGAAGGGGAAGGAGTTTGATATCACATCTCATGCCATAGTATGGGTCTCAGGTTTGGTAGAAGCATTGGGATATCACATCTCATGCTATCGGAAGGGTATCAGGATTGGATTTGGAAGGAGTTGGATATCCCATCTCATGCTATAGGAAGGGTCTCAGGTTGGAATGGGAAGGAGTTGGATATCACATCTCATGTTAAAGGAAGGGTCTCAGGATTGGAATTAGAAGGACTTGGATATCACATCTCATGCTATAGGAAGGCTCTCAGGTTTGGAAGGGGAAAGAGTTGGATATCACATTTCATGTTAGAGGTAGGATCTCAGGTTTGGTATTAGAGGCATTGAGATATCACATCTCATGCTATCAGAAGAGTCTCAGGATTGGAATGGGAAGGAGTTGGATATCACATCTCATGCTAAAGGGAGGGTCTCAGGTTTGGAAGGGGAAGGATTTGGATATCGCATCTCATGTTATAGGAAGGATCTCAGGTTTGGTATTAGAAGCATTGAGATATCACATCTCATGCTATCGGAAGGATCTCAGGTTTGGTATAGAAGCATTGAGATATCACATCTCATGCTATCAGAAGGTTCTCAGGATTGGAATGGGAAGGAGTTGGATATCACATCTCATGCTAAAGGGAGGGTCTCAGGTTTGGAAGGGGAAGGATTTGGATATCACATCTCATGTTATCGGAAGGATCTCAGGTTTGGTATTAGAAGTATTGAGATATCACATCTCATGCTATAGGAAGTGTCTCAGGATTGGAATGGGAAGGAGTTGGTTATCACATCTCATGCTAAAGGAAGGGTCTCAGGTTTGGTAGAAGCATTGAGATATCACATCTCATGCTATAGGAAGGGTCTCAGGATTGGAATGGGAAGGACTTAGATATCACATATCATGCTATAGGGAGGGTCTCAGTTTTGATATTAGAAGCATTGAGATATCACATCTCATGCTATCAGAAGGGCCTCAGGATTGGAATGGGAAGGAGCTGGATATCACATCTCATGCTAAAGGAAGGGTCTCAGGTTTGGAACGGGAAGGAGTTGGATATCACATCTCATGTTATAGGAAGGGTCTCAGGTTTGGTATAAGCATTGAGATATCACATCTCTGCTATCGGAAGTGTCTCAGGATTGGAATGGGAAGGACTTGGATATCACATCTCATGTTATAGGAAGGGTCTCAGGTTTGGAAGGGGAAGGAGTTGGATATCCAATCTCATGTTATAGGACTGGTCTCAGGTTTGGTATTAGAAGCATTGAGATATCACATCGCATGCTGTAGGAAGGTTCTCAGGTTTGGAATGGGGAGGAATTGGATATCACATCTCATGTCATAGGAAGGATCTCAGGTTTGGTATTAGAAGCATTGAGATATCAGATCTCATGCTATAGGAATGGTCTCAGGATTGGAATGGGAAGGAGTTGGATATTACATTCCTGCTATAGGAAGGGTCTCATGTTTGGAATGGGAATGTGTTGGATATCACATATGCTATAGGAAGGGTCTCAGGTTTGGAACGGGAAGGATTTGGATATCACATCTCATGTTATAGGAAGGGTCTCAGGTTTGGTATAAGCATTGAGATATCACATCTCTGCTATCGGAAGTGTCTCAGGATTGGAATGGGAAGGAGTTGGATATCCCATCTCATGTTATAGGACGGGTCTCAGGTTTGTTATTAGAATCATTGAGATATCATATTGCATGCTGTAGGAAGGGTCTAAGGGTTGGAATGGGAAGGACTTGGATATCACATCTCATGCTATAGATAGGCTCTTAGGTTTGGAAAGGGAAGGAGTTGGATATCACATTTCATGTTAGAGGAAGGATCTCAGGTTTGGTATTAGAGGCATTGAGATATCACATCTCATGCTATAGGAAGGGTCTCAGGATTGGAATGGGAAGTAGTTGGATATCACATCTCATGCTATAGGAAGGGTCTCAGGTTTGGTATAAGCATTGAGATATCACATCTCATGCTATAGGACGGGTCTCAGGATTGGAATGGAAGGAGTTGGATATCACATCTCATGTTATAGGAAGGATCTCAGGTTTGGTAATAGAAGCATTGAGACCTCACATCTCATGCTATAGGAAGGGTCTCAGGGTTGGAATGGGAAGGAGTTGGATATCACATCTCATCCAATAGGAAGGGTCTCAGGTTTGGAATGGGAAGGAATTGGATATCACATCTCATGTTATAGGAAGGATCTCAGGTTTGGTATTAGAAGCATTGAGATATCACATCTCATGCTATAGGAAGGGTCTCAGGATTGGAATGTGAAGGATTTGGATATCACATCTCATGCTAAAGGAAGGGTCTCAGGTTTGGTAGAAGCATTGAGATATCACGTCTCTGCTATCGGAAGGGTCTCAGGATTGGATTGGGAAGGAGTTGGATATCCCTTCTCATGCTATAGGAAGGGTCTCAGGATTTGAATGGCAAGGAGTTGGATATCACATCTCATGCCATAGGAAGGGTCTCAGGTTTGGTATAAGCATTGAGATATCACATCTCTGCTATCGGAAGGGTCTCAGGATTGGATTGGGAAGGAGTTGGATATCCCTTCTCATGCTATAGGAAGTGTCTCAGATTGGAATGGGAAGGAGTTGGATATCACATCTCATGTTATAGGAAGGGTCTCAGGATTGGAATGGGAAGGATTTGGATATCACATCTCTTGCTATAGGAAGGGTCTCAGGATTGGAATGGGTAGGAGTTGGATATTACTTTCTTGCTATAGGAAGGGTCTCATGTTTGGAATGGGAAGGAGTTGGATATCACATATGCTATAGTTAGTGTCTCAGGTTTGGAACGGGAAGGAGTTGGATATCACATCTCATGTTATAGGAAGGGTCTCAGGTTTGGTATAAGCATTGAGATATCACATCTCTGCTATCGGAAGCGGCTCAGGATTGGAATGGGAAGGAGTTGGATATCCCATCTCATGTTATAGTAAGAGTCTCTGGTTTGGTATTAGAATCATTGAGATATCACATCGCATGCTGTAGGAAGGGTCTAAGGATTGGAATGGGATGGACTTGGATATCACATCTCATGCTATAGGTAGGCTCTCAGGTTTGGTATAAGCATTGAGATATCACATCTCATGCTATAGGAAGGGTCTCAGGATTGGAATGGGAAGGATTTGGATATCACATCTCATGCTATAGGAAGGGTCTCAGATTTGGTATAAGCATTGAGATATCACATCTCATGCTAAAGGAAGGGTCTCAGGTTTGGAATGGGAAGGAGTTGTATATGACATCTCAGGCCATAGGAAGGGTCTCAGGTTTGGTATAAGCATTGAGATATCACATCTCTGCTATCGGAAGGGTCTCAGGATTGGAATGGGAAGGAGTTGGATATCCCATCTCATGTTATAGGAAGGGTCTCAGGTTTGGTATTAGAAGCATAGAGATATCACATCTCATGCTATAGGAAGGGTCTCAGGATTGGAATGGGAAGGAGTTGGATATCACACCTCAAGCTATAGGAAGGGTCTCAGGATTGGAATGGGAAGGAGTTTGATATCACATCTCATGCCATAGTATGAGTCTCAGGTTTGGTAGAAGCATTGGGATATCACATCTCATGCTATCGGAAGGGTATCAGTATTGGATTTGGAAGAAGTTGGATATCCCATCTCTTGCTATAGGAAGGGTCTCAGGTTGGAATGGGAAGGAGTTGGATATCACATTTCATGTTATAGGAAGGGTCTCAGGATTGGAATGGGAAGGACTTGGATATCATATCTCATGCTATAGTATGGGTCTCAGGTTTGTTATTAGAATCATTGAGATATCATATTGCATGCTGTAGGAAGGGTCTAAGGATTGGAATGGGAAGGACTTGGATATCACATCTCATGCTATAGATAGGCTCTCAGGTTTGGAAAGGGAAGGAGTTGGATATCACATTTCATGTTAGAGGAAGGATCTCAGGTTTGGTATTAGAAGCATTGAGATATCACATCTCATGCTATAGGAAGGGTCTCAGGATTGGAATGGGAAGTAGTTGGATATCACATCTCATGCTATAGGAAGGGTCTCAGGTTTGGTATAAGCATTGAGATATCACATCTCATGCTATAGGACGGGTCTCAGGATTGGAATGGAAGGAGTTGGATATCACATCTCATGTTATAGGAAGGATCTCAGGTTTGGTATTAGAAGCATTGAGACATCACATCTCATGCTATAGGAAGGGTCTCAGGGTTGGAATGGGAAGGAGTTGGATATCGCATCTCATCCAATAGGAAGGGTCTCAGGTTTGGAATGGGAAGGAATTGGATATCACATCTCATGTTATAGGAAGGATCTCAGGTTTGGTATTAGAAGCATTGAGATATCACATCTCATGCTATAGGAAGGGTCTCAGGATTGGAATGTGAAGGATTTGGATATCACATCACATGCTAAAGGAAGGGTCTCAGGTTTGGTAGAAGCATTGAGATATCAGATCTCTGCTATCGGAAGGGTCTCAGGATTGGATTGGGAAGGAGTTGGATATCCCTTCTCATGCTATAGGAAGGGTCTCAGGATTTGAATGGGAAGGAGTTGGATATCACATCTCATGTTATAGGAAGGGTCTCAGGATTGGAATGGGAAGGATTTGGATATCACATCTCTTGCTATAGGAAGGGTCTCAGGATTGGAATGGGTAGGAGTTGGATATTACATTCTTGCTATAGGAAGGGTCTCATGTTTGGAATGGGAAGCAGTTGGATATCACATATGCTATAGTTAGTGTCTCAGGTTTGGAACGGGAAGGAGTTGGATATCACATCTCATGTTATAGGAAGGGTCTCAGGTTTGGTATAAGCATTGAGATATCACATCTCTGCTATCGGAAGCGGCTCAGGATTGGAATGGGAAGGAGTTGGATATCCCATCTCATGTTATAGGAAGAGTCTCTGGTTTGGTATTAGAATCATTGAGATATCACATCGCATGCTGTAGGAAGGGTCTAAGGATTGGAATGGGATGGACTTGTATATCACATCTCATGCTATAGGTAGGCTCTCAGGTTTGGTATAAGCATTGAGATATCACATCTCATGCTATAGGAAGGGTCTCAGGATTGGAATGGGAAGGAATTGGATATCACATCTCATGCTATAGGAAGGGTCTCAGATTTGGTATAAGCATTGAGATATCACATCTCATGCTAAAGGAAGGGTCTCAGGATTGGAATGGGAAGGTGTTGTATATGACATCTCAGGCCATAGGAAGGGTCTCAGGTTTGGTATAAGCATTGAGATATCACATCTCTACTATCGGAAGGGTCTCAGGATTGGAATGGGAAGGAGTTGGATATCCCATCTCATGTTATAGGAATGGTCTCAGGTTTGGTATTAGAAGCATAGAGATATCACATCTCATGCTATAGGAAGGGTCTCAGGGTTGGAATGGGAAGGACTTGGATGTCACATCTCATGCTGTAGGGAAGGTCTCAAGTTTGATATTAGAAGCATTGAGATAACAAATCTCATGATATCGGAAGGGTCTCAGGATTGGAATGGGAAGGAGTTGGATATCACATCTCATGATAAAGGAAGGGTCTAAGGTTTGGAAGGGGAAGGATTTGGATATCACATCTCATGTTATAGGACGGGTCTCAGGTTTGGTATTAGAAGCATTGAGATATCAAGTCTCATGGTATAAGAAGGGTCTCAGAATTGGAATGGGAAGGAGTTGGATATCACACCTCAAGCTATAGGAAGGGTCTCAGGATTGGAATGGGAAGGAGTTTGATATCACATCTCATGCCATAGTATGGGTCTCAGGTTTGGTAGAAGCATTGGGATATCACATCTCATGCTATCGGAAGGGTATCAGTATTGGATTTGGAAGAAGTTGGATATCCCATCTCATGCTATAGGAAGGGTCTCAGGTTGGAATGGGAAGGAGTTGGATATCACATTTCATGTTATAGGAAGGGTTTCAGGATTGGAATGGGAAGGACTTGGATATCATATCTCATGCTATAGGAAGGCTCTCAGGTTTGGAAGGGGAAGGAGTTGGATATCACATTTCATGTTAGAGGAAGGATCTCAGGTTTGGTATTAGAGGCCTTGAGATATCACATCTCATGCTATAGGAAGGGTCTCAGGATTGGAATGGGAAGGAGTTGGATATCACATCTCAAGCTATAGGAAGGGTCTCAGGTTTGGTATAAGCATTGAGATATCACATCTCATGCTATAGGAAGGGTCTCAGGATTGGAATGGGAAGGAGTTGGATATCACATCTCATGTTATAGGAAATATCTCAGGTTTGGTATTAGAAGCATTGAGACATCACATCTCATGTTATAGGAAGGGTCTCAGGATTGGAATGGGAAGAAGTTGGATATCACATCTCATGCTATAGGAAGGGTCTCAGGTTTGGTATAAGCATTGAGATATCACATCACATGCTATAGGAAGGGTCTCAGGATTGGAATGGGAAGGATTTGGATATCACATCTCATGCTATAGGCAGGGCCTCAGGTTTGGAAAGGGAAGGAGATGGATATCACATTTCATGTTAGAGATAGGATCTCAGGTTTGGTATTAGAGGCATTGAGATATCACATCTCATGCTATCAGAAGGGTCTCAGGATTGGAATGGGAAGGAGTTGTATATCACATCTCATGCTAAATGGAGGGTCTCAGGTTTGGAAGGGGAAGGATTTGGAAATCACATCTCATGTTATAGGAAGGATCTCAGGTTTGGTATTAGAAGCATTGAGATATCACATCTCATGCTATCGGAAGTATCTCAGGTTTGGTATTAGAGGCATTGAGATATCACATCTCATGCTATCATAAGGGTCTCAGGATTGGAATGGGAAGGAGTTGGATATCACATCTCATGTTATTGGAAGGATCTCAGGTTTGGTATTAGAAGCATTGAGACATCACATCTCATGCTATAGGAAGGGTCTCAGGATTGGAATGGGAAGGAGTTGGATATCACATCTCATGCTATAGGAAGGGTCTCAGATTTGGTATAAGCATTGAGATATCACATTCCATGCTATAGGAAGGGTCTCAGGATTGGTTTGGGAAGGAGTTGTATATGACATCTCATGTTATAGGAAGGGTCTCAGGTTTGGTTTTAGAAGCATTGAGATATCACATCTCATGCTATAGGAAGGGTCTCAGGATTGGAATGGGGAGGACTTGGATGTCACATCTCATGCTATAGGGAGGGTCTCAAGTTTGATATTAGAAGCATTGAGATAACAAATCTCATGATATCGGAAGGGTCTCAGGATTGGAATGGGAAGGAGTTGGATATCACATCTCATGATAAAGGAAGGGTCTAAGGTTTGGAAGGGGAAAGATTTGGATATCACATCTCATGTTATAGGACGGGTCTCAGGTTTGGTATTAGAAGCATTGAGATATCAAGTCTCATGGCATAGGAAGGGTCTCAGAATTGGAATGGGAAGGAGTTGGATATCACATCTCAAGCTATAGGAAGAGTCTCAGGATTGGAATGGGAATGAGTTTGATATCACATCTCATGCCATAGTATGGGTCTCAGGTTTGGTAGAAGCATTGGGATATCACAATTCATGCTATTGGAAGTGTATCAGTATTGGATTTGGAAGGAGTTGGATATCCCATCTCATGCTATAGGAAGGGTCTCAGGTTGGAATGGGAAGGAGTTGGATATCACATTTCATGTTATAGGAAGGGTCTCAGGATTGGAATGGGAAGGACTTGGATATCATATCTCATGCTATAGGAAGGCTCTCAGGTTTGGAAGGGGAAGGAGTTGGATATCACATTTCATGTTAGAGGAAGGATCTCAGGTTTGGTATTAGAGGCCTTGAGATATCACATCTCATGCTATAGGAAGGGTCTCAGGATTGGAATGGGAAGGAGTTGGATATCACATCTCAAGCTTTAGGAAGGGTCTCAGGATTGGAATGGGAATGAGTTTGATATCACATCTCATGCCATAGTATGGGTCTCAGGTTTGGTAGAAGCATTGGGATATCACAATTCATGCTATTGGAAGTGTATCAGTATTGGATTTGGAAGGAGTTGGATATCCCATCTCATGCTATAGGAAGGGTCTCAGGTTGGAATGGGAAGGAGTTGGATATCACATTTCATGTTATAGGAAGGGTCTCAGGATTGGAATGGGAAGGACTTGGATATCATATCTCATGCTATAGGAAGGCTCTCAGGTTTGGAAGGGGAAGGAGTTGGATATCACATTTCATGTTAGAGGAAGGATCTCAGGTTTGGTATTAGAGGCCTTGAGATATCACATCTCATGCTATAGGAAGGGTCTCAGGATTGGAATGGGAAGGAGTTGGATATCACATCTCAAGCTATAGGAAGGGTCTCAGGTTTGGCATAAGCATTGAGATATCACATCTCATGCTATAGGAAGGGTCTCAGGATTGGAATGGGAAGGAGTTGGATATCACATCTCATGTTATAGGAAATATCTCAGGTTTGGTATTAGAAGCATTGAGACATCACATCTCATGTTATAGGAAGGGTCTCAGGATTGGAATGGGAAGAAGTTGGATATCACATCTCATGCTATAGGAAGGGTCTCAGGTTTGGTATAAGCATTGAGATATCACATCTCATGCTATAGGAAGGGTCTCAGGATTGGAATGGGAAGGAGTTGTATATGACATCTCATGCCATAGGAAGGGTCTCAGGTTTGGTATAAGCATTGAGATATCACATCACATGCTATAGGAAGGGTCTCAGGATTGGAATGGGAAGGACTTGGATATCACATCTCATGCTATAGGCAGGGCCTCAGGTTTGGAAAGGGAAGGAGATGGATATCACATTTCATGTTAGAGATAGGATCTCAGGTTTGGTATTAGAGGCATTGAGATATCACATCTCATGCTATCAGAAGGGTCTCAGGATTGGAATGGGAAGGAGTTGTATATCACATCTCATGCTAAATGGAGGGTCTCAGGTTTGGAAGGGGAAGGATTTGGAAATCACATCTCATGTTATAGGAAGGATCTCAGGTTTGGTATTAGAAGCATTGAGATATCACATCTCATGCTATCGGAAGTATCTCAGGTTTGGTATTAGAGGCATTGAGATATCACATCTCATGCTATCATAAGGGTCTCAGGATTGGAATGGGAAGGAGTTGGATATCACATCTCATGTTATTGGAAGGATCTCAGGTTTGGTATTAGAAGCATTGAGACATCACATCTCATGCTATAGGAAGGGTCTCAGGATTGGAATGGGAAGGAGTTGGATATCACATCTCATGCTATAGGAAGGGTCTCAGATTTGGTATAAGCATTGAGATATCACATCTCATGCTATAGGAAGGGTCTCAGGATTGGATTGGGAAGGAGTTGTATATGACATCTCATGTTATAGGAAGGGTCTCAGGTTTGGTTTTAGAAGCATTGAGATATCACATCTCATGCTATAGGAAGGGTCTCAGGATTGGAATGGGGAGGACTTGGATGTCACATCTCATGCTATAGGGAGGGTCTCAAGTTTGATATTAGAAGCATTGAGATAACAAATCTCATGATATCGGAAGGGTCTCAGGATTGGAATGGGAAGGAGTTGGATATCACATCTCATGATAAAGGAAGGGTCTAAGGTTTGGAAGGGGAAAGATTTGGATATCACATCTCATGTTATAGGACGGGTCTCAGGTTTGGTATTAGAAGCATTGAGATATCAAGTCTCATGGCATAGAAAGGGTCTCAGAATTGGAATGGGAAGGAGTTGGATATCACATCTCAAGCTATAGGAAGAGTCTCAGGATTGGAATGGGAATGAGTTTGATATCACATCTCATGCCATAGTATGGGTCTCAGGTTTGGTAGAAGCATTGGGATATCACATTTCATGCTATTGGAAGTGTATCAGTATTGGATTTGGAAGGAGTTGGATATCCCATCTCATGCTATAGGAAGGGTCTCAGGTTGGAATGGGAAGGAGTTGGATATCACATTTCATGTTATAGGAAGGGTCTCAGGATTGGAATGGGAAGGACTTGGATATCATATCTCATGCTATAGGAAGGCTCTCAGGTTTGGAAGGGGAAGGAGTTGGATATCACATTTCATGTTAGAGGAAGGATCTCAGGTTTGGTATTAGAGGCCTTGAGATATCAGATCTCATGCTATAGGAAGGGTCTCAGGATTGGAATGGGAAGGAGTTGGATATCACATCTCAAGCTTTAGGAAGGGTCTCAGGTTTGGTATAAGCATTGAGATAGCACATCTCATGCTATAGGAAGGGTCTCAGGATTGGAATGGGAAGGAGTTGGATATCACATCTCAAGCTTTAGGAAGGGTCTCAGGTTTGGTATAAGCATTGAGATAGCACATCTCATGCTATAGGAAGGGTCTCAGGATTGGAATGGGAAGGAGTTGGATATCACATCTCATGTTATAGGAAGGATCTCAGGTTTGGTATTAGAAGCATTGAGACATCACATCTCATGCTATAGGAAGGGTCTCAGGATTGGAATGGGAAGGAGTTGGATATCACATCTCATGCTATAGGAAGGGTCTCAGAT
The DNA here is from genome assembly GCF_040938575.1 of Ambystoma mexicanum. Taxonomy (NCBI): domain Eukaryota; kingdom Metazoa; phylum Chordata; class Amphibia; order Caudata; family Ambystomatidae; genus Ambystoma; species Ambystoma mexicanum. The sequence goes on from NC_090936.1 coordinate 348,382,152, forward strand.
TTGGTATAAGCATTGAGATATCACATCTCTGCTATCGGAAGGGTCTCAGGATTGGAATGGGAAGGAGTTGGATATCCGATCTCATGCTATAGGGAGGGTCTCAATTTTGATATTAGAAGCATTGAGATAACAAATCTCATGATATCGGAAGGGTCTCAGGATTGGAATGGGAAGGAGTTGGATATCACATCTCATGATAAAGGAAGGGTCTAAGGTTTGGAAGGGGAAAGATTTGGATATCACATCTCATGTTATAGGACGGGTCTCAGGTTTGGTATTAGAAGCATTGAGATATCAAGTCTCATGGTATAGGACGGGTCTCAGAATTGGAATGGGAAGGAGTTGGATATCACATCTCAAGCTATAGGAAGAGTCTCAGGATTGGAATGGGAAGGAGTTTGATATCACATCTCATGCCATAGTATGGTTCTCAGGTTTGATAGAAGCATTGGGATATCACATCTCATGCTATTGGAAGGGTATCAGTTTTGGATTTGGAAGGAGTTGGATATCCCATCTCATGCTATAGGAAGGGTCTCAGGTTGGAATGGGAAGGAGTTGGATATCACATCTCATGCTAAAGGGAGGGTCACAGGTTTGGAAGGGGAAGGATTTGGATATCACATCTCATGTTATAGGAAGGATCTCAGGTTTGGTATTAGAAGCATTGAGATATCACATCTCATGCTATCGGAAGGATCTCAGGTTTGGTATTAGAAGCATTGAGATATCACATCTCATGCTATCAGAAGGGTCTCAGGATTGGAATGGGAAGGAGTTGGATATCACATCTCATGCTAAAGGGAGGGTCTCAGGTTTGGAAGGGGAAGGATTTGGATATCACATCTCATGTTATCGGAAGGATCTCACGTTTGGTATTAGAAGTATTGAGATATCATATCTCATGCTATAGGAAGGGTCTCAGGATTGGAATGGGAAGGACTTAGATATCACATATCATGCTATAGGGAGGGTCTCAGGATTGGAATGGGAAGGACTTAGATATCACATATCATGCTATAGGGAGGGTCTCAGTTTTGATATTAGAAGCATTGAGATATCACATCTCATGCTATCGGAAGTGTCTCAGGATTGGAATGGGAAGGAGCTGGATATCACATCTCATGCTAAAGGAAGGGTCTCAGGTTTGGAACGGGAAGGATTTGGATATCACATCTCATGTTATAGGAAGGGTCTCAGGTTTGGTATTAGCATTGAGATATCACATATCTGCTATCGGAAGTGTCTCAGGATTGGAATGGGAAGGAGTTGGATATCCCATATCATGTTATAGGACGGGTCTCAGGTTTGTTATTAGAATCATTGAGATATCATATTGCATGCTGTAGGAAGGGTCTAAGGGTTGGAATGGGAAGGACTTGGATATCACATCTCATGCTATAGATAGGCTCTTAGGTTTGGAAAGGGAAGGAGTTGGATATCACATTTCATGTTAGAGGAAGGATCTCAGGTTTGGTATTAGAAGCATTGAGATATCACATCTCATGCTATAGGAAGGGTCTCAGGATTGGAATGGGAAGTAGTTGGATATCACATCTCATGCTATAGGAAGGGTCTCAGGTTTGGTATAAGCATTGAGATATCACATCTCATGCTATAGGACGGGTCTCAGGATTGGAATGGAAGGAGTTGGATATCACATCTCATGTTATAGGAAGGATCTCAGGTTTGGTATTAGAAGCATTGAGACATCACATCTCATGCTATAGGAAGGGTCTCAGGGTTGGAATGGGAAGGAGTTGGATATCACATCTCACCCAATAGGAAGGGTCTCAGGTTTGGAATGGGAAGGAATTGGATATCACATCTCATGTTATAGGAAGGATCTCAGGTTTGGTATTAGAAGCATTGAGATATCACATCTCATGCTATAGGAAGGGTCTCAGGATTGGAATGTGAAGGATTTGGATATCACATCTCATGCTAAAGGAAGGGTCTCAGGTTTGGTAGAAGCATTGAGATATCACGTCTCTGCTATCGGAAGGGTCTCAGGATTGGATTGGGAAGGAGTTGGATATCCCTTCTCATGCTATAGGAAGGGTCTCAGGATTTGAATGGCAAGGAGTTGGATATCACATCTCATGCCATAGGAAGGGTCTCAGGTTTGGTTTAAACATTGAGATATCACATCTCTGCTATCGGAAGGGTCTCAGGATTGGATTGGGAAGGAGTTGGATATCCCTTCTCATGCTATAGGAAGTGTCTCAGGTTGGAATGGGAAGGAGTTGGATATCACATCTCATGTTATAGGAAGGGTCTCAGGATTGGAATGGGAAGGATTTGGATATCACATCTCTTGCTATAGGAAGGGTCTCAGGATTGGAATGGGTAGGAGTTGGATATTACTTTCTTGCTATAGGAAGGGTCTCATGTTTGGAATGGGAAGGAGTTGGATATCACATATGCTATAGTTAGTGTCTCAGGTTTGGAACGGGAAGGAGTTGGATATCACATCTCATGTTATAGGAAGGGTCTCAGGTTTGGTATAAGCATTGAGATATCACATCTCTGCTATCGGAAGCGGCTCAGGATTGGAATGGGAAGGAGTTGGATATCCCATCTCATGTTATAGTAAGAGTCTCTGGTTTGGTATTAGAATCATTGAGATATCACATTGCATGCTGTAGCAAGGGTCTAAGGATTGGAATGGGATGGACTTGGATATCACATCTCATGCTATAGGTAGGCTCTCAGGTTTGGTATAAGCATTGAGATATCACATCTCATGCTATAGGAAGGGTCTCAGGATTGGAATGGGAAGGATTTGGATATCACATCTCATGCTATAGGAAGGGTCTCAGATTTGGTATAAGCATTGAGATATCACATCTCATGCTAAAGGAAGGGTCTCAGGATTGGAATGGGAAGGAGTTGTATATGACATCTCAGGCCATAGGAAGGGTCTCAGGTTTGGTATAAGCATTGAGATATCACATCTCTGCTATCGGAAGGGTCTCAGGTTTGGAAGGGGAAGGAGTTGGATATCACATTTCATGTTAGAGGAAGGATCTCAGGTTTGGTATTAGAGGCCTTGAGATATCAGATCTCATGCTATAGGAAGGGTCTCAGGATTGGAATGGGAAGGAGTTGGATATCACATCTCAAGCTTTAGGAAGGGTCTCAGGTTTGGTATAAGCATTGAGATAGCACATCTCATGCTATAGGAAGGGTCTCAGGATTGGAATGGGAAGGAGTTGGATATCACATCTCAAGCTTTAGGAAGGGTCTCAGGTTTGGTATAAGCATTGAGATAGCACATCTCATGCTATAGGAAGGGTCTCAGGATTGGAATGGGAAGGAGTTGGATATCACATCTCATGTTATAGGAAGGATCTCAGGTTTGGTATTAGAAGCATTGAGACATCACATCTCATGCTATAGGAAGGGTCTCAGGATTGGAATGGGAAGGAGTTGGATATCACATCTCATGCTATAGGAAGGGTCTCAGATTTGGTATAAGCATTGAGATATCACATCTCTGCTATCGGAAGGGTCTCAGGATTGGAATGGGAAGGAGTTGGATATCCGATCTCATGCTATAGGGAGGGTCTCAATTTTGATATTAGAAGCATTGAGATAACAAATCTCATGATATCGGAAGGGTCTCAGGATTGGAATGGGAAGGAGTTGGATATCACATCTCATGATAAAGGAAGGGTCTAAGGTTTGGAAGGGGAAAGATTTGGATATCACATCTCATGTTATAGGACGGGTCTCAGGTTTGGTATTAGAAGCATTGAGATATCAAGTCTCATGGTATAGGACGGGTCTCAGAATTGGAATGGGAAGGAGTTGGATATCACATCTCAAGCTATAGGAAGAGTCTCAGGATTGGAATGGGAAGGAGTTTGATATCACATCTCATGCCATAGTATGGTTCTCAGGTTTGATAGAAGCATTGGGATATCACATCTCATGCTATTGGAAGGGTATCAGTTTTGGATTTGGAAGGAGTTGGATATCCCATCTCATGCTATAGGAAGGGTCTCAGGTTGGAATGGGAAGGAGTTGGATATCACATCTCATGCTAAAGGGAGGGTCACAGGTTTGGAAGGGGAAGGATTTGGATATCACATCTCATGTTATAGGAAGGATCTCAGGTTTGGTATTAGAAGCATTGAGATATCACATCTCATGCTATCGGAAGGATCTCAGGTTTGGTATTAGAAGCATTGAGATATCACATCTCATGCTATCAGAAGGGTCTCAGGATTGGAATGGGAAGGAGTTGGATATCACATCTCATGCTAAAGGGAGGGTCTCAGGTTTGGAAGGGGAAGGATTTGGATATCACATCTCATGTTATCGGAAGGATCTCACGTTTGGTATTAGAAGTATTGAGATATCATATCTCATGCTATAGGAAGGGTCTCAGGATTGGAATGGGAAGGACTTAGATATCACATATCATGCTATAGGGAGGGTCTCAGGATTGGAATGGGAAGGACTTAGATATCACATATCATGCTATAGGGAGGGTCTCAGTTTTGATATTAGAAGCATTGAGATATCACATCTCATGCTATCGGAAGTGTCTCAGGATTGGAATGGGAAGGAGCTGGATATCACATCTCATGCTAAAGGAAGGGTCTCAGGTTTGGAACGGGAAGGATTTGGATATCACATCTCATGTTATAGGAAGGGTCTCAGGTTTGGTATTAGCATTGAGATATCACATATCTGCTATCGGAAGTGTCTCAGGATTGGAATGGGAAGGAGTTGGATATCCCATATCATGTTATAGGACGGGTCTCAGGTTTGTTATTAGAATCATTGCGATATCATATTGCATGCTGTAGGAAGGGTCTAAGGGTTGGAATGGGAAGGACTTGGATATCACATCTCATGCTATAGATAGGCTCTTAGGTTTGGAAAGGGAAGGAGTTGGATATCACATTTCATGTTAGAGGAAGGATCTCAGGTTTGGTATTAGAAGCATTGAGATATCACATCTCATGCTATAGGAAGGGTCTCAGGATTGGAATGGGAAGTAGTTGGATATCACATCTCATGCTATAGGAAGGGTCTCAGGTTTGGTATAAGCATTGAGATATCACATCTCATGCTATAGGACGGGTCTCAGGATTGGAATGGAAGGAGTTGGATATCACATCTCATGTTATAGGAAGGATCTCAGGTTTGGTATTAGAAGCATTGAGACATCACATCTCATGCTATAGGAAGGGTCTCAGGGTTGGAATGGGAAGGAGTTGGATATCACATCTCACCCAATAGGAAGGGTCTCAGGTTTGGAATGGGAAGGAATTGGATATCACATCTCATGTTATAGGAAGGATCTCAGGTTTGGTATTAGAAGCATTGAGATATCACATCTCATGCTATAGGAAGGGTCTCAGGATTGGAATGTGAAGGATTTGGATATCACATCTCATGCTAAAGGAAGGGTCTCAGGTTTGGTAGAAGCATTGAGATATCACGTCTCTGCTATCGGAAGGGTCTCAGGATTGGATTGGGAAGGAGTTGGATATCCATTCTCATGCTATAGGAAGGGTCTCAGGATTTGAATGGCAAGGAGTTGGATATCACATCTCATGCCATAGGAAGGGTCTCAGGTTTGGTTTAAACATTGAGATATCACATCTCTGCTATCGGAAGGGTCTCAGGATTGGATTGGGAAGGAGTTGGATATCCCTTCTCATGCTATAGGAAGTGTCTCAGGTTGGAATGGGAAGGAGTTGGATATCACATCTCATGTTATAGGAAGGGTCTCAGGATTGGAATAGGAAGGATTTGGATATCACATCTCTTGCTATAGGAAGGGTCTCAGGATTGGAATGGGTAGGAGTTGGATATTACTTTCTTGCTATAGGAAGGGTCTCATGTTTGGAATGGGAAGGAGTTGGATATCACATATGCTATAGTTAGTGTCTCAGGTTTGGAACGGGAAGGAGTTGGATATCACATCTCATGTTATAGGAAGGGTCTCAGGTTTGGTATAAGCATTGAGATATCACATCTCTGCTATCGGAAGCGGCTCAGGATTGGAATGGGAAGGAGTTGGATATCCCATCTCATGTTATAGTAAGAGTCTCTGGTTTGGTATTAGAATCATTGAGATATCACATTGCATGCTGTAGCAAGGGTCTAAGGATTGGAATGGGATGGACTTGGATATCACATCTCATGCTATAGGTAGGCTCTCAGGTTTGGTATAAGCATTGAGATATCACATCTCATGCTATAGGAAGGGTCTCAGGATTGGAATGGGAAGGATTTGGATATCACATCTCATGCTATAGGAAGGGTCTCAGATTTGGTATAAGCATTGAGATATCACATCTCATGCTAAAGGAAGGGTCTCAAGATTGGAATGGGAAGGAGTTGTATATGACATCTCAGGCCATAGGAAGGGTCTCAGGTTTGGTATAAGCATTGAGATATCACATCTCTGCTATCGGAAGGGTCTCAGGATTGGAATGGGAAGGAGTTGGATATCCCATCTCATGTTATAGGAAGGGTCTCAGGTTTGGTATTAGAAGCATAGAGATATCACATCTCATGCTATAGGAAGGGTCTCAGGATTGGAATGGGAAGGAGTTGGATATCACACCTCAAGCTATAGGAAGGGTCTCAGGATTGGAATGGGAAGGAGTTTGATATCACATCTCATGCCATAGTATGGGTCTCAGGTTTAGTAGAAGCATTGGGATATCACATCTCATGCTATCGGAAGGGTATCAGTATTGTATTTGGAAGAAGTTGGATATCCCATCTCTTGCTATAGGAAGGGTCTCAGGTTGGAATGGGAAGGAGTTGGATATCACATTTCATGTTATAGGAAGGGTCTCAGGATTGGAATGGGAAGGACTTGGATATCATATCTCATGCTATAGGATGGGTCTCAGGTTTGTTATTAGAATCATTGAGATATCATATTGCATGCTGTAGGAAGGGTCTAAGGATTGGAATGGGAAGGACTTGGATATCACATCTCATGCTATAGATAGGCTCTCAGGTTTGGAAAGGGAAGGAGTTGGATATCACATTTCATGTTAGAGGAAGGATCTCAGGTTTGGTATTAGAAGCATTGAGATATCACATCTCATGCTATAGGAAGGGTCTCAGGATTGGAATGGGAAGTAGTTGGATATCACATCTCATGCTATAGGAAGGGTCTCAGGTTTGGTGTAAGCATTGAGATATCACATCTCATGCTATAGGACTGGTCTCAGGATTGGAATGGAAGGAGTTGGATATCACATCTCATGTTATAGGAAGGATCTCAGGTTTGGTATTAGAAGCATTGAGACATCACATCTCATGCTATACGAAGGGTCTCAGGGTTGGAATGGGAAGGAGTTGGATATCGCATCTCATCCAATAGGAAGGGTCTCAGGTTTGGAATGGGAAGGAATTGGATATCAGATCTCATGTTATAGGAAGGATCTCAGGTTTGGTATTAGAAGCATTGAGATATCACATCTCATGCTATAGGAAGGGTCTCGGGATTGGAATGTGAAGGATTTGGATATCACATCTCATGCTAAAGGAAGGGTCTCAGGTTTGGTAAAAGCATTGAGATATCAGATCTCTGCTATCGGAAGGGTCTCAGGATTGGATTGGGAAGGGGTTGGATATCCCTTCTCATGCTATAGGAAGGGTCTCAGGATTTGAATGGGAAGGAGTTGGATATCACATCTCATGTTATAGGAAGGGTCTCAGGATTGGAATGGGAAGGATTTGGATATCACATCTCTTGCTATAGGAAGGGTCTCAGGATTGGAATGGGTAGGAGTTGGATATTACATTCTTGCTATAGGAAGGGTCTCATGTTTGGAATGGGAAGCAGTTGGATATCACATATGCTATAGTTAGTGTCTCAGGTTTGGAACGGGAAGGAGTTGGATATCACATCTCATGTTATAGGAAGGGTCTCAGGTTTGGTATAAGCATTGAGATATCACATCTCTGCTATCGGAAGCGGCTCAGGATTGGAATGGGAAGGAGTTGGATATCCCATCTCATGTTATAGGAAGAGTCTCTGGTTTGGTATTAGAATCATTGAGATATCACATCGCATGCTGTAGGAAGGGTCTAAGGATTGGAATGGGATGGACTTGGATATCACATCTCATGCTATAGGTAGGCTCTCAGGTTTGGTATAAGCATTGAGATATCACATCTCATGCTATAGGAAGGGTCTCAGGATTGGAATGGGAAGGAATTGGATATCACATCTCATGCTATAGGAAGGGTCTCAGATTTGGTATAAGCATTGAGATATCACATCTCATGCTAAAGGAAGGGTCTCAGGATTGGAATGGGAAGGTGTTGTATATGACATCTCAGGCCATAGGAAGGGTCTCAGGTTTGGTATAAGCATTGAGATATCACATCTCTGCTATCGGAAGGGTCTCAGTATTGGAATGGGAAGGAGTTGGATATCCCATCTCATGTTATAGGAATGGTCTCAGGTTTGGTATTAGAAGCATAGAGATATCACATCTCATGCTATAGGAAGGGTCTCAGGATTGGAATGGGAAGGACTTGCATGTCACATCTCATGCTATAGGGAGGGTCTCAAGTTTGATATTAGAAGCATTGAGATAACAAATCTCATGATATCGGAAGGGTCTCAGGATTGGAATGGGAAGGAGTTGGATATCACATCTCATGATAAAGGAAGGGTCTAAGGTTTGGAAGGGGAAGGATTTGGATATCACATCTCATGTTATATGACGGGTCTCAGGTTTGGTATTAGAAGCATTGAGATATCAAGTCTCATGGTATAAGAAGGGTCTCAGAATTGGAATGGGAAGGAGTTGGATATCACACCTCAAGCTATAGGAAGGGTCTCAGGATTGGAATGGGAAGGAGTTTGATATCACATCTCATGCCATAGTATGGGTCTCAGGTTTGGTAGAAGCATTGGGATATCATATCTCATGCTATCGGAAGGGTATCAGTTTTGGATTTGGAAGAAGTTGGATATCCCATCTCATGCTATAGGAAGGGTCTCAGGTTGGAATGGGAAGGAGTTGGATATCACATTTCATGTTATAGGAAGGGTCTCAGGATTGGAATGGGAAGGACTTGGATATCATATCTCATGCTATAGGAAGGCTCTCAGGTTTGGAAGGGGAAGGAGTTGGATATCACATTTCATGTTAGAGGAAGGATCTCAGGTTTGGTATTAGAGGCCTTGAGATATCACATCTCATGCTATAGGAAGGGTCTCGGGATTGGAATGGGAAGGAGTTGGATATCACATCTCAAGCTATAGGAAGGGTCTCAGGTTTGGTATAAGCATTGAGATTTCACATCTCATGCTATAGGAAGGGTCTCAGGATTGGAATGGGAAGGAGTTGGATATCACATCTCATGTTATACGAAATATCTCAGGTTTGGTATTAGAAGCATTGAGACATCACATCTCATGTTATAGGAAGGGTCTCAGGATTGGAATGGGAAGAAGTTGGATATCACATCTCATGCTATAGGAAGGGTCTCAGGTTTGGTATAAGCATTGAGATATCACATCTCATGCTATAGGAAGGGTCTCAGGATTGGAATGGGAAGGAGTTGTATATGACATCTCATGCCATAGGAAGGGTCTCAGGATTGGTATAAGCATTGAAATATCACATCACATGCTATAGGAAGGGTCTCAGGATTGGAATGGGAAGGACTTGGATATCACATCTCATGCTATAGGCAGGGCCTCAGGTTTGGAAAGGGAAGGAGATGGATATCACATTTCATGTTAGAGATAGGATCTCAGGTTTGGTATTAGAGGCATTGAGATATCACATCTCATGCTATCAGAAGGGTCTCAGGATTGGAATGGGAAGGAGTTGTATATCACATCTCATGCTAAATGGAGGGTCTCAGGTTTGGAAGGGGAAGGATTTGGAAATCACATCTCATGTTATAGGAAGGATCTCAGGTTAGGTATTAGAAGCATTGAGATATCACATCTCATGCTATCGGAAGTATCTCAGGTTTGGTATTAGAGGCATTGAGATATCACATCTCATGCTATCATAAGGGTCTCAGGATTGGAATGGGAAGGAGTTGGATATCACATCTCATGTTATTGGAAGGATCTCAGGTTTGGTATTAGAAGCATTGAGACATCACATCTCATGCTATAGGAAGGGTCTCAGGATTGGAATGGGAAGGAGTTGGATATCACATCTCATGCTATAGGAAGGGTCTCAGATTTGGTATAAGCATTGAGATATCACATCTCATGCTATAGGAAGGGTCTCAGGATTGGATTGGGAAGGAGTTGTATATGACATCTCATGTTATAGGAAGGGTCTCAGGTTTGGTTTTAGAAGCATTGAGATATCACATCTCATGCTATAGGAAGGGTCTCAGGATTGGAATGGGGAGGACTTGGATGTCACATCTCATGCTATAGGGAGGGTCTCAAGTTTGATATTAGAAGCATTGAGATAACAAATCTCATGATATCGGAAGGGTCTCAGGATTGGAATGGGAAGGAGTTGGATATCACATCTCATGATAAAGGAAGGGTCTAAGGTTTGGAAGGGGAAAGATTTGGATATCACATCTCATGTTATAGGACGGGTCTCAGGTTTGGTATTAGAAGCATTGAGATATCAAGTCTCATGGCATAGGAAGGGTCTCAGAATTGGAATGGGAAGGAGTTGGATATCACATCTCAAGCTATAGGAAGAGTCTCAGGATTGGAATGGGAATGAGTTTGATATCACATCTCATGCCATAGTATGGGTCTCAGGTTTGGTAGAAGCATTGGGATATCACAATTCATGCTATTGGAAGTGTATCAGTATTGGATTTGGAAGGAGTTGGATATCCCATCTCATGCTATAGGTAGGGTCTCAGGTTGGAATGGGTAGGAGTTGGATATCACATCTCATGCTATAGGCAGGGCCTCAGGTTTGGAAAGGGAAGGAGATGGATATCACATTTCATGTTAGAGATAGGATCTCAGGTTTGGTATTAGAGGCATTGAGATATCACATCTCATGCTATCAGAAGGGTCTCAGGATTGGAATGGGAAGGAGTTGTATATCACATCTCATGCTAAATGGAGGGTCTCAGGTTTGGAAGGGGAAGGATTTGGAAATCACATCTCATGTTATAGGAAGGATCTCAGGTTTGGTATTAGAAGCATTGGGATATCACATCTCATGCTATCGGAAGTATCTCAGGTTTGGTATTAGAGGCATTGAGATATCACATCTCATGCTATCATAAGGGTCTCAGGATTGGAATGGGAAGGAGTTGGATATCACATCTCATGTTATTGGAAGGATCTCAGGTTTGGTATTAGAAGCATTGAGACATCACATCTCATGCTATAGGAAGGGTCTCAGGATTGGAATGGGAAGGAGTTGGATATCACATCTCATGCTATAGGAAGGGTCTCAGATTTGGTATAAGCATTGAGATATCACATCTCATGCTATAGGAAGGGTCTCAGGATTGGATTGGGAAGGAGTTGTATATGACATCTCATGTTATAGGAAGGGTCTCAGGTTTGGTTTTAGAAGCATTGAGATATCACATCTCATGCTATAGGAAGGGTCTCAGGATTGGAATGGGGAGGACTTGGATGTCACATCTCATGCTATAGGGAGGGTCTCAAGTTTGATATTAGAAGCATTGAGATAACAAATCTCATGATATCGGAAGGGTCTCAGGAATGGAATGGGAAGGAGTTGGATATCACATCTCATGATAAAGGAAGGGTCTAAGGTTTGGAAGGGGAAAGATTTGGATATCACATCTCATGTTATAGGACGGGTCTCAGGTTTGGTATTAGAAGCATTGAGATATCAAGTCTCATGGCATAGGAAGGGTCTCAGAATTGGAATGGGAAGGAGTTGGATATCACATCTCAAGCTATAGGAAGAGTCTCAGGATTGGAATGGGAATGAGTTTGATATCACATCTCATGCCATAGTATGGGTCTCAGGTTTGGTAGAAGCATTGGGATATCACAATTCATGCTATTGGAAGTGTATCAGTATTGGATTTGGAAGGAGTTGGATATCCCATCTCATGCTATCGGAAGGGTATCAGTTTTGGATTTGGAAGAAGTTGGATATCCCATCTCATGCTATAGGAAGGGTCTCAGGTTGGAATGGGAAGGAGTTGGATATCACATTTCATGTTATAGGAAGGGTCTCAGGATTGGAATGGGAAGGACTTGGATATCATATCTCATGCTATAGGAAGGCTCTCAGGTTTGGAAGGGGAAGGAGTTGGATATCACATTTCATGTTAGAGGAAGGATCTCAGGTTTGGTATTAGAGGCCTTGAGATATCACATCTCATGCTATAGGAAGGGTCTCAGGATTGGAATGGGAAGGAGTTGGATATCACATCTCAAGCTTTAGGAAGGGTCTCAGGTTTGGTATAAGCATTGAGATAGCACATCTCATGCTATAGGAAGGGTCTCAGGATTGGAATGGGAAGGAGTTGGATATCACATCTCATGTTATAGGAAAGATCTCAGGTTTGGTATTAGAAGCATTGAGACATCACATCTCATGTTATAGGAAGGGTCTCAGGATTGGAATGGGAAGAAGTTGGATATCACATCTCATGCTATAGGAAGGGTCTCAGGTTTGGAAGTGGAAGGAGTTGGATATCCAATCTCATGTTATAGGACTGGTCTCAGGTTTGGTATTAGAAGCATTGAGATATCACATCGCATGCTGTAGGAAGGTTCTCAGGTTTGGTATTAGAAGCATTGAGACAACACATCTCATGCTATAGGAAGGGTCTCAGGATTGGAATGGGAAGGAGTTGGATATGACATCTCATGTTATAGGAAGGATCTCAGCTTTGGTATTAGAAGCATTGAGACATCACATCTCATGCTATAGGAAGGGTCTCAGAATTGGAATGGGAAGGAGTTGGATATCACATCTCATGCTATAGGAAGGGTCTCACATTTGGTATAAGCATTGAGATATCACATCTCATGCTATAGGAAGGGTCTCAGGATTGGATTGGGAAGGAGTTGTATATGACATCTCAGGCCATAGGAAGGGTCTCAGGATTGGTATAAGCATTGAGATATCACATCTCTGCTATCGGAAGGGTCTCAGGATTGGAATGGGAAGGAGTTGGATATCCCATCTCATGTTATAGGAAGGGTCTCAGGTTTGGTATTAGAAGCATTGAGATATCACATCTCATGCTATAGGAAGGGTCTCAGGATTGGAATGGGGAGGACTTGGATGTCACATCTCATGCTATAGGGAGGGTCTCAAGTTTGATATTAGAAGCATTGAGATAACAAATCTCATGATATCGGAAGGGTCTCAGGATTGGAATGGGAAGGAGTTGGATATCACATCTCATGATAAAGGAAGGGTCTAAGGTTTGGAAGGGGAAAGATTTGGATATCAAATCTCATGTTATAGGACGGGTCTCAGGTTTGGTATTAGAAGCATTGAGATATCAAGTCTCATGGCATAGGAAGGGTCTCAGAATTGGAATGTGAAGGAGTTGGATATCACATCTCAAGCTATAGGAAGAGTCTCAGGATTGGAATGGGAAGGAGTTTGATATCACATCTCATGCCATAGTATGGGTCTCAGGTTTGGTAGAAGCATTGGGATATCACATCTCATGCTATTGGAAGGGTATCAGTATTGGATTTGGAAGGTGTTGGATATCCCATCTCATGCTATAGGAAGGGTCTCAGGTTGGAATGGGAAGGAGTTGGATATCACATTTCATGTTATAGGAAGGGTCTCAGGATTGGAATGGGAAGGACTTGGATATCATATCTCATGCTATAGGAAGGCTCTCAGGTTTGGAAGGGGAAGGAGTTGGATATCACATTTCATGTTAGAGGAAGGATCTCAGGTTTGGTATTAGAGGCCTTGAGATATCACATCTCATGCTATAGGAAGGGTCTCAGGATTGGAATGGGAAGGAGTTGGATATCACATCTCAAGCTTTAGGAAGGGTCTCAGGTTTGGTATAAGCATTGAGATAGCACATCTCATGCTATAGGAAGGGTCTCAGGATTGGAATGGGAAGGAGTTGGATATCACATCTCATGTTATAGGAAGGATCTCAGGTTTGGTATTAGAAGCATTGAGACATCACATCTCATGCTATAGGAAGGGTCTCAGGATTGGAATGGGAAGGAGTTGGATATCACATCTCATGCTATAGGAAGGGTCTCAGATTTGGTATAAGCATTGAGATATCACATCTCTGCTATCGGAAGGCTCTCAGGATTGGAATGGGAAGGAGTTGGATATCCCATCTCATGCTATAGGGAGGGTCTCAATTTTGATATTAGAAGCATTGAGATAACAAATCTCATGATATCGGAAGGGTCTCAGGATTGGAATGGGAAGGAGTTGGATATCACATCTCATGATAAAGGAAGGGTCTAAGGTTTGGAAGGGGAAAGATTTGGATATCACATCTCATGTTATAGGACGGGTCTCAGCTTTGGTATTAGAAGCATTGAGATATCAAGTCTCATGGTATAGGAAGGGTCTCAGAATTGGAATGGGAAGGAGTTTGATATCACATCTCATGCCATAGTATGGTTCTCAGGTTTGATAGAAGCATTGGGATATCACATCTCATGCTATTGAAAGGGTATCAGTATTGGATTTGGAAGGAGTTGGATATCCCATCTCATGCTATAGGAAGGGTCTCAGGTTGGAATGGGAAGGAGTTGGATATCACATTTCATGTTATAGGAAGGGTCTCAGGATTGGAATGGGAAGGACTTGGATATCATATCTCATGCTATAGCAAGGCTCACAGGTTTGGAAGGAGAAGGAGTTGGATATCACATTTCATGTTAGAGGAAGGATCTCAGGTTTGGTATTAGAGGCCTTGAGATATCACATCTCATGCTATAGGAAGGGTCTCAGGTTGGAATGGGAAGGAGTTGGATATCACATTTCATGTTATAGGAAGGGTCTCAGGATTGGAATGGGAAGGAGTTGGATATCACATCTCAAGCTTTAGGAAGGGTCTCCGGTTTGGTATAAGCATTGAGATAGCACATCTCATGCTATAGGAAGGGTCTCAGGATTGGAATGGGAAGGAGTTGGATATCACATCTCATGTTATAGGAAAGATCTCAGGTTTGGTATTAGAAGCATTGAGACATCACATCTCATGTTATAGGAAGGGTCTCAGGATTGGAATGGGAAGAAGTTGGATATCACATCTCATGCTATAGGAAGGGTCTCAGGTTTGGAAGGGGAAGGAGTTGGATATCCAATCTCATGTTATAGGACTGGTCTCAGGTTTGGTATTAGAAGCATTGAGATATCACATCGCATGCTGTAGGAAGGTTCTCAGGTTTGGAATGGGGAGGAATTGGATATCACATCTCATGTCATAGGAAGGATCTCAGGTTTGGTATTAGAAGCATTGAGATATCACATCTCATGCTATAGGAATGGTCTCAGGATTGGAATGGGAAGGAGTTGGATATTACATTCCTGCTATAGGAAGGGTCTCATGTTTGGAATGGGAATGTGTTGGATATCACATATGCTATAGGAAGGGTCTCAGGTTTGGAACGGGAAGGAGTTGGATATCACATCTCATGTTATAGGAAGGGTCTCAGGTTTGGTATAAGCATTGAGATATCACATCTCTGCTATCGGAAGTGTCTCAGGATTGGAATGGGAAGGTGTTGGATATCCCATCTCATGTTATAGGACGGGTCTCAGGTTTGTTATTAGAATCATTGAAATATCATATTGCATGCTGTAGGAAGGGTCTAAGGATTGGAATGGGAAGGAGTTGGATATCCCATCTCATGTTATAGGAAGAGTCTCAAGTTTGGTATTAGAAGCATTTAGCTATCACATCTCATGCTATAGGAAGTGTCTCAGGATTGGAATGGGAAGGAGTTGGATATCACATTTCATGTTAGAGGAAGGATCTCAGGTTTGGTATTAGAGGCATTGAGATATCACATCTCATGCTATAGGAAGGGTCTCAGGATTGGAATGGGAAGGAGTTGGATATCACATCTCATGCTATAGGAAGGGTCTCAGGTTTGGTATAAGCATTGAGATATCACATCTCATGCTATAGGAAGGGTCTCAGGATTGGAATGGGAAGGAGTTGGATATCACATCTCATGTTATAGGAAGGATCTCAGGTTTGGTATTAGAAGCATTGAGACATCACATCTCATGCTATCGGAAGGGTCTCAGGATTGGAATGGGAAGGACTTGGATATCACATCTGTTAAGACGGATTTCTGAACTCTGTCCTGGTGGCGCAGAAGTTCAGAAGGCCAACCTAATTACTTGGAACAGGGTAACCTCTGGACAAGCCAGACCAATCAAGGTAGCGATCGCGGCGGTCAAGACTAGGTCTCAAGAGGGGTGAGGGTGACTGAAAGCCCGCAATGAGCACACAAAGCAAGAGCGCTTACAAACTACTCCAAACAGTTGTTATATCAAAAATAGATACACATTTATTTTAAGGCCTTTAAAACAATGACCGTAGCGAGAAAATCACAATATCACACTATTAAACCAACACATACCATATCAACACAATATATATACAAATACACAGTCGCAAGCGTTTAAAGCACGAAATATGTAGTCCACCTGAAAGGAAAGGAAAACAGGCAGTGCGATAACGCTTTAGACTCAGTTCGCCTTCAGAGGCACCTAACTAGATGGAAGTCCAAGCCCTGCGAAGAGTGGAGCCTTGTGCTCAAAGTACCTGCCACGCCGGTGCCAACGGGCAAAAGGGGAAGCTCTTCGGAGGAAGTCAGGCAGTTCAGGTTAGTGCACAGCAGAAGGAGAACAGGTTCCGCAACTCAAGCGCAGCCTCCACAGCGGGCAGAAGCAGAGCGCGAGTACGGCCAAAAGGGTGCTGTTTTTACACAGCAGGGAAAAGCAATGGGATACTGCAGGAGGGCGACCAGATCCTAGCTAAACTACTCACCGGTCCCCGAAGCAAGCAGACCCAGGCTTCTCCACGTTAGTTCCAGCAGCTGGCAGGTTCAGAAGAGCAGGGAACGCCTCGTAGTCGTGTAGAGCAAAAAGACGTCCCAATCGACGAAACCAGCACAGTTTGTTGCCGCAGCAGGACAACGGAGCGGCCGTGTGTATTCGAGCCAAATGTACACTCCTCCCTTCATACTTGGGAACGCCAAGTGTACGAAGCGTGGGAGAGTGACCAGGACTCGAAATACAACACAACCTGGCGGCGGTTACAGAGCAGGACTCCCTTGTAAGCTGGTCAGTCAACTGGATGGCCCAGAGACACTTCCGAAGGCTTACTTGGCAGGAGTTGATGAAGTCGCCGGGAATAGCTGTTCCTGCTATTCCAAAGGTCGAAGCACCAGTACAGGCCTTCTGGTTCGATCCAAGGAGGAAAGGGTTTCA
The DNA here is from genome assembly GCF_040938575.1 of Ambystoma mexicanum. Taxonomy (NCBI): domain Eukaryota; kingdom Metazoa; phylum Chordata; class Amphibia; order Caudata; family Ambystomatidae; genus Ambystoma; species Ambystoma mexicanum. The sequence continues at coordinate 348,399,542 of NC_090936.1, forward strand.
CAGGACGACAGCAGTGCAAAGGAGGATTCCTTCAGCGGGTCACCAGCGATTCCTCGGTCCAGCCTCTTGGTTGCAGGATACTTGGCTCCTGTATTCCTTCGTTCGTGAGAACTCAGGAGATCGACATGGCAGTGGTGTTTCCAGCCCCCTCTTATCCACGGTTCCCTTCGCGCCAAAACGGAGGGGAGCCAATGGGAGATCCGCTCATCAACACACATACCATACGTGGACCAATCACGGACCACGGTAGTCCCAGGCATTCACACCACCCTAGACTCTCTGGCACCCAGGATGTGTATTGGGACCAGACATCCCAGCCCACACCCTGGAGGCACACAAAAGACATGTAGAAGCCCGCGAAAGCAACCACGTTTCACGGGAAAGTACATGCCCAAATAAGGAAGGCCCCGGGTCGCTCGACCTGGGGAAGGTGAAGGGAGCAAGACGGTCAGTGGACAGGACAAAGGAGCCTCGTGGTCTGGCCATTTTGGGAGCCATGCCACCATTTTGGGTTCAGTGCGAAAAACGTGCTCAGAACGCCAAAAGGAGCTCAAAATAAACAAAACGATCGCTGCCACCATTCCAGTCCCTGAATGACTTGCACCGATCAAAATACCATCCTAAAAGAGTATCTAGGGCCTGTAGAAGGCTAGAGACCCAAGAGAGCTGTAATTTAGCTTACAGTGCCCTCTTGTGTCATGTTGCACTAAAGCCGCAACACGATAAAAGAAACTACGGGAAACAGCGTTCCCCGGTACTGACTGTCTTAAGGGCATGTCAGTTTCCCCGTAAGAAAAGGAGCGAAAGCCCAGAGGAGTGCGGCAGAAGGCTGCACTTCTCTGGCAAAGTCAAGAACAAGGTGTAAAACAACAGCAAAAAGTTTAGGGGTTGCCACATGGAAGGAAAATTACCTACAATTACGAAATCTTTCCTAACACTCGCCCCTCCCAGACTATGGACAGGGGGAACTAATCCACCCCTGGATGAGTCTCTTGTTCAGGTCGGTAAAACATTCTGGACAACCCATCAGCATTGCTATGTTGGACACCTGGCCTATGCTCAATAGTGAAGTTGAAGCCTTGTAGACTTATGGACCACCTAAGCAACTTTGGATTCTCCCCCTTCATGTTCATTAGCCACTTTAACGGCTTATGGTCAGTCTGCACAGTGAAGTGGGTCCCATAGAGGTAGGGCCTCAGCTTCCTTAGGGCCCACACAACAGAGAAACATTCTTTCTCTACCGTGGACCATCTGAGCTCTCTGTCCTTAAGCTGGCGACTAATAAAACCGATAGGGTGTTCCTTACCCTTCTCATCTACTTGTGATAGTACAGCTCCTATCCCAGTGTCAGAGGCGTCCGTCTGCACGATAAAAGGTCTTCGATAATCCGGGGCCCTAAGGACAGGGGCCTGGCACAAGGAGTCTTTTAAGCCATTGAAGGCCTTCTCACACTCGTCGGTCCAAGTTACCTTCTTTGGTTTCTTCGGAGTTGTGAGGGCAGTCAGAGGAGCAGCTATGGTGCCATAGTCTGCCACAAAATTGCGGTAATACCCTGTGAGTCCTAAGAAGGCTCTCACTTGGGTTTGCGTAGTGGGGGTAGGCCAGTCTTGTACTGCTTGTACTTTACTGGGTAGAGGCTGTATCCACCCTCCACCTACTTCATGTCCAAGGTAAACCACTGAGCCTTGTCCAATCTGGCATTTACTAGCCTTTATGGTCAAGTGGGCTTTCTGAAGAGCCTGGAGCACAATCCTGAGGTGTTACACATGGTCTTCCCAGGTGGCACTGAAAACTGCTATATCGTCCAGATATGCAAGACAGAATTCGTCCAACCCATTCAACACATGATTCACAAGCCTCTGGAAAGTGGCAGGTGCATTCTTCAACCCGAACGGCATTACCCGGAATTGGTAAAGGCCGTCTGGAGTAGAAAATGCTGTCTTCTCCTTGGCATGTTCTGCTAAAGCTATTTGCCAATAGCCAGCAGTGAGGTCAAACGTGCTGAGGTACTTGGAGGCACCCAAAGTATCCACCAGCTCATCTGTTCGAGGCAAGGTGTGTGCATCTGTCTTGGTGACAGCATTCAGAGCCCTGTAATCCACGCAGAACCTCAATTCAGAAGTGCCTGCCTTTGGAACCAACACCACAGGACTGGACCAAGGACTACTAGAGGGTTCAATCACCCCAAGGTCTAACATCTTATTGACCTCAGTCTTAATATAAGACCGTACTTTGTCTGTCATCCTGTATCCCCTACTTTTGGTAGGTACACTGTCTCCTGTGTCAATGTTATGTTTGCACCAAGGTGTCAAACCAGGCGACTGTGAGAACAGGGGGGAAAACTGCCTAAGCAAACTTTTCACCTCAGCCTGCTGATCAGAAGTCAGGTGAGGGGCCACTCGGACACCCTCAATGGAGCTATCTGAAGGACCGCTCTGGAACAGGTCGGGGAGAGGTTCAGACTCCTCTTCCTCAACATCTGAAGCCAGTAGCAGTGCTGCGATTTCGACTCTTGGGACGAAAGCCTTCAGCCTATTCACGTGAAACACTTTTGGAGCCTGTCCAGGCCTTCCAAGGTCCACTAAATAGTTCACCTCACCCAGGGGCTCCACCACTGTGTAAGGGCCTGACCATTTGTCCTGTAAAGCTCGAGGCCTTATTGGATTCATCATCAGGACTTGCTGACCAGGTGTAAAGTTGATGAGGGAAGCTTTCTGGTCGTACCAATGTTTCACCAGCGCTTGCCCTGCCTTCAATTTATCACTAGCCAAGCCCATCAGAAGTACCATCCGTTTTCTGAGCCCTAGCACATAATCAACTACATTGGTAGTAACAGGGGGAGTGGGCATCTCCCATCCCTCTTTGACGATGGCTAAGGGTCCCCGTACGGGATGACCGAACAGAAGTTTGAAGGGGCTGAAGCCAACACCCTCCTGTGGTACCTCTCGGTAGGCAAACAGTAGGCATGGTAAAAGAAGATCCCATTTTCTTCTCTGGGGCTCCTCCAGAGCCCCAATCATGCTCTTTAACGTTCTGTTGAAACGTTCCACCAGACCATTGGTCTGGGGGTGGTATGCAGAAGAGAACTTGTAGGTGACCCCACATTCTTTCCACATAGCCTGCATATACTTCGACATAAAGTTGCTGCCACGATCTGACACAACTTCTTTAGGGAAGCCAACCCTAGTAAATATGCCGAGTAAAGCTTTTGCAACTGACTTGGCAGTTACAGTTTTCAATGGGATGGCCTCAGGATATCTGGTTGCATGGTCGACCAGCACCAGGATAAACCTATTGCCCGAGGATGTTTGCGGGTCAAGGGGACCAACGATGTCGATCCCTACCCTTTCAAATGGTACCCCCACAACTGGGAGCGGTACCAACGGAGCTTGGATTGTCGCGCCAACCTTACCAGACAACTGGCAGGAGGCACAACTCCTGCAGTGACTTTCTACTTGCACCCCCATCTTGGGCCAGTAGAAGTGCATGGATAACCTTTGCTTGGTCCTCTTCATACCAAGGTGACCAGCAAGGGGAACTTCATGCGCCAACTGCAGGAGGAAGGGCCTAACAGCAAGGGGAACCACCAACGTCCTATGGTCTCCTTCTGTAGACTCTGTGGGCTCACTATACAGGAGTCCACCTTCCCAATAAATCCTATGCTTCCCAGGAGGTTCACCCTCAAGCTGGGAGCAGGCCTGTCTCCTTAGGCCTTCCAGAGATGGGCACTCACGTTGGCCTTTACTGAATTCGTCCCTATCAGGACCTCCTTCAACTAACAAGTCTTTTAGTTCAGGATGATCGTTGGGGTCGAATACTTCAGGCATCGCCACCTCCTCGTCAGGCCCGGGCGATTGACCAACTTCCTCCACCGCAGTGGTAGGCGAGCTCGGGGGAATATTCTCTTTCCCTCGTTTTGACTTGTAGACTCCTTTCGCCTTGGGTTTCCCCTTCGGCTGGGGCGGCGTATTGGACTTGGCCAATGCTGCCCGTGCTTGAGACCGTGTGTAGGGTCTTTCGGCAGTGTCTCCTACGAGCCCTAAAGCTCTGAGATCATTACCTAACAAGACCTTTCCCGGGACGTTTCTCTGAATGCTCACTGGAATCCTGACTGCTGTACCATTTAAAGTAAGATTTACAGGTATTACTGGAAACATACGGAGGGGGCCGTCAGCCAACTTAGTGGGCATCAGAGTAGCTCTGGCAACTTCCTCTGAGTCTACCAAGGTAGAATCCACTACAGTGCGACTGCACCCACTATCCCTAAGAGCTGGAGTATCCACTCCATTGATCAGCACACTGTCTTTAAAGTAGTGCTTGGTATTATCCGGAATCCTAGCATAAGCCTCTGTGACTTTAGGCTCCCAGGAACCCAGGGACACTAAAACTACCTCAGCCTCTATTCCACTGGGAAATGAGTCTGAGGAGAAGGATGCTCCTGTAATCTCTTCTTCCTCGTAGGAGGAGAAGGCCAGATTAGCGGAGTGGACCCCCAAAGGTCTAACCTTACAACGGGGATCCCCCTTCACGTGGTCAGTTGCTCCACAAGAAAAACAAGCCCCAGTGGGTCTGTTTACGTAGGGAGGCTTATTGTAACCAGAGTTCTGTTTCGGAGGCTGACCTCCACTACCCTGTGAGTTCTCTTGTGTCTTACCCTTGTTTTTCTTTTTGTGGCCCTTATGGGAAGAAGATTTAGCAGATTCCCCACCCTCCATATCTTTGGACTTTTTCCCTTCCTCCTGCTTACCAGGATGAGTTTTGTCCTTATGGGACACTCGATGTGACACCCATAAGTCTGCTGCAATGGCCAGCTTCTTAGGATCTATCTCCTTCGAATCGGCCAAATGCTGCTTAAGCTCTGGGGAAGAAGAAGCAAAAATGTGTTCCAGCATGACAAGATTTATCATGCCTTCGAAGGTAGAAACCTTATAACCTTCGACCCAGCCAGTTAAGTTTTTCAAGGATTCAGCGACATAAGATACCCAAGTACTACCTTCCTTTTTCTTATACTCTCGAAAACGCTTTAAATATTGGGCCGGAGTCTTCCCAAACTTTAAAATGAGAGTTTGCTTTAACATTGCGAAATCAGCTCGCTCAGCCTTCGACATTTCCATAATGGCACTACAGCCAGAATGGGGCAGTCTACTGAGCAACCACGCAATCTTATCAGCATTGTCAACTTCTTGAACTTCGCATGCATACTCAAACGCATTCAGCCAGTCCATAATGTCATTCCTTTCTTCATACACACTGAGCAGATCTTTCGGAAACCGTGGATGAGAGGAAGCCCCAGACCTATGTCCAGGACCCTTGGACCCATTTGCAACCTGAAGCTTGGCCAGTTCCAACTGGTGATCCCTGTCTTTTTGTTTTTCTGCCTGTTCGATTTTTAGTTTTGCTATGCTGAATTCAAGCTCCTGCTGCCTAAACCGCAGCTCTTGCTTCTTGAATTCAAGCATAGCATCCCCATCAACACTGGCAGAGGAAACATTAGACATCTCGTCCTCCCTGTCCTCGTGGTCGCGATGGATCAGTGCAGCGGCAGAACCGTCGGTTCTACCAGTGAGAGCAGCCCCACCACCTTCTGCACTGTCCTCAGAAGTTATAGCGTCAAGCTGCGCTTCTTGCCACGCCACGATTCTCTGGATCATTTCCAATTTTGTGCCTTGAGAGGAAACACCTCTCTCCGCACACATCTTTTTCAGCGTTTCTGATTTGGAAGCATTTAAAGTTAACAAGGTATTTGTTTCCATACTGTTTGATAGGACTATGGCCTTTTTAAAGTTATACTACAACAATTCACTACGTGTACTGGTTGGAATAACCTGAAATGCCTTAGTTCGAGCGCAACACTGGATACCTTCAGTCGTATCCCACCGCTGCCACCAATTTGTTAAGACGGATTTCTGAACTCTGTCCTGGTGGCGCAGAAGTTCAGAAGGCCAACCTAATTACTTGGAACAGGGTAACCTCTGGACAAGCCAGACCAATCAAGGTAGCGATCGCGGCGGTCAAGACTAGGTCTCAAGAGGGGTGAGGGTGACTGAAAGCCCGCAATGAGCACACAAAGCAAGAGCGCTTACAAACTACTCCAAACAGTTGTTATATCAAAAATAGATACACATTTATTTTAAGGCCTTTAAAACAATGACCGTAGCGAGAAAATCACAATATCACACTATTAAACCAACACATACCATATCAACACAATATATATACAAATACACAGTCGCAAGCGTTTAAAGCACGAAATATGTAGTCCACCTGAAAGGAAAGGAAAACAGGCAGTGCGATAACGCTTTAGACTCAGTTCGCCTTCAGAGGCACCTAACTAGATGGAAGTCCAAGCCCTGCGAAGAGTGGAGCCTTGTGCTCAAAGTACCTGCCACGCCGGTGCCAACGGGCAAAAGGGGAAGCTCTTCGGAGGAAGTCAGGCAGTTCAGGTTAGTGCACAGCAGAAGGAGAACAGGTTCCGCAACTCAAGCGCAGCCTCCACAGCAGGGAAAAGCAATGGGATACTGCAGGAGGGCGACCAGATCCTAGCTAAACTACTCACCGGTCCCCGAAGCAAGCAGACCCAGGCTTCTCCACGTTAGTTTCAGCAGCTGGCAGGTTCAGAAGAGCAGGGAACGCCTCGTAGTCGTGTAGAGCAAAAAGACGTCCCAATCGACGAAACCAGCACAGTTTGTTTCCGCAGCAGGACAACGGAGCGGCCGCGTGTATTCGAGCCAAATGTACACTCCTCCCTTCAGACTTGGGAACGCCAAGTATACGAAGCGTGGGAGAGTGACCAGGACTCGAAATACAACACAACCTGGCGGCGGTTACAGAGCAGGACTCCCTTGTAAGCTGGTCAGTCAACTGGATGGCCCAGAGACACTTCCGAAGGCTTACTTGGCAGGAGTTGATGAAGTCGCCGGGAATAGCTGTTCCTGCTATTCCAAAGGTCGAAGCACCAGTACAGGCCTTCTGGTTCGATCCAAGGAGGAAAGGGTTTCACAGGACGACAGCAGTGCAAAGGAGGATTCCTTCAGCGGGTCACCAGCGATTCCTCGGTCCAGCCTCTTGGTTGCAGGATACTTGGCTCCTGTATTCCTTCGTTCGTGAGAACTCAGGAGATCGACATGGCAGTGGTGTTTCCAGCCCCCTCTTATCCACGGTTCCCTTCGCGCCAAAACGGAGGGGAGCCAATGGGAGATCCGCTCATCAACACACATACCATACGTGGACCAATCACGGACCACGGTGGTCCCAGGCATTCACACCACCGTAGACTCTCTGGCACCCAGGATGTGTATTGGGACCAGACATCCCAGCCCACACCCTGGAGGCACACAAAAGACATGTAGAAGCCCGCGAAAGCAACCACGTTTCGCGGGAAAGTACATGCCCAAATAAGGAAGGCCCCGGGTCGCTCGACCTGGGGAAGGTGAAGGGAGCAAGACGGTCAGTGGACAGGACAAAGGAGCCTCGTGGTCTGGCCATTTTGGGAGCCAGGCCACCATTTTGGGTTCAGTGCGAAAAACGTGCTCAGAACGCCAAAAGGAGCTCAAAATAAACAAAACGATCACTGCCACCATTCCAGTCCCTGAATGACTTGCACCGATCAAAATACCATCCTAAAAGAGTATCTAGGGCCTGTAGAAGGCTAGAGAGCCAAGAGAGCTGTAACTTAGCTTACAGTGCCCTCTTGTGTCATGTTGCACTAAAGCCGCAACACGATAAAAGAAACTACGGGAAACAGCGTTCCCCGGTACTGACTGTTTTAAGGGCATGTCAGTTTCCCCATAAGAAAAGGAGCGAAAGCCCAGAGGAGTGCGGCAGAAGGCTGCACTTCTCTGGCAAAGTCAAGAACAAGGTGTAAAACAACAGCAAAAAGTTTAGGGGTTGCCACATGGAAGGAAAATTACCTACAATTACGAAATCTTTCCTAACAACATCTCATGCTATAGGGAGGGTCTCAAGTTTGATATTAGAAGCATTGAGATATCATATCTCATGCTATAGGAAGGGTCTCAGGATTGGAATGGGAAGGAGTTGGATATCACATCTCATGCTATAGGAAGGGTCTCAGGTTTGGTATAAGCAGTGAGATATCACATCTCATGCTATAGGAAGTGTCTCAGGATTGGAATGGGAAGGAGTTGGATATCACATCTCATGTTATAGGAAGGATCTCAGGTTTGGTATAAGCATTGAGATATCACATCTCTACTATCGGAAGGGTCTCAGGATTGGAATGGGAAGGAGTTGGATATTCCCATCTCATGTTATAGGAAGGGTCTCAGGTTTGGTATTAGAAGCATTGAGATATCACATCTCATGCTATAGGAAGGGTCTCAGGATTGGAATGGGAAGGACTTGGATATCACATCTCATGCTATAAGGAGGGTCTCAAGTTTGATATTAGAAGCATTGAGATATCACATCTCATGATATCGGAAGGGTCTCAGGGATGGAATGGGAAGGAGTTGGATATCACATCTCATGATAAAGGAAGTGTCTAAGGTTTGGAAGGGGAAGGAGTTTGATATCACATCTCATGCCATAGTATGGGTCTCAGGTTTGGTAGAAGCATTGGGATATCACATCTCATGCTATCGGAAGGGTATCAGGATTGGATTTGGAAGGAGTTGGATATCCCATCTCATGCTATAGGAAGGGTCTCAGGTTGGAATGGGAAGGAGTTGGATATCACATCTCATGTTATAGGAAGGGTCTCAGGATTGGAATTAGAAGGACTTGGATATCACATCTCATGCTATAGGAAGGCTCTCAGGTTTGGAAGGGGAAAGAGTTGGATATCACATTTCATGTTAGAGGTAGGATCTCAGGTTTGGTATTAGAGGCATTGAGATATCACATCTCATGCTATCAGAAGAGTCTCAGGATTGGAATGGGAAGGAGTTGGATATCACATCTCATGCTAAAGGGAGGGTCTCAGGTTTGGAAGGGGAAGGATTTGGATATCACATCTCATGTTATAGGAAGGATCTCAGGTTTGGTATTAGAAGCATTGAGATATCACATCTCATGCTATCGGAAGGATCTCAGGTTTGGTATAGAAGCATTGAGATATCACATCTCATGCTATCAGAAGGTTCTCAGGATTGGAATGGGAAGGAGTTGGATATCACATCTCATGCTAAAGGGAGGGTCTCAGGTTTGGAAGGGGAAGGATTTGGATATCACATCTCATGTTATCGGAAGGATCTCAGGTTTGGTATTAGAAGTATTGAGATATCACATCTCATGCTATAGGAAGGGTCTCAGGATTGGAATGGGAAGGAGTTGGTTATCACATCTCATGCTAAAGGAAGGGTCTCAGGTTTGGTAGAAGCATTGAGATATCACATCTCATGCTATAGGAAGGGTCTCAGGATTGGAATGGGAAGGACTTAGATATCACATATCATGCTATAGGGAGGGTCTCAGTTTTGATATTAGAAGCATTGAGATATCACATCTCATGCTATCAGAAGGGTCTCAGGATTGGAATGGGAAGGAGCTGGATATCACATCTCATGCTAAAGGAAGGGTCTCAGGTTTGGAACGGGAAGGAGTTGGATATCACATCTCATGTTATAGGAAGGGTCTCAGGTTTGGTGTAAGCATTGAGATATCACATCTCTGCTATCGGAAGTGTCTCAGGATTGGAATGGGAAGGACTTGGATATCACATCTCATGTTATAGGAAGGGTCTCAGGATTGGAATGGGAAGAAGTTGGATATCACATCTCATGCTATAGGAAGGGTCTCAGGTTTGGAAGGGGAAGGAGTTGGATATCCAATCTCATGTTATAGGACTGGTCTCAGGTTTGGTATTAGAAGCATTGAGATATCACATCGCATGCTGTAGGAAGGTTCTCAGGTTTGGAATGGGGAGGAATTGGATATCACATCTCATGTCATAGGAAGGATCTCAGGTTTGGTATTAGAAGCATTGAGATATCACATCTCATGCTATAGGTATGGTCTCAGGATTGGAATGGGAAGGAGTTGGATATTACATTCCTGCTATAGGAAGCGTCTCATGTTTGGAATGGGAATGTGTTGGATATCACATATGCTATAGGAAGGGTCTCAGGTTTGGAACGGGAAGGATTTGGATATCACATCTCATGTTATAGGAAGGGTCTCAGGTTTGGTATAAGCATTGAGATATCACATCTCTGCTATCGGAAGTGTCTCAGGATTGGAATGGGAAGGAGTTGGATATCCCATCTCATGTTATAGGACGGGTCTCAGGTTTGTTATTAGAATCATTGAGATATCATATTGCATGCTGTAGGAAGGTTCTCAGGTTTGGAATGGGGAGGAATTGGATATCACATCTCATGTCATAGGAAGATCTCAGGTTTGGTATTAGAAGCATTGAGATATCACATCTCATGCTATAGGAATGGTCTCAGGATTGGAATGGGAAGGAGTTGGATATTACATTCCTGCTATAGGAAGGGTCTCATGTTTGGAATGGGAATGTGTTGGATATCACATATGCTATAGGAAGGGTCTCAGGTTTGGAACGGGAAGGAGTTGGATATCACATCTCATGTTATAGGAAGGGTCTCAGGTTTGGTATAAGCATTGAGATATCACATCTCTGCTATCGGAAGTGTCTCAGGATCGGAATGGGAAGGTGTTGGATATCCCATCTCATGTTATAGGACGGGTCTCAGGTTTGTTATTAGAATCATTGAGATATCATATTGCATGCTGTAGGAAGGGTCTAAGGATTGGAATGGGAAGGAGTTGGATATCCCATCTCATGTTATAGGAAGAGTCTCAAGTTTGGTATTAGAAGCATTTAGCTATCACATCTCATGCTATAGGAAGTGTCTCAGGATTGGAATGGGAAGGAGTTGGATATCACATTTCATGTTAGAGGAAGGATCTCAGGTTTGGTATTAGAGGCATTGAGATATCACATCTCATGCTATAGGAAGGGTCTCAGGATTGGAATGGGAAGGAGTTGGATATCACATCTCATGCTATAGGAAGGGTCTCAGGTTTGGTATAAGCATTGAGATATCACATCTCATGCTATAGGAAGGGTCTCAGGATGGGAATGGGAAGGAGTTGGATATCACATCTCATGTTATAGGAAGGATCTCAGGTTTGGTATTAGAAGCATTGAGACATCACATCTCATGCTATCGGAAGGGTCTCAGGATTGGAATGGGAAGGACTTGGATATCACATCTCATGCTATAGGGAGGGTCTCAAGTTTGATATTAGAAGCATTGAGATATCATATCTCATGCTATAGGAAGGGTCTCAGGATTGGAATGGGAAGGAGTTGGATATCACATCTCATGCTATAGGAAGGGTCTCAGGTTTGGTATAAGCAGTGAGATATCACATCTCATGCTATAGGAAGGGTCTCAGGTTTGGAACGGGAAGGAGTTGGATATCACATCTCATGTTATAGGAAGGGTCTCAGGTTTGGTATAAGCATTGAGATATCACATCTCTGCTATCGGAAGTGTCTCAGGATTGGAATGGGAAGGTGTTGGATATCCCATCTCATGTTATAGGACGGGTCTCAGGTTTGTTATTAGAATAATTGAGATATCATATTGCATGCTGTAGGAAGGGTCTAAGGATTGGAATGGGAAGGAGTTGGATATCCCATCTCATGTTATAGGAAGAGTCTCAAGTTTGGTATTAGAAGCATTTAGCTATCACATCTCATGCTATAGGAAGTGTCTCAGGATTGGAATGGGAAGGAGTTGGATATCACATTTCATGTTAGAGGAAGGATCTCAGGTTTGGTATTAGAGGCATTGAGATATCACATCTCATGCTATAGGAAGGGTCTCAGGATTGGAATGGGAAGGAGTTGGATATCACATCTCATGCTATAGGAAGGGTCTCAGGTTTGGTATAAGCATTGAGATATCACATCTCATGCTATAGGAAGGGTCTCAGGATGGGAATGGGAAGGAGTTGGATATCACATCTCATGTTATAGGAAGGATCTCAGGTTTGGTATTAGAAGCATTGAGACATCACATCTCATGCTATCGGAAGGGTCTCAGGATTGGAATGGGAAGGACTTGGATATCACATCTCATGCTATAGGGAGGGTCTCAAGTTTGATATTAGAAGCATTGAGATATCATATCTCATGCTATAGGAAGGGTCTCAGGATTGGAATGGGAAGGAGTTGGATATCACATCTCATGCTATAGGAAGGGTCTCAGGTTTGGTATAAGCAGTGAGATATCACATCTCATGCTATAGGAAGTGTCTCAGGATTGGAATGGGAAGGAGTTGGATATCACATCTCATGTTATAGGAAGGATCTCAGGTTTGGTATAAGCATTGAGATATCACATCTCTACTATCGGAAGGGTCTCAGGATTGGAATGGGAAGGAGTTGGATATTCCCATCTCATGTTATAGGAAGGGTCTCATGTTTGGTATTAGATGCATTGAGATATCACATCTCATGCTATAGGAAGGGTCTCAGGATTGGAATGGGAAGGACTTGGATATCACATCTCATGCTATAAGGAGGGTCTCAAGTTTGATATTAGAAGCATTGAGATATCACATCTCATGATATCGGAAGGGTCTCAGGGATGGAATGGGAAGGAGTTGGATATCACATCTCATGATAAAGGAAGTGTCTAAGGTTTGGAAGGGGAAGGAGTTTAATATCACATCTCATGTTATAGGAAGGGTATCAGGATTGGATTTGGAAGGAGTTGGATATCCCATCTCATGCTATAGGAAGGGTCTCAGGTTGGAATGGGAAGGAGTTGGATATCACATCTCATGTTATAGGAAGGGTCTCAGGATTGGAATTAGAAGGACTTGGATATCACATCTCATGCTCTCAGGTTTGGAAGGGGAAAGAGTTGGATATCACATTTCATGTTAGAGGTAGGATCTCAGGTTTGGTATTAGAGGCATTGAGATATCACATCTCATGCTATCAGAAGAGTCTCAGGATTGGAATGGGAAGGAGTTGGATATCACATCTCATGCTAAAGGGAGGGTCTCAGGTTTGGAAGGGGAAGGATTTGGATATCACATCTCATGTTATAGGAAGGATCTCAGGTTTGCTATTAGAAGCATTGAGATATCACATCTCATGCTATCGGAAGGATCTCAGGTTTGGTATAGAAGCATTGAGATATCACATCTCATGCTATCAGAAGGTTCTCAGGATTGGAATGGGAAGGAGTTGGATATCACATCTCATGCTAAAGGGAGGGTCTCAGGTTTGGAAGGGGAAGGATTTGGATATCACATCTCATGTTATCGGAAGGATCTCAGGTTTGGTATTAGAAGTATTGAGATATCACATCTCATGCTATAGGAAGGGTCTCAGGATTGGAATGGGAAGGAGTTGGTTATCACATCTCATGCTAAAGGAAGGGTCTCAGGTTTGGTAGAAGCATTGAGATATCACATCTCATGCTATAGGAAGGGTCTCAGGATTGGAATGGGAAGGACTTAGATATCACATATCATGCTATAGGGATGGTCTCAGTTTTGATATTAGAAGCATTGAGATATCACATCTCATGCTATCAGAAGGGTCTCAGGATTGGAATGGGAAGGAGCTGGATATCACATCTCATGCTAAAGGAAGGGTCTCAGGTTTGGAACGGGAAGGAGTTGGATATCACATCTCATGTTATAGGAAGGGTCTCAGGTTTGGTATAAGCATTGAGATATCACATCTCTGCTATCGGAAGTGTCTCAGGATTGGAATGGGAAGGACTTGGATATCACATCTCATGTTATAGGAAGGGTCTCAGGATTGGAATGGGAAGAAGTTGGATATCACATCTCATGCTATAGGAAGGGTCTCAGGTTTGGAAGGGGAAGGAGTTGGATATCCAATCTCATGTTATACGACTGGTCTCAGGTTTGGTATTAGAAGCATTGAGATATCACATCGCATGCTGTAGGAAGGTTCTCAGGTTTGGAATGGGGAGGAATTGGATATCACATCTCATGTCATAGGAAGGATCTCAGGTTTGGTATTAGAAGCATTGAGATATCACATCTCATGCTATAGGAATGATCTCAGGATTGGAATGGGAAGGAGTTGGATATTACATTCCTGCTATAGGAAGGGTCTCATGTTTGGAATGGGAATGTGTTGGATATCACATATGCTATAGGAAGTGTCTCAGGTTTGGAACGGGAAGGAGTTGGATATCACATCTCATGTTATAGGAAGGGTCTCAGGTTTGGTATAAGCATTGAGATATCACATCTCTGCTATCGGAAGTTTCTCAGGATTGGAATGGGAAGGTGTTGGATATCCCATCTCATGTTATAGGACGGGTCTCAGGTTTGTTATTAGAATCACTGAGATATCATATTGCATGCTGTAGGAAGGGTCTAAGGATTGGAATGGGAAGGAGTTGGATATCCCATCTCATGTTATAGGAAGAGTCTCAAGTTTGGTATTAGAAGCATTTAGCTATCACATCTCATGCTATAGGAAGTGTCTCAGGATTGGAATGGGAAGGAGTTGGATATCACATTTCATGTTAGAGGAAGGATCTCAGGTTTGGTATTAGAGGCATTGAGATATCACATCTCATGCTATAGGAAGGGTCTCAGGATTGGAATGGGAAGGAGTTGGATATCACATCTCATGCTATAGGAAGGGTCTCAGGTTTGGTATAAGCATTGAGATATCACATCTCATGCTATAGGAAGGGTCTCAGGATTGGAATGGGAAGGAGTTGGATATCACATCTCATGTTATAGGAAGGATCTCAGGTTTGGTATTAGAAGCATTGAGACATCACATCTCATGCTATCGGAAGGGTCTCAGGATTGGAATGGGAAGGACTTGGATATCACATCTCATGCTATAGGGAGGGTATCAAGTTTGATATTAGAAGCATTGAGATATCATATCTCATGCTATAGGAAGGGTCTCAGGATTGGAATGGGAAGGAGTTGGATATCACATCTCATGCTATAGGAAGGGTCTCAGGTTTGGTATAAGCAGTGAGATATCACATCTCATGCTATAGGAAGTGTCTCAGGATTGGAATGGGAAGGAGTTGGATATCACATCTCATGTTATAGGAAGGATCTCAGGTTTGGTATAAGCATTGAGATATCACATCTCTACTATCGGAAGGGTCTCAGGATTGGAATGGGAAGGAGTTGGATATTCCCATCTCATGTTATAGGAAGGGTCTCAGGTTTGGTATTCGAAGCATTGAGATATCACATCTCATGCTATAGGAAGGGTCTCAGGATTGGAATGGGAAGGACTTGGATATCACATCTCATGCTATAAGGAGGGTCTCAAGTTTGATATTAGAAGCATTGAGATATCACATCTCATGATATCGGAAGGGTCTCAGGGATGGAATGGGAAGGAGTTGGATATCACATCTCATGATAAAGGAAGTGTCTAAGGTTTGGAAGGGGAAGGAGTTTGATATCACATCTCATGCCATAGTATGGGTCTCAGGTTTGGTAGAAGCACTGGGATATCACATCTCATGCTATCGGAAGGGTATCAGGATTGGATTTGGAAGGAGTTGGATATCCCATCTCATGCTATAGGAAGGGTCTCAGGTTGGAATGGGAAGGAGTTGGATATCACATCTCATGTTATAGGAAGGGTCTCAGGATTGGAATTAGAAGGACTTGGATATCACATCTCATGCTATAGGAAGGCTCTCAGGTTTGGAAGGGGAAAGAGTTGGATATCACATTTCATGTTAGAGGTAGGATCTCAGGTTTGGTATTAGAGGCATTGAGATATCACATCTCACGCTATCAGAAGAGTCTCAGGATTGGAATGGGAAGGAGTTGGATATCACATCTCATGCTAAAGGGAGGGTCTCAGGTTTGGAAGGGGAAGGATTTGGATATCACATCTCATGTTATAGGAAGGATCTCAGGTTTGGTATTAGAAGCATTGAGATATCACATCTCATGCTATCGGAAGGATCTCAGGTTTGGTATAGAAGCATTGAGATATCACATCTCATGCTATCAGAAGGTTCTCAGGATTGGAATGGGAAGGAGGTGGATATCGCATCTCATGCTAAAGGGAGGGTCTCAGGTTTGGAAGGGGAAGGATTTGGATATCACATCTCATGTTATCGGAAGGATCTCAGGTTTGGTATTAGAAGTATTGAGATATCACATCTCATGCTATAGGAAGGGTCTCAGGATTGGAATGGGAAGGAGTTGGTTATCACATCTCATGCTAAAGGAAGGGTCTCAGGTTTGGTAGAAGCATTGAGATATCACATCTCATGCTATAGGAAGGGTCTCAGGATTGGAATGGGAAGGACTTAGATATCACATATCATGCTATAGGGAGGGTCTCAGTTTTGATATTAGAAGCATTGAGATATCACATCTCATGCTATCAGAAGGGTCTCAGGATTGGAATGGGAAGGAGCTGGATATCACATCTCATGCTAAAGGAAGGGTCTCAGGTTTGGAACGGGAAGGAGTTGGATATCACATCTCATGTTATAGGAAGGGTCTCAGGTTTGGTATAAGCATTGAGATATCACATCTCTGCTATCGGAAGTGTCTCAGGATTGGAATGGGAAGGACTTGGATATCACATCTCATGCTATAGATAGGCTCTCAGGTTTGGAAAGGGAAGGAGTTGGATATCACATTTCATGTTAGAGGAAGGATCTCAGGTTTGGTATTAGAGGCATTGAGATATCAGATCTCAGGCTATAGGAAGGGTCTCAGGATTGGAATGGGAAGGAGTTGGATATCACATCTCATGCTATAGGAAGGGTCTCAGGATTGGAATGGGAAGGAGTTGGATATCACATCTCATTCTAGAGGAAGGGTCTCAGGTTTGGTACAAGCATTGAGATATCACAGCTCGTGCTATAGGAAGGGTCTCAGGATTGGAATGGGAAGGAGTTGTATATGACATCTCATGCCGTAGGAAGGGTCTCAGGTTTGGTATAAGCATTGAGATATCACATCTCTGCTATCAAAAGGGTCTTAGGATTGGAATGGGAAGGAGTTGGATATCCCATCTCATGTTATAGGAAGAGTCTCAGGTTTGGTATTAGAAGCATTGAGATATCCCATCTCATGATATAGGAAGGGTCTCAGGTTGGAATGGGAAGGAGTTGGATATCACATTTCATGTTATAGGAAGGGTCTCAGGATTGGAATGGGAAGGACTTGGATATCATATCCCATGCTATAGGAAGGCTCTCAGGTTTGGAAGGGGAAGGAGTTGGATATCACATTTCATGTTAGAGGAAGGATCTCAGGTTTGGTATTAGAGGCCTTGAGATATCACATCTCATGCTATAGGAAGGGTCTCAGGATTGGAATGGGAAGTAGTTGGATGTCACATCTCAAGCTATAGGAATGGTCTCAGGTTTGGTATAAGCATTGTGATATCACATCTCATGCTATAGGAAGGGTCTCAGGATTGGAATGGGAAGGAGTTGGATATCACATCTCATGTTATAGGAAAGATCTCAGGTTTGGTATTAGAAGCATTGAGACATCACATCTCATGTTATAGGAAGGGTCTCAGGATTGGAATGGGAAGAAGTTGGATATCACATCTCATGCTATAGGAAGGGTCTCAGGTTTGGTATAAGCATTGAGATATCACATCTCATGCTATAGGAAGGGTCTCAGGATTGGAATGGGAAGGAGTTGTATATGACATCTCATGCCATAGGAAGGGTCTCAGGTTTGGTATAAGCATTGAGATATCACATCACATGCTATAGGAAGGGTCTCAGGTTTGGAAGGGGAAGGATTTGGATATCACATCTCATGTTAGCGGAAGGATCTCAGGTTTGGTATTAGAAGTATTGAGATATCACATCTCATGCTATAGGAAGGGTCTCAGGATTGGAATGGGAAGGAGTTGGTTATCACATCTCATGCTAAAGGAAGGGTCTCAGGTTTGGTAGAAGCATTGAGATATCACATCTCATGCTATAGGAAGGGTCTCAGGATTGGAATGGGAAGGACTTAGATATCACATATCATGCTATAGGGAGGGTCTCAGTTTTGATATTAGAAGCATTGAGATATCACATCTCATGCTATCAGAAGGGTCTCAGGATTGGAATGGGAAGGAGCTGGATATCACATCTCATGCTAAAGGAAGGGTCTCAGGTTTGGAACGGGAAGGAGTTTGATATCACATCTCATGTTATAGGAAGGGTCTCAGGTTTGGTATAAGCATTGAGATATCACATCTCTGCTATCGGAAGTGTCTCAGGATTGGAATGGGAAGGACTTGGATATCACATCTCATGCTATAGATAGGCTCTCAGGTTTGGAAAGGGAAGGAGTTGGATATCACATTTCATGTTAGAGGAAGGATCTCAGGTTTGGTATTAGAGGCATTGAGATATCAGATCTCAGGCTATAGGAAGGGTCTCAGGATTGGAATGGGAAGGAGTTGGATATCACATCTCATGCTATAGGAAGGGTCTCAGGATTGGAATGGGAAGGAGTTGGATATCACATCTCATTCTAGAGGAAGGGTCTCAGGTTTGGTACAAGCATTGAGATATCACATCTCGTGCTATAGGAAGGGTCTCAGGATTGGAATGGGAAGGAGTTGTATATGACATCTCATGCCGTAGGAAGGGTCTCAGGTTTGGTATAAGCATTGAGATATCACATCTCTGCTATCAAAAGGGTCTTAGGATTGGAATGGGAAGGAGTTGGATATCCCATCTCATGTTATAGGAAGAGTCTCAGGTTTGGTATTAGAAGCATTGAGATATCCCATCTCATGATATAGGAAGGGTCTCAGGTTGGAATGGGAAGGAGTTGGATATCACATTTCATGTTATAGGAAGGGTCTCAGGATTGGAATGGGAAGGACTTGGATATCATATCCCATGCTATAGGAAGGCTCTCAGGTTTGGAAGGGGAAGGAGTTGGATATCACATTTCATGTTAGAGGAAGGATCTCAGGTTTGGTATTAGAGGCCTTGAGATATCACATCTCATGCTATAGGAAGGGTCTCAGGATTGGAATGGGAAGTAGTTGGATGTCACATCTCAAGCTATAGGAATGGTCTCAGGTTTGGTATAAGCATTGTGATATCACATCTCATGCTATAGGAAGGGTCTCAGGATTGGAATGGGAAGGAGTTGGATATCACATCTCATGTTATAGGAAAGATCTCAGGTTTGGTATTAGAAGCATTGAGACATCACATCTCATGTTATAGGAAGGGTCTCAGGATTGGAATGGGAAGAAGTTGGATATCACATCTCATGCTATAGGAAGGGTCTCAGGTTTGGTATAAGCATTGAGATATCACATCTCATGCTATAGGAAGGGTCTCAGGATTGGAATGGGAAGGAGTTGTATATGACATCTCATGCCATAGGAAGGGTCTCAGGTTTGGTATAAGCATTGAGATATCACATCACATGCTATAGGAAGGGTCTCAGGATTGGAATGGGAAGGACTTGGATATCACATCTCATGCTATAGGCAGGGTCTCAGGTTTGGAAAGGGAATGAGATGGATATCACATTTCATGTTAGAGGTAGGATCTCAGGTTTGGTATTAGAGGCATTGAGATATCACATCTCATGCTATCAGAAGGGTCTCAGGATTGGAATGGGAAGGAGTTGGATATCACATCTCATGCTAAAGGGATGGTCTCAGGTTTGGAAGGGGGAGGATTTGGAAATCACATCTCATGTTATAGGAAGGATCTCAGGTTTGGTATTAGAAGCATTGAGATATCACATCTCATGCTTTCATAAGGGTCTCAGGATTGGAATGGGAAGGAGTTGGATATCACATCTCATGTTATAGGAAGGATCTCAGGTTTGGTATTAGAAGCATTGAGACATCACATCTCATGCTATAGGAAGGGTCTCAGGATTGGAATGGGAAGGAGTTGGATATCACATCTCATGCTGTAGGAAGGGTCTCAGATTTGGTATAAGCATTGAGATATCACATCTCATGCTATAGGAAGGGTCTCAGGATTGGAATGGGAAGGAGTTGTATATGACATCTCAGGCCATAGGAAGGGTCTCAGGTTTGGTATAAGCATTGATATATCACATCTCTGCTATCGGAAGGGTCCCAGGATTGGAATGGGAAGGAATTGGATATCACATCTCATGTTATAGGAAGGATCTCAGGTTTGGTATTAGAAGCATTGAGATATCCCTTCTCATGCTGTAGGAAGGTTCTCAGGTTTGGAATGGTGAGGAATTGGATATCACATCTCATGTCATAGGAAGGATCTCAGGTTTGGTATTAGAAGCATTGAGATATCACATCTCATGCTATAGGAATGGTCTCAGGATTGGAATGGGAAGGAGTTGGATATTACATTCCTGCTATAGGAAGGGTCTCATGTTTGGAATGGGAATGTGTTGGATATCACATATGCTATAGGAAGGGTCTCAGGTTTGGAACGGGAAGGAGTTGGATATCACATCTCATGTTATAGGAAGGGTCTCAGGTTTGGTATAAGCATTGAGATTTCACATCTCTGCTATCGGAAGTGTCTCAGGATTGGAATGGGAAGGTGTTGGATATCCCATCTCATGTTATAGGACGGGTCTCAGGTTTGTTATTAGAATCATTGAGATATCATATTGCATGCTGTAGGAAGGGTCTAAGGATTGGAATGGGAAGGAGTTGGATATCCCATCTCATGTTATAGGAAGAGTCTCAAGTTTGGTATTAGAAGCATTTAGCTATCACATCTCATGCTATAGGAAGTGTCTCAGGATTGGAATGGGAAGGAGTTGGATATCACATTTCATGTTAGAGGAAGGATCTCAGGTTTGGTATTAGAGGCATTGAGATATCACATCTCATGCTATAGGAAGGGTCTCAGGATTGGAATGGGAAGGAGTTGGATATCACATCTCATGCTAAAGGGATGGTCTCAGGTTTGGAAGGGGAAGGATTTGGAAATCACATCTCATGTTATAGGAAGGATCTCAGGTTTGGTATTAGAAGCATTGAGATATCACATCTCATGCTTTCATACGGGTCTCAGGATTGGAATGGGAAGGAGTTGGATATCACATCTCATGTTATAGGAAGGATCTCAGGTTTGGTATTAGAAGCATTGAGACATCACATCTCATGCTATAGGAAGGGTCTCAGGATTGGAATGGGAAGGAGTTGGATATCACATCTCATGCTATAGGAAGGGTCTCAGATTTGGTATAAGCATTGAGATATCACATCTCATGCTATAGGAAGGGTCTCAGGATTGGAATGGGAAGGAGTTGTATATGACATCTCAGGCCATAGGAAGGGTCTCAGGTTTGGTATAAGCATTGATATATCACATCTCTGCTATCGGAAGGGTCCCAGGATTGGAATGGGAAGGAATTGGATATCACATCTCATGTTATAGGAAGGATCTCAGGTTTGGTATTAGAAGCATTGAGATATCCCTTCTCATGCTGTAGGAAGGTTCTCAGGTTTGGAATGGTGAGGAATTGGATATCACATCTCATGTCATAGGAAGGATCTCAGGTTTGGTATTAGAAGCATTGAGATATCACATCTCATGCTATAGGAATGGTCTCAGGATTGGAATGGGAAGGAGTTGGATATTACATTCCTGCTATAGGAAGGGTCTCATGTTTGGAATGGGAATGTGTTGGATATCACATATGCTATAGGAAGGGTCTCAGGTTTGGAATGGGAAGGAGTTGGATATCACATCTCATGTTATAGGAAGGGTCTCAGGTTTGGTATAAGCATTGAGATATCACATCTCTGCTATCGGAAGTGTCTCAGGATTGGAATGGGAAGGTGTTGGATATCCCATCTCATGTTATAGGACCGGTCTCAGGTTTGTTATTAGAATCATTGAGATATCATATTGCATGCTGTAGGAAGGGTCTAAGGATTGGAATGGGAAGGAGTTGGATATCCCATCTCATGTTATAGGAAGAGTCTCAAGTTTGGTATTAGAAGCATTTAGCTATCACATCTCATGCTATAGGAAGTGTCTCAGGATTGGAATGGGAAGGAGTTGGATATCACATTTCATGTTAGAGGAAGGATCTCAGGTTTGGTATTAGAGGCATTGAGATATCACATCTCATGCTATAGGAAGGGTCTCAGGATTGGAATGGGAAGGAGTTGGATATCACATCTCATGCTATTGGAAGGGTCTCAGGTTTGGTATAAGCATTGAGATATCACTTCTCATGCTATAGGAAGGGTCTCAGGATTGGAATGGGAAGGAGTTGGATATCACATCTCATGTTATAGGAAGGATCTCAGGTTTGGTATAAGCATTGAGATATCACATCTCTACTATCGGAAGGGTCTCAGGATTGGAATGGGAAGGAGTTGGATATTCCCATCTCATGTTATAGGAAGGGTCTCAGGTTTGGTATTAGAAGCATTGAGATATCACATCTCATGCTATAGGAAGGGTCTCAGGATTGGAATGGGAAGGACTTGGATATCACATCTCATGCTATAAGGAGGGTCTCAAGTTTGATATTAGAAGCATTGAGATATCACATCTCATGATATCGGAAGGGTCTCAGGGATGGAATGGGAAGGAGTTGGATATCACATCTCATGATAAAGGAAGTGTCTAAGGTTTGGAAGGGGAAGGAGTTTGATATCACATCTCATGCCATAGTATGGGTCTCAGGTTTGGTAGAAGCATTGGGATATCACATCTCATGCTATCGGAAGGGTATCAGTATTGGATTTGGAAGGAGTTGGATATCCCATCTCATGCTATAGGAAGGGTCTCAGGTTGGAATGGGAAGTAGTTGGATATAACATCTCATGTTATAGGAAGGGTCTCAGGATTGGAATTATAAGGACTTGGATATCACATCTCATGCTATAGGAAGGCTCTCAGGTTTGGAAGGGGAAAGAGTTGGATATCACATTTCATGTTAGAGGTAGGATCTCAGGTTTGGTATTAGAGGCATTGAGATATCACATCTCATGCTATCAGAAGAGTCTCAGGATTGGAATGGGAAGGAGTTGGATATCACATCTCATGCTAAAGGGAGGGTCTCAGGTTTGGAAGGGGAAGGATTTGGATATCACATCTCATGTTATAGGAAGGATCTCAGGTTTGGTATTAGAAGCATTGAGATATCACATCTCATGCTATCGGAAGGATCTCAGGTTTGGTATAGAAGCATTGAGATATCACATCTCATGCTATCAGAAGGTTCTCAGGATTGGAATGGGAAGGAGGTGGATATCACATCTCAAGCTAAAGGGAGGGTCTCAGGTTTGGAAGGGGAAGGATTTGGATATCACATCTCATGTTAGCGGAAGGATCTCAGGTTTGGTATTAGAAGTATTGAGATATCACATCTCATGCTATAGGAAGGGTCTCAGGATTGGAATGGGAAGGAGTTGGTTATCACATCTCATGCTAAAGGAAGGGTCTCAGGTTTGGTAGAAGCATTGAGATATCACATCTCATGCTATAGGAAGGGTCTCAGGATTGGAATGGGAAAGACTTAGATATCACATATCATGCTATAGGGAGGGTCTCAGTTTTGATATTAGAAGCATTGAGATATCACATCTCATGCTATCAGAAGGGTCTCAGGATTGGAATGGGAAGGAGCTGGATATCACATCTCATGCTAAAGGAAGGGTCTCAGGTTTGGAACGGGAAGGAGTTGGATATCACATCTCATGTTATAGGAAGGGTCTCAGGTTTGGTATAAGCATTGAGATATCACATCTCTGCTATCGGAAGTGTCTCATGATTGGAATGGGAAGGACTTGGATATCACATCTCATGCTATAGATAGGCTCTCATGTTTGGAAAGGGAAGGAGTTGGATATCACATTTCATGTTAGAGGAAGGATCTCAGGTTTGGTATTAGAGGCATTGAGATATCAGATCTCAGGCTATAGGAAGGGTCTCAGGATTGGAATGGGAAGGAGTTGGATATCACATCTCATGCTATAGGAAAGGTCTCAGGATTGGAATGGGAAGGAGTTGGATATCACATCTCATTCTAGAGGAAGGGTCTCAGGTTTGGTATAAGCATTGAGATATCACATCTCGTGCTATAGGAAGGGTCTCAGGATTGGAATGGGAAGGAGTTGTATATGACATCTCATGCCATAGGAAGGGTCTCAGGTTTGGTATAAGCATTGAGATATCACATCTCTGCTATCAAAAGGGTCTTAGGATTGGAATGGGAAGGAGTTGGATATCCCATCTCATGTTATAGGAAGAGTCTCAGGTTTGGTATTAGAAGCATTGAGATATTCCATCTCATGATATAGGAAGGGTCTCAGGTTGGAATGGGAAGGAGTTGGATATCACATTTCATGTTATAGGAAGGGTCTCAGGATTGGAATGGGAAGGACTTGGATATCATATCCCATGCTATAGGAAGGCTCTCAGGTTTGGAAGGGGAAGGAGTTGGATATCACATTTTGTGTTAGAGGAAGGATCTCAGGTTTGGTATTAGAGGCCTTGAGATATCACATCTCATGCCATAGGAAGGGTCTCAGGATTGGAATGGGAAGGAGTTGGATATCACATCTCAAGCTATAGGAACGGTCTCAGGTTTGGTATGAGCATTGTGATATCACATCTCATGCTATAGGAAGGGTCTCAGGATTGGAATGGGAAGGAGTTGGATATCACATCTCATGTTATAGGAAAGATCTCAGGTTTGGTATTAGAAGCATTGAGACATCACATCTCATGTTATAGGAAGGGTCTCAGGATTGGAATGGGAAGAAGTTGGATATCACATCTAATGCTATAGGAAGGGTCTCAGGTTTGGTATAAGCATTGAGATATCACATCTCATGCTATAGGAAGGGTCTCAGGATTGGAATGGGAAGGAGTTGTATATGACATCCCATGCCATAGGAAGGGTCTCAGGTTTGGTATAAGCATTGAGATATCACATCACATGCTATAGGAAGGGTCTCAGGATTGGAATGGGAAGGACTTGGATATCACATCTCATGCTATAGGCAGGGTCTCAGGTTTGGAAAGGGAATGAGATGGATATCACATTTCATGTTAGAGGTAGGATCTCAGGTTTGGTATTAGAGGCATTGAGATATCACATCTCATGCTATCAGAAGGGTCTCAGGATTGGAATGGGAAGGAGTTGGATATCACATCTCATGCTAAAGGGAGGGTCTCAGGTTTGGAAGGGGAAGGATTTGGAAATCACATCTCATGTTATAGGAAGGATCTCAGGTTTGGTATTAGAAGCATTGAGATATCACATCTCATGCTTTCATAAGGGTCTCAGGATTGGAATGGGAAGGAGTTGGATATCACATCTCATGTTATAGGAAGGATCTCAGGTTTGGTATTAGAAGCATTGAGACATCACATCTCATGCTATAGGAAGGGTCTCAGGATTGGAATGGGAAGGAGTTGGATATCACATCTCATGCTATAGGAAGGGTCTCAGATTTGGTATAAGCATTGAGATATCACATCTCATGCTATAGGAAGGGTCTCAGGATTGGAATGGGAAGGAGTTGTATATGACATCTCAGGCCATAGGAAGGGTCTCAGGTTTGGTATAAGCATTGAGATATCACATCTTTGCTATTGGACGGGTCTCAGGATTGGAATGGGAAGGAATTGGATATCACATCTCATGTTATAGGAAGGATCTCAGGTTTGGTATTAGAAGCATTGAGATATCCCTTCTCATGCTATAGGAAGGGTCTCAGGATTGGAATGTGAAGGATTTGGATATCACATCTCATGCTAAAGGAAGGGTCTCAGGTTTGGTAGAAGCATTGAGATATCACGTCTCTGCTATCGGAAGGGTCTCAGGATTGGATTGGGAAGGAGTTGGAAATCCCTTCTCATGCTATAGGAAGGGTCTCAGGTTTGGTATAAGCATTGAGATATCACATCTCTGCTATCGGAAGGGTCTCAGGATTGGATTGGGAAGGAGTTGGATATCCCTTCTCATGCTATAGGAAGTGTCTCAGGTTGGAATGGGAAGGAGTTGGATATCACATCTCTTGCTATAGGAAGGGTCTCAGGATTGGAATGGGTAGGAGTTGGATATTACTTTCTTGCTATAGTAAGGGTCTCATGTTTGGAATGGGAAGGAGTTGGATATCACATATGCTATAGTTAGTGTCTCAGGTTTGGAACGGGAAGGAGTTGGATATCACATCTCATGTTATAGGAAGGGTCTCAGGTTTGGTATAAGCATTGAGATATCACATCTCTGCTATCGGAAGTGGCTCAGGATTGGAATGGGAAGGAGTTGGATATCCCATCTCATTTTATAGGACGAGTCTCTGGTTTGATATTAGAATCATTGAGATATCACATCGCATGCTGTAGGAAGGGTCTAAGGATTGGAATGGGATGGACTTGGATATCACATCTCATGCTATAGATAGGCTCTTAGGTTTGGAAAGGGAAGGAGTTGGATATCACATTTCATGTTAGAGGAAGGATCTCAGGTTTGGTATTAGAAGCATTGAGATATCCCATCTCATGCTATAGGAAGGGTCTCAGGTTGGAATGGGAAGTAGTTGGATATAACATCTCATGTTATAGGAAGGGTCTCAGGATTGGAATTATAAGGACTTGGATATCACATCTCATGCTATAGGAAGGCTCTCAGGTTTGGAAGGGGAAAGAGTTGGATATCACATTTCATGTTAGAGGTAGGATCTCAGGTTTGGTATTAGAGGCATTGAGATATCACATCTCATGCTATCAGAAGAGTCTCAGGATTGGAATGGGAAGGAGTTGGATATCACATCTCATGCTAAAGGGAGGGTCTCAGGTTTGGAAGGGGAAGGATTTGGATATCACATCTCATGTTATAGGAAGGATCTCAGGTTTGGTATTAGAAGCATTGAGATATCACATCTCATGCTATAGGAAGGGTCTAAGGATTGGAATGGGATGGACTTGGATATCACATCTCATGCTATAGATAGGCTCTTAGGTTTGGAAAGGGAAGGAGTTGGATATCACATTTCATGTTAGAGGAAGGATCTCAGGTTTGGTATTAGAAGCATTGAGATATCCCATCTCATGCTATAGGAAGGGTCTCAGGTTGGAATGGGAAGTAGTTGGATATAACATCTCATGTTATAGGAAGGGTCTCAGGATTGGAATTATAAGGACTTGGATATCACATCTCATGCTATAGGAAGGCTCTCAGGTTTGGAAGGGGAAAGAGTTGGATATCACATTTCATGTTAGAGGTAGGATCTCAGGTTTGGTATTAGAGGCATTGAGATATCACATCTCATGCTATCAGAAGAGTCTCAGGATTGGAATGGGAAGGAGTTGGATATCACATCTCATGCTAAAGGGAGGGTCTCAGGTTTGGAAGGGGAAGGATTTGGATATCACATCTCATGTTATAGGAAGGATCTCAGGTTTGGTATTAGAAGCATTGAGATATCACATCTCATGCTATCGGAAGGATCTCAGGTTTGGTATAGAAGCATTGAGATATCACATCTCATGCTATCAGAAGGTTCTCAGGATTGGAATGGGAAGGAGGTGGATATCACATCTCAAGCTAAAGGGAGGGTCTCAGGTTTGGAAGGGGAAGGATTTGGATATCACATCTCATGTTAGCGGAAGGATCTCAGGTTTGGTATTAGAAGTATTGAGATATCACATCTCATGCTATAGGAAGGGTCTCAGGATTGGAATGGGAAGGAGTTGGTTATCACATCTCATGCTAAAGGAAGGGTCTCAGGTTTGGTAGAAGCATTGAGATATCACATCTCATGCTATAGGAAGGGTCTCAGGATTGGAATGGGAAAGACTTAGATATCAAATATCATGCTATAGGGAGGGTCTCAGTTTTGATATTAGAAGCATTGAGATATCACATCTCATGCTATCAGAAGGGTCTCAGGATTGGAATGGGAAGGAGCTGGATATCACATCTCATGCTAAAGGAAGGGTCTCAGGTTTGGAACGGGAAGGAGTTGGATATCACATCTCATGTTATAGGAAGGGTCTCAGGTTTGGTATAAGCATTGAGATATCACATCTCTGCTATCGGAAGTGTCTCAGGATTGGAATGGGAAGGACTTGGATATCACATCTCATGCTATAGATAGGCTCTCATGTTTGGAAAGGGAAGGAGTTGGATATCACATTTCATGTTAGAGGAAGGATCTCAGGTTTGGTATTAGAGGCATTGAGATATCAGATCTCAGGCTATAGGAAGGGTCTCAGGATTGGAATGGGAAGGAGTTGGATATCACATCTCATGCTATAGGAAAGGTCTCAGGATTGGAATGGGAAGGAGTTGGATATCACATCTCATTCTAGAGGAAGGGTCTCAGGTTTGGTATAAGCATTGAGATATCACATCTCGTGCTATAGGAAGGGTCTCAGGATTGGAATGGGAAGGAGTTGTATATGACATCTCATGCCATAGGAAGGGTCTCAGGTTTGGTATAAGCATTGAGATATCACATCTCTGCTATCAAAAGGGTCTTAGGATTGGAATGGGAAGGAGTTGGATATCCCATCTCATGTTATAGGAAGAGTCTCAGGTTTGGTATTAGAAGCATTGAGATATCCCATCTCATGATATAGGAAGGGTCTCAGGTTGGAATGGGAAGGAGTTGGATATCACATTTCATGTTATAGGAAGGGTCTCAGGATTGGAATGGGAAGGACTTGGATATCATATCCCATGCTATAGGAAGGCTCTCAGGTTTGGAAGGGGAAGGAGTTGGATATCACATTTTGTGTTAGAGGAAGGATCTCAGGTTTGGTATTAGAGGCCTTGAGATATCACATCTCATGCCATAGGAAGGGTCTCAGGATTGGAATGGGAAGGAGTTGGATATCACATCTCAAGCTATAGGAACGGTCTCAGGTTTGGTATGAGCATTGTGATATCACATCTCATGCTATAGGAAGGGTCTCAGGATTGGAATGGGAAGGAGTTGGATATCACATCTCATGTTATAGGAAAGATCTCAGGTTTGGTATTAGAAGCATTGAGACATCACATCTCATGTTATAGGAAGGGTCTCAGGATTGGAATGGGAAGAAGTTGGATATCACATCTAATGCTATAGGAAGGGTCTCAGGTTTGGTATAAGCATTGAGATATCACATCTCATGCTATAGGAAGGGTCTCAGGATTGGAATGGGAAGGAGTTGTATATGACATCTCATGCCATAGGAAGGGTCTCAGGTTTGGTATAAGCATTGAGATATCACATCACATGCTATAGGAAGGGTCTCAGGATTGGAATGGGAAGGACTTGGATATCACATCTCATGCTATAGGCAGGGTCTCAGGTTTGGAAAGGGAATGAGATGGATATCACATTTCATGTTAGAGGTAGGATCTCAGGTTTGGTATTAGAGGCATTGAGATATCACATCTCATGCTATCAGAAGGGTCTCAGGATTGGAATGGGAAGGAGTTGGATATCACATCTCATGCTAAAGGGAGGGTCTCAGGTTTGGAAGGGGAAGGATTTGGAAATCACATCTCATGTTATAGGAAGGATCTCAGGTTTGGTATTAGAAGCATTGAGATATCCCATCTCATGCTTTCATAAGGGTCTCAGGATTGGAATGGGAAGGAGTTGGATATCACATCTCATGTTATAGGAAGGATCTCAGGTTTGGTATTAGAAGCATTGAGACATCACATCTCATGCTATAGGAAGGGTCTCAGGATTGGAATGGGAAGGAGTTGGATATCACATCTCATGCTATAGGAAGGGTCTCAGATTTGGTATAAGCATTGAGATATCACATCTCATGCTATAGGAAGGGTCTCAGGATTGGAATGGGAAGGAGTTGTATATGACATCTCAGGCCATAGGAAGGGTCTCAGGTTTGGTATAAGCATTGAGATATCACATCTTTGCTATTGGACGGGTCTCAGGATTGGAATGGGAAGGAATTGGATATCACATCTCATGTTATAGGAAGGATCTCAGGTTTGGTATTAGAAGCATTGAGATATCCCTTCTCATGCTATAGGAAGGGTCTCATATTTGGAATGTGAAGGATTTGGATATCACATCTCATGCTAAAGGAAGGGTCTCAGGTTTGGTAGAAGCATTGAGATATCACGTCTCTGCTATCGGAAGGGTCTCAGGATTGGATTGGGAAGGAGTTGGAAATCCCTTCTCATGCTATAGGAAGGGTCTCAGGTTTGGTATAAGCATTGAGATATCACATCTCTGCTATCGGAAGGGTCTCAGGATTGGATTGGGAAGGAGTTGGATATCCCTTCTCATGCTATAGGAAGTGTCTCAGGTTGGAATGGGAAGGAGTTGGATATCACATCTCATGTTATAGGAAGGGTCTCAGGATTGGAATGGGAAGGATTTGGATATCACATCTCTTGCTATAGGAAGGGTCTCAGGATTGGAATGGGTAGGAGTTGGATATTACTTTCTTGCTATAGTAAGGGTCTCATGTTTGGAATGGGAAGGAGTTGGATATCACATATGCTATAGTTAGTGTCTCAGGTTTGGAACGGGAAGGAGTTGGATATCACATCTCATGTTATAGGAAGGGTCTCAGGTTTGGTATAAGCATTGAGATATCACATCTCTGCTATCGGAAGTGGCTCAGGATTGGAATGGGAAGGAGTTGGATATCCCATCTCATTTTATAGGACGAGTCTCTGGTTTGATATTAGAATCATTGAGATATCACATCGCATGCTGTAGGAAGGGTCTAAGGATTGGAATGGGATGGACTTGGATATCACATCTCATGCTATAGATAGGCTCTTAGGTTTGGAAAGGGAAGGAGTTGGATATCACATTTCATGTTAGTGGAAGGATCTCAGGTTTGGTATTAGAAGCATTGAGATATCACATCTCATGCTATAGGAAGGGTCTCAGGATTGGAATGGGAAGGAGCTGGATATCACATCTCATGCTAAAGGAAGGGTCTCAGGTTTGGAACGGGAAGGATTTGGATATCACATCTCATGTTATAGGAAGGGTCTCAGGTTTGGTATAAGCATTGAGATATCACATCTCTGCTATCGGAAGTGTCTCAGGATTGGAATGGGAAGGAGTTGGATATCCCATCTCATGTTATAGGACGAGTCTCAGGTTTGTTATTAGAATCATTGAGATATCATATTGCATGCTGTAGGAAGGGTCTAAGGGTTGGAATGGGAAGGACTTGGATATCACATCTCATGCTATAGATAGGCTCTTAGGTTTGGAAAGGGAAGGAGTTGGATATCACATTTCATGTTAGAGGAAGGATCTCAGGTTTGGTATTAGAAGCATTGAGATATCACATCTCATGCTATAGGAAGGGTCTCAGGATTGGAATGGGAAGTAGTTGGATATCACATCTCATGCTATAGGAAGGGTCTCAGGTTAGGTATAAGCATTGAGATATCACATCTCATGCTATAGGACGGGTCTCAGGATTGGAATGGAAGGAGTTGGATATCACATCTCATGTTATAGGAAGGATCTCAGGTTTGGTATTAGAAGCATTGAGACATCACATCTCATGCTATAGGAAGGGTCTCAGGGTTGGAATGGGAAGGAGTTGGATATCACATCTCATCCAATAGGAAGGGTCTCAGGTTTGGAATGGGAAGGAATTGGATATCACATCTCATGTTACAGGAAGGATCTCAGGTTTGGTATTAGAAGCATTGAGATATCACATCTCATGCTATAGGAAGGGTCTCAGGATTGGAATGTGAAGGATTTGGATATCACATCTCATGCTAAAGGAAGGGTCTCAGGTTTGGTAGAAGCATTGAGATATCACGTCTCTGCTATCGGAAGGGTCTCAGGATTGGATTGGGAAGGAGTTGGATATCCCTTCTCATGCTATAGGAAGGGTCTCAGAATTTGAATGGCAAGGAGTTGGATATCACATCTCATGCCATAGGAAGGGTCTCAGGTTTGGTATAAGCATTGAGATATCACATCTCTGCTATCGGAAGGGTCTCAGGATTGGATTGGGAAGGAGTTGTATATCCCTTCTCATGCTATAGGAAGTGTTTCAGGTAGGAATGGGAAGGAGTTGGATATCACATCTCATGTTATAGGAAGGGTCTCAGGATTGGAATGGGAAGGATTTGGATATCACATCTCTTGCTATAGGAAGGGTCTCAGGATTGGAATGGGTATGAGTTGGATATTACTTTCTTTCTATAGGAAGGGTCTCATGTTTGGAATGGGAAGGAGTTGGATATCACATATGCTATAGTTAGTGTCTCAGGTTTGGAACGGGAAGGAGTTGGATATCACATCTCATGTTATAGGAAGGGTCTCAGGTTTGGTATAAGCATTGAGATATCACATCTCTGCTATCGGAAGCGGCTCAGGATTGGAATGGGAAGGAGTTGGATATCCCATCTCATGTTATAGGAAGAGTCTCTGGTTTGGTATTAGAATCATTGAGATATCACATCGCATGCTGTAGGAAGGGTCTAAGGATTGGAATGGGATGGACTTGGATATCACATCTCATGCTATAGGTAGGCTCTCAGGTTTGGTATAAGCATTGAGATATCACATCTCATGCTATAGGAAGGGTCTCAGGATTGGAATGGGAATGATTTGGATATCACATCTCATGCTATAGGAAGGGTCTCAGATTTGGTATAAGTATTGAGATATCACATCTCATGCTAAAGGAAGGGTCTCAGGATTGGAATGGGAAGGAGTTGTATATGACATCTCAGGCCATAGGAAGGGTCTCAGTTTGGTATAAGCATTGAGATATCACATCTCTGCTATCGGAAGGGTCTCAGGATTGGAATGGGAAGGAGTTGGATATCCCATCTCATCTTATAGGAAGGGTCTCAGGTTTGGTATTAGAAGCATAGAGATATCACATCTCATGCTATAGGAAGGGTCTCAGGATTGGAATGGGAAGGACTTGGATGTCACATCTCATGCTATAGGGAGGGTCTCAAATTTGATATTAGAAGCATTGAGATACCAAATCTCATGATATCGGAAGGGTCTCAGGATTGGAATGGGAAGGAGTTGGATACCACATCTCATGATAAAGGAAAGGTCTAAGGTTTGGAAGGGGACGGATTTGGATATCACATCTCATGTTATAGGACGGGTCTCAGGTTTGGTATTAGAAGCATTGAGATATCAAGTCTCATGGTATAAGAAGGGTCTCAGAATTGGAATGGGAAGGAGTTGGATATCACACCTCAAGCTATAGGAAGGGTCTCAGGATTGGAATGGGAAGGAGTTTGATATCACATCTCATGCCATAGTATGGGTCTCAGGTTTGGTAGAAGCATTGGGATATCACATCTCATGCTATCGGAAGGGTATCAGTATTGGATTTGGAAGAAGTTGGATATCCCATCTCATGCTATAGGAAGGGTCTCAGGTTGGAATGGGAAGGAGTTGGATATCACATTTCATGTTATAGGAAGGGTCTCAGGATTGGAATGGGAAGGACTTGGATATCATATCTCATGCTATAGGACGGGTCTCAGGTTTGTTATTAGAATCATTGAGATATCATATTGCATGCTGTAGGAAGGGTCTAAGGATTGGAATGGGAAGGACTTGGATATCACATCTCATGCTATAGATAGGCTCTTAGGTTTGGAAAGGGAAGGAGTTGGATATCACATTTCATATTAGAGGAAGGATCTCAGGTTTGGTATTAGAAGCATTGAGATATCACATCTCATGCTATAGGAAGGGTCTCAGGATTGGAATGGGAAGTAGTTGGATATCACATCTCATGCTATAGGAAGGGTCTCAGGTTTGGTATAAGCATTGAGGTATCACATCTCATGCTATAGGAAGGGTCTCAGGATTGTAATGGGAAGGATTTGGATATCACATCTTATGCTATAGGAAGGGTCTCAGGTTTGGTATAAGCATTGAGATATCACATCTCATGCTATAGGAAGGGTCTCAGGATTGGAATGGGAAGAAGTTGGATATCACATCTCATGCTATAGGAAGGGTCTCAGGTTTGGTATAAGCATTGAGATATCACATCTCATGCTATAGGAAGGGTCTCAGGGTTGGAATGGGAAGGAGTTGTATATGACATCTCATGCCATAGGAAGGGTGTCAGGTTTGGTATAAGCATTGAGATATCACATCACATGCTATAGGAAGGGTCTCAGGATTGGAATGGGAAGGACTTGGATATCACATCTCATGCTATAGGCAGGGTCTCAGGTTTGGAAAGGGAAGGAGATGGATATCACATTTCATGTTAGAGGTAGGATCTCAGGTTTGGTATTAGAGGCATTGAGATATCACATCTCATGCTATCAGAAGGGTCTCAGGATTGGAATGGGAAGGAGTTGGATATCACATTTCATGCTAAAGGGAGGGTCTCAGGTTTGGAAGGGGAAGGATTTGGAAA
Source organism: Ambystoma mexicanum (assembly GCF_040938575.1). Taxonomy (NCBI): domain Eukaryota; kingdom Metazoa; phylum Chordata; class Amphibia; order Caudata; family Ambystomatidae; genus Ambystoma; species Ambystoma mexicanum. The sequence continues at coordinate 348,433,870 of NC_090936.1, forward strand.
TCACATCTCATATTATAGGAAGGATCTCAGGTTTGGTATTAGAAGCATTGAGATATCACATCTCATGCTATCGGAAGGATCTCAGGTTTGGTATAAGAAGCATTGAGACATCACATCTCATGCTATAGGAAGGGTCTCAGGGTTGGAATGGGAAGGAGTTGGATATCACATCTCATCCAATAGGAAGGGTCTCAGGTTTGGAATGGGAAGGAATTGGATATCACATCTCATGTTATAGGAAGGATCTCAGGTTTGGTATTAGAAGCATTGAGATATCACATCTTATGCTATAGGAAGGGTCTCAGGATTGGAATGTGAAGGATTTGGATATCACATCTCATGCTAAAGGAAGGGTCTCAGGTTTGGTAGAAGCATTGAGATATCACATCTCTGCTATCGGAAGGGTCTCAGGATTGGATTGGGAAGGAGTTGGATATCCCTTCTCATGCTATAGGAAGGGTCTCAGGATTTGAATGGGAAGGAGTTGGATATCACATCTCATGTTATAGGAAGGGTTTCAGGATTGGAATGGGAAGGATTTGGATATCACATCTCTTGCTATAGGAAGGGTCTCAGGATTGGAATGGGTAGGAGTTGGATATTACTTTCTTGCTATAGGAAGGGTCTCATGTTTGGAATGGGAAGCAGTTGGATATCACATATGCTATAGTTAGTGTCTCAGGTTTGGAACGGGAAGGAGTTGGATATCACATCTCATGTTATAGGAAGGGTCTCAGGTTTGGTATAAGCATTGAGATATCACATCTCTGCTTTCGGAAGCGGCTCAGGATTGGAATGGGAAGGAGTTGGATATCCCATCTCATGTTATAGGAAGAGTCTCTGGTTTGGTATTAGAATCATTGAGATATCACATCGCATGCTGTAGGAAGGGTCTACGGATTGGAATGGGATGGACTTGGATATCACATCTCATGCTATAGGTAGGATCTCAGGTTTGGTATAAGCATTGAGATATCACATCTCATGCTATAGGAAGGGTCTCAGGATTGGAATGGGAAGGAATTGGATATCACATCTCATGCTATAGGAAGGGTCTCAGATTTGGTATAAGCATTGAGATATCACATCTCATGCTAAAGAAAGGGTCTCAGGATTGGAATGGGAAGGAGTTGTATATGACATCTCAGGCCATAGGAAGGGTCTCAGGTTTGGTATAAGCATTGAGATATCACATCTCTGCTATCGGAAGGGTCTCAGGATTGGAATGGGAAGGAGTTGGATATCCCATCTCATGTTATAGGAATGGTCTCAGGTTTGGTATTAGAAGCATAGAGATATCACATCTCATGCTATAGGAAGGGTCTCAGGATTGGAATGGGAAGGACTTGGATGTCACATCTCATGCTATAGGGAGGGTCTCAAGTTTGATATTAGAAGCATTGAGATAACAAATCTCATGATATCGGAAGGGTCTCAGGATTGGAATGGGAAGGAGTTGGATATCACATCTCATGATAAAGGAAGGGTCTAAGGTTTGGAAGGGGAAGGATTTGGATATCACATCTCATGTTATAGGACGGGTCTCAGGTTTGGTATTAGAAGCATTGAGATATCAAGTCTCATGGTATAAGAAGGGTCTCAGAATTGGAATGGGAAGCAGTTGGATATCACACCTCAAGCTATAGGAAGGGTCTCAGGATTGGAATGGGAAGGAGTTTGATATCACATCTCATGCCATAGTATGGGTCTCAGGTTTGGTAGAAGCATTGGGATATCAGATCTCATGCTATCGGAAGGGTATCAGTATTGGATTTGGAAGAAGTTGGATATCCCATCTCATGCTATAGGAAGGGTCTCAGGTTGGAATGGGAAGGAGTTGGATATCACATTTCATGTTATAGGAAGGGTCTCAGGATTGGAATGGGAAGGACTTGGATATCATATCTCATGCTATAGGAAGGCTCTCAGGTTTGGAAGGGGAAGGAGTTGGATATCACATCTCAAGCTATAGGAAGGGTCTCAGGATTGGAATGGGAAGGAGTTGGATATCACATCTCAAGCTATAGGAAGGGTCTCAGGTTTGGTATAAGCATTGAGATATCACATCTCATGCTATAGGAAGGGTCTCAGGATTGGAATGGGAAGGAGTTGGATATCACATCTCATGTTATAGGAAATACCTCAGGTTTGGTATTAGAAGCATTGAGACATCACATCTCATGTTATAGGAAGGGTCTCAGGATTGGAATGGGAAGAAGTTGGATATCACATCTCATGCTATAGGAAGGGTCTCAGGTTTGGTATAAGCATTGAGATATCACATCTCATGCTATAGGAAGGGTCTCAGGATTGGAATGGGAAGGAGTTGTATATGACATCTCATGCCATAGGAAGGGTCTCAGGTTTGGTATAAGCATTGAGATATCACATCACATGCTATAGGAAGGGTCTCAGGATTGGAATGGGAAGGACTTGGATATCACATCTCATGCTATAGGCAGGGCCTCAGGTTTGGAAAGGGAAGGAGATGGATATCACATTTCATGTTAGAGATAGGATCTCAGGTTTGGTATTAGAGGCATTGAGATATCACATCTTATGCTATCAGAAGGGTCTCAGGATTGGAATGGGAAGGAGTTGTATATCACATCTCATGCTAAATGGAGGGTCTCAGGTTTGGAAGGGGAAGGATTTGGAAATCACATCTCAAGTTATAGGAAGGATCTCAGGTTTGGTATTAGAAGCATTGAGATATCACATCTCATGCTATCGGAAGTATCTCAGGTTTGGTATTAGAGGCATTGAGATATCACATCTCATGCTATCATAAGGGTCTCAGGATTGGAATGGGAAGGAGTTGGATATCACATCTCATGTTATTGGAAGGATCTCAGGTTTGGTATTAGAAGCATTGAGACATCACATCTCATGCTATAGGAAGGGTCTCAGGATTGGAATGGGAAGGAGTTGGATATCACATCTCATGCTATAGGAAGGGTCTCAGATTTGGTATAAGCATTGAGATATCACATCTCATGCTATAGGAAGGGTCTCAGGATTGGATTGGGAAGGAGTTGTATATGACATCTCATGTTATAGGAAGGGTCTCAGGTTTGGTATTAGAAGCATTGAGATATCACATCTCATGCTATAGGAAGGGTCTCAGGATTGGAATGGGGAGGACTTGGATATCACATCTCATGCTATAGGGAGGGTCTCAAGTTTGATATTAGAAGCATTGAGATAACAAATCTCATGATATCGGAAGGGTCTCAGGATTGGAATGGGAAGGAGTTGAATATCACATCTCATGATAAAGGAAGGGTCTAAGGTTTGGAAGGGGAAAGATTTGGATATCACATCTCATGTTATAGGACGGGTCTCAGGTTTGGTATTAGAAGCATTGAGATATCAAGTCTCATGGCATAGGAAGGGTCTCAGAATTGGAATGGGAAGGAGTTGGATATCACATCTCAAGCTATAGGAAGAGTCTCAGGATTGGAATGGGAATGAGTCTGATATCACATCTCATGCCATAGTATGGGTCTCAGGTTTGGTAGAAGCATTGGGATATCACATCTCATGCTATTGGAAGGGTATCAGTATTGGATTTGGAAGGAGTTGGATATCCCATCTCATGCTATAGGAAGGGTCTCAGGTTGGAATGGGAAGGAGTTGGATATCACATTTCATGTTATAGGAAGGGTCTCAGGATTGGAATGGGAAGGACTTGGATATCATATCTCATGCTATAGGAAGGCTCTCAGGTTCGGAAGGGGAAGGAGTTGGATATCACATTTCATGTTAGAGGAAGGATCTCAGGTTTGGTATTAGAGGCCTTGAGATATCACATCTCATGCTATAAGAAGGGTCTCAGGATTGGAATGGGAAGGAGTTGGATATCACATCTCAAGCTTTAGGAAGGGTCTCAGGTTTGGTATAAGCATTGACATAGCACATCTCATGCTATAGGAAGGGTTTCAGGATTGGAATGGGAAGGAGTTGGATATCACATCTCATGTTATATGAAAGATCTCAGGTTTGGTATTAGAAGCATTGAGACATCACATCTCATGTTATAGGAAGGGTCTCAGGATTGGAATGGGAAGAAGTTGGATATCACATCTCATGCTATAGGAAGGGTCTCAGGTTTGGAAGGGGGAGGAGTTGGATATCCAATCTCATGTTATAGGACCGGTCTCAGGTTTGGTATTAGAAGCATTGCGATATCACATCGCATGCTGTAGGAAGGTTCTCAGGTTTGGTATTAGAAGCATTGAGACATCACATCTCATGCTATAGGAAGGGTCTCAGGATTGGAATGGGAAGGACTTGGATATCACATCTCATGCTATAGATAGGCTCTCAGGTTTGGAAAGTGAAGGAGTTGGATATCACATTTCCTGTTAGAGGAAGGATCTCAGGTTTGGTATTAGAGGCATTGAGATATCATCTCAGGCTATAGGAAGGGTCTCAGGATTTGTTATAAGCACTGAGATATCACATCTCATGCTATAGGAAGGGTCTCAGGATTGGAATGGAAGGAGTTGGATATCACATCTCATGCTATAGGAAGGGTCTCAGGATTGGAATGGGAAGGAGTTGGATATCACATCTCTGCTATCGAAAGGGTCTCAGGATTGGAATGGGAAGGAGTTGGATATCCCATCTCATGTTATAGGAAGAGTCTCAGGTTTGGTATTAGAAGCATTGAGATATCACATCTCATGCTATAGGAAGTGTCTCAGGATTGGAATGGGAAGGACTTGGGTATCACATCTCATGCTATAGGGAGGGTCTCAAGTTTGATATTAGAAGCATTGAGATATCACATCTCATGCTATAGGAAGGGTCTCAGGATTGGAATGGGAAGGAGTTGGATATCACATCTCATGCTATAGGAAGGGTCTCAGGTTTGGTATAAGCAGTGAGATATCACATCTCATGCTATAGGAAGTGTCTCAGGATTGGAATGGGAAGGAGTTGGATATCACATCTCATGTTATAGGAAGGGTCTCAGGTTTGGTATAAGCATTGAGATATCACATCTCTGCTATCGGAAGGGTCTCAGGATTGGAATGGGAAGGACTTGGATATCACATCTCATGCTATAGGGAGGGTCTCAAGTTTGATATTAGAAGCTTTGAGATATCACATATGATATCGGAAGGGTCTCAGGATTGGAATGGGAAGGAGTTGGATATCACATCTCATGATAAAGGAAGGGTCTAAGGTTTGGAAGGGGAAGGATTTGGATATCACATCTCATGTTATATTACGAGTCTCAGGTTTGGTATTAGAAGCATTGAGATATCAAGTCTCAGAGTATAGGAAGGGTCTCAGAATTGGAATGGGAAGGAGTTGGATATCACATCTCAAGCTATAGGAAGGGTCTCAGGATTGGAATGGGAAGGACTTGGATATCACATCTCATGCTATAGGAAGGCTCTCAGGTTTAGAAGGGGAAAGAGTTGGATATCACATTTCATGTTAGAGGTAGGATCTCAGGTTTGGTATTAGAGGCATTGAGATATCACATCTCATGCTATCAGAAAGGTCTCAGGAATGGAATGGGAAGGAGTTGGATATCACATCTCATGCTAAACGGAGGGTCTCAGGTTTGGAAGGGGAAGGATTTGGATATCACATCTCATGTTATAGGAAGGATCTCAGGTTTGGTATTAGAAGCATTGAGATATCACATCTCATGCTATCGGAAGGATCTCAGGTTTGGTATTAGAAGCATTGAGATATCACATCTCATGCTATCAGAAGGGTCTCAGGATTGGAATGGGAAGGAGTTGGATATCACATCTCATGCTAAAGGGAGGGTCTCAGGTTTGGAAGGGGAAGGATTTGGATATCACATCTCATGTTATAGGAAGGATCTCAGGTTTGGTATTAGAAGCATTGAGATATCACATCTCATGCTATCGGAAGGATCTCAGGTTTGGTATTAGAAGCATTGAGATATCACATCTCATGCTATCGGAAGGATCTCAGGTTTGGTATTAGAAGCATTGAGATATCACATCTCATGCTATCAGAAGGGTCTCAGGTTTGGAAGGGGAAGTATTTGGATATCACATCTCATGTTATCGGGAAGGATCTCACGTTTGGTATTAGAAGTATTGAGATATATCTCATGCTATAGGAAGGGTCTCAGGATTGGAATGGGAAAGAAATGGATATCACATCTCATGCTATAGGGAGTGTCTCAGGATTGGAATGGGAAGGACTTAGATATCACATATCATGCTATAGGGAGGGTCTCAGTTTTGATATTAGAAGCATTGAGATATCACATCTCATGCTATCGGAAGTGTCTCAGGATTGGAAAGGGAAGGAGCTGGTTATCACATCTCATGCTAAAGGAAGGGTGTCAGGTTTGGAACGGGAAGGATTTGGATATCACATCTCGTTATAGGAAGGGTCTCAGGTTTGGTAAAAGCATTGAGATATCACATCTCTGCTATCGGAAGTGTCTCAGGATTGGAATGGGAAGGAGTTGGATATCCCATCTCTTGTTATGGGACGGGTCTCAGGTTTGTTATTAGAATCATTTAGATATCATATTGCATGCTGTGGGAAGGGTCTAAGGGTTGGAATGGGAAGGACTTGGATATCACATCTCATGCTATAGATAGGCTCTTAGGTTTGGAAAGGGAAGGAGTTGGATATCACATTTCATGTTAGAGGAAGGATCTCAGGTTTGGTATTACAAGCATTGAGATATCACATCTCATGCTATAGGAAGGGTCTCAGTATTGGAATGGGAAGTAGTTGGATATCACATCTCATGCTATAGGAAGGGTCTCAGGTTTGGTATAAGCATTGAGATATCACATCTCATGCTATAGGACGGGTCTCAGGATTGGAATGGAAGGAGTTGGATATCACATCTCATGTTATAGGAAGGATCTCAGGTTTGGTATTAGAAGCATTGAGACATCACATCTCATGCTATAGGAAGGGTCTCAGGGTTGGAATGGGAAGGAGTTGGATATCACCTCTCATCCAATAGGAAGGGTCTCAGGTTTGGAATGGGAAGGAATTGGATATCACATCTTATGTTATAGGAAGGATCTCAGGTTTGGTATTAGAAGCATTGAGATACATCTCATGCTATAGGAAGGGTCTCAGGATTGGAATGTGAAGGATTTGGATATCACATCTCATGCTAAAGGAAGGGTCTCGGGTTTGGTAGAAGCATTGAGATATCACGTCTCTGCTATCGGAAGGGTCTCAGGATTGGATTGGGAAGGAGTTGGATATCCCTTTTCATGCTATAGGAAGGGTCTCAGGATTTGAATGGCAAGGAGTTGGATATCACATCTCATGCCATAGGAAGGGTCTCAGGTTTGGTATAAGCATTGAGATATCACATCTCTGCTATCGGAAGGGTCTCAGGATTGGATTGGGAAGGAGTTGGATATCCCTTCTCATGCTATAGGAAGTGTCTCAGGTTGGAATGGGAAGGAGTTGGATATCACATCTCATGTTATAGGAAGGGTCTCAGGATTGGAATGGGAAGGATTTGGATATCACATCTCTTGCTATAGGAAGGGTCTCAGGATTGGAATGGGTAGGAGGTGGATATTACTTTCTTGCTATAGGAAGGGTCTCATGTTTGGAATGGGAAGGAGTTGGATATCACATATGCTATAGTTAGTGTCTCAGGTTTGGAACGGGAAGGAGTTGGATATCACATCTCATGTTATAGGAAGGGTCTCAGGTTTGGTATAAGCATTGAGATATCACATCTCTGCTATCGGAAGCGGCTCAGGATTGGAATGGGAAGGAGTTGGATATCCCATCTCATGTTATAGTAAGAGTCTCTGGTTTGGTATTAGAATCATTGAGATATCACATCGCATGCTGTAGGAAGGGTCTAAGGATTGGAATGGGATGGACTTGGATATCACATCTCATGCTATAGGTAGGCTCTCAGGTTTGGTATAAGCATTGAGATATCACATCTCATGCTATAGGAAGGGTCTCAGGATTGGAATGGGAAGCAGTTGTATATGACATCTCAGGCCATAGGAAGGGTCTCAGGTTTGGTATAAGCATTGAGATATCACATCTCTGCTATCGGAAGGGTCTCAGGATTGGAATGGGAAGGAGTTGGATATCCCATCTCATGTTATAGGAAGGGTCTCAGGTTTGGTATTAGAAGCATAGAGATATCACATCTCATGCTATAGGAAAGGTCTCAGGATTGGAATGGGAAGGACTTGGATGTCACATGCTATAGGGAGGGTCTCAAGTTTGATATTAGAAGCATTGAGATAACAAATCTCATGATATCGGAAGGGTCTCAGGACTGAAATGGGAAGGAGTTGGATACCACATCTCATGATAAAGGAAGGGTCTAAGGTTTGGAAGGGGAAGGATTTGGATACCACATCTCATGTTATAGGACGGGTCTCAGGTTTGGTATTAGAAGCATTGAGATATCAAATCTCATGGTATAAGAAGGGTCTCAGAATTGGAATGGGAAGGAGTTGGATATCACACCTCAAGCTATAGGAAGGGTCTCAGGATTGGAATGGGAAGGAGTTTGATATCACATCTCATGCCATAGTATGGGTCTCAGGTTTGGTAGAAGCATTGGGATATCACATCTCATGCTATCGGAAGGGTATCAGTATTGGATTTGGAAGAAGTTGGATATCCCATCTCATGCTATAGGAAGGGTCTCAGGTTGGAATGGGAAGGAGTTGGATATCATATCTCATGCTATAGGACGGGTCTCAGGTTTGTTATTAGAATCATTGAGATATCATATTGCATGCTGTAGGAAGGGTCTAAGGATTGGAATGGGAAGGACTTGGATATCACATCTCATGCTATAGGAAGGCTCTCAGGTTTGGAAAGGGAAGGAGTTGGATATCACATTTCATGTTAGAGGTAGGATCTCAGGTTTGGTATTAGAGGCATTGAGATATCACATCTCATGCTATCAGAAGGGTCTCAGGCTTGGAATGGGAAGGAGTTGGATATCACGTCTCATGCTAAAGGGAGGGTCTCAGGTTTGGAAGGGGAAGGATTTGGATATCACATCTCATGTTATAGGAAGGGTCTCAGGATTGGAATGGGAAGGATTTTTATATCACATCTCTTGCTATAGGAAGGGTCTCAGGTTTTTTATTAGAAACATTGAGATATCACATCTCATGCTATAGGAAGGGTTTCAGGATTGGAATGGGAAGGAGTTGGATATCACATTTCATGTTAGAGGAAGGATCTCAGGTTTGGTATTAGAAGCATTGAGATATCACATCTCATGCTATAGGAAGGGTCTCAGGATTGGAATGGGAAGTAGTTGGATATCACATCTCATGCTATAGGATGGGTCTCAGGATTGGAATGGAAGGAGTTGGATATCACATCTCATGTTATAGGAAGGATCTCAGGTTTGGTATTAGAAGCATTGAGACATCACATCTCATGCTATAGGAAGGGTCTCAGGGTTGGAATGGGAAGGAGTTGGATATCACATCTCATCCAATAGGAAGGGTCTCAGGTTTGGAATGGGAAGGAATTGGATATCACATCTCATGTTATAGGAAGGATCTCAGGTTTGGTGTTAGAAGCATTGAGATATCACATCTCATGCTATAGGAAGGGACTCAGGATTGGAATGTGAAGGATTTGGATATCACATCTCATGCTAAAGGAAGGGTCTCAGGTTTGGTAGAAGCATTGAGATATCACGTCTCTGCTATCGGAAGGGTCTCAGGATTGGATTGGGAAGGAGTTGGATATCCCTTCTCATGCTATAGGAAGGGTCTCAGGATTTGAATGGGAAGGAGTTGGATATCACATCTCATGTTATAGGAAGGGTCTCAGGATTGGAATGGGAAGGATTTGGATATCACATCTCTTGCTATAGGAAGGGTCTCAGGATTGGAATGGGTAGGAGTTGGATATTACTTTCTTGCTATAGGAAGGGTCTCATGTTTGGAATGGGAAGTAGTTGGATATCACATATGCTTTAGTTAGTGTCTCAGGTTTGGAACGGAAAGGAGTTGGATATCACATCTCATGTTATAGGAAGGGTCTCAGGTTTGGTATAAGCATTGAGATATCACATCTCTGCTATCGGAAGCGGCTCAGGATTGGAATGGGAAGGAGTTGGATATCCCATCTCATGTTATAGGAAGAGTCTCTGGTTTGGTATTAGAATCATTGAGACATCACATCTCATGCTATAGGAAGGGTCTCAGGATTGGAATGGGAAGGAGTTGGATATCACATCTCATGTTATAGGAAGGATCTCAGGTTTGGTATTAGAAGCATTGAGACATCACATCTCATGCTATAGGAAGGGTCTCAGGATTGGAATGGGAAGGAGTTGGATATCACATCTCATGCTATAGGAAGGGTCTCACATTTGGTATAAGCATTGAGATATCACATCTCATGCTATAGGAAGGGTCTCAGGATTGGAATGGGAAGGAGTTGTATATGACATCTCAGGCCATAGGAAGGGTCTCAGGTTTGGTATAAGCATTGAGATATCACATCTTTGCTATTGGACGGGTCTCAGGATTGGAATGGGAAGGAATTGGATATCACATCTCATGTTATAGGAAGGATCTCAGGTTTGGTATTAGAAGCATTGAGATATCCCTTCTCATGCTATAGGAAGGGTCTCAGGATTGGAATGTGAAGGATTTGGATATCACATCTCATGCTAAAGGAAGGGTCTCAGGTTTGGTAGAAGCATTGAGATATCACGTCTCTGCTATCGGAAGGGTCTCAGGATTGGATTGGGAAGGAGTTGGAAATCCCTTCTCATGCTATAGGAAGGGTCTCAGGTTTGGTATAAGCATTGAGATATCACATCTCTGCTATCGGAAGGGTCTCAGGATTGGATTGGGAAGGAGTTGGATATCCCTTCTCATGCTATAGGAAGTGTCTCAGGTTGGAATGGGAAGGAGTTGGATATCACATCTCATGTTATAGGAAGGGTCTCAGGATTGGAATGGGAAGGATTTGGATATCACATCTCTTGCTATAGGAAGGGTCTCAGGATTGGAATGGGTAGGAGTTGGATATTACTTTCTTGCTATAGTAAGGGTCTCATGTTTGGAATGGGAAGGAGTTGGATATCACATATGCTATAGGTTGTGTCTCAGGTTTGGAACGGGAAGGAGTTGGATATCACATCTCATGTTATAGGAAGGGTCTCAGGTTTGGTATAAGCATTGAGATATCACATCTCTGCTATCGGAAGTGGCTCAGGATTGGAATGGGAAGGAGTTGGATATCCCATCTCATTTTATAGGACGAGTCTCTGGTTTGATATTAGAATCATTGAGATATCACATCGCATGCTGTAGGAAGGGTCTAAGGATTGGAATGGGATGGACTTGGATGTCACATCTCATGCTATAGGGAGGGTCTCAAGTTTGATATTAGAAGCATTGAGATAACAAATCTCATGATATCGGAAGGGTCTCAGGATTGGAATGGGAAGGAGTTGGATATCACATCTCATGATAAAGGAAGGGTCTAAGGTTTGGAAGGGGAAAGATTTGGATATCACATCTCGTGTTATAGGACGGGTCTCAGGTTTGGTATTAGAAGCATTGAGATATCAAGTCTCATGGCATAGGAAGGGTCTCAGAATTGGAATGTGAAGGAGTTGGATATCACATCTCAAGCTATAGGAAGAGTCTCAGGATTGGAATGGGAAGGAGTTTGATATCACATCTCATGCCATAGTATGGGTCTCAGGTTTGGTAGAAGCATTGGGATATCACATCTCATGCTATTGGAAGGGTATCAGTATTGGATTTGGAAGGAGTTGGATATCCCATCTCATGCTATAGGAAGGGTCTCAGGTTGGAATGGGAAGGAGTTGGATATCACATTTCATGTTATAGGAAGGGTCTCAGGATTGGAATGGGAAGGACTTGGATATCATATCTCATGCTATAGGAAGGCTCTCAGGTTTGGAAGGGGAAGGAGTTGGATATCACATTTCATGTTAGAGGAAGGATCTCAGGTTTGGTATTAGAGGCCTTGAGATATCACATCTCATGCTATAGGAAGGGTCTCAGGATTGGAATGGGAAGGAGTTGGATATCACATCTCAAGCTTTAGGAAGGGTCTCAGGTTTGGTATAAGCATTGAGATAGCACATCTCATGCTATAGGAAGGGTCTCAGGATTGGAATGGGAAGGAGTTGGATATCACATCTCATGTTATAGGAAGGATCTCAGGTTTGGTATTAGAAGCATTGAGACATCACATCTCATGCTATAGGAAGGGTCTCAGGATTGGAATGGGAAGGAGTTGGATTTCACATCTCATGCTATAGGAAGGGTCTCAGATTTGGTATAAGCATTGAGATATCACATCTCTGCTATCGGAAGGGTCTCAGGATTGGAATGGGAAGGAGTTGGATATCCGATCTCATGCTATAGGGAGGGTCTCAATTTTGATATTAGAAGCATTGAGATAACAAATCTCATGATATCGGAAGGGTCTCAGGATTGGAATGGGAAGGAGTTGGATATCACATCTCATGATAAAGGAAGGGTCTAAGGTTTGGAAGGGGAAAGATTTGGATATCGCATCTCATGTTATAGGACGGGTCTCAGGTTTGGTATTAGAAGCATTGAGATATCAAGTCTCATGGTATAGGACGGGTCTCAGAATTGGAATGGGAAGGAGTTGGATATCACATCTCAAGCTATAGGAAGAGTCTCAGGATTGGAATGGGAAGGAGTTTGATATCACATCTCATGCCATAGTATGGTTCTCAGGTTTGATAGAAGCATTGGGATATCACATCTCATGCTATTGGAAGGGTATCCGTATTGGATTTGGAAGGAGTTGGATATCCCATCTCATGCTATAGGAAGGGTCTCAGGTTGGAATGGGAAGGAGTTGGATATCACATGAAGGGTCTCAGGATTGGAATGGGAAGGACTTGGATATCATATCTCATGCTATAGGAAGGCTCTCAGGTTTGGAAGGAGAAGGAGTTGGATATCACATTTCATGTTAGAGGAAGGATCTCAGGTTTGGTATTAGAGGCCTTGAGATATCACATCTCATGCTATAGGAAGGGTCTCAGGTTGGAATGGGAAGGAGTTGGATATCACATCTCATGCTAAAGGGAGGGTCTCAGGTTTGGAAGGGGAAGGATTTGGATATCACATCTCATGTTATAGGAAGGATCTCAGGTTTGGTATTAGAAGCATTGAGATATCACATCTCATGCTATCGGAAGGATCTCAGGTTTGGTATTAGAAGCATTGAGATATCACATCTCATGCTATCAGAAGGGTCTCAGGATTGGAATGGGAAGGAGTTGGATATCACATCTCATGCTAAAGGGAGGGTCTCAGGTTTGGAAGGGGAAGGATTTGGATATCACATCTCATGTTATCGGAAGGATCTCACGTTTGGTATTAGAAGTATTGAGATATCATATCTCATGCTATAGGAAGGGTCTCAGGATTGGAATGGGAAGGACTTAGATATCACATATGCTATAGGGAGGGTCTCAGGATTGGAATGGGAAGGACTTAGATATCACATATCATGCTATAGGGAGGGTCTCAGTTTTGATATTAGAAGCATTGAGATATCACATCTCATGCTATCGGAAGTGTCTCAGGATTGGAATGGGAAGGAGCTGGATATCACATCTCATGCTAAAGGAAGGGTCTCAGGTTTGGAACGGGAAGGATTTGGATATCACATCTCATGTTATAGGAAGGGTCTCAGGTTTGGTATAAGCATTGAGATATCACATCTCTGCTATCGGAAGTGTCTCAGGATTGGAATGGGAAGGAGTTGGATATCCCATCTCATGTTATAGGACGGGTCTCAGGTTTGTTATTAGAATCATTGAGATATCATATTGCATGCTGTAGGAAGGGTCTAAGGGTTGGAATGGGAAGGACTTGGATATCACATCTCATGCTATAGATAGGCTCTTAGGTTTGGAAAGGGAAGGAGTTGGATATCACATTTCATGTTAGAGGAAGGATCTCAGGTTTGGTATTAGAAGCATTGAGATATCACATCTCATGCTATAGGAAGGGTCTCAGGATTGGAATGGGAAGTAGTTGGATATCACATCTCATGCTATAGGAAGGGTCTCAGGTTTGGTATAAGCATTGAGATATCACATCTCATGCTGTAGGACGGGTCTCAGGATTGGAATGGAAGGAGTTGGATATCACATCTCATGTTATAGGAAGGATCTCAGGTTTGGTATTAGAAGCATTGAGACATCACATCTCATGCTATAGGAAGAGTCTCAGGGTTGGAATGGGAAGGAGTTGGATATCACATCTCACCCAATAGGAAGGGTCTCAGGTTTGGAATGGGAAGGAATTGGATATCACATCTCATGTTATAGGAAGGATCTCAGGTTTGGTATTAGAAGCATTGAGATATCACATCTCATGCTATAGGAAGGGTCTCAGGATTGGAATGTGAAGGATTTGGATATCACATCTCATGCTAAAGGAAGGGTCTCAGGTTTGGTAGAAGCATTGAGATATCACGTCTCTGCTATCGGAAGGGTCTCAGGATTGGATTGGGAAGGAGTTGGATATCCCTTCTCATGCTATAGGAAGGGTCTCAGGATTTGAATGGCAAGGAGTTGGATATCACATCTCATGCCATAGGAAGGGTCTCAGGTTTGGTATAAGCATTGAGATATCACATCTCTGCTATCGGAAGGGTCTCAGGATTGGATTGGGAAGGAATTGGATATCCCTTCTCATGCTATAGGAAGTGTCTCAGGTTGGAATGGGAAGGAGTTGGATATCACATCTCATGTTATAGGAAGGGTCTCAGGATTGGAATGGGAAGGATTTGGATATCACATCTCTTGCTATAGGAAGGGTCTCAGGATTGGAATGGGTAGGAGTTGGATATTACTTTCTTGCTATAGGAAGGGTCTCATGTTTGGAATGGGAAGGAGTTGGATATCACATATGCTATAGTTAGAGTCTCAGGTTTGAAACGGGAAGGAGTTGGATATCACATCTCATGTTATAGGAAGGGTCTCAGGTTTGGTATAAGCATTGAGATATCACATCTCTGCTATCGGAAGCGGCTCAGGATTGGAATGGGAAGGAGTTAGATATCCCATCTCATGTTATAGTAAGAGTCTCTGGTTTGGTATTAGAATCATTGAGATATCACATCGCATGCTGTAGGAAGGGTCTAAGGATTGGAATGGGATGGACTTGGATATCACATCTCATGCTATAGGTAGGCTCTCAGGTTTGGTATAAGCATTGAGATATCACATCTCATGCTATAGGAAGGGTCTCAGGATTGGAATGAGAAGGATTTGGATATCACATCTCATGCTATAGGAAGGGTCTCAGATTTGGTATAAGCATTGAGATATCACATCTCATGCTAAAGGAAGGGTCTCAGGATTGGAATGGGAAGGAGTTGTATATGACATCTCAGGCCATAGGAAGGGTCTCAGGTTTGGTATAAGCATTGAGATATCACATCTCTGCTATCGGAAGGGTCTCAGGATTGGAATGGGAAGGAGTTGGATATCCCATCTCATGTTATAGGAAGGGTCTCAGGTTTGGTATTAGAAGCATAGAGATATCACATCTCAAGCTATAGGAAGGGTCTCAGGATTGAAATGGGAAGGAGTTGGATATCACACCTCAAGCTATAGGAAGGGTCTCAGGATTGGAATGGGAAGGAGTTTGATATCACATCTCATGCCATAGTATGGGTCTCAGGTTTGGTAGAAGCATTGGGATATCACATCCCATGCTATCGGAACGGTATCAGTATTGGATTTGGAAGAAGTTGGATATCCCATCTCTTGCTATAGGAAGGGTCTCAGGTTGGAATGGGAAGGAGTTGGATATCACATTTCATGTTATAGGAAGGGTCTCAGGATTGGAATGGGAAGGACTTGGATATCATATCTCATGCTATAGGATGGGTCTCAGGTTTGTTATTAGAATCATTGAGATATCATATTGCATGCTGTAGGAAGGGTCTAAGGATTGGAATGGGAAGGACTTGGATATCACATCTCATGCTATAGATAGGCTCTCAGGTTTGGAAAGGGAAGGAGTTGGATATCACATTTCATGTTAGAGGAAGGATCTCAGGTTTGGTATTAGAAGCATTGAGATATCACATCTCATGCTATAGGAAGGGTCTCAGGATTGGAATGGGAAGTAGTTGGATATCACATCTCATGCTATAGGAAGGGTCTCAGGTTTGGTATAAGCATTGAGATATCACATCTCATGCTATAGGACGGGTCTCAGGATTGGAATGGAAGGAGTTGGATATCACATCTCATGTTATAGGAAGGATCTCAGGTTTGGTATTAGAAGCATTGAGACATCACATCTCATGCTATAGGAAGGGTCTCAGGGTTGGAATGGGAAGGAG
Source organism: Ambystoma mexicanum (assembly GCF_040938575.1). Classification (NCBI taxonomy): domain Eukaryota; kingdom Metazoa; phylum Chordata; class Amphibia; order Caudata; family Ambystomatidae; genus Ambystoma; species Ambystoma mexicanum. The sequence continues at coordinate 348,450,253 of NC_090936.1, forward strand.
TTGGATATCGCATCTCATCCAATAGGAAGGGTCTCAGGTTTGGAATGGGAAGGAATTGGATATCACATCTCATGTTCTAGGAAGGATCTCAGGTTTGGTATTAGAAGCATTGAGATATCACATCTCATGCTATAGGAAGGGTCTCAGGATTGGAATGTGAAGGATTTGGATATCACATCACATGCTAAAGGAAGGGTCTCAGGTTTGGTAGAAGCATTGAGATATCAGATCTCTGCTATCGGAAGGGTCTCAGGATTGGATTGGGAAGGAGTTGGATATCCCTTCTCATGCTATAGGAAGGGTCTCAGGATTTGAATGGGAAGGAGTTGGATATCACATCTCATGTTATAGGAAGGGTCTCAGGATTGGAATGGGAAGGATTTGGATATCACATCTCTTGCTATAGGAAGGGTCTCAGGATTGGAATGGGTAGGAGTTGGATATTACATTCTTGCTATAGGAAGGGTCTCATGTTTGGAATGGGAAGCAGTTGGATATCACATATGCTATAGTTAGTGTCTCAGGTTTGGAACGGGAAGGAGTTGGATATCACATCTCATGTTATAGGAAGGGTCTCAGGTTTGGTATAAGCATTGAGATATCACATCTCTGCTATCGGAAGCGGCTCAGGATTGGAATGGGAAGGAGTTGGATATCCCATCTCATGTTATAGGAAGAGTCTCTGGTTTGGTATTAGAATCATTGAGATATCACATCGCATGCTGTAGGAAGGGTCTAAGGATTATAATGGGTTGGACTTGGATATCACATATCATGCTACAGGTAGGCTCTCAGGTTTGGTATAAGCATTGAGATATCACATCTCATGCTATAGGAAGGGTCTCAGGATTGGAATGGGAAGGAATTGGATATCACATCTCATGCTATAGGAAGGGTCTCAGATTTGGTATAAGCATTGAGATATCACATCTCATGCTAAAGGAAGGGTCTCAGGATTGGAATGGGAAGGTGTTGTATATGACATCTCAGGCCATAGGAAGGGTCTCAGGTTTGGTATAAGCATTGAGATATCACATCTCTACTATCGGAAGGGTCTCAGGATTGGAATGGGAAGGAGTTGGATATCCCATCTCATGTTATAGGAATGGTCTCAGGTTTGGTATTAGAAGCATAGAGATATCACATCTCATGCTATAGGAAGGGTCTCAGGGTTGGAATGGGAAGGACTTGGATGTCACATCTCATGCTATAGGGAGGGTCTCAAGTTTGATATTAGAAGCATTGAGATATCACATCTCATGCTATCAGAAGGGTCTCAGGATTGGAATGGGAAGGAGTTGTATATCACATCTCATGCTAAATGGAGGGTCTCAGGTTTGGAAGGGGAAGGATTTGGAAATCACATCTCATGTTATAGGAAGGATCTCAGGTTTGGTATTAGAAGCATTGAGATATCACATCTCATGCTATCGGAAGTATCTCAGGTTTGGTATTAGAGGCATTGAGATATCACATCTCATGCTATCATAAGGGTCTCAGGATTGGAATGGGAAGGAGTTGGATATCACATCTCATGTTATTGGAAGGATCTCAGGTTTGGTATTAGAAGCATTGAGACATCACATCTCATGCTATAGGAAGGGTCTCAGGATTGGAATGGGAAGGAGTTGGATATCACATCTCATGCTATAGGAAGGGTCTCAGATTTGGTATAAGCATTGAGATATCACATCTCATGCTATAGGAAGGGTCTCAGGATTGGATTGGGAAGGAGTTGTATATGACATCTCATGTTATAGGAAGGGTCTCAGGTTTGGTTTTAGAAGCATTGAGATATCACATCTCATGCTATAGGAAGGGTCTCAGGATTGGAATGGGGAGGACTTGGATGTCACATCTCATGCTATAGGGAGGGTCTCAAGTTTGATATTAGAAGCATTGAGATAACAAATCTCATGATATCGGAAGGGTCTCAGGATTGGAATGGGAAGGAGTTGGATATCACATCTCATGATAAAGGAAGGGTCTAAGGTTTGGAAGGGGAAAGATTTGAATATCACATCTCATGTTATAGGACGGGTCTTAGGTTTGGTATTAGAAGCATTGAGATATCAAGTCTCATGGCATAGGAAGGGTCTCAGAATTGGAATGGGAAGGAGTTGGATATCACATCTCAAGCTATAGGAAGAGTCTCAGGATTGGAATGGGAATGAGTTTGATATCACATCTCATGCCATAGTATGGGTCTCAGGTTTGGTAGAAGCATTGGGATATCACAATTCATGCTATTGGAAGTGTATCAGTATTGGATTTGGAAGGAGTTGGATATCCCATCTCATGCTATAGGAAGGGTCTCAGGTTGGAATGGGAAGGAGTTGGATATCACATTTCATGTTATAGGAAGGGTCTCAGTATTGGAATGGGAAGGACTTGGATATCATATCTCATGCTATAGGAAGGCTCTCAGGTTTGGAAGGGGAAGGAGTTGGATATCACATTTCATGTTAGAGGAAGGATCTCAGGTTTGGTATTAGAGGCCTTGAGATATCACATCTCATGCTATAGGAAGGGTCTCAGGATTGGAATGGGAAGGAGTTGGATATCACATCTCAAGCTTTAGGAAGGGTCTCAGGTTTGGTATAAGCATTGAGATAGCACATCTCATGCTATAGGAAGGGTCTCAGGATTGGAATGGGAAGGAGTTGGATATCACATTTCATGTTATAGGAAGGATCTCAGGTTTGGTATTAGAAGCATTGAGACATCACATCTCATGCTATAGGAAGGGTCTCAGATTTGGTATAAGCATTGAGATATCACATCTCATGCTAAAGGAAGGGTCTCAGGATTGGAATGGGAAGGAGTTGTATATGACATCTCAGGCCATAGGAAGGGTCTCAGATTTGGTATAAGCATTGAGATATCACATCTCTGCTATCGGAAGGGTCTCAGGATTGGAATGGGAAGGAGTTGGATGTCACATCTCATGCTATAGGGAGGGTATCAAGTTTGATATTAGAAGCATTGAGATAACAAATCTCATGATATCGGAAGGGTCTCAGGATTGGAATGGGAAGGAGTTGGATATCACATCTCATGATAAAGGAAGGGTCTAAGGTTTGGAAGGGGAAGGATTTGGATATCACATCTCATGTTATAGGACGGGTCTCAGGTTTGGTATTAGAAGCATTGAGATATCAAGTCTCATGGTATAAGAAGGGTCTCAGAATTGGAATGGGAAGGAGTTGGATATCACACCTCAAGCTATAGGAAGGGTCTCAGGATTGGAATGGGAAGGATTTTGATATCACATCTCATGCCATAGTATGGGTCTCAGGTTTGGTAGAAGCATTGGGATATCACATCTCATGCTATCGGAAGGGTATCAGTATTGAATTTGGAAGAAGTTGGATATCCCATCTCATGCTATAGGAAGGGTCTCAGGTTGGAATGGGAAGGAGTTGGATATCACATTTCATGTTATAGGAAGGGTCTCAGGATTGGAATGGGAAGGACTTGGATATCGTATCTCATGCTATAGGAAGGCTCTCAGGTTTGGAAGGGGAAGGATTTGGATATCACATTTCATGTTAGAGGAAGGATCTCAGGTTTGGTATTAGAGGCCTTGAGATATCACATCTCATGCTATAGGAAGGGTCTCAGGATTGGAATGGGAAGGAGTTGGATATCACATCTCAAGCTATAGGAAGGGTCTCAGGTTTGATATAAGCATTGAGATATCACATCTCATGCTATAGGAAGGGTCTCAGGATTGGAATGGGAAGGAGTTGGATATCACATCTCATGTTATAGGAAATAGCTCAGGTTTGGTATTAGAAGCATTGAGACATCACATCTCATGTTATAGGAAGGGTCTCAGGATTGGAATGGGAAGAAGTTGGATATCACATCTCATGCTATAGGAAGGGTCTCAGGTTTGGTATAAGCATTGAGATATCACATCTCATGCTATAGGAAGGGACTCAGGATTGGAATGGGAAGGAGTTGTATATGACATCTCATGCCATAGGAAGGGTCTCAGGTTTGGTATAAGCATTGAGATATCACATCACATGCTATAGGAAGGGTCTCAGGATTGGAATGGGAAGGACTTGGATATCACATCTCATGCTATAGGCAGGGCCTCAGGTTTGGAAAGGGAAGGAGATGGATATCACATTTCATGTTAGAGATAGGATCTCAGGTTTGGTATTAGAGGCATTGAGATATCACATCTCATGCTATCAGAAGGGTCTCAGGATTGGAATGGGAAGGAGTTGTATATCACATCTCATGCTAAATGGAGGGTCTCAGGTTTGGAAGGGGAAGGATTTGGAAATCACATCTCATGTTATAGGAAGGATCTCAGGTTTGGTATTAGAAGCATTGAGATATCACATCTCATGCTATCGGAAGTATCTCAGGTTTGGTATTAGAGGCATTGAGATATCACATCTCATGCTATCATAAGGGTCTCAGGATTGGAATGGGAAGGAGTTGGATATCACATCTCATGTTATTGGAAGGATCTCAGGTTTGGTATTAGAAGCATTGAGACATCACATCTCATGCTATAGGAAGGGTCTCAGGATTGGAATGGGAAGGAGTTGGATATCACATCTCATGCTATAGGAAGGGTCTCAGGATTGGATTGGGAAGGAGTTGTATATGACATCTCATGTTATAGGAAGGGTCTCAGGTTTGGTTTTAGAAGCATTGAGATATCACATCTTATGCTATAGGAAGGGTCTCAGGATTGGAATGGGGAGGACTTGGATGTCACATCTCATGCTATAGGGAGGGTCTCAAGTTTGATATTAGAAGCATTGAGATAACAAATCTCATGATATCGGAAGGGTCTCAGGATTGGAATGGGAAGGAGTTGGATATCACATCTCATGATAAAGGAAGGGTCTAAGGTTTGGAAGGGGAAAGATTTGGATATCACATCTCATGTTATAGGACGGGTCTCAGGTTTGGTATTAGAAGCATTGAGATATCAAGTCTCATGGCATAGGAAGGGTCTCAGAATTGGAATGGGAAGGAGTTGGATATCACATCTCAAGCTATAGGAAGAGTCTCAGGATTGGAATGGGAATGAGTTTGATATCACATCTCATGCCATAGTATGGGTCTCAGGTTTGGTAGAAGCATTGGGATATCACAATTCATGCTATTGGAAGTGTATCAGTATTCGATTTGGAAGGAGTTGGATATCCCATCTCATGCTATAGGAAGGGTCTCAGGTTGGAATGGGAAGGAGTTGGATATCACATTTCATGTTATAGGAAGGGTCTCAGGATTGGAATGGGAAGGACTTGGATATCATATCTCATGCTATAGGAAGGCCCTCAGGTTTGGAAGGGGAAGGAGTTGGATATCACATTTCATGTTAGAGGAAGGATCTCAGGTTTGGTATTAGAAGCATTGAGACATCACATCTCATGTTATAGGAAGGGTCTCAGGATTGGAATGGGAAGAAGTTGGATATCACATCTCATGCTATAGGAAGGGTCTCAGGTTTGGAAGGGGAAGGAGTTGGATATCCAATCTCATGTTATAGGACTGGTCTCAGGTTTGGTATTAGAAGCATTGAGATATCACATCGCATGCTGTAGGAAGGTTCTCAGGTTTGGTATTAGAAGCATTGAGACATCACATCTCATGCTATAGGAAGGGTCTCAGGATTGGAATGGGAAGGAGTTGGATATTACATCTCATGTTATAGGGAGGATCTCAGGTTTGGTATTAGAAGCATTGAGACATCACATCTCATGCTATAGGAAGGGTCTCAGGATTGGAATGGGAAGGAGTTGGATATCACATCTCATGCTATAGGAAGGGTCTCACATTTGGTATAAGCATTGAGATATCACATCTCATGCTATAGGAAGGGTCTCAGGATTGGATTGGGAAGGAGTTGTATATGACATCTCAGGCCATAGGAAGGGTCTCAGGATTGGTATAAGCATTGAGATATCACATCTCTGCTATCGGAAGGGTCTCAGGATTGGAATGGGAAGGAGTTGGATATCCCATCTCATGTTATAGGAAGGGTCTCAGGTTTGGTATTAGAAGCATTGAGATATCACATCTCATGCTATAGGAAGGGTCTCAGGATTGGAATGGGGAGGACTTGGATGTCACATCTCATGCTATAGGGAGGGTCTCAAGTTTGATATTAGAAGCATTGAGATAACAAATCTCATGATATCGGAAGGGTCTCAGGATTGGAATGGGAAGGAGTTGGATATCACATCTCATGATAAAGGAAGGGTCTAAGGTTTGGAAGGGGAAAGATTTGGATATCACATCTCATGTTATAGGACGGGTCTCAGGTTTGGTATTAGAAGCATTGAGATATCAAGTCTCATGGCATAGGAAGGGTCTCAGAATTGGAATGGGAAGGAGTTGGATATCACATCTCAAGCTATAGGAAGAGTCTCAGGATTGGAATGGGAATGAGTTTGATATCACATCTCATGCCATAGTATGGGTCTCAGGTTTGGTAGAAGCATTGGGATATCACAATTCATGCTATTGGAAGTGTATCAGTATTGGATTTGGAAGGAGTTGGATATCCCATCTCATGCTATAGGAAGGGTCTCAGGATGGAATGGGTAGGAGTTGGATATCACATTTCATGTTATAGGAAGGGTCTCAGGATTGGAATGGGAAGGACTTGGATATCATATCTCATGCTATAGGAAGGCTCTCAGGTGTGGAAGGGGAAGGAGTTGGATATCACATTTCATGTTAGAGGAAGGATCTCAGGTTTGGTATTAGAGGCCTTGAGATATCACATCTCATGCTATAGGAAGGGTCTCAGGATTGGAATGGGAAGGAGTTGGATATCACATCTCAAGCTTTAGGAAGGGTCTCAGGTTTGGTATAAGCATTGAGATAGGACATCTCATGCTATAGGAAGGGTCTCAGGATTGGAATGGGAAGGAGTTGGATATCACATCTCATGTTATAGGAAAGATCTCAGGTTTGGTATTAGAAGCATTGAGACATCACATCTCATGTTATAGGAAGGGTCTCAGGATTGGAATGGGAAGAAGTTGGATATCACATCTCATGCTATAGGAAGGGTCTCAGGTTTGGAAGGGGAAGGAGTTGGATATCCAATCTCATGTTATAGGACTGGTCTCAGGTTTGGTATTAGAAGCATTGAGATATCACATCGCATGCTGTAGGAAGGTTCTCAGGTTTGGTATTAGAAGCATTGAGACATCACATCTCATGCTATAGGAAGGGTCTCAGGATTGGAATGGGAAGGAGTTGGATATGACATCTCATGTTATAGGAAGGATCTCAGGTTTGGTATTAGAAGCATTGAGACATCACATCTCATGCTATAGGAAGGGGCTCAGGATTGGAATGGGAAGGAGTTGGATATCACATCTCATGCTATAGGAAGGGTCTCACATTTGGTATAAGCATTGAGATATCACATCTCATGCTATAGGAAGGGTCTCAGGATTGGATTGGGAAGGAGTTGTATATGACATCTCAGGCCATAGGAAGGGTCTCAGGATTGGTATAAGCATTGAGATATCACATCTCTGCTATCGGAAGGGTCTCAGGATTGGAATGGGAAGGAGTTGGATATCCCATCTCATGTTATAGGAAGGGTCTCAGGTTTGATATTAGAAGCATTGAGATATCACATCTCATGCTATAGGAAGGGTCTCAGGATTGGAATGGGGAGGACTTGGATGTCACATCTCATGCTATAGGGAGGGTCTCAAGTTTGATATTAGAAGCATTGAGATAACAAATCTCATGATATCGGAAGGGTCTCAGGATTGGAATGGGAAGGAGTTGGATATCACATCTCATGATAAAGGAAGGGTCTAAGGTTTGGAAGGGGAAAGATTTGGATATCAAATCTCATGTTATAGGACGGGTCTCAGGTTTGGTATTAGAAGCATTGAGATATCAAGTCTCATGGCATAGGAAGGGTCTCAGAATTTGAATGTGAAGGAGTTGGATATCACATCTCAAGCTATAGGAAGAGTCTCAGGATTGGAATGGGAAGGAGTTTGATATCACATCTCATGCCATAGTATGGGTCTCAGGTTTGGTAGAAGCATTGGGATATCACATCTCATGCTATTGGAAGGGTATCAGTATTGGATTTGGAAGGTGTTGGATATCCCATCTCATGCTATAGGAAGGGTCTCAGGTTGGAATGAGAAGGAGTTGGATATCACATTTCATGTTATAGGAAGGGTCTCAGGATTGGAATGGGAAGGACTTGGATATCATATCTCATGCTATAGGAAGGCTCTCAGGTTTGGAAGGGGAAGGAGTTGGATATCACATTTCATGTTAGAGGAAGGATCTCAGGTTTGGTATTAGAGGCCTTGAGATATCACATCTCATGCTATAGGAAGGGTCTCAGGATTGGAATGGGAAGGAGTTGGATATCACATCTCAAGCTTTAGGAAGGGTCTCAGGTTTGGTATAAGCATTGAGATAGCACATCTCATGCTATAGGAAGGGTCTCAGGATTGGAATGGGAAGGAGTTGGATATCACATCTCATGTTATAGGAAGGATCTCAGGTTTGGTATTAGAAGCATTGAGACATCACATCTCATGCTATAGGAAGGGTCTCAGGATTGGAATGGGAAGGAGTTGGATATCACATCTCATGCTATAGGAAGGGTCTCAGATTTGGTATAAGCATTGAGATATCACATCTCTGCTATCGGAAGGGTCTCAGGATTGGAATGGGAAGGAGTTGGATATCCCATCTCATGCTATAGGGAGGGTCTCAATTTTGATATTAGAAGCATTGAGATAACAAATCTCATGATATCGGAAGGGTCTCAGGATTGGAATGGGAAGGAGTTGGATATCACATCTCATGATAAAGGAAGGGTCTAAGGTTTGGAAGGGGAAAGATTTGGATATCACATCTCATGTTATAGGACGGGTCTCAGGTTTGGTATTAGAAGCATTGAGATATCAAGTCTCATGGTATAGGAAGGGTCTCAGAATTGGAATGGGAAGGAGTTGGATATCACATCTCAAGGTATAGGAAGAGTCTCAGGATTGGAATGGGAAGGAGTTTGATATCACATCTCATGCCATAGTATGTTTCTCAGGTTTGATAGAAGCATTGGGATATCACATCTCATGCTATTGAAAGGGTATCAGTATTGGATTTGGAAGGAGTTGGATATCCCATCTCATGCTATAGGAAGGGTCTCAGGTTGGAATGGGAAGGAATTGGATATCACATTTCATGTTATAGGAAGGGTCTCAGGATTGGAATGGGAAGGACTTGGATATCATATCTCATGCTATAGGAAGGCTCACAGGTTTGGAAGGAGAAGGAGTTGGATATCACATTTCATGTTAGAGGAAGGATCTCAGGTTTGGTATTAGAGGCCTTGAGATATCACATCTCATGCTATAGGAAGGGTCTCAGGTTGGAATGGGAAGGAGTTGGATATCACATTTCATGTTATAGGAAGGGTCTCAGGATTGGAATGGGAAGGAGTTGGATATCACATCTCAAGCTTTAGGAAGGGTCTCCGGTTTGGTATAAGCATTGAGATAGCACATCTCATGCTATAGGAAGGGTCTCAGGATTGGAATGGTAAGGAGTTGGATATCACATCTCATGTTATAGGAAAGATCTCAGGTTTGGTATTAGAAGCATTGAGACATCACATCTCATGTTATAGGAAGGGTCTCAGGATTGGAATGGGAAGAAGTTGGATATCACATCTCATGCTATAGGAAGGGTCTCAGGTTTGGAAGGGGAAGGAGTTGGATATCCAATCTCATGTTATAGGACTGGTCTCAGGTTTGGTATTAGAAGCATTGAGATATCACATCGCATGCTGTAGGAAGGTTCTCAGGTTTGGAATGGGGAGGAATTGGATATCACATCTCATGTCATAGGAAGGATCTCAGGTTTGGTATTAGAAGCATTGAGATATCACATCTCATGCTATAGGAATGGTCTCAGGATTGGAATGGGAAGGAGTTGGATATTACATTCCTGCTATAGGAAGGGTCTCATGTTTGGAATGGGAATGTGTTGGATATCACATATGCTATAGGAAGGGTCTCAGGTTTGGAACGGGAAGGAGTTGGATATCACATCTCATGTTATAGGAAGGGTCTCAGGTTTGGTATAAGCATTGAGATATCACATCTCTGCTATCGGAAGTGTCTCAGGATTGGAATGGGAAGGTGTTGGATATCCCATCTCATGTTATAGGACGGGTCTCAGGTTTGTTATTAGAATCATTGAGATATCATATTGCATGCTGTAGGCAGGGTCTAAGGATTGGAATGGGAAGGAGTTGGATATCCCATCTCATGTTATAGGAAGAGTCTCAAGTTTGGTATTAGAAGCATTTAGCTATCACATCTCATGCTATAGGAAGTGTCTCAGGATTGGAATGGGAAGGAGTTGAATATCACATTTCATGTTAGAGGAAGGATCTCAGGTTTGGTATTAGAGGCATTGAGATATCACATCTCATGCTATAGGAAGGGTCTCAGGATTGGAATGGGAAGGAGTTGGATATCACATCTCATGCTATAGGAAGGGTCTCAGGTTTGGTATAAGCATTGAGATATCACATCTCATGCTATAGGAAGGGTCTCAGGATTGGAATGGGAAGGAGTTGGATATCACATCTCATGTTATAGGAAGGATCTCAGGTTTGGTATTAGAAGCATTGAGACATCACATCTCATGCTATCGGAAGGGTCTCAGGATTGGAATGGGAAGGACTTGGATATCACATCTGTTAAGACGGATTTCTGAACTCTGTCCTGGTGGCGCAGAAGTTCAGAAGGCCAACCTAATTACTTGGAACAGGGTAACCTCTGGACAAGCCAGACCAATCAAGGTAGCGATCGCGGCGGTCAAGACTAGGTCTCAAGAGGGGTGAGGGTGACTGAAAGCCCGCAATGAGCACACAAAGCAAGAGCGCTTACAAACTACTCCAAACAGTTGTTATATCAAAAATAGATACACATTTATTTTAAGGCCTTTAAAACAATGACCGTAGCGAGAAAATCACAATATCACACTATTAAACCAACACATACCATATCAACACAATATATATACAAATACACAGTCGCAAGCGTTTAAAGCACGAAATATGTAGTCCACCTGAAAGGAAAGGAAAACAGGCAGTGCGATAACGCTTTAGACTCAGTTCGCCTTCAGAGGCACCTAACTAGATGGAAGTCCAAGCCCTGCGACGAGTGGAGCCTTGTGCTCAAAGTACCTGCCACGCCGGTGCCAACGGGCAAAAGGGGAAGCTCTTCGGAGGAAGTCAGGCAGTTCAGGTTAGTGCACAGCAGAAGGAGAACAGGTTCCGCAACTCAAGCGCAGCCTCCACAGCGGGCAGAAGCAGAGCGCGAGTACGGCTAAAAGGGTGCTGTTTTTACACAGCAGGGAAAAGCAATGGGATACTGCAGGAGGGCGACCAGATCCTAGCTAAACTACTCACCGGTCCCCGAAGCAAGCAGACCCAGGCTTCTCCACGTTAGTTTCAGCAGCTGGCAGGTTCAGAAGAGCAGGGAACGCCTCGTAGACGTGTAGAGCAAAAAGACGTCCCAATCGACGAAACCAGCACAGTTTGTTGCCGCAGCAGGACAACGGAGCGGCCGTGTGTATTCGAGCCAAATGTACACTCCTCCCTTCAGACTTGGGAACGCCAAGTGTACGAAGCGTGGGAGAGTGACCAGGACTCGAAATACAACACAACCTGGTGGCGGTTACAGAGCAGGACTCCCTTGTAAGCTGGTCAGTCAACTGGATGGCCCAGAGACACTTCCGAAGGCTTACTTGGCAGGAGTTGATGAAGTCGCCGGGAATAGCTGTTCCTGCTATTCCAAAGGTCGAAGCACCAGTACAGGCCTTCTGGTTCGATCCAAGGAGGAAAGGGTTTCACAGGACGACAGCAGTGCAAAGGAGGATTCCTTCAGCGGGTCACCAGCGATTCCTCGGTCCAGCCTCTTGGTTGCAGGATACTTGGCTCCTGTATTCCTTCGTTCGTGAGAACTCAGGAGATCGACATGGCAGTGGTGTTTCCAGCCCCCTCTTATCCACGGTTCCCTTCGCGCCAAAATGGAGGGGAGCCAATGGGAGATCCGCTCATCAACACACATACCATACGTGGACCAATCACGGACCACGGTGGTCCCAGGCATTCACACCACCCTAGACTCTCTGGCACCCAGGATGTGTATTGGGACCAGACATCCCAGCCCACACCCTGGAGGCACACAAAAGACATGTAGAAGCCCGCGAAAGCAACCACGTTTCGCGGGAAAGTACATGCCCAAATAAGGAAGGCCCCGGGTCGCTCGACCTGGGGAAGGTGAAGGGAGCAAGACGGTCAGTGGACAGGACAAAGGAGCCTCGTGGTCTGGCCATTTTGGGAGCCAGGCCACCATTTTGGGTTCAGTGCGAAAAACGTGCTCAGAACGCCAAAAGGAGCTCAAAATAAACAAAACGATCGCTGCCACCATTCCAGTCCTTGAATGACTTGCACCGATCAAAATACCATCCTAAAAGAGTATCTAGGGCCTGTAGAAGGCTAGAGACCCAAGAGAGCTGTAATTTAGCTTACAGTGCCCTCTTGTGTCATGTTGCACTAAAGCCGCAACACGATAAAAGAAACTACGGGAAACAGCGTTCCCCGGTACTGACTGTCTTAAGGGCATGTCAGTTTCCCCGTAAGAAAAGGAGCGAAAGCCCAGAGGAGTGCGGCAGAAGGCTGCACTTCTCTGGCAAAGTCAAGAACAAGGTGTAAAACAACAGCAAAAAGTTTAGGGGTTGCCACATGGAAGGAAAATTACCTACAATTACGAAATCTTTCCTAACACTCGCCCCTCCCAGACTATGGACAGGGGGAACTAATCCACCCCTGGATGAGTCTCTTGTTCAGGTCGGTAAAACATTCTGGACAACCCATCAGCATTGCTATGTTGGACACCTGGCCTATGCTCAATAGTGAAGTCGAAGCCTTGTAGACTTATGGACCACCTAAGCAACTTTGGATTCTCCCCCTTCATGTTCATTAGCCACTTTAACGGCTTATGGTCAGTCTGCACAGTGAAGTGGGTCCCATAGAGGTAGGGCCTCAGCTTCCTTAGGGCCCACACAACAGAGAAACATTCTTTCTCTACCGTGGACCATCTGAGCTCTCTGTCCTTAAGCTGGCGACTAATAAAACCGATAGGGTGTTCCTTACCCTTCTCATCTACTTGTGATAGTACAGCTCCTATCCCAGTGTCAGAGGCGTCCGTCTGCACGATAAAAGGTCTTTGATAATCCGGGGCCCTAAGGACAGGGGCCTGGCACAAGGAGTCTTTTAAGCCATTGAAGGCCTTCTCACACTCGTCGGTCCAAGTTACCTTCTTGGGTTTCTTCGGAGTTGTGAGGGCAGTCAGAGGAGCAGCTATGGTGCCATAGTCTGCCACAAAATTGCGGTAATACCCCGTGAGTCCTAAGAAGGCTCTCACTTGGGTTTGCGTAGTGGGGGTAGGCCAGTCTTGTACTGCTTGTACTTTACTGGGTAGAGGCTGTATCCTCCCTCCACCTACTTCATGTCCAAGGTAAACCACTGAGCCTTGTCCAATCTGGCATTTACTAGCCTTTATGGTCAAGTGGGCTTTCTGAAGAGCCTGGAGCACAATCCTGAGGTGTTTCACATGGTCTTCCCAGGTGGCACTGAAAACTGCTATATCGTCCAGATATGCAAGACAGAATTCGTCCAACCCATTCAACACATGATTCACAAGCCTCTGGAAAGTGGCAGGTGCATTCTTCAACCCGAACGGCATTACCCGGAATTGGTAAAGGCCGTCTGGAGTAGAAAATGCTGTCTTCTCCTTGGCATGTTCTGCTAAAGCTATTTGCCAATAGCCAGCAGTGAGGTCAAACGTGCTGAGGTACTCGGAGGCACCCAAAGTATCCACCAGCTCATCTGTTCGAGGCAAGGGGTGTGCATCTGTCTTGGTGACAGCATTCAGAGCCCTGTAATCCACGCAGAACCTCAATTCAGAAGTGCCTGCCTTTGGAACCAACACCACAGGACTGGACCAAGGACTACTAGAGGGTTCAATCACCCCAAGGTCTAACATCTTATTGACCTCAGTCTTAATATAAGACCGTACTTTGTCTGTCATCCTGTATCCCCTACTTTTGGTAGGTACACTGTCTCCTGTGTCAATGTTATGTTTGCACCAAGGTGTCAAACCAGGCGACTGTGAGAACAGGGGGGAAAACTGCCTAAGCAAACTTTTCACCTCAGCCTGCTGATCAGAAGTCAGGTGAGGGGCCACTCGGACACCCTCAATGGAGCTATCTGAAGGACCGCTCTGGAACAGGTCAGGGAGAGGTTCAGACTCCTCTTCCTCAACATCTGAAGCCAGTAGCAGTGCTGCGATTTCGACTCTTGGGACGAAAGCCTTCAGCCTATTCACGTGAAACACTTTTGGAGCCTGTCCAGGCCTTCCAAGGTCCACTAAATAGTTCACCTCACCCAGGGGCTCCACCACTGTGTAAGGGCCTGACCATTTGTCCTGTAAAGCTCGAGGCCTTATTGGATTCATGATCAGGACTTGCTGACCAGGTGTAAAGTTGATGAGGGAAGCTTTCTGGTCGTACCAATGTTTCACCAGCGCTTGCCCTGCCTTCAATTTATCACTAGCCAAGCCCATCAGAAGTACCATCCGTTTTCTGAGCCCTAGCACATAATCAACTACATTGGTGGTAACAGGGGGAGTGGGCATCTCCCATCCCTCTTTGACGATGGCTAAGGGTCCCCGTACGGGATGACCGAACAGAAGTTTGAAGGGGCTGAAGCCAACACCCTCCTGTGGTACCTCTCGGTAGGCAAACAGTAGGCATGGTAAAAGAAGATCCCATTTTCTTCTCTGGGGCTCCTCCAGAGCCCCAATCATGCTCTTTAACGTTCTGTTGAAACGTTCCACCAGACCATTGGTCTGGGGGTGGTATGCAGAAGAGAACTTGTAGGTGACCCCACATTCTTTCCACATAGCCTGCATATACTTCGACATAAAGTTGCTGCCACGATCTGACACAACTTCTTTAGGGAAGCCAACCCTAGTAAATATGCCGAGTAAAGCTTTTGCAACTGACTTGGCAGTTACAGTTTTCAATGGGATGGCCTTAGGATACCTGGTTGCATGGTCGACCAGCACCAGGATAAACCTATTGCCCGAGGATGTTTGCGGGTCAAGGGGACCAACGATGTCGATCCCTACCCTTTCAAATGGTACCCCCACAACTGGGAGCGGTACCAACGGAGCTTGGATTGTCGCGCCAACCTTACCAGACAACTGGCAGGAGGCACAACTCCTGCAGTGACTTTCTACTTGCACCCCCATCTTGGGCCAGTAGAAGTGCATGGATAACCTTTGCTTGGTCCTCTTCATACCAAGGTGACCAGCAAGGGGAACTTCATGCGCCAACTGCAGGAGGAAGGGCCTAACAGCAAGGGGAACCACCAACCTCCTATGGTCTCCTTCTGTAGACTCTGTGGGCTCACTATACAGGAGTCCACCTTCCCAATAAATCCTATGCTTCCCAGGAGGTTCACCCTCAAGCTGGGAGCAGGCCTGTCTCCTTAGGCCTTCCAGAGATGGGCACTCACGTTGGCCTTTACTGAATTCGTCCCTATCAGAACCTCCTTCAACTAACAAGTCTTTTAGTTCAGGATGATCGTTGGGGTCGAATACTTCAGGCATCGCCACCTCCTCGTCAGGCCCGGGCGATTGACCAACTTCCTCCACCGCAGTGGTAGGCGAGCTCGGGGGAATATTCTCTTTCCCTCGTTTTGACTTGTAGACTCCTTTCGCCTTGGGTTTCCCCTTCGGCTGGGGTGGCGTATTGGACTTGGCCAATGCTGCCCGTGCTTGAGACCGTGTGTAGGGTCTTTCGGCAGTGTCTCCTACGAGCCCTAAAGCTCTGAGATCATTACCTAACAAGACCTTTCCCGGGACGTTTCTCTGAATGCTCACTGGAATCCTGACTGCTGTACCATTTAAAGTAAGATTTACAGGTATTACTGGAAACATACGGAGGGGGCCGTCAGCCAACTTAGTGGGCATCAGAGTAGCTCTGGCAACTTCCTCTGAGTCTACCAAGGTAGAATCCACTACTGTGCGACTGCACCCACTATCCCTAAGAGCTGGAGTATCCACTCCATTGATCAGCACACTATCTTTAAAGTAGTGCTTGGTATTATCCGGAATCCTAGCATAAGCCTCTGCGACTTTAGGCTCCCAGGAACCCAGGGACACTAAAACTACCTCAGCCTCTATTCCACTGGGAAATGAGTCTGAGGAGAAGGATGCTCCTGTAATCTCTTCTTCCTCGTAGGAGGAGAAGGCCAGATTAGCGGAGTGGACCCCCAAAGGTCTAACCTTACAACGGGGATCCCCCTTCACGTGGTCAGTTGCTCCACAAGAAAAACAAGCCCCAGTGGGTCTGTTTACGTAGGGAGGCTTATTGTAACCAGAGTTCTGTTTCGGAGGCTGACCTCCACTACCCTGTGAGTTCTCTTGTGTCTTACCCTTGTTTTTCTTTTTGTGGCCCTTATGGGAAGAAGATTTAGCAGATTCCCCACCCTCCATATCTTTGGACTTTTTCCCTTCCTCCTGCTTACCAGGATGAGTTTTGTCCTTATGGGACACTCGATGTGACACCCATAAGTCTGCTGCAATGGCCAGCTTCTTAGGATCTATCTCCTTCGAATCGGCCAAATGCTGCTTAAGCTCTGGGGAAGAAGAAGCAAAAATGTGTTCCAGCATGACAAGATTTATCATGCCTTCGAAGGTAGAAACCTTATAACCTTCGACCCAGCCAGTTAAGTTTTTCAAGGATTCAGCGACATAAGATACCCAAGTACCACCTTCCTTTTTCTTATACTCTCGAAAACGCTTTAAATATTGGGCCGGAGTCTTCCCAAACTTTAAAATGAGAGTTTGCTTTAACATTGCGAAATCAGCTCGCTCAGCCTTCGACATTTCCATAATGGCACTACAGCCAGAATGGGGCAGTCTACTGAGCAACCACGCAATCTTATCAGCATTGTCAACTTCTTGAACTTCGCATGCATACTCAAACGCATTCAGCCAGTCCATAATGTCATTCCTTTCTTCATACACACTGAGCAGATCTTTCGGAAACCGTGGATGAGAGGAAGCCCCAGACCCATGTCCAGGACCCTTGGACCCATTTGCAACCTGAAGCTTGGCCAGTTCCAACTGGTGATCCCTGTCTTTTTGTTTTTCTGCCTGTTCGATTTTTAGTTTTGCTATGCTGAATTCAAGCTCCTGCTGCCTAAACCGCAGCTCTTGCTTCTTGAATTCAAGCATAGCATCCCCATCAACACTGGCAGAGGAAACATTAGACATCTCGTCCTCCCTGTCCTCGTGGTCGCGATGGATCAGTGCAGCGGCAGAACCGTCGGTTCTACCAGTGAGAGCAGCCCCACCACCTTCTGCACTGTCCTCAGAAGTTATAGCGTCAAGCTGCGCTTCTTGCCACGCCACGATTCTCTGGATCATTTCCAATTTTGTGCCTTGAGAGGAAACACCTCTCTCCGCACACATCTTTTTCAGCGTTTCTGATTTGGAAGCATTTAAAGTTAACAAGGTATTTGTTTCCATACTGTTTGATAGGACTATGGCCTTTTTAAAGTTATACTACAACAATTCACTACGTGTACTGGTTGGAATAACCTGAAATGCCTTAGTTCGAGCGCAACACTGGATACCTTCAGTCGTATCCCACCGCTGCCACCAATTTGTTAAGACGGATTTCTGAACTCTGTCCTGGTGGCGCAGAAGTTCAGAAGGCCAACCTAATTACTTGGAACAGGGTAACCTCTGGACAAGCCAGACCAATCAAGGTAGCGATCGCGGCGGTCAAGACTAGGTCTCAAGAGGGGTGAGGGTGACTGAAAGCCCGTAATGAGCACACAAAGCAAGAGCGCTTACAAACTACTCCAAACAGTTGTTATATCAAAAATAGATACACATTTATTTTAAGGCCTTTAAAACAATGACCGTAGCGAGAAAATCACAATATCACACTATTAAACCAACACATACCATATCAACACAATATATATACAAATACACAGTCGCAAGCGTTTAAAGCACGAAATATGTAGTCCACCTGAAAGGAAAGGAAAACAGGCAGTGCGATAACGCTTTAGACTCAGTTCGCCTTCAGAGGCACCTAACTAGATGGAAGTCCAAGCCCTGCGAAGAGTGGAGCCTTGTGCTCAAAGTACCTGCCACGCCGGTGCCAACGGGCAAAAGGGGAAGCTCTTCGGAGGAAGTCAGGCAGTTCAGGTTAGTGCACAGCAGAAGGAGAACAGGTTCCGCAACTCAAGCGCAACCTCCACAGCGGGCAGAAGCAGAGCGCGAGTACGGCCAAAAGGGTGCTGTTTTTACACAGCAGGGAAAAGCAATGGGATACTGCAGGAGGGCGACCAGATCCTAGCTAAACTACTCACCGGTCCCCGAAGCAAGCAGACCCAGGCTTCTCCACGTTAGTTTCAGCAGCTGGCAGGTTCAGAAGAGCAGGGAACGCCTCGTAGTCGTGTAGAGCAAAAAGACGTCCCAATCGACGAAACCAGCACAGTTTGTTGCCGCAGCAGGACAACGGAGCGGCCGTGTGTATTCGAGCCAAATGTACACTCCTCCCTTCAGACTTGGGAACGCCAAGTGTACGAAGCGTGGGAGAGTGACCAGGACTCGAAATACAACACAACCTGGCGGCGGTTACAGAGCAGGACTCCCTTGTAAGCTGGTCAGTCAACTGGATGGCCCAGAGACACTTCCAAAGGCTTACTTGGCAGGAGTTGATGAAGTCGCCGGGAATAGCTGTTCCTGCTATTCCAAAGGTCGAAGCACCAGTACAGGCCTTCTGGTTCGATCCAAGGAGGAAAGGGTTTCACAGGACGACAGCAGTGCAAAGGAGGATTCCTTCAGCGGGTCACCAGCGATTCCTCGGTCCAGCCTCTTGGTTGCAGGATACTTGGCTCCTGTATTCCTTCGTTCGTGAGAACTCAGGAGATCGACATGGCAGTGGTGTTTCCAGCCCCCTCTTATCCACGGTTCCCTTCGCGCCAAAACGGAGGGGAGCCAATGGGAGATCCGCTCATCAACACACATACCATACGTGGACCAATCACGGACCACGGTGGTCCCAGGCATTCACACCACCCTAGACTCTCTGGCACCCAGGATGTGTATTGGGACCAGACATCCCAGCCCACACCCTGGAGGCACACAAAAGACATGTAGAAGCCTGTGAAAGCAACCACGTTTCGCGGGAAAGTACATGCCCAAATAAGGAAGGCCCCGGGTCGCTCGACCTGGGGAAGGTGAAGGGAGCAAGACGGTCAGTGGACAGGACAAAGGAGCCTCGTGGTCTGGCCATTTTGGGAGCCAGGCCACCATTTTGGGTTCAGTGCGAAAAATGTGCTCAGAACGCCAAAAGGAGCTCAAAATAAACAAAACGATCGCTGCCACCATTCCAGTCCCTGAATGACTTGCACCGATCAAAATACCATCCTAAAAGAGTATCTAGGGCCTGTAGAAGGCTAGAGACCCAAGAGAGCTGTAACTTAGCTTACAGTGCCCTCTTGTGTCATGTTGCACTAAAGCCGCAACACGATAAAAGAAACTACGGGAAACAGCGTTCCCCGGTACTGACTGTTTTAAGGGCATGTCAGTTTCCCCGTAAGAAAAGGAGCGAAAGCCCAGAGGAGTGCGGCAGAAGGCTGCACTTCTCTGGCAAAGTCAAGAACAAGGTGTAAAACAACAGCAAAAAGTTTAGGGGTTGCCACATGGAAGGAAAATTACCTACAATTACGAAATCTTTCCTAACAACATCTCATGCTATAGGGAGGGTCTCAAGTTTGATATTAGAAGCATTGAGATATCATATCTCATGCTATAGGAAGGGTCTCAGGATTGGAATGGGAAGGAGTTGGATATCACATCTCATGCTATAGGAAGGGTCTCAGGTTTGGTATAAGCAGTGAGATATCACATCTCATGCTATAGGAAGTGTCTCAGGATTGGAATGGGAAGGAGTTGGATATCACATCTCATGTTATAGGAAGGATCTCAGGTTTGGTATAAGCATTGAGATATCACATCTCTACTATCGGAAGGGTCTCAGGATTGGAATGGGAAGGAGTTGGATATTCCCATCTCATGTTATAGGAAGGGTCTCAGGTTTGGTATTAGAAGCATTGAGATATCACATCTCATGCTATAGGAAGGGTCTCAGGATTGGAATGGGAAGGACTTGGATATCACATCTCATGCTATAAGGAGGGTCTCAAGTTTGATATTAGAAGCATTGAGATATCACATCTCATGATATCGGAAGGGTCTCAGGGATGGAATGGGAAGGAGTTGGATATCACATCTCATGATAAAGGAAGTGTCTAAGGTTTGGAAGGGGAAGGAGTTTGATATCACATCTCATGCCATAGTATGGGTCTCAGGTTTGGTAGAAGCATTGGGATATCACATCTCATGCTATCGGAAGGGTATTAGGATTGGATTTGGAAGGAGTTGGATATCCCATCTCATGCTATAGGAAGGGTCTCAGGTTGGAATGGGAAGGAGTTGGATATCACATCTCATGTTATAGGAAGGGTCTCAGGATTGGAATTAGAAGGACTTGGATATCACATCTCATGCTATAGGAAGGCTCTCAGGTTTGGAAGGGGAAAGAGTTGGATATCACATTTCATGTTAGAGGTAGGATCTCAGGTTTGGTATTAGAGGCATTGAGATATCACATCTCATGCTATCAGAAGAGTCTCAGGATTGGAATGGGAAGGAGTTGGATATCACATCTCATGCTAAAGGGAGGGTCTCAGGTTTGGAAGGGGAAGGATTTGGATATCACATCTCATGTTATAGGAAGGATCTCAGGTTTGGTATTAGAAGCATTGAGATATCACATCTCATGCTATCGGAAGGATCTCAGGTTTGGTATAGAAGCATTGAGATATCACATCTCGTGCTATCAGAAGGTTCTCAGGATTGGAATGGGAAGGAGTTGGATATCACATCTCATGCTAAAGGGAGGGTCTCAGGTTTGGAAGGGGAAGGATTTGGATATCACATCTCATGTTATCGGAAGGATCTCAGGTTTGGTATTAGAAGTATTGAGATATCACATCTCATGCTATAGGAAGGGTCTCAGGATTGGAATGGGAAGGAGTTGGTTATCACATCTCATGCTAAAGGAAGGGTCTCAGGTTTGGTAGAAGCATTGAGATATCACATCTCATGCTATAGGAAGGGTCTCAGGATTGGAATGGGAAGGACTTAGATATCACATATCATGCTATAGGGAGGGTCTCAGTTTTGATATTAGAAGCATTGAGATATCACATCTCATGCTATCAGAAGGGTCTCAGGATTGGAATGGGAAGGAGCTGGATATCACATTTCATGCTAAAGGAAGGGTCTCAGGTTTGGAACGGGAAGGAGTTGGATATCACATCTCATGTTATAGGAAGGGTCTCAGGTTTGGTATAAGCATTGAGATATCACATCTCTGCTATCGGAAGTGTCTCAGGATTGGAATGGGAAGAAGTTGGATATCACATCTCATGCTATAGGAAAGGTCTCAGGTTTGGAAGGGGAAGGAGTTGGATATCCAATCTCATGTTATAGGACTGGTCTCAGGTTTGGTATTAGAAGCATTGAGATATCACATCGCATGTTGTAGGAAGGTTCTCAGGTTTGGAATGGGGAGGAATTGGATATCACATCTCATGTCATAGGAAGGATCTCAGGTTTGGTATTAGAAGCATTGAGATATCACATCTCATGCTATAGGAATGGTCTCAGGATTGGAATGGGAAGGAGTTGGATATTACATTCCTGCTATAGGAAGGGTCTCATGTTTGGAATGGGAATGTGTTGGATATCACATATGCTATAGGAAGGGTCTCAGGTTTGGAACAGGAAGGATTTGGATATCACATCTCATGTTATAGGAAGGGTCTCAGGTTTGGTATAAGCATTGAGATATCACATCTCTGCTATCGGAAGTGTCTCAGGATTGGAATGGGAAGGAGTTGGATATCCCATCTCATGTTATAGGACGGGTCTCAGGTTTGTTATTAGAATCATTGAGATATCATATTGCATGCTGTAGGAAGGTTCTCAGGTTTGGAATGGGGAGGAATTGGATATCACTTCTCATGTCATAGGAAGGATCTCAGGTTTGGTATTAGAAGCATTGAGATATCACATCTCATGCTATAGGAATGGTCTCAGGATTGGAATGGGAAGGAGTTGGATATTACATTCCTGCTATAGGAAGGGTCTCATGTTTGGAATGGGAATGTGTTGGATATCACATATGCTATAGGAAGGGTCTCAGGTTTTGAACGGGAAGGAGTTGGATATCACATCTCATGTTATAGGAAGGGTCTCAGGTTTGGTATAAGCATTGAGATATCACATCTCTGCTATTGGAAGTGTCTCAGGATTGGAATGGGAAGGTGTTGGATATCCCATCTCATGTTATAGGACGGGTCTCAGGTTTGTTATTAGAATCATTGAGATATCATATTGCATGCTGTAGGAAGGGTCTAAGGATTGGAATGGGAAGGAGTTGGATATCCCATCTCATGTTATAAGAAGAGTCTCAAGTTTGGTATTAGAAGCATTTAGCTATCACATCTCATGCTATAGGAAGTGTCTCAGGATTGGAATGGGAAGGAGTTGGATATCACATTTCATGTTAGAGGAAGGATCTCAGGTTTGGTATTAGAGGCATTGAGATATCACATCTCATGCTATAGGAAGGGTCTCAGGATTGGAATGGGAAGGAGTTGGATATCACATCTCATGTTATAGGAAGGATCTCAGGTTTGGTATTAGAAGCATTGAGACATCACATCTCATGCTATCGGAAGGGTCTCAGGATTGGAATGGGAAGGACTTGGATATCACATCTCATGCTATAGGGAGGGTCTCAAGTTTGATATTAGAAGCATTGAGATATCATATCTCATGCTATAGGAAGGGTCTCAGGATTGGAATGGGAAGGAGTTGGATATCACATCTCATGCTATAGGAAGGGTCTCAGGTTTGGTATAAGCAGTGAGATATCACATCTCATGCTATAGGAAGTGTCTCAGGATTGGAATGGGAAGGAGTTGGATATCACATCTCATGTTATAGGAAGGGTCTCAGGTTTGGTATTAGAAGCATTGAGATATCACATCTCATGCTATAGGAAGGGTCTCAGGATTGGAATGGGAAGGACTTGGATATCACATCTCATGCTATAAGGAGGGTCTCAAGTTTGATATTAGAAGCATTGAGATATCACATCTCATGATATCGGAAGGGTCTCAGGGATGGAATGGGAAGGAGTTGGATATCACATCTCATGATAAAGGAAGTGTCTAAGGTTTGGAAGGGGAAGGAGTTTGATATCACATCTCATGCCATAGTATGGGTCTCAGGTTTGGTAGAAGCATTGGGATATCACATCTCATGCTATCGGAAGGGTATCAGGATTGGATTTGGAAGGAGTTGGATATCCCATCTCATGCTATAGGAAGGGTCTCAGGTTGGAATGGGAAGGAGTTGGATATCACATCTCATGTTATAGGAAGGGTCTCAGGATTGGAATTAGAAGGACTTGGATATCACATCTCATGCTATAGGAAGGCTCTCAGGTTTGGAAGGGGAAAGAGTTGGATATCACATTTCATGTTAGAGGTAGGATCTCAGGTTTGGTATTAGAGGCATTGAGATATCACATCTCATGCTATCAGAAGAGTCTCAGGATTGGAATGGGAAGGAGTTGGATATCACATCTCATGCTAAAGGGAGGGTCTCAGGTTTGGAAGGGGAAGGATTTGGATATCACATCTCATGTTAAGGAAGGATCTCAGGTTTGGTATTAGAAGCATTGAGATATCACATCTCATGCTATCAGAAGGTTCTCAGGATTGGAATGGGAAGGAGTTGGATATCACATCTCATGCTAAAGGGAGGGTCTCAGGTTTGGAAGGGGAAGGATTTGGATATCACATCTCATGTTATCGGAAGGATCTCAGGTTTGGTATTAGAAGTATTGAGATATCACATCTCATGCTATAGGAAGGGTCTCAGGATTGGAATGGGAAGGAGTTGGTTATCACATCTCATGCTAAAGGAAGGGTCTCAGGTTTGGTAGAAGCATTGAGATATCACATCTCATGCTATAGGAAGGGTCTCAGGATTGGAATGGGAAGGACTTAGATATCACATATCATGCTATAGGGAGGGTCTCAGTTTTGATATTAGAAGCATTGAGATATCACATCTCATGCTATCAGAAGGGTCTCAGGATTGGAATGGGAAGGAGCTGGATATCACATCTCATGCTAAAGGAAGGGTCTCAGGTTTGGAACGGGAAGGAGTTGGATATCACATCTCATGTTATAGGAAGGGTCTCAGGTTTGGTATAAGCATTGAGATATCACATCTCTGCTATCGGAAGTGTCTCAGGATTGGAATGGGAAGGACTTGGATATCACATCTCATGTTATAGGAAGGGTCTCAGGATTGGAATGGGAAGAAGTTGGATATCACATCTCATGCTATAGGAAGGGTCTCAGGTTTGGAAGGGGAAGGAGTTGGATATCCAATCTCATGTTATAGGACGGGTCTCAGGTTTGGTATTAGAAGCATTGAGATATCACATCGCATGCTGTAGGAAGGTTCTCAGGTTTGGAATGGGGAGGAATTGGATATCACATCTCATGTCATAGGAAGGATCTCAGGTTTGGTATTAGAAGCATTGAGATATCACATCTCATGCTATAGGAATGATCTCAGGATTGGAATGGGAAGGAGTTGGATATTACATTCCTGCTATAGGAAGGGTCTCATGTTTGGAATGGGAATGTGTTGGATACCACATATGCTATAGGAAGGGTCTCACGTTTGGAACGGGAAGGAGTTGGATATCACATCTCATGTTATAGGAAGGGTCTCAGGTTTGGTATAAGCATTGAGATATCACATCTCTGCTATCGGAAGTGTCTCAGGATTGGAATGGGAAGGTGTTGGATATCCCATCTCATGTTATAGGACGGGTCTCAGGTTTGTTATTAGAATCATTGAGATATCATATTGCATGCTGTAGGAAGGGTCTAAGGATTGGAATGGGAAGGAGTTGGATATCCCATCTCATGTTATAGGAAGAGTCTCAAGTTTGGTATTAGAAGCATTTAGCTATCACATCTCATGCTATAGGAAGTGTCTCAGGATTGGAATGGGAAGGAGTTGGATATCACATTTCATGTAAGAGGAAGGATCTCGGGTTTGGTATTAGAGGCATTGAGATATCACATCCCATGCTATAGGAAGGGTCTCAGGATTGGAATGGGAAGGAGTTGGATATCACATCTCATGCTATAGGAAGGGTCTCAGGTTTGGTATAAGCATTGAGATATCACATCTCATGCTATAGGAAGGGTCTCAGGATTGGAATGGGAAGGAGTTGGATATCACATCTCATGTTATAGGAAGGATCTCAGGTTTGGTATTAGAAGCATTGAGACATCACATCTCATGCTATCGGAAGGGTCTCAGGATTGGAATGGGAAGGTCTTGGATATCACATCTCATGCTATAGGGAGGGTATCAAGTTTGATATTAGAAGCATTGAGATATCATATCTCATGCT
This sequence comes from Ambystoma mexicanum, assembly GCF_040938575.1. Taxonomy (NCBI): domain Eukaryota; kingdom Metazoa; phylum Chordata; class Amphibia; order Caudata; family Ambystomatidae; genus Ambystoma; species Ambystoma mexicanum. The sequence goes on from NC_090936.1 coordinate 348,475,978, forward strand.
ATAGGAAGGGTCTCAGGATTGGAATGGGAAGGAGTTGGATATCACATCTCATGCTATAGGAAGGGTCTCAGGTTTGGTATAAGCAGTGAGATATCACATCTCATGCTATAGGAAGTGTCTCAGGATTGGAATGGGAAGGAGTTGGATATCACATCTCATGTTATAGGAAGGATCTCAGGTTTGGTATAAGCATTGAGATATCACATCTCTACTATCGGAAGGGTCTCAGGATTGGAATGGGAAGGAGTTGGATATTCCCATCTCATATTATAGGAAGGGTCTCAGGTTTGGTATTAGAAGCATTGAGATATCACATCTCATGCTATAGGAAGGGTCTCAGGATTGGAATGGGAAGGACTTGGATATCACATCTCATGCTATAAGGAGGGTCTCAAGTTTGATATTAGAAGCATTGAGATATCACATCTCATGATATCGGAAGGGTCTCAGGGATGGAATGGGAAGGAGTTGGATATCACATCTCATGATAAAGGAAGTGTCTAAGGTTTGGAAGGGGAAGGAGTTTGATATCACATCTCATGCCATAGTATGGGTCTCAGGTTTGGTAGAAGCATTGGGATATCACATCTCATGCTATCGGAAGGGTATCAGGATTGGATTTGGAAGGAGTTGGATATCCCATCTCATGCTATAGGAAGGGTCTCAGGTTGGAATGGGAAGGAGTTGGATATCACATCTCATGTTATAGGAAGGGTCTCAGGATTGGAATTAGAAGGACTTGGATATCACATCTCATGCTATAGGAAGGCTCTCAGGTTTGGAAGGGGAAAGAGTTGGATATCACATTTCATGTTAGAGGTAGGATCTCAGGTTTGGTATTAGAGGCATTGAGATATCACATCTCATGCTATCAGAAGAGTCTCAGGATTGGAATGGGAAGGAGTTGGATATCACATCTCATGCTAAAGGGAGGGTCTCAGGTTTGGAAGGGGAAGGATTTGGATATCACATCTCATGTTATAGGAAGGATCTCAGGTTTGGTATTAGAAGCATTGAGATATCACATCTCATGCTATCGGAAGGATCTCAGGTTTGGTATAGAAGCATTGAGATATCACATCTCATGCTATCAGAAGGTTCTCAGGATTGGAATGGGAAGGAGGTGGATATCACATCTCATGCCAAAGGGAGGGTCTCAGGTTTGGAAGGGGAAGGATTTGGACATCACATCTCATGTTATCGGAAGGATCTCAGGTTTGGTATTAGAAGTATTGAGATATCACATCTCATGCTATAGGAAGGGTCTCAGGATTGGAATGGGAAGGAGTTGGTTATCACATCTCATGCTAAAGGAAGGGTCTCAGGTTTGGTAGAAGCATTGAGATATCACATCTCATGCTATAGGAAGGGTCTCAGGATTGGAATGGGAAGGACTTAGATATCACATATCATGCTATAGGGAGGGTCTCAGTTTTGATATTAGAAGCATTGAGATATCACATCTCATGCTATCAGAAGGGTCTCAGGATTGGAATGGGAAGGAGCTGGATATCACATCTCATGCTAAAGGAAGGGTCTCAGGTTTGGAACGGGAAGGAGTTGGATATCACATCTCATGTTATAGGAAGGGTCTCAGGTTTGGTATAAGCATTGAGATATCACATCTCTGCTATCGGAAGTGTCTCAGGATTGGAATGGGAAGGACTTGGATATCACATCTCATGCTATAGATAGGCTCTCAGGTTTGGAAAGGGAAGGAGTTGGATATCACATTTCATGTTAGAGGAAGGATCTCAGGTTTGGTATTAGAGGCATTGAGATATCAGATCTCAGGCTATAGGAAGGGTCTCAGGATTGGAATGGGAAGGAGTTGGATATCACATCTCATGCTATAGGAAGGGTCTCAGGATTGGAATGGGAAGGAGTTGGATATCACATCTCATTCTAGAGGAAGGGTCTCAGGTTTGGTACAAGCATTGAGATATCACATCTCGTGCTATAGGAAGGGTCTCAGGATTGGAATGGGAAGGAGTTGTATATGACATCTCATGCCGTAGGAAGGGTCTCAGGTTTGGTATAAGCATTGAGATATCACATCTCTGCTATCAAAAGGGTCTTAGGATTGGAATGGGAAGGAGTTGGATATCCCATCTCATGTTATAGGAAGAGTCTCAGGTTTGGTATTAGAAGCATTGAGATATCCCATCTCATGATATAGGAAGGGTCTCAGGTTGGAATGGGAAGGAGTTGGATATCACATTTCATGTTATAGGAAGGGTCTCAGGATTGGAATGGGAAGGACTTGGATATCATATCCCATGCTATAGGAAGGCTCTCAGGTTTGGAAGGGGAAGGAGTTGGATATCACATCTCATGTTATAGGAAGGATCTCAGGTTTGGTATTAGAAGCATTGAGATATCACATCTCATGCTATAGGAAGGGTCTCAGGATTGGAATGGGAAGGAGTTGGATGTCACATCTCAAGCTATAGGAATGGTCTCAGGTTTGGTATAAGCATTGTGATATCACATCTCATGCTATAGGAAGGGTCTCAGGATTGGAATGGGAAGGAGTTGGATATCACATCTCATGTTATAGGAAAGATCTCAGGTTTGGTATTAGAAGCATTGAGACATCACATCTCATGTTATAGGAAGGGTCTCAGGATTGGAATGGGAAGAAGTTGGATATCACATCTCATGCTATAGGAAGGGTCTCAGGTTTGGTATAAGCATTGAGATATCACATCTCATGCTATAGGAAGGGTCTCAGGATTGGAATGGGAAGGAGTTGTATATGACATCTCATGCCATAGGAAGGGTCTCAGGTTTGGTATAAGCATTGAGATATCACATCACATGCTATAGGAAGGGTCTCAGGATTGGAATGGGAAGGACTTGGATATCACATCTCATGCTATAGGCAGGGTCTCAGGTTTGGAAAGGGAATGAGATGGATATCACATTTCATGTTAGAGGTAGGATCTCAGGTTTGGTATTAGAGGCATTGAGATATCACATCTCATGCTATCAGAAGGGTCTCAGGATTGGAATGGGAAGGAGTTGGATATCACATCTCATGCTAAAGGGATGGTCTCAGGTTTGGAAGGGGAAGGATTTGGAAATCACATCTCATGTTATAGGAAGGATCTCAGGTTTGGTATTAGAAGCATTGAGATATCACATCTCATGCTTTCATAAGGGTCTCAGGATTGGAATGGGAAGGAGTTGGATATCACATCTCATGTTATAGGAAGGATCTCAGGTTTGGTATTAGAAGCATTGAGACATCACATCTCATGCTATAGGAAGGGTCTCAGGATTGGAATGGGAAGGAGTTGGATATCACATCTCATGCTATAGGAAGGGTCTCAGATTTGGTATAAGCATTGAGATATCACATCTCATGCTATAGGAAGGGTCTCAGGATTGGAATGGGAAGGAGTTGTATATGACATCTCAGGCCATAGGAAGGGTCTCAGGTTTGGTATAAGCATTGAGATATCACATCTCTGCTATCGGAAGGGTCTCAGGATTGGAATGGGAAGGAATTGGATATCACATCTCATGTTATAGGAAGGATCTCAGGTTTGGTATTAGAAGCATTGAGATATCCCTTCTCATGCTGTAGGAAGGTTCTCAGGTTTGGAATGGGGAGGAATTGGATATCACATCTCATGTCATAGGAAGGATCTCAGGTTTGGTATTAGAAGCATTGAGATATCACATCTCATGCTATAGGAATGGTCTCAGGATTGGAATGGGAAGGCGTTGGATATTACATTCCTGCTATAGGAAGGGTCTCATGTTTGGAATGGGAATGTGTTGGATATCACATATGCTATAGGAAGGGTCTCAGGTTTGGAACGGGAAGGAGTTGGATATCACATCTCATGTTATAGGAAGGGTCTCAGGTTTGGTATAAGCATTGAGATATCACATCTCTGCTATCGGAAGTGTCTCAGGATTGGAATGGGAAGGTGTTGGATATCCCATCTCATGTTATAGGACGGGTCTCAGGTTTGTTATTAGAATCATTGAGATATCATATTGCATGCTGTAGGAAGGGTCTAAGGATTGGAATGGGAAGGAGTTGGATATCCCATCTCATGTTATAGGAAGAGTCTCAAGTTTGGTATTAGAAGCATTTAGCTATCACATCTCATGCTATAGGAAGTGTCTCAGGATTGGAATGGGAAGGAGTTGGATATCACATTTCATGTTAGAGGAAGGATCTCAGGTTTGGTATTAGAGGCATTGAGATATCACATCTCATGCTATAGGAAGGGTCTCAGGATTGGAATGGGAAGGAGTTGGATATCACATCTCATGCTATAGGAAGGGTCTCAGGTTTGGTATAAGCATTGAGATATCACATCTCATGCTATAGGAAGGGTCTCAGGATTGGAATGGGAAGGAGTTGGATATCACATCTCATGTTATAGGAAGGATCTCAGGTTTGGTATTAGAAGCATTGAGACATCACATCTCATGCTATCGGAAGGGTCTCAGGATTGGAATGGGAAGGACTTGGATATCACATCTCAAGCTATAGGGAGGGTCTCAAGTTTGATATTAGAAGCATTGAGATATCATATCTCATGCTATAGGAAGGGTCTCAGGATTGGAATGGGAAGGAGTTGGATATCACATCTCATGCTATAGGAAGGGTCTCAGGTTTGGTATAAGCAGTGAGATATCACATCTCATGCTATAGGAAGTGTCTCAGGATTGGAATGGGAAGGAGTTGGATATCACATCTCATGTTTTAGGAAGGATCTCAGGTTTGGTATAAGCATTGAGATATCACATCTCTACTATCGGAAGGGTCTCAGGATTGGAATGGGAAGGAGTTGGATATTCCCATCTCATGTTATAGGAAGGGTCTCAGGTTTGGTATTAGAAGCATTGAGATATCACATCTCATGCTATAGGAAGGGTCTCAGGATTGGAATGGGAAGGACTTGGATATCACATCTCATGCTATAAGGAGGGTCTCAAGTTTGATATTAGAAGCATTGAGATATCACATCTCATGATATCGGAAGGGTCTCAGGGATGGAATGGGAAGGAGTTGGATATCACATCTCATGCCATAGAATGGGTCTCAGGTTTGGTAGAAGCATTGGGATATCACATCTCATGCTATCGGAAGGGTATCAGGATTGGATTTGGAAGGAGTTGGATATCCCATCTCATGCTATAGGAAGGGTCTCAGGTTGGAATGGGAAGGAGTTGGATATCCCATCTCATGTTATAGGACGGGTCTCAGGTTTGTTATTAGAATCATTGAGATATCATATTGCATGCTGTAGGAAGGTTCTCAGGTTTGGAATGGGGAGGAATTGGATATCACTTCTCATGTCATAGGAAGGATCTCAGGTTTGGTATTAGAAGCATTGAGATATCACATCTCATGCTATAGGAATGGTCTCAGGATTGGAATGGGAAGGAGTTGGATATTACATTCCTGCTATAGGAAGGGTCTCATGTTTGGAATGGGAATGTGTTGGATATCACATATGCTATAGGAAGGGTCTCAGGTTTTGAACGGGAAGGAGTTGGATATCACATCTCATGTTATAGGAAGGGTCTCAGGTTTGGTATAAGCATTGAGATATCACATCTCTGCTATTGGAAGTGTCTCAGGATTGGAATGGGAAGGTGTTGGATATCCCATCTCATGTTATAGGACGGGTCTCAGGTTTGTTATTAGAATCATTGAGATATCATATTGCATGCTGTAGGAAGGGTCTAAGGATTGGAATGGGAAGGAGTTGGATATCCCATCTCATGTTATAGGAAGAGTCTCAAGTTTGGTATTAGAAGCATTTAGCTATCACATCTCATGCTATAGGAAGTGTCTCAGGATTGGAATGGGAAGGAGTTGGATATCACATTTCATGTTAGAGGAAGGATCTCAGGTTTGGTATTAGAGGCATTGAGATATCACATCTCATGCTATAGGAAGGGTCTCAGGATTGGAATGGGAAGGAGTTGGATATCACATCTCATGTTATAGGAAGGATCTCAGGTTTGGTATTAGAAGCATTGAGACATCACATCTCATGCTATCGGAAGGGTCTCAGGATTGGAATGGGAAGGACTTGGATATCACATCTCATGCTATAGGGAGGGTCTCAAGTTTGATATTAGAAGCATTGAGATATCATATCTCATGCTATAGGAAGGGTCTCAGGATTGGAATGGGAAGGAGTTGGATATCACATCTCATGCTATAGGAAGGGTCTCAGGTTTGGTATAAGCAGTGAGATATCACATCTCATGCTATAGGAAGTGTCTCAGGATTGGAATGGGAAGGAGTTGGATATCACATCTCATGTTATAGGAAGGGTCTCAGGTTTGGTATTAGAAGCATTGAGATATCACATCTCATGCTATAGGAAGGGTCTCAGGATTGGAATGGGAAGGACTTGGATATCACATCTCATGCTATAAGGAGGGTCTCAAGTTTGATATTAGAAGCATTGAGATATCACATCTCATGATATCGGAAGGGTCTCAGGGATGGAATGGGAAGGAGTTGGATATCACATCTCATGATAAAGGAAGTGTCTAAGGTTTGGAAGGGGAAGGAGTTTGATATCACATCTCATGCCATAGTATGGGTCTCAGGTTTGGTAGAAGCATTGGGATATCACATCTCATGCTATCGGAAGGGTATCAGGATTGGATTTGGAAGGAGTTGGATATCCCATCTCATGCTATAGGAAGGGTCTCAGGTTGGAATGGGAAGGAGTTGGATATCACATCTCATGTTATAGGAAGGGTCTCAGGATTGGAATTAGAAGGACTTGGATATCACATCTCATGCTATAGGAAGGCTCTCAGGTTTGGAAGGGGAAAGAGTTGGATATCACATTTCATGTTAGAGGTAGGATCTCAGGTTTGGTATTAGAGGCATTGAGATATCACATCTCATGCTATCAGAAGAGTCTCAGGATTGGAATGGGAAGGAGTTGGATATCACATCTCATGCTAAAGGGAGGGTCTCAGGTTTGGAAGGGGAAGGATTTGGATATCACATCTCATGTTAAGGAAGGATCTCAGGTTTGGTATTAGAAGCATTGAGATATCACATCTCATGCTATCAGAAGGTTCTCAGGATTGGAATGGGAAGGAGTTGGATATCACATCTCATGCTAAAGGGAGGGTCTCAGGTTTGGAAGGGGAAGGATTTGGATATCACATCTCATGTTATCGGAAGGATCTCAGGTTTGGTATTAGAAGTATTGAGATATCACATCTCATGCTATAGGAAGGGTCTCAGGATTGGAATGGGAAGGAGTTGGTTATCACATCTCATGCTAAAGGAAGGGTCTCAGGTTTGGTAGAAGCATTGAGATATCACATCTCATGCTATAGGAAGGGTCTCAGGATTGGAATGGGAAGGACTTAGATATCACATATCATGCTATAGGGAGGGTCTCAGTTTTGATATTAGAAGCATTGAGATATCACATCTCATGCTATCAGAAGGGTCTCAGGATTGGAATGGGAAGGAGCTGGATATCACATCTCATGCTAAAGGAAGGGTCTCAGGTTTGGAACGGGAAGGAGTTGGATATCACATCTCATGTTATAGGAAGGGTCTCAGGTTTGGTATAAGCATTGAGATATCACATCTCTGCTATCGGAAGTGTCTCAGGATTGGAATGGGAAGGACTTGGATATCACATCTCATGTTATAGGAAGGGTCTCAGGATTGGAATGGGAAGAAGTTGGATATCACATCTCATGCTATAGGAAGGGTCTCAGGTTTGGAAGGGGAAGGAGTTGGATATCCAATCTCATGTTATAGGACGGGTCTCAGGTTTGGTATTAGAAGCATTGAGATATCACATCGCATGCTGTAGGAAGGTTCTCAGGTTTGGAATGGGGAGGAATTGGATATCACATCTCATGTCATAGGAAGGATCTCAGGTTTGGTATTAGAAGCATTGAGATATCACATCTCATGCTATAGGAATGATCTCAGGATTGGAATGGGAAGGAGTTGGATATTACATTCCTGCTATAGGAAGGGTCTCATGTTTGGAATGGGAATGTGTTGGATACCACATATGCTATAGGAAGGGTCTCACGTTTGGAACGGGAAGGAGTTGGATATCACATCTCATGTTATAGGAAGGGTCTCAGGTTTGGTATAAGCATTGAGATATCACATCTCTGCTATCGGAAGTGTCTCAGGATTGGAATGGGAAGGTGTTGGATATCCCATCTCATGTTATAGGACGGGTCTCAGGTTTGTTATTAGAATCATTGAGATATCATATTGCATGCTGTAGGAAGGGTCTAAGGATTGGAATGGGAAGGAGTTGGATATCCCATCTCATGTTATAGGAAGAGTCTCAAGTTTGGTATTAGAAGCATTTAGCTATCACATCTCATGCTATAGGAAGTGTCTCAGGATTGGAATGGGAAGGAGTTGGATATCACATTTCATGTAAGAGGAAGGATCTCGGGTTTGGTATTAGAGGCATTGAGATATCACATCCCATGCTATAGGAAGGGTCTCAGGATTGGAATGGGAAGGAGTTGGATATCACATCTCATGCTATAGGAAGGGTCTCAGGTTTGGTATAAGCATTGAGATATCACATCTCATGCTATAGGAAGGGTCTCAGGATTGGAATGGGAAGGAGTTGGATATCACATCTCATGTTATAGGAAGGATCTCAGGTTTGGTATTAGAAGCATTGAGACATCACATCTCATGCTATCGGAAGGGTCTCAGGATTGGAATGGGAAGGTCTTGGATATCACATCTCATGCTATAGGGAGGGTATCAAGTTTGATATTAGAAGCATTGAGATATCATATCTCATGCTATAGGAAGGGTCTCAGGATTGGAATGGGAAGGAGTTGGATATCACATCTCATGCTATAGGAAGGGTCTCAGGTTTGGTATAAGCAGTGAGATATCACATCTCATGCTATAGGAAGTGTCTCAGGATTGGAATGGGAAGGAGTTGGATATCACATCTCATGTTATAGGAAGGATCTCAGGTTTGGTATAAGCATTGAGATATCACATCTCTACTATCGGAAGGGTCTCAGGATTGGAATGGGAAGGAGTTGGATATTCCCATCTCATATTATAGGAAGGGTCTCAGGTTTGGTATTAGAAGCATTGAGATATCACATCTCATGCTATAGGAAGGGTCTCAGGATTGGAATGGGAAGGACTTGGATATCACATCTCATGCTATAAGGAGGGTCTCAAGTTTGATATTAGAAGCATTGAGATATCACATCTCATGATATCGGAAGGGTCTCAGGGATGGAATGGGAAGGAGTTGGATATCACATCTCATGATAAAGGAAGTGTCTAAGGTTTGGAAGGGGAAGGAGTTTGATATCACATCTCATGCCATAGTATGGGTCTCAGGTTTGGTAGAAGCATTGGGATATCACATCTCATGCTATCGGAAGGGTATCAGGATTGGATTTGGAAGGAGTTGGATATCCCATCTCATGCTATAGGAAGGGTCTCAGGTTGGAATGGGAAGGAGTTGGATATCACATCTCATGTTATAGGAAGGGTCTCAGGATTGGAATTAGAAGGACTTGGATATCACATCTCATGCTATAGGAAGGCTCTCAGGTTTGGAAGGGGAAAGAGTTGGATATCACATTTCATGTTAGAGGTAGGATCTCAGGTTTGGTATTAGAGGCATTGAGATATCACATCTCATGCTATCAGAAGAGTCTCAGGATTGGAATGGGAAGGAGTTGGATATCACATCTCATGCTAAAGGGAGGGTCTCAGGTTTGGAAGGGGAAGGATTTGGATATCACATCTCATGTTATAGGAAGGATCTCAGGTTTGGTATTAGAAGCATTGAGATATCACATCTCATGCTATCGGAAGGATCTCAGGTTTGGTATAGAAGCATTGAGATATCACATCTCATGCTATCAGAAGGTTCTCAGGATTGGAATGGGAAGGAGGTGGATATCACATCTCATGCCAAAGGGAGGGTCTCAGGTTTGGAAGGGGAAGGATTTGGACATCACATCTCATGTTATCGGAAGGATCTCAGGTTTGGTATTAGAAGTATTGAGATATCACATCTCATGCTATAGGAAGGGTCTCAGGATTGGAATGGGAAGGAGTTGGTTATCACATCTCATGCTAAAGGAAGGGTCTCAGGTTTGGTAGAAGCATTGAGATATCACATCTCATGCTATAGGAAGGGTCTCAGGATTGGAATGGGAAGGACTTAGATATCACATATCATGCTATAGGGAGGGTCTCAGTTTTGATATTAGAAGCATTGAGATATCACATCTCATGCTATCAGAAGGGTCTCAGGATTGGAATGGGAAGGAGCTGGATATCACATCTCATGCTAAAGGAAGGGTCTCAGGTTTGGAACGGGAAGGAGTTGGATATCACATCTCATGTTATAGGAAGGGTCTCAGGTTTGGTATAAGCATTGAGATATCACATCTCTGCTATCGGAAGTGTCTCAGGATTGGAATGGGAAGGACTTGGATATCACATCTCATGCTATAGATAGGCTCTCAGGTTTGGAAAGGGAAGGAGTTGGATATCACATTTCATGTTAGAGGAAGGATCTCAGGTTTGGTATTAGAGGCATTGAGATATCAGATCTCAGGCTATAGGAAGGGTCTCAGGATTGGAATGGGAAGGAGTTGGATATCACATCTCATGCTATAGGAAGGGTCTCAGGATTGGAATGGGAAGGAGTTGGATATCACATCTCATTCTAGAGGAAGGGTCTCAGGTTTGGTACAAGCATTGAGATATCACATCTCGTGCTATAGGAAGGGTCTCAGGATTGGAATGGGAAGGAGTTGTATATGACATCTCATGCCGTAGGAAGGGTCTCAGGTTTGGTATAAGCATTGAGATATCACATCTCTGCTATCAAAAGGGTCTTAGGATTGGAATGGGAAGGAGTTGGATATCCCATCTCATGTTATAGGAAGAGTCTCAGGTTTGGTATTAGAAGCATTGAGATATCCCATCTCATGATATAGGAAGGGTCTCAGGTTGGAATGGGAAGGAGTTGGATATCACATTTCATGTTATAGGAAGGGTCTCAGGATTGGAATGGGAAGGACTTGGATATCATATCCCATGCTATAGGAAGGCTCTCAGGTTTGGAAGGGGAAGGAGTTGGATATCACATCTCATGTTATAGGAAGGATCTCAGGTTTGGTATTAGAAGCATTGAGATATCACATCTCATGCTATAGGAAGGGTCTCAGGATTGGAATGGGAAGGAGTTGGATGTCACATCTCAAGCTATAGGAATGGTCTCAGGTTTGGTATAAGCATTGTGATATCACATCTCATGCTATAGGAAGGGTCTCAGGATTGGAATGGGAAGGAGTTGGATATCACATCTCATGTTATAGGAAAGATCTCAGGTTTGGTATTAGAAGCATTGAGACATCACATCTCATGTTATAGGAAGGGTCTCAGGATTGGAATGGGAAGAAGTTGGATATCACATCTCATGCTATAGGAAGGGTCTCAGGTTTGGTATAAGCATTGAGATATCACATCTCATGCTATAGGAAGGGTCTCAGGATTGGAATGGGAAGGAGTTGTATATGACATCTCATGCCATAGGAAGGGTCTCAGGTTTGGTATAAGCATTGAGATATCACATCACATGCTATAGGAAGGGTCTCAGGATTGGAATGGGAAGGACTTGGATATCACATCTCATGCTATAGGCAGGGTCTCAGGTTTGGAAAGGGAATGAGATGGATATCACATTTCATGTTAGAGGTAGGATCTCAGGTTTGGTATTAGAGGCATTGAGATATCACATCTCATGCTATCAGAAGGGTCTCAGGATTGGAATGGGAAGGAGTTGGATATCACATCTCATGCTAAAGGGATGGTCTCAGGTTTGGAAGGGGAAGGATTTGGAAATCACATCTCATGTTATAGGAAGGATCTCAGGTTTGGTATTAGAAGCATTGAGATATCACATCTCATGCTTTCATAAGGGTCTCAGGATTGGAATGGGAAGGAGTTGGATATCACATCTCATGTTATAGGAAGGATCTCAGGTTTGGTATTAGAAGCATTGAGACATCACATCTCATGCTATAGGAAGGGTCTCAGGATTGGAATGGGAAGGAGTTGGATATCACATCTCATGCTATAGGAAGGGTCTCAGATTTGGTATAAGCATTGAGATATCACATCTCATGCTATAGGAAGGGTCTCAGGATTGGAATGGGAAGGAGTTGTATATGACATCTCAGGCCATAGGAAGGGTCTCAGGTTTGGTATAAGCATTGAGATATCACATCTCTGCTATCGGAAGGGTCTCAGGATTGGAATGGGAAGGAATTGGATATCACATCTCATGTTATAGGAAGGATCTCAGGTTTGGTATTAGAAGCATTGAGATATCCCTTCTCATGCTGTAGGAAGGTTCTCAGGTTTGGAATGGGGAGGAATTGGATATCACATCTCATGTCATAGGAAGGATCTCAGGTTTGGTATTAGAAGCATTGAGATATCACATCTCATGCTATAGGAATGGTCTCAGGATTGGAATGGGAAGGCGTTGGATATTACATTCCTGCTATAGGAAGGGTCTCATGTTTGGAATGGGAATGTGTTGGATATCACATATGCTATAGGAAGGGTCTCAGGTTTGGAACGGGAAGGAGTTGGATATCACATCTCATGTTATAGGAAGGGTCTCAGGTTTGGTATAAGCATTGAGATATCACATCTCTGCTATCGGAAGTGTCTCAGGATTGGAATGGGAAGGTGTTGGATATCCCATCTCATGTTATAGGACGGGTCTCAGGTTTGTTATTAGAATCATTGAGATATCATATTGCATGCTGTAGGAAGGGTCTAAGGATTGGAATGGGAAGGAGTTGGATATCCCATCTCATGTTATAGGAAGAGTCTCAAGTTTGGTATTAGAAGCATTTAGCTATCACATCTCATGCTATAGGAAGTGTCTCAGGATTGGAATGGGAAGGAGTTGGATATCACATTTCATGTTAGAGGAAGGATCTCAGGTTTGGTATTAGAGGCATTGAGATATCACATCTCATGCTATAGGAAGGGTCTCAGGATTGGAATGGGAAGGAGTTGGATATCACATCTCATGCTATAGGAAGGGTCTCAGGTTTGGTATAAGCATTGAGATATCACATCTCATGCTATAGGAAGGGTCTCAGGATTGGAATGGGAAGGAGTTGGATATCACATCTCATGTTATAGGAAGGATCTCAGGTTTGGTATTAGAAGCATTGAGACATCACATCTCATGCTATCGGAAGGGTCTCAGGATTGGAATGGGAAGGACTTGGATATCACATCTCAAGCTATAGGGAGGGTCTCAAGTTTGATATTAGAAGCATTGAGATATCATATCTCATGCTATAGGAAGGGTCTCAGGATTGGAATGGGAAGGAGTTGGATATCACATCTCATGCTATAGGAAGGGTCTCAGGTTTGGTATAAGCAGTGAGATATCACATCTCATGCTATAGGAAGTGTCTCAGGATTGGAATGGGAAGGAGTTGGATATCACATCTCATGTTTTAGGAAGGATCTCAGGTTTGGTATAAGCATTGAGATATCACATCTCTACTATCGGAAGGGTCTCAGGATTGGAATGGGAAGGAGTTGGATATTCCCATCTCATGTTATAGGAAGGGTCTCAGGTTTGGTATTAGAAGCATTGAGATATCACATCTCATGCTATAGGAAGGGTCTCAGGATTGGAATGGGAAGGACTTGGATATCACATCTCATGCTATAAGGAGGGTCTCAAGTTTGATATTAGAAGCATTGAGATATCACATCTCATGATATCGGAAGGGTCTCAGGGATGGAATGGGAAGGAGTTGGATATCACATCTCATGCCATAGAATGGGTCTCAGGTTTGGTAGAAGCATTGGGATATCACATCTCATGCTATCGGAAGGGTATCAGGATTGGATTTGGAAGGAGTTGGATATCCCATCTCATGCTATAGGAAGGGTCTCAGGTTGGAATGGGAAGGAGTTGGATATCACATCTCATGTTATAGGAAGGGTCTCAGGATTGGAATTATAAGGACTTGGATATCACATCTCATGCTATAGGAAGGCTCTCAGGTTTGGAAGGGGAAAGAGTTGGATATCACATTTCATGTTAGAGGTAGGATCTCAGGTTTGGTATTAGAGGCATTGAGATATCACATCTCATGCTATCAGAAGAGTCTCAGGATTGGAATGGGAAGGAGTTGGATATCACATTTCATGCTAAAGGGAGGGTCTCAGGTTTGGAAGGGGAAGGATTTGGATATCACATCTCATGTTATAGGAAGGATCTCAGGTTTGGTATTAGAAGCATTGAGATATCACATCTCATGCTATCGGAAGGATCTCAGGTTTGGTATAGAAGCATTGAGATATCACATCTCATGCTATCAGAAGGTTCTCAGGATTGGAATGGGAAGGAGGTGGATATCACATCTCAAGCTAAAGGGAGGGTCTCAGGTTTGGAAGGGGAAGGATTTGGATATCACATCTCATGTTATCGGAAGGATCTCAGGTTTGGTATTAGAAGTATTGAGATATCACATCTCATGCTATAGGAAGGGTCTCAGGATTGGAATGGGAAGGAGTTGGTTATCACATCTCATGCTAAAGGAAGGGTCTCAGGTTTGGTAGAAGCATTGAGATATCACATCTCATGCTATAGGAAGGGTCTCAGGATTGGAATGGGAAAGACTTAGATATCACATATCATGCTATAGGGAGGGTCTCAGTTTTGATATTAGAAGCATTGAGATATCACATCTCATGCTATCAGAAGGGTCTCAGGATTGGAATGGGAAGGAGCTGGATATCACATCTCATGCTAAAGGAAGGGTCTCAGGTTTGGAACGGGAAGGAGTTGGATATCACATCTCATGTTATAGGAAGGGTCTCAGGTTTGGTATAAGCATTGAGATATCACATCTCTGCTATCGGAAGTGTCTCAGGATTGGAATGGGAAGGACTTGGATATCACATCTCATGCTATAGATAGGCTCTCATGTTTGGAAAGGGAAGGAGTTGGATATCACATTTCATGTTAGAGGAAGGATCTCAGGTTTGGTATTAGAGGCATTGAGATATCAGATCTCAGGCTATAGGAAGAGTCTCAGGATTGGAATGGGAAGGAGTTGGATATCACATCTCATGCTATAGGAAAGGTCTCAGGATTGGAATGGGAAGGAGTTGGATATCACATCTCATGTTATAGGAAGGGTCTCAGGTTTGGTATAAGCATTGAGATATCACATCTCTGCTATCGGAAGTGTCTCAGGATTGGAATGGGAAGGACTTGGATATCACATCTCATGTTATAGGAAGGGTCTCAGGATTGGAATGGGAAGAAGTTGGATATCACATCTCATGCTATAGGAAGGGTCTCAGGTTTGGAAGGGGAAGGAGTTGGATATCCAATCTCATGTTATAGGACGGGTCTCAGGTTTGGTATTAGAAGCATTGAGATATCACATCGCATGCTGTAGGAAGGTTCTCAGGTTTGGAATGGGGAGGAATTGGATATCACATCTCATGTCATAGGAAGGATCTCAGGTTTGGTATTAGAAGCATTGAGATATCACATCTCATGCTATAGGAATGATCTCAGGATTGGAATGGGAAGGAGTTGGATATTACATGCCTGCTATAGGAAGGGTCTCATGTTTGGAATGGGAATGTGTTGGATACCACATATGCTATAGGAAGGGTCTCACGTTTGGAACGGGAAGGAGTTGGATATCACATCTCATGTTATAGGAAGGGTCTCAGGTTTGGTATAAGCATTGAGATATCACATCTCTGCTATCGGAAGTGTCTCAGGATTGGAATGGGAAGGTGTTGGATATCCCATCTCATGTTATAGGACGGGTCTCAGGTTTGTTATTAGAATCATTGAGATATCATATTGCATGCTGTAGGAAGGGTCTAAGGATTGGAATGGGAAGGAGTTGGATATCCCATCTCATGTTATAGGAAGAGTCTCAAGTTTGGTATTAGAAGCATTTAGCTATCACATCTCATGCTATAGGAAGTGTCTCAGGATTGGAATGGGAAGGAGTTGGATATCACATTTCATGTAAGAGGAAGGATCTCGGGTTTGGTATTAGAGGCATTGAGATATCACATCCCATGCTATAGGAAGGGTCTCAGGATTGGAATGGGAAGGAGTTGGATATCACATCTCATGCTATAGGAAGGGTCTCAGGTTTGGTATAAGCATTGAGATATCACATCTCATGCTATAGGAAGGGTCTCAGGATTGGAATGGGAAGGAGTTGGATATCACATCTCATGTTATAGGAAGGATCTCAGGTTTGGTATTAGAAGCATTGAGACATCACATCTCATGCTATCGGAAGGGTCTCAGGATTGGAATGGGAAGGTCTTGGATATCACATCTCATGCTATAGGGAGGGTATCAAGTTTGATATTAGAAGCATTGAGATATTATATCTCATGCTATAGGAAGGGTCTCAGGATTGGAATGGGAAGGAGTTGGATATCACATCTCATGCTATAGGAAGGGTCTCAGGTTTGGTATAAGCAGTGAGATATCACATCTCATGCTATAGGAAGTGTCTCAGGATTGGAATGGGAAGGAGTTGGATATCACATCTCATGTTATAGGAAGGATCTCAGGTTTGGTATAAGCATTGAGATATCACATCTCTACTATCGGAAGGGTCTCAGGATTGGAATGGGAAGGAGTTGGATATTCCCATCTCATGTTATAGGAAGGGTCTCAGGTTTGGTATTAGAAGCATTGAGATATCACATCTCATGCTATAGGAAGGGTCTCAGGATTGGAATGGGAAGGACTTGGATATCACATCTCATGCTATAAGGAGGGTCTCAAGTTTGATATTAGAAGCATTGAGATATCACATCTCATGATATCGGAAGGGTCTCAGGGATGGAATGGGAAGGAGTTGGATATCACATCTCATGATAAAGGAAGTGTCTAAGGTTTGGAAGGGGAAGGAGTTTGATATCACATCTCATGCCATAGTATGGGTCTCAGGTTTGGTAGAAGCATTGGGATATCACATCTCATGCTATCGGAAGGGTATCAGGATTGGATTTGGAAGGAGTTGGATATCCCATCTCATGCTATAGGAAGGGTCTCAGGTTGGAATGGGAAGGAGTTGGATATCACATCTCATGTTATAGGAAGGGTCTCAGGATTGGAATTAGAAGGACTTGGATATCACATCTCATGCTATAGGAAGGCTCTCAGGTTTGGAAGGGGAAAGAGTTGGATATCACATTTCATGTTAGAGGTAGGATCTCAGGTTTGGTATTAGAGGCATTGAGATATCACATCTCATGCTATCAGAAGAGTCTCAGGATTGGAATGGGAAGGAGTTGGATATCACATCTCATGCTAAAGGGAGGGTCTCAGGTTTGGAAGGGGAAGGATTTGGATATCACATCTCATGTTATAGGAAGGATCTCAGGTTTGGTATTAGAAGCATTGAGATATCACATCTCATGCTATCGGAAGGATCTCAGGTTTGGTATAGAAGCATTGAGATATCACATCTCATGCTATCAGAAGGTTCTCAGGATTGGAATGGGAAGGAGGTGGATATCACATCTCATGCCAAAGGGAGGGTCTCAGGTTTGGAAGGGGAAGGATTTGGATATCACATCTCATGTTATCGGAAGGATCTCAGGTTTGGTATTAGAAGTATTGAGATATCACATCTCATGCTATAGGAAGGGTCTCAGGATTGGAATGGGAAGGAGTTGGTTATCACATCTCATGCTAAAGGAAGGGTCTCAGGTTTGGTAGAAGCATTGAGATATCACATCTCATGCTATAGGAAGGGTCTCAGGATTGGAATGGGAAGGACTTAGATATCACATATCATGCTATAGGGAGGGTCTCAGTTTTGATATTAGAAGCATTGAGATATCACATCTCATGCTATCAGAAGGGTCTCAGGATTGGAATGGGAAGGAGCTGGATATCACATCTCATGCTAAAGGAAGGGTCTCAGGTTTGGAACGGGAAGGAGTTGGATATCACATCTCATGTTATAGGAAGGGTCTCAGGTTTGGTATAAGCATTGAGATATCACATCTCTGCTATCGGAAGTGTCTCAGGATTGGAATGGGAAGGACTTGGATATCACATCTCATGCTATAGATAGGCTCTCAGGTTTGGAAAGGGAAGGAGTTGGATATCACATTTCATGTTAGAGGAAGGATCTCAGGTTTGGTATTAGAGGCATTGAGATATCAGATCTCAGGCTATAGGAAGGGTCTCAGGATTGGAATGGGAAGGAGTTGGATATCACATCTCATGCTATAGGAAGGGTCTCAGGATTGGAATGGGAAGGAGTTGGATATCACATCTCATTCTAGAGGAAGGGTCTCAGGTTTGGTACAAGCATTGAGATATCACATCTCGTGCTATAGGAAGGGTCTCAGGATTGGAATGGGAAGGAGTTGTATATGACATCTCATGCCGTAGGAAGGGTCTCAGGTTTGGTATAAGCATTGAGATATCACATCTCTGCTATCAAAAGGGTCTTAGGATTGGAATGGGAAGGAGTTGGATATCCCATCTCATGTTATAGGAAGAGTCTCAGGTTTGGTATTAGAAGCATTGAGATATCCCATCTCATGATATAGGAAGGGTCTCAGGTTGGAATGGGAAGGAGTTGGATATCACATTTCATGTTATAGGAAGGGTCTCAGGATTGGAATGGGAAGGACTTGGATATCATATCCCATGCTATAGGAAGGCTCTCAGGTTTGGAAGGGGAAGGAGTTGGATATCACATCTCATGTTATAGGAAGGATCTCAGGTTTGGTATTAGAAGCATTGAGATATCACATCTCATGCTATAGGAAGGGTCTCAGGATTGGAATGGGAAGGAGTTGGATGTCACATCTCAAGCTATAGGAATGGTCTCAGGTTTGGTATAAGCATTGTGATATCACATCTCATGCTATAGGAAGGGTCTCAGGATTGGAATGGGAAGGAGTTGGATATCACATCTCATGTTATAGGAAAGATCTCAGGTTTGGTATTAGAAGCATTGAGACATCACATCTCATGTTATAGGAAGGGTCTCAGGATTGGAATGGGAAGAAGTTGGATATCACATCTCATGCTATAGGAAGGGTCTCAGGTTTGGTATAAGCATTGAGATATCACATCTCATGCTATAGGAAGGGTCTCAGGATTGGAATGGGAAGGAGTTGTATATGACATCTCATGCCATAGGAAGGGTCTCAGGTTTGGTATAAGCATTGAGATATCACATCACATGCTATAGGAAGGGTCTCAGGATTGGAATGGGAAGGACTTGGATATCACATCTCATGCTATAGGCAGGGTCTCAGGTTTGGAAAGGGAATGAGATGGATATCACATTTCATGTTAGAGGTAGGATCTCAGGTTTGGTATTAGAGGCATTGAGATATCACATCTCATGCTATCAGAAGGGTCTCAGGATTGGAATGGGAAGGAGTTGGATATCACATCTCATGCTAAAGGGATGGTCTCAGGTTTGGAAGGGGAAGGATTTGGAAATCACATCTCATGTTATAGGAAGGATCTCAGGTTTGGTATTAGAAGCATTGAGATATCACATCTCATGCTTTCATAAGGGTCTCAGGATTGGAATGGGAAGGAGTTGGATATCACATCTCATGTTATAGGAAGGATCTCAGGTTTGGTATTAGAAGCATTGAGACATCACATCTCATGCTATAGGAAGGGTCTCAGGATTGGAATGGGAAGGAGTTGGATATCACATCTCATGCTATAGGAAGGGTCTCAGATTTGGTATAAGCATTGAGATATCACATCTCATGCTATAGGAAGGGTCTCAGGATTGGAATGGGAAGGAGTTGTATATGACATCTCAGGCCATAGGAAGGGTCTCAGGTTTGGTATAAGCATTGAGATATCACATCTCTGCTATCGGAAGGGTCTCAGGATTGGAATGGGAAGGAATTGGATATCACATCTCATGTTATAGGAAGGATCTCAGGTTTGGTATTAGAAGCATTGAGATATCCCTTCTCATGCTGTAGGAAGGTTCTCAGGTTTGGAATGGGGAGGAATTGGATATCACATCTCATGTCATAGGAAGGATCTCAGGTTTGGTATTAGAAGCATTGAGATATCACATCTCATGCTATAGGAATGGTCTCAGGATTGGAATGGGAAGGCGTTGGATATTACATTCCTGCTATAGGAAGGGTCTCATGTTTGGAATGGGAATGTGTTGGATATCACATATGCTATAGGAAGGGTCTCAGGTTTGGAACGGGAAGGAGTTGGATATCACATCTCATGTTATAGGAAGGGTCTCAGGTTTGGTATAAGCATTGAGATATCACATCTCTGCTATCGGAAGTGTCTCAGGATTGGAATGGGAAGGTGTTGGATATCCCATCTCATGTTATAGGACGGGTCTCAGGTTTGTTATTAGAATCATTGAGATATCATATTGCATGCTGTAGGAAGGGTCTAAGGATTGGAATGGGAAGGAGTTGGATATCCCATCCCATGTTATAGGAAGAGTCTCAAGTTTGGTATTAGAAGCATTTAGCTATCACATCTCATGCTATAGGAAGTGTCTCAGGATTGGAATGGGAAGGAGTTGGATATCACATTTCATGTTAGAGGAAGGATCTCAGGTTTGGTATTAGAGGCATTGAGATATCACATCTCATGCTATAGGAAGGGTCTCAGGATTGGAATGGGAAGGAGTTGGATATCACATCTCATGCTATAGGAAGGGTCTCAGGTTTGGTATAAGCATTGAGATATCACATCTCATGCTATAGGAAGGGTCTCAGGATTGGAATGGGAAGGAGTTGGATATCACATCTCATGTTATAGGAAGGATCTCAGGTTTGGTATTAGAAGCATTGAGACATCACATCTCATGCTATCGGAAGGGTCTCAGGATTGGAATGGGAAGGACTTGGATATCACATCTCAAGCTATAGGGAGGGTCTCAAGTTTGATATTAGAAGCATTGAGATATCATATCTCATGCTATAGGAAGGGTCTCAGGATTGGAATGGGAAGGAGTTGGATATCACATCTCATGCTATAGGAAGGGTCTCAGGTTTGGTATAAGCAGTGAGATATCACATCTCATGCTATAGGAAGTGTCTCAGGATTGGAATGGGAAGGAGTTGGATATCACATCTCATGTTATAGGAAGGATCTCAGGTTTGGTATAAGCATTGAGATATCACATCTCTACTATCGGAAGGGTCTCAGGATTGGAATGGGAAGGAGTTGGATATTCCCATCTCATGTTATAGGAAGGGTCTCAGGTTTGGTATTAGAAGCATTGAGATATCACATCTCATGCTATAGGAAGGGTCTCAGGATTGGAATGGGAAGGACTTGGATATCACATCTCATGCTATAAGGAGGGTCTCAAGTTTGATATTAGAAGCATTGAGATATCACATCTCATGATATCGGAAGGGTCTCAGGGATGGAATGGGAAGGAGTTGGATATCACATCTCATGCCATAGAATGGGTCTCAGGTTTGGTAGAAGCATTGGGATATCACATCTCATGCTATCGGAAGGGTATCAGGATTGGATTTGGAAGGAGTTGGATATCCCATCTCATGCTATAGGAAGGGTCTCAGGTTGGAATGGGAAGGAGTTGGATATCACATCTCATGTTATAGGAAGGGTCTCAGGATTGGAACTATAAGGACTTGGATGTCACATCTCATGCTATAGGAAGGCTCTCAGGTTTGGAAGGGGAAAGAGTTGGATATCACATTTCATGTTAGAGGTAGGATCTCAGGTTTGGTATTAGAGGCATTGAGATATCACATCTCATGCTATCAGAAGAGTCTCAGGATTGGAATGGGAAGGAGTTGGATATCACATTTCATGCTAAAGGGAGGGTCTCAGGTTTGGAAGGGGAAGGATTTGGATATCACATCTCATGTTATAGGAAGGATCTCAGGTTTGGTATTAGAAGCATTGAGATATCACATCTCATGCTATCGGAAGGATCTCAGGTTTGGTATAGAAGCATTGAGATATCACATCTCATGCTATCAGAAGGTTCTCAGGATTGGAATGGGAAGGAGGTGGATATCACATCTCAAGCTAAAGGGAGGGTCTCAGGTTTGGAAGGGGAAGGATTTGGATATCACATCTCATGTTATCGGAAGGATCTCAGGTTTGGTATTAGAAGTATTGAGATATCACATCTCATGCTATAGGAAGGGTCTCAGGATTGGAATGGGAAGGAGTTGGTTATCACATCTCATGCTAAAGGAAGGGTCTCAGGTTTGGTAGAAGCATTGAGATATCACATCTCATGCTATAGGAAGGGTCTCAGGATTGGAATGGGAAAGACTTAGATATCACATATCATGCTATAGGGAGGGTCTCAATTTTGATATTAGAAGCATTGAGATATCACATCTCATGCTATCAGAAGGGTCTCAGGATTGGAATGGGAAGGAGCTGGATATCACATCTCATGCTAAAGGAAGGGTCTCAGGTTTGGAACGGGAAGGAGTTGGATATCACATCTCATGTTATAGGAAGGGTCTCAGGTTTGGTATAAGCATTGAGATATCACATCTCTGCTATCGGAAGTGTCTCAGGATTGGAATGGGAAGGACTTGGATATCACATCTCATGCTATAGATAGGCTCTCATGTTTGGAAAGGGAAGGAGTTGGATATCACATTTCATGTTAGAGGAAGGATCTCAGGTTTGGTATTAGAGGCATTGAGATATCAGATCTCAGGCTATAGGAAGAGTCTCAGGATTGGAATGGGAAGGAGTTGGATATCACATCTCATGCTATAGGAAAGGTCTCAGGATTGGAATGGGAAGGAGTTGGATATCACATCTCATTCTAGAGGAAGGGTCTCAGGTTTGGTATAAGCATTGAGATATCACATCTCGTGCTATAGGAAGGGTCTCAGGATTGGAATGGGAAGGAGTTGTATATGACATCTCATGCCATGGGAAGGGTCTCAGGTTTGGTATAAGCATTGAGATATCACATCTCTGCTATCAAAAGGGTCTTAGGATTGGAATGGGAAGGAGTTGGATATCCCATCTCATGTTATAGGAAGAGTCTCAGGTTTGGTATTAGAAGCATTGAGATATCCCATCTCATGATATAGGAAGGGTCTCAGGTTGGAATGGGAAGGAGTTGGATATCACATTTCATGTTATAGGAAGGGTCTCAGGATTGGAATGGGAAGGACTTGGATATCATATCCCATGCTATAGGAAGGCTCTCAGGTTTGGAAGGGGAAGGAGTTGGACATCACATTTTGTGTTAGAGGAAGGATCTCAGGTTTGGTATTAGAGGCCTTGAGATATCACATCTCATGCCATAGGAAGGGTCTCAGGATTGGAATGGGAAGGAGTTGGATATCACATCTCAAGCTATAGGAACGGTCTCAGGTTTGGTATGAGCATTGTGATATCACATCTCATGCTATAGGAAGGGTCTCAGGATTGGAATGGGAAGGAGTTGGATGTCACATCTCAAGCTATAGGAATGGTCTCAGGTTTGGTATAAGCATTGTGATATCACATCTCATGCTATAGGAAGGGTCTCAGGATTGGAATGGGAAGGAGTTGGATATCACATCTCATGTTATAGGAAAGATCTCAGGTTTGGTATTAGAAGCATTGAGACATCACATCTCATGTTATAGGAAGGGTCTCAGGATTGGAATGGGAAGAAGTTGGATATCACATCTCATGCTATAGGAAGGGTCTCAGGTTTGGTATAAGCATTGAGATATCACATCTCATGCTATAGGAAGGGTCTCAGGATTGGAATGGGAAGGAGTTGTATATGACATCTCATGCCATAGGAAGGGTCTCAGGTTTGGTATAAGCATTGAGATATCACATCACATGCTATAGGAAGGGTCTCAGGATTGGAATGGGAAGGACTTGGATATCACATCTCATGCTATAGGCAGGGTCTCAGGTTTGGAAAGGGAATGAGATGGATATCACATTTCATGTTAGAGGTAGGATCTCAGGTTTGGTATTAGAGGCATTGAGATATCACATCTCATGCTATCAGAAGGGTCTCAGGATTGGAATGGGAAGGAGTTGGATATCACATCTCATGCTAAAGGGATGGTCTCAGGTTTGGAAGGGGAAGGATTTGGAAATCACATCTCATGTTATAGGAAGGATCTCAGGTTTGGTATTAGAAGCATTGAGATATCACATCTCATGCTTTCATAAGGGTCTCAGGATTGGAATGGAAGGAGTTGGATATCACATCTCATGTTATAGGAAGGATCTCAGGTTTGGTATTAGAAGCATTGAGACATCACATCTCATGCTATAGGAAGGGTCTCAGGATTGGAATGGGAAGGAGTTGGATATCACATCTCATGCTATAGGAAGGGTCTCAGATTTGGTATAAGCATTGAGATATCACATCTCATGCTATAGGAAGGGTCTCAGGATTGGAATGGGAAGGAGTTGTATATGACATCTCAGGCCATAGGAAGGGTCTCAGGTTTGGTATAAGCATTGAGATATCACATCTCATGCTATAGGAAGGCTCTCAGGTTTGGAAGGGGAAAGAGTTGGATATCACATTTCATGTTAGAGGTAGGATCTCAGGTTTGGTATTAGAGGCATTGAGATATCACATCTCATGCTATCAGAAGAGTCTCAGGATTGGAATGGGAAGGAGTTGGATATCACATCTCATGCTAAAGGGAGGGTCTCAGGTTTGGAAGGGGAAGGATTTGGATATCACATCTCATGTTATAGGAAGGATCTCAGGTTTGGTATTAGAAGCATTGAGATATCACATCTCATGCTATCGGAAGGATCTCAGGTTTGGTATAGAAGCATTGAGATATCACATCTCATGCTATCAGAAGGTTCTCAGGATTGGAATGGGAAGGAGGTGGATATCACATCTCATGCCAAAGGGAGGGTCTCAGGTTTGGAAGGGGAAGGATTTGGATATCACATCTCATGTTATCGGAAGGATCTCAGGTTTGGTATTAGAAGTATTGAGATATCACATCTCATGCTATAGGAAGGGTCTCAGGATTGGAATGGGAAGGAGTTGGTTATCACATCTCATGCTAAAGGAAGGGTCTCAGGTTTGGTAGAAGCATTGAGATATCACATCTCATGCTATAGGAAGGGTCTCAGGATTGGAATGGGAAGGACTTAGATATCACATATCATGCTATAGGGAGGGTCTCAGTTTTGATATTAGAAGCATTGCGATATCACATCTCATGCTATCAGAAGGGTCTCAGGATTGGAATGGGAAGGAGCTGGATATCACATCTCATGCTAAAGGAAGGGTCTCAGGTTTGGAACGGGAAGGAGTTGGATATCACATCTCATGTTATAGGAAGGGTCTCAGGTTTGGTATAAGCATTGAGATATCACATCTCTGCTATCGGAAGTGTCTCAGGATTGGAATGGGAAGGACTTGGATATCACATCTCATGCTATAGATAGGCTCTCAGGTTTGGAAAGGGAAGGAGTTGGATATCACATTTCATGTTAGAGGAAGGATCTCAGGTTTGGTATTAGAGGCATTGAGATATCAGATCTCAGGCTATAGGAAGGGTCTCAGGATTGGAATGGGAAGGAGTTGGATATCACATCTCATGCTATAGGAAGGGTCTCAGGATTGGAATGGGAAGGAGTTGGATATCACATCTCATTCTAGAGGAAGGGTCTCAGGTTTGGTACAAGCATTGAGATATCACATCTCGTGCTATAGGAAGGGTCTCAGGATTGGAATGGGAAGGAGTTGTATATGACATCTCATGCCGTAGGAAGGGTCTCAGGTTTGGTATAAGCATTGAGATATCACATCTCTGCTATCAAAAGGGTCTTAGGATTGGAATGGGAAGGAGTTGGATATCCCATCTCATGTTATAGGAAGAGTCTCAGGTTTGGTATTAGAAGCATTGAGATATCCCATCTCATGATATAGGAAGGGTCTCAGGTTGGAATGGGAAGGAGTTGGATATCACATTTCATGTTATAGGAAGGGTCTCAGGATTGGAATGGGAAGGACTTGGATATCATATCCCATGCTATAGGAAGGCTCTCAGGTTTGGAAGGGGAAGGAGTTGGATATCACATCTCATGTTATAGGAAGGATCTCAGGTTTGGTATTAGAAGCATTGAGATATCACATCTCATGCTATAGGAAGGGTCTCAGGATTGGAATGGGAAGGAGTTGGATGTCACATCTCAAGCTATAGGAATGGTCTCAGGTTTGGTATAAGCATTGTGATATCACATCTCATGCTATAGGAAGGGTCTCAGGATTGGAATGGGAAGGTGTTGGATATCACATCTCATGTTATAGGAAAGATCTCAGGTTTGGTATTAGAAGCATTGAGACATCACATCTCATGTTATAGGAAGGGTCTCAGGATTGGAATGGGAAGAAGTTGGATATCACATCTCATGCTATAGGAAGGGTCTCAGGTTTGGTATAAGCATTGAGATATCACATCTCATGCTATAGGAAGGGTCTCAGGATTGGAATGGGAAGGAGTTGTATATGACATCTCATGCCATAGGAAGGGTCTCAGGTTTGGTATAAGCATTGAGATATCACATCACATGCTATAGGAAGGGTCTCAGGATTGGAATGGGAAGGACTTGGATATCACATCTCATGCTATAGGCAGGGTCTCAGGTTTGGAAAGGGAATGAGATGGATATCACATTTCATGTTAGAGGTAGGATCTCAGGTTTGGTATTAGAGGCATTGAGATATCACATCTCATGCTATCAGAAGGGTCTCAGGATTGGAATGGGAAGGAGTTGGATATCACATCTCATGCTAAAGGGATGGTCTCAGGTTTGGAAGGGGAAGGATTTGGAAATCACATCTCATGTTATAGGAAGGATCTCAGGTTTGGTATTAGAAGCATTGAGATATCACATCTCATGCTTTCATAAGGGTCTCAGGATTGGAATGGGAAGGAGTTGGATATCACATCTCATGTTATAGGAAGGATCTCAGGTTTGGTATTAGAAGCATTGAGACATCACATCTCATGCTATAGGAAGGGTCTCAGGATTGGAATGGGAAGGAGTTGGATATCACATCTCATGCTATAGGAAGGGTCTCAGATTTGGTATAAGCATTGAGATATCACATCTCATGCTATAGGAAGGGTCTCAGGATTGGAATGGGAAGGAGTTGTATATGACATCTCAGGCCATAGGAAGGGTCTCAGGTTTGGTATAAGCATTGAGATATCACATCTCTGCTATCGGAAGGGTCTCAGGATTGGAATGGGAAGGAATTGGATATCACATCTCATGTTATAGGAAGGATCTCAGGTTTGGTATTAGAAGCATTGAGATATCCCTTCTCATGCTGTAGGAAGGTTCTCAGGTTTGGAATGGGGAGGAATTGGATATCACATCTCATGTCATAGGAAGGATCTCAGGTTTGGTATTAGAAGCATTGAGATATCACATCTCATGCTATAGGAATGGTCTCAGGATTGGAATGGGAAGGCGTTGGATATTACATTCCTGCTATAGGAAGGGTCTCATGTTTGGAATGGGAATGTGTTGGATATCACATATGCTATAGGAAGGGTCTCAGGTTTGGAACGGGAAGGAGTTGGATATCACATCTCATGTTATAGGAAGGGTCTCAGGTTTGGTATAAGCATTGAGATATCACATCTCTGCTATCGGAAGTGTCTCAGGATTGGAATGGGAAGGTGTTGGATATCCCATCTCATGTTATAGGACGGGTCTCAGGTTTGTTATTAGAATCATTGAGATATCATATTGCATGCTGTAGGAAGGGTCTAAGGATTGGAATGGGAAGGAGTTGGATATCCCATCTCATGTTATAGGAAGAGTCTCAAGTTTGGTATTAGAAGCATTTAGCTATCACATCTCATGCTATAGGAAGTGTCTCAGGATTGGAATGGGAAGGAGTTGGATATCACATTTCATGTTAGAGGAAGGATCTCAGGTTTGGTATTAGAGGCATTGAGATATCACATCTCATGCTATAGGAAGGGTCTCAGGATTGGAATGGGAAGGAGTTGGATATCACATCTCATGCTATAGGAAGGGTCTCAGGTTTGGTATAAGCATTGAGATATCACATCTCATGCTATAGGAAGGGTCTCAGGATTGGAATGGGAAGGAGTTGGATATCACATCTCATGTTATAGGAAGGATCTCAGGTTTGGTATTAGAAGCATTGAGACATCACATCTCATGCTATCGGAAGGGTCTCAGGATTGGAATGGGAAGGACTTGGATATCACATCTCAAGCTATAGGGAGGGTCTCAAGTTTGATATTAGAAGCATTGAGATATCATATCTCATGCTATAGGAAGGGTCTCAGGATTGGAATGGGAAGGAGTTGGATATCACATCTCATGCTATAGGAAGGGTCTCAGGTTTGGTATAAGCAGTGAGATATCACATCTCATGCTATAGGAAGTGTCTCAGGATTGGAATGGGAAGGAGTTGGATATCACATCTCATGTTATAGGAAGGATCTCAGGTTTGGTATAAGCATTGAGATATCACATCTCTACTATCGGAAGGGTCTCAGGATTGGAATGGGAAGGAGTTGGATATTCCCATCTCATGTTATAGGAAGGGTCTCAGGTTTGGTATTAGAAGCATTGAGATATCACATCTCATGCTATAGGAAGGGTCTCAGGATTGGAATGGGAAGGACTTGGATATCACATCTCATGCTATAAGGAGGGTCTCAAGTTTGATATTAGAAGCATTGAGATATCACATCTCATGATATCGGAAGGGTCTCAGGGATGGAATGGGAAGGAGTTGGATATCACATCTCATGCCATAGAATGGGTCTCAGGTTTGGTAGAAGCATTGGGATATCACATCTCATGCTATCGGAAGGGTATCAGGATTGGATTTGGAAGGAGTTGGATATCCCATCTCATGCTATAGGAAGGGTCTCAGGTTGGAATGGGAAGGAGTTGGATATCACATCTCATGTTATAGGAAGGGTCTCAGGATTGGAATTATAAGGACTTGGATATCACATCTCATGCTATAGGAAGGCTCTCAGGTTTGGAAGGGGAAAGAGTTGGATATCACATTTCATGTTAGAGGTAGGATATCAGGTTTGGTATTAGAGGCATTGAGATATCACATCTCATGCTATCAGAAGAGTCTCAGGATTGGAATGGGAAGGAGTTGGATATCACATTTCATGCTAAAGGGAGGGTCTCAGGTTTGGAAGGGGAAGGATTTGGATATCACATCTCATGTTATAGGAAGGATCTCAGGTTTGGTATTAGAAGCATTGAGATATCACATCTCATGCTATCGGAAGGATCTCAGGTTTGGTATAGAAGCATTGAGATATCACATCTCATGCTATCAGAAGGTTCTCAGGATTGGAATGGGAAGGAGGTGGATATCACATCTCAAGCTAAAGGGAGGGTCTCAGGTTTGGAAGGGGAAGGATTTGGATATCACATCTCATGTTATCGGAAGGATCTCAGGTTTGGTATTAGAAGTATTGAGATATCACATCTCATGCTATAGGAAGGGTCTCAGGATTGGAATGGGAAGGAGTTGGTTATCACATCTCATGCTAAAGGAAGGGTCTCAGGTTTGGTAGAAGCATTGAGATATCACATCTCATGCTATAGGAAGGGTCTCAGGATTGGAATGGGAAAGACTTAGATATCACATATCATGCTATAGGGAGGGTCTCAATTTTGATATTAGAAGCATTGAGATATCACATCTCATGCTATCAGAAGGGTCTCAGGATTGGAATGGGAAGGAGCTGGATATCACATCTCATGCTAAAGGAAGGGTCTCAGGTTTGGAACGGGAAGGAGTTGGATATCACATCTCATGTTATAGGAAGGGTCTCAGGTTTGGTATAAGCATTGAGATATCACATCTCTGCTATCGGAAGTGTCTCAGGATTGGAATGGGAAGGACTTGGATATCACATCTCATGCTATAGATAGGCTCTCATGTTTGGAAAGGGAAGGAGTTGGATATCACATTTCATGTTAGAGGAAGGATCTCAGGTTTGGTATTAGAGGCATTGAGATATCAGATCTCAGGCTATAGGAAGAGTCTCAGGATTGGAATGGGAAGGAGTTGGATATCACATCTCATGCTATAGGAAAGGTCTCAGGATTGGAATGGGAAGGAGTTGGATATCACATCTCATTCTAGAGGAAGGGTCTCAGGTTTGGTATAAGCATTGAGATATCACATCTCGTGCTATAGGAAGGGTCTCAGGATTGGAATGGGAAGGAGTTGTATATGACATCTCATGCCATGGGAAGGGTCTCAGGTTTGGTATAAGCATTGAGATATCACATCTCTGCTATCAAAAGGGTCTTAGGATTGGAATGGGAAGGAGTTGGATATCCCATCTCATGTTATAGGAAGAGTCTCAGGTTTGGTATTAGAAGCATTGAGATATCCCATCTCATGATATAGGAAGGGTCTCAGGTTGGAATGGGAAGGAGTTGGATATCACATTTCATGTTATAGGAAGGGTCTCAGGATTGGAATGGGAAGGACTTGGATATCATATCCCATGCTATAGGAAGGCTCTCAGGTTTGGAAGGGGAAGGAGTTGGACATCACATTTTGTGTTAGAGGAAGGATCTCAGGTTTGGTATTAGAGGCCTTGAGATATCACATCTCATGCCATAGGAAGGGTCTCAGGATTGGAATGGGAAGGAGTTGGATATCACATCTCAAGCTATAGGAACGGTCTCAGGTTTGGTATGAGCATTGTGATATCACATCTCATGCTATAGGAAGGGTCTCAGGATTGGAATGGGAAGGAGTTGGATGTCACATCTCAAGCTATAGGAATGGTCTCAGGTTTGGTATAAGCATTGTGATATCACATCTCATGCTATAGGAAGGGTCTCAGGATTGGAATGGGAAGGAGTTGGATATCACATCTCATGTTATAGGAAAGATCTCAGGTTTGGTATTAGAAGCATTGAGACATCACATCTCATGTTATAGGAAGGGTCTCAGGATTGGAATGGGAAGAAGTTGGATATCACATCTCATGCTATAGGAAGGGTCTCAGGTTTGGTATAAGCATTGAGATATCACATCTCATGCTATAGGAAGGGTCTCAGGATTGGAATGGGAAGGAGTTGTATATGACATCTCATGCCATAGGAAGGGTCTCAGGTTTGGTATAAGCATTGAGATATCACATCACATGCTATAGGAAGGGTCTCAGGATTGGAATGGGAAGGACTTGGATATCACATCTCATGCTATAGGCAGGGTCTCAGGTTTGGAAAGGGAATGAGATGGATATCACATTTCATGTTAGAGGTAGGATCTCAGGTTTGGTATTAGAGGCATTGAGATATCACATCTCATGCTATCAGAAGGGTCTCAGGATTGGAATGGGAAGGAGTTGGATATCACATCTCATGCTAAAGGGATGGTCTCAGGTTTGGAAGGGGAAGGATTTGGAAATCACATCTCATGTTATAGGAAGGATCTCAGGTTTGGTATTAGAAGCATTGAGATATCACATCTCATGCTTTCATAAGGGTCTCAGGATTGGAATGGAAGGAGTTGGATATCACATCTCATGTTATAGGAAGGATCTCAGGTTTGGTATTAGAAGCATTGAGACATCACATCTCATGCTATAGGAAGGGTCTCAGGATTGGAATGGGAAGGAGTTGGATATCACATCTCATGCTATAGGAAGGGTCTCAGATTTGGTATAAGCATTGAGATATCACATCTCATGCTATAGGAAGGGTCTCAGGATTGGAATGGGAAGGAGTTGTATATGACATCTCAGGCCATAGGAAGGGTCTCAGGTTTGGTATAAGCATTGAGATATCACATCTCTGCTATCGGAAGGGTCTCAGGATTGGAATGGGAAGGAATTGGATATCACATCTCATGTTATAGGAAGGATCACAGGTTTGGTATTAGAAGCATTGAGATATCCCTTCTCATGCTGTAGGAAGGTTCTCAGGTTTGGAATGGGGAGGAATTGGATATCACATCTCATGTCATAGGAAGGATCTCAGGTTTGGTATTAGAAGCATTGAGATATCACATCTCATGCTATAGGAATGGTCTCAGGATTGGAATGGGAAGGCGTTGGATATTACATTCCTGCTATAGGAAGGGTCTCATGTTTGGAATGGGAATGTGTTGGATATCACATATGCTATAGGAAGGGTCTCAGGTTTGGAACGGGAAGGAGTTGGATATCACATCTCATGTTATAGGAAGGGTCTCAGGTTTGGTATAAGCATTGAGATATCACATCTCTGCTATCGGAAGTGTCTCAGGATTGGAATGGGAAGGTGTTGGATATCCCATCTCATGTTATAGGACGGGTCTCAGGTTTGTTATTAGAATCATTGAGATATCATATTGCATGCTGTAGGAAGGGTCTAAGGATTGGAATGGGAAGGAGTTGGATATCCCATCTCATGTTATAGGAAGAGTCTCAAGTTTGGTATTAGAAGCATTTAGCTATCACATCTCATGCTATAGGAAGTGTCTCAGGATTGGAATGGGAAGGAGTTGGATATCACATTTCATGTTAGAGGAAGGATCTCAGGTTTGGTATTAGAGGCATTGAGATATCACATCTCATGCTATAGGAAGGGTCTCAGGATTGGAATGGGAAGGAGTTGGATATCACATCTCATGCTATAGGAAGGGTCTCAGGTTTGGTATAAGCATTGAGATATCACATCTCATGCTATAGGAAGGGTCTCAGGATTGGAATGGGAAGGAGTTGGATATCACATCTCATGTTATAGGAAGGATCTCAGGTTTGGTATTAGAAGCATTGAGACATCACATCTCATGCTATCGGAAGGGTCTCAGGATTGGAATGGGAAGGACTTGGATATCACATCTCAAGCTATAGGGAGGGTCTCAAGTTTGATATTAGAAGCATTGAGATATCATATCTCATGCTATAGGAAGGGTCTCAGGATTGGAATGGGAAGGAGTTGGATATCACATCTCATGCTATAGGAAGGGTCTCAGGTTTGGTATAAGCAGTGAGATATCACATCTCATGCTATAGGAAGTGTCTCAGGATTGGAATGGGAAGGAGTTGGATATCACATCTCATGTTATAGGAAGGATCTCAGGTTTGGTATAAGCATTGAGATATCACATCTCTACTATCGGAAGGGTCTCAGGATTGGAATGGGAAGGAGTTGGATATTCCCATCTCATGTTATAGGAAGGGTCTCAGGTTTGGTATTAGAAGCATTGAGATATCACATCTCATGCTATAGGAAGGGTCTCAGGATTGGAATGGGAAGGACTTGGATATCACATCTCATGCTATAAGGAGGGTCTCAAGTTTGATATTAGAAGCATTGAGATATCACATCTCATGATATCGGAAGGGTCTCAGGGATGGAATGGGAAGGAGTTGGATATCACATCTCATGCCATAGAATGGGTCTCAGGTTTGGTAGAAGCATTGGGATATCACATCTCATGCTATCGGAAGGGTATCAGGATTGGATTTGGAAGGAGTTGGATATCCCATCTCATGCTATAGGAAGGGTCTCAGGTTGGAATGGGAAGGAGTTGGATATCACATCTCATGTTATAGGAAGGGTCTCAGGATTGGAATTATAAGGACTTGGATATCACATCTCATGCTATAGGAAGGCTCTCAGGTTTGGAAGGGGAAAGAGTTGGATATCACATTTCATGTTAGAGGTAGGATCTCAGGTTTGGTATTAGAGGCATTGAGATATCACATCTCATGCTATCAGAAGAGTCTCAGGATTGGAATGGGAAGGAGTTGGATATCACATTTCATGCTAAAGGGAGGGTCTCAGGTTTGGAAGGGGAAGGATTTGGATATCACATCTCATGTTATAGGAAGGATCTCAGGTTTGGTATTAGAAGCATTAAGATATCACATCTCATGCTATCGGAAGGATCTCAGGTTTGGTATAGAAGCATTGAGATATCACATCTCATGCTATCAGAAGGTTCTCAGGATTGGAATGGGAAGGAGGTGGATATCACATCTCAAGCTAAAGGGAGGGTCTCAGGTTTGGAAGGGGAAGGATTTGGATATCACATCTCATGTTATCGGAAGGATCTCAGGTTTGGTATTAGAAGTATTGAGATATCACATCTCATGCTATAGGAAGGGTCTCAGGATTGGAATGGGAAGGAGTTGGTTATCACATCTCATGCTAAAGGAAGGGTCTCAGGTTTGGTAGAAGCATTGAGATATCACATCTCATGCTATAGGAAGGGTCTCAGGATTGGAATGGGAAAGACTTAGATATCACATATCATGCTATAGGGAGGGTCTCAGTTTTGATATTAGAAGCATTGAGATATCACATCTCATGCTATCAGAAGGGTCTCAGGATTGGAATGGGAAGGACCTGGATATCACATCTCATGCTAAAGGAAGGGTCTCAGGTTTGGAACGGGAAGGAGTTGGATATCACATCTCATGTTATAGGAAGGGTCTCAGGTTTGGTATAAGCATTGAGATATCACATCTCTGCTATCGGAAGTGTCTCAGGATTGGAATGGGAAGGACTTGGATATCACATCTCATGCTATAGATAGGCTCTCATGTTTGGAAAGGGAAGGAGTTGGATATCACATTTCATGTTAGAGGAAGGATCTCAGGTTTGGTATTAGAGGCATTGAGATATCAGATCTCAGGCTATAGGAAGAGTCTCAGGATTGGAATGGGAAGGAGTTGGATATCACATCTCATGCTATAGGAAAGGTCTCAGGATTGGAATGGGAAGGAGTTGGATATCACATCTCATTCTAGAGGAAGGGTCTCAGGTTTGGTATAAGCATTGAGATATCACATCTCGTGCTATAGGAAGGGTCTCAGGATTGGAATGGGAAGGAGTTGTATATGACATCTCATGCCATAGGAAGGGTCTCAGGTTTGGTATAAGCATTGAGATATCACATCTCTGCTATCAAAAGGGTCTTAGGATTGGAATGGGAAGGAGTTGGATATCCCATCTCATGTTATAGGAAGAGTCTCAGGTTTGGTATTAGAAGCATTGAGATATCCCATCTCATGATATAGGAAGGGTCTCAGGTTGGAATGGGAAGGAGTTGGATATCACATTTCATGTTATAGGAAGGGTCTCAGGATTGGAATGGGAAGGACTTGGATATCATATCCCATGCTATAGGAAGGCTTTCAGGTTTGGAAGGGGAAGGAGTTGGACATCACATTTTGTGTTAGAGGAAGGATCTCAGGTTTGGTATTAGAGGCCTTGAGATATCACATCTCATGCCATAGGAAGGGTCTCAGGATTGGAATGGGAAGGAGTTGGATATCACATCTCAAGCTATAGGAACGGTCTCAGGTTTGGTATGAGCATTGTGATATCACATCTCATGCTATAGGAAGGGTCTCAGGATTGGAATGGGAAGGAGTTGGATATCACATCTCATGTTATAGGAAAGATCTCAGGTTTGGTATTAGAAGCATTGAGACATCACATCTCATGTTATAGGAAGGGTCTCAGGATTGGAATGGGAAGAAGTTGGATATCACATCTAATGCTATAGGAAGGGTCTCAGGTTTGGTATAAGCATTGAGATATCACATCTCATGCTATAGGAAGGGTCTCAGGATTGGAATGGGAAGGAGTTGTATATGACATCTCATGCCATAGGAAGGGTCTCAGGTTTGGTATAAGCATTGAGATATCACATCACATGCTATAGGAAGGGTCTCAGGATTGGAATGGGAAGGACTTGGATATCACATCTCATGCTATAGGCAGGGTCTCAGGTTTGGAAAGGGAATGAGATGGATATCACATTTCATGTTAGAGGTAGGATCTCAGGTTTGGTATTAGAGGCATTGAGATATCACATCTCATGCTATCAGAAGGGTCTCAGGATTGGAATGGGAAGGAGTTGGATATCACATCTCATGCTAAAGGGAGGGTCTCAGGTTTGGAAGGGGAAGGATTTGGAAATCACATCTCATGTTATAGGAAGGATCTCAGGTTTGGTATTAGAAGCATTGAGATATCACATCTCATGCTTTCATAAGGGTCTCAGGATTGGAATGGGAAGGAGTTGGATATCACATCTCATGTTATAGGAAGGATCTCAGGTTTGGTATTAGAAGCATTGAGACATCACATCTCATGCTATAGGAAGGGTCTCAGGATTGGAATGGGAAGGATTTGGATATCACATCTCATGCTATAGGAAGGATCTCAGATTTGGTATAAGCATTGAGATATCACATCTCATGCTATAGGAAGGGTCTCAGGATTGGAATGGGAAGGAGTTGTATATGACATCTCAGGCCATAGGAAGGGTCTCAGGTTTGGTATAAGCATTGAGATATCACATCTTTGCTATTGGACGGGTCTCAGGATTGGAATGGGAAGGAATTGGATATCACATCTCATGTTAGAGGAAGGATCTCAGGTTTGGTATTAGAGGCCTTGAGATATCACATCTCATGCTATAGGAAGGGTCTCAGGATTGGAATGGGAAGGAGTTGGATGTCACATCTCAAGCTATAGGAATGGTCTCAGGTTTGGTATAAGCATTGTGATATCACATCTCATGCTATAGGAAGGGTCTCAGGATTGGAATGGGAAGGAGTTGGATATCACATCTCATGTTATAGGAAAGATCTCAGGTTTGGTATTAGAAGCATTGAGACATCACATCTCATGTTATAGGAAGGGTCTCAGGTTTGGAACGGGAAGGATTTGGATATCACATCTCATGTTATAGGAAGGGTCTCAGATTTGGTATAAGCATTGAGATATCACATCTCTGCTATCGGAAGTGTCTCAGGATTGGAATGGGAAGGAGTTGGATATCCCATCTCATGTTATAGGACGAGTCTCAGGTTTGTTATTAGAATCATTGAGATATCATATTGCATGCTGTAGGAAGGGTCTAAGGGTTGGAATGGGAAGGACTTGGATATCACATCTCATGCTATAGATAGGCTCTTAGGTTTGGAAAGGGAAGGAGTTGGATATCACATTTCATGTTAGAGGAAGGATCTCAGGTTTGGTATTAGAAGCATTGAGATATCACATCTCATGCTATAGGAAGGGTCTCAGGATTGGAATGGGAAGTAGTTGGATATCACATCTCATGCTATAGGAAGGGTCTCAGCTTAGGTATAAGCATTGAGATATCACATCTCATGCTATAGGACGGGTCTCAGGATTGGAATGGAAGGAGTTGGATATCACATCTCATGTTATAGGAAGGATCTCAGGTTTGGTATTAGAAGCATTGAGACATCACATCTCATGCTATAGGAAGGGTCTCAGGGTTGGAATGGGAAGGAGTTGGATATCACATCTCATCCAATAGGAAGGGTCTCAGGTTTGGAATGGGAAGGAATTGGATATCACATCTCATGTTATAGGAAGGATCTCAGGTTTGGTATTAGAAGCATTGAGATATCACATCTCATGCTATAGGAAGGGTCTCAGGATTGGAATGTGAAGGATTTGGATATCACATCTCATGCTAAAGGAAGGGTCTCAGGTTTGGTAGAAGCATTGAGATATCACGTCTCTGCTATCGGAAGGGTCTCAGGATTGGATTGGGAAGGAGTTGGATATCCCTTCTCATGCTATAGGAAGGGTCTCAGGATTTGAATGGTAAGGAGTTGGATATCAAATCTCATGCCATAGGAAGGGTCTCAGGTTTGGTATAAGCATTGAGATATCACATCTCTGCTATCGGAAGGGTCTCAGGATTGGATTGGGAAGGAGTTGGATATCCCTTCTCATGCTATAGGAAGTGTTTCAGGTAGGAATGGGAAGGAGTTGGATATCACATCTCATGTTATAGGAAGGGTCTCAGGATTGGAATGGGAAGGATTTGGATATCACATCTCTTGCTATAGGAAGGGTCTCAGGATTGGAATGGGTATGAGTTGGATATTACTTTCTTGCTATAGGAAGGGTCTCATGTTTGGAATGGGAAGGAGTTGGATATCACATATGCTATAGTTAGTGTCTCAGGTTTGGAACGGGAAGGAGTTGGATATCACATCTCATGTTATAGGAAGGGTCTCAGGTTTGGTATAAGCATTGAGATATCACATCTCTGCTATCGGAAGCGGCTCAGGATTGGAATGGGAAGGAGTTGGATATCCCATCTCATGTTATAGGAAGAGTCTCTGGTTTGGTATTAGAATCATTGAGATATCACATCGCATGCTGTAGGAAGGGTCTAAGGATTGGAATGGGATGGACTTGGATATCACATCTCATGCTATAGGTAGGCTCTCAGGTTTGGTATAAGCATTGAGATATCACATCTCATGCTATAGGAAGGGTCTCAGGATTGGAATGGGAATGATTTGGATATCACATCTCATGCTATAGGAAGGGTCTCAGATTTGGTATAAGTATTGAGATATCACATCTCATGCTAAAGGAAGGGTCTCAGGATTGGAATGGGAAGGAGTTGTATATGACATCTCAGGCCATAGGAAGGGTCTCAGGTTTGGTATAAGCATTGAGATATCACATCTCTGCTATCGGAAGGGTCTCAGGATTGGAATGGGAAGGAGTTGGATATCCCATCTCATCTTATAGGAAGGGTCTCAGGTTTGGTATTAGAAGCATAGAGATATCACATCTCATGCTATAGGAACGGTCTCAGGATTGGAATGGGAAGGACTTGGATGTCACATCTCATGCTATAGGGAGGGTCTCAAGTTTGATATTAGAAGCATTGAGATACCAAATCTCATGATATCGGAAGGGTCTCAGGATTGGAATGGGAAGGAGTTGGATACCACATCTCATGATAAAGGAAGGGTCTAAGGTTTGGAAGGGGAAGGATTTGGATATCACATCTCATGTTATAGGACGGGTCTCAGGTTTGGTATTAGAAGCATTGAGATATCAAGTCTCATGGTATAAGAAGGGTCTCAGAATTGGAATGGGAAGGAGTTGGATATCACACCTCAAGCTATAGGAAGGGTCTCAGGATTGGAATGGGAAGGAGTTTGATATCACATCTCATGCCATAGTATGGGTCTCAGGTTTGGTAGAAGCATTGGGATATCACATCTCATGCTATCGGAAGGGTATCAGTATTGGATTTGGAAGAAGTTGGATATCCCATCTCATGCTATAGGAAGGGTCTCAGGTTGGAATGGGAAGGAGTTGGATATCACATTTCATGTTATAGGAAGGGTCTCAGGATTGGAATGGGAAGGACCTGGATATCATATCTCATGCTATAGGACGGGTCTCAGGTTTGTTATTAGAATCATTGAGATATCATATTGCATGCTGTAGGAAGGGTCTCAGGATTGGAATGTGAAGGATTTGGATATCACATCTCATGCTAAAGGAAGGGTCTCAGGTTTGGTAGAAGCATTGAGATATCACATCTCTGCTATCGGAAGGGTCTCAGGATTGGATTGGGAAGGAGTTGGATATCCCTTCTCATGCTATAGGAAGGGTCTCAGGATTTGAATGGGAAGGAGTTGGATATCACATCTCATGTTATAGGAAGGGTTTCAGGATTGGAATGGGAAGGATTTGGATATCACATCTCTTGCTATAGGAAGGGTCTCAGGATTGGAATGGGTAGGAGTTGGATATTACTTTCTTGCTATAGGAAGGGTCTCATGTTTGGAATGGGAAGCAGTTGGATATCACATATGCTATAGTTAGTGTCTCAGGTTTGGAACGGGAAGGAGTTGGATATCACATCTCATGTTATAGGAAGGGTCTCAGGTTTGGTATAAGCATTGAGATATCACATCTCTGCTATCGGAAGCGGCTCAGGATTGGAATGGGAAGGAGTTGGATATCCCATCTCATGTTATAGGAAGAGTCTCTGGTTTGGTATTAGAATCATTGAGATATCACATCTCATGCTATAGGAAGGGTCTCAGGATTGGAATGGGAAGGACTTGGATGTCACATCTCATGCTATAGGGAGGGTCTCAAGTTTGATATTAGAAGCATTGAGATACCAAATCTCATGATATCGGAAGGGTCTCAGGATTGGAATGGGAAGGAGTTGGATACCACATCTCATGATAAAGGAAGGGTCTAAGGTTTGGAAGTGGAAGGATTTGGATATCACATCTCATGTTATAGGACGGGTCTCAGGTTTGGTATTAGAAGCATTGAGATATCAAGTCTCATGGTATAAGAAGGGTCTCAGAATTGGAATGGGAAGGAGTTGGATATCACACCTCAAGCTATAGGAAGGGTCTCAGGATTGGAATGGGAAGGAGTTTGATATCACATCTCATGCCATAGTATGGGTCTCAGGTTTGGTAGAAGCATTGGGATATCACATCTCATGCTATCGGAAGGGTATCAGTATTGGATTTGGAAGAAGTTGGATATCCCATCTCATGCTATAGGAAGGGTCTCAGGTTGGAATGGGAAGGAGTTGGATATCACATTTCATGTTATAGGAAGGGTCTCAGGATTGGAATGGGAAGGACTTGGATATCATATCTCATGCTATAGGACGGGTCTCAGGTTTGTTATTAGAATCATTGAGATATCATATTGCATGCTGTAGGAAGGGTCTAATGATTGGAATGGGAAGGACTTGGATATCACATCTCATGCTATAGATAGGCTCTTAGGTTTGGAAAGGGAATGAGTTGGATATCACATTTCATGTTAGAGGAAGGATCTCAGGTTTGGTATTAGAAGCATTGAGATATCACATCTCATGCTATAGGAAGGGTCTCAGGATTGGAATGGGAAGTAGTTGGATATCACATCTCATGCTATAGGAAGGGTCTCAGGTTTGGTATAAGCATTGAGATATCACATCTCATGCTATAGGACGGGTCTCAGGATTGGAATGGAAGGAGTTGGATATCACATCTCATGTTATAGGAAGGATCTCAGGTTTGGTATTAGAAGCATTGAGACATCACATCTCATGCTATAGGAAGGGTCTCAGGGTTGGAATGGGAAGGAGTTGGATATCACATCTCATCCAATAGGAAGGGTCTCAGGTTTGGAATGGGAAGGAATTGGATATCACATCTCATGTTATAGGAAGGATCTCAGGTTTGGTATTAGAAGCATTGAGATATCACAACTCATGCTATAGGAAGGGTCTCAGGATTGGAATGTGAAGGATTTGGATATCACATCTCATGCTAAAGGAAGGGTCTCAGGTTTGGTAGAAGCATTGAGATATCACATCTCTGCTATCGGAAGGGTCTCAGGATTGGATTGGGAAGGAGTTGGATATCCCTTCTCATGCTATAGGAAGGGTCTCAGGATTTGAATGGGAAGGAGTTGGATATCACATCTCATGTTATAGGAAGGGTTTCAGGATTGGAATGGGAAGGATTTGGATATCACATCTCTTGCTATAGGAAGGGTCTCAGGATTGGAATGGGTAGGAGTTGGATATTACTTTCTTGCTATAGGAAGGGTCTCATGTTTGGAATCGGAAGCAGTTGGATATCACATATGCTATAGTTAGTGTCTCAGGTTTGGAACGGGAAGGAGTTGGATATCACATCTCATGTTATAGGAAGGGTCTCAGGTTTGGTATAAGCATTGAGATATCACATCTCTGCTATCGGAAGCGGCTCAGGATTGGAATGGGAAGGAGTTGGATATCCCATCTCATGTTATAGGAAGAGTCTCTGGTTTGGTATTAGAATCATTGAGATATCACATCGCATGCTGTAGGAAGGGTCTACGGATTGGAATGGGATGGACTTGGATATCACATCTCATGCTATAGGTAGGCTCTCAGGTTTGGTATAAGCATTGAGATATCACATCTCATGCTATAGGAAGGGTCTCAGGATTGGAATGGGAAGGAATTGGATATCACATCTCATGCTATAGGAAGGGTCTCAGATTTGGTATAAGCATTGAGATATCACATCTCATGCTAAAGAAAGGGTCTCAGGATTGGAATGGGAAGGAGTTGTATATGACATCTCAGGCCATAGGAAGGGTCTCAGGTTTGGTATAAGCATTGAGATATCACATCTCTGCTATCGGAAGGGTCTCAGGATTGGAATGGGAAGGAGTTGGATATCCCATCTCATGTTATAGGAATGGTCTCAGGTTTGGTATTAGAAGCATAGAGATATCAAATCTCATGCTATAGGAAGGGTCTCAGGATTGGAATGGGAAGGACTTGGATGTCACATCTCATGCTATAGGGAGGGTCTCAAGTTTGATATTAGAAGCATTGAGAAAACAAATCTCATGATATCGGAAGGGTCTCAGGATTGGAATGCCAAGGAGTTGGATATCACATCTCATGATAAAGGAAGGGTCTAAGGTTTGGAAGGGGAAGGATTTGGATATCACATCTCATGTTATAGGACGGGTCTCAGGTTTGGTATTAGAAGCATTGAGATATCAAGTCTCATGGTATAAGAAGGGTCTCAGAATTGGAATGGGAAGGAGTTGGATATCACACCTCAAGCTATAGGAAGGGTCTCAGGATTGGAATGGGAAGGAGTTTGATATCACATCTCATGCCATAGTATGGGTCTCAGGTTTGGTAGAAGCATTGGGATATCAGATCTCATGCTATCGGAAGGGTATCAGTATTGGATTTGGAAGAAGTTGGATATCCCATCTCATGCTATAGAAAGGGTCTCAGGTTGGAATGGGAAGGAGTTGGATATCACATTTCATGTTATAGGAAGGGTCTCAGGATTGGAATGGGAAGGACTTGGATATCATATCTCATGCTATAGGAAGGCTCTCAGGTTTGGAAGGGGAAGGAGTTGGATATCACATCTCAAGCTATAGGAAGGGTCTCAGGATTGGAATGGGAAGGAGTTGGATATCACATCTCAAGCTATAGGAAGGGTCTCAGGTTTGGTATAAGCATTGAGATATCACATCTCATGCTATAGGAAGGGTCTCAGGAT
Organism: Ambystoma mexicanum; assembly: GCF_040938575.1. Classification (NCBI taxonomy): domain Eukaryota; kingdom Metazoa; phylum Chordata; class Amphibia; order Caudata; family Ambystomatidae; genus Ambystoma; species Ambystoma mexicanum. The sequence goes on from NC_090936.1 coordinate 348,518,933, forward strand.
TGGAATGGGAAGGAGTTGGATATCACATCTCATGTTATAGGAAATATCTCAGGTTTGGTATTAGAAAAATTGAGACATCACATCTCATGTTATAGGAAGGGTCTCAGGATTGGAATGGGAAGAAGTTGGATATCACATCTCATGCTATAGGAAGGGTCTCAGGTTTGGTATAAGCATTGAGATATCACATCTCATGCTATAGGAAGGGTCTCAGGATTGGAATGGGAAGGAGTTGTATATGACATCTCATGCCATAGGAAGGGTCTCAGGTTTGGTATAAGCATTGAGATATCACATCACATGCTATAGGAAGGGTCTCAGGATTGGAATGGGAAGGACTTGGATATCACATCTCATGCTATAGGCAGGGCCTCAGGTTTGGAAAGGGAAGGAGATGGATATCACATTTCATGTTAGAGATAGGATCTCAGGTTTGGTATTAGAGGCATTGAGATATCACATCTTATGCTATCAGAAGGGTCTCGGAATTGGAATGGGAAGGAGTTGTATATCACATCTCATGCTAAATGGAGGGTCTCAGGTTTGGAAGGGGAAGGATTTGGAAATCACATCTCATGTTATAGGAAGGATCTCAGGTTTGGTATTAGAAGCATTGAGATATCACATCTCATGCTATCGGAAGTATCTCAGGTTTGGTATTAGAGGCATTGAGATATCACATCTCATGCTATCATAAGGGTCTCAGGATTGGAATGGGAAGGAGTTGGATATCACATCTCATGTTATTGGAAGGATCTCAGGTTTGGTATTAGAAGCATTGAGACATCACATCTCATGCTATAGGAAGGGTCTCAGGATTGGAATGGGAAGGAGTTGGATATCACATCTCATGCTATAGGAAGGGTCTCAGATTTGGTATAAGCATTGAGATATCACATCTCATGCTATAGGAAGGGTCTCAGGATTGGATTGGGAAGGAGTTGTATATGACATCTCATGTTATAGGAAGGGTTTCAGGTTTGGTATTAGAAGCATTGAGATATCACATCTCATGCTATAGGAAGGGTCTCAGGATTGTAATGGGGAGGACTTGGATGTCACATCTCATGCTATAGGGAGGGTCTCAAGTTTGATATTAGAAGCATTGAGATAACAAATCTCATGATATCGGAAGGGTCTCAGGATTGGAATGGGAAGGAGTTGAATATCACATCTCATGATAAAGGAAGGGTCTAAGGTTTGGAAGGGGAAAGATTTGGATATCAAATCTCATGTTATAGGACGGGTCTCAGGTTTGGTATTAGAAGCATTGAGATATCAAGTCTCATGGCATAGGAAGGGTCTCAGAATTGGAATGGGAAGGAGTTGGATATCACATCTCAAGCTATAGGAAGAGTCTCAGGATTGGAATGGGAATGAGTTTGATATCACATCCATGCCATAGTATGGGTCTCAGGTTTGGTAGAAGCATTGGGATATCACATCTCATGCTATTGGAAGGGTATCAGTATTGGATTTGGAAGGAGTTGGATATCCCATCTCATGCTATAGGAAGGGTCTCAGGTTGGAATGGGAAGGAGTTGGATATCACATTTCATGTTATAGGAAGGGTCTCAGGATTGGAATGGGAAGGACTTGGATATCATATCTCATGCTATAGGAAGGCTCTCAGGTTTGGAAGGGGAAGGAGTTGGATATCACATTTCATGTTAGAGGAAGGATCTCAGGTTTGGTATTAGAGGCCTTGAGATATCACTTCTCATGCTATAGGAAGGGTCTCAGGATTGGAATGGGAAGGAGTTGGATATCACATCTCAAGCTTTAGGAAGGGTCTCAGGTTTGGTATAAGCATTGACATAGCACATCTCATGCTATAGGAAGGGTCTCAGGATTGGAATGGGAAGGAGTTGGATATCACATCTCATGTTATAGGAAAGATCTCAGGTTTGGTATTAGAAGCATTGAGACATCACATCTCATGTTATAGGAAGGGTCTCAGGATTGGAATGGGAAGAAGTTGGATATCACATCTCATGCTATAGGAAGGGTCTCAGGTTTGGAAGGGGGAGGAGTTGGATATCCAATCTCATGTTATAGGACTGGTCTCAGGTTTGGTATTAGAAGCATTGAGATATCACATCGCATGCTGTAGGAAGGTTCTCAGGTTTGGTATTAGAAGCATTGAGACATCACATCTCATGCTATAGGAAGGGTCTCAGGATTGGAATGGGAAGGAGTTGGATATCACATCTCATGTTATAGGAAGGATCTCAGGTTTGGTATTAGAAGCATTGAGACATCACATCTCATTGTATAGGAAGGGTCTCAGGATTGGAATGGAAAGGAGTTGGATATCACATCTCATGCTATAGGAAGGGTCTCACATTTGGTATAAGCATTGAGATATCACATCTCATGCTATAGGAAGGGTCTCAGGATTGGATTGGGAAGGATTGTATATGACATCTCAGGCCATAGGAAGGGTCTCAGGATTGGTATACGCATTGAGATATCACATCTCTGCTATCGGAAGGGTCTCAGGATTGGAATGGGAAGGAGTTGGATATCCCATCTCATGTTATAGGAAGGGTCTCAGGTTTGATATTAGAAGCATTGAGATATCACATCTCATGCTATAGGAAGGGTCTCAGGATTGGAATGGGGAGGACTTGGATGTCACATCTCATGCTATAGCGAGGGTCTCAAGTTTGATATTAGAAGCATTGAGATAACAAATCTCATGATATCGGAAGGGTCTCAGGAATGGAATGGGAAGGAGTTGGATATCACATCTCATGATAAAGGAAGGGTCTAAGGTTTGGAAGGGGAAAGATTTGGATATCACATCTCATGTTATAGGACGGGTCTCAGGTTTGGTATTAGAAGCATTGAGATATCAAGTCTCATGGCATAGGAAGGGTCTCAGAATTGGAATGTGAAGGAGTTGGATATCACATCTCAAGCTATAGGAAGAGTCTTAGGATTGGAATGGGAAGGAGTTTGATATCACATCTCATGCCATAGTATGGGTCTCAGGTTTGGTAGAAGCATTGGGATATCACATCTCATGCTATTGGAAGGGTATCAGTATTGGATTTGGAAGGAGTTGGATATCCCATCTCATGCTATAGGAAGGGTCTCAGGTTGGAATGGGAAGGAGTTGGATATCACATTTCATGTTATAGGAAGGGTCTCAGGATTGGAATGGGAAGGACTTGGATATCATATCTCATGCTATAGGAAGGCTCTCAGGTTTGGAAGGGGAAGGAGTTGGATATCACATTTCATGTTAGAGGAAGGATCTCAGGTTTGGTATTAGAGGCCTTGAGATATCACATCTCATGATATAGGAAGGGTCTCAGGATTGGAATGTCAAGGAGTTGGATATCACATCTCAAGCTTTAGGAAGGGTCTCAGGTTTGGTATAAGCATTGAGATAGCACATCTCATGCTATAGGAAGGGTCTCAGGATTGGAATGGGAAGGAGTAGGATATCACATCTCATGTTATAGGAAGGATCTCAGGTTTGGTATTAGAAGCATTGAGACATCACATCTCATGCTATAGGAAGGGTCTCAGGATTGGAATGGGAAGGAGTTGGATATCACATCTCATGCTATAGTAAGGGTCTCAGATTTGGTATAAGCATTGAGATATCACATCTCTGCTATCGGAAGGGTCTCAGGATTGGAATGGGAAGGAGTTGGATATCCCATCTCATCCTATAGGGAGGGTCTCAATTTTGATATTAGAAGCATTGAGATAACAAATCTCATGATATCTGAAGGGTCTCAGGATTGGAATGGGAAGGAGTTGGATATCACATCTCATGATAAAGGAAGGGTCTAAGGTTTGGAAGGGGAAAGATTTGGATATCACATCTCATGTTATAGGACTGGTCTCAGGTTTGGTATTAGAAGCATTGAGATATCAAGTCTCATGGTATAGGAAGGGTCTCAGAATTGGAATGGGAAGGAGTTGGATATCACATCTCAAGCTATAGGAAGAGTCTCAGGATTGGAATGGGAAGGAGTTTGATATCACATCTCATGCCATAGTATGGTTCTCAGGTTTGATAGAAGCATTGGGATATCACATCTCATGCTATCGGAAGGGTATCAGTATTGGATTTGGAAGGGGTTGGATATCTCATCTCATGCTATAGGAAGGGTCTCAGGTTGGAATGGGAAGGAGTTGGATATCACATTTCATGTTATAGGAAGGGTCTCAGGATTGGAATGGGAAGGACTTGGATATCATATCTCATGCTATAGGAAGGCTCTCAGGTTTGGAAGGAGAAGGAGTTGGATATCACATTTCATGTTAGAGGAAGGATCTCAGGTTTGGTATTAGAGGCCTTGAGATATCACATCTCATGCTATAGGAAGGGTCTCAGGTTGGAATGGGAAGGAGTTGGATATCACATTTCATGTTATAGGAAGGGTCTCAGGATTGGAATGGGAAGGAGTTGGATATCACATCTCAAGCTTTAGGAAGGGTCTCAGGTTTGGTATAAGCATTGAGATAGCACATCTCATGCTACAGGAAGGGTCTCAGGATTGGAATGGGAAGGAGTTGGATATCACATCTCATGTTATAGGAAAGATCTCAGGTTTGGTATTAGAAGCATTGAGACATCACATCTCATGTTATAGGAAGGGTCTCAGGATTGGAATGGGAAGAAGTTGGATATCACATCTCATGCTATAGGAAGGGTCTCAGGTTTGGAAGGGGAAGGAGTTGGATATCCAATCTCATGTTATAGGACTGGTCTCAGGTTTGGTATTAGAAGCATTGAGATATCACATCGCTTGCTGTAGGAAGGTTCTCAGGTTTGGAATGGGGAGGAATTGGATATCACATCTCATGTCATAGGAAGGATCTCAGGTTTGGTATTAGAAGCATTGAGATATCACATCTCATGCTATAGGAATGGTCTCAGGATTGGAATGGGAAGGAGTTGGATATTACATTCCTGCTATAGGAAGGGTCTCATGTTTGGAATGGGAATGTGTTGGATATCACATATGCTATAGGAAGGGTCTCAGGTTTGGAACGGGAAGGAGTTGGATATCACATCTCATGTTATAGGAAGGGTCTCAGGTTTGGTATAAGCATTGAGATATCACATCTCTGCTATCGGAAGTGTCTCAGGATTGGAATGGGAAGGTGTTGGATATCCCATCTCATGTTATAGGACGGGTCTCAGGTTTGTTATTAGAATCATTGAGATATCATATTGCATGCTGTAGGAAGGGTCTAAGGATTGGAATGGGAAGGAGTTGGATATCCCATCTCATGTTATAGGAAGAGTCTCAAGTTTGGTATTAGAAGCATTTAGATATCACATCACATGCTATAGGAAGTGTCTCAGGATTGGAATGGGAAGGAGTTGGATATCACATTTCATGTTAGAGGAAGGATCTCAGGTTTGGTATTAGAGGCATTGAGATATCACATCTCATGCTATAGGAAGGGTCTCAGGATTGGAATGGGAAGGAGTTGGATATCACATCTCATGCTATAGGAAGGGTCTCAGGTTTGGTATACGCATTGAGATATCACATCTCATGCTATAGGAAGGGTCTCAGGATTGGAATGGGAAGGAGTTGGATATCACATCTCATGTTATAGGAAGGATCTCAGGTTTGGTATTAGAAGCATTGAGACATCACATCTCATGCTATCGGAAGGGTCTCAGGATTGGAATGGGAAGGACTTGGATATCTCATCTCATGCTATAGGGAGGGTCTCAAGTTTGATATTAGAAGCATTGAGATATCATATCTCATGCTATAGGAAGGGTCTCAGGATTGGAATGGGAAGGAGTTGGATATCACATCTCATCTCATGCTATAGGAAGGGTCTCAGGTTTGGTATAAGCAGTGAGATATCACATCTCATGCTATAGGAAGGGTCTCAGGATTGGAATGGGAAGGAGTTGGATATCACATCTCATGTTATAGGAAGGATCTCAGGTTTGGTATAAGCATTGAGATATCACATCTCTACTATCGGAAGGGTCTCAGGATTGGAATGGGAAGGAGTTGGATATTCCCATCTCATGTTATAGGAAGGATCTCAGGTTTGGTATTAGAAGCATTGAGATATCACATCTCATGCTATAGGAAGGGTCTCAGGATTGGAATGGGAAGGACTTGGATATCACATCTCATGCTATAAGGAGGGTCTCAAGTTTGATATTAGAAGCATTGAGATATCACATCTCATGATATCGGAAGGGTCTCAGGGATGGAATGGGAAGGAGTTGGATATCACATCTCATGATAAAGGAAGTGTCTAAGGTTTGGAAGGGGAAGGAGTTTGATATCACATCTCATGCCTTAGTATGGGTCTCAGGTTTGGTAGAAGCATTTGGATATCACATCTCATGCTATCGGAAGTGTCTCAGGATTGGATTTGGAAGGAGTTGGATATCCCATCTCATGCTATAGGAAGGGTCTCAGGTTGGAATGGGAAGGAGTTGGATATCACATCTCATGTTATAGGAAGGGTCTCAGGATTGGACTTAGAAGGACTTGGATATCACATCTCATGCTATAGGCAGGGTCTCAGGTTTGGAAAGGGAAGGAGATGGATATCACATTTCATGTCAGAGATGGATCTCAGGTTTGGTACTAGAGGCATTGAGATATCACATCTCATGCTATCAGAAGAGTCTCAGGATTGGAATGGGAAGGAGTTGGATATCACATCTCATGCTAAAGGGAGTGTCTCAGGTTTGGAAGGGGAAGGATTTGGATATCACATCTCATGTTATAGGAAGGAACTCAGGTTTGGTATTAGAAGCATTGAGATATCACATCTCATGCTATCGGAAGGATCTCAGGTTTGGTATAGAAGCATTGAGATATCACATCTCATGCTATCAGAAGGTTCTCAGGATTGGAATGGGAAGGAGTTGGATATCACATCTCATGCTAAAGGGAGGGTCTCAGGTTTGGAAGGGGAAGGATTTGGATATCACATCTCATGTTATCGGAAGGATCTCAGGTTTGGTATTAGAAGTATTGAGATATCACATCTCATGCTATAGGAAGGGTCTCAGGATTGGAATGGGAAGGAGTTGGTTATCACATCTCATGCTAAAGGAAGGGTCTCAGGTTTGGTAGAAGCATTGAGATATCACATCTCATGCTATAGGAAGGGTCTCAGGATTGGAATGGGAAGGACTTAGATATCACATATCATGCTATAGGGAGGGTCTCAGTTTTGATATTAGAAGCATTGAGATATCACATCTCATGCTATCGGAAGTGTCTCAGGATTGGAATGGGAAGGAGCTGGATATCACATCTCATGCTAAAGGAAGGGTCTCAGGTTTGGAACGGGAAGGAGTTGGATATCACATCTCATGCTATAGGAAGGGTCTCAGGTTTGGTATAAGCATTGAGATATCACATCTCTGCTATCGGAAGTGTCTCAGGATTGGAATGGGAAGGACTTGGATATCACATCTCATGCTATAGATAGGCTCTCAGGTTTGGAAAGGGAAGGAGTTGGATATCACATTTCATGTTAGAGGAAGGATCTCAGGTTTGGTATTAGAGGCACTGAGATATCAGATCTCAGGCTATAGGAAGGGTCTCAGGATTGGAATGGGAAGGAGTTGGATATCACATCTCATGCTATAGGAAGGGTCTCAGGATTGGAATGGGAAGGAGTTGGATATCACATCTCATGCTAGAGGAAGGGTCTCAGGTTTGGTATAAGCATTGAGATATCACATCTCGTGCTATAGGAAGGGTCTCAGGATTGGAATGGGAAGGAGTTGTATATGACATCTCATGCCGTAGGAAGGGTCTCAGGTTTGGTATAAGCATTGAGATATCACATCTCTGCTATCGAAAGGGTCTTAGGATTGGAATGGGAAGGAGTTGGATATCCCATCTCATGTTATAGGAAGAGTCTCAGGTTTGGTATTAGAAGCATTGAGATATCCCATCTCATGATATAGGAAGGGTCTCAGGTTGGAATGGGAAGGAGTTGGATATCACATTTCATGTTATAGGAAGGGTCTCAGGATTGGAATGGGAAGGACTTGCATATCATATCCCATGCTATAGGAAGGCTCTCAGGTTTGGAAGGGGAAGGAGTTGGATATCACATTTCATGTTAGAGGAAGGATCTCAGGTTTGGTATTAGAGGCCTTGAGATATCACATCTCATGCTATAGGAAGGGTCTCAGGATTGGAATGGGAAGGAGTTGGATATCACATCTCAGGCTATAGGAACGGTCTCAGGTTTGGTATAAGCATTGTGATATCACATCTCATGCTATAGGAAGGGTCTCAGGATTGGAATGGGAAGGAGTTGGATATCACATCTCATGTTATAGGAAAGATCTCAGGTTTGGTATTAGAAGCACTGAGACATCACATCTCATGTTATAGGAAGGGTCTCAGGATTGGAATGGGAAGAAGTTGGATATCACATCTCTTGCTATAGGAAGGGTCTCAGATTTGGTATAAGCATTGAGATATCACATCTCATGCTATAGGAAGGGTCTCAGGATTGGAATGGGAAGGAGTTGTATATGACATCTCATGCCATAGGAAGGGTCTCAGGTTTGGTATAAGCATTGAGATATCACATCACATGCTATAGGAAGGGTCTCAGGATTGGAATGGGAAGGACTTGGATATCACATCTCATGCTATAGGCAGGGTCTCAGGTTTGGAAAGGGAATGAGATGGATATCACATTTCATGTTAGAGGTAGGATCTCAGGTTTGGTATTAGAGGCATTGAGATATCACATCTCATGCTATCAGAAGGGTCTCAGGATTGGAATGGGAAGGAGTTGGATATCACATCTCATGCTAAAGGGAGGGTCTCAGGTTTGGAAGGGAAGGGATTTGGAAATCACATCTCATGTTATAGGAAGGATCTCAGGTTTGGTATTAGAAGCATTGAGACATCACATCTCATGCTATAGGAAGGGTCTCAGGATTGGAATGGGAAGGAGTTGGATATCACATCTCATGCTATATGAAGGGTCTCAGATTTGGTATAAGCATTGAGATATCACATCTCATGCTATAGGAAGGGTCTCGGGATTGGAATGGGAAGGAGTTGTATATGACATCTCAGGCCATAGGAAGGGTCTCAGGTTTGGTATAAGCATTGAGATATCACATCTCTGCTATCGGAAGGGTCTCAGGATTGGAATGGGAAGGAATTGGATATCACATCTCATGTTATAGGAAGGATCTCAGGTTTGGTATTAGAAGCATTGAGATATCCCTTCTCATGCTATAGGAAGGGTCTCAGGATTGGAATGTGAAGGATTTGGATATCACATCTCATGCTAAAGGAAGGGTCTCAGGTTTGGTAGAAGCATTGTGATATCACGTCTCTGCTATCGGAAGGGTCTCAGGATTGGATTGGGAAGGAGTTGGATATCCCTTCTCATGCTCTAGGAAGGGTCTCAGGTTTGGTATAAGCATTGAGATATCACATCTCTGCTATCGGAAGGGTCTCAGGATTGGATTGGGAAGGAGTTGGATATCCCTTCTCATGCTATAGGAAGTGTCTCAGGTTGTAATGGGAAGGAGTTGGATATCACATCTCATGTTATAGGAAGGGTCTCAGGATTGGAATGGGAAGGATTTGGATATCACATCTCTTGCTATAGGAAGGGTCTCAGGATTGGAATGGGTAGGAGTTGGATATTACTTTCTTGCTATAGGAAGGGTCTCATGTTTGGAATGGGAAGGAGTTGGATATCACATCTCATGTTATAGGAAGGGTCTCAGGTTTGGTATAAGCATTGAGATATCACATCTCTGCTATCGGAAGGGTCTCAGGATTGGAATTGGAAGGAGTTGGATATCCCATCTCATGTTATAGGAAGGGTCTCAGGTTTGGTATTAGAAGCATAGAGATATCACATCTCATGCTATAGGAAGGGTCTCAGGATTGGATGGGAAGGACTTGGATGTCACATCTCATGCTATAGGAAGGGTCTCAGGATTGGAATGGGAAGGAGTTGTAAATGACATCCCAGGCCATAGGAAGGGTCTCAGGTTTGGTATAAGCATTGAGATATCACATCTCTGCTATCGGAAGGGTCTCAGGATTGGAATGGGAAGGAGTTGGATATCCCATCTCATGTTATAGGAAGGGTCTCAGGTTTGGTATTAGAAGCATAGAGATATCAGATCTCATGCTATAGGAAGGGTCTCAGGATTGGAATGGGAAGGACTTGGATGTCACATCTCATGCTATAGGGGGGGTCTCAAGTTTGATATTAGAAGCATTGAGATAACAAATCTCATGATATCGGAAGGGTCTCAGGATTGGAATGGGAAGGAGTTGGATATCACATCTCATGATAAAGGAAGGGTCTGAGGTTTGGAAGGGGAAGGATTTGGATATCACATCTCATGTTATAGGACGGGTCTCAGGTTTGGTATTAGAAGCATTGAGATATCAAGTCTCATGGTATAAGAAGGGTCTCAGAATTGGAATGGGAAGGAGTTGGATATCACACCTCAAGCTATAGGAAGGGTCTCAGGATTGGAATGGGAAGGAGTTTGATATCACATCTCATGCCATAGTATGGGTCTCAGGTTTGGTAGAAGCATTGGGATATCACATCTCATGCTATCGGAAGGGTATCAGTATTGGATTTGGAAGGAGTTGGATATCACATTTCATGTTAGAGGAAGGATCTCAGGTTTGGTATTAGAGGCCTTGAGATATCACATCTCATGCTATAGGAAGGGTCTCTGGATTGGAATGGGAAGGAGTTGGATATCACATCTCAAGCTATAGGAAGGGTCTCAGGTTTGGTATAAGCATTGAGATATCACATCTCATGCTATAGGAAGGGTCTCAGGATTGGAATGGGAAGGAGTTGGATATCACATCTCATATTATAGGAAATATCTCAGGTTTGGTATTAGAAGCATTGAGACATCACATCTCATGTTATAGGAAGGGTCTCAGGATTGGAATGGGAAGAAGTTGGATATCACATCTCATGCTATAGGAAGGGTCTCAGGTTTGGTATATGCATTGAGATATCACATCTCATGCTATAGGAAGGGTCTCGGGATTGGAATGGGAAGGAGTTGTATATGACATCTCATGCCATAGGAAGGGTCTCAGGTTTGGTATAAGCATTGAGATATCACATCACATGCTATAGGAAGGGTCTCAGGATTGGAATGGGAAGGACTTGGATATCACATCTCATGCTATAGGCAGGGTCTCAGGTTTGGAAAGGGAAGGAGATGGATATCACATTTCATGTTAGAGATAGGATCTCAGGTTTGGTATTAGAGGCATTGAGATATCACATCTCATGCTATCAGAAGGGTCTCAGGATTGGAATGGGAAGGAGTTGTATATCACATCTCATGCTAAAGGGAGGGTCTCAGGTTTGGAAGGGGAAGGATTTGGAAATCACATCTCATGTTATAGGAAGGGTCTCAGGTTTGGTATTAGAAGCATTGAGATATCACATCTCATGCTATAGGAAGGGTCTCAGGATTGGAATGGGGAGGACTTGGATGTCACATCTCATGCTATAGGGAGGGTCTCAAGTTTGATATTAGAAGCATTGAGATAACAAATCTCATGATATCGGAAGGGTCTCAGGATTGGAATGGGAAGGAGTTGGATATCACATCTCATGATAATGGAAGGGTCTAAGGTTTGGAAGGGGAAAGATTTGGATATCACATCTCATGTTATAGGACGGGTCTCAGGTTTGGTATTAGAAGCATTGAGATATCAAGTCTCTGGCATAGGAAGGGTCTCAGAATTGGAATGGGAAGGAGTTGGATATCACATCTCAAGCTATAGGAAAAGTCTCAGGATTGGAATGGGAATGAGTTTGATATCACATCTCATGCCATAGTATGGGTCTCAGGTTTGGTAGAAGCATTGGGATATAACATCACATGCTATTGGAAGGGTATCAGTATTGGATTTGGAAGGAGTTGGATATCCCATCTCATGCTATAGTATGGGTCTCAGGTTTGGTAGAAGCATTGGGATATCACATCTCATGATATTGGAAGGGTATCAGTATTGGATTTGGAAGGAGTTGGATATCCCATCTCATGCTATAGGAAGGGTCTCAGATTTGGTATAAGCATTGAGATATCACATCTCATGCTATAGGAAGGGTCTCAGGATTGGATTGGGAAGGAGTTGTATATGACATCTCAGGCCATTGGAAGGGTCTCAGGATTGGTATAAGCATTGAGATATCACATCTCTGCTATCGGAAGGGTCTCAGGATTGGAATGGGAAGGAGTTGGATATCCCATCTCATGTAATAGGAAGGGTCTCAGGTTTGGTATTAGAAGCATTGAAATATCACATCTCATGCTATAGGAAGGGTCTCAGGATTGGAATGGGGAGGACTTGGATGTCACATCTCATGCTATAGGGAGGGTCTCAAGTTTGATATTAGAAGCATTGAGATAACAAATCTCATGATATCGGAAGGGTCTCAGGATTGAAATGGGAAGGAGTTGGATATCACATCTCATGATAAAGGAAGGGTCTAAGGTTTGGAAGGGGAAAGATTTGGATATCACATCTCATGTTATAGGACGGGTCTCAGGTTTGGTATTAGAAGCATTGAGATATCAAGTCTCATGGCATAGGAAGGGTCTCAGAATTGGAATGGGAAGGAGTTGGATATCACATCTCAAGCTATAGGAAGAGTCTCAGGATTGGAATGGGAATGAGTTTGATATCACATCTCATGCCATAGTATGGGTCTCAGGTTTGGTAGAAGCATTGGGATATCACATCTCATGCTATTGGAAGGGTATCAGTATTGGATTTGGAAGGAGTTGGATATCCCATCTCATGCTATAGGAAGGGTCTCAGGTTGGAATGGGAAGTAGTTGGATATCACATTTCATGTTATAGGAAGGGTCTCAGGATTGGAATGGGAAAGACTTGGATATCATATCTCATGCTATAGGAAGGCTCTCAGGTTTGGAAGGGGAAGGAGTTGGATATCACATTTCATGTTAGAGGAAGGATCTCAGGTTTGGTATTAGAGGCCTTGAGATATCACATCTCATGCTATAGGAAGGGTCTCAGGATTGGAATGGGAAGGAGTTGGATATCACATCTCAAGCTTTAGGAAGGGTCTCAGGTTTGGTATAAGCATTGAGATAGCACATCTCATGCTATAGGAAGGGTCTCAGGATTGGAATGGGAAGGAGTTGGATATCACATCTCATGTTATAGGAAAGATCTCCGGTTTGGTATTAGAAGCATTGAGACATCACATCTCATGTTATAGGACGGGTCTCAGGATTGGAATGGGAAGAAGTTGGATATCACATCTCATGCTATAGGAAGGGTCTCAGGTTTGGAAGGGGAAGGAGTTGGATATCCAATCTCATGTTATAGGACAGGTCTCAGGTTTGGTATTAGAAGCATTGAGATATCACATCGCATGCTGTAGGAAGGTTCTCAGGTTTGGTATTAGAAGCATTGAGACATCACATCTCATGCTATAGGAAGGGTCTCAGGATTGGAATGGGAAGGAGTTGGATATCACATCTCATGTTATAGGAAGGATCTCAGGTTTGGTATTAGAAGCATTGAGACATCACATCTCATGCTATAGGAAGGGTCTCAGGATTGGAATGGGAAGGAGTTGGATATCACATCTCATGCTATAGGAAGGGTCTCAGATTTGGTATAAACATTGAGATATCACATCTCATGCTATAAGAAGGGTCTCAGGATTGGATTGGGAAGGAGTTGTATATGACATCTCAGGCCATAGGAAGGGTCTCTTGATTGGTATAAGCATTGAGATATCACATCTCTGCTATCGGAAGGGTCTCAGGATTGGAATGGGAAGGAGTTGGATATCCCATCTCATGTTATAGGAAGGGTCTCAGGTTTGGTATTAGAAGCATTGAGATATCACATCTCATGCTATAGGAAGGGTCTCAGGATTGGAATGGGGAGGACTTGGATGTCACATCTCATGCTATAGGGAGGGTCTCAAGTTTGATATTAGAAGCATTGAGATAACAAATCTCATGATATCGGAAGGGTCTCAGGATTGGAATGGGAAGGAGTTGGATATCACATCTCATGATAAAGGAAGGGTCTAAGGTTTGGAAGGGGAAAGATTTGGATATCACATCTCATGTTATAGGACGGGTCTCAGGTTTGGTATTAGAAGCATTGAGATATCAAGTCTCATGGCATAGGAAGGGTCTCAGAATTGGAATGGGAAGGAGTTGGATATCACATCTCAAGCTATAGGAAGAGTCTAAAGATTGGAATGGGAAGGAGTTTGATATCACATCTCATGCCATAGTATGGGTCTCAGGTTTGGTAGAAGCATTGGGATATCACATCTCATGCTATTGGAAGGGTATCAGTATTGGATTTGGAAGGAGTTGGATATCCCATCTCATGCTATAGGAAGGGTCTCAGGTTGGAATGGGAAGGAGTTGGATATCACATTTCATGTTATAGGAAGGGTCTCAGGATTGGAATGGGAAGGACTTGGATATCATATCTCATGCTATAGGAAGGCTCTCAGGTTTGGAAGGGGAAGGAGTTGGATATCACATTTCATGTTAGAGGAAGGATCTCAGGTTTGGTATTAGAGGCCTTGAGATATCACATATCAAGCTATAGGAAGGGTCTCAGGATTGGAATGGGAAGGAGTTGGATATCATATCTCAAGCTTTAGGAAGGGTCTCAGGTTTGGTATAAGCATTGAGACATCACATCTCATGTTATAGGAAGGGTCTCAGGATTGGAATGGGAAGAAGTTGGATATCACATCTCATGCTATAGGAAGGGTCTCAGGTTTGGAAGGGGAAGGAGTTGGATATCCAATCTCATGTTATAGGACTGGTCTCAGGTTTGGTATTAGAAGCATTGAGATATCACATCGCATGCTGTAGGAAGGTTCTCAGGTTTGGTATTAGAAGCATTGAGACATCACATCTCATGCTATAGGAAGGGTATCAGGATTGGAATGGGAAGGAGTTGGATATCACATCTCATGTTATAGGAAGGATCTCAGGTTTGGTATTAGAAGCATTGAGACATCACATCTCATGCTATAGGAAGGGTCTCAGGATTGGAATGGGAAGGAGTTGGATATCACATCTCATGCTATAGGAAGGGTCTCAGATTTGGTATAAGCATTGAGATATCACATCTCATGCTATAGGAAGGGTCTCAGGATTGGATTGGGAAGGAGTTGTATATGACATCTCAGGCCATAGGAAGGGTCTCAGGATTGGTATAAGCATTGAGATATCACATCTCTGCTATCGGAAGGGTCTCAGGATTGGAATGGGAAGGAGTTGGATATCCCATCTCATGATAAAGGAAGGGTCTAAGGTTTGGAAGGGGAAAGATTTGGATATCACATCTCATGTTATAGGACGGGTCTCAATTTTGATATTAGAAGCATTGAGATAACAAATCTCATGATAGCGGAAGGGTCTCAGGATTGGAATGGGAAGGAGTTGGATATCACATCTCATGATAAAGGAAGGGTCTAAGGTTTGGAAGGGGAAAGATTTGGATATCACATCTCATGTTATAGGACGGGTCTCAGGTTTGGTATTAGAAGCATTGAGATATCAAGTCTCATGGTATAGGAAGGGTCTCAGAATTGGAATGGGAAGGATTTCGGATATCACATCTCAAGCTATAGGAAGAGACTCAGGATTGGAATGGGAAGGAGTTTGATATCACATCTCATGCCATAGTATGGTTCTCAGGTTTGGTAGAAGCATTGGGATATCACATCTCATGCTATTGGAAGGGTATCAGTATTGGATTTGGAAGGAGTTTGATATCACATCTCATGCCATAGTATGGGTCTCAGGTTTGGTAGAAGCATTGGGATATCACATCTCATGCTATCGGAAGGGTATCAGTATTGGATTTGGAAGGAGTTGGATATCACATTTCATGTTAGAGGAAGGATCTCAGGTTTGGTATTAGAGGCCTTGAGATATCACATCTCATGCTATAGGAAGGGTCTCTGGATTGGAATGGGAAGGAGTTGGATATCACATCTCAAGCTATAGGAAGGGTCTCAGGTTTGGTATAAGCATTGAGATATCACATCTCATGCTATAGGAAGGGTCTCGGGATTGGAATGGGAAGGAGTTGGATATCACATCTCATATTATAGGAAATATCTCAGGTTTGGTATTAGAAGCATTGAGACATCACATCTCATGTTATAGGAAGGGTCTCAGGATTGGAATGGGAAGAAGTTGGATATCACATCTCATGCTATAGGAAGGGTCTCAGGTTTGGTATATGCATTGAGATATCACATCTCGTGCTATAGGAAGGGTCTCGGGATTGGAATGGGAAGGAGTTGTATATGACATCTCATGCCATTGGAAGGGTCTCAGGTTTGGTATAAGCATTGAGATATCACATCACATGCTATAGGAAGGGTCTCAGGATTGGAATGGGAAGGACTTGGATATCACATCTCATGCTATAGGCAGGGTCTCAGGTTTGGAAAGGGAAGGAGATGGATATCACATTTCATGTTAGAGATAGGATCTCAGGTTTGGTATTAGAGGCATTGAGATATCACATCTCATGCTATCAGAAGGGTCTCAGGATTGGAATGGGAAGGAGTTGTATATCACATCTCATGCTAAAGGGAGGGTCTCAGGTTTGGAAGGGGAAGGATTTGGAAATCACATCTCATGTTATAGGAAGGGTCTCAGGTTTGGTATTAGAAGCATTGAGATATCACATCTCATGCTATAGGAAGGGTCTCAGGATTGGAATGGGGAGGACTTGGATGTCACATCTCATGCTATAGGGAGGGTCTCAAGTTTGATATTAGAAGCATTGAGATAACAAATCCCATGATATCGGAAGGGTCTCAGGATTGGAATGGGAAGGAGTTGGATATCACATCTCATGATAATGGAGGGGTCTAAGGTTTGGAAGGGGAAAGATTTGGATATCACATCTCATGTTATAGGACGGGTCTCAGGTTTGGTATTAGAAGCATTGAGATATCAAGTCTCTGGCATAGGAAGGGTCTCAGAATTGGAATGGGAAGGAGTTGGATATCACATCTCAAGCTATAGGAAAAGTCTCAGGATTGGAATGGGAATGAGTTTGATATCACATCTCATGCCATAGTATGGGTCTCAGGTTTGGTAGAAGCATTGGGATATAACATCACATGCTATTGGAAGGGTATCAGTATTGGATTTGGAAGGAGTTGGATATCCCATCTCATGCTATAGTATGGGTCTCAGGTTTGGTAGAAGCATTGGGATATCACATCTCATGATATTGGAAGGGTATCAGTATTGGATTTGGAAGGAGTTGGATATCCCATCTCATGCTATAGGAAGGGTCTCAGATTTGGTATAAGCATTGAGATATCACATCTCATGCTATAGGAAGGGTCTCAGGATTGGATTAGGAAGGAGTTGTATATGACATCTCAGGCCATTGGAAGGGTCTCAGGATTGGTATAAGCATTGAGATATCACATCTCTGCTATCGGAAGGGTCTCAGGATTGGAATGGGAAGGAGTAGGATATCCCATCTCATGTTATAGGAAGGGTCTCAGGTTTGGTATTAGAAGCATTGAAATATCACATCTCATGCTATAGGAAGGGTCTCAGGATTGGAATGGGGAGGACTTGGATGTCACATCTCATGCTATAGGGAGGGTCTCAAGTTTGATATTAGAAGCATTGAGATAACAAATCTCATGATATCGGAAGGGTCTCAGGATTGAAATGGGAAGGAGTTGGATATCACATCTCATGATAAAGGAAGGGTCTAAGGTTTGGAAGGGGAAAGATTTGGATATCACATCTCATGTTATAGGACGGGTCTCAGGTTTGGTATTAGAAGCATTGAGATATCAAGTCTCATGGCATAGGAAGGGTCTCAGAATTGGAATGGGAAGGAGTTGGATATCACATCTCAAGCTATAGGAAGAGTCTCAGGATTGGAATGGGAATGAGTTTGATATCACATCTCATGCCATAGTATGGGTCTCAGGTTTGGTAGAAGCATTGGGATATCACATCTCATGCTATTGGAAGGGTATCAGTATTGGATTTGGAAGGAGTTGGATATCCCATCTCATGCTATAGGAAGGGTCTCAGGTTGGAATGGGAAGGAGTTGGATATCACATTTCATGTTATAGGAAGGGTCTCAGGATTGGAATGGGAAAGACTTGGATATCATATCTCATGCTATAGGAAGGCTCTCAGGTTTGGAAGGGGAAGGAGTTGGATATCACATTTCATGTTAGAGGAAGGATCTCAGGTTTGGTATTAGAGGCCTTGAGATATCACATCTCATGCTATAGGAAGGGTCTCAGGATTGGAATGGGAAGGAGTTGGATATCACATCTCAAGCTTTAGGAAGGGTCTCAGGTTTGGTATAAGCATTGAGATAGCACATCTCATGCTATAGGAAGGGTCTCAGGATTGGAATGGGAAGGAGTTGGATATCACATCTCATGTTATAGGAAAGATCTCCGGTTTGGTATTAGAAGCATTGAGACATCACATCTCATGTTATAGGACGGGTCTCAGGATTGGAATGGGAAGAAGTTGGATATCACATCTCATGCTATAGGAAGGGTCTCAGGTTTGGAAGGGGAAGGAGTTGGATATCCAATCTCATGTTATAGGACAGGTCTCAGGTTTGGTATTAGAAGCATTGAGATATCACATCGCATGCTGTAGGAAGGTTCTCAGGTTTGGTATTAGAAGCATTGAGACATCACATCTCATGCTATAGGAAGGGTCTCAGGATTGGAATGGGAAGGAGTTGGATATCACATCTCATGTTATAGGAAGGATCTCAGGTTTGGTATTAGAAGCATTGAGACATCACATCACATGCTATAGGAAGGGTCTCAGGATTGGAATGGGAAGGAGTTGGATATAACATCTCATGCTATAGGAAGGGTCTCAGATTTGGTATAAGCATTGAGATATCACATCTCATGCTATAAGAAGGGTCTCAGGATTGGATTGGGAAGGAGTTGTATATGACATCTCAGGCCATAGGAAGGGTCTCAGGATTGGTATAAGCATTGAGATATCACATCTCTGCTATCGGAAGGGTCTCAGGATTGGAATGGGAAGGAGTTGGATATCCCATCTCATGTTATAGGAAGGGTCTCAGGTTTGGTATTAGAAGCATTGAGATATCACATCTCATGCTATAGGAAGGGTCTCAGGATTGGAATGGGGAGGACTTGGATGTCACATCTCATGCTATAGGGAGGGTCTCAAGTTTGATATTAGAAGCATTGAGATAACAAATCTCATGATATCGGAAGGGTCTCAGGATTGGAATGGAAAGGAGTTGGATATCACATCTCATGATAAAGGAAGGGTCTAAGGTTTGGAAGGGGAAAGATTTGGATATCACATCTCATGTTATAGGACGGGTCTCAGGTTTGGTATTAGAAGCATTGAGATATCAAGTCTCATGGCATAGGAAGGGTCTCAGAATTGTAATGGGAAGGAGTTGGATATCACATCTCAAGCTATAGGAAGAGTCTCAAGATTGGAATGGGAAGGAGTTTGATATCACATCTCATGCCATAGTATGGGTCTCAGGTTTGGTAGAAGCATTGGGATATCACATCTCATGCTATTGGAAGGGTATCAGTATTGGATTTGGAAGGAGTTGGATATCCCATCTCATGCTATAGGAAGGGTCTCAGGTTGGAATGGGAAGGAGTTGGATATCACATTTCATGTTATAGGAAGGGTCTCAGGATTGGAATGGGAAGGACTTGGATATCATATCTCATGCTATAGGAAGGCTCTCAGGTTTGGAAGGGGAAGGAGTTGGATATCACATTTCATGTTAGAGGAAGGATCTCAGGTTTGGTATTAGAGGCCTTGAGACATCACATATCAAGCTATAGGAAGGGTCTCAGGATTGGAATGGGAAGGAGTTGGATATCACATCTCAAGCTTTAGGAAGGGTCTCAGGTTTGGTATAAGCATTGAGACATCACATCTCATGTTATAGGAAGGGTCTCAGGATTGGAATGGGAAGAAGTTGGATATCACATCTCATGCTATAGGAAGGGTCTCAGGTTTGGAAGGGGAAGGAGTTGGATATCCAATCTCATGTTATAGGACTGGTCTCAGGTTTGGTATTAGAAGCATTGAGATATCACATCGCATGCTGTAGGAAGGTTCTCAGGTTTGGTATTAGAAGCATTGAGACATCACATCTCATGCTATAGGAAGGGTCTCAGGATTGGAATGGGAAGGAGTTGGATATCACATCTCATGTTATAGGAAGGATCTCAGGTTTGGTATTAGAAGCATTGAGACATCACATCTCATGCTATAGGAAGGGTCTCAGGATTGGAATGGGAAGGAGTTGGATATCACATCTCATGCTATAGGAAGGGTCTCAGATTTGGTATAAGCATTGAGATATCACATCTCATGCTATAGGAAGGGTCTCAGGATTGGATTGGGAAGGAGTTGTATATGACATCTCAGGCCATAGGAAGGGTCTCAGGATTGGTATAAGCATTGAGATATCACATCTCTGCTATCGGAAGGGTCTCAGGATTGGAATGGGAAGGAGTTGGATATCCCATCTCATGATAAAGGAAGGGTCTAAGGTTTGGAAGGGGAAAGATTTGGATATCACATCTCATGTTATAGGACGGGTCTCAATTTTGATATTAGAAGCATTGAGATAACAAATCTCATGATAGCGGAAGGGTCTCAGGATTGGAATGGGAAGGAGTTGGATATCACATCTCATGATAAAGGAAGGGTCTAAGGTTTGGAAGGGGAAAGATTTGGATATCACATCTCATGTTATAGGACGGGTCTCAGGTTTGGTATTAGAAGCATTGAGATATCAAGTCTCATGGTATAGGAAGGGTCTCAGAATTGGAATGGGAAGGATTTCGGATATCACATCTCAAGCTATAGGAAGAGTCTCAGGATTGGAATGGGAAGGAGTTTGATATCACATCTCATGGCATAGTATGGTTCTCAGGTTTGGTAGAAGCATTGGGATATCACATCTCATGCTATTGGAAGGGTATCAGTATTGGATTTGGAAGGAGTTGGATATCCCATCTCATGCTATAGGAAGGGTCTCAGGTTGGAATGGGAAGGAGTTGGATATCACATTTCATGTTATAGGAAGGGTCTCAGGATTGGAATGGGAAGGAGTTGGATATCACATCTCAAGCTTTAGGAAGGGTCTCAGGTTTGGTATAAGCATTGAGATAGCACATCTCATGCTATAGGAAGGGTCTCAGGATTGGAATTTGAAGGAGTTGGATATCACATCTCATGTTATAGGAAAGATCTCAGGTTTGGTATTAGAAGCATTGAGACATCACATATCATGTTATAGGAAGGGTCTCAGGATTGGAATGGGAAGAAGTTGGATATCACATCTCATGCTATAGGAAGGGTCTCAGGTTTGGAAGGGGAAGGAGTTGGATAACCAATCTCATGTTATAGGACTGGTCTCAGGTTTGGTATTAGAAGCATTGAGATATCACATCGCATGCTGTAGGAAGGTTCTCAGGTTTGGAATGGGGAGGAATTGGATATCACATCTCATGTCATAGGAAGGATCTCAGGTTTGGTATTAGAAGCATTGAGATATCACATCTCATGCTATAGGAATGGTCTCAGGATTGGAATGGGAAGGAGTTGATATTACATTCTTGCTATAGGAAGGGTCTCATGTTTGGAATGGGAAGGAGTTGGATATCACATATGCTATAGGAAGGGTCTCAGGTTTGAAACGGGAAGGAGTTGGATATCACATCTCATGTTATAGGAAGGGTCTCAGGTTTGTTATAAGCATTGAGATATCACATCTCTGCTATCGGAAGTGTCTCAGGATTGGAATGGGAAGGTGTTGGATATCCCATCTCATGTTATAGGACGGGTCTCAGGTTTGTTATTAGAATCATTGAGATATCATATTGCATGCTGTAGGAAGGGTCTAAGGATTGGAATGGGAAGGACTTGGATATCACATCTCATGCTACAGGTAGGCTCTCAGGTTTGGAAAGGGAAGGAGTTCGATATCACATTTCATGTTAGAGGAAGGATCTCAGGTTTGGTATTAGAGGCATTGAGATATGACATATCATGCTATAGGAAGGGTCTCAGGATTGGAATGGGAAGGAGTTGGATATCACATCTCAAGCTTTAGGAAGGGTCTCAGGTTTGGTATAAGCATTGCGATAGCACATCTCATGCTATAGGAAGGGTCTCAGGATTGGAATGGGAAGGAGTTGGATATTACATCTCATGTTATAGGAAAGATCTCAGGTTTGGTATTAGAAGCATTGAGACATCACATCTCGTGTTATAGGAAGGGTCTCAGGATTGGAATGGGAAGAAGTTGGATATCACATCTCATGCTATAGGAAGGGTCTCAGGTTTGGAAGGGGAAGGAGTTGGATATCCAATCTCATGTTATAGGACTGGTCTCAGGTTTGGTATTAGAAGCATTGAGATATCACATCGCATGCTGTAGGAAGGTTCTCAGGTTTGGTATTAGAAGCATTGAGACATCACATCTCATGCTATAGGAAGGGTCTCAGGATTGGAATGGGAAGGAGTTGGATATCACATCTCATGTTATAGGAAGGATCTCAGGTTTGGTATTAGAAGCATTGAGACATCACATCTCATGCTATAGGAAGGGTCTCAGGATTGGAATGGGAAGGAGTTGGATATCACATCTCATGCTATAGGAAGGGTCTCAGATTTGGTATAAGCATTGAGATATCACATCTCATGCTATAGGAAGGGTCTCAGGATTGGATTGGGAAGGAGTTGTATATGACATCTCAGGCCATAGGAAGGGTCTCAGGATTGGTATAAGCATTGAGATATCACATCTCTGCTATCAGAAGGGTCTCAGGATTGGAATGTGAAGGATTTGGATATCACATCTCATGCTAAAGGAAGGGTCACAGGTTTGGTAGAAGCATTGAGATATCACGTCTCTGCTATCGGAAGGGTCTCAGGATTGGATTGGGAAGGAGTTGGATATCACATCTCATGCCATAGGAAGGGTCTCAGGTTTGGTATAAGCATTGAGATATCACATCTCATGCTATAGGAAGGGTCTCAGGATTGGAATGTGAAGGATTTGGATATCACATCTCATGCTAAAGGAAGGGTCTCAGGTTTGGTAGAAGCATTGAGATATCACGTCTCTGCTATCGGAAGGGTCTCAGGATTGGATTGGGAAGGAGTTGGATATCACATCTCATGCTATAGGTAGGCTCTCAGGTTTGGTATAAGCATTGAGATATCACATCTCATGCTATAGGAAGGGTCTCAGGATTGGAATGGGAAGGAATTGGATATCACATCTCATGCTATAGGAAGGGTCTCAGATTTGGTGTAAGCATTGAGATATCACATCTCATGCTAAAGGAAGGGTCTCAGGATTGGAATGGGAAGGAGTTGTATATGACATCTCAGGCCATAGGAAGGTTCTCAGGTTTGGTATAAGCATTGAGATATCACATCTCTGCTATCGGAAGGGTCTCAGGATTGGAATGGGAAGGAGTTGGATATCCCATCTCATGTTATAGGAAGGGTCTCAGGTTTGGTATTAGAAGCATAGAGATATCACATCTCATGCTATAGGAAGGGTCTCAGGATTTGAATGGCAAGGAGTTGGATATCACATCTCATGCCATAGGAAGGGTCTCAGGTTTGGTATAAGCATTGAGATATCAAATCTCTGCTATCGGAAGGGTCTCAGGATTGGATTGGGAATGAGTTGGATATCCCTTCTCATGCTATAGGAAGTGTCTCAGGTTGGAATGGGAAGGAGTTGGATATCACATCTCATGTTATAGGAAGGGTCTCAGGATTGGAATGGGAAGGATTTGGATATCACATCTCTTGCTATAGGAAGGGTCTCAGGATTGGAATGGGTAGGAGTTGGATATTACTTTCTTGCTATAGGAAGGGTCTCATGTTTGGAATGGGAAGGAGTTGGATATCACATATGCTATAGTTAGTGTCTCAGGTTTGGAATGGGAAGGAGTTGGATATCACATCTCATGTTATAGGAATGGTCTCAGGTTTGGTATAAGCATTGAGATATCACATCTCTGCTATCGGAAGCGGCTCAGGATTGGAATGGGAAAGAGTTGGATATCCCATCTCATGTTATAGGAAGAGTCTCTAGTTTGGTATTAGAATCATTGAGATATCACATCGCATGCTGTAGGAAGGGTCTAAGGATTGGAATGGGATGGACTTGGATATCACATCTCATGCTATAGGTAGGCTCTCAGGTTTGGTATAAGCATTGAGATATCACATCTCATGCTATAGGAAGGGTCTCAGGATTGGAATGGGAAGGAATTGGATATCACATCTCATGCTATAGGAAGGGTCTCAGATTTGGTGTAAGCATTGAGATATCACATCTCATGCTAAAGGAAGGGTCTCAGGATTGGAATGGGAAGGAGTTGTATATGACATCTCAGGCCATAGGAAGGTTCTCAGGTTTGGTATAAGCATTGAGATATCACATCTCTGCTATCGGAAGGGTCTCAGGATTGGAATGGGAAGGAGTTGGATATCCCATCTCATGTTATAGGAAGGGTCTCAGGTTTGGTATTAGAAGCATAGAGATATCACATCTCATGCTATAGGAAGGGTCTCAGGATTTGAATGGCAAGGAGTTGGATATCACATCTCATGCCATAGGAAGGGTCTCAGGTTTGGTATAAGCATTGAGATATCAAATCTCTGCTATCGGAAGGGTCTCAGGATTGGATTGGGAAGGAGTTGGATATCCCTTCTCATGCTATAGGAAGTGTCTCAGGTTGGAATGGGAAGGAGTTGGATATCACATCTCATGTTATAGGAAGGGTCTCAAGATTGGAATGGGAAGGATTTGGATATCACATCTCTTGCTATAGGAAGGGTCTCAGGATTGGAATGGGTAGGAGTTGGATATTACTTTCTTGCTATAGGAAGGGTCTCATGTTTGGAATGGGAAGGAGTTGGATATCACATATGCTATAGTTAGTGTCTCAGGTTTGGAATGGGAAGGAGTTGGATATCACATCTCATGTTATAGGAATGGTCTCAGGTTTGGTATAAGCATTGAGATATCACATCTCTGCTATCGGAAGCGGCTCAGGATTGGAATGGGAAGGAGTTGGATATCCCATCTCATGTTATAGGAAGAGTCTCTAGTTTGGTATTAGAATCATTGAGATATCACATCGCATGCTGTAGGAAGGGTCTAAGGATTGGAATGGGATGGACTTGGATATCACATCTCATGCTATAGGTAGGCTCTCAGGTTTGGTATAAGCATTGAGATATCACATCTCATGCTATAGGAAGGGTCTCAGGATTGGAATGGGAAGGAATTGGATATCACATCTCATGCTATAGGAAGGGTCTCAGATTTGGTATAAGCATTGAGATATCACATCTCATGCTAAAGGAAGGGTCTCAGGATTGGAATGGGAAGGAGTTGTATATGACATCTCAGGCCATAGGAAGGTTCTCAGGTTTGGTATAAGCATTGAGATATCACATCTCTGCTATCGGAAGGGTCTCAGGATTGGAATGGGAAGGAGTTGGATATCCCATCTCATGTTATAGGAAGGGTCTCAGGTTTGGTATTAGAAGCATAGAGATATCACATCTCATGCTATAGGAAGGGTCTCAGGATTTGAATGGCAAGGAGTTGGATATCACATCTCATGCCATAGGAAGGGTCTCAGGTTTGGTATAAGCATTGAGATATCAAATCTCTGCTATCGGAAGGGTCTCAGGATTGGATTGGGAAGGAGTTGGATATCCCTTCTCATGCTATAGGAAGTGTCTCAGGTTGGAATGGGAAGGAGTTGGATATCACATCTCATGTTATAGGAAGGGTCTCAGGATTGGAATGGGAAGGATTTGGATATCACATCTCTTGCTATAGGAAGGGTCTCAGGATTGGAATGGGTAGGAGTTGGATATTACTTTCTTGCTATAGGAAGGGTCTCATGTTTGGAATGGGAAGGAGTTGGATATCACATATGCTATAGTTAGTGTCTCAGGTTTGGAATGGGAAGGAGTTGGATATCACATCTCATGTTATAGGAATGGTCTCAGGTTTGGTATAAGCATTGAGATATCACATCTCTGCTATCGGAAGCGGCTCAGGATTGGAATGGGAAGGAGTTGGATATCCCATCTCATGTTATAGGAAGAGTCTCTAGTTTGGTATTAGAATCATTGAGATATCACATCGCATGCTGTAGGAAGGGTCTAAGGATTGGAATGGGATGGACTTGGATATCACATCTCATGCTATAGGTAGGCTCTCAGGTTTGGTATAAGCATTGAGATATCACATCTCATGCTATAGGAAGGGTCTCAGGATTGGAATGGGAAGGAATTGGATATCACATCTCATGCTATAGGAAGGGTCTCAGATTTGGTGTAAGCATTGAGATATCACATCTCATGCTAAAGGAAGGGTCTCAGGATTGGAATGGGAAGGAGTTGTATATGACATCTCAGGCCATAGGAAGGTTCTCAGGTTTGGTATAAGCATTGAGATATCACATCTCTGCTATCGGAAGGGTCTCAGGATTGGAATGGGAAGGAGTTGGATATCCCATCTCATGTTATAGGAAGGGTCTCAGGTTTGGTATTAGAAGCATAGAGATATCACATCTCATGCTATAGGAAGGGTCTCAGGATTTGAATGGCAAGGAGTTGGATATCACATCTCATGCCATAGGAAGGGTCTCAGGTTTGGTATAAGCATTGAGATATCAAATCTCTGCTATCGGAAGGGTCTCAGGATTGGATTGGGAAGGAGTTGGATATCCCTTCTCATGCTATAGGAAGTGTCTCAGGTTGGAATGGGAAGGAGTTGGATATCACATCTCATGTTATAGGAAGGGTCTCAGGATTGGAATGGGAAGGATTTGGATATCACATCTCTTGCTATAGGAAGGGTCTCAGGATTGGAATGGGTAGGAGTTGGATATTACTTTCTTGCTATAGGAAGGGTCTCATGTTTGGAATGGGAAGGAGTTGGATATCACATATGCTATAGTTAGTGTCTCAGGTTTGGAATGGGAAGGAGTTGGATATCACATCTCATGTTATAGGAATGGTCTCAGGTTTGGTATAAGCATTGAGATATCACATCTCTGCTATCGGAAGCGGCTCAGGATTGGAATGGGAAGGAGTTGGATATCCCATCTCATGTTATAGGAAGAGTCTCTAGTTTGGTATTAGAATCATTGAGATATCACATCGCATGCTGTAGGAAGGGTCTAAGGATTGGAATGGGATGGACTTGGATATCACATCTCATGCTATAGGTAGGCTCTCAGGTTTGGTATAAGCATTGAGATATCACATCTCATGCTATAGGAAGGGTCTCAGGATTGGAATGGGAAGGAATTGGATATCACATCTCATGCTATAGGAAGGGTCTCAGATTTGGTATAAGCATTGAGATATCACATCTCATGCTAAAGGAAGGGTCTCAGGATTGGAATGGGAAGGAGTTGTATATGACATCTCAGGCCATAGGAAGGTTCTCAGGTTTGGTATAAGCATTGAGATATCACATCTCTGCTATCGGAAGGGTCTCAGGATTGGAATGGGAAGGAGTTGGATATCCCATCTCATGTTATAGGAAGGGTCTCAGGTTTGGTATTAGAAGCATAGAGATATCACATCTCATGCTATAGGAAGGGTCTCAGGATTGGAATGGGAAGGACTTGGATGTCACATCTCATGCTATAGGGAGGGTCTCAAGTTTGATATTAGAAGCATTGAGATAACAAATCTCATGATATCAGAAGAGTTTCAGGATTGGAATAGGAAGGAGTTGGATATCACATCTCATGCTAAAGGGAGGGTCTCAGGTTTGGAAGGGGAAGGATTTGGATATCACATCTCATGTTATCGGAAGGATCTCACGTTTGGTATTAGAAGTATTGAGATATCATATCTCATGCTATAGGAAGGGTCTCAGGATTGGAATGGGAAGGACTTAGATATCACATATCATGCTATAGGGAGGGTCTCAGTTTTGATATTAGAAGCATTGAGATATCACATCTCATGCTATCGGAAGTGTCTCAGGATTGGAATGGGAAGGTGCTGGATATCACATCTCATGCTAAAGGAAGGGTCTCAGGTTTGGAACGGGAAGGATTTGGATATCACATCTCATGTTATAGGAAGGGTCTCAGGTTTGGTATAAGCATTGAGATATCACATCTCTGCTATCGGAAGTGTCTCAGGATTGGAATGGGAAGGAGTTGGATATCCCATCTCATGTTATAGGACGGGTCTCAGGTTTGTTATTAGAATCATTGAGATATCATATTGCATGCTGTTGGAAGGGTCTAAGGGTTGGAATGGGAAGGACTTGGATATCACATCTCATGCTATAGATAGGCTCTTAGGTTTGGAAAGGGAAGGAGTTGGATATCACATTTCATGTTAGAGGAAGGATCTCAGGTTTGGTATTAGAAGCATTGAGATATCACATCTCATGCTATAGGAAGGGTCTCAGGATTGGAATGGGAAGCAGTTGGATATCACATCTCATGCTATAGGAAGGGTCTCAGGTTTGGTATAAGCATTGAGATATCACATCTCATGCTATAGGGCGGGTCTCGTGATTGGAATGGAAGGAGTTGGATATCACATCTCATGTTATAGGAAGGATCTCAGGTTTGGTATTAGAAGCATTGAGACATCACATCTCATGCTATAGGAAGGGTCTCAGGGTTGGAATGGGAAGGAGTTGGATATCACATCTCATCCAATAGGAAGGGTCTCAGGTTTGGAATGGGAAGGAATTGGATATCACATCTCATGTTATAGGAAGGATCTCAGGTTTGGTATTAGAAGCATTGAGATATCACATCTCATGCTATAGGAAGGGTCTCAGGATTGGAATGTGAAGGATTTGGATATCACATCTCATGCTAAAGGAAGGGTCTCAGGTTTGGTAGAAGCATTGAGATATCACGTCTCTGCTATCGGAAGGGTCTCAGGATTGGATTGGGAAGGAGTTGGATATCACATCTCATGCCATAGGAAGGGTCTCAGGTTTGGTATAAGCATTGAGATATCACATCTCTGCTATCGGAAGGGTCTCAGGATTGGATTGGGAAGGAGTTGGATATCCCTTCTCATGCTATAGGAAGTGTCTCAGGTTGGAATGGGAAGGAGTTGGATATCACATCTCATGTTATAGGAAGGGTCTCAGGATTGGAATGGGAAGGATTTGGATATCACATCTCTTGCTATAGGAAGGGTCTCAGGATTGGAATGGGTAGGAGTTGGATATTACTTTCTTGCTATAGGAAGGGTCTCATGTTTGGAATGGGAAGGAGTTGGATATCACATATGCTATAGTTAGTGTCTCAGGTTTGGAACGGGAAGGAGTTGGATATCACATCTCATGTTATAGGAATGGTCTCAGGTTTGGTATAAGCATTGAGATATCACATCTCTGCTATCGGAAGCGGCTCAGGATTGGAATGGGAAGGAGTTGGATATCCCATCTCATGTTATAGGAAGAGTCACTGGTTTGGCATTAGAATCATTGAGATATCACATCGCATGCTGTAGGAAGGGTCTAAGGATTGGAATGGGATGGACTTGGATATCACATCTCATGCTATAGGTAGGCTCTCAGGTTTGGTATAAGCATTGAGATATCACATCTCATGCTATAGGAAGGGTCTCAGGATTGGAATGGGAAGGAATTGGATATCACATCTCATGCTATAGGAAGGGTCTCAGATTTGGTATAAGCATTGAGATATCACATCTCATGCTAAAGGAAGGGTCTCAGGATTGGAATGGGAAGGAGTTGTATATGACATCTCAGGCCATAGGAAGGTTCTCAGGTTTGGTATAAGCATTGAGATATCACATCTCTGCTATCGGAAGGGTCTCAGGATTGGAATGGGAAGGAGTTGGATATCCCATCTCATGTTATAGGAAGGGTCTCAGGTTTGGTATTAGAAGCATAGAGATATCACATCTCATGCTATAGGAAGGGTCTCAGGATTTGAATGGCAAGGAGTTGGATATCACATCTCATGCCATAGGAAGGGTCTCAGGTTTGGTATAAGCATTGAGATATCACATCTCTGCTATCGGAAGGGTCTCAGGATTGGATTGGGAAGGAGTTGGATATCCCTTCTCATGCTATAGGAAGTGTCTCAGGTTGGAATGGGAAGGAGTTGGATATCACATCTCATGTTATAGGAAGGGTCTCAGGATTGGAATGGGAAGGATTTGGATATCACATCTCTTGCTATAGGAAGGGTCTCAGGATTGGAATGGGTAGGAGTTGGATATTACTTTCTTGCTATAGGAAGGGTCTCATGTTTGGAATGGGAAGGAGTTGGATATCACATATGCTATAGTTAGTGTCTCAGGTTTGGAACGGGAAGGAGTTGGATATCACATCTCATGTTATAGGAAGGGTCTCAGGTTTGGTATAAGCATTGAGATATCACATCTCTGCTATCGGAAGCGGCTCAGGATTGGAATGGGAAGGAGTTGGATATCCCATCTCATGTTATAGGAAGAGTCTCTGGTTTGGTATTAGAATCATTGAGATATCACATCGCATGCTGTAGGAAGGGTCTAAGGATTGGAATGGGATGGACTTGGATGTCACATCTCATGCTATAGGGAGGGTCTCAAGTTTGATATTAGAAGCATTGAGATAACAAATCTCATGATATCAGAAGAGTTTCAGGATTGGAATAGGAAGGAGTTGGATATCACATCTCATGCTAAAGGGAGGGTCTCAGGTTTGGAAGGGGAAGGATTTGGATATCACATCTCATGTTATCGGAAGGATCTCACGTTTGGTATTAGAAGTATTGAGATATCATATCTCATGCTATAGGAAGGGTCTCAGGATTGGAATGGGAAGGAGTTGGATATCACATCTCATGCTATAGGGAGGGTCTCAGGATTGGAATGGGAAGGACTTAGATATCACATATCATGCTATAGGGAGGGTCTCAGTTTTGATATTAGAAGCATTGAGATATCACATCTCATGCTATCGGAAGTGTCTCAGGATTGGAATGGGAAGGTGCTGGATATCACATCTCATGCTAAAGGAAGGGTCTCAGGTTTGGAACGGGAAGGATTTGGATATCACATCTCATGTTATAGGAAGGGTCTCAGGTTTGGTATAAGCATTGAGATATCACATCTCTGCTATCGGAAGTGTCTCAGGATTGGAATGGGAAGGAGTTGGATATCCCATCTCATGTTATAGGACGGGTCTCAGGTTTGTTATTAGAATCATTGAGATATCATATTGCATGCTGTTGGAAGGGTCTAAGGGTTGGAATGGGAAGGACTTGGATATCACATCTCATGCTATAGATAGGCTCTTAGGTTTGGAAAGGGAAGGAGTTGGATATCACATTTCATGTTAGAGGAAGGATCTCAGGTTTGGTATTAGAAGCATTGAGATATCACATCTCATGCTATAGGAAGGGTCTCAGGATTGGAATGGGAAGCAGTTGGATATCACATCTCATGCTATAGGAAGGGTCTCAGGTTTGGTATAAGCATTGAGATATCACATCTCATGCTATAGGGCGGGTCTCGTGATTGGAATGGAAGGAGTTGGATATCACATCTCATGTTATAGGAAGGATCTCAGGTTTGGTATTAGAAGCATTGAGACATCACATCTCATGCTATAGGAAGGGTCTCAGGGTTGGAATGGGAAGGAGTTGGATATCACATCTCATCCAATAGGAAGGGTCTCAGGTTTGGAATGGGAAGGAATTGGATATCACATCTCATGTTATAGGAAGGATCTCAGGTTTGGTATTAGAAGCATTGAGATATCACATCTCATGCTATAGGAAGGGTCTCAGGATTGGAATGTGAAGGATTTGGATATCACATCTCATGCTAAAGGAAGGGTCTCAGGTTTGGTAGAAGCATTGAGATATCACGTCTCTGCTATCGGAAGGGTCTCAGGATTGGATTGGGAAGGAGTTGGATATCACATCTCATGCCATAGGAAGGGTCTCAGGTTTGGTATAAGCATTGAGATATCACATCTCTGCTATCGGAAGGGTCTCAGGATTGGATTGGGAAGGAGTTGGATATCCCTTCTCATGCTATAGGAAGTGTCTCAGGTTGGAATGGGAAGGAGTTGGATATCACATCTCATGTTATAGGAAGGGTCTCAGGATTGGAATGGGAAGGATTTGGATATCACATCTCTTGCTATAGGAAGGGTCTCAGGATTGGAATGGGTAGGAGTTGGATATTACTTTCTTGCTATAGGAAGGGTCTCATGTTTGGAATGGGAAGGAGTTGGATATCACATATGCTATAGTTAGTGTCTCAGGTTTGGAACGGGAAGGAGTTGGATATCACATCTCATGTTATAGGAATGGTCTCAGGTTTGGTATAAGCATTGAGATATCACATCTCTGCTATCGGAAGCGGCTCAGGATTGGAATGGGAAGGAGTTGGATATCCCATCTCATGTTATAGGAAGAGTCACTGGTTTGGCATTAGAATCATTGAGATATCACATCGCATGCTGTAGGAAGGGTCTAAGGATTGGAATGGGATGGACTTGGATATCACATCTCATGCTATAGGTAGGCTCTCAGGTTTGGTATAAGCATTGAGATATCACATCTCATGCTATAGGAAGGGTCTCAGGATTGGAATGGGAAGGAATTGGATATCACATCTCATGCTATAGGAAGGGTCTCAGATTTGGTATAAGCATTGAGATATCACATCTCATGCTAAAGGAAGGGTCTCAGGATTGGAATGGGAAGGAGTTGTATATGACATCTCAGGCCATAGGAAGGTTCTCAGGTTTGGTATAAGCATTGAGATATCACATCTCTGCTATCGGAAGGGTCTCAGGATTGGAATGGGAAGGAGTTGGATATCCCATCTCATGTTATAGGAAGGGTCTCAGGTTTGGTATTAGAAGCATAGAGATATCACATCTCATGCTATAGGAAGGGTCTCAGGATTTGAATGGCAAGGAGTTGGATATCACATCTCATGCCATAGGAAGGGTCTCAGGTTTGGTATAAGCATTGAGATATCACATCTCTGCTATCGGAAGGGTCTCAGGATTGGATTGGGAAGGAGTTGGATATCCCTTCTCATGCTATAGGAAGTGTCTCAGGTTGGAATGGGAAGGAGTTGGATATCACATCTCATGTTATAGGAAGGGTCTCAGGATTGGAATGGGAAGGATTTGGATATCACATCTCTTGCTATAGGAAGGGTCTCAGGATTGGAATGGGTAGGAGTTGGATATTACTTTCTTGCTATAGGAAGGGTCTCATGTTTGGAATGGGAAGGAGTTGGATATCACATATGCTATAGTTAGTGTCTCAGGTTTGGAACGGGAAGGAGTTGGATATCACATCTCATGTTATAGGAAGGGTCTCAGGTTTGGTATAAGCATTGAGATATCACATCTCTGCTATCGGAAGCGGCTCAGGATTGGAATGGGAAGGAGTTGGATATCCCATCTCATGTTATAGGAAGAGTCTCTGGTTTGGTATTAGAATCATTGAGATATCACATCGCATGCTGTAGGAAGGGTCTAAGGATTGGAATGGGATGGACTTGGATATCACATCTCATGCTATAGGTAGGCTCTCAGGTTTGGTATAAGCATTGAGATATCACATCTCATGCTATAGGAAGGGTCTCAGGATTGGAATGGGAAGGAATTGGATATCACATCTCATGCTATAGGAAGGGTCTCAGATTTGGTATAAGCATTGAGATATCACATCTCATGCTAAAGGAAGGGTTTCAGGATTGGAATGGGAAGCAGTTGTATATGACATCCTAGGCCATAGGAAGGTTCTCAGGTTTGGTATAAGCATTGAGATATCACATCTCTGCTATCGGAAGGGTCTCAGGATTGGAATGGGAAGGAGTTGGATATCCCATCTCATGTTATAGGAAGGGTCTCAGGTTTGGTATTAGAAGCATAGAGATATCACATCTCATGCTATAGGAAGGGTCTCAGGATTGGAATGGGAAGGATTTGGATATCACATCTCTTGCTATAGGAAGGGTCTCAGGATTGGAATGGGTAGGAGTTGGATATTACTTTCTTGCTATAGGAAGGGTCTCATGTTTGGAATGGGAAGGAGTTGGATATCACATATGCTATAGTTAGTGTCTCAGGTTTGGAACGGGAAGGAGTTGGATATCACATCTCATGTTATAGGAAGGGTCTCAGGTTTGGTATAAGCATTGAGATATCACATCTCTGCTATCGGAAGCGGCTCAGGATTGGAATGGGAAGGAGTTGGATATCCCATCTCATGTTATAGGAAGAGTCTCTGGTTTGGTATTAGAATCATTGAGATATCACATCGCATGCTGTAGGAAGGGTCTAAGGATTGGAATGGGATGGACTTGGATATCACATCTCATGCTATAGGTAGGCTCTCAGGTTTGGTATAAGCATTGAGATATCACATCTCATGCTATAGGAAGGGTCTCAGGATTGGAATGGGAAGGAATTGGATATCACATCTCATGCTATAGGAAGGGTCTCAGATTTGGTATAAGCATTGAGATATCACATCTCATGCTAAAGGAAGGGTTTCAGGATTGGAATGGGAAGCAGTTGTATATGACATCCTAGGCCATAGGAAGGTTCTCAGGTTTGGTATAAGCATTGAGATATCACATCTCTGCTATCGGAAGGGTCTCAGGATTGGAATGGGAAGGAGTTGGATATCCCATCTCATGTTATAGGAAGGGTCTCAGGTTTGGTATTAGAAGCATAGAGATGTCACATCTCATGCTATAGGGAGGGTCTCAAGTTTGATATTAGAAGCATTGAGATAACAAATCTCATGATATCAGAAGAGTTTCAGGATTGGAATG
The DNA here is from genome assembly GCF_040938575.1 of Ambystoma mexicanum. Classification (NCBI taxonomy): domain Eukaryota; kingdom Metazoa; phylum Chordata; class Amphibia; order Caudata; family Ambystomatidae; genus Ambystoma; species Ambystoma mexicanum. The sequence continues at coordinate 348,553,876 of NC_090936.1, forward strand.
GGAAGGAGTTGGATATCACATCTCATGATAAAGGAAGGGTCTAAGGTTTGGAAGGGGAAGGATTTGGATATCACATCTCATGTTATGGGACGGGTCTCAGGTTTGGTATTAGAAGCATTGAGATATCAAGTCTCATGGTATAAGAAGGGTCTCAGAATTGGAATGGGAAGGTGTTGGATATCACACCTCAAGCTATAGGAAGGGTCTCAGGATTGGAATGGGAAGGAGTTTGATATCACATCTCATGCCATAGTATGGGTCTCAGGTTTGGTAGAAGCATTGGGATATCACATCTCATGCTATAGGAAGGGTCTCAGGTTGGAATGGGAAGGAGTTGGATATCACATCTCATGTTATAGGAAGGGTCTCAGGATTGGAATGGGAAGGACTTGGATATCACATCTCATGCTATAGGAAGGCTCTCAGGTTTGCAACGGGAAAGAGTTGGATATCACATTTCATGTTAGAGGTAGGATCTCAGGTTTGGTATTAGAGGCATTGAGATATCACATCTCATGCTATCAGAAGAGTCTCAGAATTGGAATGGGAAGGAGTTGGATATCACATCACATTCTATAGATAGGCTCTTAGGTTTGGAAAGGGAAGGAGTTGGATATCACATTTCATGTTAGAGGAAGGATCTCAGGTTTGGTATTAGAAGCATTGAGATATCACATCTCATGCTATAGGAAGGGTCTCAGGATTGGAATGGGAAGCAGTTGGATATCACATCTCATGCTATAGGAAGGGTCTCAGGTTTGGTATAAGCATTGAGATATCACATCTCATGCTATAGGGCGGGTCTCGTGATTGGAATGGAAGGAGTTGGATATCACATCTCATGTTATAGGAAGGATCTCAGGTTTGGTATTAGAAGCATTGAGACATCACATCTCTGCTATCGGAAGTGTCTCAGGATTGGAATGGGAAGGAGTTGGATATCCCATCTCATGTTATAGGACGGGTCTCAGGTTTGTTATTAGAATCATTGAGATATCATATTGCATGCTGTTGGAAGGGTCTAAGGGTTGGAATGGGAAGGACTTGGATATCACATCTCATGCTATAGATAGGCTCTTAGGTTTGGAAAGGGAAGGAGTTGGATATCACATTTCATGTTAGAGGAAGGATCTCAGGTTTGGTATTAGAAGCATTGAGATATCACATCTCATGCTATAGGAAGGGTCTCAGGATTGGAATGGGAAGCAGTTGGATATCACATCTCATGCTATAGGAAGGGTCTCAGGTTTGGTATAAGCATTGAGATATCACATCTCATGCTATAGGGCGGGTCTCGTGATTGGAATGGAAGGAGTTGGATATCACATCTCATGTTATAGGAAGGATCTCAGGTTTGGTATTAGAAGCATTGAGACATCACATCTCATGCTATAGGAAGGGTCTCAGGGTTGGAATGGGAAGGAGTTGGATATCACATCTCATCCAATAGGAAGGGTCTCAGGTTTGGAATGGGAAGGAATTGGATATCACATCTCATGTTATAGGAAGGATCTCAGGTTTGGTATTAGAAGCATTGAGATATCACATCTCATGCTATAGGAAGGGTCTCAGGATTGGAATGTGAAGGATTTGGATATCACATCTCATGCTAAAGGAAGGGTCTCAGGTTTGGTAGAAGCATTGAGATATCACATCTCTGCTATCGGAAGGGTCTCAGGATTGGATTGGGAAGGAGTTGGATATCACATCTCATGCCATAGGAAGGGTCTCAGGTTTGGTATAAGCATTGAGATATCACATCTCTGCTATCGGAAGGGTCTCAGGATTGGATTGGGAAGGAGTTGGATATCCCTTCTCATGCTATAGGAAGTGTCTCAGGTTGGAATGGGAAGGAGTTGGATATCACATCTCATGTTATAGGAAGGGTCTCAGGATTGGAATGGGAAGGATTTGGATATCACATCTCTTGCTATAGGAAGGGTCTCAGGATTGGAATGGGTAGGAGTTGGATATTACTTTCTTGCTATAGGAAGGGTCTCATGTTTGGAATGGGAAGGAGTTGGATATCACATATGCTATAGTTAGTGTCTCAGGTTTGGAACGGGAAGGAGTTGGATATCACATCTCATGTTATAGGAAGGGTCTCAGGTTTGGTATAAGCATTGAGATATCACATCTCTGCTATCGGAAGCGGCTCAGGATTGGAATGGGAAGGAGTTGGATATCCCATCTCATGTTATAGGAAGAGTCTCTGGTTTGGCATTAGAATCATTGAGATATCACATCGCATGCTGTAGGAAGGGTCTAAGGATTGGAATGGGATGGACTTGGATATCACATCTCATGCTATAGGTAGGCTCTCAGGTTTGGTATAAGCATTGAGATATCACATCTCATGCTATAGGAAGGGTCTCAGGATTGGAATGGGAAGGAATTGGATATCACATCTCATGCTATAGGAAGGGTCTCAGATTTGGTATAAGCATTGAGATATCACATCTCATGCTAAAGGAAGGGTCTCAGGATTGGAATGGGAAGGAGTTGTATATGACATCTCAGGCCATAGGAAGGTTCTCAGGTTTGGTATAAGCATTGAGATATCACATCTCTGCTATCGGAAGGGTCTCAGGATTGGAATGGGAAGGAGTTGGATATCCCATCTCATGTTATAGGAAGGGTCTCAGGTTTGGTATTAGAAGCATAGAGATATCACATCTCATGCTATAGGAAGGGTCTCAGGATTTGAATGGCAAGGAGTTGGATATCACATCTCATGCCATAGGAAGGGTCTCAGGTTTGGTATAAGCATTGAGATATCACATCTCTGCTATCGGAAGGGTCTCAGGATTGGATTGGGAAGGAGTTGGATATCCCTTCTCATGCTATAGGAAGTGTCTCAGGTTGGAATGGGAAGGAGTTGGATATCACATCTCATGTTATAGGAAGGGTCTCAGGATTGGAATGGGAAGGATTTGGATATCACATCTCTTGCTATAGGAAGGGTCTCAGGATTGGAATGGGTAGGAGTTGGATATTACTTTCTTGCTATAGGAAGGGTCTCATGTTTGGAATGGGAAGGAGTTGGATATCACATATGCTATAGTTAGTGTCTCAGGTTTGGAACGGGAAGGAGTTGGATATCACATCTCATGTTATAGGAAGGTCTCAGGTTTGGTATAAGCATTGAGATATCACATCTCTGCTATCGGAAGCGGCTCAGGATTGGAATGGGAAGGAGTTGGATATCCCATCTCATGTTATAGGAAGAGTCTCTGGTTTGGTATTAGAATCATTGAGATATCACATCGCATGCTGTAGGAAGGGTCTAAGGATTGGAATGGGATGGACTTGGATATCACATCTCATGCTATAGGTAGGCTCTCAGGTTTGGTATAAGCATTGAGATATCACATCTCATGCTATAGGAAGGGTCTCAGGATTGGAATGGGAAGGAATTGGATATCACATCTCATGCTATAGGAAGGGTCTCAGATTTGGTATAAGCATTGAGATATCACATCTCATGCTAAAGGAAGGGTTTCAGGATTGGAATGGGAAGGAGTTGTATATGACATCTCAGGCCATAGGAAGGTTCTCAGGTTTGGTATAAGCATTGAGATATCACATCTCTGCTATCGGAAGGGTCTCAGGATTGGAATGGGAAGGAGTTGGATATCCCATCTCATGTTATAGGAAGGGTCTCAGGTTTGGTATTAGAAGCATAGAGATATCACATCTCATGCTATAGGAAGGGTTTCAGGATTGGAATGGGAAGGACTTGGATGTCACATCTCATGCTATAGGGAGGGTCTCAAGTTTGATATTAGAAGCATTGAGATAACAAATCTCATGATATCAGAAGAGTTTCAGGATTGGAATGGGAAGGAGTTGGATATCACATCTCATGATAAAGGAAGGGTCTAAGGTTTGGAAGGGGAAGGATTTGGATATCACATCTCATGTTATGGGACGGGTCTCAGGTTTGGTATTAGAAGCATTGAGATATCAAGTCTCATGGTATAAGAAGGGTCTCAGAATTGGAATGGGAAGGTGTTGGATATCACACCTCAAGCTATAGGAAGGGTCTCAGGATTGGAATGGGAAGGAGTTTGATATCACATCTCATGCCATAGTATGGGTCTCAGGTTTGGTAGAAGCATTGGGATATCACATCTCATGCTATAGGAAGGGTCTCAGGTTGGAATGGGAAGGAGTTGGATATCACATCTCATGTTATAGGAAGGGTCTCAGGATTGGAATGGGAAGGACTTGGATATCACATCTCATGCTATAGGAAGGCTCTCAGGTTTGCAACGGGAAAGAGTTGGATATCACATTTCATGTTAGAGGTAGGATCTCAGGTTTGGTATTAGAGGCATTGAGATATCACATCTCATGCTATCAGAAGAGTCTCAGAATTGGAATGGGAAGGAGTTGGATATCACATCACATTCTATAGATAGGCTCTTAGGTTTGGAAAGGGAAGGAGTTGGATATCACATTTCATGTTAGAGGAAGGATCTCAGGTTTGGTATTAGAAGCATTGAGATATCACATCTCATGCTATAGGAAGGGTCTCAGGATTGGAATGGGAAGCAGTTGGATATCACATCTCATGCTATAGGAAGGGTCTCAGGTTTGGTATAAGCATTGAGATATCACATCTCATGCTATAGGGCGGGTCTCGTGATTGGAATGGAAGGAGTTGGATATCACATCTCATGTTATAGGAAGGATCTCAGGTTTGGTATTAGAAGCATTGAGACATCACATCTCTGCTATCGGAAGTGTCTCAGGATTGGAATGGGAAGGAGTTGGATATCCCATCTCATGTTATAGGAAGGATCTCAGGTTTGGTATTAGAAGCATTGAGATATCACATCTCATGCTATAGGAAGGGTCTCAGGATTGGAATGTGAAGGATTTGGATATCACATCTCATGCTAAAGGAAGGGTCTCAGGTTTGGTAGAAGCATTGAGATATCACGTCTCTGCTATCGGAAGGGTCTCAGGATTGGATTGGGAAGGAGTTGGATATCACATCTCATGCCATAGGAAGGGTCTCAGGTTTGGTATAAGCATTGAGATATCACATCTCTGCTATCGGAAGGGTCTCAAGATTGGATTGGGAAGGAGTTGGATATCCCTTCTCATGCTATAGGAAGTGTCTCAGGTTGGAATGGGAAGGAGTTGGATATCACATCTCATGTTATAGGAAGGGTCTCAGGATTGGAATGGGAAGGATTTGGATATCACATCTCTTGCTATAGGAAGGGTCTCAGGATTGGAATGGGTAGGAGTTGGATATTACTTTCTTGCTATAGGAAGGGTCTCATGTTTGGAATGGGAAGGAGTTGGATATCACATATGCTATAGTTAGTGTCTCAGGTTTGGAACGGGAAGGAGTTGGATATCACATCTCATGTTATAGGAATGGTCTCAGGTTTGGTATAAGCATTGAGATATCACATCTCTGCTATCGGAAGCGGCTCAGGATTGGAATGGGAAGGAGTTGGATATCCCATCTCATGTTATAGGAAGAGTCTCTGGTTTGGCATTAGAATCATTGAGATATCACATCGCATGCTGTAGGAAGGGTCTAAGGATTGGAATGGGATGGACTTGGATATCACATCTCATGCTATAGGTAGGCTCTCAGGTTTGGTATAAGCATTGAGATATCACATCTCATGCTATAGGAAGGGTCTCAGGATTGGAATGGGAAGGAATTGGATATCACATCTCATGCTATAGGAAGGGTCTCAGATTTGGTATAAGCATTGAGATATCACATCTCATGCTAAAGGAAGGGTCTCAGGATTGGAATGGGAAGGAGTTGTATATGACATCTCAGGCCATAGGAAGGTTCTCAGGTTTGGTATAAGCATTGAGATATCACATCTCTGCTATCGGAAGGGTCTCAGGATTGGAATGGGAAGGAATTGGATATCACATCTCATGCTATAGGAAGGGTCTCAGATTTGGTATAAGCATTGAGATATCACATCTCATGCTAAAGGAAGGGTTTCAGGATTGGAATGGGAAGCAGTTGTATATGACATCCTAGGCCATAGGAAGGTTCTCAGGTTTGGTATAAGCATTGAGATATCACATCTCTGCTATCGGAAGGGTCTCAGGATTGGAATGGGAAGGAGTTGGATATCCCATCTCATGTTATAGGAAGGGTCTCAGGTTTGGTATTAGAAGCATAGAGATGTCACATCTCATGCTATAGGGAGGGTCTCAAGTTTGATATTAGAAGCATTGAGATAACAAATCTCATGATATCAGAAGAGTTTCAGGATTGGAATGGGAAGGAGTTGGATATCACATCTCATGATAAAGGAAGGGTCTAAGGTTTGGAAGGGGAAGGATTTGGATATCACATCTCATGTTATGGGACGGGTCTCAGGTTTGGTATTAGAAGCATTGAGATATCAAGTCTCATGGTATAAGAAGGGTCTCAGAATTGGAATGGGAAGGTGTTGGATATCACACCTCAAGCTATAGGAAGGGTCTCAGGATTGGAATGGGAAGGAGTTTGATATCACATCTCATGCCATAGTATGGGTCTCAGGTTTGGTAGAAGCATTGGGATATCACATCTCATGCTATAGGAAGGGTCTCAGGTTGGAATGGGAAGGAGTTGGATATCACATCTCATGTTATAGGAAGGGTCTCAGGATTGGAATGGGAAGGACTTGGATATCACATCTCATGCTATAGGAAGGCTCTCAGGTTTGCAACGGGAAAGAGTTGGATATCACATTTCATGTTAGAGGTAGGATCTCAGGTTTGGTATTAGAGGCATTGAGATATCACATCTCATGCTATCAGAAGAGTCTCAGAATTGGAATGGGAAGGAGTTGGATATCACATCACATTCTATAGATAGGCTCTTAGGTTTGGAAAGGGAAGGAGTTGGATATCACATTTCATGTTAGAGGAAGGATCTCAGGTTTGGTATTAGAAGCATTGAGATATCACATCTCATGCTATAGGAAGGGTCTCAGGATTGGAATGGGAAGCAGTTGGATATCACATCTCATGCTATAGGAAGGGTCTCAGGTTTGGTATAAGCATTGAGATATCACATCTCATGCTATAGGGCGGGTCTCGTGATTGGAATGGAAGGAGTTGGATATCACATCTCATGTTATAGGAAGGATCTCAGGTTTGGTATTAGAAGCATTGAGACATCACATCTCTGCTATCGGAAGTGTCTCAGGATTGGAATGGGAAGGAGTTGGATATCCCATCTCATGTTATAGGACGGGTCTCAGGTTTGTTATTAGAATCATTGAGATATCATATTGCATGCTGTTGGAAGGGTCTAAGGGTTGGAATGGGAAGGACTTGGATATCACATCTCATGCTATAGATAGGCTCTTAGGTTTGGAAAGGGAAGGAGTTGGATATCACATTTCATGTTAGAGGAAGGATCTCAGGTTTGGTATTAGAAGCATTGAGATATCACATCTCATGCTATAGGAAGGGTCTCAGGATTGGAATGGGAAGCAGTTGGATATCACATCTCATGCTATAGGAAGGGTCTCAGGTTTGGTATAAGCATTGAGATATCACATCTCATGCTATAGGGCGGGTCTCGTGATTGGAATGGAAGGAGTTGGATATCACGTCTCATGTTATAGGAAGGATCTCAGGTTTGGTATTAGAAGCATTGAGACATCACATCTCATGCTATAGGAAGGGTCTCAGGGTTGGAATGGGAAGGAGTTGGATATCACATCTCATCCAATAGGAAGGGTCTCAGGTTTGGAATGGGAAGGAATTGGATATCACATCTCATGTTATAGGAAGGATCTCAGGTTTGGTATTAGAAGCATTGAGATATCACATCTCATGCTATAGGAAGGGTCTCAGGATTGGAATGTGAAGGATTTGGATATCACATCTCATGCTAAAGGAAGGGTCTCAGGTTTGGTAGAAGCATTGAGATATCACATCTCTGCTATCGGAAGGGTCTCAGGATTGGATTGGGAAGGAGTTGGATATCACATCTCATGCCATAGGAAGGGTCTCAGGTTTGGTATAAGCATTGAGATATCACATCTCTGCTATCGGAAGGGTCTCAGGATTGGATTGGGAAGGAGTTGGATATCCCTTCTCATGCTATAGGAAGTGTCTCAGGTTGGAATGGGAAGGAGTTGGATATCACATCTCATGTTATAGGAAGGGTCTCAGGATTGGAATGGGAAGGATTTGGATATCACATCTATTGCTATAGGAAGGGTCTCAGGATTGGAATGGGTAGGAGTTGGATATTACTTTCTTGCTATAGGAAGGGTCTCATGTTTGGAATGGGAAGGAGTTGGATATCACATATGCTATAGTTAGTGTCTCAGGTTTGGAACGGGAAGGAGTTGGATATCACATCTCATGTTATAGGAAGGGTCTCAGGTTTGGTATAAGCATTGAGATATCACATCTCTGCTATCGGAAGCGGCTCAGGATTGGAATGGGAAGGAGTTGGATATCCCATCTCATGTTATAGGAAGAGTCTCTGGTTTGGCATTAGAATCATTGAGATATCACATCGCATGCTGTAGGAAGGGTCTAAGGATTGGAATGGGATGGACTTGGATATCACATCTCATGCTATAGGTAGGCTCTCAGGTTTGGTATAAGCATTGAGATATCACATCTCATGCTATAGGAAGGGTCTCAGGATTGGAATGGGAAGGAATTGGATATCACATCTCATGCTATAGGAAGGGTCTCAGATTTGGTATAAGCATTGAGATATCACATCTCATGCTAAAGGAAGGGTCTCAGGATTGGAATGGGAAGGAGTTGTATATGACATCTCAGGCCATAGGAAGGTTCTCAGGTTTGGTATAAGCATTGAGATATCACATCTCTGCTATCGGAAGGGTCTCAGGATTGGAATGGGAAGGAGTTGGATATCCCATCTCATGTTATAGGAATGGTCTCAGGTTTGGTATTAGAAGCATAGAGATATCACATCTCATGCTATAGGAAGGGTCTCAGGATTTGAATGGCAAGGAGTTGGATATCACATCTCATGCCATAGGAAGGGTCTCAGGTTTGGTATAAGCATTGAGATATCACATCTCTGCTATCGGAAGGGTCTCAGGATTGGATTGGGAAGGAGTTGGATATCCCTTCTCATGCTATAGGAAGTGTCTCAGGTTGGAATGGGAAGGAGTTGGATATCACATCTCATGTTATAGGAAGGGTCTCAGGATTGGAATGGGAAGGATTTGGATATCACATCTCTTGCTATAGGAAGGGTCTCAGGATTGGAATGGGTAGGAGTTGGATATTACTTTCTTGCTATAGGAAGGGTCTCATGTTTGGAATGGGAAGGAGTTGGATATCACATATGCTATAGTTAGTGTCTCAGGTTTGGAACGGGAAGGAGTTGGATATCACATCTCATGTTATAGGAAGGTCTCAGGTTTGGTATAAGCATTGAGATATCACATCTCTGCTATCGGAAGCGGCTCAGGATTGGAATGGGAAGGAGTTGGATATCCCATCTCATGTTATAGGAAGAGTCTCTGGTTTGGTATTAGAATCATTGAGATATCACATCGCATGCTGTAGGAAGGGTCTAAGGATTGGAATGGGATGGACTTGGATATCACATCTCATGCTATAGGTAGGCTCTCAGGTTTGGTATAAGCATTGAGATATCACATCTCATGCTATAGGAAGGGTCTCAGGATTGGAATGGGAAGGAATTGGATATCACATCTCATGCTATAGGAAGGGTCTCAGATTTGGTATAAGCATTGAGATATCACATCTCATGCTAAAGGAAGGGTTTCAGGATTGGAATGGGAAGGAGTTGTATATGACATCTCAGGCCATAGGAAGGTTCTCAGGTTTGGTATAAGCATTGAGATATCACATCTCTGCTATCGGAAGGGTCTCAGGATTGGAATGGGAAGGAGTTGGATATCCCATCTCATGTTATAGGAAGGGTCTCAGGTTTGGTATTAGAAGCATAGAGATATCACATCTCATGCTATAGGAAGGGTTTCAGGATTGGAATGGGAAGGACTTGGATGTCACATCTCATGCTATAGGGAGGGTCTCAAGTTTGATATTAGAAGCATTGAGATAACAAATCTCATGATATCAGAAGAGTTTCAGGATTGGAATGGGAAGGAGTTGGATATCACATCTCATGATAAAGGAAGGGTCTAAGGTTTGGAAGGGGAAGGATTTGGATATCACATCTCATGTTATGGGACGGGTCTCAGGTTTGGTATTAGAAGCATTGAGATATCAAGTCTCATGGTATAAGAAGGGTCTCAGAATTGGAATGGGAAGGTGTTGGATATCACACCTCAAGCTATAGGAAGGGTCTCAGGATTGGAATGGGAAGGAGTTTGATATCACATCTCATGCCATAGTATGGGTCTCAGGTTTGGTAGAAGCATTGGGATATCACATCTCATGCTATAGGAAGGGTCTCAGGTTGGAATGGGAAGGAGTTGGATATCACATCTCATGTTATAGGAAGGGTCTCAGGATTGGAATGGGAAGGACTTGGATATCACATCTCATGCTATAGGAAGGCTCTCAGGTTTGCAACGGGAAAGAGTTGGATATCACATTTCATGTTAGAGGTAGGATCTCAGGTTTGGTATTAGAGGCATTGAGATATCACATCTCATGCTATCAGAAGAGTCTCAGAATTGGAATGGGAAGGAGTTGGATATCACATCACATTCTATAGATAGGCTCTTAGGTTTGGAAAGGGAAGGAGTTGGATATCACATTTCATGTTAGAGGAAGGATCTCAGGTTTGGTATTAGAAGCATTGAGATATCACATCTCATGCTATAGGAAGGGTCTCAGGATTGGAATGGGAAGCAGTTGGATATCACATCTCATGCTATAGGAAGGGTCTCAGGTTTGGTATAAGCATTGAGATATCACATCTCATGCTATAGGGCGGGTCTCGTGATTGGAATGGAAGGAGTTGGATATCACATCTCATGTTATAGGAAGGATCTCAGGTTTGGTATTAGAAGCATTGAGACATCACATCTCTGCTATCGGAAGTGTCTCAGGATTGGAATGGGAAGGAGTTGGATATCCCATCTCATGTTATAGGAAGGATCTCAGGTTTGGTATTAGAAGCATTGAGATATCACATCTCATGCTATAGGAAGGGTCTCAGGATTGGAATGTGAAGGATTTGGATATCACATCTCATGCTAAAGGAAGGGTCTCAGGTTTGGTAGAAGCATTGAGATATCACGTCTCTGCTATCGGAAGGGTCTCAGGATTGGATTGGGAAGGAGTTGGATATCACATCTCATGCCATAGGAAGGGTCTCAGGTTTGGTATAAGCATTGAGATATCACATCTCTGCTATCGGAAGGGTCTCAAGATTGGATTGGGAAGGAGTTGGATATCCCTTCTCATGCTATAGGAAGTGTCTCAGGTTGGAATGGGAAGGAGTTGGATATCACATCTCATGTTATAGGAAGGGTCTCAGGATTGGAATGGGAAGGATTTGGATATCACATCTCTTGCTATAGGAAGGGTCTCAGGATTGGAATGGGTAGGAGTTGGATATTACTTTCTTGCTATAGGAAGGGTCTCATGTTTGGAATGGGAAGGAGTTGGATATCACATATGCTATAGTTAGTGTCTCAGGTTTGGAACGGGAAGGAGTTGGATATCACATCTCATGTTATAGGAATGGTCTCAGGTTTGGTATAAGCATTGAGATATCACATCTCTGCTATCGGAAGCGGCTCAGGATTGGAATGGGAAGGAGTTGGATATCCCATCTCATGTTATAGGAAGAGTCTCTGGTTTGGCATTAGAATCATTGAGATATCACATCGCATGCTGTAGGAAGGGTCTAAGGATTGGAATGGGATGGACTTGGATATCACATCTCATGCTATAGGTAGGCTCTCAGGTTTGGTATAAGCATTGAGATATCACATCTCATGCTATAGGAAGGGTCTCAGGATTGGAATGGGAAGGAATTGGATATCACATCTCATGCTATAGGAAGGGTCTCAGATTTGGTATAAGCATTGAGATATCACATCTCATGCTAAAGGAAGGGTCTCAGGATTGGAATGGGAAGGAGTTGTATATGACATCTCAGGCCATAGGAAGGTTCTCAGGTTTGGTATAAGCATTGAGATATCACATCTCTGCTATCGGAAGGGTCTCAGGATTGGAATGGGAAGGAGTTGGATATCCCATCTCATGTTATAGGAAGGGTCTCAGGTTTGGTATTAGAAGCATAGAGATATCACATCTCATGCTATAGGAAGGGTCTCAGGATTTGAATGGCAAGGAGTTGGATATCACATCTCATGCCATAGGAAGGGTCTCAGGTTTGGTATAAGCATTGAGATATCACATCTCTGCTATCGGAAGGGTCTCAGGATTGGATTGGGAAGGAGTTGGATATCCCTTCTCATGCTATAGGAAGTGTCTCAGGTTGGAATGGGAAGGAGTTGGATATCACATCTCATGTTATAGGAAGGGTCTCAGGATTGGAATGGGAAGGATTTGGATATCACATCTCTTGCTATAGGAAGGGTCTCAGGATTGGAATGGGTAGGAGTTGGATATTACTTTCTTGCTATAGGAAGGGTCTCATGTTTGGAATGGGAAGGAGTTGGATATCACATATGCTATAGTTAGTGTCTCAGGTTTGGAACTGGAAGGAGTTGGATATCACATCTCATGTTATAGGAAGGGTCTCAGGTTTGGTATAAGCATTGAGATATCACATCTCTGCTATCGGAAGCGGCTCAGGATTGGAATGGGAAGGAGTTGGATATCCCATCTCATGTTATAGGAAGAGTCTCTGGTTTGGTATTAGAATCATTGAGATATCACATCGCATGCTGTAGGAAGGGTCTAAGGATTGGAATGGGATGGACTTGGATATCACATCTCATGCTATAGGTAGGCTCTCAGGTTTGGTATAAGCATTGAGATATCACATCTCATGCTATAGGAAGGGTCTCAGGATTGGAATGGGAAGGAATTGGATATCACATCTCATGCTATAGGAAGGGTCTCAGATTTGGTATAAGCATTGAGATATCACATCTCATGCTAAAGGAAGGGTTTCAGGATTGGAATGGGAAGCAGTTGTATATGACATCCTAGGCCATAGGAAGGTTCTCAGGTTTGGTATAAGCATTGAGATATCACATCTCTGCTATCGGAAGGGTCTCAGGATTGGAATGGGAAGGAGTTGGATATCCCATCTCATGTTATAGGAAGGGTCTCAGGTTTGGTATTAGAAGCATAGAGATATCACATCTCATGCTATAGGAAGGGTCTCAGGATTGGAATGGGAAGGACTTGGATGTCACATCTCATGCTATAGGGAGGGTCTCAAGTTTGATATTAGAAGCATTGAGATAACAAATCTCATGATATCAGAAGAGTTTCAGGATTGGAATGGGAAGGAGTTGGATATCACATCTCATGATAAAGGAAGGGTCTAAGGTTTGGAAGGGGAAGGATTTGGATATCACATCTCATGTTATGGGACGGGTCTCAGGTTTGGTATTAGAAGCATTGAGATATCAAGTCTCATGGTATAAGAAGGGTCTCAGAATTGGAATGGGAAGGTGTTGGATATCACACCTCAAGCTATAGGAAGGGTCTCAGGATTGGAATGGGAAGGAGTTTGATATCACATCTCATGCCATAGTATGGGTCTCAGGTTTGGTAGAAGCATTGGGATATCACATCTCATGCTATAGGAAGGGTCTCAGGTTGGAATGGGAAGGAGTTGGATATCACATCTCATGTTATAGGAAGGGTCTCAGGATTGGAATGGGAAGGACTTGGATATCACATCTCATGCTATAGGAAGGCTCTCAGGTTTGCAACGGGAAAGAGTTGGATATCACATTTCATGTTAGAGGTAGGATCTCAGGTTTGGTATTAGAGGCATTGAGATATCACATCTCATGCTATCAGAAGAGTCTCAGAATTGGAATGGGAAGGAGTTGGATATCACATCACATTCTATAGATAGGCTCTTAGGTTTGGAAAGGGAAGGAGTTGGATATCACATTTCATGTTAGAGGAAGGATCTCAGGTTTGGTATTAGAAGCATTGAGATATCACATCTCATGCTATAGGAAGGGTCTCAGGATTGGAATGGGAAGCAGTTGGATATCACATCTCATGCTATAGGAAGGGTCTCAGGTTTGGTATAAGCATTGAGATATCACATCTCATGCTATAGGGCGGGTCTCGTGATTGGAATGGAAGGAGTTGGATATCACATCTCATGTTATAGGAAGGATCTCAGGTTTGGTATTAGAAGCATTGAGACATCACATCTCTGCTATCGGAAGTGTCTCAGGATTGGAATGGGAAGGAGTTGGATATCCCATCTCATGTTATAGGACGGGTCTCAGGTTTGTTATTAGAATCATTGAGATATCATATTGCATGCTGTTGGAAGGGTCTAAGGGTTGGAATGGGAAGGACTTGGATATCACATCTCATGCTATAGATAGGCTCTTAGGTTTGGAAAGGGAAGGAGTTGGATATCACATTTCATGTTAGAGGAAGGATCTCAGGTTTGGTATTAGAAGCATTGAGATATCACATCTCATGCTATAGGAAGGGTCTCAGGATTGGAATGGGAAGCAGTTGGATATCACATCTCATGCTATAGGAAGGGTCTCAGGTTTGGTATAAGCATTGAGATATCACATCTCATGCTATAGGGCGGGTCTCGTGATTGGAATGGAAGGAGTTGGATATCACATCTCATGTTATAGGAAGGATCTCAGGTTTGGTATTAGAAGCATTGAGACATCACATCTCATGCTATAGGAAGGGTCTCAGGGTTGGAATGGGAAGGAGTTGGATATCACATCTCATCCAATAGGAAGGGTCTCAGGTTTGGAATGGGAAGGAATTGGATATCACATCTCATGTTATAGGAAGGATCTCAGGTTTGGTATTAGAAGCATTGAGATATCACATCTCATGCTATAGGAAGGGTCTCAGGATTGGAATGTGAAGGATTTGGATATCACATCTCATGCTAAAGGAAGGGTCTCAGGTTTGGTAGAAGCATTGAGATATCACGTCTCTGCTATCGGAAGGGTCTCAGGATTGGATTGGGAAGGAGTTGGATATCACATCTCATGCCATAGGAAGGGTCTCAGGTTTGGTATAAGCATTGAGATATCACATCTCTGCTATCGGAAGGGTCTCAGGATTGGATTGGGAAGGAGTTGGATATCCCTTCTCATGCTATAGGAAGTGTCTCAGGTTGGAATGGGAAGGAGTTGGATATCACATCTCATGTTATAGGAAGGGTCTCAGGATTGGAATGGGAAGGATTTGGATATCACATCTCTTGCTATAGGAAGGGTCTCAGGATTGGAATGGGTAGGAGTTGGATATTACTTTCTTGCTATAGGAAGGGTCTCATGTTTGGAATGGGAAGGAGTTGGATATCACATATGCTATAGTTAGTGTCTCAGGTTTGGAACGGGAAGGAGTTGGATATCACATCTCATGTTATAGGAAGGGTCTCAGGTTTGGTATAAGCATTGAGATATCACATCTCTGCTATCGGAAGCGGCTCAGGATTGGAATGGGAAGGAGTTGGATATCCCATCTCATGTTATAGGAAGAGTCTCTGGTTTGGCATTAGAATCATTGAGATATCACATCGCATGCTGTAGGAAGGGTCTAAGGATTGGAATGGGATGGACTTGGATATCACATCTCATGCTATAGGTAGGCTCTCAGGTTTGGTATAAGCATTGAGATATCACATCTCATGCTATAGGAAGGGTCTCAGGATTGGAATGGGAAGGAATTGGATATCACATCTCATGCTATAGGAAGGGTCTCAGATTTGGTATAAGCATTGAGATATCACATCTCATGCTAAAGGAAGGGTCTCAGGATTGGAATGGGAAGGAGTTGTATATGACATTTCAGGCCATAGGAAGGTTCTCAGGTTTGGTATAAGCATTGAGATATCACATCTCTGCTATCGGAAGGGTCTCAGGATTGGAATGGGAAGGAGTTGGATATCCCATCTCATGTTATAGGAAGGGTCTCAGGTTTGGTATTAGAAGCATAGAGATATCACATCTCATGCTATAGGAAGGGTCTCAGGATTTGAATGGCAAGGAGTTGGATATCACATCTCATGCCATAGGAAGGGTCTCAGGTTTGGTATAAGCATTGAGATATCACATCTCTGCTATCGGAAGGGTCTCAGGATTGGATTGGGAAGGAGTTGGATATCCCTTCTCATGCTATAGGAAGTGTCTCAGGTTGGAATGGGAAGGAGTTGGATATCACATCTCATGTTATAGGAAGGGTCTCAGGATTGGAATGGGAAGGATTTGGATATCACATCTCTTGCTATAGGAAGGGTCTCAGGATTGGAATGGGTAGGAGTTGGATATTACTTTCTTGCTATAGGAAGGGTCTCATGTTTGGAATGGGAAGGAGTTGGATATCACATATGCTATAGTTAGTGTCTCAGGTTTGGAACGGGAAGGAGTTGGATATCACATCTCATGTTATAGGAAGGTCTCAGGTTTGGTATAAGCATTGAGATATCACATCTCTGCTATCGGAAGCGGCTCAGGATTGGAATGGGAAGGAGTTGGATATCCCATCTCATGTTATAGGAAGAGTCTCTGGTTTGGTATTAGACTCATTGAGATATCACATCGCATGCTGTAGGAAGGGTCTAAGGATTGGAATGGGATGGACTTGGATATCACATCTCATGCTATAGGTAGGCTCTCAGGTTTGGTATAAGCATTGAGATATCACATCTCATGCTATAGGAAGGGTCTCAGGATTGGAATGGGAAGGAATTGGATATCACATCTCATGCTATAGGAAGGGTCTCAGATTTGGTATAAGCATTGAGATATCACATCTCATGCTAAAGGAAGGGTTTCAGGATTGGAATGGGAAGGAGTTGTATATGACATCTCAGGCCATAGGAAGGTTCTCAGGTTTGGTATAAGCATTGAGATATCACATCTCTGCTATCGGAAGGGTCTCAGGATTGGAATGGGAAGGAGTTGGATATCCCATCTCATGTTATAGGAAGGGTCTCAGGTTTGGTATTAGAAGCATAGAGATATCACATCTCATGCTATAGGAAGGGTCTCAGGATTGGAATGGGAAGGACTTGGATGTCACATCTCATGCTATAGGGAGGGTCTCAAGTTTGATATTAGAA
Source organism: Ambystoma mexicanum (assembly GCF_040938575.1). Taxonomy (NCBI): domain Eukaryota; kingdom Metazoa; phylum Chordata; class Amphibia; order Caudata; family Ambystomatidae; genus Ambystoma; species Ambystoma mexicanum. The sequence continues at coordinate 348,571,076 of NC_090936.1, forward strand.
GCATTGAGATAACAAATCTCATGATATCAGAAGAGTTTCAGGATTGGAATGGGAAGGAGTTGGATTTCACATCTCATGATAAAGGAAGGGTCTAAGGTTTGGAAGGGGAAGGATTTGGATATCACATCTCATGTTATGGGACGGGTCTCAGGTTTGGTATTAGAAGCATTGAGATATCAAGTCTCATGGTATAAGAAGGGTCTCAGAATTGGAATGGGAAGGTGTTGGATATCACACCTCAAGCTATAGGAAGGGTCTCAGGATTGGAATGGGAAGGAGTTTGATATCACATCTCATGCCATAGTATGGGTCTCAGGTTTGGTAGAAGCATTGGGATATCACATCTCATGCTATAGGAAGGGTCTCAGGTTGGAATGGGAAGGAGTTGGATATCACATCTCATGTTATAGGAAGGGTCTCAGGATTGGAATGGGAAGGACTTGGATATCACATCTCATGCTATAGGAAGGCTCTCAGGTTTGCAACGGGAAAGAGTTGGATATCACATTTCATGTTAGAGGTAGGATCTCAGGTTTGGTATTAGAGGCATTGAGATATCACATCTCATGCTATCAGAAGAGTCTCAGAATTGGAATGGGAAGGAGTTGGATATCACATCACATTCTATAGATAGGCTCTTAGGTTTGGAAAGGGAAGGAGTTGGATATCACATTTCATGTTAGAGGAAGGATCTCAGGTTTGGTATTAGAAGCATTGAGATATCACATCTCATGCTATAGGAAGGGTCTCAGGATTGGAATGGGAAGCAGTTGGATATCACATCTCATGCTATAGGAAGGGTCTCAGGTTTGGTATAAGCATTGAGATATCACATCTCATGCTATAGGGCGGGTCTCGTGATTGGAATGGAAGGAGTTGGATATCACATCTCATGTTATAGGAAGGATCTCAGGTTTGGTATTAGAAGCATTGAGACATCACATCTCTGCTATCGGAAGTGTCTCAGGATTGGAATGGGAAGGAGTTGGATATCCCATCTCATGTTATAGGAAGGATCTCAGGTTTGGTATTAGAAGCATTGAGATATCACATCTCATGCTATAGGAAGGGTCTCAGGATTGGAATGTGAAGGATTTGGATATCACATCTCATGCTAAAGGAAGGGTCTCAGGTTTGGTAGAAGCATTGAGATATCACGTCTCTGCTATCGGAAGGGTCTCAGGATTGGATTGGGAAGGAGTTGGATATCACATCTCATGCCATAGGAAGGGTCTCAGGTTTGGTATAAGCATTGAGATATCACATCTCTGCTATCGGAAGGGTCTCAAGATTGGATTGGGAAGGAGTTGGATATCCCTTCTCATGCTATAGGAAGTGTCTCAGGTTGGAATGGGAAGGAGTTGGATATCACATCTCATGTTATAGGAAGGGTCTCAGGATTGGAATGGGAAGGATTTGGATATCACATCTCTTGCTATAGGAAGGGTCTCAGGATTGGAATGGGTAGGAGTTGGATATTACTTTCTTGCTATAGGAAGGGTCTCATGTTTGGAATGGGAAGGAGTTGGATATCACATATGCTATAGTTAGTGTCTCAGGTTTGGAACGGGAAGGAGTTGGATATCACATCTCATGTTATAGGAATGGTCTCAGGTTTGGTATAAGCATTGAGATATCACATCTCTGCTATCGGAAGCGGCTCAGGATTGGAATGGGAAGGAGTTGGATATCCCATCTCATGTTATAGGAAGAGTCTCTGGTTTGGCATTAGAATCATTGAGATATCACATCGCATGCTGTAGGAAGGGTCTAAGGATTGGAATGGGATGGACTTGGATATCACATCTCATGCTATAGGTAGGCTCTCAGGTTTGGTATAAGCATTGAGATATCACATCTCATGCTATAGGAAGGGTCTCAGGATTGGAATGGGAAGGAATTGGATATCACATCTCATGCTATAGGAAGGGTCTCAGATTTGGTATAAGCATTGAGATATCACATCTCATGCTAAAGGAAGGGTCTCAGGATTGGAATGGGAAGGAGTTGTATATGACATCTCAGGCCATAGGAAGGTTCTCAGGTTTGGTATAAGCATTGAGATATCACATCTCTGCTATCGGAAGGGTCTCAGGATTGGAATGGGAAGGAGTTGGATATCCCATCTCATGTTATAGGAAGGGTCTCAGGTTTGGTATTAGAAGCATAGAGATATCACATCTCATGCTATAGGAAGGGTCTCAGGATTTGAATGGCAAGGAGTTGGATATCACATCTCATGCCATAGGAAGGGTCTCAGGTTTGGTATAAGCATTGAGATATCACATCTCTGCTATCGGAAGGGTCTCAGGATTGGATTGGGAAGGAGTTGGATATCCCTTCTCATGCTATAGGAAGTGTCTCAGGTTGGAATGGGAAGGAGTTGGATATCACATCTCATGTTATAGGAAGGGTCTCAGGATTGGAATGGGAAGGATTTGGATATCACATCTCTTGCTATAGGAAGGGTCTCAGGATTGGAATGGGTAGGAGTTGGATATTACTTTCTTGCTATAGGAAGGGTCTCATGTTTGGAATGGGAAGGAGTTGGATATCACATATGCTATAGTTAGTGTCTCAGGTTTGGAACGGGAAGGAGTTGGATATCACATCTCATGTTATAGGAAGGGTCTCAGGTTTGGTATAAGCATTGAGATATCACATCTCTGCTATCGGAAGCGGCTCAGGATTGGAATGGGAAGGAGTTGGATATCCCATCTCATGTTATAGGAAGAGTCTCTGGTTTGGTATTAGAATCATTGAGATATCACATTGCATGCTGTAGGAAGGGTCTAAGGATTGGAATGGGATGGACTTGGATATCACATCTCATGCTATAGGTAGGCTCTCAGGTTTGGTATAAGCATTGAGATATCACATCTCATGCTATAGGAAGGGTCTCAGGATTGGAATGGGAAGGAATTGGATATCACATCTCATGCTATAGGAAGGGTCTCAGATTTGGTATAAGCATTGAGATATCACATCTCATGCTAAAGGAAGGGTTTCAGGATTGGAATGGGAAGCAGTTGTATATGACATCCTAGGCCATAGGAAGGTTCTCAGGTTTGGTATAAGCATTGAGATATCACATCTCTGCTATCGGAAGGGTCTCAGGATTGGAATGGGAAGGAGTTGGATATCCCATCTCATGTTATAGGAAGGGTCTCAGGTTTGGTATTAGAAGCATAGAGATATCACATCTCATGCTATAGGAAGGGTCTCAGGATTGGAATGGGAAGGACTTGGATGTCACATCTCATGCTATAGGGAGGGTCTCAAGTTTGATATTAGAAGCATTGAGTAACAAATCTAATGATATCAGAAGAGTTTCAGGATTGGAATGGGAAGGAGTTGGATATCACATCTCATGATAAAGGAAGGGTCTAAGGTTTGGAAGGGGAAGGATTTGGATATCACATCTCATGTTATGGGACGGGTCTCAGGTTTGGTATTAGAAGCATTGAGATATCAAGTCTCATGGTATAAGAAGGGTCTCAGAATTGGAATGGGAAGGTGTTGGATATCACACCTCAAGCTATAGGAAGGGTCTCAGGATTGGAATGGGAAGGAGTTTGATATCACATCTCATGCCATAGTATGGGTCTCAGGTTTGGTAGAAGCATTGGGATATCACATCTCATGCTATAGGAAGGGTCTCAGGTTGGAATGGGAAGGAGTTGGATATCACATCTCATGTTATAGGAAGGGTCTCAGGATTGGAATGGGAAGGACTTGGATATCACATCTCATGCTATAGGAAGGCTCTCAGGTTTGCAACGGGAAAGAGTTGGATATCACATTTCATGTTAGAGGTAGGATCTCAGGTTTGGTATTAGAGGCATTGAGATATCACATCTCATGCTATCAGAAGAGTCTCAGAATTGGAATGGGAAGGAGTTGGATATCACATCACATTCTATAGATAGGCTCTTAGGTTTGGAAAGGGAAGGAGTTGGATATCACATTTCATGTTAGAGGAAGGATCTCAGGTTTGGTATTAGAAGCATTGAGATATCACATCTCATGCTATAGGAAGGGTCTCAGGATTGGAATGGGAAGCAGTTGGATATCACATCTCATGCTATAGGAAGGGTCTCAGGTTTGGTATAAGCATTGAGATATCACATCTCATGCTATAGGGCGGGTCTCGTGATTGGAATGGAAGGAGTTGGATATCACATCTCATGTTATAGGAAGGATCTCAGGTTTGGTATTAGAAGCATTGAGACATCACATCTCTGCTATCGGAAGTGTCTCAGGATTGGAATGGGAAGGAGTTGGATATCCCATCTCATGTTATAGGACGGGTCTCAGGTTTGTTATTAGAATCATTGAGATATCATATTGCATGCTGTTGGAAGGGTCTAAGGGTTGGAATGGGAAGGACTTGGATATCACATCTCATGCTATAGATAGGCTCTTAGGTTTGGAAAGGGAAGGAGTTGGATATCACATTTCATGTTAGAGGAAGGATCTCAGGTTTGGTATTAGAAGCATTGAGATATCACATCTCATGCTATAGGAAGGGTCTCAGGATTGGAATGGGAAGCAGTTGGATATCACATCTCATGCTATAGGAAGGGTCTCAGGTTTGGTATAAGCATTGAGATATCACATCTCATGCTATAGGGCGGGTCTCGTGATTGGAATGGAAGGAGTTGGATATCACATCTCATGTTATAGGAAGGATCTCAGGTTTGGTATTAGAAGCATTGAGACATCACATCTCATGCTATAGGAAGGGTCTCAGGGTTGGAATGGGAAGGAGTTGGATATCACATCTCATCCAATAGGAAGGGTCTCAGGTTTGGAATGGGAAGGAATTGGATATCACATCTCATGTTATAGGAAGGATCTCAGGTTTGGTATTAGAAGCATTGAGATATCACATCTCATGCTATAGGAAGGGTCTCAGGATTGGAATGTGAAGGATTTGGATATCACATCTCATGCTAAAGGAAGGGTCTCAGGTTTGGTAGAAGCATTGAGATATCACATCTCTGCTATCGGAAGGGTCTCAGGATTGGATTGGGAAGGAGTTGGATATCCCTTCTCATGCTATAGGAAGTGTCTCAGGTTGGAATGGGAAGGAGTTGGATATCACATTTCATGTTATAGGAAGGGTCTCAGGATTGGAATGGGAAGGATTTGGATATCACATCTCTTGCTATAGGAAGGGTCTCAGGATTGGAATGGGTAGGAGTTGGATATTACTTTCTTGCTATAGGAAGGGTCTCATGTTTGGAATGGGAAGGAGTTGGATATCACATATGCTATAGTTAGTGTCTCAGGTTTGGAACGGGAAGGAGTTGGATATCACATCTCATGTTATAGGAAGGGTCTCAGGTTTGGTATAAGCATTGAGATATCACATCTCTGCTATCGGAAGCGGCTCAGGATTGGAATGGGAAGGAGTTGGATATCCCATCTCATGTTATAGGAAGAGTCTCTGGTTTGGCATTAGAATCATTGAGATATCACATCGCATGCTGTAGGAAGGGTCTAAGGATTGGAATGGGATGGACTTGGATATCACATCTCATGCTATAGGTAGGCTCTCAGGTTTGGTATAAGCATTGAGATATCACATCTCATGCTATAGGAAGGGTCTCAGGATTGGAATGGGAAGGAATTGGATATCACATCTCATGCTATAGGAAGGGTCTCAGATTTGGTATAAGCATTGAGATATCACATCTCATGCTAAAGGAAGGGTCTCAGGATTGGAATGGGAAGGAGTTGTATATGACATCTCAGGCCATAGGAAGGTTCTCAGGTTTGGTATAAGCATTGAGATATCACATCTCTGCTATCTGAAGGGTCTCAGGATTGGAATGGGAAGGAGTTGGATATCCCATCTCATGTTATAGGAAGGGTCTCAGGTTTGGTATTAGAAGCATAGAGATATCACATCTCATGCTATAGGAAGGGTCTCAGGATTTGAATGGCAAGGAGTTGGATATCACATCTCATGCCATAGGAAGGGTCTCAGGTTTGGTATAAGCATTGAGATATCACATCTCTGCTATCGGAAGGGTCTCAGGATTGGATTGGGAAGGAGTTGGATATCCCTTCTCATGCTATAGGAAGTGTCTCAGGTTGGAATGGGAAGGAGTTGGATATCACATCTCATGTTATAGGAAGGGTCTCAGGATTGGAATGGGAAGGATTTGGATATCACATCTCTTGCTATAGGAAGGGTCTCAGGATTGGAATGGGTAGGAGTTGGATATTACTTTCTTGCTATAGGAAGGGTCTCATGTTTGGAATGGGAAGGAGTTGGATATCACATATGCTATAGTTAGTGTCTCAGGTTTGGAACGGGAAGGAGTTGGATATCACATCTCATGTTATAGGAAGGGTCTCAGGTTTGGTATAAGCATTGAGATATCACATCTCTGCTATCGGAAGCGGCTCAGGATTGGAATGGGAAGGAGTTGGATATCCCATCTCATGTTATAGGAAGAGTCTCTGGTTTGGTATTAGAATCATTGAGATATCACATCGCATGCTGTAGGAAGGGTCTAAGGATTGGAATGGGATGGACTTGGATATCACATCTCATGCTATAGGTAGGCTCTCAGGTTTGGTATAAGCATTGAGATATCACATCTCATGCTATAGGAAGGGTCTCAGGATTGGAATGGGAAGGAATTGGATATCACATCTCATGCTATAGGAAGGGTCTCAGATTTGGTATAAGCATTGAGATATCACATCTCATGCTAAAGGAAGGGTTTCAGGATTGGAATGGGAAGGAGTTCTATATGACATCTCAGGCCATAGGAAGGTTCTCAGGTTTGGTATAAGCATTGAGATATCACATCTCTGCTATCGGAAGGGTCTCAGGATTGGAATGGGAAGGAGTTGGATATCCCATCTCATGTTATAGGAAGGGTCTCAGGTTTGGTATTAGAAGCATAGAGATATCACATCTCATGCTATAGGAAGGGTCTCAGGATTGGAATGGGAAGGACTTGGATGTCACATCTCATGCTATAGGGAGGGTCTCAAGTTTGATATTAGAAGCATTGAGATAACAAATCTCATGATATCAGAAGAGTTTCAGGATTGGAATGGGAAGGAGTTGGATATCACATCTCATGATAAAGGAAGGGTCTAAGGTTTGGAAGGGGAAGGATTTGGATATCACATCTCATGTTATGGGACGGGTCTCAGGTTTGGTATTAGAAGCATTGAGATATCAAGTCTCATGGTATAAGAAGGGTCTCAGAATTGGAATGGGAAGGTGTTGGATATCACACCTCAAGCTATAGGAAGGGTCTCAGGATTGGAATGGGAAGGAGTTTGATATCACATCTCATGCCATAGTATGGGTCTCAGGTTTGGTAGAAGCATTGGGATATCACATCTCATGCTATAGGAAGGGTCTCAGGTTGGAATGGGAAGGAGTTGGATATCACATCTCATGTTATAGGAAGGGTCTCAGGATTGGAATGGGAAGGACTTGGATATCACATCTCATGCTATAGGAAGGCTCTCAGGTTTGCAACGGGAAAGAGTTGGATATCACATTTCATGTTAGAGGTAGGATCTCAGGTTTGGTATTAGAGGCATTGAGATATCACATCTCATGCTATCAGAAGAGTCTCAGAATTGGAATGGGAAGGAGTTGGATATCACATCACATTCTATAGATAGGCTCTTAGGTTTGGAAAGGGAAGGAGTTGGATATCACATTTCATGTTAGAGGAAGGATCTCAGGTTTGGTATTAGAAGCATTGAGATATCACATCTCATGCTATAGGAAGGGTCTCAGGATTGGAATGGGAAGCAGTTGGATATCACATCTCATGCTATAGGAAGGGTCTCAGGTTTGGTATAAGCATTGAGATATCACATCTCATGCTATAGGGCGGGTCTCGTGATTGGAATGGAAGGAGTTGGATATCACATCTCATGTTATAGGAAGGATCTCAGGTTTGGTATTAGAAGCATTGAGACATCACATCTCTGCTATCGGAAGTGTCTCAGGATTGGAATGGGAAGGAGTTGGATATCCCATCTCATGTTATAGGACGGGTCTCAGGTTTGTTATTAGAATCATTGAGATATCATATTGCATGCTGTTGGAAGGGTCTAAGGGTTGGAATGGGAAGGACTTGGATATCACATCTCATGCTATAGATAGGCTCTTAGGTTTGGAAAGGGAAGGAGTTGGATATCACATTTCATGTTAGAGGAAGGATCTCAGGTTTGGTATTAGAAGCATTGAGATATCACATCTCATGCTATAGGAAGGGTCTCAGGATTGGAATGGGAAGCAGTTGGATATCACATCTCATGCTATAGGAAGGGTCTCAGGTTTGGTATAAGCATTGAGATATCACATCTCATGCTATAGGGCGGGTCTCGTGATTGGAATGGAAGGAGTTGGATATCACATCTCATGTTATAGGAAGGATCTCAGGTTTGGTATTAGAAGCATTGAGACATCACATCTCATGCTATAGGAAGGGTCTCAGGGTTGGAATGGGAAGGAGTTGGATATCACATCTCATCCAATAGGAAGGGTCTCAGGTTTGGAATGGGAAGGAATTGGATATCACATCTCATGTTATAGGAAGGATCTCAGGTTTGGTATTAGAAGCATTGAGATATCACATCTCATGCTATAGGAAGGTTCTCAGGATTGGAATGTGAAGGATTTGGATATCACATCTCATGCTAAAGGAAGGGTCTCAGGTTTGGTAGAAGCATTGAGATATCACGTCTCTGCTATCGGAAGGGTCTCAGGATTGGATTGGGAAGGAGTTGGATATCACATCTCATGCCATAGGAAGGGTCTCAGGTTTGGTATAAGCATTGAGATATCACATCTCTGCTATCGGAAGGGTCTCAGGATTGGATTGGGAAGGAGTTGGATATCCCTTCTCATGCTATAGGAAGTGTCTCAGGTTGGAATGGGAAGGAGTTGGATATCACATCTCATGTTATAGGAAGGGTCTCAGGATTGGAATGGGAAGGATTTGGATATCACATCTCTTGCTATAGGAAGGGTCTCAGGATTGGAATGGGTAGGAGTTGGATATTACTTTCTTGCTATAGGAAGGGTCTCATGTTTGGAATGGGAAGGAGTTGGATATCACATATGCTATAGTTAGTGTCTCAGGTTTGGAACGGGAAGGAGTTGGATATCACATCTCATGTTATAGGAAGGGTCTCAGGTTTGGTATAAGCATTGAGATATCACATCTCTGCTATCGGAAGCGGCTCAGGATTGGAATGGGAAGGAGTTGGATATCCCATCTCATGTTATAGGAAGAGTCTCTGGTTTGGCATTAGAATCATTGAGATATCACATCGCATGCTGTAGGAAGGGTCTAAGGATTGGAATGGGATGGACTTGGATATCACATCTCATGCTATAGGTAGGCTCTCAGGTTTGGTATAAGCATTGAGATATCACATCTCATGCTATAGGAAGGGTCTCAGGATTGGAATGGGAAGGAATTGGATATCACATCTCATGCTATAGGAAGGGTCTCAGATTTGGTATAAGCATTGAGATATCACATCTCATGCTAAAGGAAGGGTCTCAGGATTGGAATGGGAAGGAGTTGTATATGACATCTCAGGCCATAGGAAGGTTCTCAGGTTTGGTATAAGCATTGAGATATCACATCTCTGCTATCGGAAGGGTCTCAGGATTGGAATGGGAAGGAGTTGGATATCCCATCTCATGTTATAGGAAGGGTCTCAGGTTTGGTATTAGAAGCATAGAGATATCACATCTCATGCTATAGGAAGGGTCTCAGGATTTGAATGGCAAGGAGTTGGATATCACATCTCATGCCATAGGAAGGGTCTCAGGTTTGGTATAAGCATTGAGATATCACATCTCTGCTATCGGAAGGGTCTCAGGATTGGATTGGGAAGGAGTTGGATATCCCTTCTCATGCTATAGGAAGTGTCTCAGGTTGGAATGGGAAGGAGTTGGATATCACATCTCATGTTATAGGAAGGGTCTCGGGATTGGAATGGGAAGGATTTGGATATCACATCTCTTGCTATAGGAAGGGTCTCAGGATTGGAATGGGTAGGAGTTGGATATTACTTTCTTGCTATAGGAAGGGTCTCATGTTTGGAATGGGAAGGAGTTGGATATCACATATGCTATAGTTAGTGTCTCAGGTTTGGAACGGGAAGGAGTTGGATATCACATCTCATGTTATAGGAAGGGTCTCAGGTTTGGTATAAGCATTGAGATATCACATCTCTGCTATCGGAAGCGGCTCAGGATTGGAATGGGAAGGAGTTGGATATCCCATCTCATGTTATAGGAAGAGTCTCTGGTTTGGTATTAGAATCATTGAGATATCACATCGCATGCTGTAGGAAGGGTCTAAGGATTGGAATGGGATGGACTTGGATATCACATCTCATGCTATAGGTAGGCTCTCAGGTTTGGTATAAGCATTGAGATATCACATCTCATGCTATAGGAAGGGTCTCAGGATTGGAATGGGAAGGAATTGGATATCACATCTCATGCTATAGGAAGGGTTTCAGGATTGGAATGGGAAGGAGTTGTATATGACATCTCAGGCCATAGGAAGGTTCTCAGGTTTGGTATAAGCATTGAGATATCACATCTCTGCTATCGGAAGGGTCTCAGGATTGGAATGGGAAGGAGTTGGATATCCCATCTCATGTTATAGGAAGGGTCTCAGGTTTGGTATTAGAAGCATAGAGATATCACATCTCATGCTATAGGAAGGGTCTCAGGATTGGAATGGGAAGGACTTGGATGTCACATCTCATGCTATAGGGAGGGTCTCAAGTTTGATATTAGAAGCATTGAGATAACAAATCTCATGATATCAGAAGAGTTTCAGGATTGGAATGGGAAGGAGTTGGATATCACATCTCATGATAAAGGAAGGGTCTAAGGTTTGGAAGGGGAAGGATTTGGATATCACATCTCATGTTATAGGACGGGTCTCATGTTTGGTATTAGAAGCATTGAGATATCAAGTCTCATGGTATAAGAAGGGTCTCAGAATTGGAATGGGAAGGTGTTGGATATCACAACTCAAGCTATAGGAAGGGTCTCAGGATTGGAATGGGAAGGAGTTTGATATCACATCTCATGCCATAGTATGGGTCTCAGGTTTGGTAGAAGCATTGGGATATCACATCTCATGCTATAGGAAGGGTCTCAGGTTGGAATGGGAAGGAGTTGGATATCACATCTCATGTTATAGGAAGGGTCTCAGGATTGGAATGGGAAGGACTTGGATATCACATCTCATGCTATAGGAAGGCTCTCAGGTTTGCAACGGGAAAGAGTTGGATATCACATTTCATGTTAGAGGTAGGATCTCAGGTTTGGTATTAGAGGCATTGAGATATCACATCTCATGCTATCAGAAGAGTCTCAGAATTGGAATGGGAAGGAGTTGGATATCACATCACATGCCATAGTATGGGTCTCAGGTTTGGTAGAAGCATTGGGATATCACATCTCATGCTATCGGAAGGATTTCAGGATTGGATTTGGAAGGAGTTGGATATCCCATCTCATGCTATAGGAAGGGTCTCAGGTTGGAATGGGAAGGAGTTTGATATCACATCTCATGCCATAGTATGGGTCTCAGGTTTGGTAGAAGCATTGGGATATCAGATCTCATGCTATCGGAAGGGTATCAGGATTGGATTTGGAAGGAGTTGGATATCCCATCTCATGCTATAGGAAGGGTCTCAGGTTGGAATGGGAAGGAGTTGGATATCACATCTCATGTTATAGGAAGGGTCTCAGGATTGGAATGGAAAGGACTTGGATATCATATCTCATGCTATAGGAAGGCTCTCGGGTTTGGAAGGGGAAGGAGTTGGATATCACATTTCATGTTAGAGGAAGGATCTCAGGTTTGGTATTAGAGGCATTGAGATATCACATCTCATGCTATAGGAAGGGTCTCAGGATTGGAATGGGAAGGAGTTGGATATCACATCTCAAGCTATAGGAAGGGTCTCAGGTTTGGTATAAGCATTGAGATATCACATCTCATGCTATAGGAATGGTCTCAGGATTGGAATGGGAAGGAGTTGGATATCACATCTCATGTTATAGGAAAGATCTCAGGTTTGGTATTAGAAGCATTGAGATATTACATCTCATGCTATAAGCAGGGTCTCAGGATTGGAATGGGAAGGAGTTGTATATGGCATCTCATGCCATAGGAAGGGTCTCAGGTTTGGTATAAGCATTGAGATATCACATCTCATGCTATAGGAAGGGTCTCAGGATTGGAATGGGAAGGACTTGGATATCACATCTCATGCTATAGGCAGGATCTCAGGTTTGGAAAGGGAAGGAGTTGGATATCATATTTCATGTTAGAGGTAGGATCTCAGGTTTGGTATTAGAGGCATTGAGATATCACATCTCATGCTATCAGAAGGGTCTCAGGATTGGAATGGGAAGGAGTTGGATATCACATTTCATGCTAAAGGGAGGGTCTCAGGTTTGGAAGGGGAAGGATTTGGATATCACATCACATGTTATAAGAAGGATCTCAGGTTTGGTATTAGAAGCATTGAGATATCACATCTCATGCTATCGGAAGGGTCTCAGGATTGGAATGGGAAGGAGTTGGATATCACATCTTATGCTATAGGAAGGGTCTCAGGTTTGGAACGGGAAGGAGTTGGATATCACATCTCATGTTATACTAAGAGTCTCAGGTTTGGTATAAGCATTGAGATATCACATCTCTGCAATCGGAAGTGTCTCAGGATTGGGATGGGAAGGAGTTGGATATCACATCTCATGCTATAGGAAGGGTCTCAGGTTTGGAACGGGAAGGGGTTGGATATCCCATCTCATGTTATAGGACGGGTCTCAGGTTTGGTATTAGAAGCATTGAGATATCACATCGCATGCTGTAGGAAGGGTCTCAGGATTGGAATGGGAAGGAGTTGGATATTACATTATTGCTATAGGAAGGGTCTCATGTTTGGAATGGGAAGTAGTTGGATATCACATATGCTATAGGAAGGGTCTCAGGTTTGGAACGGAAAGGAGTTGGATATCACATCTCATGCTATACGAAGGGTCTCAGGTTTGGAATAAGCATTGAGATATCACATCTCTGCTATCGGAAGTGTCTCAGGATTGGAATGGGAAGGAGTTGGATATCACATCTCATGTTATAGGACGGGTCTCAGGTTTGTTATTAGAATCATTGAGATATCATATTGTATGCTGTAGGAAGGGTCTAAGGATTGGAATGGGAAGGTCTTGGATATCACATCTCATGCTATAGGTAGGCTCTCAGGTTTGGAAAGGGAAGGAGTTGGATATCACATTTCATGTTAGAGGAAGGATCTCAGGTTTGGTATTAGAGGCATTGAGATATCACATCTCATGCTATAGGAAGGGTCTCAGGATTGGAATGGGAAGGAGTTGGATATAACATCTCATGCTATAGGAAGGGTCTCATGTTTGGAATGGGAAGGAGTTGGATATCACATATGCTATAGGAAGGGTCTCAGGTTTGGAACGGGAAGGAGTTGGATATCACATCTCATGCTATAGGAAGGGTCTCAGGTTTGGAATAAGCATTGAGATATCACATCTTTGCTATCGGAAGTGTCTCAGGATTGGAATGGGAAGGAGTTGGATATCACATCTCATGTTATAGGACGGGTCTCAGGTTTGTTATTAGAATCATTGAGATATCATATTGTATGCTGTAGGAAGGGTCTAAGGATTGGAATGGGAAGGTCTTGGATATCACATCTCATGCTATAGGTAGGCTCTCAGGTTTGGAAAGGGAAGGAGTTGGATATCACATTTCATGTTAGAGGAAGGATCTCAGATTTGGTATTAGAGGCATTGAGATATCACATCTCATGCTATAGGAAGGGTCTCAGGATTGGAATGGGAAGGAGTTGGATATCACATCTCATGCTATAGGAAGGGTCTCAGGTTTGGTATAAACATTGAGATATCACATCTCATGCTATAGGAAGGGTCTCAGGATTGGAATGGGAAGGAGTTGGATATCACATCTGATGTTATAGGAAGGATCTCAGGTGTGGTATTAGAAGCATTGAGACATCACATCTCATGCTAGAGGAAGGGTCTCAGGATTGAAATGGGAAGGAGTTGGATATCACATCTCATGCTATAGGAAGGGTCTCAGGTTTGGTATAAGCATTGAGATATCACATCTCATGCTATAGGAAGGGTCTCAGGATTGGAATGGGAAGGAGTTGTATATGACATCTCATGCCATAGGAAGGGTCTCAGGTTTGGTATAAGCATTGAGATATCACATCTCTGCTATCGGAAGGGTCTCAGGATTGGAATGGGAAGGAGTTGGATATCCCATCTCATGTTATAGGAAGAGTCTCAGGTTTGGTATTAGAAGCATTGAGATATCACATCTCATGCTATAGGAATGGTCTCAGGATTGGAATGGGAAGGAGTTTGATATCACATCTCATGCCATGTATGGGTCTCAGGTTTGGTATAAGCATTGAGATATCACATCTCATGCTATAGGAAGGGTCTCAGGATTGGAATGGGAAGGAGTTGTATATGACATCTCATGCCATAGGAAGGGTCTCAGGTTTGGTATAAGCATTGAGATATCACATCTCTGCTATCGGAAGGGTCTCAGGATTGGAATGGGAAGGAGTTGGATATCCCATCTCATGTTATAGGAAGAGTCTCAGGTTTGGTATTAGAAGCATTGAGATATCACATCTCATGCTATAGGAAGTGTCTCAGGATTGGAATGGGAAGGAGTTTGATATCACATCTCATGCCATGTATGGGTCTCAGGTTTTGTAGAAGCATTGGGATATCACATCTCATGCTATCGGAAGGGTATCAGGATTGGATTTGGAAGGATTTGGATATCACATTTCATGTTATAGGAAGGATCTCAGGTTTGGTATTAGAAGCATTGAGATATCACATCTCATGCTATCGGAAGGATCTCAGGTTTGGTATTATAGGCATTGAGATATCACATCTCATGCTATCAGAAGGGTCTCAGGATTGGAATGGGAAGGAGTTGGATATCACATCTCAAGCTATAGGAAGGGTCTCAGGATTGGAATGAGAAGGAGTTGGATATCACATCTCATGCTATAGGAAGGGTCTCAGGTCTGGAATCGGAAGGAGTTGTATATGACATTTCATGCCATAGGAAGGGTCTCAGGTTTGGTATAAGCATTGAGATATCACATCTCTGCTATTGGAAGGGTCTCAGGATTGGAATGGGAAAGAGTTGGATATCCCATCTCATTATAGGAAGGGTCTCAGGTTTGGTATTAGAAGCATTGAGATATCACATCTCATGGTATAGGACGGGTCTCAGGATTGGAATGGGAAGGACATGGATATCACATCTCTTGTTATAGGAAGGGTCTCAGGTTTGGTATTAGAAGCATTGAGATATCACATCTCATGCTATAGGAAGGGTCTCAGGATTGGAATGGGAAGGACTTGGATATCGCATCTCATGTTATAGGAAGGGTCCCAGGTTTGGTATTAGAAGCATTGAGATATCACATCTCATGCTATAGGAAGGGTCTCAGAATTGGAATGGGGAGGAGTTGGATATCACATCTCAAGCTATAGGAAGGGTCTCCGGATTGGAATGGGAAGGACTTGGATATCACATCTCATGCTATAGGAAGGCTCTCAGGTTTGGAAGGGGAAGGAGTTGGATATCACATTTCATGTTAGAGGTAGGATCTCAGGTTTGGTATTAGAGGCATTGAGATATCACATCTCATGCTATCAGAAGGATCTCAGGATTGGAATGGGAAGGAGTTGGATATCACATCTCATGCTAAAGGGAGGGTCTCAGGTTTGGAAGGGGAAGGATTTGGATATTACATCTCGTGTTATAGGAATGATCTCAGGTTTGGTATTAGAAGCATTGAGATATCACATCTCATGCTATCGGAAGGATCTCAGGTTTGGTGTTAGAAGCATTGAGATATCAAATCTCATGCTATAGGAAGGGTCTCAGGATTGGAATGGGAAGGAGTTGGATATCACATCTCATGCTATAGGAAGGGTCTCAGGATCGGAATGGGAAGGAGTTGTATATGACATCTCATGCCACAGGAAGGGTCTCAGTTTTGGTATAAGCATTGAGATATCACATCTCTGCTATCGGAAGGGTCTCAGGATTGGAATGGGAAGGAGTTGGATATCCCATCTTATGTTATAGGAAGGGTCTCAGGTTTGGTATTAGAAGCATTGAGATATCACATCTCATGCTATCAGAAGGGTCTCAGGATTGGAATGGGAAGGAGTCTGATATCACATCTCATGCTAAAGGGAGGGTCTCAGGTTTGGTATTAGAAGCATTGAGATATCACATCTCATGTTATAGGAAGAATCTCAGGTTTGGTATTAGAGGCATTGAGATATCACATCTCATGCTATCAGAAGGGTCTCAGGATTGGTATGGGAAGGAGTCGGATATCACATATCATGCTAAAGGGAGGGTCTCAGGTTTGGTATTAGAAGCATTGAGATATCACATCTCATGTTATAGGAAGGGTCTCAGGATTGGAATGGGAAGGAGTTGGATATCACATCTCATGCTAAAGGAAGGGTCTCGGTTTTGGTAGAAGCATTGAGATATCACATCTCATGCTATCAGAAGGGTCTCAGGATTGGTATGGGAAGGAGTCAGATATCACATCTCATGCTAAAGGGAGGGTCTCAGGTTTGGTATTAGAAGCATTGAGATATCACATCTCATGTTATAGGAAGAATCTCAGGTTTGGTATTAGAAGCATTGAGATATCACATCTCATGCTATAGGAAGGGTCTCAGGATTGGAATGGGAAGGAGTTGGATATCACATCTCAAGCTATAGGAAGGGTCTCAGGATTGGAATGAGAAGGAGTTGGATATCACATCTCATGCTATAGGAAGGGTCTCAGGTCTGGAATCGGAAGGAGTTGTATATGACATTTCATGCCATAGGAAGGGTCTCAGGTTTGGTATAAGCATTGAGATATCACATCTCTGCTATTGGAAGGGTCTCAGGATTGGAATGGGAAGGAGTTGGATATCCCATCTCATTATAGGAAGGGTCTCAGGTTTGGTATTAGAAGCATTGAGATATCACATCTCATGGTATAGGACGGGTCTCAGGATTGGAATGGGAAGGACATGGATATCACATCTCTTGTTATAGGAAGGGTCTCAGGTTTGGTATTAGAAGCATTGAGATATCACATCTCATGCTATAGGAAGGGTCTCAGGATTGGAATGGGAAGGACTTGGATATCCCATCTCATGTTATAGGAAGGGTCCCAGGTTTGGTATTAGAAGCATTGAGATATCACATCTCAAGCTATAGGAAGGGTCTCAGAATTGGAATGGGGAGGAGTTGGATATCACATCTCAAGCTATAGGAAGGGTCTCAGGATTGGAATGGGAAGGACTTGGATATCACATCTCATGCTATAGGAAGGCTCTCAGGTTTGGAAGGGGAAGGAGTTGGATATCACATTTCATGTTAGAGGTAGGATCTCAGGTTTGGTATTAGAGGCATTGAGATATCACATCTCATGCTATCAGAAGGATCTCAGGATTGGAATGGGAAGGAGTTGGATATCACATCTCATGCTAAAGGGAGGGTCTCAGGTTTGGAAGGGGAAGGATTTGGATATTACATCTCGTGTTATAGGAATGATCTCAGGTTTGGTATTAGAAGCATTGAGATATCACATCTCATGCTATCGGAAGGATCTCAGGTTTGGTGTTAGAAGCATTGAGATATCAAATCTCATGCTATAGGAAGGGTCTCAGGATTGGAATGGGAAGGAGTTGGATATTACATCTCATGCTATAGGAAGGGTCTCAGGATTGGAATGGGAAGGAGTTGTATATGACATCTCATGCCACAGGAAGGGTCTCAGGTTTGGTATAAGCATTGAGATATCACATCTCATGTTATAGGAAGAATCTCAGGTTTGGTATTAGAGGCATTGAGATATCACATCTCATGCTATCAGAAGGGTCTCAGGATTGGTATGGGAAGGAGTCGGATATCACATCTCATGCTAAAGGGAGGGTCTCAGGTTTGGTATTAGAAGCATTGAGATATCACATCTCATGTTATAGGAAGAATCTCAGGTTTGGTATTAGAGGCATTGAGATATCACATCTCATGCTATAGGAAGGGTCTCAGGATTGGAATGGGAAGGAGTTGGATATCACATCTCATGCTAAAGGAAGGGTCTCAGTTTTGGTAGAAGCATTGAGATATCACATCTCATGGTATAGGAAGGGTCTCAGTATTGGAATGGGAAGGAGTTGGATATCACATCTCATCCAATAGGAAGGATCTCAGGATTGGAATGGGAAGGATTTGGATGTCACATCTCTTGCTATAGGAAGGGTCTCAGTTTTTTTATTAGAAACATTGATATATCACATCTCATGCTATAGGAAGGGTTTCAGGATTGGAATGGGAAGGATTTGTATATCACATCTCATGCTAAAGGAAGGGTCTCAGGTTTGGAAGGGGAAGGATTTGGATATCATATCTCATGTTATAGGACGGGTCGCAGGTTTGGTATTAGAAGCTTTGAGATATCACATCTCATGCTATAGGAAGGTCTCAGGATTGGAATGGGAAGGAGTTGGATATCCCTTCTCATGCTATAGGAAGGTTCTCAGGTTGGAATGGGAAGGAGTTGGATATCACATCTCATGTTATAGGAAGGGTCTCAGGATTGGAATGGGAAGGATTTGGATATCACATCTCTTGCTATAGGAAGGGTCTCAGGTTTTTTATTAGAAACATTGAGATATCACATCTCATGCTATAGGAAGGGTTTCAGGATTGGAATGGGAAGGATTTGGATATCACAACTCATGCTAAAGGAAGGGTCTCAGGTTTGGAAGGGGAAGGATTTGGATATCATATCTCATGTTATAGGACGGGTCCCAGGTTTGGTATTAGAAGCTTTGAGATATCACATCTCATGCTATAGGAAGGGTCTCAGGATTGGAATGGGAAGGAGTTGGATATCACATCTCATGCTAAAGGAAGGGACTCAGGTTTGATAGAAGCATTGAGATATCACATCTCATGCTATAGGAAGGGTCTCAGGATTGGAATGGGAAGGAGTTGGATATCACATCTCATGCCATAGGAAGGGTCTCAGGTTTGGTACAAGCATTGAGATATCACATCTCTGCTATCGGAAGGGTCTCAGGATAGGAATGGGAAGGAGTTGGAAATCACATCTCAAGCTATCTCAGGATTGGAATGGGAAGGAGTTTGATATCACATCTCAAGCTATAGGAAGGTTCTCAGGTTTGGAAGGGGAAGGATTTGGATCAAACATCTCATGTTTTAGGACGGGTCTCAGGTTTGGTATTAGAAGCATTGAGATATCACATCTCATGGTATAGGAAGGGTCTCAGGATTGGAATGGGAAGGAGTTGGATATCACATCTCAAGCTATCACAGGATTGGAATGGGAAGGAGTTTGATATCACATCTCAAGCTATAGGAAGGGTCTCAGGTTTGGAAAGGGAAGGATTTGGATTTCACATCTCATGTTATAGGATGGTTCTCATGTTTGGTTTTAGAAGCATTGAGATATCACATCTAATGCTATCGGAAGGGTCTCAGGTTTGGAAAGGGAAGGATTTGGATTTCACATATGTTATTGGATGGTTCTCAGGTTTGGTTTTAGAAGCATTAAGATATCACATCTCATGCTATAGGAAGGGTCTCAGGTTTTGGAATGGGAAGGAGTTGGATACACATCTCATGTTATAGGAAGGATCTCAGGTTTGGTATTAGAAAAATTGTGATATCACATATCATGCTATAGGAAGGGTCTCAGGATTGGAATGGGAAGGAGTTGGATATGACATCTCATGCCACAGGAAGGGTCTCAGGTTTGGTATAAGCATTGAGATATCACATCTCTGCTATCGGAAGGGTCTCAGGATTGGAATGGGAAGGAGTTGGATATCCCATCTTATGTTATAGGAGGGTCTCAGGTTTGGTGTTAGAAGCATTGAGATATCACATCTCATGCTATCAGAAGGGTCTCAGGATTGGAATGGGAAGGAGTCGGATATCACATCTCATGCTAAAGGGAGGGTCTCAGGTTTGGTATTAGAAGCATTGAGATATCACATCTCATGTTAGAGGAAGAATCTCTGGTTTGGTATTAGAGGCATTGAGATATCACATCTCATGCTATCAGAAGGGTCTCAGGATTGGAATGGGAAGGAGTCGGATATCACATCTCCTGCTAAAGGGAGGGTCTCAGGTTTGGTATTAGAAGCATTGAGATATCACATCTCATGTTATAGGAAGAATCTCAGGTTTGGTATTAGAGGCATTGAGATATCACATCTCATGTTATAGGAAGGGTCTCAGGATTGGAATGGGAAGGATTTGGATATCACATCTCTTGCTATAGGAAGAGTCTCAAGTTTTTTATTAGAAACATTGAGATATCACATCTCATGCTATAGGAAGGGTTTCAGGATTGGAATGGGAAGGATTTGGATATCACATCTCATGCTAAAGGAAGGGTCTCAGGTTTGGAAGGGGAAGGATTTGGATATCATATCTCATGTTATAGGACGGGTCCCAGGTTTGGTATTAGAAGCTTTGAAATATCACATCTCATGCTATAGGAAGGGTCTCAGGATTGGAATGGGAAGGAGTTGGATATCACATCTCATGCTAAAGGAAGGGACTCAGGTTTGATAGAAGCATTGAGATATCACATCCCATGCTATAGGAAGGGTCTCAGGATTGGAATGGGAAGGAGTTGGATATCACATCTCATGTCATAGGAAGGGTCTCAGGTTTGGTCCAAGCATTGAGATATCACATCTCTGCTATCGGAAGGGTCTCAGGATAGGAATGGGAAGGACTTAGATATCACATTCCATGCTATAGGGAGGGTCTCAGGTTTGGAAAGGGAAGGATTTGGATTTCACATCTCATGTTATAGGATGGTTCTCATGTTTGGTTTTAGAAGCATTGAGATATCACATGTAATGCTATCGGAAGTGTCTCAGGTTTGGAAAGGTAAGGATTTGGATTTCACATATGTTATTGGATGGTTCTCAGGTTTGGTTTTAGAAGCATTACGATATCACATCTCAGGCTATAGGAAGGGTCTCAGGTTTGGAATGGGAAGGAGTTGGATACACATCTCATGTTATAGGAAGGATCTCAGGTTTGGTATTAGAAAAATTGTGATATCACATATCATGCTATAGGAAGGGTCTCAGGATTGGAATGGGAAGGAGTTGGATATCACATCTCAGGCTATAGGAAGGGTCTCAGGTTTGGAATGGGAAGGAGTTGGATATCACATCTCATGCTATACGAAGGGTCTCAGGTTTGGAATAAGCATTGAGATATCACATCTCTGCTATCGGAAGTGTCTCAGGATTGGAATGGGAAGGAGTTGGATATCACATCTCATGTTATAGGACGGGTCTCAGGTTTGTTATTAGAATCATTGAGATATCATATTGTATGCTGTAGGAAGGGTCTAAGGATTGGAATGGGAAGGTCTTGGATATCACATCTCATGCTATAGGTAGGCTCTCAGGTTTGGAAAGGGAAGGAGTTGGATATCACATTTCATGTTAGAGGAAGGATCTCAGGTTTGGTATTAGAGGCATTGAGATATCACATCTCATGCTATAGGAAGGGTCTCAGGATTGGAATGGGAAGGAGTTGGATATCACATCTCATGCTATAGGAAGGGTCTCATGTTTGGAATGGGAAGGAGTTGGATATCACATATGCTATAGGAAGGGTCTCAGGTTTGGAACGGGAAGGAGTTGGATATCACATCTCATGCTATAGGAAGGGTCTCAGGTTTGGAATAAGCATTGAGATATCACATCTCTGCTATCGGAAGTGTCTCAGGATTGGAATGGGAAGGAGTTGGATATCACATCTCATGTTATAGGACGGGTCTCAGGTTTGTTATTAGAATCATTGAGATATCATATTGTATGCTGTAGGAAGGGTCTAAGGATTGGAATGGGAAGGTCTTGGATATCACATCTCATGCTATAGGTAGGCTCTCAGGTTTGGAAAGGGAAGGAGTTGGATATCACATTTCATGTTAGAGGAAGGATCTCAGATTTGGTATTAGAGGCATTGAGATATCACATCTCATGCTATAGGAAGGGTCTCAGGATTGGAATGGGAAGGAGTTGGATATCACATCTCATGCTATAGGAAGGGTCTCAGGTTTGGTATAAACATTGAGATATCACATCTCATGCTATAGGAAGGGTCTCAGGATTGGAATGGGAAGGAGTTGGATATCACATCTGATGTTATAGGAAGGATCTCAGGTGTGGTATTAGAAGCATTGAGACATCACATCTCATGCTAGAGGAAGGGTCTCAGGATTGAAATGGGAAGGAGTTGGATATCACATCTCATGCTATAGGAAGGGTCTCAGGATTGGAATGGGAAGGAGTTGGATATCCCATCTCATGTTATAGGAAGAGTCTCAGGTTTGGTATTAGATGCATTGAGATATCACATCTCATGCTATAGTAATGGTCTCAGGATTGGAATGGGAAGGAGTTTGATATCACATCTCATGCCATGTATGGGTCTCAGGTTTGGTATAAGCATTGAGATATCACATCTCATGCTATAGGAAGGGTCTCAGGATTGGAATGGGAAGGAGTTGTATATGACATCTCATGCCATAGGAAGGGTCTCAGGTTTGGTATAAGCATTGAGATATCACATCTCTGCTATCGGAAGGGTCTCAGGATTGGAATATGAAGGAGTTGGATATCCCATCTCATGTTATAGGAAGAGTCTCAGGTTTGGTATTAGAAGCATTGAGATATCACATCTCATGCTATAGGAAGTGTCTCAGGATTGGAATGGGAAGGAGTTTGATATCACATCTCATGCCATGTATGGGTCTCAGGTTTTGTAGAAGCATTGGGATATCACATCTCATGCTATCGGAAGGGTATCAGGATTGGATTTGGAAGGATTTGGATATCACATTTCATGTTATAGGAAGGATCTCAGGTTTGGTATTAGAAGCATTGAGATATCACATCTCATGCTATCGGAAGGATCTCAGGTTTGGTATTATAGGCATTGAGATATCACATCTCATGCTATCAGAAGGGTCTCAGGATTGGAATGGGAAGGAGTTGGATATCACATCTCAAGCTATAGGAAGGGTCTCAGGATTGGAATGAGAAGGAGTTGGATATCACATCTCCTGCTATAGGAAGGGTCTCAGGTCTGGAATCGGAAGGAGTTGTATATGACATTTCATGCCATAGGAAGGGTCTCAGGTTTGGTATAAGCATTGAGATATCACATCTCTGCTATTGGAAGGGTCTCAGGATTGGAATGGGAAAGAGTTGGATATCCCATCTCATTATAGGAAGGGTCTCAGGTTTGGTATTAGAAGCATTGAGATATCACATCTCATGGTATAGGACGGGTCTCAGGATTGGAATGGGAAGGACATGGATATCACATCTCTTGTTATAGGAAGGGTCTCAGGTTTGGTATTAGAAGCATTGAGATATCACATCTCATGCTATAGGAAGGATCTCAGGATTGGAATGGGAAGGAGTTGGATATCACATCTCATGCTAAAGGGAGGGTCTCAGGTTTGGAAGGGGAAGGATTTGGATATTACATCTCGTGTTATAGGAATGATCTCAGGTTTGGTATTAGAAGCATTGAGATATCACATCTCATGCTATCGGAAGGATCTCAGGTTTGGTGTTAGAAGCATTGAGATATCAAATCTCATGCTATAGGAAGGGTCTCAGGATTGGAATGGGAAGGAGTTGGATATCACATCTCATGCTATAGGAAGGGTCTCAGGATTGGAATAGGAAGGAGTTGTATATGACATCTCATGCCACAGGAAGGGTCTCAGGTTTGGTATAAGCATTGAGATATCACATCTCTGCTATTGGAAGGGTCTCAGGATTGGAATGGGAAGGAGTTGGATATCCCATCTTATGTTATAGGAAGGGTCTCAGGTTTGGTATTAGAAGCATTGAGATATCACATCTCATGCTATCAGAAGGGTCTCAGGATTGGAATGGGAAGGAGTCTGATATCACATCTCATGCTAAAGGGAGGGTCTCAGGTTTGGTATTAGAAGCATTGAGATATCACATCTCATGTTATAGGAAGAATCTCAGGTTTGGTATTAGAGGCATTGAGATATCACATCTCATGCTATCAGAAGGGTCTCAGGATTGGTATGGGAAGGAGTCGGATATCACATATCATGCTAAAGGGAGGGTCTCAGGTTTGGTATTAGAAGCATTGAGATATCACATCTCATGTTATAGGAAGGGTCTCAGGATTAGAATGGGAAGGAGTTGGATATCACATCTCATGCTAAAGGAAGGGTCTCGGTTTTGGTAGAAGCATTGAGATATCACATCTCATGCTATCAGAAGGGTCTCAGGATTGGTATGGGAAGGAGTCGGATATCACATCTCATGCTAAAGGGAGGGTCTCAGGTTTGGTATTAGAAGCATTGAGATATCACATCTCATGTTATAGGAAGAATCTCGGGTTTGGTATTAGAAGCATTGAGATATCACATCTCATGCTATAGGAAGGGTCTCAGGTCTGGAATCGGAAGGAGTTGTATATGACATTTCATGCCATAGGAAGGGTCTCAGGTTTGGTATAAGCATTGAGATATCACATCTCTGCTATTGGAAGGGTCTCAGGATTGGAATGGGAAGGAGTTGGATATCCCATCTCATTATAGGAAGGGTCTCAGGTTTGGTATTAGAAGCATTGAGATATCACATCTCATGGTATAGGACGGGTCTCAGGATTGGAATGGGAAGGACATGGATATCACATCTCTTGTTATAGGAAGGGTCTCAGGTTTGGTATTAGAAGCATTGAGATATCACATCTCATGCTATAGGAAGGGTCTCAGGATTGGAATGGGAAGGACTTGGATATCCCATCTCATGTTATAGGAAGGGTCCCAGGTTTGGTATTAGAAGCATTGAGATATCACATCTCAAGCTATAGGAAGGGTCTCAGAATTGGAATGGGGAGGAGTTGGATATCACATCTCAAGCTATAGGAAGGGTCTCAGGATTGGAATGGGAAGGACTTGGATATCACATCTCATGCTATAGGAAGGCTCTCAGGTTTGGAAGGGGAAGGAGTTGGATATCACATTTCATGTTAGAGGTAGGATCTCAGGTTTGGTATTAGAGGCATTGAGATATCACATCTCATGCTATCAGAAGGATCTCAGGATTGGAATGGGAAGGAGTTGGATATCACATCTCATGCTAAAGGGAGGGTCTCAGGTTTGGAAGGGGAAGGATTTGGATATTACATCTCGTGTTATAGGAATGATCTCGGTTTGGTATTAGAAGCATTGAGATATCACATCTCATGCTATCGGAAGGATCTCAGGTTTGGTGTTAGAAGCATTGAGATATCAAATCTCATGCTATAGGAAGGGTCTCAGGATTGGAATGGGAAGGAGTTGGATATTACATCTCATGCTATAGGAAGGGTCTCAGGATTGGAATGGGAAGGAGTTGTATATGACATCTCATGCCACAGGAAGGGTCTCAGGTTTGGTATAAGCATTGAGATATCACATCTCTGCTATCGGAAGGGTCTCAGGATTGGAATGGGAAGGAGTTGGATATCCCATCTTATGTTATAGGAAGGGTCTCAGGTTTGGTATTAGAAGCATTGAGATATCACATCTCATGCTATCAGAAGGGTCTCAGGATTGGAATGGGAAGGAGTCGGATATCACATCTCATGCTAAAGGGAGGGTCTCAGGTTTGGTATTAGAAGCATTGAGATATCAGATCTCATGTTATAGGAAGGGTCTCAGGATTGGAATGGGAAGGAGTTGGATATCACATCTCATGTTATAGGAAGGGTCTCAGGATTGGAATGGGAAGGACTTGGATATCACATCTCATGCTATAGGAAGGCTATCAGGTTTGGAAGGGGAAGGAGTTGCATATCAAATTTCATTTTAGAGGTAGGATCTCAGGTTTGGTATTAGAGGCATTGAGATATCACATCTCATGCTATAGGAAGGGTCTCACGATTGGAATGGGAAGGATTTGGATATCACATCTCATGCTATAGGAAGGGTCTCAGGTTTGGTATAAGCATTGAGATATCACATCTCATGCTATAGAAACGGTCTCAAGATTGCAATGGGAAGGAGTTGGATATCACATCTCATGTTATAGGAAGGATCTCAGATTTGGTATTAGAAGCATTGAGACATCACATCTCATGCTATAGGAAGGGTCTCAGGATTGGAATGGGAAGGAGTTGGATATCACATCTCATGTTATAGGAAGGGTCTCAGGATTGGAATGGGAAGCACTTCGATATCACATCTCATGTTATAGGAAGGCTCCCAGGTTTAGAAGGGGAATGAGTTGGATATCACATTTCATGTTAGAGGTAGGATCTCAGGTTTGGTATTAGAGGCATTGAGATATAACATCTCATGCTATCAGAAGGGTCTCAGGATTGGAATGGGAAGGAGTTGGATATCACATCTCATGCTAAAGGGAGGGTCTCAGGTTTGGAAGGGGAAGGATTTGGATATCACATCTCATGCTATAGGAAGGGTCTCAGGATTGGAATGGGAAGGATTTGGATATCACATCCCATGCTATAGGAAGGGTCTCAGGTTTGGTATAAGCATTGAGATATCACATCTCATGCTATAGGAAGGATCTCAGGATTGGAATGGGAAGGAGTTGGATATCACATTTCATACTATAGGTAGGCTCTCAGTTTTGGAAAGGGAAGGTTTTGGATATCACATCTCATGCTATAGGAAGGGTCTCACGATTGGAATGGGAAGGATTTGGATATCACATCTCATGCTATAGGAAGGGTCTCAGGATTGGAATGGGAAGGAGTTGGATATCACATCTCATGCTATAGGAAGGGTCTCAGGAATGGAATGGGAAGGAGTTTTATATGACATCTCATGCCATAGGAAGGATCTCAGGTTTGGTATTAGAAGCATTGAGACATCACATCTCATGTTATAGGAAGGGTCTCAGGATTGGAATGGGAAGGAGTTGGATATCACATCTCATGCTATAGGAAGGGTCTCAGGTTTGGTATAAGCATTGAGATATCACATCTCATGCTATAGGAAGGGTCTCAGGATTGGAATGGGAAGGAGTTGTATATGACATCTCATGCCATAGGAAGGGTCTCAGGTTTGGTATCAGCATTGAGATATCACATCTCTGCTATCGGAAGGGTCTCAGGATTCGAATGGGAAGGAGTTGGATATCCCATCTTATGTTATAGGAAGGGTCTCAGGTTTGGTATTAGAAGCATTGAGATATCACATCTCATGCTATAGGAAGGGTCTCAGGATTGGAATGGGAAGGACTTGAATATCCCATCTCATGCTATAGGGAGGCTCTCACGTTTGGAAAGGGAAGGAGTTGGATATCACATTTCATGTTAGAGGTAGGATCTCAGGTTTGGTATTAGAGGCATTGAATATCACATCTCATGCTATCAGAAGGGTCTCAGGATTGGAATGGGAAGGAGTTGGATATCACATCTCATGCTAAAGGGATGGTCTCAGATTTGGAAGGGGAAGGATTTTGATATCACATCTCATGTTATAGGAAGGATCTCAGGTTTGGTATTAGAGGGATTGAGATATCACATCTCATGCTATCGGAAGGGTATAAGGATTGGATTTGGAAGTAGTTGGATATCCCATCTCATGCTATAGGAAGGGTCTCAGGTTGGAATGGGAAGGAGTTGGATATCACATCTCATGTTATAGGAAGGGTCTCAGGATTGGAATGGGAAATACTTCGATATCACATCTCATGCTATAGGAAGGCTCTCAGGTTTGCAAGGGGAAGGAGTTGGATATCAGATTTCATGTAGAGGTAGGATCTCAGGTTTGGTATTAGAGGCATTGAGATATCACATCTCATGCTATCAGAAGGGTCTCAGGATTGGAATGGGAAGGAGTTGGATATCACATCTCATGCTAAAGGGAGGGTCTCAGGTTTGGAAGGGGAAGGATTTTGATATCACATCTCATGTTATAGGAAGGATCTCAGGTTTGGTATTAGAGGGATTGAGATATCACATCTCATGCTATCGGAAGGGTATAAGGATTGGATTTGGAAGTAGTTGGATATCCCATCTCATGCTATAGGAAGGGTCTCAGGTTGGAATGGGAAGGAGTTGGATATCACATCTCATGTTATAGGAAGGGTCTCAGGATTGGAATGGGAAATACTTCGATATCACATCTCATGCTATAGGAAGGCTCTCAGGTTTGCAAGGGGAAGGAGTTGGATATCACATTTCATGTAGAGGTAGGATCTCAGGTTTGGTATTAGAGGCATTGAGATATCACATCTCATGCTATCAGAAATGTCTCAGGATTGGAATGGGAAGGAGTTGGATATCACATCTCATGCTAAAGGGAGGGTCTCTGGTTTGGAAGGGGAAGGATTTGGATATCACATCTCATGTTATAGGAAGGATCTCAGGTTTGGTATTAGAAGCATTGAGATATCACATCTCATGCTATAGGAAGGGTCTCAGGTTTGGAATGGGAAGGAATTGGATATCACATCTCATGTCATAGGAAGGATCTCAGGTTTGGTATTAGAAGCATTGAGATATCACATCTCATGCTATAGGAATGGTCTCAGGATTGGAATGGGAAGGAGTTGGATATTAGATTCTTGCTATAGAAAGGGTCTCAGGTTTAGAACGGGAAGGAGTTGGATATCACATCTCATGTTATAGGAAGGGTCTCAGGTTTGGTCTAAGTATTGAGATATCACATCTCTGCTATCAGAAGTTTCTCAGGATTGAAATGGGAAGGAGTTGGATATCCCATCTCATGTTATAGGACGGGTCTCAGGTTTGGTAATAGAATCATTGAGATATCACATCTCATGCTGTAGGAAGTGTCTAAGGATTGGAATGGGAAGGACTTGGATATCACATCTCATGCTATAGGTAGACTCTCAGGTTTGGAAAGGGAAGGAGTGGGATATCACATTTCATGTTCAAGGAAGGATCTCAGGTTTGGTATTAGAGGCATTGAGATATCACATCTCATGCTATAGGAAGGGTCTCAGGATTGGAATGGGAAGGATTTGGATATCACATCTCATGCTATAGGAAGGGTCTCAGGTTTGGTATAAGCATTGAGATATCACATCTCATGCTATAGGAAGGGTCTCAGGATTGGAATGGGAAGGAGTTGGATATCACATCTCATGCCATAGGAAGGGTCTCAGGTTTGGTACAAGCATTGAGATATCACATCTCTGCTATCGGAAGGGTCTCAGGATAGGAATGGGAAGGAGTTGGATATCACATCTCAAGCTATCTCAGGATTGGAATGGGAAGGAGTTTGATATCACATCTCAAGCTATAGGAAGGTTCTCAGGTTTGGAGGGGGAAGGATTTGGATCTCACATCTCATGTTTTAGGACGGGTCTCAGGTTTGGTATTAGAAGCATTGAAATATCACATCTCATGGTATAGGAAGGGTCTCAGGATTGGAATGGGAAGGAGTTGGATATCACATCTCCAGCTATCACAGGATTGGAATGGGAAGGAGTTTGATATCACATCTCAAGCTATAGGAAGGGTCTCAGGTTTGGAAAGGGAAGGATTTGGATTTCACATCTCATGTTATAGGATGGTTCTCATGTTTGGTTTTAGAAGCATTGAGATATCACATCTAATGCTATCGGAAGGGTCTCAGGTTTGGAAAGGGAAGGATTTGGATTTCACATATGTTATTGGATGGTTCTCAGGTTTGGTTTTAGAAGCATTAAGATATCACATCTCATGCTATAGGAAGGGTCTCAGGTTTTGGAATGGGAAGGAGTTGGATACACATCTCATGTTATAGGAAGGATCTCAGGTTTGGTATTAGAAAAATTGTGATATCACATATCATGCTATGGGAAGGGTCTCAGGATTGGAATGGGAAGGAGTTGGATATGACATCTCATGCCACAGGAAGAGTCTCAGGTTTGGTATAAGCATTGAGATATCACATCTCTGCTATCGGAAGGGTCTCAGGATTGGAATGGGAAGGAGTTGGATATCCCATCTTATATTATAGGAAGGGTCTCAGGTTTGGTATTAGAAGCATTGAGATATCACATCTCATGCTATCAGAAGGGTCTCAGGA
Source organism: Ambystoma mexicanum (assembly GCF_040938575.1). NCBI lineage: Eukaryota > Metazoa > Chordata > Amphibia > Caudata > Ambystomatidae > Ambystoma > Ambystoma mexicanum. Next base: position 348,601,340 of record NC_090936.1, read on the forward strand.
TTGGAATGGGAAGGAGTCGGATATCACATCTCATGCTAAAGGGAGGGTCTCAGGTTTGGTATTAGAAGCATTGAGATATCACATCTCATGTTATAGGAAGAATCTCTGGTTTGGTATTAGAGGCATTGAGATATCACATCTCATGCTATCAGAAGGGTCTCAGGATTGGAATGGGAAGGAGTCAGATATCACATCTCATGCTAAAGGGAGGGTCTCAGGTTTGGTATTAGAAGCATTGAGATATCACATCTCATGTTATAGGAAGAATCTCAGGTTTGGTATTAGAGGCATTGAGATATCACATCTCATGTTATAGGAAGGGTCTCAGGATTGGAATGGGAAGGATTTGGATATCACATCTCTTGCTATAGGAAGAGTCTCAGGTTTTTTATTAGAAACATTGAGATATCACATCTCATGCTAAAGGAAGGGTCTCAGGTTTGGAAGGGGAAGGATTTGGATATCATATCTCATGTTATAGGACGGGTCGCAGGTTTGGTATTAGAAGCTTTGAAATATCACATCTCATGCTATAGGAAGGGTCTCAGGATTGGAATGGGAAGGAGTTGGATATCACATCTCATGCTAAAGGAAGGGACTCAGGTTTGATAGAAGCATTGAGATATCACATCTCATGCTATAGGAAGGGTCACAAGATTGGAATGGGAAGGAGTTGGATATCACATCTCATGCCATAGGAAGGGTCTCAGGTTTGGTCCAAGCATTGAGATATCACATCTCTGCTATCGGAAGGGTCTCAGGATAGGAATGGGAAGGACTTAGACATCACATCTCATGCTATAGGGAGGGTCTCAGGTTTGGAAAGGGAAGGATTTGGATTTCACATCTCATGTTATAGGATGGTTCTCATGTTTGGTTTTAGAAGCATTGAGATATCACATCTAATGCTATCGGAAGGGTCTCAGGTTTGGAAAGGGAAGGATTTGGATTTCACATATGTTATTGGATGGTTCTCAGGTTTGGTTTTAGAAGCATTAAGATATCACATCTCAGGCTATAGGAAGGGTCTCAGGTTTGGAATGGGAAGGAGTTGGATACACATCTCATGTTAAAGGAAGGATCTCAGGTTTGGTATTAGAAAAATTGTGATATCACATATCATGCTATAGGAAGGGTCTCGGGATTGGAATGGGAAGGAGTTGGATATCACATCTCATGCTAAAGGAAAGATCTCAGGTTTGGAAGGGGAAGGATTTGGACATCACATCTCATGTTTTAGGACGGGTGTCAGGTTTGGTATTAGAAGCATTGAGATATCACATCTCATGGTATAGGAAGGGTCTCAGGATTGGAATGGGAAGGAGTTGGATATCACATCTCATGCTAAAGGAAAGATCTCAGGTTTGGAAGGGTAAGGATTTGGACATCACATCTCATGTTTTAGGACGGGTGTCAGGTTTGGTATTAGAAGTATTGAGAGATCACATCTCATGGTATAGGAAGGGTCTCAGGATTGGAATGGGAAGGAGTTGGATATCACATCTCATGCTAAAGGAAAGATCTCAGGTTTGGAAGGGGAAGGATTTGGACATCACATCTCATGTTTTAGGACGGGTGTCAGGTTTGGTATTAGAAGCATTGAGATATCACATCTCATGGTATAGGAAGGGTCTCAGGATTGGAATGGGAAGGAGTTTGATATCACATCTCATGCAATCGGAAGGGTCTCAGGTTTGGAATGGGAAGGAGTTGGATATCACATCTCATGTTATAGGAAGGATCTCAGGTTTATTATTAGAAGCATTGAGATATCACATCTCATGCTATAGGAAGGGTCTCAGGATTGGAATCGGAAGGAGTTGTATTTGACATCTCATGCCATAGGAAGGGTCTCAGGTTTGGTATAAGCATTGAGATATCACATCTCTGCTATCGGAAGGGTCTCAGGATTGGAATGGGAAGGAGTTGGATATCCCATCTCATGATAGGAAGGGTCTCAGGTTTGGTATTAGAAGCATTGAGATATCACATCTCATGCTATAGGAAGGGTCTCAGGATTGGAATGGGAAGGACTTGAATATCACATCTCATGTTATAGCAAGGGTCTCAGGTTTGGTATTAGAAGCATTGAGATATCACATCTCATGCTATAGGAAGGGTCTCAGGATTGGAATGGGAACGACTTGGATATCACATCTCATGATAAAGGAAGGGTCTAAGGTTTGGAAGGGGGAGGATTTGGATATCACATCTCATGTTATAGGACCGGTCTCAGGTTTGGTATTAGAAGCATTGAGATATCAAGTCCCATGGTATAGGACGGGTCTCAGAATTGGAATGGGAAGGAGTTGGATATCACATCTCAAGCTATAGGAAGGGTGTCAGGATTGGAATGGGAAGGAGTTTGATATCACATCTCATGCCATGGTATGGGTCTCAGGTTTTGTAGAAGCATTGGGATATCACATCTCATGCTATCGGAAGGGTATCAGGATTGGATTTGGAAGGAGTTGGATATCCCATCTCATGCTATAGGAAGGGTCTCAGGTTGGAATGGGAAGGAGTTGGATATCACATCTCATGTTATAGGAAGGGTATCAGGATTGGAATGGGAAGGACTTGGATATCACATCTCATGCTATAGGAAGGCTATCAGGTTTGGAAGGGGAAGGAGTTGCATATCAAATTTCATTATAGAGGTAGGATCTCAGGTTTGGTATTAGAGGCATTGAGATATCACATCTCATGCTATAGGAAGGGTCTCACGATTGGAATGGGAAGGATTTGGATAGCACATCTCATGCTATAGGAAGGGTCTCAGGTTTGGTATAAGCATTGAGATATCACATCTCATGCTATAGAAACGGTCTCAAGATTGCAATGGGAAGGAGTTGGATATCATATCTCATGTTATAGGAAGGATCTCAGATTTGGTATTAGAAGCATTGAGACATCACATCTCATGCTATAGGAAGGGTCTCAGGATTGGAATGGGAAGGAGTTGGATATCACATCTCATGTTATAGGAAGGGTCTCAGGATTGGAATGGGAAGCACTTCGATATCACATCTCATGTTATAGGAAGGCTCCCAGGTTTAGAAGGGGAAGGAGTTGGATATCACATTTCATGTTAGAGGTAGGATCTCAGGTTTGGTATGTGAGGCATTGAGATATAACATCTCATGCTATCAGAAGGGTCTCAGGATTGGAATGGGAAGGAGTTGGATATAACATCTCATGCTAAAGGGAGGGTCTCAGGTTTGGAAGGGGAAGGATTTGGATATCACATCTCATGCTATAGGAAGGGTCTCAGGATTGGAATGGGAAGGAGTTGGATATCACATCTCATGCTATAGGTAGGCTCTCAGTTTTGGAAAGGGAAGGTTTTGGATATCACATCTCATGCTATAGGAAGGGTCTCACGATTGGAATGGGAAGGAGTTGGATATCACATCTCATGCTATAGGAAGGGTCTCAGGATTGGAATGGGAAGGAGTTGGATATCACATCTCATGCTATAGGAAGGGTCTCAGGAATGGAATGGGAAGGAGTTTTATATGACATCTCATGCCATAGGAAGGATCTCAGGTTTGGTATTAGAAGCATTGAGACATCACATCTCATGTTATAGGAAGGGTCTCGGGATTGGAATGGGAAGGAGTTGGATATCACATCTCATGCTATAGGAAGGGTCTCAGGTTTGGTATAAGCATTGAGATATCACATCTCATGCTATAGGAAGGGTCTCAGGATTGGAATGGGAAGGAGTTGTATATGACATCTCATGCCATAGGAAGGGTCTCAGGTTTGGTATCAGCATTGAGATATCACATCTCTGCTATCGGAAGGGTCTCAGGATTGGAATGGGAAGGAGTTAGATATCCCATCTTATGTTATAGGAAGGGTCTCAGGTTTGGTATTAGAAGCATTGAGATATCACATCTCATGCTATAGGAAGGGTCTCAGGATTGGAATGGGAAGGACTTGAATATCCCATCTCATGCTATAGGGAGGCTCTCACGTTTGGAAAGGGAAGGAGTTGGATATCACATTTCGTGTTAGAGGTAGGATCTCAGGTTTGGTATTAGAGGCATTGAATATCACATCTCATGCTATCAGAAGGGTCTCAGGATTGGAATGGGAAGGAGTTGGATATCACATCTCATGCTAAAGGGAGGGTCTCAGGTTTGGAAGGGGAAGGATTTTGATATCACATCTCATGTTATAGGAAGGATCTCAGGTTTGGTATTAGAGGGATTGAGATATAACATCTCATGCTATCGGAAGGGTATCAGGATTGGATTTGGAAGTAGTTGGATATCCCATCTCATGCTATAGGAAGGGTCTCAGGTTGGAATGGGAAGGAGTTGGATATCACATCTCATGTTATAGGAAGGGTCTCAGGATTGGAATGGGAAATACTTCGATATCACATCTCATGCTATAGGAAGGCTTTCAGGTTTGCAAGGGGAAGGAGTTGGATATCACATTTCATGTTAGAGGTAGGATCTCAGGTTTGGTATTAGAGGCATTGAGATATCACATCTCATGCTATCAGAAATGTCTCAGGATTGGAATGGGAAGGAGTTGGATATCACATCTCATGCTAAAGGGAGGGTCTCTGGTTTGGAAGGGGAAGGATTTGGATAGCACATCTCATGTTATAGGAAGGATCTCAGGTTTGGTATTAGAAGCATTGAGATATCACATCTCATGCTATAGGAAGGGTCTCAGGTTTGGAATGGGAAGGAATTGGATATCACATCTCATGTCATAGGAAGGATCTCAGGTTTGGTATTAGAAGCATTGAGATATCACATCTCATGCTATAGGAATGGTCTCAGGATTGGAATGGGAAGGAATTGGATATTAGATTCTTGCTATAGAAAGGGTCTCAGGTTTGGAACGGGAAGGAGTTGGATATCACATCTCATGTTATAGGAAGGGTCTCAGGTTTGGTCTAAGCATTGAGATATCACATCTCTGCTATCTGAAGTTTCTCAGGATTGAAATGGGAAGGAGTTGGATATCCCATCTTTAGGACGGGTCTCAGGTTTGGTAATAGAATCATTGAGATATCACATCTCATGCTGTAGGAAGTGTCTAAGGATTGGAATGGGAAGGACTTGGATATCACATCTCATGCTATAGGTAGACTCTCAGGTTTGGAAAGGGAAGGAGTGGGATATCACATTTCATGTTCAAGGAAGGATCTCAGGTTTGGTATTAGAGGCATTGAGATATCACATCTCATGCTATAGGAAGGGTCTCGGGATTGGAATGGGAAGGATTTGGATATCACATCTCATGCTATAGGAAGGGTCTCAGGTTTGGTATAAGCATTGAGATATCACATCTCATGCTATAGGAAGGGTCTCAGGATTGGAATGGGAAGGAGTTGGATATCACATCTCATGCTATAGGTAGGCTCTCAGGTTTGGAAAGGGAAGGATTTGGATATCACATTTCATGTTAGAGGAAGGATCTCAGGTTTGGTATTAGAGGCATTGAGATATCACATCTCATGCTATAGGAAGGGTCTCTCGATTGGAATGGGAAGGATTTGGATATCACATCTCATGCCATAGGAAGGGTCTGAGGTTTGGTATAAGCATTGAAATATCACATCCCATGCTATAGGAAGGGTCTCAGGATTGGAATGGAAGGAGTTGGATATCACATCTCATGTTATAGGAAGGATCTCAGATTTGGTATTAGAAACATTGAGACATCACATCTCATGCTATAGGAAGGGTCTCAGGATTGGAATGGGAAGGAGTTGGATATCACATCTCATGTTATAGGAAGGGTCTCAGGATTGGAATGGGAAGGACTTCGATATCACATCTCATGTTATAGGAAGGCTCCCAGGTTTGGAAGGGGAAGGAGTTGGATATCACATTTCATGTTAGAGGTAGAATCTCAGGTTTGGTATTAGAGGCATTGAGATATAACATCTCATGCTATCAGAAGGGTCTCAGGATTGGAATGGGAAGGAGTTGGATATCCCATCTCATGCTAAAGGGAGGGTCTCAGGTTTGGAAGGGGAAGGATTTGAATATCACATCTCGTGTTATAGGAAGGATCTCAGGTTTGGTATTAGAAGAATTCAAATATCACATCTCATGCTATCTGAAGGATCTCAGGTTTGGTATTAGAAGCATTGAGATATCACATCTCATGCTATCAGAACGGTCTCAGGATTGGAATGGGAAGGAGTTGGATATCACCTCTCATGCTAAAGGGAGGGTCTATGGTTTGGAAGGGGAAGGATTTGGATATCACATCTCATGTTATAGGAAGGATCTCAGGTTTGTTATTAGAAGCATTGAGATATCACATCTCATGCTATAGGAAGGGTCTCAGGATTGGAATGGGAAGGAGTTGGATATCATATCTCATGCTATAGGAAGGGTCTCAGTAATGGAATGGGAAGGAGTTTTATATGACATCTCATGCCATAGGAAAGATCTCATGTTTGGTATTAGAAGCATTGAGACATCACATCTCATGTTATAGGATGGGTATCAGGATTGGAATGGGAAGGAGTTGGATATCACATCTCATGCTATAGGAAGGGTCTCAGGTTTGGTATAAGCATTGAGATATCACATCTCATGCTATAGGAAGGGTCTCAGGATTGGAATGGGAAGGAGTTGTATATGACATCTCATGCCATAGGAAGGGTCTCAGGTTTGGTATAAGCATTGAGATATCACATCTCTGCTATCGGAAGGGTCTCAGGATTGGAATGGGAAGGACTAGGATATCACATCTCATGCTATAGGAAGGGTCTGAGGATTGGAATGGGAAGGACTTGGATAGCACATCTCATGTTATAGGAAGGGTCTCAGGTTTGGTATTAGAAGCATTGAGATATCACATCTCATGCTATAGGAAGGGTCTCAGGAATGGAATGGGAAGGACTTGGATATCACATCTCATGATAAAGGAAGGGTCTAAGGTTTGGAAGGGGAAGGATTTGGATATCACATCTCATGTTATAGGACGGGTCTCAGGTTTGGTATTAGAAGCATTGTGATATCACATCTCATGCTATAGGAAGTGTCTCAGGATTGGAATGGGAAGGAGTTGGATATCACATCTCATGCTATAGGAAGGGTTTCAGGTTTGGTAGAAGCATTGAGATATCACATCTCATGCTATAGGAAGAGTCTCAGGTTTAGGAAGGGAAGGATTTGGATTTCACATCTCATGTTATAGGATGGTTCTCATGTTTGGTTTTTGAAGCATTGAGATATCACATCTCATGCTATCGGAAGGGTCTCAGGTTTGGAATGGGAAGGAGTTGGATATCACATCTCATGTTATAGGAAGGATCTCATGTTTGGTATTAGAAGCATTGAGATATCACATCTCATGCTATAGGAAGAGTCTCCGGATTGGAATGTGAAGGATTTGGATATTAAATCTCATGCTAAAGGAAGGGTCTCAGGTTTGGAATGGGAAGGAGTTGGATATGACATCTCTTGTTATAGGGAGGGTCTCAGGATTTGAATGGCAAGGAGTTGGATATCACATCTCATGCCATCGGAAGGGTCTCAGGTTTGGTATAAGCATTGAGATATCACATCTCTGCTATCGGAAGGGTCTCAGGATTGGATTGGGAAGGAGTTGGATATCCCATCTCATGCTATAGGAAGGGTCTCAGGTTGGAATGGGAAGGAGTTGGATATCACATCTCATGTTATAGGAAGGGTCTCAGGATTGGAATGGGAAGGATTTGGATATCGCATCTCATGTTATAGGAAGGGTTTTAGGATTGGAATGGGAAGTATTTGGATATCACATCTCATGCTAAAGGAAGGGTCTCAGGTTTGGAAGGGGAAGGATTTGGATATCATATCTCATGTTATAGGACGGGACCCAGGTTTGGTATTAGAAGCATTGAGATATCACATCTCATGGTATAGGAAGGGTCTCAGGGTTGGAATGGGAAGGAGTTGGATATCACATCTCATCCAATAGGAAGGGTCTCAGGTTTGGAATGGGAAGGAATTGGATATCACATCTCATGTCATAGGAAGGGTCTCAGGTTTGGTAGAAGCGTTGAAATATCACATCTCTGCTATCGGAAGGGTCTCAGGATTGGATTGGGAAGGAATTGGATATCCCTTCTCATGCTATAGGAAGGGTCTCAGGATTTGAATGGCAAGGAGTTGGATATCACATATCATGCCATAGGAAGGGTCTCAGGTTTGGCATAAGAAGGAGTTGGATATCCCATCTCATGCTATAGGAAGGGTCTCAGGTTGGAATGGGAAGGAGTTGGATATGACATCTCATGTTATAGGAAGGGTCTCAGGATTGGAATGGGAAGGACTTGGATATCACATCTCATGCTGTAGGAAGGCTCTCAGGTTTGGAAAGGGAAGGAGTTGGATATCACATTTCATGTTAGAGGTAGGATCTCAGGTTTGGTATTAGAGGCATTGAGATATCACATCTCATGCTATCAGAAGGGTATCAGGATTGGAATGGGAAGGAGTTGGATATCACATCTCATGCTAAAGGGAGGGTCTCAGGTTCGGAAGGGGAAGGATTTGGATATCACATCTCATGTTATAGGAAGGATCTCAGGTTTGGTATTAGAAGCATTGAGATATCACATCTCATGCTATCGGAAGGATCTCAGGTTTGGTATTAGAAGCATTGAGATATCACATCTCATGCTATAGGAAGGGTCTCAGGATTGGAATGGGAAGGAGTTGGATATCACATCTCATGTTATAGGAAGGATCTCAGGTTTGGTATTAGAAGCATTGAGATATCACATCTCATGCTATAGGACTGGTCTCAGGATTGGAATGGGAAGGAGTTGGATATCACATCTCATGCTAAAGGAAGGGTCTCAGTTTTGGTAGAAGCATTGAGATTTCACATATCATGCTATAGGAAGGGTCTCAGGATTGGAATGGGAAGGAGTTGGATATCACATCTCATGCTATATGAAGGGTCTCAGGTTTGGTATAAGCATTGAGATATCACATCTCTGCTATCGGAAGGGTCTCAGGATTGGAATGGGAAGGACTTAGATATCACATCTCATGCTATAGGGAGGGTCTCAGTATTGATATTAGAAGCATTGAGATATCACATCTCAAGCTATCGGAAGGGTCTCAGGATTGGAATGGGAAGGAGTTGGATATCACATCTCATGCTATAGGAAGGGTCTCAGGTTAGGAAGGGGAAGGAGTTGGATATCACATCTCAAGCTATAGGAAGGGTCTCAGGATTGGAATGGGAAGGAGTTGGATATCACATCTCATGTCATAGGAAAGATCTCAGGTTTGGTATTAGAAGCATTGAGACATCACATCTCATGTTATAGGAAGGGTCTTAGGATTGGAATGGGAAGAAGTTGGATATCACATCTCATGCTATAGGAAGGGTCTCAGGTTTGGTATAAGCATTGAGATATCACATCTCATGCTATAGGAAGGGTCTCAGGATTGGAATGGGAAGGAATTGTATATGACATCTCATGCCATAGGAAGGGTCTCAGGTTTGGTATACGCATTGAGATATCACATCACATGCTATAGGAAGGGTCTCAGGATTGGAATGGGAAGGACTTGAATATCACATCTCATGCTATAGGCAGGGTCTCAGGTTTGGAAAGGGAAGGAGATGGATATCACATTTCATGTTAGAGGTAGGATCTCAGGTTTGGTATTAGAGGCATTGAGATATCACATCTCATGCTATCAGAAGGGTCTCAGGATTGGAATGGGAAGGAGTTGTATATCACATCTCATGCTAAAGGGAGGGTCTCAGGTTTGGAAGGGGAAGGATTTGGAAATCACATCTCATGTTATAGGAAGGATCTCATTTTTGGTATTAAAAGCATTGAGATATCACATCTCATGCTATCGGAAGTATCTCAGGTTTGGTATTAGAGGCATTGAGATATCACATCTCATGCTATCATAAGGGTCTCAGGATTGGAATGGGAAGGAGTTGGATATCACATCTCATGTTATAGGAAGGATCTCAGGTTTGGTATTAGAAGCATTGAGATATCACATCTCATGCTATAGGAAGGGTCTCAGGATTGGAATGGGAAGGAGTTGGATATCACATCTCATGCTATAGGAAGGGTCTCAGGTTTGGAACGGGAAGGAGTTAGATATCACATCTCATTTTATAGGAAGAGTCTCAGGTTTGGTATAAGCATTGAGATATCACATCTCTGCTATCGGAGGTGTCTCAGGATTGGGATGGGAAGGAATTGGATATCACATCTCATGCTATAGGAAGGGTATCAGGTTTGGAACGGGAAGGAGTTGGATATCCCATCTCATGTTATAGGACAGGTCTCAGGTTTGATATTAGAAGCATTGAGATATCACATCTCTGCTATTGGAAGGGTCTCAGGATTGGAAAGGAAGGACTTGGATATCAGAATTCATGTTATAGGAAGGGCCTCAGGTTTGGTATTAGAAGCATTGAGATATCACATCTCATGCTATAGGAAGGGTCTCAGGATTGAAATGGGAAGGACTTGGATATCACATCTCATGTTATAGGAAGGGTCTCAGGTTTGGTATTAGAAGCATTGAGATATCACATCTCATGCTATAGGAAGGGTCTCAGGAATGGAATGGGAAGGACTTGGATATCACATCTCATGATAAAGGAAGGGTCTAAGGTTTGGAAGGGGAAGGATTTGGATATCACATCTCATGTTATTGGACCGGTCTCAGGTTTGGTATTAGAAGCATTGAGATATCAAGTCTCATGGTATAGGACGGGAGTTTGATATCACATCTCATGCCATGGTATGGGTCTCAGGTTTTGTAGAAGCATTGGGATATCACATCTCATGCTATCTGAAGGGTATCAGGATTGGATTTGGAAGGAGTTGGATATCCCATCTCATGCTATAGGAAGGGTCTCAGGTTGGAATGGGAAGTAGTTGGATATGACATCTCATGTTATAGGAAGGGTCTCAGGATTGGAATGGGAAGGACTTGGATATCACATCTCATGCTGTAGGAAGGCTCTCAGGTTTGGAAAGGGAAGGAGTTGGATATCACATTTCATGTTAGAGGTAGGATCACAGGTTTGGTATTAGAGGCATTGAGATATCACATCTCATGCTATCAGAAGGGTATCAGGATTGGAATGGGAAGGAGTTGGATATCACATCTCATGCTAAAGGGAGGGTCTCAGGTTCGGAAGGGGAAGGATTTGGATATCACATCTCATGTTATAGGAAGGATCTCAGGTTTGGTATTAGAAGCATTGAGATATCACATCTCATGCTATCGGAAGGATCTCAGGTTTGGTATTAGAAGCATTGAGATATCACATCTAATGCTATAGGAAGGGTCTCAGGATTGGAATGGGAAGGAGTTGGATATCACATCTCATGTTATAGGAAGGATCTCAGGTTTGGTATTAGAAGCATTGAGATATCACATCTCATGCTATAGGACTGGTCTCAGGATTGGAATGGGAAGGAGTTGGATATCACATCTCATGCTAAAGGAAGGGTCTCAGTTTTGGTAGAAGCATTGAGATTTCACATATCATGCTATAGGAAGGGTCTCAGGATTGGAATGGGAAGGAGTTGGATATCACATCTCATGCTATAGGAAGGGTCTCAGGTTTGGTATAAGCATTGAGATATCACATCTCTGCTATCGGAAGGGTCTCAGGATTGGAATGGGAAGGACTTAGATATCACATCTCATGCTATAGGGAGGGTCTCAGTATTGATATTAGAAGCATTGAGATATCACATCTCAAGCTATCGGAAGGGTCTCAGGATTGGAATGGGAAGGAGTTGGATATCACATCTCATGTTATAGGAAGAGTCTCATGCTAAGACCTGATAGACCCTTCCTATAACATGAGATGGGAATATCCAACTCCTTCCCATTCCAATCCTGAGACCCTTCCGATAGCAGAGATGTGATATCTCAATGCTTATACCAAACCTGAGACCTTTCCTATAGCATGAGATGTGATATCCAACGCCTTCCCATTCCAATACTGAGACCCTTCCTATACCATGAGATGTGATATCTCAATGCTTCTAATATCAAACTTGAGACCCTCCCTATAGCATGAGATGTGATATCCAAGTCCTTCCCATTCCAATCCTGAGACACTTCCTATAGCATGAGATGTGATATCTCAATGCTTCTAATATCAAACCTGAGACTCTTCCTATAACATGAGATGGGATATCCAACTCCTTCCCATTCCAATCCTGAGACCCTTCCGAAAGCAGAGATGTGATATCTCAATGCGTATACCAAACCTGAGACCCTTCCTATGGTATGAGATGTCATATACCGATCCTTCCCATTCCAATCCTGAGAACCTTCCTATAGCATGAGATGTGATATCTCAATGCTTATACCAAACCTAAAACCCTTCCTATAGCATGAGATGTGATATCCAACTCCTTCCCATTCCAATCCTGAGACCCTTCCTATAGCATGAGATGTGATATCCAATGGCTCTCATACCAAACCTGAGATCCTTCCTCTAACATGAAATGTGATATCCAACTCCTTCCCTTTCCAAACCTGAGAGCCTACCTATAGCATGAGATGTGATATCCAAGTCCTTCCCATTCCAATCCTTAGACCCTTCCTACAGCATGCAATATGATATCTCAATGATTCTAATAACAAACCTGAGACCCGTCCTATAACATGAGATGTGATATCCAACTCCTTCCCATTCCAATCCTGAGACACTTCCGATAGCAGAGATGTGATATCTCAATGCTTATACCAAACCTGAGACCCTTCCTATAACATGAGATGTGATATCCAATTCCTTCCCATTCCAAACCTGAGACCCTTCCGACAGCATGTGATGTGATATCTCAATGCTTATAATAACAAACCTGAGACCAGTCCTATAACATGAGATGGGATATCCAACTCCTTCCCGTTCCAAACCTGAGACCCTTCCTATAGCATGAGATGTGATATCCAACTCCTTCCCATCCCAATCCTGAGACACTTCCGATTGCAGAGATGTGATATCTCAATGCTTATACCAAATCTGAGACTCTTCCTATAACATGAGATGTGATATCCAGCTCCTTCCCGTTCCAAAACTGAGATCCTTCCTATAGCATGAGATGTGATATCCAACTCCTTCCCATTCCAATCCTGAGACCCTTATGATAGCATGATATGTGATATCTCAATGCCTCTAATACCAAATCTGAGATTCTTCCGATAGCATGAGATGTGATATCTCAATGCTTCTTATACCAAACCTGAGATCCTTCCTATAACATGAGATGTGATATCCAAATCCTTCCCCTTCCAAACCTGAGACCCTCCCTTTAGCATGAGATGTGATATCCAAGTCCTTCCCATTCCAATCCTGAGACCCTTCCTATAGCATGTGATGTGATATCTCAATGCTTATACCAAACCTGAGACCCTTCCTATGGCATGAGATGTCATATACAACTCCTTCCCATTCCAATCCTGAGCCCTTCCTATATCATGAGATGTGATATCTCAATGCTTATACCAAACCTGAGACCCTTCCTATAGCTTGAGATGTGATATCCAACTCCTTCCCATTCCAATCCTGAGACCCTTCCTATAGCATGAGATGTGATATCTCAATACTTCTAATACCAAACCTGAGATCCTTCTGATAACATGAGATGTGATATCCAAATCCTTCCCCTTCCAAACCTGAGACCCTCCCTTTAGCATGAGATGTGATATCCAACTCCTTCCGATTCCAATCCTGAGACCATTCTGATAGCATGAGATGTGATATCTCAATGCTTCTAATACCAAACCTGAGATCCTTCCGATAGCATAAGATGTGATATCTCAATGCTTCTAATACCAAACCTGAGATCCTTCCTATAACATGAGATGTGATATCCAAATCCTTCCCCTTCCAAACCTGAGACCCTCCCTTTAGCATGAGATGTGATATCCAACTCCTTCCCATTCCAATCCTGAGACCCTTCTGATAGCATGAGATGTGATATCTCAATGCCTCTAATACCAAACCTGAGATCCTACCTCTAACATGAAATGTGATATCCAACTCTTTCCCCTTCCAAACCTGAGAGCCTTCCTATAGCATGAGATGTGATATCCAAGTCCTTCCCATTCCAATCCTGAGACCCTTCCTATAACATGAGATGTGATATCCAACTCCTTCCCATTCCAACCTGAGACCCTTCCTATAGCATGAGATGGGATATCCAGCTCCTTCCAAATCCAATCCTGATACCCTTCCGATAGCATGAGATGTGATATTCCAATGCTTATACCAAACCTGAGACCCATACTATTGCATGAGATGTGATATCAAACTCCTTCCCATTCCAATCCTGAGACCCTTCCTATAGCTTGAGATGTGATATCCAACTCCTTCTCATTCCAATTCTGAGACCCTTCCTATACCATGAGACTTGATATCTCAGTGCTTCTAATACCAAACCTGAGACCCGTCCTATAACATGAGATGTGATATCCAAATCCTTCCCATTCCAATCCTGAGACCCTTCCGATATCGTGAGATGTGATATCTCAATGCTTCTAATATCAAACTTGAGACCCTCCCTATAGCATGAGATGTGATATCCAAGTCCTTCCCATTCCAATCCTGAGACCCTTCCTATAGCATGAGATGTGATATCTCAATGCTTCTAATACCAAACCTGAGACCCTTCCTATAACATCAGATGGGAATATCCAACTCCTTCCCATTCCAATCCTGAGACCCTTCCGATAGAAGAGATGTGATATCTCAATGCTTATACCAAACCTCAGATCCTTCCTATAGCATGAGATGTGATATCCTACTCCTTCCCATTCCAATCCTGAGACCCTTCCTATAGCATAAGATGTGATATCTCAATGCTTCTAATATCAAACTTGAGACCCTCCCTATAGCATGAGATGTTATATCCAAGTCCTTCCCATTCCAATCCTGAGACACTTCCTATAGCATGAGATGTGATATCTCAATGCTTCTAATACCAAACCTGAGACTCTTCCTATAACATGAGATGGGATATCCAACTCCTTCCCATTCCAATCCTGAGACCCTTCCGATAGCAGAGATGTGATATCTCAAAGCTTATACCAAACCTGAGACCCTTCCTATGGCTTGAGATGTCATATACAACTCCTTCCCATTCCAATCCTGAGACCCTTCCGATAGCATGAGATGTGATATCTCAATGCTTATACCAAACCTGAGACCCTTCCTATAGCATGAGATGTGATATCCAACTCCTTCCCATTCCAATCCTGAGACCCTTCCTATAGCATGAGATGTGATGTCTCAATGCTTCTAATACCAAACCTGAGATCCTTCGTTTAACATGAGATGTGATATCCAACTCCTTCCATTCCAATCCTGAGACCCTTCCTATAGCATGAGATGTGATATCTCAATGCTTATACCAAACCCGAGACCCTTCCTATAGCATGAGATGTGATATCCAACTCCTTCCCATTCCAATCCTGAGACCCTTCCTATAGCATGAGATGTGATATCTCAATGCCTCTAATACCAAACCTGAGATCCTTCCTCTAACATGAAATGTGATATCCAACTCCTTCCCTTTCCAAACCTGAGAGCCTATCCATAGCATGAAATGTGATATCCAAGTCCTTCCCATTCCAATCCTTAGACCCTTCCTACAGCATGCAATATATAGGATATCTCAATGATTCTAATAACAATCCTGAGACCCGTCCTATAACATGAGATGGGATATCCAACTCCTTCCCATCCCAATCCTGAGACACTTCCGATTGCAGAGATGTGATATCTCAATGCTTATACCAAACCTGAGACTCTTCCTATAACATGAGATGTGATATCTGTTAGGAAAGATTTCGTAATTGTAGGTAATTTTCCTTCCATGTGGCAACCCCTAAACTTTTTGCTGTTGTTTTTCACCTTGTTCTCGACTTTGCCAGAGAAGTGCAGCCTTCTGCCGCACTCCTCTGGGCTTTCGCTCCTTTCCTACGGGGAAACTGACATGGCCTTAAGACAGTCAGTACCAGGAAACGCTGTTTTCCGTAGTTTCTTTTATCATGTTGCGGCTTTCGTGCAACATGACACAAGAGGGCACTGTAAGCTAAGTTACTGCTCTCTTGGGATTCTAGCCTTCTACAGGCCCTAGGTACTCTTTCAGGATTGTAACTGATCGGTGCAAGTGATTCACGGACAGGAATGGTGGCAGCGATCGTTTCTTGTGTTTTGAGCTCCTTTTGGCGTTCTAAGCACGTTTCTCGCACTTAACCCAAAATGGTGGCCTGGCTCCCAAAATGGCCAGACCACGAGGCTCCTTTGTCCTGTCCGCTGACCGTCTTGCTCCCTTCACCTTCCCCAGGTCGAGCCGACCCGGGGCCTTCCTTATTTGGGCATGTACTTTCCAGCGAAACACGGATGCTTTCGCGGGCTTCTACATGTCTTGTGTGTGCCTCCAGGATGTGGGCTGGGATGTCTGGTCCCGTGTGAATGCCTGGGACCACCGTGGTCTGTGATAGGTCCACGAATGGTGTGAGTGTTGATGAGCGGATCTCCCATTGGGTCCCCACCGTTTTGGCGCGAAGGGAACCGTGGATAAGAGGGGGCTGGAAACACCACTACCATGTCGATCTCCTGAGTTCTCACGAACGAAGGAATACAGGAGCCAAGTATCCTGCAACCAAGAGGCTGAACCGAGGAATCGCTGGTGACCCGCTGAAGGACTGCTCCTCTGCACTGCTGTCGCCTTGTGAAACCCTTTTCACCTTTGATTGAACCAGAAGGCCTGTACTAGTACTTCGACCCTTGGAATAGCGGGGACAGCTATTCTCGGCATCTTCACCAGCTCCTGCTAGTAAGCCTTCGGAAGCGTCTCTGGGCCATCCAGCAGACTGACCAGCCTACACAGGAGTCTTGCTCTGTAACTGCCACCAGGTTGTGTAGTATATCGAGTCCTTGTCACTCTCACACGATTTGTACACTTGGCGTTCCCAGGTCTGAAGTGAGTAGTGTACATTTGGCTCAGATACACACGGACGCTCCGTTGCCCTGCTGTGGTAACAAACTGTGCGGGTTCCTTCGTTTGGGACGTCTTTTACTCAACTCTGCTGCTGCAGACTCAACACGACGACGAGACGTCCCCTGCTCTTCTGAACCTGCCAGCGACTGAAACTGACGCGGAGAAGCCTGGGTCTGCTTGCATCGGGGACCGGTGAGTAGCATAGCTAGGAACTGGTCGCCCTCCTGCAGGAGCCCATAGCTTTTCCCCGCTGTGTCAAAACAGCACGCCTTTCCGTACTCGCGCTCTGCTTCTGCCCACAGTGGAGGCTGCGCTTGAGTCGCGGAACACTGTTGTTCTTCGTTTGTGCACTAAACTGAACTGCCTGATCTCCCTCGAAGAGACTCCCCTTTTGCCCGTTGGCACCAGCGTGTGCAGGTACTTTTGAGCACAAGGCTCCACTCTTCGTAGGGCTCGGACTTCCTTTTAGTTAGGTGCCTCTGAAGGCGGACTGGGTCTAAGCATTATTTTGCACTGCCTGTTTTCCTTCCCTTTTAGGTGGACTACACATTTCGTGCATCTAACGCTTGAGACTTGCTTGTATTTGTATATATATATTGTATTGGTATGGTATGTGTTGGTTTACTAGAGTTGTATTGTGATTTCTCGCTACGGTCATTGTTTTAAAGGCCTTGGAATAAATGTGTATATATTTTTAATATAGCACCTGTTTGGAGTAGTTTGTAAGTGTCCTTGCTTTGTGTGCTCATTGCAGGCTTTCAGTCACCCTCACCCCTCTTGAGACCTAGTCTTGACCGCCGCGATCGCTACCTTGATTGGTCTGGCTTGTCCAGAGGTTACCCTGTTCCAAGTAATTAGGTTGGCCTCCTGAACTTCTGCGCCACCAGGACAGAGTTCAGAAATCCGTCTTAACAAATTGGTGTACAGCGGTGGGATACCACTGAAGGTATCCAGTGTTGCGCACGAACTAAGGCATTTCAAGTTATTCCTACCAGGACACGTAGTGAATTGTTGTAGTATAACTTTAAAAAGGCCATAGTCCTATCTAACAGTATGGAAACAAATACCTTGTTAACTTTAAATGCTTCCAAATCAGAAACTTTGAAAAAGATGTGTGCGGAGAGAGGTGTTTCCTCTCAAGGCACGAAATTGGATATGATCCAAAGAATCGTGGCGTGGCAAGAAGCGCAGCTTGACGCTATAACTTCTGAGGACAGTGCGGAAGGAGGTGGGGCTGCTCTCACTGGTAGAACCGACGGTTCTGCCGCTGCACTGATCCACCGCGACCACGAGGACAGGGAGGATGAGATGTCTAATGTTTCCTCTGCCAGTGTTGTTGGGGAGGCTATGCTTGAATTCAAGAAGCAAGAGCTGCGGTTTAGGCAGAAGGAGCTTGAATTCAGCATAGCCAAACTAAAAATCGAACAGTCAGAAAAACAGAAAGACAGGGATCACCAGTTGGAACTGGCCAAGCTTCAGGTTGCAAATGGGTCCAAGGGTCCTGGACATGGGTCTGGGGCCTCCTCTCATCCACGGTTTCCGAAAGATCTGGTCAGTGTGTATGAGGAAAGGAATGACATTATGGACTGGCTGAATGCGTTTGAGTATGCATGCGAAGTTCAACAAGTTGACAATGCTGATAAGATTGCCTGGTTACTCAGCAGACTGCCCCATTCTAGCTGTAGTGCCATTATGGAAATGTCGAAAAGGCTGAGCGAGCTGATTTCGCAATGTTAAAGCAAACTCTCATTTTAAAGTTTGGGAAGACTCCGGCCCAATATTTGAAACGATTCATAGAGTATAAGAAAAAGGAAGGTGGTACTTGGGTATCTTATGTCACTGAATCCTTGAAAAACTTAACTGGCTGGGACGAAGGTTATAAGGTTTCTACCTTCGAAGGCATGATGAATCTTGTCATGCTGGAACACATTTTTGCATCTTCTTCCCCGGAGTTTAAGCAGCATTTGGCCGATTCGAAGGAGATAGATCCTAAGAAGCTGGCCATTGCAGCAGACTTATGGGTGTCACATCGAGTGTCCCATAAGGACAAAACTCATCCTGGTAAGCAGGAGGAAGGGAAAAAGTCCAAAGATAAGGAGGGTGGAGAATCTGATAAATCTTCTTCTCAAAAGGGCCACAAAAAGAAAAATAAGGGTAAGACACAAGAGAACTCACAGGGTGAGGGGTCAGCCTCCGAAACAGAACTCTGGTTACAATAAGCCTCCCTATGTAAACAGACCCAATGGATCTTGTTTTGCTTGTGGAGCAACTGACCACGTGAAGGGGGATCCCCGGTGTAAGGTTAGACCTTTGGGGGTCCACTCCGCTAATCTGGCCTTCTCCTCCTACGAGGAAGAAGAGATTACAGGAGCATCCTTCTCCTCAGACTCATTTCCCAGCGGGATAGAGGCTGAGGTAGTTTTAGTTTCCCTGGGTTCCTGGGAGCCTAAAGTCGCAGAGGCTTATGCTAGGATTCCAGATAATACCAAGCACTACTTTAAAGACAGTGTGCTGATCAATGGAGTAGATACTCTAGCTCTTAGGGATAGTGGGTGCAGTCGAACTGTAGTGGATTCTACCTTGGTAGACTCAGAGGAAGTTGCCAGAGCTACTCTGATGCCCACTAAGTTGGCTGACGGCCCACTCCGTATGTTCCCAGTAATACCTGTAAATCTTACTTTAAAGGGTACAGCAGTCAGGATTCCAGTGAGCATTCAGAGAAACGTCCCGGGAAAGGTCTTGTTAGGTAATGATCTCAGAGCTTTAGGGCTCGTAGGAGACACTGCCGAAAGACCCTACACACGGTCTCAAGCACGGGCAGCTTTGGCCAAGACCAATACGCCGCCCCAGCCGAAGGGGAAACCCAAGGCGAAAGGAGTCAACAAGTCAAGACGAGGGAAAGAGAATATTCCCCCGAGCTCGCCTACCACTGCGGTGGAGGAAGTTGGTCAATCGCCCGGGCCTGACGAGGAGGTGGCGATGCCTGAAGTATTTGACCCCAACGACCATCCTGAACTAAAAGACTTGTTAGTTGAAGGAGGTCCTGATAGGGACGAATTCAGTAAAGGCCAACGTGAGTGCCCATCTCTGGAAGGCCTAAGGAGACAGGCCTGCTCCCAGCTTGAGGGTGAACCTCCTGGGACGCATAGGATTTATTGGGAAGGTGGACTCCTGTATAGTGAGCCCACAGAGTCTACAGAAGGAGACCATAGGAGGTTGGTGGTTCCCCTTGCTGTTAGGCCCTTCCTCCTGCAGTTGGCGCATGAAGTGCTCCTTGCTGGTCACCTTGGTATTAAGAGGACCAAGCAAAGGTTATCCATGCACTTCTACTGGCCCAAGATGGGGGTGCAAGTAGAAAGTCACTGCAGGAGTTGTGCCTCCTGCCAGTTAACTGGTAAGGTTGGCTCGACAATCCAAGCTCCTTTGGTACCGCTCCCAGTTGTGGGGGTACCATTTGAAAGGGTAGGGATCGACATCGTTGGTCCCCTTGACCCGCAAACATCCTCGGGCAATAGGTTTATCCTGGTGCTGGTCGACCATGCAACCAGATATCCTGAGGCCATCCCATTGAAAACTGTAACTGCCAAGTCAGTTGCAAAAGCTTTACTTGGCATATTTACTAGGGTTGGCTTCCCTAAAGAAGTTGTGTCAGATCGTGGCAGCAACTTTATGTCGAAGTATATGCAGGCTATGTGGAAAGAATGTGGGGTCACCTACAAGTTCTCTTCTGCATACCACCCCCAGACCAATGGTCTGGTGGAACGTTTCAACAGAACGTTAAAAAGCATGATTGGGGCTCTGGAGAAGCTTCAGAGAAGACAATGGGATCTTCTTTTACCATGCTTACTGTTTGCCTACCGAGAGGTACCACAGGAGGGTGTTGGCTTCAGCCCCTTCAAACTTCTGTTTGGTCATCCTGTACGGGGACCCTTAGCCATAGTCAAAGAGGGATGGGAGATGCCCACTCCCCCTGTTACTACCAACGTAGTTGATTATGTGCTAGGGCTCAGAAAATGGATGGTACTTCTGATGGGCTTGGCTAGTGATAAATTGAAGGCAGTACAAGCGCTGGTGAAACATTGGTACGACCAGAAAGCTTCCCTCATCAACTTTACACCTGGTCAGCAAGTCCTGATCATGAATCCCATAAGGCCTTGAGCTTTACAGGACAAATGGTCAGGCCCTTACACAGTGGTGGAGCCCCTGGGTGAGGTTAACTATTTAGTGGACCTTGGAAGGCCTGGACAGGCTCCAAAAGTGTTTCACGTGAATAGGCTGAAGGCTTTCGTCCCAAGAGTCGAAATCGCAGCACTGTTACTGGCTTCAGATGTTGAGGAAGAGGAGTCTGAACCTCTCCCCGACCTGTTCCAAAGCGGTCCTTCAGATAGCTCCTTTGAGGGTGTCCGAGTGGCCCCTCACCTGACTTCTGATCAGCAGGCTGAGGTGAAAAGTTTGCTTAGGCAGTTCTCCCCCCTGTTTTCACAGTCGCCTGGTTTGACACCTTGGTGCAAACATAACATAGACACAGGAGACAGTGTACCTACCAAAAGTAGGGGATACAGGATGTCAGACAAAGTACGGTCTTATATTAAGACCGAGGTCAACAAGATGTTAGACCTTGGGGTGATTGAACCCTCTAGTAGTCCTTGGTCCAGCCCTGTGGTTTTCGTTCCAAAGGCAGGCACTTCTGAATTGAGGTTCTGCGTGGATTACAGGGCTCTGAATGCTGTCACCAAGACAGATGCACACCCCTTGCCTCGAACAGATGAGCTGGTGGATACTTTGGGTGCCTCCAAGTACCTCAGCACGTTTGACCTCACTGCTGGCTATTGGCAAATAGCTTTAGCAGAACATGCCAAGGAGAAGACAGCGTTTTCTACTCCAGACGGCCTTTACCAATTCCGGGTAATGCCGTTCGGGTTGAAGAATGCACCTGCCACTTTCCAGAGGCTTGTGCATCATGTTTTGAATGGGTTGGACGAATTCTGTCTTGCATATCTGGACGATATAGCAGTTTTCAGTGCCACCTGGGAAGACCATGTGAAACACCTCGGGATTGTGCTCCAGGCTCTTCAGAAAGCACACTTGACCATAAAGGCTAGTAAACGCCAGATTGGACAAGGCTCAGTGTTTTACCTTGGACATGAAGTAGGTGGAGGGAGGATACAGCCTCTACCCAGTAAAGTACAAGCAGTACAAGACTGGCCTACCCCCACTACACAAACCCAAGTGAGAGCCTTCTTAGGACTCACGGGGTATTACCGCAATTTTGTGGCAGACTATGGCACCATAGCTGCCCCTCTGACTGCCCTCACAACCCTGAAGAAACCCAAGAAGGTAACTTGGACCGACGAGTGTGAGAAGGCCTTCAATGGCTTAAAAGACTCCTTGTGCCAGGCCCCTGTCCTCAGGGCCCCTGATTATCAAAGACCTTTTATCGTGCAGACGGATGCCTCTGACACTGGGATAGGAGCTGTACTATCGCAAGTAGATGAGAAGGGTAAGGAACACCCTATTGGTTTTATTAGTCGCCAGTTTAAGGACAGAGAGCTCAGATGGTCCACGGTAGAGAAAGAATGTTTCTCTGTTGTGTGGGCCCTAAGGAAGCTGAGGCCCTAGCTCTATGGGACCCACTTCACTGTGCAAACTGACCATAAGCCCTTAAAGTGGCTAATAAACATGAAGGGGGAGAATCCAAAGTTGCTTAGGTGGTCCATAAGTCTACAAGGCTTCAACTTCACTATTGAGCATAGGCCAGGTGTCCAACATAGCAATGCTGATGGGTTGTGCAGAATGTTTAACCGACCTGAACAAGAGACTCATCCAGGGGTGGATTAGTTCCCCCTGTCCATAGTCTGGGAGGGGCGAGTGTTAGGAAAGATTTCGTAATTGTAGGTAATTTTCCTTCCATGTGGCAACCCCTAAACTTTTTGCTGTTGTTTTTCACCTTGTTCTCGACTTTGCCCGAGAAGTGCAGCCTTCTGCCGCACTCCTCTGGGCTTTCGCTCCTTTCTTACGGGGAAACTGTCATGCCCTTAAGACAGTCAGTACCAGGAAACGCTGGTTTCCGTAGTTTCTTGTATCATGTTGCGGCTTTCGTGCAACATGACACAAGAGGGCACTGTAAGCTAAGTTACTGCTCTCTTGGGTCTCTAGCCTTCTACAGGCCCTAGATACTCTTTCAGGATTGTAACTGATCGGTGCAAGTGATTCACGGACGGGAATGGTGGCAGCGATCGTTTCTTGTGTTTTGAGCTCTTTTTGGCGTTCTAAGCGCGTTTCTCGCGCTTAACCCAAAATGGTGGCCTAGATCCCAAAATGGCCAGACCACGAGGCTCCTTTGTCCTGTCCACTGACCGTCTTGCTCCCTTCACCTTCCCCAGGTCGAGCCGACCTGGAGCCTTCCTTATTTGCGCATGTGCTTTCCCGCGAAACACAGATGCTTTCGCAGGCTTCTACATGTCTTGTGTGTGCCTCCAGGATGTGGGCTGGGATGTCTGGTCCCAATACACATCCTGGGTGCCAGAGAGTCTAGGGTGGTGTGAATGCCTGGGACCACCGTGGTCCGTGATAGGTCCACGAATGGTGTGAGTGTTGATGAGCGGATCTCCCATTGGGTCCCCTCCGTTTTGGCGCAAAGGGAACCGTGGATAAGAGGGGGCTGGAAACACCACTACCATGTCGATCTCCTGAGTTCTCACGAACGAAGGAATACAGGAGCCAAGTATCCTGCAACCAAGAGGCTGAACCGAGGAATCGCTGGTGACCCGCTGAAGGACTGCTCCTCTGCACTGCTGTCGCCTTGTGAAACCCTTTTCACCTTTGATCGAACCAGAAGGCCTGTACTGGTACTTCGACCCTTGGAATAGCGGGGACAGCTATTCTCGGCATCTTCACCATCTCCTGCTAGTAACCCTTTGGAAGTGTCTCTGGGCCATCCAGCAGACTGAGCAGCCTACACAGGAGTCTTGCTCTGTAACCGCCGCCAGGTTGTGTAGTATATCGAGTCCTTGTCACTCTCACATGATTCGTACACTTGGCGTTCCCAGGTCTGAAGTGAGTAGTGTACATTTGGCTCAGATACACACCGCCGCTCCGTTGCCCTGCTGTGGTAACAAACTGTGCGGGTTCCTTTGTTTGGGACGTCTTTTACTCAACTCTGCTGCTGCAGACTAAACACGACGACGAGACGTCCCCTGCTCTTCTGAACCTGCCAGCGACTGAAACTGACGCGGAGAAGCCTGGGTCTGCTTGCATCGTGGACCGGTGAGTAGCATAGCTAGGAACTGGTCGCCCTCCTGCAGGAGCCCATAGCTTTTCCCCGCTGTGTCAAAACAGCACGCCTTTCCGTACTCGCGCTCTGCTTCTGTCCACAGTGGAGGCTGCGCTTGAGTCACGGAACACTGTTCTTCTTCGTTTGTGCACTAAACTGAACTGCCTGATCTCCCTCGAAGAGACTCCCCTTTTGCCTGTTGACACCAGCGTGTGCAGGTACTTTTGAGCACAAGGCTCCACTCTTCGTAGGGCTCGGACTTCCTTTTAGTTAGGTGCCTCTGAAGGCGGACTGGGTCTAAGCATTATTTCGCACTGCCTGTTTTCCTTCCCTTTTAGGTGGACTACACATTTCGTGCATCTAACGCTTGAGACTTGTTTGTATTTGTATATATATTGTATTGGTATGGTATGTGTTGGTTTACTAGAGTTGTATTGTGATTTCTCGCTACGGTCATTGTTTTAAAGGCCTTGGAATAAATGTGTATATATTTTTAATATAGCACCTGTTTGGAGTAGTTTGTAAGTGTCCTTGCTTTGTGTGCTCATTGCGGGCTTTCAGTCACCCTCACCTCTCTTGAGACCTAGTCTTGACCGCCGCGATCGCTACCTTGATTGGTCTGGCTTGTCCAGAGGTTACCCTGTTCCAAGAAATTAGGTTGGCCATCTGAACTTCTGCGCCACCAGGACAGAGTTCAGAAATCCGTCTTAACAATATCCAACTCCTTCCCATTCCAAACCTGAGACCCTTCCTATAGCATGAGATGTGATATCCAACTCCTTCCCATCCCAATCCTGAGACATTTCCGATTGCAGAGATGTGATATCTCAATGCTTGTACCAAACCTGAGACTCTTCCTATAACATGAGATGTGATATCCAACTCCTTCCCGTTCCAAACCTGAGACCCTTCCTATAGCATGAGATGTGATATCCAACTCCTTCCCATTCCAATCCTGAGACCCTTCCGATAGCATGAGATGTGATATCTCAATGCTTCTAATACCAAACCTGAGATCCTTCCTATAACATGCGATGTGATATCCAAATTCTTCCCCTTCCAAACCTGAGACCCTCCCTTTAGCATGAGATGTGATATCCAACTCCTTCCCATTCCAATCCTGAGACCCTTATGATAGCATGAGATGTGATATCTCAATGCTTATACCAAACCTGAGACCCTTCCTATAGCATGAGATGTGATATCCAACTCCTTCCCATTCCAATCCTGATACCCTTCCTATAACATGAGATGTGATGTCTCAATGCTTCTAATACCAAACATGAGATACTTCCTATGGCATGAGATGTCATATAAAACTCCTTCCCATTCCATTCCTGAGACCCTTCCTATAGCATGAGATATGATATCCAACTCCTTCCCATTCCAATCCTGAGACCCTTCCTATAGCATGAGATGTGATATCTCAATGCTTCTAATAACAAACCTGAGATCCTTCCTATAACATGAGATGTGATATCCAACTCCTTCCATTTCCAAACCTGAGAGCCTTCCTACAGCATGAGATGTGATATCCAAGTCCTTCCCATTCCAATCCTGAGACCCTTCCTATAACATGAGATGTCATATCCAACTCCTTCCCATTCCAACCTGAGACCCTTCCTATAGCATGAGATGGGATATCCAACTCCTTCTTATGCCAAACCTGAGACCCTTCCTATGGCATGAGATGGGATATCCAACTCCTTCCCAATCCAATCCTGAGACCCTTCCGATAGCAGAGATGTGATATCTCAACGCTTCTACCAAACCTGAGACCCTTCCTATTGGATGAGATGTGATATCCAATTCCTTCCCATTCCAAACCTGAGACCCTTCCTATTGGATGAGATGTGATATCCAACTCCTTCCCATTCCAACCCTGAGACCCTTCCTATACCATGAGATGTGATATCTCAATGCTTCTAATACCAAACCTGGGTCCCGTCCTATAACATGAGATATGATATCCAAATCCTTCCCCTTCCAAACCTGAGACCCTTCCTTTAGCATGAGATGTGATATCCAAATACTTCCCATTCCAATCCTAAAACCCTTCCTATAGCATGAGATGTGATATCTCAATGTTTCTAATAAAAAACCTGAGACCCTTCCTATAGCAAGAGATGCGATATCCAAATCCTTCCCATTCCAATCCTGAGACCCTTCCTATAACATGAGATGTGATATCCAACTCCTTCCCATTCCAACCTGAGACCCTTCCTATAGCATGAGAAGGGATATCCAACTCCTTCCCAATCCAATCCTGAGACCCTTCCGATAGCAGAGATGTGATATCTCAATGCTTATGCCAAACCTGAGACCCTTGATATGGCATGAGATGTGATATCCAACTCCTTGCCATTCAAATCCTGAGACCCTCCCTATAACAAGAGATGTCATATCCATCTCCTTCCCATTCCTAACCTGAGACCCTTCCTTTAGCATGAGATGTAATATCCAAATCCTTCACATTCCAATCCGGAGACCCTTCCTATAGCATGAGATGTGATATCTCAATGCTTCTAATACCAAACATGAGATCCTTCCTATAACATGAGATGTGATATCCAACTCCTTCCCATTCCAAACCTGAGACCCTTCCGATAGCATGAGATGTGATATCTCAATGCTTCAAAAATCAAACATGAGAACCATCCTATAACATGAGATGTGAAATCCAAATCCTTCCCTTCCCAAACCTGAGACTCTTCCTATAGCATGAGATGTGATATCTCAATGCTTCTACCAAACCTGAAACCCTTCCTATAGCATGAGATGTGATATCCAACTCCTTCCCATTCCAATCCTGAGACACTTCCTATAGCATGAGATGTGATATCACAATGCTTCTAATACCAAACCTGAGACCCGTCCTATAACATGAGATGTGATATCCAAATCCTTCCCCTTCCAAACCTTAGACCCTTCCTTTATCATGAGATGTGATATCCAAGTCCTTCCCATTCCATTCCTGAGACCCTTCCTATAGCATGAGATGTGATATCTCAATGCTTCTAATACCAAACCTGAGACCCTTCCTATAACATGAGATGTGATATCCAAGTCCTTCCCATTCCAATCCTGAGACCCTTCCTATAGCATGAGATGTGATATCCTAGTCCTTCCCATTCCAATCCTGAGACCCTTCCGATAGCAGAGATGTGATATCTCAATGCTTATACCAAACCTGAGACCCTTCCTATGGCATGAGATGTCATATACAACTCCTTCCCATTCCAATCCTGAGACCCTTCCTATAGCATGAGATGTGATATCTCAATGCTTATACCAAACCTGAGACCCTTCCTATAGCATGAGATGTGATATCCAACTCCTTCCCATTCCAATCCTGATACCCTTCCTATAACATGAGATGTGATGTCTCAATGCTTCTAATACCAAACATGAGATCCTTCCTATGGCATGAGATGTCATATAAAACTCCTTCCCATTCCATTCCTGAGACCCTTCCTATAGCATGAGATATGATATCCAACTCCTTCCCATTCCAATCATGAGACCCTTCCTATAGCATGAGATGTGATATCTCAATGCTTCTAATAACAAACCTGAGATCCTTCCTATAACATGAGATGTGATATCCAAATCCTTCCCCTTCCAAACCAGAGACCCTCCCTTTAGCATGAGATGTGATATCCAACTCCTTCCCATTCCAATCCTGAGACCGTTCTGATAGCATGAGATGTGATATCTCAATGCTTCTAATACCAAACCTGAGATCCTTCCGATAGCATGAGATGTGATATTTCAATTCTTCTAATACCAAACCTGAGATCCTTCCTATAACACGAGATGTGATATTCAAATCCTTCCCCTTCCAAACCTGAGACCCTCCCTTTAGCATGAGATGTGATATCCAACTCCTTCCCATTCCAATCCTGAGACCCTTCTGATAGCATGAGATGTTATATCTCAATGCCTCTAATACCAAACCTGAGATTCTACCTCTAACATGAAATGTGATATCCAACTCCTTCCCCTTCCAAACCTGGGAGCCTTCCTATAACATGAGATGTGATATCGAAGTCCTTCCCATTCCAATCCTGAGACCCTTCCTATAACATGAGATGTGATATCCAACTCCTTCCCATTCCAATCCTGAGACCCTTCCTATAGCATGAGATGTGATGTCTCAATGATTCTAATACCAAATCTGAGATCCTTCCTATAACATGAGATGTGATATCCAAATCCTTCCATTCCAATCCTGAGACCCTTCCTATAGCATGGGATGTGATATTTCAATGCTTATACCAAACCTGAGACCCTTCATATAGCATGAGATGTGATATCCAAATCCTTCCCATTCCAATCGTGAGACCCTTCCTATAGCATGAGATGTGATATCTCAATGCCTCTTATACCAAACCTGAGATCCTTCCTCTAACATGAAATGTGATATCCAAATCCTTCCCTTTCCAAACCTGAGAGCCTACCTATAGCATGAGATGTGATATCCAACTCCTTCCCATTCCAATCCTGAGACCCTTCCTATAGCATGAGATGTGATATCTCAATGCTTATACCAAACCTGAGACCCTTCCTATAGCATGAGATGTGATATCCAAATCCTTCCCATTCCAATCCTGAGACCCTTCCTATAGCATGAGATGTGATATATCAATGCCTCTAATACCAAACCTGAGATCCTTCCTTGAACATGAAATGTGATATCCCACTCCTTCCCTTTCCAAACCTGAGAGTCTACCTATAGCATGAGATGTGTTATCCAAGTCCTTCCCATTCCAATCCTTAGACACTTCCTACAGCATGAGATGTGATATCTCAATGCTTCTAATACCAAACCTGAGATCCTTCCTATAACATGAGATGTGATATCCAAATCCTTCCCCTTCCGAACCTGAGACCCTCCGTTTAGCATGAGATGTGATATCCAACTCCTTCCCATTCCAATCCTGATACCCTTCTGATAGCATGAGATGTGATATCTCAATGCCTCTAATACCAAACCTGAGATCCTACCTCTAACATGAAATGTGATATCCAACTCCTTCCCTTTCCAAACCTGAGAGCCTTCCTACAGCATGAGATGTGATATCCAAGTCCTTCCCATTCCAATCCTGAGACCCTTCCTATAACATGAGATGTCATATCCAACTCCTTCCCATTCCAACCTGAGACCCTTCCTATAGCATGAGATGGGATATCCAACTCCTTCTTATGCCAAACCTGAGACCCTTCCTATGGCATGAGATGGGATATCCAACTCCTTCCCAATCCAATCCTGAGACCCTTCCGATAGCAGAGATGTGATATCTCAACGCTTCTACCAAACCTGAGACCCTTCCTATAACATGAGATGTGATATCCAATTCCTTCCCATTCCAAACCTGAGACACTTCCTATTGGATGAGATGTGATATCCAACTCCTTCCCATTCCAACCCTGAGACCCTTCCTATACCATGAGATGTGATATCTCAATGCTTCTAATACCAAACCTGGGTCCCGTCCTATAACATGAGATATGATATCCAAATCCTTCCCCTTCCAAACCTGAGACCCTTCCTTTAGCATGAGATGTGATATCCAAATACTTCCCATTCCAATCCGAAAACCCTTCCTATAGCATGAGATGTGATATCTCAATGTTTCTAATAAAAAACCTGAGACCCTTCCTATAGCAAGAGATGCGATATCCAAATCCTTCCCATTCCAATCCTGAGACCCTTCCTATAACATGAGATGTGATATCCAACTCCTTCCCATTCCAACCTGAGACCCTTCCTATAGCATGAGATGTGATATCTCAATGCTTCAAAAATCAAACATGAGAACCATCCTATAACATGAGATGTGAAATCCAAATCCTTCCCTTCCCAAACCTGAGACTCTTCCTATAGCATGAGATGTGATATCACAATGCTTCTAATACCAAACCTGAGACCCGTCCTATAACATGAGATGTGATATCCAAATCCTTCCCCTTCCAAACCTTAGACCCTTCCTTTATCATGAGATGTGATATCCAAGTCCTTCCCATTCCATTCCTGAGACCCTTCCTATAGCATGAGATGTGATATCTCAATGCTTCTAATACCAAACCTGAGACACTTCCTATAGCATGAGATGTGATATCACAATGCTTCTAATACCAAACCTGAGACCCGTCCTATAACATGAGATGTGATATCCAAATCCTTCCCCTTCCAAACCTTAGACCCTTCCTTTATCATGAGATGTGATATCCAAGTCCTTCTCATTCCATTCCTGAGACCCTTCCTATAGCATGAGATGTGATATCTCAATGCTTCTAATACCAATCCTGAGACCCTTCCTATAATATGAGATGTGATATCCAAGTCCTTCCCATTCCAATCCTGAGACCCTTCCTATAGCATGAGATGTGATATCCTAGTCCTTCCCATTCCAATCCTGAGACCCTTCCGATAGCAGAGATGTGATATCTCAATGCTTATACCAAACCTGAGACCCTTCCTATGGCATGAGATGTCATATACAACTCCTTCCCATTCCAATCCTGAGACCCTTCCTATAGCATGAGATGTGATATCTCAATGCTTATACCAAACCTGAGACCCTTCCTATAGCATGAGATGTGATATCCAACTCCTTCCCATTCCAATCCTGATACCCTTCCTATAACATGAGATGTGATGTCTCAATGCTTCTAATACCAAACATGAGATCCTTCCTATGGCATGAGATGTCATATAAAACTCCTTCCCATTCCATTCCTGAGACCCTTCCTATAGCATGAGATATGATATCCAACTCCTTCCCATTCCAATCCTGAGACCCTTCCTATAGCATGAGATGTGATATCTCAATGCTTCTAATAACAAACCTGAGATCCTTCCTATAACATGAGATGTGATATCCAAATCCTTCCCCTTCCAAACCAGAGACCCTCCCTTTAGCATGAGATGTGATATCCA
The DNA here is from genome assembly GCF_040938575.1 of Ambystoma mexicanum. Lineage (NCBI taxonomy): Eukaryota > Metazoa > Chordata > Amphibia > Caudata > Ambystomatidae > Ambystoma > Ambystoma mexicanum. Next base: position 348,632,552 of record NC_090936.1, read on the forward strand.
ACTCCTTCCCATTCCAATCCTGAGACCGTTCTGATAGCATGAGATGTGATATCTCAATGCTTCTAATACCAAACCTGAGATCCTTCCGATAGCATGAGATGTGATATTTCAATTCTTCTAATACCAAACCTGAGATCCTTCCTATAACACGAGATGTGATATTCAAATCCTTCCACTTCCAAACCTGAGACCCTCCCTTTAGCATGAGATGTGATATCCAACTCCTTCCCATTCCAATCCTGAGACCCTTCTGATAGCATGAGATGTTATATCTCAATGCCTCTAATACCAAACCTGAGATTCTACCTCTAACATGAAATGTGATATCCAACTCCTTCCCCTTCCAAACCTGGGAGCCTTCCTATAACATGAGATGTGATATCGAAGTCCTTCCCATTCCAATCCTGAGACCCTTCCTATAACATGAGATGTGATATCCAACTCCTTCCCATTCCAATCCTGAGACCCTTCCTATAGCATGAGATGTGATGTCTCAATGATTCTAATACCAAATCTGAGATCCTTCCTATAACATGAGATGTGATATCCAAATCCTTCCATTCCAATCCTGAGACCCTTCCTATAGCATGGGATGTGATATTTCAATGCTTATACCAAACCTGAGACCCTTCCTATAGCATGAGATGTGATATCCAAATCCTTCCCATTCCAATCGTGAGACCCTTCCTATAGCATGAGATGTGATATCTCAATGCCTCTTATACCAAACCTGAGATCCTTCCTCTAACATGAAATGTGATATCCAAATCCTTCCCTTTCCAAACCTGAGAGCCTACCTATAGCATGAGATGTGATATCCAACTCCTTCCCATTCCAATCCTGAGACCCTTCCTATAGCATGAGATGTGATATCTCAATGCTTATACCAAACCTGAGACCCTTCCTATAGCATGAGATGTGATATCCAAATCCTTCCCATTCCAATCCTGAGACCCTTCCTATAGCATGAGATGTGATATATCAATGCCTCTAATACCAAACCTGAGATCCTTCCTTGAACATGAAATGTGATATCCCACTCCTTCCCTTTCCAAACCTGAGAGTCTACCTATAGCATGAGATGTGTTATCCAAGTCCTTCCCATTCCAATCCTTAGACACTTCCTACAGCATGAGATGTGATATCTCAATGCTTCTAATACCAAACCTGAGATCCTTCCTATAACATGAGATGTGATATCCAAATCCTTCCCCTTCCGAACCTGAGACCCTCCGTTTAGCATGAGATGTGATATCCAACTCCTTCCCATTCCAATCCTGATACCCTTCTGATAGCATGAGATGTGATATCTCAATGCCTCTAATACCAAACCTGAGATCCTACCTCTAACATGAAATGTGATATCCAACTCCTTCCCTTTCCAAACCTGAGAGCCTTCCTACAGCATGAGATGTGATATCCAAATACTTCCCATTCCAATCCTAAAACCCTTCCTATAGCATGAGATGTGATATCTCAATGTTTCTAATAAAAAACCTGAGACCCTTCCTATAGCAAGAGATGCGATATCCAAATCCTTCCCATTCCAATCCTGAGACCCTTCCTATAACATGAGATGTGATATCCAACTCCTTCCCATTCCAACCTGAGACCCTTCCTATAGCATGAGAAGGGATATCCAACTCCTTCCCAATCCAATCCTGAGACCCTTCCGATAGCAGAGATGTGATATCTCAATGCTTATGCCAAACCTGAGACCCTTGATATGGCATGAGATGTGATATCCAACTCCTTGCCATTCAAATCCTGAGACCCTCCCTATAACAAGAGATGTCATATCCATCTCCTTCCCATTCCTAACCTGAGACCCTTCCTTTAGCATGAGATGTAATATCCAAATCCTTCACATTCCAATCCGGAGACCCTTCCTATAGCATGAGATGTGATATCTCAATGCTTCTAATACCAAACATGAGATCCTTCCTATAACATGAGATGTGATATCCAACTCCTTCCCATTCCAAACCTGAGACCCTTCCGATAGCATGAGATGTGATATCTCAATGCTTCAAAAATCAAACATGAGAACCATCCTATAACATGAGATGTGAAATCCAAATCCTTCCCTTCCCAAACCTGAGACTCTTCCTATAGCATGAGATGTGATATCTCAATGCTTCTACCAAACCTGAAACCCTTCCTATAGCATGAGATGTGATATCCAACTCCTTCCCATTCCAATCCTGAGACACTTCCTATAGCATGAGATGTGATATCACAATGCTTCTAATACCAAACCTGAGACCCGTCCTATAACATGAGATGTGATATCCAAATCCTTCCCCTTCCAAACCTTAGACCCTTCCTTTATCATGAGATGTGATATCCAAGTCCTTCCCATTCCATTCCTGAGACCCTTCCTATAGCATGAGATGTGATATCTCAATGCTTCTAATACCAAACCTGAGACCCTTCCTATAACATGAGATGTGATATCCAAGTCCTTCCCATTCCAATCCTGAGACCCTTCCTATAGCATGAGATGTGATATCCTAGTCCTTCCCATTCCAATCCTGAGACCCTTCCGATAGCAGAGATGTGATATCTCAATGCTTATACCAAACCTGAGACCCTTCCTATGGCATGAGATGTCATATACAACTCCTTCCCATTCCAATCCTGAGACCCTTCCTATAGCATGAGATGTGATATCTCAATGCTTATACCAAACCTGAGACCCTTCCTATAGCATGAGATGTGATATCCAACTCCTTCCCATTCCAATCCTGATACCCTTCCTATAACATGAGATGTGATGTCTCAATGCTTCTAATACCAAACATGAGATCCTTCCTATGGCATGAGATGTCATATAAAACTCCTTCCCATTCCATTCCTGAGACCCTTCCTATAGCATGAGATATGATATCCAACTCCTTCCCATTCCAATCCTGAGACCCTTCCTATAGCATGAGATGTGATATCTCAATGCTTCTAATAACAAACCTGAGATCCTTCCTATAACATGAGATGTGATATCCAAATCCTTCCCCTTCCAAACCAGAGACCCTCCCTTTAGCATGAGATGTGATATCCAACTCCTTCCCATTCCAATCCTGAGACCGTTCTGATAGCATGAGATGTGATATCTCAATGCTTCTAATACCAAACCTGAGATCCTTCCGATAGCATGAGATGTGATATTTCAATTCTTCTAATACCAAACCTGAGATCCTTCCTATAACACGAGATGTGATATTCAAATCCTTCCCCTTCCAAACCTGAGACCCTCCCTTTAGCATGAGATGTGATATCCAACTCCTTCCCATTCCAATCCTGAGACCCTTCTGATAGCATGAGATGTTATATCTCAATGCCTCTAATACCAAACCTGAGATTCTACCTCTAACATGAAATGTGATATCCAACTCCTTCCCCTTCCAAACCTGGGAGCCTTCCTATAACATGAGATGTGATATCGAAGTCCTTCCCATTCCAATCCTGAGACCCTTCCTATAACATGAGATGTGATATCCAACTCCTTCCCATTCCAATCCTGAGACCCTTCCTATAGCATGAGATGTGATGTCTCAATGATTCTAATACCAAATCTGAGATCCTTCCTATAACATGAGATGTGATATCCAAATCCTTCCATTCCAATCCTGAGACCCTTCCTATAGCATGGGATGTGATATTTCAATGCTTATACCAAACCTGAGACCCTTCCTATAGCATGAGATGTGATATCCAAATCCTTCCCATTCCAATCGTGAGACCCTTCCTATAGCATGAGATGTGATATCTCAATGCCTCTTATACCAAACCTGAGATCCTTCCTCTAACATGAAATGTGATATCCAAATCCTTCCCTTTCCAAACCTGAGAGCCTACCTATAGCATGAGATGTGATATCCAACTCCTTCCCATTCCAATCCTGAGACCCTTCCTATAGCATGAGATGTGATATCTCAATGCTTATACCAAACCTGAGACCCTTCCTATAGCATGAGATGTGATATCCAAATCCTTCCCATTCCAATCCTGAGACCCTTCCTATAGCATGAGATGTGATATATCAATGCCTCTAATACCAAACCTGAGATCCTTCCTTGAACATGAAATGTGATATCCCACTCCTTCCCTTTCCAAACCTGAGAGTCTACCTATAGCATGAGATGTGTTATCCAAGTCCTTCCCATTCCAATCCTTAGACACTTCCTACAGCATGAGATGTGATATCTCAATGCTTCTAATACCAAACCTGAGATCCTTCCTATAACATGAGATGTGATATCCAAATCCTTCCCCTTCCGAACCTGAGACCCTCCGTTTAGCATGAGATGTGATATCCAACTCCTTCCCATTCCAATCCTGATACCCTTCTGATAGCATGAGATGTGATATCTCAATGCCTCTAATACCAAACCTGAGATCCTACCTCTAACATGAAATGTGATATCCAACTCCTTCCCTTTCCAAACCTGAGAGCCTTCCTACAGCATGAGATGTGATATCCAAGTCCTTCCCATTCCAATCCTGAGACCCTTCCTATAACATGAGATGTCATATCCAACTCCTTCCCATTCCAACCTGAGACCCTTCCTATAGCATGAGATGGGATATCCAACTCCTTCTTATGCCAAACCTGAGACCCTTCCTATGGCATGAGATGGGATATCCAACTCCTTCCCAATCCAATCCTGAGACCCTTCCGATAGCAGAGATGTGATATCTCAACGCTTCTACCAAACCTGAGACCCTTCCTATAACATGAGATGTGATATCCAATTCCTTCCCATTCCAAACCTGAGACACTTCCTATTGGATGAGATGTGATATCCAACTCCTTCCCATTCCAACCCTGAGACCCTTCCTATACCATGAGATGTGATATCTCAATGCTTCTAATACCAAACCTGGGTCCCGTCCTATAACATGAGATATGATATCCAAATCCTTCCCCTTCCAAACCTGAGACCCTTCCTTTAGCATGAGATGTGATATCCAAATACTTCCCATTCCAATCCGAAAACCCTTCCTATAGCATGAGATGTGATATCTCAATGTTTCTAATAAAAAAACCTGAGACCCTTCCTATAGCAAGAGATGCGATATCTAAATCCTTCCCATTCCAATCCTGAGACCCTTCCTATAACATGAGATGTGATATCCAACTCCTTCCCATTCCAACCTGAGACCCTTCCTATAGCATGAGATGTGATATCTCAATGCTTCAAAAATCAAACATGAGAACCATCCTATAACATGAGATGTGAAATCCAAATCCTTCCCTTCCCAAACCTGAGACTCTTCCTATAGCATGAGATGTGATATCACAATGCTTCTAATACCAAACCTGAGACCCGTCCTATAACATGAGATGTGATATCCAAATCCTTCCCCTTCCAAACCTTAGACCCTTCCTTTATCATGAGATGTGATATCCAAGTCCTTCCCATTCCATTCCTGAGACCCTTCCTATAGCATGAGATGTGATATCTCAATGCTTCTAATACCAAACCTGAGACACTTCCTATAGCATGAGATGTGATATCACAATGCTTCTAATACCAAACCTGAGACCCGTCCTATAACATGAGATGTGATATCCAAATCCTTCCCCTTCCAAACCTTAGACCCTTCCTTTATCATGAGATGTGATATCCAAGTCCTTCCCATTCCATTCCTGAGACCCTTCCTATAGCATGAGATGTGATATCTCAATGCTTCTAATACCAAACCTGAGACCCTTCCTATAATATGAGATGTGATATCCAAGTCCTTCCCATTCCAATCCTGAGACCCTTCCTATAGCATGAGATGTGATATCCTAGTCCTTCCCATTCCAATCCTGAGACCCTTCCGATAGCAGAGATGTGATATCTCAATGCTTATACCAAACCTGAGACCCTTCCTATGGCATGAGATGTCATATACAACTCCTTCCCATTCCAATCCTGAGACCCTTCCTATAGCATGAGATGTGATATCTCAATGCTTATACCAAACCTGAGACCCTTCCTATAGCATGAGATGTGATATCCAACTCCTTCCCATTCCAATCCTGATACCCTTCCTATAACATGAGATGTGATGTCTCAATGCTTCTAATACCAAACATGAGATCCTTCCTATGGCATGAGATGTCATATAAAACTCCTTCCCATTCCATTCCTGAGACCCTTCCTATAGCATGAGATATGATATCCAACTCCTTCCCATTCCAATCCTGAGACCCTTCCTATAGCATGAGATGTGATATCTCAATGCTTCTAATAACAAACCTGAGATCCTTCCTATAACATGAGATGTGATATCCAAATCCTTCCCCTTCCAAACCAGAGACCCTCCCTTTAGCATGAGATGTGATATCCAACTCCTTCCCATTCCAATCCTGAGACCGTTCTGATAGCATGAGATGTGATATCTCAATGCTTCTAATACCAAACCTGAGATCCTTCCGATAGCATGAGATGTGATATTTCAATTCTTCTAATACCAAACCTGAGATCCTTCCTATAACACGAGATGTGATATTCAAATCCTTCCCCTTCCAAACCTGAGACCCTCCCTTTAGCATGAGATGTGATATCCAACTCCTTCCCATTCCAATCCTGAGACCCTTCTGATAGCATGAGATGTTATATCTCAATGCCTCTAATACCAAACCTGAGATTCTACCTCTAACATGAAATGTGATATCCAACTCCTTCCCCTTCCAAACCTGGGAGCCTTCCTATAACATGAGATGTGATATCGAAGTCCTTCCCATTCCAATCCTGAGACCCTTCCTATAACATGAGATGTGATATCCAACTCCTTCCCATTCCAATCCTGAGACCCTTCCTATAGCATGAGATGTGATGTCTCAATGATTCTAATACCAAATCTGAGATCCTTCCTATAACATGAGATGTGATATCCAAATCCTTCCATTCCAATCCTGAGACCCTTCCTATAGCATGGGATGTGATATTTCAATGCTTATACCAAACCTGAGACCCTTCCTATAGCATGAGATGTGATATCCAAATCCTTCCCATTCCAATCGTGAGACCCTTCCTATAGCATGAGATGTGATATCTCAATGCCTCTTATACCAAACCTGAGATCCTTCCTCTAACATGAAATGTGATATCCAAATCCTTCCCTTTCCAAACCTGAGAGCCTACCTATAGCATGAGATGTGATATCCAACTCCTTCCCATTCCAATCCTGAGACCCTTCCTATAGCATGAGATGTGATATCTCAATGCTTATACCAAACCTGAGACCCTTCCTATAGCATGAGATGTGATATCCAAATCCTTCCCATTCCAATCCTGAGACCCTTCCTATAGCATGAGATGTGATATATCAATGCCTCTAATACCAAACCTGAGATCCTTCCTTGAACATGAAATGTGATATCCCACTCCTTCCCTTTCCAAACCTGAGAGTCTACCTATAGCATGAGATGTGTTATCCAAGTCCTTCCCATTCCAATCCTTAGACACTTCCTACAGCATGAGATGTGATATCTCAATGCTTCTAATACCAAACCTGAGATCCTTCCTATAACATGAGATGTGATATCCAAATCCTTCCCCTTCCGAACCTGAGACCCTCCGTTTAGCATGAGATGTGATATCCAACTCCTTCCCATTCCAATCCTGATACCCTTCTGATAGCATGAGATGTGATATCTCAATGCCTCTAATACCAAACCTGAGATCCTACCTCTAACATGAAATGTGATATCCAACTCCTTCCCTTTCCAAACCTGAGAGCCTTCCTACAGCATGAGATGTGATATCCAAGTCCTTCCCATTCCAATCCTGAGACCCTTCCTATAACATGAGATGTCATATCCAACTCCTTCCCATTCCAACCTGAGACCCTTCCTATAGCATGAGATGGGATATCCAACTCCTTCTTATGCCAAACCTGAGACCCTTCCTATGGCATGAGATGGGATATCCAACTCCTTCCCAATCCAATCCTGAGACCCTTCCGATAGCAGAGATGTGATATCTCAACGCTTCTACCAAACCTGAGACCCTTCCTATAACATGAGATGTGATATCCAATTCCTTCCCATTCCAAACCTGAGACACTTCCTATTGGATGAGATGTGATATCCAACTCCTTCCCATTCCAACCCTGAGACCCTTCCTATACCATGAGATGTGATATCTCAATGCTTCTAATACCAAACCTGGGTCCCGTCCTATAACATGAGATATGATATCCAAATCCTTCCCCTTCCAAACCTGAGACCCTTCCTTTAGCATGAGATGTGATATCCAAATACTTCCCATTCCAATCCGAAAACCCTTCCTATAGCATGAGATGTGATATCTCAATGTTTCTAATAAAAAACCTGAGACCCTTCCTATAGCAAGAGATGCGATATCCAAATCCTTCCCATTCCAATCCTGAGACCCTTCCTATAACATGAGATGTGATATCCAACTCCTTCCCATTCCAACCTGAGACCCTTCCTATAGCATGAGAAGGGATATCCAACTCCTTCCCAATCCAATCCTGAGACCCTTCCGATAGCAGAGAAGTGATATCTCAATGCTTATACCAAACCTGAGACCCTTCCTATGGCATGAGATGTGATATCCAACTCCTTGCCATTCAAATCCTGAGACCCTCCCTATAACAAGAGATGTCATATCCAACTCCTTCCCATTCCAAACCTGAGACCCTTCCTTTAGCATGAGATGTAATATCCAAATCCTTCACATTCCAATCCGGAGACCCTTCCTATAGCATGAGATGTGATATCTCAATGCTTCTAATACCAAACATGAGATCCTTCCTATAACATGAGATGTGATATCTCAATGCTTCAAAAACCAAACATGAGAACCATCCTATAACATGAGATGTGAAATCCAAATCCTTCCCTTCCCAAACCTGAGACTCTTCCTATAGCATGAGATGTGATATCTCAATGCTTCTACCAAACCTGAAACCCTTCCTATAGCATGAGATGTGATATCCAACTCCTTCCCATTCCAATCCTGAGACACTTCCTATAGCATGAGATGTGATATCACAATGCTTCTAATACCAAACCTGAGACCCGTCCTATAACATGAAATGTGATATCCATCTCCTTCCCTTTCCAAACCTGAGACCCTGCCTATAGCATGAGATGTGATATTCAAGTCCTTCCCATTCCAATCCTGAGACCCTTCCTATAGCATGTGATGTGATATCTCAATGCGTGTACCAAACCTGAGACCCTTCCTATGGCATGAGATGTCATATACAACTCCTTCCCATTCCAATCCTAAGACCCTTCCTATAACATGAGATGTGATGTCTCAATGCTTCTAATACCAAACCTGAGATCTTTCCTATAACATGAGATGTGATATCCAACTCCTTCCCATTCCAATCCTGAGACCCTTCCTATAGCATGAGATGTGATATCTCAATGCGTATACCAAACCTGAGACCCTTCCTATAGCTTGAGATGTGATATCCAACTCCTTCCCATTCCAATCCTGAGACCCTTCCTATAGCATGAGATGTGATATCTCAAGGCCTCTAATACCAAACCTGAGATCCTTCCTCTAACATGAAATGTGATATCCAACTCCTTTCCCTTCCTAACCTGAGACCCTTCCTATAGCATGAGATGTGATATCCAACTCCTTCCCATTCCAATCCTGAGACCCTTCCGATAGCTTGAGATGTGATATCTCAATGCTTCTAATATCAATACTGAGACCCTCCCTATAGCATGAGATGTGATATCTAAGTCCTTCCCATTCCAATCCTGAGACCCTTCCGATAGCAGAGATGTGATATCTCAATGCTTATACCAAACCTGAGACCCTTCCTATAGCATGAGATATGATATCCAACTCCTTCCCATTCCAATCCTGAGACCCTTCCTATAGCATGATATGTGAAATCTCAATGCTTCTACCAAAACTGAGACCCTTCCTTTAGCATGAGATGTGATATCCAACTCCTTCCCATTCCAATCCTGAGACCAGTCCTATAGCATGAGATGTGATATCTCAATGCTTCTAATACCAAACCTGAGATCCTTCCTATAACATGAGATGTGATATCCAACTCCTTCCCATTCCAATCCTGAGACCCTTCCTATAGCATGAGATGTGATATCTCAATGCTTCTAATACCAAACCTGAGATCCTTCCTATAACATGAGATGTGATATCCAAATCCTTCCCCTTCCGAACCTGAGACCCTCCGTTTAGCATGAGATGTGATATCCAACTCCTTCCCATTCCAATCCTGATACCCTTCTGATAGCATGAGATGTGATATCTCAATGCCTCTAATACCAAACCGGAGATCCTACCTCTAACATGAAATGTGATCTCCAACTCCTTCCCTTTCCAAACCTGAGAGCCTTCCTACAGCATGAGATGTGATATCCAAGTCCTTCCCATTCCAATCCTGAGACCCTTCCTATAACATGAGATGGGATATCCAACTCCTTCTTATGCCAAACCTGAGACCCTTCCTATGGCATGAGATGGGATATCCAACTCCTTCCCAATCCAATCCTGAGACCCTTCCGATAGCAGAGATGTGATATCTCAACGCTTCTACCAAACCTGAGACCCTTCCTATAACATGAGATGTGTTATCCAATTCCTTCCCATTCCAAACCTGAGACCCTTCCTATTGGATGAGATGTGATATCCAACTCCTTCCCATTCCAACCCTGAGACCCTTCCTATACCATGAGATGTGATATCTCAATGCTTCTAATACCAAACCTGGGTCCCGTCCTATAACATGATATATGATATCCAAATCCTTCCCCTTCCAAACCTGAGACCCTTCCTTTAGCATGAGATGTGATATCCAAATACTTCCCATTCCAATCCTAAAACCCTTCCTATAGCATGAGATGTGATATCTCAATGTTTCTAATAAAAAACCTGAGACCCTTCCTATAGCAAGAGATGCGATATCCAAATCCTTCCCATTCCAATCCTGAGACCCTTCCGATAGCAGAGATGTGATATCTCAATGCTTATACCAAACCTGAGACCCTTGATATGGCATGAGATGTGATATCCAACTCCTTGCCATTCAAATCCTGAGACCGTCCCTATAACAAGAGATGTGATATCCAACTCCTTCCCATTCCAAACCTGAGACCCTTCCTTTAGCATGAGATGTAATATCCAAATCCTTCACATTCCAATCCGGAGACCCTTCCGATAGCATGAGATGTGATATCTCAATGCTTCAAAAACCAAACATGAGAACCATCCTATAACATGAGATGTGAAATCCAAATCCTTCCCTTCCCAAACCTGAGACTCTTCCTATAGCATGAGATGTGATATCTCAATGCTTCTACCAAACCTGAAACCCTTCCTATAGCATGAGATGTGATATCCAACTCCTTCCCATTCCAATCCTGAGACACTTCCTATAGCATGAGATGTGATATCACAATGCTTCTAATACCAAACCTGAGACCCGTCCTATAACATGAGATGTGATATCCAAATTCTTCCCCTTCCAAACCTTATACCCTTCCTTTATCATGAGATGTGATATCCAAGTCCTTCCCATTCCATTCCTGAGACCCTTCCTATAGCATGAGATGTGATATCTCAATGCTTCTAATACCAAACCTGAGACCCTTCCTATAACATGAGATGTGATATCCAAGTCCTTCCCATTCCAATCCTGAGACCCTTCCTATAGCATGAGATGTGATATCCTAGTCCTTCCCATTCCAATCCTGAGACCCTTCCGATAGCAGAGATGTGATATCTCAATGCTTATACCAAACCTGAGACCCTTCCTATGGCATGAGATGTCATATACAACTCCTTCCCATTCCAATCCTGAGACCCTTCCTATAGCATGAGATGTGATATCTCAATGCTTATACCAAACCTGAGACCCTTCCTATAGCATGAGATGTGATATCCAACTCCTTCCCATTCCAATCCTGATACCCTTCCTATAACATGAGATGTGATGTCTCAATGCTTCTAATACCAAACATGAGATCCTTCCTATGGCATGAGATGTCATATAAAACTCCTTCCCATTCCATTCCTGAGACCCTTCCTATAGCATGAGATATGATATCCAACTCCTTCCCATTCCAATCCTGAGACCCTTCCTATAGCATGAGATGTGATATCTCAATGCTTCTAATAACAAACCTGAGATCCTTCCTATAACATGAGATGTGATATCCAAATCCTTCCCCTTCCAAACCAGAGACCCTCCCTTTAGCATGAGATGTGATATCCAACTCCTTCCCATTCCTATCCTGAGACCGTTCTGATAGCATTAGATGTGATATCTCAATGCTTCTAATACCAAACCTGAGATCCTTCCGATAGCATGAGATGTGATATTTCAATTCTTCTAATACCAAACCTGAGATCCTTCCTATAACACGAGATGTGATATTCAAATCCTTCCCCTTCCAAACCTGAGACCCTCCCTTTAGCATGAGATGTGATATCCAACTCCTTCCCATTCCAATCCTGAGACCCTTCTGATAGCATGAGATGTTATATCTCAATGCCTCTAATACCAAACCTGAGATTCTACCTCTCACATGAAATGTGATATCCGACTCCTTCCCCTTCCAAACCTGGGAGCCTTCCTATAACATGAGATGTGATATCGAAGTCCTTCCCATTCCAATCCTGAGACCCTTCCTATAACATGAGATGTGATATCCAACTCCTTCCCATTCCAATCCTGAGACCCTTCCTATAGCATGAGATGTGATGTCTCAATGATTCTAATACCAAATCTGAGATCCTTCCTATAACATGAGATGTGATATCCAAATCCTTCCATTCCAATCCTGAGACCCTTCCTATAGCATGGGATGTGATATTTCAATGCTTATACCAAACCTGAGACCCTTCCTATAGCATGAGATGTGATATCCAAATCCTTCCCATTCCAATCGTGAGACCCTTCCTATAGCATGAGATGTGATATCTCAATGCCTCTTATACCAAACCTGAGATCCTTCCTCTAACATGAAATGTGATATCCAAATCCTTCCCTTTCCAAACCTGAGAGCCTACCTATAGCATGAGATGTGATATCCAACTCCTTCCCATTCCAATCCTGAGACCCTTCCTATAGCATGAGATGTGATATCTCAATGCTTATACCAAACCTGAGACCCTTCCTATAGCATGAGATGTGATATCCAAATCCTTCCCATTCCAATCCTGAGACCCTTCCTATAGCATGAGATGTGATATATCAATGCCTCTAATACCAAACCTGAGATCCTTCCTTGAACATGAAATGTGATATCCCACTCCTTCCCTTTCCAAACCTGAGAGTCTACCTATAGCATGAGATGTGATATCCAAGTCCTTCCCATTCCAATCCTTAGACACTTCCTACAGCATGAGATGTGATATCTCAATGATTCTATTACCAAACCCGAGACCCGTCCTATAACATGAGATGGGATATCCAACTCCTTCCCATTTCAATCCTGAGAAACTTCCGATAGCAGAGATGTGATATCTCAATGCTTAGACCAAACCTGAGACCCTTCCTAGAACATGAGATGTGATATCCAACTCCTTCCCGTTCCAAACCTGAGACCCTTTCTATAGCAAGAATCTAATATCCAACTCCTTCCCATTCCAATCCTGAGACCATTCCTATAGCATGAGATGTGATATCTCAATGCTTCTAATACCAAACCTGAGATCCTTCCTATGACATGAGATGTGATATCCAATTCCTTCCCATTCCAAACCTGAGACCCTTCCTATAGCATGACATGTGATATCTCAATGCTTCTAATACCAAACCTGAGATCCTTCCTATAACATGAGATGTGATATCCAAATCCTTCCCCTTCCAAACCAGAGACCCTCCCTTTAGCATGAGATGTGATATCCAACTCCTTCCCATTCCAATCCTGAGACATTTCTGATAGCATGAGATGTGATATCTCAATGCCTCTAATACCAAACCTGAGATCCTACCTCTAACATGAAATGTGATATCCAACTCCTTCCCCTTGCAAAACTGAGAGCCTTCCTATAGCATGAGATGTGATATCGAAGTATTTCCCATTCCAATCCTGAGACCCTTCCTATAACATGAGATGTGATATCCAACTCCTTCCCATTCCAACCTGAGACCCTTTCTATAGCATGAGATGGGATATCTCAATCCCTCTAATACCAAACCTGAGATCCTTCCTATAACATGAGATGTGATATCAAAATCCTTCCCCTTCCAAACCTGAGACCCTCCCTTTAGCATGAGATGTGATATCCAACTCCTTCCCATTCCAATCCTGAGACCCTTCTGATAGCATGAGATGTGATATTCAATGCCTCTAATACCAAACCTGAGATCCTACCTCTAACATGAAATGTGATATCCAACTCCTTCCCTTTCCAAACGTGAGAGCCTCCCTATAGCATGAGATGGGATATTCAAGTCCTTCCCATTCCAATCCTGAGACCCTTCCTATAGCATGAGATGTGATATCTCAATGCTTCTAATACCAAACCTGAGACCCTTCCTATAACATAAGATGGGATATCCAACTCCTTCCCATTCCAATCCTGAGACCCTTCCGATAGCAGAGATGTGATATCTCAATGCTGATACCAAACCTGAGACCCTTCCTATGGCATGAGATGTCATATACAACTCCTTCCCATTCCAATCCTGAGACCCTTCCTATAGCATGAGATGTGATATCTCAATGCTTATACCAAACCTGAGACCCTTCCTATAGCATGAGATGTGATATCCAACTCCTTCCCATTCCAATCCTGAGACCCTTCCTATAACATGAGATGTGATGTCTCAATGCTTCTAATACCAAACCTGAGATCCTTCCTATGGCATGAGATGTCATATAAAACTCCTTCCCATTCCATTCCTGAGACCCTTCCTATAGCATGAGATGTGATATCCAACTCCTTCCCATTCCAATCCTGAGACCCTTCCTATAGCATGAGATGTGATATCCAAATCCTTCCCATTCCAATCGTGAGACCCTTCCTATAGCATGAGATGTGATATCCAAAACCTTCCCTTTCCAAAACTGAGAGCCTACCTATAGCATGAAATGTGATATCCAACTCCTTCCCATTCCAATCCTGAGACCCTTCCTATAGCATGAGATGTGATATCTCAATGCTTATACCAAACCTGAGACCCTTCCTATAGCATGAGATGTGATATCCAAATCCTTCCCATTCCAATCCTGAGACCCTTTCTATAGCATGAGATGTGATATCCAAATCCTTCCCCTTCCAAACCTGAGACCCTCCCTTTAGCATGAGATGTGATATCCAACTCCTTCCCATTCCAATCCTGAGACCCTTCTGATAGCATGAGATGTTATATCTCAATGCCTCTAATACCAAACCTGAGATCCTACCTCTAACATGAAATGTGATATCCAACTCCTTCCCCTTCTAAACCTGGGAGCCTTCCTATAACATGAGATGTGATATCGAAGTGCTTCCCATTCCAATCCTGAGACCCTTCCTATAACATGAGATGTGATATCCAACTCCTTCCCATTCCAATCCTGAGACCCTTCCTATAGCATGAGATGTGATGTCTCAATGCTTCTAATACCAAATCTGAGATCCTTCCTATAACATGAGATGTGATATCCAACTCCTTCCCATTGCAATCTTGAGACCGTTTCTATAGCATGAGATGTGATATCTCAATGCTTATACCAAACCTGAGACCCTTCCTATAGCATGAGATGTGATATCCAAATCCTTCCCATTCCAATCGTGAGACCCTTCCTATAACATGAGATGTGATATCCAATTCCTTCCCATTCCAACCTGAGACCCTTCCTATAGCATGAGATGGGATATCCAACTCCTTCCAAATCCAATCCTGATACCCTTCCGATAGCATGAAATGTGATATCCCAATGCTTCTACAAAACCTGAGACCCATACCATGGCATGAGATGTGATATCAAACTCCTTCCCATTCCAATCCTGACACCCTTCCTATAGCTTGAGATGTGATATCCAACTCCTTCCCATTCCAATTCTGAGACCCGTCCTATACCATGGGACTTGATATCTCAATGCTTCTAATACCACACCTGAGACCAGTCCTATAACATGAGATGTGATATCCAAATCCTTCCCCTTCCAAACCATAGACCCTTCCTTTATCATGAGATGTGATATCCAAGTCGTTCCCATTCCAATCCTGAGACCCTTCCTATAGCATGAGATGTGATATCTCAATGCTTCTAATACCAAACCTGAGACCCTTGCTATAACATGAGATGTGATATTCAAGTCCTTCCCATTCCAATCCTGAGACCCTTCCGATAGCAGAGATGTGATATCTCAATGCTTATACCAAACCTGAGACCCTTCCTATGGCATGAGATGTCAAATACAACTCCTTCCGATTCCAATCCTGAGACCCTTCCTATAGCATGAGATGTGATATCTCAAAGCTTCTAATAATAAACCTGAGATCCTTCCTATAACATGAGATGTGATATCCAACTCCTTCCCATTCCAAACCTGAGACCCTTCCGATTGCATGAGATGTGATATCAAACTCCTTCCCATTCCAATCCTGAGATAGCTTGAGATGTGATATCCAACTCCTTCCCATTCCAATCCTGAGACCCTTCCTATACCATGAGATGTGATATCTCAATGCTTCTAATACCAAACCTGACACCCGTCCTAAAACATGAGATGTGAGATCCAAATCCTTCCCCTTCCAAACCTGAGATCTTTCCTTTAGCATGAGATGTGATATCCAACTCCTTCCCATTCCAATCCTGAGACCCTTCCTATAGCATGATATGTGATATCACAATTTTTTTAATACCAAACCTGAGATCCTTCCTATAACATGAGATGTGTATCCAACTCCTTCCCATTCCAAACCTGAGACCCTTCCTATAGCCTGAGATGTGATATCTTAATGCTTCTAAAACCAAACCTGAGAACCATAAAATAACAAATGTGAAATCCAAATCCTTCCCTTTCCAAACCTGAGACCCTCCCTATAGCATGAGATGTGATATCTAAGTCCTTCCCATTCCTATCCTGAGACCCTTCCGATAGCAGAGATGTGATATCTCAATGCTTGGACCAAACCTGAGACCCTTCCTATGACATGAGATGTGATATCCAACTCCTTCCCATTCCAATCCTGAGACCCTTCCTATAGCATGAGATGTGATATCTCAATGCTTCTATCAAACCTGAGTCCCTTCCTTTAGCATGAGATGTGATATCCAACTCCTTCCCACTCCAATCCTGAGACCCTTCCTATAGCATGAGATGTGATATTTCAAAGCTTCTAATACCAAACCTGGGACCCGTCCTATAACATGAGATATGATATCCAAATCCTTCCCCTTCCAAACCTGAGACCCTTCCTTTAGCATGAGATGTGATATCCAAATCCTTCCCATTCCAATCCTGAAACCCTTCCTATAGCATGAGATGTGATATCTCAATGTTTCTAATAAAAAACTTGAGACTCTTCCTATAGCAAGAGATGTGATATCCAAATCCTTCCCATTCCAATCCTGAGACCCTTCCTATAACATGAGATGTGATATCTCAATGCCTCTAATACCAAACCTGAGATTCTTCCTATAACATGAGATGTGATATCTCAATGCTTCTAATACCAAACCTGAGACCCTCCCTTTAGCATGAGATGTGATATCCGACTCCTTCCCATTCCAATCCTGAGACCCTTCTGATAGCATGAGATGTGATATCTCAATGCCTCTAATACCAAACCAGAGATTCTTCCTATAACATGAGATGTGATATCTCAATGCTTCTAATACCAAACCTGAGACCCTCCCTTTAGCATGAGATGTGATATCCGACTCCTTCCCATTCCAATCCTGAGACCCTTCTGATAGCATAAGATGTGATATCTCAATGCTTCTAACACCAAACCTGAGACCCTTCCTATAACATAAGATGGGATATCCAACTCCTTCCCATTCCAATCCTGAGACCCTTCCGATAGCAGAGATGTGATATCTCAATGCTTATACCAAACCTGAGACCCTTCCTGTGGCATGAGATGTCATATCCAACTCCTTCCCATTCCAATCCTGAGACCCTTCCTATAGCATGATATGTGATATCACAATTTTTCTAATACCAAACCTGAGATCCTTCCTATAACATGAGATGTGTATCCAACTCCTTCCCATTCCAAAACCTGAGACCCTTCCTATAGCATGAGATGTGATATCTTAATGCTTCTAAAACCAAACCTGAGAACCATCCAATAACATATGTGAAATCCAAATCCTTCCCTTTCCAAACCTGAGACCATTCCGATAGCATTAGATGTGATATCTCAATGCTTCTAAAACCAAACATGAGAACCATCCTATAACATGAGATGTGAAATCCAAATCCTTCCCTTTCCAAACCTGAGACCCTTCCTATAGCTTGAGATGTGATATCAAACTCCTTCCCATTCCAATCCTGAGATAGCTTGAGATGTGATATCCAACTCCTTCCCATTCCTATCCTGAGAACCTTCCGATAGCAGAGATGTGATATCTCAATGCTTGTACCAAACCTGAGACCCTTCCTATGGCATGAGATGTGATATCCAACTCCTTCCCATTCCAATCCTGAGACCCTTCCTATAGCATGAGATGTGATATCTCAATGCTTCTATCAAACCTGAGTCCCTTCCTTTAGCATGAGATGTGATATCCAACTCCTTCCCATTCCAATCCTGAGACCCTTCCTATAGCATGAGATGTGATATCTCAATGCTTCTAATACCAAACCTGAGATCCTTCCGATAGCATGAGATGTGATATCTCAATGCTTCTAATACCAATCCTGAGATCCTTCCTATAACATGAGATGTGATATCCAAATCCTTCCCCTTCCGAACCTGAGACCCTCCGTTTAGCATGAGATGTGATATCCAACTCCTTCCCATTCCAATCCTGATACCCTTCTGATAGCATGAGATGTGATATCTCAATGCCTCTAATACCAAACCGGAGATCCTACCTCTAACATGAAATGTGATATCCAACTCCTTCCCTTTCCAAACCTGAGAGCCTTCCTACAGCATGAGATGTGATATCCAAGTCCTTCCCATTCCAATCCTGAGACCCTTCCTATAACATGAGATGTCATATCCAACTCCT
This sequence comes from Ambystoma mexicanum, assembly GCF_040938575.1. Lineage (NCBI taxonomy): Eukaryota > Metazoa > Chordata > Amphibia > Caudata > Ambystomatidae > Ambystoma > Ambystoma mexicanum. Next base: position 348,651,693 of record NC_090936.1, read on the forward strand.
TCCCATTCCAACCTGAGACCCTTCCTATAGCATGAGATGGGATATCCAACTCCTTCTTATGCCAAACCTGAGACCCTTCCTATGGCATGAGATGGGATATCCAACTCCTTCCCAATCCAATCCTGAGACCCTTCCGATAGCAGAGATGTGATATCTCAACGCTTCTACCAAACCTGAGCCCCTTCCTATAACATGAGATGTGATATCCAATTCCTTCCCATTCCAAACCTGAGACCCTTCCTATTGGATGAGATGTGATATCCAACTCCTTCCCATTCCAACCCTGAGACCCTTCCTATACCATGAGATGTGATATCTCAATGCTTCTAATACCAAACCTGGGTCCCGTCCTATAACATGAGATATGATATCCAAATCCTTCCCCTTCCAAACCTGAGACCCTTCCTTTAGCATGAGATGTGATATCCAAATACTTCCCATTCCAATCCTAAAACCCTTCCTATAGCATGAGATGTGATATCTCAATGTTTCTAATAAAAAACCTGAGACCCTTCCTATAGCAAGAGATGCGATATCCAAATCCTTCCCATTCCAATCCTGAGACCCTTCCTATAACATGAGATGTGATATCCAACTCCTTCCCATTCCAACCTGAGACCCTTCCTATAGCATGAGAAGGGATATCCAACTCCTTCCCAATCCAATCCTGAGACCCTTCCGATAGCAGAGATGTGATATCTCAATGCTTATACCAAACCTGAGACCCTTGATATGGCATGAGATGTGATATCCAACTCCTTGCCATTCAAATCCTGAGACCCTCCATATAACAAGAGATGTCATATCCAACTCCTTCCCATTCCAAACCTGAGACCCTTCCTTTAGCATGAGATGTAATATCCAAATCCTTCACATTCCAATCCGGAGACCCTTCCGATAGCATGAGATGTGATATCTCAATGCTTCAAAAACCAAACATGAGAACCATCCTATAACATGAGATGTGAAATCCAAATCCTTCCCTTCCCAAACCTGAGACTCTTCCTATAGCATGAGATGTGATATCTCAATGCTTCTACCAAACCTGAAACCCTTCCTATAGCATGAGATGTGATATCCAACTCCTTCCCATTCCAATCCTGAGACACTTCCTATAGCATGAGATGTGATATCACAATGCTTCTAATACCAAACCTGAGACCCGTCCTATAACATGAGATGTGATATCCAAATCCTTCCCCTTCCAAACCTTAGACCCTTCCTTTATCATGAGATGTGATATCCAAGTCCTTCCCATTCCATTCCTGAGACCCTTCCTATAGCATGAGATGTGATATCTCAATGCTTCTAATACCAAACCTGAGACCCTTCCTATAACATGAGATGTGATATCCAAGTCCTTCCCATTCCAATCCTGAGACCCTTCCTATAGCATGAGATGTGATATCCTAGTCCTTCCCATTCCAATCCTGAGACCCTTCCGATAGCAGAGATGTGATATCTCAATGCTTATACCAAACCTGAGATCCTTCCTATGGCATGAGATGTCATATACAACTCCTTCCCATTCCAATCCTGAGACCCTTCCTATAGCATGAGATGTGATATCTCAATGCTTATACCAAACCTGAGACCCTTCCTATAGCATGAGATGTGATATCCAACTCCTTCCCATTCCAATCCTGATACCCTTCCTATAACATGAGATGTGATGTCTCAATGCTTCTAATACCAAACATGAGATCCTTCCTATGGCATGAGATGTCATATAAAACTCCTTCCCATTCCATTCCTGAGACCCTTCCTATAGCATGAGATATGATATCCAACTCCTTCCCATTCCAATCCTGAGACCCTTCCTATAGCATGAGATGTGATATCTCAATGCTTCTAATAACAAACCTGAGATCCTTCCTATAACATGAGATGTGATATCCAAATCCTTCCCCTTCCAAACCAGAGACCCTCCCTTTAGCATGAGATGTGATATCCAACTCCTTCCCATTCCAATCCTGAGACCGTTCTGATAGCATTAGATGTGATATCTCAATGCTTCTAATACCAAACCTGAGATCCTTCCGATAGCATGAGATGTGATATTTCAATTCTTCTAATACCAAACCTGAGATCCTTCCTATAACATGAGATGTGATATTCAAATCCTTCCCCTTCCAAACCTGAGACCCTCCCTTTAGCATGAGATGTGATATCCAACTCCTTCCCATTCCAATCCTGAGACCCTTCTGATAGCATGAGATGTTATATCTCAATGCCTCTAATACCAAACCTGAGATTCTACCTCTAACATGAAATGTGATATCCAACTCCTTCCCCTTCCAAACCTGGGAGCCTTCCTATAACATGAGATGTGATATCGAAGTCCTTCCCATTCCAATCCTGAGACCCTTCCTATAACATGAGATGTGATATCCAACTCCTTCCCATTCCAATCCTGAGACCCTTCCTATAGCATGAGATGTGATGTCTCAATGATTCTAATACCAAATCTGAGATCCTTCCTATAACATGAGATGTGATATCCAAATCCTTCCATTCCAATCCTGAGACCCTTCCTATAGCATGGGATGTGATATTTCAATGCTTATACCAAACCTGAGACCCTTCCTATAGCATGAGATGTGATATCCAAATCCTTCCCATTCCAATCGTGAGACCCTTCCTATAGCATGAGATGTGATATCCAAGTCCTTCCCATTCCAATCCTTAGACACTTCCTACAGCATGAGATGTGATATCTCAATGATTCTATTACCAAACCCGAGACCCGTCCTATAACATGAGATGGGATATCCAACTCCTTCCCATTTCAATCCTGAGAAACTTCCGATAGCAGAGAGGTGATATCTCAATGCTTAGACCAAACCTGAGACCCTTCCTAGAACATGAGATGTGATATCCAACTCCTTCCCGTTCCAAACCTGAGACCCTTTCTATAGCAAGAATCTAATATCCAACTCCTTCCCATTCCAATCCTGAGACCATTCCTATAGCATGAGATGTGATATCTCAATGCTTCTAATACCAAACCTGAGATCCTTCCTATGACATGAGATGTGATATCCAATTCCTTCCCATTCCAAACCTGAGACCCTTCCTATAGCATGACATGTGATATCTCAATGCTTCTAATACCAAACCTGAGATCCTTCCTATAACATGAGATGTGATATCCAAATCCTTCCCCTTCCAAACCAGAGACCCTCCCTTTAGCATGAGATGTGATATCCAACTCCTTCCCATTCCAATCCTGAGACATTTCTGATAGCATGAGATGTGATATCTCAATGCCTCTAATACCAAACCTGAGATCCTACCTCTAACATGAAATGTGATATCCAACTCCTTCCCCTTGCAAAACTGAGAGCCTTCCTATAGCATGAGATGTGATATCGAAGTATTTCCCATTCCAATCCTGAGACCCTTCCTATAACATGAGATGTGATATCCAACTCCTTCCCATTCCAACCTGAGACCCTTTCTATAGCATGAGATGGGATATCCAACTACTTCCAAATCCAATCCTGATACCCTTCCGATAGCATGAGATGTGATATCTCAATCCCTCTAATACCAAACCTCAGATCCTTCCTATAACATGAGATGTGATATCAAAATCCTTCCCCTTCCAAACCTGAGACCCTCCCTTTAGCATGAGATGTGATATCCAACTCCTTCCCATTCCAATCCTGAGACCCTTCTGATAGCATGAGATGTGATATTCAATGCCTCTAATACCAAACCTGAGATCCTACCTCTAACATGAAATGTGATATCCAACTCCTTCCCTTTCCAAACGTGAGAGCCTCCCTATAGCATGAGATGGGATATTCAAGTCCTTCCCATTCCAATCCTGAGACCCTTCCTATAGCATGAGATGTGATATCTCAATGCTTCTAATACCAAACCTGAGACCCTTCCTATAACATAAGATGGGATATCCAACTCCTTCCCATTCCAATCCTGAGACCCTTCCGATAGCAGAGATGTGATATCTCAATGCTGATACCAAACCTGAGACCCTTCCTATGGCATGAGATGTCATATACAACTCCTTCCCATTCCAATCCTGAGACCCTTCCTATAGCATGAGATGTGATATCTCAATGCTTATACCAAACCTGAGACCCTTCCTATAGCATGAGATGTGATATCCAACTCCTTCCCATTCCAATCCTGAGACCCTTCCTATAACATGAGATGTGATGTCTCAATGCTTCTAATACCAAACCTGAGATCCTTCCTATGGCATGAGATGTCATATAAAACTCCTTCCCATTCCATTCCTGAGACCCTTCCTATAGCATGAGATGTGATATCCAACTCCTTCCCATTCCAATCCTGAGACCCTTCCTATAGCATGAGATGTGATATCCAAATCCTTCCCATTCCAATCGTGAGACCCTTCCTATAGCATGAGATGTGATATCCAAAACCTTCCCTTTCCAAAACTGAGAGCCTACCTATAGCATGAAATGTGATATCCAACTCCTTCCCATTCCAATCCTGAGACCCTTCCTATAGCATGAGATGTGATATCTCAATGCTTATACCAAACCTGAGACCCTTCCTATAGCATGAGATGTGATATCCAAATCCTTCCCATTCCAATCCCGAGACCCTTCCTATAGCATGAGATGTGATATCCAAATCCTTCCCCTTCCAAACCTGAGACCCTCCCTTTAGCATGAGATGTGATATCCAACTCCTTCCCATTCCAATCCTGAGACCCTTCTGATAGCATGAGATGTTATATCTCAATGCCTCTAATACCAAACCTGAGATCCTACCTCTAACATGAAATGTGATATCCAACTCCTTCCCCTTCTAAACCTGGGAGCCTTCCTATAACATGAGATGTGATATCGAAGTGCTTCCCATTCCAATCCTGAGACCCTTCCTATAACATGAGATGTGATATCCAACTCCTTCCCATTCCAATCCTGAGACCCTTCCTATAGCATGAGATGTGATGTCTCAATGCTTCTAATACCAAATCTGAGACCCTTCCTATAGCATGAGATATGATATCCAACTCCTTCCCATTCCAATCCTGAGACCCTTCCTATAGCATGAGATGTGATATCTCAATGCTTCTAATAACAAACCTGAGATCCTTCCTATAACATGAGATGTGATATCCAAATCCTTCCCCTTCCAAACCAGAGACCCTCCCTTTAGCATGAGATGTGATATCCAACTCCTTCCCATTCCAATCCTGAGACCGTTCTGATAGCATTAGATGTGATATCTCAATGCTTCTAATACCAAACCTGAGATCCTTCCGATAGCATGAGATGTGATATTTCAATTCTTCTAATACCAAACCTGAGATCCTTCCTATAACACGAGATGTGATATTCAAATCCTTCCCCTTCCAAACCTGAGACCCTCCCTTTAGCATGAGATGTGATATCCAACTGCTTCCCATTCCAATCCTGAGACCCTTCTGATAGCATGAGATGTTATATCTCAATGCCTCTAATACCAAACCTGAGATTCTACCTCTAACATGAAATGTGATATCCAACTCCTTCCCCTTCCAAACCTGGGAGCCTTCCTATAACATGAGATGTGATATCGAAGTCCTTCCCATTCCAATCCTGAGACCCTTCCTATAACATGAGATGTGATATCCAACTCCTTCCCATTCCAATCCTGAGACCCTTCCTATAGCATGAGATGTGATGTCTCAATGATTCTAATACCAAATCTGAGATCCTTCCTATAACATGAGATGTGATATCCAAATCCTTCCATTCCAATCCTGAGACCCTTCCTATAGCATGGGATGTGATATTTCAATGCTTATACCAAACCTGAGACCCTTCCTATAGCATGAGATGTGATATCCAAATCCTTCCCATTCCAATCGTGAGACCCTTCCTATAGCATGAGATGTGATATCTCAATGCCTCTTATACCAAACCTGAGATCCTTCCTCTAACATGAAATGTGATATCCAAATCCTTCCCTTTCCAAACCTGAGAGCCTACCTATAGCATGAGATGTGATATCCAACTCCTTCCCATTCCAATCCTGAGTCCCTTCCTATAGCATGAGATGTGATATCTCAATGCTTATACCAAACCTGAGACCCTTCCTATAGCATGAGATGTGATATCCAAATCCTTCCCATTCCAATCCTGAGACCCTTCCTATAGCATGAGATGTGATATATCAATGCCTCTAATACCAAACCTGAGATCCTTCCTTGAACATGAAATGTGATATCCCACTCCTTCCCTTTCCAAACCTGAGAGTCTACCTATAGCATGAGATGTGATATCCAAGTCCTTCCCATTCCAATCCTTAGACACTTCCTACAGCATGAGATGTGATATCTCAATGATTCTATTACCAAACCCGAGACCCGTCCTATAACATGAGATGGGATATCCAACTCCTTCCCATTTCAATCCTGAGAAACTTCCGATAGCAGAGAGGTGATATCTCAATGCTTAGACCAAACCTGAGACCCTTCCTAGAACATGAGATGTGATATCCAACTCCTTCCCGTTCCAAACCTGAGACCCTTTCTATAGCAAGAATCTAATATCCAACTCCTCCCCATTCCAATCCTGAGACCATTCCTATAGCATGAGATGTGATATCTCAATGCTTCTAATACCAAACCTGAGATCCTTCCTATGACATGAGATGTGATATCCAATTCCTTCCCATTCCAAACCTGAGACCCTTCCTATAGCATGACATGTGATATCTCAATGCTTCTAATACCAAACCTGAGATCCTTCCTATAACATGAGATGTGATATCCAAATCCTTCCCCTTCCAAACCAGAGACCCTCCCTTTAGCATGAGATGTGATATCCAACTCCTTCCCATTCCAATCCTGAGACATTTCTGATAGCATGAGATGTGATATCTCAATGCCTCTAATACCAAACCTGAGATCCTACCTCTAACATGAAATGTGATATCCAACTCCTTCCCCTTGCAAAACTGAGAGCCTTCCTATAGCATGAGATGTGATATCGAAGTATTTCCCATTCCAATCCTGAGACCCTTCCTATAACATGAGATGTGATATCCAACTCCTTCCCATTCCAACCTGAGACCCTTTCTATAGCATGAGATGGGATATCCAACTACTTCCAAATCCAATCCTGATACCCTTCCGATAGCATGAGATGTGATATCTCAATCCCTCTAATACCAAACCTGAGATCCTTCCTATAACATGAGATGTGATATCAAAATCCTTCCCCTTCCAAACCTGAGACCCTCCCTTTAGCATGAGATGTGATATCCAACTCCTTCCCATTCCAATCCTGAGACCCTTCTGATAGCATGAGATGTGATATTCAATGCCTCTAATACCAAACCTGAGATCCTACCTCTAACATGAAATGTGATATCCAACTCCTTCCCTTTCCAAACGTGAGAGCCTCCCTATAGCATGAGATGGGATATTCAACTCCTTCCCATTCCAATCCTGAGACCCTTCCGATAGCAGAGATGTGATATCTCAATGCTGATACCAAACCTGAGACCCTTCCTATGGCATGAGATGTCATATACAACTCCTTCCCATTCCAATCCTGAGACCCTTCCTATAGCATGAGATGTGATATCTCAATGCTTATACCAAACCTGAGACCCTTCCTATAGCATGAGATGTGATATCCAACTCCTTCCCATTCCAATCCTGAGACCCTTCCTATAACATGAGATGTGATGTCTCAATGCTTCTAATACCAAACCTGAGATCCTTCCTATGGCATGAGATGTCATATAAAACTCCTTCCCATTCCATTCCTGAGACCCTTCCTATAGCATGAGATGTGATATCCAACTCCTTCCCATTCCAATCCTGAGACCCTTCCTATAGCATGAGATGTGATATCCAAATCCTTCCCATTCCAATCGTGAGACCCTTCCTATAGCATGAGATGTGATATCCAAAACCTTCCCTTTCCAAAACTGAGAGCCTACCTATAGCATGAAATGTGATATCCAACTCCTTCCCATTCCAATCCTGAGACCCTTCCTATAGCATGAGATGTGATATCTCAATGCTTATACCAAACCTGAGACCCTTCCTATAGCATGAGATGTGATATCCAAATCCTTCCCATTCCAATCCTGAGACCCTTCCTATAGCATGAGATGTGATATCCAAATCCTTCCCCTTCCAAACCTGAGACCCTCCCTTTAGCATGAGATGTGATATCCAACTCCTTCCCATTCCAATCCTGAGACCCTTCTGATAGCATGAGATGTTATATCTCAATGCCTCTAATACCAAACCTGAGATCCTACCTCTAACATGAAATGTGATATCCAACTCCTTCCCCTTCTAAACCTGGGTGCCTTCCTATAACATGAGATGTGATATCGAAGTGCTTCCCATTCCAATCCTGAGACCCTTCCTATAACATGAGATGTGATATCCAACTCCTTCCCATTCCAATCCTGAGATCCTTCCTATAGCATGAGATGTGATGTCTCAATGCTTCTAATACCAAATCTGAGATCCTTCCTATAACATGAGATGTGATATCCAACTCCTTCCCATTGCAATCTTGAGACCGTTTCTATAGCATGAGATGTGATATCTCAATGCTTATACCAAACCTGAGACCCTTCCTATAGCATGAGATGTGATATCCAAATCCTTCCCATTCCAATCGTGAGACCCTTCCTATAACATGAGATGTGATATCCAATTCCTTCCCATTCCAACCTGAGACCCTTCCTATAGCATGAGATGGGATATCCAACTCCTTCCAAATCCAATCCTGATACCCTTCTGATAGCATGAAATGTGATATCCCAATGCTTCTACAAAACCTGAGACCCATACCATGGCATGAGATGTGATATCAAACTCCTTCCCATTCCAATCCTGACACCCTTCCTATAGCTTGAGATGTGATATCCAACTCCTTCCCATTCCAATTCTGAGACCCGTCCTATACCATGGGACTTGATATCTCAATGCTTCTAATACCACACCTGAGACCGGTCCTATAACATGAGATGTGATATCCAAATCCTTCCCCTTCCAAACCATAGACCCTTCCTTTATCATGAGATGTGATATCCAAGTCGTTCCCATTCCAATCCTGAGACCCTTCCTATAGCATGAGATGTGATATCTCAATGCTTCTAATACCAAACCTGAGACCCTTGCTATAACATGAGATGTGATATTCAAGTCCTTCCCATTCCAATCCTGAGACCCTTCCGATAGCAGAGATGTGATATCTCAATGCTTATACCAAACCTGAGACCCTTCCTATGGCATGAGATGTCAAATACAACTCCTTCCGATTCCAATCCTGAGACCCTTCCTATAGCATGAGATGTGATATCTCAATGCTTCTAATAATAAACCTGAGATCCTTCCTATAACATGAGATGTGATATCCAACTCCTTCCCATTCCAAACCTGAGACCCTTCCGATTGCATGAGATGTGATATCAAACTCCTTCCCATTCCAATCCTGAGATAGCTTGAGATGTGATATCCAACTCCTTCCCATTCCAATCCTGAGACCCTTCCTATACCATGAGATGTGATATCTCAATGCTTCTAATACCAAACCTGACACCCGTCCTAAAACATGAGATGTGAGATCCAAATCCTTCCCCTTCCAAACCTGAGATCTTTCCTTTAGCATGAGATGTGATATCCAACTCCTTCCCATTCCAATCCTGAGACCCTTCCTATAGCATGATATGTGATATCACAATTTTTTTAATACCAAACCTGAGATCCTTCCTATAACATGAGATGTGTATCCAACTCCTTCCCATTCCAAACCTGAGACCCTTCCTATAGCCTGAGATGTGATATCTTAATGCTTCTAAAACCAAACCTGAGAACCATAAAATAACATATGTGAAATCCAAATCCTTCCCTTTCCAAATCTGAGACCCTTCCGATAGCATTACATGTGATATCTCAATGCTTCTAAAACCAAACATGAGAACCATCCTATAACATGAGATGTGAAATCCAAATCCTTCCCTTTCCAAACCTGAGACCCTCCCTATAGCATGGGATGTGATATCTAAGTCCTTCCCATTCCTATCCTGAGACCCTTCCGATAGCAGAGATGTGATATCTCAATGATTGGACCAAACCTGAGACCCTTCCTATGACATGAGATGTGATATCCAACTCCTTCCCATTCCAATCCTGAGACCCTTCCTATAGCATGAGATGTGATATCTCAATGCTTCTATCAAACCTGAGTCCCTTCCTTTAGCATGAGATGTGATATCCAACTCCTTCCCATTCCAATCCTGAGACCCTTCCTATAGCATGAGATGTGATATTTCAAAGCTTCTAATACCAAACCTGGGACCCGTCCTATAACATGAGATATGATATCTAAATCCTTCCCCTTCCAAACCTGAGACCCTTCCTTTAGCATGAGATGTGATATCCAAATCCTTCCCATTCCAATCCTGAAACCCTTCCTATAGCATGAGATGTGATATCTCAATGTTTCTAATAAAAAACTTGAGACTCTTCCTATAGCAAGAGATGTGATATACAAATCCTTCCCATTCCAATCCTGAGACCCTTCCTATAACATGAGATGTGATATCTCAATGCCTCTAATACCAAACCTGAGATTCTTCCTATAACATGAGATGTGATATCTCAATGCTTCTAATACCAAACCTGAGACCCTCCCTTTAGCATGAGATGTGATATCCGACTCCTTCCCATTCCAATCCTGAGACCCTTCTGATAGCATAAGATGTGATATCTCAATGCTTCTAACACCAAACCTGAGACCCTTCCTATAACATAAGATGGGATATCCAACTCCTTCCCATTCCAATCCTGAGACCCTTCCGATAGCAGAGATGTGATATCTCAATGCTTATACCAAACCTGAGACCCTTCCTGTGGCATGAGATGTCATATCCAACTCCTTCCCATTCCAATCCTGAGACCCTTCCTATAGCATGATATGTGATATCACAATTTTTCTAATACCAAACCTGAGATCCTTCCTATAACATGAGATGTGTATCCAACTCCTTCCCATTCCAAAACCTGAGACCCTTCCTATAGCATGAGATGTGATATATTAATGCTTCTAAAACCAAACCTGAGAACCATCCAATAACATATGTGAAATCCAAATCCTTCCCTTTCCAAACCTGAGACCATTCCGATAGCATTAGATGTGATATCTCAATGCTTCTAAAACCAAACATGAGAACCATCCTATAACATGAGATGTGAAATCCAAATCCTTCCCTTTCCAAACCTGAGACCCTTCCTATAGCTTGAGATGTGATATCAAACTCCTTCCCATTCCAATCCTGTGATAGCGTTGAGATGTGATATCCAACTCCTTCCCATTCCAATCCTGAGACCCTTCCTATACCATGAGATGTGATATCTCAATGCTTCTAATACCAAACCTGAGACCCGTCCTAAAACATGAGATGTGAGATCCAAATCCTTCCCCTTCCAAACCTGAGAACCTTCCTATAGCTTGAGATGTGATATCAAACTCCTTCCCATTCCAATCCTTAGATAGCTTGAGATGTGATATCCAAGTCCTTCCCATTCCAATCCTAAGACCCTTCCTATAGCTTGAGATGTGATATCCAACTCCTCCCCATTCCAATTCTGAGACCCTTCCTATAGCATGAGATGTGATATCTCAATGCTTCTAATACCAAACCTGGGACCCTTCCTATAACATGAGATGGGATATCCAAGTCCTTCCCATTCCAATCCTGAGACCCTTCCTATAGCATGAGATGTGATATCTCAATGCTTCTAATACCAAACCAGAGACCCTTCCTATAACAAGAGATGTGATATCCATGTCCTTCCCATTCCAATCCTGAGACCCGTCCTATAACATGAGATGTGATATCTCAATGCTTCTAATACCAAACCTGAGACCCTTCCTATAATGAGATGGGATATCCAACTCCTTCCCATTCCAATCCTGAGACCCTTCCAATAGCAGAGATGTGATATCTCAATGCTTATACCAAACCTGAGACCCTTCCTAGGGCATGAAATGTCATTTACAACTCCTTCCGATTCCAGACCTGAGACCCTTCCTATAGCATGAGATGTGATATCCAACTCCTTCTCATTCCAATCCTGAGACCCTTCCTATAGCTTGAGATGTGATATCCAACTCCTTCCCATTCCAATCCTGAGACCCTTCCTATAGCATGAGATGTGATATCTCAATGCTTCTAATACCAAACCTGAGATCCTTCCTATAACATGAGATGTGATATCCAAATCCTTCCACTTCCAAACCTGAGACCCTCCCTTTAGCATGAGATGTGATATCCGACTCCTTCCCATTCCAATCCTGAGACCCTTCTGATAGCATGAGATGTGATATCTCAATGCCTATAATACCAAACCTGAGATCCTTCTGATAGCATGAGATGTGATATCTCAATGCTTCTAATACCAAACCTGAGATCCTTCCTATAACATGAAATGTGATATCCAAATCCTTCCAAATCCAATCCTGATACCCTTCCGATAGCATGAGATGTGATATCCCAATGCTTCTACAAAACCTGAGACCCATACATGGCATGAGATGTGATATCAAACTCCTTCCCATTCCAATCCTGAGACACTTCCTATAGCATGAGATGTGATATCTCAATGCTTCTAATACCAAACCTGAGACTCTTCCTATAACATGAGATGGGATATCCAACTCTTTCCCATTCCAATCCTGAGACCCTTCCGATAGCAGAGATGTGATATCTCAATGCTTATACCAAACCTGAGACCCTTCCTATGGCATGAGATGTCATATACAACTCCTTCCCATTCCAATCCTGAGACCCTTCCTATAGCATGAGATGTGATATCTCAATGCTTATACCAAACCTGAGACCCATACATGGCATGAGATGTGATATCAAACTCCTTCCCATTCCAATCCTGAGACCATTCCTATAGCATGAGATGTGATATCTCAATGCTTCTAATACCAAACCTGAGACTCTTCCTATAACATGAGATGGGATATCCAACTCCTTCCCATTCCAATCCTGAGACCCTTCCGATAGCAGAGATGTGATATCTCAATGCTTATACCAAACCTGAGACCCTTCCTATGGCATGAGATGTCATATACAACTCCTTCCCATTCCAATCCTGAGACCCTTCCTATAGCATGAGATGTGATATCTCAATGCTTATACCAAACCTGAGACCCTTCCTATAGCATCAGATGTGATATCCAACTCCTTCCCATTCCAATCCTGAGACCCTTCCTATAGCATGAGATGTGATATCTCAATGTTTATACCAAACCTGAGACCCTTCCTATAGCATGAGATGTGATATCCAACTCCTTCCCTTTCCAAACCTGAGAGCCTACCTATAGCATGAGATGTGATATCCAAGACCTTCCCATTCCAATCCTTAGACCCTTCCTACAGCATACAATATGATATCTCAATGATTCTAATAACAAACCTGAGACCCGTCCTATAACATGAGATGTGATATCCAACTCCTTCCCATTCCAATCCTGAGACACTTCCGATAGCAGAGATGTGATATCTCAATGCTTATTCCAAACCTGAGACCCTTCCTATAGCATGAGATGTGATATCCAACTCCTTCCCGTTCCAAACCTGAGACCCTTCCTATAGCATATGTGATATCCAACTCCTTCCCATTCCAAACATGAGACCCTTCCTATAGCATGAGATGTGATATCCAACTCCTTCCCATTCCAATCCTGAGACCCTTCCTATAGCATGAGATGTGATATCTCAATGCCTCTAATACCAAACCTGAGATCCTTCCTGTAACATGAAATGTGATATCCAACTCCTTCCCTTTCCAAACCTGAGAGCCTACCTATAGCATGAGATGTGATATCCAACTCCTTCCCATCCCAATCCTGAGACACTTCCGATTGCAGAGATGTGATATCTCAATGCTTATACCAAACCTGAGACTCTTCCTATAACATGAGATGTGATATCCAACTCCTTCCCGTTCCAAACCTGAGACCCTTCCTATAGCATAAGATGTGATATCCAACTCCTTCCCATTCCAATCCTGAGAACCTTCCGATAGCATGAGATGTGATATCTCAATGCTTCTAATACCAAACCTGAGATCCTTCTTATAACATGTGATGTGATATCCAAATCCTTCCCCTTCCAAACCTGAGACCCTCCCTTTAGCATGAAATGTGATATCCAACTCCTTCCCATTCCAATCCTGATACCCTTATGATAGCATGAGATGTGATATCTCAATGCCTCTAATACCAAACCTGAGATACTTCCGATAGCATGAGATGTGATATCTCAATGCTTCTAATACCAAACCTGAGATCCTTCCTATAACATGAGATGTGATATCCAAATCCTTCCCCTTCCAAACCTGAGACCCTCCCTTTAGCATGAGATGTGATATCCAACTCCTTCCCATTCCAATCCTGAGACCCTTCTGATAGCATGAGATGTGATATCTCAATGCCTCTAATACCAAACCCGAGATCCTACCTCTAACATGAAATATGATATCCAACTCCTTCCCTTTCCAAACCTGAGATCCTGCCTATAGCATGAGATGTGATATCCAAGTCCTTCCCATTCCAATCCTGAGACCCTTCCTATAGCATGAGATGTGATATCTCAATGCTTATACCAAACCTGAGACCCTTCCTATGGCATGAGATGCCATATACAACTCCTTCCCATTCCAATCCTGAGACCCTGCTTATAGCATGAGATGTGATATCTCAATGCTTCTAATACCAAACCTGAGATCTTTCCTATAACATGAGATGTGATATCCAACTCCTTCCCATTCCAATCCCGAGACCATTCCTATAGCATGAGATGTGATATCTCAATGCTTATACCAAACCTGAGACCCTTCCTATAGCTTGAGATGTGATATCCAACTCCTTCCCATTCCAATCCTGAGACCCTTCCTATAGCATGAGATGTGATATCTCAATGCCTCTAATACCAAAGCTGAGATCCTTCCTCTAACATGAAATGTGATATCCAACTCCTTCACCTTCCAAACCTGAGAGCCTTCCTATAGCATGAGATATGATATCCAAGTCCTTTCCATTCCAATCCTGAAACCCTTCCTATAACATGAGATGTGATATCCAACTCCTTCCCATTCCAACCTGAGACCCTTCCTATAGCATGAGATGGGATATCCAACTCCTTCCAAATCCAATCCTGATACCCTTCCGATAGCATGAGATGTGATATCCCAATGCTTCTACCAAACCTGAGACCCATACTATGGCATGAGATGTGATATCAAACTCCTTCCCATTCCAACCTGAGACCCTTCCTATAGCATGAGATGGGATATCCAACTCCTTCCAAATCCAATCCTGAAATCCTTCCGATAGCATGAGATGTGATATCCCAATGCTTCTACCAAACCTGAGACCCATACTATGGCATGAGATGTGATATCCAACTCCTTCCCATTCCAATTCTGAGACTCTTCTTATAGCATGAGATGTGATATCTCAATGCCTCTAATACCAAACCTGAGAGCCTTCCTATAGCATGAGATGTGATATCCAAGTCCTACCCATTCCAATCCTGAGACCCTTCCTATATTATGAGATGTGATATCCAACTCCTTCCCATTCCAACCTGAGACCCTTCCTATAGCATGAGATGGGATATCCAACTCCTTCCAAATCCAATCCTGATACCCTTCCGATAGCATGAGATGTGATATCCCAATGCTTCTACCAAACCTGAGACCCATACTATGGCATGAGATGTGATATCAAACTCCTTCCCATTCCAATCCTGAGACCCTTCCTATAGCTTGAGATGTGATATCCAACTCCTTCCCATTCCAATTCTGAGACCCTTCCTATACAATGAGACTTGATATCTCAATGCTTCTAATACCAAACCTGAGACCCGTCCTATAACATGAGATGTGATATACAAATCCTTCCCCTTCCAAACCTTAGACCCTTCCTTTATCATGAGATGTGATATCCAACTCCTTCCCATTCCAATCCTGAGACTCTTCCGATATCATGAGATGTGATATCTCAATGCTTCTAATATCAAACTTGAGACCCTCCCTATGTCATGAGATGTGATATCCAAGTCCTTCCCATTCCAATCCTGAGACCCTTCCTATAGCATGAGATGTGATATCTCAATGCTTCTAATACCAAACCTGAGACCCTTCCTATAACATGAGATGGGAATATCCAACTCCTTCCCATTCCAATCCTGAGACCCTTCCGATAGCAGAGATGTGATATCTCAATGCTTATACCAAACCTGAGATCCTTCCTATAACATGAGATGTGATATCCAACTCCTTCCCATTCCAATCCTGAGACACTTCCTATAGCATGAGATGTGATATCTCACTGCTTATACCAAACCTGAGACCCTTCCTATAGCATGAGATGTGATATCCAACTCCTTCCCATTCCAATCCTGAGACCCTTCCTATAGCATGAGATGTGATATCTCAATGCTTCTAATATCAAACTTGAGACCCTCCCTATAGCATGAGATGTGATACCCAAGTCCTTCCCATTCCAATCCTGAGACCCTTCCTACAGCATGCGATGTGATGTCTCAATGCTTCTAATACCAAACCTGAGACTCTTCCTATAACATGAGATGGGATATCCAACTCCTTCCCATTCCAATCCTGAGACCATTCCGATAGCAGAGATGTGATATCTCAATGCTTATACCAAACCTAAGACCCTTCCTATGGCATGAGATGTCATATACAACTCCTTCCCATTCCAATCCTGAGACCCTTCCGATAGCAGAGATGTGATATCTCAATGCTTATACCAAACCTAAGACCCTTCCTATGGCATGAGATGTGTTATCCAACTCCTTCCCATTCCAATCCTGAGACCCTTCCTATAGCATGAGATGTGATGTCTCAATGCTTCTAATACCAAACCTGAGCTCCTTCCTATAACATGAGATGTGATATCCAACTCCTTCCCATTCCAATCCCGAGACCCTTCCTATAGCATGAGATGTGATAACTCAATGCTTATACCAAACCTGAGACCCTTCCTATAGCATGAGATGTGATATCCAACTCCTTCCCATTCCAATCCTGAGACTCTGCCTATAGCATGAGATGTGATATCTCAATGCCTCTAATACCAAACCTGAGATCCTTCCTCTAACATGAAATGTGATATCCAACTCCTTCCCTTTCCAAACCTGAGAGCCTATCTATAGAATGAGATGTGATATCCAAGTCCTTCCCATTCCAATCCTTAGACCCTTCCTACAGCATGCAATATGATATCTCAATGATTCTAATAACAAACATGAGACCCGTCCTATAACATGAGATGGGATATCCAACTCCTTCCCATTCCAATCCTGAGACACTTCCGATAGCAGAGATGTGATATCTCAATGCTTATACCAAACCTGAGACCCTTCCTATAACATGAGATGTGATATCCAACTCCTTCCCGGTCCAAACCTGAGACCCTTCCTATAGCATATGTGATATCCAACTCCTTCCCATTCCAATCCTGAGACTATTCCTATAGCATGAGATGTGATATCTCAATGCTTCTAATACCAAACCTGGGATCCTTCCTATGACATGAGATGTGATATCCAATTCCTCCCCATTCCAAACCTGAGAACCTTCCTACAGCATGCGATGTGATATCTCAATGCTTCTAATACCAAACCCGAGACCAGTCCTATAACATGAGATTGGATATCCAACTCCTTCCCCTTCCAAACCTGAGACTCTTCCTATAGCATGAGATGTGATATCCAACTTCTTCCCATTCCAATCCTGAGACCCTTCCTATAACATGAGATGTGATGTCTCAATGCTTCTAATACCAAACCTGAGATCTTTCCTATAATATGAGATGTGATATCCAACTCCTTCCCATTCCAATCCTGAGACCCTTCCTATAGCATGAGATGTGATATCTCAATGCTTATACCAAACCTGAGACCCTTCCTATAGCTTGAGATGTGATATCCAACTGCTTCCCATTCCAATCCTGAGACCCTTCCTATAGCATGAGATGTGATATCTCAAGGCCTCTAATACCAAACCTGAGATCCTTCCTCTAACATGAAATGTGATATCCAACTCCTTCCCCTTCCAAACCTGAGAGCCTTCCTATAACATGAAATGTGATATCCAATTCCTTCCCATTCCAACCTGAGACCCTTCCTATAGCATGAGATGGGATATCCAACTCCTTCCAAATCCAATACTGATACCCTTCCGATAGCATGAGATGTGATATCCCAATGCTTCTACCAAACCTGAGACCCATACTATGGCATGAGATGTGATATCAAACTCCTTCCCATTCCAATCCTGAGACCCTACCTATAGCTTGAGATTTGATATCTCAATGCTTCTAATACCAAACCTGAGACCCGTCCTATAACATGAGATGTGATATCCAAATCCTTCCCCTTCCAAACCTTAGACCCTTCCTTTATCATGAGATGTGATATCCAATTCCTTCCCATTCCAATCCTGAGACCCTTCCGATATCATGAGATTTGTTATCTCAATGCTTCTAATATCAAACTTGAGACCCTCCCTATAACATGAGATGTGACATCCAAGTCCTCCCCATTCCAATCCTGAGACCCTTCCTATAGCATGAGATGTGATATCGCAATGCTTCTAATACCAAACCTGAGACCCTTCCTATAACATGATTTGGGATATCCAACTCCTTCCCATTCCAATCCTGAGACCCTTCCGATAGCAGAGATGTGATATCTCAATGCTTATACCAAACCTGAGACCCTTCCTATGGCCTGAGATGTCATATGCAACTCCTTCCCATTCCAATCCTGAGACCCTTCCTATAGCATTAGATGTGATATCGCAATGCTTCTAATACCAAACCTGAGACCCTTCCTATAACATGATTTGGGATATCCAACTCCTTCCCATTCCAATCCTGAGACCCTTCTGATAGCAGAGATGTGATATCTCAATGCTTATACCAAACCTGAGACCCTTCCTATGGCCTGAGATGTCATATGCAACTCCTTCCCATTCCAATCCTGAGACCCTTCCTATAGCATTAGATGTGATATCTCAATGCTTATACCAAATCTGAGACCCTTCCTATAGCATGAGATGTGATATCCAACTCCTTCCCATTCCAATCCTGAGACCCTTCTGATAGCATGAGATGTGATATTTCAATGCCTCTAATACCAAACCTGAGATCCTACCTCTAACATGAAAAATGATATCCATCTCCTTCCCTTTCCAAACCTGAGACCCTGCCTATAGCATGAGATGTGATATCCAAGTCCTTTCCATTCCAATCCTGAGACCCTTCCTATAGCATGTGATGTGATATCTCAATGCTTATACCAAACCTGAGACCCTTCCTATGGCATGAGATGTCATATACAACTCCTTCCCATTCCAATCCTGAGACCCTTCCTATAGCATGAGATGTGATATCTCAATGCTTATACCAAACCTGAGACCCTTCCTATAGCATGAGATGTGATATCTCAATGCTTCTAATACCAAACCTGAGATCCTTCATATAACATGAGATGTGATTTCCAAATCCTTCCCCTTCCAAACCTGAGACCCTCCCTTTAGCATGAGATGTGATATCCAACTCCTTCCCATTCCAATCCTGAGACCCATCTGATAGCATGAGATGTGATATTTCAATGCCTCTAATACCAAACCTGAGATCCTACCTCTAACATGAAATGTGATATTCATCTCCTTCCCTTTCCAAACCTGAGACCCTGCCTATAGCATGAGATGTGATATCCAAGTCCTTTCCATTCCAATCCTGAGACCCTTCCTATAGCATGTGATGTGATCTCTCAATGCTTATACCACACCTGAGACCCTTCCTATGGCATGAGATGTCATATACAACTCCTTCCCATTCCAATCCTGAGACCCTTCCTATAGCATGAGATGTGATATCTCAATGCTTATACCAAACCTGAGACCCTTCCTATAGCATGAGATATGCTATCCAACTCCTTCCCATTCCAATCCTGAGACCCTTCCTATAGCATGAGATGTGATATCTCAAGGCCTCTAATACCAAACCTGAGATCCTTCCTCTAACATGAAATGTGATATCCAACTCCTTCCCCTTCCAAACCTGAGAGCCTTCCTATAACATGAAATGTGATATCCAATTCCTTCCCATTCCAACCTGAGACCCTTCCTATAGCATGAGATGGGATATCCAACTCCTTCCAAATCCAATACGGATACCCTTCCGATAGCATGAGATGTGATATCCCAATGCTTCTACCAAACCTGAGACCCATACTATGGCATGAGATGTGATATCAAACTCCTTCCCATTCCAATCCTGAGACCCTACCTATAGCTTGAGATGTGATATCCAACTCCTTCCCATTCCAATTCTGAGACCCTTCCTATGCCATGAGACCTGATATCTCAATGCTTCTAATACCAAACCTGAGACCCGTCCTATAACATGAGATGTGATATCCAAATCCTTCCCCTTCCAAACCTTAGACCCTTCCTTTATCATGAGATGTGATATCCAATTCCTTCCCATTCCAATCCTGAGACCCTTCCGATATCATGAGATTTGTTATCTCAATGCTTCTAATATCAAACTTGAGACCCTCCCTATAACATGAGATGTGACATCCAAGTCCTCCCCATTCCAATCCTGAGACCCTTCCTATAGCATGAGATGTGATATCGCAATGCTTCTAATACCAAACCTGAGACCCTTCCTATAACATGATTTGGGATATCCAACTCCTTCCCATTCCAATCCGGAGACCCTTCCTATAGCATGAGATGTGGTATATCAATGCTTATACCAAACCTGAGACCCTTCCTATAGCATGAGATGTGATATCCAACTCCTTCCCATTCCAATCCTGAGACCCTTCCTATAGCATGAGATGTGATATCTCAAGGCCTCTAATACCAAACCTGAGATCCTTCCTCTAACATGAAATGTGATATCCAACTCCTTCCCCTTCCAAACCTGAGAGCCTTCCTATAACATGAAATGTGATATCCAATTCCTTCCCATTCCAACCTGAGACCCTTCCTATAGCATGAGATGGGATATCCAACTCCTTCCAAATCCAATACGGATACCCTTCCGATAGCATGAGATGTGATATCCCAATGCTTCTACCAAACCTGAGACCCATACTATGGCATGAGATGTGATATCAAACTCCTTCCCATTCCAATCCTGAGACCCTACCTATAGCTTGAGATGTGATATCCAACTCCTTCCCATTCCAATTCTGAGACCCTTACTATACCATGAGACCTGATATCTCAATGCTTCTAATACCAAACCTGAGACCCGTCCTATAACATGAGATGTGATATCCAAATCCTTCCCCTTCCAAACCTTAGACCCTTCCTTTATCATGAGATGTGATATCCAATTCCTTCCCATTCCAATCCTGAGACCCTTCCGATATCATGAGATTTGTTATCTCAATGCTTCTAATATCAAACTTGAGACCCTCCCTATAACATGAGATGTGACATCCAAGTCCTCCCCATTCCAATCCTGAGACCCTTCCTATAGCATGAGATGTGATATCGCAATGCTTCTAATACCAAACCTGAGACCCTTCCTATAACATGATTTGGGATATCCAACTCCTTCCCATTCCAATCCTGAGACCCTTCCGATAGCAGAGATGTGCTATCTCAATGCTTATACCAAACCTGAGACCCTTCCTATGGCCTGAGATGTCATATGCAACTCCTTCCCATTCCAATCCTGAGACCCTTCCTATAGCATTAGATGTGATATCGCAATGCTTCTAATACCAAACCTGAGACCCTTCCTATAACATGAGATGGGATATCCAACTCCTTCCAAATCCAATCCTGATACCCTTCCGATAGCATGAGATGTGATATCCCAATGCTTCTACAAAACCTGAGACCCATACCATGGCATGAGATGTGATATCAAACTCCTTCCCATTCCAATCCTGACACCCTTCCTATAGCTTGAGATGTGATATCCAACTCCTTCCCATTCCAATTCTGAGACCCGTCCTATACCATGGGACTTGATATCTCAATGCTTCTAATACCACACCTGAGACCGGTCCTATAACATGAGATGTGATATCCAAATCCTTCCCCTTCCAAACCATAGACCCTTCCTTTATCATGAGATGTGATATCCAAGTAGTTCCCATTCCAATCCTGAGACCCTTCCTATAGCATGAGATGTGATATCTCAATGCTTCCAATACCAAACCTGAGACCCTTCCTATGGCATGAGATGTCAAATACAACTCCTTCCGATTCCAATCCTGAGACCCTTCCTATAGCATGAGATGTGATATCTCAATGCTTCTAATAATAAACCTGAGATCCTTCCTATAACATGAGATGTGATATCCAACTCCTTCCCATTCCAAACCTGAGACCCTTCCGATTGCATGAGATGTGATATCAAACTCCTTCCCATTCCAATCCTGAGATAGCTTGAGATGTGATATCCAACTCCTTCCCATTCCAATCCTGAGACCCTTCCTATACCATGAGATGTGATATCTCAATGCTTCTAATACCAAACCTGACACCCGTCCTAAAACATGAGATGTGAGATCCAAATCCTTCCCTTTCCAAACCTGAGATCTTTCCTTTAGCATGAGATGTGATATCCAACTCCTTCCCATTCCAATCCTGAGACCCTTCCTATAGCATGATATGTGATATCACAATTCTTTTAATACCAAACCTGAGATCCTTCCTATAACATGAGATGTGTATCCAACTCCTTCCCATTCCAAACCTGAGACCCTTCCTATAACCTGAGATGTGATATCTTAATGCTTCTAAAACCAAACCTGAGAACCATCCAATAACATATGTGAAATCCAAATCCTTCCCTTTCCAAATCTGAGACCCTTCCGATAGCATTACATGTGATATCTCAATGCTTCTAAAACCAAACATGAGAACCATCCTATAACATGAGATGTGAAATCCAAATCCTTCCCTTTCCAAACCTGAGACCCTCCCTATAGCATGGGATGTGATATCTAAGTCCTTCCCATTCCTATCCTGAGACCCTTCCGATAGCAGAGATGTGATATCTCAATGCTTGGACCAAACCTGAGACCCTTCCTATGACATGAGATGTGATATCCAACTCCTTCCCATTCCAATCCTGAGACCCTTCCTATAGCATGAGATGTGATATTTCAAAGCTTCTAATACCAAACCTGGGACCCGTCCTATAACATGAGATATGATATCCAAATCCTTCCCCTTCCAAACCTGAGACCCTTCCTTTAGCATGAGATGTGATATCCAAATCCTTCCCATTCCAATCCTGAAACCCTTCCTATAGCATGAGATGTGATATCTCAATGTTTCTAATAAAAAACTTGAGACTCTTCCTATAGCAAGAGATGTGATATCCAAATCATTCCCATTCCAATCCTGAGACCCTTCCTATAACATGAGATGTGATATCTCAATGCCTCTAATACCAAACCTGAGATTCTTCCTATAACATGAGATGTGATATCTCAATGCTTCTAATACCAAACCTGAGACCCTCCCTTTAGCATGAGATGTGATATCCGACTCCTTCCCATTCCAATCCTGAGACCCTTCTGATAGCATGAGATGTGATATCTCAATGCCTCTAATACCAAACCAGAGATTCTTCCTATAACATGAGATGTGATATCTCAATGCTTCTAATACCAAACTTGAGACCCTCCCTTTAGCATGAGATGTGATATCCGACTCCTTCCCATTCCAATCCTGAGACCCTTCTGATAGCATGAGATGTGATATCTCAATGCCTTTAACACCAAACCTGAGACCCTTCCTATAACATAAGATGGGATATCCAACTCCTTCCCATTCCAATCCTGAGACCCTTCCGATAGCAGAGATGTGATATCTCAATGCTTATACCAAACCTGAGACCCTTCCTGTGGCATGAGATGTCATATCCAACTCCTTCCCATTCCAATCCTGAGACCCTTCCTATAGCATGATATGTGATATCACAATTTTTCTAATACCAAACCTGAGATCCTTCCTATAACATGAGATGTGTATCCAACTCCTTCCCATTCCAAAACCTGAGACCCTTCCTATAGCATGAGATGTGATATCTTAATGCTTCTAAAACCAAACCTGAGAACCATCCAATAACATATGTGAAATCCAAATCCTTCCCTTTCCAAACCTGAGACCCTTACGATAGCATTAGATGTGATATCTCAATGCTTCTAAAACCAAACATGAGAACCATCCTATAACATGAGATGTGAAATCCAAATCCTTCCCTTTCCAAACCTGAGACCCTTCCTATAGCTTGAGATGTGATATCAAACTCCTTCCCATTCCAATCCTGTGATAGCGTTGAGATGTGATATCCAACTCCTTCCCATTCCAATCCTGAGACCCTTCCTATACCATGAGATGTGATATCTCAATGCTTCTAATACCAAACCTGAAACCCGTCCTAAAACATGAGATGTGAGATCCAAATCCTTCCCCTTCCAAACCTGAGAACCTTCCTATAGCTTGAGATGTGATATCAAACTCCTTCCCATTCCAATCCTGAGATAGCTTGAGATGTGATATCCAACTCCTTCCCATTCCTATCCTGAGACCCTTCCGATAGCAGAGATGTGATATCTCAATGCTTGTACCAAACCTGAGACCCTTCCTATGGCATGAGATGTGATATCCAACTCCTTCCCATTCCAATCCTGAGACCCTTCCTATAGCATGAGATGTGATATCTCAATGCTTCTATCAAACCTGAGTCCCTTCCTTTAGCATGAGATGTGATATCCAACTCCTTCCCATTCCAATCCTGAGACCCTTCCTATAGCATGAGATGTGATATCTCAAAGCTTCTAATACCAAACCTGGGACCCGTCCTATAACATGAGATATGATATCCAAATCCGTCCCCTTCCAAACCTGAGACCCTTCCTTTAGCATGAGATGTGATATCCAAATCCTTCCCATTCCAATCCTGAAACCCTTCCTATAGCATGAGATGTGATATCTCAATGTTTCTAATAAAAAACCTGAGACCCTTCCTATAGCAAGAGATGTGATATCCAAATCCTTCCCATTCCAATCCTGAGACCCTTCCTATAACATGAGATGTGATATCCAACTCCTTCCCCTTCCAACCTGAGAACCTTCCTATAGCATGAGAAGGGATATCCAACTCCTTCCCATTCCAATCCTGAGACCTTCCTATAGCATGAGATGTGATATCTCAAAGCTTCTAATACCAAACCTGCAACCCGTCCTATAACATGAGATATGATATCCAAATCCTTCCCCTTCCAAACCAGAGACCCTTCCTTTAGCATGAGATGTGATATACAAATCCTTCCCATTCCAATCCTGAAACCCTTCCTATAGCATGAGATGTGATATCTCAATGTTTCTAATAAAAAAACTGAGACCCTTCCTATAGCAAGAGACGTGACATCCAAATCCTTCCCATTCCAATCCTGAGATCCTTCCTATTGGATGAGATGTGATATCCAACTCCTTCCCATTCCAATACTGAGATACTTCCTATACCATGAGATGTGATATCTCAATGCTTCTACCAAAACTGAGACCCTTCCTTTAGCATGAGATGTGATATCCAACTCCTTCCCATTCCAATCCTGAGACCCTTCCTATAGCATGAGATGTGATATCTCAATGCCTCTAAAACCAAACCTGAGATTCTTCCTATAACATGAGATGTGATATCTCAATGCTTCTAATACCAAACCTGAGACCCTCCCTTTAGCATGAGATGTGATATCCGACTCCTTCCCATACCAATCCTGAGACCCTTCTGATAGCATGAGATGTGATATCTCAATGCCTCTAATACCAAACCTGAGATTCTTCCTATAAAATGAGATGTGATATCTCAATGCTTCTAATACCAAACCTGAGACCCTCCCTTTAGCATGAGATGTGATATCCGACTCCTTCCCATTCCAATCCTGAGACCCTTCTGATAGCATGAGATGTGATATCTCAATGCTTCTAATACCAAACCTGAGACACTTCCTATAACATAAGATGGGATATCCAACTCCTTCCCATTCCAATCCTGAGACCCTTCCGATAGCAGAGATGTGATATCTCAATGCTTATACCAAACCTGAGACCCTTCCTGTGGCATGAGATGTCATATACAACTCCTTCCCATTCCAATCCTGAGACCATTCCTATAGCATGAGATGTGATATCCAACTCCTTCCCATTCCAATCCTGAGACCCTTCCTATAGCATGAGATTTGATATCTCAATGCTTCTAACACCAAACCTGAGATCCTTCCGATAGCATGAGATGTGATATCTCAATGCTTCTAATACCAAACCTGAGATCATTCCTATAACACGAGATGTAATATCCAAATCCTTCCCCTTCCAAACCTGAGACCCTCCCTTTAGCATGAGATGTGATATCCAACTCCTTCCCATTCCAATCCTGAGATCCTTCTGATAGCATGAGATGTGATATCTCAATGCCTCTAATACCAAACCTGAGATCCTACCTCTAACATGAAATGTGATATCCAACTCCTTCCCCTTCCAAACCTGAGAGCCTTCCTATAGCATGAGATGTGATATCCAAGTCCTTCCCATTCCAATCCTGAGACCCTTCCTATAGCTTGAGATGTGATATCCAACTCCTCCCCATTCCAATTCTGAGACCCTTCCTATAGCATGAGATGTGATATCTCAATGCTTCTAATACCAAACCTGGGACCCTTCCTATAACATGAGATGGGATATCCAAGTCCTTCCCATTCCAATCCTGAGACCCTTCCTATAGCATGAGATGTGATATCTCAATGCTTCTAATACCAAACCTGAGACCCTTCCTATAACAAGAGATGTGATATCCATGTCCTTCCCATTCCAATCCTGAGACCCGTCCTATACCATGAGATGTGATATCTCAATGCTTCTAATACCAAACCTGAGACCCTTCCTATAATGAGATGGGATATCCAACTCCTTCCCATTCCAATCCTGAGACCCTTCCAATAGCAGAGATGTGATATCTCAATGCTTATACCAAACCTGAGACCCTTCCTATGGCATGAAATGTCATATACAACTCCTTCCGATTCCAGACCTGAGACCCTTCCTATAGCATGAGATGTGATATCCAACTCCTTCTCATTCCAATCCTGAGACCCTTCCTATAGCTTGAGATGTGATATCCAACTCCTTCCCATTCCAATCCTGAGACCCTTCCTATAGCATGAGATGTGATATCTCAATGCTTCTAATACCAAACCTGAGATCCTTCCTATAACATGAGATGTGATATCCAAATCCTTCCACTTCCAAACCTGAGACCCTCCCTTTAGCATGAGATGTGATATCCGACTCCTTCCCATTCCAATCCTGAGACCCTTCTGATAGCATGAGATGTGATATCTCAATGCCTATAATACCAAACCTGAGATCCTTCCGATAGCATGAGATGTGATATCTCAATGCTTCTAATACCAAACCTGAGATCCTTCCTATAACATGAAATGTGATATCCAAATCCTTCCAAATCCAATCCTGATACCCTTCCGATAGCATGAGATGTGATATCCCAATGCTTCTACAAAACCTGAGACCCATACATGGCATGAGATGTGATATCAAACTCCTTTCCATTCCAATCCTGAGACACTTCCTATAGCATGAGATGTGATATCTCAATGCTTCTAATACCAAACCTGAGACTCTTCCTATACCATGAGATGGGATATCCAACTCCTTCCCATTCCAATCCTGAGACCCTTCCGATAGCAGAGATGTGATATCTCAATGCTTATACCAAACCTGAGACCCTTCCTATGGCATGAGATGTCATATACAACTCCTTCCCATTCCAATCCTGAGACCCTTCCTATAGCGTGAGATGTGATATCTCAATGCTTATACCAAACTTGAGACCCATACATGGCATGAGATGTGATATCAAACTCCTTCCCATTCCAATCCTGAGACCATTCCTATAGCATGAGATGTGATATCTCAATGCTTCTAATACCAAACCTGAGACTCTTCCTATAACATGAGATGGGATATCCAACTCCTTCCCATTCCAATCCTGAGACCCTTCCGATAGCAGAGATGTGATATCTCAATGCTTATACCAAACCTGAGACCCTTCCTATGGCATGAGATGTCATATACAACTCCTTCCCATTCCAATCCTGAGACCCTTCCTATAGCATGAGATGTGATATCTCAATGCTTATACCAAACCTGAGACCCTTCCTATAGCATGAGATGTGATATCCAACTCCTTCCCATTTCAATCCTGAGACCCTTCCTATAGCATGAGATGTGATGTCTCAATGCTTCTAATACCAAACCTGAGATCCTTCCTATAACATCAGATGTGATATCCAACTCCTTCCCATTCTAATCCTGAGACCCTTCCTATAGCATGAGATGTGATATCTCAATGTTTATACCAAACCTGAGACCCTTCCTATAGCATGAGATGTGATATCCAACTCCTTCCCATTCCAATCCTGAGACCCTTCCTATAGCATGAGATGTGATATCTCAATGCCTCTAATACCAAATCTGAGATCCTTCCTCTAACATGAAATGTGATATCCAACTCCTTCCCTTTCCAAACCTGAGAGCCTACCTATAGCATGAGATGTGATATCCAAGACCTTCCCATTCCAATCCTTAGACCCTTCCTACAGCATACAATATGATATCTCAATGATTCTAATAACAAACCTGAGACCCGTCCTATAACATGAGATGTGATATCCAACTCCTTCCCATTCCAATCCTGAGACACTTCCGATAGCAGAGATGTGATATCTCAATGCTTATTCCAAACCTGAGACCCTTCCTATAGCATGAGATGTGATATCCAACTCCTTCCCGTTCCAAACCTGAGACCCTTCCTATAGCATATGTGATATCCAACTCCTTCCCATTCCAAACATGAGACCCTTCCTATAGCATGAGATGTGATATCCAACTCCTTCCCAATCCAATCCTGAGACCCTTCCTATAGCATGAGATGTGATATCTCAATGTCTCTAATACCAAACCTGAGATCCTTCCTCTAACATGAAATGTGATATCCAACTCCTTCCCTTTCCAAACCTGAGAGCCTACCTATAGCATGAGATGTGATATCCAACTCCTTCCCATCCCAATCCTGAGACACTTCCGATTGCAGAGATGTGATATCTCAATGCTTCTAATACCAAACCTGAGACCCTTCCTATAACAAGAGATGTGATATCCATGTCCTTCCCATTCCAATCCTGAGACCCGTCCTATACCATGAGATGTGATATCTCAATGCTTCTAATACCAAACCTGAGACCCTTCCTATAATGAGATGGGATATCCAACTCCTTCCCATTCCAATCCTGAGACCCTTCCAATAGCAGAGATGTGATATCTCAATGCTTATACCAAACCTGAGACCCTTCCTATGGCATGAAATGTCATATACAACTCCTTCCGATTCCAGACCTGAGACCCTTCCTATAGCATGAGATGTGATATCCAACTCCTTCTCATTCCAATCCTGAGACCCTTCCTATAGCTTGAGATGTGATATCCAACTCCTTCCCATTCCAATCCTGAGACCCTTCCTATAGCATGAGATCGATATCTCAATGCTTCTAATACCAAACCTGAGATCCTTCCTATAACATGAGATGTGATATCCAAATCCTTCCACTTCCAAAACTGAGACCCTCCCTTTAGCATGAGATGTGATATCCGACTCCTTCCCATTCCAATCCTGAGACCCTTCTGATAGCATGAGATGTGATATCTCAATGCCTATAATACCAAACCTGAGATCCTTCCGATAGCATGAGATGTGATATCTCAATGCTTCTAATACCAAACCTGAGATCCTTCCTATAACATGAAATGTGATATCCAAATCCTTCCAAATCCAATCCTGATACCCTTCCGATAGCATGAGATGTGATATCCCAATGCTTCTACAAAACCTGAGACCCATACATGGCATGAGATGTGATATCAAACTCCTTTCCATTCCAATCCTGAGACACTTCCTATAGCATGAGATGTGATATCTCAATGCTTCTAATACCAAACCTGAGACTCTTCCTATACCATGAGATGGGATATCCAACTCCTTCCCATTCCAATCCTGAGACCCTTCCGATAGCAGAGATGTGATATCTCAATGCTTATACCAAACCTGAGACCCTTCCTATGGCATGAGATGTCATATACAACTCCTTCCCATTCCAATCCTGAGACCCTTCCTTTAGCGTGAGATGTGATATCTCAATGCTTATACCAAACTTGAGACCCATACATGGCATGAGATGTGATATCAAACTCCTTCCCATTCCAATCCTGAGACCATTCCTATAGCATGAGATGTGATATCTCAATGCTTCTAATACCAAACCTGAGACTCTTCCTATAACATGAGATGGGATATCCAACTCCTTCCCATTCCAATCCTGAGACCCTTCCGATAGCAGAGATGTGATATCTCAATGCTTATACCAAACCTGAGACCCTTCCTATGGCATGAGATGTCATATACAACTCCTTCCCATTCCAATCCTGAGACCCTTCCTATAGCATGAGATGTGATATCTCAATGCTTATACCAAACCTGAGACCCTTCCTATAGCATGAGATGTGATATCCAACTCCTTCCCATTTCAATCCTGAGACCCTTCCTATAGCATGAGATGTGATGTCTCAATGCTTCTAATACCAAACCTGAGATCCTTCCTATAACATCAGATGTGATATCCAACTCCTTCCCATTCTAATCCTGAGACCCTTCCTATAGCATGAGATGTGATATCTCAATGTTTATACCAAACCTGAGACCCTTCCTATAGCATGAGATGTGATATCCAACTCCTTCCCATTCCAATCCTGAGACCCTTCCTATAGCATGAGATGTGATATCTCAATGCCTCTAATACCAAATCTGAGATCCTTCCTCTAACATGAAATGTGATATCCAACTCCTTCCCTTTCCAAACCTGAGAGCCTACCTATAGCATGAGATGTGATATCCAAGACCTTCCCATTCCAATCCTTAGACCCTTCCTACAGCATACAATATGATATCTCAATGATTCTAATAACAAACCTGAGACCCGTCCTATAACATGAGATGTGATATCCAACTCCTTCCCATTCCAATCCTGAGACACTTCCGATAGCAGAGATGTGATAGCTCAATGCTTATTCCAAACCTGAGACCCTTCCTATAGCATGAGATGTGATATCCAACTCCTTCCCGTTCCAAACCTGAGACCCTTCCTATAGCATATGTGATATCCAACTCCTTCCCATTCCAAACATGAGACCCTTCCTATAGCATGAGATGTGATATCCAACTCCTTCCCAATCCAATCCTGAGACCCTTCCTATAGCATGAGATGTGATATCTCAATGTCTCTAATACCAAACCTGAGATCCTTCCTCTAACATGAAATGTGATAACCAACTCCTTCCCTTTCCAAACCTGAGAGCCTACCTATAGCATGAGATGTGATATCCAACTCCTTCCCATCCCAATCCTGAGACACTTCCGATTGCAGAGATGTGATATCTCAATGCTTATACCAAACCTGAGACTCTTCCTATAACATGAGATGTGATATCCAACTCCTTCCCGTTCCAAACCTGAGACCCTTCCTATAGCATAAGATGTGATATCCAACTCCTTCCCATTCCAATCCTGAGACCCTTCCGATAGCATGAGATGTGATATCTCAATGCTTCTAATACCAAACCTGAGATCCTTCTTATAACATGTGATGTGATATCCAAATCCTTCCCCTTCCAAACCTGAGACCCTCCCTTTAGCATGAAATGTGATATCCAACTCCTTCCCATTCCAATCCTGAGACCCTTATGATAGCATGAGATGTGATATCTCAATGCCTCTAATACCAAACCTGAGATACTTCCGATAGCATGAGATGTGATATCTCAATGCTTCTAATACCAAACCTGAGATCCTTCCTATAACATGAGATGTGATATCCAAATCCTTCCCCTTCCAAACCTGAGACCCTCCCTTTAGCATGAGATGTGATATCCAACTCCTTCCCATTCCAATCCTGAGACCCTTCTGATAGCATGAGATGTGATATCTCAATGCCTCTAATACCAAACCTGAGATCCTACCTCTAACATGAAATATGATATCCAACTCCTTCCCTTTCCAAACCTGAGATCCTGCCTATAGCATGAGATGTGATATCCAAGTCCTTCCCATTCCAATCCTGAGACCCTTCCTATAGCATGAGATGTGATATCTCAATGCTTATACCAAACCTGAGACCCTTCCTATGGCATGAGATGCCATATACAACTCCTTCCCATTCCAATCCTGAGACCCTGCTTATAGCATGAGATGTGATATCTCAATGCTTCTAATACCAAACCTGAGATCTTTCCTATAACATGAGATGTGATATCCAACTCCTTCCCATTCCAATCCCGAGACCATTCCTATAGCATGAGATGTGATATCTCAATGCTTATACCAAACCTGAGACCCTTCCTATAGCTTGAGATGTGATATCCAACTCCTTCCCATTCCAATCCTGAGACCCTTCCTATAGCATGAGATGTGATATCTCAATGCCTCTAATACCAAACCTGAGATCCTTCCTCTAACATGAAATGTGATATCCAACTTCTTCCCCTTCCAAACCTGAGAGCCTTCCTATAGCATGAGATATGATATCCAACTCCTTCCCATTCCAACCTGAGACCCTTCCTATAGCATGAGATGGGATATCCAACTCCTTCCAAATCCAATCCTGATACCCTTCCGATAGCATGAGATGTGATATCCCAATGCTTCTACCAAACCTGAGACCCATACTATGGCATGAGATGTGATATCAAACTCCTTCCCATTCCAACCTGAGACCCTTCCTATAGCATGAGATGGGATATCCAACTCCTTCCAAATCCAATCCTGAAATCCTTCCGATAGCATGAGATGTGATATCCCAATGCTTCTACCAAACCTGAGACCCATACTATGGCATGAGATGTGATATCCAACTCCTTCCCATTCCAATTCTGAGACTCTTCTGATAGCATGAGATGTGATATCTCAATGCCTCTAATACCAAACCTGAGAGCCTTCCTATAGCATGAGATGTGATATCCAAGTCCTTCCCATTCCAATCCTGAGATCCTTCCTATAACATGAGATGTGATATCCAACTCCTTCCCATTCCAACCTGAGACCCTTCCTATAGCATGAGATGGGATATCCAACTCCTTCCAAATCCAATCCTGATACCCTTCCGTGATATCCCAATGCTTCTACCAAACCTGAGACCCATACTATGGCATGAGATGTGATATCAAACTCCTTCCCATTCCAATCCTGAGACCCTTCCTATAGCTTGAGATGTGATATCCAACTCCTTCCCATTCCAATTCTGAGACCCTTCCTATACAATGAGACTTGATATCTCAATGCTTCTAATACCAAACCTGAGACCCGTCCTATAACATGAGATGTGATATCCAAATCCTTCCCCTTCCAAACCTTAGACCCTTCCTTTATCATGAGATGTGATATCCAACTCCTTCCCATTCCAATCCTGAGACTATTCCGATATCATGAGATGTGATATCTCAATGCTTCTAATATCAAACTTGAGACCCTCCCTATAGCATGAGATGTGATATCCAAGTCCTTCCCATTCCAATCCTGAGACCCTTCCTATAGCATGAGATGTGATATCTCAATGCTTCTAATACCAAACCTGAGACCCTTCCTATAACATGAGATGGGAATATCCAACTCCTTCCCATTCCAATCCTGAGACCCTTTCGATAGCAGAGATGTGATATCTCAATGCTTATACCAAACCTGAGATCCTTCCTATAACATGAGATGTGATATCCAACTCCTTCCCATTCCAATCCTGAGACACTTCCTATAGCATGAGATGTGATATCTCACTGCTTATACCAAACCTGAGACCCTTCCTATAGCATGAGATGTGATATCCAACTCCTTCCCATTCCAACCCTGAGACCCTTCCTATAGCATGAGATGTGATATCTCAATGCTTCTAATATCAAACTTGAGACCCTCCCTATAGCATGAGATGTGATACCCAAGTCCTTCCCATTCCAATCCTGAGACCCTTCCTACAGCATGCGATGTGATGTCTCAATGCTTCTAATACCAAACCTGAGACTCTTCCTATAACATGAGATGGGATATCCAACTCCTTCCCATTCCAATCCTGAGACCCTTCCGATAGCAGAGATGTGATATCTCAATGCTTATACCAAACCTAAGACCCTTCCTATGGCATGAGATGTCATATACAACACCTTCCCATTCCAATCCTGAGACCCTTCCGATAGCAGAGATGTGATATCTCAATGCTTATACCAAACCTAAGACCCTTCCTATGGCATGAGATGTGTTATCCAACTCCTTCCCATTCCAATCCTGAGACCCTTCCTATAGCATGAGATGTGATGTCTCAATGCTTCTAATACCAATCCTGAGATCCTTCCTATAACATGAGATGTGATATCCAACTCCTTCCCATTCCAATCCCGAGACCCTTCCTATAGCATGAGATGTGATATCTCAATGCTTATACCAAACCTGAGACCCTTCATATAGCATGAGATGTGATATCCAACTCCTTCCCATTCCAATCCTGAGACTCTTCCTATAGCATGAGATGTGATATCTCAATGCCTCTAATACCAAACCTGAGATCCTTCCTCTAACATGAAATGTGATATCCAACTCCTTCCCTTTCCAAACCTGAGACCCTGCCTATAGCATGAGATGTGATATCCAAGTCCTTCCCATTCCAATCCTGAGACCCTTCCTATAGCATGTGATGTGATATCTCAATGCTTATACCAAACCTGAGACCCTTCCTATGGCATGAGATGTCATATACAACTCCTTCCCATTCCAATCCTGAGACCCTTCCTATAGCATGAGATGTGACATCTCAATGCTTATACCAAACCTGAGACCCTTCCTATAGCATGAGATGTGATATCCAACTTCTTCCCATTCCAATCCTGAGACCCTTCCTATAACATGAGATGTGATATCTCAATGCTTATACCAAACCTGAGATCCTTCCTATAACATGAGATGTGATATCCAACTCCTTCCCATTCCAATCCTGAGACACTTCCTATAGCATGAGATGTGATATCTCACTGCTTATACCAAACCTGAGACCCTTCCTATAGCATGAGATGTGATATCCAACTCCTTCCCATTCCAATCCTGAGACCCTTCCTATAGCATGAGATGTGATATCTCAATGCTTCTAATATCAAACTTGAGACCCTCCCTATAGCATGAGATGTGATACCCAAGTCCTTCCCATTCCAATCCTGAGACCCTTCCTACAGCATGCGATGTGATGTCTCAATGCTTCTAATACCAAACCTGAGACTCTTCCTATAACATGAGATGGGATATCCAACTCCTTCCCATTCCAATCCTGAGACCCTTCCGATAGCAGTGATGTGATATCTCAATGCTTATACCAAACCTAAGACCCTTCCTATGGCATGAGATGTCATATACAACTCCTTCCCATTCCAATCCTGAGACCCTTCCGATAGCAGAGATGTGATATCTCAATGCTTATACCAAACCTAAGACCCTTCCTATGGCATGAGATGTGTTATCCAACTCCTTCCCATTCCAATCCTGAGACCCTTCCTATAGCATGAGATGTGATGTCTCAATGCTTCTAATACCAATCCTGAGATCCTTCCTATAACATGAGATGTGATATCCAACTCCTTCCCATTCCAATCCCGAGACACTTCCTATAGCATGAGATGTGATATCTCAATGCTTATACCAAACCTGAGACCCTTCCTATAGCATGAGATGTGATATCCAACTCCTTCCCATTCCAATCCTGAGACTCTTCCTATAGCATGAGATGTGATATCTCAATGCCTCTAATACCAAACCTGAGATCCTTCCTCTAACATGAAATGTGATATCCAACTCCTTCCCTTTCCAAACCTGAGAGCCTACCTATACCATGAGATGTGATATCCAAGTCCTTCCCATTCCAATCCTTAGACCCTTCCTACAGCATGCAATATGATATCTCAATGATTCTAATAACAAACCTGAGACCCGTCCTATAACATGAGATGTGATATCCAACTCCTTCCCGGTCCAAACCTGAGACCCTTCCTATAGCATATGTGATATCCAACTCCTTCCCATTCCAAACATGAGACCCTTCCTATAGCAAGAGTGTAATATCCAACTCCTTCCCATTCCAATCCTGAGACCATTCCTATGGCATGAGATGTGATATCTCAATGCTTCTAATACCAAACCTGGGATCCTTCCTATGACATGAGATGTGATATCCAATTCCTCCCCATTCCAAACCTGAGAACCTTCCTACAGCATGCGATGTAATATCTCAATGCTTCTAATACCAAACCCGAGACCAGTCCTATAACATGAGATTGGATATCCAACTCCTTCCCCTTCCAAACCTGAGACTCTTCCTATAGCATGAGATGTGATATCCAACTTCTTCCCATTCCAATCCTGAGACCCTTCCTATAACATGAGATGTGATGTCTCAATGCTTCTAATACCAAACCTGAGATCTTTCCTATAACATCAGATGTGATATCCAACTCCTTCCCATTCTAATCCTGAGACCCTTCCTATAGCATGAGATGTGATATCTCAATGTTTATACCAAACCTGAGACCCTTCCTATAGCATGAGATGTGATATCCAACTCCTTCCCATTCCAATCCTGAGACCCTTCCTATAGCATGAGATGTGATATCTCAATGCCTCTAATACCAAATCTGAGATCCTTCCTCTAACATGAAATGTGATATCCAACTCCTTCCCTTTCCAAACCTGAGAGCCTACCTATAGCATGAGATGTGATATCCAAGACCTTCCCATTCCAATCCTTAGACCCTTCCTACAGCATACAATATGATATCTCAATGATTCTAATAACAAACCTGAGACCCGTCCTATAACATGAGATGTGATATCCAACTCCTTCCCATTCCAATCCTGAGACACTTCCGATAGCAGAGATGTGATATCTCAATGCTTATTCCAAACCTGAGACCCTTCCTATAGCATGAGATGTGATATCCAACTCCTTCCCGTTCCAAACCTGAGACCCTTCCTATAGCATATGTGATATCCAACTCCTTCCCATTCCAAACATGAGACCCTTCCTATAGCATGAGATGTGATATCCAACTCCTTCCCAATCCAATCCTGAGACCCTTCCTATAGCATGAGATGTGATATCTCAATGTCTCTAATACCAAACCTGAGATCCTTCCTCTAACATGAAATGTGATAACCAACTCCTTCCCTTTCCAAACCTGAGAGCCTACCTATAGCATGAGATGTGATATCCAACTCCTTCCCATCCCAATCCTGAGACACTTCCGATTGCAGAGATGTGATATCTCAATGCTTATACCAAACCTGAGACTCTTCCTATAACATGAGATGTGATATCCAACTCCTTCCCGTTCCAAACCTGAGACCCTTCCTATAGCATAAGATGTGATATCCAACTCCTTCCCATTCCAATCCTGAGACCCTTCCGATAGCATGAGATGTGATATCTCAATGCTTCTAATACCAAACCTGAGATCCTTCTTATAACATGTGATGTGATATCCAAATCCTTCCCCTTCCAAACCTGAGACCCTCCCTTTAGCATGAAATGTGATATCCAACTCCTTCCCATTCCAATCCTGAGACCCTTATGATAGCATGAGATGTGATATCTCAATGCCTCTAATACCAAACCTGAGATACTTCCGATAGCATGAGATGTGATATCTCAATGCTTCTAATACCAAACCTGAGATCCTTCCTATAACATGAGATGTGATATCCAAATCCTTCCCCTTCCAAACCTGAGACCCTCCCTTTAGCATGAGATGTGATATCCAACTCCTTCCCATTCCAATCCTGAGACCCTTCTGATAGCATGAGATGTGATATCTCAATGCCTCTAATACCAAACCTGAGATCCTACCTCTAACATGAAATATGATATCCAACTCCTTCCCTTTCCAAACCTGAGATCCTGCCTATAGCATGAGATGTGATATCCAAGTCCTTCCCATTCCAATCCTGAGACCCTTCCTATAGCATGAGATGTGATATCTCAATGCTTATACCAAACCTGAGACCCTTCCTATGGCATGAGATGCCATATACAACTCCTTCCCATTCCAATCCTGAGACCCTGCTTATAGCATGAGATGTGATATCTCAATGCTTCTAATACCAAACCTGAGATCTTTCCTATAACATGAGATGTGATATCCAACTCCTTCCCATTCCAATCCCGAGACCATTCCTATAGCATGAGATGTGATATCTCAATGCTTATACCAAACCTGAGACCCTTCCTATAGCTTGAGATGTGATATCCAACTCCTTCCCATTCCAATCCTGAGACCCTTCCTATAGCATGAGATGTGATATCTCAATGCCTCTAATACCAAACCTGAGATCCTTCCTCTAACATGAAATGTGATATCCAACTTCTTCCCCTTCCAAACCTGAGAGCCTTCCTATAGCATGAGATATGATATCCAACTCCTTCCCATTCCAACCTGAGACCCTTCCTATAGCATGAGATGGGATATCCAACTCCTTCCAAATCCAATCCTGATACCCTTCCGATAGCATGAGATGTGATATCCCAATGCTTCTACCAAACCTGAGACCCATACTATGGCATGAGATGTGATATCAAACTCCTTCCCATTCCAACCTGAGACCCTTCCTATAGCATGAGATGGGATATCCAACTCCTTCCAAATCCAATCCTGAAATCCTTCCGATAGCATGAGATGTGATATCCCAATGCTTCTACCAAACCTGAGACCCATACTATGGCATGAGATGTGATATCCAACTCCTTCCCATTCCAATTCTGAGACTCTTCTGATAGCATGAGATGTGATATCTCAATGCCTCTAATACCAAACCTGAGAGCCTTCCTATAGCATGAGATGTGATATCCAAGTCCTTCCCATTCCAATCCTGAGATCCTTCCTATAACATGAGATGTGATATCCAACTCCTTCCCATTCCAACCTGAGACCCTTCCTATAGCATGAGATGGGATATCCAACTCCTTCCAAATCCAATCCTGATACCCTTCCGATAGCATGAGATGTGATATCCCAATGCTTCTACCAAACCTGAGACCCATACTATGGCATGAGATGTGATATCAAACTCCTTCCCATTCCAATCCTGAGACCCTTCCTATAGCTTGAGATGTGATATCCAACTTCTTCCCATTCCAATTCTGAGACCCTTCCTATACAATGAGACTTGATATCTCAATGCTTCTAATACCAAACCTGAGACCCGTCCTATAACATGAGATGTGATATCCAAATCCTTCCCCTTCCAAACCTTAGACCCTTCCTTTATCATGAGATGTGATATCCAACTCCTTCCCATTCCAATCCTGAGACTCTTCCGATATCATGAGATGTGATATCTCAATGCTTCTAATATCAAACTTGAGACCCTCCCTATAGCATGAGATGTGATATCCAAGTCCTTCCCATTCCAATCCTGAGACCCTTCCTATAGCATGAGATGTGATATCTCAATGCTTCTAATACCAAACCTGAGACCCTTCCTATAACATGAGATGGGAATATCCAACTCCTTCCCATTCCAATCCTGAGACCCTTCCGATAGCAGAGATGTGATATCTCAATGCTTATACCAAACCTGAGATCCTTCCTATAACATGAGATGTGATATCCAACTCCTTCCCATTCCAATCCTGAGACACTTCCTATAGCATGAGATGTGATATCTCACTGCTTATACCAAACCTGAGACCCTTCCTATAGCATGAGATGTGATATCCAACTCCTTCCCATTCCAACCCTGAGACCCTTCCTATAGCATGAGATGTGATATCTCAATGCTTCTAATATCAAACTTGAGACCCTCCCTATAGCATGAGATGTGATACCCAAGTCCTTCCCATTCCAATCCTGAGACCCTTCCTACAGCATGCGATGTGATGTCTCAATGCTTCTAATACCAAACCTGAGACTCTTCCTATAACATGAGATGGGATATCCAACTCCTTCCCATTCCAATCCTGAGACCCTTCCGATAGCAGAGATGTGATATCTCAATGCTTATACCAAACCTAAGACCCTTCCTATGGCATGAGATGTCATATACAACACCTTCCCATTCCAATCCTGAGACCCTTCCGATAGCAGAGATGTGATATCTCAATGCTTATACCAAACCTAAGACCCTTCCTATGGCATGAGATGTGTTATCCAACTCCTTCCCATTCCAATCCTGAGACCCTTCCTATAGCATGAGATGTGATGTCTCAATGCTTCTAATACCAATCCTGAGATCCTTCCTATAACATGAGATGTGATATCCAACTCCTTCCCATTCCAATCCCGAGACCCTTCCTATAGCATGAGATGTGATATCTCAATGCTTATACCAAACCTGAGACCCTTCATATAGCATGAGATGTGATATCCAACTCCTTCCCATTCCAATCCTGAGACTCTTCCTATAGCATGAGATGTGATATCTCAATGCCTCTAATACCAAACCTGAGATCCTTCCTCTAACATGAAATGTGATATCCAACTCCTTCCCTTTCCAAACCTGAGACCCTGCCTATAGCATGAGATGTGATATCCAAGTCCTTCCCATTCCAATCCTGAGACCCTTCCTATAGCATGTGATGTGATATCTCAATGCTTATACCAAACCTGAGACCCTTCCTATGGCATGAGATGTCATATACAACTCCTTCCCATTCCAATCCTGAGACCCTTCCTATAGCATGAGATGTGACATCTCAATGCTTATACCAAACCTGAGACCCTTCCTATAGCATGAGATGTGATATCCAACTTCTTCCCATTCCAATCCTGAGACCCTTCCTATAACATGAGATGTGATATCTCAATGCTTATACCAAACCTGAGATCCTTCCTATAACATGAGATGTGATATCCAACTCCTTCCCATTCCAATCCTGAGACACTTCCTATAGCATGAGATGTGATATCTCACTGCTTATACCAAACCTGAGACCCTTCCTATAGCATGAGATGTGATATCCAACTCCTTCCCATTCCAATCCTGAGACCCTTCCTATAGCATGAGATGTGATATCTCAATGCTTCTAATATCAAACTTGAGACCCTCCCTATAGCATGAGATGTGATACCCAAGTCCTTCCCATTCCAATCCTGAGACCCTTCCTACAGCATGCGATGTGATGTCTCAATGCTTCTAATACCAAACCTGAGACTCTTCCTATAACATGAGATGGGATATCCAACTCCTTCCCATTCCAATCCTGAGACCCTTCCGATAGCAGTGATGTGATATCTCAATGCTTATACCAAACCTAAGACCCTTCCTATGGCATGAGATGTCATATACAACTCCTTCCCATTCCAATCCTGAGACCCTTCCGATAGCAGAGATGTGATATCTCAATGCTTATACCAAACCTAAGACCCTTCCTATGGCATGAGATGTGTTATCCAACTCCTTCCCATTCCAATCCTGAGACCCTTCCTATAGCATGAGATGTGATGTCTCAATGCTTCTAATACCAATCCTGAGATCCTTCCTATAACATGAGATGTGATATCCAACTCCTTCCCATTCCAATCCCGAGACCCTTCCTATAGCATGAGATGTGATATCTCAATGCTTATACCAAACCTGAGACCCTTCCTATAGCATGAGATGTGATATCCAACTCCTTCCCATTCCAATCCTGAGACTCTTCCTATAGCATGAGATGTGATATCTCAATGCCTCTAATACCAAACCTGAGATCCTTCCTCTAACATGAAATGTGATATCCAACTCCTTCCCTTTCCAAACCTGAGAGCCTACCTATACCATGAGATGTGATATCCAAGTCCTTCCCATTCCAATCCTTAGACCCTTCCTACAGCATGCAATATGATATCTCAATGATTCTAATAACAAACCTGAGACCCG
Organism: Ambystoma mexicanum; assembly: GCF_040938575.1. Lineage (NCBI taxonomy): Eukaryota > Metazoa > Chordata > Amphibia > Caudata > Ambystomatidae > Ambystoma > Ambystoma mexicanum. Next base: position 348,693,812 of record NC_090936.1, read on the forward strand.
TCCTATAACATGAGATGGGATATCCAACTCCTTCCCATTCCAATCCTGAGACACTTCTGATAGCAGAGATGTGATATCTCAATGCTTATACCAAACCTGAGACCCTTCCTATAACATGAGATGTGATATCCAACTCCTTCCCGGTCCAAACCTGAGACCCTTCCTATAGCATATGTGATATCCAACTCCTTCCCATTCCAAACATGAGACCCTTCCTATAGCAAGAGTGTAATATCCAACTCCTTCCCATTCCAATCCTGAGACCATTCCTATGGCATGAGATGTGATATCTCAATGCTTCTAATACCAAACCTGGGATCCTTCCTATGACATGAGATGTGATATCCAATTCCTCCCCATTCCAAACCTGAGAACCTTCCTACAGCATGCGATGTAATATCTCAATGCTTCTAATACCAAACCCGAGACCAGTCCTATAACATGAGATTGGATATCCAACTCCTTCCCCTTCCAAACCTGAGACTCTTCCTATAGCATGAGATGTGATATCCAACTTCTTCCCATTCCAATCCTGAGACCCTTCCTATAACATGAGATGTGATGTCTCAATGCTTCTAATACCAAACCTGAGATCTTTCCTATAACATGAGATGTGATATCCAACTCCTTCCCATTCCAATCCTGAGACCCTTCCTATAGCATGAGATGTGATATCTCAATGCTTATACCAAACCTGAGACCCTTCCTATAGCTTGAGATGTGATATCCAACTCCTTCCCATTCCAATCCTGAGACTCTTCCTATAGCATGAGATGTGATATCTCAATGCCTCAAATACCAAACCTGAGATCCTTCCTCTAACATGAAATGTGATATCCAACTCCTTCCCTTTCCAAACCTGAGAGCCTACCTATACCATGAGATGTGATATCCAAGTCCTTCCCATTCCAATCCTTAGACCCTTCCTACAGCATGCAATATGATATCTCAATGATTCTAATAACAAACCTGAGACCCGTCCTATAACATGAGATGGGATATCCAACTCCTTCCCATTCCAATCCTGAGACACTTCCGATAGCAGAGATGTGATATCTCAATGCTTATACCAAACCTGAGACCCTTCCTATAACATGAGATGTGATATCCAACTCCTTCCCGGTCCAAACCTGAGACCCTTCCTATAGCATATGTGATATCCAACTCCTTCCCATTCCAAACATGAGACCCTTCCTATAGCAAGAGTGTAATATCCAACTCCTTCCCATTCCAATCCTGAGACCATTCCTATAGCATGAGATGTGATATCTCAATGCTTCTAATACCAAACCTGGGATCCTTCCTATGACATGAGATGTGATATCCAATTCCTCCCCATTCCAAACCTGAGAACCTTCCTACAGCATGCGATGTAATATCTCAATGCTTCTAATACCAAACCCGAGACCAGTCCTATAACATGAGATTGGATATCCAACTCCTTCCCCTTCCAAACCTGAGTCTCTTCCTATAGCATGAGATGTGATATCCAACTTCTTCCCATTCCAATCCTGAGACCCTTCCTATAACATGAGATGTGATGTCTCAATGCTTCTAATACCAAACCTGAGATCTTTCCTATAACATGAGATGTGATATCCAACTCCTTCCCATTCCAATCCTGAGACCCTTCCTATAGCATGAGATGTGATATCTCAATGCTTATACCAAACCTGAGACCCTTCCTATAGCTTGAGATGTGATATCCAACTCCTTCCCATTCCAATCCTGAGACCCTTCCTATAGCATGAGATGTGATATCTCAAGGCCTCTAATACCAAACCTGAGATCCTTCCTCTAACATGAAATGTGATATCCAACTCATTCCCCTTCCAAACCTGAGAGCCTTCCTATAACATGAAATGTGATATCCAATTCCTTCCCATTCCAACCTGAGACCCTTCCTATAGCATGAGATGGGATATCCAACTCCTTCCAAATCCAATACTGATACCCTTCCGATAGCATGAGATGTGATATCCCAATGCTTCTACCAAACCTGAGACCCATACTATGGCATGAGATGTGATATCAAACTCCTTCCCATTCCAATCCTGAGACCCTACCTATAGCTTGAGATTTGATATCCAACTCCTTCCCATTCCAATTCTGAGACCCTTCCTATACCATGAGACCTGATATCTCAATGCTTCTAATACCAAACCTGAGACCCGTCCTATAACATGAGATGTGATATCCAAATCCTTCCCCTTCCAAACCTTAGACCCTTCCTTTATCATGAGATGTGATATCCAATTCCTTCCCATTCCAATCCTGAGACCCTTCCGATATCATGAGATTTGTTATCTCAATGCTTCTAATATCAAACTTGAGACCCTCCCTATAACATGAGATGTGACATCCAAGTCCTCCCCATTCCAATCCTGAGACCCTTCCTATAGCATGAGATGTGATATCGCAATGCTTCTAATACCAAACCTGAGACCCTTCCTATAACATGATTTGGGATATCCAACTCCTTCCCATTCCAATCCTGAGACCCTTCCGATAGCAGAGATGTGATATCTCAATGCTTATACCAAACCTGAGACCCTTCCTATGGCCTGAGATGTCATATGCAACTCCTTCCCATTCCAATCCTGAGACCCTTCCTATAGCATTAGATGTGATATCTCAATGCTTATACCAAATCTGAGACCCTTCCTATAGCATGAGATGTGATATCCAACTCCTTCCCATTCCAATCCTGAGACCCTTCTGATAGCATGAGATGTGATATTTCAATGCCTCTAATACCAAACCTGAGATCCTACCTCTAACATGAAATGTGATATCCATCTCCTTCCCGTTCCAAACCTGAGACCCTGCCTATAGCATGAGATGTGATATCCAAGTCCTTTCCATTCCAATCCTGAGACCCTTCCTATAGCATGTGATGTGATATCTCAATGCTTATACCAAACCTGAGACCCTTCCTATGGCATGAGATGTCATATACAACTCCTTCCCATTCCAATCCTGAGACCCTTCCTATAGCATGAGATGTGATATCTCAATGCTTATACCAAACCTGAGATCCTTCATATAACATGAGATGTGATTTCCAAATCCTTCCCCTTCCAAACCTGAGACCCTCCCTTTAGCATGAGATGTGATATCCAACTCCTTCCCATTCCAATCCTGAGACCCATCTGATAGCATGAGATGTGATATTTCAATGCCTCTAATACCAAACCTGAGATCCTACCTCTAACATGAAATGTGATATCCATCTCCTTCCCTTTCCAAACCTGAGACCCTGCCTATAGCATGAGATGTGATATCCAAGTCCTTTCCATTCCAATCCTGAGACCCTTCCTATAGCATGTGATGTGATATCTCAATGCTTATACCAAACCTGAGACCCTTCCTATGGCATGAGATGTCATATACAACTCCTTCCCATTCCAATCCTGAGACCCTTCCTATAGCATGAGATGTGATATCTCAATGCTTATACCAAACCTGAGACCCTTTCTATAGCATGAGAGGTGATATCCAACTTCTTCCCATTCCAATCCTGAGACCCTTCCTATAACATGAGATGTGATGTCGCAATGCTTCCAATACCAAACCTGAGATCTTTCCTATAACATGAGATGTGATATCCAACTCCTTCCCATTCCAATCCTGAGACCCTTCCTATAGCATGAGATGTGATATCACAATGCTTATACCAAACCTGAGACCGTTCCTATAGCTTGAGATGTGATATCCAACTCCTTCCCATTCCAATCCTGAGACCCTACCTATAGCATGAGATGTGATATCTCAAGGCCTCTAATACCAAACCTGAGATCGTTCCTCTAACATGAAATGTGATATCCAACTCCTTCCCCTTCCAAACCTGAGAGCCTTCCTATAACATGAGATGTGACATCCAAGTCCTCCCCATTCCAATCCTGAGACCCTTCCTATAGCATGAGATGTGATATCTCAATGCTTCTAATACCAAACCTGAGACCCTTCCTATAACATGATTTGGGATATCCAACTCCTTCCCATTCCAATCCTGAGACCCTTCCGTTAGCAGAGATGTGATATCTCAATGCTTATACCAAACCTGAGACCCTTCCTATGGCCTGAGATGTCATATGCAACTCCTTCCCATTCCAATCCTGAGACCCTTCCTATAGCATTAGATGTGATATCTCAATGCTTATACCAAATCTGAGACCCTTCCTATAGCATGAGATGTGATATCCAACTTCTTCCCATTCCAATCCCGAGACCCTTCCTATAGCATGAGATGTGATGTCTCAATTCTTCTAATACCAAACCTGAGATCCTTCCTATAACATGAGATGTGATATCCAACTCCTTCCCATTCCAATCCTGAGACCCTTATGATAGCATGAGATGTGATATCTCAATGCCTCTAATACCAAACCTGAGATACTTCTGATAGCATGAGATGTGATATCTCAATGCTTCTAATACCAAACCTGAGATCCTTCCTATAACATGAGATGTGATTTCCAAATCCTTCCACTTCCAAACCTGAGACCCTCCCTTTAGCATGAGATGTGATATCCAACTCCTTCCCATTCCAATCCTGAGACCCTTCTGATAGCATGAGATGTGATATTTCAATGCCTCTAATACCAAACCTGAGATCATACCTCTAACATGAAATGTGATATCCATCTCCTTCCCTTTCCAAACCTGAGACCCTTCCTATGGCATGAGATGTCATATACAACTCCTTCCCATTCCAATCCTGAGACCCTTCCTATAGCATGAGATGTGATATCTCAATGCTTATACCAAACCTGAGATTCTTCCTATAGCATGAGATGTGATATCCAACTTCTTCCCATTCCAATCCTGAGACCCTTCCTATAACATGAGTTGTGATGTCTCAATGCTTCTAATACCAAACCTGAGACCCTTCCTATAACATGAGATGGGATATCCAACTCCTTCCCATTCCAATCCTGAGACCCTTCCGATAGCAGAGATGTGATATCTCAATGCTTTTACCAAACCTGAGACCCTTCCTATGGCCTGAGATGTCATATACAACTCCTTCCCATTCCAATCCTGAGACCCTTCCTATAGCATGAGATGTGATATCTCAATGCTTATACCAAATCTGAGACCCTTCCTATAGCATGAGATGTGATATCTCAATGCTTATACCAAACCTGAGACCCTTCCTATAGCATGAGAGGTGATATCCAACTTCTTCCCATTCCAATCCTGAGACCCTTCCTATAACATGAGATGTGATGTTGCAATGCTTCTAATACCAAACCTGAGATCTTTCCTATAACATGAGATGTGATATCCAACTCCTTCCCATTCCAATCCTGAGACCCTGCCTATAGCATGAGATGTGATATCACAATGCTTATACCAAACCTGAGACCGTTCCTATAGCTTGAGATGTGATATCCAACTCCTTCCCATTCCAATCCTGAGACCCTTCCTATAGCATGAGATGTGATATCTCAAGGCCTCTAATACCAAACCTGAGATCGTTCCTCTAACATGAAATGTGATATCCAACTCCTTCCCCTTCCAAACCTGAGAGCCTTCCTATAACATGAGATGTGACATCCAAGTCCTCCCCATTCCAATCCTGAGACCCTTCCTATAGCATGAGATGTGATATCTCAATGCTTCTAATACCAAACCTGAGACCCTCCCTATAACATGATTTGGGATATCCAACTCCTTCCCATTCCAATCCTGAGACCCTTCCGATAGCAGAGATGTGATATCTCAATGCTTATACCAAACCTGAGACCCTTCCTATGGCCTGAGATGTCATATGCAACTCCTTCCCATTCCAATCCTGAGACCCTTCCTATAGCATTAGATGTGATATCTCAATGCTTATACCAAATCTGAGACCCTTCCTATAGCATGAGATGTGATATCCAACTTCTTCCCATTCCAATCCTGAGACCCTTCCTATAGCATGAGATGTGATGTCTCAATTCTTCTAATACCAAACCTGAGATCCTTCCTATAACATGAGATGTGATATCCAACTCCTTCCCATTCCAATCCTGAGACCCTTATGATAGCATGAGATGTGATATCTCAATGCCTCTAATACCAAACCTGAGATACTTCTGATAGCATGAGATGTGATATCTCAATGCTTCTAATACCAAACCTGAGATCCTTCCTATAACATGAGATGTGATTTCCAAATCCTTCCACTTCCAAACCTGAGACCCTCCCTTTAGCATGAGATGTGATATCCAACTCCTTCCCATTCCAATCCTGAGACCCTTCTGATAGCATGAGATGTGATATTTCAATGCCTCTAATACCAAACCTGAGATCCTACCTCTAACATGAAATGTGATATCCATCTCCTTCCCTTTCCAAACCTGAGACCCTGCCTATAGCATGAGATGTGATATCCAAGTCCTTCCCATTCCAATCCTGAGACCCTTCCTATAGCATGTGATGTGATATCTCAATGCTTATACCAAACCTGAGACCCTTCCTATGGCATGAGATGTCATATACAACTCCTTCCCATTCCAATCCTGAGACCCTTCCTATAGCATGAGATGTGATATCTCAATGCTTATACCAAACCTGAGACCCTTCCTATAGCATGAGATGTGATATCCAACTTCTTCCCGTTCCAATCCTGAGACCCTTCCTATAACATGAGATGTGATGTCTCAATGCTTCTAATACCAAACCTGAGACCCTTCCTATAACATGAGATGGGATATCCAACTCCTTCCCATTCCAATCCTGAGACCCTTCCGATAGCAGAGATGTGATATCTCAATGCTTTTACCAAACCTGAGACCCTTCTTATGGCCTGAGATGTCATATACAACTCCTTCCCATTCCAATCCTGAGACCCTTCCTATAGCATGAGATGTGATATCTCAATGCTTATACCAAATCTGAGACCCTTCCTATAGCATGAGATGTGATATCCAACTCCTTCCCATTCCAATCCTGAGACCCTTCCTATAGCATGAGATGTGATGTCTCAATGCTTCTAATACCAAACCTGAGATCCTTCCTATAACATGAGATGTGATATCCAACTCCTTCCCATTCCAATCCTGAGACCCTTATGATAGCATGAGATGTGATATCTCAATGCCTCAAATACCAAACCTGAGATACTTCCGATAGCATGAGATGTGATATCTCAATGCTTCTAATACCAAACCTGAGATCCTTCCTATAACATGAGATGTGATTTCCAAATCCTTCCCCTTCCAAACCTGAGACCCTCCCTTTAGCATGAGATGTGATATCCAACTCCTTCCCATTCCAATCCTGAGACCCATCTGATAGCATGAGATGTGATATTTCAATGCCTCTAATACCAAACCTGAGATCCTACCTCTAACATGAAATGTGATATCCATCTCCTTCCCTTTCCAAACCTGAGACCCTGCCTATAGCATGAGATGTGATATCCAAGTCCTTTCCATTCCATTCCTGAGACCCTTCCTATAGCATGTGATGTGATATCTCAATGCTTATACCAAACCTGAGACCCTTCCTATGGCCTGAGATGTCATATACAACTCCTTCCCATTCCAATCCTGAGACCCTTCCTATAGCATGAGATGTGATATCTCAATGCTTATACCAAATCTGAGACCCTTCCTATAGCATGAGATGTGATATCCAACTCCTTCCCATTCCAAGCCTGAGACCCTTCCTATAGCATGAGATGTGATGTCTCAATGCTTCTAATACCAAACCTGAGATCCTTCCTATAACATGAGATGTGATATCCAACTCCTTCCCATTCCAATCCTGAGACCCTTATGATAGCATGAGATGTGATATCTCAATGCTTCTAATACCAAACCTGAGATACTTCCGATAGCATGAGATGTGATATCTCAATGCTTCTAATACCAAACCTGAGATCCTTCCTATAACATGAGATGTGATTTCCAAATCCTTCCCCTTCCAAACCTGAGACCCTCCCTTTAGCATGAGATGTGATATCCAACTCCTTCCCATTCCAATCCTGAGACCCATCTGATAGCATGAGATGTGATATTTCAATGCCTCTAATACCAAACCTGAGATCCTACCTCTAACATGAAATGTGATATCCATCTCCTTCCCTTTCCAAACCTGAGACCCTGCCTATAGCATGAGATGTGATATCCAAGTCCTTTCCATTCCAATCCTGAGACCCTTCCTATAGCGTGTGATGTGATATCTCAATGCTTATACCAAACCTGAGACCCTTCCTATGGCATGAGATGTCATATACAACTCCTTCCCATTCCAATCCTGAGACCCTTCCTATAACATGAGATGTGATGTTGCAATGCTTCTAATACCAAACCTGAGATCTTTCCTATAACATGAGATGTGATATCCAACTCCTTCCCATTCCAATCCTGAAACCCTTCCTATAGCATGAGATGTGATATCACAATGCTTATACCAAACCTGAAACCGTTCCTATAGCTTGAGATGTGATATCCAACTCTTTCCCATTCCAATCCCGAGACCCTTCCTATAGCATGAGATGTGATATCTCAAGGCCTCTAATACCAAACCTGAGGTCGTTCCTCTAACATGAAATGTGATATCCAACTCCTTCCCCTTCCAAACCTGAGAGCCTTCCTATAACATGAGATGTGATATCCAACTCCTTCCCATTCCAATCCTGAGACCCATATGATAGCATGAGATGTGATATCTCAATGCCTCTAATACCAAACCTGATATACTTCCGATAGCATGAGATGTGATATCTCAATGCTTCTAATACCAAACCTGAGATCCTTACTATAACATGAGATGTGATTTCCAAATCCTTCCCCTTCCAAACCTGAGACCCTCCCTTTAGCATGAGATGTGATATCCAACTCCTTCCCATTCCAATCCTGAGACCCTTCTGATAGCATGAGATGTGATATTTCAATGCCTCTAATACCAAACCTGAGATCCTGCCTCTAACATGAAATGTGATATCCATCTCCTTCCCTTTCCAAACCTGAGACCCTGCCTATAGCATGAGATGTGATATCCAAGTCCTTTCCATTCCAATCCTGAGACCCTTCCTATAGCATGTGATGTGATATCTCAATGCTTATAACAAACCTGAGACCCTTCCTATGGCATGAGATGTCATATACAACTCCTTCCCATTCCAAACCTGAGACCCTTCCTATAGCATGAGATGTGATATCTCAATGCTTATACCAAACCTGAGACCCTTCCTATAGCATGAGATATGATATCCAACTTCTTCCCATTCCAATCCTGAGACCCTTCCTATAACATGAGATGTGATGTCGCAATGCTTCTAATACCAAACCTGAGATCTTTCCTATAACATGAGATGTGATATCCAACTCCTTCCCATTCCAATCCTGAAACCCTTCCTATAGCATGAGATGTGATATCACAATGCTTATACCAAACCTGAGACCGTTCCTATAGCTTGAGATGTGATATCCAACTCCTTCCCATTCCAATCCTGGGACCCTTCCTATAGCATGAGATGTGATATCTCAAGGCCTCTAATACCAAACCTGAGATCGTTCCTCTAACATGAAATGTGATATCCAACTCCTTCCCCTTCCAAACCTGAGAGCCTTCCTATAGCATGAGATATGATAGCCAAGTCCTTCCAATTCCAATCCTGAGACCCTTCCTATAACATGAAATGTGATATCCAACTCCTTCCCATTCCAACCTGAGACCCTTCCTATAGCATGAGATGGGATATCTCAATGCTTCTAATACCAAACCTGAGACTCTTCCTATAACATGAGATGGGATATCCAACTCATTCCCATTCCAATCCTGAGACCCTTCCGATAGCAGAGATGTGATATCTCAATGCTTATACCAAACCTGAGACCCTTCCTATGGCCTGAGATGTCATATACAACTCCTTCCCATTCCAATCCTGAGACCCTTCCTATAGCATGAGATGTGATATCTCAATGCTTATACCAAATCTGAGACCCTTCCTATAGCATGAGATGTGATATCCAACTCCTTCCCATTCCAATCCTGAGACCCTTCCTATAGCATGAGATGTGATGTCTCAATGCTTCTAATACCAAACCTGAGATCCTTCCTATAACATGAGATGTGATATCCAACTCCTTCCCATTCCAGTCCTGAGACCCTTATGATAGCATGAGATGTGATATCTCAATGCCTCTAATACCAAACCTGAGATACTTCCGATAGCATGAGATGTGATATCTCAATGCTTCTAATACCAAACCTGAGATCCTTCCTATAACATGAGATGTGATTTCCAAATCCTCCCCCTGCCAAACCTGAGACCCTCCCTTTAGCATGAGATGTGATATCCAACTCCTTCCCATTCCAATCCTGAGACCCTTCTGATAGCATGAGATGTGATATCTCAATGCCTCTAATTCCAAACCTGAGATCCTACCTCTAACATGAAATGTGATATCCATCTCCTTCCCTTTCCAAACCTGAGACCCTGCCTATAGCATGAGATGTGATATCCAAGTCCTTCCCATTCCAATCCTGAGACCCTTCCTATAGCATGTGATGTGATATCTCAATGCTTATACCAAACCTGAGACCCTTCCTATGGCATGAGATGTCATATACAACTCCTTCCCATTCCAATCCTGAGACCCTTCCTATAGCATGAGATGTGATATCTCAATGCTTATACCAAACCTGAGACCCTTCCTATAGCATGAGATGTGATATCCAACTTCTTCCCATTCCAATCCTGAGACCCTTCCTATAACATGAGATGTGATGTCTCAATGCTTCTAATACCAAACCTGAGATCTTTCCTATAACATGAGATGTGATATCCAACTCCTTCCCATTCCAATCCTGAGACCCTTCCTATAGCATGAGATGTGATATCACAATGCTTATACCAAACCTGAGACCGTTCCTATAGCTTGAGATGTGATATCCAACTCCTTCCCATTCCAATCCTGAGACCCTTCCTATAGCATGAGATGTGATATCTCAAGGCCTCTAATACCAAACCTGAGATCCTTCCTCTAACATGAAATGTGATATCCAACTCCTTCCCCTTCCAAACCTGAGAGCCTTCCTATAGCATGAGATATGATATCCAAGTCCTTCCCATTCCAATCCTGAGACCCTTCCTATAACATGAAATGTGATATCCTACTCCTTCCCATTCCAACCTGGGACCCTTCCTTTATCATGAGATGGGATATCTCAATGCTTCTAATACCAAACCTGAGACCCTTCCTATAACATGAGATGGGAATATCCAACTCCTTCCCATTCCAATCCTGAGACCCTTCCGATAGCAGAGATGTGATATCTCAATGCTTATACCAAACCTGAGATCCTTCCTATAACATGAGATGTGATATCCAACTCCTTCCCATTCCAATCCTGAGACACTTCCTATAGCATGAGATGTGATATCTCACTGCTTATACCAAACCTGAGACCCTTCCTATAGAATGAGATGTAATATCCAACTCCTTCCCATTCCAATCCTGAGACCCTTCCTATAGCATGAGATGTGATATCTCAATGCTTCTAATATCAAACTTGAGACCGTCCCTATAGCATGAGATGTGATACCCAAGTCCTTCCCATTCCAATCCTGAGACACTTCCTATAGCATGAGATGTGATATCTCAATGCTTCTAATAGCAAACCTGAGACTCTTCCTATAACATGAGATGGGATATCCAACTCCTTCCCATTCCAATCCTGAGACACTTCCAATAGCAGAGATGTGATATCTCAATGCTTATACCAAACCTAAGACCCTTCCTATGGCATGAGATGTGATATCCAACTCCTTCCCATTCCAATCCCGAGACCCTTCCTATAGCATGAGATGTGATATCTCGATGCTTATACCAAATCTGAGACCCTTCCTATAGCATGAGATGTGATATCCAACTCCTTCCCATTCCAATCCTGAGGCCCTTCCTATAGCATGAGATGTGATGTCTCAATGCTTCTAATACCAAACCTGAGATCCTTCCTATAACATGAGATGTGATATCCAACTCCTTCCCATTCCAATCCTGAGACCCTTCCTATAGCATGAGATGTGATTTCTCAATGCTTCTAATACCAAACCTGAGAACCTTCCTACAGCATGCGATGTGATATCTCAATGCTTCTAATACCAAACCTGAGACCAGTCCTATAACATGAGATTGGATATCCAACTCCTTCCCCTTCCAAACCTGAGACCCTTCCTATAGCATGAGATGTGATATCCAACTTCTTCCCATTCCAATCCTGAGATCCTTCCTATAACATGAGATGTGATGTCTCAATGCTTCTAATACCAAGCCTGAGACCCTTCCTAAAGCTTGAGATGTGATATCCAACTCCTTCCCATTCCAATCCTGAGACCCTTCCTATAGCATGATATGTGATATCTCAATGCCTCTAATACCAAACCTGAGATCCTTCCTCTAACATGAAATGTGATATCGAACTCCTTCCCTTTCCAAACCTGAGAGCCTACCTATAGCATGAGATGTGATATCCAAGTCCTTCCCATTCCAATCCTTAGACCCTTCCTACAGCATGCAATATGATATCTCAATGATTCTAATAACAAACCTGAGACCCGTCCTATAACATGAGATGTGATATCTAACTCCTTCCCATTTCAAACCTGAGACCCTTCCTATAACATGAGATGTGATATCCAACTCCTTCCCGTTTCAAACCTGAGACCCTTCCTATAGCATATGTGATATCCAACTCCTTCCCATTCCAAACATGAGACCCTTCCTATAGCAAGAATGTAATATCCAACTCCTTCCCATTCCAATCCTGAGACCATTCCTATAGCATGAGATGTGATATCTCAATGCTTCTTATACCAAACCTGAGATCCTTCCTATGACATGAGATGTGATATCCAATTCCTCCCCATTCCAAACCTGAGAACCTTCCTACAGCATGCGATGTGATATCTCAATGCTTCTAATACCAAACCTGAGACCAGTCCTATAACATGAGATTGGATATCCAACTCCTTCCCCTTCCAAACCTGAGACCCTTCCTATAGCATGAGATGTGATATCCAACTTCTTCCCATTCCAATCCTGAGACCCTTCCTATAACATGAGACGTGATGTCTCAATGCTTCTAATACCAAACCTGAGATCTTTCCTATAACATGAGATGTGATATCCAACTCCTTCCCATTCCAATCCTGAGACCCTTCCTATAGCATGAGATGTGCTATCTCAATGCTTATACCAAACCTGAGACCCTTCCTAAAGCTTGAGATGTGATATCCAACTCCTTCCCATTCCAATCCTGAGACCCTTCCTATAACATGAAATGTGATATCCAACTCCTTCCCATTCCAACCTGAGACCCTTCCTATAGTATGAGATGGGATATCCAACTCCTTCCAAATCCAATACTGATACCCTTCCAATAGCATGAGATGTGATATCCCAATGCTTCTACCAAACCTGAGATCCTTCCTATAACATGAGATGTGATATCCAACTCTTCCCATTCCAATCCTGAGACCCTTCCTATAGCATGAGATGTGATTTCTCAATGCTTCTAATACCAAACCTGAGAACCTTCCTACAGCATGCGATGTGATATCTCAATGCTTCTAATACCAAACCTGAGACCAGTCCTATAACATGAGATTGGATATCCAACTCCTTCCCCTTCCAAACCTGAGACCCTTCCTATAGCATGAGATGTGATATCCAACTTCTTCCCATTCCAATCCTGAGATCCTTCCTATAACATGAGATGTGATGTCTCAATGCTTCTAATACCAAACCTGAGACCCTTCCTAAAGCTTGAGATGTGATATCTAACTCCTTCCCATTCCAATCCTGAGACCCTTCCTATAGCATGATATGTGATATCTCAATGCCTCTAATACCAAACCTGAGATCCTTCCTCTAACATGAAATGTGATATCGAACTCCTTCCCATTCCAATCCTGAGACCCTTCCTATAGCATGAGATGTGATATCTCAATGCTTCTAATATCAAACTTGAGACCATCCCTATAGCATGAGATGTGATACCCAAGTCCTTCCCATTCCAATCCTGAGACACTTCCTATAGCATGAGATGTGATATCTCAATGCTTCTAATAGCAAACCCGAGACTCTTCCTATAACATGAGATGGGATATCCAACTCCTTCCCATTCCAATCCTGAGACACTTCCAATAGCAGAGATGTCATATCTCAATGCTTATACCAAACCTAAGACCCTTCCTATGGCATGAGATGTGATATCCAACTCCTTCCCATTCCAATCCCGAGACCCTTCCTACAGCATGAGATGTGATATCTCGATGCTTATACCAAATCTGAGACCCTTCCTATAGCATGAGATGTGATATCCAACTCCTTCCCATTCCAATCCCGAGGCCCTTCCTATAGCATGAGATGTGATGTCTCAATGCTTCTAATACCAAACCTGAGATCCTTCCTATAACATGAGATGTGATATCCAACTCCTTCCCATTCCAATCCTGAAACCCTTCCTATAGCATGATATGTGATATCTCAATGCCTCTAATACCAAACCTGAGATCCTTCCTCTAACATGAAATGTGATATCGAACTCCTTCCCTTTCCAAACCTGAGAGCCTACCTATAGCATGAGATGTGATATCCAAGTCCTTCCCATTCCAATCCTTAGACCCTTCCTACAGCATGCAATATGATATCTCAATGATTCTAATAACAAACCTGAGACCCGTCCTATAACATGAGATGTGATATCTAACTCCTTCCCATTTCAAACCTGAGACCCTTCCTATAACATGAGATGTGATATCCAACTCCTTCCCGTTTCAAACCTGAGACCCTTCCTATAGCATATGTGATATCCAACTCCTTCCCATTCCAAAAATGAGACCCTTCCTATAGCAAGAATGTAATATCCAACTCCTTCCCATTCCAATCCTGAGACCATTCCTATAGCATGAGATGTGATATCTCAATGCTTCTTATACCAAACCTGAGATCCTTCCTATGACATGAGATGTGATATCCAATTCCTCCCCATTCCAAACCTGAGAACCTTCCTACAGCATGCGATGTGATATCTCAATGCTTCTAATACCAAACCTGAGACCAGTCCTATAACATGAGATTGGATATCCAACTCCTTCCCCTTCCAAACCTGAGACCCTTCCTATAGCATGAGATGTGATATCCAACTTCTTCCCATTCCAATCCTGAGACCCTTCCTATAACATGAGACGTGATGTCTCAATGCTTCTAATACCAAACCTGAGATCTTTCCTATAACATGAGATGTGATATCCAACTCCTTCCCATTCCAATCCTGAGACCCTTCCTATAGCATGAGATGTGCTATCTCAATGCTTATACCAAACCTGAGACCCTTCCTAAAGCTTGAGATGTGATATCCAACTCCTTCCCATTCCAATCCTGAGACCCTTCCTATAACATGAAATGTGATATCCAACTCCTTCCCATTCCAACCTGAGACCCTTCCTATAGTATGAGATGGGATATCCAACTCCTTCCAAATCCAATACTGATACCCTTCCAATAGCATGAGATGTGATATCCCAATGCTTCTACCAAACCTGAGAACCATATTATGGCATGAGATGTGATATCAAACTCCTTCCCATTCCAATCCTGAGACTCTTCCTATAGCTTGAGATGTGATATCCGAAATTTTTCCCATTCCAATTCTGAGACCCTTCCTATACTATGAGACTTGATATCTCAATGCTTCTAATACCAAACCTGAGACCCGTCCTATAACATGAGATGTGATATCCAAATCTTTCCCCTTCCAAACCTTAGACCCTTCCTTTATCATGAGATGTGATATCCAACTCCTTCCCATTCCAATCCTGAGACCCTTCCGATATCATGAGATTTGTTATCTCAATGCTTCTAATATCAAAATTGAGACCCGCCTATAACATGAGATGTGATATCCAAATCTTTCCCCTTCCAAACCTTAGACCCTTCCTTTATCATGAGATGGGATATCCAACTCCTTCCCATTCCAATCCTGAGACCCTTCCGATAGCAGAGATGTGATATCTCAATGCTTATACCAATCCTGAGACCCTTCCCATGGCCTGAGATGTCATATACAACTCCTTCCCAATCCAATCCTGAGACCCTTCCTATAGCATGAGATGTGATATCTCAATGCTTATACCAAATCTGAGACCCTTCCTATAGCATGAGATGTGATATCCAACTCCTTCCCATTCCAATCCTGAGACCCTTCCTATAGCATGAGATGTGATGTCTCAATGCTTCTAATACCAAACCTGAGATCCTTCCTATAACATGAGATGTGATATCCAACTCCTTCCCATTCCAATCCTGAGACCCTTCCTATAGCATGAGATGTGATGTCTCAATGCTTCTAATACCAAACCTGAGAACCTTCCAACAGCATGCGATGTGATATCTCAATGCTTCTAATACCAAACCTGAGACCAGTCCTATAACATGAGATTGGATATCCAACTCCTTCCCCTTCCAAACCTGAGACCCTTCCTATAGCATGAGATGTGATATCCAACTTCTTCCCATTCCAATCCTGAGACCCTTCCTATAACATGAGATGTGATGTCTCAATGCTTCTAATACCAAACCTGAGATCTTTCCTATAACATGAGATGTAATATCCAACTCCTTCCCATTCCAATCCTGAGACCCTTCCTATTGCATGAGATGTGCTATCTCAATGCTTATACCAAACCTGAGACCCTTCCTTAAGCTTGAGATGTGATATCCAACTCCTTCCCATTCCAATCCTGAGACCCTTCCTATAGCATGAGATGTGATATCTCAATGCTTCTAATATCAAACTTGAGACCCTCCCTATAGCATGAAATGTGATACCCAAGTCCTTCCCATTCCAATCCTGAGACACTTCCTATAGCATGAGATGTGATATCTCAATGCTTATACCAAACCTGAGACCCTTCCTATAGCATGAGATGTGATATCCAACTCCTTCCCATTCCAATCCTGAGACCCTTCCTATAGCATGAGATGTGATGTCTCAATGCTTATAATACCAAACCTGAGATCCTTCCTATAACATGAGATGTGATATCCAACTCCTTCCCATTCCAATCCTGAGACACTTCCTATAGCATGAGATGTGATATCTCACTGCTTATACCAAACCTGAGACCCTTCCTATAGAATGAGATGTAATATCCAACTCCTTCCCATTCCAATCCTGAGACCCTTCCTATAGCATGAGATGTGATATCTCAATGCTTCTAATATCAAACTTGAGACCGTCCCTATAGCATGAGATGTGATACCCAAGTCCTTCCCATTCCAATCCTGAGACACTTCCTATAGCATGAGATGTGATATCTCAATGCTTCTAATAGCAAACCCGAGACTCTTCCTATAACATGAGATGGGATATCCAACTCCTTCCCATTCCAATCCTGAGACACTTCCAATAGCAGAGATGTCATATCTCAATGCTTATACCAAACCTAAGACCCTTCCTATGGCATGAGATGTGATATCCAACTCCTTCCCATTCCAATCCCGAGACCCTTCCTATAGCATGAGATGTGATATCTCGATGCTTATACCAAATCTGAGACCCTTCCTATAGCATGAGATGTGATATCCAACTCCTTCCAATTCCAATCCCGAGGCCCTTCCTATAGCATGAGATGTGATGTCTCAATGCTTCTAATACCAAACCTGAGATCCTTCCTATAACATGAGATGTGATATCCAACTCCTTCCCATTCCAATCCTGAAACCCTTCCTATAGCATGAGATGTGATGTCTCAATGCTTCTAATACCAAACCTGAGAACCTTCCTACAGCATGCGATGTGATATCTCAATGCTTCTAATACCAAACCTGAGACCAGTCCTATAACATGAGATTGGATATCCAACTCCTTCCCCTTCCAAACCTGAGACCCTTCCTATAGCATGAGATGTGATATCCAACTTCTTCCCATTCCAATCCTGAGATCCTTCCTATAACATGAGATGTGATGTCTCAATGCTTCTAATACCAAACCTGAGATCTTTCCTATAACATGAGATGTAATATCCAACTCCTTCCCATTCCAATCCTGAGACCCTTCCTATAGCATGAGATGTGCTATCTCAATGCTTATACCAAACCTGAGACCCTTCCTAAAGCTTGAGATGTGATATCCAACTCCTTCCCATTCCACTCCCGAGACCCTTCCTATAGCATGATATGTGATATCTCAATGCCTCTAATACCAAACCTGAGATCCTTCCTCTAACATGAAATGTGATATCAAACTCCTTCCCTTTCCAAACCTGAGAGCCTACCTATAGCATGAGATGTGATATCCAAGTCCTTCCCATTCCAATCCTTAGACCCTTCCTACAGCATGCAATATGATATCTCAATGATTCTAATAACAAACCTGAGACCCGTCCTATAACATGAGATGTGATATCCAACTCCTTCCCATTTCAAACCTGAGACCCTTCCTATAACATGAGATGTGATATCCAACTCCTTCCCATTTCAAACCTGAGACCCTTCCTATAGCATATGTGATATCCAACTCCTTCCCATTCCAAACATGAGACCCTTCCTATAGCAAGAATGTAATATCCAACTCCTTCCCATTCCAATCCTGAGACCATTCCTATAGCATGAGATGTGATATCTCAATGCTTCTTATACCAAACCTGAGATCCTTCCTATGACATGAGATTGGATATCCAACTCCTTCCCCTTCCAAACCTGAGACCCTTCCTATAGCATGAGATGTGATATCCAACTTCTTCCCATTCCAATCCTGAGACCCTTCCTATAACATGAGACGTGATGTCTCAATGCTTCTAATACCAAACCTGAGATCTTTCCTATAACATGCGATGTGATATCCAATTCCTCCCCATTCCAAACCTGAGAACCTTCCTATAGCATGAGATGTGCTATCTCAATGCTTATACCAAACCTGAGACCCTTCCTAAAGCTTGAGATGTGATATCCAACTCCTTCCCATTCCACTCCCGAGACCCTTCCTATAGCATGATATGTGATATCTCAATGCCTCTAATACCAAACCTGAGATCCTTCCTCTAACATGAAATGTGATATCAAACTCCTTCCCTTTCCAAACCTGAGAGCCTACCTATAGCATGAGATGTGATATCCAAGTCCTTCCCATTCCAATCCTTAGACCCTTCCTACAGCATGCAATATGATATCTCAATGATTCTAATAACAAACCTGAGACCCGTCCTATAACATGAGATGTGATGTCTCAATGCTTCTAATACCAAACCTGAGAACCTTCCTACAGCATGCGATGTGATATCTCAATGCTTCTAATACCAAACCTGAGACCAGTCCTATAACATGAGATTGGATATCCAACTCCTTCCCCTTCCAAACCTGAGACCCTTCCTATAGCATGAGATGTGATATCCAACTTCTTCCCATTCCAATCCTGAGATCCTTCCTATAACATGAGATGTGATGTCTCAATGCTTCTAATACCAAACCTGAGATCTTTCCTATAACATGAGATGTAATATCCAACTCCTTCCCATTCCAATCCTGAGACCCTTCCTATAGCATGAGATGTGCTATCTCAATGCTTATACCAAACCTGAGACCCTTCCTAAAGCTTGAGATGTGATATCCAACTCCTTCCCATTCCACTCCCGAGACCCTTCCTATAGCATGATATGTGATATCTCAATGCCTCTAATACCAAACCTGAGATCCTTCCTCTAACATGAAATGTGATATCAAACTCCTTCCCTTTCCAAACCTGAGAGCCTACCTATAGCATGAGATGTGATATCCAAGTCCTTCCCATTCCAATCCTTAGACCCTTCCTACAGCATGCAATATGATATCTCAATGATTCTAATAACAAACCTGAGACCCGTCCTATAACATGAGATGTGATATCCAACTCCTTCCCATTTCAAACCTGAGACCCTTCCTATAACATGAGATGTGATATCCAACTCCTTCCCGTTTCAAACCTGAGACCCTTCCTATAGCATATGTGATATCCAACTCCTTCCCATTCCAAACATGAGACCCTTCCTATAGCAAGAATGTAATATCCAACTCCTTCCCATTCCAATCCTGAGACCATTCAATATCATATCTCAATGCTTCTTATACCAAACCTGAGATCCTTCCTATGACATGAGATTGGATATCCAACTCCTTCCCCTTCCAAACCTGAGACCCTTCCTATAGCATGAGATGTGATATCCAACTTCTTCCCATTCCAATCCTGAGACCCTTCCTATAACATGAGACGTGATGTCTCAATGCTTCTAATACCAAACCTGAGATCTTTCCTATAACATGAGATGTGATATCCAACTCCTTCCCATTCCAATCCTGAGACCCTTCCTATAGCATGAGATGTGCTATCTCAATGCTTATACCAAACCTGAGACCCTTCCTAAAGCTTGAGATGTGATATCCAACTCCTTCCCATTCCAATCCTGAGACCCTTCCTATAACATGAAATGTGATATCCAACTCCTTCCCATTCCAACCTGAGACCCTTCCTATAGTATGAGATGGGATATCCAACTCCTTCCAAATCCAATACTGATACCCTTCCAATAGCATGAGATGTGATATCCCAATGCTTCTACCAAACCTGAGAACCATACTATGGCATGAGATGTGATATCAAACTCCTTCCCATTCCAATCCTGAGACTCTTCCTATAGCTTGAGATGTGATATCCGAAATCCTTCCCATTCCAATTCTGAGACCCTTCCTATACTATGAGACTTGATATCTCAATGCTTCTAATACCAAACCTGAGACCCGTCCTATAACATGAGATGTGATATCCAAATCTTTCCCCTTCCAAACCTTAGACCCTTCCTTTATCATGAGATGTGATATCCAACTCCTTCCCATTCCAATCCTGAGACCCTTCCGATATCATGAGATTTGTTATCTCAATGCTTCTAATATCAAAATTGAGACCCGCCTATAACATGAGATGTGATATCCAAATCTTTCCCCTTCCAAACCTTAGACCCTTCCTTTATCATGAGATGGGATATCCAACTCCTTCCCATTCCAATCCTGAGACCCTTCCGATAGCAGAGATGTGATATCTCAATGCTTATACCAATCCTGAGACCCTTCCCATGGCCTGAGATGTCATATACAACTCCTTCCCAATCCAATCCTGAGACCCTTCCTATAGCATGAGATGTGATATCTCAATGCTTATACCAAATCTGAGACCCTTCCTATAGCATGAGATGTGATATCCAACTCCTTCCCATTCCAATCCTGAGACCCTTCCTATAGCATGAGATGTGATGTCTCAATGCTTCTAATACCAAACCTGAGATCCTTCCTATAACATGAGATGTGATATCCAACTCCTTCCCATTCCAATCCTGAGACCCTTCCTATAGCATGAGATGTGATGTCTCAATGCTTCTAATACCAAACCTGAGAACCTTCCAACAGCATGCGATGTGATATCTCAATGCTTCTAATACCAAACCTGAGACCAGTCCTATAACATGAGATTGGATATCCAACTCCTTCCCCTTCCAAACCTGAGACCCTTCCTATAGCATGAGATGTGATATCCAACTTCTTCCCATTCCAATCCTGAGACCCTTCCTATAACATGAGATGTGATGTCTCAATGCTTCTAATACCAAACCTGAGATCTTTCCTATAACATGAGATGTAATATCCAACTCCTTCCCATTCCAATCCTGAGACCCTTCCTATAGCATGAGATGTGATATCTCAATGCTTCTAATATCAAACTTGAGACCCTCCCTATAGCATGAAATGGGATACCCAAGTCCTTCCCATTCCAATCCTGAGACACTTCCTATAGCATGAGATGTGATATCTCAATGCTTATACCAAACCTGAGACCCTTCCTATAGCATGAGATGTGATATCCAACTCCTTCCCATTCCAATCCTGAGACCCTTCCTATAGCATGAGATGTGATGTCTCAATGCTTATAATACCAAACCTGAGATCCTTCCTATAACATGAGATGTGATATCCAACTCCTTCCCATTCCAATCCCGAGACCCTTCCTATAGCATGAGATGTGATATCTCGATGCTTATACCAAACCTGAGACCCTTCCTATAGCATGAGATGTGATATCCAACTCCTTCCCATTCCAATCCTGAGACCCTTCCTATAGCATGAGATGTGATATCTCAATGCCTCTAATACCAAACCTGAGATCCTTCCTCTAACATGAAATGTGATATCCAACTCCTTCCCTTTCCAAACCTGAGAGCCTACCTATAGCATGAGATGTGATATCCAAGTCCTTCCCATTCCAATCCTTAGACCCTTCCTACAGCATGCAATATGATATCTCAATGATTCTAATAACAAACCTGAGACCCATCCTATAACATGAGATGGGATATCCAACTCCTTCCCATTCCAATCCTGAGACACTTCCGATAGCAGAGATGTGATATCTCAATGCTTATACCAAACCTGAGACCCTTCCTATAACATGAGATGTGATATCCAACTCCTTCCCGGTCCAAACCTGAGACCCTTCCTATAGCATATGTGATATCCAACTCCTTCCCATTCCAAACATGAGACCCTTCCTATAGCAAGAATGTAATATCCAACTCCTTCCCATTCCAATCCTGAGACCATTCCTATAGCATGAGATGTGATATCTCAATGCTTCTAATACCAAACCTGAGATCCTTCCTATGACATGAGATGTGATATCCAATTCCTCCCCATTCCAAACCTGAGACCCTTCCTATAGCATGAGATGTGCTATCTCAATGCTTATACCAAACCTGAGACCCTTCCTTAAGCTTGAGATGTGATATCCAACTCCTTCCCATTCCAATCCTGAGACCCTTCCTATAGCATGAGATGTGATATCTCAATGCTTCTAATATCAAACTTGAGACCCTCCCTATAGCATGAAATGGGATACCCAAGTCCTTCCCATTCCAATCCTGAGACACTTCCTATAGCATGAGATGTGATATCTCAATGCTTATACCAAACCTGAGACCCTTCCTATAGCATGAGATGTGATATCCAACTCCTTCCCATTCCAATCCTGAGACCCTTCCTATAGCATGAGATGTGATGTCTCAATGCTTATAATACCAAACCTGAGATCCTTCCTATAACATGAGATGTGATATCCAACTCCTTCCCATTCCAATCCCGAGACCCTTCCTATAGCATGAGATGTGATATCTCGATGCTTATACCAAACCTGAGACCCTTCCTATAGCATGAGATGTGATATCCAACTCCTTCCCATTCCAATCCTGAGACCCTTCCTATAGCATGAGATGTGATATCTCAATGCCTCTAATACCAAACCTGAGATCCTTCCTCTAACATGAAATGTGATATCCAACTCCTTCCCTTTCCAAACCTGAGAGCCTACCTATAGCATGAGATGTGATATCCAAGTCCTTCCCATTCCAATCCTTAGACCCTTCCTACAGCATGCAATATGATATCTCAATGATTCTAATAACAAACCTGAGACCCATCCTATAACATGAGATGGGATATCCAACTCCTTCCCATTCCAATCCTGAGACACTTCCGATAGCAGAGATGTGATATCTCAATGCTTATACCAAACCTGAGACCCTTCCTATAACATGAGATGTGATATCCAACTCCTTCCCGGTCCAAACCTGAGACCCTTCCTATAGCATATGTGATATCCAACTCCTTCCCATTCCAAACATGAGACCCTTCCTATAGCAAGAATGTAATATCCAACTCCTTCCCATTCCAATCCTGAGACCATTCCTATAGCATGAGATGTGATATCTCAATGCTTCTAATACCAAACCTGAGATCCTTCCTATGACATGAGATGTGATATCCAATTCCTCCCCATTCCAAACCTGAGAACCTTCCTACAGCATGCGATGTGATATCTCAATGCTTCTAATACCAAACCCGAGACCAGTCCTATAACATGAGATTGGATATCCAACTCCTTCCCCTTCCAAACCTGAGACCCTTCTTATAGCATGAGATGTGATATCCAACTTCTTCCCAATCCATTCCTGAGACCCTTCCTATAACATGAGATGTGATGTCTCAATGCTTCTAATACCAAACCTGAGACCCTTCCTATAGCTTGAGATGTGATATCCAACTCCTTCCCATTCCAATCCTGAGACCCTTCCTATAGCATGAGATGTGATATCTCAAGGCCTCTAATACCAAACCTGAGATCCTTCCTCTAACATGAAATGTGATATCCAACTCCTTCCCCTTCCAAACCTGAGAGCCTTCCTATAGCATGAGATATGATATCCAAGTCCTTCCCATCCAATCCTGAGACCCTTCCTATAACATGAAATGTGATATCCAACTCCTTCCCATTCCAACCTGAGACCCTTCCTATAGCATGAGATGGGATATCCAACTCCTTCCAAATCCAATACTGATACCCTTCCGATAGCATGAGATGTGATATCCCAATTCTTCTACCAAACCTGAGACCCATACTATGGCATGAGATGTGATATCAAACTCCTTCCCATTCCAATCCTGAGACCCTACCTATAGCTTGCGATGTGATATCCAACTCCTTCCCATTCCAATTCTGAGACCCTTCCTATACCATGAGACTTGATATCTCAATGCTTCTAATACGAAACCTGAGACCCGTCCTATAACATGAGATGTGATATCCAAATCCTTCCCCTTCCAAACCTTAGACCCTTCCTTTATCATGAGATGTGATATCCAATTCCTTCCCATTCCAATCCTGAGACCCTTCCGATATCATGAGATTTGTTATCTCAATGCTTCTAATATCAAACTTGAGACCCTCCCTATAGCATGAGATGTGACATCCAAGTCCTCCCCATTCCAATCCTGAGACTCTTCCTATAGCATGAGATGTGATATCTCAATGCTTCTAATACCAAACCTGAGACCCTTCCTATAACATGAGATGGGATATCCAACTCCTTCCCATTCCAATCCTGAGACCCTTCCGATAGCAGAGATGTGATATCTCAATGCTTATACCAAACCTGAGACCCTTCCTATGGCCTGATTTGTCATATACAACTCCTTCCCATTCCAATCCTGAGACCCTTCCTATAGCATGAGATGTGATATCTCAATGCTTATACCAAATCTGAGACCCTTCCTATAGCATGAGATGTGATATCTAACTCCTTCCCATTCCAATCCTGAGACCCTTCCTATAGCATGAGATGTGATGTCTCAATGCTTCTAATACCAAACCTGAGATCCTTCCTATAACATGAGATGTGATATCCAACCCCTTCCCATTCCAATCCTGAGACCCTTATGATAGCATGAGATGTGATATCTCAATGCCTCTAATACCAAACCTGAGATACTTCTGATAGCATGAGATGTGATATCTCAATGCTTCTAGTACCAAACCTGAGATCCTTCCTATAACATGAGATGTGATTTCCAAATCCTTCCACTTCCAAACCTGAGACCCTCCCTTTAGCATGGGATGTGATATCCAACTCCTTCCCATTCCAAACCTGAGACCCTTCTGATAGCATGAGATGTGATATTTCAATGCCTCTAATACCAAACCTGAGATCCTACCTCTAACATGAAATGTGATATCCATCTCCTTCCCTTTCCAAACCTGAGACCCTGCCTATAGCATGAGATGTGATATCAAAAGTCCTTCCCATTCCAATCCTGAGACCCTTCCTATAGCATGTGATGTGATATCTCAATGCTTATACCAAACCTGAGACCCTTCCTATGGTATGAGATGTCATATACAACTCCTTCCCATTCCAATCCTGAGACCCTTCCTATAGCATGAGATGTGATATCTCAATGCTTATACCAAACCTGAGACCCTTCCTATAGCATGAGATGTGATATCCAACTTCTTCCCATTCCAATCCTGAGACCCTTCCTGTAACATGAGATGTGATGTCTCAATGCTTCTAATACCAAACCTGAGACCCTTCCTATAACATGAGATGGGATATCCAACTCCTTCCCATTCCAATCCTGAGACCCTTCCGATAGCAGAGATGTGATATCTCAATGCTTATACCAAACCTGAGACCCTTCCTATGGACTGA
Source organism: Ambystoma mexicanum (assembly GCF_040938575.1). Taxonomy (NCBI): domain Eukaryota; kingdom Metazoa; phylum Chordata; class Amphibia; order Caudata; family Ambystomatidae; genus Ambystoma; species Ambystoma mexicanum. The sequence goes on from NC_090936.1 coordinate 348,719,880, forward strand.
GATGTCATATACAACTCCTTCCCATTCCAATCCTGAGACCGTTCCTATAGCATGAGATGTGATATCTCAATGCTTATACCAAATCTGAGACCCTTCCTACAGCATGAGATGTGATATCCAACTCCTTCCCATTCCAATCCTGAGACCCTTCCTATAGCATGAGATGTGATGTCTCAATGCTTCTAATACCAAACCTGAGATCCTTCCTATAACATGAGATGTGATATCCAACTCCTTCCCATTCCAATCCTGAGACCCTTATGATAGCATGAGATGTGATATCTCAATGCCTCTAATACCAAACCTGAGAGACTTCCGATAGCATGAGATGTGATATCTCAATGCTTCTAATACCAAACCTGAGATCCTTCCTATAACATGAGATGTGATTTCCAAATCCTTCCCCTTCCAAACCTGAGACCCTCCCTTTAGCATGAGATGTGATATCCAACTCCTTCCCATTCCAATCCTGAGACCCTTCTGATAGCATGAGATGTGATATTTCAATGCCTCTAATACCAAACCTGAGATCCTACCTCTAACATGAAATGTGATATCCATATCCTTCCCTTTCCAAACCTGAGACCCTGCCTATAGCATGAGCTGTGATATCCAAGTCCTTCCCATTACAATCCTGAGACCCTTCCTATAGCATGTGATGTGATATCTCAATGCTTATACCAAACCTGAGACCCTTCCTATGGCATGAGATGTCATATACAACTCCTTCCCATTCCAATCCTGAGACCCTTCCTATAGCATGAGATGTGATATCTCAATGCTATACCAAACCTGAGACGATTCCTATAGCATGAGATGTGATGTCTCAATGCTTCTAATACCAAACCTGAGATCTTTCCTATAACATGAGATGTGATATCCAACTCCTTCCCATTCCAATCCTGAGACCCTTCCTATAGCATGAGATGTGATATCACAATGCTTATACCAAACCTGAGACCGTTCCTATAGCTTGAGATGTGATATCCAACTCCTTCCCATTCCAATCCTGAGACCCTTCCTATAGCATGAGATGTGATATCTCAAGGCCTCTAATACCAAACCTGAGATCGTTCCTCTAACATGAAATGTGATATCCAACTCCTTCCCCTTCCAAACCTGAGAGCCTTCCTATAGCATGAGATATGATAGCCAAGTCCTTCCAATTCCAATCCTGAGACCCTTCCTATAACATGAAATGTGATATCCAACTCCTTCCCATTCCAACCTGAGACCCTTCCTATAGCATGAGATGGGATATCTCAATGCTTCTAATACCAAACATGAGACTCTTCCTATAACATGAGATGGGATATCCAACTCCTTCCCATTCCAATCCTGAGACCCTTCCGATAGCAGAGATGTGATATCTCAATGCTTATACCAAACCTGAGACCCTTCCTATGGCCTGAGATGTGATATCCAACTGCTTCCCATTCCAACCTGAGACCCTTCCTATAGCATGAGATGTGATGTCTCAATGCTTCTAATACCAAACCTGAGATCCTTCCTATAACATGAGATGTGATATCCAACTCCTTCCGATTCCAATCCTGAGACCCTTATGATAGCATGAGATGTGATATCTCAATGCTTCTAATACCAAACCTGAGATCCTTCCTATAACATGAGATGTGATTTCCAAATCCTTCCCCTTCCAAACCTGAGACCCTCCCTTTAGCATGAGATGTGATATCCAACTCCTTCCCATTCCAATCCTGAGACCCTTCTGATAGCATGAGATGTGATATCTCAATGCCTCTAATACCAAACCTGAGATCCTACCTCTAACATGAAATGTGATATCCATCTCCTTCCCTTTCCAAACCTGAGACCCTGTCTATAGCATGAGATGTCATATACAACTCCTTCCCATTCCAATCCTGAGACCCTTCCTATAGCACAAGATGTGATATCTCAATGCTTATACCAAACCTGAGACCCTTCCTATAGCATGAGATGTGATATCCAACTCCTTCCCATTCCAATCCTGAGACCCTTCCTATAGCATGAGATGTGATATCCAACTCCATCCCATTCCAATCCTGAGACCCTTCCTATAGCCTGAGATGTGATATTTCAATGCCTCTAATACCAAACCTGAGATCCTTCCTCTAACATGAAATGTGATATCCAACTCCTTCCTTTTCCAAACCTGAGAGCCTATCTATAGCATGAGATGTGATATCCAAGTCCTTCCCATTCCAATCCTGAGACACTTCCGATAGCATGAGATGTGATATCTCAATGCTTCTAATACCAAAACTGAGACCCTCCCTATAGCATGATATGTGATATCTAAGTCCTTCCCATTCCAATCCTGAGACCCTTCCTATAGCATGAGATGTGATATCCAACTCCTTCCCGTTCCAAACCTGAGACCCTTCCTTTAGCATGAGATGTGATATCCAGCTCCTTCCCATTCCAATCCTGAGACACTTCCGATAGCATGAGATGTGATATCTCAATGCTTATACCAAACCTGAGACCCTTCCTATAACATGAGATATGATATCCAACTCCTTCCCGTTCCAAACCTGAGACCCTTCCTTTAGCATGAGATGTGATATCCAGCTCCTTCCCATTCCAATCCTGAGACACTTCCGATAGCATGAGATGTGATATCTCAATGCTTCTAATACCAAAACTGAGACCCTCCCTATAGCTTGATATGTGATATCTAAGTCCTTCCCATTCCAATCCTGAGACCCTTCCTATAGCATGAGATGTGATATCTCAATGCTTCTACCAAACCTGAGACCCTTCCTTTAGCATGAGATGTGATAACCAACTCCTTCCCATTCCAATCCTGAGACCCTTCCTATAGCATGAGATGTGATATCTCAATACTTCTAATACCAAACCTGAGATCCTTCCGATAACATGAGATGTGATATCCAAATCCTTCCCCTTCCAAACCTGAGACCCTCCCTTTAGCATGAGATGTGATATCCAACTCCTTCCCATTCCAATCCTGAGACCCTTCTGATAGCATGAGATGTGATATCTCAATGCTTCTATACCAAACCTGAGATCCTTCCGATAGCATGAGATGTGATATCTCAATGCTTCTAATACCAAACCTGAGATCCTTCCTATAACATGAGATGTGATATCCAAATCCTTCCCCTTCCAAACCTGAGACCCTCCCTTTAGCATGAGATGTGATATCCAACTCCTTCCCATTCCAATCCTGAGACTCTTCTGATAGCATGAGATGTGATATCTCAATGCCTCTAATACCAAACCTGAGATCCTACTTCTAACATGAAATGTGATATCCAACTCTTTCACCTTCCAAACCTGAGAGCCTTCCTATAGCATGAGATGTGATATCCAACTCCTTCCCATTCCAACCTGAGACCCTTCCTATAGCATGAGATGGGATATCCAACTCCTTCCAAATCCAATCCTGATACCCTTCCGATAGCATGAGATGTGATATCCCAATGCTTCTACCAAACCTGAGACCCATACTATGGCATGAGATGTGATATCAAACTCCTTCCCATTCCATCCCTGAGACCCTTCCGATATCATGAGATGTGATATCTCAATTGTTCTAATATCAAACTTGAGACCCTCCCTATAGCATGAGATGTGATATCCAAGTCCTTCCCATTCCAATCCTGAGACCCTTCCTATAGCATGAGATGTGATATCTCAATGCTTCTAATACCAAACCTGAGACCCTTCCTATAACATGAGATGGGAATATCCAACTCCTTCCCATTCCAATCCTGAGACCCTTCCGATAGCAGAGATGTGATATCTCAATGCTTATACCAAACCTGAGATCCTTCCTATAACATGAGATGTGATATCCAACTCCTTCCCATTCCAATCCTGAGACACTTCCTATAGCATGAGATGTGATATCTCACTGCTTATACCAAACCTGAGACCCTTCCGATAGCATGAGATGTGATGTCTCAAAGCTTCTAATACCAAAACTGAGATCCTTCCTATAACATGAGATGTGATATCCAACTCCTTCCCATTCCAATCCTGAGACCCTTCCTATAGCATGAGATGTGATATCTCAATGCTTATACCAAACCTGAGACCCTTCCTAAAGCATGAGATGTGATATCCAACTCCTTCCCATTCCAATCCTGAGACCCTTCCTATAGCATGAGATGTGATATCTCAATGCCTCCAATACCAAACCTGAGATCCTTCCTCTAACATGAAATGTGATATCGAACTCCTTCCCTTTCCAAACCTGAGAGCCTACCTATAGCATGAGATGTGATATCCAAGTCCTTCCCATTCCAATCCTTAGACCCTTCCTACAGCATGCAATATGATATCTCAATGATTCTAATAACAAACCTGAGACCCGTCCTATAACATGAGATGGGATATCCAACACCTTCCCATTCCAATCCTGAGACACTTCCGATAGCAGAGATGTGATATCTCAATGCTTATATCAAACCTGAGACCCTTCCTATAACATGAGATGTGATATCCAACTCCTTCCCGTTTCAAACCTGAGACCCTTCCTATAGCATATGTGATATCCAACTCCTTCCCATTCCAAACATGAGACCCTTCCTATAGCAAGAATGTAATATCCAACTCCTTCCCATTCCAATCCTGAGACCATTCCTATAGCATGAGATGTGATATCTCAATGCTTCTAATACCAAACCTGAGATCCTTCCTATGACATGAGATGTGATATCCAATTCCTCCCCATTCCAAACCTGAGAACCTTCCTACAGCATGCGATGTGATATCTCAATGCTTCTAATACCAAACCTGAGACCAGTCCTATAACATGAGATTGGATATCCAACTCCTTCCCCTTCCAAACCTGAGACCCTTCCTATAGCATGAGATGTGATATCCAACTTCTTCCCTTTCCAATCCTGAGACCCTTCCTATAACATGAGATGTGATGTCTCAATGCTTCTAATACCAAACCTGATTCTTTCCTATAACATGAGATGTGATATCCAACTCCTTCCCATTCCAATCCTGAGACCCTTCCTATAGCATGAGATGTGCTATCTCAATGCTTATACCAAACCTGAGACCTTTCCTAAAGCTTGAGATGTGATATCCAACTCCTTCCCATTCCACTCCTGAGACCCTTCCTATAACATGAAATGTGATATCCAACTCCTTCCCATTCCAACCTGAGACCCTTCCTATAGCATGAGATGGGATATCCAACTCCTTCCAAATCCAATACTGATACCCTTCCAATAGCATGAGATGTGATATCCCAATGCTTCTACCAAACCTGAGAACCATACTATGGCATGAGATGTGATATCAAACTCCTTCCCATTCCAATCCTGAGACTCTTCCTATAGCTTGAGATGTGATATCCAAATCCTTCCCATTCCAATTCTGAGACCCTTCCTATACCATGAGATTTGTTATCTCAATGCTTCTAATATCAAAATTGAGACCGGTCCTATAACATGAGATGTGATATCCAAATCTTTCCCCTTCCAAACCTTAGACCCTTCCTTTATCATGAGATGGGATATCCAACTCCTTCCCATTCCAATCCTGAGACCCTTCCGATAGCCGAGATGTGAAATCTCAATGCTTATACCAATCCTGAGACCCTTCCTATGGCCTGAGATGTCATATACAACTCCTTCCCAATCCAATCCTGAGACCCTTCCTATAGCATGAGATGTGATATCCAACTCCTTCCCATTCCAATCCTGAGACCCTTCCTATAGCATGAGATGTGATGTCTCAATGCTTCTAATACCAAACCTGAGATCCTTCCTATAACATGAGATGTGAAATCCAACTCCTTCCCATTCCAATCCTGAGACCCTTCCTATAGCATGAGATGTGCTATCTCACTGCTTATACCAAACCTGAGACCCTTCCTAAAGCTTGAGATGTGATATCCAACTCCTCCCCATTCCAATCCTGAGACCCTTCCTATAGCATGAGATGTGATATCTCAAGGCCTCTAATACCAAACCTGAGATCCTTCCTCTAACATGAAATGTGATATCCAACTCCTTCCCCTTCCAAACCTGAGAGCCTTCCTATAGCATGAGATATGATATCCAAGTCCTTCCCATTCCAATCCTGAGACCCTTCCTATAACATGAAATGTGATATCCAACTCCTTCCCATTCCAACCTGAGACCCTTCCTATAGCATGAGATGGGATATCCAACTCCTTCCAAATCCAATACTGATACCCTTCCAATAGCATGAGATGTGATATCCCAATGCTTCTACCAAACCTGAGACCCATACTATGGCATGAGATGTGATATCAAACTCCTTCCCATTCCAATCCTGAGACTCTTCCTATAGCTTGAGATGTGATATCCAACCCCTTCACATTCCAATTCTGAGACCCTTTCTATGCCATGAGACTTGATATCTCAATGCTTCTAATACCAAACCTGAGACCCGTCCTATAACATGAGATGTGATATCCAAATCTTTCCCCTTCCAAACCTTAGACCCTTCCTTTATCATGAGATGTGATATCCAACTCCTTCCCATTCCAATCCTGAGACCCTTCCGATATCATGAGATTTGTTATCTCAATGCTTCTAATATCAAACTTGAGACCCTCCCTATAGCATGAGATGTGACATCCAAGTCCTCCCCATTCCAATCCTGAGACCCTTCCTATAGCATGAGATGTGATATCTCAATGCTTCTAATACCAAACCTGAGACCCTTCCTATAACATGAGATGGGATATCCAACTCCTTCCCATTCCAATCCTGAGACCCTTCCGATAGCAGAGATGTGATATCTCAATGCTTATACCAATCCTGAGACCCTTCCTATGGCCTGAGATGTCATATACAACTCCTTCCCAATCCAATCCTGAGACCCTTCCTATAGCATGAGATGTGATATCTCAATGCTTATACAAAATGTGAGACCCTTCCTATGGCCTGAGATGTCATATCCAACTCCTTCCCATTCCAATCCTGAGACCCTTCCTATAGCATGAGATGTGATGTCTCAATGCTTCTAATACCAAACCTGAGATCCTTCCTATAACATGAGATGTGATATCCAACTCCTTCCCATTCCAATCCTGAGACCCTTCCTATAGCATGAGATGTGATGTCTCAATGCTTCTAATACCAAACCTGAGAACCTTCCCACAGCATGCGATGTGATATCTCAATGCTTCTAATACCAAACCTGAGACCAGTCCTATAACATGAGATTGGATATCCAACTCCTTCCCCTTCCAAACCTGAGACCCTTCCTATAGCATGAGATGTGATATCCAACTTCTTCCCATTCCAATCCTGAGACCCTTCCTATAACATGAGATGTGATGTCTCAATGCTTCTAATACCAAACCTGAGATCTTTCCTATAACATGAGATGTGATATCCAACTCCTTCCCATTCCAATCCTGAGACCCTTCCTATAGCATGAGATGTGCTATGTCAATGCTTATACCAAACCTGAGACCCTTCCTAAAGCTTGAGATGTGATATCCAACTCCTTCCCATTCCAATCCTGACACCCTTCCTATAGCATGAGATGTGATATCTCAAGGCCTCTAATACCAAACCTGAGATCCTTCCTCTAACATGAAATGTGATATCCAACTCCTTCCCCTTCCAAACCTGAGAGCCTTCCTATAGCATGAGATATGATATCCAAGTCCTTCCCATTCCAATCCTGAGACCCTTCCTATAACATGAAATGTGATATCCAACTCCTTCCCATTCCAACCTGAGACCCTTCCTATAGCATGAGATGGGATATCCAACTCCTTCCAAATCCAATACTGATACCCTTCCAATAGCATGAGATGTGATATCCCAATGCTTCTACCAAACCTGAGACCCATACTATGGTATGAGATGTGATATCAAACTGATTCCCATTCCAATCCTGAGACTCTTCCTATAGCTTGAGATGTGATATCCAACTCCTTCCCATTCCAATTCTGAGACCCTTCCTATGCCATGAGACTTGATATCTCAATGCTTCTAATACCAAACCTGAGACCCGTCCTATAACATGAGATGTGATATCCAAATCTTTCCCCTTGCAAACCTTAGACCCTTCCTTTATCATGAGATGTGATATCCAACTCCTTCCCATTCCAATCCTGAGACCCTTCCGATATCATGAGATTTGTTATCTCAATGCTTCTAATATCAAACTTGAGACCCTCCCTATAGCATGAGATGTGACATCCAAGTCCTCCCCATTCCAATCCTGAGACCCTTCCTATAGCATGAGATGTGATATCTCAATGCTTCTAATACCAAACCTGAGACCCTTCCTATAACATGAGATGTCATATACAACTCCTTCCCAATCCAATCCTGAGACCCTTCCTATAGCATGAGATGTGATATCTCAATGCTTATACCAAATCTGAGACCCTTCCTATAGCATGAGATGTGATATCCAACTCCTTCCCATTCCAATCCTGAGACCCTTCCTATAGCATGAGATGTGATGTCTCAATGCTTCTAATACCATACCTGAGATCCTTCCAATAACATGAGATGTGATATCCAACTCCTTCCCATTCCAATCCTGAGACCCTTATGATAGCATGAGATGTGATATCTCAATGCCTCTAATACCAAACCTGAGATACTTCCGATAGCATGAGATGTGATATCTCAATGCTTCTAATACCAAACCTGAGATCCTTCCTATAACATGAGATGTGATTTCCAAATCCTTCCCCTTCCAAACCTGAGACCCTCCATTTAGCATGAGATGTGATATACAACTCTGTCCCATTCCAATCCTGAGACCCTTCTGATAGCATGAGATGTGATATCTCAATGCCTCTAATACCAAACCTGAGATCCTATCTCTAACATGAAATGTGATATCCATCTCCTTCCCTTTCCAAACCTGAGGCCCTGCCTATAGCATGAGATGTGATATCCAAGTCCTTCCCATTCCAATCCTGAGACCCTTCCTATAGCATGTGATGTGATATCTCAATGCTTATACCAAACCTGAGACCCTTCCTATGGCATGAGATGTCATATACAACTCCTTCCCATTCCAATCCTGAGACCCTTCCTATAGCATGAGATGTGATATCACAATGCTTATACCAAACCTGAGACCGTTCCTATAGCTTGAGATGTGATATCCAACTCCTTCCCATTCCAATCCTGAGACCCTTCCTATAGCATGAGATGTGATATCTCAAGGCCTCTAATACCAAACCTGAGATCCTTCCTCTAACATGAAATGTGATATCCAACTCCTTCCCCTTCCAAACCTGAGAGCCTTCCTATAGCATGGGATATGATATGCATGTCCTTCCCATTCCAATCCTGAGACCCTTCCTATAACATGAAATGTGATATCCAACTCCTTCCCATTCCAACCTGAGACCCTTCCTATATCATGAGATGGGATATCTCAATGCTTCTAATACCAAACCTGAGACTCTTCCTATAACATGAGATGGGATATCCAACTCCTTCCCATTCCAATCCTAAGACCCTTTCGATAGCAGAGATGTGATATCTCAATGCTTATACCAAACCTGAGACCCTTCCTACGGCATGAGATGTCATATACAACTCCTTCCCATTCCAATCCTGAGACCCTTCCTATAGCACGAGATGTGATATCTCAATGCTTATACCAAACCTGAGACCCTTCCTCTAGCATGAGATGTGATATCCAACTCCTTCCCATTCCAATACTGAGACCCTTCCTATAGCATGAGATGTGATATCCAACTCCTTCCCATTCCAATCCTGAGACCCTTCCTATAGCCTGAGATCTGATATCTCAATGCCTCTAATACCAAACCTGAGATCCTTCCTCTAACATGAAATGTGATATCCAACTCCTTCCCTTTCCAAACCTGAGAGCCTATCTATAGCATGAGATGTGATATCCAAGTCCTTCCCATTCCAATCCTGAGACACTTCCGATAGCAGAGATGTGATATCTCAATGCTTATACCAAATCTGAGACCCTTCCTATAACATGAGATGTGATATCCAACTCCTTCCCGTTCCAAACCTGAGACCCTTCCTTTAGCATGAGATGTGATATCCAGCTCCTTCCCATTCCAATCCTGAGACACTTCCGATAGCATGAGATGTGATATCTCAATGCTTCTAATATCAAAACTGAGACCCTCCCTATAGCATGATATGTGATATCTAAGTCCTTCCCATTCCAATCCTGAGAGCCTTCCTATAGCATGAGATGTGATATCTCAATGCTTCTACCAAACCTGAGACCCTTCCTTTAGCATGAGATGTGATAACCAACTCCTTCCCATTCCAATCCTGAGACCCTTCCTATAGCATGAGATGTGATATCTCAATACTTCTAATACCAAACCTGAGATCCTTCCGATAACATGAGATGTGATATCCAAATCCTTCACCCTTCCAAACCTGAGACCCTCCCTTTAGCATGAGATGTGATATCCAACTCCTTCCCATTCCAATCCTGAGAACCTTCTGATAGCATGAGATGTGATATCTCAATGCTTCTATACCAAACCTGAGATCCTTCCGATAGCATGAGATGTGATATCTCAATGCTTCTAATACCAAACCTGAGTTCCTTCCTATAACATGAGATGTGATATCCAAATCCTTCCCCTTCCAAACCTGAGACCCTCCCTTTAGCATGAGATGTGATATCCAACTCCTTCACATTCCAATCCTGAGACTCTTCTGATAGCATGAGATGTAATATCTCAATGCCTCTAATACCAAACCTGAGATCCTACCTCTAACATGAAATGTGAATTCCAACTCTTTCCCCTTCCAAACCTGAGAGCCTTCCTATAGCATGAGATGTGATATCCAAGTCCTTCTAATTCCAATCCTGAGACCCTTCCTATAACATGAGATGTGATATCCAACTCCTTCCCATTCCAACCAGAGACCCTTCCTATAGCATGAGATGGGATATCCAACTCCTTCCAAATCCAATCCTGATACCCTTCCGATAGCATGAGATGTGATATCCCAATGCTTCTACCAAACCTGAGACCCATACTATGGCATGAGATGTGATATCAAACTCCTTCCCCTTCCAAACCTTAGACACTTCCTTTATCATGAGATGTGATATCCAACTCCTTCCCATTCCATCCCTGAGACCCTTCCGATATCATGAGATGTGATATCTCAATGCTTCTAATATCAAACTTGAGACCCTCCGTATAGCATGAGATGTGATATCCAAGTCCTTCCCATTCCAATCCTGAGACCCTTCCTATAGCATGAGATGTGATATCTCAATGCTTCTAATACCAAACCTGAGACCCTTCCTATAACATGAGATGGGAATATCCAACTCCTTCCCATTCCAATCCTGAGACCCTTCCGATAGTAGAGATGTGATATCTCAATGCTATACCAAACCTGAGATCCTTCCTATAACATGAGATGTGATATCCAACTCCTTCCCATTCCAATCCTGAGACACTTCCTATAGCATGAGATGTGATATCTCACTGCTTATACCAAACCTGAGACCCTTCCTATAGCATGAGATGTGATATCCAACTCCTTCCCATTCCAATCCTGAGACCCTTCCTATAGCATGAGATATGATATCTCAATGCTTCTAATATCAAACTTGAGACCCTCCCTATAGCATGAGATGTGATATCCAAGTCCTTCCCATTCCAATCCTGAGACCCTTCCGATAGCATGAGATGTGATGTCTCAATGCTTCTAATACCAAACCTGAGATCCTTCCTATAACATGAGATGTGATATCCAACTCCTTCCCATTCCAATCCTGAGACCCTTCCTATAGCATGAGATTTGATATCTCAATGCTTATACCAAACCTGAGACCCTTCCTATAGCATGAGATGTGATATCCAACTCCTTCCCATTCCAATCCTGAGACCCTTCCTATAGCATGAGATGTGATATCTCAATGCCTCTAATACCAAACCTGAGATCCTTCCTCTAACATGAAATGTGATATCCAACTCCTTCCCATTCCAATCCTGAGACACTTCCTATAGCATGAGATGTGATATCTAAATGCTTCTAATACCAAACTTGAGACTCTTCCTATAACATGAGATGGGATATCCAACTCCTTCCCATTCCAATCCTTAGACCCTTCCTACAGCATGCAATATGATATCTCAATGATTCTAATAACAAACCTGAGACCCGTCCTATAACATGAGATGGGATATCCAACACCTTCCCATTCCAATCCTGAGACACTTCCGATAGCAGAGATGTGATATCTCAATGCTTATACCAAACCTGAGACCCTTCCTATAACATGAGATGTGATATCCAACTCCTTCCCGTTCCAAACCTGAGACCCTTCCTATAGCATATGTGTTATCCAACACATTCCCATTCCAAACATGAGACCCTTCCTATAGCAGGAATGTAATATCCAACTCCTTCCCATTCCAATCCTGAGACCATTCCTATAGCATGAGATGTGATATCTCAATGCTTCTAATACCAAACCTGAGATCCTTCCTATGACATGAGATGTGATATCCAATTCCTCCCCATTCCAAACCTGAGAACCTTCCTACAGCATGCGATGTGATATCTCAATGCTTCTAATACCAAACCTGAGACCAGTCCTATAACATGAGATTGGATATCCAACTCCTTCCCCTTCCAAACCTGAGACCCTTCTTATAGCATGAGATGTGATATCCAACTTCTTCCCATTCCAATCCTGAGACCCTTCCTATAACATGAGATGTGATGTCTCAATGCTTCTAATACCAAACCTGAGATCTTTCCTATAACATGAGATGTGATATCCAACTCCTTCCCATTCCAATCCTGAGACCCTTCCTATAGCATGAGATGTGCTATCTCAATGCTTATACCAAACCTGAGACCCTTCCTAAAGCTTGAGATGTGATATCCAACTCCTTCCCATTCCAATCCTGAGACCCTTCCTATACCATGAGACTTGATATCTCAATGCTTCTAATACCAAACCTGAGACCCGTCCTATAACATGAGATGTGATATCCAAATCTTTCCCCTTCCAAACCTTAGACCCTTCCTTTATCATGAGATGTGATATCCAACTCCTTCCCATTCCAATCCTGAGACCCTTCCGATATCATGAGATTTGTTATCTCAATGCTTCTAATATCAAAATTGAGACCCTCCCTATAGCATGAGATGGGATATCCAACTCCTTCCCATTCCAATCCTGAGACCCTTCCGATAGCAGAGATGTGATATCTCAATGCTTATACCAAATCTGAGACCCTTCCTATAGCATGAGATGTGATATCCAACTCCTTCCCATTCCAATCCTGAGACCCTTCCTATAGCATGAGATGTGATGTCTCAATGCTTCTAATACCAAACCTGAGATCCTTCCTATAACATGAGATGTGATATCCAACTCCTTCCCATTCCAATCCTGAGACCCTTCCTATAGCATGAGATGTGCTATCTCAATGCTTATACCAAACCTGAGACCCTTCCTAAGGCTTGAGATGTGATATCCAACTCCTTCCCATTCCAATCCTGAGACCCTTCCTATAGCATGAGATGTGATATCTCAAGGCCTCTAATACCAAACCTGAGATCCTTCCTCTAACATGAAATGTGATATCCAACTCCTTCCCCTTCCAAACCTGAGAGCCTTCCTATAGCATGAGATATGATATCCAAGTCCTTCCCATTCCAATCCTGAGACCCTTCCTATAACATGAAATGTGATATCCAACTCCTTCCCATTCCAACCTGAGACCCTTCCTATAGCATGAGATGGGATATCCAACTCCTTCCAAATCCAATACTGATACCCTTCCAATAGCATGAGATGTGATATCCCAATGCTTCTACCAAACCTGAGACCCATACTATGGCATGAGATGTGATATCAAACTCCTTCCCATTCCAATCCTGAGACTCTTCCTATAGCTTGAGATGTGATATCCAACTCCTTCACATTCCAATTCTGAGACCCTTCCTATGCCATGAGACTTGATATCGCAATGCTTCTAATACCAAACCTGAGACCCGTCCTATAACATGAGATGTGATATCCAAATCTTTCCCCTTCCAAACCTTAGACCCTTCCTTTATCATGAGAAGTGATATCCAACTCCTTCCCATTCCAATCCTGAGACCCTTCCGATATCATGAGATTTGTTATCTCAATGCTTCTAATATCAAACTTGAGACCCTCCCTATAGCATGAGATGTGACATCCAAGTCCTCCCCATTCCAATCCTGAGACCCTTCCTATAGCATGAGATGTGATATCTCAATGCTTCTAATACCAAACCTGAGACCCTTCCTATAACATGAGATGGGATATCCAACTCCTTCCCATTCCAATCCTGAGACCCTTCCGATAGCAGAGATGTGATATCTCAATGCTTATACCAATCCTGAGACCCTTCCTATGGCCTGAGATGTCATATACAACTCCTTCCCAATCCAATCCTGAGACCCTTCCTATAGCATGAGATGTGATATCTCAATGCTTATACCAAATGTGAGACCCTTCCTATAGCATGAGATGTGATATCCAACTCCTTCCCATTCCAATCCTGAGACCCTACTTATAGCATGAGATGTGATGTCTCAATGCTTCTAATACCAAACCTGAGATCCTTCCTATAACATGAGATGTGATATCCAACTCCTTCCCATTCCAATCCTGAGACCCTTCCTATAGTATGAGATGTGATGTCTCAATGCTTCTAATACCAAACCTGAGAACCTTCCTACAGCATGCGATGTGATATCTCAATGCTTCTAATACCAAACCTGAGACCAGTCCTATAACATGAGATTGGATATCCAACTCCTTCCCCTTCCAAACCTGAGACCCTTCCTATAGCATGAGATGTGATATCCAACTTCTTCCCATTCCAATCCTGAGACCCGTCCTATAACATGAGATGTGATGTCTCAATGCTTCTAATACCAAACCTGAGATCTTTCCTATAACATGAGATGTGATATCCAACTCCTTCCCATTCCAATCCTGAGACCCTTCCTATAGCATGAGATGTGCTATGTCAATGCTTATACCAAACCTGAGACCCTTCCTAAAGCTTGAGATGTGATATCCAACTCCTTCCCATTCCAATCCTGAGACCATTCCTATAGCATGAGATGTGATATCTCAAGGCCTCTAATACCAAACCTGAGATCCTTCCTCTAACATGAAATGTGATATCCAATTCCTTCCCCTTCCAAACCTGAGAGCCTTCCTATAGCATGAGATATGATATCCAAGTCCTTCCCATTCCAATCCTGAGACCCTTCCTATAACATGAAATGTGATATCCAACTCCTTCCCATTCCAACCTGAGACCCTTCCTATAGCATGAGATGGGATATCCAACTCCTTCCAAATCCAATACTGATACCCTTCCAATAGCATGAGTTGTGATATCCCAATGCTTCTACCAAACCTGAGACCCATACTATGGCATGAGATGTGATATCAAACTGATTCCCATTCCAATCCTGAGACTCTTCCTATAGCTTGAGGTGTGATATCCAACTCCTTCCCATTCCAATTCTGAGACCCTTCTTATACCATGAGACTTGATATCTCAATGCTTCTAATACCAAACCTGAGACCCGTCCTATAACATGAGATGTGATATCCAAATCCTTCCCCTTCCAAACCTTAGACCCTTCCTTTATCATGAGATGTGATATCCAACTCCTTCCCATTCCAATCCTGAGACCCTTCCGATATCATGAGATTTGTTATCTCAATGCTTCTAATATCAAACTTGAGACCCTCCCTATAGCATGAGATGTGACATCCAAGTCCTTCCCATTCCAATCCTGAGACCCTTCCTATAGCATGAGATGTGATATCTCTATGCTTCTAATACCAAACCTGAGACCATTCCTATAACATGAGATGGGATATCCAACTCCTTCCCATTCCAATCCTGAGACCCTTCCGATAGCAGAGATGTGATATCTCAATGCTTATACCAAACCTGAGACCCTTCCTATGGCCTGAGATGTCATATACAACTCCTTCCCATTCCAATCCTGAGACCCTTTCTTTAGCATGAGATGTGATATCTCAATGCTTATACCAAATCTGAGACCCTTCCTATAGCATGAGATGTGATATCCAATTCCTTCCCATTCCAATCCTGAGACCCTTCCTATAGCATGAGATGTGATATCTCAATGCTTATACCAAACCTGAGAGCCTACCTATAGCATGAGATGTGATATCCAAGTCCATCCCATTCCAATCCTTAGACCCTTCCTACAGCATGCGATGTGATATCTCAATGATTCTAATACCAAACCAGAGACTCATTCTATAACATGAGATGGGATATCCAACTCCTTCCCATTCCAATCCTGAGCCGCTTCCGATAGCAGAGATGTGATATCTCAATGCTTATACCAAACCTGAGACCCTTCCTATAACATGAGATGTGATATCCAACTCCTTCCCGTTCCAAACTTGAGACACTAACTATAGCATATGTGATATCCAACTGCTTCCCATTCCAAACATGAGACCCTTCCTATAGCAAGAAAGTAATATCCAACTCCTACCCATTCCAATCCTGAGACCCTTCCTATAGCAAGAGATGTGATATCCAAATCCTTCCCATTCAAATCCTGAGACCCTTCCTATAACATGAGATGTGATATCCAACTCCTTCCCATTCAAATCCTGAGACCCTTCCTATAGCATGAGAAGGGATATCCAACTCCTTCCCAATCCAATCCTGAGACCCTTCCGATAGCAGAGACGTGATATCTCAATGCTTCTACCAAACCTGAGACCCTTCCTTTAGCATGAGATGTGATATCCAAATCCTTCACATTCCAATCCTGAGACCCTTCCTATAGCATGAGATGTGATATCTCAATGCTTCTAATACCAAACCTGAGATCCTTCCTATAACATGAGATGTGATATCCAATTCCTTCCCATTCCAAACCTGAGACCCTTCCTATTGGATGAGATGTGATATCCAACTCCTTCCCATTCCAACCCTGAGACCCTTCCTATAGCATGAGATGTGATGTCTCAATGCTTCTAATACCAAACCTGAGATCCTTCCTATAACATGAGATGTGATATCCAACTCCTTCCATTCCAATCCTGAGACCCGTCCTATAGCATGAGATGTGATATCTCAATGATTATACCAAACCTGAGACCCTTCCTATAGCATGAGATGTGATATCCAACTACTTCCCATTCCAATCCTGAGACCCTTCCTATAGCATGAGATGTGATATCTCAATGCTTCTAATACCAAACCTGAGATCCTTCCTATAACATGAGATGTGATTTCCAAATCCTTCCCCTTCCAAACCTGAGACCCTCCCTTTAGCATGAGATGTGATATCCAACTCCTTCCCATTCCAATCCTGAGACCCTTCTGATAGCATGAGATGTGATATCTCAATGCCTCTAATACCAAACCTGAGATCCTACCTCTAACATGAAATGTGATATCCATCGCATTCCCTTTCCAAACCTGAGACCCTGCCTATAGCATGAGATGTGATATCCAAGTCCTTCCCATTCCAATCCTGAGACCCTTCCTATAGCATGTGATGTGATATCTCAATGCTTATACCAAACCTGAGACCCTTCCTATGGCATGAGATGTCATATACAACTCCTTCCCATTCCAATCCTGAGACCCTTCCTATAGCATGAGATGTGATATCTCAATGCTTATACCAAACCTGAGACCCTTCCTATAGCATGAGATGTGATATCCAACTTCTTCCCATTCCAATCCTGAGACCCTTCCTATAACATGAGATGTGATGTCTCAATGCTTCTAATACCAAACCTGAGATCTTTCCTATAACATGAGATGTGATATCCAACTCCTTCCCATTCCAATCCTGAGACCCTTCCTATAGCATGAGATGTGATATCACAATGCTTATACCAAACCTGAGACCGTTCCTATAGCTTGAGATGTGATATCCAACTCCTTCCCATTCCAATCCTGAGACCCTTCCTATAGCATGAGATGTGATATCTCAAGGCCTCTAATACCAAACCTGAGATCCTTCCTCTAACATGAAATGTGATATCCAACTCCTTCCCCTTCCAAACCTGAGAGCCTTCCTATAGCATGGGATATGATATCCAAGTCCTTCCCATTCCAATCCTGAGACCCTTCCTATAACATGAAATGTGATATCCAACTCCTTCCCATTCCAACCTGAGACCCTTCCTATATCATGAGATGGGATATCTCAATGCTTCTAATACCAAACCTGAGACTCTTCCTATAACATGAGATGGGATATCCAACTCCTTCCCATTCCAATCCTAAGACCCTTTTGATAGCAGAGATGTGATATCTCAATGCTTATACCAAAGCTGAGACCCTTCCTACGGCATGAGATGTCATATACAACTCCTTCCCATTCCAATCCTGAGACCCTTCCTATAGCACGAGATGTGATATCTCAATGCTTATACCAAACCTGAGACCCTTCCTCTAGAATGAGATGTGATATCCAACTCCTTCCCATTCCAATCCTGAGACCCTTCCTATAGCATGAGATGTGATATCCAACTCCTTCCCATTCCAATCCTGAGACCCTTCCTATAGCCTGAGATCTGATATCTCAATGCCTCTAATACCAAACCTGAGATCCTTCCTCTAACATGAAATGTGATATCCAACTCCTTCCCTTTCCAAACCTGAGAGCCTATCTATAGCATGAGATGTGATATCCAAGTCCTTCCCATTCCAATCCTGAGACACTTCCGATAGCAGAGATGTGATATCTCAATGCTTATACCAAACCTGAGACCCTTCCTATAACATGAGATGTGATATCCAACTCCTTCCCGTTCCAAACCTGAGACCCTTCCTTTAGCATGAGATGTGATATCCAGCTCCTTCCCATTCCAATCCTGAGACCCTTCTGATAGCATGAGATGTGATATCTCAATGCTTCTAATATCAAAACTGAGACCCTCCCTATAGCATGATATGTGATATCTAAGTCCTTCCCATTCCAATCCTGAGACCCTTCCTATAGCATGAGATGTGATATCTCAATGCTTCTACCAAACCTGAGACCCTTCCTTTAGCATGAGATGTGATAACCAACTCCTTCCCATTCCAATCCTGAGACCCTTCCTATAGCATGAGATGTGATATCCAAATCTTTCCCCTTCCAAACCTTAGACCCTTCCTTTATCATGAGATGTGATATCCAACTCCTTCCCATTCCAATCCTGAGACCCTTCCGATATCATGAGATTTGTTATCTCAATGCTTCTAATATCAAAATTGAGACCCTCCCTATAGCATGAGATGGGATATCCAACTCCTTCCCATTCCAATCCTGAGACCCTTCCGATAGCAGAGATGTGATATCTCAATGCTTATACCAAATCTGAGACCCTTCCTATAGCATGAGATGTGATATCCAACTCCTTCCCGTTCCAATCCTGAGACCCTTCCTATAGCATGAGATGTGATGTCTCAATGCTTCTAATACCAAACCTGAGATCCTTCCTATAACATGAGATGTGATATCCAACTCCTTCCCATTCCAATCCTGAGACCCTTCCTATAGCATGAGATGTGCTATCTCAATGCTTATACCAAACCTGAGACCCTTCCTAAAGCTTGAGATGTGATATCCAACTCCTTCCCATTCCAATCCTGAGACCCTTCCTATAGCATGAGATGTGATATCTCAAGGCCTCTAATACCAAACCTGAGATCCTTCCTCTAACATGAAATGTGATATCCAACTCCTTCCCCTTCCAAATCTGAGAGCCTTCCTATAGCATGAGATATGATATCCAAGTCCTTCCCATTCCAATCCTGAGACCCTTCCTATAACATGAAATGTGATATCCAACTCCTTCCCATTCCAACCTGAGACCCTTCCTATAGCATGAGATGGGATATCCAACTCCTTCCAAATCCAATACTGATACCCTTCCAATAGCATGAGATGTGATATCCCAATGCTTATACCAAACCTGAGACCCATACTATGGCATGAGATGTGATATCAAACTCCTTCCCATTCCAATCCTGAGACTCTTCCTATAGCTTGAGATGTGATATCCAACTCCTTCACATTCCAATTCTGAGACCCTTCCTATGCCATGAGACTTGATATCGCAATGCTTCTAATACCAAACCTGAGACCCGTCCTATAACATGAGATGTGATATCCAAATCTTTCCCCTTCCAAACCTTAGACCCTTCCTTTATCATGAGAAGTGATATCCAACTCCTTCCCATTCCAATCCTGAGACCCTTCCGATATCATGAGATTTGTTATCTCAATGCTTCTAATATCAAACTTGAGACCCTCCCTATAGCATGAGATGTGACATCCAAGTCCTCCCCATTCCAATCCTGAGACCCTTCCTATAGCATGAGATGTGATATCTCAATGCTTCTAATACCAAACCTGAGACCCTTCCTATAACATGAGATGGGATATCCAACTCCTTCCCATTCCAATCCTGAGACCCTTCCGATAGCAGAGATGTGATATCTCAATGCTTATACCAATCCTGAGACCCTTCCTATGGCCTGAGATGTCATATACAACTCCTTCCCAATCCAATCCTGAGACCCTTCCTATAGCATGAGATGTGATATCTCAATGCTTATACCAAATGTGAGACCCTTCCTATAGCATGAGATGTGATATCCAACTCCTTCCCATTCCAATCCTGAGACCCTACTTATAGCATGAGATGTGATGTCTCAATGCTTCTAATACCAAACCTGAGATCCTTCCTATAACATGAGATGTGATATCCAACTCCTTCCCATTCCAATCCTGAGACCCTTCCTATAGTATGAGATGTGATGTCTCAATGCTTCTAATACCAAACCTGAGAACCTTCCTACAGCATGCGATGTGATATCTCAATGCTTCTAATACCATACCTGAGAGCCTTCCTATAGCATGGGATATGATATCCAAGTCCTTCCCATTCCAATCCTGAGACCCTTCCTATAACATGAAATGTGATATCCAACTCCTTCCCATTCCAACCTGAGACCCTTCCTATATCATGAGATGGGATATCTCAATGCTTCTAATACCAAACCTGAGACTCTTCCTATAACATGAGATGGGATACCCAACTCCTTCCCATTCCAATCCTAAGACCCTTTTGATAGCAGAGATGTGATATCTCAATGCTTATACCAAACCTGAGACCCTTCCTACGGCATGAGATGTCATATACAACTCCTTCCCATTCCAATCCTGAGACCCTTCCTATAGCACGAGATGTGATATCTCAATGCTTATACCAAACCTGAGACCCTTCCTCTAGAATGAGATGTGATATCCAACTCCTTCCCATTCCAATCCTGAGACCCTTCCTATAGCATGAGATGTGATATCCAACTCCTTCCCATTCCAATCCTGAGACCCTTCCTATAGCCTGAGATCTGATATCTCAATGCCTCTAATACCAAACCTGAGATCCTTCCTCTAACATGAAATGTGATATCCAACTCCTTCCCTTTCCAAACCTGAGAGCCTATCTATAGCATGAGATGTGATATCCAAGTCCTTCCCATTCCAATCCTGAGACACTTCCGATAGCAGAGATGTGATATCTCAATGCTTATACCAAACCTGAGACCCTTCCTATAACATGAGATGTGATATCCAACTCCTTCCCGTTCCAAACCTGAGACCCTTCCTTTAGCATGAGATGTGATATCCAGCTCCTTCCCATTCCAATCCTGAGACCCTTCTGATAGCATGAGATGTGATATCTCAATGCTTCTAATATCAAAACTGAGACCCTCCCTATAGCATGATATGTGATATCTAAGTCCTTCCCATTCCAATCCTGAGACCCTTCCTATAGCATGAGATGTGATATCTCAATGCTTCTACCAAACCTGAGACCCTTCCTTTAGCATGAGATGTGATAACCAACTCCTTCCCATTCCAATCCTGAGACCCTTCCTATAGCATGAGATGTGATATCCAAATCTTTCCCCTTCCAAACCTTAGACCCTTCCTTTATCATGAGATGTGATATCCAACTCCTTCCCATTCCAATCCTGAGACCCTTCCGATATCATGAGATTTGTTATCTCAATGCTTCTAATATCAAAATTGAGACCCTCCCTATAGCATGAGATGGGATATCCAACTCCTTCCCATTCCAATCCTGAGACCCTTCCGATAGCAGAGATGTGATATCTCAATGCTTATACCAAATCTGAGACCCTTCCTATAGCATGAGATGTGATATCCAACTCCTTCCCGTTCCAATCCTGAGACCCTTCCTATAGCATGAGATGTGATGTCTCAATGCTTCTAATACCAAACCTGAGATCCTTCCTATAACATGAGATGTGATATCCAACTCCTTCCCATTCCAATCCTGAGACCCTTCCTATAGTATGAGATGTGATGTCTCAATGCTTCTAATACCAAACCTGAGAACCTTCCTACAGCATGCGATGTGATATCTCAATGCTTCTAATACCAAACCTGAGACCAGTCCTATAACATGAGATTGGATATCCAACTCCTTCCCCTTCCAAACCTGAGACCCTTCCTATAGCATGAGATGTGATATCCAACTTCTTCCCATTCCAATCCTGAGACCCGTCCTATAACATGAGATGTGATGTCTCAATGCTTCTAATACCAAACCTGAGATCTTTCCTATAACATGAGATGTGATATCCAACTCCTTCCCATTCCAATCCTGAGACCCTTCCTATAGCATGAGATGTGCTATGTCAATGCTTATACCAAACCTGAGACCCTTCCTAAAGCTTGAGATGTGATATCCAACTCCTTCCCATTCCAATCCTGAGACCATTCCTATAGCATGAGATGTGATATCTCAAGGCCTCTAATACCAAACCTGAGATCCTTCCTCTAACATGAAATGTGATATCCAATTCCTTCCCCTTCCAAACCTGAGAGCCTTCCTATAGCATGAGATATGATATCCAAGTCCTTCCCATTCCAATCCTGAGACCCTTCCTATAACATGAAATGTGATATCCAACTCCTTCCCATTCCAACCTGAGACCCTTCCTATAGCATGAGATGGGATATCCAACTCCTTCCAAATCCAATACTGATACCCTTCCAATAGCATGAGATGTGATATCCCAATGCTTCTACCAAACCTGAGACCCATACTATGGCATGAGATGTGATATCAAACTGATTCCCATTCCAATCCTGAGACTCTTCCTATAGCTTGAGGTGTGATATCCAACTCCTTCCCATTCCAATTCTGAGACCCTTCTTATACCATGAGACTTGATATCTCAATGCTTCTAATACCAAACCTGAGACCCGTCCTATAACATGAGATGTGATATCCAAATCCTTCCCCTTCCAAACCTTAGATCCTTCCTTTATCATGAGATGTGATATCCAACTCCTTCCCATTCCAATCCTGAGACCCTTCCGATATCATGAGATTTGTTATCTCAATGCTTCTAATATCAAACTTGAGACCCTCCCTATAGCATGAGATGTGACATCCAAGTCCTTCCCATTCCAATCCTGAGACCCTTCCTATAGCATGAGATGTGATATCTCTATGCTTCTAATACCAAACCTGAGACCATTCCTATAACATGAGATGGGATATCCAACTCCTTCCCATTCCAATCCTGAGACCCTTCCGATAGCAGAGATGTGATATCTCAATGCTTATACCAAACCTGAGACACTAACTATAGCATATGTGATATCCAACTGCTTCCCATTCCAAACATGAGACCCTTCCTATAGCAAGAAAGTAATATCCAACTCCTACCCATTCCAATCCTGAGACCCTTCCTATAGCAAGAGATGTGATATCCAAATCCTTCCCATTCAAATCCTGAGACCCTTCCTATAACATGAGATGTGATATCCAACTCCTTCCCATTCAAATCCTGAGACCCTTCCTATAGCATGAGAAGGGATATCCAACTCCTTCCCAATCCAATCCTGAGACCCTTCCGATAGCAGAGACGTGATATCTCAATGCTTCTACCAAACCTGAGACCCTTCCTTTAGCATGAGATGTGATATCCAAATCCTTCACATTCCAATCCTGAGACCCTTCCTATAGCATGAGATGTGATATCTCAATGCTTCTAATACCAAACCTGAGATCCTTCCTATAACATGAGATGTGATATCCAATTCCTTCCCATTCCAAACCTGAGACCCTTCCTATTGGATGAGATGTGATATCCAACTCCTTCCCATTCCAACCCTGAGATCCTTCCTATAGCATGAGATGTGATGTCTCAATGCTTCTAATACCAAACCTGAGATCCTTCCTATAACATGAGATGTGATATCCAACTCCTTCCATTCCAATCCTGAGACCCGTCCTATAGCATGAGATGTGATATCTCAATGATTATACCAAACCTGAGACCCTTCCTATAGCATGAGATGTGATATCCAACTACTTCCCATTCCAATCCTGAGACCCTTCCTATAGCATGAGATGTGATATCTCAATGCTTCTAATACCAAACCTGAGATCCTTCCTATAACATGAGATGTGATTTCCAAATCCTTCCCCTTCCAAACCTGAGACCCTCCCTTTAGCATGAGATGTGATATCCAACTCCTTCCCATTCCAATCCTGAGACCCTTCTGATAGCATGAGATGTGATATCTCAATGCCTCTAATACCAAACCTGAGATCCTACCTCTAACATGAAATGTGATATCCATCGCATTCCCTTTCCAAACCTGAGACCCTGCCTATAGCATGAGATGTGATATCCAAGTCCTTCCCATTCCAATCCTGAGACCCTTCCTATAGCATGTGATGTGATATCTCAATGCTTATACCAAACCTGAGACCCTTCCTATGGCATGAGATGTCATATACAACTCCTTCCCATTCCAATCCTGAGACCCTTCCTATAGCATGAGATGTGATATCTCAATGCTTATACCAAACCTGAGACCCTTCCTATAGCATGAGATGTGATATCCAACTTCTTCCCATTCCAATCCTGAGACCCTTCCTATAACATGAGATGTGATGTCTCAATGCTTCTAATACCAAACCTGAGATCTTTCCTATAACATGAGATGTGATATCCAACTCCTTCCCATTCCAATCCTGAGACCCTTCCTATAGCATGAGATGTGATATCACAATGCTTATACCAAACCTGAAACCGTTCCTATAGCTTGAGATGTGATATCCAACTCCTTCCCATTCCAATCCTGAGACCCTTCCTATAGCATGAGATGTGATATCTCAAGGCCTCTAATACCAAACCTGAGATCATTCCTCTAACATGAAATGTGATATCCAACTCCTTCCCCTTCCAAACCTGAGAGCCTTCCTATAGCATGGGATATGATATCCAAGTCCTTCCCATTCCAATCCTGAGACCCTTCCTATAACATGAAATGTGATATCCAACTCCTTCCCATTCCAACCTGAGACCCTTCCTATATCATGAGATGGGATATCTCAATGCTTCTAATACCAAACCTGAGACTCTTCCTATAACATGAGATGGGATATCCAACTCCTTCCCATTCCAATCCTAAGACCCTTTTGATAGCAGAGATGTGATATCTCAATGCTTATACCAAACCTGAGACCCTTCCTACGGCATGAGATGTCATATACAACTCCTTCCCATTCCAATCCTGAGACCCTTCCTATAGCACGAGATGTGATATCTCAATGCTTATACCAAACCTGAGACCCTTCCTCTAGAATGAGATGTGATATCCAACTCCTTCCCATTCCAATCCTGAGACCCTTCCTATAGCATGAGATGTGATATCCAACTCCTTCCCATTCCAATCCTGAGACCCTTCCTATAGCCTGAGATCTGATATCTCAATGCCTCTAATACCAAACCTGAGATCCTTCCTCTAACATGAAATGTGATATCCAACTCCTTCCCTTTCCAAACCTGAGAGCCTATCTATAGCATGAGATGTGATATCCAAGTCCTTCCCATTCCAATCCTGAGACACTTCCGATAGCAGAGATGTGATATCTCAATGCTTATACCAAACCTGAGACCCTTCCTATAACATGAGATGTGATATCCAACTCCTTCCCGTTCCAAACCTGAGACCCTTCCTTTAGCATGAGATGTGATATCCAGCTCCTTCCCATTCCAATCCTGAGACCCTTCTGATAGCATGAGATGTGATATCTCAATGCTTCTAATATCAAAACTGAGACCCTCCCTATAGCATGATATGTGATATCTAAGTCCTTCCCATTCCAATCCTGAGACCCTTCCTATAGCATGAGATGTGATATCTCAATGCTTCTACCAAACCTGAGACCCTTCCTTTAGCATGAGATGTGATAACCAACTCCTTCCCATTCCAATCCTGAGACCCTTCCTATAGCATGAGATGTGATATCTCAATACTTCTAATACCAAACCTGAGATCCTTCCGATAACATGAGATGTGATATCCAAATCCTTCCCCTTCCAAACCTGAGACCCTCCCTTTAGCATGAGATGTGATATCCAACTCCTTCCCATTCCAATCCTGAGAACCTTCTGATAGCATGAGATGTGATATCTCAATGCTTCTATACCAAACCTGAGATCCTTCCGATAGCATGAGATGTGATATCTCAATGCTTCTAATACCAAACCTGAGATCCTTCCTATAACATGAGATGTGATATTCAAATCCTTCCCCTTCCAAACCTGAGACCCTCCCTTTAGCATGAGATGTGATATCCAACTCCTTCCCATTCCAATCCTGAGACTCTTCTGATAGCATGAGATGTGATATCTCAATGCCTCTAATACCAAACCTGAGATCCTACCTCTAACATGAAATGTGATATCCAACTCTTTCCCCTTCCAAACCTGAGAGCCTTCCTATAGCATGAGATGTGATATCCAAGTCCTTCTAATTCCAATCCTGAGACCCTTCCTATAACATGAGATGTGATATCCAACTCCTTCCCATTCCAACCTGAGACCCTTCCTATAGCATGAGATGGGATATCCAACTCCTTCCAAATCCAATCCTGATACCCTTCCGATAGCACGAGATGTGATATCCCAATGCTTCTACCAAACCTGAGACCCATACTATGGCATGAGATGTGATATCAAACTCCTTCCCCTTCCAAACCTTAGACACTTCCTTTATCATGAGATGTGATATCCAACTCCTTCCCATTCCATCCCTGAGACCCTTCCGATATCATGAGATGTGATATCTCAATACTTCTAATATCAAACTTGAGACCCTCCTTATAGCATGAGATGTGATATCCAAGTCCTTCCCATTCCAATCCTGAGACCCTTCCTATAGCATGAGATGTGATATCTCAATGCTTCTAATACCAAACCTGAGACCCTTCCTATAACATGAGATGGGAATATCCAACTCCTTCCCATTCCAATCCTGAGACCCTTCCGCTAGTAGAGATGTGATATCTCAATGCTTATACCAAACCTGAGATCCTTCCTATAACATGAGATGTGATATCCAACTCCTTCCCATTCCAATCCTGAGACACTTCCTATAGCATGAGATGTGATATCTCACTGCTTATACCAAACCTGAGACCCTTCCTATAGCATGAGATGTGATATCCAACTCCTTCCCATTCCAATCCTGAGACCCTTCCTATAGCATGAGATATGATATCTCAATGCTTCTAATATCAAACTTGAGACCCTCCCTATAGCATGAGATGTGATATCCAAGTCCTTCCCATTCCAATCCTGAGACCCTTCCGATAGCATGAGATGTGATGTCTCAATGCTTCTAATACCAAACCTGAGATCCTTCCTATAACATGAGATGTGATATCCAACTCCTTCCCATTCCAATCCTGAGACCCTTCCTATAGCATGTGATGTGATATCTCAATGCTTATACCAAACCTGAGACCCTTCCTATAGCATGAGATGTGATAGTGATATCCAACTCCTTCCCATTCCAATCCTGAGACCCTTCCTATAGCATGAGATTTGATATCTCAATGCCTCTAATACCAAACCTGAGATCCTTCCTCTAACATGAAATGTGATATCCAACTCCTTCCCATTCCAATCCTGAGACACTTCCTATAGCATGAGATGTGATAGCTAAATGCTTCTAATACCAAACTTGAGACTCTTCCTATAACATGAGATGGGATATCCAACTCCTTCCCATTCCAATCCTTAGACCCATCCTACAGCATGCAATATGATATCTCAATGTTTCTAATAACAAACCTGAGACCCGTCCTATAACATGAGATGGGATATCCAACACCTTCCCATTCCAATCTTGAGACACTTCCGATAGCAGAGATGTGATATCTCAATGCTTATACCAAACCTGAGACCCTTCCTATAACATGAGATGTGATATCCAACTCCTTCCCGTTCCAAACCTGAGACCCTTCCTATAGCATATGTGATATCCAACACATTCCCATTCCAAACATGAGACCCTTCCTATAGCAGGAATGTAATATCCAACTCCTTCCCATTCCAATCCTGAGACCATTCCTATAGCATGAGATGTGATATCTCAATGCTTCTAATACCAAACCTGAGATCCTTCCTATGACATGAGATGTGATATCCAATTCCTCCCCATTCCAAACCTGAGAACCTTCCTACAGCATGCGATGTGATATCTCAATGCTTCTAATACCAAACCTGAGACCAGTCCTATAACATGAGATTGGATATCCAACTCCTTCCCATTCCAATCCTGAGACACTTCCGATAGCAGAGATGTGATATCTCAATACTTATACCAAACCTGAGACCCTTCCTATAACATGAGATGTGATATCCAACTCCTTCCCGTTCCAAACCTGAGACCCTTCCTTTAGCATGAGATGTGATATCCAGCTCCTTCCCATTCCAATCCTGATACCCTTCTGATAGCATGAGATGTGATATCTCAATGCTTCTAATATCAAAACTGAGACCCTCCCAATAGCATGATATGTGATATCTAAGTCCTTCCCATTCCAATCCTGAGACCCTTCCTATAGCATGAGATGTGATATCTCAATGCTTCTACCAAACCTGAGACCCTTCCTTTAGCATGAGATGTGATAACCAACTCCTTCCCATTCCAATCCTGAGATCCTTCCTATAGCATGAGATGTGATATCTCAATACTTCTAATACCAAACCTGAGATCCTTCGGATAACATGAGATGTGATATCCAAATCCTTCCCCTTCCAAACCTGAGACCCTCCCTTTAGCATGAGATGTGATATCCAACTCCTTCCCATTCCAATCCTGAGAACCTTCTGATAGCATGAAATGTGATATCTCAATGCTTCTATACCAAACCTGAGATCCTTCCGATAGCATGAGATGTGATATCTCAATGCTTCTAATACCAAACCTGAGATCCTTCCTATAACATGAGATGTGATATCCAAATCCTTCCCTTTCCAAACCTGAGACCCTCCCTTTAGCATGAGATGTGGTATCCAACTCCTTCCCATTCCAATCCTGAGACTCTTCTGATAGCATGAGATGTGATATCTCAATGCCTCTAATACCAAACCTGAGATCCTACCTCTAACATGAAATGTGATATCCAACTCTTTCCCCTTCCAAACCTGAGAGCCTTCCTGTAGCATGAGATGTGATATCCAAGTCCTTCTAATTCCAATCCTGAGACCCTTCCTATAACATGAGATGTGATATCCAACTCCTTCCCATTCCAACCTGAGACCCTTCCTATAGCATGAGATGGGATATCCAACTCCTTCCAAATCCAATCCTGATACCCTTCCGATAGCATGAGATGTGATATCCCAATGCTTCTACCAAACCTGAGACCCATACTATGGCATGAGATGTGATTTCAAACTCCTTCCCCTTCCAAACCTTAGACACTTCCTTTATCATGAGATGTGATATCCAACTCCTTCCCATTCCATCCCTGAGACCCTTCCGATATCATGAGATGTGATATCTCAATGCTTCTAATATCAAACTTGAGACCCTCCTTATAGCATGAGATGTGATATCCAAGTCCTTCCCATTCCAATCCTGAGACCCTTCCTATAGCATGAGATGTGATATCTCAATGCTTCTAATACCAAACCTGAGACCCTTCCTATAACATGAGATGGGAATATCCAACTCCTTCCCATTCCAATCCTGAGACCCTTCCGATAGTAGAGATGTGATATCTCAATGCTTATACCAAACCTGAGACCCTTCCTATGGCATGAGATGTGATATCCAACTCCTTCCCATTCCAATCCTGAGACCCTTCCTATAGCATGAGATATGATATCTCAATGCTTCTAATATCAAACTTGAGACCCTCCCTATAGCATGAGATGTGATATCCAAGTCCTTCCCATTCCAATCCTGAGAACCTTCCGATAGCATGAGATGTGATGTCTCAATGCTTCTAATACCAAACCTGAGATCCTTCCTATAACATGAGATGTGATATCCAACTCGTTCCCATTCCAATCCTGAGACCCTTCCTATAGCATGAGATGTGATATCTCAATGCTTATACCAAACCTGAGACCCTTCCTATAGCATGAGATGTGATATCCAACTCCTTCCCATTCCAATCCTGAGACCCTTCCTATAGCATGAGATGTGATATCTCAATGCCTCTAATACCAAACCTGAGATCCTTCCTCTAACATGAAATGTGATATCCAACTCCTTCCCATTCCAATCCTGAGACACTTCCTATAGCATGAGATGTGATATCTCAATGCTTCTAATACCAACCCTGAGACCCTTCCTATAACATGAGATGGGAATATCCAACTCCTTCCCATTCCAATCCTGAGACCCTTCCGATAGTAGAGATGTGATATCTCAATGCTTATACCAAACCTGAGACCCTTCCTATAGCATGAGATGTGATATCCAACTCCTTCCCATTCCAATCCTGAGACCCTTCCTATAGCATGAGATATGATATCTCAATGCTTCTAATATCAAACTTGAGACCCTCCCTATAGCATGAGATGTGATATCCAAGTCCTTCCCATTCCAATCCTGAGACCCTTCCGATAGCATGAGATGTGATGTCTCAATGCTTCTAATACCAAACCTGAGATCCTTCCTATAACATGAGATGTGATATCCAACTCCTTCCCATTCCAATCCTGAGACCCTTCCTATAGCATGAGATGTGATATCTCAATGCTTCTACCAAACCTGAGACCCTTCCTTTAGCATGAGCTGTGATAACCAACTCCTTCCCATTCCAATCCTGAGACACTTCCTATAGCATGAGATGTGATATCTCAATACTTCTAATACCAAACCTGAGATCCTTCGGATAACATGAGATGTGATATCCAAATCCTTCCCCTTCCAAACCTGAGACCCTCCCTTTAGCATGAGATGTGATATCCAACTCCTTCCCATTCCAATCCTGAGAACCTTCTGATAGCATGAGATGTGATATCTCAATGCTTCTATACCAAACCTGAGATCCTTCCGATAGCATGAGATGTGATATCTCAATGCTTCTAATACCAAACCTGAGATCCTTCCTATAACATGAGATGTGATATCCAACTCCTTCCCATTCCAATCCTGAGACCCTTCCTATAGCATGAGATATGATATCTCAATGCTTCTAATATCAAACTTGAGACCCTCCCTATAGCATGAGATGTGATATCCAAGTCCTTCCCATTCCAATCCTGAGACCCTTCCTATAGCATGAGATGTGATATCTCAATGCTTCTAATACCAAACCTGAGACCCTTCCTATAACATGAGATGGGAATATCCAACTCCTTCCCATTCCAATCCTGAGACCCTTCCGATAGTAGAGATGTGATATCTCAATGCTTATACCAAACCTGAGACCCTTCCTATGGCATGAGATGTGATATCCAACTCCTTCCCATTCCAATCCTGAGACCCTTCCTATAGCATGAGATATGATATCTCAATGCTTCTAATATCAAACTTGAGACCCTCCCTATAGCATGAGATGTGATATCCAAGTCCTTCCCATTCCAATCCTGAGAACCTTCCGATAGCATGAGATGTGATGTCTCAATGCTTCTAATACCAAACCTGAGATCCTTCCTATAACATGAGATGTGATATCCAACTCGTTCCCATTCCAATCCTGAGACCCTTCCTATAGCATGAGATGTGATATCTCAATGCTTATACCAAACCTGAGACCCTTCCTATAGCATGAGATGTGATATCCAACTCCTTCCCATTCCAATCCTGAGACCCTTCCTATAGCATGAGATGTGATATCTCAATGCTTCTAATACCAACCCTGAGACCCTTCCTATAACATGAGATGGGAATATCCAACTCCTTCCCATTCCAATCCTGAGACCCTTCCGATAGTAGAGATGTGATATCTCAATGCTTATACCAAACCTGAGACCCTTCCTATAGCATGAGATGTGATATCCAACTCCTTCCCATTCCAATCCTGAGACCCTTCCTATAGCATGAGATATGATATCTCAATGCTTCTAATATCAAACTTGAGACCCTCCCTATAGCATGAGATGTGATATCCAAGTCCTTCCCATTCCAATCCTGAGACCCTTCCGATAGCATGAGATGTGATGTCTCAATGCTTCTAATACCAAACCTGAGATCCTTCCTATAACATGAGATGTGATATCCAACTCCTTCCCATTCCAATCCTGAGACCCTTCCTATAGCATGAGATGTGATATCTCAATGCTTCTACCAAACCTGAGAACCTTCCTTTAGCATGAGCTGTGATAACCAACTCCTTCCCATTCCAATCCTGAGACACTTCCTATAGCATGAGATGTGATATCTCAATACTTCTAATACCAAACCTGAGATCCTTCGGATAACATGAGATGTGATATCCAAATCCTTCCCCTTCCAAACCTGAGACCCTCCCTTTAGCATGAGATGTGATATCCAACTCCTTCCCATTCCAATCCTGAGAACCTTCTGATAGCATGAGATGTGATATCTCAATGCTTCTATACCAAACCTGAGATCCTTCCGATAGCATGAGATGTGATATCTCAATGCTTCTAATACCAAACCTGAGATCCTTCCTATAACATGAGATGTGATATCCAACTCCTTCCCATTCCAATCCTGAGACCCTTCCTATAGCATGAGATATGATATCTCAATGCTTCTAATATCAAACTTGAGACCCTCCCTATAGCATGAGATGTGATATCCAAGTCCTTCCCATTCCAATCCTGAGACCCTTCCTATAGCATGAGATGTGATATCTCAATGCTTATACCAAACCTGAGACCCTTCCTATAGCATGAGATGTGATATCCAACTCCTTCCCATTCCAATCCTGAGACCCTTCCTATAGCATGAGATGTGATATCTCAATGCCTCTAATACCAAACCTGAGATCCTTCCTCTAACATGAAATGTGATATCCAACTCCTTCCCATTCCAATCCTGAGACACTTCCTATAGCATGAGATGTGATAGCTAAATGCTTCTAATACCAAACTTGAGACTCTTCCTATAACATGAGATGGGATATCCAACTCCTTCCCATTCCAATCCTTAGACCCTTCCTACAGCATGCAATATGATATCTCAATGATTCTAATAACAAACCTGAGACCCGTCCTATAACATGAGATGGGATATCCAACACCTTCCCATTCCAATCCTGAGAAATTCCCGATAGCAGAGATGTGATATCTCAATGCTTATACCAAACCTGAGACCCTTCCTATAACATGAGATGTGATATCCAACTCCTTCCCGTTCCAAACCTGAGACCCTTCCTATAGCATATGTGATATCCAACACATTCCCATTCCAAACATGAGACCCTTCCTATAGCAGGAATGTAATATCCAACTCCTTCCCATTCCAATCCTGAGACCATTCCTATAGCATGAGATGTGATATCTCAATGCTTCTAATACCAAACCTGAGATCCTTCCTATGACATGAGATGTGATATCCAATTCCTCCCCATTCCATCCCTTAGACCCTTCCTACAGCATGCAATATGATATCTCAATGATTCTAACAACAAACCTGAGACCCGTCCTATAACATGAGATGGGATATCTAACTCCTTCCAATTCCAATCCTGAGACACTGCCGATAGCAGGGATGTGATATCTCAATGCTTATACCAAACCTGAGACCCTTCCTATAACATGAGATGTGATATCCAAATCCTTCCCGTTCCAAACCTGAGACCCTTCCTTTAGCATGATATGTGATATCCAGCTCCTTCCCATTCCAATCCTGAGACACTTCCGATAGCATGAGATGTGATATCTCAATGCTTCTAATATCAAAACTGAGACCCTCCCTATAGCATGATATGTGATATCTAAGTCCTTCCCATTCCAATCCTGAGACACTCCCTATAGCATGAGATGTGATATCCAACTCCTTCCCATTCCAATCCTGAGACCATTCCTACAGCATGCGATGTGATATCTCAATGCTTCTAATACCAAACCTGAGACCAGTCCTATAACATGAGATTGGATATCCAACTCCTTCCCCTTCCAAACCTGAGACCCTTCCTATAGCATGAGATGTGATATCCAACTTCTTCCCATTCCAATCCTGAGACCCTTCCTATAACATGAGATGTGATGTCTCAATGCTTCTAATACCAAACCTGAGATCTTTCCTATAACATGAGATGAGATATCCAACTCCTTCCCATTCCAATCCTGAGACCCTTCCTATAGCATGAGATGTGCTATCCCAATGCTTATACCAAACCTGAGACCCTTCCTAAAGCTTGAGATGTGATATCAAACTCCTTCCCATTCCAATCCTGAGACTCTTCCTATAGCTTGAGATGTGATATCCAACTCCTTCCCATTCCAATTCTGAGACCCTTCCTATACCATGAGACTTGATATCTCAATGCTTCTAATACCAAACCTGAGACCCGTCATATAACATGAGATGTGATATCCAAATCTTTCCCCTTCCAAACCTTAGACCCTTCCTTTATCATGAGATGTGATATCCAACTCCTTCCCATTCCAATCCTGAGACCCTTCCGATATCATGAGATTTGTTATCTCAATGCTTCTAATATCAAAATTGAGACCCTCCCTATAGCATGAGATTTGATATCCAACTCCTTCCCATTCCAATCCTGAGACCTTTCCGAAAGCAGAGATGTGATATCTCAATGCTTATTCCAAATCTGAGACCCTTCCTATAGCATGAGATGTGATATCCAACTCCTTCCCATTCCAATCCTGAGACCCTTCCTATAGCATGAGATGTGATGTCTCAATGCTTCTAATACCAAACCTGAGATCCTTCCTATAACATGAGATGTGATATCCAACTCCTTCCCATTCCAATCCTGAGACCCTTCCTATAGCATGAGATGTGCTATCTCAAGGCCTCTAATACCAAACCTGAGATCCTTCCTCTAACATGAAATGTGATATCCAACTCCTTCCCCTTCCAAACCTGAGAGCCTTCCTATAGCATGAGATATGATATCCAAGTCCTTCCCATTCCAATCCTGAGACCCTTCCTATAACATGAAATGTGATATCCAACTCCTTCCCATTCCAACCTGAGACCCTTCCTATAGCATGAGATGGGATATCCAACTCCTTCCAAATCCAATACTGATACCCTTCCAATAGCATGAGATGTGATATCCCAATGCTTCTACCAAACCTGAGACCCTTCCTATGGCATGAGATGTGATATCCAACTCCTTGCCATTCAAATCCTGAGACCCTTCCTATAGCATGAGAAGGGATATCCAACTCCTTCCCAATCCAATCCTGAGACCCTTCCGATAGCAGAGACGTGATATCTCAATGCTTCTACCAAACCTGAGACCCTTCCTTTAGCATGAGATCTGATATCCAAATCCTTCACATTCCAATCCTGAGACCCTTCCTATAGCATGAGATGTGATATCTCAATGCTTCTAATACCAAACCTGAGATCCTTCCTATAACATGAGATGTGATATCCAATTCCTTCCCATTCCAAACCTGAGACCCTTCCTATTGGATGAGTTGTGATATCCAACTCCTTCCCATTCCAACCCTGAGACCCTTCCTATAGCATGAGATGTGATGTCTCAATGCTTCTAATACCAAAACTGAGATCCTTCCTATAACATGAGATGTGATATCCAACTCCTTCCATTCCAATCCTGAGACCCGTCCTATAGCATGAGATGTGATATCTCAATGCTTATACCAAACCTGAGACCCTTGCTTTAGCATGAGATGTGATATCCAGCTCCTTCCCATTCCAATCCTGAGACACTTCCGATAGCATGAGATGTGATATCTCAAAGCTTCTAATATCAAAACTGAGAACCTCCATATAGCATGATATGTGATATCTAAGTCCTTCCCATTCCAATCCTGAGACACTCCCTATAGCATGAGATGTGATATCCAACTCTTTCCCATTCCAATCCTGAGACCCTTCCTATAGCATGAGATATGATATCTCAATACTTCTAATACCAAACGTGAGATCCTTCCGATAACATGAGATGTGATATCCAAATCCTTCCCCTTCCAAACCTGAGACCCTCCCTTTAGCATGAGATGTGATATCCAACTCCTTCCCATTCCAATCCTGAGACCCTTCTGATAGCATGAGATGTGATATCTCAATGCTTCTAATACCAAACCTGAGATCCTTCCGATAGCATGAGATGTGATATCTCAATGCTTCTAATACCAAACCTGAGATCCTTCCTATAACATGAGATGTGATATCCAAATCCTTCCCCTTCCAAACCTGAGACCCTCCCTTTAGCATGAGATGTGATATCCAACTCCTTCCCATTCCATTCCTGAGACCCTTCTGATAGCATGAGATGTGATATCTCAATGCCTCTAATACCAAACCTGAGATCCTACCTCTAACATGAAATGTGATATCCAACTCTTTCCCCTTCCAAACCTGAGAGCCTTCCTATAGCATGAGATGTGATATCCAAGTCCTTCCCATTCCAATCCTGAGACCCTTCTTATAGCTTGAGATGTGATATCCAACTCCTTCCCATTCCAATTCTGAGACCCTTCCTATACTCTGAGACTTGATATCTCAATGCTTCTAATACCAAACCTGAGACCCGTAATATAACATGAGATGTGATATCCAAATCCTTCCCATTCCAATCCTGAGACCCTTCCGATATCATGAGATGTGATATCTCAAAGCTTCTAATATGAAACTTGAGACCCTCCCTATAGCATGAGATGTGATATCCAAGTCCTTCCCATTCCAATCCTGAGACTCTTCCTATAGCTTGAGATGTGATATCCAACTCCTTCACATTCCAATTCTGAGACCCTTCCTATGCCAGGAGACTTGATATCTCAATGCTTCTAATACCAAACCTGAGACCCGTCCTATAACATGAGATGTGATATCCAAATCTTTCCCCTTCCAAACCTTAGACCCTTCCTTTATCATGAGATGTGATATCCAACTCCTTCCCATTCCAATCCTGAGACCCTTCCGATATCATGAGATTTGTTATCTCAATGCTTCTAATATCAAACTTGAGACCATCCCTATAGCATGAGATGTGACATCCAAGTCCTCCCCATTGCAATCCTGAGACCCTTCCTATAGCATGAGATGTGATATCTCAATGCTTCTAATACCAAACCTGAGACCCTTCCTTTAACATGAGATGGGATATCCAACTCCTTCCCATTCCAATCCTGAGACCCTTCCGATAGCAGAGATGTGATATCTCAATGCTTATACCAATCCTGAGACCCTTCCTATGGCCTGAGATGTCATATACAACTCCTTCCCAATCCAATCCTGAGACCCTTCCTATAGCATGAGATGTGATATCTCAATGCTTATACCAAATCTGAGACCCTTCCTATAGCATGAGATGTGATATCCAACTCCTTCCCATTCCAATCCTGAGACCCTTCCTATAGCATGAGATGTGATGTCTCAATGCTTCTAATACCAAACCTGAGATCCTTCCTATAACATGAGATGTCATATCCAACTCCTTCCCATTCCAATCCTGAGACCCTTCCTATAGCATGAGATTTGATGTCTCAATGCTTCTAATACCAAACCTGAGAACCTTCCTACAGCATGCGATGTGATATCTCAATGCTTCTAATACCAAACCTGAGACCAGTCCTATAACATGAGATTGGATATCCAACTCCTTCCCCTTCCAAACCTGAGACCCTCCCTATAGCATGAGATGTGATATCCAACTTCTTCCCTTCCAATCCTGAGACCCTTCCTATAACATGAGATGTGATGTCTCAATGCTTCTAATACCAAACCTGAGATCTTTCCTATAACATGAGATGTGATATCCAACTCCTTCCCATTCCAATCCTGAGACCCTTCCTATAGCATGAGATGTGCTATCTCAATGCTTATACCAAACCTGAGACCCTTCCTAAAGCTTGAGATGTGATATCCAACTCCTTCCCATTCCAATCCTGAGACCCTTCCTATAGCATGAGATGTGATATCTCAAGGCCTCTAATACCAAACCTGAGATCCTTCATCTAACATAAAATGTGATATCCAACTCCTTCCCCTTCCAAACCTGAGAGCCTTCCTATAGCATGAGATATGATATCCAAGTCCTTCCCATTCCAATCCTGAGACCCTTCCTATAACATGAAATGTGATATCCAACGCCTTCCCATTCCAACCTGAGACCCTTCCTATAGCATGAGATGGGATATCCAACTCCTTCCAAATCCAATACTGATACACTTCCAATAGCATGAATTGTGATATCCCAATGCTTCTACCAAACCTGAGACCCATACTATGGCATGAGATGGGATATCAAACTCATTCCCATTCCAATCCTGAGACTCTTCCTATAGCTTGAGATGTGATATCCAACTCCTTACCATTCCAATTCTGAGACCCTTCCTATGCCATGAGACTTGATATCTCAATGCTTCTAATACCAAACCTGAGACCCGTCCTATAACATGAGATGTGATATCCAAATCTTTCCCCTTCCAAACCTTAGACCCTTCCTTTATCATGAGATGTGATATCCAACTCCTTCCCATTCCAATCCTGAGACCCTTCCGATATCATGAGATTTGTTATCTCAATGCTTCTAATATCAAACTTGAGACCCTCCCTATAGCATGAGATGTGACATCCAAGTCCTCCCCATTCCAATCCTGAGACCCTTCCTATAGCATGAGATGTGATATCTCAATGCTTCTAATACCAAACCTGAGACCCTTCCTATAACATGAGATGTCATATACAACTCCTTCCCAATCCAATCCTGAGACCCTTCCTATAGCATGAGATGTGATATCTCAATGCTTATACCAAATCTGAGACCCTTCCTATAGCATGAGATGTGATATCCAACTACTTCCCATTCCAATCCTGAGACCCTTCCTTTAGCATGAGCTGTGATGTCTCAATGCTTCTAATACCAAACCTGAGATCCTTCCAATAACATGAGATGTGATATCCAACTCCTTCCCATTCCAATCCTGAGACCCTTATGATAGCATGAGATGTGATATCTCAATGCCTCTAATACCAAACCTGAGATACTTCCGATAGCATGAGATGTGATATCTCAATGCTTCTAATACCAAACCTGAGATCCTTCCTATAACATGAGATGTGATTTCCAAATCCTTCCCCTTCCAAACCTGAGACCCTCCATTTAGCATGAGATGTGATATACAACTCCTTCCCATTCCAATCCTGAGACCCTTCTGATAGCATGAGATGTGATATCTCAATGCCTCTAATACCAAACCTGAGATCCTATCTCTAACATGAAATGTGATATCCATCTCCTTCCCTTTCCAAACCTGAGGCCCTGCCTATAGCATGAGATGTGATATCCAAGTCCTTCCCATTCCAATCCTGAGACCCTTCCTATAGCATGTGATGTGATATCTCAATGCTTATACCAAACCTGAGACCCTTCCTATGGCATGAGATGTCATATACAACTCCTTCCCATTCCAATCCTGAGACCCTTCCTATAGCATGAGATGTGATAACTCAATGCTTATACCAAACCTGAGACCCATCCTATAGCATGAGATGTGATATCCAACTTCTTCCCATTCCAATCCTGAGACCCTTCCTATAACATGAGATGTGATGTCTCAATGCTTCTAATACCAAACCTGAGATATTTCCTATAACATGAGATGTGATATCCAACTCCTTCCCATTCCAATCCTGAGACCCTTCCTATAGCATGAGATGTGATATCTCAATGCTTATACCAAACCTGAGACCCTTCCTATAGCTTGAGATGTGATATCCAACTCCTTCCCATTCCAATCCTGAGACCCTTCCTATAGCATGAGATGTGATATCTCAAGGCCTCTAATACCAAACCTGAGATCCTTCCTCTAACATGAAATGTGATATCCAACTCCTTCCCCTTCC
The DNA here is from genome assembly GCF_040938575.1 of Ambystoma mexicanum. NCBI lineage: Eukaryota > Metazoa > Chordata > Amphibia > Caudata > Ambystomatidae > Ambystoma > Ambystoma mexicanum. The sequence goes on from NC_090936.1 coordinate 348,760,202, forward strand.
AAACCTGAGAGCCTTCCTATAGCATGAGATATGATATCCAGGTCCTTCCCATTCCAGTCCTGAGACCCTTCCTATAACATGAAATGTGATATCCAACTCCTTCCCATTCCAACCTGAGACCCTTCCTATAGCATGAGATGGGATATCCAACTTCTTCCAAATCCAATACTGATACCCTTCCGATAGCATGAGATGTGATATCCCAATGCTTCTACCAAACCTTAGACCCATACTATGGCATGAGATGTGATATCAAACTCCTTCCCATTCCAATCCTGAGACCCTTCCTATAGCTTGAGGTGTGATATCCAACTCCTTCACATTCCAATTCTGAGACCCTTCATATACCATGAGACTTGATATCTCAATGCTTCTAATACCAAACCTGAGACCCGTCCTATAACATGAGATGTGATATCCAAATCCTCCCCCTTCCAAACCTTAGACCCTTCCTTTATCATGAGATGTGATATCCAACTCCTTCCCATTCCAATCCTGAGACCCTTCCGATGTCATGAGATTTGTTATCTCAATGCTTCTAATATCAAACTTGAGACCCTCCCTATAGCATGAGATGTGACATCCAAGTCCTTCCCATTCCAATCCTGAGACCCTTCCTATAGCATGAGATGTGATATCACTATGCTTCTAATACCAAACCTGAGACCATTCCTATAACATTAGATGGGATATCCAACTCCTTCCCATTCCAATCCTGAGACCCTTCCGATAGCAGAGATGTGATATCTCAATGCTTATACCAAACCTGAGACCCTTCCTATGGCCTGAGATGTCATATACAACTCCTTCCCATTCCAATCCTGAGACCCTTCCTTTAGCATGAGATGTGATATCTCAATGCTTATACCAAATCTGAGACCCTTCCTATAGCATGAGATGTGATATCCAAGTCCATCCCATTCCAATCCTTAGACCCTTCCTACAGCATGCGATGTGATATCTCAATGATTCTAATACCAAACCAGAGACTCTTCCTATAACATGAGATGGGATATCCAACTCCTTCCCATTCCAATCCTGAGCCGCTTCCGATAGCAGAGATGTGATATCTCAATGCTTATACCAAACCTGAGACCCTTCCTATAACATGAGATGTGATATCCAACTCCTTCCCGTTCCAAACCTGAGACACTAACTATAGCATATGTGATATCCAACTGCTTCCCATTCCAAACATGAGACCCTTCCTATAGCAAGAATGTAATATCCAACTCCTACCCATTCCAATCCTGAGACCCTTCCTATAGCAAGAGATGTGATATCCAAATCCTTCCCATTCCAATCCTGAGACCCTTCCTATAACATGAGATGTGATATCCAACTCCTTCCCATTCAAATCCTGAGACCCTTCCTATAGCATGAGAAGGGATATCCAACTCCTTCCCAATCCAATCCTGAGACCCTTCCGCTAGCAGAGATCTGATATCTCAATGCTTCTACCAAACCTGAGACCCTTCCTTTAGCATGAGATGTGATATCCAAATCCTTCACATTCCAATCCTGAGACCCTTCCTATAGCATGAGATGTGATATCTCAATGCTTCTAATACCAAACCTGAGATCCTTCCTATAACATGAGATGTGATATCCAATTCCTTCCCATTCCAAACCTGAGACCCTTCCTATTGGATGAGATGTGATATCCAACTCCTTCCCATTCCAACCCTGAGACTCTTCCTATAGCATGAGATGTGATGTCTCAATGCTTCTAATACCAAACCTGAGATCCTTCCTATAACATGAGATGTGATATCCAACTCCTTCCATTCCAATCCTGAGACCTGTCCTATAGCATGAGATGTGATATCTCAATGCTTATACCAAACCTGAGACCCTTCCTATAGCATGAGATGTGATATCCAACTACTTCCCATTCCAATCCTGAGACCCTTCCTATAGCATGAGATGTGATATCTCAATGCTTCTAATACCAAACCTGAGATCCTTCCTCTAACATGAAATGTGATATCCAACTCCTTCCCTTTCCAAACCTAAGAGCCTATCTATAGCATGAGATGTGATATCCAAGTCCTGCCCATTCCAATCCTTAGACCCTTCCTACAGCATGCAATATGATATCTCAATGATTCTAATAACAAACCTGAGACCCGTCCTATAGCATGAGATATGATATCCAAGTCCTTCCCATTCCAATCCTGAGACCCTTCCTATAACATGAAATGTGATATCCAACTCCTTCCCATTCCAACCTGAGACCCTTCCTATAGCATGAGATGGGATATCCAACTTCTTCCAAATCCAATACTGATACCCTTCCGATAGCATGAGATGTGATGTCCCAATGCTTCTACCAAACCTGAGACCCATACTATGGCATGAGATGTGATATCAAACTCCTTCCCATTCCAATCCTGAGACCCTTCCTATAGCTTGAGGTGTGATATCCAACTCCTTCCCATTCCAATACTGAGACCCTTCTTATACCATGAGACTTGATATCTCAATGCTTCTAATACCAAACCTGAGACCCGTCCTATAACATGAGATGTGATATCCAAATCCTTCCCCTTCCAAACCTTAGAACCTTCCTTTATCATGAGATGTGGTATCCAACTCCTTCCCATTCCAATCCTGAGACCCTTCCGATATCATGAGATTTGTTATCTCAATGCTTCTAATATCAAACTTGAGACCCTCCCTATAGCATGAGATGTGACATCCAAGTCCTTCCCATTCCAATCCTGAGACCCTTCCTATAGCATGAGATGTGATATCTCTATGCTTCTAATACCAAACCTGAGACCCTTCCTATAACATGAGATGGGATATCCAACTCCTTCCCATTCCAATCCTGAGACCCTTCCGATAGCAGAGATGTGATATCTCAATGCTTATACCAAACCTGAGACCCTTCCTATGGCCTGAGATGTCATATACAACTCCTTCCCATTCCAATCCTGAGACCCTTCCTTTAGCATGAGATGTGATATCTCAATGCTTATACCAAATCTGAGACCCTTCCTATAGCATGAGATGTGATATCCAAATCCTTCCCATTCCAATCCTGAGACCCTTCCTATAGCATGAGATGTGATATCTCAATGCTTATACCAAACCTGAGAGCCTACCTATAGCATGAGATGTGATATCCAAGTCCATCCCATTCCAATCCTTAGACCCTTCCTACAGCATGCGATGTGATATCTCAATGATTCTAATACCAAACCAGAGACTCTTACTATAACATGAGATGGGATATCCAACTCCTTCCCATTCTAATCCTGAGCCGCTTCCGATAGCAGAGATGTGATATCTCAATGCTTATACCAAACCTGAGACCCTTCCTATAACATGAGATGTGATATCCAACTCCTTCCCGTTCCAAACCTGAGACACTAACTATAGCATATGTGATATCCAACTCCTTCCCATTCCAAACATGAGACCCTTCCTATAGCAAGAAAGTAATATCCAACTCCTACCCATTCCAATCCTGAGACCCTTCCTATAGCAAGAGATGTGATATCCAAATCCTTCCCATTCCAATCCTGAGACCCTTCCTATAACATGAGATGTGATATCCAACTCCTTCCCATTCCAACCTGAGACACTTCCTATAGCATGAGAAGGGATATCCAACTCCTTCCCAATCCAATCCTGAGACCCTTCCGATAGCAGAGATGTGATATCTCAATGCTTATACCAAACCTGAGACGCTTCCTATGGCATGAGATGTGATATCCAACTCCTTGCCATTCAAATCCTGAGACCCATCCTATAGCATGAGAAGGGATATCCAACTCCTTCCCAATCCAATCCTGAGACCCTTACGATAGCAGAGACGTGATATCTCAATGCTTCTACCAAACCTGAGACCCTTCCTTTAGCATGAGATGTGATATCCAAATCCTTCACATTCCAATCCTGAGACCCTTCCTATAGCATGAGATGTGATATCTCAATGCTTCTAATACCAAACCTGAGATCCCTCCTATAACATGAGATGTGATATCCAATTCCTTCCCATTCCAAACCTGAGACCCCTCCTATTGGATGAGATGTGATATCCAACTCCTTCCCATTCCAACCCTGAGACCCTTCCTATAGCATGAGATGTGATGTCTCAATGCTTCTAATACCAAACCTGAGATCCTTCCTATAACATGAGATGTGATATCCAACTCCTTCCATTCCAATCCTGAGACCCGTCCTATAGCATGAGATGTGATATCTCAATGCTTATACCAAACCTGAGACCCTTCCTATAGCATGAGATGTGATATCCAACTACTTCCCATTCCAATCCTGAGACCCTTCCTATAGCATGAGATGTGATATCTCAATGCTTCTAATACCAAACCTGAGATCCTTCCTCTAACATGAAATGTGATATCCAACTCCTTCCCTTTCCAAACCTAAGAGCCTATCTATAGCATGAGATGTGATATCCAAGTCCTTCCCATTCCAACCCTTAGACCCTTCCTACAGCATGCAATATGATATCTCAATGATTCTAATAACAAACCTGAGACCCGTCCTATAACATGAGATGGGATATCCAACTCCTTCCCATTCCAATCCTGAGACACTTCCGATAGCAGAGATGTGATATCTCAATGCTTATACCAAACCTGAGACCCTTCCTATAACATGAGATGTGATATCCAAATCCTTCCCGTTCCAAACCTGAGACCCTTCCTTTAGCATGAGATGTGATATCCAGCTCCTTCCCATTCCAATCCTGAGACACTTCCGATAGCATGAGATGTGATATCTCAATGCTTTTAATATCAAAACTGAGACCCTCCCTATATCATGATATGTGATATCTAAGTCCTTCCCATTCCAATCCTGAGACCCTCCCTATAGCATGATATGTGATATCTAAGTCCTTCCCATTCCAATCCTGAGACCCTTCCTATAGCATGAGATATGATATCTCAATACTTCTAATACCAAACGTGAGATCCTTCCGATAACATGAGATGTGATATCCAAATCCTTCCCCTTCCAAACCTGAGACCCTCCCTTTAGCATGAGATGTGATATCCAACTCCTTCCCATTCCAATCCTGAGACCCTTCTGATAGCATGAGATGTGATATCTCAATGCTTCTAATACCAAACCTGAGATCCTTCCGATAGCATGAGATGTGATATCTCAATGCTTCTAATACCAAACCTGAGATCCTTCCTATAACATGAGATGTGATATCCAAATCCTTCCCCTTCCAAACCTGAGACCCTCCCTTTAGCATGAGATGTGATATCCAAGTCCTTCCCATTCCAATCCTGAGACCTTCCTATAGCTTGAGATGTGATATCCAACTCCTTCCCATTCCAATTCTGAGACCCTTCCTATACTCTGAGACTTGATATCTCAATGCTTCTAATACCAAACCTGAGACCCGTAATATAACATGAGATGTGATATCCAAATCCTTCCCCTTCCAAACCTTAGACCCTTCCTTTATCATGAGATGTGATATCCAACTCCTTCCCATTCCAATCCTGAGACCCTTCCGATATCATGAGATGTGATATCTCAAAGCTTCTAATATCAAACTTGAGACCCTCCCTATAGCATGAGATGTGATATCCAAGTCCTTCCCATTCCAATCCTGAGACCCTTCCTATAGCATGAGATGTGATATCTCAATGCTTCTAATACCAAACCTGAGACCCTTCCCATAACATGAGATGGGAATATCCAACTCCTTGCCATTCAAATCCTGAGACCCTTCCTGTAGCATGAGAAGGGATATCCAACTCCTTCCCAATCCAATCCTGAGACCCTTCCGATAGCAGAGACGTGATATCTCAATGCTTCTACCAAACCTGAGACCCTTCCTTTAGCATGAGATGTGATATCCAAATCCTTCACATTCCAATCCTGAGACCCTTCCTATAGCATGAGATGTGATATCTCAATGCTTCTAATACCAAACCTGAGATCCTTCCTATAACATGAGATGTGATATCCAATTCCTTCCCATTCCAAACCTGAGACCCTTCCTATTGGATGAGATGTGATATCCAACTCCTTCCCATTCCAACCCTGAGACCCCTCCTATAGCATGAGATGTGATGTCTCAATGCTTCTAATACCAAACCTGAGATCCTTCCTATAACATGAGATGTGATATCCAACTCCTTCCATTCCAATCCTGAGACCCGTCCTATAGCATGAGATGTGATATCTCAATGCTTATACCAAACCTGAGACCCTTCCTATAGCATGAGATGTGATATCCAACTACTTCCCATTCCAATCCTGAGACCCTTCCTATAGCATGAGATGTGATATCTCAATGCTTCTAATACCAAACCTGAGATCCTTCCTCTAACATAAAATGTGATATCCAACTCCTTCCCTTTCCAAACCTAAGAGCCTATCTATAGCATGAGATGTGATATCCAAGTCCTTCCCGTTCCAATCCTTAGACCCTTCCTACAGCATGCAATATGATATCTCAATGATTCTAATAACAAACCTGAGACCTGTCCTATAGCATGAGATATGATATCCAAGTCCTTCCCATTCCAATCCTGAGACCCTTCCTATAACATGAAATGTGATATCCAACTCCTTCCCATTCCAACCTGAGACCCTTCCTATAGCATGAGATGGGATATCCAACTTCTTCCAAATCCAATACTGATACCCTTCCGATAGCATGAGATGTGATATCCCAATGCTTCTACCAAACCTGAGACCCATACTATGGCATGAGATGTGATATCAAACTCCTTCCCATTCCAATCCTGAGACCCTTCCTATAGCTTGAGGTGTGATATCCAACTCCTTCCCATTCCAATTCTGAGACCCTTCTTATACCATGAGACTTGATATCTCAATGCTTCTAATACCAAACCTGAGACCCGTCCTGTAACATGAGATGTGATATCCAAATCCTTCCCCTTCCAAACCTTAGACCCTTCCTTTATCATGAGATGTGGTATCCAACTCCTTCCCATTCCAATCCTGAGACCCTTCCGATATCATGAGATTTGTTATCTCAATGCTTCTAATATCAAACTTGAGACCCTCCCTATAGCATGAGATGTGACATCCAAGTCCTTCCCATTCAAATCCTGAGACCCTTCCTTTAGCATGAGATGTGATATCTCAATGCTTATACCAAATCTGAGACCCTTCCTATAGCATGAGATGTGATATCCAAATCCTTCCCATTCCAATCCTGAGACCCTTCCTATAGCATGAGATGTGATATCTCAATGCTTATACCAAACCTGAGAGCCTACCTATAGCATGAGATGTGATATCCAAGTCCATCCCATTCCAATCCTTAGACCCTTCCTACAGCATGCGATGTGATATCTCAATGATTCTAATACCAAACCAGAGACTCTTACTATAACATGAGATGGGATATCCAACTCCTTCCCATTCCAATCCTGAACCGCTTCCGATAGCAGAGATGTGATATCTCAATGCTTATACCAAACATGAGACCCTTCCTATAACATGAGATGTGATATCCAACTCCTTCCCGTTCCAAACCTGAGACACTAACTATAGCATATGTGATATCCAAATCCTTCACATTCCAATCCTGAGACCCTTCCTATAGCATGAGATGTGATATCTCAATGCTTCTAATACCAAACCTGAGATCCTTCCTATAACATGAGATGTGATATCCAATTCCTTCCCATTCCAAACCTGAGACCCTTCCTATTGGATGAGATGCGATATCCAACTCCTTCCCATTCCAACCCTGAGACCCTTCCTATAGCATGAGATGTGATGTCTCAATGCTTCTAATACCAAACCTGAGATCCTTCCTATAACATGAGATGTGATATCCAACTCCTTCCATTCCAATCCTGAGACCCGTCCTATAGCATGAGATGTGATATCTCAATGCTTATACCAAACCTGAGACCCTTCCTATAGCATGAGATGTGATATCCAACTACTTCCCATTCCAATCCTGAGACCCTTCCTATAGCATGAGATGTGATATCTCAATGCTTCTAATACCAAACCTGAGATCCTTCCTCTAACATGAAATGTGATATCCAACTCCTTCCCTTTCCAAACCTAAGAGCCTATCTATAGCATGAGATGTGATATCCAAGTCCTTCCCATTCCAATCCTTAGACCCTTCCTACAGCATGCAATATGATATCTCAATGATTCTAATACCAAACCTGAGATCCTTCCTCTAACATGAAATGTGATATCCAACTCCTTCCCTTTCCAAACCTAAGAGCCTATCTATAGCATGAGATGTGATATCCAAGTCCTTCCCCTTCCAAACCTTAGACCCTTCCTTTATCATGAGATGTGATATCCAACTCCTTCCCATTCCAATCCTGAGACCCTTCCGATAGCAGAGATGTGATATCTCAATGCTTATACCAAACCTGAGACCCTTCCTATGGCATGAGATGTGATATCCAACTCCTTGCCATTCAAATCCTGAGACCCTTCCGATAGCAGAGATGTGATATCTCAATGCTTATACCAAACCTGAGACCCTTCCTATGGCATGAGATGTGATATCCAACTCCTTGCCATTCAAATCCTGAGACCCTTCCTGTAGCATGAGAAGGGATATCCAACTCCTTCCCTTTCCAAACCTAAGAGCCTATCTATAGCATGAGATGTGATATCCAAGTCCTTCCCCTTCCAAACCTTAGACCCTTCCTTTATCATGAGATGTGATATCCAACTCCTTCCCATTCAAATCCTGAGACCCTTCCGATAGCAGAGATGTGATATCTCAATGCTTATACCAAACCTGAGACCCTTCCTATGGCATGAGATGTGATATCCAACTCCTTGCCATTCAAATCCTGAGACCCTTCCTGTAGCATGAGAAGGGATATCCAACTCCTTCCCAATCCAATCCTGAGACCCTTCCGATAGCAGAGACGTGATATCTCAATGCTTCTACCAAACCTGAGACCCTTCCTTTAGCATGAGATGTGATATCCAAATCCTTCACATTCCAATCCTGAGACCCTTCCTATAGCATGAGATGTGATATCTCAATGCTTCTAATACCAAACCTGAGATCCTTCCTATAACATGAGATGTGATATCCAAGTCCTTCCCATTCCAATCCTTAGACCCTTCCTACAGCATGCAATATGATATCTCAATGATTCTAATACCAAACCTGAGATCCTTCCTCTAACATGAAATGTGATATCCAACTCCTTCCCTTTCCAAACCTAAGAGCCTATCTATAGCATGAGATGTGATATCCAAGTCCTTCCCCTTCCAAACCTTAGACCCTTCCTTTATCATGAGATGTGATATCCAACTCCTTCCCATTCCAATCCTGAGACCCTTCCGATAGCAGAGATGTGATATCTCAATGCTTATACCAAACCTGAGACCCTTCCTATGGCATGAGATGTGATATCCAACTCCTTGCCATTCAAATCCTGAGACCCTTCCGATAGCAGAGATGTGATATCTCAATGCTTATACCAAACCTGAGACCCTTCCTATGGCATGAGATGTGATATCCAACTCCTTGCCATTCAAATCCTGAGACCCTTCCTGTAGCATGAGAAGGGATATCCAACTCCTTCCCTTTCCAAACCTAAGAGCCTATCTATAGCATGAGATGTGATATCCAAGTCCTTCCCCTTCCAAACCTTAGACCCTTCCTTTATCATGAGATGTGATATCCAACTCCTTCCCATTCAAATCCTGAGACCCTTCCGATAGCAGAGATGTGATATCTCAATGCTTATACCAAACCTGAGACCCTTCCTATGGCATGAGATGTGATATCCAACTCCTTGCCATTCAAATCCTGAGACCCTTCCTGTAGCATGAGAAGGGATATCCAACTCCTTCCCAATCCAATCCTGAGACCCTTCCGATAGCAGAGACGTGATATCTCAATGCTTCTACCAAACCTGAGACCCTTCCTTTAGCATGAGATGTGATATCCAAATCCTTCACATTCCAATCCCGAGACCCTTCCTATAGCATGAGATGTGATATCTCAATGCTTCTAATACCAAACCTGAGATCCTTCCTATAACATGAGATGTGATATCCAACTCCTTCCATTCCAATCCTTAGACCCTTCCTACAGCATGCAATATGATATCTCAATGATTCTAATAACAAACCTGAGACCTGTCCTATAGCATGAGATATGATATCCAAGTCCTTCCCATTCCAATCCTGAGACCCTTCCTATAACATGAAATGTGATATCCAACTCCTTCCCATTCCAACCTGAGACCCTTCCTATAGCATGAGATGGGATATCCAACTTCTTCCAAATCCAATACTGATACCCTTCCGATAGCATGAGATGTGATATCCCAATGCTTCTACCAAACCTGAGACCCATACTGTGGCATGAGATGTGATATCAAACTCCTTCCCATTCCAATCCTGAGACCCTTCCTATAGCTTGAGGTGTGATATCCAACTCCTTCCCATTCCAATTCTGAGACCCTTCTTATACCATGAGACTTGATATCTCAATGCTTCTAATACCAAACCTGAGACCCGTCCTATAACATGAGATGTGATATCCAAATCCTTCCCCTTCCAAACCTTAGACCCTTCCTTTATCATGAGATGTGGTATCCAACTCCTTCCCATTCCAATCCTGAGACCCTTCCGATATCATGAGATTTGTTATCTCAATGCTTCTAATATCAAACTTGAGACCCTCCCTATAGCATGAGATGTGACATCCAAGTCCTTCCCATTCCAATCCTGAGACCCTTCCTATAGCATGAGATTTGATATCTCTATGCTTCTAATACCAAACCTGAGACCCTTCCTATAACATGAGATGGGATATCCAACTCCTTCCCATTCCAATCCTGAGACCCTTCCGATAGCAGAGATGTGATATCTCAATGCTTATACCAAACCTGAGACCCTTCCTATGGCCTGAGATGTCATATACAACTCCTTCCCATTCAAATCCTGAGACCCTTCCTTTGGCATGAGATGTGATATCTCAATGCTTATACCAAATCTGAGACCCTTCCTATAGCATGAGATGTGATATCCAAATCCTTCCCATTCCAATCCTGAGACCCTTCCTATAGCATGAGATGTGATATCTCAATGCTTATACCAAACCTGAGAGCCTACCTATAGCATGAGATGTGATATCCAAGTCCATCCCATTCCAATCCTTAGACCCTTCCTACAGCATGCGATGTGATATCTCAATGATTCTAATACCAAACCAGAGACTCTTATAATAACATGAGATGGGATATCCAACTCCTTCCCATTCCAATCCTGAGCCGCTTCCGATAGCAGAGATGTGATATCTCAATGCTTATACCAAACATGAGACCCTTCCTATAACATGAGATGTGATATCCAACTCCTTCCCGTTCCAAACCTGAGACACTAACTATAGCATATGTGATATCCAACTCCTTCCCATTCCAAACATGAGACCCTTCCTATAGCAAGAAAGTAATATCCAAATCCTTCCCATTCCAATCCTGAGACCCTTCCTATAACATGAGATGTGATATCCAACTCCTTCCCATTCAAATCCTGAGACCCTTCCTATAGCATGAGAAGGGATATCCAACTCCTTCCCAATCCAATCCTGAGACCCTTCCGATAGCAGAGATCTGATATCTCAATGCTTCTACCAAACCTGAGACCCTTCCTTTAGCATGAGATGTGATATCCAAATCCTTCACATTCCAATCCTGAGACCCTTCCTATAGCATGAGATGTGATATCTCAATGCTTCTAATACCAAACCTGAGATCCTTCCTCTAACATGAAATGTGATATCCAACTCCTTCCCTTTCCAAACCTAAGAGCCTATCTATAGCATGAGATGTGATATCCAATTCCTTCCCATTCCAAACCTGAGACCCTTCCTATTGGATGAGATGTGATATCCAACTCCTTCCCATTCCAACCCTGAGACCCTTCCTATAGCATGAGATGTGATGTCTCAATGCTTCTAATACCAAACCTGAGATCCTTCCTATAACATGAGATGTGATATCCAACTCCTTCCATTCCAATCCTGAGACCCGTCCTATAGCAAGAGATGTGATATCTCAATGCTTATACCAAACCTGAGACCCTTCCTATAGCATGAGATGTGATATCCAACTACTTCCCATTTCAATCCTGAGACCCTTCCTATAGCATGAGATGTGATATCTCAATGCTTCTAATACCAAACCTGAGATCCTTCCTCTAACATGAAATGTGATATCCAACTCCTTCCCTTTCCAAACCTAAGAGTCTATCTATAGCATGAGATGTGATATCCAAGTCCTTCCCATTCCAATCCTTAGACCCTTCCTACAGCATGCAATATGATATCTCAATGATTCTAATAACAAACCTGAGACCCGTCCTATAGCATGAGATATGATATCCAAGTCCTTCCCATTCCAATCCTGAGACCCTTCCTATAACATGAAATGTGATATCCAACTCCTTCCCATTCCAACCTGAGACCCTTCCTATAGCATGAGATGGGATATCCAACTTCTTCCAAATCCAATACTGATACCCTTCCGATAGCATGAGATGTGATGTCCCAATGCTTCTAACAAACCTGAGACCCATACTATGGCATGAGATGTGATATCAAACTCCTTCCCATTCCAATCCTGAGACCCTTCCTATAGCTTGAGGTGTGATATCCAACTCCTTCCCATTCCAATTCTGAGACCCTTCTTATACCATGAGACTTGATATCTCAATGCTTCTAATACCAAACCTGAGACCCGTCCTATAACATGAGATGTGATATCCAAATCCTTCCCCTTCCAAACCTTAGACCCTTCCTTTATCATGAGATGTGGTATCCAACTCCTTCCCATTCCAATCCTGAGACCCTTCCGATATCATGAGATTTGTTATCTCAATGCTTCTAATATCAAACTTGAGACCCTCCCTATAGCATGAGATGTGACATCCAAGTCCTTCCCATTCCAATCCTGAGACCCTTCCTATAGCATGAGATGTGATATCTCTATGCTTCTAATACCAAACCTGAGACCCTTCCTATAACATGAGATGGGATATCCAACTCCTTCCCATTCCAATCCTGAGACCCTTCCGATAGCAGAGATGTGATATCTCAATGCTTATACCAAACCTGAGACCCTTCCTATGGCCTGAGATGTCATATACAACTCCTTCCCATTCCAATCCTGAGACCCTTCCTTTAGCATGAGATGTGATATCTCAATGCTTATACCAAATCTGAGACCCTTCCTATAGCATGAGATGTGATATCCAAATCCTTCCCATTCCAATCCTGAGACCCTTCCTATAGCATGAGATGTGATATCTCAATGCTTATACCAAACCTGAGAGCCTACCTATAGCATGAGATGTGATATCCAAGTCCATCCCATTCCAATCCTTAGACCCTTCCTACAGCATGCGATGTGATATCTCAATGATTCTAATACCAAACCAGAGACTCTTACTATAACATGAGATGGGATATCCAACTCCTTCCCATTCCAATCCTGAGCCGCTTCCGATAGCAGAGATGTGATATCTCAATGCTTATACCAAACCTGAGACCCTTCCTATAACATGAGATGTGATATCCAACTCCTTCCCGTTCCAAACCTGAGACACTAACTATAGCATATGTGATATCCAACTCCTTCCCATTCCAAACATGAGACCCTTCCTATAGCAAGAAAGTAATATCCAACTCCTACCCATTCCAATCCTGAGACCCTTCCTATAGCAAGAGATGTGATATCCAAATCCTTCCCATTCCAATCCTGAGACACTTCCTATAACATGAGATGTGACATCCAACTCCTTCCCATTCCAACCTGAGACACTTCCTATAGCATGAGAAGGGATATCCAACTCCTTCCCAATCCAATCCTGAGACCCTTCCGATAGCAGAGATGTGATATCTCAATGCTTATACCAAACCTGAGACCCTTCCTATGGCATGAGATGTGATATCCAACTCCTTGCCATTCAAATCCTGAGACCCTTCCTATAGCATGAGAAGGGATATCCAACTCCTTCCCAATCCAATCCTGAGACCCTTCCGATAGCAGAGACGTGATATCTCAATGCTTCTACCAAACCTGAGACCCTTCCTTTAGCATGAGATGTGATATCCAAATCCTTCACATTCCAATCCTGAGACCCTTCCTATAGCATGAGATGTGATATCTCAATGCTTCTAATACCAAACCTGAGATCCTTCCTATAACATGAGATGTGATATCCAATGCCTTCCCATTCCAAACCTGAGACCCTTCCTATTGGATGAGATGTGATATCCAACTCCTTCCCATTCCAAACCTGAGATCCTTCCTATAACATGAGATGTGATATCCAACTCCTTCCATTCCAATCCTGAGACCCGTCCTATAGCATGAGATGTGATATCTCAATGCTTATACCAAACCTGAGACCCTTCCTATAGCATGAGATGTGATATCCAACTACTTCCCATTCCAATCCTGAGACCCTTCCTATAGCATGAGATGTGATATCTCAATGCTTCTAATACCAAACCTGAGATCCTTCCTCTAACATGAAATGTGATATCCAACTCCTTCCCTTTCCAAACCTAAGAGCCTATCTATAGCATGAGATGTGATATCCAAGTCCTTCCCATTCCAACCCTTAGACCCTTCCTAAAGCATGCAATATGATATCTCAATGATTCTAATAACAAAACTGAGACCCGTCCTATAACATGAGATGGGATATCCAACTCCTTCCCATTCCAATCCTGAGACACTTCCGATAGCAGAGATGTGATATCTCAATGCTTATACCAAACCTGAGACCCTTCCTATAACATGAGATGTGATATCCAAATCCTTCCCGTTCCAAACCTGAGACCCTTCCTTTAGCATGAGATGTGATATCCAGCTCCTTCCCATTCCAATCCTGAGACTCTTCCGATAGCATGAGATGTGATATCTCAATTCTTCTAATATCAAAACTGAGACCCTCCCTATAGCATGATATGTGATATCTAAGTCCTTCCCATTCCAATCCTGAGACCCTCCCTATAGCATGATATGTGATATCTAAGTCCTTCCCATTCCAATCCTGAGACCCTTCCTATAGCATGAGATATGATATCTCAATACTTCTAATACCAAACGTGAGATTCTTCCGATAACATGAGATGTGATATCCAAATCCTTCCCCTTCCAAACCTGAGACCCTCCCTTTAGCATGAGATGTGATATCCAACTTCTTCCCATTCCAATCCTGAGACCCTTCTGATAGCATGAGATGTGATATCTCAATGCTTCTAATACCAAACCTGAGATCCTTCCGATAGCATGAGATGTGATATCTCAATGCTTCTAATACCAAACCTGAGATCCTTCCTATAACATGAGATGTGATATCCAAATCCTTCCCCTTCCAAACCTGAGACCCTCCCTTTAGCATGAGATGTGATATCCAACTCCTTCGCATTCCATTCCTGAGACCCTTCTGATAGCATGAGATGTGATATCTCAATGTCTCTAATACCAAACCTGAGATCCTACCTATACCATGAAATGTGATATCCAACTCTTTCCCCTTCCAAACCTGAGAGCCTTCCTATAGCATGAGATGTGATATCCAAGTCCTTCCCATTCCAATCCTGAGACCCTTCCTATAGCTTGAGATGTGATATCCAACTCCTTCCCATTCCAATTCTGAGACCCTTCCTATACTCTGAGACTTGATATCTCAATGCTTCTAATACCAAACCTGAGACCCGTAATATAACATGAGATGTGATATCCAAATCCTTCCCCTTCCAAACCTTAGACCCTTCCTTTATCATGAGATGTGATATCCAACTCCTTCCCATTCCAATCCTGAGACCCTTCCGATATCATGAGATGTGATATCTCAAAGCTTCTAACATCAAACTTGAGACCCTCCCTATAGCATGAGATGTGATATCCAAGTCCTTCCCATTCCAATCCTGAGACCCTTCCTATAGCATGAGATGTGATATCTCAATGCTTCTAATACCAAACCTGAGACCCTTCCTATAACATGAGATGGGAATATCCAACTCCTTCCCATTCCAATCCTGAGACCCTTCCGATAGCAGAGATGTGATATCTCAATGCTTATACCAAACCTGAGACCCTTCCTATGGCATGAGATGTGATATCCAACTCCTTGCCATTCAAATCCTGAGACCCTTCCTATAGCATGAGAAGGGATATCCAACTCCTTCCCAATCCAATCCTGAGACCCTTCCGATAGCAGAGACGTGATATCTCAATGCTTCTACCAAACCTGAGACCCTTCCTTTAGCATGAGATGTGATATCCAAATCCTTCACATTCCAATCCTGAGACCCTTCCTATAGCATGAGATGTGATATCTCAATGCTTCTAATACCAAACCTGAGATTCTTCCTATAACATGAGATGTGATATCCAATTCCTTCCCATTCCAAACCTGAGACCCTTCCTATTGGATGAGATGTGATATCCAACTCCTTCCCATTCCAACCCTGAGACCCTTCCTATAGCATGAGATGTGATGTCTCAATGCTTCTAATACCAAACCTGAGATCCTTCCTATAACATGAGATGTGATATCCAACTCCTTCCATTCCAATCCTGAGACCCGTCCTATACCATGAGATGTGATATCTCAATGCTTATACCAAACCTGAGACCCTTCCTATAGCATGAGATGTGATATCCAACTACTTCCCATTCCAATCCTGAGACCCTTCCTATAGCATGAGATGTGATATCTCAATGCTTCTAATACCAAACCTGAGATCCTTCCTCTAACATGAAATGTGATATCCAACTCCTTCCCTTTCCAAACCTAAGAGCCTATCTATAGCATGAGATGTGATATCCAAGTCCTTCCCGTTCCAATCCTTAGACCCTTCCTACAGCATGCAATATGATATCTCAATGATTCTAATAACAAACCTGAGACCTGTCCTATAGCATGAGATATGATATCCAAGTCCTTCCCATTCCAATCCTGAGACCCTTCCTATAACATGAAATGTGATATCCAACTCCTTCCCATTCCAACCTGAGACCCTTCCTATAGCATGAGATGGGATATCCAACTTCTTCCAAATCCAATACTGATACCCTTCCGATAGCATGAGATGTGATATCCCAATGCTTCTACCAAACCTGAGACCCATACTATGGCATGAGATGTGATATCAAACTCCTTCCCATTCCAATCCTGAGACCCTTCCTATAGCTTGAGGTGTGATATCCAACTCCTTCCCATTCCAATTCTGAGACCCTTCTTATACCATGAGACTTGATATCTCAATGCTTCTAATACCAAACCTGAGACCCGTCCTATAACATGAGATGTGATATCCAAATCCTTCCCCTTCCAAACCTTAGACCCTTCCTTTATCATGAGATGTGGTATCCAACTCCTTCCCATTCCAATCCTGAGACCCTTCCGATATCATGAGATTTGTTATCTCAATGCTTCTAATATCAAACTTGAGACCCTCCCTATAGCATGAGATGTGACATCCAAGTCCTTCCCATTCCAATCCTGAGACCCTTCCTATAGCATGAGATGGGATATCTCTATGCTTCTAATACCAAACCTGAGACCCTTCCTATAACATGAGATGGGATATCCAACTCCTTCCTATTCCAATCCTGAGACCCTTCCGACAGCAGAGATGTGATATCTCAATGCTTATACCAAACCTGAGACCCTTCCTATGGCCTGAGATGTCATATACAACTCCTTCCCATTCCAATCCTGAGACCCTTCCTTTAGCATGAGATGTGATATCTCAATGCTTATACCAAATCTGAGACCCTTCCTATAGCATGAGATGTGATATCCAAATCCTTCCCATTCCAATCCTGAGACCCTTCCTATAGCATGAGATGTGATATCTCAATGCTTATACCAAACCTGAGAGCCTACCTATAGTATGAGATGTGATATCCAAGTCCATCCCATTCCAATCCTTAGACCCTTCCTACAGCATGCGATGTGATATCTCAATGATTCTAATACCAAACCAGAGACTCTTACTATAACATGAGATGGGATATCCAACTCCTTCCCATTCCAATCCTGAGCCGCTTCCGATAGCAGAGATGTGATATCTCAATGCTTATACCAAACCTGAGACCCTTCCTATAACATGAGATGTGATATCCAACTCCTTCCCGTTCCAAACCTAAGACACTAACTATAGCATATGTGATATCCAACTCCTTCCCATTCCAAACATGAGACCCTTCCTATAGCAAGAAAGTAATATCCAACTCCTACCCATTCCAATCCTGAGACCCTTCCTATAGCAAGAGATGTGATATCCAAATCCTTCCCATTCCAATCCTGAGACCCTTCCTATAACATGAGATGTGATATCCAACTCCTTCCCATTCCAACCTGAGACACTTCCTATAGCATGAGAAGGGATATCCAACTCCTTCCCAATCCAATCCTGAGACCCTTCCGATAGCAGAGATGTGATATCTCAATGCTTATACCAAACCTGAGACCTTTCCTATGGCATGAGATGTGATATCCAACTCCTTGCCATTCAAATCCTGAGACCCTTCCTATAGCATGAGAAGGGATATCCAACTCCTTCCCAATCCAATCCTGAGACCCTTCCGATAGCAGAGACGTGATATCTCAATGCTTCTACCAAACCTGAGACCCTTCCTTTAGCATGAGATGTGATATCCAAATCCTTCACATTCCAATCCTGAGACCCTTCCTATAGCATGAGATGTGATATCTCAATGCTTCTAATACCAAACCTGAGATCCTTCCTATAACATGAGATGTGATATCCAATTCCTTCCCATTCCAAACCTGAGACCCTTCCTATTGGATGAGATGTGATATCCAACTCCTTCCCATTCCAACCCTGAGACCCTTCCTATAGCATGAGATGTGATGTCTCAATGCTTCTAATACCAAACCTGAGATCCTTCCTATAACATGAGATGTGATATCCAACTCCTTCCATTCCAATCCTGAGACCCGTCCTATAGCATGAGATGTGATATCTCAATGCTTATACCAAACCTGAGACCCTTCCTATAGCATGAGATGTGATATCCAACTACTTCCCATTCCAATCCTGAGACCCTTCCTATAGCATGAGATGTGATATCTCTATGCTTCTAATACCAAACCTGAGATCCTTCCTCTAACATGAAATGTGATATCCAACTCCTTCCCTTTCCAAACCTAAGAGCCTATCTATAGCATGAGATGTGATATCCAAGTCCTTCCCATTCCAACCCTTAGACCCTTCCTACAGCATGCAATATGATATCTCAATGATTCTAATAACAAACCTGAGACCCGTCCTATAGCATGAGATGGGATATCCAACTCCTTCCCATTCCAATCCTGAGACACTTCAGATAGCAGAGATGTGATATCTCAATGCTTATACCAAACCTGAGAGCCTACCTATAGCATGAGATGTGATATCCAAGTCCATCCCATTCCAATCCTTAGACCCTTCCTACAGCATGCGATGTGATATCTCAATGATTCTAATACCAAACCAGAGACTCTTACTATAACATGAGATGGGATATCCAACTCCTTCCCATTCCAATCCTGAGCCGCTTCCGATAGCAGAGATGTGATATCTCAATGCTTATACCAAACCTGAGACCCTTCCTATAACATGAGATGTGATATCCAACTCCTTCCCGTTCCAAACCTGAGACACTAACTATAGCATATGTGATATCCAACTCCTTCCCATTCCAAACATGAGACCCTTCCTATAGCAAGAAAGTAATATCCAACTCCTACCCATTCCAATCCTGAGACCCTTCCTATAACATGAGATGTGATATCCAACTCCTTCCCATTCCAACCTGAGACACTTCCTATAGCATGAGAAGGGATATCCAACTCCTTCCCAATCCAATCCTGAGACCCTTCCGATAGCAGAGATGTGATATCTCAATGCTTATACCAAACCTGAGACCTTTCCTATGGCATGAGATGTGATATCCAACTCCTTGCCATTCAAATCCTGAGACCCTTCCTATAGCATGAGAAGGGATATCCAACTCCTTCCCATTCCAACCTGAGACACTTCCTATAGCATGAGAAGGGATATCCAACTCCTTCCCAATCCAATCCTGAGACCCTTCCGATAGCAGAGACGTGATATCTCAATGCTTCTACCAAACCTGAGACCCTTCCTTTAGCATGAGATGTGATATCCAAATCCTTCACATTCCAATCCTGAGACCCTTCCTATAGCATGAGATGTGATATCTCAATGCTTCTAATACCAAACCTGAGATCCTTCCTTTATCATGAGATGTGATATCCAACTCCTTCCCATTCCAATCCTGAGACCCTTCCGATATCATGAGATGTGATATCTCAAAGCTTCTAACATCAAACTTGAGACCCTCCCTATAGCATGAGATGTGATATCCAAGTCCTTCCCATTCCAATCCTGAGACCCTTCCTATAGCATGAGATGTGATATCTCAATGCTTCTAATACCAAACCTGAGACCCTTCCTATAACATGAGATGGGAATATCCAACTCCTTCCCATTCCAATCCTGAGACCCTTCCGATAGCAGAGATGTGATATCTCAATGCTTATACCAAACCTGAGACCCTTCCTATGGCATGAGATGTGATATCCAACTCCTTGCCATTCAAATCCTGAGACCCTTCCTATAGCATGAGAAGGGATATCCAACTCCTTCCCAATCCAATCCTGAGACCCTTCCGATAGCAGAGACGTGATATCTCAATGCTTCTACCAAACCTGAGACCCTTCCTTTAGCATGAGATGTGATATCCAAATCCTTCACATTCCAATCCTGAGACCCTTCCTATAGCATGAGATGTGATATCTCAATGCTTCTAATACCAAACCTGAGACCCTTCCTATAACATGAGATGGGAATATCCAACTCCTTCCCATTCCAATCCTGAGACCCTTCCGATAGCAGAGATGTGATATCTCAATGCTTATACCAAACCTGAGACCCTTCCTATGGCATGAGATGTGATATCCAACTCCTTGCCATTCAAATCCTGAGACCCTTCCTATAGCATGAGAAGGGATATCCAACTCCTTCCCATTCCAACCTGAGACACTTCCTATAGCATGAGAAGGGATATCCAACTCCTTCCCAATCCAATCCTGAGACCCTTCCGATAGCAGAGACGTGATATCTCAATGCTTCTACCAAACCTGAGACCCTTCCTTTAGCATGAGATGTGATATCCAAATCCTTCACATTCCAATCCTGAGACCCTTCCTATAGCATGAGATGTGATATCTCAATGCTTCTAATACCAAACCTGAGATCCTTCCTTTATCATGAGATGTGATATCCAACTCCTTCCCATTCCAATCCTGAGACCCTTCCGATATCATGAGATGTGATATCTCAAAGCTTCTAACATCAAACTTGAGACCCTCCCTATAGCATGAGATGTGATATCCAAGTCCTTCCCATTCCAATCCTGAGACCCTTCCTATAGCATGAGATGTGATATCTCAATGCTTCTAATCCCAAATCTGAGACCCTTCCTATAACATGAGATGGGAATATCCAACTCCTTCCCATTCCAATCCTGAGACCCTTCCGATAGCAGAGATGTGATATCTCAATGCTTATACCAAACCTGAGACCCTTCCTATGGCATGAGATGTGATATCCAACTCCTTGCCATTCAAATCCTGAGACCCTTCCTATAGCATGAGAAGGGATATCCAACTCCTTCCCAATCCAATCCTGAGACCCTTCCGATAGCAGAGACGTGATATCTCAATGCTTCTACCAAACCTGAGACCCTTCCTTTAGCATGAGATGTGATATCCAAATCCTTCACATTCCAATCCTGAGACCCTTCCTATAGCATGAGATGTGATATCTCAATGCTTCTAATACCAAACCTGAGATTCTTCCTATAACATGAGATGTGATATCCAATTCCTTCCCATTCCAAACCTGAGACCCTTCCTATTGGATGAGATGTGATATCCAACTCCTTCCCATTCCAACCCTGAGACCCTTCCTATAGCATGAGATGTGATGTCTCAATGCTTCTAATACCAAACCTGAGATCCTTCCTATAACATGAGATGTGATATCCAACTCCTTCCATTCCAATCCTGAGACCCGTCCTATAGCATGAGATGTGATATCTCAATGCTTATACCAAACCTGAGACCCTTCCTATAGCATGAGATGTGATATCCAACTACTTCCCATTCCAATCCTGAGACCCGTCCTATAACATGAGATGTGATATCCAAATCCTTCCCCTTCCAAACCTTAGACCCTTCCTTTATCATGAGATGTGGTATCCAACTCCTTCCTGTTAAGACGGATTTCTGAACTCTGTCCTGGTGGCGCAGAATTTCAGAAGGCCAACCTAATTACTTGGAACAGGGTAACCTCTGGACAAGCCAGACCAATCAAGGTAGCGATCGCGGCGGTCAAGACTAGGTCTCAAGAGGGGTGAGGGTGACTGAAAGCCCGCAATGAGCACACAAAGCAAGAGCGCTTACAAACTACTCCAAACAGTTGTTATATCAAAAATAGATACACATTTATTTTAAGGCCTTTAAAACAACGACCGTAGCGAGAAAATCACAATATCACAATATTAAACCAACACATACCATATCAACACAATATATATACAAATACACAGTCGCAAGCGTTTAAAGCACGAAATATGTAGTCCACCTGAAAGGAAAGGAAAACAGGCAGTGCGATAACGCTTTAGACTCAGTTCGCCTTTAGAGGCACCTAACTAGATGGAAGTCCGAGCCCTGCGAAGAGTGGAGCCTTGTGCTCAAAGTACCTGCCACGCCGGTGCCAACGGGCAAAAGGGGAAGCTCTTCGGAGGAAGTCAGGCAGTTCGGGTTAGTGCACAGCAGAAGGAGAACAGGTTCCGCAACTCAAGCGCAGCCTCCACAGCGGGCAGAAGCAGAGCGCGAGTACGGCCAAAAGGGTGCTGTTTTTACACAGCAGGGAAAAGCAATGGGATACTGCAGGAGGGCGACCAGATCCTAGCTAAACTACTCACCGGTCCCCGAAGCAAGCAGACCCAGGCTTCTCCACGTAGATTCAGCAGCTGGCAGGTTCAGAAGAGCAGGGAACGCCTCGTAGTCGTGTAGAGCAAAAAGACGTCCCAATCGACGAAACCAGCACAGTTTTGTTGCCGCAGCAGGACAACGGAGCGGCCGTGTGTATTCAAGCCAAATGTACACTCCTCCCTTCAGACTTGGGAACGCCAAGTGTACGAAGCGTGGGAGAGTGACAAGGACTCGAAATACAACACAACCTGGCGGCAGTTACAGAGCAGGACTCCCTTGTAAGCTGGTCAGTCAACTGGATGGCCCAGAGACACTTCCGAAGGCTTACTTGGCAGGAGATGATGAAGTCGCCGGGAATAGCTGTTCCTGCTATTCCAAAGGTCGAAGCACCAGTACAGGCCTTCTGGTTCGATCCAAGGAGGAAAGGGTTTCACAGGACGACAGCAGTGCAAAGGAGGATTCCTTCAGCGGGTCACCAGCGATTCCTCGGTCCAGCCTCTGGGTTGCAGGATACTTGGCTCCTGTATTCCTTCGTTCGTGAGAACTCAGGAGATCGACCTGGTAGTGGTGTTTCCAGCTCCCTCTTATCCACGGTTCCCTTCGCGCCAAAACGGAGGGGAGCCAAGGGGAGATCCGCTCATCAACACACATACCATACGTGGACCAATCATGGACCACGGTGGTCCCAGGCATTCACACCACCCTAGACTCTCTGGCACCCAGGATGTGTATTGGGACCAGACATCCCAGCCCACACCCTGGAGGCACACAAAAGACATGTAGAAGCCCGCGAAAGCAACCACGTTTCGCGGGAAAGTACATGCCCAAATAAGGAAGGCCCCGGGTCGCCCGACCTGGGGAAGGTGAAGGGAGCAAGACGGTCAGTGGACAGGACAAAGGAGCCTCGTGGACTGGCCATTTTGGGAGCCAGGCCACCATTTTGGGTTCAGTGCGAAAAACGTGCTCAGAACGCCAAAAGGAGCTCAAAATAAACAACACGATCGCTGCCACCATTCGAGTCCCTGAATGACTTGCACCGATCAAATACCATCCTAAAAGAGTATCTAGGGTCTGTAGAAGGCTAGAGACCCAAGAGAGCTGTAACTTAGCTTACAGTGCCCTCTTGTGTCATGTTGCACTAAAGCCGCAACACGATAGAAGAAACTACGGGAAACAGCGTTCCCCGGTACTGACTGTCTTAAGGGCATGTCAGTTTCCCCGTAAGAAAGGAGCGAAAGCCCAGAGGAGTGCGGCAGAAGGCTGCACTTCTCTGGCAAAGTCAAAAACAAGGTGAATAACAACAGCAAAAAGTTTAGGGGTTGCCACATGGAAGGAAAATTCCCTACAATTACGAAATATTTCCTAACACTCGCCCCTCCCAGACTATGGACAGGGGGAACTAATCCACCCCTGGATGAGTCTCTTGTTCAGGTCGGTAAAACATTCTGGACAACCCATCAGCATTGCTATGTTGGACACCTGGCCTATGCTCAATAGTGAAGTCGAAGCCTTGTAGACTTATGGACCACCTAAGCAACTTTGGATTCTCCCCCTTCATGTTCATTAGCCACTTTAACGGCTTATGGTCAGTCTGCACAGTGAAGTGGGTCCCATAGAGGTAGGGCCTCAGCTTCCTTAGGGCCCACACAACAGAGAAACATTCTTTCTCTACCGTGGACCACCTGAGCTCTCTGTCCTTAAGCTGGCGACTAATAAAACCGATAGGGTGTTCCTTACCCTTCTCATCTACTTGTGATAGTACAGCTCCTATCCCAGTGCCAGAGGCATCTGTCTGCACGATAAAAGGTCTTTGATAATCAGGGGCCCTTAGGACAGGGGCCTGGCACAAGGAGTCTTTTAAGCCATTGAAGGCCTTCTCACACTCGTCAGTCCAAGTTACCTTCTTGGGTTTCTTCGGAGTTGTGAGGGCAGTCAGAGGAGCAGCTATGGTACCATAGTCTGCCACAAAATTGCGGTAATACCCCGTGAGTCCTAAGAAGGCTCTCACTTGGGTTTGCGTAGTGGGGGTAGGCCAGTCTTGTACTGCTTGTACCTGACTGAGTAGAGGCTGTCTCCTCCCTCCACCTACTTCATGTCCAAGGTAAACCACTGAGCCTTGTCCATTTTGGTGAGGGGCCACTCGGGCACCCTCAAAAGAGCTATCTGAAGGACTGCTTTTGAACAGGTCGGGGAGAGGTTCAGACTCCTCTTCCTCAACGTCTGAAGCCAATAGCAGTGCTGCGATTTCGCCGCTTGGGACGAAAGCCTTCAGCCTATTCACGTGAAACACTTTTGGAGCCTGTCCAGGCCTTCCAAGGTCCACTGAATAGTTAACCTCACCCAGGGGCTCCACCACTGGGCAAGGACCTGACCATTTATCCTGTAAAGCTCGAGGCCTTATGAGATTCATGATCAGGACTTGCTGACCAAGTGTAAAGTTGATGAGGGAAGCTTTCTGGTCGTACCAATGTTTCACCAGCGCTTGCCCTGCCTTCAATTTATCACTAGTCAAGCCCATCAGAAGTACCATCCGTTTTCTGAGCCCTAGCACATAATCAACTACATTGGTAGTAACAGGGGGAGTGGGCATCTCCCATCCCTCTTTGACGATGGCTAAGGGTCCCCGTACGGGATGACCGAACAGAAGTTCGAAGGGGCTGAAGCCAACACCCTCCTGTGGTACCTCTCGGTAGGCAAACAGTAAGCATGAAACAAGAAGATCCCATTTTCTTCTCTGAGGCTCCTCCAGAGCCCCAATCATGCTCTTTAACGTCCTGTTAAAACGCCCCCCCAGACCATTGGTCTGGGGGTGGTATGCAGAAGAGAACCTGTAGGTGACCCTACATTCTATCCACATAGCCTGCCTATACTTCGACATAAAGTTGCTGCCATCATCCGGCACAACTTCTTTAGGGAAGCCAACCCTAGTAAACATGCCGAGTAAAGCTTCTGCAACTGGCTTGGCAGTTACAGTTGTAAATGGGACGGCCTCAGGATACCGGGTTGCATGGTCGACCAGCACCAGGATAAACCTATTGCCCGAGGATGTTTGCGGGTCAAGGGGACCAACCATGTCGATCCCTACCCTTTTAAATGGTACCCCCACAACTGGGAGCGGTACCAACGGAGCTTGGATTGTCGCGCCAACCTTACCATACAACTGGCAGGCGGCACAACTCCTGCAGTGACTTTCTACTTGCTCCCCCATCTTGGGCCAGTAGAAGTGCATGGATAACCTTTGCTTGGTCTTCCTCATACCGAGGTGACCAGCAAGGGGAACTTCATGCGCCAACTGCAGGAGGAAGGGCCTAACAGCAAGGGGAACCACCAACCTCCTATGGTCTCCTTCTGTAGACTCTGTGGGCTCACTATACAGGAGTCCACCTTCCTGGTAAATCCTATGCATCCCAGGAGGTTCACCCTCAAGCTGGGAGCAGGCCTGTCTCCTTAGGCCTTCCAGAGATGGGCACTCACGTTGGCCTTTACTGAATTCGTCCCTATCAGGACCTCCTTCAACTAACAAGTCTTTTAGTTCAGGATGATCGTTGGGGTCGAATACTTCAGGCATCGCCACCTCCTCGTCAGGCCCGGGCGATTGACCAACTTCCTCCACCGCAGTGGTAGGCGAGCTCGGGGGAATATTCTCTTTCCCTCGTTTTGACTTGTAGACTCCTTTCGCCTTGGGTTTCCCCTTTGGCTGGGGCAGCGTATTGGACTTGGCCAATGCTGCCCGTGCTTGAGACCGTGTGTAGGGTCTTTCGGCAGTGTCTCCTACGAGCCCTAAAGCTCTGAGATCATTACCCAACAAGACCTTTCCCGGGACGTTTCTCTGAATGCTCACTGGAATCCTGACTGCTGTACCATTTAAAGTAAGATTTACAGGGATCACGGGAAACATACGGAGGGGGCCGTCAGCCAATTTAGTGGGCATCAGAGTAGCTCTGGCAACTTCCTCTGAGTCTACCAAGGTAGAATCCACTACAGTGCGACTGCACCCACTATCCCTAAGAGCTGGAGTATCCACTCCATTGATCAGCACACTGTCTTTAAAGTAGTGCTTGGTATTATCCGGAATCCTAGCATACGCCTCTGCGACTTTAGGCTCCCAGGAACCCAGGGACACTAAAACTACCTCAGCCTCTATTCCGCTGGGAAATGAGTCTGAGGAGAAGGATGCTCCTGTAATCTCTTCTTCCTCGTAGGAGGAGAAGGCCAGATTAGCGGAGTGGCCCCCAAAGGTCTAACCTTACACCGGGGATCCCCCTTCACATGGTCAGTTGCTCCACAAGAAAAACAAGCCCCAGTGGGTCTGTTTACGTAGGGAGGCTTATTGTAACCAGAGTTCTGTTTCGGAGGCGAACCTCCACTACCCTGTGAGTTCTCTTGTGTCTTACCCTTGTTTTTCTTTTTGTGGCCCTTATGGGAAGAAGATTTAGCAGATTCCCCACCCTCCATATCTTTGGACTTTTCCCCTTCCTCCTGCTTACCAGGATGAGTTTTGTCCTTATGGGACACTCGATGTGACACCCATAAGTCTGCTGCAATGGCCAGCTTCTTAGGATCTATCTCCTTCGAATCGGCCAAATGCTGCTTAAGCTCCGGGGAAGAAGAAGCAAAAATATGTTCCAGCATGACAAGATTTATCATGCCTTCGAAGGTAGAAACCTTATAACCTTCGACCCAGCCAGTTAAGTTTTTCAAAGATTCAGCGACATAAGATACCCAAGTACCACCTTCCTTTTTCTTATACTCTCGAAAACGCTTTAAATATTGGGCCGGAGTCTTCCCAAACTTTAAAATGAGAGTTTGCTTTAACATTGCGAAATCAGCCCGCTCAGCCTTCGACATTTCCATAATGGCACTACAGCCAGAATGGGGCAGTCTACTGAGCAACCACGCAATCTTATCAGCACTGTCAACTTTTTGAACCTCGCATGCATACTCAAACGCATTCAGCCAGTCCATAATGTCATTCCTTTCTTCATACACACTGAGCAGATCTTTTGGAAACCGTGTATGAGAGGAAGCCCCAGACCCATGTCCAGGACCCTTGGACCCATTTGCAACCTGAAGCTTGGCCAGTTCCAACTGGTGATCCCTGTCTTTCTGTTTTTCTGCCTGTTCGATTTTTAGTTTGGCTATGCTGAATTCAAGCTCCTGCTGCCTAAACCGCAGCTCTTGCTTCTTGAATTCAAGCATAGCCTCCCCATCAACACTGGCAGAAGAAACATTAGACATTACATCCTCCCTGTCCTCGTGGTCGCGACGGATCAGTGCAGCGGCAGAACCGTCGGTTCTGCCAGTGAGAGCAGCCCCACCACCTTCCGCACTGTCCTCAGAAGTTATAGCGTCAAGCTGCGCTTCTTGCCACGCCACGATTCTTTGGATCATTTCCAATTTCGTGCCTTGAGAGGAAACACCTCTCTCCGCACACATCTTTTTCAGCGTTTCTGATTTGGAAGCATTTAAAGTTAACAACGTATTTGTTTCCATACTGTTTGATAGGACTATGGCCTTTTTAAAGTTATATTACAACAATCCACTACGTGTACTGGTTGGAATAACCTGAAATGCCTTAGTTCGAGCGCAACACTGGATACCTTCAGTCGTATCCCACCGCTGTACACCAATTTGTTAAGACGGATTTCTGAACTCTGTCCTGGTGGCGCAGAAGTTCAGAAGGCCAACCTAATTACTTGGAACAGGGTAACCTCTGGACAAGCCAGACCAATCAAGGTAGCGATCGCGGCGGTCAAGACTAGGTCTCAAGAGGGGTGAGGGTGACTGAAAGCCCGCAATGAGCACACAAAGCAAGAGCGCTTACAAACTACTCCAAACAGTTGTTATATCAAAAATAGATACACATTTATTTTAAGGCCTTTAAAACAACGACCGTAGCGAGAAAATCACAATATCACAATATTAAACCAACACATACCATATCAACACAATATATATACAAATACACAGTCGCAAGCGTTTAAAGCACGAAATATGTAGTCCACCTGAAAGGAAAGGAAAACAGGCAGTGCGATAACGCTTTAGACTCAGTTCGCCTTTAGAGGCACCTAACTAGATGGAAGTCCGAGCCCTGCGACGAGTGGAGCCTTGTGCTCAAAGTACCTGCCACGCCGGTGCCAACGGGCAAAAGGGGAAGCTCTTCGGAGGAAGTCAGGCAGTTCGGGTTAGTGCACAGCAGAAGGAGAACAGGTTCCGCAACTCAAGCGCAGCCTCCACAGTGGGCAGAAGCAGAGCGCGAGTACGGCCAAAATGGTGCTGTTTTTACACAGCAGGGAAAAGCAATGGGATACTGCAGGAGGGCGACCAGATCCTAGCTAAACTACTCACCGGTCCCCGAAGCAAGCAGACCCAGGCTTCTCCACGTAGATTCAGCAGCTGGCAGGTTCAGAAGAGCAGGGAACGCCTCGTAGTCGTGTAGAGCAAAAAGACGTCCCAATCGACGAAACCAGCACAGTTTTGTTGCCGCAGCAGGACAACGGAGCGGCCGTGTGTATTCAAGCCAAATGTACACTCCTCCCTTCAGACTTGGGAACGCCAAGTGTACGAAGCGTGGGAGAGTGACAAGGACTCGAAATACAACACAACCTGGCGGCAGTTACAGAGCAGGACTCCCTTGTAAGCTGGTCAGTCAACTGGATGGCCCAGAGACACTTCCGAAGGCTTACTTGGCAGGAGATGATGAAGTCGCCGGGAATAGCTGTTCCTGCTATTCCAAAGGTCGAAGCACCAGTACAGGCCTTCTGGTTCGATCCAAGGAGGAAAGGGTTTCACAGGACGACAGCAGTGCAAAGGAGGATTCCTTCAGCGGGTCACCAGCGATTCCTCGGTCCAGCCTCTGGGTTGCAGGATACTTGGCTCCTGTATTCCTTCGTTCGTGAGAACTCAGGAGATCGACCTGGTAGTGGTGTTTCCAGCTCCCTCTTATCCACGGTTCCCTTCGCGCCAAAACGGAGGGGAGCCAAGGGGAGATCCGCTCATCAACACACATACCATACGTGGACCAATCACGGACCACGGTGGTCCCAGGCATTCACACCACCCTAGACTCTCTGACACCCAGGATGTGTATTGGGACCAGACATCCCAGCCCACACCCTGGAGGCACACAAAAGACATGTAGAAGCCCGCGAAAGCAACCACGTTTCGCGGGAAAGTACATGCCCAAATAAGGAAGGCCCCGGGTCGCCCGACCTGGGGAAGGTGAAGGGAGCAAGACGGTCAGTGGACAGGACAAAGGAGCCTCGTGGACTGGCCATTTTGGGAGCCAGGCCACCATTTTGGGTTCAGTGCGAAAAACGTGCTCAGAACGCCAAAAGGAGCTCAAAATAAACAACACGATCGCTGCCACCATTCGAGTCCCTGAATGACTTGCACCGATCAAATACCATCCTAAAAGAGTATCTAGGGTCTGTAGAAGGCTAGAGACCCAAGAGAGCTGTAACTTAGCTTACAGTGCCCTCTTGTGTCATGTTGCACTAAAGCCGCAACACGATAGAAGAAACTACGGGAAACAGCGTTCCCCGGTACTGACTGTCTTAAGGGCATGTCAGTTTCCCCGTAAGAAAGGAGCAAAAGCCCAGAGGAGTGCGGCAGAAGGCTGCACTTCTCTGGCAAAGTCAAAAACAAGGTGAATAACAACAGCAAAAAGTTTAGGGGTTGCCACATGGAAGGAAAATTCCCTACAATTACGAAATCTTTCCTAACACTTCCCATTCCAATCCTGAGACCCTTCCGATATCATGAGATTTGTTATCTCAATGCTTCTAATATCAAACTTGAGACCCTCCCTATAGCATGAGATGTGACATCCAAGTCCTTCCCATTCCAATCCTGAGACCCTTCCTATAGCATGAGATGTGATATCTCTATGCTTCTAATACCAAACCTGAGACCCTTCCTATAACATGAGATGGGATATCCAACTCCTTCCCATTCCAATCCTGAGACCCTTCCGATAGCAGAGATGTGATATCTCAATGCTTATACCAAACCTGAGACCCTTCCTATGGCCTGAGATGTCATATACAACTCCTTCCCATTCCAATCCTGAGACCCTTCCTTTAGCATGAGATGTGATATCTCAATGCTTATACCAAATCTGAGACCCTTCCTATAGCATGAGATGTGATATCCAAATCCTTCCCATTCCAATCCTGAGACCCTTCCTATAGCATGAGATGTGATATCTCAATGCTTATACCAAACCTGAGAGCCTACCTATAGCATGAGATGTGATATCCAAGTCCATCCCATTCCAATCCTTAGACCCTTCCTACAGCATGCGATGTGATATCTCAATGATTCTAATACCAAACCAGAGACTCTTACTATAACATGAGATGGGATATCCAACTCCTTCCCATTCCAATCCTGAGCCGCTTCCGATAGCAGAGATGTGATATCTCAATGCTTATACCAAACCTGAGACCCTTCCTATAACATGAGATGTGATATCCAACTCCTTCCCGTTCCAAACCTAAGACACTAACTATAGCATATGTGATATCCAACTCCTTCCCATTCCAAACATGAGACCCTTCCTATAGCAAGAAAGTAATATCCAACTCCTACCCATTCCAATCCTGAGACCCTTCCTATAGCAAGAGATGTGATATCCAAATCCTTCCCATTCCAATCCTGAGACCCTTCCTATAACATGAGATGTGATATCCAACTCCTTCCCATTCCAACCTGAGACACTTCCTATAGCATGAGAAGGGATATCCAACTCCTTCCCAATCCAATCCTGAGACCCTTCCGATAGCAGAGATGTGATATCTCAATGCTTATACCAAACCTGAGACCTTTCCTATGGCATGAGATGTGATATCCAACTCCTTGCCATTCAAATCCTGAGACCCTTCCTATAGCATGAGAAGGGATATCCAACTCCTTCCCAATCCAATCCTGAGACCCTTCCGATAGCAGAGACGTGATATCTCAATGCTTCTACCAAACCTGAGACCCTTCCTTTAGCATGAGATGTGATATCCAAATCCTTCACATTCCAATCCTGAGACCCTTCCTATAGCATGAGATGTGATATCTCAATGCTTCTAATACCAAACCTGAGATCCTTCCTATAACATGAGATGTGATATCCAATTCCTTCCCATTCCAAACCTGAGACCCTTCCTATTGGATGAGATGTGATATCCAACTCCTTCCCATTCCAACCCTGAGACCCTTCCTATAGCATGAGATGTGATGTCTCAATGCTTCTAATACCAAACCTGAGATCCTTTCTATAACATGAGATGTGATATCCAACTCCTTCCATTCCAATCCTGAGACCCGTCCTATAGCATGAGATGTGATATCTCAATGCTTATACCAAACCTGAGACCCTTCCTATAGCATGAGATGTGATATCCAACTACTTCCCATTCCAATCCTGAGACCCTTCCTATAGCATGAGATGTGATATCTCTATGCTTCTAATACCAAACCTGAGATCCTTCCTCTAACATGAAATGTGATATCCAACTCCTTCCCTTTCCAAACCTAAGAGCCTATCTATAGCATGAGATGTGATATCCAAGTCCTTCCCATTCCAACCCTTAGACCCTTCCTACAGCATGCAATATGATATCTCAATGATTCTAATAACAAACCTCAGACCCGTCCTATAGCATGAGTTGGGATATCCAACTCCTTCCCATTCCAATCCTGAGACACTTCCGATAGCAGAGATGTGATATCTCAATGCTTATACCAAACCTGAGAGCCTACTTATAGCATGAGATGTGATATCCAAGTCCATCCCATTCCAATCCTTAGACCCTTCCTACAGCATGCGATGTGATATCTCAATGATTCTAATACCAAACCAGAGACTCTTACTATAACATGAGATGGGATATCCAACTCCTTCCCATTCCAATCCTGAGCCGCTTCCGATAGCAGAGATGTGATATCTCAATGCTTATACCAAACCTGAGACCCTTCCTATAACATGAGATGTGATATCCAACTCCTTCCCGTTCCAAACCTGAGACACTAACTATAGCATATGTGATATCCAACTCCTTCCCATTCCAAACATGAGACCCTTCCTATAGCAAGAAAGTAATATCCAACTCCTACCCATTCCAATCCTGAGACCCTTCCTATAACATGAGATGTGATATCCAACTCCTTCCCATTCCAACCTGAGACACTTCCTATAGCATGAGAAGGGATATCCAACTCCTTCCCAATCCAATCCTGAGACCCTTCCGATAGCAGAGATGTGATATCTCAATGCATATACCAAACCTGAGACCTTTCCTATGGCATGAGATGTGATATCCAACTCCTTGCCATTCAAATCCTGAGACCCTTCCTATAGCATGAGAAGGGATATCCAAGTCCTTCCCAATCCAATCCTGAGACCCTTCCGATAGCAGAGACGTGATATCTCAATGCTTCTACCAAACCTGAGACCCTTCCTTTAGCATGAGATGTGATATCCAAATCCTTCACATTCCAATCCTGAGACCCTTCCTATAGCATGAGATGTGATATCTCAATGCTTCTAATACCAAACCTGAGATCCTTCCTATAACATGAGATGTGATATCCAATTCCTTCCCATTCCAAACCTGAGACCCTTCCTATT
The DNA here is from genome assembly GCF_040938575.1 of Ambystoma mexicanum. Taxonomy (NCBI): domain Eukaryota; kingdom Metazoa; phylum Chordata; class Amphibia; order Caudata; family Ambystomatidae; genus Ambystoma; species Ambystoma mexicanum. The sequence continues at coordinate 348,793,857 of NC_090936.1, forward strand.
GGATGAGATGTGATATCCAACTCCTTCCCATTCCAACCCTGAGACCCTTCCTATAGCATGAGATGTGATGCCTCAATGCTTCTAATACCAAACCTGAGATCCTTCCTATAACATGAGATGTGATATCCAACTCCTTCCATACCAATCCTGAGACCCGTCCTATAGCATGAGATGTGATATCTCAATGCTTATACCAAACCTGAGACCCTTCCTATAGCATGAGATGTGATATCCAACTACTTCCCATTCCAATCCTGAGACCCTTCCTATAGCATGAGATGTGATATCTCAATGCTTCTAATACCAAACCTGAGATCCTTCCTCTAACATGAAATGTGATATCCAACTCCTTCCCTTTCCAAACCTAAGAGCCTATCTATAGCATGAGATGTGATATCCAAGTCCTTCCCATTCCAACCCTTAGACCCTTCCTACAGCATGCAATATGATATCTCAATGATTCTAATAACAAACCTTAGACCCGTCCTATAACATGAGATGGGATATCCAACTCCTTCCCATTCCAATCCTGAGACACTTCCGATAGCAGAGATGTGATATCTCAATGCTTATACCAAACCTGAGACCCTTCCTATAACATGAGATGTGATATCCAAATCCTTCCCGTTCCAAACCTGAGACCCTTCCTTTAGCATGAAATGTGATATCCAGCTCCTTCCCATTCCAATCCTGAGACACTTCCGATAGCATGAGATGTGATATCTCAATGCTTCTAATATCAAAACTGAGACCGTCCCTATAGCATGATATGTGATATCTAAGTCCTTCCCATTCCAATCCTGAGACACTCCCTATAGCATGAGATGTGATATCCAACTCTTTCCCATTCCAATCCTGAAACCCTTCCTATAGCATGAGATATGATATCTCAATACTTCTAATACCAAACGTGAGATCCTTCCGATAACATGAGATGTGATATCCAAATCCTTCCCCTTCCAAACCTGAGACCCTCCCTTTAGCATAAGATGTGATATCCAACTCCTTCCCATTCCAATCCTGAGACCCTTCTGATAGCATGAGATGTGATATCTCAATGCTTCTAATACCAAACCTGAGATCCTTCCGATAGCATGAGATGTGATATCTCAATGCTTCTAATACCAAACCCGAGATCCTTCCTATAACATGAGATGTGATATCCAAATCCTTCCCCTTCCAAACCTGAGACCCTCCCTTTAGCATGAGATGTGATATCCAACTCCTTCCCATTCCATTCCTGAGACCCTTCTGATAGCATGAGATGTGATATCTCAATGCCTCTAATACCAAACCTGAGATCCTACCTCTAACATGAAATGTGATATCCAACTCTTTCCCCTTCCAAACCTGAGAGCCTTCCTATAGCATGAGATGTGATATCCAAGTCCTTCCCATTCCAATCCTGAGACCCTTCCTATAGCTTGAGATGTGATATCCAACTCCTTCCCATTCCAATTCTGAGACCCTTCCTATACTCTGAGACTTGATATCTCAATGCTTCTAATACCAAACCTGAGACCCGTAATATAACATGAGATGTGATATCCAAATCCTTCCCCTTCCAAACCTTAGACCCTTCCTTTATCATGAGATGTGATATCCAACTCCTTCCCATTCCAATCCTGAGACCCTTCCGATATCATGAGATGTGATATCTCAAATCTTCTAATATGAAACTTGAGACCCTCCCTATAGCATGAGATGTGATATCCAAGTCCTTCCCATTCCAATCCTGAGGCCCTTCCTATAGCATGAGATGTGATATCTCAATGCTTCTAATACCAAACCTGAGACCCTTCCTATAACATGAGATGGGAATATCCAACTCCTTCCCATTCCAATCCTGAGACCCTTCCGATAGCAGAGATGTGATATCTCAATGCTTATACCAAACCTGAGACCCTTCCTATGGCATGAGATGTGATATCCAACTCCTTGCCATTCAAATCCTGAGACCCTTCCTATAGCATGAGAAGGGATATCCAACTCCTTCCCAATCCAATCCTGAGACCGTTCCAATAGCAGAGACGTGATATCTCAATGCTTCTACCAAACCTGAGACCCTTCCTTTAGCATGAGATGTGATATCCAAATCCTTCACATTCCAATCCTGAGACCCTTCCTATAGCATGAGCTGTGATATCTCAATGCTTCTAATACCAAACCTGAGATCCTTCCTATAACATGAGATGTGATATCCAATTCCTTCCCATTCCAAACCTGAGACCCTTCCTATTGGATGAGATGTGATATCCAACTCCTTCCCATTCCAACCCTGAGACCCTTCCTATAGCATGAGATGGGATGTCTCAATGCTTCTAATACCAAACCTGAGATCCTTCCTATAACATGAGATGTGATATCCAACTCCTTCCATTCCAATCCTGAGACCCGTCCTATAGCATGAGATGTGATATCTCAATGCTTATACCAAACCTGAGACCCTTCCTATAGCATGAGATGTGATATCCAACTACTTCCCATTCCAACCCTGAGACCTTTCCTTTAGCATGAGATGTGATATCTCAATGCTTCTAATACCAAACCTGAGATCCTTCCTCTAACATGAAATGTGATATCCAACTCCTTCCCTTTCCAAACCTAAGAGCCTATCTATAGCATGAGATGTGATATCCAAGTCCTTCCCATTCCAATCCTTAGACCCTTCCTACAGCATGCAATATGATATCTCAATGATTCTAATAACAAACCTGAGACCCTTCCTATAACATGAGATGGGAATATCCAACTCCTTCCCATTCCAATCCTGAGACCCTTCCGATAGCAGAGATGTCATATCTCAATGCTTATACCAAACCTGAGATCCTTCCTATAACATGAGATGTGATATCCAACTCCTTCCCATTCCAATCCTGAGACACTTCCTATAGCATGAGATGTGATATCTCACTGCTTATACCAAACCTGAGACCCTTCCCATAGCATGAGATGTGATATCCAACTCCTTCCCATTCCAATCCTCAGACCCTTCCTATAGCATGAGATGTGATATCTCAATGCTTCTAATATCAAACTTGAGACCCTACCTATAGCATGAGATGTGATATCCAAGTCCTTCCCATTCCAATCCTGAGACACTTCCTATAGCATGAGATGTGATATCCAACTCCTTCCCATTCCAATCCTGAGACCCTTCCTATAGCATGAGATATGATATCTCAATACTTCTAATACCAAACGTGAGATCCTTCCGATAACATGAGATGTGATATCCAAATCCTTCCCCTTCCAAACCTGAGACCCTCCCTTAAGCATGAGATGTGATATCCAACTCCTTCCCATTCCAATCCTGAGACCCTTCTGATAGCATGAGATGTGATATCTCAATGCTTCTAATACCAAACCTGAGATCCTTCCGATAGCATGAGATGTGATATCTCAATGCTTCTAATACCAAACCTGAGATCCTTCCTATAACATGAGATGTGATATCCAAATCCTTCCCCTTCCAAACCTGAGACCCTCCCTTTAGCATGAGATGTGATATCCAACTCCTTCCCATTCCATTCCTGAGACCCTTCTGATAGCATGAGATGTGATATCTCAATGCCTCTAATACCAAACCTGAGATCCTACCTCTAACATGAAATGTGATATCCAACTCTTTCCCCTTCCAAACCTGAGAGCGTTCCTATAGCATGAGATGTGATATCCAAGTCCTTCCCATTCCAATCCTGAGACCCTTCCTATAGCTTGAGATGTGATATCCAACTCCTTCCCATTCCAATTCTGAGACCCTTCCTATACTCTGAGACTTGATATCTCAATGCTTCTAATACCAAACCTGAGACCCGTAATATAACATGAGATGTGATATCCAAATCCTTCCCCTTCCAAACCTTAGACCCTTCCTTTATCATGAGATGTGATATCCAACTCCTTCCCATTCCAATCCTGAGACCCTTCCGATATCATGAGATGTGATATCTCAAAGCTTCTAATATGAAACTTGAGACCCTCCCTATAGCATGAGATGTGATATCCAAGTCCTTCCCATTCCAATCCTGAGGCCCTTCCTATAGCATGAGATGTGATATCTCAATGCTTCTAATACCAAACCTGAGACCCTTCCTATAACATGAGATGGGAATATCCAACTCCTTCCCATTCCAATCCTGAGACCCTTCCGATAGCAGAGATGTGATATCTCAATGCTTATACCAAACCTGAGACCCTTCCTATGGCATGAGATGTGATATCCAACTCCTTGCCATTCAAATCCTGAGACCCTTCCTATAGCATGAGAAGGGATATCCAACTCCTTCCCAATCCAATCCTGAGACCGTTCCAATAGCAGAGACGTGATATCTCAATGCTTCTACCAAACCTGAGACCCTTCCTTTAGCATGAGATGTGATATCCAAATCCTTCACATTCCAATCCTGAGACCCTTCCTATAGCATGAGATGTGATATCTCAATGCTTCTAATACCAAACCTGAGATCCTTCCTATAACATGATATGTGATATCCAATTCCTTCCCATTCCAAACCTGAGACCCTTCCTATTGGATGAGATGTGATATCCAACTCCTTCCCATTCCAACCCTGAGACCCTTCCTATAGCATGAGATGGGATGTCTCAATGCTTCTAATACCAAACCTGAGATCCTTCCTATAACATGAGATGTGATATCCAACTCCTTCCATTCCAATCCTGAGACCCGTCCTATAGCATGAGATGTGATATCTCAATGCTTATACCAAACCTGAGACCCTTCCTATAGCATGAGATGTGATATCCAACTACTTCCCATTCCAACCCTGAGACCCTTCCTTTAGCATGAGATGTGATATCTCAATGCTTCTAATACCAAACCTGAGATCCTTCCTCTAACATGAAATGTGATATCCAACTCCTTCCCTTTCCAAACCTAAGAGTCTATCTATAGCATGAGATGTGATATCCAAGTCCTTCCCATTCCAATCCTTAGACCCTTCCTACAGCATGCAATATGATATCTCAATGATTCTAATAACAAACCTGAGACCCGTCCTATAGCATGAGATATGATATCCAAGTCCTTCCCATTCCAATCCTGAGACCCTTCCTATAACATGATATGTGATATCCAACTCCTTCCCATTCCAACCTGAGACCCTTCCTATAGCATGAGATGGGATATCCAACTTCTTCCAAATCCAATACTGATACCCTTCCGATAGCATGAGATGTGATATCCCAATGCTTCTACCAAACCTGAGACCCATACTATGGCATGGATTTGATATCAAACTCCTTCCCATTCCAATCCTGAGACCCTTCCTATAGCTTGAGGTGTGATATCCAACTCCTTCCCATTCCAATTCTGAGACCCTTCTTATACCATGAGACTTGATATCTCAATGCTTCTAATACCAAACCTGAGACCCGTCCTATAACATGAGATGTGATATCCAAATCCTTCCCCTTCCAAACCTTAGACCCTTCCTTTATCATGAGATGTGATATCCAACTCCTTCCCATTCCAATCCTGAGACCCTTCCAATATCATGAGATTTGTTATCTCAATGCTTCTAATATCAAACTTGAGACCCTCCCTATAGCATGAGATGTGACATCCAAGTCCTTCCCATTCCAATCCTGAGACCCTTCCTATAGCATGAGATGTGATATCTCTATGCTTCTAATACCAAACCTGAGACCCTTCCTATAACATGAGATGGGATATCCAACTCCTTCCCGTTCCAAACCTGAGACACTAACTATAGCATATGTGATATCCAACTCCTTCCCATTCCAAACATGAGACCCTTCCTATAGCAAGAAAGTAATATCCAACTCCTACCCATTCCAATCTTGAGACCCTTCCTATAGCAAGAGATGTGATATCCAAATCCTTCCCATTCCAATCCTGAGACCCTTCCTATAACATGAGATGTGATATCCAACTCCTTGCCATTCCAACCTGAGACACTTCCTATAGCATGAGAAGGGATATCCAACTCCTTCCCAATCCAATCCTGAGACCCTTCCGATAGCAGAGATGTGATATCTCAATGCTTATACCAAACCTGAGACCCTTCCTATGGCATGAGATGTGATATCCAACTCCTTGCCATTCAAATCCTGAGACCCTTCCTATAGCATGAGATGTGATATCTCTATGCTTCTAATACCAAACCTGAGACCGTTCCTATAACATGAGATGGGATATGCAACTCCTTCCCATTCCAATCCTGAGACCCTTCCGATAGCAGAGATGTGATATCTCAATGCTTATACCAAACCTGAGAACCTTCCTATGGCCTGAGATGTCATATACAACTCCTTCCCATTCCAATCCTGAGACCCTTCCTTTAGCATGAGATGTGATATCTCAATGCTTATACCAAATCTGAGACCCTTCCTATAGCATGAGATGTGATATCCAATTCCTTCCCATTCCAATCCTGAGACCCTTCCTATAGCATGAGATGTGATATCTCAATGCTTATACCAAACCTGAGAGCCTACCTAGAGCATGAGATGTGATATCCAAGTCCATCCCATTCCAATCCTTAGACCCTTCCTACAGCATGCGATGTGATATCTCAATGATTCTAATACCAAACCAGAGACTCTTACTATAACATGAGATGGGATATCCAACTCCTTCCCATTCCAATCCTGAGCCGCTTCCGATAGCAGAGATGTGATATCTCAATGCTTATACCAAACCTGAGACCCTTCCTATAACATGAGATGTGATATCCAACTCCTTCCCGTTCAAAACCTAAGACACTAACTATAGCATATGTGATATCCAACTCCTTCCCATTCCAAACATGAGACCCTTCCTATAGCAAGAAAGTAATATCCAACTCCTACCCATTCCAATCCTGCGACCCTTCCTATAGCAAGAGATGTGATATCCAAATCCTTCCCATTCCAATCCTGAGACCCTTCCTATAACATGAGATGTGATATCCAACTCCTTGCCATTCCAACCTGAGACACTTCCTATAGCATGAGAAGGGATATCCAACTCCTTCCCAATCCAATCCTGAGACCCTTCCGATAGCAGAGATGTGATATCTCAATGCTTATACCAAACCTGAGACCCTTCCTATGGCATGAGATGTGATATCCAACTCCTTGCCATTCAAATCCTGAGACCCTTCCTATAGCATGAGATGTGATATCTCTATGCTTCTAATACCAAACCTGAGACCCTTCCTATAACATGAGATGGGATATGCAACTCCTTCCCATTCCAATCCTGAGACCCTTCCGATAGCAGAGATGTGATATCTCAATGCTTATACCAAACCTGAGAACCTTCCTATGGCCTGAGATGTCATATACAACTCCTTCCCATTCCAATCCTGAGACCCTTCCTTTAGCATGAGATGTGATATCTCAATGCTTATACCAAATCTGAGACCCTTCCTATAGCATGAGATGTGATATCCAATTCCTACCCATTCCAATCCTGAGACCCTTCCTATAGCATGAGATGTGATATCTCAATGCTTATACCAAACCACCTGAGAGCCTACCTATAGCATGAGATGTGATATCCAAGTCCATCCCATTCCAATCCTTAGACCCTTCCTACAGCATGCAATGTGATATCTCAATGATTCTAATACCAAACCAGAGACTCTTCCTATAACATGAGATGGGATATCCAACTCCTTCCCATTCTAATCCTGAGCCGCTTCCGATAGCAGAGATGTGATATCTCAATGCTTATACCAAACCTGAGACCCTTCCTATAACATGAGATGTGATATCCAACTCCTTCCCGTTCCAAACCTGAGACACTAACTATAGCATATGTGATATCCAACTCCTTCCCATTCCAAACATGAGACCCTTCCTATAGCAAGAAAGTAATATCCAACTCCTACCCATTCCAATCCTCAGACCCTTCCTATAGCAAGAGATGTGATATCCATATCCTTCCCATTCCAATCCTGAGACCCTTCCTATAACATGAATGAGATGTGATATCCAACTCCTTCCCATTCCAACCTGAGACACTTCCTATAGCATGAGAAGGGATATCCAACTCCTTCCCAATCCAATCCTGAGACCCTTCCGATAGCAGAGATGTGATATCTCAATGCTTATACCAAACCTGAGACCCTTCCTATGGCATGAGATGTGATATCCAACTCCTTCCCAATCCAATCCTGAGACCCTTCCGATAGCAGAGACATGATATCTCAATGCTTCTACCAAACCTGAGACCCTCCCTTTAGCATGAGATGTGATATCCAAATCCTTCACATTCCAATCCTGAGACCCTTCCTATAGCATGAGATGTGATATCTCAATGCTTCTAATACCAAACCTGAGATCCTTCCTATAACATGAGATGTGATATCCAATTCCTTCCCATTCCAAACCTGAGACCCTTCCTATTGGATGAGATGTGATATCAAACTCCTTCCCATTCCAACCCTGAGACCCTTCCTATAGCATGAGATGTGATGTCTCAATGCTTCTAATACCAAACCTGAGATCCTTCCTATAACATGAGATGTGATATCCAACTCCTTCCATTCCAATCCTGAGACCCGTCCTATAGCATGAGATGTGATATCTCAATGCTTATACCAAACCTGAGACCCTTCCTATAGCATGAGATGTGATATCCAACTGCTTCCCATTCCAATCCTGAGACCCTTCCTATAGCATGAGATGTGATATCTCAATGCTTCTAATACCAAACCTGAGATCCTTCCTCTAACATGAAATGTGATATCCAACTCCTTCCCTTTCCAAACCTAAGAGCCTATCTATAGCATGAGATGTGATATCCAAGTCCTTCCCATTCCAACCCTTAGACCCTTCCAACAGCATGCAATATGATATCTCAATGATTCTAATAACAAACCTGAGACCCGTCCTATAACATGAGATGGGATATCCAACTCCTTCCCATTCCAATCCTGAGACACTTCCGATAGCAGAGATGTGATATCTCAATGCTTATACGAAACCTGAGACCCTTCCTATAACATGAGATGTGATATCCAAATCCTTCCCGTTCCAAACCCGAGACCCTTCCTTTAGCATGAGATGTGATATCCAGCACCTTCCCATTCCAATCCTGAGACACTTCCGATAGCATGAGATGTGATATCTCAATGCTTCTAATATCAAAACTGAGACCCTCCCTATAACATGATATGTGATATCTAAGTCCTTCCCATTCCAATCCTGAGACCCTCCCTATAGCATGAGATGTGATATCCAACTCCTTCCCATTCCAATCCTGAGACCCTTCCTATAGCATGAGATATGATATCTCAATACTTCTAATACCAAACGTGAGATCCTTCCGATAACATGAGATGTGATATCCAAATCCTTCCCCTTCCAAACCTGAGACCCTCCCTTTAGCATGAGATGTGATATCCAACTCCTTCCCCTTCCAAACCTGAGACCCTCCCTTTAGCATGAGATGTGATATCCAACTCCTTCCCATTCCATTCCTGAGACCCTTCTGATAGCATGAGATGTGATATCTCAATGCCTCTAATACGAAACCTGAGATCCTACCTCTAACATGAAATGTGATATCCAACTCTTTCCCCTTCCAAACCTGAGAGCCTTCCTATAGCATGAGATGTGATATCCAAGTCCTTCCCATTCCAATCCTGAGACCCTTCCTATAGCTTGAGATGTGATATCCAACTCCTTCCCATTCCAATTCTGAGACCCTTCCTATACTATGAGACTTGATATCTCAATGCTTCTAATACCAAACGTGAGACCCGTAATATAACATGAGATGTGATATCCAAATCCTTCCCCTTCCAAACCTTAGACCCTTCCTTTATCATGAGATGTGATATCCAACTCCTTCCCATTCCAATCCTGAGACCCTTCCGATATCATGAGATGTGATATCTCAATGCTTCTAATACCAAACCTGAGATCCTTCCTATAACATGAGATGTGATATCCAAATCCTTCCCCTTCCAAACCTGAGACCCTCCCTATAGCATGAGATGTGATATCCAACTCCTTCCCATTCCAATCCTGAGACCCTTCCTATAGCATGAGATATGATATCTCAATACTTCTAATACCAAACGTGAGATCCTTCCGATAACATGAGATGTGATATCCAAATCCTTCCCCTTCCAAACCTGAGACCCTCCCTTTAGCATGAGATGTGATATCCAACTCCTTCCTATTCCAATCCTGAAACTCTTCTGATAGCATGAGATGTGATATCTCAATGCTTCTAATACCAAACCTGAGATCCTTCCGATAGCATGAGATGTGATATCTCAATGCTTCTAATACCAAACCTGAGATCCTGCCTATAACATGAGATGTGATATCCAAATCCTTCCCCTTCCAAACCTGAGACCCTCCCTTTAGCATGAGATGTGATATCCAACTCCTTCCCATTCCATTCCTGAGACCCTTCTGATAGCATGAGATGTGATATCTCAATGCCTCTAATACCAAACCTGAGATCCTACCTCTAACATGAAATGTGATATCCAACTCTTTCCCCTTCCAAACCTGAGAGCCTTCCTATAGCATGAGATGTGATATCCAAGTCCTTCCCATTCCAATCCTGAGACACTTCCTATAGCTTGAGATGTGATATCCAACTCCTTCCCTTTCCAATTCTGAGACCCTTCCTATACTATGAGACTTGATATCTCAATGCTTCTAATACCAAACGTGAGACCCGTAATATAACATGAGATGTGATATCCAAATCCTTCCCCTTCCAAACCTTAGACCCTTCCTTTATCATGAGATGTGATATCCAACTCCTTCCCATTCCAATCCTGAGACCCTTCCGATATCATGAGATGTGATATCTCAAAGCTTCTAATATCAAACTTGAGACCCGTCCTATAGCATGAGATGTGATATCTCAATGCTTATACCAAACCTGAGACCCTTCCTATAGCATGAGATGTGATATCCAACTACTTCCCATTCCAATCCTGAGACCCTTCCTATAGCATGAGATGTGATATCTCAATGCTTCTAATACCAAACCTGAGATCCTTCCTCTAACATGAAATGTGATATCCAACTCCTTCCCTTTCCAAACCTAAGAGCCTATCTATAGCATGAGATGTGATATCCAGGTCCTTCCCATTGCAATCCTTAGACCCTTCCTACAGCATGCAATATGATATCTCAATGATTCTAATAACAAACCTGAGACCCATCCTATAGCATGAGATATGATATCCAAGTCCTTCCCATTCCAATCCTGCGACCCTTCCTATAACATGAAATGTGATATCCAACTCCTTCCCATTCCAACCTGAGACCCTTCCTATAGCATGAGATGGGATATCCAACTTCTTCCAAATCCAATACTGATACCCTTCCGATAGCATGAGATGTGATATCCCAATGCTTCTACCAAACCTGAGACCCATACTATGGCATGAGATGTGATATCAAACTCCTTCCCATTCCAATCCTGAGACCCTTCCTATAGCTTGAGGTGTGATATCCAACTCCTTCCCATTCTAATTCTGAGACCCTTCTTATACCATGAGACTTGATATCTCAATGCTTCTAATACCAAACCTGAGACCCGTCCTATAACATGAGATGTGATATCCAAATCCTTCCCCTTCCAAACCTTAGACCCTTCCTTTTTCATGAGATGTGATATCCAACTCCTTCCCATTCCAATCTTGAGACCCTTCCGATATCATGAGATTTGTTATCTCAATGCTTCTAATATCAAACTTAAGACCCTCCCTATAGCATGAGATGTGACATCCGAGTCCTTCCCATTCCAATCCTGAGACCCTTCCTATAGCATGAGATGTGATATCTCTATGCTTCTAATACCAAACCTGAGACCCTTCCTATAACATGAGATGGGATATCCAACTCCTTCCCATTCCAAACCTGAGACCCTTCCTATTGGATGAGTTGTGATATCCAACTCCTTCCCATTCCAACCCTGAGACCCTTCCTATAGCATGAGATGTGATGTCTCAATGCTTCTAATACCAAACCTGAGATCCTTCCTATAACATGAGATGTGATATCCAATTCCTTCCCATTCCAAACCTGAGACCCTTCCTATTGGATGAGTTGTGATATCCAACTCCTTCCCATTCCAACCCTGAGACACTTCCTATAGCATGAGATGTGATGTCTCAATGCTTCTAATACCAAACCTGAGATCCTTCCTATAACATGAGATGTGATATCCAACTCCTTCATTCCAATCCTGAGACCCGTCCTATAGCATGAGATGTGATATCTCAATGCTTATACCAAACCTGAGACCCTTCCTATAGCATGAGATGTGATATCCAACTACTTCCCATTCCAATCCCAGACCCTTCCTATAGCATGAGATGTGATATCCAACTCCTTCCTATTCCAATCCTGAAACTCTTCTGATAGCATGAGATGTGATATCTCAATGCTTCTAATACCAAACCTGAGATCCTTCCGATAGCATGAGATGTGATATCTCAATGCTTCTAATACCAAACCTGAGATCCTTCCTATAACATGAGATGTGATATCCAAATCCTTCCCCTTCCAAACCTGAGACCCTCCCTATAGCATGAGATGTGATATCCAACTCCTTCCCATTCCAATCCTGAGACCCTTCCTATAGCATGAGATATGATATCTCAATACTTCTAATACCAAACGTGAGATCCTTCCGATAACATGAGATGTGATATCCAAATCCTTCCCCTTCCAAACCTGAGACCCTCCCTTTAGCATGAGATGTGATATCCAACTCCTTCCTATTCCAATCCTGAAACTCTTCTGATAGCATGAGATGTGATATCTCAATGCTTCTAATACCAAACCTGAGATCCTTCCGATAGCATGAGATGTGATATCTCAATGCTTCTAATACCAAACCTGAGATCCTTCCTATAACATGAGATGTGATATCCAAATCCTTCCCCTTCCAAACCTGAGACCCTCCCTTTAGCATGAGATGTGATATCCAACTCCTTCCCATTCCATTCCTGAGACCCTTCTGATAGCATGAGATGTGATATCTCAATGCCTCTAATACCAAACCTGAGACCCTTCCTATAGCATGAGATGTGATATCCAACTACTTCCCATTCCAATCCTGAGACCCTTCCTATAGCATGAGATGTGATATCTCAATGCTTCTAATACCAAACCTGAGATCCTTCCTCTAACATGAAATGTGATATCCAACTCCTTCCCTTTCCAAACCTAAGAGCCTATCTATAGCATGAGATGTGATATCCAGGTCCTTCCCATTCCAATCCTTAGACCCTTCCTACAGCATGCAATATGATATCTCAATGATTCTAATAACAAACCTGAGACCCGTCCTATAGCATGAGATATGATATCCAAGTCCTTCCCATTCCAATCCTGCGACCCTTCCTATAACATGAAATGTGATATCCAACTCCTTCCCATTCCAACCTGAGACCCTTCCTATAGCATGAGATGGGATATCCAACTTCTTCCAAATCCAATACTGATACCCTTCCGATAGCATGAGATGTGATATCCCAATGCTTCTACCAAACCTGAGACCCATACTATGGCATGAGATGTGATATCAAACTCCTTCCCATTCCAATCCTGAGACCCTTCCTATAGCTTGAGGTGTGATATCCAACTCCTTCCCATTCCAATTCTGAGACCCTTCTTATACCATGAGACTTGATATCTCAATGCTTCTAATACCAAACCTGAGATCCGTCCTATAACATGAGATGTGATATCCAAATCCTTCCCCTTCCAAACCTTAGACCCTTCCTTTATCATGAGATGTGATATCCAACTCCTTCCCATTCCAATCCTGAGACCCTTCCGATATCATGAGATTTGTTATCTCAATGCTTCTAATATCAAACTTGAGACCCTCCCTATAGCATGAGATGTGACATCCAAGTCCTTCCCATTCCAATCCTGAGACCCTTCCTATAGCATGAGATGAGATATCTCTATGCTTCTAATACCAAACCTGAGACCCTTCCTATAACATGAGATGGGATATCCAACTCCTTCCCATTCCAAACCTGAGACCCTTCCTATTGGATGACTTGTGATATCCAACTCCTTCCCATTCCAACCCTGAGACCCTTCCTATAGCATGAGATGTGATGTCTCAATGCTTCTAATACCAAACCTGAGATCCTTCCTATAACATGAGATGTGATATCCAATTCCTTCCATTCCAAACCTGAGACCCTTCCTATTGGATGAGTTGTGATATCCAACTCCTTCCCATTCCAACCCTGAGACCCTTCCTATAGCATGAGATGTGATGTCTCAATGCTTCTAATACCAAACCTGAGATCCTTCCTATAACATGAGATGTGATATCCAACTCCTTCCATTCCAATCCTGAGACCCGTCCTATAGCATGAGATGTGATATCTCAATGCTTATACCAAACCTGAGACCCTTCCTATAGCATGAGATGTGATATCCAACTACTTCCCATTCCAATCCTGAGACCCTTCCTATAGCATGAGATGTGATATCCAACTCCTTCCTATTCCAATCCTGAAACTCTTCTGATAGCATGAGATGTGATATCTCAATGCTTCAAATACCAAACCTGAGATCCTTCCGATAGCATGAGATGTGATATCTCAATGCTTCTAATACCAAACCTGAGATCCTTCCTATAACATGAGATGTGATATCCAAATCCTTCCCCTTCCAAACCTGAGACCCTCCCTATAGCATGAGATGTGATATCCAACTCCTTCCCATTCCAATCCTGAGACCCTTCCTATTGCATGAGATATGATATCTCAATACTTCTAATACCAAACGTGAGATCCTTCCGATAACATGAGATGTGATATCCAAATCCTTCCCCTTCCAAACCTGAGACCCTCCCTTTAGCATGAGATGTGATATCCAACTCCTTCCTATTCCAATCCTGAAACTCTTCTGATAGCATGAGATGTGATATCTCAATGCTTCTAATACCAAACCTGAGATCCTTCCGATAGCATGAGATGTGATATCTCAATGCTTCTAATACCAAACCTGAGATCCTTCCTATAACATGAGATGTGATATCCAAATCCTTCCCCTTCCAAACCTGAGACCCTCCCTTTAGCATGAGATGTGATATCCAACTCCTTCCCATTCCATTCCTGAGACCCTTCTGATAGCATGAGATGTGATATCTCAATGCCTCTAATACCAAACCTGAGATCCTACCTCTAACATGAAATGTGATATCCAACTCTTTCCCCTTCCAAACCTGAGAGCCTTCCTATAGCATGAGATGAGATATCGAAGTCCTTCCCATTCCAATCCTGAGACCCTTCCTATAGCTTGAGATGTGATATCCAACTCCTTCCCATTCCAATTCTGAGACCCTTCCTATACTATGAGACTTGATATCTCAATGCTTCTAATACCAAAATTGAGACCCGTAATATAACATGAGATGTGATATCCAAATCCTTCCCCTTCCAAACCTTAGACCCTTCCTTTATCATGAGATGTGATATCCAACTCCTTCCCATTCCAATCCTGAGACCCTTCCGATATCATGAGATGTGATATCTCAAAGCTTCTAATATCAAACTTGAGACCCTCCCTATAGCATGAGATGTGATATCCAAGTCCTTCCCATTCCAATCCTGAGACCCTTCCTATAGCATGAGATGTGATATCTCAATGCTTCTAATACCAAACCTGAGACCCTTCCTATAACATGAGATGGGAATATCCAACTCCTTCCCACTCTAATCCTGAGACCCTTCCGATAGCAGAGATGTGATATCTCAATGCTTATACCAAACCTGAGACCCTTCGTATGGCATGAGATGTGATATCCAACTCCTTGCCATTCAAATCCTGAGACCCTTCCTATAGCATGAGAAGGGGTATCCAACTCCTTCCCAATCCAATCCTGAGACCCTTCCGATAGCAGAGACGTGATATCTCAATGCTTCTACCAAACCTGAGACCCTTCCTTTACCATGAGATGTGATATCCAAATCCTTCACATTCCAATCCTGAGACCCTTCCTATAGCATGAGATGTGATATCTCAATGCTTCTAATACCAAACCTGAGATCCTTCCTATAACATGAGATGTGATATCCAATTCCTTCCCATTCCAAACCTGAGACCCTTCCTATTGGATGAGTTGTGATATCCAACTCCTTCCCATTCCAACCCTGAGGCCCTTCCTATAGCATGAGATGTGATGTCTCAATGCTTCTAATACCAAACCTGAGATCCTTCCTATAACATGAGATGTGATATCCAACTCCTTCCATTCCAATCCTGAGACCCGTCCTATAGCATGAGATGTGATATCTCAATGCTTATACCAAACCTGAGACCCTTCCTATAGCATGAGATGTGATATCCAACTCCTTCCCATTCCATTCCTGAGACCCTTCTGATAGCATGAGATGTGATATCTCAATGCCTCTAATACCAAACCTGAGATCCTACCTCTAACATGAAATGTGATATCCAACTCTTTCCCCTTCCAAACCTGAGAGCCTTCCTATAGCATGAGATGTGATATCCAAGTCCTTCCCATTCCAATCCTGAGACCCTTCCTATAGCTTGAGATTTGATATCCAACTCCTTCCCATTCCAATTCTGAGACCCTTCCTATACTATGAGACTTGATATCTCAATGCTTCTAATACCAAACGTGAGACCCGTAATATAACATGAGATGTGATATCCAAATCCTTCCCCTTCCAAACCTTAGACCCTTCCTTTATCATGAGATGTGATATCCAACTCCTTCCCATTCCAATCCTGAGACCCTTCCGATATCATGAGATGTGATATCTCAAAGCTTCTAATATCAAACTTGAGACCCCCCCTTTAGCATGAGATGTGATATCCAAGTCCTTCCCATTCCAATCCTGAGACCCTTCCTATAGCATGAGATGTGATATCTCAATGCTTCTAATACCAAACCTGAGACCCTTCCTATAACATGAGATGGGAATATCCAACTCCTTCCCATTCCAATCCTGAGACCCTTCCGATAGCAGAGATGTCATATCTCAATGCTTATACCAAACCTGAGATCCTTCCTATAACATGAGATGTGATATCCAACTCCTTCCCATTCCAATCCTGAGACACTTCCTATAGCATGAGATGTGATATCTCACTGCTTATACCAAACCTGAGACCCTTCCCATAGCATGAGATGTGATATCCAACTCCTTCCCATTCCAATCCTCAGACCCTTCCTATAGCATGAGATGTGATATCTCAATGCTTCTAATATCAAACTTGAGACCCTACCTATAGCATGAGATGTGATATCCAAGTCCTTCCCATTCCAATCCTGAGACACTTCCTATAGCATGAGATGTGATATCCAACTCCTTCCCATTCCAATCCTGAGACCCTTCCTATAGCATGAGATATGATATCTCAATACTTCTAATACCAAACGTGAGATCCTTCCGATAACATGAGATGTGATATCCAAATCCTTCCCCTTCCAAACCTGAGACCCTCCCTTTAGCATGAGATGTGATATCCAACTCCTTCCCATTCCAATCCTGAGACCCTTCTGATAGCATGAGATGTGATATCTCAATGCTTCTAATACCAAACCTGAGATCCTTCCGATAGCATGAGATGTGATATCTCAATGCTTCTAATACCAAACCTGAGATCCTTCCTATAACATGAGATGTGATATCCAAATCCTTCCCCTTCCAAACCTGAGACCCTCCCTTTAGCATGAGATGTGATATCCAACTCCTTCCCATTCCATTCCTGAGACCCTTCTGATAGCATGAGATGTGATATCTCAATGCCTCTAATACCAAACCTGAGATCCTACCTCTAACATGAAATGTGATATCCAACTCTTTCCCCTTCCAAACCTGAGAGCCTTCCTATAGCATGAGATGTGATATCCAAGTCCTTCCCATTCCAATCCTGAGACCCTTCCTATAGCTTGAGATGTGATATCCAACTCCTTCCCATTCCAATTCTGAGACCCTTCCTATACTCTGAGACTTGATATCTCAATGCTTCTAATACCAAACCTGAGACCCGTAATATAACATGAGATGTGATATCCAAATCCTTCCCCTTCCAAACCTTAGACCCTTCCTTTATCATGAGATGTGATATCCAACTCCTTCCCATTCCAATCCTGACACCCTTCCGATATCATGAGATGTGATATCTCAAAGCTTCTAATATCAAACTTGAGACCCCCCCTTTAGCATGAGATGTGATATCCAAGTCCTTCCCATTCCAATCCTGAGACCCTTCCTATAGCATGAGATGTGATATCTCAATGCTTCTAATACCAAACCTGAGACCCTTCCTATAACATGAGATGGGAATATCCAACTCCTTCCCATTCCAATCCTGAGACCCTTCCGATAGCAGAGATGTCATATCTCAATGCTTATACCAAACCTGAGATCCTTCCTATAACATGAGATGTGATATCCAACTCCTTCCCATTCCAATCCTGAGACACTTCCTATAGCATGAGATGTGATATCTCACTGCTTATACCAAACCTGAGACCCTTCCCATAGCATGAGATGTGATATCCAACTCCTTCCCATTCCAATCCTCAGACCCTTCCTATAGCATGAGATGTGATATCTCAATGCTTCTAATATCAAACTTGAGACCCTACCTATAGCATGAGATGTGATATCCAAGTCCTTCCCATTCCAATCCTGAGACACTTCCTATAGCATGATATGTGATATCCAACTCCTTCCCATTCCAATCCTGAGACCCTTCCTATAGCATGAGATATGATATCTCAATACTTCTAATACCAAACGTGAGATCCTTCCGATAACATGAGATGTGATATCCAAATCCTTCCCCTTCCAAACCTGAGACCCTCCCTTTAGCATGAGATGTGATATCCAACTCCTTCCCATTCCAATCCTGAGACCCTTCTGATAGCATGAGATGTGATATCTCAATGCTTCTAATACCAAACCTGAGATCCTTCCGATAGCATGAGATGTGATATCTCAATGCTTCTAATACCAAACCTGAGATCCTTCCTATAACATGAGATGTGATATCCAAATCCTTCCCCTTCCAAACCTGAGACCCTCCCTTTAGCATGAGATGTGATATCCAACTCCTTCCCATTCCATTCCTGAGACCCTTCTGATAGCATGAGATGTGATATCTCAATGCCTCTAATACCAAACCTGAGATCCTACCTCTAACATGAAATGTGATATCCAACTCTTTCCCCTTCCAAACCTGAGAGCCTTCCTAT
Organism: Ambystoma mexicanum; assembly: GCF_040938575.1. Classification (NCBI taxonomy): domain Eukaryota; kingdom Metazoa; phylum Chordata; class Amphibia; order Caudata; family Ambystomatidae; genus Ambystoma; species Ambystoma mexicanum. The sequence goes on from NC_090936.1 coordinate 348,813,070, forward strand.
AGCATGAGATGTGATATCCAAGTCCTTCCCATTCCAATCCTGAGACCCTTCCTATAGCTTGAGATGTGATATCCAACTCCTTCCCATTCCAATTCTGAGACCCTTCCTATACTCTGAGACTTGATATCTCAATGCTTCTAATACCAAACCTGAGACCCGTAATATAACATGAGATGTGATATCCAAATCCTTCCCCTTCCAAACCTTAGACCCTTCCTTTATCATGAGATGTGATATCCAACTCCTTCCCATTCCAATCCTGAGACCCTTCCGATATCATGAGATGTGATATCTCAAAGCTTCTAATATCAAACTTGAGACCCTCCCTATAGCACGAGATGTGATATCCAAGTCCTTCCCATTCCAATCCTGAGACCCTTCCTATAGCATGAGATGTGATATCTTAATGCTTCTAATACCAAACCTGGGACCCTTCCTATAGCATGAGATGTGATATCCAAGTCCTTCCCATTCCAATCCTGAGACCCTTCCTATAGCATGAGATGTGATATCTCAATGCTTCTAATACCAAACCTGAGACCCTTCCTATAACATGAGATGGGAATATCCAACTCCTTCCCATTCCAATCCTGAGACCCTTCCGATAGCAGAGATGTGATATCTCAATGCTTATACCAAACCTGAGACCCTTCCTATGGCATGAGATGTGATATCCAACTCCTTGCCATTCAAATCCTGAGACCCTTCCTATAGCATGAGAAGGGATATCCAACTCCTTCCCAATCCAATCCTGAGACCCTTCCGATAGCAGAGACGTGATATCTCAATGCTTCTACCAAACCTGAGACCCTTCCTTTAGCATGAGATATGATATCCAAATCCTTCACATTCCAATCCTGAGACCCTTCCTATAGCATGAGATGTGATATCTCAATGCTTCTAATACCAAACCTGAGATCCTTCCTATAACATGAGATGTGATATCCAATTCCTTCCCATTCCAAACCTGAGACCCTTCCTATTGGATGAGTTGTGATATCCAACTCCTTCCCATTCCAACCCTGAGACCCTTCCTATAGCATGAGATGTGATGTCTCAATGCTTCTAATACCAAACCTGAGATCCTTCCTATAACATGAGATGTGATATCCAACTCCTTCCATTCCAATCCTGAGACTCGTCCTATAGCATGAGATGTGATATCTCAATGCTTATACCAAACCTGAGACCCTTCCTATAGCATGAGATGTGATATCCAACTACTTCCCATTCCAATCCTGAGACCCTTCCTATAGCATGAGATGTGATATCTCAATGCTTCTAATACCAAACCTGAGATCCTTCCTCTAACATGAAATGTGATATCCAACTCCTTCCCTTTCCAAACCTAAGAGCCTATCTATAGCAGGAGATGTGATATCCAAGTCCTTCCCATTCCAATCCTTAGACCCTTCCTACAGCATGCAATATGATATCTCAATGATTCTAATAACAAACCTGAGACCCGTCCTATAGCATGAGATATGATATCCAAGTCCTTCCCATTCCAATCCTGAGACCCTTCCTATAACATGAGATGTGATATCCAACTCCTTCCCGTTCCAAACCTGAGACCCTTCCTTTAGCATGAGATGTGATATCCAGCTCCTTCCCATTCCAATCCTGAGACACTTCCGATAGCATGAGATGTGATATCTCAATGCTTCTAATATCAAAACTGAGAACCTCCATATAGCATGATATGTGATATCTAAGTCCTTCCCATTCCAATCCTGAGACACTCCCTATAGCATGAGATGTGATATCCAACTCTTTCCCATTCCAATCCTGAGACCCTTCCTATAGCATGAGATATGATATCTCAATACATCTAATACCAAACGTGAGATCCTTCCGATAACATGAGATGTGATATCCAAATCCTTCCCCTTCCAAACCTGAGACCCTCCCTTTAGCATGAGATGTGATATCCAACTCCTTCCCATTCCAATCCTGAGACCCTTCTGATAGCATGAGATGTGATATCTCAATGCTTCTAATACCAAACCTGAGATCCTTCCGATAGCATGAGATGTGATATCTCAATGCTTCTAATACCAAACCTGAGATCCTTCCTATAACATGAGATGTGATATCCAAATCCTTCCCCTTCCAAACCTGAGACCCTCCCTTTAGCATGAGATGTGATATCCAACTCCTTCCCATTCCATTCCTGAGACCCTTCTGATAGCATGAGATGTGATATCTCAATGCCTCTAATACCAAACCTGAGATCCTACCTCTAACATGAAATGTGATATCCAACTCTTTCCCCTTCCAAACCTGAGAGCCTTCCTATAGCATGAGATGTGATATCCAAGTCCTTCCCATTCCAATCCTGAGACCCTTCTTATAGCTTGAGATGTGATATCCAACTCCTTCCCATTCCAATTCTGAGACCCTTCCTATACTCTGAGACTTGATATCTCAATGCTTCTAATACCAAACCTGAGACCCGTAATATAACATGAGATGTGATATCCAAATCCTTCCCATTCCAATCCTGAGACCCTTCCGATATCATGAGATGTGATATCTCAAAGCTTCTAATATGAAACTTGAGACCCTCCCTATAGCATGAGATGTGATATCCAAGTCCTTCCCATTCCAATCCTGAGACCCTTCCTATAGCATGAGATGTGATATCTCAATGCTTCTAATACCAAACCTGAGACCCTTCCTATAACATGAGATGGGGATATCCAACTCCTTCCCATTCCAATCCTGAGACCCTTCCGATAGCAGAGATGTGATATATCAATGCTTATACCAAACCTGAGACCCTTCCTATGGCATGAGATGTGATATCCAACTCCTTGCCATTCAAATCCTGAGACCCTTCCTATAGCATGAGAAGGGATATCCAACTCCTTCCCAATCCAATCCTGAGACCCTTCCGATAGCAGAGACGTGATATCTCAATGCTTCTACCAAACCTGAGACCCTTCATTTAGCATGAGATGTGATATCCAAATCCTTCACATTCCAATCCTGAGACCCTTCCTATAGCATGAGATGTGATATCTCAATGCTTCTAATACCAAACCTGAGATCCTTCCTATAACATGAGATGTGATATCCAATTCCTTCCCATTCCAAACCTGAGACCCTTCCTACTGGATGAGATGTGATATCCAACTCCTTCCCATTCCAACCCTGAGACCCTTCCTATAGCATGAGATGTGATGTCTCAATGCTTCTAATACCAAACCTGAGATCCTTCCTATAACATGAGATGTGATATCCAACTCCTTCCATTCCAATCCTGAGACCCGTCCTATAGCATGAGATGTGATATCCAACTACTTCCCATTCTAATCCTGAGACCCTTCCTATAGCATGAGATGTGATATCTCAAAGCTTCTAATACCAAACCTGAGATCCTTCCTCTAACATGAAATGTGATATCCAACTCCTTCCCTTTCCAAACCTAAGAGCCTATCTATAGCATGAGATGTGATATCCAGGTCCTTCCCATTCCAATCCTTAGACCCTTCCTATAGCATGAGATGTGATATCCCAATGCTTCTACCAAACCTGAGACCCATACTATGGCATGAGATGTGATATCAAACTCCTTCCCATTCCAATCCTGAGACCCTTCCTATAGCATGAGATGTGATATCCAGCTCCTTCCCATTCCAATCCTGAGACACTTCCGATAGCATGAGATGTGATATCTCAATGCTTCTAATATCAAAACTGAGAACCTCCCTATAGCATGATATGTGATATCTAAGTCCTTCCCATTCCAATCCTGAGACACTCCCTATAGCATGATATGTGATATCCAACTCTTTCCCATTCGAATCCTGAGACCCTTCCTATAGCATGAGATATGATATCTCAATACTTCTAATACCAAACGTGAGATCCTTCCGATAACATGAGATGTGATATCCAAATCCTTCCCCTTCCAAACCTGAGACCCTCCCTTTAGCATGAGATGTGATATCCAACTCCTTCCCATTCCAATCCTGAGACCCTTCTGATAGCATGAGATGTGATATCTCAATGCTTCTAATACCAAACCTGAGATCCTTCCGATAGCATGAGATGTGATATCTCAATGCTTCTAATACCAAACCTGAGATCCTTCCTATAACATGAGATGTGATATCCAAATCCTTCCCCTTCCAAACCTGAGACCCTCCCTTTAGCATGAGATGTGATATCCAACTCCTTCCCATTCCATTCCTGAGACCCTTCTGATAGCATGAGATGTGATATCTCAATGCCTCTAATACCAAACCTGAGAGCCTTCCTATAGCATGAGATGTGATATCCAAGTCCTTCCCATTCCAATCCTGAGACCCTTCTTATAGCTTGAGATGTGATATCCAACTCCTTCCCATTCCAATTCTGAGACCCTTCCTATACTCTGAGACTTGATATCTCAATGCTTCTAATACCAAACCTGAGACCCGTAATATAACATGAGATGTGATATCCAAATCCTTCCCATTCCAATCCTGAGACCCTTCCGATATCATGAGATGTGATATCTCAAAGCTTCTAATATGAAACTTGAGACCCTCCTTATAGCATGACATGGGAATATCCAACTCCTTCCCATTCCAATCCTGAGACCCTTCCGATAGCAGAGATGTGATATCTCAATGCTTATACCAAACCTGAGACCCTTCCTATGGCATGAGATGTGATATCCAACTCCTTGCCATTCAAATCCTGAGACCCTTCCTATAGCATGAGAAGGGATATCCAACTCCTTCCCAATCCAATCCTGAGACCCTTCCGATAGCAGAGACGTGATATCTCAATGCTTCTACCAAACCTGAGACCCTTCATTTAGCATGAGATGTGATATCCAAATCCTTCACATTCCAATCCTGAGACCCTTCCTATAGCATGAGATGTGATATCTCAATGCTTCTAATACCAAACCTGAGATCCTTCCTATAACATGAGATGTGATATCCAATTCCTTCCCGTTCCAAACCTGAGACCCTTCCTATAGCATGAGATGTGATATCCAGCTCCTTCCCATTCCAATCCTGAGACACTTCCGATAGCATGAGATGTGATATCTCAATGCTTCTAATATCAAAACTGAGAACCTCCCTATAGCATGATATGTGATATCTAAGTCCTTCCCATTCCAATCCTGAGACACTCCCTATAGCATGAGATGTGATATCCAACTCTTTCCCATTCCAATCCTGAGACCCTTCCTATAGCATGAGATATGATATCTCAATACTTCTAATACCAAACGTGAGATCCTTCCGATAACATGAGATGTGATATCCAAATCCTTCCCCTTCCAAACCTGAGACCCTCCCTTTAGCATGAGATGTGATATCCAACTCCTTCCCATTCCAATCCTGAGACCCTTCTGATAGCATGAGATGTGATATCTCAATGCTTCTAATACCAAACCTGAGATCCTTCCGATAGCATGAGATGTGATATCTCAATGCTTCTAATACCAAACCTGAGATCCTTCCTATAACATGAGATGTGATATCCAAATCCTTCCCCTTCCAAACCTGAGACCCTCCCTTTAGCATGAGATGTGATATCCAACTCCTTCCCATTCCATTCCTGAGACCCTTCTGATAGCATGAGATGTGATATCTCAATGCCTCTAATACCAAACCTGAGACCCTTCCTATAGCATGAGATGTGATATCCAACTACTTCCCATTCCAATCCTGAGACCCTTCCTATAGCATGAGATGTGATATCTCAATGCTTCTAATACCAAACCTGAGATCCTTCCTCTAACATGAAATGTGATATCCAACTCCTTCCCTTTCCAAACCTAAGAGCCTATCTATAGCATGAGATGTGATATCCAGGTCCTTCCCATTCCAATCCTTAGACCCTTCCTACAGCATGCAATATGATATCTCAATGACTCTAATAACAAACCTGAGACCCGTCCTATAGCATGAGATATGATATCCAAGTCCTTCCCATTCCAATCCTGCGACCCTTCCTATAACATGAAATGTGATATCCAACTCCTTCCCATTCCAACCTGAGACCCTTCCTATAGCATGAGATGGGATATCCAACTTCTTCCAAATCCAATACTGATACCCTTCCGATAGCATGAGATGTGATATCCCAATGCTTCTACCAAACCTGAGACCCATACTATGGCATGAGATGTGATATCAAACTCCTTCCCATTCCAATCCTGAGACCCTTCCTATAGCTTGAGGTGTGATATCCAACTCCTTCCCATTCCAATTCTGAGACCCTTCTTATACCATGAGACTTGATATCTCAATGCTTCTAATACCAAACCTGAGATCCGTCCTATAACATGAGATGTGATATCCAAATCCTTCCCCTTCCAAACCTTAGACCCTTCCTTTATCATGAGATGTGATATCCAACTCCTTCCCATTCCAATCCTGAGACCCTTCCGATATCATGAGATTTGTTATCTCAATGCTTCTAATATCAAACTTGAGACCCTCCCTATAGCATGAGATGTGACATCCAAGTCCTTCCCATTCCAATCCTGAGACCCTTCCTATAGCATGAGATGAGATATCTCTATGCTTCTAATACCAAACCTGAGACCCTTCCTATAACATGAGATGGGATATCCAACTCCTTCCCATTCCAAACCTGAGACCCTTCCTATTGGATGACTTGTGATATCCAACTCCTTCCCATTCCAACCCTGAGACCCTTCCTATAGCATGAGATGTGATGTCTCAATGCTTCTAATACCAAACCTGAGATCCTTCCTATAACATGAGATGTGATATCCAATTCCTTCCATTCCAAACCTGAGACCCTTCCTATTGGATGAGTTGTGATATCCAACTCCTTCCCATTCCAACCCTGAGACCCTTCCTATAGCATGAGATGTGATGTCTCAATGCTTCTAATACCAAACCTGAGATCCTTCCTATAACATGAGATGTGATATCCAACTCCTTCCATTCCAATCCTGAGACCCGTCCTATAGCATGAGATGTGATATCTCAATGCTTATACCAAACCTGAGACCCTTCCTATAGCATGAGATGTGATATCCAACTACTTCCCATTCCAATCCTGAGACCCTTCCTATAGCATGAGATGTGATATCCAACTCCTTCCTATTCCAATCCTGAAACTCTTCTGATAGCATGAGATGTGATATCTCAATGCTTCAAATACCAAACCTGAGATCCTTCCGATAGCATGAGATGTGATATCTCAATGCTTCTAATACCAAACCTGAGATCCTTCCTATAACATGAGATGTGATATCCAAATCCTTCCCCTTCCAAACCTGAGACCCTCCCTATAGCATGAGATGTGATATCCAACTCCTTCCCATTCCAATCCTGAGACCCTTCCTATTGCATGAGATATGATATCTCAATACTTCTAATACCAAACGTGAGATCCTTCCGATAACATGAGATGTGATATCCAAATCCTTCCCCTTCCAAACCTGAGACCCTCCCTTTAGCATGAGATGTGATATCCAACTCCTTCCTATTCCAATCCTGAAACTCTTCTGATAGCATGAGATGTGATATCTCAATGCTTCTAATACCAAACCTGAGATCCTTCCGATAGCATGAGATGTGATATCTCAATGCTTCTAATACCAAACCTGAGATCCTTCCTATAACATGAGATGTGATATCCAAATCCTTCCCCTTCCAAACCTGAGACCCTCCCTTTAGCATGAGATGTGATATCCAACTCCTTCCCATTCCATTCCTGAGACCCTTCTGATAGCATGAGATGTGATATCTCAATGCCTCTAATACCAAACCTGAGATCCTACCTCTAACATGAAATGTGATATCCAACTCTTTCCCCTTCCAAACCTGAGAGCCTTCCTATAGCATGAGATGAGATATCGAAGTCCTTCCCATTCCAATCCTGAGACCCTTCCTATAGCTTGAGATGTGATATCCAACTCCTTTCCATTCCAATTCTGAGACCCTTCCTATACTATGAGACTTGATATCTCAATGCTTCTAATACCAAAATTGAGACCCGTAATATAACATGAGATGTGATATCCAAATCCTTCCCCTTCCAAACCTTAGACCCTTCCTTTATCATGAGATGTGATATCCAACTCCTTCCCATTCCAATCCTGAGACCCTTCCGATATCATGAGATGTGATATCTCAAAGCTTCTAATATCAAACTTGAGACCCTCCCTATAGCATGAGATGTGATATCCAAGTCCTTCCCATTCCAATCCTGAGACCCTTCCTATAGCATGAGATGTGATATCTCAATGCTTCTAATACCAAACCTGAGACCCTTCCTATAACATGAGATGGGAATATCCAACTCCTTCCCACTCTAATCCTGAGACCCTTCCGATAGCAGAGATGTGATATCTCAATGCTTATACCAAACCTGAGACCCTTCGTATGGCATGAGATGTGATATCCAACTCCTTGCCATTCAAATCCTGAGACCCTTCCTATAGCATGAGATGTGATATCCAAATCCTTCACATTCCAATCCTGAGACCCTTCCTATAGCATGAGATGTGATATCTCAATGCTTCTAATACCAAACCTGAGATCCTTCCTATAACATGAGATGTGATATCCAATTCCTTCCCATTCCAAACCTGAGACCCTTCCTATTGGATGAGTTGTGATATCCAACTCCTTCCCATTCCAACCCTGAGGCCCTTCCTATAGCATGAGATGTGATGTCTCAATGCTTCTAATACCAAACCTGAGATCCTTCCTATAACATGAGATGTGATATCCAACTCCTTCCATTCCAATCCTGAGACCCGTCCTATAGCATGAGATGTGATATCTCAATGCTTATACCAAACCTGAGACCCTTCCTATAGCATGAGATGTGATATCCAACTCCTTCCCATTCCATTCCTGAGACCCTTCTGATAGCATGAGATGTGATATCTCAATGCCTCTAATACCAAACCTGAGATCCTACCTCTAACATGAAATGTGATATCCAACTCTTTCCCCTTCCAAACCTGAGAGCCTTCCTATAGCATGAGATGTGATATCCAAGTCCTTCCCATTCCAATCCTGAGACCCTTCCTATAGCTTGAGATTTGATATCCAACTCCTTCCCATTCCAATTCTGAGACCCTTCCTATACTATGAGACTTGATATCTCAATGCTTCTAATACCAAACGTGAGACCCGTAATATAACATGAGATGTGATATCCAAATCCTTCCCCTTCCAAACCTTAGACCCTTCCTTTATCATGAGATGTGATATCCAACTCCTTCCCATTCCAATCCTGAGACCCTTCCGATATCATGAGATGTGATATCTCAAAGCTTCTAATATCAAACTTGAGACCCCCCCTTTAGCATGAGATGTGATATCCAAGTCCTTCCCATTCCAATCCTGAGACCCTTCCTATAGCATGAGATGTGATATCTCAATGCTTCTAATACCAAACCTGAGACCCTTCCTATAACATGAGATGGGAATATCCAACTCCTTCCCATTCCAATCCTGAGACCCTTCCGATAGCAGAGATGTCATATCTCAATGCTTATACCAAACCTGAGATCCTTCCTATAACATGAGATGTGATATCCAACTCCTTCCCATTCCAATCCTGAGACACTTCCTATAGCATGAGATGTGATATCTCACTGCTTATACCAAACCTGAGACCCTTCCCATAGCATGAGATGTGATATCCAACTCCTTCCCATTCCAATCCTCAGACCCTTCCTATAGCATGAGATGTGATATCTCAATGCTTCTAATATCAAACTTGAGACCCTACCTATAGCATGAGATGTGATATCCAAGTCCTTCCCATTCCAATCCTGAGACACTTCCTATAGCATGAGATGTGATATCCAACTCCTTCCCATTCCAATCCTGAGACCCTTCCTATAGCATGAGATATGATATCTCAATACTTCTAATACCAAACGTGAGATCCTTCCGATAACATGAGATGTGATATCCAAATCCTTCCCCTTCCAAACCTGAGACCCTCCCTTTAGCATGAGATGTGATATCCAACTCCTTCCCATTCCAATCCTGAGACCCTTCTGATAGCATGAGATGTGATATCTCAATGCTTCTAATACCAAACCTGAGATCCTTCCGATAGCATGAGATGTGATATCTCAATGCTTCTAATACCAAACCTGAGATCCTTCCTATAACATGAGATGTGATATCCAAATCCTTCCCCTTCCAAACCTGAGACCCTCCCTTTAGCATGAGATGTGATATCCAACTCCTTCCCATTCCATTCCTGAGACCCTTCTGATAGCATGAGATGTGATATCTCAATGCCTCTAATACCAAACCTGAGATCCTACCTCTAACATGAAATGTGATATCCAACTCTTTCCCCTTCCAAACCTGAGAGCCTTCCTATAGCATGAGATGTGATATCCAAGTCCTTCCCATTCCAATCCTGAGACCCTTCCTATAGCTTGAGATGTGATATCCAACTCCTTCCCATTCCAATTCTGAGACCCTTCCTATACTCTGAGACTTGATATCTCAATGCTTCTAATACCAAACCTGAGACCCGTAATATAACATGAGATGTGATATCCAAATCCTTCCCCTTCCAAACCTTAGACCCTTCCTTTATCATGAGATGTGATATCCAACTCCTTCCCATTCCAATCCTGACACCCTTCCGATATCATGAGATGTGATATCTCAAAGCTTCTAATATCAAACTTGAGACCCCCCCTTTAGCATGAGATGTGATATCCAAGTCCTTCCCATTCCAATCCTGAGACCCTTCCTATAGCATGAGATGTGATATCTCAATGCTTCTAATACCAAACCTGAGACCCTTCCTATAACATGAGATGGGAATATCCAAATCCTTCCCCTTCCAAACCTTAGACCCTTCCTTTATCATGAGATGTGATATCCAACTCCTTCCCATTCCAATCCTGAGACCCTTCCGATATCATGAGATGTGATATCTCAAAGCTTCTAATATCAAACTTGAGACCCCCCCTTTAGCATGAGATGTGATATCCAAGTCCTTCCCATTCCAATCCTGAGACCCTTCCTATAGCATGAGATGTGATATCTCAATGCTTCTAATACCAAACCTGAGACCCTTCCTATAACATGAGATGGGAATATCCAACTCCTTCCCATTCCAATCCTGAGACCCTTCCGATAGCAGAGATGTCATATCTCAATGCTTATACCAAACCTGAGATCCTTCCTATAACATGAGATGTGATATCCAACTCCTTCCCATTCCAATCCTGAGACACTTCCTATAGCATGAGATGTGATATCTCACTGCTTATACCAAACCTGAGACCCTTCCCATAGCATGAGATGTGATATCCAACTCCTTCCCATTCCAATCCTCAGACCCTTCCTATAGCATGAGATGTGATATCTCAATGCTTCTAATATCAAACTTGAGACCCTACCTATAGCATGAGATGTGATATCCAAGTCCTTCCCATTCCAATCCTGAGACACTTCCTATAGCATGAGATGTGATATCCAACTCCTTCCCATTCCAATCCTGAGACCCTTCCTATAGCATGAGATATGATATCTCAATACTTCTAATACCAAACGTGAGATCCTTCCGATAACATGAGATGTGATATCCAAATCCTTCCCCTTCCAAACCTGAGACCCTCCCTTTAGCATGAGATGTGATATCCAACTCCTTCCCATTCCAATCCTGAGACCCTTCTGATAGCATGAGATGTGATATCTCAATGCTTCTAATACCAAACCTGAGATCCTTCCGATAGCATGAGATGTGATATCTCAATGCTTCTAATACCAAACCTGAGATCCTTCCTATAACATGAGATGTGATATCCAAATCCTTCCCCTTCCAAACCTGAGACCCTCCCTTTAGCATGAGATGTGATATCCAACTCCTTCCCATTCCATTCCTGAGACCCTTCTGATAGCATGAGATGTGATATCTCAATGCCTCTAATACCAAACCTGAGATCCTACCTCTAACATGAAATGTGATATCCAACTCTTTCCCCTTCCAAACCTGAGAGCCTTCCTATAGCATGAGATGTGATATCCAAGTCCTTCCCATTCCAATCCTGAGACCCTTCCTATAGCTTGAGATGTGATATCCAACTCCTTCCCATTCCAATTCTGAGACCCTTCCTATACTCTGAGACTTGATATCTCAATGCTTCTAATACCAAACCTGAGACCCGTAATATAACATGAGATGTGATATCCAAATCCTTCCCCTTCCAAACCTTAGACCCTTCCTTTATCATGAGATGTGATATCCAACTCCTTCCCATTCCAATCCTGACACCCTTCCGATATCATGAGATGTGATATCTCAAAGCTTCTAATATCAAACTTGAGACCCCCCCTTTAGCATGAGATGTGATATCCAAGTCCTTCCCATTCCAATCCTGAGACCCTTCCTATAGCATGAGATGTGATATCTCAATGCTTCTAATACCAAACCTGAGACCCTTCCTATAACATGAGATGGGAATATCCAACTCCTTCCCATTCCAATCCTGAGACCCTTCCGATAGCAGAGATGTCATATCTCAATGCTTATACCAAACCTGAGATCCTTCCTATAACATGAGATGTGATATCCAACTCCTTCCCATTCCAATCCTGAGACACTTCCTATAGCATGAGATGTGATATCTCACTGCTTATACCAAACCTGAGACCCTTCCCATAGCATGAGATGTGATATCCAACTCCTTCCCATTCCAATCCTCAGACCCTTCCTATAGCATGAGATGTGATATCTCAATGCTTCTAATATCAAACTTGAGACCCTACCTATAGCATGAGATGTGATATCCAAGTCCTTCCCATTCCAATCCTGAGACACTTCCTATAGCATGAGATGTGATATCCAACTCCTTCCCATTCCAATCCTGAGACCCTTCCTATAGCATGAGATATGATATCTCAATACTTCTAATACCAAACGTGAGATCCTTCCGATAACATGAGATGTGATATCCAAATCCTTCCCCTTCCAAACCTGAGACCCTCCCTTTAGCATGAGATGTGATATCCAACTCCTTCCCATTCCAATCCTGAGACCCTTCTGATAGCATGAGATGTGATATCTCAATGCTTCTAATACCAAACCTGAGATCCTTCCGATAGCATGAGATGTGATATCTCAATGCTTCTAATACCAAACCTGAGATCCTTCCTATAACATGAGATGTGATATCCAAATCCTTCCCCTTCCAAACCTGAGACCCTCCCTTTAGCATGAGATGTGATATCCAACTCCTTCCCATTCCATTCCTGAGACCCTTCTGATAGCATGAGATGTGATATCTCAATGCCTCTAATACCAAACCTGAGATCCTACCTCTAACATGAAATGTGATATCCAACTCTTTCCCCTTCCAAACCTGAGAGCCTTCCTATAGCATGAGATGTGATATCCAAGTCCTTCCCATTCCAATCCTGAGACCCTTCCTATAGCTTGAGATTTGATATCCAACTCCTTCCCATTCCAATTCTGAGACCCTTCCTATACTATGAGACTTGATATCTCAATGCTTCTAATACCAAACGTGAGACCCGTAATATAACATGAGATGTGATATCCAAATCCTTCCCCTTCCAAACCTTAGACCCTTCCTTTATCATGAGATGTGATATCCAACTCCTTCCCATTCCAATCCTGAGACCCTTCCGATATCATGAGATGTGATATCTCAAAGCTTCTAATATCAAACTTGAGACCCCCCCTTTAGCATGAGATGTGATATCCAAGTCCTTCCCATTCCAATCCTGAGACCCTTCCTATAGCATGAGATGTGATATCTCAATGCTTCTAATACCAAACCTGAGACCCTTCCTATAACATGAGATGGGAATATCCAACTCCTTCCCATTCCAATCCTGAGACCCTTCCGATAGCAGAGATGTCATATCTCAATGCTTATACCAAACCTGAGATCCTTCCTATAACATGAGATGTGATATCCAACTCCTTCCCATTCCAATCCTGAGACACTTCCTATAGCATGAGATGTGATATCTCACTGCTTATACCAAACCTGAGACCCTTCCCATAGCATGAGATGTGATATCCAACTCCTTCCCATTCCAATCCTCAGACCCTTCCTATAGCATGAGATGTGATATCTCAATGCTTCTAATATCAAACTTGAGACCCTACCTATAGCATGAGATGTGATATCCAAGTCCTTCCCATTCCAATCCTGAGACACTTCCTATAGCATGAGATGTGATATCCAACTCCTTCCCATTCCAATCCTGAGACCCTTCCTATAGCATGAGATATGATATCTCAATACTTCTAATACCAAACGTGAGATCCTTCCGATAACATGAGATGTGATATCCAAATCCTTCCCCTTCCAAACCTGAGACCCTCCCTTTAGCATGAGATGTGATATCCAACTCCTTCCCATTCCAATCCTGAGACCCTTCTGATAGCATGAGATGTGATATCTCAATGCTTCTAACACCAAACCTGAGATCCTTCCGATAGCATGAGATGTGATATCTCAATGCTTCTAATACCAAACCTGAGATCCTTCCTATAACATGAGATGTGATATCCAAATCCTTCCCCTTCCAAACCTGAGACCCTCCCTTTAGCATGAGATGTGATATCCAACTCCTTCCCATTCCATTCCTGAGACCCTTCTGATAGCATGAGATGTGATATCTCAATGCCTCTAATACCAAACCTGAGATCCTACCTCTAACATGAAATGTGATATCCAACTCTTTCCCCTTCCAAACCTGAGAGCCTTCCTATAGCATGAGATGTGATATCCAAGTCCTTCCCATTCCAATCCTGAGACCCTTCCTATAGCTTGAGATGTGATATCCAACTCCTTCCCATTCCAATTCTGAGACCCTTCCTATACTCTGAGACTTGATATCTCAATGCTTCTAATACCAAACCTGAGACCCGTAATATAACATGAGATGTGATATCCAAATCCTTCCCCTTCCAAACCTTAGACCCTTCCTTTATCATGAGATGTGATATCCAACTCCTTCCCATTCCAATCCTGACACCCTTCCGATATCATGAGATGTGATATCTCAAAGCTTCTAATATCAAACTTGAGACCCCCCCTTTAGCATGAGATGTGATATCCAAGTCCTTCCCATTCCAATCCTGAGACCCTTCCTATAGCATGAGATGTGATATCTCAATGCTTCTAATACCAAACCTGAGACCCTTCCTATAACATGAGATGGGAATATCCAACTCCTTCCCATTCCAATCCTGAGACCCTTCCGATAGCAGAGATGTCATATCTCAATGCTTATACCAAACCTGAGATCCTTCCTATAACATGAGATGTGATATCCAACTCCTTCCCATTCCAATCCTGAGACACTTCCTATAGCATGAGATGTGATATCTCACTGCTTATACCAAACCTGAGACCCTTCCCATAGCATGAGATGTGATATCCAACTCCTTCCCATTCCAATCCTCAGACCCTTCCTATAGCATGAGATGTGATATCTCAATGCTTCTAATATCAAACTTGAGACCCTACCTATAGCATGAGATGTGATATCCAAGTCCTTCCCATTCCAATCCTGAGACACTTCCTATAGCATGAGATGTGATATCCAACTCCTTCCCATTCCAATCCTGAGACCCTTCCTATAGCATGAGATATGATATCTCAATACTTCTAATACCAAACGTGAGATCCTTCCGATAACATGAGATGTGATATCCAAATCCTTCCCCTTCCAAACCTGAGACCCTCCCTTTAGCATGAGATGTGATATCCAACTCCTTCCCATTCCAATCCTGAGACCCTTCTGATAGCATGAGATGTGATATCTCAATGCTTCTAATACCAAACCTGAGATCCTTCCGATAGCATGAGATGTGATATCTCAATGCTTCTAATACCAAACCTGAGATCCTTCCTATAACATGAGATGTGATATCCAAATCCTTCCCCTTCCAAACCTGAGACCCTCCCTTTAGCATGAGATGTGATATCCAACTCCTTCCCATTCCATTCCTGAGACCCTTCTGATAGCATGAGATGTGATATCTCAATGCCTCTAATACCAAACCTGAGATCCTACCTCTAACATGAAATGTGATATCCAACTCTTTCCCCTTCCAAACCTGAGAGCCTTCCTATAGCATGAGATGTGATATCCAAGTCCTTCCCATTCCAATCCTGAGACCCTTCCTATAGCTTGAGATGTGATATCCAACTCCTTCCCATTCCAATTCTGAGACCCTTCCTATACTCTGAGACTTGATATCTCAATGCTTCTAATACCAAACCTGAGACCCGTAATATAACATGAGATGTGATATCCAAATCCTTCCCCTTCCAAACCTTAGACCCTTCCTTTATCATGAGATGTGATATCCAACTCCTTCCCATTCCAATCCTGAGACCCTTCCGATATCATGAGATGTGATATCTCAAAGCTTCTAATATCAAACTTGAGACCCTCCCTATAGCACGAGATGTGATATCCAAGTCCTTCCCATTCCAATCCTGAGACCCTTCCTATAGCATGAGATGTGATATCTCAATGCTTCTAATACCAAACCTGGGACCCTTCCTATAGCATGAGATGTGATATCCAAGTCCTTCCCATTCCAATCCTGAGACCCTTCCTATAGCATGAGATGTGATATCTCAATGCTTCTAATACCAAACCTGAGACCCTTCCTATAACATGAGATGGGAATATCCAACTCCTTCCCATTCCAATCCTGAGACCCTTCCGATAGCAGAGATGTGATATCTCAATGCTTATACCAAACCTGAGACCCTTCCTATGGCATGAGATGTGATATCCAACTCCTTGCCATTCAAATCCTGAGACCCTTCCTATAGCATGAGAAGGGATATCCAACTCCTTCCCAATCCAATCCTGAGACCCTTCCGATAGCAGAGACGTGATATCTCAATGCTTCTACCAAACCTGAGACCCTTCCTTTAGCATGAGATATGATATCCAAATCCTTCACATTCCAATCCTGAGACCCTTCCTATAGCATGAGATGTGATATCTCAATGCTTCTAATACCAAACCTGAGATCCTTCCTATAACATGAGATGTGATATCCAATTCCTTCCCATTCCAAACCTGAGACCCTTCCTATTGGATGAGTTGTGATATCCAACTCCTTCCCATTCCAACCCTGAGACCCTTCCTATAGCATGAGATGTGATGTCTCAATGCTTCTAATACCAAACCTGAGATCCTTCCTATAACATGAGATGTGATATCCAACTCCTTCCATTCCAATCCTGAGACCCGTCCTATAGCATGAGATGTGATATCTCAATGCTTATACCAAACCTGAGACCCTTCCTATAGCATGAGATGTGATATCCAACTACTTCCCATTCCAATCCTGAGACCCTTCCTATAGCATGAGATGTGATATCTCAATGCTTCTAATACCAAACCTGAGATCCTTCCTCTAACATGAAATGTGATATCCAACTCCTTCCCTTTCCAAACCTAAGAGCCTATCTATAGCAGGAGATGTGATATCCAAGTCCTTCCCATTCCAATCCTTAGACCCTTCCTACAGCATGCAATATGATATCTCAATGATTCTAATAACAAACCTGAGACCCGTCCTATAGCATGAGATATGATATCCAAGTCCTTCCCATTCCAATCCTGAGACCCTTCCTATAACATGAGATGTGATATCCAACTCCTTCCCGTTCCAAACCTGAGACCCTTCCTTTAGCATGAGATGTGATATCCAGCTCCTTCCCATTCCAATCCTGAGACACTTCCGATAGCATGAGATGTGATATCTCAATGCTTCTAATATCAAAACTGAGAACCTCCATATAGCATGATATGTGATATCTAAGTCCTTCCCATTCCAATCCTGAGACACTCCCTATAGCATGAGATGTGATATCCAACTCTTTCCCATTCCAATCCTGAGACCCTTCCTATAGCATGAGATATGATATCTCAATACATCTAATACCAAACGTGAGATCCTTCCGATAACATGAGATGTGATATCCAAATCCTTCCCCTTCCAAACCTGAGACCCTCCCTTTAGCATGAGATGTGATATCCAACTCCTTCCCATTCCAATCCTGAGACCCTTCTGATAGCATGAGATGTGATATCTCAATGCTTCTAATACCAAACCTGAGATCCTTCCGATAGCATGAGATGTGATATCTCAATGCTTCTAATACCAAACCTGAGATCCTTCCTATAACATGAAATGTGATATCCAACTCTTTCCCCTTCCAAACCTGAGAGCCTTCCTATAGCATGAGATGTGATATCCAAGTCCTTCCCATTCCAATCCTGAGACCCTTCTTATAGCTTGAGATGTGATATCCAACTCCTTCCCATTCCAATTCTGAGACCCTTCCTATACTCTGAGACTTGATATCTCAATGCTTCTAATACCAAACCTGAGACCCGTAATATAACATGAGATGTGATATCCAAATCCTTCCCATTCCAATCCTGAGACCCTTCCGATATCATGAGATGTGATATCTCAAAGCTTCTAATATGAAACTTGAGACCCTCCCTATAGCATGAGATGTGATATCCAAGTCCTTCCCATTCCAATCCTGAGACCCTTCCTATAGCATGAGATGTGATATCTCAATGCTTCTAATACCAAACCTGAGACCCTTCCTATAACATGAGATGGGGATATCCAACTCCTTCCCATTCCAATCCTGAGACCCTTCCGATAGCAGAGATGTGATATATCAATGCTTATACCAAACCTGAGACCCTTCCTATGGCATGAGATGTGATATCCAACTCCTTGCCATTCAAATCCTGAGACCCTTCCTATAGCATGAGAAGGGATATCCAACTCCTTCCCAATCCAATCCTGAGACCCTTCCGATAGCAGAGACGTGATATCTCAATGCTTCTACCAAACCTGAGACCCTTCATTTAGCATGAGATGTGATATCCAAATCCTTCACATTCCAATCCTGAGACCCTTCCTATAGCATGAGATGTGATATCTCAATGCTTCTAATACCAAACCTGAGATCCTTCCTATAACATGAGATGTGATATCCAATTCCTTCCCATTCCAAACCTGAGACCCTTCCTACTGGATGAGATGTGATATCCAACTCCTTCCCATTCCAACCCTGAGACCCTTCCTATAGCATGAGATGTGATGTCTCAATGCTTCTAATACCAAACCTGAGATCCTTCCTATAACATGAGATGTGATATCCAACTCCTTCCATTCCAATCCTGAGACCCGTCCTATAGCATGAGATGTGATATCCAACTACTTCCCATTCTAATCCTGAGACCCTTCCTATAGCATGAGATGTGATATCTCAAAGCTTCTAATACCAAACCTGAGATCCTTCCTCTAACATGAAATGTGATATCCAACTCCTTCCCTTTCCAAACCTAAGAGCCTATCTATAGCATGAGATGTGATATCCAGGTCCTTCCCATTCCAATCCTTAGACCCTTCCTATAGCATGAGATGTGATATCCCAATGCTTCTACCAAACCTGAGACCCATACTATGGCATGAGATGTGATATCAAACTCCTTCCCATTCCAATCCTGAGACCCTTCCTATAGCATGAGATGTGATATCCAGCTCCTTCCCATTCCAATCCTGAGACACTTCCGATAGCATGAGATGTGATATCTCAATGCTTCTAATATCAAAACTGAGAACCTCCCTATAGCATGATATGTGATATCTAAGTCCTTCCCATTCCAATCCTGAGACACTCCCTATAGCATGATATGTGATATCCAACTCTTTCCCATTCGAATCCTGAGACCCTTCCTATAGCATGAGATATGATATCTCAATACTTCTAATACCAAACGTGAGATCCTTCCGATAACATGAGATGTGATATCCAAATCCTTCCCCTTCCAAACCTGAGACCCTCCCTTTAGCATGAGATGTGATATCCAACTCCTTCCCATTCCAATCCTGAGACCCTTCTGATAGCATGAGATGTGATATCTCAATGCTTCTAATACCAAACCTGAGATCCTTCCGATAGCATGAGATGTGATATCTCAATGCTTCTAATACCAAACCTGAGATCCTTCCTATAACATGAGATGTGATATCCAAATCCTTCCCCTTCCAAACCTGAGACCCTCCCTTTAGCATGAGATGTGATATCCAACTCCTTCCCATTCCATTCCTGAGACCCTTCTGATAGCATGAGATGTGATATCTCAATGCCTCTAATACCAAACCTGAGATCCTACCTCTAACATGAAATGTGATATCCAACTCTTTCCCCTTCCAAACCTGAGAGCCTTCCTATAGCATGAGATGTGATATCCAAGTCCTTCCCATTCCAATCCTGAGACCCTTCTTATAGCTTGAGATGTGATATCCAACTCCTTCCCATTCCAATTCTGAGACCCTTCCTATACTCTGAGACTTGATATCTCAATGCTTCTAATACCAAACCTGAGACCCGTAATATAACATGAGATGTGATATCCAAATCCTTCCCATTCCAATCCTGAGACCCTTCCGATATCATGAGATGTGATATCTCAAAGCTTCTAATATGAAACTTGAGACCCTCCTTATAGCATGAGATGTGATATCCAAGTCCTTCCCATTCCAATCCTGAGACCCTTCCTATAGCATGAGATGTGATATCTCAATGCTTCTAATACCAAACCTGAGACCCGTCCTATAACATGAGATGGGAATATCCAACTCCTTCCCATTCCAATCCTGAGACCCTTCCGATAGCAGAGATGTGATATCTCAATGCTTATACCAAACCTGAGACCCTTCCTATGGCATGAGATGTGATATCCAACTCCTTGCCATTCAAATCCTGAGACTCTTCCTATAGCATGAGAAGGGATATCCAACTCCTTCCCAATCCAATCCTGAGACCCTTCCGATAGCAGAGACGTGATATCTCAATGCTTCTACCAAACCTGAGACCCTTCATTTAGCATGAGATGTGATATCCAAATCCTTCACATTCCAATCCTGAGACCCTTCCTATAGCATGAGATGTGATATCTCAATGCTTCTAATACCAAACCTGAGATCCTTCCTATAACATGAGATGTGATATCCAATTCCTTCCCGTTCCAAACCTGAGACCCTTCCTATAGCATGAGATGTGATATCCAGCTCCTTCCCATTCCAATCCTGAGACACTTCCGATAGCATGAGATGTGATATCTCAATGCTTCTAATATCAAAACTGAGAACCTCCCTATAGCATGATATGTGATATCTAAGTCCTTCCCATTCCAATCCTGAGACACTCCCTATAGCATGAGATGTGATATCCAACTCTTTCCCATTCCAATCCTGAGACCCTTCCTATAGCATGAGATATGATATCTCAATACTTCTAATACCAAACGTGAGATCCTTCCGATAACATGAGATGTGATATCCAAATCCTTCCCCTTCCAAACCTGAGACCCTCCCTTTAGCATGAGATGTGATATCCAACTCCTTCCCATTCCAATCCTGAGACCCTTCTGATAGCATGAGATGTGATATCTCAATGCTTCTAATACCAAACCTGAGATCCTTCCGATAGCATGAGATGTGATATCTCAATGCTTCTAATACCAAACCTGAGATCCTTCCTATAACATGAGATGTGATATCCAAATCCTTCCCCTTCCAAACCTGAGACCCTCCCTTTAGCATGAGATGTGATATCCAACTCCTTCCCATTCCATTCCTGAGACCCTTCTGATAGCATGAGATGTGATATCTCAATGCCTCTAATACCAAACCTGAGATCCTACCTCTAACATGAAATGTGATATCCAACTCTTTCCCCTTCCAAACCTGAGAGCCTTCCTATAGCATGAGATGTGATATCCAAGTCCTTCCCATTCCAATCCTGAGACCCTTCTTATAGCTTGAGATGTGATATCCAACTCCTTCCCATTCCAATTCTGAGACCCTTCCTATACTCTGAGACTTGATATCTCAATGCTTCTAATACCAAACCTGAGACCCGTAATATAACATGAGATGTGATATCCAAATCCTTCCCATTCCAATCCTGAGACCCTTCCGATATCATGAGATGTGATATCTCAAAGCTTCTAATATGAAACTTGAGACCCTCCCTATAGCATGAGATGTGATATCCAAGTCCTTCCCATTCCAATCCTGAGACCCTTCCTATAGCATGAGATGTGATATCTCAATGCTTGTAATACCAAACCTGAGACCCTTCCTATAACATGAGATGGGAATATCCAACTCCTTCCCATTCCAATCCTGAGACCCTTCCGATAGCACAGATGTGATATCTCAATGCTTATACCAAACCTGAGACCCTTCCTATGGCATGAGATGTTATATCCAACTCCTTGCCATTCAAATCCTGAGACCCTTCCTATAGCATGAGAAGGGATATCCAACTCCTTCCCAATCCAATCCTGAGACCCTTCCGATAGCAGAGACGTGATATCTCAATGCTTCTACCAAACCTGAGACCCTTCATTTAGCATGAGATGTGATATCCAAATCCTTCACATTCCAATCCTGAGACCCTTCCTATAGCATGAGATGTGATGTCTCAATGCTTCTAATACCAAACCTGAGATCTTTCCTATAACATGAGATGTGATATCCAACTCCTTCCATTCCAATCCTGAGACCCGTCCTATAGCATGAGATGTGATATCTCAATGCTTATACCAAACCTGAGACCCTTCCTATAGCATGAGATGTGATATCCAACTACTTCCCATTCTAATCCTGAGATCCTTCCTATAGCATGAGATGTGATATCTCAAAGCTTCTAATACCAAACCTGAGATCCTTCCTCTAACATGAAATGTGATATCCAACTCCTTCCCTTTCCAAACCTAAGAGCCTATCTATAGCATGAGATGTGATATCCAGGTCCTTCCCATTCCAATCCTTAGACCCTTCCTACAGCATGCAATATGATATCTCAATGATTCTAATAACAAACCTGAGACCCGTCCTATAGCATGAGATATGATATCCAAGTCCTTCCCATTCCAATCCTGCGACCCTTCCTATAACATGAAATGTGATATCCATCTCCTTCCCATTCCAACCTGAGACCCTTCCTATAGCATGAGATGTGATATCCCAATGCTTCTACCAAACCTGAGACCCATACTATGGCATGAGATGTGATATCAAACTCCTTCCCATTCCAATCCTGAGACCCTTGCTATAGCTTGAGGTGTGATATCCAACTCCTTCCCATTCCAATTCTGAGACCCTTCTTATACCATGAGACTTGATATCTCAATGCTTCTAATACCAAACCTGAGACCCGTCCTATAACATGAGATGTGATATCCAAATCCTTCCCCTTCCAAACCTTAGACCCTTCCTTTATCATGAGATGTGATATCCAACTCCTTCCCATTCCAATCCTGAGACCCTTCCGATATCATGAGATTTGTTATCTCAATGCTTCTAATATCAAACTTGAGACCGTCCCTATAGCATGAGATGTGACATCCAAGTCCTTCCCATTCCAATCCTGAGACCCTTCCTATAGCATGAGATGTGATATCTCTATGCTTCTAATACCAAACCTGAGACCCTTCCTATAACATGAGATGGGATATCCAACTCCTTCCCATTCCAATCCTGAGACCTTTCCGATAGCAGAGATGTGATATCTCAATGCTTATACCAAACCTGAGAACCTTCCTATGGCCTGAGATGTCATATACAACTCCTTCCCATTCCAATCCTGAGACCCTTCCTTTAGCATGAGATGTGATATCTCAATGCTTATAATAAATCTGAGACCCTTCCTATAGCATGAGATGTGATATCCAATTCCTTCCCATTCCAATCCTGAGACCCTTCCTATAGCATGAGATGTGATATCTCAATGCTTATACCAAACCTGAGAGCCTACCTATAGCATGAGATGTGTTATCAAAGTCCATCCCATTCCAATCCTTAGACCCTTCATACAGCATGCAATGTGATATCTCAATGATTCTAATAACAAACCAGAGACTCTTCCTATAACATTAGATGGGATATCCAACTCCTTCCCATTCCAATCCTGAGCCGCTTCCGATAGCAGAGATGTGATATCTCAATGCTTATACCAAACCTGAGACCCTTCCTATAACATGAGATGTGATATCCAACTCCTTCCCGTTCCAAACCTGAGACACTAACTATAGCATATGTGATATCCAACTCCTTCCCATTCCAAACATGAGACCCTTCCTATAGGAAGAAAGTAATATCCAACTCCTACCCATTCCAATCCTGAGACCCTTCCTATAACATGAGATGTGATATCCAACTCCATCCCATTCCAACCTGACACACTTCCTATAGCATGAGAAGGGATATCCAACTCCTTCCCAATCCAATCCTGAGACCCTTCCGATAGCAGAGATGTGATATCTCAATGCTTATACCAAACCTGAGACCCTTCCTATGGCATGAGATGTGATATCCAACTCCTTGCCATTCAAATCCTGAGACCCTTCCTATAGCATGAGATGTGATATCTCTATGCTTCTAATACCAAACCTGAGACCCTTCCTATAACATGAGATGGGATATCCAACTCCTTCCCATTCCAATCCTGAGACCCTTCCGATAGCAGAGATGTGATATCTCAATGCTTATACCAAACCTGAGAACCTTCCTATGGCCTGAGATGTCATATACAACTCCTTCCCATTCCAATCCCGAGACCCTTCCTTTAGCATGAGATGTGATATCTCAATGCTTATACCAAATCTGAGACCCTTCCTATAGCATGAGATGTGATATCCAATTCCTTCCCATTCCAATCCTGAGACCCTTCCTATAGCATGAGATGTGATATCTCAATGCTTATACCAAACCTGAGAGCCTATCTATAGCATGAGATGTGATATCCAAGTCCATCCCATTCCAATCCTTAGACCCTTCCTACAGCATGCGATGTGATATCTCAATGATTCTAATACCAAACCAGAGACTCTTCCTATAACATGAGATGGGATATCCAACTCCTTCCCATTCCAATCCTGAGCCGCTTCCGATAGCAGAGATGTGATATCTCAATGCTTATACCAAACCTGAGACCCTTCCTATAACATGAGATGTGATATCCAACTCCTTCCCGTTCCAAACCTGAGACACTAACTATAGCATATGTGATATCCAACTCCTTCCCATTCCAAACATGAGACCCTTCCTATAGCAAGAAAGTAATATCCAACTCCTACCCATTCCAATCCTGCGACCCTTCCTATAGCAAGAGATGTGATATCCAAATCCTTCCCATTCCAATCCTGAGACCCTTCCTATAACATGAGATGTGATATCCAACTCCTTCCCATTCCAACCTGAGACACTTCCTATAGCATGAGAAGGGATATCCAACTCCTTCCCAATCCAATCCTGAGACCCTTCCGATAGCAGAGATGTGATATCTCAATGCTTATACCAAACCTGAGACCCTTCCTATGGCATGAGATGTGATATCCAACTCCTTGCCATTCAAATCCTGAGACCCTTCCTATAGCATGAGATGTGATATCTCTATGCTTCTAATACCAAACCTGAGACCCTTCCTATAACATGAGATGGGATATCCAACTCCTTCCCATTCCAATCCTGAGACCCTTCCGATAGCAGAGATGTGATATCTCAATGCTTATACCAAACCTGAGAACCTTCCTATGGCCTGAGATGTCATATACAACTCCTTCCCATTCCAATCCTGAGACCCTTCCTTTAGCATGAGATGTGATATCTCAATGCTTATACCAAATCTGAGACCCTTCCTATAGCATGAGATGTGATATCCAATTCCTCCCCATTCCAATCCTGAGACCCTTCCTATTGGATGAGATGTGATATCCAACTCCTTCCCATTCCAACCCTGAGACCCTTCCTATAGCATGAGATGTGATGTCTCAATGCTTCTAATACCAAACCTGAGATCCTTCCTATAACATGAGATGTGATATCCAACTCCTTCCATTCCAATCCTGAGACCCGTCCTATAGCATGAGATGTGATATCTCAATGCTTATACCAAACCTGAGACCCTTCCTATAGCATGAGATGTGATATCCAACTGCTTCCCATTCCAATCCTGAGACCCTTCCTATAGCATGAGATGTGATATCTCAATGCTTCTAATACCAAACCTGAGATCCTTCCTCTAACATGAAATGTGATATCCAACTCCTTCCCTTTCCAAACCTAAGAGCCTATCTATAGCATGAGATGTGATATCCAAGTCCTTCCCATTCCAACCCTTAGACCCTTCCAACAGCATGCAATATGATATCTCAATGATTCTAATAACAAGCCTGAGACCCGTCCTATAACATGAGATGGGATATCCAACTCCTTCCCATTCCAATCCTGAGACACTTCCGATAGCAGAGATGTGATATCTCAATGCTTATACCAAACCTGAGACCCTTCCTATACCATGAGATGTGATATCCAAATCCTTCCCGTTCCAAACCCGAGACCCTTCCTTTAGCATGAGATGTGATATCCAGCACCTTCCCATTCCAATCCTGAGACACTTCCGATAGCATGAGATGTGATATCTCAATGCTTCTAATATCAAAACTGAGACCCTCCCTATAACATGATATGTGATATCTAAGTCCTTCCCATTCCAATCCTGAGACCCTCCCTATAGCATGAGATATGATATCTCAATACTTCTAATACCAAACGTGAGATCCTTCCGATAACATGAGATGTGATATCCAAATCCTTCCCCTTCCAAACCTGAGACCCTCCCTTTAGCATGAGATGTGATATCCAACTCCTTCCTATTCCAATCCTGAAACTCTTCTGATAGCATGAGATGTGATATCTCAATGCTTCTAATACCAAACCTGAGATCCTTCCGATAGCATGAGATGTGATATCTCAATGCTTCTAATACCAAACCTGAGATCCTTCCTATAACATGAGATGTGATATCCAAATCCTTCCCCTTCCAAACCTGAGACCCTCCCTTTAGCATGAGATGTGATATCCAACTCCTTCCCATTCCATTCCTGAGACCCTTCTGATAGCATGAGATGTGATATCTCAATGCCTCTAATACCAAACCTGAGATCCTACCTCTAACATGAAATGTGATATCCAACTCTTTCCCCTTCCAAACCTGAGAGCCTTCCTATAGCATGAGATGTGATATCCAAGTCCTTCCCATTCCAATCCTGAGACCCTTCCTATAGCTTGAGATGTGATATCCAACTCCTTCCCATTCCAATTCTGAGACCCTTCCTATACTATGAGACTTGATATCTCAATGCTTCTAATACCATACGTGAGACCCGTAATATAACATGAGATGTGATATCCAAATCCTTCCCCTTCCAAACCTTAGACCCTTCCTTTATCATGAGATGTGATATCCAACTCCTTCCCATTCCAATCCTGAGACCCTTCCGATATCATGAGATGTGATATCTCAAAGCTTCTAATATCAAACTTGAGACCCGTCCTATAGCATGAGATGTGATATCTCAATGCTTATACCAAACCTGAGACCCTTCCTATAGCATGAGATGTGATATCCAACTACTTCCCATTCCAATCCTGAGACCCTTCCTATAGCATGAGATGTGATATCTCAATGCTTCTAATACCAAACCTGAGATCCTTCCTCTAACATGAAATGTGATATCCAACTCCTTCCCTTTCCAAACCTAAGAGCCTATCTATAGCATGAGATGTGATATCCAGGTCCTTCCCATTCCAATCCTTAGACCCTTCCTACAGCATGCAATATGATATCTCAATGATTCTAATAACAAACCTGAGACCCGTCCTATAGCATGAGATATGATATCCAAGTCCTTCCCATTCCAATCCTGCGACCCTTCCTATAACATGAAATGTGATATCCAACTCCTTCCCATTCCAACCTGAGACCCTTCCTATAGCATGAGATGGGATATCCAACTTCTTCCAAATCCAATACTGATACCCTTCCGATAGCATGAGATGTGATATCCCAATGCTTCTACCAAACCTGAGACCCATACTATGGCATGAGATGTGATATCAAACTCCTTCCCATTCCAATCCTGAGACCCTTCCTATAGCTTGAGGTGTGATATCCAACTCCTTCCCATTCCAATTCTGAGACCCTTCTTATACCATGAGACTTGATATCTCAATGCTTCTAATACCAAACCTGAGACCCGTCCTATAACATGAGATGTGATATCCAAATCCTTCCCCTTCCAAACCTTAGACCCTTCCTTTATCATGAGATGTGATATCCAACTCCTTCCCATTCCAATCCTGAGACCCTTCCGATATCATGAGATTTGTTATCTCAATGCTTCTAATATCAAACTTGAGACCCTCCCTATAGCATGAGATGTGACATCCAAGTCCTTCCCATTCCAATCCTGAGACCCTTACTATAGCATGAGATGTGATATCTCTATGCTTCTAATACCAAACCTGAGACCCTTCCTATAACATGAGATGGGATATCCAACTCCTTCCCATTCCAAACCTGAGACCCTTCCTATTGGATGAGTTGTGATATCCAACTCCTTCCCATTCCAACCCTGAGACCCTTCCTATAGCATGAGATGTGATGTCTCAATGCTTCTAATACCAAACCTGAGATCCTTCCTATAACATGAGATGTGATATCCAATTCCTTCCCATTCCAAACCTGAGACCCTTCCTATTGGATGAGTTGTGATATCCAACTCCTTCCCATTCCAACCCTGAGACCCTTCCTATAGCATGAGATGTGATGTCTCAATGCTTCTAATACCAAACCTGAGATCCTTCCTATAACATGAGATGTGATATCCAACTCCTTCCATTCCAATCCTGAGACCCGTCCTATAGCATGAGATGTGATATCTCAATGCTTATACCAAACCTGAGACCCTTCCTATAGCATGAGATGTGATATCCAACTACTTCCCATTCCAATCCTGAGACCCTTCCTATAGCATCAGATGTGATATCCAACTCCTTCCTATTCCAATCCTGAAACTCTTCTGATAGCATGAGATGTGATATCTCAATGCTTCTAATACCAAACCTGAGATCCTTCCGATAGCATGAGATGTGATATCTCAATGCTTCTAATACCAAACCTGAGATCCTTCCTATAACATGAGATGTGATATCCAAATCCTTCCCCTTCCAAACCTGAGACCCTCCCTATAGCATGAGATGTGATATCCAACTCCTTCCCATTCCAATCCTGAGACCCTTCCTATAGCATGAGATATGATATCTCAATACTTCTAATACCAAACGTGAGATCCTTCCGATAACATGAGATGTGATATCCAAATCCTTCCCCTTCCAAACCTGAGACCCTCCCTTTAGCATGAGATGTGATACCCAACTCCTTCCTATTCCAATCCTGAAACTCTTCTGATAGCATGAGATGTGATATCTCAATGCTTCTAATACTAAACCTGAGATCCCTCCGATAGCATGAGATGTGATATCTCAATGCTTCTAATACCAAACCTGAGATCCTTCCTATAACATGAGATGTGATATCCAAATCCTTCCCCTTCCAAACCTGAGACCCTCCCTTTAGCATGAGATGTGATATCCAACTCCTTCCCATTCCATTCCTGAGACCCTTCTGATAGCATGAGATGTGATATCTCAATGCCTCTAATACCAAACCTGAGATCCTACCTCTAACATGAAATGTGATATCCAACTCTTTCCCCTTCCAAACCTGAGAGCCTTCCTATAGCATGAGATGAGATATCCAAGTCCTTCCCATTCCAATCCTGAGACCCTTCCTATAGCTTGAGATGTGATATCCAACTCCTTCCCATTCCAATTCTGAGACCCTTCCTATACTATGAGACTTGATATCTCAATGCTTCTAATACCAAACGTGAGACCCGTAATATAACATGAGATGTGATATCCAAATCCTTCCCCTTCCAAACCTTAGACCCTTCCTTTATCATGAGATGTGATATCCAACTCCTTCCCATTCCAATCCTGAGACCCTTCCGATATCATGAGATGTGATATCTCAAAGCTTCTAATATCAAACTTGAGACCCTCCCTATAGCATGAGATGTGATATCCAAGTCCTTCCCATTCCAATCCTGAGACCCTTCCTATAGCATGAGATGTGATATCTCAATGCTTCTAATACCAAACCTGAGACCCTTCCTATAACATGAGATGGGAATATCCAACTCCTTCCCACTCCAATCCTGAGACCCTTCCGATAGCAGAGATGTGATATCTCTATGCTTATACCAAACCTGAGACCCTTCGTATGGCATGAGATGTGATATCCAACTCCTTGCCATTCAAATCCTGAGACCCTTCCTATAGCATGAGAAGGGGTATCCAACTCCTTCCCAATCCAATCCTGAGACCCTTCCGATAGCAGAGACGTGATATCTCAATGCTTCTAACAAACCTGAGACCCTTCCTTTAGCATGAGATGTGATATCCAAATCCTTCACATTCCAATCCTGAGACCCTTCCTATAGCATGAGATGTGATATCTCAATGCTTCTAATACCAAACCTGAGATCCTTCCTATAACATGAGATGTGATATCCAATTCCTTCCCATTCCAAACCTGAGATCCTTCCTATAACATGAGATGTGATATCCAACTCCTTCCATTCCAATCCTGAGACCCGTCCTATAGCATGAGATGTGATATCTCAATGCTTATACCAAACCTGAGACCCTTCCTATAGCATGAGATGTGATATCCAACTACTTCCCATTCCAATCCTGAGACACTTCCTATAGCATGAGATGTGATATCTCAATGCTTCTAATACCAAACCTGAGATCCTTCCTCTAACATGAAATGTGATATCCAACTCCTTCCCTTTCCAAACCTAAGAGCCTATCTATAGCATGAGATGTGATATCCAGGCCCTTCCCATTCCAATCCTTAGACCCTTCCTACAGCATGCAATATGATATCTCAATGATTCTAATAACAAACCTGAGACCCGTCCTATAGCATGAGATATGATATCCAAGTCCTTCCCATTCCAATCCTGCGACCCTTCCTATAACATGAAATGTGATATCCAACTCCTTCCCATTCCAACCTGAGACCCTTCCTATAGCATGAGATGGGATATCCAACTTCTTCCAAATCCAATACTGATACCCTTCCGATAGCATGAGATGTGATATCCCAATGCTTCTACCAAACCTGAGACCCATACTATGGCATGAGATGTGATATAAAACTCCTTCCCATTCCAATCCTGAGACCCTTCCTATAGCTTGAGGTGTGATATCCAACTCCTTCCCATTCCAATTCTGAGACCCTTCTTATACCATGAGACTTGATATCTCAATGCTTCTAATACCAAACCTGAGACCCGTCCTATAACATGAGATGTGATATCCAAATCCTTCCCCTTCCAAACCTTAGACCCTTCCTTTATCATGAGATGTGATATCCAACTCCTTCCCATTCCAATCCTGAGACCCTTCCAATATCATGAGATTTGTTAACTCGATGCTTCTAATATCAAACTTGAGACCCTCCCTATAGCATGAGATGTGACATCCAAGTCCTTCCCATTCCAATCCTGAGACCCTTCCTATAGCATGAGATGTGATATCTCTATGCTTCTAATACCAAACCTGAGACCCTTCCTATAACATGAGATGGGATATCCAACTCCTTCCCATTCCAATCCTGAGACCTTTCCGATAGCAGAGATGTGATATCTCAATGCTTATACCAAACCTGAGAACCTTCCTATGGCCTGAGATGTCATATACAACTCCTTCCCATTCCAATCCTGAGACCCTTCCTTTAGCATGAGATGTGATATCTCAATGCTTATACCAAATCTGAGACCCTTCCTATAGCATGATGTGATATCCAATTCCTTCCCATTCCAATCCTGAGACCCTTCCTATAGCATGAGATGTGATATCTCAATGCTTATACCAAACCTGAGAGCCTACCTATAGCATGAGATGTGATATCAAAGTCCATCCCATTCCAATCCTTAGACCCTTCATACAGCATGCAATGTGATATCTCAATGATTCTAATACCAAACCAGAGACTCTTCCTATAACATTAGATGGGATATCCAACTCCTTCCCATTCCAATCCTGAGCCGCTTCCGATAGCAGAGATGTGATATCTCAATGCTTATACCAAACCTGAGACCCTTCCTATAACATGAGATGTGATATCCAACTCCTTCCCGTTCCAAACCTGAGACACTAACTATAGCATATGTGATATCCAACTCCTTCCCATTCCAAACATGAGACCCTTCCTATAGCAAGAAAGTAATATCCAACTCCTACCCATTCCAATCCTGAGACCCTTCCTATAACATGAGATGTGATATCCAACTCCATCCCATTCCAACCTGACACACTTCCTATAGCATGAGAAGGGATATCCAACTCCTTCCCAATCCAATCCTGAGACCCTTCCGATAGCAGAGATGTGATATCTCAATGCTTATACCAAACCTGAGACCCTTCCTATGGCATGAGATGTGATATCCAACTCCTTGCCATTCAAATCCTGAGACCCTTCCTATAGCATGAGATGTGATATCTCTATGCTTCTAATACCAAACCTGAGACCCTTCCTATAACATGAGATGGGATATCCAACTCCTTCCCATTCCAATCCTGAGACCCTTCCGATAGCAGAGATGTGATATCTCAATGCTTATACCAAACCTGAGAACCTTCCTATGGCCTGAGATGTCATATACAACTCCTTCCCATTCCAATCCTGAGACCCTTCCTTTAGCATGAGATGTGATATCTCAATGCTTATACCAAATCTGAGACCCTTCCTATAGCATGAGATGTGATATCCAATTCCTTCCCATTCCAATCCTGAGACCCTTCCTATAGCATGAGATGTGATATCTCAATGCTTATACCAAACCTGAGAGCCTATCTATAGCATGAGATGTGATATCCAAGTCCATCCCATTCCAATCCTTAGACCCTTCCTACAGCATGCGATGTGATATCTCAATGATTCTAATACCAAACCAGAGACTCTTCCTATAACATGAGATGGGATATCCAACTCCTTCCCATTCCAATCCTGAGCCGCTTCCGATAGCAGAGATGTGATATCTCAATGCTTATACCAAACCTGAGACCCTTCCTATAACATGAGATGTGATATCCAACTCCTTCCCGTTCCAAACCTGAGACACTAACTATAGCATATGTGATATCCAACTCCTTCCCATTCCAAACATGAGACCCTTCCTATAGCAAGAAAGTAATATCCAACTCCTACCCATTCCAATCCTGCGACCCTTCCTATAGCAAGAGATGTGATATCCAAATCCTTCCCATTCCAATCCTGAGACCCTTCCTATAACATGAGATGTGATATCCAACTCCTTCCCATTCCAACCTGAGACACTTCCTATAGCATGAGAAGGGATATCCAACTCCTTCCCAATCCAATCCTGAGACCCTTCCGATAGCAGAGATGTGATATCTCAATGCTTATACCAAACCTGAGACCCTTCCTATGGCATGAGATGTGATATCCAACTCCTTGCCATTCAAATCCTGAGACCCTTCCTATAGCATGAGATGTGATATCTCTATGCTTCTAATACCAAACCTGAGACCCTTCCTATAACATGAGATGGGATATCCAACTCCTTCCCATTCCAATCCTGAGACCCTTCCGATAGCAGAGATGTGATATCTCAATGCTTATACCAAACCTGAGAACCTTCCTATGGCCTGAGATGTCATATACAACTCCTTCCCATTCCAATCCTGAGACCCTTCCTTTAGCATGAGATGTGATATCTCAATGCTTATACCAAATCTGAGACCCTTCCTATAGCATGAGATGTGATATCCAATTCCTCCCCATTCCAATCCTGAGACCCTTCCTATTGGATGAGATGTGATATCCAACTCCTTCCCATTCCAACCCTGAGACCCTTCCTATAGCATGAGATGTGATGTCTCAATGCTTCTAATACCAAACCTGAGATCCTTCCTATAACATGAGATGTGATATCCAACTCCTTCCATTCCAATCCTGAGACCCGTCCTATAGCATGAGATGTGATATCTCAATGCTTATACCAAACATGAGACCCTTCCTATAGCATGAGATGTGATATCCAACTGCTTCCCATTCCAATCCTGAGACCCTTCCTATAGCATGAGATGTGATATCTCAATGCTTCTAATACCAAACCTGAGATCCTTCCTCTAACATGAAATGTGATATCCAACTCCTTCCCTTTCCAAACCTAAGAGCCTATCTATAGCATGAGATGTGATATCCAAGTCCTTCCCATTCCAACCCTTAGACCCTTCCAACAGCATGCAATATGATATCTCAATGATTCTAATAACAAGCCTGAGACCCGTCCTATAACATGAGATGGGATATCCAACCCCTTCCCATTCCAATCCTGAGACACTTCCGATAGCAGAGATGTGATATCTCAATGCTTATACCAAACCTGAGACCCTTCCTATACCATGAGATGTGATATCCAAATCCTTCCCGTTCCAAACCCGAGACCCTTCCTTTAGCATGAGATGTGATATCCAGCACCTTCCCATTCCAATCCTGAGACACTTCCGATAGCATGAGATGTGATATCTCAATGCTTCTAATATCAAAACTGAGACCCTCCCTATAACATGATATGTGATATCTAAGTCCTTCCCATTCCAATCCTGAGACCCTCCCTATAGCATGAGATATGATATCTCAATACTTCTAATACCAAACGTGAGATCCTTCCGATAACATGAGATGTGATATCCAAATCCTTCCCCTTCCAAACCTGAGACCCTCCCTTTAGCATGAGATGTGATATCCAACTCCTTCCTATTCCAATCCTGAAACTCTTCTGATAGCATGAGATGTGATATCTCAATGCTTCTAATACCAAACCTGAGATCCTTCCGATAGCATGAGATGTGATATCTCAATGCTTCTAATACCAAACCTGAGATCCTTCCTATAACATGAGATGTGATATCCAAATCCTTCCCCTTCCAAACCTGAGACCCTCCCTTTAGCATGAGATGTGATATCCAACTCCTTCCCATTCCATTCCTGAGACCCTTCTGATAGCATGAGATGTGATATCTCAATGCCTCTAATACCAAACCTGAGATCCTACCTCTAACATGAAATGTGATATCCAACTCTTTCCCCTTCCAAACCTGAGAGCCTTCCTATAGCATGAGATGTGATATCCAAGTCCTTCCCATTCCAATCCTGAGACCCTTCCTATAGCTTGAGATGTGATATCCAACTCCTTCCCATTCCAATTCTGAGACCCTTCCTATACTATGAGACTTGATATCTCAATGCTTCTAATACCATACGTGAGACCCGTAATATAACATGAGATGTGATATCCAAATCCTTCCCCTTCCAAACCTTAGACCCTTCCTTTATCATGAGATGTGATATCCAACTCCTTCCCATTCCAATCCTGAGACCCTTCCGATATCATGAGATGTGATATCTCAAAGCTTCTAATATCAAACTTGAGACCCGTCCTATAGCATGAGATGTGATATCTCAATGCTTATACCAAACCTGAGACCCTTCCTATAGCATGAGATGTGATATCCAACTACTTCCCATTCCAATCCTGAGACCCTTCCTATAGCATGAGATGTGATATCTCAATGCTTCTAATACCAAACCTGAGATCCTTCCTCTAACATGAAATGTGATATCCAACTCCTTCCCTTTCCAAACCTAAGAGCCTATCTATAGCATGAGATGTGATATCCAGGTCCTTCCCATTCCAATCCTTAGACCCTTCCTACAGCATGCAATATGATATCTCAATGATTCTAATAACAAACCTG
Organism: Ambystoma mexicanum; assembly: GCF_040938575.1. Taxonomy (NCBI): domain Eukaryota; kingdom Metazoa; phylum Chordata; class Amphibia; order Caudata; family Ambystomatidae; genus Ambystoma; species Ambystoma mexicanum. The sequence goes on from NC_090936.1 coordinate 348,848,866, forward strand.
AGACCCGTCCTATAGCATGAGATATGATATCCAAGTCCTTCCCATTCCAATCCTGCGACCCTTCCTATAACATGAAATGTGATATCCAACTCCTTCCCATTCCAACCTGAGACCCTTCCTATAGCATGAGATGGGATATCCAACTTCTTCCAAATCCAATACTGATACCCTTCCGATAGCATGAGATGTGATATCCCAATGCTTCTACCAAACCTGAGACCCATACTATGGCATGAGATGTGATATCAAACTCCTTCCCATTCCAATCCTGAGACCCTTCCTATAGCTTGAGGTGTGATATCCAACTCCTTCCCATTCCAATTCTGAGACCCTTCTTATACCATGAGACTTGATATCTCAATGCTTCTAATACCAAACCTGAGACCCGTCCTATAACATGAGATGTGATATCCAAATCCTTCCCCTTCCAAACCTTAGACCCTTCCTTTATCATGAGATGTGATATCCAACTCCTTCCCATTCCAATCCTGAGACCCTTCCGATATCATGAGATTTGTTATCTCAATGCTTCTAATATCAAACTTGAGACCCTCCCTATAGCATGAGATGTGACATCCAAGTCCTTCCCATTCCAATCCTGAGACCCTTACTATAGCATGAGATGTGATATCTCTATGCTTCTAATACCAAACCTGAGACCCTTCCTATAACATGAGATGGGATATCCAACTCCTTCCCATTCCAAACCTGAGACCCTTCCTATTGGATGAGTTGTGATATCCAACTCCTTCCCATTCCAACCCTGAGACCCTTCCTATAGCATGAGATGTGATGTCTCAATGCTTCTAATACCAAACCTGAGATCCTTCCTATAACATGAGATGTGATATCCAATTCCTTCCCATTCCAAACCTGAGACCCTTCCTATTGGATGAGTTGTGATATCCAACTCCTTCCCATTCCAACCCTGAGACCCTTCCTATAGCATGAGATGTGATGTCTCAATGCTTCTAATACCAAACCTGAGATCCTTCCTATAACATGAGATGTGATATCCAACTCCTTCCATTCCAATCCTGAGACCCGTCCTATAGCATGAGATGTGATATCTCAATGCTTATACCAAACCTGAGACCCTTCCTATAGCATGAGATGTGATATCCAACTACTTCCCATTCCAATCCTGAGACCCTTCCTATAGCATCAGATGTGATATCCAACTCCTTCCTATTCCAATCCTGAAACTCTTCTGATAGCATGAGATGTGATATCTCAATGCTTCTAATACCAAACCTGAGATCCTTCCGATAGCATGAGATGTGATATCTCAATGCTTCTAATACCAAACCTGAGATCCTTCCTATAACATGAGATGTGATATCCAAATCCTTCCCCTTCCAAACCTGAGACCCTCCCTATAGCATGAGATGTGATATCCAACTCCTTCCCATTCCAATCCTGAGACCCTTCCTATAGCATGAGATATGATATCTCAATACTTCTAATACCAAACGTGAGATCCTTCCGATAACATGAGATGTGATATCCAAATCCTTCCCCTTCCAAACCTGAGACCCTCCCTTTAGCATGAGATGTGATACCCAACTCCTTCCTATTCCAATCCTGAAACTCTTCTGATAGCATGAGATGTGATATCTCAATGCTTCTAATACCAAACCTGAGATCCCTCCGATAGCATGAGATGTGATATCTCAATGCTTCTAATACCAAACCTGAGATCCTTCCTATAACATGAGATTTGATATCCAAATCCTTCCCCTTCCAAACCTGAGACCCTCCCTTTAGCATGAGATGTGATATCCAACTCCTTCCCATTCCATTCCTGAGACCCTTCTGATAGCATGAGATGTGATATCTCAATGCCTCTAATACCAAACCTGAGATCCTACCTCTAACATGAAATGTGATATCCAACTCTTTCCCCTTCCAAACCTGAGAGCCTTCCTATAGCATGAGATGAGATATCCAAGTCCTTCCCATTCCAATCCTGAGACCCTTCCTATAGCTTGAGATGTGATATCCAACTCCTTCCCATTCCAATTCTGAGACCCTTCCTATACTATGAGACTTGATATCTCAATGCTTCTAATACCAAACGTGAGACCCGTAATATAACATGAGATGTGATATCCAAATCCTTCCCCTTCCAAACCTTAGACCCTTCCTTTATCATGAGATGTGATATCCAACTCCTTCCCATTCCAATCCTGAGACCCTTCCGATATCATGAGATGTGATATCTCAAAGCTTCTAATATCAAACTTGAGACCCTCCCTATAGCATGAGATGTGATATCCAAGTCCTTCCCATTCCAATCCTGAGACCCTTCCTATAGCATGAGATGTGATATCTCAATGCTTCTAATACCAAACCTGAGACCCTTCCTATAACATGAGATGGGAATATCCAACTCCTTCCCACTCCAATCCTGAGACCCTTCCGATAGCAGAGATGTGATATCTCAATGCTTATACCAAACCTGAGACCCTTCGTATGGCATGAGATGTGATATCCAACTCCTTGCCATTCAAATCCTGAGACCCTTCCTATAGCATGAGAAGGGGTATCCAACTCCTTCCCAATCCAATCCTGAGACCCTTCCGATAGCAGAGACGTGATATCTCAATGCTTCTAACAAACCTGAGACCCTTCCTTTAGCATGAGATGTGATATCCAAATCCTTCACATTCCAATCCTGAGACCCTTCCTATAGCATGAGATGTGATATCTCAATGCTTCTAATACCAAACCTGAGATCCTTCCTATAACATGAGATGTGATATCCAACTCCTTCCATTCCAATCCTGAGACCCGTCCTATAGCATGAGATGTGATATCTCAATGCTTATACCAAACCTGAGACCCTTCCTATAGCATGAGATGTGATATCCAACTACTTCCCATTCCAATCCTGAGACACTTCCTATAGCATGAGATGTGATATCTCAATGCTTCTAATACCAAACCTGAGATCCTTCCTCTAACATGAAATGTGATATCCAACTCCTTCCCTTTCCAAACCTAAGAGCCTATCTATAGCATGAGATGTGATATCCAGGCCCTTCCCATTCCAATCCTTAGACCCTTCCTACAGCATGCAATATGATATCTCAATGATTCTAATAACAAACCTGAGACCCGTCCTATAGCATGAGATATGATATCCAAGTCCTTCCCATTCCAATCCTGCGACCCTTCCTATAACATGAAATGTGATATCCAACTCCTTCCCATTCCAACCTGAGACCCTTCCTATAGCATGAGATGGGATATCCAACTTCTTCCAAATCCAATACTGATACCCTTCCGATAGCATGAGATGTGATATCCCAATGCTTCTACCAAACCTGAGACCCATACTATGGCATGAGATGTGATATCAAACTCCTTCCCATTCCAATCCTGAGACCCTTCCTATAGCTTGAGGTGTGATATCCAACTCCTTCCCATTCCAATTCTGAGACCCTTCTTATACCATGAGACTTGATATCTCAATGCTTCTAATACCAAACCTGAGACCCGTCCTATAACATGAGATGTGATATCCAAATCCTTCCCCTTCCAAACCTTAGACCCTTCCTTTATCATGAGATGTGATATCCAACTCCTTCCCATTCCAATCCTGAGACCCTTCCAATATCATGAGATTTGTTAACTCGATGCTTCTAATATCAAACTTGAGACCCTCCCTATAGCATGAGATGTGACATCCAAGTCCTTCCCATTCCAATCCTGAGACCCTTCCTATAGCATGAGATGTGATATCTCTATGCTTCTAATACCAAACCTGAGACCCTTCCTATAACATGAGATGGGATATCCAACTCCTTCCCATTCCAATCCTGAGACCTTTCCGATAGCAGAGATGTGATATCTCAATGCTTATACCAAACCTGAGAACCTTCCTATGGCCTGAGATGTCATATACAACTCCTTCCCATTCCAATCCTGAGACCCTTCCTTTAGCATGAGATGTGATATCTCAATGCTTATACCAAATCTGAGACCCTTCCTATAGCATGATGTGATATCCAATTCCTTCCCATTCCAATCCTGAGACCCTTCCTATAGCATGAGATGTGATATCTCAATGCTTATACCAAACCTGAGAGCCTACCTATAGCATGAGATGTGATATCCAAGTCCATCCCATTCCAATCCTTAGACCCTTCCTACAGCATGCGATGTGATATCTCAATGATTCTAATACCAAACCAGAGACTCTTCCTATAACATTAGATGGGATATCCAACTCCTTCCCATTCCAATCCTGAGCCGCTTCCGATAGCAGAGATGTGATATCTCAATGCTTACACCAAACCTGAGACCCTTCCTATAACATGAGATGTGATATCCAACTCCTTCCCGTTCCAAACCTGAGACACTAACTATAGCATATGTGATATCCAACTCCTTCCCATTCCAAACATGAGACCCTTCCTATAGCAAGAAAGTAATATCCAACTCCTACCCATTCCAATCCTGAGACCCTTCCTATAACATGAGATGTGATATCCAACTCCTTCCCATTCCAACCTGAGACACTTCCTATAGCATGAGAAGGGATATCCAACTCCTTCCCAATCCAATCCTGAGACCCTTCCGATAGCAGAGATGTGATATCTCAATGCTTATACCAAACCTGAGACCCTTCCTATGGCATGAAATGTGATATCCAACTCCTTGCCATTCAAATCCTGAGACCCTTCCTTTAGCATGAGATGTGATATCCAAATCCTTCACATTCCAATCCTGAGACCCTTCCTATAGCATGAGATGTGATATCTCAATGCTTCTAATACCAAACCTGAGATCCTTCCTATAACATGAGATGTGATATCCAATTCCTTCCCATTCCAAACCTGAGACCCTTCCTATTGGATGAGATGTGATATCCAACTCCTTCCCATTCCAACCCTGAGACCCTTCCTATAGCATGAGATGTGATGTCTCAATGCTTCTAATACCAAACCTGAGATCCTTCCTATAACATGAGATGTGATATCCAACTCCTTCCATTCCAATCCTGAGACCCGTCCTATAGCATGAGATGTGATATCTCAATGCTTATACCAAACCTGAGACCCTTCCTATAGCATGAGATGTGATATCCAACTGCTTCCCATTCCAATCCTGAGACCCTTCCTATAGCATGAGATGTGATATCTCAATGCTTCTAATACCAAACCTGAGATCCTTCCTCTAACATGAAATGTGATATCCAACTCCTTCCCTTTCCAAACCTAAGAGCCTATCTATAGCATGAGATGTGATATCCAAGTCCTTCACATTCCAACCCTTAGACCTTTCCTACAGCATGCAATATGATATCTCAATGATTCTAATAACAAACCTGAGACCCGTCCTATAACATGAGATGGGATATCCAACTCCTTCCCATTCCAATCCTGAGACACTTCCGATAGCAGAGATGTGATATCTCAATGCTTATACCAAACCTGAGACCCTTCCTATAACATGAGATGTGATATCCAAATCCTTCCCGTTCCAAACCTGAGACCCTTCCTTTAGCATGAGATGTGATATCCAGCTCCTTCCCATTCCAATCCTGAGACACTTCCGATAGCATGAGGTGTGATATCTCAATGCTTCTAATATCAAAACTGAGACCCTCCCTATAGCATGATATGTGATATCTAAGTCCTTCCCCTTCCAATCCTGAGACCCTCCCTATAGCATGAGATGTGATATCCAACTCCTTTCCATTCCAATCCTGAGACCCTTCCTATAGCATGAGATATGATATCTCAATACTTCTAATACCAAACGTGAGATCCTTCCGATAACATGAGATGTGATATCCAGATCCTTCCCCTTCCAAACCTGAGACCCTCCCTTTAGCATGAGATGTGATATCCAACTCCTTCCTATTCCAATCCTGAGACTCTTCTGATAGCATGAGATGTGATATCTCAATGCTTCTAATACCAAACCTGAGATCCTTCCGATAGCATGAGATGTGATATCTCAATGCTTCTAATACCAAACCTGAGATCCTTCCTATAACATGAGATGTGATATCCAAATCCTTCCCCTTCCAAACCTGAGACCCTCCCTTTAGCATGAGATGTGATATCCAACTCCTTCCCATTCCATTCCTGAGACCCTTCTGATAGCATGAGATGTGATATCTCAATGCCTCTAATACCAAACCTGAGATCCTACCTCTAACATGAAATGTGATATCCAACTCTTTCCCCTTCCAAACCTGAGAGCCTTCCTATAGCATGAGATGTGATATCCAAGTCCTTCCCATTCCAATCCTGAGACCCTTCCTAGAGCTTGAGATGTGATATCCAACTCCTTCCCATTCCAATTCTGAGACACTTCCTATACTATGAGACTTGATATCTCAATGCTTCTAATACCAAACCTGAGACCCGTAATATAACATGAGACGTGATATCCAAATCCTTCCCCTTCCAAACCTTAGACCCTTCCTTTATCATGAGATGTGATATCCAACTCCTTCCCATTCCAATCCTGAGACCCTTCCGATATCATGAGATGTGATATCTCAAAGCTTCTAATATCAAACTTGAGACCCTCCCTATAGCATGAGATGTGATATCCAAGTCCTTCCCATTCCAATCATGAGACCCTTCCTATAGCATGAGATGTGATATCTCAATGCTTCTAATACCAAACCTGAGACCCTTCCTATAACATGAAATGGGAATATCCAACTCCTTCCCATTCCAATCCTGAGACCCTTCCGATAGCAGAGATGTGATATCTCAATGCTTATACCAAACCTGAGATCCTTCCTATAACATGAGATGTGATATCCAACTCCTTCCGATTCCAATCCTGAGACACTTCCTATAGCATGAGATGTGATATCTCACTGCTTATACCAAACCTGAGACCCTTCCCATAGCATGAGATGTGATATCCAAGTCCTTCTCATTCCAATCCTGAGACACTTCCTATAGCATGAGATGTGATATCTCAATGCTTCTAATACCAAACCTGAGACTCTTCCTATTACATGAGATGGGAAATCCAACTCCTTCCCATTCCAATCCTGAGACCCTTTTGATAGCAGAGATGTGATATCTCAATGTTTATACCAAACCTGAGACCCTTCCTACGGCATGAGATGTCATATTCAACTCCTTCCCATTCCAATCCTGAGACCCTTCCTATAGCATGAGATGTGATATCCAACTCCTTCCCATTCCAATCCTGAGACCCTTCCTATAGCATGAGATGTGATGTCTCAATGCTTCTAATGCCAAACCTGATATCCTTCCTATAACATGAGATGTGATATCCAACTCCTTCCATTCCAATCCTGAGACCCTTCCTATAGCATGAGATGTGATATCTCAATGCTTCTACCAAACCTGAGACCCTTCCTTTAGCATGAGATGTGATATCCAACTCCTTCCCATTCCAATCCTGAGACCCTTCCTATAGCCTGAGATGTGATATCTCAATGCCCCTAATACCTAACCTGAGATCCTTCCTCTAACATGAAATGTGATATCCAACTCCTTCACTTTCCAAACCTGAGAGCCTATCTATAGCATGAGATGTGATATCTAAGTCCTTCCCATTCCAATCCTTAGACCCTTCCTACAGCATGCAATATGATATCTCAATGATTCTAATAAAAAACCTGAGACCCGTCCTATAACATGAGATGGGATATTCAACTGCTTCCCATTCCAATCCTGAGACCCTTCCAATATCATGAGATTTGTTATCTCGATGCTTCTAATATCAAACTTGAGACCCTCCCTATAGCATGAGATGTGACATCCAAGTCCTTCCCATTCCAATCCTGAGACCCTTCCTATAGCATGAGATGTGATATCTCTATGCTTCTAATACCAAACCTGAGACCCTTCCTATAACATGAGATGGGATATCCAACTCCTTCCCATTCCAATCCTGAGACCTTTCCGATAGCAGAGATGTGATATCTCAATGCTTATACCAAACCTGAGAACCTTCCTATGGCCTGAGATGTCATATACAACTCCTTCCCATTCCAATCCTGAGACCCTTCCTTTAGCATGAGATGTGATATCTCAATGCTTATACCAAATCTGAGACCCTTCCTATAGCATGATGTGATATCCAATTCCTTCCCATTCCAATCCTGAGACCCTTCCTATAGCATGAGATGTGATATCTCAATGCTTATACCAAACCTGAGAGCCTACCTATAGCATGAGATGTGATATCCAAGTCCATCCCATTCCAATCCTTAGACCCTTCCTACAGCATGCGATGTGATATCTCAATGATTCTAATACCAAACCAGAGACTCTTCCTATAACATTAGATGGGATATCCAAATCCTTCCCATTCCAATCCTGAGCCGCTTCCGATAGCAGAGATGTGATATCTCAATGCTTATACCAAACCTGAGACCCTTCCTATAACATGAGATGTGATATCCAACTCCTTCCCGTTCCAAACCTGAGACACTAACTATAGCATATGTGATATCCAACTCCTTCCCATTCCAAACATGAGACCCTTCCTATAGCAAGAAAGTAATATCCAACTCCTACCCATTCCAATCCTGAGACCCTTCCTATAACATGAGATGTGATATCCAACTCCTTCCCATTCCAACCTGAGACACTTCCTATAGCATTAGAAGGGATATCCAACTCCTTCCCAATCCAATCCTGAGACCCTTCCGATAGCAGAGATGTGATATCTCAATGCTTATACCAAACCTGAGACCCTTCCTATGGCATGAAATGTGATATCCAACTCCTTGCCATTCAAATCCTGAGACCCTTCCTTTAGCATGAGATGTGATATCCAAATCCTTCACATTCCAATCCTGAGACCCTTCTTATAGCATGAGATGTGATATCTCAATGCTTCTAATACCAAACCTGAGATCCTTCCTATAACATGAGATGTGATATCCAATTCCTTCCCATTCCAAACCTGAGACCCTTCCTATTGGATGAGATGTGATATCCAACTCCTTCCCATTCCAACCCTGAGACCCTTCCTATAGCATGAGATGTGATGTCTCAATGCTTCTAATACCAAACCTGAGATCCTTCCTATAACATGAGATGTGATATCCAACTCCTTCCATTCCAATCCTGAGACCCGTCCTATAGCATGAGATGTGATATCTCAATGCTTATACCAAACCTGAGACCCTTCCTATAGCATGAGATGTGATATCCAACTGCTTCCCATTCCAATCCTGAGACCCTTCCTATAGCATGAGATGTGATATCTCAATGCTTCTAATACCAAACCTGAGATCCTTCCTCTAACATGAAATGTGATATCCAACTCCTTCCCTTTCCAAACCTAAGAGCCTATCTATAGCATGAGACGTGATATCCAAGTCCTTCACATTCCAACCCTTAGACCTTTCCTACAGCATGCAATATGATATCTCAATGATTCTAATAACAAACCTGAGACCCGTCCTATAACATGAGATGGGATATCCAACTCCTTCCCATTCCAATCCTGAGACACTTCCGATAGCAGAGATGTGATATCTCAATGCTTATACCAAACCTGAGACCCTTCCTATAACATGAGATGTGATATCCAAATCCTTCCCGTCCCAAACCTGAGACCCTTCCTTTAGCATGAGATGTGATATCCAGCTCCTTCCCATTCCAATCCTGAGACACTTCCGATAGCATGAGATGTGATATCTCAATGCTTCTAATATCAAAACTGAGACCCTCCCTATAGCATGATATGTGATATCTAAGTCCTTCCCCTTCCAATCCTGAGACCCTTCCTATAGCATGAGATATGATATCTCAATACTTCTAATACCAAACGTGAGATCCTTCCGATAACATGAGATGTGATATCCAGATCCTTCCTCTTCCAAACCTGAGACCCTCCCTTTAGCATGAGATGTGATATCCAACTCCTTCCTATTCCAATCCTGAGACTCTTCTGATAGCATGAGATGTGATATCTCAATGCTTCTAATACCAAACCTGAGATCCTTCCGATAGCATGAGATGTGATATCTCAATGCTTCTAATACCAAACCTGAGATCCTTCCTATAACATGAGATGTGATATCCAAATCCTTCCCCTTCCAAACCTGAGACCCTCCCTTTAGCATGAGATGTGATATCAAACTCCTTCCCATTCCATTCCTGAGACCCTTCTGATAGCATGAGATGTGATATCTCAATGCCTCTAATACCAAACCTGAGATCCTACCTCTAACATGAAATGTGATATCCAACTCTTTCCCCTTCCAAACCTGAGAGCCTTCCTATAGCATGAGATGTGATATCCAAGTCCTTCCCATTCCAATCCTGAGACCCTTCCTAGAGCTTGAGATGTGATATCCAACTCCTTCCCATTCCAATTCTGAGACCCTTCCTATACTATGAGACTTGATATCTCAATGCTTCTAATACCAAACCTGAGACCCGTAATATAACATGAGACGTGATATCCAAATCCTTCCCCTTCCAAACCTTAGACCCTTCCTTTATCATGAGATGTGATATCCAACTCCTTCCCATTCCAATCCTGAGACCCTTCCGATATCATGAGATGTGATATCTCAAAGCTTCTAATATCAAACTTGAGACCCTCCCTATAGCATGAGATGTGATATCCAAGTCCTTCCCATTCCAATCATGAGACCCTTCCTATAGCATGAGATGTGATATCTCAATGCTTCTAATACCAAACCTGAGACCCTTCCTATAACATGAGATGGGAATATCCAACTCCTTCCCATTCCAATCCTGAGACCCTTCCGATAGCAGAGATGTGATATCTCAATGCTTATACCAAACCTGAGATCCTTCCTATAACATGAGATGTGATATCCAACTCCTTCCCATTCCAATCCTGAGACACTTCCTATAGCATGAGATGTGATATCTCACTGCTTATACCAAACCTGAGACCCTTCCCATAGCATGAGATGTGATATCCAAGTCCTTCCCATTCCAATCCTGAGACACTTCCTATAGCATGAGATGTGATATCTCAATGCTTCTAATACCAAACCTGAGACTCTTCCTATAACATGAGATGGGAAATCCAACTCCTTCCCATTCCAATCCTGAGACCCTTTTGATAGCAGAGATGTGATATCTCAATGTTTATACCAAACCTGAGACCCTTCCTACGGCATGAGATGTCATATTCAACTCCTTCCCATTCCAATCCTGAGACCCTTCCTATAGCATGAGATGTGATATCCAACTCCTTCCCATTCCAATCCTGAGACCCTTCCTATAGCATGAGATGTGATGTCTCAATGCTTCTAATGCCAAACCTGATATCCTTCCTATAACATGAGATGTGATATCCAACTCCTTCCATTCCAATCCTGAGACCCTTCCTATAGCATGAGATGTGATATCTCAATGCTTCTACCAAACCTGAGACCCTTCCTATAGCATGAGATGTGATATCCAACTCCTTCCCATTCCAATCCTGAGACCCTTCCTATAGCCTGAGATGTGATATCTCAATGCCCCTAATACCTAACCTGAGATCCTTCCTCTAACATGAAATGTGATATCCAACTCCTTCACTTTCCAAACCTGAGAGCCTATCTATAGCATGAGATGTGATATCTAAGTCCTTCCCATTCCAATCCTTAGACCCTTCCTACAGCATGCAATATGATATCTCAATGATTCTAATAAAAAACCTGAGACCCGTCCTATAACATGAGATGGGATATTCAACTGCTTCCCATTCCAATCCTGAGACCCTTCCAATATCATGAGATTTGTTATCTCGATGCTTCTAATATCAAACTTGAGACCCTCCCTATAGCATGAGATGTGACATCCAAGTCCTTCCCATTCCAATCCTGAGACCCTTCCTATAGCATGAGATGTGATATCTCTATGCTTCTAATACCAAACCTGAGACCCTTCCTATAACATGAGATGGGATATCCAACTCCTTCCCATTCCAATCCTGAGACCTTTCCGATAGCAGAGATGTGATATCTCAATGCTTATACCAAACCTGAGAACCTTCCTATGGCCTGAGATGTCATATACAACTCCTTCCCATTCCAATCCTGAGACCCTTCCTTTAGCATGAGATGTGATATCTCAATGCTTATACCAAATCTGAGACCCTTCCTATAGCATGATGTGATATCCAATTCCTTCCCATTCCAATCCTGAGACCCTTCCTATAGCATGAGATGTGATATCTCAATGCTTATACCAAACCTGAGAGCCTACCTATAGCATGAGATGTGATATCCAAGTCCATCCCATTCCAATCCTTAGACCCTTCCTACAGCATGCGATGTGATATCTCAATGATTCTAATACCAAACCAGAGACTCTTCCTATAACATTAGATGGGATATCCAACTCCTTCCCATTCCAATCCTGAGCCGCTTCCGATAGCAGAGATGTGATATCTCAATGCTTATACCAAACCTGAGACCCTTCCTATAACATGAGATGTGATATCCAACTCCTTTCCGTTCCAAACCTGAGACACTAACTATAGCATATGTGATATCCAACTCCTTCCCATTCCAAACATGAGACCCTTCCTATAGCAAGAAAGTAATATCCAACTCCTACCCATTCCAATCCTGAGACCCTTCCTATAACATGAGATGTGATATCCAACTCCTTCCCATTCCAACCTGAGACACTTCCTATAGCATGAGAAGGGATATCCAACTCCTTCCCAATCCAATCCTGAGACCCTTCCGATAGCAGAGATGTGATATCTCAATGCTTATACCAAACCTGAGACCCTTCCTATGGCATGAAATGTGATATCCAACTCCTTGCCATTCAAATCCTGAGACCCTTCCTTTAGCATGAGATGTGATATCCAAATCCTTCACATTCCAATCCTGAGACCCTTCCTATAGCATGAGATGTGATATCTCAATGCTTCTAATACCAAACCTGAGATCCTTCCTATAACATGAGATGTGATATCCAATTCCTTCCCATTCCAAACCTGAGACCCTTCCTATTGGATGAGATGTGATATCCAACTCCTTCCCATTCCAACCCTGAGACCCTTCCTATAGCATGAGATGTGATATCTCAATGCTTATACCAAACCTGAGACCCTTCCTATAGCATGAGATGTGATATCCAACTGCTTCCCATTCCAATCCTGAGACCCTTCCTATAGCATGAGATGTGATATCTCAATGCTTCTAATACCAAACCTGAGATCCTTCCTCTAACATGAAATGTGATATCCAACTCCTTCCCTTTCCAAACCTAAGAGCCTATCTATAGCATGAGATGTGATATCCAAGTCCTTCATATTCCAACCCTTAGACCTTTCCTACAGCATGCAATATGATATCTCAATGATTCTAATAACAAACCTGAGACCCGTCCTATAACATGAGATGGGATATCCAACTCCTTCCCATTCCAATCCTGAGACACTTCCGATAGCAGAGATGTGATATCTCAATGCTTATACCAAACCTGAGACCCTTCCTATAACATGAGATGTGATATCCAAATCCTTCCCGTTCCAAACCTGAGACCCTTCCTTTAGCATGAGATGTGATATCCAGCTCCTTCCCATTCCAATCCTGAGACACTTCCGATAGCATGAGATGTGATATCTCAATGCTTCTAATATCAAAACTGAGACCCTCCCTATAGCATGATATGTGATATCTAAGTCCTTCCCCTTCCAATCCTGAGACCCTCCCTATAGCATGAGATGTGATATCCAACTCCTTTCCATTCCAATCCTGAGACCCTTCCTATAGCATGAGATATGATATCTCAATACTTCTAATACCAAACGTGAGATCCTTCCGATAACATGAGATGTGATATCCAGATCCTTCCCCTTCCAAACCTGAGACCCTCCCTTTAGCATGAGATGTGATATCCAACTCCTTCCTATTCCAATCCTGAGACTCTTCTGATAGCATGAGATGTGATATCTCAATGCTTCTAATACCAAACCTGAGATCCTTCCGATAGCATGAGATGTGATATCTCAATGCTTCTAATACCAAACCTGAGATCCTTCCTATAACATGAGATGTGATATCCAAATCCTTCCCCTTCCAAACCTGAGACCCTCCATTTAGCATGAGATGTGATATCCAACTCCTTCCCATTCCATTCCTGAGACCCTTCTGATAGCATGAGATGTGATATCTCAATGCCTCTAATACCAAACCTGAGATCCTACCTCTAACATGAAATGTGATATCCAACTCTTTCCCCTTCCAAACCTGAGAGCCTTCCTATAGCATGAGATGTGATATCCAAGTCCTTCCCATTCCAATCCTGAGACCCTTCCTAGAGCTTGAGATGTGATATCCAACTCCTTCCCATTCCAATTCTGAGACCCTTCCTATACTATGAGACTTGATATCTCAATGCTTCTAATACCAAACCTGAGACCCGTAATATAACATGAGACGTGATATCCAAATCCTTCCCCTTCCAAACCTTAGACCCTTCCTTTATCATGAGATGTGATATCCAACTCCTTCCCATTCCAATCCTGAGACCCTTCCGATATCATGAGATGTGATATCTCAAAGCTTCTAATATCAAACTTGAGACCCTCCCTATAGCATGAGATGTGATATCCAAGTCCTTCCCATTCCAATCATGAGACCCTTCCTATAGCATGAGATGTGATATCTCAATGCTTCTAATACCAAACCTGAGACCCTTCCTATAACATGAGATGGGAATATCCAACTCCTTCCCATTCCAATCCTGAGACCCTTCCGATAGCAGAGATGTGATATCTCAATGCTTATACCAAACCTGAGATCCTTCCTATAACATGAGATGTGATATCCAACTCCTTCCCATTCCAATCCTGAGACACTTCCTATAGCATGAGATGTGATATCTCACTGCTTATACCAAACCTGAGACCCTTCCCATAGCATGAGATGTGATATCCAAGTCCTTCCCATTCCAATCCTGAGACACTTCCTATAGCATGAGATGTGATATCTCAATGCTTCTAATACCAAACCTGAGACTCTTCCTATAACATGAGATGGGAAATCCAACTCCTTCCCATTCCAATCCTGAGACCCTTTTGATAGCAGAGATGTGATATCTCAATGTTTATACCAAACCTGAGACCCTTCCTACGGCATGAGATGTCATATTCAACTCCTTCCCATTCCAATCCTGAGACCCTTCCTATAGCATGAGATGTGATATCCAACTCCTTCCCATTCCAATCCTGAGACCCTTCCTATAGCATGAGATGTGATGTCTCAATGCTTCTAATGCCAAACCTGATATCTTTCCTATAACATGAGATGTGATATCCAACTCCTTCCATTCCAATCCTGAGACCCTTCCTATAGCATGAGATGTGATATCTCAATGCTTCTACCAAACCTGAGACCCTTCCTATAGCATGAGATGTGATATCCAACTCCTTCCCATTCCAATCCTGAGACCCTTCCTATAGCCTGAGATGTGATATCTCAATGCCCCTAATACCTAACCTGAGATCCTTCCTCTAACATGAAATGTGATATCCAACTCCTTCACTTTCCAAACCTGAGAGCCTATCTATAGCATGAGATGTGATATCTAAGTCCTTCCCATTCCAATCCTTAGACCCTTCCTACAGCATGCAATATGATATCTCAATGATTCTAATAAAAAACCTGAGACCCGTCCTATAACATGAGATGGGATATTCAACTGCTTCCCATTCCAATCCTGAGACACTTCCGATAGCAGAGATGTGATATCTCAATGTTTATACCAAACCTGAGACCTTCCTATAACATGAGATGTGATATCCAACTCCTTCCCGTTCCAAACCTGAGACCCTTCCTTTAGCATGAGATGTGATATCCAGCTCCTTCCCATTCCAATTCTGAGACACTTCCGATAGCATGAGATGTGATAGCTCAATGCTTCTAATATCAAAACTGAGACCATCCCTATAGCATGATATGTGATATCTAAGTCCTTCCCATTCCAATCCTGAGACCCTTCCTATAGCATGAGCTGTGATATCTCAATGCTTCTACCAAACCTGAGACCCTTCCTTTAGCATGAGATGTGATATCCAACTCCTTCCCATTCCAATCCTGAGACCCTTCCTATAGCATGAGATGTGATATCTCAATACTTCTAATACCAAACCTGAGATCCTTCCGATAACATGAGATGTGATATCTCAATACTTCTAATACCAAACCTGAGATCCATCCTATAACATGAGATGTGATATCCAAATCCTTCCCCTTCCAAACCTGAGACCCTCCCTTTAGCATGAGATGTGATATCCAACTCCTTCCCATTCCAATCCTGAGACCCTTCTGATAGCATAAGATATATCTCAATGCTTCTATACCAAACCTGAGATCCTTCCGATAGCATGAGATGTGATATCTCAATACTTCTAATACCAAACCTGAGATCCTTCCTATAACATGAGATGTGATATCCAAATCCTTATCTTCCAAACCTGAGACCCTTCCTTTACCATGAGATGTGATATCCAACTCCTTCCCATTCCAATCCTGAGACTCTTCTGATAGCATAAGATATGGTATCTCAATGCTTCTATACCAAACCTGAGATCCTTCTGATAGCATGAGATGTGATATCTCAATACTTCTAATACCAAACCTGAGATCCTACCTATATCATGAGATGTGATATCCAATTCCTTCCCATTCCAAACCTGAGACCCTTCCTATAACATGAGATGTGATATCCAAATCCTTATCTTCCAAACCTGAGATCCTTCCTATAACATGAGATGTGATATCCAAATCCTTATCTTCCAAACCTGAGACCCTTCCTTTACCATGAGATGTGATATCCAACTCCTTCCCATTCCAATCCTGAGACTCTTCTGATAGCATAAGATATGATATCTCAATGCTTCTATACCAAACCTGAGATCCTTCCTATAGCATGAGATGTGATATCCAAGTCCTTCCCATTCCAATCCTGAGACCCTTCCTATAACATGAGATGTGATATCCAACTCCTTCCCATTCCAACCTGAGACCCTTCCTATAGCATGAGATGGGATATCCAACTCCTTCCAAATCCAATCCCGATACCCTTCCGATAGCATGAGATGTGATATCCCAATGCTTCTACCAAACCTGAGACCCATACTATGGCATGAGATGTGATATTGTTAAGACGGATTTCTGAACTCTGTCCTGGTGGCGCAGAAGTTCAGAAGGCCAACCTAATTACTTGGAACAGGGTAACCTCTGGACAAGCCAGACCAATCAAGGTAGCGATCGCGGCGGTCAAGACTAGGTCTCAAGAGGGGTGAGGGTGACTGAAAGCCCGCAGTGAGCACACAAAGCAAGAGCGCTGACAAACTACTCCAAACAGTTGTTATATTGTTATATCAAAAATAGATACACATTTATTTTAAGGCCTTTAAAATAATGACCGTAGCGAGAAAATCACAATATCACAATATTAAACCAACACATACCATATCAACACAATATATATACAAATACACAGTCGCAAGCGTTTAAAGCACGAAATATGTAGTCCACCTGAAAGGAAAGGAAAACAGGCAGTGCGATAACGCTTTAGACAGTTCGCCTTCAGAGGCACCTAACTAGATGGAAGTCCGAGCCCTGCGAAGAGTGGAGCCTTGTGCTCAAAGTACCTGCCACGCCGGTGCCAACGGGCAAAAGGGGAAGCTCTTCGTAGGAAGTCAGGCAGTTCGGGTTAGTGCACAGCAGAAGGAGAACAGGTTCCGCAACTCAAGCGCAGCCTCCACAGTGGGCAGAAGCAGAGCGCGAGTACGGCCAAAAGGGGGCTGTTTTTACACAGCAGGGAAAAGCAATGGGATACTGCAGGAGGGCGACCAGATCCTAGCTAAACTACTCACCGGTCCCCGAAGCAAGCAGACCCAGGCTTCTCCACGTTAGTTTCAGCAGCTGGCAGGTTCAGAAGAGCAGGGAACGCCTCATAGTCGTGTAGAGCAAAAAGACGTCCCAATCGACGAAACCAGCACAGTTTTGTTGCCGCAGCAGGACAACGGAGCGGCCGTGTGTATTCAAGCCAAATGTACACTCCTCCCTTCTGACTTGGGAACGCCAAGTGTACGAAGCGTGGGAGAGTGACAAGGACTCGAAATACAACACAACCTGGCGGCAGTTACAGAGCAGGACTCCCTTGTAAGCTGGTCAGTCAACTGGATGGCCCAGAGACACTTCCGAAGGCTTACTTGGCAGGAGATGATGAAGTCGCCGGGAATAGCTGTTCCTGCTATTCCAAAGGTCGAAGCACCAGTACAGGCCTTCTGGTTCGATCCAAGGAGGAAAGGGTTTCACAGGACGACAGCAGTGCAAAGGAGGATTCCTTCAGCGGGTCACCAGCGATTCCTCGGTCCAGCCTCTGGGTTGCAGGATACTTGGCTCCTGTATTCCTTCGTTCGTGAGAACTCAGGAGATCGACATGGTAGTGGTGTTTCCAGCTCCCTCTTATCCACGGTTCCCTTCGCGCCAAAACGGAGGGGAGCCAATGGGAGATCCGCTCATCAACACACATACCATACGTGGACCAATCACGGACCACGGTGGTCCCAGGCATTCACACCACCCTAGACTCTCTGGCACAAAGGATGTGTATTGGGACCAGACATCCCAGCCCACACCCTGGAGGCACACAAACGACATGTAGAAGCCCGCGAAAGCAACCACGTTTCGCGGGAAAGTACATGCCCAAATAAGGAAGGCCCCGGGTCTCTCGACCTGGGGAAGGTGAAGGGAGCAAGACGGTCAGTGGACAAGACAAAGGAGCCTCGTGGTCTGGCCATTTTGGGAGCCAGGCCACCATTTTGGGTTCAGTGCGAAAAACGTGCTCAGAACGCCAAAAGGAGCTCAAAATAAACAAAACGATCGCTGCCACCATTCGAGTCCCTGAATGACTTGCACCGATCAAATACCATCCTAAAAGAGTATCTAGGGTCTGTAGAAGGCTAGAGACCCAAGAGAGCTGTAACTTAGCTTACAGTGCCCTCTTGTGTCATGTTGCACTAAAGCCGCAACATGATAAAGGAAACTACGGGAAACAGCGTTCCCCGGTACTGACTGTCTTAAGGGCATGTCAGTTTCCCTGTAAGAAAGGAGCGAAAGCCCAGAGAAGTGCGGCAGAAGGCTGTACTTCTCTGGCAAAGTCAAGAACAAGGTTAAAAACAATAGCAAAAAGTTTAGGGGTTGCCACATGGAAGGAAAATTACCTGCAATCATGAAATCTTTCTTAACAGATATCAAACTCCTTCCCATTCTAATCCTGAGACCCTTCCTATAGCTTGGGATGTGATATCCAACTCCTTCCCATTCCAATTCTGAGACCCTTCCTATACCATGAGACTTGATATCTCAATGCTTCTAATACCAAACCTGAGACCCGTCCTATAACATGAGATGTGATATCCAAATCTTTCCCCTTCCAAACCTTAGACCCTTCCTTTATCATGAGATGTGATATCCAACTCCTTCCCATTCCAATCTTGAGACCCTTCCGATATCATGAAATGTGATATCTCAATGCTTCTAATATCAAACTTGAGACCCTCCTTATAGCATGAGATGTGATATCCAAGTCCTTACCATTCCAATCCTGAGACCCTTCCTATAGCATGAGATGTGATATCTCAATGCTTCTAATACCAAACCTGAGACCCTTCCTATAACATGAGATGGGAATATCCAATGTGATATCCAACTCCTTCCCATTCCAATCCTGAGACCCTTCCTATAGCATGAGATGTGATATCTCAATGCTTCTAATATCAAACTTGAGACCCTCCCTATAGCATGAGATATGATACCCAAGTCCTTCCCATTCCAATCCTGAGACCCTTCCTATAGCATGAGATGTGATATCTCAATGCTTATAACAAAACCTGAGACCCTTCCTATAGCATGAGATGTGATATCCAACTCCTTCCCATTCCAATCCTGAGACCCCTCCTATAGCCTGAGATGTGATATCTCAATGCCTCTAATACCAAACCTGAGATCCTTCCTCTAACATGAAATGTGATATCCAACTCCTTCACTTTCCAAACCTGAGAGCCTATCTATAGCATGAGATGTGATATCCAAGTCCTTCCCATTCCAATCCTTAGACCCTTCCTACAGCATGCAATATGATATCTCAATGATTTTAATAAAAAACCTGAGACCCGTCCTATAACATGAGATGGGATATCCAACTCCTTCCCATTCCAATCCTGAGACACTTCCGATAGCAGAGATGTGATATCTCAATGTTTATACCAAACCTGAGACCCTTCCTATAACATGAGATGTGATATCCAACTCCTTCCCGTTCCAAACCTGAGACCCTTCCTATTGGATGAGATGTGATATCTCAATGCTTCTACCAAACCTGAGACCCTTCCTTTAGCATGAGATTTGATATCCAACTCCTTCCCATTCCAATCCTGAGACCCTTCCTATAGCATGAGATGTGATATCTCAATACTTCTAATACCAAACCTGAGATCCTTCCGATAACATGAGATGTGATATCTCAATACTTCTAATACCAAACCTGAGATCCATCCTATAACATGAGATGTGATATCCAAATCCTTCCCCTTCCAAACCTGAGACCCTCCCTTTAGCATGAGATGTGATATCCAACTCCTTCCCATTCCAATCCTGAGACCCTTCTGACAGCATAAGATATGATATCTCAATGCTTCTATACCAAACCTGAGATCCTTCCGATAGCATGAGATGTGATATCTCAATACTTCTAATACCAAACCTGAGATCCTTCCTATAACATGAGATGTGATATCCAAATCCTTATCTTCCAAACCTGAGACCCTCCCTTTACCATGAGATGTGATATCCAACTCCTTCCCATTCCAATCCTGAGACTCTTCTGATAGCATAAGATATGATATCTCAATGCTTCTATACCAAACCTGAGATCCTTCTGATAGCATGAGATGTGCTATCTCAATACTTCTAATACCAAACCTGAGATCCTTCCTATAACATGAGATGTGATATCCAATTCCTTCCCATTCCAAACCTGAGACCCTTCCTATTGGATGAGTTGTGATATCCAACTCCTTCCCATTCCAACCCTGAGACCCTTCCTATAGCATGAGATGTGATGTCTCAATGCTTCTAATACCAAACCTGAGATCCTTCCTATAACATGAGATGTGATATCCAACTCCTTCCATTCCAATCCTGAGACCCGTCCTATAGCATGAGATGTGATATCTCAATGCTTATACCAAACCTGAGACCCTTCCTATAGCATGAGATGTGATATCCAACTACTTCCCATTCCAATCCTGAGACCCTTCCTATACCATGAGATGTGATATCTCAATGCTTCTAATACCAAACCTGAGATCCTTCCTCTAACATGAAATGTGATATCCAACTCCTTCCCTTTCCAAACCTAAGAGCCTATCTATAGCATGAGATGTGATATCCAAGTCCTTCCCATTCCAATCCTTAGACCCTTCCTACAGCATGCAATATGATATCTCAATGATTCTAATAACAAACCTGAGACCCGTCCTATAGCATGAGATATGATATCCAAGTCCTTTCCATTCCAATCCTGAGACCCTTCCTATAACATGAGATGTGATATCCAACTCCTTCCCGTTCCAAACCTGAGACCCTTCCTTTAGCATGAGATGTGATATCCAGCTCCTTCCCATTCCAATCCTGAGACACTTCCTATAGCATGAGATATGATATCTCAATACTTCTAATACCAAACGTGAGATCCTTCCGATAACATGAGATGTGATATCCAAATCCTTCCCCTTCCAAACCTGAGACCCTCCCTTTAGCATGAGATGTGATATCCAACTCCTTCCCATTCCAATCCTGAGACCCTTCTGATAGCATGAGATGTGATATCTCAATGCTTCTAATACCAAACCTGAGATCCTTCCGATAGCATGAGATGTGATATCTCAATGCTTCTAATACCAAACCTGAGATCCTTCCTATAACATGAGATGTGATATCCAAATCCTTCCCCTTCCAAACCTGAGACCCTCCCTTTAGCATGAGATGTGATATCCAACTCCTTCCCATTCCATTCCTGAGACCCTTCTGATAGCATGAGATGTGATATCTCAATGCCTCTAATACCAAACCTGAGATCCTACCTCTAACATGAAATGTGATATCCAACTCTTTCCCCTTCCAAACCTGAGAGCCTTCCTATAGCATGAGATGTGATATCCAAGTCCTTCCCATTCCAATTCTGAGACCCTTCTTATAGCTTGAGATGTGATATCCAACTCCTTCCCCTTCCAATTCTGAGACCCTTCCTATACTCTGAGACTTGATATCTCAATGCTTCTAATACCAAACCTGAGACCCGTAATATAACATGAGATGTGATATCCAAATCCTTCCCATTCCAATCCTGAGACCCTTCCGATATCATGAGATGTGATATCTCAAAGCTTCTAATATGAAACTTGAGACCCTCCCTATAGCATGAGATGTGATATCCAAGTCCTTCCCATTCCAATCCTGAGACCCTTCCTATAGCATGAGATGTGATATCTCAATGCTTCTAATACCAAACCTGAGACCCTTCCTATAACATGAGATGGGAATATCCAACTCCTTCCCATTCCAATCCTGAGACCCTTCCGATAGCAGAGATGTGATATCTCAATGCTTATACCAAACCTGAGACCCTTCCTATGGCATGAGATGTGATATCCAACTCCTTGCCATTCAAATCCTGAGACCCTTCCTATAGCATGAGAAGGGATATCCAACTCCTTCCCAATCCAATCCTGAGACCCTTCCGATAGCAGAGACGTGATATCTCAATGCTTCTACCAAACCTGAGACCCTTCATTTAGCATGAGATGTGATATCCAAATCCTTCACATTCCAATCCTGAGACCCTTCCTATAGCATGAGATGTGATATCTCAATGCTTCTAATACCAAACCTGAGATCCTTCCTATAACATGAGATGTGATATCCAATTCCTTCCCATTCCAAACCTGAGACCCTTCCTACTGGATGAGATGTGATATCAAACTCCTTCCCATTCCAACCCTGAGACCCTTCCTATAGCATGAGATGTGATGTCTCAATGCTTCTAATACCAAACCTGAGATCCTTCCTATAACATGAGATGTGATATCCAACTCCTTCCATTCCAATCCTGAGACCCGTCCTATAGCATGAGATGTGATATCTCAATGCTTATACCAAACCTGAGACCCTTCCTATAGCATGAGATGTGATATCCAACTACTTCCCATTCTAATCCTGAGACCCTTCCTATAGCATGAGATGTGATATCTCAAAGCTTCTAATACCAAACCTGAGATCCTTCCTCTAACATGAAATGTGATATCCAACTCCTTCCCTTTCCAAACCTAAGAGCCTATCTATAGCATGAGATGTGATATCCAGGTCCTTCCCATTCCAATCCTTAGACCCTTCCTACAGCATGCAATATGATATCTCAATGATTCTAATAACAAACCTGAGACCCGTCCTATAGCATGAGATATGATATCCAAGTCCTTCCCATTCCAATCCTGCGACCCATCCTATAACATGAAATGTGATATCCAACTCCTTCCCATTCCAACCTGAGACCCTTCCTATAGCATGAGATGTGATATCCCAATGCTTCTACCAAACCTGAGACCCATACTATGGCATGAGATGTGATATCAAACTCCTTCCCATTCCAATCCTGAGACCCTTCCTATAGCATGAGATGTGATATCCAGCTCCTTCCCATTCCAATCCTGAGACACTTCCGATAGCATGAGATGTGATATCTCAATGCTTCTAATATCAAAACTGAGAACCTCCCTATAGCATGAGATGTGATATCCAAATCCTTCCCCTTCCAAACCTGAGACCCTCCCTTTAGCATGAGATGTGATATCCAACTCCTTCCCATTCCAATCCTGAGACCCTTCTGATAGCATGAGATGTGATATCTCAATGCTTCTAATACCAAACCTGAGATCCTTCCGATAGCATGAGATGTGATATCTCAATGCTTCTAATACCAAACCTGAGATCCTTCCTATAACATGAGATGTGATATCCAAATCCTTCCCCTTCCAAACCTGAGACCCTCCCTTTAGCATGAGATGTGATATCCAACTCCTTCCCATTCCATTCCTGAGACCCTTCTGATAGCATGAGATGTGATATCTCAATGCCTCTAATACCAAACCTGAGATCCTACCTCTAACATGAAATGTGATATCCAACTCTTTCCCCTTCCAAACCTGAGAGCCTTCCTATAGCATGAGATGTGATATCCAAGTCCTTCCCATTCCAATCCTGAGACCCTTCTTATAGCTTGAGATGTGATATCCAACTCCTTCCCATTCCAATTCTGAGACCCTTCCTATACTCTGAGACTTGATATCTCAATGCTTCTAATACCAAACCTGAGACCCGTAATATAACATGAGATGTGATATCCAAATCCTTCCCATTCCAATCCTGAGACCCTTCCGATATCATGAGATGTGATATCTCAAAGCTTCTAATATGAAACTTGAGACCCTCCCTATAGCATGAGATTTGATATCCAAGTCCTTCCCATTCCAATCCTGAGACCCTTCCTATAGCATGAGATGTGATATCTCAATGCTTCTAATACCAAACCTGAGACCCTTCCTATAACATGAGATGGGAATATCCAACTCCTTCCCATTCCAATCCTGAGACCCTTCCGATAGCAGAGATGTGATATCTCAATGCTTATACCAAACCTGAGACCCTTCCTATGGCATGAGATGTGATATCCAACTCCTTGCCATTCAAATCCTGAGACCCTTCCTATAGCATGAGAAGGGATATCCAACTCCTTCCCAATCCAATCCTGAGACCCTTCCGATAGCAGAAACGTGATATCTCAATGCTTCTACCAAACCTGAGACCCTTCATTTAGCATGAGATGTGATATCCAAATCCTTCACATTCCAATCCTGAGACCCTTCCTATAGCATGAGATGTGATATCTCAATGCTTCTAATACCAAACCTGAGATCCTTCCTATAACATGAGATGTGATATCCAATTCCTTCCCGTTCCAAACCTGAGACACTTCCTATAGCATGAGATGTGATATCCAGCTCCTTCCCATTCCAATCCTGAGACACTTCCGATAGCATGAGATGTGATATCTCAATGCTTCTAATATCAAAACTGAGAACCTCCCTATAGCATGATATGTGATATCTAAGTCCTTCCAATTCCAATCCTGAGACACTCCCTATAGCATGAGATATGATATCTCAATACTTCTAATACCAAACGTGAGATCCTTCCGATAACATGAGATGTGATATCCAAATCCTTCCCCTTCCAAACCTGAGACCCTCCCTTTAGCATGAGATGTGATATCCAACTCCTTCCCATTCCAATCCTGAGACCCTTCTGATAGCATGAGATGTGATATCTCAATGCTTCTAATACCAAACCTGAGATCCTTCCGATAGCATGAGATGTGATATCTCAATGCTTCTAATACCAAACCTGAGATCCTTCCTATAACATGAGATGTGATATCCAAATCCTTCCCCTTCCAAACCTGAGACCCTCCCTTTAGCATGAGATGTGATATCCAACTCCTTCCCATTCCATTCCTGAGACCCTTCTGATAGCATGAGATGTGATATCTCAATGCCTCTAATACCAAACCTGAGATCCTACCTCTAACATGAAATGTGATATCCAACTCTTTCCCCTTCCAAACCTGTGAGCCTTCCTATAGCATGAGATGTGATATCCAAGTCCTTCCCATTCCAACCCTGAGACCCTTCTTATAGCTTGAGATGTGATATCCAACTCCTTCCCATTCCAATTCTGAGACCCTTCCTATACTCTGAGACTTGATATCTCAATGCTTCTAATACCAAACCTGAGACCCGTAATATAACATGAGATGTGATATCCAAATCCTTCCCATTCCAATCCTGAGACCCTTCCGATATCATGAGATGTGATATCTCAAAGCTTCTAATATGAAACTTGAGACCCTCCCTATAGCATGAGATGTGATATCCAAGTCCTTCCCATTCCAATCCTGAGACCCTTCCTATAGCATGAGATGTGATATCTCAATGCTTCTAATGCCAAACCTGAGACCCTTCCTATAACATGAGATGGGAATATCCAACTCCTTCCCATTCCAATCCTGAGACACTTCCGATAGCAGAGATGTGATATCTCAATGCTTATACCAAACCTGAGACCCTTCCTATGGCATGAGATGTGATATCCAACTCCTTGCCATTCAAATCCTGAGACCCTTCCTATAGCATGAGAAGGGATATCCAACTCCTTCCCAATCCAATCCTGAGACCCTTCCGATAGCAGAGACGTGATATCTCAATGCTTCTACCAAACCTGAGACCCTTCATTTAGCATGAGATGTGATATCCAAATCCTTCACATTCCAATCCTGAGACCCTTCCTATAGCATGAGATGTGATATCTCAATGCTTCTAATACCAAACCTGAGATCCTTCCTATAACATGAGATGTGATATCCAATTCCTTCCCATTCCAAACCTGAGACCCTTCCTACTGGATGAGATGTGATATCCAACTCCTTCCCATTCCAACCCTGAGACCCTTCCTATAGCATGAGATGTGATGTCTCAATGCTTCTAATACCAAACCTGAGATCCTTCCTATAACATGAGATGTGATATCCAACTCCTTCCATTCCAATCCTGAGACCCGTCCTATAGCATGAGATGTGATATCTCAATGCTTATACCAAACCTGAGACCCTTCCTATAGCATGAGATGTGATATCCAACTACTTCCCATTCTAATCTTGAGACCCTTCCTATAGCATGAGATGTGATATCTCAAAGCTTCTAATACCAAACCTGAGATCCTTCCTCTAACATGAAATGTGATATCCAACTCCTTCCCTTTCCAAACCTAAGAGCCTATCTATAGCATGAGATGTGATATCCAGGTCCTTCCCATTCCAATCCTTAGACCCTTCCTACAGCATGCAATATGATATCTCAATGATTCTAATAACAAACCTGAGACCCGTCCTATAGCATGAGATATGATATCCAAGTCCTTCCCATTCCAATCCTGCGACCCTTCCTATAACATGAAATGTGATATCCAACTCCTTCCCATTCCAACCTGAGACCCTTCCTATAGCATGAGATGTGATATCCCAATGCTTCTACCAAACCTGAGACCCATACTATGGCATGAGATGTGATATCAAACTCCTTCCCATTCCAATCCTGAGACCCTTCCTATAGCTTGAGGTGTGATATCCAACTCCTTCCCATTCCAATTCTGAGACCCTTCTTATACCATGAGACTTGATATCTCAATGCTTCTAATACCAAACCTGAGACCCGTCCTATAACATGAGATGTGATATCCAAATCCTTCCCCTTCCAAACCTTAGACCCTTCCTTTATCATGAGATGTGATATCCAACTCCTTCCCATTCCAATCCTGAGACCCTTCCGATATCATGAGATTTGTTAATTCAATGCTTCTAATATCAAACTTGAGACCGTCCCTATAGCATGAGATGTGACATCCAAGTCCTTCCCATTCCAATCCTGAGACCCTTCCTATAGCATGAGATGTGATATCTCTATGCTTCTAATACCAAACCTGAGACCCTTCCTATAACATGAGATGGGATATCCAACTCCTTCCCATTCCAATCCTGAGACCTTTCCGATAGCAGAGATGTGATATCTCAATGCTTATACCAAACCTGAGAACCTTCCTATGGCCTGAGATGTCATATACAACTCCTTCCCATTCCAATCCTGAGACCCTTCCTTTAGCATGAGATGTGATATCTCAATGCTTATACCAAATCTGAGACCCTTCCTATAGCATGAGATGTGATATCCAATTCCTTCCCATTCCAATCCTGAGACCCTTCCTATAGCATGAGATGTGATATCTCAATGCTTATACCAAACCTGAGAGCCTACCTATAGCATGAGATGTGATATCAAAGTCCATCCCATTCCAATCCTTAGACCCTTCCTACAGCATGCAATGTGATATCTCAATGATTCTAATACCAAACCAGAGACTCTTCCTATAACATTAGATGGGATATCCAACTCCTTCCCATTCCAATCCTGAGCCGCTTCCGATAGCAGAGATGTGATATCTCAATGCTTATACCAAACCTGAGACCCTTCCTATAACATGAGATGTGATATCCAACTCCTTCCCGTTCCAAACCTGAGACACCAACTATAGCATATGTGATATCCAACTCCTTCCCATTCCAAACATGAGACCCTTCCTATAGCAAGAAAGTAATATCCAACTCCTACCCATTCCAATCCTGAGACCCTTCCTATAGCAAGAGATGTGATATCCAAATCCTTCCCATTCCAATCCTGAGACCCTTCCTATAACATGAGATGTGATATCCAACTCCTTCCCATTCCAACCTGAGACACTTCCTATAGCATGAGAAGGGATATCCAACTCCTTCCCAATCCAATCCTGAGACCCTTCCGATAGCAGAGATGTGATATCTCAATGCTTATACCAAACCTGAGACCCTTCCTATGGCATGAGATGTGATATCCAGCTCCTTGCCATTCAAATCCTGAGACCCTTCCTATAGCATGAGATGTGATATCTCTATGCTTCTAATACCAAACCTGAGACCCTTCCTATAACATGAGATGGGATATCCAACTCCTTCCCATTCCAATCCTGAGACCCTTCCGATAGCAGAGATGTGATATCTCAATGCTTATACCAAACCTGAGAACCGTCCTATGGCCTGAGATGTCATATACAACTCCTTCCCATTCCAATCCTGAGACCCTTCCTTTAGCATGAGATGTGATATCTCAATGCTTATACCAAATCTGAGACCCTTCCTATAGCATGAGATGTGATATCCAATTCCTTCCCATTCCAATCCTGAGACCCTTCCTATAGCATGAGATGTGATATCTCAATGCTTATACCAAACCACCTGAGAGCCTACCTATAGCATCAGATGTGATATCCAAGTCCATCCCATTCCAATCCTTAGACCCTTCCTACAGCATGCGATGTGATATCTCAATGATTCTAATACCAAACCAGAGACTCTTCCTATAACATGAGATGGGATATCCAACTCCTTCCCATTCCAATCCTGAGCCGCTTCCGATAGCAGAGATGTGATATCTCAATGCTTATACCAAACCTGAGACCCTTCCTATAACATGAGATGTGATATCCAAATCCTTCCCGTTCCAAACCCGAGACCCTTCCTTTAGCATGAGATGTGATATCCAG
The DNA here is from genome assembly GCF_040938575.1 of Ambystoma mexicanum. Taxonomy (NCBI): domain Eukaryota; kingdom Metazoa; phylum Chordata; class Amphibia; order Caudata; family Ambystomatidae; genus Ambystoma; species Ambystoma mexicanum. The sequence goes on from NC_090936.1 coordinate 348,878,138, forward strand.
CACTTTCCCATTCCAATCCTGAGACACTTCCGATAGCATGAGATGTGATATCTCAATGCTTCTAATATCAAAACTGAGACCCTCCCTATAACATGATATGTGATATCTAAGTCCTTCCCATTCCAATCCTGAGACCCTCCCTATAGCATGAGATGTGATATCCAACTCCTTCCCATTCCAATCCTGAGACCCTTCCTATAGCATGAGATATGATATCTCAATACTTCTAATACCAAACGTGAGATCCTTCCTATAACATGAGATGGGATATCCAACTCCTTCCCATTCCAATCCTGAGCCGCTTCCGATAGCAGAGATGTGATATCTCAATGCTTATACCAAACCTGAGACCCTTCCTATAACATGAGATGTGATATCCAACTCCTTCCCGTTCCAAACCTGAGACACTAACTATAGCATATGTGATATCCAACTCCTTCCCATTCCAAACATGAGACCCTTCCTATAGCAAGAAAGTAATATCCAACTCCTACCCATTCCAATCCTGAGACCCTTCCTATAGCAAGAGATGTGATATCCAAATCCTTCCCATTCCAATCCTGAGACCCTTCCTATAACATGAATGAGATGTGATATCCAACTCCTTCCCATTCCAACCTGAGACACTTCCTATAGCATGAGAAGGGATATCCAACTCCTTCCCAATCCAATCCTGAGACCCTTCCGATAGCAGAGATGTGATATCTCAATGCTTATACCAAACCTGAGACCCTTCCTATGGCATGAGATGTGATATCCAACTCCTTCCCAATCCAATCCTGCGACCCTTCCGATAGCAGAGACATGATATCTCAATGCTTCTACCAAACCTGAGACCCTTCCTTTAGCATGAGATGTGATATCCAAATCCTTCACCTTCCAATCCTGAGACCCTTCCTATAGCATGAGATGTGATATCTCAATGCTTCTAATACCAAACCTGAGATCCTTCCTATAACATGAGATGTGATATCCAATTCCTTCCCATTCCAAACCTGATACCCTTCCTATTGGATGAGATGTGATATCCAACTCCTTCCCATTCCAACCCTAAGACCCTTCCTATGGCATGAGATGTGATGTCTCAATGCTTCTAATACCAAACCTGAGATCCTTCCTATAACATGAGATGTGATATCCAACTCCTTCCATTCCAATCCTGAGACCCGTCCTATAGCATGAGATCTGATATCTCAATGCTTATACCAAACCTGAGACCCTTCCTATAGCATGAGATGTGATATCCAACTGCTTCCCATTCCAATCCTCAGACCCTTCCTATAGCATGAGATGTGATATCTCAATGCTTCTAATACCAAACCTGAGATCCTTCCTCTAACATGAAATGTGATATCCAACTCCTTCCCTTTCCAAACCTAAGAGCCTATCTATAGCATGAGATGTGATATCCAAGTCCTTCCCATTCCAACCTTTAGACCCTTCCAACAGCATGCAATATGATATCTCAATTATTCTAATAACAAACCTGAGACCCGTCCTATAACATGAGATGGGATATCCAACTCCTTGCCATTCCAATCCTGAGACACTTCCGATAGCAGAGATGTGATATCTCAATGCTTCTACCAAACCTGAGACCCTTCCTATAACATGAGATGTGATATCCAACTCCTTCCATTCCAATCCTGAGACCCGTCCTATAGCATGAGATCTGATATCTCAATGCTTATACCAAACCTGAGACCCTTCCTATAGCATGAGATGTGATATCCAACTGCTTCCCATTCCAATCCTGAGACCCTTCCTATAGCATGAGATGTGATATCTCAATGCTTCTAATACCAAACCTGAGATCCTTCCTCTAACATGAAATGTGATATCCAACTCCTTCCCTTTCCAAACCTAAGAGCCTATCTATAGCATGAGATGTGATATCCAAGTCCTTCCCATTCCAACCTTTAGACCCTTCCAACAGCATGCAATATGATATCTCAATTATTCTAATAACAAACCTGAGACCCGTCCTATAACATGAGATGGGATATCCAACTCCTTCCCATTCCAATCCTGAGACACTTCCGATAGCAGAGATGTGATATCTCAATGCTTATACCAAACCTGAGACCCTTCCTATAACATGAGATGTGATATCCAAATCCTTCCAGTTCCAAACCCGAGACCCTTCCTTTAGCATGAGATGTGATATCCAGCACCTTCCCATTCCAATCCTGAGACACTTCCGATAGCATGAGATGTGATATCTCAATGCTTCTAATATCAAAACTGAGACCCTCCCTATAACATGATATGTGATATCTAAGTCCTTCCCATTCCAATCCTGAGACCCTCCCTATAGCATGAGATGTGATATCCAACTCCTTCCCATTCCAATCCTGAGACCCTTCCTATAGCATGAGATATGATATCTCAATACTTCTAATACCAAACGTGAGATCCTTCCGATAACATGAGATGTGATATCCAAATCCTTCCCCTTCCAAACCTGAGACCCTCCCTTTAGCATGAGATGTGATATCCAACTCCTTCCTATTCCAATCCTGAAACTCTTCTGATAGCATGAGATGTGATATCTCAATGCTTCTAATACCAAACCTGAGATCCTTCCGATAGCATGAGATGTGATATCTCAATGCTTCTAATACCAAACCTGAGATCCTTCCTATAACATGAGATGTGATATCCAAATCCTTCCCCTTCCAAACCTGAGACCCTCCCTTTAGCATGAGATGTGATATCCAACTCCTTCCCATTCCATTCCTGAGACCCTTCTGATAGCATGAGATGTGATATCTCAATGCCTCTAATAACAAACCTGAGATCCTACCTCTAACATGAAATGTGATATCCAACTCTTTCCCCTTCCAAACCTGAGAGCCTTCCTATAGCATGAGATGTGATATCCAAGTCCTTCCCATTCCAATCCTGAGACCCTTCCTAAAGCTTGAGATGTGATATCCAACTCCTTCCCATTCCAATTCTGAGACCCTTCCTATACTATGAGACTTGATATCTCAATGCTTCTAATACCAAACGTGAGACCCGTAATATAACATGAGATGTGATATCCAAATCTTTCCCCTTCCAAACCTTAGACCCTTCCTTTATCATGAGATGTGATATCCAACTCCTTCCCATTCCAATCCTGAGACCCTTCCGATATCATGAGATGTGATATCTCAATGCTTCTAATACCAAACCTGAGATCCTTCCTATAACATGAGATGTGATATCCAAATCCTTCCCCTTCCAAACCTGAGACCCTCCCTATAGCATGAGATGTGATATCCAACTCCTTCCCCTTCCAAACCTGAGACCCTCCCTTTAGCATGAGATGTGATATCCAACTCCTTCCCATTCCATTCCTGAGACCCTTCTGATAGCATGAGATGTGATATCTCAATGCCTCTAATAACAAACCTGAGATCCTACCTCTAACATGAAATGTGATATCCAACTCTTTCCCCTTCCAAACCTGAGAGCCTTCCTATAGCATGAGATGTGATATCCAAGTCCTTCCCATTCCAATCCTGAGACCCTTCCTAAAGCTTGAGATGTGATATCCAACTCCTTCCCATTCCAATTCTGAGACCCTTCCTATACTATGAGACTTGATATCTCAATGCTTCTAATACCAAACGTGAGACCTGTAATATAACATGAGATGTGATATCCAAATCTTTCCCCTTCCAAACCTTAGACCCTTCCTTTATCATGAGATGTGATATCCAACTCCTTCCCATTCCAATCCTGAGACCCTTCCGATATCATGAGATGTGATATCTCAATGCTTCTAATACCAAACCTGAGATCCTTCCTATAACATGAGATGTGATATCCAAATCCTTCCCCTTCCAAACCTGAGACCCTCCCTATAGCATGAGATGTGATATCCAACTCCTTCCCATTCCAATCCTGAGACCCTTCCTATAGCATGAGATATGATATCTCAATACTTCTAATACCAAACCTGAGATCCTTCCTATAACATGAGATGTGATATCCAAATCCTTCCCCTTCCAAACCTGAGACCCTCCCTTTAGCATGAGATGTGATATCCAACTCCTTCCCATTCCATTCCTGAGACCCTTCTGATAACATGAGATGTGATATCTCAATGCCTCTAATACCAAACCTGAGACCCTTCCTATAGCATGAGATGTGATATCCAACTACTTCCCATTCCAATCCTGAGACCCTTCCTATAGCATGAGATGTGATATCTCAATGCTTCTAATACCAAACCTGAGATCCTTCCTCTAACATGAAATGTGATATCCAACTCCTTCCCTTTCCAAACCTAAGAGCCTATCTATAGCATGAGATGTGATATCCAGGTCCTTCCCATTCCAATCCTTAGACCCTTCCTACAGCATGCAATATGATATCTCAATGATTCTAATAACAAACCTGAGACCCGTCCTATAGCATGAGATATGATATCCAAGTCCTTCCCATTCCAATCCTGCGACCCTTCCTATAACATGAAATGTGATATCCAACTCCTTCCCATTCCAACCTGAGACCCTTCCTATAGCATGAGATGGGATATCCAACTTCTTCCAAATCCAATACTGATACCCTTCCGATAGCATGAGATGTGATATCCCAATGCTTCTACCAAACCTGAGACCCATACTATGGCATGAGATGTGATATCAAACTCCTTCCCATTCCAATCCTGAGACCCTTCCTATAGCTTGAGGTGTGATATCCAACTCCTTCCCATTCCAATTCTGAGACCCTTCTTATACCATGAGACTTGATATCTCAATGCTTCTAATACCAAACCTGAGACCCGTCCTATAACATGAGATGTGATATCCAAATCCTTCCCCTTCCAAACCTTAGACCCTTCCTTTATCATGAGATGTGATATCCAACTCCTTCCCATTCCAATCCTGAGACCCTTCCGATATCATGAGATTTGTTATCTCAATGCTTCTAATATCAAACTTGAGACCCTCCCTATAGCATGAGATGTGACATCCAAGTCCTTCCCATTCCAATCCTGAGACCCTTCCTATAGCATGAGATGTGATATCTCTATGCTTCTAATACCAAACCTGAGACCCTTCCTATAACATGAGATGGGATATCCAACTCCTTCCCATTCCAAACCTGAGACCCTTCCTATTGGATGAGTTGTGATATCCAACTCCTTCCCATTCCAACCCTGAGACCCTTCCTATAGCATGAGATGTGATGTCTCAATGCTTCTAATACCAAACCTGAGATCCTTCCTATAACATGAGATGTGATATCCAATTCCTTCCCATTCCAAACCTGAGACCCTTCCTATTGGATGAGTTGTGATATCCAACTCCTTCCCATTCCAACCCTGAGACCCTTCCTATAGCATGAGATGTGATGTCTCAATGCTTCTAATACCAAACCTGAGATCCTTCCTATAACATGAGATGTGATATCCAACTCCTTCCATTCCAATCCTGAGACCCGTCCTATAGCATGAGATGTGATATCTCAATGCTTATACCAAACCTGAGACCCTTCCTATAGCATGAGATGTGATATCCAACTACTTCCCATTCCAATCCTGAGACCCTTCCTATAGCATGAGATGTGATATCCAACTCCTTCCTATTCCAATCCTGAAACTCTTCTGATAGGATGAGATGTGATATCTCAATGCTTCTAATACCAAACCTGAGATCCTTCCGATAGCATGAGATGTGATATCTCAATGCTTCTAATACCAAACCTGAGATCCTTCCTATAACATGAGATGTGATATCCAAATCCTTCCCCTTCCAAACCTGAGACCCTCCCTATAGCATGAGATGTGATATCCAACTCCTTCCCATTCCAATCCTGAGACCCTTCCTATAGCATGAGATATGATATCTCAATACTTCTAATACCAAACGTGAGATCCTTCCGATAACATGAGATGTGATATCCAAATCCTTCCCCTTCCAAACCTGAGACCCTCCCTTTAGCATGAGATGTGATATCCAACTCCTTCCTATTCCAATCCTGAAACTCTTCTGATAGCATGAGATGTGATATCTCAATGCTTCTAATACCAAACCTGAGATCCTTCCGATAGCATGAGATGTGATATCTCAATGCTTCTAATACCAAACCTGAGATCCTTCCTATAACATGAGATGTGATATCCAAATCCTTCCCCTTCCAAACCTGAGACCCTCCCTTTAGCATGAGATGTGATATCCAACTCCTTCCCATTCCATTCCTGAGACCCTTCTGATAGCATGAGATGTGATATCTCAATGCCTCTAATAACAAACCTGAGATCCTACCTCTAACATGAAATGTGATATCCAACTCTTTCCCCTTCCAAACCTGAGAGCCTTCCTATAGCATGAGATGTGATATCCAAGTCCTTCCCATTCCAATCCTGAGACCCTTCCTAAAGCTTGAGATGTGATATCCAACTCCTTCCCATTCCAATTCTGAGACCCTTCCTATACTATGAGACTTGATATCTCAATGCTTCTAATACCAAACGTGAGACCCGTAATATAACATGAGATGTGATATCCAAATCTTTCCCCTTCCAAACCTTAGACCCTTCCTTTATCATGAGATGTGATATCCAACTCCTTCCCATTCCAATCCTGAGACCCTTCCGATATCATGAGATGTGATATCTCAATGCTTCTAATACCAAACCTGAGATCCTTCCTATAACATGAGATGTGATATCCAAATCCTTCCCCTTCCAAACCTGAGACCCTCCCTATAGCATGAGATGTGATATCCAACTCCTTCCCCTTCCAAACCTGAGACCCTCCCTTTAGCATGAGATGTGATATCCAACTCCTTCCCATTCCATTCCTGAGACCCTTCTGATAGCATGAGATGTGATATCTCAATGCCTCTAATAACAAACCTGAGATCCTACCTCTAACATGAAATGTGATATCCAACTCTTTCCCCTTCCAAACCTGAGAGCCTTCCTATAGCATGAGATGTGATATCCAAGTCCTTCCCATTCCAATCCTGAGACCCTTCCTAAAGCTTGAGATGTGATATCCAACTCCTTCCCATTCCAATTCTGAGACCCTTCCTATACTATGAGACTTGATATCTCAATGCTTCTAATACCAAACGTGAGACCCGTAATATAACATGAGATGTGATATCCAAATCTTTCCCCTTCCAAACCTTAGACCCTTCCTTTATCATGAGATGTGATATCCAACTCCTTCCCATTCCAATCCTGAGACCCTTCCGATATCATGAGATGTGATATCTCAATGCTTCTAATACCAAACCTGAGATCCTTCCTATAACATGAGATGTGATATCCAAATCCTTCCCCTTCCAAACCTGAGACCCTCCCTATAGCATGAGATGTGATATCCAACTCCTTCCCATTCCAATCCTGAGACCCTTCCTATAGCATGAGATATGATATCTCAATACTTCTAATACCAAACCTGAGATCCTTCCTATAACATGAGATGTGATATCCAAATCCTTCCCCTTCCAAACCTGAGACCCTCCCTTTAGCATGAGATGTGATATCCAACTCCTTCCCATTCCATTCCTGAGACCCTTCTGATAGCATGAGATGTGATATCTCAATGCCTCTAATACCAAACCTGAGACCCTTCCTATAGCATGAGATGTGATATCCAACTACTTCCCATTCCAATCCTGAGACCCTTCCTATAGCATGAGATGTGATATCTCAATGCTTCTAATACCAAACCTGAGATCCTTCCTCTAACATGAAATGTGATATCCAACTCCTTCCCTTTCCAAACCTAAGAGCCTATCTATAGCATGAGATGTGATATCCAGGTCCTTCCCATTCCAATCCTTAGACCCTTCCTACAGCATGCAATATGATATCTCAATGATTCTAATAACAAACCTGAGACCCGTCCTATAGCATGAGATATGATATCCAAGTCCTTCCCATTCCAATCCTGCGACCCTTCCTATAACATGAAATGTGATATCCAACTCCTTCCCATTCCAACCTGAGACCCTTCCTATAGCATGAGATGGGATATCCAACTTCTTCCAAATCCAATACTGATACCCTTCCGATAGCATGAGATGTGATATCCCAATGCTTCTACCAAACCTGAGACCCATACTATGGCATGAGATGTGATATCAAACTCCTTCCCATTCCAATCCTGAGACCCTTCCTATAGCTTGAGGTGTGATATCCAACTCCTTCCCATTCCAATTCTGAGACCCTTCTTATACCATGAGACTTGATATCTCAATGCTTCTAATACCAAACCTGAGACCCGTCCTATAACATGAGATGTGATATCCAAATCCTTCCCCTTCCAAACCTTAGACCCTTCCTTTATCATGAGATGTGATATCCAACTCCTTCCCATTCCAATCCTGAGACCCTTCCGATATCATGAGATTTGTTATCTCAATGCTTCTAATATCAAACTTGAGACCCTCCCTATAGCATGAGATGTGACATCCAAGTCCTTCCCATTCCAATCCTGAGACCCTTCCTATAGCATGAGAAGTGATATCTCTATGCTTCTAATACCAAACCTGAGACCCTTCCTATAACATGAGATGGGATATCCAACTCCTTCCCATTCCAAACCTGAGACCCTTCCTATTGGATGAGTTGTGATATCCAACTCCTTCCCATTCCAACCCTGAGACCCTTCCTATAGCATGAGATGTGATGTCTCAATGCTTCTAATACCAAACCTGAGATCCTTCCTATAACATGAGATGTGATATCCAATTCCTTCCCATTCCAAACCTGAGACCCTTCCTATTGGATGAGTTGTGATATCCAACTCCTTCCCATTCCAACCCTGAGACCCTTCCTATAGCATGAGATGTGATGTCTCAATGCTTCTAATACCAAACCTGAGATCCTTCCTATAACATGAGATGTGATATCCAACTCCTTCCATTCCAATCCTGAGACCCGTCCTATAGGATGAGATGTGATATCTCAATGCTTATACCAAACCTGAGACCCTTCCTATAGCATGAGATGTGATATCCAACTACTTCCCATTCCAATCCTGAGACCCTTCCTATAGCATGAGATGTGATATCCAACTCCTTCCTATTCCAATCCTGAAACTCTTCTGATAGGATGAGATGTGATATCTCAATGCTTCTAATACCAAACCTGAGATCCTTCCGATAGCATGAGATGTGATATCTCAATGCTTCTAATACCAAACCTGAGATCCTTCCTATAACATGAGATGTGATATCCAAATCCTTCCCCTTCCAAACCTGAGACCCTCCCTATAGCATGAGATGTGATATCCAACTCCTTCCCATTCCAATCCTGAGACCCTTCCTATAGCATGAGATATGATATCTCAATACTTCTAATACCAAACGTGAGATCCTTCCGATAACATGAGATGTGATATCCAAATCCTTCCCCTTCCAAACCTGAGACCCTCCCTTTAGCATGAGATGTGATATCCAACTCCTTCCTATTCCAATCCTGAAACTCTTCTGATAGCATGAGATGTGATATCTCAATGCTTCTAATACCAAACCTGAGATCCTTCCGATAGCATGAGATGTGATATCTCAATGCTTCTAATACCAAACCTGAGATCCTTCCTATAACATGAGATGTGATATCCAAATCCTTCCCCTTCCAAACCTGAGACCCTCCCTTTAGCATGAGATGTGATATCCAACTCCTTCCCATTCCATTCCTGAGACCCTTCTGATAGCATGAGATGTGATATCTCAATGCCTCTAATACCAAACCTGAGATCCTACCTCTAACATGAAATGTGATATCCAACTCTTTCCCCTTCCAAACCTGAGAGCCTTCCTATAGCATGAGATGAGATATCCAAGTCCTTCCCATTCCAATCCTGAGACCCTTCCTATAGCTTGAGATGTGATATCCAACTCCTTCCCATTCCAATTCTGAGACCCTTCCTATACTATGAGACTTGATATCTCAATGCTTCTAATACCAAACGTGAGACCCGTAATATAACATGAGATGTGATATCCAAATCCTTCCCCTTCCAAACCTTAGACCCTTCCTTTATCATGAGATGTGATATCAAACTCCTTCCCATTCCAATCCTGAGACCCTTCCGATATCATGAGATGTGATATCTAAAAGCTTCTAATATCAAACTTGAGACCCTCCCTATAGCATGAGATGTGATATCCAAATCCTTCCCCTTCCAAACCTGAGACCCTCCCTATAGCATGAGATGTGATATCCAAATCCTTCCCCTTCCAAACCTGAGACCCTCCCTATAGCATGAGATGTGATATCCAACTCCTTCCCATTCCAATCCTGAGACCCTTCCTATAGCATGAGATATGATATCTCAATACTTCTAATACCAAACGTGAGATCCTTCCGATAACATGAGATGTGATATCCAAATCCTTCCCCTTCCAAACCTGAGACCCTCCCTTTAGCATGAGATGTGATATCCAACTCCTTCCTATTCCAATCCTGAAACTCTTCTGATAGCATGAGATGTGATATCTCAATGCTTCTAATACCAAACCTGAGATCCTTCCGATAGCATGAGATGTGATATCTCAATGCTTCTAATACCAAACCTGAGATCCTTCCTATAACATGAGATGTGATATCCAAATCCTTCCCCTTCCAAACCTGAGACCCTCCCTTTAGCATGAGATGTGATATCCAACTCCTTCCCATTCCATTCCTGAGACCCTTCTGATAGCATGAGATGTGACATCTCAATGCCTCTAATACCAAACCTGAGATCCTACCTCTAACATGAAATGTGATATCCAACTCTTTCCCCTTCCAAACCTGAGAGCCTTCCTATAGCATGAGATGAGATATCCAAGTCCTTCCCATTCCAATCCTGAGACCCTTCCTATAGCTTGAGATGTGATATCCAACTCCTTCCCATTCCAATTCTGAGACCCTTCCTATACTATGAGACTTGATATCTCAATGCTTCTAATACCAAACGTGAGACCCGTAATATAACATGAGATGTGATATCCAAATCCTTCCCCTTCCAAACCTTAGACCCTTCCTTTATCATGAGATGTGATATCAAACTCCTTCCCATTCCAATCCTGAGACCCTTCCGATATCATGAGATGTGATATCTCAAAGCTTCTAATATCAAACTTGAGACCCTCCCTATAGCATGAGATGTGATATCCAAGTCCTTCCCACTCCAATCCTGAGACCCTTCCGATAGCAGAGATGTGATATCTCAATGCTTATACCAAACCTGAGACCCTTCGTATGGCATGAGATGTGATATCCAACTCCTTGCCATTCAAATCCTGAGACCCTTCCTATAGCATGAGAAGGGGTATCCAACTCCTTCCCAATCCAATCCTGAGACCCTTCTGATAGCAGAGACGTGATATCTCAATGCTTCTACCAAACCTGAGACCCTTCCTTTAGCATGAGATGTGATATCCAAATCCTTCACATTCCAATCCTGAGACCCTTCCTATAGCATGAGATGTGATATCTCAATGCTTCTAATACCAAACCTGAGATCCTTCCTATAACAAGAGATGTGATATCCAATTCCTTCCCATTCCAAACCTGAGACCTTTCCTATTGGATGAGTTGTGATATCCAACTCCTTCCCATTCCAACCCTGAGACCCTTCCTATAGCATGAGATGTGATGTCTCAATGCTTCTAATACCAAACCTGAGATCCTTCCTATAACATGAGATGTGATATCCAACTCCTTCCATTCCAATCCTGAGACCCGTCCTATAGCATGAGATGTGATATCTCAATGCTTATACCAAACCTGAGACCCTTCCTATAGCATGAGATGTGATATCCAACTACTTCCCATTCCAATCCTGAGACCCTTCCTATAGCATGAGATGTGATATCTCAATGCTTCTAATACCAAACCTGAGATCCTTCCTCTAACATGAAATGTGATATCCAACTCCTTCCCTTTCCAAACCTAAGAGCCTATCTATAGCATGAGATGTGATATCCAGGTCCTTCCCATTCCAATCCTTAGACCCTTCCTACAGCATGCAATATGATATCTCAATGATTCTAATAACAAACCTGAGACCCGTCCTATAGCATGAGATATGATATCCAAGTCCTTCCCATTCCAATCCTGCGACCCTTCCTATAACATGAAATGTGATATCCAACTCCTTCCCATTCCAACCCGAGACCCTTCCTATAGCATGAGATGGGATATCCAACTTCTTCCAAATCCAATACTGATACCCTTCCGATAGCATGAGATGTGATATCCCAATGCTTCTACCAAACCTGAGACCCATACTATGGCATGAGATGTGATATCAAACTCCTTCCCATTCCAATCCTGAGACCCTTCCTATAGCTTGAGGTGTGATATCCAACTCCTTCCCATTCCAATTCTGAGACCCTTCTTATACCATGAGACTTGATATCTCAATGCTTCTAATACCAAACCTGAGACCCGTCCTATAACATGAGATGTGATATCCAAATCCTTCCCCTTCCAAACCTTAGACCCTTCCTTTATCATGAGATGTGATATCCAACTCCTTCCCATTCCAATCCTGAGACCCTTCCAATATCATGAGATTTGTTATCTCGATGCTTCTAATATCCAACTTGAGACCCTCCCTATAGCATGAGATGTGACATCCAAGTCCTTCCCATTCCAATCCTGAGACCCTTCCTATAGCATGAGATCTGATATCTCTATGCTTCTAATACCAAACCTGAGACCCTTCCTATAACATGAGATGGGATATCCAACTCCTTCCCATTCCAATCCTGAGACCCTTCCTTTAGCATGAGATGTGATATCTCAATGCTTATACCAAATCTGAGACCCTTCCTATAGCATGATGTGATATCCAATTCCTTCCCATTCCAATCCTGAGACCCTTCCTATAGCATGAGATGTGATATCTCAATGCTTATACCAAACCTGAGAGCCTACCTATAGCATGAGATGTGATATCCAAGTCCATCCCATTCCAATCCTTAGACCCTTCCTACAGCATGCGATGTGATATCTCAATGATTCTAATACCAAACCAGAGACTCTTCCTATAACATTAGATGGGATATCCAACTCCTTCCCATTCCAATCCTGAGCCGCTTCCGATAGCAGAGATGTGATATCTCAATGCTTATACCAAACCTGAGACCCTTCCTATAACATGAGATGTGATATCCAACTCCTTCCCATTCCAAACCTGAGACACTAACTATAGCATATGTGATATCCAACTCCTTCCCATTCCAAACATGAGACCCTTCCTATAGCAAGAAAGTAATATCCAACTCCTACCCATTCCAATCCTGAGACCCTTCCTATAGCAAGAGATGTGATATCCAAATCCTTCCCATTCCAATCCTGAGACCCTTCCTATAACATGAGATGTGATATCCAACTCCTTCCCATTCCAACCTGAGACACTTCCTATAGCATGAGAAGGGATATCCAACTCCTTCCCAATCCAATCCTGAGACCCTTCCGATAGCAGAGATGTGATATCTCAATGCTTATACCAAACCTGAGACCCTTCCTATGGCATGAAATGTGATATCCAACTCCTTGCCATTCAAATCCTGAGACCCTTCCTATAGCATGAGATGTGATATCTCAATGCTTCTAATACCAAACCTGAGATCCTTCCTCTAACATGAAATGTGATATCCAACTCCTTCCCTTTCCAAACCTGAGACCCTTCCTATTGGATGAGATGTGATATCCAACTCCTTCCCATTCCAACCCTGAGACCCTTCCTATAGCATGAGATGTGATATCTCAATGCTTCTAATACCAAACCTGAGATCCTTCCTATAACCTGAGATGTGATATCCAATTCCTTCCCATTCCAAACCTGAGACCCTTCCTATTGGATGAGATGTGATATCCAACTCCTTCCCATTCCAACCCTGAGACCCTTCCTATAGCATGAGATGTGATATCTCAATGCTTCTAATACCAAACCTGAGATCCTTCCTATAACCTGAGATGTGATATCCAATTCCTTCCCATTCCAAACCTGAGACCCTTCCTATTGGATGAGATGTGATATCCAACTCCTTCCCATTCCAACCCTGAGACCCTTCCTATAGCATGAGATGTGATGTCTCAATGCTTCTAATACCAAACCTGAGATCCTTCCTATAACATGAGATGTGATATCCAACTCCTTCCATTCCAATCCTGAGACCCGTCCTATAGCATGAGATGTGATATCTCAATGCTTATACCAAACCTGAGACCCTTCCTATAGCATGAGATGTGATATCCAACTGCTTCCCATTCCAATCCTGAGACCCTTCCTATAGCATGAGATGTGATATCTCAATGCTTCTAATACCAAACCTGAGATCCTTCCTCTAACATGAAATGTGATATCCAACTCCTTCCCTTTCCAAAACTAAGAGCCTATCTATAGCATGAGATGTGATATCCAAGTCCTTCACATTCCAACCCTTAGACCCTTCCTACAGCATGCAATATGATATCTCAATGATTCTAATAACAAACCTGAGACCCGTCCTATAACATGAGATGGGATATCCAACTCCTTCCCATTCCAATCCTGAGACACTTCCGATAGCAGAGATGTGATATCTCAATGCTTATACCAAACCTGAGACCCTTCCTATAACATGAGATGTGATATCCAAATCCTTCCCGTTCCAAACCTGAGACCCTTCCTTTAGCATGAGATGTGATATCCAGCTCCTTCCCATTCCAATCCCGAGACACTTCTGATAGCATGAGATGTGATATCTCAATGCTTCTAATATCAAAACTGAGACCCTCCCTATAGCATGATATGTGATATCTAAGTCCTTCCCCTTCCAATCCTGAGACCCTCCCTATAGCATGAGATGTGATATCCAACTCCTTCCCATTCCAATCCTGAGACCCTTCCTATAGCATGAGATATGATATCTCAATACTTCTAATACCAAACGTGAGATCCTTCCGATAACATGAGATGTGATATCCAAATCCTTCCCCTTCCAAACCTGAGACCCTCCCTTTAGCATGAGATGTGATATCCAACTCCTTCCTATTCCAATCCTGAGACTCTTCTGATAGCATGAGATGTGATATCTCAATGCTTCTAATACCAAACCTGAGATCCTTCCGATAGCATGAGATGTGATATCTCAATGCTTCTAATGCCAAACCTGAGATCCTTCCTATAACATGAGATGTGATATCCAAATCCTTCCCCTTCCAAACCTGAGACCCTCCCTTTAAGATGAGATGTGATATCCAACTCCTTCCCATTCCAATCCTGAGACTCTTCTGATAGCATAAGATATGATATCTCAATGCTTCTATACCAAACCTGAGATCCTTCTGATAGCATGAGATGTGATATCTCAATACTTCTAATACCAAACCTGAGATCCTACCTCTAACATGAAATGTGATATCCAACTCTTTCCCCTTGCAAACCTGAGAGCCTTCCTATAGCATGAGATGTGATATCCAAGTCCTTCCCATTCCAATCCTGAGACCCTTCCTAGAGCTTGAGATGTGATATCCAACTCCTTCCCATTCCAATTCTGAGACCCTTCCTATACTATGAGACTTGATATCTCAATGCTTCTAATACCAAACCTGAGACCCGTAATATAACATGAGACGTGATATCCAAATCCTTCCCCTTCCAAACCTTAGACCCTTCCTTTATCATGAGATGTGATATCCAACTCCTTCCCATTCCAATCCTGAGACCCTTCCGATATCATGAGATGTGATATCTCAAAGCTTCTAATATCAAACTTGAGACCCTCCCTATAGCATGAGATGTGATATCCAAGTCCTTCCCATTCCAATCCTGAGACCCTTCCTATAGCATGAGATGTGATATCTCAATGCTTCTAATACCAAACCTGAGACCCTTCCTATAACATGAGATGGGAATATCCAACTCCTTCCCATTCCAATCCTGAGACCCTTCTGATAGCAGAGATGTGATATCTCAATGCTTATACCAAACCTGAGATCCTTCCTATAACATGAGATGTGATATCCAACTCCTTCCCATTCCAATCCTGAGACACTTCCTATAGCATGAGATGTGATATCTCACTGCTTATACCAAACCTGAGACCCTTCCCATAGCATGAGATGTGATATCCAAGTCCTTCCCATTCCAATCCTGAGACACTTCCTATAGCATGAGATGTGATATCTCAATGCTTCTAATACCAAACCTGAGACTCTTCCTATAACATGAGATGGGAAATCCAACTCCCCATTCCAATCCTGAGACCCTTTTGATAGCAGAGATGTGATATCTCAATGTTTATACCAAACCTGAGACCCTTCCTACGGCATGAGATGTCATATTCAACTCCTTCCCATTCTAATCCTGAGACCCTTCCTATAGCATGAGATGTGATATCCAACTCCTTCCCATTCCAATCCTGAGACCCTTCCTATAGCATGAGATGTGATGTCTCAATGCTTCTAATACCAAACCTGATATCCTTCCTATAACATGAGATGTGATATCCAACTCCTTCCCATTCCAATCCTGAGACCCTTCCTATAGCCTGAGATGTGATATCTCAATGCCCCTAATACCAAACCTGAGATCCTTCCTCTAACATGAAATGTGATATCCAACTCCTTCACTTTCCAAACCTGAGAGCCTATCTATAGCATGAGATGTGATATCTAAGTCCTTCCCATTCCAATCCTTAGACCCTTCCTACAGCATGCAATATGATATCTCAATGATTCTAAGAAAAAACCTGAGACCCGTCCTATAACATGAGATGGGATATTCAACTCCTTCCCATTCCAATCCTGAGACACTTCAGATAGCAGAGATGTGATATCTCAATGTTTATACCAACCCTGAGACCTTCCTATAACATGAGATGTGATATCCAACTCCTTCCCGTTCCAAACCTGAGACCCTTCCTTTAGCATGAGATGTGATATCCAGCTCCTTCCCATTCCAATCCTGAGACACTTCCGATAGCATGAGATGTGATATCTCAATGCTTCTAATATCAAAACTGAGACCCTCCCTATAGCATGATATGTGATATCTAAGTCCTTCCCATTCCAATCCTGAGACCCTTCCTATAGCATGAGCTGTGATATCTCAATGCTTCTACCAAACCTGAGACCCTTCCTTTAGCATGAGATGTGATATCCAACTCCTTCCCATTCCAATCCTGAGACCCTTCCTATAGCATGAGATGTGATATCTCAATACTTCTAATACCAAACCTGAGATCCTTCCGATAACATGAGATGTGATATCTCAATACTTCTAATACCAAACCTGAGATCCATCCTATAACATGAGATGTGATATCCAAATCCTTCCCCTTCCAAACCTGAGACCCTCCCTTTAGCATGAGATGTGATATCCAACTCCTTCCCATTCCAATCCTGAGACCCTTCTGATAGCATAAGAAATATCTCAATGCTTCTATACCAAACCTGAGATCCTTCCGATAGCATGAGATGTGATATCTCAATACTTCTAATACCAAACCTGAGATCCTTCCTATAACATGAGATGTGATATCCAAATCCTTATCTTCCAAACCTGAGACCCTTCCTTTACCATGAGATGTGATATCCAACTAGTTCCCATTCCAATCCTGAGACTCTTCTGATAGCATAAGATATGATATCTCAATGCTTCTATACCAAACCTGAGATCCTTCTGATAGCATGAGATGTGATATCTCAATACTTCTAATACCAAACCTGAGATCCTACCTCTAACATGAAATGTGATATCCAACTCTTTCCCCTTGCAAACCTGAGAGCCTTCCTATAGCATGAGATGTGATATCCAAGTCCTTCCCATTCCAATCCTGAGACCCTTCCTATAACATGAGATGTGATATCCAACTCCTTCCCATTCCAACCTGAGACCCTTCCTAGAGCATGAGATGGGATATCCAACTCCTTCCAAATCCAATCCCGATACCCTTCCGATAGCATGAGATGTGATATCCCAATGCTTCTACCAAACCTGAGAACCATACTATGGCATGAGATGTGATATCAAACTCCTTCCCATTCTAATCCTGAGACCCTTCCTATAGCTTGAGATGTGATATCCAACTCCTTCCCATTCCAATTCTGAGACCCTTCCTATACCATGAGACTTGATATCTCAATGCTTCTAATACCAAACCTGAGACCCGTCCTATAACATGAGATGTGATATCCAAATCTTTCCCCTTCCAAACCTTAGACCCTTCCTTTATCATGAGATGTGATATCCAACTCCTTCCCATTCCAATCTTGAGACCCTTCCGATATCATGAAATGTGATATATCAATGCTTCTAATATCAAACTTGAGACCCTCCTTATAGCATGAGATGTGATATCCAAGTCCTTCCCATTCCAATCCTGAGACCCTTCCTATAGCATGAGATGTGATATCTCAATGCTTCTAATACCAAACCTGAGACCCTTCCTATAACATGAGATGGGAATATCCAATGTGATATCCAACTCCTTCCCATTCCAATCCTGAGACCCTTCCTATAGCATGAGATGTGATATCTCAATGCTTCTAATATCAAACTTGAGACCCTCCCTATAGCATGAGATGTGATACCCAAGTCCTTCCCATTCCAATCCTGAGACCCTTCCTATAGCATGAGATGTGATATCTCAATGCTTATAACAAAACCTGAGACCCTTCCTATAGCATGAGATGTGATATCCAACTCCTTCCCATTCCAATCCTGAGACCCTTCCTATAGCCTGAGATGTGATATCTCAATGCCTCTAATACCAAACCTGAGATCCTTCCTCTAACATGAAATGTGATATCCAACTCCTTCACTTTCCAAACCTGAGAGCCTATCTATAGCATGAGATGTGATATCCAAGTCCTTCCCATTCCAATCCTTAGACCCTTCCTACAGCATGCAATATGATATCTCAATGATTTTAATAAAAAACCTGAGACCCGTCCTATAACATGAGATGGGATATCCAACTCCTTCCCATTCCAATCCTGAGACACTTCCGATAGCAGAGATGTGATATCTCAATGTTTATACCAAACCTGAGACCCTTCCTATAACATGAGATGTGATATCCAACTCCTTCCCGTTCCAAACCTGAGACCCTTCCTATTGGATGAGATGTGATATCTCAATGCTTCTACCAAACCTGAGACCCTTCCTTTAGCATGAGATTTGATATCCAACTCCTTCCCATTCCAATCCTGAGACCCTTCCTATAGCATGAGATGTGATATCTCAATACTTCTAATACCAAACCTGAGATCCTTCCGATAACATGAGATGTGATATCTGAATACTTCTAATACCAAACCTGAGATCCATCCTATAACATGAGATGTGATATCCTAATCCTTCCCCTTCCAAACCTGAGACCCTCCCTTTAGCATGAGATGTGATATCCAACTCCTTCCCATTCCAATCCTGAGACCCTTCTGATAGCATAAGATATGATATCTCAATGCTTCTATACCAAACCTGAGATCCTTCCGATAGCATGAGATGTGATATCTCAATACTTCTAATACCAAACCTGAGATCCTTCCTATAACATGAGATGTGATATCCAAATCCTTATCTTCCAAACCTGAGACCCTCCCTTTACCATGAGATGTGATATCCAACTCCTTCCCATTCCAATCCTGAGACTCTTCTGATAGCATAAGATATGATATCTCAATGCTTCTATACCAAACCTGAGATCCTTCTGATAGCATGAGATGTGATATCTCAATACTTCTAATACCAAACCTGAGATCCTACCTCTAACATGAAATGTGATATCCAACTCTTTCCCCTTGCAAACCTGAGAGCCTTCCTATAGCATGAGATGTGATATCCAAGTCCTTCCCATTCCAATCCTGAGACCCTTCCTATAACATGAGATGTGATATCCAACTCCTTCCCATTCCAACCTGAGACCCTTCCTATAGCATGAGATGGGATATCCAACTCCTTCCAAATCCAATCCCGATACCCTTCCGATAGCATGAGATGTGATATCCCAATGCTTCTACCAAACCTGAGACCCATATTATGGCATGAGATGTGATATCAAACTCCTTCCCATTCTAATCCTGAGACCCTTCCTATAGCTTGAAATGTGATATCCAACTCCTTCCCATTCCAATTCTGAGACCCTTCCTATACCATGAGACTTGATATCTCAATGCTTCTAATACCAAACCTGAGACCCGTCCTATAACATGAGATGTGATATCCAAATCCTTCCCCTTCCAAACCTTAGACCCTTCCTTTATCATGAGATGTGATATCCAACTCCTTCCCATTCCAATCTTGAGACCCTTCCGATATCATGAAATGTGATATCTCAATGCTTCTAATATCAAACTTGAGACCCTCCCTATAGCATGAGATGTGATATCCAAGTCCTTCCCATTCCAATCCCGAGACCCTTCCTATAGCATGAGATGTGATATCTCAATGCTTCTAATACCAAACCTGAGACCCTTCCTATAACATGAGATGGGAATATCCAACTCCTTCCCATTCCAATCCTGAGACCCTTCCGATAGCAGAGATGTGATATCTCAATGCTTATACCAAACCTGAGATCCTTCCTATAACATGAGATGTGATATCCAACTCCTTCCCATTCCAATCCTGAGACACTTCCTATAGCATGAGATGTGATATCTCACTGCTTATACCAAACCTGAGACCCTTCCTATAGCATGAGATGTGATATCCAACTCCTTCCCATTCCAAACCTGAGACCCTTCCTATAGCATGAGATGTGATATCTCAATGCTTCTAATATCAAACTTGAGACCCTCCCTATAGCATGAGATGTGATACCCAAGTCCTTCCCATTCCAATCCTGAGACACTTCCTATAGCATGAGATGTGATATCTCAATGCTTCTAATACCAAACCTGAGACTCTTCCTATAACATGAGATGGGATATCCAACTCCTTCCCATTCCAATCCTGAGACCCTTTCGATAGCAGAGATGTGATATCTCAATGTTTATACCAAACCTGAGACCCTCCCTACGGCATGAGATGCCATATACAACTCCTTCCCATTCCAATCCTGAGACCCTTCCTATAGCATGAGATGTGATGTCTCAATGCTTCTAATACCAAACCTGATATCCTTCCTATAACATGAGATGTGATATCCAACTCCTTCCATTCCAATCCTGAGACCCTTCCTATAGCATGAGATGTGATATCTCAATGCTTCTACCAAACCTGAGACCCTTCCTATAGCATGAGATGTGATATCCAACTCCTTCCCATTCCAATCCTGAGACCCTTCCTATAGCCTGAGATGTGATATCTCAATGCCCCTAATACCAAACCTGAGATCCTTCCTCTAACATGAAATGTGATATCCAACTCCTTCACTTTCCAAACCTGAGAGCCTATCTATAGCATGAGATGTGATATCTAAGTCCTTCCCATTCCAATCCTTAGACCCTTCCTACAGCATGCAATATGATATCTCAATGATTCTAATAAAAAACCTGAGACCCGTCCTATAACATGAGATGGGATATTCAACTCCTTCCCATTCCAATCCTGAGACACTTCCGATAGCAGAGATGTGATATCTCAATGTTTATACCAAACCTGAGACCTTCCTATAACATGAGATGTGATATCCAACTCCTTCCCGTTCCAAACCTGAGACCCTTCCTTTAGCATGAGATGTGATATCCAGCTCCTTCCCATTCCAATCCTGAGACACTTCCGATAGCATGAGATGTGATATCTCAATGCTTCTAATATCAAAACTGAGACCCTCCCTATAGCATGATATGTGATATCTAAGTCCTTCCCATTCCAATCCTGAGACCCTTCCTATAGCATGAGCTGTGATATCTCAATGCTTCTACCAAACCTGAGACCCTTCCTTTAGCATGAGATGTGATATCCAACTCCTTCCCATTCCAATCCTGAGACCCTTCCTATAGCATGAGATGTGATATCTCAATACTTCTAATACCAAACCTGAGATCCTTCCGATAACATGAGATGTGATATCTCAATACTTCTAATACCAAACCTGAGATCCATCCTATAACATGAGATGTGATATCCAAATCCTTCCCCTTCCAAACCTGAGACCCTCCCTTTAGCATGAGATGTGATATCCAACTCCTTCCCATTCCAATCCTGAGACCCTTCTGATAGCATAAGATATGATATCTCAATGCTTCTATACCAAACCTGAGATCCTTCCGATAGCATGAGATGTGATATCTCAATACTTCTAATACCAAACCTGAGATCCTTCCTATAACATGAGATGTGATATCCAAATCCTTATCTTCCAAACCTGAGACCCTTCCTTTACCATGAGATGTGATATCCAACTCCTTCCCATTCCAATCCTGAGACTCTTCTGATAGCATAAGATATGATATCTCAATGCTTCTATACCAAACCTGAGATCCTTCTGATAGCATGAGATGTGATATCTCAATACTTCTAATACCAAACCTGAGATCCTACCTCTAACATGAAATGTGATATCCAACTCTTTCCCCTTGCAAACCTGAGAGCCTTCCTATAGCATGAGATGTGATATCCAAGTCCTTCCCATTCCAATCCTGAGACCCTTCCTATAACATGAGATGTGATATCCAACTCCTTCCCATTCCAACCTGAGACCCTTCCTATAGCATTAGATGGGATATCCAACTCCTTCCAAATCCAATCCCGATACCCTTCCGATAGCATGAGATGTGATATCCCAATGCTTCTACCAAACCTGAGAACCATACTATGGCATCAGATGTGATATCAAACTCCTTCCCATTCTAATCCTGAGACCCTTCCTATAGCTTGAGATGTGATATCCAACTCCTTCCCATTCCAATTCTGAGACCCTTCCTATACCATGAGACTTGATATCTCAATGCTTCTAATACCAAACCTGAGACCCGTCCTATAACATGAGATGTGATATCCAAATCTTTCCCCTTCCAAACCTTAGACCCTTCCTTTATCATGAGATGTGATATCCAACTCCTTCCCATTCCAATCTTGAGACCCTTCCGATATCATGAAATGTGATATCTCAATGCTTCTAATATCAAACTTGAGACCCTCCTTATAGCATGAGATGTGATATCCAAGTCCTTCCCATTCCAATCCTGAGACCCTTCCTATAGCATGAGATGTGATATCTCAATGCTTCTAATACCAAACCTGAGACCCTTCCTATAACATGAGATGGGAATATCCAATGTGATATCCAACTCCTTCCCATTCCAATCCTGAGACCCTTCCTATAGCATGAGATGTGATATCTCAATGCTTCTAATATCAAACCTGAGACCCTCCCTATAGCATGAGATGTGATACCCAAGTCCTTCCCATTCCAATCCTGAGACCCTTCCTATAGCATGAGATGTGATATCTCAATGCTTATAACAAAACCTGAGACCCTTCCTATAGCATGAGATGTGATATCCAACTCCTTCCCATTCCAATCCTGAGACCCTTCCTATAGCCTGAGATGTGATATCTCAATGCCTCTAATACCAAACCTGAGATCCTTCCTCTAACATGAAATGTGATATCCAACTCCTTCACTTTCCAAACCTGAGAGCCTATCTATAGCATGAGATGTGATATCCAAGTCCTTCCCATTCCAATCCTTAGACCCTTCCTACAGCATGCAATATGATATCTCAATGATTTTAATAAAAAACCTGAGACCCGTCCTATAACATGAGATGGGATATCCAACTCCTTCCCATTCCAATCCTGAGACACTTCCGATAGCAGAGATGTGATATCTCAATGTTTATACCAAACCTGAGACCCTTCCTATAACATGAGATGTGATATCCAACTCCTTCCCGTTCCAAACCTGAGACCCTTCCTATTGGATGAGATGTGATATCTCAATGCTTCTACCAAACCTGAGAGACTTCCTTTAGCATGAGATTTGATATCCAACTCCTTCCCATTCCAATCCTGAGACCCTTCCTATAGCATGAGATCATGAGATGTGATATCTCAATACTTCTAATACCAAACCTGAGATCCTTCCGATAACATGAGATGTGATATCTCAATACTTCTAATACCAAACCTGAGATCCATCCTATAACATGAGATGTGATATCCAAATCCTTCCCCTTCCAAACCTGAGACCCTCCCTTTAGCATGAGATGTGATATCCAACTCCTTCCCATTCCAATCCTGAGACCCTTCTGATAGCATAAGATATGATATCTCAATGCTTCTATACCAAACCTGAGATCCTTCCGATAGCATGAGATGTGATATCTCAATGCTTCTAATACCAAACCTGAGACCCTTCCTATAACATGAGATGGGAATATCCAACTCCTTCCCATTCCAATCCTGAGACCCTTCCGATAGCAGAGATGTGATATCTCAATGCTTATACCAAACCTGAGATCCTTCCTATAACATGAGATGTGATATCCAACTCCTTCCCATTCCAATCCTGAGACACTTCCTATAGCATGAGATGTGATATCTCACTGCTTATACCAAACCTGAGACCCTTCCTATAGCATGAGATGTGATATCCAACTCCTTCCCATTCCAAACCTGAGACCCTTCCTATAGCATGAGATGTGATATCTCAATGCTTCTAATATCAAACTTGAGACCCTCCCTATAGCATGAGATGGGATATCCAACTCCTTCCCATTCCAATCCTGAGACCCTTTCGATAGCAGAGATGTGATATCTCAATGTTTATACCAAACCTGAGACCCTCCCTACGGCATGAGATGCCATATACAACTCCTTCCCATTCCAATCCTGAGACCCTTCCTATAGCATGAGATGTGATATCCAACTCCTTCCCATTCCAATCTTGAGACCCTTCCGATATCATGAAATGTGATATCTCAATGCTTCTAATATCAAACTTGAGACCCTCCCTATAGCATGAGATGTGATATCCAAGTCCTTCCCATTCCAATCCTGAGACCCTTCCTATAGCATGAGATGTGATATCTCAATGCTTCTAATACCAAACCTGAGACCCTTCCTATAACATGAGATGGGAATATCCAACTCCTTCCCATTCCAATCCTGAGACCCTTCCGATAGCAGAGATGTGATATCTCAATGCTTATACCAAACCTGAGATCCTTCCTATAACATGAGATGTGATATCCAACTCCTTCCCATTCCAATCCTGAGACACTTCCTATAGCATGAGATGTGATATCTCACTGCTTATACCAAACCTGAGACCCTTCCTATAGCATGAGATGTGATATCCAACTCCTTCCCATTCCAAACCTGAGACCCTTCCTATAGCATGAGATGTGATATCTCAATGCTTCTAATATCAAACTTGAGACCCTCCCTATAGCATGAGATGTGATACCCAAGTCCTTCCCATTCCAATCCTGAGACACTTCCTATAGCATGAGATGTGATATCTCAATGCTTCTAATACCAAACCTGAGACTCTTCCTATAACATGAGATGGGATATCCAACTCCTTCCCATTCCAATCCTGAGACCCTTTCGATAGCAGAGATGTGATATCTCAATGTTTATACCAAACCTGAGACCCTCCCTACGGCATGAGATGCCATATACAACTCCTTCCCATTCCAATCCTGAGACCCTTCCTATAGCATGAGATGTGATATCCAACTCCTTCCCATTCCAATCCTGAGACCCTTCCTATAGCATGAGATGTGATGTCTCAATGCTTCTAATACCAAACCTGAGATCCTTCCTATAACATGAGATGTGATATCCAACTCCTTCCATTCCAATCCTTAGACCCTTCCTACAGCATGCAATATGATATCTCAATGATTTTAATGAAAAACCTGAGACCCGTCCTATAACATGAGATGGGATATCCAACTCCTTCCCATTCCAATCCTGAGACACTTCCGATAGCAGAGATGTGATATCTCAATGTTTATACCAAACCTGAGACCCTTCCTATAACATGAGATGTGATATCCAACTCCTTCCCGTTCCAAACCTGAGACCCTTCCTTTAGCATGAGATGTGATATCCAGCTCCTTCCCATTCCAATCCTGAGACACTTCCGATAGCATGAGATGTGATATCTCAATGCTTCTAATATCAAAACTGAGACCCTCCCTATAGCATGATATGTGATATCTAAGTCCGTCCCATTCCAATCCTGAGACCCTTCCTATAGCATGAGATGTGATATCTCAATGCTTATCCTTGATTCCTGTAGTAAATTGATTTCCTTTGCAGGCGAATGCCTTGTCTGTATGCATTCTCTCCTGGCCATTCGCTCACCGTGGCTATTTGCCTACCCCCTTCCTCTCTCAGTGGATGGACTTCTCCATCCTAGCCTCCTACCACTCAACTCCGCCTACTTGGAGAATTCAACATAAACCTGTATGCTTCCTGACCTGGACTTTTACGAGATCTGCAACTCTTCATGTCGCTGGCCCTACACACTGCAGGGAATACTCAGGATTTTCTGATCTCAGACCTCCCCCTCTGTAACCCTCTCAACAATCCTCTCCCGTGGTGATCAAGTTCTCATCTTCAAAGAAGGCTAACTGCCAGCTGTTCCTCCTCAGAGGAGTTCTCCCTTTCTGTCCCTGCTCCCTGCACCGTTCCGCGTTGCATGTACTCGCTTCCCAGCTCTCTGGTTTAGATGCGTGTTCCCTGCCTTCTCTCCTCTTCCTACAGCCTTCCAATGAGCTCCACAAGATAGTGTTCAGAATGCTTTATAACACCCATTATTCAACATATAGCTGTAACCCGCTAGACGTATTGAAACGTGCTAAAAACGAGCAGAAACAGCTAGAAAATGTACTTTTCTCGCGTTTTGGTAAATGCGAATTCTGGTGAATTCCCATTTTGTACTCTGTTCGTGCGTTTGTTCAGTCGAATCCTGGTCTTTTGAACCACTCTCCTCCCATACAAGGGAAGGTCAAAATGTGTTGTTCAGAGGCTGAATTTATACTGCTGAAATGCTCGCTTCCCTGCTCTCTGGTTTAGATGCGTGTTCCCTGCCTTCTCTCCTCTTCCTACAGCCTTCCAATGAGCTCCACAAGATAGTGTTCAGAATGCTTTATAACCCCATTATTCAACATATAGCTGTAACCCGCTAGACGTATTGAAACGTGCTAAAAACTAGCAAAAATAGCTAGAAAATGTACTTCCCTCGCGTTTTTGTAAATGCGAATTCTGGTGGGTTCCCATGTTGTATGTACTGTGTCCGTGCGTTTGTGTCGAATCCTGAAGTTTTTAACCACTGTTCTCCCATACTAGAGAGGGGGGGTCAACATCTGCTGTTCACAGGCTGAATGTATACGGCTGAAATCTTCAAGGCATTATCAGCTTTCCTGACTGTTTTGGAACGTGTATTTGCCATCTGTTAATGCAGTCGCCCTTTGTTCATCGTTCCTTCTAGTTTACAGGCTGCACTCCCCTAGTGATCACATTCTTCTCTCCTATGCAGGCTAACTACCAGCTGCTCCTCCTCATAGGTGTTCATCCTTTCTGTCCCTGCTCCCTGCACCGTTTCGCGTTGCATGTACTCGCTTCCCAGCTCTCTGGTTGAGATGCGTGTTCCCTGCCTTCTCTCCTCTTGCTACAGCCTTCCAATTTGCTCCACAAGATACAGTGTTCAGAATGCTTTATAACACCCATTATTCAACATATAGCTGTAACCCGCTAGACGTATTGAAACGTGCTAAAAACTAGCAAAAACAGCTAGAAAATGTACTTCCCTCGCGTTTTGGTAAATGCAGGGTACACGCGTCTAAACCAGAGAGCAGGGAAGCGAGCATTTCAGCAGTATAAATTCAGCCTGTCAACAACACATTTTGACCCTCCCTTGTATGGGAGAAGAGTGGTTCAAAAGACCAGGATTCGACTGAACAAACGCACGAACAGAGTACAAAATGGGAATCCACCAGAATTCGCATTTACCAAAACGCGAGGAAAGTACATTTTCTAGCTGTTTCTGCTCGTTTTCAGCACGTTTCAATACGTCTAGCGGGTTACAGCTATATGTTGAATAATGGGTGTTATAAAGCATTCTGAACACTGTATCTTGTGGAGCTCATTGGAAGGCTGTAGGAAGAGGAGAGAAGGCAGGGAGCACGCATCTAAACCAGAGAGCTGGGAAGCGAGTACATGCAACGCGAAACGGTGCAGGGAGCAGGGACAGAAAGGATGAACGCCTATGAGGAGGAGCAGCTGGTAGTCAGCCTGCTCTGGAGAGGAGAATGTGATCACCAGGGGAGTGCAGCCTGTAAAGTAGAAGGGAAGATGAACACAGGGCGACTGCATGAACAGATGGCAAATACACGTTCCAAAACAGTCAGGAAAGCTGATAATGCCTTGAAGATTTCAGCCGTATACATTCAGCCTGTGAACAGCAGTAGACGTTGACCCCCCCCCCCCCTTGTATGGGAGAACAGTGGTTAAAAACTTCAGGATTCGACAACAAACGCACGGACAGTATACATGGGAACCCATCAGAATTAGCATTTACAAAAACGCGAGGAAAGTACATTTTCTAGCTGTTTTTGCTAGTTTACAGCACGTATCGATACGTCTAGCGGGTTACGGCTATATGTTGAATAATGGGTGTTATAGAGCATTCTGAGCACTGTGTATCTTTTGGAGCTCATTTTTTGATTTGAAGGCAGCGGGAAGAGGAGAGAAGGCAGGGAACACGCGTCTAAACCAGAGAGCTGGGAAGCGAGTACTTGCAACGCGAAAAGGGCAGAAAGCAAGAAGGCCTCTGAGAAGGAAAAGCGTCTAAACAAGAGAGCAGGGAAGCGAGTGTTTGCAACGCGAAACGGTGCAGGGAGCAGGGACAGAAAGGGAGAACTCCTCTGAGGAGGAACAGCTGGCAGTTAGCCTTCTTTGAAGATGAGAACTTTATCACCACGGGAGAGGATTGTTGAGAGGGTTACAGAGGGGGAGGTCTGAGATCAGAAAATCCTGAGTATTCCCTGCAGTGTGTAGGGCCAGCGACATGAAGAGTTGCAGATCTCGTAAAAGTCCAGGTCAGGAAGCATACAGGTTCATGTTGAATTCTCCAAGTAGGCGGAGTTGAGTGGTAGGAGGCTAGGATGGAGAAGTCCATCCACTGAGAGAGGAAGGGGGTAGGCAAATAGCCACGGTGAGAGAATGGCCAGGAGAGAATGCATGCAGACAAGGCATTCGTGACAGGAGTCGGCCTACAAAGGAAATCAATTTACTACAGGAATCAAGGATAAGCATTGAGATATCACATCTCATGCTATAGGAAGGGTCTCAGGATTGGAATGGGAAGGACTTAGATATCACATATGCTATAGGGAGGGTCTCAGTTTAGATATTAGAAGCATTGAGATATCACATCTCATGCTATCGGAAGTGTCTCAGGATTGGAATGGGAAGGAGCTGGATATCACATCTCATGCTAAAGGAAGGGTCTCAGGTTTGGAACGGGAAGGAGTTGGATATCACATCTCATTTTATAGGAAGGGTCTCAGGTTTGGTATAAACATTGAGATATCACATCTCTGCTATCGGAAGTGTCTCAGGATTGGAATGGGAAGGAGTTGGATATCCCATCTCATGTTATAGGACGGGTCTCAGGTTTTTTATTAGAATCATTGAGATATCATATTGCATGATGGATTGGAATGGGAAGGACTTGGATATCACATCTCATGCTATAGATAGGCTCTCAGGTTTGGAAAGTGAAGGAGTTGGATATCACATTTCATGTTAGAGGAAGGATCTCAGGTTTGGTATTAGAGGCATTGAGATATCACATCTCAGGCTATAGGAAGGGTCTCAGGATTGGAATGGGAAGGAGTTGGATATCACATCTCATGCTATAGGAAGGGTCTCAGGTTTGGTATAAGCATTGAGATATCACATCTCATGCTATAGGAAGGGTCTCAGGATTGGAATGGAAGGAGTTGGATATCACATCTCATGTTATAGGAAGGATCTCAGGTTTGGTATTAGAAGCATTGAGACATCACATCTCATGCTATAGGAAGGGTCTCAGGATTGGAATGGGAAGGAGTTGGATATCACATCTCATGCTATAGGAAGGGTCTCAGGATTGGAATGGGAAGGAGTTGAATATGACATCTCATGCCGTAGGAAGGGTCTCAGGTTTGGTATAAACATTGAGATATCACATCTCTGCTATCAAAAGGGTCTCAGGATTGGAATGGGAAGGAGTTGGATATCCCATCTCATGTTATAGGAAGAGTCTCAGGTTTGGTATTAGAAGCATTGAGATATCACATCTCATGCTATAGGAAGTGTCTCAGGATTGGAATGGGAAGGACTTGGATATCACATCTCATGCTATAGGTAGGGTCTCAAGTTTGACATTAGAAGCATTGAGATATCACATCTCATGCTATAGGAATGGTCTGAAGATTGGAATGGGAAGGAGTTGGATATCACATCTCCTGCTATGGGAAGGGTCTCAGGTTTGGTATAAGCAGTGAGATATCACATCTCATGCTAAAGGAAGTGTCTCAGGATTGGAATGGGAAGGAGTTGGATATCACATCTCATGTTATAGGAAGGGTCTCAGGTTTGGTATTAGAAGCATTGAGATATCACATCTCATGCTATAGGAAGGGTCTCAGGATTGGAATGGGAAGGACTTGGATATCACATCTCATGCTATAGGGAGGGTCTCAAGTTTGATATTAGAAGCTTTGAGATATCACATCTCATGATACCAGAAGGGTCTCAGGATTGGAATGGGAAGGAGTTGGATATCACATCTCATGATAAAGGAAGGGTCTAAGGTTTGGAAGGGGAAGGATTTGGATATCACATCTCATGTTATATTACGGGTCTCAGGTTTGGTATTAGAAGCATTGAGATATCAAGTCTCATAGTATAGGAAGGGTCTCAGAATTGGAATGGGAAGGAGTTGGATATCACATCTCAAGCTATAGGAAGGGTCTCAGGATTGGAATGGGAAGGACTTGGATATCACATCTCATGCTATAGGAAGGCTCTCAGGTTTGGAAGGGGAAAGAGTTGGATATCACATTTCATGTTAGAGGTAGGATCTCAGGTTTGGTATTAGAGGCATTGAGATATCACATCTCATGCTATCAGAAGGGTCTCAGGAATGGAATGGGAAGGAGTTGGATATCACATCTCATGCTAAAGGGAGGGTCTCAGGTTTGGAAGGGGAAGGATTTGGATATCACATCTCATGTTATAGGAAGGATCTCAGGTTTGGTATTAGAAGCATTGAGATATCACATCTCATGCTATCGGAAGGATCTCAGGTTTGGTATTAGAAGCATTGAGATATCACATCTCATGCTATCAGAAGAGTCTCAGGATTGGAATAGGAAGGAGTTGGATATCACATCTCATGCTATAGATAGGCTCTCAGGTTTGGAAAGGGAAGGAGTTGGATATCACATTTCATGTTAGAGGAAGGATCTCAGGTTTGGTATTAGAGGCATTGAGATATCACATCTCAGGCTATAGGAAGGGTCTCAGGATTGGAATGGGAAGGAGTTGGATATCACATCTCATGCTATAGGAAGGGTCTCAGGATTGGAATGGGAAGGAGTTGGATATCACATCTCATGCTATAGGAAGGGTCTCAGGTTTGGTATAAGCATTGAGATATCACATCTCGTGCAAAGGAAGGGTCTCAGGATTGGAATGGGAAGGAGTTGTATATGACATCTCATGCTATAGACAGGGTCTCAGGTTTGGAAAGGGAAGGAGATGGATATCACATTTCATGTTAGAGGTAGGATCTCAGGTTTGGTATTAGAGGCATTGAGATATCACATCTCATGCTATCAGAAGGGTCTCAGGATTGGAATGGGAAGGAGTTGGATATCACATCTCATGCTAAAGGGAGGGTCTCAGGTTTGGAAGGGGAAGGATTTGGATATCACATCTCATGTTATCGGAAGGATCTCACGTTTGGTATTAGAAGTATTGAGATATCATATCTCATGCTATAGGAAGGGTCTCAGGATTGGAATGGGAAGGAGTTGGATATCACATCTCATGCTATAGGGAGGGTCTCAGGATTGGAATGGGAAGGACTTAGATATCACATATCATGCTATAGGGAGGGTCTCAGTTTTGATATTAGAAGCATTGAGATATCTCATCTCATGCTATCGGAAGTGTCTCAGGATTGGAATGGGAAGGAGCTGGATATCACATCTCATGCTAAAGGAAGGGTCTCAGGTTTGGAACGGGAAGGATTTGGATATCACATCTCATGTTATAGGAAGGGTCTCAGGTTTGGTATAAGCATTGAGATATCACATCTCTGCTATCGGAAGTGTCTCAGGATTGGAATGGGAAGGAGTTGGATATCCCATCTCATGTTATAGGACGGGTCTCAGGTTTGTTATTAGAATCATTGAGATATCATATTGCATGCTGTAGGAAGGGTCTAAGGGTTGGAATGTGAAGGACTTGGATATCACATCTCATGCTATAGATAGGCTCTTAGGTTTGGAAAGGGAAGGAGTTGGATATCACATTTCATGTTAGAGGAAGGATCTCAGGTTTGGTATTAGAAGCATTGAGATATCACATCTCATGCTATAGGAATGGTCTCAGGATTGGAATGGGAAGCAGTTGGATATCACATCTCATGCTATAGGAAGGGTCTCAGGTTTGGTATAAGCATTGAGATATCACATCTCATGCTATAGGACGGGTCTCAGGATTGGAATGGAAGGAGTTGGATATCACATCTCATGTTATAGGAAGGATCTCAGGTTTGGTATTAGAAGCATTGAGACATCACATCTCATGCTATAGGAAGGGTCTCAGGGTTGGAATGGGAAGGAGTTGGATATCACATCTCATCCAATAGGAAGGGTCTCAGGTTTGGAATGGGAAGGAATTGGATATCACATCTCATGTTATAGGAAGGATCTCAGGTTTGGTATTAGAAGCATTGAGATATCACATCTCATGCTATAGGAAGGGCCTCAGGATTGGAATGTGAAGGATTTGGATATCACATCTCATGCTAAAGGAAGGGTCTCAGGTTTGGTAGAAGCATTGAGATATCACGTCACTGCTATCGGAAGGGTCTCAGGATTGGATTGGGAAGGAGTTGGATATCCCTTCTCATGCTATAGGAAGGGTCTCAGGTTTGAATGGCAAGGAGTTGGATATCACATCTCATGCCATAGGAAGGGTCTCAGGTTTGGTATAAGCATTGAGATATCACATCTCTGCTATCGGAAGGGTCTCAGGATTGGATTGGGAAGGAGTTGGATATCCCTTCTCATGCTATAGGAAGTGTCTCAGGTTGGAATGGGAAGGAGTTGGATATCACATCTCATGTTATAGGAAGGGTCTCAGGATTGGAATGGGAAGGATTTGGATATCACATCTCTTGCTATAGGAAGGGTCTCAGGATTGGAATGGGTAGGAGTTGGATATTACTTTCTTGCTATAGGAAGGGTCTCATGTTTGGAATGGGAAGGAGTTGGATATCACATATGCTTTAGTTAGTGTCTCAGGTTTGGAACGGGAAGGAGTTGGATATCACTTCTCATGTTATAGGAAGGGTCTCAGGTTTGGTATAAGCATTGAGATATCACATCTCTGCTATCGGAAGCGGCTCAGGATTGGAATGGGAAGGAGTTGGATATCCCATCTCATGTTATAGGAAGAGTCTCTGGTTTGGTATTAGAATCAGTGAGATATCACATCGCATGCTGTAGGAAGGGTCTAAGGATTGGAATGGGATGGACTTGGATATCACATCTCATGTTATAGGTAGGCTCTCAGGTTTGGTATAAGCATTGAGATATCACATCTCATGCTATAGGAAGGGTCTCAGAATTGGAATGGGAAGGAGTTGGATATCACATCTCAAGCTATAGGAAGGGTCTCAGGATTGGAATGGGAAGGACTTGGATATCACATCTCATGCTATAGGAAGGCTCTCAGGTTTGGAAGGGGAAAGAGTTGGATATCACATTTCATCTTAGAGGTAGGATCTCAGGTTTGGTATTAGAGGCATTGAGATATCACATCTCATGCTATCAGAAGGGTCTCAGGAATGGAATGGGAAGGAGTTGGATATCACATCTCATGCTAAAGGGAGGGTCTCAGGTTTGGAAGGGGAAGGATTTGGATATCACATCTCATGTTATAGGAAGGATCTCAGGTTTGGTATTAGAAGCATTGAGATATCACATCTCATGCTATCGGAAGGATCTCAGGTTTGGTATTAGAAGCATTGAGATATCACATCTCATGCTATCAGAAGAGTCTCAGGATTGGAATAGGAAGGAGTTGGATATCACATTTCATGCTAAAGGGAGGGTCTCAGGTTTGGAAGGGGAAGGATTTGGATATCACATCTCATGTTATCGGAAGGATCTCACATTTGGTATTAGAAGTATTGAGATATCATATCTCATGCTATAGGAAGGGTCTCAGGATTGGAATGGGAAGGAGTTGGATATCACATCTCATGCTATAGGGAGGGTCTCAGGATTGGAATGGGAAGGACTTAGATATCACATATCATGCTATAGGGAGGGTCTCAGTTTTGATATTAGAAGCATTGAGATATCACATCTCATGCTATCGGAAGTGTCTCAGGATTGGAATGGGAAGGAGCTGGATATCACATCTCATGCTAAAGGAAGGGTCTCAGGTTTGGAACGGGAAGGATTTGGATATCACATCTCATGTTATAGGAAGGGTCTCAGGTTTGGTATAAGCATTGAGATATCACATCTCTGCTATCGGAAGTGTCTCAGGATTGGAATGGGAAGGAGTTAGATATCCCATCTCATGTTATAGGACGGGTCTCAGGTTTGTTATTAGAATCATTGAGATATCATATTGCATGCTGTAGGAAGGGTCTAAGGGTTGGAATGTGAAGGACTTGGATATCACATCTCATGCTATAGATAGGCTCTTAGGTTTGGAAAGGGAAGGAGTTGGATATCACATTTCATGTTAGAGGAAGGATCTCAGGTTTGGTATTAGAAGCATTGAGATATCACATCTCCTGCTATAGGAAGGGTTTCAGGATTGGAATGGGAAGCAGTTGGATATCACATCTCATGCTATAGGAAGGGTCTCAGGTTTGGTATAAGCATTGAGATATCACATCTCATGCTATAGGACGGGTCTCAGGATTGGAATGGAAGGAGTTGGATATCACATCTCATGTTATAGGAAGGATCTCAGGTTTGGTATTAGAAGCATTGAGACATCACATCTCATGCTATAGGAAGGGTCTCAGGGTTGGAATGGGAAGGAGTTGGATATCACATCTCATCCAATAGGAAGGGTCTCAGGTTTGGAATGGGAAGGAGTTGGATATCCCTTCTCATGCTATAGGAAGGGTCTCAGGATTTGAATGGCAAGGAGTTGGATATCACATCTCATGCCATAGGAAGGGTCTCAGGTTTGGTATAAGCATTGAGATATCACATCTCTGCTATCGGAAGGGTCTCAGGATTGGATTGGGAAGGAGTTGGATATCCCTTCTCATGCTATAGGAAGTGTCTCAGGTTGGAATGGGAAGGAGTTGGATATCACATCTCATGTTATAGGAAGGGTCTCAGGATTGGAATGGGAAGGATTTGGATATCACATCTCTTGCTATAGGAAGGGTCTCAGGATTGGAATGGGTAGGAGTTGGATATTACTTTCTTGTTATAGGAAGGGTCTCATGTTTGGAATGGGAAGGAGTTGGATATCACATATGCTATAGTTAGTGTCTCAGGTTTGGAACGGGAAGGAGTTGGATATCACATCTCATGTTATAGGAAGGGTCTCAGGTTTGGTATAAGCATTGAGATATCACATCTCTGCTATCGGAAGCGGCTCAGGATTGGAATGGGAAGGAGTTGGATATTCCATCTCATGTTATAGGAAGAGTCTCTGGTTTGGTATTAGAATCATTGAGATATCACATCGCATGCTGTAGGAAGGGTCTAAGGATTGGAATGGGATGGATTTGGATATTACATCTCATGTTATAGGTAGGCTCTCAGGTTTGGTATAAGCATTGAGATATCACATCTCATGCTATAGGAAGGGTCTCAGGATTGGAATGGGAAGGAATTGGATATCACATCTCATGCTATAGGAAGGGTCTCAGATTTGGTATAAGCATTGAGATATCACATCTCATGCTAAAGGAAGGGTCTCAGGATTGGAATGGGAAGGAGTTGTATATGACATCTCAGGCCATAGGAAGGTTCTCAGGTTTGGTATAAGCATTGAGATATCACATCTCTGCTATCGGAAAGGTCTCAGGATTGGAATGGGAAGGAGTTGGATATCCCATCTCATGTTATAGGAAGGGTCTCAGGTTTGGTATTAGAAGCATAGAGATATCACATCTCATGCTATAGGAAGGGTCTCAGGATTGGAATGGGAAGGACTTGGATGTCACATCTCATGCTATAGGGAGGGTCTCAAGTTTGATATTAGAAGCATTGAGATAACAAATCTCATGATATCGGAAGGGTCTCAGGATTGGAATGGGAAGGAGTTGGATATCACATCTCATGATAAAGGAAGGGTCTAAGGTTTGGAAGGGGAAGGATTTGGATATCACATCTCATGTTATAGGAAGGGTCTCAGGATTGGAATGGGAAGGACTTGGATATCATATCTCATGCTATAGGACGGGTCTCAGGTTTGTTATTAGAATCATTGAGATATCATATTGCATGCTGTAGGAAGGGTCTAAGGGTTGGAATGTGAAGGACCTGGATATCACATCTCATGCTATAGAACGGCTCTCAGGTTTGGAAAGGGAAGGAGTTGGAAAACACATCTCATGTTATAGGATGGATCTCAGGTTTGGTATTAGAAGTATTGAGATATCACATCTCATGTTATCGGAAGGATCTCAGGTTTGGTATTAGAAGTATTGAGATATCACATCTCATGCTATAGGAAGGGTCTCAGGATTGGAATGGGAAGGAGTTGGATATCACATCTCATGCTAAAGGAAGGGTCTCAGGTTTGGTAGAAGCATTGAGATATCACATCTCATGCTATAGGAAGGGTCTCAGGATTGGAATGGGAAGGACTTAGATATCACATATGCTATAGGGAGGGTCTCAGTTTTGATATTAGAAGCATTGAGATATCACATCTCATGCTATCGGAAGTGTCTCAGGATTGGAATGGGAAGGAGCTGGATATCACATCTCATGCTAAAAGAAGGGTCTCAGGTTTGGAACGGGAAGGAGTTGGATATCACATCTCATGTTATAGGAAGGGTCTCAGGTTTGGTATAAACATTGAGATATCACATCTCTGCTATCGGAAGTGTCTCAGGAT
Source organism: Ambystoma mexicanum (assembly GCF_040938575.1). NCBI lineage: Eukaryota > Metazoa > Chordata > Amphibia > Caudata > Ambystomatidae > Ambystoma > Ambystoma mexicanum. The sequence continues at coordinate 348,915,376 of NC_090936.1, forward strand.
TGGAATGAGAAGGAGTTGTATATCCCATCTCATGTTATAGGACGGGTCTCAGGTTTGTTATTAGAATCATTGAGATATCATATTGCATGCTGTAGGAAGGGTCTAAGGGTTGGAATGTGAAGGACTTGGATATCACATCTCATGCTATAGATAGGCTCTTAGGTTTGGAAAGGGAAGGAGTTGGATCTCACATTTCATGTTAGAGGAAGGATCTCAGGTTTGGTATTAGAAGCATTGAGATATCACATCTCATGCTATAGGAAGGGTCTCAGGATTGGAATGGGAAGGAGTTGGATATCACATCTCATGCCATAGGAAGGGTCTCAGGTTTGGTATAAGCATTGAGATATCACATCTCTGCTATCGGAATGGTCTCAGGATTGGATTGGGAAGGAGTTGGATATCCCTTCTCATGCTATAGGAAGTGTCTCAGGTTGGAATGGGAAGGAGTTGGATATCACATCTCATGTTATAGGAAGGGTCTCAGGATTGGAATGGGAAGGATTTGGATATCACATCTCTTGCTATAGGAAGGGTCTCAGGATTGGAATGGGTAGGAGTTGGATATTACTTTCTTGCTATAGGAAGTGTCTCATGTTTGGAATGGGAAGGAGTTGGATATCACATATGCTATAGTTAGTGTCTCAGGTTTGGAACGGGAAGGAGTTGGATATCACATCTCATGTTATAGGAAGGGTCTCAGGTTTGGTATAAGCATTGAGATATCACATCTCTGCTATCGGAAGCGGCTCAGGATTGGAATGGGAAGGAGTTGGATATCCCATCTCATGTTATAGGAAGAGTCTCTGGTTTGGTATTAGAATCATTGAGATATCACATCGCATGCTGTAGGAAGGGTCTAAGGATTGGAATGGGATGGACTTGGATATCACATCTCATGTTATAGGTAGGCTCTCAGGTTTGGTATAAGCATTGAGATATCACATCTCATGCTATAGGAAGGGTCTCAGGATTGGAATGGGAAGGAGTTGGATATCACATCTCATGTTATAGGAAGGGTCTCAGGTTTGGTATTAGAAGCATAGAGATATCACATCTCATGCTATAGGAAGGGTCTCAGGATTGGAATGGGAAGGACTTGGATGTCACATCTCATGCTATAGGGAGGGTCTCAAGTTTGATATTAGAAGCATTGAGATAACAAATCTCTGCTATCGGAATGGTCTCAGGATTGGATTGGGAAGGAGTTGGATATCCCTTCTCATGCTATAGGAAGTGTCTCAGGTTGGAATGGGAAGGAGTTGGATATCACATCTCATGTTATAGGAAGGGTCTCAGGATTGGAATGGGAAGGATTTGGATATCACATCTCTTGCTATAGGAAGGGTCTCAGGATTGGAATGGGTAGGAGTTGGATATTACTTTCTTGCTATAGGAAGGGTCTCATGTTTGGAATGGGAAGGAGTTGGATATCACATATGCTATAGTTAGTGTCTCAGGTTTGGAACGGGAAGGAGTTGGATATCACATCTCATGTTATAGGAAGGGTCTCAGGTTTGGTATAAGCATTGAGATATCACATCTCTGCTATCGGAAGCGGCTCAGGATTGGAATGGGAAGGAGTTGGATATCCCATCTCATGTTATAGGAAGAGTCTCTCGTTTGGTATTAGAATCATTGAGATATCACATCGCATGCTGTAGGAAGGGTCTAAGGATTGGAATGGGATGGACTTGGATATCACATCTCATGTTATAGGTAGGCTCTCAGGTTTGGTATAAGCATTGAGATATCACATCTCATGCTATAGGAAGGGTCTCAGGATTGGAATGGGAAGGAGTTGGATATCACATCTCATGTTATAGGAAGGGTCTCAGGTTTGGTATTAGAAGCATAGAGATATCACATCTCATGCTATAGGAAGGGTCTCAGGATTGGAATGGGAAGGACTTGGATGTCACATCTCATGCTATAGGGAGGGTCTCAAGTTTGATATTAGAAGCATTGAGATAACAAATCTCATGATATCGGAAGGGTCTCAGGATTGGAATGGGAAGGAGTTGGATATCACATCTCATGATAAAGGAAGGGTCTAAGGTTTGGAAGGGGAAGGATTTGGATATCACATCTCATGTTATAGGACGGGTCTCAGGTTTAATATTAGAAGCATTGAGATATCAAGTCTCATGGTATAAGAAGGGTCTCAGAATTGGAATGGGAAGGAGTTGGATATCACACCTCAAGCTATAGGAAGGGTCTCAGGATTAGAATGGGAAGGAGTTTGATATCACATCTCATGCCATAGTATGGGTCTCAGGTTTGGTAGAAGCATTGGGATATAACATCTCATGCTATCGGAAGGGTATCAGTATTGGATTTGGAAGAAGTTGGATATCCCATCTCATGCTATAGGAAGGGTATCAGGTTGGAATGGGAAGGAGTTGGATATCACATTTCATGTTATAGGAAGGGTCTCAGGATTGGAATGGGAAGGACTTGGATATCATATCTCATGCTATAGGACGGGTCTCAGGTTTGTTATTAGAATCATTGAGATATCATATTGCATGCTGTAGGAAGGGTCTAAGGATTGGAATGGGAAGGACCTGGATATCACATCTCATGCTATAGAACGGCTCTCAGGTTTGGAAAGGGAAGGAGTTGGATAACACATCTCATGTTATAGGATGGATCTCAGGTTTGGTATTAGAAGTATTGAGATATCACATCTCATGTTATCGGAAGGATCTCAGGTTTGGTATTAGAAGTATTGAGATATCACATCTCATGCTATAGGAAGGGTCTCAGGATTGGAATGGGAAGGAGTTGGATATCACATCTCATGCTAAAGGAAGGGTCTCAGGTTTGGTAGAAGCATTGAGATATCACATCTCATGCTATAGGAAGGGTCTCAGGATTGGAATGGGAAGGACTTAGATATCACATATGCTATAGGGAGGGTCTCAGTTTTGATATTAGAAGCATTGAGATATCACATCTCATGCTATCGGAAGTGTCTCAGGATTGGAATGGGAAGGAGCTGGATATCACATATCATGCTAAAGGAAGGGTCTCAGGTTTGGAACGGGAAGGAGTTGGATATCACATCTCATGTTATAGGAAGGGTCTCAGGTTTGGTATAAACATTGAGATATCACATCTCTGCTATCGGAAGTGTCTCAGGATTGGAATGGGAAGGAGTTGTATATCCCATCTCATGTTATAGGACGGGTCTCAGGTTTGTTATTAGAATCATTGAGATATCATATTGCATGCTGTAGGAAGGGTCTAAGGGTTGGAATGTGAAGGACTTGGATATCACATCTCATGCTATAGATAGGCTCTTAGGTTTGGAAAGGGAAGGAGTTGGATCTCACATTTCATGTTAGAGGAAGGATCTCAGGTTTGGTATTAGAAGCATTGAGATATCACATCTCATGCTATAGGAAGGGTCTCAGGATTGGAATGGGAAGGAGTTGGATATCACATCTCATGCTTTAGGAAGGGTCTCAGGTTTGGTATAAGCATTGAGATATCACATCTCATGCTATAGGACGGGTCTCAGGATTGGAATGGAAGGAGTTGGATATCACATCTCATGTTATAGGAAGGATCTCAGGTTTGGTATTAGAAGCATTGAGACATCACATCTCATGCTATAGGAAGGGTCTCAGGGTTGGAATGGGAAGGAGTTGGATATCACATCTCATCCAATAGGAAGGGTCTCAGGTTTGGAATGGGAAGGAATTGGATATCACATCTCATGTTATAGGAAGGATCTCAGGTTTGGTATTAGAAGCATTGAGATATCAAATCTCATGCTATAGGAAGGGTCTCAGGATTGGAATGTGAAGGATTTGGATATCACATCCCATGCTAAAGGGAGGGTCTCAGGTTTGGAAGGGGAAGGATTTGGATATCACATCCCATGTTATCGGAAGGATCTCACGTTTGGTATTAGAAGTATTGAGATATCATATCTCATGCTATAGGAAGGGTCTCAGGATTGGAATGGGAAGGAGTTGGATATCACATCTCATGCTATAGGAAGTGTCTCAGGATTGTAATGGGAAGGACTTGGATATCACATCTCATGCTATAGGTAGGGTCTCAAGTTTGATATTAGAAGCATTGAGATATCACATCTCATGCTATAGGAAGGGTCTGAGGATTGGAATGGGAAGGAGTTGGATATCACATCTCATGCTATGGGAAGGGTCTCAGGTTTGGTATAAGCAGTGAGATACCACATCTCATGCTATAGGAAGTGTCTCAGGATTGGAATGGGAAGGAGTTGGATATCACATCTCATGTTATAGGAAGGATCTCAGGATTGGTATAAGCATTGAGATATCACATCTCTGCTATCGGAAGGGTCTCAGGATTGGAATGGGAAGGAGTTGGATATTCCCATCTCATGTTATAGGAAGGGTCTCAGGTTTGGTATTAGAAGCATTGAGATATCACATCTCATGCTATAGGAAGGGTCTCAGGATTGGAATGGGAAGGACTTGGATATCACATCTCATGCTATAGGGAGGGTCTCAAGTTTGATATTAGAAGCTTTGAGATATCACATCTCATGATATCGGAAGGGTCTCAGGATTGGAATGGGAAGGAGTTGGATATCACATCTCATGATAAAGGAAGGGTCTAAGGTTTGGAAGGGGAAGGATTTCGATATCACATCTCATGTTATATTACGGGTCTCACGTTTGGTATTAGAAGCATTGAGATATCAAGTCTCATAGTATAGGAAGGGTCTAAGAATTGGAATGGGAAGGAGTTGGATATCACATCTCAAGCTATAGGAAGGGTCTCAGGATTGGAATGGGAAGGACTTGGATATCACATCTCATGCTATAGGAAGGCTCTCAGGTTTGGAAGGGGAAAGAGTTGGATATCACATTTCATGTTAGAGGTAGGATCTCAGGTTTGGTATTAGAGGCATTGAGATATCACATCTCATGCTATCAGAAGGGTCTCAGGAATGGAATGGGAAGGAGTTGGATATCACATCTCATGCTAAAGGGAGGGTCTCAGGTTTGGAAGGGGAAGGATTTGGATATCACATCTCATGTTATAGGAAGGATCTCAGGTTTGGTATTAGAAGCATTGAGATATCACATCTCATGCTATCGGAAGGATCTCAGGTTTGGTATTAGAAGCATTGAGATATCACATCTCATGCTATCAGAAGAGTCTCAGGATTGGAATAGGAAGGAGTTGGATATCACATCTCATGCTAAAGGGAGGGTGTCAGGATTGGAAGGGGAAGGATTTGGATATCACATCTCATGTTATCGGAAGGATCTCACGTTTGGTATTAGAAGTATTGAGATATCATATCTCATGCTATAGGAAGGGTCTCAGGATTGGAATGGGAAGGAGTTGGATATCACATCTCATGCTTTAGGAAGGGTCTCAGGTTTGGTATAAGCATTGAGATATCACATCTCATGCTATAGGACGGGTCTCAGGATTGGAATGGAAGGAGTTGGATATCACATCTCATGTTATAGGAAGGATCTCAGGTTTGGTATTAGAAGCATTGAGACATCACATCTCATGCTATAGGAAGGGTCTCAGGGTTGGAATGGGAAGGAGTTGGATATCACATCTCATCCAATAGGAAGGGTCTCAGGTTTGGAATGGGAAGGAATTGGATATCACATCTCATGTTATAGGAAGGATCTCAGGTTTGGTATTAGAAGCATTGAGATATCAAATCTCATGCTATAGGAAGGGTCTCAGGATTGGAATGTGAAGGATTTGGATATCACATCCCATGCTAAAGGGAGGGTCTCAGGTTTGGAAGGGGAAGGATTTGGATATCACATCCCATGTTATCGGAAGGATCTCACGTTTGGTATTAGAAGTATTGAGATATCATATCTCATGCTATAGGAAGGGTCTCAGGATTGGAATGGGAAGGAGTTGGATATCACATCTCATGCTATAGGAAGTGTCTCAGGATTGTAATGGGAAGGACTTGGATATCACATCTCATGCTATAGGTAGGGTCTCAAGTTTGATATTAGAAGCATTGAGATATCACATCTCATGCTATAGGAAGGGTCTGAGGATTGGAATGGGAAGGAGTTGGATATCACATCTCATGCTATGGGAAGGGTCTCAGGTTTGGTATAAGCAGTGAGATACCACATCTCATGCTATAGGAAGTGTCTCAGGATTGGAATGGGAAGGAGTTGGATATCACATCTCATGTTATAGGAAGGATCTCAGGATTGGTATAAGCATTGAGATATCACATCTCTGCTATCGGAAGGGTCTCAGGATTGGAATGGGAAGGAGTTGGATATTCCCATCTCATGTTATAGGAAGGGTCTCAGGTTTGGTATTAGAAGCATTGAGATATCACATCTCATGCTATAGGAAGGGTCTCAGGATTGGAATGGGAAGGACTTGGATATCACATCTCATGCTATAGGGAGGGTCTCAAGTTTGATATTAGAAGCTTTGAGATATCACATCTCATGATATCGGAAGGGTCTCAGGATTGGAATGGGAAGGAGTTGGATATCACATCTCATGATAAAGGAAGGGTCTAAGGTTTGGAAGGGGAAGGATTTCGATATCACATCTCATGTTATATTACGGGTCTCACGTTTGGTATTAGAAGCATTGAGATATCAAGTCTCATAGTATAGGAAGGGTCTAAGAATTGGAATGGGAAGGAGTTGGATATCACATCTCAAGCTATAGGAAGGGTCTCAGGATTGGAATGGGAAGGACTTGGATATCACATCTCATGCTATAGGAAGGCTCTCAGGTTTGGAAGGGGAAAGAGTTGGATATCACATTTCATGTTAGAGGTAGGATCTCAGGTTTGGTATTAGAGGCATTGAGATATCACATCTCATGCTATCAGAAGGGTCTCAGGAATGGAATGGGAAGGAGTTGGATATCACATCTCATGCTAAAGGGAGGGTCTCAGGTTTGGAAGGGGAAGGATTTGGATATCACATCTCATGTTATAGGAAGGATCTCAGGTTTGGTATTAGAAGCATTGAGATATCACATCTCATGCTATCGGAAGGATCTCAGGTTTGGTATTAGAAGCATTGAGATATCACATCTCATGCTATCAGAAGAGTCTCAGGATTGGAATAGGAAGGAGTTGGATATCACATCTCATGCTAAAGGGAGGGTGTCAGGATTGGAAGGGGAAGGATTTGGATATCACATCTCATGTTATCGGAAGGATCTCACGTTTGGTATTAGAAGTATTGAGATATCATATCTCATGCTATAGGAAGGGTCTCAGGATTGGAATGGGAAGGAGTTGGATATCACATCTCATGCTATAGGTAGGGTCTCAGGATTGGAATGGGAAGGACTTAGATATCACATATCATGCTATAGGGAGGGTCTCAGTTTTGATATTAGAAGCATTGAGATATCACATCTCATGCTATAGGAAGTGTCTCAGGATTGGAATGGGAAGGTGCTGGATATAACATCTCATGCTAAAGGAAGGGTCTCAGGTTTGGAACGGGAAGGATTTGGATATCACATCTCATGCTATAGGAAGGGTCTCAGGTTTGGTATAAGCATTGAGATATCACATCTCTGCTATCGGAAGTGTCTCAGGATTGGAATGGGAAGGAGTTGGATATCCCATCTCATGTTATAGGACGGGTCTCAGGTTTGTTATTAGAATCATTGAGATATCATATTGCATGCTGTAGGAAGGGTCTCAGGATTGGAATGTGAAGGATTTGGATATCACATCTCATGCTAAAGGAAGGGTCTCAGGTTTGGTAGAAGCATTGAGATATCACGTCTCTGCTATCGGAAGGGTCTCAGGATTGGATTGGGAAGGAGTTGGATATCCCTTCTCATGCTATAGGAAGGGTCTCAGGATTTGAATGGCAAGGAGTTGGATATCACATCTCATGCCATAGGAAGGGTCTCAGGTTTGGTATAAGCATTGAGATATCACATCTCTGCTATCGGAAGGGTCTCAGGATTGGAATGGGAAGGAGTTGGATATTCCCATCTCATGTTATAGGAAGGGTCTCAGGTTTGGTATTAGAAGCATTGAGATATCACATCTCATGCTTTAGGAAGGGTCTCAGGATTGGAATGGGAAGGACTTGGATATCACATCTCATGCTACAGGGAGGGTCTCAAGTTTGATATTAGAAGCTTTGAGATATCACATCTCATGATATCGGAAGCGTCTCAGGATTGGAATGGGAAGGAGTTGGATATCACATCTCATGATAAAGGAAGGGTCTAAGGTTTGGAAGGGGAAGGATTTGGATATCACATCTCATGTTATGTTACGGGTCTCAGGTTTGGTATTAGAAGCATTGAGATATCAAGTCTCAGAGTATAGGAAGGGTCTCAGAATTGGAATGGGAAGGAGTTGGATATCACATCTCAAGCTATAGGAAGGGTCTCAGGATTGGAATGGGAAGGACTTGGATATCACATCTCATGCTATAGGAAGGCTCTCAGGTTTGGAAGGGGAAAGAGTTGGATATCACATTTCATGTTAGAGGTAGGATCTCAGGTTTGGTATTAGAGGCATTGAGATATCACATCTCATGCTATCAGAAGGGTCTCAGGAATGGAATGGGAAGGAGTTGGATATCACATCTCATGCTAAAGGGAGGGTCTCAGGTTTGGAAGGGGAAGGATTTGGATATCACATCTCATGTTATAGGAAGGATATCAGGTTTGGTATTAGAAGCATTGAGATATCACATCTCATGCTATCGGAAGGATCTCAGGTTTGGTATTAGAAGCATTGAGATATCACATCTCATGCTATCAGAAGGGTCTCAGGATTGGAATGGGAAGGAGTTGGATATCCCATCTCATGTTATAGTAAGAGTCTCTGGTTTGGTATTAGAATCATTGAGATATCACATCGCATGCTGTAGGAAGGGTCTAAGGATTGGAATGGGATGGACTTGGATATCACATCTCATGCTATAGGTAGACTCTTCCTATAACATGAGATGGGATATCCAACTCCTTCCCATTCCAATCCTGAGCCGCTTCCGATAGCAGAGATGTGATATCTCAATGCTTATACCAAACCTGAGACCCTTCCTATAACATGAGATGTGATATCCAACTCCTTCCCTTTCCAAACCTGAGACACTAACTATAGCATATGTGATATCCAACTCCTTCCCATTCCAAACATGAGACCCTTCCTATAGCAAGAAAGTAATATCCAACTCCTACCCATTCCAATCCTGAGACCCTTCCTATAGCAAGAGATGTGATATCCAAATCCTTCCCATTCCAATCCTGAGACCCTTCCTATAACATGAGATGTGATATCCAACTCCTTGCCATTCCAACCTGAGACACATCCTATAGCATGAGAAGGGATATCCAACTCCTTCCCAATCCAATCCTGAGACCCTTCCGATAGCAGAGATGTGATATCTCAATGCTTATACCAAACCTGAGACCCTTCCTATGGCATGAGATGTGATATCCAACTCCTTGCCATTCAAATCCTGAGACCCTTCCTATAGCATGAGATGTGATATCTCTATGCTTCTAATACCAAACCTGAGACCCTTCCTATAACATGAGATGGGATATCCAACTCCTTCCCATTCCAATCCTGAGACCCTTCCGATAGCAGAGATGTGATATCTCAATGCTTATACCAAACCTGAGAACCTTCCTATGGCCTGAGATGTCATATACAACTCCTTCCCATTCCAATCCTGAGACCCTTCCTTTAGCATGAGATGTGATATCTCAATGCTTATACCAAATCTGAGACCCTTCCTATAGCATGAGATGTGATATCCAATTCCTTCCCATTCCAATCCTGAGACCCTTCCTATAGCATGAGATGTGATATCTCAATGCTTATACCAAACCTGAGAGCCTACCTATAGCATGAGATGTGATATCCAAGTCCATCCCATTCCAATCCTTAGACCCTTCCTACAGCATGCGATGTGATATCTCAATGATTCTAATACCAAACCAGAGACTCTTCCTATAACATGAGATGGGATATCCAACTCCTTCCCATTCCAATCCTGAGCCGCTTCCGATAGCAGAGATGTGATATCTCAATGCTTATAACAAACCTGAGACCCTACCTATAACATGCGATGTGATATCCAACTCCTTCCCGTTCCAAACCTGAGACACTAACTATAGCATATGTGATATCCAACTCCTTCCCATTCCAAACATGAGACCCTTCCTATAGCAAGAAAGTAATATCCAACTCCTACCCATTCCAATCCTGAGACCCTTCCTATAGCAAGAGATGTGATATCCAAATCCTTCCCATTCCAATCCTGAGACCCTTCCTATAACATGAGATGTGATATCCAACTCCTTCCCATTCCAACCTGAGACACTTCCTATAGCATGAGAAGGGATATCCAACTCCTTCCCAATCCAATCCTGAGACCCTTCCGATAGCAGAGATGTGATATCTCAATGCTTATACCAAACCTGAGACCCTTCCTATGGCATGAGATGTGATATCCAACTCCTTCCCAATCCAATCCTGAGATCCTTCCGATAGCAGAGACGTGATATCTCAATGCTTCTACCAAACCTGAGACCCTTCCTTTAGCAAGAGATGTGATATCCAAATCCTTCACATTCCAATCCTGAGACCCTTCCTATAGCATGAGATGTGATATCTCAATGCTTCTAATACCAAACCTGAGATCCTTCCTATAACATGAGATGTGATATCCAATTCCTTCCCATTCCAAACCTGAGACCCTTCCTATTGGATGAGATGTGATATCCAACTCCTTCCCAGTCCAACCCTGAGACCCTTCCTATAGCATGAGATGTGATGTCTCAATGCTTATAATACCAAACCTGAGATCCTTCCTATAACATGAGATGTGATATCCAACTCCTTCCATTCCAATCCTGAGACCCGTCCTATAGCATGAGATGTGATATCTCAATGCTTATACCAAACCTGAGACCCTTCCTATAGCATGAGATGTGATATCCAACTGCTTCCCATTCCAATCCTGAGACCCTTCCTATAGCATGAGATGTGATATCTCAATGCTTCTAATACCAAACCTGAGATCCTTCCTCTAACATGAAATGTGATATCCAACTCCTTCCCTTTCCAAACCTAAGAGCCTATCTATAGCATGAGATGTGATATCCAAGTCCTTCCCATTCCAACCCTTAGACCCTTCCAACAGCATGCAATATGATATCTCAATGATTCTAATAACAAACCTGAGACCCGTCCTATAACATGAGATGGGATATCCAACTCCTTCCCGTTCCAAACCTGAGACACTAACTATAGCATATGTGATATCCAACTCCTTCCCATTCCAAACATGAGACCCTTCCTATAGCAAGAAAGTAATATCCAACTCCTACCCATTCCAATCCTGAGACCCTTCCTATAGCAAGAGATGTGATATCCAAATCCTTCCCATTCCAATCCTGAGACCCTTCCTATAACATGAGATGTGATATCCAACTCCTTGCCATTCCAACCTGAGACACTTCCTATAGCATGAGAAGGGATATCCAACTCCTTCCCAATCCAATCCTGAGACCCTTCCGATAGCAGAGATGTGATATCTCAATGCATATACCAAACCTGAGACCCTTCCTATGGCATGAGATGTGATATCCAACTCCTTGCCATTCAAATCCTGAGACCTTTCCTATAGCATGAGATGTGATATCTCTATGCTTCTAATACCAAACCTGAGACCCTTCTTATAACATGAGATGGGATATCCAACTCCTTCCCATTCCAATCCTGAGACCCTTCCGATAGCAGAGATGTGATATCTCAATGCTTATACCAAACCTGAGAACCTTCCTATGGCCTGAGATGTCATATACAACTCCTTCCCATTCCAATCCTGAGACCCTTCCTTTAGCATGAGATGTGATATCTCAATGCTTATACCAAATCTGAGACCCTTCCTATAGCATGAGATGTGATATCCAATTCCTTCCCATTCCAATCCTGAGACCCTTCCTATAGCATGAGATGTGATATCTCAATGCTTATACCAAACCTGAGAGCCTACCTATAACATGAGATGTGATATCCAAGTCCATCCCATTCCAATCCTTAGACCCTTCCTACAGCATGCGATGTGATATCTCAATGATTCTAATACCAAACCAGAGACTCTTCCTATAACATGAGATAGGATATCCAACTCCTTCCCATTCCAATCCTGAGCCGCTTCCGATAGCAGAGATGTGATATCTCAATGCTTATACCAAACCTGAGACCCTTCCTATAACATGAGATGTGATATCCAACTCCTTCCCGTTCCAAACCTGAGACACTAACTATAGCATATGTGATATCCAACTCCTTCCCATTCCAAACATGAGACCCTTCCTATAGCAAGAGATGTGATATCCAAATCCTTCCCATTCCAATCCTGAGACCCTTCCTATAACATGAGATGTGATATCCAACTCCTTCCCATTCCAACCTGAGACACTTCCTATAGCATGAGAAGGGATATCCAACTCCTTCCCAATCCAATCCTGAGACCCTTCCGATAGCAGCGACGTGATATCTCAATGCTTCTACCAAACCTGAGACCCTTCCTTTAGCATGAGATGTGATATCCAAATCCTTCACATTCCAATCCTGAGACCCTTCCTATAGCATGAGATGTGATATCTCAATGCTTCTAATACCAAACCTGAGATCCTTCCTATTACATGAGATGTGATATCCAATTCCTTCCCATTCCAAACCTGAGACCCTTCCTATTGGATGAGATGTGATATCCAACTCCTTCCCATTCCAACCCTGAGACCCTTCCTATAGCATGAGATGTGATGTCTCAATGCTTCTAATACCAAACCTGAGATCCTTCCTATAACATGAGATGTGATATCCAGCTCCTTCCATTCCAATCCTGAGACCCGTCCTATAGCATGAGATGTGATATCTCAATGCTTATACCAAACCTGAGACCCTTCCTATAGCATGAAATGTGATATCCAACTGCTTCCCATTCCAATCCTGAGACCCTTCCTATAGCATGAGATGTGATATCTCAATGCTTCTAATACCAAACCTGAGATCCTTCCTCTAACATGAAATGTGATATCCAACTCCTTCCCTTTCCAAACCTAAGAGCCTATCTATAGCATGAGATGTGATATCCAAGTCCTTCCCATTCCAACCCTTAGACCCTTCCAACAGCATGCAATATGATATCTCAATGATTCTAATAACAAACCTGAGACCCGTCCTATAACATGAGATGGGATATCCAACTCCTTCCCATTCCAATCCTGAGACACTTCCGATAGCAGAGATGTGATATCTCAATGCTTATACCAAACCTGAGACCCTTCCTATAACATGAGATGTGATATCCAAATCCTTCCCGTTCCAAACCTGAGACCCTTCCTTTAGCATGAGATGTGATATCCAGCTCCTTCCCATTCCAATCCTGAGACACTTCCGATAGCATGAGATGTGATATCTCAATGCTTCTAATATCAAAACTGAGACCCTCCCTATAGCATGATATGTGATATCTAAGTCCTTCCCATTCCAATCCTGAGACCCTCCCTATAGCATGAGATGTGATATCCAACTCCTTCCCATTCCAATCCTGAGACCCTTCCTATAGCATGAGATATGATATCTCAATACTTCTAATACCAAACGTGAGATCCTTCCGATAACATGAGATGTGATATCCAAATCCTTCCCCTTCCAAACCTGAGACCCTCCCTTTAGCATGAAATGTGATATCCAACTCCTTCCTATTCCAATCCTGAGACTCTTCTGATAGCATGAGATGTGATATCTCAATGCTTCTAATACCAAACCTGAGATCCTTCCGATAGCATGAGATGTGATATCTCAATGCTTCTAATACCAAACCTGAGATCCTTCCTATAACATGAGATGTGATATCCAAATCCTTCCCCTTCCAAACCTGAGACCCTCCCTTTAGCATGAGATGTGATATCCAACTCCTTCCCATTCCATTCCTGAATCCCTTCTGATAGCATGAGATGTGATATCTCAATGCCTCTAATACCAAACCTGAGATCCTACCTCTAACATGAAATGTGATATCCAACTCTTTCCCCTTCCAAACCTGAGAGCCTTCCTATAGCATGAGATGTGATATCCAAGTCCTTCCCATTCCAATCCTGAGACCCTTCCTATAGCTTGAGATGTGATATCCAACTCCTTCCCATTCCAATTCTGAGACCCTTCCTATAGCATGAGATGTGATATCTCAATGCTTATACCAAACCTGAGAGCCTACCTATAACATAAGATGTGATATCCAAGTCCATCCCATTCCAATCCTTAGACCCTTCCTACAGCATGCGATGTGATATCTCAATGATTCTAATACCAAACCAGAGACTCTTCCTATAACATGAGATGGGATATCCAACTCCTTCCCATTCCAATCCTGAGCCGCTTCCGATAGCAGAGATGTGATATCTCAATGCTTATACCAAACCTGAGACCCTTCCTATAACATGAGATGTGATATCCAACTCCTTCCCGTTCCAAACCTGAGACACTAACTAAAGCATATGTGATATCCAACTCCTTCCCATTCCAAACATGAGACCCTTCCTATAGCAAGAAAGTAATATCCAACTCCTTCCCAATCCAATCCTGAGACCCTTCCGATAGCAGAGATGTGATATCTAAATGCTTATACCAAACCTGAGACCCTTCCTATGGCATGAGATGTGATATCCAACTCCTTGCCATTCAAATCCTGAGACCCTTCCTATAGCATGAGAAGGGATATCCAACTCCTTCCCAATCCAATCCTGAGACCCTTCCGATAGCAGCGACGTGATATCTCAATGCTTCTACCAAACCTGAGACCCTTCCTTTAGCATGAGATGTGATATCCAAATCCTTCACATTCCAATCCTGAGACCCTTCCTATAGCATGAGATGTGATATCTCAATGCTTCTAATACCAAACCTGAGATCCTTCCTATAACATGAGATGTGATATCCAATTCCTTCCCATTCCAAACCTGAGACCCTTCCTATTGGATGAGATGTGATATCCAACTTCTTCCCATTCCAACCCTGAGACCCTTCCTATAGCATGAGATGTGATGTCTCAATGCTTCTAATACCAAACCTGAGATCCTTCCTAAAACATGAGATGTGATATCCAACTCCTTCCATTCCAATCCTGAGACCCGTCCTATAGCATGAGATGTGATATCTCAATGCTTATACCAAACCTGAGACCCTTCCTATAGCATGAAATGTGATATCCAACTGCTTCCCATTCCAATCCTGAGACCCTTCCTATAGCATGAGATGTGATATCTCAATGCTTCTAATACCAAACCTGAGATCCTTCCTCTAACATGAAATGTGATATCCAACTCCTTCCCTTTCCAAACCTAAGAGTCTATCTATAGCATGAGATGTGATATCCAAGTCCTTCACATTCCAACCCTTAGACCCTTCCTACAGCATGCAATATGATATCTCAATGATTCTAATAACAAACCTGAGACCCGTCCTATAACATGAGATGGGATATCCAACTCCTTCCCATTCCAATCCTGAGACACTTCCGATAGCAGAGATGTGATATCTCATTGCTTATACCAAACCTGAGACCCTTCCTATAACATGAGATGTGATATCCAAATCCTTCCCGTTCCAAACCTGAGACCCTTCCTTTAGCATGAGATGTGATATCCAGCTCCTTCCCATTCCAATCCTGAGACAATTCCGATAGCATGAGATGTGATATCTCAATGCTTCTAATATCAAAACTGAGACCCTCCCTATAGCATGATATGTGATATCTAAGTCCTTCCCATTCCAATCCTGAGACCCTCCCTATAGCATGTGATGTGATATCCAACTCCTTCCCATTCCAATCCTGACACCCTTCCTATAGCATGAGATATGATATCTCAATACTTCTAATACCAAACGTGAGATCCTTCCGATAACATGAGATGTGATATCCAAATCCTTCCCCTTCCAAACCTGAGACCCTCCCTTTAGCATGAGATGTGATATCCAACTCCTTCCTATTCCAATCCTGAGACTCTTCTGATAGCATGAGATGTGATATCTCAATGCTTCTAATACCAAACCTGAGATCCTTCCGATAGCATGAGATGTGATATCTCAATGCTTCTAATACCAAACCTGAGATCCTTCCTATAACATGAGATGTGGTATCCAAATCCTTCCCCTTCCAAACCTGAGACCCATCCTATAGCTTGAGATGTGATATCCAACTCCTTCCCATTCCAATTCTGAGACCCTTCCTATACTATGAGACTTGATATCTCAATGCTTCTAATACCAAACCTGAGACCCGTAATATAACATGAGATGTGATATCCAAATCCTTCCCCTTCCAAACCTTAGACCCTTCCTTTATCATGAGATGTGATATCCAACTCCTTCCCATTCCAATCCTGAGACCCTTCCGATATCATGAGATGTGATATCTCAAAGCTTCTAATATCAAACTTGAGACCCTCCCTATAGCATGAGATGTGATATCCAAGTCCTTCCCATTCCAATCCTGAGACCCTTCCTATAGCATGAGATGTGATATCTCAATGCTTCTAATACCAAACCTGAGACCCTTCCTATAACATGAGATGGGAATATCCAACTCCTTCCCATTCCAATCCTGAGACCCTTTCGATAGCAGAGATGTGATATCTCAATGCTTATACCAAACCTGAGATCCTTCCTATAACATGAGATGTGATATCCAACTCCTTCCCATTCCAATCCTGAGACACTTCCTATAGCATGAGATGTGATATCTCACTGCTTATACCAAACCTGAGACCCTTCCCATAGCAGGAGATGTGATATCCAACTCCTTCCCATTCCAATCCTCAGACCCTTCCTATAGCATGAGATGTGATATCTCAATGCTTCTAATGTCAAACTTGAGACCCTACCTATAGCATGAGATGTGATATCCAAGTCCTTCCCATTCCAATCCTGAGACACTTCCGATAGCAGAGATGTGATATCTCAATGCTTATACCAAACCTGAGACCCTTCCTATAACATGAGATGTGATATCCAAAACCTTCCCGTTCCAAACCTGAGACCCTTCCTTTAGCATGAGATGTGATATCCAGCTCCTTCCCATTCCAATCCTGAGACACTTCCGATAGCATGAGATGTGATATCTCAATGCTTCTAATATCAAAACTGAGACCCTCCCTATAGCATGATATGTGATATCTAAGTCCTTCCCATTCCAATCCTGAGACCCTACCTATAGCATGAGATGTGATATCCAACTCCTTCCCATTCCAATCCTGAGACCCTTCCTATAGCATGAGATATGATATCTCAATACTTCTAATACCAAACGTGAGATCCTTCCGATAACATGAGATGTGATATCCAAATCCTTCCCCTTCCAAACCTGAGACCCTCCCTTTAGCATGAAATGTGATATCCAACTCCTTCCTATTCCAATCCTGAGACTCTTCTGATAGCATGAGATGTGATATCTCAATGCTTCTAATACCAAACCTGAGATCCTTCCGATAGCATGAGATGTGATATCTCAATGCTTCTAATACCAAACCTGAGATCCTTCCTATAACATGAGATGTGATATCCAAATCCTTCCCCTTCCAAACCTGAGACCCTCCCTTTAGCATGAGATGTGATATCCAACTCCTTCCCATTCCATTCCTGAGACCCTTCTGATAGCATGAGATGTGATATCTCAATGCCTCTAATACCAAACCTGAGATCCTACCTCTAACATGAAATGTGATATCCAACTCTTTCCCCTTCCAAACCTGAGAGCCGTCCTATAGCATGAGATGTGATATCCAAGTCCTTCCCATTCCAATCCTGAGACCCTTCCTATAGCTTGAGATGTGATATCCAACTCCTTCCCATTCCAATTCTGAGACCCTTCCTATAGCATGAGATGTGATATCTCAATGCTTATACCAAACCTGAGAGCCTACCTATAACATAAGATGTGATATCCAAGTCCATCCCATTCCAATCCTTAGACCCTTCCTACAGCATGCGATGTGATATCTCAATGATTCTAATACCAAACCAGAGACTCTTCCTATAACATGAGATGGGATATCCAACTCCTTCCCATTCCAATCCTGAGCCGCTTCCGATAGCAGAGATGTGATATCTCAATTCTTATACCAAACCTGAGACCCTTCCTATAACATGAGATGTGATATCCAACTCCTTCCCGTTCCAAACCTGAGACACTAACTAAAGCATATGTGATATCCAACTCCTTCCCATTCCAAACATGAGACCCTTCCTATAGCAAGAAAGTAATATCCAACTCCTACCCATTCCAATCCTGAGACCCTTCCTATAGCAAGAGATGTGATATCCAAATCCTTCCCATTCCAATCCTGAGACCCTTCCTATAACATGAGATGTGATATCCAACTCCTTCCCATTCCAACCTGAGACACTTCCTAT
Organism: Ambystoma mexicanum; assembly: GCF_040938575.1. Taxonomy (NCBI): domain Eukaryota; kingdom Metazoa; phylum Chordata; class Amphibia; order Caudata; family Ambystomatidae; genus Ambystoma; species Ambystoma mexicanum. The sequence continues at coordinate 348,933,815 of NC_090936.1, forward strand.
AGCATGAGAAGGGATATCCAACTCCTTCCCAATCCAATCCTGAGACCCTTCCGATAGCAGAGATGTGATATCTCAATGCTTATACCAAACCTGAGACCCTTCCTATGGCATGAGATGTGATATCCAACTCCTTGCCATTCAAATCCTGAGACCCTTCCTATAGCATGAGAAGGGATATCCAACTCCTTCCCAATCCAATCCTGAGACCCTTCCGATAGCAGCGACGTGATATCTCAATGCTTCTACCAAACCTGAGACCCTTCCTTTAGCATGAGATGTGATATCCAAATCTTTCACATTCCAATCCTGAGACCCTTCCTATAGCATGAGATGTGATATCTCAATGCTTCTAATACCAAACCTGAGATCCTTCCTATAACATGAGATGTGATATCCAATTCCTTCCCATTCCAAACCTGAGACCCTTCCTATTGGATGAGATGTGATATCCAACTTCTTCCCATTCCAACCCTGAGACCCTTCCTATAGCATGAGATGTGATGTCTCAATGCTTCTAATACCAAACCTGAGATCCTTCCTATAACATGAGATGTGATATCCAACTCCTTCCATTCCAATCCTGAGACCCGTCCTATAGCATGAGATGTGATATCTCAATGCTTATACCAAACCTGAGACCCTTCCTATAGCATGAGATGTGATATCCAACTGCTTCCCATTCCAATCCTGAGACCCTTCCTATAGCATGAGATGTGATATCTCAATGCTTCTAATACCAAACCTGAGATCCTTCCTCTAACATGAAATGTGATATCCAACTCCTTACCTTTCCAAACCTAAGAGCCTATCTATAGCATGAGATGTGATATCCAAGTCCTTCACATTCCAACCCTTAGACCCTTCCTACAGCATGCAATATGATATCTCAATGATTCTAATAACAAACCTGAGACCCGTCCTATAACATGAGATGGGATATCCAACTCCTTCCCATTCCAATCCTGAGACACTTCCGATAGCAGAGATGTGATATCTCATTGCTTATACCAAACCTGAGACCCTTCCTATAGCATGAGATGTGATATCCAAATCCTTCCCGTTCCAAACCTGAGACCCTTCCTTTAGCATGAGATGTGATAGCCAGCTCCTTCCCATTCCAATCCTGAGACACTTCTGATAGCATGAGATGTGATATCTCAATGCTTCTAATATCAAAACTGAGACCCTCCCTATAGCATGATATGTGATATCTAAGTCCTTCCCATTCCAATCCTGAGACCCTCCCTATAGCATGTGATGTGATATCCAACTCCTTCCCATTCCAATCCTGAGACCCTTCCTATAGCATGAGATATGATATCTCAATACTTCTAATACCAAACGTGAGATCCTTCCGATAACATGAGATGTGATATCCAAATCCTTCCCCTTCCAAACCTGAGACCCTCCCTTTAGCATGAGATGTGATATCCAACTCCTTCCTATTCCAATCCTGAGACTCTTCTGATAGCATGAGATGTGATATCTCAATGCTTCTAATACCAAACCTGAGATCCTTCCGATAGCATGAGATGTGATATCTCAATGCTTCTAATACCAAACCTGAGATCCTTCCTATAAAATGAGATGTGATATCCAAATCCTTCCCCTTCGAAACCTGAGACCCTCCCTTTAGCATGAGATGTGATATCCAACTCCTTCCCATTCCATTCCTGAGACCCTTCTGATAGCATGAGATGTGATATCTCAATGCCTCTAATACCAAACCTGAGATCCTACCTCTAACATGAAATGTGATATCCAACTCTTTCCCCTTCCAAACCTGAGAGCCTTCCTATAGCTTGAGATGTGATATCCAAGTCATTCCCATTCCAATCCTGAGACCGTTCCTATAGCTTGAGATGTGATATCCAACTCCTTCCCATTCCAATTCTGAGACCCTTCCTATACTATGAGACTTGATATCTCAATGCTTCTAATACCAAACCTGAGACCCGTAATATAACATGAGATGTGATATCCAAATCCTTCCCCTTCCAAACCTTAGACCCTTCCTTTATCATGAGATGTGATATCCAACTCCTTCCCATTCCAATCCTGAGACACTTCCTATAGCATGAGATGTGATGTCTCAATGCTTCTAATACCAAACCTGAGATCCTTCCTATAACATGAGATGTGATATCCAACTCCTTCCATTCCAATCCTGAGACCCTTCCTATAGCATGAGATGTGATATCTCAATGCTTATACCAAACCTGAGACCCTTCCTATAGCATGAGATGTGATATCCAACTCCTTCCCCTTCCAATCCTGAGACCCTTCCTATAGCCTGAGATGTGATATCTCAATGCCTCTAATACCAAACCTGAGATCCTTCCTCTAACATGAAATGTGATATCCAACTCCTTCACTTTCCAAACCTGAGAGCCTATCTATAGCATGAGAAGTGATATCCAAGTCCTTCCCATTCCAATCCTTAGACCCTTCCTAAAGCATGCAATATGATATCTCAATGATTCTAATAAAAAACCTGAGACCCGTCCTATAACATGAGATGGGATATCCAACTCCTCCCCATTCCAATCCTGAGACACTTCCGATAGCAGAGATGTGATATCTCAATGTTTATACCAAACCTGAGACCCTTCCTATAAAATGAGATGTGATATCCAGCTCCTTCCCATTCCAATCCTGAGACACTTCCGATAGCATGAGATGTGATATCTCAATGCTTCTAATATCAAAACTGAGACCCTCCCTATAGCATGATATGTGATATCTAAGTCCTTCCCATTCCAATCCTGAGACCCTTCCTATAGCATGAGATGTGATATCTCAATGCTTCTACCAAACCTGAGACCCTTCCTTTAGCATGAGGTGTGATATCCAACTCCTTCCCATTCCAATCCTGAGACCCTTCCTATAGCATGAGATGTGATATCTCAATAATTCTAATACCAAACCTGAGATCCTTCCGATAACATGAGATGTGATATCTCAATACTTCTAATACCAAACCTGAGATCCATCCTATAACATGAGATGTGATATCCAAATCCTTCCCCTTCCAAACCTGAGACCCTCCCTTTAGCATGAGATGTGATATCCAACTCCTTCCCATTCCAATCCTGAGACCCTTCTGATAGCATAAGATATGATATCTCAATGCTTCTATACCAAACCTGAGATCCTTCCGATAGCATGAGATGTGATATCTCAATACTTCTAATACCAAACCTGAGATCCTTCCTATAACATGAGATGTGATATCCAAATCCTTATCTTCCAAACCTGAGACCCTCCCTTTACCATGAGATGTGATATCCAACTCCTTCCCATTCCAATCCTGAGACTCTTCTGACAGCATAAGATATGATATCTCAATGCTTCTATACCAAACCTGAGATCCTTCTGATAGCATGAGATGTGATATCTCAATACTTCTAATACCAAACCTGAGATCCTAACTCTAACATGAAATGTGATATCCAACTCTTTCCCCTTGCAAACCTGAGAGCCTTCCTATAGCATGAGATGTGATATCCAAGTCCTTCCCATTCCAATCCTGAGACCCTTCCTATAACATGAGATGTGATATCCAACTCCTTCCCATTCCAACCTGAGACCCTTCCTATAGCATGAGATGGGATATCAAACTCCTTCCAAATCCAATCCCGATACCCTTCCGATAGCATGAGATGTGATATCCCAATGCTTCTACCAAACCTGAGACCCATATTATGGCATGAGATGTGATATCAAACTCCTTCCCATTCTAATCCTGAGACCCTTCCTATAGCTTGAAATGTGATATCCAACTCCTTCCCATTCCAATTCTGAGACCCTTCCTATACCATGAGACTTGATATCTCAATGCTTCTAATAGCAAACCTGAGACCCGTCCTATAACATGAGATGTGATATCCAAATACTTCCCCTTCCAAACCTTAGACCCTTCCTTTATCATGAGATGTGATCTCCAACTCCTTCCCATTCCAATCTTGAGACCCTTCCGATATCATGAAATGTGATATCTCAATGCTTCTAATATCAAACTTGAGACCCTCCCTATAGCATGAGATGTGATATCCAAGTCCTTCCCATTCCAATCCTGAGACCCTTCCTATAGCATGAGATGTGATATCTCAATGCTTCTAATACCAAACCTGAGACCCTTCCTATAACATGAGATGGGAATATCCAACTCCTTCCCATTCCAATCCTGAGACCCTTCCTATAGCATGAGATGTGATATCTCAATGCTTCTAATATCAAACTTGAGACCCTCCCTATAGCATGAGATGTGATACCCAAGTCCTTCCCATTCCAATCCTGAGACACTTCCTATAGCATGAGATGTGATATCTCAATGCTTCTAATACCAAACCTGAGACTCTTCCTATAACATGAGATGGGATATCCAACTCCTTCCCATTCCAATCCTGAGACCCTTTCGATAGCAGAGATGTGATATCTCGATGTTTATACCAAACCTGAGACCCTCCCTACGGCATGAGATGTCATATACAACTCCTTCCCATTCAATCCTGAGACCCTTACTATAGCATGAGATGTGATATCCAACTCCTTCCCATTCCAATCCTGAGACCCTTCCTATAGCATGAGATGTGATGTCTCAATGCTTCTAATACCAAACCTGAGATCCTTCCTATAACATGAGATGTGATATCCAACTCCTTCCATTCCAATCCTTAGACCCTTCCTACAGCATGCAATATGATATCTCAATGATTTTAATAAAAAACCTGAGACCCGTCCTATAACATGAGATGGGATATCCAACTCCTTCCCATTCCAATCCTGAGACACTTCCGATAGCAGATATGTGATATCTCAATGTTTATACCAAACCTGAGACCCTTCCTATAACATGAGATGTGATATCCAACTCCTTCCCGTTCCAAACCTGAGACCCTTCCTTTAGCATGAGATGTGATATCCAGCTCCTTCCCATTCCAATCCTGAGACACTTCCGATAGCATGAGATGTGATATCTCAATGCTTCTAATATCAAAACTGAGACCCTCCCTATAGCATATGTGATATCTAAGTCCTTCCCATTCCAATCCTGAGACCCTTCCTATAGCATGAGATGTGATATCTCAATGCTTATCCTTGATTCCTGTAGTAAATTGATTTCCTTTGCAGGCGAATGCCTTGTCTGCATGCATTCTCTCCTGGCCATTCGCTCACCGTGGCTATTTGCCTACCCCCTTCCTCTCTCAGTGGATGGACTTCTCCATCCTAGCCTCCTACCACTCAACTCCGCCTACTTGGAGAATTCAACATGAACCTGTATGCTTCCTGACCTGGACTTTTACGAGATCTGCAACTCTTCATGTCGCTGGCCCTACACACTGCAGGGAATACTCAGGATTTTCTGATCTCAGACCTCCCCCTCTGTAACCCTCTCAACAATCCTCTCCCGTGGTGATCAAGTTCTCATCTCCAAAGAAGGCTAACTGCCAGCTGTTCCTCCTCAGAGGAGTTCTCCCTTTCTGTCCCTGCTCCCTGCACCGTTTCGCGTTGCAAACACTCGCTTTCCTGCTCTCTGGTTTAGACGCTTTTCCTTCTCAGAGGCCTTCTTCCTTTCTGCCCTTTTCGCGTTGCAAGTACTCGCTTCCCAGCTCTCTGGTTTAGACGCGTGTTCCCTGCCTTCTCTCCTATTCCCGCTGCCTTCAAATCAAAAAATGAGCTCCAAAAGATACACAGTGCTCAGAATGCTCTATAACACCCATTATTCAACATATAGCCGTAACCCGCTAGACGTATTGAAACGTGCTGTAAACTAGCAAAAACAGCTAGAAAATGTACTTTCCTCGCGTTTTTGTAAATGCTAATTCTGATGGGTTCCCATGTATGTACTGTCCGTGCGTTTGTTGTCGAATCCTGAAGTTTTTAACCACTGTTCTCCCATACAAGGGGGGGGGGGTCAACGTCTACTGCTGTTCACAGGCTGAATGTATACGGCTGAAATCTTCAAGGCATTATCAGCTTTCCTGACTGTTTTGGAACGTGTATTTGCCATCTGTTAATGCAGTCGCCCTGTGTTCATCGTCCCTTCTACTTTACAGGCTGCACTCCCCTGGTGATCACATTCTCCTCTCCAGAGCAGGCTGACTACCAGCTGCTCCTCCTCATAGGCGTTCATCCTTTCTGTCCCTGCTCCCTGCACCGTTCCGCGTTGCATGTACTCGCTTCCCAGCTCTCTGGTTTAGATGCGTGTTCCCTGCCTTCTCTCCTCTTCCTACAGCCTTCCAATGAGCTCCACAAGATAGTGTTCAGAATGCTTTATAACACCCATTATTCAACATATAGCTGTAACCCGCTAGACGTATTGAAACGTGCTAAAAACGAGCAGAAACAGCTAGAAAATGTACTTTTCTCGCGTTTTGGTAAATGCGAATTCTGGTGGATTCCCATTTTGTACTCTGTTCGTGCGTTTGTTCAGTCGAATCCTGGTCTTTTGAACCACTCTTCTCCCATACAAGGGAGGGTCAAAATGTGTTGTTCACAGGCTGAATTTATACTGCTGAAATGCTCGCTTCCCTGCTCTCTGGTTTAGATGCGTGTTCCCTGCCTTCTCTCCTCTTCCTACAGCCTTCCAATGAGCTCCACAAGATAGTGTTCAGAATGCTTTATAACCCCATTATTCAACATATAGCTGTAACCCGCTAGACGTATTGAAACGTGCTAAAAACTAGCAAAAATAGCTAGAAAATGTACTTCCCTCGCGTTTTTGTAAATGCGAATTCTGGTGGGTTCCCATGTTGTATGTACTGTGTCCGTGCGTTTGTGTCGAATCCTGAAGTTTTTAACCACTGTTCTCCCATACTAGGGAGGGGGGGTAAACATCTGCTGTTCACAGGCTGAATGTATACGGCTGAAATCTTCAAGGCTGAATTTATACTGCTGAAATGCTCGCTTCCCTGCTCTCTGGTTTAGATGCGTGTTCCCTGCCTTCTCTCCTCTTCCTACAGCCTTCCAATGAGCTCCACAAGATAGTGTTCAGAATGCTTTATAACCCCATTATTCAACATATAGCTGTAACCCGCTAGACGTATTGAAACGTGCTAAAAACTAGCAAAAATAGCTAGAAAATGTACTTCCCTCGCGTTTTTGTAAATGCGAATTCTGGTGGGTTCCCATGTTGTATGTAGCTATATGTTGAATAATGGGTGTTATAAAGCATTCTGAACACTGTATCTTGTGGAGCTCATTGGAAGGCTGTAGGAAGAGGAGAGAAGGCAGGGAACACGCATCTAAACCAGAGAGCTGGGAAGCGAGTACATGCAACGCGAAACGGTGCAGGGAGCAGGGACAGAAAGGATGAACGCCTATGAGGAGGAGCAGCTGGTAGTCAGCCTGCTCTGGAGAGGAGAATGTGATCACCAGGGGAGTGCAGCCTGTAAAGTAGAAGGGACGATGAACACAGGGCGACTGCATTAACAGATGGCAAATACACGTTCCAAAACAGTCAGGAAAGCTGATAATGCCTTGAAGATTTCAGCCGTATACATTCAGCCTGTGAACAGCAGTAGACGTTGACCCCCCCTTGTATGGGAGAACAGTGGTTAAAAACTTCAGGATTCGACAACAAACGCACGGACAGTATACATGGGAACCCATCAGAATTAGCATTTACAAAAACGCGAGGAAAGTACATTTTCTAGCTGTTTTTGCTAGTTTACAGCACGTATCAATACGTCTAGCGGGTTACGGCTATATGTTGAATAATGGGTGTTATAGAGCATTCTGAGCACTGTGTATCTTTTGGAGCTCATTTTTTGATTTGAAGGCAGCGGGAAGAGGAGAGAAGGCAGGGAACACGCGTCTAAACCAGAGAGCTGGGAAGCGAGTACTTGCAACGCGAAAAGGGCAGAAAGCAAGAAGGCCTCTGAGAAGGAAAAGCATCTAAACAAGAGAGCAGGGAAGCGAGTGTTTGCAACGCGAAACGGTGCAGGGAGCAGAGACAGAAAGGGAGAACTCCTCTGAGGAGGAACAGCTGGCAGTTAGCCTTCTTTGAAGATGAGAACTTGATCCCCACGGGAGAGGATTGTTGAGAGGGTTACAGAGGGGGAGGTCTGAGATCAGAAAATCCTGAGTATTCCCTGCAGTGTGTAGGGCCAGCGACATGAAGAGTTGCAGATCTCGTAAAAGTCCAGGTCAGGAAGCATACAGGTTCATGTTGAATTCTCCAAGTAGGCGGAGTTGAGTGGTAGGAGGCTAGGATGGAGAAGTCCATCCACTGAGAGAGGAAGGGGGTAGGCAAATAGCCACGGTGAGAGAATGGCCAGGAGAGAATGCATGCAGACAAGGCATTCGTGACAGGAGTCGGCATGCAAAGGAAATCAATTTACTACAGGAATCAAGGATAGCCATTGAGATATCACATCTCATGCTATAGGAAGGGTCTCAGGATTGGAATGGGAAGGACTTAGATATCACATATGCTATAGGGAGGGTCTCAGTTTAGATATTAGAAGCATTGAGATATCACATCTCATGCTATCGGAAGTGTCTCAGGATTGGAATGGGAAGGAGCTGGATATCACATCTCATGCTAAAGGAAGGGTCTCAGGTTTGGAACGGGAAGGAGTTGGATATCACATCTCATGTTATAGGAAGGGTCTCAGGTTTGGTATAAACATTGAGATATCACATCTCTGCTATCGGAAGTGTCTCAGGATTGGAATGGGAAGGAGTTGGATATCCCATCTCATGTTATAGGACGGGTCTCAGGTTTTTTATTAAAATCATTGAGATATCATATTGCATGCTGTAGGAAGGGTCTAAGGATTGGAATGGGAAGGACTTGGATATCACATCTCATGCTACAGATAGGCTCTCAGGTTTGGAAAGTGAAGGAGTTGGATATCACATTTCATGTTAGAGGAAGGATCTCAGGTTTGGTATTAGAGGCATTGAGATATCACATCTCAGGCTATAGGAAGGGTCTCAGGATTGGAATGGGAAGGAGTTGGATATCACATCTCATGCTATAGGAAGGGTCTCAGGTTTTGTTATAAGCATTGAGATATCACATCTCATGCTATAGGAAGGGTCTCAGGATTGGAATGGGAAGGACTTGGGTATCACATCTCATGCTATAGGGAGGGTCTCAAGTTTGATATTAGAAGCATTGAGATATCACATCTCATGCTATAGGAAGGGTCTCAGGATTGGAATGGGAAGGAGTTGGATATCACATTGGATATTCCCATCTCATGTTATAGGAAGGGTCTCAGGTTTGGTATTAGAAGCATTGAGATATCACATCTCATGCTATAGGAAGGGTCTCAGGATTGGAATGGGAAGGACTTGGATATCACATCTCATGCTATAAGGAGGGTCTCAAGTTTGATATTAGAAGCATTGAGATATCACATTTCATGATATCGGAAGGGTCTCAAGATTGGAATGGGAAGGAGTTGGATATCACATCTCATGATAAAGGAAGGGTCTAAGGTTTGGAAGGGGAAAGATTTGGATATCACATCTCATGTTATAGGACGGGTCTCAGGTTTGGTATTAGAAGCATTGAGATATCAAGTCTCATGGTATAGGAAGGGTCTCAGAATTGGAATGGGAAGGAGTTGGATATCACATCTCAAGCTATAGGAAGGGTCTCAGGATTAGAATGGGAAGGAGTTTGATATCACATCTCATGTTATAGGAAGGGTCTCAGGATTGGAATGGGAAGGACTTGGATATCACATCTCATGATATAGGAAGGCTCTCAGGTTTGCAAGGGGAAAGAGTTGGATATCACATTTCATGTTAGAGGCAGGATCTCAGGTTTGGTATTAGAAGTATTGAGATATCACATCTCATGCTATCAGAAGGATCTCAGGTTTGGTATAGAAGCATTGAGATATCATATCTTATGCTATCAGAAGAGTCTCAGGATTGGAATGGGAAGGAGTTGGATATCACATCTCATGGTAAAGGAAGGGTATCGGGATTGGATTTGGAAGGAGTTGGATATCCCATCTCATGCTATAGGAAGGGTCTCAGGTTGGAATGGGAAGGAGTTGGATATCACATCTCATGTTATAGGAAGGGTCTCAGGATTGGAATGGGAAGGACTTGGATATCACATCTCATGATATAGGAAGGCTCTCAGGTTTGCAAGGGGAAAGAGTTGGATATCACATTTCATGTTAGAGGTAGGATCTCAGGTTTGGTATTAGAAGTATTGAGATATCACATCTCATGCTATCAGAAGGATCTCAGGTTTGGTATAGAAGCATTGAGATATCATATCTTATGCTATCAGAAGAGTCTCAGGATTGGAATGGGAAGGAGTTGGATATCACATCTCATGGTAAAGGAAGGGTCTCAGGTTTGGAAGATAAGGATTTGGATATCACATCTCATGTTATAGGAAGGATCTCAGGTTTGGTATTAGAAGTATTGAGATATCACATCTCATGCTATCGGAAGGATCTCAGGTTTGGTATAGAAGCATTGAGATATATCTTATGCTATCAGAAGGGTCTCAGGATTGGAATAGGAAGGAGTTGGATATCACATCTCATGCTAAAGGGAGGGTCTCAGGTTTGGAAGGGGAAGGATTTGGATATCACATCTCATGTTATAGGATGGATCTCAGGTTTGGTATTAGAAGTATTGAGATATCACATCTCATGTTATCGGAAGGATCTCAGGTTTGGTATTAGAAGTATTGAGATATCACATCTCATGCTAAAGGAAGGGTCTCAGGTTTGGTAGAAGCATTGAGATATCACATCTCATGCTATAGGAAGGGTCTCAGGATTGGAATGGTAAGGACTTAGATATCACATATCATGCTATAGGGAGGGTCTCAGTTTTGATATTAGAAGCATTGAGATATCACATCTCATGCTATCGGATGTGTCTCAGGATTGGAATGGGAAGGAGCTGGATATCACATCTCATGCTAAAGGAAGGGTCTCAGGTTTGGAACGGGAAGGAGTTGGATATCACATCTCATGTTATAGGAAGGGTCTCAGGTTTGGTATAAACATTGAGATATCACATCTCTGCTATCGGAAGTGTCTCAGGATTGGAATGGGAAGGAGTTGAATATCCCATCTCATGTTATAGGACGGGTCTCAGGTTTTTTATTAGAATCATTGAGATATCATATTGCATGCTGTAGGAAGGGTCTAAGGATTGGAATGGGAAGGACTTAGACATCACATCTCATGCTATAGATAGGCTCTCAGGTTTGGAAAGTGAAGGAGTTGGATACCACATTTCATGTTAGAGAAAGGATCTCAGGTTTGGTATTAGGGGCATTGAGATATCACATCTCAGGCTATAGGAAGGGTCTCAGGATTGGAATGGGAAGGAGTTGGATATCACATCTCATGCTATAGGAAGGGTCTCAGGTTTGGTAGAAGCATTGAGATATCACATCTCATGCTATAGGAAGGGTCTCAGGATTGGAATGGAAGGAGTTGGATATCACATCTCATGTTATAGGAAGGATATCAGGTTTGGTATTAGAAGCATTGAGACATCACATCTCATGCTATAGGAAGGGTCTCAGGATTGGAATGGGAAGGAGTTGGATATCACATCTCATGCTATAGGAGGGGTCTCAGGATTGGAATGGGAAGGAGTTGAATATGACATCTCATGCCGTAGGAAGGGTCTCAGGTTTGGTATAAACATTGAGATATCACATCTCTGCTATCAAAAGGGTCTCAGGATTGGAATGGGAAGGAGTTGGATTTCCCATCTCATGTTATAGGAAGAGTCTCAGGTTTGATATTAGAAGCATTGAGATATCACATCTCATGCTATAGGAAGGGTCTCAGGATTGGAATGGGAAGGAGTTGGATATCACATTGGATATTCCCATCTCATGTTATAGGAAGGGTCTCAGGTTTGGTATTAGAAGCATTGAGATATCACATCTCATGCTATAGGAAGGGTCTCAGGATTGGAATGGGAAGGACTTGGATATCACATCTCATGCTATAAGGAGGGTCTCAAGTTTGATATTAGAAGCATTGAGATATCACATTTCATGATATCGGAAGGGTCTCAAGATTGGAATGGGAAGGAGTTGGATATCACATCTCATGATAAAGGAAGGGTCTAAGGTTTGGAAGGGGAAAGATTTGGATATCACATCTCATGTTATAGGACGGGTCTCAGGTTTGGTATTAGAAGCATTGAGATATCAAGTCTCATGGTATAGGAAGGGTCTCAGAATTGGAATGGGAAGGAGTTGGATATCACATCTCAAGCTATAGGAAGGGTCTCAGGATTAGAATGGGAAGGAGTTTGATATCACATCTCATGCCATAGTATGGGTCTCAGGTTTGGTAGAAGCATTGGGATATCACATCTCATGCTATCGGAAGGGTATCGGGATTGGATTTGGAAGGAGTTGGATATCACATCTCATGTTATAGGAAGGGTCTCAGGATTGGAATGGGAAGGACTTGGATATCACATCTCATGCTATAGGAAGGCTCTCAGGTTTGCAAGGGGAAAGAGTTGGATATCACATTTCATGTTAGAGGTAGGATCTCAGGTTTGGTATTAGAAGTATTGAGATATCACATCTCATGCTATCAGAAGGATCTCAGGTTTGGCATAGAAGCATTGAGATATCATATCTTATGCTATCAGAAGAGTCTCAGGATTGGAATGGGAAGGAGTTGGATATCACATCTCATGGTAAAGGAAGGGTCTCAGGTTTGGAAGATAAGGATTTGGATATCACATCTCATGTTATAGGAAGGATCTCAGGTTTGGTATTAGAAGTATTGAGATATCACATCTCATGCTATCGGAAGGATCTCAGGTTTGGTATAGAAGCATTGAGATATATCTTATGCTATCAGAAGGGTCTCAGGATTGGAATGGGAAGGAGTTGGATATCACATCTCATGCTAAAGGGAGGGTCTCAGGTTTGGAAGGGGAAGGATTTGGATATCACATCTCATGTTATAGGATGGATCTCAGGTTTGGTATTAGAAGTATTGAGATATCACATCTCATGTTATCGGAAGGATCTCTGGTTTGGTATTAGAAGTATTGAGATATCACATCTCATGCTATAGGAAGGGACTCAGGATTGGAATGGGAAGGAGTTGGATATCACATCTCATGCTAAAGGAAGGGTCTCAGGTTTGGTAGAAGCATTGAGATATCACATCTCATGCTATAGGAAAGGTCTCAGGATTGGAATGGGAAGGACTTAGATATCACATATCATGCTATAGGGAGGGTCTCAGTTTTGATATTAGAAGCATTGAGATATCACATCTCATGCTATCTGAAGTGTCTCAGGATTGGAATGGGAAGGAGCTGGATATCACATCTCATGCTAAAGGAAGGGTCTCAGGTTTGGAACGGGAAGGAGTTGGATATCACATCTCATGTTATAGGAAGGGTCTCAGGTTTGGTATAAACATTGAGATATCACATCTCTGCTATCGGAAGTGTCTCAGGATTGGAATGGGAAGGAGTTGAATATCCCATCTCATGTTATAGGACGGGTCTCAGGTTTTTTATTAGAATCATTGAGATATCATATTGCATGCTGTAGGAAGGGTCTAAGGATTGGAATGGGAAGGACTTAGATATCACATCTCATGCTATAGATAGGCTCTCAGGTTTGGAAAGTGAAGGAGTTGGATATCACATTTCATGTTAGAGGAAGGATCTCAGGTTTGGTATTAGGGGCATTGAGATATCACATCTCAGGCTATAGGAAGGGTCTCAGGATTGGAATGGGAAGGAGTTGGATATCACATCTCATGCTATAGGAAGGGTCTCAGGTTTGGTAGAAGCATTGAGATATCACATCTCATGCTATAGGAAGGGTCTCAGGATTGGAATGGAAGGAGTTGGATATCACATCTCATGTTATAGGAAGGATATCAGGTTTGGTATTAGCAGCATTGGGACATCACATCTCATGCTATAGGAAGGGTCTCAGGATTGGAATGGGAAGGAGTTGGATATCACATCTCATGCTATAGGAGGGGTCTCAGGATTGGAATGGGAAGGAGTTGAATATGACATCTCATGCCGTAGGAAGGGTCTCAGGTTTGGTATAAACATTGAGATATCACATCTCTGCTATCAAAAGGGTCTCAGGATTGGAATGGGAAGGAGTTGGATTTCCCATCTCATGTTATAGGAAGAGTCTCAGGTTTGGTATTAGAAGCATTGAGATATCACATCTCATGCTATAGGAAGGGTCTCAGGATTGGAATGGGTAGGAGTTGGATATTACTTTCTTGCTATAGGAAGGGTCTCATGTTTGGAATGGGAAGGAGTTGGATATCACATATGCTATAGTTAGTGTCTCAGGTTTGGAACGGGAAGGAGTTGGATATCACATCTCATGTTATAGGAAGGGTCTCAGGTTTGGTATAAGCATTGAGATATCACATCTCTGCTATCGGAAGCGGCTCAGGATTGGAATGGGAAGGAGTTGGATATCCCATCTCATGTTATAGGAAGAGTCTCTGGTTTGGTATTAGAATCATTGAGATATCACATTGCATGCTGTAGGAAGGGTCTAAGGATTGGAATGGGATGGACTTGGATATCACATCTCATGTTATAGGTAGGCTCTCAGGTTTGGTATAAGCATTGAGATATCACATCTCATGCTAAAGGAAGGGTCTCAGGATTGGAATGGGAAGGAGTTGTATATGACATCTCAGGCCATAGGAAGGTTCTCAGGTTTGGTATAAGCATTGAGATATCACATCTCTGCTATCGGAAAGGTCTCAGGATTGGAATGGGAAGGAGTTGGATATCCCATCTCATGTTATAGGAAGGGTCTCAGGTTTGGTATTAGAAGCATAGAGATATCACATCTCATGCTATAGGAAGGGTCTCAGGATTGGAATGGGAAGGACTTGGATGTCACATCTCATGCTATAGGGAGGGTCTCAAGTTTGATATTAGAAGCATTGAGATAACAAATCTCATGCTATAGGAAGGGTCTCAGGATTGGAATGGGAAGGACTTGGATGTCACATCTCATGCTATAGGGAGGGTCTCAAGTTTGATATTAGAAGCATTGAGATAACAAATCTCATGATATCGGAAGGGTCTCAGGATTGGAATGGGAAGGAGTTGGATATCACATCTCATGATAAAGGAAGGGTCTAAGGTTTGGAAGGGGAAGGATTTGGATATCACATCTCATGTTATAGGACGGGTCTCAGGTTTAATATTAGAAGCATTGAGATATCAAGTCTCATGGTATAAGAAGGGTCTCAGAATTGGAATGGGAAGGAGTTGGATATCACACCTCAAGCTATAGGAAGGGTCTCAGGATTGGAATGGGAAGGAGTTTGATATCACATCTCATGCCATAGTATGGGTCTCAGGTTTGGTAGAAGCATTGGGATATCACATCTCATGCTATCGGAAGGGTATCAGTATTGGATTTGGAAGAAGTTGGATATCCCATCTCATGCTATAGGAAGGGTCTCAGGTTGGAATGGGAAGGAGTTGGATATCACATTTCATGTTATAGGAAGGGTCTCAGGATTGGAATGGGAAGGACTTGGATATCATATCTCATGCTATAGGACGGGTCTCAGGTTTGTTATTAGAATCATTGAGATATCATATTGCATGCTGTAGGAAGGGTCTAAGGATTGGAATGGGAAGGACCTGGATATCACATCTCATGCTATAGAACGGCTCTCAGGTTTGGAAAGGGAAGGAGTTGGATATCACATCTCATGTTATAGGATGGATCTCAGGTTTGGTATTAGAAGTATTGAGATATCACATCTCATGTTATCGGAAGGATCTCAGGTTTGGTATTAGAAGTATTGAGATATCACATCTCATGCTATAGGAAGGGTCTCAGGATTGGAATGGGAAGGAGTTGGATATCACATCTCATGCTAAAGGAAGGGTCTCAGGTTTGGTAGAAGCATTGAGATATCACATCTCTGCTATCAAAAGGGTCTCAGGATTGGAATGGGAAGGAGTTGGATTTCCCATCTCATGTTATAGGAAGAGTCTCAGGTTTGATATTAGAAGCATTGAGATATCACATCTCATGCTATAGGAAGGGTCTCAGGATTGGAATGGGAAGGAGTTGGATATCACATTGGATATTCCCATCTCATGTTATAGGAAGGGTCTCAGGTTTGGTATTAGAAGCATTGAGATATCACATCTCATGCTATAGGAAGGGTCTCAGGATTGGAATGGGAAGGACTTGGATATCACATCTCATGCTATAAGGAGGGTCTCAAGTTTGATATTAGAAGCATTGAGATATCACATTTCATGATATCGGAAGGGTCTCAAGATTGGAATGGGAAGGAGTTGGATATCACATCTCATGATAAAGGAAGGGTCTAAGGTTTGGAAGGGGAAAGATTTGGATATCACATCTCATGTTATAGGACGGGTCTCAGGTTTGGTATTAGAAGCATTGAGATATCAAGTCTCATGGTATAGGAAGGGTCTCAGAATTGGAATGGGAAGGAGTTGGATATCACATCTCAAGCTATAGGAAGGGTCTCAGGATTAGAATGGGAAGGAGTTTGATATCACATCTCATGCCATAGTATGGGTCTCAGGTTTGGTAGAAGCATTGGGATATCACATCTCATGCTATCGGAAGGGTATCGGGATTGGATTTGGAAGGAGTTGGATATCACATCTCATGTTATAGGAAGGGTCTCAGGATTGGAATGGGAAGGACTTGGATATCACATCTCATGCTATAGGAAGGCTCTCAGGTTTGCAAGGGGAAAGAGTTGGATATCACATTTCATGTTAGAGGTAGGATCTCAGGTTTGGTATTAGAAGTATTGAGATATCACATCTCATGCTATCAGAAGGATCTCAGGTTTGGTATAGAAGCATTGAGATATCATATCTTATGCTATCAGAAGAGTCTCAGGATTGGAATGGGAAGGAGTTGGATATCACATCTCATGGTAAAGGAAGGGTCTCAGGTTTGGAAGATAAGGATTTGGATATCACATCTCATGTTATAGGAAGGATCTCAGGTTTGGTATTAGAAGTATTGAGATATCACATCTCATGCTATCGGAAGGATCTCAGGTTTGGTATAGAAGCATTGAGATATATCTTATGCTATCAGAAGGGTCTCAGGATTGGAATGGGAAGGAGTTGGATATCACATCTCATGCTAAAGGGAGGGTCTCAGGTTTGGAAGGGGAAGGATTTGGATATCACATCTCATGTTATAGGATGGATCTCAGGTTTGGTATTAGAAGTATTGAGATATCACATCTCATGTTATCGGAAGGATCTCTGGTTTGGTATTAGAAGTATTGAGATATCACATCTCATGCTATAGGAAGGGACTCAGGATTGGAATGGGAAGGAGTTGGATATCACATCTCATGCTAAAGGAAGGGTCTCAGGTTTGGTAGAAGCATTGAGATATCACATCTCATGCTATAGGAAAGGTCTCAGGATTGGAATGGGAAGGACTTAGATATCACATATCATGCTATAGGGAGGGTCTCAGTTTTGATATTAGAAGCATTGAGATATCACATCTCATGCTATCTGAAGTGTCTCAGGATTGGAATGGGAAGGAGCTGGATATCACATCTCATGCTAAAGGAAGGGTCTCAGGTTTGGAACGGGAAGGAGTTGGATATCACATCTCATGTTATAGGAAGGGTCTCAGGTTTGGTATAAACATTGAGATATCACATCTCTGCTATCGGAAGTGTCTCAGGATTGGAATGGGAAGGAGTTGAATATCCTATCTCATGTTATAGGACGGGTCTCAGGTTTTTTATTAGAATCATTGAGATATCATATTGCATGCTGTAGGAAGGGTCTAAGGATTGGAATGGGAAGGACTTAGATATCACATCTCATGCTATAGATAGGCTCTCAGGTTTGGAAAGTGAAGGAGTTGGATATCACATTTCATGTTAGAGGAAGGATCTCAGGTTTGGTATTAGGGGCATTGAGATATCACATCTCAGGCTATAGGAAGGGTCTCAGGATTGGAATGGGAAGGAGTTGGATATCACATCTCATGCTATAGGAAGGGTCTCAGGTTTGGTAGAAGCATTGAGATATCACATCTCATGCTATAGGAAGGGTCTCAGGATTGGAATGGAAGGAGTTGGATATCACATCTCATGTTATAGGAAGGATATCAGGTTTGGTATTAGAAGCATTGAGACATCACATCTCATGCTATAGGAAGGGTCTCAGGATTGGAATGGGAAGGAGTTGGATATCACATCTCATGCTATAGGAGGGGTCTCAGGATTGGAATGGGAAGGATTTGAATATGACATCTCATGCCGTAGGAAGGGTCTCAGGTTTGGTATAAACATTGAGATATCACATCTCTGCTATCAAAAGGGTCTCAGGATTGGAATGGGAAGGAGTTGGATTTCCCATCTCATGTTATAGGAAGAGTCTCAGGTTTGGTATTAGAAGCATTGAGATATCACATCTCATGCTATAGGAAGGGTCTCAGGATTGGAATGGGTAGGAGTTGGATATTACTTTCTTGCTATAGGAAGGGTCTCATGTTTGGAATGGGAAGGAGTTGGATATCACATATGCTATAGTTAGTGTCTCAGGTTTGGAACGGGAAGGAGTTGGATATCACATCTCATGTTATAGGAAGGGTCTCAGGTTTGGTATAAGCATTGAGATATCACATCTCTGCTATCGGAAGCGGCTCAGGATTGGAATGGGAAGGAGTTGGATATCCCATCTCATGTTATAGGAAGAGTCTCTGGTTTGGTATTAGAATCATTGAGATATCACATCGCATGCTGTAGGAAGGGTCTAAGGATTGGAATGGGATGGACTTGGATATCACATCTCATGTTATAGGTAGGCTCTCAGGTTTGGTATAAGCATTGAGATATCACATCTCATGCTAAAGGAAGGGTCTCAGGATTGGAATGGGAAGGAGTTGTATATGACATCTCAGGCCATAGGAAGGTTCTCAGGTTTGGTATAAGCATTGAGATATCACATCTCTGCTATCGGAAAGGTCTCAGGATTGGAATGGGAAGGAGTTGGATATCCCATCTCATGTTATAGGAAGGGTCTCAGGTTTGGTATTAGAAGCATAGAGATATCACATCTCATGCTATAGGAAGGGTCTCAGGATTGGAATGGGAAGGACTTGGATGTCACATCTCATGCTATAGGGAGGGTCTCAAGTTTGATATTAGAAGCATTGAGATAACAAATCTCATGCTATAGGAAGGGTCTCAGGATTGGAATGGGAAGGACTTGGATGTCACATCTCATGCTATAGGGAGGGTCTCAAGTTTGATATTAGAAGCATTGAGATAACAAATCTCATGATATCGGAAGGGTCTCAGGATTGGAATGGGAAGGAGTTGGATATCACATCTCATGATAAAGGAAGGGTCTAAGGTTTGGAAGGGGAAGGATTTGGATATCACATCTCATGTTATAGGACGGGTCTCAGGTTTAATATTAGAAGCATTGAGATATCAAGTCTCATGGTATAAGAAGGGTCTCAGAATTGGAATGGGAAGGAGTTGGATATCACACCTCAAGCTATAGGAAGGGTCTCAGGATTGGAATGGGAAGGAGTTTGATATCACATCTCATGCCATAGTATGGGTCTCAGGTTTGGTAGAAGCATTGGGATATCACATCTCATGCTATCGGAAGGGTATTAGTATTGGATTTGGAAGAAGTTGGATATCCCATCTCATGCTATAGGAAGGGTCTCAGGTTGGAATGGGAAGGAGTTGGATATCACATTTCATGTTATAGGAAGGGTCTCAGGATTGGAATGGGAAGGACTTGGATATCATATCTCATGCAATAGGACGGGTCTCAGGTTTGTTATTAGAATCATTGAGATATCATATTGCATGCTGTAGGAAGGGTCTAAGGATTGGAATGGGAAGGACCTGGATATCACATCTCATGCTATAGAACGGCTCTCAGGTTTGGAAAGGGAAGGAGTTGGATATCACATCTCATGTTATAGGATGGATCTCAGGTTTGGTATTAGAAGTATTGAGATATCACATCTCATGTTATCGGAAGGATCTCAGGTTTGGTATTAGAAGTATTGAGATATCACATCTCATGCTATAGGAAGGGTCTCAGGATTGGAATGGGAAGGAGTTGGATATCACATCTCATGCTAAAGGAAGGGTCTCAGGTTTGGTAGAAGCATTGAGATATCACATCTCATGCTATAGGAAGGGTCTCAGGATTGGAATGGGAAGGACTTAGATATCACATATGCTATAGGGAGGGTCTCAGTTTTGATATTAGAAGCATTGAGATATCACATCTCATGCTATCGGAAGTGTCTCAGGATTGGAATGGGAAGGAGCTGGATATCACATCTCATGCTAAAGGAAGGGTCTCAGGTTTGGAACGGGAAGGAGTTGGATATCACATCTCATGTTATAGGAAGGGTCTCAGGTTTGGTATAAACATTGAGATATCACATCTCTGCTATCGGAAGTGTCTCAGGATTGGAATGGGAAGGAGTTGGATATCCCATCTCATGTTATAGGACGGGTCTCAGGTTTGTTATTAGAATCATTGAGATATCATATTGCATGCTGTAGGAAGGGTCTAAGGGTTGGAATGTGAAGGACTTGGATATCACATCTCATGCTATAGATAGGCTCTTAGGTTTGGAAAGGGAAGGAGTTGGATCTCACATTTCATGTTAGAGGAAGGATCTCAGGTTTGGTATTAGAAGCATTGAGATATCACATCTCATGCTATAGGAAGGGTCTCAGGATTGGAATGGGAAGGAGTTGGATATCACATCTCATGCTATAAGAAGGGTCTCAGGTTTGGTATAAGCATTGAGATATCACATCTCATGCTATAGGACGGGTCTCAGGATTGGAATGGAAGGAGTTGGATATCACATCTCATGTTATAGGAAGGATCTCAGGTTTGGTATTAGAAGCATTGAGACATCACATCTCATGCTATAGGAAGGGTCTCAGGGTTGGAATGGGAAGGAGTTGGATATCACATCTCATCCAATAGGAAGGGTCTCAGGTTTGGAATGGGAAGGAATTGGATATCACATCTCATGTTATAGGAAGGATCTCAGGTTTGGTATTAGAAGCATTGAGATATCAAATCTCATGCTATAGGAAGGGTCTCAGGATTGGAATGTGAAGGATTTGGATATCACATCTCATGCTAAAGGAAGGGTCTCAGGTTTGGTAGAAGCATTGAGATTTCACGTCTCTGCTATCGGAAGGGTCTCAGGATTGGATTGGGAAGGAGTTGGATATCCCTTTTCATGCTATAGGAAGGGTCTCAGGATTTGAATGGCAAGGAGTTGGATATCACATCTCATGCCGTAGGAAGGGTCTCAGGTTTGGTATAAGCATTGAGATATCACATCTCTGCTATCGGAAGGGTCTCAGGATTGGATTGGGAAGGAGTTGAATATCCCTTCTCATGCTATAGGAAGTGTCTCAGGTTGGAATGGGAAGGAGTTGGATATCACATCTCATGTTATAGGAAGGGTCTCAGGATTGGAATGGGAAGGATTTGGATATCACATCTCTTGCTATAGGAAGGGTCTCAGGATTGGAATGGGTAGGAGTTGGATATTACTTTCTTGCTATAGGAAGGGTCTCATGTTTGGAATGGGAAGGATTTGGATATCACATATGCTATAGTTAGTGTCTCAGGTTTGGAACGGGAAGGAGTTGCATATCACATCTCATGTTATAGGAAGGGTCTCAGGTTTGGTATAAGCATTGAGATATCACATCTCTGCTATCGGAAGCGGCTCAGGATTGGAATGGGAAGGAGTTGGATATCCCATCTCATGTTATAGGAAGAGTCACTGGTTTGGTATTAGAATCATTGAGATATCACATCGCATGCTGTAGGAAGGGTCAAAGGATTGGAATGGGATGGACTTGGATATCACATCTCATGCTATAGGTAGGCTCTCAGGTTTGGTATAAGCATTGAGATATCACATCTCATGCTATAGGAAGGGTCTCAGGATTGGAATGGGAAGGAATTGGATATCACATCTCATGCTAAAGGAAGGGTCTCAGGTTTGGTAGAAGCATTGAGATATCACGTCGCTGCTATCGGAAGGGTCTCAGGATTGGATTGGGAAGGAGTTGGATATCCCTTCTCATGCTATAGGAAGGGTCTCAGGATTTGAATGGCAAGGAGTTGGATATCACATCTCATGCCATAGGAAGGGTCTCAGGTTTGGTATAAGCATTGAGATATCACATCTCTGCTATCGGAAGGGTCTCAGGATTGGATTGGGAAGGAGTTGGATATCCCTTCTCATGCTATAGGAAGTGTCTCAGGTTGGAATGGGAAGGAGTTGGATATCACATCTCATGTTATAGGAAGGGTCTCAGGATTGGAATGGGAAGGATTTGGATATCACATCTCTTGCTATAGGAAGGGTCTCAGGATTGGAATGGGTAGGAGTTGGATATTACTTTCTTGCTATAGGAAGGGTCTCATGTTTGGAATGGGAAGGAGTTGGATATCACATATGCTATAGTTAGTGTCTCAGGTTTGGAACGGGAAGGAGTTGGATATCACATCTCATGTTATAGGAAGGGTCTCAGGTTTGGTATAAGCATTGAGATATCACACCTCTGCTATCGGAAGCGGCTCAGGATTGGAATGGGAAGGAGTCGGATATCCCATCTCATGTTATAGGAAGAGTCTCTGGTTTGGTATTAGAATCATTGAGATATCACATCGCATGCTGTAGGAAGGGTCTAAGGATTGGAATGGGATGGACTTGGATATCACATCTCATGTTATAGGTAGGCTCTCAGGTTTGGTATAAGCATTGAGATATCACATCTCATGCTATAGGAAGGGTCTCAGGATTGGAATGGGAAGGAATTGGATATCACATCTCATGCTATAGGAAGGGTCTCAGGTTTGGTATAAGCATTGAGATATCACATCTCTGCTATCGGAAGCGGCTCAGGATTGGAATGGGAAGGAGTTGGATATCCCATCTCATGTTATAGGAAGAGTCTCTGGTTTGGTATTAGAATCATTGAGATATCACATCGCATGCTGTAGGAAGGGTCTAAGGATTGGAATGGGATGGACTTGGATATCACATCTCATGTTATAGGTAGGCTCTCAGGTTTGGTATAAGCATTGAGATATCACATCTCATGCTAAAGGAAGGGTCTCAGGATTGGAATGGGAAGGAGTTGTATATGACATCTCAGGCCATAGGAAGGTTCTCAGGTTTGGTATAAGCATTGAGATATCACATCTCTGCTATCGGAAAGGTCTCAGGATTGGAATGGGAAGGAGTTGGATATCCCATCTCATGTTATAGGAAGGGTCTCAGGTTTGGTATTAGAAGCATAGAGATATCACATCTCATGCTATAGGAAGGGTCTCAGGATTGGAATGGGAAGGACTTGGATGTCACATCTCATGCTATAGGGAGGGTCTCAAGTTTGATATTAGAAGCATTGAGATAACAAATCTCATGCTATAGGAAGGGCCTCAGGATTGGAATGGGAAGGACTTGGATGTCACATCTCATGCTATAGGGAGGGTCTCAAGTTTGATATTAGAAGCATTGAGATAACAAATCTCATGATATCGGAAGGGTCTCAGGATTGGAATGGGAAGGAGTTGGATATCACATCTCATGATAAAGGAAGGGTCTAAGGTTTGGAAGGGGAAGGATTTGGATATCACATCTCATGTTATAGGACGGGTCTCAGGTTTAATATTAGAAGCATTGAGATATCAAGTCTCATGGTATAAGAAGGGTCTCAGAATTGGAATGGGAAGGAGTTGGATATCACACCTCAAGCTATAGGAAGGGTCTCAGGATTGGAATGGGAAGGAGTTTGATATCACATCTCATGCCATAGTATGGGTCTCAGGTTTGGTAGAAGCATTGGGATATCACATCTCATGCTATCGGAAGGGTATCAGTATTGGATTTGGAAGAAGTTGGATATCCCATCTCATGCTATAGGAAGGGTCTCAGGTTGGAATGGGAAGGAGTTGGATATCACATTTCATGTTATAGGAAGGGTCTCAGGATTGGAATGGGAAGGACTTGGATATCATATCTCATGCTATAGGACGGGTCTCAGGTTTGTTATTAGAATCATTGAGATATCATATTGCATGCTGTAGGAAGGGTCTAAGGATTGGAATGGGAAGGACCTGGATATCACATCTCATGCTATAGAACGGCTCTCAGGTTTGGAAAGGGAAGGAGTTGGATATCACATCTCATGTTATAGGATGGATCTCAGGTTTGGTATTAGAAGTATTGAGATATCACATCTCATGTTATCGGAAGGATCTCAGGTTTGGTATTAGAAGTATTGAGATATCACATCTCATGCTATAGGAAGGGTCTCAGGATTGGAATGGGAAGGAGTTGGATATCACATCTCATGCTAAAGGAAGGGTCTCAGGTTTGGTAGAAGCATTGAGATATCACATCTCATGCTATAGGAAGGGTCTCAGGATTGGAATGGGAAGGACTTAGATATCACATATGCTATAGGGAGGGTCTCAGTTTTGATATTAGAAGCATTGAGATATCACATCTCATGCTATCGGAAGTGTCTCAGGATTGGAATGGGAAGGAGCTGGATATCACATCTCATGCTAAAGGAAGGGTCTCAGGTTTGGAACGGGAAGGAGTTGGATATCACATCTCATGTTATAGGAAGGGTCTCAGGTTTGGTATAAACATTGAGATATCACATCTCTGCTATCGGAAGTGTCTCAGGTTTGGAATGGGAAGGAGTTGGATATCCCATCTCATGTTATAGGACGGGTCTCAGGTTTGTTATTAGAATCATTGAGATATCATATTGCATGCTGTAGGAAGGGTCTAAGGGTTGGAATGTGAAGGACTTGGATATCACATCTCATGCTATAGATAGGCTCTTAGGTTTGGAAAGGGAAGGAGTTGGATCTCACATTTCATGTTAGAGGAAGGATCTCAGGTTTGGTATTAGAAGCATTGAGATATCACATCTCATGCTATAGGAAGGGTCTCAGGATTGGAATGGGAAGGAGTTGGATATCACATCTCATGCTATAAGAAGGGTCTCAGGTTTGGTATAAGCATTGAGATATCACATCTCATGCTATAGGACGGGTCTCAGGATTGGAATGGAAGGAGTTGGATATCACATCTCATGTTATAGGAAGGATCTCAGGTTTGGTATTAGAAGCATTGAGACATCACATCTCATGCTATAGGAAGGGTCTCAGGGTTGGAATGGGAAGGAGTTGGATATCACATCTCATCCAATAGGAAGGGTCTCAGGTTTGGAATGGGAAGGAATTGGATATCACATCTCATGTTATAGGAAGGATCTCAGGTTTGGTATTAGAAGCATTGAGATATCAAATCTCATGCTATAGGAAGGGTCTCAGGATTGGAATGTGAAGGATTTGGATATCACATCTCATGCTAAAGGAAGGGTCTCAGGTTTGGTAGAAGCATTGAGATTTCACGTCTCTGCTATCGGAAGGGTCTCAGGATTGGATTGGGAAGGAGTTGGATATCCCTTTTCATGCTATAGGAAGGGTCTCAGGATTTGAATGGCAAGGAGTTGGATATCACATCTCATGCCGTAGGAAGGGTCTCAGGTTTGGTATAAGCATTGAGATATCACATCTCTGCTATCGGAAGGGTCTCAGGATTGGATTGGGAAGGAGTTGAATATCCCTTCTCATGCTATAGGAAGTGTCTCAGGTTGGAATGGGAAGGAGTTGGATATCACATCTCATGTTATAGGAAGGGTCTCAGGATTGGAATGGGAAGGATTTGGATATCACATCTCTTGCTATAGGAAGGGTCTCAGGATTGGAATGGGTAGGAGTTGGATATTACTTTCTTGCTATAGGAAGGGTCTCATGTTTGGAATGGGAAGGAGTTGGATATCACATATGCTATAGTTAGTGTCTCAGGTTTGGAACGGGAAGGAGTTGCATATCACATCTCATGTTATAGGAAGGGTCTCAGGTTTGGTATAAGCATTGAGATATCACATCTCTGCTATCGGAAGCGGCTCAGGATTGGAATGGGAAGGAGTTGGATATCCCATCTCATGTTATAGGAAGAGTCACTGGTTTGGTATTAGAATCATTGAGATATCACATCGCATGCTGTAGGAAGGGTCAAAGGATTGGAATGGGATGGACTTGGATATCACATCTCATGCTATAGGTAGGCTCTCAGGTTTGGTATAAGCATTGAGATATCACATCTCATGCTATAGGAAGGGTCTCAGGATTGGAATGGGAAGGAATTGGATATCACATCTCATGCTAAAGGAAGGGTCTCAGGTTTGGTAGAAGCATTGAGATATCACGTCGCTGCTATCGGAAGGGTCTCAGGATTGGATTGCGAAGGAGTTGGATATCCCTTCTCATGCTATAGGAAGGGTCTCAGGATTTGAATGGCAAGGAGTTGGATATCACATCTCATGCCATAGGAAGGGTCTCAGGTTTGGTATAAGCATTGAGATATCACATCTCTGCTATCGGAAGGGTCTCAGGATTGGATTGGGAAGGAGTTGGATATCCCTTCTCATGCTATAGGAAGTGTCTCAGGTTGGAATGGGAAGGAGTTGGATATCACATCTCATGTTATAGGAAGGGTCTCAGGATTGGAATGGGAAGGATTTGGATATCACATCTCTTGCTATAGGAAGGGTCTCAGGATTGGAATGGGTAGGAGTTGGATATTACTTTCTTGCTATAGGAAGGGTCTCATGTTTGGAATGGGAAGGAGTTGGATATCACATATGCTATAGTTAGTGTCTCAGGTTTGGAACGGGAAGGAGTTGGATATCACATCTCATGTTATAGGAAGGGTCTCAGGTTTGGTATAAGCATTGAGATATCACACCTCTGCTATCGGAAGCGGCTCAGGATTGGAATGGGAAGGAGTCGGATATCCCATCTCATGTTATAGGAAGAGTCTCTGGTTTGGTATTAGAATCATTGAGATATCACATCACATGCTGTAGGAAGGGTCAAAGGATTGGAATGGGATGGACTTGGATATCACATCTCATGCTATAGGTAGGCTCTCAGGTTTGGTATAAGCATTGAGATATCACATCTCATGCTATAGGAAGGGTCTCAGGATTGGAATGGGAAGGAATTGGATATCACATCTCATGCTAAAGGAAGGGTCTCAGGTTTGGTAGAAGCATTGAGATATCACGTCGCTGCTATCGGAAGGGTCTCAGGATTGGATTGCGAAGGAGTTGGATATCCCTTCTCATGCTATAGGAAGGGTCTCAGGATTTGAATGGCAAGGAGTTGGATATCACATCTCATGCCATAGGAAGGGTCTCAGGTTTGGTATAAGCATTGAGATATCACATCTCTGCTATCGGAAGGGTCTCAGGATTGGATTGGGAAGGAGTTGGATATCCCTTCTCATGCTATAGGAAGTGTCTCAGG
Source organism: Ambystoma mexicanum (assembly GCF_040938575.1). NCBI lineage: Eukaryota > Metazoa > Chordata > Amphibia > Caudata > Ambystomatidae > Ambystoma > Ambystoma mexicanum. Next base: position 348,961,256 of record NC_090936.1, read on the forward strand.
TTGGAATGGGAAGGAGTTGGATATCACATCTCATGTTATAGGAAGGGTCTCAGGATTGGAATGGGAAGGATTTGGATATCACATCTCTTGCTATAGGAAGGGTCTCAGGATTGGAATGGGTAGGAGTTGGATATTACTTTCTTGCTATAGGAAGGGTCTCATGTTTGGAATGGGAAGGAGTTGGATATCACATATGCTATAGTTAGTGTCTCAGGTTTGGAACGGGAAGGAGTTGGATATCACATCTCATGTTATAGGAAGGGTCTCAGGTTTGGTATAAGCATTGAGATATCACACCTCTGCTATCGGAAGCGGCTCAGGATTGGAATGGGAAGGAGTCGGATATCCCATCTCATGTTATAGGAAGAGTCTCTGGTTTGGTATTAGAATCATTGAGATATCACATCGCATGCTGTAGGAAGGGTCTAAGGATTGGAATGGGATGGACTTGGATATCACATCTCATGTTATAGGTAGGCTCTCAGGTTTGGTATAAGCATTGAGATATCACATTTCATGCTATAGGAAGGGTCTCAGGATTGGAATGGGAAGGAATTGGATATCACATCTCATGCTATAGGAAGGGTCTCAGATTTGGTATAAGCATTGAGATATCACATCGCATGCTAAAGGAAGGGTCTCAGGATTGGAATGGGAAGGAGTTGTATATGACATCTCAGGCCATAGGAAGGTTCTCAGGTTTGGTATAAGCATTGAGATATCACATCTCTGCTATCGGAAAGGTCTCAGGATTGGAATGGGAAGGAGTTGGATATCCCATCTCATGTTATAGGAAGGGTCTCAGGTTTGGTATTAGAAGCATAGAGATATCACATATCATGCTATAGGAAGGGTCTCAGGATTGGAATGGGAAGGACTTGGATGTCACATCTCATGCTATAGGGAGGGTCTCAAGTTTGATATTAGAAGCATTGAGATAACACATCTCATGATATCGGAAGGGTCTCAGGATTGGAATGGGAAGGAGTTGGATATCACATCTCATGATAAAGGAAGGGTCTAAGGTTTGGAAGGGGAAGGATTTGGATATCACATCTCATGTTATAGGACGGGTCTCAGGTTTGGTATTAGAAGCATTGAGATATCAAGTCTCATGGTATAAGAAGGGTCTCAGAATTGGAATGGGAAGGAGTTGGATATCACACCTCAAGCTATAGGAAGGGTCTCAGGATTGGAATGGGAAGGAGTTTGATATCACATCTCATGCCATAGTATGGGTCTCAGGTTTGGTAGAAGCATTGGGATATCACATCTCATGCTATCGGAATGGTATCAGTATTGGATTTGGAAGAAGTTGGATATCCCATCTCATGCTATAGGAAGGGTCTCAGGTTGGAATGGGAAGGAGTTGGATATCACATTTCATGTTATAGGAAGGGTCTCAGGATTGGAATGGGAAGGACTTGGATATCATATCTCATGCTATAGGACGGGTCTCAGGTTTGTTATTAGAATCATTGAGATATCATATTGCATGCTGTAGGAAGGGTCTAAGGATTGGAATGAGAAGGACCTGGATATCGCATCTCATGCTATAGATAGGCTCTCAGGTTTGGAAAGGGAAGGAGTTGGATATCACATCTCATGTTATAGGATGGATCTCAGGTTTGGTATTAGAAGTATTGAGATATCACATCTCATGTTATCGGAAGGATCTCAGGTTTGGTATTAGAAGTATTGAGATATCACATCTCATGCTATAAGAAGGGTCTCAGGATTGGAATGGGAAGGAGTTGGATATCACATCTCATGCTAAAGGAAGGGTCTCAGGTTTGGTAGAAGCATTGAGATATCACATCTCATGCTATCGGAAGTGTCTCAGGATTGGAATGGGAAGGAGCTGGATATCACATCTCATGCTAAAGGAAGGGTCTCAGGGTTGGAACGGGAAGGAGTTGGATATCACATCTCATGCTATAAGAAGGGTCTCAGGTTTGGTATAAGCATTGAGATATCACATCTCATGCTATAGGACGGGTCTCAGGATTGGAATGGAAGGAGTTGGATATCACATCTCATGTTATAGGAAGGATCTCAGGTTTGGTATTAGAAGCATTGAGACATCACATCTCATGCTATAGGAAGGGTCTCAGGGTTGGAATGGGAAGGAGTTGGATATCACATCTCATCCAATAGGAAGGGTCTCAGGTTTGGAATGGGAAGGAATTGGATATCACATCTCATGTTATAGGAAGGATCTCAGGTTTGGTATTAGAAGCATTGAGATATCAAATCTCATGCTATAGGAAGGGTCTCAGGATTGGAATGTGAAGGATTTGGATATCTCATCTCATGCTAAAGGAAGGGTCTCAGGTTTGGTAGAAGCATTGAGATTTCACGTCTCTGCTATCGGAAGGGTCTCAGGATTGGATTGGGAAGGAGTTGGATATCCCTTTTCATGCTATAGGAAGGGTCTCAGGATTTGAATGGCAAGGAGTTGGATATCACATCTCATGCCGTAGGAAGGGTCTCAGGTTTGGTATAAGCATTGAGATATCACATCTCTGCTATCGGAAGGGTCTCAGGATTGGATTGGGAAGGAGTTGAATATCCCTTCTCATGCTATAGGAAGTGTCTCAGGTTGGAATGGGAAGGAGTTGGATATCACATCTCATGTTATAGGAAGGGTCTCAGGATTGGAATGGGAAGGATTTGGATATCACATCTCTTGCTATAGGAAGGGTCTCAGGATTGGAATGGGTAGGAGTTGGATATTACTTTCTTGCTATAGGAAGGGTCTCATGTTTGGAATGGGAAGGAGTTGGATATCACATATGCTATAGTTAGTGTCTCAGGTTTGGAACGGGAAGGAGTTGCATATCACATCTCATGTTATAGGAAGGGTCTCAGGTTTGGTATAAGCATTGAGATATCACATCTCTGCTATCGGAAGCGGCTCAGGATTGGAATGGGAAGGAGTTGGATATCCCATCTCATGTTATAGGAAGAGTCACTGGTTTGGTATTAGAATCATTGAGATATCACATCGCATGCTGTAGGAAGGGTCAAAGGATTGGAATGGGATGGACTTGGATATCACATCTCATGCTATAGGTAGGCTCTCAGGTTTGGTATAAGCATTGAGATATCACATCTCATGCTATAGGAAGGGTCTCAGGATTGGAATGGGAAGGAATTGGATATCACATCTCATGCTAAAGGAAGGGTCTCAGGTTTGGTAGAAGCATTGAGATATCACGTCGCTGCTATCGGAAGGGTCTCAGGATTGGATTGCGAAGGAGTTGGATATCCCTTCTCATGCTATAGGAAGGGTCTCAGGATTTGAATGGCAAGGAGTTGGATATCACATCTCATGCCATAGGAAGGGTCTCAGGTTTGGTATAAGCATTGAGATATCACATCTCTGCTATCGGAAGGGTCTCAGGATTGGATTGGGAAGGAGTTGGATATCCCTTCTCATGCTATAGGAAGTGTCTCAGGTTGGAATGGGAAGGAGTTGGATATCACATCTCATGTTATAGGAAGGGTCTCAGGATTGGAATGGGAAGGATTTGGATATCACATCTCTTGCTATAGGAAGGGTCTCAGGATTGGAATGGGTAGGAGTTGGATATTACTTTCTTGCTATAGGAAGGGTCTCATGTTTGGAATGGGAAGGAGTTGGATATCACATATGCTATAGTTAGTGTCTCAGGTTTGGAACGGGAAGGAGTTGGATATCACATCTCATGTTATAGGAAGGGTCTCAGGTTTGGTATAAGCATTGAGATATCACACCTCTGCTATCGGAAGCGGCTCAGGATTGGAATGGGAAGGAGTCGGATATCCCATCTCATGTTATAGGAAGAGTCTCTGGTTTGGTATTAGAATCATTGAGATATCACATCACATGCTGTAGGAAGGGTCAAAGGATTGGAATGGGATGGACTTGGATATCACATCTCATGCTATAGGTAGGCTCTCAGGTTTGGTATAAGCATTGAGATATCACATCTCATGCTATAGGAAGGGTCTCAGGATTGGAATGGGAAGGAATTGGATATCACATCTCATGCTAAAGGAAGGGTCTCAGGTTTGGTAGAAGCATTGAGATATCACGTCGCTGCTATCGGAAGGGTCTCAGGATTGGATTGCGAAGGAGTTGGATATCCCTTCTCATGCTATAGGAAGGGTCTCAGGATTTGAATGGCAAGGAGTTGGATATCACATCTCATGCCATAGGAAGGGTCTCAGGTTTGGTATAAGCATTGAGATATCACATCTCTGCTATCGGAAGGGTCTCAGGATTGGATTGGGAAGGAGTTAGATATCCCTTCTCATGCTATAGGAAGTGTCTCAGGTTGGAATGGGAAGGAGTTGGATATCACATCTCATGTTATAGGAAGGGTCTCAGGATTGGAATGGGAAGGATTTGGATATCACATCTCTTGCTATAGGAAGGGTCTCAGGATTGGAATGGGTAGGAGTTGGATATTACTTTCTTGCTATAGGAAGGGTCTCATGTTTGGAATGGGAAGGAGTTGGATATCACATATGCTATAGTTAGTGTCTCAGGTTTGGAACGGGAAGGAGTTGGATATCACATCTCATGTTATAGGAAGGGTCTCAGGTTTGGTATAAGCATTGAGATATCACACCTCTGCTATCGGAAGCGGCTCAGGATTGGAATGGGAAGGAGTCGGATATCCCATCTCATGTTATAGGAAGAGTCTCTGGTTTGGTATTAGAATCATTGAGATATCACATCGCATGCTGTAGGAAGGGTCTAAGGATTGGAATGGGATGGACTTGGATATCACATCTCATGTTATAGGTAGGCTCTCAGGTTTGGTATAAGCATTGAGATATCACATTTCATGCTATAGGAAGGGTCTCAGGATTGGAATGGGAAGGAATTGGATATCACATCTCATGCTATAGGAAGGGTCTCAGATTTGGTATAAGCATTGAGATATCACATCGCATGCTAAAGGAAGGGTCTCAGGATTGGAATGGGAAGGAGTTGTATATGACATCTCAGGCCATAGGAAGGTTCTCAGGTTTGGTATAAGCATTGAGATATCACATCTCTGCTATCGGAAAGGTCTCAGGATTGGAATGGGAAGGAGTTGGATATCCCATCTCATGTTATAGGAAGGGTCTCAGGTTTGGTATTAGAAGCATAGAGATATCACATATCATGCTATAGGAAGGGTCTCAGGATTGGAATGGGAAGGACTTGGATGTCACATCTCATGCTATAGGGAGGGTCTCAAGTTTGATATTAGAAGCATTGAGATAACACATCTCATGATATCGGAAGGGTCTCAGGATTGGAATGGGAAGGAGTTGGATATCACATCTCATGATAAAGGAAGGGTCTAAGGTTTGGAAGGGGAAGGATTTGGATATCACATCTCATGTTATAGGACGGGTCTCAGGTTTGGTATTAGAAGCATTGAGATATCAAGTCTCATGGTATAAGAAGGGTCTCAGAATTGGAATGGGAAGGAGTTGGATATCACACCTCAAGCTATAGGAAGGGTCTCAGGATTGGAATGGGAAGGAGTTTGATATCACATCTCATGCCATAGTATGGGTCTCAGGTTTGGTAGAAGCATTGGGATATCACATCTCATGCTATCGGAATGGTATCAGTATTGGATTTGGAAGAAGTTGGATATCCCATCTCATGCTATAGGAAGGGTCTCAGGTTGGAATGGGAAGGAGTTGGATATCACATTTCATGTTATAGGAAGGGTCTCAGGATTGGAATGGAAAGGACTTGGATATCATATCTCATGCTATAGGACGGGTCTCAGGTTTGTTATTAGAATCATTGAGATATCATATTGCATGCTGTAGGAAGGGTCTAAGGATTGGAATGAGAAGGACCTGGATATCGCATCTCATGCTATAGATAGGCTCTCAGGTTTGGAAAGGGAAGGAGTTGGATATCACATCTCATGTTATAGGATGGATCTCAGGTTTGGTATTAGAAGTATTGAGATATCACATCTCATGTTATCGGAAGGATCTCAGGTTTGGTATTAGAAGTATTGAGATATCACATCTCATGCTATAAGAAGGGTCTCAGGATTGGAATGGGAAGGAGTTGGATATCACATCTCATGCTAAAGGAAGGGTCTCAGGTTTGGTAGAAGCATTGAGATATCACATCTCATGCTATCGGAAGTGTCTCAGGATTGGAATGGGAAGGAGCTGGATATCACATCTCATGCTAAAGGAAGGGTCTCAGGTTTGGAATGGGAAGGAGTTGGATATCCCATCTCATGTTATAGGACGGGTCTCAGGTTTGTTATTAGAATCATTGAGATAGCATATTGCATGCTGTAGGAAGGGTCTAAGGGTTGGAATGTGAAGGACTTGGATATCACATCTCATGCTATAGATAGGCTCTTAGGTTTGGAAAGGGAAGGAGTTGGATATCACATTTCATGTTAGAGGAAGGATCTCAGGTTTGGTATTAGAAGCATTGAGATATCACATCTCATGCTATAGGAAGGGTCTCAGGATTGGAATGGGAAGGAGTTGGATATCACATCTCATGCTATAGGAAGGGTCTCAGGTTTGGTATAAGCATTGAGATATCACATCTCATGCTATAGGACGGGTCTCAGGATTGGAATGGAAGGAGTTGGATATCACATCTCATGTTATAGGAAGGATCTCCGGTTTGGTATTAGAAGCATTGAGACATCACACCTCATTCTATAGGAAGGGTCTCAGGGTTGGAATGGGAAGGAGTTGGATATCACATCTCATCCAATAGGAAGGGTCTCAGGTTTGGAATGGGAAGTAATTGGATATCACATCTCATGTTATAGGAAGGATCTCAGGTTTGGTATTAGAAGCATTGAGATATCAAATCTCATGCTATAGGAAGGGTCTCAGGATTGGAATGTGAAGGATTTGGATATCACATCTCATGCTAAAGGAAGGGTCTCAGGTTTGGTATTAGAAGCATAGAGATATCACATCTCATGCTATAGGAAGGGTCTCAGGTTTGGTATAAGCATTGAGATATCACATCTCTGCTATCGGAAAGGTCTCAGGATTGGAATGAGAAGGAGTTGGATATCCCATCTCATGTTATAGGAAGGGTCTCAGGTTTGGTATTAGAAGCATAGAGATATCACATCTCATGCTATAGGAAGGGTCTCAGGATTGGAATGGGAAGGACTTGGATGTCACATCTCATGCTATAGGGAGGGTCTCAAGTTTGATATTAGAAGCATTGAGATAACAAATCTCATGCTATAGGAAGGGTCTCAGGATTGGAATGGGAAGGACTTGGATGTCACATCTCATGCTATAGGGAGGGTCTCAAGTTTGATATTAGAAGCATTGAGATAACAAATCTCATGATATCGGAAGGGTCTCAGGATTGGAATGGGAAGGAGTTGGATATCACATCTCATGATAAAGGAAGGGTCTAAGGTTTGGAAGGGGAAGGATTTGGATATCACATCTCATGTTATAGGACGGGTCTCAGGTTTAATATTAGAAGCATTGAGATATCAAGTCTCATGGTATAAGAAGGGTCTCAGAATTGGAATGGGAAGGAGTTGGATATCACACCTCAAGCTATAGGAAGGGTCTCAGGATTGGAATGGGAAGGAGTTTGATATCACATCTCATGCCATAGTATGGGTCTCAGGTTTGGTAGAAGCATTGGGATATCACATCTCATGCTATCGGAAGGGTATCAGTATTGGATTTGGAAGAAGTTGGATATCCCATCTCATGCTATAGGAAGGGTCTCAGGTTGGAATGGGAAGGAGTTGGATATCACATTTCATGTTATAGGAAGGGTCTCAGGATTGGAATGGGAAGGACTTGGATATCATATCTCATGCTATAGGACGGGTCTCAGGTTTGTTATTAGAATCATTGAGATATCATATTGCATGCTGTAGGAAGGGTCTAAGGATTGGAATGGGAAGGACCTGGATATCACATCTCATGCTATAGAACGGCTCTCAGGTTTGGAAAGGGAAGGAGTTGGATATCACATCTCATGTTATAGGATGGATCTCAGGTTTGGTATTAGAAGTATTGAGATATCACATCTCATGTTATCGGAAGGATCTCAGGTTTGGTATTAGAAGTATTGAGATATCACATCTCATGCTATAGGAAGGGTCTCAGGATTGGAATGGGAAGGAGTTGGATATCACATCTCATGCTAAAGGAAGGGTCTCAGGTTTGGTAGAAGCATTGAGATATCACATCTCATGCTATAGGAAGGGTCTCAGGATTGGAATGGGAAGGACTTAGATATCACATATGCTATAGGGAGGGTCTCAGTTTTGATATTAGAAGCATTGAGATATCACATCTCATGCTATCGGAAGTGTCTCAGGATTGGAATGGGAAGGAGCTGGATATCACATCTCATGCTAAAGGAAGGGTCTCAGGTTTGGAACGGGAAGGAGTTGGATATCACATCTCATGTTATAGGAAGGGTCTCAGGTTTGGTATAAACATTGAGATATCACATCTCTGCTATCGGAAGTGTCTCAGGATTGGAATGGGAAGGAGTTGGATATCCCATCTCATGTTATAGGACGGGTCTCAGGTTTGTTATTAGAATCATTGAGATATCATATTGCATGCTGTAGGAAGGGTCTAAGGGTTGGAATGTGAAGGACTTGGATATCACATCTCATGCTATAGATAGGCTCTTAGGTTTGGAAAGGGAAGGAGTTGGATCTCACATTTCATGTTAGAGGAAGGATCTCAGGTTTGGTATTAGAAGCATTGAGATATCACATCTCATGCTATAGGAAGGGTCTCAGGATTGGAATGGGAAGGAGTTGGATATCACATCTCATGCTATAAGAAGGGTCTCAGGTTTGGTATAAGCATTGAGATATCACATCTCATGCTATAGGACGGGTCTCAGGATTGGAATGGAAGGAGTTGGATATCACATCTCATGTTATAGGAAGGATCTCAGGTTTGGTATTAGAAGCATTGAGACATCACATCTCATGCTATAGGAAGGGTCTCAGGGTTGGAATGGGAAGGAGTTGGATATCACATCTCATCCAATAGGAAGGGTCTCAGGTTTGGAATGGGAAGGAATTGGATATCACATCTCATGTTATAGGAAGGATCTCAGGTTTGGTATTAGAAGCATTGAGATATCAAATCTCATGCTATAGGAAGGGTCTCAGGATTGGAATGTGAAGGATTTGGATATCACATCTCATGCTAAAGGAAGGGTCTCAGGTTTGGTAGAAGCATTGAGATTTCACGTCTCTGCTATCGGAAGGGTCTCAGGATTGGATTGGGAAGGAGTTGGATATCCCTTTTCATGCTATAGGAAGGGTCTCAGGATTTGAATGGCAAGGAGTTGGATATCACATCTCATGCCGTAGGAAGGGTCTCAGGTTTGGTATAAGCATTGAGATATCACATCTCTGCTATCGGAAGGGTCTCAGGATTGGATTGGGAAGGAGTTGAATATCCCTTCTCATGCTATAGGAAGTGTCTCAGGTTGGAATGGGAAGGAGTTGGATATCACATCTCATGTTATAGGAAGGGTCTCAGGATTGGAATGGGAAGGATTTGGATATCACATCTCTTACTATAGGAAGGGTCTCAGGATTGGAATGGGTAGGAGTTGGATATTACTTTCTTGCTATAGGAAGGGTCTCATGTTTGGAATGGGAAGGAGTTGGATATCACATATGCTATAGTTAGTGTCTCAGGTTTGGAACGGGAAGGAGTTGCATATCACATCTCATGTTATAGGAAGGGTCTCAGGTTTGGTATAAGCATTGAGATATCACATCTCTGCTATCGGAAGCGGCTCAGGATTGGAATGGGAAGGAGTTGGATATCCCATCTCATGTTATAGGAAGAGTCACTGGTTTGGTATTAGAATCATTGAGATATCACATCGCATGCTGTAGGAAGGGTCAAAGGATTGGAATGGGATGGACTTGGATATCACATCTCATGCTATAGGTAGGCTCTCAGGTTTGGTATAAGCATTGAGATATCACATCTCATGCTATAGGAAGGGTCTCAGGATTGGAATGGGAAGGAATTGGATATCACATCTCATGCTAAAGGAAGGGTCTCAGGTTTGGTAGAAGCATTGAGATATCACGTCGCTGCTATCGGAAGGGTCTCAGGATTGGATTGCGAAGGAGTTGGATATCCCTTCTCATGCTATAGGAAGGGTCTCAGGATTTGAATGGCAAGGAGTTGGATATCACATCTCATGCCATAGGAAGGGTCTCAGGTTTGGTATAAGCATTGAGATATCACATCTCTGCTATCGGAAGGGTCTCAGGATTGGATTGGGAAGGAGTTGGATATCCCTTCTCATGCTATAGGAAGTGTCTCAGGTTGGAATGGGAAGGAGTTGGATATCACATCTCATGTTATAGGAAGGGTCTCAGGATTGGAATGGGAAGGATTTGGATATCACATCTCTTGCTATAGGAAGGGTCTCAGGATTGGAATGGGTAGGAGTTGGATATTACTTTCTTGCTATAGGAAGGGTCTCATGTTTGGAATGGGAAGGAGTTGGATATCACATATGCTATAGTTAGTGTCTCAGGTTTGGAACGGGAAGGAGTTGGATATCACATCTCATGTTATAGGAAGGGTCTCAGGTTTGGTATAAGCATTGAGATATCACACCTCTGCTATCGGAAGCGGCTCAGGATTGGAATGGGAAGGAGTCGGATATCCCATCTCATGTTATAGGAAGAGTCTCTGGTTTGGTATTAGAATCATTGAGATATCACATCGCATGCTGTAGGAAGGGTCCAAGGATTGGAATGGGATGGACTTGGATATCACATCTCATGTTATAGGTAGGCTCTCAGGTTTGGTATAAGCATTGAGATATCACATTTCATGCTATAGGAAGGGTCTCAGGATTGGAATGGGAAGGAATTGGATATCACATCTCATGCTATAGGAAGGGTCTCAGATTTGGTATAAGCATTGAGATATCACATCGCATGCTAAAGGAAGGGTCTCAGGATTGGAATGGGAAGGAGTTGTATATGACATCTCAGGCCATAGGAAGGTTCTCAGGTTTGGTATAAGCATTGAGATATCACATCTCTGCTATCGGAAAGGTCTCAGGATTGGAATGGGAAGGAGTTGGATATCCCATCTCATGTTATAGGAAGGGTCTCAGGTTTGGTATTAGAAGCATAGAGATATCACATATCATGCTATAGGAAGGGTCTCAGGATTGGAATGGGAAGGACTTGGATGTCACATCTCATGCTATAGGGAGGGTCTCAAGTTTGATATTAGAAGCATTGAGATAACACATCTCATGATATCGGAAGGGTCTCAGGATTGGAATGGGAAGGAGTTGGATATCACATCTCATGATAAAATAAGGGTCTAAGGTTTGGAAGGGGAAGGATTTGGATATCACATCTCATGTTATAGGACGGGTCTCAGGTTTGGTATTAGAAGCATTGAGATATCAAGTCTCATGGTATAAGAAGGGTCTCAGAATTGGAATGGGAAGGAGTTGGATATCACACCTCAAGCTATAGGAAGGGTCTCAGGATTGGAATGGGAAGGAGTTTGATATCACATCTCATGCCATAGTATGGGTCTCAGGTTTGGTAGAAGCATTGGGATATCACATCTCATGCTATCGGAATGGTATCAGTATTGGATTTGGAAGAAGTTGGATATCCCATCTCATGCTATAGGAAGGGTCTCAGGTTGGAATGGGAAGGAGTTGGATATCACATTTCATGTTATAGGAAGGGTCTCAGGATTGGAATGGGAAGGACTTGGATATCATATCTCATGCTATAGGACGGGTCTCAGGTTTGTTATTAGAATCATTGAGATATCATATTGCATGCTGTAGGAAGGGTCTAAGGATTGGAATGAGAAGGACCTGGATATCGCATCTCATGCTATAGATAGGCTCTCAGGTTTGGAAAGGGAAGGAGTTGGATATCACATCTCATGTTATAGGATGGATCTCAGGTTTGGTATTAGAAGTATTGAGATATCACATCTCATGTTATCGGAAGGATCTCAGGTTTGGTATTAGAAGTATTGAGATATCACATCTCATGCTATAAGAAGGGTCTCAGGATTGGAATGGGAAGGAGTTGGATATCACATCTCATGCTAAAGGAAGGGTCTCAGGTTTGGTAGAAGCATTGAGACATCACATCTCATGCTATCGGAAGTGTCTCAGGATTGGAATGGGAAGGAGCTGGATATCACATCTCATGCTAAAGGAAGGGTCTCAGGGTTGGAACGGGAAGGAGTTGGATATCACATCTCATGTTATAGGAAGGGTCTCAGGTTTGGTATAAACATTGAGATATCACATCTCTGCTATCGGAAGTGTCTCAGGATTGGAATGGGAAGGAGCTGGATATCACATCTCATGCTAAAGGAAGGGTCTCAGGTTTGGAATGGGAAGGAGTTGGATATCCCATCTCATGTTATAGGACGGGTCTCAGGTTTGTTATTAGAATCATTGAGATAGCATATTGCATGCTGTAGGAAGGGTCTAAGGGTTGGAATGTGAAGGACTTGGATATCACATCTCATGCTATAGATAGGCTCTTAGGTTTGGAAAGGGAAGGAGTTGGATATCACATTTCATGTTAGAGGAAGGATCTCAGGTTTGGTATTAGAAGCATTGAGATATCACATCTCATGCTATAGGAAGGGTCTCAGGATTGGAATGGGAAGGAGTTGGATATCACATCTCATGCTATAGGAAGGGTCTCAGGTTTGGTATAAGCATTGAGATATCACATCTCATGCTATAGGACGGGTCTCAGGATTGGAATGGAAGGAGTTGGATATCACATCTCATGTTATAGGAAGGATCTCCGGTTTGGTATTAGAAGCATTGAGACATCACACCTCATTCTATAGGAAGGGTCTCAGGGTTGGAATGGGAAGGAGTTGGATATCACATCTCATCCAATAGGAAGGGTCTCAGGTTTGGAATGGGAAGTAATTGGATATCACATCTCATGTTATAGGAAGGATCTCAGGTTTGGTATTAGAAGCATTGAGATATCAAATCTCATGCTATAGGAAGGGTCTCAGGATTGGAATGTGAAGGATTTGGATATCACATCTCATGCTAAAGGAAGGGTCTCAGGTTTGGTATTAGAAGCATAGAGATATCACATCTCATGCTATAGGAAGGGTCTCAGGTTTGGTATAAGCATTGAGATATCACATCTCTGCTATCGGAAAGGTCTCAGGATTGGAATGAGAAGGAGTTGGATATCCCATCTCATGTTATAGGAAGGGTCTCAGGTTTGGTATTAGAAGCATAGAGATATCACATCTCATGCTATAGGAAGGGTCTCAGGATTGGAATGGGAAGGACTTGGATGTCACATCTCATGCTATAGGGAGGGTCTCAAGTTTGATATTAGAAGCATTGAGATAACAAATCTCATGCTATAGGAAGGGTCTCAGGATTGGAATGGGAAGGACTTGGATGTCACATCTCATGCTATAGGGAGGGTCTCAAGTTTGATATTAGAAGCATTGAGATAACAAATCTCATGATATCGGAAGGGTCTCAGGATTGGAATGGGAAGGAGTTGGATATCACATCTCATGATAAAGGAAGGGTCTAAGGTTTGGAAGGGGAAGGATTTGGATATCACATCTCATGTTATAGGACGGGTCTCAGGTTTAATATTAGAAGCATTGAGATATCAAGTCTCATGGTATAAGAAGGGTCTCAGAATTGGAATGGGAAGGAGTTGGATATCACACCTCAAGCTATAGGAAGGGTCTCAGGATTGGAATGGGAAGGAGTTTGATATCACATCTCATGCCATAGTATGGGTCTCAGGTTTGGTAGAAGCATTGGGATATCACATCTCATGCTATCGGAAGGGTATCAGTATTGGATTTGGAAGAAGTTGGATATCCCATCTCATGCTATAGGAAGGGTCTCAGGTTGGAATGGGAACGAGTTGGATATCACATTTCATGTTATAGGAAGGGTCTCAGGATTGGAATGGGAAGGACTTGGATATCATATCTCATGCTATAGGACGGGTCTCAGGTTTGTTATTAGAATCATTGAGATATCATATTGCATGCTGTAGGAAGGGTCTAAGGATTGGAATGGGAAGGACCTGGATATCACATCTCATGCTATAGAACGGCTCTCAGGTTTGGAAAGGGAAGGAGTTGGATATCACATCTCATGTTATAGGATGGATCTCAGGTTTGGTATTAGAAGTATTGAGATATCACATCTCATGTTATCGGAAGGATCTCAGGTTTGGTATTAGAAGTATTGAGATATCACATCTCATGCTATAGGAAGGGTCTCAGGATTGGAATGGGAAGGAGTTGGATATCACATCTCATGCTAAAGGAAGGGTCTCAGGTTTGGTAGAAGCATTGAGATATCACATCTCATGCTATAGGAAGGGTCTCAGGATTGGAATGGGAAGGACTTAGATATCACATATGCTATAGGGAGGGTCTCAGTTTTGATATTAGAAGCATTGAGATATCACATCTCATGCTATCGGAAGTGTCTCAGGATTGGAATGGGAAGGAGCTGGATATCACATCTCATGCTAAAGGAAGGGTCTCAGGTTTGGAACGGGAAGGAGTTGGATATCACATCTCATGTTATAGGAAGGGTCTCAGGTTTGGTATAAACATTGAGATATCACATCTCTGCTATCGGAAGTGTCTCAGGATTGGAATGGGAAGGAGTTGGATATCCCATCTCATGTTATAGGACGGGTCTCAGGTTTGTTATTAGAATCATTGAGATATCATATTGCATGCTGTAGGAAGGGTCTAAGGGTTGGAATGTGAAGGACTTGGATATCACATCTCATGCTATAGATAGGCTCTTAGGTTTGGAAAGGGAAGGAGTTGGATCTCACATTTCATGTTAGAGGAAGGATCTCAGGTTTGGTATTAGAAGCATTGAGATATCACATCTCATGCTATAGGAAGGGTCTCAGGATTGGAATGGGAAGGAGTTGGATATCACATCTCATGCTATAAGAAGGGTCTCAGGTTTGGTATAAGCATTGAGATATCACATCTCATGCTATAGGACGGGTCTCAGGATTGGAATGGAAGGAGTTGGATATCACATCTCATGTTATAGGAAGGATCTCAGGTTTGGTATTAGAAGCATTGAGACATCACATCTCATGCTATAGGAAGGGTCTCAGGGTTGGAATGGGAAGGAGTTGGATATCACATCTCATCCAATAGGAAGGGTCTCAGGTTTGGAATGGGAAGGAATTGGATATCACATCTCATGTTATAGGAAGGATCTCAGGTTTGGTATTAGAAGCATTGAGATATCAAATCTCATGCTATAGGAAGGGTCTCAGGATTGGAATGTGAAGGATTTGGATATCACATCTCATGCTAAAGGAAGGGTCTCAGGTTTGGTAGAAGCATTGAGATTTCACGTCTCTGCTATCGGAAGGGTCTCAGGATTGGATTGGGAAGGAGTTGGATATCCCTTTTCATGCTATAGGAAGGGTCTCAGGATTTGAATGGCAAGGAGTTGGATATCACATCTCATGCCGTAGGAAGGGTCTCAGGTTTGGTATAAGCATTGAGATATCACATCTCTGCTATCGGAAGGGTCTCAGGATTGGATTGGGAAGGAGTTGAATATCCCTTCTCATGCTATAGGAAGTGTCTCAGGTTGGAATGGGAAGGAGTTGGATATCACATCTCATGTTATAGGAAGGGTCTCAGGATTGGAATGGGAAGGATTTGGATATCACATCTCTTGCTATAGGAAGGGTCTCAGGATTGGAATGGGTAGGAGTTGGATATTACTTTCTTGCTATAGGAAGGGTCTCATGTTTGGAATGGGAAGGAGTTGGATATCACATATGCTATAGTTAGTGTCTCAGGTTTGGAACGGGAAGGAGTTGCATATCACATCTCATGTTATAGGAAGGGTCTCAGGTTTGGTATAAGCATTGAGATATCACATCTCTGCTATCGGAAGCGGCTCAGGATTGGAATGGGAAGGAGTTGGATATCCCATCTCATGTTATAGGAAGAGTCACTGGTTTGGTATTAGAATCATTGAGATATCACATCGCATGCTGTAGGAAGGGTCAAAGGATTGGAATGGGATGGACTTGGATATCACATCTCATGCTATAGGTAGGCTCTCAGGTTTGGTATAAGCATTGAGATATCACATCTCATGCTATAGGAAGGGTCTCAGGATTGGAATGGGAAGGAATTGGATATCACATCTCATGCTAAAGGAAGGGTCTCAGGTTTGGTAGAAGCATTGAGATATCACGTCGCTGCTATCGGAAGGGTCTCAGGATTGGATTGCGAAGGAGTTGGATATCCCTTCTCATGCTATAGGAAGGGTCTCAGGATTTGAATGGCAAGGAGTTGGATATCACATCTCATGCCATAGGAAGGGTCTCAGGTTTGGTATAAGCATTGAGATATCACATCTCTGCTATCGGAAGGGTCTCAGGATTGGATTGGGAAGGAGTTGGATATCCCTTCTCATGCTATAGGAAGTGTCTCAGGTTGGAATGGGAAGGAGTTGGATATCACATCTCATGTTATAGGAAGGGTCTCAGGATTGGAATGGGAAGGATTTGGATATCACATCTCTTGCTATAGGAAGGGTCTCAGGATTGGAATGGGTAGGAGTTGGATATTACTTTCTTGCTATAGGAAGGGTCTCATGTTTGGAATGGGAAGGAGTTGGATATCACATATGCTATAGTTAGTGTCTCAGGTTTGGAACGGGAAGGAGTTGGATATCACATCTCATGTTATAGGAAGGGTCTCAGGTTTGGTATAAGCATTGAGATATCACACCTCTGCTATCGGAAGCGGCTCAGGATTGGAATGGGAAGGAGTCGGATATCCCATCTCATGTTATAGGAAGAGTCTCTGGTTTGGTATTAGAATCATTGAGATATCACATCGCATGCTGTAGGAAGGGTCCAAGGATTGGAATGGGATGGACTTGGATATCACATCTCATGTTATAGGTAGGCTCTCAGGTTTGGTATAAGCATTGAGATATCACATTTCATGCTATAGGAAGGGTCTCAGGATTGGAATGGGAAGGAATTGGATATCACATCTCATGCTATAGGAAGGGTCTCAGATTTGGTATAAGCATTGAGATATCACATCGCATGCTAAAGGAAGGGTCTCAGGATTGGAATGGGAAGGAGTTGTATATGACATCTCAGGCCATAGGAAGGTTCTCAGGTTTGGTATAAGCATTGAGATATCACATCTCTGCTATCGGAAAGGTCTCAGGATTGGAATGGGAAGGAGTTGGATATCCCATCTCATGTTATAGGAAGGGTCTCAGGTTTGGTATTAGAAGCATAGAGATATCACATATCATGCTATAGGAAGGGTCTCAGGATTGGAATGGGAAGGACTTGGATGTCACATCTCATGCTATAGGGAGGGTCTCAAGTTTGATATTAGAAGCATTGAGATAACACATCTCATGATATCGGAAGGGTCTCAGGATTGGAATGGGAAGGAGTTGGATATCACATCTCATGATAAAATAAGGGTCTAAGGTTTGGAAGGGGAAGGATTTGGATATCACATCTCATGTTATAGGACGGGTCTCAGGTTTGGTATTAGAAGCATTGAGATATCAAGTCTCATGGTATAAGAAGGGTCTCAGAATTGGAATGGGAAGGAGTTGGATATCACACCTCAAGCTATAGGAAGGGTCTCAGGATTGGAATGGGAAGGAGTTTGATATCACATCTCATGCCATAGTATGGGTCTCAGGTTTGGTAGAAGCATTGGGATATCACATCTCATGCTATCGGAATGGTATCAGTATTGGATTTGGAAGAAGTTGGATATCCCATCTCATGCTATAGGAAGGGTCTCAGGTTGGAATGGGAAGGAGTTGGATATCACATTTCATGTTATAGGAAGGGTCTCAGGATTGGAATGGGAAGGACTTGGATATCATATCTCATGCTATAGGACGGGTCTCAGGTTTGTTATTAGAATCATTGAGATATCATATTGCATGCTGTAGGAAGGGTCTAAGGATTGGAATGAGAAGGACCTGGATATCGCATCTCATGCTATAGATAGGCTCTCAGGTTTGGAAAGGGAAGGAGTTGGATATCACATCTCATGTTATAGGATGGATCTCAGGTTTGGTATTAGAAGTATTGAGATATCACATCTCATGTTATCGGAAGGATCTCAGGTTTGGTATTAGAAGTATTGAGATATCACATCTCATGCTATAAGAAGGGTCTCAGGATTGGAATGGGAAGGAGTTGGATATCACATCTCATGCTAAAGGAAGGGTCTCAGGTTTGGTAGAAGCATTGAGACATCACATCTCATGCTATCGGAAGTGTCTCAGGATTGGAATGGGAAGGAGCTGGATATCACATCTCATGCTAAAGGAAGGGTCTCAGGGTTGGAACGGGAAGGAGTTGGATATCACATCTCATGTTATAGGAAGGGTCTCAGGTTTGGTATAAACATTGAGATATCACATCTCTGCTATCGGAAGTGTCTCAGGATTGGAATGGGAAGGAGCTGGATATCACATCTCATGCTAAAGGAAGGGTCTCAGGTTTGGAATGGGAAGGAGTTGGATATCCCATCTCATGTTATAGGACGGGTCTCAGGTTTGTTATTAGAATCATTGAGATAGCATATTGCATGCTGTAGGAAGGGTCTAAGGGTTGGAATGTGAAGGACTTGGATATCACATCTCATGCTATAGATAGGCTCTTAGGTTTGGAAAGGGAAGGAGTTGGATATCACATTTCATGTTAGAGGAAGGATCTCAGGTTTGGTATTAGAAGCATTGAGATATCACATCTCATGCTATAGGAAGGGTCTCAGGATTGGAATGGGAAGGAGTTGGATATCACATCTCATGCTATAGGAAGGGTCTCAGGTTTGGTATAAGCATTGAGATATCACATCTCATGCTATAGGACGGGTCTCAGGATTGGAATGGAAGGAGTTGGATATCACATCTCATGTTATAGGAAGGATCTCCGGTTTGGTATTAGAAGCATTGAGACATCACACCTCATTCTATAGGAAGGGTCTCAGGGTTGGAATGGGAAGGAGTTGGATATCACATCTCATCCAATAGGAAGGGTCTCAGGTTTGGAATGGGAAGTAATTGGATATCACATCTCATGTTATAGGAAGGATCTCAGGTTTGGTATTAGAAGCATTGAGATATCAAATCTCATGCTATAGGAAGGGTCTCAGGATTGGAATGTGAAGGATTTGGATATCACATCTCATGCTAAAGGAAGGGTCTCAGGTTTGGTATTAGAAGCATAGAGATATCACATCTCATGCTATAGGAAGGGTCTCAGGTTTGGTATAAGCATTGAGATATCACATCTCTGCTATCGTAAAGGTCTCAGGATTGGAATGAGAAGGAGTTGGATATCCCATCTCATGTTATAGGAAGGGTCTCAGGTTTGGTATTAGAAGCATAGAGATATCACATCTCATGCTATAGGAAGGGTCTCAGGATTGGAATGGGAAGGACTTGGATGTCACATCTCATGCTATAGGGAGGGTCTCAAGTTTGATATTAGAAGCATTGAGATAACAAATCTCATGATATCGGAAGGGTCTCAGGATTGGAATGGGAAGGAGTTGGATATCACATCTCATGATAAAGGAAGGGTCTAAGGTTTGGAAGGGGAAGGATTTGGATATCACATCTCATGTTATAGGACGGGTCTCAGGTTTAATATTAGAAGCATTGAGATATCAAGTCTCATGGTATAAGAAGGGTCTCAGAATTGGAATGGGAAGGAGTTGGATATCACACCTCAAGCTATAGGAAGGGTCTCAGGATTGGAATGGGAAGGAGTTTGATATCACATCTCATGCCATAGTATGGGTCTCAGGTTTGGTAGAAGCATTGGGATATCACATCTCATGCTATCGGAAGGGTATCAGTATTGGATTTGGAAGAAGTTGGATATCCCATCTCATGCTATAGGAAGGGTCTCAGGTTGGAATGGGAACGAGTTGGATATCACATTTCATGTTATAGGAAGGGTCTCAGGATTGGAATGGGAAGGACTTGGATATCATATCTCATGCTATAGGACGGGTCTCAGGTTTGTTATTAGAATCATTGAGATATCATATTGCATGCTGTAGGAAGGGTCTAAGGATTGGAATGGGAAGGACCTGGATATCACATCTCATGCTATAGAACGGCTCTCAGGTTTGGAAAGGGAAGGAGTTGGATATCACATCTCATGTTATAGGATGGATCTCAGGTTTGGTATTAGAAGTATTGAGATATCACATCTCATGTTATCGGAAGGATCTCAGGTTTGGTATTAGAAGTATTGAGATATCACATCTCATGCTATAGGAAGGGTCTCAGGATTGGAATGGGAAGGAGTTGGATATCACATCTCATGCTAAAGGAAGGGTCTCAGGTTTGGTAGAAGCATTGAGATATCACATCTCATGCTATAGGAAGGGTCTCAGGATTGGAATGGGAAGGACTTAGATATCACATATGCTATAGGGAGGGTCTCAGTTTTGATATTAGAAGCATTGAGATATCACATCTCATGCTATCGGAAGTGTCTCAGGATTGGAATGGGAAGGAGCTGGATATCACATCTCATGCTAAAGGAAGGGTCTCAGGTTTGGAACGGGAAGGAGTTGGATATCACATCTCATGTTATAGGAAGGGTCTCAGGTTTGGTATAAACATTGAGATATCACATCTCTGCTATCGGAAGTGTCTCAGGATTGGAATGGGAAGGAGTTGGATATCCCATCTCATGTTATAGGACGGGTCTCAGGTTTGTTATTAGAATCATTGAGATATCATATTGCATGCTGTAGGAAGGGTCTAAGGGTTGGAATGTGAAGGACTTGGATATCACATCTCATGCTATAGATAGGCTCTTAGGTTTGGAAAGGGAAGGAGTTGGATCTCACATTTCATGTTAGAGGAAGGATCTCAGGTTTGGTATTAGAAGCATTGAGATATCACATCTCATGCTATAGGAAGGGTCTCAGGATTGGAATGGGAAGGAGTTGGATATCACATCTCATGCTATAAGAAGGGTCTCAGGTTTGGTATAAGCATTGAGATATCACATCTCATGCTATAGGACGGGTCTCAGGATTGGAATGGAAGGAGTTGGATATCACATCTCATGTTATAGGAAGGATCTCAGGTTTGGTATTAGAAGCATTGAGACATCACATCTCATGCTATAGGAAGGGTCTCAGGGTTGGAATGGGAAGGAGTTGGATATCACATCTCATCCAATAGGAAGGGTCTCAGGTTTGGAATGGGAAGGAATTGGATATCACATCTCATGTTATAGGAAGGATCTCAGGTTTGGTATTAGAAGCATTGAGATATCAAATCTCATGCTATAGGAAGGGTCTCAGGATTGGAATGTGAAGGATTTGGATATCACATCTCATGCTAAAGGAAGGGTCTCAGGTTTGGTAGAAGCATTGAGATTTCACGTCTCTGCTATCGGAAGGGTCTCAGGATTGGATTGGGAAGGAGTTGGATATCCCTTTTCATGCTATAGGAAGGGTCTCAGGATTTGAATGGCAAGGAGTTGGATATCACATCTCATGCCGTAGGAAGGGTCTCAGGTTTGGTATAAGCATTGAGATATCACATCTCTGCTATCGGAAGGGTCTCAGGATTGGATTGGGAAGGAGTTGAATATCCCTTCTCATGCTATAGGAAGTGTCTCAGGTTGGAATGGGAAGGAGTTGGATATCACATCTCATGTTATAGGAAGGGTCTCAGGATTGGAATGGGAAGGATTTGGATATCACATCTCTTGCTATAGGAAGGGTCTCAGGATTGGAATGGGTAGGAGTTGGATATTACTTTCTTGCTATAGGAAGGGTCTCATGTTTGGAATGGGAAGGAGTTGGATATCACATATGCTATAGTTAGTGTCTCAGGTTTGGAACGGGAAGGAGTTGCATATCACATCTCATGTTATAGGAAGGGTCTCAGGTTTGGTATAAGCATTGAGATATCACATCTCTGCTATCGGAAGCGGCTCAGGATTGGAATGGGAAGGAGTTGGATATCCCATCTCATGTTATAGGAAGAGTCACTGGTTTGGTATTAGAATCATTGAGATATCACATCGCATGCTGTAGGAAGGGTCAAAGGATTGGAATGGGATGGACTTGGATATCACATCTCATGCTATAGGTAGGCTCTCAGGTTTGGTATAAGCATTGAGATATCACATCTCATGCTATAGGAAGGGTCTCAGGATTGGAATGGGAAGGAATTGGATATCACATCTCATGCTAAAGGAAGGGTCTCAGGTTTGGTAGAAGCATTGAGATATCACGTCGCTGCTATCGGAAGGGTCTCAGGATTGGATTGCGAAGGAGTTGGATATCCCTTCTCATGCTATAGGAAGGGTCTCAGGATTTGAATGGCAAGGAGTTGGATATCACATCTCATGCCATAGGAAGGGTCTCAGGTTTGGTATAAGCATTGAGATATCACATCTCTGCTATCGGAAGGGTCTCAGGATTGGATTGGGAAGGAGTTGGATATCCCTTCTCATGCTATAGGAAGTGTCTCAGGTTGGAATGGGAAGGAGTTGGATATCACATCTCATGTTATAGGAAGGGTCTCAGGATTGGAATGGGAAGGATTTGGATATCACATCTCTTGCTATAGGAAGGGTCTCAGGATTGGAATGGGTAGGAGTTGGATATTACTTTCTTGCTATAGGAAGGGTCTCATGTTTGGAATGGGAAGGAGTTGGATATCACATATGCTATAGTTAGTGTCTCAGGTTTGGAACGGGAAGGAGTTGGATATCACATCTCATGTTATAGGAAGGGTCTCAGGTTTGGTATAAGCATTGAGATATCACACCTCTGCTATCGGAAGCGGCTCAGGATTGGAATGGGAAGGAGTCGGATATCCCATCTCATGTTATAGGAAGAGTCTCTGGTTTGGTATTAGAATCATTGAGATATCACATCGCATGCTGTAGGAAGGGTCCAAGGATTGGAATGGGATGGACTTGGATATCACATCTCATGTTATAGGTAGGCTCTCAGGTTTGGTATAAGCATTGAGATATCACATTTCATGCTATAGGAAGGGTCTCAGGATTGGAATGGGAAGGAATTGGATATCACATCTCATGCTATAGGAAGGGTCTCAGATTTGGTATAAGCATTGAGATATCACATCGCATGCTAAAGGAAGGGTCTCAGGATTGGAATGGGAAGGAGTTGTATATGACATCTCAGGCCATAGGAAGGTTCTCAGGTTTGGTATAAGCATTGAGATATCACATCTCTGCTATCGGAAAGGTCTCAGGATTGGAATGGGAAGGAGTTGGATATCCCATCTCATGTTATAGGAAGGGTCTCAGGTTTGGTATTAGAAGCATAGAGATATCACATATCATGCTATAGGAAGGGTCTCAGGATTGGAATGGGAAGGACTTGGATGTCACATCTCATGCTATAGGGAGGGTCTCAAGTTTGATATTAGAAGCATTGAGATAACACATCTCATGATATCGGAAGGGTCTCAGGATTGGAATGGGAAGGAGTTGGATATCACATCTCATGATAAAATAAGGGTCTAAGGTTTGGAAGGGGAAGGATTTGGATATCACATCTCATGTTATAGGACGGGTCTCAGGTTTGGTATTAGAAGCATTGAGATATCAAGTCTCATGGTATAAGAAGGGTCTCAGAATTGGAATGGGAAGGAGTTGGATATCACACCTCAAGCTATAGGAAGGGTCTCAGGATTGGAATGGGAAGGAGTTTGATATCACATCTCATGCCATAGTATGGGTCTCAGGTTTGGTAGAAGCATTGGGATATCACATCTCATGCTATCGGAATGGTATCAGTATTGGATTTGGAAGAAGTTGGATATCCCATCTCATGCTATAGGAAGGGTCTCAGGTTGGAATGGGAAGGAGTTGGATATCACATTTCATGTTATAGGAAGGGTCTCAGGATTGGAATGGGAAGGACTTGGATATCATATCTCATGCTATAGGACGGGTCTCAGGTTTGTTATTAGAATCATTGAGATATCATATTGCATGCTGTAGGAAGGGTCTAAGGATTGGAATGAGAAGGACCTGGATATCGCATCTCATGCTATAGATAGGCTCTCAGGTTTGGAAAGGGAAGGAGTTGGATATCACATCTCATGTTATAGGATGGATCTCAGGTTTGGTATTAGAAGTATTGAGATATCACATCTCATGTTATCGGAAGGATCTCAGGTTTGGTATTAGAAGTATTGAGATATCACATCTCATGCTATAAGAAGGGTCTCAGGATTGGAATGGGAAGGAGTTGGATATCACATCTCATGCTAAAGGAAGGGTCTCAGGTTTGGTAGAAGCATTGAGACATCACATCTCATGCTATCGGAAGTGTCTCAGGATTGGAATGGGAAGGAGCTGGATATCACATCTCATGCTAAAGGAAGGGTCTCAGGGTTGGAACGGGAAGGAGTTGGATATCACATCTCATGTTATAGGAAGGGTCTCAGGTTTGGTATAAACATTGAGATATCACATCTCTGCTATCGGAAGTGTCTCAGGATTGGAATGGGAAGGAGCTGGATATCACATCTCATGCTAAAGGAAGGGTCTCAGGTTTGGAATGGGAAGGAGTTGGATATCCCATCTCATGTTATAGGACGGGTCTCAGGTTTGTTATTAGAATCATTGAGATAGCATATTGCATGCTGTAGGAAGGGTCTAAGGGTTGGAATGTGAAGGACTTGGATATCACATCTCATGCTATAGATAGGCTCTTAGGTTTGGAAAGGGAAGGAGTTGGATATCACATTTCATGTTAGAGGAAGGATCTCAGGTTTGGTATTAGAAGCATTGAGATATCACATCTCATGCTATAGGAAGGGTCTCAGGATTGGAATGGGAAGGAGTTGGATATCACATCTCATGCTATAGGAAGGGTCTCAGGTTTGGTATAAGCATTGAGATATCACATCTCATGCTATAGGACGGGTCTCAGGATTGGAATGGAAGGAGTTGGATATCACATCTCATGTTATAGGAAGGATCTCCGGTTTGGTATTAGAAGCATTGAGACATCACACCTCATTCTATAGGAAGGGTCTCAGGGTTGGAATGGGAAGGAGTTGGATATCACATCTCATCCAATAGGAAGGGTCTCAGGTTTGGAATGGGAAGTAATTGGATATCACATCTCATGTTATAGGAAGGATCTCAGGTTTGGTATTAGAAGCATTGAGATATCAAATCTCATGCTATAGGAAGGGTCTCAGGATTGGAATGTGAAGGATTTGGATATCACATCTCATGCTAAAGGAAGGGTCTCAGGTTTGGTATTAGAAGCATAGAGATATCACATCTCATGCTATAGGAAGGGTCTCAGGTTTGGTATAAGCATTGAGATATCACATCTCTGCTATCGTAAAGGTCTCAGGATTGGAATGAGAAGGAGTTGGATATCCCATCTCATGTTATAGGAAGGGTCTCAGGTTTGGTATTAGAAGCATAGAGATATCACATCTCATGCTATAGGAAGGGTCTCAGGATTGGAATGGGAAGGACTTGGATGTCACATCTCATGCTATAGGGAGGGTCTCAAGTTTGATATTAGAAGCATTGAGATAACAAATCTCATGATATCGGAAGGGTCTCAGGATTGGAATGGGAAGGAGTTGGATATCACATCTCATGATAAAGGAAGGGTCTAAGGTTTGGAAGGGGAAGGATTTGGATATCACATCTCATGTTATAGGACGGGTCTCAGGTTTAATATTAGAAGCATTGAGATATCAAGTCTCATGGTATAAGAAGGGTCTCAGAATTGGAATGGGAAGGAGTTGGATATCACACCTCAAGCTATAGGAAGGGTCTCAGGATTGGAATGGGAAGGAGTTTGATATCACATCTCATGCCATAGTATGGGTCTCAGGTTTGGTAGAAGCATTGGGATACCACATCTCATGCTATCGGAAGGGTATCAGTATTGGATTTTGAAGAAGTTGGATATCCCATCTCATGCTATAGGAAGGGTCTCAGGTTGGAATGGGAAGGAGTTGGATATCACATTTCATGTTATAGGAAGGGTCTCAGGATTGGAATGGGAAGGACTTGGATATCATATCTCATGCTATAGGACGGGTCTCAGGTTTGTTATTAGAATCATTGAGATATCATATTGCATGCTGTAGGAAGGGTCTAAGGATTGGAATGGGAAGGACCTGGATATCACATCTCATGCTATAGATAGGCTCTTAGGTTTGGAAAGGGAAGGAGTTGGATATCACATTTCATGTTAGAGGAAGGATCTCAGGTTTGGTATTAGAAGCATTGAGATATCACATCTCATGCTATAGGAAGGGTCTCAGGATTGGAATGAGAAGTAGTTGGATATCACATCTCATGCTATAGGAAGGGTCTCAGGTTTGGTATAAGCATTGAGATATCACATCTCATGCTATAGGACGGGTCTCAGGATTGGAATGGAAGGAGTTGGATATCACATCTCATGTTATAGGAAGGATCTCAGGTTTGGTATTAGAAGCATTGAGACATCACATCTCGTGCTATAGGAAGGGTCTCAGGGTTGGAATGGGAAGGAGTTGGATATCAGAACTCATCCAATAGGAAGGGTCTCAGGTTTGGAATGGGAAGGAATTGGATATCACATCTCATGTTATAGGAAGGATCTCAGGTTTGGTATTAGAAGCATTGAGATATCACATCTCATGCTATAGGAAGGGTCTCAGGATTGGAATGTGAAGGATTTGGATATCACATCACATGCTAAAGGAAGGGTCTCAGGTTTGGTAGAAGCATTGAGATATCACGTCTCTGCTATCGGAAGGGTCTCAGGATTGGATTGGGAAGGAGTTGGATATCCCTTCTCATGCTATAGGAAGGGTCTCAGGATTTGAATGGCAAGGAGTTGGATATCACATCTCATGCCATACGAAGGGTCTCAGGTTTGGTATAAGCATTGAGATATCACATCTCTGCTATCGGAAGGGTCTCAGGATTGGAATGGGAAGGAGTTGGATATTCCCATCTCATGTTATAGGAAGGGTCTCAGGTTTGGTATTAGAAGCATTGAGATATCACATCTCATGCTATAGGAAGGGTCTCAGGATTGGAATGGGAAGGTGTTGGATATCACATCTCATGCTATAAGAAGGGTCTCAGGTTTGGTATAAGCATTGAGATATCACATCTCATGCTATAGGACGGGTCTCAGGATTGGAATGGAAGGAGTTGGATATCACATCTCATGTTATAGGAAGGATCTCAGGTTTGGTATTAGAAGCATTGAGACATCACATCTCATGCTATAGGAAGGGTCTCAGGGTTGGAATGGGAAGGAGTTGGATATCACATCTCATCCAATAGGAAGGGTCTCAGGTTTGGAATGGGAAGGAATTGGATATCACATCTCATGTTATAGGAAGGATCTCAGGTTTGGTATTAGAAGCATTGAGATATCAAATCTCATGCTATAGGAAGGGTCTCAGGATTGGAATGTGAAGGATTTGGATATCACATCTCATGCTAAAGGAAGGGTCTCAGGTTTGGTAGAAGCATTGAGATTTCACGTCTCTGCTATCGGAAGGGTCTCAGGATTGGATTGGGAAGGAGTTGGATATCCCTTTTCATGCTATAGGAAGGGTCTCAGGATTTGAATGGCAAGGAGTTGGATATCACATCTCATGCCGTAGGAAGGGTCTCAGGTTTGGTATAAGCATTGAGATATCACATCTCTGCTATCGGAAGGGTCTCAGGATTGGATTGGGAAGGAGTTGAATATCCCTTCTCATGCTATAGGAAGTGTCTCAGGTTGGAATGGGAAGGAGTTGGATATCACATCTCATGTTATAGGAAGGGTCTCAGGATTGGAATGGGAAGGATTTGGATATCACATCTCTTGCTATAGGAAGGGTCTCAGGATTGGAATGGGTAGGAGTTGGATATTACTTTCTTGCTATAGGAAGGGTCTCATGTTTGGAATGGGAAGGAGTTGGATATCACATATGCTATAGTTAGTGTCTCAGGTTTGGAACGGGAAGGAGTTGCATATCACATCTCATGTTATAGGAAGGGTCTCAGGTTTGGTATAAGCATTGAGATATCACATCTCTGCTATCGGAAGCGGCTCAGGATTGGAATGGGAAGGAGTTGGATATCCCATCTCATGTTATAGGAAGAGTCACTGGTTTGGTATTAGAATCATTGAGATATCACATCGCATGCTGTAGGAAGGGTCAAAGGATTGGAATGGGATGGACTTGGATATCACATCTCATGCTATAGGTAGGCTCTCAGGTTTGGTATAAGCATTGAGATATCACATCTCATGCTATAGGAAGGGTCTCAGGATTGGAATGGGAAGGAATTGGATATCACATCTCATGCTAAAGGAAGGGTCTCAGGTTTGGTAGAAGCATTGAGATATCACGTCGCTGCTATCGGAAGGGTCTCAGGATTGGATTGCGAAGGAGTTGGATATCCCTTCTCATGCTATAGGAAGGGTCTCAGGATTTGAATGGCAAGGAGTTGGATATCACATCTCATGCCATAGGAAGGGTCTCAGGTTTGGTATAAGCATTGAGATATCACATCTCTGCTATCGGAAGGGTCTCAGGATTGGATTGGGAAGGAGTTGGATATCCCTTCTCATGCTATAGGAAGTGTCTCAGGTTGGAATGGGAAGGAGTTGGATATCACATCTCATGTTATAGGAAGGGTCTCAGGATTGGAATGGGAAGGATTTGGATATCACATCTCTTGCTATAGGAAGGGTCTCAGGATTGGAATGGGTAGGAGTTGGATATTACTTTCTTGCTATAGGAAGGGTCTCATGTTTGGAATGGGAAGGAGTTGGATATCACATATGCTATAGTTAGTGTCTCAGGTTTGGAACGGGAAGGAGTTGGATATCACATCTCATGTTATAGGAAGGGTCTCAGGTTTGGTATAAGCAT
Source organism: Ambystoma mexicanum (assembly GCF_040938575.1). Lineage (NCBI taxonomy): Eukaryota > Metazoa > Chordata > Amphibia > Caudata > Ambystomatidae > Ambystoma > Ambystoma mexicanum. The sequence goes on from NC_090936.1 coordinate 348,990,279, forward strand.
TGAGATATCACACCTCTGCTATCGGAAGCGGCTCAGGATTGGAATGGGAAGGAGTCGGATATCCCATCTCATGTTATAGGAAGAGTCTCTGGTTTGGTATTAGAATCATTGAGATATCACATCGCATGCTGTAGGAAGGGTCTAAGGATTGGAATGGGATGGACTTGGATATCACATCTCATGTTATAGGTAGGCTCTCAGGTTTGGTATAAGCATTGAGATATCACATTTCATGCTATAGGAAGGGTCTCAGGATTGGAATGGGAAGGAATTGGATATCACATCTCATGCTATAGGAAGGGTCTCAGATTTGGTATAAGCATTGAGATATCACATCGCATGCTAAAGGAAGGGTCTCAGGATTGGAATGGGAAGGAGTTGTATATGACATCTCAGGCCATAGGAAGGTTCTCAGGTTTGGTATAAGCATTGAGATATCACATCTCTGCTATCGGAAAGGTCTCAGGATTGGAATGGGAAGGAGTTGGATATCCCATCTCATGTTATAGGAAGGGTCTCAGGTTTGGTATTAGAAGCATAGAGATATCACATATCATGCTATAGGAAGGGTCTCAGGATTGGAATGGGAAGGACTTGGATGTCACATCTCATGCTATAGGGAGGGTCTCAAGTTTGATATTAGAAGCATTGAGATAACACATCTCATGATATCGGAAGGGTCTCAGGATTGGAATGGGAAGGAGTTGGATATCACATCTCATGATAAAGGAAGGGTCTCAGGATTGGAATGGGAAGGAGCTTGATATCACATCTCATGCCATAGTATGGGTCTCAGGTTTGGTAGAAGCATTGGGATATCACATCTCATGCTATCGGAATGGTATCAGTATTGGATTTGGAAGAAGTTGGATATCCCATCTCATGCTATAGGAAGGGTCTCAGGTTGGAATGGGAAGGAGTTGGATATCACATTTCATGTTATAGGAAGGGTCTCAGGATTGGAATGGGAAGGACTTGGATATCATATCTCATGCTATAGGACGGGTCTCAGGTTTGTTATTAGAATCATTGAGATATCATATTGCATGCTGTAGGAAGGGTCTAAGGATTGGAATGAGAAGGACCTGGATATCGCATCTCATGCTATAGATAGGCTCTCAGGTTTGGAAAGGGAAGGAGTTGGATATCACATCTCATGTTATAGGATGGATCTCAGGTTTGGTATTAGAAGTATTGAGATATCACATCTCATGTTATCGGAAGGATCTCAGGTTTGGTATTAGAAGTATTGAGATATCACATCTCATGCTATAAGAAGGGTCTCAGGATTGGAATGGGAAGGAGTTGGATATCACATCTCATGCTAAAGGAAGGGTCTCAGGTTTGGTAGAAGCATTGAGATATCACATCTCATGCTATCGGAAGTGTCTCAGGATTGGAATGGGAAGGAGCTGGATATCACATCTCATGCTAAAGGAAGGGTCTCAGGGTTGGAACGGGAAGGAGTTGGATATCACATCTCATGTTATAGGAAGGGTCTCAGGTTTGGTATAAACATTGAGATATCACATCTCTGCTATCGGAAGTGTCTCAGGATTGGAATGGGAAGGAGCTGGATATCACATCTCATGCTAAAGGAAGGGTCTCAGGTTTGGAATGGGAAGGAGTTGGATATCCCATCTCATGTTATAGGACGGGTCTCAGGTTTGTTATTAGAATCATTGAGATAGCATATTGCATGCTGTAGGAAGGGTCTAAGGGTTGGAATGTGAAGGACTTGGATATCACATCTCATGCTATAGATAGGCTCTTAGGTTTGGAAAGGGAAGGAGTTGGATATCACATTTCATGTTAGAGGAAGGATCTCAGGTTTGGTATTAGAAGCATTGAGATATCACATCTCATGCTATAGGAAGGGTCTCAGGATTGGAATGGGAAGGAGTTGGATATCACATCTCATGCTATAGGAAGGGTCTCAGGTTTGGTATAAGCATTGAGATATCACATCTCATGCTATAGGACGGGTCTCAGGATTGGAATGGAAGGAGTTGGATATCACATCTCATGTTATAGGAAGAATCTCCGGTTTGGTATTAGAAGCATTGAGACATCACACCTCATTCTATAGGAAGGGTCTCAGGGTTGGAATGGGAAGGAGTTGGATATCACATCTCATCCAATAGGAAGGGTCTCAGGTTTGGAATGGGAAGTAATTGGATATCACATCTCATGTTATAGGAAGGATCTCAGGTTTGGTATTAGAAGCATTGAGATATCAAATCTCATGCTATAGGAAGGGTCTCAGGATTGGAATGTGAAGGATTTGGATATCACATCTCATGCTAAAGGAAGGGTCTCAGGTTTGGTATTAGAAGCATAGAGATATCACATCTCATGCTATAGGAAGGGTCTCAGGTTTGGTATAAGCATTGAGATATCACATCTCTGCTATCGGAAAGGTCTCAGGATCGGAATGAGAAGGAGTTGGATATCCCATCTCATGTTATAGGAAGGGTCTCAGGTTTGGTATTAGAAGCATAGAGATATCACATCTCATGCTATAGGAAGGGTCTCAGGATTGGAATGGGAAGGACTTGGATGTCACATCTCATGCTATAGGGAGGGTCTCAAGTTTGATATTAGAAGCATTGAGATAACAAATCTCATGATATCGGAAGGGTCTCAGGATTGGAATGGGAAGGAGTTGGATATCACATCTCATGATAAAGGAAGGGTCTAAGGTTTGGAAGGGGAAGGATTTGGATATCACATCTCATGTTATAGGACGGGTCTCAGGTTTAATATTAGAAGCATTGAGATATCAAGTCTCATGGTATAAGAAGGGTCTCAGAATTGGAATGGGAAGGAGTTGGATATCACACCTCAAGCTATAGGAAGGGTCTCAGGATTGGAATGGGAAGGAGTTTGATATCACATCTCATGCCATAGTATGGGTCTCAGGTTTGGTAGAAGCATTGGGATACCACATCTCATGCTATCGGAAGGGTATCAGTATTGGATTTTGAAGAAGTTGGATATCCCATCTCATGCTATAGGAAGGGTCTCAGGTTGGAATGGGAAGGAGTTGGATATCACATTTCATGTTATAGGAAGGGTCTCAGGATTGGAATGGGAAGGACTTGGATATCATATCTCATGCTATAGGACGGGTCTCAGGTTTGTTATTAGAATCATTGAGATATCATATTGCATGCTGTAGGAAGGGTCTAAGGATTGGAATGGGAAGGACCTGGATATCACATCTCATGCTATAGATAGGCTCTTAGGTTTGGAAAGGGAAGGAGTTGGATATCACATTTCATGTTAGAGGAAGGATCTCAGGTTTGGTATTAGAAGCATTGAGATATCACATCTCATGCTATAGGAAGGGTCTCAGGATTGGAATGAGAAGTAGTTGGATATCACATCTCATGCTATAGGAAGGGTCTCAGGTTTGGTATAAGCATTGAGATATCACATCTCATGCTATAGGACGGGTCTCAGGATTGGAATGGAAGGAGTTGGATATCACATCTCATGTTATAGGAAGGATCTCAGGTTTGGTATTAGAAGCATTGAGACATCACATCTCATGCTATAGGAAGGGTCTCAGGGTTGGAATGGGAAGGAGTTGGATATCAGAACTCATCCAATAGGAAGGGTCTCAGGTTTGGAATGGGAAGGAATTGGATATCACATCTCATGTTATAGGAAGGATCTCAGGTTTGGTATTAGAAGCATTGAGATATCACATCTCATGCTATAGGAAGGGTCTCAGGATTGGAATGTGAAGGATTTGGATATCACATCACATGCTAAAGGAAGGGTCTCAGGTTTGGTAGAAGCATTGAGATATCACGTCTCTGCTATCGGAAGGGTCTCAGGATTGGATTGGGAAGGAGTTGGATATCCCTTCTCATGCTATAGGAAGGGTCTCAGGATTTGAATGGCAAGGAGTTGGATATCACATCTCATGCCATACGAAGGGTCTCAGGTTTGGTATAAGCATTGAGATATCACATCTCTGCTATCGGAAGGGTCTCAGGATTGGAATGGGAAGGAGTTGGATATTCCCATCTCATGTTATAGGAAGGGTCTCAGGTTTGGTATTAGAAGCATTGAGATATCACATCTCATGCTATAGGAAGGGTCTCAGGATTGGAATGGGAAGGTGTTGGATATCACATCTCATGATAAAGGAAGGGTCTAAGGTTTGGAAGGGGAAGGATTTGGATATCACATCTCATGTTATATTACGGGTCTCAGGTTTGGTATTAGAAGCATTGAGATATCAAGTCTCAGAGTATAGGAAGGGTCTCAGAATTGGAATGGGAAGGAGTTGGATATCACATCTCAAGCTATAGGAAGGGTCTCAGGATTGGAATGGAAGGACTTGGATATCACATCTCATGCTATAGAAAGGCTCTCAGGTTTGGAAGGGGAAAGAGTTGGATATCACATCTCATGCCATAGTATGGGTCTCAGGTTTGGTAGAAGCATTGGGATATCACATCTCATGCTATCGGAAGGGTATCAGTATTGGATTTTGAAGAAGTTGGATATCCCATCTCATGCTATAGGAAAGGTCTCAGGTTGGAATGGGAAGGAGTTGGATATCACATTTCATGTTATAGGAAGGGTCTCAGGATTGGAATGGGAAGGACTTGGATATCATATCTCATGCTATAGGACGGGTCTCAGGTTTGTTATTAGAATCATTGAGATATCATATTGCATGCTGTAGGAAGGGTCTAAGGATTGGAATGGGAAGGACCTGGATATCACATCTCATGCTATAGATAGGCTCTTAGGTTTGGAAAGGGAAGGAGTTGGATATCACATTTCATGTTAGAGGAAGGATCTCAGGTTTGGTATTAGAAGCATTGAGATATCACATCTCATGCTATAGGAAGGGTCTCAGGATTGGAATGGGAAGTAGTTGGATATCACATCTCATGCTATAGGAAGGGTCTCAGGTTTGGTATAAGCATTGAGATATCACATCTCATGCTATAGGACGGGTCTCAGGATTGGAATGGAAGGAGTTGGATATCACATCTCATGTTATAGGAAGGATCTCAGGTTTGGTATTAGAAGCATTGAGACATCACATCTCATGCTATAGGAAGGGTCTCAGGGTTGGAATGGGAAGGAGTTGGATATCACAACTCATCCAATAGGAAGGGTCTCAGGTTTGGAATGGGAAGGAATTGGATATCACATCTCATGTTATAGGAAGGATCTCAGGTTTGGTATTAGAAGCATTGAGATATAAAATCTCATGCTATAGGAAGGGTCTCAGGATTGGAATGTGAAGGATTTGGATATCACATCTCATGCTAAAGGAAGGGTCTCAGGTTTGGTAGAAGCATTGAGATATCACGTCTCTGCTATCGGAAGGGTCTCAGGATTGGATTGGGAAGGAGTTGGATATCCCTTCTCATGCTATAGGAAGGGTCTCAGGATTTGAATGGCAAGGAGTTGGATATCACATCTCATGCCATACGAAGGGTCTCAGGTTTGGTATAAGCATTGAGATATCAGATCTCTGCTATCGGAAGGGTCTCAGGATTGGAATGGGAAGGAGTTGGATATTCCCATCTCATGTTATAGGAAGGGTCTCAGGTTTGGTATTAGAAGCATTGAGATATCACATCTCATGCTATAGGAAGGGTCTCAGGATTGGAATGGGAAGGTGTTGGATATCACATCTCATGATAAAGGAAGGGTCTAAGGTTTGGAAGGGGAAGGATTTGGATATCACATCTCATGTTATATTACGGGTCTCAGGTTTGGTATTAGAAGCATTGAGATATCAAGTCTCAGAGTATAGGAAGGGTCTCAGAATTGGAATGGGAAGGAGTTGGATATCACATCTCAAGCTATAGGAAGGGTCTCAGGATTGGAATGGAAGGACTTGGATATCACATCTCATCCTATAGAAAGGCTCTCAGGTTTGGAAGGGGAAAGAGTTGGATATCACATTTCATGTTAGAGGTAGGATCTCAGGTTTGGTATTAGAGGCATTGAGATATCACATCTCATGCTATCAGAAGGGTCTCAGGAATGGAATGGGAAGGAGTTGGATATCACATCTCATGCTAAAGGGAGGGTCTCAGGTTTGGAAGGGGAAGGATTTGGATATCACATCTCATGTTATAGGAAGGATCTCAGGTTTGGTATTAGAAGCATTGAGATATCACATCTCATGCTATCGGAAGGATCTCAGGTTTGGTATTAGAAGCATTGAGATATCACATCTCATGCTATCAGAAGGGTCTCAGGATTGGAATGGGAAGGAGTTGGATATTCCCATCTCATGTTATAGGAAGGGTCTCAGGTTTGGTATTAGAAGCATTGAGATATCACATCTCATGCTATAGGAAGGGTCTCAGGATTGGAATGGGAAGGTGTTGGATATCACATCTCATGATAAAGGAAGGGTCTAAGGTTTGGAAGGGGAAGGATTTGGATATCACATCTCATGTTATATTACGGGTCTCAGGTTTGGTATTAGAAGCATTGAGATATCAAGTCTCAGAGTATAGGAAGGGTCTCAGAATTGGAATGGGAAGGAGTTGGATATCACATCTCAAGCTATAGGAAGGGTCTCAGGATTGGAATGGAAGGACTTGGATATCACATCTCATCCTATAGAAAGGCTCTCAGGTTTGGAAGGGGAAAGAGTTGGATATCACATTTCATGTTAGAGGTAGGATCTCAGGTTTGGTATTAGAGGCATTGAGATATCACATCTCATGCTATCAGAAGGGTCTCAGGAATGGAATGGGAAGGAGTTGGATATCACATCTCATGCTAAAGGGAGGGTCTCAGGTTTGGAAGGGGAAGGATTTGGATATCACATCTCATGTTATAGGAAGGATCTCAGGTTTGGTATTAGAAGCATTGAGATATCACATCTCATGCTATCGGAAGGATCTCAGGTTTGGTATTAGAAGCATTGAGATATCACATCTCATGCTATCAGAAGGGTCTCAGGATTGGAATGGGAAGGAGTTGCATATCACATCTCATGCTAAAGGGAGGGTCTCAGGTTTGGAAGGGGAAGGATTTGGATATCACATCTCATGTTATCGGAAGGATCTCACGTTTGGTATTAGAAGTATTGAGATATCATATCTCATGCTATAGGAAGTGTCTCAGGATTGGAATGGGAAGGAGTTGGATATCACATCTCATGCTATAGGAAGTGTCTCAGGATTGTAATGGGAAGGACTTGGATATCACATCTCATGCTATAGGTAGGGTCTCAAGTTTGATATTAGAAGCATTGAGATATCACATCTCATGCTATAGGAAGGGTCTGAGGATTGGAATGGGAAGGAGTTGGATATCACATCTCATGCTATGGGAAGGATCTCAGGTTTGGTATAAGCAGTGAGATATCACATCTCATGCTATAGGAAGTGTCTCAGGATTGGAATGGGAAGGAGTTGGATATCACATCTCATGTTATAGGAAGGATCTCAGGTTTGGTATAAGCATTGAGATATCACATCTCTGCTATCGGAAGGGTCTCAGGATTGGAATGGGAAGGAGTTGGATATTCCCATCTAATTTTATAGGAAGGGTCTCAGGTTTGGTATTAGAAGCATTGAGATATCACATCTCATGCTATAGGAAGGGTCTCAGGATTGGAATGGGAAGGACTTGGATATCACATCTCATGCTATAGGGAGGGTCTCAAGTTTGATATTAGAAGCTTTGAGATATCACATCTCATGATATCGGAAGGGTCTCAGGATTGGAATGGGAAGGAGTTGGATATCACATCTCATGATAAAGGAAGGGTCTAAGGTTTGGAAGGGGAAGGATTTGGATATCACATCTCATGTTATATTACGGGTCTCACGTTTGGTATTAGAAGCATTGAGATATCAAGTCTCATAGTATAGGAAGGGTCTCAGAATTGGAATGGGAAGGAGTTGGATATCACATCTCAAGCTATAGGAAGGGTCTCAGGATTGGAATGGGAAGGACTTGGATATCACATCTCATGCTATAGGAAGGCTCTCAGGTTTGGAAGGGGAAAGAGTTGGACATCACATTTCATGTTAGAGGTAGGATCTCAGGTTTGGTATTAGAGGCATTGAGATATCACATCTCATGCTATCAGAAGGGTCTCAGGAATGGAATGGGAAGGAGTTGGATATCACATCTCATGCTAAAGGGAGGGTCTCAGGTTTGGAAGGGGAAGGATTTGGATATCACATCTCATGTTATCGGAAGGATCTCACGTTTGGTATTAGAAGTATTGAGATATCATATCTCATGCTATAGGAAGGGTCTCAGGATTGGAATGGGAAGGAGTTGGATATCACATCTCATGCTATAGGGAGGGTCTCAGGATTGGAATGGGAAGGACTTAGATATCACATATCATGCTATAGGGAGGGTCTCAGTTTTGATATTAGAAGCATTGAGATATCACATCTCATGCTATCGGAAGTGTCTCAGGATTGGAATGGGAAGGAGCCGGATATCACATCTCATGCTAAAGGAAGGGTCTCAGGTTTGGAACGGGAAGGATTTGGATATCACATCTCATGTTATAGGAAGGGTCTCAGGTTTGGTATAAGCATTGAGATATCACATCTCTGCTATCGGAAGTGTCTCAGGATTGGAATGGGAAGGAGTTGGATATCCCATCTCATGTTATAGGACGGGTCTCAGGTTTGTTATTAGAATCATTGAGATATCATATTGCATGCTGTAGGAAGGGTCTAAGGGTTGGAATGTGAAGGACTTGGATATCACATCTCATGCTATAGATAGGCTCTTAGGTTTGGAAAGGGAAGGAGTTGGATATCACATTTCATGTTAGAGGAAGGATCTCAGGTTTGGTATTAGAAGCATTGAGATATCACATCTCATGCTATAGGAAGGGTCTCAGGATTGGAATGGGAAGCAGTTGGATATCACATCTCATGCTATAGGAAGGGTCTCAGGTTTGGAATACGCATTGAGATATCACATCTCATGTTATAGGAAGGATCTCAGGTTTGGTATTAGAAGCATTGAGACATCACATCTCATGCTATAGGAAGGGTCTCAGGGTTGGAATGGGAAGGAGTTGGATATCACATCTCATCCAATAGGAAGGGTCTCAGGTTTGGAATGGGAAGGAATTGGATATCACATCTCATGTTATAGGAAGGATCTCAGGTTTGGTATTAGAAGCATTGAGATATCACATCTCATGCTATAGGAAGTGTCTCAGGATTGGAATGTGAAGGATTTGGATATCACATCTCATGCTAAAGGAAGGGTCACAGGTTTGGTAGAAGCATTGAGATATCACGTCTCTGCTATCGGAAGGGTCTCAGGATTGGATTGGGAAGGAGTTGGATATCACATCTCATGCCATAGGAAGGGTCTCAGGTTTGGTATAAGCATTGAGATATCACATCTCTGCTATCGGAAGGGTCTCAGGATTGGATTGGGAAGGAGTTGGATATCCCTTCTCATGCTATAGGAAGTGTCTCAGGTTGGAATGGGAAGGAGTTGGATATCACATCTCATGTTATAGGAAGGGTCTCAGGATTGGAATGGGAAGGATTTGGATATCACATCTCTTGCTATAGGAAGGGTCTCAGGATTAGAATGGGTAGGAGTTGGATATTACTTTCTTGCTATAGGAAGGGTCTCATGTTTGGAATGGGAAGGAGGTGGATATCACATATGCTATAGTTAGTGTCTCAGGTTTGGAACGGGAAGGAGTTGGATATCACATCTCATGTTATAGGAAGGGTCTCAGGTTTGGTATAAGCATTGAGATATCACATCTCTGCTATCGGAAGCGGCTCAGGATTGGAATGGGAAGGAGTTGGATATCCCATCTCATGTTATAGGAAGAGTCTCTGGTTTGGTATTAGAATCATTGAGATATCACATCGCATGCTGTAGGAAGGGTCTAAGGATTGGAATGGGATGGACTTGGATATCACATCTCATGTTATAGGTAGGCTCTCAGGTTTGGTATAAGCATTGAGATATCACATCTCATGCTATAGGAAGGGTCTCAGGATTGGAATGGGAAGGAATTGGATATCACATCTCATGCTATAGGAAGGGTCTCAGATTTGGTATAAGCATTGAGATATCACATCTCATGCTAAAGGAAGGGTCTCAGGATTGGAATGGGAAGGAGTTGTATATGACATCTCATGCCATAGGAAGGTTCTCAGGTTTGGTATAAGCATTGAGATATCACATCTCTGCTATCGGAAAGGTCTCAGGATTGGAATGGGAAGGAGTTGGATATCCCATCTCATGTTATAGGAAGGGTCTCAGGTTTGGTATTAGAAGCATAGAGATATCGCATCTCATGCTATAGGAAGGGTCTCAGGATTGGAATGGGAAGGACTTGGATGTCACATCTCATGCTATAGGGAGGGTCTCAAGTTTGATATTAGAAGCATTGAGATAACAAATCTCATGATATCGGAAGGGTCTCAGGATTGGAATGGGAAGGAGTTGGATATCACATCTCATGATAAAGGAAGGGTCTAAGGTTTGGAAGGGGAAGGATTTGGATATCACATCTCATGTTATAGGACGGGTCTCAGGTTTGGTATTAGAAGCATTGAGATATCAAGTCTCATGGTATAAGAAGGGTCTCAGAATTGGAATGGGAAGGAGTTGGATATCACACCTCAAGCTATAGGAAGGGTCTCAGGATTGGAATGGGAAGGAGTTTGATATCACATCTCATGCCATAGTATGGGTCTCAGGTTTGGTAGAAGCATTGGGATATCACATCTCATGCTATCGGAAGGGTATCAGTATTGGATTTGGAAGAAGTTGGATATCCCATCTGATGCTATAGGAAGGGTCTCAGGTTGGAATGGGAAGGAGTTGGATATCACATTTCATGTTATAGGAAGGGTCTCAGGATTGGAATGGGAAGGACTTGGATATCATATCTCATGCTATAGGACGGGTCTCAGGTTTGTTATTAGAATCATTGAGATATCATATTGCATGCTGTAGGAAGGGTCTAAGGATTGGAATGGGAAGGACCTGGATATCACATCTCGTGCTATAGATAGGCTCTCAGGTTTGGAAAGGGAAGGAGTTGGATATCACATCTCATGTTATAGGATGGATCTCAGGTTTGGTATTAGAAGTATTGAGATATCACATCTCATGTTATCGGAAGGATCTCAGGTTTGGTATTAGAAGTATTGAGATATCACATCTCATGCTATAGGAAGGGTCTCAGGATTGGAATGGGAAGGAGTTGGATATCACATCTCATGCTAAAGGAAGGGTCTCAGGTTTGGTAGAAGCATTGAGATATCACATCTCATGCTATAGGAAGGGTCTCAGGATTGGAATGGGAAGGACTTAGATATCACATATCATGCCATAGGGAGGGTCTCAGTTTTGATATTAGAAGCATTGAGATATCACATATCATGCTATCGGAAGTGTCTCAGGATTGGAATGGGAAGGAGCTGGATATCACATCTCATGCTAAAGGAAGGGTCTCAGGTTTGGAACGGGAAGGAGTTGGATATCACATCTCATGTTATAGGAAGGGTCTCAGGTTTGGTGTAAACATTGAGATATCACATCTCTGCTATCGGAAGTGTCTCAGGATTGGAATGGGAAGGAGTTGGATATCCCATCTCATGTTATAGGACGGGTCTCAGGTTTGTTATTAGAATCATTGAGATATCATATTGCATGCTGTAGGAAGGGTCTAAGGGTTGGAATGTGAAGGACTTGGATATCACATCTCATGCTATAGATAGGCTCTTAGGTTTGGAAAGGGAAGGAGTTGGATATCACATTTCATCTCAGATCTCAGGTTTGGTATTAGAAGCATTGAGATATCACATCTCATGCTATAGGAAGGGTCTCAGGATTGGAATGGGAAGGAGTTGGATATCACATCTCATGCTATAGGAAGGGTCTCAGGTTTGGTATAAGCATTGAGATATCACATCTCATGCTATAGGACGGGTCTCAGGATTGGAATGGAAGGAGTTGGATATCACATCTCATGTTATAGGAAGGATCTCAGGTTTGGAATGGGAAGGAATTGGATATCACATCTCATGTTATAGGAAGGATCTCAGGTTTGGTATTAGAAGCATTGAGATATCAAATCTCATGCTATAGGAAGGGTCTCAGGATTGGAATGTGAAGGATTTGGATATCACATCTCATGCTATAGATAGGCTCTTAGGTTTGGAAAGGGAAGGAGTTGGATATCACATTTCATGTTAGTGGAAGGATCTCAGGTTTGGTATTAGAAGCATTGAGATATCACATCTCATGCTATAGGAAGGGTCTCAGGATTGGAATGGGAAGGAGTTGGATATCACATCTCATGCTATAGGAAGGGTCTCAGGTTTGGTATAAGCATTGAGACATCACATCTCATGCTACAGGAAGGGTCTCAGGGTTGGAATGGGAAGGAGTTGGATATCACATCTCATCCAATAGGAAGGGTCTCAGGTTTGGAATGGGAAGGAATTGGATATCACATCTCATGTTATAGGAAGGATCTCAGGTTTGGTATTAGAAGCATTGAGATATCAAATCTCATGCTATAGGAAGGGTCTCAGGATTGGAATGTGAAGGATTTGGATATCACATCTCATGCTAAAGGAAGGGTCTCAGGTTTGGTAGAAGCATTGAGATATCACGTCTCTGCTACCGGAAGGGTCTCAGGATTGGATTGGGAAGGAGTTGGATATCCCTTTTCATGCTATAGGAAGGGTCTCAGGATTTGAATGGCAAGGAGTTGGATATCACATCTCATGCCATAGGAAGGGTCTCAGGTTTGGTATAAGCATTGAGATATCACATCTCTGCTATCGGAAGGGTATCAGGATTGGATTGGGAAGGAGTTGGATATCCCTTCTCATGCTATAGGAAGTGTCTCAGGTTGGAATGGGAAGGAGTTGTATATCACATCTCATGTTATAGGAAGGGTCTCAGGATTGGAATGGGAAGGATTTGGATATCACATCTCTTGCTATAGGAAGGATCTCAGGATTGGAATGGGTAGGAGTTGGATATTACTTTCTTGCTATAGGAAGGGTCTCATGTTTGGAATGGGAAGGAGTTGGATATCACATATGCTATAGTTAGTGTCTCAGGTTTGGAACGGGAAGGAGTTGGATATCACATCTCATGTTATAGGAAGGGTCTCAGGTTTGGTATAAGCATTGAGATATCACATCTCTGCTATCGGAAGCGGCTCAGGATTGGAATGGGAAGGAGTTGGATATCCCATCTCATGTTATAGGAAGAGTCTCTGGTTTGGTATTAGAATCATTGAGATATCACATCGCATGCTGTAGGAAGGGTCTAAGGATTGGAATGGGGTGGACTTGGATATCACATCTCATGCTATAGGTAGGCTCTCAGGTTTGGTATAAGCATTGAGATATCACATCTCATGCTATAGGAAGGGTCTCAGATTTGGTATAAGCATTGAGATATCACATCTCATGCTAAAGGAAGGGTCTCAGGATTGGAATGGGAAGGAGTTGTATATGACATCTCAGGCCATAGGAAGGGTCTCAGGTTTGGTATAAGCATTGAGATATCACATCTCTGCTATCAGAAGGGTCTCAGGATTGGAATGGGAAGGAGTTGGATATCCCATCTCATGTTATAGGAATGGTCTCAGGTTTGGTATTAGAAGCATAGAGATATCACATCTCATGCTATAGGAAGGGTCTCAGGATTGGAATGGGATGGACTTGGATGTCACATCTCATGCTATAGGGAGGGTCTCAAGTTTGATATTAGAAGCATTGAGATAACAAATCTCATGATATCGGAAGGGTCTCAGGATTGGAATGGGAAGGAGTTGGATATCACATCTCATGATAAAGGAAGGGTCTAAGGTTTGGAAGGGGAAGGATTTGGATATCACATCTCATGTTATAGGACGGGTCTCAGGTTTGGTATTAGAAGCATTGAGATATCAAGTCTCATGGTATAAGAAGGGTCTCAGAATTGGAATGGGAAGGAGTTGGATATCACACCTCAAGCTATAGGAAGGGTCTCAGGATTGGAATGGGAAGGAGTTTGATATCACATCTCATGCCATAGTATGGGTCTCAGCTTTGGTAGAAGCAATGGGATATCACATCTCATGCTATCGGAAGGGTATCAGTATTGGATTTGGAAGAAGTTGGATATCCCATCTCATGCTATAGGAAGGGTCTCAGGTTGGAATGGGAAGGAGTTGGATATCACATTTCATGTTATAGGAAGGGTCTCAGGATTGGAATGGGAAGGACGTGGATATCATATCTCATGCTATAGGAAGGCTCTCAGGTTTGGAAGGGGAAGGAGTTGGATATCACATTTCATGTTAGAGGAAGGATCTCAGGTTTGGTATTAGAGGCCTTGAGATATCACATCTCATGCTATAGGAAGGGTCTCAGGATTGGAATGGGAAGGAGTTGGATATCACATCTCAAGCTATAGGAAGGGTCTCAGGTTTGGTATAAGCATTGAGATATCACATCTCATGCTATAGGAAGGGTCTCAGGATTGGAATGGGAAGGAGTTGGATATCACATCTCATGTTATAGGAAATATCTCAGGTTTGGTATTAGAAGCATTGAGACATCACATCTCATGTTATAGGAAGGGTCTCAGGATTGGAATGGGAAGAAGTTGGATATCACATCTCATGCTATAGGAAGGGTCTCAGGTTTGGTATAGGCATTGAGATATTACATCTCATGCTATAGGAAGGGTCTCAGGATTGGAATGGGAAGGAGTTGTATATGACATCTCATGCCATAGGAAGGGTCTCAGGTTTGGTATAAGCAGTGAGATATCACATCTCATGCTATAGGAAGTGTCTCAGGATTGGAATGGGAAGGAGTTGGATATCACATCTCATGTTATAGGAAGGATCTCAGGTTTGGTATAAGCATTGAGATATCACATCTCTACTATCGGAAGGGTCTCAGGATTGGAATGGGAAGGAGTTGGATATTCCCATCTCATGTTATAGGAAGAGTCTCAGGTTTGGTAATAGAAGCATTGAGATATCACATCTCATGCTATAGGAAGGGTCTCAGGATTGGAATGGGAAGGACTTGGATATCACATCTCATGCTATAAGGAGGGTCTCAAGTTTGATATTAGAAGCATTGAGATATCACATCTCATGATATCGGAAGGGTCTCAGGGATGGAATGGGAAGGAGTTGGATATCACATCTCATGATAAAGGAAGTGTCTAAGGTTTGGAAGGGGAAGGAGTTTGATATCACATCTCATGCCATAGTATGGGTCTCAGGTTTGGTAGAAGCATTGGGATATCACATCTCATGCTATCGGAAGGGTATCAGGATTGGATTTGGAAGGAGTTGGATATCCCATCTCATGCTATAGGAAGGGTCTCAGGATTGGAATTAGAAGGACTTGGATATCACATCTCATGCTATAGGAAGGCTCTCAGGTTTGGAAGGGGAAAGAGTTGGATATCACATTTCATGTTAGAGGTAGGATCTCAGGTTTGGTATTAGAGGCATTGAGATATCACATCTCATGCTATCAGAAGAGTCTCAGGATTGGAATGGGAAGGAGTTGGATATCACATCTCATGCTAAAGGGAGGGTCTCAGGTTGTTAAGGGGAAGGATTTGGATATCACATCTCATGTTATAGGAAGGATCTCAGGTTTGGTATTAGAAGCATTGAGATATCACATCTCATGCTATCGGAAGGATCTCAGGTTTGGTATAGAAGCATTGAGATATCACATCTCATGCTATCAGAAGGTTCTCAGGATTGGAATGGGAAGGAGTTGGATATCACATCTCATGCTAAAGGGAGGGTTTCAGGTTTGGAAGGAGAAGGATTTGGATATCACATCTCATGTTATCGGAAGGATCTCAGGTTTGGTATTAGAAGTATTGAGATATCACATCTCATGCTATAGGAAGGGTCTCAGGATTGGAATGGGAAGGAGTTGGTTATCACATCTCATGCTAACGGAAGGGTCTCAGGTTTGGTAGAAGCATTGAGATATCACATCTCATGCTATAGGAAGGGTCTCAGGATTGGAATGGGAAGGACTTAGATATCACATATCATGCTATAGGGAGGGTCTCAGTTTTGATATTAGAAGCATTGAGATATCACATCTCATGCTATCGGAAGTGTCTCAGGATTGGAATGGGAAGGAGCTGGATATCACATCTCATGCTAAAGGAAGGGTCTCAGGTTTGGAACGGGAAGGAATTGGATATCACATCTCATGTTATAGGAAGGGTCTCAGGTTTGGTATAAGCATTGAGATATCACATCTCATGCTATCGGAAGTGTCTCAGGATTGGAATGGGAAGGAGCTGGATATCACATCTCATGCTAAAGGAAGGGTCTCAGGATTGGAATGGGAAGGACTTGGATATCACATCTCATGCTATAGATAGGCTCTCAGGTTTGGAAAGGGAAGGAGTTGGATATCACATTTCATGTTAGAGGAAGGATCTCAGGTTTGGTATTAGAGGCATTGAGATATCAGATCTCAGGCTATAGGAAGGGTCTCAGGATTGGAATGGGAAGGAGTTGGATATCACATCTCATGCTAGAGGAAGGGTCTCAGATTTGGTATAAGCATTGAGATAGCACATCTCGTGCTATAGGAAGGGTCTCAGGATTGGAATGGGAAGGAGTTGTATATGACATCTCATGCCGTAGGAAGGGTCTCAGGTTTGGTATAAGCATTGAGATATCACATCTCTGCTATCAGAAGGGTCTCAGGATTGGAATGAGAAGGAGTTGGATATCCCATCTCATGTTATAGAAATGGTCTCAGGTTTGGTATTAGAAGCATAGAGATATCACATCTCATGCTATAGGAAGGGTCTCAGGATTGGAATGGGAAGGACTTGGATGTCACATCTCATGCTATAGGGAGGGTCTCAAGTTTGATATTAGAAGCATTGAGATAACAAATCTCATGATATCGGAAGGGTCTCAGGATTGGAATGGGAAGGAGTTGGATATCACATCTCATGATAAAGGAAGGGTCTAAGGTTTGGAAGGGGAAGGATTTGGATATCACATCTCATGTTATAGGACGGGTCTCAGGTTTGGTATTAGAAGCATTGAGATATCAAGTCTCATGGTATAAGAAGGGTCTCAGAATTGGAATGGGAAGGAGTTGGATATCACACCTCAAGCTATAGGAAGGGTCTCAGGATTGGAATGGGAAGGAGTTTGATATCACATCTCATGCCATAGTATGGGTCTCAGGTTTGGTAGAAGCATTGGGATATCACATCTCATGCTATCGGAAGGGTATCAGTATTGGATTTGGAAGAAGTTGGATATCCCATCTCATGCTATAGGAAGGGTGTCAGGTTGGAATGGGAAGGAGTTGGATATCACATTTCATGTTATAGGAAGGGTCTCAGGATTGGAATGGGAAGGACATGGATATCATATCCCATGCTATAGGAAGGCTCTCAGGTTTGGAAGGGGAAGGAGTTGGATATCACATTTCATGTTAGAGGAAGGATCTCAGGTTTGGTATTAGAGGCCTTGAGATATCACATCTCATGCTATAGGAAGGGTCTCAGGATTGGAATGGGAAGGAGTTGGATATCACATCTCAAGCTATAGGAAGGGTCTCAGGTTTGGTATAAGCATTGAGATATCACATCTCATGCTATAGGAAGGGTCTCAGGATTGGAATGGGAAGGAGTTGGATATCACATCTCATGTTATAGGAAATATCTCAGGTTTGGTATTAGAAGCATTGAGACATCACATCTCATGTTATAGGAAGGGTCTCAGGATTGGAATGGGAAGAAGTTGGATATCACATCTCATGCTATAGGAAGGGTCTCAGGTTTGGTATAAGCATTGAGATATTACATCTCATGCTATAGGAAGGGTCTCAGGATTGGAATGGGAAGGAGTTGTATATGACATCTCATGCCATAGGAAGGGTCTCAGGTTTGGTATAAGCAGTGAGATATCACATCTCATGCTATAGGAAGTGTCTCAGGATTGGAATGGGAAGGAGTTGGATATCACATCTCATGTTATAGGAAGGATCTCAGGTTTGGTATAAGCATTGAGATATCACATCTCTACTATCGGAAGGGTCTCAGGATTGGAATGGGAAGGAGTTGGATATTCCCATCTCATGTTATAGGAAGGGTCTCAGGTTTGGTAATAGAAGCATTGAGATATCACATCTCATGCTATAGGAAGGGTCTCAGGATTGGAATGGGAAGGACTTGGATATCACATCTCATGCTATAAGGAGGGTCTCAAGTTTGATATTAGAAGCATTGAGATATCACATCTCATGATATCGGAAGGGTCTCAGGGATGGAATTGGAAGGAGTTGGATATCACATCTCATGATAAAGGAAGTGTCTAAGGTTTGGAAGGGGAAGGAGTTTGATATCACATCTCATGCCATAGTATGGGTCTCAGGTTTGGTAGAAGCATTGGGATATCACATCTCATGCTATCGGAAGGGTATCAGGATTGGATTTGGAAGGAGTTGGATATCCCATCTCATGCTATAGGAAGGGTCTCAGGATTGGAATTAGAAGGACTTGGATATCACATCTCATGCTATAGGAAGGCTCTCAGGTTTGGAAGGGGAAAGAGTTGGATATCACATTTCATGTTAGAGGTAGGATCTCAGGTTTGGTATTAGAGGCATTGAGATATCACATCTCATGCTATCAGAAGAGTCTCAGGATTGGAATGGGAAGGAGTTGGATATCACATCTCATGCTAAAGGGAGGGTCTCAGGTTGTTAAGGGGAAGGATTTGGATATCACATCTCATGTTATAGGAAGGATCTCAGGTTTGGTATTAGAAGCATTGAGATATCACATCTCATGCTATCGGAAGGATCTCAGGTTTGGTATAGAAGCATTGAGATATCACATCTCATGCTATCAGAAGGTTCTCAGGATTGGAATGGGAAGGAGTTGGATATCACATCTCATGCTAAAGGGAGGGTTTCAGGTTTGGAAGGAGAAGGATTTGGATATCACATCTCATGTTATCGGAAGGATCTCAGGTTTGGTATTAGAAGTATTGAGATATCACATCTCATGCTATAGGAAGGGTCTCAGAATTGGAATGGGAAGGAGTTGGTTATCACATCTCATGCTAACGGAAGGGTCTCAGGTTTGGTAGAAGCATTGAGATATCACATCTCATGCTATAGGAAGGGTCTCAGGATTGGAATGGGAAGGACTTAGCTATCACATATCATGCTATAGGGAGGGTCTCAGTTTTGATATTAGAAGCATTGAGATATCACATCTCATGCTATCGGAAGTGTCTCAGGATTGGAATGGGAAGGAGCTGGATATCACATCTCATGCTAAAGGAAGGGTCTCAGGTTTGGAACGGGAAGGAATTGGATATCACATCTCATGTTATAGGAAGGGTCTCAGGTTTGGTATAAGCATTGAGATATCACATCTCATGCTATCGGAAGTGTCTCAGGATTGGAATGGGAAGGAGCTGGATATCACATCTCATGCTAAAGGAAGGGTCTCAGGATTGGAATGGGAAGGACTTGGATATCACATCTCATGCTATAGATAGGCTCTCAGGTTTGGAAAGGGAAGGAGTTGGATATCACATTTCATGTTAGAGGAAGGATCTCAGGTTTGGTATTAGAGGCATTGAGATATCAGATCTCAGGCTATAGGAAGGGTCTCAGGATTGGAATGGGAAGGAGTTGGATATCACATCTCATGCTAGAGGAAGGGTCTCAGATTTGGTATAAGCATTGAGATAGCACATCTCGTGCTATAGGAAGGGTCTCAGGATTGGAATGGGAAGGAGTTGTATATGACATCTCATGCCGTAGGAAGGGTCTCAGGTTTGGTATAAGCATTGAGATATCACATCTCTGCTATCAGAAGGGTCTCAGGATTGGAATGGGAAGGAGTTGGATATCCCATCTCATGTTATAGGAATGGTCTCAGGTTTGGTATTAGAAGCATAGAGATATCACATCTCATGCTATAGGAAGGGTCTCAGGATTGGAATGGGAAGGACTTGGATGTCACATCTCATGCTATAGGGAGGGTCTCAAGTTTGATATTAGAAGCATTGAGATAACAAATCTCATGATATCGGAAGGGTCTCAGGATTGGAATGGGAAGGAGTTGGATATCACATCTCATGATAAAGGAAGGGTCTAAGGTTTGGAAGGGGAAGGATTTGGATATCACATCTCATGTTATAGGACGGGTCTCAGGTTTGGTATTAGAAGCATTGAGATATCAAGTCTCATGGTATAAGAAGGGTCTCAGAATTGGAATGGGAAGGAGTTGGATATCACACCTCAAGCTATAGGAAGGGTCTCAGGATTGGAATGGGAAGGAGTTTGATATCACATCTCATGCCATAGTATGGGTCTCAGGTTTGGTAGAAGCATTGGGATATCACATCTCATGCTATCGGAAGGGTATCAGTATTGGATTTGGAAGAAGTTGGATATCCCATCTCATGCTATAGGAAGGGTCTCAGGTTGGAATGGGAAGGAGTTGGATATCACATTTCATGTTATAGGAAGGGTCTCAGGATTGGAATGGGAAGGACATGGATATCATATCCCATGCTATAGGAAGGCTCTCAGGTTTGGAAGGGGAAGGAGTTGGATATCACATTTCATGTTAGAGGAAGGATCTCAGGTTTGGTATTAGAGGCCTTGAGATATCACATCTCATGCTATAGGAAGGGTCTCAGGATTGGAATGGGAAGGAGTTGGATATCACATCTCAAGCTATAGGAAGGGTCTCAGGTTTGGTATAAGCATTGAGATATCACATCTCATGCTATAGGAAGGGTCTCAGGATTGGAATGGGAAGGAGTTGGATATCACATCTCATGTTATAGGAAATATCTCAGGTTTGGTATTAGAAGCATTGAGACATCACATCTCATGTTATAGGAAGGGTCTCAGGATTGGAATGGGAAGAAGTTGGATATCACATCTCATGCTATAGGAAGGGTCTCAGGTTTGGTATAAGCATTGAGATATTACATCTCATGCTATAGGAAGGGTCTCAGGATTGGAATGGGAAGGAGTTGTATATGACATCTCATGCCATAGGAAGGGTCTCAGGTTTGGTATAAGCAGTGAGATATCACATCTCATGCTATAGGAAGTGTCTCAGGATTGGAATGGGAAGGAGTTGGATATCACATCTCATGTTATAGGAAGGATCTCAGGTTTGGTATAAGCATTGAGATATCACATCTCTACTATCGGAAGGGTCTCAGGATTGGAATGGGAAGGAGTTGGATATTCCCATCTCATGTTATAGGAAGGGTCTCAGGTTTGGTAATAGAAGCATTGAGATATCACATCTCATGCTATAGGAAGGGTCTCAGGATTGGAATGGGAAGGACTTGGATATCACATCTCATGCTATAAGGAGGGTCTCAAGTTTGATATTAGAAGCATTGAGATATCACATCTCATGATATCGGAAGGGTCTCAGGGATGGAATGGGAAGGAGTTGGATATCACATCTCATGATAAAGGAAGTGTCTAAGGTTTGGAAGGGGAAGGAGTTTGATATCACATCTCATGCCATAGTATGGGTCTCAGGTTTGGTAGAAGCATTGGGATATCACATCTCATGCTATCGGAAGGGTATCAGGATTGGATTTGGAAGGAGTTGGATATCCCATCTCATGCTATAGGAAGGGTCTCAGGATTGGAATTAGAAGGACTTGGATATCACATCTCATGCTATAGGAAGGCTCTCAGGTTTGGAAGGGGAAAGAGTTGGATATCACATTTCATGTTAGAGGTAGGATCTCAGGTTTGGTATTAGAGGCATTGAGATATCACATCTCATGCTATCAGAAGAGTCTCAGGATTGGAATGGGAAGGAGTTGGATATCACATCTCATGCTAAAGGGAGGGTCTCAGGTTGGGAAGGGGAAGGATTTGGATATCACATCTCATGTTATAGGAAGGATCTCAGGTTTGGTATTAGAAGCATTGAGATATCACATCTCATGCTATCGGAAGGATCTCAGGTTTGGTATAGAAGCATTGAGATATCACATCTCATGCTATCAGAAGGTTCTCAGGATTGGAATGGGAAGTAGTTGGATATCACATCTCATGCTAAAGGGAGGGTTTCAGGTTTGGAAGGGGAAGGATTTGGATATCACATCTCATGTTATCAGAAGGATCTCAGGTTTGGTATTAAAAGTATTGAGATATCACATCTCATGCTATAGGAAGGGTCTCAGGATTGGAATGGGAAGGAGTTGGTTATCACATCTCATGCTAACGGAAGGGTCTCAGGTTTGGTAGAAGCATTGAGATATCACATCTCATGCTATAGGAAGGGTCTCAGGATTGGAATGGGAAGGACTTAGATATCACATATCATGCTATAGGGAGGGTCTCAGTTTTGATATTAGAAGCATTGAGATATCACATCTCATGCTATCGGAAGTGTCTCAGGATTGGAATGGGAAGGAGCTGGATATCACATCTCATGCTAAAGGAAGGGTCTCAGGTTTGGAACGGGAAGGAATTGGATATCACATCTCATGTTATAGGAAGGGTCTCAGGTTTGGTATAAGCATTGAGATATCACATCTCATGCTATCGGAAGTGTCTCAGGATTGGAATGGGAAGGAGCTGGATATCACATCTCATGCTAAAGGAAGGGTCTCAGGATTGGAATGGGAAGGACTTGGATATCACATCTCATGCTATAGATAGGCTCTCAGGTTTGGAAAGGGAAGGAGTTGGATATCACATTTCATGTTAGAGGAAGGATCTCAGGTTTGGTATTAGAGGCATTGAGATATCAGATCTCAGGCTATAGGAAGGGTCTCAGGATTGGAATGGGAAGGAGTTGTATATGACCTCTCATGCCGTAGGAAGGGTCTCAGGTTTGGTATAAGCATTGAGATATCACATCTCTGCTATCGAAAGGGTCTTAGGATTGGAATGGGAAGGAGTTGGATATCCCATCTCATGTTATAGGAAGAGTCTCAGGTTTGGTATTAGAAGCATTGAGATATCCCATCTCATGATATAGGAAGGGTCTCAGGTTGGAATGGGAAGGAGTTGGATATCACATTTCATGTTATAGGAAGGGTCTCAGGATTGGAATGGGAAGGACTTGGATATCATATCCCATGCTATAGGAAGGCTCTCAGGTTTGGAAGGGGAAGGAGTTGGATATCACATTTCATGTTAGAGGAAGGATCTCGGGTTTGGTATTAGAGGCCTTGAGATATCACATCTCATGCTATAGGAAGGGTCTCAGGATTGGAATGGGAAGGAGTTGGATATCACATCTCAAGCTATAGGAACGGTTTCAGGTTTGGTATAAGCATTGTGATATCACATCTCATGCTATTGGAAGGGTCTCAGCATTGGAATGGGAAGGAGTTGGATATCACATCTCATGTTATAGGAAAGATCTCAGGTTTGGTATTAGAAGCATTGAGACATCACATCTCATGTTATAGGAAGGGTCTCAGGATTGGAATGGGAAGAAGTTGGATATCACATCTCTTGCTATAGGAAAGGTCTCAGATTTGGTATAAGCATTGAGATATCACATCTCATGCTATAGGAAGGGTCTCAGGATTGGAATGGGAAGGAGTTGTATATGACATCTCATGCCATAGGAAGGGTCTCAGGTTTGGTATAAGCATTGAGATATCACATCACATGCTATAGGAAGGGTCTCAGGATTGGAATGGGAAGGACTTGGATATCTCATCTCATGCTATAGGCAGGGTCTCAGATTTGGAAAGGGAATGAGATGGATATCACATTTCATGTTAGAGGTAGGATCTCAGGTTTGGTATTAGAGGCATTGAGATATCACATCTCATGCTATCAGAAGGGTCTCAGGATTGGAATGGGAAGGAGTTGGATATCACATCTCATGCTAAAGGGGGGGTCTCAGGTTTGGAAGGGGAAGGATTTGGAAATCACATCTCATGTTATAGGAAGGATCTCAGGTTTGGTATTAGAAGCATTGAGATATCACATCTCATGCTTTCATAAGGGTCTCAGGATTGGAATGGGAAGGAGTTGGATATCACATCTCATGTTATAGGAAGGATCTCAGGTTTGGTATTAGAAGCATTGAGACATCACATCTCATGCTATAGGAAGGGTCTCAGGATTGGAATGGGAAGGAGTTGGATATCACATCTCATGCTATAGGAAGGGTCTCAGATTTGGTATAAGCATTGAGATATCACATCTCATGCTATAGGAAGGGTCTCAGGATTGGAATGGGAAGGAGTTGTATATGACATCTCAGGCCATAGGAAGGGTCTCAGGTTTGGTATAAGAATTGAGATATCACATCTGTGCTATCGGAAGGGTCTCAGGATTGGAATGGGGAGGAATTGGATAACACATCTCATGTTATAGGAAGGATCTCAGGTTTGGTATTAGAAGCATTGAGATATCCCATCTCATGCTATAGGAAAGGTCTCAGGATTGGAATGTGAAGGATTTGGATATCACATCTCATGCTAAAGGAAGGGTCTCAGGTTTGGTAGAAGCATTGAGATATCACGTCTCTGCTATCGAAAGGGTCTCAGGATTGGATTGGGAAGGAGTTGGATATCCCTTCTCATGCTATAGGAAGGGTCTCAGGTTTGGTATAAGCATTGAGATATCACATCTCTGCTATCGGAAGGGTCTCAGGATTGGATTGGGAAGGAGTTGGATATCCCTTCTCATGCTATAGGAAGTGTCTCAGGTTGGAATGGGAAGGAGTTGGATATCACATCTCATGTTATAGGAAGAGTCTCAGGATTGGAATGGGAAGGATTTGGATATCACATCTCTTGCTATAGGAAGGGTCTCAGGATTGGAATGGGTAGGAGTTGGATATTACTTTCTTGCTATAGGAAGGGTCTCATGTTTGGAATGGGAAGGAGTTGGATATCACATATGCTATAGTTAGTGTCTCAGGTTTGGAACGGGAAGGAGTTGGATATCACATCTCATGTTATAGGAAGGGTCTCAGGTTTGGTATAAGCATTGAGATATCACATCTCTGCTATCGGAAGTGGCTCAGGATTGGAATGGGAAGGAGTTGGATATCCCATCTCATGTTATAGGACGAGTCTCTGGTTTGGTATTAGAATCATTGAGATATCACATCGCATGCTGTAGGAAGGGTCTAAGGATTGGAATGGGATGGACTTGGATATCACATCTCATGCTATAGGTAGGCTCTCAGGTTTGGTATAAGCATTGAGATATCACATCTCATGCTATAGGAAGGGTCTCAGGATTGGAATGGGAAGGAATTGGATATCACATCTCATGCTATAGGAAGGGTCTCAGATTTGGTATAAGCATTGAGATATCACATCTCATGCTATAGGAAGGGTCTCAGGATTGGAATGGGAAGGAGTTGTATATGACATCCCAGGCCATAGGAAGGGTCTCAGGTTTGGTATAAGCATTGAGATATCACATCTCTGCTATCGGAAGGGTCTCTGGATTGGAATGGGAAGGAGTTGGATATCCCATCTCATGTTATAGGAAGGGTCTCAGGTTTGGTATTAGAAGCATAGAGATATCACATCTCATGCTATAGGAAGGGTCTCAGGATTGGAATGGGAAGGACTTGGATATCACATCTCATGCTATAGGGAGGGTCTCAAGTTTGATATTAGAAGCATTTAGATAACAAATCTCATGATATCGGAAGGGTCTCAGGATTGGAATGGGAAGGAGTTGGATATCACATCTCATGATAAAGGAAGGGTCTGAGGTTTGGAAGGGGAAGGATTTGGATATCACATCTCATGTTACAGGACGGGTCTCAGGTTTGGTATTAGAAGCATTGAGATATCAAGTCTCATGGTATAAGAAGGGTCTCAGAATTGGAATGGGAAGGAGTTGGATATCACACCTCAAGCTATAGGAAGGGTCTCAGGATTGGAATGGGAAGGAGTTTGATATCCCATCTCATGCTATAGGAAGGGTCTCAGGTTGGAATGGGAAGGAGTTGGATATCACATTTCATGTTATAGAAAGGGTCTCAGGATTGGAATGGGAAGGACTTGGATATCATATCTCATGCTATAGGAAGGCTCTCAGGTTTGGAAGGGGAAGGAGTTGGATATCACATTTCATGTTAGAGGAAGGATCTCAGGTTTGGTATTAGAGGCCTTGAGATATCACATCTCATGCTATAGGAAGGGTCTCTGGATTGGAATGGGAAGGAGTTGGATATCACATCTCAAGCTATAGGAAGGTTCTCAGGTTTGGTATAAGCATTGAGATATCACATCTCATGCTATAGGAAGGGTCTCAGGATTGGAATGGGAAGGAGTTGGATATCACATCTCATATTATAGGAAATATCTCAGGTTTGGTATTAGAAGCATTGAGATATCACATCTCATGCTATAGGAAGGGTCTCAGGATTGGAATGGGAAGGAGTTGTATATGACATCTCATGCCATAGGAAGGGTCTCAGGTTTGGTATAAGCATTGAGTTATCACATCACATGCTATAGGAAGGGTCTCAGGATTGGAATGGGAAGGACTTGGATATCACATCTCATGCTATAGGCAGGGTCTCAGGTTTGGAAAGGGAAGGAGATGGATATCACATTTCATGTTAGAGATAGGATCTCAGGTTTGGTATTAGAGGCATTGAGATATCACATCTCATGC
Organism: Ambystoma mexicanum; assembly: GCF_040938575.1. Classification (NCBI taxonomy): domain Eukaryota; kingdom Metazoa; phylum Chordata; class Amphibia; order Caudata; family Ambystomatidae; genus Ambystoma; species Ambystoma mexicanum. Next base: position 349,016,948 of record NC_090936.1, read on the forward strand.
TATCAGAAGGGTCTCAGGATTGGAATGGGAAGGAGTTGTATATCACATCTCATGCTAAAGGGAGGGTCTCAGGTTTGGAAGGGGAAGGATTTGGAAATCACATCTCATGTTATAGGAAGGGTCTCAGGTTTGGTATTAGAAGCATTGAGATATCACATCTCATGCTATAGGAAGGGTCTCAGGATTGGAATGGGGAGGACTTGGATGTCACATCTCATGCTATAGGGAGGGTCTCAAGTTTGATATTAGAAGCATTGAGATAACAAATCTCATGATATCGGAAGGGTCTCAGGATTGGAATGGGAAGGAGTTGTATATCACATCTCATGATAATGGAAGGGTCTAAGGTTTGGAAGGGGAAAGATTTGGATATCACATCTCATGTTATAGGACGGGTCTCAGGTTTGGTATTAGAAGCATTGAGATATCAAGTCTCATGGCATAGGAAGGGTCTCAGAATTGGAATGGGAAGGAGTTGGATATCACATCTCAAGCTATAGGAAGAGTCTCAGGATTGGAATGGGAATGAGTTTGATATCACATCTCATGCCATAGTATGGGTCTCAGGTTTGGTAGAAGCATTGGGATATCACATCACATGCTATTGGAAGGGTATCAGTATTGGATTTGGAAGGAGTTGGATATCCCATCCCATGCTATAGTATGGGTCTCAGGTTTGGTAGAAGCATTGGGATATCACATCTCATGCTATTGGAAGGGTATCAGTATTGGATTTGGAAGGAGTTGGATATCCCATCTCATGCTATAGGAAGGGTCTCAGGTTGGAATGGGAAGGAGTTGGATATCACATTTCATGTTATAGGAAGGGTCTCAGGATTGGAATGGGAAGGACTTGGATATCATATCTCATGCTATAGGAAGGCTCTCAGGTTTGGAAGGGGAAGGAGTTGGATATCACATTTCATGTTAGAGGAAGGATCTCAGGTTTGGTATTAGAGGCCTTGAGATATCACATCTCATGCTATAGGAAGGGTCTCAGGATTGGAATGGGAAGGAGTTGGATATCACATCTCAAGCTATAGGAAGGGTCTCAGGTTTGGTATAAGCATTGAGATATCACATCTCATGCTATAGGAAGGGTCTCAGGATTGGAATGGGAAGGAGTTGGATATCACATCTCATATTATAGGAAAGATCTCAGGTTTGGTATTAGAAGCATTGAGACATCACATCTCATGTTATAGGAAGGGTCTTAGGATTGGAATGGGAAGAAGTTGGATATCACATCACATGCTATAGGAAGGGTCTCAGGTTTGGTATAAGCATTGAGATATCACATCTCATGCTATAGGAAGGGTCTCAGGATTGGAATGGGAAGGAGTTGTATATGACATCTCATGCCATAGGAAGGGTCTCAGGTTTGGTATAAGCATTGAGATATCACATCACATGCTATAGGAAGGGTCTCAGGATTGGAATGGGAAGGACTTGAATATCACATCTCATGCTATAGGCAGGGTCTCAGGTTTGGAAAGGGAAGGAGATGGATATCACATTTCATGTTAGAGGTAGGATCTCAGGTTTGGTATTAGAGGCATTGAGATATCACATCTCATGCTATCAGAAGGGTCTCAGGATTGGAATGGGAAGGAGTTGTATATCACATCTCATGCTAAAGGGATGGTCTCAGGTTTGGAAGGGGAAGGATTTGGAAATCACATCTCATGTTATAGGAAGGATCTCAGGTTTGGTATTAGAAGCATTGAGATATCACATCTCATGCTATCGGAAGTATCTCAGGTTTGGTATTAGAGGCATTGAGATATCACATCTCATGCTATCATAAGGGTCTCAGGATTGGAATGGGAAGGAGTTGGATATCACATCTCATGTTATAGGAAGGATCTCAGGTTTGGTATTAGAAGCATTGAGATATCACATCTCATGCTATAGGAAGGGTCTCAGGATTGGAATGGGAAGGAGTTGGATATCACATCTCATGCTATAGGAAGGGTCTCAGATTTGGTATAAGCATTGAGATATCACATCTCATGCTATAGGAAGGGTCTCAGGATTGGAATGGGAAGGAGTTGGAAATCACATCTCATGCTATAGGAAGGGTCTCAGGTTTGGAACGGGAAGGAGTTAGATATCACATCTCATGTTATAGGAAGAGTCTCAGGTTTGGTATAAGCATTGAGATATCACATCTCTGCTATCGGAGGTGTCTCAGGATTGGGAATTGAAGGAATTGGATATCACATCTCATGCTATAGGAAGGGTATCAGGTTTGGAACGGGAAGGAGTTGGATATCCCATCTCATGTTATGGGACAGGTCTCAGGTTTGATATTAGAAGCATTGAGATATCACATCTCTGCTATTGGAAGGGTCTCAGGATTGGAATGGGAAGGACTTGGATATCAGAATTCATGTTATAGGAAGGGTCTCAGGTTTGGTATTAGAAGCATTGAAATATCACATCTCACGCTATAGGAAGGGTCTCAGGATTGAAATGGGAAGGACTTGGATATCACATCTCATGTTATAGGAAGGGTCTCAGGTTTGGTATTAGAAGCCTTGAGATATCACATCTCATGCTATAGGAAGGGTCTCAGGAATGGAATGGGAAGGACATGGATATCACATCTCATGATAAAGGAAGGGTCTAAGGTTTGGAAGGGGAAGGATTTGGATATCACATCTCATGTTATTGGACCGGTCTCAGGTTTGGTATTAGAAGCATTGAGATATCAAGTCTCATGGTATAGGACGGGAGTTTGATATCACATCTCATGCCATGGTATGGGTCTCAGGTTTTGTAGAAGCATTGGGATATCACATCTCATGCTATCGGAAGGGTATCAGGATTGGTTTTGGAAGGAGTTGGATATCCCATCTCATGCTATAGGAAGGGTCTCAGGTTGGAATGGGAAGGAGTTGGATATCACATTTCATGTTAGAGGTAGTATCTCAGGTTTGGTATTAGAGGCATTGAGATATCACATCTCATGCTATCAGAAGGGTATCAGGATTGGAATGGGAAGGAGTTGGATATCACATTTCATGCTAAAGGGAGGGTCTCAGGTTCGGAAGGGGAAGGATTTGGATATCACACCTCATGTTATAGGAAGGATCTCAGGTTTGGTATTAGAAGCATTGAGATATCACATCTCATGCTATCGGAAGGATCTCAGGTTTGGTATTAGAAGCATTGAGATATCACATCTCATGCTATAGGAAGGGTCTCAGGATTGGAATGGGAAGGAGTTGGATATCACATCTCATGATAAAGGAAGGGTCTAAGGTTTGGAAGGGGAAGGATTTGGATATCACATCTCATGTTATAGGACGGGTCTCAGGTTTGGTATTAGAAGCATTGAGATATCAAGTCTCATGGTATAGGAAGGGTCTCAGAATTGGAATGGGAAGGAGTTGAATATCACATCTCAAGCTATAGGAAGGGTCTCAGGATTGGAATGGGAAGGAGTTTGATGTCACATCTTATGCCATAGTATGGGTCTCAGGTTTGGTAGAAGCATTGGGATATCACATCTCATGCTATTGGAAGGGTATCAGTATTGGATTTGGAAGGAGTTGGATATCCCATCTCATGCTATAGGAAGGGTCTCAGGTTGGAATGGGAAGGAGTTGGATATCACATTTCATGTTATAGGAAGGGTCTCAGGATTGGAATGGGAAGGACTTGGATATCATATCTCATGCTATAGGAAGGCTCTCAGGTTTGGAAGGGGAAGGAGTTGGATATCACATTTCATGTTAGAGGAAGGATCTCAGGTTTGGTATTAGAGGCCTTGAGATATCACATCTTATGCTATAGGAAGGGTCTCAGGATTGGAATGGGGAGGAGTTGGATATCACATCTCAAGCTATAGGAAGGGTCTCAGGTTTGGTATAAGCATTGAGATATCACATCTCATGCTATAGGAAGGGTCTCAGGATTGGAATGGGAAGGAGTTGGATATCACATCTCATGTTATAGGAAAGATCTCAGGTTTGGTATTAGAAGCATTGAGACATCACATCTCATGTTATAGGAAGGGTCTTAGGATTGGAATGGGAAGAAGTTGGATATCACATCTCATGCTATAGGAAGGGTCTCAGGTTTGGTATAAGCATTGAGATATCACATCTCATGCTATAGGAAGGGTCTCAGGATTGGAATGGGAAGGAGTTGTATATGACATCTCATGCCATAGGAAGGGTCTCAGGTTTGGTATAAGCATTGAGATATCACATCACATGCTATATGAAGGGTCTCAGGATTGGAATGGGAAGGACTTGGATATCACATCTCATGCTATAGGCAGGGTCTCATGTTTGGAATGGGAAGGAGTTGGATATCACATTTCATGTTAGAGGTAGGATCTCTGGTTTGGTATTAGAATCATTGAGATATCACATCGCATGCTATCAGAAGGGTCTCAGGATTGGAATGGGAAGGAGTTGTATATCACATCTCATGCTAAAGGGGGGGTCTCAGGTTTGGAAGGGGAAGGATTTGGAAATCACATCTCATGTTATAGGAAGGGTCTCAGGATTGGAATGGGAAGGATTTGGATATCACATCTCATGCTATAGGAAGGGTCTCAGGTTTGGTATAAGCATGGAGATATCACTTCTCATGCTATAGGAAGGGTCTCAGGATTGGAATGGGAAGGTGTTGGATATCACATCTCATGCTATAGGAAGGGTCTCAGATTTGGTATAAGCATTGAGATATCACATCTCATGCTATAGGAAGGGTCTCAGGATTGGAATGGGAAGGAGTTGTATATGACATCTCAGGCTTTAGGAAGGGTCTCAGGTTTGGTATAAGCATTGAGATATCACATCTCTGCTATTGGAAGGGTCTCAGGATTGGAATGGGAAGGAGTTGGATATCCCATCTCATGTTATAGGAAGGGTCTCAGGTTTGGTATTAGAAGCATTGAGATATCACATCTCATGCTATAGGAAGGGTCTCAGGATTGGAATGGGAAGGACTTAGATGTCACATCTCATGCTATAGGGAGGGTCTCAAGTTTGATATTAGAAGCATTGAGATAACAAATCTCATGATATCGGAAGGGTCTCAGGATTGGAATGGGAAGGAGTTGGATATCACATCTCATGATAAAGGAAGGGTCTAAGGTTTGGAAGGGGAAGGATTTGGATATCACATCTCATGTTATAGGACGGGTCTCAGGTTTGGTATTAGAAGCATTGAGATATCAAGTCTCATGGTATAAGAAGGGTCTCAGAATTGGAATGGGAAGGAGTTGGATATCACATCTCAAGCTCTCAGGATTGGAATGGGAAGGAGTTTGATATCACATCTCATGCCATAGTATGGGTCTCAGGTTTGGTAGAAGCATTGGGATATCACATCTCATGCTATCGGAAGGGTATCAGTATTGGATTTATAAGGAGTTGGATATCCCATCTCATGCTATAGGAAGGGTCTCAGGTTAGAATGGGAAAGAGTTGGATATCACATTTCATGTTATAGAAGGGTCTCAGGATCTGAATGGGAAGGACTTGGATATCATATCTCATGCTATAGGAAGGCTCTCAGGTTTGGAAGGGGAAGGAGTTGGATATCAAATTTCATGTTAGAGGAAGGATCTCAGGTTTGGTATTAGAGGCCTTGAGATATCACATCTCATGCTATAGGAAGGGTCTCAGGATTAGAATGGGAAGGAGTTGGATATCACATCTCAAGCTATAGGAAGGGTCTCAGGTTTGGTATAAGCATTGAGATATCACATCTCATGCTATAGGAAGGGTCTCAGGATTGGAATGGGAAGAAGTTGGATATCACATCTCATGCTATAGGAAGGGTCTCAGGTTTGGTATAAGCATTGAGATATCACATCTCATGCTATAGGAAGGGTCTCAGGGTTGGAATGGGAAGGAGTTGTATATGACATCTCATGCCATAGGAAGGGTCTCAGGTTTGGTATAAGCATTGAGATATCACATCACATGCTATCATGCTATAGGATGGGTCTCAGGATTGGAATGGGAAGGACTTGGATATCACATCTCATGATATAGGCAGGGTCTCAGGTTTGGAAAGGGAAGGAGATGGATATCACATTTCATGTTAGAGGTAGGATCTCAGGTTTGGTATTTGAGGCATTGAGATATCACATCTCATGCTATCAGAAGGGTCTCAGGATTGGAATGGGAAGGAGTTGGATATCACATTTCATGCTAAAGGGAGGGTCTCAGGTTTGGTAGGGGAAGCATTTGGAAATCACATCTCATATTTTAGGAAGGATCTCAGGTTTGGTATTAGAAGCATTGAGATATCACATCTCATGCTATCGGAAGGATCTCAGGTTTGGTATAAGAGCCATTGAGATATCACATCTCATGCTATCATAAGGGTCTCAGGATTGGAATGGGAAGGAGTTGGATATCACATCTCATGTTATAGGAAGGATCTCGGGTTTGGTATTAGAAGCATTGAGACATCACATCTCATGCTATAGGAAGGGTCTCAGGATTGGAATGGGAAGGAATTGGATATCACATCTCATGCTATAGGAAGGGTCTCAGGTTTGGTATAATCATTGAGATATCACATCTCATGCTATAGGAAGGGTCTCAGGATTGGAATGGGAAGGATTTGGATATCACATCTCATGCTATAGGAAGGGTCTCAGGTTTGGTATAAGCATTGAGATATCACATCTCATGCTATAGGAAGGGTCTCAGGGTTGGAATGGGAAGGAGTTGTATATGACATCTCATGCCATAGGAAGGGTCTCAGGTTTGGTATACGCATTGAGATATCACATCACATGCTATAGGAAGGGTCTCAGGATTGGAAAGGGAAGGAGATGGATATCACATTTCATGTTAGAGGTAGGATCTCAGGTTTGGTATTAGAGGCATTGAGATATCACATCTCATGCTATAGGAAGGGTCTCAGGGTTGGAATGGGAAGGAGTTGTATATGACATCTCATGCCATAGGAAGGGTCTCAGGTTTGGTATAAGCATTGAGATATCACATCTCATGCTATAGGCAGGGTCTCAGGTTTGGAAAGGGAAGGAGATGGATATCACATTTCATGTTAGTGGTAGGATCTCAGGTTTGGTATTAGAGGCATTGAGATATCACATCTCATGCTATCAGAAGGGTCTCAGGATTGGAATGGGAAGGAGTTGGATATCACATTTCATGCTAAAGGGAGGGTCTCAGGTTTGGAAGGGGAAGGATTTGGATCTCACATCTCATGTTTTAGGACGGGTCTCAGGTTTGGTATTAGAAGCATTGAAATATCACATCTCATGGTATAGGAAGGGTCCCAGGATTGGAATGGGAAGGAGTTGGATATCACATTGAATGGGAAGGAGTTTGATATCACATCTCAAGCTATAGGAAGGGCCTCAGGTTTGGAAAGGGAATGATTTGGATTTCACATCTCATGTTATAGGATGGTTCTCATGTTTGGTTTTAGAAGCATTGAAATATCACATCTCATGCTATCGGAAGGGTCTCAGGTTTGGAATGGGAAGGAGTTTGATATCACATCTCAAGCTATAGGAAGGGTCTCAGGATTGGAATGGGAAGGAGTTTGATATCACATCTCATGCCATAGTATGGGTCTCAGGTTTGGTATAAGCATTGGGATATCCCATCTCATGCTATAGGAAGGGTCTCAGGTTGGAATGGGAAGGAGTTGGATATCACATCTCATGTTATAGGAAGGGTCTCAGGATTGGAATGGGAAGGACTTGGATATCACATCTCATGCTATAGGAAGGCTCTCAGGTTTGGAAGGGGAAAGAGTTGGATATCACATTTCATGTTAGAGGTAGGATCTCAGGTTTGGTATTAGAGGCATTGAGATATGACATCTCATGCCATCAGAAGAGTCTCAGGATTGGAATGGGAAGGAGTTGGATATCACATCTCATGCTAAAGGGAGGGTCTAAGGTTTGGAAGGGGAAGGATTTGGACATCACATCTCATGTTATTGGAAGGATCTGAGGTTTGGTATTAGAAGCATTGAGATATCACATTTCATGCTATCGGAAGGGTCTCAGGTTTGGTATAAACATTGAGATATCACATCTCTGCTATCAGAAGGGTCTCAGGATTGGAATGGGAAGGATTTGGATATCACATCTCATGTTATAGGAAGGGTCTCAGGTTTGGTATTAGAAGCATTGAGATATCACATCTCATGCTATAGGAAGGGTCTCAGGGATGGAATGGGAAGGACTTGGATATCACATCTCATGATAAAGGAAGGGTCTAAGGTTTGGAAGGGGGAGGATTTGGATATCACATCTCATGTTATTGGACCGGTCTCAGGTTTGGTATTAGAAGCATTGAGATATCAAGTCTCATGGTATAGGAAGGGAGTTTGATATCACATCTCATGCCATGGTATGGGTCTCAGGTTTTGTAGAAGCATTGGGATATCACATCTCATGCTATCGGAAGGGTATCAGGATTGGATTTGGAAGGAGTTGGATATCCCATCTCATGCTATAGGAAGGGTCTCAGGTTGGAATAGAAGGAGTTGGATATCACATCTCATGTTATAGGAAGGGTCTCAGGATTGGAATGGGAAGGACTTGGATATCACATCTCATGTTATAGGAAGGATCTCAGGTTTTGTATTAGAAGCATTGAGATATCACATCTCATGCTATAGGAAGGGTCTCAGGATTGGAATGTGAAGGATTTGGATATCACATCTCATGCTAAAGGAAGGGTCTCAGGTTTGGTATAAGCATTGAGATATCACATCTCTGCTATCGGAAGGGTCTAAGGATTGGATTGGGAAGGAATTGGATATCCCTTCTCATGCTATAGGAAGGGTCTCAGGTTGGAATGGGTAGGAGTTGGATATCACATCTCATGTTATAGGAAGGGACTCAAGATTGAAATGGGAAGGATTTGGATATCACATCTCTTGCTATAGGAAGGGTCTCAGGTTTTCTATTAGAAACATTGAGATATGACATCTCATGCTATAGGAAGGGTTTCAGTATTGGAATGGGAAGGATTTGGATATCACATCTCATGCTAAAGGAAGGGTCTCAGGTTTGGAAGGGAAAGGATTTGGATATCATATCTCATGTTATAGGACGTATCTCATGTTATAGGACGGGTCCCAGGTTTGGTATTAGAAGCATTGAGATATCAGATCTCATGGTATAGGAAGGGTCTCAGGATTGGAATGGGAAGGAGTTGGATCTCCCTTCTCATGCTACAGGAAGGGTCTCAGGTTGGAATGGGAAGGAGTTGGATATCACATCTCGTTATAGGAAGGGTCTCAGGATTGGAATGGGAAGGAATTGGATATCACATCTCTTGCTATAGGAAGGGTCTCAGGTTTGGAAGGGGAAGGATTTGGATATCATATCTCATGTTATAGGACCGGTCCCAGGTCTGGTATTAGAAGCATTGAGATATCACATCTCATGCTGTAGGAGGAGTCTCAGGATTGGAATGGGAAGGAGTTGGATATCACGTCTCATGTTATAGGAAGGGTATCAGGTTTGATAGAAGCATTGAGATATCACATCTCATGCTATAGGAAGGAACTCAGGATTGGAATGGGAAGGAGTTGGATATCACATCTAATGCCATAGGAAGGGTCATCAGGTTTGGTATAAGCATTGAGATATCACATCTCTGCTATCGGAAGGGTCTCAGGATAGGAATGGGAAGGACTTAGAATTCACATCTAAGGGTATCAGGATTGGAATGGGAAGGAGTTGGATATCACATCTCATGCTAAAGGGAGGGTCTCAGGTTTGGAATGGGAAGGATTTGGATATCACATCTCATGTTATAGGAAGGACCTTAGGTTTGGTATTAGAAGCATTGAGATATCACATCTCATGCTATAGGAAGGGTCTCGGGATTGGAATGGGAAGGATTTGGATATCCCATCTCATGTTATAGGAAGGAGCTCAGGTTTGGTATTAGAAGCATTGAGATATCACATCTCATGCTATAGGAAGGGTCTCAGGATTGGAATGGGAAGGAGTTGGATATCACATCTCATGCTATGGGAAGGGTCTCAGGTTTGGTATAAGCATTGAAAAATCACATCTCTGCTATCGGAAGGGTCTCAGGATTGGAATGGGAGGAGCTGGATATCACATCTCATGCTAAAGGAAGGGTCTCAGGTTTGGAAGGGGAAGGATTTGGATATCACATCTCATGTTATAGGACGGGTCTCAGGTTTGGTATTAGAAGCATTGTGATATCACATCTCATGCTATAGGATGTGTCTCAGGATTGGAATGGGAAGGAGTTGGATATCACATCTCATGCTATAGGAAGGGTTTCAGGTTTGGTAGAAGCATTGAGATATCACATCTCATGCTATAGGAAGAGTCTCAGGTTTGGGAAGGGAAGGATTTGGATTTCACATCTCATGTTATAGGATGGTTCTCATGTTTGGTTTTTGAAGCATTGAGATATCACATCTCATGCTATCGGAAGGGTCTCAGGTTTGGAATGGGAAGGAGTTGGATATCACATCTCATGTTATAGGAAGGGTCTCAGGTTTGGAATGGGAAGGAGTTGGATATGACATCTCTTGTTATAGGGAGGGTCTCAGGATTTGAATGGTAAGGAGTTGGATATCACATCTCATGCTATAGGAAGGGTCTCAGGTTGGAATGGGAAGGAGTTGGATATCACATCTCATGTTATATACAGGAAGGTTCTCAGGATTGGAATGGGAAGGATTTGGATATCACATCTCTTGCTATAGGAAGGGTCTCAGGTTTTTTATTAGATACATTGAGATATCACATCTCATGCTATAGGAATGGTTTTAGGATTGGAATGGGAAGTATTTGGATATCACATCTCATGCTAAAGGAAGGGTCTCAGGTTTGGAAGGGGAAGGATTTGGATATCACATCTCATCCAATAGGAAGGGTCTCAGGTTTGGAATGGGAAGGAATTGGATATCACATCTCATGTTATAGGAAGGGTCTCAGGTTTTTTATTAGAAACATTGAGATATCACATCTCATGTTATAGGACGGTTCCCAGGTTTGGTATTAGAAGCATTGAGATATCACATCTCATGGTATAGGAAGGGTCTCAGGGTTGGAATGGGAAGGAGTTGGATATCACATCTCATCCAATAGGAAGGGTCTCAGGTTTGGAATGGGAAGGAATTGGATATCACATCTCATGTTATAGGAAGGATCTCAGGTTTGGTATTAGAAGCATTGAGATATCACATCTCATGCTATAGGAAGGGTCTCAGGATTGGAATGTGAAGGATTTGGATATCACATCTCATGCTAAAGGAAGGGTCTCAGGTTTGGTAGAAGCATTGAGATATCACATTTCATGCTATAGGAAGGGTCTCAGGATTTGAATGACAAGGAGTTGGATATCACATCTCATGCCATAGGAAGGGTCTCAGGTTTGGTATAAGCATTGAGATATCACATCTCTGCTATCGGAAGGTTCTCAGGATTGGATTGGGAAGGAGTTGGATATCCCTTCTCATGCTATAGGAAGTGTCTCAGGTTGGAATGGGAAGGAGTTGAATATCACATCTCATGTTATAGGAAGGGTCTCAGGATTGGAATGGGAAGGATTTGGATATCACATCTCTTGCTATAGGAAGGGTCTCAGGATTGGAATGGGAAGGATTTGGATATCACATCTCGTATCATAGGAAGGATCTCAGGTTTGGTATTAGAAGCATTGATATATCACATCTCATGCTATAGGAATGATCTCAGGATTGGAATGGGTAGGAGTTGGATATTACATTCTTGCTATAGGAAGGGTCTCATGTTTGGAATGGGAAGGAGTTGGATATCACATATGCTATAGGAAGTGTCTCAGGTTTGGAACGGGAAGGAGTTGGATATCACATCTCATGTTATAGGAAGGGTCTCAGGTTTGGTATAAGCATTGAGATATCACATCTCTGCTATCAGGAGTGGCTCAGGATTGGAATGGGAAGGAGTTGGATATCCCATCTCATGTTAAAGGACGGGTCTAAGGTTTGGAAGGGGAAGGATTTGGATATCACATCTCATGTTATAGGACGGGTCTCAGGTTTGGTATTAGAAGTATTGAGATATCAAGTCTCATGGTATAGGAAGGGTCTCAGAATTGGAATGGGAAGGAGTTGGATATCACATCTCATTCTATAGGAAGGGTCTCAGGATTGGAATGGGAAGGAGTTTGATATCACATATCATGCTACAGGAAGGGTCTCAGGTTGGAATGGGAAGGAGTTGGATATCACATCTCATGTTATAGGAAGGGTCTCAGGATTGGAATGGGAAGGACTTGGATATCACATTTCATGCTATAGGTAGGCTCTCAGGTTTGGAAGGGGAAAGAGTTGGATATCACATTTTATGTTAGAGGTAGGATCTCAGGTTTGGTATTAGAGGCATTGAGATATCACATCTCATGCTATCAGAAGGGTCTCAGGATTGGAATGGGAAGGAGTTGGATATCACATCTCATGCTAAAGGGAGGGTCTCAGGTTTGGAAGGGGAAGGATTTGGATATCAAATCTCATGTTATAGGAAGGATCTCAGGTTTGGTATTAGAAGCATTGAGATATCACATCTCATGCTATTGGAAGGATCTCAGGTTTGGTATTAGAAGCATTGAGATATCACAACTCATGCTATCAGAAGGGTCTTAGGATTGGAATGGGAAGGAGTTGGATATCACATCTCATGCTAAAGGGAGGGTCTCAGGTTTGGAAGGGGAAGGATTTGGATATCACATCTTATGTTATCGGAAGGATCTCAGGTTTGGTATTAGAAGTATTGAGATATCACATCTCATGCTATAGGAAGGGTCTCAGGATTGGAATGGGATGGAGTTGGATATCACATCTCAAGCTATAGGAAGGGTCTCAGGTTTGGTATATGCATTGAAATATCACATCTCATGCTATAGGAAGGGTCTCAGGATTGGAATGGGAAGGAGTTGGATATCACATCTCATGTTATAGGAAAGATTTCAGGTTTGGTATTAGAAGCATTGGGACATCACATCTCATGTTATAGGAAGGGTCTCAGGATTAGAATGGGAAGAAGTTGGATATCACATCTCATGCTATAGGAAGGGTCTCAGGTTTGGCATAAGCATTGAGATATCACATCTCATGCTATAGGAAGGGTCTCAGGATTGGAATGCGAAGGAGTTGTATATGACATCTCATGCCATAGGAAGGGTCTCAGGTTTGGTATAAGCATTGAGATATCACATCACATGCTAGAGGAAGGGTCTCAGGATTGGAATGGGAAGGACTTGGATATCACATCTCATGCTATCAGAAGGGTCTCAGGATTGGAATGGGAAGGAGTTGGATATCACATCTCATGCTAAAGGTAGGGTCTCAGGTTTGGAAGGGGAAGGATTTGGATATCACATCTCATGTTATTGGAAGGATCTCAGGTTTGGTATTAGAAGCATTGAGATATCACATCTCATGCTATCGGAAGTATCTCAGGTTTGGTATTAGAGGCATTGAAATATCACATCTCATGCTATCATAAGGGTCTCAGGATTGGAATGGGAAGGAGTTGGATATCACATCTCATGCTAAAGGGAGGGTCTCACTTTTGGAAGGGGAAGGATTTGAATATCACATCACATGTTATAGGAAGGATCTCAGGTTTGGTATTAGAAGCATTGAGATATCACATCTCATGCTATCGGAATGGTCTCAGGATTGGAATGGGAAGGAGTTGGATATCATATCTCATGCTATAGGAAGGGTCTCGGGTTTGGAACGGGAAGGAGTTGGATATCACATCTCATGTTATAGGAAAGATCTCAGGTTTGGTATTAGAAGCATTGAGACACCACATCTCTGCAATCGGAAGTGTCTCAGGATTGGGATGGGAAGGCGTTGGATATCACATCTCATGTTATAGGAAAGATCTCAGGTTTGGTATTAGAAGCATTGAGACATCACATCTCATGTTATAGGAAGGGTCTCAGAATTGGAATGGGAAGAAGTTGGATATCACATCTCATGCTATAGGAAGGGTCTCAGGTTTGGTATAAGCATTGAGATATCACATCTCATGTTATAGGAAGGGTCTCAGGATTGGAATGGGAAGGAGTTGTATATGACATCTCATGCCATAGGAAGGGTCTCAGGTTTGGTATAAGCATTGAGATATCACATCACATGCTATAGGAAGGGTCTCAGGATTGGAATGGGAAGGACTTGGATATCACATCTCATGCTATAGGCAGGGTCTCAGGTTTGGAAAGGGAAGGAGTTGGATATCACATTTCATGTTAGAGGTAGGATCTCAGGTTTGGTATTAGAGGCATTGAGATATCACATCTCATGCTATCAGAAGGGTCTCAGGATTGGAATGGGAAGGAGTTGGATATCACATCTCATGCTAAAGGGAGGGTCTCAGGTTTGGAAGGGGAAGGATTTGGATATCACATCTCATGTTATAGGAAGGATCTCAGGTTTTGTATTAGAAGCATTGAGATATCACATCTCATGCTATCGGAAGTATCTCAGGTTTGGTATTGGAGGCATTGAGATATCACATCTCATGCTATCGTAAGGGTCTCAGGATTGGAATGGGAAGGAGTTGGATATCACATCACATGCTAAAGGGAGGGTCTCAGGTTTGGAAGGGGAAGGATTTGAATATCACATCACATGTTATAGGAAGGATCTCAGGTTTGGTATTAGAAGCATTGAGATATCACATCTCATGCTATCGGAATGGTCTCAGGATTGGAATGGGAAGGAGTTGGATATCACATCTCATGCTATAGGAAGGGTCTCAGGTTTGGAACGGGAAGGAGTTGGATATCACATCTCATGTTTAAGGAAAGATCTCAGGTTTGGTATTAGAAGCATTGAGACATCACATCTCTGCAATCGGAAGTGTCTCAGGATTAGGATGGGAAGGAGTTGGATATCACATCTCATGTTATAGGAAAGATCTCAGGTTTGGTATTAGAAGCATTGAGACATCACATCTCATGTTATAGGAAGGGTCTCATGATTGGAATGGGAAGAAGTTGGATATCACATCTCATGCTATAGGAAGGGTCTCAGGTTTGGTATAAGCATTGAGATATCACAACCTATGCTATAGGAAGGGTCTCAGGATTGGAATGGGAAGGACTTGGATATCACTTCTCATGCTATAGGCAGGGTCTCAGGTTTGGAAAGGGAAGGAGTTGGATGTCACATTTCATGTTAGAGGTAGGATCTCAGGTTTGGTATTAGAGGCATTGAGATATCACATCTCATGCTATCCGAAGGGTCTCAGGATTGGAATGGGAAGGAGTTGGATATCACATCTCATGCTAAAGGGAGGGTCTCAGGTTTAGCAGGGGAAGGATTTGGATATCACATCTCATGTTATAGGAAGGATCTCAGGTTTGGTATTAGAAGCATTGAGATATCACATCTCATGCTATCGGAAGTATCTTAGGTTTGGTATTAGAGGCATTGAGATATCACATCTCATGCTATCATAAGGGTCTCAGGATTGGAATGGGAAGGAGTTGGATATCACATCTCATGCTAAAGGGAGGGTCTCAGGTTTGGAAGGGGAAGGATTTGAATATCACATCACATGTTATAGGAAGGATCTCAGGTTTGGTATTAGAGGCATTGAGATATCACATCTCATGCTATCGGAAGGGTCTCAGGATTGGAATGGGAAGGAGTTGGATATCACATCTCATGCTATAGGAAGGGTCTCAGGTTTGGAACGGGAAGGAGTTGGATATCACATCTCATGTTATAGGAAGAGTC
Source organism: Ambystoma mexicanum (assembly GCF_040938575.1). Lineage (NCBI taxonomy): Eukaryota > Metazoa > Chordata > Amphibia > Caudata > Ambystomatidae > Ambystoma > Ambystoma mexicanum. The sequence goes on from NC_090936.1 coordinate 349,032,698, forward strand.
TCAGGTTTGGTATAAGCATTGAAATATCACATCTCTGCAATCAGAAGTGTCTCAGGATTGGGATGGGAAGGATTTGGATATCACATCTCATGCTATAGGAAGGGTCTCAGGTTTGGAACGGGAAGGAGTTGGATATCACATCTCATGTTATAGGAAGAGTCTCAGGTTTGGTATAAGCATTGAGATATCACATCTCTGCCATAGGAAGGGTCTCAGGTTTGGTATAAGCATTGAGATATCACATCTCTGCAATCGGAAGTGTCTCAGGTTTGGAATGGGAAGGAGTTGGATATCCCATCTCATGTTATAGGAAGGATCTCAGGTTTGGTATAAGAAGCATTGAGATATCACATCTCATGCTATAGGAATGGTCTCAGGATTGGAATGGGAAGGAGTTGGATATTACATTCTTGCTATGGGAAGGGTCTCATGTTTGGAATTGGAAGGAGTTGGATATCACATATGCTATAGGAAGGGTCTCAGGTTTGGAATGGGAAGGAGTTGGATATCACATCTCATGTTATAGGAAGGGTCTCAGGTTTGGTATAAGCATTGAGATATCACATCTCATGCTATAGGTAGGCTCTCAGGTTTGGAAAGGGAAGGAGTTGGATATCACATTTCATGTTAGAGGAAGGATCTCAGGTTTGGTATTAGAGGCATTGAGATATCACATCTCATGCTATAGGAAGGGTCTCACGATTGGAATGGGAAGGAGTTGGATATCACATCTCATGCTATAGGAAGGGTCTCAGGTTTGGTATAAGCATTGAGATATCACATCTCATGCTATAGGAAGGGTCGGGAAGGATATGTATATGACATCTCATCCCATAGGAAGGGTCTCAGGTTTGGTATAAGCATTGAGATATCACATCTCTGCTTTTGGGAGGGTCTCGGGATTGGAATCGGAAGGAATTGGATATCCCATCTCATGTTATAGGAAGAGTCTCAGGTTTGGTATTAGAAGCATTGAGATATCACATCTCATGCTATAGGAAGGGTCTCAGGATTGGAATGGAAGGAGTTGGATATCACATCTCATGTTATAGGAAGGATCTCTGGTTTGGTATTAGAAGCATTGAGACATCACATCTCATGCTATAGGAAGGGTCTCAGGATTGTAATGGGAAGGAGATGGATATCACATCTCATGCTATATGAAGTGTCTCAGGTTTGGTATTAGAAGCATTGAGATATCACATCTCATGCTATAGGAAGGGTCTCAGGATTGGAATGGAAGGAGTTGGATATCACATCTCATGTTATAGGAAGGATCTCTGGTTTGGTATTAGAAGCATTGAGACATCACATCTCATGCTATAGGAAGGGTCTCAGGATTGGAATGGGAAGGAGTTGTATATGACATCTCATGCCGTAGGAAGGGTCTCAGGTTTGGTATAAGCATTGAGATATCACATCTCTGCTATCGTAAGGGTCTCAGGATTAGAATGGGAAGGAGTTGGATTTCCCATCTCATGTTATAGGACGGGGCTCAGGTTTGGTATTAGAAGCATTGAGACATCACATCTCATGCTATAGGAAGGGTCTCAGGATTGTAATGGGAAGGAGTTGGATATCACATCTCATGCTATATGAAGGGTCTCAGGTTTGATATAAGCATTGAGATATCACATCTCATGCTATAGGAAGGGTCTCAGGATTGGAATGGGAAGGAGTTGTATATGACATCTCATGCCGTAGGAAGGGTCTCCGGTTTGGTATAAGCATTGAGATATCACATCTCTGCTATCGGAAGGGTCTCAGGATTGGAATGGGAAGGAGTTGTATATGACATCTCATGCCGTAGGAAGGGTCTCAGGTTTGGTATAAGCTTTGAGATATCACATCTCTGCTATCGGAAGGGTCTCAGGATTGGAATGGGAAGGAGTTGGATATCCCATCTCATGTTATAGGAAGGGTCTCATGATTGGAATGGGAAGGACTTGGATATCACATCTCATGTTATAGGAAGGATCTCAGGTTTGGTATTAGAAGTATTGAGATATCACATCTCATGCTATCAGAAGGGTCTCAGGATAGGAATGGGAAGGAGTTGGATATCACATCTCATGCTATAGGAAGGCTCTCAGGTTTGGAAGGGGAAAGAGTTGGATATCACATTTCATGTTAGAGGTAGGATCTCAGGTTTGGTATTAGAGGCATTGAGATGTCACATCTCATGCTATCAGAAGGGTCTCAGGATTGGAATGGGAAGGAGTTGGATATCACATCTCATGCTAAAGGGAGGGTCTCAGGTTTGGAAGGGGAAGGATTTGGATATCACATCTCGTGTTATAGGAAGGATCTCAGGTTTGGTATTAGAAGCATTGAGATATCACATCTCATGCTATCAGAAGGGTCTCAGGATAGGAATGGGAAGGAGTTGGATATCACATCTCATGCTAAAGTGAGGGTCTCAGGTTTGGAAGGGGAATGATTTGGATATCACATCTCATGTTATCGGAAGGATCTCAGGTTTGGTATTAGAAGTATTGAGATATCACATCTCATGCTATAGGAAGGGTCTCAGGATTGGAATGGGAACGAGTTGGATATCACATCTCATGCTAAAGGAAGGGTCTCAGGTTTGGTAGAAGCATTGAGATATCACATCTCATGCTATAGGAAGGGTCTCAGGATTGGAATGGGAAGGACTTAGATATCACATATCATGCTATAGGGAGGGTCTCAGTTTTGATATTAGAAGCATTGAGATATCACATTTCATGCTATCGGAAGTGTCTCAGGATTGGAATGGGAAGGAGCTGGATATCACATCTCATGCTAAAGGAAGGGTCTCAGGTTTGGAACGGGAAGGAGTTGGATATCATATCTCATGCTAAAGGAAGGGTCTCAGGTTTGGAACGGGAAGGAGTTGGATATCACATCTCATGTTATAGGAAGGGTCTCAGGATTGGAATGGGAAGGAGTTGGATATCCCATCTCATGTTATAGGACAGGTCTCAGGTTTATTAGAATCATTGAGATATCATATTGCATGCTGTAGGAAGGGTCTAAGGATTGGAATGGGAAGGTCTTGGATATCACATCTCATGCTATAGATAGGCTCTCAGGTTTGGAAAGGGAAGGAGTTGGATATCACATTTCATGTTAGAGGAAGGATCTCAGGTTTGGTATTAGAGGCATTGAGATATCACATCTCATGCTATAGGAAGGGTCTCAGGTTGGAATTGGAAGGAGTTGGATATCACATCTCATGTTATAGGAAGGGTCTCAGGATTGGAATGGGAAGGTCTTGGATATCACATCTCATGCTATAGGAAGGCTCTCAGGTTTGGAAGGGGAAAGAGTTGGATATCACATTTCATGTTAGAGGTAGGATCTCAGGTTTGGTATTAGAGGCAATGAGATATCACATCTCATGCTATCAGAAGGGTCTCAGGATTGGAATGGGAAGGAGTTGGATATCACATCTCATGCTAAAGGAAGGGTCTCAGGTTTGGTAGAAGCATTGAGATATCACATCGCATGCTATAGGAAGGGTCTCAGGATTGGAATGGGAAGGACTTAGATATCACATCTCATGTTATAGGAAGGGTCTCAGGATTGGAATGGGAAGGTCTTGGATATCACATCTCATGCTATAGGAAGGCTCTCAGGTTTGGAAGGGGAAGGATTTGGATATCACATGTCATGTTATAGGAAGGATCTCAGGTTTGGGATTAGAAGTATTGAGATATCACATCTCATGCTATAGGAAGGGTCTCAGGATTGGAATGGGAAGGAGTTGGATATCACATCTCATGCTAAAGGAAGGGTCTCAGGTTTGGTAGAAGCATTGAGATATCACATCGCATGCTATAGGAAGGGTCTCAGGTTGGAATTGGAAGGAGTTGGATATCACATCTCATGTTATAGGAAGGGTCTCAGGATTGGAATGGGAAGGTCTTGGATATCACATCTCATGCTATAGGAAGGCTCTCAGGTTTGGAAGGGGAAGGATTTGGATATCACATGTCATGTTATAGGAAGGATCTCAGGTTTGGGATTAGAAGTATTGAGATATCACATCTCATGCTATAGGAAGGGTCTCAGGATTGGAATGGGAAGGAGTTGGATATCACATCTCATGCTAAAGGAAGGGTCTCAGGTTTGGTAGAAGCATTGAGATATCACATCGCATGCTATAGGAAGGGTCTCAGGATTGGAATGGGAAGGACTTAGATATCACATATCATGCTATAGGGAGGGTCTCAGTTTTGATATTAGAAGCATTGAGATATCCCATCTCATGCTATCGGAAGTGTCTCAGGATTGGAATGGGAAGGAGCTGGATATCACATCTCATGCTAAAGGAAGGGTCTCAGGTTTGGAACGGGAAGGAGTTGGATATCCGATCTCGTGTTATAGGAAGGGTCTCAGGTTTGGTATAAGCATTGAGATATCACAAATCTGCTATCGGAAGTGTCTCAGGATTGGAATGGGAAGGAGTTGGATATCCCATCTCATGTTATAGGACAGGTCTCAGGATTGTTATTAGAATCATTGAGATATCATATTGCATGCTGTAGGAAGGGTCTAGGGATTGGAATGGGAAGGACTTGGATATCACATCTCATGCTATGGATAGGCTCTCAGGTTTGGAAAGGGAAGGAGTTGGATATCACATTTCATGTTAGAGGAAGGATCTCAGGTTTGGTATTAGAGGCATTGAGATATCACATCTCATGCTACAGGAAGGGTCTCAGGATTGGAATGGGAAGGAGTTGGATATCACATCTCATGTTATAGGAAGGGTCATAGGTTTGGTATAAGCATTGAGATATCACATCTCATGCTATAGGAAGGGTCTCAGGATTGGAATGGAAGGAGTTGGATATCACATCTCATGTTATAGGAAGGATCTCAGGTTTGGTATTAGAAGCATTGAGACATCACATCTCATGCTATAGGAAGTGTCTCAGGATTGGAATGGGAAGGACTTGGATATCACATCTCATGCTATAAGGAGTGTCTCAAGTTTGATATTAGAAGCATTGAGATATCACATCTCATGCTATAGGAAGGGTCTCAGGATTGGAATGGGAAGGAGTTGGATATCACATCTCATGCTATAGGAAGGGTCTCAGGTTTGGTATAAGCAGTGAGATATCACATCTCATGCTATAGGAAGTGTCTCAGGATTGGAATGGGAAAAAGTTGGATATCACATCTCATGTTATAGGAAGGATCTCAGGTTTGGTATAAGCATTGAGATATCACATCTCTGCTATCGGAAGGGTTTCAGGATTGGAATGGGAAGGAGTTGGATATTCCCATCTCATGTTATAGGAAGGGTCTCAGGTTTGGTATTTGAAGCATTGAGACATCACATCTCATGCTATGGGAAGGGTCTCAGGATTGCAATGGGAAGGACTTGGATATCACATCTCATGCTATAGGGAGGGTCTCAAGTTTGATATTAGAAGCATTGAGATATCACATCTCATGATATCGGAAGGATCTCAGGATTGGAAGGGGAAGGATTTGGATATCACATCTCATGTTATAGGACCGGTCTCAGGTTTGGTACTAGAAGCTTTGAGATATCAAGTCTCATGGTATAGGAAGGGTCTCAGAATTGGAATGGGAAGGAGTTGGATATCACATCTCAAGCTATAGGAAGGGTCTCAGGATTGGAATGGGAAGGAGTTTGATATCACATCTCATGCCATAGTATGGGTCTCAGGTTTGGTATAAGCATTGGGATATCCCATCTCATGCTATAGGAAGGGTCTCAGGTTGGAATGGGAAGGAGTTGGATATCACATCTCATGTTATAGGAAGGGTCTCAGGATTGGAATGGGAAGGACTTGGATATCACATCTCATGCTATAGGAAGGCTCTCAGGTTTGGAAGGGGAAAGAGTTGGATATCACATTTCATGTTAGAGGTAGGATCTCAGGTTTGGTATAAGAGGCATTGAGATATCACATCTCATGCTATCAGAAGGGTCTCAGGATTGGAATGGGAAGGAGTTGGATATCACATCTCATGCTAAAGTGAGGGTCTCAGGTTTGGAAGGGGAAGGATTTGGATATCACATCTCATGTTATAGGAAGGATCTCAGGTTTGGTATTAGAAGCATTGAGATATCACATCTCATGCTATCAGAAGGTTCTCAGGATTGGAATGGGAAGGAGTTGGATATCACATCTCATGCTAAAGGGAGGGTCTCAGGTTTGGAAGGGGAAGGATTTGGATATCACATCTCATGTTATCGGAAGGATCTCAGGTTTGGTATTAGAAGTATTGAGATATCACATCTCATGCTATAGGAAGGGTCTCAGGATTGGAATGGGAAGGAGTTGGATATCACATCTCATGCTAAAGGAAGGGTCTCAGGTTTGGTATAAGCAGTGAGATATCACATCTCATGCTATAGGAAGTGTCTCAGGATTGGAATGGGAAGGAGTTGGATATCACATCTCATGTTATAGGAAGGATCTCAGGTTTGGTATAAGCATTGAGATATCACATGTTTGCTATCGGAAGGGTCTCTGGATTGGAATGGGAAGGAGTTGGATATTCCCATCTCATGTTATAGGAAGGGTCTCAGGTTTGGTATTAGAAGCATTGAGACATCACATCTCATGCTATAGGAAGGGTCTCAGGATTGGAATGGGAAGGACTTGGATATCACATCTCATGCTATAGGGAGGGTCTCGAGTTTGATATTAGAAGCATTGAGATATCACATCTCATGATATCGGAAGGGTCTCAGGATTGGAATGGGAAGGAGTTGGATATCACATCTCATGATAAAGGAAGGGTCTAAGGTTTGGAAGGGGAAGGATTTGGATATCACATCTCATGTTATAGGACGCGTCTCAGGTTTGGTATTAGAAGCATTGAGATATCAAGTCTCATGGTATAGGAAGGGTCTCAGAATTGGAATGGGAAGGAGTTGGATATCACATCTCAAGCTATAGGAAGGGTCTCAGGATTGGAATGGGAAGGAGTTTGATATCACATCTCATGCCATAGTATGGGTCTCAGGTTTGGTATAAGCATTGGGATATCAAATCTCATGCAATCGGAAGGGTATCAGGATTGGAATTCCAAGGAGTTGGATATCCCATCTCATGCTATAGGAAGGGTCTCAGGTTGGAATGGGAAGGAGTTGGATATCACATCTCATACTAAAGGGAGGGTCTCAGGTTTGGAAGGGGAAGGATTTGGATATCACATCTCATGTTATAGGAAGGATCTCAGGTTTGGTATAAGAAGCATTGAGATATCACATCTCATGCTATCGGAAGAATCTCAGATTTGGTATTAGAGGCATTGAGATATCACATCTCATGCTATCATAAGGGTCTCAGGATTGGAATGGGAAGGAGTTGGATATCACATCTCATGCTATAGGAAGGGTCTCAGGTTTGGAACGGGAAGGAGTTGGATATAACATCTCATGTTATAGGAAGAGTCTCAGGTTTGGTATAAGCATTGAGATATCAAATCTCTGCAATCGGAAGTGTCTTAGGATTGGGATGGGAAGGAGTTGCATATCACATCTCATGCTATAGGTAGGCTCTCAGGTTTGGAAAGGGAAGGAGTTGGATATCACATTTAATGTTAGAGGAAGGATCTCAGGTTTGGTATTAGAGCCATTGGATATCACATCTCATGCTATAGGAAGGGTCTCAGGATTGGAATGGGAAGGAATTGGATATCACATCTCATGCTATAGGAAGGGTTATAGGTTTGGTATAAGCATTGAGATATCACATCTCATGCTATAGGAAGGGTCTCAGTATTGGAATGGGAAGTAGTTGGATATCACATCTCATGCTATAGGAAGGGTCTCAGGTTTGGTATAAGCATTGAGATATCACATCTCTGCTATCGGAAGGGTCTCAGGATTGGAATGGGAAGGAGTTGGATATTCCCATCTCATGTTATAGGAAGGGTCTATCAGGTCTTAGCATGAGACTCTTCCTATAACATGAGATGTGATATCCAACTCCTTCCCGTTCCTAACCTGAGACCCTTCCTATAGCATGGGATGTGATATCCAACTCCTTCCCATTCCAATCCTGAGACCCTTCCGATAGCTTGAGATGTGATATCTCAATGCTTCTAATATCAATACTGAGACTCTTCCTATAACATGAGATGTGATATCCAACTCCTTCCCGTTCCTAACCTGAGACCCTTCCTATAGCATGGGATGTGATATCCAACTCCTTCCCATTCCAATCCTGAGACCCTTCCGATAGCAGAGATGTGATATCTCAAAGCTTATACCAAACCTGAGACCCTTCCTATAGCATGAGATGTGATATCCAACTCCTTCCCATTCCAATCCTGAGACCCTTCCAATAGCATAAGTGAAATCTCAATGCTTCTACCAAAACTGAGACCCTTCCGATAGCAGAGATGTGATATCTCAATGCTTCTAATACCAAACTTGAGATCCTTCCTATAACATGAGATGTGATATCCAACTCCTTCCCATTCCAATCCTGAGACCCTTCCTGTAGCATGAGGTGTGATATCTCAATGCTTCTAATACCAAACCTGAGATCCTTCCGATAGCATGAGATGTGATATCTCAATGCTTCTAATACCAAACCTGAGATCCTTCCTATAACATGAGATGTGATATCCAAATCCTTCCCCTTCCGAACCTGAGACCCTCCCTTTAGCATGAGATGTGATATCCAACTCCTTCCCATTCCAATCCTGATACCCTTCTGATAGCATGTGATGTGATATCTCAATGCCTCTAATACCAAACCTGAGATCCTACCTCTAACATGAAATGTGATATCCAACTCCTTCCCTTTCCAAACCTGAGAGCCTTCCTACAGCATGAGATGTGATATCCAAGTCCTTCCCATTCCAATCCTGAGACCCTTCCTATAACATGAGATGTCATATCCAACTCCTTCCCATTCCAACCTGAGACCCTTCCTATAGCATGAGATGGGATATCCAACTCCTTCCAAATCCAATCCTGATACCCTTCCGATAGCATGAGATGTGATATCCCAATGCTTCTACAAAACCTGATACCCATACCATGGCATGAGATGTGATATCAAACTCCCGTCCCATACCATGAGACTTGATATCTCCATGCTTCTAATACCAAACCTGAGACCGGTCCAATAACATGAGATGTGATATCCAAATCCTTCCCCTTCCAAACCTTAGACCCTTCCTTTATCATGAGATGTGATATCCAAGTCCTTCCCATTCCATTCCTGAGACCCTTCCTATAGCATGAGATGTGATATCTCAATGCTTCTAATACCAAACCTGAGACCCTTCCTATAACATGAGATGTGATATCCAAGTCCTTCCCATTTCAATCCTGAGACCCTTCCTATAGCATGAGATGTGATATCTCAATGCTTCTAATACCAAACCTGAGACCCTTCCTATAACATGAATTCTGATATCCAAGTCCTTCCCATTCCAATCCTGAGACCCTTCCAATAGCAGAGATGTGATATCTCAATGCTTCTAATATCAAACCTGAGACCTGTCCTATAACATGAGATGGGATATGCAACTCCTTCCCGTTCCAAACCTGATACCCTTCCTATAGCATGAGATGTGATATCCAACTCCTTCCCATTCCAATCCTGAGACCCTTCCTATAGCATGAGATGTGATATCTCAATGCTTATACCAAATCTGAGACCCTTCCTATAGCATGAGATGTGATATCCAACTCCTTCCCATTCCAATCCTGAGACCCTTCCTATAGCATGAGATGTGATATCTCAATGCTTCTAATACCAAACCTGAGATCCTTCCTATGACAAGAGATGTGATATCCAACTCCTTCCCATTCCAATCCTGAGACCCTTATGATAGCATGAGATGTGATATCTCAATGCCTCTAATACCAAACCTGAGATACTTCCGATAGCATGAGATGTGATATCTCAATGCTTCTAATACCAAACCTGAGATCCTTCCTATAACATGAGATGTGATTTCCAAATCCTTCCCCTTCCAAACCTGAGACCCTCCCTTTAGCATGAGATGTGATATACAACTCCTTCCCATTCCAATCCTGAGACCCTTCTGATAGCATGAGATGTGATATCTCAATGCCTCTAATACCAAACCTGAGATCCTACCTCTAACATGAAATGTGATATCCATCTCCTTCCCTTTCCAAACCTGAGACCCTGCCTATAGCATGAGATGTGATATCCAAGTCCTTCCCATTCCAATCCTGAGACCCTTCATATAGCATGTGATGTGATATCTCAATGCTTATACCAAACCTGAGACCCTTCCTATAGCATGAGATGTGATATCCAACTTCTTCCCATTCCAATCCTAAGACCCTTCCTATAACATGAGATGTGATGTCTCAATGCTTCTAATACCAAACCTGAGATCTTTCCTATAACATGAGATGTGATATCCAACTCCTTCCCATTCCAATCCTGAGACCCTTCCTATAGCATGAGATGTGATATCTCAATGCTTATACCAAACCTGAGACCCTTCCTATAGCTTGAGATGTGATATCCAACTCCTCCCCATTCCAATCCTGAGACCCTTCCTATAGCATGAGATGTGATATCTCAAGGCCTCTAATACCAAACCTGAGATCTTTCCTCTAACATGAAATGTGATATCCAACTCCTTCCCCTTCCAAACCTGAGAGCCTTCCTATAGCATGAGATATGATATCCAAGTCCTTCCCATTCCAATCCTGAGACCCTTCCTATAACATGAAATGTGATATCCAACTCATTCCCATTCCAACCTGAGACCCTTCCTATAGCATGAGATGGGATATCCAACTCCTTCCAAATCCAATACTGATACCCTTCCAATAGCATGAGATGTGATATCCCAATGCTTCTACCAAACCTGAGACCCATACTATGGCATAAGATGTGACATCAAACTCCTTCCCATTCCAATCCTGAGACCCTTCCTATAGCTTGAGATGTGATATCCAACTCCTTCCCATTCCAATTCTGAGACCCTTCCTATACCATGAGACTTGATATCTCAATGCTTCTAATACCAAACCTGAGACCCGTCCCATAACATGAGATGTGATATCCAAATCCTTCCCCTTCCAAACCTTAGACCATTCCTTTATCATGAGATGTGATATCCAACTCCTTCCCATTCCAATCCTGAGACCCTTCCTATAGCATGAGATGTGATATCTCAATGCTTCTAATACCAAACCTGAGATCCTTCCGATAGCATGAGATGTGATATCTCAATGCTTCTAATACCAAACCTGAGATCCTTCCTATAACATGAGATGTGATATCCAAATCCTTCCCCTTCCGAACCTGAGACCCTCCCTTTAGCATGAGATGTGATATCCAACTCCTTCCCATTCCAATCCTGATACCCTTCTGATAGCATGAGATGTGATATCTCAATGCCTCTAATACCAAACCTGAGATACTACCTCTAACATGAAATGTGATATCCAACTCCTTCCCATTCCAACCTGAGACCCTTCCTATAGCATGAGATGGGATATCCAACTCCTTCCAAAACCAATCCTGATACCCTTCCGATAGCATGAGATGTGATATCCCAATGTTTCTACAAAACCTGAGACCCATACCATGGCATGAGATGTGATATCAAACTCCCGTCCTATACCATGAGACTTGATATCTCAATGTTTCTAATACCAAACCTGAGACCGGTCCAATAACATGAGATGTGATATCCAAATCCTTCCCCTTCCAAACCTTAGACCCTTCCTTTATCATGAGATGTGATATCCAAGTCCTTCCCATTCCATTCCTGAGACCCTTCCTATAGCATGAGATGTGATATCTCAAGGCTTCTAATACCAAACCTGAGACCCTTCCTATAACATGAGATGTGATATCCAAGTCCTTCCCATTTCAATCCTGAGACCCTTCCTATAGCGTGAGATGTGATATCTCAATGCTTCTAATACCAAACCTGAGACCCTTCCTATAACATGAATTCTGATATCCAAGTCCTTCCCATTCCAATCCTGAGACCCTTCCAATAGCAGAGATGTGATATCTCAATGCTTCTAATATCAAACCTGAGACCTGTCCTATAACATGAGATGGGATATACAACTCCTTCCCGTTCCAAACCTGATACCCTTCCTATAGCATGAGATGTGATATCCAATTCCTTCCCATCCCAATCCTGAGACACCTCCGATAGCAGAGATGTGATATCTCAATGCTTATACCAAACCTGAGACTCTTCCTATAACATGAGATGTGATATCTAACTCCTTCCCGTTCCAAACCTGAGACCCTTCCTATAGCATGAGATGTGATATCCAACTCCTTCCCATTCCAATCCTGAGACCCTTCCTATAGCATGAGATGTGATACATCAATGCTTATACCAAATCTGAGACCCTTCCTATAGCATGAGATGTGATATCCAACTCCTTCCCATTCCAATCCTGAGACCCTTCCTATAGCATGAGATGTGATATCTCAATGCTTCTAATACCAAACCTGAGATCCTTCCTATAACATGAGATGTGATATCCAACTCCTTCCCATTCCAATCTTGAGACCCTTATGATAGCATGAGATGTGATATCTCAATGCCTCTAATACCAAACCTGAGATACTTCCAATAGCATGAGATGTGATATCTCAATGCTTCTAATACCAAACCTGAGATCCTTCCTATAACATGAGATGTGATTTCCAAATCCTTCCCCTTCCAAACCTGAGACCATACCTTTAGCATGAGATGTGATATACAACTCCTTCCCATTCCAATCCTGAGACCCTTCTGATAGCATGAGATGTGATATCTCAATGCCTCTAATACCAAACCTGAGATCCTACCTCTAACATGAAATGTGATATCCATCTCCTTCCCTTTCCAAACCTGAGACCATGCCTATAGCATGAGATGTGATATTCAAGTCCTTCCCATTCCAATCCTGAGACCCTTCCTATAGCAAGTGATGTGATATCTCAATGCTTATACCAAACCTGAGACCCTTCCTATGGCATGAGATGTCATATACAACTCCTTCCCATTCCAATCCTGAGACCCTTCCTATAGCATGAGATCTGATATCTCAATGCTTATACCAAACCTGAGACCCTTCCTATAGCATGAGATGTGATATCCAACTTCTTCCCATTCCAATCCTAAGACCCTTCCTATAACATGAGATGTGATGTCTCAATGCTTCTAATACCAAACCTGAAATCTTTCCTATAATATGAGATGTGATATCCAACTCCTTCCCATTCCAATCCTGAGACCCTTCCTATAGCATAAGATGTGATATCTCAATGCTTATACCAAACCTGAGACCCTTCCTATAGCTTGAGATGTGATATCCAACTCCTTCCCATTCCAATCCTAAGACCCTTCCTATAGCATGAGATGTGATATCTCAAGGCCTCTAATACCAAACCTGAGATCCTTCCTCTAACATGAAATGTGATATCCAACTCCTTCCCCTTCCAAACCTGAGAGCCTTCCTATAGCATGAGATATGATATCCAAGTCCTTCCCATTCCAATCCTGAGACCCTTCCTATAACATGAAATGTGATATCCAACTCCTTCCCATTCCAACCTGAAACCCTTCCTATAGCATGAGATGGGATATCAAACTCCTTCCCATTCCAATCCTGAGACCCTTCCCATAGCTTGAGATGTGATATCCAACTCCTTCCCATTCCAATTCTGAGACCCTTCCTATACCATGAGACTTGATATCTCAATGCTTCTAATACCAAACCTGAGACCCGTCCTATAACATGAGATATGATATCCAAATCCTTCCCCTTCCAAACCTTAGACCCTTCCTTTATCATGAGATGTGATATCCAACTCCTTCCCATTCCAATCCTGAGACCCTTCCGATATCATGAGATTTGTTATCTCAATGCTTCTAATATCAAACTTGAGACCCTCCCTATAGCATGAGATGTGACATCCAAGTCCTCCCCATTCCAATCCTGAGACCCTTCCTATAGCATGAGATGTGATATCTCAATGCTTCTAATACCAAACCTGAGACCCTTTCTATAACATGAGATGGGATATCCAACTCCTTCCCATTCCAATCCTGAGACCCTTCCGATAGCAGAGATGTGATATCTCAATGCGTATACCAACCTGAGACCCTTCCTATAACATGAGATGTGATATCCAACTCCTTCCCATTCCAAACCTGAGACCCTTCCTATAGCATATGTGGTATCCAACTCCTTCCAATTCCAAACATGAGACCCTTCCCATAGCAAGAATGTAATATCCAACTCCTTCCCATTCCAATCCTGAGACCATTCCTATAGCATGAGATGTGATATCTCAATGCTTCTAATACCAAACCTGAGATCCTTCCTATGACATGAGATGTGATATCCAATTCCTTCCCATTCCAAACCTGAGACCCTTCCTACAGCATGCAATGTGATATCTCAATGCTTCTAATACCAAACCTGAGACCAGTCCTATAACATGAGATGGGATATCCAACCCCTTCCCGTTCCAATCCTGAGACACTTCCGATTGCAGAGATTTGATATCTCAATGCTTATACCAAACCTGAGACTCTTCCTATAACATGAGATGTGATATCCAACTCCTTCCCGTTCCAAACCTGAGACCCTTCCTATAGCATGAGATGTGATATCCAACTCCTTCCCATCCCAATCCTGAGACATTTCCGATTGCAGAGATGTGATATCTCAATGCTTATACCAAACCTGAGACTCTTCCTATAACATGAGATGTGATATCCAACTCCTTCCCGTTCCAAACCTGAGACCCTTCCTATAGCATGAGATCTGATATCCAACTCCTTCCCATTCCAATCCTGAGACCCTTCCGATAGCATGAGATGTGATATCTCAATGCTTCTAATACCAAACCTGAGATCCTTCCTATAACATGTGATGTGATATCCAAATTCTTCCCCTTCCAAACCTGAGACCCTCCCTTTAGCATGAGATGTGATATCCAACTCCTTCCCATTCCAATCCTGAGACCCTTATGATAGCATGAGATGTGATATCTCAATGCCTCTAATACCAAACCTGAGATCCTTCATATAACATGAGATGTGATATCCAAATCCTTCCCCTTCCAAACCTGAGACCCTCCCTTTAGCATGAGATGTGATATCCAACTCCTTCCCATTCCAATCCTGAGACCCTTCTGATAGCATGAGATGTGATATCTCAATGCCTCTAATACCAAACCTGATATCCTACCTCTAACATGAAATGTGATATCCAACTCCTTCCCTTTCCAAACCTGAGACCCTGCCTATAGCATGAGATGTGATATCCAAGTCCTTCCCATTCCAATCCTGAGACCCTTCCTATAGCATGTGATGTGATATCTCAATGCTTATACCAAACCTGAGACCCTTCCTATGGCATGAAATGTCATATACAACTCCTTCCCATTCCAATCCTGAGACCCTTCCTATAGCATGTGATGTGATATCTCAATGCTTATACCAAACCTGAGACCCTTCCTATAGCTTGAGATGTGATATCCAACTCCTTCCCATTCCAATCCTGAGACCCTTCCTATAGCATGAGATGTGATATCTCAATACTTCTAATACCAAACCTGAGATCCTTCCGATAACATGAGATGTGATATCCAAATCCTTCCCCTTCCAAACCTGAGACCCTACCTTTAGCATGAGATGTGATATCCAACTCCTTCCCATTCCAATACTGAGACCCTTCTGATAGCATGAGATGTGATATCTCAATGCTTCTAATACCAAACCTGAGATCCTTCGGATAGCATGAGATGTGATATCTCAATGCTTCTAATACCAAACCTGAGCTCCTTCTTATAACATGAGATGTGATATCCAAATCCTTCCCCTTCCAAACCTTAGACCCTTCCTTTATCATGATATGTGATATCCAACTCCTTCCCATTCCAATCCTGAGACCCTTCCGATATCATGAGATGTGATATCTCAATGCTTCTAATATCAAACTTGAGACCCTCCCTATAGCATGAGATGTGATATCCAAGTCCTTCCCATTCCAATCCTGAGACCCTTCCTATAGCATGAGATGTGATGTCTCAATGCTTCTAATACCAAACCTGAGACCCTTCCTATAACATGAGATGGGAATATCCAACTCCTTCCCATTCCAATCCTGAGACCCTTCCAATAGCAGAGATGTGATATCTCAATGCTTATACCAAACCTGCGATCCTTCCTATAACATGAGATGTGATATCCAACTCCTTCCCATTCCAATCCTGAGACACTTCCTATAGCATGAGATGTGATATCTCACTGCTTATACCAAACCTGAGACCGTTCCTATGGCATGAGATGTGATATCCAACTCCTTCCCATTCCAATCCTGAGACCCTTCCTATTGCATGAGATGTGATATCTCAATGCTTCTAATATCAAACGTGAGACCCTCCCTATAGCATGAGATGTGATATCCAAGTCCTTCCCATTCCAATCCTGAGACACTTCCTATAGCATGAGATGTGATATCTCAATGCTTCTAATACCAAACCTGAGACTCTTCCTATAACATGAGATGGGATATCCAACTCCTTCCCATTCCAATCCTGAGACCTTTCCGATAGCAGAGATGTGATATCTCAATGCTTATACCAAACCTGAGACCCTTCCTACGGCATGAGATGTCATATACAACTCCTTCCCATTCCAATCCTGAGACCCTTCCTATAGCATGAGATGTGATATCTCAATGCTTATACCAAACCAGAGACCCTTCCTATAGCATGAGATGTGATATCCAACTCCTTCCCATTCCAATCCTGAGACCCTTCCTATAGCATGAGATGTGATGTCTCAATGCTTCTAATACCAAACCTGAGATCCTTCCTATAACATGAGATGTGATATCCAACTCCTTCCATTCCAATCCTGAGACGCTTCCCATAGCATGATATGTGATATCTCAATGCCTCTAATACCAAACCTGAGATCCTTCCTCTAACATGAAATGTGATATCCAACTCCTTCCCTTTCCAAACCTGAGAGCCTATCCATAGCATGAGATGTGATATCCAAGTCCTTCCCATTCCAATCCTTAGACCCTTCCTACAGCATGCAATATGATATCTCAATGATTCTAATAACAATCCTGAGACCCGTCCTATAACATGAGATGGGATATCCAACTCCTTCCCATTCCAATCCTGAGACACTTCCGATAGCAGAGATGTGATATCTCAATGCTTATACCAAACCTGAGACCCTTCCTATAACATGAGATCGGCTATCCAACTCCTTCCCGTTCCAAACCTGAGACCCTTCCTTTAGCATGAGATGTGATATCCAGCTCCTTCCCATTCCAATCCTGAGACACTTCCGATAGCATGAGATGTGATATCTCAATGCTTCTAATATCAAAACTGAGACCCTCCCTATAGCATGATATGTGATATCTAAGTCCTTCCCATTCCAATCCTGAGACCCTTCCTATAGCATGAAATGTGATATCTCAATGCTTCTACCAAACCTGAGACCCTTCCTTTAGCATGAGATGTGATATCCAACTCCTTCCCATTCCAATCCTGAGACCCTTCCTATAGCATGAGATGTGATTTCTCAATACTTCTAATACCAAACCTGAGATCCTTCCGATAACATGAGATGTGATATCCAAATCCTTCCCCTTCCAAACCTGAGACCCTCCCTTTAGCATGAGATGTGATATCCAACTCCTTCCCATTCCAATCCTGAGAACCTTCTGATAGCATGAGATGTGATATCTCAATGCTTCTAATACCAAACCTGAGATCCTTCCGATAGCATGAGATGTGATATCTCAATGCTTCTAATACCAAACCTGAGATCCTTCCTATAACATGAGATGTGATATCCAAATCCTTCCCCTTCCAAACCTGAGACCCTCCCTTTAGCATGAGATGTGATATCCAACTCCTTCCCATTCCAATCCTGAGACCCTTCTGATAGCATGAGATGTGATATCTCATTGCCTCTAATACCAAACCTGAGATCCTACCTCTAACATGAAATGTGATATCCAACTCTTTCCCCTTCCAAACCTGAGAGCCTTCCTATAGCATGAGATGTGATATCCAAGTCATTCCCATTCCAATCCTGAGACCCTTCCTATAACATGAGATGTGATATCCAACTCCTTCCCATTCAAACCTGAGACCCTTCGTATAGCATGAGATGTGATATCTCAATGCCTCTAATACCAAACCTGAGATCCTTCCTCTAACATGAAATGTGATATCCAACTCCTTCCCTTTCCAAACCTGAGAGCCTATCTATAGCATGAGATGTGATATCCAAGTCCTTCCCATTCCAATCCTTAGACCCTTCCTACAGCATGCAATATGATATCTCAATGATTCTAATAACAAACCTGAGACCCGTCCTATAACATGAGATGGGATATCCAACTCCTTCCCATTCCAATCCTGAGACACTTCCGATAGCAGAGATGTGATATCTCAATGCTTATACCAAACCTGAGACCCTTCCTATAACATGAGATGTGATATCCAACTCCTTCCCGTTCCAAACCTGAGACCCTTCCTTTAGCATGAGATGTGATATCCAGCTCCTTCCCATTCCAAACCTGAGACACTTCCGATAGCATGAGATGTGATATCTCAATGCTTCTAATATCAAAACTGAGACCCTCCCTATAGCATGATATGTGATATCTAAGTCCTTCCCATTCCAATCCTGAGACCCTTCCTATAGCATGAGATGTGATATCTCAATGCTTCTACCAAACCTGAGACCCTTCCTTTAGCATGAGATGTGATATCCAACTCCTTCCCATTCCAATCCTGAGACCCTTCCTATAGCATGAGATGTGATATCTCAATACTTCTAATACCAAACCTGAGATCCTTCCGATAACATGAGATGTGATATCCAAATCCTTCCCCTTCCAAACCTGAAACCCTCCCTTTAGTATGAGATGTGATATCCAACTCCTTCCCATTCCAATCCTGAGACCCTTCTGATAGCATGAGATGTGATATCTCAATGCTTCTAATACCAAACCTGAGATCCTTCCTATAACATGAGATGTGATATCCAAATCCTTCCCCTTCCAAACCTGAGACCCTCCCTTTAGCATGAGATGTGATATCCAACTCCTTCCCATTCCCATCCTGAGACCCTTCTGATAGCATGAGATGTGATATCTCAATGCCTCTAATACCAAACCTGAGATCCTACCTCTAACATGAAATGTGATATCCAACTCTTTCCCCTTCCAAACCTGAGAGCCTTCCTATAGCATGAGATGTGATATCCAAGTCCTTCCCATTCCAATCATGAGACCCTTCCTATAACATGAGATGGGATATCCAACTCCTTCCCATTCCAATCCTGAGACCCTTCCTATAGCAGAGATGTGATATCTCAATGCTTATACCAAACCTGAGACCCTTCCTACGGCATGAGATGTCATATACAACTCCTTCCCATTCCAATCCTGAGACCCTTCCTATAGCATGAGATGTGATGTCTCAATGCTTCTAATACCAAACCTGAGATCCTTCCTATAACATGAGATGTGATATCCAACTCCTTCCCATTCCAATCCTGAGACCCTTCCTATAGCATGAGATGTGATATCTCAATGCTTATACCAAACCTGAGACCCTTCCTATAGCATGAGATGTGATATCCAACTCCTTCCCATTCCAATCCTGAGACCCTTCCTATAGCATGAGATGTGATATCCAACACCTTCCCTTTCCAAAACTGAGAGCCTACCTATAGCATGAGATGTGATATCCAAGTCCTTCCCATTCCAATCCTTAGACCCTTCCTACAGCATGCAATATGATATCTCAATGATTCTAATAACAAACCTGAGACCCGTCCTATAACATGAGATGGGATATCCAACTTCTTCCCATTCCAATCCTGAGACACTTCCGATAGCAGAGATGTGATATCTCAATGCTTATATCAAACCTGAGACGCTTCCTATAACCTGAGATGTGATATCCAACTCCTTCCCGTTCCAAACCTGAGACCCTTCCTATAGCATATGTGATATCCAACTCCTTCCCATTCCAAACATGAGACACTTCCTATAGCAAGAATGTAATATCCAACTCCTTCCCATTCCAATCCTGAGACCATTCCTATAGCATGAGATGTGATATCTCAATGCTTCTAATACCAAACCTGAGATCCTTCCTATGACATGAGATGTGATATCCAATTCCTTCCCATTCCAAACCTGAGACCCTTCCTACAACATGCAACGTGATATCTCAATGCTTCTAATACCAAACCTGAGACCAGTCCTATAACATGAGATGGGATATCCAACTCCTTCCCGTTCCAAACCTGAGACCCTTCCTATAGCATGAGATGTGATAACTCAATGCTTCTAATGCCAAACCTGAGATCCTTCCGATAGCATGAGATGTGATATCTCAATGCATCTAATACCAAACCTGAGATCCTTCCGATAGCATGAGATGTTATATCTCAATGCTTCTAATACCAATCCTGAGATCCTTCCTATAACATGAGATGTGATATCCAAATCCTTCCCCTTCCAAACCTGAGACCCTTCCTTTAGCATGAGGTCTCAGGTTTGGTATTAGAAGCATTGAGATATCACATCTCATGCTATAGGAAGGGTCTCAGGATTGGAATGGGAAGGACTTGGATGTCACATCTCATGCTATAGGGAGGGTCTCAAGTTTGATATTAGAAGCATTGAGATAACAAATCTCATGATATCGGAAGGGTCTCAGGATTGGAATGGGAAGGAGTTGGATATCACATCTCATGATAAAGGAAGGGTCTAAGGTTTGGAAGGGGAAGGATTTGGATATCACATCTCATGTTATAGGACGGGTCTCAGGTTTGGTATTAGAAGCATTGAGATATCAAGTCTCATGGTATAAGAAGGGTCTCAGAATTGGAATGGGAAGGAGTTGGATATCACATCTCAAGCTATAGGAAGCGTCTCAGGATTGGAATGGGTAGGAGTTTGATATCACATCTCATGCCATAGTATGGTTCTCAGGTTTGGTAGAAGCATTGGGATATCACATCTCATGCTATCGGAAGGGTATCAGTATTGGATTTGGAAGGAGTTGGATATCCCATCTCATGCTATAGGAAGGGTCTCAGGTTGGAATGGGAAGTAAACCAACACATACCATACCAATACAATATATATACAAATACAAACAAGTCTCAAGCGTTAGATGCACGAAATGTGTAGTCCACCTAAAAGGGAAGGAAAACAGGCAGTGCGAAATAATGCTTAGACCCAGTCCGCCTTCAGAGGCACCTAACTAAAAGGAAGTCCGAGCCCTACGAAGAGTGGAGCCTTGTGCACAAAAGTACCTGCACACGCTGGTGCCAACGGGCAAAAGGGGAGTCTCTTCGAGGGAGATCAGGCAGTTCAGTTTAGTGCACAAACGAAGAAGAACAGTGTTCCGTGACTCAAGCGCAGCCTCCACTGTGGGCAGAAGCAGAGCGCGAGTACGGAAAGGCGTGCTGTTTTGACACAGCGGGGAAAAGCTATGGGCTCCTGCAGGAGGGCAACCAGTTCCTAGCTATGCTACTCACCGGTCCACGATGCAAGCAGACCCAGGCTTCTCCGCGTCAGTTTCAGTCGCTGGCAGGTTCAGAAGAGCAGGGGACGTCTCGTCGTCGTGTTTAGTCTGCAGCAGCAGAGTTGAATAAAAGACGTCCCAAACGAAGGAACCCGCACAGTTTGTTACCACAGCAGGGCAACGGAGCGGCGGTGTGTATCTGAGCCAAATGTACACTACTCACTTCAGACCTGGGAACGCCAAGTGTACGAATCATGTGAGAGTGACAAGGACTCGATATACTACACAACCTGGCGGCGGTTACAGAGCAAGACTCCTGTGTAGGCTGGTCAGTCTGCTGGATGGCCCAGAGACGCTTCCGAAGGCTTACTAGCAGGAGATGGTGAAGATGCCGAGAATAGCTGTCCCCGCTATTCCAAGGGTCGAAGTACCAGTACAGGCCTTCTGGTTCGATCAAAGGTGAAAAGGGTTTCACAAGGCGACAGCAGTGCAGTGAGCAGTCCTTCAGCGGGTCACCAGCGATTCCTCGGTTCAGCCTCTTGGTTGCAGGATACTTGGCTCCTGTATTCCTTCGTTCGTGAGAACTCAGGAGATCGACATGGTAGTGGTGTTTCCAGCCCCCTCTTATCCACGGTTCCCTTCACGCCAAAACGGAGGGGACCCAATGGGAGATCCGCTCATCAACACTCACACCATTCGTGGACCTATCACGGACCACGGTGGTCCCAGGCACTCACACCACCCTAGAATCTCTGGCACCCAGGATGTGTATTGGGACCAGACATCCCAGCCCACATCCTGGAGGCACACACAAGACATTTAGAAGCCTGCGAAAGCATCTGTGTTTCACGGGAAAGCACATGCCCAAATAAGGAAGGCCCCAGGTCGGCTCGACCTGGGGAAGGTGAAGGGAGCAAGACGGTCAGCGGACAGGACAAAGGAGCCTCGTGGTCTGGCCATTTTGGGATCTAGGCCACCATTTTGGGTTAAGCGCGAGAAACGCGCTTAGAACGCCAAAAGGAGCTCAAAACACAAGAAACGATCGCTGCCACCATTCCCGTCCGTGAATCACTTGCACCGATCAGTTACAATCCTGAAAGAGTATCTAGGGCCTGTAGAAGGCTAGAGACCCAAGAGAGCAGTAACTTAGCTTACAGTGCCCTCTTGTGTCATGTTGCACGAAAGCCGCAACATGATACAAGAAACTACGGAAACCAGCGTTTCCTGGTACTGACTGTCTTAAGGGCATGACAGTTTCCCCGTAAGAAAGGAGCGAAAGCCCAGAGGAGTGCGGCAGAAGGCTGCACTTCTCGGGCAAAGTCGAGAACAAGGTGAAAAACAACAGCAAAAAGTTTAGGGGTTGCCACATGGAAGGAAAATTACCTACAATTACGAAATCTTTCCTAACACTCGCCCCTCCCAGACTATGGACAGGGGGAACTAATCCACCCCTGGATGAGTCTCTTGTTCAGGTCGGTTAAACATTCTGCACAACCCATCAGCATTGCTATGTTGGACACCTGGCCTATGCTCAATAGTGAAGTCGAAGCCTTGTAGACTTATGGACCACCTAAGCAACTTTGGATTCTCCCCCTTCATGTTTATTAGCCACTTTAAGGGCTTATGGTCAGTTTGCACAGTGAAGTGGGTCCCATAGAGGTAGGGCCTCAGCTTCCTTAGGGCCCACACAACAGAGAAACATTCTTTCTCTACCGTGGACCATCTGAGCTCTCTGTCCTTAAACTGGCGACTAATAAAACCAATAGGGTGTTCCTTACCCTTCTCATCTACTTGCGATAGTACAGCTCCTATCCCAGTGTCAGAGGCGTCCGTCTGCACGATAAAAGGTCTTTGATAATCAGGGGCCCTGAGGACAGGGGCCTGGCACAAGGAGTCTTTTAAGCCATTGAAGGCCTTCTCACACTCGTCGGTCCAAGTTACCTTCTTGGGTTTCTTCAGAGTTGTGAGGGCAGTCAGAGGGGCAGCTATGGTGCCATAGTCTGCCACAAAATTGCGGTAAAACCCCGTGAGTCCTAAGAAGGCTCTCACTTGGGTTTGTGTAGTGGGGGTAGGCCAGTCTTGTACTGCTGGTACTTTACTGGGTAGAGGCTGTATCCTCCCTCCACCTACTTCATGTCCAAGGTAAAACACTGAGCCTTGTCCAATCTGGCGTTTACTAGCCTTTATGGTCAAGTGTGCTTTCTGAAGAGCCTGGAGCACAATCCCGAGGTGTTTCACATGGTATTCCCAGGTGGCACTGAAAACTGCTATATCGTCCAGATATGCAAGACAGAATTCGTCCAACCCATTCAAAACATGATGCACAAGCCTCTGGAAAGTGGCAGGTGCATTCTTCAACCCGAACGGCATTACCCGGAATTGGTAAAGGCCGTCTGGAGTAGAAAACGCTGTCTTCTCCTTGGCATGTTCTGCTAAAGCTATTTGCCAATAGCCAGCAGTGAGGTCAAACGTGCTGAGGTACTTGGAGGCACCCAAAGTATCCACCAGCTCATCTGTTCGAGGCAAGGGGTGTGCATCTGTCTTGGTGACAGCATTCAGAGCCCTGTAATCCACGCAGAACCTCAATTCAGAAGTGCCTGCCTTTGGAACGAAAACCACAGGGCTGGACCAAGGACTACTAGAGGGTTCAATCACCCCAAGGTCTAACATCTTGTTGACCTCGGTCTTAATATAAGACCGTACTTTGTCTGACATCCTGTATCCCCTACTTTTGGTAGGTACACTGTCTCCTGTGTCAATGTTATGTTTGCACCAAGGTGTCAAACCAGGCGACTGTGAAAACAGGGGGAAAAACTGCCTAAGCAAACTTTTCACCTCAGCCTGCTGATCAGAAGTCAGGTGAGGGGCCACTCGGACACCCTCAAAGGAGCTATCTGAAGGACCGCTTTGGAACAGGTCGGGGAGAGGTTCAGACTCCTCTTCCTCAACATCTGAAGCCAGTAACAGTGCTGCGATTTCGACTCTTGGGACGAAAGCCTTCAGCCTATTCAAGTGAAACACTTTTGGAGCGTGTCCAGGCCTTCCAAGGTCCACTAAATAGTTAACCTCACCCAGGGGCTCCACCACTGTGTAAGGGCCTGACCATTTGTCCTGTAAAGCTCAAGGCCTTATGGGATTCATGATCAGGACTTGCTGACCAGGTGTAAAGTTGATGAGGGAAGCTTTCTGGTCGTACCAATGTTTCACCAGCGCTTGTACTGCCTTCAATTTATCACTAGCCAAGCCCATCAGAAGTACCATCCGTTTTCTGAGCCCTAGCACATAATCAACTACGTTGGTAGTAACAGGGGGAGTGGGCATCTCCCATCCCTCTTTGACTATGGCTAAGGGTCCCCGTACAGGATGACCAAACAGAAGTTTGAAGGGGCTGAAGTCAACACCCTCCTGTGGTACCTCTCGGTAGGCAAACAGTAAGCATGGTAAAAGAAGATCCCATTGTCTTCTCTGAAGCTTCTCCAGAGCCCCAATCATGCTTTTTAACGTTCTGTTGAAACGTTCCACCAGACCATTGGTCTGGGGGTGGTATGCAGAAGAGAACTTGTAGGTGACCCCACATTCTTTCCACATAGCCTGCATATACTTCGACATAAAGTTGCTGCCACGATCTGACACAACTTCTTTAGGGAAGCCAACCCTAGTAAATATGCCAAGTAAAGCTTTTGCAACTGACTTGGCAATTACAGTTTTCAATGGGATGGCCTCAGGATATCTGGTTGCATGGTCGACCAGCACCAGGATAAACCTATTGCCCGAGGATGTTTGCGGGTCAAGGGGACCAACGATGTCGATCCCTACCCTTTCAAATGGTACCCCCACAACTGGGAGCGGTACCAACGGAGCTTGGATTGTCGAGCCAACCTTACCAGATAACTGGCAGGAGGCACAACTCCTGCAGTGACTTTCTACTTGCACCCCCATCTTGGGCCAGTAGAAGTGCATGGATAACCTTTGCTTGGTCCTCTTAATACCAAGGTGACCAGCAAGGAGCACTTCATGCGCCAACTGCAGGAGGAAGGGCCTAACAGCAAGGGGAACCACCAACCTCCTATGGTCTCCTTCTGTAGACTCTGTGGGCTCACTATACAGGAGTCTACCTTCCCAATAAATCCTATGCGTCCCAGGAGGTTCACCCTCAAGCTGGGAGCAGGCCTGTCTCCTTAGGCCTTCCAGAGATGGCCACTCACGTTGGCCTTTACTGAATTCGTCCCTATCAGGACCTCCTTCAACTAACAAGTCTTTTAGTTCAGGATGGTCGTTGGGGTCAAATACTTCAGGCATCGCCACCTCCTCGTCATGCCCGGGCGATTGACCAACTTCCTCCACCGCAGTGGTAGGCGAGCTCGGGGGAATATTCTCTTTCCCTCGTCTTGACTTGTTGACTCCTTTCGCCTTGGGTTTCCCCTTCGGCTGGGGCGGCGTATTGGTCTTGGCCAATGCTGCCCGTGCTTGAGACCGTGTGTAGGGTCTTTCGGCAGTGTTTCCTACGAGCCCTAAAGCTCTGAGATCATTACCTAACAAGACCTTTCCCGGGACGTTTCTCTGAATGCTCACTGGAATCCTGACTGCTGTACCATTTAAAGTAAGATTTACAGGTATTACTGGGAACATACGGAGTGGGCCGTCAGCCAACTTAGTGGGCATCAGAGTAGCTCTGGCAACTTCCTCTGAGTCTACCAAGGTAGAATCCACTACAGTTCGACTGCACCCACTATCCCTAAGAGCTGGAGTATCTACTCCATTGATCAGCACACTGTCTTTAAAGTAGTGCTTGGTATTATCTGGAATCCTAGCATAAGCCTCTGCGACTTTAGGCTCCCAGGAACCCAGGGAAACTAAAACTACCTCAGCCTCTATCCCGCTGGGAAATGAGTCTGAGGAGAAGGATGCTCCTGTAATCTCTTCTTCCTCGTAGGAGGAGAATGCCAGATTAGCGGAGTGGACCCCCAAAGGTCTAACCTTACACCGGGGATCCCCCTTCACGTGGTCAGTTGTTCCACAAGCAAAACAAGATCCATTGGGTCTGTTTACATAGGGAGGCTTATTGTAACCAGAGTTCTGTTTCGGAGGCTGACCTCCACTACCCTGTGAGTTCTCTTGTGTCTTACCCTTATTTTTCTTTTTGTGGCCCTTTTGAGAAGAAGATTTATCAGATTCTCCACCCTCCTTATCTTTGGACTTTTTCCCTTCCTCCTGCTTACAAGGATGAGTTTTGTCCTTATGGGACACTCGAGGTGACACCCATAAATCTGCTGCAATGGCCAGCTTCTTAGGATCTATCTCCTTCGAATCGGCCAAATGCTGCTTAAGCTCCGGGGAAGAAGATGCAAAAATGTGTTCCAGCATGACAAGATTTATCATGCCTTCGAAGGTAGAAACCTTATAACCTTCGACCCAGCCAGTTAAGTTTTTCAAGGATTCAGTGACATAAGATACCCAAGTACCACCTTCCTTTTTCTTATACTCTATGAATCGTTTCAAATATTGGGCCGGAGTCTTCCCAAACTTTAAAATGAGAGTTTGCTTTAACATTGTGAAATCAGCTCGCTCAGCCTTCGACATTTCCATAATGGCACTACAGCCAGAATGGGGCAGTCTGCTGAGTAACCAGGCAATCTTATCAGCATTGTCAACTTGTTGAACTTCGCCTGCATACTCAAACGCATTCAGCCAGTCCATAATGTCATTCCTTTCCTCATACACACTGACCAGATCTTTCGGAAACCGTGGATGAGAGGAGGCCCCAGACCCATGTCCAGGACCCTTGGACCCATTTGCAACCTGAAGCTTGGCCAGTTCCAGCTGCTGATCCCTGTCTTTCTGTTTTTCTGACTGTTCGATTTTTAGTTTGGCTATGCTGAATTCAAGCTCCTTCTGCCTAAAACGCAGCTCTTGCTTCTTGAATTCAAGCATAGCCTCCCCATCAACACTGGCAGAGGAAACATTAGACATCTCATCCTCCCTGTCCTCGTGGTCGCGGTGGATCAGTGCAGCGGCAGAACCGTCGGTTCTACCAGTGAGAGCAGCCCCACCTCCTTCCGCACTGTCCTCAGAAGTTATAGCGTCAAGCTGCGCTTCTTGCCACGCCACGATTCTTTGGATCATATCCAATTTCGTGCCTTGAGAGGAAACACCTCTCTCCGCACACATCTTTTTCAATGTTTCTGATTTGGAAGCATTTAAAGTTAACAAGGTATTTGTTTCCATACTGTTAGATAGGACTATGGCCTTTTTAAAGTTATACTACAACAATTCACTACGTGTCCTGGTAGGAATAAGTTGAAATGCCTTAGTTCGTGCGCAACACTGGATACCTTCAGTGGTATCCCACCGCTGTACACCAATTTGTTAAGACGGATTTCTGAACTCTGTCCTGGTGGCGCAGAAGTTCAGAAGGCCAACCTAATTACTTGGAACAGGGTAACCTCTGGACAAGCCAGACCAATCAAGGTAGCGATCGCGGCGGTCAAGAC
This sequence comes from Ambystoma mexicanum, assembly GCF_040938575.1. NCBI lineage: Eukaryota > Metazoa > Chordata > Amphibia > Caudata > Ambystomatidae > Ambystoma > Ambystoma mexicanum. The sequence continues at coordinate 349,060,728 of NC_090936.1, forward strand.
TAGGTCTCAAGAGGGGTGAGGGTGACTGAAAGCCTGCAATGAGCACACAAAGCAAGGACACTTACAAACTACTCCAAACAGGTGCTATATTAAAAATATATACACATTTATTCCAAGGCCTTTAAAACAATGACCGTAGCGAGAAATCACAATACAACTCTAGTAAACCAACACATACCATACCAATACAATATATATACAAATACAAACAAGTCTCAAGCGTTAGATGCACGAAATGTGTAGTCCACCTAAAAGGGAAGGAAAACAGGCAGTGCGAAATAATGCTTAGACCCAGTCCGCCTTCAGAGGCACCTAACTAAAAGGAAGTCCGAGCCCTACGAAGAGTGGAGCCTTGTGCTCAAAAGTACCTGCACACGCTGGTGCCAACGGGCAAAAGGGGAGTCTCTTCGAGGGAGATCAGGCAGTTCAGTTTAGTGCACAAACGAAGAACAACAGTGTTCCGCGACTCAAGCGCAGCCTCCACTGTGGGCAGAAGCAGAGCGCGAGTACGGAAAGGCGTGCTGTTTTGACACAGCGGGGAAAAGCTATGGGCTCCTGCAGGAGGGCGACCAGTTCCTAGCTATGCTACTTACCGGACCCCGATGCAAGCAGACCCAGGCTTCTCCGCGTCAGTTTCAGTCGCTGGCAGGTTCAGAAGAGCAGGGGACGTCTCGTCATCGTGTTGAGTCTGCAGCAGCAGAGTTGAGTAAAAGACGTCCCAAACGAAGGAACCCGCACAGTTTGTTACCACAGCAGGGCAACGGAGCGGCCGTGTGTATCTGAGCCAAATGTACACTACTCACTTCAGACCTGGGAACGCCAAGTGTACGAATCGTGTGAGAGTGACAAGGACTCGATATACTACACAACCTGGTGGCGGTTACAGAGCAAGACTCCTGTGTAGGCTGGTCAGTCTGCTGGATGGCCCAGAGACGCTTCCGAAGGCTTACTAGCAGGAGATGGTGAAGATGCCGAGAATAGCTGTCCCCGCTATTCCAAGGGTCGAAGTACTAGTACAGGCCTTCTGGTTCGATCAAAGGTGAAAAGGGTTTCACAAGGCGACAGCAGTGCAGAGGAGCAGTCCTTCAGCGGGTCACCAGCGATTCCTCGGTTCAGCCTCTTGGTTGCAGGATACTTGGCTCCTGTATTCCTTCGTTCGTGAGAACTCAGGAGATCGACATGGTAGTGGTGTTTCCAGCCCCCTCTTATCCACGGTTCCCTTCGCGCCAAAACGGTGGGGACCCAATGGGAGATCCGCTCATCAACACTCACACCATTCGTGGACCTATCACGGACCACGGTGGTCCCAGGCATTCACACGGGACCAGACATCCCAGCCCACATCCTGGAGGCACACACAAGACATGTAGAAGCCTGCGAAAGCATCCGTGTTTCGCGGGAAAGTACATGCCCAAATAAGGAAGGCCCCGGGTCGGCTCGACCTGGGGAAGGTGAAGGGAGCAAGACGGTCAGCGGACAGGACAAAGGAGCCTCATGGTCTGGCCATTTTGGGAGCCAGGCCACCATTTTGGGTTAAGTGCGAGAAACGCGCTTAGAACGCCAAAAGGAGCTCAAAACACAAGAAACGATCGCTGCCACCATTCCCGTCCGTGAATCACTTGCACCGATCAGTTACAATCCTGAAAGAGTATCTAGGGCCTGTAGAAGGCTAGAATCCCAAGAGAGCAGTAACTTAGCTTACAGTGCCCTCTTGTGTCATGTTGCACGAAAGCCGCAACATGATAAAAGAAACTACGGAAAACAGCGTTTCCCGGTACTGACTGTTTTAAGGCCATGTCAGTTTCCCCGTAGGAAAGGAGCGAAAGCCCAGAGGAGTGCGGCAGAAGGCTGCACTTCTCTGGCAAAGTCGAGAACAAGGTGAAAAACAACAGCAAAAAGTTTAGGGGTTGCCACATGGAAGGAAAATTACCTACAATTATGAAATCTTTCCTAACAGATATCACATCTCATGTTATAGGAAGAGTCTCAGGATTGTTATTAGAATCATTGAGATATCATATATATTGCATGCTGTAGGAAGGGTCTAAGGATTGGAATGGGAAGGACTTGGATATCACATCTCATGCTATGGATAGGCTCTCAGGTTTGGAAAGGGAAGGAGTTGGATATCACATTTCATGTTAGAGGAAGGATCTCAGGTTTGGTATTAGAGGCATTGAGATATCACATCTCATGCTATAGGAAGGGTCTCAGGATTGGAATGGGAAGTAGTTGGATATCACATCTCATGCTATAGGAAGGGTCTCAGGTTTGGTATAAGCATTGAGATATCACATCTCATGCTATAGGAAGGGTCTCAGGATTGGAATGGAAGGAGTTGGATATCCCATCTCATGTTATAGGAAGAGTCTCAGGATTGTTATTAGAATCATTGAGATATCATATATATTGCATGCTGTAGGAAGGGTCTAAGGATTGGAATGGGAAGGACTTGGATATCACATCTCATGCTATGGATAGGCTCTCAGGTTTGGAAAGGGAAGGAGTTGGATATCACATTTCATGTTAGAGGAAGGATCTCAGGTTTGGTATTAGAAGCATTGAGACATCACATCTCATGCTATAGGAAGGGTCTCAGGATTGGAATGGGAAGGAGTTGGATATCACATCTCATGCTATAGGAAGGGTCTCAGGTTTGGTATAAGCATTGAGATATCACATCTCATGCTATCGGAAGGGTCTCAGGATTGGAATGGGAAGGAGTTGTATATGACATCTCAAGCCATAGGAAGGGTCTCAGGTTTGGTATAAGCTTTGAGATATCACATCTCTGCTATCGGAAGGGTCTCAGGATTGGAATGGGAAGGAGTTGGATATCCCATCTCATGTTATAGGAAGAGTCTCAGGTTTGGTATTAGAAGCATTGAGATATCACATCTCATGCTATAGGAAGTGTCTCAGGATTGGAATGGGAAGGACTTGGATATCACATCTCATGCTATAGGGAGGGTCTCAAGTTTGATATTAGAAGCATTGAGATATCACATCTTATGCTATAGGAAGGGTCTCAGGATTGGAATGGGAAGGAGTAGGATATCACATCTCATGCTATAGGAAGGATCTCAGGTTTGGTATAAGCATTGAGATATCACATCTCTTCTATCGGAAGGGTCTCAGGATTGGAATGGGAAGGAGTTGGATATTCCCATCTCATGTTATAGGAAGGGTCTCCGGTTTGGTATTAGAAGCATTGAGATATCACATCTCATGCTATAGGAAGGGTCTCAGGATTGGAATGGGAAGGACTTGGATATCCCATCTCATGCTATAGGGAGGGTCTCAAGTTTGATATTAGAAGCATTGAGATATCACATCTCACGATATCGGAAGGGTCTCAGGATTGGAATGGGAAGGAGTTGGATATCACATCTCATGATAAAGGAAGGGTCTAAGGTTTGGAAGGGGAAGGATTTGGATATCACATCTCATGTTATAGGACGGGTCTCAGGTTTGGTATTAGAAGCACTGAGATATCAAGTCTCATGGTATAGGAAGGGTCTCAGAATTGGAATGAGAAGGAGTTGGATATCACATCTCAAGCTATAGGAAGGGTCTCAGGATTGGAATGGGAAGGAGTTTGATATCACATCTCATGCCATAGTATGGGTCTCAGGTTTGGTATAAGCATTGGGATATCACATCTCATGCTATCGGAAGGGTATCAGGATTGGATTTGGAAGGAGCTGGATATCCCATCTCATGCTATAGGAAGGGTCTCAGGTTGGAATGGGAAGGAGTTGGATATCACATCTCATGTTATAGGAAGGGTCTCAGGATTGGAATGGGAAGGACTTGGATATCACATCTCATGCTATAGGAAGGCTCTCAGGTTTGGAAGGGGAAAGAGTTGGATATCACATTTCATGTTAGAGGTAGGATCTCAGGTTTGGTATTAGAGGCATTGAGATATCACATCTCATGCTATCAGAAGGGTCTCAGGATTGGAATGGGAAGGAGTTGGATATCACATCTCATGCCAAAGGGAGGGTCTCAGGTTTGGAAGGGGAAGGATTTGGATATCACATCTCATGTTATAGGAAGGATCTCAGGTTTGGTATTAGAAGCATTGAGATATCACATCTCATGCTATCGGAAGTATCTCAGGTTTGGTATTAGAAGCATTGAGATATCACATCTCATGCTATTAGAATGGTCTCAGGATTGGAATGGGAAGGAGTTGGATATCACATCTCAAGCTATAGGAAGGGTCTCAGGTTTGGTATAAGCATTGAGATATCACATCACATGCTATAGGAAGGGTCTCAGGATTGGAATGGGAAGGAGTTGGATATCACATCTCATGTTATAGGAAAGATCTCAGGTTTGGTATTAGAAGCATTGAGACATCACATCTCATGTTATAGGAAGGGTCTCAGGATTGGAATGGGAAGAAGTTGGATATCACATCTCATACTATAGGAAGAGTCTCAGGTTTGGTATAAGCATTGAGATATCACATCTCATGATATAGGAAGGGCTCAGGATTGGAATGGGAAGGAGTTGTATATGACATCTCATGCCATAGGAAGGGTCTCAGGTTTGGTATAAGCATTGAGATATCACATCACATGCTATAGGAAGGGTCTCAGGATTGGAATGGGAAGGACTTGGATATCACATCTCATGCTAAAGGGAGGGTCTCAGGTTTGGAAGGGGAAGGATTTGGATATCACATTTCATGTTATAGGAAGGATCTCAGGTTTGGTATAAGAAGCATTGAGATATCACATCTCATGCTATCGGAAGAATCTCAGATTTGGTATTAGAGGCATTGAGATATCACATCTCATGCTATCATAAGGGTCTCAGGATTGGAATGGGAAGGAGTTGGATATCACATCTCATGCTATAGGAAGGATCTCAGGTTTGGAACGGGAAGGAGTTGGACATCACATCTCATGTTATAGGAAGAGTCTCAGATTTGGTATAAGCATTGAGATATCACATCTCTGCAATCGGAAGTGTCTCAGGATTGGGATGGGAAGGAGTTGGATATCACATCTCATGCTATAGGAAGGGTCTCAGGTTTGGAACGGGAAGGAGTTGGATATCCCATCTCATGTTATAGGACTGGTCTCAGGTTTGGTATTAGAAGCATTGAGATATCACATCACATGCTGTAGAAAGGGTCTCAGGTTTGGAACGGGAAGGAGTTGGATATCCCATCTCATGTTATAGGACTGGTCTCAGGTTTGGTATTAGAAGCATTGAGATATCACATCACATGCTGTAGGAAGGGTCTCAGGTTTGGAATGGGAAGGAATTGGATATCACATCTCATGTTATAGGACGGGTCTCAGGTTTGTTATTAGAATCATTGAGATATCATATTGCATGCTGTAGGAAGGGTCTAAGGATTGGAATGGGAAGGACTTGGATATCACATCTCATGCTATAGGTAGGCTCTCAGGTTTGGAAAGGGAAGGAGTTGGATATCACATTTCATGTTAGAGGAAGGATCTCAGGTTTGGTATTAGAGCCATTGGATATCACATCTCATGCTATAGGAAGGGTCTCAGGATTGGAATGGGAAGGATCTGTATATGACATCTCATGCCATAGGAAGGGTCTCATGTTTGGTATAAGCATTGAGATATCACATCTCTGCTTTCGGAAGGGTCTCAGGATTGGAATGGGAAGGAGTTGGATATCCCATCTCATGTTATAGGAAGAGTCTCAGGTTTGGTATTAGAAGCATTGAGATATCACATCTCATGCTATAGGAAGTGTCTCAGGATTGGAATGGGAAGGACTTGGATATCACATCTCATGCTATAGGGAGGGTCTCAAGTTTGATATTAGAAGCATTGAGATATCACATCTCATGCTATAGGAAGGGTCTCAGTATTGGAATGGGAAGGAGTTGGATATCACATCTCATGCTATAGGAAGGGTCTCAGGTTTGGTATAAGCATTGAGATATCACATCTCTGCTATCGGAAGGGTCTCAGGATTGGAATGGGAAGGAGTTGGATATTCCCATCTCATGTTATAGGAAGGGTCTATCAGGTCTTAGCATGAGACTCTTCCTATAACATGAGATGTGATATCCAACTCCTTCCCATTCCAATCCTGAGACCCTTCCGATAGCTTGAGATGTGATATCTCAATGCTTCTAATATCAATACTGAGACCCTCCCTATAGCATGAGATGTGATATCTAAGTCCTTCCCATTCCAATCCTGAGACCCTTCCGATAGCAGAGATGTGATATCTCAATGCTTATACCAAACCTGAGACCCTTCCTATAGCATGAGATGTGATATCCAACTCCTTCCCATTCCAATCCTGAGACCCTTCCTATAGCATGATATGTGAAATCTCAATGCTTCTACCAAAACTGAGACCCTTTTTTAGCATGAGATGTGATATCCAACTCCTTACCATTCCAATCCTGAGACCAGTCCTATAGCATGAGATGTGATATCTCAATGCTTCTAATACCAAACCTGAGATCCTTCCTATAGCATGAGATGTGATATCTCAATGCTTCTAATACCAAACCTGAGATCCTTCCGATAGCATGAGATGTGATATCTCAATGCTTCTAATACCAAACCTGAGATCCTTCCTATAACATGAGATGTGATATAAAATCCTTCCCCTTCCGAACCTGAGACCCTCCCTTTAGCATGAGATGTGATATCCAACTCCTTCCCATTCCAATCCTGATACCCTTCTGATAGCATGAGATGTGATATCTCAATGCCTCTAATACCAAACCTGAGATCCTACCTCTAACATGAAATGTGATATCCAACTCCTTCCCTTTCCAAACCTGAGAGCCTTCCTACAGCATGAGATGTGATATCCAAGTCCTTCCCATTCCAATCCTGAGACCCTTCCTATAACATGAGATGTCATATCCAACTCCTTCCCATTCCAACCTGAGACCCTTCCTATAGCATGAGATGGGATATCCAACTCCTTCCAAATCCAATCCTAATACCCTTCCGATAGCATGAGATGTGATATCCCAATGCTTCTACAAAACCTGAGACCCATACCATGGCATGAGATGTGATATCAAACTCCCGTCCTATACCATGAGACTTGATATCTCAATGCTTCTAATACCAAACCTGAGACCGGTCCAATAACATGAGATGTGATATCCAAATCCTTCCCCTTCCAAACCTTAGACCCTTCCTTTATCATGAGATGTGATATCCAAGTCCTTCCCATTCCATTCCTGAGACCCTTCCTATAGCATGAGATGTGATATCTCAATGCTTCTAATACCAAACCTGAGACCCTTCCTATAACATGAGATGTGATATCCAAGTCCTTCCCATTTCAATCCTGAGACCCTTCCTATAGCATGAGATGTGATATCTCAATGCTTCTAATACCAAACCTGAGACCCTTCCTATAACATGAATTCTGATATCCAAGTCCTTCCCATTCCAATCCTGAGACCCTTCCAATAGCAGAGATGTGATATCTCAATGCTTCTAATATCAAACCTGAGACCTGTCCTATAACATGAGATGGGATATCCAACTCCTTCCCGTTCCAAACCTGATACCCTTCCTATAGCATGAGATGTGATATCCAATTCCTTCCCATCCCGAATCCTGAGACACCTCCGATAGCAGAGATGTGATATCTCAATGCTTATACCAAACCTGAGACTCTTCCTATAACATGAGATGTGATATCTAACTCCTTCCCGTTCCAAACCTGAGACCCTTCCTATAGCATGAGATGTGATATCCAACTCCTTCCCATTCCAATCCTGAGACCCTTCCTATAGCATGAGATGTGATATCTCAATGCTTCTAATACCAAACCTGAGATCCTTCCTATAACATGAGATGTGATATCCAACTCCTTCCCATTCCAATCCTGAGACCCTTATGATAGCATGAGATGTGATATCTCAATGCTTATACCAAATCTGAGACCCTTCCTATAGCATAAGATGTGATATCCAACTCCTTCCCATTCCAATCCTGAGATACTTCCGATAGCATGAGATGTGATATCTCAATGCTTTTAATACCAAACCTGAGATCCTTCCTATAACATGAGATGTGATTTCCAAATCCTTCCCCTTCCAAACCTGAGACCCTCCCTTTAGCATGAGATGTGATATACAACTCCTTCCCATTCCAATCCTGAGACCCTTCTGATAGCATGAGATGTGATATCTCAATGCCTCTAATACCAAACCTGAGATCCTACCTCTAACATGAAATGTGATATCCATCTCCTTCCCTTTCCAAACCTGAGACCCTGCCTATAGCATGAGATGTGATATTCAAGTCCTTCCCATTCCAATCCTGAGACCCTTCCTATAGCATGTGATGTGATATCTCAATGCGTATACCAAACCTGAGACCCTTCCTATGGCATGAGATGTCATATACAACTCCTTCCCATTCCAATCCTGAGACCCTTCCTATAGCATGAGATGTGATATCTCAATGCTTATACCAAACCTGAGACCCTTCCTATAGCATGAGATGTGATATCCAACTTCTTCCCATTCCAATCCTAAGACCCTTCCTATAACATGAGATGTGATGTCTCAATGCTTCTAATACCAAACCTGAGATCTTTCCTATAACATGAGATGTGATAATCAAATCCTTCCCATTCCAATCCTGAGACCCTTCCTATAGCATGAGATGTGATATCTCAATGCTTATACCAAACCTGAGACCCTTCCTATAGCTTGCGATGTGATATCCAACTCCTTCCCATTCCAATCCTGAGACCCTTCCTATAGCATGAGATGTGATATCTCAAGGCCTCTAATACCAAACCTGAGATCCTTCCTCTAACATGAAATGTGATATCCAACTCCTTCCCCTTCCTAACCTGAGACCCTTCCTATAGCATGAGATGTGGTATCCAACTCCTTCCCATTCCAATCCTGAGACCCTTCCGATAGCTTGAGATGTGATATCTCAATGCTTCTAATATCAATACTGAGACCCTCCCTATAGCATGAGATGTGATTTCTAAGTCCTTACCATTTCAATCCTGAGACCCTTCCGATAGCAGAGATGTGATATCTCAATGCTTATACCAAACCTGAGACCCTTCCTTTAGCATGAGATGTGATATCCAACTCCTTCCCATTCCAATCCTGAGACCAGTCCTATAGCATGAGATGTGATATCTCAATGCTTCTAATACCAAACCTGAGATCCTTCCTATAACATGAGATGTGATATCCAACTCCTTCCCATTCCAATCCTGAGACCCTTCCTATAGCATGAGATGTGATATCTCAATGCTTCTAATACCAAACCTGAGATCCTTCCGATAGCATGAGATGTGATATCTCCATGCTTCTAATACCAAACCTGAGATCCTTCCTATAACATGAGATTTGATATCCAAATCCTTCCCCTTCCGAACCTGAGACCCTCCCTTTAGCATGAGATGTGATATCCAACTCCTTCCCATTCCAATCCTGATACCCTTCTGATAGCATGAGATGTGATATCTCAATGCCTCTAATACCAAACCTGAGATCCTACCTCTAACATGAAATGTGATATCCAACTCCTTCCCTTTCCAAACCTGAGAGCCTTCCTATAGCATGAGATGTCATATCCAACTCCTTCCCATTCCAACCTGAGACCCTTCAAAATAGCATGAGATGGGATATCCAACTCCTTCTTATGCCAAACCTGAGACCCTTCCTATGGCATGATATGTGATATCCAACTCCTTGCCATTCAAATCCTGAAACCCTTCCTGTAGCATGAGAAGGGATATCCAACTCCTTCCTAATCCAATCCTGAGACCCTTCCGATAGCAGAGATGTGATATCTCAACGCTTCTACCAAACCTGAGACCCTTCCTATAACATGAGATGTGATATCCAATTCCTTCCCATTCCAAACCTGAGACCCTTCCTATTGGATGAGATGTGATATCCAACTCCTTCCCATTCCAACCCTGAGACCCTTCCTATACCATGAGATGTGATATCTCAATGCTTCTAATACCAAACCTGGGTCCCGTCCTATAACATGAGATATGATATCCAAATCCTTCCCCTTCCAAACCTGAGACCCTTCCTTTAGCATGAGATGTGATATCCAAATACTTCCCATTCCAATCCTAAAACCCTTCCTATAGCATGAGATGTGATATCTCAATGTTTCTAATAAAAAACCTGAGACCCTTCCTATAGCAAGAGATGCTATATCCAAATCCTTCCCATTCCAATCCTGAGACCCTTCCTATAACATGAGATGTGATATCCAACTCCTTCCCATTCCAACCTGAGACCCTTCCTATAGCATGAGAAGAGATATCCAACTCCTTCCCAATCCAATCCTGAGACCCTTCCGATAGCAGAGATGTGATATCTCAATGCTTATACCAAACCTGAGACCCTTCCTATGGCATGAGATGTGATATCCAACTCCTTGCCATTCAAATCCTGAGACCCTCCCTATAACAAGAGATGTCATATCCAACTCCTTCCCATTCCAAACCTGAGACCCTTCCTTTAGCATGAGATGTAATATCCAAATCCTTCACATTCCAATCCGGAGACCCTTCCTATAGCATGAGATGTGATATCTCAATGCTTCTAATACCAAACATGAGATCCTTCCTTTAACATGAGATGTGATATCCAACTCCATCCCATTCCAAACCTGAGACCCTTCCGATAGCATGAGATGTGATATCTCAATGCTTCAAAAACCAAACATGAGAAACATCCTATAACATGAGATGTGAAATCCAAATCCTTCCCTTCCCAAACCTGAGACTCTTCCTATAGCATGAGATGTGATATCTCAATGCTTCTACCAAACCTGAAACCCTTCCTATAGCATGAGATGTGATATCCAACTCCTTCCCATTCCAATCCTGAGACACTTCCTATAGCATGAGATGTGATATCACAATGCTTCTAATACCAAACCTGAGACACCCGTCCTATAACATGAGATGTGATATCCAAATCCTTCCCCTTCCAAACCTTAGACCCTTCCTTTATCATGAGATGTGATATCCAAGTCCTTCCCATTCCATTCCTGAGACCCTTCCTATAGCATGAGATGTGATTTCTCAATGCTTCTAATACCAAACCTGAGACAATTCCTATAACATGAGATGTGATATCCAAGTCCTTCCCATTCCAATCCTGAGACCCTTCCTATAGCATGAGATGTGATATCCTAGTCCTTCCCATTCCAATCCTGAGACCCTTCCGATAGCAGAGATGTGATATCTCAATGCTTATACCAAACCTGAGACCCTTCCTATGGCATGAGATGTCATATACAACTCCTTCCCATTCCAATCCTGAGACCCTTCCTATAGCATGAGATGTGATATCTCAATGCTTATACCAAACCTGAGACCCTTCCTATAGCATAAGATGTGATATCCAACTCCTTCCCATTCCAATCCTGATACCCTTCCTATAACATGAGATGTGATGTCTCAATGCTTCTAATACCAAACATGAGATCCTTCCTATGGCATGAGATGTCATATAAAACTCCTTCCCATTCCATTCCTGAGACCCTTCCTATAGCATGAGATATGATATCCAACTCCTTCCCATTCCAATCCTGAGACCCTTCCTATAGCATGAGATGTGATATCTCAATGCTTCTAATAACAAACCTGAGATCCTTCCTATAACATGAGATGTGATATCCAAATCCTTCCCCTTCCAAACCAGAGACCCTCCCTTTAGCATGAGATGTGATATCCAACTCCTTCCCATTCCAATCCTGAGACCGTTCTGATAGCATGAGATGTGATATCTCAATGCTTCTAATACCAAACCTGAGATCCTTCCGATAGCATGAGATGTGATATTTCAATTCTTCTAATACCAAACCTGAGATCCTTCCTATAACACGAGATGTGATATTCAAATCCTTCCCCTTCCAAACCTGAGATCCTCCCTTTAGCATGAGATGTGATATCCAACTCCTTCCCATTCCAATCCTGAGACCCTTCTGATAGCATGAGATGTTATATCTCAATGCCTCTAATACCAAACCTGAGATTCTACCTCTAACATGAAATGTGATATCCAACTCCTTCCCCTTCCAAACCTGGGAGCCTTCCTAAAACATGAGATGTGATATCGAAGTCCTTCCCATTCCAATACTGAGACCCTTCCTATAACATGAGATGTGATATCCAACTCCTTCCCATTCCAATCCTGAGACCCTTCCTATAGCATGAGATGTGATGTCTCAATGCTTCTAATACCAAATCTGAGATCCTTCCTATAGCATGGGATGTGATATTTCAATGCTTATACCAAACCTGAGACCCTTCCTATAGCATGAGATGTGATATCCAAATCCTTCCCATTCCAATCGTGAGACCCTTCCTATAGCATGAGATGTGATATCTCAATGCCTCTAATACCAAACCTGAGATCCTTCCTCTAACATGAAATGTGATATCCAAATCCTTCCCTTTCCAAACCTGAGAGCCTACCTATAGCATGAGATGTGATATCCAAATCCTTCCCATTCCAATCCTGAGACCCTTCCTATAGCATGAGATATGATATCTCAATGCCTCTAATACCAAACCTGAGATCCTTCCTTGAACATGAAATGTGATATCCCACTCCTTCCCTTTCCAAACCTGAGAGACTACCTATAGCATGAGATGTGATATCCAAGTCCTTCCCATTCCAATCCTTAGACACTTCCTACAGCATGAGATGTGATATCTCAATGATTCTATTACCAAACCTGAGACCCGTCCTATAACATGAGATGGGATATCCAACTCCTTCCCATTTCAATCCTGAGAAACGTCCGATAGCAGAGATGTGATATCTCAATGCTTAGACCAAACCTGAGACCCTTCCTATAACATGAGATGTGATATCCAACTCCTTCCCGTTCCAAACCTGAGACCCTTTCTATAGCAAGAATCTAATATCCAACTCCTTCCCATTCCAATCCTGAGACCATTCCTATAGCATGAGATGTGATATCTCAATTCTTCTAATACCAAACCTGAGATCCTTCCTATGACATGAGATGTGATATCCAATTCCTTCCCATTCCAAACCTGAGACCCTTCCTATAGCATGAGATGTGATATCCAAATCCTTCCCATTCCAATCGTGAGACCCTTCTTATAGCATGAGATGTGATATCTCAATGCCTCTAATACCAAACCTGAGATCCTTCCTCTAACATGAAATGTGATATCCAAATCCTTCCCTTTCCAAACCTGAGAGCCTACCTATAGCATGAGATGTGATATCCAAATCCTTCCCATTCCAATCCTGAGACCCTTCCTATAGCATGAGATGTGATATCTCAATGCCTCTAATACCAAACCTGAGATCCTTCCTTGAACATGAAATGTGATATCCCACTCCTTCCCTTTCCAAACCTGAGAGACTACCTATAGCATGAGATGTGATATCCAAGTTCTTCCCATTCCAATCCTTAGACACTTCCTACAGCATGAGATGTGATATCTCAATGATTCTATTACCAAACCTGAGACCCGTCCTATAACATGAGATGGGATATCCAACTCCTTCCCATTTCAATCCTGAGAAACTTCCGATAGCAGAGATGTGATATCTCAATGCTTAGACCAAACCTGAGACCCTTCCTATAACATGAGATGTGATATCCAACTCCTTCCCGTTCCAAACCTGAGACCCTTTCTATAGCAAGAATCTAATATCAAACTCCTTCCCATTCCAATCCTGAGACCATTCCTATAGCATGAGATGTGATATCTCAATGCTTCTAATACCAAACCTGAGATCCTTCCTATGACATGAGATGTGATATCCAATTCCTTCCCATTCCAAACCTGAGACCCTTCCTATAGCATGAGATGTGATATCTCAATGCTTCTAATACCAAACCTGAGATCCTTCCTATAACATGAGATGTGATATCCAAATCCTTCCCCTTCCAAACTAGAGACCCTCCCTTTAGCATGAGATGTGATATCCAACTCCTTCCCATTCCAATCCTGAGACATTTCTGATAGCATGAGATGTGATATCTCAATGCCTCTAATACCAAACCTGAGATCCTACCTCTAACATGAAATGTGATATCCAACTCCTTCCCCTTGCAAACCTGAGAGCCTTCCTATAGCATGAGATGTGATATCGAAGTATTTCCCATTCCAATCCTGAGACCCTTCCTATAACATGAGATGTGATATCCAACTCCTTCCCATTCCAACCTGAGACCCTTCCTATAGCATGAGATGGGATATCCAACGGTTTATAGTCATAATCTCGAATACAAATATGTCGAAAGTCATAATGTCGAAAAAATAAAGTCGAAAACAAAAATGTCGAATTTTTTTTTTTTGTTGATTTTTATTCGAAATGGGGGGGTTCCCCCCCAACCCCCCTTTTTTAATTTTTTTTTTATGTTTTACCCCTTTTTTTTACCACCGGAACCCCAAAAAAACATGTAAATTAAAAAAAAAACAATTCAACATTTTTGTTTTCGACATTATTGTTTCGACATTATTGTAATTCGACATTTTGTTTTCGAGATAATGACTGGACACCATATCCAACTACTTCCAAATCCAATCCTGATACCCTTCCGATAGCATGAGATGTGATATCTCAATCCCTCTAATACCAAACCTGAGATCCTTCCTATAACATGAGATGTGATATCAAAATCCTTCCCCTTCCAAACCTGAGACCCTCCCTTTAGCATGAGATGTGATATCCAACTCCTTCCCATTCCAATCCTGAGACCCTTCTGATAGCATGAGATGTGATATTCAATGCCTCTAATACCAAACCTGAGATCCTACCTCTAACATGAAATGTGATATCCAACTCCTTCCCTTTCCAAATGTGAGAGCCTCCCTATAGCATGAGATGGGATATTCAAGTCCTTCCCATTCCAATCCTGAGACCCTTCCTATAGCATGAGATGTGATATCTCAATGCTTCTAATACCAAACCTGAGACCCTTCCTATAAAATAAGATGGGATATCCAACTCCTTCCCATTCCAATCCTGAGACCCTTCCGATAGCAGAGATGTGATGTCTCAATGCTGATACCAAACCTGAGACCCTTCCTATGGCATGAGATGTCATATACAACTCCTTCCCATTCCAATCCTGAGACCCTTCCTATAGCATGAGATGTGATATCTCAATGCTTATACCAAACCTGAGACCCTTCCTATAGCATGAGATGTGATATCCAACTCCTTCCCATTCCAATCCTGAGACCCTTCCTATAACATGAGATGTGATGTCTCAATGCTTCTAATACCAAACCTGAGATCCTTCCTATGGCATGAGATGTCATATAAAACTCCTTCCCATTCCATTCCTGAGACCCTTCCTATAGCATGAGATGTGATATCCAACTCCTTCCCATTCCAATCCTGAGACCCTTCCTATAGCATGAGATGTGATATCCAAATCCTTCCCATTCCAATCGTGAGACCCTTCCTATAGCATGAGATGTGATATCCAAAACCTTCCCTTTCCAAAACTGAGAGCCTACCTATAGCATGAGATGTGATATCCAACTCCTTCCCATTCCAATCCTGAGACCCTTCCTATAGCATGAGATGTGATATCCAAATCCTTCCCCTTCCAAACCTGAGACCCTCCCTTTAGCATGAGATGTGATATCCAACTCCTTCCCATTCCAATCCTGAGACCCTTCTGATAGCTTGAGATGTTATATCTCAATGCCTCTAATACCAAACCTGAGATCCTACCTCTAACATGAAATGTGATATCCACCTCCTTCCCCTTCTAAACCTGGGAGCCTTCCTATAACATGAGATGTGATATCGAAGTGCTTCCCATTCCAATCCTGAGACCCTTCCTATAACATGAGATGTGATATCCAACTCCTTCCCATTCCAATCCTGATACCCTTCCTATAGCATGAGATGTGATGTCTCAATGCTTCTAATACCAAATCTGAGATCCTTCCTATAACATGAGATGTGATATCCAACTCCTTCCCATTGCAATCTTGAGACCGTTTCTATAGCATGAGATGTGATATCTCAATGCTTATACCAAACCTGAGACCCTTCCTATAGCATGAGATGTGATATCCAAATCCTTCCCATTCCAATCGTGAGACCCTTCCTATAGCATGAGATGTGATATCTCAATGCCTCTAATACCAAACCTGAGATCCTACCTCTATAATGAAATTTGATATGCAACTCCTTCCCCTTCCAAACCTGATAGCCTTCCTATAGCATGAGATGTGATATCCAAGTCCTTCCCATTCCAATCCTGATACCCTTCCTATAACATGAGATGTGATATCCAACTCCTTCCCATTCCAACCTGAGACCCTTCCTATAGCATGAGATGGGATATCCAACTCCTTCCAAATCCAATCCTGATACCCTTCCGATAGCATGAGATGTGATATCCTAATGCTTCTACAAAACCTGAGACCCATACCATGGCATGAGATGTGATATCAAACTTCTTCCCATTCCAATCCTGACACCCTTCCTATAGCTTGAGATGTGATATCCAACTCCTTCCCATTCCAATTCTGAGACCCGTCCTATACTATGGGACTTGATATCTCAATGCTTCTAATACCAAACCTGAGACCGGTCCTATAACATGAGATGTGATATCCAAATCCTTCCCCTTCCAAACCTTAGACCCTTCCTTTATCATGAGATGTGATATCCAAGTCGTTCCCATTCCAATCCTGAGACCCTTCCTATAGCATGAGATGTGATATCTCAATGCTTCTAATACCAAACCTGAGACCCTTGCTATAACATGAGATGTGATATTCAAGTCCTTCCCATTCCAATCCTGAGACCCTTCCTATAGCATGAGATGTGATATCTCAATGCTTCTAATACCAAACCTGAGACCCTTCCTATAATGAGATGGGATATCCAACTCCTTCCCATTCCAATCCTGAGACCCTTCCGATAGCAGAGATGTGATATCTCAATGCTTATACCAAACCTGAGACCCTTCCTATGGCATGAGATGTCAAATACAACTCCTTCCGATTCCAATCCTGAGACCCTTCCTATAGCATGAGATGTGATATCTCAATGCTTCTAATAATAAACCTGAGATCCTTCCTATAACATGAGATGTGATATCCAACTCCTTCCCATTCCAAACCTGAGACCCTTCCGATTGCATGAGATGTGATATCAAACTCCTTCCCATTCCAATCCTGAGACCCTTCCTATACCATGAGATGTGATATCTCAATGCTTCTAATACCAAACCTGACACCCGTCCTAAAACATGAGATGTGATGTCCAAATCCTTCCCCTTCCAAACCTGAGATCTTTCCTTTAGCATGAGATGTGATATCCAACTCCTTCCCATTCCAATCCTGAGACCCTTCCTATACCATGAGATGTGATATCTCAATGCTTCTAATACCAAACCTGACACCTGTCCTAAAACATGAGATGTGATGTCCAAATCCTTCCCCTTCCAAACCTGAGATCTTTCCTTTAGCATGAGATGTGATATCCAACTCCTTCCCATTCCAATCCTGAGACCCTTCCTATAGCATGATATGTGATATCACATTTCTTCTAATACCAAACCTGAGATCCTTCCTATAACATGAGATGTGTATCCAACTCCTTCCCATTCCAAACCTGAGACCCTTCCTATAGCCTGAGATGTGATATCTTAATGCTTCTAAAACCAAACCTGAGAACCATCCAATAACATATGTGAAATCCAAATCCTTCCCTTTCCAAACCGGAGACCCTTCCGATAGCATTAGATGTGATATCCCAATGCTTCTAAAACCAAACATGAGAACCATCCTATAACATGAGATGTGAAATCCAAATCCTTCCCTTTCCAAACCTGAGACCCTCCCTATAGCATGAGATGTGATATCTAAGTCCTTCCCATTCCTATCCTGAGACCCTTCCGATAGCAGAGATGTGATATCTCAATGCTTGGACCAAACCTCAGACCCTTCCTATGGCATG
Source organism: Ambystoma mexicanum (assembly GCF_040938575.1). Classification (NCBI taxonomy): domain Eukaryota; kingdom Metazoa; phylum Chordata; class Amphibia; order Caudata; family Ambystomatidae; genus Ambystoma; species Ambystoma mexicanum. The sequence continues at coordinate 349,078,696 of NC_090936.1, forward strand.
AGATGTGATATCCAACTCCTTCCCATTCCAATCCTGAGACCCTTCTGATAGCATGAGATGTGATATTCAATGCCTCTAATACCAAACCTGAGATCCTACCTCTAACATGAAATGTGATATCCAACTCCTTCCCTTTCCAAATGTGAGAGCCTCCCTATAGCATGAGATGGGATATTCAAGTCCTTCCCATTCCAATCCTGAGACCCTTCCTATAGCATGAGATGTGATATCTCAATGCTTCTAATACCAAACCTGAGACCCTTCCTATAAAATAAGATGGGATATCCAACTCCTTCCCATTCCAATCCTGAGACCCTTCCGATAGCAGAGATGTGATGTCTCAATGCTGATACCAAACCTGAGACCCTTCCTATGGCATGAGATGTCATATACAACTCCTTCCCATTCCAATCCTGAGACCCTTCCTATAGCATGAGATGTGATATCTCAATGCTTATACCAAACCTGAGACCCTTCCTATAGCATGAGATGTGATATCCAACTCCTTCCCATTCCAATCCTGAGACCCTTCCTATAACATGAGATGTGATGTCTCAATGCTTCTAATACCAAACCTGAGATCCTTCCTATGGCATGAGATGTCATATAAAACTCCTTCCCATTCCATTCCTGAGACCCTTCCTATAGCATGAGATGTGATATCCAACTCCTTCCCATTCCAATCCTGAGACCCTTCCTATAGCATGAGATGTGATATCCAAATCCTTCCCATTCCAATCGTGAGACCCTTCCTATAGCATGAGATGTGATATCCAAAACCTTCCCTTTCCAAAACTGAGAGCCTACCTATAGCATGAGATGTGATATCCAACTCCTTCCCATTCCAATCCTGAGACCCTTCCTATAGCATGAGATGTGATATCCAAATCCTTCCCCTTCCAAACCTGAGACCCTCCCTTTAGCATGAGATGTGATATCCAACTCCTTCCCATTCCAATCCTGAGACCCTTCTGATAGCTTGAGATGTTATATCTCAATGCCTCTAATACCAAACCTGAGATCCTACCTCTAACATGAAATGTGATATCCACCTCCTTCCCCTTCTAAACCTGGGAGCCTTCCTATAACATGAGATGTGATATCGAAGTGCTTCCCATTCCAATCCTGAGACCCTTCCTATAACATGAGATGTGATATCCAACTCCTTCCCATTCCAATCCTGATACCCTTCCTATAGCATGAGATGTGATGTCTCAATGCTTCTAATACCAAATCTGAGATCCTTCCTATAACATGAGATGTGATATCCAACTCCTTCCCATTGCAATCTTGAGACCGTTTCTATAGCATGAGATGTGATATCTCAATGCTTATACCAAACCTGAGACCCTTCCTATAGCATGAGATGTGATATCCAAATCCTTCCCATTCCAATCGTGAGACCCTTCCTATAGCATGAGATGTGATATCTCAATGCCTCTAATACCAAACCTGAGATCCTACCTCTATAATGAAATTTGATATGCAACTCCTTCCCCTTCCAAACCTGATAGCCTTCCTATAGCATGAGATGTGATATCCAAGTCCTTCCCATTCCAATCCTGATACCCTTCCTATAACATGAGATGTGATATCCAACTCCTTCCCATTCCAACCTGAGACCCTTCCTATAGCATGAGATGGGATATCCAACTCCTTCCAAATCCAATCCTGATACCCTTCCGATAGCATGAGATGTGATATCCTAATGCTTCTACAAAACCTGAGACCCATACCATGGCATGAGATGTGATATCAAACTTCTTCCCATTCCAATCCTGACACCCTTCCTATAGCTTGAGATGTGATATCCAACTCCTTCCCATTCCAATTCTGAGACCCGTCCTATACTATGGGACTTGATATCTCAATGCTTCTAATACCAAACCTGAGACCGGTCCTATAACATGAGATGTGATATCCAAATCCTTCCCCTTCCAAACCTTAGACCCTTCCTTTATCATGAGATGTGATATCCAAGTCGTTCCCATTCCAATCCTGAGACCCTTCCTATAGCATGAGATGTGATATCTCAATGCTTCTAATACCAAACCTGAGACCCTTGCTATAACATGAGATGTGATATTCAAGTCCTTCCCATTCCAATCCTGAGACCCTTCCTATAGCATGAGATGTGATATCTCAATGCTTCTAATACCAAACCTGAGACCCTTCCTATAATGAGATGGGATATCCAACTCCTTCCCATTCCAATCCTGAGACCCTTCCGATAGCAGAGATGTGATATCTCAATGCTTATACCAAACCTGAGACCCTTCCTATGGCATGAGATGTCAAATACAACTCCTTCCGATTCCAATCCTGAGACCCTTCCTATAGCATGAGATGTGATATCTCAATGCTTCTAATAATAAACCTGAGATCCTTCCTATAACATGAGATGTGATATGCAACTCCTTCCCATTCCAAACCTGAGACCCTTCCGATTGCATGAGATGTGATATCAAACTCCTTCCCATTCCAATCCTGAGACCCTTCCTATACCATGAGATGTGATATCTCAATGCTTCTAATACCAAACCTGACACCCGTCCTAAAACATGAGATGTGATGTCCAAATCCTTCCCCTTCCAAACCTGAGATCTTTCCTTTAGCATGAGATGTGATATCCAACTCCTTCCCATTCCAATCCTGAGACCCTTCCTATACCATGAGATGTGATATCTCAATGCTTCTAATACCAAACCTGACACCTGTCCTAAAACATGAGATGTGATGTCCAAATCCTTCCCCTTCCAAACCTGAGATCTTTCCTTTAGCATGAGATGTGATATCCAACTCCTTCCCATTCCAATCCTGAGACCCTTCCTATAGCATGATATGTGATATCACATTTCTTCTAATACCAAACCTGAGATCCTTCCTATAACATGAGATGTGTATCCAACTCCTTCCCATTCCAAACCTGAGACCCTTCCTATAGCCTGAGATGTGATATCTTAATGCTTCTAAAACCAAACCTGAGAACCATCCAATAACATATGTGAAATCCAAATCCTTCCCTTTCCAAACCGGAGACCCTTCCGATAGCATTAGATGTGATATCCCAATGCTTCTAAAACCAAACATGAGAACCATCCTATAACATGAGATGTGAAATCCAAATCCTTCCCTTTCCAAACCTGAGACCCTCCCTATAGCATGAGATGTGATATCTAAGTCCTTCCCATTCCTATCCTGAGACCCTTCCGATAGCAGAGATGTGATATCTCAATGCTTGGACCAAACCTCAGACCCTTCCTATGGCATGAGATGTGATATCCAACTCCTTCCCATTCCAATCTTGAGACCCTTCCTATAGCATGAGAAGTGATATCTCAATGCTTCTATCAAACCTGAGTCCCTTCCTTTAGCATGAGATGTGATATCCAACTCCTTCCCATTCCAATCCTGAGACCCTTCCTATAGCATGAGATGTGATATTTCAAAGCTTCTAATACCAAACCTGGGACCCGTCCTATAACATGAGATATGATATCCAAATCCTTCCCCTTCCAAACCTGAGACCCTTCCTTTAGCATGAGATGTGATATCTCAATGTTTCTAATAAAAAACCTGAGACTCTTCCTATAGCAAGAGATGTGATATCCAAATCCTTCCCATTCCAATCCTGAGACCCTTCCTATAGCATGAGATGTGATATTTCAAAGCTTCTAATACCAAACCTGGGACCCGTCCTATAACATGAGATATGATATCCAAATCCTTCCCCTTCCAAACCTGAGACCCTTCCTTTAGCATGAGATGTGATATCTCAATGCTTCTAATACCAAACCTGACACCTGTCCTAAAACATGAGATGTGATGTCCAAATCCTTCCCCTTCCAAACCTGAGATCTTTCCTTTAGCATGAGATGTGATATCCAACTCCTTCCCATTCCAATCCTGAGACCCTTCCTATAGCATGATATGTGATATCACATTTCTTCTAATACCAAACCTGAGATCCTTCCTATAACATGAGATGTGTATCCAACTCCTTCCCATTCCAAACCTGAGACCCTTCCTATAGCCTGAGATGTGATATCTTAATGCTTCTAAAACCAAACCTGAGAACCATCCAATAACATATGTGAAATCCAAATCCTTCCCTTTCCAAACCGGAGACCCTTCCGATAGCATTAGATGTGATATCCCAATGCTTCTAAAACCAAACATGAGAACCATCCTATAACATGAGATGTGAAATCCAAATCCTTCCCTTTCCAAACCTGAGACCCTCCCTATAGCATGAGATGTGATATCTAAGTCCTTCCCATTCCTATCCTGAGACCCTTCCGATAGCAGAGATGTGATATCTCAATGCTTGGACCAAACCTCAGACCCTTCCTATGGCATGAGATGTGATATCCAACTCCTTCCCATTCCAATCTTGAGACCCTTCCTATAGCATGAGAAGTGATATCTCAATGCTTCTATCAAACCTGAGTCCCTTCCTTTAGCATGAGATGTGATATCCAACTCCTTCCCATTCCAATCCTGAGACCCTTCCTATAGCATGAGATGTGATATCTCAATGCTTCTAATAATAAACCTGAGATCCTTCCTATAACATGAGATGTGATATCCAACTCCTTCCCATTCCAAACCTGAGACCCTTCCGATTGCATGAGATGTGATATCAAACTCCTTCCCATTCCAATCCTGAGACCCTTCCTATACCATGAGATGTGATATCTCAATGCTTCTAATACCAAACCTGACACCCGTCCTAAAACATGAGATGTGATGTCCAAATCCTTCCCCTTCCAAACCTGAGATCTTTCCTTTAGCATGAGATGTGATATCCAACTCCTTCCCATTCCAATCCTGAGACCCTTCCTATACCATGAGATGTGATATCTCAATGCTTCTAATACCAAACCTGACACCTGTCCTAAAACATGAGATGTGATGTCCAAATCCTTCCCCTTCCAAACCTGAGATCTTTCCTTTAGCATGAGATGTGATATCCAACTCCTTCCCATTCCAATCCTGAGACCCTTCCTATAGCATGATATGTGATATCACATTTCTTCTAATACCAAACCTGAGATCCTTCCTATAACATGAGATGTGTATCCAACTCCTTCCCATTCCAAACCTGAGACCCTTCCTATAGCCTGAGATGTGATATCTTAATGCTTCTAAAACCAAACCTGAGAACCATCCAATAACATATGTGAAATCCAAATCCTTCCCTTTCCAAACCGGAGACCCTTCCGATAGCATTAGATGTGATATCCCAATGCTTCTAAAACCAAACATGAGAACCATCCTATAACATGAGATGTGAAATCCAAATCCTTCCCTTTCCAAACCTGAGACCCTCCCTATAGCATGAGATGTGATATCTAAGTCCTTCCCATTCCTATCCTGAGACCCTTCCGATAGCAGAGATGTGATATCTCAATGCTTGGACCAAACCTCAGACCCTTCCTATGGCATGAGATGTGATATCCAACTCCTTCCCATTCCAATCTTGAGACCCTTCCTATAGCATGAGAAGTGATATCTCAATGCTTCTATCAAACCTGAGTCCCTTCCTTTAGCATGAGATGTGATATCCAACTCCTTCCCATTCCAATCCTGAGACCCTTCCTATAGCATGAGATGTGATATTTCAAAGCTTCTAATACCAAACCTGGGACCCGTCCTATAACATGAGATATGATATCCAAATCCTTCCCCTTCCAAACCTGAGACCCTTCCTTTAGCATGAGATGTGATATCTCAATGTTTCTAATAAAAAACCTGAGACTCTTCCTATAGCAAGAGATGTGATATCCAAATCCTTCCCATTCCAATCCTGAGACCCTTCCTATAACATGAGATGTGATATCTCAATGCCTCTAATACCAAACCTGAGATTCTTCCTATAACATGAGATGTGATATCTCAACGCTTCTAATACCAAACCTGAGACCCTCCCTTTAGCATGAGATGTGATATCCGACTCCTTCCCATTCCAATCCTGAGACCCTTCTGATAGCATGAGATGTGATATCTCAATGCTTCTAATACCAAACCTGAGACCCTTCCTATAACATAAGATGGGATTTCCAACTCCTTCCCATTCCAATCCTGAGACCCTTCCGATAGCAGAGATGTGATATCTCAATGCTTATACCAAACCTGAGACCCTTCCTGTGGCATGAGATGTCATATCCAACTCCTTCCCATTCCAATCCTGAGACCCTTCCTATAGCATGATATGTGATATCACAATTTTTCTAATACCAAACCTGAGATCCTTCCTATAACATGAGATGTGTATCCAACTTTTTCCCATTCCAAAACCTGAGACCCTTCCTATAGCATGAGATGTGATATCTTAATGCTTCTAAAACCAAACCTGAGAACCATCCAATAACATATGTGAAATCCAAATCCTTCCCTTTCCAAACCTGAGACCCTTCCGATAGCATTAGATGTGATATCTCAATGCTTCTAAAACCAAACATGAGAACCATCCTATAACATGAGATGTGAAATCCAAATCCTTCCCTTTCCAAACCTGAGACCCTTCCTATAGCTTGAGATGTGATATCAAAATCCTTCCCATTCCAATCCTGTGATAGCTTGAGATGTGATATCCAACTCCTTCCCATTCCAATCCTGAGACCCTTCCTATACCATGAGATGTGATATCTCAATGCTTCTAATACCAAACCTGAGACCCGTCCTAAAACATGAGATGTGAGATCCAAATCCTTCCCCCTCCAAACCTGAGAACCTTCCTATAGCTTGAGATGTGATATCAAACTCCTTCCCATTCCAATCCTGAGATAGCTTGAGATGTGATATCCAACTCCTTCCCATTCCTATTCTGAGACCCTTCCGATAGCAGAGATGTGATATCTCAATGCTTGTACCAAACCTGAGACCCTTCCTATGGCATGAGATGTGATATCCAACTCCTTCCGATTCCAATCCTGAGACCCTTCCTATAGCATGAGATGTGATATCTCAATGCTTATACCACACCTGAGACCCTTCCTATAGCATGAGATGTGATATCCAAATCCTTCCCATTCCAATCCTGAGACCCTTCCTATAGCATGAGATGTGATATCTCAATGCCTCTAATACCAAACCTGAGATCCTTCCTTGAACATGAAATGTGATATCCCACTCCTTCCCTTTCCAAACCTTAGAGTCTACCTATAGCATGAGATGTGATATCCAAGTCCTTCCCATTCCAATCCTTAGACACTTCCTACAGCATGAGATGTGATATCTCAATGATTCTATTACCAAACCTGAGACCCGTCCTATAACATGAGATGGGATATCCAACTCCTTCCCATTTCAATCCTGAGAAACTTCTGATAGCAGAGATGTGATATCTCAATGCTTAGACCAAACCTGAGACCCTTCCTATAACATGAGATGTGATATCCAACTCCTTCCCGTTCCAAACCTGAGGCCCTTTCTATAGCAAGAATATAATATCCAACTCCTTCCCATTCCAATCCTGAGACCATTCCTGTAGCATGAGATGTGATATCTCAATGCTTCTAATACCAAACCTGAGATCCTTCCTATGACATGAGATGTGATATCCAATTCCTTCCCATTCCAAACCTAAGACCCTTCCTATAGCATGAGATGTGATATCTCAATGCTTCTAATACCAAACCGGAGATCCTTCCTATAACATGAGATGTGATATCCAAATCCTTCCCCTTCCAAACCAGAGACCCTCCCTTTAGCATGAGATGTGATATCCAACTCCTTCCCATTCCAATCCTGAGACATTTCTGATAGCATGAGATGTGATATCTCAATGCCTCTAATACCAAACCTGAGATCCTACCTCTAACATGAAATGTGATATCCAACTCCTTCCCCTTGCAAACCTGAGAGGCTTCCTATAGCATGAGAAGTGATATCGAAGTATTTCCCATTCCAATCCTGAGACCCTTCCTATGACATGAGATGTGATATCCAACTCCTTCCCATTCCAACCTGAGACCCTTCCTATAGCATGAGATGGGATATCCAACTACTTCCAAATCCAATCCTGATACCCTTCCGATAGCATGAGATTTGATATCTCAATCCCTCTAATACCAAACCTGAGACCCTTCCTATAACATAAGATGGGATATCCAACTCCTTCCCATTCCAATCCTGAGACCCTTTCCGATAGCAGAGATGTGATATCTCAATGCTGATACCAAACCTGAGACCCTTCCTATGGCATGAGATGTCATATACAACTCCTTCCCATTCCAATCCTGAGACCCTTCCTATAGCATGAGATGTGATATCTCAATGCTTATACCAAACCTGAGACCCTTCCTATAGCATGAGATGTGATATCCAACTCCTTCCCATTCCAATCCTGAGACCCTTCCTATAACATGAGATGTGATGTCTCAATGCTTCTAATACCAAACCTGAGATCCTTCCTATGGCATGAGATGTCATATAAAACTCCTTCCCATTCCATTCCTGAGACCCTTCCTATAGCATGAGATGTGATATCCAACTCCTTCCCATTCCAATCCTGAGACCCTTCCTATAGCATGAGATGTGATATCCAAATCCTTCCCATTCCAATCGTGAGACCCTTCCTATAGCATGAGATGTGATATCCAAAACCTTCCCTTTCCAAAACTGAGAGCCTACCTATAGCATGAAATGTGATATCCAACTCCTTCCCATTCCAATCCTGAGACCCTTCCTATAGCATGAGATGTGATATCTCAATGCTTATACCAAACCTGAGACCCTTCCTATAGCATGAGATGTGATATCCAAATCCTTCCCATTCCAATCCTGAGACCCTTCCTATAGCATGAGATGTGATATCCAAATCCTTCCCCTTCCAAACCTGAGACCCTCCCTTTAGCATGAGATGTGATATCCAACTCCTTCCCATTCCAATCCTGAGACCCTTCTGATAGCATGAGATGTTATATCTCAATGCCTCTAATACCAAACCTGAGATCCTACCTCTAACATGAAATGTGATATCCAACTCCTTCCCCTTCTAAACCTGGGAGCCTTCCTATAACATGAGATGTGATATCGAAGTGCTTCCCATTCCAATCCTGAGACCCTTCCTATAACATGAGATGTGATATCCAACTCCTTCCCATTCCAATCCTGAGACCCTTCCTATAGCATGAGATGTGATGTCTCAATGCTTCTAATACCAAATCTGAGATCCTTCCTATAACATGAGATGTGATATCCAACTCCTTCCCATTGCAATCTTGAGCCCGTTTCTATAGCATGAGATGTGATATCTTAATGCTTATACCAAACCTGAGACCCTTCCTATAGCATGCGATGTGATATCCAAATCCTTATCATACCAATCGTGAGACCCTTCCTATAGCATGAGATGTGATATCTCAATGCCTCTAATACCAAACCTGAGATCCTACCTCTAAAATGAAATTTGATATGCAACTCCTTCCCCTTCCAAACCTGATAGCCTTCCTATAGCATGAGATGTGATATCCAAGTCCTTCCCATTCCAATCCTGATACCCTTCCTATAACATGAGATGTGATATCCAATTACTTCCCATTCCAACCCGAGACCCTTCCTATAGCATGAGATGGGATATCCAACTCCTTCCAAATCCAATCCTGATACCCTTCCGATAGCATGAGATGTGATATCCCAATGCTTCTACAAAACCTGAGACCCATACCATGGCATGAGATGTGATATCAAACTCCTCCCCATTCCAATCCTGACACCCTTCCTATAGCTTGAGATGTGATATCCAACTCCTTCCCATTCAAATTCTGAGACCCGTCCTATACCATGGGACTTGATTTCTCAATGCTTCTAATACCAAACCTGAGACCGGTCCTATAACATGAGATGTGATATCCAAATCCTTCCCCTTCCAAACCTTAGACCCTTCCTTTATCATGAGATGTGATATCCAAGTCGTTCCCATTCCAATCCTGAGACCCTTCCTATAGCATGAGATGTGATATCTCAATGCTTCTAATACCAAACCTGAGACCCTTGCTATAACATGAGATGTGATATTCAAGTCCTTCCCATTCCAATCCTGAGACCCTTCCGATAGCAGAGATGTGATATCTCAATGCTTATACCAAACCTGAGACCCTTCCTATGGCATGAGATGTCAAATACAGCTCCTTCCGATTCCAATCCTGAGACCCTTCCTATAGCATGAGATGTGATATCTCAATGCTTCTAATAATAAACCTGAGATCCTTCCTATAACATGAGATGTGATATCCAACTCCTTCCCATTCCAAACCTGAGACCCTTCCGATTGCATGAGATGTGATATCAAACTCCTTCCCATTCCAATCCTGAGATAGCTTGAGATGTGATATCCAACTCCTTCCCATTCCAATCCTGAGACCCTTCCTATACCATGAGATGTGATATCTCAATGCTTCTAATACCAAACCTGACACCCGTCCTAAAACATGAGATGTGAGATCCAAATCCTTCCCCTTCCAAACCTGATATCTTTCCTTTAGCATGAGATGTGATATCCAACTCCTTCCCATTCCAATCCTGAGACCCTTCCCATAGCATGATATGTGATATCACAATTTTTCTAATACCAAACCTGAGATCCTTCCTATAACATGAGATGTGTATCCAACTCCTTCCCATTCCAAACCTGAGACCCTTCCTATAGCCTGAGATGTGATATCTTAATGCTTCTAAAACCAAACCTGAGAACCATCCAATAACATATGTGTAATCCAAATCCTTCCCTTTCCAAACCTGAGACCCTTCCGATAGCATTACATGTGATATCTCAATGCTTCTAAAACCAAACATGAGAACCATCCTATAACATGAGATGTGAAATCCAAATCCTTCCCTTTCCAAACCTGAGACCCTCCCTATAGCATGGGATGTGATATCTAAGTCCTTCCCATTCCTATCTTGAGACCCTTCCGATAGCAGAGATGTGATATCTCAATGCTTGGACCAAACCTGAGACCCTTCCTATGACATGAGATGTGATATCCAACTCCTTCCCATTCCAATCCTGAGACCCTTCCTATAGCATGAGATGTGATATCTCAATGCTTCTATCAAACCTGAGTCCCTTCATTTAGCATGAGATGTGATATCCAACTCCTTCCCATTCCAATCCTGAGACCCTTCCTATAGCATGAGATGTGATATTTCAAAGCTTCTAATACCAAACCTGGGACCTGTCCTATAACATGAGATATGATATCCAAATCCTTCCCCTTCCAAACCTGAGACCCTTCCTTTAGCATGAGATGTGATATCCAAATCCTTCCCATTCCAATCCTGAAACCCTTCCTATAGCATGAGATGTGATATCTCAATGTTTCTAATAAAAAACTTGAGACTCTTCCTATAGCAAGAGATGTGATATCCAAATCCTTCCCATTCCAATCCTGAGACCCTTCCTATAACATGAGATGTGATATCTCAATGCCTCTAATACCAAACCTGAGATTCTTCCTATAACATGAGATGTGATATCTCAATGCTTCTAATACCAAACCTGAGACCCTCCCTTTAGCATGAGATGTGATATCCGACTCCTTCCCATTCCAATCCTGAGACCCTTCTGATAGCATGAGATGTGATATCACAATTTTTCTAATACCAAACCTGAGATCCTTCCTATAACATGAGATGTGTATCCAACTCCTTCCCATTCCAAAACCTGAGACCCTTCCTATAGCATGAGATGTGATATCTTAATGCTTCTAAAACCAAACCTGAGAACCATCCAATAACATATGTGAAATCCAAATCCTTCCCTTTCCAAACCTGAGACCCTTCCGATAGCATTAGATGTGATATCTCAATGCTTCTAAAACCAAACATGAGAACCATCCTATAACATGAGATGTGAAATCCAAATCCTTCCCTTTCCAAACCTGAGACCCTTCCTATAGCTTGAGATGTGATATCAAACTCCTTCCCATTCCAATCCTGAGACCCTTCCTATACCATGAGATGTGATATCTCAATGCTTCTAATACCAAACCTGAGACCCGTCCTAAAACATGAGATGTGAGATCCAAATCCTTCCCGTTCCAAACCTGAGAACCTTCCTATAGCTTGAGATGTGATATCAAACTCCTTCCCATTCCAATCCTGAGATAGCTTGAGATGTGATATCCAACTCCTTCCCATTCCTATCCTGAGACCCTTCCGATAGCAGAGATGTGATATCTCAATGCTTGTACCAAACCTGAGACCCTTCCTATGGCATGAGATGTGATTTCCAACTCCTTCCCATTCCAATCCTGAGACCCTTCCTATAGCATGAGATGTGATATCTCAATGCTTCTATCAAACCTGAGTCCCTTCCTTTAGCATGAGATGTGATATCCAACTCCTTCCCATTCCAATCCTGAGACCCTTCCTATAGCATGAGATGTGATATCTCAAAGCTTCTAATACCAAACCTGGGACCCGTCCTATAACATGAGATATGATATCCAAATCCTTCCCCTTCCAAACCTGAGACCCTTCATTTTGCATGAGATGTGATATCCAAATCGTTCCCATTCCAATCCTGAAACCCTTCCTATAGCATGAGATGTGATATCTCAATGTTTCTAATAAAAAAACTGAGACCCTTCCTATAGCAAGAGATGTGACATCCAAATCCTTCCCATTCCAATCCTGAGATCCTTCCTATTGGATGAGATGTGATATCCAACTCCTTCCCATTCCAATACTGAGACCCTTCCTATACCATGAGATGTGATATCTCAATGCCTCTAATACCAAACCTGAGATTCTTCCTATAACATGAGATGTGATATCTCAATGCTTCTAATACCAAACCTGAGACCCTCCCTTTAGCATGAGATTTGATATCCGACTCCTTCCCATACCAATCCTGAGACCCTTCTGATAGCATGAGATGTGATATCTCAATGCCTCTAATACCAAACCTGAGTTTCTTCCTATAACATGAGATGTGATATCTCAATGCTTCTAATACCAAACCTGAGACCCTCCCTTTAGCATGAGATGTGATATCCGACTCCTTCCCATTCCAATCCTGAGACCCTTCTGATAGCATGAGATGTGATATCTCAATGCTTCTAATACCAAACCTGAGACCCTTCATATAACATAAGATGGGATATCCAACTCCTTCCCATTCCAATCCTGAGACGCTTCCGATAGCAGAGATGTGATATCTCAATGCTTATACTAAACCTGAGACCCTTCCTGTGGCATGAGATGTCATATACAACTCCTTCCCATTCCAATCCTGAGACCCTTCCTATAGCATGAGATGTGATATCCAACTCCTTCCCATTCCAATCCTGAGACCCTTCCTATAGCATGAGATTTGATATCTCAATGCTTCTAACACCAAACCTGAGATCCTTCCGATAGCATGAGATGTGATATCTCAATGCTTCTAATACCAAACCTGAGATCATTCCTATAACACGAGATGTAATATCCAAATCCTTCCCCTTCCAAACCTGAGACCCTCCCTTTAGCATGAGATGTGATATCCAACTCCTTCCCATTCCAATCCTGAGATCCTTCTGATAGCATGAGATGTGATATCTCAATGCCTCTAATACCAAACCTGAGATCCTACCTCTAACATGAAATGTGATATCCAACTCCTTCCCCTTCCAAACCTGAGAGCCTTCCTATAGCATGAGATGTGATATCCAAGTCCTTCCCATTCCAATCCTGAGACCCTTCCTATAGCTTGAGATGTGATATCCAACTCCTCCCCATTCCAATTCTGAGACCCTTCCTATAGCATGAGATGTGATATCTCAATGCTTCTAATACCAAACCTGAGACCCTTCCTATAACAAGAGATGTGATATCCATGTCCTTCCCATTCCAATCCTGAGACCCTTCCTATACCATGAGATGTGATATCTCAATGTTTCTAATACCAAACCTGACACCCGTCCTAAAACATGAGATGTGAGATCCAAATCCTTCCCCTTCCAAACCTGAGATCTTTCCTTTAGCATGAGATGTGATATCCAACTCCTTCCCATTCCAATCCTGAGACCCTTCCTATAGCATGATATGTGATATCACAATTTTTCTAATACCAAACCTGAGATCCTTCCTATAACATGAGATGTGTATCCAACTCCTTCCCATTCCAAACCTGTGACCCTTCCTATAGCCTGAGATGTGATATCTTAATGCTTCTAAAACCAAACCTGAGAACCATCCAATAACATATGTGAAATCCAAATCCTTCCCTTTCCAAACCTGAGACCCTTCCGATAGAATTACATGTGATATCTCAATGCTTCTAAAACCAAACATGAGAACCATCCTATAACATGAGATGTGAAATCCAAATCCTTCCCTTTCCAAACCTGAGACCCTCCCTATAGCATGGGATGTGATATCTAAGTCCTTCCCATTCCTATCCTGAGACCCTTCCGATAGCAGAGATGTGATATCTCAATGCTTGGACCAAACCTGAGACCCTTCCTATGACATGAGATGTGATATCCAACTCCTTCCCATTCCAATCCTGAGACCCTTCCTATAGCATGAGATGTGATATCTCAATGCTTCTATTAAACCTGAGTCCCTTCCTTTAGCATGAGATGTGATATCCAACTCCTTCCCATTCCAATCCTGAGACCCTTCCTATAGCATGAGATGTGATATTTCAAAGCTTCTAATACCAAACCTGGGACCCGTCCTATAACATGAGATATGATATCCACATCCTTCCCCTTCCAAACCTGAGACCCTTCCTTTAGCATGGGATGTGATATCCAAATCCTTCCCATTCCAATCCTGAAACCCTTCCTATAGCATGAGATGTGATATCTCAATGTTTCTAATAAAAAACTTGAGACTCTTCCTATAGCAAGAGATGTGATATCCAAATCCTTCCCATTCCAATCCTGAGACCCTTCCTATAACATGAGATGTGATATCTCAATGCCTCTAATACCAAACCTGAGATTCTTCCTATAACATGAGATGTGATATCTCAATGCTTCTAATACCAAACCTGAGACCCTCCCTTTAGCATGAGATGTGATATCCGACTCCTTCCCATTCCAATCCTGAGACCCTTCTGATAGCATGAGATGTGATATCTCAATGCCTCTAATACCAAACCAGAGATTCTTCCTATAACATGAGATGTGATATCTCAATGCTTCTAATACCAAACCTGAGACCCTCCCTTTAGCATGAGATGTGATATCCGACTCCTTCCCATTCCAATCCTGAGACCCTTCTGATAGCATGAGATGTGATATCTCAATGCTTCTAACACCAAACCTGAGACCCTTCCTATAACATAAGATGGCATATCCAACTCCTTCCCATTCCAATCCTGAGACCCTTCCGATAGCAGAGATGTGATATCTCAATGCTTATACCAAACCTGAGACCCTTCCTGTGGCATGAGATGTCATATCCAACTCCTTCCCATTCCAATCCTGAGACCCTTCCTATAGCATGATATGTGATATCACAATTTTTCTAATACCAAACCTGAGATTCTTCCTATAACATGAGATGTGTATCCAACTCCTTCCCATTCCAAAACCTGAGACCCTTCCTATAGCATGAGATGTGATATCTTAATGCTTCTAAAACCAAACCTGAGAACCATCCAATAACATATGTGAAATCCAAATCCTTCCCTTTCCAAACCTGAGACCCTTCCGATAGCATTAGATGTGATATCTCAATGCTTCTAAAACCAAACATGAGAACCATCCTATAACATGAGATGTGAAATCCAAATCCTTCCCTTTCCAAACCTGAGACCCTTCCTATAGCTTGAGATGTGATATCAAACTCCTTCCCATTCCAATCCTGTGATAGCTTGAGATGTGATATCCAACTCCTTCCCATTCCAATCCTGAGACCCTTCCTATACCATGAGATGTGATATCTCAATACTTCTAATACCAAACCTGAGACCCGTCCTAAAACATGAGATGTGAGATCCAAATCCTTCCCCTTCCAAACCTGAGAACCTTCCTATAGCTTGAGTTGTGATATCAAACTCCTTCCCATTCCAATCCTGAGATAGCTTGAGATGTGATATCCAACTCCTTCCCATTCCTATCCTGAGACCCTTCCGATAGCAGAGATGTGATATCTCAATGCTTGTACCAAACCTGAGACCCTTCCTATGGCATGAGATGTGATATCCAACTCCTTCCCATTCCAATCCTGAGACCCTTCCTATAGCATGAGATGTGATATCTCAATGCTTCCATCAAACCTGAGTCCCTTCCTTTAGCATGAGATGTGATATCCAACTCCTTCCCATTCCAATCCTGAGACCCTTCCTATAGCATGAGATGTGATATCTCAAAGCTTCTAATACCAAACCTGGGACCCGTCCTATAACATGAGATATGATATCCAAATCCTTCCCCTTCCAAACCTGAGACCCTTCATTTTGCATGAGATGTGATATCCAAATCCTTCCCATTCCAATCCTGAAACCCTTCCTATAGCATGAGATGTGATATCTCAATGTTTCTAATAAAAAACCTGAGACCCTTCCTATAGCAAGAGATGTGATATCCAAATCCTTCCCATTCCAATCCTGAGACCCTTCCTATAACATGAGATGTGATATCCAACTCCTTCCCATTCCAACCTGAGAACCTTCCTATAGCATGAGAAGGGATATCCAACTCCTTCCCATTCCAATCCTGAGACCTTCCTATAGCATGAGATGTGATATCTCAAAGCTTCTAATACCAAACCTGCGACCCGTCCTATAACATGAGATATGATATCCAAATCCTTCCCCTTCCAAACCTGAGACCCTTCCTTTAGCATGAGATGTGATATACAAATCCTTCCCATTCCAATCCTGAAACCCTTCCTATAGCATGAGATGTGATATCTCAATGTTTCTAATAAAAAAACTGAGACCCTTCCTATAGCAAGAGATGTGACATCCAAATCCTTCCCATTCCAATCCTGAGATCCTTCCTATTGGATGAGATGTGATATCCAACTCCTTCCCATTCCAATACTGAGACCCTTCCTATACCATGAGATGTGATATCTCAATGCTTCTACCAAAACTGAGACCCTTCCTTTAGCATGAGATGTGATATCCAACTCCTTCCCATTCCAATCCTGAGACCCTTCCTATAGCATGAGATGTGATATCTCAATGCCTCTAATACCAAACCTGAGATTCTTCCTATAACATGAGATTTGATATCTCAATGCTTCTAATACCAAACCTGAGACCCTCCCTTTAGCATGAGATGTGATATCCGACTCCTTCCCATACCAATCCTGAGACCCTTCTGATAGCATGAGATGTGATATCTCAATGCCTCTAATACCAAACCTGAGTTTCTTCCTATAACATGAGATGTGATATCTCAATGCTTCTAATACCAAACCTGAGACCCTCCCTTTAGCATGAGATGTGATATCCGACTCCTTCCCATTCCAATCCTGAGACCCTTCCGATAGCAGAGATGTGATATCTCAATGCTTATACCAAACCTGAGACCCTTCCTGTGGCATGAGATGTCATATACAACTCCTTCCCATTGAAATCCTGAGACCCTTCCTATAGCATGAGATGTGATATCCAACTCCTTCCCATTCCAATCCTGAGACCCTTCCTATAGCATGAGATTTGATATCTCAATGCTTCTAACACCAAACCTGAGATCCTTCCGATAGCATGAGATGTGATATCTCAATGCTTCTAATACCAAAACTGAGATCATTCCTATAACACGAGATGTAATATCCAAATCCTTCCCCTTCCAAACCTGAGACCCTCCCTTTAGCATGAGATGTGATATCCAACTCCTTCCCATTCCAATCCTGAGATCCTTCTGATAGCATGAGATGTGATATCTCAATGCCTCTAATATCAAACCTGAGATCCTACCTCTAACATGAAATGTGATATCCAACTCCTTCCCCTTCCAAACCTGAGAGCCTTCCTATAGCATGAGATGTGATATCCAAGTCCTTCCCATTCCAATCCTGAGACCCTTCCTATAGCATGAGATGTGATATCTCAATGCTTCTAATATCAAACTTGAGACCCTCCCTATAGCATGAGATGTGATACCCAAGTCCTTCCCATTCCAATCCTGAGACTCTTCCTACAGCATGCGATGTGATGTCTCAATGCTTCTAATACCAAACATGAGACTCTTCCTATAACATGAGATGGGATATCCAACTCCTTCCCATTCCAATCCTGAGACCCTTCCGATAGCAGAGATGTGATATCTCAATGCTTATACCAAACCTAAGACCCTTCCTATGGCATGAGATGTCATATACAACTCCTTCCCATTCCAATCCTGAGACCCTTCCTATAGCATGAGATGTGATATCTCAATGCTTATACCAAACCTGAGACCCTTCCTATAGCATGAGATGTGATATCCAACTCCTTCCCATTCCAATCCTGAGACCCTTCCTATAGCATGAGATGTGATGTCTCAATGCTTCTAATACCAAACCTGAGATCCTTCCTATAACATGAGATGTGATATCCAACACCTTCGCATTCCAATCCCGAGACCCTTCCTATAGCATGAGATGTGATATCTCAATGCTTATACCAAACCTGAGACCCTTCCTATAGCATGAGATGTGATATCCAACTCCTTCCCATTCCAATCCTGAGACTCTTCCTATAGCATGAGATGTGATATCTCAATGCCTCTAATACCAAACCTGAGATCCTTCCTCTAACATGAAATGTGATATCCAACTCCTTCCCTTTCCAAACCTGAGAGCCTACCTATAGCATGAGATGTGATATCCAAGTCCTTCCCATTCCAATCCTTAGACCCTTCCTACAGCATGCAATATGATATCTCAATGATTCTAATAACAAACCTGAGACCCGTCCTATAACATGAGATGGGATATCCAACTCCTTCCCATTCCAATCCTGAGACACTTCTGATAGCATAGATGTGATATCTCAATGCTTATACCAAACCTGAGACCCTTCCTATAACATGAGATGTGATATCCAACTCCTTCCCGGTCCAAACCTGAGACCCTTCCTATAGCATATGTGATATCCAACTCCTTCCCATTCCAAACATGAGACCCTTCCTATAGCAAGAGTGTAATATCCAACTCCTTCCCATTCCAATCCTGAGACCATTCCTATAGCATGAGATGTGATATCTCAATGCTTCTAATACCAAACCTGAGATCCTTCCTATGACATGAGATGTGATATCCAATTCCTCCCCATTCCAAACCTGAGAACCTTCCTACAGCATGCGATGTGATATCTCAATGCTTCTAATACCAAACCCGAGACCAGTCCTATAGCATGAGATGTGATATCCAACTTCTTCCCATTCCAATCCTGAGACCCTTCCTATAACATGAGATGTGATGTCTCAATGCTTCTAATACCAAACCTGAGACCCTTCCTATAACATGAGATGTGATATCCAACTCCTTCCCGGTCCAAACCTGAGACCCTTCCTATAGCATATGTGATATCCAACTCCTTCCCATTCCAAACATGAGACCCTTCCTATAGCAAGAGTGTAATATCCAACTCCTTCCCATTCCAATCCTGAGACCATTCCTATAGCATGAGATGTGATATCTCAATGCTTCTAATACCAAACCTGAGATCCTTCCTATGACATGAGATGTGATATCCAATTCCTCCCCATTCCAAACCTGAGAACCTTCCTACAGCATGCGATGTGATATCTCAATGCTTCTAATACCAAACCCGAGACCAGTCCTATAGCATGAGATGTGATATCCAACTCCTTCCCATTCCAATCCTGAGACCCTTCCTATAGCATGAGATGTGATATCTCAATGCTTATACCAAACCTGAGACCCTTCCTATAGCTTGAGATGTGATATCCAACTCCTTCCCATTCCAATCCTGAGACCCTTCCTATAGCATGAGATGTGATATCTCAAGACCAAACCTGAGACCCTTCCTATAGCTTGAGATGTGATATCCAACTCCTTCCCATTCCAATCCTGAGACCCTTCCTATAGCATGAGATGTGATATCTCAAGGCCTCTAATACCAAACCTGAGATCCTTCCTCTAACATGAAATGTGATATCCAACTCCTTCCCCTTCCAAACCTGAGAGCCTTCCTATAACATGAAATGTGATATCCAATTCCTTCCCATTCCAACCTGAGACCCTTCCTATAGCATGGGATGGGATATCCATCTCCTTCCAAATCCAATACTGATACCCTTCCGATAGCATGAGATGTGATATCCCAATGCTTCTACCAAACCTGAGACCCATACTATGGCATGAAATGTGATATCAAACTCCTTCCCATTCCAATCCTGAGACCCTACCTATAGCTTGAGATGTGATATCCAACTCCTTCCCATTCCAATTCTGAGACCCTTCCTATACCATGAGACTTGATATCTCAATGCTTCTAATACCAAACCTGAGACCCGTCCTATAACATGAGATGTGATATCGAAATCCTTCCCCTTCCAAACCTTAGACCCTTCCTTTATCATGAGATGTGATATCCAATTCCTTCCCATTCCAATCCTGAGACCCTTCCGATATCATGAGATTTGTTATCTCAATGCTTCTAATATCAAACTTGAGACCCTCCCTATAACATGAGATGTGACATCCAAGTCCTCCCCATTCCAATCCTGAGACCCTTCCTATAGCATGAGATGTGATATCTCAATGCTTCTAATACCAAACCTGAGACTCTTCCTATAACATGATTTGGGATATCCAACTCCTTCCCATTCCAATCCTGAGACCCTTCCGATAGCAGAGATGTGATATCTCAATGCTTATACCAAACCTGAGACCCTTCCTATGGCCTGAGATGTCATATGCAACTCCTTCCCATTCCAATCCTGAGACCCTTCCTATAGCATTACATGTGATATCTCAATGCTTATACCAAATCTGAGACCCTTCCTATAGCATGAGATGTGATATCCAACTTCTTCCCATTCCAATCCTGAGACCCTTCCTATAGCATGAGATGTGATGTCTCAATTCTTCTAATACCAAACCTGAGATCCTTCCTATAACATGAGATGTGATATCCAACTCCTTCCCATTCCAATCCTGAGACCCTTATGATAGCATGAGATGTGATATCTCAATGCCTCTAATACCAAACCTGAGACACTTCTGATAGCATGAGATGTGATATCTCAATGCTTCTAATACCAAACCTGAGATCCTTCCTATAACATGAGATGTGATTTCCAAATCCTTCCACTTCCAAACCTGAGACCCTCCCTTTAGCATGAGATGTGATATCCAACTCCTTCCCATTCCAATCCTGAGACCCTTCTGATAGCATGAGATGTGATATTTCAATGCCTCTAATACCAAACCTGAGATCCTACCTCTAACATGAAATGTGATATCCATCTCCTTCCCTTTCCAAACCTGAGACCCTGCCTATAGCATGAGATGTGATATCCAGGTCCTTCCCATTCCAATCCTGAGACCCTTCCTATAGCATGTGATGTGATATCTCAATGCTTATACCAAATCTGAGACCCTTCCTATAGCATGTGATGTGATATCCAGCTCCTTCCCATTCCAATCCTGAGACCCTTCCTATAGCATGAGATGTGATGTCTCAATGCTTCTAATACCAAACCTGAGATCCTTCCTATAACATGAGATGTGATATCCAACTCCTTCCCATTCCAATCCTGAGACCCTTATGATAGCATGAGATGTGATATCTCAATGCCTCTAATACCAAACCTGAGATACTTCCGATAGCATGAGATGTGATATCTCAATGCTTCTAATACCAAACCTGAGATCCTTCCTATAACATGAGATGTGATTTCCAAATCCTTCCCCTTCCAAACCTGAGACCCTCCCTTTAGCATGAGATGTGATATCCAACTCCTTCCCATTCCTATCCTGAGACCCATCTGATAGCATGAGATGTGATATTTCAATGCCTCTAATACCAAACCTGAGATCCTACCTCTAACATGAAATGTGATATCCATCTCCTTCCCTTTCCAAACCTGAGACCCTGCCTATAGCATGAGATGTGATATCCAAGTCCTTTCCATTCCAATCCTGAGACCCTTCCTATAGCATGTGATGTGATATCTCAATGCTTATACAAAACCTGAGACCCTTCCTATGGCATGAGATGTCATATACAACTCCTTCCCATTCCAATCCTGAGACCCTTCCTATAGCATGAGATGTGATATCTCAATGCTTATACCAAACCTGAGACCCTTCCTATAGCATGAGATGTGATATCCAACTTCTTCCCATTCCAATCCTGAGACCCTTCCTTAACAAGAGATGTGATGTCGCAATGCTTCTAATACCAAACCTGAGATCTTTCCTATAACATGAGATGTGATATCCAACTCCTTCCCATTCCAATCCTGAGACCCTTCCTATAGCATGAGATGTGATATCACAATGCTTATACCAAACCTGAGACCGTTCCTATAGCTTGAGATGTGATATCCAACTCCTTCCCATTCCAATCCTGAGACCCTTCCTATAGCATGAGATGTGATATCTCAAGGCCTCTAATACCAAACCTGAGATCGTTCCTCTAACATGAAATGTGATATCCAACTCCTTCCCCTTCCAAACCTGAGAGCCTTCCTATAACATGAGATGTGACATCCAAGTCCTCCCCATTCCAATCCTGAGACCCTTCCTATAGCATGAGATGTGATATCTCAATGCTTCTAATACCAAACCTGAGACCCTTCCTATAACATGATTTGGGATATCCAACTCCTTCCCATTCCAATCATGAGGCCCTTCCTATAGCATGAGATGTGATATCTCAATGCTTCTACCAAACCTGAGACCCTTCCTATTGCATGAGATGTGATATCCAACTCCTTCCCATTCCAATCCTGTGACCCTTCCTATAGCATGAGATGTGATATCTCAATGCTCTTAATACCAAACCTGCGATCATTCCTATAACATGAGAACTGATATCCAACTCCTTCCCATTCCAATCCTGAGCCCCTTCCATGAGATGTGCTATCTCAATGCTTCTAATACAAAAGTTGGACCGTTCCTATAGCATGAGATGTGATATCCAACTCCTTCCCATTCCAATCCTGCGTCCCTTCATTTAGCATGGGTTTTGATATCTCAGTGCTTCTAATACCAAACCTGAGACCCTTCCTATAACATGAGATGTTATATCCAACTCCTTCCGATTCCAATCCTGAGACCCTTCCTATACCATAATATGAGATATCTCAATGTTTCTAATACCAAACCTGAGACCCTTCCTATTGCAAGAGATGTGATATCCAAATCCTTCCCATTCCAAACCTGAGACCCTTCGTATAGCATGAGATGTGATATCCAACTTCTTTCCATTCCAATCCTGCGTCTCTTCATATAGCATGAGATTTGATATCTCAGTGCTTCTAATACAAAACCTGAGACCCTTCCTATAACATGAGATGTGATATCCAACTCCTTCCGATTCCAATCCTGAGACCCTTCCTATACCATGAGATGTGATATCTCAATGTTTCTAATACTAGACCTGAGACCCTTCCTATTGAAAGAGATGTGATATCCAAATCCTTCCCATTCCAAACCTGAGACCCTCCTATAACATGAGATGTGATATCCAACTCCTTCCGATTCCAATCCTGAGACCCTTCCTATACCATGAGATGTGATATCTCAATGTTTCTAGTACCAGACCTGAGACCCTTCCTATTGCATGAGATGTGATATCCAACTCCTTCCCAATCCAATCCTGAGACCCTTCTGATAGCATTAGATGTGATATCTCAATGCTTCTAATATCAAACCTGAGACCCTCCCTATAGCATGAGATGTGATATCCAACTCCTTCCCATTCCAATACTGAGACCCTTCCGATAGCATGAGATGTGATATCCAACTCCTTCGAATTCCAACCTGTGACCCTTCCTACAGCATGAGATGGGATATCCAACTCACTCCCAATCCAATCCTGAGACCCTTCCTATAGCATGAGATGTGATATCCAAATCCTTCCCCTTCCAAACCTGAGACCCTTCCTTTAGCATGAGATGTGATATCCAACTCCTTCCCATTCCAATCCTGAGACCCTTCCTATAGCATGAGATGTGATATCCCAATGCTTCTACCTAACCTGAGACCCTTCCTATAGCATGAGATGTGATATCCAACTCGTTCCCATTCCAATCCTGAGACCCTTCCTATAGCATGAGATGTGATATCCTAATGCTTCTACCAAACCTGAGACCCTTACTTTAGCATGAGATGTGATATCCAACTCCTTCCCATTCCAATCCTGAGACCCTTCCTATAGCATGAGATGTGATATCTCAATGCTATTAATACCAAACCTGAGATCCTTCCTATAACATGAGATGTGATATCCAACTCCTTCCCAATCCAATCCTGAGACCCTTCCGATAGCATGAGATGTGATATCTCAATGCTTCTAATATCAAACCTGAGACCCTCCCATTAGCATGAGATGTGATATCCAACTCCTTCCCATTCCAAACCTGAGACCCTTCCTATAGCATGAGATGTGATATCTCAATGCTTGTAATACAAAACTTGAGACCCTTCCTATAGCATGAGATGTGATATCCAACTCCTTCCCATTCCTATCCTGAGACCCTTCTGATAGCATGAGATGTGATATCTCAATGCTTCTAATACCAAACCTGAGACCCTCACTATAGCGTGAGATGTGATATCAAAGTCCTTCCCATTCCAATCCTGATACCCTTCCTATAACATGAGATGTGATATCCAACTCCTTCCAATTCCAACCTGTGACCCTTCCTATATCATGAGATGGGATATCCAACTCCTTCCCAATCCAATCCTGAAACCCTTCCGATAGCATGAGATGTGATATCTTAATGCTTCTAGCAAACCTGAGACCTTCCCATGGCATGAGATGTGATATCAAACTCCTTCCCATTCCAATCCTGAGACCCGTCCTATACCATGAGATGTTATATCTCAATGCTTCTAATACCAAACATGAGACTGGCCCTCATTACGACCCTGGCGGAAATCGACCGACCGGACCGCCATAGCGTAAATAGCGTTTCCGCCATTGCACGACGGAGCAAAGTGCGGCCCATTCCGACCCATCGGGCACGAGCACCACGCCATGGCGGAAGTGCAAAGTCCGCGATGGAGGAAATGACCCCAAAACGGCCCACACCGCCGCCGTACGGCGCCCTAGGTGCAATTCCGCCACCCATCTTAGCGGTCACCGTAATGAGCGGCAACCGGAAAGTACGGTGACCGGAAATATACGGAAACGGAAGTAAAAACATGGTCCCGGAACGGGAAACATCACGCCGTACACCTATAAAAACACTATTTCCACACAACCATTAAAAACACTACCCTGAGACACATCCCAACCCGTTAGCCACCCTAGTGAAACCAAGAATAATGGGAAAAGTAGCGAAGAAAGCGTGCGACCGCAAGCGGCAGGTCCACTTCTCCCGTGAGGAACTCACCGTGCTCACAGAGACCCTCCAGGATAATGCTGCCGTCGTCTTCTCCACGCAAATGACCAGGACGGCACTTGCGAACAAGAAGGCCATATGGGCCCTGGTGGCACAGCGTGTAAGTGCGGTGGGGACCGCACCCCGCAACCCACAGCAATGCAGAAAGCGATGGGACGACCTGCGGATCCGCGTCCGTAGCATACTTTCTGCCAACCGCAACATTGCCACAGCTACCGGTGGGGGATCGGAATCACCCATCAAGTTGACCCCCTGGGAAGAAATCTGTGCCTCCACCATTGGAATGGAGAGTATAGAGGGAGTCGGAGGGATGGAGAAAGGAGTGCAGACAACCGAAGAATCAGGTAGGTGCCCCAAATAAAACAATGCCAAAACCACAATGTCCAATCATGTGAAGTACCACGTGTCCACATAGTGCAACAGTAACACATGTCCAGGAGAACGGCCACATGCATAGGCCTGATAGCACACTTTAAAAGTCACATTAAATACATAAATAATTAAAAATCCTAAAAACACCCTCTACACGTGCAGCAGGCACACCCTAACTGCAGGCTGCAAAACAACTGCACCCTCACTCCACACACAAATGAAACCACCTCCAAGGCCCCAACCCAAATCACCCTCAGGTACCACCCCAATGCATGTGATACATTGCCATTCCGATTTCCACAGACCCATTTATAACGCTCGCCCTCCTTTACTCCACCACAGGGTCCGATTCAAACGACGAGCTCCAGGACACCCCTACCAGCACACCTGCAAAGAGGGCCAAGACCAACGGCCAAAGACCCTCCACCTCAGCTGCACGCATCAAGACACGGCAGCAGCACAAATCGAGTGGCAGCAAACAGGAGGGAACTCCAACAGGCACCCCAGCAGCCAGCATGCCCACAACAGCACCACCACAGGTCCCCCCAATGGATGCCACAGTAGGCACTGCTTCTGGTGGCAGCAGCACCATAGGTGACACTGCATTAATGGCAGCATGCTCCGACACAGAAAACGGGGATGTCGAAGTTAGATCCATCCATGACCTGTCTCAATCCCCCTGTCTGTTTCATCCCGTACACCATGAGGATACCACGCAGGGGCACCCACAAGACGACGACTGGCCATCCCCCACAAGCCCTGTGGCAAGGCAACATCAGGTGACCAGCCCCTCTGTGACACCACCGCAAATGGCCATGGCACAGCAGAGGCAACAGTCCCTCGACCAGGTGATCGTGCAACAGCAGCAACTGGCCACGCTCCTCAAGGACCATGCTGATGAATGTGGGGGTACTAAGGCAGCCATAGAAACATCAACTGAGACACTTAGGGCAGAAATGGAGAGAAGCACAGAGACACTAAGGGCACAAATGGAGAGAAGCACCGAGAGCCTGAGGGGGGAACTGCATGCGACGTCCAAAGACGTATGTGCTGAACTTGCCGCTGTGCGCCGTGTGCTCACTGAGCTCTCACAAACCCTTAGGGACATGCATGGACGTGAGCAGGCAGAGACATCATTCGTTGCAAGTTCCGTCCAGGGCAGCCCCCAACGTAGATCTGGGAGGAACCTGCACTCCACAGGCAGGGGTGCCCCTGATACCCGGAGAGGGGGCTTGCAATAGCGACTGCCCACTGACAATGAGCATCTTTGGACACTGGTGTTCGGGGGGGAGGTAGGAGGGTGGAGGGGGTGTGTTGGGCTCACTTGGGTGGCGGGTCGATAGGGTGTTTAACATGATATCACATATGCCATAAACAATGCACGATCATCCAATGAGATGCGTGGACATTGATCTTTGTGTACGAGGCCATTATAGGCGTACAGTCCATATTGTGCATGTTCCAGACACACACAGTGCCACAAGTCCCGTGTCCATGTATCAGCCACCAGGCGTGAGTGCTAGAAGCATGCATCTATGATATGCTGACGAATGTCACGGCCCTCCTGTGCCTCACAGACTCCTTGAGGTGCTGCCACATCCCCACCCTCATCATGACCATCTTCAGGTGCTTGCAGTTCTGCGTCAGGGGGCATGGGCACATTTCTACGTACGCACATGTTGTGTAGCATGACACATGCCATGACCATCTTTGCAACCTTCTCATGGCGGTACAGGAGTGCCCCGCCAGACCTGCTGAGGCAGCGGAAACGAGTCTTCAGTAGGCCGAATGCCTGTTCTATGACTACACGGGTACGTGAGTGGGCATGGTTGTAGTCCTCCTCATGCTGGTCCCGTGGGTTGCGGACTGGTGTAAGGAGCCATCTCTTCAGTGGATACCCGGCATCACCTGTATGTGGACAATGAAGGTATTTTGAGGAATGCCATTGCTACGTACGCACCCCCCCCTTCCTGCCAGGTCATTGCCGCATCACATACCCCACACTATCATGCTTGAAATGAGACTCACCGAGTAGCCAGGATCTGTTCCCTGCGTGTCGCTCCATGTAGCGTGGTATTGTAGAGTTCCTCAAGACCATAGAATCATGGGTTGATCCAGGGAATCGGGCACAACAATGTGTAATGATCCTGTTGGAGTCACACACCATTTGTACATTCAGAGAATGAAATTGTTTTCGGTTGCGGTACTGGGCCTCCATGGCATGTGGGACGACCAATTCCACATGGGTGCAGTCGATGGCACCAATGCAACCCGGTATGCCACCAAGTGCATGGAATCCCACTTTTGTGTTCGTAATTTCCTGCTCCGAGCGCGGTAGAGAGATGTAGTCGTCTGCGTGCTGCAGGAGGGCATCGAGCACTTGCAATAGTGTCCGTGAGAACAGTGGCTGTGAAATGCCATGCAACTGTCCGACTGTGTGCTGGTAGGTGCCTGTGGCCAGAAAGTGGAGTACAGACACCACCTTCAGTAGGGGTGGGATGGCGGTTGGGCTATCTATCATGCTGACAAGGTCAGCCTGTGTCATGTCCACAATGGCGGTTATGGTGTCCCGGTCCAAACAGTAGAGGGTGTGGATCTGCTCAACAGTGAGGTTGAACGGATGTGCTCGGAGGCGTGGAATTGCGGGCTGCCTGCGTGGTGGTAGTGGCTGTGCTGGCGGCCCTTGCTGGCCCTGCCTTGCCCTCCTCCTCCTCCTCCTCCTGCGTCTCCTCCGTGCGGCCGGTTGTAGTCGGTGTTCGTCTTCTTCTTGAAGTTGGAGTACTTGCAGTGCTATCAGGTCCCCCAGGGCCAACATGGCTAGTCCTGCCGGTAGCATTTCGGAGTGGGTGTGGTTGTGGGAGGGGGTTGGGTGTGCAATTTATGTGTTTCCAGGCTGTATGGCCTCCACCTGTGGTGATTCATTCCACCTGTGCAAGCTGCTCTCCCCTTTGGGCGAGCACGTCCCGCACACAACGCTGCAATTCGACGAATGGCATCTTGCCATTACAATCATGTATTTGTACCCGATGGCAGTGTAACATTGGTTGATATGTTCATTCTGCTTTGGTCCCATTGTTTCACATACTATCTTTGCAGTCGCGAACAGACTTGTGAAGGGTCAGTGGAACGTAGTACTCGAGTAACGGTGGACCCTCATGCAACACTGCACCGAGGTTCACCGACGGGCGGGGCGTCCCATTTGTGAGTGAAGGCAGTTGCCATTTTCACACACAGCCGCACTAGATGGATTAATTTGTGATTTCAAGCGGCCACAGATGCCTTTTCGACGTGATGTTGCAAATGAGGAATTCGAAGGACGGCGCTTTCGGTTTTCAGCTAGCGGCGAGGAGATGCCCACAGGTCTGACTGCAAATATAACGTTCTATTGTTCAATGTCCTTGGGACAGGGGCTATGGCGAGGATGCAATGATTGATATGAATAGTATGGGATGCGCAATAGCGAAGTGGGCGATAAGGCCGGACGTTCCCAATTACATGTTGCTTCACAACACTGGAATTACGGGCTGGGGCACAGTGGATTTTGCAGGCTGCATTACGCACAGACTCAATGGAAGTTTCACATGTCATGTGAGTATGGAAGCAGGCGTTAGTGATAGTGTTTTCACCTCGATATGGATAGTTATGATTCGCTAGTGGTTTTTGGTTGGTGATGATCCTTTGGAGTGGGCTAGCATGCATATGGCTGTGGATTTTGTGTGATCATTGAAGTGAGTAATTCAAATGTAGTTCTGATGGCCATACTATTCTTTTTCATTTCGTTTGGGTGACAGGTATCTCCTCCCCTTTTGCCACTGCCATCTGTATGCCACTCCTGCAGATGGATTTTACTCCCGACACCTGCTGCTTCGTGTTCATCAGTGGAGCAGCATTACGATCTTATGGGACAATCGGCAATGGGCCACATGCCGTTACGCAGTACTAGTGGCTAGGAGCGACATTTCGGCCTTTCAGCTGGACTAGTGCCTCCCTATTGGGACGGCCCTGCGGGTCGAGGCGCTTCCATGTTGCCTTTTCGTACGAGAATGTAGCCCCTGTGTGCCATGAGGGTACAGGGCGTCACACAAGAAGTAGCTGGTCATTTGTTGCGGATGCAGCCCACAATGGCGTAATGTATTTTGGAGTTCATGGCCTGATGGCTGTATGGGCTTGGTGAATTTGTTGTGCATTAAATTCCTATTCTGATATGAACCATGTAGCGTTCTTCTTTGCAGGTGATGTGTCATATTCCGATGTAGCGATGTATTGTGAGGAGATCTGCATTGGGTTCCAGCTTCGGAGTATAGTTGCGTGGTACTGTGCTGGGCGCGTTTGCCTACGAAGCCCAGTGAGGTCAGGGATGAGGGCTGCCAATGTGAATGTTTTGATGATGTGATGCTCAGGGGCGGGGGAATGGCTTTTGTGTAACAGATGCCGGTCAGCCAGTTGGATTGGTGGTATGATGTGATTATCAGAATATGGCTGGTCACAGGTGCCTGTGTTTGCGTGCGTTTCTTGGAGGGAGACTGAGGTCATGTCCATTTGTGTGGCTTCTGTATTCGTGCCATCTGTGCCCTGCAGCTCCCATTGGCCCCTCTTGAGATTCATTTGTTCGTTGGCAGGCATGGATGACTTGTACATTTCACTGGTTGCATTGTGTGGCTTCATTGCACCTACGGGGAGTTGTACAATGTGGCCAGGGAGCGGTGTACAGGCACTCAGTAGGGCCGTTTACGGTTGGTTCGCAATGCCGTACTTCTCACCATGGCGGAATGGTACTTTCCACCGTGCTTGATGGCGTTAAGTGCATGTCCGCTGGGGTCAGAATTCGCGTACCGTTGCGCCATGGTGGTAATTGCGGTTTGGCATGGCGTGCACGCGCGTACTTGGTGCAGTTTGCGTTGGCGTTCACTGCGGTGTCGCTAATGGCATCGTACTTTGCAGTGACGGGTCATAATCGCACCGAGCGCTATTCGATGGCGGTATTGCATTTCCGCCATCGTATTTCGATTTCCGCCAGGGTCGTAATGAGGGCCACTGTCCTATAACATGGGATATGATATCTCAATGCTTCTAATACCGAACCACAGACCTGTCCTATAACTTGAGATGTGATATCCAAATCCTTCCCCTTTGTTCTGACTTGAGTGTCGTGTAGACCGATGAGACCTCCGTCCCCAAGTGACGCACAGGGGAACAAAATAGAAACCCGCTGTGCGACCCTTGAGGCCACAGGTGAGAGATGTCTTCCCAGATCCACGGAGCCTCTGGAACACCGATGCTGCTGTCAAGAAGGAATGAGGTTAAGCACCAGGCAATCACAATACAGGCAGGTAAACAAAAGAATCTAAAGTGTCTTACCTATCTGGTGTAAGGGAGACCCAGGTAACCTAGTAGGGAGGTTCGAGGCTCAATAAGATACAGCGGTCCCTGGGGTGGTAGAACCGCAGGTAAGCGTGGATACTGGTAGGCCACCTGTAAGACAGGGCTTGACTTGGGCGTAGAAGTACAGCAAGGATTCCAGGGATGATCCACAGACAAGTCGAGATGCAGTCCAAAAATCCGGCAACAGGTAAACAGTTCCGAGCAAAGGTACAAAGGGGTGTCCAAGAGAGTCCAAGATAGAGTTCCGTGGTCGAGGTAGCAAGGAGCAAGTAGAAACGCCAAACAGGGTCCGAAGCCAGCTGAGAAGCAATGATCGTCCTGCCTCTCAGTACTTTATACTGTGTGTCCCTGGGTCATGTGACGTCTACCAAGATCACGTGAGGAACGCCACACTGTATCACGTGACCGACGTGATGACGTATCGCCGTCCCTTCTGCGATACATCCTCCAAGGCAGTTGCCAATGCAGGAAAGGTTGTAAGCGAGCCCGTACACCAAAGAAGGAACAGTGTTTTCGGTTCTGGGGTTTCACCGAATCCCTTGAGCCTCGAAGCTGGGGTGGAGGTGTTTGGGGAAGGTGAGCAGTGTTCTGATGTGGGGAGGCCTGATGTGCTAAGGATCGCCTAACATAGCCCCTCCCCAACGGCCCACGACCCCGTGGGCAGGATGGATGGTCTAAATGGAAACGGGCTACCAAGCGAGGGGCATTCAGGTCAGAGGTGGAAACCCATGAACGTTCCTCCGGGCCGTAACCCTTCCAATCTACCAGGTACTGGATCCCTCCCCTAAACCACCTGGAGCCCAAAATGGCCGACACTTCGAAAACATCAGGATGTCGTCCAAATACACAACCATGTACACATCCAGAATATCCCTGAAAATGTCATTCATGAATCGTTGGAACGTGGCCGGGGCGTTACATAAGCCAAAGGGCATGACAAGATATTCGTACAAGCCGTAACGAGTACAGAAAGCAGTTTTCCACTCGTCTCCCTCGCGAACGCGTACCAAATTGTATGCGCCGCGTAGATCAAGTTTGGTAAAAATGGAAGCATGTGTTAAATGATCTAAGAGTGGAGTGATTAACGGGATGGGATATCTATCCTTCTTGGTGATCGCGTTAAGACGCCGATAATCCACACAAGGACGTAAATCCCCCTCCTTCTTGGGTACAAAAAAGATAGGACTTGCCGCTGGTGAAGTGGAGGGGCGGATGTGTCCTAAACGCAGGGCGTTCTGTACATATTCTTTTAACACCAGTTCCTCCGAAGGAGACAAAGAGTAGATCCTGCCCGAAGGAACAGTGGAATCAGGAAGCAATTCGATTGGGCAGTCATAAGTTCTATGTGGAGGAAGTACCTCAGACGAGCCTCGATCGAAAACTGATTCGAAAGCCAGATATTCTGGCGGAATCCCAGACACCAACCCCCCAACAGTATGGGACTGTATGACTTCTGGATCGTCAACCGTCAGTGTGAGTTGTGCTAGGGCTCCCAAGACCCGAGAGGGTGTGTCAGGGGCTTGATGGATCGGGAGACAATAATTCTGACAAATATCGGACTCAAAGAGTACAGTGCCTGCTTGCCAATTGATCAATGGATTATGTTCACGTAACCAGGGAATCCCTAGTATGATACCGAATTGAGGTGCGGTGATCAAATCAAAACTTAAGGTTTCTGTGTGTATGTCCTGTATGTTCAACAAGAGGGGTGTCCAAGAGAGTCCAAGATAGAGTTCCGTGGTCGAGGTAGCAAGGAGCAAGTAGAAACGCCAAACAGGGTCCGAAGCCAGCTGAGAAGCAATGATCGTCCTGCCTCTCAGTACTTTATACTGTGTGTCCCTGGGTCATGTGACGTCTACCAAGATCACGTGAGGAACACCACACTGTATCACGTGACCGACGTGATGACGTATCGCCGTCCCTTCTGCGATACATCCTCCAAGGCAGTTGCCAATGCAGGAAAGGTTGTAAGCGAGCCCGTACACCAAAGAAGGAACGGTGTTTTCGGTTCTGGGGTTTCACCGAATCCCTTGAGCCTCGAAGCTGGGGTGGAGGTGTTTGGGGAAGGTGAGCAGTGTTCTGATGTGGGGAGGCCTGATGTGCTAAGGATCGCCTAACACCCTTCCAAACCTGAGACCCTTCCTTTAGCATGAGATGTGATATCCAACTCCTTCCCATTACAATCCTGATGCCCTTCCTATAACATGAGATGTGATATCCAACTCTTCCCATCCAATCCTGAGACCCTTCCTATAACATGAGATGCGATATCCAACTCCTTCCCAATCCAATCCTGAGACCCTTCCGATAGCATGAGATGTGATATCTCAATGGTTCTAATACCAAACCTGAGACCCTCCCTATAGCGTGAGATGTGATATCAAAGTCCTTCCCATTACAATCCTGATACCCTTCCTATAACATGAGATGTGATATCCAACTCCTTCCAATTCCAACCTGTGACCCTTCCTATAGCATGAGATGTGATATCTTAATGCTTCTAGCAAACCTGAGACCTTCCCATGGCATGAGATGTGATATCAAACTCCTTCCCATTCCAATCCTGAGACCCTTCCTATAGCATGAGATGTGATATCCAACTCCTTCCCATTCCAATCCTGAGACCCATCATATACTATAAGATGTTAT
Organism: Ambystoma mexicanum; assembly: GCF_040938575.1. NCBI lineage: Eukaryota > Metazoa > Chordata > Amphibia > Caudata > Ambystomatidae > Ambystoma > Ambystoma mexicanum. The sequence continues at coordinate 349,112,589 of NC_090936.1, forward strand.
ATCTCAATGCTTCTAATACCAAACCTGAGACTGTCCTATAACATGAGATGTGATATCTCAATGCTTCTAATAGCAAACCTGACACCCTTCCTATAACATGAGATGTGATATCCAAGTCCTTCCCATTCCAATCTTGAGACCCTTCCTATAACATGAGATGTGATATCCAACTCCTTCCCAATCCAATCCTGAGACCCTTCCGATAGCATGAGATATGATATCTCAATGCTTCTAATACCAAACCACAGACCCGTCCTATAATTTCAGATGTGATATCCAAATCCTTCCCCTTCCAAACCTGAGACCCTTCCTTTATCATGAGATGTGATATCCAGCTCCTTCCCATTCCAATCCTGAGACCCTTCCTATAGCATGAGATGTGATATCCCAATGCTTCTACCAAACCTGAGACCCTTCCTATAACATGAGATGTGATATCCAACTCCTTCCCAATCCAATCCTGAGACCCTTCCAATAGCATGAGATATGATATCTCAATGCTTCTAATACCAAACCACAGACCCGTCCTATAATTTCAGATGTGATATCCAAATCCTTCCCCTTCCAAACCTGAGACCCTTCCTTTATCATGAGATGTGATATCCAACTCCTTCCCAATCCAATCCTGAGACCCTTCCGATAGCATGCGATATGATATCTCAATGCTTCTAATATCAAACCTGAGACCTTCCCTTTGCATGAGATGTGATATCCAACTCCTTCCCATTCCAATCCTGAGACCCTTCCTATAACATGAGATGTGAAATCCAACTCCTTCCCAATCCAAACCTGAGACCCTTCCGATAGCATGAGATATGATATCTCAATGCTTCTAATAACAAACCTGAGACCCTTCCTATAACATGAGATGTGATATCCAAATCCTTCCCATTTCAATCCTGAGACCCTTCCTATGACATGAGATGTGATATCCAACTCCTTCCCAATCGAATCCTGAGACCCTTCCGATAGCATGAGATATGATATCTCAATGCTTCTAATACCAAACCACAGACCCGTCCTATAAATTGAGATGTGATATCCAAATCCTTCCCCTTCCAAACCTGAGACCCTTCCTTTAGCATGAGATGTGATATCCAACTCGTTCCCATTCCAATCCTGAGACCCTTCCTATACCATGAGATGTGATATCTCAATGTTTCTAGTACCAGACCTGAGACCCTTCCTATTGCAAGAGATGTGATATCCAAATCCTTCCCATTCCAAACCTGAGACCCTTCCTATTGCATGAGATGTGATATCCAACTCCTTCCCAATCCAATCCTGAGACCCTTCCGATAGCATTAGATGTGATATCTCAATGCTTTTAATATCAAACCTGAGACCCTCCCTATAGCATGGGATGTGATATCCAACTCCTTCCCATTCCAATCCTGAGACCCTTCCGATAGCATGAGATGTGATATCCAACTCCTTCGAATTCCAACCTGTGACCCTTCCTATAGCATGAGATGGGATATCCAACTCACTCCCAATCCAATCCTGAGACCCTTACAATAGCATTAGATGTGATATCTCAATGCTTCTAATATCAAACCTGTGACCCTTCCTATAGTATGAGATGGGATATCCAACTCCTTCCCAATCCAATCCTGAGACCCTTCCGATAGCATGAGATGTGATATCTTAATGCTTCTACCAAACCTGAGACCTTCCTATGGCATGAGATGTGATATCCAACTCCTTCCCATTCCAATCCTGAGACCCTTCCTATAGCATGAGATGTGATATCCAACTCCTTCCCATTCCAATCCTGAGACCCATCCTATACCATGAGATGTGATATCTCAATGCTTCTAATACCAAACCTGAGACTGTCCTATAACATGAGATGTGATATCTCAATCCTTCTAATAACAAACCTGACCCTTCCTATAACATGAGAGGTGATGTCCAAGTCCTTCCCATTCCAATCCTGAGACCCTTCCTATAGCATGAGATGTGATATCCAAATCCTTCCCCTTCCAAACCTGAGACCCTTCCTTTAGCATGAGATGTGATATCCAACTCCTTCCCATTCCAATCCTGAGACCCTTCCTATAGCATGAGATGTGATATCCCAATGCTTCTACCTAACCTGAGACCCTGCCTATAGCATGAGATGTGATATCCAACTCTTCCCATCCAATCCTGAGACCCATCCTATACCATGAGATGTTATATCTCAATGCTTCTAATACCAAACCTGAGACTGTCCTATAACATGAGATGTGATATCTCAATGCTTCTAATAACAAACCTGAGACACTTCCTATAACATGAGATGTGATGTCCAAGTCCTTCCCATTCCAATCCTGAGACCCTTCCTATAACATGAGATGATCCAACCCCTTCCCAATCCAATCCTGAGACCCTTCCGATAGCATGAGATCTGATATCTCAATGCTTCTAATAACAAACCTGAGACACTTCCCATAACATGAGATGTGATGTCCAAGTCCTTCCCATTCCAATCCTGAGACCCTTCCTATAACATGAGATGATCCAACCCCTTCCCAATCCAATACTGAGACCCTTCCGATAGCATGAGATGTGATATCTCAATGCTTCTAATACCAAACCTGAGACCCTCATTATAGCGTGAGATGTGATATCAAAGTCCTTCCCATTCCAATCCTGATGCCCTTCCTATAACATGAGATGTGATATCCAACTCTTCCCATCCAATCCTGAGACCCTTCCTATAACATGAGATGTGATATCCAACTCCTTCCCAATCCAATCCTGAGACCCTTCCGATAGCATGAGATGTGATATCTCAATGGTTCTAATACCAAACCTGAGACCCGCCCTATAGCGTGAGATGTGATATCAAAGTCCTTCCCATTCCAATCCTGATACCCTTCCTATAACATGAGATGTGATATCCAGCTCCTTCCAATTCCAACCTGTGACCCTTCCTATAGCATGAGATGTGATATCTCAATGGTTCTAATACCAAACCTGAGACCCTCCCTATAGCGTGAGATGTGATATCAAAGTCCTTCCCATTCCAATCCTGAGACCCTTCCTATAGCATGAGATGTGATATCCCAATGCTTCTACCAAACCTGAGACCCTTCCTATAGCATGAGATGTGATATCTAACTCCTTCCCATTCCAATCCTGAGACCCGTCCTATACCATGAGATGTTATATCTCAATGCTTCTAATACCAAACCTGATACTGTCCTATAACATGAGATGTGATATCTCAATGCTTCTAATAACAAACCTGAGACCCTTCCTATAACATGAGATGTGATGTCCAAGTCCTTCCCATTCCAATCCTCAGACCCTCCCTATAACATGAGATGTGATATCCAACTCCTTCCCAATCCAATCCTGAGACCCTTCCGATAGCATGAGATATGATATCTCAATGCCTCTAATACCAAACCACAGACCCGTCCTATAACTTGAGATGTGATATCCAAATCCTTCCCCTTCCAAACCTGAGACCTTTCCTTTAGCATGAGATGTGATATCCAACTCCTTCCCATTCCAATCATGAGACCCTTCCTATAGCATGAGATGTGATATCCCAATGCTTCTACCAAACCTGAGACCCTTCCCATAGCATGAAATGTGATATCCAACTCCTTCCCATCCAATCCTGAGACCCTTCCTATACATGAGATGTGATATCTAAATGCTATTAATACCAATCCTGAGACCCTCCCTATAGCATGAGATGTGATATCCAACTCCTTGCCATTCCAATCCTGAGACCCTTCCTATAGCATGAGATGATATCCAACTCCTTCCCATTCCAATCCTGAGACCCTTCCTATAGCATGAGATGTGATATCTCAATGCTTCTACCAAACCCGAGATCCTTCCTATAGCATGAGATGTGATATTCAACTCCTTCCCATTCCAATCCTGAGACCCTTCCGATAGGATGAGATTTATTATCTCACTCCTTCTAATACCAAACCTGAGTTCCTTCCTATAACATGAGATGTGATATCCAACTCCTTCCCATTCCAATCATGAGGCCCTTCCTATAGCATGAGATGTGATATCTCAATGCTTCTACCAAACCTGAGACCTTCCTATTGCATGAGATGTGATATCCAACTCCTTCCCATTCCAATCCTGTGACCCTTCCTATGGCATGAGATGTGATATCTCAATGCTCTTAATACCAAACCTGCGATCATTCCTATAACATGAGATGTGATATCCAACTCCTTCCCATTCCAATCCTGAGCCCCTTCCATGAGATGTGCTATCTCAATGCTTCTAATACCAAAGTTGAACCGTTCCTATAGCATGAGATGTGATATCCAACTCCTTCCCATTCCAATCCTGCGTCCCTCATTTAGCATGGGTTTTGATATCTCAGTGCTTCTAATACCAAACCTGAGACCCTTCCTATAACATGAGATGTTATATCCAACTCCTTCCGATTCCAATCCTGAGACCCTTCCTATACCATAATATGAGATATCTCAATATTTCTAATAGCAAACCTGAGACCCTTCCTATTGCAAGAGATGTGATATCCAAATCCTTCCCATTCCAAACCTGAGACCCTTCCTATAGCATGAGATGTGATATCCAACTTCTTTCCATTCCAATCCTGCGTCTCTTCATATAGCATGAGATTTGATATCTCAGTGCTTCTAATACAAAACCTGAGACCCTTCCTATAACATGAGATGTGATATCTAACTCCTTCCGATTCCAATCCTGAGACCCTTCCTATACCATGAGATGTGATATCTCAATGTTTCTAATACCAGACCTGAGACCCTTCCTATTGCAAGAGATGTGATATCCAAATCCTTCCCATTCCAAACCTGAGACCCTCCTATTGCATGAGATGTGATATCCAACTCCTTCCCAATCCAATCCTGAGACCCTTCCGCTAGCATTAGATGTGATATCTCAATGTTTCTAATACCAAACCTGAGACCCTTCCTATTGCAAGAGATGTGATATCCGAATCCTTCCTATTCCAAACCTGAGACCCTTCCTATAGCATTAGATGTGATATCCAACTTCTTCCCATTCCAATCCTGCGTCTCTTCATATAGCATGAGATTTGATATCTCAGTGCTTCTAATACAAAACCTGAGACCCTTCCTATAACATGAGATGTGATATCCAACTCCTTCCGATTCCAATCCTGAGACCCTTCCTATACCATGAGATGTGATATCTCAATGTTTCTAGTACCAGACCTGAGACCCTTCCTATTGCAAGAGATGTGATATCCAAATCCTTCCCATTCCAAACCTGAGACCCTTCCTATTGCATGAGATGTGATATCCAACTCCTTCCCAATCCAATCCTGAGACCCTTCCGATAGCATTAGATGTGATATCTCAATGCTTTTAATATCAAACCTGAGACCCTCCCTATAGCATGACATGTGATATCCAACTCCTTCCCATTCCAATCCTGAGACCCTTCCGATAGCATGAGATGTGATATCCAACTCCTTCGAATTCCAACCTGTGACCCTTCCTATAGCATGAGATGGGATATCCAACTCACTCCCAATCCAATCCTGAGACCCTTACAATAGCATTAGATGTGATATCTCAATGCTTCTAATATCAAACCTGTGACCCTTCCTATAGTATGAGATGGGATATCCAACTCCTTCCCAATCCAATCCTGAGACCCTTCCGATAGCATGAGATGTGATATCTTAATGCTTCTACCAAACCTGAGACCTTCCTATGGCATGAGATGTGATATCCAACTCCTTCCAATTCCAATCCTGAGACCCTTCCTATAGCATGAGATGTGATATCCAACTCCTTCCCATTCCAATCCTGAGACCCATCCTATACCATGAGATGTGATATCTCAATGCTTCTAATACCAAACCTGAAACTGTCCTATAACATGAGATGTGATATCTCAATCCTTCTAATAACAAACCTGACCCTTCCTATAACATGAGAGGTGATGTCCAAGTCTTTCCCATTCCAATCCTGAGACCCTTCCTATAGCATGAGATGTGATATCCAAATCCTTCCCCTTCCAAACCTGAGACCCTTCCTTTAGCATGAGATGTGATATCCAACTCCTTCCCATTCCAATCCTGAGACCCTTCCTATAGCATGAGATGTGATATCCCAATGCTTCTACCTAACCTGAGACCCTTCCTATAGCATGAGATGTGTTATCCAACTCTTCCCATCCAATCCTGAGACCCATCCTATACCATGAGATGTTATATCTCAATGCTTCTAATACCAAACCTGAGACTGTCCTATAACATGAGATGTGATATCTCAATGCTTCTAATAACAAACCTGAGACACTTCCTATAACATGAGATGTGATGTCCAAGTCCTTCCCATTCCAATCCTGAGACCCTTCCTATAACATGAGATGATCCAACCCCTTCCCAATCCAATCCTGAGACCCTTCCGATAGCATGAGATGTGATATCTCAATGCTTCTAATAACAAACCTGAGACACTTCCTATAACATGAGATGTGATGTCCAAGTCCTTCCCATTCCAATCCTGAGACCCTTCCTATAACATGAGATGATCCAACCCCTTCCCAATCCAATACTGAGACCCTTCCGATAGCATGAGATGTGATATCTCAATGCTTCTAATACCAAACCTGAGACCCTCATTATAGCGTGAGATGTGATATCAAAGTCCTTCCCATTCCAATCCTGATGCCCTTCCTATAACATGAGATGTGATATCAAACTCTTCCCATCCAATCCTGAGACCCTTCCTATAACATGAGATGTGATATCCAACTCCTTCCCAATCCAATCCTGAGACCCTTCCGATAGCATGAGATGTGATATCTCAATGGTTCTAATACCAAACCTGAGACCCGCCCTATAGCGTGAGATGTGATATCAAAGTCCTTCCCATTCCAATCCTGATACCCTTCCTATAACATGAGATGTGATATCCAACTCCTTCCAATTCCAACCTGTGACCCTTCCTATAGCATGAGATGTGATATCTCAATGGTTCTAATACCAAACCTGAGTCCCTCCCTATAGCGTGAGATGTGATATCAAAGTCCTTCCCATTCCAATCCTGAGACCCTTCCGATAGCATGAGATGTGATATCTTAATGCTTCTAGCAAACCTGAGACCTTCCCATGGCATGAGATGTGATATCAAACTCCTTCCCATTCCAATCCTGAGACCCTTCCTATAGCATGAGATGTGATATCCAACTCCTTCCCATTCCAATCCTGAGACCCGTCCTATACTATAAGATGTTATATCTCAATGCTTCTAATACCAAACCTGAGACTGTCCTATAACATGAGATGTGATATCTCAATGCTTCTAATAGCAAACCTGACACCCTTCCTATAACATGAGATGTGATATCCAAGTCCTTCCCATTCCAATCTTGAGACCCTTCCTATAACATGAGATGTGATATCCAACTCCTTCCCAATCCAATCCTGAGACCCTTCCGATAGCATGAGATATGATATCTCAATGCTTCTAATACCAAACCACAGACCCGTCCTATAATTTCAGATGTGATATCCAAATCCTTCCCCTTCCAAACCTGAGACCCTTCCTTTATCATGAGATGTGATATCCAACTCCTTCCCATTCCAATCCTGAGACCCTTCCTATAGCAAGAGATGTGATATCCCAATGCTTCTACCAAACCTGAGACCCTTCCTATAACATGAGATGTGATATCAAACTCCTTCCCAATCCAATGCTGAGACCCTTCCGATAGCATGAGATATGATATCTCAATGCTTCTAATATCAAACCTGAGACCTTCCCTTTGCATGAGATGTGATATCCAACTCCTTCCCATTCCAATCCTGAGACCCATCCAATAGCATGAGATGTGATATCCAACTCCTTCCAATTCCAACCTGTGACCCTTCCTATAGCATGAGATATGATATCCAACTCCTTCCCATTCCAATCCTGAGACCCTTCCTATAACATGAGATGTGATATCCCACTCCTTCCCAATCCAATCCTGAGACCCTTCCGATAGCATGAGATATGATATCGCAATGCTTCTAATAACAAACCTGAGACCCTTCCTATAACATGATATGTGATATCCAAATCCTTCCAATTTCAATCCTGAGACCCTTCCTATGACATGAGATGTGATATCCAACTCCTTCCCAATCGAATCCTGAGACCCTTCCGATAGCATGAGATATGATATCTCAATGCTTCTAATACCAAACCACAGACCCGTCCTATAAATTGAGATGTGATATCCAAATCCTTCCCCTTCCAAACCTGAGACCCTTCCTTTAGCATGAGATGTGATATCCAACTCGTTCCCATTCCAATCCTGAGACCCTTCCTATAGCATGAGATGTGATATCCTAATGCTTCTACCAAACCTGAGACCCTTACTTTAGCATGAGATGTGATATCCAACTCCTTCCCATTCCAATCCTGAGACCCTTCCTATAGCATGAGATGTGATATCTCAATGCTATTAATACCAAACCTGAGATCCTTCCTATAACATGAGATGTGATATCCAACTCCTTCCCAATCCAATCCTGAGACCCTTCCGATAGCATGAGATGTGATATCTCAATGCTTCTAATATCAAACCTGAGACCCTCCCATTAGCATGAGATGTGATATCCAACTCCTTCCCATTCCAAACCTGAGACCCTTCCTATAGCATGAGATGTGATATCTCAATGCATGTAATACAAAACTTGAGACCCTTCCTATAGCATGAGATGTGATATCCAACTCCTTCCCATTCCTATCCTGAGACCCTTCTGATAGCATGAGATGTGATATCTCAATGCTTCTAATACCAAACCTGAGACCCTCACTATAGCGTGAGATGTGATATCAAAGTCCTTCCCATTCCAATCCTGATACCCTTCCTATAACATGAGATGTGATATCCAACTCCTTCCAATTCCAACCTGTGACCCTTCCTATATCATGAGATGGGATATCCAACTCCTTCCCAATCCAATCCTGAAACCCTTCCGATAGCATGAGATGTGATATCTTAATGCTTCTAGCAAACCTGAGACCTTCCCATGGCATGAGATGTGATATCAAACTCCTTCCCATTCCAATCCTGAGACCCGTCCTATACCATGAGATGTTATATCTCAATGCTTCTAATACCAAACATGAGACTGGCCCTCATTACGACCCTGGCGGAAATCGACCGACCGGACCGCCATAGCGTAAATAGCGTTTCCGCCATTGCACGACGGAGCAAAGTGCGGCCCATTCCGACCCATCGGGCACGAGCACCACGCCATGGCGGAAGTGCAAAGTCCGCGATGGAGGAAATGACCCCAAAACGGCCCACACCGCCGCCGTACGGCGCCCTAGGTGCAATTCCGCCACCCATCTTAGCGGTCACCGTAATGAGCGGCAACCGGAAAGTACGGTGACCGGAAATATACGGAAACGGAAGTAAAAACATGGTCCCGGAACGGGAAACATCACGCCGTACACCTATAAAAACACTATTTCCACACAACCATTAAAAACACTACCCTGAGACACATCCCAACCCGTTAGCCACCCTAGTGAAACCAAGAATAATGGGAAAAGTAGCGAAGAAAGCGTGCGACCGCAAGCGGCAGGTCCACTTCTCCCGTGAGGAACTCACCGTGCTCACAGAGACCCTCCAGGAGAATGCTGCCGTCGTCTTCTCCACGCAAATGACCAGGACGGCACTTGCGAACAAGAAGGCCATATGGGCCCTGGTGGCACAGCGTGTAAGTGCGGTGGGGACCGCACCCCGCAACCCACAGCAATGCAGAAAGCGATGGGACGACCTGCGGATCCGCGTCCGTAGCATACTTTCTGCCAACCGCAACATTGCCACAGCTACCGGTGGGGGATCGGAATCACCCATCAAGTTGACCCCCTGGGAAGAAATCTGTGCCTCCACCATTGGAATGGAGAGTATAGAGGGAGTCGGAGGGATGGAGAAAGGAGTGCAGACAACCGAAGAATCAGGCAGGTGCCCCAAATAAAACAATGCCAAAACCACAATGTCCAATCATGTGAAGTACCACGTGTCCACATAGTGCAACAGTAACACATGTCCAGGAGAACGGCCACATGCATAGGCCTGATAGCACACTTTAAAAGTCACATTAAATACATAAATAATTAAAAATCCTAAAAACACCCTCTACACGTGCAGCAGGCACACCCTAACTGCAGGCTGCAAAACAACTGCACCCTCACTCCACACACAAATGAAACCACCTCCAAGGCCCCAACCCAAATCACCCTCAGGTACCACCCCAATGCATGTGATACATTGCCATTCCGATTTCCACAGACTCATTTATAACGCTCGCCCTCCTTTACTCCACCACAGGGTCCGATTCAAACGACGAGCTCCAGGACACCCCTACCAGCACAACTGCAAAGAGGGCCAAGACCAACGGCCAAAGACCCTCCACCTCAGCTGCACGCATCAAGACACGGCAGCAGCACAAATCGAGTGGCAGCAAACAGGAGGGAACTCCAACAGGCACCCCAGCAGCCAGCATGCCCACAACAGCACCACCACAGGTCCCCCCAATGGATGCCACAGTAGGCACTGCTTCTGGTGGCAGCAGCACCATAGGTGACACTGCATTAATGGCAGCATGCTCCGACACAGAAAACGGGGATGTCGAAGTTAGATCCATCCATGACCTGTCTCAATCCCCCTGTCTGTTTCATCCCGTACACCATGAGGATACCACGCAGGGGCACCCACAAGACGACGACTGGCCATCCCCCACAAGCCCTGTGGCAAGGCAACATCAGGTGACCAGCCCCTCTGTGACACCACCGCAAATGGCCATGGCACAGCAGAGGCAACAGTCCCTCGACCAGGTGATCGTGCAACAGCAGCAACTGGCCACGCTCCTCAAGGACCATGCTGATGAATGTGGGGGTACTAAGGCAGCCATAGAAACATCAACTGAGACACTTAGGGCAGAAATGGAGAGAAGCACAGAGACACTAAGGGCACAAATGGAGAGAAGCACCGAGAGCCTGAGGGGGGAACTGCATGCGACGTCCAAAGACGTATGTGCTGAACTTGCCGCTGTGCGCCGTGTGCTCACTGAGCTCTCACAAACCCTTAGGGACATGCATGGACGTGAGCAGGCAGAGACATCATCCGTTGCAAGTTCCGTCCAGGGCAGCCCCCAACGTAGATCTGGGAGGAACCTGCGCTCCACAGGCAGGGGTGCCCCTGATACCCGGAGAGGGGGCTTGCAATAGCGACTGCCCACTGACAATGAGCATCTTTGGACACTGGTGTTCGGGGGGGAGGTAGGAGGGTGGAGGGGGTGTGTTGGGCTCACTTGGGTGGCGGGTCGATAGGGTGTTTAACATGATATCACATATGCCATAAACAATGCACGATCATCCAATGAGATGCGTGGACATTGATCTTTGTGTACGAGGCCATTATAGGCGTACAGTCCATATTGTGCATGTTCCAGACACACACAGTGCCACAAGTCCCGTGTCCATGTATCAGCCACCAGGCGTGAGTGCTAGAAGCATGCATCTATGATATGCTGACGAATGTCACGGCCCTCCTGTGCCTCACAGACTCCTTGAGGTGCTGCCACATCCCCACCCTCATCATGACCATCTTCAGGTGCTTGCAGTTCTGCGTCAGGGGGCATGGGCACATTTCTACGTACGCACATGTTGTGTAGCATGACACATGCCATGACCATCTTTGCAACCTTCTCATGGCGGTACAGGAGTGCCCCGCCAGACCTGCTGAGGCAGCGGAAACGAGTCTTCAGTAGGCCGAATGCCTGTTCTATGACTACACGGGTACGTGAGTGGGCATGGTTGTAGTCCTCCTCATGCTGGTCCCGTGGGTTGCGGACTGGTGTAAGGAGCCATCTCTTCAGTGGATACCCGGCATCACCTGTATGTGGACAATGAAGGTATTTTGAGGAATGCCATTGCTACGTACGCACCCCCCCCTTCCTGCCAGGTCATTGCCACATCACATACCCCACACTATCATGCTTGAAATGAGACTCACCGAGTAGCCAGGATCTGTTCCCTGTGTGTCGCTCCATGTAGCGTGGTATTGTAGAGTTCCTCAAGACCATAGAATCATGGATTGATCCAGGGAATCGGGCACAACAATGTGTAATGATCCTGTTGGAGTCACACACCATTTGTACATTCAGAGAATGAAATTGTTTTCGGTTGCGGTACTGGGCCTCCATGGCATGTGGGACGACCAATTCCACATGGGTGCAGTCGATGGCACCAATGCAACCCGGTATGCCGGCAAGTGCATGGAATCCCACTTTTGTGTTCGTAATTTCCTGCTCCGAGCGCGGTAGAGAGATGTAGTCGTCTGCGTGCTGCAGGAGGGCATCGAGCACTTGCAATAGTGTCCGTGAGAACAGTGGCTGTGAAATGCCATGCAACTGTCCGACTGTGTGCTGGTAGGTGCCTGTGGCCAGAAAGTGGAGTACAGACACCACCTTCAGTAGGGGTGGGATGGCGGTTGGGCTATCTATCATGCTGACAAGGTCAGCCTGTGTCATGTCCACAATGGCGGTTATGGTGTCCCGGTCCAAACAGTAGAGGGTGTGGATCTGCTCAGCAGTGAGGTTGAACGGATGTGCTCGGAGGCGTGGAATTGCGGGCTGCCTGCGTGGTGGTAGTGGCTGTGCTGGCGGCCCTTGCTGGCCCTGCCTTGCCCTCCTCCTCCTCTTCCTCCTGCGTCTCCTCCGTGCGGCTGGTTGTAGTCGGTGTTCGTCTTCTTCTTGAAGTTGGAGTACTTGCAGTGCTATCAGGTCCCCCAGGGCCAACATGGCTAGTCCTGCCGGTAGCATTTCGGAGTGGGTGTGGTTGTGGGAGGGGGTTGGGTGTGCAATTTATGTGTTTCCAGGCTGTATGGCCTCCACCTGTGGTGATTCATTCCACCTGTGCAAGCTGCTCTCCCCTTTGGGCGAGCACGTCCCGCACACAACGCTGCAATTCGACGAATGGCATCTTGCCATTACAATCATGTATTTGTACCCGATGGCAGTGTAACATTGGTTGATATGTTCATTCTGCTTTGGTCCCATTGTTTCACATACTATCTTTGCAGTCGCGAACAGACTTGTGAAGGGTCAGTGGAACGTAGTACTCGAGTAACGGTGGACCCTCATGCAACACTGCACCGAGGTTCACCGACGGGCGGGGCGTCCCATTTGTGAGTGAAGGCAGTTGCCATTTTCACACACAGCCGCACTAGATGGATTAATTTGTGATTTCAAGCGGCCACAGATGCCTTTTCGACGTGATGTTGCAAATGAGGAATTCGAAGGACGGCGCTTTCGGTTTTCAGCAAGCGGCGAGGAGATGCCCACAGGTCTGACTGCAAATATAACGTTCTATTGTTCAATGTCCTTGGGACAGGGGCTATGGCGAGGATGCAATGATTGATATGAATAGTATGGGATGCGCAATAGCGAAGTGGGCGATAAGGCCGGACGTTCCCAATTACATGTTGCTTCACAACACTGGAATTACGGGCTGGGGCACAGTGGATTTTGCAGGCTGCATTACGCAAAGACTCAATGGAAGTTTCACATGTCATGTGAGTATGGAAGCAGGCGTTAGTGAAAGTGTTTTCACCTCGATATGGATAGTTATGATTCGCTAGTGGTTTTTGGTTGGTGATGATCCTTTGGAGTGGGCTAGCATGCATATGGCTGTGGATTTTGTGTGATCATTGAAGTGAGTAATTCAAATGTAGTTCTGATGGCCATACTATTCTTTTTCATTTCGTTTGGGTGACAGGCATCTCCTCCCCTTTTGCCACTGCCATCTGTATGCCACTCCTGCAGATGGATTTTACTCCCGACACCTGCTGCTTCGTGTTCATCAGTGGAGCAGCATTACGATCTTATGGGACGATCGGCAATGGGCCACATGCCCTTACGCAGTACTAGTGGCTAGGAGCGACATTTCGGCCTTTCAGCTGGACTAGTGCCTCCCTATTGGGACGGCCCTGCGGGTCGAGGCGCTTCCATGTTGCCTTTTCGTACGAGAATGTAGCCCCTGTGTGCCATGAGGGTACAGGGCGTCACACAAGAAGTAGCTGGTCATTTGTTGCGGATGCAGCCCACAATGGCGTAATGTATTTTGGAGTTCATGGCCTGATGGCTGTATGGGCTTGGTGAATTTGTTGTGCATTAAATTCCTATTCTGATATGAACCGTGTAGCGTTCTTCTTTGCAGGTGATGTGTCATATTCCTATTTGTGGAGCGATGTATTGTGAGGAGATCTGCATTGGGTTCCAGCTTCGGAGTATAGTTGCGTGGTACTGTGCTGGGCGCGTTTGCCTACGAAGCCCAGTGAGGTCAGGGATGAGGGCTGCCAATGTGAATGTTTTGATGATGTGATGCTCAGGGGCGGGGGAATGGCTTTTGTGTAACAGATGCCGGTCAGCCAGTTGGATTGGTGGTATGATGTGATTATCAGAATATGGCTGGTCACAGGTGCCTGTGTTTGCGTGCGTTTCTTGGAGGGAGACTGAGGTCATGTCCATTTGTGTGGCTTCTGTATTCGTGCCATCTGTGCCCTGCAGCTCCCATTGGCCCCTCTTGAGATTCATTTGTTCGTTGGCAGGCATGGATGACTTGTACATTTCACTGGTTGCATTGTGTGGCTTCATTGCACCTACGGGGAGTTGTACAATGTGGCCAGGGAGCGGTGTACAGGCACTCAGTAGGGCCGTTTACGGTTGGTTCGCGATGCCGTACTTCTCACCATGGCGGAATGGTACTTTCCGCCGTGCTTGATGGCGTTAGGTGCATGTCCGCTGGGGTCAGAATTCGCGTACCGTTGCGCCATGGTGGTAATTGCGGTTTGGCATGGCGCGCGCGCGCGTACTTGGTGCAGTTTGCGTTGGCGTTCACTGCGGTGTCGCTAATGGCATCGTACTTTGCGGTGACGGGTCATAATCGCACCGAGCGCTATTCGATGGCGGTATTGCATTTCCGCCATCGTATTTCGATTTCCGCCAGGGTCGTAATGAGGGCCACTGTCCTATAACATGGGATATGATATCTCAATGCTTCTAATACCGAACCACAGACCTGTCCTATAACTTGAGATGTGATATCCAAATCCTTCCCCTTTGTTCTGACTTGAGTGTCGTGTAGACCGATGAGACCTCCGTCCCCAAGTGACGCACAGGGGAACAAAATAGAAACCCGCTGTGCGACCCTTGAGGCCACAGGTGAGAGATGTCTTCCCAGATCCACGGAGCCTCTGGAACACCGATGCTGCTGTCAAGAAGGAATGAGGTTAAGCACCAGGCAATCACAATACAGGCAGGTAAACAAAAGAATCTAAAGTGTCTTACCTATCTGGTGTAAGGGAGACCCAGGTAACCTAGTAGGGAGGTTCGAGGCTCAATAAGATACAGCGGTCCCTGGGGTGGTAGAACCGCAGGTAAGCGTGGATACTGGTAGGCCACCTGTAAGACAGGGCTTGACTTGGGCGTAGAAGTACAGCAAGGATTCCAGGGATGATCCACAGACAAGTCGAGATGCAGTCCAAAAATCCGGCAACAGGTAAACAGTTCCGAGCAAAGGTACAAAGGGGTGTCCAAGAGAGTCCAAGATAGAGTTCCGTGGTCGAGGTAGCAAGGAGCAAGTAGAAACGCCAAACAGGGTCCGAAGCCAGCTGAGAAGCAATGATCGTCCTGCCTCTCAGTACTTTATACTGTGTGTCCCTGGGTCATGTGACGTCTACCAAGATCACGTGAGGAACGCCACACTGTATCACGTGACCGACGTGATGACGTATCGCCGTCCCTTCTGCGATACATCCTCCAAGGCAGTTGCCAATGCAGGAAAGGTTGTAAGCGAGCCCGTACACCAAAGAAGGAACGGTGTTTTCGGTTCTGGGGTTTCACCGAATCCCTTGAGCCTCGAAGCTGGGGTGGAGGTGTTTGGGGAAGGTGAGCAGTGTTCTGATGTGGGGAGGCCTGATGTGCTAAGGATCGCCTAACATAGCCCCTCCCCAACGGCCCACGACCCCGTGGGCAGGATGGATGGTCTAAATGGAAATGGGCTACCAAGCGAGGGGCATTCAGGTCAGAGGTGGAAACCCATGAACGTTCCTCCGGGCCGTAACCCTTCCAATCTACCAGGTACTGGATCCCTCCCCTAAACCACCTGGAGCCCAAAATGGCCGACACTTCGAAACCATCAGGATGTCGTCCAAATACACAACCATGTACACATCCAGAATATCCCTGAAAATGTCATTCATGAATCGTTGGAACGTGGCCGGGGCGTTACATAAGCCAAAGGGCATGACAAAATATTCGTACAAGCCGTAACGAGTACAGAAAGCAGTTTTCCACTCGTCTCCCTCGCGAACGCGTACCAAATTGTATGCGCCGCGTAGATCAAGTTTGGTAAAAATGGAAGCATGTGTTAAATGATCTAAGAGTGGAGTGATTAACGGGATGGGATATCTATCCTTCTTGGTGATCGCGTTAAGACGCCGATAATCCACACAAGGACATAAATCCCCCTCCTTCTTGGGTACAAAAAAGATAGGACTTGCCGCTGGTGAAGTGGAGGGGCGGATGTGTCCTAAACGCAGGGCGTTCTGTACATATTCTTTTAACACCAGTTCCTCCGAAGGAGACAAAGAGTAGATCCTGCCCGAAGGAACAGTGGAATCAGGAAGCAATTCGATTGGGCAGTCATAAGTTCTATGTGGAGGAAGTACCTCAGACGAGCCTCGATCGAAAACTGATTCGAAAGCCAGATATTCTGGCGGAATCCCAGACACCAACCCCCCAACAGTATGGGACTGTATGACTTCTGGATCGTCAACCGTCAGTGTGAGTTGTGCTAGGGCTCCCAAGACCCGAGAGGGTGTGTCAGGGGCTTGATGGATCGGGAGACAATAATTCTGACAAATATCGGACTCAAAGAGTACAGTGCCTGCTTGCCAATTGATCAATGGATTATGTTCACGTAACCAGGGAATCCCTAGTATGATACCGAATTGAGGTGCGGTGATCAAATCAAAACTTAAGGTTTCTGTGTGTATGTCCTGTATGTTCAACAAGAGGGGTGTCCAAGAGAGTCCAAGATAGAGTTCCGTGGTCGAGGTAGCAAGGAGCAAGTAGAAACGCCAAACAGGGTCCGAAGCCAGCTGAGAAGCAATGATCGTCCTGCCTCTCAGTACTTTATACTGTGTGTCCCTGGGTCATGTGACGTCTACCAAGATCACGTGAGGAACGCCACACTGTATCACGTGACCGACGTGATGACGTATCGCCGTCCCTTCTGCGATACATCCTCCAAGGCAGTTGCCAATGCAGGAAAGGTTGTAAGCGAGCCCGTACACCAAAGAAGGAACGGTGTTTTCGGTTCTGGGGTTTCACCGAATCCCTTGAGCCTCGAAGCTGGGGTGGAGGTGTTTGGGGAAGGTGAGCAGTGTTCTGATGTGGGGAGGCCTGATGTGCTAAGGATCGCCTAACACCCTTCCAAACCTGAGACCCTTCCTTTAGCATGAGATGTGATATCCAACTCCTTCCCATTACAATCCTGATGCCCTTCCTATAACATGAGATGTGATATCCAACTCTTCCCATCCAATCCTGAGACCCTTCCTATAACATGAGATGCGATATCCAACTCCTTCCCAATCCAATCCTGAGACCCTTCCGATAGCATGAGATGTGATATCTCAATGGTTCTAATACCAAACCTGAGACCCTCCCTATAGCGTGAGATGTGATATCAAAGTCCTTCCCATTCCAATCCTGATACCCTTCCTATAACATGAGATGTGATATCCAACTCCTTCCAATTCCAACCTGTGACCCTTCCTATAGCATGAGATGTGATATCTCAATGGTTCTAATACCAAACCTGAGACCCTCCCTATAGCGTGAGATGTGATATCAAAGTCCTTCCCATTCCAATCCTGAGACCCTTCCGATAGCATGAGATGTGATATCTTAATGCTTCTAGGAAACCTGAGACCTTCCCATGGCATGAGATGTGATATCAAACTCCTTCCCATTCCAATCCTGAGACCCTTCCTATAGCATGAGATGTGATATCCAACTCCTTCCCATTCCAATCCTGAGACCCGTCCTATACTATAAGATGTTATATCTCAATGCTTCTAATACCAAACCTGAGACTGTCCTATAACATGAGATGTGATATCTCAATGCTTCTAATAGCAAACCTGACACCCTTCCTATAACATGAGATGTGATATCCAAGTCCTTCCCATTCCAATCTTGAGACCCTTCCTATAACATGAGATGTGATATCCAACTCCTTCCCAATCCAATCCTGAGACCCTTCCGATAGCATGAGATATGATATCTCAATGCTTCTAATACCAAACCACAGACCCGTCCTATAATTTCAGATGTGATATCCAAATCCTTCCCCTTCCAAACCTGAGACCCTTCCTTTATCATGAGATGTGATATCCAGCTCCTTCCCATTCCAATCCTGAGATCCTTCCTATAGCATGAGATGTGATATCCCAATGCTTCTACCAAACCTGAGACCCTTCCTATAACATGAGATGTGATATCCAACTCCTTCCCAATCCAATCCTGAGACCCTTCCGATAGCATGAGATATGATATCTCAATGCTTCTAATACCAAACCACAGACCCGTCCTATAATTTCAGATGTGATATCCAAATCCTTCCCCTTCCAAACCTGAGACCCTTCCTTTATCATGAGATGTGATATCCAACTCCTTCCCAATCCAATCCTGAGACCCTTCCGATAGCATGCGATATGATATCTCAATGCTTCTAATATCAAACCTGAGACCTTCCCTTTGCATGAGATGTGATATCCAACTCCTTCCCATTCCAATCCTGAGACCCATCCAATAGCATGAGATGTGATATCCAACTCCTTCCAATTCCAACCTGTGACCCTTCCTATAGCATGAGATATGATATCCAACTCCTTCCCATTCCAATCCTGAGACCCTTCCAATAACATGAGATGTGAAATCCAACTCCTTCCCAATCCAAACCTGAGACCCTTCCGATAGCATGAGATATGATATCTCAATGCTTCTAATAACAAACCTGAGACCCTTCCTATAACATGAGATGTGATATCCAAATCCTTCCCATTTCAATCCTGAGACCCTGCCTATGACATGAGATGTGATATCCAACTCCTTCCCAATCGAATCCTGAGACCCTTCCGATAGCATGAGATATGATATCTCAATGCTTCTAATACCAAACCACAGACCCGTCCTATAAATTGAGATGTGATATCCAAATCCTTCCCCTTCCAAACCTGAGACCCTTCCTTTAGCATGAGATGTGATATCCAACTCGTTCCCATTCCAATCCTGAGACCCTTCCTATATATCCGAATGCTTCTGCCAAACCTGAGACCCTTACTTTAGCATGAGATGTGATATCCAACTCCTTCCCATTCCAATCCTGAGACCCTTCCTATAGCATGAGATGTGATATCTCAATGCTATTAATACCAAACCTGAGATCCTTCCTATAACATGAGATGTGATATCCAACTCCTTCCCAATCCAATCCTGAGACCCTTCCGATAGCATGAGATGTGATTTCTCAATGCTTCTAATATCAAACCTGAGACCCTCCCATTAGCATGAGATGTGATATCCAACTCCTTCCCATTCCAAACCTGAGACCCTTCCTATAGCATGAGATGTGATATCTCAATGCTTGTAATACAAAACTTGAGACCCTTCCTATAGCATGAGATGTGATATCCAACTCCTTCCCATTCCTATCCTGAGACCCTTCTGATAGCATGAGATGTGATATCTCAATGCTTCTAATACCAAACCTGAGACCCTCCCTATAGCGTGAGATGTGATATCAAAGTCCTTCCCATTCCAATCCTGATACTCTTCCTATAACATGAGATGTGATATCCAATCCTTCCAATTCCAACCTGTGACCCTTACTATATCATGAGATGGGATATCCAACTCCTTCCCAATCCAATCCTGAAACCCTTCCGATAGCATGAGATGTGATATCTTAATGCTTCTAGCAAACCTGAGACCTTCCCATGGCATGAGATGTGATATCAAACTCCTTCCCATTCCAATCCTGAGACCCGTCCTATACCATGAGATGTTATATCTCAATGCTTCTAATACCAAACATGAGACTGTCCTATAACATGAGATATGATATCTCAATGCTTCTAATACCGAACCACAGACCTGTCCTATAACTTGAGATGTGATATCCAAATCCTTCCCCTTCCAAACCTGAGACCCTTCCTTTAGCATGAGATGTGATATCCAACTCCTTCCCATTCCAATCCTGAGACCCTTCCAATAGCATGAGATGTGATATCTCAATGATTCTAATATGAAACCTGAGACCCTCCCTATAGCATGAGATGTGATATCCAACTCCTTCCCATTCCAATCCTGAGACCCTTCCTATAACATGAGTTGTGATATCCAAGTCCTTCCCATTACAATCCTGAGACCCTTCCTATAACATGAGATGTGATATCCAACTCCTTCCCAATCCAATCCTGAGACCCTTCCGATAGCATGAGATATGATATCTCAATGCTTCTAATACCAAACCACAGATCCGTCCTATAACTTGAGATGTGATATCCAACTCCTTCCCATTCCAATCCTGAGACCCTTCTGATAGCATGAGATGTGATATCCAACTCCTTCCAATTCCAACCTGTGACCCTTCCTATAGCATGAGATGGGATATCCAACTCCTTCCCAATCCAATCCTGAGACCCTTCCGATAGCATGAGATGTGATATCTTAATGCTTCTACCAAACCTGAGACCCTTCCTATAGCATGAGATGTGATATCTAACTCCTTCCCATTCCAATCCTGAGACCCGTCCTATACCATGAGATGTTATATCTCAATGCTTCTAATACCAAACCTGAGACTCTCCTATAACATGAGATGTGATATCTCAATGCTTCTAATAACAAACCTGAGACCCTTCCTATAACATGAGATGTGATGTCCAAGTCCTTCCCATTCCAATCCTGAGACCCTTCCTATAACATGAGATGTGATATCCAACTCCTTCCCATTCCAATCCTGAGACCCGTCCTATACCATGAGATGTGATATCTCAATGCTTCTAATACCAAACCTGAGACTGTCCTATAAAATGAGATGTGATATTTCAATGCTTCTAATAACCAACCTGAGACCCTTCTTATAACATGAGATGTGATATCCAAATCCTTCCCCTTCCAAACCTGAGACCCTTCCTTTAGCATGAGATGTGATATCCAACTCATTTCCATTCCAATCATGAGACCATTCCTATAGCATGAGATGTGATATCCCAATGCTTCTACCAAACCTGAGACCCTTCCTATAGCATGAGATGTGATATCTAACTCCTTCCCATTCCAATCCTGAGACCCGTCCTATACCATGAGATGTTATATCTCAATGCTTCTAATACCAAACCTGAGACTCTCCTATAACATGAGATGTGATATCTCAATGCTTCTAATAACAAACCTGAGACCCTTCCTATAACATGAGATGTGATGTCCAAGTCCTTCCCATTCCAATCCTGAGACCCTTCCTATAACATGAGATGTGATATCCAACTCCTTCCCAATCCAATCCTGAGACCCTTCCGATAGCATGAGATATGATATCTCAATGCTTCTAATACCAAACCACAGACCCGTCCTATAACTTGAGATGTGATATCCAAATCCTTCCCCTTCCAAACCTGAGACCTTTCCTTTAGCTTGAGATGTGATATCCAACTCCTTCCCATTCCAATCCTGAGACCCTTCCTATAGCATGAGATGTGATATCCCAATGCTTCTACCAAACCTGAGACCTTTCCAATAGCATGAGATGTGATATCCAACTCCTTCCCATTCCAATCATGAGGCCCTTCCTATAGCATGAGATGTGATATCTCAATGCTTCTACCAAATCTGAGACCCTTCCTATAGCATGAAATGTGATATCCAACTCCTTCCCATCCAATCCTGAGACCCTTCCTATAGCATGAGATGTGATATCTAAATGCTATTAATACCAAACCTGAGACCCTCCCTATAGCATGAAATGTGATAACCAACTCCTTCCCATTCCAATTCTGAGACCCTTCCGATAGCCTGAGATGTGATATCCAACTCCTTCCCATTCCAATCATGAGGCCCTTCCTATAGCATGAGATGTGATAGCTCAATGCTTCTACCAAACCTGAGACCCTTCCTATAGCATGAGATGTGATATCCAACTCCTTCCCATTCCAATCCTGAGACCCTTCATATAGCATGAGATGTGACATCTCAATGCTCTTAATACCAAACCTGGGATCATTCCTATTGCAAGAGATGTGATATCCAAATGGTTCCCATTCCAAACCTGAGACCCTTCCTGTAGGATGAGATGTGATATCCAACTCCTTCCCATTCCAATCCTGAGACCCTTCCTATAGCATGAGATGATATCCAAATCCTTCCCATTCCAATCCTGAGACCCTTCCTATAGCATGAGATGTGATATCTCAATGCTTCTACCAAACCTGAGATCCTTCCTATAGCATGAGATGTGATATCCAACTCCTTCCCATTCCAATCCTGAGACCCTTCCTATAGCATGAGATGTGATATCTTAATGCTCTTAATACCAAACCTGCGATCATTCCTATAATATGAGATGTGATATCCAACTCCTTCCCATTCCAATCCTGAGCCCCTTCCATGAGATGTGCTCTCTCAATGCTTCTAATACCAAAGTTGGACCGTTCCTATAGCATGAAATTTGATATCCAACTCCTTCCCATTCCAATCCTGCGTCCCTTCATTTAGCATGAGATTTGATATCTCAGTGCTTCTAATACCAAACCTGAGACCCTTCCTATAACATGAGATGTTATATCCAACTCCTTCCGA
Organism: Ambystoma mexicanum; assembly: GCF_040938575.1. NCBI lineage: Eukaryota > Metazoa > Chordata > Amphibia > Caudata > Ambystomatidae > Ambystoma > Ambystoma mexicanum. Next base: position 349,135,510 of record NC_090936.1, read on the forward strand.
TTCCAATCCTGAGACCCTTCCTATACCATGAGATGAGATATCTCAATGTTTCTAATACCAAACATGAGACTGTCCTATAACATGAGATATGATATCTCAATGCTTCTAATACCGAACCACAGACCTGTCCTATAACTTGAGATGTGATATCCAAATCCTTCCCCTTCCAAACCTGAGACCCTTCCTATAGCATGGGATGTGATATCAAACTCCTTCCCAATCCAATGCTGAGACCCTTCCGATAGCATGAGATATGATATCTCAATGCTTCTAATATCAAACCTGAGACCTTCCCTTTGCATGAGATGTGATATCCAACTCCTTCCCATTCCAATCCTGAGACCCATCCAATAGCATGAGATGTGATATCCAACTCCTTCCAATTCCAACCTGTGACCCTTCCTATAGCATGAGATATGATATCCAACTCCTTCCCATTCCAATCCTGAGACCCTTCCTATAACATGAGATGTGATATCCAACTCCTTCCCAATCTAATCCTGAGACCCTTCCGATAGCATGAGATATGATATCTCAATGCTTCTAATAACAAACCTGAGACCCTTCCTATAACATGATATGTGATATCCAAATCCTTCCAATTTCAATCCTGAGACCCTTCCTATGACATGAGATGTGATATCCAACTCCTTCCCAATCGAATCCTGAGACCCTTCCGATAGCATGAGATATGATATCTCAATGCTTCTAATACCAAACCACAGACCCGTCCTATAAATTGAGATGTGATATCCAAATCCTTCCCCTTCCAAACCTGAGACCCTTCCTTTAGCATGAGATGTGATATCCAACTTGTTCCCATTCCAATCCTGAGACCCTTCCTATAGCATGAGATGTGATATCCTAATGCTTCTACCAAACCTGAGACCCTTACTTTAGCATGAGATGTGATATCCAACTCCTTCCCATTCCAATCCTGAGACCCTTCCTATAGCATGAGATGTGATATCTCAATGCTATTAATACCAAACCTGAGATCCTTCCTATAACATGAGATGTGATATCCAACTCCTTCCCAATCCAATCCTGAGACCCTTCCGATAGCATGAGATGTGATATCTCAATGCTTCTAATATCAAACCTGAGACCCTCCCATTAGCATGAGATGTGATATCCAACTCCTTCCCATTCCAAACCTGAGACCCTTCCTATAGCATGAGATGTGATATCTCAATGCTTGTAATACAAAACTTGAGACCCTTCCTATAGCATGAGATGTGATATCCAACTCCTTCCCATTCCTATCCTGAGACCCTTCTGATAGCATGAGATGTGATATCTCAATGCTTCTAATACCAAACCTGAGACCCTCACTATAGCGTGAGATGTGATATCAAAGTCCTTCCCATTCCAATCCTGATACCCTTCCTATAACATGAGATGTGATATCCAACTCCTTCCAATTCCAACCTGTGACCCTTCCTATATCATGAGATGGGATATCCAACTCCTTCCCAATCCAATCCTGAAACCCTTCCGATAGCATGAGATGTGATATCTTAATGCTTCTAGCAAACCTGAGACCTTCCCATGGCATGAGATGTGATATCAAACTCCTTCCCATTCCAATCCTGAGACCCGTCCTATACCATGAGATGTTATATCTCAATGCTTCTAATACCAAACATGAGACTGGCCCTCATTACGACCCTGGCGGAAATCGACCGACCGGACCGCCATAGCGTAAATAGCGTTTCCGCCATTGCACGACGGAGCAAAGTGCGGCCCATTCCGACCCATCGGGCACGAGCACCACGCCATGGCGGAAGTGCAAAGTCCGCGATGGAGGAAATGACCCCAAAACGGCCCACACCGCCGCCGTACGGCGCCCTAGGTGCAATTCCGCCACCCATCTTAGCGGTCACCGTAATGAGCGGCAACCGGAAAGTACGGTGACCGGAAATATACGGAAACGGAAGTAAAAACATGGTCCCGGAACGGGAAACATCACGCCGTACACCTATAAAAACACTATTTCCACACAACCATTAAAAACACTACCCTGAGACACATCCCAACCCGTTAGCCACCCTAGTGAAACCAAGAATAATGGGAAAAGTAGCGAAGAAAGCGTGCGACCGCAAGCGGCAGGTCCACTTCTCCCGTGAGGAACTCACTGTGCTCACAGAGACCCTCCAGGAGAATGCTGCCGTCGTCTTCTCCACGCAAATGACCAGGACGGCACTTGCGAACAAGAAGGCCATATGGGCCCTGGTGGCACAGCGTGTAAGTGCGGTGGGGACCGCACCCCGCAACCCACAGCAATGCAGAAAGCGATGGGACGACCTGCGGATCCGCGTCCGTAGCATACTTTCTGCCAACCGCAACATTGCCACAGCTACCGGTGGGGGATCGGAATCACCCATCAAGTTGACCCCCTGGGAAGAAATCTGTGCCTCCACCATTGGAATGGAGAGTATAGAGGGAGTCGGAGGGATGGAGAAAGGAGTGCAGACAACCGAAGAATCAGGTAGGTGCCCCAAATAAAACAATGCCAAAACCACAATGTCCAATCATGTGAAGTACCACGTGTCCACATAGTGCAACAGTAACACATGTCCAGGAGAACGGCCACATGCATAGGCCTGATAGCACACTTTAAAAGTCACATTAAATACATAAATAATTAAAAATCCTAAAAACACCCTCTACACGTGCAGCAGGCACACCCTAACTGCAGGCTGCAAAACAACTGCACCCTCACTCCACACACAAATGAAACCACCTCCAAGGCCCCAACCCAAATCACCCTCAGGTACCACCCCAATGCATGTGATACATTGCCATTCCGATTTCCACAGACCCATTTATAACGCTCGCCCTCCTTTACTCCACCACAGGGTCCGATTCAAACGACGAGCTCCAGGACACCCCTACCAGCACACCTGCAAAGAGGGCCAAGACCAACGGCCAAAGACCCTCCACCTCAGCTGCACGCATCAAGACACGGCAGCAGCACAAATCGAGTGGCAGCAAACAGGAGGGAACTCCAACAGGCACCCCAGCAGCCAGCATGCCCACAACAGCACCACCACAGGTCCCCCCAATGGATGCCACAGTAGGCACTGCTTCTGGTGGCAGCAGCACCATAGGTGACACTGCATTAATGGCAGCATGCTCCGACACAGAAAACGGGGATGTCGAAGTTAGATCCATCCATGACCTGTCTCAATCCCCCTGTCTGTTTCATCCCGTACACCATGAGGATACCACGCAGGGGCACCCACAAGACGACGACTGGCCATCCCCCACAAGCCCTGTGGCAAGGCAACATCAGGTGACCAGCCCCTCTGTGACACCACCGCAAATGGCCATGGCACAGCAGAGGCAACAGTCCCTCGACCAGGTGATCGTGCAACAGCAGCAACTGGCCACGCTCCTCAAGGACCATGCTGATGAATGTGGGGGTACTAAGGCAGCCATAGAAACATCAACTGAGACACTTAGGGCAGAAATGGAGAGAAGCACAGAGACACTAAGGGCACAAATGGAGAGAAGCACCGAGAGCCTGAGGGGGGAACTGCATGCGACGTCCAAAGACGTATGTGCTGAACTTGCCGCTGTGCGCCGTGTGCTCACTGAGCTCTCACAAACCCTTGGGGACATGCATGGACGTGAGCAGGCAGAGACATCATCCGTTGCAAGTTCCGTCCAGGGCAGCCCCCAACGTAGATCTGGGAGGAACCTGCGCTCCAAAGGCAGGGGTGCCCCTGATACCCGGAGAGGGGGCTTGCAATAGCGACTGCCCACTGACAATGAGCATCTTTGGACACTGGTGTTCGGGGGGGAGGTAGGAGGGTGGAGGGGGTGTGTTGGGCTCACTTGGGTGGCGGGTCGATAGGGTGTTTAACATGATATCACATATGCCATAAACAATGCACGATCATCCAATGAGATGCGTGGACATTGATCTTTGTGTACGAGGCCATTATAGGCGTACAGTCCATATTGTGCATGTTCCAGACACACACAGTGCCACAAGTCCCGTGTCCATGTATCAGCCACCAGGCGTGAGTGCTAGAAGCATGCATCTATGATATGCTGACGAATGTCACGGCCCTCCTGTGCCTCGCAGACTCCTTGAGGTGCTGCCACATCCCCACCCTCATCATGACCATCTTCAGGTGCTTGCAGTTCTGCGTCAGGGGGCATGGGCACATTTCTACGTACGCACATGTTGTGTAGCATGACACATGCCATGACCATCTTTGCAACCTTCTCATGGCGGTACAGGAGTGCCCCGCCAGACCTGCTGAGGCAGCGGAAACGAGTCTTCAGTAGGCCGAATGCCTGTTCTATGACTACACGGGTACGTGAGTGGGCATGGTTGTAGTCCTCCTCATGCTGGTCCCGTGGGTTGCGGACTGGTGTAAGGAGCCATCTCTTCAGTGGATACCCGGCATCACCTGTATGTGGACAATGAAGGTATTTTGAGGAATGCCATTGCTACGTACGCACCCCCCCACCCCCTTCCTGCCAGGTCATTGCCGCATCACATACCCCACACTATCATGCTTGAAATGAGACTCACCGAGTAGCCAGGATCTGTTCCCTGCGTGTCGCTCCATGTAGCGTGGTGTTGTAGAGTTCCTCAAGACCATAGAATCATGGGTTGATCCAGGGAATCGGGCACAACAATGTGTAATGATCCTGTTGGAGTCACACACCATTTGTACATTCAGAGAATGAAATTGTTTTCGGTTGCGGTACTGGGCCTCCATGGCATGTGGGACGACCAATTCCACATGGGTGCAGTCGATGGCACCAATGCAACCCGGTATGCCGCCAAGTGCATGGAATCCCACTTTTGTGTTCGTAATTTCCTGCTCCGAGCGCGGTAGAGAGATGTAGTCGTCTGCGTGCTGCAGGAGGGCATCGAGCACTTGCAATAGTGTCCGTGAGAACAGTGGCTGTGAAATGCCATGCAACTGTCCGACTGTGTGCTGGTAGGTGCCTGTGGCCAGAAAGTGGAGTACAGACACCACCTTCAGTAGGGGTGGGATGGCGGTTGGGCTATCTATCATGCTGACAAGGTCAGCCTGTGTCATGTCCACAATGGCGGTTATGGTGTCCCGGTCCAAACAGTAGAGGGTGTGGATCTGCTCAGCAGTGAGGTTGAACGGATGTGCTCGGAGGCGTGGAATTGCGGGCTGCCTGCGTGGTGGTAGTGGCTGTGCTGGCGGCCCTTGCTGGCCCTGCCTTGCCCTCCTCCTCCTCCTCCTCCTGCGTCTCCTCCATGCAGCCGGTTGTAGTCGGTGTTCGTCTTCTTCTTGAAGTTGGAGTACTTGCAGTGCTATCAGGTCCCCCAGGGCCAACATGGCTAGTCCTGCCGGTAGCATTTCGGAGTGGGTGTGGTTGTGGGAGGGGGTTGGGTGTGCAATTTATGTGTTTCCAGGCTGTATGGCCTCCACCTGTGGTGATTCATTGCACCTGTGCAAGCTGCTCTCCCCTTTGGGCGAGCACGTCCCGCACACAACGCTGCAATTCGACGAATGGCATCTTGCCATTACAATCATGTATTTGTACCCGATGGCAGTGTAACATTGGTTGATATGTTCATTCTGCTTTGGTCCCATTGTTTCACATACTATCTTTGCAGTCGCGAACAGACTTGTGAAGGGTCAGTGGAACGTAGTACTCGAGTAACGGTGGACCCTCATGCAACACTGCACCGAGGTTCACCGACGGGCGGGGCGTCCCATTTGTGAGTGAAGGCAGTTGCCATTTTCACACACAGCCGCACTAGATGGATTAATTTGTGATTTCAAGCGGCCACAGATGCCTTTTCGACGTGATGTTGCAAATGAGGAATTCGAAGGACGGCGCTTTCGGTTTTCAGCTAGCGGCGAGGAGATGCCCACAGGTCTGACTGCAAATATAACGTTCTATTGTTCAATGTCCTTGGGACAGGGGCTATGGCGAGGATGCAATGATTGATATGAATAGTATGGGATGCGCAATAGCGAAGTGGGCGATAAGGCCGGACGTTCCCAATTACATGTTGCTTCACAACACTGGAATTACGGGCTGGGGCACAGTGGATTTTGCAGGCTGCATTACGCACAGACTCAATGGAAGTTTCACATGTCATGTGAGTATGGAAGCAGGCGTTAGTGATAGTGTTTTCACCTCGATATGAATAGTTATGATTCGCTAGTGGTTTTTGGTTGGTGATGATCCTTTGGAGTGGGCTAGCATGCATATGGCTGTGGATTTTGTGTGATCATTGAAGTGAGTAATTCAAATGTAGTTCTGATGGCCATACTATTCTTTTTCATTTCGTTTGGGTGACAGGTATCTCCTCCCCTTTTGCCACTGCCATCTGTATGCCACTCCTGCAGATGGATTTTACTCCCGACACCTGCTGCTTCGTGTTCATCAGTGGAGCAGCATTACGATCTTATGGGACGATCGGCAATGGGCCACATGCCCTTACGCAGTACTAGTGGCTAGGAGCGACATTTCGGCCTTTCAGCTGGACTAGTGCCTCCCTATTGGGACGGCCCTGCGGGTCGAGGCGCTTCCATGTTGCCTTTTCGTACGAGAATGTAGCCCCTGTGTGCCATGAGGGTACAGGGCGTCACACAAGAAGTAGCTGGTCATTTATTGCGGATGCAGCCCACAATGGCGTAATGTATTTTGGAGTTCATGGCCTGATGGCTGTATGGGCTTGGTGAATTTGTTGTGCATTAAATTCCTATTCTGATATGAACCGTGTAGCGTTCTTCTTTGCAGGTGATGTGTCATATTCCTATTTGTGGAGCGATGTATTGTGAGGAGATCTGCATTGGGTTCCAGCTTCGGAGTATAGTTGCGTGGTACTGTGCTGGGCGCGTTTGCCTACGAAGCCCAGTGAGGTCAGGGATGAGGGCTGCCAATGTGAATGTTTTGATGATGTGATGCTCAGGGGCGGGGGAATGGCTTTTGTGTAACAGATGCCGGTCAGCCAGTTGGATTGGTGGTATGATGTGATTATCAGAATATGGCTGGTCACAGGTGCCTGTGTTTGCGTGCGTTTCTTGGAGGGAGACTGAGGTCATGTCCATTTGTGTGGCTTCTGTATTCGTGCCATCTGTGCCCTGCAGCTCCCATTGGCCCCTCTTGAGATTCATTTGTTCGTTGGCAGGCATGGATGACTTGTACATTTCACTGGTTGCATTGTGTGGCTTCATTGCACCTACGGGGAGTTGTACAATGTGGCCAGGGAGCGGTGTACAGGCACTCAGTAGGGCCGTTTACGGTTGGTTCGCGATGCCGTACTTCTCACCATGGCGGAATGGTACTTTCCGCCGTGCTTGATGGCGTTAGGTGCATGTCCGCTGGGGTCAGAATTCGCGTACCGTTGCGCCATGGTGGTAATTGCGGTTTGGCATGGCTCGCGCGCGCGTACTTGGTGCAGTTTGCGTTGGCGTTCACTGCGGTGTCGCTAATGGCATCGTACTTTGCGGTGACGGGTCATAATCGCACCGAGCGCTATTCGATGGCGGTATTGCATTTCCGCCATCGTATTTCGATTTCCGCCAGGGTCGTAATGAGGGCCACTGTCCTATAACATGGGATATGATATCTCAATGCTTCTAATACCGAACCACAGAGCTGTCCTATAACTTGAGATGTGATATCCAAATCCTTCCCCTTCCAAACCTGAGACCCTTCCTTTAGCATGAGATGTGATATCCAACTCCTTCCCATTACAATCCTGATGCCCTTCCTATAACATGAGATGTGATATCCAACTCTTCCCATCCAATCCTGAGACCCTTCCTATAACATGAGATGCGATATCCAACTCCTTCCCAATCCAATCCTGAGACCCTTCCGATAGCATGAGATGTGATATCTCAATGGTTCTAATACCAAACCTGAGACCCTCCCTATAGCGTGAGATGTGATATCAAAGTCCTTCCCATTCCAATCCTGATACCCTTCCTATAACATGAGATGTGATATCCAACTCCTTCCAATTCCAACCTGTGACCCTTCCTATAGCATGAGATGTGATATCTCAATGGTTCTAATACCAAACCTGAGACCCTCCCTATAGCGTGAGATGTGATATCAAAGTCCTTCCCATTCCAATCCTGAGACCCTTCCGATAGCATGAGATGTGATATCTTAATGCTTCTAGCAAACCTGAGACCTTCCCATGGCATGAGATGTGATATCAAACTCCTTCCCATTCCAATCCTGAGACCCTTCCTATAGCATGAGATGTGATATCCAACTCCTTCCCATTCCAATCCTGAGACCCGTCCTATTCTATAAGATGTTATATCTCAATGCTTCTAATACCAAACCTGAGACTGTCCTATAACATGAGATGTGATATCTCAATGCTTCTAATAGCAAACCTGACACCCTTCCTATAACATGAGATGTGATATCCAAGTCCTTCCCATTCCAATCTTGAGACCCTTCCTATAACATGAGATGTGATATCCAACTCCTTCCCAATCCAATCCTGAGACCCTTCCGATAGCATGAGATATGATATCTCAATGCTTCTAATACCAAACCACAGACCCGTCCTATAATTTCAGATGTGATATCCAAATCCTTCCCCTTCCAAACCTGAGACCCTTCCTTTATCATGAGATGTGATATCCAGCTCCTTCCCATTCCAATCCTGAGACCCTTCCTATAGCATGAGATGTGATATCCCAATGCTTCTACCAAACCTGAGACCCTTCCTATAACATGAGATGTGATATCCAACTCCTTCCCAATCCAATCCTGAGACCCTTCCGATAGCATGAGATATGATATCTCAATGCTTCTAATACCAAACCACAGACCCGTCCTATAATTTCAGATGTGATATCCAAATCCTTCCCCTTCCAAACCTGAGACCTTTCCTTTAGCATGAGATGTGATATCCAACTCCTTTCCATTCCAATCCTGAGACCCTTCCTATAGCATGAGATGTGATATCCCAATGCTTCTACCAAACCTGAGACCCTTCCTATAACATGAGATGTGATATCCAACTCCTTCCCAATCCAATCCTGAGACCCTTCCGATAGCATGAGATATGATATCTCAATGCTTCTAATACCAAACCACAGACCCGTCCTATAATTTCATATGTGATATCCAAATCCTTCCCCTTCCAAACCTGAGACCCTTCCTTTATCATGAGATGTGATATCCAACTCCTTCCCAATCCATTCCTGAGACCCTTCCGATAGCATGCGATATGATATCTCAATGCTTCTAATATCAAACCTGAGACCTTTCCTTTGCATGAGATGTGATATCCAACTCCTTCCCATTCCAATCCTGAGACCCATCCAATAGCATGAGATGTGATATCCAACTCCTTCCAATTCCAACCTGTGACCCTTCCTATAGCATGAGATATGATATCCAACTCCTTCCCATTCCAATCCTGAGACCCTTCCTATAACATGAGATGTGATATCCAACTCCTTCCCAATCCAAACCTGAGACCCTTCCGATAGCATGAGATATGATATCTCAATGCTTCTAATAACAAACCTGAGACCCTTCCTATAACATGAGATGTGATATCCAAATCCTTCCCATTTCAATCCTGAGACCCTTCCTATGACATGAGATGTGATATCCAACTCCTTCCCAATCGAATCCTGAGACCCTTCCGATAGCATGAGATATGATATCTCAATGCTTCTAATACCAAACCACAGACCCGTCCTATAAATTGAGATTTGATATCCAAATCCTTCCCCTTCCAAACCTGAGACCCTTCCTTTAGCATGAGATGTGATATCCAACTCGTTCCCATTCCAATCCTGAGACCCTTCCTATAGCATGAGATGTGATATCCTAATGCTTCTGCCAAACCTGAGACCCTTACTTTAGCATGAGATGTGATATCCAACTCCTTCCCATTCCAATCCTGAGACCCTTCCTATAGCATGAGATGTGATATCTCAATGCTATTAATACCAAACCTGAGATCCTTCCTATAACATGAGATGTGATATCCAACTCCTTCCCAATCCAATCCTGAGACCCTTCCGATAGCATGAGATGTGATATCTCAATGCTTCTAATATCAAACCTGAGACCCTCCCATTAGCATGAGATGTGATATCCAACTCCTTCCCATTCCAAACCTGAGACCCTTCCTATAGCATGAGATGTGATATCTCAATGCTTGTAATACAAAACTTGAGACCCTTCCTCTAGCATGAGATGTGATATCCAACTCCTTCCCATTCCTATCCTGAGACCCTTCTGATAGCATGAGATGTGATATCTCAATGCTTCTAATACCAAACCTGAGACCCTCCCTATAGCGTGAGATGTGATATCAAAGTCCTTCCCATTCCAATCCTGATACCCTTCCTATAACATGAGATGTGATATCCAATCCTTCCAATTCCAACCTGTGACCCTTACTATATCATGAGATGGGATATCCAACTCCTTCCCAATCCAATCCTGAAACCCTTCCGATAGCATGAGATGTGATATCTTAATGCTTCTAGCAAACCTGAGACCTTCCCATGGCATGAGATGTGATATCAAACTCCTTCCCATTCCAATCCTGAGACCCGTCCTATACCATGAGATGTTATATCTCAATGCTTCTAATACCAAACATGAGACTGTCCTATAACATGAGATATGATATCTCAATGCTTCTAATACCGAACCACAGACCTGTCCTATAACTTGAGATGTGATATCCAAATCCTTCCCCTTCCAAACCTGAGACCCTTCCTTTAGCATGAGATGTGATATCCAACTCCTTCCCATTCCAATCCTGAGACCCTTCCAATAGCATGAGATGTGATATCTCAATGATTCTAATATGAAACCTGAGACCCTCCCTATAGCATGAGATGTGATATCCAACTCCTCCCCATTCCAATCCTGAGACCCTTCCTATAACATGAGTTGTGATATCCAAGTCCTTCCCATTACAATCCTGAGACCCTTCCTATAACATGAGATGTGATTTCCAACTCCTTCCCAATCCAATCCTGAGACCCTTCCGATAGCATGAGATATGATATCTCAATGCTTCTAATACCAAACCACAGATCCGTCCTATAACTTGAGATGTGATATCCAACTCCTTCCCATTCCAATCCTGAGACCCTTCTGATAGCATGAGATGTGATATCCAACTCCTTCCAATTCCAACCTGTGACCCTTCCTATAGCATGAGATGGGATATCCAACTCCTTCCCAATCCAATCCTGAGACCCTTCCGATAGCATGAGATGTGATATCTTAATGCTTCTACCAAACCTGAGACCTTCCTATGGCATGAGATGTGATATCAAACTCCTTCCCATTCCTATCCTGAGACCCTTCCTATAGCATGAGATGTGATATCCAACTCCTTCCCATTCCAATCCTGAGACCCGTCCTATACCATGAGATGTGATATCTCAATGCTTCTAATACCAAACCTGAGACTGTCCTATAAAATGAGATGTGATATTTCAATGCTTCTAATAACCAACCTGAGACCCTTCTTATAACATGAGATGTGATATCCAAATCCTTCCCCTTCCAAACCTGAGACCCTTCCTTTAGCATGAGATGTGATATCCAACTCATTTCCATTCCAATCATGAGACCATTCCTATAGCATGAGATGTGATATCCCAATGCTTCTACCAAACCTGAGACCCTTCCTATAGCATGAGATGTGATATCTAACTCCTTCCGATTCCAATCCTGAGACCCGTCCTATACCATGAGATGTGATATCTCAATGCTTCTAATACCAAACCTGAGACTGTCCTATAACATGAGATGTGATATCTCAATCCTTCTAATAACAAACCTGACCCTTCCTATAACATGAGATGTGATGTCCAAGTCCTTCCCATTCCAATCCTGAGACCCTTCCTATAGCATGAGATGTGATATCCAAATCCTTCCCCTTCCAAACCTGAGACCCTTCCTTTAGCATGAGATGTGATATCCAACTCCTTCCCATTCAATCCTGAGACCCTTCCTATAGCATGAGATGTGATATCCCAATGCTTCTACCTAACCTGAGACCCTTCCTATAGCATGACATGTGATATCCAACTCTTCCCATCCAATCCTGAGACCCGTCCTATACCATGAGATGTTATATCTCAATGCTTCTAATACCAAACCTGAGACTGTCCTATAACATGAGATGTGATATCTCAATGCTTCTAATAACAAACCTGAGACCCTTCCTATAACATGAGATGTGATGTCCAAGTCCTTCCCATTCCAATCCTGAGACCCTTCCTATAACATGAGATGATCCAACCCCTTCCCAATCCAATCCTGAGACCCTTCCGATAGCATGAGATGTGATATCTCAATGCTTCTAATACCAAACCTGAGACCCTCATTATAGCGTGAGATGTGATATCAAAGTCCTTCCCATTCCAATCCTGATGCCCTTCCTATAACATGAGATGTGATATCCAACTCTTCCCATCCAATCCTGAGACCCTTCCTATAACATGAGATGTGATATCCAACTCCTTCCCAATCCAATCCTGAGACCCTTCCGATAGCATGAGATGTGATATCTCAATGCTTCTAATATCAAACCTGAGACCCTCCCATTAGCATGAGATGTGATATCCAACTCCTTCCCATTCCAAACCTGAGACCCTTCCTATAGCATGAGATGTGATATCTCAATGCTTGTAATACAAAACTTGAGACCCTTCCTATAGCATGAGATGTGATATCCAACTCCTTCCCATTCCTATCCTGAGACCCTTCTGATAGCATGAGATGTGATATCTCAATGCTTCTAATACCAAACCTGAGACCCTCCCTATAGCGTGAGATGTGATATCAAAGTCCTTCCCATTCCAATCCTGATACCCTTCCTATAACATGAGATGTGATATCCAATCCTTCCAATTCCAACCTGTGACCCTTACTATATCATGAGATGGGATATCCAACTCCTTCCCAATCCAATCCTGAAACCCTTCCGATAGCATGAGATGTGATATCTTAATGCTTCTAGCAAACCTGAGACCTTCCCATGGCATGAGATGTGATATCAAACTCCTTCCCATTCCAATCCTGAGACCCGTCCTATACCATGAGATGTTATATCTCAATGCTTCTAATACCAAACATGAGACTGTCCTATAACATGAGATATGATATCTCAATGCTTCTAATACCGAACCACAGACCTGTCCTATAACTTGAGATGTGATATCCAAATCCTTCCCCTTCCAAACCTGAGACCCTTCCTTTAGCATGAGATGTGATATCCAACTCCTTCCCATTCCAATCCTGAGACCCTTCCAATAGCATGAGATGTGATATCTCAATGATTCTAATATGAAACCTGAGACCCTCCCTATAGCATGAGATGTGATATCCAACTCCTTCCCATTCCAATCCTGAGACCCTTCCTATAACATGAGTTGTGATATCCAAGTCCTTCCCATTACAATCCTGAGACCCTTCCTATAACATGAGATGTGATTTCCAACTCCTTCCCAATCCAATCCTGAGACCCTTCCGATAGCATGAGATATGATATCTCAATGCTTCTAATACCAAACCACAGATCCGTCCTATAACTTGAGATGTGATATCCAACTCCTTCCCATTCCAATCCTGAGACCCTTCTGATAGCATGAGATGTGATATCCAACTCCTTCCAATTCCAACCTGTGACCCTTCCTATAGCATGAGATGGGATATCCAACTCCTTCCCAATCCAATCCTGAGACCCTTCCGATAGCATGAGATGTGATATCTTAATGCTTCTACCAAACCTGAGACCTTCCTATGGCATGAGATGTGATATCAAACTCCTTCCCATTCCTATCCTGAGACCCTTCCTATACCATGAGATGTGATATCTCAATGCTTCTAATACCAAACCTGAGACTGTCCTATAAAATGAGATGTGATATTTCAATGCTTCTAATAACCAACCTGAGACCCTTCTTATAACATGAGATGTGATATCCAAATCCTTCCCCTTCCAAACCTGAGACCCTTCCTTTAGCATGAGATGTGATATCCAACTCATTTCCATTCCAATCATGAGACCATTCCTATAGCATGAGATGTGATATCCCAATGCTTCTACCAAACCTGAGACCCTTCCTATAGCATGAGATGTGATATCTAACTCCTTCCCATTCCAATCCTGAGACCCGTCCTATACCATGAGATGTTATATCTCAATGCTTCTAATACCAAACCTGAGACTCTCCTATAACATGAGATGTGATATCTCAATGCTTCTAATAACAAACCTGAGACCCTTCCTATAACATGAGATGTGATGTCCAAGTCCTTCCCATTCCAATCCTGAGACCCTTCCTATAACATGAGATGTGATATCCAACTCCTTCCCAATCCAATCCTGAGACCCTTCCGATAGCATGAGATATGATATCTCAATGCTTCTAATACCAAACCACAGACCCGTCCTATAACTTGAGATGTGATATCCAAATCCTTCCCCTTCCAAACCTGAGACCTTTCCTTTAGCTTGAGATGTGATATCCAACTCCTTCCCATTCCAATCCTGAGACCCTTCCTATAGCATGAGATGTGATATCCCAATGCTTCTACCAAACCTGAGACCTTTCCAATAGCATGAGATGTGTTATCCAACTCCTTCCCATTCCAATCATGAGGCCCTTCCTATAGCATGAGATGTGATATCTCAATGCTTCTACCAAATCTGAGACCCTTCCTATAGCATGAAATGTGATATCCAACTCCTTCCCATCCAATCCTGAGACCCTTCCTATAGCATGAGATGTGATATCTAAATGCTATTAATACCAAACCTGAGACCCTCCCTATAGCATGAAATGTGATAACCAACTCCTTCCCATTCCAATTCTGAGACCCTTCCGATAGCCTGAGATGTGATATCCAACTCCTTCCCATTCCAATCATGAGGCCCTTCCTATAGCATGAGATGTGATAGCTCAATGCTTCTACCAAACCTGAGACCCTTCCTATAGCATGAGATGTGATATCCAACTCCTTCCCATTCCAATCCTGAGACTCTTCATATAGCATGAGATGTGATATCTCAATGCTCTTAATACCAAACCTGGGATCATTCCTATTGCAAGAGATGTGATATCCAAATGCTTCCCATTCCAAACCTGAGACCCTTCCTGTAGGATGAGATGTGATATCCAACTCCTTCCCATTCCAATCCTGAGACCCTTCCTATAGCATGAGATGATATCCAAATCCTGCCCATTCCAATCCTGAGACCGTTCCTATAGTATGAGATGTGATATCTCAATGCTTCTACCAAACCTGAGATCCTTCCTATAGCATGAGATGTGATATCCAACTCCTTCCCATTCCAATCCTGAGACCCTTCCTATAGCATGAGATGTGATATCTTAATGCTCTTAATACCAAACCTGCGATCATTCCTATAATATGAGATGTGATATCCAACTCCTTCCCATTCCAATCCTGAGCCCCTTCCATGAGATTTGCTCTCTCAATGCTTCTAATACCAAAGTTGGACCGTTCCTATAGCATGAAATTTGATATCCAACTCGTTCCCATTCCAATCCTGCGTCCCTTCATTTAGCATGAGATTTGATATCTCAGTGCTTCTAATACCAAACCTGAGACCCTTCCTATAACATGAGATGTTATATCCAACTCCTTCCGATTCCAATCCTGAGACCCTTCCTATACCATGAGATGAGATATCTCAATGTTTCTAATACCAAACATGAGACTGTCCTATAACATGAGATATGATATCTCAATGCTTCTAATACCGAACCACAGACCTGTCCTATAACTTGAGATGTGATATCCAAATCCTTCCCCTTCCAAACCTGAGACCCTTCCTTTAGCATGAGATGTGATATCCAACTCCTTCCCATTCCAATCCTGAGACCCTTCCGATAGCATGAGATGTGATATCTCAATGATTCTAATATGAAACCTGAGACCCTCCCTATAGCATGAGATGTGATATCCAACTCCTTCCCATTCCAATCCTGAGACCCTTCCTATAACATGAGTTGTGATATCCAAGTCCTTCCCATTACAATCCTGAGACCCTTCCTATAACATGAGATGTGATATCCAACTCCTTCCCAATCCAATCCTGAGACCCTTCCGATAGCATGAGATATGATATCTCAATGCTTCTAATACCAAACCACAGACCCGTCCTATAACTTGAGATGTGATATCCAACTCCTTCCCATTCCAATCCTGAGACCCTTCTGATAGCATGAGATGTGATATCCAACTCCTTCCAATTCCAACCTGTGACCCTTCCTATAGCATGAGATGGGATATCCAACTCCTTCCCAATCCAATCCTGAGACCCTTCCGATAGCATGAGATGTGATATCTTAATGCTTCTACCAAACCTGAGACCTTCCTATGGCATGAGATGTGATATCAAACTCCTTCCCATTCCTATCCTGAGACCCTTCCTATAGCATGAGATGTGATATCCAACTCCTTCCCATTCCAATCCTGAGACCTGTCCTATACCATGAGATGTGATATCTCAATGCTTCTAATACCAAACCTGAGACTGTCCTATAAAATGAGATGTGATATTTCAATGCTTCTAATAACCAACCTGAGACCCTTCTTATAACATGAGATGTGATATCCAAATCCTTCCCCTTCCAAACCTGAGACCCTTCCTTTAGCATGAGATGTGATATCCAACTCATTTCCATTCTAATCATGAGACCATTCCTATAGCATGAGATGTGATATCCCAATGCTTCTACCAAACCTGAGACCCTTCCTATAGCATGAGATGTGATATCTAACTCCTTCCCATTCCAATCCTGAGACCCGTCCTATACCATGAGATGTTATATCTCAATGCTTCTAATACCAAACCTGAGACTCTCCTATAACATGAGATGTGATATCTCAATGCTTCTAATAACAAACCTGAGACCCTTCCTATAACATGAGATGTGATGTCCAAGCCCTTCCCATTCCAATCCTGAGACCCTTCCTATAACATGAGATGTGATATCCAACTCCTTCCCAATCCAATCCTGAGACCCTTCCGATAGCATGAGATATGATATCTCAATGCTTCTAATACCAAACCACAGACCCGTCCTATAACTTGAGATGTGATATCCAAATCCTTCCCCTTCCAAACCTGAGACCTTTCCTTTAGCTTGAGATGTGATA
This sequence comes from Ambystoma mexicanum, assembly GCF_040938575.1. NCBI lineage: Eukaryota > Metazoa > Chordata > Amphibia > Caudata > Ambystomatidae > Ambystoma > Ambystoma mexicanum. The sequence continues at coordinate 349,152,676 of NC_090936.1, forward strand.
TCCAACTCCTTCCCATTCCAATCCTGAGACCCTTCCTATAGCATGAGATGTGATATCCCAATGCTTCTACCAAACCTGAGACCTTTCCGATAGCATGAGATGTGATATCCAACTCCTTCCCATTCCAATCATGAGGCCCTTCCTATAGCATGAGATGTGATATCTCAATGCTTCTACCAAATCTGAGACCCTTCCTATAGCATGAAATGTGATATCCAACTCCTTCCCATCCAATCCTGAGACCCTTCCTATAGCATGAGATGTGATATCTAAATGCTATTAATACCAAACCTGAGACCCTCCCTATAGCATGAAATGTGATATCCAACTCCTTCCCATTCCAATTCTGAGACCCTTCCGATAGCCTGAGATGTGATATCCAACTCCTTCCCATTCCAATCATGAGGCCCTTCCTATAGCATGAGATGTGATAGCTCAATGCTTCTACCAAACCTGAGACCCTTCCTATAGCATGAGATGTGATATCCAACTCCTTCCCATTCCAATCCTGAGACCCTTCATATAGCATGAGATGTGATATCTCAATGCTCTTAATACCAAACCTGGGATCATTCCTATTGCAAGAGATGCGATATCCAAATGCTTCCCATTCCAAACCTGAGACCCTTCCTGTAGGATGAGATGTGATATCCAACTCCTTCCCATTCCAATCCTGAGACCCTTCCTATAGCATGAGATGATATCCAAATCCTTCCCCTTCCAATCCTGAGACCCTTCCTATAGCATGGGATGTGATATCTCAATGCTTCTACCAAACCTGAGATCCTTCCTATAGCATGAGATGTGATATCCAACTCCTTCCCATTCCAATCCTGAGACCCTTCCTATAGCATGAGATGTGATATCTCAATGCTCTTAATACCAAACCTGCGATCATTCCTATAATATGAGATGTGATATCCAACTCCTTCCCATTCCAATCCTGAGCCCCTTCCATGAGATGTGCTCTCTCAATGCTTCTAATAGCAAAGTTGGACCGTTCCTATAGCATGAAATGTGATATCCAACTCCTTCCCATTCCAATCCTGCGTCCCTTCATTTAGCATGAGATTTGATATCTCAGTGCTTCTAATACCAAACCTGAGACCCTTCCTATAACATGAGATGTTATATCCAACTCCTTCCGATTCCAATCCTGAGACCCTTCCTATACCATGAGATGAGATATCTCAATGTTTCTAATACCAAACCTGAGACCCTTCCTATTGCAAGAGATGTGATATCCAAATCCTTCCCATTCCAAACCTGAGACCCTTCCTATAGCATGAGATGTGATATCCAACTTCTTCCCATTCCAATCCTGCATCTCTTCATATAGCATGAGATTTGATATCTCAGTGCTTCTAATACAAAACCTGAGACCCTTCCTGTTAGGAAAGATTTCGTTATTGTAGGGAACTTTCCTTCCATGTGGCAACCCCTAAACTTTTTGCTATTGTTTTCAACCTGTTTTCTTGACTTTGCCAGAGAAGTGCAGCCTTCTGCTGTACTCCTCTGGGCTTTCGCTCCTTTCTTACGGGGAAACTGACATGCCCTTAAGACAGTCAGTACCGGGGAACGCTGTTTCCCGTAGTTTCTTTTATCGTGTCGCCATTTTAGTGCAACACGACACAAGAGGGCACTGTAAGCTAAGTTACAGCTCTCTTGGGTCTCTAGCCTTCTACAGACCCTAGACACTCTTATAGGATGGTTTTTGGACCAGTGCAAGTCATTCAGGGACTGGGCTGGTGGCAGCGATCATGTGGTTTATTTTGAGCTCCTTTTGCCGTTCTGAGCACCTTTTTGCCGCGAACACAAAAGGGTGGCCCGGCTACACAAAATGGCCGGACCACGAGGCTCCTTTGTCTAGTCCACTGTCCGTCTTGCTCCCTTTACCTTCCCCCGGGTCAGGCGACCCGGGGCCTTCCTTATTTGGGCATGTAGTTTCCCGCGAAACACGGTTGCTTTCGCGGGCTTCTACATGTCGTTTGAGTGCCCCCAGGATGTGGGCTGGGCTGTCTGGTCCCAATACACATCCTGGGTGCCAGAGAGTCTAGGGTGGTGTGAATGCCTGGGACCACTGTGGTCCGTGATTGGTCCACGTATGGTATGTGTGTTGATGAGCGGATCTCCCATTGGCTCCCCTCCGTTTTGGCGCGAAGGGAACCGTGGATAAGAGGGAGCTGGAAACACCACTGCCATGTCGATCTCCTGAGTTCTTGCGAACCCAGGGATACAGGAGCCAAGTATCCTGCGAACACGAGGCTGGACCGAGGAATCACTGGTGACCCCCTGAAGAACTTCTGCTCCTCATTGCTGTCGTCCGGTGAAGCCCTTTCCACCTAAGATCGAACAAGAAGGCCTGTACTGGCGCTTCGACCTATTGGAATAGCAGGACCAGCTATTCCCGGCACCTTCATCAACTCCTGCTGTAAGCCTTCGGAAGTGTCTCTGGGCCATCCAGTTGACTGACCAGCTTACTAAGGAGGCCTGCTCTGTAATCGCCGACAGGTTGGGTGGTATTCTGAGTCCGGGGCACGCTCACACGCTTCGTTTGCTTAGCAGTCCTAAGCTAGAGGTGAGCGGTGCTCGTTTGGCTTGAATACACCCGGCCGTTCCGTTGCCCTGCTGTGGCGACAAAACTGTGCTTGTTTCTTCGATCGGGACGTCTTTTTACTCTGCACGACGACGAGACGTTCCCTGCTCTTCAGAACCTGCCAGAAGCTGCATCTATCGAGGAGAAGCTCGGGCCTGCTTGCTTCGGGGACCGGTGAGTAGATTAGCTAGGATCTGGTCGCCCTCCTGCAGTGCCCCCTTGCTTTTCCCCGCTGTGAATACAGCACCCCTTGTCCGTACTCGCGCCCTGCTTCTGCCTCACAGTGGAGGCTGCGCTAGAGTCGCGGACCGTGTTCTCCTTCATTAGAGCTCCCTACAGAGCTGTTCAACGTCCTCCGAAGAGCTTCACCTTCTGCCCATTGGCACCGGCGTGTGCAGGTACTTTTGAGCGCTAGGCTCCACTCTTCGTAGGGATTGGACTACCATCCAGTTAGGGGCCTCAGAAGGCGGACATATCACTCGCATTGGTTCGCACTGCCTGTTTTCCTTCCCCTGCAGGTGGATAACATATTTCGTGCTGCTAATGCTGTGAAACTGTGTATTCTGTATATATATTGGGTGGATAGTGTATGTGTTGGTTTAATATCGTTGTATATTGCTGCTTTTACTGTGGTTATTAGTTTCAAGGCCTTATAATAAATGTGTATCTATTTTTGATATAAACAACTGTTTGGAGTAGTTTGTAAGCGCTCTTGCTTTGTGTGCTCATTGCGGGCTTTCAGTCACCCTCACCCCTCTTGAGACCTAGTCTTGACCGCCGCGATCGCTACCTTGATTGGTCTGGCTTGTCCAGAGGTTACCCTGTTCCAAGTAATTAGGTTGGCCTTCTGAACCTCTGCGCCACCAGGACAGAGTTCGGAAATCCGTCTTAACAAATTGGTGTACAGCGGTGGGATACGACTGAAGGTATCCAGTGTTGCGCACGAGCTAAGGCGTTTTCAGGTTATTCCAACCAGGACACGCAGTAAAGTATTGAATATAACGTTAAAAAGGCCATAGTCCTATCAACAGTATGGAAACGAATACTTTGTTAACCTTAAATGCTTCGAAATCTGAAACATTGAAGAAGATGTGTGCGGAGAGAGGGGTTTCCTCTCAAGGCACTAAATTGGAAATGATCCAGAGAATCGTGGCGTGGCAAGAAGCGCAGCTTGACGCTATAACTTCCGAGGACAGTGCAGAAGGTGGTGGGGCTGCTCTCACTGGCAGAACCGACGGTTCTGCCGCTGCACTGATCCATCACGACCACGAGGACAGGGAGGATGTAATGTCTAATGTTTCCTCTGCCAGTATTGATGGGGAGGCTATGCTTGAATTCAAGAAGCAAGAGCTGCGGTTTAGGCAGCAGGAGCTTGAATTCAGCATAGCCAAACTGAAAATCGACCAGGCAGAAAAACAAAAAGACAGGGATCACCAGTTGGAACTGGCCAAGCTTCAGTTCGCAAATGGGTCCAAGGGTCCTGGACATGGTTCTGGGGCTTCCTCTCATCCACGGTTTCCAAAAGATCTGCTCAGTGTGTATGAGGAACGAAATGACATTATGGACTGGTTAAATGCGTTTGAGTATGCATGCGAGGTTCAAGAGGTTGATAATGCGGATAAGATTGCATGGTTACTCAGCAGACTGCCCCATTCTGGTTGCAGTGCCATTATGGAAATGTCGAAGGCTGAGCGCGCTGATTTTGCAATGTTGAAGCAGACTCTCATTTTAAAGTTTGGGAAGACTCCGACCCAATATTTGAAAAGGTTTAGAGAGTATAAGAAAAAGGAAGGTGGTACTTGGGTGTCGTATGTAGCTGAGTCCCTGAAAAACTTGACTGGCTGGGTTGAAGGTTATAAGGTTTCTACCTTCGAAGGCATGATCAATCTGGTCATGCTGGAACACATTTTTGCTTCTTCTTCCCCGGAGCTTAAGCAGCATTTGGCCGATTCGAAGGAGATAGATCCTAAGAAGCTGGCCATTGCAGCAGATTTATGGGTGTCACATCGAGTGTCCCATAAGGACAAAACTCATCCTGGTAAGCAGGAAGAAGGGAAAAAGTCCAAAGATGTGGAGGGTGGGGAATCTGCTAAATCTTCTTCCCATAAGGGCCACAAAAAGAAAAATAAGGGTAAGCCATCCGAGAACTCACAGGGTAGTGGAGGTTCGCCTCCGAAACAGAACTCTGGTTATAATAAGCCTCCCTACGTAAACAGACCCAATGGGGCTTGTTTTTCTTGTGGAGCAACTGACCATGTGAAGGGGGATCCCCGTTGTAAGGTTAGACCTTTGGGGGTCCACTCCGCTAATCTGGCCTTCTCCTCCTACGAGGAAGAAGAGATTACAGGAGCATCCTTCTCCTCAGACTCATTTCCCAGCGGAATAGAGGCTGAGGTAGTTTTAGTGTCCCTGGGTTCCTGGGAGCCTAAAGTCGCAGAGGCGTATGCTAGGATTCCGGATAATACCAAGCACTACTTTAAAGACAGTGTGCTGATCAATGGAGTGGATACTCCAGCTCTTAGGGATAGTGGGTGCAGTCGAACTGTAGTGGATTCTACCTTGGTAGACTCAGAGGAAGTTGCCAGAGCTACTCTGATGCCCACTAAGTTGGCTGACGGCCCCCTCCGTATGTTTCCCGTGATCCCTGTTAATCTAACTTTAAATGGTACAGCAGTTAGGATTCCAGTGAGCATTCAGAGAAACGTCCCGGGAAAGGTCTTGTTGGGCAATGATCTCAGAGCTCTAGGGCTCGTAGGAGACACTGCCGAAAGACCCTACACACGGTCTCAAGCACGGGCAGCATTGGCCAAGTCCAATACGCCGCCCCAGCCGAAGGGGAAACCCAAGGCGAAAGGAGTCAACAAGTCCCGACGGGGGAAAGAGAATATTCCCCCGAACTCGCCTACCACTGCGGTGGAGGGAGTTGGTCAATCGCCCGAGCCTGACGAGGAGGTGGCGATGCCTGAAGTGTTCGACCCCAACGACCATCCTGAACTAAAAGACTTGTTAGTTGAAGGAGGTCCTGATAGGGACGACTTCAGTAAGGGCCAACGTGAGTGCCCATCTCTGGAAGGCCTAAGGAGACAGGCCTGCTCCCAGCTTGAGGGTGAACCTCCTGGGAAGCATCGGATTTATTGGGAAGGTGGACTCCTGTACAGTGAGCCCACAGAGTCTACAGAAGGAGACCATAGGAGGTTGGTGGTTCCCCTTTCTGTTAGACCCTTCCTCCTGCAGTTGGCGCATGAAGTTCCCCTTGCTGGTCACCTTGGAATGAAGAGGACCAAGCAAAGGTTATCTATGCACTTCTACTGGCCCAAGATGGGGGTGCAAGTAGAAAGTCACTGCAGGAGTTGTGCCTCCTGCCAGTTGTCTGGTAAGGTTGGCGCGACAATCCAAGCTCCGTTGGTACCGCTCCCAGTTGTGGGGGTACCATTTGAAAGGGTAGGGATCGACATCGTTGGTCCCCTTGACCCGCAAACATCCTCAGGCAATAGGTTTATCCTGGTGCTGGTCGACCATGCAACCAGGTATCCTGAGGCCATCCCATTAAAGACTGTAACTGCCAAGTCAGTTGCAAAAGCGTTACTCGGCATATTTACTAGGGTTGGCTTCCCTAAAGAAGTTGTGTCAGATCGTGGCAGCAACTTTATGTCGAAATATATGCAGGCTATGTGGAAAGAATGTGGGGTCACCTACAAGTTCTCTTCTGCATATCACCCCCAGACCAATGGTCTGGTGGAACGTTTCAACAGAACGTTAAAGAGCATGATTGGGGCTCTGGAGGAGCCCCAGAGAAGAAAATGGGATCTTCTGTTACCATGCTTGCTGTTTGCCTACAGAGAGGTACCACAGGAGGGTGTTGGCTTCAGCCCCTTCGAACTTCTGTTCGGTCATCCCGTACGGGGACCCTTAGCCATCGTCAAAGAGGGATGGGAGATGCCCACTCCCCCTGTTACTACCAATGTAGTTGACTATGTGCTAGGGCTCAGAAAACGGATGGTACTCCTGATGGGCTTGGCTAGTGAAAAGTTGAAAGCAGGACAAGCGCTGGTGAAACATTGGTACGACCAGAAAGCTTCCTTAATTCACTTTACACCTGGTCAGCAAGTCCTGATCATGAACCCCATAAGGCCTCGCGCTTTACAGGACAAATGGTCAGGCCCTTACACAGTGGTGGAGCCCCTGGGTGAGGTGAACTATTTAGTGGACCTTGGAAGGCCTGGACAGGCTCCAAAAGTGTTCCACGTAAATAGGCTGAAGGCTTTCGTCCCAAGAGTCGAAATCGCAGCACTGCTACTGGCGTCAGACGTTGAGGAAGAGGAGTCAGAACCTCTTCCCGACCTGTTCCAAAGCGGTCCTTCAGATAGCTCCGTTGAGGGTGTCCGAGTGGCCTCTCACCTGACTTCTGATCAGCAGGCTGAGGTGAAAAGTTTGCTTAGGCAGTTTTCCCCCCTGTTTTCACAGTCGCCTGGTTTGACACCTTGGTGCAAACATAACATTGACACAGGAGACAGTGTACCTACCAAAAGTAGGGGATACAGGATGTCGGATAAAGTACGGTCTTATATTAAGACCGAGGTCAACAAGATGTTAGACCTTGGGGTGATTGAACCCTCTAGTAGTCCTTGGTCCAGTCCTGTGGTATTGGTTCCAAAGGCAGGCACCTCTGAATTGAGGTTCTGCGTGGATTACAGGGCTCTGAATGCTGTCACCAAGACAGACGCTCACCCCTTGCCTCGAACTGACGAGCTGGTGGATACCTTGGGTGCCTCCAAGTACCTCAGCACGTTTGACCTGACTGCGGGCTATTGGCAAATAGCTTTAGCAGAACATGCCAAGGAGAAGACAGCATTTTCAACTCCCGACGGGCTTTACCAATTCCGGGTAATGCCGTTCGGATTGAAGAATGCACCTGCCACTTTCCAGAGGCTTGTGAATCATGTGTTGAATGGGTTGGACGAATTCTGTCTTGCATATCTGGACGATATAGCAGTTTTCAGTGCCACCTGGGAAGACCATGTGAAACACCTCGGGATTGTGCTCCAGGCTCTTCAGAAAGCCCACTTGACCATAAAGGCGAGTAAATGCCAGATTGGACAAGGCTCAGTGGTTTACCTTGGGCATGAAGTAGGTGGAGGAAGGATACAGCCTCTCCCCAGTAAAGTACAAGCAGTACAAGACTGGCCTACCCCCACTACACAAACCCAAGTGAGAGCCTTCTTAGGACTCACGGGTTATTACCGCAATTTTATGGCAGACTATGGCACCATAGCTGCTCCTCTGACTGCCCTCACAACTCCGAAGAAACCCAAGAAGGTAACGTGGACTGACGAGTGTGAGAAGGCCTTCAATGGCTTGAAAGACTCCTTGTGCCAGGCCCCTGTGCTCAGGGCCCCTGATTATCAAAGACCTTTTATCGTGCAGACGGATGCCTCTGACACTGGGATAGGAGCTGTACTATCACAAGTAGATGAGAAGGGTAAGGAACACCCTATCGGTTTTATTAGTCGCCAGCTTAAGGACAGAGAGCTCAGATGGTCCACGGTAGAGAAAGAATGTTTCTCTGTTGTGTGGGCCCTAAGGAAGCTGCGGCCCTACCTCTATGGGACCCACTTCACTGTGCAGACTGACCATAAGCCGTTAAAGTGGCTAATGAACATGAAGGGGGAGAATCCAAAGTTGCTTAGGTGGTCCATAAGTCTACAAGGCTTCGACTTCACTATTGAGCATAGGCCAGGTGTCCAACATAGCAATGCTGATGGGTTGTCCAGAATGTTTTACCGACCTGAACAAGAGACTCATCCAGGGGTGGATTAGTTCCCCCTGTCCATAGTCTGGGAGGGGCGAGTGTTAGGAAAGATTTCGTTATTGTAGGGAACTTTCCTTCCATGTGGCAACCCCTAAACTTTTTGCTATTGTTTTCAACCTGTTTTCTTGACTTTGCCAGAGAAGTGCAGCCTTCTGCTGTACTCCTCTGGGCTTTCGCTCCTTTCTTACGGGGAAACTGACATGCCCTTAAGACAGTCAGTACCGGGGAACGCTGTTTCCCGTAGTTTCTTTTATCGTGTCGCCATTTTAGTGCAACACGACACAAGAGGGCACTGTAAGCTAAGTTACAGCTCTCTTGGGTCTCTAGCCTTCTACAGACCCTAGACACTCTTATAGGATGGTTTTTGGACCGGTGCAAGTCATTCAGGGACTGGGCTGGTGGCAGCGATCATGTGGTTTATTTTGAGCTCCTTTTGCCGTTCTGAGCACCTTTTTGCCGCGAACACAAAAGGGTGGCCCGGCTACACAAAATGGCCGGACCACGAGGCTCCTTTGTCTAGTCCACTGTCCGTCTTGCTCCCTTTACCTTCCCCCGGGTCAGGCGACCCGGGGCCTTCCTTATTTGGGCATGTAGTTTCCCGCGAAACACGGTTGCTTTCGCGGGCTTCTACATGTCGTTTGAGTGCCCCCAGGATGTGGGCTGGGCTGTCTGGTCCCAATACACATCCTGGGTGCCAGAGAGTCTAGGGTGGTGTGAATGCCTGGGACCACTGTGGTCCGTGATTGGTCCACGTATGGTATGTGTGTTGATGAGCGGATCTCCCATTGGCTCCCCTCCGTTTTGGCGCGAAGGGAACCGTGGATAAGAGGGAGCTGGAAACACCACTGCCATGTCGATCTCCTGAGTTCTTGCGAACCCAGGGATACAGGAGCCAAGTATCCTGCGAACACGAGGCTGGACCGAGGAATCACTGGTGACCCCCTGAAGAACTTCTGCTCCTCATTGCTGTCGTCCGGTGAAGCCCTTTCCACCTAAGATCGAACAAGAAGGCCTGTACTGGCGCTTCGACCTATTGGAATAGCAGGACCAGCTATTCCCGGCACCTTCATCAACTCCTGCTGTAAGCCTTCGGAAGTGTCTCTGGGCCATCCAGTTGACTGACCAGCTTACTAAGGAGGCCTGCTCTGTAATCGCCGACAGGTTGGGTGGTATTCTGAGTCCGGGGCACGCTCACACGCTTCGTTTGCTTAGCAGTCCTAAGCTAGAGGTGAGCGGTGCTCGTTTGGCTTGAATACACCCGGCCGTTCCGTTGCCCTGCTGTGGCGACAAAACTGTGCTTGTTTCTTCGATCGGGACGTCTTTTTACTCTGCACGACGACGAGACGTTCCCTGCTCTTCAGAACCTGCCAGAAGCTGCATCTATCGAGGAGAAGCTCGGGCCTGCTTGCTTCGGGGACCGGTGAGTAGATTAGCTAGGATCTGGTCGCCCTCCTGCAGTGCCCCCTTGCTTTTCCCCGCTGTGAATACAGCACCCCTTGTCCGTACTCGCGCCCTGCTTCTGCCTCACAGTGGAGGCTGCGCTAGAGTCGCGGACCGTGTTCTCCTTCATTAGAGCTCCCTACAGAGCTGTTCAACGTCCTCCGAAGAGCTTCACCTTCTGCCCATTGGCACCGGCGTGTGCAGGTACTTTTGAGCGCTAGGCTCCACTCTTCGTAGGGATTGGACTACCATCCAGTTAGGGGCCTCAGAAGGCGGACATATCACTCGCATTGGTTCGCACTGCCTGTTTTCCTTCCCCTGCAGGTGGATAACATATTTCGTGCTGCTAATGCTGTGAAACTGTGTATTCTGTATATATATTGGGTGGATAGTGTATGTGTTGGTTTAATATCGTTGTATATTGCTGCTTTTACTGTGGTTATTAGTTTCAAGGCCTTATAATAAATGTGTATCTATTTTTGATATAAACAACTGTTTGGAGTAGTTTGTAAGCGCTCTTGCTTTGTGTGCTCATTGCGGGCTTTCAGTCACCCTCACCCCTCTTGAGACCTAGTCTTGACCGCCGCGATCGCTACCTTGATTGGTCTGGCTTGTCCAGAGGTTACCCTGTTCCAAGTAATTAGGTTGGCCTTCTGAACCTCTGCGCCACCAGGACAGAGTTCGGAAATCCGTCTTAACACTTCCTATAACATGAGATGTGATATCCAACTCCTTCCGATTCCAATCCTGAGACCCTATATCCAAATGCTTCCCATTCCAAACCTGAGACCCTTCCTGTAGGATGAGATGTGATATCCAACTCCTTCCCATTCCAATCCTGAGACCCTTCCTATAGCATGAGATGATATCCAACTCCTTCCCATTCCAATCCTGAGACCCTTCCTATAGCATGAGATGTGATATCTCAATGCTTCTACCAAACCTGAGATCCTTCCTATAGCATGAGATGTGATATCCAACTCCTTCCCATTCCAATCCTGAGACCCTTCCTATAGCATGAAATGTGATATCTCAATGCTCTTAATACCAAACCTGCGATCAGTCCTATAATATGAGATGTGATATCCAACTCCTTCCCATTCCAATCCTGAGCCCCTTCCATGAGATGTGCTCTCTCAATGCTTCTAATACCAAAGTTGGACCGTTCCTATAGCATGAGATGTGATATCCAACTCCTTCCCATTCCAATCCTGCGTCCCTTCATTTAGCATGAGATTTGATATCTCAGTGCTTCTAATTCCAAACCTGAGACCCTTCCTATAACATGAGATGTTTTATCCAACTCCTTCCGATTCCAATCCTGAGACCCTTCCTATACCATGAGATGAGATATCTCAATGTTTCTAATACCAAACCTGAGACCCTTCCTATTGCAAGAGATGTGATATCCAAATCCTTCCCATTCCAAACCTGAGACCCTTCCTATAGCATGAGATGTGATATCCAACTTCTTCCCATTCCAATCATGCATCTCTTCATATAGCATGAGATTTGATATCTCAGTGCTTCTAATACAAAACCTAAGACCCTTCCTATAACATGAGATGTGATATCCAACTCCTTCCGATTCCAATCCTGAGACCCTTCCAATACCATGAGATGTGATATCTCAATGTTTCTAATACCAAACCTGAAACCCTTCCTATTGCAAGAGATGTGATATCCAAATCCTTCCCAATCCAATCCTGAGACCCTTCCGATAGCATTAGATGTGATATCTCAATGCTTCTAATATCAAACCTGAGACCCTCCCTATAGCATGAGATGTGATATCCAACTCCTTCCAATTCCAACCTGTGACCCTTCCTATAGCATGAGATGGGATATCCAACTCCTTCCCAATCCAATCCTGAGACCCTACCGATAGCATGAGATGTGATATCTTAATGCTTCTACCAAACCTGAGACCTTCCTATGGCATGAGATGTGATATCAAACTCCTTCCCATTCCAATCCTGAGACCATTCCTATAGCATGAGATGTGATATCCAACTCCTTCCCATTCCAATCCTGAGACCCGTCCTATATCATGAGATGTGATATCCCAATGCTTCAAATACCAAACCTGAGACTGTCCTATAACATGAGATGTGATATCTCAATGCTTCTAATAACAAACCTGAGACCCTTCCTATAACATGAGATATGATATCCAAATCCTTCCCATTCCAATCCTGAGACCCTTCCTATAGCATGAGATGTGATATCCAACTCCTTCCCATTCCAATCCTGAGACCCGTACTATACCATGAGATATGATATCTCAATGCTTCTAATACCAAACCTGAGACTGTCCTATAACATGAGATGTGATATCTCAATGCTTCTAATAACAAACCTGAGACGTTTCCTATAAAATGAGATGTGATATCCAACTCCTTCCGATTCCAATCCTGAGACCCTTCCTATACCATGAGATGAGATATCTCAATGTTTCTAATACCAAACCTGAGACCCTTCCTATTGCAAGAGATGTGATATCCAAATCCTTCCCATTCCAAACCTGAGACCCTTCCTATAGCATGAGATGTGATATCCAACTTCTTCCCATTCCAATCCTGCATCTCTTCATATAGCATGAGATTTGATATCTCAGTGCTTCTAATACAAAACCTGAGACCCTTCCTATAACATGAGATGTGATATCCAACTCCTTCCGATTCCAATCCTGAGACCCTATATCCAAATGCTTCCCATTCCAAACCCGAGACCCTTCCTGTAGGATGAGATGTGATATCCAACTCCTTCCCATTCCAATCCTGAGACCCTTCCTATAGCATGAGATGATATCCAACTCCTTCCCATTCCAATCCTGAGACCCTTCCTATAGCATGAGATGTGATATCTCAATGCTTCTACCAAACCTGAGATCCTTCCTATAGCATGAGATGTGATATCCAACTCCTTCCCATTCCAATCCTGAGACCCTTCCTATAGCATGAGATGTGATATCTCAATGCTCTTAATACCAAACCTGCGATCATTCCTATAATATGAGATGTGATATCCAACTCCTTCCCATTCCAATCCTGAGCCCCTTCCTATAGCATGAGATGTGATATCCAACTTCTTCCCATTCCAATCCTGAGACCCTTCCTATAGCATGAGATGTGATATCTCAATGTTTCTAATACCAAACCTGAGACCCTTCCTATTGCAAGAGATATGATATCCAAATCCTTCCCATTCCAAACCTGAGACCCTTCCTATAGCATGAGATGTGATATCCAACTTCTTCCCATTCCAATCATGCATCTCTTCATATAGCATGAGATTTGATAGCTCAGTGCTTCTAATACAAAACCTGAGACCCTTCCTATAACATGAGATGTGATATCCAACTCCTTCCGATTCCAATCCTGAGACCCTTCCAATACCATGAGATGTGATATCTCAATGTTTCTAATACCAAACCTGAGACCCTTCCTATTGCAAGAGATGTGATATCCAAATCCTTCCCAATCCAATCCTGAGACCCTTCCGATAGCATTAGATGTGATATCTCAATGCTTCTAATATCAAACCTGAGACCCTCCCTATAGCATGAGATGTGATATCCAACTCCTTCCAATTCCAACCTGTGACCCTTCCTATAGCATGAGATGGGATATCCAACTCCTTCCCAATCCAATCCTGAGACCCTACCGATAGCATGAGATGTGATATCTTAATGCTTCTACCAAACCTATGACCTTCCTATGGCATGAGATGCGATATCAAACTCCTTCCCATTCCAATCCTGAGACCCTTCCTATAGCATGAGATGTGATATCCAACTCCTTCCCATTCCAATCCTGAGACCCGTCCTATATCATGAGATGTGATATCTCAATGCTTCAAATACCAAACCTGAGACTGTCCTATAACATGAGATGTGATATCTCAATGCTTCTAATAACAAACCTGAGACCCTTCCTATAACATGAGATATGATATCCAAATCCTTCCCATTCCAATCCTGAGACCCTTCCTATAGCATGAGATGTGATATCCAACTCCTTCCCATTCCAATCCTGAGACCCGTACTATACCATGAGATATGATATCTCAATGCTTCTAATACCAAACCTGAGACTGTCCTATAACATGAGATGTGATATCTCAATGCTTCTAATAACAAACCTGAGACGTTTCCTATACCATGAGATGTGATATCCAACTCCTTCCGATTCCAATCCTGAGACCCTTCCTATACCATGAGATGAGATATCTCAATGTTTCTAATACCAAACCTGAGACCCTTCCTATTGCAAGAGATGTGATATCCAAATCCTTCCCATTCCAAACCTCAGACCCTTCCTATAGCATGAGATGTGATATCCAACTTCTTCCCATTCCAATCCTGCATCTCTTCATATAGCATGAGATTTGATATCTCAGTGCTTCTAATACAAAACCTGAGACCCTTCCTATAACATGAGATGTGATATCCAACTCCTTCCGTTTCCAATCCAGAGACCCTATATCCAAATGCTTCCCATTCCAAACCTGAGACCCTTCCTGTAGGATGAGATGTGATATCCAACTCCTTCCCATTCCAATCCTGAGACCCTTCCTATAGCATGAGATGATATCCAACTCCTTCCCATTCCAATCCTGAGACCCTTCCTATAGCATGAGATGTGATATCTCAATGCTTCTACCAAACCTGAGATCCTTCCTATAGCATGAGATGTGACATCCAACTCCTTCCCATTCCAATCCTGAGACCCTTCCTATAGCATGAGATGTGATATCTCAATGCTCTTAATACCAAACCTGCGATCATTCCTATAATATGAGATGTGATATCCAACTCCTTCCCATTCCAATCCTGAGCCCCTTCCATGAGATGTGCTCTCTCAATGCTTCTAATACCAAAGTTGGACCGTTCCTATAGCATGAGATGTGATATCCAACTCCTTCCCATTCCAATCCTGCGTCCCTTCATTTAGCATGAGATTTGATATCTCAGTGCTTCTAATACCAAACCTGAGACCCTTCCTATAACATGAGATGTTTTATCCAACTCCTTCCGATTCCAATCCTGAGACCCTTCCTATACCATGAGATGAGATATCTCAATGTTTCTAATACCAAACCTGAGACCCTTCCTATTGCAAGAGATGTGATATCCAAATCCTTCCCATTCCAAACCTGAGACCCTTCCTATAGCATGAGATGTGATATCCCACTTCTTCCCATTCCAATCATGCATCTCTTCATATAGCATGAGATTTGATATCTCAGTGCTTCTAACACAAAACCTGAGACCCTTCCTATAACATGAGATGTGATATCCAACTCCTTCCGATTCCAATCCTGAGACCCTTCCAATACCATGAGATGTGATATCTCAATGTTTCTAATACCAAACCTGAGACCCTTCCTATTGCAAGAGATGTGATATCCAACTCCTTCCAATTCCAACCTGTGACCCTTCCTATAGCATGAGATGGGATATCCAACTCCTTCCCAATCCAATCCTGAGACCCTTCCGATAGCATGAGATGTGATATCTTAATGCTTCTACCAAACCTGAGACCTTCCTATGGCATGAGATGTGATATCAAACTCCTTCCCATTCCAATCCTGAGACCCTTCCTATAGCATGAGATGTGATATCCAACTCCTTCCCATTCCAATCCTGAGACCCGTCCTATATCATGAGATGTGATATCTCAATGCTTCAAATACCAAACCTGAGACTGTCCTATAACATGAGATGTGATATCTCAATGCTTCTAATAACAAACCTGAGACCCTTCCTATAACATGAGATATGATATCCAAATCCTTCCCATTCCAATCCTGAGACCCTTCCTATAGCATGAGATGTGATATTCCAATGCTTCTACCAAACCTGAGACCCTTCCTATAGCATGAGATGTGATATCGAACTCTTCCCATCCAATCCTGAGACCTGTCCTATACCATGAGATGTTATATCTCAATGCTTCTAATACCAAACCTGAGACTGTCCTATAACATGAGATGGGATATCTCAATGCTTCTAATAACAAACCTGAGACGTTTCCTATAACATGAGATGTGATATCCAAATCCTTCCCATTCCAATTCTGAGACCCTTCCTATAGCATGAGATGTGATATCTAACTCCTTCCCATTCCAATCCTGAGACCGTTCCTATAGCACAAGATGTGATATCTCAATATTTCTAATACCAAACCTGAGACCCTTCCTAGTGCAAGAGATGTGATATCCAAATCCTTCCCATTCCAAACCTGAGACCCTTCCTATAGGATGAGATGTGATATCAAACTCCTTCCCAATCCAATCCTGAGACCCTTCCGATAGCATGAGATATGATATCTCAATGCTTCTAATTTCAAACCTGAGACCCTCCCTTTGCATGAGATGTGATATCCAACTCCTTCCCATTCCAATCCTGAGACCCATCCAATAGCATGAGATGTGATATCCAACTCCTTCCAATTCCAACCTGTGACCCTTCCTATAGCATGAGATATGATATCCAACTCCTTCCCATTCCAATCCTGAGACCCTTCCTATAACATGAGATGTGATATCTCAATGCTTCTAATATCAAACCTGAGACCCTCTAATTAGCATGAGATGTGATATCCAACTCCTTCCCATTCCAAACCTGAGACCCTTCCTATATCATGAGATATGATATCCAACTCCTTCCCATTCCAATCCTGAGACCCTTCCTATAGCATGAGATGTGATATCTCAATGCTTGTAATACAAAACTTGAGACCCTTCCTATAGCATGAGATGTGATATCCAACTCCTTCCAATTCCTATCCTGAGACCCTTCTGATAGCATGAGATGTGATATCTCAATGCTTCTAATACCAAACCTGAAACCCTCCCTATAGCGTGAGATGTGATATCAAAGTCCTTCCCATTCCAATCCTGATACCCTTCCTATAACATGAGATGTGATATCCAACTCCTTCCAATTCCAACATGTGACCCTTCCTATATCATGAGATGGGATATCCAACTCCTTCCCAATCCAATCCTGAAACCCTTCCGATAGCATGAGATGTGATATCTTAATGCTTCTAGCAAACCTGAGACCTTCCCATGGCATGAGATGTGATATCAAACTCCTTCCCATTCCAATCCTGAGACCCGTCCTATACCATGAGATGTTATATCTCAATGCTTCTAATACCAAACATGAGACTGTCCTATAACATGAGATATGATATCTCAATGCTTCTAATACCGAACCACAGACCTGTCCTATAACTTGAGATGTGATATCCAAATCCTTCCCCTTCCAAACCTGAGACCCTTCCTTTAGCATGAGATGTGATATCCAACTCCTTCCCATTCCAATCCTGAGACCCTTCCGATAGCATGAGATGTGATATCTCAATGATTCTAATATGAAACCTGAGACCCTCCCTATAGCATGAGATGTGATATCCAACTCCTTCCCATTCCAATCCTGAGACCCTTCCTATAACATGAGTTGTGATATCCAAGTCCTTCCCATTCCAATCCTGAGATCCTTCCTATAACATGACATGTGATATCCAACTCCTTCCCAATCCAATCCTGAGACCCTTCCGATAGCATGAGATATGATATCTCAATGATTCTAATACCAAACCACAGACCCGTCCTATAACTTGAGATGTGATATCCAACTCCTTCCCATTCCAATCCTGAGACCCTTCTGATAGCATGAGATGTGATATCCAACTCCTTCCGATTCCAACCTGTGACCCTTCCTATAGCATGAGATGGGATATCCAACTCCTTCCCAATCCAATCCTGAGACCCTTCCGATAGCATGAGATGTGATATCTTAATGCTTCTACCAAACCTGAGACCTTCCTATGGCATGAGATGTGATATCAAACTCCTTCCCATTCCTATCCTGAGACCCTTCCTATAGCATGAGATGTGATATCCAACTCCCTCCCATTCCAATCCTGAGAACCGTCCTATACCATGAGATGTGATATCTCAATGCTACTAATACCAAACCTGAGACTGTCCTATAAAATGAGATGTGATATTTCAATGCTTCTAATAACCAACCTGAGACCCTTCTTATAACATGAGATGCGATATCAATCCTTCCCAATCCAATCCTGAGACCCTTCAGATAGCATGAGATATGATATCTCAATGCTTTTAATACCAAACTACAGACCCGTCCTATAACTTGAGATGTGATATCCAAATCCTTCCCCTTCCAAACCTGAGACCCTTCCTTTAGCATGAGATGTGATATCCAACTCCTTTCCATTCCAATCCTGAGACCATTCCTATAGCATGAGATGTGATATCCCAATGCTTCTACCAAACCTGAGACCCTTCCTATAGCATGAGATGTGATATCTAACTCCTTCCCATTCCAATCCTGAGACCCGTCCTATACCATGAGATGTTATATCTCAATGCTTCTAATACCAAACCTGAGACTGTCCTATAACATGAGATGTAATATCTCAATGCTTCTAATAACAAACCTGAGACCCTTCCTATAACATGAGATGTGATGTCCAAGTCCTTCCCATTCCAATCCTGAGACCCTTCCTATAACATGAGATGTGATATCCAACTCCTTCCCAATCCAATCCTGAGACCCTTCCGATAGCATGAGACATGATATCTCAATGCTTCTAATACCAAACCACAGACCCTTCCTATAACTTGAGATGTGATATCCAAATCCTTCCCCTTCCAAACCTGAGACCTTTCCTTTAGCATGAGATGTGATATCCAACTCCTTCTCATTCCAATCCTGAGACCCTTCCTATAGCATGAGATGTGATATCTCAATGCTTCTACCAAACCTGAGACCTTTCCGATAGCATGAGATGTGATATCCAACTCCTTCCCATTCCAATCATGAGGCCATTCCTATAGCATGAGATGTGATATCTCAATGCTTCTACCAAATCTGAGACCCTTCCTATAGCATGAAATGTGATATCCAACTCTTTCCCATCCAATCCTGAGACCCTTCCTATAGCATGAGATGTGATATCCAACTCCTTCTCATTCCAATCCTGAGACCCTTCCTATAGCATGAGATGTGATATCTCAATGCTTCTACCAAACCTGAGACCTTTCCGATAGCATGAGATGTGATATCCAACTCCTTCCCATTCCAATCATGAGGCCCTTCCTATAGCATGAGATGTGATATCTCAATGCTTCTACCAAATCTGAGACCCTTCCTATAGCATGAAATGTGATATCCAACTCTTTCCCATCCAATCCTGAGACCCTTCCTATAGCATGATATGTGATATCTAAATGCTATTAATACCAAACCTGGGACCGTCCCTATAGCATGAGATGTGATATCCAACTCCTTCCCATTCCAATTCTGAGACCCTTCTGATAGCCTGAGATGTGATATCCAAGTCCTTCCCATTCCAATCCTGAGATCCTTCCTATAACATGACATGTGATATCCAACTCCTTCCCAATCCAATCCTGAGACCCTTCCGATAGCATGAGATATGATATCTCAATGATTCTAATACCAAACCACAGACCCGTCCTATAACTTGAGATGTGATATCCAACTCCTTCCCATTCCAATCCTGAGACCCTTCTGATAGCATGAGATGTGATATCCAACTCCTTCCGATTCCAACCTGTGACCCTTCCTATAGCATGAGATGGGATATCCAACTCCTTCCCAATCCAATCCTGAGACCCTTCCGATAGCATGAGATGTGATATCTTAATGCTTCTACCAAACCTGAGACCTTCCTATGGCATGAGATGTGATATCAAACTCCTTCCCATTCCTATCCTGAGACCCTTCCTATAGCATGAGATGTGATATCCAACTCCCTCCCATTCCAATCCTGAGAACCGTCCTATACCATGAGATGTGATATCTCAATGCTACTAATACCAAACCTGAGACTGTCCTATAAAATGAGATGTGATATTTCAATGCTTCTAATAACCAACCTGAGACCCTTCTTATAACATGAGATGCGATATCAATCCTTCCCAATCCAATCCTGAGACCCTTACGATAGCATGAGATATGATATCTCAATGCTTTTAATACCAAACTACAGACCCGTCCTATAACTTGAGATGTGATATCCAAATCCTTCCCCTTCCAAACCTGAGACCCTTCCTTTAGCATGAGATGTGATATCCAACTCCTTTCCATTCCAATCCTGAGACCATTCCTATAGCATGAGATGTGATATCCCAATGCTTCTACCAAACCTGAGACCCTTCCTATAGCATGAGATGTGATATCTAACTCCTTCCCATTCCAATCCTGAGACCCGTCCTATACCATGAGATGTTAGATCTCAATGCTTCTAATACCAAACCTGAGACTGTCCTATAACATGAGATGTAATATCTCAATGCTTCTAATAACAAACCTGAGACCCTTCCTATAACATGAGATGTGATGTCCAAGTCCTTCCCATTCCAATCCTGAGACCCTTCCTATAACATGAGATGTGATATCCAACTCCTTCCCAATCCAATCCTGAGACCCTTCCGATAGCATGAGACATGATATCTCAATGCTTCTAATACCAAACCACAGACCCTTCCTATAACTTGAGATGTGATATCCAAATCCTTCCCCTTCCAAACCTGAGACCTTTCCTTTAGCATGAGATGTGATATCCAACTCCTTCTCATTCCAATCCTGAGACCCTTCCTATAGCATGAGATGTGATATCTCAATGCTTCTACCAAACCTGAGACCTTTCCGATAGCATGAGATGTGATATCCAACTCCTTCCCATTCCAATCATGAGGCCCTTCCTATAGCATGAGATGTGATATCTCAATGCTTCTACCAAATCTGAGACCCTTCCTATAGCATGAAATGTGATATCTAAATGCTATTAATACCAAACCTGGGACCGTCCCTATAGCATGAGATGTGATATCCAACTCCTTCCCATTCCAATTCTGAGACCCTTCTGATAGCCTGAGATGTGATATCCAACTCCTTCCCATTCCAATCATGAGGCCCTTCCTATAGCATGAGATGTGATAGCTCAATGCTTCTACCAAACCTGAGACCCTTCCTATAGCATGAGATGTGATATCCAACTCCTATCCCATTCCAATCCTGAGACCCTTCATATAGCATGAGATGTGATATCTCAATGCTCTTAATACCAAACCTGGGATCATTCCTATTGCAAGAGATGTGATATCCAAATGCTTCCCATTCCAAACCTGAGACCCTTCCTGTAGGATGAGATGTGATATCCAACTCCTTCCCATTCCAATCCTGAGACCCTTCCTATAGCATGAGATGATATCCAACTCCTTCCCATTCCAATCCTGAGACCCTTCCTATAGCATTAGATGTGATATCTCAATGCTCTTAATACCAAACCTGCGATCATTCCTATAATATGAGATGTGATATCCAACTCCTTCCCATTCCAATCCTGAGTCCCTTCCATGAGGTGTGCTCTCTCAATGCTTCTAATACCAAAGTTGGACCGTTCCTATAGCATGAGATGTGATATCCAACTCCTTCCCATTCCAATCCTGCGTCCCTTCATTTAGCATGAGATTTGATATCTCAGTGTTTCTAATACCAAACCTGAGACCCTTCCTATAACATGAGATGTTATATCCAACTCCTTCCGATTCCAATCCAGGGACCCTTCCTATACCATGAGATGAGATATCTCAATGTTTCTAATACCAAACCTGAGACCCTTCCTATTGCAAGAGATGTGATATCCAAATCCTTCCCATTCCAAACCTGAGACCCTTCCTATAGCATGAGATGTGATATCCAAATTCTTCCCATTCCAATCCTGCATCTCTTCATATAGCATGAGATTGGATATCTCAGTGCTTCTAATACAAAACCTGAGACCCTTCCTATAACATGAGATGTGATATCCAACTCCTTCCGATTCCAATCCTGAGACCCGTCCTATACCATGAGATGTGATATCTCAATGCTTCTAATACCAAACCTGAGACTGTCCTATAACATGAGATGTGATATCTCAATCCTTCTAATAACAAACCTGACCCTTCCTATAACATGAGATGTGATGTCCAAGTCCTTCCCATTCCAATCCTGAGACCCTTCCTATAGCATGAGATGTGATATCCAAATCCTTCCCCTTCCAAACCTGAGACCCTTCCTTTAGCATGAGATGTGATATCCAACTCCTTCCCATTCAATCCTGAGACCCTTCCTATAGCATGAGATGTGATATCCCAATGCTTCTACCTAACCTGAGACCCTTCCTATAGCATGACATGTGATATCCAACTCTTCCCATCCAATCCTGAGACCCGTCCTATACCATGAGATGTTATATCTCAATGCTTCTAATACCAAACCTGAGACTGTCCTATAACATGAGATGTGATATCTCAATGCTTCTAATAACAAACCTGAGACCCTTCCTATAACATGAGATGTGATGTCCAAGTCCTTCCCATTCCAATCCTGAGACCCTTCCTATAACATGAGATGATCCAACCCCTTCCCAATCCAATCCTGAGACCCTTCCGATAGCATGAGATGTGATATCTCAATGCTTCTAATACCAAACCTGAGACCCTCATTATAGCGTGAGATGTGATATCAAAGTCCTTCCCATTCCAATCCTGATGCCCTTCCTATAACATGAGATGTGATATCCAACTCTTCCCATCCAATCCTGAGACCCTTCCTATAACATGAGATGTGATATCCAACTCCTTCCCAATCCAATCCTGAGACCCTTCCGATAGCATGAGATGTGATATCTCAATGGTTCTAATACCAAACCTGACACCCTCCCTATAGCGTGAGATGTGATATCAAAGTCCTTCCCATTCCAATCCTGATACCCTTCCTATAACATGAGATGTGATATCCAACTCCTTCCAATTCCAACCTGTGACCCTTCCTATAGCATGAGATGTGATATCTCAATGGTTCTAATACCAAACCTGAGACCCTCCCTATAGCGTGAGATGTGATATCAAAGTCCTTCCCATTCCAATCCTGAGACCCTTCTGATAGCATGAGATGTGATATCTTAATGCTTCTAGCAGACCTGAGACCTTCCCATGGCATGAGATGTGATATCAAACTCCTTCCCATTCCAATCCTGAGACCCTTCCTATAGCATGAGATGTGATATCCAACTCCTTCCCATTCCAATCCTGAGACCCGTCCTATACTATAAGATGTTATATCTCAATGTTTCTAATACCAAACCTGAGACTGTCCTATAACATGAGATGTGATATCTCAATGCTTCTAATAGCAAACCTGACACCCTTCCTATAACATGAGATGTGATATCCAAGTCCTTCCCATTCCAATCTTGAGACCCTTCCTATAACATGAGATGTGATATCCAACTCCTTCCCAATCCAATCCTGAGACCCTTCCGATAGCATGAGATATGATATCTCAATGCTTCTAATACCAAACCACAGACCCGTCCTATAATTTCAGATGTGATATCCAAATCCTTCCCCTTCCAAACCTGAGACCCTTCCTTTATCATGAGATGTGATATCCAACTCCTTCCCATTCCAATCCTGAGACCCTTCCTATAGCATGAGATGTGATATCCCAATGCTTCTACCAAACCTGAGACCCTTCCTATAGCATGAGATGTGATATCAAACTCCTTCCCAATCCAATCCTGAGACCCTTCCGATAGCATGAGATATGATATCTCAATGCTTCTAATATCAAACCTGAGACCTTCCCTTTGCATGAGATGTGATATCCAACTCCTTCCCATTCCAATCCTGAGACCCATCCGATAGCATGAGATATGATATCTCAATGCTTCTAATAACAAACCTGAGACCCTTCCTATAACATGAGATGTGATATCCAAATCCTTCCCATTTCAATCCTGAGACCCTTCCTATGACATGAGATGTGATATCCAACTCCTTCCCAATCGAATCCTGAGACCCTTCCGATAGCATGAGATATGATATCTCAATGCTTCTAATACCAAACCACAGACCCGTCCTATAAATTGAGATGTGATATCCAAATCCTTCCCCTTCCAAACCTGAGACCCTTCCTTTAGCATGAGATGTGATATCCAACTCGTTCCCATTCCAATCCTGAGACCCTTCCTATAGCATGAGATGTGATATCCTAATGCTTCTACCAAACCTGAGACCCTTACTTTAGCATGAGATGTGATATCCAACTCCATCCCATTCCAATCCTGAGACCCTTCCTATAGCATGAGATGTGATATCTCAATGCTATTAATACCAAACCTGAGATCCTTCCTATAACATGAGATGTGATATCCAACTCCTTCCCAATCCAATCCTGAGACCCTTCCGATAGCATGAGATGTGATATCTCAATGCTTCTAATATCAAACCTGAGACCCTCCCATTAGCATGATATGTGATATCCAACTCCTTCCCATTCCAAACCTGAGACCCTTCCTATAGCATGAGATGTGATATCTCAATGCTTGTAATACAAAACTTGAGACCCTTCCTATAGCATGAGATGTGATATCCAACTCCTTCCCATTCCTATCCTGAGACCCTTCTGATAGCATGAGATGTGATATCTCAATGCTTCTAATACCAAACCTGAGACCCTCACTATAGCGTGAGATGTGATATCAAAGTACTTCCCATTCCAATCCTGATACCCTTCCTATAACATGAGATGTGATATCCAACTCCTTCCAATTCCATCCTGTGACCCTTCCTATATCATGAGATGGGATGTCCAACTCCTTCCCAATCCAATCCTGAAACCCTTCCGATAGCATGAGATGTGATATCTTAATGCTTCTAGCAAACCTGAGACCTTCCCATGGCATGAGATGTGATATCAAACTCCTTCCCATTCCAATCCTGAGACCCGTCCTATACCATGAGATGTTATATCTCAATGCTTCTAATACCAAACATGAGACTGTCCTATAACATGAGATATGATATCTCAATGCTTCTAATACCGAACCACAGACCTGTCCTATAACTTGAGATGTGATATCCAAATCCTTCCCCTTCCAAACCTGAGACCCTTCCTTTAGCATGAGATGTGATATCCAACTCCTTCCCATTCCAATCCTGATGCCCTTCCTATAACATGAGATGTGATATCCAACTCTTCCCATCCAATCCTGAGACCCTTCCTATAACATGAGATGCGATATCCAACTCCTTCCCAATCCAATCCTGAGACCCTTCCGATAGCATGAGATGTGATATCTCAATGGTTCTAATACCAAACCTGAGACCCTCCCTATAGCGTGAGATGTGATATCAAAGTCCTTCCCATTCCAATCCTGATACCCTTCCTATAACATGAGATGTGATATCCAACTCCTTCCAATTCCAACCTGTGACCCTTCCTATAGCATGAGATGTGATATCTCAATGGTTCTAATACCAAACCTGAGACCCTCCCTATAGCGTGAGATGTGATATCAAAGTCCTTCCCATTCCAATCCTGAGACCCTTCCGATAGCATGAGATGTGATATCTTAATGCTTCTAGCAAACCTGAGACCTTCCCATGGCATGAGATGTGATATCAAACTCCTTCCCATTCCAATCCTGAGACCCTTCCTATAGCATGAGATGTGATATCCAACTCCTTCCCATTCCAATCCTTAGACCCGTCCTATACTATAAGATGTTATATCTCAATGCTTCTAATACCAAACCTGAGACTGTCCTATAAAATGAGATGTGATATCTCAATGCTTCTAATAGCAAACCTGACACCCTTCCTATAACATGAGATGTGATATCCAAGTCCTTCCCATTCCAATCTTGAGACCCTTCCTATAACATGAGATGTGATATCCAACTCCTTCCCAATCCAATCCTGAGACCCTTCCGATAGCATGAGATATGATATCTCAATGCTTCTAATACCAAACCACAGACCCGTCCTATAATTTCAGATGTGATATCCAAATCCTTCCCAATCCAATCCTGAGACCCTTCCGATAGCATGCGATATGATATCTCAATGCTTCTAATATCAAACCTGAGACCTTCCCTTTGCATGAGATGTGATATCCAACTCCTTCCCATTCCAATCCTGAGACCCATCCAATAGCATGAGATGTGATATCCAACTCCTTCCAATTCCAACCTGTGACCCTTCCTATAGCATGAGATATGATATCCAACTCCTTACCATTCCAATCCTGAGACCCTTCCTATAACATGAGATGTGATATCCAACTCCTTCCCAATCCAATCCTGAGACCCTTCCGATAGCATGAGATATGATATCTCAATGCTTCTAATAACAAATCTGAGACCCTTCCTATAACATGAGATGTGATATCCAAATCCTTCCCATTTCAATCCTGAGACCCTTCCTATGACATGAGATGTGATATCCAACTCCTTCCCAATCGAATCCTGAGACCCTTCCGATAGCATGAGATATGATATCTCAATGCTTCTAATACCAAACCACAGACCCGTCCTATAAATTGAGATGTGATATCCAAATCCTTCCCCTTCCAAACCTGAGACCCTTCCTTTAGCATGAGATGTGATATCCAACTCGTTCCCATTCCAATCCTGAGACCCTTCCTATAGCATGAGATGTGATATCCTAATGCTTCTACCAAACCTGAGACCCTTACTTTAGCATGAGATGTGATATCCAACTCCTTCCCATTCCAATCCTGAGACCCTTCTTATAGCATGAGATGTGATATCTCAATGCTATTAATACCAAACCTGAGATCCTTCCTATAACATGAGATGTGATATCCAACTCCTTCCCAATCCAATCCTGAGACCCTTCCGATAGCATGAGATGTGATATCTCAATGCTTCTAATATCAAACCTGAGACCCTCCCATTAGCATGAGATGTGATATCCAACTCTTTCCCATTCCAAACCTGAGACCCTTCCTATAGCATGAGATGTGATATCTCAATGCTTGTAATACAAAACTTGAGACCCTTCCTATAGCATGAGATGTGATATCCAACTCCTTCCCATTCCTATCCTGAGACCCTTCTGATAGCATAAGATGTGATATCTCAATGCTTCTAATACCAAACCTGAGACCCTCTCTATAGCGTGAGATGTGATATCAAAGTCCTTCCCATTCCAATCCTGATACCCTTCCTATAACATGAGATGTGATATCCAACTCCTTCCAATTCCAACCTGTGACCCTTCCTATATCATGAGATGGGATATCCAACTCCTTCCCAATCCAATCCTGAAACCCTTCCGATAGCATGAGATGTGATATCATAATGCTTCTAGCAAACCTGAGACCTTCCCATGGCATGAGATGTGATATCAAACTCCTTCCCATTCCAATCCTGAGACCCGTCCTATACCATGAGATGTTATATCTCAATGCTTCTAATACCAAACATGAGACTGTCCTATAAGATGAGATATGATATCTCAATGCTTCTAATACCGAACCACAGACCTGTCCTATAACTTGAGATGTGATATCCAAATCCTTCCCCTTCCAAACCTGAGACCCTTCCTTTAGCATGAGATGTGATACCCAACTACTTCCCATTCCAATCCTGAGACCCTTCCGATAGCATGAGATGTGATATCTCAATGATTCTAATATGAAACCTGAGACCCTCCCTATAGCATGAGATGTGATATCCAACTCCTTCCCATTCCAATCCTGAGACCCTTCCTATAACATGAGTTGTGATATCCAAGTCCTTCCCATTACAATCCTGAGACCCTTCCTATAACATGAGATGTGATATCCAACTCCTTCCCAATCCAATCCTGAGACCCTTCCGATAGCATGAGATATGATATCTCAATGCTTCTAATACCAAACCACAGACCCGTCCTATAACTTGAGATGTGATATCTAACTCCTTCCCATTCCAATCCTGAGACCCTTCTGATAGCATGAGATGTGATATCCAACTCCTTCCAATTCCAACCTGTGACCCTTCCTATAGCATGAGATGAGATATCCAACTCCTTCCCAATCCAATCCTGAGACCCTTCCGATAGCATGAGATATGATATCTCAATGCTTTTAATACCAAACTACAGACCCGTCCTATAACTTGAGATGTGATATCCAAATCCTTCCCCTTCCAAACCTGAGACCCTTCCTTTAGCATGAGATGTGATATCCAACTCCTTTCCATTCCAATCCTGAGACCATTCCTATAGCATGAGATGTGATATCCCAATGCTTCTACCAAACCTGAGAGCCTTCCTATAGCATGAGATGTGATATCTAACTCCTTCCCATTCCAATCCTGAGACCCGTCCTATACCATGAGATGTTATATCTCAATGCTTCTAATACCAAACCTGAGACTGTCCTATAACATGAGATGTAATATCTCAATGCTTCTAATAACAAACCTGAGACCCTTCCTATAACATGAGATGTGATGTCCAAGTCCTTCCCATTCCAATCCTGAGACCCTTCCTATAACATGAGATGTGATATCCAACTCCTTCCCATTCCAATCCTGAGACCCTTCCGATAGCATGAGACATGATATCTCAATGCTTCTAATACCAAACCACAGACCCTTCCTATAACTTGAGATGTGATATCCAAATCCTTCCCCTTCCAAACCTGAGACCTTTCCTTTAGCATGAGATGTGATATCCAACTCCTTCTCATTCCAATCCTGAGACCCTTCCTATAGCATGAGATGTGATATCTCAATGCTTCTACCAAACCTGAGACCTTTCCGATAGCATGAGATGTGATATCCAACTCATTCCCATTCCAATCATGAGGCCCTTCCTATAGCATGAGATGTGATATCTCAATGCTTCTACCAAATCTGAGACCCTTCCTATAGCATGAAATGTGATATCCAACTCTTTCCCATCCAATCCTGAGACCCTTCCTATAGCATGAGATGTGATATCCAACTCCTTCTCATTCCAATCCTGAGACCCTTCCTATAGCATGAGATGTGATATCTCAATGCTTCTACCAAACCTGAGACCTTTCCGATAGCATGAGATGTGATATCCAACTCCTTCCCATTCCAATCATGAGGCCCTTCCTATAGCATGAGATGTGATATCTCAATGCTTCTACCAAATCTGAGACCCTTCCTATAGCATGAAATGTGATATCCAACTCTTTCCCATCCAATCCTGAGACCCTTCCTATAGCATGAGATGTGATATCTAAATGCTATTAATACCAAACCTGGGACCGTCCCTATAGCATGAGATGTGATATCCAACTCCTTCCCATTCCAATTCTGAGACCCTTCTGATAGCCTGAGATGTGATATCCAAGTCCTTCCCATTCCAATCCTGAGATCCTTCCTATAACATGACATGTGATATCCAACTCCTTCCCAATCCAATCCTGAGACCCTTCCGATAGCATGAGATATGATATCTCAATGATTCTAATACCAAACCACAGACCCGTCCTATAACTTGAGATGTGATATCCAACTCCTTCCCATTCCAATCCTGAGACCCTTCTGATAGCATGAGATGTGATATCCAACTCCTTCCGATTCCAACCTGTGACCCTTCCTATAGCATGAGATGGGATATCCAACTCCTTCCCAATCCAATCCTGAGACCCTTCCGATAGCATGAGATGTGATATCTTAATGCTTCTACCAAACCTGAGACCTTCCTATGGCATGAGATGTGATATCAAACTCCTTCCCATTCCTATCCTGAGACCCTTCCTATAGCATGAGATGTGATATCCAACTCCCTCCCATTCCAATCCTGAGAACCGTCCTATACCATGAGATGTGATATCTCAATGCTACTAATACCAAACCTGAGACTGTCCTATAAAATGAGATGTGATATTTCAATGCTTCTAATAACCAACCTGAGACCCTTCTTATAACATGAGATGCAATATCAATCCTTCCCAATCCAATCCTGAGACCCTTCCGATAGCATGAGATATGATATCTCAATGCTTTTAATACCAAACTACAGACCCGTCCTATAACTTGAGATGTGATATCCAAATCCTTCCCCTTCCAAACCTGAGACCCTTCCTTTAGCATGAGATGTGATATCCAACTCCTTTCCATTCCAATCCTGAGACCATTCCTATAGCATGAGATGTGATATCCCAATGCTTCTACCAAACCTGAGACCCTTCCTATAGCATGAGATGTGATATCTAACTCCTTCCCATTCCAATCCTGAGACCCGTCCTATACCATGAGATGTTATATCTCAATGCTTCTAATACCAAACCTGAGACTGTCCTATAACATGAGATGTAATATCTCAATGCTTCTAATAACAAACCTGAGACCCTTCCTATAACATGAGATGTGATGTCCAAGTCCTTCCCATTCCAATCCTGAGACCCTTCCTATAACATGAGATGTGATATCCAACTCCTTCCCAATCCAATCCTGAGACCCTTCCGATAGCATGAGACATGATATCTCAATGCTTCTAATACCAAACCACAGACCCTTCCTATAACTTGAGATGTGATATCCAAATCCTTCCCCTTCCAAACCTGAGACTTTTCCTTTAGCATGAGATGTGATATCCAACTCCTTCTCATTCCAATCCTGAGACCCTTCCTATAGCATGAGATGTGATATCTCAATGCTTCTACCAAACCTGAGACCTTTCCGATAGCATGAGATGTGATATCCAACTCCTTCCCATTCCAATCATGAGGCCCTTCCTATAGCATGAGATGTGATATCTCAATGCTTCTACCAAATCTGAGACCCTTCCTATAGCATGAAATGTGATATCCAACTCTTTCCCATCCAATCCTGAGACCCTTCCTATAGCATGAGATGTGATATCTAAATGCTATTAATACCAAACCTGGGACCGTCCCTATAGCATGAGATGTGATATCCAACTCCTTCCCATTCCAATTCTGAGACCCTTCTGATAGCCTGAGATGTGATATCCAACTCCTTCCCATTCCAATCATGAGGCCCTTCCTATAGCATGAGATGTGATAGCTCAATGCTTCTACCAAACCTGAGACCCTTCCTATAGCATGAGATGTGATATCCAACTCCTATCCCATTCCAATCCTGAGACCCTTCATATAGCATGAGATGTGATATCTCAATGCTCTTAATACCAAACCTGGGATCATTCCTATTGCAAGAGATGTGATATCCAAATGCTTCCCATTCCAAACCTGAGACCCTTCCTGTAGGATGAGATGTGATATCCAACTCCTTCCCATTCCAATCCTGAGACCCTTCCTATAGCATGAGATGATATCCAACTCCTTCCCATTCCAATCCTGAGACCCTTCCTATAGCATTAGATGTGATATCTCAATGCTCTTAATACCAAACCTGCGATCATTCCTATAATATGAGATGTGATATCCAACTCCTTCCCATTCCAATCCTGAGTCCCTTCCATGAGGTGTGCTCTCTCAATGCTTCTAATACCAAAGTTGGACCGTTCCTATAGCATGAGATGTGATATCCAACTCCTTCCCATTCCAATCCTGCGTCCCTTCATTTAGCATGAGATTTGATATCTCAGTGTTTCTAATACCAAACCTGAGACCCTTCCTATAACATGAGATGTTATATCCAACTCCTTCCGATTCCAATCCAGGGACCCTTCCTATACCATGAGATGAGATATCTCAATGTTTCTAATACCAAACCTGAGACCCTTCCTATTGCAAGAGATGTGATATCCAAATCCTTCCCATTCCAAACCTGAGACCCTTCCTATAGCATGAGATGTGATATCCAAATTCTTCCCATTCCAATCCTGCATCTCTTCATATAGCATGAGATTGGATATCTCAGTGCTTCTAATACAAAACCTGAGACCCTTCCTATAACATGAGATGTGATATCCAACTCCTTCCGATTCCAATCCTGAGACCCGTCCTATACCATGAGATGTGATATCTCAATGCTTCTAATACCAAACCTGAGACTGTCCTATAACATGAGATGTGATATCTCAATCCTTCTAATAACAAACCTGACCCTTCCTATAACATGAGATGTGATGTCCAAGTCCTTCCCATTCCAATCCTGAGACCCTTCCTATAGCATGAGATGTGATATCCAAATCCTTCCCCTTCCAAACCTGAGACCCTTCCTTTAGCATGAGATGTGATATCCAACTCCTTCCCATTCAATCCTGAGACCCTTCCTATAGCATGAGATGTGATATCCCAATGCTTCTACCTAACCTGAGACCCTTCCTATAGCATGACATGTGATATCCAACTCTTCCCATCCAATCCTGAGACCCGTCCTATACCATGAGATGTTATATCTCAATGCTTCTAATACCAAACCTGAGACTGTCCTATAACATGAGATGTGATATCTCAATGCTTCTAATAACAAACCTGAGACCCTTCCTATAACATGAGATGTGATGTCCAAGTCCTTCCCATTCCAATCCTGAGACCCTTCCTATAACATGAGATGATCCAACCCCTTCCCAATCCAATCCTGAGACCCTTCCGATAGCATGAGATGTGATATCTCAATGCTTCTAATACCAAACCTGAGACCCTCATTATAGCGTGAGATGTGATATCAAAGTCCTTCCCATTCCAATCCTGATGCCCTTCCTATAACATGAGATGTGATATCCAACTCTTCCCATCCAATCCTGAGACCCTTCCTATAACATGAGATGTGATATCCAACTCCTTCCCAATCCAATCCTGAGACCCTTCCGATAGCATGAGATGTGATATCTCAATGGTTCTAATACCAAACCTGACACCCTCCCTATAGCGTGAGATGTGATATCAAAGTCCTTCCCATTCCAATCCTGATACCCTTCCTATAACATGAGATGTGATATCCAACTCCTTCCAATTCCAACCTGTGACCCTTCCTATAGCATGAGATGTGATATCTCAATGGTTCTAATACCAAACCTGAGACCCTCCCTATAGCGTGAGATGTGATATCAAAGTCCTTCCCATTCCAATCCTGAGACCCTTCTGATAGCATGAGATGTGATATCTTAATGCTTCTAGCAGACCTGAGACCTTCCCATGGCATGAGATGTGATATCAAACTCCTTCCCATTCCAATCCTGAGACCCTTCCTATAGCATGAGATGTGATATCCAACTCCTTCCCATTCCAATCCTGAGACCCGTCCTATACTATAAGATGTTATATCTCAATGCTTCTAATACCAAACCTGAGACTGTCCTATAACATGAGATGTGATATCTCAATGCTTCTAATAGCAAACCTGACACCCTTCCTATAACATGAGATGTGATATCCAAGTCCTTCCCATTCCAATCTTGAGACCCTTCCTATAACATGAGATGTGATATCCAACTCCTTCCCAATCCAATCCTGAGACCCTTCCGATAGCATGAGATATGATATCTCAATGCTTCTAATACCAAACCACAGACCCGTCCTATAATTTCAGATGTGATATCCAAATCCTTCCCCTTCCAAACCTGAGACCCTTCCTTTATCATGAGATGTGATATCCAACTCCTTCCCATTCCAATCCTGAGACCCTTCCTATAGCATGAGATGTGATATCCCAATGCTTCTACCAAACCTGAGACCCTTCCTATAGCATGAGATGTGATATCAAACTCCTTCCCAATCCAATCCTGAGACCCTTCCGATAGCATGAGATATGATATCTCAATGCTTCTAATATCAAACCTGAGACCTTCCCTTTGCATGAGATGTGATATCCAACTCCTTCCCATTCCAATCCTGAGACCCATCCAATAGCATGAGATGTGATATCCAACTCCTTCCAATTCCAACCTGTGACCTTTCCTATAGCATGAGATATGATATCCAACTCCTTCCCATTCCAATCCTGAGACCCTTCCTATAACATGAGATGTGATATCCAACTCCTTCCCAATCCAATCCTGAGACCCTTCCGATAGCATGAGATATGATATCTCAATGCTTCTAATAACAAACCTGAGACCCTTCCTATAACATGAGATGTGATATCCAAATCCTTCCCATTTCAATCCTGAGACCCTTCCTATGACATGAGATGTGATATCCAACTCCTTCCCAATCGAATCCTGAGACCCTTCCGATAGCATGAGATATGATATCTCAATGCTTCTAATACCAAACCACAGACCCGTCCTATAAATTGAGATGTGATATCCAAATCCTTCCCCTTCCAAACCTGAGACCCTTCCTTTAGCATGAGATGTGATATCCAACTCGTTCCCATTCCAATCCTGAGACCCTTCCTATAGCATGAGATGTGATATCCTAATGCTTCTACCAAACCTGAGACCCTTACTTTAGCATGAGATGTGATATCCAACTCCATCCCATTCCAATCCTGAGACCCTTCCTATAGCATGAGATGTGATATCTCAATGCTATTAATACCAAACCTGAGATCCTTCCTATAACATGAGATGTGATATCCAACTCCTTCCCAATCCAATCCTGAGACCCTTCCGATAGCATGAGATGTGATATCTCAATGCTTCTAATATCAAACCTGAGACCCTCCCATTAGCATGATATGTGATATCCAACTCCTTCCCATTCCAAACCTGAGACCCTTCCTATAGCATGAGATGTGATATCTCAATGCTTGTAATACAAAACTTGAGACCCTTCCTATAGCATGAGATGTGATATCCAACTCCTTCCCATTCCTATCCTGAGACCCTTCAGATAGCATGAGATGTGATATCTCAATGCTTCTAATACCAAACCTGAGACCCTCACTATAGCGTGAGATGTGATATCAAAGTACTTCCCATTCCAATCCTGATACCCTTCCTATAACATGAGATGTGATATCCAACTCCTTCCAATTCCATCCTGTGACCCTTCCTATATCATGAGATGGGATGTCCAACTCCTTCCCAATCCAATCCTGAAACCCTTCCGATAGCATGAGATGTGATATCTTAATGCTTCTAGCAAACCTGAGACCTTCCCATGGCATGAGATGTGATATCAAACTCCTTCCCATTCCAATCCTGAGACCCGTCCTATACCATGAGATGTTATATCTCAATGCTTCTAATACCAAACATGAGACTGTCCTATAACATGAGATATGATATCTCAATGCTTCTAATACCGAACCACAGACCTGTCCTATAACTTGAGATGTGATATCCAAATCCTTCCCCTTCCAAACCTGAGACCCTTCCTTTAGCATGAGATGTGATATCCAACTCCTTCCCATTCCAATCCTGATGCCCTTCCTATAACATGAGATGTGATATCCAACTCTTCCCATCCAATCCTGAGACCCTTCCTATAACATGAGATGCGATATCCAACTCCTTCCCAATCCAATCCTGAGACCCTTCCGATAGCATGAGATGTGATATCTCAATGGTTCTAATACCAAACCTGAGACCCTCCCTATAGCGTGAGATGTGATATCAAAGTCCTTCCCATTCCAATCCTGATACCCTTCCTATAACATGAGATGTGATATCCAACTCCTTCCAATTCCAACCTGTGACCCTTCCTATAGCATGAGATGTGATATCTCAATGGTTCTAATACCAAACCTGAGACCCTCCCTATAGCGTGAGATGTGATATCAAAGTCCTTCCCATTCCAATCCTGAGACCCTTCCGATAGCATGAGATGTGATATCTTAATGCTTCTAGCAAACCTGAGACCTTCCCATGGCATGAGATGTGATATCAAACTCCTTCCCATTCCAATCCTGAGACCCTTCCTATAGCATGAGATGTGATATCCAACTCCTTCCCATTCCAATCCTTAGACCCGTCCTATACTATAAGATGTTATATCTCAATGCTTCTAATACCAAACCTGAGACTGTCCTATAACATGAGATGTGATATCTCAATGCTTCTAATAGCAAACCTGACACCCTTCCTATAACATGAGATGTGATATCCAAGTCCTTCCCATTCCTATCTTGAGACCCTTCCTATAACATGAGATGTGATATCCAACTCCTTCCCAATCCAATCCTGAGACCCTTCCGATAGCATGAGATATGATATCTCAATGCTTCTAATACCAAACCACAGACCCGTCCTATAATTTCAGATGTGATATCCAAATCCTTCCCAATCCAATCCTGAGACCC
Organism: Ambystoma mexicanum; assembly: GCF_040938575.1. NCBI lineage: Eukaryota > Metazoa > Chordata > Amphibia > Caudata > Ambystomatidae > Ambystoma > Ambystoma mexicanum. Next base: position 349,188,530 of record NC_090936.1, read on the forward strand.
TTCCGATAGCATGCGATATGATATCTCAATGCTTCTAATATCAAACCTGAGACCTTCCCTTTGCATGAGATGTGATATCCAACTCCTTCCCATTCCAATCCTGAGACCCATCCAATAGCATGAGATGTGATATCCAACTCCTTCCAATTCCAACCTGTGACCCTTCCTATAGCATGAGATATGATATCCAACTCCTTACCATTCCAATCCTGAGACCCTTCCTATAACATGAGATGTGATATCCAACTCCTTCCCAATCCAATCCTGAGACCCTTCCGATAGCATGAGATATGATATCTCAATGCTTCTAATAACAAATCTGAGACCCTTCCTATAACATGAGATGTGATATCCAAATCCTTCCCATTTCAATCCTGAGACCCTTCCTATGACATGAGATGTGATATCCAACTCCTTCCCAATCGAATCCTGAGACCCTTCCGATAGCATGAGATATGATATCTCAATGCTTCTAATACCAAACCACAGACCCGTCCTATAAATTGAGATGTGATATCCAAATCCTTCCCCTTCCAAACCTGAGACCCTTCCTTTAGCATGAGATGTGATATCCAACTCGTTCCCATTCCAATCCTGAGACCCTTCCTATAGCATGAGATGTGATATCCTAATGCTTCTACCAAACCTGAGACCCTTACTTTAGCATGAGATGTGATATCCAACTCCTTCCCATTCCAATCCTGAGACCCTTCTTATAGCATGAGATGTGATATCTCAATGCTATTAATACCAAACCTGAGATCCTTCCTATAACATGAGATGTGATATCCAACTCCTTCCCTATCCAATCCTGAGACCCTTCCGATAGCATGAGATGTGATATCTCAATGCTTCTAATATCAAACCTGAGACCCTCCCATTAGCATGAGATGTGATATCCAACTCTTTCCCATTCCAAACCTGAGACCCTTCCTATAGCATGAGATGTGATATCTCAATGCTTGTAATACAAAACTTGAGACCCTTCCTATAGCATGAGATGTGATATCCAACTCCTTCCCATTCCTATCCTGAGACCCTTCTGATAGCATAAGATGTGATATCTCAATGCTTCTAATACCAAACCTGAGACCCTCTCTATAGCGTGAGATGTGATATCAAAGTCCTTCCCATTCCAATCCTGATACCCTTCCTATAACATGAGATGTGATATCCAACTCCTTCCAATTCCAACCTGTGACCCTTCCTATATCATGAGATGGGATATCCAACTCCTTCCCAATCCAATCCTGAAACCCTTCCGATAGCATGAGATGTGATATCATAATGCTTCTAGCAAACCTGAGACCTTCCCATGGCATGAGATGTGATATCAAACTCCTTCCCATTCCAATCCTGAGACCCGTCCTATACCATGAGATGTTATATCTCAATGCTTCTAATACCAAACATGAGACTGTCCTATAAGATGAGATATGATATCTCAATGCTTCTAATACCGAACCACAGACCTGTCCTATAACTTGAGATGTGATATCCAAATCCTTCCCCTTCCAAACCTGAGACCCTTCCTTTAGCATGAGATGTGATATCCAACTACTTCCCATTCCAATCCTGAGACCCTTCCGATAGCATGAGATGTGATATCTCAATGATTCTAATATGAAACCTGAGACCCTCCCTATAGCATGAGATGTGATATCCAACTCCTTCCCATTCCAATCCTGAGACCCTTCCTATAACATGAGTTGTGATATCCAAGTCCTTCCCATTACAATCCTGAGACCCTTCCTATAACATGAGATGTGATATCCAACTCCTTCCCAATCCAATCCTGAGACCCTTCCGATAGCATGAGATATGATATCTCAATGCTTCTAATACCAAACCACAGACCCGTCCTATAACTTGAGATGTGATATCTAACTCCTTCCCATTCCAATCCTGAGACCCTTCTGATAGCATGAGATGTGATATCCAACTCCTTCCAATTCCAACCTGTGACCCTTCCTATAGCATGAGATGAGATATCCAACCCCTTCCCAATCCAATCCTGAGACCCTTCCGATAGCATGAGATGTGATATCTTAATGCTTCTACCAAACCTGAGACCTTCCTATGGCATGAGATGTGATATCAAACTCCTTCCCATTCCTATCCTGAGACCCTTCCTATAGCATGAGATGTGATATCCAACTCCTTCCCATTCCCATCCTGAGACCCGTCCTATACCATGAGATGTGATATCTCAATGCTTCTAATACCAAACCTGAGACTGTCCTATAAAATGAGATGTGATATTTCAATGCTTCTAATAACCAACCTGAGACCCTTCTTATAACATGAGATGTGATATCCAAATCCTTCCCCTTCCAAACCTGAGACCCTTCCTTTAGCATGAGATGTGATATCCAACTCATTTCCATTCCAATCATGAGACCATTCCTATAGCATGAGATGTGATATCCCAATGCTTCTACCAAACCTGAGACCCTTCCTATAGCATGAGATGTGATATCTAACTCCTTCCCATTCCAATCCTGAGACCCGTCCTATACCATGAGATGTTATATCTCAATGCTTCTAATACCAAACCTGAGACTCTCCTATAACACGAGATGTGATATCTCAATGCTTCTAATAACAAACCTGAGACCCTTCCTATAACATGAGATGTGATGTCCAAGTCCTTCCCATTCCAATCCTGAGACCCTTCCTATAACATGAGATGTGATATCCAACTCCTTCCCAATCCAATCTTGAGACCCTTCCGATAGCATGAGATATGATATCTCAACGCTTCTAATACCAAACCACAGACCCGTCCTACAACTTGAGATGTGATATCCAAATCCTTCCCCTTCCAAACCTGAGACCTTTCCTTTAGCATGAGATGTGATATCCAACTCCTTCCCATTCCAATCATGAGGCCCTTCCTATAGCATGAGATGTGATATCTCAATGCTTCTACCAAATCTGAGACCCTTCCTATAGCATGAAATGTGATATCCAACTCCTTCCCATCCAATCCTGAGACCCTTCCTATAGCATGAGATGTGATATCTAAATGCTATTAATACCAAAACTGAGACCCTCCCTATAGCATGAAATGTGATATCCAACTCCTTCCCATTCCATTTCTGAGACCCTTCCGATAGCCTGAGATGTGATATCCAACTCCTTCCCATTCCAATCATGAGGCCCTTCCTATAGCATGAGATGTGATAGCTCAATGCTTCTACCAAACCTGAGACCCTTCCTATAGCATGAGATGTGATATCCAACTCCTTCCCATTCCAATCCTGAGACCCTTCATATAGCATGAGATGTGATATCTCAATGCTCTTAATACCAAACCTGGGATCATTCCTATTGCAAGAGATGTGATATCCAAATGCTTCCCATTCCAAACCTGAGACCCTTCCTGTAGGATGAGATGTGATATCCAACTCCTTCCCATTCCAATCCTGAGACCCTTCCTATAGCATGAGATGATATCCAAATCCTTCCCATTCCAATCCTGAGACCCGTCCTATAGCATGAGATGTGATATCTCAATGCTTCTACCAAACCTGAGATCCTTCCTATAGCATGAGATGTGATATCCAACTCCTTCCCATTCCAATCCTGAGACCCTTCCGATAGCATGAGATGTGATATCTTAATGCTTCTACCAAACCTGAGACCTTCCTATGGCATGAGATGTGATATCAAACTCCTTCCCATTCCTATCCTGAGACCCGTCCTATACCATGAGATGTGATATCTCAATGCTTCTAATACCAAACCTGAGACTGTCCTATAAAATGAGATGTGATATTTCAATGCTTCTAATAACCAACCTGAGACCCTTCTTATAACATGAGATGTGATATCCAAATCCTTCCCCTTCCAAACCTGAGACCCTTCCTTTAGCATGAGATGTGATATCCAACTCATTTCCATTCCAATCATGAGACCATTCCTATAGCATGAGATGTGATATCCCAATGCTTCTACCAAACCTGAGACCCTTCCTATAGCATGAGATGTGATATCTAACTCCTTCCCATTCCAATCCTGAGACCCGTCCTATACCATGAGATGTTATATCTCAATGCTTCTAATACCAAACCTGAGACTCTCCTATAACACGAGATGTGATATCTCAATGCTTCTAATAACAAACCTGAGACCCTTCCTATAACATGAGATGTGATGTCCAAGTCCTTCCCATTCCAATCCTGAGAACCTTCCTATAACATGAGATGTGATATCCAACTCCTTCCCAATCCAATCCTGAGACCCTTCCGATAGCATGAGATATGATATCTCAACGCTTCTAATACCAAACCACAGACCCGTCCTATAACTTGAGATGTGATATCCAAATCCTTCCCCTTCCAAACCTGAGACCTTTCCTTTAGCATGAGATGTGATATCCAACTCCTTCCCATTCCAATCACGAGGCCCTTCCTATAGCATGAGATGTGATATCTCAATGCTTCTACCAAATCTGAGACCCTTCCTATAGCATGAAATGTGATATCCAACTCCTTCCCATCCAATCCTGAGACCCTTCCTATAGCATGAGATGTGATATCTAAATGCTATTAATACCAAACCTGAGACCCTCCCTATAGCATGAAATGTGATATCCAACTCCTTCCCATTCCATTTCTGAGACCCTTCCGATAGCCTGAGATGTGATATCCAACTCCTTCCCATTCCAATCATGAGGCCCTTCCTATAGCATGAGATGTGATAGCTCAATGCTTCTACCAAACCTGAGACCCTTCCTATAGCATGAGATGTGATATCCAACTCCTTCCCATTCCAATCCTGAGACCCTTCATATAGCATGAGATGTGATATCTCAATGCTCTTAATACCAAACCTGGGATCATTCCTATTGCAAGAGATGTGATATCCAAATGCTTCCCATTCCAAACCTGAGACCCTTCCTGTAGGATGAGATGTGATATCCAACTCATTCCCATTCCAATCCTGAGACCCTTCCTATAGCATGAGATGATATCCAAATCCTTCCCATTCCAATCCTGAGACCCTTCCTATAGCATGAGATGTGATATCTCAATGCTTCTACCAAACCTGAGATCCTTCCTATAGCATGAGATGTGATATCCAACTCCTTCCCATTCCAATCCTGAGACCCTTCCTATAGCATGAGATGTAATATCTCAATGCTCTTAATACCAAACCTGCGATCATTCCTATAATATGAGATGTGATATCCAACTCCTTCCCATTCCAATCCTGAGCCCCTTCCATGAGATGTGCTCTCTCAATGCTTCTAATACCAAAGTTGGACCGTTCCTATAGCATGAAATGTGATATCCAACTCCTTCCCATTCCAATCCTGCGTCCCTTCATTTAGCATGAGATTTGATATCTCAGTGCTTCTAATACCAAACCTGAGACCCTTCCTATAACATGAGATGTTATATTCAACTCCTTCCGATTCCAATCCTGAGACCCTTCCTATACCATGAGATGAGATATCTCAATGTTTCTAATACCAAACCTGAGACCCTTCCTATTGCAAGAGATGTGATATCCAAATCCTTCCCATTCCAAACCTGAGACCCTTCCTATAGCATGAGATGTGATATCCAACTTCTTCCCATTCCAATCCTGCATCTCTTCATATAGCATGAGATTTGATATCTCAGTGCTTCTAATACAAAACCTGAGACCCTTCCTATAACATGAGATGTGATATCCAACTCCTTCCGATTCCAATCCTGAGACCCTATATCCAAAGGCTTCCCATTCCAAACCTGAGACCCTTCCTGTAGGATGAGATGTGATATCCAACTCCTTCCCATTCCAATCCTGAGACCCTTCCTATAGCATGAGATGATATCCAACTCCTTCCCATTCCAATCCTGAGACCCTTCCTATAGCATGAGATGTGATATCTCAATGCTTCTACCAAACCTGAGATCCTTCCTATAGCATGAGATGTGATATCCAACTCCTTCCGATTCCAATCCTGAGACCCTGTATCCAAATGCTTCCCATTCCAAACCTGAGACCCTTCCTGTAGGATGAGATGTGATATCCAACTCCTTCCCATTCCAATCCTGAGACCCTTCCTATAGCATGAGATGATATCCAACTCCTTCCCATTCCAATCCTGAGATCCTTCCTATAGCATGAGATGTGATATCTCAATGCTTCTACCAAACCTGAGATCCTTCCTATAGCATGAGATGTGATATCCAACTGCTTCCCATTCCAATCCTGAGACCCTTCCTATAGCATGAGATGTGATATCTCAATGCTCTTAATACCAAACCTGCGATCATTCCTATATTATGAGATGTGATATCCAACTCCTTCCCATTCCAATCCTGAGCCCCTTCCATGAGATGTGCTCTCTCAATGCTTCTAATACCAAAGTTGGACCGTTCCTATAGCATGAGATGTGATATCCAACTCCTTCCCATTCCAATCCTGCGTCCCTTCATTTAGCATGAGATTTGATATCTCAGTGCTTCTAATACCAAACCTGAGACCCTTCCTATAACACGAGATGTTTTATCCAACTCCTTCCGATTCCAATCCTGAGACCCTTCCTATACCATGAGATGAGATGAGATATCTCAATGTTTCTAATACCAAACCTGAGACCCTTCCTATTGCAAGAGATGTGATATCCAAATCCTTCCCATTCCAAACCTGAGACCCTTCCTATAGCATGAGATGTGATATCCAACGTCTTCCCATTCCAATCATGCATCTCTTCATATAGCATGAGATTTGATATCTCAGTGCTTCTAATACAAAACCTGAGACCCTTCCTATAACATGAGATGTGATATCCAACTCCTTCCGATTCGAATCCTGAGACCCTTCCAATACTATGAGATGTGATATCTCAATGTTTCTAATACCAAACCTGAGACCCTTCCCATTGCAAGAGATGTGATATCCAAATCCTTCCCAATCCAATCCTGAGACCCTTCCGATAGCATTAGATGTGATATCTCAATGCTTCTAATATCAAACCTGAGACCCTCCCTATAGCATGAGATGTGATATCCAACTCCTTCCAATTCCAACCTGTGACCCTTCCTATAGCATGAGATGGGATATCCAACTCCTTCCCAATCCAATCCTGAGACCCTTCCGATAGTGTTAGGAAAGATTTTGTAATTGTAGGTAATTTTCCTTCCATGTGGCAACCCCTAAACTTTTTGCTGTTGTTTTTCCCCTTGTTCTTGACTTTGCCAGAGAAGTGCAGCCTTCTGCCGCACTCCTCTGGGCTTTCGCTCCTTTCTTACGGGGAAACTGACATGCCCTTAAGACAGTCAGTACCGGGGAACGCTGTTTCCCGTAGTTTCTTTTATCATGTTGCGGCTTTAGTGCAACATGACACAAGAGGGCACTGTAAGCTAAGTTACAGCTCTCTTGGGTCTCTAGCCTTCTACAGGCCCTAGATACTCGTTTAGGATTGTATTTGATCGGTGCAAGTCATTCAGGGACTGGAATGGTGGCAGCGATCGTTTTGTGTATTTTGAGCTCCTTTTGGCGTTCTAAGTGCGTTTTTCGCGCTGAACCCAAAATGGTGGCCTGGCTCCCAAAATGGGCAGACCACGAGGCTCCTTTGTCCTGTCCACTGACCGTCTTGCTCCCTTCACCTTCCCCAGGTCGAGCGACCCGGGGCCTTCCTTATTTGGGCATGTACTTTCCCGCGAAACACGGATGCTTTCGCGGGCTTCTACATGCCTTTTGTGTGCCTCCAGGGTGTGGGCTGGGATGTCTGGTCCCAATACACATCCTGGGTGCCAGAGAGTCTAGGGTAGTGTGAATGCCTGGGACCACCGTGGTCCGTGATTGGTCCACGAATGGTGTGTGTGTTGATGAGCGGATCTCCCATTGGCTCCCCTCCGTTTTGGCGCGAAGGGAACCGTGGATAAGAGGGGGCTGGAAACACCACTACCATGTCGATCTCCTGAGTTCTCACGAAAGAAGGAATACAGGAGCCAAGTATCCTTCAACCAAGTGGCTGGACCGAGGAATCACTGGTGACCCGCTGAAGGACTCCTCCTTTGCACTGCTGTCGTCCTGTGAAACCCTTTCCTCCTTTGATCGAACCAGAAGGCCTGTACTGGTGCTTCGACCTTTGGAATAGCAGGAACAGCTATTCTCGGCGACTTCATCATCTCCTGCCAGTAAGCCTTCGGAAGCGTCTCTGGGCTATCCAGTTGACTGACCAGCTTACACGGGAGTCCTGCTCTGTAACCGCCGCCAGGTTGTGTTGTATTTCGCGTCCTTGTCACTCTCACACGCTTAGTACACTTGGCGTTCCCAAGTCTGAAGTGAGTAGTGTACATTTGGCTCAGATACACATGGCCGCTCCGTTGCCCTGCTGTGCTGACAAAACTGTGCAGGTTTCTTCGATTGGGACGTCTTTTTTCTCTACACGACGACGAGGCATTCCCGGCTCTTCTGAACCTGCCAGCTGCTGAAACTAACGTGGAGAAGCCTGGGTCTGCTTGCATCGGGGACCGGTGAGTAGTATAGCTAGGATCTGGTCGCCCTCCTGCAGTAGCCCACTGCTTTTCCACGCTGTGTAAAAACAGCACCCTTTTGTCCGTACTCGCGCTCTGCTTCTGCTCACTGTGGAGGCTGCGCTTGAGTCGCGGAACCTGTTCTTCTGTTGTGCACTAACCCGAACTGCCTGACTTCCTCCGAAGAGCTTCTCCTTTTGGCCGTTGGCACCAGCGTGTGCAGGTACTTTGAGCACAAGGCTCCACTCTTCGCAGGGCTCGGACTTCCATCTAGTTAGGTGCCTCTGAAGGCGAACTGAGTCTAAAGCATTATTACACTGCCTGTTTTCCTTCCCTTTTAGGTGGACTACACATTTCGTGCATATAACGCTTGCGACTGTCGTATTTGTATATATATTGTGTTGATATGGTATGTGTTGGCTTAATATTGTGATATTATGATTTTCTCGCTACGGTCATTATTTTAAAGGCCTTAAAATAAATGTGTATATATTTTTGATATAACAACTGTTTGGAGTAGTTTGTAAGCGCTCTTGCTTTGTGTGCTCATTGCGGGTTTTCAGTCACCCTCACCCCTCTTGAGACCTAGTCTTGACCGCCGCGATCGCTACCTTGATTGGTCTGGCTCGTCCAGAGGTTACCCTGTTCCAAGTAATTAGGTTGGCCTTCTGAACTTCTGCGCCATCAGGACAGAGTTCAGAAATCCGTCTTAACAGATAGCATAAGATGTGATATCTTAATGCTTCTACCAAACCTGAGACCTTCCTATGGCATGAGATGTGATATCAAACTCCTTCCCATTCCAATCCTGAGACCCTTCCTATAGCATGAGATGTGATATCCAACTCCTTCCCATTCCAATCCTGAGACCCGTCCTATACCATGAGATGTGATATCTCAATGCTTCAAATACCAAACCTGAGACTGTCCTATAACATGAGATGTGATATCTCAATGCTTCTAATAACAAACCTGAGACCCTTCCTATAACATGAGATATGATATCCAAATCCTTCCCATTCCAATCCTGAGACCCTTCCTATAGCATGAGATGTGATATCCAACTCCTTCCCATTCCAATCCTGAGACCCGTACTATACCATGAGATATGATATCTCAATGCTTCTAATACCAAACCTGAGACTGTCCTATAACATGAGATGTGATATCCAAATGCTTCCCATTCCAATCCTGAGACCCTTCCTATAACATGAGATGTGATATCCAACTCCTTCCCAATCCAATCCTGAGACCCTTCCGATAGCATGAGATATGATATCTCAATGCTTCTAATACCAAACCTGAGACTGTCCTATAACATGAGATGTGATATCCAAATGCTTCCCATTCCAATCCTGAGACCCTTCCTATAACATGAGATGTGATATCCAAATCCTTCCCCTTCCAAACCTGAGACCCTTCCTTTAGCATGAGATGTGATATCCAACTTCTTCCCATTCCAATCCTGAGACCCTTCCTATAGCATGAGATGTGATATCTAACTCCTTCCCATTCCAATCCTGAGACCGTTCCTATAGCACGAGATGTGATATCTCAATGCTTCTAATATCAAACCTGAGACCCTCCCTTTGCATGAGATGTGATATCCAACTCCTTCCCATTCCAATCCTGAGACCCATCCAATAGCATGAGATGTGATATCCAACTCCTTCCAATTCCAACCTGTGACCCTTCCTATAGCATGAGATATGATATCCAACTCCTTCCCATTCCAATCCTGAGACCCTTCCTATAACATGAGATGTGATATCTCAATGCTTCTAATATCAAACCTGAGACCCTCCCATTAGCATGAGATGTGATATCCAACTCCTTCCCATTCCAAACCTGAGACCCTTCCTATATCATGAGATATGATACCCAACTCCTTGCCATTCCAATCCTGAGACCCTTCCTATAGCATGAGATGTGATATCTCAATGCTTGTAATACAAAACTTGAGACCCTTCCTATAGCATGAGATGTGATATCCAACTCCTTCCCATTCCTATCCTGAGACCCTTCTGATTGCATGAGATGTGATATCTCAATGCTTCTAATACCAAACCTGAGACCCTCCCTAAAGCGTGAGATGTGATATCAAAGTCCTTCCCATTCCAATCCTGATACCCTTCCTATAACATGAGATGTGATATCCAACTCCTTCCAATTCCAACCTGTGACCCTTCCTATATCATGAGATGGGATATCCAACTCCTTCCCAATCCAATCCTGAAACCCTTCCGATAGCATGAGATATGATATCTCAATGCTTCTAATATCAAACCTGAGACCCTCCCTTTGCATGAGATGTGATATCAAACTCCTTCCCAATCCAATCCTGAGACCCTTCCGATAGCATGAGATATGATATCTCAATGCTTCTAATATCAAACCTGAGACCCTCCCTTTGCATGAGATGTGATATCCAACTCCTTCCCATTCCAATCCTGAGACCCATCCAATAGCATGAGATGTGATATCCAACTCCTTCCAATTCCAACCTGTGACCCTTCCTATAGCATGAGATATGATATCCAACTCCTTCCCATTCCAATCCTGAGACCCTTCCTATAACATGAGATGTGATATCTCAATGCTTCTAATATCAAACCTGAGACCCTCCCATTAGCATGAGATGTGATATCCAACTCCTTCCCATTCCAAACCTGAGACCCTTCCTATATCATGAGATATGATATCCAACTCCTTCCCATTCCAATCCTGAGACCCTTCCTATAGCATGAGATGTGATATCTCAATGCTTGTAATACAAAACTTGAGACCCTTCCTATAGCATGAGATGTGATATCCAACTCCTTCCCATTCCTATCCTGAGACCCTTCTGATTGCATGAGATGTGATATCTCAATGCTTCTAATACCAAACCTGAGACCCTCCCTAAAGCGTGAGATGTGATATCAAAGTCCTTCCCATTCCAATCCTGATACCCTTCCTATAACATGAGATGTGATATCCAACTCCTTCCAATTCCAACCTGTGACCCTTCCTATATCATGAGATGGGATATCCAACTCCTTCCCAATCCAATCCTGAAACCCTTCCGATAGCATGAGATGTGATATCTTAATGCTTCTAGCAAACCTGAGACCTTCCCATGGCATGAGATGTGATATCAAACTCCTTCCCATTCCAATCCTGAGACCCTTCCTATACCATGAGATGTCATATCTCAATGCTTCTAATACCAAACATGAGACTGTCCTATAACATGAGATATGATATCTCAATGCTTCTAATACCGAACCACAGACCTGTCCTATAACTTGAGATGTGATATCCAAATCCTTCCCCTTCCAAACCTGAGACCCTTCCTTTAGCATGAGATGTGATATCCAACTCCTTCCCATTCCAATCCTGAGACCCTTCCGATAGCATGAGATGTGATATCTCAATGATTCTAATATGAAACCTGAGACCCTCCCTATAGCATGAGATGTGATATCCAACTCCTTCCCATTCCAATCCTGAGACCCTTCCTATAACCTGAGTTGTGATATCCAAGTCCTTCCCATTCCAATCCTGAGACCCTTCCTATAACATGAGATGTGATATCCAACTCCTTCCCAATCCAATCCTGAGACCCTTCCGATAGCATGAGATATGATATCTCAATGATTCTAATACCAAACCACAGACCCGTCCTATAACTTGAGATGTGATATCCAACTCCTTCCCATTCCAATCCTGAGACCCTTCTGATAGCATGAGATGTGATATCCAACTCCTTCCAATTCCAACCTGTGACCCTTCCTATAGCATGAGATGGGATATCCAACTCCTTCCCAATCCAATCCTGAGACCTTTCCGATAGCATGAGATGTGATATCTTAATGCTTCTACCAAACCTGAGACCTTCCTATGGCATGAGATGCGATATCAAACTCCTTCCCATTCCTATCCTGAGACCCTTCCTATAGCATGAGATGTGATATCCAACTCCTTCCCATTCCAATCATGAGGCCCTTCCGATAGCATGAGATGTGATATCCAAATGCTTCTACCAAACCTGAGACCCTTCCTATAGCATGAGATGTGATATCTAACTCCTTCCCATTCCAATCCTGAGACCCGTCCTATACCATGAGATGTTATATCTCAATGCTTCTAATACCAAACCTGAGACTGTCCTATAACATGAGATGTAATATCTCAATGCTTCTAATAACAAACCTGAGACCCTTCCTATAACATGAGATGTGATGTCCAAGTCCTTCCCATTCCAATCCTGAGACCCTTCCTATAACATGAGATGTGATATCCAACTCCTTCCCAATCCAATCCTGAGACCCTTCCGATAGCATGAGACATGATATCTCAATGCTTCTAATACCAAACCACAGACCCGTCCTATAACTTGAGATGTGATATCCAAATCCTTCCCCTTCCAAACCTGAGACCTTTCCTTTAGCATGAGATGTGATATCCAACTCCTTCCCATTCCAATCCTGAGACCCTTCCTATAGCATGAGATGTGATATCCCAATGCTTCTACCAAACCTGAGACCTTTCCGATAGCATGAGATGTGATATCCAACTCCTTCCCATTCCAATCATGAGGCCCTTCCTATAGCATGAGATGTGATATCTCAATGCTTCTACCAAATCTGAGACCCTTCCTATAGCATGAAATGTGATATCCAACTCCTTCCCATCCAATCCTGAGACCCTTCCTATAGCATGAGATGTGATATCTAAATGCTATTACTACCAAACCTGAGACCCTCCCTATAGCATGAGATGTGATATCCAACTCCTTCCCATTCCAATTCTGAGACCCTTCCGATAGCCTGAGATGTGATATCCAACTCCTTCCCATTCCAATCATGAGGCCCTTCCTATAGCATGAGATGTGATAGCTCAATGCTTCTACCAAACCTGAGACCCTTCCTATAGCATGAGATGTGATATCCAACTCCTATCCCATTCCAATCCTGAGACCCTTCATATAGCATGAGATGTGATATCTCAATGCTCTTAATACCAAACCTGGGATCATTCCTATTGCAAGAGATGTGATATCCAAATGCTTCCCATTCCAAACCTGAGACCCTTCCTGTAGGATGAGATGTGATATCCAACTCCTTCCCATTCCAATCCTGAGACCCTTCCTATAGCATGAGATGATATCCAACTCCTTCCCATTCCAATCCTGAGACCCTTCCTATAGCATGAGATGTGATATCTCAATGCTCTTAATACCAAACCTGCGATCATTCCTATAATATGAGATGTGATATCCAACTCCTTCCCATTCCAATCCTGAGTCCCTTCCATGAGATGTGCTCTCTCAATGCTTCTAATACCAAAGTTGGACCGTTCCTATAGCATGAGATGTGATATCCAACTCCTTCCCATTCCAATCCTGCGTCCCTTCATTTAGCATGAGATTTGATATCTCAGTGTTTCTAATACCAAACCTGAGACCCTTCCTATAACATGAGATGTTATATCCAACTCCTTCCGATTCCAATCCTGAGACCCTTCCTATACCATGAGATGAGATATCTCAATGTTTCTAATACCAAACCTGAGACCCTTCCCATTGCAAGAGATGTGATATCCAAATCCTTCCCATTCCAAACCTGAGACCCTTCCTATAGCATGAGATGTGATATCCAACTTCTTCCCATTCCATTCCTGCATCTCTTCATAAAGCATGAGATTTGATATCTCAGTGCTTCTAATACAAAACCTGAGACTCTTCCTATAACATGAGATGTGATATCCAACTCCTTCCGATTCCAATCCTGAGACCCTTCCAATACCATGAGATGTGATATCTCAATGTTTCTAATACCAAACCTGAGACCCTTCCTATTGCAAGAGATTTGATATCCAAATCCTTCCCATTCCAAACCTGAGACCCTTCCTATTGCATGAGATGTGATATACAACTCCTTCCCAATCCAATCCTGAGACCCTTCTGATAGCATTAGATGTGATATCTCAATGCTTCTAATATCAAACCTGAGACCCTCCCTATAGCATGAGATGTGATATCCAACTCCTTCCAATTCCAACCTGTGACCCTTCCTATAGCATGAGATGGGATATCCAACTCCTTCCCAATCCAATCCTGAGACCCTTCCGATAGCATGAGATGTGATATCTTAATGCTTCTACCAAACCTGAGACCTTCCTATGGCATGAGATGTGATATCAAACTCCTTCCCATTCCAATCCTGAGACCCTTCCTATAGCATGAGATGTGATATCCAACTCCTTCCCATTCCAATCCTGAGACCCGTCCTATACCATGAGATGTGATATCTCAATGCTTCTAATACCAAACCCGAGACTGTCCTATAACATGAGATGTGATATCTCAATGCTTCTAATAACAAACCTGAGACCCTTCCTATAACATGAGATATGATATCCAAATCCTTCCCATTCCAATCCTGAGACCCTTCCTATAGCATGAGATGTGATATCCAACTCCTTCCCATTCCAATCCAGAGACCCGTACTATACCATGAGATATGATATCTCAATGCTTCTAATACCAAACCTGAGACTGTCCAATAACATGAGATGTGATATCTCAATGCTTCTAATAACAAACCTGAGACACTTCCTATAACATGAGATGTGATATCCAAATGCTTCCCATTCCAATCCTGAGACCGTTCCTATAACATGAGATGTGATATCCAACTCCTTCCCAATCCAATCCTGAGACCCTTCCGATAGCATGAGATATGATATCTCAATGCTTCTAATACCAAACCACAGACCCGTCCTATAACTTGAGATGTGATATCCAAATCCTTCCCCTTCCAAAACTTGAGACCCTTCCTTTAGCATGAGATGTGATATCCAACTTCTTCCCATTCCAATCCTGAGACCCTTCCTATAGCATGAGATGTGATATCTAACTCCTTCCCATTCCAATCCTGAGACCGTTCCTATAGCACGAGATGTGATATCTCAATATTTCTAATACCAAACCTGAGACCCTTCCTATTGCAAGAGATGTGATATCCAAATCCTTCCCATTCCAAACCTGAGATCCTTCTTATAGGATGAGATGGAATATCCAACTCCTTCCCATTCCAATCCTGAGACCCTTCCTATAGCATGAGATGTGATATCTAACTCCTTCCCATTCCAATCCTGAGACCGTTCCTATAGCACGAGATGTGATATCTCAATATTTCTAATACCAAACCTGAGACCCTTCCTATTGCAAGAGATGTGATATCCAACTCCTTCCCATTCCAAACCTGAGATCCTTCTTATAGGATGAGATGTAATATCCAACTCCTTCCCATTCCAATCCTGAGACCCGTCCTATACCATGAGATGTGATATCTCAATGCTTCTAATACCAAACCTGAGACTGTCCTATAACATGAGATGTGATATCTCAATGCTTCTAATAACAATCCTGAGACCCTTCCTATAACATGAGATGTGATATCCAAATCCTTCCCATTTCAATCCTGAGACCCGTCCTATACCATGAGATGTGATAGTGATATCTCAATGCTTCTAATAACAAACCTGAGACCCTTCCTATAAAATGAGATCTGATATCCAAATCCTTCCCATTCCAATCCTGAGACCCGTCCTATACCATGAGATATGATATCTCAATGCTTCTAATACCAAACCTGAGACTGTCCTATAACATGAGATGTGATATCTCAATGCTTCTAATAACAAACCTGAGACCCTTCCTATAATATGAGATGTGATATCCAAGTCCTTCCCATTCCAATCTTGAGACCCTTCCTATAACATGAGATGTGATATACAACTCCTTCCCAATCCAATCCTGAGACCCTTCCGATAGCATGAGATGTGATATCTCAATGCTTCTAATACCAAACCACAGACCCGTCCTATAATTTGAGATGTGATATCCAAATCCTTCCCCTTCCAAACCTGAGACCCTTCCTTTATCATGAGATGTGATATCCAACTCCTTCCCATTCCAATCCTGAGACCCTTCCTATAGCATGAGATGTGATATCCCAATGCTTCTACCAAACCTGAGACCCTTCCTATAGCATGAGATGTGATATCAAACTCTTCCCATCCAATCCTGAGACCCTTCCTATAACATGAGATGTGATATCCAACTCCTTCCCAATCCAATCCTGAGACCCTTCCGATAGCATGAGATATGATATCTCAATGCTTCTAATATCAAACCTGAGACCCTCCCTTTGCATGAGATGTGATATCCAACTCCTTCCCATTCCAATCCTGAGACCCATCCGATAACATGAGATGTTGTTAGGAAAGATTTCGTAATTGTAGGTAATTTTCCTTCCATGTGGCAACCCCTAAACTTTTTGCTGTTGTTTTTCACCTTGTTCTTGACTTTGCCAGAGAAGTGCAGCCTTCTGCCGCACTCCTCTGGGCTTTCGCTCCTTTCTTATGGGGAAACTGACATGCCCTTTAGACAGTCAGTACCGGGGAACGCTGTTTCCCGTAGTTTCTTTTATCATGTTGCGACTTTCGTGCGACATGACACAAGAGGGCACTGTAAGCTAAGTTACAGCTCTCTTGGGTCTCTAGCCTTCTACAGGCCCTAGATACTCATTTAGGATTGTATCTGATCGGTGTAAGTGATTCAGGGACAGGAATGGTGGCAGCGATCGTTTCTTGTGTTTTGAGCTCCTTTTGGCGTTCTAAGCGCGTTTCTCGCGCTTAACCCAAAATGGTGGCCTGGCTTCCAAAATGGCCAGACCACGAGGCTCCTTTGTCCTGTCCGCTGACCGTCTTGCTCCCTTCACCTTCCCCAGGTCCAGCCGACCCGGGGCCTTCCTTATTTGGGCATGTACTTTCCCGCGAAACACTGATGCTTTCGCGGGCTTCTACATGTCTTGTGTGTGCCTCCAGGATGTGGGCTGGGATGTCTGGTCCCAATACACATCCTGGGTGCCAGAGAGTCTAGGGTGGTGTGAATGCCTGGGACCACCGTGGTCCGTGATTGGTCCACGAATGGTGTGAGTGTTGATGAGCGGATCTCCCATTGGGTCCCCTCCGTTTTGGCGCGAAGGGAACCGTGGATAAGAGGGGGCTGGAAACACCACTACCATGTCGATCTCCTGAGTTCTCACGAACAAAGGAATACAGGAGCCAAGTATCCTGCAACCAAGAAGCTGGACCGAGGAATCGCTGGTGACCCGCTGAAGGACTTCTCCTCTGCACTGCTGTCGCCTTGTGAAACCCTTTTCACCTTTGATCGAACCAGAAGGCCTGTACTGGTACTTCGACCCTTGGAATAGCGGGAACAGCTATTCTCGGCATCTTCACCATCTCCTGCCAGTAAGCCTTCGGAAGTGTCTCTGGGCCATCCAGCTGAATGACCAGCTTACACGGGAGTCTTGCTCTGTAACCGCCGCCAGGTTGTGTAGTATTTCGAGTCCTTGTCACTCTCACACGCTTCGTACACTTGGCGTTCCCAGGTCTGAAGTGAGTAGTGTACATTTGGCTCAGATACACACGGCCGCTCCGTTGCCCTGCTGTGGTAACAAACTGTGCGGGTTTCTTCGATTGGGACGTCTTTTTACTCAACACGACGACGAGGCGTTCCCTGCTCTTCTGAACCTGCCAGCTACTGAAACGGACGTGGAGAAGCCTGGGTCTGCTTGCATCGGGGACCGGTGAGTAGCATAGCTAGGATCTGGTCGCCCTCCTGCAGGAGCCCATTGCTTTTCCCCGCTGTGTCAAACAGCACCCTTTTTCGTACTCGCGCTCTGCTTCTGCCCACTGTGGAGGCTGCGCTTGAGTCGCGGAACTTGTTCTTCTTCTTTTGTGCTCTAAACTGAACTGCCTGATTTCCCTCGAAGAGCTTCTCCTTTTGCCCGTTGGCACCAGCGCGTGCAGGTACTTTTGAGCACAAGGCTCCACTCTTCGCAGGGCTCGGACTTCCATCTAGTTAGGTGCCTCTGAAGGTGAACTGGGTCTAAGCATTATTTCGCACTGCCTGTCTTCCTTCCCTTTTAGGTGGACTACCCATTTCGTGCATCTAACGCTTGAGACTGTCGTATTTGTATATATATTGTGTTGATATGGTATGTGTTGGTTTACTATCGTTATATTGTGATTTTCTCGCTACGGTCATTGTTTTAAAGGCCTTGAAATAAATGTGTATATATTTTTAATATAACAACTGTTTGGAGTAGTTTGTAAGTGATCTTGCTTTGTGTGCTCATTGCGGGCTTTCAGTCACCCTCACCCCTCTTGAGACCTAGTCTTGACCGCCGCGATCGCTACCTTGATTGGTCTGGCTCGTCCAGAGGTTACCCTGTTCCAAGTAATTAGTTTGGCCTTCTGAACTTCTGCGCCACCAGGACAGAGTTCAGAAATCCGTCTTAACAAATTGGTGTACGGCGGTGGGATACGACTGAAGGTATCCAGTGTTGCGCACGAACTAAGGCATTTCAGGTTATTCCAACCAGGACACGTAGTGAATTGTTGTAGTATAACTTTAAAAAGGCCATAGTCCTATCTAACAGTATGGAAACAAATACCTTGTTAACTTTAAATGCTTCCAAATCAGAAACATTGAAAAAGATGTGTGCGGAGAGAGGTGTTTCCTCTCAAGGCACGAAATTGGAAATGATCCAAAGAATCGTGGCGTGGCAAGAAGCGCAGCTTGACGCTATAACTTCTGAGGACAGTGCGGAAGGTGGTGGGGCTGCTCTCACTGGTAGAACCGACGGTTCTGCCGCTGCACTGATCCATCGCGACCACGAGGACAGGGAGGACGAGATGTCTAATGTTTCCTCTGCCAGTGCTGATGGGGAGGCTATGCTTGAATTCAAGAAGCAAGAGCTGCGGTTTAGGCAGCAGGAGCTTGAATTCAGCATAGCCAAACTAAAAATCGAACAGGCAGAAAAACAAAAAGACAGGGATCACCAGTTGGAACTGGCCAAGCTTCATTTGCAAATGGGTCCAAGGGTCCTGGACATGGGTCTGGGGCTTCCTCTCATCCACGGTTTCCGAAAGATCTGCTCAGTGTATATGAGGAAAGGAATGACATTATGGACTGGCTGAATGCGTTTGAGTATGCATGCGAAGTTCAACAAGTTGACAATGCTGATAAGATTGCCTGGTTACTCATCAGACTGCCCCATTCTGGCTGTTGTGCCATTATCGAAATGTCGAAGGCTGAGCAAGCTGATTTCGCAATGTTAAAGCAAACTCTCATTTTAAAGTTTGGAAAGACTCCGGCCCAATATTTGAAACGTTTCAGAGAGTATAAGAAAAAGGAAGGTGGTACTTGGGTATCTTATGTCACTGAATCCTTGAAAAACTTAACTGGCTGGGTCGAAGGTTATAAGGTTTCTACCTTCGAAGGCATGATGAATCTTGTCATGCTGGAACACATTTTTGCATCTTCTTCCCCGGAGCTTAAGCAGCATTTGGCCGATTCAAAGGAGATAGATCCTAAGAAGCTGGCCATTGCAGCAGACTTATGGGTGTCACATCGAGTGTCCCATAAGGACAAAACTCATCCTGGTAAGCAGGAGGAAGGGAAAAAGTCCAAAGATAAGGAGGGTGGAGAATCTGATAAATCTTCTTCTCATAAGGGCCACAAAAAGAAAAATAAGGGTAAGACACAAGAGAACTCACAGGGTAGTGGAGGTCCGCCTCCGAAACAGAACTTTGGTTACAATAAGCCTCCCTATGTAAACAAACCCAATGGATCTTGTTTTGCTTGTGGAGCAACTGACCACGTGAAGGGGGATCCCCGGTGTAAGGTTAGACCTTTGGGGGTCCACTCCGCTAATCTGGCTTTCTCCTCCTACGAGGAAGAAGAGATTAC
Organism: Ambystoma mexicanum; assembly: GCF_040938575.1. Classification (NCBI taxonomy): domain Eukaryota; kingdom Metazoa; phylum Chordata; class Amphibia; order Caudata; family Ambystomatidae; genus Ambystoma; species Ambystoma mexicanum. The sequence goes on from NC_090936.1 coordinate 349,208,822, forward strand.
AGGAGCATCCTTCTCCTCAGACTCATTTCCCAGCGGGATAGAGGCTGAGGTAGTTTTAGTTGCCCTGGGTTCCTGGGAGCCTAAAGTCGCAGAGGCTTATGGTAGGATTCCGGATAATACCAAGCACTACTTTAAAGACAGTGTGCTGATCAATGGAGTAGATACTCCAGCTCTTAGGGATAGTGGGTGCAGTCGCACTGTAGTGGATTCTACCTTGGTAGACTCAGAGGAAGTTGCCAGAGCTACTCTGATGCCCACTAAGTTGGCTGACGTCCCACTCTGTATGTTCCCAGTAATACCTGTAAATCTTACTTTAAATGGTACAGCAGTCAGGATTCCAGTGAGCATTCAGAGAAACGTCCCGGGAAAGGTCTTGTTAGTTAATGATCTCAGAGCTTTAGGGCTCGTAGGAGACACTGCCGAAAGACCCTACACACGGTCTCAAGCATGGGCAGCATTGGCCAAGTTCAATACGCCGCCCCAGCCGAAGGGGAAACCCAAGGCGAAAGGAGTCGACAAGTCAAGACGAGGGAAAGAGAATATTCCCCGGAGCTCGCCTACCACTGCGGTGGAGGAAGTTGGTCAATCGCCCGGGCCTGACGAGGAGGTGGCGATGCCTGAAGTATTTGACCCCAACGATCATCCTGAACTAAAAGACTTGTTAGTTGAAGGAGGTCCTGATAGGGACGAATTCAGTAAAGGCCAACGTGAGTGCCCATCTCTGGAAGGCCTAAGGAGACAGGCCTGCTCCAAGCTTGAGGGTGAACCTCCTGGGACGCATAGGATTTATTGGGAAGGTGGACTCCTGTATAGTGAGCCCACAGAGTCTACAGAAGGAGACCATAGGAGGTTGGTGGTTCCCCTTGCTGTTAGGCCCTTTCTCCTGCAGTTGGCGCATGAAGTTCCCCTTGCTGGTCACCTTGGTATGAAGAGGACCAAGCAAAGGTTATCCATGCACTTCTACTGGCCCAAGATGGGGGTGCAAGTAGAAAGTCACTGCAGGAATTGTGCCTCCTGCCAGTTGTCTGGTAAGGTTGGCGCGACAATCCAAGCTCCGTTGGTACCGCTCCCAGTTGTGGGGGTACCATTTGAAAGGGTAGGGATCGACATCGTTGGTCCCCTTGACCCGCAAACATCCTCGGGCAATAGGTTTATCCTGGTGCTGGTCGACCATGCAACCAGATATCCTGAGGCCATCCCATTGAAAACTGTAACTGCCAAGTCAGTTGCAAAAGCTTTACTTGGCATATTTACTAGGGTTGGCTTCCCTAAAGAAGTTGTGTCGGATCGTGGCAGCAACTTTATGTCGAAGTATATGCAGGCTATGTGGAAAGAATGTGGGGTCACCTACAAGTTCTCTTCTGCATACCACCCCCAGACCAATGGTCTGGTGGAACGTTTTAACAGAACGTTAAAAAGAATGATTGGGGCTCTGGAGGAACCTCAGAGAAGAAAATGGGATCTTCTTTTACCATGCTTACTGTTTGCCTACCGAGAGGTACCACAGGAGGGTGTTGGCTTCAGCCCCTTCGAACTTCTGTTCGGTCATCCCATACGGGGACCCTTAGCCATCGTCAAAGAGGGATGGAAGATGCCCTCTCCCCCTGTTACTACCAACATAGTTGATTATGTGCTAGGGCTCAGAAAACGGATGGTACTTCTGATGGGCTTGGCTAGTGATAAATTGAAGGCAGGACAAGCGCTGGTGAAACATTGGTACGACCAGAAAGCTTCCCTCATCAACTTTACACCTGGTCAGCAAGTCCTGATCATGAATCCCATAAGGCCTCGAGCTTTACAGGACAAATGGTCAGGCCCTTACACAGTGGTGGAGCCCCTGGGTGAGGTTAACTATTTAGTGGACCTTGGAAGGCCTGGACAGGCTCCAAAAGTGTTTCACGTGAATAGGCTGAAGGTTTTCATCCCAAGAGTCGAAATTGCAGCACTGCTACTGGCTTCAGACGTTGAGGAAGAGGAGTCTGAACCTCTCCCCGACCTGTTCCAAAGCGGTCCTTCAGATAGCTCCTTTGAGGGTGTCCAAGTGGCCCCTCACCTGACTTCAGATCAGCAGGCTGAGGTGAAAAGTTTGCTTAGGCACTTTTCCCCCCTGTTTTCACAGTCGCCTGGTTTGACACCTTGGTGCAAACATAACATAGACACGGGAGACAGTGTACCTACTAAAAGTAGGGGATACAGGATGTCAGACAAAGTACGGTCTTATATTAAGACCGAGGTCAACAAGATGTTAGACCTTGGGGTGATTGAACCCTCTAGTAGTCCTTGGTCCAGCCCAGTGGTTTTGGTTCCAAAGGCAGGCACTTCTGAATTGAGGTTCTGCGTGGATTACAGGGCTCTGAATGCTGTCACCAAGACAGATGCACACCCCTTGCCTCGAACAGATGAGCTGGTGGATACTTTGGGTGCCTCCAAGTACCTCAGCACGTTTGACCTCACTGCTGGCTATTGGCAAATAGCTTTAGCAGAACATGCCAAGGAGAAGACAGCATTTTCTACTCCAGACGGCCTTTACCAATTCCGGGTAATGCCGTTCGGGTTGAAGAATGCACCTGCCACTTTCCAGAGGCTTGTGAATCATGTGTTGAATGGGTTGGACGAATTCTGTCTTGCATATCTGGACGATATAGCAGTTTTCAGTGCCACCTGGGAAGACCATGTGAAACACCTCGGGATTGTGCTCCAGGCTCTTCAAAAAGCACACCTGACCATAAAGGCTAGTAAATGCCAGATTGGACAAGGCTCAGTGGTTTACCTTGGACATGAAGTAGGTGGAGGGAGGATACAGCCTCTTCCCAGTAAAGTACAAGCAGTACAAGACTGGCCTACCCCCACTACACAAACCCAAGTGAGAGCCTTCTTGGGACTCAAGGGGTATTACCGCAATTTTATGGCAGACTATGGCACCATAGCTGCCCCTCTGACTGCCCTCACAACTCCGAAGAAACCCAAGAAGGTAACTTGGACCGACGAGTGTGAGAAGGCCTTCAATGGCTTAAAAGACTCCTTGTGCCAGGCCCCTGTCCTCAGGGCCCCTGATTATCAAAGACCTTTTATCGTGCAGACGGACGCCTCTGACACTGGGATAGGAGCTGTACTATCACAAGTAGATGAGAAGGGTAAGGAACACCCTATTGGTTTTATTAGCCGCCAGCTTAAGGACAGAGAGCTCAGATGGTCCACGGTAGAGAAAGAATGTTTCTCTGTTGTGTGGGCCCTAAGGAAGCTGAGGCCCTACCTCTATGGGACCCACTTCACTGTGCAAACTGACCATAAGCCCTTAAAGTGGCTAATGAACATGAAGGGGGAGAATCCAAAGTTGCTTAGGTGGTCCATAAGTCTACAAGGCTTCGACTTCACTATTGAGCATAGGCCAGGTGTCCAACATAGCAATGCTGATGGGTTGTCCAGAATGTTTAACCGACCTGAACAAGAGACTCATCCAGGGGTGGATTAGTACCCCCTGTCCATAGTCTGGGAGGGGCGAGTGTTAGGAAAGATTTCGTAATTGTAGGTAATTTTCCTTCCATGTGGCAACCCCTAAACTTTTTGCTGTTGTTTTTCACCTTGTTCTTGACTTTGCCAGAGAAGTGCAGCCTTCTGCCGCACTCCTCTGGGCTTTCGCTCCTTTCTTACGGGGAAACTGACATGCCCTTAAGACAGTCAGTACCGGGGAACGCTGTTTCCCGTAGTTTCTTTTATCATGTTGCGGCTTTCGTGCGACATGACACAAGAGGGCACTGTAAGCTAAGTTACAGCTCTCTTGGGTCTCTAGCCTTCTACAGGCCCTAGATACTCGTTTAGGTTTGTATCTGATCGGTGTAAGTGATTCAGGGACAGGAATGGTGGCAGCGATCGTTTCTTGTGTTTTGAGCTCCTTTTGGCATTCTAAGCGCGTTTCTCGCGCTTAACCCAAAATGGTGGCCTGGCTCCCAAAATGGCCAGACCACGAGGCTCCTTTGTCCTGTCCGCTGACCGTCTTGCTCCCTTCACCTTCCCCAGGTCGAGCCGACCCGGGGCCTTCCTTATTTGGGCATGTACTTTCCCGCGAAACACGGATGCTTTCGCAGGCTTCTACATGTCTTGTGTGTGCCTCCAGGATGTGGGCTGGGATGTCTGGTCCCAATACACATCCTGGGTGCCAGAGAGTCTAGGGTGGTGTGAATGCCTGGGACCACCGTGGTCCGTGATTGGTCCACGAATGGTGTGAGTGTTGATGAGCGGATCTCCCATTGGGTCCCCTCTGTTTTGGCGCGAAGGGAACCGTGGATAAGAGGGGGCTGGAAACACCACTACCATGTCGATCTCCTGAGTTCTCACAAACGAAGGAATACAGGAGCCAAGTATCCTGCAACCATGAAGCTGGACCGAGGAATCGCTGGTGACCCGCTGAAGGACTTCTCCTCTGCACTGCTGTCGCCTTGTGAAACCCTTTTCACCTTTGGTCGAACCAGAAGGCCTGTACTGGTACTTCGACCCTTGGAATAGCGGGAACAGCTATTCTCGGCATCTTCACCATCTCCTGCCAGTAAGCCTTCGGAAGCGTCTCTGGGCCATCCAGCTGACTGACCAGCTTACACGGGAGTCTTGCTCTGTAACCGCCGCCAGGTTGTGTAGTATTTCGACTCCTTGTCACTCTCACACGCTTCGTACACTTGGCGTTCCCAGGTCTGAAGTGAGTAGTGTACATTTGGCTCAGATACACACGGCCGCTCCGTTGCCCTGCTGTGGTAACAAACTGTGCGGGTTTCTTCGATTGGGACGTCTTTTTACTCAACACGACGATGAGGCGTTCCCTGCTCTTCTGAACCTGCCAGCTACTGAAACGGACGCGGAGAAGCCTGGGTCTGCTTGCATCGGGGACCGGTGAGTAGCATAGCTAGGATCTGGTCGCCCTCCTGCAGGAGCCCATTGCTTTTCCCCGCTGTGTCAAACAGCACCCTTTTTCGTACTCGCGCTCTGCTTCTGCCCACTGTGGAGGCTGCGCTTGAGTCACGGAACTTGTTCTTCTTCTTTTGTGCTCTAAACTGAACTGCCTGATTTCCCTCGAAGAGCTTCTCCTTTTGCCCGTTGGCACCAGCGTGTGCAGGTACTTTTGAGCACAAGGCTCCACTCTTCGCAGGGCTCGGACTTCCATCTAGTTAGGTGCCTCTGAAGGTGAACTGGGTCTAAGCATTATTTCGCACTGCCTGTCTTCCTTCCCTTTTAGGTGGACTACCCATTTCGTGCATCTAACGCTTGAGACTGTCGTATTTGTATATATGTTGTGTTGATATGGTATGTGTTGGTTTACTATCGTTATATTATGATTTTCTCGTACGGTCATTGTTTTAAAGGCCTTGAAATAAATGTGTATATATTTTTAATATAACAACTGTTTGGAGTAGTTTGTAAGTGATCTTGCTTTCTGTGCTCATTGCGGGCTTTCAGTCACCCTCACCCCTCTTGAGACCTAGTCTTGACCACCGCAATCGCTACCTTGATTGGTCTGGCTCGTCCAGAGGTTACCCTGTTCCAAGTAATTAGGTTGGCCTTCTGAACTTCTGCGCCACCAGGACAGAGTTCAGAAATCCGTCTTAACAGATGTGATATCCAACTCCTTCCAATTCCAACCTGTGACCCTTCCTATAGCATGAGATATGATATCCAACTCCTTCCCATTCCAATCCTGAGACCCTTCCTATAACATGAGATGTGATATCCAACTCCTTCCCAATCCAATCCTGAGACCCTCTCAATGCTTCTAATAACAAACCTGAGACCCTTCCTATAACATGAGATGTGATATCCAAATCCTTCTCATTTCAATCCTGAGACCCTTCCTATAACATGAGATGTGATATCCAACTCTTTCCCAATCCAATCCTGAGACCCTTTCGATAGCATGAGATATGATATCTCAATGCTTCTAATACCAAACCACAGACCCGTCCTATAAATTGAGATGTGATATCGAAATCCTTCCCATTCCAAACCTGAGACCCTTCCTTTAGCATGAGATGTGATATCCAACTCCTTCCCATTCCATTCCTGAGACCCTTCTTATAGCATGAGATGTGATATCCTAATGCTTCTACCAAACCTGAGACCATTCCTTTAGCATGAGATGTGATATCCAACTCCTTCCCATTCCAATCCTGAGACCCTTCCTATAGCATGAGATGTGATATCTCAATGCTATTAATACCAAACTTGAGATCCTTCCTATAACATGAGATGTGATATCCAAATCCTTCTCATTTCAATCCTGAGACCCTTCCTATAACATGAGATGTGATATCCAACTCTTTCCCAATCCAATCCTGAGACCCTTTCGATAGCATGAGATATGATATCTCAATGCTTCTAATACCAAACCACAGACCCGTCCTATAAATTGAGATGTGATATCGAAATCCTTCCCCTTCCAAACCTGAGACCCTTCCTTTAGCATGAGATGTGATATCCAACTCCTTCCCATTCCATTCCTGAGACCCTTCTTATAGCATGAGATGTGATATCCTAATGCTTCTACCAAACCTGAGACCCTTCCTTTAGCATGAGATGTGATATCCAACTCCCTCCCATTCCAATCCTGAGACCCTTCCTATAGCATGAGATGTGATATCTCAATGCTATTAATACCAAACTTGAGATCCTTCCTATAACATGATATGTGATATCCAACTCCTTCCCAATCCAATCCTGAGACCCTCCCATTAGCATGAGATGTGATATCCAACTCCTTCCCATTCCAAACCTGAGACCCTTCCTATATCATGAGATATGATATCCAACTTCTTCCCATTCCAATCCTGAGACCCTTCCTATAGCATGAGATGTGATATCTCAATGCTTGTAATGCAAAACTTGAGACCCTTCCTATAGCATGAGATGTGATATCCAACTCCTTCCCATTCCTATCATGAGACCCTTCTGATAGCATGAGATGTGATATCTCAATGCTTCTAATACCAAACCTGAGACCCTCCCTATAGCGTGAGATGTGATATCAAAGTCCTTCCCATTCCAATCCTGATACCCTTCCTATAACATGAGATGTGATATCCAACTCCTTCCGATTCCAACCTGTGACCCTTCCTATATCATGAGATGGGATATCAAACTCCTTCCCAATCCAATCCTGAGACCCTTCCGATAGCATGAGATGTGATATCTTAATGCTTCTAGCAAACCTGAGACCTTCCCATGGCATGAGATGTGATAACAAACTCCTTCCCATTCCAATCCTGAGACCCTTCCTATAGCATGAGATGTGATATCCAACTCCTTCCCATTCCAATCCTGAGACCCGTCCTATACCATGATATGTTATATCTCAATGCTTCTAATACCAAACATGAGACTGTCCTATAACATGAGATATGATATCTCAATGCTTCTAATACCGAACCACAGACGTGTCCTATAACTTGAGATGTGATATCCAAATCCTTCCCCTTCCAAACCTGAGACCCTTCCTTTAGCATGAGATGTGATATCCAACTCCTTCCCATTCCAATCCTGAGACCCTTCCGATAGCATGGGATGTGATATCTCAATGATTCTAATATGAAACCTGAGACCCTCCCTATAGCATGAGATGTGATATCCAACTCCTTCCCATTCCAATCCTGAGACCCTTCCTATAACATGAGATGTGATATCCAAGTCCTTCCCATTCCAATCCTGAGACCCTTCCTATAACATGAGATGTGATATCCAACTCCTTCCCAATCCAATCCTGAGACCCTTCCGATAGCATGAGCTATGATATCTCAATGCTTCTAATACCAAACCACAGACCCGTCCTATAACTTGAGATGTGATATCCAACTCTTTCCCAATCCAATCCTGAGACCCTTCCGATAGCATGAGATGTGATATCCAACTCCTTCCCATTCCAATCCTGAGACCAGTACTATACCATGAGATATGATATCTCAATGCTTCTAATACCAAACCTGAGACTGTCCTATAACATGAGATGTGATATCTCAATGCTTCTACCAAACCTGAGACCTTCCTATGGCATGAGATGTGATATCAAACTCCTTCCCATTCCAATCCTGAGACCCTTCCTATAGCATGAGATGTGATATCCAACTCCTTCCCATTCCAATCCTGAGACCCGTCCTATACCATGAGATGTGATATCTCAATGCTTCTAATACCAAACCTGAGACTGTCCTATAACATGAGATGTGATATCTCAATGCTTCTAATAACAAACCTGAGACCCTTCCTATAACATGAGATATGATATCCAAATCCTTCCCCTACCAATCCTGAGACCCTTCCTATAGCATGAGATGTGATATCCAACTCCTTCCCATTCCAATCCTGAGACCCGTACTATACCATGAGATATGATATCTCAATGCTTCTAATACCAAACCTGAGACTGTCCTATAACATGAGATGTGATATCTCAATGCTTCTAATAACAAACCTGAGACCCTTCCTATAACATGAGATATGATATCCAAATCCTTCCCATTCCAATCCTGAGACCCTTCCTATAGCATGAGATGTGATATCCAACTCCTTCCCATTCCAATCCTGAGACCCGTCCTATACCATGAGATGTGATATCTCAATGCTTCTAATACCAAACCTGAGACTGTCCTATAACATGAGATGTGATATCTCAATGCTTCTAATAACAAACCTGAGACCCTTCCTATAACATGAGATATGATATCCAAATCCTTCCCATTCCAATCCTGAGACCCTTCCTATAGCATGAGATGTGATATCCAACTCCTTCCCATTCCAATCCTGAGACCCGTACTATACCATGAGATATGATATCTCAATGCTTCTAATACCAAACCTGAGACTGTCCTATAACATGAGATGTGATATCTCAATGCTTCTAATAACAAACCTGAGACCCTTCCTATAACATGAGATATGATATCCAAATCCTTCCCATTCCAATCCTGAGACCCTTCCTATAACATGAGATGTGATATCCAACTCCTTCCCAATCCAATCCTGAGACCCTTCCGATAGCATGAGATATGATATATCAATGCTTCTAATACCAAACCACAGACCCGTCCTATAACTTGAGATGTGATATCCAAATCCTTCCCCTTCCAAACCTGAGACCCTTCCTTTAGCATGAGATGTGATATCCAACTTCTTCCCATTCCAATCCTGAGACCCTTCCTATAGCATGAGATGTGATATCTAACTCCTTCCCATTCCAATCCTGAGACCGTTCCTATAGCACGAGATGTGATATCTCAATATTTCTAATACCAAACCTGAGACCCTTCCTATTGCAAGAGATGTGATATCCAAATCCTTCCCATTCCAAACCTGAGACCCTTCCTATAGCATGAGATGTGATATCCAACTTCTTCCCATTCCAATCCTGCATCTCTTCATATAGCATGAGATTTGATATCTCAGTGCTTCTAATACAAAACCTGAGACCCTTCCTATAACATGAGATGTGATATCCAACTCCTTCCGATTCCAATCCTGAGACCCTTCCAATACCATGAGATGTGATATCTCAATGTTTCTAATACCAAACCTGAGACCCTTCCTATTGCAAGAGATGTGATTTCCAAATCCTTCCCATTCCAAACCTGAGACCCTTCCTATTGCATGAGATGTGATATCCAACTCCTTCCCAGTCCAATCCTGAGACCCTTCCGATAGCATTAGATGTGATATCTCAATGCTTCTAATATCAAACCTGAGACCCTCCGTATAGCATGAGATGTGATATCCAACTCCTTCCAATTCCAACCTGTGACCCTTCCTATAGCATGAGATGGGATATCCAACTCCTTCCCAATCCAATCCTGAGACCCTTCCGATAGCATGAGATGTGATATCTTAATGCTTCTACCAAACCTGAGACCTTCCTATGGCATGAGATGTGATATCAAACTCCTTCCCATTCCAATCCTGAGACCCTACCTATAGCATGAGATGTGATATCCAACTCCTTCCCATTCCAATCCTGAGACCCGTCCTATACCATGAGATGTGATATCTCAATGCTTCTAATAACAAACCTGAGACCCTTCCTATAACATGAGATATGATATCCAAATCCTTCCCATTCCAATCCTGAGACCATTCCTATAGCATGAGATGTGATATCCAACTCCTTCCCATTCCAATCCTGAGACCCGTACTATACCATGAGATATGATATCTCAATGCTTCTAATACCAAACCTGAGACTGTCCTATAACATGAGATGTGATATCTCAATGCTTCTAATAACAAACCTGAGACGCTTCCTATAACATGAGATGTGATATCCAAATGCTTCCCATTCCAATCCTGAGACCCTTCCTATAACATGAGATGTGATATCCAACTCCTTCCCAATCCAATCCTGAGACCCTTCCGATAGCATGAGATATGATATATCAATGCTTCTAATACCAAACCACAGACCCGTCCTATAACTTGAGATGTGATATCCAAATCCTTCCCCTTCCAAACCTGAGACCCTTCCTTTAGCATGAGATGTGATATCCAACTTCTTCCCATTCCAATCCTGAGACCCTTCCTATAGCATGAGATGTGATATCTAACTCCTTCCCATTCCAATCCTGAGACCGTTCCTATAGCACGAGATGTGATATCTCAATATTTCTAATACCAAACCTGAGACCCTTCCTAGTGCAAGCGATGTGATATCCAAGTCCTTCCCATTCCAAACCTGAGACCCTTCCTATACGATGAGATGTGATATCAAACTCCTTCCCAATCCAATCCTGAGACCCTTCCGATAGCATGAGATATGATATCTCAATTCTTCTAATATCAAACCTGAGACCCTCCCTTTGCATGAGATGTGATATCCAACTCCTTCCCATTCCAATCCTGAGACCCATCCAATAGCATGAGATGTGATATCCAACTCCTTCCAATTCCAACCTGTGACCCTTCCTATAGCATGAGATATGATATCCAACTTCTTCCCATTCAAATCCTGAGACCCTTCCTATAACATGAGATGTGATATCCAACTCCTTCCCAATCCAATCCTGAGACCCTTCCAATAGCATGAGATATGATATCTCAATGCTTCTAATACCAAACCACAGACCCGTCCTATAAATTGAGATGTGATATCCAAATCCTTCCCCTTCCAAACCTGAGACCCTTCCTTTAGCATGAGATGTGATATCCAACTCGTTCCCATTCCAATCCTGAGACCCTTCCTATAGCATGAGATGTGATATCCTAATGCTTCTACCAAACCTGAGACCCTTACTTTAGCATGAGATGTGATATCCAACTCCTTCCCATTCCAATCCTGAGACCCTTCCTATAGCATGAGATGTGATATCTCAATGCTATTAATACCAAACCTGAGATCCTTCCTATAACATGAGATGTGATATCCAACTCCTTCCCAATCCAATCCTGAGACCCTTCCGATAGCATGAGATATGATATCTCAATGCTTCTAATATCAAACCTGAGACCCTCCCATTAGCATGAGATGTGATATCCAACTCCTTCCCATTCCAAACCTGAGACCCTTCCTATATCATGAGATATGATATCCAACTCCTTCCCATTCCAATCCTGAGACCATTCCTATAGCATGAGATGTGATATCTCAATGCTTGTAATACAAAACTTGAGACCCTTCCTATAGCATGAGATGTGATATCCAACTCCTTCCCATTCCTATCCTGAGACCCTTCTGATAGCATGAGATGTGATATCTCAATGCTTCTAATACCAAACCTGAGACCCTCCCTATAGCGTGAGATGTGATATCAAAGTCCTTCCCATTCCAATCCTGATACCCTTCCTATAACATTAGATGTGATATCCAACTCCTTCCAATTCCAACCTGTGACCCTTCCTATATCATGAGATGGGATATCCAACTCCTTCCCAATCCAATCCTGAAACCCTTCCGATAGCATGAGATGTGATATCTTAATGCTTCTAGCAAACCTGAGACCTTCCCACGGCATGAGATGTGATATCAAACTCCTTCCCATTCCAATCCTGAGACCCGTCCTATACCATGAGATGTTATATCTCAATGCTTCTAATACCAAACATGAGACTGTCCTATAACATGAGATATGATATCTCAATGCTTCTAATACCGAACCACAGATGTGTCCTATAACTTGAGATGTGATATCCAAATCCTTCCCCTTCCAAACCTGAGACCCTTCCTTTAGCATGAGATGTGATATCCAACTCCTTCCCATTCCAATCCTGAGACCCTTCCGATAGCATGAGATGTGATATCTCAATGATTCTAATATGAAACCTGAGACCCTCCCTATAGCATGAGATGTGATATCCAACTCCTTCCCATTCCAATCCTGAGACCCTTCCTATAACATGAGTTGTGATATCCAAGTCCTTCCCTTTCCAATCCTGAGACCCTTCCTATAACATGAGATGTGATATCCAATTCCTTCCCAATCCAATCCTGAGACCCTTCCGATAGCATGAGATATGATATCTCAATGATTCTAATACCAAACCACAGACCCGTCCTATAACTTGAGATGTGATATCCAACTCCTTCCCATTCCAATCCTGAGACCCTTCTGATAGCATGAGATGTGATATCCAACTCCTTCCAATTCCAACCTGTGACCCTTCCTATAGCATGAGATGGGATATCCAACTCCTTCCCAATCCAATCCTGAGACCCTTCCGATAGCATGAGATGTGATATCTTAATGCTTCTACCAAACCTGAGACCTTCCTATGGCATGAGATGTGATATCAAACTCCTTCCCATTCCAATCCTGAGACCCGTCCTATACCATGAGATGTGATATCTCAATGCTTCTAATACCAAACCTGAGACTGTCCTATAACATGAGATGTGATATCTCAATGCTTCTAATAACAAACCTGAGACCATTCCTATAACATGAGATATGATATCCAAATCCTTCCCATTCCAATCCTGAGACCCTTCCTATAGCATGAGATGTGATATCCAACTCCTTTCCATTCCAATCCTGAGACCCGTACTATACCATGAGATATGATATCTCAATGCTTCTAATACCAAACCTGAGACTGTCCTATAACATGAGATGTGATATCTCAAAGCTTCTAATAACAAACCTGAGACGCTTCCTATAACATGAGATGTGATATCCAAATGCTTCCCATTCCAATCCTGAGACCCTTCCTATTACATGAGATATGATATCTCAATGCTTCTAATACCAAACCACAGACCCGTCCTATAACTTGAGATGTGATATCCAAATCCTTCCCCTTCCAAACCTGAGACCCTTCCTTTAGCATGAGATGTGATATCCAACTTCTTCCCATTCCAATCCTGAGACTCTTCCTATAGCATGAGATGTGATATCTAACTCCTTCCCATTCCAATCCTGAGACCGTTCCTATAGCACGAGATCTGATATCTCAATATTACTAATACCAAACCTGAGACCCTTCCTAGTGCAAGGGATGTGATATCCAAATCCTTCCCATTCCAAACCTGAGACCCTTCCTATAGGATGAGATGTGATATCAAACTCCTTCCCAATCCAATCCTGAGACCCTTCCGATAGCATGAGATATGATATCTCAATGCTTCTAATATCAAACCTGAGACCCTCCCTTTGCATGAGATGTGATATCCAACTCTTTCCCATTCCAATCCTGAGACCCATCCAATAGCATGAGATGTGATATCCAACTCCTTCCAATTCCAACCTGTGACCCTTCCTATAGCATGAGATATGATATCCAAATCCTTCCCATTCCAATCCTGAGACCCTTCCTATAACATGAGATGTGATATCCAACTCCTTCCCAATCCAATCCTGAGACCCTTCCGATAGCATGAGATATGATATCTCAATGCTTCTAATACCAAACCACAGACCCGTCCTATAAATTGAGATGTGATATCCAAATCCTTCCCCTTCCAAACCTAAGACCCTTCCTTTAGCATGAGATGTGATATCCAACTCGTTCCCATTCCAATCCTGAGACCCTTCCTATAGCATGAGATATGATATCCTAATGCTTCTACCAAACCTGAGACCCTTACTTTAGCATGAGATGTGATATCTCAATGCTTGTAATACAAAACTTGAGACCCTTCCTATAGCATGAGATGTGATATCCAACTCCTCCCCATTCCTATCCTGAGACCCTTCTGATAGCATGAGATGTGATATCTCAATGCTTCTAATACCAAACCTGAGACCCTCCCTATAGCGTGAGATGTGATATCAAAGTCCTTCCCATTCCAATCCTGATACCCTTCCTATAACATGAGATGTGATATCCAACTCCTTCCAATTCCAACCTGTGACCCTTCCTTTAGCATGAGATGTGATATCCAAATCGTTCCCATTCCAATCCTGAGACCCTTCCTATAGCATGAGATATGATATCCTAATGCTTCTACCAAACCTGAGACCCTTACTTTAGCATGAGATGTGATATCTCAATGCTTGTAATACAAAACTTGAGACCCTTCCTATAGCATGAGATGTGATATCCAACTCCTTCCCATTACTATATTGAGACCCTTCTGATAGCATGAGATGTGATATCTCAATGCTTCTAATACCAAACCTGAGACCCTCCCTATAGCGTGAGATGTGATATCAAAGTCCTTCCCAATCCAATCCTGAAACCCTTCGGATAGCATGAGATGTGATATCTTAATGCTTCTAGCAAACCTGAGACCTTCCCATGGCATGAGATGTGATATCAAACTCCTTCCCATTCCAATCCTGAGACCCGTCCTATACCATGAGATGTTATATCTCAATGCTTCTAATACCAAACATGAAACTGTCCTATAACATGAGATATGATATCTCAATGCTTCTAATACCGAACCACAGACCTGTCCTATAACTTGAGATGTGATATCCAAATACTTCCCCTTCCAAACCTGAGACCCTTCCTTTAGCATGAGATGTGATATCCAACTCCTTCCCATTCCAATCCTGAGACCCTTCCGATAGCATGAGATGTGATATCTCAATGATTCTAATATGAAACCTGAGACCCTCCCTATGGCATGAGATGTGATATCCAACTCCTTCCCATTCCAATCCTGAGACCCTTCCTATAACATGAGTTGTGATATCCAAGTCATTCCCATTCCAATCCTGAGACCCTTCCTATAACATGAGATGTGATATCCAACTCCTTGCCAATCCAATCCTGAGACCCTTCCGATAGCATGAGATATGATATCTCAATGATTCTAATACCAAACCAGAGACCCGTCCTATAACTTGAGATGTGATATCCAACTCCTTCCAATTCCAACCTGTGACCCTTCCTATAGCATGAGATGGGATATCCAACTCCTTCCCAATTCAATCCTGAGACCCTTCCGATAGCATGAGATGTGATATCTTAATGCTTCTACCAAACCTGAGACCTTCCTATGGCATGAGATATCACAGCTCATGCTATAGGAAGGGTCTCAGGTTTGGAACGGGAAGGAGTTGGATATCCCATCTCATGTTATAGGACTGGTCTCAGGTTTGGTATTAGAAGCATTGATATATCACATCACATGCTGTAGGAAGGGTCTCAGGATTGGAATGGGAAGGATTTGGATATCACATCTCATGCTATAGGAAGGGTCTCAGGTTTGGTATAAGCATTGAGATATCACATCTCATGCTATACGAAGGGTCTCAGGATTGGAATGGGAAGGAGTTCCCATATAACATCTCATGTTAAAGGAAGGATCTCAGATTTGGTATTAGAAGCATTGAGACATCACATCTCATGCTATAGGAAGGGTCTCAGGATTGGAATGGAAAGGAGTTGGATATCACATCTCATGCTATAGGAATGGTCTCAGGTTGGAATCAGAAGGAGTTGGATATCACATCTCATGTTATAGGAAGGCTCTCAGGTTTGGAAAGGGAAGGAGTTGGATATCTCATTTAATGTTAGAGGTAGGATCTCAGGTTTGGTATTAGAGGCAATGCGATATCACATCTCATGTTATTAGAAGGCTCTCAGGATTGGAATGGGAACGAGTTGGATATCACATCTCAAGTTATAGGAAGGGTCTCAGGTTTGGTATAAGCATTGAGATATCACATCTCTGCTATCAGAAGTGTCTCAGGATTGAAATGGGAAGGAGTTGGATATCCAATCTCATGGTCTGAGGTTTGGAAGGGGAAGGATTTGGATATCACATCTCATGTTATAGGAAGGATCTCAGGATTGGTATTAGAAGCATTGAGGTATCACATCTCATGTTATAGGAAGGATCTCAGATTTGGTATTAGAAGCATTGAGACGTCACATCTCATGCTATAGGAAGGGTCTCAGGATTGAAATGGGAAGGAGTTGGATATCACATCTCATGCTATAGGAAGGGTCTCAGGTTGGAATCGGAATGAGTTGGATATCACATCTCATGCCATAGTATGGGTCTCAGGTATGGTAGAAGCATTGGGATATCACATCTCATGCTATCGGAAGGGTATCAGGATTGGATTTGGAAGTAGTTGGATATCACATCTCATGCTATCGGAAGGATCTCAGGTTTGGTATTAGAAGCATTGAGATATCACATCTCATGCTATCGGAACGGTCTCAGGATTCGAATGGGAAGGAGTTGGATATCACATCTCATGCTAAAGGTAGGGTCTCAGGTTTGGAAGGGGAAGGAGTTGGATATCACATTTGCTATAGGAAGGGTCTCAGGTTTGGAACGGGAAGGAGTTGGATATCACATCTCATGTTATAGGAAGGGTCTCAGGTTTGGTATAAGCATTGAGATATCACATCTCTGCTATCGGAAGTGTCTCAGGATTGAAATGGGAAGGAGTTGGATATCCCATCTCATGTTATAGGACGGGTCTCAGGTTTGGTATTAGAATCATTGAGATATCACATCTCATGCTGTAGGAAGGGTCTAAGGATTGGAATGGGAAGGACATGGATATCACATCTCATGCTATAGGTAGGCTCTCAGGTTTGGAAAGGGAAGGAGTTGGATATCACATTTCATCTTAGAGGAAGGATCTCAGGTTTGGTATTAGAGGCATTGAGATATCACATCTCATGCTATAGGAAGGATCTCAGGATTGGAATGGGAAGGATTTGGATATCACATCTCATGGTATAGGAAGGGTCTCAGGTTTGGTATAAGCATTGAGATATCCCATCTCATGCTATAGGAAGGGTCTCAGGATTGGAAGGGGAAGGAGTTGGATATCACATATGCTATAGGAAGGGTCTCAGGTTTTAGTATAAGCATTGAGATATCACATTTCATGCTATAGGAAGGGTCTCAGGATTAGAATGGGGAGGAGTTGTATATCACATCTCATGTTATAGGAAGGGTCTCAGGTTTGGTATTAAAAGCATTGAGATATCACATCTCATGCTATAGGAAGGGTCTCATCATTGGAATGGGAAGGACTTGGATATCACATCTCATGCTATAGGGAGGATCTCAAGTTTGATAATAGAAGCATTGAGATAACAAATCTCATGCTATGGGAAGGGTCTCAGGATTGGAATGGGAAGGAGTTGGATATCCCATCGCATGCTATAGGAAGGGTCTCAGGTTGGAATCGGAAGGAGTTGGATATCACATCTCATTTTATAGGAAGGGTCTCCGGATTGGAATGAGAAGGACTTGGATATCACATCTCATGCTATAGGAAGGCTCTCAGGTTTGGAAAGGGAAGGAGTTGGATATCACATTTCATGTTAGAGGTAGGATCTCAGGTTTGGTATTAGAGGCATTGAGATATCACATCTCATGCTATCGGAAGGATCTCAGGTTTGGTATTCGAGGCATTGAGATATCACATCTCATGCTATCGGAAGGGTCTCAGGATTGGAATGGGAAGGAGTTGGATATCACATCTCATGCTATAGGAAGGTTCTCAGGTTTGGAACGGGAAGGAGTTGGATATCACATCTCATGTTATAGGAAGGTTCTCAGGTTTGGTTTAAGAATTGAGATATCACATCTCTGCTATCGAAAGTGCCTCAGGATTGGGATGGGAAGGAGTTGGATATCACAGCTCATGCTATAGGAAGGGTCTCAGGTTTGGAACGGGAAGGAGTTGGATATCCCATCTCATGTTATAGGACTGGTCTCAGGTTTGGTATTAGAAGCATTGATATATCACATCACATGCTGTAGGAAGGGTCTCAGGATTGGAATGGGAAGGATTTGGATATCACATCTCATGCTATAGGAAGGGTCTCAGCTTTGGTATAAGCATTGAGATATCACATCTCATGCTATACGAAGGGTCTCAGGATTGGAATGGGAAGGAGCTCCCATATAACATCTCATGTTAAAGGAAGGATCTCAGATTTGGTATTAGAAGCATTGAGACATCACATCTCATGCTATAGGAAGGGTCTCAGGATTGGAATGGAAAGGAGTTGGATATCACATCTCATGCTATAGGAATGGTCTCAGGTTGGAATCGGAAGGAGTTGGATATCACATCTCATGTTATAGGAAGGCTCTCAGGTTTGGAAAGGGAAGGAGTTGGATATCACATTTAATGTTAGAGGTAGGATCTCACGTTTGGTATTAGAGGCATTGCGATATCACATCTCATGTTATTAGAAGGCTCTCAGGATTGGAATGGGAATGAGTTGGATATCACATCTCATGTTATAGGAAGGGTCTCAGGTTTGGTATAAGCATTGAGATATCACATCTCTGCTATCAGATGTGTCTCAGGATTGAAATGGGAAGGAGTTGGATATACAATCTCATGGTCTCCGGTTTGGAAGGGGAAGGATTTGGATATCACATCTCATGTTATAGGAAGGATCTCAGGATTGGTATTAGAAGCATTGAGATATCACATCTCATGTTATAGGAAGGATCTCAGATTTGGTATTAGAAGCATTGAGACGTCACATCTCATGCTATAGGAAGGGTCTCAGGATTGGAATGGGAAGGAGTTGGATATCACATCTCATGCTATAGGAAGGGTCTCAGGTTGGAATCGGAAGGAGTTGGATATCACATGTCATGTTATAGGAAGGCTTTCAGGTTTGGAAGGGGAAGGATTGGGATATCACATCTCATGTTATAGGAAGGATCTCAGGTTTGGTATTAGAAGCATTGAGATATCACATCTCATGCTATCGGAAGGATCTCAGGTTTGGTATTAGAGGCATTGAGATATCACATCTCATGCTATCGGAAGGGTCTCAGGATTGGAATGGGAAGGAGCTGGATATCACATCTCATACTATAGGAACGTTCTCAGGTTTGGAACCGGAAGGAGTTGGATATCACATCTCATGCTATAGGAAGGGTCTTAGGTTTGGAACGGGAAGGAGTTGGATATCCCATCTCATGTTATAGGACGGGTCTCAGGTTTGGAATTAGAAGCATTGGGATATCACATCTCATGCTATCGGAAGGGTATCAGCATTGGATTTGGAAGAAGTTGGATATCCCATCGCATGCTATAGGAAGGGTCTTAGGTTGGAATAGGAAGGAGTTGGATATCACATCTCATGTTATAGGAAGGGTCTCCGGATTGGAATGAGAAGGACTTGGATATCACATCTCATGCTATAGGAAGGCTCTCAGGTTTTGAAAGGGAAGGAGTTGGATATCACATTTCATGTTAGAGGTAGGATCTCAGGTTTGGCATTAGAGGCATTGAGATATCACATCTCATGCTATCGGAAGGATCTCAGGTTTGGTATTCCAGGCATTGAGATATCACATCTCATGCTATCGGAAGGGTCTCAGGATTGGAATGGGAAGGAGATGGATATCACATCTCATGCTATAGGAAGGTTCTCAGGTTTGGAACGGGAAGGAGTTGGATATCACATCTCATGTTATAGGAAGGGTCTCAGGTTTGGTATAAGAATTGAGATATCACATCTCTGCTATCGAAAGTGTCTCAGGATTGGGATGGGAAGGAGTTGGATATCACAGCTCATGCTATAGGAAGGGTCTCATGTTTGGAACGGGAAGAAGTTGGATATCCCATCTCATGTTATAGGACTGGTCTCAGTTTTGGTATTAGAAGCATTGAGATATCACATCACATGCTGTAGGAAGGGTCTCAGGATTGGAATGGGAAGGATTTGGATATCACATCTCATGCTATAGGAAGGGTCTCAGGTTTGGTATAAGCATTGAGATATCACATCTCATGCTATACGAAGGGTCTCAGGATTGGAATGGGAAGGAGTTCCCATATAACATCTCATGTTAAAGGAAGGATCTCAGATTTGGTATTAGAAGCATTGAGACATCACATCTCATGCTATAGGAAGGGTCTCAGGATTGGAATGGAAAGGAGTTGGATATCAAATCTCATGTTATAGAAAGGCTCTCAGGTTTGGAAAGGGAAGGAGTTGGATATCACATTTAATGTTAGAGGTAGGATCTCAGGTTTGGTATTAGAGGCATTGCGATATCACATCTCATGCTATCGGAAGGGTCTCAGGATTGGAATGGGAAGGAGTTGGATATCACATCTCATGCTATAGGAAGGTTCTCAGGTTTGGAATGGGAAGGAGTTGGATATCACATCTCATGTTATAGGAAGGGTCTCAGGTTTGGTATAAGAATTGAGATATCACATCTCTGCTATCGAAAGTGTCTCAGGATTGGGATGGGAAGGAGTTGGATATCACAGCTCATGCTATAGGAAGGGTCTCAGGTTTGGAACGGGAAGGAGTTGGATATCCCATCTCATGTTATAGGACTGGTCTCAGGTTTGGTATTAGAAGCATTGAGATATCACATCACATGCTGTAGGAAGGGTCTCAGGATTGGAATGGGAAGGATTTGGATATCACATCTCATGCTATAGGAAGGGTCTCAGGTTTGGTATAAGCATTGAGATATCACATCTCATGCTATACGAAGGGTCTCAGGATTGGAATGGGAAGGAGTTCCCATATAACATCTCATGTTAAAGGAAGG
Organism: Ambystoma mexicanum; assembly: GCF_040938575.1. Classification (NCBI taxonomy): domain Eukaryota; kingdom Metazoa; phylum Chordata; class Amphibia; order Caudata; family Ambystomatidae; genus Ambystoma; species Ambystoma mexicanum. The sequence goes on from NC_090936.1 coordinate 349,229,739, forward strand.
ATCTCAGATTTAATATTAGAAGCATTGAGACATCACATCTCATGCTATAGGAACGGTTTCAGGATTGGAATGGAAAGGAGTTGGATATCACATCTCATGCTATAGGAATGGTCTCAGGTTGGAATCGGAAGGAGTTGGATATCACATCTCATGTTATAGGAAGGCTCTCAGGTTTGGAAAGGGAAGGAGTTGGATATCACATTTACTGTTAGAGGTAGGATCTCAGGTTTGGTATTAGAGGCATTGCGATATCACATCTCATGCTATTAGAAGGCTCTCAGGATTGGAATGGGAACGAGTTGGATATCACATCTCATGCTAAAGGGAAGGTCTCAGGTTTGGAAGGGGAAGGATTTGGATATCACATCTCATGTTATAGGAAGGATCTCAGGTTTGGTATTAGAAGCATTGAGATATCACATCTCATGTTATAGGAAGGATCTCAGATTTGGTATTAGAAGCATTGAGACGTCACATCTCATGCTATAGGAAGGGTCTCAGGATTAGAATGGGAAGGAGTTGGATATCACATCTCATGCTATAGGAAGGGTCTCAGTTTGGAATCGGAAGGAGTTGGATATCACATCTCATGTTATAGGAAGGCTCTCAGGTTTGGAAGGGGAAGGATTGGGATATCACATCTCATGTTATAGGAAGGATCTCAGGTTTGGTATTAGAAGCATTGAGATATCACATCTCATGCTATCGGAAGGATCTCAGGTTTGGTATTAGAGGCATTGAGATATCACATCTCATGCTATCGGAAGGGTCTCAGGATTGGAATGGGAAGGAGTTGGATATCACATCTCATGCTATAGGAACGTTCTCAGGTTTGGAACGGGAAGGAGTTGGATATCAAATCTCATATTATAGGAAGGGTCACAGGTTTGGTATAAGAATTGAGATATCACAGCTCTGCTATCGAAAGTGTCTCAGGATTGGGATGGGAAGGAGTTGGATATCACATCTCATGCTATAGGAAGGGTCTTAGGTTTGGAACGGGAAGGAGTTGGATATCCCATCTCATGTTATAGGACGGGTCTCAGGTTTGGTATTAGAAGCATTGAGATATCACGTCACATGCTGAAGGAAGGGCCTCAGGTTTGGAATGGGAAGGAATTGGATATCACATCTCATGTCATAGGAAGGATCTCAGGTTTGGTATTAGAAGCATTGAGATATCACATCTCATGCTATAGGAAGGGTCTCATGTTTGGAATGGGAAGGAGTTGGATATCACATATGCTATAGGAAGGTTCTCAGGTTTGGAACGGGAAGGAGTTGGATATCACATCTCATGTTATAGTAAGGGTCTCAGGTTTGGTATAATAATTGAGATATCACATCTCTGCTATCGGAAGTGTCTCAGGATTGAAATGGGAAGGAGTTGGATATCCCATCTCATGTTATAGGACGGGTCTCAGGATTGGTATTAGAATCATTGAGATATCACATCTCATGCTGTAGGAAGGGTCTAAGGATTGGAATGGGAAGGACTTGGATATCACATCTCATGCTATAGGTAGGCTCTCAGGTTTGGAAAGGGAAGGAGTTGGATATCACATTTCATGTTAGAGGAAGGATCTCAGGTTTGGTATTAGAGGCATTGAGATACCACATCTCATGCTATAGGAAGGATCTCAGGATTGGAATGGGAAGGATTTGGATATCACATCTCATGCTATAGGAAGGGTCTCAGGTTTGGTATAAGCATTGAGATATCCCATCTCATGCTATAGGAAGGGTCTCAGGAATGGAATGGGAAGGAGTTGGATATCACATCTCATGTTATAGGAAGGATCTCAGATTTGGTATTAGAAGCATTGAGACATCACATCTCATGCTATAGGAAGGGTCTCAGGATTGGAATGGGAAGGAGTTGGATATCACATATGCTATAGGAAGGGTTTCAGGTTTGGTATAAGCATTGAAATATCACATCTCATGCTATAGGAAGGGTCTCAGGATTGGAATGGGAAGGAGTTGTATATCACATCTCATGTTATAGGAAGGGTCTCAGGTTTGGAATTAGAAGCATTGAGATATCACATCTCATGCTATAGGAAGGGTCTCAGGATTGGAATGGGAAGGACTTGGATATCACATCTCATGCTATAGGGAGGGTCTCAAGTTTGATATTAGAAGCATTGAGATAACAAATCTCATGATATGGGAAGGGTCTCAGGATTGGAATGGGAAGGAGTTTGATATCACATCTCATGATAAAGGAAGGGTCTAAGGATTGGAAGGGGAAGGATTTGGACATCACAACTCGTTATAGGACGGGTCTCAGGTTTGGTATTAGAAGCATTGAGATATCACATCACATGCTGTAGGAAGGGCCTCAGGTTTGGAATGGGAAAGAATTGGATATCACATCTCATGTCATAGGAAGGATCTCAGGTTTGGTATTAGAAGCATTGAGATATCACATCTCATGCTATAGGAAGGTTCTCATGTTTGGAATGGGAAGGAGTTGGATATCACATATGCTATAGGAAGGGTCTCAGGTTTGGAACGGGAAGGAGTTGGATATCACATCTCATGTTATAGGAAGGGTCTCAGGTTTGGTATAAGCATTAAGATATCACATCTCTGCTATCGGAAGTGTCTCAGGATTGAAATGGGAAGGAGTTGGATATCCCATCTCATGTTATAGGACTGGTCTCAGGTTTGGTATTAGAATCATTGAGATATCACATCTCATGCTATAGGTAGGCTCTCAGGTTTGGAAAGGGAAGGAGTTGGATATCACATTTCATGTTAGAGGAAGGATCTCAGGTTTGGTATTAGAGGCATTGAGATATCACATCTCATGCTATAGGAAGGATCTCAGGATTGGAAAGGGAAGGAGTTGGATATCACATTTCATGTTAGAGGAAGGATCTCAGGTTTGGTATTAGAAGCATTGAGATATCACATCTCATGGTATAGGAAGGGTCTCAGGATTGGAATGGGAAGAGTTGGATATCACATCTCATGTTATAGGAAGGGTCTCAGGTTTGGTATTAGAAGCATTGAGATATCACATCTCATGCTATAGGAAGGGTCTCAGGATTGGAATGGGAAGGACTTGGATATCACATCTCATGCTATAGGGAGGGTCTCAAGTTTGATATTAGAAGCATTGAGATAACAAATCTCATGATATGGGAAGGGTCTCAGGATTGGAATGGGAAGGAGTTGGATATCACATCTCATGATAAAGGAAGGGTCTAAGGATTGGAAGGGGAAGGATTTGGATATCACAACTCGTTATAGGACGGGTCTCAGGTTTGGTATTAAAAGCATTGAGATATCAAGTCTCATGGTATAGGAAGGGTCTCAGAATTGGAATGGGAAGGAGTTGGATATCACATCTCAAGCTATAGGAAGGGTCTCAGGATTGGAATGGGAAGGAGTTTGATATCACATCTCATGCCATAGTATGGGTCTCAGGTTTGGTAGAAGCATTGGGATATCACATCTCATGCTATCGGAAGGGTCTCAGGATTGGAAAGGGAAGGAGTTGGATATCACATCTCATGCTAAAGGGAGGGTCTCAGGTTTGGAAGGGGAAGGAGTTGGATATCACATATGCTATAGGAAGGGTCTCAGGTTTGGAACAGGAAGGAGTTGGATATCACATCTCATGTTATAGGAAGGGTCTCAGGTTTGGTATTAGAAGCATTGAGATATCACATCTCATGCTATAGGAAGGGTCTCAGGATTGGAATGGGAAGGACTTGGATATCACATCTCATGCTATAGGGAGGGTCTCAAGTTTGATATTAGAAGCATTGAGATAACAAATCTCAAGCTGTAGGAAGGGTCTCAGGATTGGAATGGGAAGAGTTGGATATCACATCTCATGTTATAGGAAGGGTCTCAGGTTTGGTATTAGAAGCATTGAGATATCACATCTCATGCTATAGGAAGGGTTTCAGGATTGGAATGGGAAGGACTTGGATATCACATCTCATGCTATAGGGAGGGTCTCAAGTTTGATATTAGAAGCATTGAGATAACAAATCTCATGATATGGGAAGGGTCTCAGGATTGAAATGGGAAGGAGTTGGATATCACATCTCATGATAAAGGAAGGGTCTCAGGATTGGAATGGGAAGGAGTTTGATATCACATCTCATGCCATAGTATGGGTCTCAGGTTTGGTAGAAGCATTGGGATATCACATCTCATGCTATCGGAAGGGTATCAGGATTGGATTTGGAAGTAGTTGGATATCACATCTCATGCTATCGGAAGGATCTCAGGTTTGGTATTAGAAGCATTGAGATATCACATCTCATGCTATCGGAAGGGTCTCAGGATTGGAAAGGGAAGGAGTTGGATATCACATCTCATGCTAAAGGGAGGTCTCAGGTTTGGAAGGGGAAGGAGTTGGATATCACATATGCTATAGGAAGGGTCTCAGGTTTGGAACGGGAAGGAGTTGGATATCACATCACATGTTATAGGAAGGGTCTCAGGTTTGGTATAAGCATTGAGATATCACATCTCATGCTATAGGAAGGGTCTCAGGATTGGAATGGGAAGGACTTGGATATCACATCTCATGCTATAGGGAGGGTCTCAAGTTTGATATTAGAAGCATTGAGATAACACATCTCATGATATGGGAAGGGTCTCAGGATTGGAATGGGAAGGAGTTGGATATCACATCTCATGATAAAGGAAGGGTCTAAGGATTAGAAGGGGAAGGATTTTGATATCACAACTCGTTATAGGACGGGTCTCAGGTTTGGTATTAAAAGCATTGAGATATCAAGTCTCATGGTATAGGAAGGGTCTCAGAATTGGAATGGGAAGGAGTTGGATATCACATCTCAAGCTATAGGAAGGGTCTCAGGATTGGAATGGGAAGGAGTTTGATATCACATCTCATGCCATAGTATGGGTCTCAGGTTTGGTAGAAGCATTGGGATATCACATCTCATGCTATCGGAAGGGTATCAGGATTGGATTTGGAAGTAGTTGGAAATCACATCTCATGCTATCGGAAGGATCTCAGGTTTGGTATTAGAAGCATTGAGATATCACATCTCATGCTATCGGAAGGGTCTCAGGATTGGAAAGGGAAGGAGTTGGATATCACATCTCATGCTAAATGGAGGGTCTCAGGTTTGGAAGGGGAAGGAGTTGGATATCACATATGCTATAGGAAGGGTCTCAGGTTTGGAACGGGAAGGAGTTGGATATCACATCTCATGTTATAGGAAGGGTCTCAGGTTTGGTATAAGCATTGAGATATCACATCTCTGCTATCGGAAGTGTCTCAGGATTGAAATGGGAAGGATTTGGATATCCCATCTCATGTTATAGGACGGGTCTCAGGTTTGGAACGGGAAGGAGTTGGATATCACATCTCATGTTATAGGAAGGGTCTCAGGTTTGGTATAAGCATTGAGATATCACATCTCATGCTATAGGAAGGGTCTCAGGATTGGAATGGGAAGGACTTGGATATCACATCTCATGCTATAGGGAGGGTCTCAAGTTTGATATTAGAAGCATTGAGATAACACATCTCATGATATGGGAAGGGTCTCAGGATTGGAATGGGAAGGAGTTGGATATCACATCTCATGATAAAGGAAGGGTCTAAGGATTAGAAGGGGAAGGATTTTGATATCACAACTCGTTATAGGACGGGTCTCAGGTTTGGTATTAAAAGCATTGAGATATCAAGTCTCATGGTATAGGAAGGGTCTCAGAATTGGAATGGGAAGGAGTTGGATATCACATCTCAAGCTATAGGAAGGGTCTCAGGATTGGAATGGGAAGGAGTTTGATATCACATCTCATGCCATAGTATGGGTCTCAGGTTTGGTAGAAGCATTGGGATATCACATCTCATGCTATCGGAAGGGTATCAGGATTGGATTTGGAAGTAGTTGGAAATCACATCTCATGCTATCGGAAGGATCTCAGGTTTGGTATTAGAAGCATTGAGATATCACATCTCATGCTATCGGAAGGGTCTCAGGATTGGAAAGGGAAGGAGTTGGATATCACATCTCATGCTAAATGGAGGGTCTCAGGTTTGGAAGGGGAAGGAGTTGGATATCACATATGCTATAGGAAGGGTCTAAGGATTGGAATGGGAAGGACTTGGACATCACATCTCATGCTATAGGTAGGCTCTCAGGTTTGGAAAGGAAAGGAGTTGGATATCACATTTCATGTTAGAGGAAGGATCTCAGGTTTGGTATTAGAGGCATTGAGATATCACATCTCATGCTATAGGAAGGATCTCAGGATTGGAATGGGAAGGATTTGGATATCACATCTCATGCTATAGGAAGGGTCTCAGGTTTGGTATAAGCATTGAGATATCCCATCTCATGCTATAGGAAGGGTCTCAGGATTGGAATGGGAAGGACTTGGATATCACATCTCATGCTATAGGGAGGGTCTCAAGTTTGATATTAGAAGCATTGAGATAACAAATCTCATGATATGGGAAGGGTCTCAGGATTGGGATGGGAAGGAGTTGGATATCACATCTCATGCTATAGGAAGGGTCTTAGGTTTGGAACGGGAAGGAGTTGGATATCCCATCTCATGTTATAGGAAGGGTCTCAGGTTTGGTATTAGAAGCATTGGGATATCACATCTCATGCTATCGGAAGGGTATCAGCATTGGATTTGGAAGGAGTTGCATATCCCATCTCATGCTATATTAAGGGTCTCAGGTTGGAATCGGAAGGAGTTGGATATCACATCTCATGTTATAGGAAGGGTCTCAAGTTTGATATTAGAAGCATTGAGATAACAAATCTCATGATATGGGAAGGGTCTCAGGATTGGAATGGGAAGGAGTTGGATATCACATCTCATGATAAAGGAAGGGTCTAAGGATTGGAAGGGGAAGGATTTGGATATCACAACTCGTTATAGGACGGGTCTCAGGTTTGGTATTAGAAGCATTGAGATATCACATCACATGCTGTAGGAAGGGCCTCAGGTTTGGAATGGGAAGGAATTGGATATCACATCTCATGTCATAGGAAGGATCTCAGGTTTGGTATTAGAAGCATTGAGATATCACATCTCATGCTATAGGAAGGGTCTCATGTTTGGAATGGGAAGGAGTTGGATATCACATATGCTATAGGAAGGGTCTCAGGTTTGGAACGGGAAGGAGTTGGATATCACATCTCATGTTATAGGAAGGGTCTCAGGTTTGGTATAAGCATTGAGATATCACATCTCTGCTATCGGAAGTGTCTCAGGATTGAAATGGGAAGGAGTTGGATATCCCATCTCATGTTATAGGACGGGTCTCAGGTTTGGTATTAGAATCATTGAGATATCACATCTCATGCTGTAGTAAGGGTCTAAGGATTGGAATAGGAAGGATTTGGATATCACATCTCATGCTATAGGAAGGGTCTCAGGTTTGGTATAAGCATTGAGATATCCCATCTCATGCTATAGGAAGGGTCTCAGGATTGGGATGGGAAGGAGTTGGATATCACATCTCATGCTATAGGAAGGGTCTTAGGTTTGGAACGGGAAGGAGTTGGATATCCCATCTCATGTTATAGGAAGGGTCTCAGGTTTGGTATTAGAAGCATTGGGATATCACATCTCATGCTATCGGAAGGGTATCAGCATTGGATTTGGAAGGAGTTGCATATCCCATCTCATGCTATATTAAGGGTCTCAGGTTGGAATCGGAAGGAGTTGGATATCACATCTCATGTTATAGGAAGGGTCTCAAGTTTGATATTAGAAGCATTGAGATAACAAATCTCATGATATGGGAAGGGTCTCAGGATTGGAATGGGAAGGAGTTGGATATCACATCTCATGATAAAGGAAGGGTCTAAGGATTGGAAGGGGAAGGATTTGGATATCACAACTCGTTATAGGACGGGTCTCAGGTTTGGTATTAGAAGCATTGAGATATCACATCACATGCTGTAGGAAGGGCCTCAGGTTTGGAATGGGAAGGAATTGGATATCACATCTCATGTCATAGGAAGGATCTCAGGTTTGGTATTAGAAGCATTGAGATATCACATCTCATGCTATAGGAAGGGTCTCATGTTTGGAATGGGAAGGAGTTGGATATCACATATGCTATAGGAAGGGTCTCAGGTTTGGAACGGGAAGGAGTTGGATATCACATCTCATGTTATAGGAAGGGTCTCAGGTTTGGTATAAGCATTGAGATATCACATCTCTGCTATCGGAAGTGTCTCAGGATTGAAATGGGAAGGAGTTGGATATCCCATCTCATGTTATAGGACGGGTCTCAGGTTTGGTATTAGAATCATTGAGATATCACATCTCATGCTGTAGTAAGGGTCTAAGGATTGGAATAGGAAGGATTTGGATATCACATCTCATGCTATAGGAAGGGTCTCAGGTTTGGTATAAGCATTGAGATATCCCATCTCATGCTATAGGAAGGGTCTTAGGATTGGGATGGGAAGGAGTTGGATATCACATCTCATGCTATAGGAAGGGTCTTAGGTTTGGAACGGGAAGGAGTTGGATATCCCATCTCATGTTATAGGAAGGGTCTCAGGTTTGGTATTAGAAGCATTGGGATATCACATCTCATGCTATCGGAAGGGTATCAGCATTGGATTTGGAAGGAGTTGCATATCCCATCTCATGCTATATTAAGGGTCTCAGGTTGGAATCGGAAGGAGTTGGATATCACATCTCATGTTATAGGAAGGGTCTCCGGATTGGAATGAGAAGGACTTGGATATCACATCTCATGCTATAGGAAGGCTCTCAGGTTTGGAAAGGGAAGGAGTTGGATATCACATTTCATGTTAGAGGTAGGATCTCAGGTTTGGTATTAGAGGCATTGAGATATCACATCTCATGCTATCGGAAGGATCTCGGGTTTGGTATTCGAGGCATTGAGATATCACATCTCATGCTATAGGAAGGGTCTCAGGATTGGAATGGGAAGGAGTTGGATATCACATCTCATGCCATAGGAAGGTTCTCAGGTTTGGAATGGGAAGGAGTTGGATATCACATCTCATGTTATAGGAAGGGTCTCAGGTTTGGTATAAGAATTGAGATATCACATCTCTGCTATCGAAAGCGTCTCAGGATTGGGATGGGAAGGAGTTGGATATCACAGCTCATGCTATAGGAAGGGTCTCAGGTTTGGAACGGGAAGGAGTTGGATATCCCATCTCATGTTATAGGACTGGTCTCAGGTTTGGTATTAGAAGCATTGAGATATCACATCACATGCTGTAGGAAGGGTCTCAGGATTGGAATGGGAAGGATTTGGATATCACATCTCATGCTATAGGAAGGGTCTCAGGTTTGGTATAAGCATTGAGATATCACATCTCATGCTATACGAAGGGTCTCAGGATCGGAATGGGAAGGAGTTCCCATATAACATCTCATGTTAAAGGAAGGATCTCAGATTTAGTATTAGAAGCATTGAGACATCACATCTCATGCTATAGGAAGGGTCTCAGGATTGGAATGGAAAGGAGTTGGATATCACATCTCATGCTATAGGAATGGTCTCAGGTTGGAATCGGAAGGAGCTGGATATCACATCTCATGTTATAGGAAAGCTCTCAGGTTTGGAAAGGGAAGGAGTTGGATATCACATTTACTGTTAGAGGTAGGATCTCAGGTTTGGTATTAGAGGCATTGCGATATCACATCTCATGCTATTAGAAGGCTCTCAGGATTGGAATGGGAACGAGTTGGATATCACATCTCATGCTAAAGGGAAGGTCTCAGGTTTGGAAGGGGAAGGATTTGGATATCACATCTCATGTTATAGGAAGGATCTCAGGTTTGGCATTAGAAGCATTGAGATATCACATCTCATGTTATAGGAAGGATCTCAGATTTGGTATTAGAAGCATTGAGACGTCACATTTCATGCTATAGGAAGGGTCTCATGATTAGAATGGGAAGGAGTTGGATATCACATCTCATGCTATAGGAAGGGTCTCAGGTTGGAATCGGAAGGATTTGGATATCACATCTCATGTTATAGGAAGGATCTCAGGTTTGGCATTAGAAGCATTGAGATATCACATCTCATGTTATAGGAAGGATCTCAGATTTGGTATTAGAAGCATTGAGACGTCACATCTCATGCTATAGGAAGGGTCTCATGATTAGAATGGGAAGGAGTTGGATATCACATATGCTATAGGAAGGTTCTCAGGTTTGGAACGGGAAGGAGTTGGATATCACATCTCATGTTATAGTAAGGGTCTCAGGTTTGGTATAATAATTGAGATATCACATCTCTGCTATCGGAAGTGTCTCAGGATTGAAATGGGAAGGAGTTGGATATCCCATCTCATGTTATAGGACGGGTCTCAGGATTGGTATTTGAATCATTGAGATATCACATCTCATGCTGTAGGAAGGGTCTAAGGATTGGAATGGGAAGGACTTGGATATCACATCTCATGCTATAGGTAGGCTCTCAGGTTTGGAAAGGGAAGGAGTTGGATATCACATTTCATGTTAGAGGAAGGATCTCAGGTTTGGTATTAGAGGCATTGAGATATCACATCTCATGCTATAGGAAGGATCTCAGGATTGGAATGGGAAGGATTTGGATATCACATCTCATGTTATAGGAAGGATCTCAGATTTGGTATTAGAAGCATTGAGACATCACATCTCATGCTATAGAAAGGGTCTCAGGATTGGAATGGGAAGGAGTTGGATATCACATATGCTATAGGAAGGGTTTCAGGTTTTGGTATAAGCATTGAGATATCACATCTCATGCTATAGGAAGGGTCTCAGGATTGGAATGGGAAGGAGTTGTATATCACATCTCATGTTATAGGAAGGGTCTCAGGTTTGGTATTAGAAGCATTGAGACATCACATCTCATGCTATAGAAAGGGTCTCAGGATTGGAATGGGAAGGAGTTGGATATCACATATGCTATAGGAAGGGTTTCAGGTTTTGGTATAAGCATTGAGATATCACATCTCATGCTATAGGAAGGGTCTCAGTATTGGAATGGGAAGGAGTTGTATATCACATCTCATGTTATAGGAAGGGTCTCAGGTTTGGTATTAGAAGCATTGAGATATCACATCTCATGCTATAGGAAGGGTCTCAGGATTGGAATGGGAAGGACTTGGATATCACATCTCATGTTATAGGAAGGGTCTCAGGTTTGGTATTAGAAGCATTGAGATATCACATCTCATGCTATAGGAAGGGTCTCAGGATTGGAATGGGAAGGACTTGGATATCACATCTCATGCTATAGGGAGGGTCTCAAGTTTGATATTAGAAGCATTGAGATAACAAATCTCATGATATGGGAAGGGTCTCAGGATTGGAATGGGAAGGAGTTTGATATCACATCTCATGATAAAGAAAGGGTCTAAGGATTGGAAGGGGAAGGATTTGGACATCACAACTCATTATAGGACGGGTCTCAGGTTTGGTATTAGAAGCATTGAGATATCACATCACATGCTGTAGGAAGGGCCTCAGGTTTGGAATGGGAAGGAATTGGATATCACATCTCATGTCATAGGAAGGATCTCAGGTTTGGTATTAGAAGCATTGAGATATCACATCACATGCTGAAGGAAGGGCCTCAGGTTTGGAATGGGAAGGAATTGGATATCACATCTCATGTCATAGGAAGGATCTCAGGTTTGGTATTAGAAGCATTGAGATATCACATCTCATGCTATAGGAAGGGTCTCATGTTTGGAATGGGAAGGAGTTGGATATCACATATGCTATAGGAAGGTTCTCAGGTTTGGAACGGGAAGGAGTTGGATATCACATCTCATGTTATAGTAAGGGTCTCAGGTTTGGTATAATAATTGAGATATCACATCTCTGCTATCGGAAGTGTCTCAGGATTGAAATGGGAAGGAGTTGGATATCCCATCTCATGTTATAGGACGGGTCTCAGGATTGGTATTTGAATCATTGAGATATCACATCTCATGCTGTAGGAAGGGTCTAAGGATTGGAATGGGAAGGACTTGGATATCACATCTCATGCTATAGGTAGGCTCTCAGGTTTGGAAAGGGAAGGAGTTGGATATCACATTTCATGTTAGAGGAAGGATCTCAGGTTTGGTATTAGAGGCATTGAGATATCACATCTCATGCTATAGGAAGGATCTCAGGATTGGAATGGGAAGGATTTGGATATCACATCTCATGTTATAGGAAGGATCTCAGATTTGGTATTAGAAGCATTGAGACATCACATCTCATGCTATAGAAAGGGTCTCAGGATTGGAATGGGAAGGAGTTGGATATCACATATGCTATAGGAAGGGTTTCAGGTTTTGGTATAAGCATTGAGATATCACATCTCATGCTATAGGAAGGGTCTCAGGATTGGAATGGGAAGGAGTTGTATATCACATCTCATGTTATAGGAAGGGTCTCAGGTTTGGTATTAGAAGCATTGAGATATCACATCTCATGCTATAGGAAGGGTCTCAGGATTGGAATGGGAAGGACTTGGATATCACATCTCATGCTATAGGGAGGGTCTCAAGTTTGATATTAGAAGCATTGAGATAACAGATCTCATGATATGGGAAGGGTCTCAGGATTGGAATGGGAAGGAGTTTGATATCACATCTCATGATAAAGAAAGGGTCTAAGGATTGGAAGGGGAAGGATTTGGACATCACAACTCGTTATAGGACGGGTCTCAGGTTTGGTATTAGAAGCATTGAGATATCACATCACATGCTGTAGGAAGGGCCTCAGGTTTGGAATGGGAAGGAATTGGATATCACATCTCATGTCATAGGAAGGATCTCAGGTTTGGTATTAGAAGCATTGAGATATCACATCTCATGCTATAGGAAGGGTCTCATGTTTGGAACGGGAAGGAGTTGGATATCACATCTCATGTTATAGGAAGGGTCTCAGGTTTGGTATAAGCATTGAGATATCACATCTCTGCTATCGGAAGTGTCTCAGGATTGAAATGGGAAGGAGTTGGATATCCCATCTCATGTTATAGGACTGGTCTCAGGTTTGGTATTAGAATCATTGAGATATCACATCTCATGCTGTAGGAAGGGTCTAAGGATTGGAATGGGAAGGACTTGGATATCACATCTCATGCTATAGGTAGGCTCTCAGGTTTGGAAAGGGAAGGAGTTGGATATCACATTTCATGTTAGAGGAAGGATCTCAGGTTTGGTATTAGAGGCATTGAGATATCACATCTCATGCTATAGGAAGGATCTCAGGATTGGAATGGGAAGGATTTGGATATCACATCTCATGCTATAGGAAGGGTCTCAGGTTTGGTATAAGCATTGAGATATCCCATCTCATGCTATAGGAAGGGTCTCAGGATTGGAATGGGAAGGACTTGGATATCACATCTCATGCTATAGGGAGGGTCTCAAGTTTGATATTAGAAGCATTGAGATAACAAATCTCATGATATGTTGGATTGGATTGGATTGGAATGGGAAGGAGTTGGATATCACATCTCATGATAAAGGAAGAGTCTAAGGATTGGAAGGGGAAGGATTTGGATATCACAACTCGTTATAGGACGGGTCTCAGGTTTGGTATTAGAAGCATTGAGATATCACATCACATGCTGTAGGAAGGGCCTCAGGTTTGGAATGGGAAGGAATTGGATATCACATCTCATGTCATAGGAAGGATCTCAGGTTTGGTATTAGAAGCATTGAGATATCACATCTCATGCTATAGGAAGGGTCTCATGTTTGGAATGGGAAGGAGTTGGATATCACATATGCTATAGGAAGGGTCTCAGGTTTGGAACGGGAAGGAGTTGGATATCACATCTCATGTTATAGGAAGGGTCTCAGGTTTGGTATAAGCATTGAGATATCACATCTCTGCTATCGGAAGTGTCTCAGGATTGAAATGGGAAGGAGTTGGATATCCGATCTCATGTTATAGGACGGGTCTCAGGTTTGGTATTAGAATCATTGAGATATCACATCTCATGCTGTAGTAAGGGTCTAAGGATTGGAATGGGAAGGACTTGGATATCACATCTCATGCTATAGGTAGGCTCTCAGGTTTGGAAAGGGAAGGAGTTGGATATCACATTTCATGTTAGAGGAAGGATCTCAGGTTTGGTATTAGAGGCATTGAGATATCACATCTCATGCTATAGGAAGGATCTCAGGATTGGAATGGGAAGGATTTGGATATCACATCTCATGCTATAGGAAGGGTCTCAGGATTGGAATGGGAAGGAGTTGGATATCACATCTCATGTTATAGGAAGGATCTCAGATTTGGTATTAGAAGCATTGAGACATCACATCTCATGCTATAGGAAGGGTCTCAGGATTGGAATGGGAAGGACTTGGATATCACATCTCATGCTATAGGGAGGGTCTCAAGTTTGATATTAGAAGCATTGAGATAACAAATCTCATGATATGGGAAGGGTCTCAGGATTGGAATGGGAAGGAGTTGGATATCACATCTCATGATAAAGGAAGGGTCTAAGGATTGGAAGGGGAAGGATTTGGATATCACAACTCGTTATAGGACGGGTCTCAGGTTTGGTATTAGAAGCATTGAGATATCAAGTCTCATGTCATAGGAAGGGTCTCAGAATTGGAATGGGAAGGAGTTGGATATCACATCTCAAGCTATAGGAAGGGTCTCAGGATTGGAATGGGAAGGAGTTTGATATCACATCTCATGCCATAGTATGGGTCTCAGGTTTGGTAGAAGCATTGGGATATCACATCTCATGCTATCGGAAGGGTATCAGGATTGGATTTGGAAGTAGTTGAATATCACATCTCATGCTATCGGAAGGATCTCAGGTTTGGTATTAGAAGCATTGAGATATCACATCTCATGCTATCGGAAGGGTCTCAGGATTGCAATGGGAAGGAGTTGGATATCACATCTCATGCTAAAGGGAGGGTCTCAGGTTTGGAAGGGGAATGAGGTGGATATCACATATGCTATAGGAAGGGTCTCAGGTTTGGTATAAGCATTGAGATATCACATCTCTGCTATCGGAAGTGTCTCAGGATTGAAATGGGAAGGAGTTGGATATCCCATCTCATGTTATAGGACGGGTCTCAGGTTTGGTATTAAAATCATTGAGATATCACATCTCATGCTGTAGGAAGGGTCTAAGGATTGGAATGGGAAGGACTTGGATATCACATCTCATGCTATAGGTAGGCTCTCAGGTTTGGAAAGGGAAGGAGTTGGATATCACATTTCATCTTAGAGGAAGGATCTCAGGTTTGGTATTAGAGGCATTGAGATATCACATCTCATGCTATAGGAAGGGTCTCAGGATTGGAATGGGAAGGATTTGGATATCACATCTCATGCTATAGGAAGGGTCTCAGGTTTGGTATAAGCATTGAGATATCCCATCTCATGCTATAGGAAGGGTCTCAGGATTGGAATGGGAAGGACTTGGATATCACATCTCATGCTATAGGGAGGGTCTCAAGTTTGATATTAGAAGCATTGAGATAACAAATCTCATGATATGGGAAGGGTCTCAGGATTGGAATGGGAAGGAGTTGGATATCACATCTCATGATAAAGGAAGGGTCTAAGGATTGGAAGGGGAAGGATTTGGATATCACAACTCGTTATAGGACGGGTCTCAGGTTTGGTATTAGAAGCATTGAGATATCACATCACATGCTGTAGGAAGGGCCTCAGGTTTGGAATGGGAAGGAATTGGATATCACATCTCATGTCATAGGAAGGATCTCAGGTTTGGTATTAGAAGCATTGAGATATCACATCTCATGCTATAGGAAGGGTCTCATGTTTGGAATGGGAAGGAGTTGGATATCACATATGCTATAGGAAGGGTCTCAAGTTTGGAACGGGAAGGAGTTGGATATCACATCTCATGTTATAGGAAGGGTCTCAGGGTTGGTATAAGCATTGAGATATCACATCTCTGCTATCGGAAGTGTCTCAGGATTGAAATGGGAAGGAGTAGGATATCCCATCTCATGTTATAGGACGGGTCTCAGGTTTGGTATTAGAATCATTGAGATATCACATCTCATGCTGTAGTAAGGGTCTAAGGATTGGAATGGGAAGGACTTGGATATCACATCTCATGCTATAGGTAGGCTCTCAGGTTTGGAAAGGGAAGGAGTTGGATATCACATTTCATGTTAGAGGAAGGATCTCAGGTTTGGTATTAGAGGCATTGAGATATCACATCTCATGCTATAGGAAGGATCTCAGGATTGGAATGGGAAGGATTTGGATATCACATCTCATGCTATAGGAAGGGTCTCAGGTTTGGTATAAGCATTGAGATATCCCATCTCATGCTATAGGAAGGGTCTCAGGATTGGAATGGGAAGGAGTTGGATATCAAATCTCATGTTATAGGAAGGATCTCAGATTTGGTATTAGAAGCATTGAGACATCACATCTCATGCTATAGGAAGGGTCTCAGGATTGGAATGGGAAGGAGTTGGATATCACATATGCTATAGGAAGGGTCTCAGGTTTTGGTATAAGCATTGAGATATCACATCTCATGCTATAGGAAGGTTCTCGGGATTGGAATGGGAAGGAGTTGTATATCACATCTCATGTTATAGGAAGGGTCTCAGGTTTGGTATTAGAAGCATTGAGATATCACATCTCATGCTATAGGAAGGGTCTCAGGTTTGGAATGGGAAGGACTTGGATATCACATCTCATGCTATAGGGAGGTTCTCAAGTTTGATATTAGAAGCATTGAGATAACAAATCTCATGATATGGGAAGGGTCTCAGGATTGGAATGGGAAGGAGTTGGATATCACATCTCATGATAAAGGAAGGGTCTAAGGATTGGAAAGGGAAGGATTTGGATATCACAACTCGTTATAGGACGGGTCTCAGGTTTGGTATTAGAAGCATTGAGATATCAAGTCTCATGGTATAGGAAGGGTCTCAGAATTGGAATGGGAAGGAGTTGGATATCACATCTCAAGCTATAGGAAGGGTCTCAGGATTGGAATGGGAAGGAGTTTGATATCACATCTCATGCCATAGTATGGGTCTCAGGTTTGGTAGAAGCATTGGGATATCACATCTCATGCTATCGGAAGGGTATCAGGATTGGATTTGGAAGTAGTTGAATATCACATCTCATGCTATCGGAAGGATCTCAGGTTTGGTATTAGAAGCATTGAGATATCACATCTCATGCTATCGGAAGGGTCTCAGGATTGGAATGGGAAGGAGTTGGATATCACATCTCATGCTATAGGAAGGGTCTCAGGATTGGAATGGGAAGGAGTTGGATATCACATATGCTATAGAAAGGGTCTCAGGTTTTGGTATAAGCATTGAGATATCACATCTCATGTTATAGGAAGGGTCTCGGGATTGGAATGGGAAGGAGTTGTATATCACATCTCATGTTATAGGAAGGGTCTCAGGTTTGGTATTAGAAGCATTGAGATATCACATCTCATGCTATAGGAAGGGTCTCAGGTTTGGAATGGGAAGGACTTGGATATCACATCTCATGCTATAGGGAGGGTCTCAAGTTTGATATTAGAAGCATTGAGATAACAAATCTCATGATATGGGAAGGGTCTCAGGATTGGAATGGGAAGGAGTTGGATATCACATCTCATGATAAAGGAAGGGTCTAAGGATTGGAAGGGGAAGGATTTGGATATCACAACTCGTTATAGGACGGGTCTCAGGTTTGGTATTAGAAGCATTGACATATCAAGTCTCATGGTATAGGAAGGGTCTCAGAATTGGAATGGGAAGGAGTTGGATATCACATCTCAAGCTATAGGAAGGGTCTCAGGATTGGAATGGGAAGGAGTTTGATATCACATCTCATGCCATAGTATGGGTCTCAGGTTTGGTAGAAGCATTGGGATATCACATCTCATGCTATCGGAAGGGTATCAGGATTGGATTTGGAAGTAGTTGAATATCACATCTCATGCTATCGGAAGGATCTCAGGTTTGGTATTAGAAGCATTGAGATATCACATCTCTGCTATCGGAAGTGTCTCAGGATTGAAATGGGAAGGAGTTGGATATCCCATCTCATGTTATAGGACGGGTCTCAGGTTTGGTATTAGAATCATTGAGATATCACATCTCATGCTGTAGGAAGGGTCTAAGGATTGGAATGGGAAGGACTTGGATATCACATCTCATGCTATAGGTAGGCTCTCAGGTTTGGAAAGGGAAGGAGTTGGATATCACATTTCATCTTAGAGGAAGGATCTTAGGTTTGGTATTAGAGGCATTGAGATATCACATCTCATGCTATAGGAAGGGTCTCAGGATTGGAATGGGAAGGAGTTGGATATCACATCTCATGTTATAGGAAGGATCTCAGATTTGGTATTAGAAGCATTGAGACATCACATCTCATGCTAGAGGAAGGGTCTCAGGATTGGAAGGGGAAGGAGTTGGATATCACATATGCTATAGGAAGGGTCTCAGGTTTGGTATAAGCATTGAGGTATCACATTCCATGCTATAGGAAGGGTCTAAGGATTGGAATGGGAAGGAGTTGTATATCACATCTCATGTTATAGGAAGGGTCTCAGGTTTGGTATTAAAAGCATTGAGATATCACATCTCATGCTATAGGAAGGGTCTCAGGATTGGAATGGGAAGGACTTGGATATCACATCTCATGCTATAGGGAGGGTCTCAAGTTTGGTAATAGAAGCATTGAGATAACAAATCTCATGATATGGGAAGGGTTTTAGGATTGGAATGGGAAGGAGTTGGATATCACATATGCTATAGGAAGGGTCTCAGGTTTTGGTATAAGCATTGAGATATCACATCTCATGCTATAGGAAGGGTCTCAGGATTGGAATGGGAAGGAGTTGTATATCACATCTCATGTTATAGGAAGGGTCTCAGGTTTGGTATTAGAAGCATTGAGATATCACATCTCATGCTATAGGAAGGGTCTCAGGATTGGAATGGGAAGGACTTGGATATCACATCTCATGCTATAGGGAGGGTCTCAAGTTTGATATTAGAAGCATTGAGATAACAAATCTCATGATATGGGAAGGGTCTCAGGATTGGAATGGGAAGGAGTTGGATATCACATCTCATGATAAAGGAGGGGTCTAAGGATTGGAAGGGGAAGGATTTGGATATCACAACTCGTTATAGGACGGGTCTCAGGTTTGGTATTAGAGGCATTGAGATATCAAATCACATGCTGTAGGAAGGGTCTCATGTTTGGAATGGGAAGGAGGTGGATATCACATATGCTATAGGAAGGGTCTCAGGTTTGGAACGGGAAGGAGTTGGATATCACATCTCATGTTATAGGAAGGGTCTCACATTTGGTATAAGCATTGAGATATCACATCTCATGCTATAGGAAGGATCTCAGGATTGGTATTAGAGGCATTGAGATATCACATCTCATGCTATAGGAAGGATCTCAGGATTGGAATGCAAAGGATTTGGATATCACATCTCATGGTATAGGAAGGGTCTCAGGTTTGGTATAAGCATTGAGATATCCCATCTCATGCTATAGGAAGGGTCTCAGGTTTGGAATGGGAAGGAGTTGGATATCACATCCCATGTTATAGGAAGGATCTCAGATTTGGTATTAGAAGCATTGAGACATCACATCTCATGCTATAGGAAGGGTCTCGGGATTGGAAGGGGAAGGAGTTGGATATCACATATGCTATAGGAAGGGTCTCAGGTTTTGGTATAAGCATTGAGATATCACATTTCATGCTATAGGAAGGGTCTCAGGATGGGAAGGGGGAGGAGTTGTATATCACATCTCATGCTATAGGGAGGGTCTCAAGTTTGGTAATAGAAGCATTGAGATAACAAATCTCATGATATGGGAAGGGTTTTAGGATTGGAATGGGAAGGAGTTGGATATCACATATGCTATAGGAAGGGTCTCAGGTTTTGGTATAAGCA
Organism: Ambystoma mexicanum; assembly: GCF_040938575.1. Classification (NCBI taxonomy): domain Eukaryota; kingdom Metazoa; phylum Chordata; class Amphibia; order Caudata; family Ambystomatidae; genus Ambystoma; species Ambystoma mexicanum. Next base: position 349,249,652 of record NC_090936.1, read on the forward strand.
TTGAGATATCACATCTCATGCTATAGGAAGGGTCTCAGGATTGGAATGGGAAGGAGTTGTATATCACATCTCATGTTATAGGAAGGGTCTCAGGTTTGGTATTAGAAGCATTGAGATATCACATCTCATGCTATAGGAAGGGTCTCAGGATTGGAATGGGAAGGACTTGGATATCACATCTCATGCTATAGGGAGGGTCTCAAGTTTGATATAAGAAGCATTGAGATAACAAATCTCATGATATGGGAAGGGTCTCAGGATTGGAATGGGAAGGAGTTGGATATCACATCTCATGATAAAGGAGGGGTCTAAGGATTGGAAGGGGAAGGATTTGGATATCACAACTCGTTATAGGACGGGTCTCAGGTTTGGTATTAGAGGCATTGAGATATCAAATCACATGCTGTAGGAAGGGTCTCATGTTTGGAATGGGAAGGAGGTGGATATCACATATGCTATAGGAAGGGTCTCAGGTTTGGAACGGGAAGGAGTTGGATATCACATCTCATGTTATAGGAAGGGTCTCACATTTGGTATAAGCATTGAGATATCACATCTCATGCTATAGGAAGGATCTCAGGATTGGTATTAGAGGCATTGAGATATCACATCTCATGCTATAGGAAGGATCTCAGGATTGGAATGCAAAGGATTTGGATATCACATCTCATGGTATAGGAAGGGTCTCAGGTTTGGTATAAGCATTGAGATATCCCATCTCATGCTATAGGAAGGGTCTCAGGTTTGGAATGGGAAGGAGTTGGATATCACATCCCATGTTATAGGAAGGATCTCAGATTTGGTATTAGAAGCATTGAGACATCACATCTCATGCTATAGGAAGGGTCTCGGGATTGGAAGGGGAAGGAGTTGGATATCACATATGCTATAGGAAGGGTCTCAGGTTTTGGTATAAGCATTGAGATATCACATTTCATGCTATAGGAAGGGTCTCAGGATGGGAAGGGGGAGGAGTTGTATATCACATCTCATGTTAAAGGAAGGGTCTCAGGTTTGCTATTAAAAGCATTGAGATATCACATCTCATGCTATAGGAAGGGTCTCATCATTGGAATGGGAAGGACTTGGATATCACATCTCATGCTATAGGGAGGGTCGCAAGTTTGATAATAGAAGCATTGAGATAACAAATCTCATGATATGGGAAGGGTATCAGGATTGGAATGGGAAGGAGTTGGATATCCCATTGCATGCTATAGGAAGTGTCTCAGGTTGGAATCGGAAGGAGTTGGATATCACATCTCATTTTATAGGAAGGGTCTCCGGATTGGAATGAGAAGGACTTGGATATCACATCTCATGCTATAGGAAGGCTCTCAGATTTGGAAAGGGAAGGTGTTGGATATCACATTTCATTTTAGAGGTAGGATCTCAGGTTTGGTATTAGAGGCATTGGGATATCACATCTCATGCTATCGGAAGGATCTCAGGTTTGGTATTCGAGGCATTGAGATATCACATCTCATGCTATCGGAAGGGTCTCAGGATTGGAATGGGAAGGAGTTGGATATCACATCTCATGCTATAGGAAGGTTCTCAGGTTTGGAACGGGAAGGAGTTGGATATCACATCTCATGTTATAGGAAGGGTCTCAGGTTGGTATAAGAAGTGAGATATCAGATCTCTGCTATCGAAAGTGTCTCAGGATTGGGATGGGAAGGAGTTGGATATCACAGCTCATGCTATAGGAAGGGTCTCAGGTTTGGAACGGGAAGGAGTTGGATATCCCATCTCATGTTATAGGACTGGTCTCAGGTTTGGTATTAGAAGCATTGATATATCACATCACATGCTGTAGGAAGGGTCTCAGGATTGGAATGGGAAGGATTTGGATATCACATCTCATGCTATAGGAAGGGTCTCAGGTTTGGTATAAGCATTGAGATATCACATCTCATGCTATACGAAGGGTCTCAGGATTGGAATGGGAAGGAGTTCCCATACAACATCTCATGTTAAAGGAAAGATCTCAGATTTGCTATTAGAAGCATTGAGACATCACATCTCATGCTATAGGAAGGGTCTCAGGATTGGAATGGAAAGGAGTTGGATATCACATCTCATGCTATAGGAATGGTCTCAGGTTAGAATCGGAAGGAGTTGGATATCACATCTCATGTTATAGGAAGGCTCTCAGGTTTGGAAAGGGAATGAGTTGGATATCACATTTAATGTTAGAGGTAGGATCTCAGGTGTGGTATTAGAGGCATTGCGATATCACATCTCATGCTATTAGAAGGCTCTCAGAATTGGAATGGGAACGAGTTGGATATCACATCTCATGTTATAGGAAGGGTCTCAGGTTTGGTATAAGCATTGAGATATCACATCTCTGCTATCGGAAGTGTCTCAGGATTGAAATGGGAAGGAGGTGGATATCCCATCTCATGGTCTCAGGTTTGGAAGGGGAAGGATTTGGATATCACATCTCAAGTTATAGGAAGGATCTCAGGTTTGGTATTAGAAGCATTGAGATATCACATCTCATGTTATAGGAAGGATCTCAGATTTGGTATAAGAAGCATTGAGACGTCACATCTCATGCTATAGGAAGGGTCTCAGGATTGGAATGGGAAGGAGTTGGATATCACATCTCATGCTATAGGAAGGGTCTCAGGTTGGAAACGGAATTAGTTGGATATCACATCTCATGTTATAGGAAGGCTCTCAGGTTTGGAAGGGGAAGGATTGGGATATCACATCTCATGTTATAGGAAGGATCTCAGGTTTGGTATTAGAAGCATTGAGATATCACATCTCATGCTATGGGAAGGATCTCAGGTTTGGTATTAGAGGCATTGAGATATCACATCTCATGCTATCGGAAGGGTCTCAGGATTGGAATGGGAAGGAGTTGGATATCACATCTCATACTATAGGAACGTTCTCAGGTTTGGAACGGGAAGGAGTTGGATATCACATCTCATATTATAGGAAGGGTCTCAGGTTTGGTATAAGAATTGAGATATCACATCTCTGCTATCAAAAGTGTCTCAGGATTGGGATGGGAAGGAGTTGGATATCACATCTCATGCTATAGGAAGGGTCTTAGGTTTGGAACGGGAAGGAGTTGGATATCCCATCTCATGTTATAGGACGGGTCTCAGGTTTGGTATTAGAAGCATTGGGATATCACATCTCATGCTATCGGAAGGGTATCAGCATTGGATTTGGAAGGAGTTGGATATCACATCTCATGTTATAGGAAGGGTCTCCGGATTGGAATGAGAAGGACTTGGATATCACATCTCATGCTATAGGAAGGCTCTCAGGTTTTGAAAGGGAAGGAGTTGGATATCACATATCATGTTAGAGGTAGGATCTCAGGTTTGGCATTAGAGGCATTGAGATATCACATCTCATGCTATCGGAAGGATCTCAGGTTTGGTATTCGAGGCATTGAGATATCACATCTCATGCTATCGGAAGGGTCTCAGGATTGGAATGGGAAGGAGTTGGATATCACATCTCATGCTATAGGAAGATTCTCAGGTTTGGAACGGGAAGGAGTTGGATATCACATCTCATGTTATAGGAAGGGTCTCAGGTTTGGTATAAGAATTGAGATATCACATCTCTGCTATCGAAAGTGTCTCAGGATTGGGATGGGAAGGAGTTGGATATCACAGCTCATGCTATAGGAAGGGTCTCAGGTTTGGAGAGGGAAGAAGTTGGATATCCCATCTCATGTTATAGGACTGGTCTCAGGTTTGGTATTAGAAGCATTGAGATATCACATCACATGCTGTAGGAAGGGTCTCAGGATTGGAATGGGAAGGATTTGGATATCACATCTCATGCTATACGAAGGGTCTCAGGATTGGAATGGGAAGGAGTTCCCATATAACATCTCATGTTAAAGGAAGGATCTCAGATTTGGTATTAGAAGCATTGAGACATCACATCTCATGCTATAGGAAGGGTCTCAGGATTGGAATGGAAAGGAATTGGATATCACATCTCATGCTATAGGAATGGTCTCAGGTTGGAATCGGAAGGAGTTGGATATCACATCTCATGTTATAGGAAGGCTCTCAGGTTTGGAAAGGGAAGGAGTTGGATATCACATTTAATGTTAGAGGTAGGATCTCAGGTTTGGTATTAGAGGCATTGCGATATCACATGTCATGCTATCGGAAGGATCTCAGGTTTGGTATTAGAGGCATTTAGATATCACATCTCATGCTATCGGAAGGGTCTCAGGATTGGAATGGGAAGGAGTTGGATATTACATCTCATGCTGTAGGAACGTTCTCAGGTTTGGAACGGAAAGGAGTTGGATATCACATCTCATATTATAGGAAGGGTCTCAGGTTTGGTATAAGAATTGATATATCACATCTCTGCTATGGAAAGTGTCTCAGGATTGGGATGGGAAGGAGTTGGATATCACATCTCATGCTATAGGAAGGGTCTTAGGTTTGGAACGGGAAGGAGTTGGATATCCCATCTCATGTTATAGGACGGGTCTCAGGTTTGGTATTAGAAGCATTGGGATATCACATCTCATGCTATCGGAAGGGTATCAGCATTGGATTTGGAAGGAGTTGGATATCCCATCGCATGCTATAGGAAGGGTCTCAGGTTGGAATCGGAAGGAGTTGGATATCACATCTCATGTTATAGGAAGGGTCTCCGGATTGGAATGAGAAGGACTTGGATATCACATCTCATGCTATAGGAAGGTTCTCAGGTTTGGAACGGGAAGGAGTTGGATATCACATCTCATGTTATAGGAAGGGTCTCAGGTTTGGTATAAGAATTGAGATATCACATCTCTGCTATCGAAAGTGTCTCAGGATTGGGATGGGAAGGAGTTGGATATCACAGCTCATGCTATAGGAAGGGTCTCAGGTTTGGAACGGGAAGGAGTTGGATATCCCATCTCATGTTATAGGACTGGTCTCAGGTTTGGTATTAGAAGCATTGAGATATCACATCACATGCTGTAGGAAGAGTCTCAGGATTGGAATGGGAAGGATTTGGATATCACATCTCATGCTATAGGAAGGGTCTCAGGTTTGGTATAAGCATTGAGATATCACATCTCATGCTATACGAAGGGTCTCAGGATTGGAATGGGAAGGAGTTCCCATATAACATCTCATGTTAAAGGAAGGATCTCAGATTTAGTATTAGAAGCATTGAGACATCACATCTCATGCTATAGGAAGGGTCTCAGGATTGGAATGGAAAGGAGTTGGATATCACATCTCATGCTATAGGAATCGTCTCAGGTTGGAATCGGAAGGAGTTGGATATCACATCTCATGTTATAGGAAGGCTCTCAGGTTTGGAAAGGGAAGGAGTTGGATATCACATTTAATGTTAGAGGTAGGATCTCAGGTTTGGTATTAGAGGCATTGCGATATCACATCTCATGCTATTAGAAGGCTCTCAGGATTGGAATGGGAACAAGTTGGATATCACATCTCATGCTAAAGGGAAGGTCTCAGGTTTGGAAGGGGAAGTATTTGGATATCACATCTCATGTTATAGGAAGGATCTCAGGTTTGGTATTAGAAGCATTGAGATATCACATATCATGTTATAGGAAGGATCTCAGATTTGGTATTAGAAGCATTGAGACGTCACATCTCATGCTATAGGAAGGGTCTCAGGATTGGAATGGGAAGGAGTTGGATATCACATCTCATGCTATAGGAAGGGTCTCAGGTTGGAATGAGAAGGACTTGGATATCACATCTCATGCTATAGGAAGGCTCTCAGGTTTTGAAAGGGAAGGAGTTGGATATCACATATCATGTTAGAGGTAGGATCTCAGGTTTGGCATTAGAGGCATTGAGATATCACATCTCATGCTATCGGAAGGATCTCAGGTTTGGTATTCGAGGCATTGAGATATCACATCTCATGCTATCGGAAGGGTCTCAGGATTGGAATGGGAAGGAGTTGGATATCACATCTCATGCTATAGGAAGATTCTCAGGTTTGGAACGGGAAGGAGTTGGATATCACATCTCATGTTATAGGAAGGGTCTCAGGTTTGGTATAAGAATTGAGATATCACATCTCTGCTATCGAAAGTGTCTCAGGATTGGGATGGGAAGGAGTTGGATATCACAGCTCATGCTATAGGAAGGGTCTCAGGTTTGGAGAGGGAAGAAGTTGGATATCCCATCTCATGTTATAGGACTGGTCTCAGGTTTGGTATTAGAAGCATTGAGATATCACATCACATGCTGTAGGAAGGGTCTCAGGATTGGAATGGGAAGGATTTGGATATCACATCTCATGCTATAGGAAGGGTCTCAGGTTTGGTATAAGCATTGAGATATCACATCTCATGCTATACGAAGGGTCTCAGGATTGGAATGGGAAGGAGTTCCCATATAACATCTCATGTTAAAGGAAGGATCTCAGATTTGGTATTAGAAGCATTGAGACATCACATCTCATGCTATAGGAAGGGTCTCAGGATTGGAATGGAAAGGAATTGGATATCACATCTCATGCTATAGGAATGGTCTCAGGTTGGAATCGGAAGGAGTTGGATATCACATCTCATGTTATAGGAAGGCTCTCAGGTTTGGAAAGGGAAGGAGTTGGATATCACATTTAATGTTAGAGGTAGGATCTCAGGTTTGGTATTAGAGGCATTGCGATATCACATGTCATGCTATCGGAAGGATCTCAGGTTTGGTATTAGAGGCATTTAGATATCACATCTCATGCTATCGGAAGGGTCTCAGGATTGGAATGGGAAGGAGTTGGATATTACATCTCATGCTGTAGGAACGTTCTCAGGTTTGGAACGGAAAGGAGTTGGATATCACATCTCATATTATAGGAAGGGTCTCAGGTTTGGTATAAGAATTGATATATCACATCTCTGCTATGGAAAGTGTCTCAGGATTGGGATGGGAAGGAGTTGGATATCACATCTCATGCTATAGGAAGGGTCTTAGGTTTGGAACGGGAAGGAGTTGGATATCCCATCTCATGTTATAGGACGGGTCTCAGGTTTGGTATTAGAAGCATTGGGATATCACATCTCATGCTATCGGAAGGGTATCAGCATTGGATTTGGAAGGAGTTGGATATCCCATCGCATGCTATAGGAAGGGTCTCAGGTTGGAATCGGAAGGAGTTGGATATCACATCTCATGTTATAGGAAGGGTCTCCGGATTGGAATGAGAAGGACTTGGATATCACATCTCATGCTATAGGAAGGTTCTCAGGTTTGGAACGGGAAGGAGTTGGATATCACATCTCATGTTATAGGAAGGGTCTCAGGTTTGGTATAAGAATTGAGATATCACATCTCTGCTATCGAAAGTGTCTCAGGATTGGGATGGGAAGGAGTTGGATATCACAGCTCATGCTATAGGAAGGGTCTCAGGTTTGGAACGGGAAGGAGTTGGATATCCCATCTCATGTTATAGGACTGGTCTCAGGTTTGGTATTAGAAGCATTGAGATATCACATCACATGCTGTAGGAAGAGTCTCAGGATTGGAATGGGAAGGATTTGGATATCACATCTCATGCTATAGGAAGGGTCTCAGGTTTGGTATAAGCATTGAGATATCACATCTCATGCTATACGAAGGGTCTCAGGATTGGAATGGGAAGGAGTTCCCATATAACATCTCATGTTAAAGGAAGGATCTCAGATTTAGTATTAGAAGCATTGAGACATCACATCTCATGCTATAGGAAGGGTCTCAGGATTGGAATGGAAAGGAGTTGGATATCACATCTCATGCTATAGGAATCGTCTCAGGTTGGAATCGGAAGGAGTTGGATATCACATCTCATGTTATAGGAAGGCTCTCAGGTTTGGAAAGGGAAGGAGTTGGATATCACATTTAATGTTAGAGGTAGGATCTCAGGTTTGGTATTAGAGGCATTGCGATATCACATCTCATGCTATTAGAAGGCTCTCAGGATTGGAATGGGAACAAGTTGGATATCACATCTCATGCTAAAGGGAAGGTCTCAGGTTTGGAAGGGGAAGGATTTGGATATCACATCTCATGTTATAGGAAGGATCTCAGGTTTGGTATTAGAAGCATTGAGATATCACATATCATGTTATAGGAAGGATCTCAGATTTGGTATTAGAAGCATTGAGACGTCACATCTCATGCTATAGGAAGGGTCTCAGGATTGGAATGGGAAGGAGTTGGATATCACATCTCATGCTATAGGAAGGGTCTCAGGTTGGAATCGGAAGGAGTTGGATATCACATCTCATGTTATAGGAAGGCTCTCAGGTTTGGAAGGGGAAGGATTGGGATATCACATCTCATGTTATAGGAAGGATCTCAGGTTTGGTATTAGAAGCATTGAGATATCACATCTCATGCTATCGGAAGGATCTCAGGTTTGGTATTAGAGGCATTGAGATATCACATCTCATGCTATCGGAAGGGTCTCAGGATTGGAATGGGAAGGAGTTCGATAACACATCTCATGCTATAGGAACGTTCTCAGGTTTGGAACGGGAAGGAGTTGGATATCACATCTCATATTATAGGAAGGGTCTCAGGTTTGGTATAAGAATTGAGATATCACATCTCTGCTATCGAAAGTGTCTCAGGATTGGGATGGGAAGGAATTGGATATCACATCTCATGCTATAGGAAGGGTCTTAGGTTTGGAACGGGAAGGAGTTGGATATCCCATCTCATGTTATAGGACGGGTCTCAGGTTTGGTATTAGAAGCAATGAGATATCACATCACATGCTGAAGGAAGGGCCTCAGGTTTGGAATGGGAAGGAATTGGATATCACATCTCATGTCATAGGAAGGATCTCAGGTTTGGTATTAGAAGCATTGAGATATCACATCTCATGCTATAGGAAGGGTCTCATGTTTGGAATGGGAAGGAGTTGGATATCACATATGCTATAGGAAGGTTCTCAGGTTTGGAACGGGAAGGAGTTGGATATCACATCTCATGTTATAGGAAGGGTCTCAGGTTTGGTATAATAATTGAGATATCACATCTCTGCTGTCGGAAGTGTCTCAGGATTGAAATGGGAAGGAGTTGGATATCCCATCTCATGTTATAGGACGGGTCTCAGGATTGGTATTAGAATCATTGAGATATCACATCTCATGCTGTAGGAAGGATCTAAGGATTGGAATGGGAAGGACTTGGATATCAGATCTCATGCTATAGGTAGGCTCTCAGGTTTGGAAAGGGAAGGAGTTGGATATCACATTTCATGTTAGAGGAAGGATCTCAGGTTTGGTATTAGATGCATTGAGATATCAAATCTCATGCTATAGGAAGGATCTCAGGATTGGAATGGGAAGGATTTGGATATCACATCTCATGCTATAGGAAGGGTCTCAGGTTTGGTATAAGCATTGAGATATCCCATCTCATGCTATAGGAAGGGTCTCATGATTGGAATGGGAAGGAGTTGGATATCACATCTCATGTTATAGGAAGGATCTCAGATTTGGTATTAGAAGCATTGAGACATTACATCTCATGCTATAGGAAGGGTCTCAGGATTGGAATGGGAAGGAGTTGGATATCACATATGCTATAGGAAGGGTCTCAGGTTTTGGTATAAGCATTGAGATATCACATCTCATGCTATAGGAAGGGTCTCAGGATTGGAATGGGAAGGAGTTGTATATCACATCTCATGTTATAGGAAGGGTCTCAGGTTTGGTATTAAAAGCATTGAGATATAACATCTCATGCTATAGGAAGGGTCTCTGATAAAGGAAGGGTCTAAGGATTGGAAGGGGAAGGATTTGGATATCACAACTCGTTATAGGACGGGTCTCAGGTTTGGTATTAGAAGCATTGAGATATCACATCACATGCTGTAGGAAGGGCCTCAGGTTTGGAATGGGAAGGACATTGATATCACATCTCATGTCATAGGAAGGATCTCAGGTTTGGTATTAGAAGCATTGAGATATCACATCTCATGCTATAGGAAGGGTCTCATGTTTGGAATGGGAAGGAGTTGGATATCACATATGCTATAGGAAGGGTCTCAGGTTTGGAACGGGAAGGAGTTGGATATCACATCTCATGTTATAGGAAGGGTCTCAGGTTTGGTATAAGCATTGAGATATCACATCTCTGCTATCGGAAGTGTCTCAGGGTTGAAATGGGAAGGAGTTGGATATCCCATCTCATGTTATAGGACGGGTCTCAGGTTTGGTATTAGAATCATTGAGATATCACATCTCATGCTGTAGGAAGGGTCTAAGGATTGGAATGGGAAGGACTTGGATATCACATCTCATGCTATAGGTAGGCTCCCAGGTTTGGAAAGGGAAGGAGTTGGATATCACATTTCATGTTAGAGGAAGGATCTCAGGTTTGGTATTAGAGGCATTGAGATATCACATCTCATGCTATAGGAAGGATCTCAGGATTGGAATGGGAAGGATTTGGATATCACATATCATGCTATAGGAAGTGTCTCAGGTTTGGTATAAGCATTGAGATATCCCATCTCATGCTATAGGAAGGGTCTCAGGATTGGAATGAGAAGGAGTTGGATATCACATCTCAGGTTATAGGAAGGATCTCAGATTTGGTATTAGAAGCATTGAGACATCAAATCTCATGCTATAGGAAGGGTCTCAGGATTGGAATGGGAAGGAGTTGGATATCACATATGCTATAGGAAGGGTCTCAGGTTTTGGTATAAGCATTGAGATATCACATCTCATGCTATAGGAAGGGTCTCAGGATTGGAATGGGAAGGAGTTGTATATCACATCTCATGTTATAGGAAGGGTCTCAGGTTTGGTATTAGAAGCATTGAGATATCACATCTCATGCTATAGGAAGGGTCTCAGGATTGGAATGGGAAGGACTTGGATATCACATCTCATGCTATAGGGAGGGTCTCAAGTTTGATATTAGAAGCATTGAGATAACAAGTCTCATGATATGGGAAGGGTCTCAGGATTGGAATGGGAAAGAGTTGGATATCACATCCCGTGATAAAGGAAGGGTCTAAGGATTGGAAGGGGAAGGATTTGGATATCACAACTCGTTATAGGACGGGTCTCAGGTTTGGTATTAAAAGCATTGAGATATCAAGTCTCATGGTATAGGAAGGGTCTCATAATTGGAATGGGAAGGAGTTGGATATCACATCTCAAGCTATAGGTGTTAGGAAAGATTTCCTAATTGTAGGTAATTTTCCTTTCATGTGGCAACCCCTAAACTTTTTGCTGTTGTTTTTCACCTTGTTCTTGACTTTGCCAGAGAAGTGCAGCCTTCTGCCGCACTCCTCTGGGCTTTTGTTCCTTTCTTACGGGGAAACTGACATGCCCTTAAGACAGTCAGTACCGGGGAACGCTGTTTCCCGTAGTTTCTTTTATCATGTTGCGGCTTTAGTGCAACATGACACAAGAGGGCACTGTAAGCTAAGTTACAGCTCTCTTGGGTCTCTAGCCTTCTACAGGCCCTAGATACTCGTTTAGGATTGTATTTGATCGGTGCAAGTCATTCAGGGACTGGAATGGTGGCAGCGATCGTTTTGTGTATTTTGAGCTCCTTTTGGCGTTCTGAGTGCATTTTTCGCGCTGAACCCAAAATGGTGGCCTGGCTCCCAAAATGGCCAGACCACGAGGCTCCTTTGTCCTGTCCACTGACCGTCTTGCTCCCTTCACCTTCCCCAGGTCGAGCGACCCGGGGCCTTCCTTATTTGGGCATGTACTTTCCCGCGAAACCTGGTTGCTTTCGCGGGCTTCTACATGTCTTTTGTGTGCCTCCAGGGTGTGGGCTGGGATGTCTGGTCCCAATACACATCCTGGGTGCCAGAGAGTCTAGGGTAGTGTGAATGCCTGGGACCACCGTGGTCCGTGATTGGTCAACGAATGGTGTGTGTGTTGATGAGCGGATCTCCCATTGGCTCCCCTCCGTTTTGGCGCGAAGGGAACCGTGGATAAGAGGGGGCTGGAAACACCACTACCATGTCGAACTCCTGAGTTCTCACGAACGAAGGAATACAGGAGCCAAGTATCCTGCAACCAAGAGGCTGGACCGAGGAATCGCTGGTGACCCGCTGAAAGACTCCTCCTTTGCACTGCTGTCGTCCTGTGAAACCCTTTCCTCCTTTGATCGAACCAGAAGGCCTGTACTGGTACTTCGACCTTTGGAATAGCGGGAACAGCTATTCTCGGCACCTTCATCATCTCCTGCCAGTAAGCCTTTGGAAGCGTCTCTGGGCCATCCAGTTGACTGACCAGCTTACAAGGGAGTCTTGCTCTGTAACCGCCGCCAGGTTGTGTTGTATTTCGAGTCCTTGTCACTCTCACACGCTTAGTACACTTGGCGTTCCCAAGTCTGAAGTGAGTAGTGTACATTTGGCTCAGATACACACGGCCGCTCCGTTGCCCTGCTGTGGTGACAAAACTGTGCAGGTTTCTTCGATTGGGACGTCTTTTTTCTCTACACGACGACGAGGCATTCCCGGCTCTTCTGAACCTGCCAGCTGCTGAAACTAACGTGGAGTAGCATGGGTCTGCTTGCATCGGGGACCGGTGAGTAGTATAGCTAGGATCTGGTCGCCCTCCTGCAGTAGCCCATTGCTTTTCCCCGCTGTTTAAAAACAGCACCCTTTTGTCCGTACTCGCGCTCTGCTTCTGCTCACTGTGGAGGCTGCGCTTGAGTCGCGGAACCTGTTCTTCTTCTGTTGTGCACTAACCCGAACTGCCTGACTTCCTCCGAAGAGCTCCTCCTTTTGCCCGTTGGCACCAGCGTGTGCAGGTACTTTGAGCACAAGGCTCCACTCTTCGCAGGGCTCGGACTTCCATCTAGTTAGGTGCCTCTGAAGGCGAACTGAGTCTAAAGCATTATCGCACTGCCTGTTTTCTTTCCCTTTCAGGTGGACTACACATTTCGTGCATATAACGCTTGCGACTGTCGTATTTTTATATATATTGTGTTGATATGGTATGTGTTGGCTTAATATTGTGATATTGTGATTTTCTCGCTACGGTCATTATTTTAAAGGCCTTAAAATAAATGTGTATATATTTTTGATATAACATCTGTTTGGAGTAGTTTGTAAGTGATCTTGCTTTGTGTGCTCATTGCGGGCTTTCAGTCACCCTCACCCCTTTTGAGACCTAGTCTTGACCGCCGCGATCGCTATCTCAATTGGTCTGGCTCGTCCAGAGGTTACCCTGTTCCAAGTAATTAGGTTGGCCTTCTGAACTTCTGCGCCACCAGGACAGAGTTCAGAAATCCGTCTTAACAAATTCTCGCCCCTCCCAGACTATGGACAGGGGGAACTAATCCACCCCTGGATGAGTCTCTTGTTCAGGTCGGTTAAACATTCTGGACAACCCATCAGCATTGCTATGTTGGACATCTGGCCTATGCTCAATAGTGAAGTCGAAGCCTTGTAGACTTATGGACCACCTAATCAACTTTGGATTCTCCCCCTTCATGTTCATTAGCCACTTTAACGGCTTATGGTCAGTTTGCACAGTGAAGTGGGTCCCATAGAGGTAGGGCCTCAGCTTCCTTAGGGCCCACACAACAGAGAAACATTCTTTCTCTACCGTGGACCATCTGAGCTCTCTGTCCTTAAGCTGGCGACTAATAAAACTGATAGGGTGTTCCTTACCCTTCTCATCTACTTGTGATAGTACAGCTCCTATCCCAGTGTCAGAGGCGTCCGTCTGCACGATAAAAGGTCTTTGATAATCAGGGGCCCTGAGGACAGGGGCCTGGCACAAGGAGTCTTTTAAGCCATTGAAGGCCTTCTCACACTCGTCGGTCCAAGTTAGCTTCTTGGGTTTCTTCGGAGTTGTGAGGGCAGTCAGAGGGGCAGCTATGGTGCCATAGTCTGCCACAAAATTGCGGTAATACCCCGTGAGTCCTAAGAAGGCTCTCACTTGGGTTTGCGTAGTGGGGGTAGGCCAGTCTTGTACTGCTTGTACCTTACTGGGTAGAGGCTGTATCCTCCCTCCACCTACTTCATGTCCAAGGTAAACCACCGAGCCTTGTCCAATCTGGCATTTACTAGCCTTTATGGTCAAGTGGGCTTTCTGAAGAGCCTGGAGCACAATCCCGAGGTGTTTCACATGGTCTTCCCAGGTGGCACTGAAAACTGCTATATCGTCCAGATATGCAAGATAGAATTCGTCCAACCCATTCAACACATGATTCACAAGCCTCTGGAAAGTGGCAGGTGCATTCTTCAATCCGAACGGCATTACCGGGAATTGGTAAAGGCCGTCTGGAGTAGAAAATGCTGTCTTCTCCTTGGCATGCTCTGCTAAAGCTATTTGCCAATAGCCAGCAGTGAGGTCAAACGTGCTGAGGTACTTGGAGGCACCCAAAGTATCCACCAGCTCATCTGTTCGAGGCAAGGGGTGTGCATCTGTCTTGGTGACAGCATTCAGAGCCCTGTAATCCACGCAGAACCTCAATTCAGAAGTGTCTGCGTTTGGAACCAAAACCACAGGGCTGGACCAAGGACTACTAGAGGGTTCAATCACCCCAAGGTCTAACATCTTGTTGACCTCGGTCTTAATATAAGACCGTACTTTGTCTGACATCCTGTATCCCCTACTCTTGGTAGGTACACTGTCTCCTGTGTCAATGTTATGTTTGCACCAAGGTGTCAAACCAGGCGACTGTGAAAACAGGGGGGAAAACTGCCTAAGCAAACTTTTCACCTCAGCCTGCTGATCAGAAGTCAGGTGAGGGGCCACTCGGACACCCTCAAAGGAGCTATCTGAAGGACCGCTCTGGAACAGGTCGGGGAGAGGTTCAGACTCCTCTTCCTCAACATCTGAAGCCAGTAGCAGTGCTGCGATTTCGACTCTTGGGACGAAAGCCTTCAGCCTATTCACGTGAAACACTTTTGGAGCCTGTCCAGGCCTTCCAAGGTCCACTAAATAGTTAATCTCACCCAGGGGCTCCACCACTGTGTAAAGGCCTGACCATTTGTCCTGTAAAGCTCGAGGCCTTATGGGATTCATGATTAGGACTTGCTGACCAGGTGTAAAGTTGATGAGGGAAGCTTTCTGGTCGTACCAATGTTTCACCAGCGCTTGTCCTGCCTTCAATTTATCACTAGCCAAGCCCATCAGAAGTACCATCCGTTTTCTGAGCCCTAGCACATAATCAACTACGTTGGTAGTAACAGGGGGAGTGGGCATCTCCCATCCCTCTTTGACGATGGCTAAGGGTCCCCGTACGGGATGACCGAACAGAAGTTCGAAGGGGCTGAACCCAACACCCTCCTGTGGTACCTCTCGGTAGGCAAACAGTAAGCATGGTAAAAGAAGATCCCATTTTCTTCTCTGAGGCTCCTCCAGAGCCCCAATCATGCTCTTTAACGTTCTGTTGAAACGTTCCACCAGACCATTGGTCTGTGGGTGGTATGCAGAAGAGAACTTGTAGGTGACCCCACATTCTTTCCACATAGCCTGCATATACTTCGACATAAAGTTGCTGCCACGATCTGACACAACTTCTTTAGGGAAGCCAACCCTAGTAAATATGCCGAGCAAAGCTTTTGCAACTGACTTGGCAGTTACAGTTTTCAATGGGATGGCCTCAGGATACCTGGTTGCATGGTCGACCAGCACCAGGATAAACCTATTGCCTGAGGATGTTTGCGGGTCAAGGGGACCAACAATGTCGATCCCTACCCTTTCAAATGGTATCTCACAACTGGGAGCGGTACCAACGGAGCTTGGATTGTCGCGCCAACCTTACCAGACAACTGGCAGGAGGTACAACTCCTGCAGTGACTTTCTACTTGCACCCCCATCTTGGGCCAGTAGAAGTGCATGGATAACCTTTGCTTGGTCCTCTTCATACCAAGGTGACCAGCAAGGGGAACTTCATGCGCCAACTGCAGGAGGAAGGGCCTAACAGCAAGGGGAACCACCAACCTCCTATGGTCTCCTTCTGTAGACTCTGTGGGCTCACTATACAGGAGTCCACCTTCCCAATAAATCCTATGCGTCCCAGGAGGTTCACCCTCAAGCTGGGAGCAGGCCTGTCTCCTTAGGCCTTCCAGAGATGGGCACTCACGTTGGCCTTTACTGAATTCGTCCCTATCAGGACCTCCTTCAACTAACAAGTCTTTTAGTTCAGGATGATCGTTGGGGTCGAATACTTCAGGCATCGCCACCTCCTCGTCAGGCCCGGGCGATTGACCAACTTCCTCCACCGCAGTGGTAGGCGAGCTCGGGGGAATATTCTCTTTCCCTCGTCTTGACTTGTCGACTCCTTTCGCCTTGGGTTTCCCCTTCGGCTGGGGCGGCGTATTGGACTTGGCCAATGCTGCCCGTGCTTGAGACCGTGTGTAGGGTCTTTCGGCAGTGTCTCCTACGAGCCCTAAAGCTCTGAGATCATTACCTAACAAGACCTTTCCCGGGACGTTTCTCTGAATGCTCACTGGAATCCTGACTGCTGTACCATTTAAAGTAAGATTTACAGGTATTACTGGGAACATACGGAGGGGGCCGTCAGCCAACTTAGTGGGCATCAGAGTAGCTCTGGCAACTTCCTCTGAGTCTACCAAGGTAGAATCCACTACAGTGCGACTGCACCCACTATCCCTAAGAGCTGGAGTATCCACTCCATTGATCAGCACACTGTCTTTAAAGTAGTGCTTGGTATTATCCGGAATCCTAGCATAAGCCTCTGCGACTTTAGGCTCCCAGGAACCCAGGGACACTAAAACTACCTCAGCCTCTATCCCGCTGGGAAATGAGTCTGAGGAGAAGGATGCTCCTGTAATCTCTTCTTCCTCGTAGGAGGAGAAGGCCAGATTAGCGGAGTGGACCCCCAAAGGTCTAACCTTACAACGGGGATCCCCCTTCACGTGGTCAGTTGCTCTACAAGCAAAACAAGATCCATTGGGTCTGTTTACATAGGGAGGCTTATTGTAACCAGAGTTCTGTTTCGGAGGCTGACCTCCACTACCCTGTGAGTTCTCTTGTATCCTACCCTTATTTTTCTTTTTGTGGCCCTTATGGGAAGAAGATTTAGCAGATTCTCCACCCTCTATATCTTTGGACTTTTTCCCTTCCTCCTGCTTACCAGGATGAGTTTTGTCCTTATGGGACACTCGATGTGACACCCATAAGTCTGCTGCAATGGCCAGCTTCTTAGGATCTATCTCCTTCGAATCGGCCAAATGCTGCTTAAGCTCCGGGGAAGAAGAAGCAAAAATGTGTTCCAGCATGACAAGATTTATCATGCCTTCGAAGATAGAAACCTTATAACCTTCGACCCAGCCAGTTAAGTTTTTCAAGGATTCAGCGACATAAGATACCCAAGTACCACCTTCCTTTTTCTTATACTCTCGAAAACGCTTTAAATATTGGGCCAGAGTCTTCCCAAACTTTAAAATGAGAGTTTGCTTTAACATTGCGAAATCAGCTCGCTCAGCCTTCGACATTTCCATGATGGCACTACAGCCAGAATGGGGCAGTCTACTGAGCAACCACGCAATCTTATCAGCATTGTCAACTTCTTGAACTTCGCATGCATACTCAAACGCATTCAGCCAGTCCATAATGTCATTCCTTTCTTCATACACACTGAGCAGATCTTTCGGAAACCGTGGATGAGAGGAAGCCCCAGACCCATGTCCAGGACCCTTGGACCCATTTGCAACCTGAAGCTTGGCCAGTTCCAACTGGTGATCCCTGTCTTTCTGTTTTTCTGCCTGTTCGATTTTTAGTTTGGCTATGCTGAATTCAAGCTCCTGCTGCCTAAACCGCAGCTCTTGCTTCTTGAATTCAAGCATAGCATCCCCATCAACACTGGCAGAGGAAACATTAGACATCTCGTCCTCCCTGTCCTCGTGGTCGCGATGGATCAGTGCGGCGGCAGAACCGTCGGTTCTACCAGTGAGAGCAGCCCCACCACCTTCCGCACTGTCCTCAGAAGTTATAGCGTCAAGCTGCGCTTCTTGCCACGCCACGATTCTTTGGATCATTTCCAATTTAGTGCCTTGAGAGGAAACACCTCTCTCCGCACACATCTTCTTCAATGTTTCTGATTTGGAAGCATTTAAAGTTAACAAGGTATTTGTTTCCATACTGTTTGATAGGACTATGGCCTTTTTAAAGTTATACTACAACAATTCACTACGTGTACTGGTTGGAATAACCTGAAATGCCTTAGTTCGAGCGCAACACTGGATACCTTCAGTCGTATCCCACCGCTGTACACCAATTTGTTAAGACGGATTTCTGAACTCTGTCCTGGTGGCGCAGAAGTTCAGAAGGCCAACCTAATTACTTGGAACAGGGTAACCTCTGGACGAGCCAGACCAATCAAGGTAGCGATCGCGGCGGTCAAGACTAGGTCTCAAGAGGGGTGAGGGTGACTGAAAGCCCGCAATGAGCACACAAAGCAAGAGCGCTTACAAACTACTCCAAACAGGTGTTATATCAAAAATATAAACACATTTATTTTAAGGCCTTTAAAACAACGACCGTAGCGAGAAAATCACAATATCACAATATTAAACCAACACATACCATATCAACACAATATATATACAAATACGACAGTCGCAAGCGTTATAAGCACGAAATGTGTAATCCACCTGAAAGGGAAGGAAAACAGGCAGTGCGATAATGCTTTAGACTCAGTTCGCCTTCAGAGGCACCTAACTAGATGGAAGTCCGAGCCCTGAGAAGAGTGGAGCCTTATGCTCAAAGTACCTGCCACGCCGGTGCCAACGGGCAAAAGGAGAAGCTCTTCGGAGGAAGTCAGGCAGTTCGGGTTAGTGCACAGCAGAAGGAGAACAGGTTCCGCAACTCAAGCGCAGCCTCCACAGCGGGCAGAAGCAGAGCGCGAGTACGGCCAAAAGGGTGCTGTTTTTACACAGCAGGGAAAAGCAATGGGATACTGCAGGAGGGAGACCAGATCCTAGCTAAACTACTCACCGGTCCCCGAAGCAAGCAGACCCAGGCTTCTCCACGTTAGTTTCAGCAGCTGGCAGGTTCGGAAGAGCAGGGAACGCCTCGTAGTCGTGTAGAGCAAAAAGACGTCCCAATCGACGAAACCAGCACAGTTTGTTGCCGCAGCAGGACAACGGAGCGGCCGTGTGTATTCGAGCCAAATGTACACTCCTCCCTTCAGACTTGGGAACGCCAAGTGTACGAAGCGTGGGAGAGTGACAAGGACTCGGAATACAACACAACCTGGCGGCGGTTACAGAACAGGACTCCCTTGTAAGCTGGTCAGTCAACTGGATGGCCCAGAGACACTTCCGAAGGCTTACTTGGCAGGAGATGATGAAGTCGCCGGGAATAGCTGTTCCTGCTATTCCAAAGGTCGAAGCACCAGTACAGGCCTTCTGGTTCGATCAAAGGAGGAAAGGGTTTCACAGGACGACAGCAGTGCAAAGGAGGATTCCTTCAGCGGGTCACCAGCGATTCCTCGGTCCAGCCTCTTGGTTGCAGGATACTTGGCTCCTGTATTCCTTCGTTCGTGAGAACTCAGGAGATCGACATGGTAGTGGTGTTTCCAGCCCCCTCTTATCCACGGTTCCCTTCGCGCCAAAACGGAGGGGAGCCAATGGGAGATCCGCTCATCAACACACATACCATACGTGGACCAATCACGGACCACGGTGGTCCCGGGCATTCACACCACCCTAGACTCTCTGGCACCCAGGATGTGTATTGGGACCAGACATCCCAGCCCACACCCTGGAGGCACACAAAAGACATGTAGAAGCCCGCGAAAGCAACCACGTTTCGCGGGAAAGTACATGCCCAAATAAGGAAGGCCCCGGGTCGCTCGACCTGGGGAAGGTGAAGGGAGCAAGACGGTCAGTGGACAAGACAAAGGAGCCTCGTGGTCTGGCCATTTTGGGAGCCAGGCCACCATTTTGGGTTCAGTGCGAAAAACGTGCTCAGAACGCCAAAAGGAGCTCAAAATAAACAAAAGGATCGCTGCCACCATTCCAGTCCCTGAATGACTTGCACCGATCAAAATACCATCCTAAAAGAGTATCTAGGGCCTGTAGAAGGCTAGAGACCCAAGAAAGCTGTAACTTAGCTTACAGTGCCCTCTTGTGTCATGTTGCACTAAAGCCGCAACACGATAAAAGAAACTACGGGAAACAGCGTTCCCCGGTACTGACTGTCTTAAGGGCATGTCAGTTTCCCCGTAAGAAAAGGAGCGAAAGCCCAGAGGAGTGCGGCAGAAGGCTGCATTTCTCTGGCAAAGTCAAGAACAAGGTGTAAAACAACAGCAAAAAGTTTTGGGGTTGCCACATGGAAGGAAAATTACCTACAATTACGAAATCTTTCCTAACACGTCCTATACCATGAGATGTTATATCTCAATGCTTCTAATACCAAACCTGAGACTGTCCTATAACATGAGATGTGATATCTCAATGCTTCTAATAACAAACCTGAGACCCTTCCTATAACATGAGATGTGATGTCCAAGTCCTTCCCATTCCAATCCTCAGACCCTTCCTATAACATGAGATGTGATATCCAACTCCTTCCCAATCCAATCCTGAGACCCTTCCGATAGCATGAGATATGAAATCTCAATGCTTCTAATACCAAACCACAGACCCGTCCTATGACTTGAGATGTGATATCCAAATCCTTCCCCTTCCAAACCTGAGACCTTTCCTTTAGCATGAGATGTGATATCCAACTCCTTCCCATTCCAATCACGAGACCCTTCCTATAGCATGAGATGTGATATCCCAATGCTTCTACCAAACCTGAGTCCCTTCCTATAGCATGAAATGTGATATCCAACTCCTTCCCATCCAATCCTGAGACCCTTCCTATAGCATGAGATGTGATATCTAAATGCTATTAATACCAAACCTGAGACCCTCCCTATAGCATGAGATGTGATATCCAACTCCTTCCCATTCCAATCCTGAGACCCTTCCGATAGCCTGAGATGTGATATCCAACTCCTTCCCATTCCAATCATGAGGCCTTTCCTATAGGATGAGATGTGATATCCAACTCCTTGCCATTCCAATCCTGCGACCCTTCCTATAGCATGAGATGATATCCAACTCCTTCCCATTCCAATCCTGAGACCCTTCCTATAGCATGAGATGTGATATCTCAATGCTTCTACCAAACCTGAGATCCTTCCTATAGCATGAGATGTGATATCTCAATGCTTCTACCAAACCTGAGACTCTTCCTATAGGATGAGATGTGATATCCAACACCTTCCCATTCCAATCCTGAGACCCTTCCTATAGCAGGAGATGATATCCGACTCCTTCCCATTCCAATCCTGAGACCCTTCCTATAGCATGAGATGTGATATCTCAATGCTTCACCAAACCTGAGATCCTTCCTATAGCATGAGATGTGATATTCAACTCCTTCCCATTCCAATCCTGAGACCCTTCCGATAGGATGAGATTTATTATCTCACTCCTTCAAATACAAAACTTGAGCCCCTTCCTAACGGATGAGATCTGATATCTCAGTGCTTTTAATACCAAACCTGAGTCCCTTCCTATAACATGAGATGTGATATCCAACTCCTTCCCATTCCAATCATGAGGCCCTTCCTATAGCATGAGATGTGATATCTCAATGCTTCTACCAAACCTGAGACCCTTCCTATAGCATGAGATGTGATATCTCAATGCTCTTAATACCAAACCTGGGATCATTCCTATAACATGAGATGTGATATCCAACTCCTTCCCATTCCAATCCTGAGCCCCTTCCATGAGATGTGATATCTCAATGCTTCTAATACCAAAGTTGGACCGTTCCTATACCATGAGATGTGATATCCAACTCCTTCCCATTCCAATCCTGCGTCTCTTCATATAGCATGAGATTTGATATCTCAGTGCTTCTAATACAAAACCTGAGACCCTTCCTATAACATGAGATGTGATATCCAACTTCTTTCCATTCCAATCCTGCGTCTCTTCATATAGCATGAGATTTGATATCTCAGTGCTTCTAATACAAAACCTGAGACCCTTCCTATAACATGAGATGTGATATCCAACTCCTTCCGATTCCAATACTGAGACCCTTCCTATATCATGAGATGTGATATCTCAATGTTTCTAATACCAGACCTGAGACCCTTCCTATTGCAAGAGATGTGATATCCAAATCCTTCCCATTCCAAACCTGAGACCTTCCTATTGCATGAGATGTGATATCCAACTCCTTCCCATTCCAATCCTGAGACCCTTCCGCTAGCATTAGATGTGATATCTCAATGTTTCTAATACCAAACCTGAGACCCTTCCTATTGCAAGAGATGTGATATCCAAATCCTTCCCATTCCAAACCTGAGACCCTTCCTATAGCATGAGATGTGATATCCAACTTCTTCCCATTCCAATCCTGCGTCTCTTCATATAGCATGAGATTTGATATCTCAGTGCTTCCAATACAAAACCTGAGACCCTTCCTATAACATGAGATGTGATATCCAACTCCTTCCGATTCCAATCCTGAGACCCTTCCTATACCATGAGATGTGATATCTCAATGTTTCTAATACCAGACCTGAGACCCTTCCTATTGCAAGAGATGTGATATCCAAATCCTTCCCATTCCAAACCTGAGACCCTTCCTATTGCATGAGATGTGATATCCAACTCCTTCCCAATCCAATCCTGAGACCCTTCCGATAGCATTAGATGTGATATCTCAATGCTTCTAATATCAAACCTGAGACCCTCCCTATAGCATGAGATGTGATATCCAACTCCTTCCCATTCCAATCCTGAGACCCTTCCGATAGCATGAGATGTGATATCCAACTCCTTCAAATTCCAACCTGTGACCCTTCCTATAGCATGAGATGGGATATCCAACTCCTTCCCAATCCAATCCTGAGACCCTTCCGAGAGCATTAGATGTGATATCTCAATGCTTCTAATATCAAACCTGTGACCCTTCCTATAGTATGAGATGGGATATCCAACTCCTTCCCAATCCAATCCTGAGACCCTTCCGATAGCATGAGATGTGATATCTTAATGCTTCTACAAAACCTGAGACCTTCCTGTGGCATGAGATGTGATATCAAACTCCTTCCCATTCCAATCCTGAGACCCTTCCTATAGCATGAGATGTGATATCCAACTCCTTCCCATTCCAAACCTGCGTCCCTTCATTTAGCATGGGATTTGATATCTCAGTGCTTCTAATACAAAACCTGAGACCATTCCAATGACATGAGATGTGATATCCAACTCCTTCCGATTCCAATCCTGAGACGCTTCCTATACCATGAGATGTGATATCTCAATGTTTCTAATACCAGACCTGAGACCCTTCCTATTGCAAGAGATGTGATATCCAAATCCTTCCCATTCCAAACCTGAGACCCTTCCTATTGCATGAGATGTGATACCCAACTCCTTCCCAATCCAATCCTGAGACCCTTCCGATAGCATTAGATGTGATATCTCAATGCTTCTAATATCAAACCTGAGTCCCTTCCTATAACATGAGATGTGATATCCAACTCCTTCCCATTCCAATCATGACGCCCTTCCTATAGCATGAGATGTGATATCTCAATGCTTCTACCAAACCTGAGACCCTTCCTATAGCATGAGATGTGATATCCAACTCCTTTCCATTCCAATCCTGAGACCCTTCCTATAGCATGAGATGTGATATCCAAATGCTTCTACCAAACCTGAGACCCTTCCTATAGCATGAGATGTGATATCTAACTCCTTCCCATTCCAATCCTGAGACCCGTCCTATACCATGAGATCTTATATCTCAATGCTTCTAATACCAAACCTGAGACTGTCCTATAACATGAGATGTGATATCTCAATGCTTCTAATAACAAACCTGAGACCCTTCCTATAACATGAGATGTGATGTCCAAGTCCTTCCCATTCCAATCCTCAGACCCTTCCTACAACATGAGATGTGATATCCAACTCCTTCCCAATCCAATTCTGAGACCCTTCCGCTAGCATTAGATGTGATATCTCAATGTTTCTAATACCAAACCTGAGACCCTTCCTATTGCAAGAGATGTGATATCCAAATCCTTCCCATTCCAAACCTGAGACCCTTCCTATAGCATGAGATGTGATATCCAACTTCTTCCCATTGCAATCCTGCGTCCTTCATATAGCATGAGATTTGATATCTCAGTGCTTCTAATACAAAACCTGAGACCCTTCCTATAACATGAGATGTGATATCCAACTCCTTCCGATTCCAATCCTGAGACCCTTCCTATACCATGAGATGTGATATCTCAATGTTTCTAATACCAGACCTGAGACCCTTCCTATTGCAAGAGATGTGATATCCAAATACTTCCCATTCCAAACCTGAGACCCTTCCTATTGCATGAGATGTGATATCCAACTCCTTCCCAATCCAATCCTGAGACCCTTCCGATAGCATTAGATGTGATATCTCAATGCTTCTAATATCAAACCTGAGTCCCTTCCTATAACATGAGATGTGATATCCAACTCCTTCCCATTCCAATCATGAGGCCCTTCCTATAGCATGAGATGTGATATCTCAATGCTTCTACCAAACCTGAGACCCTTCCTATAGCATGAGATGTGATATCCAACTCCTTTCCATTCCAATCCTGAGACCCTTCCTATAGCATGAGATGTGATATCCCAATGCTGCTACCAAACCTGAGACCCTTCCTATAGCATGAGATGTGATATCTAACTCCTTCCCATTCCAATCCTGAGACACGTCCTATACCATGAGATGTTATATCTCAATGCTTCTAATACCAAACCTGAGACTGTCCTATAACATGAGATGTGATATCTCAATGCTTCTAATAACAAACCTGAGACCCTTCCTATAACATGAGATGTGATGTCCAAGTCCTTCCCATTCCAATCCTCAGACCCTTCCTATAACATGAGATGTGATATCCAACTCCTTCCCAATCCAATCCTGAGACCCTTCCGATAGCATGAGATATGATATCTCAATGCTTCTAATACCAACCACAGACCCGTCCTATAACTTGAGATGTGATATCCAAATCCTTCCCCTTCCAAACCTGAGACCTTTCCTTTAGCATGAGATGTGATATCCAACTCCTTCCCATTCCAATCATGAGACCCTTCCTATAGCATGAGATGTGATATCCCAATGCTTCTACCAAACCTGAGTCCCTTCCTATAGCATGAAATGTGATATTCAACTCCTTCCCATCCAATCCTGAGACCCTTCCAATAGCATGAGATGTGATATCTAAATGCTATTAATACCAAACCTGAGACCCTCCCTATAGCATGAGATGTGATATCCAACTCCTTCCCATTCCAATCCTGAGACCCTTCCGATAGCCTGAGATGTGATATCCAACTCCTTCCCATTCCAATCATGAGGCCTTTCCTATAGGATGAGATGTGATATCCAACTCCTTGCCATTCCAATCCTGCGACCCTTCCTATAGCATGAGATGATATCCAACTCCTTCCCATTCCAATCCTGAGACCCTTCCTATAGCATGAGATGTGATATCTCAATGCTTCTACCAAACCTGAGATCCTTCCTATAGCATGAGATGTGATATCTCAATGCTTCTACCAAACCTGAGACCCTTACTATAGGATGAGATGTGATATCCAACACCTTCCCATTCCAATCCTGAGACCCTTCCTATAGCAGGAGATGATATCCGACTCCTTCCCATTCCAATCCTGAGACCCTTCCTATAGCATGAGATGTGATATCTCAATGCTTCACCAAACCTGAGATCCTTCCTATAGCATGAGATGTGATATTCAACTCCTTCCCATTCCAATCCTGAGACCCTTCCGATAGGATGAGATTTATTATCTGACTCCTTCAAATACAAAACTTGAGTCCCTTCCTAACGGATGAGATCTGATATCTCAGTGCTTCTAATACCAAACCTGAGTCCCTTCCTATAACATGAGATGTGATATCCAACTCCATCCCATTCCAATAATGAGGCCCTTCCTATAGCATGAGATGTGATATCTCAATGCTTCTACCAAACCTGAGACCCTTCCTATAGCATGAGATGTGATATCTCAATGCTCTTAATACCAAACCTGGGATCATTCCTATAACATGAGATGTGATATCCAACTCCTTCCCATTCCAATCCTGAGCCCCTTCCATGAGATGTGATATCTCAATGCTTCTAATACCAAAGTTGGACCGTTCCTATACCATGAGATGTGATATCCAACTCCTTCCCATTCCAATCCTGCGTCCCTTCATTTAGCATGAGATGTGATATCTCAATGTTTCTAATACCAGACCTTAGACCCTTCCTATTGCAAGAGATGTGATATCCAAATCCTTCCCATTCCAAACCTGAGACCCTTCCTATTGCATGAGATGTGATATCCAACTCCTTCCCAATCCAATCCTGAGACCCTTCCGATAGCATTAGATGTGATATCTCAATGCTTCTAATATGAAACCTGAGACCCTCCCTATAGCATGAGATGTGATATCCAACTCCTTCCCATTCCAATCCTGAGACCCTTCCGATAGCATGAGATGTGATATCCAACTCCTTCGAATTCCAACCTGTGACCCTTCCTATAGCATGAGATGGGATATCCAACTCCTTCCCAATCAAATCCTGAGACCCTTCCGATGGCATTAGATGTGATATCTCAATGCTTCTAATATCAAACCTGTGACCCTTCCTATAGTATGAGATGGGATATCCAACTCCTTCCCAATCCAATCCTGAGACCCTTCCGATAGCATGAGATGTGATATCTTAATGCTTCTACCAAACCTGAGACCTTCCTATGGCATGAGATGTGATATCAAACTCCTTCCCATTCCAGTCCTGAGACCCTTCCTATACCATGAGATGTGATATCTCAATGCTTCTAATACCATACCTGAGACTGTCCTAAAACATGAGATGTGATATCTCAATCCTTCTAATAACAAACCTGACCCTTCCTATAACATGAGATGTGATGTCCAAGTCCTTCCCATTCCAATCCTGAGACCCGTACTATACCATGCAATATATCTCAATGCTTCTAATACCAAACCACAGACCCGTCCTATAACTTGAGATGTGATATACAAATCCTTCCCCTTCCAAACCTGAGACCTTTCCTTTAGCATGAGATGTGATATCCAACTCCTTCCCATTCCAATCCTGAGACCCTTCCTATAGCATGAGATGTGATATCCCAATGCTTCTACCAAACCTGAGACCTTTCCGATGGCATGAGATGTGATATCCAACTCCTTCCCATTCCAATCATGAGGCCCTTCCTATAGCATGAGATGTGATATCTCAATGCTTCTACCAAATCTGAGACCCTTCCTATAGCATGAAATGTGATATCCAACTTATTCCCATTCCAATCCCGAGACCCTTCCTATAGCATGAGATGTGATATCCAACTCCTTCCCATTCCAATCCTGAGACCCTTACTATACCATGCAATATATCTCAATGCTTCTAATACCAAACCACAGACCCGTCCTATGACTTGAGATGTGATATACAAATCCTTCCCCTTCCAAACCTGAGACCTTTCCTTTAGCATGAGATGTGATATCCAACACCTTCCCATTCCAATCCTGAGACCCTTCCTATAGCATGAGATGTGATATCCCAATGCTTCTACCAAACCTGAGACCTTTCCGATGGCATGAGATGTGATATCCAACTCCTTCCCATTCCAATCATGAGGCCCTTCCTATAGCATGAGATGTGATATCTCAATGCTTCTACCAAATCTGAGACACTTCCTATAGCATGAGATGTGATATCCAACTTATTCCCATCCAATCCTGAGACCCTTCCTATAGCATGAGAAGTGATATCTCAATGCTATTAATACCAAACCTGAGACCCTCCCTATAGCATGAGATGTGATATCCAACTCCTTCCCATTCCAATCCTGAGTCCCTTCCGATAGCCTGAGATGTGATATCCAACTCCTTCCCATTCCAATCTTGAGGCCCTTCCTATAGCATGAGATGTGATATCTCAACGCTTCTACCAAACCTGAGACCCTTCCTATAGCATGAGATGTGATATCTCAATGCTTC
The DNA here is from genome assembly GCF_040938575.1 of Ambystoma mexicanum. Taxonomy (NCBI): domain Eukaryota; kingdom Metazoa; phylum Chordata; class Amphibia; order Caudata; family Ambystomatidae; genus Ambystoma; species Ambystoma mexicanum. Next base: position 349,277,685 of record NC_090936.1, read on the forward strand.
TACCAAACCTGAGACCCTTCCTATAGCATGAGATGTGATATCCAACTCCTTCCCATTCCAATCCTGAGACCCTTCCTATAGCATGAGATGTGATATCTCAATGCTCTTAATACCAAACCTGCGATCATTCCTATAACATGAGATGTGATATCCAACTCCTCCCCATTCCAATCCTGAGCCCCTTCCATGAGATGTGCTATCTCAATGCTTCTAATACCAAAGTTGGACCGTTCCTATAGCATGAGATGTGATATCCAACTCCTTCCCATTTCAATCCTGCGTCCCTTCATTTAGCATGGGATTTGATATCTCAGTGCTTCTAATACCAAACCTGAGACCCTTCCTATAACATGAGATGTTATATCCAACTCCTTCCGATTCCAACCCTTAGACCCTTCCTATACCATAAGATGAGATATCTCAATGTTTCTAATACCAAACCTGAGACCCTTCCTATTGCAAGAGATGTGATATCCAAATCCTTCCCATTCCAAACCTGAGACCCTTCCTATAGCATGAGATGTGATATCCAACTTCTTTCCATTCCAATCCTGCGTCTCTTCATATAGCATGAGATTTGATATCTCAGTGCTTCTAATAAAAAACCTGAGACCCTTCCTATAACATGAGATGTGATATTCAACTCCTTCCGATTCCAATCCTGAGACCCTTCCTATACCATGAGATGTGATATCTCAATGTTTCTAATACCAGACCTGAGACCCTTCCTATTGCAAGAGATGTGATATCCAAATCCTTCCCATTCCAAACCTGAGACCCTCCTATTGCATGAGATGTGATATCCAACTCCTTCCCAATCCAATCCTGAGACCCTTCCGCTAGCATTAGATGTGATATCTCAATGTTTCTAATACCAAACCTGAGACCCTTCCTATTGCAAGAGATGTGATATCCAAATCCTTCCCATTCCAAACCTGAGACCCTTCCTATAGCATGAGATGGAATATCCAACTTCTTCCCATTCCAATCCTGCGTCTCTTCATATAGCATGAGATTTGATATCTCAGTGCTTCTAATACAAAACCTGAGACCCTTCCTATAACATGAGATGTGATATCGAACTCCTTCCGATTCCAATCCTGAGACCCTTCCTATACCATGAGATGTGATATCTCAATGTTTCTAATACCAGATGTTAGGAAAGATTTAGTAATTGTAGGTAATTTTCCTTCCATGTGGCAACCCCTAAACTTTTTGCTGTTGTTTTTCACCTTGTTCTTGACTTTGCCAGAGAAGTGCAGCCTTCTGCCGCACTCCTCTGGGCTTTCGCTCCTTTCTTACGGGGAAACTGACATGCCCTTAAGACAGCCAGTACCGGGGAACGCTGTTTCCCGTAGTTTCTTTTATCATGTTGCGGCTTTCGTGCAACATGACACAAGAGGGCACTGTAAGCTAAGTTACAGCTATCTTGGGTCTCTAGCCTTCTACAGGCCCTAGATACTCGTTTAGGATTGTATCTGATCGGTGCAAGTGATTCAGGGACGGGAATGGTGGCAGCGATCGTTTCTTGTGTTTTGAGCTCCTTTTGGCGTTGTAAGCGCGTTTCTCGCGCTTAACACAAAATGGTGGCCTGGCTCCCAAAATAGCCAGACCACGAGGCTCCTTTGTCCTGTCCGCTGACCGTCTTGCTCCCTTCACCTTCCCCTGGTCGAGCCGACCCGGGGCCTTCCTTATTTGGGCATGTACTTTCCCGTGAAACACGGATGCTTTCGCGGGCTTCTACATGTCTTGTGTGTGCCTCCAGGATGTGGGCTGGGATGTCTGGTCCCAATACACATCCTGGGTGCCAGAGAGTCTAGGGTGGTGTGAATGCCTGGGACCACCGTGGTCCGTGATTGGTCCACGAATGGTGTGAGTGTTGATGAGCGGATCTCCCATTGGGTCCCCTCCGTTTTGGCGCGAAGGGAACCATGGATAAGAGGGGGCTGGAAACACCACTACCATGTCGATCTCCTGAGTTCTCATGAACGAAAGAATACAGGAGCCAAGTATCCTGCAACCACGAGGCTGGACCGAGGAATCGCTGGTGACCCGCTGAAGGACTTCTCCTCTGCACTGCTGTCGCCTTGTGAAACCCTTTTCACCTTTGATCGAACCAGAAGGCCTGTACTGGTACTTCGACCCTTGGAATAGCGGGAACAGCTATTCTCGGCATCTTCACCATCTCCTGCCAGTAAGCCTTCGGAAGCGTCTCTGGGCCATCCAGTAGACTGACCAGCTTACACGGGAGTCTTGCTCTGTAACCGTCGCCAGGTTGTGTAGTATTTCGAGTCCTTGTCACTCTCACACGCTTCGTACACTTGGCGTTCCCAAGTCCGAAGTGAGTAGTGTACATTTGGCTCAGATACACACGGCCGCTCCGTTGCCCTGCTGTGGTAACAAACTGTGCGGGTTTCTTCGATTGGGACGTCTTTTTACTCAACACGACGACGAGGCGTTCCCTGCTCTTCTGAACCTGCCAGCTACTGAAACGGACGCGGAGAAGCCTGGGTCTGCTTGCATCGGGGACCGGTGAGTAGCATAGCTAGGATCTGGTCGCCCTCCTGCAGGAGCCCATTGCTTTTCCCCGCTGTGTAAAACAGCACCCTTTTCCGTACTCGCGCTCTGCTTCTGCCCACTGTGGAGGCTGCGCTTGAGTCGCGGAACTTGTTCTTCTTCTTTTGTGCACTAAACTGAACTGCCTGATTTCCCTCGAAGAGCTTCTCCTTTTGCCCGTTGGCACCAGCGCGTGCAGGTACTTTTGAGCACAAGGCTCCACTCTTCGCAGGGCTCAGACTTCCATCTAGTTAGGTGCCTCTGAAGGTGAACTGGGTCTAAGCATTATTTCGCACTGCCTGTTTTCCCTCCCTTTTAGGTGGACTACACATTTCATGCATATAACGCTTGCGACTGTCGTATTTGTATATATATTGTGTTGATATGGTATGTGTTGGTTTACTATCGTTATATTGTGATTTTCTCGCTACGGTCATTGTTTTAAAGGCCTTGAAATAAATGTGTATATATTTTTAATATAACAACTGTTTGGAGTAGTTTGTAAGTGATCTTGCTTTGTGTGCTCATTGCGGGCTTTCAGTCACCCTCACCCCTCTTGAGACCTAGTCTTGACCGCCGCGATCGCTACCTTGATTGGTCTGGCTTGTCCAGAGGTTACCCTGTTCCAAGTAATTAGGTTGGCCTTCTGAACTTCTGCGCCACCAGGACAGAGTTCAGAAATCCGTCTTAACACCAGACCTGAGACCCTTCCTATTGCAAGAGATGTGATATCCAAATCCTTCCCATTCCAAACCTGAGACCCTTCCTATTGCATGAGATGTGATATCCAACTCCATCCCAATCCAATCCTGAGACCCTTCCGATAGCATTAGATGTGATATCTCAATGCTTCTAATATCAAACCTGAGTCCCTTCCTATAACATGAGATGTGATATCCAACTCCTTCCCATTCCAATCATGAGGCTATTCCTATAGCATGAGATGTGATATCTCAATGCTTCTACCAAACTTGAGACCCTTCCTATAGCATGAGATGTGATATCCAACTCCTTTCCATTCCAATCCTGAGACCCTTCCTATAGCATGAGATGTGATATCCCAATGCTTCTACCAAACCTGAGACCCTTCCTATAGCATGAGATGTGATATCTAACTCCTTCCCATTCCAATCCTGAGACCCGTCCTATACCATGAGATGTTATATCTCAATGCTTCTAATAACAAACCTGAGAGCCTTCCTATAACATGAGATGTGATGTCCAAGTCCTTCCCATTCCAATCCTCAGACCCTTCCTATAACATGAGATGTGATATCCAACTCCTTCCCAATCCAATCCTGAGACCCTTCCGATAGCATGAGATATGATATCTCAATGCTTCTAATACCAAACCACAGACCCGTCCTATAACTTGAGATGTGATATCCAAATCCTTCCCCTTCCAAACCTGAGACCTTTCCTTTAGCATGAGATGTGATATCCAACTCCTTCCCATTCCAATCATGAGACCCTTCCTATAGCATGAGATGTGATATCCCAATGCTTCTACCAAACCTGAGACCCTTCCTATAGCATGAGATGTGATATCTCAATGCTTCTACCAAACCTGAGACCCTTCCTATAGCATGAGATGTGATATCCAACTCCTTCCCATTCCAATCCTGAGACCCTTCCTATAGCATGAGATGTGATATCTCAATGCTCTTAATACCAAACCTGCGATCATTCCTATAACATGAGATGTGATATCCAACTCCTCCCCATTCCAATCCTGAGCCCCTTCCATGAGATGTGCTATCTCAATGCTTCTAATACCAAAGTTGGACCGTTCCTATAGCATGAGATGTGATATCCAACTCCTTCCCATTTCAATCCTGCGTCCCTTCATTTAGCATGGGATTTGATATCTCAGTGCTTCTAATACCAAACCTGAGACCCTTCCTATAACATGAGATGTTATATCCAACTCCTTCCGATTCCAACCCTTAGACCCTTCCTATACCATAAGATGAGATATCTCAATGTTTCTAATACCAAACCTGAGACCCTTCCTATTGCAAGAGATGTGATATCCAAATCCTTCCCATTCCAAACCTGAGACCCTTCCTATAGCATGAGATGTGATATCCAACTTCTTTCCATTCCAATCCTGCGTCTCTTCATATAGCATGAGATTTGATATCTCAGTGCTTCTAATAAAAAACCTGAGACCCTTCCTATAACATGAGATGTGATATTCAACTCCTTCCGATTCCAATCCTGAGACCCTTCCTATACCATGAGATGTGATATCTCAATGTTTCTAATACCAGACCTGAGACCCTTCCTATTGCAAGAGATGTGATATCCAAATCCTTCCCATTCCAAACCTGAGACCCTCCTATTGCATGAGATGTGATATCCAACTCCTTCCCAATCCAATCCTGAGACCCTTCCGCTAGCATTAGATGTGATATCTCAATGTTTCTAATACCAAACCTGAGACCCTTCCTATTGCAAGAGATGTGATATCCAAATCCTTCCCATTCCAAACCTGAGACCCTTCCTATAGCATGAGATGGAATATCCAACTTCTTCCCATTCCAATCCTGCGTCTCTTCATATAGCATGAGATTTGATATCTCAGTGCTTCTAATACAAAACCTGAGACCCTTCCTATAACATGAGATGTGATATCGAACTCCTTCCGATTCCAATCCTGAGACCCTTCCTATACCATGAGATGTGATATCTCAATGTTTCTAATACCAGATGTTAGGAAAGATTTAGTAATTGTAGGTAATTTTCCTTCCATGTGGCAACCCCTAAACTTTTTGCTGTTGTTTTTCACCTTGTTCTTGACTTTGCCAGAGAAGTGCAGCCTTCTGCCGCACTCCTCTGGGCTTTCGCTCCTTTCTTACGGGGAAACTGACATGCCCTTAAGACAGCCAGTACCGGGGAACGCTGTTTCCCGTAGTTTCTTTTATCATGTTGCGGCTTTCGTGCAACATGACACAAGAGGGCACTGTAAGCTAAGTTACAGCTCTCTTGGGTCTCTAGCCTTCTACAGGCCCTAGATACTCGTTTAGGATTGTATCTGATCGGTGCAAGTGATTCAGGGACGGGAATGGTGGCAGCGATCGTTTCTTGTGTTTTGAGCTCCTTTTGGCGTTGTAAGCGCGTTTCTCGCGCTTAACACAAAATGGTGGCCTGGCTCCCAAAATAGCCAGACCACGAGGCTCCTTTGTCCTGTCCGCTGACCGTCTTGCTCCCTTCACCTTCCCCTGGTCGAGCCGACCCGGGGCCTTCCTTATTTGGGCATGTACTTTCCCGTGAAACACGGATGCTTTCGCGGGCTTCTACATGTCTTGTGTGTGCCTCCAGGATGTGGGCTGGGATGTCTGGTCCCAATACACATCCTGGGTGCCAGAGAGTCTAGGGTGGTGTGAATGCCTGGGACCACCGTGGTCCGTGATTGGTCCACGAATGGTGTGAGTGTTGATGAGCGGATCTCCCATTGGGTCCCCTCCGTTTTGGCGCGAAGGCAACCATGGATAAGAGGGGGCTGGAAACACCACTACCATGTCGATCTCCTGAGTTCTCATGAACGAAGGAATACAGGAGCCAAGTATCCTGCAACCACGAGGCTGGACCGAGGAATCGCTGGTGACCCGCTGAAGGACTTCTCCTCTGCACTGCTGTCGCCTTGTGAAACCCTTTTCACCTTTGATCGAACCAGAAGGCCTGTACTGGTACTTCGACCCTTGGAATAGCGGGAACAGCTATTCTCGGCATCTTCACCATCTCCTGCCAGTAAGCCTTCGGAAGCGTCTCTGGGCCATCCAGTAGACTGACCAGCTTACACGGGAGTCTTGCTCTGTAACCGTCGCCAGGTTGTGTAGTATTTCGAGTCCTTGTCACTCTCACACGCTTCGTACACTTGGCGTTCCCAAGTCCGAAGTGAGTAGTGTACATTTGGCTCAGATACACACGGCCGCTCCGTTGCCCTGCTGTGGTAACAAACTGTGCGGGTTTCTTCGATTGGGACGTCTTTTTACTCAACACGACGACGAGGCGTTCCCTGCTCTTCTGAACCTGCCAGCTACTGAAACGGACGCGGAGAAGCCTGGGTCTGCTTGCATCGGGGACCGGTGAGTAGCATAGCTAGGATCTGGTCGCCCTCCTGCAGGAGCCCATTGCTTTTCCCCGCTGTGTAAAACAGCACCCTTTTCCGTACTCGCGCTCTGCTTCTGCCCACTGTGGAGGCTGCGCTTGAGTCGCGGAACTTGTTCTTCTTCTTTTGTGCACTAAACTGAACTGCCTGATTTCCCTCGAAGAGCTTCTCCTTTTGCCCGTTGGCACCAGCGCGTGCAGGTACTTTTGAGCACAAGGCTCCACTCTTCGCAGGGCTCAGACTTCCATCTAGTTAGGTGCCTCTGAAGGTGAACTGGGTCTAAGCATTATTTCGCACTGCCTGTTTTCCCTCCCTTTTAGGTGGACTACACATTTCATGCATATAACGCTTGCGACTGTCGTATTTGTATATATATTGTGTTGATATGGTATGTGTTGGTTTACTATCGTTATATTGTGATTTTCTCGCTACGGTCATTGTTTTAAAGGCCTTGAAATAAATGTGTATATATTTTTAATATAACAACTGTTTGGAGTAGTTTGTAAGTGATCTTGCTTTGTGTGCTCATTGCGGGCTTTCAGTCACCCTCACCCCTCTTGAGACCTAGTCTTGACCGCCGCGATCGCTACCTTGATTGGTCTGGCTTGTCCAGAGGTTACCCTGTTCCAAGTAATTAGGTTGGCCTTCTGAACTTCTGCGCCACCAGGACAGAGTTCAGAAATCCGTCTTAACACCAGACCTGAGACCCTTCCTATTGCAAGAGATGTGATATCCAAATCCTTCCCATTCCAAACCTGAGACCCTTCCTATTGCATGAGATGTGATATCCAACTCCTTCCCAATCCAATCCTGAGACCCTTCCGATAGCATTAGATGTGATATCTCAATGCTTCTAATATCAAACCTGAGTCCCTTCCTATAACATGAGATGTGATATCCAACTCCTTCCCATTCCAATCATGAGGCTATTCCTATAGCATGAGATGTGATATCTCAATGCTTCTACCAAACTTGAGACCCTTCCTATAGCATGAGATGTGATATCCAACTCCTTTCCATTCCAATCCTGAGACCCTTCCTATAGCATGAGATGTGATATCCCAATGCTTCTACCAAACCTGAGACCCTTCCTATAGCATGAGATGTGATATCTAACTCCTTCCCATTCCAATCCTGAGACCCGTCCTATACCATGAGATGTTATATCTCAATGCTTCTAATAACAAACCTGAGAGCCTTCCTATAACATGAGATGTGATGTCCAAGTCCTTCCCATTCCAATCCTCAGACCCTTCCTATAACATGAGATGTGATATCCAACTCCTTCCCAATCCAATCCTGAGACCCTTCCGATAGCATGAGATATGATATCTCAATGCTTCTAATACCAAACCACAGACCCGTCCTATAACTTGAGATGTGATATCCAAATCCTTCCCCTTCCAAACCTGAGACCTTTCCTTTAGCATGAGATGTGATATCCAACTCCTTCCCATTCCAATCATGAGACCCTTCCTATAGCATGAGATGTGATATCCCAATGCTTCTACCAAACCTGAGACCCTTCCTATAGCATGAAATGTGATATCCAACTCCTTCCCATCTAATCCTGAGACCCTTCCTATAGCATGAGATGTGATATCTAAATGCTATTAATACCAAACCTGAGACCCTCCCTATAGCATGAGATGTGATATCCAACTCCTTCCCATTCCAATCCTGAGACCCTTCCGATAGCCTGAGAAGTGATATCCAAATCCTTCCCATTCCAATCCTGAGACCCTTCCTATAGCATGAGATGTGATATCTCAATGCTTCTACCAGACCTGAGACCCTTCCTATAGGATGAGATGTGATATCCAACTCCTTGCCATTCCAATCCTGTGACCCTTCCTATAGCATGAGATGATATCCAACTCCTTCCCATTCCAATCCTGAGACCCTTCCTATAGCATGAGATGTGATATCTCAATGCTTCTACCAAACCTGAGATCCTTCCTATAGCATGAGATGTGATATTCAACTCCTTCCCATTCCAATCCTGAAACCCTTCCGATAGGATGAAATTTATTATCTCACTCCTTCAAATACCAAACTTGATTCCCTTCCTAAAGGATGAGATCTGATATCTCAGTGCTTCTAATACCAAACCTGGGTCCCTTCCTATAACATGAGATGTGATATCCAACTCCTTCCCATTCCAATCATGAGGACCTTCCTATAGCATGAGATGTGATATCTCAATGCTTCTACCAAACCTGAGACCCTTCCTATAGCATGAGATGTGATATCCAACTCCTTCCCATTCCAATCCTGAGACCCTTCCTATAGCATGAGATGTGATATCTCAATGCTCATAATACCAAACCTGCGATCATTCCAATAACATGAAATGTGATATCCAACTCCTTCCCATTCCAATCCTGAGCCCCTTCCATGAGATCTGCTATCTCAATGCTTCTAATACCAAAGTTGGACCGTTCCTATAGCATGAGATGTGATATCCAACTCCTTCCCATTCCAATCCTGCGTCCCTTCATTTAGCATGGGATTTGATATCTCAGTGCTTCTAATACCAAACCTGAGACCCTTCCTATAACATGAGATGTTATATCCAACTGCTTCCGATTCCAATCCTGAGACCCTTCCTATACCATAAGATGAGATATCTCAATGTTTCTAATACCAAACCTGAGACCCTTCCTATTGCAAGAGATGTGATATCCAACTTCTTTCCATTCCAATCCTGTGTCTCTTCATATAGCATGAGATTTGATATCTCAGTGCTTCTAATACAAAACCTGAGACCCTTCCTATAACATGAGATGTGATATCCAACTTCTTTCCATTCCAATCCTGCGTCTCTTCATATAGCATGAGATTTGATATCTCGGTGCTTCTAATACAAAACCTGAGACCCTTCCTATAACATGAGATGTGATATCCAACTCCTTCCGATTCCAAACCTGAGACCCTTCCTATAACATGAGATGTTATATCCAACTGCTTCCGATTCCTATCCTGAGACCCTTCCTATACCATAAGATGAGATATCTCAATGTTTCTAATACCAAACCTGAGACCCTTCCTATTGCAAGAGATGTGATATCCAACTTCTTTCCATTCCAATCCTGTGTCTCTTCATATAGCATGAGATTTGATATCTCAGTGCTTCTAATACAAAACCTGAGACCCTTCCTATAACATGAGATGTGATATCCAACTTCTTTCCATTCCAATCCTGCGTCTCTTCATATAGCATGAGATTTGATATCTCAGTGCTTCTAATACAAAACCTGAGACCCTTCCTATAACATGAGATGTGATATCCAACTCCTTCCGATTCCAATCCTGAGACCCTTCCTATACCATAAGATGAGATATCTCAATGTTTCTAATACCAAACCTGACATCCTTCCTATAGCTTGAGATGTGATATTCAACTCCTTCCCATTCCAATCCTGAGACCCTTCTGATAGAATGAGATTTATTATCTCACTCCTTCAAATACCAAACTTGAGTGCCTTCCTAAAGGATGAGATCTGAGATCTCAGTGCTTCTAATACCAAACCTGAGTCCCTTCCTATAACATGAGATGTGATATCCAACTCCTTCCCATTCCAATCATGAGGCCCTTCCTATAGCATGAGATGTGATATCTCAATGCTTCTACCAAACCTGAGACCCTTCCTATAGCATGAGATGTGATATCCAACTCCTTCCCATTCCAATCCTGAGACCCTTCCTATAGCATGAGATGTGATATCTCAATGCTCTTAATACCAAACCTGCGATCATTCCTACAACATGAGATGTGATATCCAACTCCTTCCCATTCCAATCCTGAGCCCCTTCCATGAGATGTGCTATCTCAATGCTTCTAATACCAAAGTTGGACCGTTCCTATAGCATGAGATGTGATATCCAACTCCTTCCCATTCCAAACCTGCGTCCCTTCATTTAGCATGGGATTTGATATCTCAGTGCTTCTAATACCAAACCTGAGACCCTTCCTATAACATGAGATGTTATATCCAACTGCTTCCGATTCCAATCCTGAGACCCTTCCTATACCATAAGATGAGATATCTCAATGTTTCTAATACCAAACCTGAGACCCTTCCTATTGCAAGAGATGTGATATCCAACTTCTTTCCATTCCAATCCTGCATCTCTTCATATAGCATGAGATTTGATATCTCAGTGCTTCTAATACAAAACCTGAGACCCTTCCTATAACATGAGATGTGATATCCAACTTCTTTCCATTCCAATCCTGCGTCTCTTCATATAGCATGAGATTTGATATCTCAGTGCTTCTAATACAAAACCTGAGACCCTTCCTATAACATGAGATGTGATATCCCACTCCTTCCGATTCCAATCCTGAGACCCTTCCTATACCATGAGATGTGATATCTCAATGTTTCTAATACCAGACCTGAGACCCTTCCTATTGCAAGAGATGTGATATCCAAATCCTTCCCATTCCAAACCTGGGGCCCTCCTATTGCATGAGATGTGATATCCAACTCCTTCCCAATCCAATCCTGAGACCCTTCCGCTAGCATTAGATGTGATATCTCAATGTTTCTAATACCAAACCTGAGACCCTTCCTATTGCAAGAGATGTGATATCCAAATCCTTCCCATTCCAAACCTGAGACCCTTCCTATAGCATGAGATGTGATATCCAACTCCTTTCCATTCCAATCCTGAGACCCTTACTAGAGCATGAGATGTGATATCCCAATGCTTCTACCAAACCTGAGACCCTTCCTATAGCATGAGATGTGATATCTAACTCCTTCCCATTCCAATCCTGAGACCCGTCCTATACCATGAGATGTTATATCTCAATGCTTCTAATACCAAACCTGAGACTGTCCTATAACATGAGATGTGATAATCCAATGCTTCTAATAACAAACCTGAGACCCTTCGTATAACATGAGATGTGATGTCCAAGTCCTTCCCATTCCAATCCTCAGACCCTTCCTATAACATGAGATGTGATATCCAACTCCTTCCCAATCCAATCCTGAGACCCTTCCGATAGCATGAGATATGATATCTCAATGCTTCTAATACCAAACCACAGGCCCGTCCTATAACTTGAGATGTGATATCCAAATCCTTCCCTTTCCAAACCTGAGACCTTTCCTTTAGCATGAGATGTGATATCCAACTCCTTTCCATTCCAATCCTGAGACCCTTCCTATAGCATGAGATGTGATATCCAACTCCTTCCCATTCCAATCCTGAGACCCTTCCTATAGCATGAGATGTGATATCTCAATGCTTCTACCAAACCTGAGACCCTTCCTATAGCATGAGATGTGATATCCAACTCCTTCCCATTCCAATCCTGAGACCCTTCCTATAGCATGAGATGTGATATCTCAATGCTCATAATACCAAACCTGCGATCATTCCAATAACATGAGATGTGATATCCAACTCCTTCCCATTCCAATCCTGAGCCCCTTCCATGAGATGTGCTATCTCAATGCTTCTAATACCAAAGTTGGACCGTTCCTATAGCATGAGATGTGATATCCAACTCCTTCCCATTCCAATCCTGCATCCCTTCATTTAGCATGGGATTTGATATCTCAGTGCTTCTAATACCAAACCTGAGACCCTTCCTATAACATGAGATGTTATATCGAACTGCTTCCGATTCCAATCCTGAGACCCTTCCTATACCATAAGATGAGATATCTCAATGTTTCTAATACCAAACCTGAGACCCTTCCTATTGCAAGAGATGTGATATCCAACTTCTTTCCATTCCAATCCTGTGTCTCTTCATATAGCATGAGATTTGATATCTCAGTGCTTCTAATACAAAACCTGAGACCCTTCCTATAACATGAGATGTGATATCCAACTTCTTTCCATTCCAATCCTGCGTCTCTTCATATAGCATGAGATTTGATATCTCAGTGCTTCTAATACAAAACCTGAGACCCTTCCTATAACATGAGATGTGATATCCAACTCCTTCCGATTCCAATCCTGAGACCCTTCCTATACCATAAGATGAGATATCTCAATGTTTCTAATACCAAACCTGAGATCCTTCCTATAGCTTGAGATGTGATATTCAACTCCTTCCCATTCCAATCCTGAGACCCTTCTGATAGAATGAGATTTATTATCTCACTCCTTCAAATACCAAACTTGAGTGCCTTCCTAAAGGATGAGATCTGATATCTCAGTGCTTCTAATACCAAACCTGAGTCCCTTCCTATAACATGAGATGTGATATCCAACTCCTTCCCATTCCAATCATGAGGCCCTTCCTATAGCATGAGATGTGATATCTCAATGCTTCTACCAAACCTGAGACCCTTCCTATAGCATGAGATGTGATATCCAACTCCTTCCCATTCCAATCCTGAGACCCTTCCTATAGCATGAGATGTGATATCTCAATGCTCTTAATACCAAACCTGCGATCATTCCTACAACATGAGATGTGATATCCAACTCCTTCCCATTCCAATCCTGAGCCCCTTCCATGAGATGTGCTATCTCAATGCTTCTAATACCAAAGTTGGACCGTTCCTATAGCATGAGATGTGATATCCAACTCCTTCCCATTCCAATCCTGCGTCCCTTCATTTAGCATGGGATTTGATATCTCAGTGCTTCTAATACCAAACCTGAGACCCTTCCTATAACATGAGATGTTATATCCAACTGCTTCCGATTCCAATCCTGAGACCCTTCCTATACCATAAGATGAGATATCTCAATGTTTCTAATACCAAACCTGAGACCCTTCCTATTGCAAGAGATGTGATATCCAACTTCTTTCCATTCCAATCCTGCATCTCTTCTTATAGCATGAGATTTGATATCTCAGTGCTTCTAATACAAAACCTGAGACCCTTCCTATAACATGAGATGTGATATCCAACTTCTTTCCATTCCAATCCTGCGTCTCTTCATATAGCATGAGATTTGATATCTCAGTGCTTCTAATACAAAACCTGAGACCCTTCCGATAACATGAGATGTGATATCCAACTCCTTCCGATTCCAATCCTGAGACCCTTCCTATACCATGAGATGTGATATCTCAATGTTTCTAATACCAGACCTGAGACCCTTCCTATTGCAAGAGATGTGATATCCAAATCCTTCCCATTCCAAACCTGAGACCCTCCTATTGCATGAGATGTGATATCCAACTCCTTCCCAATCCAATCCTGAGACCCTTCCGCTAGCATTAGATGTGATATCTCAATGTTTCTAATACCAAACCTGAGACTCTTCCTATTGCAAGAGATGTGATATCCAAATCCTTCCCATTCCAAACCTGAGACCTTTCCTATAGCATGAGATGTGATATCCAACTCCTTTCCATTCCAATCCTGAGACCCTTACTAGAGCATGAGATGTGATATCCCAATGCTTCTACCAAACCTGAGACCCTTCCTATAGCATGAGATGTGATATCTAACTCCTTCCCATTCCAATCCTGAGACCCGTCCTATACCATGAGATGTTATATCTCAATGCTTCTAATACCAAACCTGAGACTGTCCTATAACATGAGATGTGATAATCCAATGCTTCTAATAACAAACCTGAGACCCTTCCTATAACATGAGATGTGATGTCCAAGTCCTTCCCATTCCAATCCTCAGACCCTTCCTATAACATGAGATGTGATATCCAACTCCTTCCCAATCCAATCCTGAGACCCTTCTGATAGCATGAGATATGATATCTCAATGCTTCTAATACCAAACCACAGACCCGTCCTATAACTTGAGATGTGATATCCAAATCCTTCCCCTTCCAAACCTGAGACCTTTCCTTTAGCATGAGATGTGATATCCAACTCCTTTCCATTCCAATCCTGAGACCCTTCCTATAGCATGAGATGTGATATCCCAATGCTTCTACCAAACCTGAGACCCTTCCTATAGCATGAGATGTGATATCTAACTCCTTCCCATTCCAATCCTGAGACCCGTCCTATACCATGAGATGTTATATCTCAATGCTTCTAATACCAAACCTGAGACTGTCCTATAACATGAGATGTGATATCTCAATGCTTCTAATAACAAACCTGAGAGCCTTCCTATAACATGAGATGTGATGTCCAAGTCCTTCCCATTCCAATCCTCAGACCCTTCCTATAACATGAAATGTGATATCCAACTCCTTCCCAATCCAATCCTGAGACCCTTCCGATAGCATGAGATATGATATCTCAATGCTTCTAATACCAAACCACAGACCCGTCCTATAACTTGAGATGTGATATCCAAATCCTTCTCCTTCCAAACCTGAGACCTTCCCTTTAGCATGAGATGTGATATCCAACTCCTTCCCATTCCAATCATGAGACCCTTCCTATAGCATGAGATGTGATATCCCAATGCTTCTACCAAACCTGGGACCCTTCCTATAGCATGAAATGTGATATCCAACTCCTTCCCATCTAATCCTGAGACCCTTCCTATAGCATGAGATGTGATATCTAAATGCTATTAATACCAAACCTGAGACCCTCCCTATAGCATGAGATGTGATATCCAACTCCTTCCCATTCCAATCCTGAGACCCTTTCGATAGCCTGAGAAGTGATATCCAAATCCTTCCCATTCCAATCATGAGGCCCTTCCTATAGCATGAGATGTGATATCTCAATGCTTCTACCAAACCTGAGACCCTTCCTATAGGATGAGATGTGATATCCAACTCCTTGCCATTCCAATCCTGAGACCCTTCCTATAGCATGAGATGATATCCAACTCCTTCCCATTCCAATCCTGAGACCCTTCCTATAGCATGAGATGTGATATCTCAATGCTTCTACCAAACCTGAGATCCTTCCTATAGCATGAGATGTGATATTCAACTCCTTCCCATTCCAATCCTGAAACCCTTCCGAATGGGTGAAATTTATTATCTCACTCCTTCAAATACCAAACTTGAGTCCCTTCCTAAAGGATGAGATCTGATATCTCAGTGCTTCTAATACCAAACCTGAGTCCCTTCCTATAACATGAGATGTGATATCCAACTCCTTCCCATTCCAATCATGAGGCCCTTCCTATAGCATGAGATGTGATATCTCAATGCTTCTACCAAACCTGAGACCCTTCCTGTAGCATGAGATGTGATATCCAACTCCTTCCCATTCCAATCCTGAGACCCTTCCTATAGCATGAGATGTGATATCTCAATGCTCATAATACCAAACCTGCGATCATTCCAGTAACATGAGATGTGTTATCCAACTCCTTCCCATTCCAATCCTGCGTCCCTTCATTTTGCATGGGATTTGATATCTCAGTGCTTCTAATACCAAACCTGAGACCCTTCCTATAACATGAGATGTTATATCCAACTGCTTCCGATTCCAATCCTGAGACCCTTCCTATACCATAAGATGAGATATCTCAATGTTTCTAATACCAAACCTGAGACCCTTCCTATTGCAAGAGATGTGATATCCAACTTCTTTCCATTCCAATCCTGTGTCTCTTCATATAGCATGAGATTTGATATCTCAGTGCTTCTAATACAAAACCTGAGACCCTTCCTATAACATGAGATGTGATATCCAACTTCTTTCCATTCCAATCCTGCGTCTCTTCATATAGCATGAGATTTGATATCTCAGTGCTTCTAATACAAAACCTGAGACCCTTCCTATAACATGAGATGTGATATCCAACTCCTTCCGATTCCAATCCTGAGACCCTTCCTATACCATAAGATGAGATATCTCAATGTTTCTAATACCAAACCTGAGATCCTTCCTATAGCTTGAGATGTGATATTCAACTCCTTCCCATTCCAATCCTGAGACCCTTCTGATAGAATGAGATTTATTATCTCACTCCTTCAAGTACCAAACTTGAGTGCCTTCCTAAAGGATGAGATCTGATATCTCAGTGCTTCTAATACCAAACCTGAGTCCCTTCCTATAACATGAGATGTGATATCCAACTCCTTCCCATTCCAATCATGAGGCCCTTCCTATAGCATGAGATGTGATATCTCAATGCTCTTAATACCAAACCTGCGATCATTCCTACAACATGAGATGTGATATCCAACTCCTTCCCATTCCAATCCTGAGCCCCTTCCATGAGATGTGCTATCTCAATGATTCTAATACCAAAGTTGGACCGTTCCTATAGCATGAGATGTGATATCCAACTCCTTCCCATTCCAATCCTGCGTCCCTTCATTTAGCATGGGATTTGATATCTCAGTGCTTCTAATACCAAACCTGAGACCCTTCCTATAACATGAGATGTTATATCCAACTGCTTCCGATTCCAATCCTGAGACCCTTCCTATACCATAAGATGAGATATCTCAATGTTTCTAATACCAAACCTGAGACCCTTCCTAGTGCAAGAGATGTGATATCCAACTTCTTTCCATTCCAATCCTGCATCTCTTCATATAGCATGAGATTTGATATCTCAGTGCTTCTAATACAAAACCTGAGACCCTTCCTATAACATGAGATGTGATATCCAACTTCTTTCCATTCCAATCCTGCGTCTCTTCATATAGCATGAGATTTGATATCTCAGTGCTTCTAATACAAAACCTGAGACCCTTCCTATAACATGAGATGTGATATCCAACTCCTTCGGTTCCAATCCTGAGACCCTTCTTATATACCATGAGATGTGATATCTCAATGTTTCTAATACCAGACCTGAGACCCTTCCTATTGCAAGAGATGTGATATCCAAAACCTTCCCATTCCAAACCTGAGACCCTCCTATTGCATGAGATGTGATATCCAACTCCTTCCCAATCCAATCCTGAGACCCTTCCGCTAGCATTAGATGTGATATCTCAATGTTTCTAATACCAAACTTGAGACCCTTCCCATTGCAAGAGATGTGATATCCAAATCCTTCCCATTCCAAACCTGAGACCCTTCCTATAGCATGAGATGTGATATCCAACTCCTTTCCATTCCAATCCTGAGACCCTTCCTAGAGCATGAGATGTGATATCCCAATGCTTCTACCAAACCTGAGACCCTTCCTATAGCATGAGATGTGATATCTAACTCCTTCCCATTCCAATCCTGAGACCCGTCCTATACCATGAGATGTTATATCTCAATGCTTCTAATACCAAACCTGAGACTGCCCTATAACATGAGATGTGATAATCCAATGCTTCTAATAACAAACCTGAGACCCTTCCTATAACATGAGATGTGATTGTTTGTTTGTTTGTTTATTATTTATAGCGCGCGCCAGACCCGAAGGTAACCGGGCGCGTTGTTCAAGGATACTTTAAACTTTACAGGTTACGCATGTTTACAAGTAGTGGTTATACATGGTAGAAATTACATAATGCAGGACAGTAAGGAGAATATACATTGTGCATAATATATACATGTAACATAGTATATACAGGAAATATGCAGTAGGAAGATAGAGAGTATATAATTATGTACATAGTACGTCTGTAGAACAGTGGTTATGTTGGTGTAGGGCAGGACTATCGGTCATTTTCTTTGATCCAATTGATACAGTTAGATCTGAAGAGAGCGTAGGATTGGGGAGATCTCAAGCCGGACGGGAGGGAGTTCCAAAGCTGGGCAGCTTTGACCGGGAAGCTGTTTCCTCCGGCCGTACTTAGTTTAAATGGGGGTATCACTAACTGGTTGGAGTATGCTTCTCTGGTGGGTCTAGTGGAGATTTTTCTGTTGAATCTAGCAGCTAGGTATTTGGGTGCTAGATGGTTGATACTTTTGAAAGTTAGAGAAGCTGTCTTGAGTTTGATTTTGTCCGCTGTGGAGAGCCAGTTGGATTGTCTTCTAGCCTCTGAAATATGCTCCCTTCTTGGAATTCCTAAGGCAGCTCTAAGAGCATTGTTCTGTAGTGTTTGAATCTTTTGCAACGTATGTTTATTGGCCCCTATATATAGTGCGTTGCAGTAGTCCAATTTCGACAGCACTAATGCTCGAGCAAGGGTTAGGCAGTTGGCAGTGGATAGGTATGGTTTTGCGGCTCTAATCAGCTTGCAGGTATATGCGGTGCTGGATGCCATTGCGCTCACCTGTTTAGTTAGGGAGAGGTGGGAATCAAGGTAAAACCCTAATGTTTTTACCTCTTTTGCTACCTTGATAGTGTTACCGTCTATGACGAAGGAGGAGTATTCTTCTTTTAATCTTTTGATGTTTTGTGTGTTCCCCAGTATGATGAGTTCCGTTTTGTCATCATTCAGGCATAGCCCGTGGGTGGCCATCCATGCCTGAATGATGAGATAGATCTTATTCACCAAGGCCAGATCTTGTTCATAATCCCCTGAAAGTGGTATGAGAATCTGAGTGTCATCCGCATAGTTAGTGTAGGTGACACCCAGATTATCTAGATCATCGAACAAGGGCTTCGTGAAGATGTTGTACATAGTGGGGGAGACACAAGAACCTTGTGGGACTCCACATGTGATGGATACAGGGTCAGCAGCAGCAGAAGTAGAGAAGACTCTCATGGTTCTACCGGTTAGGAATGATTTGATCCATGCGATAGCATGTGTGGAGAAGTGGGCAGCTGTTTCTAGGTGGGTGCAAAGCACATCATGATCCACCAGGTCGAAGGCTGCAGAGAGGTCCAGTAAGAGGAGTAGGGCCATCTTTCCGGAGTCTCTCAGCTCATCGACCTGAGTTTTAAGATCGATGAGCGCGGTTTCGGTTCCATGCTGAGGTCTGAAACCTGATTGTCTTGTGCCTAGAAGGTGGTGCAGCTCCAGATGTTTTTGGATCTGCAGGTAGGCTACCCTGTCTAGGATTTTTAATAGGAAGGGTACCGTTGTGATAGGCCTGTAGTTAGTCGGGATGGATGGGTCCAATGTTTGTTTTTTTAGGAGGGGGAGGACCCAAGATTGCTTGAGGTTATCAGGTATAGTGCCTGAAGCAAGGGAGGCATTAATAAGCTTAGAAATGAATGGGGAGAGGTCTCTGGCCGCGTCTTTTATTAGTTGGGCTGGGCATAGGTCGCCTCAGCAATTGGATGGCTTGAGTGAAAGTATTATCTTTTCGGTTTCAGGTATAGTTACTTTCGAGAAGTTAAATTTATGGTCTGGTTTAGTGCTGGTTGGTGGTTTGCCTCTTAGGTTAGTTAAGGGTGGAATATTCTGTTTCTTTACCTCAATTTTTGTTTGGAGTGTGGCAATTTTGTCATTTAGTGCTTTTTGGATGTTCGAGCACCATATTTTATTTTTGTCACAGTTATCCTGGACAGGAATGGGGTTTTCTAGTTCCTTTAGTATAAGGAATAGTTCTTTAGTTCCAGATTTGGTCTGCAGTATTCTGTTGTTGAAGTTCTCTCTTTTTGCTTTCTTTATTTCATTTTTGTAAATCTTAGAGGCATTGATGAGTGCAATTTTATTTGTCTCTGTTGGGGTTAGTCGCCAGGCAGATTTGCATGTCCAAGTCCTTCCCATTCCAATCCTCAGACCCTTCCTATAACATGAGATGTGATATCCAACTCCTTCCCAATCCAATCCTGAGACCCTTCCGATAGCATGAGATATGATATCTCAATGCTTCTAATACCAAACCACAGACCCGTCCTATAACTTGAGATGTGATATCCAAATCCTTCCCCTTCCAAACCTGAGACCTTTCCTTTAGCATGAGATGTGATATCCAACTCCTTCCCATTCCAATCATGAGACCCTTCCTATAGCATGAGATGTGATATCCCAATGCTTCTACCAAACCTGAGACCCTTCCTATAGCATGAGATGTGATATCCAACTCCTTTCCATTCCAATCCTGAGACCCTTCCTATAGCATGAGATGTGATATCCCAATGCTTCTACCAAACCTGAGACCCTTCCTATAGCATGAGATGTGATATCTAACTCCTTCCCATTCCAATCCTGAGACCCGTCCTATACCATGAGATGTTATATCTCAATGCTTCTAATACCAAACCTGAGACTGTCCTATAACATGAGTTGTGATATCTCAATGCTTCTAATAACAAACCTGAGAGCCTTCCTATAACATGAGATGTGATGTCCAAGTCCTTCCCATTCCAATCCTCAGACCCTTCCTATAAAATGAGATGTGATATCCAACCCCTTCCCAATCCAATCCTGAGACCCTTCCGATAGCATGAGATATGATATCTCAATGCTTCTAATACCAAACCACAGACCCGTTCTATAACTTGAGATGTGATATCCAAATCCTTCCCCTTCCAAACCTGAGACCTTTCCATTAGCATGAGATGTGATATCCAACTCCTTCCCATTCCAATCATGAGACCCTTCCTATAGCATGAGATGTGATATCCCAATGCTTCTACCAAACCTGAGACCCTTCCTATAGCATGAAATGTGATATCCAACTCCTTCCCATCTAATCCTGAGACCCTTCCTATACCATGAGATGTGATATCTAAATGCTATTAATACCAAACCTGAGACCCTTCCTGTAGCATGAGATGTGATATCCAACTCCTTCCCATTCCAATCCTGAGACCCTTCCGATAGCCTGAGAAGTGATATCCAAATCCTTCCCATTCCAATCATGAGGCCCTTCCTATAGCATGAGATGTGATATCTCAATGCTTCTACCAAACCTGAGACCCTTCCTATAGGATGAGATGTGATATCCAACTCCTTGCCATTCCAATCCTGAGACCCTTCCTATAGCATGAGATGATATCCAACTCCTTCCCATTCCAATCCTGAGACCCTTCCTATAGCATGAGATGTGATATCTCAATGCTTCTACCAAACCTGAGATCCTTCCTATAGCATGAGATGTGATATTCAACTCCTTCCCATTCCAATCCTGAAACCCTTCCGATAGGATGAAATTTATTATCTCACTCCTTCAAATACCAAACTTGAGTCCCTTCCTAAAGGATGAGATCTGATATCTCAGTGCTTCTAATACCAAACCTGAGTCCCTTCCTATAACATGAGATGTGATATCCAACTCCTTCCCATTCCAATCATGAGGCCCTTCCTATAGCATGAGATGTGATATCTCAATGCTTCTACCAAACCTGAGACCCTTCCTATAGCATGAGATGTGATATCCAACTCCTTCCCATTCCAATCCTGAGACCCTTCCTATAGCATGAGATGTGATATCTCAATGCTCATAATACCAAACCTGCGATCATTCCAATAACATGAGATGTGATATCCAACTCCTTCCCATTCCAATCCTGAGCCCCTTCCATGAGATGTGCTATCTCAATGCTTCTAATACCAAAGTTGGACCGTTCCTATAGCATGAGATGTGATATCCAACTCCTTCCCATTCCAATCCTGCGTCCCTTCATTTAGCATGGGATTTGATATCTCAGTGCTTCTAATACCAAACCTGAGACCCTTCCTATAACATGAGATGTTATATCCAACTGCTTCCGATTCCAATCCTGAGACCCTTCCTATACCATAAGATGAGATATCTCAATGTTTCTAATACCAAACCTGAGACCCTTCCTATTGCAAGAGATGTGATATCCAACTTCTTTCCATTCCAATCCTGCGTCTCTTCATATAGCATGAGATTTGATATCTCAGTGCTTCTAATACAAAACCTGAGACCCTTCCTATAACATGAGATGTGATATCCAACTCCTTCCGATTCCAACCCTGAGACCCTTCCTATACCATAAGATGAGATATCTCAATGTTTCTAATACCAAACCTGAGATCCTTCCTATAGCTTGAGATGTGATATTCAACTCCTTCCCATTCCAATCCTGAGACCCTTCTGATAGAATGAGATTTATTATCTCACTCCTTCAAATACCAAACTTGAGTGCC
This sequence comes from Ambystoma mexicanum, assembly GCF_040938575.1. Lineage (NCBI taxonomy): Eukaryota > Metazoa > Chordata > Amphibia > Caudata > Ambystomatidae > Ambystoma > Ambystoma mexicanum. The sequence goes on from NC_090936.1 coordinate 349,300,129, forward strand.
TTCCTAAAGGATGAGATCTGATATCTCAGTGCTTCTAATACCAAACCTGAGTCCCTTCCTATAACATGAGATGTGATATCCAACTCCTTCCCATTCCAATCATGAGGCCCTTCCTATAGCATGAGATGTGATATCTCAATGCTTCTATCAAACCTGAGACCCTTCCTATAGCATGAGATGTGATATCCAACTCCTTCCCATTCCAATCCTGAGACCCTTCCTATAGCATGAGATGTGATATCTCAATGCTCTTAATACCAAACCTGCGATCATTCCTACAACATGAGATGTGATATCCAACTCCTTCCCATTCCAATCCTGAGCCCCTTCCATGAGATGTGCTATCTCAATGCTTCTAATACCAAAGTTGGACCGTTCCTATAGCATGAGATGTGATTTCCAACTCCTTCCCATTCCAATCCTGCGTCCCTTCATTTAGCATGGGATTTGATATCTCAGCGCTTCTAATACCAAACCTGAGACCCTTCCTATAACATGAGATGTTATATCCAACTGCTTCCGATTCCAATCCTGAGACCCTTCCTATACCATATGATGAGATATCTCAATGTTTCTAATACCAAACCTGAGACCCTTCCTATTGCAAGAGATGTGATATCCAACTTCTTTCCATTCCAATCCTGCATCTCTTCATATAGCATGAGATTTGATATCTCAGTGCTTCTAATACAAAACCTGAGACCCTTCCTATAACATGAGATGTGATATCCAACTCCTTCCGATTCCAATCCTGAGACCCTTCCTATACCATGAGATGTGATATCTCAATGTTTCTAATACCAGACCTGAGACCCTTCCTATTGCAAGAGATGTGATATCCAAATCCTTCCCATTCCAAACCTGAGACCCTCCTATTGCATGAGATGTGATATCCAACTCCTTCCCAATCCAATCCTGAGACCCTTCCGCTAGCATTAGATGTGATATCTCAATGTTTCTAATACCAAACCTGAGACCCTTCCTATTGCAAGAGATGTGATATCCAAATCCTTCCCATTCCAAACCTGAGACCCTTCCTATAGCATGAGATGTGATATCCAACTCCTTTCCATTCCAATCCTGAGACCCTTCCTAGAGCATGAGATGTGATATCCCAATGCTTCTACCAAACCTGAGACCCTTCCTATAGCATGAGATGTGATATCTAACTCCTTCCCATTCCAATCCTGAGACCCGTCCTATACCATGAGATGTTATATCTCAATGCTTCTAATACCAAACCTGAGATTGTCCTATAACATGAGATGTGATAATCCAATGCTTCTAATAACAAACCTGAGACCCTTCCTATAACATGAGATGTGATGTCCAAGTCCTTCCCATTCCAATACTCAGACCCTTCCTATAACATGAGATGTGATATCCAACTCCTTCCCAATCCAATCCTGAGACCCTTCCGATAGCATGAGATATGATATCTCAATGCTTCTAATACCAAACCTGAGACTGTCCTATAACATGAGATGCGATATCTCAATACTTCTAATAACAAACCTGAGACCCTTCCTATAACATGAGATGTGATATCCAAATCCTTCCCCTTCCAAACCTGAGACCTTTCCTTTAGCATGAGATGTGATATCCAACTCCTTCCCATTCCAATCATGAGACCCTTCCTATAGCATGAGATGTGATATCCCAATGCTTCTACCAAACCTGAGTCCCTTCCTATAGCATGAAATGTGATATCCAACTCCTTCCCATTCAATCCTGAGACCCTTCATTTAGCATGGGATTTGATATCTCAGCGCTTCTAATACCAAACCTGAGACCCTTCCTATAACATGAGATGTTATATCCAACTGCTTCCGATTCCAATCCTGAGACCCTTCCTATACCATATGATGAGATATCTCAATGTTTCTAATACCAAACCTGAGACCCTTCCTATTGCAAGAGATGTGATATCCAACTTCTTTCCATTCCAATCCTGCATCTCTTCATATAGCATGAGATTTGATATCTCAGTGCTTCTAATACAAAACCTGAGACCCTTCCTATAACATGAGATGTGATATCCAACTCCTTCCGATTCCAATCCTGAGACCCTTCCTATACCATGAGATGTGATATCTCAATGTTTCTAATACCAGACCTGAGACCCTTCCTATTGCAAGAGATGTGATATCCAAATCCTTCCCATTCCAAACCTGAGACCCTCCTATTGCATGAGATGTGATATCCAACTCCTTCCCAATCCAATCCTGAGACCCTTCCGCTAGCATTAGATGTGATATCTCAATGTTTCTAATACCAAACCTGAGACCCTTCCTATTGCAAGAGATGTGATATCCAAATCCTTCCCATTCCAAACCTGAGACCCTTCCTATAGCATGAGATGTGATATCCAACTCCTTTCCATTCCAATCCTGAGACCCTTCCTAGAGCATGAGATGTGATATCCCAATGCTTCTACCAAACCTGAGACCCTTCCTATAGCATGAGATGTGATATCTAACTCCTTCCCATTCCAATCCTGAGACCCGTCCTATACCATGAGATGTTATATCTCAATGCTTCTAATACCAAACCTGAGATTGTCCTATAACATGAGATGTGATAATCCAATGCTTCTAATAACAAACCTGAGACCCTTCCTATAACATGAGATGTGATGTCCAAGTCCTTCCCATTCCAATACTCAGACCCTTCCTATAACATGAGATGTGATATCCAACTCCTTCCCAATCCAATCCTGAGACCCTTCCGATAGCATGAGATATGATATCTCAATGCTTCTAATACCAAACCTGAGACTGTCCTATAACATGAGATGCGATATCTCAATACTTCTAATAACAAACCTGAGACCCTTCCTATAACATGAGATGTGATATCCAAATCCTTCCCCTTCCAAACCTGAGACCTTTCCTTTAGCATGAGATGTGATATCCAACTCCTTCCCATTCCAATCATGAGACCCTTCCTATAGCATGAGATGTGATATCTCAATGCTTCTACCAAACCTGAGACCCTTCCTATAGGATGAGATGTGATATCCAACTCCTTGCCATTCCAATCCTGAGACCCTTCCTATAGCATGAGATGATATCCAACTCCTTCCCATTCCAATCCTGAGACCCTTCCTATAGCATGAGATGTGATATCTCAATGCTTCTACCAAACCTGAGATCCTTCCTATAGCATGAGATGTGATATTCAACTCCTTCCCATTCCAATCCTGAAACCCTTCCGATAGGATGAAATTTATTATCTCACTCCTTCAAATACCAAACTTGAGTCCCTTCCTAAAGGATGAGATCTGATATCTCAGTGCTTCTAATACCAAACCTGAGTCCCTTCCTATAACATGAGATGTGATATCCAACTCCTTCCCATTCCAATCATGAGGCCCTTCCTATAGCATGAGATGTGATATCTCAATGCTTCTACCAAACCTGAGACCCTTCCTATAGCATGAGATGTGATATCCAACTCCTTCCCATTCCAATCCTGAGACCCTTCCTATAGCATGAGATGTGATATCTCAATGCTCATAATACCAAACCTGCGATCATTCCAATAACATGAGATGTGATATCCAACTCCTTCCCATTCCAATCCTGAGCCCCTTCCATGAGATGTGCTATCTCAATGCTTCTAATACCAAAGTTGGACCGTTCCTATAGCATGAGATGTGATATCCAACTCCTTCCCATTCCAATCCTGCGTCCCTTCATTTAGCATGGGATTTGATATCTCAGTGCTTCTAATACCAAACCTGAGACCCTTCCTATAACATGAGATGTTATATCCAACTGCTTCCGATTCCAATCCTGAGACCCTTCCTATACCATAAGATGAGATATCTCAATGTTTCTAATACCAAACCTGAGACCCTTCCTATTGCAAGAGATGTGATATCCAACTTCTTTCCATTCCAATCCTGCGTCTCTTCATATAGCATGAGATTTGATATCTCAGTGCTTCTAATACAAAACCTGAGACCCTTCCTATAACATGAGATGTGATATCCAACTCCTTCCGATTCCAACCCTGAGACCCTTCCTATACCATAAGATGAGATATCTCAATGTTTCTAATACCAAACCTGAGATCCTTCCTATAGCTTGAGATGTGATATTCAACTCCTTCCCATTCCAATCCTGAGACCCTTCTGATAGAATGAGATTTATTATCTCACTCCTTCAAATACCAAACTTGAGTGCCTTCCTAAAGGATGAGATCTGATATCTCAGTGCTTCTAATACCAAACCTGAGTCCCTTCCTATAACATGAGATGTGATATCCAACTCCTTCCCATTCCAATCATGAGGCCCTTCCTATAGCATGAGATGTGATATCTCAATGCTTCTATCAAACCTGAGACCCTTCCTATAGCATGAGATGTGATATCCAACTCCTTCCCATTCCAATCCTGAGACCCTTCCTATAGCATGAGATGTGATATCTCAATGCTCTTAATACCAAACCTGCGATCATTCCTACAACATGAGATGTGATATCCAACTCCTTCCCATTCCAATCCTGAGCCCCTTCCATGAGATGTGCTATCTCAATGCTTCTAATACCAAAGTTGGACCGTTCCTATAGCATGAGATGTGATTTCCAACTCCTTCCCATTCCAATCCTGCGTCCCTTCATTTAGCATGGGATTTGATATCTCAGCGCTTCTAATACCAAACCTGAGACCCTTCCTATAACATGAGATGTTATATCCAACTGCTTCCGATTCCAATCCTGAGACCCTTCCTATACCATATGATGAGATATCTCAATGTTTCTAATACCAAACCTGAGACCCTTCCTATTGCAAGAGATGTGATATCCAACTTCTTTCCATTCCAATCCTGCATCTCTTCATATAGCATGAGATTTGATATCTCAGTGCTTCTAATACAAAACCTGAGACCCTTCCTATAACATGAGATGTGATATCCAACTCCTTCCGATTCCAATCCTGAGACCCTTCCTATACCATGAGATGTGATATCTCAATGTTTCTAATACCAGACCTGAGACCCTTCCTATTGCAAGAGATGTGATATCCAAATCCTTCCCATTCCAAACCTGAGACCCTCCTATTGCATGAGATGTGATATCCAACTCCTTCCCAATCCAATCCTGAGACCCTTCCGCTAGCATTAGATGTGATATCTCAATGTTTCTAATACCAAACCTGAGACCCTTCCTATTGCAAGAGATGTGATATCCAAATCCTTCCCATTCCAAACCTGAGACCCTTCCTATAGCATGAGATGTGATATCCAACTCCTTTCCATTCCAATCCTGAGACCCTTCCTAGAGCATGAGATGTGATATCCCAATGCTTCTACCAAACCTGAGACCCTTCCTATAGCATGAGATGTGATATCTAACTCCTTCCCATTCCAATCCTGAGACCCGTCCTATACCATGAGATGTTATATCTCAATGCTTCTAATACCAAACCTGAGATTGTCCTATAACATGAGATGTGATAATCCAATGCTTCTAATAACAAACCTGAGACCCTTCCTATAACATGAGATGTGATGTCCAAGTCCTTCCCATTCCAATACTCAGACCCTTCCTATAACATGAGATGTGATATCCAACTCCTTCCCAATCCAATCCTGAGACCCTTCCGATAGCATGAGATATGATATCTCAATGCTTCTAATACCAAACCTGAGACTGTCCTATAACATGAGATGCGATATCTCAATACGTCTAATAACAAACCTGAGACCCTTCCTATAACATGAGATGTGATATCCAAATCCTTCCCCTTCCAAACCTGAGACCTTTCCTTTAGCATGAGATGTGATATCCAACTCCTTCCCATTCCAATCATGAGACCCTTCCTATAGCATGAGATGTGATATCCCAATGCTTCTACCAAACCTGAGTCCCTTCCTATAGCATGAAATGTGATATCCAACTCCTTCCCATTCAATCCTGAGACCCTTCATTTAGCATGGGATTTGATATCTCAGCGCTTCTAATACCAAACCTGAGACCCTTCCTATAACATGAGATGTTATATCCAACTGCTTCCGATTCCAATCCTGAGACCCTTCCTATACCATATGATGAGATATCTCAATGTTTCTAATACCAAACCTGAGACCCTTCCTATTGCAAGAGATGTGATATCCAACTTCTTTCCATTCCAATCCTGCATCTCTTCATATAGCATGAGATTTGATATCTCAGTGCTTCTAATACAAAACCTGAGACCCTTCCTATAACATGAGATGTGATATCCAACTCCTTCCGATTCCAATCCTGAGACCCTTCCTATACCATGAGATGTGATATCTCAATGTTTCTAATACCAGACCTGAGACCCTTCCTATTGCAAGAGATGTGATATCCAAATCCTTCCCATTCCAAACCTGAGACCCTCCTATTGCATGAGATGTGATATCCAACTCCTTCCCAATCCAATCCTGAGACCCTTCCGCTAGCATTAGATGTGATATCTCAATGTTTCTAATACCAAACCTGAGACCCTTCCTATTGCAAGAGATGTGATATCCAAATCCTTCCCATTCCAAACCTGAGACCCTTCCTATAGCATGAGATGTGATATCCAACTCCTTTCCATTCCAATCCTGAGACCCTTCCTAGAGCATGAGATGTGATATCCCAATGCTTCTACCAAACCTGAGACCCTTCCTATAGCATGAGATGTGATATCTAACTCCTTCCCATTCCAATCCTGAGACCCGTCCTATACCATGAGATGTTATATCTCAATGCTTCTAATACCAAACCTGAGATTGTCCTATAACATGAGATGTGATAATCCAATGCTTCTAATAACAAACCTGAGACCCTTCCTATAACATGAGATGTGATGTCCAAGTCCTTCCCATTCCAATACTCAGACCCTTCCTATAACATGAGATGTGATATCCAACTCCTTCCCAATCCAATCCTGAGACCCTTCCGATAGCATGAGATATGATATCTCAATGCTTCTAATACCAAACCTGAGACTGTCCTATAACATGAGATGCGATATCTCAATACTTCTAATAACAAACCTGAGACCCTTCCTATAACATGAGATGTGATATCCAAATCCTTCCCCTTCCAAACCTGAGACCTTTCCTTTAGCATGAGATGTGATATCCAACTCCTTCCCATTCCAATCATGAGACCCTTCCTATAGCATGAGATGTGATATCCCAATGCTTCTACCAAACCTGAGTCCCTTCCTATAGCATGAGATGTGATATATAAATGCTATTAATACCAAACCTGAGACCCTCCCTATAGCATGAGATGTGATATCCAACTCCTTCCCATTCCAATCCTGAGACCCTTCTGATAGCCTGAGATGTGATATCCAACTCCTTCCCATTCCAATCATGAGGACTTTCCTATAGCATGAGATGTGATATCTCAATGCTTCTACCAAACCTGAGACCCTTCCTATAGGATGAGATGTGATAGCCAACTCCTTGCCATTCCAATCCTGCGACCCTTCCTATAGCATGAGATGATATCCAACTCCTTCCCATTCCAATCCTGAGACCCTTCCTATGCCATGAGATGTGATATCACAATGCTTCTAATACCAAACCTGAGACTGTCCTATAACACGAGATGTGATATCTCAATGCTTCTAATAACAAACCTGAGACCCTTCCTATAACATGATATGTGATATCCAAATCCTTCCCATTCCAATCCCGAGACCCTTCCTATAGCATGAGATGTGATATCCAACTCCTTCCCATTCCAATCCTGAGCCCCTTCCATGAGATGTGCTATCTCAATGCTTCTAATACCAAAGTTGGACCGTTCCTATAGCATGAGATGTGATATCCAACTCCTTCCCATTCCAATCCTGCGTCCCTTCATTTAGCATGGGATTTGATATCTCAGTGCTTCTAATACCAAACCTGAGACCCTTCCTATAACATGAGATGTTATATCCAACTGCTTCCGATTCCAATCCTGAGACCCTTCCTATACCATAAGATGAGATATCTCAATGTTTCTAATACCAAACCTGAGACCCTTCCTATTGCAAGAGATGTGATATCCAACTTCTTTCCATTCCAATCCTGCGTCTCTTCATATAGCATGAGATTTGATATCTCAGTGCTTCTAATACAAAACCTGAGACCCTTCCTATAACATGAGATGTGATATCCAACTCCTTCCGATTCCAACCCTGAGACCCTTCCTATACCATAAGATGAGATATCTCAATGTTTCTAATACCAAACCTGAGATCCTTCCTATAGCTTGAGATGTGATATTCAACTCCTTCCTATTCCAATCCTGAGACCCTTCTGATAGAATGAGATTTATTATCTCACTCCTTCAAATACCAAACTTGAGTGCCTTCCTAAAGGATGAGATCTGATATCTCAGTGCTTCTAATACCAAACCTGAGTCCCTTCCTATAACATGAGATGTGATATCCAACTCCTTCCCATTCCAATCATGAGGCCCTTCCTATAGCATGAGATGTGATATCTCAATGCTTCTACCAAACCTGAGACCCTTCCTATAGCATGAGATGTGATATCCAACTCCTTCCCATTCCAATCCTGAGACCCTTCCTATAGCATGAGATGTGATATCTCAATGCTCTTAATACCAAACCTGCGATCATTCCTACAACATGAGATGTGATATCCAACTCCTTCCCATTCCAATCCTGAGCCCCTTCCATGAGATGTGCTATCTCAATGCTTCTAATACCAAAGTTGGACCGTTCCTATAGCATGAGATGTGATTTCCAACTCCTTCCCATTCCAATCCTGCGTCCCTTCATTTAGCATGGGATTTGATATCTCAGCGCTTCTAATACCAAACCTGAGACCCTTCCTATAACATGAGATGTTATATCCAACTGCTTCCGATTCCAATCCTGAGACCCTTCCTATACCATATGATGAGATATCTCAATGTTTCTAATACCAAACCTGAGACCCTTCCTATTGCAAGATATGTGATATCCAACTTCTTTCCATTCCAATCCTGCATCTCTTCATATAGCATGAGATTTGATATCTCAGTGCTTCTAATACAAAACCTGAGACCCTTCCTATAACATGAGATGTGATATCCAACTCCTTCCGATTCCAATCCTGAGACCCTTCCTATACCATGAGATGTGATATCTCAATGTTTCTAATACCAGACCTGAGACCCTTCCTATTGCAAGAGATGTGATATCCAAATCCTTCCCATTCCAAACCTGAGACCCTCCTATTGCATGAGATGTGATATCCAACTCCTTCCCAATCCAATCCTGAGACCCTTCCGCTAGCATTAGATGTGATATCTCAATGTTTCTAATACCAAACCTGAGACCCTTCCTATTGCAAGAGATGTGATATCCAAATCCTTCCCATTCCAAACCTGAGACCCTTCCTATAGCATGAGATGTGATATCCAACTCCTTTCCATTCCAATCCTGAGACCCTTCCTAGAGCATGAGATGTGATATCCCAATGCTTCTACCAAACCTGAGACCCTTCCTATAGCATGAGATGTGATATCTATCTCCTTCCCATTCCAATCCTGAGACCCGTCCTATACCATGAGATGTTATATCTCAATGCTTCTAATACCAAACCTGAGATTGTCCTATAACATGAGATGTGATAATCCAATGCTTCTAATAACAAACCTGAGACCCTTCCTATAACATGAGATGTGATGTCCAAGTCCTTCCCATTCCAATACTCAGACCCTTCCTATAACATGAGATGTGATATCCAACTCCTTCCCAATCCAATCCTGAGACCCTTCCGATAGCATGAGATATGATATCTCAATGCTTCTAATACCAAACCTGAGACTGTCCTATAACATGAGATGCGATATCTCAATACTTCTAATAACAAACCTGAGACCCTTCCTATAACATGAGATGTGATATCCAAATCCTTCCCCTTCCAAACCTGAGACCTTTCCTTTAGCATGAGATGTGATATCCAACTCCTTCCCATTCCAATCATGAGACCCTTCCTATAGCATGAGATGTGATATCCCAATGCTTCTACCAAACCTGAGTCCCTTCCTATAGCATGAAATGTGATATCCAACTCCTTCCCATTCAATCCTGAGACCCTTCCTATAGCATGAGATGTGATATATAAATGCTATTAATACCAAACCTGAGACCCTCCCTATAGCATGAGATGTGATATCCAACTCCTTCCCATTCCAATCCCGAGACCCTTCTGATAGCCTGAGATGTGATATCCAACTCCTTCCCATTCCAAACATGAGGACTTTCCTATAGCATGAGATGTGATATCTCAATGCTTCTACCAAACCTGAGACCCTTCCTATAGGATGAGATGTGATAGCCAACTCCTTGCCATTCCAATCCTGCGACCCTTCCTATAGCATGAGATGATATCCAACTCCTTCCCATTCCAATCCTGAGACCCTTCCTATGCCATGAGATGTGATATCACAATGCTTCTAATACCAAACCTGAGACTGTCCTATAACACGAGATGTGATATCTCAATGCTTCTAATAACAAACCTGAGACCCTTCCTATAACATGATATGTGATATCCAAATCCTTCCCATTCCAATCCCGAGACCCTTCCTATAGCATGAGATGTGATATCCAACTCCTTCCCATTCCAATCCTGAGACCCGTCCTATACCATGAGATATGATATCTCAATGCTTCTAATAACATACCTGAGACCCTTCCCATAACATGAGATGTGATATCCAAATCCTTCCCAATCCAATCCTGAGACCCTTCCTATAACATGAGATGTGATATCCAACTCCTTCCGAATCCAATCTTGAGACCCTTCCGATAGCATGAGATATCATATCTCAATGCTTCTAATACCAAACCACAGACCCGTCCTATAAATTGAGATGTGATATCCAAATCCTTCCCCTTCCAAACCTGAGACCCTTCCTTTAGCATGAGATGTGATATCCAACTCCTTCCCATTCCAATCCTGAGACCCGTCCTATACCATGAGATATATCTCAATGCTTCTAATACCAAACCTGAGACTGTCCTATAACATGAGATGTGATATCTCAATGCTTCTAATAACAAACCTGAGAGCCTTCCTATAACATGAGATGTGAGATGTGATATCCAATTCCTTCCCAATCCAATCCTGAGACCCTTCCGATAGCATGAGATATGATATCTCAATGCTTCTAATACCAAACCACAGACCCGTCCTATAAATTGAGATGTGATATCCAAATCCTTCCCCTTCAAAACCTGAGACCCTTCCTTTAGCATGAGATGTGATATCCAACTCCTTCCCATTCCAATCCTGAGACCCGTCCTATACCATGAGATATATCTCAATGCTTCTAATACTAAACCTGAGACTGTCCTATAACATGAGATGTGATATCTCAATGCTTCTAATAAACCTGAGAGCCTTCCTATAACATGAGATGTGAGATGTGATATCCAATTCCTTCCCAATCCAATCCTGAGACCCTTCCGATAGCATGAGATATGATATCTCAATGCTTCTAATACCAAACCACAGACCCGTCCCATAACTTGAGATGTGATATCCAAATCCTTCCCCTTCCAAACCTGAGACCCTTCCTTTAGCATGAGATGTGATATCCAACTCCTTCCCATTCCAATCCTGAGACCCTTCCTATAGCATGAGATGCAATATCCCAATGCTTCTACCAAACCTGAGAGCCTTCCTATAGCATGAGATGTGATATCTCAATGCTATTAATACCAAAGCTGAGATCCTTCCTATAACATGAGATGTGATATCCAACTCCTTCCCAATCCAATCCTGAGACCCTTCCGATAGCATGAGATGTGATATCTCAATGCTTCTAATATCAAACCTGAGACCCTCCCTATAGCATGAGATGTGATATCCAACTCCTTCCCATTCCAATCCTGAGACCCGTCCTATACTATGAGATGTTATATCTCAATGCTTCTAATACCAAACCTGAGACTGTCCTATAACATGAGATGTGATATCTCAATGCTTCTAATAACAAACCTGAGACCCTTCCTTTAACATGAGATGTGATATCCAAATCCTTCCCATTCCAATCTTGAGACCCTTCCTATAACATGAGATGTGATATCCAACTCCTTCCCAATCCAATCCCGAGACCCTTCCGATAGCATGAGATATGATATCTCAATGCTTCTAATACCAAACCACAGACCCGTCCTATAACTTGAGATGGGATATCCAACTCCATCCCAATCCAAAAATGAGACCCTTCCGATAGCATGAGATGTGATATCTTAATGCTTCTACCAAACCTGAGACCTTCCTAAGGCATGAGATGTGATATCCAAATCCTTCCCATTCCAAACCTGAGACCCTTCCTATAGCATGAGATGTGATATCCAACTTCTTCCCATTCCAATCCTGCGTCTCTTCATATAGCATGAGATTTGATATCTCAGTGCTTCTAATACAAAACCTGAGACCCTTCCTATAACATGAGATGTGATATCCAACTCCTTCCGATTCTAATCTTGATGCCCTTCCAGTGGCATGAGATGTGATATCTCAATGCTTCTACCAAACCTGAGACCCTTCCTATAGCATGAGATGTGATATCCAACTCCTTCCCATTCCAATCCTGAGACCCTTCCGATAGAATGAGATTTATTATCTCACTCCTTCAAATACCAAACTTGAGTCCCTTCCTAAAGGATGAGATCTGATATCTCAGTGCTTCTAATACCAAACCTGAGACCCTTCCTATAGCATGAGATGTGATATCCAACTCCTTCCAATTCCAATTCTAAGACCCTTCATATAGCATGAGATGTGATATCTCAATGCTCTTAATACCAAACCTGCGATCATTCCTATAACATGGAATGTGATATCCAACTCCTTCCCATTCCAATCCTGACCCCTTCCATGAGATGTGCTATCTCAATGCTTCTAATACCGAAGTTGGACCATTCCTATAGCATGATATGTGATATCCAACTCCTTCCCATTCCAATCCTGCGTCCCTTCATTTAGCATGAGATTTGATATCTCAGTGTTTCTAATACCAAACCTGAGACCCTTCCTATAACATGAGATGTTATATCCAACTCCTCCGATTCCAATCCTGAGACCCTTCCTATACCATGAGATGAGATATCTCAATTTTTCTAATGCCAAACCGGAGACCCTTCCTATTGCAAGAGATGTGATATCCAAATCCTTCCCATTCCAAACCTGAGACCCTTCCTATAACATGAGATGTGATATCCAACTTCTTCCGATTCCAATCCTGAGACCCTTCCTATACCATGAGATGTGATATCTCAATGTTTCTAATACCAAACCTGAGACCCTTCCTATTGCAAGAGATGTGATATCCAAATCCTTCCCATTCCAAATCTGGGTCCCTTCCTATTGCATGAGGTGTGATATCCAACTCCTTCCCAATCCAATCCTGAGACCCTTCCGATAGCATTAGATGTGATATCTCAATGCTTCTAATATCAAACCTGAGACCCTCCATATAGCATGAGATGTGATATCCAACTCCTTCCCATTCCAATCCTGAGACCCTTCCGATAGCATGAGATGTGATATCCAATTCCTTCCAATTACAACCTGTGACCCTTCCTATAGCATGAGATGGGATATCCAACTCCTTCCCAATCCAATCCTGAGACCCTTCCGATAGCATGAGATGTGATATCTTAATGCTTCTACCAAATCTGAGACCTTCCTATAGCATGAGATGTGATATCAAACTCCTTCCTATTCCAATCCCGAGACCCTTCCTATAGCATGAGATGTGATATCCCAATGCTTCTTCCAAACCTGAGACCCTTCCTATAGCATGAGATGTGATATCAAACTCTTCCCAACCAATCCTGAGACCCTTCCTATAACATGACATGTGATATCCAACTCCTTCCCAATCCAATCCTGAGACCCTTCCGATAGCATGAGATATGATATCTCAATGCTTCTAATATCAAACCTGAGACTCTCCCTATAGCATGAGATGTGATATCCAACTCCTTCCCATTCCAATCCTGAGACCCTTCCGATAGCATGAGATGTGATATCCAACTCCTTCCAATTCCAACCTGTGACTCTTCCCATAGCATGAGATGTGATATCTCAATGCTTCTAATACCAAACCTGAGACCCTTCCTATAACATGAGATGTGATATCCAACTCCTTCCCAATCCAATCCTGAGACCCTTCTGATAGCATGAGATGTGATATCTCAATGCTTCTAATACCAAACCTGAGACCCTCCCTATAGCGAGATGTGATATCAAAGTCCTTCCCATTCCAATCCTGATACCCTTCCTATAACATGAGATGTGATATCCAACTCCTTCCAATACCAACCTGTGACCCTTCCTATAGCATGAGATGGGATATCCAACTCCTTCCCAATCCAATCATGAGACCCTTCCGATAGCATGAGATGTGATATCTTAATGCTTCCACCAAACCTGAGACCTTCCTAAGGCATGAGATGTGATATCAAACTCCTTCCCATTCCAATCCTGAGACCCGTCCTATACCATGAGATGTTATATCTCAATGCTTCTAATACCAAACCTGAAACTGTCCATGACAGTCTCAGGTTATAACATGAGATGTGATATCTCAATGCTTCTAATAACAAACCTGAGACCCTTCCTATAACGTGAGATGTGATGTCCAAGTCCTTCCCATTCCAATCCTGAGCCCCTTCCTATAACATGAGATGTGATATCCAACTCCTTCCCAATCCAATCCTGAGACCCTTCCGAGAGCATGAGATGTGATATCCCAATGCTTCTACCAAACCTGAGACCTTTCCGATAGCATGAGATGTGATATCCAACTCCTTCCCATTCCAATCATGAGGCCCCTCCCATAGCATGAGATGTGATATCTCAAGGCTTCTACCAAACCTGAGACCCTTCCTATAGCATGAAATGTGATATCCAACTCCTTCCCATCCAATCCTGAGACCCTTCCTATAGCATGAGATGTGATATCTCAAAGCTATTAATACCAAACCTGAGACCCTCCCTATAGCATGAGATGTGATATCCAACTCCTTCCCATTCCAATCCTTTGACCCTTCCCATAGCCTGAGATGTGATATCTCAATGCTTCTACCAAACCTGAGACCCTTCCTATAGCATGAGATATGATATCCAACTCCCTCCCATTCCAATCCTGAGACCCTTCCCATAGTATGAGATGTGATATCTCTTTGCTATTAATACCAAACCTGAGACCCTCCCTATAGCATGAGATGTGATATCTCAATGCTTCTAATACCAAACCACAGATCCGTCCTACAACTTGAGATGTGATATCCAAATCCTTTCCTTCCAAACCTTAGACCTGTCCTTTAGCATGAGATGTGATATCCAACTCCTTCCCATTCCAATCCTGAGACCCTTCCTATAGCATGAAATGTGATATCCCAATGCTTCTAGCAAACCTGAGACATTTCCGATAGCATGAGATGTGATACCAACTCCTTCCCATTCCAATTATGAGGCCCTTCCTATAGAATGAGATGTGATATCTCAATGCTTCTTCCAAATCTGAGACTCTTCCTATAGCATGAAATGTGATATCCAACTTATTCCCATCCAATCCTGAGACCCTTCCTATAGCATGATAAGTGATATCTCAATGCTATTAATACCAAACCTGAGACCCTCCCTATAGCATGAGATGTGATATCCAACCCCTTCGCATTCCAATCATGAGGCCCTTCCTATAGCATGAGATTAGATATCTCAATGCTTCTACCAAACCTGAGACCCTTCCTATAGCATATGTGATATCCACCTTCTTCCCATTTCAATCCTGAAACCCTTCCTATAGCATGAGATGTGATATCTCAATGCTCTTAATACAAAACCTGGGATCCTTCCTATTGCAAGAGATATGATATCCAAATGCTTCCCATTCCAAACCCGAGACCCTTCCTATAGGAGGAGATGTGATATCCAACTCCTTCCCATTCCAATCCTGAGACCCGTCCTATAGCATGAGATGATATCCAACTCCTTCCCATTCCAATCCTGAGACACTTCCTGTAGCATGAGATGTGATATCTCAATGCTTCTACCAAACCTGAGATCCTTCTTATAGCATGAGATGTGATATTCAACTCCTTCCCATTCCAATCCTGAGACCCTTCCGATAGGATGAGGTTTATTATCTCACTCCTTCAAATACCAAACTTGAGTCCCTTCCTAAAGGATGAGATCTGATATCTCAGTGCTTCTAATACCAAACCTGAGTCCCTTCCTATAACATGAGATGTAATATCCAACTCCTTCCCATTCCAATCATGAGGCCCTTCCTATAGCATGAGATGTGATATCTCAATGCTTCTACCAAACCTGAGACCCTTCCTAGAGCATGAGATGTGATATCCAACTCCTTCCCATTCCAATCCCGAGACCCTTCCTATAGCATGAGATGTGATATCTCAATGCTCTTAATACCAAACCTGCGATCATTCCTACAACATGAGATGTGATATCCAACTCCTTCCCATTCCAATCCTGAGCCCCTTCCATGAGATGTGCTATCTCAATGCTTCTAATACCAAAGTTGGACCGTTCCTATAGCATGAGATGTGATATCCAACTCCTTCCCATTCCAATCCTGCGTCCCTTCATTTAGCATGGGATTTGATATCTCAGTGCTTCTAATACCAAACCTGAGACCCTTCCTATAACATGAGATGTTATATCCAACTGCTTCCGATTCCAATCCTGAGACCCTTCCTATACCATAAGATGAGATATCTCAATGTTTCTAATACCAAACCTGAGACCCTTCCTATTGCAAGAGATGTGATATCCAACTTCTTTCCATTCCAATCCTGCATCTCTTCATATAGCATGAGATTTGATATCTCAGTGCTTCTAATACAAAACCTGAGACCCTTCCTATAACATGAGATGTGATATCCAACTTCTTTCCATTCCAATCCTGCGTCTCTTCATATAGCATGAGATTTGATGTCCCAGTGCTTCTAATACAAAACCTGAGACCCTTCCTATAACATGAGATGTGATATCCAACTCCTTCCGATTCCAATCCTGAGACCCTTCCTATACCATGAGATGTGATATCTCAATGTTTCTAATACCAGACCTGAGACCCTTCCTATTGCAAGACATGTGATATCCAAATCCTTCCCATTCCAAACCTGAGACCCTCCTATTGCATGAGATGTGATATCCAACTCCTTCCCAATCCAATCCTGAGACCCTTCCGCTAGCATTAGATGTGATATATCAATGTTTCTAATACCAAACCTGAGACCCTTCCTATTGCAAGAGATGTGATATCCAAATCCTTCCCATTCCAAACCTGAGACCCTTCCTATAGCATGAGATGTGATATCCAACTCCTTTCCATTCCAATCCTGAGACCCTTACTAGAGCATGAGATGTGATATCCCAATGCTTCTACCAAACCCGAGACCCTTCCTATAGCATGAGATGTGATATCTAACTCCTTCCCATTCCAATCCTGAGACCCGTCCTATACCATGAGATGTTATATCTCAATGCTTCTAATACCAAACCTGAGACTGTCCTATAACATGAGATGTGATAATCCAATGCTTCTAATAACAAACCTGAGACCCTTCCTATAACATGAGATGTGATTTCCAAGTCCTTCCCATTCCAATCCTCAGACCCTTACTATAACATGAGATGTGATATCCAACTCCTTCCCAATCCAATCCTGAGACCCTTCCGATAGCATGAGATATGATATCTCAATGCTTCTAATACCAAACCACAGACCCGTCCTATAACTTGAGATGTGATATCCAAATCCTTCCCCTTCCAAACCTGAGACCTTTCCTTTAGCATGAGATGTGATATCCAACTCCTTTCCATTCCAATCCTGAGACCCTTCCTATAGCATGAGATGTGATATCCCAATGCTTCTACCAAACCTGAGACCCTTCCTATAGCATGAGATGTGATATCTAACTCCTTCCCATTCCAATCCTGAGACCCGTCCTATACCATGAGATGTTATATCTCAATGCTCTAATACCAAACCTGAGACTGTCCTATAACATGAGATGTGATATCTCAATGCTTCTAAATACAAACCTGAGAGCCTTCCTATAACATGAAATGTGATGTCCAAGTCCTTCCCATTCCAATCCTCAGACCCTTCCTATAACATGAGATGTGATATCCAACTCCTTCCCAATCCAATCCTGAGACCCTTCCGATAGCATGAGATATGATATCTCAATGCTTCTAATACCAAACCACAGACCCGTCCTATAACTTGAGATGTGATATCCAAATCCTTCCCCTTCCAAACCTGAGACCTTCCCTTTAGCATGAGATGTGATATCCAACTCCTTCCCATTCCAATCATGAGACCCTTCCTATAGCATGAGATGTGATATCCCAATGCTTCTACCAAACCTGAGACCCTTCCTATAGCATGAGATGTGATATCCAACTCCTTCCCATTCCAATCATGAGACCCTTCCTATAGCATGAGATGTGATATCCCAATGCTTCTACCAAACCTGAGACCCTTCCTATAGCATGAAATGTGATATCCAACTCCTTCCCATCTAATCCTGAGACCCTTCCTATAGCATGAGATGTGATAACTAAATGCTATTAATACCAAACCTGAGACCCTCCCTATAGCATGAGATGTGATATCCAACTCCTTCCCATTCCAATCCTGAGACCCTTCCGATAGCCTGAGAAGTGATATCCAAATCCTTCCCATTCCAATCATGAGGCCCTTTCTATAGCATGAGATGTGATATCTCAATGCTTCTACCAAACCTGAGACCCTTCCTATAGGATGAGATGTGATATCCAAATCCTTGCCATTCCAATCCTGAGACCCTTCCTATAGCATGAGATGATATCCAACTCCTTCCCATTCCAATCCTGAGACCCTTCCTATAGCATGAGATGTGATATCTCAATGCTTCTACCAAACCTGAGATCCTTCCTATAGCATGAGATGTGATATTCAACTCCTTCCCATTCCAATCCTGAAACCCTTCCGATAGGATGAAATTTATTATCTCACTCCTTCAAATACCAAACTTGAGTCCCTTCCTAAAGGATGAGATCTGATATCTCACTGCTTCTAATACCAAACCTGAGTCCCTTCCTATAACATGAGATGTGATATCCAACTCCTTCCCATTCCAATCACTAGGCCCTTCCTATAGCATGAGATGTGATATCTCAATGCTTCTACCAAACCTGAGACCCTTCCTATAGCATGAGATGTGATATCCAACTCCTTCCCATTCCAATCCTGAGACCCTTCCTATAGCATGAGATGTGAGATCTCAATGCTCATAATACCAAACCTGCGATCATTCCAATAACATGAGATGTGATATCCAACTCCTTCCCATTCCAATCCTGAGCCCCTTCCATGAGATGTGCTATCTCAATGCTTCTAATACCAAAGTTGGACCGTTCCTATAGCATGAGATGTGATATCCAACTCCTTCCCATTCCAATCCTGCGTCCCTTCATTTAGCATGGGATTTGATATCTCAGTGCTTCTAATACCAAACCTGAGACCCTTCCTATAACATGAGATGTTATATCCAACTGCTTCCGATTCCAATCCTGAGACCCTTCCTATACCATAAGATGAGATATCTCAATGTTTCTAATACCAAACCTGAGACCCTTCCTATTGCAAGAGATGTGATATCCAACTTCTTTCCATTCCAATCCTGTGTCTCTTCATATAGCATGAGATTTGATATCTCAGTGCTTCTAATACAAAACCTGAGACCCTTCCTATAACATGAGATGTGATATCCAACTTCTTTCCATTCCAATCCTGCGTCTCTTCATATAGCATGAGATTTGATATCTCAGTGCTTCTAATACAAAACCTGAGACCCTTCCTATAACATGAGATGTGATATCCAACTCCTTCCCAATCCAATCCTGAGACCCTTCCGATAGCATGAGATATGATATCTCAATGCTTCTAATACCAAACCACAGACCCGTCCTATAACTTGAGATGTGATATCCAAATCCTTCCCCTTCCAAACCTGAGACCTTTCCTTTAGCATGAGATGTGATATCCAACTCCTTTCCATTCCAATCCTGAGACCCTTCCTATAGCATGAGATGTGATATCCCAATGCTTCTACCAAACCTGAGACCCTTCCTATTGCAGGAGATGTGATATCTAACTCCTTCCCATTCCAATCCTGAGACCCGTCCTATACCATGAGATGTTATATCTCAATGCTTCTAATACCAAACCTGAGACTGTCCTATAACATGAGATGTGATATATCAATGCTTCTAAATACAAACCTGAGAGCCTTCCTATAACATGAAATGTGATGTCCAAGTCCTTCCCATTCCAATCCTCAGACCCTTCCTATAACATGAGATGTGATATCCAACTCCTTCCCAATCCAATCCTGAGACCCTTCCGATAGCATGAGATATGATATCTCAATGCTTCTAATACCAAACCACAGACCGGTCCTATAACTTGAGATGTGATATCCAAATCCTTCCCCTTCCAAACCTGAGACCTTCCCTTTAGCATGAGATGTGATATCCAACTCCTTCCCATTCCAATCATGAGACCCTTCCTATAGCATGAGATGTGATATCCCAATGCTTCTACCAAACCTGAGACCCTTCCTATAGCATGAAATGTGATATCCAACTCCTTCCCATCTAATCCTGAGACCCTTCCTATAGCATGAGATGTGATAACTAAATGCTATTAATACCAAACCTGAGACCCTCCCTATAGCATGAGATGTGATATCCAACTCCTTCCCATTCCAATCCTGAGACCCTTCCGATAGCCTGAGAAGTGATATCCAAATCCTTCCCATTCCAATCATGAGGCCCTTTCTATAGCATGAGATGTGATATCTCAATGCTTCTACCAAACCTGAGACCCTTCCTATAGGATGAGATGTGATATCCAAATCCTTGCCATTCCAATCCTGAGACCCTTCCTATAGCATGAGATGATATCCAACTCCTTCCCATTCCAATCCTGAGACCCTTCCTATAGCATGAGATGTGATATCTCAATGCTTCTACCAAACCTGAGATCCTTCCTATAGCATGAGATGTGATATTCAACTCCTTCCCATTCCAATCCTGAAACCCTTCCGATAGGATGAAATTTATTATCTCACTCCTTCAAATACCAAACTTGAGTCCCTTCCTAAAGGATGAGATCTGATATCTCACTGCTTCTAATACCAAACCTGAGTCCCTTCCTATAACATGAGATGTGATATCCAACTCCTTCCCATTCCAATCACTAGGCCCTTCCTATAGCATGAGATGTGATATCTCAATGCTTCTACCAAACCTGAGACCCTTCCTATAGCATGAGATGTGATATCCAACTCCTTCCCATTCCAATCCTGAGACCCTTCCTATAGCATGAGATGTGAGATCTCAATGCTCATAATACCAAACCTGCGATCATTCCAATAACATGAGATGTGATATCCAACTCCTTCCCATTCCAATCCTGAGCCCCTTCCATGAGATGTGCTATCTCAATGCTTCTAATACCAAAGTTGGACCGTTCCTATAGCATGAGATGTGATATCCAACTCCTTCCCATTCCAATCCTGCGTCCCTTAATTTAGCATGGGATTTGATATCTCAGTGCTTCTAATACCAAACCTGAGACCCTTCCTATAACATGAGATGTTATATCCAACTGCTTCCGATTCCAATCCTGAGACCCTTCCTATACCATAAGATGAGATATCTCAATGTTTCTAATACCAAACCTGAGACCCTTCCTATTGCAAGAGATGTGATATCCAACTTCTTTCCATTCCAATCCTGTGTCTCTTCATATAGCATGAGATTTGATATCTCAGTGCTTCTAATACAAAACCTGAGACCCTTCCTATAACATGAGATGTGATATCCAACTTCTTTCCATTCCAATCCTGCGTCTCTTCATATAGCATGAGATTTGATATCTCAGTGCTTCTAATACAAAACCTGAGACCCTTCCTATAACATGAGATGTGATATCCAATCCTTCCGATTCCAATCCTGAGACCCTTCCTATACCATAAGATGAGATATCTCAATGTTTCTAATACCAAACCTGAGATCCTTCCTATAGCTTGAGATGTGACATTCAACTCCTTCCCATTCCAATCCTGAGACCCTTCTGATAGAATGAGATTTATTATCTCACTCCTTCAAATACCAAACTTGAGTGCCTTCCTAAAGGATGAGATATGATATCTCAGTGCTTCTAATACCAAACCTGAGTCCCTTCCTATAACATGAGATGTGATATCCAACTCCTTCCCATTCCAATCATGAGGCCCTTCCTATAGCATGAGATGTGATATCTCAATGCTTCTACCAAACCTGAGACCCTTCCTATAGCATGAGATGTGATATCCAACTCCTTCCCATTCCAATCCTGCGTCTCTTCATATAGCATGAGATTTGATGTCTCAGTGCTTCTAATACAAAACCTGAGACCCTTCCTATAACATGAGATGTGATATCCAACTCCTTCCGATTCCAATCCTGAGACCCTTCCTATACCATGAGATGTGATATCTCAATGTTTCTAATACCAGACCTGAGACCCTTCCTATTGCAAGAGATGTGATATCCAAATCCTTCCCATTCCAAACCTGAGACCCTCCTATTGCATGAGATGTGATATCCAACTCCTTCCCAATCCAATCCTGAGACCCTTCCGCTAGCATTAGATGTGATATCTCAATGTTTCTAATACCAAACCTGAGACCCTTCCTATTCCAAGAGATGTGATATCCAAATCCTTCCCATTCCAAACCTGAGACCCTTCCTATAGCATGAGATGTGATATCCAACTCCTTTCCATTCCAATCCTGAGACCCTTACTAGAGCATGAGATGTGATATCCCAATGCTTCTACCAAACCTGAGACCCTTCCTATAGCATGAGATGTGATATCTAACTCCTTCCCATTCCAATCCTGAGACCCGTCCTATACCATGAGATGTTATATCTCAATGCTTCTAATACCAAACCTGAGACTGTCCTATAACATGAGATGTGATAATGCAATGCTTCTAATAACAAACTCGAGACCCTTCCTATAACATGAGATGTGATGTCCAAGTCCTTCCCATTCCAATCCTCAGACCCTTCCTATAACATGAGATGTGATATCCAACTCCTTCCCAATCCAATCCTGAGACCCTTCCGATAGCATGAGATATGATATCTCAATGCTTCTAATACCAAACCACAGACCCGTCCTATAACTTGAGATGTGATATCCAAATCCTTCCCCTTCCAAACCTGAGACGTTTCCTTTAGCATGAGATGTGATATCCAACTCCTTTCCATTCCAATCCTGAGACCCTTCCTATAGCATGAGATGTGATATCCCAATGCTTCTACCAAACCTGAGACCCTTCCTATAGCATGAGATGTGATATCTAACTCCTTCCCATTCCAATCCTGAGACCCGTCCTATACCATGAGATGTTATATCTCAATGCTTCTAATACCAAACCTGAGACTGTCCTATAACATGAGATGTGATATCTCAATGCTTCTAATAACAAACCTGAGAGCCTTCCTATAACATGAGATGTGATGTCCAAGTCCTTCCCATTCCAATCCTCAGACCCTTCCTATAACATGAGATGTGATATCCAACTCCTTCCCAATCCAATCCTGAGACCCTTCCGATAGCATGAGATATGATATCTCAATGCTTCTAATACCAAACCACAGACCCGTCCTATAACTTGAGATGTGATATCCAAATCCTTCCCCCTCCAAACCTGAGACCTTCCCTTTAGCATGAGATGTGATATCCAACTCCTTCCCATTCCAATCATGAGACCCTTCCTATAGCATGAGATGTGATATCCCAATGCTTCTACCAAACCTGAGACCCTTCCTATAGCATGAAATGTGATATCCAACTCCTTCCCATCTAATCCTGAGACCCTTCCTATAGCATGAGATGTGATATCTAAATGCTATTAATACCAAACCTGAGACCCTCCCTATAGCATGAGATGTGATATCCAACTCCTTCCCATTCCAATCCTGAGACCCTTCCGATAGCCTGAGAAGTGATATCCAAATCCTTCCCATTCCAATCATGAGGCCCTTCCTATAGCATGAGATGTGATATCTCAATGCTTCTACCAAACCTGAGACCCTTCCTATAGGATGAGATGTGATATCCAACTCCTTGCCATTCCAATCCTGAGACCCTTCCTACAGCATGAGATGATATCCAACTCCTTCCCATTCCAATCCTGAGACCCTTCCTACAGCATGAGATGTGATATCTCAATGCTTCTACCAAACCTGAGATCCTTCCTATAGCATGAGATGTGATATTCAACTCCTTCCCATTCCAATCCTGAAACCCTTCCGATAGGATGAAATTTATTATCTCACTCCTTCAAATACCAAACTTGAGTCCCTTCCTAAAGGATGAGATCTGATATCTCACTGCTTCTAATACCAAACCTGAGTCCCTTCCCATAACATGAGATGTGATATCCAACTCCTTCCCATTCCAATCATGAGGCCCTTCCTATAGCATGAGATGTGATATCTCAATGCTTCTACCAAACCTGAGACCCTTCCTATAGCATGAGATGTGATATCCAACTCCTTCCCATTCCAATCCTGAGACCCTTCCTATAGCATGAGATGTGATATTTCAATGCTCATAATACCAAACCTGCGATCATTCCAATAACATGAGATGTGATATCCAACTCCTTCCCATTCCAATCCTGAGCCCCTTCCATGAGATGTGCTATCTCAATGCTTCTAATACCAAAGTTGGACCGTTCCTATAGCATGAGATGTGATATCCAACTCCTTCCCATTCCAATCCTGCGTCCCTTCATTTAGCATGGGATTTGATATCTCAGTGCTTCTAATACCAAACCTGAGACCCTTCCTATAACATGAGATGTTATATCCAACTGCTTCCGATGCCAATCCTGAGACCCTTCCTATACCATAAAATGAGATATCTCAATGTTTCTAATACCAAACCTGAGACCCTTCCTATTGCAAGAGATGTGATATCCAACTTATTTCCATTCCAATCCTGTGTCTCTTCATATAGCATGAGATTTGATATCTCTGTGCTTCTAATACAAAACCTGAGACCCTTCCTATAACATGAGATGTGATATCCAACTTCTTTCCATTCCAATCCTGCGTCTCATCATATAGCATGAGATTTGATATCTCAGTGCTTCTAATACAAAACCTGAGACCCTTCCTATAACATGAGATGTGATATCCAACTCCTTCCGATTCCAATCCTGAGACCCTTCCTATACCATAAGATGAGATATCTCAATGTTTCTAATACCAAACCTGAGATCCTTCCTATAGCTTGAGATGTGATATTCAACTCCTTCCCATTCCAATCCTGAGACCCTTCTGATAGAATGAGATGTATTATCTCACTCCTTCAAATACCAAACGTGAGTGCCTTCCTAAAGGATGAGATCTGATATCTCAGTGCTTCTAATACCAAACCGGAGTCCCTTCCTATAACATGAGATGTGATATCCAACTCCTTCCCATTCCAATCATGAGGCCCTTCCTATAGCATGAGATGTGATATCTCAATGCTTCTACCAAACCTGAGACCCTTCCTATAGCATGAGATGTGATATCCAACTCCTTTCCATTGCAATCCTGAGACCCTTCCTATAGCATGAGATGTGATATCTCAATGCTCTTAATACCAAACCTGCGATCATTCCTACAACATGAGATGTGATATCCAACTCCTTCCCATTCCAAACCTGAGCCCCTTCCATGAGATGTGCTATCTCAATGCTTCTAATACCAAAGTTGGACCGTTCCTATAGCATGAGATGTGATATCCAACTCCTTCCCATTCCAATCCTGGGTCCCTTCATTTAGCATGGGATTTGATATCTCAGTGCTTCTAATACCAAACCTGAGACCCTTCCTATAACATGAGATGTTATATCCAACTGCTTCCGATTCCAATCCTGAGACCCTTCCTATACCATAAGATGAGATATCTCAATGTTTCTAATACCAAACCTGAGACCCTTCCTATTGCAAGAGATGTGATATCCAACTTCTTTCCATTCCAATCCTGCATCTCTTCATATAGCATGAGATTTGATATCTCAGTGCTTCTAATACAAAACCTGAGACCCTTCCTATAACATGAGATGTGATATCCAACTTCTTTCCATTCCAATCCTGCGTCTCTTCATATAGCATGAGATTTGATATCTCAGTGCTTCTAATACAAAACCTGAGACCCTTCCTATAACATGAGATGTGATATCCAACTCCTTCCGATTCTAATCCTGAGACCCTTCCTATACCATGAGATGTGATATCTCAATGTTTCTAATACCAGACCTGAGACCCTTCCTATTGCAAGAGATGTGATATCCAAATCCTTCCCATTCCAAACCTGAGACCCTCCTATTGCATGAGATGTGATATCCAACTCCTTCCCAATCCAATCCTGAGACCCTTCCGCTAGCATTAGATGTGATATCTCAATGTTTCTAATACCAAACCTGAGACCCTTCCTATTGCAAGAGATGTGATATCCAAATCCTTCCCATTCCAAACCTGAGACCCTTCCTATAGCATGAAATGTGATATCCAACTCCTTTCCATTCCAATCCTGAGACCCTTCCTAGAGCATGAGATGTGATATCCCAATGCTTCTACCAAACCTGAGACCCTTCCTATAGCATGAGATGTGATATCTAACTCCTTCCCATTCCAATCCGGAGACCCGTCCTATACCATGAGATGTTATATCTCAATGCTTCTAATACCAAACCTGAGACTGTCCTATAACATGAGATGTGATAATCCAATGCTTCTAATAACAAACCTGAGACCCTTCCTATAACATGAGATGTGATGTCCAAGTCCTTCCCATTCCAATCCTCAGACCCTTCCTATAACATGAGATGTGATATCCAACTCCTTCCCAATCCAATCCTGAGACCCTTCCGATAGCATGAGATATGATATCTCAATGCTTCTAATACCAAACCACAGACCCGTCCTATAACTTGAGATGTGATATCCAAATCCTTCCCCTTCCAAACCTGAGACCTTTCCTTTAGCATGAGATGTGATATCCAACTCCTTCCCATTCCAATCATGAGACCCTTCCTATAGCATGAGATGTGATATCCCAATGCTTCTACCAAACCTGAGACCCTTCCTATAGCATGAGATGTGATATCCAACTCCTTTCCATTCCAATCCTGAGACCCTTCCTATAGCATGAGATGTGATATCCCAATGCTTCTACCAAACCTGAGACCCTTCCTATAGCATGAGATGTGATATCTAACTCCTTCCCATTCCAATCCTGAGACCCGTCCTATAACATGAGATGTTATATCTCAATGCTTCTAATACCAAACCTGAGACTGTCCTATAACATGAGATGTGATATCTCAATGCTTCTAATAACAAACCTGAGAGCCTTCCTATAACATGAGATGCGATGTCCAAGTCCTTCCCATTCCAATCCTCAGACCCTTCCTATAACATGAGATGTGATATCCAACTCCTTCCCAATCCAATCCTGAGACCCTTCCGATAGCATGAGATATGATATCTCAATGCTTCTAATACCAAACCACAGACCCGTCCTATAACTTGAGATGTGATATCCAAATCCTTCGCCTTCCAAACCTGAGACATTTCCTTTAGCATGAGATGTGATATCCAACTCCTTCCCATTCCAATCATGAGACCCTTCGTATAGCATGAGATGTGATAACCCAATGCTTCTACCAAACCTGAGACCCTTCCTATAGCATGAAATGTGATATCCAACTCCTTCCCATCTAATCCTGAGACCCTTCCTATAGCATGAGATGTGATATCTAAATGCTATTAATACCAAACCTGAGACCCTCCCTATAGCATGAGATGTGATATCCAACTCCTTCCCATTCCAATCCTGAGACCCTTCCGATAGCCTGAGAAGTGATATCCAAATCCTTCCCATTCCAATCATGAGGCCCTTCCTATAGCATGAGATGTGATATCTCAATGCTTCTACCAAACCTGAGACCCTTCCTATAGGATGAGATGTGATATCCAACTCCTTGCCATTCCAATCCTGAGACCCTTCCTATAGCATGAGATGATATCCAACTCCTTCCCATTCCAATCCTGAAACCCTTCCGATAGGATGAAATTTATTATCTCACTCCTTCAAATACCAAACTTGAGTCCTTTCCTAAAGGATGAGATCTGATATCTCAGTGCTTCTAATACCAAACCTGAGTCCCTTCCTATAACATGAGATGTGATATCCAACTCCTTCCCATTCCAATCATGAGGCCTTTCCTATAGCATGAGATGTGATATCTCAATGCTTCTACCAAACGTGAGACCCTTCCTATAGCATGAGATGTGATATCCAACTCCTTCCCATTCCAATCCTGAGACCCTTCCTATAGCATGAGATGTGATATCTCAATGCTCATAATACCAAACCTGCGATCATTCCAATAACATGAGATGTGATATCCAACTCCTTCCCATTCCAATCCTGAGCCCCTTCCATGAGATGTGCTATCTCAATGCTTCTAATACCAAAGTTGGACCGTTCCTATAGCATGAGATGTGATATCCAACTCCTTCCCATTCCAATCCTGCGTCCCTTCATTTAGCATGGGATTTGATATCTCAGTGCTTCTAATACCAAACCTGAGACCCTTCCTATAACATGAGATGTTATATCCAACTGCTTCCGATTCCAATCCTGAGACCCTTCCTATACCATAAAATGAGATATCTCAATGTTTCTAATATCAAACCTGAGACCCTTCCTATAACATGAGATGTGATATCCAACTCCTTCCCAATCCAATCCTGAGACCCTTCCGATAGCATGAGATATGATATCTCAATGCTTCTAATACCAAACCACAGACCCGTCCTATAACTTGAGATGTGATATCCAAATCCTTCCCCTTCCAAACCTGAGACCTTTCCTTTAGCATGAGATGTGATATCCAACTCCTTCCCATTCCAATCATGAGACCCTTCCTATAGCATGAGATGTGATATCTAAATGCTATTAATACCAAACCTGAGACCCTTCCTATTGCAAGAGATGTGATATCCAACTTCTTTCCATTCCAATCCTGTGTCTCTTCATATAGCATGAGATTTGATATCTCAGTGCTTCTAATACAAAACCTGAGACCCTTCCTAAAACATGAGATGTGATATCCAACTCCTTCCGATTCCAATCCTGAGACCCTTCCTATACCATAAGATGAGATATCTCAATGTTTCTAATACCAAACCTGAGATCCTTCCTATAGCTTGAGATGTGATATTCAACTCCTTCCCATTCCAATCCTGAGACCCTTCTGATAGAATGAGATTTATTATCTCACTCCTTCAAATAACAAACTTGAGTGCCTTCCTAAAAGATGAGATCTGATATCTCAGTGCTTCTAATACAAAACCTGAGACCCTCCTATTGCATGAGATGTGATATCCAACTCCTTCCCAATCCAATCCTGAGACCCTTCCGCTAGCATTAGATGTGATATCTCAATGTTTCTAATACCAAACCTGAGACCCTTCCTATTGCAAGAGATGTGATATCCAAATCCTTCCCATTCCAAACCTGAGACCCTTCCTATAGCATGAGATGTGATATCCAACTCCTTTCCATTCCAATCCTGAGACCCTTCCTAGAGCATGAGATGTGATATCCCAATGCTTCTACCAAACCTGAGACCCTTCCTATAGCATGAGATGTGATATCTAACTCCTTCCCATTCCAATCCTGAGACCCGTCCTATACCATGAGATGTTATATCTCAATGCTTCTAATACCAAACCTGAGACTGTCCTATAACATGAGATGTGATAATCCAATGCTTCTAATAACAAACCTGAGACCCTTCCTATAACATGAGATGTGATGTCCAAGTCCTTCCCATTCCAATCCTCAGACCCTTCCTATAACATGAGATGTGATATCCAACTCCTTCCCAATCCAATCCTGAGACCCTTCCGATAGCATGAGATATGATATCTCAATGCTTCTAATACCAAACCACAGACCCGTCCTATAACTTGAGATGTGATATCCAAATCCTTCCCCTTCCAAACCTGAGACCTTTCCTTTAGCATGAGATGTGATATCCAACTCCTTCCCATTCCAATCATGAGACCCTTCCTATAGCACGAGATGTGATATCCCAATGCTTCTACCAAACCTGAGACCCTTCCTATAGCATGAAATGTGATATCCAACTCCTTCCCATCTAATCCTGAGACCCTTCCTATAGCATGAGATGTGATATCTAAATGCTATTAATACCAAACCTGAGACCCTCCCTATAGCATGAGATGTGATATCCAACTCCTTCCCATTCCAATCCTGAGACCCTTCCGATAGCCTGAGAAGTGATATCCAAATCCTTCCCATTCCAATCATGAGGCCCTTCCTATAGCATGAGATGTGATATCTCAATGCTTCTACCAAACCTGAGACCCTTCCTATAGGATGAGATGTGATATCCAACTCCTTGCCATTCCAATCCTGAGACCCTTCCTATAGCATGAGATGATATCCAACTCCTTCCCATTCCAATCCTGAAACCCTTCCGATAGGATGAAATTTATTATCTCACTCCTTCAAATACCAAACTTGAGTCCTTTCCTAAAGGATGAGATCTGATATCTAAATGCTATTAATACCAAACCTGAGACCCTCCCTATAACATGAGATGTGATATCCAACTCCTTCCCAATCCAATCCTGAGACCCTTCCGATAGCATGAGATATGATATCTCAATGCTTCTAATACCAAACTACAGACCCGTCCTATAACTTGAGATGTGATATCCAAATCCTTCCCCTTCCAAACCTGAAACCTTTCCTTTAGCATGAGATGTGATATCCAACTCCTTCCCATTCCAATCATGAGACCCTTCCTATAGCATGAGATGTGATAACCCAATGCTTCTACCAAACCTGAGACCCTTCCTATAGCATGAAATGTGATATCCAACTCCTTCCCATCTAATCCTGAGACCCTTCCTATAGCATGAGATGTGATATCTAAATGCTATTAATACCAAACCTGAGACCCTCCCTATAGCATGAGATGTGATATCCAACTCCTTCCCATTCCAATCCTGAGACCCTTCCGATAGCCTGAGAAGTGATATCCAAATCCTTCCCATTCCAATCATGAGGCCCTTCCTATAGCATGAGATGTGATATCTCAATGCTTCTACCAAACCTGAGACCCTTCCTATAGGATGAGATGTGATATCCAACTCCTTGCCATTCCAATCCTGAGACCCTTCCTATAGCATGAGATGATATCCAACTCCTTCCCATTCCAATCCTGAAACCCTTCCGATAGGATGAAATTTATTATCTCACTCCTTCAAATACCAAACTTGAGTCCTTTCCTAAAGGATGAGATCTGATATCTCAGTGCTTCTAATACCAAACCTGAGTCCCTTCCTATAACATGAGATGTGATATCCAACTCCTTCCCATTCCAATCATGAGGCCCTTCCTATAGCATGAGATGTGATATCTCAATGCTTCTACCAAACCTGAGACCCTTCCTATAGCATGAGATGTGATATCCAACTCCTTCCCATTCCAATCCTGAGACCCTTCCTATAGCATGAGATGTGATATCTCAATGCTCATAATACCAAACCTGCGATCATTCCAATAACATGAGATGTGATATCCAACTCCTTCCCATTCCAATCCTGAGCCCCTTCCATGAGATGTGCTATCTCAATGCTTCTAATACCAAAGTTGGACCGTTCCTATAGCATGAGATGTGATATCCAACTCCTTCCCATTCCAATCCTGCGTCCCTTCATTTAGCATGGGATTTGATATCTCAGTGCTTCTAATACCAAACCTGAGACCCTTCCTATAACATGAGATGTTATATCCAACTGCTTCCGATTCCAATCCTGAGACCCTTCCTATACCATAAGATGAGATATCTCAATGTTTCTAATACCAAACCTGAGACCCTTCCTATTGCAAGAGATGTGATATCCAACTTCTTTCCATTCCAATCCTGTGTCTCTTCATATAGCATGAGATTTGATATCTCAGTGCTTCTAATACAAAACCTGAGACCCTTCCTAAAACATGAGATGTGATATCCAACTCCTTCCGATTCCAATCCTGAGACCCTTCCTATACCATAAGATGAGATATCTCAATGTTTCTAATACCAAACCTGAGATCCTTCCTATAGCTTGAGATGTGATATTCAACTCCTTCCCATTCCAATCCTGAGACCCTTCTGATAGAATGAGATTTATTATCTCACTCCTTCAAATACCAAACTTGAGTGCCTTCCTAAAGGATGAGATCTGATATCTCAGTGCTTCTAATACAAAACCTGAGACCCTCCTATTGCATGAGATGTGATATCCAACTCCTTCCCAATCCAATCCTGAGACCCTTCCGCTAGCATTAGATGTGATATCTCAATGTTTCTAATACCAAACCTGAGACCCTTCCTATTGCAAGAGATGTGATATCCAAATCCTTCCCATTCCAAACCTGAGACCCTTCCTATAGCATGAGATGTGATATCCAACTCCTTTCCATTCCAATCCTGAGACCCTTCCTAGAGCATGAGATGTGATATCCCAATGCTTCTACCAAACCTGAGACCCTTCCTATAGCATGAGATGTGATATCTAACTCCTTCCCATTCCAAGCCTGAGACCCGTCCTATACCATGAGATGTTATATCTCAATGCTTCTAATACCAAACCTGAGACTGTCCTATAACATGAGATGTGATAATCCAATGCTTCTAATAACAAACCTGAGACCCTTCCTATAACATGAGATGTGATGTCCAAGTCCTTCCCATTCCAATCCTCAGACCCTTCCTATAACATGAGATGTGATATCCAACTCCTTCCCAATCCAATCCTGAGACCCTTCCGATAGCATGAGATATGATATCTCAATGCTTCTAATACCAAACCACAGACCCGTCCTATAACTTGAGATGTGATATCCAAATCCTTCCCCTTCCAAACCTGAGACCTTTCCTTTAGCATGAGATGTGATATCCAACTCCTTCCCATTCCAATCATGAGACCCTTCCTATAGCACGAGATGTGATATCCCAATGCTTCTACCAAACCTGAGTCCCTTCCTATAGCATGAAATGTGATATCCAACTCCTTCCCATTCAATCCTGAGACCCTTCCTATAGCATGAGATGTGATATCTAAATGCTATTAATACCAAACCTGAGACCCTCCCTATAGCATGAGATGTGATATCCAACTTCTTCCCATTCCAATCCTGAGACCCTTCCGATAGCCTGAGATGTGATATCCAACTCCTTCCCATTCCAATCATGAGGCCTTTCCTATAGCATGAGATGTGATATCTCAATGCTTCTACCAAACCTGAGACCCTTCCTATAGGATGAGATGTGATATCCAACTCCTTGCCATTCCAATCCTGCGACCCTTCCTATAGCATGAGATGATATCCAATTCCTTCCCATTCCAATCCTGAGACCCTTCCTATGCCATGAGATGTGATATCACAATGATTCTAATACCAAACCTGAGACTGTCCTATAACACGAGATGTGATATCTCAATGCTTCTAATAACAAACCTGAGACCCTTCCTATAACATGACATGTGATATCCAAATCCTTCCCATTCCAATCCCGAGACCCTTCCTATAGCATGAGATGTGATATCCAACTCCTTCCCATTCCAATCCTGAGACCCGTCCTATACCATGAGATATGATATCTCAATGCTTCTAATACCAAACCTGAGACTGTCCTATAACATGAGATGTGATATCTCAATGCTTCTAATAACATACCTGAGACCCTTCCCATAACATGAGATGTGATATCCAAATCCTTCCCAATCCAATCCTGAGACCCTTCCTATAACATGAGATGTGATATCCAACTCCTTCCCAATCCAATCTTGAGACCCTTCCGATAGCATGAGATATGATATCTCAATGCTTCTAATACCAAACCACAGACCCGTCCTATAAATTGAGATGTGATATCCAAATCCTTCCCCTTCCAAACCTGAGACCCTTCCTTTAGCATGAGATGTGATATCCAACTCCTTCCCATTCCAATCCTGAGACCCGTCCTATACCATGAGATATATCTCAATGCTTCTAATACCAAACCTGAGACTGTCCTATAACATGAGATGTGATATCTCAATGCTTCTAATAACAAACCTGAGAGCCTTCCTATAACATGAGATGTGAGATGTGATATCCAATTCCTTCCCAATCCAATCCTGAGACCCTTCCGATAGCATGAGATATGATATCTCAATGCTTCTAATACCAAACCACAGACCCGTCCTATAAATTGAGATGTGATATCCAAATCCTTCCCCTTCCAAACCTGAGACCCTTCCTTTAGCATGAGATGTGATATCCAACTCCTTCCCATTCCAATCCTGAGACCCGTCCTATACCATGAGATATATCTCAATGCTTCTAATACCAAACCTGAGATTGTCCTATAACATGAGATGTGATATCTCAATGCTTCTAATAACAAACCTGAGAGCCTTCCTATAACATGAGATGTGAGATGTGATATCCAATTCCTTCCCAATCCAATCCTGAGACCCTTCCGATAGCATGAGATATGATATCTCAATGCTTCTAATACCAAACCACAGACCCGTCCCATAACTTGAGATGTGATATCCAAATCCTTCCCCTTCCAAACCTGAGACCCTTCCTTTAGCATGAGATGTGATATCCAACTCCTTCCCATTCCAATCCTGAGACCCTTCCTATAGCATGAGATGCAATATCCCAATGCTTCTACCAAACCTGAGAGCCTTCCTATAGCATGAGATGTGATATCTCAATGCTATTAATACCAAAGCTGAGATCCTTCCTATAACATGAGATGTGATATCCAACTCCTTCCCAATCCAATCCTGAGACCCTTCCGATAGCATGAGATGTGATATCTCAATGCTTCTAATATCAAACCTGAGACCCTCCCTATAGCATGAGATGTGATATCCAACTCCTTCCCATTCCAATCCTGAGACCCGTCCTATACTATGAGATGTTATATCTCAATGCTTCTAATACCAAACCTGAGACTGTCCTATAACATGAGATGTGATATCTCAATGCTTCTAATAACAAACCTGAGACCCTTCCTTTAACATGAGATGTGATATCCAAATCCTTCCCATTCCAATCTTGAGACCCTTCCTATAACATGAGATGTGATATCCAACTCCTTCCCAATCCAATCCCGAGACCCTTCCGATAGCATGAGATATGATATCTCAATGCTTCTAATACCAAACCACAGACCCGTCCTATAACTTGAGATGGGATATCCAACTCCATCCCAATCCAAAAATGAGACCCTTCCGATAGCATGAGATGTGATATCTTAATGCTTCTACCAAACCTGAGACCTTCCTAAGGCATGAGATGTGATATCCAAATCCTTCCCATTCCAAACCTGAGACCCTTCCTATAGCATGAGATGTGATATCCAACTTCTTCCCATTCCAATCCTGCGTCTCTTCATATAGCATGAGATTTGATATCTCAGTGCTTCTAATACAAAACCTGAGACCCTTCCTATAACATGAGATGTGATATCCAACTCGTTCCGATTCTAATCTTGAGGCCCTTCCAGTGGCATGAGATGTGATATCTCAATGCTTCTACCAAACCTGAGACCCTTCCTATAGCATGAGATGTGATATCCAACTCCTTCCCATTCCAATCCTGAGACCCTTCCGATAGGATGAGATTTATTACCTCACTCCTTCAAATACCAAACTTGAGTCCCTTCCTAAAGGATGAGATCTGATATCTCAGTGCTTCTAATACCAAACCTGAGTCCCTTCCTATAACATGAGATGTGATATCCAACTCCTTCCCATTCCAATCTTGAGGCCCTTCCAGTGGCATGAGATGTATTATCTCAATGCTTCCACCAAACCTGAGACCCTTCCTATAGCATGAGATGTGATATCCAACTCCTTCCAATTCCAATTCTAAGACCCTTCATTTAGCATGAGATGTGATATCTCAATGCTCTTAATACCAAACCTGCGATCATTCCTATAACATGAGATGTTATATCCAACTCCTCCGATTCCAATCCTGAGACCCTTCCTATACCATGAGATGAGATATCTCAATGTTTCTAATACCAAACCGGAGACCCTTCCTATTGCAAGAGATGTAATATCCAAATCCTTCCCATTCCAAACCTGAGACCCTTCCTATAACATGAGATGTGATATCCAACTTCTTCCGATTCCAATCCTGAGACCCTTCCTATACCATGAGATGTGATATCTCAATGTTTCTAATACCAAACCTGAGACCCTTCCTATTGCAAGAGATGTGATATCCAAATCCTTCCCATTCCAAATCTGAGTCCCTTCCTATTGCATGAGGTGTGATATCCAACTCCTTCCCAATCCAATCCTGAGACCCTTCCGATAGCATTAGATGTGATATCTCAATGCTTCTAATATCAAACCTGAGACCCTCCCTATAGCATGAGATGTGATATCCAACTCCTTCCCATTCCAATCCTGAGACCCTTCCGATAGCATGAGATGTGATATCCAATTCCTTCCAATTACAACCTGTGACCCTTCCTATAGCATGAGATGGGATATCCAACTCCTTCCCAATCCAATCCTGAGACCCTTCCGATAGCATGAGATGTGATATCTTAATGCTTCTACCAAACCTGAGACCTTCCTATAGCATGAGATGTGATATCAAACTCCTTCCCATTCCAATCCTGAGACCCTTCCTATAGCATGAGATGTGATATCCCAATGCTTCTTCCAAACCTGAGACCCTTCCTATAGCATGAGATGTGATATCAAACTTGTTAGGAAAGATTTCGTAATTGTAGGTAATTTTCCTTCCATGTGGCAACCCCTAAACTTTTTGCAGTTGTTTTACACTTTGTTCTTGACTTTGCCAGAGAAGTGCAGCCTTCTGCCGCACTCCTCTGGGCTTTCGCTCCTTTTCTTACGGGGAAACTGACATGCCCTTAAGACAGTCAGTACCGGGGAACGCTGTTTCCCGTAGTTTCTTTTATCATGTTGCGGCTTTAGTGCAACATGACACAAGAGGGCACTGTAAGCTAAGTTACAGCTCTCTTGGGTCTCTAGCCTTCTACAGGCCCTAGATACCCGTTTAGGATGGTATTTGATCGGTGCAAGTCATTCAGGGACTGGAATGGTGGCAGCGATCGATTTGTGTATTTTGAGCTCCTTTTGGCGTTCTGAGCGCGTTTTTCGCACTGAACCCAAAATGGTGGCCTGGCTCCCAAAATGGCCAGACCACGAGGCTCCTTTGTCTTGTCCACTGACCGTCTTGCTCCCTTCACCTTCCCCAGGTCAAGCGACCCGGGGCCTTCCTTATTTGGGCATGTACTTTCCCGCAAAACGTGGTTGCTTTCGCGGGCTTCTACATGTCTTTTGTGTGCCTCCAGGGTGTGGGCTGGGATGTCTGGTCCCAATACACATCCTGGGTGCCAGAGAGTCTAGGGTGGTGTTAATCCCTTGGACCACCGTGGTCCGTGATTGGTCCACGAATGGTGTGTGTGTTGATGAGCGGATCTCCCATTGGCTCCCCTCCGTTTTGGCGCGAAGGGAACCGTGGATAAGAGGGGGCTGGAAACACCACTACCATGTCGATCTCCTGAGTTCTCACGAACGAAGGAATACAGGAGCCAAGTATCCTGCAACCAAGAGGCTGGACCGAGGAATCGCTGGTGACCCGCTGAAGGAATCCTCCTTTGCACTGCTGTCGTCCTGTGAAACCCTTTCCTCCTTTGATCGAACCAGAAGGCCTGTACTGGTGCTTCGACCTTTGGAATAGCAGGAACAGCTATTCCCAGCGACTTCATCATCTCCTGCCAAGTAAGCCTTCGGAAGTGTCTCTGGGCCATCCAGTTGACTGACCAGCTTACAAGGGAGTCCTGCTCTGTAACCGCCGCCAGGTTGTGTTGTATTCCGAGTCCTTGTCACTCTCCCACGCTTCGTACACTTGGCGTTCCCAAGTCTGAAGGCAGGAGTGTACATTTGGCTCGGATACACACGGCCGCTCCGTTGCCCTGCTGTGGTGACAAAACTGTGCAGGTTTCTTCGATTGGGACGTCTTTTTGCTCTACACGACGACGAGGCATTTCCCGACTCTTCTGAACCTGCCAGCTGCTGAAACTAATGTGGAGAAGCCTGGGTCTGCTTGCATCGGGGACTGGTGAGTAGTTTAGCTAGGATCTGGTCGCCCTCCTGCAGTAGCCCATTGCTTTTCCCCGCTGTGAAAAAACAGCACCCTTTTGTCCGTACTCGCGCTCTGCTTCTGCTCACTGTGGAGGCTGCGCTTGAGTCGCGGAACCTGTTCTCCTTCTGTTGTGCACTAACCCGAACTGCCTGACTTCCTCCGAAGAGCTTCTCCTTTTGCCCGTTGGTACCGGCGTGGCAGGTACTTTGAGCACAAGGCTCCACTCTTCGCAGGGCTCTGACTTCCATCTAGTTAGGTGCCTCTGAAGGCGAACTGAGTCTAAAGCGTTATCGCACTGCCTGTTTTCCTTCCCTTTCAGGTGGACTACACATTTCGTGCATATAACGCTTGCGACTGTCGTATTTGTATATATATTGTGTTGATATGGTATGTGTTGGCTTAATATTGTGATATTGTGATTTTCTCGCTGCGGTCGTTGTTTTAAAGGCCTTAAAATAAATGTGTTTATATTTTTGATATAACACCTGTTTGGAGTAGTTTGTAAGCGCTCTTGCTTTGTGTGCTCATTGCGGGCTTTCAGTCACCCTCACCCCTCTTGAGACCTAGTCTTGACCGCCGCGATCGCTACCTTGATTGGTCTGGCTCGTCCAGAGGTTACCCTGTTCCAAGTAATTAGGTTGGCCTTCTGAACTTCTGCGCCACCAGGACAGAGTTCAGAAATCCGTCTTAACAAAACTCTTCCCATCCAATCCTGAGACCCTTCCTATAACATGACATGTGATATCCAACTCCTTCCCAATCCAATCCTGAGACCCTTCCGATAGCATGAGATATGATATCTCAATGCTTCTAATATCAAACCTGAGACCCTCCCTATAGCATGAGATGTGATATCCAACTCCTTCCCATTCCAATCCTGAGACCCTTCCGATAGCATGAGATGTGATATCCAACTCCTTCCAATTCCAACCTGTGACTCTTCCGATAGCATGAGATGTGATATCTCAATGCTTCTAATACCAAACCTGAGACCCTTCCTATAACATGAGATGTGATATCCAACTCCTTCCCAATCCAATCCTGAGACCCTTCTGATAGCATGAGATGTGATATCTCAATGCTTCTAATACCAAACCTGAGACCCTCCCTATAGCGAGATGTGATATCAAAGTCCTTCCCATTACAATCCTGATACCCTTCCTATAACATGAGATGTGATATCCAACTCCTTCCAATACCAACCTGTGACCCTTCCTATAGCATGAGATGGGATATCCAACTCCTTCCCAATCCAATCCTGAGACCCTTCCGATAGCATGAGATGTGATATCTTAATGCTTCCACCAAACCTGAGACTTTCCTAAGGCATGAGATGTGATATCAAACTCCTTCCCATTCCAATCCTGAGACCCGTCCTATACCATGAGATGTTATATCTCAATGCTTCTAATACCAAACCTGAGACTGTCCATGACAGTCTCAGGTTATAACATGAGATGTGATATCTTAATGCTTCTAATAACAAACCTGAGACCCTTCCTATAACGTGAGATGTGATGTCCAAGTCCTTCCCATTCCAATCCTGAGCCCCTTCCTATAACATGAGATGTGATATCCAACTCCTTCCCAATCCAATCCTGAGACCCTTCCGAGAGCATGAGATGTGATATCCCAATGCTTCTACCAAACCTGAGACCTTTCCGATAGCATGAGATGTGATATCCAACTCCTTCCCATTCCAATCATGAGGCCCCTCCCATAGCATGAGATGTGATATCTCAAGGCTTCTACCAAACCTGAGACCCTTCCTATAGCATGAAATGTGATATCCAACTCATTCCCATCCAATCCTGAGACCCTTCCTATAGCATGAGATGTGATATCTCAATGCTATTAATACCAAACCTGAGACCCTCCCTATAGCATGAGATGTGATATCCAACTCCTTCCCATTCCAATCCTTTGACCCTTCCCATAGCCTGAGATGTGATATCTCAATGCTTCTACCAAACCTGAGACCCTTCCTATAGCATGAGATATGATATCCAACTCCTTCCCATTCCAATCCTGAGACCCTTCCCATAGTATGAGATGTGATATCTCAATGCTATTAATACCAAACCTGAGACCCTCCCTATAGCATGAGATGTGATATCTCAATGCTTCTAATACCAAACCACAGACCCGTCCTACAACTTGAGATGTGATATCCAAATCCTATCCTTCCAAACCTTAGACATGTCCTTTAGCATGAGATGTGATATCCCACTCCTTCCCATTCCAATCCTGAGACCCTTCCTATAGCATGAAATGTGATATCCCAATGCTTCTAGCAAACCTGAGACATTTCCGATAGCATGAGATGTGATACCAACTCCTTC
The DNA here is from genome assembly GCF_040938575.1 of Ambystoma mexicanum. Taxonomy (NCBI): domain Eukaryota; kingdom Metazoa; phylum Chordata; class Amphibia; order Caudata; family Ambystomatidae; genus Ambystoma; species Ambystoma mexicanum. Next base: position 349,340,820 of record NC_090936.1, read on the forward strand.
CCATTCCAATTATGAGGCCCTTCCTATAGCATGAGATGTGATATCTCAATGCTTCTTCCAAATCTGAGACTCTTCCTATAGCATGAAATGTGATATCCAACTTATTCCCATCCAATCCTGAGACCCTTCCTATAGCATGATAAGTGATATCTCAATGCTATTAATACCAAACCTGAGACCCTCCCTATAGCATGAGATGAAATATATCCAAATCCTTCCCATTCCAATCCTGAGACCCTTCCTATAGCCTGAGATGTGATATCCAACCCCTTCGCATTCCAATCATGATGCCCTTCCTATAGCATGAGATTAGATATCTCAATGCTTCTACCAAACCTGAGACCCTTCCTATAGCATATGTGATATCCACCTTCTTCCCATTTCAATCCTGAAACCCTTCCTATAGCATGAGATGTGATATCTCAATGCTCTTAATACAAAACTTGGGATCCTTCCTATTGCAAGAGATGTGATATCCAAATGCTTCCCATTCCAAACCCGAGACCCTTCCTATAGGAGGAGATGTGATATCCAACTCATTCCCATTCCAATCCTGAGACCCGTCCTATAGCATGAGATGATATCCAACTCCTTCCCATTCCAATCCTGAGACACTTCCTGTAGCATGAGATGTGATATCTCAATGCTTCTACCAAACCTGAGATCCTTCCTATAGCATGAGATGTGATATTCAACTCCTTCCCATTCCAATCCTGAGACCCTTCCGATAGGATGAGGTTTATTATCTCACTCCTTCAAATACCAAACTTGAGTCCCTTCCTAAAGGATGAGATCTGATATCTCAGTGCTTCTAATACCAAACCTGAGTCCCTTCCTATAACATGAGATGTAATATCCAACTCCTTCCCATTCCAATCCTGAGGCCCTTCCTATAGCATGAGATGTGATATCCAACTCCTTCCCATTCAAATCCTGAGACCCTTCCTATAGCATGAGATGTGATATCCAACTCCTTCCCATTCCAATCCTGAGACCCTTCCTATAGCATGAGATGTGATATCTCAATGCGTCTAATACCAAACCTGAGACCCTTCCTATAACATGAGATGTGATATCTCAATGTTTCTAATAACAAACCTGAGACCCTTCCTATAACATGAGATGTGATATCCAACTCCTTCCGATTCCAATCCTGAGAACCTTCCTATACCATGAGATGTGATATCTCAATGTTTCTAGTACCAAACCTGAGACCCTTCCTATTGCAAGAGATGTGATATCCAAATGTTTCCCATTCCAAACCTGCGACCCTTCCTATAGGATGAGATGTGATATCCAACTCCTTCCCATTCCAATCCTGAGACGTTTCCTATAGCATGAGATGATATCCAACTCCTTCCCATTCCAATCCTGAGACCCTTCCTATAGCATGAGATGTGATATCTCAATGCTTCTACCAAACCTGATATCGTTCCTATAGCATGAGATTTGATATTCAACACCTTCCCATTCCAATCCTGAGACCCTTCCGATAGCATGAGATGTCATATCTCAGTGCTTCTAATACCAAACCTGAGACCCTTCCTATGGCATGACATGTGATATCCAACTCCTTCCCTTTCCAATCCTGAGACTCGGGTCTCCCTAACTTCTCACCATTCCTAGCTCCCGGATTGATCCGGTTCGCTGTCTCGTCTCTCCCTTCTTCGGCTTCCTTCTTCCATTAACCTACAGGTTCCTGACCTGGACTCTAACGAAATCTGCAACTCTTCATGCCGCTGGCCCTACACACTCTGCAGGGAATACCCTGGATTTGCTGGTCTCAGACCTCTAATTTAGACGCGAGTTCCCTGCCTTCTCTCCTCTTCCCGCTGCCTTCAAAACAACAAATGAGCTCCAAAAGATACACAGTGTTCAGAATGCTTTATAACACCCATTATTCAATTTATAGCTGTAACCCGCTAAACGTATTGAAACGTGCTAAAAACAGCTAGAAAATGTACTTTCCTCGCATTTTGGTAAATGCTAATTCTGTTGCGTTTCCTGTTTGTACAGTCTCCGTGCGTTTGTTCAGTCGAACCTGATGTTTTTAACCACTCGTCTCCCATACAAGGGGTATCAAAATGTACTTTGTTTACAGGCTGAAGGTATACTGCTGAAATCTTCAATGCATTATCAGCTTTCCTTACTGTTCTGGAACGTGTATTTGCCATCTGTTAATCCAGTCACCATGTGTCCCTTCTAGTTTACAAGCTGCACTCCCCTGGTGATCCCGTTCTCTCCAAAGCAGGCTAATTCAGTTGCTCCGCCTCAGAGGCGTTCTTCCTTTCTTTTCCTGTTCCCTGCAGTTTCGCGTTGCAAGTGCTCGCTTCCCAGCTCTGGTTTAGACGCTGTTCCTCCTCAGATGCGTTATTCCTTTCTTTTCCTGTTCCCTGCAGTTTCGCGTTGCAAGTCCTCGCTTCCCAGCTCTGGTTTGGACGCGTGTTTCCTGCCTTCTCTCCTCTTCCCGCTGCCTTCAAAACAACAAATGAGCTCCATAAGATACACAGTGCTCAGAATGCTTTATAACACCCATTATTCAACGTATAGCCATAACACGATTGAACCGTGCTAAAAACTAGTAAAAAACAGCTAGAAAATGTACTTTCCTCGCGGTTTGGTAAATGCTAATTCTGTTGCGTTTCCTGTTTGTAGTGTCCGTGCGTTAGTTCAGTTGAACCTGATGTTTTTAACCACTCGTCTCCCATACAAGGAGGATCAAAATGTACTTTGTTTACAGGCTGAAGGTATACTGCTGAAATCTTCAATGCATTATCAGCTATCCTGACTGTTATGGAACGTGTATGTGACATCTGTTAATCCAGTCACCATGTGTTCATCGTACAGGCAGCGGGAAGAGGAGAGAAGGCAGGGAAAACGCGTCTAAATCAGAGCTGGGAAGCGAGCACTTGACAAGCGAAACTGCAGTGAACAGGAAAAGAAAGGAAGAACGCCTCTGAGGAGGAACAGCGTCTAAACCAGAGACATAGCTCTCAACTCGCACGCTTCTGGCGGGTGTCACCCGCCTTCTAAATAGCTGACTCACCCGCCAAGCCTCCTGCACGCCCATTCGTTTCAATGGGCCTCTCACCCGCCAAAAATAAAATCGGGTGTTTTCACCCGCCTATGTGACACAAATGGTTGAGAGCTATGCCAGAGAGCAGGGAAGCGAATGTTTGCAATGCGAAACGATGCAGAGGGCAAGGATAGAAAGGGAGAACGCCTCTGAAGAGGAGCAACTGGATTAGCCTACTTTGGAGAGAACAGGATCACCAGGGGAGTGCAGCCTGTTAACTAGAAGGGACTGGATTAACAGATGGCAAATACACGTTCTAGAACAGTCAGGAAAGCAGAAGATTTCAGCAATATACCTTCAGTCTGTAAACAAAGTACATTTTGATACCCCTTGTATAGGAGACGAGTGGTTAAAAACATTCTGAGCACTGTGTATCTTTTGGAGCTCATTTGTTGTTTTGAAGGCAGCGGGAAGAGGAGAGAAGGCAGGGAACTCGCGTCTAAATTAGAGGTCTGAGACCAGAAAATCCAGAGTATTCCCTGCAGAGTGTGTAGGGCCAGCAGCATGAAGAGTTGCAGATTTCGTTAGAGTCCAGGTCAGGAACCTGTAGGGTAATGGAAGAAGGAAGCCGAAGAAGGGAGAGACGAGACAGCGAACCGGATCAATCCGGGAGCTAGGAGTGGTGAGAAGTTAGGGAGATCTGAGTCTCAGGATTGGAAAGGGAAGGAGTTGGATATCACATGTCATGCCATAGGAAGGGTCACAGGTTGGAATTGGAAGGAGTTGGGTATCACATCTCATGTTATAGGAAGGCTATCAGGATTGGAATGGGAAGGACTTTGATATCACATCTCACACTATAGGGAGGGTCTCAGGTTTGGCATTAGAACCATTGAGATATCACATCTCATGCTATCAGAAGGGTCTCAGGATTGGATTGGGAAGGAGTTCGATATCACATCTCATTTATAGGAAGGGTCTCAGGATTGGAAGGGAAGAGTTGGATATCACATCTCCTGTTATAGGAAGGGTATCAGGATTGGAATGGGAAGGACTTTGATATCACATCTCACGCTATAATGAGGGTCTCAGGTTTGGTATTAGAAGCATTGAGATATCATATCTCATGGTATAGGACAGGTCTCAAGATTGGATGGGAAGAGTTGGATATCACATTTCATGCTATAGGAAGGGTCTCAAGATTGGAATGGGAAGGACTTGGATATCACATCTCATGTTATAGGAAGGGTCTCAGGTTTGTTATTAGAAGCATTGAGATATCACATCTCATGTTATAGGACAGTCTCAGGTTTGGTATTAGAAGCATTGAGATATAACATCTCATAGTATAGGACGGGTCTCAGGATTGGAATGGGAAGGAGTTGGATATCACATATCATGCTATAGTGAGGGTCTCAGGTTTGATATTAGAAGCATTGAGATATCACATCTCATGCTATCGGAAGGGTCTCATGATTGGATTGGGAAGGTGTTGGATATCACATCTCAAGTTATAGGACGGGTCTGTGGTTTGGTATTAGAAGCATTGAGATATCATATCTCATGCTATCGGAAGGGTCTCAGGATTGGATTGGGAAGGAGTTGGATATCACATCTCATGTTATAGGAAGGCTCTCAGGTTTGTTATTAGAAGCATTGAGATATCACATCTCATGTTATAGGACAGTCTCAGGTTTGGTATTAGAAGCATAGAGATATATCTCATGGTATAGGACCGGTCTCAGGATTGGAATGGGAAGGAGTTGGATATCACATCTCATGCTAAGGGAAGGGTCTCAGGTTTGGAAGGGGAAGGATTTGGATGTCATATCTCAATTTATAGGACGGGTCTGTGGTTTGGTATTAGAAGCATTGAGATATCATATCTCATGCTATCGGAAGGGTCTCAGGATTGGATTGGGAAGGAGGTGGATATCACATCTCATGTTATAGGAAGGGTATCAGGATTGGAATGGGAAGGACTTTGATATCACATCTCACGCTATAATGAGGGTCTCAGGTTTGGTATTAGAAGCATTGAGATATCGCATCTCATGTTATAGGACAGTCTCAGGTTTGGTATTAGAAGCATTGAGATATCATATCTCATGGTATAGGACGGGTCTCAGGATTGGAATGGGAAGGAGTTGGATATCACATCTCATGCTATAGGAAGGGTCTCAGGTTTGGTAGAAGCATTGAGATACCACATCTCATGCTATAGGAAGGGTCTCAGGATTGGAATTGGAAGGAGTTGGATATCACATCTCATGATAAAGGAAGGGTCTCAGGTTTGGAAGGGGAAGGAGTTGGATATCACATCTCATGTTATAGGAAGGCTCTCAGGTTTGTTATTAGAAGCATTGAGATATCACATCTCATGTTATAGGACAGTCTCAGGTTTGGTATTAGAAGCATAGAGATATCATATCTCATGGTATAGGACCGGTCTCAGGATTGGAATGGGAAGGAGTTGGATATCACATCTCATGCTAAGGGAAGGGTCTCAGGTTTGGAAGGGGAAGGATTTGGATGTCATATCTCAATTTATAGGACGGGTCTGTGGTTTGGTATTAGAAGCATTGAGATATCATATCTCATGCTATCGGAAGGGTCTCAGGATTGGATTGGGAAGGAGGTGGATATCACATCTCATGTTATAGGAAGGGTATCAGGATTGGAATGGGAAGGACTTTGATATCACATCTCACGCTATAATGAGGGTCTCAGGTTTGGTATTAGAAGCATTGAGATATCGCATCTCATGTTATAGGACAGTCTCAGGTTTGGTATTAGAAGCATTGAGATATCATATCTCATGGTATAGGACGGGTCTCAGGATTGGAATGGGAAGGAGTTGGATATCACATCTCATGCTATAGGAAGGGTCTCAGGTTTGGTAGAAGCATTGAGATACCACATCTCATGCTATAGGAAGGGTCTCAGGATTGGAATTGGAAGGAGTTGGATATCACATCTCATGATAAAGGAAGGGTCTCAGGTTTGGAAGGGGAAGGAGTTGGATATCACATCTCATGTTATAGGAAGGCTCTCAGGTTTGTTATTAGAAGCATTGAGATATCACATCTCATGTTATAGGACAGTCTCAGGTTTGGTATTAGAAGCATAGAGATATCATATCTCATGGTATAGGACCGGTCTCAGGATTGGAATGGGAAGGAGTTGGATATCACATCTCATGCTAAGGGAAGGGTCTCAGGTTTGGAAGGGGAAGGATTTGGATGTCATATCTCAATTTATAGGACGGGTCTGTGGTTTGGTATTAGAAGCATTGAGATATCATATCTCATGCTATCGGAAGGGTCTCAGGATTGGATTGGGAAGGAGTTGGATATCACATCTCATGTTATAGGAAGGGTCTCAGGATTGGAATGGGAAGGATTTGGATATCACATCTCATGTTATAGGAAGGGTCTCAGGTTTGTTATTAGAAGCATTGAGATATTGCATCTCATGTTATAGGACAGTTCAGGTTTGGTATTAGAAGCATTGAGATATCATATATCATGGTATAGGACGGGTCTCAGGATTGGAATGGGAAGGAGTTGGATATCACATCTCATGCTATAGGAAGGGTCTCAGGATTGGAATGGGAAGGATTTGGATATCACATCTCATGTTATAGGAAGGGTCTCAGGTTTGTTATTAGAAGCATTGAGATATCACATCTCATGTTAAAGGACAGTCTCAGGTTTGGTATTAGAAGCATTGAGCTATCACATCTCATGGTATAGGAAGGGTCTCAGGATTGGAATGGGAAGGAGTTGGATATAACATCTCATGCTATAGGAAGGGTCTCAGGATTGGAATGGAAGTAGTTTGATTTCACATCTCATGCCATAGGAAGGTCTCAGGTATGGTAGAAGCATTAAGATATCACATCTCATGCTATCGGAAGGGTCTCAAAATTGGATTTGGAAGGAGTTGGATATCCCATCTCATGCTATAGGAAGGGTCACAGATTGGAATTGGAAGGAGTTGGATATCACATCTCATGCTGTCGGAAGGGTCTCAGGATTGGAATGGGAAGGAGTTGGATATCACATCTCATGTTATAGGAAGGGTCTCAGGTTTGGTAGAAGCACTGGGATATCACATCTCATGCAATAGGAAGGGTCTCAGGATTGGATGGGAAGAGTTGGATATCACATCTCATGCTATAGGAAGGGTCTCAGGTTTGGTAGAAGCACTGGGATATCACATCCCATGCAATAGGAAGGGTCTCAGGATTGGAATGGGAAGGAGTTGGATTTCACATCTCATGATAAAGGAAGGGTCTCAGATTTGGAATGGGAAGGACTTGGATATCACATCTCATGTTATACGAAGGGTCTCAGGTTTGTTATTAGAAGCATTGAGATATCACATTTCATGTTATAGGACAGTCTCAGGTTTGGTATTAGAAGCATTGAGATCATATCTCATGGTATAGGACGGGTCTCAGGATTGGAATGGGAAGGAGTTGGATATCACACCTCATGCTATAGGAAGGGTCTCAGGATTGGAATGGGAAGGATTTGGATATCACATCTCATGTTATAGGAAGGGTCTCAGGTTTGTTATTAGAAGCATTGAGATATCAAATCTCATGTTATAGGACAGTCTCCGGTTTGGTATTAGAAGCATTGAGATATCACATCTTATGGTATAGGATGGGTCTCAGGATGGAATGGGAAGGAGTTGAATATCACATCTCATGCTATAGGAAGGGTCTCAGGATTGGAATGGGAAGGAGTTTGATATCACATCTCATGCCATAGGAAGGTCTCAGGTATGGTAGAAGCATTAAGATATCACATCTCATGCTATCGGAAGGGTCTCAGGATTGGATTGGGAAGGAGTTGGATATCCCATCTCATGCTATAGGAAGGGTCACAGGTTGGAATTGGAAGGAGTTGGATATCACATCTCATGTTATCGGAAGGGTATCAGGATTGGAATGGGAAGGACTTTGATATCACAACACGCTATAGGGAGGGTCTCAGGTTTGGTATTAGAAGCATTGAGATATCACATCTCATGCTATCGGAAGGGTCTCAGGATTGGATTGGGAAGGAGTTGGATATCACATCTCATGTTATAGGAAGGGTCTCAGGATTGGAATGGGAAGGACTTGGACATCACATCTCATGTTATAGGAAGGGTCTCAGGTTTGTTATTAGAACCATTGAGATATCACATCTCATGTTATAGGACAGTCTCAGGTTTGGTATTGGAAGCATTGAGATATAACATCTCATCGTATAGGACGGGTCTCAGGATTGGATGGGAAGACTTGGATATCACATCTCATGCTATAGGAAGGGTCTCAGGTTTTGTAGAAGCATTGGGATATCACATCTCAGGCTATAGGAAGGGTCTCAGGATTGGAATGGGAAGGAGTTGGATATCACATCTCATGCTAAAGGAAGGGTCTCAGGTTTGGAAGGGGAAGGATTTGGATATCACATCCCAAGTTATAGGACGGGTCTGTGGTTTGGTATTAGAAGCATTGAGATATCATATCTCATGCTATCAGAAGGGTGTCAGGATTGGATTGGGAAGGAGTTGGATATAACATCTCATGTTATAGGAAGGGTCTCAGGATTGGATGGGAAGAGTTGGATATCACATCTCATGTTATAGGAAGGGTATCAGGATTGGAATGGGAAGGACTTTGATATCACATCTCACGCTATAGGGAGGGACTCAGGTTTGGTATTAGAAGCATTGAGATATCACATCTCATGCTATCAGAAGGGTCTCAGGATTGGATTGGGAAGGAGTTGGATATCACATCTCATGTTATAGGAAGGGTCTCAGAATTGGATGGGAAGAGTTGGATATCACATCTCATGCTATAGGAAGGGTCTCAAGTTTGGTAGAAGCATTGGGATATCACATCTCATGCTATAGGATGGGTCTCAGGATTAGATTGGGAAGGAGTTGGATATCACATCTCATGTTATAAGAAGGGTATCAGGATTGGAATGGGAAGGACTTGGATATCACATCTCACGCTATAGGGAGGGTCTCAGGTTTGGTATTAGAAGCATTGAGATATCACATCTCATGCTACCGGAAGGGTCTCGGGATTGGATTGGGAAGGAGTTGGATATCACATCTCATGTTATAGAAAGGGTCTCAGGATTGGATGGGAAGAGTTGGATATCACATCTCATGCTATTGGAAGGGTCTCAGGTTTGGTAGAAGCATTAGGATATCACATCTCATGCTATAGGAAGGGTCTCAGGATTGGATTGGGAAGGAGTTGGATATCACATCTCATGTTATAGGAAGGGTCTCAAGATTGGAATGGGAAGGACTTGGATATCACATCTCATGTCATAGGAAGGGTCTCAGGTTTGTTATTAGAAGCATTGAGATATCACATCTCGTGTTATAGGACAGTATCAGGTTTGGTATTAGAAGCATTGAGATATAACATCTCATAGTATAGGACGGGTCTCAGGATTGGAATGGGAAGGAGTTGGATATCACATCTCATGCTATAGGAAGGGTCTCAGGTTTGGTAGAAGCATTGAGATATCACATCTCATGCTATCGGAATGGTCTCAGGATTGGATTGGGAAGGAGTTGGATATCACATCTCATGTTATAGGAAGGATCTCAGGTTTGGTATTAATAGCATTGAGGTATCACATCTCATGCTATCGGAATGGTCTCAGGATTGGAATGGGAAGGAGTTGGATATCACATCTCATGGTAAAGGAAGGGTCTCAGGTTTGGAAGGGGAAGGATTTGGATATCACATCTCAATTTATAGGACTGGTCTGTGGTTTGGTATTAGAAGCATTGAGATATCATATCTCATGCTATCGGAAGGGTCTCAGGATTGGATGGGAAGAGTTGGATATCACATCTCATGTTATAGGAAGTGTATCAGAATTAGAATGGAAGGACTTTGATATTCCATCTCACGCTATAGGGAGGGCCTCAGGTTCAATATTAGAAGCATTGAGATATCACATCTCATGCTATCAGAAGGGTCTCAGGATAGGAATGGGAAGGAGTTGGATATCACATCTCATGCTATAGGAAGGGTCTCAAGTTTTGGATTACAAGCATTGAGATATCATATCTCATGCTATAGGAAGGGTCTCAGGATTGGAATGGGAAGGAGTTGGATATCATATCTCATGATATAGGAAGGGTCTCAGGTTTGGAATGGGAAGGAGTTGGATATCACATCTCATGCTAATGGGAGGGTCTCAGGTTTGATATTAGAAGCATTGAGATATCACATCTCATGCTATCGGAAGGGTCTCATCATTGGATTGGGAAGGAGTTGGATATCACATCTCATGTTATATGAAGGATCTCAGGTTTGGTATTAATAGCATTGAGATATCACATCTCATGCTATAGGAAGTGTCTCAGGATTGGAATGGGAAGGAGTTGGATATCACATATCATGCTAAAGGAAGGGTCTCAGGTTTGGAAGGGGAAGGATTTGGATATCACATCTCAATTTATAAGACTGGTCTGTGGTTTGGTATTAGAAGCATTGAGATATCATATCTCATGCTATCGGAAGGGTCTCAGGATTGGAATGGGAAGGAGTTGGATATCATATCTCATGCTATAGGAAGGGTCACAGGTTCGAATTGGAAGGAGTTGGATATCACATCTCATGCTATCAGAAGGGTCTCAGGATTGGATTGGGAAGGAGTTGGATATCACATATCATGCTAAAGGAAGGGTCTCAGGTTTGGAAGGGGAAGGATTTGGATATCATATCTCATGCTATAGGAAGGGTCACAGGTTCGAATTGGAAGGAGTTGGATATCACATCTCATGCTATCAGAAGGGTCTCAGGATTGGATTGGGAAGGAGTTGGATATCACATCTCATGTTATAGGAATGGTCTCAGGATTGAATGGGAAGAGTTTGATATCACATCTCATGCTATAGGAAGGGTCTCAGGTTTGGTAGAACCATTGGGATATCACGTCTCATGCTATAGGAAGGGTCTCAGGATTGGAATGGGAAGGATTTGGATATCACAGCTCAAGTTATAGGACAGTTCTGTGGTTTTGGTATTAGAAGCATTGAGATATCATATCTCATGCTATCGGAAGGGTCTCAGGATTGGATTGGGAAGGAGTTGGATATCACATCTCATGTTATAAGAAGGGTCTCAAGGTTGGAATTAGAAGGACTTGGATATCACATCTCATGTTATAGGAAGGGTCTCAGGTTTGTTATTAGAAGCATTGAGATATCACATCTCATGTTATAGGACAGTCTCAGGTTTGGTATTAGAAACATTGAGATATAACATCTCATAGTATAGGACGGGTCTCAGGATTGGAATGGGAAGGAGTTGGATATCACATCTCATGCTATAGGAAGGGTCTCAGGATTGGAATGGGAAGGAGTTTGATATCACATCTCATGCCATGGGAAGGTCTCAGGTTTGCTAGAAGCATTAAGATATCACACCTCATGCTATCGGAAGGGTCTCAGGATTGGATTGGAAAGGAGATGGATATCGCATCTCATGCCATAGGAAGGGTCACAGGTTGGAATTGGAAGGAGTTGGATATCACATCTCATGTTATAGGAAGGGTATCAGGATTGGAATGGGAAGGACTTTGATATCACATCTCACGCTACAGGGAGGGTCTCAGGTTTGGTATTCGAAGCATTGAGATATCACATCTCATGCTATCGGAAGGGTCTCAGGATTGGATTGGGAAGGAGTTGGATATCACATCTCATGTTATAGGAAGGGTCTCAGGATTGGATGGGAAGAGTTGGATATCACATCTCATGTTATCGGAAGGGTATCAGGATTGGAATGGGAAGGACTTTGATATCACAACACGCTATAGGGAGGGTCTCAGGTTTGGTATTAGAAGCATTGAGATATCACATCTCATGCTATCGGAAGGGTCTCAGGATTGGATTGGGAAGGAGTTGGATATCACATCTCATGTTATAGGAAGGGTCTCAGGATTGGAATGGGAAGGACTTGGACATCACATCTCATGTTATAGGAAGGGTCTCAGGTTTGTTATTAGAACCATTGAGATATCACATCTCATGTTATAGGACAGTCTCAGGTTTGGTATTGGAAGCATTGAGAAATAACATCTCATCGTATAGGACGGGTCTCAGGATTGGATGGGAAGACTTGGATATCACATCTCATGCTATAGGAAGGGTCTCAGGTTTGGTAGAAGCATTGGGATATCACATCTCATGCTATAGGAAGGGTCTCAGGATTGGAATGGGAAGGAGTTGGATATCACATCTCATGCTAAAGGAAGGGTCTCAGGTTTGGAAGGGGAAGGATTTGGATATCACATCCCAAGTTATAGGACGGGTCTGTGGTTTGGTATTAGAAGCATTGAGATATCATATCTCATGCTATCAGAAGGGTGTCAGGATTGGATTGGGAAGGAGTTGGATATAACATCTCATGTTATAGGAAGGGTCTCAGGATTGGATGGGAAGAGTTGGATATCACATCTCATGTTATAGGAAGGGTATCAGGATTGGAATGGGAAGGACTTTGATATCACATCTCACGCTATAGGGAGGGTCTCAGGTTTGGTATTAGAAGCATTGAGATATCACATCTCATGCTATCAGAAGGGTCTCAGGATTGGATTGGGAAGGAGTTGGATATCACATCTCATGTTATAGGAAGGGTCTCAGAATTGGATGGGAAGAGTTGGATATCACATCTCATGCTATAGGAAGGGTCTCAAGTTTGGTAGAAGCATTGGGATATCACATCTCATGCTATAGGAAGGGTCTCAGGATTAGATTGGGAAGGAGTTGGATATCACATCTCATGTTATAAGAAGGGTATCAGGATTGGAATGGGAAGGACTTGGATATCACATCTCACGCTATAGGGAGGGTCTCAGGTTTGGTATTAGAAGCATTGAGATATCATATCTCATGCTACCGGAAGGGTCTCGGGATTGGATTGGGAAGGAGTTGGATATCACATCTCATGTTATAGAAAGGGTCTCAGGATTGGATGGGAAGAGTTGGATATCACATCTCATGCTATTGGAAGGGTCTCAGGTTTGGTAGAAGCATTAGGATATCACATCTCATGCTATAGGAAGGGTCTCAGGATTGGATTGGGAAGGAGTTGGATATCACATCTCATGTTATAGGAAGGGTCTCAAGATTGGAATGGGAAGGACTTGGATATCACATCTCATGTTATAGGAAGGGTCTCAGGTTTGTTATTAGAAGCATTGAGATATCACATCTCGTGTTATAGGACAGTCTCAGGTTTGGTATTAGAAGCATTGAGATATAACATCTCATAGTATAGGACGGGTCTCAGGATTGGAATGGGAAGGAGTTGGATATCACATCTCATGCTATAGGAAGGGTCTCAGGTTTGGTAGAAGCATTGAGATATCACATCTCATGCTATCGGAATGGTCTCAGGATTGGATTGGGAAGGAGTTGGATATCACATCTCATGTTATAGGAAGGATCTCAGGTTTGGTATTAATAGCATTGAGATATCACATCTCATGCTATCGGAATGGTCTCAGGATTGGAATGGGAAGGAGTTGGATATCACATCTCATGCTAAAGGAAGGGTCTCAGGTTTGGAAGGGGAAGGATTTGGATATCACATCTCAATTTATAGGACTGGTCTGTGGTTTGGTATTAGAAGCATTGAGATATCATATCTCATGCTATCGGAAGGGTCTCAGGATTGGATGGGAAGAGTTGGATATCACATCTCATGTTATAGGAAGGGTATCAGAATTAGAATGGAAGGACTTTGATATCACATCTCACGCTATAGGGAGGGCCTCAGGTTCAATATTAGAAGCATTGAGATATCACATCTCATGCTATCAGAAGGGTCTCAGGATAGGAATGGGAAGGAGTTGGATATCACATCTCATGCTATAGGAAGGGTCTCAAGTTTTGGATTACAAGCATTGAGATATCATATCTCATGCTATAGGAAGGGTCTCAGGATTGGAATGGGAAGGAGTTGGATATCATATCTCATGATATAGGAAGGGTCTCAGGTTTGGAATGGGAAGGATTTGGATATCACATCTCATGCTAATGGGAGGGTCTCAGGTTTGATATTAGAAGCATTGAGATATCACATCTCATGCTATCGGAAGGGTCTCATCATTGGATTGGGAAGGAGTTGGATATCACATCTCATGTTATATGAAGGATCTCAGGTTTGGTATTAATAGCATTGAGATATCACATCTCATGCTATAGGAAGTGTCTCAGGATTGGAATGGGAAGGAGTTGGATATCACATATCATGCTAAAGGAAGGGTCTCAGGTTTGGAAGGGGAAGGATTTGGATATCACATCTCAATTTATAAGACGGGTCTGTGGTTTGGTATTAGAAGCATTGAGATATCATATCTCATGCTATCGGAAGGGTCTCAGGATTGGAATGGGAAGGAGTTGGATATCATATCTCATTAGGAAGGGTCACAGGTTCGAATTGGAAGGAGTTGGATATCACATCTCATGCTATCAGAAGGGTCTCAGGATTGGATTGGGAAGGAGTTGGATATCACATATCATGCTAAAGGAAGGGTCTCAGGTTTGGAAGGGGAAGGATTTGGATATCATATCTCATGCTATAGGAAGGGTCACAGGTTCGAATTGGAAGGAGTTGGATATCACATCTCATGCTATCAGAAGGGTCTCAGGATTGGATTGGGAAGGAGTTGGATATCACATCTCATGTTATAGGAAGGGTCTCAGGATTGAATGGTAAGAGTTTGATATCACATCTCATGCTATAGGAAGGGTCTCAGGTTTGGTAGAACCATTGGGATATCACGTCTCATGCTATAGGAAGGGTCTCAGGATTGGAATGGGAAGGATTTGGATATCACAGCTCAAGTTATAGGACAGTTCTGTGGTTTTGGTATTAGAAGCATTGAGATATCATATCTCATGCTATCGGAAGGGTCTCAGGATTGGATTGGGAAGGAGTTGGATATCACATCTCATGTTATAAGAAGGGTCTCAAGGTTGGAATTAGAAGGACTTGGATATCACATCTCATGTTATAGGAAGGGTCTCAGGTTTGTTATTAGAAGCATTGAGATATCACATCTCATGTTATAGGACAGTCTCAGGTTTGGTATTAGAAACATTGAGATATAACATCTCATAGTATAGGACGGGTCTCAGGATTGGAATGGGAAGGAGTTGGATATCACATCTCATGCTATAGGAAGGGTCTCAGGATTGGAATGGGAAGGAGTTTGATATCACATCTCATGCCATGGGAAGGTCTCAGGTTTGCTAGAAGCATTAAGATATCACACCTCATGCTATCGGAAGGGTCTCAGGATTGGATTGGAAAGGAGCTGGATATCGCATCTCATGCTATAGGAAGGGTCACAGGTTGGAATTGGAAGGAGTTGGATATCACATCTCATGTTATAGGAAGGGTATCAGGATTGGAATGGGAAGGACTTTGATATCACATCTCACGCTACAGGGAGGGTCTCAGGTTTGGTATTAGAAGCATTGAGATATCACATCTCATGCTATCGGAAGGGTCTCAGGATTGGATTGGGAAGGAGTTGGATATCACATCTCATGTTATAGGAAGGGTCTCAGGATTGGATGGGAAGAGTTGGATATCACATCTCATGTTATCGGAAGGGTATCAGGATTGGAATGGGAAGGACTTTGATATCACAACACGCTATAGGGACGGTCTCAGGTTTGGTATTAGAAGCATTGAGATATCACATCTCATGCTATCGGAAGGGTCTCAGGATTGGATTGGGAAGGAGTTGGATATCACATCTCATGTTATAGGAAGGGTCTCAGGATTGTAATGGGAAGGACTTGGACATCACATCTCATGTTATAGGAAGGGTCTCATCATTGGATTGGGAAGGAGTTGGATATCACATCTCATGTTATATGAAGGATCTCAGGTTTGGTATTAATAGCATTGAGATATCACATCTCATGCTATAGGAAGTGTCTCAGGATTGGAATGGGAAGGAGTTGGATATCACATATCATGCTAAAGGAAGGGTCTCAGGTTTGGAAGGGGAAGGATTTGGATATCACATCTCAATTTATAAGACGGGTCTGTGGTTTGGTATTAGAAGCATTGAGATATCATATCTCATGCTATCGGAAGGGTCTCAGGATTGGATTGGGAAGGAGTTGGATATCACATCTCATGTTATAGGAAGGGTCTCAGGATTGGAATGGGAAGGACTTGGATATCACATCTCATGCTATCGGAAGGATCTCATCATTGGATTGGGAAGGAGTTGGATATCACATCTCATGTTATATGAAGGATCTCAGGTTTGGTATTAATAGCATTGAGATATCACATCTCATGCTATAGGAAGTGTCTCAGGATTGGAATGGGAAGGAGTTGGATATCACATTTCATGCTAAAGGAAGGGTCTCAGGTTTGGAAGGGGAAGGATTTGGATATCACATCTCAATTTATAAGACGGGTCTGTGGTTTGGTATTAGAAGCATTGAGATATCATATCTCATGCTATCGGAAGGGTCTCAGGATTGGAATGGGAAGGAGTTGGATATCATATCTCATGCTATAGGAAGGGTCACAGGTTCGAATTGGAAGGAGTTGGATATCACATCTCATGCTATCAGAAGGGTCTCAGGATTGGATTGGGAAGGAGTTGGATATCACATATCATGCTAAAGGAAGGGTCTCAGGTTTGGAAGGGGAAGGATTTGGATATCATATCTCATGCTATAGGAAGGGTCACAGGTTCGAATTGGAAGGAGTTGGATATCACATCTCATGCTATCAGAAGGGTCTCAGGATTGGATTGGGAAGGAGTTGGATATCACATCTCATGTTATAGGAAGGGTCTCAGGATTGAATGGGAAGAGTTTGATATCACATCTCATGCTATAGGAAGGGTCTCAGGTTTGGTAGAACCATTGGGATATCACGTCTCATGCTATAGGAAGGGTCTCAGGATTGGAATGGGAAGGATTTGGATATCACAGCTCAAGTTATAGGACAGTTCTGTGGTTTTGGTATTAGAAGCATTGAGATATATCTCATGCTATCGGAAGGGTCTCAGGATTGGATTGGGAAGGAGTTGGATATCACATCTCATGTTATAAGAAGGGTCTCAAGGTTGGAATTAGAAGGACTTGGATATCACATCTCATGTTATAGGAAGGGTCTCAGGTTTGTTATTAGAAGCATTGAGATATCACATCTCATGTTATAGGACAGTCTCAGGTTTTGTATTAGAAACATTGAGATATAACATCTCATAGTATAGGACGGGTCTCAGGATTGGAATGGGAAGGAGTTGGATATCACATCTCATGCTATAGGAAGGGTCTCAGGATTGGAATGGGAAGGAGTTTGATATCACATCTCATGCCATGGGAAGGTCTCAGGTTTGCTAGAAGCATTAAGATATCACACCTCATGCTATCGGAAGGGTCTCAGGATTGGATTGGAAAGGAGCTGGATATCGCATCTCATGCTATAGGAAGGGTCACAGGTTGGAATTGGAAGGAGTTGGATATCACATCTCATGTTATAGGAAGGGTATCAGGATTGGAATGGGAAGGACTTTGATATCACATCTCACGCTACAGGGAGGGTCTCAGGTTTGGTATTAGAAGCATTGAGATATCACATCTCATGCTATCGGAAGGGTCTCAGGATTGGATTGGGAAGGAGTTGGATATCACATCTCATGTTATAGGAAGGGTCTCAGGATTGGATGGGAAGAGTTGGATATCACATCTCATGTTATCGGAAGGGTATCAGGATTGGAATGGGAAGGACTTTGATATCACAACACGCTATAGGGACGGTCTCAGGTTTGGTATTAGAAGCATTGAGATATCACATCTCATGCTATCGGAAGGGTCTCAGGATTGGATTGGGAAGGAGTTGGATATCACATCTCATGTTATAGGAAGGGTCTCAGGATTGGAATGGGAAGGACTTGGACATCACATCTCATGTTATAGGAAGGGTCTCAGGTTTGTTATTAGAACCATTGAGATATCACATCTCATGTTATAGGACAGTCTCAGGTTTGGTATTGGAAGCATTGAGATATAACATCTCATCGTATAGGACGGGTCTCAGGATTGGATGGGAAGACTTGGATATCACATCTCATGCTATAGGAAGGGTCTCAGGTTTGGTAGAAGCATTGGGATATCACATCTCATGCTATAGGAAGGGTCTCAGGATTGGAATGGGAAGGAGTTGGATATCACATCTCATGCTAAAGGAAGGGTCTCAGGTTTGGAAGGGGAAGGATTTGGATATCACATCCCAAGTTATAGGACGGGTCTGTGGTTTGGTATTAGAAGCATTGAGATATCATATCTCATGCTATCAGAAGGGTGTCAGGATTGGATTGGGAAGGAGTTGGATATAACATCTCATGTTATAGGAAGGGTCTCAGGATTGGATGGGAAGAGTTGGATATCACATCTCATGTTATAGGAAGGGTATCAGGATTGGAATGGGAAGGACTTTGATATCACATCTCACGCTATAGGGAGGGTTTCAGGTTTGGTATTAGAAGCATTGAGATATCACATCTCATGCTATCAGAAGGGTCTCAGGATTGGATTGGGAAGGAGTTGGATATCACATCTCATGTTATAGGAAGGGTCTCAGAATTGGATGGGAAGAGTTGGATATCACATCTCATGCTATAGGAAGGGTCTCAAGTTTGGTAGAAGCATTGGGATATCACATCTCATGCTATAGGAAGGGTCTCAGGATTAGATTGGGAAGGAGTTGGATATCACATCTCATGTTATAAGAAGGGTATCAGGATTGGAATGGGAAGGACTTGGATATCACATCTCACGCTATAGGGAGGGTCTCAGGTTTGGTATTAGAAGCATTGAGATATCACATCTCATGCTACCGTAAGGGTCTCGGGATTGGATTGGGAAGGAGTTGGATATCACATCTCATGTTATAGAAAGGGTCTCAGGATTGGATGGGAAGAGTTGGATATCACATCTCATGCTATTGGAAGGGTCTCAGGTTTGGTAGAAGCATTAGGATATCACATCTCATGCTATAGGAAGGGTCTCAGGATTGGATTGGGAAGGAGTTGGATATCACATCTCATGTTATAGGAAGGGTCTCAAGATTGGAATGGGAAGGACTTGGATATCACATCTCATGTTATAGGAAGGGTCTCAGGTTTGTTATTAGAAGCATTGAGATATCACATCTCGTGTTATAGGACAGTCTCAGGTTTGGTATTAGAAGCATTGAGATATAACATCTCATAGTATAGGACGGGTCTCAGGATTGGAATGGGAAGGAGTTGGATATCACATCTCATGCTATAGGAAGGGTCTCAGGTTTGGTAGAAGCATTGAGATATCACATCTCATGCTATCGGAATGGTCTCAGGATTGGATTGGGAAGGAGTTGGATATCACATCTCATGTTATAGGAAGGATCTCAGGTTTGGTATTAATAGCATTGAGATATCACATCTCATGCTATCGGAATGGTCTCAGGATTGGAATGGGAAGGAGTTGGATATCACATCTCATGCTAAAGGAAGGGTCTCAGGTTTGGAAGGGGAAGGATTTGGATATTACATCTCAATTTATAGGACTGGTCTGTGGTTTGGTATTAGAAGCATTGAGATATCATATCTCATGCTATCGGAAGGGTCTCAGGATTGGATGGGAAGAGTTGGATATCACATCTCATGTTATAGGAAGGGTATCAGAATTAGAATGGAAGGACTTTGATATCACATCTCACGCTATAGGGAGGGCCTCAGGTTCAATATTAGAAGCATTGAGATATCACATCTCATGCTATCAGAAGGGTCTCAGGATAGGAATGGGAAGGAGTTGGATATCACATCTCATGCTATA
Source organism: Ambystoma mexicanum (assembly GCF_040938575.1). Lineage (NCBI taxonomy): Eukaryota > Metazoa > Chordata > Amphibia > Caudata > Ambystomatidae > Ambystoma > Ambystoma mexicanum. Next base: position 349,360,744 of record NC_090936.1, read on the forward strand.
GGAAGGGTCTCAAGTTTTGGATTACAAGCATTGAGATATCATATCCCATGCTATAGGAAGGGTCTCAGGATTGGAATGGGAAGGAGTTGGATATCATATCTCATGATATAGGAAGGGTCTCAGGTTTGGAATGGGAAGGAGTTGGATATCACATCTCATGTTATATGAAGGATCTCAGGTTTGGTATTAATAGCATTGAGATATCACATCTCATGCTATAGGAAGTGTCTCAGGATTGGAATGGGAAGGAGTTGGATATCACATATCATGCTAAAGGAAGGGTCTCAGGTTTGGAAGGGGAAGGATTTGGATATCACATCTCAATTTATAAGACGGGTCTGTGGTTTGGTATTAGAAGCATTGAGATATCATATCTCATGCTATCGGAAGGGTCTCAGGATTGGAATGGGAAGGAGTTGGATATCATATCTCATGCTATAGGAAGGGTCACAGGTTCGAATTGGAAGGAGTTGGATATCACATCTCATGCTATCAGAAGGGTCTCAGGATTGGATTAGGAAGGAGTTGGATATCACATCTCATGTTATAGGAAGGGTCTCAGGATTGAATGGGAAGAGTTTGATATCACATCTCATGCTATAGGAAGGGTCTCAGGTTTGGTAGAACCATTGGGATATCACGTCTCATGCTACAGGAAGGGTCTCAGGATTGGAATGGGAAGGAGTTGGATATCACATCTCATGATAAAGGAAGGGTCTCAGGTTTGGAAGGGGAAGGATTTGGATATCACAGCTCAAGTTATAGGACAGTTCTGTGGTTTTGGTATTAGAAGCATTGAGATATCATATCTCATGCTATCGGAAGGGTCTCAGGATTGGATTGGGAAGGAGTTGGATATCACATCTCATGTTATAAGAAGGGTCTCAAGGTTGGAATTAGAAGGACTTGGATATCACATCTCATGTTATAGGAAGGGTCTCAGGTTTGTTATTAGAAGCATTGAGATATCACATCTCATGTTATAGGACAGTCTCAGGTTTGGTATTAGAAGCATTGAGATATAACATCTCATAGTATAGGACGGGTCTCAGGATTGGAATGGGAAGGAGTTGGATATCACATCTCATGCTATAGGAAGGGTCTCAGGATTGGAATGGGAAGGAGTTTGATATCACATCTCATGCCATGGGAAGGTCTCAGGTTTGCTAGAAGCATTAAGATATCACACCTCATGCTATCGGAAGGGTCTCAGGATTGGATTGGAAAGGAGTTGGATATCGCATCTCATGCTATAGGAAGGGTCACAGGTTGGAATTGGAAGGAGTTGGATATCACATCTCATGTTATAGGAAGGGTATCAGGATTGGAATGGGAAGGACTTTGATATCACATCTCACGCTATAGGGAGGGTCTCAGGTTTGGTATTAGAAGCATTGAGATATCACATCTCATGCTATCGGAAGGGTCTCAGGATTGGATTGGGAAGGAGTTGGATATCACATCTCATGTTATAGGAAGGGTCTCAGGATTGGATGGGAAGAGTTGGATATCACATCTCATGTTATCGGAAGGGTATCAGGATTGGAATGGGAAGGACTTTGATATCACAACACGCTATAGGGAGGGTCTCAGGTTTGGTATTAGAAGCATTGAGATATCACATCTCATGCTATCGGAAGGGTCTCAGGATTGGATTGGGAAGGAGTTGGATATCACATCTCATGTTATAGGAAGGGTCTCAGGATTGGAATGGGAAGGACTTGGACATCACATCTCATGTTATAGGAAGGGTCTCAGGTTTGTTATTAGAACCATTGAGATATCACATCTCATGTTATAGGACAGTCTCAGGTTTGGTATTGGAAGCATTGAGATATAACATCTCATCGTATAGGACGGGTCTCAGGATTGGATGGGAAGACTTGGATATCACATCTCATGCTATAGGAAGGGTCTCAGGTTTGGTAGAAGCATTGGGATATCACATCTCATGCTATAGGAAGGGTCTCAGGATTGGAATGGGAAGGAGTTGGATATCACATCTCATGCTAAAGGAAGGGTCTCAGGTTTGGAAGGGGAAGGATTTGGATATCACATCCCAAGTTATAGGACGGGTCTGTGGTTTGGTATTAGAAGCATTGAGATATCACATCTCATGCTATCAGAAGGGTCTCAGGATTAGATTGGGAAGGAGTTGGATATCACATCTCATGTTATAGGAAGGGTCTCAGGATTGGATGGGAAGAGTTGGATATCACATCTCATGCTATAGGAAGGGTCTCAAGTTTTGTAGAAGCATTGGGATATCACATCTCATGCTAAAGGAAGGGTCTCAGGATTAGATTGGGAAGGAGTTGGATATCACATCTCATGTTATAGGAAGGGTATCAGGATTGGAATGGGAAGGACTTGGATATCACATCTCACGCTATAGGGAGGGTCTCAGGTTTGGTATTAGAAGCATTGAGATATCACATCTCATGCTATCGGAAGGGTCTCAGGATTGGATTGGGAAGGAGTTGGATATCACATCTCATGTTATAAAAAGGGTCTCAGGATTGGATGGGAAGAGTTGGATATCACATCTCATGCTATAGGAAGGGTCTCAGGTTTGGTAGAAGCATTGGGATATCACATCTCATGCTATAGGAAGGGTCTCAGGATTGGATTGGGAAGGAGTTGGATATCACATCTCATGTTATAGGAAGGGTCTCAAGATTGGAATGGGAAGGACTTGGATATCACATCTCATGTTATAGGAAGGGTCTCAGGTTTGTTATTAGAAGCATTGAGATATCACATCTCATGTTATAGGACAGTCTCAGGTTTGGTATTAGAAGCATTGAGATATAACATCTCATAGTATGGGACGGGTCTCAGGATTGGAATGGGAAGGAGTTGGATATCACATCTCATGCTATAGGAAGGGTCTCAGGTTTGGTAGAAGCATTGAGATATCACATCTCATGCTATCGGAATGGTCTCAGGATTGGATTGGGAAGGAGTTGGATATCACATCTCATGTTATAGGAAGGATCTCAGGTTTGGTATTAATAGCATTGAGATATCACATCTCATGCTATCGGAATGGTCTCAGGATTGGAATCGGAAGGAGTTGGATATCACATCTCATGCTAAAGGAAGGGTCTCAGGTTTGGAAGGGGAAGGATTTGGATATCACACCTCAATTTATAGGACGGGTCTGTGGTTTGGTATTAGAAGCATTGAGATATCATATCTCATGCTATCGGAAGGGTCTCAGGATTGGATTGGGAAGGAGTTGGATATCACATCTCATGTTACAGGAAGGGTCTCAGGATTGGAATGGGAAGGAGTTGGATATCATATCTCATGCTTTAGGAAGGATCACAGGTTGGAATTCGAAGGAGTTGGATATCACATCTCATGCTATCGGAAGGGTCTCAGGATCGGAATGGGAAGGAGTTGGATATCACATCTCATGCTATAGGGAGGGTCTCAGGTTTGATATTAGAAGCATTGAGATATCATATCTCATGCTATCGGAAGGGTCTCAGGATTGGATTGGGAAGGAGTTGGATATCACATCTCATGTTATAGGAAGGGTCTCAGGGTTGGATGGGAAGTGTTGGGTATCACATCTCATGCTATAGGAAGGGTCTCAGGTTTGGTAGAAGCATTGGGATATCACATCTCATGCTATAGGAAGGGTCTCAGGATTGGAATGGGAAGGAGTTGGATATCACATCTCATGATAAAGGAAGGGTCTCAGGTATGGAAGGCGAAGGATTTGGATATCACATTTCAAGTTATAGGACGGGTCTGTGGTTTGGTATTAGAAGCATTGAGATATCATATACCATGCTATCGGAAGGGTCTCAGGATTGGATTGGGAAGGATTTGGATATCACATCTCATGTTATAGGAAGGGTCTCAGGTTTGTTATTAGAAGCATTGAGATATCACATCTCATGTTATAGGACAGTCTCAGGTTTGGTATTAGAAGCATTGAGATATAACATCTCATAGTATAGGATGGGTCTCAGGATTGGAATGGGAAGGAGTTGGATATCACATCTCATGCTATAGGAAGGGTCTCAGGATTGGAATGGGAAGGAGTTTGATATCACATCTCATGTCATGGGAAGGTCTCAGGTTTGCTAGAAGCATTAAGATATCACATCTCATGCTATCGGAAGGGTCTCAGGATTGGATTGGGAAGGAGTTGGATATCGCATCTCATGCTATAGGAATGGTCACAGGTTGGAATTGGAAGGAGTTGGATATCACATCTCATGTTATAGGAAGGTTATCAGGATTGGAATGGGAAGGACTTTGATATCACATCTCACGCTATAGGAAGGGTCTCAGGTTTGGTATTAGAAGCATTGAGATATCACATCTCATGCTATCGGAAGGGTCTCAGGATTGGATTGGGAAGGAGTTGGATATCACATCTCATGTTATAGGAAGGGTCTCAGGATTGGATGGGAAGAGTTGGATATCACATCTCATGTTATAGGAAGGGTATCAGGATTGGAATGGGAAGGACTTTGATATCACATTTCACGCTATAGGGAGGGTCTCAGGTTCGGTATTAGAAGCATTGAGATATAACATCTCATGCTATCAGAAGGGTCTCAGGATAGGAATGGGAAGGAGTTGGATATCACATCTCATGCTATAGGAAGGGTCTCAAGTTTTGTATTACAAACATTGAGATATCATATCTCATGCTATAGGAAGGGTCTCAGGATTGGAATGGGAAGGAGTTGGATATCGCATCTCATGCTATTAGGAAGGGTCACAGGTTGGAATTGGAACGAGTTGGATATCACATCGCATGTTATAGGAAGGGTATCAGGATTGGAATGGGAAGGACTTTGATATCACATCTCACGCTATAGGGAGGCTCTCAGGTTTGGTATTAGAAGCATTGAGATATCACATCTCATGCTATCGGAAGGGTCTCAGGATTGGATTGGGAAGGAGTTGGATATCACATCTCATGTTATAGGAAGGGTCTCAGGATTGTAATGGGAAGGATTTGGATATCACTTCTCATGTTATAGGAAGGGTCTCAGGTTTGTTATTAGAAGCATTGAGATATCACATCTCATGTTATAGGACAGTCTCAGGTTTGGTATTAGAAGCATTGAGATATAACATCTCATGGTATAGGACGGGTCTCAGGATTGGATGGGAAGAGTTTGATATCACATCTCATGCTATAGGAAGGGTCTCAGGTTTGGTAGAAGCATTGGGATATCACATCTCATACTATAGGAAGGGTCTCAGGATTGGAATGGGAAGGAGTTGGATATCACATCTCATGCTAAAGGAAGGGTCTCAGGTTTGGAAGGGGAAGGATTTGGATATCACATCTCAAGTTATAGGACGGGTCTGTGGTTTGGTATTAGAAGCATTGAGATATCACATTTCATGTTATAGGACAGTCTCAGGTTTGGTATTAGAAGCATAGAGATATCATATCTCATGGTATAGGACCGGTCTCAGGATTGGAATGGGAAGGAGTTGGATATCACATCTCATGCTAAGGGAAGGGTCTCAGGTTTGGAAGGGGAACGATTTGGATGTCATATCTCAATTTACAGGACGGGTCTGTGGTTTGGTATTAGAAGCATTGAGATATCATATCTCATGCTATCGGAAGGGTCTCAGGATTGGATTGGGAAGGAGTTGGATATCACATCTCATGTTATAGGAAGGGTCTCAGGATTGGAATGGGAAGGATTTGGATATCACATCTCATGTTATAGGAAGGGTCTCAGGTTTGTTATTAGAAGCATTGAGATATCGCATCTCATGTTATAGGACAGTCTCAGGTTTGGTATTAGAAGCATTGAGATATCATATCTCATGGTATAGGAAGGGTCTCAGGATTGGAATGGGAAGGAGTTGGATATCACATCTCATGCTATAGGAAGGGTCTCAGGATTGGAATGGGAAGGATTTGGATATCACATCTCATGTTATAGGAAGGGTCTCAGGTTTGTTATTAGAAGCATTGAGATATCACATCTCATGTTATAGGACAGTCTCAGGTTTGGTATTAGAAGCATTGAGATATCACATCTCATGGTATAGGACGGGTCTCAGGATTGGAATGGGAAGGAGTTGGATATAACATCTCATGCTAATGGGAGGGTCTCAGGTTTGATATTAGAAGCATTGAGATATCACATCTCATGCTATCGGAAGGGTCTCATCATTGGATTGGGAAGGAGTTGGATATCACATCTCATGTTATATGAAGGATCTCAGGTTTGGTATTAATAGCATTGAGATATCACATCTCATGCTATAGGAAGTGTCTCAGGATTGGAATGGGAAGGAGTTGGATATCACATATCATGCTAAAGGAAGGGTCTCAGGTTTGGAAGGGGAAGGATTTGGATATCACATCTCAATTTATAAGACGGGTCTGTGGTTTGGTATTAGAAGCATTGAGATATCATATCTCATGCTATCGGAAGGGTCTCAGGATTGGAATGGGAAGGAGTTGGATATCATATCTCATGCTATAGGAAGAGTCACAGGTTCGAATTGGAAGGAGTTGGATATCACATCTCATGCTATCAGAAGGGTCTCAGGATTGGATTGGGAAGGAGTTGGATATCACATCTCATGTTATAGGAAGGGTCTCAGGATTGAATGGGAAGAGTTTGATATCACATCTCATGCTATAGGAAGGGTCTCAGGTTTGGTAGAACCATTGGGATATCACGTCTCATGCTATAGGAAGGGTCTCAGGATTGGAATGGGAAGGAGTTGGATATCACATCTCATGATAAAGGAAGGGTCTCAGGTTTGGAAGGGGAAGGATTTGGATATCACAGCTCAAGTTATAGGACAGTTCTGTGGTTTTGGTATTAGAAGCATTGAGATATCATATCTCATGCTGTCGGAAGGGTCTCAGGATTGGATTGGGAAGGAGTTGGATATCACATCTCATGTTATAAGAAGGGTCTCAAGGTTGGAATTAGAAGGACTTGGATATCACATCTCATGTTATAGGAAGGGTCTCAGGTTTGTTATTAGAAGCATTGAGATATCACATCTCATGTTATAGGACAGTCTCAGGTTTGGTATTAGAAGCATTGAGATATAACATCTCATAGTATAGGACGGGTCTCAGGATTGGAATGGGAAGGAGTTGGATATCACATCTCATGCTATAGGAAGGGTCTCAGGATTGGAATGGGAAGGAGTTTGATATCACATCTCATGCCATGGGAAGGTCTCAGGTTTGCTAGAAGCATTAAGATATCACACCTCATGCTATCGGAAGGGTCTCAGGATTGGATTGGAAAGGAGTTGGATATCGCATCTCATGCTATAGGAAGGGTCACAGGTTGGAATTGGAAGGAGTTGGATATCACATCTCATGTTATAGGAAGGGTATCAGGATTGGAATGGGAAGGACTTTGATATCACATCTCACGCTATAGGGAGGGTCTCAGGTTTGGTATTAGAAGCATTGAGATATCACATCTCATGCTATCGGAAGGGTCTCAGGATTGGATTGGGAAGGAGATGGATATCACATCTCATGTTATAGGAAGGGTCTCAGGATTGGAATGGGAAGGATTTGGATATCACTTCTCATGTTATAGGAAGGGTCTCAGGTTTGTTATTAGAAGCATTGAGATATCATATCTCATGCTATCGGAAGGGTCTCAGGATTGGAATGGGAAGGAGTTGGATATCATATCTCATGCTATAAGAAGGGTCACAGGTTGGAATTGGAAGGAGTTGGATATCACATCTCATGCTATCAGAAGGGTCTCAGGATTGGAATGGGAAGGAGTTGGATATCACATCTCATGCTATAGGGAGGGTCTCAGGTTTGATATTAGAAGCATTGAGATATCACATCTCATGCTATCGGAAGGGTCTCAGGATTGGATTGGGAAGGAGTTGGATATCACATCTCATGTTATAGGAAGGGTCTCAGGATTGGATGGGAAGGAGTTGGATATAACATCTCATGCTATAGGAAGGGTCTCAGGATTGGAATGGAAGTAGTTTGATTTCACATCTCATGCCATAGGAAGGTCTCAGGTATGGTAGAAGCATTAAGATATCACATCTCATGCTATCGGAAGGGTCTCAAAATTGGATTTGGAAGGAGTTGGATATCCCATCTCATGCTATAGGAAGGGTCACAGGTTGGAATTGGAAGGAGTTGGATATCACATCTCATGCTATCGGAAGGGTCTCAGGATTGGAATGGGAAGGAGTTGGATATCACATCTCATGCTATATGAAGGGTCTCAAGTTTTGTATTACAAGCATTGAGATATCATATCTCATGCTATAGGAAGGGTCTCAGGATTGGAATGGGAAGGAGTTGGATATCATATCTCATGATATAGGAAGGGTCTCAGGTTTGGAATGGGAAGGAGTTGGATATCACATCTCATGCTAATGGGAGGGTCTCAGGTTTGATATTAGAAGCATTGAGATATCACATCTCATGCTATCGGAAGGGTCTCATCATTGGATTGGGAAGGAGTTGGATATCACATCTCATGTTATAGGAAGGATCTCAGGTTTGGTATTAATAGCATTGAGATATCACATCTCATGCTGTAGGAAGTGTCTCAGGATTGGAATGGGAAGGAGTTGGATATCACATATCATGCTAAAGGAAGGGTCTCAGGTTTGGTAGAAGCATTAGGATATCACATCTCATGCTATAGGAAGGGTCTCAGGATTGGAATGGGAAGGAGTTGGATATCACATCTCATGCTAAATGAAGGGTCTCAGGTTTGGAAGGGGAAGGATTTGGATATCACATCTCAATTTATAAGACGGGTCTGTGGTTTGGTATTAGAAGCATTGAGATATCATATCTCATGCTATCGCAAGGGTCTCAGGATTGGATTGGGAAGGAGATGGATATCACATCTCATGTTATAGGAAGGGTCTCAGGATTGGAATGGGAAGGATTTGGATATCACTTCTCATGTTATAGGAAGGGTCTCAGGTTTGTTATTAGAAGCATTGAGATATCATATCTCATGCTATCGGAAGGGTCTCAGGATTGGAATGGGAAGGAGTTGGATATCATATCTCATGCTATAGGAAGGGTCACAGGTTGGAATTGGAAGGAGTTGGATATCACATCTCATGCTATCAGAAGGGTCTCAGGATTGGAATGGGAAGGAGTTGGATATCACATCTCATGCTATAGGGAGGGTCCCAGGTTTGATATTAGAAGCATTGAGATATCATATGTCATGCTATCGGAAGGGTCTCAGGATTGGATTGGGAAGGAGTTGGATATCACATCTCATGTTATAGGTAGGGTCTCAGGATTGGATGCGAAGGAGTTGGATATAACATCTCATGCTATAGGAAGGGTCTCAGGATTGGAATGGAAGTAGTTTGATTTCACATCTCATGCCATAGGAAGGTCTCAGGTATGGTAGAAGCATTAAGATATCACATCTCATGTTATCGGAAGGGTCTCAAAATTGGATTTGGAAGGAGTTGGATATCCCATTTCATGCTATAGGAAGGGTCAGAGGTTGGAATTGGAAGGAGTTGAATATCACATCTCATGCTATAGGAAGGGTCTCAGGATTGGAATGGGAAGGAGTTTGATATCACATCTCATGCCATAGGAAGGTCTCAGGTATGGTAGAAGCATTAAGATATCACATTTCATGCTATCGGAAGGGTCTCAGGATTGGATTGGGAAGGAGTTGGATATCCCATCTCATGCTATAGGAAGGGTCACAGGTTGGAATTGGAAGGAGTTGGATATCACATCTCATGCTATTGGAAGGGTCTCAGGATTGGATTGGGAAAGAGTTGGATATCACATCTCATGTTATAGGAAGGGTCTCAGGATTGGATGGGAAGAGTTGGATATCACATCTCATGCTATAGGAAGGGTCTCAGGTTTGGTAGAAGCATTGAGATACCACATCTCATGCTATAGGAAGGGTCTCAGGATTGGAATGGGAAGGAGTTGGATATCACATCTCATGATAAAGGAAGGGTCTCAGGTTTGGAAGGGGAAGGATTTGGATATCACATCTCAAGTTATAGGACAGGTCTGTGGTTTGGTATTAGAAGCATTGAGATATCACATCTCATGCTATCGGAAGGGTCTCAGGATTGGATTGGGAAGGAGTTGGATATCACATCTCATGTTATAGGAAGGGTCTCAGGATTGGATGGGAAGAGTTGGATATCACATCTCATGTTATCGGAAGGGTATCAGGATTGGAATGGAAGGACTTTGATATCACATCTCACGCTATAGGGAGGGTCTCAGGTTCGATATTAGAAGCATTGAGATATCACATCTCATGCTATCAGAAGGGTCTCAGGATAGGAATGGGAAGGAGTTGGATATCACATCTCATGCTATAGGAAGGGTCTCAAGTTTTGTATTACAAGCATTGAGATATCATATCTCATGCTATAGGAAGGGTCTCAGGATTGGAATGGGAAGGAGTTGGATATCATATCTCATGATATAGGAAGGGTCTCAGGTTTGGAATGGGAAGGAGTTGGATATCACATCTCATGCTAATGGGAGGGTCTCAGGTTTGATATTAGAAGCATTGAGATATCACATCTCATGCTATCGGAAGGGTCTCATCATTGGATTGGGAAGGAGTTGGATATCACATCTCATGTTTTATGAAGGATCTCAGGTTTGGTATTAATAGCATTGAGATATCACATCTCATGCTATAGGAAGTGTCTCAGGATTGGAATGGGAAGGAGTTGGATATCACATATCATGCTAAAGGAAGGGTCTCAGGTTTGGAAGGGGAAGGATTTGGATATCACATCTCAATTTATAAGACGGGTCTGTGGTTTGGTATTCGAAGCATTGAGATATCATATCTCATGCTATCGGAAGGGTCTCAGGATTGGAATGGGAAGGAGTTGGATATCACATCTCATGTTATAGGAAGGGTCTCAGGATTGAATGGGAAGAGTTTGATATCACATCTCATGCTATAGGAAGGGTCTCAGGTTTGGTAGAACCATTGGGATATCACGTCTCATGCTATAGGAAGGGTCTCAGGATTGGAATGGGAAGGAGTTGGATATCACATCTCATGATAAAGGAAGGGTCTCAGGTTTGGAAGGGGAAGGATTTGGATATCACAGCTCAAGTTATAGGACAGTTCTGTGGTTTTGGTATTAGAAGCATTGAGATATCATATCTCATGCTATCGGAAGGGTCTAAGGATTGGATTGGGAAAGAGTTGGATATCACATCTCATGATAAAGGAAGGGTCTCAGGTTTGGAAGGGGAAGGATTTGGATATCACAGCTCAAGTTATAGGACAGTTCTGTGGTTTTGGTATTAGAAGCATTGAGATATCATATCTCATGCTATCGGAAGGGTCTAAGGATTGGATTGGGAAGGAGTTGGATATCACATCTCATGTTATAAGAAGGGTCTCAAGGTTGGAATTAGAAGGACTTGGATATCACATCTCATGTTATAGGAAGGGTCTCAGGTTTGTTATTAGAAGCATTGAGATATCACATCTCATGTTATAGGACAGTCTCAGGTTTGGTATTAGAAGCATTGAGATATAACATCATATAGTATAGGACGGGTCTCAGGATTGGAATGGGAAGGAGTTGGATATCACATCTCATGCTATAGGAAGGGTCTCAGGATTGGAATGGGAAGGAGTTTGATATAACATCTCATGCCATGGGAAGGTCTCAGGTTTGCTAGAAGCATTAAGATATCACACCTCATGCTATCGGAAGGGTCTCAGGATTGGATTGGAAAGGAGTTGGATATCGCATCTCATGCTATAGGAAGGGTCACAGGTTGGAATTGGAAGGAGTTGGATATCACATCTCATGTTATAGGAAGGGTATCAGGATTGGAATGGGAAGGACTTTGATATCACATCTCACGCTATAGGGAGGGTCTCAGGTTTGGTATTAGAAGCATTGAGATATCACATCTCATGCTATCGGAAGGGTCACAGGATTGGATTGGGAAGGAGTTGGATATCACATCTCATGTTATAGGAAGGGTCTCAGGATTGGATGGGAAGAGTTGGATATCACATCTCATGTTATCGGAAGGGTATCAGGATTGGAATGGGAAGGACTTTGATATCACAACACGCTATAGGAAGGGTCTCAGGTTTGGTATTAGAAGCATTGAGATATCACATCTCATGCTATCCGAAGGGTCTCAGGATTGGATTGGGAAGGAGTTGGATATCACATCTCATGTTATAGGAAGGGTCTCAGGATTGGAATGGGAAGGACTTGGACATCACATCTCATGTTATAGGAAGGGTCTCAGGTTTGTTATTAGAACCATTGAGATATCACATCTCATGTTATAGGACAGTCTCAGGTTTGGTATTGGAATCATTGAGATATAACATCTCATCGTATAGGACGGGTCTCAGGATTGGATGGGAAGAGTTGGATATCACATCTCATGCTGTAGGAAGGATCTCAGGTTTGGTAGAAGCATTGGGATATCACATCTCATGCTATAGGAAGGGTCTCAGGATTGGAATGGGAAGGAGTTGGATATCACATCTCATGCTAAAGGAAGGGTCTCAGGTTTGGAAGGGGAAGGATTTGGATATCACATCCCAAGTTATAGGACGGGTCTGTGGTTTGGTATTAGAAGCATTGAGATATCATATCTCATGCTATCAGAAGGGTGTCAGGATTGGATTGGGAAGGAGTTGGATATAACATCTCATGTTATAGGAAGGGTCTCAGGATTGGATGGGAAGAGTTGGATATCACATCTCATGTTATAGGAAGGGTATCAGGATTGGAATTGGAAGGACTTTGATATCACATCTCATGTTATAGGAAGGGTCTCAAGTTTGGTAGAAGCATTGGGATATCACATCTCATGCTATAGGAAGGGTCTCAGGTTTAGATTGGGAAGGAGTTGGATATCACATCTCATGTTATAGGAAGGGTATCAGGATTGGAATGGGAAGGACTTGGATATCACATCTCACGCTATAGGGTGGGTCTCAGGTTTGGTATTAGAAGCATTGAGATATCACATCTCATGCTATCGGAAGGGTCTCAGGATTGGATTGGGAAGGAGTTGGATATCACATCTCATGTTATAGAAAGGGTCTCAGGATTGGATGGGAAGAGTTGGATATCACATCTCATGCTATAGGAAGGGTCTCAGGTTTGGTAGAAGCATTGGGATATCACATCTCATGCTATAGGAAGGGTCTCAGGATTGGATTGGGAAGGAGTTGGATATCACATCTCATGTTATAGGTATGGTCTCAAGATTGGAATGGGAAGGACTTGGATATCACATCTCATGTTATAGGAAGGGTCTCAGGTTTGTTATTAGAAGCATTGAGATATCACATCTCATGTTATTGGACAGTCTCAGGTTTGGTATTAGAAGCATTGAGATATAACATCTCATAGTATAGGACGGGTCTCAGGATTGGAATGGGAAGGAGTTGGATATCACATCTCATGCTATAGGAAGGGTCTCAGGTTTGGTAGAAGCATTGAGATATCACATCTCATGCTATCGGAATGGTCTCAGGATTGGATTGGGAAGGAGTTGGATATCACATCTCATGTTATAGGAAGGATCTCAGGTTTGGTATTAATAGCATTGAGATATCACATCTCATGCTATCGGAATGGTCTCAGGATTGGAATGGGAAGGAGTTGGATATCACATCTCATGCTAAAGGAAGGGTCTCAGGTTTGGAAGGGGAAGGATTTGGATATCACATCTCAATTTATAGGACAGGTCTGTGGTTTGGTATTAGAAGCATTGAGATATCATATCTCATGCTATCGGAAGGGTCTCAGGATTGGATTGGGAAGGAGTTGGATATCACATCTCATGTTACAGGAAGGGTCTCAGGATTGGAATGGGAAGGAGTTGGATATCATATCTCATGCTTTAGGAAGGATCACAGGTTGGAATTCGAAGGAGTTGGATATCACATCTCATGCTATCGGAAGGGTCTCAGCATCGGAATGGGAAAGAGTTGGATATCACATCTCATGCTATAGGGAGGGTCTCAGGTTTGATATTAGAAGCATTGAGATATCATATCTCATGCTATCGGAAGGGTCTCAGGATTGGATTGGGAAGGAGTTGGATATCACATCTCATGTTATAGGAAGGGTCTCAGGATTGGATGGGAAGTGTTGGATATCACATCTCATGCTATAGGAAGGGTCTCAGGTTTGGTAGAAGCATTGGGATATCACATCTCATGCTATAGGAAGGGTCTCAGGATTGGAATGGGAAGGAGTTGGATATCACATCTCATGATAAAGGAAGGGTCTCAGGTATGGAAGGCGAAGGATTTGGATATCACATCTCAAGTTATAGGACGGGTCTGTGGTTTGGTATTAGAAGCATTGAGATATCATATCTCATGCTATCGGAAGGGTCTCAGGATTGGATTGGGAAGGATTTGGATATCACATCTCATGTTATAGGAAGGGTCTCAGGTTTGTTATTAGAAGCATTGAGATATCACATCTCATGTTATAGGACAGTCTCAGGTTTGGTATTAGAAGCATTGAGATATAACATCTCATAGTATAGGATGGGTCTCAGGATTGGAATGGGAAGGAGTTGGATATCACATCTCATGCTATAGGAAGGGTCTCAGGATTGGAATGGGAAGGAGTTTGATATCACATCTCATGTCATGGGAAGGTCTCAGGTTTGCTAGAAGCATTAAGATATCACATCTCATGCTATCGGAAGGGTCTCAGGATTGGATTGGGAAGGAGTTGGATATCGCATCTCATGGTATAGGAATGGTCACAGGTTGGAATTGGAAGGAGTTGGATATCACATCTCATGTTATAGGAAAGGTATCAGGATTGGAATGGGAAGGACTTTGATATCACATCTCACGCTATAGGAAGGGTCCCAGGTTTGGTATTAGAAGCATTGAGATATCACATCTCATGCTATCGGAAGGGTCTCAGGATTGGATTCGGAAGGAGTTGGATATCACATCTCATGTTATAGGAAGGGTCTCAGGATTGGATGGGAAGAGTTGGATATCACATCTCATGTTATAGGAAGGGTATCAGGAATGGAATGGGAAGGACTTTGATATCACATTTCACGCTATAGGGAGGGTCTCAGGTTCGGTATTAGAAGCATTGAGATATAACATCTCATGCTATCAGAAGGGTCTCAGGATAGGAATGGAAAGGAGTTGGATATCACATCTCATGCTATAGGAAGGGTCTCAGGATTGGAATGGGAAGGAGTTGGATATCGCATCTCATGCTATAGGAAGGGTATCAGGATTGGAATGGGAAGGACTTTGATATCACATCTCACGCTATAGGGAGGCTCTCAGGTTTGGTATTAGAAGCATTGAGATATCACATCTCATGCTATCGGAAGGGTCTCAGGATTGGATTGGGAAGGAGTTGGATATCACATCTCATGTTATAGGAAGGGTCTCAGGATTGGAATGGGAAGGACTTGGACATCACATCTCATGTTATAGGAAGGGTCTCAGGTTTGTTATTAGAAGCATTGAGATATCACATCTCATGTTATAGGACAGTCTCAGGTTTGGTATTAGAAGCATTGAGATATAACATCTCATGGTATAGGACGGGTCTCAGGATTGGATGGGAAGAGTTTGATATCACATCTCATGCTATAGGAAGGGTCTCAGGTTTGGTAGAAGCATTGGGATATCACATCTCATGCTATAGGAAGGGTCTCAGGATTGGATTCGGAAGGAGTTGGATATCACATCTCATGTTATAGGAAGGGTCTCAGGATTGGATGGGAAGAGTTGGATTTCACATCTCATGTTATAGGAAGGGTATCAGGATTGGAATGGGAAGGACTTTGATATCACATTTCACGCTATAGGGAGGGTCTCAGGTTCGGTATTAGAAGCATTGAGATATAACATCTCATGCTATCAGAAGGGTCTCAGGATAGGAATGGGAAGGAGTTGGATATCACATCTCATGCTATAGGAAGGGTCTCAAGTTTTGTATTACAAACATTGAGATATCATATCTCATGCTATAGGAAGGGTCTCAGGATTGGAATTGGAACGAGTTGGATATCACATCGCATGTTATAGGAAGGGTATCAGGATTGGAATGGGAAGGACTTTGATATCACATCTCACGCTATAGGGAGGCTCTCAGGTTTGGTATTAGAAGCATTGAGATATCACATCTCATGCTATCGGAAGGGTCTCAGGATTGGATTGGGAAGGAGTTGGATATCACATCTCATGTTATAGGAAGGGTCTCAGGATTGGAATGGGAAGGACTTGGAACTCACATCTCATGTTATAGGAAGGGTCTCAGGTTTGTTATTAGAAGCATTGAGATATCACATCTCATGTTATAGGACCGTCTCAGGTTTGGTATTAGAAGCATTGAGATATAACATCTCATGGTATAGGACGGGTCTCAGGATTGGATGGGAAGAGTTTGATATCACATCTCATGCTATAGGAAGGGTCTCAGGTTTGGTAGAAGCATTGGGATATCACATCTCATGCTATAGGAAGGGTCTCAGGATTGGAATAGGAAGGAGTTGGATATCACATCTCATGCTAAAGGAAGGGTCTCAGGTTTGGAAGGGGAAGGATTTGGATGTCACATCTCAAGTTATAGGACGGGTCTGTGGTTTGGTATTAGAAGCATTGAGATATCATATCTCATACTATCAGAAGGGTCTCAGGATTGGATTGGGAAGGAGTTGGATATCACATCTCATGTTATAGGAAGGGTCTCAAGATTGGAATGGGAAGGACTTGGATATCACATCTCATGTTATAGGAAGGGTCTCAGGTTTGTTATTGGAAGCATTGAGATATCACATCTCATGTTATAGGACAGTCTCAGGTTTGGTATTAGAAGCATTGAGATATAACATCTCATAGTATAGGACGGGTCTCAGGATTGGATTGGGAAGGAGTTGGATATCACATCTCAAGTTATAGGACGGGTCTGTGGTTTGGTATTAGAAGCATTGAGATATCATATCTCATGCTATCGGAAGGGTCTCAGGATTGGATTGGGGAGGAGTTGGATATCACATCTCATGTTATAGGAAGTCTCTCAGGTTTGTTATTAGAAGCATTGAGATATCACATTTCATGTTATAGGACAGTCTCAGGTTTGGTATTAGAAGCATAGAGATATCATATCTCATGGTATAGGACCGGTCTCAATATTGGAATGGGAAGGAGTTGGATATCACATCTCATGCTAAGGGAAGGGTCTCAGGTTTGGAAGGGGAAGGATTTGGATGTCATATCTCAATTTATAGGACGGGTCTATGGTTTGGTATTAGAAGAATTGAGATATCATATCTCATGCTATCGGAAGGGTCTCAGGATTGGATTGGGAAGGAGTTGGATATCACATCTCATGTTATAGGAAGGGTCTCAGGATTGGAATGGGAAGGATTTGGATATCACATCTCATGTTATAGGAAGGGTCTCAGGTTTGTTATTAGAAGCATTGAGATATCGCATCTCATGTTATAGGACAGTCTCAGGTTTGGTATTAGAAGCATTGAGATATCATAACTCATGGTATAGGACGGGTCTCAGGATTGGAATGGGAAGGAGTTGGATATCACATCTCATGCTATAGGAAGGGTCTCAGGATTGGAATGGGAAGGATTTGGATATCACATCTCATGTTATAAGAAGGGTCTCAGGTTTGTTATTAGAAGCATTGAGATATCACATCTCATGTTATAGGACAGTCTCAGGTTTGGTATTAGAAGCATTGAGATATCACATCTCATGGTATAGGACGGGTCTCAGGATTGGAATGGGAAGGAGTTGGATATAACATCTCATGCTATAGGAAGGGTCTCAGGATTGGAATGGAAGTAGTTTGATTTCACATCTCATGCCGTAGGAAGGTCTCAGGTATGGTAGAAGCATTAAGATATCACATCTCATGCTATCGGAAGGGTCTCAAAATTGGATTTGGAAGGAGTTGGATATCCCATCTCATGCTATAGGAAGGGTCACAGGTTGGAATTGGAAGGAGTTGGATATCACATCTCATGCTATCGGAAGGGTCTCAGGATTGGAATGGGAAGGAGTTGGATATCACATCTCATGCTATAGGAAGGGTCTCAAGTTTTGTATTACAAGCATTGAGATATCATATCTCATGCTATAGGAAGGGTCTCAGGATTGGAATGGGAAGGAGTTGGATATCATATCTCATGATATAGGAAGGGTCTCAGGTTTGGAATGGGAAGGAGTTGGATATCACATCTCATGCTAATGGGAGGGTCTCAGGTTTGATATTAGAAGCATTGAGATATCACATCTCATGCTATCGGAAGGGTCTCATCATTGGATTAGGAAGGAGTTGGATATCACATCTCATGTTATAGGAAGGATCTCAGGTTTGGTATTAATAGCATTGAGATATCACATCTCATGCTATAGGAAGTGTCTCAGGATTGGAATGGGAAGGAGTTGGATATCACATATCATGCTAAAGGAAGGGTCTCAGGTTTGGTATAAGCATTAGGATATCACATCTCATGCTATAGGAAGGGTCTCAGGATTGGAATGGGAAGGAGTTGGATATCACATCTCATGCTAAATGAAGGGTCTCAGGTTTGGAAGGGGAAGGATTTGGATATCACATCTCAATTTATAAGACGGGTCTGTGGTTTGGTATTAGAAGCATTGAGATATCATATCTCATGCTTTCGCAAGGGTCTCAGGATTGGATTGGGAAGGAGATGGATATCACATCTCATGTTATAGGAAGGGTGTCAGGATTGGAATGGGAAGGATTTGGATATCACTTCTCATGTTATAGGAAGGGTCTCAGGTTTGTTATTAGAAGCATTGAGATATCATATCTCATGCTATCGGAAGGGTCTCAGGATTGGAATGGGAAGGAGTTGGATATCATATCTCATGCTATAGGAAGGGTCACAGGTTGGAATTGGAAGGAGTTGGATATCACATCTCATGCTATCAGAAGGGTCTCAGGATTGGAATGGGAAGGAGTTGGATATCACATCTCATGCTATAGGGAGGGTCCCAGGTTTGATATTAGAAGCATTGAGATATCATATCTCATGCTATCGGAAGGGTCTCAGGATTGGATTATGAAGGAGTTGGATATCACATCTCATGTTATAGGAAGGGTCTCAGGATTGGATGGGAAGGAGTTGGATATAACATCTCATGCTATAGGAAGGGTCTCAGGATTGGAATGGAAGTAGTTTGATTTCACATCTCATGCCATAGGAAGGTCTCAGGTATGGTAGAAGCATTAAGATATCACATCTCATGCTATCGGAAGGGTCTCAAAATTGGATTTGGAAGGAGTTGGATATCCCATCTCATGCTATAGGAAGGGTCACAGGTTGGAATTGGAAGGAGTTGGATATCACATCTCATGCTATCGGAAGGGTCTCAGGATTGGAATGGGAAGGAGTTGGATATCACATCTCATGCTACAGGGAGCGTCGCAGGTTTGATATTAGAAGCATTGAGATATCATATCTTATGCTATCGGAAGGGTCTCAGGATTGGATTGGGAAGGAGTTGGATATCACATCTCATGTTATAGGAAGGGTCTCAGGATTGGATGGGAAGAGTTGGATATCACATCTCATGCTATAGGAAGGGTCTCAGGTTTGGTAGAAGCATTGGGATATCACATCTCATGCAATAGGAAGGGTCTCAGGATTGGAATGGGAAGGAGTTGGATATCACATCTCATGATAAAGGAATGGTCTCAGGTTTGGAAGGGGTGGGATTTGGATATCACATCTCAAGTTATAGGACGGGTCTGTGGTTTGGTATTAGAAGCATTGAGATACCATATCTCATGCTATCAGAAGGGTCTCAGGATTGGATTGGGAAGGAGTTGGATATCACATCTCATGTTATAGGAAGGTCCTCAAGATTGGAATGGGAAGGACTTGGATATCACATCTCATGTTATAGGAAGGGTCTCAGGTTTGTTATTAGAAGCATTGAGATATCACATCTCATGTGATAGGACAGTCTCAGGTTTGGTATTAGAAGCATTGAGATATCATATCTCATGGTATAGGACGGGTCTCAGGATTGGAATGGGAAGGAGTTGGATATCACACCTCATGCTATAGGAAGGGTCTCAGGATTGGAATGGGAAGGATTTGGATATCACATCTCATGTTATAGGAAGGGTCTCAGGTTTGTTATTAGAAGAATTGAGATATCACATCTCATGGTATAGGACAGTCTCAGGTTTGGTATTAGAAGCATTGAGATATCACATCTCATGGTATAGGATGGGTCTCAGGATTGGAATGGGAAGGAGTTGAATATCACATCTCATGCTATACGAAGGGTTTCAGGATTGGAATGGAAGTAGTTTGATTTCACATCACATGCCATAGGAAGGTCTCAGGTATGGTAGAAGCATTAAGATATCACATCTCATGCTATCGGAAGGGTCTCAAAATTGGATTTGGAAGGAGTTGGATATCCCATCTCATGCTATAGGAAGGGTCACAGGTTGGAATTGGAAGGAGTTGGATATCACATCTCATGCTATCGGAAGGGTCTCAGGATTGGAATGGGAAGGAGTAGGATATCACATCTCATGCTACAGGGAGCGTCGCAGGTTTGATATTAGAAGCATTGAGATATCATATCTTATGCTATCGGAAGGGTCTCAGGATTGGATTGGGAAGGAGTTGGATATCACATCTCATGTTATAGGAAGGGTCTCAGGATTGGATGGGAAGAGTTGGATATCACATCTCATGCTATAGGAAGGGTCTCAGGTTTGGTAGAAGCATTGGGATATCACATCTCATGCAATAGGAAGGGTCTCAGGATTGGAATGGGAAGGAGTTGGATATCACATCTCATGATAAAGGAAGGGTCTCAGGTTTGGAAGGGGTAGGATTTGGATATCACATCTCAAGTTATAGGACGGGTCTGTGGTTTGGTATTAGAAGCATTGAGATACCATATCTCATGCTATCGGAAGGGTCTCAGGATTGGATTGGGAAGGAGTTGGATATCACATCTCATGTTATAGGAAGGTCCTCAAGATTGGAATGGGAAGGACTTGGATATCACATCTCATGTTATAGGAAGGGTCTCGGGTTTGTTATTAGAAGCACTGAGATATCACATCTCATGTGATAGGACAGTCTCAGGTTTGGTATTAGAAGCATTGAGATATCATATCTCATGGTATAGGACGGGTCTCAGGATTGGAATGGGAAGGAGTTGG
Organism: Ambystoma mexicanum; assembly: GCF_040938575.1. NCBI lineage: Eukaryota > Metazoa > Chordata > Amphibia > Caudata > Ambystomatidae > Ambystoma > Ambystoma mexicanum. The sequence goes on from NC_090936.1 coordinate 349,381,972, forward strand.
ATATCACACCTCATGCTATAGGAAGGGTCTCAGGATTGGAATGGGAAGGATATGGATATCACATCTCATGTTATAGGAAGGGTCTCAGGTTTGTTATTAGAAGAATTGAGATATCACATCTCATGGTATAGGACAGTCTCAGGTTTGGTATTAGAAGCATTGAGATATCACATCTCATGGTATAGGATGGGTCTCAGGATTGGAATGGGAAGGAGTTGAATATCACATCTCATGCTATACGAAGGGTTTCAGGATTGGAATGGGAAGGAGTTTGATATCACATCTCATGCCATAGGAAGGTCTCAGGTATGGTAGAAGCATTAAGATATCACATCTCATGCTATCGGAAGGGTCTCAGGATTGGATTGGGAAGGAGTTGGATATCCCATCTCATGCTATAGGAAGGGTCACAGGTTGGAATTGGAAGGAGTTGGATATCACATCTCATGCTATCGGAAGGGTCTCAGGATTGGAATGGGAAGGAGGTGGATATCACCTCTCATGCTATAGGGAGGGTCTCAGGTTTGATATTAGAAGCATTGAGATATCATATCTCATGCTATCGAAAGGGTCTCAGGATTGGATTGGGAAGGAGTTGGATATCACATCTCATGTTATAGGAAGGGTCTCAGGATTGGATGGGAAGAGTTGGATATCACATCTCATGCTATAGGAAGGGTCTCAGGTTTGGTAGAAGCATTGAGATACCACATCTCATGCTATAGGAAGGGTCTCAGGATTGGAAGGGGAAGGATTTGGATATCACATCTCAAGTTATAGGAAGGGTCTCAAGTTTTGTATTACAAGCATTGAGATATCATATCTCATGCTATAGGAAGGGTCTCAGGATTGGATGGGAAGAGTTGGATATCACATCTCATGTTATAGGAAGGGTATCAGGATTGGAATGGAAGGACTTAGATATCACATCTCACGCTATAGGGAGGGTCTCAGGTTCGGTATTAGAAGCATTGAGATATCACATCTCATGCTATCAGAAGGGTCTCAGGATAGGAATGGGAAGGAGTTGGATATCACATCTCATGCTATAGGAAGGGTCTCAAGTTTTGTATTACAAGCATTGAGATATCATATCTCATGCTATAGGAAGGGTCTCAGGATTGGAATGGGAAGGAGTTGGATATCATATCTCATGATTTAGGAAGGGTCTCAGGTTTGGAATGGGAAGGAGTTGGATATCACATCTCATGCTAATGGGAGGGTCTCAGGTTTGATATTAGAAGTATTGAGATATCACATCTCATGCTATCGGAAGGGTCTCATCATTGGATTGGGAAGGAGTTGGATATCACATCTCATGTTATAGGAAGGATCTCAGGTTTGGTATTAATAGCATTGAGATATCACATCTCATGCTATAGGAAGTGTCTCAGGATTGGAATGGGAAGGAGTTGGATATCACATATCATGCTAAAGGAAGGGTCTCAGGTATGGTAGAAGCATTAAGATAATACATCTCATGCTATCGGAAGGGTCTCAGGATTGGAATGGGAAGGAGTTGGATATCACATCTCATGCTAAAGGAAGGGTCTCAGGTTTGAAAGGGGAAGGATTTGGATATCACATCTCAATTTATAAGACGGGTCTGTGGTTTGGTATTAGAAGCATTGAGATATCATATCTCATGCTATCGCAAGGGTCTCAGGATTGGATTGGGAAGGAGATGGATATCACATCTCATGTTTTAGGAAGGGTCTCAGGATTGGAATGGGAAGGATTTGGATATCACTTCTCATGTTATAGGAAGGGTCTCAGGTTTGTTATTAGAAGCATTGAGATATCATATCTCATGCTATCGGAAGGGTCTCAGGATTGGAATGGGAAGGAGTTGGATATCATATCTCATGCTATAGGAATGGTCACAGGTTGGAATTGGAAGGAGTTGGATATCACATCTCATGCTATCAGAACGGTCTCAGGATTGGAATGGGAAGGAGTTGGATATCACATCTCATGCTATAGGGAGGGTCTCAGGTTTGATATTAGAAGCATTGAGATATCATATCTCATGCTATCGGAAGGGTCTCAGGATTGGATTGGGAAGGAGTTGGATATCACATCTCATGTTATAGGAAGGGTCTCAGGATTGGATGGGAAGGAGTTGGATATAACATCTCATGCTATAGGAAGGGTCTCAGGATTGGAATGGAAGTAGTTTGATTTCACATCTCATGCCATAGGAAGGTCTCAGGTATGGTAGAAGCATTAAGATATCACATCTCATGCTATCGGAAGGGTCTCAAAATTGGATTTGGAAGGAGTTGGATATCCCATCTCATGCTATAGGAAGGGTCACAGGTTGGAATTGGAAGGAGTTGGATATCACATCTCATGCTATCGGAAGGGTCTCAGGATTGGAATGGGAAGGAGTTGGATATCACATCTCATGCTACAGGGAGCGTCGCAGGTTTGATATTAGAAGCATTGAGATATCACATCTCATGTGATAGGACAGTCTCAGGTTTGGTATTAGAGGCATTGAGATATCATATCTCATGGTATAGGACGGGTCTCAGGATTGGAATGGGAAGGAGTTGGATATAACACCTCATGCTATAGGAAGGGTCTCAGGATTGGAATGGGAAGGATTTGGATATCACATCTCATGTTATAGGAAGGGTCTCAGGTTTGTTATTAGAAGAATTGTGATATCACATCTCATGGTATAGGATGGGTCTCAGGATTGGAATGGGAAGGAGTTGAATATCACATCTCATGCTATAGGAAGGGTCTCAGGATTGGAATGGGAAGGAGTTTGATATCACATCTCATGCCATAGGAAGGTCTCAGGTATGGTAGAAGCATTAAGATATCACATCTCATGCTATTGGAAGGGTCTCAGGATTGGATTGGGAAAGTGTTGGATATCCCATCTCATGCTATAGGAAGGGTCACAGGTTGGAATTGGAAGGAGTTGGATATCACATCTCATGCTATCGGAAGGGTCTCAGGATTGGAATGGGAAGGAGGTCGATATCACCTCTCATGCTATAGGCAGGGTCTCAGGTTTGATATTAGAAGCATTGAGGTATCATATCTCATGCTATCGGAAGGGTGTCAGGATTGGATTGGGAAGGAGTTGGATATCACATCTCATGTTATAGGAAGGGTCTCAGGATTGGATGGGAAGAGTTGGATATCACATTTCATGCTATAGGAAGGGTCTCAGGTTTGGTAGAAGCATTGAGATACCACATCTCATGCTATAGGAAGGATCTCAGGATTGGAATGGGAAGGAGTTGGATATCACATCTCATGATAAAGGAAGGGTCTCAGGTTTGGAAGGGGAAGGATTTGGATATCACATCTCAAGTTATAGGACGGGTCTGTGGTTTGGTATTAGAAGCATTGAGATATCACATCTCATGCTATCGGAAGGGTCTCAGGATTGGATTGGGAAGGAGTTGGATATCACATCTCATGTTATAGGAAGGGTCTCAGGATTGGATGGGAAGAGTTGGATATCACATCTCATGTTATAGGAAGGGTATCAGGATTGGAATGGAAGGACTTTGATATCACATCTCACGCTATAGCGAGGGTCTCAGGTTCGGTATTAGAAGCATTGAGATATCACATCTCATGCTATCAGAAGGGTCTCAGGATAGGAATGGGAAGGAGTTGGATATCATATCTCATGATATAGGAAGGGTCTCAGGTTTGGAATGGGAAGGAGTTGGATATCACATCTCATGCTAATGGGAGGGTCTCAGGTTTGATATTAGAAGCATTGAGATATCACATCTCATGCTATCGGAAGGGTCTCATCATTGGATTGGGAAGGAGTTGGATATCACATCTCATGTTATAGGAAGGATCTCAGGTTTGGTATTAATAGCATTGAGATATCACATCTCATGCTATAGGAAGTGTCTCAGGATTGGAATGGGAAGGAGTTGGATATCACATATCATGCTAAAGGAAGGGTCTCAGGTTTGGTAGAAGCATTAGGATATCACATCTCATGCTATAGGAAGGGTCTCAGGATTGGAATGGGAAGGAGTTGGATATCACATCTCATGCTAAAGGAAGGGTCTCAGGTTTGAAAGGGGAAGGATTTGGATATCACATCTCAATTTATAAGACGGGTCTGTGGTTTGGTATTAGAAGCATTGAGATATCATATCTCATGCTATCGCAAGGGTCTCAGGATTGGATTGGGAAGGAGATGGATATCACATCTCATGTTTTAGGAAGGGTCTCAGGATTGGAATGGGAAGGATTTGGATATCACTTCTCATGTTATAGGAAGGGTCTCAGGTTTGTTATTAGAAGCATTGAGATATCATATCTCATGCTATCAGAAGGGTCTCAGGATTGGAATGGGAAGGAGTTGGATATCATATCTCATGCTATAGGAAGGGTCACAGGTTGGAATTGGAAGGAGTTGGATATCACATCTCATGCTATCAGAAGGGTCTCAGGATTGGAATGGGAAGGAGTTGGATATCACATCTCATGCTATAGGGAGGGTCTCAGGTTTGATATTAGAAGCATTGAGATATCATATCTCATGCTATCGGAAGTGTCTCAGGATTGGATTGGGAAGGAGTTGGATATCACATCTCATGTTATAGGAAGGGTCTCAGGATTGGATGGGAAGGAGTTGGATATAACATCTCATGCTATAGGAAGGGTCTCAGGATTGGAATGGAAGTAGTTTGATTTCACATCACATGCCATAGGAAGGTCTCAGGTATGGTAGAAGCATTAAGATATCACATCTCATGCTATCGGAAGGGTCTCAAAATTGGATTTGGAAGGAGTTGGATATCCCATCTCATGCTATAGGAAGGGTCACAGGTTGGAATTGGAAGGAGTTGTATATCACATCTCATGCTATCGGAAGGGTCTCAGGATTGGAATGGGAAGGAGTTGGATATCACATCTCATGCTACAGGGAGCGTCGCAGGTTTGATATTAGAAGCATTGAGATATCATATCTTATGCTATCGGAAGGGTCTCAGTATTGGATTGGGAAGGAGTTGGATATCACATCTCATGTTATAGGAAGGGTCTCAGGATTGGATGGGAAGAGTTGGATATCACATCTCATGCTATAGGAAGGGTCTCAGGTTTGGTAGAAGCATTGGGATATCACATCTCATGCAATAGGAAGGGTCTCAGGATTGGAATGGGAAGGAGTTGGATATCACATCTCATAATAAAGGAAGGGTCTCAGGGTTGGAAGGGGTAGGATTTGGATATCACATCTCAAGTTATAGGACGGGTCTGTGGTTTGGTATTAGAAGCATTGAGATACCATATCTCATGCTATCGGAAGGGTCTCAGGATTGGATTGGGAAGGAGTTGGATATCACATCTCATGGTATAGGAAGGTCCTCAAGATTGGAATGGGAAGGACTTGGATATCACATCTCATGTTATAGGAAGGGTCTCAGGTTTGTTATTAGAAGCATTGAGATATCACATCTCATGTGATAGGACAGTCTCAGGTTTGGTATTAGAAGCATTGAGATATCATATCTCATGGTATAGGACGGGTCTCAGGATTGGAATGGGAAGGAGTTGGATATCACACCTCATGCTATAGGAAGGGTCTCAGGATTGGAATGGGAAGGATTTGGATATCACATCTCATGTTATAGGAAGGGTCTCAGGTTTGTTATTAGAAGAATTGAGATATCACATCTCATGGTATAGGACAGTCTCAGGTTTGGTATTAGAAGCATTGAGATATCACATCTCATGGTATAGGATGGGTCTCAGGATTGGAATGGGAAGGAGTTGAATATCACATCTCATGCTATATGAAGGGTTTCAGGATTGGAATGGGAAGGAGTTTGATATCACATCTCATGCCATAGGAAGGTCTCAGGTATGGTAGAAGCATTAAGATATCACATCTCATGCTATCGGAAGGGTCTCAGGATTGGATTGGGAAGGAGTTGGATATCCCATCTCATGCTATAGGAAGGGTCACAGGTTGGAATTGGAAGGAGTTGGATATCACATCTCATGCTATCGGAAGGGTCTCAGGATTGGAATGGGAAGGAGGTGGATATCACCTCTCATGCTATAGGGAGGGTCTCAGGTTTGATATTAGAAGCATTGAGATATCATATCTCATGCTATCGGAAGGGTCTCAGGATTGGATTGGGAAGGAGTTGGATATCACATCTCATGTTATAGGAAGGGTCTCAGGATTGGATGGGAAGAGTTGGATATCACATCTCATGCTATAGGAAGGGTCTCAGGTTTGGTAGAAGCATTGAGATACCACATCTCATGCTATAGGAAGGGTCTCAGGATTGGAAGGGGAAGGATTTGGATATCACATTTCAAGTTATAGGACGGGTCTGTGCTTTGGTATTAGAAGCATTGAGATATCACATCTCATGCTATCGGAAGGGTCTCAGGATTGGATTGGGAAGGAGTTGGATATCACATCTCATGTTATAGGAAGGGTCTCAGGATTGGATGGGAAGAGTTGGATATCAGATCTCATGTTATAGGAAGGGTATCAGGATTGGAATGGAAGGACTTTGATATCACATCGCACGCTATAGGGAGGGTCTCAGGTTCGGTATTAGAAGCATTGAGATATCACATCTCATGCTATCAGAAGGGTCTCAGGATAGGAATGGGAAGGAGTTGGATATCACATCTCATGCTATAGGAAGGGTCTCAAGTTTTGTATTACAAGCATTGAGATATCATATCTCATGCTATAGGAAGGGTCTCAGGATTGGAATGGGAAGGAGTTGGATATCATATCTCATGATATAGGAAGGGTCTCAGGTTTGGAATGGGAAGGAGTTGGATATCACATCTCATGCTAATGGGAGGGTCTCAGGTTTGATATTAGAAGCATTGAGATATCACATCTCATGCTATCGGAAGGGTCTCATCATTGGATTGGGAAGGAGTTGGATATCACATCTCATGTTATAGGAAGGATCTCAGGTTTGGTATTAATAGCATTGAGATATCACATCTCATGCTATAGGAAGTGTCTCAGGATTGGAATGGGAAGGAGTTGGATATCACATATCATGCTAAAGGAAGGGTCTCAGGTTTGGTAGAAGCATTAGGATATCACATCTCATGCTATAGGAAGGGTCTCAGGATTGGAATGGGAAGGAGTTGGATATCACATCTCATGCTAAAGGAAGGGTCTCAGGTTTGGAAGGGGAAGGATTTGGATATCACATCTCAATTCATAAGACGGGTCTGTGGTTTGGTATTAGAAGAATTGAGATATCATATCTCATGCTATCGCAAGGGTCTCAGGATTGGAATGGGAAGGAGATGGATATCACATCTCATGTTATAGGAAGGGTCTCAGGATTGGAATGGGAAGGATTTGGATATCACTTCTCATGTTATAGGAAGGGTCTCAGGTTTGTTATTAGAAGCATTGAGATATCATATCTCATGCTATCTGAAGGGTCTCAGGATTGGAATGGGAAGGAGTTGGATATCATATCTCATGCTATAAGAAGGGTCACAGGTTGGAATTGGAAGGAGTTGGATATCACATCTCATGCTATCAGAAGGGTCTCAGGATTGGAATGGGAAGGAGTTGGATATCACATCTCATGCTATAGGGAGGGTCTCAGGTTTGATATTAGAAGCATTGAGATATCACATCTCATGCTATCGGAAGGGTCTCAGGATTGGATTGGGAAGGAGTTGGATATCACATCTCATGTTATAGGAAGGGTCTCAGGATTGGATGGGAAGGAGTTGGATATAACATCTCATGCTATAGGAAGGGTCTCAGGATTGGAATGGAAGTAGTTTGATTTCACATCTCATGCCATAGGAAGGTCTCAGGTATGGTAGAAGCATTAAGATATCACATCTCATGCTATCGGAAGGGTCTCAAAATTGGATTTGGAAGGAGTTGGATATCCCATCTCATGCTATAGGAAGGGTCACAGGTTGGAATTGGAAGGAGTTGGATATCACATCTCATGCTATCGGAAGGGTCTCAGGATTGGAATGGGAAGGAGTTGGATATCACATCTCATGCTACAGGGAGCGTCGCAGGTTTGATATTAGAAGCATTGAGATATCATATTTTATGCTATCGGAAGGGTCTCAGGATTGGATTGGGAAGGAGTTGGATATCACATCTCATGTTATAGGAAGGGTCTCAGGATTGGATGGGAAGAGTTGGATATCACATCTCATGCTATAGGAAGGGTCTCAGGTTTGGTAGAAGCATTGGGATATCACATCTCATGCAATAGGAAGGGTCTCAGGATTGGAATGGGAAGGAGTTGGATATCACATCTCATGATAAAGGAAGGGTCTCAGGTTTGGAAGGGGTAGGATTTGGATATCAAATTTCAAGTTATAGGACGGGTCTGTGGTTTGGTATTAGAAGCATTGAGATACCATATCTCATGCTATCGGAAGGGTCTCAGGATTGGATTGGGAAGGAGTTGGATATCACATCTCATGTTATAGGAACGGCCTCAAGATTGGAATGGGAAGGACTTGGATATCACATCTCATGTTATAGGAAGGGTCTCAGGTTTGTTATTAGAAGCATTGAGATATCACATCTCATGTTATAGGACAGTCTCAGGTTTGGTATTAGAAGCATTGAGATATCACATCTCATGGTATAGGATGGGTCTCAGGATTGTAATGGGAAGGAGTTGAATATCACATCTCATGCTATAGGAAGGGTCTCAGGATTGGAATGGGAAGGAGTTTGATATCACATCTCATGCCATAGGAAGGTCTCAGGTATGGTAGAAGCATTAAGATATCACATCTCATGCTATCGGAAGGGTCTCAGGATTGGATTGGGAAGGAGTTGGATATCACATCTCATGCTATCGGAAGGGTCTCAGGATTGGAATGGGAAGGAGGTGGATATCACCTCTCATGCTATAGGGAGGGTCTCAGGTTTGATATTAGAAGCATTGAGATATCATATCTCATGCTATCGGAATGGTCTCAGGATTGGATTGGGAGGGAGTTGGATATCACATCTCATGTTATAGGAAGGGTCTCAGGATTGGATGGGAAGAGTTGGATATCACATCTCATGATAAAGGAAGGGTCTCAGGTATGGAATTGGAAGGAGTTGGATATCACATCTCATGTTATAGGAAGGGTATCAGGATTGGAATGGGAAGGACTTTGATATCACATCTCACGCTATAGGGAGGGTCTCAGGTTTGGTATTAGAAGCATTGAGATATCACATCTCATGCTATCGGAAGGGTCTCAGGATTGGATTGGGAAGGAGTTGGATATCACATCTCATGTTATAGGAAGGGTCTCAGGATTGGATGGGAAGAGTTGGATATCACATCTCATGTTATAGGAAGGGTATCAGGATTGGAATGGAAGGACTTTGATATCACATCTCACGCTATAGGGAGGGTCTCAGGTTCGGTATTAGAAGCATTGAGATATCACATCTCATGCTATCAGAAGGGTCTCAGGATAGGAATGGGAAGGAGTTGGATATCACATCTCATGCTATAGGAAGGGTCTCAAGTTTCGTATTACAAGCATTGAGATATCATATCTCATGCTATAGGAAGGGTCTCAGGATTGGAATGGGAAGGAGTTGGATATCATATCTCATGATATAGGAAGGGTCTCAGGTTTGGAATGGGAAGGAGTTGGATATCACATCTCATGCTAATGGGAGGGTCTCAGGTTTGATATTAGAAGCATTGAGATATCACATCTCATGCTATCGGAAGGGTCTCATCATTGGATTGGGAAGGAGTTGGATATCACATCTCATGTTATAGGAAGGATCTCAGGTTTGGTATTAATTACATTGAGATATCACATCTCATGGTATAGGAAGTGTCTCAGGATTGGAATGGGAAGGAGTTGGATATCACATATCATGCTAAAGGAAGGGTCTCAGGTTTGGTAGAAGCATTAGGATATCACATCTCATGCTATAGGAAGGTTCTCAGGATTGGAATGGGAAGGAGTTGGATATCACATCTCATGCTAAAGGAAGGGTCTCAGGTTTGGAAGGGGAAGGATTTGGATATCACATCTCAATTTATAAGACGGGTCTGTGGTTTGGTATTAGAAGCATTGAGATATCATATCTCATGCTATCGCAAGGGTCTCAGGATTGGATTGGGAAGGAGATGGATATCACATCTCATGTTATACGAAGGGTCTCAGGATTGGAATGGGAAGGATTTTTATATCACTTCTCATGTTATAGGAAGGGTCTCAGGTTTGTTATTAAAGCATTGAGAGATCATATCTCATGCTATCGGAAGGGTCTCAGGATTGTAATGGGAAGGAGTTGAATATCATATCTCATGCTATAGGAAGGGTCACAGGTTGGAATTGGAAGGAGTTGGATATCACATCTCATGCTATCAGAAGGGTCTCAGGATTGGAATGGGAAGGAGTTGGATATCACATCTCATGCTATAGGGAGGGTCTCAGGTTTGATATTAGAAGCATTGAGATATCATATCTCATGCTATTTGAAGGGTCTCAGGATTGGATTGGGAAGGAGTTGGATATCACATCTCATGTTATAGGAAGGGTCTCAGGATTGGATGGGAAGAGTTGGATATCACATCTCATGCTATAGGAAGGGTCTCAGGTTTGGTAGAAGCATTGGGATATCACATCTCATGCAATAGGAAGGGTCTCAGGATTGGAATGGGAAGGAGTTGGATATCACATCTCATAATAAAGGAAGGGTCTCAGGGTTGGAAGGGGTAGGATTTGGATATCACATCTCAAGTTATAGGACGGGTCTGTGGTTTGGTATTAGAAGCATTGAGATATCATATCTCATGGTATAGGACGGGTCTCAGGATTGGAATGGGAAGGAGTTGGATATCACACCTCATGCTATAGGAAGGGTCTCAGGATTGGAATGGGAAGGATTTGGATATCACATCTCATGTTATAGGAAGGGTCTCAGGTTTGTTATTAGAAGAATTGAGATATCACATCTCATGGTATAGGACAGTCTCAGGTTTGGTATTAGAAGCATTGAGATATCACATCTCATGGTATAGGATGGGTCTCAGGATTGGAATGGGAAGGAGTTGAATATCACATCTCATGCTATACGAAGGGTTTCAGGATTGGAATGGGAAGGAGTTTGATATCACATCTCATGCCATAGGAAGGTCTCAGGTATGGTAGAAGCATTAAGATATCACATCTCATGCTATCGGAAGGGTCTCAGGATTGGATTGGGAAGGAGTTGGATATCCCATCTCATGCTATAGGAAGGGTCACAGGTTGGAATTGGAAGGAGTTGGATATCACATCTCATGCTATCGGAAGGGTCTCAGGATTGGAATGGGAAGGAGGTGGATATCACCTCTCATGCTATAGGGAGGGTCTCAGGTTTGATATTAGAAGCATTGAGATATCATATCTCATGCTATCGGAAGGGTCTCAGGATTGGATTGGGAAGGAGTTGGATATCACATCTCATGTTATAGGAAGGGTCTCAGGATTGGATGGGAAGAGTTGGATATCACATCTCATGCTATAGGAAGGGTCTCAGGTTTGGTAGAAGCATTGAGATACCACATCTCATGCTATAGGAAGGGTCTCAGGATTGGAAGGGGAAGGATTTGGATATCACATTTCAAGTTATAGGACGGGTCTGTGCTTTGGTATTAGAAGCATTGAGATACCATATCTCATGCTATCGGAAGGGTCTCAGGATTGGAATGGGAAGGAGTTGGATATCACATCTCATGATAAAGGAAGGGTCTCAGGTTTGGAAGGGGTAGGATTTGGATATCAAATTTCAAGTTATAGGACGGGTCTGTGGTTTGGTATTAGAAGCATTGAGATACCATATCTCATGCTATCGGAAGGGTCTCAGGATTGGATTGGGAAGGAGTTGGATATCACATCTCATGTTATAGGAACGGCCTCAAGATTGGAATGGGAAGGACTTGGATATCACATCTCATGTTATAGGAAGGGTCTCAGGTTTGTTATTAGAAGCATTGGGATATCACATCTCATGTGATAGGACAGTCTCAGGTTTGGTATTAGAAGCATTGAGATATCATATCTCATGGTATAGGACGGGTCTCAGGATTGGAATGGGAAGGAGTTGGATATCACACCTCATGCTATAGGAAGAGTCTCAGGATTGGAATGGGAAGGATTTGGATATCACATCTCATGTTATAGGAAGGGTCTCAGGTTTGTTATTAGAAGCATTGAGATATCACATCTCATGTTATAGGACAGTCTCAGGTTTGGTATTAGAAGCATTGAGATATCACATCTCATGGTATAGGATGGGTCTCAGGATTGTAATGGGAAGGAGTTGAATATCACATCTCATGCTATAGGAAGGGTCTCAGGATTGGAATGGGAAGGAGTTTGATATCACATCTCATGCCATAGGAAGGTCTCAGGTATGGTAGAAGCATTAAGATATCACATCTCATGCTATCGGAAGGGTCTCAGGATTGGATTGGGAAGGAGTTGGATATCACATCTCATGCTATCGGAAGGGTCTCAGGATTGGAATGGGAAGGAGGTGGATATCACCTCTCATGCTATAGGGAGGGTCTCAGGTTTGATATTAGAAGCATTGAGATATCATATCTCATGCTATCGGAATGGTCTCAGGATTGGATTGGGAGGGAGTTGGATATCACATCTCATGTTATAGGAAGGGTCTCAGGATTGGATGGGAAGAGTTGGATATCACATCTCATGCTATAGGAAGGGTCTCAGGTTTGGTAGAAGCATTGAGATACCACATCTCATGCTATAGGAAGGGTCTCAGGATTGGAATGGGAAGGAGTTGGATATCACATCTCATGATAAAGGAAGGGTCTCAGGTATGGAATTGGAAGGAGTTGGATATCACATCTCATGTTATAGGAAGGGTATCAGGATTGGAATGGGAAGGACTTTGATATCACATCTCACGCTATAGGGAGGGTCTCAGGTTTGGTATTAGAAGCATTGAGATATCACATCTCATGCTATCGGAAGGGTCTCAGGATTGGATTGGGAAGGAGTTGGATATCACATCTCATGTTATAGGAAGGGTCTCAGGATTGGATGGGAAGAGTTGGATATCACATCTCATGTTATAGGAAGGGTATCAGGATTGGAATGGAAGGACTTTGATATCACATCTCACGCTATAGGGAGGGTCTCAGGTTCGGTATTAGAAGCATTGAGATATCACATCTCATGCTATCAGAAGGGTCTCAGGATAGGAATGGGAAGGAGTTGGATATCACATCTCATGCTATAGGAAGGGTCTCAAGTTTCGTATTACAAGCATTGAGATATCATATCTCATGCTATAGGAAGGGTCTCAGGATTGGAATGGGAAGGAGTTGGATATCATATCTCATGATATAGGAAGGGTCTCAGGTTTGGAATGGGAAGGAGTTGGATATCACATCTCATGCTAATGGGAGGGTCTCAGGTTTGATATTAGAAGCATTGAGATATCACATCTCATGCTATCGGAAGGGTCTCATCATTGGATTGGGAAGGAGTTGGATATCACATCTCATGTTATAGGAAGGATCTCAGGTTTGGTATTAATAGCATTGAGATATCACATCTCATGCTATAGGAAGTGTCTCAGGATTGGAATGGGAAGGAGTTGGATATCACATATCATGCTAAAGGAAGGGTCTCAGGTTTGGTAGAAGCATTAGGATATCACATCTCATGCTATAGGAAGGGTCTCAGGATTGGAATGGGAAGGAGTTGGATATCACATCTCATGCTAAAGGAAGGGTCTCAGGTTTGGAAGGGGAAGGATTTGGATATCACATCTCAATTTATAAGACGGGTCTGTGGTTTGGTATTAGAAGCATTGAGATATCATATCTCATGCTATCGCAAGGGTCTCAGGATTGGATTGGGAAGGAGATGGATATCACATCTCATGTTATAGGAAGGGTCTCAGGATTGGAATGGGAAGGATTTTTATATCACTTCTCATGTTATAGGAAGGGTCTCAGGTTTGTTATTAAAAGCATTGAGAGATCATATCTCATGCTATCGGAAGGGTCTCAGGATTGGAATGGGAAGGAGTTGAATATCATATCTCATGCTATAGGAAGGGTCACAGGTTGGAATTGGAAGGAGTTGGATATCACATCTCATGCTATCAGAAGGGTCTCAGGATTGGAATGGGAAGGAGTTGGATATCACATCTCATGCTATAGGGAGGGTCTCAGGTTTGATATTAGAAGCATTGAGATATCATATCTCATGCTATTTGAAGGGTCTCAGGATTGGATTGGGAAGGAGTTGGATATCACATCTCATGTTATAGGAAGGGTCTCAGGATTGGATGGGAAGAGTTTGATATCACATCTCATGCTATAGGAAGGGTCTCAGGTTTGGTAGAACCATTGGGATGTCACATCTCATGCTATAGGAAGGGTCTCAGGATTGGAATGGGAAGGAGTTGGATATGTTAATGTTAATGTTAATGTTAAAGGTCATTTGTACCGCGCACTATCACCACCGAAGTGGTCCCCTGGCGCTCTGGCGGCTCTGAAAAGGGGAGGAGGGGGGGTGGGTTAGTAGGAATAAGCTGGAAAAGTGCAAGAGAGCAGTGATGTGCTGTTGGCAGCCTCAGCCCGGTGGGTCCGTCGGCTGGGCTTGGGGTGTTTTATGGTCCGTAGTCGTCGTGTGCTGTTGTGCAAGTCTATGTGTGGTTTGTTTTGTTGTTGCATTGTTGTGAAGTTTGTGCGGATTGCTGCGTTTAAGGCTTGTGGTTGTGTTTGGTTGTAGTTTGAGAGGTGTATGCAGAGGGATGGAATTGTTAGTTGGTTGGTTAGTTGGCATTGCTGTCCTTGCAATTGTGGGATTCCATCTAGGTCCGGTACATGCTAACAGTCACATTTCTATCTAGATGTCGCGCAAGCTAGGTTCATAATTCTAAGTGTGGTGCATGCTAAGAGTCACATATGCTAATAGTCACATTTCTGAAATTCTATCTAGGTGTGGTATTTGCTAACAATCATATTTCTATTTAGATGCACCGCGGGCTAAGTTTGAGAATTCCGTCTAAGTGTGGCACATGCCTACAATCATGTTACTGCCTAGATTTGGCGCAAACTAAGCTTGAGAATTCCATCTAGGTGTGGCATATGCTAACAGTCACATTTCTGAAATCCCATCTAAGTGTGGCATATGCTAACAGTCACATTTCTGAAATCCCATCTAAGTGTGGCATATGCTAACAGTCACATTTCTGAAATCCCATCTAAGTGTGGCATATGCTAACAATCACATTTCTGAAATTCCATCTAAGTGTGGCATATGCTAACCATCGTATTTCTATCTAGATGCGACGCAGGCTAAGCTTGAGGATTCCATGCAAGTGTGGCACATGTTAACAATCACATTTCTGTCTAGATTTGGCGCAGACTAAACTTGAGAAATTCCATCTAAGTGTGGCATATGCTAACAATCACATTTCTGAAATTCCATCTAAGTGTGGCATATGCTAACAGTCACATTTCTGTCTAGATTTGGCGCAGACTAAACTTGAGAAATTTCATCTGAGTGTGGCATATGCTAACCATCGTATTTCTATCTAGATGCGACGCGGGCTAAGCTTGAGAAATTCCATCTAAGTGTGGCACATGCTAACAATCACATTTGGTGCTTCTATCTAAGAGTGGACATGCTAACATTTAAAGTTCTATAAAGAGTGGATGTGTTAACAATCACAATTCTATAAAGAGTGGACATGTAAGTATTATGGCAGTCTATGTTCTTGGTAGGTAAGATAGAGTGGCGGGGGTTTTCTGGAGTAGAGTGATTGCTCTACTCCCCACCCATACCACACTCACGGTTTTTGTTGGTGTCTGTTGGCTGCTGGCTTCCTTGGCGTCCCCTGCAGACACATCTTTGAGCCGCCAATGTCGGAGCCGCCCTTGGCCTTGGGGCCCTTAGCCGCAGGGGCTGCCGGGCAGGGGGCTGCCCTGGAGTGTTCCTTATGGCCGCGCAGAGCACCAATCCGGTCGCGGGGGCGGTGCGGGAGGCGGGCACAGGGAGTCAGGAAGCGGTGGGGCTTGCTGGGACAAGCAGTCGCCGAGTGCGCTGCACGTGCTTTTAAAGCACAAGTAAAATAAAGATGGGATGCTCTGGGGGGCTGGGGGCCTGGGCCTACTCACCACGCCAGGGGAATTCGCAAATGGCGCGGGTGCGGCGAGCCAGCAGGGATTTTAGGGCCTCTGTTGCTGGGTGCTTCCAGGCACCAATCCGGTCGCGGGGGCGGTGCGGGAGGCGGGCACAGGGAGTCAGGAAGCGGTGGGGCTTGCTGGGACAAGCAGTCGCCGAGTGCGCTGCACGTGCTTTTTAAAGCACAGGTAAAATAAAGATGGGATGCTCTGGGGGGCTGGGGGCCTGGGCCTACTCACCACGCCAGGGGAAATTCGCAAATGGCGCGGGTGCGGCGAGCCAGCAGGGTTTTTTAGGGCCTCTGTTGCTGGGTGCTTCCAGGCACCAATCCGGTCGCGGGGGCGGTGCGGGAGGCGGGCACAGGGAGTCAGGAAGCGGTGGGGCTTGCTGGGACAAACAGTCGCCGAGTGCGCTGCACGTGCTTTTAAAGCACAAGTAAAATAAAGATGGGATGCTCTGGGGGGCTGGGGGCCTGGGCCTACTCACCACGCCAGGGGAATTCGCAAATGGCGCGGGTGCGGCGAGCCAGCAGGGATTTTAGGGCCTCTGTTGCTGGGTGCTTCCAGGCACCAATCCGGTCGCGGGGGCGGTGCGGGAGGCGGGCACAGGGAGTCAGGAAGCGGTGGGGCTTGCTGGGACAAGCAGTCGCCGAGTGCGCTGCACGTGCTTTTTAAAGCACAGGTAAAATAAAGATGGGATGCTCTGGGGGGCTGGGGGCCTGGGCCTACTCACCACGCCAGGGGAATTCGCAAATATATATCACATCTCATGATAAAGGAAGGGTCTCAGGTTTGGAAGGGGAAGGATTTGGATATCACAACGCAAGTTATAGGACAGTTCTGTGGTTTTGGTATTAGAAGCATTGAGATATCATATCTCATGCTATCGGAAGGGTCTCAGGATTGGATTGGGAAGGAGTTGGATATCACATCTCATGTTATAGGAAGGGTCTCAAGGTTGGAATTAGAAGGACTTGGATATCACATCTCATGTTATAGGAAGGGTCTCAGGTTTGTTATTAGAAGCATTGAGATATCACATCTCATGTTATAGGACAGTCTCAGGTTTGGAATTAGAAGCATTGAGATATAACATCTCATAGTATAGGACGGGTCTCAGGATTGGAATGGGAAGGAGTTGGATATCACATCTCATGCTATAGGAAGGGTCTCAGGATTGGAATGGGAAGGAGTTTGATATCACCTCTCATGCCATGGGAAGGTCTCAGGTTTGCTAGAAGCATTAAGAAATTACACCTCATGCTATCGGAAGGGTCTCAGGATTGGATTGGAAAGGAGTTCGATATCGCATCTCATGCTATAGGAAGGGTCACAGGTTGGAATTGGAAGGAGTTGGATATCACATCTCATGTTATAGGAAGGGTATCAGGATTGGAATGGGAAGGACTTTGATATCACATCTCACGCTATAGGGAGGGTCTCAGGTTTGGTATTAGAAGCATTGAGATCTCACATCTCATGCTATCGGAAGGGTCTCAGGATTGGATTGGGAAGGAGTTGGATATCACATCTCATGTTATAGGAAGGGTCTCAGGATTGGATGGGAAGAGTTGGATATCACATCTCATGTTATCGGAAGGGTATCAGGATTGGAATGGGAAGGACTTTGATATCACAACTCACGCTATAGGGAGGGTCTCAGGTTTGGTATTAGAAGCATTGAGATATCACATCTCATGCTATCGGAAGTGTCTCAGGATTGGATTGGGAAGGAGTTGGATATCACATCTCATGTTATAGGAAGAGTCTCAGGTTTGTTATTGGAACCATTGAGATATCACATCTCATGTTATAGGACAGTCTCAGGTTTGGTATTAGAAGCATTGAGATATAACATCTCATCGTATAGGACGGGTCTCAGGATTGGATGGGAAGATTTGGATAGCACATCTCATGCTAAAGGAAGGGTCTCAGGATTGGAATGGGAAAGAGTTGGATATCACATCTCATGCTAAAGGAAGGGTCTCAGGTTTGGAAGGGGAAGGATTTGGATATCACATCTCAAGTTATAGTACGGGTCTGTGGTTTGGTATTAGAAGCATTGAGATATCATATCTCATGCTATCAGAAGGGTCTCAGGATTGGATTGGGAAGGAGTTGGATATCACATCTCATGTTATAGGAAGGGTCTCAAGATTGGAATGGGAAGGACTTGGATATCACATCTCATGTTATAGGAAGGGTCTCAGGTTTGTTATTAGAAGCATTGAAATATCAAATCTCATGTTATTGGACAGTCTCAGGTTTGTTATTAGAAGCATTGAGATATCACATCTCATGTTATAGGACAGTCTCAGGTTTGGTATTAGAAGCATAGAGATATAACATCTCATAGTATAGGACGGGTCTCAGGATTGGAATGGGAAGGAGTTGGATATCACATCTCATGCTATAGGAAGGGTCTCCGGATTGGAATGGGAAGGAGTTTGATATCACATCTCATGCCATGGGAAGGTCTCAGGTTTGCTAGAAGCATTAAGATATCACAACTCATGCTATCGGAAGGGTCTCAGGATTGGATTAGGAAGGAGTTGGATATCGCATCTCATGCTATAGGAAGGGTCACAGGTTGGAATTGGAAGGAGTTGGATATCACATCTCATGTTATAGGAAGGGTATCAGGATTGGAATGGGAAGGACTTTGATATCACATCTCACGCTATAGGGAGGGTCTCAGGTTTGGTATTAGAAGCATTGAGATATCACATCTCATGCTATCAGAAGGGTGTCAGGATTGGATTGGGAAGGAGTTGGATATAACATCTCATGTTATAGGAAGGGTCTCAGGATTGGATGGGAAGGACTTTGATATCACATCTCACGCTATAGGGAGGGTCTCAGGTTTGGTTTTAGAAGCGTTGAGATATCACATCTCATGCTATCGGAAGGGTCTCAGGATTGGATTGGGAAGGAGTTGTATATCACATCTCATGTTATAGGAAGGGTCTCAGGATTGGATGGGAAGAGTTGGATATCACATCTCATGCTATAGGAAGGGTCTCAGGTTTGGTAGAAGCATTGGGATATCACATCTCATACTATAGGAAGGGTCTCAGGATTAGATTGGGAAGGAGTTGGATATCACATCTCATGTTATAGGAAGGGTATCAGGATTGGAATGGGAAGGACTTGGATATCACATCTCACGCTATAGGGAGGGTCTCAGGTTTGGTATTAGAAGCATTGAGATATCACATCTCATGCTATCGGAAGGGTCTCAGGATTGGATAGGGAAGGAGTTGGATATCACATCTCATGTTATAGAAAGGGTCTCAGGATTGGATGGGAAGAGTTGGATATCACATCTCATGCTATAGGAAGGGTCTTAGGTTTGGTAGAAGCATTGGGATATCACATCTCATGCTATAGGAAGGGTCTCAGGATTGGATTGGGAAGGAGTTGGATATCACATCTCATGTTATAGGAAGGGTCTCAGGATTGGATGGGAAGAGTTGGATATCACATCTCATGCTATAGGAAGGGTCTCAGGTTTGTTATTAGAAGCATTGAGATATCATATCTCATGCTATCGGAAGGGTCTCAGGATTGGAATGGGAAGGAGTTGGATATCATATCTCATGCTATAGGAAGGGTCACAGGTTGGAATTGGAAGGAGTTGGATATCACATCTCATGCTATCAGAAGGGTCTCAGGATTGGAATGGGAAGGAGTTGGATATCACATCTCATGCTATAGGGAGGGTCTCAGGTTTGATATTAGAAGCATTGAGATATCATATCTCATGCTATCGGAAGGGTCTCAGGATTGGATTGGGAAGGAGTTGGATATAACATCTCATGTTATAGGAAGGGTCTCAGGATTGGTAGAACCATTGGGATATCACATCTCATGCTATAGGAAGGGTCTCAGGATTGGAATGGGAAGGAGTTGGATATCACATCTCATGATAAAGGAAGGGTCTCAGGTTTGGAAGGGGAAGGATTTGGATATCACAACTCAAGTTATAGGACAGTTCTGTGGTTTTGGTATTAGAAGCATTGAGATATCATATCTCATGCTATCGGAAGGGTCTCAGGATTGGATTGGGAAGGAGTTGGATATCACATCTCATGTTATAGGAAGGGTCTCAAGGTTGGAATTAGAAGGACTTGGATATCACATCTCATGTTATAGGAAGGGTCTCAGGTTTGTTATTAGAAGCATTGAGATATCACATCTCATGTTATAGGACAGTCTCAGGTTTGGTATTAGAAGCATTGAGATATAACATCTCATAGTATATGACGGGTCTCAAGATTGGAATGGGAAGGAGTTGGATATCACATCTCATGCTATAGGAAGGGTCTCAGGATTGGAATGGGAAGGAGTTTGATATCACATCTCATGCCATGGGAAGGTCTCAGGTTTGCTAGAAGCATTAAGATATCACACTTCATGCTATCGGAAGGGTCTCAGGATTGGATTGGAAAGGAGTTGGATATCGCATCTCATGCTATAGGAAGGGTCACAGGTTGGAATTGGAAGGAGTTGGATATCACATCTCATGTTATAGGAAGGGTATCAGGATTGGAATGGGAAGGACTTTGATATCACATCTCACGCTATAGGGAGGGTCTCAGGTTTGGTATTAGAAGCATTGAGATATCACATCTCATGCTATCGGAAGGGTCTCAGGATTGGATTGGGAAGGAGTTGGATATCACATCTCATGTTATAGGAAGGGTTTCAGGATTGGATGGGAAGAGTTGGATATCACATCTCATGTTATCGGAAGGGTATCAGGATTGGAATGGGAAGGTCTTTGATATCACAACTCACGCTATAGGGAGGGTCTCAGGTTTGGTATTAGAAGCATTGAGATATCACATCTCATGCTATCGGAAATGTCCCGGGAGGATAGCTCAGCGGCAGCGTGCGCGTCTTGGAAGCAAGACGACATGAAGCAACACAGGTTCGATCCCCGGGTCCGCGCTTAGAAACCTCTGGGTTTTTAAGCGCGTTATAAATACGTAACTAAGACAAAAAAAACTATTCCTCTAACAGCGCCTCGATGCCTGCGGGCTGTGTGAGCGCTTTATAAATGTAATTTAAAGAAAGTGTCTTTGGATTGGGAAGGAGTTGGATATCACATCTCATGTTATAGGAAGAGTCTCAGGTTTGTTATTAGAACCATTGAGATATCACATCTCATGTTATAGGACAGTCTCAGGTTTGGTATTAGAAGCATTGAGATATAACATCTCATCGTATAGGACGGGTCTCAGGATTGGATGGGAAGATTTGGATATCACATCTCATGCTATAGGAAGGGTCTCAGGATTGGAATGGGAAGGAGTTGGATATCACATCTCATGCTAAAGGAAGGGTCTCAGGTTTGGAAGGGGAAGGATTTGGATATCACATCTCAAGTTATAGGACGGGTCTGTGGTTTGGTATTAGAAGCATTGAGATATCATATCTCATGCTATCAGAAGGGTCTCAGGATTGGATTGGGAAGGAGTTGGATATCACATCTCATGTTATAGGAAGGGTCTCAAGATTGGAATGGGAAGGACTTGGATATCACATCTCATGTTATAGGAAGGGTCTCAGGTTTGTTATTAGAAGCATTGAGATATCACATCTCATGTTATAGGACAGTCTCAGGTTTGTTATTAGAAGCATTGCGATATCACATCTCATGTTATAGGACAGTCTCAGGTTTGGTATTAGAAGCATAGAGATATAACATCTCATAGTATAGGACGGGTCTCAGGATTGGAATGGGAAGGAGTTGGATATCACATCTCATGCTATAGGAAGGGTCTCCGGATTGGAATGGGAAGGAGTTTGATATCACATCTCATGCCATGGGAAGGTCTCAGGTTTGCTAGAAGCATTAAGATATCACAACTCATGCTATCGGAAGGGTCTCAGGATTGGATTGGGAAGGAGTTGGATATCGCATCTCATGCTATAGGAAGGGTCACAGGTTGGAATTGGAAGGATTTGGATATCACATCTCATGTTATAGGAAGGGTATCAGGATTGGAATGGGAAGGACTTTGATATCACATCTCACGCTATAGGGAGGGTCTCAGGTTTGGTATTAGAAGCATTGAGATATCACATCTCATGCTATCAGAAGGGTGTCAGGATTGGATTGGGAAGGAGTTGGATATAACATCTCATGTTATAGGAAGGGTCTCAGGATTGGATGGGAAGAGTTGGATATCACATCTCATGTTATAGGAAGGGTATCAGGATTGGAATGGGAAGGACTTTGATATCACATCTCACGCTATAGGGAGGGTCTCAGGTTTGGTATTAGAAGCATTGATATATCACATCTCATGCTATCGGAAGGGTCTCATGATTGGATTGGGAAGGAGTTGGATATCACATCTCATGTTATAGGAAGGGTCTCAGGATTGGATGGGAAGAGTTGGATATCACATCTCATGCTATAGGAAGGGTCTCAGGTTTGGTAGAAGCATTGGGATATCACATCTCATGCTATAGGAAGGGTCTCAGGATTAGATTGGGAAGGAGTTGGATATCACATCTCATATTATAGGAAGGGTATCAGGATTGGAATGGGAAGGACTTGGATATCACATCTCACGCTATAGGGAGGGTCTCAGGTTTGTTATTAGAAGCATTGAGATATCACATCTCATGTTATAGGACAGTCTCAGGTTTGGTATTAGAAGCATTGAGATATAACATCTCATAGTATAGGACGGGTCTCAGGATTGGAATGGGAAGGAGTTGGATATCACATCTCATGCTATAGGAAGGGTCTCAGGTTTGGTAGAAGCATTAAGATATCACATCTCATGCTATCGGAAGGGTCTCAAAATTGGATTTGGAAGGAGTTGGATATCCCATCTCATGCTATAGGAAGGGTCACAGGATGGAATTGGAAGGAGTTGGATATCACATCTCATGTTATAGGAAGGGTCTCAGGATTGGATGGGAAGAGTTGGATATCACATCTCATGCTATAGGAAGGGTCTCAGGTTTGGTAGAAGCATTGGGATATCACATCTCATGCAATAGGAAGGGTCTCAGGATTGGAATGGGAAGGAGTTGGATATCACATCTCATGATAAAGGAAGGGTCTCAGGTTTGGAAGGGGTAGGGTAGGATTTGGATATCACATCTCAAGTTATAGGACGGGTCTGTGGTTTGGTATTAGAAGCATTGAGATACCATATCTCATGCTATCGGAAGGGTATCAGGATTGGATTGGGAAGGAGTTGGATATCACATCTCATGTTATAGGAAGGTCCTCAAGATTGGAATGGGAAGGACTTGGATATCACACTCATGTTATTTATTATTATTATTTAACATTTATAAAGCGCTCACACAGCCCACAGGCATCGAGGCGCTGTTACAGGAATTGTTTGTTTTTCTTAGTTGTGTAATTGTGTTGTTTTTTTTTTTTTTGTCTTAGTTACGTATTTATAACGCGCTTAAACACCCAGAGGTTTCTAAGCGCGGACCCGGGGATCGAACCTGTTGTTGCTTCGTGTCGTCTTGCTTCCAAGACGCGCACGCTGCCGCTGAGCTATCCTCCCGGGACAATAGGAAGGGTCTCAGGTTTGTTATTAGAAGCATTGAGATATCACATCTCATGTGATAGGACAGTCTCAGGTTTGGTATTAGAAGCATTGAGATATCATATCTCATGGTATAGGACGGGTCTCAGGATTGGAATGGGAAGGAGTTGGATATCACACCTCATGCTATAGGAAGGGTCTCAGGATTGGAATGGGAAGGATTTGGATATCACATCTCATGTTATAGGAAGGGTCTCAGGTTTGTTATTAGAAGAATTGAGATATCACATCTCATGGTATAGGACAGTCTCAGGTTTGGTATTAGAAGCATTGAGATATCACATCTCATGGTATAGGATGGGTCTCAGGATTGGAATGGGAAGGAGTTGAATATCACATCTCATGCTATACGAAGGGTCTCAGGATTGGAATGGGAAGGAGTTTGATATCACATCTCATGCCATAGGAAGGTCTCAGGTATGGTAGAAGCATTAAGATATCACATCTCATGCTATCGGAAGGGTCTCAGGATTGGATTGGGAAGGAGTTGGATATCCCATCTCATGCTATAGGAAGGGTCACAGGTTGGAATTGGAAGGAATTGGATATCACATCTCATGCTATCGGAAGGGTCTCAGGATTGGAATGGGAAGGAGGTGGATATCACCTCTCATGCTATAGGGAGGGTCTCAGGTTTGATATTAGAAGCATTGAGATATCATATCTCATGCTATCGGAAGGGTCTCAGGATTGGATTGGGAAGGAGTTGGATATCACATCTCATGTTATAGGAAGGGTCTCAGGATTGGATGGGAAGAGTTGGATACCACATCTCATGCTATAGGAAGGGTCTCAGGATTGGAAGGGGAAGGATTTGGATATCACATTTCAAGTTATAGGACGGGTCTGTGCTTTGGTATTAGAAGCATTGAGATATCACATCTCATGCTATCGGAAGGGTCTCAGGATTGGATTGGGAAGGAGTTGGATATCACATCTCATGTTATAGGAAGGGTCTCAGGATTGGATGGGAAGAGTTGGATATTAGATCTCATGTTATAGGAAGGGTATCAGGATTGGAATGGAAGGACTTTGATATCACATCTCACGCTATAGGGAGGGTCTCAGGTTCGGTATTAGAAGCATTGAGATATCACATCTCATGCTATCAGAAGGGTCTCAGGATAGGAATGGGAAGGAGTTGGATATCACATCTCATGCTATAGGAAGGGTCTCAAGTTTTGTATTACAAGCATTGAGATATCATATCTCATGCTATAGGAAGGGTCTCAGGATTGGAATGGGAAGGAGTTGGATATCATATCTCATGATATAGGAAGGGTCTCAGGTTTGGAATGGGAAGGAGTTGGATATCACATCTCATGCTAATGGGAGGGTCTCAGGTTTGATATTAGAAGCATTGAGATATCACATCTCATGCTATCGGAAGGGTCTCATCATTGGATTGGGAAGGAGTTGGATATCACATCTCATGTTATAGGAAGGAACTCAGTTTTGGTATTAATAGCATTGAGATATCACATCTCATGCTATAGGAAGTGTCTCAGGATTGGAATGGGAAGGAGTTGGATATCACATATCATGCTAAAGGAAGGGTCTCAGGTTTGGTAGAAGCATTAGGATATCACATCTCATGCTATAGGAAGGGTCTCAGGATTGGAATGGGAAGGAGTTGGATATCACATCTCATGCTAAAGGAAGGGTCTCAGGTTTGGAAGGGGAAGGATTTGGATATCACATCTCAATTCATAAGACGGGTCTGTGGTTTGGTATTAGAAGAATTGAGATATCATATCTCATGCTATCGCAAGGGTCTCAGGATTGGAATGGGAAGGAGATGGATATCACATCTCATGTTATAGGAAGGGTCTCAGGATTGGAATGGGAAGGATTTGGATATCACTTCTCATGTTATAGGAAGGGTCTCAGGTTTGTTATTAGAAGCATTGAGATATCATATCTCATGCTATCGGAAGGGTCTCAGGATTGGAATGGGAAGGAGTTGGATATCATATCTCATGCTATAAGAAGGGTCACAGGCTGGAATTGGAAGGAGTTGGATATCACATCTCATGCTATCAGAAGGGTCTCAGGATTGGAATGGGAAGGAGTTGGATATCACATCTCATGCTATAGGGAGGGTCTCAGGTTTGATATTAGAAGCATTGAGATATCACATCTCATGCTATCGGAAGGGTCTCAGGATTGGATTGGGAAGGAGTTGGATATCACATCTCATGTTATAGGAAGGGTCTCAGGATTGGATGGGAAGGAGTTGGATATAACATCTCATGCTATAGGAAGGGTCTCAGGATTGGAATGGAAGTAGTTTGATTTCACATCTCATGCCATAGGAAGGTCTCAGGTATGGTAGAAGCATTAAGATATCACATCTCATGCTATCGGAAGGGTCTCAAAATTGGATTTGGAAGGAGTTGGATATCCCATCTCATGCTATAGGAAGGGTCACAGGTTGGAATTGGAAGGAGTTGGATATCACATCTCATGCTATCGGAAGGGTCTCAGGATTGGAATGGGAAGGAGTTGGATATCACATCTCATGCTACAGGGAGCGTCGCAGGTTTGATATTAGAAGCATTGAGATATCATATTTTATGCTATCGGAAGGGTCTCAGGATTGGATTGGGAAGGAGTTGGATATCACATCTCATGTTATAGGAAGGGTCTCAGGATTGGATGGGAAGAGTTGGATATCACATCTCATGCTATAGGAAGGGTCTCAGGTTTGGTAGAAGCATTGGGATATCACATCTCATGCAATAGGAAGGGTTTCAGGATTGGAATGGGAAGGAGTTGGATATCACATCTCATGATAAAGGAAGGGTCTCAGGTTTGGAAGGGGTAGGATTTGGATATCACATCTCAAGTTATAGGACGGGTCTGTGGTTTGGTATTAGAAGCATTGAGATACCATATCTCATGCTATCGGAAGGGTCTCAGGATTGGATTGGGAAGGAGTTGGATATCACATCTCATGTTATAGGAACGGCCTCAAGATTGGAATGGGAAGGACTTGGATATCACATCTCATGTTATAGGAAGGGTCTCAGGTTTGTTATTAGAAGCATTGAGATATCACATCTCATGTGATAGGACAGTCTCAGGTTTGGTATTAGAAGCATTGAGATATCATATCTCATGGTATAGGACGGGTCTCAGGATTGGAATGGGAAGGAGTTGGATATCACACCTCATGCTATAGGAAGAGTCTCAGGATTGGAATGGGAAGGATTTGGATATCACATCTCATGTTATAGGAAGGGTCTCAGGTTTGTTATTAGAAGCATTGAGATATCACATCTCATGTTATAGGACAGTCTCAGGTTTGGTATTAGAAGCATTGAGATATCACATCTCATGGTATAGGATGGGTCTCAGGATTGTAATGGGAAGGAGTTGAATATCACATCTCATGCTATAGGAAGGGTCTCAGGATTGGAATGGGAAGGAGTTTGATATCACATCTCATGCCATAGGAAGGTCTCAGGTATGGTAGAAGCATTAAGATATCACATCTTATGCTATCGGAAGGGTCTCAGGATTGGATTGGGAAGGAGTTGGATATCCCATCTCATGCTATAGGAAGGGTCACAGGTTGGAATTGGAAGGAGTTGGATATCACATCTCATGCTATCGGAAGGGTCTCAGGATTGGAATGGGAAGGAGGTGGATATCACCTCTCATGCTATAGGGAGGGTCTCAGGTTTGCTATTAGAAGCATTGAGATATCATATCTCATGCTATCGGAATGGTCTCAGGATTGGATTGGGAGGGAGTTGGATATCACATCTCATGTTATAGGAAGGGTCTCAGGATTGGATGGGAAGAGTTGGATATCACATCTCATGCTATAGGAAGGGTCTCAGGTTTGGTAGAAGCATTGAGATACCACATCTCATGCTATAGGAAGGGTCTCAGGATTAGAATGGGAAGGAGTTGGATATCACATCTCATGATAAAGGAAGGGTCTCAGGTTTGGAATTGGAAGGAGTTGGATATCACATCTCATGTTATAGGAAGGGTATCAGGATTGGAATGGGAAGGACTTTGTTATCACATCTCACGCTATAGGGAGGGTCTCAGGTTCGGTATTAGAAGCATTGAGATATCACATCTCATGCTATCAGAAGGGTCTCAGGATAGGAATGGGAAGGAGTTGGATATCACATCTCATGCTATAGGAAGGGTCTCAAGTTTTGTATTACAAGCATTGAGATATCATATCTCATGCTATAGGAAGGGTCTCAGGATTGGAATGGGAAGGAGTTGGATATCATATCTCATGATATAGGAAGGGTCTCAGGTTTGGAATGGGAAGGAGTTGGATATCACATCTCATGCTAATGGGAGGGTCTCAGGTTTGATATTAGAAGCATTGAGATATCACATCTCATGCTATCGGAAGGGTCTCATCATTGGATTGGGAAGGAGTTGGATATCACATCTCATGTTATAGGAAGGATCTCAGGTTTGGTATTAATAGCATTGAGATATCACATCTCATGCTATAGGAAGTGTCTCAGGATTGGAATGGGAAGGAGTTGGATATCACATATCATGCTAAAGGAAGGGTCTCAGGTTTGGTAGAAGCATTAGGATATCACATCTCATGCTATAGGAAGGGTCTCAGGATTGGAATGGGAAGGAGTTGGATATCACATCTCATGCTAAAGGAAGGGTCTCAGGTTTGGAAGGGGAAGGATTTGGATATCACATCTCAATTTATAAGACGGGTCTGTGGTTTGGTATTAGAAGCATTGAGATATCATATCTCATGCTATCGCAAGGGTCTCAGGATTGGATTGGGAAGGAGATGGATATCACATCTCATGTTATAGGAAGGGTCTCAGGATTGGAATGGGAAGGATTTTTATATCACTTCTCATGTTATAGGAAGGGTCTCAGGTTTGTTATTAAAAGCATTGAGAGATCATATCTCATGCTATCGGAAGGGTCTCAGGATTGGAATGGGAAGGAGTTGGATATCATATCTCATGCTATAGGAAGGGTCACAGGTTGGAATTGGAAGGAGTTGGATATCACATCTCATGCTATCAGAAGGGTCTCAGGATTGGAATGGGAAGGAGTTGGATATCACATCTCATGCTATAGGGAGGGTCTCAGGTTTGATATTAGAAGCATTGAGATATCATATCTCATGCTATTTGAAGGGTCTCAGGATTGGATTGGGAAGGAGGTGGATATCACATCTCATGTTATAGGAAGGGTCTCAGGATTGGATGGGAAGAGTTTGATATCACATCTCATGCTATAGGAAGGGTCTCAGGTTTGGTAGAACCATTGGGATGTCACATCTCATGCTATAGGAAGGGTCTCAGGATTGGAATGGGAAGGAGTTGGATATCACATCTCATGATAAAGGAAGGGTCTCAGGTTTGGAAGGGGAAGGATTTGGATATCACAACTCAAGTTATAGGACAGTTCTGTGGTTTTGGTATTAGAAGCATTGAGATATCATATCTCATGCTATCGGAAGGGTCTCAGGATTGGATTGGGAAGGAGTTGGATATCACATCTCATGTTATAGGAAGGGTCTCAAGGTTGGAATTAGAAGGACTTGGATATCACATCTCATGTTATAGGAAGGGTCTCAGGTTTGTTATTAGAAGCATTGAGATATCACATCTCATGTTATAGGACAGTCTCAGGTTTGGAATTAGAAGCATTGAGATATAACATCTCATAGTATAGGACGGGTCTCAGGATTGGAATGGGAAGGAGTTGGATATCACATCTCATGCTATAGGAAGGGTCTCAGGATTGGAATGGGAAGGAGTTTGATATCACATCTCATGCCATGGGAAGGTCTCAGGTTTGCTAGAAGCATTAAGATATCACACCTCATGCTATCGGAAGGGTCAAAGGATTGGATTGGAAAGGAGTTGGATATCGCATCTCATGCTATAGGAAGGGTCACAGGTTGGAATTGGAAGGAGTTGGATATCACATCTCATGTTATAGGAAGGGTATCAGGATTGGAATGGGAAGGACTTTGATATCACATCTCACGCTATAGGGAGGGTCTCAGGTTTGGTATTAGAAGCATTGAGATATCACATCTCATGCTATCGGAAGGGTCTCGGGATTGGATTGGGAAGGAGTTGGATATCACATCTCATGTTATAGGAAGGGTCTCAGGATTGGATGGGAAGAGTTGGATATCACATCTCATGTTATCGGAAGGGTATCAGGATTGGAATGGGAAGGACTTTGATATCACAACTCACGCTATAGGGAGGGTCTCAGGTTTGGTATTAGAAGCATTGAGATATCACATCTCATGCTATCGGAAGTGTCTCAAGATTGGATTGGGAAGGAGTTGGATATCACATCTCATGTTATAGGAAGAGTCTCAGGTTTGTTATTGGAACCATTGAGATATCACATCTCATGTTATAGGACAGTCTCAGGTTTGGTATTAGAAGCATTGAGATATAACATCTCATCGTATAGGACGGGTCTCAGGATTGGATGGGAAGATTTGGATAGCACATCTCATGCTAAAGGAAGGGTCTCAGGATTGGAATGGGAAAGAGTTGGATATCACATCTCATGCTAAAGGAAGGGTCTCAGGTTTGGAAGGGGAAGGATTTGGATATCACATCTCAAGTTATAGTACGGGTCTGTGGTTTGGTATTAGAAGCATTGAGATATCATATCTCATGCTATCAGAAGGGTCTCAGGATTGGATTGGGAAGGAGTTGGATATCACATCTCATGTTATAGGAAGGGTCTCAAGATTGGAATGGGAAGGACTTGGATATCACATCTCATGTTATAGGAAGGGTCTCAGGTTTGTTATTAGAAGCATTGAGATATCACATCTCATGTTATTGGACAGTCTCAGGTTTGTTATTAGAAGCATTGAGATATCACATCTCATGTTATAGGACAGTCTCAGGTTTGGTATTAGAAGCATAGAGATATAACATCTCATAGTATAGGACGGGTCTCAGGATTGGAATGGGAAGGAGTTGGATATCACATCTCATGCTATAGGAAGGGTCTCCGGATTGGAATGGGAAGGAGTTTGATATCACATCTCATGCCATGGGAAGGTCTCAGGTTTGCTAGAAGCATTAAGATATCACAACTCATGCTATCGGAAGGGTCTCAGGATTGGATTAGGAAGGAGTTGGATATCGCATCTCATGCTATAGGAAGGGTCACAGGTTGGAATTGGAAGGAGTTGGATATCACATCTCATGTTATAGGAAGGGTATCAGGATTGGAATGGGAAGGACTTTGATATCACATCTCACGCTATAGGGAGGGTCTCAGGTTTGGTATTAGAAGCATTGAGATATCACATCTCATGCTATCAGAAGGGTGTCAGGATTGGATTGGGAAGGAGTTGGATATAACATCTCATGTTATAGGAAGGGTCTCAGGATTGGATGGGAAGAGTTGGATATCACATCTCATGTTATAGGAAGGGTATCAGGATTGGAATGGGAAGGACTTTGATATCACATCTCACGCTATAGGGAGGGTCTCAGGTTTGGTTTTAGAAGCGTTGAGATATCACATCTCATGCTATCGGAAGGGTCTCAGGATTGGATTGGGAAGGAGTTGTATATCACATCTCATGTTATAGGAAGGGTCTCAGGATTGGATGGGAAGAGTTGGATATCACATCCCATGCTATAGGAAGGGTCTCAGGTTTGGTAGAAGCATTGGGATATCACATCTCATGCTATAGGAAGGGTCTCAGGATTAGATTGGGAAGGAGTTGGATATCACATCTCATGTTATAGGAAGGGTATCAGGATTGGAATGGGAAGGACTTGGATATCACATCTCACGCTATAGGGAGGGTCTCAGGTTTGGTATTAGAAGCATTGAGATATCACATCTCATGCTATCGGAAGGGTCTCAGGATTGGATTGGGAAGGAGTTGGATATCACATCTCATGTTATAGAAAGGGTCTCAGGATTGGATGGGAAGAGTTGGATATCACATCTCATGCTATAGGAAGGGTCTTAGGTTTGGTAGAAGCATTGGGATATCACATCTCATGCTATAGGAAGGGTCTCAGGATTGGATTGGGAAGAAGTTGGATATCACATCTCATGTTATAGGAAGGGTCTCAGGATTGGATGGGAAGAGTTGGATATCACATCTCATGCTATAGGAAGGGTCTCAGTTTTGTTATTAGAAGCATTGAGATATCATATCTCATGCTATCGGAAGGGTCTCAGGATTGGAATGGGAAGGAGTTGGATATCATATCTCATGCTATAGGAAGGGTCACAGGTTGGAATTGGAAGGAGTTGGATATCACATCTCATGCTATCAGAAGGGTCTCAGGATTGGAATGGGAAGGAGTTGGATATCACATCTCATGCTATAGGGAGGGTCTCAGGTTTGATATTAGAAGCATTGAGATATCATATCTCATGCTATCGGAAGGGTCTCAGGATTGGATTGGGAAGGAGTTGGATATAACATCTCATGTTATAGGAAGGGTCTCAGGATTGGTAGAACCATTGGGATATCACATCTCATGCTATAGGAAGGGTCTCAGGATTGGAATGGGAAGGAGTTGGATATCACATCTCATGATAAAGGAAGGGTCTCAGGTTTGGAAGGGGAAGGATTTGGATATCACAACTCAAGTTATAGGACAGTTCTGTGGTTTTGGTATTAGAAGCATTGAGATATCATATCTCATGCTATCGGAAGGGTCTCAGGATTGGATTGGGAAGGAGTTGGATATCACATCTCATGTTATAGGAAGGGTCTCAAGGTTGGAATTAGAAGGACTTGGATATCACATCTCATGTTATAGGAAGGGTCTCAGGTTTGTTATTAGAAGCATTGAGATATCACATCTCATGTTATAGGACAGTCTCAGGTTTGGTATTAGAAGCATTGAGATATAACATCTCATAGTATATGACGGGTCTCAAGATTGGAATGGGAAGGAGTTGGATATCACATCTCATGCTATAGGAAGGGTCTCAGGATTGGAATGGGAAGGAGTTTGATATCACATCTCATGCCATGGGAAGGTCTCAGGTTTGCTAGAAGCATTAAGATATCACACTTCATGCTATCGGAAGGGTCTCAGGATTGGATTGGAAAGGAGTTGGATATCGCATCTCATGCTATAGGAAGGGTCACAGGTTGGAATTGGAAGGAGTTGGATATCACATCTCATGTTATAGGAAGGGTATCAGGATTGGAATGGGAAGGACTTTGATATCACATCTCACGCTATAGGGAGGGTCTCAGGTTTGGTATTAGAAGCATTGAGATATCACATCTCATGCTATCGGAAGGGTCTCAGGATTGGATTGGGAAGGAGTTGGATATCACATCTCATGTTATAGGAAGGGTCTCAGGATTGGATGGGAAGAGTTGGATATCACATCTCATGTTATCGGAAGGGTATCAGGATTGGAATGGGAAGGACTTTGATATCACAACTCACGCTATAGGGAGGGTCTCAGGTTTGGTATTAGAAGCATTGAGATATCACATCTCATGCTATCGGAAGTGTCCCGGGAGGATAGCTCAGCGGCAGCGTGCGCGTCTTGGAAGCAAGATGACATGAAGCAACACAGGTTCGATCCCCGGGTCCGCGCTTAGAAACCTCTGGGTTTTTAAGCGCGTTATAAATACGTAACTAAGACAAAAAAACTATTCCTCTAACAGCGCCTCGATGCCTGCGGGCTGTGTGAGCGCTTTATAAATGTTATTTAAAAAAAGTGTCTCAGGATTGGATTGGGAAGGAGTTGGATATCACATCTCATGTTATAGGAAGAGTCTCAGGTTTGTTATTAGAACCATTGAGATATCACATCTCATGTTATAGGACAGTCTCAGGTTTGGTATTAGAAGCATTGAGATATAACATCTCATCGTATAGGACGGGTCTCAGGATTGGATGGGAAGATTTGGATATCACATCTCATGCTATAGGAAGGGTCTCAGGTTTGGTAGAAGCATTGGGATATCACATCTCATGCTATAGGAAGGGTCTCAGGATTGGAATGGGAAGGAGTTGGATATCACATCTCATGCTAAAGGAAGGGTCTCAGGTTTGGAAGGGGAAGGATTTGGATATCACATCTCAAGTTATAGGACGGGTCTGTGGTTTGGTATTAGAAGCATTGAGATATCATATCTCATGCTATCAGAAGGGTCTCAGGATTGGATTGGGAAGGAGTTGGATATCACATCTCATGTTATAGGAAGGGTCTCAGGTTTGTTATTAGAAGCATTGAGATATCACATCTCATGTTATAGGACAGTCTCAGGTTTGTTATTAGAAGCATTGCGATATCACATCTCATGTTATAGGACAGTCTCAGGTTTGGTATTAGAAGCATAGAGATATAACATCTCATAGTATAGGACGGGTCTCAGGATTGGAATGGGAAGGAGTTGGATATCACATCTCATGCTATAGGAAGGGTCTCCGGATTGGAATGGGAAGGAGTTTGATATCACATCTCATGCCATGGGAAGGTCTCAGGTTTGCTAGAAGCATTAAGATATCACAACTCATGCTATCGGAAGGGTCTCAGGATTGGATTGGGAAGGAGTTGGATATCGCATCTCATGCTATAGGAAGGGTCACAGGTTGGAACTGGAAGGATTTGGATATCACATCTCATGTTATAGGAAGGGTATCAGGATTGGAATGGGAAGGACTTTGATATCACATCTCACGCTATAGGGAGGGTCTCAGGTTTGGTATTAGAAGCATTGATATATCACATCTCATGCTATCGGAAGGGTCTCATGATTGGATTGGGAAGGAGTTGGATATCACATCTCATGTTATAGGAAGGGTCTCAGGATTGGATGGGAAGAGTTGGATATCACATCTCATGCTATAGGAAGGGTCTCAGGTTTGGTAGAAGCATTGGGATATCACATCTCATGCTATAGGAAGGGTCTCAGGATTAGATTGGGAAGGAGTTGGATATCACATCTCATATTATAGGAAGGGTATCAGGATTGGAATGGGAAGGACTTGGATATCACATCTCACGCTATAGGGAGGGTCTCAGGTTTGGTATTAGAAGCATTGAGATATCACATCTCATGCTATCGGAAGGGTCTCAGGATTGGATTGGGAAGGAGTTGGATATCACATCTCATGTTATAGAAAGGGTCTCAGGATTGGATGGGAAGAGTTGGATATCACATCTCATGCTATAGGAAGGGTCTCAGGTTTGGTAGAAGCATTGGGATATCACATCTCATGCTATATGAAGGGTCTCAGGATTGGATTGGGAAGGAGTTGGATATCACATCTCATGTTATAGGAAGGGTCTCAAGATTGGAATGGGAAGGACTTGGATATCACATCTCATGTTATAGGAAGGGTCTCAGGTTTGTTATTAGAAGCATTGAGATATCACATCTCATGTTATAGGACAGTCTCAGGTTTGGTATTAGAAGCATTGAGATATAACATCTCATAGTATAGGACGGGTCTCAGGATTGGAATGGGAAGGAGTTGGATATCACATCTCATGCTATAGGAAGGGTCTCAGGTTTGGTAGAAGCATTGAGATATCACATCTCATGCTATCGGAAGGGTCTCAGGATTGGATTGGGAAGGAGTTGGATATCACATCTCATGTTATAGGAAGGATCTCAGGTTTGGTATTAATAGCATTGAGATATCACATCTCATGCTATAGGAAGGGTCTCAGGATTGGAATGGGAAGGAGTTGGATATCACATCTCATGCTAAAGGAAGGGTCTCAGGTTTGGAAGGGGAAGGAGTTGGATATCACATCTCATGTTATAGGAAGGCTCTCAGGTTTGTTATTAGAAGCATTGAGATATCACATCTCATGTTATAGGACAGTCTCAGGTTTGGTATTAGAAGCATAGAGATATCATATCTCATAGTATAGGACCGGTCTCAGGATTGGAATGGGAAGGAGTTGGATATCACATCTCATGCTAAGGGAAGGGTCTCAGGTTTGGAAGGGGAAGGATTTGGATGTCATATCTCAATTTATAGGACGGGTCTGTGGTTTGGTATTAGAAGCATTGAGATATTGCATCTCATGTTACAGGACAGTTCAGGTTTGGTATTAGAAGCATTGAGATATCATATATCATGGTATAGGACGGGTCTCAGGATTGGAATGGGAAGGAGTTGGATATCATATCTCATGCTATCGGAAGGGTCTCAGGATTGGATTGGGAAGGAGTTGGATATCACATCTCATGTTATAGGAAGGGTCTCAGGATTGGAATGGGAAGGATTTGGATATCACATCTCATGTTATAGGAAGGGTCTCAGGTTTGTTATTAGAAGCATTGAGATATTGCATCTCATGTTACAGGACAGTTCAGGTTTGGTATTAGAAGCATTGAGATATCATATATCATGGTATAGGACGGGTCTCAGGATTGGAATGGGAAGGAGTTGGATATCACATCTCATGCTATAGGAAGGGTCTCAGGATTGGAATGGGAAGGATTTGGATATCACATCTCATGTTATAGGAAGGGTCTCAGGTTTGTTATTAGAAGCATTGAGATATCACATCTCATGTTAAAGGACAGTCTCAGGTTTGGTATTAGAAGCATTGAGCTATCACATCTCATGGTATAGGAAGGGTCTCAGGATTGGAATGGGAAGGAGTTGGATATAACATTTCATGCTATAGGAAGGGTCTCAGGATTGGAATGGAAGTAGTTTGATTTCACATCTCATGCCATAGCAAGGTCTCAGGTATGGTAGAAGCATTAAGATATCACATCTCATGCTATCGGAAGGGTCTCAAAATTGGATTTGGAAGGAGTTGGATATCCCATCTCATGCTATAGGAAGGGTCACAGGTTGGAATTGGAAGGAGTTGGATATCACATCTCATGCTGTCGGAAGGGTCTCAGGATTGGAATGGGAAGGAGTTGGATATCACATCTCATGTTATAGGAAGGGTCTCAGGTTTGGTAGAAGCACTGGGATATCACATCTCATGCAATAGGAAGGGTCTCAGGATTGGATGGGAAGAGTTGGATATTACATCTCATGCTATAGGAAGGGTCTCAGGTTTGGTAGAAGCACTGGGATATCACATCTCATGCAATAGGAAGGGTCTCAGGATTGGAATGGGAAGGAGTTGGATTTCACATCTCATGATAAAGGAAGGGTCTCAGATTTGGAATGGGAAGGACTTGGATATCACATCTCATGTTATAGGATGGGTCTCAGGTTTGTTATTAGAAGCATTGAGATATCACATTTCATGTTATAGGACAGTCTCAGGTTTGGTATTAGAAGCATTGAGATCATATCTCATGGTATAGGACGGGTCTCAGGATTGGAATGGGAAGGAGTTGGATATCACACCTCATGCTATAGGAAGGGTCTCAGGATTGGAATGGGAAGGATTTGGATATCACATCTCATGTTATAGGAAGGGTCTCAGGTTTGTTATTAGAAGCATTGAGATATCACATCTCATGTTAAAGGACAGTCTCAGGTTTGGTATTAGAAGCATTGAGCTATCACATCTCATGGTATAGGAAGGGTCTCAGGATTGGAATGGGAAGGAGTTTGATATCACATCTCATGCCATAGGAAGGTCTCAGGTATGGTAGAAGCATTAAGATATCACATCTCATGCTATCGGAAGGGTCTCAGGATTGGATTGGGAAGGAGTTGGATATCCCATCTCATGCTATAGGAAGGGTCACAGGTTGGAATTGGAAGGAGTTGGATATCACATCTCATGCTATCGGAAGGGTCTCAGGATTGGATTGGGAAAGAGTTGGATATCACATCTCATGTTATAGGAAGGGTCTCAGGATTGGATGGGAAGAGTTGGATATCACATCTCATGCTATAGGAAGGGTCTCAGGTTTGGTAGAAGCATTGAGATACCACATCTCATGCTATAGGAAGGGTCTCAGGATTGGAATGGGAAGGAGTTGGATATCACATCTCATGATAAAGGAAGGGTCTCAGGTTTGGAAGGGGAAGGATTTGGATATCACATCTCAAGTTATAGGACGGGTCTGTGGTTTGGTATTAGAAGCATTGAGATATCACATCTCATGCTATCGGAAGGGTCTCAGGATTGGATTGGGAAGGAGTTGGATATCACATCTCATGTTATATGAAGGGTCTCAGGATTGGATGGGAAGAGTTGGATATCACATCTCATGTTATAGGACGGGTATCAGGATTGGAATGGAAGGACTTTGATATCACATCTCACGCTATAGGGAGGGTCTCAGGTTCGATATTAGAAGCATTGAGATATCACATCTCATGCTATCAGAAGGGTCTCAGGATAGGAATGGGAAGGAGTTGGATATCACATCTCATGTTATAGGAAGGGTCTCAGGTTTGGTAGAAGCACTGGGATATCACATCTCATGCAATAGGAAGGGTCTCAGGATTGGATGGGAAGAGTTGGATATCACATCTCATGCTATAGGAAGGGTCTCAGGTTTGGTAGAAGCACTGGGATATCACATCTCATGCAATAGGAAGGGTCTCAGGATTGGAATGGGAAGGAGTTGGATTTCACATCTCATGATAAAGGAAGGGTCTCAGATTTGGAATGGGAAGGACTTGGATATCACATCTCATGTTATAGGAAGGGTCTCAGGTTTGTTATTAGAAGCATTGAGATATCACATTTCATGTTATAGGACAGTCTCAGGTTTGGTATTAGAAGCATTGAGATCATATCTCATGGTATAGGACGGGTCTCAGGATTGGAATGGGAAGGATTTGGATATCACATCTCATGTTATAGGAAGGGTCTCAGGTTTGTTATTAGAAGCATTGAGATATCAAATCTCATGTTATAGGACAGTCTCCGGTTTGGTATTAGAAGCATTGAGATATCACATCTTATGGTATAGGATGGGTCTCAGGATTGGAATGGGAAGGAGTTGAATATCACATCTCATGCTATAGGAAGGGTCTCAGGATTGGAATGGGAAGGAGTTTGATATCACATTTCATGCCATAGGAAGGTCTCAGGTATGGTAAAAGCATTAAGATATCACATCTCATGCTATCGGAAGGGTCTCAGGATTGGATTGGGAAGGAGTTGGATATCCCATCTCATGCTATAGGAAGGGTCACAGGTTGGAATTGGAAGGAGTTGGATATCACATCTCATGCTATCGGAAGGGTCTCAGGATTGGATTGGGAAAGAGTTGGATATCACATCTCATGTCATAGGAAGGGTCTCAGGATTGGATGGGAAGAGTTGGATATCACATCTCATGCTATAGGAAGGGTCTCAGGTTTGGTAGAAGCATTGAGATACCACATCTCATGCTATAGGAAGGGTCTCAGGATTGGAATGGGAAGGAGTTGGATATCACATCTCATGATAAAGGAAGGGTCTCAGGTTTGGAAGGGGAAGGATTTGGATATCACATCTCAAGTTATAGGACGGGTCTGTGGTTTGGTATTAGAAGCATTGAGATATCACATCTCATGCTATCGGAAGGGTCTCAGGATTGGATTGGGAAGGAGTTGGATATCACATCTCATGTTATAGGAAGGGTCTCAGGATTGGATGGGAAGAGTTGGATATCACATCTCATGTTATAGGAAGGGTATCAGGATTGGAATGGAAGGACTTTGATATCACATCTCACGCTATAGGGAGGGTCTCAGGTTCGATATTAGAAGCATTGAGATATCACATCTCATGCTATCAGAAGGGTCTCAGGATAGGAATGGGAAGGAGTTGGATATCACATCTCATGCTATAGGAAGGGTCTCAAGTTTTGGATTACAAGCATTGAGATATCATATCTCATGCTATAGGAAGGGTCTCAGGATTGGAATGGGAAG
Source organism: Ambystoma mexicanum (assembly GCF_040938575.1). Classification (NCBI taxonomy): domain Eukaryota; kingdom Metazoa; phylum Chordata; class Amphibia; order Caudata; family Ambystomatidae; genus Ambystoma; species Ambystoma mexicanum. Next base: position 349,421,530 of record NC_090936.1, read on the forward strand.
GAGTTGGATATCATATCTCATGATATAGGAAGGGTCTCAGGTTTGGAATGGGAAGGAGTTGGATATCACATCTCATGCTAATGGGAGGGTCTCAGGTTTGATATTAGAAGCATTGAGATATCACATCTCATGCTATCGGAAGGGTCTCATCATTGGATTGGGAAGGAGTTGGATATCACATCTCATGTTATATGAAGGATCTCAGGTTTGGTATTACTAGCATTGAGATATCACATCTCATGCTATAGGAAGTGTCTCAGGATTGGAATGGGAAGGAGTTGGATATCACATATCATGCTAAAGGAAGGGTCTCAGGTTTGGAAGGGGAAGGATTTGGATATCATATCTCATGCTATAGGAAGGGTCACAGGTTCGAATTGGAAGGAGTTGGATATCACATCTCATGCTATAGGAAGGGTCACAGGTTGGAATTGGAAGGAGTTGGATATCACATCTCATGCTGTCGGAAGGGTCTCAGGATTGGAATGGGAAGGAGTTGGATATCACATCTCATGTTATAGGAAGGGTCTCAGGTTTGGTAGAAGCACTGGGATATCACATCTCATGCAATAGGAAGGGTCTCAGGATTGGATGGGAAGAGTTGGATATTACATCTCATGCTATAGGAAGGGTCTCAGGTTTGGTAGAAGCACTGGGATATCACATCTCATGCAATAGGAAGGGTCTCAGGATTGGAATGGGAAGGAGTTGGATTTCACATCTCATGATAAAGGAAGGGTCTCAGATTTGGAATGGGAAGGACTTGGATATCACATCTCATGTTATAGGAAGGGTCTCAGGTTTGTTATTAGAAGCATTGAGATATCACATTTCATGTTATAGGACAGTCTCAGGTTTGGTATTAGAAGCATTGAGATCATATCTCATGGTATAGGACGGGTCTCAGGATTGGAATGGGAAGGAGTTGGATATCACACCTCATGCTATAGGAAGGGTCTCAGGATTGGAATGGGAAGGATTTGGATATCACATCTCATGTTATAGGAAGGGTCTCAGGTTTGTTATTAGAAGCATTGAGATATCAAATCTCATGTTATAGGACAGTCTCCGGTTTGGTATTAGAAGCATTGAGATATCACATCTTATGGTATAGGATGGGTCTCAGGATTGGAATGGGAAGGAGTTGAATATCACATCTCATGCTATAGGAAGGGTCTCAGGATTGGAATGGGAAGGATTTGGATATCACATCTCATGTTATAGGAAGGGTCTCAGGTTTGTTATTAGAAGCATTGAGATATCAAATCTCATGTTATAGGACAGTCTCCGGTTTGGTATTAGAAGCATTGAGATATCACATCTTATGGTATAGGATGGGTCTCAGGATTGGAATGGGAAGGAGTTGAATATCACATCTCATGCTATAGGAAGGGTCTCAGGATTGGAATGGGAAGGAGTTTGATATCACATCTCATGCCATAGGAAGGTCTCAGGTATGGTAGAAGCATTAAGATATCACATCTCATGCTATCGGAAGGGTCTCAGGATTGGATTGGGAAGGAGTTGGATATCCCATCTCATGCTATAGGAAGGGTCACAGGTTGGAATTGGAAGGAGTTGGATATCACATCTCATGCTATCGGAAGGGTCTCAGGATTGGATTGGGAAAGAGTTGGATATCACATCTCATGTTATAGGAAGGGTCTCAGGATTGGATGGGAAGAGTTGGATATCACATCTCATGCTATAGGAAGGGTCTCAGGTTTGGTAGAAGCATTGAGATACCACATCTCATGCTATAGGAAGGGTCTCAGGATTGGAATGGGAAGGAGTTGGATATCACATCTCATGATAAAGGAAGGGTCTCAGGTTTGGAAGGGGAAGGATTTGGATATCACATCTCAAGTTATAGGACGGGTCTGTGGTTTGGTATTAGAAGCATTGAGATATCACATCTCATGCTATCGGAAGGGTCTCAGGATTGGAATGGGAAGGAGTTGGATATCACATCTCATGATAAAGGAAGGGTCTCAGGTTTGGAAGGGGAAGGATTTGGATATCACATCTCAAGTTATAGGACGGGTCTGTGGTTTGGTATTAGAAGCATTGAGATATCACATCTCATGCTATCGGAAGGGTCTCAGGATTGGATTGGGAAGGAGTTGGATATCACATCTCATGTTATAGGAAGGGTCTCAGGATTGGATGGGAAGAGTTGGATATCACATCTCATGTTATAGGACGGGTATCAGGATTGGAATGGAAGGACTTTGATATCACATCTCACGCTATAGGGAGGGTCTCAGGTTCGATATTAGAAGCATTGAGATATCACATCTCATGCTATCAGAAGGGTCTCAGGATAGGAATGGGAAGGAGTTGGATATCACATCTCATGCTATAGGAAGGGTCTCAGGATTGGAATGGAAGTAGTTTGATTTCACGTCTCATGCCCTAGGAAGGTCTCAGGTATGGTAGAAGCATTAAGATATCACATCTCATGCTATCGGAAGGGTCTCAAAATTGGATTTGGAAGGAGTTGGATATCCCATCTCATGCTATAGGAAGGGTCACAGGTTGGAATTGGAAGGAGTTGGATATCACATCTCATGCTGTCGGAAGGGTCTCAGGATTGGAATGGGAAGGAGTTGGATATCACATCTCATGTTATAGGAAGGGTCTCAGGTTTGGTAGAAGCACTGGGATATCACATCTCATGCAATAGGAAGGGTCTCAGGATTGGATGGGAAGAGTTGGATATCACATCTCATGCTATAGGAAGGGTCTCAGGTTTGGTAGAAGCACTGGGATATCACATCTCATGCAATAGGAAGGGTCTCAGGATTGGAATGGGAAGGAGTTGGATTTCACATCTCATGATAAAGGAAGGGTCTCAGATTTGGAATGGGAAGGACTTGGATATCACATCTCATGTTATAGGAAGGGTCTCAGGTTTGTTATTAGAAGCATTGAGATATCACATTTCATGTTATAGGACAGTCTCAGGTTTGGTATTAGAAGCATTGAGATCATATCTCATGGTATAGGACGGGTCTCAGGATTGGAATGGGAAGGAGTTGGATATCACACCTCATGCTATAGGAAGGGTCTCAGGATTGGAATGGGAAGGATTTGGATATCACATCTCATGTTATAGGAAGGGTCTCAGGTTTGTTATTAGAAGCATTGAGATATCAAATCTCATGTTATAGGACAGTCTCCGGTTTGGTATTAGAAGCATTGAGATATCACATCTTATGGTATAGAATGGGTCTCAGGATTGGAATGGGAAGGAGTTGAATATCACATCTCATGCTATAGGAAGGGTCTCAGGATTGGAATGGGAAGGAGTTTGATATCACATCTCATGCCATAGGAAGGTCTCAGGTATGGTAAAAGCATTAAGATATCACATCTCATGCTATCGGAAGGGTCTCAGGATTGGATTGGGAAGGAGTTGGATATCCCATCTCATGCTATAGGAAGGGTCACAGGTTGGAATTGGAAGGAGTTGGATATCACATCTCATGCTATCGGAAGGGTCTCAGGATTGGATTGGGAAAGAGTTGGATATCACATCTCATGTCATAGGAAGGGTCTCAGGATTGGATGGGAAGAGTTGGATATCACATCTCATGCTATAGGAAGGGTCTCAGGTTTGGTAGAAGCATTGAGATACCACATCTCATGCTATAGGAAGGGTCTCAGGATTGGAATGGGAAGGAGTTGGATATCACATCTCATGATAAAGGAAGGGTCTCAGGTTTGGAAGGGGAAGGATTTGGATATCACATCTCAAGTTATAGGACGGGTCTGTGGTTTGGTATTAGAAGCATTGAGATATCACATCTCATGCTATCGGAAGGGTCTCAGGATTGGATTGGGAAGGAGTTGGATATCACATCTCATGTTATAGGAAGGGTCTCAGGATTGGATGGGAAGAGTTGGATATCACATCTCATGTTATAGGAAGGGTATCAGGATTGGAATGGAAGGACTTTGATATCACATCTCACGCTATAGGGAGGGTCTCAGGTTCGATATTAGAAGCATTGAGATATCACATCTCATGCTATCAGAAGGGTCTCAGGATAGGAATGGGACGGAGTTGGATATCACATCTCATGCTATAGGAAGGGTCTCAAGTTTTGGATTACAAGCATTGAGATATCATATCTCATGCTATAGGAAGGGTCTCAGGATTGGAATGGGAAGGAGTTGGATATCATATCTCATGATATAGGAAGGGTCTCAGGTTTGGAATGGGAAGGAGTTGGATATCACATCTCATGCTAATGGGAGGGTCTCAGGTTTGATATTAGAAGCATTGAGATATCACATCTCATGCTATCGGAAGGGTCTCATCATTGGATTGGGAAGGAGTTGGATATCACATCTCATGTTATATGAAGGATCTCAGGTTTGGTATTACTAGCATTGAGATATCACATCTCATGCTATAGGAAGTGTCTCAGGATTGGAATGGGAAGGAGTTGGATATCACATATCATGCTAAAGGAAGGGTCTCAGGTTTGGAAGGGGAAGGATTTGGATATCATATCTCATGCTATAGGAAGGGTCACAGGTTCGAATTGGAAGGAGTTGGATATCACATCTCATGCTATCAGAAGGGTCTCAGGATTGGATTGGAAGGAGTTGGATATCACATCTCATGTTATAGGAAGGGTCTCAGGATTGAATGGGAAGAGTTTGATATCACATCTCATGCTATAGGAAGGGTCTCAGGTTTGGTAGAACCATTGGGATATCACGTCTCATGCTATAGGAAGGGTCTCAGGATTGGAATGGGAAGGAGTTGGATATCACATCTCATGATAAAGAAAGGGTCTCAGGTTTGGAAGGGGAAGGATTTGGATATCACAGCTCAAGTTATAGGACAGTTCTGTGGTTTTGGTATTAGAAGCATTGAGATATCATATCTCATGCTATCGGAAGGGTCTCAGGATTGGATTGGGAAGGAGTTGGATATCACATCTCATGTTATAAGAAGGGTCTCAAGGTTGGAATTAGAAGGACTTGGATATCACATCTCATGTTATAGGAAGGGTCTCAGGTTTGTTATTAGAAGCATTGAGATATCACATCTCATGTTATAGGACAGTCTCAGGTTTGGTATTAGAAGCATTGAGATATAACATCTCATAGTATAGGACGGGTCTCAGGATTGGAATGGGAAGGAGTTGGATATCACATCTCATGCTATAGGAAGGGTCTCAGGATTGGAATGGGAAGGAGTTTGATATCACATCTCATGCCATGGGAAGGTCTCAGGTTTGCTAGAAGCATTAAGATATCACACCTCATGCTATCGGAAGGGTCTCAGGATTGGATTGGAAAGGAGCTGGATATCGCATCTCATGCTATAGGAAGGGTCACAGGTTGGAATTGGAAGGAGTTGGATATCACATCTCATGTTATGGGAAGGGTATCTGGATTGGAATGGGAAGGACTTTGATATCACATCTCACGCTACAGGGAGGGTCTCAGGTTTGGTATTAGAAGCATTGAGATATCACATCTCATGCTATCGGAAGGGTCTCAGGATTGGATTGGGAAGGAGTTGGATATCACATCTCATGTTATAGGAAGGGTCTCAGGATTGGAATGGGAAGGACTTGGACATCACATCTCATGTTATAGGAAGGGTCTCAGGTTTGTTATTAGAACCATTGAGATATCACATCTCATGTTATAGGACAGTCTCAGGTTTGGTATTGGAAGCATTGAGATATAACATCTCATCGTATAGGACGGGTCTCAGGATTGGATGGGAAGACTTGGATATCACATCTCATGCTATAGGAAGGGTCTCAGGTTTGGTAGAAGCATTGGGATATCACATCTCATGCTATAGGAAGGGTCTCAGGATTGGAATGGGAAGGAGTTGGATATCACATCTCATGCTAAAGGAAGGGTCTCAGGTTTGGAAGGGGAAGGATTTTGATATCACATCCCAAGTTATAGGACGGGTCTGTGGTTTGGTATTAGAAGCATTGAGATATCATATCTCATGCTATCAGAAGGGTGTCAGGATTGGATTGGGAAGGAGTTGGATATAACATCTCATGTTATAGGAAGGGTCTCAGGATTGGATGGGAAGAGTTGGATATCACATCTCATGTTATAGGAAGGGTATCAGGATTGGATGGGAAGAGTTGGATATCACATCTCATGTTATCGGAAGGGTATCAGGATGGGAATGGGAAGGACTTTGATATCACAACACGCTATAGGGAGGGTCTCAGGTTTGGTATTAGAAGCATTGAGATATCACATCTCATGCTATCGGAAGGGTCTCAGGATTGGATTGGGAAGGAGTTGGATATCACATCTCATGTTATAGGAAGGGTCTCAGGATTGGAATGGGAAGGACTTGGACATCACATCTCATGTTATAGGAAGGGTCTCAGGTTTGTTATTAGAACCATTGAGATATCACATCTCATGTTATAGGACAGTCTCAGGTTTGGTATTGGAAGCATTGAGATATAACATCTCATCGTATAGGACGGGTCTCAGGATTGGATGGGAAGACTTGGATATCACATCTCATGCTATAGGAAGGGTCTCAGGTTTGGTAGAAGCATTGGGATATCACATCTCATGCTATAGGAAGGGTCTCAGGTTTGGAAGGGGAAGGATTTGGATATCACAGCTCAAGTTATAGGACAGTTCTGTGGTTTTGGTATTAGAAGCATTGAGATATCATATCTCATGCTATCGGAAGGGTCTCAGGATTGGATTGGGAAGGAGTTGGATATCACATCTCATGATAAAGGAAGGGTCTCAGGTTTGGAAGGGGAAGGATTTGGATATCACAGCTCAAGTTATAGGACAGTCCTGTGGTTTTGGTATTAGAAGCATTGAGATATCATATCTCATGCTATCGGAAGGGTCTCAGGATTGGATTGGGAAGGAGTTGGATATCACATCTCATGTTATAAGAAGGATCTCAAGGTTGGAATTAGAAGGACTTGGATATCACATCTCATGTTATAGGAAGGGTCTCAGGTTTGTTATTAGAAGCATTGAGATATCACATCTCATGTTATAGGACAGTCTCAGGTTTGGTATTAGAAGCATTGAGATATAACATCTCATAGTATAGGACGGGTCTCAGGATTGGAATGGGAAGGAGTTGGATATCACATCTCATGCTATAGGAAGGGTCTCAGGATTGGAATGGGAAGGAGTTTGATATCACATCTCATGCCATGGGAAGGTCTCAGGTTTACTAGAAGCATTAAGATATCACACCTCATGCTATCGGAAGGGTCTCAGGATTGGATTGGAAAGGAGCTGGATATCGCATCTCATGCTATAGGAAGGGTCACAGGTTGGAATTGGAAGGATGTTATAGGAAGGGTCTCAGGATTGGATGGGAAGAGTTGGATATCACATCTCATGTTATCGGAAGGGTATCAGGATTGGAATGGGAAGGACTTTGATATCACAACACGCTATAGGGAGGGTCTCAGGTTTGGTATTAGAAGCATTGAGATATCACATCTCATGCTATCGGAAGGGTCTCAGGATTGGATTGGGAAGGAGTTGGATATCACATCTCATGTTATAGGAAGGGTCTCAGGATTGGAATGGGAAGGACTTGGACATCACATCTCATGTTATAGGAAGGGTCTCAGGTTTGTTATTAGAACCATTGAGATATCACATCTCATGTTATAGGACAGTCTCAGGTTTGGTATTGGAAGCATTGAGATATAACATCTCATCGTATAGGACGGGTCTCAGGATTGGATGGGAAGACTTGGATATCACATCTCATGTTATAGGAAGGGTCTCAGGTTTGGTAGAAGCATTGGGATATCACATCTCATGCTATAGGAAGGGTCTCAGGATTGGAATGGGAAGGAGTTGGATATCACATCTCATGCTAAAGGAAGGGTCTCAGGTTTGGAAGGGGAAGGATTTGGATATCACATCCCAAGTTATAGGACGGGTCTGTGGTTTGGTATTAGAAGCATTGAGATATCATATCTCATGCTATCAGAAGGGTGTCAGGATTGGATTGGGAAGGAGTTGGATATAACATCTCATGTTATAGGAAGGGTCTCAGGATTGGATGGGAAGAGTTGGATATCACATCTCATGTTATAGGAAGGGTATCAGGATTGGAATGGGAAGGACTTTGATATCACATCTCACGCTATAGGGAGGGTCTCAGGTTTGGTATTAGAAGCATTGAGATATCACATCTCATGCTATCAGAAGGGTCTCAGGATTGGATTGGGAAGGAGTTGGATATCACATCTCATGTTATAGGAAGGTTCTCAGGATTGGATGGGAAGAGTTGGATATCACATCTCATGCTATAGGAAGGGTCTCAAGTTTGGTAGAAGCATTGGGATATCACATCTCATGCTATAGGAAGGGTCTCAGGATTAGATTGGGAAGGAGTTGGATATCACATCTCATGTTATAGGAAGGGTATCAGGATTGGAATGGGAAGGACTTGGATATCACATCTCACGCTATAGGGTGGGTCTCAGGTTTGGTATTAGAAGCATTGAGATATCACATCTCATGCTATCGGAAGGGTCTCGGGATTGGATTGGGAAGGAGTTGGATATCACATCTCATGTTATAGAAAGGGTCTCAGGATTGGATGGGAAGAGTTGGATATCACATCTCATGCTATAGGAAGGGTCTCAGGTTTGGTAGAAGCATTAGGATATCACATCTCATGCTATAGGAAGGGTCTCAGGATTGGATTGGGAAGGAGTTGGATATCACATCTCATGTTATAGGAAGGGTCTCAAGATTGGAATGGGAAGGACTTGGATATCACATCTCATGTTATAGGAAGGGTCTCAGGTTTGTTATTAGAAGCATTGAGATATCACATCTCGTGTTATAGGACAGTCTCAGGTTTGGTATTAGAAGCATTGAGATATAACATCTCATAGTATAGGACAGGTCTCAGGATTGGAATGGGAAGGAGTTGGATATCACATCTCATGCTATAGGAAGGGTCTCAGGTTTGGTAGAAGCATTGCGATATCACATCTCATGCTATCGGAATGGTCTCAGGATTGGATTGGGAAGGAGTTGGATATCACATCTCATGTTATAGGAAGGATCTCAGGTTTGGTATTAATAGCATTGAGATATCACATCTCATGCTATCGGAATGGTCTCAGGATTGGAATGGGAAGGAGTTGGATATCACATCTCATGCTAAAGGAAGGGTCTCAGGTTTGGAAGGGGAAGGATTTGGATATCACATCTCAATTTATAGGACTGGTCTGTGGTTTGGTATTAGAAGCATTGAGATATCATATCTCATGCTATCGGAAGGGTCTCAGGATTGGATGGGAAGAGTTGGATATCACATCTCATGTTATAGGAAGGGTATCAGGATTAGAATGGAAGGACTTTGATATCACATCTCACGCTATAGGGAGGGTCTCAGGTTCAATATTAGAAGCATTGAGATATCACATCTCATGCTATCAGAAGGGTCTCAGGATAGGAATGGGAAGGAGTTGGATATCACATCTCATGCTATAGGAAGGGTCTCAAGTTTTGGATTACAAGCATTGAGATATCATATCTCATGCTATAGGAAGGGTCTCAGGATTGGAATGGGAAGGAGTTGGATATCATATCTCATGATATAGGAAGGGTCTCAGGTTTGGAATGGGAAGGAGTTGGATATCACATCTCATGCTAATGGGAGGGTCTCAGGTTTGATATTAGAAGCATTGAGATATCACATCTCATGCTATCGGAAGGGTCTCATCATTGGATTGGGAAGGAGTTGGATATCACATCTCATGATATATGAAGGATCTCAGGTTTGGTATTAATAGCATTGAGATATCACATCTCATGCTGTAGGAAGTGTCTCAGGATTGGAATGGGAAGGAGTTGGATATCACATATCATGCTAAAGGAAGGGTCTCAGGTTTGGAAGGGGAAGGAGTTGGATATCATATCTCATGCTATAGGAAGGGTCACAGGTTCGAATTGGAAGGAGTTGGATATCACATCTCATGCTATCAGAAGGGTCTCAGGATTGGATTGGGAAGGAGTTGGATATCACATCTCATGTTATAGGAAGGGTCTCAGGATTGAATGGGAAGAGTTTGATATCACATCTCATGCTATAGGAAGGGTCTCAGGTTTGGTAGAACCATTGGGATATCACGTCTCATGCTATAGGAAGGGTCTCAGGATTGGAATGGGAAGGAGTTGGATATCACATCTCATGATAAAGGAAGGGTCTCAGGTTTGGAAGGGGAAGGATTTGGATATCACAGCTCAAGTTATAGGACAGTTCTGTGGTTTTGGTATTAGAAGCATTGAGATATCATATCTCATGCTATCGGAAGGGTCTCAGGATTGGATTGGGAAGGAGTTGGATATCACATCTCATGTTATAAGAAGGGTCTCAAGGTTGGAATTAGAAGGACTTGGATATCACATCTCATGTTATAGGAAGGGTCTCAGGTTTGTTATTAGAAGCATTGAGATATCACATCTCATGTTATAGGACAGTCTCAGGTTTGGTATTAGAAGCATTGAGATATAACATCTCATAGTATAGGACGGGTCTCAGGATTGGAATGGGAAGGAGTTGGATATCACATCTCATGCTATAGGAAGGGTCTCAGGATTGGAATGGGAAGGAGTTTGATATCACATCTCATGCCATGGGAAGGTCTCAGGTTTGCTAGAAGCATTAAGATATCACACCTCATGCTATCGGAAGGGTCTCAGGATTGGATTGGAAAGGAGTTGGATATCGCATCTCATGCTATAGGAAGGGTCACAGGTTGGAATTGTAGGAGTTGGATATCACATCTCATGTTATAGGAAGGGTATCAGGATTGGAATGGGAAGGACTTTGATATCACATCTCACGCTATAGGGAGGGTCTCAGGTTTGGTATTAGAAGCATTGAGATATCACATCTCATGCTATCGGAAGGGTCTCAGGATTGGATTGGGAAGGAGTTGGATATCACATCTCATGTTATAGGAAGGGTCTCAGGATTGGATGGGAAGAGTTGGATATCGCATCTCATGTTATCGGAAGGGTATCAGGATTGGAATGGGAAGGACTTTGATATCACAACACGCTATAGGGAGGGTCTCAGGTTTGGTATTAGAAGCATTGAGATATCACATCTCATGCTATCGGAAGGTTCTCAGGATTGGATTGGGAAGGAGTTGGATATCACATCTCATGTTATAGGAAGGGTCTCAGGATTGGAATGGGAAGGACTTGGACATCACATCTCATGTTATAGGAAGGGTCTCAGGTTTGTTATTAGAACCATTGAGATATCACATCTCATGTTATAGGACAGTCTCAGCTTTGGTATTGGAAGCATTGAGATATAACATCTCATCGTATAGGACGGGTCTCAGGATTGGATGGGAAGGAGTTGGATATCACATCTCATGCTAAAGGAAGGGTCTCAGGTTTGGAAGGGGAAGGATTTGGATATCACATCCCAAGTTATAGGACGGGTCTGTGGTTTGGTATTAGAAGCATTGAGATATCCTATCTCATGCTATCAGAAGGGTGTCAGGATTGGATTGGGAAGGAGTTGGATATAACATCTCATGTTATAGGAAGGGTCTCAGGATTGGATGGGAAGAGTTGGATATCACATCTCATGTTATAGGAAGGGTATCAGGATTGGAATGGGAAGGACTTTGATATCACATCTCACGCTATAGGGAGGGTCTCAGGTTTGGTATTAGAAGCATTGAGATATCACATCTCATGCTATCAGAAGGGTCTCAGGATTGGATTGGGAAGGAGTTGGATATCACATCTCATGTTATAGGAAGGGTCTCAGGATTGGATGGGAAGAGTTGGATATCACATCTCATGCTATAGGAAGGGTCTCAAGTTTGGTAGAAGCATTGGGATATCACATCTCATGCTATAGGAAGGGTCTCAGGATTAGATTGGGAAGGAGTTGGATATCACATCTCATGTTATAGGAAGGGTATCAGGATTGGAATGGGAAGGACTTGGATATCACATCTCACGCTATAGGGAGGGTCTCAGGTTTGGTATTAGAAGCATTGAGATATCACATCTCATGCTATCGGAAGGGTCTCAGGATTGGATTGGGAAGGAGTTGGATATCACATCTCATGTTATAGAAAGGGTCTCAGGATTGGATGGGAAGAGTTGGATATCACATCTCATGCTATAGGAAGGGTCTCAGGGTGGTAGAAGCATTGGGATATCACATCTCATGCTATAGGAAGGGTCTCAGGATTGGATTGGGAAGGAGTTGGATATCACATCTCATGTTATAGGAAGGGTCTCAAGATTGGAATGGGAAGGACTTGGATATCACATCTCATGTCATAGGAAGGGTCTCAGGTTTGTTATTAGAAGCATTGAGATATCACATCTCATGTTATAGGACAGTCTCAGGTTTGGTATTAGAAGCATTGAGATATAACATCTCATAGTATGGGACGGGTCTCAGGATTGGAATGGGAAGGAGTTGGATATCACATCTCATGCTATAGGAAGGGTCTCAGGTTTGGTAGAAGCATTGAGATATCACATCTCATGCTATCGGAATGGTCTCAGGATTGGATTGGGAAGGAGTTGGATATCACATCTCATGTTATAGGAAGGATCTCAGGTTTGGTATTAATAGCATTGAGATATCACATCTCATGCTATCGGAATGGTCTCAGGATTGGAATGGGAAGGAGTTGGATATCACATCTCATGCTAAAGGAAGGGTCTCAGGTTTGGAAGGGGAAGGATTTGGATATCACATCTCAATTTATAGGACGGGTCTGTGGTTTGGTATTAGAAGCATTGAGATATCATATCTCATGCTATCGGAAGGGTCTCAGGATTGGATTGGGAAGGAGTTGGATATCACATCTCATGTTACAGGAAGGGTCTCAGGATTGGAATGGGAAGGAGTTGGATATCATATCTCATGCTTTAGGAAGGATCACAGGTTGGAATTCGAAGGAGTTGGATATCACATCTCATGCTATCGGAAGGGTATCAGGATCGGAATGGGAAGGAGTTGGATATCACATCTCATGCTATAGGGAGGGTCTCAGGTTTGATATTAGAAGCATTGAGATATCATATCTCATGCTATCGGAAGGGTCTCAGGATTGGATTGGGAAGGAGTTGGATATCACATCTCATGTTATAGGAAGGGTCTCAGGATTGGATGGGAAGTGTTGGATATCACATCTCATGCTATAGGAAGGGTCTCAGGTTTGGTAGAAGCATTGGGATATCACATCTCATGCTATAGGAAGGGTCTCAGGATTGGAATGGGAAGGAGTTGGATATCACATCTCATGATAAAGGAAGGGTCTCAGGTATGGAAGGCGAAGGATTTGGATATCACATCTCAAGTTATAGGACGGGTCTGTGGTTTGGTATTAGAAGCATTGAGATATCATATCTCATGCTATCGGAAGGGTCTCAGGATTGGATTGGGAAGGATTTGGATATCACATCTCATGTTATAGGAAGGGTCTCAGGTTTGTTATTAGAAGCATTGAGATATCACATCTCATGTTATAGGACAGTCTCAGGTTTGGTATTAGAAGCATTGAGATATAACATCTCATAGTATAGGACAGGTCTCAGGATTGGAATGGGAAGGAGTTGGATATCACATCTCATGCTATAGGAAGGGTCTCAGGTTTGGTAGAAGCATTGCGATATCACATCTCATGCTATCGGAATGGTCTCAGGATTGGATTGGGAAGGAGTTGGATATCACATCTCATGTTATAGGAAGGATCTCAGGTTTGGTATTAATAGCATTGAGATATCACATCTCATGCTATCGGAATGGTCTCAGGATTGGAATGGGAAGGAGTTGGATATCACATCTCATGCTAAAGGAAGGGTCTCAGGTTTGGAAGGGGAAGGATTTGGATATCACATCTCAATTTATAGGACTGGTCTGTGGTTTGGTATTAGAAGCATTGAGATATCATATCTCATGCTATCGGAAGGGTCTCAGGATTGGATGGTAAGAGTTGGATATCACATCTCATGTTATAGGAAGGGTATCAGGATTAGAATGGAAGGACTTTGATATCACATCTCACGCTATAGGGAGGGTCTCAGGTTCAATATTAGAAGCATTGAGATATCACATCTCATGCTATCAGAAGGGTCTCAGGATAGGAATGGGAAGGAGTTGGATATCACATCTCATGCTATAGGAAGGGTCTCAAGTTTTGGATTACAAGCATTGAGATATCATATCTCATGCTATAGGAAGGGTCTCAGGATTGGAATGGGAAGGAGTTGGATATCATATCTCATGATATAGGAAGGGTCTCAGGTTTGGAATGGGAAGGAGTTGGATATCACATCTCATGCTAATGGGAGGGTCTCAGGTTTGATATTAGAAGCATTGAGATATCACATCTCATGCTATCGGAAGGGTCTCATCATTGGATTGGGAAGGAGTTGGATATCACATCTCATGTTATATGAAGGATCTCAGGTTTGGTATTAATAGCATTGAGATATCACATCTCATGCTATAGGAAGTGTCTCAGGATTGGAATGGGAAGGAGTTGGATATCACATATCATGCTAAAGGAAGGGTCTCAGGTTTGGAAGGGGAAGGAGTTGGATATCATATCTCATGCTATAGGAAGGGTCACAGGTTCGAATTGGAAGGAGTTGGATATCACATCTCATGCTATCAGAAGGGTCTCAGGATTGGATTGGGAAGGAGTTGGATATCACATCTCATGTTATAGGAAGGGTCTCAGGATTGAATGGGAAGAGTTTGATATCACATCTCATGCTATAGGAAGGGTCTCAGGTTTGGTAGAACCATTGGGATATCACGTCTCATGCTATAGGAAGGGTCTCAGGATTGGAATGGGAAGGAGTTGGATATCACATCTCATGATAAAGGAAGGGTCTCAGGTTTGGAAGGGGAAGGATTTGGATATCACAGCTCAAGTTATAGGACAGTTCTGTGGTTTTGGTATTAGAAGCATTGAGATATCATATCTCATGCTATCGGAAGGGTCTCAGGATTGGATTGGGAAGGAGTTGGATATCACATCTCATGTTATAAGAAGGGTCTCAAGGTTGGAATTAGAAGGACTTGGATATCACATCTCATGTTATAGGAAGGGTCTCAGGTTTGTTATTAGAAGCATTGAGATATCACATCTCATGTTATAGGACAGTCTCAGGTTTGGTATTAGAAGCATTGAGATATAACATCTCATAGTATAGGACGGGTCTCAGGATTGGAATGGGAAGGAGTTGGATATCACATCTCATGCTATAGGAAGGGTCTCAGGATTGGAATGGGAAGGAGTTTGATATCACATCTCATGCCATGGGAAGGTCTCAGGTTTGCTAGAAGCATTAAGATATCACACCTCATGCTATCGGAAGGGTCTCAGGATTGGATTGGAAAGGAGTTGGATATCGCATCTCATGCTATAGGAAGGGTCACAGGTTGGAATTGTAGGAGTTGGATATCACATCTCATGTTATAGGAAGGGTATCAGGATTGGAATGGGAAGGACTTTGATATCACATCTCACGCTATAGGGAGGGTCTCAGGTTTGGTATTAGAAGCATTGAGATATCACATCTCATGCTATCGGAAGGGTCTCAGGATTGGATTGGGAAGGAGTTGGATATCACATCTCATGTTATAGGAAGGGTCTCAGGATTGGATGGGAAGAGTTGGATATCGCATCTCATGTTATCGGAAGGGTATCAGGATTGGAATGGGAAGGACTTTGATATCACAACACGCTATAGGGAGGGTCTCAGGTTTGGTATTAGAAGCATTGAGATATCACATCTCATGCTATCGGAAGGTTCTCAGGATTGGATTGGGAAGGAGTTGGATATCACATCTCATGTTATAGGAAGGGTCTCAGGATTGGAATGGGAAGGACTTGGACATCACATCTCATGTTATAGGAAGGGTCTCAGGTTTGTTATTAGAACCATTGAGATATCACATCTCATGTTATAGGACAGTCTCAGCTTTGGTATTGGAAGCATTGAGATATAACATCTCATCGTATAGGACGGGTCTCAGGATTGGATGGGAAGACTTGGATATCACATCTCATGCTATAGGAAGGGTCTCAGGTTTGGTAGAAGCATTGGGATATCACATCTCATGCTATAGGAAGGGTCTCAGGATTGGAATGGGAAGGAGTTGGATATCACATCTCATGCTAAAGGAAGGGTCTCAGGTTTGGAAGGGGAAGGATTTGGATATCACATCCCAAGTTATAGGACGGGTCTGTGGTTTGGTATTAGAAGCATTGAGATATCATATCTCATGCTATCAGAAGGGTGTCAGGATTGGATTGGGAAGGAGTTGGATATAACATCTCATGTTATAGGAAGGGTCTCAGGATTGGATGGGAAGAGTTGGATATCACATCTCATGTTATAGGAAGGGTATCAGGATTGGAATGGGAAGGACTTTGATATCACATCTCACGCTATAGGGAGGGTCTCAGGTTTGGTATTAGAAGCATTGAGATATCACATCTCATGCTATCAGAAGGGTCTCAGGATTGGATTGGGAAGGAGTTGGATATCACATCTCATGTTATAGGAAGGGTCTCAGGATTGGATGGGAAGAGTTGGATATCACATCTCATGCTATAGGAAGGGTCTCAAGTTTGGTAGAAGCATTGGGATATCACATCTCATGCTATAGGAAGGGTCTCAGGATTAGATTGGGACGGAGTTGGATATCACATCTCATGTTATAGGAAGGGTATCAGGATTGGAATGGGAAGGACTTGGATATCACATCTCACGCTATAGGGAGGGTCTCAGGTTTGGTATTAGAAGCATTGAGATATCACATCTCATGCTATCGGAAGGGTCTCAGGATTGGATTGGGAAGGAGTTGGATATCACATCTCATGTTATAGAAAGGGTCTCAGGATTGGATGGGAAGAGTTGGATATCACATCTCATGCTATAGGAAGGGTCTCAGGTTTGGTAGAAGCATTGGGATATCACATCTCATGCTATAGGAAGGGTCTCAGGATTGGATTGGGAAGGAGTTGGATATCACATCTCATGTTATAGGAAGGGTCTCAAGATTGGAATGGGAAGGACTTGGATATCACATCTCATGTCATAGGAAGGGTCTCAGGTTTGTTATTAGAAGCATTGAGATATCACATCTCATGTTATAGGACAGTCTCAGGTTTGGTATTAGAAGCATTGAGATATAACATCTCATAGTATGGGACGGGTCTCAGGATTGGAATGGGAAGGAGTTGGATATCACATCTCATGCTATAGGAAGGGTATCAGGTTTGGTAGAAGCATTGAGATATCACATCTCATGCTATCGGAATGGTCTCAGGATTGGATTGGGAAGGAGTTGGATATCACATCTCATGTTATAGGAAGGATCTCAGGTTTGGTATTAATAGCATTGAGATATCACATCTCATGCTATCAGAATTGTCTCAGGATTGGAATGGGAAGGAGTTGGATATCACATCTCATGCTAAAGGAAGGGTCTCAGGTTTGGAAGGGGAAGGATTTGGATATCACATCTCAATTTATAGGACGGGTCTGTGGTTTGGTATTAGAAGCATTGAGATATCATATCTCATGCTATCGGAAGGGTCTCAGGATTGGATTGGGAAGGAGTTGGATATCACATCTCATGTTACAGGAAGGGTCTCAGGATTGGAATGGGAAGGAGTTGGATATCATATCTCATGCTTTAGGAAGGATCACAGGTTGGAATTCGAAGGAGTTGGATATCACATCTCATGCTATCGGAAGGGTATCAGGATCGGAATGGGAAGGAGTTGGATATCACATCTCATGCTATAGGGAGGGTCTCAGGTTTGATATTAGAAGCATTGAGATATCATATCTCATGCTATCGGAAGGGTCTCAGGATTGGATTGGGAAGGAGTTGGATATCACATCTCATGTTATAGGAAGGGTCTCAGGATTGGATGGGAAGTGTTGGATATCACATCTCATGCTATAGGAAGGGTCTCAGGTTTGGTAGAAGCATTGGGATATCACATCTCATGCTATAGGAAGGGTCTCAGGATTGGAATGGGAAGGAGTTGGATATCACATCTCATGATAAAGGAAGGGTCTCAGGTATGGAAGGCGAAGGATTTGGATATCACATCTCAAGTTATAGGACGGGTCTGTGGTTTGGTATTAGAAGCATTGAGATATCATATCTCATGCTATCGGAAGGGTCTCAGGATTGGATTGGGAAGGATTTGGATATCACATCTCATGTTATAGGAAGGGTCTCAGGTTTGTTATTAGAAGCATTGAGATATCACATCTCATGTTATAGGACAGTCTCAGGTTTGGTATTAGAAGCATTGAGATATAACATCTCATGCTATAGGAAGGGTCTCAGGATTGGAATGGGAAGGAGTTTGATATCACATCTCATGTCATGGGAAGGTCTCAGGTTTGCTAGAAGCATTAAGATATCACATCTCATGCTATCGGAAGGGTCTCAGGATTGGATTGGGAAGGAGTTGGATATCGCATCTCATGCTATAGGAATGGTCACAGGTTGGAATTGGAAGGAGTTGGATATCACATCTCATGTTATAGGAAGGGTATCAGGATTGGAATGGGAAGGACTTTGATATCACATCTCACGCTATAGGAAGGGTCTCAGGTTTGGTATTAGAAGCATTGAGATATCACATCTCATGCTATCGGAAGGGTCTCAGGATTGGATTGGGAAGGAGTTGGATATCACATCTCATGTTATAGGAAGGGTCTCAGGATTGGATGGGAAGAGTTGGATATCACATCTCATGTTATAGGAAGGGTATCAGGATTGGAATGGGAAGGACTTTGATATCACATTTCACGCTATAGGGAGGGTCTCAGGTTCGGTATTAGAAGCATTGAGATATAACATCTCATGCTATCAGAAGGGTCTCAGGATAGGAATGGGAAGGAGTTGGATATCACATCTCATGCTATAGGAAGGGTCTCAAGTTTTGTATTACAAACATTGAGATATCATATCTCATGCTATAGGAAGGGTCTCAGGATTGGAATGGGAAGGAGTTGGATATCGCATCTCATGCTATAGGAAGGGTCACAGGTTGGAATTGGAACGAGTTGGATATCACATCGCATGTTATAGGAAGGGTATCAGGATTGGAATGGGAAGGACTTTGATATCACATCTCACGCTATAGGGAGGCTCTCAGGTTTGGTATTAGAAGCATTGAGATATCACATCTCATGCTATCGGAAGGGTCTCAGGATTGGATTGGGAAGGAGTTGGATATCACATCTCATGTTATAGGAAGGGTCTCAGGATTGGAATGGGAAGGACTTGGACATCACATCTCATGTTATAGGAAGGGTCTCAGGTTTGTTATTAGAAGCATTGAGATATCACATCTCATGTTATAGGACAGTCTCAGGTTTGGTATTAGAAGCATTGAGATATAACATCTCATGGTATAGGACGGGTCTCAGGATTGGATGGGAAGAGTTTGATATCACATCTCATGCTATAGGAAGGGTCTTAGGTTTGGTAGAAGCATTGGGATATCACATCTCATACTATAGGAAGGGTCTCAGGATTGGAATGGGAAGGAGTTGGATATCACATCTCATGCTAAAGGAAGGGTCTCAGGTTTGGAAGGGGAAGGATTTGGATATCACATCTCAAGTTATAGGACGGGTCTGTGGTTTGGTATTAGAAGCATTGAGATATCATATCTCATACTATCAGAAGGGTCTCAGGATTGGATTGGGAAGGAGTTGGATATCACATCTCATGTTATAGGAAGGGTCTCAAGATTGGAATGGGAAGGACTTGGATATCACATCTCATGTTATAGGAAGGGTCTCAGGTTTGTTATTAGAAGCATTGAGATATCACATCTCATGTTATAGGACAGTCTCAGGTTTGGTATTAGAAGCATTGAGATATAACATCTCATAGTATAGGACGGGTCTCAGGATTGGATTGGGAAGGAGTTGGATATCACATCTCAAGTTATAGGACGGGTCTGTGGTTTGGTATTAGAAGCATTGAGATATCATATCTCATGCTATCGGAAGGGTCTCAGGATTGGATTGGGGAGGAGTTGGATATCACATCTCATGTTATAGGAAGTCTCTCAGGTTTGTTATCAGAAGCATTGAGATATCACATTTCATGTTATAGGACAGTCTCAGGTTTGGTATTAGAAGCATAGAGATATCATATCTCATGGTATAGGACCGGTCTCAGGATTGGAATGGGAAGGAGTTGGATATCACATCTCATGCTAAGGGAAGGGTCTCAGGTTTGGAAGGGGAAGGATTTGGATGTCATATCTCAATTTATAGGACGGGTCTGTGGTTTGGTATTAGAAGCATTGAGATATCATATCTCATGCTATCGGAAGGGTCTCAGGATTGGATTG
The DNA here is from genome assembly GCF_040938575.1 of Ambystoma mexicanum. NCBI lineage: Eukaryota > Metazoa > Chordata > Amphibia > Caudata > Ambystomatidae > Ambystoma > Ambystoma mexicanum. The sequence continues at coordinate 349,441,956 of NC_090936.1, forward strand.
GGAAGGAGTTGGATATCATATCTCATGTTATAGGAAGGGTCTCAGGATTGGAATGGGAAGGATTTGGATATCACATCTCATGTTATAGGAAGGGTCTCAGGTTTGTTATTAGAAGCATTGAGATATCGCATCTCATGTTATAGGACAGTCTCAGGTTTGGTATTAGAAGCATTGAGATATCATATCTCATGGTATAGGATGGGTCTCAGGATTGGAATGGGAAGGAGTTGGATATCACATCTCATGCTATAGGAAGGGTCTCAGGATTGGAAGGGGAAGGATTTGGATATCACATCTCATGTTATAGGAAGGGTCTCAGGTTTGTTATTAGAAGCATTGAGATATCACATCTCATGTTATAGGACAGTCTCAGGTTTGGTATTAGAAGCATTGAGATATCACATCTCATGGTATAGGACGGGTCTCAGGATTGGAATGGGAAGGAGTTGGATATAACATCTCATGCTATAGGAAGGGTCTCAGGATTGGAATGGAAGTAGTTTGATTTCACATCTCATGCCATAGGAAGGTCTCAGGTATGGTAGAAGCATTAAGATATCACATCTCATGCTATCGGAAGGGTCTCAAAATTGGATTTGGAAGGAGTTGGATATCCCATCTCATGCTATAGGAAGGGTCACAGGTTGGAATTGGAAGGAGTTGGATATCACATCTCATGCTATCGGAAGGGTCTCAGGATTGGAATGGGAAGGAGTTGGATATCACATCTCATGCTATAGGAAGGGTCTCAAGTTTTGTATTACAAGCATTGAGATATCATATCTCATGCTATAGGAAGGGTCTCAGGATTGGAATGGGAAGGAGTTGGATATCATATCTCATGATATAGGAAGGGTCTCAGGTTTGGAATGGGAAGGAGTTAGATATCACATCTCATGCTAATGGGAGGGTCTCAGGTTTGATATTAGAAGCATTGAGATATCACATCTCATGGTATCGGAAGGGTCTCATCATTGGATTGGGAAGGAGTTGGATATCACATCTCATGCTATAGGAAGTGTCTCAGGATTGGAATGGGAAGGAGTTGGATATCACATATCATGCTAAAGGAAGGGTCTCAGGTTTGGTAGAAGCATTAGGATATCACATCTCATGCTATAGGAAGGGTCTCAGGATTGGAATGGGAAGGAGTTGGATATCACATCTCATGCTAAATGAAGGGTCTCAGGTTTGGAAGGGGAAGGATTTGGATATCACATCTCAATTTATAAGACGGGTCTGTGGTTTGGTATTAGAAGCATTGAGATATCACATCTCATGCTTTCGCAAGGGTCTCAGGATTGGATTGGGAAGGAGATGGATATCACATCTCATGTTATAGGAAGGGTCTCAGGATTGGAATGGGAAGGATTTGGATATCACTTCTCATGTTATAGGAAGGGTCTCAGGTTTGTTATTAGAAGCATTGAGATATCATATCTCATGCTATCGGAAGGGTCTCAGGATTGGAATGGGAAGGAGTTGGATATCATATCTCATGCTATAGGAAGGGTCACAGGTTGGAATTGGAAGGAGTTGGATATCACATCTCATGCTATCAGAAGGGTCTCAGGATTGGAATGGGAAGGAGTTGGATATCACATCTCATGCTATAGGGAGGGTCCCAGGTTTGATATTAGAAGCATTGAGATATCATATCTCATGCTATCGGAAGGGTCTCAGGATTGGATTATGAAGGAGTTGGATATCACATCTCATGTTATAGGAAGGGTCTCAGGATTGGATGGGAAGGAGTTGGATATAACATCTCATGCTATAGGAAGGGTCTCAGGATTGGAATGGAAGTAGTTTGATTTCACATCTCATGCCATAGGAAGGTCTCAGGTATGGTAGAAGCATTAAGATATCACATCTCATGCTATCGGAAGGGTCTCAAAATTGGATTTGGAAGGAGTTGGATATCCCATCTCATGCTATAGGAAGGGTCACAGGTTGGAATTGGAAGGAGTTGGATATCACATCTCATGCTATCGGAAGGGTCTCAGGATTGGAATGGGAAGGAGTTGGATATCACATCTCATGCTACAGGGAGCGTCGCAGGTTTGATATTAGAAGCATTGAGATATCATATCTTATGCTATCGGAAGGGTCTCAGGATTGGATTGGGAAGGAGTTGGATATCACATCTCATGTTATAGGAAGGGTCTCAGGATTGGATGGGAAGAGTTGGATATCACATCTCATGCTATAGGAAGGGTCTCAGGTTTGGTAGAAGCATTGGGATATCACATCTCATGCAATAGGAAGGGTCTCAGGATTGGAATGGGAAGGAGTTGGATATCACATCTCATGATAAAGGAAGGGTGTCAGGTTTGGAAGGGGTAGGATTTGGATATCACATCTCAAGTTATAGGACGGGTCTGTGGTTTGGTATTAGAAGCATTGAGATACCATATCTCATGCTATCGGAAGGGTCTCAGGATTGGATTGGGAAGGAGTTGGATATCACATCTCATGTTATAGGAAGGGCCTCAAGATTGGAATGGGAAGGACTTGGATATCACATCTCATGTTATAGGAAGGGTCTCAGGTTTGTTATTAGAAGCATTGAGATATCACATCTCATGTGATAGGACAGTCTCAGGTTTGGTATTAGAAGCATTGAGATATCATATCTCATGGTATAGGACGGGTCTCAGGATTGGAATGGGAAGGAGTTGGATATCACACCTCATGCTATAGGAAGGGTCTCAGGATTGGAATGGGAAGGATTTGGATATCACATCTCATGTTATAGGAAAGGTCTCAGGTTTGTTATTAGAAGAATTGAGATATCACATCTCATGTTATAGGACAGTCTCAGGTTTGGTATTAGAAGCATTGTGATATCACATCTCATGGTATAGGATGGGTCTCAGGATTGGAATGGGAAGGAGTTGAATATCACATCTCATGCTATAGGAAGGGTCTCAGGATTAAAATGGGAAGGAGTTTGATATCACATCTCATGCCATAGGAAGGTCTCAGGTATGGTAGAAACATTAAGATATCACATCTCATGCTATCGGAAGGGTCTCAGGATTGGATTGGGAAGGAGTTGGATATCCCATCTCATGCTATAGGAAGGGTCACAGGTTGGAATTGGAAGGAGTTGGATATCACATCTCATGCTATCGGAAGGGTCTCAGGATTGGAATGGGAAGGAGGTGGATATCACCTCTCATGCTATAGGGAGGGTCTCAGGTTTGATATTAGAAGCATTGAGGTATCATATCTCATGCTATCGGAAGGGTCTCAGGATTGGATTGGGAAGGAGTTGGATATCACATCTCATGTTATAGGAAGGGTCTCAGGAGTGGATGGGAAGAGTTGGATATCACATCGCATGCTATGGGAAGGGTCTCAGGTTTGGTAGAAGCATTGAGATACCACATCTCATGCTATAGGAAGGATCTCAGGATTGGAATGGGTAGGAGTTGGATATCACATCTCATGATAAAGGAAGGGTCTCAGGTTTGGAAGGGGAAGGATTTGGATATCACATCTCAAGTTATAGGACGGGTCTGTGGTTTGGTATTAGAAGCATTGAGATATCGCATCTCATGCTATCGGAAGGGTCTCAGGATTGGATTGGGAAGGAGTTGGATATCACATCTCATGTTATAGGAAGGGTCTCAGGATTGGATGGGAAGAGTTGGATATCACATCTCATGTTATAGGAAGGGTATCAGGATTGGAATGGAAGGACTTTGATATCACATCTCACGCTATAGGGAGGGTCTCAGGTTCGGTATTAGAAGCATTGAGATATCACATCTCATGCTATCAGAAGGGTCTCAGGATAGGAATGGGAAGGAGTTGGATATCACATCTCATGCTATAGGAAGGGTCTCAAGTTTTGTATTACAAGCATTGAGATATCATATCTCATGCTATAGGAAGGGTCTCAGGATTGGAATGGGAAGGAGTTGGATATCATATCTCATGATATAGGAAGGGTCTCAGGTTTGGAATGGGAAGGAGTTGGATATCACATCTCATGCTAATGGGAGGGTCTCAGGTTTGATATTAGAAGCATCGAGATATCACATCTCATGCTATCGGAAGGGTCTCATCATTGGATTGGGAAGGAGTTGGATATCACATCTCATGTTATAGGAAGGATCTCAGGTTTGGTATTAATAGCATTGAGAAATCACATCTCATGCTATAGGAAGTGTCTCAGGATTGGAATGGGAAGGAGTTGGATATCACATATCATGCTAAAGGAAGGGTCTCAGGTGTGGTAGAAGCATTAGGATATCACATCTCATGCTATCGGAAGGGTCTCAGGATTGGAATGGGAAGGAGTTGGATATCACATCTCATGCTAAAGGAAGGGTCTCAGGTTTGAAAGGGGAAGGATTTGGATATCACATCTCAATTTATAAGACGGGTCTGTGGTTTGATATTAGAAGCATCGAGATATCACATCTCATGCTATCGGAAGGGTCTCATCATTGGATTGGGAAGGAGTTGGATATCACATCTCATGTTATAGGAAGGATCTCAGGTTTGGTATTAATAGCATTGAGAAATCACATCTCATGCTATAGGAAGTGTCTCAGGATTGGATTGGGAAGGAGATGGATATCACATCTCATGTTTTAGGAAGGGTCTCAGGATTGGAATGGGAAGGATTTGGATATCACTTCTCATGTTATAGGAAGGGTCTCAGGTTTGTTATTAGAAGCATTGAGATATCATATCTCATGCTATCGGAAGGGTCTCAGGATTGGAATGGGAAGGAGTTGGATATCATATCTCATGCTATTGGAAGGGTCACAGGTTGGAATTGGAAGGAGTTGGATATCACATTTCATGCTATCAGAAGGGTCTCAGGATTGGAATCGGAAGTAGTTGGATATCACATCTCATGCTATAGGGAGGGTCTCAGGTTTGATATTAGAAGCATTGAGATATCATATCTCATGCTATCGGAAGGGTCTCAGGATTGGATTGGGAAGGAGTTGGATATCACATCTCATGTTATAGGAAGGGTCTCAGGATTGGATGGGAAGGAGTTGGATATAACATCTCATGCTATAGGAAGGGTCTCAGGATTGGAATGGAAGTAGTTTGATTTCACATCTCATGCCATAGAAAGGTCTCAGGTATGGTAGAAGCATTAAGATATCACATCTCATGCTATCCGAAGGGTCTCAAAATTGGATTTGGAAGGAGTTGGATATCCCATCTCATGCTATAGGAAGGGTCACAGGTTGGAATTGGAAGGAGTTGGATATCACATCTCATGCTATCGAAAGGGTCTCAGGATTGGAATGGGAAGGAGTTGGATATCACATCTCATGCTACAGGGAGCGTCGCAGGTTTGATATTAGAAGCATTGAGATATCACATCTCATGTGATAGGACAGTCTCAGGTTTGGTATTAGAAGCATTGAGATATCATATCTCATGGTATAGGACGGGTCTCAGGATTGGAATGGGAAGGAGTTGGATATAACACCTCATGCTATAGGAAGGGTCTCAGGATTGGAATGGGAAGGATTTGGATATCACATCTCATGTTATAGGAAGGGTCTCAGGTTTGTTATAAGAATTGTGATATCACATCTCATGGTATAGGATGGGTCTCAGGATTGGAATGGGAAGGAGTTGAATATCACATCTCATGCTATAGGAAGGGTCTCAGGATTGGAATGGGAAGGAGTTTGATATCACATCTCATGCCATAGGAAGGTCTCAGGTATGGTAGAAGCATTAAGATATCACATCTCATGCTATTGGAAGGGTCTCAGGATTGGATTGGGAAGGTGTTGGATATCCCATCTCATGCTATAGGAAGGGTCACAGGTTGGAATTGGAAGGAGTTGGATATCACATCTCATGCTATCGGAAGGGTCTCAGGATTGGAATGGGAAGGAGGTCGATATCACCTCTCATGCTATAGGGAGGGTCTCAGGTTTGATATTAGAAGCATTGAGGTATCATATCTCATGCTATCGGAAGGGTCTCAGGATTGGATTGGGAAGGAGTTGGATATCACATCTCATGTTATAGGAAGGGTCTCAGGATTGGATGGGAAGAGTTGGATATAACATCTCATGCTATAGGAAGGGTCTCAGGTTTGGTAGAAGCATTGAGATACCACATCTCATGCTATAGGAAGGATCTCAGGATTGGAATGGGAAGGAGTTGGATATCACATCTCATGATAAAGGAAGGGTCTCAGGTTTGGAAGGGGAAGGATTTGGATATCACATCTCAAGTTATAGGACGGGTCTGTGGTTTGGTATTAGAAGTATTGAGATAGCACATCTCATGCTATCGGAAGGGTCTCAGGATTGGATTGGGAAGGAGTTGGATATCACATCTCATGTTATAGGAAGGGTCTCAGGATTGGATGGGAAGAGTTGGATATCACATCTCATGTTATAGGAAGGGTATCAGGATTGGAATGGAAGGACTTTGATATCACATCTCACGCTATAGCGAGTGTCTCAGGTTCGGTATTAGAAGCATTGAGATATCACATCTCATGCTATCAGAAGGGTCTCAGGATAGGAATGGGAAGGAGTTGGATATCACATCTCATGCTATAGGAAGGGTCTCAAGTTTTGTATTACAAGCATTGAGATATCATATCTCATGCTATAGGAAGGGTCTCAGGATTGGAATGGGAAGGAGTTGGATATCATATCTCATGATATAGGAAGGGTCTCAGGTTTGGAATGGGAAGGAGTTGGATATCACATCTCATGCTAATGGGAGGGTCTCAGGTTTGATATTAGAAGCATTGAGATATCACATCTCATGCTATCGGAAGGGTCTCATCATTGGATTGGGAAGGAGTTGGATATCACATCTCATGTTATAGGAAGGATCTCAGGTTTGGTATTAATAGCATTGATATATCACATCTCATGCTATAGGAAGTGTCTCAGGATTGGAATGGGAAGGAGTTGGATATCACATATCATGCTAAAGGAAGGGTCTCAGGTTTGGTAGAAGCATTAGGATATCACATCTCATGCTATAGGAAGGGTCTCAGGATTGGAATGGGAAGGAGTTGGATATCACATCTCATGCTAAAGGAAGGGTCTCAGGTTTGAAAGGGGAAGGATTTGGATATCACATCTCAATTTATAAGACGGGTCTGTGGTTTGGTATTAGAAGCATTGAGATATCATATCTCATACTATCAGAAGGGTCTCAGGATTGGATTGGGAAGGAGTTGGATATCACATCTCATGTTATAGGAAGGGTCTCAAGATTGGAATGGGAAGGACTTGGATATCACATCTCATGTTATAGGAAGGGTCTCAGGTTTGTTATTAGAAGCATTGAGATATCACATCTCATGTTATAGGACAGTCTCAGGTTTGGTATTAGAAGCATTGAGATATAACATCTCATAGTATAGGACGGGTCTCAGGATTGGATTGGGAAGGAGTTGGATATCACATCTCAAGTTATAGGACGGGTCTGTGGTTTGGTATTAGAAGCATTGAGATATCATATCTCATGCTATCGGAAGGGTCTCAGGATTGGATTGGGGAGGAGTTGGATATCACATCTCATGTTATAGGAAGTCTCTCAGGTTTGTTATTAGAAGCATTGAGATATCACATTTCATGTTATAGGACAGTCTCAGGTTTGGTATTAGAAGCATAGAGATATCATATCTCATGGTATAGGACCGGTCTCAGGATTGGAATGGGAAGGAGTTGGATATCACATCTCATGCTAAGGGAAGGGTCTCAGGTTTGGAAGGGGAAGGATTTGGATGTCATATCTCAATTTATAGGACGGGTCTGTGGTTTGGTATTAGAAGCATTGAGATATCATATCTCATGCTATCGGAAGGGTCTCAGGATTGGATTGGGAAGGAGTTGGATATCATATCTCATGTTATAGGAAGGGTCTCAGGATTGGAATGGGAAGGATTTGGATATCACATCTCATGTTATAGGAAGGGTCTCAGGTTTGTTATTAGAAGCATTGAGATATCGCATCTCATGTTATAGGACAGTCTCAGGTTTGGTATTAGAAGCATTGAGATATCATATCTCATGGTATAGGATGGGTCTCAGGATTGGAATGGGAAGGAGTTGGATATCACATCTCATGCTATAGGAAGGGTCTCAGGATTGGAAGGGGAAGGATTTGGATATCACATCTCATGTTATAGGAAGGGTCTCAGGTTTGTTATTAGAAGCATTGAGATATCACATCTCATGTTATAGGACAGTCTCAGGTTTGGTATTAGAAGCATTGAGATATCACATCTCATGGTATAGGACGGGTCTCAGGATTGGAATGGGAAGGAGTTGGATATAACATCTCATGCTATAGGAAGGGTCTCAGGATTGGAATGGAAGTAGTTTGATTTCACATCTCATGCCATAGGAAGGTCTCAGGTATGGTAGAAGCATTAAGATATCACATCTCATGCTATCGGAAGGGTCTCAAAATTGGATTTGGAAGGAGTTGGATATCCCATCTCATGCTATAGGAAGGGTCACAGGTTGGAATTGGAAGGAGTTGGATATCACATCTCATGCTATCGGAAGGGTCTCAGGATTGGAATGGGAAGGAGTTGGATATCACATCTCATGCTATAGGAAGGGTCTCAAGTTTTGTATTACAAGCATTGAGATATCATATCTCATGCTATAGGAAGGGTTTCAGGATTGGAATGGGAAGGAGTTGGATATCATATCTCATGATATAGGAAGGGTCTCAGGTTTGGAATGGGAAGGAGTTAGATATCACATCTCATGCTAATGGGAGGGTCTCAGGTTTGATATTAGAAGCATTGAGATATCACATCTCATGGTATCGGAAGGGTCTCATCATTGGATTGGGAAGGAGTTGGATATCACATCTCATGCTATAGGAAGGGTCTCAGGTTTGGAAGGGGAAGGATTTGGATATCACATCTCAATTTATAAGACGGGTCTGTGGTTTGGTATTAGAAGCATTGAGATATCACATCTCATGCTTTCGCAAGGGTCTCAGGATTGGATTGGGAAGGAGATGGATATCACATCTCATGTTATAGGAAGGGTCTCAGGATTGGAATGGGAAGGATTTGGATATCACTTCTCATGTTATAGGAAGGGTCTCAGGTTTGTTATTAGAAGCATTGAGATATCATATCTCATGCTATCGGAAGGGTCTCAGGATTGGAATGGGAAGGAGTTGGATATCATATCTCATGCTATAGGAAGGGTCACAGGTTGGAATTGGAAGGAGTTGGATATCACATCTCATGCTATCAGAAGGGTCTCAGGATTGGAATGGGAAGGAGTTGGATATCACATCTCATGCTATAGGGAGGGTCCCAGGTTTGATATTAGAAGCATTGAGATATCATATCTCATGCTATCGGAAGGGTCTCAGGATTGGATTATGAAGGAGTTGGATATCACATCTCATGTTATAGGAAGGGTCTCAGGATTGGATGGGAAGGAGTTGGATATAACATCTCATGCTATAGGAAGGGTCTCAGGATTGGAATGGAAGTAGTTTGATTTCACATCTCATGCCATAGGAAGGTCTCAGGTATGGTAGAAGCATTAAGATATCACATCTCATGCTATCGGAAGGGTCTCAAAATTGGATTTGGAAGGAGTTGGATATCCCATCTCATGCTATAGGAAGGGTCACAGGTTGGAATTGGAAGGAGTTGGATATCACATCTCATGCTATCGGAAGGGTCTCAGGATTGGAATGGGAAGGAGTTGGATATCACATCTCATGCTACAGGGAGCGTCGCAGGTTTGATATTAGAAGCATTGAGATATCATATCTTATGCTATCGGAAGGGTCTCAGGATTGGATTGGGAAGGAGTTGGATATCACATCTCATGTTATAGGAAGGGTCTCAGGATTGGATGGGAAGAGTTGGATATCACATCTCATGCTATAGGAAGGGTCTCAGGTTTGGTAGAAGCATTGGGATATCACATCTCATGCAATAGGAAGGGTCTCAGGATTGGAATGGGAAGGAGTTGGATATCACATCTCATGATAAAGGAAGGGTGTCAGGTTTGGAAGGGGTAGGATTTGGATATCACATCTCAAGTTATAGGACGGGTCTGTGGTTTGGTATTAGAAGCATTGAGATACCATATCTCATGCTATCGGAAGGGTCTCAGGATTGGATTGGGAAGGAGTTGGATATCACATCTCATGTTATAGGAAGGGCCTCAAGATTGGAATGGGAAGGACTTGGATATCACATCTCATGTTATAGGAAGGGTCTCAGGTTTGTTATTAGAAGCATTGAGATATCACATCTCATGTGATAGGACAGTCTCAGGTTTGGTATTAGAAGCATTGAGATATCATATCTCATGGTATAGGACGGGTCTCAGGATTGGAATGGGAAGGAGTTGGATATCACACCTCATGCTATAGGAAGGGTCTCAGGATTGGAATGGGAAGGATTTGGATATCACATCTCATGTTATAGGAAAGGTCTCAGGTTTGTTATTAGAAGAATTGAGATATCACATCTCATGTTATAGGACAGTCTCAGGTTTGGTATTAGGAGCATTGTGATATCACATCTCATGGTATAGGATGGGTCTCAGGATTGGAATGGGAAGGAGTTGAATATCACATCTCATGCTATAGGAAGGGTCTCAGGATTAAAATGGGAAGGAGTTTGATATCACATCTCATGCCATAGGAAGGTCTCAGGTATGGTAGAAACATTAAGATATCACATCTCATGCTATCGGAAGGGTCTCAGGATTGGATTGGGAAGGAGTTGGATATCCCATCTCATGCTATAGGAAGGGTCACAGGTTGGAATTGGAAGGAGTTGGATATCACATCTCATGCTATCGGAAGGGTCTCAGGATTGGAATGGGAAGGAGGTGGATATCACCTCTCATGCTATAGGGAGGGTCTCAGGTTTGATATTAGAAGCATTGAGGTATCATATCTCATGCTATCGGAAGGGTCTCAGGATTGGATTGGGAAGGAGTTGGATATCACATCTCATGTTATAGGAAGGGTCTCAGGAGTGGATGGGAAGAGTTGGATATCACATCGCATGCTATGGGAAGGGTCTCAGGTTTGGTAGAAGCATTGAGATACCACATCTCATGCTATAGGAAGGATCTCAGGATTGGAATGGGTAGGAGTTGGATATCACATCTCATGATAAAGGAAGGGTCTCAGGTTTGGAAGGGGAAGGATTTGGATATCACATCTCAAGTTATAGGACGGGTCTGTGGTTTGGTATTAGAAGCATTGAGATATCGCATCTCATGCTATCGGAAGGGTCTCAGGATTGGATTGGGAAGGAGTTGGATATCACATCTCATGTTATAGGAAGGGTCTCAGGATTGGATGGGAAGAGTTGGATATCACATCTCATGTTATAGGAAGGGTATCAGGATTGGAATGGAAGGACTTTGATATCACATCTCACGCTATAGGGAGGGTCTCAGGTTCGGTATTAGAAGCATTGAGATATCACATCTCATGCTATCAGAAGGGTCTCAGGATAGGAATGGGAAGGAGTTGGATATCACATCTCATGCTATAGGAAGGGTCTCAAGTTTTGTATTACAAGCATTGAGATATCATATCTCATGCTATAGGAAGGGTCTCAGGATTGGAATGGGAAGGAGTTGGATATCATATCTCATGATATAGGAAGGGTCTCAGGTTTGGAATGGGAAGGAGTTGGATATCACATCTCATGCTAATGGGAGGGTCTCAGGTTTGATATTAGAAGCATCGAGATATCACATCTCATGTTATAGGAAGGATCTCAGGTTTGGTATTAATAGCATTGAGAAATCACATCTCATGCTATAGGAAGTGTCTCAGGATTGGAATGGGAAGGAGTTGGATATCACATATCATGCTAAAGGAAGGGTCTCAGGTGTGGTAGAAGCATTAGGATATCACATCTCATGCTATCGGAAGGGTCTCAGGATTGGAATGGGAAGGAGTTGGATATCACATCTCATGCTAAAGGAAGGGTCTCAGGTTTGAAAGGGGAAGGATTTGGATATCACATCTCAATTTATAAGACGGGTCTGTGGTTTGATATTAGAAGCATCGAGATATCACATCTCATGCTATCGGAAGGGTCTCATCATTGGATTGGGAAGGAGTTGGATATCACATCTCATGTTATAGGAAGGATCTCAGGTTTGGTATTAATAGCATTGAGAAATCACATCTCATGCTATAGGAAGTGTCTCAGGATTGGATTGGGAAGGAGATGGATATCACATCTCATGTTTTAGGAAGGGTCTCAGGATTGGAATGGGAAGGATTTGGATATCACTTCTCATGTTATAGGAAGGGTCTCAGGTTTGTTATTAGAAGCATTGAGATATCATATCTCATGCTATCGGAAGGGTCTCAGGATTGGAATGGGAAGGAGTTGGATATCATATCTCATGCTATTGGAAGGGTCACAGGTTGGAATTGGAAGGAGTTGGATATCACATTTCATGCTATCAGAAGGGTCTCAGGATTGGAATCGGAAGTAGTTGGATATCACATCTCATGCTATAGGGAGGGTCTCAGGTTTGATATTAGAAGCATTGAGATATCATATCTCATGCTATCGGAAGGGTCTCAGGATTGGATTGGGAAGGAGTTGGATATCACATCTCATGTTATAGGAAGGGTCTCAGGATTGGATGGGAAGGAGTTGGATATAACATCTCATGCTATAGGAAGGGTCTCAGGATTGGAATGGAAGTAGTTTGATTTCACATCTCATGCCATAGAAAGGTCTCAGGTATGGTAGAAGCATTAAGATATCACATCTCATGCTATCCGAAGGGTCTCAAAATTGGATTTGGAAGGAGTTGGATATCCCATCTCATGCTATAGGAAGGGTCACAGGTTGGAATTGGAAGGAGTTGGATATCACATCTCATGCTATCGAAAGGGTCTCAGGATTGGAATGGGAAGGAGTTGGATATCACATCTCATGCTACAGGGAGCGTCGCAGGTTTGATATTAGAAGCATTGAGATATCACATCTCATGTTATAGGACAGTCTCAGGTTTGGTATTAGAAGCATTGAGATATCATATCTCATGGTATAGGACGGGTCTCAGGATTGGAATGGGAAGGAGTTGGATATAACACCTCATGCTATAGGAAGGGTCTCAGGATTGGAATGGGAAGGATTTGGATATCACATCTCATGTTATAGGAAGGGTCTCAGGTTTGTTATAAGAATTGTGATATCACATCTCATGGTATAGGATGGGTCTCAGGATTGGAATGGGAAGGAGTTGAATATCACATCTCATGCTATAGGAAGGGTCTCAGGATTGGAATGGGAAGGAGTTTGATATCACATCTCATGCCATAGGAAGGTCTCAGGTATGGTAGAAGCATTAAGATATCACATCTCATGCTATTGGAAGGGTCTCAGGATTGGATTGGGAAGGTGTTGGATATCCCATCTCATGCTATAGGAAGGGTCACAGGTTGGAATTGGAAGGAGTTGGATATCACATCTCATGCTATCGGAAGGGTCTCAGGATTGGAATGGGAAGGAGGTCGATATCACCTCTCATGCTATAGGGAGGGTCTCAGGTTTGATATTAGAAGCATTGAGGTATCATATCTCATGCTATCGGAAGGGTCTCAGGATTGGATTGGGAAGGAGTTGGATATCACATCTCATGTTATAGGAAGGGTCTCAGGATTGGATGGGAAGAGTTGGATATAACATCTCATGCTATAGGAAGGGTCTCAGGTTTGGTAGAAGCATTGAGATACCACATCTCATGCTATAGGAAGGATCTCAGGATTGGAATGGGAAGGAGTTGGATATCACATCTCATGATAAAGGAAGGGTCTCAGGTTTGGAAGGGGAAGGATTTGGATATCACATCTCAAGTTATAGGACGGGTCTGTGGTTTGGTATTAGAAGTATTGAGATAGCACATCTCATGCTATCGGAAGGGTCTCAGGATTGGATTGGGAAGGAGTTGGATATCACATCTCATGTTATAGGAAGGGTCTCAGGATTGGATGGGAAGAGTTGGATATCACATCTCATGCTATAGGAAGGGTCTCAGGTTTGGTAGAAGCATTGAGATACCACATCTCATGCTATAGGAAGGGTCTCAGGATTGGAATGGGAAGGAGATGGATATCACATCTCATGATAAAGGAAGGGTCTCAGGTTTGGAATTGGAAGGAGTTGGATATCACATCTCATGTTATAGGAAGGGTATCAGGATTGGAATGGGAAGGACTTTGATATCACATCTCACGCTATAGGGAGGGTCTCAGGTTTGGTATTAGAAGCATTGAGATATCACATCTCATGCTATCGGAAGGGTCTCAGGATTGGATTGGGAAGGAGTTGGATATCACATCTCATGCTATAGGAAGGGTCTCAAGTTTTGTATTACAAGCATTGAGATATCATATCTCATGCTATAGGAAGGGTCTCAGGATTGGAATGGGAAGGAGTTGGATATCATATCTCATGATATAGGAAGGGTCTCAGGTTTGGAATGGGAAGGAGTTGGATATCACATCTCATGCTAATGGGAGGGTCTCAGGTTTGATATTAGAAGCATTGAGATATCACATCTCATGCTATCGGAAGGGTCTCATCATTGGATTGGGAAGGAGTTGGATATCACATCTCATGTTATAGGAAGGATCTCAGGTTTGGTATTAATAGCATTGATATATCACATCTCATGCTATAGGAAGTGTCTCAGGATTGGAATGGGAAGGAGTTGGATATCACATATCATGCTAAAGGAAGGGTCTCAGGTTTGGTAGAAGCATTAGGATATCACATCTCATGCTATAGGAAGGGTCTCAGGATTGGAATGGGAAGGAGTTGGATATCACATCTCATGCTAAAGGAAGGGTCTCAGGTTTGAAAGGGGAAGGATTTGGATATCACATCTCAAATTATAAGACGGGTCTGTGGTTTGGTATTAGAAGCATTGAGATATCATATCTCATGCTATCGCAAGGGTCTCAGGATTGGATTGGGAAGGAGATGGATATCACATCTCATGTTTTAGGAAGGGTCTCAGGATTGGAATGGGAAGGATTTGGATATCACTTCGCATGTTATAGGAAGGGTCTCAGGTTTGTTATTAGAAGCATTGAGATATCACATCTCATGCTATCAGAAGGGTCTCAGGATTGGAATGGGAAGGAGTTGGATATCACATCTCATGCTATAGGGAGGGTCTCAGGATTGGATGGGAAGGAGTTGGATATAACATCTCATGCTATAGGAAGGGTCTCAGGATTGGAATGGAAGTAGTTTGACTTCACATCACATGCCATAGGAAGGTCTCAGGTATGGTAGAAGCATTAAGATATCACATCTCATGCTATCGGAAGTGTCTCAAAATTGGATTTGGAAGGAGTTGGATATCCCATCTCATGCTATAGGAAGGGTCACAGGTTGGAATTGGAAGGAGTTGGATATCACATCTCATGCTATCGGAAGGGTCTCAGGATTGGAATGGGAAGGAGTTGGATATCACATCTCATGCTACAGGGAGCGTCGCAGGTTTGATATTAGAAGCATTGAAATATCACATCTCATGTGATAGGACAGTCTCAGGTTTGGTATTAGAAGCATTGAGATATCATATCTCATGGTATAGGACGGGTCTCAGGATTGGAATGGGAAGGAGTTGGATATAACACCTCATGCTATAGGAAGGGTCTCAGGATTGGAATGGGAAGGATTTGGATATCACATCTCATGTTATAGGAAGGGTCTCAGGTTTGTTATTAGAAGAATTGTGATATCACATCTCATGGTATAGGATGGGTCTCAGGATTGGAATGGGAAGGAGTTGAATATCACATCTCATGCTATAGGAAGGGTCTCAGGATTGGAATGGGAAGGAGTTTGATATCACATCTCATGCCATAGGAAGGTCTCAGGTATGGTAGAAGCATTAAGATGTCACATCTCATGCTACTGGAAGGGTCTCAGGATTGGATTGGGAAGGTGTTGGATATCCCATCTCATGCTATAGGAAGGGTCACAGGTTGGAATTGGAAGGAGGTGGATATCACATCTCATGCTATCGGAAGGGTCTCAGGATTGGAATGGGAAGGAGGTCGATATCACCTCTCATGCTATAGGGAGGGTCTCAGGTTTGATATTAGAAGCATTGAGGTATCATATGTCATGCTATCGGAAGGGTCTCAGGATTGGATTGGGAAGGAGTTGGATATCACATCTCATGTTATAGGAAGGGTCTCAGGATTGGATGGGAAGAGTTGGATATCACATCTCATGCTATAGGAAGGGTCTCAGGTTTGGTAGAAGCATTGAGATACCACATCTCATGCTATAGGAAGGATCTCAGGATTGGAATGGGAAGGAGTTGGATATCACATCTCATGATAAAGGAAGGGTCTCAGGTTTGGAAGGGGAAGGATTTGGATATCACATCTCAAGTTATAGGACGGGTCTGTGGTTTGGTATTAGAAGCATTGAGATATCACATCTCATGCTATCGGAAGGGTCTCAGGATTGGATTGGGAAGGAGTTGGATATCACATCTCATGTTATAGGAAGGGTCTCAGGATTGGATGGGAAGAGTTGGATATCACATCTCATGTTATAGGAAGGGTATCAGGATTGGAATGGAAGGACTTTGATATTACATCTCACGCTATAGCGAGGGTCTCAGGTTCGGTATTAGAAGCATTGAGATATCACATCTCATGCTATCAGAAGGGTCTCAGGATAGGAATGGGAAGGAGTTGGATATCACATCTCATGCTATAGGAAGGGTCTCAAGTTTTGTATTACAAGCATTGAGATATCATATCTCATGCTATAGGAAGGGTCTCAGGATTGGAATGGGAAGGAGTTGGATATCATATCTCATGATATAGGAAGGGTCTCAGGTTTGGAATGGGAAGGAGTTGGATATCACATCTCATGCTAAAGGAAGGGTCTCAGGTTTGGTAGAAGCATTAGGATATCACATCTCATGCTATAGGAAGGGTCTTAGGTTTGGTATTAATAGCATTGAGATATCACATCTCATGCTA
The DNA here is from genome assembly GCF_040938575.1 of Ambystoma mexicanum. NCBI lineage: Eukaryota > Metazoa > Chordata > Amphibia > Caudata > Ambystomatidae > Ambystoma > Ambystoma mexicanum. Next base: position 349,458,981 of record NC_090936.1, read on the forward strand.
TAGGAAGTGTCTCAGGATTGGAATGGGAAGGAGTTGGATATCACATATCATGCTAAAGGAAGGGTCTCAGGTTTGGTAGAAGCATTAGGATATCGCATCTCATGCTATAGGAAGGGTCTTAGGTTTGGAATGGGAAGGAGTTGGATATCACATCTCATGCTAACGGAAGGGTCTCAGGTTTGAAAGGGGAAGGATTTGGATATCACATCTCAATTTATAAGACGGGTCTGTGGTTTGGTATTAGAAGCATTGAGATATCATATCTCATGCTATCGCAAGGGTCTCAGGATTGGATTTTGAAGGAGATGGATATCACATCTCATGTTTTAGGAAGGGTCTCAGGATTGGAATGGGAAGGATTTGGATATCACTTCTCATGTTATAGGAAGGGTCTCAGGTTTGTTATTAGAAGCATTGAGATATCATATCTCATGCTATCGGAAGGGTCTCAGGATTGGAATGGGAAGGAGTTGGATATCATAGCTCATGCTATAGGAAGGGTCACAGGTTGGAATTGGAAGGAGTTGGATATCACATCTCATGCTATCAGAAGGGTCTCAGGATTGGAATGGGAAGGAGTTGGATATCACATCTCATGCTATAGGGAGGGTCTCAGGTTTGATATTAGAAGCATTGAGATATCATATCTCATGCTATCGGAAGGGTCTCAGGATTGGATTGGGAAGGAGTTGGATATCACATCTCATGTTATAGGAAGGGTCTCAGGATTGGATGGGAAGGAGTTGGATATAACATCTCATGCTATAGGAAGGGTCTCAGGTTTGGTAGAAGCATTGGGATATCACATCTCATGCAATAGGAAGGGTCTCAGGATTGGAAGGGGTAGGATTTGGATATCACATCTCAAGTTATAGGACGGGTCTGTGGTTTGGTATTAGAAGCATTGAGATACCATATCTCATGCTATCGGAAGGGTCTCAGGATTGGATTGGGAAGGAGTTGGATATCACATCTCATGTTATAGGAAGGTCCTCAAGATTGGAATGGGAAGGACTTGGATATCACATCTCATGTTATAGGAAGGGTCTCAGGTTTGTTATTAGAAGCATTGAGATATCACATCTCATGTGATAGGACAGTCTCAGGTTTGGTATTAGAAGCATTGAGATATCATATCTCATGGTATAGGACGGGTCTCAGGATTGGAATGGGAAGGAGTTGGATATCACACCTCATGCTATAGGAAGGGTCTCAGGTTTGGAATGGGAAGGATTTGGATATCACATCTCATGTTATAGGAAGGGTCTCAGGTTTGTTATTAGAAAAATTGAGATATCACATCTCATGGTATAGGACAGTCTCAGGTTTGGTATTAGAAGCATTGAGATATCACATCTCATGGTATAGGATGGGTCTCGGGATTGGAATGGGAAGGAGTTGAATATCACATCTCATGCTATACGAAGGGTTTCAGGATTGGAATGGGAAGGAGTTTGATATCACATCTCATGCCATAGGAAGGTCTCAGGTATGGTAGAAGCATTAAGATATCACATCTCATGCTATCGGAAGGGTCTCAGGATTGGATTGGGAAGGAGTTGGATATCCCATCTCATGCTATAGGAAGGGTCACAGGTTGGAATTGGAAGGAGTTGGATATCACATCTCATGCTATCGGAAGGGTCTCAGGATTGGAATGGGAAGGAGGTGGATATCACCTCTCATGCTATAGGGAGGGTCTCAGGTTTGATATTAGAAGCATTGAGATATCATATCTCATGCTATCGGAAGGGTCTCAGGATTGGATTGGGAAGGAGTTGGATATCACATCTCATGTTATAGGAAGGGTCTCAGGATTGGATGGGAAGAGTTGGATATCACATCTCATGCTATTGGAAGGGTCTCAGGTTTGGTAGAAGCATTGAGATACCACATCTCATGTTATAGGAAGGTCCTCAAGATTGGAATGGGAAGGACTTGGATATCACATCTCATGTTATAGGAAGGTTCTCAGGTTTGTTATTAGAAGCATTGAGATATCACATCTCATGTGATAGGACAGTCTCAGGTTTGGTATTAGAAGCATTGAGATATCATATCTCATGGTATAGGACGGGTCTCAGGATTGGAATGGGAAGGAGTTGGATATCACACCTCATGCTATAGGAAGGGTCTCAGGTTTGGAATGGGAAGGATTTGGATATCACATCTCATGTTATAGGAAGGGTCTCAGGTTTGTTATTAGAAAAATTGAGATATCACATCTCATGGTATAGGACAGTCTCAGGTTTGGTATTAGAAGCATTGAGATATCACATCTCATGGTATAGGATGGGTCTCAGGATTAGAATGGGAAGGAGTTGAATATCACATCTCATGCTATACGAAGGGTTTCAGGATTAGAATGGGAAGGAGTTTGATATCACATCTCATGCCATAGGAAGGTCTCAGGTATGGTAGAAGCATTAAGATATCACATCTCATGCTATCGGAAGGGTCTCAGGATTGGATTGGGAAGGAGTTGGATATCCCATCTCATGCTATAGGAAGGGTCACAGGTTGGAATTGGAAGGAGTTGGATATCACATCTCATGCTATCGGAAGGGTCTCAGGATTGGAATGGGAAGGAGGTGGATATCACCTCTCATGCTATAGGGAGGGTCTCAGGTTTGATATTAGAAGCATTGAGATATCATATCTCATGCTATCGGAAGGGTCTCAGGATTGGATTGGGAAGGAGTTGGATATCACATCTCATGTTATAGGAAGGGTCTCAGGATTGGATGGGAAGAGTTGGATATCACATCTCATGCTATTGGAAGGGTCTCAGGTTTGGTAGAAGCATTGAGATACCACATCTCATGCTATAGGAAGGGTCTCAGGATTGGAAGGGGAAGGATTTGGATATCACATCTCAAGTTATAGGACGGGTCTGTGCTTTGGTATTAGAAGCATTGAGATATCATATCTCATGCTATCGGAAGGGTCTCAGGATTGGATTGGGAAGGAGTTGGATATCACATCTCATGTTATAGGAAGGGTCTCAGGATTGGATGGGAAGAGTTGGATATCACATCTCATGTTATAGGAAGGGTATCAGGATTGGAATGGAAGGACTTTGATATCACATCTCACGCTATAGGGAGGGTCTCAGGTTCGGTATTAGAAGCATTGAGATATCACATCTCATGCTATCAGAAGGGTCTCAGGATAGGAATGGGAAGGAGTTGGATATCACATCTCATGCTATAGGAAGGGTCTCAAGTTTTGTATTACAAGCATTGAGATATCATATCTCATGCTATAGGAAGGGTCTCAGGATTGGAATGGGAAGGAGTTGGATATCATATCTCATGATATAGGAAGGGTCTCAGGTTTGGAATGGGAAGGAGTTGGATATCACATCTCATGCTAATGGGAGGGTCTCAAGTTTTGTATTACAAGCATTGAGATATCATATCTCATGCTATAGGAAGGGTCTCAGGATTGGAATGGGAAGGAGTTGGATATCATATCTCATGATATAGGAAGGGTCTCAGGTTTGGAATGGGAAGGAGTTGGATATCACATCTCATGCTAATGGGAGGGTCTCAGGTTTGATATTAGAAGCATTGAGATATCACATCTCATGCTATCGGAAGGGTCTCATCATTGGATTGGGAAGGAGTTGGATATCACATCTCATGTTATAGGAAGGATCTCAGGTTTGGTATTAATAGCATTGATATATCACATCTCATGCTATAGGAAGTGTCTCAGGATTGGAATGGGAAGGAGTTGGATATCACATATCATGCTAAAGGAAGGGTCTCAGGTTTGGTAGAAGCATTAGGATATCACATCTCATGCTATAGGAAGGGTCTCAGGATTGGAATGGGAAGGAGTTGGATATCACATCTCATGCTAAAGGAAGGGTCTCAGGTTTGAAAGGGGAAGGATTTGGATATCACATCTCAATTTATAAGACGGGTCTGTGGTTTGGTATTAGAAGCATTGAGATATCATATCTCATGCTATCGCAAGGGTCTCAGGATTGGATTGGGAAGGAGATGGATATCACATCTCATGTTTTAGGAAGGGTCTCAGGATTGGAATGGGAAGGATTTGGATATCACTTCGCATGTTATAGGAAGGGTCTCAGGTTTGTTATTAGAAGCATTGAGATATCACATCTCATGCTATCAGAAGGGTCTCAGGATTGGAATGGGAAGGAGTTGGATATCACATCTCATGCTATAGGGAGGGTCTCAGGATTGGATGGGAAGGAGTTGGATATAACATCTCATGCTATAGGAAGGGTCTCAGGATTGGAATGGAAGTAGTTTGACTTCACATCACATGCCATAGGAAGGTCTCAGGTATGGTAGAAGCATTAAGATATCACATCTCATGCTATCGGAAGTGTCTCAAAATTGGATTTGGAAGGAGTTGGATATCCCATCTCATGCTATAGGAAGGGTCACAGGTTGGAATTGGAAGGATTTTGATATCTCATCTCATGCTATCGGAAGTGTCTCAGGATTGGAATGGGAAGGAGTTGGATATCACATCTCATGCTACAGGGAGCGTCGCAGGTTTGATATTAGAAGCATTGAGATATCATATCTTATGCTATCGGAAGGGTCTCAGGATTGGATTGGGAAGGAGTTGGATATCACATCTCATGTTATAGGAAGGGTCTCAGGATTGGATGGGAAGAGTTGGATATCACATCTCATGCTATAGGAAGGGTCTCAGGTTTGGTAGAAGCATTGGGATATCACATCTCATGGAAGGGTCAATAGGAAGGGTCTCAGGATTGGAATGGGAAGGAGTTGGATATCACATCTCATGATAAAGGAAGGGTCTCAGGTTTGGAAGGGGTAGGATATGGATATCACATCTCAAGTTATAGGACGGGTCTGTGGTTTGGTATTAGAATCATTGAGATACCATATCTCATGCTATCGGAAGGGTCTCAGGATTGGATTGGGAAGGAGTTGGATATCACATCTCATGTTATAGGAAGGTCCTCAAGATTGGAATGGGAAGGACTTGGATATCACATCTCATGTTATAGGAAGGGTCTCAGGTTTGTTATTAGAAGCATTGAGATATCACATCTCATGTGATAGGACAGTCTCAGGTTTGGTATTAGAAGCATTGAGATATCATATCTCATGGTATAGGACGGGTCTCAGGATTGGAATGGGAAGGAGTTGAATATCACACCTCATGCTATAGGAAGGGTCTCAGGATTGGATTGGGAAGGATTTGGATATCACATCTCATGTTATAGGAAGGGTCTCAGGTTTGTTATTAGAAGAATTGAGATATCACATCTCATGGTATAGGACAGTCTCAGGTTTGGTATTAGAAGCATTGAGATATCACATCTCATGGTATAGGATGGGTCTCAGGATTGGAATGGGAAGGAGTTGAATATCACATCTCATGCTATACGAAGGGTTTCAGGATTGGAATGGGAAGGAGTTTGATATCACATCTCATGCCATAGGAAGGTCTCAGGTATGGTAGAAGCATTAAGATATCACATCTCATGCTATCGGAAGGGTCTCAGGATTGGATTGGGAAGGAGTTGGATATCCCATCTCATGCTATAGGAAGGGTCACAGGTTGGAATTGGAAGGAGTTGGATATCACATCTCATGCTATCGGAAGGGTCTCAGGATTGGAATGGGAAGGAGGTGGATATCACCTCTCATGCTATAGGGAGGGTCTCAGGTTTGATATTAGAAGCATTGAGATATCATATCTCATGCTATCGGAAGGGTCTCAGGATTGGATTGGGAAGGAGTTGGATATCACATCTCATGTTATAGGAAGGGTCTCAGGATTGGATGGGAAGAGTTGGATATCACATCTCATGCTATAGGAAGGGTCTCAGGTTTGGTAGAAGCATTGAGATACCACATCTCATGCTATAGGAAGGGTCTCAGGATTGGAAGGGGAAGGATTTGGATATCACATCTCAAGTTATAGGACGGGTCTGTGGTTTGGTATTAGAAGCATTGAGATATCACATCTCATGCTATCGGAAGGGTCTCAGGATTGGATTGGGAAGGAGTTGGATATCACATCTCATGTTATAGGGAGGGTCTCAGGATTGGATGGGAAGAGTTGGATATCACATCTCATGTTATAGGAAGGGTATCAGGATTGGAATGGAAGGACTTTGATATCACATCTCACGCTATAGGGAGGGTCTCAGGTTCGGTATTAGAAGCATTGAGATATCACATCTCATGCTATCAGAAGGGTCTCAGGATAGGAATGGGAAGGAGTTGGATATCACATCTCATGCTATAGGAAGGGTCTCAAGTTTTGTATTACAAGCATTGAGATATCATATCTCATGCTATAGGAAGGGTCTCAGGATTGGAATGGGAAGGAGTTGGATATCATATCTCATGATATAGGAAGGGTCTCAGGTTTGGAATGGGAAGGAGTTGGATATCACATCTCATGCTAATGGGAGGGTCTCAGGTTTGATATTAGAAGCATTGAGATATCACATCTCATGCTATCGGAAGGGTCTCATCATTGGATTGGGAAGGAGTTGGATATCACATCTCATGTTATAGGAAGGATCTCAGGTTTGGTATTAATAGCATTGAGATATCACATCTCATGCTATAGGAAGTGTCTCAGGATTGGAATGGGAAGGAGTTGGATATCACATATCATGCTAAAGGAAGGGTATCAGGTATGGTAGAAGCATTAGGATAATACATCTCATGCTATCGGAAGGGTCTCAGGATTGGAATGGGAAGGAGTTGGATATCACATCTCATGCTAAAGGAAGGGTCTCAGGTTTGAAAGGGGAAGGATTTGGATATCACATCTCAATTTATAAGACGGGTCTGTGGTTTGGTATTAGAAGCATTGAGATATCATATCTCATGCTATCGCAAGGGTCTCAGGATTGGATTGGGAAGGAGATGGATATCACATCTCATGTTTTAGGAAGGGTCTCAGGATTGTAATGGGAAGGATTTGGATATCACTTCTCATGTTATAGGAAGGGTCTAAGGTTTGTTATTAGAAGCATTGAGATATCATATCTCATGCTATCGGAAGGGTCTCAGGATTGGAATGGGAAGGAGTTGGATATCATATCTCATGCTATAGGAAGGGTCACAGGTTGGAATTGGAAGGAGTTGGATATCACATCTCATGCTATCAGAAGGGTCTCAGGATTGGAATGGGAAGGAGTTGGATATCACATCTCATGCTATAGGGAGGGTCTCAGGTTTGATATTAGAAGCATTGAGATATCATATCTCATGCTATCGGAAGGGTCTCAGGATTGGATTGGGAAGGCGTTGGATATCACATCTCATGTTATAGGAAGGGTCTCAGGATTGGATGGGAAGGAGTTGGATATAACATCTCATGCTATAGGAAGGGTCTCAGGATTGGAATGGAAGTAGTTTGATTTCACATCTCATGCCATAGGAAGGTCTCAGGTATGGTAGAAGCATTAAGATATCACATCTCATGCTATCGGAAGGGTCTCAAAATTGGATTTGGAAGGAGTTGGATATCCCCTCTCATGCTATAGGAAGGGTCACAGGTTGGAATTGGAAGGAGTTGGATATCACATCTCATGCTATCGGAAGGGTCTCAGGATTGGAATGGGAAGGAGTTGGATATCACATCTCATGCTACAGGGAGCGTCGCAGGTTTGATATTAGAAGCATTGAAATATCACATCTCATGTGATAGGACAGTCTCAGGTTTGGTATTAGAAGCATTGAGATATCATATCTCATGGTATAGGACGGGTCTCAGGATTGGAATGGGAAGGAGTTGGATATAACACCTCATGCTATAGGAAGGGTCTCAGGATTGGAATGGGAAGGATTTGGATATCACATCTCATGTTATAGGAAGGGTCTCAGGTTTGTTATTAGAAGAATTGTGATATCACATCTCATGGTATAGGATGGGTCTCAGGATTGGAATGGGAAGGAGTTGAATATCACATCTCATGCTATAGGAAGGGTCTCAGGATTGGAATGGGAAGGAGTTTGATATCACATCTCATGCCATAGGAAGGTCTCAGGTATGGTAGAAGCATTAAGATGTCACATCTCATGCTATTGTTGGAAGGGTCTCAGGATTGGATTGGGAAGGTGTTGGATATCCCATCTCATGCTATAGGAAGGGTCACAGGTTGGAATTGGAAGGAGGTGGATATCACATCTCATGCTATCGGAAGGGTCTCAGGATTGGAATGGGAAGGAGGTCGATATCACCTCTCATGCTATAGGGAGGGTCTCAGGTTTGATATTAGAAGCATTGAGGTATCATATCTCATGCTATCGGAAGGGTCTCAGGATTGGATTGGGAAGGAGTTGGATATCACATCTCATGTTATAGGAAGGGTCTCAGGATTGGATGGGAAGAGTTGGATATCACATCTCATGCTATAGGAAGGGTCTCAGGTTTGGTAGAAGCATTGAGATACCACATCTCATGCTATAGGAAGGATCTCAGGATTGGAATGGGAAGGAGTTGGATATCACATCTCATGATAAAGGAAGGGTCTCAGGTTTGGAAGGGGAAGGATTTGGATATCACATCTCAAGTTATAGGACGGGTCTGTGGTTTGGTATTAGAAGCATTGAGATATCACATCTCATGCTATCGGAAGGGTCTCAGGATTGGATTGGGAAGGAGTTGGATATCACATCTCATGTTATAGGAAGGGTCTCAGGATTGGATGGGAAGAGTTGGATATCACATCTCATGTTATAGGAAGGGTATCAGGATTGGAATGGAAGGACTTTGATATCACATCTCACGCTATAGCGAGGGTCTCAGGTTCGGTATTAGAAGCATTGAGATATCACATCTCATGCTATCAGAAGGGTCTCAGGATAGGAATGGGAAGGAGTTGGATATCACATCTCATGCTATAGGAAGGGTCTCAAGTTTTGTATTACAAGCATTGAGATATCATATCTCATGCTATAGGAAGGGTCTCAGGATTGGAATGGGAAGGAGTTGGATATCATATCTCATGATATAGGAAGGGTCTCAGGTTTGGAATGGGAAGGAGTTGGATATCACATCTCATGCTAATGGGAGGGTCTCAGGTTTGATATTAGAAGCATTGAGATATCACATCTCATGCTATCGGAAGTGTCTCATCATTGGATTGGGAAGGAGTTGGGTATCACATATCATGCTAAAGGAAGGGTCTCAGGTTTGGTAGAAGCATTAGGATATCACATCTCATGCTATAGGAAGGGTCTTAGGTTTGGTATTAATAGCATTGAGATATCACATCTCATGCTATAGGAAGTGTCTCAGGATTGGAATGGGAAGGAGTTGGATATCACATATCATGCTAAAGGAAGGGTCTCAGGTTTGGTAGAAGCATTAGGATATCGCATCTCATGCTATAGGAAGGGTCTTAGGTTTGGAATGGGAAGGAGTTGGATATCACATCTCATGCTAACGGAAGGGTCTCAGGTTTGAAAGGGGAAGGATTTGGATATCACATCTCAATTTATAAGACGGGTCTGTGGTTTGGTATTAGAAGCATTGAGATATCATATCTCATGCTATCGCAAGGGTCTCAGGATTGGATTGGGAAGGAGATGGATATCACATCTCATGTTTTAGGAAGGGTCTCAGGATTGGAATGGGAAGGATTTGGATATCACTTCTCATGTTATAGGAAGGGTCTCAGGTTTGTTATTAGAAGCATTGAGATATCATATCTCATGCTATCGGAAGGGTCTCAGGATTGGAATGGGAAGGAGTTGGATATCATATCTCATGCTATAGGAAGGGTCACAGGTTGGAATTGGAAGGAGTTGGATATCACATCTCATGCTATCAGAAGGGTCTCAGGATTGGAATGGGAAGGAGTTGGATATCACATCTCATGCTATAGGGAGGGTCTCAGGTTTGATATTAGAAGCATTGAGATATCATATCTCATGCTATCGGAAGGGTCTCAGGATTGGATTGGGAAGGAGTTGGATATCACATCTCATGTTATAGGAAGGGTCTCAGGATTGGATGGGAAGGAGTTGGATATAACATCTCATGCTATAGGAAGGGTCTCAGGTTTGGTAGAAGCATTGGGATATCACATCTCATGCAATAGGAAGGGTCTCAGGATTGGAAGGGGTAGGATTTGGATATCACATCTCAAGTTATAGGACGGGTCTGTGGTTTGGTATTAGAAGCATTGAGATACCATATCTCATGCTATCGGAAGGGTCTCAGGATTGGATTGGGAAGGAGTTGGATATCACATCTCATGTTATAGGAAGGTCCTCAAGATTGGAATGGGAAGGACTTGGATATCACATCTCATGTTATAGGAAGGGTCTCAGGTTTGTTATTAGAAGCATTGAGATATCACATCTCATGTGATAGGACAGTCTCAGGTTTGGTATTAGAAGCATTGAGATATCATATCTCATGGTATAGGACGGGTCTCAGGATTGGAATGGGAAGGAGTTGGATATCACACCTCATGCTATAGGAAGGGTCTCAGGTTTGGAATGGGAAGGATTTGGATATCACATCTCATGTTATAGGAAGGGTCTCAGGTTTGTTATTAGAAAAATTGAGATATCACATCTCATGGTATAGGACAGTCTCAGGTTTGGTATTAGAAGCATTGAGATATCACATCTCATGGTATAGGATGGGTCTCAGGATTGGAATGGGAAGGAGTTGAATATCACATCTCATGCTATACGAAGGGTTTCAGGATTGGAATGGGAAGGAGTTTGATATCACATCTCATGCCATAGGAAGGTCTCAGGTATGGTAGAAGCATTAAGATATCACATCTCATGCTATCGGAAGGGTCTCAGGATTGGATTGGGAAGGAGTTGGATATCCCATCTCATGCTATAGGAAGGGTCACAGGTTGGAATTGGAAGGAGTTGGATATCACATCTCATGCTATCGGAAGGGTCTCAGGATTGGAATGGGAAGGAGGTGGATATCACCTCTCATGCTATAGGGAGGGTCTCAGGTTTGATATTAGAAGCATTGAGATATCATATCTCATGCTATCGGAAGGGTCTCAGGATTGGATTGGGAAGGAGTTGGATATCACATCTCATGTTATAGGAAGGGTCTCAGGATTGGATGGGAAGAGTTGGATATCACATCTCATGCTATTGGAAGGGTCTCAGGTTTGGTAGAAGCATTGAGATACCACATCTCATGTTATAGGAAGGTCCTCAAGATTGGAATGGGAAGGACTTGGATATCACATCTCATGTTATAGGAAGGGTCTCAGGTTTGTTATTAGAAGCATTGAGATATCACATCTCATGTGATAGGACAGTCTCAGGTTTGGTATTAGAAGCATTGAGATATCATATCTCATGGTATAGGACGGGTCTCAGGATTGGAATGGGAAGGAGTTGGATATCACACCTCATGCTATAGGAAGGGTCTCAGGTTTGGAATGGGAAGGATTTGGATATCACATCTCATGTTATAGGAAGGGTCTCAGGTTTGTTATTAGAAAAATTGAGATATCACATCTCATGGTATAGGACAGTCTCAGGTTTGGTATTAGAAGCATTGAGATATCACATCTCATGGTATAGGATGGGTCTCAGGATTAGAATGGGAAGGAGTTGAATATCACATCTCATGCTATACGAAGGGTTTCAGGATTGGAATGGGAAGGAGTTTGATATCACATCTCATGCCATAGGAAGGTCTCAGGTATGGTAGAAGCATTAAGATATCACATCTCATGCTATCGGAAGGGTCTCAGGATTGGATTGGGAAGGAGTTGGATATCCCATCTCATGCTATAGGAAGGGTCACAGGTTGGAATTGGAAGGAGTTGGATATCACATCTCATGCTATCGGAAGGGTCTCAGGATTGGAATGGGAAGGAGGTGGATATCACCTCTCATGCTATAGGGAGGGTCTCAGGTTTGATATTAGAAGCATTGAGATATCATATCTCATGCTATCGGAAGGGTCTCAGGATTGGATTGGGAAGGAGTTGGATATCACATCTCATGTTATAGGAAGGGTCTCAGGATTGGATGGGAAGAGTTGGATATCACATCTCATGCTATTGGAAGGGTCTCAGGTTTGGTAGAAGCATTGAGATACCACATCTCATGCTATAGGAAGGGTCTCAGGATTGGAAGGGGAAGGATTTGGATATCACATCTCAAGTTATAGGACGGGTCTGTGCTTTGGTATTAGAAGCATTGAGATATCATTTCTCATGCTATCGGAAGGGTCTCAGGATTGGATTGGGAAGGAGTTGGATATCACATCTCATGTTATAGGAAGGGTCTCAGGATTGGATGGGAAGAGTTGGATATCACATCTCATGTTATAGGAAGGGTATCAGGATTGGAATGGAAGGACTTTGATATCACATCTCACGCTATAGGGAGGGTCTCAGGTTCGGTATTAGAAGCATTGAGATATCACATCTCATGCTATCAGAAGGGTCTCAGGATAGGAATGGGAAGGAGTTGGATATCACATCTCATGCTATAGGAAGGGTCTCAAGTTTTGTATTACAAGCATTGAGATATCATATCTCATGCTATAGGAAGGGTCTCAGGATTGGAATGGGAAGGAGTTGGATATCATATCTCATGATATAGGAAGGGTCTCAGGTTTGGAATGGGAAGGAGTTGGATATCACATCTCATGCTAATGGGAGGGTCTCAGGTTTGATATTAGAAGCATTGAGATATCACATCTCATGCTATCGGAAGGGTCTCATCATTGGATTGGGAAGGAGTTGGATATCACATCTCATGTTATAGGAAGGATCTCAGGTTTGGTATTAATAGCATTGAGATATCACATCTCATGCTATAGGAAGTGTCTCAGGATTGGAATGGGAAGGAGTTGGATATCACATATCATGCTAAAGGAAGGGTCTCAGGTTTGGTAGAAGCATTAGGATATCACATCTCATGCTATAGGAAGGGTCTCAGGATTGGAATGGGAAGGAGTTGGATATCACATCTCATGCTAAAGGAAGGGTCTCAGGTTTGGAAGGGGAAGGATTTGGATATCACATCTCAATTCATAAGACAGGTCTGTGGTTTGGTATTAGAAGAATTGAGATATCATATCTCATGCTATCGCAAGGGTCTCAGGATTGGAATGGGAAGGAGATGGATATCACATCTCTTGTTATAGGAAGGGTCTCAGGATTGGAATGGGAAGGATTTGGATATCACTTCTCATGTTATAGGAAGGGTCTCAGGTTTGTTATTAGAAGCATTGAGATATCATATCTCATGCTATCGGAAGGGTCTCAGGATTGGAATGGGAAGGAGTTGGATATCATATCTCATGCTATAAGAAGGGTCACAGGTTGGAATTGGAAGGAGTTGGATATCACATCTCATGCTATCAGAAGGGTCTCAGGATTGGAATGGGAAGGAGTTGGATATCACATCTCATGCTATAGGGAGGGTCTCAGGTTTGATATTAGAAGCATTGAGATATCACATCTCATGCTATCGGAAGGGTCTCAGGATTGGATTGGGAAGGAGTTGGATATCACATCTCATGTTATAGGAAGGGTCTCAGGATTGGATGGGAAGGAGTTGGATATAACATCTCATGCTATACGAAGGGTTTCAGGATTGGAATGGGAAGGAGTTTGATATCACATCTCATGCCATAGGAAGGTCTCAGGTATGGTAGAAGCATTAAGATATCACATCTCATGCTATCGGAAGGGTCTCAGGATTGGATTGGGAAGGAGTTGGATATCACATCTCATGTTATAGGAAGGGTCTCAGGAATGGATGGGAAGGAGTTGGATATAACATCTCATGCTATAGGAAGGGTCTCAGGATTGGAATGGAAGTAGTTTGATTTCACATCTCATGCCATAGGAAGGTCTCAGGTATGGTAGAAGCATTAAGATATCACATCTCATGCTATCGGAAGGGTCTCAAAATTGGATTTGGAAGGAGTTGGATATCCCATCTCATGCTATAGGAAGGGTCACAGGTTGGAATTGGAAGGAGTTGGATATCACATCTCATGCTATCGGAAGGGTCTCAGGATTGGAATGGGAAGGAGTTGGATATCACATCTCATGCTACAGGGAGCGTCGCAGGTTTGATATTAGAAGCATTGAGATATCATATTTTATGCTATCGGAAGGGTCTCAGGATTGGATTGGGAAGGAGTTGGATATCACATCTCATGTTATAGGAAGGGTCTCAGGATTGGATGGGAAGAGTTGGATATCACATCTCATGCTATAGGAAGGGTCTCAGGTTTGGTAGAAGCATTGGGATATCACATCTCATGCAATAGGAAGGGTCTCAGGATTGGAATGGGAAGGAGTTGGATATCACATCTCATGATAAAGGAAGGGTCTCAGGTTTGGAAGGGGTAGGATTTGGATATCACACCTCAAGTTATAGGACGGGTCTGTGGTTTGGTATTAGAAGCATTGCGATACCATATCTCATGCTATCGGAAGGGTCTCAGGATTGGATTGGGAAGGACTTGGATATCACATCTCATGTTATAGGAAGGGTCTCAGGTTTGTTATTAGAAGCATTGAGATATCACATCTCATGTGATAGGACAGTCTCAGGTTTGGTATTAGAAGCATTGAGATATCATATCTCATGGTATAGGACGGGTCTCAGGATTGGAATGGGAAGGAGTTGGATATCACACCTCATGTTATAGGAAGAGTCTCAGGATTGGAATGGGAAGGATTTGGATATCACATCTCATGTTATAGGAAGGGTCTCAGGTTTGTTATTAGAAGCATTGAGATATCACATCTCATGTTATAGGACAGTCTCAGGTTTGGTATTAGAAGCATTGAGATATCACATCTCATGGTATAGGATGGGTCTCAGGATTGTAATGGGAAGGAGTTGAATATCACATCTCATGCTATAGGAAGGGTCTCAGGATTGGAATGGGAAGGAGTTTGATATCACATCTCATGCCATAGGAAGGTCTCAGGTATGGTAGAAGCATTAAGATATCACATCTCATGCTATCGGAAGGGTCTCAGGATTGGATTGGGAAGGAGTTGGATATCCCATCTCATGCTATAGGAAGGGTCACAGGTTGGAATTGGAAGGAGTTGGATATCACATCTCATGCTATCGGAAGGGTCTCAGGATTGGAATGGGAAGGAGGTGGATATCACCTCTCATGCTATAGGGAGGGTCTCAGGTTTGATATTAGAAGCATTGAGATATCATATCTCATGCTATCGGAAGGGTCTCAGGATTGGATTGGGAAGGAGTTGGATATCACATCTCATGTTATAGGAAGGGTCTCAGGATTGGATGGGAAGAGTTGGATATCACATCTCATGCTATAGGAAGGGTCTCAGGTTTGGTAGAAGCATTGAGATACCACATCTCATGCTATAGGAAGGGTCTCAGGATTGGAATGGGAAGGAGATGGATATCACATCTCATGATAAAGGAAGGGTCTCAGGTTTGGAATTGGAAGGAGTTGGATATCACATCTCATGTTATAGGAAGGGTATCAGGATTGGAATGGGAAGGACTTTGATATCACATCTCACGCTATAGGGAGGGTCTCAGGTTTGGTATTAGAAGCATTGAGATATCACATCTCATGCTATCGGAAGGGTCTCAGGATTGGATTGGGAAGGAGTTGGATATCACATCTCATGTTATAGGAAGGTCCTCAAGATTGGAATGGGAAGGACTTGGATATCACATCTCATGTTATAGGAAGGGTCTCAGGTTTGTTATTAGAAGCATTGAGATATCACATCTCATGTGATAGGACAGTCTCAGGTTTGGTATTAGAAGCATTGAGATATCATATCTCATGGTATAGGACGGGTCTCAGGATTGGAATGGGAAGGAGTTGGATATCACACCTCATGCTATAGGAAGGGTCTCAGGATTGGAATGGGAAGGATTTGGATATCACATCTCATGTTATATGAAGGGTCTCAGGTTTGTTATTAGAAAAATTGAGATATCACATCTCATGGTATAGGACAGTCTCAGGTTTGGTATTAGAAGCATTGAGATATCACATCTCATGGTATAGGATGGGTCTCAGGATTGGAATGGGAAGGAGTTGAATATCACATCTCATGCTATACGAAGGGTTTCAGGATTGGAATGGGAAGGAGTTTGATATCACATCTCATGCCATAGGAAGGTCTCAGGTATGGTAGAAGCATTAAGATATCACATCTCATGCTATCGGAAGGGTCTCAGGATTGGATTGGGAAGGAGTTGGATATCACATCTCATGTTATAGGAAGGGTCTCAGGATTGGATGGGAAGGAGTTGGATATAACATCTCATGCTATAGGAAGGGTCTCAGGATTGGAATGGGAAGGATTTGGATATCACATCTCATGTTATAGGAAGGGTCTCAGGTTTGTTATTAGAAAAATTGAGATATCACATCTCATGGTATAGGACAGTCTCAGGTTTGGTATTAGAAGCATTGAGATATCACATCTCATGGTATAGGATGGGTCTCAGGATTGGAATGGGAAGGAGTTGAATATCACATCTCATGCTATACGAAGGGTTTCAGGATTGGAATGGAAGTAGTTTGATTTCACATCTCATGCCATAGGAAGGTCTCAGGTATGGTAGAGGCATTAATATATCACATCTCATGCTATCGGAAGGGTCTCAAAATTGGATTTGGAAGGAGTTGGATATCCCATCTCATGCTATAGGAAGGGTCACAGGTTGGAATTGGAAGGAGTTGGATATCACATCTCATGCTATCGGAAGGGTCTCAGGATTGGAATGGGAAGGAGTTGGATATCACATCTCATGCTACAGGGAGCGTCGCAGGTTTGATATTAGAAGCATTGAGATATCATATGTTATGCTATCGGAAGGGTCTCAGGATTGGATTGGGAAGGAGTTGGATATCACATCTCATGTTATAGGAAGGGTCTCAGGATTGGATGGGAAGAGTTGGATATCACATCTCATGCTATAGGAAGGGTCTCAGGTTTGGTAGAAGCATTGGGATATCACATCTCATGCAATAGGAAGGGTCTCAGGATTGGAATGGGAAGGAGTTGGATATCACATCTCATGATAAAGGAAGGGTCTCAGGTTTGGAAGGGGTAGGATTTGGATATCACATCTCAAGTTATAGGACGGGTCTGTGGTTTGGTATTAGAAGCATTGAGATACCATATCTCATGCTATCGGAAGGGTCTCAGGATTGGATTGGGAAGGAGTTGGATATCACATCTCATGTTATAGGAACGGCCTCAAGATTGGAATGGGAAGGACTTGGATATCACATCTCATGTTATAGGAAGGGTCTCAGGTTTGTTATTAGAAGCATTGAGATATCACATCTCATGTGATAGGACAGTCTCAGGTTTGGTATTAGAAGCATTGAGATATCATATCTCATGGTATAGGACGGGTCTCAGGATTGGAATGGGAAGGAGTTGGATATCACACCTCATGCTATAGGAAGAGTCTCAGGATTGGAATGGGAAGGATTTGGATATCACATCTCATGTTATAGGAAGGGTCTCAGGTTTGTTATTAGAAGCATTGAGATATCACATCTCATGTTATAGGACAGTCTCAGGTTTGGTATTAGAAGCATTGAGATATCACATCTCATGGTATAGGATGGGTCTCAGGATTGTAATGGGAAGGAGTTGAATATCACATCTCATGCTATAGGAAGGGTCTCAGGATTGGAATGGGAAGGAGTTTGATATCACATCTCATGCCATAGGAAGGTCTCAGGTATGGTAGAAGCATTAAGATATCACATCTCATGCTATCGGAAGGGTCTCAGGATTGGATTGGGAAGGAGTTGGATATCCCATCTCATGCTATAGGAAGGGTCACAGGTTGGAATTGGAAGGAGTTGGATATCACATCTCATGCTATCGGAAGGGTCTCAGGATTGGAATGGGAAGGAGGTGGATATCACCTCTCATGCTATAGGGAGGGTCTCAGGTTTGATATTAGAAGCATTGAGATATCATATCTCATGCTATCGGAAGGGTCTCAGGATTGGATTGGGAAGGAGTTGGATATCACATCTCATGTTATAGGAAGGGTCTCAGGATTGGATGGGAAGAGTTGGATATCACATCTCATGCTATAGGAAGGGTCTCAGGTTTGGTAGAAGCATTGAGATACCACATCTCATGCTATAGGAAGGGTCTCAGGTTTGGAATGGGAAGGAGTTGGATATCACATCTCATGATAAAGGAAGGGTCTCAGGTTTGGAATTGGAAGGAGTTGGATATCACATCTCATGTTATAGGAAGGGTATCAGGATTGGAATGGGAAGGACTTTGATATCACATCTCACGCTATAGGGAGGGTCTCAGGTTTGGTATTAGAAGCATTGAGATATCACATCTCATGCTATCGGAAGGGTCTCAGGATTGGATTGGGAAGGAGTTGGATATCAAATCTCATGTTATAAGAAGGTCCTCAAGATTGGAATGGGAAGGACTTGGATATCACATCTCATGTTATAGGAAGGGTCTCAGGTTTGTTATTAGAAGCATTGAGATATCACATCTCATGTGATAGGACAGTCTCAGGTTTGGTATTAGAAGCATTGAGATATATCTCATGGTATAGGACGGGTCTCAGGATTGGAATGGGAAGGAGTTGGATATCACACCTCATGCTATAGGAAGGGTCTCAGGATTGGAATGGGAAGGATTTGGATATCACATCTCATGTTATAGGAAGGGTCTCAGGTTTGTTATTAGAAACATTGAGATATCACATCTCATGGTATAGGACAGTCTCAGGTTTGGTATTAGAAGCATTGAGATATCACATCTCATGGTATAGGATGGGTCTCAGGATTGGAATGGGAAGGAGTTGAATATCACATCTCATGCTATACGAAGGGTTTCAGGATTGGAATGGGAAGGAGTTTGATATCACATCTCATGCCATAGGAAGGTCTCAGGTATGGTAGAAGCATTAAGATATCACATCTCATGCTATCGGAAGGGTCTCAGGATTGGATTGGGAAGGAGTTGGATATCCCATCTCATGCTATAGGAAGGGTCACAGGTTGGAATTGGAAGGAGTTGGATATCACATCTCATGCTATCGGAAGGGTCTCAGGATTGGAATGGGAAGGAGGTGGATATCACCTCTCATGCTATAGGGAGGGTCTCAGGTTTGATATTAGAAGCATTGAGATATCATATCTCATGCTATCGGAAGGGTCTCAGGATTGGATTGGGAAGGAGTTGGATATCACATCTCATGTTATAGGAAGGGTCTCAGGATTGGATGGGAAGAGTTGGATATCACATCTCATGCTATTGGAAGGGTCTCAGGTTTGGTAGAAGCATTGAGATACCACATCTCATGCTATAGGAAGGGTCTCAGGATTGGAAGGGGAAGGATTTGGATATCACATCTCAAGTTATAGGACGGGTCTGTGCTTTGGTATTAGAAGCATTGAGATATCACATCTCATGCTATCAGAAGGGTCTCAGGATTGGATTGGGAAGGAGTTGGATATCACATCTCATGTTATAGGAAGGGTCTCAGGATTGGATGGGAAGAGTTGGATATCACATCTCATGTTATAGGAAGGGTATCAGGATTGGAATGGAAGGACTTTGATATCACATCTCATTTATAGGGAGGGTCTCAGGTTCGGGATTAGAAGCATTGAGATATCACATCTCATGCTATCAGAAGGGTCTCAGGATAGGAATGGGAAGGAGTTGGATATCACATCTCATGCTATAGGAAGGGTCTCAAGTTTTGTATTACAAGCATTGAGATATCATATCTCATGCTATAGGAAGGGTCTCAGGATTGGAATGGGAAGGAGTTGGATATCATATCTCATGATATAGGAAGGGTCTCAGGTTTGGAATGGGAAGGAGTTGGATATCACATCTCATGCTAATGGGAGGGTCTCAGGTTTGATATTAGAAGCATTGAGATATCACATCTCATGCTATCGGAAGGGTCTCATCATTGGATTGGGAAGGAGTTGGATATCAGATCTCATGTTATAGGAAGGATCTCAGGTTTGGTATTAATAGCATTGAGATATCACATCTCATGCTATAGGAAGTGTCTCAGGATTGGAATGGGAAGGAGTTGGATATCACATATCATGCTAAAGGAAGGGTCTCAGGTTTGGTAGAAGCATCAGGATATCACATCTCATGCTATAGGAAGGGTCTCAGGATTGGAATGGGAAGGAGTTGGATATCACATCTCATGCTAAAGGAAGGGTCTCAGGTTTGGAAGGGGAAGGATTTGGATATCACATCTCAATTCATAAGACAGGTCTGTGGTTTGGTATTAGAAGAATTGAGATATCATATCTCATGCTATCGCAAGGGTCTCAGGATTGGAATGGGAAGGAGATGGATATCACATCTCTTGTTATAGGAAGGGTCTCAGGATTGGAATGGGAAGGATTTGGATATCACTTCTCATGTTATAGGAAGGGTCTCAGGTTTGTTATTAGAAGCATTGAGATATCATATCTCATGCTATCGGAAGGGTCTCAGGATTGGAATGGGAAGGAGTTGGATATCATATCTCATGCTATAAGAAGGGTCACAGGTTGGAATTGGAAGGAGTTGGATATCACATCTCATGCTATCAGAAGGGTCTCAGGATTGGAATGGGAAGGAGTTGGATATCACATCTCATGCTATAGGGAGGGTCTCAGGTTTGATATTAGAAGCATTGAGATATCACATCTCATGCTATCGGAAGGGTCTCAGGATTGGATTGGGAAGGAGTTGGATATCACATCTCATGTTATAGGAAGGGTCTCAGGATTGGATGGGAAGGAGTTGGATATAACATCTCATGCTATACGAAGGGTTTCAGGATTGGAATGGGAAGGAGTTTGATATCACATCTCATGCCATAGGAAGGTCTCAGGTATGGTAGAAGCATTAAGATATCACATCTCATGCTATCGGAAGGGTCTCAGGATTGGATTGGGAAGGAGTTGGATATCACATCTCATGTTATAGGAAGGGTCTCAGGATTGGATGGGAAGGAGTTGGATATAACATCTCATGCTATAGGAAGGGTCTCAGGATTGGAATGGAAGTAGTTTGATTTCACATCTCATGCCATAGGAAGGTCTCAGGTATGGTAGAAGCATTAAGATATCACATCTCATGCTATCGGAAGGGTCACAGGTTGGAATTGGAAGGAGTTGGATATCACATCTCATGCTATCGGAAGGGTCTCAGGATTGGAATGGGAAGGAGTTGGATATCACATCTCATGCTACAGGGAGCGTCGCAGGTTTGATATTAGAAGCATTGAGATATCATATTTTATGCTATCGGAAGGGTCTCAGGATTGGATTGGGAAGGAGTTGGATATCACATCTCATGTTATAGGAAGGGTCTCAGGATTGGATGGGAAGAGTTGGATATCACATCTCATGCTATAGGAAGGGTCTCAGGTTTGGTAGAAGCATTGGGATATCACATCTCATGCAATAGGAAGGGTCTCAGGATTGGAATGGGAAGGAGTTGGATATCACATCTCATGATAAAGGAAGGGTCTCAGGTTTGGAAGGGGTAGGATTTGGATATCACATCTCAAGTTATAGGACGGGTCTGTGGTTTGGTATTAGAAGCATTGAGATACCATATCTCATGCTATCGGAAGGGTCTCAGGATTGGATTGGGAAGGACTTGGATATCACATCTCATGCTATAGGAAGGGTCTCAGGATTGGAATGGGAAGGAGTTTGATATCACATCTCATGCCATAGGAAGGTCTCAGGTATGGTAGAAGCATTAAGATATCACATCTCATGCTATCGGAAGGGTCTCAGGATTGGATTGGGAAGGAGTTGGATATCCCATCTCATGCTATAGGAAGGGTCACAGGTTGGAATTGGAAGGAGTTGGATATCACATCTCATGCTATCGGAAGGGTCTCAGGATTGGAATGGGAAGGAGGTGGATATCACCTCTCATGCTATAGGGAGGGTCTCAGGTTTGATATTAGAAGCATTGAGATATCATATCTCATGCTATCGGAAGGGTCTCAGGATTGGATTGGGAAGGAGTTGGATATCACATCTCATGTTATAGGAAGGGTCTCAGGATTGGATGGGAAGAGTTGGATATCACATCTCATGCTATAGGAAGGGTCTCAGGTTTGGTAGAAGCATTGAGATACCACATCTCATGCTATAGGAAGGGTCTCAGGATTGGAATGGGAAGGAGTTGGATATCACATCTCATGATAAAGGAAGGGTCTCAGGTTTGGAATTGGAAGGAGTTGGATATCACATCTCATGTTATAGGAAGGGTATCAGGATTGGAATGGGAAGGACTTTGATATCACATCTCACGCTATAGGGAGGGTCTCAGGTTTGGTATTAGAAGCATTGAGATATCACATCTCATGCTATCGGAAGGGTCTCAGGATTGGATTGGGAAGGAGTTGGATATCACATCTCATGTTATAGGAAGGTCCTCAAGATTGGAATGGGAAGGACTTGGATATCACATCTCATGTTATAGGAAGGGTCTCAGGTTTGTTATTAAAAGCATTGAGATATCACATCTCATGTGATAGGACAGTCTCAGGTTTGGTATTAGAAGCATTGAGATATCATATCTCATGGTATAGGACGGGTCTCAGGATTGGAATGGGAAGGAGTTGGATATCACACCTCATGCTATAGGAAGGGTCTCAGGATTGGAATGGGAAGGATTTGGATATCACATCTCATGTTATATGAAGGGTCTCAGGTTTGTTATTAGAAAAATTGAGATATCACATCTCATGGTATAGGACAGTCTCAGGTTTGGTATTAGAAGCATTGAGATATCACATCTCATGGTATAGGATGGGTCTCAGGATTGGAATGGGAAGGAGTTGAATATCACATCTCATGCTATACGAAGGGTTTCAGGATTGGAATGGGAAGGAGTTTGATATCACATCTCATGCCATAGGAAGGTCTCAGGTATGGTAGAAGCATTAAGATATCACATCTCATGCTATCGGAAGGGTCTCAGGATTGGATTGGGAAGGAGTTGGATATCACATCTCATGTTATAGGAAGGGTCTCAGGATTGGATGGGAAGGAGTTGGATATAACATCTCATGCTATAGGAAGGGTCTCAGGATTGGAATGGGAAGGATTTGGATATCACATCTCATGTTATAGGAAGGGTCTCAGGTTTGTTATTAGAAAAATTGAGATATCACATCTCATGGTATAGGACAGTCTCAGGTTTGGTATTAGAAGCATTGAGATATCACATCTCATGGTATAGGATGGGTCTCAGGATTGGAATGGGAAGGAGTTGAATATCACATCTCATGCTATACGAAGGGTTTCAGGATTGGAATGGAAGTAGTTTGATTTCACATCTCATGCCATAGGAAGGTCTCAGGTATGGTAGAGGCATTAAGATATCACATCTCATGCTATCGGAAGGGTCTCAAAATTGGATTTGGAAGGAGTTGGATATCCCATCTCATGCTATAGGAAGGGTCACAGGTTGGAATTGGAAGGAGTTGGATATCACATCTCATGCTATCGGAAGGGTCTCAGGATTGGAATGGGAAGGAGTTGGATATCACATCTCATGCTACAGGGAGCGTCGCAGGTTTGATATTAGAAGCATTGAGATATCATATGTTATGCTATCGGAAGGGTCTCAGGATTGGATTGGGAAGGAGTTGGATATCACATCTCATGTTATAGGAAGGGTCTCAGGATTGGATGGGAAGAGTTGGATATCACATCTCATGCTATAGGAAGGGTCTCAGGTTTGGTAGAAGCATTGGGATATCACATCTCATGCAATAGGAAGGGTCTCAGGATTGGAATGGGAAGGAGTTGGATATCACATCTCATGATAAAGGAAGGGTCTCAGGTTTGGAAGGGGTAGGATTTGGATATCACATCTCAAGTTATAGGACGGGTCTGTGGTTTGGTATTAGAAGCATTGAGATACCATATCTCATGCTATCGGAAGGGTCTCAGGATTGGATTGGGAAGGAGTTGGATATCACATCTCATGTTATAGGAACGGCCTCAAGATTGGAATGGGAAGGACTTGGATATCACATCTCATGTTATAGGAAGGGTCTCAGGTTTGTTATTAGAAGCATTGAGATATCACATCTCATGTGATAGGACAGTCTCAGGTTTGGTATTAGAAGCATTGAGATATCATATCTCATGGTATAGGACGGGTCTCAGGATTGGAATGGGAAGGAGTTGGATATCACACCTCATGCTATAGGAAGAGTCTCAGGATTGGAATGGGAAGGATTTGGATATCACATCTCATGTTATAGGAAGGGTCTCAGGTTTGTTATTAGAAGCATTGAGATATCACATCTCATGTTATAGGACAGTCTCAGGTTTGGTATTAGAAGCATTGAGATATCACATCTCATGGTATAGGATGGGTCTCAGGATTGTAATGGGAAGGAGTTGAATATCACATCTCATGCTATAGGAAGGGTCTCAGGATTGGAATGGGAAGGAGTTTGATATCACATCTCATGCCATAGGAAGGTCTCAGGTATGGTAGAAGCATTAAGATATCACATCTCATGCTATCGGAAGGGTCTCAGGATTGGATTGGGAAGGAGTTGGATATCCCATCTCATGCTATAGGAAGGGTCACAGGTTGGAATTGGAAGGAGTTGGATATCACATCTCATGCTATCGGAAGGGTCTCAGGATTGGAATGGGAAGGAGGTGGATATCACCTCTCATGCTATAGGGAGGGTCTCAGGTTTGATATTAGAAGCATTGAGATATCATATCTCATGCTATCGGAAGGGTCTCAGGATTGGATTGGGAAGGAGTTGGATATCACATCTCATGTTATAGGAAGGGTCTCAGGATTGGATGGGAAGAGTTGGATATCACATCTCATGCTATAGGAAGGGTCTCAGGTTTGGTAGAAGCATTGAGATACCACATCTCATGCTATAGGAAGGGTCTCAGGATTGGAATGGGAAGGAGTTGGATATCACATCTCATGATAAAGGAAGGGTCTCAGGTTTGGAATTGGAAGGAGTTGGATATCACATCTCATGTTATAGGAAGGGTATCAGGATTGGAATGGGAAGGACTTTGATATCACATCTCACGCTATAGGGAGGGTCTCAGGTTTGGTATTAGAAGCATTGAGATATCACATCTCATGCTATCGGAAGGGTCTCAGGATTGGATTGGGAAGGAGTTGGATATCAAATCTCATGTTATAAGAAGGTCCTCAAGATTGGAATGGGAAGGACTTGGATATCACATCTCATGTTATAGGAAGGGTCTCAGGTTTGTTATTAGAAGCATTGAGATATCACATCTCATGTGATAGGACAGTCTCAGGTTTGGTATTAGAAGCATTGAGATATCATATCTCATGGTATAGGACGGGTCTCAGGATTGGAATGGGAAGGAGTTGGATATCACACCTCATGCTATAGGAAGGGTCTCAGGATTGGAATGGGAAGGATTTGGATATCACATCTCATGTTATAGGAAGGGTCTCAGGTTTGTTATTAGAAAAATTGAGATATCACATCTCATGGTATAGGACAGTCTCAGGTTTGGTATTAGAAGCATTGAGATATCACATCTCATGGTATAGGATGGGTCTCAGGATTGGAATGGGAAGGAGTTGAATATCACATCTCATGCTATACGAAGGGTTTCAGGATTGGAATGGGAAGGAGTTTGATATCACATCTCATGCCATAGGAAGGTCTCAGGTATGGTAGAAGCATTAAGATATCACATCTCATGCTATCGGAAGGGTCTCAGGATTGGATTGGGAAGGAGTTGGATATCCCATCTCATGCTATAGGAAGGGTCACAGGTTGGAATTGGAAGGAGTTGGATATCACATCTCATGCTATCGGAAGGGTCTCAGGATTGGAATGGGAAGGAGGTGGATATCACCTCTCATGCTATAGGGAGGGTCTCAGGTTTGATATTAGAAGCATTGAGATATCATATCTCATGCTATCGGAAGGGTCTCAGGATTGGATTGGGAAGGAGTTGGATATCACATCTCATGTTATAGGAAGGGTCTCAGGATTGGATGGGAAGAGTTGGATATCACATCTCATGCTATTGGAAGGGTCTCAGGTTTGGTAGAAGCATTGAGATACCACATCTCATGCTATAGGAAGGGTCTCAGGATTGGAAGGGGAAGGATTTGGATATCACATCTCAAGTTATAGGACCGGTCTGTGCTTTGGTATTAGAAGCATTGAGATATCACATCTCATGCTATCGGAAGGGTCTCAGGATTGGATTGGGAAGGAGTTGGATATCACATCTCATGTTATAGGAAGGGTCTCAGGATTGGATGGGAAGAGTTGGATATCACATCTCATGTTATAGGAAGGGTATCAGGATTGGAATGGAAGGACTTTGATATCACATCTCACGCTATAGGGAGGGTCTCAGGTTCGGTATTAGAAGCATTGAGATATCACATCTCATGCTATCAGAAGGGTCTCAGGATAGGAATGGGAAGGAGTTGGATATCACATCTCATGCTATAGGAAGGGTCTCAAGTTTTGTATTACAAGCATTGAGATATCATATCTCATGCTATAGGAAGGGTCTCAGGATTGGAATGGGAAGGAGTTGGATATCATATCTCATGATATAGGAAGGGTCTCGGGTTTGGAATGGGAAGGAGTTGGATATCACATCTCATGCTAATGGGAGGGTCTCAGGTTTGATATTAGAAGCATTGAGATATCACATCTCATGCTATCGGAAGGGTCTCATCATTGGATTGGGAAGGAGTTGGATATCACATCTCATGTTATAGGAAGGATCTCAGGTTTGGTATTAATAGCATTGAGATATCACATCTCATGCTATAGGAAGTGTCTCAGGATTGGAATGGGAAGGAGTTGGATATCACATATCATGCTAAAGGAAGGGTCTCAGGTTTGGTAGAAGCATTAGGATATCACATCTCATGCTATAGGAAGGGTCTCAGGATTGGAATGGGAAGGAGTTGGATATCACATCTCATGCTAAAGGAAGGGTCTCAGGTTTGGAAGGGGAAGGATTTGGATATCACATCTCAATTCATAAGACAGGTCTGTGGTTTGGTATTAGAAGAATTGAGATATCATATCTCATGCTATCGCAAGGGTCTCAGGATTGGAATGGGAAGGAGATGGATATCACATCTCATGTTATAGGAAGGGTCTCAGGATTGGAATGGGAAGGATTTGGATATCACTTCTCATGTTATAGGAAGGGTCTCAGGTTTGTTATTAGAAGCATTGAGATATCATATCTCATGCTATCGGAAGGGTCTCAGGATTGGAATGGGAAGGAGTTGGATATCATATCTCATGCTATAAGAAGGGTCACAGGTTGGAATTGGAAGGAGTTGGATATCACATCTCATGCTATCAGAAGGGTCTCAGGATTGGAATGGGAAGGAGTTGGATATCACATCTCATGCTATAGGGAGGGTCTCAGGTTTGATATTAGAAGCATTGAGATATCACATCTCATGCTATCGGAAGGGTCTCAGGATTGGATTGGGAAGGAGTTGGATATCACATCTCATGTTATAGGAAGGGTCTCAGGATTGGATGGGAAGTAGTTGGATATAACATCTCATGCTATAGGAAGGGTCTCATGATTGGAATGGAAGTAGTTTGATTTCACATCTCATGCCATAGGAAGGTCTCAGGTATGGTAGAAGCATTAAGATATCACATCTCATGCTATCGGAAGGGTCTCAAAATTGGATTTGGAAGGAGTTGGATATCCCATCTCATGCTATAGGAAGGGTCACAGGTTGGAATTGGAAGGAGTTGGATATCACATCTCATGCTATCGGAAGGGTCTCAGGATTGGAATGGGAAGGAGTTGGATATCACATCTCATGCTACAGGGAGCGTCGCAGGTTTGATATTAGAAGCATTGAGATATCATATTTTATGCTATCGGAAGGGTCTCAGGATTGGATTGGGAAGGAGTTGGATATCACATCTCATGTTATAGGAAGGGTCTCAGGATTGGATGGGAAGAGTTGGATATCACATCTCATGCTATAGGAAGGGTCTCAGGTTTGGTAGAAGCATTGGGATATCACATCTCATGCAATAGGAAGGGTCTCAGGATTGGAATGGGAAGGAGTTGGATATCACATCTCATGATAAAGGAAGGGTCTCAGGTTTGGAAGGGGTAGGATATGGATATCACATCTCAAGTTATAGGACGGGTCTGTGGTTTGGTATTAGAAGCATTGAGATACCATATCTCATGCTATCGGAAGGGTCTCAGGATTGGATTGGGAAGGAGTTGGATATCACATCTCATGTTATAGGAACGGCCTCAAGATTGGAATGGGAAGGACTTGGATATCACATCTCATGTTATAGGAAGGGTCTCAGGTTTGTTATTAGAAGCATTGAGATATCACATCTCATGTGATAGGACAGTCTCAGGTTTGGTATTAGAAGCATTGAGACATCATATCTCATGGTATAGGACGGGTCTCAGGATTGGAATGGGAAGGAGTTGGATATCACACCTCATGCTATAGGAAGAGTCTCAGGATTGGAATGGGAAGGATTTGGATATCACATCTCATGTTATAGGAAGGGTCTCAGGTTTGTTATTAGAAGCATTGAGATATCACATCTCATGTTATAGGACAGTCTCAGGTTTGGTATTAGAAGCATTGAGATATCACATCTCATGGTATAGGATGGGTCTCAGGATTGTAATGGGAAGGAGTTGAATATCACATCTCATGCTATAGGAAGGGTCTCAGGATTGGAATGGGAAGGAGTTTGATATCACATCTCATGCCATAGGAAGGTCTCAGGTATGGTAGAAGCATTAAGATATCACATCTCATGCTATCGGAAGGGTCTCAGGATTGGATTGGGAAGGAGTTGGATATCACATCTCATGTTATAGGAAGGGTCTCAGGATTGGATGGGAAGGAGTTGGATATAACATCTCATGCTATAGGAAGGGTCTCAGGATTGGAATGGAAGTAGTTTGATTTCACATCTCATGCCATAGGAAGGTCTCAGGTATGGTAGAAGCATTAAGATATCACATCTCATGCTATCGGAAGGGTCTCAAAATTGGATTTGGAAGGAGTTGGATATCCCATCTCATGCTATAGGAAGGGTCACAGGTTGGAATTGGAAGGAGTTGGATATCACATCTCATGCTATCGGAAGGGTCTCAGGATTGGAATGGGAAGGAGGTGGATATCACCTCTCATGCTATAGGGAGGGTCTCAGGTTTGATATTAGAAGCATTGAGATATCATATGTCATGCTATCGGAAGGGTCTCAGGATTGGATTGGGAAGGAGTTGGATATCCCATCTCATGCTATAGGAAGGGTCACAGGTTGGAATTGGAAGGAGTTGGATATCACATCTCATGCTATCGGAAGGGTCTCAGGATTGGAATGGGAAGGAGGTGGATATCACCTCTCATGCTATAGGGAGGGTCTCAGGTTTGATATTAGAAGCATTGAGATATCATATGTCATGCTATCGGAAGGGTCTCAGGATTGGATTGGGAAGGAGTTGGATATCACATCTCATGTTATAGGAAGGGTCTCAGGATTGGATGGGAAGAGTTGGATATCACATCTCATGCTATAGGAAGGGTCTCAGGTTTGGTAGAAGCATTGAGATACCACATCTCATGCTATAGGAAGGGTCTCAGGATTGGAATGGGAAGGAGTTGGATATCACATCTCATGATAAAGGAAGGGTCTCAGGTTTGGAATTGGAAGGAGTTGGATATCACATCTCATGTTATAGGAAGGGTATCAGGATTGGAATGGGAAGGACTTTGATATCACATCTCACGCTATAGGGAGGGTCTCAGGTTTGGTATTAGAAGCATTGAGATATCACATCTCATGCTATCGGAAGGGTCTCAGGATTGGATTGGGAAGGAGTTGGATATCACATCTCATGTTATAGGAAGGTCCTCAAGATTGGAATGGGAAGGACTTGGATATCACATCTCATGTTATAGGAAGGGTCTCAGGTTTGTTATTAGAAGCATTGAGATATCACATCTCATGTGATAGGACAGTCTCAGGTTTGGTATTAGAAGCATTGAGATATCATATCTCATGGTATAGGACGGGTCTCAGGATTGGAATGGGAAGGAGTTGGATATCACACCTCATGCTATAGGAAGGGTCTCAGGATTGGAATGGGAAGGATTTGGATATCACATCTCATGTTATAGGAAGGGTCTCAGGTTTGTTATTAGAAAAATTCAGATATCACATCTCATGGTATAGGACAGTCTCAGGTTTGGTATTAGAAGCATTGAGATATCACATCTCATGGTATAGGATGGGTCTCAGGATTGGAATGGGAAGGAGTTGAATATCACATCTCATGCTATACGAAGGGTTTCAGGATTGGAATGGGAAGGAGTTTGATATCACATCTCATGCCATAGGAAGGTCTCAGGTATGGTAGAAGCATTAAGATATCACATCTCATGCTATCGGAAGGGTCTCAGGATTGGATTGGGAAGGAGTTGGATATCACATCTCATGTTATAGGAAGGGTCTCAGGATTGGATGGGAAGGAGTTGGATATAACATCTCATGCTATAGGAAGGGTCTCAGGATTGGAATGGAAGTAGTTTGATTTCACATCTCATGCCATAGGAAGGTCTCAGGTATGGTAGAAGCATTAAGATATCACATCTCATGCTATCGGAAGGGTCTCAAAATTGGATTTGGAAGGAGTTGGATATCCCATCTCATGCTATAGGAAGGGTCACAGGTTGGAATTGGAAGGAGTTGGATATCACATCTCATGCTATCGGAAGGGTCTCCGGATTGGAATGGGAAGGAGTTGGATATCACATCTCATGCTACAGGGATCGTCGCAGGTTTGATATTAGAAGCATTGAGATATCATATTTTATGCTATCGGAAGGGTCTCAGGATTGGATTGGGAAGGAGTTGGATATCACATCTCATGTTATAGGAAGGGTCTCAGGATTGGATGGGAAGAGTTGGATATCACATCTCATGCTATAGGAAGGGTCTCAGGTTTGGTAGAAGCATTGGGATATCACATCTCATGCAATAGGAAGGGTCTCAGGATTGGAATGGGAAGGAGTTGGATATCACATCTCATGATAAAGGAAGGGTCTCAGGTTTGGAAGGGGTAGGATTTGGATATCACATCTCAAGTTATAGGACGGGTCTGTGGTTTGGTATTAGAAGCATTGAGATACCATATCTCATGCTATCGGAAGGGTCTCAGGATATGATTGGGAAGGAGTTGGATATCACATCTCATGTTATAGGAACGGCCTCAAGATTGGAATGGGAAGGACTTGGATATCACATCTCATGTTATAGGAAGGGTCTCAGGTTTGTTATTAGAAGCATTGAGATATCACATCTCATGTGATAGGACAGTCTCAGGTTTGGTATTAGAAGCATTGAGATATCATATCTCATGGTATAGGACGGGTCTCAGGATTGGAATGGGAAGGAGTTGGATATCACACCTCATGCTATAGGAAGAGTCTCAGGATTGGAATGGGAAGGATTTGGATATCACATCTCATGTTATAGGAAGGGTCTCAGGTTTGTTATTAGAAGCATTGAGATATCACATCTCATGTTATAGGACAGTCTCAGGTTTGGTATTAGAAGCATTGAGATATCACATCTCATGGTATAGGATGGGTCTCAGGATTGTAATGGGAAGGAGTTGAATATCACATCTCATGCTATAGGAAGGGTCTCAGGATTGGAATGGGAAGGAGTGTGATATCACATCTCATGCCATAGGAAGGTCTCAGGTATGGTAGAAGCATTAAGATATCACATCTCATGCTATCGGAAGGGTCTCAGGATTGGATTGGGAAGGAGTTGGATATCCCATCTCATGCTATAGGAAGGGTCACAGGTTGGAATTGGAAGGAGTTGGATATCACATCTCATGCTATCGGAAGGGTCTCAGGATTGGAATGGGAAGGAGGTGGATATCACCTCTCATGCTATAGGGAGGGTCTCAGGTTTGATATTAGAAGCATTGAGATATCATATCTCATGCTATCGGAAGGGTCTCAGGATTGGATTGGGAAGGAGTTGGATATCACATCTCATGTTATAGGAAGGGTCTCAGGATTGGATGGGAAGAGTTGGATATCACATCTCATGCTATAGGAAGGGTCTCAGGTTTGGTAGAAGCATTGAGATACCACATCTCATGCTATAGGAAGGGTCTCAGGATTGGAATGGGAAGGAGTTGGATATCACATCTCATGATAAAGGACGGGTCTCAGGTTTGGAATTGGAAGGAGTTGGATATCACATCTCATGTTATAGGAAGGGTATCAGGATTGGAATGGGAAGGACTTTGATATCACATCTCACGCTATAGGGAGGGTCTCAGGTTTGGTATTAGAAGCATTGAGATATCACATCTCATGCTATCGGAAGGGTCTCAGGATTGGATTGGGAAGGAGTTGGATATCACATCTCATGTTATAGGAAGGTCCTCAAGATTGGAATGGGAAGGACTTGGATATCACATCTCATGTTATAGGAAGGGTCTCAGGTTTGTTATTAGAAGCATTGAGATATCACATCTCATGTGATAGGACAGTCTCAGGTTTGGTATTAGAAGCATTGAGATATCATATCTCATGGTATAGGACGGGTCTCAGGATTGGAATGGGAAGGAGTTGGATATCACACCTCATGCTATAGGAAGGGTCTCAGGATTGGAATGGGAAGGATTTGGATATCACATCTCATGTTATAGGAAGGGTCTCAGGTTTGTTATTAGAAAAATTGAGATATCACATCTCATGGTATAGGACAGTCTCAGGTTTGGTATTAGAAGCATTGAGATATCACATCTCATGGTATATAATGGGTCTCAGGATTGGAATGGGAAGGAGTTGAATATCACATCTCATGCTATACGAAGGGTTTCAGGATTGGAATGGGAATGAGTTTGATATCACATCTCATGCCATAGGAAGGTCTCAGGTATGGTAGAAGCATTAAGATATCACATCTCATGCTATCGGAAGGGTCTCAGGATTGGATTGGGAAGGAGTTGGATATCACATCTCATGTTATAGGAAGGGTCTCAGGATTGGATGGGAAGGAGTTGGATATAACATCTCATGCTATAGGAAGGGTCTCAGGATTGGAATGGGAAGGATTTGGATATCACATCTCATGTTATAGGAAGGGTCTCAGGTTTGTTATTAGAAAAATTGAGATATCACATCTCATGGTATAGGACAGTCTCAGGTTTGGTATTAGAAGCATTGAGATATCACATCTCATGGTATAGGATGGGTCTCAGGATTGGAATGGGAAGGCGTTGAATATCACATCTCATGCTATACGAAGGGTTTCAGGATTGGAATGGAAGTAGTTTGATTTCACATCTCATGCCATAGGAAGGTCTCAGGTATGGTAGAAGCATTAAGATATCACATCTCATGCTATCGGAAGGGTCTCAAAATTGGATTTGGAAGGAGTTGGATATCCCATCTCATGCTATAGGAAGGGTCTCAGGTTGGAATTGGAAGGAGTTGGATATCACATCTCATGCTACAGGGAGCGTCGCAGGTTTGATATTAGAATCATTGAGATATCATATGTTATGCTATCGGAAGGGTCTCAGGATTGGATTGGGAAGGAGTTGGATATCACATCTCATGTTATAGGAAGGGTCTCAGGATTGGATGGGAAGAGTTGATAACACATCTCATGCTATAGGAAGGGTCTCAGGTTTGGTAGAAGCATTGGGATATCACATCTCATGCAATAGGAAGGGTCTCAGGATTGGAATGGGAAGGAGTTGGATATCACATCTCATGATAAAGGAAGGGTCTCAGGTTTGGAAGGGGTAGGATTTGGATATCAACTCTCAAGTTATAGGACGGGTCTGTGGTTTGGTATTAGAAGCATTGAGATACCATATCTCATGCTATCGGAAGGGTCTCAGGATTGGATTGGGAAGGAGTTGGATATCACATCTCATGTTATAGGAACGGCCTCAAGATTGGAATGGGAAGGACTTGGATATCACATCTCATGTTATAGGAAGGGTCTCAGGTTTGTTATTAGAAGCATTGAGATATCACATCTCATGTGATAGGACAGTCTCAGGTTTGGTATTAGAAGCATTGAGATATCATATCTCATGGTATAGGACGGGTCTCAGGATTGGAATGGGAAGGAGTTGGATATCACACCTCATGCTATAGGAAGAGTCTCAGGATTGGAATGGGAAGGATTTGGATATCACATCTCATGTTATAGGAAGGGTCTCAGGATTGGATGGGAAGAGTTGGATATCACATCTCATGCTATAGGAAGGGTCTCAGGTTTGGTAGAAGCATTGAGATACCACATCTCATGCTATAGGAAGGGTCTCAGGATTGGAATGGGAAGGAGTTGGATATCACATCTCATGATAAAGGAAGGGTCTCAGGTTTGGAATTGGAAGGAGTTGGATATCACATCTCATGTTATAGGAAGGGTATCAGGATTGGAATGGGAAGGACTTTGATATCACATCTCACGCTATAGGGAGGGTCTCAGGTTTGGTATTAGAAGCATTGAGATATCACATCTCATGCTATCGGAAGGGTCTCAGGATTGGATTGGGAAGGAGTTGGATATCACATCTCATGTTATAGGAAGGTCCTCAAGATTGGAATGGGAAGGACTTGGATATCACATCTCATGTTATAGGAAGGGTCTCAGGTTTGTTATTAGAAGCATTGAGATATCACATCTCATGTGATAGGACAGTCTCAGGTTTGGTATTAGAAGCATTGAGATATCATATCTCATGGTATAGGACGGGTCTCAGGATTGGAATGGGAAGGAGTTGGATATCACACCTCATGCTATAGGAAGGGTCTCAGGATTGGAATGGGAAGGATTTGGATATCACATCTCATGTTATAGGAAGGGTCTCAGGTTTGTTATTAGAAAAATTGAGATATCACATCTCATGGTATAGGACAGTCTCAGGTTTGGTATTAGAAGCATTGAGATATCACATCTCATGGTATAGGATGGGTCTCAGGATTGGAATGGGAAGGAGTTGAAAATCACATCTCATGCTATACGAAGGGTTTCAGGATTGGAATGGGAAGGAGTTTGATATCACATCTCATGCCATAGGAAGGTCTCAGGTATGGTAGAAGCATTAAGATATCACATCTCATGCTATCGGAAGGGTCTCAGGATTGGATTGGGAAGGAGTTGGATATCCCATCTCATGCTATAGGAAGGGTCACAGGTTGGAATTGGAAGGAGTTGGATATCACATCTCATGCTATCGGAAGGGTCTCAGGATTGGAATGGGAAGGAGGTGGATATCACCTCTCATGCTATAGGGAGGGTCTCAGGTTTGATATTAGAAGCATTGAGATATCATATCTCATGCTATCGGAAGGGTCTCAGGATTGGATTGGGAAGGAGTTTGATATCACATCTCATGTTATAGGAAGGGTCTCAGGATTGGATGGGAAGAGTTGGATATCACATCTCATGCTATAGGACGGGTCTCAGGTTTGGTAGAAGCATTGATATACCACATCTCATGCTATAGGAAGGGTCTCAGGATTGGAAGGGGAAGGATTTGGATATCACATCTCAAGTTGTAGGACGGGTCTGTGCTTTGGTATTAGAAGCATTGAGATATCACATCTCATGCTATCGGAAGGGTCTCAGGATTGGATTGGGAAGGAGTTGGATATCACATCTCATGTTATAGGAAGGGTCTCAGGATTGGATGGGAAGAGTTGGATATCACATCTCATGTTATAGGAAGGGTATCAGGATTGGAATGGAAGGACTTTGATATCACATCTCACGCTATAGGGAGGGTCTCAGGTTCGGTATTAGAAGCATTGAGATATCACATCTCATGCTATCAGAAGGGTCTCAGGATAGGAATGGGAAGGAGTTGGATATCACATCTCATGCTATAGGAAGGGTCTCAAGTTTTGTATTACAAGCATTGAGATATCATATCTCATGCTATAGGAAGGGTCTCAGGATTGGAATGGGAAGGAGTTGGATATCATATCTCATGATATAGGAAGGGTCTCAGGTTTGGAATGGGAAGGAGTTGGAGATCACATCTCATGCTAATGGGAGGGTCTCAGGTTTGATATTAGAAGCATTGAGATATCACATCTCATGCTATCGGAAGGGTCTCATCATTGGATTGGGAAGGAGTTGGATATCACATCTCATGTTATAGGAAGGATCTCAGGTTTGGTATTAATAGCATTGAGATATCACATCTCATGCTATAGGAAGTGTCTCAGGATTGGAATGGGAAGGAGTTGGATATCACATATCATGCTAAAGGAAGGGTCTCAGGTTTGGTAGAAGCATTAGGATATCACATCTCATGCTATAGGAAGGGTCTCAGGATTGGAATGGGAAGGAGTTGGATATCACATCTCATGCTAAAGGAAGGGTCTCAGGTTTGGAAGGGGAAGGATTTGGATATCACATCTCAATTCATAAGATGGGTCTGTGGTTTGGTATTAGAAGAATTGAGATATCATATCTCATGCTATCGCAAGGGTCTCAGGATTGGAATGGGAAGGAGATGGATATCACATCTCATGTTATAGGAAGGGTCTCAGGATTGGAATGGGAAGGATTTGGATATCACTTCTCATGTTATAGGAAGGGTCTCAGGTTTGTTATTAGAAGCATTGAGATATCATATCTCATGCTATCGGAAGGGTCTCAGGATTGGAATGGGAAGGAGTTGGATATCATATCTCATGCTATAAGAAGGGTCACAGGTTGGAATTGGAAGGAGTTGGATATCACATCTCATGCTATCAGAAGGGTCTCAGGATTGGAATGGGAAGGAGTTGGATATCACATCTCATGCTATAGGGAGGGTCTCAGGTTTGATATTAGAAGCATTGAGATATCACATCTCATGCTATCGGAAGGGTCTCAGGATTGGATTGGGAAGGAGTTGGATATCACATCTCATGTTATAGGAAGGGTCTCAGGATTGGATGGGAAGGAG
Source organism: Ambystoma mexicanum (assembly GCF_040938575.1). Classification (NCBI taxonomy): domain Eukaryota; kingdom Metazoa; phylum Chordata; class Amphibia; order Caudata; family Ambystomatidae; genus Ambystoma; species Ambystoma mexicanum. The sequence continues at coordinate 349,496,025 of NC_090936.1, forward strand.
TTGGATATAACATCTCATGCTATAGGAAGGGTCTCAGGATTGGAATGGAAGTAGTTTGATTTCACATCTCATGCCATAGGATAGTCTCAGGTATGGTAGAAGCATTAAGATATCACATCTCATGCTATCGGAAGGGTCTCAAAATTGGATTTGGAAGGAGTTGGATATCCCATCTCATGCTATAGGAAGGGTCACAGGTTGGAATTGGAAGGAGTTGGATATCACATCTCATGCTATCGGAAGGGTCTCAGGATTGGAATGGGAAGGAGTTGGATATCACATCTCATGCTACAGGGAGCGTTGCAGGTTTGATATTAGAAGCATTGAGATATCATATTTTATGCTATCGGAAGGGTCTCAGGATTGGATTGGAAGGAGTTGGATATCAAATCTCATGTTATAGGAAGGGTCTCAGGATTGGATGGGAAGAGTTGGATATCACATCTCATGCTATAGGAAGGGTCTCAGGTTTGGTAGAAGCATTGGGATATCACATCTCATGCAATAGGAAGGGTCTCAGGATTGGAATGGGAAGGAGTTGGATATCACATCTCATGATAAAGGAAGGGTCTCAGGTTTGGAAGGGGTAGGATTTGCATATCACATCTCAAGTTAAAGGACGGGTCTGTGGTTTGGTATTAGAAGCATTGAGATACCATATCTCATGCTATCGGAAGGGTCTCAGGATTGGATTGGGAAGGAGTTGGATATCACATCTCATGTTATAGGAACGGCCTCAAGATTGGAATGGGAAGGACTTGGATATCACATCTCATGTTATAGGAAGGGTCTCAGGTTTGTTATTAGAAGCATTGAGATATCACATCTCATGTGATAGGACAGTCTCAGGTTTGGTATTAGAAGCATTGAGATATCATATCTCATGGTATAGGACGGGTCTCAGGATTGGAATGGGAAGGAGTTGGATATCACACCTCATGCTATAGGAAGAGTCTCAGGATTGGAATGGGAAGGATTTGGATATCACATCTCATGTTATAGGAAGGGTCTCAGGTTTGTTATTAGAAGCATTGAGATATCACATCTCATGTTATAGGACAGTCTCAGGTTTGGTATTAGAAGCATTGAGATATCACATCTCATGGTATAGGATGGGTCTCAGGATTGTAATGGGAAGGAGTTGAATATCACATCTCATGCTATAGGAAGGGTCTCAGGATTGGAATGGGAAGGAGTTTGATATCACATCTCATGCCATAGGAAGGTCTCAGGTATGGTAGAAGCATTAAGATATCACATCTCATGCTATCGGAAGGGTCTCAGGATTGGATTGGGAAGGAGTTGGATATCCCATCTCATGCTATAGGAAGGGTCTCAGGTTTGGTAGAAGCATTGATATACCACATCTCATGCTATAGGAAGGGTCTCGGGATTGGAAGGGGAAGGATTTGGATATCACATCTCAAGTTATAGGACGGGTCTGTGCTTTGGTATTAGAAGCATTGAGATATCACATCTCATGCTATCGGAAGGGTCTCAGGATTGGATTGGGAAGGAGTTGGATATCACATCTCATGTTATAGGAAGGGTCTCAGGATTGGATGGGAAGAGTTGGATATCACATCTCATGTTATAGGAAGGGTATCAGGATTGGAATGGAAGGACTTTGATATCACATCTCACGCTATAGGGAGGGTCTCAGGTTCGGTATTAGAAGCATTGAGATATCACATCTCATGCTATCAGAAGGGTCTCAGGATAGGAATGGGAAGGAGTTGGATATCACATCTCATGCTATAGGAAGGGTCTCAAGTTTTGTATTACAAGCATTGAGATATCATATCTCATGCTATAGGAAGGGTCTCAGGATTGGAATGGGAAGGAGTTGGATATCATATCTCATGATATAGGAAGGGTCTCAGGTTTGGAATGGGAAGGAGTTGGAGATCACATCTCATGCTAATGGGAGGGTCTCAGGTTTGATATTAGAAGCATTGAGATATCACATCTCATGCTATCGGAAGGGTCTCATCATTGGATTGGGAAGGAGTTGGATATCACATCTCATGTTATAGGAAGGATCTCAGGTTTGGTATTAATAGCATTGAGATATCACATCTCATGCTATAGGAAGTGTCTCAGGATTGGAATGGGAAGGAGTTGGATATCACATATCATGCTAAAGGAAGGGTCTCAGGTTTGGTAGAAGCATTAGGATATCACATCTCATGCTATAGGAAGGGTCTCAGGATTGGAATGGGAAGGAGTTGGATATCACATCTCATGCTAAAGGAAGGGTCTCAGGTTTGGAAGGGGAAGGATTTGGATATCACATCTCAATTCATAAGACGGGTCTGTGGTTTGGTATTAGAAGAATTGAGATATCATATCTCATGCTATCGCAAGGGTCTCAGGATTGGAATGGGAAGGAGATGGATATCACATCTCATGTTATAGGAAGGGTCTCAGGATTGGAATGGGAAGGATTTGGATATCACTTCTCATGTTATAGGAAGGGTCTCAGGTTTGTTATTAGAAGCATTGAGATATCATATCTCATGCTATCGGAAGGGTCTCAGGATTGGAATGGGAAGGAGTTGGATATCATATCTCATGCTATAAGAAGGGTCACAGGTTGGAATTGGAAGGAGTTGGATATCACATCTCATGCTATCAGAAGGGTCTCAGGATTGGAATGGGAAGGAGTTGGATATCACATCTCATGCTATAGGGAGGGTCTCAGGTTTGATATTAGAAGCATTGAGATATCACATCTCATGCTATCGGAAGGGTCTCAGGATTGGATTGGGAAGGAGTTGGATATCACATCTCATGTTATAGGAAGGGTCTCAGGATTGGATGGGAAGGAGTTGGATATAACATCTCATGCTATAGGAAGGGTCTCAGGATTGGAATGGAAGTAGTTTGATTTCACATCTCATGCCATAGGATGGTCTCAGGTATGGTAGAAACATTAAGATATCACATCTCATGCTATCGGAAGGGTCTCAAAATTGGATTTGGAAGGAGTTGGATATCCCATCTCATGCTATAGGAAGGGTCACAGGTTGGAATTGGAAGGAGTTGGATATCACATCTCATGCTATCGGAAGGGTCTCAGGATTGGAATGGGAAGGAGTTGGATATCACATCTCATGCTACAGGGAGCGTCGCAAGTTTGATATTAGAAGCATTGAGATATCATATTTTATGCTATCGGAAGGGTCTCAGGATTGGATTGGGAAGGAGTTGGATATCACATCTCATGTTATAGGAAGGGTCTCAGGATTGGATGGGAAGAGTTGGATATCACATCTCATGCTATAGGAAGGGTCTCAGGTTTGGTAGAAGCATTGGGATATCACATCTCATGCAATAGGAAGGGTCTAAGGATTGGAATGGGAAGGAGTTGGATATCACATCTCATGATAAAGGAAGGGTCTCAGGTTTGGAAGGGGTAGGATTTGGATATCACATCTCAAGTTAAAGGACGGGTCTGTGGTTTGGTATTAGAAGCATTGAGATACCATATCTCATGCTATCGGAAGGGTCTCAGGATTGGATTGGGAAGGAGTTGGATATCACATCTCATGTTATAGGAACGGCCTCAAGATTGGAATGGGAAGGACTTGGATATCACATCTCATGTTATAGGAAGGGTCTCAGGTTTGTTATTAGAAGCATTGAGATATCACATCTCATGTGATAGGACAGTCTCAGGTTTGGTATTAGAAGCATTGAGATATCATATCTCATGGTATAGGACGGGTCTCAGGATTGGAATGGGAAGGAGTTGGATATCACACCTCATGCTATAGGAAGAGTCTCAGGATTGGAATGGGAAGGATATGGATATCACATCTCATGTTATAGGAAGGGTCTCAGGTTTGTTATTAGAAGCATTGAGATATCACATCTCATGTTATAGGACAGTCTCAGGTTTGGTATTAGAAGCATTGAGATATCACATCTCATGGTATAGGATGGGTCTCAGGATTGTAATGGGAAGGAGTTGAATATCACATCTCATGCTATAGGAAGGGTCTCAGGATTGGAATGGGAAGGAGTTTGATATCACATCTCATGCCATAGGAAGGTCTCAGGTATGGTAGAGGCATTAAGATATCACATCTCATGCTATCGGAAGGGTCTCAGGATTGGATTGGGAAGGAGTTGGATATCCCATCTCATGCTATAGGAAGGGTCACAGGTTGGAATTGGAAGGAGTTGGATATCACATCTCATGCTATCGGAAGGGTCTCAGGATTGGAATGGGAAGGAGGTGGATATCACCTCTCATGCTATAGGGAGGGTCTCAGGTTTGATATTAGAAGCATTGAGATATCATATCTCATGCTATCGGAAGGGTCTCAGGATTGGATTGGGAAGGAGTTGGATATCACATCTCATGTTATAGGAAGGGTCTCAGGATTGGATGGGAAGAGTTGGATATCACATCTCATGCTATAGGAAGGGTCTCAGGTTTGGTGGAAGCATTGAGATACCACATCTCATGCTATAGGAAGGGTCTCAGGATTGGAATGGGAAGGAGTTGGATATCACATCTCATGATAAAGGAAGGGTCTCAGGTTTGGAATTGGAAGGAGTTGGATATCACATCTCATGTTATAGGAAGGGTATCAGGATTGGAATGGGAAGGACTTTGATATCACATCTCACGCTATAGGGAGGGTCTCAGGTTTGGTATTAGAAGCATTGAGATATCACATCTCATGCTATCGGAAGGGTCTCAGGATTGGATTGGGAAGGAGTTGGATATCACATCTCATGTTATAGGAAGGGTCTCAGGATTGGATGGGAAGAGTTGGATATCACATCTCATGTTATAGGAAGGGTATCAGGATTGGAATGGAAGGACTTTGATATCGCATCTCACGCTATAGGGAGGGTCTCAGGTTCGGTATTAGAAGCATTGAGATATCACATCTCATGCTATCAGAAGGGTCTCAGGATAGGAATGGGAAGGAGTTGGATATCACATCTCATGCTATAGGAAGGGTCTCAAGTTTTGTATTACAAGCATTGAGATATCATATCTCATGCTATAGGAAGGGTCTCAGGATTGGAATGGGAAGGAGTTGGATATCATATCTCATGATATAGGAAGGGTCTCAGGTTTGGAATGGGAAGGAATTGGATATCACATCTCATGCTAATGGGAGGGTCTCAGGTTTGATATTAGAAGCATTGAGATATCACATCTCATGCTATCGGAAGGGTCTCATCATTGGATTGGGAAGGAGTTGGATATCACATCTCATGTTATAGGAAGGATCTCAGGTTTGGTATTAATAGCATTGAGATATCACATCTCATGCTATAGGAAGTGTCTCAGGATTGGAATGGGAAGGAGTTGGATATCACATATCATGCTAAAGGAAGGGTCTCAGGTTTGGTAGAAGCATTAGGATATCACATCTCATGCTATAGGAAGGGTCTCAGGATTGGAATGGGAAGGAGTTGGATATCACATCTCATGCTAAAGGAAGGGTCTCAGGTTTGGAAGGGGAAGGATTTGGATATCACATCTCAATTTATAAGACGGGTCTGTGGTTTGGTATTAGAAGCATTGAGATATCATATCTCATGCTATCGCAAGGGTCTCAGGATTGGATTGGGAAGGAGATGGATATCACATCTCATGTTATAGGAAGGGTCTCAGGATTGGAATGGGAAGGATTTTTATATCACTTCTCATCTTATAGGAAGGGTCTCAGGTTTGTTATTAAAAGCATTGAGAGATCATATCTCATGCTATCGGAAGGGTCTCAGGATTGGAATGGGAAGGAGTTGGAAATCATATCTCATGCTATAGGAAGGGTCACAGGTTGGAATTGGAAGGAGTTGGATATCACATCTCATGCTATCAGAAGGGTCTCAGGATTGGAATGGGAAGGAGTTGGATATCACATCTCATGCTATAGGGAGGGTCTCAGGTTTGATATTAGAAGCATTGAGATATCATATCTCATGCTATTTGAAGGGTCTCAGGATTGGATTGGGAAGGAGTTGGATATCACATCTCATGTTATAGGAAGGGTCTCAGGATTGGATGGGAAGAGTTTGATATCACATCTCATGCTATAGGAAGGGTCTCAGGTTTGGTAGAACCATTGGGATGTCACATCTCATGCTATAGGAAGGGTCTCAGGATTGGAATGGGAAGGAGTTGGATATCACATCTCATGATAAAGGAAGGGTCTCAGGTTTGGAAGGGGAAGGATTTGGATATCACAACTCAAGTTATAGGACAGTTCTGTGGTTTTGGTATTAGAAGCATTGAGATATCATATCTCATGCTATCGGAAGGGTCTCAGGATTGGATTGGGAAGGAGTTGGATATCACATCTCATGTTATAGGAAGGGTCTCAAGGTTGGAATTAGAAGGACTTGGATATCACATCTCATGTTATAGGAAGGGTCTCAGGTTTGTTATTAGAAGCATTGAGATATCACATCTCATGTTATAGGACAGTCTCAGGTTTGGAATTAGAAGCATTGAGATATAACATCTCATAGTATAGGACGGGTCTCAGGATTGGAATGGGAAGGAGTTGGATATCACATCTCATGCTATAGGAAGGGTCTCAGGATTGGAATGGGAAGGAGTTTGATATCACATCTCATGCCATGGGAAGGTCTCAGGTTTGCTAGAAGCATTAAGATATCACACAACATGCTATCGGAAGGGTCTCAGGATTGGATTGGAAAGGAGTTGGATATCGCATCTCATGCTATAGGAAGGGTCACAGGTTGGAATTGGAAGGAGTTGGATATCACATCTCATGTTATAGGAAGGGTATCAGGATTGGAATGGGAAGGACTTTGATATCACATCTCACGCTATAGGGAGGGTCTCAGGTTTGGTATTAGAAGCATTGAGATATCACATCTCATGCTATCGGAAGGGTCTCAGGATTGGATTGGGAAGGAGTTGGATATCACATCTCATGTTATAGGAAGGGTCTCAGGATTGGATGGGAAGAGTTGGATATCACATCTCATGTTATCGGAAGGGTATCAGGATTGGAATGGGAAGGACTTTGACATCACAACTCACGCTATAGGGAGGGTCTCAGGTTTGGTATTAGAAGCATTGAGATATCACATCTCATGCTATCGGAAGTGTCTCAGGATTGGATTGGGAAGGAGTTGGATATCACATCTCATGTTATAGGAAGAGTCTCAGGTTTGTTATTGGAACCATTGAGATATCACATCTCATGTTATAGGACAGTCTCAGGTTTGGTATTAGAAGCATTGAGATATAACATCTCATCGTATAGGACGGGTCTCAGGATTGGATGGGAAGATTTGGATAGCACATCTCATGCTAAAGGAAGGGTCTCAGGATTGGAATGGGAAAGAGTTAGATATCACATCTCATGCTAAAGGAAGGGTTTCAGGTTTGGAAGGGGAAGGATTTGGATATCACATCTCAAGTTATAGTACGGGTCTGTGGTTTGGTATTAGAAGCATTGAGATATCATATCTCATGCTATCAGAAGGGTCTCAGGATTGGATTGGGAAGGAGTTGGATATCACATCTCATGTTATAGGAAGGGTCTCAAGATTTTAATGGGAAGGACTTGGATATCACATCTCATGTTATAGGAAGGGTCTCAGGTTTGTTATTAGAAGCATTGAGATATCACATCTCATGCTATCAGAAGGGTCTCAGGATAGGAATGGGAAGGAGTTGGATATCACATCTCATGCTATAGGAAGGGTCTCAAGTTTTGTATTACAAGCATTGAGATATCATATCTCATGCTATAGGAAGGGTCTCAGGATTGGAATGGGAAGGAGTTGGATATCATATCTCATGATATAGGAAGGGTCTCAGGTTTGGAATGGGAAGGAGTTGGAGATCACATCTCATGCTAATGGGAGGGTCTCAGGTTTGATATTAGAAGCATTGAGATATCACATCTCATGCTATCGGAAGGGTCTCATGATTGGATTGGGAAGGAGTTGGATATCACATCTCATGTTATAGGAAGGATCTCAGGTTTGGTATTAATAGCATTGAGATATCACATCTCATGCTATAGGAAGTGTCTCAGGATTGGAATGGGAAGGAGTTGGATATCACATATCATGCTAAAGGAAGGGTCTCAGGTTTGGTAGAAGCATTAGGATATCACATCTCATGCTATAGGAAGGGTCTCAGGATTGGAATGGGAAGGAGTTGGATATCACATCTCATGCTAAAGGAAGGGTCTCAGGTTTGGAAGGGGAAGGATTTGGATATCACATCTCAATTCATAAGACGGGTCTGTGGTTTGGTATTAGAAGAATTGAGATATCATATCTCATGCTATCGCAAGGGTCTCAGGATTGGAATGGGAAGGAGATGGATATCACATCTCATGTTATAGGAAGGGTCTCAGGATTGGAATGGGAAGGATTTGGATATCACTTCTCATGTTATAGGAAGGGTCTCAGGTTTGTTATTAGAAGCATTGAGATATCATATCTCATGCTATCGGAAGGGTCTCAGGATTGGAATGGGAAGGAGTTGGATATCATATCTCATGCTATAAGAAGGGTCACAGGTTGGAATTGGAAGGAGTTGGATATCACATCTCATGCTATCAGAAGGGTCTCAGGATTGGAATGGGAAGGAGTTGGATATCACATCTCATGCTATAGGGAGGGTCTCAGGTTTGATATTAGAAGCATTGAGATATCACATCTCATGCTATCGGAAGGGTCTCAGGATTGGATTGGGAAGGAGTTGGATATCACATCTCATGTTATAGGAAGGGTCTCAGGATTGGATGGGAAGGAGTTGGATATAACATCTCATGCTATAGGAAGGGTCTCAGGATTGGAATGGAAGTAGTTTGATTTCACATCTCATGCCATAGGATAGTCTCAGGTATGGTAGAAGCATTAAGATATCACATCTCATGCTATCGGAAGGGTCTCAAAATTGGATTTGGAAGGAGTTGGATATCCCATCTCATGCTATAGGAAGGGTCACAGGTTGGAATTGGAAGGAGTTGGATATCACATCTCATGCTATCGGAAGGGTCTCAGGATTGGAATGGGAAGGAGTTGGATATCACATCTCATGCTACAGGGAGCGTCGCAGGTTTGATATTAGAAGCATTGAGATATCATATTTTATGCTATCGGAAGGGTCTCAGGATTGGATTGGAAGGAGTTGGATATCACATCTCATGTTATAGGAAGGGTCTCAGGATTGGATGGGAAGAGTTGGATATCACATCTCATGCTATAGGAAGGGTCTCAGGTTTGGTAGAAGCATTGGGATATCACATCTCATGCAATAGGAAGGGTCTCAGGATTGGAATGGGAAGGAGTTGGATATCACATCTCATGATAAAGGAAGGGTCTCAGGTTTGGAAGGGGTAGGATTTGCATATCACATCTCAAGTTAAAGGACGGGTCTGTGGTTTGGTATTAGAAGCATTGAGATACCATATCTCATGCTATCGGAAGGGTCTCAGGATTGGATTGGGAAGGAGTTGGATATCACATCTCATGTTATAGGAACGGCCTCAAGATTGGAATGGGAAGGACTTGGATATCACATCTCATGTTATAGGAAGGGTCTCAGGTTTGTTATTAGAAGCATTGAGATATCACATCTCATGTGATAGGACAGTCTCAGGTTTGGTATTAGAAGCATTGAGATATCATATCTCATGGTATAGGACGGGTCTCAGGATTGGAATGGGAAGGAGTTGGATATCACACCTCATGCTATAGGAAGAGTCTCAGGATTGGAATGGGAAGGATTTGGATATCACATCTCATGTTATAGGAAGGGTCTCAGGTTTGTTATTAGAAGCATTGAGATATCACATCTCATGTTATAGGACAGTCTCAGGTTTGGTATTAGAAGCATTGAGATATCACATCTCATGGTATAGGATGGGTCTCAGGATTGTAATGGGAAGGAGTTGAATATCACATCTCATGCTATAGGAAGGGTCTCAGGATTGGAATGGGAAGGAGTTTGATATCACATCTCATGCCATAGGAAGGTCTCAGGTATGGTAGAAGCATTAAGATATCACATCTCATGCTATCGGAAGGGTCTCAGGATTGGATTGGGAAGGAGTTGGATATCCCATCTCATGCTATAGGAAGGGTCACAGGTTGGAATTGGAAGGAGTTGGATATCACATCTCATGCTATCGGAAGGGTCTCAGGATTGGAATGGGAAGGAGGTGGATATCACCTCTCATGCTATAGGGAGGGTCTCAGGTTTGATATTAGAAGCATTGAGATATCATATCTCATGCTATCGGAAGGGTCTCAGGATTGGATTGGGAAGGAGTTGGATATCACATCTCATGTTATAGGAAGGGTCTCAGGATTGGATGGGAAGAGTTGGATATCACATCTCATGCTATAGGAAGGGTCTCAGGTTTGGTGGAAGCATTGAGATACCACATCTCATGCTATAGGAAGGGTCTCAGGATTGGAATGGGAAGGAGTTGGATATCACATCTCATGATAAAGGAAGGGTCTCAGGTTTGGAATTGGAAGGAGTTGGATATCACATCTCATGTTATAGGAAGGGTATCAGGATTGGAATGGGAAGGACTTTGATATCACATCTCACGCTATAGGGAGGGTCTCAGGTTTGGTATTAGAAGCATTGAGATATCACATCTCATGCTATCGGAAGGGTCTCAGGATTGGATTGGGAAGGAGTTGGATATCACATCTCATGTTATAGGAAGGGTCTCAGGATTGGATGGGAAGAGTTGGATATCACATCTCATGTTATAGGAAGGGTATCAGGATTGGAATGGAAGGACTTTGATATCGCATCTCACGCTATAGGGAGGGTCTCAGGTTCGGTATTAGAAGCATTGAGATATCACATCTCATGCTATCAGAAGGGTCTCAGGATAGGAATGGGAAGGAGTTGGATATCACATCTCATGCTATAGGAAGGGTCTCAAGTTTTGTATTACAAGCATTGAGATATCATATCTCATGCTATAGGAAGGGTCTCAGGATTGGAATGGGAAGGAGTTGGATATCATATCTCATGATATAGGAAGGGTCTCAGGTTTGGAATGGGAAGGAGTTGGATATCACATCTCATGCTAATGGGAGGGTCTCAGGTTTGATATTAGAAGCATTGAGATATCACATCTCATGCTATCGGAAGGGTCTCATCATTGGATTGGGAAGGAGTTGGATATCACATCTCATGTTATAGGAAGGATCTCAGGTTTGGTATTAATAGCATTGAGATATCACATCTCATGCTATAGGAAGTGTCTCAGGATTGGAATGGGAAGGAGTTGGATATCACATATCATGCTAAAGGAAGGGTCTCAGGTTTGGTAGAAGCATTAGGATATCACATCTCATGCTATAGGAAGGGTCTCAGGATTGGAATGGGAAGGAGTTGGATATCACATCTCATGCTAAAGGAAGGGTCTCAGGTTTGGAAGGGGAAGGATTTGGATATCACATCTCAATTTATAAGACGGGTCTGTGGTTTGGTATTAGAAGCATTGAGATATCATGTCTCATGCTATCGCAAGGGTCTCAGGATTGGATTGGGAAGGAGATGGATATCACATCTCATGTTATAGGAAGGGTCTCAGGATTGGAATGGGAAGGATTTTTATATCACTTCTCATGTTATAGGAAGGGTCTCAGGTTTGTTATTAAAAGCATTGAGAGATCATATCTCATGCTATCGGAAGGGTCTCAGGATTGGAATGGGAAGGAGTTGGATATCATATCTCATGCTATAGGAAGGGTCACAGGTTGGAATTGGAAGGAGTTGGATATCACATCTCATGCTATCAGAAGGGTCTCAGGATTGGAATGGCAATGAGTTGGATATCACATCTCATGCTATAGGGAGGGTCTCAGGTTTGATATTAGAAGCATTGAGATATCATATCTCATGCTATTTGAAGGGTCTCAGGATTGGATTGGGAAGGAGTTGGATATCACATCTCATGTTATAGGACGGGTCTCAGGATTGGATGGGAAGAGTTTGATATCACATCTCATGCTATAGGAAGGGTCTCAGGTTTGGTAGAACCATTGGGATGTCACATCTCATGCTATAGGAAGGGTCTCAGGATTGGAATGGGAAGGAGTTGGATATCACATCTCATGATAAAGGAAGGGTCTCAGGTTTGGAAGGGGAAGGATTTGGATATCACAACTCAAGTTATAGGACAGTTCTGTGGTTTTGGTATTAGAAGCATTGAGATATCATATCTCATGCTATCGGAAGGGTCTCAGGATTGGATTGGGAAGGAGTTGGATATCACATCTCATGTTATAGGAAGGGTCTCAAGGTTGGAATTAGAAGGACTTGGATATCACATCTCATGTTATAGGAAGGGTCTCAGGTTTGTTATTAGAAGCATTGAGATATCACATCTCATGTTATAGGACAGTCTCAGGTTTGGAATTAGAAGCATTGAGATATAACATCTCATAGTATAGGACGGGTCTCAGGATTGGAATGGGAAGGAGTTGGATATCACATCTCATGCCATGGGAAGGTCTCAGGTTTGCTAGAAGCATTAAGATATCACACAACATGCTATCGGAAGGGTCTCAGGATTGGATTGGAAAGGAGTTGGATATCGCATCTCATGCTATAGGAAGGGTCACAGGTTGGAATTGGAAGGAGTTGGATATCACATCTCATGTTATAGGAAGGGTATCAGGATTGGAATGGGAAGGACTTTGATATCACATCTCACGCTATAGGGAGGGTCTCAGGTTTGGTATTAGAAGCATTGAGATATCACATCTCATGCTATCGGAAGGGTCTCAGGATTGGATTGGGAAGGAGTTGGATATCACATCTCATGTTATAGGAAGGGTCTCAGGATTGGATGGGAAGAGTTGGATATCACATCTCATGTTATCGGAAGGGTATCAGGATTGGAATGGGAAGGACTTTGACATCACAACTCACGCTATAGGGAGGGTCTCAGGTTTGGTATTAGAAGCATTGAGATATCACATCTCATGCTATCGGAAGTGTCTCAGGATTGGATTGGGAAGGAGTTGGATATCACATCTCATGTTATAGGACAGTCTCAGGTTTGGTATTAGAAGCATTGAGATATAACATCTCATCGTATAGGACGGGTCTCAGGATTGGATGGGAAGATTTGGATAGCACATCTCATGCTAAAGGAAGGGTCTCAGGATTGGAATGGGAAAGAGTTGGATATCACATCTCATGCTAAAGGAAGGGTCTCAGGTTTGGAAGGGGAAGGATTTGGATATCACATCTCAAGTTATAGTACGGGTCTGTGGTTTGGTATTAGAAGCATTGAGATATCATATCTCATGCTATCAGAAGGGTCTCAGGATTGGATTGGGAAGGAGTTGGATATCACATCTCATGTTATAGGAAGGGTCTCAAGATTGGAATGGGAAGGACTTGGATATCACATCTCATGTTATAGGAAGGGTCTCAGGTTTGTTATTAGAAGCATTGAGATATCACATCTCATGTTATAGGACAGTCTCAGGTTTGTTATTAGAAGCATTGAGATATCACATCTCATGTTATAGGACAGTCTCAGGTTTGGTATTAGAAGCATAGAGATATAACATCTCATAGTATAGGACGGGTCTCAGGATTGGAATGGGAAGGAGTTGGATATCACATCTCATGCTATAGGAAGGGTCTCCGGATTGTAATGGGAAGGAGTTTGATATCACATCGCATGCCATGGGAAGGTCTCAGGTTTGCTAGAAGCATTAAGATATCACAACTCATGCTATCGGAAGGGTCTCAGGATTGGATTAGGAAGGAGTTGGATATCGCATCTCATGCTATAGGAAGGGTCACAGGTTGGAATTGGAAGGAGTTGGATATCACATCTCATGTTATAGGAAGGGTATCAGGATTGGAATGGGAAGGACTTTGATATCACATCTCACGCTATAGGGAGGGTCTCAGGTTTGGTATTAGAAGCATTGAGATATCACATCTCATGCTATCAGAAGGGTGTCAGGATTGGATTGGGAAGGAGTTGGATATAACATCTCATGTTATAGGAAGGGTCTCAGGATTGGATGGGAAGAGTTGGATATTACATCTCATGTTATAGGAAGGGTATCAGGATTGGAATGGGAAGGACTTTGATATCACATCTCACGCTATAGGGAGGGTCTCAGGTTTGGTTTTAGAAGCGTTGAGATATCACATCTCATGCTATCGGAAGGGTCTCAGGATTGGATTGGGAAGGAGTTGTATATCACATCTCATGTTATAGGAAGGGTCTCAGGATTGGATGGGAAGAGTTGGATATCACATCTCATGCTATAGGAAGGGTCTCAGGTTTGGTAGAAGCATTGGGATATCACATCTCATGCTATAGAAAGGGTCTCAGGATTAGATTGGGAAGGAGTTGGATATCACATCTCATGTTATAGGAAGGGTATCAGGATTGGAATGGGAAGGACTTGGATATCACATCTCACGCTATAGGGAGGGTCTCAGGTTTGGTATTAGAAGCATTGAGATATCACATCTCATGCTATTGGAAGGGTCTCAGGATTGGATTGGGAAGGAGTTGGATATCACATCTCATGTTATAGAAAGGGTCTCAGGATTGGATGGGAAGAGTTGGATATCACATCTCATGCTATAGGAAGGGTCTTAGGTTTGGTAGAAGCATTGGGATATCACATCTCATGCTATAGGAAGGGTCTCAGGATTGGATTGGGAAGGAGTTGGATATCACATCTCATGTTATAGGAAGGGTCTCAGGATTGGATGGGAAGAGTTGGATATCACATCTCATGCTATAGGAAGGGTCTCAGGTTTGTTATTAGAAGCATTGAGATATCATATCTCATGCTATCGGAAGGGTCTCAGGATTGGATTGGGAAGGAGTTGGATATCACATCTCATATTATAGAAAGGGTCTCAGGATTGGAATGGGAAGGAGTTGGATATCATATCTCATGCTATAGGAAGGGTCACAGGTTGGAATTGGAAGGAGTTGGATATCACATCTCATGCTATCAGAAGGGTCTCAGGATTGGAATGGGAAGGAGTTGGATATCACATCTCATGCTATAGGGAGGGTCTCAGGTTTGATATTAGAAGCATTGAGATATCATATCTCATGCTATCGGAAGGGTCTCAGGATTGGATTGGGAAGGAGTTGGATATAACATCTCATGTTATAGGAAGGGTCTCAGGATTGGTAGAACCATTGGGATATCACATCTCATGCTATAGGAAGGGTCTCAGGATTGGAATGGGAAGGAGTTGGATATCACATCTCATGATAAAGGAAGGGTCTCAGGTTTGGAAGGGGAAGGATTTGGATATCACAACTCAAGTTATAGGACAGTTCTGTGGTTTTGGTATTAGAAGCATTGAGATATCATATCTCATGCTATCGGAAGGGTCTCAGGATTGGATTGGGAAGGAGTTGGATATCACATCTCATGTTATAGGAAGGGTCTCAAGGTTGGAATTAGAAGGACTTGGATATCACATCTCATGTTATAGGAAGGGTCTCAGGTTTGTTATTAGAAGCATTGAGATATCACATCTCATGTTATAGGACAGTCTCAGGTTTGGTATTAGAAGCATTGAGATATAACATCTCATAGTATATGACGGGTCTCAAGATTGGAATGGGAAGGAGTTGGATATCACATCTCATGCTATAGGAAGGGTCTCAGGTTTGGTAGAAGCATTGGGATATCACATCTCATGCTATAAGAAGGGTCTCAGGATTAGATTGGGAAGGAGTTGGATATCACATCTCATATCATAGGAAGGGTATCAGGATTGGAATGGGAAGGACTTGGATATCACATCTCACGCTATAGGGAGGGTCTCAGGTTTGGTATTAGAAGCATTGATATATCACATCTCATGCTATCGGAAGGGTCTCATGATTGGATTGGGAAGGAGTTGGATATCACATCTCATGTTATAGGAAGGGTCTCAGGATTGGATGGGAAGAGTTGGATATCACATCTCATGCTATAGGAAGGGTCTCAGGTTTGGTAGAAGCATTGGGATATCACATCTCATGCTATCGGAAGGGTCTCAGGATTGGATTGGGAAGGAGTTGGATATCACATCTCATGTTATAGAAAGGGTCTCAGGATTGGATGGGAAGAGTTGGATATCACATCTCATGCTATAGGAAGGGTCTCAGGTTTGGTAGAAGCATTGGGATATCACATCTCATGCTATATGAAGGGTCTCAGGATTGGATTGGGAAGGAGTTGGATATCACATCTCATGTTATAGGAAGGGTCTCAAGATTGGAATGGGAAGGACTTGGATATCACATCTCATGTTATAGGAAGGGTCTCAGGTTTGTTATTAGAAGCATTGAGATATCACATCTCATGTTATAGGACAGTCTCAGGTTTGGTATTAGAAGCATTGAGATATAACATCTCATAGTATAGGACGGGTCTCAGGATTGGAATGGGAAGGAGTTGGATATCACATCTCATGCTATAGGAAGGGTCTCAGGTTTGGTAGAAGCATTGAGATATCACATCTCATGCTATCGGAAGGGTCTCAGGATTGGATTGGGAAGGAGTTGGATATCACATCTCATGTTATAGGAAGGATCTCAGGTTTGGTATTAATAGCATTGAGATATCACATCTCATGCTATAGGAAGGGTCTCAGGATTGGAATGGGAAGGAGTTGGATATCACATCTCATGTTATAGGAAGGATCTCAGGTTTGGTATTAATAGCATTGAGATATCACATCTCATGCTATAGGAAGGGTCTCAGGTTTGGTAGAAGCAATAGGATATCACATCTCATGCTATAGGAAGGGTCTCAGGATTGGAATGGGAAGGAGTTGGATATCACATCTCATGCTAAAGGAAGGGTCTCAGGTTTGGAAGGGGAAGGATTTGGATATCACATCTCAATTTATAGGACGGGTCTGTGGTTTGGTATTAGAAGCATTGAGATATCATATCTCATGCTATCGGAAGGGTCTCAGGATTGGATTGGGAAGGAGTTGGATATCACATCTCATGTTACAGGAAGGGTCTCAGGATTGGAATGGGAAGGAGTTGGATATCATATCTCATGCTTTATGAAAGATCACAGGTTGGAATTCGAAGGAGTTGGATATCACATCTCATGCTATCGGAAGGGTCTCAGGATCGGAATGGGAAGGAGTTGGATATCACATCTCATGCTATAGGGAGGGTCTCAGGTTTGATATTAGAAGCATTGAGATATCATATCTCATGCTATCGGAAGGGTCTCAGGATTGGATTGGGAAGGAGTTGGATATCACATCTCATGTTATAGGAAGAGTCTCAGGATTGGATGGGAAGTGTTGGATATCACATCTCATGCTATAGGAAGGGTCTCAGGTTTGGTAGAAGCATTGGGATATCACATCTCATGCTATAGGAAGGGTCTCAGGATTGGAATGGGAAGGAGTTGGATATCACATCTCATGATAAAGGAAGGGTCTCAGGTTTGGAAGGCGAAGGATTTGGATATCACATCTCAAGTTATAGGACGGGTCTGTGGTTTGGTATTAGAAGCATTGAGATATCATATCTCATGCTATCGGAAGGGTCTCAGGATTGGATTGGGAAGGATTTGGATAGCACATCTCATGTTATAGGAAGGGTCTCAAGATTGGATTGGGAAGGACTTGGATATCACATCTCATGTTATAGGAAGGGTCTCAGGTTTGTTATTAGAAGCATTGAGATATCACATTTCATGTTATAGGACAGTCTCAGGTTTGGTATTAGAAGCATTGAGATATAACATCTCATAGTATAGGATGGGTCTCAGATTTGGAATGGGAAGGAGTTGGATATCACATCTCATGCTATAGGAAGGGTCTCAGGATTGGAATGGGAAGGAGTTTGATATCACATCTCATGCCATGGGAAGGTCTCAGGTTTGCTAGAAGCATTAAGATATCACATCTCATGCTATCGGAAGGGTCTAAGGATTGGATTGGGAAGGAGTTGGATATCGCATCTCATGCTATAGGAAGGGTCACAGGTTGGAATTGGAAGGAGTTAGATATCACATCTCATGTTATAAGAAGGGTATCAGGATTGGAATGGGAAGGACTTTGATATCACATCTCACGCTATAGGAAGGGTCTCAGGTTTGGTATTAGAAGCATTGAGATATCACATCTCATGCTATCGGAAGGGTCTCAGGATTGGATTGGGAAGGAGTTGGATATCACATCTCATGTTATAGGAAGGGTCTCAGGATTGGATGGGAAGAGTTGGATATCACATCTCATGTTATAGGAAGGGTATCAGGATTGGAATGGGAAGGACTTTGATATCACATTTCACGCTATAGGGAGGGTCTCAGGTTCGGTATTAGAAGCATTGAGATATCACATCTCATGCTATCACAAGGGTCTCAGGATAGGAATGGGAAGGAGTTGGATATCACATCTCATGCTATAGGAAGGGTCTCAAGTTTTGTATTACAAGCATTGAGATATCATATCTCATGCTATAGGAAGGGTCTCAGGATTGGAATGGGAAGGAGTTGGATATCATATCTCATGATATAGGAAGGGTCTCAGGATTGGAATGGGAAGGAGTTTGATATCACATCTCATGCCATGGGAAGGTCTCAGGTTTGTATTACAAGCATTGAGATATCATATCTCATGCTATAGGAAGGGTCTCAGGATGGGAATGGGAAGGAGTTGGATATCACATCTCATGCTAATGGGAGGGTCTCAGGTTTGATATTATAAGCATTGAGATATCACATCTCATGCTATCGGAAGGGTCTCATCATTGGATTGGGAAGGAGTTGGATATCACATCTCATGTTATAGGAAGGATCTCAGGTTTGGTATTAATAGCATTGAGATATCACATCTCATGCTATAGGAAGGGTCTCAGGATTGGAATGGGAAGGAGTTGGATATCACATATCATGCTAAAGGAAGGGTCTCAGGTTTGGTAGAAGCATTAGGATATCACATCTCATGCTATAGGAAGGGTCTCAGGATTGGAATGGGAAGGAGTTAGATATCACATCTCATGCTAAAGGAAGGGTCTCAGGTTTGGAAGGGGAAGGATTTGGATATCACATCTCAATTTATAAGACAGGTCTGTGGTTTGGTATTAGAAGCATTGAGATATCATATCTCATGCTATCGGAATTGTCTCAGGATTGGATTGGGAAGGAGTTGGATATCACATCTCATGTTATAGGAAGGGTCTCAGGATTGGAATGGGAAGGATTTGGATATCACATCTCATGTTATAGGAAGGGTCTCAGGTTTGTTATTAGAAGCATTGAGATATCATATCTCATGCTATCGGAAGGGTCTCAGGATTGGAATGGGAAGGAGTTGGATATCACATCTCATGCTATAGGGAGGGTCTCAGGTTTGATATTAGAAGCATTGAGATATCATATCTCATGCTATAGGAAGGGTCACAGGTTGGAATTGGAAGGAGTTGGATATCACATCTCATGCTATCAGAAGGGTCTCAGGATTGGAATGGGAAGGAGTTGGATATCACATCTCATGCTATAGGGAGGGTCTCAGGTTTGATATTAGAAGCATTGAGATATCATATCTCATGCTATCGGAAGGGTCTCAGGGTTGGATTGGGAAGGAGTTGGATATCACATCTCATGTTATAGGAAGGGTCTCAGGATTGGATGGGAAGAGTTGGATATCACATCTCATGTTATAGGAAGGGTATCAGGATTGGAATGGGAAGGACTTTGATATCACATCTCACGCTATAGGGAGGGTCTCAGGTTTGGTATTAGAAGCATTGAGATATAACATCTCATGCTATCGGAAGGGTCTCAGGATTGGATTGGGAAGGAGTTGGATATCACATCTCATGTTATAGGAAGGGTCTCAGGATTGGAATGGGAAGGACTTGGACATCACATCTCATGTTATAGGAAGGGTCTCAGGTTTGTTATTAGAAGCATTGAGATATCACATCTCATGTTATAGGACAGTCTCAGGTTTGGTATTAGAAGCATTGAGATATAACATCTCATGGTATAGGACGGGTCTCAGGATTGGATGGGAAGAGTTCGATATCACATCTCATGCTATAGGAAGGGTCTCAGGTTTGGTAGAAGCATTGGGATATCACATCTCATGCTATAGGAAGGGTCTCAGGTTTGGTAGAAGCATTGGGATATCACATCTCATGCTAAAGGAAGGGTCTCAGGTTTGGAAGGGGAAGGATTTGGATATCACATCTCAAGTTATAGGACGGTTCTGTGGTTTGGTATTAGAAGCATTGAGATATCACATCTCATGTTATAGGGAGGGTCTCAGGTTTGATATTAGAAGCATTGAGATATCATATCTCATGCTATAGGAAGGGTCACAGGTTGGAATTGGAAGGAGTTGGATATCACATCTCATGCTATCAGAAGGGTCTCAGGATTGGAATGGGAAGGAGTTGGATATCACATCTCATGCTATAGGGAGGGTCTCAGGTTTGATATTAGAAGCATTGAGATATCATATCTCATGCTATCGGAAGGGTCTCAGGGTTGGATTGGGAAGGAGTTGGATATCACATCTCATGTTATAGGAAGGGTCTCAGGATTGGATGGGAAGAGTTGGATATCACATCTCATGTTATAGGAAGGGTATCAGGATTGGAATGGGAAGGACTTTGATATCACATCTCACGCTATAGGGAGGGTCTCAGGTTTGGTATTAGAAGCATTGAGATATAACATCTCATGCTATCGGAAGGGTCTCAGGATTGGATTGGGAAGGAGTTGGATATCACATCTCATGTTATAGGAAGGGTCTCAGGATTGGAATGGGAAGGACTTGGACATCACATCTCATGTTATAGGAAGGGTCTCAGGTTTGTTATTAGAAGCATTGAGATATCACATCTCATGTTATAGGACAGTCTCAGGTTTGGTATTAGAAGCATTGAGATATAACATCTCATGGTATAGGACGGGTCTCAGGATTGGATGGGAAGAGTTCGATATCACATCTCATGCTATAGGAAGGGTCTCAGGTTTGGTAGAAGCATTGGGATATCACATCTCATGCTATAGGAAGGGTCTCAGGTTTGGTAGAAGCATTGGGATATCACATCTCATGCTAAAGGAAGGGTCTCAGGTTTGGAAGGGGAAGGATTTGGATATCACATCTCAAGTTATAGGACGGTTCTGTGGTTTGGTATTAGAAGCATTGAGATATCACATCTCATGTTATAGGAAGGGTCTCAAGATTGGAATGGGAAGGACTTGGATATCACATCTCATGTTATAGGAAGGGTCTCAGGTTTGGTAGAAGCATTGGGATATCACATCTCATGCTATAGGAAGGGTCTCAGGATTGGAATGGGAAGGAGTTGGATATAACATCTCATGATAAAGGAAGGGTCTCAGGTTTGGAAGGCGAAGGATTTGGATATCACATCTCAAGTTATAGGACTGGTCTGTGGTTTGGTATTAGAAGCATTGAGATATCATATCTCATGCTATCGGAAGGGTCTCAGGATTGGATTGGGAAGGATTTGGATATCACATCTCATGTTATAGGAAGGGTCTCAAGATTGGAATGGGAAGGACTTGGACATCACATCTCATGTTATAGGAAGGGTCTCAGGTTTGTTATTAGAAGCATTGAGATATCACATCTCATGTTATAGGACAGTCTCAGGTTTGGTATTAGAAGCATTGAGATATAACATCTCATAGTATAGGATGGGTCTCAGGATTGGAATGGGAAGGAGTTGGATATCACATCTCATGCTATAGGAAGGGTCTCAGGATTGGAATGGGAAGGAGTTTGATATCACATCTCATGCCATGGGAAGGTCTCAGGTTTGTATTACAAGCATTGAGATATCATATCTCAAGCTATAGGAAGGGTCTCAGGATTGGAATGGGAAGGAGTTGGATATCACATCTCATGCTAATGGGAGGGTCTCAGGTTTGATATTAGAAGCATTGAGATATCACATCTCATGCTATCGGAAGGGTCTCATCATTGGATTGGGAAGGAGTTGGATATCACATCTCATGTTATAGGAAGGATCTCAGGTTTGGTATTAATAGCATTGAGATATCACATCTCATGCTATAGGAAGGGTCTCAGGATTGGAATGGGAAGGAGTTGGATATCACATATCATGCTAAAGGAAGGGTCTCAGGTTTGGTAGAAGCATTAGGATATCACATCTCATGCTATAGGAAGGGTCTCAGGATTGGAATGGGAAGGAGTTAGATATCACATCTCATGCTAAAGGAAGGGTCTCAGGTTTGGAAGGGGAAGGATTTGGATATCACATCTCAATTTATAAGACAGGTCTGTGGTTTAGTATTAGAAGCATTGAGATATCATATCTCATGCTATCGGAATTGTCTCAGGATTGGATTGGGAAGGAGTTGGATATCACATCTCATGTTATAGGAAGGGTCTCAGGATTGGAATGGGAAGGATTTGGATATCACATCTCATGTTATAGGAATGGTCTCAGGTTTGTTATTAGTAGCATTGAGATATCATATCTCATGCTATCGGAAGGGTCTCAGGATTGGAATGGGAAGGAGTTGGATATCATATCTCATGCTATAGGAAGGGTCACAGGTTGGAATTGGAAGGAGTTGGATATCACATCTCATGCTATCAGAAGGGTCTCAGGATTGGAATGGGAAGGAGTTGGATATCACATCTCATGCTATAGGGAGGGTCTCAGGTTTGATATTAGAAGCATTGAGATATCATATCTCATGCTATCGGAAGGGTCTCAGGATTGGATTGGGAAGGAGTTGGATATCACATCTCATGTTATAGGAAGGGTCTCAGGATTGGATGGGAAGAGTTTGATATCACATCTCATGCTATAGGAAGGGTCTCAGGTTTGGTACAAGCATTGGGGTATCACATCTCATGCTATAGGAAGGGTCTCAGGATTGGAATGGGAAGGAGTTGGATATCACATCTCATGATAAAGGAAGGGTCTCAGGTTTGGAAGGGGAAGGATTTGGATATCACAACTAAAGTTATAGGACAGTTCTGTGGTTTTGGTATTAGAAGCATTGAGATATCATATCTCATACTATCGGAAGGGTCTCAGGATTGGATTGGGAAAGAGTTGGATATCACATCTCATGTTATAGGAAGGGTCTCAAGATTGGAATTGGAAGGGCTTGGATATCACATCTCATGTTATAGGAAGGGTCTCAGGTTTGTTATTAGAAGCATTGAGATATCACATCTCATGTTATAGGACAGTCTCAGGTTTGGTATTAGAAGCATTGAGATATAACATCTCATAGTATAGGACGGGTCTCAGGATTGGAATGGGAAGGAGTTGGATATCACATCTCATGCTATAGGAAGGGTCTCAGGATTGGAATGGGAAGGAGTTTGATATCACATCTCATGCCATGGGAAGGTCTCAGGTTTGCTAGAAGCATTTAGATATCACATCTCATGCTATCGGAAGGGTCTCAGGATTGGATTGGGAAGGAGTTGGATATCACATCTCATGCTAATGGGAGGGTCTCAGGTTTGATATTAGAAGCATTGAGATATCACATCTCATGCTATCGGAAGGGTCTCATCATTGGATTGGGAAGGAGTTGGATATCACATCTCATGTTATAGGAAGGATCTCAGGTTTGGTATTAATAGCATTGAGATATCACATCTCATGCTATAGGAAGGGTCTCAGGATTGGAATGGGAAGGAGTTGGATATCACATATCATGCTAAAGGAAGGGTCTCAGGTTTGGTAGAAGCATTAGGATATCACATCTCATGCTATAGGAAGGGTCTCAGGATTGGAATGGGAAGGAGTTAGATATCACATCTCATGCTAAAGGAAGGGTCTCAGGTTTGGAAGGGGAAGGATTTGGATATCACATCTCAATTTATAAGACAGGTCTGTGGTTTGGTATTAGAAGCATTGAGATATCATATCTCATGCTATCGGAATTGTCTCAGGATTGGATTGGGAAGGAGTTGGATATCACATCTCATGTTATAGGAAGGGTCTCAGGATTGGAATGGGAAGGATTTGGATATCACATCTCATGTTATAGGAATGGTCTCAGGTTTGTTATTAGTAGCATTGAGATATCATATCTCATGCTATCGGAAGGGTCTCAGGATTGGAATGGGAAGGAGTTGGATATCATATCTCATGCTATAGGAAGGGTCACAGGTTGGAATTGGAAGGAGTTGGATATCACATCTCATGCTATCAGAAGGGTCTCAGGATTGGAATGGGAAGGAGTTGGATATCACATCTCATGCTATAGGGAGGGTCTCAGGTTTGATATTAGAAGCATTGAGATATCATATCTCATGCTATCGGAAGGGTCTCAGGATTGGATTGGGAAGGAGTTGGATATCACATCTCATGTTATAGGAAGGGTCTCAGGATTGGATGGGAAGAGTTTGATATCACATCTCATGCTATAGGAAGGGTCTCAGGTTTGGTACAAGCATTGGGGTATCACATCTCATGCTATAGGAAGGGTCTCAGGATTGGAATGGGAAGGAGTTGGATATCACATCTCATGATAAAGGAAGGGTCTCAGGTTTGGAAGGGGAAGGATTTGGATATCACAACTAAAGTTATAGGACAGTTCTGTGGTTTTGGTATTAGAAGCATTGAGATATCATATCTCATACTATCGGAAGGGTCTCAGGATTGGATTGGGAAAGAGTTGGATATCACATCTCATGTTATAGGAAGGGTCTCAAGATTGGAATTGGAAGGGCTTGGATATCACATCTCATGTTATAGGAAGGGTCTCAGGTTTGTTATTAGAAGCATTGAGATATCACATCTCATGTTATAGGACAGTCTCAGGTTTGGTATTAAAAGCATTGAGATATAACATCTCATAGTATAGGACGGGTCTCAGGATTGGAATGGGAAGGAGTTGGATATCACATCTCATGCTATAGGAAGGGTCTCAGGATTGGAATGGGAAGGAGTTTGATATTACATCTCATGCCATGAGAAGGTCTCAGGTTTGCTAGAAGCATTTAGATATCACATCTCATGCTATCGGAAGGGTCTCAGGATTGGATTGGGAAGGAGTTGGATATCGCATCTCATGCTATAGGAAGGGTCACAGGTTGGAATTGGAAGCAGTTGGATATCACATCTCATGTTATAGGAAAGGTATAAGGATTGGAATGGGAAGGACTTTGATATCACATCTCACGCTATAGGGAGGGTCTCAGGTTTGGTATTAGAAGCATTGAGATATCACATTTAATGCTATCGGAAGGGTCTCAGGATTGGATTGGGAAGGAGTTGGATATCACATCTCATGTTATAGGAAGGGTCTCAGGATTGGATGGGAAGAGTTGGATATCACATCTCATGTTATAGGAAGGGTATCAGGATTGGAATGGGAAGGACTTTGATATCACATCTCACGCTATAGGGAGGGTCTCAGGTTTGGTATTAGAAGCATTGAGATATAACATCTCATGCTATCGGAAGGGTCTCAGGATTGGATTGGGAAGGAGTTGGATATCACATCTCATGTTATAGGAAGGGTCTCAGGATTGGAATGGGAAGGACTTGGACATCACATCTCATGTTATAGGAAGGGTCTCAGGTTTGTTATTAGAAGCATTGAGATATCACATCTCATGTTATAGGACAGTCTCAGGTTTGGTATTAGAAGCATTGAGATATAACATCTCATGGTATAGGACGGGTCTCAGGATTGGATGGGAAGAGTTCGATATCACATCTCATGCTATAGGAAGGGTCTCAGGTTTGGTAGAAGCATTGGGATATCACATCTCATGCTGTAGGGAGGGTCTCAGGTTTGATATTAGAAGCATTGAGATATCACATCTCATGCTATCGGAAGGGTCTCAGGATTGGATTGGGAAGGAGTTGGATATCACATCTCATGCTAAAGGAAGGGTCTCATGTTTGTAAGGGGAAGGATTTGGATATCACATCTCAATTTATAGGACGGGTCTGTGGTTTGGTATTAGAAGCATTGAGATATCATATCTCATGCTATCGGAAGGGTCTCAGGATTGGATTGGGAAGGAGTTGGATATCACATCTCATGTTATACGAAGGCTCTCAGGTTTGGTATTAGAAGCATTGAGATATCACATCTCATGTTATAGGACAGTCTCAGGTTTGGTATTAGAAGCATTGAGATATCATATCTCATGGTATAGGACGGGTCTCAGGATTGGAATGGGAAGGAGTTGGATATCACATCTCATCCTAAAGGAAGGGTCTCAGGTTTGGAAGGCTAAGGATTTGGATATCACATCTCAATTTATAGGACGGGTCTGTGGTTTGGTATTAGAAGCATTGAGATATCATATCTCATGCTATCGGAAGGGTCTCAGTATTGGATTGGGAAGGATTTGGATATCACATCTCATGTTATAGGAAGGGTCTCAGGTTTGTTATTAGAAGCATTGAGATATCGCATCTCATGTTATAGGACAGTCTCAGGTTTGGTATTAGAAGCATTGAGATATCATATCTCATGGTATAGGACGGGTCTCAGGATTGGAATGGGAAGGATTTGGATATCACATTTCATGTTATAGGAAGGGTCTCAGGTTTGTTATTAGAAGCATTGAGATATCACATCTCATGTTATAGGACAGTCTCAGGTTTGGTATTAGAAGCATTGAGATATCACATCTCATGGTATAGGACGGGTCTCAGGATTGGAATGGGAAGGAGTTGGATATCACATCTCATGCTATAGGAAGGGTCTCAGGATTGGAATGGGAAGTAGTTTGATATCACATCTCATGCCATAGGAAGGTCTCAGGTATGGTAGAAGCATTAATATATCACATCTCATGCTATCGGAAGGGTCTCAGGATTGGATTGGGAAGGAGTTGGATATCCCATCCCATGCTATAGGAAGGGTCTCAGGTTTGGTAGAAGCATTGGGATATCACATCTCATGCTATAGGAAGGGTCTCAGGATTGGAATGGGAAGGAGTTGGATATCACATCTCATGATAAAGGAAGGGTCTCAGGTTTGGAAGGGGAAGGATTTGGATATCATATCTCAAGTTATAGGACGAGTCTGTGGTTTTGGTATTAGAAGCATTGAGATATCATATCTCATGCTATCGGAAGGGTCTCAGGATTGGATTGGGAAGGAGTTGAATATCACATCTCATGTTGTAGGAAGGGCCTCAAGATTTGAATGGGAAAGACTTGGATATCACATCTCACGCTAAAGGAAGGGTCTCAGGTTTGGAAGGGGAAGGATTTGGATATCACATCTCAATTTATAAGACAGGTCTGTGGTTTGGTATTAGAAGCATTGAGATATCATATCTCATGCTATCGGAATTGTCTCAGGATTGGATTGGGAAGGAGTTGGATATCACATCTCATGTTATAGGAAGGGTCTCAGGATTGGAATGGGAAGGATTTGGATATCACATCTCATGTTATAGGAATGGTCTCAGGTTTGTTATTAGTAGCATTGAGATATCATATCTCATGCTATCGGAAGGGTCTCAGGATTGGAATGGGAAGGAGTTGGATATCATATCTCATGCTATAGGAAGGGTCACAGGTTGGAATTGGAAGGAGTTGGATATCACATCTCATGCTATCAGAAGGGTCTCAGGATTGGAATGGGAAGGAGTTGGATATCACATCTCATGCTATAGGGAGGGTCTCAGGTTTGATATTAGAAGCATTGAGATATCATATCTCATGCTATCGGAAGGGTCTCAGGATTGGATTGGGAAGGAGTTGGATATCACATCTCATGTTATAGGAAGGGTCTCAGGATTGGATGGGAAGAGTTTGATATCACATCTCATGCTATAGGAAGGGTCTCAGGTTTGGTACAAGCATTGGGGTATCACATCTCATGCTATAGGAAGGGTCTCAGGATTGGAATGGGAAGGAGTTGGATATCACATCTCATGATAAAGGAAGGGTCTCAGGTTTGGAAGGGGAAGGATTTGGATATCACAACTAAAGTTATAGGACAGTTCTGTGGTTTTGGTATTAGAAGCATTGAGATATCATATCTCATACTATCGGAAGGGTCTCAGGATTGGATTGGGAAAGAGTTGGATATCACATCTCATGTTATAGGAAGGGTCTCAAGATTGGAATTGGAAGGGCTTGGATATCACATCTCATGTTATAGGAAGGGTCTCAGGTTTGTTATTAGAAGCATTGAGATATCACATCTCATGTTATAGGACAGTCTCAGGTTTGGTATTAGAAGCATTGAGATATAACATCTCATAGTATAGGACGGGTCTCAGGATTGGAATGGGAAGGAGTTGGATATCACATCTCATGCTATAGGAAGGATCTCAGGATTGGAATGGGAAGGAGTTTGATATCACATCTCATGCCATGGGAAGGTCTCAGGTTTGCTAGAAGCATTTAGATATCACATCTCATGCTATCGGAAGGGTCTCAGGATTGGATTGGGAAGGAGTTGGATATCGCATCTCATGCTATAGGAAGGGTCACAGGTTGGAATTGGAAGCAGTTGGATATCACATCTCATGTTATAGGAAAGGTATAAGGATTGGAATGGGAAGGACTTTGATATCACATCTCACGCTATAGGGAGGGTCTCAGGTTTGGTATTAGAAGCATTGAGATATCACATTTCATGCTATCGGAAGGGTCTCAGGATTGGATTGGGAAGGAGTTGGATATCACATCTCATGTTATAGGAAGGGTCTCAGGATTGGATGGGAAGAGTTGGATATCACATCTCATGTTATAGGAAGGGTATCAGGATTGGAATGGGAAGGACTTTGATATCACATCTCACGCTATAGGGAGGGTCTCAGGTTTGGTATTAGAAGCATTGAGATATAACATCTCATGCTATCGGAAGGGTCTCAGGATTGGATTGGGAAGGAGTTGGATATCACATCTCATGTTATAGGAAGGGTCTCAGGATTGGAATGGGAAGGACTTGGACATCACATCTCATGTTATAGGAAGGGTCTCAGGTTTGTTATTAGAAGCATTGAGATATCACATCTCATGTTATAGGACAGTCTCAGGTTTGGTATTAGAAGCATTGAGATATAACATCTCATGGTATAGGACGGGTCTCAGGATTGGATGGGAAGAGTTCGATATCACATCTCATGCTATAGGAAGGGTCTCAGGTTTGGTAGAAGCATTGGGATATCACATCTCATGCTGTAGGGAGGGTCTCAGGTTTGATATTAGAAGCATTGAGATATCACATCTCATGCTATCGGAAGGGTCTCAGGATTGGATTGGGAAGGAGTTGGATATCACATCTCATGCTAAAGGAAGGGTCTCATGTTTGTAAGGGGAAGGATTTGGATATCACATCTCAATTTATAGGACGGGTCTGTGGTTTGGTATTAGAAGCATTGAGATATCATATCTCATGCTATCGGAAGGGTCTCAGGATTGGATTGGGAAGGAGTTGGATATCACATCTCATGTTATACGAAGGCTCTCAGGTTTGGTATTAGAAGCATTGAGATATCACATCTCATGTTATAGGACAGTCTCAGGTTTGGTATTAGAAGCATTGAGATATCATATCTCATGGTATAGGACGGGTCTCAGGATTGGAATGGGAAGGAGTTGGATATCACATCTCATCCTAAAGGAAGGGTCTCAGGTTTGGAAGGCTAAGGATTTGGATATCACATCTCAATTTATAGGACGGGTCTGTGGTTTGGTATTAGAAGCATTGAGATATCATATCTCATGCTATCGGAAGGGTCTCAGTATTGGATTGGGAAGGATTTGGATATCACATCTCATGTTATAGGAAGGGTCTCAGGTTTGTTATTAGAAGCATTGAGATATCGCATCTCATGTTATAGGACAGTCTCAGGTTTGGTATTAGAAGCATTGAGATATCATATCTCATGGTATAGGACGGGTCTCAGGATTGGAATGGGAAGGATTTGGATATCACATTTCATGTTATAGGAAGGGTCTCAGGTTTGTTATTAGAAGCATTGAGATATCACATCTCATGTTATAGGACAGTCTCAGGTTTGGTATTAGAAGCATTGAGATATCACATCTCATGGTATAGGACGGGTCTCAGGATTGGAATGGGAAGGAGTTGGATATCACATCTCATGCTATAGGAAGGGTCTCAGGATTGGAATGGGAAGTAGTTTGATATCACATCTCATGCCATAGGAAGGTCTCAGGTATGGTAGAAGCATTAATATATCACATCTCATGCTATCGGAAGGGTCTCAGGATTGGATTGGGAAGGAGTTGGATATCCCATCCCATGCTATAGGAAGGGTCTCAGGTTTGGTAGAAGCATTGGGATATCACATCTCATGCTATAGGAAGGGTCTCAGGATTGGAATGGGAAGGAGTTGGATATCACATCTCATGATAAAGGAAGGGTCTCAGGTTTGGAAGGGGAAGGATTTGGATATCATATCTCAAGTTATAGGACGGGTCTGTGGTTTTGGTATTAGAAGCATTGAGATATCATATCTCATGCTATCGGAAGGGTCTCAGGATTGGATTGGGAAGGAGTTGAATATCACATCTCATGTTGTAGGAAGGGCCTCAAGATTTGAATGGGAAAGACTTGGATATCACATCTCACGCTATAGGGAGGGTCTCAGGTTTGGTATTAGAAGCATTGAGATATCACATCTCATGCTATCGGAAGGGTCTCAGGATTGGATTGGGAAGGAGTTGGATATCACATCTCATGTTATAGAAAGGGTCTCAGGATTGGATGGGAAGAGTTGGATATCCCATCTCATGCTATAGGAAGGGTCTCAGGTTTGGTAGAAGCATTGGGATATCACATCTCATGCTATAGGAAGGGTCTCAGGATTAGATTGGGAAGGAGTTGGATATCACATCTCATGTTATAGGAAGGGTATCAGGATTGGAATGGGAAGGACTTGGATATCACATCTCACGATATAGGGAGGGTCTCAGGTTTGGTATTAGAAGCATTGAGATATCACATCTCATGCTATCGGAAGGGTCTCATTATTGGATTGGGAAGGAGTTGGATATCACATCTCATGTTATAGAAAGGGTCTCAGGATTGGATGGGAAGAGTTGGATATCACATCTCATGCTATAGGAAGGGTCTCAGGTTTGGTAGAAGCATTGGGATATCACATCTCATGCTATAGGAAGGGTCTCAGGATTGGATTGGGAAGGAGTTGGATATCACATCTCATGTTATAGGAAGGGTCTCAAGATTGGAATGGGAAGGACTTGGATATCACATCTCATGTTATAGGAAGGGTCTCAGGTTTGTTATTAGAAGCATTGAGATATCACATCTCATGTTATAGGACAGTTTTAGGTTTGGTATTAGAAGCATTGAGATATAACATCTCATAGTATAGGACGGGTCTCAGGATTGGAATGGGAAGGAGTTGGATATCACATCTCATGCTATAGGAAGGATCTCAGGATTGGATTGGGAAGGAGTTGGATATCACATCTCATGTTATAGGAAGGATCTCAGGTTTGGTATTAATAGCATTGAGATATCACATCTCATGCTATCGGAAGGGTCTCAGGATTGGATTGGGAAGGAGTTGGATATCACATCTCATGTTATAGGAAGGATCTCAGGTTTGGTATTAATAGCATTGAGATATAACATCTCATAGTATAGGACGGGTCTCAGGATTGGAATGGGAAGGAGTTGGATATCACATCTCATGCTATAGGAAGGGTCTCAGGATTGGAATGGGAAGGAGTTTGATATCACATCCCATGCCATGGGAAGGTCTCAGGTTTGCTAGAAGCATTTAGATATCACATCTCATGCTATCGGAAGGGTCTCAGGATTGGATTGGGAAGGAGTTGGATATCGCATCTCATGCTATAGGAAGGGTCACAGGTTGGAATTGGAAGGAGTTGGATATCACATCTCATGTTATAGGAAGGGTATCAGGATTGGAATGGGAAGGACTTTGATATCACATCTCACGCTATAGGGAGGGTGTCAGGTTTGGTATTAGAAGCATTGAGATATCACATCTCATGCTATCGGAAGGGTCTCAGGATTGGATTGGGAAGGAGTTGGATATCACATCTCATGTTATAGGAAGGGTCTCAGGATTGGATGGGAAGAGTTGGATATCACATCTCATGTTATAGGAAGGGTATCAGGATTGGAATAGGAAGGACTTTGATATCACATCTCACGCTATAGGGAGGGTCTCAGGTTTGGTATTAGAAGCATTGAGATATCACATCTCATGCTATCGGAAGGGTCTCAGGATTGGATTGGGAAGGAGTTGGATATCACATCTCATGTTATAGGAAGGGTCTCAGGATTGGATGGGAAGAGTTGGATATCCCATCTCATGCTATAGGAAGGGTCTCAGGTTTGGTAGAAGCATTGGGATATCACATCTCATGCTATCGGAAGGGTCTCAGGATTGGATTGGGAAGGAGTTGGATATCACATCTCATGTTATAGAAAGGGTCTCAGGATTGGATGGGAAGAGTTGGATATCACATCTCATGCTATAGGAAGGGTCTCAGGTTTGGTAGAAGCATTGGGATATCACATCTCATGCTATAGGAATTGTCTCAAGATTGGAATGGGAAGGACTTGGATATCGCATCTCATGTTATAGGAAGGGTCTCAGGTTTGTTATTAGAAGCACTGAGATATCACATCTCATGTTATAAGACAGTTTTAGGTTTGGTATTAGAAGCATTGAGATATAACATCTCATAGTATAGGACGGGTCTCAGGATTGGAATGGGAAGGACTTGGATATCACATCTCATGTTATAGGAAGGGTCTCAGGTTTGTTATTAGAAGCATTGAGATATCACATCTCATGTTATAAGACAGTTTTAGGTTTGGTATTAGAAGCATTGAGATATAACATCTCATAGTATAGGACGGGTCTCAGGATTGGAATGGGAAGGAGTTGGATATCACATCTCATGCTATAGGAAGGGTCTCAGGATTGGATTGGGAAGGAGTTGGATATCACATCTCATGTTATAGGAAGGATCTCAGGTTTGGTATTAATAGCATTGAGATATCACATCTCATGCTATCGGAAGGGTCTCAGGATTGGATTCGGAAGGAGTTGGATATCACATCTCATGTTATAGGAAGGATCTCAGGTTTGGTATTAATAGCATTGAGATATCACATCTCATGCTATAGAAGGGTCTCAGGATTGGAATGGGAAGGAGTTGGCTATCACATCTCATGCTATAGGAAGGGTCTCAGGTTTGATAGAAGCATTAGGATATCACATCTCATGCTATAGGAAGGGTCTCAGGATTGGAATGTGAAGGAGTTGGATATCACATCTCATGCTAAAGGAAGGGTCTCATGTTTGGAAGGGGAAGGATTTGGATATCACATCTCAATTTATAGGACGGGTCTGTGGTTTGGTATTAGAAGCATTGAGATATCATATCTCATGCTATCGGAAGGGTCTCAGGATTGGATTGGGAAGGAGTTGGATATCACATCTCATGTTATAGGAAGGGTCTCAGGATTGGATGGGAAGAGTTGGATATCACATCTCATGTTATAGGAAGGGTATCAGGATTGGAATGGGAAGGACTTTGATGTCACATCTCACGCTATAGGGAGGGTCTCAGGTTTGGTATTAGAAGCATTGAGATATCACATCTCATGCTATCGGAAGGGTCTCAGGATTGGATTGGGAAGGAGTTGGATATCACATCTCATGTTATAGGAAGGGTCTCAGGATTTGGATGGGAAGAGTTGGATATCCCATCTCATGCTATAGGAAGGGTCTCAGGTTTGGTAGAAGCATTGGGATATCACATCTCATGCTATCGGAAGGGTCTCAGGATTGGATTGGGAAGGAGTTGGATATCACATCTCATGTTATAGAAAGGGTCTCAGGATTGGATGGGAAGAGTTGGATATCACATCTCATGCTATAGGAAGGGTCTCAGGTTTGGTAGAAGCATTGGGATATCACATCTCATGCTATAGGAAGGGTCTCAAGATTGGAATGGGAAGGACTTGGATATCACATCTCATGTTATAGGAAGGGTCTCAGGTTTGTTATTAGAAGCACTGAGATATCACATCTCATGTTATAAGACAGTTTTAGGTTTGGTATTAGAAGCATTGAGATATAACATCTCATAGTATAGGACGGGTCTCAGGATTGGAATGGGAAGGTGTTGGATATCACATCTCATGCTATAGGAAGGGTCTCAGGATTGGATTGGGAAGGAGTTGGATATCACATCTCATGTTATAGGAAGGATCTCAGGTTTGGTATTAATAGCATTGAGATATCACATCTCATGCTATCGGAAGGGTCTCAGGATTGGATTGGGAAGGAGTTGGATATCACATCTCATGTTATAGGAAGGATCTCAGGTTTGGTATTAATAGCATTGAGATATCACATCTCATGCTATAGGAAGGGTCTCAGGATTGGAATGGGAAGGAGTTGGCTATCACATCTCATGCTACAGGAATGGTCTCAGGTTTGGTAGAAGCATTAGGATATCACATCTCATGCTATAGGAAGGGTCTCAGGATTGGAATGGGAAGGAGTTGGATATCACATCTCATGCTAAAGGAAGGGTCTCAGGTTTGGAAGGGGAAGGATTTGGATATCACATCTCAATTTATAGGACGGGTCTGTGGTTTGGTATTAGAAGCATTGAGATATCATATCTCATGCTATCGGAAGGGTCTCAGGATTGGATTGGGAAGGAGTTGGATATCACATCTCTTGTTACAGGAAGGGTCTCAGGATTGGAATGGGAAGGAGTTGGATATCATATCTCATGCTTTAGGAAGGATCACAGGTTGGAATTCGAACGAGTTGGATATCACATCTCATGCTATCGGAAGGGTCTCAGGATCGGAATGGGAAGGAGTTGGATATCACATCTCATGCTATAGGGAGGGTCTCAGGTTTGATATTAGAAGCATTGAGATATCATATCTCATGCTATCGGAAGGGTCTCAGGATTGGATTGGGAAGGAGTTGGATATCACATCTCATGTTATAGGAAGGGTCTCAGGATTGGATGGGAAGTGTTGGATATCACATCTCATGCTATAGGAAGGGTCTTAGGTTTGGTAGAAGCATTGGGATATCACATCTCATGCTATAGGAAGGGTCTCAGGATTGGAATGGGAAGGAGTTGGATATCACATCTCATGATAAAGGAAGGGTGTCAGGTTTGGAAGGCGAAGGATTTGGATATCACATCTCAAGTTATAGGACGGGTCTGTGGTTTGGTATTAGAAGCATTGAGATATCATATCTCATTCTATCGGAAGGGTCTCAGGATTGGATTGGGAAGGATTTGGATATCACATCTCATGTTATAGGAAGGGTCTCAAGATTGGAATGGGAAGGACTTGGATATCACATCTCATGTTATAGGAAGGGTCTCAGGTTTGTTATTAGAAGCATTGAGATATCACATCTCATGTTATAGGACAGTCTCAGGTTTGGTATTAGAAGCATTGAGATATAACATCTCATAGTATAGGATGGGTCTCAGGATTGGAATGGGAAGGAGTTGGATATCACATCTCATGCTATAGGAAGGGTCTCAGGATTGGAATGGGAAGGAGTTTGATATCACATCTCATGCCATGGGAAGGTCTCAGGTTTGCTAGAAGCATTAAGATATCACATCTCATGCTATCGGAAGGGTCTCAGGATTGGATTGGGAAGGAGTTGGATATCGCATCTCATGCTATAGGAAGGGTCACAGGTTGGAATTGGAAGGAGTTGGATATCACATCTCATGTTATAGGAAGGGTATCAGGATTGGAATGGGAAGGACTTTGATATCACATCTCACGCTATAGGAAGGGTCTCAGGTTTGGTATTAGAAGCATTGAGATATCACATCTCATGCTATCGGAAGGGTCTCAGGATTGGATTGGGAAGGAGTTGGATATCACATCTCATGTTATAGGAAGGGTCTCAGGATTGGATGGGAAGAGTTGGATATCACATCTCATGTTATAGGAAGGGTATCAGGATTGGAATGGGAAGGACTTTGATATCACATTTCACGCTATAGGGAGGGTCTCAGGTTCGGTATTAGAAGCATTGATATATCACATCTCATGCTATCAGAAGGGTCTCAGGATAGGAATGGGAAGGAGTTGGATATCACATCTCATGCTATAGGAAGGGTCTCAAGTTTTGTATTACAAGCATTGAGATATCATATCTCATGCTATAGGAAGGGTCTCAGGATTGGAATGGGAAGGAGTTGGATATCATATCTCATGATATAGGAAGGGTCTCAGGTTTGGAATGGGAAGGATTTGGATATCACATCTCAATTTATAAGACAGGTCTGTGGTTTGGTATTAGAAGCATTGAGATATCATATCTCATGCTAATGGGAGGGTCTCAGGTTTGATATTAGAAGCATTGAGATATCACATCTCATGCTATCGGAAGGGTCTCATCATTGGATTGGGAAGGAGTTGGATATCACATCTCATGTTATAGGAAGGATCTCAGGTTTGGTATTAATAGCATTGAGATATCACATCTCATGCTATAGGAAGGGTCTCAGGATTGGAATGGGAAGGAGTTGGATATCACATATCATGCTAAAGGAAGGGTCTCAGGTTTGGTAGAAGCATTAGGATATCACATCTCATGCTATAGGAAGGGTCTCAGGATTGGAATGGGAAGGAGTTAGATATTACATCTCATGCTAAAGGAAGGGTCTCAGGTTTGGAAGGGGAAGGATTTGGATATCACATCTCAATTTATAAGACAGGTCTGTGGTTTGGTATTAGAAGCATTGAGATATCATATCTCATGCTATCGGAATTGTCTCAGGATTGGATTGGGAAGGAGTTGGATATCACATCTCATGTTATAGGAAGGGTCTCAGGATTGGAATGGGAAGGATTTGGATATCACATCTCATGTTATAGGAAGGGTCTCAGGTTTGTTATTAGAAGCATTGAGATATCATATCTCATGCTATCGGAAGGGTCTCAGGATTGGAATGGGAAGGAGTTGGATATCATATCTCATGCTATAGGAAGGGTCACAGGTTGGAATTGGAAGGAGTTGGATATCACATCTCATGCTATCAGAAGGGTCTCAGGATTGGAATGGGAAGGAGTTGGATATCACATCTCATGCTATAGGGAGGGTCTCAGGTTTGATATTAGAAGCATTGAGATATCATATCTCATGCTATCGGAAGGGTCTCAGGATTGGATTGGGAAGGAGTTGGATATCACATCTCATGTTATAGGAAGGGTCTCAGGATTGGATGGGAAGAGTTTGATATCACATCTCATGCTACAGGAAGGGTCTCAGGTTTGGTACAAGCATTGGGGTATCACATCTCATGCTATAGGAAGGGTCTCAGGATTGGAATGGGAAGGAGTTGGATATCACATCTCATGATAAAGGAAGGGTCTCAGGTTTGGAAGGGGAAGGATTTGGATATCACAACTGAAGTTATAGGACAGTTCTGTGGTTTTGGTATTAGAAGCATTGAGATATCATATCTCATGCTATCGGAAGGGTCTCAGGATTGGATTGGGAAGGAGTTGGATATCACATCTCATGTTATAGGAAGGGTCTCAAGATTGGAATTGGAAGGGCTTGGATATCACATCTCATGTTATAGGAAGGGTCTCAGGTTTGTTATTAGAAGCATTGAGATATCACATCTCATGTTATAGGACAGTCTCAGGTTTGGTATTAGAAGCATTGAGATATAACATCTCATAGTATAGGACGGGTCTCAGGATTGGAATGGGAAGGAGTTGGATATCACATCTCATGCTATAGGAAGGGTCTCAGGATTGGAATGGGAAGGAGTTTGATATCACATCTCATGCCATGGGAAGGTCTCAGGTTTGCTAGAAGCATTTAGATATCACATCTCATGCTATCGGAAGGGTCTCAGGATTGGAATGGGAAGGAGTTGGATATCGCATCTCATGCTGTAGGAAGGGTCACAGGTTGGAATTGGAAGGGGTTGGATATCACATCTCATGTTATAGGAAGGGTATCAGGATTGGAATACGAAGGACTTTGATATCACATCTCACGCTATAGGGAGGGTCTCAGGTTTGGTATTAGAAGCATTTAGATATCACATTTCATGCTATCGGAAGGGTCTCAGGATTGGATTGGGAAGGAGTTGGATATCACATCTCATGTTATAGGAAGGGTCTCAGGATTGGATGGGAAGAGTTGGATATCACATCTCATGTTATAGGAAGGGTATCAGGATTGGAATGGGAAGGACTTTGATATCACATCTCACGCTATAGGGAGGGTCTCAGGTTTGGTATTAGAAGCATTGAGATATAACATCTCATGCTATCGGAAGGGTCTCAGGATTGGATTGGGAAGGAGTTGGATATCACATCTCATGTTATAGGAAGGGTCTCAGGATTGGAATGGGAAGGACTTGGACATCACATCTCATGTTATAGGAAGGGTCTCAGGTTTGTTATTAGAAGCATTGAGATATCACATCTCATGTTATAGGACAGTCTCAGGTTTGGTATTAGAAGCATTGAGATATAACATCTCATGGTATAGGACGGGTCTCAGGATTGGATGGGAAGAGTTCGATATCACATCTCATGCTATAGGAAGGGTCTCAGGTTTGGTAGAAGCATTGGGATATCACATCTCATGCTATAGGAAGGGTCTCAGGATTGGAATGTGAAGGAGTTGGATATCACATCTCATGCTAAAGGAAGGGTCTCAGGTTTGGAAGGGGAAGGATTTGGATATCACATCTCAAGTTATAGGACGGTTCTGTGGTTTGGTATTAGAAGCATTGAGATATCA
This sequence comes from Ambystoma mexicanum, assembly GCF_040938575.1. Lineage (NCBI taxonomy): Eukaryota > Metazoa > Chordata > Amphibia > Caudata > Ambystomatidae > Ambystoma > Ambystoma mexicanum. Next base: position 349,534,819 of record NC_090936.1, read on the forward strand.
CATCTCATGTTATAGGAAGGGTCTCAAGATTGGAATGGGAAGGACTTGGATATCACATCTCATGTTATAGGAAGGGTCTCAGGTTTGTTATTAGAAGCATTGAGATATCACATCTCATGTTATAGGACAGTCTCAGGTTTGGTATTAGAAGCATTGAGATATAACATCTCATAGTATAGGACGGGTCTCAGGATTGGAATGGGAAGGAGTTGGCTATCACATCTCATGCTATAGGAAGGGTCTCAGGTTTGGTAGAAGCATTAGGATATCACATCTCATGCTATAGGAAGGGTCTCAGGATTGGAATGGGAAGGAGTTGGATATCACATCTCATGCTAAAGGAAGGGTCTCATGTTTGTAAGGGGAAGGATTTGGATATCACATCTCAATTTATAGGACGGGTCTGTGGTTTGGTATTAGAAGCATTGAGATATCATATCTCATGCTATCGGAAGGGTCTCAGGATTGGATTGGGAAGGAGTTGGATATCACATCTCATGTTATAGGAAGGGTCTCAGGATTGGATGGGAAGAGTTGGATATCACATCTCATGTTATAGGAAGGGTATCAGGATTGGAATGGGAAGGACTTTGATATCACATCTCACGCTATAGGGAGGGTCTCAGGTTTGGTATTAGAAGCATTGAGATATCACATCTCATGCTATCTGAAGGGTCTCAGGATTGGATTGGGAAGGAGTTGGATATCACATCTCATGTTATAGGAAGGGTCTCAGGATTGGATGGGAAGAGTTGGATATCCCATCTCATGCTATAGGAATGGTCTCAGGTTTGGTAGAAGCATTGGGATATCACATCTCATGCTATCGGAAGGGTCTCAGGATTGGATTGGGAAGGAGTTGGATATCACATCTCATGTTATAGAAAGGGTCTCAGGATTGGATGGGAAGAGTTGGATATCACATCTCATGCTATAGGAAGGGTCTCAGGTTTGGTAGAAGCATTGGGATATCACATCTCATGCTATAGGAAGGGTCTCAAGATTGGAATGGGAAGGACTTGGATATCACATCTCATGTTATAGGAAGGGTCTCAGGTTTGTTATTAGAAGCACTGAGATATCACATCTCATGTTATAAGACAGTTTTAGGTTTGGTATTAGAAGCATTGAGATATAACATCTCATAGTATAGGACGGGTCACAGGATTGGAATGGGAAGGAGTTGGATATCACATCTCATGCTATAGGAAGGGTCTCAGGATTGGATTGGGAAGGAGTTGGATATCACATCTCATGTTATAGGAAGGATCTCAGGTTTGGTATTAATAGCATTGAGATATCACATCTCATGCTATCGGAAGGGTCTCAGGATTGGATTGGGAAGGAGTTGGATATCACATCTCATGTTATAGGAAGGATCTCAGGTTTGGTATTAATAGCATTGATATATCACATCTCATGCTATAGGAAGGGTCTCAGGATTGGAATGGGAAGGAGTTGGCTATCACATCTCATGCTACAGGAATGGTCTCAGGTTTGGTAGAAGCATTAGGATATCACATCTCATGCTATAGGAAGGGTCTCAGGATTGGAATGGGAAGGAGTTGGATATCACATCTCATGCTAAAGGAAGGGTCTCAGGTTTGGAAGGGGAAGGATTTGGATATCACATCTCAATTTATAGGACGGGTCTGTGGTTTGGTATTAGAAGCATTGAGATATCATATCTCATGCTATCGGAAGGGTCTCAGGATTGGATTGGGAAGGAGTTGGATATCACATCTCATGTTACAGGAAGGGTCTCAGGATTGGAATGGGAAGTAGTTGGATATCATATCTCATGCTTTAGGAAGGATCACAGGTTGGAATTCGAAGGAGTTGGATATCACATCTCATGCTATCGGAAGGGTCTCAGGATCGGAATGGGAAGGAGTTGGATATCACATCTCATGCTATAGGGAGGGTCTCAGGTTTGATATTAGAAGCATTGAGATATCATATCTCATGCTATCGGAAGGGTCTCAGGATTGGATTGGGAAGGAGTTGGATATCACATCTCATGTTATAGGAAGGGTCTCAGGATTGGATGGGAAGTGTTGGATATCAAATCTCATGCTATAGGAAGGGTCTTAGGTTTGGTAGAAGCATTGGGATATCACATCTCATGCTATAGGAAGGGTCTCAGGATTGGAATGGGAAGGAGATGGATATCACATCTCATGATAAAGGAAGGGTCTCAGGTTTGGAAGGCGAAGGATTTGGATATCACATCTCAAGTTATAGGACGGGTCTCAGGTTTGTTATTAGAAGCATTGAGATATCACATCTCATGTTATAGGACAGTCTCAGGTTTGGTATTAGAAGCATTGAGATATAACATCTCATAGTATAGGATGGGTCTCAGGATTGGAATGGGAAGGAGTTGGATATCACATCTCATGCTATAGGAAGGGTCTCAGGATTGGAATGGGAAGTAGTTTGATATCACATCTCATGCCATGGGAAGGTCTCAGGTTTGCTAGAAGCATTAAGATATCACATCTCATGCTATCGGAAGGGTCTCAGGATTGGATTGGGAAGGAGTTTGATATCGCATCTCATGCTATAGGAAGGGTCACAGGTTGGAATTGGAAGGAGTTGGATATCACATCTCATGTTATAGGAAGGGTATCAGGATTGGAATGGGAAGGACTTTGATATCACATCTCACGCTATAGGAAGGGTCTCAGGTTTGGTATTAGAAGCATTGAGATATCACATCTCATGCTATCGGAAGGGTCTCAGGATTGGATTGGGAAGGAGTTGGATATCACATCTCATGTTATAGGAAGGGTCTCAGGATTGGATGGGAAGAGTTGGATATCACATCTCATGTTATAGGAAGGGTATCAGGATTGGAATGGGAAGGACTTTGATATCACATTTCACGCTATAGGGAGGGTCTCAGGTTCGGTATTAGAAGCATTGATATATCACATCTCATGCTATCAGAAGGGTCTCAGGATAGGAATGGGACGGAAGGAGTTGGATATCACATCTCATGCTATAGGAAGGGTCTCAGGATTGGATGGGAAGTGTTGGATATCACATCTCATGCTATAGGAAGGGTCTTAGGTTTGGTAGAAGCATTGGGATATCACATCTCATGCTATAGGAAGGGTCTCAGGATTGGAATGGGAAGGAGTTGGATATCACATCTCATGATAAAGGAAGGGTCTCAGGTTTGGAAGGCGAAGGATTTGGATATCACATCTCAAGTTATAGGACGGGTCTGTGGTTTGGTATTAGAAGCATTGAGATATCATATCTCATTCTATCGGAAGGGTCTCAGGATTGGATTGGGAAGGATTTGGATATCACATCTCATGTTATAGGAAGGGTCTCAAGATTGGAATGGGAAGGACTTGGATATCACATCTCATGTTATAGGAAGGGTCTCAGGTTTGTTATTAGAAGCATTGAGATATCACATCTCATGTTATAGGACAGTCTCAGGTTTGGTATTAGAAGCATTGAGATATAACATCTCATAGTATAGGATGGGTCTCAGGATTGGAATGGGAAGGAGTTGGATATCACATCTCATGCTATAGGAAGGGTCTCAGGATTGGAATGGGAAGGAGTTTGATATCACATCTCATGCCATGGGAAGGTCTCAGGTTTGCTAGAAGCATTAAGATATCACATCTCATGCTATCGGAAGGGTCTCAGGATTGGATTGGGAAGGAGTTGGATATCGCATCTCATGCTATAGGAAGGGTCACAGGTTGGAATTGGAAGGAGTTGGATATCACATCTCATGTTATAGGAAGGGTATCAGGATTGGAATGGGAAGGACTTTGATATCACATCTCACGCTATAGGAAGGGTCTCAGGTTTGGTATTAGAAGCATTGAGATATCACATCTCATGCTATCGGAAGGGTCTCAGGATTGGATTGGGAAGGAGTTGGATATCACATCTCATGTTATAGGAAGGGTCTCAGGATTGGATGGGAAGAGTTGGATATCACATCTCATGTTATAGGAAGGGTATCAGGATTGGAATGGGAAGGACTTTGATATCACATTTCACGCTATAGGGAGGGTCTCAGGTTCGGTATTAGAAGCATTGATATATCACATCTCATGCTATCAGAAGGGTCTCAGGATAGGAATGGGAAGGAGTTGGATATCACATCTCATGCTATAGGAAGGGTCTCAAGTTTTGTATTACAAGCATTGAGATATCATATCTCATGCTATAGGAACGGTCTCAGGATTGGAATGGGAAGGAGTTGGATATCATATCTCATGATATAGGAAGGGTCTCAGGTTTGGAATGGGAAGGATTTGGATATCACATCTCAATTTATAAGACAGGTCTGTGGTTTGGTATTAGAAGCATTGAGATATCATATCTCATGCTAATGGGAGGGTCTCAGGTTTGATATTAGAAGCATTGAGATATCACATCTCATGCTATCGGAAGGGTCTCATCATTGGATTGGGAAGGAGTTGGATATCACATCTCATGTTATAGGAAGGATCTCAGGTTTGGTATTAATAGCATTGAGATATCACATCTCATGCTATAGGAAGGGTCTCAGGATTGGAATGGGAAGGAGTTGGATATCACATATCATGCTAAAGGAAGGGTCTCAGGTTTGGTAGAAGCATTAGGATATCACATCTCATGCTATAGGAAGGGTCTCAGGATTGGAATGGGAAGGAGTTAGATATCACATCTCATGCTAAAGGAAGGGTCTCAGGTTTGGAAGGGGAAGTATTTGGATATCACATCTCAATTTATAAGACAGGTCTGTGGTTTGGTATTAGAAGCATTGAGATATCATATCTCATGCTATCGGAATTGTCTCAGGATTGGATTGGGAAGGAGTTGGATATCACATCTCATGTTATAGGAAGGGTCTCAGGATTGGAATGGGAAGGATTTGGATATCACATCTCATGTTATAGGAAGGGTCTCAGGTTTGTTATTAGAAGCATTGAGATATCATATCTCATGCTATCGGAAGGGTCTCAGGATTGGAATGGGAAGGAGTTGGATATCATATCTCATGCTATAGGAAGGGTCACAGGTTGGAATTGGAAGGAGTTGGATATCACATCTCATGCTATCAGAAGGGTCTCAGGATTGGAATGGGAAGGAGTTGGATATCACATCTCATGCTATAGGGAGGGTCTCAGGTTTGATATTAGAAGCATTGAGATATCATATCTCATGCTATCGGAAGGGTCTCAGGATTGGATTGGGAAGGAGTTGGATATCACATCTCATGTTATAGGAAGGGTCTCAGGATTGGATGGGAAGAGTTTGATATCACATCTCATGCTACAGGAAGGGTCTCAGGTTTGGTACAAGCATTGGGGTATCACATCTCATGCTATAGGAAGGGTCTCAGGATTGGAATGGGAAGGAGTTGGATATCACATCTCATGATAAAGGAAGGGTCTCAGGTTTGGAAGGGGAAGGATTTGGATATCACAACTGAAGTTATAGGACAGTTCTGTGGTTTTGGTATTAGAAGCATTGAGATATCATATCTCATGCTATCGGAAGGGTCTCAGGATTGGATTGGGAAGGAGTTGGATATCACATCTCATGTTATAGGAAGGGTCTCAAGATTGGAATTGGAAGGGCTTGGATATCACATCTCATGTTATAGGAAGGGTCTCAGGTTTGTTATTAGAAGCATTGAGATATCACATCTCATGTTATAGGACAGTCTCAGGTTTGGTATTAGAAGCATTGAGATATAACATCTCATAGTATAGGATGGGTCTCAGGATTGGAATGGGAAGGAGTTGGATATCACATCTCATGCTATAGGAAGGGTCTCAGGATTGGAATGGGAAGGAGTTTGATATCACATCTCATGCCATGGGAAGGTCTCAGGTTTGCTAGAAGCATTTAGATATCACATCTCATGCTATCGGAAGGGTCTCAGGATTGGATTGGGAAGGAGTTGGATATCGCATCTCATGCTATAGGAAGGGTCACAGGTTGGAATTGGAAGGAGTTGGATATCACATCTCATGTTATAGGAAGGGTATCAGGATTGGAATGGGAAGGACTTTGATATCACATCTCACGCTATAGGGAGGGTCTCAGGTTTGGTATTAGAAGCATTTAGATATCACATTTCATGCTATCGGAAGGGTCTCAGGATTGGATTGGGAAGGAGTTGGATATCACATCTCATGTTATAGGAAGGGTCTCAGGATTGGATGGGAAGAGTTGATTATCACATCTCATGTTATAGGAAGGGTATCAGGATTGGAATGGGAAGGACTTTGATATCACATCTCACGCTATAGGGAGGGTCTCAGGTTTGGTATTAGAAGCATTGAGATATAACATCTCATGCTATCGGAAGGGTCTCAGGATTGGATTGGGAAGGAGTTGGATATCACATCTCATGTTATAGGAAGGGTCTCAGGATTGGAATGGGAAGGACTTGGACATCACATCTCATGTTATAGGAAGGGTCTCAGGTTTGTTATTAGAAGCATTGAGATATCACATCTCATGTTATAGGACAGTCTCAGGTTTGGTATTAGAAGCATTGAGATATAACATCTCATGGTATAGGACGGGTCTCAGGATTGGATGGGAAGAGTTCGATATCACATCTCATGCTATAGGAAGGTTCTCAGGTTTGGTAGAAGCATTGGGATATCACATCTCATGCTATAGGAAGGGTCTCAGGATTGGAATGTGAAGGAGTTGGATATCACATCTCATGCTAAAGGAAGGGTCTCAGGTTTGGAAGGGGAAGGATTTGGATATCACATCTCAAGTTATAGGACGGTTCTGTGGTCTGGTATTAGAAGCATTGAGATATCACATCTCATGTTATAGGAAGGGTCTCAAGATTGGAATGGGAAGGACTTGGATATCACATCTCATGTTATAGGAAGGGTCTCAGGTTTGTTATTAGAAGCATTGAGATATCACATCTCATGTTATAGGACAGTCTCAGGTTTGGTATTAGAAGCATTGAGATATAACATCTCATAGTATAGGACGGGTCTCAGGATTGGAATGGGAAGGAGTTGGATATCACATCTCATGCTGTAGGGAGGGTCTCAGGTTTGATATTAGAAGCATTGAGATATCACATCTCATGCTATCGGAAGGGTCTCAGGATTGGATTGGGAAGGAGTTGGATATCACATCTCAAGTTATAGGACGGGTCTGTGGTTTGGTATTAGAAGCATTGAGATATCATATCTCATGCTATCGGAAGGGTCTCAGGATTGGATTGGGAAGGAGTTGGATATCACATCTCATGTTATACGAAGGCTCTCAGGTTTGTTATTAGAAGCATTGAGATATCACATCTCATGTTATAGGACAGTCTCAGGTTTGGTTTAGAAGCATTGAGATATAACATCTCATAGTATAGGACGGGTCTCAGGATTGGAATGGGAAGGAGTTGGATATCACATCTCATGCTATAGGAAGGGTCTCAGGATTGGAATGGGAAGGAGTTTGATATCACATCTCATGCCATGGGAAGGTCTCAGGTTTGCTAGAAGCATTTAGATATCACATCTCATGCTATCGGAAGGGTCTCAGGATTGGATTGGGAAGGAGTTGGATATCGCATCTCATGCTATAGGAAGGGTCACAGGTTGGAATTGGAAGGAGTTGGATATCACATCTCATGTTATAGGAAGGGTATCAGGATTGGAATGGGAAGGACTTTGATATCACATCTCACGCTATAGGGAGGGTCTCAGGTTTGGTATTAGAAGCATTGAGATATCACATTTCATGCTATCGGAAGGGTCTCAGGATTGGATTGGGAAGGAGTTGGATATCACATCTCATGTTATAGGAAGGGTCTCAGGATTGGATGGGAAGGGTTGGATATCACATCTCATGTTATAGGAAGGGTATCAGGATTGGAATGGGAAGGACTTTGATATCACATCTCACGCTATAGGGAGGGTCTCAGGTTTGGTATTAGAAGCATTGAGATATAACATCTCATGCTATCGGAAGGGTCTCAGGATTGGATTGGGAAGGAGTTGGATATCACATTTCATGTTATAGGAAGGGTCTCAGTATTGGAATGTGAAGGACTTGGACATCACATCTCATGTTATAAGAATGGTCTCAGGTTTGTTATTAGAAGCATTGAGATATCACATCTCATGTTATAGGACAGTCTCAGGTTTGGTATTAGAAGCATTGAGATATAACATCTCATGGTATAGGACGGGTCTCAGGATTGGATGGGAAGAGTTCGATATCACATCTCATGCTATAGGAAGGGTCTCAGGTTTGGTAGAAGCATTGGGATATCACATCTCATGCTATAGGAAGGGTCTCAGGAGTGGAATGTGAAGGAGTTGGATATCACATCTCATGCTAAAGGAAGGGTCTCAGGTTTGGAAGGGGAGGGATTTGGATATCACATCTCAAGTTATAGGACGGTTCTGTGGTTTGGTATTAGAAGCATTGAGATATCACATCTCATGTTATAGGAAGGGTCTCAAGATTGGAATGGGAAGGACTTGGATATCACATCTCATGTTATAGGAAGGGTCTCAGGTTTGGTAGAAGCATTGGGATATCACATCTCATGCTATAGGAAGCGTCTCAGGATTGGAATGGGAAGGAGTTGGATATCACATCTCATGATAAAGGAAGGGTCTCAGGTTTGGAAGGCGAAGGATTTGGATATCACATCTCAAGTTATAGGACGGGTCTGTGGTTTGGTATTAGAAGCATTGAGATATCATATCTCATGCTATCAGAAGGGTCTCAGGATTGGATTGGGAAGGATTTGCATATCACATCTCATGTTATAGGAAGGGTCTCAAGATTGGAATGGGAAGGACTTGGATATCACATCTCATGTTATAGGAAGGGACTCAGGTTTGTTATTAGAAGCATTGAGATATCACATCTCATGTTATAGGACAGTCTCAGGTTTGGTATTAGAAGCATTGAGATATAACATCTCATAGTATAGGATGGGTCTCAGGATTGGAATGGGAAGGAGTTGGATATCACATCTCATGCTATAGGAAGGGTCTCAGGATTGGAATGGGAAGGAGTTTGATATCACATCTCATGCCATGGGAAGGTCTCAGGTTTGTATTACAAGCATTGAGATATATCTCATGCTATAGGAAGGGTCTCAGGATTGGAATGGGAAGGAGTTGGATATCACATCTCATGCTAATGGGAGGGTCTCAGGTTTGATATTAGAAGCATTGAGATATCACATCTCATGCTATCGGAAGGGTCTCATCATTGGATTGGGAAGGAGTTGGATATCACATCTCATGTTATAGGAAGGATCTCAGGTTTGGTATTAATAGCATTGAGATATCACATCTCATGCTATAGGAAGGGTCTCAGGATTGGAATGGGAAGGAGTTGGATATCACATATCATGCTAAAGGAAGGGTCTCAGGTTTGGTAGAAGCATTAGGATATCACATCTCATGCTATAGGAAGGGTCTCAGGATTGGAATGGGAAGGAGTTAGATATCACATCTCATGCTAAAGGAAGGGTCTCAGGTTTGGAAGGGGAAGGTTTGGATATCACATCTCAATTTATAAGACAGGTCTGTGGTTTGGTATTAGAAGCATTGAGATATCATATCTCATGCTATCGGAATTGTCTCAGGATTGGATTGGGAAGGAGTTGGATATCACATCTCATGTTATAGGAAGGGTCTCAGGATTGGAATGGGAAGGATTTGGATATCACATCTCATGTTATAGGAAGGGTCTCAGGTTTGTTATTAGAAGCATTGAGATATCATATCTCATGCTATCGGAAGGGTCTCAGGATTGGAATGGGAAGGAGTTGGATATCATATCTCATGCTATAGGAAGGGTCACAGGTTGGAATTGGAAGGAGTTGGATATCACATCTCATGCTATCAGAAGGGTCTCAGGATTGGAATGGGAAGGAGTTGGATATCACATCTCATGCTATAGGGAGGGTCTCAGGTTTGATATTAGAAGCATTGAGATATCATATCTCATGCTATCGGAAGGGTCTCAGGATTGGATTGGGAAGGAGTTGGATATCACATCTCATGTTATAGGAAGGGTCTCAGGATTGGATGGGAAGAGTTTGATATCACATCTCATGCAATAGGAAGGGTCTCAGGTTTGGTACAAGCATTGGGGTATCACATCTCATGCTATAGGAAGGGTCTCAGGATTGGAATGGGAAGGAGTTGGATATCACATCTCATGATAAAGGAAGGGTCTCAGGTTTGGAAGGGGAAGGATTTGGATATCACAACTCAAGTTATAGGACAGTTCTATGGTTTTGGTATTAGAAGCATTGAGATATCATATCTCATGCTATCGGAAGGGTCTCAGGATTGGATTGGGAAAGAGTTGGATATCACATCTCATGTTATAGGAAGGGTCTCAAGATTGGAATTGGAAGGGCTTGGATATCACATCTCATGTTATAGGAAGGGTCTCAGGTTTGGTATTAGAAGCATTGAGATATAACATCTCATAGTATAGGACGGGTCTCAGGATTGGAATGGGAAGGAGTTGGATATCACATCTCATGCTATAGGAAGGGTCTCAGGATTGGAATGGGAAGGAGTTTGATATCACATCTCATGCCATGGGAAGGTCTCAGGTTTGCTAGAAGCATTTAGATATCACATCTCATGCTATCGGAAGGGTCTCAGGATTGGATTGGGAAGGAGTTGGATATCGCATCTCATGCTATAGGAAGGGTCACAGGTTGGAATTGGAAGGAGTTGGATATCACATCTCATGTTATAGGAAGGGTATCAGGATTGGAATGGGAAGGACTTTGATATCACATCTCACGCTATAGGGAGGGTCTCAGGTTTGGTATTAGAAGCATTGAGATATCACATTTCATGCTATCGGAAGGGTCTCAGGATTGGATTGGGAAGGAGTTGGATATCACATCTCATGTTATAGGAAGGGTCTCAGGATTGGATGGGAAGAGTTGGATATCACATCTCATGTTATAGGAAGGGTATCAGGATTGGAATGGGAAGGACTTTGATATCACATCTCATGCTATAGGGAGGGTCTCAGGTTTGGTATTAGAAGCATTGAGATATAACATCTCATGCTATCGGAAGGGTCTCAGGATTGGATTGGGAAGGAGTTGGATATCACATCTCATGTTATAGGAAGGGTCTCAGGATTGGAATGGGAAGGATATGGACATCACATCTCATGTTATAGGACAGTCTCAGGTTTGGTATTAGAAGCATTGAGATATAACATCTCATGGTATAGGACGGGTCTCAGGATTGGATGGGAAGAGTTCGATATCACATCTCATGCTATAGGAAGGGTCTCAGGTTTGGTAGAAGCATTGGGATATCACATCTCATGCTATAGGAAGGGTCTCAGGATTGGAATGTGAAGGAGTTGGATATCACATCTCATGCTAAAGGAAGGGTCTCAGGTTTGGAAGGGGAAGGATTTGGATATCACATCTCAAGTTATAGGACGGTTCTGTGGTTTGGTATTAGAAGCATTGAGATATCACATCTCATGTTATAGGAAGGGTCTCAAGATTGGAATGGGAAGGACTTGGATATCACATCTCATGTTATGGGAAGGGTCTCAGGTTTGTTATTAGAAGCATTGAGATATCACATCTCATGTTATAGGACAGTCTCAGGTTTGGTATTAGAAGCTTTGAGATATAACATCTCATAGTATAGGACGGGTCTCAGGATTGGAATGGGAAGGAGTTGGATATCACATCTCATGCTGTAGGGAGGGTCTCAGGTTTGATATTAGAAGCATTGAGATATCGCATCTCATGCTATCGGAAGGGTCTCAGGATTGGATTGGGAAGGAGTTGGATATCACATCTCAAGTTATAGGACGGGTCTGTGGTTTGGTATTAGAAGCATTGAGATATCATATCTCATGCTATCGGAAGGGTCTCAGGATTGGATTGGGAAGGAGTTGGATATCACATCTCATGTTATACGAAGGCTCTCAGGTTTGGTATTAGAAGCATTGAGATATCACATCTCATGTTATAGGACAGTCTCAGGTTTGGTATTCGAAGCATTGAGATATCATATCTCATGGTATAGGACGGGTCTCAGGATTGGAATGGGAAGGAGTTGGATATCACATCTCATGCTAAAGGAAGGGTCTCAGGTTTGGAAGGCTAAGGATTTGGATATCACATCTCAATTTATAGGACGGGTCTCAGGATTGGAATGGGAAGGAGTTGGATATCACATCTCATGCTGTAGGGAGGGTCTCAGGTTTGATATTAGAAGCAATGAGATATCACATCTCATGCTATCGGAAGGGTCTCAGGATTGGATTGGGAAGGAGTTGGATATCACATCTCAAGTTATAGGACGGGTCTCAGATTTGGTATTAGAAGCATTGAGATATCATATCTCATGGTATAGGATGGGTCTCAGGATTGGAATGGGAAGGATTTGGATATCACATTTCATGTTATAGGAAGGGTCTCAGGTTTGTTATTAGAAGCATTGGGATATCACATCTCATGTTATAGGACAGTCTCAGGTTTGGTATTAGAAGCATTGAGATATCACATCTCATGGTATAGGACGGGTCTCAGGATTGGAATGGGAAGGAGTTGGATATCACATCTCATGCTATAGGAAGGGTCTCAGGATTGGAATGGGAAGTAGTTTGATATCACATCTCATGCCATAGGAAGGTCTCAGGTATGGTAGAAGCATTAATATATCACATCTCATGCTATCGGAAGGGTCTCAGGATTGGATTGGGAAGGAGTTGAATATCCCATCCCATGCTATAGGAAGGGTCTCAGGTTTGGTAGAAGCATTGGGATATCACATCTCATGCTATAGGAAGGGTCTCAGGATTGGAATGGGAAGGAGTTGGATATCACATCTCATGATAAAGGAAGGGTCTCAGGTTTGGAAGGGGTAGGATTTGGATATCATATCTCAAGTTATAGGACGGGTCTGTGGTTTTGGTATTAGAAGCATTGAGATATCATATCTCATGCTATCGGAAGGGTCTCAGGATTGGATTGGGAAGGAGTTGAATATCACATCTCATGTTGTAGGAAGGGCCTCAAGATTGGAATGGGAAAGACTTGGATATCACATCTCACGCTATAGGGAGGGTCTCAGGTTTGGTATTAGAAGCATTGAGATATCACATCTCATGCTATCGGAAGGGTCTCAGGATTGGATTGGGAAGGAGTTGGATATCACATCTCATGTTATAGAAAGGGTCTCAGGATTGGATGGGAAGAGTTGGATATCCCATCTCATGCTATAGCAAGGGTCTCAGGTTTGGTAGAAGCATTGGGATATCACATCTCATGCTATAGGAAGGGTCTCAGGATTAGATTGGGAAGGAGTTGGATATCACATCTCATGTTATAGGAAGGGTATCAGGATTGGAATGGGAAGGACTTGGATATCACATCTCACGCTATAGGGAGGGTCTCAGGTTTGGTATTAGAAGCATTGAGATATCACATCTCATGCTATCGGAAGGGTCTCAGGATTGGATTGGGAAGGAGTTGGATATCACATCTCATGTTATAGAAAGGGTCTCAGGATTGGATGGGAAGAGTTGGATATCACATCTCATGCTATAGGAAGGGTCTCAGGTTTGGTAGAAGCATTGGGATATCACATCTCATGCTATAGGAAGGGTCTCAGGATTGGATTGGGAAGGAGTTGGATATCACATCTCATGTTATAGGAAGGGTCTCAAGATTGGAATGGGAAGGACTTGGATATCACATCTCATGTTATAGGAAGGGTCTCAGGTTTGTTATTAGAAGCATTGAGATATCACATCTCATGTTATAGGACAGTTTTAGGTTTGGTATTAGAAGCATTGAGATATAACATCTCATTGTATAGGACGGGTCTCAGGATTGGAATGGGAAGGAGTTGGATATCACATCTCATGCTATAGGAAGGATCTCAGGATTGGATTGGGAAGGAGTTGGATATCACATCTCATGTTATAGGAAGGATCTCAGGTTTGATATTAATAGCATTGAGATATCACATCTCATGCTATCGGAAGGGTCTCAGGATTGGATTGGGAAGGAGTTGGATATCACATCTCATGTTATAGGAAGGATCTCAGGTTTGGTATTAATAGCATTGAGATATAACATCTCATAGTATAGGACGGGTCTCAGGATTGGAATGGGAAGGAGTTGGATATCACATCTCATGCTATAGGAAGGGTCTCAGGATTGGAATGGGAAGGAGTTTGATATCACATCCCATGCCATGGGAAGGTCTCAGGTTTGCTAGAAGCATTTAGATATCACATCTCATGCTATCGGAAGGGTCTCAGGATTGGATTGGGAAGGAGTTGGATATCGCATCTCATGCTATAGGAAGGGTCACAGGTTGGAATTGGAAGGAGTTGGATATCACATCTCATGTTATAGGAAGGGTATCAGGATTGGAATGGGAAGGACTTTGATATCACATCTCACGCTATAGGGAGGGTCTCAGGTTTGGTATTAGAAGCATTGAGATATCACATCTCATGCTATCGGAAGGGTCTCAGGATTGGATTGGGAAGGAGTTGGATATCACATCTCATGTTATAGGAAGGGTCTCAGGATTGGATGGGAAGAGTTGGATATCACATCTCATGTTATAGGAAGGGTATCAGGATTGGAATGGGAAGGACTTTGATATCACATCTCACGCTATAGGGAGGGTCTCAGGTTTGGTATTAGAAGCATTGAGACATCACATCTCATGCTATCGGAAGGGTCTCAGGATTGGATTGGGAAGGAGTTGGATATCACATCTCATGTTATAGGAAGGGTCTCAGGATTGGATGGGAAGAGTTGGATATCCCATCTCATGCTATAGAAAGGGTCTCAGGTTTGGTAGAAGCATTGGGATATCACATCTCATGCTATCAGAAGGGTCTCAGGATTGGATTGGGAAGGAGTTGGATATCACATCTCATGTTATAGAAAGGGTCTCAGGATTGGATGGGAAGAGTTGGATATCACATCTCATGCTATAGGAAGGGTCTCAGGTTTGGTAGAAGCATTGGGATATCACATCTCATGCTATAGGAAGGGTCTCAGGATTGGATTGGGAAGGAGTTGGATATCACATCTCATGTTATAGGAAGGGTCTCAAGATTGGAATGGGAAGGACTTGGATATCACATCTCATGTTATAGGAAGGGTCTCAGGTTTGTTATTAGAAGCACTGAGATATCACATCTCATGTTATAAGACAGTTTTAGGTTTGGTATTAGAAGCATTGAGATATAACATCTCATAGTATAGGACGGGTCTCAGGATTGGAATGGGAAGGAGTTGGATATCACATCTCATGCTATAGGAAGGGTCTCAGGATTGGATTGGGAAGGAGTTGGATATCACATCTCATGTTATAGGAAGGATCTCAGGTTTGGTATTAATAGCATTGAGATATCACATCTCATGCTATCGGAAGGGTCTCAGGATTGGATTGGGAAGGAGTTGGATATCACATCTCATGTTATAGGAAGGATCTCAGGTTTGGTATTAATAGCATTGAGATATCACATCTCATGCTATAGGAAGGGTCTCAGGATTGGAATGGGAAGGAGTTGGCTATCACATCTCATGCTATAGGAAGGGTCTCAGGTTTGGTTGAAGCATTAGGATATCACATCTCATGCTATAGGAAGGGTCTCAGGATTGGAATGGGAAGGAGTTGGATATCACATCTCATGCTAAAGGAAGGGTCTCAGGTTTGGAAGGGGAAGGATTTGGATATCACATCTCAATTTATAGGACGGGTCTGTGGTTTGGTATTAGAAGCATTGAGATATCATATCTCATGCTATCGGAAGGGTCTCAGGATTGGATTGGGAAGGAGTTGGATATCACATCTCATGTTACAGGAAGGGTCTCAGGATTGGAATGGGAAGGAGTTGGATATCATATCTCATGCTTTAGGAAGGATCACAGGTTGGAATTCGAAGGAGTTGGATATCACATCTCATGCTATCGGAAGGGTCTCAGGTTTGATATTAGAAGCATTGAGATATCATATCTCATGCTATCGGAAGGGTCTCAGGATTGATATTAGAAGCATTGAGATATCATATCTCATGCTATCGGAAGGGTCTCAGGATTGGATTGGGAAGGAGTTGGATATCACATCTCATGTTATAGGAAGGGTCTCAGGATTGGATGGGAAGTGTTGGATATCACATCTCATGCTATAGGAAGGGTCTTAGGTTTGGTAGAAGCATTGGGATATCACATCTCATGCTATAGGAAGGCTCTCAGGATTGGAATGGGAAGGAGTTGGATATCACATCTCATGATAAAGGAAGGGTCTCAGGTTTGGAAGGCGAAGGATTTGGACATCACATCTCAAGTTATAGGACGGGTCTGTGGTTTGGTATTAGAAGCATTGAGATATCATATCTCATTCTATCAGAAGGGTCTCAGGATTGGATTGGGAAGGATTTGGATATCACATCTCATGTTATAGGAAGGGTCTCAAGATTGGAATGGGAAGTACTTGGATATCACATCTCATGTTATAGGAAGGGTCTCAGGTTTGTTATTAGAAGCATTGAGATATCACATCTCATGTTATAGGACAGTCTCAGGTTTGGTATTAGAAGCATTGAGATATAACATCTCATAGTATAGGATGGGTCTCAGGATTGGAATGGGAAGGAGTTGGATATCACATCTCATGCTATAGGAAGGGTCTCAGGATTGGAATGGGAAGGAGTTTGATATCACATCTCATGCCATGGGAAGGTCTCAGGTTTGCTAGAAGCATTAAGATATCACATCTCATGCCATCGGAAGGGTCTCAGGATTGGATTGGGAAGGAGTTGGATATCGCATCTCATGCTATAGGAAGGGTTACAGGTTGGAATTGGAAGGAGTTGGATATCACATCTCATGTTATAGGAAGGGTATCAGGATTGGAATGGGAAGGACTTTGATATCACATCTCACGCTATAGGAAGGGTCTCAGGTTTGGTATTAGAAGCATTGAGATATCACATCTCATGCTATCGGAAGGGTCTCAGGATTGGATTCGGAAGGAGTTGGATATCACATCTCATGTTATAGGAAGGGTCTCAGGATTGGATGGGAAGAGTTGGATATCACATCTCATGTTATAGGAAGGGTATCAGGATTGGAATGGGAAGGACTTTGATATCACATTTCACGCTATAGGGAGGGTCTCAGGTTCGGTATTAGAAGCATTGATATATCACATCTCATGCTATCAGAAGGGTCTCAGGATAGGAATGGGAAGGAGTTGGATATCACATCTCATGCTATAGGAAGGGTCTCAAGTTTTGTATTACAAGCATTGAGATATCATATCTCATGCTATAGGAAGGGTCTCAGGATTGGAATGGGAAGGAGTTGGATATCATATCTCATGATATAGGAAGGGTCTCAGGTTTGGAATGGGAAGGAGTTGGATATCACATCTCATGCTAATGGGAGGGTCTCAGGTTTGATATTAGAAGCATTGAGATATCACATCTCATGCTATCGGAAGGGTCTCATCATTGGATTGGGAAGGAGTTGGATATCACATCTCATGTTATAGGAAGGATCTCAGGTTTGGTATTAATAGCATTGAGATATCACATCTCATGCTATAGGAAGGGTCTCAGGATTGCAATGGGAAGGAGTTGGATATCACATATCATGCTAAAGGAAGGGTCTCAGGTTTGGTAGAAGCATTAGGATATCACATCTCATGCTATAGGAAGGGTCTCAGGATTGGAATGGGAAGGAGTTAGATATCACATCTCATGCTAAAGGAAGGGTCTCAGGTTTGGAAGGGGAAGGATTTGGAAATCACATCTCAATTTATAAGACAGGTCTGTGGTTTGGTATTAGAAGCATTGAGATATCATATCTCATGCTATCGGAATTGTCTCAGGATTGGATTGGGAAGGAGTTGGATATCACATCTCATGTTATAGGAAGGGTCTCAGGATTGGAATGGGAAGAATTTGGATATCACATCTCATGTTATAGGAAGGGTCTCAGGTTTGTTATTAGAAGCATTGAGATATCATATCTCATGCTATCGGAAGGGTCTCAGGATTGGAATGGGAAGGAGTTGGATATCATATCTCATGCTATAGGAAGGGTCACAGGTTGGAATTGGAAGGAGTTGGATATCACATCTCATGCTATCAGAAGGGTCTCAGGATTGGAATGGGAAGGAGTTGGATATCACATCTCGTGCTATAGGGAGGGTCTCAGGTTTGATATTAGAAGCATTGAGATATCATATCTCATGCTATCGGAAGGGTCTCAGGATTGGATTGGGAAGGAGTTGGATATCACATCTCATGTTATAGGAAGGGTCTCAGGATTGGATGGGAAGAGTTTGATATCACATCTCATGCTACAGGAAGGGTCTCAGGTTTGGTACAAGCATTGGGGTATCACATCTCATGCTATAGGAAGGGTCTCAGGATTGGAATGGGAAGGAGTTGGATATCACATCTCATGATAAAGGAAGGGTCTCAGGTTTGGAAGGGGAAGGATTTGGATATCACAACTGAAGTTATAGGACAGTTCTGTGGTTTTGGTATTAGAAGCATTGAGATATCATATCTCATGCTATCGGAAGGGTCTCAGGATTGGATTGGGAAGGGCTTGGATATCACATCTCATGTTATAGGAAGGGTCTCAGGTTTGTTATTAGAAGCATTGAGATATCACATCTCATGTTATAGGACAGTCTCAGGTTTGGTATTAGAAGCATTGAGATATAACATCTCATAGTATAGGACGGGTCTCAGGATTGGAATGGGAAGGAGTTGGATATCACATCTCATGCTATAGGAAGGGTCTCAGGATTGGAATGGGAAGGAGTTTGATATCACATGTCATGCCATGGGAAGGTCTCAGGTTTGCTAGAAGCATTTAGATATCACATATCATGCTATCGGAAGGGTCTCAGGATTGGATTGGGAAGGAGTTGGATATCGCATCTCATGCTATAGGAAGGGTCACAGGTTGGAATTGGAAGGAGTTGGATATCACATCTCATGTTATAGGAAGGGTATCATGATTGGAATGGGAAGGACTTTGATATCACATCTCACGCTATAGGGGGAGGGTCTCAGGTTTGGTATTAGAAGCATTGAGATATCACATTTCATGCTATCGGAAGGGTCTCAGGATTGGATTGGGAAGGAGTTGGATATCACATCTCATGTTATAGGAAGGGTCTCAGGATTGGATGGGAAGAGTTGGATATCACATCTCATGTTATAGGAAGGGTATCAGGATTGGAATGGGAAGGACTTTCATATCACATCTCACGCTATAGGGAGGGTCTCAGGTTTGGTATTAGAAGCATTGAGATATAACATCTCATGCTATCGGAAGGGTCTCAGGATTGGATTGGGAAGGAGTTGGATATCACATCTCATGTTATAGGAAGGGTCTCAGGATTGGAATGGGAAGGACTTGGACATCACATCTCATGTTATAGGAAGGGTCTCAGGTTTGTTATTAGAAGCATTGAGATATCACATCTCATTTTATAGGACAGTCTCAGGTTTGGTATTAGAAGCATTGTGATATAACATCTCATGGTATAGGACGGGTCTCAGGATTGGATGGGAAGAGTTCGATATCACATCTCATGCTATAGGAAGGGTCTCAGGTTTGGTAGAAGCATTGGGATATCACATCTCATGCTATAGGAAGGGTCTCAGGATTGGAATGTGGAGGAGTTGGATATCACATCTCATGCTATCAGAAGGGTCTCAGGATTGGAATGGGAAGGAGTTGGATATCACATCTCATGCTATAGGGAGGGTCTCAGGTTTGATATTAGAAGCATTGAGATATCATATCTCATGCTATCGGAAGGGTCTCAGGATTGGATTGGGAAGGAGTTGGATATCACATCTCATGTTATAGGAAGGGTCTCAGGATTGGATGGGAAGAGTTTGATATCACATCTCATGCAATAGGAAGGGTCTCAGGTTTGGTACAAGCATTGGGGTATCACATCTCATGCTATAGGAAGGGTCTCAGGATTGGAATGGGAAGGAGTTGGATATCACATCTCATGATAAAGGAAGGGTCTCAGGTTTGGAAGGGGAAGGATTTGGATATCACAACTCAAGTTATAGGACAGTTCTATGGTTTTGGTATTAGAAGCATTGAGATATCATATCTCATGCTATCGGAAGGGTCTCAGGATTGGATTGGGAAAGAGTTGGATATCACATCTCATGTTATAGGAAGGGTCTCAAGATTGGAATTGGAAGGGCTTGGATATCACATCTCATGTTATAGGAAGGGTCTCAGGTTTGGTATTAGAAGCATTGAGATATAACATCTCATAGTATAGGACGGGTCTCAGGATTGGAATGGGAAGGAGTTGGATATCACATCTCATGCTATAGGAAGGGTCTCAGGATTGGAATGGGAAGGAGTTTGATATCACATCTCATGCCATGGGAAGGTCTCAGGTTTGCTAGAAGCATTTAGATATCACATCTCATGCTATCGGAAGGGTCTCAGGATTGGATTGGGAAGGAGTTGGATATCGCATCTCATGCTATAGGAAGGGTCACAGGTTGGAATTGGAAGGAGTTGGATATCACATCTCATGTTATAGGAAGGGTATCAGGATTGGAATGGGAAGGACTTTGATATCACATCTCACGCTATAGGGAGGGTCTCAGGTTTGGTATTAGAAGCATTGAGATATCACATTTCATGCTATCGGAAGGGTCTCAGGATTGGATTGGGAAGGAGTTGGATATCACATCTCATGTTATAGGAAGGGTCTCAGGATTGGATGGGAAGAGTTGGATATCACATCTCATGTTATAGGAAGGGTATCAGGATTGGAATGGGAAGGACTTTGATATCACATCTCACGCTATAGGGAGGGTCTCAGGTTTGGTATTAGAAGCATTGAGATATAACATCTCATGCTATCGGAAGGGTCTCAGGATTGGATTGGGAAGGAGTTGGATATCACATCTCATGTTATAGGAAGGGTCTCAGGATTGGAATGGGAAGGACATGGACATCACATCTCATGTTATAGGACAGTCTCAGGTTTGGTATTAGAAGCATTGAGATATAACATCTCATGGTATAGGACGGGTCTCAGGATTGGATGGGAAGAGTTCGATATCACATCTCATGCTATAGGAAGGGTCTCAGGTTTGGTAGAAGCATTGGGATATCACATCTCATGCTATAGGAAGGGTCTCAGGATTGGAATGTGAAGGAGTTGGATATCACATCTCATGCTAAAGGAAGGGTCTCAGGTTTGGAAGGGGAAGGATTTGGATATCACATCTCAAGTTATAGGACGGTTCTGTGGTTTGGTATTAGAAGCATTGAGATATCACATCTCATGTTATAGGAAGGGTCTCAAGATTGGAATGGGAAGGACTTGGATATCACATCTCATGTTATGGGAAGGGTCTCAGGTTTGTTATTAGAAGCATTGAGATATCACATCTCATGTTATAGGACAGTCTCAGGTTTGGTATTAGAAGCTTTGAGATATAACATCTCATAGTATAGGACGGGTCTCAGGATTGGAATGGGAAGGAGTTGGATATCACATCTCATGCTGTAGGGAGGGTCTCAGGTTTGATATTAGAAGCATTGAGATATCGCATCTCATGCTATCGGAAGGGTCTCAGGATTGGATTGGGAAGGAGTTGGATATCACATCTCAAGTTATAGGACGGGTCTGTGGTTTGGTATTAGAAGCATTGAGATATCATATCTCATGCTATCGGAAGGGTCTCAGGATTGGATTGGGAAGGAGTTGGATATCACATCTCATGTTATACGAAGGCTCTCAGGTTTGGTATTAGAAGCATTGAGATATCACATCTCATGTTATAGGACAGTCTCAGGTTTGGTATTCGAAGCATTGAGATATCATATCTCATGGTATAGGACGGGTCTCAGGATTGGAATGGGAAGGAGTTGGATATCACATCTCATGCTAAAGGAAGGGTCTCAGGTTTGGAAGGCTAAGGATTTGGATATCACATCTCAATTTATAGGACGGGTCTCAGGATTGGAATGGGAAGGAGTTGGATATCACATCTCATGCTGTAGGGAGGGTCTCAGGTTTGATATTAGAAGCATTGAGATATCACATCTCATGCTATCGGAAGGGTCTCAGGATTGGATTGGGAAGGAGTTGGATATCACATCTCAAGTTATAGGACGGGTCTCAGATTTGGTATTAGAAGCATTGAGATATCATATCTCATGGTATAGGATGGGTCTCAGGATTGGAATGGGAAGGATTTGGATATCACATTTCATGTTATAGGAAGGGTCTCAGGTTTGTTATTAGAAGCATTGGGATATCACATCTCATGTTATAGGACAGTCTCAGGTTTGGTATTAGAAGCATTGAGATATCACATCTCATGGTATAGGACGGGTCTCAGGATTGGAATGGGAAGGAGTTGGATATCACATCTCATGCTATAGGAAGGGTCTCAGGATTGGAATGGGAAGTAGTTTGATATCACATCTCATGCCATAGGAAGGTCTCAGGTATGGTAGAAGCATTAATATATCACATCTCATGCTATCGGAAGGGTCTCAGGATTGGATTGGGAAGGAGTTGAATATCCCATCCCATGCTATAGGAAGGGTCTCAGGTTTGGTAGAAGCATTGGGATATCACATCTCATGCTATAGGAAGGGTCTCAGGATTGGAATGGGAAGGAGTTGGATATCACATCTCATGATAAAGGAAGGGTCTCAGGTTTGGAAGGGGTAGGATTTGGATATCATATCTCAAGTTATAGGACGGGTCTGTGGTTTTGGTATTAGAAGCATTGAGATATCATATCTCATGCTATCGGAAGGGTCTCAGGATTGGATTGGGAAGGAGTTGAATATCACATCTCATGTTGTAGGAAGGGCCTCAAGATTGGAATGGGAAAGACTTGGATATCACATCTCACGCTATAGGGAGGGTCTCAGGTTTGGTATTAGAAGCATTGAGATATCACATCTCATGCTATCGGAAGGGTCTCAGGATTGGATTGGGAAGGAGTTGGATATCACATCTCATGTTATAGAAAGGGTCTCAGGATTGGATGGGAAGAGTTGGATATCCCATCTCATGCTATAGGAAGGGTCTCAGGTTTGGTAGAAGCATTGGGATATCACATCTCATGCTATAGGAAGGGTCTCAGGATTAGATTGGGAAGGAGTTGGATATCACATCTCATGTTATAGGAAGGGTATCAGGATTGGAATGGGAAGGACTTGGATATCACATCTCACGCTATAGGGAGGGTCTCAGGTTTGGTATTAGAAGCATTGAGATATCACATCTCATGCTATCGGAAGGGTCTCAGGATTGGATTGGGAAGGAGTTGGATATCACATCTCATGTTATAGAAAGGGTCTCAGGATTGGATGGGAAGAGTTGGATATCACATCTCATGCTATAGGAAGGGTCTCAGGTTTGGTAGAAGCATTGGGATATCACATCTCATGCTATAGGAAGGGTCTCAGGATTGGATTGGGAAGGAGTTGGATATCACATCTCATGTTATAGGAAGGGTCTCAAGATTGGAATGGGAAGGACTTGGATATCACATCTCATGTTATAGGAAGGGTCTCAGGTTTGTTATTAGAAGCATTGAGATATCACATCTCATGTTATAGGACAGTTTTAGGTTTGGTATTAGAAGCATTGAGATATAACATCTCATTGTATAGGACGGGTCTCAGGATTGGAATGGGAAGGAGTTGGATATCACATCTCATGCTATAGGAAGGATCTCAGGATTGGATTGGGAAGGAGTTGGATATCACATCTCATGTTATAGGAAGGATCTCAGGTTTGATATTAATAGCATTGAGATATCACATCTCATGCTATCGGAAGGGTCTCAGGATTGGATTGGGAAGGAGTTGGATATCACATCTCATGTTATAGGAAGGATCTCAGGTTTGGTATTAATAGCATTGAGATATAACATCTCATAGTATAGGACGGGTCTCAGGATTGGAATGGGAAGGAGTTGGATATCACATCTCATGCTATAGGAAGGGTCTCAGGATTGGAATGGGAAGGAGTTTGATATCACATCCCATGCCATGGGAAGGTCTCAGGTTTGCTAGAAGCATTTAGATATCACATCTCATGCTATCGGAAGGGTCTCAGGATTGGATTGGGAAGGAGTTGGATATCGCATCTCATGCTATAGGAAGGGTCACAGGTTGGAATTGGAAGGAGTTGGATATCACATCTCATGTTATAGGAAGGGTATCAGGATTGGAATGGGAAGGACTTTGATATCACATCTCACGCTATAGGGAGGGTCTCAGGTTTGGTATTAGAAGCATTGAGATATCACATCTCATGCTATCGGAAGGGTCTCAGGATTGGATTGGGAAGGAGTTGGATATCACATCTCATGTTATAGGAAGGGTCTCAGGATTGGATGGGAAGAGTTGGATATCACATCTCATGTTATAGGAAGGGTATCAGGATTGGAATGGGAAGGACTTTGATATCACATCTCACGCTATAGGGAGGGTCTCAGGTTTGGTATTAGAAGCATTGAGATATCACATCTCATGCTATCGGAAGGGTCTCAGGATTGGATTGGGAAGGAGTTGGATATCACATCTCATGTTATAGGAAGGGTCTCAGGATTGGATGGGAAGAGTTGGATATCCCATCTCATGCTATAGGAAGGGTCTCAGGTTTGGTAGAAGCATTGGGATATCACATCTCATGCTATCAGAAGGGTCTCAGGATTGGATTGGGAAGGAGTTGGATATCACATCTCATGTTATAGAAAGGGTCTCAGGATTGGATGGGAAGAGTTGGATATCACATCTCATGCTATAGGAAGGGTCTCAGGTTTGGTAGAAGCATTGGGATATCACATCTCATGCTATAGGAAGGGTCTCAGGATTGGATTGGGAAGGAGTTGGATATCACATCTCATGTTATAGGAAGGGTCTCAAGATTGGAATGGGAAGGACTTGGATATCACATCTCATGTTATAGGAAGGGTCTCAGGTTTGTTATTAGAAGCACTGAGATATCACATCTCATGTTATAAGACAGTTTTAGGTTTGGTATTAGAAGCATTGAGATATAACATCTCATAGTATAGGACGGGTCTCAGGATTGGAATGGGAAGGAGTTGGATATCACATCTCATGGTATAGGAAGGGTCTCAGGATTGGATTGGGAAGGAGTTGGATATCACATCTCATGTTATAGGAAGGATCTCAGGTTTGGTATTAATAGCATTGAGATATCACATCTCATGCTATCGGAAGGGTCTCAGGATTGGATTGGGAAGGAGTTGGATATCACATCTCATGTTATAGGAAGGATCTCAGGTTTGGTATTAATAGCATTGAGATATCACATCTCATGCTATAGGAAGGGTCTCAGGATTGGAATGGGAAGGAGTTGGCTATCACATCTCATGCTATAGGAAGGGTCTCAGGTTTGGTTGAAGCATTAGGATATCACATCTCATGCTATAGGAAGGGTCTCAGGATTGGAATGGGAAGGAGTTGGATATCACATCTCATGCTAAAGGAAGGGTCTCAGGTTTGGAAGGGGAAGGATTTGGATATCACATCTCAATTTATAGGACGGGTCTGTGGTTTGGTATTAGAAGCATTGAGATATCATATCTCATGCTATCGGAAGGGTCTCAGGATTGGATTGGGAAGGAGTTGGATATCACATCTCATGTTACAGGAAGGGTATCAGGATTGGAATGGGAAGGACTTTGATATCACATTTCACGCTATAGGGAGGGTCTCAGGTTCGGTATTAGAAGCATTGATATATCACATCTCATGCTATCGGAAGGGTCTCAGGTTTGATATTAAAAGCATTGAGATATCATATCTCATGCTATCGGAAGGGTCTCAGGATTGATATTAGAAGCATTGAGATATCATATCTCATGCTATCGGAAGGGTCTCAGGATTGGATTGGGAAGGAGTTGGATATCACATCTCATGTTATAGGAAGGGTCTCAGGATTGGATGGGAAGTGTTGGATATCACATCTCATGCTATAGGAAGGGTCTTAGGTTTGGTAGAAGCATTGGGATATCACATCTCATGCTATAGGAAGGCTCTCAGGATTGGAATGGGAAGGAGTTGGATATCACATCTCATGATAAAGGAAGGGTCTCAGGTTTGGAAGGCGAAGGATTTGGACATCACATCTCAAGTTATAGGACGGGTCTGTGGTTTGGTATTAGAAGCATTGAGATATCATATCTCATTCTATCAGAAGGGTCTCAGGATTGGATTGGGAAGGATTTGGATATCACATCTCATGTTATAGGAAGGGTCTCAAGATTGGAATGGGAAGTACTTGGATATCACATCTCATGTTATAGGAAGGGTCTCAGGTTTGTTATTAGAAGCATTGAGATATCACATCTCATGTTATAGGACAGTCTCAGGTTTGGTATTAGAAGCATTGAGATATAACATCTCATAGTATAGGATGGGTCTCAGGATTGGAATGGGAAGGAGTTGGATATCACATCTCATGCTATAGGAAGGGTCTCAGGATTGGAATGGGAAGGAGTTTGATATCACATCTCATGCCATGGGAAGGTCTCAGGTTTGCTAGAAGCATTAAGATATCACATCTCATGCCATCGGAAGGGTCTCAGGATTGGATTGGGAAGGAGTTGGATATCGCATCTCATGCTATAGGAAGGGTTACAGGTTGGAATTGGAAGGAGTTGGATATCACATCTCATGTTATAGGAAGGGTATCAGGATTGGAATGGGAAGGACTTTGATATCACATCTCACGCTATAGGAAGGGTCTCAGGTTTGGTATTAGAAGCATTGAGATATCACATCTCATGCTATCGGAAGGGTCTCAGGATTGGATTGGGAAGGAGTTGGATATCACATCTCATGTTATAGGAAGGGTCTCAGGATTGGATGGGAAGAGTTGGATATCACATCTCATGTTATAGGAAGGGTATCAGGATTGGAATGGGAAGGACTTTGATATCACATTTCACGCTATAGGGAGGGTCTCAGGTTCGGTATTAGAAGCATTGATATATCACATCTCATGCTATCAGAAGGGTCTCAGGATAGGAATGGGAAGGAGTTGGATATCACATCTCATGCTATAGGAAGGGTCTCAAGTTTTGTATTACAAGCATTGAGATATCATATCTCATGCTATAGGAAGGGTCTCAGGATTGGAATGGGAAGGAGTTGGATATCATATCTCATGATATAGGAAGGGTCTCAGGTTTGGAATGGGAAGGAGTTGGATATCACATCTCATGCTAATGGGAGGGTCTCAGGTTTGATATTAGAAGCATTGAGATATCACATCTCATGCTATCGGAAGGGTCTCATCATTGGATTGGGAAGGAGTTGGATATCACATCTCATGTTATAGGAAGGATCTCAGGTTTGGTATTAATAGCATTGAGATATCACATCTCATGCTATAGGAAGGGTCTCAGGATTGGAATGGGAAGGAGTTGGATATCACATATCATGCTAAAGGAAGGGTCTCAGGTTTGGTAGAAGCATTAGGATATCACATCTCATGCTATAGGAAGGGTCTCAGGATTGGAATGGGAAGGAGTTAGATATCACATCTCATGCTAAAGGAAGGGTCTCAGGTTTGGAAGGGGAAGGATTTGGAAATCACATCTCAATTTATAAGACAGGTCTGTGGTTTGGTATTAGAAGCATTGAGATATCATATCTCATGCTATCGGAATTGTCTCAGGATTGGATTGGGAAGGAGTTGGATATCACATCTCATGTTATAGGAAGGGTCTCAGGATTGGAATGGGAAGAATTTGGATATCACATCTCATGTTATAGGAAGGGTCTCAGGTTTGTTATTAGAAGCATTGAGATATCATATCTCATGCTATCGGAAGGGTCTCAGGATTGGAATGGGAAGGAGTTGGATATCATATCTCATGCTATAGGAAGGGTCACAGGTTGGAATTGGAAGGAGTTGGATATCACATCTCATGCTATCAGAAGGGTCTCAGGATTGGAATGGGAAGGAGTTGGATATCACATCTCGTGCTATAGGGAGGGTCTCAGGTTTGATATTAGAAGCATTGAGATATCATATCTCATGCTATCGGAAGGGTCTCAGGATTGGATTGGGAAGGAGTTGGATATCACATCTCATGTTATAGGAAGGGTCTCAGGATTGGATGGGAAGAGTTTGATATCACATCTCATGCTACAGGAAGGGTCTCAGGTTTGGTACAAGCATTGGGGTATCACATCTCATGCTATAGGAAGGGTCTCAGGATTGGAATGGGAAGGAGTTGGATATCACATCTCATGATAAAGGAAGGGTCTCAGGTTTGGAAGGGGAAGGATTTGGATATCACAACTGAAGTTATAGGACAGTTCTGTGGTTTTGGTATTAGAAGCATTGAGATATCATATCTCATGCTATCGGAAGGGTCTCAGGATTGGATTGGGAAGGGCTTGGATATCACATCTCATGTTATAGGAAGGGTCTCAGGTTTGTTATTAGAAGCATTGAGATATCACATCTCATGTTATAGGACAGTCTCAGGTTTGGTATTAGAAGCATTGAGATATAACATCTCATAGTATAGGACGGGTCTCAGGATTGGAATGGGAAGGAGTTGGATATCACATCTCATGCTATAGGAAGGGTCTCAGGATTGGAATGGGAAGGAGTTTGATATCACATGTCATGCCATGGGAAGGTCTCAGGTTTGCTAGAAGCATTTAGATATCACATATCATGCTATCGGAAGGGTCTCAGGATTGGATTGGGAAGGAGTTGGATATCGCATCTCATGCTATAGGAAGGGTCACAGGTTGGAATTGGAAGGAGTTGGATATCACATCTCATGTTATAGGAAGGGTATCATGATTGGAATGGGAAGGACTTTGATATCACATCTCACGCTATAGGGGGAGGGTCTCAGGTTTGGTATTAGAAGCATTGAGATATCACATTTCATGCTATCGGAAGGGTCTCAGGATTGGATTGGGAAGGAGTTGGATATCACATCTCATGTTATAGGAAGGGTCTCAGGATTGGATGGGAAGAGTTGGATATCACATCTCATGTTATAGGAAGGGTATCAGGATTGGAATGGGAAGGACTTTGATATCACATCTCACGCTATAGGGAGGGTCTCAGGTTTGGTATTAGAAGCATTGAGATATAACATCTCATGCTATCGGAAGGGTCTCAGGATTGGATTGGGAAGGAGTTGGATATCACATCTCATGTTATAGGAAGGGTCTCAGGATTGGAATGGGAAGGACTTGGACATCACATCTCATGTTATAGGAAGGGTCTCAGGTTTGTTATTAGAAGCATTGAGATATCACATCTCATTTTATAGGACAGTCTCAGGTTTGGTATTAGAAGCATTGTGATATAACATCTCATGGTATAGGACGGGTCTCAGGATTGGATGGGAAGAGTTCGATATCACATCTCATGCTATAGGAAGGGTCTCAGGTTTGGTAGAAGCATTGGGATATCACATCTCATGCTATAGGAAGGGTCTCAGGATTGGAATGTGGAGGAGTTGGATATCACATCTCATGCTAAAGGAAGGGTCTCAGGTTTGGAAGGGGAAGGATTTGGATATCACATCTCAAGTTATAGGACGGTTCTGTGGTTTGGTATTAGAAGCATTGAGATATCACATCTCATGTTATAGGAATGGTCTCAAGATTGGAATGGGAAGGACTTGGATATCACATCTCATGTTATAGGAAGGGTCTCAGGTTTGTTATTAGAAGCATTGAGATATCACATCTCATGTTATAGGACAGTCTCAGGTTTGGTATTAGAAGCATTGAGATATAACATCTCATAGTATAGGACGGGTCTCAGGATTGGAATGGGAAGGAGTTGGATATCACATCTCATGCTGTAGGGAGGGTCTCAGGTTTGATATTAGAAGCATTGAGATATCACATCTCATGCTATCGGAAGGGTCTCAGGATTGGATTGGGAAGGAGTTGGATATCACATCTCAAGTTATAGGACGGGTCTGTGGTTTGGTATTAGAAGCATTGAGATATCATATCTCATGCTATCGGAAGGGTCTCAGGATTGGATTGGGAAGGAGTTGGATATCACATCTCATGTTATACGAAGGCTCTCAGGTTTGTTATTAGAAGCATTGAGATATCACATCTCATGTTATAGGACAGTCTCAGGTTTGGTATTAGAAGCATTGAGATATCATATTTCATGGTATAGGACGTGTCTCAGGATTGGAATGGGAAGGAGTTGGATATCACATCTCATGCTAAAGGAAGGGTCTCAGGTTTGGAAGGCTAAGGATTTGGATATCACATCTCAATTTATAGGACGGGTCTGTGGTTTGGTATTAGAAGCATTGAGATATCATATCTCATGCTATCGGAAGGGTCTCAGTATTGGATTGGGACGGAGTTGGATATCACATCTCATGTTATAGGAAGGGTCTCAGGATTGGAATGGGAAGGATTTGGATATCACATCTCATGTTATAGGAAGGGTCTCAGGTTTGTTATTAGAAGCATTGAGATATCATATCTCATGCTATCGGAAGGGTCTCAGGATTGGAATGGGAAGGAGTTGGATATCATATCTCATGCTATAGGAAGGGTCACAGGTTGGAATTGGAAGGAGTTGGATATCACATCTCATGCTATCAGAAGGGTCTCAGGATTGGAATGGGAAGGAGTTGGATATCACATCTCATGCTATAGGGAGGGTCTCAGGTTTGATATTAGAAGCATTGAGATATCATATCTCATGCTATCGGAAGGGTCTCAGGATTGGATTGGGAAGGAGTTGGATATCACATCTCATGTTATAGGAAGGGTCTCAGGATTGGATGGGAAGAGTTTGATATCACATCTCATGCAATAGGAAGGGTCTCAGGTTTGGTACAAGCATTGGGGTATCACATCTCATGCTATAGGAAGGGTCTCAGGATTGGAATGGGAAGGAGTTGGATATCACATCTCATGATAAAGGAAGGGTCTCAGGTTTGGAAGGGGAAGGATTTGGATATCACAACTCAAGTTATAGGACAGTTCTATGGTTTTGGTATTAGAAGCATTGAGATATCATATCTCATGCTATCGGAAGGGTCTCAGGATTGGATTGGGAAAGAGTTGGATATCACATCTCATGTTATAGGAAGGGTCTCAAGATTGGAATTGGAAGGGCTTGGATATCACATCTCATGTTATAGGAAGGGTCTCAGGTTTGGTATTAGAAGCATTGAGATATAACATCTCATAGTATAGGACGGGTCTCAGGATTGGAATGGGAAGGAGTTGGATATCACATCTCATGCTATAGGAAGGGTCTCAGGATTGGAATGGGAAGGAGTTTGATATCACATCTCATGCCATGGGAAGGTCTCAGGTTTGCTAGAAGCATTTAGATATCACATCTCATGCTATCGGAAGGGTCTCAGGATTGGATTGGGAAGGAGTTGGATATCGCATCTCATGCTATAGGAAGGGTCACAGGTTGGAATTGGAAGGAGTTGGATATCACATCTCATGTTATAGGAAGGGTATCAGGATTGGAATGGGAAGGACTTTGATATCACATCTCACGCTATAGGGAGGGTCTCAGGTTTGGTATTAGAAGCATTGAGATATCACATTTCATGCTATCGGAAGGGTCTCAGGATTGGATTGGGAAGGAGTTGGATATCACATCTCATGTTATAGGAAGGGTCTCAGGATTGGATGGGAAGAGTTGGATATCACATCTCATGTTATAGGAAGGGTATCAGGATTGGAATGGGAAGGACTTTGATATCACATCTCACGCTATAGGGAGGGTCTCAGGTTTGGTATTAGAAGCATTGAGATATAACATCTCATGCTATCGGAAGGGTCTCAGGATTGGATTGGGAAGGAGTTGGATATCACATCTCATGTTATAGGAAGGGTCTCAGGATTGGAATGGGAAGGACTTGGACATCACATCTCATGTTATAGGAAGGGTCTCAGGTTTGTTATTAGAAGCATTGAGATATCACATCTCATGTTATAGGACAGTCTCAGGTTTGGTATTAGAAGCATTGAGATATAACATCTCATGGTATAGGACGGGTCTCAGGATTGGATGGGAAGAGTTCGATATCACATCTCATGCTATAGGAAGGGTCTCAGGTTTGGTAGAAGCATTGGGATATCACATCTCATGCTATAGGAAGGGTCTCAGGATTGGAATGTGAAGGAGTTGGATATCACATCTCATGCTAAAGGAAGGGTCTCAGGTTTGGAAGGGGAAGGATTTGGATATCACATCTCAAGTTATAGGACGGTTCTGTGGTTTGGTATTAGAAGCATTGAGATATCACATCTCATGTTATAGGAAGGGTCTCAAGATTGGAATGGGAAGGACTTGGATATCACATCTCATGTTATAGGAAGGGTCTCAGGTTTGTTATTAGAAGCATTGAGATATCACATCTCATGTTATAGGACAGTCTCAGGTTTGGTATTAGAAGCATTGAGATATAACATCTCATAGTATAGGACGGGTCTCAGGATTGGAATGGGAAGGAGTTGGATATCACATCTCATGCTGTAGGGAGGGTCTCAGGTTTGATATTAGAAGCATTGAGATATCGCATCTCATGCTATCGGAAGGGTCTCAGGATTGGATTGGGAAGGAGTTGGATATCACATCTCAAGTTATAGGACGGGTCTGTGGTTTGGTATTAGAAGCATTGAGATATCATATCTCATGCTATCGGAAGGGTCTCAGGATTGGATTGGGAAGGAGTTGGATATCACATCTCATGTTATACGAAGGCTCTCAGGTTTGGTATTAGAAGCATTGAGATATCACATCTCATGTTATAGGACAGTCTCAGGTTTGGTATTCGAAGCATTGAGATATCATATCTCATGGTATAGGACGGGTCTCAGGATTGGAATGGGAAGGAGTTGGATATCACATCTCATGCTAAAGGAAGGGTCTCAGGTTTGGAAGGCTAAGGATTTGGATATCACATCTCAATTTATAGGACGGGTCTCAGGATTGGAATGGGAAGGAGTTGGATATCACATCTCATGCTGTAGGGAGGGTCTCAGGTTTGATATTAGAAGCATTGAGATATCACATCTCATGCTATCGGAAGGGTCTCAGGATTGGATTGGGAAGGAGTTGGATATCACATCTCAAGTTATAGGACGGGTCTCAGATTTGGTATTAGAAGCATTGAGATATCATATCTCATGGTATAGGATGGGTCTCAGGATTGGAATGGGAAGGATTTGGATATCACATTTCATGTTATAGGAAGGGTCTCAGGTTTGTTATTAGAAGCATTGAGATATCACATCTCATGTTATAGGACAGTCTCAGGTTTGGTATTAGAAGCATTGAGATATAACATCTCATGGTATAGGACGGGTCTCAGGATTGGATGGGAAGAGTTCGATATCACATCTCATGCTATAGGAAGGGTCTCAGGTTTGGTAGAAGCATTGGGATATCACATCTCATGCTATAGGAAGGGTCTCAGGATTGGAATGTGAAGGAGTTGGATATCACATCTCATGCTAAAGGAAGGGTCTCAGGTTTGGAAGGGGAAGGATTTGGATATCACATCTCAAGTTATAGGACGGTTCTGTGGTTTGGTATTAGAAGCATTGAGATATCACATCTCATGTTATAGGAAGGGTCTCAAGATTGGAATGGGAAGGACTTGGATATCACATCTCATGTTATGGGAAGGGTCTCAGGTTTGTTATTAGAAGCATTGAGATATCACATCTCATGTTATAGGACAGTCTCAGGTTTGGTATTAGAAGCTTTGAGATATAACATCTCATAGTATAGGACGGGTCTCAGGATTGGAATGGGAAGGAGTTGGATATCACATCTCATGCTGTAGGGAGGGTCTCAGGTTTGATATTAGAAGCATTGAGATATCGCATCTCATGCTATCGGAAGGGTCTCAGGATTGGATTGGGAAGGAGTTGGATATCACATCTCAAGTTATAGGACGGGTCTGTGGTTTGGTATTAGAAGCATTGAGATATCATATCTCATGCTATCGGAAGGGTCTCAGGATTGGATTGGGAAGGAGTTGGATATCACATCTCATGTTATACGAAGGCTCTCAGGTTTGGTATTAGAAGCATTGAGATATCACATCTCATGTTATAGGACAGTCTCAGGTTTGGTATTCGAAGCATTGAGATATCATATCTCATGGTATAGGACGGGTCTCAGGATTGGAATGGGAAGGAGTTGGATATCACATCTCATGCTAAAGGAAGGGTCTCAGGTTTGGAAGGCTAAGGATTTGGATATCACATCTCAATTTATAGGACGGGTCTCAGGATTGGAATGGGAAGGAGTTGGATATCACATCTCATGCTGTAGGGAGGGTCTCAGGTTTGATATTAGAAGCATTGAGATATCACATCTCATGCTATCGGAAGGGTCTCAGGATTGGATTGGGAAGGAGTTGGATATCACATCTCAAGTTATAGGACGGGTCTCAGATTTGGTATTAGAAGCATTGAGATATCATATCTCATGGTATAGGATGGGTCTCAGGATTGGAATGGGAAGGATTTGGATATCACATTTCATGTTATAGGAAGGGTCTCAGGTTTGTTATTAGAAGCATTGGGATATCACATCTCATGTTATAGGACAGTCTCAGGTTTGGTATTAGAAGCATTGAGATATCACATCTCATGGTATAGGACGGGTCTCAGGATTGGAATGGGAAGGAGTTGGATATCACATCTCATGCTATAGGAAGGGTCTCAGGATTGGAATGGGAAGTAGTTTGATATCACATCTCATGCCATAGGAAGGTCTCAGGTATGGTAGAAGCATTAATATATCACATCTCATGCTATCGGAAGGGTCTCAGGATTGGATTGGGAAGGAGTTGAATATCCCATCCCATGCTATAGGAAGGGTCTCAGGTTTGGTAGAAGCATTGGGATATCACATCTCATGCTATAGGAAGGGTCTCAGGATTGGAATGGGAAGGAGTTGGATATCACATCTCATGATAAAGGAAGGGTCTCAGGTTTGGAAGGGGTAGGATTTGGATATCATATCTCAAGTTATAGGACGGGTCTGTGGTTTTGGTATTAGAAGCATTGAGATATCATATCTCATGCTATCGGAAGGGTCTCAGGATTGGATTGGGAAGGAGTTGAATATCACATCTCATGTTGTAGGAAGGGCCTCAAGATTGGAATGGGAAAGACTTGGATATCACATCTCACGCTATAGGGAGGGTCTCAGGTTTGGTATTAGAAGCATTGAGATATCACATCTCATGCTATCGGAAGGGTCTCAGGATTGGATTGGGAAGGAGTTGGATATCACATCTCATGTTATAGAAAGGATCTCAGGATTGGATGGGAAGAGTTGGATATCCCATCTCATGCTATAGGAAGGGTCTCAGGTTTGGTAGAAGCATTGGGATATCACATCTCATGCTATAGGAAGGGTCTCAGGATTAGATTGGGAAGGAGTTGGATATCACATCTCATGTTATAGGAAGGGTATCAGGATTGGAATGGGAAGGACTTGGATATCACATCTCACGCTATAGGGAGGGTCTCAGGTTTGGTATTAGAAGCATTGAGATATCACATCTCATGCTATCGGAAGGGTCTCAGGATTGGATTGGGAAGGAGTTGGATATCACATCTCATGTTATAGAAAGGGTCTCAGGATTGGATGGGAAGAGTTGGATATCACATCTCATGCTATAGGAAGGGTCTCAGGTTTGGTAGAAGCATTGGGATATCACATCTCATGCTATAGGAAGGGTCTCAGGATTGGATTGGGAAGGAGTTGGATATCACATCTCATGTTATAGGAAGGGTCTCAAGATTGGAATGGGAAGGACTTGGATATCACATCTCATGTTATAGGAAGGGTCTCAGGTTTGTTATTAGAAGCATTGAGATATCACATCTCATGTTATAGGACAGTTTTAGGTTTGGTATTAGAAGCATTGAGATATAACATCTCATTGTATAGGACGGGTCTCAGGATTGGAATGGGAAGGAGTTGGATATCACATCTCATGCTATAGGAAGGATCTCAGGATTGGATTGGGAAGGAGTTGGATATCACATCTCATGTTATAGGAAGGATCTCAGGTTTGGTATTAATAGCATTGAGATATCACATCTCATGCTATCGGAAGGGTCTCAGGATTGGATTGGGAAGGAGTTGGATATCACATCTCATGTTATAGGAAGGATCTCAGGTTTGGTATTAATAGCATTGAGATATAACATCTCATAGTATAGGACGGGTCTCAGGATTGGAATGGGAAGGAGTTGGATATCACATCTCATGCTATAGGAAGGGTCTCAGGATTGGAATGGGAAGGAGTTTGATATCACATCCCATGCCATGGGAAGGTCTCAGGTTTGCTAGAAGCATTTAGATATCACATCTCATGCTATCGGAAGGGTCTCAGGATTGGATTGGGAAGGAGTTGGATATCGCATCTCATGCTATAGGAAGGGTCACAGGTTGGAATTGGAAGGAGTTGGATATCACATCTCATGTTATAGGAAGGGTATCATGATTGGAATGGGAAGGACTTTGATATCACATCTCACGCTATAGGGAGGGTCTCAGGTTTGGTATTAGAAGCATTGAGATATCACATCTCATGCTATCGGAAGGGTCTCAGGATTGGATTGGGAAGGAGTTGGATATCACATCTCATGTTATAGGAAGGGTCTCAGGATTGGATGGGAAGAGTTGGATATCACATCTCATGTTATAGGAAGGGTATCAGGATTGGAATGGGAAGGACTTTGATATCACATCTCACGCTATAGGGAGGGTCTCAGGTTTGGTATTAATAGCATTGAGATATAACATCTCATAGTATAGGACGGGTCTCAGGATTGGAATGGGAAGGAGTTGGATATCACATCTCATGCTATAGGAAGGGTCTCAGGATTGGAATGGGAAGGAGTTTGATATCACATCCCATGCCATGGGAAGGTCTCAGGTTTGCTAGAAGCATTTAGATATCACATCTCATGCTATCGGAAGGGTCTCAGGATTGGATTGGGAAGGAGTTGGATATCGTATCTCATGCTATAGGAAGGGTCACAGGTTGGAATTGGAAGGAGTTGGATATCACATCTCATGTTATAGGAAGGGTATCAGGATTGGAATGGGAAGGACTTTGATATCACATCTCACGCTATAGGGAGGGTCTCAGGTTTGGTATTAGAAGCATTGAGATATCACATCTCATGCTATCGGAAGGGTCTCAGGATTGGATTGGAAAGGAGTTGGATATCACATCTCATGTTATAGGAAGGGTCTCAGGATTGGATGGGAAGAGTTGGATATCACATCTCATGTTATAGGAAGGGTATCAGGATTGGAATGGGAAGGACTTTGATATCACATCTCACGCTATAGGGAGGGTCTCAGGTTTGGTATTAGAAGCATTGAGATATCACATCTCATGCTATCGGAAGGGTCTCAGGATTGGATTGGGAAGGAGTTGGATATCACATCTCATGTTATAGGAAGGGTCTCAGGATTGGATGGGAAGAGTTGGATATCCCATCTCATGCTATAGGAAGGGTCTCAGGTTCGGTAGAAGCATTGGGATATCACATCTCATGCTATCAGAAGGGTCTCAGGATTGGATTGGGAAGGAGTTGGATATCACATCTCATGTTATAGAAAGGGTCTCAGGATTGGATGGGAAGAGTTGGATATCACATCTCATGCTATAGGAAGGGTCTCAGGTTTGGTAGAAGCATTGGGATATCACATCTCATGCTATAGGAAGGGTCTCGGGATTGGATTGGGAAGGAGTTGGATATCACATCTCATGTTATAGGAAGGGTCTCAAGATTGGAATGGGAAGGACTTGGATATCACATCTCATGTTATAGGAAGGGTCTCAGGTTTGTTATTAGAAGCACTGAGATATCACATCTCATGTTATAAGACAGTTTTAGGTTTGGTATTAGAAGCATTGAGATATAACATCTCATAGTATAGGACGGGTCTCAGGATTGGAATGGGAAGGAGTTGGATATCACATCTCATGCTATAGGAAGGGTCTCAGGATTGGATTGGGAAGGAGTTGGATATCACATCTCATGTTATAGGAAGGATCTCAGGTTTGGTATTAATAGCATTGAGATATCACATCTCATGCTATCGGAAGGGTCTCAGGATTGGATTGGGAAGGAGTTGGATATCACATCTCATGTTATAGGAAGGATCTCAGGTTTGGTATTAATAGCATTGAGATATCACATCTCATGCTATAGGAAGGGTCTCAGGATTGGAATGGGAAGGAGTTGGCTATCACATCTCATGCTATAGGAAGGGTCTCAGGTTTGGTTGAAGCATTAGGATATCACATCTCATGCTATAGGAAGGGTCTCAGGATTGGAATGGGAAGGAGTTGGATATCACATCTCATGCTAAAGGAAGGGTCTCAGGTTTGGAAGGGGAAGGAATTGGATATCACATCTCAATTTATAGGACGGGTCTGTGGTTTGGTATTAGAAGCATTGAGATATCATATCTCATGCTATCGGAAGGGTCTCAGGATTGGATTGGGAAGGAGTTGGATATCACATCTCATGTTACAGGAAGGGTCT
The DNA here is from genome assembly GCF_040938575.1 of Ambystoma mexicanum. Classification (NCBI taxonomy): domain Eukaryota; kingdom Metazoa; phylum Chordata; class Amphibia; order Caudata; family Ambystomatidae; genus Ambystoma; species Ambystoma mexicanum. Next base: position 349,573,484 of record NC_090936.1, read on the forward strand.
CAGGATTGGAATGGGAAGGAGTTGGATATCATATCTCATGCTTTAGGAAGGATCACAGGTTGGAATTCGAAGGAGTTGGATATCACATCTCATGCTATCGGAAGGGTCTCAGGTTTGATATTAGAAGCATTGAGATATCATATCTCATGCTATCGGAAGGGTCTCAGGATTGATATTAGAAGCATTGAGATATCATATCTCATGCTATCGGAAGGGTCTCAGGATTGGATTGGGAAGGAGTTGGATATCACATCTCATGTTATAGGAAGGGTCTCAGGATTGGATGGGAAGTGTTGGATATCACATCTCATGCTATAGGAAGGGTCTTAGGTTTGGTAGAAGCATTGGGATATCACATCTCATGCTATAGGAAGGCTCTCAGGATTGGAATGGGAAGGAGTTGGATATCACATCTCATGATAAAGGAAGGGTCTCAGGTTTGGAAGGCGAAGGATTTGGACATCACATCTCAAGTTATAGGACGGGTCTGTGGTTTGGTATTAGAAGCATTGAGATATCATATCTCATTCTATCAGAAGGGTCTCAGGATTGGATTGGGAAGGATTTGGATATCACATCTCATGTTATAGGAAGGGTCTCAAGATTGGAATGGGAAGTACTTGGATATCACATCTCATGTTATAGGAAGGGTCTCAGGTTTGTTATTAGAAGCATTGAGATATCACATCTCATGTTATAGGACAGTCTCAGGTTTGGTATTAGAAGCATTGAGATATAACATCTCATAGTATAGGATGGGTCTCAGGATTGGAATGGGAAGGAGTTGGATATCACATCTCATGCTATAGGAAGGGTCTCAGGATTGGAATGGGAAGGAGTTTGATATCACATCTCATGCCATGGGAAGGTCTCAGGTTTGCTAGAAGCATTAAGATATCACATCTCATGCCATCGGAAGGGTCTCAGGATTGGATTGGGAAGGAGTTGGATATCGCATCTCATGCTATAGGAAGGGTTACAGGTTGGAATTGGAAGGAGTTGGATATCACATCTCATGTTATAGGAAGGGTATCAGGATTGGAATGGGAAGGACTTTGATATCACATCTCACGCTATAGGAAGGGTCTCAGGTTTGGTATTAGAAGCATTGAGATATCACATCTCATGCTATCGGAAGGGTCTCAGGATTGGATTGGGAAGGAGTTGGATATCACATCTCATGTTATAGGAAGGGTCTCAGGATTGGATGGGAAGAGTTGGATATCACATCTCATGTTATAGGAAGGGTATCAGGATTGGAATGGGAAGGACTTTGATATCACATTTCACGCTATAGGGAGGGTCTCAGGTTCGGTATTAGAAGCATTGATATATCACATCTCATGCTATCAGAAGGGTCTCAGGATAGGAATGGGAAGGAGTTGGATATCACATCTCATGCTATAGGAAGGGTCTCAAGTTTTGTATTACAAGCATTGAGATATCATATCTCATGCTATAGGAAGGGTCTCAGGATTGGAATGGGAAGGAGTTGAATATCATATCTCATGATATAGGAAGGGTCTCAGGTTTGGAATGGGAAGGAGTTGGATATCACATCTCATGCTAATGGGAGGGTCTCAGGTTTGATATTAGAAGCATTGAGATATCACATCTCATGCTATCGGAAGGGTCTCATCATTGGATTGGGAAGGAGTTGGATATCACATCTCATGTTATAGGAAGGATCTCAGGTTTGGTATTAATAGCATTGAGATATCACATCTCATGCTATAGGAAGGGTCTCAGGATTGGAATGGGAAGGAGTTGGATATCACATATCATGCTAAAGGAAGGGTCTCAGGTTTGGTAGAAGCATTAGGATATCACATCTCATGCTATAGGAAGGGTCTCAGGATTGGAATGGGAAGGAGTTAGATATCACATCTCATGCTAAAGGAAGGGTCTCAGGTTTGGAAGGGGAAGGATTTGGAAATCACATCTCAATTTATAAGACAGGTCTGTGGTTTGGTATTAGAAGCATTGAGATATCATATCTCATGCTATCGGAATTGTCTCAGGATTGGATTGGGAAGGAGTTGGATATCACATCTCATGTTATAGGAAGGGTCTCAGGATTGGAATGGGAAGAATTTGGATATCACATCTCATGTTATAGGAAGGGTCTCAGGTTTGTTATTAGAAGCATTGAGATATCATATCTCATGCTATCGGAAGGGTCTCAGGATTGGAATGGGAAGGAGTTGGATATCATATCTCATGCTATAGGAAGGGTCACAGGTTGGAATTGGAAGGAGTTGGATATCACATCTCATGCTATCAGAAGGGTCTCAGGATTGGAATGGGAAGGAGTTGGATATCACATCTCGTGCTATAGGGAGGGTCTCAGGTTTGATATTAGAAGCATTGAGATATCATATCTCATGCTATCGGAAGGGTCTCAGGATTGGATTGGGAAGGAGTTGGATATCACATCTCATGTTATAGGAAGGGTCTCAGGATTGGATGGGAAGAGTTTGATATCACATCTCATGCTACAGGAAGGGTCTCAGGTTTGGTACAAGCATTGGGGTATCACATCTCATGCTATAGGAAGGGTCTCAGGATTGGAATGGGAAGGAGTTGGATATCACATCTCATGATAAAGGAAGGGTCTCAGGTTTGGAAGGGGAAGGATTTGGATATCACAACTGAAGTTATAGGACAGTTCTGTGGTTTTGGTATTAGAAGCATTGAGATATCATATCTCATGCTATCGGAAGGGTCTCAGGATTGGATTGGGAAGGGCTTGGATATCACATCTCATGTTATAGGAAGGGTCTCAGGTTTGTTATTAGAAGCATTGAGATATCACATCTCATGTTATAGGACAGTCTCAGGTTTGGTATTAGAAGCATTGAGATATAACATCTCATAGTATAGGACGGGTCTCAGGATTGGAATGGGAAGGAGTTGGATATCACATCTCATGCTATAGGAAGGGTCTCAGGATTGGAATGGGAAGGAGTTTGATATCACATGTCATGCCATGGGAAGGTCTCAGGTTTGCTAGAAGCATTTAGATATCACATATCATGCTATCGGAAGGGTCTCAGGATTGGATTGGGAAGGAGTTGGATATCGCATCTCATGCTATAGGAAGGGTCACAGGTTGGAATTGGAAGGAGTTGGATATCACATCTCATGTTATAGGAAGGGTATCATGATTGGAATGGGAAGGACTTTGATATCACATCTCACGCTATAGGGGGAGGGTCTCAGGTTTGGTATTAGAAGCATTGAGATATCACATTTCATGCTATCGGAAGGGTCTCAGGATTGGATTGGGAAGGAGTTGGATATCACATCTCATGTTATAGGAAGGGTCTCAGGATTGGATGGGAAGAGTTGGATATCACATCTCATGTTATAGGAAGGGTATCAGGATTGGAATGGGAAGGACTTTGATATCACATCTCACGCTATAGGGAGGGTCTCAGGTTTGGTATTAGAAGCATTGAGATATAACATCTCATGCTATCGGAAGGGTATCAGGATTGGATTGGGAAGGAGTTGGATATCACATCTCATGTTATAGGAAGGGTCTCAGGATTGGAATGGGAAGGACTTGGACATCACATCTCATGTTATAGGAAGGGTCTCAGGTTTGTTATTAGAAGCATTGAGATATCACATCTCATTTTATAGGACAGTCTCAGGTTTGGTATTAGAAGCATTGTGATATAACATCTCATGGTATAGGACGGGTCTCAGGATTGGATGGGAAGAGTTCGATATCACATCTCATGCTATAGGAAGGGTCTCAGGTTTGGTAGAAGCATTGGGATATCACATCTCATGCTATAGGAAGGGTCTCAGGATTGGAATGTGGAGGAGTTGGATATCACATCTCATGCTAAAGGAAGGGTCTCAGGTTTGGAAGGGGAAGGATTTGGATATCACATCTCAAGTTATAGGACGGTTCTGTGGTTTGGTATTAGAAGCATTGAGATATCACATCTCATGTTATAGGAATGGTCTCAAGATTGGAATGGGAAGGACTTGGATATCACATCTCATGTTATAGGAAGGGTCTCAGGTTTGTTATTAGAAGCATTGAGATATTACATCTCATGTTATAGGACAGTCTCAGGTTTGGTATTAGAAGCATTGAGATATAACATCTCATAGTATAGGACGGGTCTCAGGATTGGAATGGGAAGGAGTTGGATATCACATCTCATGCTGTAGGGAGGGTCTCAGGTTTGATATTAGAAGCATTGAGATATCACATCTCATGCTATCGGAAGGGTCTCAGGATTGGATTGGGAAGGAGTTGGATATCACATCTCAAGTTATAGGACGGGTCTGTGGTTTGGTATTAGAAGCATTGAGATATCATATCTCATGCTATCGGAAGGGTCTCAGGATTGGATTGGGAAGGAGTTGGATATCACATCTCATGTTATACGAAGGCTCTCAGGTTTGTTATTAGAAGCATTGAGATATCACATCTCATGTTATAGGACAGTCTCAGGTTTGGTATTAGAAGCATTGAGATATCATATTTCATGGTATAGGACGTGTCTCAGGATTGGAATGGGAAGGAGTTGGATATCACATCTCATGCTAAAGGAAGGGTCTCAGGTTTGGAAGGCTAAGGATTTGGATATCACATCTCAATTTATAGGACGGGTCTGTGGTTTGGTATTAGAAGCATTGAGATATCATATCTCATGCTATCGGAAGGGTCTCAGTATTGGATTGGGACGGAGTTGGATATCACATCTCATGTTATAGGAAGGGTCTCAGGATTGGAATGGGAAGGATTTGGATATCACATCTCATGTTATAGGAAGGGTCTCAGGTTTGTTATTAGAAGCATTGAGATATCATATCTCATGCTATCGGAAGGGTCTCAGGATTGGAATGGGAAGGAGTTGGATATCATATCTCATGCTATAGGAAGGGTCACAGGTTGGAATTGGAAGGAGTTGGATATCACATCTCATGCTATCAGAAGGGTCTCAGGATTGGAATGGGAAGGAGTTGGATATCACATCTCATGCTATAGGGAGGGTCTCAGGTTTGATATTAGAAGCATTGAGATATCATATCTCATGCTATCGGAAGGGTCTCAGGATTGGATTGGGAAGGAGTTGGATATCACATCTCATGTTATAGGAAGGGTCTCAGGATTGGATGGGAAGAGTTTGATATCACATCTCATGCAATAGGAAGGGTCTCAGGTTTGGTACAAGCATTGGGGTATCACATCTCATGCTATAGGAAGGGCCTCAGGATTGGAATGGGAAGGAGTTGGATATCACATCTCATGATAAAGGAAGGGTCTCAGGTTTGGAAGGGGAAGGATTTGGATATCACAACTCAAGTTATAGGACAGTTCTATGGTTTTGGTATTAGAAGCATTGAGATATCATATCTCATGCTATCGGAAGGGTCTCAGGATTGGATTGGGAAAGAGTTGGATATCACATCTCATGTTATAGGAAGGGTCTCAAGATTGGAATTGGAAGGGCTTGGATATCACATCTCATGTTATAGGAAGGGTCTCAGGTTTGGTATTAGAAGCATTGAGATATAACATCTCATAGTATAGGACGGGTCTCAGGATTGGAATGGGAAGGAGTTGGATATCACATCTCATGCTATAGGAAGGGTCTCAGGATTGGAATGGGAAGGAGTTTGATATCACATCTCATGCCATGGGAAGGTCTCAGGTTTGCTAGAAGCATTTAGATATCACATCTCATGCTATCGGCAGGGTCTCAGGATTGGATTGGGAAGGAGTTGGATATCGCATCTCATGCTATAGGAAGGGTCCCAGGTTGGAATTGGAAGGAGTTGGATATCACATCTCATGTTATAGGAAGGGTATCAGGATTGGAATGGGAAGGACTTTGATATCACATCTCACGCTATAGGGAGGGTCTCAGGTTTGGTATTAGAAGCATTGAGATATCACATTTCATGCTATCGGAAGGGTCTCAGGATTGGATTGGGAAGGAGTTGGATATCACATCTCATGTTATAGGAAGGGTCTCAGGATTGGATGGGAAGAGTTGGATATCACATCTCATGTTATAGGAAGGGTATCAGGATTGGAATGGGAAGGACTTTGATATCACATCTCACGCTATAGGGAGGGTCTCAGGTTTGGTATTAGAAGCATTGAGATATAACATCTCATGCTATCGGAAGGGTCTCAGGATTGGATTGGGAAGGAGTTGGATATCACATCTCATGTTATAGGAAGGGTCTCAGGATTGGAATGGGAAGGACTTGGACATCACATCTCATGTTATAGGAAGGGTCTCAGGTTTGTTATTAGAAGCATTGAGATATCACATCTCATGTTATAGGGCAGTCTCAGGTTTGGTATTAGAAGCATTGAGATATAACATCTCATGGTATAGGACGGGTCTCAGGATTGGATGGGAAGAGTTCGATATCACATCTCATGCTATAGGAAGGGTCTCAGGTTTGGTAGAAGCATTGGGATATCACATCTCATGCTATAGGAAGGGTCTCAGGATTGGAATGTGAAGGAGTTGGATATCACATCTCATGCTAAAGGAAGGGTCTCAGGTTTGGAAGGGGAAGGATTTGGATATCACATCTCAAGTTATAGGACGGTTCTGTGGTTTGGTATTAGAAGCATTGAGATATCACATCTCATGTTATAGGAAGGGTCTCAAGATTGGAATGGGAAGGACTTGGATATCACATCTCATGTTATAGGAAGGGTCTCAGGTTTGTTATTAGAAGCATTGAGATATCACATCTCATGTTATAGGACAGTCTCAGGTTTGGTATTAGAAGCATTGAGATATAACATCTCATAGTATAGGACGGGTCTCAGGATTGGAATGGGAAGGAGTTGGATATCACATCTCATGCTGTAGGGAGGGTCTCAGGTTTGATATTAGAAGCATTGAGATATCACATCTCATGCTATCGGAAGGGTCTCAGGATTGGATTGGGAAGGAGTTGGATATCACATCTCAAGTTATAGGACGGGTCTGTGGTTTGGTATTAGAAGCATTGAGATATCATATCTCATGCTATCGGAAGGGTCTCAGGATTGGATTGGGAAGGAGTTGGATATCACATCTCATGTTATACGAAGGCTCTCAGGTTTGTTATTAGAAGCATTGAGATATCACATCTCATGTTATAGGACAGTCTCAGGTTTGGTATTAGAAGCATTGAGATATCATATTTCACGGTATAGGACGTGTCTCAGGATTGGAATGGGAAGGAGTTGGATATCACATCTCATGCTAAAGGAAGGGTCTCAGGTTTGGAAGGCTAAGGATTTGGATATCACATCTCAATTTATAGGACGGGTCTGTGGTTTGGTATTAGAAGCATTGAGATATCATATCTCATGCTATCGGAAGGGTCTCAGTATTGGATTGGGACGGAGTTGGATATCACATCTCATGTTATAGGAAGGGTCTCAGGATTGGAATGGGAAGGATTTGGATATCACATCTCATGTTATAGGAAGGGTCTCAGGTTTGTTATTAGAAGCATTGAGATATCATATCTCATGCTATCGGAAGGGTCTCAGGATTGGAATGGGAAGGAGTTGGATATCATATCTCATGCTATAGGAAGGGTCACAGGTTGGAATTGGAAGGAGTTGGATATCACATCTCATGCTATCAGAAGGGTCTCAGGATTGGAATGGGAAGGAGTTGGATATCACATCTCATGCTATAGGGAGGGTCTCAGGTTTGATATTAGAAGCATTGAGATATCATATCTCATGCTATCGGAAGGGTCTCAGGATTGGATTGGGAAGGAGTTGGATATCACATCTCATGTTATAGGAAGGGTCTCAGGATTGGATGGGAAGAGTTTGATATCACATCTCATGCAATAGGAAGGGTCTCAGGTTTGGTACAAGCATTGGGGTATCACATCTCATGCTATAGGAAGGGTCTCAGGTTTGGAAGGGGAAGGATTTGGATATCACAACTCAAGTTATAGGACAGTTCTATGGTTTTGGTATTAGAAGCATTGAGATATCATATCTCATGCTATCGGAAGGGTCTCAGGATTGGAATGGGAAGGAGTTGGATATCACATCTCATGATAAAGGAAGGGTCTCAGGTTTGGAAGGGGAAGGATTTGGATATCACAACTCAAGTTATAGGACAGTTCTATGGTTTTGGTATTAGAAGCATTGAGATATCATATCTCATGCTATCGGAAGGGTCTCAGGATTGGATTGGGAAAGAGTTGGATATCACATCTCATGTTATAGGAAGGGTCTCAAGATTGGAATTGGAAGGGCATGGATATCACATCTCATGTTATAGGAAGGGTCTCAGGTTTGGTATTAGAAGCATTGAGATATAACATCTCATAGTATAGGACGGGTCTCAGGATTGGAATGGGAAGGAGTTGGATATCACATCTCATGCTATAGGAAGGGTCTCAGGATTGGAATGGGAAGGAGTTTGATATCACATCTCATGCCATGGGAAGGTCTCAGGTTTGCTAGAAGCATTTAGATATCACATCTCATGCTATCGGAAGGGTCTCAGGATTGGATTGGGAAGGAGTTGGATATCGCATCTCATGCTATAGGAAGGGTCACAGGTTGGAATTGGAAGGAGTTGGATATCACATCTCATGTTATAGGAAGGGTATCAGGATTGGAATGGGAAGGACTTTGATATCACATCTCACGCTATAGGGAGGGTCTCAGGTTTGGTATTAGAAGCATTGAGATATCACATTTCATGCTATCGGAAGGGTCTCAGGATTGGATTGGGAAGGAGTTGGATATCACATCTCATGTTATAGGAAGGGTCTCAGGATTGGATGGGAAGAGTTGGATATCACATCTCATGTTATAGGAAGGGTATCAGGATTGGAATGGGAAGGACTTTGATATCACATCTCACGCTATAGGGAGGGTCTCAGGTTTGGTATTAGAAGCATTGAGATATAACATCTCATGCTATCGGAAGGGTCTCAGGATTGGATTGGGAAGGAGTTGGATATCACATCTCATGTTATAGGAAGGGTCTCAGGATTGGAATGGGAAGGACTTGGACATCACATCTCATGTTATAGGAAGGGTCTCAGGTTTGTTATTAGAAGCATTGAGATATCACATCTCATGTTATAGGACAGTCTCAGGTTTGGTATTAGAAGCATTGAGATATAACATCTCATGGTATAGGACGGGTCTCAGGATTGGATGGGAAGAGTTCGATATCACATCTCATGCTATAGGAAGGGTCTCAGGTTTGGTAGAAGCATTGGGATATCACATCTCATGCTATAGGAAGGGTCTCAGGATTGGAATGTGAAGGAGTTGGATATCACATCTCATGCTAAAGGAAGGGTCTCAGGTTTGGAAGGGGAAGGATTTGGATATCACATCTCAAGTTATAGGACGGTTCTGTGGTTTGGTATTAGAAGCATTGAGATATCACATCTCATGTTATAGGAAGGGTCTCAAGATTGGAATGGGAAGGACTTGGATATCACATCTCATGTTATAGGAAGGGTCTCAGGTTTGTTATTAGAAGCATTGAGATATCACATCTCATGTTATAGGACAGTCTCAGGTTTGGTATTAGAAGCATTGAGATATAACATCTCATAGTATAGGACGGGTCTCAGGATTGGAATGGGAAGGAGTTGGATATCACATCTCATGCTGTAGGGAGGGTCTCAGGTTTGATATTAGAAGCATTGAGATATCGCATCTCATGCTATCGGAAGGGTCTCAGGATTGGATTGGGAAGGAGTTGGATATCACATCTCAAGTTATAGGACGGGTCTGTGGTTTGGTATTAGAAGCATTGAGATATCATATCTCATGCTATCGGAAGGGTCTCAGGATTGGATTGGGAAGGAGTTGGATATCACATCTCATGTTATACGAAGGCTCTCAGGTTTGGTATTAGAAGCATTGAGATATCACATCTCATGTTATAGGACAGTCTCAGGTTTGGTATTCGAAGCATTGAGATATCATATCTCATGGTATAGGACGGGTCTCAGGATTGGAATGGGAAGGAGTTGGATATCACATCTCATGCTAAAGGAAGGGTCTCAGGTTTGGAAGGCTAAGGATTTGGATATCACATCTCAATTTATAGGACGGGTCTCAGGATTGGAATGGGAAGGAGTTGGATATCACATCTCATGCTGTAGGGAGGGTCTCAGGTTTGATATTAGAAGCATTGAGATATCACATCTCATGCTATCGGAAGGGTCTCAGGATTGGATTGGGAAGGAGTTGGATATCACATCTCAAGTTATAGGACGGGTCTCAGATTTGGTATTAGAAGCATTGAGATATCATATCTCATGGTATAGGATGGGTCTCAGGATTGGAATGGGAAGGATTTGGATATCACATTTCATGTTATAGGAAGGGTCTCAGGTTTGTTATTAGAAGCATTGAGATATCACATCTCATGTTATAGGACAGTCTCAGGTTTGGTATTAGAAGCATTGAGATATCACATCTCATGGTATAGGACGGGTCTCAGGATTGGAATGGGAAGGAGTTGGATATCACATCTCATGCTATAGGAAGGGTCTCAGGATTGGAATGGGAAGTAGTTTGATATCACATCTCATGCCATAGGAAGGTCTCAGGTATGGTAGAAGCATTAATATATCACATCTCATGCTATCGGAAGGGTCTCAGGATTGGATTGGGAAGGAGTTGAATATCCCATCCCATGCTATAGGAAGGGTCTCAGGTTTGGTAGAAGCATTGGGATATCACATCTCATGCTATAGGAAGGGTCTCAGGATTGGAATGGGAAGGAGTTGGATATCACATCTCATGATAAAGGAAGGGTCTCAGGTTTGGAAGGGGTAGGATTTGGATATCATATCTCAAGTTATAGGACGGGTCTGTGGTTTTGGTATTAGAAGCATTGAGATATCATATCTCATGCTATCGGAAGGGTCTCAGGATTGGATTGGGAAGGAGTTGAATATCACATCTCATGTTGTAGGAAGGGCCTCAAGATTGGAATGGGAAAGACTTGGATATCACATCTCACGCTATAGGGAGGGTCTCAGGTTTGGTATTAGAAGCATTGAGATATCACATCTCATGCTATCGGAAGGGTCTCAGGATTGGATTGGGAAGGAGTTGGATATCACATCTCATGTTATAGAAAGGGTCTCAGGATTGGATGGGAAGAGTTGGATATCCCATCTCATGCTATAGGAAGGGTCTCAGGTTTGGTAGAAGCATTGGGATATCACATCTCATGCTATAGGAAGGGTCTCAGGATTAGAATGGGAAGGAGTTGGATATCACATCTAATGTTATAGGAAGGGTATCAGGATTGGAATGGGAAGGAGTTGGATATCACATCTCATGTTATAGGAAGGGTATCAGGATTGGAATGGGAAGGACTTTGATATCACATCTCACGCTATAGGAAGGGTCTCAGGTTTGGTATTAGAAGCATTGAGATATCACATCTCATGCTATCGGAAGGGTCTCAGGATTGGATTGGGAAGGAGTTGGATATCACATCTCATGCTATAGGAAGGGTCTCAGGTTTGGTAGAAGCATTGGGATATCACATCTCATGCTATAGGAAGGGTCTCAGGATTGGATTGGGAAGGAGTTGGATATCACATCTCATGTTATAGGAAGGGTCTCAAGATTGGAATGGGAAGGACTTGGATATCACATCTCATGTTATAGGAAGGGTCTCAGGTTTGTTATTAGAAGCATTGAGATATCACATCTCATGTTATAGGACAGTTTTAGGTTTGGTATTAGAAGCATTGAGATATAACATCTCATTGTATAGGACGGGTCTCAGGATTGGAATGGGAAGGAGTTGGATATCACATCTCATGCTATAGGAAGGATCTCAGGATTGGATTGGGAAGGAGTTGGATATCACATCTCATGTTATAGGAAGGATCTCAGGTTTGGTATTAATAGCATTGAGATATCACATCTCATGCTATCGGAAGGGTCTCAGGATTGGATTGGGAAGGAGTTGGATATCACATCTCATGTTATAGGAAGGATCTCAGGTTTGGTATTAATAGCATTGAGATATAACATCTCATAGTATAGGATGGGTCTCAGGATTGGAATGGGAAGGAGTTGGATATCACATCTCATGCTATAGGAAGGGTCTCAGGATTGGAATGGGAAGGAGTTTGATATCACATCCCATGCCATGGGAAGGTCTCAGGTTTGCTAGAAGCATTTAGATATCACATCTCATGCTATCGGAAGGGTCTCAGGATTGGATTGGGAAGGAGTTGGATATCGCATCTCATGCTATAGGAAGGGTCACAGGTTGGAATTGGAAGGAGTTGGATATCACATCTCATGTTATAGGAAGGGTATCAGGATTGGAATGGGAAGGACTTTGATATCACATCTCACGCTATAGGGAGGGTCTCAGGTTTGGTATTAGAAGCATTGAGATATCACATCTCATGCTATCGGAAGGGTCTCAGGATTGGATTGGGAAGGAGTTGGATATCACATCTCATGTTATAGGAAGGGTCTCAGGATTGGATGGGAAGAGTTGGATATCACATCTCATGTTATAGGAAGGGTATCAGGATTGGAATGGGAAGGACTTTGATATCACATCTCACGCTATAGGGAGGGTCTCAGGTTTGGTATTAGAAGCATTGAGATATCACATCTCATGCTATCGGAAGGGTCTCAGGATTGGATTGGGAAGGAGTTGGATATCACATCTCATGTTATAGGAAGGGTCTCAGGATTGGATGGGAAGAGTTGGATATCCCATCTCATGCTATAGGAAGGGTCTCAGGTTTGGTAGAAGCATTGGGATATCACATCTCATGCTATCAGAAGGGTCTCAGGATTGGATTGGGAAGGAGTTGGATATCACATCTCATGTTATAGAAAGGGTCTCAGGATTGGATGGGAAGAGTTGGATATCACATCTCATGCTATAGGAAGGGTCTCAGGTTTGGTAGAAGCATTGGGATATCACATCTCATGCTATAGGAAGGGTCTCAGGATTGGATTGGGAAGGAGTTGGATATCACATCTCATGTTATAGGAAGGGTCTCAAGATTGGAATGGGAAGGACTTGGATATCACATCTCATGTTATAGGAAGGGTCTCAGGTTTGTTATTAGAAGCACTGAGATATCACATCTCATGTTATAAGACAGTTTTAGGTTTGGTATTAGAAGCATTGAGATATAACATCTCATAGTATAGGACGGGTCTCAGGATTGGAATGGGAAGGAGTTGGATATCACATCTCATGCTATAGGAAGGGTCTCAGGATTGGATTGGGAAGGAGTTGGATATCACATCTCATGTTATAGGAAGGATCTCAGGTTTGGTATTAATAGCATTGAGATATCACATCTCATGCTATCGGAAGGGTCTCAGGATTGGATTGGGAAGGAGTTGGATATCACATCTCATGTTATAGGAAGGATCTCAGGTTTGGTATTAATAGCATTGAGATATCACATCTCATGCTATAGGAAGGGTCTCAGGATTGGAATGGGAAGGAGTTGGCTATCACATCTCATGCTATAGGAAGGGTCTCAGGTTTGGTTGAAGCATTAGGATATCACATCTCATGCTATAGGAAGGGTCTCAGGATTGGAATGGGAAGGAGTTGGATATCACATCTCATGCTAAAGGAAAGGTCTCAGGTTTGGAAGGGGAAGGATTTGGATATCACATCTCAATTTATAGGACGGGTCTGTGGTTTGGTATTAGAAGCATTGAGATATCATATCTCATGCTATCGGAAGGGTCTCAGGATTGGATTGGGAAGGAGTTGGATATCACATCTCATGTTACAGGAAGGGTCTCAGGATTGGAATGGGAAGGAGTTGGATATCATATCTCATGCTTTAGGAAGGATCACAGGTTGGAATTCGAAGGAGTTGGATATCACATCTCCTGCTATCGGAAGGGTCTCAGGTTTGATATTAGAAGCATTGAGATATCATATCTCATGCTATCGGAAGGGTCTCAGGATTGATATTAGAAGCATTGAGATATCATATCTCATGCTATCGGAAGGGTCTCAGGATTGGATTGGGAAGGAGTTGGATATCACATCTCATGTTATAGGAAGGGTCTCAGGATTGGATGGGAAGTGTTGGATATCACATCTCATGCTATAGGAAGGGTCTTAGGTTTGGTAGAAGCATTGGGATATCACATCTCATGCTATAGGAAGGCTCTCAGGATTGGAATGGGAAGGAGTTGGATATCACATCTCATGATAAAGGAAGGGTCTCAGGTTTGGAAGGCGAAGGATTTGGACATCACATCTCAAGTTATAGGACGGGTCTGTGGTTTGGTATTAGAAGCATTGAGATATCATATCTCATTCTATCAGAAGGGTCTCAGGATTGGATTGGGAAGGATTTGGATATCACATCTCATGTTATAGGAAGGGTCTCAAGATTGGAATGGGAAGGACTTGGATATCACATCTCATGTTATAGGAAGGGTCTCAGGTTTGTTATTAGAAGCATTGAGATATCACATCTCATGTTATAGGACAGTCTCAGGTTTGGTATTAGAAGCATTGAGATATAACATCTCATAGTATAGGATGGGTCTCAGGATTGGAATGGGAAGGAGTTGGATATCACATCTCATGCTATAGGAAGGGTCTCAGGATTGGAATGGGAAGGAGTTTGATATCACATCTCATGCCATGGGAAGGTCTCAGGTTTGCTAGAAGCATTAAGATATCACATCTCATGCCATCGGAAGGGTCTCAGGATTGGATTGGGAAGGAGTTGGATATCGCATCTCATGCTATAGGAAGGGTTACAGGTTGGAATTGGAAGGAGTTGGATATCACATCTCATGTTATAGGAAGGGTATCAGGATTGGAATGGGAAGGACTTTGATATCACATCTCACGCTATAGGAAGGGTCTCAGGTTTGGTATTAGAAGCATTGAGATATCACATCTCATGCTATCGGAAGGGTCTCAGGATTGGATTGGGAAGGAGTTGGATATCACATCTCATGTTATAGGAAGGGTCTCAGGATTGGATGGGAAGAGTTGGATATCACATCTCATGTTATAGGAAGGGTATCAGGATTGGAATGGGAAGGACTTTGATATCACATTTCACGCTATAGGGAGGGTCTCAGGTTCGGTATTAGAAGCATTGATATATCACATCTCATGCTATCAGAAGGGTCTCAGGATAGGAATGGGAAGGAGTTGGATATCACATCTCATGCTATAGGAAGGGTCTCAAGTTTTGTATTACAAGCATTGAGATATCATATCTCATGCTATAGGAAGGGTCTCAGGATTGGAATGGGAAGGAGTTGGATATCATATCTCATGATATAGGAAGGGTCTCAGGTTTGGAATGGGAAGGAGTTGGATATCACATCTCATGCTAATGGGAGGGTCTCAGGTTTGATATTAGAAGCATTGAGATATCACATCTCATGCTATCGGAAGGGTCTCATCATTGGATTGGGAAGGAGTTGGATATCACATCTCATGTTATAGGAAGGATCTCAGGTTTGGTATTAATAGCATTGAGATATCACATCTCATGCTATAGGAAGGGTCTCAGGATTGGAATGGGAAGGAGTTGGATATCACATATCATGCTAAAGGAAGGGTCTCAGGTTTGGTAGAAGCATTAGGATATCACATCTCATGCTATAGGAAGGGTCTCAGGATTGGAATGGGAAGGAGTTGGATATCACATATCATGCTAAAGGAAGGGTCTCAGGTTTGGTAGAAGCATTAGGATATCACATCTCATGTTATAGGAAGGGTCTCAGGTTTGTTATTAGAAGCATTGAGATATCACATCTCATGTTATAGGACAGTCTCAGGTTTGGTATTAGAAGCATTGAGATATAACATCTCATAGTATAGGATGGGTCTCAGGATTGGAATGGGAAGGAGTTGGATATCACATCTCATGCTATAGGAAGGGTCTCAGGATTGGAATGGGAAGGAGTTTGATATCACATCTCATGCCATGGGAAGGTCTCAGGTTTGCTAGAAGCATTAAGATATCACATCTCATGCCATCGGAAGGGTCTCAGGATTGGATTGGGAAGGAGTTGGATATCGCATCTCATGCTATAGGAAGGGTTACAGGTTGGAATTGGAAGGAGTTGGATATCACATCTCATGTTATAGGAAGGGTATCAGGATTGGAATGGGAAGGACTTTGATATCACATCTCACGCTATAGGAAGGGTCTCAGGTTTGGTATTAGAAGCATTGAGATATCACATCTCATGCTATCGGAAGGGTCTCAGGATTGGATTGGGAAGGAGTTGGATATCACATCTCATGTTATAGGAAGGGTCTCAGGATTGGATGGGAAGAGTTGGATATCACATCTCATGTTATAGGAAGGGTATCAGGATTGGAATGGGAAGGACTTTGATATCACATTTCACGCTATAGGGAGGGTCTCAGGTTCGGTATTAGAAGCATTGATATATCACATCTCATGCTATCAGAAGGGTCTCAGGATAGGAATGGGAAGGAGTTGGATATCACATCTCATGCTATAGGAAGGGTCTCAAGTTTTGTATTACAAGCATTGAGATATCATATCTCATGCTATAGGAAGGGTCTCAGGATTGGAATGGGAAGGAGTTGGATATCATATCTCATGATATAGGAAGGGTCTCAGGTTTGGAATGGGAAGGAGTTGGATATCACATCTCATGCTAATGGGAGGGTCTCAGGTTTGATATTAGAAGCATTGAGATATCACATCTCATGCTATCGGAAGGGTCTCATCATTGGATTGGGAAGGAGTTGGATATCACATCTCATGTTATAGGAAGGATCTCAGGTTTGGTATTAATAGCATTGAGATATCACATCTCATGCTATAGGAAGGGTCTCAGGATTGGAATGGGAAGGAGTTGGATATCACATATCATGCTAAAGGAAGGGTCTCAGGTTTGGTAGAAGCATTAGGATATCACATCTCATGCTATAGGAAGGGTCTCAGGATTGGAATGGGAAGGAGTTAGATATCACATCTCATGCTAAAGGAAGGGTCTCAGGTTTGGAAGGGGAAGGATTTGGAAATCACATCTCAATTTATAAGACAGGTCTGTGGTTTGGTATTAGAAGCATTGAGATATCATATCTCATGCTATCGGAATTGTCTCAGGATTGGATTGGGAAGGAGTTGGATATCACATCTCATGTTGTAGGAAGGGTCTCACGATTGGAATGGGAAGGATTTGGATATCACATCTCATGTTATAGGAAGGGTCTCAGGTTTGTTATTAGAAGCATTGAGATATCATATCTCATGCTATCGGAAGGGTCTCAGGATTGGAATGGGAAGGAGTTGGATATCATATCTCATGCTATAGGAAGGGTCACAGGTTGGAATTGGAAGGAGTTGGATATCACATCTCATGCTATCAGAAGGGTCTCAGGATTGGAATGGGAAGGAGTTGGATATCACATCTCGTGCTATAGGGAGGGTCTCAGGTTTGATATTAGAAGCATTGAGATATCATATCTCATGCTATCGGAAGGGTCTCAGGATTGGATTGGGAAGGAGTTGGATATCACATCTCATGTTATAGGAAGGGTCTCAGGATTGGATGGGAAGAGTTTGATATCACATCTCATGCTACAGGAAGGGTCTCAGGTTTGGTACAAGCATTGGGGTATCACATCTCATGCTATAGGAAGGGTCTCAGGATTGGAATGGGAAGGAGTTGGATATCACATCTCATGATAAAGGAAGGGTCTCAGGTTTGGAAGGGGAAGGATTTGGATATCACAACTGAAGTTATAGGACAGTTCTGTGGTTTTGGTATTAGAAGCATTGAGATATCATATCTCATGCTATCGGAAGGGTCTCAGGATTGGATTGGGAAGGGCTTGGATATCACATCTCATGTTATAGGAAGGGTCTCAGGTTTGTTATTAGAAGCATTGAGATATCACATCTCATGTTATAGGACAGTCTCAGGTTTGGTATTAGAAGCATTGAGATATAACATCTCATAGTATAGGACGGGTCTCAGGATTGGAATGGGAAGGAGTTGGATATCACATCTCATGCTATAGGAAGGGTCTCAGGATTGGAATGGGAAGGAGTTTGATATCACATGTCATGCCATGGGAAGGGTCTCAGGATTGGATGGGAAGAGTTGGATATCACATCTCATGTTATAGGAAGGGTATCAGGATTGGAATGGGAAGGACTTTGATATCACATCTCACGCTATAGGGAGGGTCTCAGGTTTGGTATTAGAAGCATTGAGATATCACATCTCATGCTATCGGAAGGGTCTCAGGATTGGATTGGGAAGGAGTTGGATATCACATCTCATGTTATAGGAAGGGTCTCAGGATTGGATGGGAAGAGTTGGATATCCCATCTCATGCTATAGGAAGGGTCTCAGGTTTGGTAGAAGCATTGGGATATCACATCTCATGCTATCAGAAGGGTCTCAGGATTGGATTGGGAAGGAGTTGGATATCACATCTCATGTTATAGAAAGGGTCTCAGGATTGGATGGGAAGAGTTGGATATCACATCTCATGCTATAGGAAGGGTCTCAGGTTTGGTAGAAGCATTGGGATATCACATCTCATGCTATAGGAAGGGTCTCAGGATTGGATTGGGAAGGAGTTGGATATCACATCTCATGTTATAGGAAGGGTCTCAAGATTGGAATGGGAAGGACTTGGATATCACATCTCATGTTATAGGAAGGGTCTCAGGTTTGTTATTAGAAGCACTGAGATATCACATCTCATGTTATAAGACAGTTTTAGGTTTGGTATTAGAAGCATTGAGATATAACATCTCATAGTATAGGACGGGTCTCAGGATTGGAATGGGAAGGAGTTGGATATCACATCTCATGCTATAGGAAGGGTCTCAGGATTGGATTGGGAAGGAGTTGGATATCACATCTCATGTTATAGGAAGGATCTCAGGTTTGGTATTAATAGCATTGAGATATCACATCTCATGCTATCGGAAGGGTCTCAGGATTGGATTGGGAAGGAGTTGGATATCACATCTCATGTTATAGGAAGGATCTCAGGTTTGGTATTAATAGCATTGAGATATCACATCTCATGCTATAGGAAGGGTCTCAGGATTGGAATGGGAAGGAGTTGGCTATCACATCTCATGCTATAGGAAGGGTCTCAGGTTTGGTTGAAGCATTAGGATATCACATCTCATGCTATAGGAAGGGTCTCAGGATTGGAATGGGAAGGAGTTGGATATCACATCTCATGCTAAAGGAAGGGTCTCAGGTTTGGAAGGGGAAGGATTTGGATATCACATCTCAATTTATAGGACGGGTCTGTGGTTTGGTATTAGAAGCATTGAGATATCATATCTCATGCTATCGGAAGGGTCTCAGGATTGGATTGGGAAGGAGTTGGATATCACATCTCATGTTACAGGAAGGGTCTCAGGATTGGAATGGGAAGGAGTTGGATATCATATCTCATGCTTTAGGAAGGATCACAGGTTGGAATTCGAAGGAGTTGGATATCACATCTCATGCTATCGGAAGGGTCTCAGGTTTGATATTAGAAGCATTGAGATATCATATCTCATGCTATCGGAAGGGTCTCAGGATTGATATTAGAAGCATTGAGATATCATATCTCATGCTATCGGAAGGGTCTCAGGATTGGATTGGGAAGGAGTTGGATATCACATCTCATGTTATAGGAAGGGTCTCAGGATTGGATGGGAAGTGTTGGATATCACATCTCATGCTATAGGAAGGGTCTTAGGTTTGGTAGAAGCATTGGGATATCACATCTCATGCTATAGGAAGGCTCTCAGGATTGGAATGGGAAGGAGTTGGATATCACATCTCATGATAAAGGAAGGGTCTCAGGTTTGGAAGGCGAAGGATTTGGACATCACATCTCAAGTTATAGGACGGGTCTGTGGTTTGGTATTAGAAGCATTGAGATATCATATCTCATTCTATCAGAAGGGTCTCAGGATTGGATTGGGAAGGATTTGGATATCACATCTCATGTTATAGGAAGGGTCTCAAGATTGGAATGGGAAGGACTTGGATATCACATCTCATGTTATAGGAAGGGTCTCAGGTTTGTTATTAGAAGCATTGAGATATCACATCTCATGTTATAGGACAGTCTCAGGTTTGGTATTAGAAGCATTGAGATATAACATCTCATAGTATAGGATGGGTCTCAGGATTGGAATGGGAAGGAGTTGGATATCACATCTCATGCTATAGGAAGGGTCTCAGGATTGGAATGGGAAGGAGTTTGATATCACATCTCATGCCATGGGAAGGTCTCAGGTTTGCTAGAAGCATTAAGATATCACATCTCATGCCATCGGAAGGGTCTCAGGATTGGATTGGGAAGGAGTTGGATATCGCATCTCATGCTATAGGAAGGGTTACAGGTTGGAATTGGAAGGAGTTGGATATCACATCTCATGTTATAGGAAGGGTATCAGGATTGGAATGGGAAGGACTTTGATATCACATCTCACGCTATAGGAAGGGTCTCAGGTTTGGTATTAGAAGCATTGAGATATCACATCTCATGCTATCGGAAGGGTCTCAGGATTGGATTGGGAAGGAGTTGGATATCACATCTCATGTTATAGGAAGGGTCTCAGGATTGGATGGGAAGAGTTGGATATCACATCTCATGTTATAGGAAGGGTATCAGGATTGGAATGGGAAGGACTTTGATATCACATTTCACGCTATAGGGAGGGTCTCAGGTTCGGTATTAGAAGCATTGATATATCACATCTCATGCTATCAGAAGGGTCTCAGGATAGGAATGGGAAGGAGTTGGATATCACATCTCATGCTATAGGAAGGGTCTCAAGTTTTGTATTACAAGCATTGAGATATCATATCTCATGCTATAGGAAGGGTCTCAGGATTGGAATGGGAAGGAGTTGGATATCATATCTCATGATATAGGAAGGGTCTCAGGTTTGGAATGGGAAGGAGTTGGATATCACATCTCATGCTAATGGGAGGGTCTCAGGTTTGATATTAGAAGCATTGAGATATCACATCTCATGCTATCGGAAGGGTCTCATCATTGGATTGGGAAGGAGTTGGATATCACATCTCATGTTATAGGAAGGATCTCAGGTTTGGTATTAATAGCATTGAGATATCACATCTCATGCTATAGGAAGGGTCTCAGGATTGGAATGGGAAGGAGTTGGATATCACATATCATGCTAAAGGAAGGGTCTCAGGTTTGGTAGAAGCATTAGGATATCACATCTCATGCTATAGGAAGGGTCTCAGGATTGGAATGGGAAGGAGTTGGATATCACATATCATGCTAAAGGAAGGGTCTCAGGTTTGGTAGAAGCATTAGGATATCACATCTCATGTTATAGGAAGGGTCTCAGGTTTGTTATTAGAAGCATTGAGATATCACATCTCATGTTATAGGACAGTCTCAGGTTTGGTATTAGAAGCATTGAGATATAACATCTCATAGTATAGGATGGGTCTCAGGATTGGAATGGGAAGGAGTTGGATATCACATCTCATGCTATAGGAAGGGTCTCAGGATTGGAATGGGAAGGAGTTTGATATCACATCTCATGCCATGGGAAGGTCTCAGGTTTGCTAGAAGCATTAAGATATCACATCTCATGCCATCGGAAGGGTCTCAGGATTGGATTGGGAAGGAGTTGGATATCGCATCTCATGCTATAGGAAGGGTTACAGGTTGGAATTGGAAGGAGTTGGATATCACATCTCATGTTATAGGAAGGGTATCAGGATTGGAATGGGAAGGACTTTGATATCACATCTCACGCTATAGGAAGGGTCTCAGGTTTGGTATTAGAAGCATTGAGATATCACATCTCATGCTATCGGAAGGGTCTCAGGATTGGATTGGGAAGGAGTTGGATATCACATCTCATGTTATAGGAAGGGTCTCAGGATTGGATGGGAAGAGTTGGATATCACATCTCATGTTATAGGAAGGGTATCAGGATTGGAATGGGAAGGACTTTGATATCACATTTCACGCTATAGGGAGGGTCTCAGGTTCGGTATTAGAAGCATTGATATATCACATCTCATGCTATCAGAAGGGTCTCAGGATAGGAATGGGAAGGAGTTGGATATCACATCTCATGCTATAGGAAGGGTCTCAAGTTTTGTATTACAAGCATTGAGATATCATATCTCATGCTATAGGAAGGGTCTCAGGATTGGAATGGGAAGGAGTTGGATATCATATCTCATGATATAGGAAGGGTCTCAGGTTTGGAATGGGAAGGAGTTGGATATCACATCTCATGCTAATGGGAGGGTCTCAGGTTTGATATTAGAAGCATTGAGATATCACATCTCATGCTATCGGAAGGGTCTCATCATTGGATTGGGAAGGAGTTGGATATCACATCTCATGTTATAGGAAGGATCTCAGGTTTGGTATTAATAGCATTGAGATATCACATCTCATGCTATAGGAAGGGTCTCAGGATTGGAATGGGAAGGAGTTGGATATCACATATCATGCTAAAGGAAGGGTCTCAGGTTTGGTAGAAGCATTAGGATATCACATCTCATGCTATAGGAAGGGTCTCAGGATTGGAATGGGAAGGAGTTAGATATCACATCTCATGCTAAAGGAAGGGTCTCAGGTTTGGAAGGGGAAGGATTTGGAAATCACATCTCAATTTATAAGACAGGTCTGTGGTTTGGTATTAGAAGCATTGAGATATCATATCTCATGCTATCGGAATTGTCTCAGGATTGGATTGGGAAGGAGTTGGATATCACATCTCATGTTGTAGGAAGGGTCTCACGATTGGAATGGGAAGGATTTGGATATCACATCTCATGTTATAGGAAGGGTCTCAGGTTTGTTATTAGAAGCATTGAGATATCATATCTCATGCTATCGGAAGGGTCTCAGGATTGGAATGGGAAGGAGTTGGATATCATATCTCATGCTATAGGAAGGGTCACAGGTTGGAATTGGAAGGAGTTGGATATCACATCTCATGCTATCAGAAGGGTCTCAGGATTGGAATGGGAAGGAGTTGGATATCACATCTCGTGCTATAGGGAGGGTCTCAGGTTTGATATTAGAAGCATTGAGATATCATATCTCATGCTATCGGAAGGGTCTCAGGATTGGATTGGGAAGGAGTTGGATATCACATCTCATGTTATAGGAAGGGTCTCAGGATTGGATGGGAAGAGTTTGATATCACATCTCATGCTACAGGAAGGGTCTCAGGTTTGGTACAAGCATTGGGGTATCACATCTCATGCTATAGGAAGGGTCTCAGGATTGGAATGGGAAGGAGTTGGATATCACATCTCATGATAAAGGAAGGGTCTCAGGTTTGGAAGGGGAAGGATTTGGATATCACAACTGAAGTTATAGGACAGTTCTGTGGTTTTGGTATTAGAAGCATTGAGATATCATATCTCATGCTATCGGAAGGGTCTCAGGATTGGATTGGGAAGGGCTTGGATATCACATCTCATGTTATAGGAAGGGTCTCAGGTTTGTTATTAGAAGCATTGAGATATCACATCTCATGTTATAGGACAGTCTCAGGTTTGGTATTAGAAGCATTGAGATATAACATCTCATAGTATAGGACGGGTCTCAGGATTGGAATGGGAAGGAGTTGGATATCACATCTCATGCTATAGGAAGGGTCTCAGGATTGGAATGGGAAGGAGTTTGATATCACATGTCATGCCATGGGAAGGTCTCAGGTTTGCTAGAAGCATTTAGATATCACATATCATGCTATCGGAAGGGTCTCAGGATTGGATTGGGAAGGAGTTGGATATCGCATCTCATGCTATAGGAAGGGTCACAGGTTGGAATTGGAAGGAGTTGGATATCACATCTCATGTTATAGGAAGGGTATCGTGATTGGAATGGGATGGACTTTGATATCACATCTCACGCTATAGGGGGAGGGTCTCAGGTTTGGTATTAGAAGCATTGAGATATCACATTTCATGCTATCGGAAGGGTCTCAGGATTGGATTGGGAAGGAGTTGGATATCACATCTCATGTTATAGGAAGGGTCTCAGGATTGGATGGGAAGAGTTGGATATCACATCTCATGTTATAGGAAGGGTATCAGGATTGGAATGGGAAGGACTTTGATATCACATCTCACGCTATAGGGAGGGTCTCAGGTTTGGTATTAGAAGCATTGAGATATAACATCTCATGCTATCGGAAGGGTCTCAGGATTGGATTGGGAAGGAGTTGGATATCACATCTCATGTTATAGGAAGGGTCTCAGGATTGGAATGGGAAGGACTTGGACATCACATCTCATGTTATAGGAAGGGTCTCAGGTTTGTTATTAGAAGCATTGAGATATCACATCTCATTTTATAGGACAGTCTCAGGTTTGGTATTAGAAGCATTGTGATATAACATCTCATGGTATAGGACGGGTCTCAGGATTGGATGGGAAGAGTTCGATATCACATCTCATGCTATAGGAAGGGTCTCAGGTTTGGTAGAAGCATTGGGATATCACATCTCATGCTATAGGAAGGGTCTCAGGATTGGAATGTGGAGGAGTTGCATATCACATCTCATGCTAAAGGAAGGGTCTCAGGTTTGGAAGGGGAAGGATTTGGATATCACATCTCAAGTTATAGGACGGTTCTGTGGTTTGGTATTAGAAGCATTGAGATATCACATCTCATGTTATAGGAAGGGTCTCAAGATTGGAATGGGAAGGACTTGGATATCACATCTCATGTTATAGGAAGGGTCTCAGGTTTGTTATTAGAAGCATTGAGATATCACATCTCATGTTATAGGACAGTCTCAGGTTTGGTATTAGAAGCATTGAGATATAACATCTCATAGTATAGGACGGGTCTCAGGATTGGAATGGGAAGGAGTTGGATATCACATCTCATGCTGTAGGGAGGGTCTCAGGTTTGATATTAGAAGCATTGAGATATCACATCTCATGCTATCGGAAGGGTCTCAGGATTGGATTGGGAAGGAGTTGGATATCACATCTCAAGTTATAGGACGGGTCTGTGGTTTGGTATTAGAAGCATTGAGATATCATATCTCATGCTATCGGAAGGGTCTCAGGATTGGATTGGGAAGGAGTTGGATATCACATCTCATGTTATACGAAGGCTCTCAGGTTTGTTATTAGAAGCATTGAGATATCACATCTCATGTTATAGGACAGTCTCAGGTTTGGTATTAGAAGCATTGAGATATCATATTTCATGGTATAGGACGTGTCTCAGGATTGGAATGGGAAGGAGTTGGATATCACATCTCATGCTAAAGGAAGGGTCTCAGGTTTGGAAGGCTAAGGATTTGGATATCACATCTCAATTTATAGGACGGGTCTGTGGTTTGGTATTAGAAGCATTGAGATATCATATCTCATGCTATCGGAAGGGTCTCAGTATTGGATTGGGACGGAGTTGGATATCACATCTCATGTTATAGGAAGGGTCTCAGGATTGGAATGGGAAGGATTTGGATATCACATCTCATGTTATAGGAAGGGTCTCAGGTTTGTTATTAGAAGCATTGAGATATCGCATCTCATGTTATAGGACAGTCTCAGGTTTGGTATTAGAAGCATTGAGATATCATATCTCATGGTATAGGACGGGTCTCAGGATTGGAATGGGAAGGATTTGGATATCACATTTCATGTTATAGGAAGGGTCTCAGGTTTGTTATTAGAAGCATTGAGATATCACATCTCATGTTATAGGACAGTCTCAGGTTTGGTATTAGAAGCATTGAGATATCACATCTCATGGTATAGGACGGGTCTCAGGATTGGAATGGGAAGGAGTTGGATATCACATCTCATGCTATAGGAAGGGTCTCAGGATTGGAATGGGCAGTAGTTTGATATCACATCTCATGCCATAGGAAGGTCTCAGGTATGGTAGAAGCATTAATATATCACATCTCATGCTATCGGAAGGGTCTCAGGATTGGATTGGGAAGGAGTTGGATATCCCATCCCATGCTATAGGAAGGGTCTCAGGTTTGGTAGAAGCATTGGGATATCACATCTCATGCTATAGGAAGGGTCTCAGGATTGGAATGGGAAGGAGTTGGATATCACATCTCATGATAAAGGAAGGGTCTCAGGTTTGGAAGGGGAAGGATTTGGATATCATATCTCAAGTTATAGGACGGGTCTGTGGTTTTGGTATTAGAAGCATTGAGATATCATATCTCATTCTATCAGAAGGGTCTCAGGATTGGATTGGGAAGGATTTGGATATCACATCTCATGTTATAGGAAGGGTCTCAAGATTGGAATGGGAAGGACTTGGATATCACATCTCATGTTATAGGAAGGGTCTCAGGTTTGTTATTAGAAGCATTGAGATATCACATCTCATGTTATAGGACAGTCTCAGGTTTGGTTTAGAAGCATTGAGATATAACATCTCATAGTATAGGATGGGTCTCAGGATTGGAATGGGAAGGAGTTGGATATCACATCTCATGCTATAGGAAGGGTCTCAGGATTGGAATGGGAAGGAGTTTGATATCACATCTCATGCCATGGGAAGGTCTCAGGTTTGCTAGAAGCATTAAGATATCACATCTCATGCTATCGGAAGGGTCTCAGGATTGGAATGGGAAGGAGTTGGATATCGCATCTCATGCTATAGGAAGGGTTACAGGTTGGAATTGGAAGGAGTTGGATATCACATCTCATGTTATAGGAAGGGTATCAGGATTGGAATGGGAAGGACTTCGATATCACATCTCACGCTATAGGAAGGGTCTCAGGTTTGGTATTAGAAGCATTGAGATATCACATCTCATGCTATCGGAAGGGTCTCAGGATTGGATTGGGAAGGAGTTGGATATCACATCTCATGTTATAGGAAGGGTCTCAGGATTGGATGGGAAGAGTTGGATATCACATCTCATGTTATAGGAAGGGTATCAGGATTGGAATGGGAAGGACTTTGATATCACATTTCACGCTATAGGGAGGGTCTCAGGTTCGGTATTAGAAGCATTGATATATCACATCTCATGCTATCAGAAGGGTCTCAGGATAGGAATGGGAAGGAGTTGGATATCACATCTCATGCTATAGGAAGGGTCTCAAGTTTTGTATTACAAGCATTGAGATATCATATCTCATGCTATAGGAAGGATCTCAGGATTGGAATGGGAAGGAGTTGGATATCATATCTCATGATATAGGAAGGGTCTCAGGTTTGGAATGGGAAGGAGTTGGATATCACATCTCATGCTAATGGGAGGGTCTCAGGTTTGATATTAGAAGCATTGAGATATCACATCTCATGCTATCGGAAGGGTCTCATCATTGGATTGGGAAGGAATTGGATATCACATCTCATGTTATAGGAAGGATCTCAGGTTTGGTATTAATAGCATTGAGATATCACATCTCATGCTATAGGAAGGGTCTCAGGATTGGAATGGGAAGGAGTTGGATATCACATATCATGCTAAAGGAAGGGTCTCAGGTTTGGTAGAAGCATTAGGATATCACATCTCATGCTATAGGAAGGGTCTCAGGATTGGAATGGGAAGGAGTTAGATATCACATCTCATGCTAAAGGAAGGGTCTCAGGTTTGGAAGGGGAAGGATTTGGAAATCACATCTCAATTTATAAGACAGGTCTGTGGTTTGGTATTAGAAGCATTGAGATATCATATCTCATGCTATCGGAATTGTCTCAGGATTGGATTGGGAAGGAGTTGGATATCACATCTCATGTTATAGGAAGGGTCTCAGGATTGGAATGGGAAGGATTTGGATATCACATCTCATGTTATAGGAAGGGTCTCAGGTTTGTTATTAGAAGCATTGAGATATCATATCTCATGCTATCGGAAGGGTCTCAGGATTGGAATGGGAAGGAGTTGGATATCATATCTCATGCTATAGGAAGGGTCACAGGTTGGAATTGGAAGGAGTTGGATATCACATCTCATGCTATCAGAAGGGTCTCAGGATTGGAATGGGAAGGAGTTGGATATCACATCTCGTGCTATAGGGAGGGTCTCAGGTTTGATATTAGAAGCATTGAGATATCATATCTCATGCTATCGGAAGGGTCTCAGGATTGGATTGGGAAGGAGTTGGATATCACATCTCATGTTATAGGAAGGGTCTCAGGATTGGATGGGAAGAGTTTGATATCACATCTCATGCTACAGGAAGGGTCTCAGGTTTGGTACAAGCATTGGGGTATCACATCTCATGCTATAGGAAGGGTCTCAGGATTGGAATGGGAAGGAGTTGGATATCACATCTCATGATAAAGGAAGGGTCTCAGGTTTGGAAGGGGAAGGATTTGGATATCACAACTGAAGTTATAGGACAGTTCTGTGGTTTTGGTATTAGAAGCATTGAGATATCATATCTCATGCTATCGGAAGGGTCTCAGGATTGGATTGGGAAGGGCTTGGATATCACATCTCATGTTATAGGAAGGGTCTCAGGTTTGTTATTAGAAGCATTGAGATATCACATCTCATGCTATCGGAAGGGTCTCAGGATTGGATTGGGAAGGAGTTGGATATCACATCTCAAATTATAGGACGGGTCTGTGGTTTGGTATTAGAAGCATTGAGATATCATATCTCATGCTATCGGAAGGGTCTCAGGATTGGATTGGGAAGGAGTTGGATATCACATCTCATGTTATACGAAGGCTCTCAGGTTTGTTATTAGAAGCATTGAGATATCACATCTCATGTTATAGGACAGTCTCAGGTTTGGTATTAGAAGCATTGAGATATCATATTTCATGGTATAGGACGGGTCTCAGGATTGGAATGGGAAGGAGTTGGATATCACATCTCATGCTAAAGGAAGGGTCTCAGGTTTGGAAGGCTAAGGATTTGGATATCACATCTCAATTTATAGGACGGGTCTGTGGTTTGGTATTAGAAGCATTGAGATATCATATCTCATGCTATCGGAAGGGTCTCAGTATTGGATTGGGACGGAGATGGATATCACATCTCATGTTATAGGAAGGGTCTCAGGATTGGAATGGGAAGGATTTGGATATCACATCTCATGTTATAGGAAGGGTCTCAGGTTTGTTATTAGAAGCATTGAGATATCGCATCTCATGTTATAGGACAGTCTCAGGTTTGGTATTAGAAGCATTGAGATATCATATCTCATGGTATAGGACGGGTCTCAGGATTGGAATGGGAAGGATTTGGATATCACATTTCATGTTATAGGAAGGGTCTCAGGTTTGTTATTAGAAGCATTGAGATATCACATCTCATGTTATAGGACAGTCTCAGGTTTGGTATTAGAAGCATTGAGATATCACATCTCATGGTATAGGACGGGTCTCAGGATTGGAATGGGAAGGAGTTGGATATCACATCTCATGCTATAGGAAGGGTCTCAGGATTGGAATGGGAAGTAGTTTGATATCACATCTCATGCCATAGGAAGGTCTCAGGTATGGTAGAAGCATTAATATATCACATCTCATGCTATCGGAAGGGTCTCAGGATTGGATTGGGAAGGAGTTGGATATCCCATCCCATGCTATAGGAAGGGTCTCAGGTTTGGTAGAAGCATTGGGATATCACATCTCATGCTATAGGAAGGGTCTCAGGATTGGAATGGGAAGGAGTTGGATATCACATCTCATGATAAAGGAAGGGTCTCAGGTTTGGAAGGGGAAGGATTTGGATATCATATCTCAAGTTATAGGACGGGTCTGTGGTTTTGGTATTAGAAGCATTGAGATATCATATCTCATGCTATCGGAAGGGTCTCAGGATTGGATTGGGAAGGAGTTGGATATCACATCTCATGTTATACGAAGGCTCTCAGGTTTGTTATTAGAAGCATTGAGATATCACATCTCATGTTATAGGACAGTCTCAGGTTTGGTATTAGAAGCATTGAGATATCATATTTCATGGTATAGGACGGGTCTCAGGATTGGAATGGGAAGGAGTTGGATATCACATCTCATGCTAAAGGAAGGGTCTCAGGTTTGGAAGGCTAAGGATTTGGATATCATATCTCAATTTATAGGACGGGTCTGTGGTTTGGTATTAGAAGCATTGAGATATCATATCTCATGCTATCGGAAGGGTCTCAGTATTGGATTGGGACGGAGTTGGATATCACATCTCATGTTATAGGAAGGGTCTCAGGATTGGAATGGGAAGGATTTGGATATCACATCTCATGTTATAGGAAGGGTCTCAGGTTTGTTATTAGAAGCATTGAGATATCGCATCTCATGTTATAGGACAGTCTCAGGTTTGGTATTAGAAGCATTGAGATATCATATCTCATGGTATAGGACGGGTCTCAGGATTGGAATGGGAAGGATTTGGATATCACATTTCATGTTATAGGAAGGGTCTCAGGTTTGTTATTAGAAGCATTGAGATATCACATCTCATGTTATAGGACAGTCTCAGGTTTGGTATTAGAAGCATTGAGATATCACATCTCATGGTATAGGACGGGTCTCAGGATTGGAATGGGAAGGAGTTGGATATCACATCTCATGCTATAGGAAGGGTCTCAGGATTGGAATGGGAAGTAGTTTGATATCACATCTCATGCCATAGGAAGGTCTCAGGTATGGTAGAAGCATTAATATATCACATCTCATGCTATCGAAGGGTCTCAGGATTGGATTGGGAAGGAGTTGGATATCCCATCCCATGCTATAGGAAGGGTCTCAGGTTTGGTAGAAGCATTGGGATATCACATCTCATGCTATAGGAAGGGTCTCAGGGTTGGAATGGGAAGGAGTTGGATATCACATCTCATGATAAAGGAAGGGTCTCAGGTTTGGAAGGGGAAGGATTTGGATATCATATCTCAAGTTATAGGACGGGTCTGTGGTTTTGGTATTAGAAGCATTGAGATATCATATCTCATGCTATCGGAAGGGTCTCAGGATTGGATTGGGAAGGAGTTGGATATCACATCGCATGTTATAGGAAGGGCCTCAAGATTGGATTGGGAAAGACTTGGATATCACATCTCATGTTATGGGAAGGGTCTCAGGTTTGTTATTAGAAGCATTGAGATATCACATCTCATGTTATAGGACAGTCTCAGGTTTGGTATTAGAAGCATTGAGATATCATATCTCATGGTATAGGACGGGTCTCAGGATTGGAATGGAAAGGAGTTGGATATCACATCTCATGCTATAGGAAGGGTCTCAGGATTGGAATAGGAAGGAGTTTGATATCACATCTCATGCCATAGGAAGGTCTCAGGTATGGTAGAAGCATTAAGATATCACATCTCATGCTATCGAAAGGGTCTCAGGATTGGATTGGGAAGGAGTTGGATATCCCATCTCATGCTATAGGAAGGGTCACAGGTTGGAATTGGAAGGAGTTGGATATCACATCTCATGCTATAGGGAGGGTCTCAGGTTTAATATTAGAAGCATTGAGATATCATATCTCATGCTATCGGAAGGGTCTCAGGATTGGATTGGGAAGGAGTTGGATATCACATCTCATGTTATAGGAAGGGCCTCAAGATTGGAATGGGAAGGGCTTGGATATCACATCTCATGTTACAGGAAGGGTCTCAGGTTTGTTATTAGAAGCATTGAGATATCACATCTCATGTTATAGGACAGTCTCAGGTTTGGTATTAGAAGCATTGAGATATCATATCTCATGGTATAGGACGGGTCTCAGGATTGGAATGGAAAGGAGTTGGATATCACATCTCATGCTATAGGAAGGGTCTCAGGATTGGAATAGGAAGGAGTTTGATATCACATCTCATGCCATAGGAAGGTCTCAGGTATGGTAGAAGCATTAAGATATCACATCTCATGCTATCGGAAGGGTCTCAGGATTGGATTGGGAAGGAGTTGGATATCCCATCTCATGCTATAGGAAGGGTCACAGGTTGGAATTGGAAGGAGTTGGATATCACATCTCATGCTATCGGAATGGTCTCAGGATTGGAATGGGAAGGAGTTGGATATCACCTCTCATGCTATAGGGAGGGTCTCAGGTTTGATATTAGAAGCATTGAGATATCATATCTCATGCTATCGGAAGGGTCTCAGGATTGGATTGGGAAGGAGTTGGATATCACATCTCATGTTATAGGAAGGGTCTCAGGATTGGATGGGAAGAGTTGGATATCACATCTCATGCTATAGGAAGGGTCTCAGGTTTGGTAGAAGCATTGAGATATCACATCTCATGCTATAGGAAGGGTCTCTGGTTTGGAAGGGGAAGGATTTGGATATCACATCTCAAGTTATAGGACAAGTCTGTGGTTTGGTATTAGAAGCATTGAGATATCATATCTCATGCTATCGGAAGGGTCTCAGGATTGGATTGGGAAGGAGTTGGATATCACATCTCATGTTATAGGAAGGGTCTCAAGATTGGAATGGGAAGGACTTGGATATCACATCTCATGTTATAGGAAGGGTCTCAGGTTGGTGACGAGTGGTTAAAAACATCAGGATTCGACTGTACAGATGCACGAACAGAGTACAAAATGGGAATCCACCAGAATTCTCATTTACCAAAACGCGGGGAAAGTACATTTTCTAGCTATTTTTGCTAGTTTTTAGCACTTTTCAATACGTCTAGAGGGTTACGGCTACATGTTGAATAATGGGTGTTATAAAGCATTCTGAGCAACGTGTATCTTATGAAGCTCATTTGTTGATTTGAAGGCAGCAGAAAGACGAGAGAAGGCAGGAAACACGCGTCTAAACCAGAGAGCTTGGAATCGAGTACTTGCAACGCGAAACGATGCAGAGAGCAAGGACAGAAAGGAAGAAGGCCTCTGAGAAGGAACCGCTGGTAGTTAGCCTTCTTTGGAGAGGAGAACGTGATCACCACGGGAGAGGATTGTTGAGAGGGTTACAGAGGGGGAGGTCTGAGATCAGAAAATCCAGAGTATTCCCTGCAGAGTGTGTAGGGCCAGCGGCATGAAGAGTTGCAGATCTCGTAAAAGTCCAGGTCAGGAAGCATACAGGTTCATGTTGAATTCTCCCAAGTAGGCGGAGTTGAGTGGTAGGAGGCCAGGATGGAGAAGTCCATCCACTGAGAAAGGAAGGGGGCAGGAAAATAGCAACGGTCAGAGAATGGCCAGGACAGAGAGAATGCATGCAGACAAGGCATTCGTAAGAGGAGTCGGCCTGCATAGGAAAGCAATCTACTACGGGAATCAAGGATACTCCCCCACAGGAATGGTTGGATCTGGGCATGGAGAGGAACTTTTCATCAGGGAGGAGAGTGTCAAAGCTCGAGACAGCGCTGGCCGTCAACCATGTCTCGGTTAGACCAAGGACATCATTGTCGGGTTCTTCCAGGAAGTGTCAGATGTCAGATGAGTGTTTGAAACTGAAAGAGAGTTGAGAGTGGGGAGGGGAACAAACAGGTACTCCGTGCGGAGGTGTAGAAGGAGCCTGAACTAGGGCAGATGAGGAAGGAGAGAGGCAAGGAAGCCGAAGAAGGGAGAGAAGAGACAGCAGGAGAGCAGGATCAATCCAGGAGCTAGGAGTGGTGAGAAGGTTAGACGGGGAGATCTGAGTTTCAGGATTGGAATGGGAAGGCGTTCGATATCACATGTCATGCTATAGGAAGGGTCTCAGGTTTGGTATTAGAAGCATTGGGATATCACATCTCATACTATCGGAAGGGTCTCAGGATAGGAATGGGAAGGAGTTGGATATCACATCTCATGCTATCGGAAGGGTCTCAGGATTGGAATGGGAAGGAGTTGGATATCCCATCTCATGTTATAGGAAGGGTCTCAGGTTTGGTATTAGAAGCATTGAGATATCACATCTCATGCTATAGGAAGGGTCTCGGGATTGGAATGGAAAGGACTTGGATATCACATTTCATGCTAGAGGGATGGTCTCAAGTTTGATATTAGAAGCATTGAGATAACATATCTCAAGATATCGGAAGGGTCTCAGGATTGGAATGGGAAGGAGTTGGATATCACATCTCATGATAAAGTAAGGGTCTAAGGTTTGGAAGGGGAAGGAGTTGGATATCACATCTTAAGCTATAGGAAGGGTCTCAGGATTGGAATGTGAAGGGGTTTGATATCACATCTCATGCCATAGTATGGGTCTCAGGTTTGGTAGAAGCATTGGGATATCACATCCCATGCTATCGGAAGGGTATCAGCATTGGATTTGGAAGGAGTTGGATATCCCATTGCATGCTATAGGAAGGGTCTCAGGTTGGAATGAGAAGGACTTGGATATCACATAGGCTATAGGAAGGCTCTCAGGTTTGGAAAGGGAAGGAGTTGGATATCACATTTAATGCTATCGGAAGGATCTCAGGTTTGGTATTCGAGGCATTGAGATATCACATCTCATGCTATCGGAAGGGTCTCAGGATTGGAATGGGAAGGAGTTGGATATCACATCTCATGCTATAGGAAGGTTCTCAGGTTTGGAACGGGAAGGAGTTGAATATCACATCTCATGTTATAGGAAGGGTCTCAGGTTTGGTATAAGAATTGAGATATCACATCTCTGCTATCGAAAGTGGCTCAGGATTGGGATGGGAAGGAGTTGGATATCACAGCTCATGCTATAGGAAGGGTCTCAGGTTTGGAACGGGAAGGAGTTGGATATCCCATCTCATGTTATAGGACTGGTCTCAGGTTTGGTATTAGAAGCATTGAGATATCACATCACATGCTGTAGGAAGGGTCTCAGGATTGGAATGGGAAGGATTTGGATATCACATCTCATGCTATAGGAAGGGCCTCAAGATTGGAATGGGAAGGGCTTGGATATCACATCTCATGTTACAGGAAGGGTCTCAGGTTTGTTATTAGAAGCATTGAGATATCACATCTCATGTTATAGGACAGTCTCAGGTTTGGTATTAGAAGCATTGAGATATCATATTTCATGGTATAGGACGGGTCTCAGGATTGGAATGGGAAGGAGTTGGATATCACATCTCATGCTAAAGGAAGGGTCTCAGGTTTGGAAGGCTAAGGATTTGGATATCACATCTCAATTTATAGGACGGGTCTGTGGTTTGGTATTAGAAGCATTGAGATATCATATCTCATGCTATCGGAAGGGTCTCAGTATTGGATTGGGACGGAGTTGGATATCACATCTCATGTTATAGGAAGGGTCTCAGGATTGGAATGGGAAGGATTTGGATATCACATCTCATGTTATAGGAAGGGTCTCAGGTTTGTTATTAGAAGCATTGAGATATCGCATCTCATGTTATAGGACAGTCTCAGGTTTGGTATTAGAAGCATTGAGATATCATATCTCATGCTATCGGAAGGGTCTCAGTATTGGATTGGGACGGAGTTGGATATCACATCTCATGTTATAGGAAGGGTCTCAAGATTGGAATGGGAAGGACTTGGATATCACATCTCATGTTATAGGAAGGGTCTCAGGTTGGTGACGAGTGGTTAAAAACATCAGGATTCGACTGTACAAATGCACGAACAGAGTACAAAATGGGAATCCACCAGAATTCTCATTTACCAAAACGCGGGGAAAGTACATTTTCTAGCTATTTTTGCTAGTTTTTAGCACTTTTCAATACGTCTAGAGGGTTACGGCTACATGTTGAATAATGGGTGTTATAAAGCATTCTGAGCAACGTGTATCTTATGAAGCTCATTTGTTGATTTGAAGGCAGCAGAAAGACGAGAGAAGGCAGGAAACACGCGTCTAAACCAGAGAGCTGGGAATCGAGTACTTGCAACGCGAAACGATGCAGAGAGCAAGGACAGAAAGGAAGAAGGCCTCTGAGAAGGAACCGCTGGTAGTTAGCCTTCTTTGGAGAGGAGAACGTGATCACCACGGGAGAGGATTGTTGAGAGGGTTACAGAGGGGGAGGTCTGAGATCAGAAAATCCAGAGTATTCCCTGCAGAGTGTGTAGGGCCAGCGGCATGAAGAGTTGCAGATCTCGTAAAAGTCCAGGTCAGGAAGCATACAGGTTCATGTTGAATTCTCCCAAGTAGGCGGAGTTGAGTGGTAGGAGGCCAGGATGGAGAAGTCCATCCACTGAGAGAGGAAGGGGGCAGGAAAATAGCAACGGTCAGAGAATGGCCAGGACAGAGAGAATGCATGCAGACAAGGCATTCGTAAGAGGAGTCGGCCTGCATAGGAAAGCAATCTACTACGGGAATCAAGGATACTCCCCCACAGGAATGGTTGGATCTGGGCATGGAGAGGAACTTTTCATCAGGGAGGAGAGTGTCAAAGCTCGAGACAGCGCTGGCCGTCAACCATGTCTCGGTTAGACCAAGGACATCATTGTCGGGTTCTTCCAGGAAGTGTCAGATGTCAGATGAGTGTTTGAAACTGAAAGAGAGTTGAGAGTGGGGAGGGGAACAAACAGGTACTCCCTGCGGAGGTGTAGAAGGAGCCTGAACTAGGGCAGATGAGGAAGGAGAGAGGCAAGGAAGCCGAAGAAGGGAGAGAAGAGACAGCAGGAGAGCAGGATCAATCCAGGAGCTAGGAGTGGTGAGAAGGTTAGACGGGGAGATCTGAGTCTCAGGATTGGAATGGGAAGGCGTTCGATATCACATGTCATGCTATAGGAAGGGTCTCAGGTTTGGTATTAGAAGCATTGGGATATCACATCTCATACTATCGGAAGGGTCTCAGGATAGGAATGGGAAGGAGTTGGATATCACATCTCATGCTATCGGAAGGGTCTCAGGATTGGAATGGGAAGGAGTTGGATATCCCATCTCATGTTATAGGAAGGGTCTCAGGTTTGGTATTAGAAGCATTGAGATATCACATCTCATGCTATAGGAAGGGTCTCAGGATTGGAATGGAAAGGACTTGGATATCACATTTCATGCTAGAGGGATGGTCTCAAGTTTGATATTAGAAGCATTGAGATAACATATCTCAAGATATCGGAAGGGTCTCAGGATTGGAATGGGAAGGAGTTGGATATCACATCTCATGATAAAGTAAGGGTCTAAGGTTTGGAAGGGGAAGGAGTTGGATATCACATCTTAAGCTATAGGAAGGGTCTCAGGATTGGAATGGGAAGGGGTTTGATATCACATCTCATGCCATAGTATGGGTCTCAGGTTTGGTAGAAGCATTGGGATATCACATCCCATGCTATCGGAAGGGTATCAGCATTGGATTTGGAAGGAGTTGGATATCCCATTGCATGCTATAGGAAGGGTCTCAGGTTGGAATGAGAAGGACTTGGATATCACATATGCTATAGGAAGGCTCTCAGGTTTGGAAAGGGAAGGAGTTGGATATCACATTTAATGCTATCGGAAGGATCTCAGGTTTGGTATTCGAGGCATTGAGATATCACATCTCATGCTATCGGAAGGGTCTCAGGATTGGAATGGGAAGGAGTTGGATATCACATCTCATGCTATAGGAAGGTTCTCAGGTTTGGAACGGGAAGGAGTTGAATATCACATCTCATGTTATAGGAAGGGTCTCAGGTTTGGTATAAGAATTGAGATATCACATCTCTGCTATCGAAAGTGGCTCAGGATTGGGATGGGAAGGAGTTGGATATCACAGCTCATGCTATAGGAAGGGTCTCAGGTTTGGAACGGGAAGGAGTTGGATATCCCATCTCATGTTATAGGACTGGTCTCAGGTTTGGTATTAGAAGCATTGAGATATCACATCACATGCTGTAGGAAGGGTCTCAGGATTGGAATGGGAAGGATTTGGATATCACATCTCATGCTATAGGAAGGGCCTCAAGATTGGAATGGGAAGGGCTTGGATATCACATCTCATGTTACAGGAAGGGTCTCAGGTTTGTTATTAGAAGCATTGAGATATCACATCTCATGTTATAGGACAGTCTCAGGTTTGGTATTAGAAGCATTGAGATATCATATTTCATGGTATAGGACGGGTCTCAGGATTGTAATGGGAAGGAGTTGGATATCACATCTCATGCTAAAGGAAGGGTCTCAGGTTTGGAAGGCTAAGGATTTGGATATCACATCTCAATTTATAGGACGGGTCTGTGGTTTGGTATTAGAAGCATTGAGATATCATATCTCATGCTATCGGAAGGGTCTCAGTATTGGATTGGGACGGAGTTGGATATCACATCTCATGTTATAGGAAGGGTCTCAGGATTGGAATGGGAAGGATTTGGATATCACATCTCATGTTATAGGAAGGGTCTCAGGTTTGTTATTAGAAGCATTGAGATATCGCATCTCATGTTATAGGACAGTCTCAGGTTTGGTATTAGAAGCATTGAGATATCATATCTCATGGTATAGGACGGGTCTCAGGATTGGAATGGGAAGGATTTGGATATCACATTTCATGTTATAGGAAGGGTCTCAGGTTTGTTATTAGAAGCATTGAGATATCACATCTCATGTTATAGGACAGTCTCAGGTTTGGTATTAGAAGCATTGAGATATCACATCTCATGGTATAGGACGGGTCTCAGGATTGGAATGGGAAGGAGTTGGATATCACATCTCATGCTATAGGAAGGGTCTCAGGATTGGAATGGGAAGTAGTTTCATATCACATCTCATGCCATAGGAAGGTCTCAGGTATGGTAGAAGCATTAATATATCACATCTCATGCTATCGGAAGGGTCTCAGGATTGGATTGGGAAGGAGTTGGATATCCCATCCCATGCTATAGGAAGGGTCTCAGGTTTGGTAGAAGCATTGGGATATCACATCTCATGCTATAGGAAGGGTCTCAGGATTGGAATGGGAAGGAGTTGGATATCACATCTCATGATAAAGGAAGGGTCTCAGGTTTGGAAGGGGAAGGATTTGGATATCATATCTCAAGTTATAGGACGGGTCTGTGGTTTTGGTATTAGAAGCATTGAGATATCATATCTCATGCTATCTGAAGGGTTTAAGGATTGGATTGTGAAGGAGTTGGATATCACATCTCATGTTATACGAAGGCTCTCAGGTTTGTTATTAGAAGCATTGAGATATCACATCTCATGTTATAGGACAGTCTCAGGTTTGGTATTAGAAGCATTGAGATATCATATTTCATGGTATAGGACGGGTCTCAGGATTGGAATGGGAAGGAGTTGGATATCACATCTCATGCTAAAGGAAGGGTCTCAGGTTTGGAAGGCTAAGAATTTGGATATCACATCTCAATTTATAGGACGGGTCTGTGGTTTGGTATTAGAAGCATTGAGATATCATATCTCATGCTATCGGAAGGGTCTCAGTATTGGATTGGGACGGAGTTGGATATCACATCTCATGTTATAGGACAGTCTCAGGTTTGGTATTAGAAGCATTGAGATATCATATCTCATGGTATAGGACGGGTCTCAGGATTGGAATGGGAAGGATTTGGATATCACATTTCATGTTATAGGAAGGGTCTCAGGTTTGTTATTAGAAGCATTGAGATATCACATCTCATGTTATAGGACAGTCTCAGGTTTGGTATTAGAAGCATTGAGATATCACATCTCATGGTATAGGACGGGTCTCAGGATTGGAATGGGAAGGAGTTGGATATCACATCTCATGCTATAGGAAGGGTCTCAGGATTGGAATGGGAAGTAGTTTGATATCACATCTCATGCCATAGGAAGGTCTCAGGTATGGTAGAAGCATTAATATATCACATCTCATGCTATCGGAAGGGTCTCAGGATTGGATTGGGAAGGAGTTGGATATCCCATCCCATGCTATAGGAAGGGTCTCAGGTTTGGTAGAAGCATTGGGATATCACATCTCATGCTATAGGAAGGGTCTCAGGGTTGGAATGGGAAGGAGTTGGATATCACATCTCATGATAAAGGAAGGGTCTCAGGTTTGGAAGGGGAAGGATTTGGATATCATATCTCAAGTTATAGGACGGGTCTGTGGTTTTGGTATTAGAAGCATTGAGATATCATATCTCATGCTATCGGAAGGGTCTCAGGATTGGATTGGGAAGGAGTTGAATATCACATCTCATGTTATAGGAAGGGCCTCAAGATTGGATTGGGAAAGACTTGGATATCACATCTCATGTTATGGGAAGGGTCTCAGGTTTGTTATTAGAAGCATTGAGATATCACATCTCATGTTATAGGACAGTCTCAGGTTTGGTATTAGAAGCATTGAGATATCATATCTCATGGTATAGGACGGGTCTCAGGATTGGAATGGAAAGGAGTTGGATATCACATCTCATGCTATAGGAAGGGTCTCAGGATTGGAATAGGAAGGAGTTTGATATCACATCTCATGCCATAGGAAGGTCTCAGGTATGGTAGAAGCATTAAGATATCACATCTCATGCTATCGAAAGGGTCTCAGGATTGGATTGGGAAGGAGTTGGATATCCCATCTCATGCTATAGGAAGGGTCACAGGTTGGAATTGGAAGGAGTTGGATATCACATCTCATGCTATAGGGAGGGTCTCAGGTTTGATATTAGAAGCATTGAGATATCATATCTCATGCTATCGGAAGGGTCTCAGGATTGGATTGGGAAGGAGTTGGATATCACATCTCATGTTATAGGAAGGGCCTCAAGATTGGAATGGGAAGGGCTTGGATATCACATCTCATGTTACAGGAAGGGTCTCAGGTTTGTTATTAGAAGCATTGAGATATCACATCTCATCTTATACGACAGTCTCAGGTTTGGTATTAGAAGCATTGAGATATCATATCTCATGGTATAGGACGGGTCTCAGGATTGGAATGGAAAGGAGTTGGATATCACATCTCATGCTATAGGAAGGGTCTCAGGATTGGAATAGGAAGGAGTTTGATATCACATTTCATGCCATAGGAAGGTCTCAGGTATGGTAGAAGCATTAAGATATCACATCTCATGCTATCGGAAGGGTCTCAGGATTGGATTGGGAAGGAGTTGGATATCCCATCTCATGCTATAGGAAGGGTCACAGGTT
Organism: Ambystoma mexicanum; assembly: GCF_040938575.1. Taxonomy (NCBI): domain Eukaryota; kingdom Metazoa; phylum Chordata; class Amphibia; order Caudata; family Ambystomatidae; genus Ambystoma; species Ambystoma mexicanum. The sequence continues at coordinate 349,614,382 of NC_090936.1, forward strand.
GAAATTGGAAGGAGTTGGATATCACATCTCATGCTATCGGAATGGTCTCGGGATTGGAATGGGAAGGAGTTGGATATCACTTCTCATGCTATAGGGAGGGTCTCAGGTTTGATATTAGAAGCATTGAGATATCATATCTCATGCTATCGGAAGGGTCTCAGGATTGGATTGGGAAGGAGTTGGATATCACATCTCATGTTATAGGAAGGGTCTCAGGATTGGATGGGAAGAGTTGGATATCACATCTCATGCTATAGGAAGGGTCTCAGGTTTGGTAGAAGCATTGAGATATCACATCTCATGCTATAGGAAGGGTCTCAGGATTGGAATGGGAAGGAGTTGGATATCACATCTCATGATAAAGGAAGGGTCTCTGGTTTGGAAGGGGAAGGATTTGGATATCACATCTCAAGTTATAGGACAAGTCTGTGGTTTTGTATTAGAAGCATTGAGATATCATATCTCATGCTATCGGAAGGGTCTCAGGATTGGATTGGGAAGGAGTTGGATATCACATCTCATGTTATAGGAAGGGTCTCAAGATTGGAATGGGAAGGACTTGGATATCACATCTCATGTTATAGGAAGGGTCTCAGGTTGGTGACGAGTGGTTAAAAACATCAGGATTCGACTGTACAAATGCACGAACAGAGTACAAAATGGGAATCCACCAGAATTCTCATTTACCAAAACGCGAGGAAAGAACATTTTCTAGCTATTTTTGCTAGTATTTAGCACTTTTCAATACGCCTAGAGGGTTACGGCTATAGGAAGGGTCTCAGGATTGGAATGGAAAGGACTTGGATATCACATTTCATGCTAGAGGGATGGTCTCAAGTTTGATATTAGAAGCATTGAGATAACATATCTCAAGATATCGGAAGGGTCTCAGGATTGGAATGGGAAGGAGTTGGATATCACATCTCATGATAAAGTAAGGGTCTAAGGTTTGGAAGGGGAAGGAGTTGGATATCACATCTTAAGCTATAGGAAGGGTCTCAGGATTGGAATGGGAAGGGGTTTGATATCACATCTCATGCCATAGTATGGGTCTCAGGTTTGGTAGAAGCATTGGGATATCACATCCCATGCTATCGGAAGGGTATCAGCATTGGATTTGGAAGGAGTTGGATATCCCATTGCATGCTATAGGAAGGGTCTCAGGTTGGAATGAGAAGGACTTGGATATCACATATGCTATAGGAAGGCTCTCAGGTTTGGAAAGGGAAGGAGTTGGATATCACATTTAATGCTATCGGAAGGATCTCAGGTTTGGTATTCGAGGCATTGAGATATCACATCTCATGCTATCGGAAGGGTCTCAGGATTGGAATGGGAAGGAGTTGGATATCACATCTCATGCTATAGGAAGGTTCTCAGGTTTGGAACGGGAAGGAGTTGAATATCACATCTTATGTTATAGGAAGGGTCTCAGGTTTGGTATAAGAATTGAGATATCACATCTCTGCTATCGAAAGTGGCTCAGGATTGGGATGGGAAGGAGTTGGATATCACAGCTCATGCTATAGGAAGGGTCTCAGGTTTGGAACGGGAAGGAGTTGGATATCCCATCTCATGTTATAGGACTGGTCTCAGGTTTGGTATTAGAAGCATTGAGATATCACATCACATGCTGTAGGAAGGGTCTCAGGATTGGAATGGGAAGGATTTGGATATCACATCTCATGCTATAGGAAGGGTCTCAGGTTTGGTATAAGCATTGAGATATCACATCTCATGCTATACGAAGGGTCTCAGGATTGGAATGGGAAGGAGTTGAATATCACATCTCATGCTATAGGAAGGGTCTCAGGTTTGGTATAAGAATTGAGATATCACATCTCTGCTATCGAAAGTGGCTCAGGATTGGGATGGGAAGGAGTTGGATATCACAGCTCATGCTATAGGAAGGGTCTCAGGTTTGGAACGGGAAGGAGTTGGATATCCCATCTCATGTTATAGGACTGGTCTCAGGTTTGGTATTAGAAGCATTGAGATATCATATCTCATGCTATCGGAAGGGTCTCAGGATTGGATTGGGAAGGAGTTGGATATCACATCTCATGTTATAGGAAGGGTCTCAAGATTGGAATGGGAAGGACTTGGATATCACAATTCATGTTATAGGAAGGGTCTCAGGTTGGTGACGAGTGGTTAAAAACATCAGGATTCGACTGTACAAATGCACGAACAGAGTACAAAATGGGAATCCACCAGAATTCTCATTTACCAAAACGCGGGGAAAGTACATTTTCTAGCTATTTTTGCTAGTTTTTAGCACTTTTCAATACGTCTAGAGGGTTACGGCTACATGTTGAATAATGGGTGTTGTAAAGCATTCTGAGCAACGTGTATCTTATGAAGCTCATTTGTTGATTTGAAGGCAGCAGAAAGACGAGAGAAGGCAGGAAACACGCGTCTAAACCAGAGAGCTGGGAATCGAGTACTTGCAACGCGAAACGATGCAGAGAGCAAGGACAGAAAGGAAGAAGGCCTCTGAGAAGGAACCGCTGGTAGTTAGCCTTCTTTGGAGAGGAGAACGTGATCACCACGGGAGAGGATTGTTGAGAGGGTTACAGAGGGGGAGGTCTGAGATCAGAAAATCCAGAGTATTCCCTGCAGAGTGTGTAGGGCCAGCGGCATGAAGAGTTGCAGATCTCGTAAAAGTCCAGGTCAGGAAGCATACAGGTTCATGTTGAATTCTCCCAAGTAGGCGGAGTTGAGTGGTAGGAGGCCAGGATGGAGAAGTCCATCCACTGAGAGAGGAAGGGGGCAGGAAAATAGCAACGGTCAGAGAATGGCCAGGACAGAGAGAATGCATGCAGACAAGGCATTCGTAAGAGGAGTCGGCCTGCATAGGAAAGCAATCTACTACGGGAATCAAGGATACTCCCCCACAGGAATGGTTGGATCTGGGCATGGAGAGGAACTTTTCATCAGGGAGGAGAGTGTCAAAGCTCGAGACAGCGCTGGCCGTCAACCATGTCTCGGTTAGACCAAGGACATCATTGTCGGGTTCTTCCAGGAAGTGTCAGATGTCAGATGAGTGTTTGAAACTGAAAGAGAGTTGAGAGTGGGGAGAGGAACAAACAGGTACTCCCTGCGGAGGTGTAGAAGGAGCCTGAACTAGGGCAGATGAGGAAGGAGAGAGGCAAGGAAGCCGAAGAAGGGAGAGAAGAGACAGCAGGAGAGCAGGATCAATCCAGGAGCTAGGAGTGGTGAGAAGGTTAGACGGGGAGATCTGAGTCTCAGGATTGGAATGGGAAGGCGTTCGATATCACATGTCATGCTATAGGAAGGGTCTCAGGTTTGGTATTAGAAGCATTGGGATATCACATCTCATACTATCGGAAGGGTCTCAGGATAGGAATGGGAAGGAGTTGGATATCACATCTCATGCTATCGGAAGGGTCTCAGGATTGGAATGGGAAGGAGTTGGATATCCCATCTCATGTTATAGGAAGGGTCTCAGGTTTGGTATTAGAAGCATTGAGATATCACATCTCATGCTATAGGAAGGGTCTCAGGATTGGAATGGAAAGGACTTGGATATCACATTTCATGCTAGAGGGATGGTCTCAAGTTTGATATTAGAAGCATTGAGATAACATATCTCAAGATATCGGAAGGGTCTCAGGATTGGAATGGGAAGGAGTTGGATATCACATCTCATGATAAAGTAAGGGTCTAAGGTTTGGAAGGGGAAGGAGTTGGATATCACATCTTAAGCTATAGGAAGGGTCTCAGGATTGGAATGGGAAGGGGTTTGATATCACATCTCATGCCATAGTATGGGTCTCAGGTTTGGTAGAAGCATTGGGATATCACATCCCATGCTATCGGAAGGGTATCAGCATTGGATTTGGAAGGAGTTGGATATCCCATTGCATGCTATAGGAAGGGTCTCAGGTTGGAATGAGAAGGACTTGGATATCACATATGCTATAGGAAGGCTCTCAGGTTTGGAAAGGGAAGGAGTTGGATATCACATTTAATGCTATCGGAAGGATCTCAGGTTTGGTATTCGAGGCATTGAGATATCACATCTCATGCTATCGGAAGGGTCTCAGGATTGGAATGGGAAGGAGTTGGATATCACATCTCATGCTATAGGAAGGTTCTCAGGTTTGGAACGGGAAGGAGTTGAATATCACATCTCATGTTATAGGAAGGGTCTCAGGTTTGGTATAAGAATTGAGATATCACATCTCTGCTATCGAAAGTGGCTCAGGATTGGGATGGGAAGGAGTTGGATATCACAGCTCATGCTATAGGAAGGTCTCAGGTTTGGAAGGGGAAGGATTTGGATATCACATCTCATGTTATAGGAAGGATCTCAGGTTTGGTATTAGAAGCATTGAGATATCACATCTCATGTTATAGGAAGGATCTCAGATTTGGTATTCGAAGCATTGAGACGTCACATCTCATGCTATAGGAAGGGTCTCAGGATTGGAATGGGAAGGAGTTGGATATCACATCTCATGCTATAGGAAGGGTCTCAGGCTGGATCCGGAAGGAGTTGGATATCACATCTCATGTTATAGGAAGGCTCTCAGGTTTGGAAGGGGAAGGATTGGGATATCACATCTCATGTTATAGGAAGGATCTCAGGTTTGGTATTAGAAGCATTGAGATATCACATCTCATGCTATCAGAAGGATCTCAGGTTTGGTATTAGAAGCCTTGAGATAACATATCTCAAGATATCGGAAGGGTCTCAGGATTGGAATGGGAAGGAGTTGGATATCACATCTCATGATAAAGTAAGGGTCTAAGGTTTGGAAGGGGAAGGAGTTGGATATCACATCTTAAGCTATAGGAAGGGTCTCAGGATTGGAATGGGAAGGAGTTTGATATCACATCTCATGCCATAGTATGGGTCTCAGGTTTGGTAGAAGCATTGGGATATCACATCTCATGCTATCGGAAGGGTATCAGCATTGGATTTGGAAGGAGTTGGATATGCCATTGCATGCTATAGGAAGGGTCTCAGGTTGGAATGAGAAGGACTTGGATATCACATATGCTATAGGAAGGCTCTCAGGTTTGGAAAGGGAAGGAGTTGGATATCACATTTAATGCTATCGGAAGGATCTCAGGTTTGGTATTCGAGGCATTGAGATATCACATCTCATGCTATCGGAAGGGTCTCAGGATTGGAATGGGAAGGAGTTGGATATCACATCTCATGCTATAGGAAGGTTCTCAGGTTTGGAACGGGAAGGAGTTGAATATCACATCTCATGTTATAGGAAGGGTCTCAGGATTGGAATGGAAAGGAGTTGGATATCACATCTCATGCTATAGGAATGGTCTCAGGTTGGAATCGGAAGGAGTTGGATATCACATCTCATGTTATAGGAATGCTCTCAGGTTTGGAAAGGGAAGGAGTTGGATATCACATTTAATGTTAGAGGTAGGATCTCAGGTTTGGTATTAGAGGCATTGCGATATCACATCTCATGCTATCGGAAGGGTCTCAGGATTGGAATGGGAAGGAGTTGGATATCACATCTCATACTATAGGAAGGTTCTCAGGTGTGGAACGGGAAGGAGTTGAATATCACATTTCATGTTATAGGAACGGTCTCAGGTTTGGTATAAGAATTGAGATATCACATCTCTGCTATCGAAAGTGTCTCAGGATTGGGATGGGAAGGAGTTGGATATCACATCTCATGCTATAGGAAGGATTTAGGTTTGGAACGGGAAGGAGTTGGATATCCCATCTCATGTTATAGGACGGGTCTCAGGTTTGGTATTAGAAGCATTGGGATATCACATCTCATGCTATCGGAAGGGTATCAGCATTGGATTTGGAAGGAGTTGGATATCCCATCGCATGCTATAGGAAGGGTCTCAGGTTGGAATCGGAAGGAGTTTGATATCACATCTCATGTTATAGGAAGGGTCTCCGGATTGGAATGAGAAGGACTTGGATATCACATCTCATGCTATAGGAAGGCTCTCAGGTTTGGAAAGGGAAGGAGTTGGATATCACATTTCATGTTAGAGGTAGGATCTCAGGTTTGGTATTAGAGGCATTGAGCTATCACATCTCATGCTATCTGAAGGATCTCAGGTTTGGTATTCAAGGCATTGAGATATCACATCTCATGCTATCGGAAGGGTCTCAGGATTGGAATGGGAAGGAGTTGGATATCACATCTCATGCTATAGGAAGGTTCTCAGGTTTGGAACGGGAAGGAGTTGGATATCACATCTCATGTTATAGGAAGGGTCTCAGGTTTGGTATAAGAATTGAGATATCACATCTCTGCTATCGGAAGTGTCTCAGGATTGGGATGGGAAGGAGTTGGATATCACAGCTCATGCTATAGGAAGGGTCTCAGGTTTGGAACGGGAAGGAGTTGGATATCCCATCATGTTATAGGACTGGTCTCAGGTTTGGTATTAGAAGCATTGAGATATCACATCACATGCTGTAGGAAGGGTCTCAGGAATGGAATGGGAATGATTTGAATATCACATCTCATGCTATAGGAAGGGTCTCAGGTTTGGTATAAGCATTGAGATATCACATCTCATGCTATACGAAGGGTCTCAGGATTGGAATGGGAAGGAGTTCCCATATAACATCTCATGTTAAAGGAAGGATCTCAAATTTGGTATTAGAAGCATTGAGACATCACATCTCATGCTATAGGACTGGTCTCAGGTTGGAATCGGAAGGAGTTGGACATCACATCTCATGTTATAGGAAGGCTCTCAGGTTTGGAAAGGGAAGGAGTTGGATATCACATTTAATGTTAGAGATAGGATCTCAGGTTTGGTATTAGAGGCATTGCGATATCACATCTCATGCTATTAAAAGGCTCTCAGGATTGGAATGGGAACGAGTTGGATATCACATCTCATGCTAAAGGGAAGGTCTCAGGTTTGGAAGGGGAAGGATTTGGATATCACATCTCATGTTATAGGAAGGATCTCAGGTTTGGTATTAGAAGCATTGAGCTATCACATCTCATGTTATAGGAAGGATCTCAGATTTGGTATTAGAAGCATTGAGACGTCACATCTCATGCTGTAGGAAGGGTCTCAGGATTGGAATGGGAAGGAGTTGGATATCACATCTCATGCTATAGGAAGGGTCTAAGGTTGGAATCGGAAGGAGTTGGATATCACATCTCATGTTATAGGAAGGCTCTCAGGTTTGGAAAGGGAAGGAGTTGGATATCACATTTCATGTTAGAGGTAGGATCTCAGGTTTGGTATTAGAGGCATTGAGATATCACATCTCATGCTATCGGAAGGATCTCAGGTTTGGTATTCGAGGCATTGAGATATCACATCTCATGCTATCGGAAGGGTCTCAGGATTGGAATGGGAAGGAGTTGGATATCACATCTCATGCTATAGGAAGGTTCTCAGGTTTGGAACGGGAAGAAGTTGGATATCACATCTCATGTTATAGGAAGGGTCTCAGGGTTGGTATAAGAATTGAGATATCACATCTCTGCTATCGAAAGTGTCTCAGGATTGGGATGGGAAGGAGTTGGATATCACAGCTCATGCTATAGGAAGGGTCTCAGGTTTGGAACGGAAAGGAGTTGGATATCCCATCTCATGTTATAGGACTGGTCTCAGGTTTGGTATTAGAAGCATTGAGATATCACATCACATGCTGTAGGAAGGGTCTCAGGAATGGAATGGGAATGATTTGGATATCACATCTCATGCTATAGGAAGGGTCTCAGGTTTGGTATAAGCATTGAGATATCACATCTCATGCTATACGAAGGGTCTCAGGATTGGAATGGGAAGGAGTTCCCATATAACATCTCATGTTAAAGGAAGGATCTCAGATTTGGTATTAGAAGCATTGAGATATCAAATCTCATGCTATAGGAAGGGTCTCAGGATTGGAATGGAAAGGAGTTGGATATCACATCTCATGCTATAGGAATGGTTTCAGGTTGGAATCAGAAGGAGTTGGATATCACATCTCATGTTATAGGAAGGCTCTCAGGTTTGGAAAGGGAAGGAGTTGGATATCACATTTAATGTTAGAAGTAGGATCTCAGGTTTGGTATTAGAGGCATTGCGATATCACATCTCATGCTATTAGAAGGCTCTCAGGATTGGAATGGGAACGAGTTGGATATCACATCTCATGCTAAAGGGAAGGTCTCAGGTTTGGAAGGGGAAGGATTTGGATATCACATCTCATGTTATAGGAAGGATCTCAGGTTTGGTATTAGAAGCATTGAGATATCACATCTCATGTTATAGGAAGGATCTCAGATTTTGTATTCGAAGCATTGAGACGTCACATCTCATGCTATAGGAAGGGTCTCAGGATTGCAATGGGAAGGAGTTGGATATCACATCTCATGCTATAGGAAGGGTCTCAGGCTGGATTCGGAAGGAGTTGGATATCACATCTCATGTTATAGGAAGGCTCTCAGGTTTGGAAGGGGAAGGATTGGGATATCACATCTCATGTTATAGGAAGGATCTCAGGTTTGGTATTAGAAGCATTGAGATATCACATCTCATGCTATCAGAAGGATCTCAGGTTTGGTATTAGAGGCATTGAGATATCACATCTCATGCTATCGGAAGGGTCTCAGGATTGGAATGGGAAGGAGTTGGATATCACATCTCATGCTATAGGAACGTTCTCAGGTTTGGAACGGGAAGGAGTTGGATATCACATCTCATATTATAGGAAGGGTCTCAGGTTTGGTATAAGAATTGAGATATCACATCTCTGCTATCGAAAGTGTGTCAGGATTGGGATGGGAAGGAGTTGGATATCACATCTCATGCTATAGGAAGGGTCTTAGGTTTGGAACGGGAAGGAGTTGGATATCCCATCTCATGTTATAGGACGGGTCTCAGGTTTGGTATTAGAAGCATTGAGATATCACATCACATGCTGAAGGAAGGGCCTCAGGTTTGGAATGGGAAGGAATTGGATATCACATCTCATGTCATAGGAAGGATCTCAGGTTTGCTATTAGAAGCATTGAGATATCACATCTCATGCTATTGGAAGGGTGTCATGTTTGGAATGGGAAGGAGTTGGATATCACATATGCTATAGGAAGGGTCTCAGGTTTGGAACGGGAAGGAGTTGGATATCACATCTCATGTTATAGGAAGGGTGTCAGGTTTGGTATAATAATTGAGATATCACATCTCTGCTATCGGAAGTGTCTCAGGATTGAAATGGGAAGGAGTTGGATATCCCATCTCATGTTATAGGACGGGTCTCAGGTTTGGTATTAGAATCATTGAGATATCACATCTCATGCTGTAGGAAGGGTCTAAGGATTGGAATGGGAAGGACTTGGATATCACATCTCATGCTATAGGTAGGCTCTCAGGTTTGGAAAGGGAAGGAGTTGGATATCACATTTCATGTTAGAGGAAGGATCTCAGGTTTGGTATTAGAGGCCTTGAGATATCACATCTCATGCTATAGGAAGGATCTCAGGATTGGAATGGGAAGGATTTGGATATCACATCTCATGCTATAGGAAGGGTCTCAGGTTTGGTATAAGCATTGAGATATCCCATCTCATGCTATAGGAAGGGTCTCAGGATTGGAATGGGAAGGACTTGGATATCACATCTCATGCTATAGGGAGGGTCTCAAGTTTGATATTAGAAGCATTGAGATAACAAATCTCATGATATAGGAAGGGTCTCAGGATTGGAATGGGAAGGAGTTGGATATCACATCTCATGATAAAGGAAGGCTCTAAGGATTGGAAGGGGAAGGATTTGGATATCACAACTCGTTATAGGACGGGTCTCAGGTTTGGTATTAGAAGCATTGAGATATCACATCATATGCTGTAGGAAGGGCCTCAGGTTTGGAATGGGAAGGAATTGGATATCACATCTCATGTCATAGGAAGGATCTGAGGTTTGGTATTAGAAGCATTGAGATATCACATTCATGCTATAGGAAGGTTCTCATGTTTGGAATGGGAAGGAGTTGGATATCACATAAGCTATAGGAAGGGTCTCAGGTTTGGAACGGGAAGGAGTTGGATATCCCATCTCATGTTACAGGACGGGTCTCAGGTTTGGTATTAGAATCATTGAGATATCACATCTCATGCTGTAGGAAGGGTCTAAGGATTGGAATGGGAAGGTCTTGGATGTCACATCTCATGCTATAGGTAGGCTCTCAGGTTTGGAAAGGGAAGGAGTTGGATATCACATTTCATGTTAGAGGAAGGATCTCAGGTTTGGTATTAGAGGCATTGAGATATCACATCTCATGCTATAGGAAGGATCTCAGGATTGGAATGGGAAGGATTTGGATATCACATCTCATGCTATAGGAAGGGTCTCAGGTTTGGTATAAGCATTGAGATATCCCATCTCATGCTATAGGAAGGGTCTCAGGATTGGAATGGGAAGGAGTTGGATATCACATCTCATGTTATAGGAAGGATCTCAGATTTGGTATTAGAAGCATTGAGATATCACATCTCATGCTATAGGAAGGGTCTCAGGATTGGAATGGGAAGGAGTTGTATATCACATCTCATGTTATAGGAAGGGTCTCAGGTTTGGTATTAGAAGCATTGAGATATCACATCTCTGCTATCGGAAGTGTCTCAGGATTGAAATGGGAAGGAGTTGGATATCACATCTCATGCTATAGGGAGGGTCTCAAGTTTGATATTAGAAGCATTGAGTTAACAAATCTCATGATATGGGAAGGGTCTCAGGATTGGAATGGGAAGGAGTTGGATATCACATCTCATGATAAAGGAAGGGTCTAAGGATTGGAAGGGGAAGGATTTGGATATCACAACTCGTTATAGGACGGGTCTCAGGTTTGGTATTAGAAGCATTGAGATATCAAGTCTCATGGTATAGGAAGGGTCTCAGAATCGGAATGGGAAGGAGTTGGATACCACATGCCAGGCTATAGGAAGGGTCTCAGGATTGGAATGGGAAGGAGTTTGATATCACATCTCATGCCATAGTATGGGTCTCAGGTTTGGTAGAAGCATTGGGATATCACATCTCATGCTATCGGAAGGGTATCAGGATTGGATTTGGAAGTAGTTGGATATCACATCTCATGCTATCGGAAGGATCTCAGGTTTGGTATTAGAAGCATTGAGATATCACATCTCATGCTATCGGAAGGGTCTCAGGATTGGAATGGGAAGGAGTTGGATATCACATCTCATGCTAAAGGGAGGGTCTCAGGTTTGGAAGGGGAAGGAGTTGGATATCACATATGCTATAGGAAGGGTCTCAGGTTTGGAACGGGAAGGAGTTGGATATCACATCTCATGTTATAGGAAGGGTCTCAGGTTTGGTATAAGCATTGAGATATCACATCTCTGCTATCGGAAGTGTCTCAGGATTGAAATGGGAAGGAGTTGGATATCCCATCTCATCTTATAGGACGGGTCTCAGGTTTGGTATTAGAATCATTGAGATATCACATCTCATGCTGTAGGAAGGGTCTAAGGATTGGAATGGGATGGACTTGGATATCACATCTCATGCTATAGGTAGGCTCTCAGGTTTGGAAAGGGAAGGAGTTGGATATCACAATTCATCTTAGAGGAAGGATCTCAGGTTTGGTATTAGAGGCATTGAGATATCACATCTCATGCTATAGGAAGGATCTCAGGATTGGAATGGGAAGGATTTGGATATCACATCTCATGCTATAGGAAGGGTCTCAGGTTTGGTATACGCATTGAGATATCCCATCTCATGCTATAGGAAGGGTCTCAGGTTTGGAATGGGAAGGAGTTGGATATCACATCTCATGTTATAGGAAGGATCTCAGATTTGGTATTAGAAGCATTGAGACATCACATCTCATGCTATAGGAAGGGTCTCAGGATTGGAAGGGGAAGGAGTTGGATATCACATATGCTATAGGAAGGGTCTCAGGTTTTGGTATAAGCATTGAGATATCACATTTCATGCTATAGGAAGGGTCTCAGGATTGGAATGGGAAGGACTTGTATATCACATCTCATGTTATAGGAAGGGTCTCAGGTTTGGTATTAAAAGCATTGAGATATCACATCTCATGCTATAGGAAGGGTCTCGGGATTGGAATGGGAAGGACTTGGATATCACATCTCATGCTATAGGGAGGGTCTCAAGTTTGATAATAGAAGCATTGAGATAACAAATCTCATGATATGGGAAGGGTCTCAGGATTGGAATGGGAAGGAGTTGGATATCACATCTCATGATAAAGGAAGGGTCTAAGGATTGGAAGGGGAAGGATTTGGATATCACAACTCGTTATAGGACGGGTCTCAGGTTTGGTATTAGAAGCATTGAGATATCAAGTCTCATGGTATAGGAAGGGTCTCAGAATTGGAATGGGAAGGAGTTGGATATCACATCTCAAGCTATGGGAAGGGTCTCAGGATTGGAATGGGAAGGAGTTTGATATCACGTCTCATGCCATAGTATGGGTCTCAGGTTTGGTAGAAGGATTGGGATATCACATCTCATGCTATCGGAAGGGTATCAGCATTGGATTTGGAAGGAGTTGGATATCCCATCGCATGCTATAGGAAGGGTCTCAGGTTGGAATCGGAAGGAGTTTGATATCACATCTCATGTTATAGGAAGGGTCTCCGGATTGGAATGAGAAGGACTTGGATATCACATCTCATGCTATAGGAAGGCTCTCAGGTTTGGAAAGGGAAGGAGTTGGATATCACATTTCATGTTAGAGGTAGGATCTCAGGTTTGGTATTAGAGGCATTGAGCTATCACATCTCATGCTATCTGAAGGATCTCAGGTTTGGTATTCAAGGCATTGAGATATCACATCTCATGCTATCGGAAGGGTCTCAGGATTGGAATGGGAAGGAGTTGGATATCACATCTCATGCTATAGGAAGGTTCTCAGGTTTGGAACGGGAAGGAGTTGGATATCACATCTCATGTTATAGGAAGGGTCTCAGGTTTGGTATAAGAATTGAGATATCACATCTCTGCTATCGGAAGTGTCTCAGGATTGGGATGGGAAGGAGTTGGATATCACAGCTCATGCTATAGGAAGGGTCTCAGGTTTGGAACGGGAAGGAGTTGGATATCCCATCATGTTATAGGACTGGTCTCAGGTTTGGTATTAGAAGCATTGAGATATCACATCACATGCTGTAGGAAGGGTCTCAGGAATGGAATGGGAATGATTTGAATATCACATCTCATGCTATAGGAAGGGTCTCAGGTTTGGTATAAGCATTGAGATATCACATCTCATGCTATACGAAGGGTCTCAGGATTGGAATGGGAAGGAGTTCCCATATAACATCTCATGTTAAAGGAAGGATCTCAAATTTGGTATTAGAAGCATTGAGACATCACATCTCATGCTATAGGAAGGGTCTCAGGATTGGAATGGAAAGGAGTTGGATATCACATCTCATGCTATAGGAATGGTCTCAGGTTGGAATCGGAAGGAGTTGGACATCACATCTCATGTTATAGGAAGGCTCTCAGGTTTGGAAAGGGAAGGAGTTGGATATCACATTTAATGTTAGAGATAGGATCTCAGGTTTGGTATTAGAGGCATTGCGATATCACATCTCATGCTATTAAAAGGCTCTCAGGATTGGAATGGGAACGAGTTGGATATCACATCTCATGCTAAAGGGAAGGTCTCAGGTTTGGAAGGGGAAGGATTTGGATATCACATCTCATGTTATAGGAAGGATCTCAGGTTTGGTATTAGAAGCATTGAGCTATCACATCTCATGTTATAGGAAGGATCTCAGATTTGGTATTAGAAGCATTGAGACGTCACATCTCATGCTGTAGGAAGGGTCTCAGGATTGGAATGGGAAGGAGTTGGATATCACATCTCATGCTATAGGAAGGGTCTAAGGTTGGAATCGGAAGGAGTTGGATATCACATCTCATGTTATAGGAAGGCTCTCAGGTTTGGAAAGGGAAGGAGTTGGATATCACATTTCATGTTAGAGGTAGGATCTCAGGTTTGGTATTAGAGGCATTGAGATATCACATCTCATGCTATCGGAAGGATCTCAGGTTTGGTATTCGAGGCATTGAGATATCACATCTCATGCTATCGGAAGGGTCTCAGGATTGGAATGGGAAGGAGTTGGATATCACATCTCATGCTATAGGAAGGTTCTCAGGTTTGGAACGGGAAGAAGTTGGATATCACATCTCATGTTACAGGAAGGGTCTCAGGGTTGGTATAAGAATTGAGATATCACATCTCTGCTATCGAAAGTGTCTCAGGATTGGGATGGGAAGGAGTTGGATATCACAGCTCATGCTATAGGAAGGGTCTCAGGTTTGGAACGGAAAGGAGTTGGATATCCCATCTCATGTTATAGGACTGGTCTCAGGTTTGGTATTAGAAGCATTGAGATATCACATCACATGCTGTAGGAAGGGTCTCAGGAATGGAATGGGAATGATTTGAATATCACATCTCATGCTATAGGAAGGGTCTCAGGTTTGGTATAAGCATTGAGATATCACATCTCATGCTATACGAAGGGTCTCAGGATTGGAATGGGAAGGAGTTCCCATATAACATCTCATGTTAAAGGAAGGATCTCAAATTTGGTATTAGAAGCATTGAGACATCACATCTCATGCTATAGGAAGGGTCTCAGGATTGGAATGGAAAGGAGTTGGATATCACATCTCATGCTATAGGAATGGTCTCAGGTTGGAATCGGAAGGAGTTGGACATCACATCTCATGTTATAGGAAGGCTCTCAGGTTTGGAAAGGGAAGGAGTTGGATATCACATTTAATGTTAGAGATAGGATCTCAGGTTTGGTATTAGAGGCATTGCGATATCACATCTCATGCTATTAAAAGGCTCTCAGGATTGGAATGGGAATGAGTTGGATATCACATCTCATGCTAAAGGGAAGGTCTCAGGTTTGGAAGGGGAAGGATTTGGATATCACATCTCATGTTATAGGAAGGATCTCAGGTTTGGTATTAGAAGCATTGAGCTATCACATCTCATGTTATAGGAAGGATCTCAGATTTGGTATTAGAAGCATTGAGACGTCACATCTCATGCTGTAGGAAGGGTCTCAGGATTGGAATGGGAAGGAGTTGGATATCACATCTCATGCTATAGGAAGGGTCTAAGGTTGGAATCGGAAGGAGTTGGATATCACATCTCATGTTATAGGAAGGCTCTCAGGTTTGGAAAGGGAAGGAGTTGGATATCACATTTCATGTTAGAGGTAGGATCTCAGGTTTGGTATTAGAGGCATTGAGATATCACATCTCATGCTATCGGAAGGATCTCAGGTTTGGTATTCGAGGCATTGAGATATCACATCTCATGCTATCGGAAGGGTCTCAGGATTGGAATGGGAAGGAGTTGGATATCACATCTCATGCTATAGGAAGGTTCTCAGGTTTGGAACGGGAAGAAGTTGGATATCACATCTCATGTTACAGGAAGGGTCTCAGGGTTGGTATAAGAATTGAGATATCACATCTCTGCTATCGAAAGTGTCTCAGGATTGGGATGGGAAGGAGTTGGATATCACAGCTCATGCTATAGGAAGGGTCTCAGGTTTGGAACGGAAAGGAGTTGGATATCCCATCTCATGTTATAGGACTGGTCTCAGGTTTGGTATTAGAAGCATTGAGATATCACATCACATGCTGTAGGAAGGGTCTCAGGATTGGAATGGGAAGGATTTGGATATCACATCTCATGCTATAGGAAGGGTCTCAGGTTTGGTATAAGCTTTGAGATATCACATCTCATGCTATACGAAGGGTCTCAGGATTGGAATGGGAAGGAGTTCCCATATAACATCTCATGTTAAAGGAAGGATCTCAGATTTGGTATTAGAAGCATTGAGATATCAAATCTCATGCTATAGGAAGGGTCTCAGGATTGGAATAGAAAGGAGTTGGATATCACATCTCATGCTATAGGAATGGTTTCAGGTTGGAATCGGAAGGAGTTGGATATCACATCTCATGTTATAGGAAGGCTCTCAGGTTTGGAAAGGGAAGGAGTTGGATATCACATTTAATGTTAGAAGTAGGATCTCAGGTTTGGTATTAGAGGCATTGCGATATCACATCTCATGCTATTAGAAGGCTCTCAGGATTGGAATGGGAACGAGTTGGATATCACATCTCATGCTAAAGGGAAGGTCTCAGGTTTGGAAGGGGAAGGATTTGGATATCACATCTCATGTTATAGGAAGGATCTCAGGTTTGGTATTAGAAGCATTGAGATATCACATCTCATGTTATAGGAAGGATCTCAGATTTGGTATTCGAAGCATTGAGACGTCACATCTCATGCTATAGGAAGGGTCTCAGGATTGGAATGGGAAGGAGTTGGATATCACATCTCATGCTATAGGAAGGGTCTCAGGCTGGATTCGGAAGGAGTTGGATATCACATCTCATGTTATAGGAAGGCTCTCAGGTTTGGAAGGGGAAGGATTGGGATATCACATCTCATGTTATAGGAAGGATCTCAGGTTTGGTATTAGAAGCATTGAGATATCACATCTCATGCTATCAGAAGGATCTCAGGTTTGGTATTAGAGGCATTGAGATATCACATCTCATGCTATCGGAAGGGTCTCAGGATTGGAATGGGAAGGAGTTGGATATCACATCTCATGCTATAGGAACGTTCTCAGGTTTGGAACGGGAAGGAGTTGGATATCACATCTCATATTATAGGAAGGGTCTCAGGTTTGGTATAAGAATTGAGATATCACATCTCTGCTATCGAAAGTGTGTCAGGATTGGGATGGGAAGGAGTTGGATATCACATCTCATGCTATAGGAAGGGTCTTAGGTTTGGAACGGGAAGGAGTTGGATATCCCATCTCATGTTATAGGACGGGTCTCAGGTTTGGTATTAGAAGCATTGAGATATCACATCACATGCTGAAGGAAGGGCCTCAGGTTTGGAATGGGAAGGAATTGGATATCACATCTCATGTCATAGGAAGGATCTCAGGTTTGCTATTAGAAGCATTGAGATATCACATCTCATGCTATTGGAAGGGTGTCATGTTTGGAATGGGAAGGAGTTGGATATCACATATGCTATAGGAAGGGTCTCAGGTTTGGAACGGGAAGGAGTTGGATATCACATCTCATGTTATAGGAAGGGTCTCAGGTTTGGTATAATAATTGAGATATCACATCTCTGCTATCGGAAGTGTCTCAGGATTGAAATGGGAAGGAGTTGGATATCCCATCTCATGTTATAGGACGGGTCTCAGGTTTGGTATTAGAATCATTGAGATATCACATCTCATGCTGTAGGAAGGGTCTAAGGATTGGAATGGGAAGGACTTGGATATCACATCTCATGCTATAGGTAGGCTCTCAGGTTTGGAAAGGGAAGGAGTTGGATATCACATTTCATGTTAGAGGAAGGATCTCAGGTTTGGTATTAGAGGCCTTGAGATATCACATCTCATGCTATAGGAAGGATCTCAGGATTGGAATGGGAAGGATTTGGATATCACATCTCATGCTATAGGAAGGGTCTCAGGTTTGGTATAAGCATTGAGATATCCCATCTCATGCTATAGGAAGGGTCTCAGGATTGGAATGGGAAGGACTTGGATATCACATCTCATGCTATAGGGAGGGTCTCAAGTTTGATATTAGAAGCATTGAGATAACAAATCTCATGATATAGGAAGGGTCTCAGGATTGGAATGGGAAGGAGTTGGATATCACATCTCATGATAAAGGAAGGCTCTAAGGATTGGAAGGGGAAGGATTTGGATATCACAACTCGTTATAGGACGGGTCTCAGGTTTGGTATTAGAAGCATTGAGATATCACATCATATGCTGTAGGAAGGGCCTCAGGTTTGGAATGGGAAGGAATTGGATATCACATCTCATGTCATAGGAAGGATCTCAGGTTTGGTATTAGAAGCATTGAGATATCACATTCATGCTATAGGAAGGTTCTCATGTTTGGAATGGGAAGGAGTTGGATATCACATAAGCTATAGGAAGGGTCTCAGGTTTGGAACGGGAAGGAGTTGGATATCACATCTCATGTTATAGGAAGGGTCTCAGGTTTGGTATAAGCATTGAGATATCACATCTCTGCTATCGGAAGTGTCTCAGGATTGAAATGGGAAGGAGTTGGATATCCCATCTCATGTTACAGGACGGGTCTCAGGTTTGGTATTAGAATCATTGAGATATCACATCTCATGCTGTAGGAAGGGTCTAAGGATTGGAATGGGAAGGTCTTGGATGTCACATCTCATGCTATAGGTAGGCGCTCAGGTTTGGAAAGGGAAGGAGTTGGATATCACATTTCATGTTAGAGGAAGGATCTCAGGTTTGGTATTAGAGGCATTGAGATATCACATCTCATGCTATAGGAAGGATCTCAGGATTGGAATGGGAAGGATTTGGATATCACATCTCATGCTATAGGAAGGGTCTCAGGTTTGGTATAAGCATTGAGATATCCCATCTCATGCTATAGGAAGGGTCTCAGGATTGGAATGGGAAGGAGTTGGATATCACATCTCATGTTATAGGAAGGATCTCAGATTTGGTATTAGAAGCATTGAGATATCACATCTCATGCTATAGGAAGGGTCTCAGGATTGGAATGGGAAGGAGTTGTATATCACATCTCATGTTATAGGAAGGGTCTCAGGTTTGGTATTAGAAGCATTGAGATATCACATCTCATGCTATAGGAAGGGTCTCAGGATTGGAATGGGAAGGAGTTGGATATCACATCTCATGTTATAGGAAGGATCTCAGATTTGGTATTAGAAGCATTGAGACATCACATCTCATGCTATAGGAAGGGTCTCAGGATTGGAAGGGGAAGGAGTTGGATATCACATATGCTATAGGAAGGGTCTCAGGTTTTGGTATAAGCATTGAGATATCACATTTCATGCTATAGGAAGGGTCTCAGGATTGGAATGGGAAGGACTTGTATATCACATCTCATGTTATAGGAAGGGTCTCAGGTTTGGTATTAAAAGCATTGAGATATCACATCTCATGCTATAGGAAGGGTCTCGGGATTGGAATGGGAAGGACTTGGATATCACATCTCATGCTATAGGGAGGGTCTCAAGTTTGATAATAGAAGCATTGAGATAACAAATCTCATGATATGGGAAGGGTCTCAGGATTGGAATGGGAAGGAGTTGGATATCACATCTCATGATAAAGGAAGGGTCTAAGGATTGGAAGGGGAAGGATTTGGATATCACAACTCGTTATAGGACGGGTCTCAGGTTTGGTATTAGAAGCATTGAGATATCAAGTCTCATGGTATAGGAAGGGTCTCAGAATTGGAATGGGAAGGAGTTGGATATCACATCTCAAGCTATGGGAAGGGTCTCAGGATTGAAATGGGAAGGAGTTTGATATCACGTCTCATGCCATAGTATGGGTCTCAGGTTTGGTAGAAGGATTGGGATATCACATCTCATGCTATCGGAAGGGTATCAGCATTGGATTTGGAAGGAGTTGGATATCCCATCGCATGCTATAGGAAGGGTCTCAGGTTGGAATCGGAAGGAGTTTGATATCACATCTCATGTTATAGGAAGGGTCTCCGGATTGGAATGAGAAGGACTTGGATATCACATCTCATGCTATAGGAAGGCTCTCAGGTTTGGAAAGGGAAGGAGTTGGATATCACATTTCATGTTAGAGGTAGGATCTCAGGTTTGGTATTAGAGGCATTGAGCTATCACATCTCATGCTATCTGAAGGATCTCAGGTTTGGTATTCAAGGCATTGAGATATCACATCTCATGCTATCGGAAGGGTCTCAGGATTGGAATGGGAAGGAGTTGGATATCACATCTCATGCTATAGGAAGGTTCTCAGGTTTGGAACGGGAAGGAGTTGGATATCACATCTCATGTTATAGGAAGGGTCTCAGGTTTGGTATAAGAATTGAGATATCACATCTCTGCTATCGGAAGTGTCTCAGGATTGGGATGGGAAGGAGTTGGATATCACAGCTCATGCTATAGGAAGGGTCTCAGGTTTGGAACGGGAAGGAGTTGGATATCCCATCATGTTATAGGACTGGTCTCAGGTTTGGTATTAGAAGCATTGAGATATCACATCACATGCTGTAGGAAGGGTCTCAGGAATGGAATGGGAATGATTTGAATATCACATCTCATGCTATAGGAAGGGTCTCAGGTTTGGTATAAGCATTGAGATATCACATCTCATGCTATACGAAGGGTCTCAGGATTGGAATGGGAAGGAGTTCCCATATAACATCTCATGTTAAAGGAAGGATCTCAAATTTGGTATTAGAAGCATTGAGACATCACATCTCATGCTATAGGAAGGGTCTCAGGATTGGAATGGAAAGGAGTTGGATATCACATCTCATGCTATAGGAATGGTCTCAGGTTGGAATCGGAAGGAGTTGGACATCACATCTCATGTTATAGGAAGGCTCTCAGGTTTGGAAAGGGAAGGAGTTGGATATCACATTTAATGTTAGAGATAGGATCTCAGGTTTGGTATTAGAGGCATTGCGATATCACATCTCATGCTATTAAAAGGCTCTCAGGATTGGAATGGGAACGAGTTGGATATCACATCTCATGCTAAAGGGAAGGTCTCAGGTTTGGAAGGGGAAGGATTTGGATATCACATCTCATGTTATAGGAAGGATCTCAGGTTTGGTATTAGAAGCATTGAGCTATCACATCTCATGTTATAGGAAGGATCTCAGATTTGGTATTAGAAGCATTGAGACGTCACATCTCATGCTGTAGGAAGGGTCTCAGGATTGGAATGGGAAGGAGTTGGATATCACATCTCATGTTATAGGAAGGCTCTCAGGTTTGGAAAGGGAAGGAGTTGGATATCACATTTCATGTTAGAGGTAGGATCTCAGGTTTGGTATTAGAGGCATTGAGATATCACATCTCATGCTATCGGAAGGATCTCAGGTTTGGTATTCGAGGCATTGAGATATCACATCTCATGCTATCGGAAGGGTCTCAGGATTGGAATGGGAAGGAGTTGGATATCACATCTCATGCTATAGGAAGGTTCTCAGGTTTGGAACGGGAAGAAGTTGGATATCACATCTCATGTTACAGGAAGGGTCTCAGGGTTGGTATAAGAATTGAGATATCACATCTCTGCTATCGAAAGTGTCTCAGGATTGGGATGGGAAGGAGTTGGATATCACAGCTCATGCTATAGGAAGGGTCTCAGGTTTGGAACGGAAAGGAGTTGGATATCCCATCTCATGTTATAGGACTGGTCTCAGGTTTGGTATTAGAAGCATTGGGATATCACATCACATGCTGTAGGAAGGGTCTCAGGATTGGAATGGGAAGGATTTGGATATCACATCTCATGCTATAGGAAGGGTCTCAGGTTTGGTATAAGCATTGAGATATCATATCTCATGCTATACGAAGGGTCTCAGGATTGGAATGGGAAGGAGTTCCCATATAACATCTCATGTTAAAGGAAGGATCTCAGATTTGGTATTAGAAGCATTGAGATATCAAATCTCATGCTATAGGAAGGGTCTCAGGATTGGAATGGAAAGGAGTTGGATATCACATCTCATGCTATAGGAATGGTTTCAGGTTGGAATCGGAAGGAGTTGGATATCACATCTCATGTTATAGGAAGGCTCTCAGGTTTGGAAAGGGAAGGAGTTGGATATCACATTTAATGTTAGAAGTAGGATCTCAGGTTTGGTATTAGAGGCATTGCGATATCACATCTCATGCTATTAGAAGGCTCTCAGGATTGGAATGGGAACGAGTTGGATATCACATCTCATGCTAAAGGGAAGGTCTCAGGTTTGGAAGGGGAAGGATTTGGATATCACATCTCATGTTATAGGAAGGATCTCAGGTTTGGTATTAGAAGCATTGAGATATCACATCTCATGTTATAGGAAGGATCTCAGATTTGGTATTCGAAGCATTGAGACGTCACATCTCATGCTATAGGAAGGGTCTCAGGATTGGAATGGGAAGGAGTTGGATATCACATCTCATGCTATAGGAAGGGTCTCAGGCTGGATTCGGAAGGAGTTGGATATCACATCTCATGTTATAGGAAGGCTCTCAGGTTTGGAAGGGGAAGGATTGGGATATCACATCTCATGTTATAGGAAGGATCTCAGGTTTGGTATTAGAAGCATTGAGATATCACATCTCATGCTATCAGAAGGATCTCAGGTTTGGTATTAGAGGCATTGAGATATCACATCTCATGCTATCGGAAGGGTCTCAGGATTGGAATGGGAAGGAGTTGGATATCACATCTCATGCTATAGGAACGTTCTCAGGTTTGGAACGGGAAGGAGTTGGATATCACATCTCATATTATAGGAAGGGTCTCAGGTTTGGTATAAGAATTGAGATATCACATCTCTGCTATCGAAAGTGTGTCAGGATTGGGATGGGAAGGAGTTGGATATCACATCTCATGCTATAGGAAGGGTCTTAGGTTTGGAACGGGAAGGAGTTGGATATCCCATCTCATGTTATAGGACGGGTCTCAGGTTTGGTATTAGAAGCATTGAGATATCACATCACATGCTGAAGGAAGGGCCTCAGGTTTGGAATGGGAAGGAATTGGATATCACATCTCATGTCATAGGAAGGATCTCAGGTTTGCTATTAGAAGCATTGAGATATCACATCTCATGCTATTGGAAGGGTGTCATGTTTGGAATGGGAAGGAGTTGGATATCACATATGCTATAGGAAGGGTCTCAGGTTTGGAACGGGAAGGAGTTGGATATCACATCTCATGTTATAGGAAGGGTCTCAGGTTTGGTATAATAATTGAGATATCACATCTCTGCTATCGGAAGTGTCTCAGGATTGAAATGGGAAGGAGTTGGATATCCCATCTCATGTTATAGGACGGGTCTCAGGTTTGGTATTAGAATCATTGAGATATCACATCTCATGCTGTAGGAAGGGTCTAAGGATTGGAATGGGAAGGACTTGGATATCACATCTCATGCTATAGGTAGGCTCTCAGGTTTGGAAAGGGAAGGAGTTGGATATCACATTTCATGTTAGAGGAAGGATCTCAGGTTTGGTATTAGAGGCCTTGAGATATCACATCTCATGCTATAGGAAGGATCTCAGGATTGGAATGGGAAGGATTTGGATATCACATCTCATGCTATAGGAAGGGTCTCAGGTTTGGTATAAGCATTGAGATATCCCATCTCATGCTATAGGAAGGGTCTCAGGATTGGAATGGGAAGGACTTGGATATCACATCTCATGCTATAGGGAGGGTCTCAAGTTTGATATTAGAAGCATTGAGATAACAAATCTCATGATATAGGAAGGGTCTCAGGATTGGAATGGGAAGGAGTTGGATATCACATCTCATGATAAAGGAAGGCTCTAAGGATTGGAAGGGGAAGGATTTGGATATCACAACTCGTTATAGGACGGGTCTCAGGTTTGGTATTAGAAGCATTGAGATATCACATCATATGCTGTAGGAAGGGCCTCAGGTTTGGAATGGGAAGGAATTGGATATCACATCTCATGTCATGGGAAGGATCTCAGGTTTGGTATTAGAAGCATTGAGATATCACATTCATGCTATAGGAAGGTTCTCATGTTTGGAATGGGAAGGAGTTGGATATCACATAAGCTATAGGAAGGGTCTCAGGTTTGGAACGGGAAGGAGTTGGATATCACATCTCATGTTATAGGAAGGGTCTCAGGTTTGGTATAAGCATTGAGATATCACATCTCTGCTATCGGAAGTGTCTCAGGATTGAAATGGGAAGGAGTTGGATATCCCATCTCATGTTACAGGACGGGTCTCAGGTTTGGTATTAGAATCATTGAGATATCACATCTCATGCTATAGGAAGGGTCTAAGGATTGGAATGGGAAGGTCTTGGATGTCACATCTCATGCTATAGGTAGGCTCTCAGGTTTGGAAAGGGAAGGAGTTGGATATCACATTTCATGTTAGAGGAAGGATCTCAGGTTTGGTATTAGAGGCATTGAGATATCACATCTCATGCTATAGGAAGGATCTCAGGATTGGAATGGGAAGGATTTGGATATCACATCTCATGCTATAGGAAGGGTCTCAGGTTTGGTATAAGCATTGAGATATCCCATCTCATGCTATAGGAAGGGTCTCAGGATTAGAATGGGAAGGAGTTGGATATCACATCTCATGTTATAGGAAGGATCTCAGATTTGGTATTAGAAGCATTGAGATATCACATCTCATGCTATAGGAAGGGTCTCAGGATTGGAATGGGAAGGAGTTGTATATCACATCTCATGTTATAGGAAGGGTCTCAGGTTTGGTATTAGAAGCATTGAGATATCACATCTCATGCTATAGGAAGGGTCTCAGGATTGGAATGGGAAGGACTTGGATATCACATCTCATGCTATAGGGAGGGTCTCAAGTTTGATATTAGAAGCATTGAGTTAACAAATCTCATGATATGGGAAGGGTCTCAGGATTGGAATGGGAAGGAGTTGGATATCACATCTCATGATAAAGGAAGGGTCTAAGGATTGGAAGGGGAAGGATTTGGATATCACAACTCGTTATAGGACGGGTCTCAGGTTTGGTATTAGAAGCATTGAGATATCAAGTCTCATGGTATAGGAAGGGTCTCAGAATCGGAATGGGAAGGAGTTGGATACCACATGCCAGGCTATAGGAAGGGTCTCAGGATTGGAATGGGAAGGAGTTTGATATCACATCTCATGCCATAGTATGGGTCTCAGGTTTGGTAGAAGCATTGGGATATCACATCTCATGCTATCGGAAGGGTATCAGGATTGGATTTGGAAGTAGTTGGATATCACATCTCATGCTATCGGAAGGATCTCAGGTTTGGTATTAGAAGCATTGAGATATCACATCTCATGCTATCGGAAGGGTCTCAGGATTGGAATGGGAAGGAGTTGGATATCACATCTCATGCTAAAGGGAGGGTCTCAGGTTTGGAAGGGAAGGAGTTGGATATCACATATGCTATAGGAAGGGTCTCAGGTTTGGAACGGGAAGGAGTTGGATATCACATCTCATGTTATAGGAAGGGTCTCAGGTTTGGTATAAGCATTGAGATATCACATCTCTGCTATCGGAAGTGTCTCAGGATTGAAATGGGAAGGAGTTGGATATCCCATCTCATCTTATAGGACGGGTCTCAGGTTTGGTATTAGAATCATTGAGATATCACATCTCATGCTGTAGGAAGGGTCTAAGGATTGGAATGGGATGGACTTGGATATCACATCTCATGCTATAGGTAGGCTCTCAGGTTTGGAAAGGGAAGGAGTTGGATATCACAATTCATCTTAGAGGAAGGATCTCAGGTTTGGTATTAGAGGCATTGAGATATCACATCTCATGCTATAGGAAGGATCTCAGGATTGGAATGGGAAGGATTTGGATATCACATCTCATGCTATAGGAAGGGTCTCAGGTTTGGTATAAGCATTGAGATATCCCATCTCATGCTATAGGAAGGGTCTCAGGTTTGGAATGGGAAGGAGTTGGATATCACATCTCATGTTATAGGAAGGATCTCAGATTTGGTATTAGAAGCATTGAGACATCACATCTCATGCTATAGGAAGGGTCTCAGGATTGGAAGGGGAAGGAGTTGGATATCACATATGCTATAGGAAGGGTCTCAGGTTTTGGTATAAGCATTGAGATATCACATTTCATGCTATAGGAAGGGTCTCAGGATTGGAATGGGAAGGACTTGTATATCACATCTCATGTTATAGGAAGGGTCTCAGGTTTGGTATTAAAAGCATTGAGATATCACATCTCATGCTATAGGAAGGGTCTCGGGATTGGAATGGGAAGGACTTGGATATCACATCTCATGCTATAGGGAGGGTCTCAAGTTTGATAATAGAAGCATTGAGATAACAAATCTCATGATATGGGAAGGGTCTCAGGATTGGAATGGGAAGGAGTTGGATATCACATCTCATGATAAAGGAAGGGTCTAAGGATTGGAAGGGGAAGGATTTGGATATCACAACTCGTTATAGGACGGGTCTCAGGTTTGGTATTAGAAGCATTGAGATATCAAGTCTCATGGTATAGGAAGGGTCTCAGAATTGGAATGGGAAGGAGTTGGATATCACATCTCAAGCTATGGGAAGGGTCTCAGGATTGGAATGGGAAGGAGTTTGATATCACGTCTCATGCCATAGTATGGGTCTCAGGTTTGGTAGAAGGATTGGGATATCACATCTCATGCTATCGGAAGGGTATCAGGATTGGATTTGGATGTAGTTGGATATCACATCTCATGCAATCGGAAGGATCTCAGGTTTGGTATTAGAAGCATTGAGATATAACATCTCATGCTATCGGAAGGGTCTCAGGATTGGAATGGGAAGGAATTGGATATCACATCTCATGCTAAAGGGAGGGTCTCAGGTTTTGAAGGGGAAGGATTTGGATATCACATCTCATGTTATAGGAAGGATCTCAGGTTTGGTATTAGAAGCATTGAGATATCACATCTCATGCTATATGAAGGGTCTCAGGATTGGAATGGGAAGGAGTTGGATATCACATATCATGATAAAGTAAGGGTCTAAGGTTTGGAAGGGGAAGGAGTTGGATATCACATCTTAAGCTATAGGAAGGGTCTCAGGATTGGAATGGGAAGGAGTTTGATATCACATCTCATGCCATAGTATGGGTCTCAGGTTTGATAGAAGCATTGGGATATCACATCTCATGCTATCGGAAGGGTATCAGCATTGGATTTGGAAGGAGTTTTATATCCCATCGCATGCTATAGGAAGGGTCTCAGGTTGGAGTCGGAAGGAGTTGGATATCACATCTCATGTTATAGGAAGGGTCTCCGGATTGGAATGAGAAGGACTTGGATATCACATCTCATGCTATAGGAAGGCTCTCAGGTTTTGGAAAGGGAAGGAGTTGGATATCACATTTAATGTTAGAGGTAGGATCTCAGGTTTGGTATTAGAGGCATTGAGATATCACATCTCATGCTATCGGAAGGATCTCAGGTTTGGTATTCGAGGCATTGAGATATCACATCTCATGCTATCGGAAGGGTCTCAGGATTGGAATGGGAAGGAGTTGGATATCACATCTCATGCTATAGGAAGGTTCTCAGGTTTGGAACGGGAAGGAGTTGGATATCACATCTCATTTTATAGGAAGGGTCTCAGGTTTGGTATAAGAATTGAGATATCACATCTCTGCTATCGACAGTGTCTCAGGATTGGGATGGGAAGGAGTTGGATATCACAGCTCATGCTATAGGAAGGGTCTCAGGTTTGGAACGGGAAGGAGTTGGATATCCCATCTCATGTTATAGGACTGGTCTCAGGTTTGGTATTAGAAACATTGAGAAATCACATCACATGCTGTAGGAAGGGTCTCAGGTTTGGTATAAGCATTGAGATATCACATCTCATGCTATACGAAGGGTCTCAGGATTGGAATGGGAAGGAGTTCCCATATAACATCTCATGTTAAAGGAAGGATCTCAGATTTGGTATTAGAAGCATTGAGACATCACATCTCATGCTATAGGAAGGGTCTCAGGTTTGGTATAAGCATTGAGATATCACATCTCATGCTATACGAAGGGTCTCAGGATTGGAATGGGAAGGAGTTCCCATATAACATCTCATGTTAAAGGAAGGATCTCAGATTTGGTATTAGAAGCATTGAGACATCACATCTCATGCTATAGGAAGGGTCTCAGGATTGGAATGGGAAGGAGTTGGATATCACATCTCATGCTATAGGAATGGTCTCAGGTTGGAATCAGAAGGAGTTGGATATCACATCTCATGTTATAGGCGATCGCGGCGGTCAAGACTAGGTCTCAAGAGGGGTGAGGGTGACTGAAAGCCCGCAATGAGCACACAAAGCAAGATCACTTACAAACTACTCCAAACAGTTGTTATATTAAAAATATTTACACATTTATTTCAAGGCCTTTAAAACAATGACCGTAGCGAGAAAATCACAATATAACGATAGTAAACCAACACATACCATATCAACACAATATATATACAAATACAACCAGTCTCAAGCGTTATATGCACGAAATGTGTAGTCCACCTAAAAGGGAGGGAAAACAGGCAGTGCGCAATAATGCTTAGACCCAGTTCACCTTCAGAGGCACCTAACTAGATGCGAAGAGTGGAGCCTTGTGTTCAAAAGTACCTGCACGCGCTGGTGCCAACGGGCAAAAGGAGAAGCTCTTCGAGGGAAATCAGGCAGTTAAGTTTAGTGCACAAAAGAAGAAGAACAAGTTCCGCGACTCAAGTGCAGCCTCCACAGTGGGCAGAAGCAGAGCGCGAGTACGGAAAAGGGTGCTGTTTGACACAGCGGGGAAAAGCAATGGGCTCCTGCAGGAGGGCGACCAGATCCTAGCTATGCTACTCACCGGTCCCCGATGCAAGCAGACCCAGGCTTATCCGCGTCCGTTTCAGTAGCTGGCAGGTTCAGAAGAGCAGGGAACGCCTCGTCGTCGTGTTGAGTAAAAAGACGTCCCAATCGAAGAAACCCGCACAGTTTGTTACCACAGCAGGGCAACGGAGCGGCCGTGTGTATCTGAGCCAAATGTACACTACTCACTTCAGACCTGGGAACGCCAAGTGTACGAAGCGTGTGAGAGTGACAAGGACTCGAAATACTACACAACCTGGCGGCGGTTACAGAGCAAGACTCCCGTGTAAGCTGGTCAGTCAGCTGGATGGCCCAGAGACGCTTCCGAAGGCTTACTGGCAGGAGATGGCGAAGATGCCGAGAATAGCTGTTCCCGCTATTCCAAGGGTCGAAGTACCAGTACAGGCCTTCTGGTTCGATCAAAGGTGAAAAGGGTTTCACAAGGCGACAGCAGTGCAGAGAAGTCCTTCAGCGGGTCACCAGCGATTCCTCGGTCCAGCCTCTTGGTTGCAGGATACTTGGCTCCTGTATTCCTTCGTTCGTGAGAACTCAGGAGATCGACCTGGTAGTGGTGTTTCCAGCCCCCTCTTATCCACGGTTCCCTTCGCGCCAAAACGGAGGGGACCCAATGGGAGATCCGCTCATCAACACTCACACCATTCGTGGACCAATCACGGACCACGGTGGTCCCAGGCATTCACACCACCCTAGACTCTCTGGCACCCAGGATGTGTATTGGGACCAGCATCCCAGCCCACATCCTGGAGGCACACAAAAGACATGTAGAAGCCCGCGAAAGCATCCGTGTTTCGCGGGAAAGTACATGCCCAAATAAGGAAGGCCCCGGGTCGGCTCGACCTGGGGAAGGTGAAGGGAGCAAGACGGTCAGCGGACAGGACAAAGGAGCCTCGTGGTCTGGCCATTTTGGGAGCCAGGCCACCATTTTGGGTTAAGCGCGAGAAACGCGCTTAGAACACCAAAAGGAGCTCAAAACACAAGAAACGATCGCTGCCACCATTCCCGTCCCTGAATCTCTTGCACCAATCAGATACAATCCTAAACGAGTATCTAGGGCCTGTAGAAGGCTAGAGACCCAAGAGAGCTGTAACTTAGCTTACAGTGCCCTCTTGTGTCATGTTGCACGAAAGCCGCAACATGATAAAAGAAACTACGGGAAACAGCGTTCCCCGGTACTGACTGTCTTAAGGGCATGTCAGTTTCCCCGTAAGAAAGGAGCGAAAGCCCAGAGGAGTGCGGCAGAAGGCTGCACTTCTCTGGCAAAGTCAAGAACAAGGTGAAAAACAACAGCAAAAAGTTTAGGGGTTGCCACATGGAAGGAAAATTACCTACAATTACAAAATCTTTCCTAACACTCGCCCCTCCCAGACTATGGACAGGGGGAACTAATCCACCCCTGGATGAGTCTCTTGTTCAGGTCGGTTAAACATTCTGGACAACCCATCAGCATTGCTATGTTGGACACCTGGCCTATGCTCAATAGTGAAGTTGAAGCCTTGTAGACTTATGGACCACCTAAGCAACTTTGGATTCTCCCCCTTCATGTTCATTAGCCACTTTAAGGGCTTATGGTCAGTTTGCACAGTGAAGTGGGTCCCATAGAGGTAGGGCCTCAGCTTCCTTAGGGCCCACACAACAGAGAAACATTCTTTCTCTACCGTGGACCATCTGAGCTCTCTGTCCTTAAGCTGGCGGCTAATAAAACCAATAGGGTGTTCCTTACCCTTCTCATCTACTTGTGATAGTACAGCTCCTATCCCAGTGTCAGAGGCGTCCGTCTGCACGATAAAAGGTCTTTGATAATCAGGGGCCCTGAGGACAGGGGCCTGGCACAAGGAGTCTTTTAAGCCATTGAAGGCCTTCTCACACTCGTCGGTCCAAGTTACCTTCTTGGGTTTCTTCGGAGTTGTGAGGGCAGTCAGAGGGGCAGCTATGGTGCCATAGTCTGCCACAAAATTGCGGTAATACCCCGTGAGTCCTAAGAAGGCTCTCACTTGCGTTTGCGTAGTGGGGGTAGGCCAGTCTTGTACTGCTTGTACTTTACTGGGAAGAGGCTGTATCCTCCCTCCACCTACTTCATGTCCAAGGTAAACCACTGAGCCTTGTCCAATCTGGCATTTACTAGCCTTTATGGTCAGGTGTGCTTTCTGAAGAGCCTGGAGCACAATCCCGAGGTGTTTCACATGGTCTTCCCAGGTGGCACTGAAAACTGCTATATCGTCCAGATATGCAAGACAGAATTCGTCCAACCCATTCAACACATGATTCACAAGCCTCTGGAAAGTGGCAGGTGCATTCTTCAACCCGAACGGCATTACCCGGAATTGGTAAAGGCCGTCTGGAGTAGAAAATGCTGTCTTCTCCTTGGCATGTTCTGCTAAAGCTATTTGCCAATAGCCAGCAGTGAGGTCAAACGTGCTGAGGTACTTGGAGGCACCCAAAGTATCCACCAGCTCATCTGTTCGAGGCAAGGGGTGTGCATCTGTCTTGGTGACAGCATTCAGAGCCCTGTAATCCACGCAGAACCTCAATTCAGAAGTGCCTGCCTTTGGAACCAAAACCACAGGGCTGGACCAAGGACTACTAGAGGGTTCAATCACCCCAAGGTCTAACATCTTGTTGACCTCGGTCTTAATATAAGACCGTACTTTGTCTGACATCCTGTATCCCCTACTTTTGGTAGGTACACTGTCTCCCGTGTCTATGTTATGTTTGCACCAAGGTGTCAAACCAGGCGACTGTGAAAACAGGGGGGAAAACTGCCTAAGCAAACTTTTCACCTCAGCCTGCTGATCAGAAGTCAGGTGAGGGGCCACTCGGACACCCTCAAAGGAGCTATCTGAAGGACCGCTTTGGAACAGGTCGGGTAGAGGTTCAGACTCGTCTTCCTCAACATCTGAAGCCAGTAGCAATGCTGCGATTTCGACTCTTGGGACGAAAGCCTTCAGCCTATTCACGTGAAACACTTTTGGAGCCTGTCCAGGCCTTCTAAGGTCCACTAAATAGTTAACCTCACCCAGGGGCTCCACCACTGTGTAAGGGCCTGACCATTTGTCCTGTAAAGCTCGAGGCCTTATGGGATTCATGATCAGGACTTGCTGACCAGGTGTAAAGTTGATGAGGGAAGCTTTCTGGTCGTACCAATGTTTCACCAGCGCTTGTCCTGCCTTCAATTTATCACTAGCCAAGCCCATCAGAAGTACCATCCGTTTTCTGAGCCCTAGCACATAATCAACTACGTTGGTAGTAACAGGGGGAGTGGGCATCTCCCATCCCTCTTTGACTATGGCTAACGGTCCCCGTACGGGATGACCGAACAGAAGTTCGAAGGGGCTGAAGCCAACACCCTCCTGTGGTACCTCTCGGTAGGCAAACAGTAAGCATGGTAAAAGAAGATCCCATTTTCTTCTCTGAGGTTCCTCCAGAGCCCCAATCATGCTCTTTAACGTTTTGTTGAAACGTTCCACCAGACCATTGGTCTGGGGGTGGTATGCAGAAGAGAACTTGTAGGTGACCCCACATTCTTTCCACATAGCCTGCATATACTTCGACATAAAGTTGCTGCCACGATCCGACACAACTTCTTTAGGGAAGCCAACCCTAGTAAATATGCCAAGTAAAGCTTTTGCAACTGACTTGGCAGTTACAGTTTTCAATGGGATGGCCTCAGGATATCTGGTTGCATGGTCGACCAGCACCAGGATAAACCTATTGCCTGAGGATGTTTGCGGGTCAAGGGGACCAACGATGTCGATCCCTACCCTTTCAAATGGTACCCCCACAACTGGGAGCGGTACCAACGGAGCTTGGATTGTCGCGCCAACCTTACCAGACAACTGGCAGGAGGCACAACTCCTGCAGTGACTTTCTACTTGCACCCCCATCTTGGGCCAGTAGAAGTGCATGGATAACCTTTGCTTGGTCCTCTTCATACCAAGGTGACCAGCAAGGGGAACTTCATGCGCCAACTGCAGGAGGAAGGGCCTAACAGCAAGGGGAACCACCAACCTCCTATGGTCTCCTTCTGTAGACTCTGTGGGCTCACTATACAGGAGTCCACCTTCCCAATAAATCCTATGCGTCCCAGGAGGTTCACCCTCAAGCTGGGAGCAGGCCTGTCTCCTTAGGCCTTCCAGAGATGGGCACTCACGTTGGCCTTTACTGAATTCGTCCCTATCAGGACCTCCTTCAACTAACAAGTCTTTTAGTTCAGGATGATCGTTGGG
Source organism: Ambystoma mexicanum (assembly GCF_040938575.1). NCBI lineage: Eukaryota > Metazoa > Chordata > Amphibia > Caudata > Ambystomatidae > Ambystoma > Ambystoma mexicanum. The sequence continues at coordinate 349,647,083 of NC_090936.1, forward strand.
GTCAAATACTTCAGGCATCGCCACCTCCTCGTCAGGCCCGGGCGATTGACCAACTTCCTCCACCGCAGTGGTAGGCGAGCTCGGGGGAATATTCTCTTTCCCTCGTCTTGACTTGTCAACTCCTTTCGCCTTGGGTTTCCCCTTCGGCTGGGGCGGCGTATTGGTCTTGGCCAATGCTGTCCGTGCTTGAGACCGTGTGTAGGGTCTTTCGGCAGTGTCTCCTACGAGCCCTAAAGCTCTGAGATCATTACCTAACAAGACCTTTCCCGGGACGTTTCTCTGAATGCTCACTGGAATCCTGACTGCTGTACCATTTAAAGTAAGATTTACAGGTATTACTGGGAACATACGGAGTGGGCCGTCAGCCAACTTAGTGGGCATCAGAGTAGCTCTGGCAACTTCCTCTGAGTCTACCAAGGTAGAATCCACTACAGTGCGACTGCACCCTCTATCCCTAAGAGCTGGAGTATCTACTCCATTGATCAGCACACTGTCTTTAAAGTAGTGCTTGGTATTATCCGGAATCCTAGCATAAGCCTCTGCGACTTTAGGCTCCCAGGAACCCAGGGAAACTAAAACTACCTCAGCCTCTATCCCGCTGGGAAATGAGTCTGAGGAGAAGGATGCTCCTGTAATCTCTTCTTCCTCGTAGGAGGAGAAGGCCAGATTAGCGGAGTGGACCCCCAAAGGTCTAACCTTACACCGGGGATCCCCCTTCACGTGGTCAGTTGCTCCACAAGCAAAACAAGAGCCATTGGGTCTGTTTACATAGGGAGGCTTATTGTAACCAGAGTTCTGTTTCGGAGGCTGACCTCCACTACCCTGTGAGTTCTCTTGTGTCTTACCCTTATTTTTCTTTTTGTGGCCCTTATGTGAAAAAGATTTATCAGATGCTCCACCCTCCATATCTTTGGACTTTTTCCCTTCCTCCTGCTTACCAGGTTGAGTTTTGTCCTTATGGGACACTCGATGTGACACCCATAAGTCTGCTGCAATGGCGAGCTTCTTAGGATCTATCTCCTTCGAATCGGCCAAATGCTGCTTAAGCTCCGGGGAAGAAGATGCAAAAATGTGTTCCAGCATGACAAGATTTATCATGCCTTCGAAGGTAGAAACCTTCTAACCTTCGACCCAGCCAGTTAAGTTTTTCAAGGACTCAGTGACATAAGATACCCAAGTACCACCTTCCTTTTTCTTATACTCTCTGAAACGTTTCAAATATTGGGCCAGAGTCTTCCCAAACTTTAAAATGAGAGTTTGCTTTAACATTGCGAAATCAGCTCGCTCAGCCTTCGACATTTCCATAATGGCACTACAGCCAGAATGGGGCAGTCTGCTGAGTAACCAGGCAATCTTATCAGCATTGTCAACTTGTTGAACTTCGCATGCATACTCAAACGCATTCAGCCAGTCCATAATGTCATTCCTTTCCTCATACACACTGAGCAGATCTTTCGGAAACCGTGGATGAGAGGAGGCCCCAGACCCATGTCCAGGACCCTTGGACCCATTTGCACACTGAAGCTTGGCCAGTTCCAACTGGTGATCCCTGTCTTTTTGTTTTTCTGCCTGTTCGATTTTTAGTTTGGCTATGCTGAATTCAAGCTCCTGCTGCCTAAACCGCAGCTCTTGCTTCTTGAATTCAAGCATAGCCTCCCCATCAGCACTGGCAGAGTAAACATTAGACATCTCGTCCTCCCTGTCCTCGTGGTCGCGATGGATCAGTGCAGCGGCAGAACCGTCGGTTCTACCAGTGAGAGCAGCCCCACCCACTTCCGCACTGTCCTCAGAAGTTATATGTCAAGCTGCGCTTCTTGCCACGCCACAATTCTTTGGATCATTTCCAATTTCGTGCCTTGAGAGGAAACACCTCTCTCCGCACACATCTTTTTCAATGTTTCTGATTTGGAAGCATTTAAAGTTAACAAGGTATTTGTTTCCATACTGTTAGATAGGACTATGGCCTTTTTAAAGTTATACTACAACAATTCACTACGTGTCCTGGTTGGAATAACCTGAAATGCCTTAGTTCGTGCGCAACACTGGATACCTTCAGTCGTATCCCACCGCTGTACACCAATTTGTTAAGACGGATTTCTGAACTCTGTCCTGGTGGCGCAGAAGTTCAGAAGGCCAACCTAATTACTTGGAACAGGGTAACCTCTGGACGAGCCAGACCAATCAAGGTAGCGATCGTGGCGGTCAAGACTAGGTCTCAAGAGGGGTGAGGGTGACTGAAAGCCCGCAATGAGCACACAAAGCAAGATCACTTACAAACTACTCCAAACAGTTGTTATATTAAAAATATATACACATTTATTTCAAGGCCTTTAAAACAATGACCGTAGCGAGAAAATCACAATATAACGATAGTAAACCAACACATACCATATCAACACAATATATATACAAATACAACCAGTCTCAAGCGTTATATGCACGAAATGTGTAGTCCACCTAAAAGGGAGGGAAAACAGGCAGTGCGCAATAATGCTTAGACCCAGTTCACCTTCAGAGGCACCTAACTAGATGCGAAGAGTGGAGCCTTGTGCTCAAAAGTACCTGCACGCGCTGGTGCCAACGGGCAAAAGGAGAAGCTCTTCGAGGGAAATCAGGCAGTTAAGTTTAGTGCACAAAAGAAGAAGAACAAGTTCCGCGACTCAAGTGCAGCCTCCACAGTGGGCAGAAGCAGAGCGCGAGTACGGAAAAGGGTGCTGTTTGACACAGCGGGGAAAAGCAATGGGCTCCTGCAGGAGGGCGACCAGATCCTAGCTATGCTACTCACCGGTCCCCGATGCAAGCAGACCCAGGCTTCTCCGCGTCCGTTTCAGTAGCTGGCAGGTTCAGAAGAGCAGGGAACGCCTCGTCGTCGTGTTGAGTAAAAAGACGTCCCAATCGAAGAAAGCCGCACAGTTTGTTACCACAGCAGGGCAACGGAGCGGCCGTGTGTATCTGAGCCAAATGTACACTACTCACTTCAGACCTGGGAACGCCAAGTGTACGAAGCGTGTGAGAGTGACAAGGACTCGAAATACTACACAACCTGGCGGCGGTTACAGAGCAAGACTCCCGTGTAAGCTGGTCAGTCAGCGGAATGGCCCAGAGACGCTTCCGAAGGCTTACTGGCAGGAGATGGCGAAGATGCCGAGAATAGCTGTTCCCGCTATTCCAAGGGTCGAAGTACCAGTACAGGCCTTCTGGTTCGATCAAAGGTGAAAAGGGTTTCACAAGGCGACAGCAGTGCAGAGAAGTCCTTCAGCGGGTCACCAGCGATTCCTCGGTCCAGCCTCTTGGTTGCAGGATACTTGGCTCCTGTATTCCTTCGTTCGTGAGAACTCAGGAGATCGACCTGGTAGTGGTGTTTCCAGCCCCCTCTTATCCACGGTTCCCTTCGCGCCAAAATGGAGGGGACCCAATGGGAGATCCGCTCATCAACACTCACACCATTTGTGGACCAATCACGGACCACGGTGGTCCCAGGCATTCACACCACCCTAGACTCTCTGGCACCCAGGATGTGTATTGGGACCAGACATCCCAGCCCACATCCTGGAGGCACACAAAAGACATGTAGAAGCCCGCGAAAGCATCCGTGTTTCGTGGGAAAGTACATGCCCAAATAAGGAAGGCCCCGGGTCGGCTCGACCTGGGGAAGGTGAAGGGAGCAAGACGGTCAGCGGACAGGACAAAGGAGCCTCGTGGTCTGGCCATTTTGGGAGCCAGGCCACCATTTTGGGTTAAGCGCGAGAAACGTGCTTAGAACGCCAAAAGGAGCTCAAAACACAAGAAACGATCGCTGCCACCATTCCCGTCCCTGAATCTCTTGCACCGATCAGATACAATCCTAAACGAGTATCTAGGGCCTGTAGAAGGCTAGAGACCCAAGAGAGCTGTAACTTAGCTTACAGTGCCCTCTTGTGTCATGTTGCACGAAAGCCGCAACATGATAAAAGAAACTACGGGAAACAGCGTTCCCCGGTACTGACTGTCTTAAGGGCATGTCAGTTTCCCCGTAAGAAAGGAGTGAAAGCCCAGAGGAGTGCGGCAGAAGGCTGCACTTCTCTGGCAAAGTCAAGAACAAGGTGAAAAACAATAGCAAAAAGTTTAGGGGTTGCCACATGGAAGGAAAATTACCTACAATTACAAAATCTTTCCTAACACTCGCCCCTCCCAGACTATGGACAGGGGGAACTAATCCACCCCTGGATGAGTCTCTTGTTCAGGTCGGTTAAACATTCTGGACAACCCATCAGCATTGCTATGTTGGACACCTGGCCTATGCTCAATAGTGAAGTCGAAGCCTTGTAGACTTATGGACCAGCTAAGCAACTTTGGATTCTCCCCCTTCATGTTCATTAGCCACTTTAAGGGCTTATGGTCAGTTTGCACAGTGAAGTGGGTCCCATAGAGGTAGGGCCTCAGCTTCCTTAGGGCCCACACAACAGAGAAACATTCTTTCTCTACCGTGGACCATCTGAGCTCTCTGTCCTTAAGCTGGCGGCTAATAAAACCAATAGGGTGTTCCTTACCCTTCTCATCTACTTGTGATAGAACAGCTCCTATCCCAGTTTCAGAGGCGTCCGTCTGCACGATAAAAGGTCTTTGATAATCAGGGGCCCTGAGGACAGGGGCCTGGCACAAGGAGTCTTTTAAGCCATTGAAGGCCTTCTCACACTCGTCGGTCCAAGTTACCTTCTTGGGTTTCTTCGGAGTTGTGAGGGCAGTCAGAGGGGCAGCTATGGTGCCATAGTCTGCCACAAAATTGCGGTAATACCCCGTGAGTCCTAAGAAGGCTCTCACTTGCGTTTGCGTAGTGGGGGTAGGCCAGACTTGTACTGCTTGTACTTCATTGGGAAGAGGCTGTATCCTCCCTCCACCTACTTCATGTCCAAGGTAAACCACTGAGCCTTGTCCAATCTGGCATTTACTAGCCTTTATGGTCAGGTGTGCTTTCTGAAGAGCCTGGAGCACAATCCCGAGGTGTTTAACATGGTCTTCCCAGGTGGCACTGAAAACTGCTATATCGTCCAGATATGCAAGACAGAATTCGTCCAACCCATTCAACACATGATTCACAAGCCTCTGGAAAGTGGCAGGTGCATTCTTCAACCCGAACGGCATTACCCGGAATTGGTAAAGGCCGTCTGGAGTAGAAAATGCTGTCTTCTCCTTGGCATGTTCTGCTAAAGCTATTTGCCAATAGCCAGCAGTGAGGTCAAACGTGCTGAGGTACTTGGAGGCACCCAAAGTATCCACCAGCTCATCTGTTCGAGGCAAGGGGTGTGCATCTGTCTTGGTGACAGCATTCAGAGCCCTGTAATCCACGCAGAACCTCAATTCAGAAGTGCCTGCCTTTGGAACCAAAACCACAGGGCTGGACCAAGGACTACTAGAGGGTTCAATCACCCCAAGGTCTAACATCTTGTTGACCTCGCTCTTAATATAAGACCGTACTTTGTCTGACATCCTGTATCCCCTACTTTTGGTAGGTACACTGTCTCCCTGTCTATGTTATGTTTGCACCAAGGTGTCAAACCAGGCAACTGTGAAAACAGGGGGGAAAACTGCCTAAGCAAACTTTTCACCTCAGCCTGCTGATCAGACGTCAGGTGAGGGGCCACTCGGACACCCTCAAAGGAGCTATCTGAAGGACCGCTTTGGAACAGGTCGGGTAGAGGTTCAGACTCTTCTTCCTCAACATCTGAAGCCAGTAGCAGTGCTGCGATTTCGACTCTTGGGACGAAAGCCTTCAGCCTATTCACATGAAACACTTTTGGAGCCTGTCCAGGCCTTCCAAGGTCCACTAAATAGTTAACCTCACCCAGGGGCTCCACCACTGTGTAAGGGCCTGACCATTTGTCCTGTAAAGCTTGAGGCCTTATGGGATTCATGATCAGGACTTGCTGACCAGGTGTAAAGTTGATGAGGGAAGCTTTCTGGTCGTACCAATGTTTCACCAGCGCTTGTCCTGCCTTCAATTTATCACTAGCCAAGCCCATCAGAAGTACCATCCGTTTTCTGAGCCCTAGCACATAATCAACTACGTTGGTAGTAACAGGGGGAGTGGGCATCTCCCATCCCTCTTTGACGATGGCTAAGGGTCCCCGTACGGGATGACCGAACAGAAGTTTGAAGGGGCTGAAGCCAACACCCTCCTGTGGTACCTCTCGGTAGGCAAACAGTAAGCATGGTAAAAGAAGATCCCATTTTCTTCTCTGAGGTTCCTCCAGAGCCCCAATCATGCTCTTTAACGTTTTGTTGAAACGTTCCACCAGACCATTGGTCTGGGGGTGGTATGCAGAAGAGAACTTGTAGGTGACCCCACATTCTTTCCACATAGCCTGCATATACTTCGACATAAAGTTGCTGCCGCGATCCGACACAACTTCTTTAGGGAAGCCAACCCTAGTAAATATGCCAAGTAAAGCTTTTGCAACTGACTTGGCAGTTACAGTTTTCAATGGGATGGCCTCAGGATATCTGGTTGCATGGTCGACCAGCACCAGGATAAACCTATTGCCTGAGGATGTTTGCGGGTCAAGGGGACCAACGATGTCGATCCCTACCCTTTCAAATGGTACCCCCACAACTGGGAGCGGTACCAACGGAGCTTGGATTGTCGCGCCAACCTTACCAGACAACTGGCAGGAGGCACAACTCCTGCAGTGACTTTCTACTTGCACCCCCATCTTGGGCCAGTAGAAGTGCATGGATAACCTTTGCTTGGTCCTCTTCATACCAAGGTGACCAGCAAGGGGAACTTCATGCGCCAACTGCAGGAGGAAGGGCCTAACAGCAAGGGGAACCACCAACCTCCTATGGTCTCCTTCTGTAGACTCTGTGGGCTCACTATACAGGAGTACACCTTCCCAATAAATCCTATGCGTCCCAGGAGGTTCACCCTCAAGCTGGGAGCAGGCCTGTCTCCTTAGGCCTTCCAGAGATGGGCACTCACGTTGGCCTTTACTGAATTCGTCCCTATCAGGACCTCCTTCAACTAACAAGTCTTTTAGTTCAGGATGATCGTTGGGGTCAAATACTTCAGGCATCGCCACCTCCTCGTCAGGCCCGGGCGATTGACCAACTTCCTCCACCGCAGTGGTAGGCGAGCTCGGGGGAATATTCTCTTTCCCTCGTCTTGACTTGTCGACTCCTTTCGCCTTGGGTTTCCCCTTCGGCTGGGGCGGCGTATTGGTCTTGGCCAATGCTGTCCGTGCTTGAGACCGTGTGTAGGGTCTTTCGGCAGTGTCTCCTACGAGCCCTAAAGCTCTGAGATCATTACCTAACAAGACCTTTCCCGGGATGTTTCTCTGAATGCTCACTGGAATCCTGACTGCTGTACCATTTAAAGTAAGATTTACAGGTATTACTGGGAACATACGGAGTGGGCCGTCAGCCAACTTAGTGGGCATCAGAGTAGCTCTGGAAACTTCCTCTGAGTCTACCAAGGTAGAATCCACTAAAGTGCGACTGCACCCACTATCCCTAAGAGCTGGAGTATCTACTCCATTGATCAGCACATTGTCTTTAAAGTAGTGCTTGGTATTATCCGGAATCCTAGCATAAGCCTCTGCGACTTTAGGCTCCCAGGAACCCAGGGAAACTAAAACTACCTCAGCCTCTATCCCGCTGGGAAATGAGTCTGAGGAGAAGGATGCTCCTGTAATCTCTTCTTCCTCGTAGGAGGAGAAGGCCAGATTAGCGGAGTGGACCCCCAAAGGTCTAACCTTACACCGGGGATCCCCCTTCACGTGGTCAGTTGCTCCACAAGCAAAACAAGATCCATTGGGTCTGTTTACATAGGGAGGCTTATTGTAACCAGAGTTCTGTTTCGGAGGCTGACCTCCACTACCCTGTGAGTTCTCTTGTGTCTTACCCTTATTTTTCTTTTTGTGGCCCTTATGAGAAGAAGATTTATCAGATGCTCCACCCTCCATATCTTTGGACTTTTTCCCTTCCTCCTGCTTACCAGGTTGAGTTTTGTCCTTATGGGACACTCGATGTGACACCCATAGGTCTGCTGCAATGGCCAGCTTCTTAGGATCTATCTCCTTCGAATCGGCCAAATGCTGCTTAAGCTCCGGGGAAGAAGATGCAAAAATGTGTTCCAGCATGACAAGATTTATCATGCCTTCGAAGGTAGAAACCTTCTAACCTTCGACCCAGCCAGTTAAGTTTTTCAAGGACTCAGTGACATAAGATACCCAAGTACCACCTTCCTTTTTCTTATACTCTCTGAAACGTTTCAAATATTGGGCCGGAGTCTTCCCAAACTTTAAAATGAGAGTTTGCTTTAACATTGCGAAATCAGCTCGCTCAGCCTTCGACATTTCCATAATGGCACTACAGCCAGAATGGGGCAGTCTGCTGAGTAACCAGGCAATCTTATCAGCATTGTCAACTTGTTGAACTTCGCATGCATACTCAAACGCATTCAGCCAGTCCATAATGTCATTCCTTTCCTCATACACACTTAGCAGATCTTTCGGAAACCGTGGATGAGAGGAGGCCCCAGACCCATGTCCAGGACCCTTGGACACATTTGCACACTGAAGCTTGGCCAGTTCCAACTGGTGATCCCTGTCTTTTTGTTTTTCTGCCTGTTCGATTTTTAGTTTGGCTATGCTGAATTCAAGCTCCTGCTGCCTAAACCGCAGCTCTTGCTTCTTGAATTCAAGCATAGCCTCCCCATCAGCACTGGCAGAGGAAACATTAGACATCTCGTCCTCCCTGTCCTCGTGGTCGCGATGGATCAGTGCAGCGGCAGAACCGTCGGTTCTACCAGTGAGAGCAGCCCCACCTCCTTCCACACTGTCCTCAGAAGTTATATGTCAAGCTGCGCTTCTTGCCACGCCACAATTCTTTGGATCATTTCCAATTTCGTGCCTTGAGAGGAAACACCTCTCTCCGCACACATCTTTTTCAATGTTTCTGATTTGGAAGCATTTAAAGCTAACAAGGTATTTGTTTCCATACTGTTAGATAGGACTATGGCCTTTTTAAAGTTATACTACAACAATTCACTACGTGTCCTGGTTGAAATAACCTGAAATGCCTTAGTTCGTGCGCAACACTGGATACCTTCAGTCGTATCCCACCGCTGTACACCAATTTGTTAAGACGGATTTCTGAACTCTGTCCTGGTGGCGCAGAAGTTCAGAAGACCAACCTAATTACTTGGAACAGGGTAACCTCTGGACGAGCCAGACCAATCAAGGTAGCGATCGTGGCGGTCAAGAATAGGTTTCAAGAGGGGTGAGGGTGACTGAAAGCCCGCAATGAGCACACAAAGCAAGATCACTTACAAACTACTCCAAACAGTTGTTATATTAAAAATATATAGACATTTATTTCAAGGCCTTTAAAACAATGACCGTAGCGAGAAAATCACAATATAACGATAGTAAACCAACACATACCATATCAACACAATATATATACAAATACAACCAGTCTCAAGCGTTATATGCACGAAATGTGTAGTCCACCTAAAAGGGAGGGAAAACAGGCAGTGCGCAATAATGCTTAGACCCAGTTCACCTTCAGAGGCACCTAACTAGATGCGAAGAGTGGAGCCTTGTGCTCAAAAGTACCTGCACGCGCTGGTGCCAACGGGCAAAAGGAGAAGCTCTTCGAGGGAAATCAGGCAGTTAAGTTTAGTGCACAAAAGAAGAAGAACAAGTTCCGCGACTCAAGTGCAGCCTCCACAGTGGGCAGAAGCAGAGCGCGAGTACGGAAAAGGGTGCTGTTTGACACAGCGGGGAAAAGCAATGGGCTCCTGCAGGAGGGCGACCAGATCCTAGCTATGCTACTCACCGGTCCCCGATGCAAGCAGACCCAGGCTTCTCCACGTCCGTTTCAGTAGCTGGCAGGTTCAGAAGAGCAGGGAACGCCTCGTCGTCGTGTTGAGTAAAAAGACGTCCCAATCGAGGAAACCCGCACAGTTTGTTACCACAGCAGGACAACGGAGCGGCCGTGTGTATCTGAGCCAAATGTACACTACTCACTTCAGACCTGGGAACGCCAAGTGTACGAAGCGTGTGAGAGTGACAAGGACTCGAAATACTACACAACCTGGCGGCGGTTACAGAGCAAGACTCCCGTGTAAGCTGGCCAGTCAGCTGGATGGCCCAGAGACGCTTCCGAAGGCTTACTGGCAGGAGATGGCGAAGATGCCGAGAATAGCTGTTCCCGCTATTCCAAGGGTCGAAGTACCAGTACAGGCCTTCTGGTTCGATCAAAGGTGAAAAGGGTTTCACAAGGCGACAGCAGTGCAGAGAAGTCCTTCAGCGGGTCACCAGCGATTCCTCGGTCCAGCCTCTTGGTTGCAGGATACTTGGCTCCTGTATTCCTTCGTTCGTGAGAACTCAGGAGATCGACCTGGTAGTGGTGTTTTCAGCCCCCTCTTATCCACGGTTCCCTTCGCGCCAAAACGGAGGGGACCCAATGGGAGATCCGCTCATCAACACTCACACCATTCGTGGACCAATCACGGACCACGGTGGTCCCAGGCATTCACACCACCCTAGACTCTCTGGCACCCAGGATGTGTATTGGGACCAGACATCCCAGCCCACATCCTGGAGGCACACAAAAGACATGTAGAAGCCCGCGAAAGCATCCGTGTTTCGCGGGAAAGTACATGCCCAAATAAGGAAGGCCCCGGGTCGGCTCGACCTGGGGAAGGTGAAGGGAGCAAGACAGTCAGCGGACAGGACAAAGGAGCCTCGTGGTCTGGCCATTTTGGGAGCCAGGCCACCATTTTGGGTAAGCGCGAGAAACGCGCTTAGAACGCCAAAAGGAGCTCAAAACACAAGAAACGATCGCTGCCACTATTCCCGTCCATGAATCACTTGCACCGATCAGATACAATCCTAAACGAGTATCTAGGGCCTGTAGAAGGCTAGAGACCCAAGAGAGCTGTAACTTAGCTTACAGTGCCCTCTTGTGTCATGTTGCACGAAAGCCGCAACATGATAAAAGAAACTACGGGAAACAGCGTTCCCCGGTACTGACTGTCTTAAGGGCATGTCAGTTTCCCCGTAAGAAAGGAGCGAAAGCCCAGAGGAGTGCGGCAGAAGGCTGCACTTCTCTGGCAAAGTCAAGAACAAGGTGAATAACAACAGCAAAAAGTTTAGGGGTTGCCACATGGAAGGAAAATTACCTACAATTACGAAATCTTTCCTAACAGTCTCAGGTTGGAATCGGAAGGAGTTGGATAGCACATCTCATGTTATAGGAAGGCTCTCAGGTTTGGAAAGGGAAGGAGTTGGATATCACATTTAATGTTAGAGGTAGGATCTCAGGTTTGGTATTAGAGGCATTGCGATATCACATCTCATGCTATTAGAAGGCTCTCAGGATTGGAATGGGAACGAGTTGGATATCACATCTCATGCTACAGGGAAGGTCTCAGGTTTGGAAGGGGAAGGATTTGGATATGACATCTCATGTTATAGGAAGGATCTCAGGTTTGGTATTAGAAGCATTGAGATATCACATCTCATGTTATAGGAAGGATCTCAGATTTGGTATTAGAAGCATTGAGACGTCACATCTCATGCTATAGGAAGGGTCTCAGGATTGGAATGGGAAGGAGTTGGATATCACATCTCATGCTATAGGAAGGGTCTCAGGTTTGGTATTAGAGGCATTGAGATATCACATCTCATGCTATCGGAAGGGTCTCAGGATTGGAATGGGAAGGAGTTGGATATCACATCTCATGCTATAGGAACGTTCTCAGGTTTGGAACGGGAAGGAGTTGGATATCACATCTCATATTATAGGAAGGGTCTCAGGTTTGGTATAAGAATTGAGATATCACATCTCTGCTATCGAAAGTGTCTCAGGATTGGGATGGGAAGGAGTTGGATATCACATCTCATGCTATAGGAAGGGTCTTAGGTTTGGAACGGGAAGGAGTTGGATATCCCATCTCATGTTATAGGACGGGTCTCAGGTTTGGTATTAGAAGCATTGAGATATCACATCTCATGCTATTGGAAGGGTCTCATGTTTGGAATGGGAAGGAGTTGAATATCACATATGCTATAGGAAGGGTCTCAGGTTTGGAATGGGAAGGAGTTGGATATCACATCTCATGTTATAGGAAGGGTCTCAGGTTTGGTATAATAATTGAGATATCGCGTCTCTGCTATCGGAAGTGTCTCAGGATTGAAATGGGAAGGAGTTGGATATCCCATCTCATGTTATAGGACGGGTCTCAGGTTTGGTATTAGAATCATTGAGATATCACATCTCATGCTGTAGGAAGGGTCTAAGGATTGGAATGGGAAGGACTTGGATATCACATCTCATGCTATAGGTAGGCTCTCAGGTTTGGAAAGGGAAGGAGTTGGATATCACATTTCATGTTAGAGGAAGGATCTCAGGTTTGGTATTAGAGGCATTGAGATATCACATCTCATGCTATAGGAAGGATCTCAGGATTGGAATGGGAAGGATTTGGATATCACATCTCATGCTATAGGAAGGGTCTCAGGTTTGGTATAAGCATTGAGATATCCCATCTCATGCTATAGGAAGGGTCTCAGGATTGGAATGGGAAGGACTTGGATATCACATCTCATGCTATAGGGAGGGTCTCAAGTTTGATATTAGAAGCATTGAGATAACAAATCTCATGATATGGGAAGGGTCTCTGGATTGGAATGGGGAGGAGTTGGATATCACATCTCATGATAAAGGAAGGGTCTAAGGATTGGAAGGGGAAGGATTTGGATATCACAACTCGTTATAGGACGGGTCTCAGGTTTGGTATTAGAAGCATTGAGATATCACATCACATGCTGTAGGAAGGGCCTCAGGTTTGGAATGGGAAGGAATTGGATATCACATCTCATGTCATAGGAAGGATCTCAGTTTTGGTATTAGAAGCATTGAGATATCACATCTCATGCTATAGGAAGGGTCTCATGTTTGGAATGGGAAGGAGTTGGATATCACATATGCTATAGGAAGGGTCTCAAGTTTGGAACGGGAAGGAGTTGGATATCACATCTCATGTTATAGGAAGGGTCTCAGGTTTGGTATAAGCATTGAGATATCACATCTCTGCTATCGGAAGTGTCTCAGGATTGAAATGGGAAGGAGTTGGATATCCCATCTCATGTTATAGGACGGGTCTCAGGTTTGGTATTAGAATCATTGAGATATCACATCTCATGCTGTAGGAAGGGTCTAAGGATTGGAATGGGAAGGACTTGGATATCACATCTAATGCTATAGGTAGGCTCTCAGGTTTGGAAAGGGAAGGAGTTGGATATCACATTTCATGTTAGAGGAAGGATCTCAGGTTTGGTATTAGAGGCATTGAGATATCATATCTCATGCTATAGGAAGGATCTCAGGATTGGAATGGGAAGGATTTGGATATCACATCTCATGCTATAGGAAGGGTCTCAGGTTTGGTATAAGCATTGAGATATCCCATCTCATGCTATAGGAAGGGTCTCAGGATTGGAATGGGAAGGAGTTGGATATCACATCTCATGCTATAGGAAGGGTCTCAGGTTTGGTATAAGCATTGAGATATCCCATCTCATGCTATAGGAAGGGTCTCAGGATTGGAATGGGAAGGAGTTGGATATCACATTTCATGCTATAGGAAGGGTCTCAGGATTGGAATGGGAAGGAGTTGGATATCACATCTCATGTTACAGGAAGGGTCTCAGGTTTGGTATTAGAAGCATTGAGATATCACATCTCATGCTATAGGAAGGGTCTCAGGATTGGAATGGGAAGGACTTGGATATCACATCTCATGCTATAGGAAGGGTCTCAGGTTTGGTATAAGCATTGAGATATCCCATCTCATGCTATAGGAAGGGTCTCAGGATTGGAATGGGAAGGACTTGGATATCACATCTCATGCTATAGGGAGCGTCTCAAGTTTGATATTAGAAGCATTGAGATAACAAATCTCATGATATAGGAAGGGTCTCAGGATTGGAATGGGAATGAGTTGGATATCACATCTCATGATAAAGGAAGGGTCTAAGGATTGGAAGGGGAAGGATTTGGATATCACAACTCGTTATAGGACGGGTCTCAGGTTTGGTATTAGAAGCATTGAGATATCACATCACATGCTGTAGGAAGGGCCTCAGGTTTGGAATGGGAAGGAATTGGATATCACATCTCATGTCATAGGAAGGATCTCAGGTTTGGTATTAGAAGCATTGAGATATCACATCTCATGATATAGGAAGGGTCTCATGTTTGGAATGGGAAGGAGTTGGATATCACATATGCTATAGGAAGGGTCTCAGGTTTGGAACGGGAAGGAGTTGGATATCACATCTCATGTTATAGGAAGGGTCTCAGGTTTGGTATAAGCATTGAGATATCACATCTCTGCTATCGGAAGTGTCTCAGGATTGAAATGGGAAGGAGTTGGATATCCCATCTCATGTTATAGGACGGTTCTCAGGTTTGGTATTGGAATCATTGAGATATCACATCTCATGCTGTAGGAAGGGTCTAAGGATTGGAATGGGAAGGACTTGGATATCACATCTCATGCTATAGGTAGGCTCTCAGGTTTGGAAAGGGAAGGAGTTGGATATCACATTTCATGTTAGAGGAAGGATCTCAGGTTTGGTATTAGAGGGTTTGAGATATCACATCTCATGCTATAGGAAGGATCTCAGGATTGGAATGGGAAGGATTTGGATATCACATCTCATGCTATAGGAAGGGTCTCAGGTTTGGTATAAGCATTGAGATATCCCATCTCATGCTATAGGAAGGGTCTCAGGATTGGAATGGGAAGGAGTTGGATATCACATCTCATGTTATAGGAAGGTTCGCAGGTTTGGTATTAGAAGCATTGAGACATCACATCTCATGGTATAGGAAGGGTCTCAGGATTGGAATGGGAAGGAGTTGGATATCACATATGCTATAGGAAGGGTCTCAGGTTTTGGTATAAGCATTGAGTTATCACATCTCATGCTATAGTAAGGGTCTCAGGATTGGAATGGGAAGGAGTTGTATATCACATCTCATGTTATAGGAAGGGTCTCAGGTTTGGTATTAGACGCATTGAGATATCACATCTCATGCTATAGGAAGGGTCTCAGGATTGGAATGGGAAGGACTTGGATATCACATCTCATGCTATAGGGAGGGTCTCAAGTTTGATATTAGAAGCATTGAGATAACAAATCTCATGATATGGGAAGGGTCTCAGGATTGGAATGGGAAGGAGTTGGATATCACATCTCATGATAAAGGAAGGGTCTAAGGATTGGAAGGGGAAGGATTTGGATATCACAACTTGTTATAGGACGGGTCTCAGGTTTGGTATTAGAAGCATTGAGATATCAAGTCTCATGGTATAGGAAGGGTCTCAGAAATGGAATGGGAAGGAGTTGGATATCACATCTCAAGCTATAGGAAGGGTCTCAGCATTGGAATGGGAAGGAGTTTGATATAACATCTCATGCCATAGTATGGGTCTCAGGTTTGGTAGAAGCATTGGGATATCACATCTCATGCTATCGGAAGGGTATCAGGATTGGATTTGGAAGTAGTTGGATATCACATCTCATGCTATCGGAAGGATCTCAGGTTTGGTATTAGAAGCATTGAGATATCACATCTCATGCTATCGGAAGGGTCTCAGGATTGGAATGGGAAGGAGTTGGATATCACATCTCATGCTAAAGTGAGGGTCTCAGGTTTGGAAGGGAAAGGAGTTGGATATCACATATGCTATAGGAAGGGTCTCAGAATTGGAATGGGAAGGAGTTGGATATCACATCTCAAGCTATAGGAAGGGTCTCAGGATTGGAATGGGAAGGAGTTTGATATCAGATCTCATGCCATAGTATGGGTCTCAGGTTTGGTAGAAGCATTGAGATATCACATCTCATGCTATCGGAAGTGTCTCAGGATTGAAATTGGAAGGAGTTGGATATCCCATCTCATGTTATAGGACGGGTCTCAGGTTTGGTATTAGAATCATTGAGATATCACATCTCATGCTGTAGGAAGGGTCTAAGGATTGGAATGGGAAGGACTTGGATATCACATCTCATGCTATAGGTAGGCTCTCAGGTTTGGAAAAGGAAGGAGTTGGATATCACATTTCATCTTAGAGGAAGGATCTCAGGTTTGGTATTAGAGGCATTGAGATATCACATCTCATGCTATAGGAAGGGTCTCAGGATTGGAATGGGAAGGAGTTGGATATCACATCTCATGCTATAGGGAGGGTCTCAAGTTTGATAATAGAAGCATTGAGATAACAAATCTCATGATATGGGAAGGGTCTCAGGATTGGAATCGGAAGGAGTTGGATATCAAATATGCTATAGGAAGGGTCTCAGGTTTTGGTACAGGCATTGAGATATCAAATCTCACGCTATAGGAAGGGTCTCAGGATTGGAATGGGAAGGAGTTGTATATCACATCTCATGTTATAGGAAGGGTCTCAGGTTTGGTATTAGAAGCATTGAGATATCACATCTCATGCTATAGGAAGGGTCTCAGGATTGGAATGGGAAGGACTTGGATATCACATCTCATGCTATAGGGAGGGTCTCAAGTTTGATATTAGAAGCATTGAGATAACAAATCTCATGATATGGGAAGGGTCTCAGGATTGGAATGGGAAGGAGTTGGATATCACATCTCATGATAAAGGAAGGGTCTAAGGATTGGAAGGGGAAGGATTTGGATATCACAACTCGTTATAGGACGGGTCTCAGGTTTGGTATTAGAAGCATTGAGATATCACATCACATGCTGTAGGAAGGGCCTCAGGTTTGGAATGGGAAGGAATTGGATATCACAGCTCATGTCATAGGAAGGATCTCAGGTTTGGTATTAGAAGCATTGAGATATCACATCTCATGCTATAGGAAGGGTCTCATGTTTGGAATGGGAAGGAGTTGGATATCACATATGCTATAGGAAGGGTCTCAGGTTTTGGTATAAGCATTGAGATATCACATTTCATGCTATAGGAAGGGTCTCAGGATTGGAATGGGGAGGAGTTGTATATCACATCTCATGTTATAGGAAGGGTCTCAGGTTTGGTATGAGAAGCATTGAGATATCAAGTCTCATGGTATAGGAAGGGTCTCAGAATTGGAATGGGAAGGAGTTGGATATCACATCTCAAGCTATAGGAAGGGTCTCAGGATTGGAATGGGAAGGAGTTTGATGTCACATCTTATGCCATAGTATGGGTCTCAGGTTTGGTAGAAGCATTGGGATATCACATCTCATGCTATCGGAAGGGTATCAGGATTGGATTTGGAAGTAGTTGGATATCACATCTCATGCTATCGGAAGGATCTCAGGTTTGGTATTAGAAGCATTGAGATATCACATCTCATGCTATCGGAAGGGTCTCAGGATTGGAATGGGAAGGAGTTGGATATCACATCTCATGCTAAAGGGAGGGTCTCAGGTTTGGAAGGGGAAGGAGTTGGATATCACATATGCTATAGGAAGGGTCTCAGGTTTGGAACGGGAAGGAGTTGGATATCACATCTCATGTTATAGGAAGGATCTCAGGTTTGGTATTAGAATCATTGAGATATCACATCTCATGCTGTAGGAAGGGTCTAAGGATTGGAATGGGAAGGACATGGATATCACATCTCATGCTATAGGTAGGCTCTCGGGTTTGGAAAGGGAAGGAGTTGGATATCACATTTCATCTTAGAGGAAGGATCTCAGGTTTGGTATTAGAGGCATTGAGATATCACATCTCATGCTATAGGAAGGATCTCAGGATTGGAATGGGAAGGATTTGGATATCACATCTCATGGTATAGGAAGGGTCTCAGGTTTTTTATAAGCATTGAGATATCCCATCTCATGCTATAGGAAGGGTCTCAGGATTGGAAGGGGAAGGAGTTGGATATCACATATGCTATACGAAGGGTCTCAGGTTTTGGTATAAGCATTGAGATATCACATTTCATGCTATAGGAAGGGTCTCAGGATTGGAATGGGGAGGAGTTGTATATCACATCTCATGTTATAGGAAGGGTCTCAGGTTTGGTATTAAAAGCATTGAGATATCACATCTCATGCTATAGGAAGGGTCTCATCATTGGAATGGGAAGGACTTGGATATCACATCTCATGCTATAGGGAGGGTCTCAAGTTTGATAATAGAAGCATTGAGATAACAAATCTCATGATATGGGAAGGGTCTTAGGTTGGAATCGGAAGGAGTTGGATATCACATCTCATTTTATAGGAAGGGTCTCCGGATTGGAATGAGAAGGACTTGGATATCACATTTCATGCTATAGGAAGGCTCTCATGTTTGGAAAGGGAAGGAGTTGGATATCACATTTCATGTTAGAGGTGGGATCTCAGGTTTGGTATTAGAGGCATTGAGATATCACATCTCATGCTATCGGAAGGATCTCAGGTTTGGTATTCGAGGCATTGAGATATCACATCTCATGCTATTGGAAGGGTCTCAGGATTGGAATGGGAAGGAGTTGGATATCACATCTCATTCTATAGGAAGGGTCTCAGGTTTGGAACGGGAAGGAGTTGGATATCACATCTCATGTTCTAGGAAGGGTCTCAGGTTTGGTATAAGAATTGAGATATCACATCTCTGCTATCGAAAGTGTCTCAGGATTGGGATGGGAAGGAGTTGGATATCACAGCTCATGCTATAGGAAGGGTCTCAGGTTTGGAACAGGAAGGAGTTGGATATCCCATCTCATGTTATAGGACTGGTCTCAGGTTTGGTATTAGAATCATTGATATATCACATCACATGCTGTAGGAAGGGTCTCAGGATTGGAATGGGAAGGATTTGGATATCACATCTCATGCTATAGGAAGGGTCTCAGGTTTGGTATAAGCATTGAGATATCACATCTCATGCTATACGAAGGGTCTCAGGATTGGAATGGGAAGGAGTTCCCATATAACATCTCATGTTAAAGGAAGGATCTCAGATTTGGTATTAGAAGCATTGAGACATCACATTTCATGCTATAGGAAGGGTCTGAGGATTGGAATGGAAAGGAGTTGGATTACACATCTCATGCTATAGGAATGGTCTCAGGTTGGAATCGGAAGGAGTTGGATATCACATCTCATGTTATAGGAAGGTTCTCAGGTTTGGAAAGGGAAGGAGTTGGATATCACATTTAATGTTAGAGGTAGGATCTCAGGTTTGGTATTAGAGGCATTGCGATATCACATCTCATGCTATTAGAAGGCTCTCAGGATTGGAATGGGAACGAGTTGGATATCACATCTCATGTTATAGGAAGGGTCTCAGGTTTGGTATAAGCATTGAGATATCACATCTCTGCTATCGGAAGTGTCTCAGGATTGAAATGGGAAGTAGTTGGATATCCCATATCATGGTCTCAGGTTTGGAAGGGGAAAGATTTGGATATCACATCTCATGTTATAGGAAGGATCTCAGGATTGGTATTAGAAGCATTGAGATGTCACATCTCATGTTATAGGAAGGATCTCAGATTTGGTATTAGAAGCATTGAGACGTCACATCTCATGCTATAGAAAGGGTCTCAGGATTGGAATGGGAAGGAGTTGGATATCACATCTCATGCTATAGGAAGGGTCTCAGGTTGGAATCGGAAGGAGTTGGATATCACATCTCATGTTATAGGAAGGCTCTCAGGTCTGGAAGGGGAAGGATTTGGATATCACATCTCATGTTATAGGAAGGATCTCGGGTTTGGTATTAGAAGCATTGAGATATCACATCTTATGCTATCGGAAGGATCTCAGGTTTGGTATTAGAGGCATTGAGATATCACATCTCATGCTATCGGAAGGGTCTCAGGATTGGAATGGGAAGGAGTTGGATATCACATCTCATACTATAGGAACGTTCTCAGGTTTGGAACGGGAAGGAGTTGGATATCACATCTCATATTATAGGAAGGGTCTCAGGTTCGGTATAAGAATTGAGATATCACATCTCTGCTATCGAAAGTGTCTCAGGATTGGGATGGGAAGGAGTTGGATATCACATCTCATGCTATAGGAAGGGTCTTAGGTTTGGAACGGGAAGGAGTTGGATATCCCATCTCATGTTATAGGACGGGTCTCAGGTTTGGAATTAGAAGCATTGGGATATCACATCTCATGCTATCGGAAGGTTTTTGGCATTGGATTCGGAAGGAGTTGGATATCCCATCGCATGCTATAGGAAGGGTCTCAGGTTGGAATCGGAAGGAGTTGGATATCACATCTCATGTTATAGGAAGGGTCTCCGGATTGGAATGAGAAGGACTTGGATATCACATCTCATGCTATAGGAAGGCTCTCAGGTTTTGAAAGGGAAGGAGTTGGATATCACATTTCATGTTAGAGGTAGGATCTCAGGTTTGGCATTAGAGGCATTGAGATATCACATCTCATGCTATCGGAAGGATCTCAGGTTTGGTATTCGAGGCATTGAGATATCACATCTCATGCTATCGGAAGGGTCTCAGGATTGGAATGGGAAGGAGTTGGATATCACATCTCATGCTATAGGAAGGTTCTCAGGTTTGGAACGGGAAGGAGTTGGATATCACATCTCATGTTATAGGAAGGGTCTCAGGTTTGGTATAAGAATTGAGATATCACATCTCTGCTATCGAAAGTGTCTCAGGATTGGGATGGGAAGGAGTTGGATATCACAGCTCATGCTATCGGAAGGGTCTCAGGTTTGGAACGGGAAGGAGTTGGATATCCCATCTCATGGTATAGGACTGGTCTCAGGTTTGGTATTAGAAGCATTGAGATATCACATCACATGCTGTAGGAAGGGTCTCAGGATTTTAATGGGAAGGATTTGGATATCACATCTCATGCTATAGGAATGGTCTCAGGTTTTGTATAAGCAATGAGATGTCACATCTCATGCTATACGAAGGGTCTCAGGATTGGAATGGGAAGGAGTTCCCATATAACATCTCATGTTAAAGGAAGGATCTCAGATTTGGTATTAGAAGCATTGAGACATCACATCACATGCTGTAGGAAGGGCCTCAGGTTTGGAATGGGAAGGAATTGGATATCACATCTCATGTCATAGGAAGGATCTCAGTTTTGGTATTAGAAGCATTGAGATATCACATCTCATGCTATAGGAAGGGTCTCATGTTTGGAATGGGAAGGAGTTGGATATCACATATGCTATAGGAAGGGTCTCAAGTTTGGAACGGGAAGGAGTTGGATATCACATCTCATGTTATAGGAAGGGTCTCAGGTTTGGTATAAGCATTGAGATATCACATCTCTGCTATCGGAAGTGTCTCAGGATTGAAATGGGAAGGAGTTGGATATCCCATCTCATGTTATAGGACGGGTCTCAGGTTTGGTATTAGAACCATTGAGATATCACATCTCATGCTGTAGGAAGGGTCTAAGGATTGGAATGGGAAGGACTTGGATATCACATCTCATGCTATAGGTAGGCTCTCAGGTTTGGAAAGGGAAGGAGTTGGATATCACATTTCATGTTAGAGGAAGGATCTCAGGTTTGGTATTAGAGGCATTGAGATATCATATCTCATCCTATAGGAAGGATCTCAGGATTGGAATGGGAAGGATTTCGATATCACATCTCATGCTATAGGAAGGGTCTCAGGATTAGAATGGGAAGGAGTTGGATATCACATCTCATGTTATAGGAAGGATCTCAGATTTGGTATTAGAAGCATTGAGACATCACATTTCATGCTATAGGAAGGGTCTCAGGATTGGAATGGGAAGGAGTTGGATATCACATCTCATGTTACAGGAAGGGTCTCAGGTTTGGTATTAGAAGCATTGAGATATCGCATCTCATGCTATAGGAAGGGTCTCAGGATTGGAATGGGAAGGACTTGGATATCACATCTCATGCTGTAGGGAGCGTCTCAAGTTTGATATTAGAAGCATTGAGATAACAAATCTCATGATATAGGAAGGGTCTCAGGATTGGAATGGGAAGGAGTTGGATATCACATCTCATGATAAAGGAAGGGTCTAAGGATTGGAAGGGGAAGGATTTGGATATCACAACTCGTTATAGGAAGGATCTCAGGTTTGGTATTAGAAGCATTGAGATATCACATCTCATGATATAGGAAGGGTCTCATGTTTGGAATGGGAAGGAGATGGATATCACATATGCTATAGGAAGGGTCTCAGGTTTGGAACGGGAAGGAGTTGGATATCACATCTCATGTTATAGGAAGGGTCTCAGGTTTGGTATAAGCATTGAGATATCACATCTCTGCTATCGGAAGTGTCTCAGGATTGAAATGGGAAGGAGTTGGATATCCCATCTCATGTTATAGGACGGTTCTCAGGTTTGGTATTAGAATCATTGAGATATCACATCTCATGCTGTAGGAAGGGTCTAAGGATTGGAATGGGAAGGACTTGGATATCACATCTCATGCTATAGGTAGGCTCTCAGGTTTGGAAAGGGAAGGAGTTGGATATCACATTTCATGTTAGAGGAAGGATCTCAGGTTTGGTATTAGAGGCATTGAGATATCACATCTCATGCTATAGGAAGGATCTCAGGATTGGAATGGGAAGGATTTGGATATCACATCTCATGCTATAGGAAGGGTCTCAGGTTTGGTATAAGCATTGAGATATCCCATCTCATGCTATAGGAAGGGTCTCAGGATTGGAATGGGAAGGAGTTGGATATCACATCTCATGTTATAGGAAGGATCTCAGGTTTGGTATTAGAAGCATTGAGACATCACATCTCATGCTATAGGAAGGGTCTCAGGATTGGAATGGGAAGGAGTTGGATATCACATATGTTATAGGAAGGGTCTCAGGTTTTGGTATAAGCATTGAGTTATCACATCTCATGCTATAGGAAGGGTCTCAGGATTGGAATGGGAAGGAGTTGTATATCACATCTCATGTTATAGGAAGGGTCTCAGGTTTGGTATTAGACGCATTGAGATATCACATCTCATGCTATAGGAAGGGTCTCAGGATTGGAATGGGAAGGACTTGGATATCACATCTCATGCTATAGGGAGGGTCTCAAGTTTGATATTAGAAGCATTGAGATAACAAATCTCATGATATGGGAAGGGTCTCAGGATTGGAATGGGAAGGAGTTGGATATCACATCTCATGATAAAGGAAGGGTCTAAGGATTGGAAGGGGAAGGATTTGGATATCACAACTTGTTATAGGACGGGTCTCAGGTTTGGTATTAGAAGCATTGAGATATCAAGTCTCATGGTATAGGAAGGGTCTCAGAAATGGAATGGGAAGGAGTTGGATATCACATCTCAAGCTATAGGAAGGGTCTCAGCATTGGAATGGGAAGGAGTTTGATATAACATCTCATGCCATATTATGGGTCTCAGGTTTGGTAGAAGCATTGGGATATCACATCTCATGCTATACGAAGGGTCTCAGGATTGGAATGGGAAGGAGTTGGATATCACATCTCATGCTAAAGTGAGGGTCTCAGGTTTGGAAGGGGAAGGAGTTGGATATCACATATGCTATAGGAAGGGTCTCAGAATTGGAATGGGAAGGAGTTGGATATCACATCTCAAGCTATAGGAAGGGTCTCAGGATTGGAATGAGAAGGAGTTTGATATCACATCTCATGCCATAGTATGGGTCTCAGGTTTGGTAGAAGCATTGAGATATCACATCTCATGCTATCGGAAGTGTCTCAGGATTGAAATTGGAAGGAGTTGGATATCCCATCTCATGTTATAGGACGGGTCTCAGGTCTGGTATTAGAATCATTGAGATATCACATCTCATGCTGTAGGAAGGGTCTAAGGATTGGAATGGGAAGGACTTGGATATCACATCTCATGCTATAGGTAGGCTCTCAGGTTTGGAAAGGGAAGGAGTTGGATATCACATTTCATCTTAGAGGAAGGATCTCAGGTTTGGTATTAGAGGCATTGAGATATCACATCTCATGCTATAGGAAGGGTCTCAGGATTGGAATGGGAAGGAGTTGGATATCACATCTCATGTTATAGGAAGGATCTCAGATTTGGTATTAGAAGCATTGAGACATCACATCTCATGCTATAGGAAGGGTCTCAGGATTGGAAGGGGAAGGAGTTGGATATCACATATGCTATAGGAAGGGTCTCAGGTTTGGTATAAGCATTGAGATATCACATTTCATGCTATAGGAAGGGTCTCGGGATTGGAATGGGAAGGATTTGTATATCACATCTCATGTTATAGGAAGGGTCTCAGGTTTGGTATTAAAAGCATTGAGATATCACATCTCATGCTATAGGAACTGTCTCAGGATTGGAATGGGAAGGACTTGGATATCACATCTCATGCTATAGGGAGGGTCTCAAGTTTGATAATAGAAGCATTGAGATAACAAATCTCATGATATGGGAAGGGTCTCAGGATTGGAATCGGAAGGAGTTGGATATCAAATATGCTATAGGAAGGGTCTCAGGTTTTGGTACAAGCATTGAGATATCAAATCTCATGCTATAGGACGGGTCTCAGGATTGTAATGGGAAGGAATTGTATATCACATCTCATGTTATAGGAAGGGTCTCAGGTTTGGTATTAGAAGCATTGAGATATCACATCTCATGCTATAGGAAGGGTCTCAGGATTGGAATGGGAAGGACTTGGATATCACATCTCATGCTATAGGGAGGGTCTCAAGTTTGATATTAGAAGCATTGAGATAACAAATCTCATGATATGGGAAGGGTCTCAGGATTGGAATGGGAAGGAGTTGGATATCACATCTCATGATAAAGGAAGGGTCTAAGGATTGGAAGGGGAAGGATTTGGATATCACAACTCGTTATAGGACGGGTCTCAGGTTTGGTATTAGAAGCATTGAGATATCACATCACATGCTGTAGGAAGGGCCTCAGGTTTGGAATGGGAAGGAATTGGATATCACATCTCATGTCATAGGAAGGATCTCAGGTTTGGTATTAGAAGCATTGAGATATCACATCTCATGCTATAGGAAGGGTCTCATGTTTGGAATGGGAAGGAGTTGGATATCACATATGCTATAGGAAGGGTCTCAGGTTTTGGTATAAGCATTGAGATATCACATTTCATGCTATAGGAAGGGTCTCAGGATTGGAATGGGGAGGAGTTGTATATCACATCTCATGTTATAGGAAGGGTCTCAGGTTTGGTATGAGAAGCATTGAGATATCAAGTCTCATGGTATAGGAAGGGTCTCAGAATTGGAATGGGAAGGAGTTGGATATCACATCTCAAGCTATAGGAAGGGACTCAGGATTGAAATGGGAAGGAGTTTGATTTCACATCTCATGCCATAGTATGGGTCTCAGGTTTGGTAAAAGCTTTGGGATATCACATCTCATGCTATCGGAAGGGTATCAGGATTGGATTTGGAAGTAGTTGGATATCACATCTCATGCTATCGGAAGGATCTCAGGTTTGGTATTAGAAGCATTGAGATATCACATCTCATGCTATCGGAAGGGTCTCAGGATTGGAATGGGAAGGAGTTGGATATCACATCTCATGCTAAAGGGAGGGTCTCAGGTTTGGAAGGGGAAGGAGTTGGATATCACATATGCTATAGGAAGGGTCTCAGGTTTGGAACGGGAAGGAGTTGGATATCACATCTCATGTTATAGGAAGGATCTCAGGTTTGGTATTAGAATCATTGAGATATCACATCTCATGCTGTAGGAAGGGTCTAAGGATTGGAATGGGAAGGACATGGATATCACATCTCATGCTATAGGTAGGCTCTCAGGTTTGGAAAGGGAAGGAGTTGGATATCACATTTCATCTTAGAGGAAGGATCTCAGGTTTGGTATTAGAGGCATTGAGATATCACATCTCATGCTATAGGAAGGATCTCAGGATTGGAATGGGAAGGATTTGGATATCACATTTCATGGTATAGGAAGGGTCTCAGGTTTGGTATAAGCATTGAGATATCCCATCTCATGCTATAGGAAGGGTCTCAGGATTGGAAGGGGAAGGAGTTGGATATCACATATGCTATAGGAAGGGTCTCAGGTTTTGGTATAAGCATTGAGATATCACATTTCATGCTATAGGAAGGGTCTCAGGATTGGAATGGGAAGGAGTTGGATATCACATCTCATGGTCTCAGGTTTGGAAGGGGAAGGATTTGGATATCACATCTCATGTTATAGGAAGCATCTCAGGATTGGTATTAGAAGCATTGAGATATCACATCTCATGTTATAGGAAGGATCTCAGATTTGGTATTAGAAGCATTGAGACGTCACATCTCATGCTATAGAAAGGGTCTCAGGATTGGAATGGGAAGGAGTTGGATATCACATCTCATGCTATAGGAAGGGTCTCAGGTTGGAATCGGAAGGAGTTGGATATCACATCTCATGTTATAGGAAGGCTCTCAGGTCTGGAAGGGGAAGGAGTTGGATATCCCATTTCATGTTAGAGGTGGGAACTCAGGTTTGGTATTAGAGGCATTGAGATATCACATCTCATGCTATCGGAAGGATCTCAGGTTTGGTATTCGAGGCATTGAGATATCACATCTCATGCTATCGGAAGGGTCTCAGGATTGGAATGGGAAGGAGTTGGATATCACATCTCATGCTATAGGAAGGGTCTCAGGTTTGGAACGGGAAGGAGTTGGATATCACATCTCATGTTATAGGAAGGGTCTCAGGTTTGGTATAAGAATTGAGATATCACATCTCTGCTATCGAAAGTGTCTCAGGATTGGGATGGGAAGGAGTTGGATATCACAGCTCATGCTATAGGAAGGGTCTCAGGTTTGGAACAGGAAGGAGTTGGATATCCCATCTCATGTTATAGGACTGGTCTCAGGTTTGGTATTAGAAGCATTGATATATCACATCACATGCTGTAGGAAGGGTCTCAGGATTGGAATGGGAAGGATTTGGATATCACATCTCATGCTATAGGAAGGGTCTCAGGTTTGGTATAAGCATTGAGATATCACATCTCATGCTATACGAAGGGTCTCAGGATTGGAATGGGAAGGAGTTCCCATATAACATCTCATGTTAAAGGAAGGATCTCAGATTTGGTATTAGAAGCATTGAGACATCACATCTCATGCTATAGGAAGGGTCTCAGGATTGGAATGGAAAGGAGTTGGATATCACATCTCATGCTATAGGAATGGTCTCAGGTTGGAATCGGAAGGAGTTGGATATCACATCTCATGTTATAGGAAGGTTCTCAGGTTTGGAAAGGGAAGGAGTTGGATATCACATTTAATGTTAGAGGTAGGATCTCAGGTTTGGTATTAGAGGCATTGCGATATCACATCTCATGCTATTAGAAGGCTCTCAGGATTGGAATGGGAAAGAGTTGGATATCACATCTCATGTTATAGGAAGGGTCTCAGGTTTGGTATAAGCATTGAGATATCACATCTCTGCTATCGGAAGTGTCTCAGGATTGAAATGGGAAGTAGTTGGATATCCCATCTCATGGTCTCAGGTTTGGAAGGGGAAGGATTTGGATATCACATCTCATGTTATAGGAAGGATCTCAGGATTGGTATTAGAAGCATTGAGATATCACATCTCATGTTATAGGAAGGATCTCAGATTTGGTATTAGAAGCATTGAGACGTCACATCTCATGCTATAGAAAGGGTCTCAGGATTGGAATGGGAAGGAGTTGGATATCACATCTCATGCTATAGGAAGGGTCTCAGGTTGGAATCGGAAGGAGTTGGATATCACATCTCATGTTATAGGAAAGCTCTCAGGTCTGGAAGGGGAAGGATTGGGATATCACATCTCATGTTATAGGAAGGATCTCGGGTTTGGTATTAGAAGCATTGAGATATCACATCTTATGCTATCGGAAGGATCTCAGGTTTGGTATTAGAGGCATTAAGATATCACATCTCATGTTATCGGAAGGGTCTCAGGATTGGAATGGGAAGGAGTTGGATATCACATCTCATACTATAGGAACGTTCTCAGGTTTGGAACGGGAAGGAGTTGGATATCACATCTCATATTATAGGAAGGGTCTCAGGTTCGGTATAAGAATTGAGATATCACATCTCTGCTATCGAAAGTGTCTCAGGATTGGGATGGGAAGGAGTTAGATATCACATCTCATGCTATAGGAAGGGTCTTAGGTTTGGAACGGGAAGGAGTTGGATATCCCATCTCATGTTATAGGACGGGTCTCAGGTTTGGAATTAGAAGCATTGGGATATCACATCTCATGCTATCGGAAGGGTATCAGCATTGGATTTGGAAGGAGTTGGATATCCCATCGCATGCTATAGGAAGAGTCTCAGGTTGGAATCGGAAGGAGTTGGATATCACATCTCATGTTATAGGAAGGGTCTCCGGATTGGAATGAGAAGGACTTGGATATCACATCTCATGCTACAGGAAGGCTCTCAGGTTTTGAAAGGGAAGGAGTTGGATATCACATTTCATGTTAGAGGTAGGATCTCAGGTTTGGCATTACAGGCATTGAGATATCACATCTCATGCTATCGGAAGGATCTCAGGTTTGGTATTCGAGGCATTGAGATATCACATCTCATGCTATCGGAAGGGTCTCAGGATTGGAATGGGAAGGAGTTGGATATCACATCTCATGCTATAGGAAGGTTCTCAGGTTTGGAACGGGAAGGAGTTGGATATCACATCTCATGTTATAGGAAGGGTCTCAGGTTTGGTATAAGAATTGGGATATCACATCTCTGCTATCGAAAGTGTCTCAGGATTGGGATGGGAAGGAGTTGGATATCACAGCTCATGCTATAGGAAGGGTCTCAGGTTTGGAACGGGAAGGAGTTGGATATCCCATCTCATGGTATAGGACTGGTCTCAGGTTTGGTATTAGAAGCATTGAGATATCACATCACATGCTGTAGGAAGGGTCTCAGGATTGGAATGGGAAGGATTTGGATATCACATCTCATGCTATAGGAAGGGTCTCAGGTTTGGTATAAGCATTGAGATATCACATCTCATGCTATACGAAGGGTCTCAGGATTGGAATGGGAAGGAGTTCCCATATAACATCTCATGTTAAAGGAAGGATCTCAGATTTGGTATTAGAAGCATTGAGACATCACATCTCATGCTATAGGAAGGGTCTCAGGATTGGAATGGAAAGGAGTTGGATATCACATCTCATGCTATAGGAATGGTCTCAGGTTGGAATCGGAAGGAGTTGGATATCACATCTCATGTTATAGGAAGGTTCTCAGGTTTGGAAAGGGAAGGAGTTGGATATCACATTTAATGTTAGAGGTAGGATCTCAGGTTTGGTATTAGAGGCATTGCGATATCACATCTCATGCTATTAGAAGGCTCTCAGGATTGGAATGGGAAAGAGTTGGATATCACATCTCATGTTATAGGAAGGGTCTCAGGTTTGGTATAAGCATTGAGATATCACATCTCTGCTATCGGAAGTGTCTCAGGATTGAAATGGGAAGTAGTAGGATATCCCATCTCATGGTCTCAGGTTTGGAAGGGGAAGGATTTGGATATCACATCTCATGTTATAGGAAGGATCTCAGGATTGGTATTAGAAGCATTGAGATATCACATCTCATGTTATAGGAAGGATCTCAGATTTGGTATTAGAAGCATTGAGACGTCACATCTCATGCTATATAAAGGGTCTCAGGATTGGAATGGGAAGGAGTTGGATATCACATCTCATGCTATAGGAAGGGTCTCAGGTTGGAATCGGAAGGAGTTGGATATCACATCTCATGTTATAGGAAGGCTCTCAGGTCTGGAAGGGGAAGGAGTTGGATATCACATTTCATGTTAGAGGTGGGAACTCAGGTTTGGTATTAGAGGCATTGAGATATCACATCTCATGCTATCGGAAGGATCTCAGGTTTGGTATTCGAGGCATTGAGATATCACATCTCATGCTATCGGAAGGGTCTCAGGATTGGAATGGGAAGGAGTTGGATATCACATCTCATTTTATAGGAAGGGTCTCAGGTTTGGAACGGGAAGGAGTTGGATATCACATCTCATGTTATAGGAAGGGTCTCAGGTTTGGTATAAGAATTGAGATATCACATCTCTGCTATCGAAAGTGTCTCAGGATTGGGATGGGAAGGAGTTGGATATCACAGCTCATGCTATAGGAAGGATCTCAGATTTGGAACAGGAAGGAGTTGGATATCCCATCTCATGTTATAGGACTGGTCTCAGGTTTGGTATTAGAAGCATTGATATATCACATCACATGCTGTAGGAAGGGTCTCAGGATTGGAATGGGAAGGATTTGGATATCACATCTCATGCTATAGGAAGGGTCTCAGGTTTGGTATAAGCATTGAGATATCACATCTCATGCTATACGAAGGGTCTCAGGATTGGAATGGGAAGGAGTTCCCATATAACATCTCATGTTAAAGGAAGGATCTCAGATTTGGTATTAGAAGCATTGAGACATCACATCTCATGCTATAGGAAGGGTCTCAGGATTGGAATGGAAAGGAGTTGGATATCACATCTCATGCTATAGGAATGGTCTCAGGTTGGAATCGGAAGGAGTTGGATATCACATCTCATGTTATAGGAAGGTTCTCAGGTTTGGAAAGGGAAGGAGTTGGATATCACATTTAATGTTAGAGGTAGGATCTCAGGTTTGGTATTAGAGGCATTGCAATATCACATCTCATGCTATTAGAAGGCTCTCAGGATTGGAATGGGAAAGAGTTGGATATCACATCTCATGTTATAGGAAGGGTCTCAGGTTTGGTATAAGCATTGAGATATCACATCTCTGCTATCGGAAGTGTCTCAGGATTGAAATGGGAAGTAGTTGGATATCCCATCTCATGGTCTCAGGTTTGGAAGGGGAAGGATTTGGATATCACATCTCATGTTATAGGAAGGATCTCAGGATTGGTATTAGAAGCATTGAGATATCACATCTCATGTTATAGGAAGGATCTCAGATTTGGTATTAGAAGCACTGAGACGTCACATCTCATGCTATAGAAAGGGTCTCAGGATTGGAATGGGAAGGAGTTGGATATCACATCTCATGCTATAGGAAGGGTCTCAGGTTGGAATCGGAAGGAGTTGGATATCACATCTCATGTTATAGTAAGGCTCTCAGGTCTGGAAGGGGAAGGATTGGGA
The DNA here is from genome assembly GCF_040938575.1 of Ambystoma mexicanum. Lineage (NCBI taxonomy): Eukaryota > Metazoa > Chordata > Amphibia > Caudata > Ambystomatidae > Ambystoma > Ambystoma mexicanum. The sequence continues at coordinate 349,678,213 of NC_090936.1, forward strand.
TATCACATCTCATGTTATAGGAAGGATCTCGGGTTTGGTATTAGAAGCATTGAGATATCACATCTTATGCTATCGGAAGGATCTCAGGTTTGGTATTAGAGGCATTGAGATATCACATCTCATGTTATCGGAAGGGTCTCAGGATTGGAATGGGAAGGAGTTGGATATCACATCTCATACTATAGGAACGTTCTCAGGTTTGGAACGGGAAGGAGTTGGATATCACATCTCATATTATAGGAAGGGTCTCAGGTTCGGTATAAGAATTGAGATATCACATCTCTGCTATCGAAAGTGTCTCAGGATTGGGATGGGAAGGAGTTGGATATCACATCTCATGCTATAGGAAGGGTCTTAGGTTTGGAACGGGAAGGAGTTGGATATCCCATCTCATGTTATAGGACGGGTCTCAGGTTTGGAATTAGAAGCATTGGGATATCACATCTCATGCTATCGGAAGGGTATCAGCATTGGATTTGGAAGGAGTTGGATATCCCATCGCATGCTATAGGAAGAGTCTCAGGTTGGAATCGGAAGGAGTTGGATATCACATCTCATGTTATAGGAAGGGTCTCCGGATTGGAATGAGAAGGACTTGGATATCACATCTCATGCTATAGGAAGGCTCTCAGGTTTTGAAAGGGAAGGAGTTGGATATCACATTTCATGTTAGAGGTAGGATCTCAGGTTTGGCATTAGAGGCATTGAGATATCACATCTCATGCTATCGGAAGGATCTCAGGTTTGGTATTCGAGGCATTGAGATATCACATCTCATGCTATCGGAAGGGTCTCAGGTTTGGAACGGGAAGGAGTTGGATATCACATCTCATATTATAGGAAGGGTCTCAGGTTCGGTATAAGAATTGAGATATCACATCTCTGCTATCGAAAGTGTCTCAGGATTGGGATGGGAAGGAGTTGGATATCACATCTCATGCTATAGGAAGGGTCTTAGGTTTGGAACGGGAAGGAGTTGGATATCCCATCTCATGTTATAGGACGGGTCTCAGGTTTGGAATTAGAAGCATTGGGATATCACATCTCATGCTATCGGAAGGGTATCAGCATTGGATTTGGAAGGAGTTGGATATCCCATCGCATGCTATAGGAAGAGTCTCAGGTTGGAATCGGAAGGAGTTGGATATCACATCTCATGTTATAGGAAGGGTCTCCGGATTGGAATGAGAAGGACTTGGATATCACATCTCATGCTATAGGAAGGCTCTCAGGTTTTGAAAGGGAAGGAGTTGGATATCACATTTCATGTTAGAGGTAGGATCTCAGGTTTGGCATTAGAGGCATTGAGATATCACATCTCATGCTATCGGAAGGATCTCAGGTTTGGTATTCGAGGCATTGAGATATCACATCTCATGCTATCGGAAGGGTCTCAGGATTGGAATGGGAAGGAGTTGGATATCACATCTCATGCTATAGGAAGGTTCTCAGGTTTGGAACGGGAAGGAGTTGGATATCACATCTCATGTTATAGGAAGGGTCTCAGGTTTGGTATAAGAATTGAGATATCACATCTCTGCTATCGAAAGTGTCTCAGGATTGGGATGGGAAGGAGTTGGATATCACAGCTCATGCTATAGGAAGGGTCTCAGGTTTGGAACGGGAAGGAGTTGGATATCCCATCTCATGGTATAGGACTGGTCTCAGGTTTGGTATTAGAAGCATTGAGATATCACATCACATGCTGTAGGAAGGGTCTCAGGATTGGAATGGGAAGGATTTGGATATCACATCTCATGCTATAGGAAGGGTCTCAGGTTTTGTATAAGCAATGAGATATCACATCTCATGCTATACGAAGGGTCTCAGGATTGGAATGGGAAGGAGTTCCCATATAACATCTCATGCTATCGGAAGGATCTCAGGTTTGGTATTCGAGGCATTGAGATATCACATCTCATGCTATCGGAAGGGTCTCAGGTTTGGAACGGGAAGGAGTTGGATATCACATCTCATATTATAGGAAGGGTCTCAGGTTCGGTATAAGAATTGAGATATCACATCTCTGCTATCGAAAGTGTCTCAGGATTGGGATGGGAAGGAGTTGGATATCACATCTCATGCTATAGGAAGGGTCTTAGGTTTGGAACGGGAAGGAGTTGGATATCCCATCTCATGTTATAGGACGGGTCTCAGGTTTGGAATTAGAAGCATTGGGATATCACATCTCATGCTATCGGAAGGGTATCAGCATTGGATTTGGAAGGAGTTGGATATCCCATCGCATGCTATAGGAAGAGTCTCAGGTTGGAATCGGAAGGAGTTGGATATCACATCTCATGTTATAGGAAGGGTCTCCGGATTGGAATGAGAAGGACTTGGATATCACATCTCATGCTATAGGAAGGCTCTCAGGTTTTGAAAGGGAAGGAGTTGGATATCACATTTCATGTTAGAGGTAGGATCTCAGGTTTGGCATTAGAGGCATTGAGATATCACATCTCATGCTATCGGAAGGATCTCAGGTTTGGTATTCGAGGCATTGAGATATCACATCTCATGCTATCGGAAGGGTCTCAGGATTGGAATGGGAAGGAGTTGGATATCACATCTCATGCTATAGGAAGGTTCTCAGGTTTGGAACGGGAAGGAGTTGGATATCACATCTCATGTTATAGGAAGGGTCTCAGGTTTGGTATAAGAATTGAGATATCACATCTCTGCTATCGAAAGTGTCTCAGGATTGGGATGGGAAGGAGTTGGATATCACAGCTCATGCTATAGGAAGGGTCTCAGGTTTGGAACGGGAAGGAGTTGGATATCCCATCTCATGGTATAGGACTGGTCTCAGGTTTGGTATTAGAAGCATTGAGATATCACATCACATGCTGTAGGAAGGGTCTCAGGATTGGAATGGGAAGGATTTGGATATCACATCTCATGCTATAGGAAGGGTCTCAGGTTTTGTATAAGCAATGAGATATCACATCTCATGCTATACGAAGGGTCTCAGGATTGGAATGGGAAGGAGTTCCCATATAACATCTCATGTTAAAGGAAGGACCTCAGATTTGGTATTAGAAGCATTGAGACATCACATCTCATGCTATAGGAAGGGTCTCAGGATTGGAATGGAAAGGAGTTGGATATCACATCTCATGCTATAGGAATGGTCTCAGGTTGGAATCGGAAGGAGTTGGATATCACATCTCATGTTATAGGAAGGCTCTCAGGTTTGGAAAGGGAAGGAGTTGGATATCACATTTAATGTTAGAGGTAGGATCTCAGGTTTGGTATTAGAGGCATTGCGATATCACATCTCATGCTATCGGAAGGATCTCAGGTTTGGTATTAGAGGCATTGAGATATCACATCTCATGCTATCGGAAGGGTCTCAGGATTGGAATGGGAAGGAGTTGGATATCACATCTCATGCTATAGGAACGTTCTCAGGTTTGGAACGGGAAGGAGTTGGATATCACATCTCATATTATAGGAAGGGTCTCAGGTTTGGTATAAGAATTGAGATATCACATCTCTGCTATCGAAAGTGTCTCAGGATTGGGATGGGAAGGAGTTGGATATCACATCTCATGTTATAGGAAGGGTCTCAGGTTTGGTATTAAAAGCATTGAGATATCACATCTCATGCTATAGGAACTGTCTCAGGATTGGAATGGTAAGGACTTGGATATCACATGTCATGCTATAGGGAGGGTCTCAAGTTTGATAACAGAAGCATTGAGATAACAAATCTCATGATATGGGAAGGGTCTCAGGATTGGAATCGGAAGGAGTTGGATATCAAATATGCTATAGGAAGGGTCTCAGGTTTTGGTACAAGCATTGAGATATCACATCTCATGCTATAGGAAGGGTCTCAGGATTGGAATGGGAAGGAGTTGTATATCACATCTCATGTTATAGGAAGGGTCTCAGGTTTGGTATTAGAAGCATTGAGATATCACATCTCATGCTATAGGAAGGGTCTCAGGATTGGAATGGGAAGGACTTGGATATCACATCTCATGCTATAGGGAGGGTCTCAAGTTTGATATTAGAAGCATTGAGATAACAAATCTCATGATATGGGAAGGGTCTCAGGATTGGAATGGGAAGGAGTTGGATATCACATCTCATGATAAAGGAAGGGTCTAAGGATTGGAAGGGGAAGGATTTGGATATCACAACTCGTTATAGGACGGGTCTCAGGTTTGGTATTAGAAGCATTGAGATATCACATCACATGCTGTAGGAAGGGCCTCAGGTTTGGAATGGGAAGGAATTGGATATCACATCTCATGTCATAGGAAGGATCTCAGGTTTGGTATTAGAAGCATTGAGATATCACATCTCATGCTATAGGAAGGGTCTCATGTTTGGAATGGGAAGGAGTTGGATATCACATATGCTATAGGAAGGGTCTCAGGTTTTGGTATAAGCATTGAGATATCACATTTCATGCTATAGGAAGGGTCTCAGGATTGGAATGGGGAGGAGTTGTATATCACATCTCATGTTATAGGAAGGGTCTCAGGTTTGGTATTAGAAGCATTGAGATATCAAGTCTCATGGTATAGGAAGGGTCTCAGAATTGGAATGGGAAGGAGTTGGATATCACATCTCAAGCTATAGGAAGGGTCTCAGGATTGGAATGGGAAGGAGTTTGATATCACATCTCATGCCATAGTATGGGTCTCAGGTTTGGTAGAAGCATTGGGATATCACATCTCATGCTATCGGAAGGGTATCAGGATTGGATTTGGAAGTAGTTGGATATCACATCTCATGCTATCGGAAGGATCTCAGGTTTGGTATTAGAAGCATTGAGATATCACATCTCATGCTATCAGAAGGGTCTCAGGATTGGAATGGGAAGGAGTTGGATATCACATCCCATGGTAAAGGGAGGGTCTCAGGTTTGGAAGGGGAAGGAGTTGGATATCACATATTCTATAGGAAGGGTCTCAAGTTTGGAACGGGAAGGAGTTGGATATCACATCTCATGTTATAGGAAGGATCTCAGGTTTGGTATTAGAATCATTGAGATATCACATCTCATGCTGTAGGAAGGGTCTAAGGATTGGAATGGGAAGGACATGGATATCACATCTCATGCTATAGGTAGGCTCTCAGGTTTGGAAAGGGAAGGAGTTGGATATCACATTTCATCTTAGAGGAAGGATCTCAGGTTTGGTATTAGAGGCATTGAGATATCACATCTCATGCTATAGGAAGGATCTCAGGATTGGAATGGGAAGGATTTGGATATCACATCTCATGGTATAGGAAGGGTCTCAGGTTTGGTATAAGCATTGAGATATCCCATCTCATGCTATAGGAAGGGTCTCAGGATTGGAAGGGGAAGGAGTTGGATATCACATATTCTATAGGAAGGGTCTCAGGTTTTGGTATAAGCATTGAGATATCACATTTCATGCTATAGGAAGGGTCTCAGGATTGGAATGGGGAGGAGTTGTATATCACATCTCATGTTATAGGAAGGGTCTCAGGTTTGGTATTAAAAGCATTGAGATATCACATCTCATGCTATAGGAAGGGTCTCATCATTGGAATGGGAAGGACTTGGATATCACATCTCATGCTATAGGGAGGGTCTCAAGTTTGATAATAGAAGCATTGAGATAACAAATCTCATGATATGGGAAGGGTCTTAGGTTGGAATCGGAAGGAGTTGGATATCACATCTCATTTTATAGGAAGGGTCTCCGGATTGGAATGAGAAGGACTTGGATATCACATTTCATGCTATAGGAAGGCTCTCATGTTTGGAAAGGGAAGGAGTTGGATATCACATTTCATGTTAGAGGTGGGATCTCAGGTTTGGTATTAGAGGCATTGAGATATCACATCTCATGCTATCGGAAGGATCTCAGGTTTGGAATTCGAGGCATTGAGATATCACATCTCATGCTATCGGAACGGGTCTCAGGATTGGAATGGGAAGGAGTTGGATATCACATCTCATGCTATAGGAAGGGTCTCAGGTTTGTAACGGGAAGGAGTTGGATATCACATCTCATGTTATAGGAAGGGTCTCAGGTTTGGTATAAGAATTGAGATATCACATCTCTGCTATTGAAAGTGTCTCAGGATTGGGATGGGAAGGAGTTGGATATCACAGCTCATGCTATAGGAAGGGTCTCAGGTTTGGAACAGGAAGGAGTTGGATATCCCATCTTATGTTATAGGACTGGTCTCAGGTTTGGTATTAGAAGCATTGATATATCACATCACATGCTGTAGGAAGGGTCTCAGGATTGGAATGGGAAGGATTTGGATATCACATCTCATGCTATAGGAAGGGTCTCAGGTTTGGTATAAGCATTGAGATATCGCATCTCATGCTATACGAAGGGTCTCAGGATTGGAATGGGAAGGAGTTCCCATATAACATCTCATGTTAAAGGAAGGATCTCAGATTTGGTATTAGAAGCATTGAGACATCACATCTCATGCTATAGGAAGGGTCTCAGGATTGGAATGGAAAGGAGTTGGATATCACATCTCATGCTATAGGAATGGTCTCAGGTTGGAATCGGAAGGAGTTGGATATCACATCTCATGTTATAGGAAGGTTCTCAGGTTTGGAAAGGGAAGGAGTTGGATATCACATTTAATGTTAGAGGTAGGATCTCAGGTTTGGTATTAGAGGCATTGTGATATCACATCTCATGCTATTAGAAGGCTCTCAGGATTGGAATGGGAACGAGTTGGATATCACATCTCATGTTATAGGAAGGGTCTCAGGTTTGGTATAAGCATTGAGATATCACATCTCTGCTATCGGAAGTGTCTCAGGATTGAAATGGGAAGTAGTTGGATATCCCATCTCATGGTCTCAGGTTTGGAAGGGGAAGGATTTCAATATCACATCTCATGTTATAGGAAGGATCTCAGGATTGGTATTAGAAGCATTGAGATATCACATCTCATGTTATAGGAAGGATCTCAGATTTGGTATTAGAAGCATTGAGACGTCACATCTCATGCTATAGGAAGGGTCTCAGGATTGGAATGGGAAGGAGTTGGATATCACATCTCATGCTATAGGAAGGGTCTCAGGTCTGGAATCGGAAGGAGTTGGATATCACATCTCATGTTATAGGAAGGATCTCGGGTTTGGTATTAGAAGCATTGAGATATCACATCTTATGCTATCGGAAGGATCTCAGGTTTGGTATTAGAGGCATTGAGATATCACATCTCATGCTATCGGAAGGGTCTCAGGATTGGAATGGGAAGGAGTTGGATATCACATCTCATACTATAGGAACGTTCTCAGGTTTGGAACGGGAAGGAGTTGGATATCACATCTCATATTATAGGAAGGGTCTCAGGTTCGGTATAAGAATTGAGATATCACATCTCTGCTATCGAAAGTGTCTCAGGATTGGGATGGGAAGGAGTTGGATATCACATCTCATGCTATAGGAAGGGTCTTAGGTTTGGAACGGGAAGGAGTTGGATATTCCATCTCATGTTATAGGACGGGTCTCAGGTTTGGAATTAGAAGCATTGGGATATCACATCTCATGCTATCGGAAGGGTATCAGCATTGGATTTGGAAGGAGTTGGATATCCCATCGCATGCTATAGGAAGGGTCTCAGGTTGGAATCGGAAGGAGTTGGATATCACATCTCATGTTATAGGAAGGGTCTCCGGATTGGAATGAGAAGGACTTGGATATCACATCTCATGCTATAGGAAGGCTCTCAGGTTTTGAAAGGGAAGGAGTTGGATATCACATTTCATGTTAGAGGTAGGATCTCAGGTTTGGCATTAAAGGCATTGAGATATCACATCTCATGCTATCGGAAGGATCTCAGGTTTGGTATTCGAGGCATTGAGATATCACATCTCATGCTATCGGAAGGGTCTCAGGATTGGAATGGGAAGGAGTTGGATATCACATCTCATGCTATAGGAAGGTTCTCAGGTTTGGAACGGGAAGGAGTTGGATATCACATCTCATGTTATAGGAAGGGTCTCAGGTTTGGTATAAGAATTGAGATATCACATCTCTGCTATTGAAAGTGTCTCAGGATTGGGATGGGAAGGAGTTGGATATCACAGCTCATGCTATAGGAAGGGTCTCAGGTTTGGAACGGGATGGAGTTGGATATCCCATCTCATGGTATAGGACTGGTCTCAGGTTTGGTATTAGAAGCATTGAGATATCACATCACATGCTGTAGGAAGGGTCTCAGGATTGGAATGGGAAGGATTTGGATATCACATCTCATGCTATAGGAAGGGTCTCAGGTTTTGTATAAGCAATGAGATATCACATCTCATGATATACGAAGGGTCTCAGGATTGGAATGGGAAGGAGTTCCCATATAACATCTCATGTTAAAGGAAGGATCTCAGATTTGGTATTAGAAGCATTGAGACATCACATCTCATGCTATAGGAAGGGTCTCAGGATTGGAATGGAAAGGAGTTGGATATCACATCTCATGCTATAGGAATGGTCTCAGGTTGGAATCGGAAGGAGTTGGATATCACATCTCATGTTATAGGAAGGCTCTCAGGTTTGGAAAGGGAAGGAGTTGGATATCACATTTAATGTTAGAGGTAGGATCTCAGGTTTGGTATTAGAGGCATTGCGATATCACATCTCATGCTATCGGAAGGATCTCAGGTTTGGTATTAGAGGCATTGAGATATCACATCTCATGCTATCGGAAGGGTCTCAGGATTGGAATGGGAAGAAGTTGGATATCACATCTCATATTATAGGAAGGGTCTCAGGTTTGGTATAAGAATTGAGATATCACATCTCTGCTATCGAAAGTGTCTCAGGATTGGGATGGGAAGGAGTTGGATATCACATCTCATGCTATAGGAAGGGTCTTAGGTTTGGAACGGGAAGGAGTTGGATATCCCATCTCATGTTATAGGACGGGTCTCAGGTTTGGTATTAGAAGCATTGGGATATCACGTCTCATGCTATCGGAAGGGTATCAGCATTGGATTTGGAAGGAGTTGCATATCCCATCGCATGCTATAGGAAGGGTCTCAGGTTGGAATCGGAAGGAGTTGGATATCACATCTCATGTTATAGGAAGGGTCTCCGGATTGGAATGAGAAGGACTTGGATATCACATCTCATGCTATAGGAAGGCTCTCAGGTTTGGAAAGGGAAGGAGTTGGATATCACATTTCATGTTAGAGGTAGGATCTCAGGTTTGGTATTAGAGGCATTGAGATATCACATCTCATGCTATCGGAAGGATCTCAGGTTTGGTATTCGAGGCATTGAGATATCACATCTCATGCTATCGGAAGGGTCTCAGGATTGGAATGGGAAGGAGTTGGATATCAGATCTCATGCTATAGGAAGGTTCTCAGGTTTGGAACGGGAAGGAGTTGGATATCACATCTCATGTTATAGGAAGGGTCTCAGGTTTGGTATAATAATTGAGATATCAGATCTCTGCTATCGAAAGTGTCTCAGGATTGGGATGGGAAGGAGTTGGATATCACAGCTCATGCTATAGGAAGGGTCTCAGGTTTGGAACGGGAAGGAGTTGGATATCCCATCTCATGTTATAGGACTGGTCTCAGGTTTGGTATTAGAAGCATTGAGATATCACATCACATGCTGTAGGAAGGGTCTCAGGATTGGAATGGGAAGGATTTGGATATCACATCTCATGCTATACGAAGGGTCTCAGGATTGGAATGGGAAGGAGTTCCCATATAACATCTCATGTTAAAGGAAGGATCTCAGATTTAGTATTAGAAGCATTGAGACATCACATCTCATGCTATAGGAAGGGTCTCAGGATTGGAATGGAAAGGAGTTGGATATCACATCTCATGCTATAGGAATGGTCTCAGGTTGGAATCGGAAGGAGTTGGATATCACATCTCATGTTATAGGAAGGCTCTCAGGTTTGGAAAGGGAAGGAGTTGGATATCACATTTAATGTTAGAGGTGGGATCTCAGGTTTGGTATTAGAGGCATTGCGATATCACATCTCATGCTATTAGAAGGCTGTCAGGATTGGAATGGGAACGAGTTGGATATCACATCTCATGCTAAAGGGAAGGTCTCAGGTTTGGAAGGGGAAGGATTTGGATATCACATCTCATGTTATAGGAAGGATCTCAGGTTTGGTATTAGAAGCATTGAGATATCACATCTCATGTTATAGGAAGGATCTCAGATTTGGTATTAGAAGCATTGAGACGTCACATCTCATGCTATAGGAAGGGTCTCAGGATTAGAATGGGAAGGAGTTGGATATCACATCTTATGTTATAGGAAGGCTCTCAGGTTTGGAAGAAGAAGGATTGGGATATCACATCTCATGTTATAGGAAGGATCTCAGGTTTGGTATAAGAATTGAGATATCACATCTCTGCTATCGAAAGTGTCTTAGGATTAGGATGGGAAGGAGTTGGATATCACATTTCATGCTATAGGACGGGTCTCAGGTTTGGTATTAGAAGCATTGAGATATCACATCACCTGCTGAAGGAAGGGCCTCAGGTTTGGAATGGGAAGGAGTTGGATATCCCATCTCATGTTATAGGACGGGTCTCAGGTTTGGTATTAGAAGCATTGAGATATCACATCACCTGCTGAAGGAAGGGCCTCAGGTTTGGAATGGGAAGGAATTGGATATCACATCTCATGTCATAGGAAGGATCTCAGGTTTGGTATTAGAAGCATTGAGATATCACATCTCATGCTATAGGAAGGGTCTCATGTTTGGAATGGGAAGGAGTTGGATATCACATATGCTATAGGAAGGTTCTCAGGTTTGGAACGGGAAGGAGTTGGATATCACATCTCATGTTATAGTAAGGGTCTCAGGTTTGGTATAATAATTGAGATATCACATCTCTGCTATCGGAAGTGTCTCAGGATTGAAATGGGAAGGAGTTGGATATCCCATCTCATGTTATAGGACGGTTCTCAGGATTGGTATTAGAATCATTGAGATATCACATCTCATGCTGTAGGAAGGGTCTAAGGATTGGAATGGGAAGGACTTGGATATCACATCTCATGCTATAGGTAGGCTCTCAGGTTTGGAAAGGGAAGGAGTTGGATATCACATTTCATGTTAGAGGAAGGATCTCAGGTTTGGTATTAGAGGCATTGAGATATCACATCTCATGCTATAGGAAGGATCTCAGGATTGGAATGGGAAGGATTTGGATATCACATCTCATGCTATAGGAAGGGTCTCAGGTTTGGTATAAGCATTGAGATATCCCATCTCATGCTATAGGAAGGGTCTCAGGATTGGAATGGGAAGGAGTTGGATATCACATCTCATGTTATAGGAAGGATCTCAGATTTGGTATTAGAAGCATAGAGACATCACATCTCATGCTATAGAAAGGGTCTCAGGATTGGAATGGGAAGGAGTTGCATATCACATATGCTATAGGAAGGGTCTCAGGTTTTGGTATAAGCATTGAGATATCACATCTCATGCTATAGGAAGGGTCTCAGGATTGGAATGGGAAGGACTTGGATATCACATCTCATGCTATAGGGAGGGTCTCAAGTTTGATATTAGAAGCATTGAGATAACAAATCTCATGATATGGGAAGGGTCTCAGGATTGGAATGGGAAGGAGTTGGATATCACATCTCATGATAAAGGAAGGGTCTAGGGATTGGAAGGGGAAGGATTTGGACATCACAACTCGTTATAGGACGGGTCTCAGGTTTCGTATTAGAAGCATTGAGATATCACATCACATGCTGTAGGAAGGGCCTCAGGTTTGGAATGGGAAGGAATTGGATATCACATCTCATGTCATAGGAAGGATCTCAGGTTTGGTATTAGAAGCATTGAGATATCACATCTCATGCTATAGGAAGGGTCTCATGTTTGGAATGGGAAGGAGTTGGATATGACATATGCTATAGGAAGGGTCTCAGGTTTGGAACGGGAAGGAGTTGGATATCCCATCTCATGTTATAGGACTGGTCTCAGGTTTGGTATTAGAATCATTGAGATATCACATCTCATGCTGTAGGAAGGGTCTAAGGATTGGAATGGGAAGGACTTGGATATCACATCTCATGCTATAGGTAGGCTCTCAGGTTTGGAAAGGGAAGGAGTTGGATATCACATTTCATGTTAGAGGAAGGATCTCAGGTTTCGTATTAGAGGCATTGAGATATCACATCTCATGCTATAGGAAGGATCTCAGAATTGGAATGGGAAGGATTTGGATATCACATCTCATGCTATAGGAAGGGTCTCAGGTTTGGTATAAGCATTGAGATATCCCATCTCATGCTATAGGAAGGGTCTCAGGATTGGAATGGGAATGAGTTGGATATCACATCTCATGTTATAGGAAGGATCTCAGATTTGGTATTAGAAGCATTGAGACATCACATCTCATGCTATAGGAAGGGTCTCAGGATTGGAATGGGAAGGAGTTGGATATCACATATGCTATAGGAAGGGTCTCAGTTTTTGGTATAAGCATTGAGATATCACATCTCATGCTATAGGAAGAGTCTCAGGATTGGAATGGGAAGGAGTTGTATATCACATCTCATGTTATAGGAAGCGTCTCAGGTTTGGTATTAGAAGCATTGAGATATCACATCTCATGCTATAGGAAGGGTCTCAGGATTGGAATGGGAAGGACTTGGATATCACATCTCATGCTATAGGGAGGGTCTCAAGTTTGATATTAGAAGCATTGAGATAACAAATCTCATGATATGGGAAGGGTCTCAGGATTGGAATGGGAAGGAGTTGGATATCACATCTCATGATAAAGGAAGGGTCTAAGGATTGGAAGGGGAAGGATTTGGATATCACAACTCGTTATAGGACGGGTCTCAGGTTTGGTATTGGAAGCATTGAGATATCAAGTCTCATAGTATAGGAAGGGTCTCAGAAATGGAATGGGAAGGAGTTGGATATCACATCTCAAGCTATAGGAAGGGTCTCAGGATTGGAATGGGAAGGAGTTTGATATCACATCTCATGCCATAGTATGGGTCTCAGGTGTGGTAGAAGCATTGGGATATCACATCTCATGCTATCGGAAGGGTATCAGGATTGGATTTGGAAGTAGTTGGATATCACATCTCATGCTATCGGAAGGATCTCAGGTTTGGTATTAGAAGCATTGAGATATCACATCTCATGCTGTAGGAAGGGTCTAAGGATTGGAATGGGAAGGAGTTGGATATCACATCTCATGCTAAAGGGAGGGTCTCAGGTTTGGAAGGGGAAGGAGTTGGATATCACATATGCTATAGGAAGGGTCTCAGAATTGGAATGGGAAGGAGTTGGATATCACATCTCAAGCTATAGGAAGGGTCTCAGGATTGGAATGGGAAGGAGTTTGATATCACATCTCATGCCATAGTATGGGTCTCAGGTTTGGTAGAAGCATTGAGATATCACATCTCATGCTATCGGAAGTGTCTCAGGATTGAAATGGGAAGGAGTTGGATATCCCATCTCATGATATAGGACGGGTCTCAGGTTTGGTATTAGAATCATTGAGATATCACATCTCATGCTGTAGGAAGGGTCTAAGGATTGGAATGGGAAGGACTTGGATATCACATCTCATGCTATAGGTAGGCTCTCAGGTTTTGAAAGGGAAGGAGTTGGATATCACATTTCATCTTAGAGGAAGGATCTCAGGTTTGGTATTAGAGGCATTGAGATATCACATCTCATGCTATAGGAAGGGTCTCAGGATTGGAATGGGAAGGAGTTGGATATCACATCTCATGTTATAGGAAGGATCTCAGATTTGGTATTAGAAGCATTGAGACATCACATCTCATGCTATAGGAAGGGTCTCAGGATTGGAAGGGGAAGGAGTTGGATATCACATATGCTATAGGAAGGGTCTCAGGTTTGGTATAAGCATTGAGATATCACATTTCAAGCTATAGGAAGGGTCTCAGGATTGGAATGGGAAGGAGTTGTATATCACATCTCATGTTATAGGAAGGGTCTCAGGTTTGGTATTAAAAGCATTGAGATATCACATCTCATGCTATAGGAACTGTCTCAGGATTGGAATGGGAAGGACTTGGATATCACATCTCATGCTATAGGGAGGGTCACAAGTTTGATAATAGAAGCATTGAGATAACAAATCTCATGATATGGGAAGGGTCTCAGGATTGGAATGGGAAGGAGTTGGATATCACATATGCTATAGGAAGGGTCTCAGGTTTTGGTATAAGCATTGAGATATCACATCTCATGCTATAGGAAGGGTCTCAGGATTGGAATGGGAAGGAGTTGTATATCACATCTCATGTTATAGGAAGGGTCTCAGGTTTGGTATTAGAAGCATTGAGATATCACATCTCATGCTATAGGAAGGGTCTCAGGATTGGAATGGGAAGGAGTTGGATATCACATCTCATGATAAAGGAAGGGTCTAAGGATTGGAAGGGGAAGGATTTGGATATCACAACTCGTTATAGGACGGGTCTCAGGTTTGGTATTAGAAGCATTGAGATATCACATCACATGCTGTAGGAAGTTCCTCAGGTTTGGAATGGGAAGGAATTGGATATCACATCTCATGTCATAGGAAGGATCTCAGGTTTGGTATTAGAAGCATTGAGATATCACATCTCATGCTATAGGAAGGGTCTCATGTTTGGAATGGGAAGGAGTTGGATATCACATATGCTATAGGAAGGGTCTCAGGTTTGGAACTGGAAGGAGTTGGATATCACATCTCATGTTATAGGAAGGGTCTCAGGTTTGGTATAAGCATTGAGATATCACATCTCTGCTATCGGAAGTGTCTCAGGATTGAAATGGGAAGGAGTTGGATATCCCATCTCATGTTATAGGACGGGTCTCAGGTTTGGTATTAGAATCATTGAGATATCACATCTCATGCTGTAGGAAGGGTCTAAGGATTAGAATGGGAAGGACTTGGATATCACATATGCTATAGGAAGGGTCTCAGGTTTGGAACTGGAAGGAGTTGGATATCACATCTCATGTTATAGGAAGGGTCTCAGGTTTGGTATAAGCATTGAGATATCACATCTCTGCTATCGGAAGTGTCTCAGGATTGAAATGGGAAGGAGTTGGATATCCCATCTCATGTTATAGGACGGGTCTCAGGTTTGGTATTAGAATCATTGAGATATCACATCTCATGCTGTAGGAAGGGTCTAAGGATTAGAATGGGAAGGACTTGGATATCACATCTCATGCTATAGGTAGGCTCTCAGGTTTGGAAAGGGAAGGAGTTGGATATCACATTTCATGTTAGAGGAAGGATCTCAGGTTTGGTATTAGAGGTATTGAGATATCACATCTCATGCTATAGGAAGGATCTCAGGATTGGAATGGGTAGGATTTGGATATCACATCTCATGCTATAGGAAGGGTCTCAGGTTTGGTATAAGCATTGAGATATCCCATCTCATGCTATAGGAAGGGTCTCAGGATTGGAATGGGAAGGAGTTGGATATCACATCTCATGTTATAGGAAATATCTCAGATTTGGTATTAGAAGCATTGAGACATCACATCTCATGCTATAGGAAGGGTCTCAGGATTGGAATGGGAAGGAGTTGGATATCACATATGCTATAGGAAGGGTCTCAGGTTTTGGTATAAGCATTGAGATATCACATCTCATGCTATAGGAAGGGTCTCGGGATTGGAATGGGAAGGAGTTGTATATCACATCTCATGTTATAGGAAGGGTCTCAGGTTTGGTATTAGAAGCATTGAGATATCACATCTCATGCTATAGGAAGGGTCTCAGGATTGATATGGGAAGGACTTGGATATCACATCTCATGCTATAGGGAGGGTCTCAAGTTTGATATTAGAAGCATTGAGATAACAAATCTCATGATATGGGAAGGGTCTCCGGATTGGAATGGGAAGGAGTTGGATATCAAATCTCATGATAAAGGTTGGGTCTAAGGATTGGAAGGGGAAGGATTTGGATATCACAATTCGTTATAGGACGGGTCTCAGGTTTGGTATTAGAAGCATTGAGATATCAAGTCTCATGGTATAGGAAGGGTCTCAGAATTGGAATGGGAAGGAGTTGGATATCACATCTCAAGCTATAGGAAGGGTCTCAGGATTGGAATGGGAAGGAGTTTGATATCACATCTCATGCCATAGTATGGGTCTCAGGTTTGGTAGAAGCATTGGGATATCACATCTCATGCTATCGGAAGGGTATCAGGATTGGATTGGGAAGTAGTTGGATATCACATCTCATGCTATCGGAAGGATCTCAGGTTTGGTATTAGAAGCATTGAGATATCACATCTCATGCTATCGGAAGGGTCTCAGGATTGGAATGAGAAGGAGTTGGATATCACATCTCATGCTAAAGGGAGGGTCTCAGGTTTGGAAGGGGAAGGAGTTGGATATCACATATGCTATAGGAAGGGTCTCAGGTTTGGAACGGGAAGGAGTTGGATATCACATCTCATGTTATAGGAAGGGTCTCAGGTTTGGTATAAGCATTGAGATATCACATCTCTGCTATCGGAAGTGTCTCAGGATTGAAATGGGAAGGAGTTGGATATCCCATCTCATGTTATAGGACGGGTCTCAGGTTTGGTATTAGAATCATTGAGATATCACATCTCATGCTGTAGGAAGGGTCTAAGGATTGGAATGGGAAGGACATGGATATCACATCTCATGCTATAGGTAGGCTCTCAGGTTTGGAAAGGGAAGGAGTTGGATATCACATTTCATCTTAGAGGAAGGATCTCAGGTTTGGTATTAGAGGCATTGAGATATCCCATCTCATGCTATAGGAAGGGTCTCAGGATTGGAAGGGGAAGGAGTTGGATATCACATATGCTATAGGAAGGGTCTCAGGTTTTGGTATAAGCATTGAGATATCACATTTCATGCTATAGGAAGGGTCTCAGTTTTAGAATGGGGAGGAGTTGTATATCACATCTCATGTTATAGGAAGGGTCTCAGGTTTGGTATTAAAAGCATTGAGATATCACATCTCATGCTATAGGAAGGGTCTCATCATTGGAATGGGAAGGACTTGGATATCACATCTCATGCTATAGGGAGGGTCTCAAGGTTGATAATAGAAGCATTGAGATAACAAATCTCATGATATGGGAAGGGTCTCAGGATTGGAATGGAAAGGAGTTGGATATCCCATCGCATGCTATAGGAAGGGTCTCAGGTTGGAATCGGAAGGAGTTGGATATCACATCTCATTTTATAGGAAGGGTCTCCGGATTGGAATGAGAAGGACTTGGATATCACATCTCATGCTATAGGAAGGCTCTCAGGTTTGGAAAGGGAAGGAGTTGGATATCACATTTCATGTTAGAGGTAGGATCTCAGGTTTGGTATTAGACGCATTGAGATATCACATCTCATGCTATCGGAAGGATCTCAGGTTTGGTATTCGAGGCATTGAGATATCACATCTCATGCTATCGGAAGGCTCTCAGGATTGGAATGGGAAGGAGTTGGATATCACATCTCATGCTATAGGAAGGTTCTCAGGTTTGGAACGGGAAGGAGTTGGATATCACATCTCATGTTATAGGAAGGGTCTCAGGTTTGGTATAAGAATTGAGATATCACATCTCTGCTATCGAAAGTGTCTCAGGATTGGGATGGGAAGGAGTTGGATATCACAGCTCATGCTATAGGAAGGGTCTCAGGTTTGGAACGGGAAGGAGTTGGATATCCCATCTCATGTTATAGGACTGGTCTCAGGTTTGGTATTAGAAGCATTGATATATCACATCACATGCTGTAGGAAGGGTCTCAGGATTGGAATGGGAAGGATTTGGATATCACATCTCATGCTATAGGAAGGGTCTCATGTTTGGTATAAGCATTGAGATATCACATCTCATGCTATACGAAGGGTCTCAGGATTGGAATGGGAAGGAGTTCCCATATAACATCTCATGTTAAAGGAAGGATCTCAGATTTGGTATTAGAAGCATTGAGACATCACATCTCATGCTATAGGAAGGGTCTCAGGATTGGAATGGAAAGGAGTTGGATATCACATCTCATGCTATAGGAATGGTCTCAGGTTGGAATCGGAAGGAGTTGGATATCACATCCCATGTTATAGGAAGGCTCTCAGGTTTGGAAAGGGAAGGAGTTGGATATCACATTTAATGTTAGAGGTAGGATCTCAGGTTTGGTATTAGAGGCATTGCGATATCACATCTCATGCTATTAGAAGGCTCTCAGGATTGGAATGGGAACGAGTTGGATATCACATCTCATGTTATAGGAAGGGTCTCAGGTTTGGTATAAGCATTGAGATATCACATCTCTGCTATCGGAAGTGTCTCAGGATTGAAATGGGAAGGAGTTGGATATCCCATCTCATGGTCTCAGGTTTGGAAGGGGAAGGATTTGGATATCACATCTCATGTTATAGGAAGGATCTCAGGATTGGTATTAGAAGCATTGAGATATCACATCTCATGTTATAGGAAGGATCTCAGATTTGGTATTAGAAGCATTGAGACGTCACATCTCATGCTATAGGAAGGGTCTCAGGATTGGAATGGGAAGGAGTTGGATATCACATCTCATGCTATAGGAAGGGTCTCAGGTTGGAATCGGAAGGAGTTGGATATCACATCTCATGTTATAGGAAGGCTCTCAGGTTAGGAAGGGGAAGGATTGGGATATTACATCTCATGTTATAGGAAGGATCTCAGGTTTGGTATTAGAAGCATTGAGATATCACATCTCATGCTATAGGAAGGATGTCAGGTTTGGTATTAGAGGCATTGAGATATCACATCTCATGCTATCGGAAGGGTCTCAGGATTGGAATGGGAAGGAGTTGGATATCACATCTCATACTATAGGAACGTTCTCAGGTTTGGAACGGGAAGGAGTTGGATATCCCATCTCATGTTATAGGACGGGTCTCAGGTTTGGAATTAGAAGCATTGGGATATCACATCTCATGCTATCGGAAGGGTATCAGCATTGGATTTGGAAGGAGTTGGATATCCCATCGCATGCTATAGGAAGGGTCTCAGGTTGGAATCGGAAGGAGTTGGATATCACATCTCATGTTATAGGAAGGGTCTCTGGATTGGAATGAGAAGGACTTGGATATCACATCTCATGCTATAGGAAGGCTCTCAGGTTTTGAAAGGGAAGGAGTTGGATATCACATTTCATGTTAGAGGTAGGATCTCAGGTTTGGCATTAGAGGCATTGAGATATCACATCTCATGCTATCGGAAGGATATCAGGTTTGGTATTCGAGGCATTGAGATATCACATCTCATGCTATCGGAAGTGTCTCAGGATTGGAATGGGAAGGAGTTGGATATCACATCTCATGCTATAGGAAGCTTCTCCGGTTTGGAATGAGAAGGAGTTGGATATCAAATCTCATGTTATAGGAAGGGTCTCAGGTTCGGTATAAGAATTGAGATATCACATCTCTGCTATCGAAAGTGTCTCAGGATTGGGATGGGAAGGAGTTGGATATCACATCTCATGCTATAGGAAGGGTCTTAGGTTTGGAACGGGAAGGAGTTGGATATCCCATCTCATGTTATAGGACCGGTCTCAGGTTTGGAATTAGAAGCATTGGGATATCACATCTCATGCTATCGGAAGGGTATCAGCATTGGATTTGGAAGGAGTTGGATATCCCATCGCATGCTATAGGAAGGGTCTCAGGTTGGAATCGGAAGGAGTTGGATATCACATCTCATGTTATAGGAAGGGTCTCCGGATTGGAATGAGAAGGACTTGGATATCACATCTCATCCTATAGGAAGGCTCTCAGGTTTTGAAAGGGAAGGAGTTGGATATCACATTTCATGTTAGAGGTAGGATCTCAGGTTTGGCATTAGAGGCATTGAGATATCACATCTCATGCTATCGGAAGGATCTCAGGTTTGGTATTCGAGGCATTGAGATATCACATCTCATGCTATCGGAAGGGTCTCAGGATTGGAATGGGAAGGAGTTGGATATCACATTTCATGCTATAGGAAGGGTCTCAGGTTGGAATCGGAAGGAGTTGGATATCACATCTCATGTTATAGGAAGGCTCTCAGGTTTGGAAGGGGAAGGATTGGGATATCACATCTCATGTTATAGGAAGGATCTCAGGTTTGGTATTAGAAGTATTGAGATATCACATCTCATGCTATCGGAAGGATCTCAGGTTTGGTATTAGAGGCATTGAGATATCACATCTCATGCTATCGGAAGGGTCTCAGGATTGGAATGGGAAGGAGTTGGATATCACATCTCATGCTATAGGAACGTTCTCAGGTTTGGAACGGGAAGGAGGTGGATATCACATCTCATATTATAGGAAGGGTCTCAGGTTTGGTATAAGAATTGAGATATCACATCTCTGCTATTGAAAGTGTCTCAGGATTGGGATGGGAAGGAGTTGGATATCACATCTCATGCTATCGGAAGGGTCTTAGGTTTGGAACGGGAAGGAGTTGGATATCCCATCTCATGTTATAGGACGGGTCTCAGGTTTGGTATTAGAAGCATTGAGATATCACATCACATGCTGAAGGAAGGGATTCAGGTTTGGAATGGGAAGGAATTGGATATCACATCTCATGTCATGGGAAGGATCTCAGGTTTGGTATTAGAAGCATTGAGATATCACATCTCATGCTATAGGAAGGGTCTCATGTTTGGAACGGGAAGGAGTTGGATATCACATATGCTATAGGAAAGTTCTCAGGTTTGGAACGGGAAGGAGTTGGATATCACATCTCATGTTATAGGAAGGGTCTCAGGTTTGGTATAATAATTGAGATATCACATCTCTGCTTTCGGAAGTGTCTCAGGATTGAAATGGGAAGGAGTTGGATATCCCATCTCATGTTATAGGACGGGTCTCAGGATTGGTATTAGAATCATTGAGATATCACATCTCATGCTGTAGGAAGGGTCTAAGGATTGGAATGGGAAGGACTTGGATATCACATCTCATGCTATAGGTAGGCTCTCAGGTTTGGAAAGGGAAGGAGTTGGATATCACATTTCATGTTAGAGGAAGGATCTCAGGTTTGGTATTAGAGGCATTGAGATATCACATCTCATGCTATAGGAAGGATCTCAGGATTGGAATGGGAAGGATTTGGATATCACATCTCATGCTATAGGAAGGGTCTCAAGTTTGATATTAGAAGCATTGATATAACAAATCTCATGATATGGGAAGGGTCGCAGGATAGGAATGGGAAGGAGTTGGATATCACATCTCATGATAAAGGAAGGGTCTAAGGATTGGAAGGGGAAGGATTTGGATATCACAACTCGTTATAGGACGGGTCTCAGGTTTGGTATTAAAAGCATTGAGATATCAAGTCTCATGGTATAGGAAGGGTCTCAGAAATGGAATGGGAAGGAGTTGGATATCACATCTCAAGCTATAGGAAGGGTCTCAGGATTGGAATGGGAAGAGTTGGATATCACATCTCATGTTATAGGAAGGGTCTCAGGTTTGGTATTAGAAGCATTGAGATATCACATCTCATGCTATAGGAAGGGTCTCAGGATTGGAATGGGAAGGACTTGGATATCACATCTCATGCTATAGGGAGGGTCTCAAGTTTGATATTAGAAGCATTGAGATAACAAATCTCATGATATGGGAAGGGTCTCAGGATTGGAATGGGAAGGAGTTGGATATCACATCTCATGATAAAGGAAGGGTCTAAGGATTGGAAGGGGAAGGATTTGGATATCACAACTCGTTATAGGACGGGTCTCAGGTTTGGTATTAAAAGCATTGAGATATCAAGTCTCATGGTATAGGAAGGGTCTCAGAATTGGAATGGGAAGGAGTTGGATATCACATCTCATGCTATAGGAAGGGTCTCAGGTTGGAATCGGAAGGAGTTGGATATCACATCTCATGTTATAGGAAGGCTCTCAGGTTAGGAAGGGGAAGGATTGGGATATTACATCTCATGTTATAGGAAGGATCTCAGGTTTGGTATT
Source organism: Ambystoma mexicanum (assembly GCF_040938575.1). Taxonomy (NCBI): domain Eukaryota; kingdom Metazoa; phylum Chordata; class Amphibia; order Caudata; family Ambystomatidae; genus Ambystoma; species Ambystoma mexicanum. The sequence goes on from NC_090936.1 coordinate 349,700,176, forward strand.
AGAAGCATTGAGATATCACATCTCATGCTATAGGAAGGATGTCAGGTTTGGTATTAGAGGCATTGAGATATCACATCTCATGCTATCGGAAGGGTCTCAGGATTGGAATGGGAAGGAGTTGGATATCACATCTCATACTATAGGAACGTTCTCAGGTTTGGAACGGGAAGGAGTTGGATATCCCATCTCATGTTATAGGACGGGTCTCAGGTTTGGAATTAGAAGCATTGGGATATCACATCTCATGCTATCGGAAGGGTATCAGCATTGGATTTGGAAGGAGTTGGATATCCCATCGCATGCTATAGGAAGGGTCTCAGGTTGGAATCGGAAGGAGTTGGATATCACATCTCATGTTATAGGAAGGGTCTCTGGATTGGAATGAGAAGGACTTGGATATCACATCTCATGCTATAGGAAGGCTCTCAGGTTTTGAAAGGGAAGGAGTTGGATATCACATTTCATGTTAGAGGTAGGATCTCAGGTTTGGCATTAGAGGCATTGAGATATCACATCTCATGCTATCGGAAGGATATCAGGTTTGGTATTCGAGGCATTGAGATATCACATCTCATGCTATCGGAAGTGTCTCAGGATTGGAATGGGAAGGAGTTGGATATCACATCTCATGCTATAGGAAGCTTCTCCGGTTTGGAATGAGAAGGAGTTGGATATCAAATCTCATGTTATAGGAAGGGTCTCAGGTTCGGTATAAGAATTGAGATATCACATCTCTGCTATCGAAAGTGTCTCAGGATTGGGATGGGAAGGAGTTGGATATCACATCTCATGCTATAGGAAGGGTCTTAGGTTTGGAACGGGAAGGAGTTGGATATCCCATCTCATGTTATAGGACCGGTCTCAGGTTTGGAATTAGAAGCATTGGGATATCACATCTCATGCTATCGGAAGGGTATCAGCATTGGATTTGGAAGGAGTTGGATATCCCATCGCATGCTATAGGAAGGGTCTCAGGTTGGAATCGGAAGGAGTTGGATATCACATCTCATGTTATAGGAAGGGTCTCCGGATTGGAATGAGAAGGACTTGGATATCACATCTCATCCTATAGGAAGGCTCTCAGGTTTTGAAAGGGAAGGAGTTGGATATCACATTTCATGTTAGAGGTAGGATCTCAGGTTTGGCATTAGAGGCATTGAGATATCACATCTCATGCTATCGGAAGGATCTCAGGTTTGGTATTCGAGGCATTGAGATATCACATCTCATGCTATCGGAAGGGTCTCAGGATTGGAATGGGAAGGAGTTGGATATCACATTTCATGCTATAGGAAGGGTCTCAGGTTGGAATCGGAAGGAGTTGGATATCACATCTCATGTTATAGGAAGGCTCTCAGGTTTGGAAGGGGAAGGATTGGGATATCACATCTCATGTTATAGGAAGGATCTCAGGTTTGGTATTAGAAGTATTGAGATATCACATCTCATGCTATCGGAAGGTTCTCAGGTTTGGTATTAGAGGCATTGAGATATCACATCTCATGCTATCGGAAGGGTCTCAGGTTGGAATCGGAAGGAGTTGGATATCACATCTCATGTTATAGGAAGGCTCTCAGGTTTGGAAGGGGAAGGATTGGGATATCACATCTCATGTTATAGGAAGGATCTCAGGTTTGGTATTAGAAGTATTGAGATATCACATCTCATGCTATCGGAAGGGTCTCAGGTTTGGTATAAGAATTGAGATATCACATCTCTGCTATTGAAAGTGTCTCAGGATTGGGATGGGAAGGAGTTGGATATCACATCTCATGCTATCGGAAGGGTCTTAGGTTTGGAACGGGAAGGAGTTGGATATCCCATCTCATGTTATAGGACGGGTCTCAGGTTTGGTATTAGAAGCATTGAGATATCACATCACATGCTGAAGGAAGGGATTCAGGTTTGGAATGGGAAGGAATTGGATATCACATCTCATGTCATGGGAAGGATCTCAGGTTTGGTATTAGAAGCATTGAGATATCACATCTCATGCTATAGGAAGGGTCTCATGTTTGGAACGGGAAGGAGTTGGATATCACATATGCTATAGGAAAGTTCTCAGGTTTGGAACGGGAAGGAGTTGGATATCACATCTCATGTTATAGGAAGGGTCTCAGGTTTGGTATAATAATTGAGATATCACATCTCTGCTTTCGGAAGTGTCTCAGGATTGAAATGGGAAGGAGTTGGATATCCCATCTCATGTTATAGGACGGGTCTCAGGATTGGTATTAGAATCATTGAGATATCACATCTCATGCTGTAGGAAGGGTCTAAGGATTGGAATGGGAAGGACTTGGATATCACATCTCATGCTATAGGTAGGCTCTCAGGTTTGGAAAGGGAAGGAGTTGGATATCACATTTCATGTTAGAGGAAGGATCTCAGGTTTGGTATTAGAGGCATTGAGATATCACATCTCATGCTATAGGAAGGATCTCAGGATTGGAATGGGAAGGATTTGGATATCACATCTCATGCTATAGGAAGGGTCTCAGGTTTGGTATAAGCATTGAGATATCCCATCTCATGCTATAGGAAGGGTCTCAAGTTTGATATTAGAAGCATTGATATAACAAATCTCATGATATGGGAAGGGTCGCAGGATAGGAATGGGAAGGAGTTGGATATCACATCTCATGATAAAGGAAGGGTCTAAGGATTGGAAGGGGAAGGATTTGGATATCACAACTCGTTATAGGACGGGTCTCAGGTTTGGTATTAAAAGCATTGAGATATCAAGTCTCATGGTATAGGAAGGGTCTCAGAAATGGAATGGGAAGGAGTTGGATATCACATCTCAAGCTATAGGAAGGGTCTCAGGATTGGAATGGGAAGAGTTGGATATCACATCTCATGTTATAGGAAGGGTCTCAGGTTTGGTATTAGAAGCATTGAGATATCACATCTCATGCTATAGGAAGGGTCTCAGGATTGGAATGGGAAGGACTTCGATATCACATCTCATGCTATAGGGAGGGTCTCAAGTTTGATATTAGAAGCATTGAGATAACAAATCTCATGATATGGGAAGGGTCTCAGGATTGGAATGGGAAGGAGTTGGATATCACATCTCATGATAAAGGAAGGGTCTAAGGATTGGAAGGGGAAGGATTTGGATATCACAACTCGTTATAGGACGGGTCTCAGGTTTGGTATTAAAAGCATTGAGATATCAAGTCTCATGGTATAGGAAGGGTCTCAGAATTGGAATGGGAAGGAGTTGGATATCACATCTCAAGCTATAGGAAGGGTCTCAGGATTGGAATGAGAAGGAGTTTGATATCACATCTCATGCCATAGTATGGGTCTCAGGTTTGTAGAAGGATTGGGATATCACATCTCATGCTATCGGAAGGGTATCAGGATTGGATTTGGAAGTAGTTGGATATCACATCTCATGCTATCGGAAGGATCTCAGGTTTGGTATTAGAAGCATTGAGATATCACATCTCATGCTATCGGAAGGGTCTCAGGATTGGAAAGGGAAGGAGTTGGATATCACATCTCATGCTAAAGGGAGGGTCTCAGGTTTGGAAGGGGAAGGAGTTGGATATCACATATGCTATAGGAAGGGTCTCAGGTTTGGAACGGGAAGGAGTTGGATATCACATCTCATGTTATAGGAAGGGTCTCAGGTTTGGTATAAGCATTGAGATATCACATCTCTGCTATCGGAAGTGTCTCAGGATTGAAATGGGAAGGAGTTGGATATCCCATCTCATGTTATAGGAAGGGTCTCAGGTTTGGTATTAGAAGCATTGAGATATCACATCTCATGCTATAGGAAGGGTCTCAGGATTGGAATGGGAAGGACTTGGATATCACATCTCATGCTATAGGGAGGGTCTCAAGTTTGATATTAGAAGCATTGAGATAACAAATCTCAAGCTATAGGAAGGGTCTCAGGATTGGAATGGGAAGAGTTGGATATCACATCTCATGTTATAGGAAGGGTCTCAGGTTTGGTATTAGAAGCATTGAGATATCACATCTCATGCTATAGGAAGGGTCTCAGGATTGGAATGGGAAGGACTTGGATATCACATCTCATGCTATAGGGAGGGTCTCAAGTTTGATATTAGAAGCATTGAGATAACAAATCTCATGATATGGGAAGGGTCTCAGGATTGGAATGGGAAGGAGTTGGATATCACATCTTATGATAAAGGAAGGGTCTAAGGATTGGAAGGGGAAGGATTTGGATATCACAACTCGTTATAGGACGGGTCTCAGGTTTGGTATTAAAAGCATTGAGATATCAAGTCTCATGGTATAGGAAGGGTCTCAGAATTGGAATGTGAAGGAGTTGGATATCACATCTGAAGCTATAGGAAGGGTCTCAGGATTGGAATGGGAAGGAGTTTGATATCACATCTCATGCCATAGTATGGGTCTCAGGTTTGGTAGAAGCATTGGGATATCACATCTCATGCTATCGGAAGGGTCTCAGGATTGGAAAGGGAAGGAGTTGGATATCACATCTCATGCTAAAGGGAGGGTCTCAGGTTTGGAAGGGGAAGGAGTTGGATATCACATATGCTATAGGAAGGGTCCGAGGTTTGGAACGGGAAGGAGTTGGATATCACATCTCATGTTATAGGAAGGGTCTCAGGTTTGGTATAAGCATTGAGATATCACATCTCTGCTATCGGAAGTGTCTCAGGATTGAAATGGGAAGGAGTTGGATATCCCATCTCATGTTATAGGAAGGGTCTCAGGTTTGGTATTAGAAGCATTGAGATATCACATCTCATGCTATAGTAAGGGTCTCAGGATTGGAATGGGAAGGACTTGGATATCACATCTCATGCTATAGGGAGGGTCTCAAGTTTGATATTAGAAGCATTGAGATAACAAATCTCATGATATGGGAAGGGTCTCAGGATTGGAATGGGAAGGAGTTGGATATCACATCTCATGATAAAGGAAGGGTCTAAGGATTGGAAGGGGAAGGATTTGGATATCACAACTCGTTATAGGACGGGTCTCAAGTTTGGTATTAAAAGCATTGAGATATCAAGTCTCATGGTATAGGAAGGGTCTCAGGTTTGGTATAAGCATTGAGATATCACATCTCTGCTATCGGAAGTGTCTCAGGATTGAAATGGGAAGGAGTTGGATATCCCATCTCATGTTATAGGACGGGTCTCAGGTTTGGTATTAGAATCATTGAGATATCACATCTCATGCTGTAGGAAGGGTCTAAGGATTGGAATGGGAAGGACTTGGATATCACATCTCATGCTATAGGTAGGCTCTCAGGTTTGGAAAGGGAAGGAGTTGGATATCACATTTCATCTTAGAGGAAGGATCTCAGGTTTGGTATTAGAGGCATTGAGATATCACATCTCATGCTATAGGAAGGGTCTCAGGATTGGAATGGGAAGGAGTTGGATATCACATCTCATGTTATAGGAAGGATCTCAGATTTGGTATTAGAAGCATGGAGACATCACATCTCATGCTATAGGAAGGGTCTCAGGATTGGAAGGGGAAGGAGTTGGATATCACATATGCTATAGGAAGGGTCTCAGGTTTGGTATAAGCATTGAGATATCACATTTCATGCTATAGGAAGGGTCTCAGGATTGGAATGGGAAGGAGTTGTATATCACATCTCATGTTATAGGAAGGGTCTCAGGTTTGGTATTAAAAGCATTGAGATATCACATCTCATGCTATAGGAAGGGTCTCAGGATTGGAATGGGAAGGACTTGGATATCACATCTCATGCTATAGGGAGGGTCTCAAGTTTGATAATAGAAGCATTGAGATAACAAATCTCATGATATGGGAAGGGTCTCAGGATTGGAATGGGAAGGAGTTGGATATCACATATGCTATAGGAAGGGTCTCAGGTTTTGGTATAAGCATTGAGATATCACATCTCATGCTATAAGAAGGGTCTCAGGATTGGAATGGGAAGGAGTTGGATATCACATCTCATGATAAAGGAAGGGTCTAAGGATTGGAAGGGGAAGGATTTTGATATCACAACTCGTTATAGGACGGGTCTCAGGTTTGGTATTAGAAGCATTGAGATATCACATCACATGCTGTAGGAAGGTCCTCAGGTTTGGAATGGGAAGGAATTGGATATCACATATCATGTCATAGGAAGGATCTCAGGTTTGGTATTAGAAGCATTGGGATATCACATCTCATGCTATAGGAAGGGTCTCATGTTTGGAATGGGAAGGAGTTGGATATCACATATGCTATAGGAAGGGTCTCAGGTTTGGAACGGGAAGGAGTTGGATATCAGATCTCATGTTATAGGAAGGGTGTCAGGTTTGGTATAAGCATTGAGATATCACATCTCATGCTATAGGAAGGATCTCAGGATTGGTATTAGAGGCATTGAGATATCACATCTCATGCTATAGGAAGGATCTCAGGATTGGAATGCGAAGGATTTGGATATCACATCTCATGGTATAGGAAGGGTCTCAGGTTTGGTATAAGCATTGAGATATCACATCTCATGCTATAGGAAGGGTCTCAGGATTGGAAGGGGAAGGAGTTGGATATCACATATGCTATAGGAAGGGTCTCAGGTTTTGGTATAAGCATTGAGATATCAAATTTCATGCTATAGGAAGGGTCTCTGTATTGGAATGGGGAGGAGTTGTATATCACATCTCATGTTAAAGGAAGGGTCTCAGGTTTGGTATTAAAAGAATTGAGATATCACATCTCATGCTATAGGAAGGGTCTCATCATTGGAATGGGAAGGACTTGGATATCACATCTCATGCTATAGGGAGGGTCGCAAGTTTGATAATAGAAGCATTGAGATAACAAATCTCATGATATGGGAAGGGTCTCAGGATTGGAATGGGAAGGAGTTGGATATCCCATCGCATGCTATAGGAAGGGTCTCAGGTTTTGGTATAAGCATTGAGATATCAAATTTCATGCTATAGGAAGGGTCTCTGTATTGGAATGGGGAGGAGTTGTATATCACATCTCATGTTAAAGGAAGGGTCTCAGGTTTGGTATTAAAAGAATTGAGATATCACATCTCATGCTATAGGAAGGGTCTCATCATTGGAATGGGAAGGACTTGGATATCACATCTCATGCTATAGGGAGGGTCGCAAGTTTGATAATAGAAGCATTGAGATAACAAATCTCATGATATGGGAAGGGTCTCAGGATTGGAATGGGAAGGAGTTGGATATCCCATCCCATGCTATAGGAAGGGTCTCAGGTGTGAATCGGAAGGAGTTGGATATCACATCTCATTTTATAGGAAGGGTCTCCGGATTGGAATGAGAAGGACTTGGATATCACATCTCATGCTATAGGAAGGCTCTCAGGTTTGGAAAGGGAAGGAGTTGGATATCACATTTCATGTTAGAGGTAGGATCTCAGGTTTGGTATTAGAGGCATTGAGATATCACATCTCATGCTATCGGAAGTATCTCAGGTTTGGTATTCGAGGCATTGAGATATCACATCTCATGCTATCGGAAGGGTCTCAGGATTGGAATGGGAAGGAGTTGAATATCACATCTCATGCTATAGGAAGGTTCTCAGGTTTGGAACGGGAAGGAGTTGGATATCACATCTCATGTTATAGGAAGGGTCTCAGGTTTGGTATAAGCATTGAGATATCACATCTCTGCTATCGGAAGTGTCTCAGGATTGGAATGGGAAGGTGTTGGATATCACATTTAATGTTAGAGGTAGGATCTCAGGTTTGGTATTAGAGGCATTGCGATATCACATCTCATGCTATTAGAAGGCTCTCAGGATTGGAATGGTAACGAGTTGGATATAACATCTCATGTTATAGGAAGGGTCTCAGGTTTGGTATAAGCATTGAGATATCACATCTCTGCTATCGGAAGTGTCTCAGGATTGAAATGGGAAGGAGTTGGATATCCCATCTCATGGTCTCAGGTTTGGAAGGGGAAGGATTTGGCTATCACATCTCATGTTATAGGAAGGATCTCAGGTTTGGTATTAGAAGCATTGAGATATCACATCTCATGTTATAGGAAGGATCTCAGATTTGGTATTAGAAGCATTGAGACGTCACATCTCATGCTATAGGAAGGGTCTCAGGATTGGAATGGGAAGGAGTTGGATATCACATCTCATGCTATAGGAAGGGTCTCAGGTTGGAATCGGAAGGAGTTGGATATCACATCTCATGTTATAGGAAGGCTCTCAGGTTTGGAAGGGGAAGGATTGGGATATCACATCTCATATTATAGGAAGGATCTCAGGTTTGGTATTAGAAGCATTGAGATATCACATCTCATGCTATCGGAAGGATCTCAGGTTTGGTATTAGAGGCATTGAGATATCACATCTCATGCTATCGGAAGGGTCTCAGGATTGGAATGGGAAGGAGTTGGATATCACATCTCATACTATAGGAACGTTCTCATGTTTGGAACGGGAAGGAGTTGGATATCACATCTCATATTATAGGAAGGGTCTCAGGTTTGGTATAAGAATTGAGATATCACATCTCTGCTATCGAAAGTGTCTCAGGATTGGGATGGGAAGGAGTTGGATATCACATCTCATGCTATAGGAAGGGTCTTAGGTTTGGAACGGGAAGGAGTTGGATATCCCATCTCATGTTATGGGACGGGTCTCAGGTTTGGTATTAGAAGCATTGGGATATCACATCTCATGCTATCGGAAGGGTATCAGCATTGGATTTAGAAGGAGTTGGATATCCCATCGCATGCTATAGGAAGGGTCTCAGGTTGGAATCGGAAGGAGTTGGATATCACATCTCATGTTATAGGAAGGGTCTCCGGATTGGAATGAGAAGGACTTGGATATCACATCTCATGCTATAGGAAGGCTCTCAGGTTTTGAAAGGGAAGGAGTTGGATATCACATTTCATGTTAGAGGTAGGATCTCAGGTTTGGCATTAGAGGCATTGAGATATCACATCTCATGCTATCGGAAGGATCTCAGGTTTGGTATTCGAGGCATTGAGATATCACATCTCATGCTATCGGAAGGGTCTCAGGATTGGAATGAGAAGGAGTTGGATATCACATCTCATGCTATAGGAAGGTTCTCAGGTTTGGAACGGGAAGGAGTTGGATATCACATCTCATGTTATAGGAAGGGTCTCAGGTTTGGTATAAGAATTGAGATATCACATCTCTGCTATCGAAAGTGTCTCAGGATTGGGATGGGAAGGAGTTGGATATCACAGCTCATGCTATAGGAAGGGTCTCAGGTTTGGAAAGGGAAGGAGTTGGATATCCCATCTCATGTTATAGGACTGGTCTCAGGTTTGGTATTAGAAGCTTTGAGATATCACATCACATGCTGTAGGAAGGGTCTCAGGATTGGAATGGGAAGGATTTGGATATCACATCTCATGCTATAGGAAGGGTCTCAGGTTTGGTATAAGCATTGAGATATCACATCTCATGCTATACAAAGGGTCTCAGGATTGGAATGGGAAGGAGTTCCCATATAACATCTCATGTTAAAGGAAGGATCTCAGATTTGGTATTAGAAGCATTGAGACATCACATCTCATGCTATAGGAAGGGTCTCAGGATTGGAATGGAAAGGAGTTGGATATCACATCTCATGCTATAGGAATGGTCTCAGGTTGGAATCGGAAGGAGTTGGATATCACATCTCATGTTATAGGAAGGCTCTCATTTTGGAAAGGGAAGGAGTTGGATATCACATTTAATGTTAGAGGTAGGATCTCAGGTTTGGTATTAGAGGCATTGCGATATCACATCTCATGCTAGCGGAAGGATCTCAGGTTTGGTATTAGAGGCATTGAGATATCACATCTCATGCTATCGGAAGGGTCTCAGGATTGGAATGGGAAGGAGTTGGATATCACATCTCATGCTATAGGAACGTTCTCAGGTTTGGAACAGGAAGGAGTTGGATATCACATCTCATATTAAAGGAAGGGTCTCAGGTTTGGTATAAGAATTGAGATATCACATCTCTGCTATCGAAAGTGTATCAGGATTGGGATGGGAAGGAGTTGGATATCACATCTCATGCTATAGGAAGGGTCTTAGGCTTGGAACGGGAAGGAGTTGGATATCCCATCTCATGTTATAGGACGGGTCTCAGGTTTGGTATTAGAAGCATTGGGATATCACATCTCATGCTATCGGAAGGGTATCAGCATTGGATTTGGAAGGAGTTGGATATCCCATCGCATGCTATAGGAAGGGTTTCAGGTTGGAATCCGAAGGAGTTGGATATCACATCTCATGTTATAGGAAGGGTCTCCGGATTGGAATGAGAAGGACTTGGATATCACCTCTCATGCTATAGGAAGGCTCTCAGGTTTGGAAAGGGAAGGAGTTGGATATCACATTTCATGTTAGAGGTAGGATCTCAGGTTTGGTATTAGAGGCATTGAGATATCACATCTCATGCTATCGGAAGGATCTCAGGTTTGGTATTCGAGGCATTGAGATATCACATCTCATGCTATCGGAAGGGTCTCAGGATTGGAATGGGAAGGAGTTGGATATCACATCTCATGCTATAGGAAGGTTCTCAGGTTTGGAACGGGAAGGAGTTGGATATCACATCTCATGTTATAGGAAGGGTCTCAGGTTTGGTATAAGAATTGAGATATCACATCTCTGCTATCGAAAGTGTCTCAGGATTGGGATGGGAAGGAGTTGGATATCACAGCTCATGCTATGGGAAGGGTCTCAGGTTTGGAACGGGAAGGAGTTGGATATCCCATCTCATGTTATAGGACTGGTCTCTGGTTTGGTATTAGAAGCATTGAGATATCACATCACATGCTGTAGGAAGGGTCTCAGGATTGGAATGGGAAGGATTTGGATATCACATCTCATGCTATAGGAAGGGTCTCAGGTTTGGTATAAGCATTGAGATATCACATCTCATGCTATACGAAGGGTCTCAGGATTGGAATGGGAAGGAGTTCCCATATAACATCTCATGTTAAAGGAAGGATCTCAGATTTAGTATTAGAAGCATTGAGACATCACATCTCCTGCTATAGGAAGGGTCTCAGGATTGGAATGGAAAGGAGTTGGATATCACATCTCATGCTATAGGAATGGTCTCAGGTTGGAATCGGAAGGAGTTGGATATCACATCTCATGTTATAGGAAGGCTCTCAGGTTTGGAAAGGGAAGGAGTTGGATATCACATTTAATGTTAGAGGTAGGATCTCAGGTTTGGTATTAGAGGCATTGCGATATCACATCTCATGCTATTAGAAGGCTCTCAGGATTGGAATGGGAACGAGTTGGATATCACATCTCATGCTAAAGGGAAGGTCTCAGATTTGGAAGGGGAAGGATTTGGATATCACATCTCATGTTATAGGAAGGATCTCAGGTTTGGTATTAGAAGCATTGAGATATCACATCTCATGTTATAGGACGGATCTCAGATTTGGTATTAGAAGCATTGAGACGTCACATCTCATGCTATAGGAAGGGTCTCAGGATTGGAATGGGAAGGAGTTGGATATCACATCTCATGCTATAGGAAGGGTCTCAGGTTGGAATCGGAAGGAGTTGGATATCACATCTCATGTTATAGGAAGGCTCTCAGGTTTGGAAGGGGAAGGATTGGGATATCACATCTCATGTTATAGGAAGGATCTCAGGTTTGGTATTAGAAGCATTGAGATATCACATCTCATGCTATCGGAAGGATCTCAGGTTTGGTATTAGAGGCATTGAGATATCACATCTCATGCTATCGGAAGGGTCTCAGGATTGGAATGGGAAGGAGTTGGATATCACATCTCATGCTATAGGAACGTTCTCAGGTTTGGAACGGGAAGGAGGTGGATATCACATCTCATATTATAGGAAGGGTCTCAGGTTTGGTATAAGAATTGAGATATCACATCTCTGCTATCGAAAGTGTCTCAGGATTGGGATGGGAAGGAGTTGGATATCACATCTCATGCTATCAGAAGGGTCTTAGGTTTGGAACGGGAAGGAGTTGGATATCCCATCTCATGTTATAGGACGGGTCTCAGGTTTGGTATTAGAAGCATTGAGAAATCACATCACATGCTGAAGGAAGGGCCTCAGGTTTGGAATGGGAAAGAATTGGATATCACATCTTTTGTCATGGGAAGGATCTCAGGTTTGGTATTAGAAGCATTGAGATATCACATCTCATGCTATAGGAAGGGTCTCATGTTTGGAATGGGAAGGAGTTGGATATCACATATGCTATAGGAAGGTTCTCAGGTTTGGAACGGGAAGGAGTTGGATATCACATCTCATGTTATAGGAAGGGTCTCAGGTTTGGTATAATAATTGAGATATCACATCTCTGCTTTCGGAAGTGTCTCAGGATTGAAATGGGAAGGAGTTGGATATCCCATCTCATGTTATAGGACGGGTCTCAGGATTGGTATTAGAATCATTGAGATATCACATCTCATGCTGTAGGAAGGGTCTAAGGATTGGAATGGGAAGGACTTGGATATCACATCTCATGCTATAGGTAGGCTCTCAGGTTTGGAAAGGGAAGGAGTTGGATATCACATTTCATGTTAGAGGAAGGGTCTCAGGTTTGGTATTAGAGGCATTGAGATATCACATCTCATGCTATAGGAAGGATCTCAGGATTGGAATGGGAAGGATTTGGATATCACATCTCATGCTATAGGAAGGGTCTCAGGTTTGGTATAAGCATTGAGATATCCCATCTCATGCTATAGGAAGGGTCTCATGATTGGAATGGGAAGGAGTTGGATATCACATCTCATGTTATAGGAAGGATCTCAGATTTGGTATTAGAAGCATTGAGACATCACATCTCATGCTATAGGAAGGGTCTCAGGATTGGAATGGGAAGGAGTTGTATATCACATCTCATGTTATAGGAAGGGTCTCAGGTTTGGTATTAGAAGCATTGAGATATCACATCTCATGTTATAGGAAGGGTCTCAGGATTGGAATGGGAAGGACTTGGATATCACAACTCATGCTATAGGGAGGGTCTCAAGTTTGATATTAGAAGCATTGAGATAACAAATCTCATGATATGGGAAGGGTCTCATGATTGGAATGGGAAGGAGTTGGATATCACATCTCATGATAAAGGAAGGGTCTAAGGATTGGAAGGGGAAGGATTTGGATATCACAACTCGTTATAGGACGGGTCTCAGGTTTGGTATTAGAAGCATTGAGATATCACATCACATGCTGTAGGAAGGGCCTCAGGTTTGGAATGGGAAGGAAATGGATATCACATCTCATGTCATAGGAAGGATCTCAGGTTTGGTATTAGAAGCATTGAGATATCACATCTCATGCTATAGGAAGGGTCTCATGTTTGGAATGGGAAGGAGTTGGATATCACATATGCTATAGGAAGGGTCTCAGGTTTGGAACGGGAAGGAGTTGGATATCACATCTCATGTTATAGGACGGGTCTCAGGTTTGGTATTAGAATCATTGAGATATCACATCTCATGCTGTAGGAAGGGTCTAAGGATTGGAATGGGAAGGACTTGGATATCACATCTCATGCTATAGGTAGGCTCTCAGGTTTGGAAAGGGAAGGAGTTGGATATCACATTTCATCTTAGAGGAAGGATCTCAGGTTTGGTATTAGAGGCATTGAGATATTCCCTCTCATGCTATAGGAAGGGTCTCAGGATTGGAATGGGAAGGAGTTGGATATCACATCTCATATTATAGGAAGGATCTCAGATTTGGTATTAGAAGCATGGAGACATCACATCTCATGCTATAGGAAGGGTCTCAGGATTGGAAGGGAAGGAGTTGGATATCACATATGCTATAGGAAGGGTGTCAGGTTTGGTATAAGCATTGAGATATCACATCTCATGCTATAGGAAGGGTCTCAGGATTGGAATGGGAAGGACTTGGATATCACATCTCATGCTATAGGGAGGGTCTCAAGTTTGATAATAGAAGCATTGAGATAACAAATCTCATGATATGGGAAGGGTCTCAGGATTGTAATGGGAAGGAGTTGGATATCACATATGCTATAGGAAGGGTCTCAGGTTTTGGTATAAGCATTGAGATATCACATCTCATGCTATAAGAAGGGTCTCAGGATTGGAATGGGAAGGAGTTGGATATCACATCTCATGATAAAGGAAGGGTCTAAGGATTGGAAGGGGAAGGATTTGGATATCACAACTCGTTATAGGACGGGTCTCAGGTTTGGTATTAGAACAATTGAGATATCACATCACATGCTGTAGGAAGGTCCTCAGGTTTGGAATGGGAAGGAATTGGATATCACATATCATGTCATAGGAAGGATCTCAGGTTTGGTATTAGAAGCATTGGGATATCACATCTCATGCTATAGGAAGGGTCTCATGTTTGGAATGGGAAGGAGTTGGATATCACATATGCTATAGGAAGGGTCTCAGGTTTGGAACGGGAAGGAGTTGGATATCACATCTCATGTTATACGAAGGGTCTCAGGTTTGGTATAAGCATTGAGATATCACATCTCATGCTATAGGAAGGATCTCAGGATTGGTATTAGAGGCATTGAGATATCACATCTCATGCTATAGGAAGGATCTCAGGATTGGAATGCGAAGGATTTGGATATCACATCTCATGGTATAGGAAGGGTCTCAGGTTTGGTATAAGCATTGAGATATCACATCTCATGCTATAGGAAGGGTCTCAGGATTGGAAGGGGAAGGAGTTGGATATCACATATGCTATAGGAAGGGGCTCAGGTTTTGGTATAAGCATTTAGATATCAAATTTCATGCTATAGGAAGGGTCTCTGTATTGGAATGGGGAGGAGTTGTATATCACATCTCATGTTAAAGGAAGGGTCTCAGGTTTGGTATTAAAAGCATTGAGATATCACATCTCATGCTATAGGAAGGGTCTCATCATTGGAATGGGAAGGACTTGGATATCACATCTCATGCTATAGGGAGGGTCGCAAGTTTGATAATAGAAGCATTGAGATAACAAATCTCATGATATGGGAAGGGTCTCAGGATTGGAATGGGAAGGAGTTGGATATCCCATTGCATGCTATAGGAAGGGTCTCAGGTTGGAATCGGAAGGAGTTGGATATCACATCTCATTTTATAGGAAGGGTCTCCGGATTGGAATGAGAAGGACTTGGATATCACATCTCATGCTATAGGAAGGCTCTCAGGTTTGGAAAGGGAAGGAGTTGGATATCACATTTCATGTTAGAGGTAGGATCTCAGGTTTGGTATTAGAGGCATTGAGATATCACATCTCATGCTATCGGAAGTATCTCAGGTTTGGTATTCGAGGCATTGAGATATCACATCTCATGCTATCGGAAGGGTCTCAGGATTGGAATGGGAAGGAGTTGGATATCACATCTCATGCTATAGGAAGGTTCTCCGGTTTGGAACGGGAAGGAGTTGGATATCACATCTCATGTTATAGGAAGGGTCTCAGGTTGGTATAAGAATTGAGATATCACATCTCTGCTATCGAATGTGTCTCAGGATTGGGATGGGAAGGAGTTGGATATCACAGCTCATGCTATAGGAAGGGTCTCAGATTTGGAACGGGAAGGAGTTGGATATCCCATCTCATGTTATAGGACTGGTCTCAGGTTTGGTATTAGAAGCATTGATATATCACATCACATGCTATAGGAAGGGTCTCAGGATTGGAATGGGAAGGAGTTGGATATCACATCTCATGCTATAGGAAGGGTCTCAGGTTGAAATCGGAAGGAGTTGGATATCACATCTCATGTTATAGGAAGGCTCTCAGGTTTGGAAGGGGAAGGATTGGGATATCACATCTCATGTTATAGGAAGGATCTCAGGTTTGGTATTAGAAGCATTGAGATATCACATCTCATGCTATCGGAAGGATCTCAGGTTTGGTATTAGAGGCATTGAGATATCACATCTCATGCTATCGGAAGGGTCTCAGGATTGGAATGGGAAGGAGTTGGATATCACATCTCATACTATAGGAACGTTCTCAGGTTTGGAACGAGAAGGAGTTGGATATCACATCTCATATTATAGGAAGGGTCTCAGGTTTGGTATAAGAATTGAGATATCACATCTCTGCTATCGAATGTGTCTCAGGATTGGGATGGGAAGGAGTTGGATATCACAGCTCATGCTATAGGAAGGGTCTCAGGTTTGGAACGGGAAGGAGTTGGATATCCCATCTCATGTTATAGGACTGGTCTCAGGTTTGGTATTAGAAGCATTGATATATCACATCACATGCTGTAGGAAGGGTCTCAGGATTGGAATGGGAAGGATTTGGATATCACATCTCATGCTATAGGAAGGGTCTCAGGTTTGGTATAAGCATTGAGATATCACATCTCATGCTATACGAAGGGTCTCAGGATTGGAATGGGAAGGAGTTCCCATATAACATCTCATGTTAAAGGAAGGATCTCAGATTTGGTATTAGAAGCATTGAGACATCACATCTCATGCTATAGGAAGGGTCCCAGGATTGGAATGGAAAGGAGTTGGATATCACATCTCATGTTATAGGAAGGGTCTCCGGATTGGAATGAGAAGGACTTGGATATCACATCTCATGCTATAGGAAGGCTCTCAGGTTTTGAAAGGGAAGGAGTTGGATATCACATTTCATGTTAGAGGTAGGATCTCAGGTTTGGCATTAGAGGCATTGAGATATCACATCTCATGCTATCGGAAGGATCTCAGGTTTGGTATTCGAGGCATTGAGATATCACATCTCATGCTATAGGAAGGTTCTCAGGTTTGGAACGGGAAGGAGTTGGATATCACATCTCATGTTATAGGAAGGGTCTCAGGTTTGGTATAAGAATTGAGATATCACATCTCTGCTATCGAAAGTGTCTCAGGATTGGGATGGGAAGGAGTTGGATATCACAGCTCATGCTATAGGACGGGTCTCAGGTTTGGAAAGGGAAGGAGTTGGATATCCCATCTCATGTTATAGGACTGGTCTCAGGTTTGGTATTAGAAGCATTGAGATATCACATCACATGCTGTAGGAAGGGTCTCAGGATTGGAATGGGAAGGATTTGGATATCACATCTCATGCTATAGGAAGGGTCTCAGGTTTGGTATAAGCATTGAGATATCACATCTCATGCTATACAAAGGGTCTCAGGATTGGAATGGGAAGGAGTTCCCATATAACATCTCATGTTAAAGGAAGGATCTCAGATTTGGTATTAGAAGCATTGAGACATCACATCTCATGCTATAGGAAGGGTCTCAGGATTGGAATGGAAAGGAGTTGGATATCACATCTCATGCTATAGGAATGGTCTCAGGTTGGAATCGGAAGGAGTTGGATATCACATCTCATGTTATAGGAAGGCTCTCATTTTGGAAAGGGAAGGAGTTGGATATCACATTTAATGTTAGAGGTAGGATCTCAGGTTTGGTATTAGAGGCATTGCGATATCACATCTCATGCTAGCGGAAGGATCTCAGGTTTGGTATTAGAAGCATTGAGATATCACATCTCAAGCTATCGGAATGGTATCAGCATTGGATTTGGAAGGAGTTGGATATCCCATCGCATGCTATAGGAAGGGTCTCAGGTTGGAATCGGAAGGAGTTGGATATCACATCTCATGTTATAGGAAGGGTCTCCGGATTGGAATGAGAAGGACTTGGATATCACATCTCATGCTATAGGAAGGCTCTCAGGTTTGGAAAGGGAAGGAGTTGGATATCACATTTCATGTTAGAGGTAGGATCTCAGGTTTGGTATTAGAGGCATTGAGATATCACATCTCATGCTATTGGAAGGATCTCAGGTTTGGTATTCGAGGCATTGAGATATCACATCTCATGCTATCGGAAGGGTCTCAGGATTGGAATGGGAAGGAGTTGGATATCACATCTCATGCTATAGGAAGGTTCTCAGGTTTGGAACGGGAAGGAGTTGGATATCACATCTCATGTTATAGGAAGGGTCTCAGGTTTGGTATAAGAATTGAGATATCACATCTCTGCTATCGAAAGTGTCTCAGGATTGGGATGGGAAGGAGTTGGATATCACAGCTCATGCTATAGGAAGGGTCTCAGGTTTGGAACGGGAAGGAGTTGGATATCCCATCTCATGTTATAGGACTGGTCTCAGGTTTGGTATTAGAAGCATTGAGATATCACATCACATGCTGTAGGAAGGGTCTCAAGATTGGAATGGGAAGGATTTGGATATCACATCTCATGCTATAGGAAGGGTCTCAGGTTTGGTATAAGCATTGAGATATCACATCTCATGCTATACGAAGGGTCTCAGTATTGGAATGGGAAGGAATTCCCATATAACATCTCATGTTAAAGGAAGGATCTCAGATTTAGTATTAGAAGCATTGAGACATCACATCTCCTGCTATAGGAAGGGTCTCAGGATTGGAATGGAAAGGAGTTGGATATCACATCTCATGCTATAGGAATGGTCTCAGGTTGGAATCGGAATGAGTTGGATATCACATCTCATGTTATAGGAAGGCTCTCAGGTTTGGAAAGGGAAGGAGTTGGATATCACATTTAATGTTAGAGGTAGGATATCAGGTTTGGTATTAGAGGCATTGCGATATCACATCTCATGCTATTAGAAGGCTCTCAGGATTGGAATGGGAACGAGTTGGATATCACATCTCATGCTAAAGGGAAGGTCTCAGGTTTGGAAGAGGAAGGATTTGGATATCACATCTCATGTTATAGGAAGGATCTCAGGTTTGGTATTAGAAGCATTGAGATATCACATCTCATGTTATAGGACGGATCTCAGATTTGGTATTAGAAGCATTGAGACGTCACATCTCATGCTATAGGAAGGGTCTCAGGATTGGAATGGGAAGGAGTTGGATATCACATCTCATGCTATAGGAAGGGTCTCAGGTTGGAATCGGAAGGAGTAGGATATCACATCTCATGTTATAGGAAGGCTCTCAGGTTTGGAAGGGGAAGGATTGGGATATCACATCTCATGTTATAGGAAGTATCTCAGGTTTGGTATTAGAAGCATTGAGATATCACATCTCATGCTATCGGAAGGATCTCAGGTTTGGTATTAGAGGCATTGAGATATCACATCTCATGCTATCGGAAGGGTCTCAGGATTGGAATGGGAAGGAGTTGGATATCACATCTCATGCTATAGGAACGTTCTCAGGTTTGGAACGGGAAGGAGGTGGATATCACATCTCATATTATAGGAAGGGTCTCAGGTTTGGTATAAGAATTGAGATATCACATCTCTGCTATCGAAAGTGCCTCAGGATTGGGATGGGAAGGAGTTGGATATCACATCTCATGCTATCGGAAGGGTCTTAGGTTTGGAACGGGAAGGAGTTGGATATTCCATCTCATGTTATAGGACGGGCCTCAGGTTTGGTATTAGAAGCATTGAGATATCACATCACATGCTGAAGGAAGGGCCTCAGGTTTGGAATGGGAAGGAATTGGATATCACATCTCATGTCATGGGAAGGATCTCAGGTTTGGTATTAGAAGCATTGAGATATCACATCTCATGCTATAGGAAGGGTCTCATGTTTGGAATGGGAAGGAGTTGGATATCACATATGCTATAGGAAGGGTCTCAGGTTTGGAACGGGAAGGAGTTGGATATCACATCTCATGTTATACGAAGGGTCTCAGGTTTGGTATAAGCATTGAGATATCACATCTCTGCTATCGGAAGTGTCTCAGGATTGAAATGGGAAGGAGTTGGATATCCCATCTCATGTTATAGGACGGGTCTCAGGTTTGGTATTAGAATCATTGAGATATCACATCTCATGCTGTAGGAAGGGTCCAAGGATTGGAATGGGAAGGACTTGGATATCACATCTCATGCTATAGGTAGGCTCTCAGGTTTGGAAAGGGAAGGAGTTGGATATCACATTTCATGTTAGAGGAAGGATCTCAGGTTTGATATTAGAAGCATTGAGATAACAAATCTCATGATATGGGAAGGGTCTCAGGATTGGAATGGGAAGGAGTTGGATATCACATCTCATGATAAAGGAAGGGTCTAAGGATTGGAAGGGGAAGGATTTGGATATCACAACTCGTTATAGGACGGGTCTCAGGTTTGGTATTAAAAGCATTGAGATATCAAGTCTCATGGTATAGGAAGGGTCTCAGGTTTGGTATTAGAGGCATTGAGATATCACATCTCATGCTATCGGAAGGGTCTCAGGATTGGAATGGGAAGGAGTTGGATATCACATCTCATGCTATAGGAACGTTCTCAGGTTTGGAACGGGAAGGAGGTGGATATCACATCTCATATTATAGGAAGGGTCTCAGGTTTGGTATAAGAATTGAGATATCACATCTCTGCTATCGAAAGTGTCTCAGGATTGGGATGGGAAGGAGTTGGATATCACATCTCATGCTATCGGAAGGGTCTTAGGTTTGGAACGGGAAGGAGTTGGATATTCCATCTCATGTTATAGGACGGGCCTCAGGTTTGATATTAGAAGCATTGAGATATCACATCACATGCTGAAGGAAGAGCCTCAGGTTTGGAATGGGAAGGAATTGGATATCACATCTCATGTCATGGGAAGGATCTCAGGTTTGGTATTAGAAGCATTGAGATATCACATCTCATGCTATAGGAAGGGTCTTATGTTTCGAATGGGAAGGAGTTGGATATCACATATGCTATAGGAAGGGTCTCAGGTTTGGAACGGGAAGGAGTTGGATATCACATCTCATGTTATACGAAGGGTCTCAGGTTTGGTATAAGCATTGAGATATCACATCTCTGCTATCGGAAGTGTCTCAGGATTGAAATGGGAAGGAGTTGGATATCCCATCTCATGTTATAGGACGGTCTCAGGTTTGGTATTAGAATCATTGAGATATCACATCTCATGCTGTAGGAAGGGTCCAAGGATTGGAATGGGAAGGACTTGGATATCACATCTCATGCTATAGGTAGGCTCTCAGGTTTGGAAAGGGAAGGAGTTGGATATCACATTTCATGTTAGAGGAAGGATCTCAGGTTTGATATTAGAAGCATTGAGATAACAAATCTCATGATATGGGAAGGGTCTCAGGATTGGAATGGGAAGGAGTTGGATATCACATCTCATGATAAAGGAAGGGTCTAAGGATTGGAAGGGGAAGGATTTGGATATCACAACTCGTTATAGGACGGGTCTCAGGTTTGGTATTAAAAGCATTGAGATATCAAGTCTCATGGTATAGGAAGGGTCTCAGAATTGAAATGGGAAGGAGTTGGATATCACATCTCAAGCTATAGGAAGGGTCTCAGGATTGGAATGGGAAGAGTTGGATATCACATCTCATGTTATAGGAAGGGTCTCAGGTTTGGTATTAGAAGCATTGAGATATCACATCTCATGCTATAGGAAGGGTCTAAGGATTGGAATGGGAAGGACTTGGATATCACATCTCATGCTATAGGGAGGGTCTCAAGTTTGATATTAGAAGCATTGAGATAACAAATCTCATGATATGGGAAGGGTCTCAGGATTGGAATGGGAAGGAGTTGGATATCACATCTCATGATAAAGGAAGGGTCTAAGGATTGGAAGGGGAAGGATTTGGATATCACAACTCGTTATAGGACGGGTCTCAGGTTTGGTATTAAAAAGCATTGAGATATCAAGTCTCATGGTATAGGAAGGGTCTCAGAATTGAAATGGGAAGGAGTTGGATATCACATCTCAAGCTATAGGAAGGGTCTCAGGATTGGAATGGGAAGGAGTTTGATATCACATCTCATGCCATAGTATGGGTCTCAGGTTTGGTAAGAAGCATTGGGATATCACATCTCATGCTATCGGAAGGGTATCAGGATTAGATTTGGAAGTAGTTGGATATCACATCTCATGCTATCGGAAGGATCTCAGGTTTGGTATTAGAAGCATTGAGATATCACATCTCATGCTATCGGAAGGGTCTCAGGATTGGAAAGGGAAGGAGTTGGATATCACATCTTATGCTAAAGGGAGGGTCTCAGGTTTGGAAGGGGAAGGAGTTGGATATCATATATGCTATAGGAAGGGTCTCAGGTTTGGAACGGGAAGGAGTTGGATATCACATCTCATGTTATAGGAAGGGTCTCAGGTTTGGTATAAGCATTGAGATATCACATCTCTGCTATCGGAAGTGTCTCAGGATTGGAATGGGAAGGAGTT
Source organism: Ambystoma mexicanum (assembly GCF_040938575.1). Taxonomy (NCBI): domain Eukaryota; kingdom Metazoa; phylum Chordata; class Amphibia; order Caudata; family Ambystomatidae; genus Ambystoma; species Ambystoma mexicanum. The sequence goes on from NC_090936.1 coordinate 349,722,323, forward strand.
GGATATCACATCTCATGCTATAGGAAGGGTCTCAGGTTGGAATCGGAAGGAGTAGGATATCACATCTCATGTTATAGGAAGGCTCTCAGGTTTGGAAGGGGAAGGATTGGGATATCACATCTCATGTTATAGGAAGGATCTCAGGTTTGGTATTAGAAGCATTGAGATATCACATCTCATGCTATCGGAAGGATCTCAGGTTTGGTATTAGAGGCATTGAGATATCACATCTCATGCTATCGGAAGGGTCTCAGGATTGGAATGGGAAGGAGTTGGATATCACATCTCATGCTATAGGAACGTTCTCAGGTTTGGAACGGGAAGGAGGTGGATATCACATCTCATATTATAGGAAGGGTCTCAGGTTTGGTATAAGAATTGAGATATCACATCTCTGCTATCGAAAGTGTCTCAGGATTGGGATGGGAAGGAGTTGGATATCACATCTCATGCTATCGGAAGGGTCTTAGGTTTGGAACGGGAAGGAGTTGGATATTCCATCTCATGTTATAGGACGGGCCTCAGGTTTGGTATTAGAAGCATTGAGATATCACATCACATGCTGAAGGAAGGGCCTCAGGTTTGGAATGGGAAGGAATTGGATATCACATCTCATGTCATGGGAAGGATCTCAGGTTTGGTATTAGAAGCATTGAGATATCACATCTCATGCTATAGGAAGGGTCTCATGTTTGGAATGGGAAGGAGTTGGATATCACATATGCTATAGGAAGGGTCTCAGGTTTGGAACGGGAAGGAGTTGGATATCACATCTCATGTTATACGAAGGGTCTCAGGTTTGGTATAAGCATTGAGATATCACATCTCTGCTATCGGAAGTGTCTCAGGATTGAAATGGGAAGGAGTTGGCTATCCCATCTCATGTTATAGGACGGGTCTCAGGTTTGGTATTAGAATCATTGAGATATCACATCTCATGCTGTAGGAAGGGTCCAAGGATTGGAATGGGAAGGACTTGGATATCACATCTCATGCTATAGGTAGGCTCTCAGGTTTGGAAAGGGAAGGAGTTGGATATCACATTTCATGTTAGAGGAAGGATCTCAGGTTTGATATTAGAAGCATTGAGATAACAAATCTCATGATATGGGAAGGGTCTCAGGATTGGAATGGGAAGGAGTTGGATATCACATCTCATGATAAAGGAAGGGTCTAAGGATTGGAAGGGGAAGGATTTGGATATCACAACTCGTTATAGGACGGGTCTCAGGTTTGGTATTAAAAGCATTGAGATATCAAGTCTCATGGTATAGGAAGGGTCTCAGGTTTGGTATTAGAGGCATTGAGATATCACATCTCATGCTATCGGAAGGGTCTCAGGATTGGAATGGGAAGGAGTTGGATATCACATCTCATGCTATAGGAACGTTCTCAGGTTTGGAACGGGAAGGAGGTGGATATCACATCTCATATTATAGGAAGGGTCTCAGGTTTGGTATAAGAATTGAGATATCACATCTCTGCTATCGAAAGTGTCTCAGGATTGGGATGGGAAGGAGTTGGATATCACATCTCATGCTATCGGAAGGGTCTTAGGTTTGGAACGGGAAGGAGTTGGATATTCCATCTCATGTTATAGGACGGGCCTCAGGTTTGGTATTAGAAGCATTGAGATATCACATCACATGCTGAAGGAAGAGCCTCAGGTTTGGAATGGGAAGGAATTGGATATCACATCTCATGTCATGGGAAGGATCTCAGGTTTGGTATTAGAAGCATTGAGATATCACATCTCATGCTTTAGGAAGGGTCTCATGTTTGGAATGGGAAGGAGTTGGATATCACATATGCTATAGGAAGGGTCTCAGGTTTGGAACGGGAAGGAGTTGGATATCACATCTCATGTTATACGAAGGGTCTCAGGTTTGGTATAAGCATTGAGATATCACATCTCTGCTATCGGAAGTGTCTCAGGATTGAAATGGGAAGGAGTTGGATATCCCATCTCATGTTATAGGACGGTCTCAGGTTTGGTATTAGAATCATTGAGATATCACATCTCATGCTGTAGGAAGGGTCCAAGGATTGGAATGGGAAGGACTTGGATAACACATCTCATGCTATAGGTAGGCTCTCAGGTTTGGAAAGGGAAGGAGTTGGATATCACATTTCATGTTAGAGGAAGGATCTCAGGTTTGATATTAGAAGCATTGAGATAACAAATCTCATGATATGGGAAGGGTCTCAGGATTGGAATGGGAAGGAGTTGGATATCACATCTCATGATAAAGGAAGGGTCTAAGGATTGGAAGGGGAAGGATTTGGATATCACAACTCGTTATAGGACGGGTCTCAGGTTTTGTATTAAAAGCATTGAGATATCAAGTCTCATGGTATAGGAAGGGTCTCAGAATTGAAATGGGAAGGAGTTGGATATCACATCTCAAGCTATAGGAAGGGTCTCAGGATTGGAATGGGAAGAGTTGGATATCACATCTCATGTTATAGGAAGGGTCTCAGGTTTGGTATTAGAAGCATTGAGATATCACATCTCATGCTATAGGAAGGGTCTAAGGATTGGAATGGGAAGGACTTGGATATCACATCTCATGCTATAGGGAGGGTCTCAAGTTTGATATTAGAAGCATTGAGATAACAAATCTCATGATATGGGAAGGGTCTCAGGATTGGAATGGGAAGGAGTTGGATATCACATCTCATGATAAAGGAAGGGTCTAAGGATTGGAAGGGGAAGGATTTGGATATCACAACTCGTTATAGGACGGGTCTCAGGTTTGGTATTAAAAAGCATTGAGATATCAAGTCTCATGGTATAGGAAGGGTCTCAGAATTGAAATGGGAAGGAGTTCGATATCACATCTCAAGCTATAGGAAGGGTCTCAGGATTGGAATGGGAAGGAGTTTGATATCACATCTCATGCCATAGTATGGGTCTCAGGTTTGGTAAGAAGCATTGGGATATCACATCTCATGCTATCGGAAGGGTATCAGGATTAGATTTGGAAGTAGTTGGATATCACATCTCATGCTATCGGAAGGATCTCAGGTTTGGTATTAGAAGCATTGAGATATCACATCTCATGCTATCGGAAGGGTCTCAGGATTGGAAAGGGAAGGAGTTGGATATCACATCTCATGCTAAAGGGAGGGTCTCAGGATTGAAATGGGAAGGAGTTGGATATCCCATCTCATGTTATAGGACGGGTCTCAGGTTTGGTATTAGAATCATTGAGATATCACATCTCATGCTGTAGGAAGGGTCTAAGGATTGGAATGGTAAGGACTTGGATATCACATCTCATGCTATAGGTAGGTTCTCAGGTTTGGAAAGGGAAGGAGTTGGATATCACATTTCATCTTAGAGGAAGGATCTCAGGTTTGGTATTAGAGGCATTGAGATATCACATCTCATGCTATAGGAAGGATCTCAGGATTGGAATGGGAAGGATTTGGATATCACATCTCATGCTATAGGAAGGGTCTCAGGTTTGGTATAAGCATTGAGATATCCCATCTCATGCTATAGGAAGGGTCTCAGGATTGGAATGGGAAGGAGTTGGATATCACATCTCATGTTATAGGAAGGATCTCAGATTTGGTATTAGAAGCATTGAGACATCACATCTCATGCTATAGGAAGGGTCTCAGGATTGGAAGGGGAAGGAGTTGGATATCACATATGCTATAGGAAGGGTCTCAGGTTTTGGTATAAGCATTGAGATATCACATTTCATGCTATAGGAAGGGTCTCAGGATTGGAATGGGAAGGAGTTGTATATCACATCTCATGTTATAGGAAGGGTCTCAGGTTTGGTATTAAAGGCATTGAGATATCACATCTTATGCTATAGGATGGGTCTCAGGATTGGAATGGGAAGGACTTGGATATCACATCTCATGCTATAGGGAGGGTCTCAAGTTTGATAATAGAAGCATTGAGGTAACAAATCTCATGATATGGGAAGGGTCTCAGGATTGGAATGGGAAGGAGTTGGATATCACATCTCATGCTATAGGAACGTTCTCAGGTTTGGAACGGGAAGGAGTTGGATATCACATCTCATATTATAGGAAGGGTCTCAGGTTTGGTATAAGAATTGAGATATCACATCTCTGCTATCGAAAGTGTCTCAGGATTGGGATGGGAAGGAGTTGGATATCACATCTCATGCTATAGGAAGGGTCTTAGGTTTGGAACGGGAAGGAGTTGGATATCCCATCTCATGTTATAGGACGGGTCTCAGGTTTGGTATTAGAAGCAGTGGGATATCACATCTCATGCTATCGGAAGGGTCTCAGGTTGGAATCGGAAGGAGTTGGATATCACATCTCATGTTATAGGAAGGGTCTCTGGATTGGAATGAGAAGGACTTGGATATCACATCTCATGCTATAGGAAGGCTCTCAGGTTTGGAAAGGGAAGGAGTTGGATATCACATTTCATGTTAGAGGTAGGATCTCAGGTTTGGTATTAGAGGCATTGAGATATCACATCTCATGCTATCGGAAGGATCTCAGGTTTGGTATTCGAGGCATTGAGATATCACATCTCATGCTATAGGAAGGTTCTCAGGTTTGGAACGAGAAGGAGTTGGATATCACATCTCATGTTATAGGAAGGGTCTCAGGTTTGGTATAAGAAGCATTGAGATATCACATCACATGCTGTAGGAAGGGTCTCAGGATTGGAATGGGAAGGATTTGGATATCACATCTCATGCTATAGGAAGGGTCTAAGGTTTGGTATTAGAAGCATTGAGATATCACATCTCATGCTATACGAAGGGTCTCGGGATTGGAATGGGAAGGAGTTCCCATATAACATCTCATGTTAAAGGAAGGATCTCAGATTTAGTATTAGAAGCATTGATACATCACATCTCATGCTATAGGAAGGGTCTCAGGATTGGAATGGAAAGGAGTTGGATATCACATCTCATGCTATAGGAATGGTCTCAGGTTGGAATCGGAAGGAGTTGGATATCACATCTCATGTTATAGGAAGGCTCTCAGGTTTGTTATTTGAAGCATTGAGATATCACATCTCATGTTATAGGATAGTCTCAGGTTTGGTATTAGAAGCATTGAGATATCATATCTCATGGTATAGGACGGATCTCAGGATTGAAATGGGAAGGAGTTGGATATCACATCTCATGCTATAGGAAGGGTCTCAGGATTGGAATGGGAAGGATTTGGATATCATATCTCATGTTATAGGAAGGGTTTCAGGTTTGTTATTAGAAGCATTGAGATATCACATCTCATGTTATAGGGCAGTCTCAGGTTTGGTATTAGAAGCATTGAGATATCACATCTCATGGTATAGGACGGGTCTCAGGATTGGATTGGGAAGGAGTTGGATCTCCCATCTCATGCTATAGGAAGGGTCACAGGTTGGAATTGGAAGGAGTTGGATATCACATCTCATGCTATCGGAAGGGTCTCAGGATTGGATTGGGAAGGAGTTGGATATCACATCTCATGTTATAGGAAGGGTCTCAGGATTGGATGGGAAGAGTTGGATATCACATCTCATGCTATAGGAAGGGTCTCAGGTTTGGTAGAAGCATTGAGATATCACATCTCATGCTATAGGAAGGGTCTCAGGATTGGAATGGGAAGGAGTTGGATATCACATCTCATGATAAAGGAAGGGTCTCAGGTTTGGAAGGGGAAGGATTTGGATATCACATCTCAAGTTATAGGACGGGTCTGTGGTTTGGTATTAGAAGCATTGAGATATCATATCTCATGCTATCGGAAGGGTCTCAGGATTGGATTGGGAAGGAGTTGGATATCACATCTCATGTTATAGGAAGGGTCTCAAGATTGGAATGGGAAGGACTTGGATATCATATCTCATGTGATAGGAAGGGTCTCAGGTTTGTTATTAGAAGCATTGAAATATCACATCTCATGTTATAGGACAGTCTCATGTTTGGTATTAGAAGCATTGAGATATAACATCTCATAGTATAGGACGGGTCTCGGATTGGAATGGGAAGGAGTTTGATATCACATCTCATGCCATGGGAAGGTCTCAGGTTTGCTAGAAGCATTAAGATATCACATCTCATTCTATCGGAAGGGTCTCAGGATTGGATTGGGAAGGAGTTGGATATTGCATCTCATGTTATAGGAAGGGTATCAGGATTGGAATGGGAAGGACTTTGATATCACATCTCACGCTATAGGGAGGGTCTCAGGTTTGGTATTAGAAGCATTGAGATATCACATCTCATGCTATCGGAAGGGTCTCAGGATTGGAAGGGGAAGGAGTTGGATATCACATATGCTATAGGAAGGGTCTCAGGTTTTGGTATAAGCATTGAGATATCACATTTCATGCTATAGGAAGGGTCTCAGGATTGGAATGGGAAGGAGTTGTATATCACATCTCATGTTATAGGAAGGGTCTCAGGTTTGGTATTAAAAGCATTGAGATATCACATCTTATGCTATAGGATGGGTCTCAGGATTGGAATGAGAAGGACTTGGATATCACATCTCATGCTATAGGGAGGGTCTCAAGTTTGATAATAGAAGCATTGAGGTAACAAATCTCATGATATGGGAAGGGTCTTAGGATTGGAATGGGAAGGAGTTGGATATCACATCTCATGCTATAGGAACGTTCTCAGGTTTGGAACGGGAAGGAGTTGGATTTCACATCTCATATTATAGGAATTGTCTCAGGTTTGGTATAAGAATTGAGATATCACATCTCTGCTATCGAAAGTGTCTCAGGATTGGGATGGGAAGGAGTTGGATATCACATCTCATGCTATAGGAAGGGTCTTAGGTTTGGAACGGGAAGGAGTTGGATATCCCATCTCATGTTATAGGACGGGTCTCAGGTTTGGTATTAGAAGCAGTGGGATATCACATTTCATGCTATCGGAAGGGTCTCAGGTTGGAAACGGAAGGAGTTGGATATCACATCTCATGTTATAGGAAGGGTCTCCGGATTGGAATGAGAAGGACTTGGATATCACATCTCATGCTATAGGAAGGCTCTCAGGTTTGGAAAGGGAAGGAGTTGGATATCACATTTCATGTTAGAGGTAGGATCTCAGGTTTGGTATTAGAGGCATTGAGTTATCACATCTCATGCTATCGGAAGGATCTCAGGTTTGGTATTCGAGGCATTGAGATATCACATCTCATGCTATCGGAAGGGTCTCAGGATTGAAATGGGAAGGAGTTGGATATCACATCTTATGCTATAGGAAGGTTCTCAGGTTTGGAACGAGAAGGAGTTGGATATCACATCTCATGTTATAGGAAGGGTCTCAGGTTTGGTATTAGAAGCATTGAGATATCACATCTCATGCTATACGAAGGGTCTCAGGGTTGGAATGGGAAGGAGTTCCCATATAACATCTCATGTTAAAGGAAGGATCTCAGATTTAGTATTAGAAGCATTGATACATCACATCTCATGCTATAGGAAGGGTCTCAGGATTGGAATGGAAAGGAGTTGGATATCACATCTCATGCTATAGGAATGGTCTCAGGTTGGAATCGGAAGGAGTTGGATATCACATCTCATGTTATAGGAAGGCTCTCAGGTTTGTTATTTGAAGCATTGAGATATCACATCTCATGTTATAGGATAGTCTCAGGTTTGGTATTAGAAGCATTGAGATATCATATCTCATGGTATAGGACGGATCTCAGGATTGGAATGGGAAGGAGTTGGATATCACATCTCATGCTATAGGAAGGGTCTCAGGATTGGAATGGGAAGGGTCTCAGGTTTGTTATTAGAAGCATTGAGATATCACATCTCATGTTATAGGGCAGTCTCAGGTTTGGTATTAGAAGCATTGAGATATCACATCTCATGGTATAGGACGGGTCTCAGGATTGGATTGGGAAGGAGTTGGATCTCCCATCTCATGCTATAGGAAGGGTCACAGGTTGGAATTGGAAGGAGTTGGATATCACATCTCATGCTATCGGAAGGGTCTCAGGATTGGATTGGGAAGGAGTTGGATATCACATCTCATGTTATAGGAAGGGTCTCAGGATTGGATGGGAAGAGTTGGATATCACATCTCATGCTATAGGAAGGGTCTCGGGTTTGGTAGAAGCATTGAGATATCACATCTCATGCTATAGGAAGGGTCTCAGGATTGGAATGGGAAGGAGTTGGATATCACATCTCATGATAAAGGAAGGGTCTCAGGTTTGGAAGGGGAAGGATTTGGATATCACATCTCAAGTTATAGGACGGGTCTGTGGTTTGGTATTAGAAGCATTGAGATATCATATCTCATGCTATCGGAAGGGTCTCAGGATTGGATAGGGAAGGAGTTGGATATCACATCTCATGTTATAGGAAGGGTCTCAAGATTGGAATGGGAAGGACTTGGATATCATATCTCATGTGATAGGAAGGGTCTCAGGTTTGTTATTAGAAGCATTGAAATATCACATCTCATGTTATAGGACAGTCTCATGTTTGGTATTAGAAGCATTGAGATATAACATCTCATAGTATAGGACGGGTCTCGGATTGGAATGGGAAGGAGTTTGATATCACATCTCATGCCATGGGAAGGTCTCAGGTTTGCTAGAAGCATTAAGCTTCTAGAAGCATTAAGATATCACATCTCATTCTATCGGAAGGGTCTCAGGATTGGATTGGGAAGGAGTTGGATATCGCATCTCATGTTATAGGAAGGGTATCAGGATTGGAATGGGAAGGACTTTGATATCACATCTCACGCTATAGGGAGGGTCTCAGGTTTGGTATTAGAAGCATTGAGATATCACATCTCATGCTATCGGAAGGGTCTCAGGATTGGATCGGGAAGGAGTTGGATATAACATCTCATGTTATAGGAAGGGTCTCAGGATTGGATGGGAAGAGTTGGATATCACATCTCATGGTTTAGGAAGGGTATCAGGATTGGAATGGGAAGTACTTTGATATCACATCTCACGCTATAGGGAGGGTCTCAGGTTTGGTATTAGAAGCATTGAGATATCACATCTCATGTTATAGGAAGGGTCTCAGGTTTGTTATTAGAAGCATTGAGATATCACATCTCATGTTATAGGACAGTCTCAGGCTTGGTATTAGAAGCATTGAGATATAACATCTCATGGTATAGGACGGGTCTCAGGATTGGATGGGAAGAGTTGGATATCACATCTCTTGCTATAGGAAGGGTCTCAGGATTGGAATGGGAAGGAGTTGGATATCACATCTCATGCTAAAGGAAGGGTCTCAGGTTTGGAAGGGGAAGGATTTGGATATCACATCTCAAGTTATAGGACGTGTCTGTGGTTTGGTATTAGAAGCATTGAGATATCATATCTCATGCTATCGGAAGGGTCTCAGGATTGGATTGCGAAGGAGTTGGATATCACATCTCATGTTATAGGAATGGTCTCAAGATTGGAATGGGAAGGACTTGGATATCACATCTCATGTTATAGGAAGGGTCTCAGGTTTGTTATTAGAAGCATTGAGATATCACATCTCATGTTATAGGACAGTCTCAGGTTTGGTATTAGAAGCATTGGATATAACATCTCATAGTATAGGACGGGTCTCAGGATTGGAATGGGAAGGAGTTGGATATCACATCTCATGCTATAGGGAGGGTCTCAGGTTCGATATTAGAAGCATTGAGATATCACATCTCATGCTATCGGAAGGGTCTCAGGATTGGATTGGGAAGGAGTTGGATATCACATCTCATGTTATAGGAAGGGTCTCAGGATTGGAATTGGAAGGACTTGGACATCACATCTCACGTTATAGGAAGGGTCTCCGGTTTGTTATTAGAAGCATTGAGATATCACATCTCATGTTATAGGACAGTCTCAGGTTTGGTATTAGAAGCATTGAGATATAACATCTCATGGTATAGGACGGGTCTCAGGATTGGAATGGGAAGGAGTTGGATATCACATCTCATGCTAAAGGAAGGGTCTCAGGTTTGGAAGGGGAAGGATTTGGATATCACATCTCAAGTTATAGGACGGGTCTGTGGTTTGGTATTAGAAGCATTGAGATATCATATCTCATGCTATTGGAAGGGTCTCAGGATTGGATTGGGAAGGAGTTGGATATCACATCTCATGCAATAGGAAGGGTCTCAGGTTTGGAATGGGAAGGAGTTGGATATCACATCTCAAGTTATAGGACGGGTCTGTGGTTTGGTATTAGAAGCATTGAGATATCATATCTCATGCTATTGGAAGGGTCTCAGGATTGTATTGGGAAGGAGTTGGATATCACATATGTTATAGGAAGGCTCTCAGGTTTGTTATTAGAAGCATTGAGATATCACATCTCATGTTATAGGACAGTCTCAGGTTTGGTATTAGAAGCATTGAGATATCACATCTCATGTTATAGGACAGTTTCAGGTTTGGTATTAGAAGCATTGAGATATCATATCTCATGGTATAGGACGGGTCTCAGGATTGGAATGGGAAGGAGTTGGATATCACATCTTCCTTCCCATTCCAATCCTGAGTCCCTTCCGATAGCCTGAGATGTGATATCCAACTCCTTCCCATTCCAATCTTGAGGTCCTTCCTATAGCATGAGATGTGATATCTCAATGCTTTCCCAAACCTGAGACCCTTCCTATAGCATGAGATGTGATATCTCAAAGCTTCTACCAAACCTGAGACCCTTCCTATAGCATGAGATGTGATATCCAACTCCTTCCCATTCCAATCCTGAGACCCTTCCTATAGCATGAGATGTGATATCTCAATGCTCATAATACCAAACCTGCGATCATTCCTATAACATGAGATGTGATATCCAACTCCTCCCCATTCCAATCCTGAGCCCCTTCCATGAGATGTGCTATCTCAATGCTTCTAATACCAAAGTTGGACCGTTCCTATATCATGAGATGTGATATCCAACTCCTTCCCATTCCAATCCTGCGTCCCTTCATATAGCATGGGATTTGATATCTCAGTGCTTCTAATACCAAACCTGAGACCCTTCCTATAACATGAGATGTTATATCCAACTCCTTCCGATTCCAATCCTGAGACCCTTCCTATACCATAAGATGAGATATCTCAATGTTTCTAATACCAAACCTGAGACCCTTCCTATTGCAAGAGATGTGATATCCAAATCCTTCCCATTCCAAACCTGAGACCCTTCCTATAGCATGAGATGTGATATCCAACTTCTTTCCATTCCAATCCTGCATCTCTTCATATAGCATGAGATTTGATATCTCAGTGCTTCTAATAAAAAACCCGAGACCCTTCCTATAACATGAGATGTGATATCCAACTCTTTCCGATTCCAATCCTGAGACCCTTCCTATACCATGAGATGTGATATCCAACTCCTTCCCATTCCAATCCTGAGACCCGTCCTATACCATGAGATATGATATCTCAATGCTTCTAATACCAAACCTGAGACTGTCCTATAACATGAGATCTGATATCTCAATGCTTCAAATAACAAACCTGAGACCCTTCCTATAACATGAGATGTGATATCCAAGTCCTTCCCATTCCAATCTTGAGGCCATTCCTATGACATGAGATGTGATATCCAACTCCTTCACAATCCAATCCTGAGACCCTTCCGATAGCATGAGACATGATATCTCAAGGCTTCTAATAACAAACCACAGACCCGTCCTATAACTTGAGATGTGATATCCAAATCCTTCCCCTTCCAAACCTGAGACCTTTCCTATAGCATGAGATGTGATATCCCAATGCTTCTACCAAACCTGAGACCCTTCCTATAGCATGAGATGTGATATCCAACTCTTCCCATCCAATCCTGAGACCCTTCCTATAACATGAGATGTGATATCCAACTCCTTCCCAATCCAATCCTGATACCCTTCCGATGGCATGAGATAAGATATCTAAATGCTTCTAATATCAAACCTGAGTCCCTCCCTATAGCATGAGATGTGAGATACAACTCCTTCCCATTCCAATCCTGAGACCCTTCTGATAGCATGAGATGTGATATCCAACTCCTTCCAATTCCAACCTGTGACCCTTCCTATAGCATGAGATGGGATATCCAACTCCTTCCCAATCCAATCCTGAGACCCTTCCGATAGCATGAGATGTGATATCTTATTGCTTCTACCATACCTGAGACCTTCCTATGGCATGAGATGTGATATCAAACTACTTCCTATTCCAATCCTGAGACCCTTCCTATAGCATGAGATTTGATATCCAACTCCTTCCCATTCCAATCCTGAAACCCGTCCTATACCATGAGATGTGATATCTCAATGTTTCTAATACCAAACCTGAGACTGTCCTAGAACATGAGATGTGATATCTCAATGCTTCTAATAACAAACCTGAGACCCTTCCTATAACATGAGATGTGATATCCAAATCCTTCCCATTCCAATCCTGAGACCCTTCCTATAGCATGAGATGTGATATCCAACTCCTTCCCATTCCAATCCTGAGACCCATCGTATACCATGAGATATATCTCAATGCTTCTAATACCAAACCTGAGACTGTCCTATAACATGAGATGCGATATCTCAATGCTTCTAATAACAAACCTGAGACCCTTCCTATAACATGAGATGTGATATCCAAATCCTTCCCATTCCAATCCTGAGACCCTTCCTATAACATGAGATGTGATATCCAACTCCTTCCCAATCCAATCCTGAGACCCTTCTGATAGCATGAGATATGATATCTCAATGCTTCTAATATCAAACCTGAGACCCTCCCTATAGCATGAGATGTGATATACAACTCCTTCCCATTCCAATCCTGAGACCCTTCCTATAACATGAGATGTGATATCCAACTCCTTCCCAATCCAATCCTGAGACCCTTCCGATAGCATGAGATATGATATCTCAATGCTTCTAATACCAAACCACAGACCCGTCCTATAAATTGAGATGTGATATCCAAATCCTTCCCCTTCCAAACCTGAGACCCTTCCTTTAGCATGAGATGTGATATCCAACTCCTTCCCATTCCAATCCTGAGGCCCGTCCTATACCATGAGATGATATCTCAATGCTTCTAATACTAAACCTGAGACTGTCCTATAACATGAGATGTGATATCTCAATGCTTCTAATAACAAACCTGAGAGCCTTCCTATAACATGAGATGTGATATCCAACTCCTTCGCAATCCAATCCTGAGACCCTTCCGATAGCATGAGATATGATATCTCAATGCTTCTAATACCAAACCACAGACCCGTCCTATAACTTGAGATGTGATATCCAAATCCTTCCCCTTCCAAATCTGAGACCCTTCCTTTAGCATGAGATGTGATATCCAACTCCTTCCCATTCCAATCCTGAGACCCTTCCTATAGCATGAGATGTGATATCCCAATGCTTCTACCAAACCTGAGACCCTTACTATAGCATGAGAGGTGATATCCAACTCTTCCCATCCAATCCTGAGACCCGTCCTATAACATGAGATGCGATATCTCAATGCTTCTAATAACAAACCTGAGACCCTGCCTATAACATGAGATGTGATATCCAAATCCTTCCCATTCCAATCCTGAGACCCTTCCTATAACATGAGATGTGATATCCAACTACTTCCCAATCCAATCCTGAGACCCTTCTGATAGCATTAGATATGATATCTCAATGCTTCTAATATCAAACCTGAGACCCTCCCTATAGCATGAGATGTGATATACAACTCCTTCCCATTCCAATCCTGAGACCCTTCCGATAGCATGAGATGTGATATCCAACTCCTTCCATTTCCAACCTGTGACCCTTCCTATAGCATGAGATGGGATATCCAACTCCTTCCCAATCCAATCCTGAGACCCTTCCGCTTGCATGAGATGTGATATCTTAATGCTTCTACCATACCTGAAACCTTCCTATGGCATGAGATGTGATATCAAACTACTTCCCATTCCAATCCTGAGACCCTTCCTATAGCATGAGATGTGATATCCAACCCTTCCCATTCCAATCTTGAGACCCGTCCTATACCATGAGATGTGATATCTCAATGTTTCTAATACCAAACCTGAGACTGTCCTATAACATGAGATGTGATATCTCAATGCTTCTAATGACAAACCTGAGACCCTTCCTATAACATGAGATGTGATATACAAATCCTTCCCATTCCAATCCTGAGACCCTTCCTATAGCATGAGATGTGATATCCAACTCCTTCCCATTCCAATCCTGAGACCCGTCCTATACCATGAGATATGATATCTCAATGCTTCTAATACCAAACCTGAGACTGTCCTATAACATGAGATGCAATATCTCAATGCTTCTAATAACAAACCTGAGACCCTTCCTATAACATGAGATGTGATATCCAAATCCTTCCCATTCCAATCCTGAGACCTTTCGTATAGCATGAGATGTGATATCCAACTCCTTCCCATTCCAATCCTGAGACCCGTCCTATACCATGAGATATGATATCTCAATGCTTCTAATACCAAACCTGAGACTGTCCTATAACATGAGATGCGATATCTCAATGCTTCTAATAACAAACCTGAGACCCTTCCTATAACATGAGATGTGATATCCAAATTCTTCCCATTCCAATCCTGAGACCCTTCCTATAACATGAGATGTGATATCCAAATCCTTCCCATTCCAATCCTGAGACCCGTCCTATACCATGAGATATGATATCTCAATGCTTCTAATACCAAACCTGAGACTGTCCTATAACATGAGATGCGATATCTCAATGGTTCTAATAACAAACATGAGACCCTTCCTATAACATGAGATGTGATATCCAAATCCTTCCCATTCCAATCCTGAGACCCTTCCTATAACATGAGATGTGATATCCAAATCCTTCCCATTCCAATCCTGAGACCCTTCCGATAGCATGAGATATGATATCTCAATCCTTCTAATACCAAACCTGAGACTGTCCTATAACATGAGATGCGATATCTCAATGCTTCTAATAACGAACCTGAGACCCTTCCTATAACATGAGATGTGATATCCAAATCCTTCCCATTCCAATCCTGAGACCCTTCCTATAATATGAGATGTGATATCCAACTCCTTCCCAATCCAATCCTGAGACCCTTCTGATAGCATGAGATATGATATCTCAATGCTTCTAATAACAAACCTGAGACCCTTCCTATAACATGAGATGTGATATCCAAATCCTTCCCATTCCAATCCTGAGACCCTTCCTAGAACATGAGATGTGATATCTCAATACTTCTAATAACAAACCTGAGACCCTTCCTATAACATGAGATGTGATATCCAAATCCTTCCCATTCCAATCCTGAGACCCTTCCTATAGCATGAGATGTGATATCCAACTCCTTCCCATTCCAATCCTGAGACCCGTCCTATACCATGAGATATGATATCTCAATGCTTCTAATACCAAACCTGAGACTGTCCTATAACATGAGATGCGATATCTCAATGCTTCTAATAACAAACCTGAGACCCTTCCTATAACATGAGATGTGATATCCAAATCCTTCCCATTCCAAACCTGAGACCCTTCCTATAACATGAGATGTGATATCCAAATCCTTCCCATTCCAATCCTGAGACCCTTCCTAGAACATGAGATGTGATATCTCAATACTTCTAATAACAAACCTGAGACCCTTCCTATAACATGAGATGTGATATACAAATCCTTCCCATTCCAATCCTGAGACCCTTCCTATAGCATGAGATGTGATATCCAACTCCTTCCCATTCCAATCCTGAGACCCGTCCTATACCATGAGATATGATATCTCAATGCTTCTAATACCAAACCTGAGACTGTCCTATAACATGAGATGCAATATCTCAATGCTTCTAATAACAAACCTGAGACCCTTCCTATAACATGAGATGTGATATCCAAATCCTTCCCATTCCAATCCTGAGACCTTTCGTATAGCATGAGATGTGATATCCAACTCCTTCCCATTCCAATCCTGAGACCCGTCCTATACCATGAGATATGATATCTCAATGCTTCTAATACCAAACCTGAGACTGTCCTATAACATGAGATACGATATCTCAATGCTTCTAATAACAAACCTGAGACCCTTCCTATAACATGAGATGTGATATCCAAATTCTTCCCATTCCAATCCTGAGACCCTTCCTATAACATGAGATGTGATATCCAAATCCTTCCCATTCCAATCCTGAGACCCTTCCGATAGCATGAGATATGATATCTCAATGCTTCTAATACCAAACCTGAGACTGTCCTATAACATGAGATGTGATATCTCAATGCTTCTAATAACAAACCTAAGACCCTTCCTATAACATGAGATGTGATATCCAAATCCTTCCCATTCCAATCCTGAGACCCTTCCTAGAACATGAGATGTGATATCTCAATGCTTCTAATAACAAACCTGAGACCCTTCCTATAACATGAGATGTGATATCCAAATCCTTCCCATTCCAATCCTGAGACCCTTCCTATAGCATGAGATGTGATATCCAACTCCTTCCCATTCCAATCCTGAGACCCGTCCTATACCATGAGATATGATGTCTCAATGCTTCTAATACCAAACCTGAGACTGTCCTATAACATGAGATGCGATATCTCAATGGTTCTAATAACAAACCTGAGACACTTCCTATAACATGAGATGTGATATCCAAATCCTTCCCATTCCAATCCTGAGACCCTTCCTATAACATGAGATGTGATATCCAAATCCTTCCCATTCCAATCCTGAGACCCTTCCGATAGCATGAGATATGATATCTCAATCCTTCTAATACCAAACCTGAGACTGTCCTATAACATGAGATGCGATATCTCAATGCTTCTAATAACGAACCTGAGACCCTTCCTATAACATGAGATGTGATATCCAAATCCTTCCCATTCCAATCCTGAGACCCTTCCTATAACATGAGATGTGATATCCAACTCCTTCCCAATCCAATCCTGAGACCCTTCTGATAGCATGAGATATGATATCTCAATGCTTCTAATAACAAACCTGAGACCCTTCCTATAACATGAGATGTGATATCCAAATCCTTCCCATTCCAATCCTGAGACCCTTCCTAGAACATGAGATGTGATATCTCAATACTTCTAATAACAAACCTGAGACCCTTCCTATAACATGAGATGTGAAATCCAAATCCTTCCCATTCCAATCCTGAGACCCTTCCTATAGCATGAGATGTGATATCCAACTCCTTCCCATTCCAATCCTGAGACCCGTCCTATACCATGAGATATGATATCTCAATGCTTCTAATACCAAACCTGAGACTGTCCTATAACATGAGATGCGATATCTCAATGCTTCTAATAACAAACCTGAGACCCTTCCTATAACATGAGATGTGATATCCAAATCCTTCCCATTCCAATCCTGAGACCCTTCCTATAACATGAGATGTGATATCCAAATCCTTCCCATTCCAATCCTGAGACCCTTCCGATAGCATGAGATATGATATCTCAATCCTTCTAATACCAAACCTGAGACTGTCCTATAACATGAGATGCGATATCTCAATGCTTCTAATAACGAACCTGAGACCCTTCCTATAACATGAGATGTGATATCCAAATCCTTCCCATTCCAATCCTGAGACCCTTCCTATAACATGAGATGTGATATCCAACTCCTTCCCAATCCAATCCTGAGACCCTTCTGATAGCATGAGATATGATATCTCAATGCTTCTAATATCAAACCTGAGACCCTCCCTATAGCATGAGATGTGATATACAACTCCTTCCCATTCCAATCCTGAGACCCTTCCTATAACATGAGATGCGATATCTCAATGCTTCTAATAACAAACCTGAGACCCTTCCTATAACATGAGATGTGATATCCAAATCCTTCCCATTCCAATCCTGAGACCCTTCCTATAACATGAGATGTGATATCCAAATCCTTCCCATTCCAATCCTGAGACCCTTCCGATAGCATGAGATATGATATCTCAATGCTTCTAATACCAAACCTGAGACTGTCCTATAACATGAGATGCGATAACTCAATACTTCTAATAACAAACCTGAAACCCTTCCTATAACATGAGATGTGATATCCAAATCCTTCCCATTCCAATCCTGAGACCCTTCCTATAACATGAGATGTGATATCCAACTCCTTCCCAATCCAATCCTGAGACCCTTCCGATAGCATGAGATATGATATCTCAATGCTTCTAATACCAAACCACAGACCCGTCCTATAAATTGAGATGTGATATCCAAATCCTTCCCCTTCCAAACCTGAGACCCTTCCTTTAGCATGAGATGTGATATCCAACTCCTTCCCATTCCAATCCTGAGGCCCGTCCTATACCATGAGATGATATCTCAATGCTTCTAATACTAAACCTGAGACTGTCCTATAACATGAGATGTGATATCTCAATGCTTCTAATAACAAACCTGAGAGCCTTCCTATAACATGAGATGTGATATCCAACTCCTTCGCAATCCAATCCTGAGACCCTTCCGATAGCATGAGATATGATATCTCAATGGTTCTAATACCAAACCACAGACCCGTCCTATAACTTGAGATGTGATATCCAAATCCTTCCCCTTCCAAACCTGAGACCCTTCCTTTAGCATGAGATGTGATATCCAACTGCTTCCCATTCCAATCCTGAGACCCTTCCTATAGCATGAGATGTGATATCCCAAAGCTTCAACCAAACCTGAGACCCTTACTATAGCATGAGAGGTGATATCCAACTCTTCCCATCCAATACTGAGACCCGTCCTATACCATGAGATGTTATATCTCAATGCTTCTAATATCAAACCTGAGACTGTCTTATAACATGAGATGTGATATCTCAATGCTTCTAATAACAAACCTGAGACCCTTCCTATAACATGAGATGTGATATCTCAATGCTTCTAATACCAAACCTGAGACCCTCCCTATAGCGTGAGATGTGATATCAAAGTCCTTCCCATTCCAATCCTGATACCCTTCCTATAACATGAGATGTGATATCCACCTCTTCCCATCCAATCCTGAGACCCTTCCTATAACATGAGATGTTATATCCAACTCCTTCCCAATCCAATCCTGAGACCCTTCCGATAGCATGAGATGTGATATCAAAGTCCTTCCCATTCCAATCCTGAAATCCTTCCTATAACATGAGCTGTGATATCCAACTCCTTCCAATTCCAACCTGTGACCCTTCCTATAGCATGAGATGCGATATCCAACTCCTTCCCAATCCAATCCTGAGACCCTTCCGAAAGCATGAGATGTGATATCTTAATGCTTCTAGCAAACCTGAGACCTTCCCATGGCATGAGATGTGATATCAAACTCCTTCCCATTCCAATCCTGAGACCGGTCCTATACTATGAGATGTTATATCTCAATGCTTCTAATACCAAACCTGAGACTGTCCTATAACATGAGATGTGATATCTCAATGCTTCTAATAACAAACCTGAGACCCTTCCTATAATATGAGATGTGATATCCAAGTCCTTCCCATTCCAATCTTGAGACCCTTCCTATAACATGCGATGTGATATCCAACTCCTTCCCAATCCAATCCTGAGACTCTTCCGATAGCATGAGATATGATATCTCAATGCTTCTAATACCAACCCACAGAACCGTCCTATAACTTGAGATATGATATCCAAATCCTTCCCCTTCCAAACCTGAGACCCTTTCTTTATCATGAGATGTGATATCCAACTCCTTCCCATTCCAATCCTGAGACCCTTCCTATAGCATGATATGTGATATCCAACTCCTACCCATTCCAATCCTGAGACCCGTCCTATACAATGAGATATGATATCTCAATGCTTCTAATACCAAACCTGAGACTGTCCTATAACATGAGATGCGATATCTCAATGCTTCTAATAACAAACCTGAGACCCTTCCTATAACATGAGATGTGATATCCAAATCCTTCCCATTCCAATCCTGAGACCCTTCCTATAACATGAGATGTGATATCCAACTCCTTCCCAATCCAATCCTGATACCCTTCCGATAGCATGAGATATGATATCTCAATGCTTCTAATACCAAACCACAGACCCGTCCTATAAATTGAGATGTGATATCCAAATCCTTCCCCTTCCAAACCTGAGACCCTTCCTTTAGCATGAGATGTGATATCCAACTCCTTCCCATTGCAATCCTGAGACCCGTCCTATACCATGAGATATGATATCTCAATGCTTCTAATACCAAACTTGAGACTGTCCTATAACATGAGATGTGATATCTCAATGCTTCTAATAACAAACCTGAGAGCCTTCCTATAACTCCTTCCCAATCCAATCCTAAGACCCTTCCGATAGCATGAGATGTGATATCTCAATGCTTCTAATACCAAACCTGAGACCCTCCCTATAGCATGAAATGTGATATCAAAGTCCTTCCCATTCCAATCCTGATACCCTTCCTATAACATGAGCTGTGATATCCAACTCCTTCCAATTTCAACCTGTGACCCTTCCTATAGCATGAGATGTGATATCTTAATGCTTCTATCAAACCTGAGACCTTCCCATGGCATGATATGTGATATCAAACTCCTTCCCATTCCAATCCTGAGACCCGTCCTATACTATGAGATGTTATATCTCAATGCTTCTAATACCAAACCTGAGACTGTCCTATAACATGAGATGTGATATCTCAATGCTTCTAATAACAAACCTGAGACCCTTCCTATAATATGAGATGTGGTATCCAAGTCCTTCCCATTCCAATCTTGAGACCCTTCCTATAACATGAGATGTGATATCCAACTCCTTCCCAATCCAATCCTGAGACCCTTCCGATAGCATGAGATATGATATCTCAATGCTTCTAATACCAAACCACAGACCCGTCCTATAACTTGAGATGTGATATCCAAATCCTTCCCCTTCCAAACCTGAGACCCTTCCTTTAGCATGAGATGTGATATCCAACTCCTTCCCATTCCAATCCTGAGACCCTTCCGATAGCATGAGATATGATATCTCAATGCTTCTAATACCAAACCTGAGACTGTCCTATAACATGAGATGTGATATCTCAATGCTTCTGATAACAAACCTGAGGCCCTTCCTATAACATGAGATGTGATATCCAAATCATTCCCATTCCAATCCTGAGACCCTTCCTATAACATGAGATGTGATATCCAAACCCTTCCCATTCCAATCCTGAGACCCTTCCGATAGCATGAGATATGATATCTCAATGCTTCTAATACCAAACCTGAGACTGTCTTATAACATGAGATGCGATATCTCAATGCTTCTAATAACAAACCTGAGACCCTTCCTATAACATGAGATGTGATATCCAAATCCTTCCCATTTCAATCCGGAGACCCTTCCTATAACATGAGATGTGATATCCAACTCCTTCCCACTCCAATCCTGAGACCCTTCCGATAGCATGAGATATGATATCTCAATGCTTCTAATACCAAACCACAGACCCGTCCTATAAATTGAGATGCAATATCCAAATCCTTCCCCTTCCAAACCTGAGACCCTTCCTTTATCATGAGATGTGATATCCAACTCCTTCCCATTCCAATCCTGAGACCCTTCCTATAGCATGAGATGTGATATCTCAATGGTTATACCAAACCTGAGACCCTTCCTATAGCATGAGATGTGATATCCAACTCTTCCCATCCAATCCTGAGACCCTTCCTATAACATGAGATGTGATATCCAACTCCTTCCCAATCCAATCCTGAGACCCTTCCGATAGCATGAGATATGATATCTCAATGCTTCTAATATCAAACCTGAGACCCTCCCTATAGCATGAGAGGTGATATCCAACTCCTTCCCATTCCAATCCTGAGACCCTTCCGATAGCATGAGATGTGATATCCAACTCCTTCCAATTCCAACCTGTGACCCTTCCTATAGCATGAGATGGGATATCCAACTCCTTCCCAATCCAATCCTGAGACCCTTCCGATAGCATGAGATGTGATATCTTAATGCTTCTACCATACCTGAGACCTTCCTATGGCATGAGATGTGATATCAAACTCCTTCCCATTCCAATCCTGAGACCCTTCCTATAGCATGAGATGTGATATCCAACTCCTTCCCATTCCAATCCTGAGACCCGTCCTATTCCATGAGATGTGATATCTCAATGCTTCTTCTACCATACCTGAGACCTTCCTATGGCATGAGATGTGAAATCAAACTACTTCCATTCTAATCCTGAGACCCTTCCTATAGCATGAGATGTTATATCCAACTCCTTCCCATTCCAATCCTGAGACCCGTCCTATACCATGAGATGTAATATCTCAATGCTTCTAATACCAAACCTGAGACTGTCCTATAACATGAGATGTGATATCTCAATGCTTCTAATAACAAACCTGAGACCCTTCCTATAACATGAGATGTGATATCCAAGTCCTTCCCATTCCAATCTTGAGACCCTTCCTATAACATGAGATGTGATATCCAACTCCTTCCCAAACCAATCCTGAGACCCTTCCGATAGCATGAGATATGATATCTCAATGCTTCTAATACCAAACCACAGACTCGTCCTATAACTTGAGATGTGATATCCAAATCCTTCCCCTTCCAAACCTGAGACCCTTCCTTTATCATGAGATGTGATATCCAACTCCTTCCCATTCCAATCCTGAGACCCTTCCTATAGCATGAGATGTGATATCTCAATGCTTCTACCAAACCTGAGACCCTTCCTATAGCATGAGATGTGATATCCAACTCTTCCCATCCAATCCTGAGACCCTTCCTATAACATGAGATGTGATATCCAACTCCTTCCCAATCCAATCCTGAGACCCTTCCGATAGCATGAGATATGATATCTCAATGCTTCTAATATCAAACCTGAGACCCTCCCTATAGCATGAGAGGTGATATCCAACTCCTTCCCATTCCAATCCTGAGACCCTTCCGATAGCATGAGATGTGATATCCAACTCCTTCCAATTCCAACCTGTGACCCTTCCTATAGCATGAGATGGGATATCCAACTCCTTCCCAATCCAATCCTGAGACCCTTCCGATAGCATGAGATGTGATATCTTAATGCTTCTACCATACCTGAGACCTTGCTATGGCATGAGATGTGATATCAAACTCCTTCCCATTCCAATCCTGAGACCCTTCTTATAGCATGAGATGTGATATCCAACTCCTTCCCATTCCAATCCTGAGACCCGTCCTATACCATGAGATGTGATATCTCAATGCTTCTAATACCAAACCTGAGACTGTCCTATAACATGAGATGTGATATCTCAATGCTTCTAATAATAAACCTGAGACCCTTCCTATAACATGAGATGTGATATCCAAGCCCTTCCCATTCCAATATTGAGGCCCTTCCTATAACATGAGATGTGATATCCAACTCCTTCCCAATCCAATCCTGAGACCCTTCCGATAGCATGAGATATAATATCTCAATGCTTCTAATACCAAAACCACAGACCCGTCCTATAACTTGAGATATGATATCCAAATCCTTCCCCTTCCAAACCTGAGACACTTCCTTTATCATGAGATGTGATATCCAACTCCTTCCCATTCCAATCCTGAGACCCTTCCTATAGCATGAGATGTGATATCCCAATGCTTCTACCAAACCTGAGACCCTTCCTATAGCATGAGATGTGATATCCAACTCTTCCCATCCAATCCTGAGACCCTTCCTATAACATGAGATGTGATATCCAACTCCTTCCCAATCCAATCCTGAGACCCTTCCGATAGCATGAGATATGATATCTCAATGCTTCTAATATCAAACCTGAGACCCTCCCTAAAGCATGAGATGTGATATCCAACTCCTTCCCATTCCAATCCTGAGACCCTTCCGATAGCATGAGATGTGATATCCAACTCCTTCCAATTCCAACCTGTGACCCTTCCTATAGCATGAGATGGGATATCCAACTCCTTCCCAATCCAATCCTGAGACCCTTCCGATAGCATGAGATGTGATATCTTAATGCTTCTACCATACCTGAGACCTTCCTATGGCATGAGATGTGATATCAAACTCCTTCCCATTCCAATCCTGAGACCCTTCCTATAGCATGAGATGTGATATCCAATTCCTTCCCATTCCAATCCTGAGACCCGTCCTATACCATGAGATGTGATATCTCAATGCTTCTAATACCAAACCTGAGACTGTCCTATAACATGAGATGTGATATCTCAATGCTTCTAATAACAAACCTGAGACCCTTCCTATAACATGAGATGTGATATCCAAATCCTTCCCATTCCAATCCTGAGACCCTTCCTATAGCATGAGATGTGATATCCAACTCCTTTCCATTCCAATCCTGAGACCCGTCCTATACCATGAGATATGATATCTCAATGCTTCTAATACCAAACCTGAGACTGTCCTATAACAAGAGATGTGATATCTCAATGCTTCTAACAACAAACCTGAGACCCTTCCTATAACATGAGATGTGATATCCAAGCCCTTCCCATTCCAATCTTGAGGCCCTTCCTATAACATGAGATGTGATATCCAACTCCTTCCCAATCCAATCCTGAGACCCTTCCGA
This sequence comes from Ambystoma mexicanum, assembly GCF_040938575.1. NCBI lineage: Eukaryota > Metazoa > Chordata > Amphibia > Caudata > Ambystomatidae > Ambystoma > Ambystoma mexicanum. Next base: position 349,746,868 of record NC_090936.1, read on the forward strand.
TAGCATGAGATATGATATCTCAATACTTCTAATACCAAAACCACAGACCCGTCCTATAACTTGAGATATGATATCCAAATCCTTCCCTTTCCAAACCTGAGACCCTTCCTTTATCATGAGATGTGATATCCAACTCCTTCCCATTCCAATCCTGAGACCCTTCCTATAGCATGAGATGTGATATCTCAATGCGTCTAATATCAAACCTGAGACCCTTCCTATAACATGAGATGTGATGTCCAAGTCCTTCCCATTCCAATCCTGAGACCCTTCCTATAACATGAGATGTGATATCCAACTCCTTCCCAATCCAATCCTGAGACCTTTCCGATAGCATGAGGATATGATATCTCAATGCTTCTAATATCAAACCTGAGACCCTCCCTAAAGCATGAGATGTGATATCCAACTCCTTCCCATTCCAATCCTGAGACCCTTCCGACAGCATGAGATGTGATATCCAACTCCTTCCAATTCCAACCTGTGACCCTTCCTATAGCATGAGATGGGATATCCAACTCCTTCCCAATCCAATCCTGAGTCCCTTCCGATAGCATGAGATGTGATATATTAATGCTTCTAAAATACCTGAGACCTTCCTATGGCATGAGATGTGATATCAAACTACTTCCCATTCCAATCCTGAGACCCTTCCTATAGCATGAGATGTGATATCCAACTCCTTCCCATTCCAATCCTGAGACCCGTCCTATACCATGAGATGTGATATCTCAATGCTTCTAATACCAAACCTGAGACTGTCCTATAACATGAGAAGTGATATCTCAATGCTTCTAATAACAAACCTGACACCCTTCCTATAACATGAGATGTGATATCCAAATCCTTCCCATTCCAATCCTGAGACCCTTCCTATAACATGAGATGTGATATCCAACTCCTTCCCAATCCAATACTGAGACCCTTCCGATAGCATGAGATATGATATCTCAATGGTTCTAATACCAAACCACAGACCCGTCCTATAAATTGAGGTGTGATATCCAAATCCTTAGCCTTTCAAACCTGAGACCCTTCCTTTAGCATGAGATGTGATATCCAACTCCTTCCCATTCCAATCCTGAGACCCGTCCTATACCATGAGATATGATATCTCAATGCTTCTAATACCAAACCTGAGACTGTCCTATAACATGAGATGTGATATCTCAATGCTTCTAATAACAAACCACAGACCCGTCCTATAACTTGAGATGTGATATCCAACTCCTTCCCAATCCAATCCTGAGACCCTTCCGATAGCATGAGATGTGATATCTCAATGCTTCTAATATCAAAACTGAGACCCTCCCTATAGCATGAGATGTGATATCCAACTCCTTCCCATTCCAATCCTGAGACCCGTCCTATAAAATGAGATGTTATATCTCAATGCTTCTAATACCATAGCTGAGACTGTCCTATAACATGAGATGTGATATCTCAATGCTTCTAATAACAAACCTGAGACCCTTCCTATAACATGAGATGTGATATCCAAGTCCTTCCCGTTCCAATCTTGAGACCCTTCGTATAACATGAGATGTGATATCCAACTCCTTCCCAATCCAATCCTGAGACCCTTATGATAGCATGAGATATGATATCTCAATGCTTCTAATACCAAACCACAGACCCGTCCTATAACTTGAGATGTGATATCCAAATCCTTCCCCTTCCAAACCTGAGACCCTTCCTTTAGCATGAGATGTGATATCCAAATCCTTCCCATTCCAATCCTGAGACCCTTCCTATAGCATGAGATGTGATATCCCATTGCTTCTACCAAACCTGAGACCTTTCCTATAGCATGAGATGTGATATCCAACTCTTCCCATCCAATCCTGAGACCCGTCCTATACCATGAGATGTTATATCTCAATGCTTCTAATACCAAACCTGAGACTGTAATATAACATGAGATGTGATATCTCAATGCTTCTAATAACAAACCTGAGACCCTTCCTATAACATGAGATGTGATGTCCAAGTCCTTCCCATTCCAATCCTGAGACCCTTCCTATAACATGAGATGTGATATCCAACTCCTTCCCAATCCAATCCTGAGACCCTTCCGATAGCATGAGATTTGATATCTCAATGCTTCTAATACCAAACCTGAGACCCTCCCTATAGCGTGAGATGTGATATGAAAAGTCCTTCCCATTCCAATCCTAATACCCTTCCTATAACATGAGATGTGATATCCAACTCCTTCCCATTCCAATCCTGAGACCCGTCCTATACCATGAGATATGATATCTCAATGCTTCTAATACCAAACCTGAGACTGTCCTATAACATGAGATGCGATATCTCAATGCTTCTAATAACAAACCTGAGACCCTTCCTATAACATGAGATGTGATATCCAAATCCTTCCCATTCCAATCCTGAGACCCTTCCTATAACATGAGATGTGATATCCAAATCCTTCCCATTCCAATCCTGAGACCCTTCCGATAGCATGAGATATGATATCTCAATCCTTCTAATACCAAACCTGAGACTGTCCTATAACATGAGATGCGATATCTCAATGCTTCTAATAACGAACCTGAGACCCTTCCTATAACATGAGATGTGATATCCAAATCCTTCCCATTCCAATCCTGAGACCCTTCCTATAACATGAGATGTGATATCCAACTCCTTCCCAATCCAATCCTGAGACCCTTCTGATAGCATGAGATATGATATCTCAATGCTTCTAATATCAAACCTGAGACCCTCCCTATAGCATGAGATGTGATATACAACTCCTTCCTATTCCAATCCTGAGACCCTTCCTATAACATGAGATGCGATATCTCAATGCTTCTAATAACAAACCTGAGACCCTTCCTATAACATGAGATGTGATATCCAAATCCTTCCCATTCCAATCCTGAGACCCTTCCTATAACATGAGATGTGATATCCAAATCCTTCCCATTCCAATCCTGAGACCCTTTCGATAGCATGAGATATGATATCTCAATGCTTCTAATACCAAACCTGAGACTGTCCTATAACATGAGATGCGATAACTCAATACTTCTAATAACAAACCTGAAACCCTTCCTATAACATGAGATGTGATATCCAAATCCTTCCCATTCCAATCCTGAGACCCTTCCTATAACATGAGATGTGATATCCAACTCCTTCCCAATCCAATCCTGAGACCCTTCCGATAGCATGAGATATGATATCTCAATGCTTCTAATACCAAACCACAGACCCGTCCTATAAATTGAGATGTGATATCCAAATCCTTCCCCTTCCAAACCTGAGACCCTTCCTTTAGCATGAGATGTGATATCCAACTCCTTCCCATTCCAATCCTGAGGCCCGTCCTATACCATGAGATGATATCTCAATGCTTCTAATACTAAACCTGAGACTGTCCTATAACATGAGATGTGATATCTCAATGCTTCTAATAACAAACCTGAGACCCTTCCTTTAGCATGAGATGTGATATCCAACTCCTTCCCATTCCAATCCTGAGACCCTTCCTATAGCATGAGATGAGATTTCCCAATGCTTCTACCAAACCTGAGACCCTTTCTATAGCATGAGAGGTGATATCCAACTCTTCCCATCCAATCCTGAGACCCGTCCTATACCATGAGATGTTATATCTCAATGCTTCTAATATCAAACCTGAGACTGTCCTATAACATGAGATGTGATATCTCAATGCTTCTAATAACAAACCTGAGACCCTTCCTATAACATGAGATGTGATATCTCAATGCTTCTAATACCAAACCTGAGACCCTCCCTATAGCGTGAGATGTGATATCAAAGTCCTTCCCATTCCAATCCTGATACCCTTCCTATAACATGAGATGTGATATCCAACTCTTCCCATCCAATCCTGAGACCCTTCCTATAACATGAGATGTTATATCCAACTCCTTCCCAATCCAATCCTGAGACCCTTCCGATAGCATGAGATGTGATATCAAAGTCCTTCCCATTCCAATCCTGAAATCCTTCCTATAACATGAGCTGTGATATCCAACTCCTTCCAATTCCAACCTGTGACCCTTCCTATAGCATGAGATGCGATATCCAACTCCTTCCCAATCCAATCCTGAGACCCTTCCGATAGCATGAGATGTGATATCTTAATGCTTCTAGCAAACCTGAGACCTTCCCATGGCATGAGATGTGATATCAAACTCCTTCCCATTCCAATCCTGAGACCGGTCCTATACTATGAGATGTTATATCTCAATGCTTCTAATACCAATCCTGAGACCCTTCCGATAGCATGAGATATGATATCTCAATGCTTCTAATACCAAACCACAGACCCGTCCTATAAATTGAGATGTGATATCCAAATCCTTCCCCTTCCAAACCTGAGACCCTTCCTTTAGCATGAGATGTGATATCCAACTCCTTCCCATTCCAATCCTGAGGCCCGTCCTATACCATGAGATGATATCTCAATGCTTCTAATACTAAACCTGAGACTGTCCTATAACATGAGATGTGATATCTCAATGCTTCTAATAACAAACCTGAGACCCTTCCTTTAGCATGAGATGTGATATCCAACTCCTTCCCATTCCAATCCTGAGACCCTTCCTATAGCATGAGATGAGATTTCCCAATGCTTCTACCAAACCTGAGACCCTTTCTATAGCATGAGAGGTGATATCCAACTCTTCCCATCCAATCCTGAGACCCGTCCTATACCATGAGATGTTATATCTCAATGCTTCTAATATCAAACCTGAGACTGTCCTATAACATGAGATGTGATATCTCAATGCTTCTAATAACAAACCTGAGACCCTTCCTATAACATGAGATGTGATATCTCAATGCTTCTAATACCAAACCTGAGACCCTCCCTATAGCGTGAGATGTGATATCAAAGTCCTTCCCATTCCAATCCTGATACCCTTCCTATAACATGAGATGTGATATCCAACTCTTCCCATCCAATCCTGAGACCCTTCCTATAACATGAGATGTTATATCCAACTCCTTCCCAATCCAATCCTGAGACCCTTCCGATAGCATGAGATGTGATATCAAAGTCCTTCCCATTCCAATCCTGAAATCCTTCCTATAACATGAGCTGTGATATCCAACTCCTTCCAATTCCAACCTGTGACCCTTCCTATAGCATGAGATGCGATATCCAACTCCTTCCCAATCCAATCCTGAGACCCTTCCGATAGCATGAGATGTGATATCTTAATGCTTCTAGCAAACCTGAGACCTTCCCATGGCATGAGATGTGATATCAAACTCCTTCCCATTCCAATCCTGAGACCGGTCCTATACTATGAGATGTTATATCTCAATGCTTCTAATACCAAACCTGAGACTGTCCTATAACATGAGATGTGATATCTCAATGCTTCTAATAACAAACCTGAGACCCTTCCTATAATATGAGATGTGATATCCAAGTCCTTCCCATTCCAATCTTGAGACCCTTCCTATAACATGCGATGTGATATCCAACTCCTTCCCAATCCAATCCTGAGACTCTTCCGATAGCATGAGATATGATATCTCAATGCTTCTAATACCAAACCACAGAACCGTCCTATAACTTGAGATATGATATCCAAATCCTTCCCCTTCCAAACCTGAGACCCTTTCTTTATCATGAGATGTGATATCCAACTCCTTCCCATTCCAATCCTGAGACCCTTCCTATAGCATGATATGTGATATCCAACTCCTTCCCATTCCAATCCTGAGACCCGTCCTATACAATGAGATATGATATCTCAATGCTTCTAATACCAAACCTGAGACTGTCCTATAACATGAGATGCGATATCTCAATGCTTCTAATAACAAACCTGAGACCCTTCCTATAACATGAGATGTGATATCCAAATCCTTCCCATTCCAATCCTGAGACCCTTCCTATAACATGAGATGTGATATCCAACTCCTTCCCAATCCAATCCTGATACCCTTCCGATAGCATGAGATATGATATCTCAATGCTTCTAATACCAAACCACAGACCCGTCCTATAAATTGAGATGTGATATCCAAATCCTTCCCCTTCCAAACCTGAGACCCTTCCTTTAGCATGAGATGTGATATTCAACTCCTTCCCATTGCAATCCTGAGACCCGTCCTATACCATGAGATATGATATCTCAATGCTTCTAATACCAAACTTGAGACTGTCCTATAACATGAGATGTGATATCTCAATGCTTCTAATACCAAACCTGAGACCCTCCCTATAGCATGAAATGTGATATCAAAGTCCTTCCCATTCCAATCCTGATACCCTTCCTATAACATGAGCTGTGATATCCAACTCCTTCCAATTTCAACCTGTGACCCTTCCTATAGCATGAGATGTGATATCTTAATGCTTCTATCAAACCTGAGACCTTCCCATGGCATGAGATGTGATATCAAACTCCTTCCCATTCCAATCCTGAGACCCGTCCTATACTATGAGATGTTATATCTCAATGCTTCTAATACCAAACCTGAGACTGTCCTATAACATGAGATGTGATATCTCAATGCTTCTAATAACAAACCTGAGACCCTTCCTATAATATGAGATGTGGTATCCAAGTCCTTCCCATTCCAATCTTGAGACCCTTCCTATAACATGAGATGTGATATCCAACACGTTCCCAATCCAATCCTGAGACCCTTCCGATAGCATGAGATATGATATCTCAATGCTTCTAATACCAAACCACAGACCCGTCCTATAACTTGAGATGTGATATCCAAATCCTTCCCCTTCCAAACCTGAGACCCTTCCTTTAGCATGAGATGTGATATCCAACTCCTTCCCATTCCAATCCTGAGACCCATCCGATAGCATGAGATATGATATCTCAATGCTTCTAATACCAAACCTGAGACTGTCCTATAACATGAGATGTGATATCTCAATGCTTCTGATAACAAACCTGAGGCCCTTCCTATAACATGAGATGTGATATCCAAATCCTTCCCATTCCAATCCTGAGACCCTTCCTATAACATGAGATGTGATATCCAAATCCTTCCCATTCCAATCCTGAGACCCTTCCGATAGCATGAGATATGATATCTCAATGCTTCTAACACCATACCTGAGACTGTCTTATAACATGAGATGCGATATCTCAATGCTTCTAATAACAAACCTGAGACCCTTCCTATAACATGAGATGTGATATCCAAATCCTTCCCATTTCAATCCGGAGACCCTTCCTATAACATGAGATGTGATATCCAACTCCTTCCCACTCCAATCCTGAGACCCTTCCGATAGCATGAGATATGATATCTCAATGCTTCTAATACCAAACCACAGACCCGTCCTATAAATTGAGATGCGATATCCAAATCCTTCCCCTTCCAAACCTGAGACCCTTCCTTTATCATGAGATGTGATATCCAACTCCTTCCCATTCCAATCCTGAGACCCTTCCTATAGCATGAGATGTGATATCTCAATGCTTATACCAAACCTGAGACCCTTCCTATAGCATGAGATGTGATATCCAACTCTTCCCATCCAATCCTGAGACCCTTCCTATAACATGAGATGTGATATCCAACTCCTTCCCAATCCAATCCTGAGACCCTTCCGATAGCATGAGATATGATATCTCAATGCTTCTAATATCAAACCTGAGACCCTCCCTATAGCATGAGAGGTGATATCCAACTCCTTCCCATTCCAATCCTGAGACCCTTCCGATAGCATGAGATGTGATATCCAACTCCTTCCAATTCCAACCTGTGACCCTTCCTATAGCATGAGATGGGATATCCAACTCCTTCCCAATCCAATCCTGAGACCCTTCCGATAGCATGAGATGTGATATCTTAATGCTTCTACCATACCTGAGACCTTCCTATGGCATGAGATGTGATATCAAACTCCTTCCCATTCCAATCCTGAGACCCTTCCTATAGCATGAGATGTGATATCCAACTCCTTCCCATTCCAATCCTGAGACCCGTCCTATTCCATGAGCTGTGATATCTCAATGCTTCTTCTACCATACCTGAGACCTTCCTATGGCATGAGATGTGAAATCAAACTACTTCCATTCTAATCCTGAGACCCTTCCTATAGCATGAGATGTTATATCCAACTCCTTCCCATTCCAATCCTGAGACCCGTCCTATACCATGAGATGTGATATCTCAATGCTTCTAATACCAAACCTGAGACTGTCCTATAACATGAGATGTGATATCTCAATGCTTCTAATAACAAACCTGAGACCCTTCCTATAACATGAGATGTGATATCCAAGTCCTTCCCATTCCAATCTTGAGACCCTTCCTATAACATGAGATGTGATATCCAACTCCTTCCCAAACCAATCCTGAGACCCTTCCGATAGCATGAGATATGATATCTCAATGCTTCTAATACCAAACCAAAGACTCGTCCTATAACTTGAGATGTGATATCCAAATCCTTCCCCTTCCAAACCTGAGACCCTTCCTTTATCATGAGATGTGATATCCAACTCCTTCCCATTCCAATCCTGAGACCCTTCCTATAACATGAGATGTGATATCCAACTCCTTCCCAATCCAATCCTGAGACCCTTCCGATAGCATGAGATATGATATCTCAATGCTTCTAATATCAAACCTGAGACCCTCCCTATAGCATGAGAGGTGATATCCAACTCCTTCCCATTCCAATCCTGAGACCCTTCCGATAGCATGAGATGTGATATCCAACTCCTTCCAATTCCAACCTGTGACCCTTCCTATAGCATGAGATGGGATATCCAACTCCTTCCCAATCCAATCCTGAGACCCTTCCGATAGCATGAAATGTGATATCTTAATGCTTCTACCATACCTGAGACCTTCCTATGGCATGAGATGTGATATCAAACTCCTTCCCATTCCAATCCTGAGACCCTTCCTATAGCATGAGATGTGATATCCAACTCCTTCCCATTCCAATCCTGAGACCCGTCCTATACCATGAGATGTGATATCTCAATGCTTCTAATACCAAACCTGAGACTGTCCTATAACATGAGATGTGATATCTCAATGCTTCTAATAATAAACCTGAGACCCTTCCTATAACATGAGATGTGATATCCAAGCCCTTCCCATTCCAATATTGAGGCCCTTCCTATAACATGAGATGTGATATCCAACTCCTTCCCAATCCAATCCTGAGACCCTTCCGATAGCATGAGATATAATATCTCAATGCTTCTAATACCAAAACCACAGACCCGTCCTATAACTTGAGATATGATATCCAAATCCTTCCCCTTCCAAACCTGAGACACTTCCTTTATCATGAGATGTGATATCCAACTTCTTCCCATTCCAATCCTGAGACCCTTCCTATAGCATGAGATGTGATATCCCAATGCTTCTACCAAACCTGAGACCCTTCCTATAGCATGAGATGTGATATCCAACTCTTCCCATCCAATCCTGAGACCCTTCCTATAACATGAGATGTGATATCCAACTCCTTCCCAATCCAATCCTGAGACCCTTCCGATAGCATGAGATATGATATCTCAATGCTTCTAATATCAAACCTGAGACCCTCCCTAAAGCATGAGATGTGATATCCAACTCCTTCCCATTCCAATCCTGAGACCCTTCCGATAGCATGAGATGTGATATCCGACTCCTTCCAATTCCAACCTGTGACCCTTCCTATAGCATGAGATGGGATATCCAACTCCTTCCCAATCCAATCCTGAGACCCTTCCGATAGCATGAGATGTGATATCTTAATGTTTCTACCATACCTGAGACCTTCCTATGGCATGAGATGTGATATCAAACTCCTTCCCATTCCAATCCTGAGACCCTTCCTATAGCATGAGATGTGATATCCAATTCCTTCCCATTCCAATCCTGAGACCCGTCCTATACCATGAGATGTGATATCTCAATGCTTCTAATACCAAACCTGAGACTGTCCTATAACATGAGATGTGATATCTCAATGCTTCTAATAACAAACCTGAGACCCTTCCTATAACATGAGATGTGATATCCAAATCCTTCCCATTCCAATCCTGAGACCCTTCCTATAGCATGAGATGTGATATCCAACTCCTTTCCATTCCAATCCTGAGACCCATCCTATACCATGAGATATGATATCTCAATGCTTCTAATACCAAACCTGAGACTGTCCTATAACAAGAGATGTGATATCTCAATGCTTCTAACAACAAACCTGAGACCCTTCCTATAACATGAGATGTGATATCCAAGCCCTTCCCATTCCAATCTTGAGGCCCTTCCTATAACATGAGATGTGATATCCAACTCCTTCCCAATCCAATCCTGAGACCCTTCCGATAGCATGAGATATGATATCTCAATACTTCTAATACCAAAACCACAGACCCGTCCTATAACTTGAGATATGATATCCAAATCCTTCCCTTTCCAAACCTGAGACCCTTCCTTTATCATGAGATGTGATATCCAACTCCTTCCCATTCCAATCCTGAGACCCTTCCTATAGCATGAGATGTGATATCTCAATGCTTCTAATATCAAACCTGAGACCCTTCCTATAACATGAGATGTGATGTCCAAGTCCTTCCCATTCCAATCATGAGACCCTTCCTATAACATGAGATGTGATATCCAACTCCTTCCCAATCCAATCCTGAGACCCTTCCGATAGCATGAGGATATGATATCTCAATGCTTCTAATATCAAACCTGAGACCCTCCCTAAAGCATGAGATGTGATATCCAACTCCTTCCCATTCCAATCCTGTGACCCTTCCTATAGCATGAGATGGGATATCCAACTCCTTCCCAATTCAATCCTGAGTCCCTTCCGATAGCATGAGATGTGATATATTAATGCTTCTAAAATACCTGAGACCTTCCTATGGCATGAGATGTGATATCAAACTACTTCCCATTCCAATCCTGAGAGCCTTCCTATAGCATGAGATGTGATATCCAACTCCTTCCCATTCCAATCCTGAGACCCGTCCTATACCATGAGATGTGATATCTCAATGCTTCTAATAACAAACCTGAGACCCTTCCTATAACATGAGATGTGATATCCAAATCCTTCCCATTCCAATCCTGAGACCCTTCCTATAACATGAGATGTGATATCCAACTCCTTCCCAATCCAATACTGAGACCCTTCCGATAGCATGAGATATGATATCTCAATGGTTCTAATACCAAACCACAGACCCGTCCTATAAATTGAGGTGTGATATCCAAATCCTTAGCCTTCCAAACCTGAGACCCTTCCTTTAGCATGAGATGTGATATCCAACTCCTTCCCATTCCAATCCTGAGACCCGTCCTATACCATGAGATATGAAATCTCAATGCTTCTAATACCAAACCTGAGACTGTCCTATAACATGAGATGTGATATCTCAATGCTTCTAATAACAAACCACAGACCCGTCCTATAACTTGAGATGTGATATCCAACTCCTTCCCAATCCAATCCTGAGACCCTTCCGATAGCATGAGATGTGATATCTCAATGCTTCTAATATCAAAACTGAGACCCTCCCTATAGCATGAGATGTGATATCCAACTCCTTCCCATTCTAATCCTGAGACCCGTCCTATAAAATGAGATGTTATATCTCAATGCTTCTAATACCATAGCTGAGACTGTCCTATAACATGAGATGTGATATCTCAATGCTTCTAATAACAAACCTGAGACCCTTCCTATAACATGAGATGTGATATCCAAGTCCTTCCCGTTCCAATCTTGAGACCCTTCGTATAACATGAGATGTGATATCCAACTCCTTCCCAATCCAATCCTGAGACCCTTATGATAGCATGAGATATGATATCTCAATGCTTCTTATACCAAACCACAGACCCGTCCTATAACTTGAGATGTGATATCCAAATCCTTCCCCTTCCAAACCTGAGACCCTTCCTTTAGCATGAGATGTGATATCCAAATCCTTCCCATTCCAATCCTGAGACCCTTCCTATAGCATGATATGTGATATCCCATTGCTTCTACCAAACCTGAGACCTTTCCTATAGCATGAGATGTGATATCCAACTCTTCCCATCCAATCCTGAGACCCGTCCTATACCATGAGATGTTATATCTCAATGCTTCTAATACCAAACCTGAGACTGTCCTATAACATGAGATGTGATATCTCAATGCTTCTAATAACAAACCTGAGACCCTTCCTATAACATGAGATGTGATGTCCAAGTCCTTCCCATTCCAATCCTGAGACCCTTCCTATAACATGAGATGTGATATCCAACTCCTTCCCAATCCAATCCTGAGACCCTTCCGATAGCATGAGATTTGATATCTCAATGCTTCTAATACCAAACCTGAGACCCTCCTTATAGCGTGAGATGTGATATCAAAGTCCTTCCCATTCCAATCCTGATACCCTTCCTATAACATGAGATGTGATATCCAACTCTTCCCATCCAATCCTGAGACCCTTCCTATAACATGAGATGTGATATCCAACTCCTTCCCAATCCAATCCTGAGACCCTTCCGATAGCATGAGATGTGATATCTCAATGCTTCTAATACCAAACCTGAGACTGTCCTATAACATGAGATGCGATAACTCAATACTTCTAATAACAAACCTGAAACCCTTCCTATAACATGAGATGTGATATCCAAATCCTTCCCATTCCAATCCTGAGACCCTTCCTATAACATGAGATGTGATATCCAACTCCTTCCCAATCCAATCCTGAGACCCTTCCGATAGCATGAGATATGATATCTCAATGCTTCTAATACCAAACCACAGACCCGTCCTATAAATTGAGATGTGATATCCAAATCCTTCCCCTTCCAAACCTGAGACCCTTCCTTTAGCATGAGATGTGATATCCAACTCCTTCCCATTCCAATCCTGAGGCCCGTCCTATACCATGAGATGATATCTCAATGCTTCTAATACTAAACCTGAGACTGTCCTATAACATGAGATGTGATATCTCAATGCTTCTAATAACAAACCTGAGACCCTTCCTTTAGCATGAGATGTGATATCCAACTCCTTCCCATTCCAATCCTGAGACCCTTCCTATAGCATGAGATGAGATTTCCCAATGCTTCTACCAAACCTGAGACCCTTACTATAGCATGAGAGGTGATATCCAACTCTTCCCATCCAATCCTGAGACCCGTCCTATACCATGAGATGTTATATCTCAATGCTTCTAATATCAAACCTGAGACTGTCCTATAACATGAGATGTGATATCTCAATGCTTCTAATAACAAACCTGAGACCCTTCCTATAACATGAGATGTGATATCTCAATGCTTCTAATACCAAACCTGAGACCCTCCCTATAGCGTGAGATGTGATATCAAAGTCCTTCCCATTCCAATCCTGATACCCTTCCTATAACATGAGATGTGATATCCAACTCTTCCCATCCAATCCTGAGACCCTTCCTATAACATGAGATGTTATATCCAACTCCTTCCCAATCCAATCCTGAGACCCTTCCGATAGCATGAGATGTGATATCAAAGTCCTTCCCATTCCAATCCTGAAATCCTTCCTATAACATGAGCTGTGATATCCAACTCCTTCCAATTCCAACCTGTGACCCTTCCTATAGCATGAGATGCGATATCCAACTCCTTCCCAATCCAATCCTGAGACCCTTCCGATAGCATGAGATGTGATATCTTAATGCTTCTAGCAAACCTGAGACCTTCCCATGGCATGAGATGTGATATCAAACTCCTTCCCATTCCAATCCTGAGACCGATCCTATACTATGAGATGTTATATCTCAATGCTTCTAATACCAAACCTGAGACTGTCCTATAACATGAGATGTGATATCTCAATGCTTCTAATAACAAACCTGAGACCCTTCCTATAATATGAGATGTGATATCCAAGTCCTTCCCATTCCAATCTTGAGACCCTTCCTATAACATGCGATGTGATATCCAACTCCTTCCCAATCCAATCCTGAGACTCTTCCGATAGCATGAGATATGATATCTCAATGCTTCTAATACCAAACCACAGAACCGTCCTATAACTTGAGATATGATATCCAAATCCTTCCCCTTCCAAACCTGAGACCCTTTCTTTATCATGAGATGTGATATCCAACTCCTTCCCATTCCAATCCTGAGACCCTTCCTGTAGCATGATATGTGATATCCAACTCCTTCCTATTCCAATCCTGAGACCCGTCCTATACAATGAGATATGATATCTCAATGCTTCTAATACCAAACCTGAGACTGTCCTATAACATGAGATGCGATATCTCAATGCTTCTAATAACAAACCTGAGACCCTTCCTATAACATGAGATGTGATATCCAAATCCTTCCCATTCCAATCCTGAGACCCTTCCTATAACATGAGATGTGATATCCAACTCCTTCCCAATCCAATCCTGATACCCTTCCGATAGCATGAGATATGATATCTCAATGCTTCTAATACCAAACCACAGACCCGTCCTATAAATTGAGATGTGATATCCAAATCCTTCCCCTTCCAAACCTGAGACCCTTCCTTTAGCATGAGATGTGATATTCAACTCCTTCCCATTGCAATCCTGAGACCCGTCCTATACCATGAGATATGATATCTCAATGCTTCTAATACCAAACTTGAGACTGTCCTATAACATGAGATGTGATATCTCAATGCTTCTAATACCAAACCTGAGACCCTCCCTATAGCATGAAATGTGATATCAAAGTCCTTCCCATTCCAATCCTGATACCCTTCCTATAACATGAGCTGTGATATCCAACTCCTTCCAATTTCAACCTGTGACCCTTCCTATAGCATGAGATGTGATATCTTAATGCTTCTATCAAACCTGAGACCTTCCCATGGCATGAGATGTGATATCAAACTCCTTCCCATTCCAATCCTGAGACCCGTCCTATACTATGAGATGTTATATCTCAATGCTTCTAATACCAAACCTGAGACTGTCCTATAACATGAGATGTGATATCTCAATGCTTCTAATAACAAACCTGAGACCCTTCCTATAATATGAGATGTGGTATCCAAGTCCTTCCCATTCCAATCTTGAGACCCTTCCTATAACATGAGATGTGATATCCAACTCGTTCCCAATTCAATCCTGAGACCCTTCCGATAGCATGAGATATGATATCTCAATGCTTCTAATACCAAACCACAGACCCGTCCTATAAATTGAGATGTGATATCCAAATCCTTCCCCTTCCAAACCTGAGACCCTTCCTTTAGCATGAGATGTGATATCCAACTCCTTCCCATTCCAATTCTGAGGCCCGTCCTATACCATGAGATGATATCTCAATGCTTCTAATACTAAACCTGAGACTGTCCTATAACATGAGATGTGATATCTCAATGCTTCTAATAACAAACCTGAGACCCTTCCTTTAGCATGAGATGTGATATCCAACTCCTTCCCATTCCAATCCTGAGACCCTTCCTATAGCATGAGATGAGATTTCCCAATGCTTCTACCAAACCTGAGACCCTTACTATAGCATGAGAGGTGATATCCAACTCTTCCCATCCAATCCTGAGACCCGTCCTATACCATGAGATGTTATATCTCAATGCTTCTAATATCAAACCTGAGACTGTCCTATAACATGAGATGTGATATCTCAATGCTTCTAATAACAAACCTGAGACCCTTCCTATAACATGAGATGTGATATCTCAATGCTTCTAATACCAAACCTGAGACCCGCCCTATAGCGTGAGATGTGATATCAAAGTCCTTCCCATTCCAATCCTGATACCCTTCCTATAACATGAGATGTGATATCCAACTCTTCCCATCCAATCCTGAGACCCTTCCTATAACATGAGATGTTATATCCAACTCCTTCCCAATCCAATCCTGAGACCCTTCCGATAGCATGAGATGTGATATCAAAGTCCTTCCCATTCCAATCCTGAAATCCTTCCTATAACATGAGCTGTGATATCCAACTCCTTCCAATTCCAACCTGTGACCCTTCCTATAGCATGAGATGCGATATCCAACTCCTTCCCAATCCAATCCTGAGACCCTTCCGATAGCATGAGATGTGATATCTTAATGCTTCTAGCAAACCTGAGACCTTCCCATGGCATGAGATGTGATATCAAACTCCTTCCCATTCCAATCCTGAGACCGGTCCTATACTATGAGATGTTATATCTCAATGCTTCTAATACCAAACCTGAGACTGTCCTATAACATGAGATGTGATATCTCAATGCTTCTAATAACAAACCTGAGACCCTTCCTATAATATGAGATGTGATATCCAAGTCCTTCCCATTCCAATCTTGAGACCCTTCCTATAACATGCGATGTGATATCCAACTCCTTCCCAATCCAATCCTGAGACTCTTCCGATAGCATGAGATATGATATCTCAATGCTTCTAATACCAAACCACAGAACCGTCCTATAACTTGAGATATGATATCCAAATCCTTCCCCTTCCAAACCTGAGACCCTTTCTTTATCATGAGATGTGATATCCAACTCCTTCCCATTCCAATCCTGAGACCCTTCCTGTAGCATGATATGTGATATCCAACTCCTTCCTATTCCAATCCTGAGACCCGTCCTATACAATGAGATATGATATCTCAATGCTTCTAATACCAAACCTGAGACTGTCCTATAACATGAGATGCGATATCTCAATGCTTCTAATAACAAACCTGAGACCCTTCCTATAACATGAGATGTGATATCCAAATCCTTCCCATTCCAATCCTGAGACCCTTCCTATAACATGAGATGTGATATCCAACTCCTTCCCAATCCAATCCTGATACCCTTCCGATAGCATGAGATATGATATCTCAATGCTTCTAATACCAAACCACAGACCCGTCCTATAAATTGAGATGTGATATCCAAATCCTTCCCCTTCCAAACCTGAGACCCTTCCTTTAGCATGAGATGTGATATTCAACTCCTTCCCATTGCAATCCTGAGACCCGTCCTATACCATGAGATATGATATCTCAATGCTTCTAATACCAAACTTGAGACTGTCCTATAACATGAGATGTGATATCTCAATGCTTCTAATACCAAACCTGAGACCCTCCCTATAGCATGAAATGTGATATCAAAGTCCTTCCCATTCCAATCCTGATACCCTTCCTATAACATGAGCTGTGATATCCAACTCCTTCCAATTTCAACCTGTGACCCTTCCTATAGCATGAGATGTGATATCTTAATGCTTCTATCAAACCTGAGACCTTCCCATGGCATGAGATGTGATATCAAACTCCTTCCCATTCCAATCCTGAGACCCGTCCTATACTATGAGATGTTATATCTCAATGCTTCTAATACCAAACCTGAGACTGTCCTATAACATGAGATGTGATATCTCAATGCTTCTAATAACAAACCTGAGACCCTTCCTATAATATGAGATGTGGTATCCAAGTCCTTCCCATTCCAATCTTGAGACCCTTCCTATAACATGAGATGTGATATCCAACTCGTTCCCAATTCAATCCTGAGACCCTTCCGATAGCATGAGATATGATATCTCAATGCTTCTAATACCAAACCACAGACCCGTCCTATAACTTGAGATGTGATATCCAAATCCTTCCCCTTCCAAACCTGAGACCCTTCCTTTAGCATGAGATGTGATATCCAACTTCTTCCCATTCCAATCCTGAGACCCATCCGATAGCATGAGATATGATATCTCAATGCTTCTAATACCAAACCTGAGACTGTCCTATAACATGAGATGTGATATCTCAATGCTTCTGATAACAAACCTGAGGCCCTTCCTATAACATGAGATGTGATATCCAAATCCTTCCCATTCCAATCCTGAGACCCTTCCTATAACATGAGATGTGATATCCAAATCCTTCCCATTCCAATCCTGAGACCCTTCCGATAGCATGAGATATGATATCTCAATGCTTCTAACACCATACCTGAGACTGTCTTATAACATGAGATGCGATATCTCAATGCTTCTAATAACAAACCTGAGACCCTTCCTATAACATGAGATGTGATATCCAAATCCTTCCCATTTCAATCCGGAGACCCTTCCTATAACATGAGATGTGATATCCAACTCCTTCCCACTCCAATCCTGAGACCCTTCCGATAGCATGAGATATGATATCTCAATGCTTCTAATACCAAACCACAGACCCGTCCTATAAATTGAGATGCGATATCCAAATCCTTCCCCTTCCAAACCTGAGACCCTTCCTTTATCATGAGATGGGATATCCAACTCCTTCCCATTCCAATCCTGAGACCCTTCCTATAGCATGAGATGTGATATCTCAATGCTTATACCAAACCTGAGACCCTTCCTATAGCATGAGATGTGATATCCAACTCTTCCCATCCAATCCTGAGACCCTTCCTATAACATGAGATGTGATATCCAACTCCTTCCCAATCCAATCCTGAGACCCTTCCGATAGCATGAGATATGATATCTCAATGCTTCTAATATCAAACCTGAGACCCTCCCTATAGCATGAGAGGTGATATCCAACTCCTTCCCATTCCAATCCTGAGACCCTTCCGATAGCATGAGATGTGATATCCAACTCCTTCCAATTCCAACCTGTGACCCTTCCTATAGCATGAGATGGGATATCCAACTCCTTCCCAATCCAATCCTGAGACCCTTCCGATAGCATGAGATGTGATATCTTAATGCTTCTACCATACCTGAGACCTTCCTATGGCATGAGATGTGATATCAAACTCCTTCCCATTCCAATCCTGAGACCCTTCCTATAGCATGAGATGTGATATCCAACTCCTTCCCATTCCAATCCTGAGACCCGTCCTATTCCATGAGCTGTGATATCTCAATGCTTCTTCTACCATACCTGAGACCTTCCTATGGCATGAGATGTGAAATCAAACTACTTCCATTCTAATCCTGAGACCCTTCCTATAGCATGAGATGTTATATCCAACTCCTTCCCATTCCAATCCTGAGACCCGTCCTATACCATGAGATGTGATATCTCAATGCTTCTAATACCAAACCTGAGACTGTCCTATAACATGAGATGTGATATCTCAATGCTTCTAATAACAAACCTGAGACCCTTCCTATAACATGAGATGTGATATCCAAGTCCTTCCCATTCCAATCTTGAGACCCTTCCTATAACATGAGATGTGATATCCAACTCCTTCCCAAACCAATCCTGAGACCCTTCCGATAGCATGAGATATGATATCTCAATGCTTCTAATACCAAACCACAGACTCGTCCTATAACTTGAGATGTGATATCCAAATCCTTCCCCTTCCAAACCTGAGACCCTTCCTTTATCATGAGATGTGATATCCAACTCCTTCCCATTCCAATCCTGAGACCCTTCCTATAGCATGAGATGTGATATCTCAATGCTTCTACCAAACCTGAGACCCTTCCTATAGCATGAGATGTGATATCCAAGTCTTCCCATCCAATCCTGAGACCCTTCCTATAACATGAGATGTGATATCCAACTCCTTCCCAATCCAATCCTGAGACCCTTCCGATAGCATGAGATATGATATCTCAATGCTTCTAATATCAAACCTGAGACCCTCCCTATAGCATGAGAGGTGATATCCAACTCCTTCCCATTCCAATCCTGAGACCCTTCCGATAGCATGAGATGTGATATCCAACTCCTTCCAATTCCAACCTGTGACCCTTCCTATAGCATGAGATGGGATATCCAACTCCTTCCCAATCCAATCCTGAGACCCTTCCGATAGCATGAAATGTGATATCTTAATGCTTCTACCATACCTGAGACCTTCCTATGGCATGAGATGTGATATCAAACTCCTTCCCATTCCAATCCTGAGACCCTTCCTATAGCATGAGATGTGATATCCAACTCCTTCCCATTCCAATCCTGAGACCCGTCCTATACCATGAGATGTGATATCTCAATGCTTCTAATACCAAACCTGAGACTGTCCTATAACATGAGATGTGATATCTCAATGCTTCTAATAATAAACCTGAGACCCTTCCTATAACATGAGATGTGATATCCAAGCCCTTCCCATTCCAATATTGAGGCCCTTCCTATAACATGAGATGTGATATCCAACTCCTTCCCAATCCAATCCTGAGACCCTTCCGATAGCATGAGATATAATATCTCAATGCTTCTAATACCAAAACCACAGACCCGTCCTATAACTTGAGATATGATATCCAAATCCTTCCCCTTCCAAACCTGAGACACTTCCTTTATCATGAGATGTGATATCCAACTCCTTCCCATTCCAATCCTGAGACCCTTCCTATAGCATGAGATGTGATATCCCAATGCTTCTACCAAACCTGAGACCCTTCCTATAGCATGAGATGTGATATCCAACTCTTCCCATCCAATCCTGAGACCCTTCCTATAACATGAGATGTGATATCCAACTCCTTCCCAATCCAATCCTGAGACCCTTCCGATAGCATGAGATATGATATCTCAATGCTTCTAATATCAAACCTGAGACCCTCCCTAAAGCATGAGATGTGATATCCAACTCCTTCCCATTCCAATCCTGAGACCCTTCCGATAGCATGAGATGTGATATCCGACTCCTTCCAATTCCAACCTGTGACCCTTCCTATAGCATGAGATGGGATATCCAACTCCTTCCCAATCCAATCCTGAGACCCTTCCGATAGCATGAGATGTGATATATTAATGTTTCTACCATACCTGAGACCTTCCTATGGCATGAGATGTGATATCAAACTCCTTCCCATTCCAATCCTGAGACCCTTCCTATAGCATGAGATGTGATATCCAATTCCTTCCCATTCCAATCCTGAGACCCGTCCTATACCATGAGATGTGATATCTCAATGCTTCTAATACCAAACCTGAGACTGTCCTATAACATGAGATGTGATATCTCAATGCTTCTAATAACAAACCTGAGACCCTTCCTATAACATGAGATGTGATATCCAAATCCTTCCCATTCCAATCCTGAGACCCTTCCTATAGCATGAGATGTGATATCCAACTCCTTTCCATTCCAATCCTGAGACCCATCCTATACCATGAGATATGATATCTCAATGCTTCTAATACCAAACCTGAGACTGTCCTATAACAAGAGATGTGATATCTCAATGCTTCTAACAACAAACCTGAGACCCTTCCTATAACATGAGATGTGATATCCAAGCCCTTCCCATTCCAATCCTGAGGCCCTTCCTATAACATGAGATGTGATATCCAACTCCTTCCCAATCCAATCCTGAGACCCTTCCGATAGCATGAGATATGATATCTCAATACTTCTAATACCAAAACCACAGACCCGTCCTATAACTTGAGATATGATATCCAAATCCTTCCCTTTCCAAACCTGAGACCCTTCCTTTATCATGAGATGTGATATCCAACTCCTTCCCATTCCAATCCTGAGACCCTTCCTATAGCATGAGATGTGATATCTCAATGCTTCTAATATCAAACCTGAGACCCTTCCTATAACATGAGATGTGATGTCCAAGTCCTTCCCATTCCAATCCTGAGACCCTTCCTATAACATGAGATGTGATATCCAACTCCTTCCCAATCCAATCCTGAGACCCTTCCGATAGCATGAGATTTGATATCTCAATGCTTCTAATACCAAACCTGAGACCCTCCCTATAGCGTGAGATGTGATATCAAAGTCCTTCCCATTCCAATCCTGATACCCTTCCTATAACATGAGATGTGATATCCAACTCTTCCCATCCAATCCTGAGACCCTTCCTATAACATGAGATGTGATATCCAACTCCTTCCCAATCCAATCCTGAGACCCTTCCGATAGCATGAGATGTGATATCTCAATGCTTCTAATACCAAACCTGAGACCCTCCCTATAGCGTGAGATGTGATATCAAAGTCTTTCCCATTCCAATCCTGATACCCTTCCTATAACATGATATCCAACTCCTTCCAATTCCAACCTGTGACCCTTCCTATAGCATGAGATGCGATATCCAACTCCTTCCCAATCCAATCCTGAGACCCTTCCGATAGCATGAGATGTGATATCTCAATGCTTCTAATACCAAACCTGAGACCCTCCCTATAGTGTGAGATGTGATATCAAAGTCCTTCCCATTCCAATCCTGATACCCTTCCTATAACATGAGATGTGATATCCAACTCCTTCCAATTCCAACCTGTGACCCTTCCTATAGCATGAGATGCGATATCCAACTCCTTCCCAATCCAATCCTGAGACCCTTCCGATAGCATGAGATGTGATATCTAAATGCTTCTAGCAAACCTGAGACCTTCCCATGGCATGAGATGTGATATCAAACTCCTTCGCATTCCAATCCTGAGACCCTTCCTAAAGCATGAGATGTGATATCCAACTCCTTCCCAAACCAATCCTGAGACCCTTCCGATAGCATGAGATATGATATCTCAATGCTTCTAATACCAAACCACAGACTCGTCCTATAACTTAAGATGTGATATCCAAATCCTTCCCATTCCAATCCTGAGACCCTTCCTATAACATGAGATGTGATATCCAACTCCTTCCCAATCCAATCCTGAGACCCTTCCGATAGCATGAGATATGATATCTCAATGCTTCTAATATCAAACCTGAGACCCTCCCTATAGCATGAGAGGTGATATCCAACTCCTTCCCATTCCAATCCTGAGACCCTTCCGATAGCATGAGATGTGATATCCAACTCCTTCCAATTCCAACCTGTGACCCTTCCTATAGCATGAGATGGGATATCCAACTCCTTCCCACTCCAATCCTGAGACCCTTCCGATAGCATGAGATGTGATATCTTAATGCTTCTACCATACCTGAGACCTTCCTATGGCATGAGATGTGATATCAAACTCCTTCCCATTCCAATCCTGAGACCCTTCCTATAGCATGAGATGTGATATCCAACTCCTTCCCATTCCAATCCTGAGACCCGTCCTATACCATGAGATGTGATATCTCAATGCTTCTAATACCAAACCTGAGACTGTCCTATAACATGAGATGTGATATCTCAATGCTTCTAATAATAAACCTGAGACCCTTCCTATAACATGAGATGTGATATCAAAATCCTTCCCATTCCAATCCTGAGACCCTTCCTATAGCATGAGATGTGATATCCAACTCCTTTCCATTCCAATCCTGAGACCCGTCCTATACCATGAGATATGATATCTCATTGCTTCTAATACCAAACCTGAGGCTGGCCTATAACAAGAGATGTGATATCTCAATGCTTCTAATAACAAACCTGAGACCCTTCCTATAACATGAGATGTGATATCCAAGCCCTTCCCATTCCAATTTTGAGGCCCTTCCTATAACATGAGATGTGATATCCAACTCCTTCCCAATCCAATCCTGAGACCCTTCCGATAGCATGAGATATGATAGCTCAATGCTTCTAATACCAAAACCACAGACCCGTTCTATAACTTGAGATATGATATCCAAATCCTTCCCCTTCCAAACCTGAGACACTTCTTTTATCATGAGATGTGATTTCCAACTCCTTCCCATTCCAATCCTGAGACCCTTCCTATAGCATGAGATGTGATATCCCAATGCTTCTACCAAACCTGAGACCATTCCTATAGCATGAGATGTGATATCCAACTCTTCCCATCCAATCCTGAGACCCTTCCTATAACATGAGATGTGATATCCAACTCCTTCCCAATCCAATCCTGAGACCCTTCCGATAGCATGAGATATGATATCTCAATGCTTCTAATATCAAACCTGAGACCCTCCCTAAAGCATGAGATGTGATATCCAACTCCTTCCCATTCCAATCCTGAGACCCTTCCGATAGCATGAGATGTGATATCCAACTCCTTCCAATTCCAACCTGTGACCCTTCCTATAGCATGAGATAGGATATCCAACTCCTTCCCAATCCAATCCTGAGACCCTTCCGATAGCATGAGATGTGATATCTTAATGCTTCTACCATACCTGAGACCTTCCTATGGCATGAGATGTGATATCAAACTCCTTCCCATTCCAATCCTGAGACCCTTCCTATAGCATGAGATGTGATATCCAATTCCTTCCCATTCCAATCCTGAGACCCGTCCTATACCATGAGATGTGATATCTCAATGCTTCTAATACCAAACCTGAGACTGTCCTATAACATGAGATGTGATATCTCAATGCTTCTAATAACAAACCTGAGACCCTTCCTATAACATGAGATGTGATATCCAAATCCTTCCCATTCCAATCCTGAGACCCTTCCTATAGCATGAGATGTGATATCCAACTCCTTTCCATTCCAATCCTGAGACCCATCCTATACCATGAGATATGATATCTCAATGCTTCTAATACCAAACCTGAGACTGTCCTATAACAAGAGATGTGATATCTCAATGCTTCTACCAACAAACCTGAGACCCTCCTTCCTATAACATGAGATGTGATATCCAAGCCCTTCCCAATCCAATCCTGAGACCCTTCCTATAACATGAGATGTGATATCCAACTCCTTCCCAATCCAATCCTGAGACCCTTCCGATAGCATGAGATATGATATCTCAATGCTTCTAATACCAAAACCACAGACCCGTCCTATAACTTGAGATATGATATCCAAATCCTTCCCCTTCCAAACCTGAGACCCTTCCTTTATCATGAGATGTGATATCCAACTCCTTCCCATTCCAATCCTGAGACCCTTCCTATAGCATGAGATGTGATATCTCAATGCTTCTAATAACAAACCTGAGACCCTTCCTATAACATGAGATGTGATGTCCAAGACCTTCCCATTCCAATCCTGAGACCCTTCCTATAACATGAGATGTGATATCCAACTCCTTCCCAATCCAATCCTGAGACCCTTCCGATAGCATGAGGATATGATATCTCAATGCTTCTAATATCAAACCTGAGACCCTCCCTAAAGCATGAGATGTGATATCCAACTCCTTCCCATTCCAATCCTGAGACCCTTCCGACAGCATGAGATGTGATATCCAACTCCTTCCAATTCCAACCTGTGACCCTTCCTATAGCATGAGATGGGATATCCAACTCCTTCCCAATCCAATCCTGAGACCCTTCCGATAGCATGCGATGTGATATCTTAATGCTTCTACCATACCTGAGACCTTCCTATGGCATGAGATGTGATATCAAACTCCTTCCCATTCCAATCCTGAGACCCTTCCTATAGCATGAGATGTGATATCCAACTCCTTCCCATTCCAATCCTGAGACCCGTCCTATACCATGAGATGTGATATCTCAATGCTTCTAATACCAAACCTGAGACTGTCCTATAACATGAGATGTGATATCTCAATGCTTCTAATAATAAACCTGAGACCCTTCCTATAACATGAGATGTGATATCCAACTCCTTTCCATTCCAATCCTGAGACCCATCCTATACCATGAGATATGATATCTCAATGCTTCTAATACCAAACCTGAGACTGTCCTATAACAAGAGATGTGATATCTCAATGCTTCTACCAACAAACCTGAGACCCTCCTTCCTATAACATGAGATGTGATATCCAAGCCCTTCCCAATCCAATCCTGAGACCCTTCCTATAACATGAGATGTGATATCCAACTCCTTCCCAATCCAATCCTGAGACACTTCCGATAGCATGAGATATGATATCTCAATGCTTCTAATACCAAAACCACAGACCCGTCCTATAACTTGAGATATGATATCCAAATCCTTCCCCTTCCAAACCTGAGACCCTTCCTTTATCATGAGATGTGATATCCAACTCCTTCCCATTCCAATCCTGAGACCCTTCCTATAGCATGAGATGTGATATCTCAATGCTTCTAATAACAAACCTGAGACCCTTCCTATAACATGAGATGTGATGTCCAAGACCTTCCCATTCCAATCCTGAGACCCTTCCTATAACATGAGATGTGATATCCAACTCCTTCCCAATCCAATCCTGAGACCCTTCCGATAGCATGAGGATATGATATCTCAATGCTTCTAATATCAAACCTGAGACCCTCCCTAAAGCATGAGATGTGATATCCAACTCCTTCCCATTCCAATCCTGAGACCCTTCCGACAGCATGAGATGTGATATCCAACTCCTTCCAATTCCAACCTGTGACCCTTCCTATAGCATGAGATGGGATATCCAACTCCTTCCCAATCCAATCCTGAGACCCTTCCGATAGCATGAGATGTGATATCTTAATGCTTCTACCATACCTGAGACCTTCCTATGGCATGAGATGTGATATCAAACTCCTTCCCATTCCAATCCTGAGACCCTTCCTATAGCATGAGATGTGATATCCAACTCCTTCCCATTCCAATCCTGAGACCCGTCCTATACCATGAGATGTGATATCTCAATGCTTCTAATACCAAACCTGAGACTGTCCTATAACATGAGATGTGATATCTCAATGCTTCTAATAATAAACCTGAGACCCTTCCTATAACATGAGATGTGATATCCAAATCCTTCCCATTCCAATCCTGAGACCCTTCCTATAGCATGAGATGTGATATCCAACTCCTTTCCATTCCAATCCTGAGACCCGTCCTATACCATGAGATATGATATCTCAATGCTTCTAATACCAAACCTGAGGCTGTCCTATAACAAGAGATGTGATATCTCAATGCTTCTAATAACAAACCTGAGACCCTTCCTATTACATGAGATGTGATATCCAAGCCCTTCCCATTCCAATCTTGAGGCCCTTCCTATAACATGAGATGTGATATCCAACTCCTTCCCAATCCAATCCTGAGACCCTTCCGATAGCATGAGATATGATATCTCAATGCTTCTAATACCAAAACCACAGACCCGTCCTATAACTTGAGATATGATATCCAGATCCTTCCCCTTCCAAACCTGAGACACTTCCTTTATCATGAGATGTGATATCCAACTCCTTCCCATTCCAATCCTGAGACCCTTCCTATAGCATGAGATGTGATATCCCAATGCTTCTACCAAACCTGAGACCCTTCCTATAGCATGAGATGTGATATCCAACTCTTCCCATCCAATCCTGAGACCCTTCCTATAACATGAGATGTGATATCCAACTCCTTCCCAATCCAATCCTGAGACCCTTCCGATAGCATGAGATATGATATCTCAATGCTTCTAATATCAAACCTGAGACCCTCCCTAAAGCATGAGATGTGATATCCAACTCCTTCCCATTCCAATCCTGAGACCCTTCCGATAGCATGAGATGTGATATCCAACTCCTTCCAATTCCAACCTGTGACCCTTCCTATAGCATGAGATGGGATATCCAACTCCTTCCCAATCCAATCCTGAGACCCTTCCGATAGCATGAGGTGTGATATCTTAATGCTTCTACCATACCTGAGACCTTCCTATGGCATGAGATGTGATATCAAACTCCTTCCCATTCCACTCCTGAGACCCTTCCTATAGCATGAGATGTGATATCCAATTCCTTCACATTCCAATCCTGAAACCCGTCCTATACCATGAGATGTGATATCTCAATGCTTCTAATAACAAACATGAGACCCTTCCTATAACATGAGATGTGATATCCAAATACTTTCCATTCCAATCCTGAGACCCGTCCTATACCATGAGATATGATATCTCAATGCTTCTAATACCAAACCTGAGACTGTCCTATAACAAGAGATGTGATATCTCAATGCTTCTACCAACAAACCTGAGACCCTCCTTCCTATAACATGAGATGTGATATCCAAGCCCTTCCCATTCCAATCTTGAGGCCCTTCCTATAACATGAGATGTGATATCCAACTCCTTCCCAATCCAATCCTGAGACCCTTCCGATAGCATGAGATATGATATCTCAATGCTTCTAATACCAAAACCACAGACCCGTCCTATAACTTGAGATATGATATCCAAATCCTTCCCCTTCCAAACCTGAGACCCTTCCTTTATCATGAGATGTGATATCCAACTCCTTCCCATTCCAATCCTGAGACCCTTCCTATAGCATGAGATGTGATATCTCAATGATTCTAATAACAAACCTGAGACCCTTCCTATAACATGAGATGTGATGTCCAAGTCCTTCCCATTCCAATCCTGAGACCCTTCCTATAACATGAGATGTGATATCCAACTCCTTCCCAATCCAATCCTGAGACTCTTCCGATAGCATGAGGATATGATATCTCAATGCTTCTAATATCAAACCTGAGACCCTCCCTAAAGCATGAGATGTGATATCCAACTCCTTCCCATTCCAATCCTGAGACCCTTCCGACAGCATGAGATGTGATATCCAACTCCTTCCAATTCCAACCTTTGACCCTTCCTATAGCATGAGATGTGATATCCAACTCCTTCCCAATCCAATACTGAGACCCTTCCGATAGCATGAGATATGAAATCTCAATGGTTCTAATACCAAACAACAGACCCGTCCTATAAATTGAGGCGTGATATCCAAATCCTTAGCCTTCCAAACCTGAGACCCTTCCTTTAGCATGAGATGTGATATCCAACTCCTTCCCATTCCAATCCTGAGACCCGTCCTATACCATGAGATATGATATCTCAATGCTTCTAATACCAAACCTGAGACTGTCCTATAACATGAGATGTGATATCTCAGTGCTTCTAATAACAAACCTGAGAGCTTTCCTATAACATGAGATGTGATATCCAACTCCTTCCCAATCCAATCCTGAGACCCTTCCGATAGCATGAGATGTGATATCTCAATGCTTCTAATACCAAACTGCAGACCCGTCCTATAACTTGAGATGTGATATCCAACTCCTTCCCATTCCAATCCTGAGACCCGTCCTATAAAATGAGATGTTATATCTCAATGCTTCTAATACCAAACCTGAGACTGTCCTATAACATGAGATGTGATATCTCAATGCTTCTAATAACAAACCTGAGACCCTTCCTATAACATGAGATGTCATATCCAAGTCCTTCCAGTTCCAACCTTGAGACCCTTCGTATAACATGAGATGTGATATCCAACTCCTTCCCAATCCAATCCTGAGACCCTTCTGATAGCATGAGATATGATATCTCAATGCTTCTAATACCAAACCACAGACCCGTCCTATAACTTGAGATGCGATATCCAACTCCTTCCAAATCCAATCCTGAGACCCTTCCAATAGCATGAGATGTGATATCTCAATGCTACTAATACCAAACCTGAGACCCTCCATATAGCGTGAGATGTGATATCCAACTCTTCCCATCCAATCCTGAGACCCGTCCTATACCATGAGAAGTTATATCTCAATGCTTCTAATACCAAACCTGAGACTGTCCTATAACATGAGATGTGATATCTCAATGCTTCTAATAACAAAACTGAGACCCTTCCTATACCATGAGATGTGATGTCCAAGTCCTTCCCATTCCAATCCTGAGACCCTTCCTATAACATGAGATGTGATATCCAACTCCTTCCCAATCCAATCCTGAGACCCTTCCGATAGCATGAGATGTGATATCTCAATGCTTCTAATAACCAAACCTGAGACCCTCCCTATAGCGTGAGATGTGATATCAAAGTCCTTCCCATTCCAATCCTGATACCCTTCCTATAACATGAGATGAGATATCCAACTCTTCCCATC
This sequence comes from Ambystoma mexicanum, assembly GCF_040938575.1. Lineage (NCBI taxonomy): Eukaryota > Metazoa > Chordata > Amphibia > Caudata > Ambystomatidae > Ambystoma > Ambystoma mexicanum. The sequence goes on from NC_090936.1 coordinate 349,776,478, forward strand.
CAATCCTGAGACCCTTCCTATAACATGAGATGTGATATCCAACTCCTTCCCAATCCAATCCTGAGACCCTTCCGATAGCATGAGATGTGATATCTCAATGCTTCTAATACCAAACCTGAGACCCTCTCTATAGTGTGAGATGTGATATCAAAGTCCTTCCCATTCCAATCCTGATACCCTTCCTATAACATGATATCCAACTCCTTCCAATTCCAACCTGTGACCCTTCCTATAGCATGAGATGCGATATCCAACTCCTTCCCAATCCAATCCTGAGACCCTTCCGATAGCATGAGATGTGATATCTAAATGCTTCTAGCAAACCTGAGACCTTCCCATGGCATGAGATGTGATATCAAACTCCTTCCCATTCCAATCCTGAGACCCTTCCTATAGCATGAGATGTGATATCCAACTCCTTCCCATTCCAATCCTGAGACCCGTCCTATACTATGAGATGTTATATCTCAATGCTTCTAATACCAAACCTGATACTGTCCTATAACATGAGATGTGATATCTCAATGCTTCTAATAACAAACCTGAGACCCTTCCTATAACATGAGATGTGATATCCAAGTCCTTCCCATTCCAATCTTGAGACCCTTCCTATAACATGAGATGTGATATCCAACTCCTTCCCAATCCAATCATGAGACCCTTCCGATAGCATGAGATATGATATCTCAATGCTTCTAATACCAAACCACAGACTCGTCCTATAACTTGAGATGTGATATCCAAATCCTTCCCCTTCCAAACCTGAGACCCTTCCTTTATCATGAGATGTGATATCTCAATGCTTCTACCAAACCTGAGACCCTTCCTTTATCATGAGATGTGATATCCAACTCCTTCCCATTCCAATCCTGAGACCCTTCCTATAGCATGAGATGTGATATCTCAATGCTTCTAATAACAAACCTGAGACCCTTCCTATAACATGAGATGTGATGTCCAAGACCTTCCCATTCCAATCCTGAGACCCTTCCTATAACATGAGATGTGATATCCAACTCCTTCCCAATCCAATCCTGAGACCCTTCCGATAGCATGAGGATATGATATCTCAATGCTTCTAATATCAAACCTGAGACCCTCCCTAAAGCATGAGATGTGATATCCAACTCCTTCCCATTCCAATCCTGAGACCCTTCCGACAGCATGAGATGTGATATCCAACTCCTTCCAATTCCAACCTGTGACCCTTCCTATAGCATGAGATGGGATATCCAACTCCTTCCCAATCCAATCCTGAGACCCTTCCGATAGCATGAGATGTGATATCTTAATGCTTCTACCATACCTGAGACCTTCCTATGGCATGAGATGTGATATCAAACTCCTTCCCATTCCAATCCTGAGACCCTTCCTATAGCATGAGATGTGATATCCAACTCCTTCCCATTCCAATCCTGAGACCCGTCCTATACCATGAGATGTGATATCTCAATGCTTCTAATACCAAACCTGAGACTGTCCTATAACATGAGATGTGATATCTCAATGCTTCTAATAATAAACCTGAGACCCTTCCTATAACATGAGATGTGATATCCAAATCCTTCCCATTCCAATCCTGAGACCCTTCCTATAGCATGAGATGTGATATCCAACTCCTTTCCATTCCAATCCTGAGACCCGTCCTATACCATGAGATATGATATCTCAATGCTTCTAATACCAAACCTGAGGCTGTCCTATAACAAGAGATGTGATATCTCAATGCTTCTAATAACAAACCTGAGACCCTTCCTATTACATGAGATGTGATATCCAAGCCCTTCCCATTCCAATCTTGAGGCCCTTCCTATAACATGAGATGTGATATCCAACTCCTTCCCAATCCAATCCTGAGACCCTTCCGATAGCATGAGATATGATATCTCAATGCTTCTAATACCAAAACCACAGACCCGTCCTATAACTTGAGATATGATATCCAGATCCTTCCCCTTCCAAACCTGAGACACTTCCTTTATCATGAGATGTGATATCCAACTCCTTCCCATTCCAATCCTGAGACCCTTCCTATAGCATGAGATGTGATATCCCAATGCTTCTACCAAACCTGAGACCCTTCCTATAGCATGAGATGTGATATCCAACTCTTCCCATCCAATCCTGAGACCCTTCCTATAACATGAGATGTGATATCCAACTCCTTCCCAATCCAATCCTGAGACCCTTCCGATAGCATGAGATATGATATCTCAATGCTTCTAATATCAAACCTGAGACCCTCCCTAAAGCATGAGATGTGATATCCAACTCCTTCCCATTCCAATCCTGAGACCCTTCCGATAGCATGAGATGTGATATCCAACTCCTTCCAATTCCAACCTGTGACCCTTCCTATAGCATGAGATGGGATATCCAACTCCTTCCCAATCCAATCCTGAGACCCTTCCGATAGCATGAGGTGTGATATCTTAATGCTTCTACCATACCTGAGACCTTCCTATGGCATGAGATGTGATATCAAACTCCTTCCCATTCCACTCCTGAGACCCTTCCTATAGCATGAGATGTGATATCCAATTCCTTCACATTCCAATCCTGAAACCCGTCCTATACCATGAGATGTGATATCTCAATGCTTCTAATAACAAACCTGAGACCCTTCCTATAACATGAGATGTGATATCCAAATACTTTCCATTCCAATCCTGAGACCCGTCCTATACCATGAGATATGATATCTCAATGCTTCTAATACCAAACCTGAGACTGTCCTATAACAAGAGATGTGATATCTCAATGCTTCTACCAACAAACCTGAGACCCTCCTTCCTATAACATGAGATGTGATATCCAAGCCCTTCCCATTCCAATCTTGAGGCCCTTCCTATAACATGAGATGTGATATCCAACTCCTTCCCAATCCAATCCTGAGACCCTTCCGATAGCATGAGATATGATATCTCAATGCTTCTAATACCAAAACCACAGACCCGTCCTATAACTTGAGATATGATATCCAAATCCTTCCCCTTCCAAACCTGAGACCCTTCCTTTATCATGAGATGTGATATCCAACTCCTTCCCATTCCAATCCTGAGACCCTTCCTATAGCATGAGATGTGATATCTCAATGATTCTAATAACAAACCTGAGACCCTTCCTATAACATGAGATGTGATGTCCAAGTCCTTCCCATTCCAATCCTGAGACCCTTCCTATAACATGAGATGTGATATCCAACTCCTTCCCAATCCAATCCTGAGACTCTTCCGATAGCATGAGGATATGATATCTCAATGCTTCTAATATCAAACCTGAGACCCTCCCTAAAGCATGAGATGTGATATCCAACTCCTTCCCATTCCAATCCTGAGACCCTTCCGACAGCATGAGATGTGATATCCAACTCCTTCCAATTCCAACCTTTGACCCTTCCTATAGCATGAGATGTGATATCCAACTCCTTCCCAATCCAATACTGAGACCCTTCCGATAGCATGAGATATGAAATCTCAATGGTTCTAATACCAAACAACAGACCCGTCCTATAAATTGAGGCGTGATATCCAAATCCTTAGCCTTCCAAACCTGAGACCCTTCCTTTAGCATGAGATGTGATATCCAACTCCTTCCCATTCCAATCCTGAGACCCGTCCTATACCATGAGATATGATATCTCAATGCTTCTAATACCAAACCTGAGACTGTCCTATAACATGAGATGTGATATCTCAGTGCTTCTAATAACAAACCTGAGAGCTTTCCTATAACATGAGATGTGATATCCAACTCCTTCCCAATCCAATCCTGAGACCCTTCCGATAGCATGAGATGTGATATCTCAATGCTTCTAATACCAAACTGCAGACCCGTCCTATAACTTGAGATGTGATATCCAACTCCTTCCCATTCCAATCCTGAGACCCGTCCTATAAAATGAGATGTTATATCTCAATGCTTCTAATACCAAACCTGAGACTGTCCTATAACATGAGATGTGATATCTCAATGCTTCTAATAACAAACCTGAGACCCTTCCTATAACATGAGATGTCATATCCAAGTCCTTCCAGTTCCAACCTTGAGACCCTTCGTATAACATGAGATGTGATATCCAACTCCTTCCCAATCCAATCCTGAGACCCTTCTGATAGCATGAGATATGATATCTCAATGCTTCTAATACCAAACCACAGACCCGTCCTATAACTTGAGATGCGATATCCAACTCCTTCCAAATCCAATCCTGAGACCCTTCCAATAGCATGAGATGTGATATCTCAATGCTACTAATACCAAACCTGAGACCCTCCATATAGCGTGAGATGTGATATCCAACTCTTCCCATCCAATCCTGAGACCCGTCCTATACCATGAGAAGTTATATCTCAATGCTTCTAATACCAAACCTGAGACTGTCCTATAACATGAGATGTGATATCTCAATGCTTCTAATAACAAAACTGAGACCCTTCCTATACCATGAGATGTGATGTCCAAGTCCTTCCCATTCCAATCCTGAGACCCTTCCTATAACATGAGATGTGATATCCAACTCCTTCCCAATCCAATCCTGAGACCCTTCCGATAGCATGAGATGTGATATCTCAATGCTTCTAATAACCAAACCTGAGACCCTCCCTATAGCGTGAGATGTGATATCAAAGTCCTTCCCATTCCAATCCTGATACCCTTCCTATAACATGAGATGAGATATCCAACTCTTCCCATCCAATCCTGAGACCCTTCCTATAACATGAGATGTGATATCCAACTCCTTCCCAATCCAATCCTGAGACCCTTCCGATAGCATGAGATGTGATATCTCAATGCTTCTAATACCAAACCTGAGACCCTCTCTATAGCGTGAGATGTGATATCAAAGTCCTTCCCATTCCAATCCTGATACCCTTCCTATAACATGATATCCAACTCCTTCCAATTCCAACCTGTGACCCTTCCTATAGCATGAGATGCGATATCCAACTCCTTCCCAATCCAATCCTGAGACCCTTCCGATAGCATGAGATGTGATATCTAAATGCTTCTAGCAAACCTGAGACCTTCCCATGGCATGAGATGTGATATCAAACTCCTTCCCATTCCAATCCTGAGACCCTTCCTATAGCATGAGATGTGATATCCAACTCCTTCCCATTCCAATCCTGAGACCCGTCCTATACTATGAGATGTTATATCTCAATGCTTCTAATACCAAACCTGATACTGTCCTATAACATGAGATGTGATATCTCAATGCTTCTAATAACAAACCTGAGACCCTTCCTATAACATGAGATGTGATATCCAAGTCCTTCCCATTCCAATCTTGAGACCCTTCCTATAACATGAGATGTGATATCCAACTCCTTCCCAATCCAATCATGAGACCCTTCCGATAGCATGAGATATGATATCTCAATGCTTCTAATACCAAACCACAGACTCGTCCTATAACTTGAGATGTGATATCCAAATCCTTCCCCTTCCAAACCTGAGACCCTTCCTTTATCATGAGATGTGATATCTCAATGCTTCTACCAAACCTGAGACCCTTCCTATAGCATGAGATGTGATATCCAACTCTTCCCATCCAATCCTGAGACCCTTCCTATAACATGAGATGTGATATCCAACTCCTTCCCATTCCAATCCTGAGACCCTTCCGATAGCATGAGATGTGATATCCAACTCCTTCCAATTCCAACCTGTGACCCTTCCTATAGCATGAGATGGGATATCCAACTCCTTCCCAATCCAATCCTGAGACCCTTCCGATAGCATGAGATGTGATATCTTAATGCTTCTACCATACCTGAGACCTTCCTATGGCATGAGATGTGATATCAAACTCCTTCCCATTCCAATCCTGAGACCCTTCCTATACCATGAGATGTGATATCTCAATGCTTCTTCTACCATACCTGAGACCTTCCTATGGCATGAGATGTGAAATCAAACTACTTCCATTCCAATCCTGAGACCCTTCCTATAGCATGAGATGTTATATCCAACTCCTTCCCATTCCAATCCTGAGACCCGTCCTATACCATGAGATGTGATATCTCAATGCTTCTAATACCAAACCTGAGACTGTCCTATAACATGAGATGTGATATCTCAATGCTTCTAATAACAAACCTGAGACCCTTCCTCTAACATGAGATGTGATATCCAAGTCCTTCCCATTCCAATCTTGAGACCCTTCCTATAATATGAGATGTGATATCCAACTCCTTCCCAATCCAATCCTGAGACCCTTCCGATAGCATGAGATATGATATCTCAATGCTTCTAATACCAAAACCACAGACCCGTCCTATAACTTGAGATATGATATCCAAATCATTCCCCTTCCAAACCTGAGACCCTTCCTATAGCATGAGATGTGATATCCAACTCTTCCCATCCAATCCTGAGACCCTTCCTATAACATGAGATGTGATATCCAACTCCTTCCCAATCCAATCCTGAGACCCTTCCGATAGCATGAGATATGATATCTCAATGCTTCTAATATCAAACCTGAGACCCTCCCTAAAGCATGAGATGTGATATCCAACTCCTTCCCATTCCAATCCTGAGACCCTTCCGATAGCATGAGATGTGATATCCAACTCCTTCCAATTCCAACCTGTGACCCTTCCTATAGCATGAGATGGGATATCCAACTCCTTCCCAATCCAATCCTGAGACCCTTCCGATAGCATGAGGTGTGATATCTTAATGCTTCTACCATACCTGAGACCTTCCTATGGCATGAGATGTGATATCAAACTCCTTCCCATTCCACTCCTGAGACCCTTCCTATAGCATGAGATGTGATATCCAATTCCTTCACATTCCAATCCTGAAACCCGTCCTATACCATGAGATGTGATATCTCAATGCTTCTAATAACAAACCTGAGACCCTTCCTATAACATGAGATGTGATATCCAAATACTTTCCATTCCAATCCTGAGACCCGTCCTATACCATGAGATATGATATCTCAATGCTTCTAATACCAAACCTGAGACTGTCCTATAACAAGAGATGTGATATCTCAATGCTTCTACCAACAAACCTGAGACCCTCCTTCCTATAACATGAGATGTGATATCCAAGCCCTTCCCATTCCAATCTTGAGGCCCTTCCTATAACATGAGATGTGATATCCAACTCCTTCCCAATCCAATCCTGATACCCTTCCGATAGCATGAGATATGATATCTCAATGCTTCTAATACCAAAACCACAGACCCGTCCTATAACTTGAGATATGATATCCAAATCCTTCCCCTTCCAAACCTGAGACCCTTCCTTTACCATGAGATGTGATATCCAACTCCTTCCCATTCCAATCCTGAGACCCTTCCTATAGCATGAGATGTGATATCTCAATGCTTCTAATAACAAACCTGAGACCCTTCCTATAACATGAGATGTGATGTCCAAGTCCTTCCCATTCCAATCCTGAGACCCTTCCTATAACATGAGATGTGATATCCAACTCCTTCCCAATCCAATCCTGAGACCCTTCCGATAGCATGAGGATATGATATCTCAATGCTTCTAATATCAAACCTGAGACCCTCCCTAAAGCATGAGATGTGATATCCAACTCCTTCCCATTCCAATCCTGAGACCCTTCCGACAGCATGAGATGTGATATCCAACTCCTTCCAATTCCAACCTTTGACCCTTCCTATAGCATGAGATGTGATATCCAACTCCTTCCCAATCCAATACTGAGACCCTTCCGATAGCATGAGATATGATATCTCAATGGTTCTAATACCAAACCACAGACCCGTCCTATAAATTGAGGTGTGATATCCAAATCCTTAGCCTTCCAAACCTGAGACCCGTCCTATACCATGAGATATGATATCTCAATGCTTCTAATACCAAACCTGAGACTGTCCTATAACATGAGATGTGATATCTCAATGCTTCTAATAACAAACCTGAGAGCTTTCCTATAACATGAGATGTGATATCCAACTCCTTCCCAATCCAATCCTGAGACCCTTCCGATAGCATGAGATGTGATATCTCAATGCTTCTAATACCAAACCGCAGACCCGTCCTATAACTTGAGATGTGATATCCAACTCCTTCCCATTCCAATCCTGAGACCCGTCCTATAAAATGAGATGTTATATCTCAATGCTTCTAATACCAAACCTGAGACTGTCCTATAACATGAGATGTGATATCTCAATGCTTCTAATAACAAACCTGAGACCCTTCCTATAACATGAGATGTCATATCCAAGTCCTTCCAGTTCCAACCTTGAGACCCTTCGTATAACATGAGATGTGATATCCAACTCCTTCCCAATCCAATACTGAGACCCTTCTGATAGCATGAGATATGATATCTCAATGCTTCTAATACCAAACCACAGACCCGTCCTATAACTTGTGATGCGATATCCAACTCCTTCCAAATCCAATCCTGAGACCCTTCCAATAGCATGAGATGTGATATCTCAATGCTACTAATACCAAACCTGAGACCCTCCATATAGCGTGAGATGTGATATCCAACTCTTCCCATCCAATCCTGAGACCCGTCCTATACCATGAGAAGTTATATCTCAATGCTTCTAATACCAAACCTGAGACTGTCCTATAACATGAGATGTGATATCTCAATGCTTCTAATAACAAAACTGAGACCCTTCCTATAACATGAGATGTGATGTCCAAGTCCTTCCCATTCCAATCCTGAGACCCTTCCTATAACATGAGATGTGATATCCAACTCCTTCCCAATCCAATCCTGAGACCCTTCCGATAGCATGAGATGTGATATCTCAATGCTTCTAATAACCAAACCTGAGACCCTCCCTATAGCGTGAGATGTGATATCAAAGTCCTTCCCATTCCAATCCTGATACCCTTCCTATAACATGAGATGAGATATCCAACTCTTCCCATCCAATCCTGAGACCCTTCCTATAACATGAGATGTGATATCCAACTCCTTCCTGTTAAGACGGATTTCTGAACTCTGTCCTGGTGGCGCAGAAGTTCAGAAGGCCAACCTAATTACTTGGAACAGGGTAACCTCTGGACAAGCCAGACCAATCAAGGTAGCGATCGCGGCGGTCAAGACTAGGTCTCAAGAGGGGTGAGGGTGACTGAAAGCCCGCAATGAGCACACAAAGCAAGAGCGCTTACAAACTACTCCAAACAGTTGTTATATCAAAAATAGATACACATTTATTTTAAGGCCTTTAAAACAATGACCGTAGCAAGAAAATCACAATATCACAATATTAAACCAACACATACCATATCAACACAATATATATACAAATACACAGTCGCAAGCGTTTAAAGCACGAAATATGTAGTCCACCTGAAAGGAAAGGAAAACAGGCAGTGCGATAACGCTTTTGACTCAGTTCGCCTTTAGAGGCACCTAACTAGATGGAAGTCCGAGCCCTGCGAAGAGTGGAGCCTTGTGCTCAAAGTACCTGCCACGCCGGTGCCAACGGGCAAAAGGGGAAGCTCTTCGGAGGAAGTCAGGCAGTTCGGGTTAGTGCACAGCAGAAGGAGAACAGGTTCCGCAACTCAAGCGCAGCCTCCACAGCAGGCAGAAGCAGAGCGCGAGTACGGCCAAAAGGGTGCTGTTTTTACGCAGCAGGGAAAAGCAATGGGATACTGCAGGAGGGCGACCAGATCCTAGCTAAACTACTCACCGGTCCCCGAAGCAAGCAGACCCAGGCTTCTCCACGTTTGTTTCAGCAGCTGGCAGGTTCAGAAGAGCAGGGAACGCCTTGTAGTCGTGTAGAGCAAAAAGACGTCCCAATCGACGAAACCAGCACAGTTTTGTTGCCGCAGCAGGACAACGGAGCGGCCGTGTGTATTCAAGCCAAATGTACACTCCTCCCTTCAGACTTGGGAATGCCAAGTGTACGAAGCGTGGGAGAGTGACAAGGACTCGAAATAGAACACAACCTGGCGGCAGTTACAGAGCAGGACTCCCTTGTAAGCTGGTCAGTCAACTGGATGGCCCAGAGACACTTCCGAAGGCTTACTTGGCAGGAGATGATGAAGTCGCCGGGAATAGCTGTTCCTGCTATTCCAAAGGTCGAAGCACCAGTACAGGCCTTCTGGTTCGATCCAAGGAGGAAAGGGCTTCACAGGACGACAGCAGTGCAAAGGAGGATTCCTTCAGCGGGTCACCAGCGATTCCTCGGTCCAGCCTCTTGGTTGCAGGATACTTGGCTCCTGTATTCCTTTGTTCGTGAGAACTCAGGAGATCGACATGGCAGTGGTGTTTCCAGCTCCCTCTTATCCACGGTTCCCTTCGCGCCAAAACGGAGGGGAGCCAATGGGAGATCCGCTCATCAACACACATACCATACGTGGACCAATCACGGACCACGGTGGTCCCAGGCATTCACACCACCCCAGACTCTCTGGCACCCAGGATGTGTATTGGGACCAGACATCCCAGCCCACACCCTGGAGGCACACAAACGACATGTAGAAGCCCGCGAAAGCAACCACGTTTCGCGGGAAAGTACATGCCCAAATAAGGAAGGCCCCGGGTCGTCTGCCTGGGGAAGGTGAAGGGAGCAAGACGATCAGTGGACAAGACAAAGGAGCCTCGCGGCCTGGCCATTTTGGGAGCCAGGCCACCATTTTGGGTTCAGTGCAAAAACGTGCTCAGAACGCCAAAAGGAGCTCAAAATAAACAAAACGATCGCTGCCACCATTCCAGTCCCTGAATGACTTGCACCGATCAAATACCATCCTAAAAGAGTATCTAGGGCCTGTAGAAGGCTAGAGACCCAAGAGAGCTGTAACTTAGCTTACAGTGCCCTCTTGTGTCGTGTTGCACTAAAGCTGCGACACGATAAAAGAAACTACGGGAAACCACGTTCCCCGGTACTGACTGTCTTAAGGGCATGTCAGTTTCCCCGTAAGAAAGGAGCGAAAGCCCAGAGAAGTGCGGCAGAAGGCTGTACTTCTCTGGCAAAGTCAAGAACAAGGTTAAAAACAATAGCAAAAAGTTTAGGGGTTGCCACATGGAAGGAAAATTCCCTACAATTACGAAATCTTTCCTAACACTTCCCAATCCAATCCTGAGACCCTTCCAATAGCATGAGATGTGATATCTCAATGCTTCTAATACCAAACCTGAGACCCTCTCTATAGCGTGAGATGTGATATCAAAGTCCTTCCCATTCCAATCCTGATACCCTTCCTATAACATGATATCCAACTCCTTCCAATTCCAACCTGTGACCCTTCCTATAGCATGAGATGCGATATCCAACTCCTTCCCAATCCAATCCTGAGACCCTTCCGATAGCATGAGATGTGATATCTAAATGCTTCTAGCAAACCTGAGACCTTCCCATGGCATGATATGTGATATCAAACTCCTTCCCATTCCAATCCTGAGACCCTTCCTATAGCATGAGATGTGATATCCAACTCCTTCCCATTCCAATCCTGAGACCCGTCCTATACTATGAGATGTTATATCTCAATGCTTCTAATACCAAACCTGATACTGTCCTATAACATGAGATGTGATATCTCAATGCTTCTAATAACAAACCTGAGACCCTTCCTATAACATGAGATGTGATATCCAAATCCTTCCCATTCCAATCTTGAGACCCTTCCTATAACATGAGATGTGATATCCAACTCATTCCCAATCCAATCCTGAGACCCTTCCGATAGCATGAGATATGATATCTCAATGCTTCTAATACCAAACCACAGACTCGTCCTATAACTTGAGATGTGATATCCAAATCCTTCCCCTTCCAAACCTGAGACCCTTCCTTTATCATGAGATGTGATATCTCAATGCTTCTACCAAACCTGAGACCCTTCCTATAGCATGAGATGTGATATCCAACTCTTCCCATCCAATCCTGAGACCCTTCCTATAACATGAGATGTGATATCCAACTCCTTCCCATTCCAATCCTGAGACCCTTCCGATAGCATGAGATGTGATATCCAACTCCTTCCAATTCCAACCTGTGACCCTTCCTATAGCATGAGATGGGATATCCAACTCCTTCCCAATCCAATCCTGAGACCCTTCCGATAGCATGAGATGTGATATCTTAATGCTTCTACCATACCTGAGACCTTCCTATGGCATGAGATGTGATATCAAACTCCTTCCCATTCCAATCCTGAGACCCTTCCTATAGCATGAGATGTGATATCCAACTCCTTCCCATTCCAATCCTGAGACCCGTCCTATACCATGAGATGTGATATCTCAATGCTTCTTCTACCATACCTGAGACCTTCCTATGGCATGAGATGTGAAATCAAACTACTTCCATTCCAATCCTGAGACCCTTCCTATAGCATGAGATGTTATATCCAACTCCTTCCCATTCCAATCCTGAGACCCGTCCTATACCATGAGATGTGATATCTCAATGCTTCTAATACCAAACCTGAGACTGTCCTATAACATGAGATGTGATATCTCAATGCTTCTAATAACAAACCTGAGACCCTTCCTCTAACATGAGATGTGATATCCAAGTCCTTCCCATTCCAATCTTGAGACCCTTCCTATAACATGAGATGTGATATCCAACTCCTTCCCAATCCAATCCTGAGACCCTTCCGATAGCATGAGATATGATGGGCCTCATTACGACCCTGGCGGTAAGGGGTTTACGCCAGCGTTAGCTGCGCCGACCCCTTACCGCCAATTACGAGGTCCCCTAGCGCCATGGCGCTTTTAACACCTGCTTTTAGCAGGTGTTAAAATCCATGGCGCTAAGGGACCATGGAGTTAATTACGCCACCGTAATTTACGGTGGCGTAATTAACGCCTTCCCCACTCCCATTATGCCCTATGGGGCAAAAATGGGAATGGGGAAGGGTAAATGGGGATTGGGGACTTACCGCCCCGCCAAGGTCGGAATGGGGCGGTAAATCCGCCAACCACCATGGCGTAAACGTAGTTTACGCCATGGTGGTAAAGTCACGGCCCAGGCGGTAACTTACCGCCTGGGTCGTAATGAGGCCCGATATCTCAATGCTTCTAATACCAAACCACAGACTCGTCCTATAACTTGAGATGTGATATCCAAATCCTTCCCCTTCCAAACCTGAGACCCTTCCTTTATCATGAGATGTGATATCCAACTCCTTCCCATTCCAATCCTGAGACCCTTCCTATAGCATGAGATGTGATATCTCAATGCTTCTACCAAACCTGAGACCCTTCCTATAGAATGAGATGTGATATCCAACTCTTCCCATCCAATCCTGAGACCCTTCCTATAACATGAGATGTGATATCCAACTCCTTCCCAATCCAATCCTGAGACCCTTCCGATAGCATGAGATGTGATATCCAACTCTTCCCATCCAATCTTGAGACCTGTCCTATACCATGAGATATGATATCTCAATCCTTCTAATACCAAACCTGAGACTGTCCTATAACATGAGATGTGATGTCCAAGTCCTTCCCATTCCAATCCTGAGACCCTTCCTATAACATGAGATGATCCAACTCCTTCCCAAACCAATCCTGAGACCCTTCCGATAACATGAGATGTGATATCTCAATGCTTCTAATACCAAACCAGAGACCCTCATTATAGCGTGAGATGTGATATCAAAGTCCTTCCCATTCCAATCCTGATACCCTTCCTATAACATGGGATGTGTTATCCAACTCTTCCCTTCCAATCCTGAGACCCTTCCTATAACATGAGATGTGATATCCAACTCCTTCCCAATCCAATCCTGAGACCCTTCCGATAGCATGAGATGTGATATCTCAATGGTTCTAATGCCAAACCTGAGACCCTCCCTATAGCGTGAGATGTGATATCAAAGTCCTTCCCATTCCAATCCTGAGACCCGTCCTATACCATGAGATGTGATATCTCAATGCTTCTAATACCAAACGTGAGACTGTCCTATAACATGAGATGTGATATCTCAATGCTTCCAATAACAAACCTGAGACCCTTCCTATAACATGAGATGTGATATCCAAATCCTTCCCATTCCAATCCTGAGACCCTTCCTATAGCATGAGATGTGATATCCAACTCCTTTCCATTCCAATCCTGAGACCCGTCCTATACCATGAGATATGATATCTCAATGCTTCTAATACCAAACCTGAGACTGTCCTATAACAAGAGATGTGATATCTCATTGCTTCTACCAACAAACCTGAGACCCTCCTTCCTATAACATGAGATGTGATATCCAAGCCCTTCCCATTCCAATCTTGAGGCCCTTCCTATAACATGAGATGTGATATCCAACTCCTTCCCAATCCAATCCTGAGACCCTTCCGATAGCATGAGATATGATATCTCAATGCTTCTTACCAAAACCACAGACCCGTCCTATAACTTGAGATATGATATCCAAATCCTTCCCCTTCCAAACCTGAGACCCTTCCTTTATCATGAGATGTGATATCCAACTCCTTCCCATTCCAATCCTGAGACCCTTCCTATAGCATGAGATGTGATATCTCAATGCTTCTAATAACAAACCTGAGACCCTTCCTATAACATGAGATGTGATGTCCAAGTCCTTCCCATTCCAATCCTGAGACCCTTCCTATAATATGAGATGTGATATCCAACTCCTTCCCAATCCAATCCTGAGACCCTTCCGATAGCATGAGGATATGATATCTCAATGCTTCTAATATCAAACCTGAGACCCTCCCTAAAGCATGAGATGTGATATCCAACTCCTTCCCATTCCAATCCTGAGACCCTTCCGACAGCATGAGATGTGATATCCAACTCCTTCCAATTCCAACCTGTGACCCTCCCTATAGCATGAGATGTGATATCCAACTCCTTCCCAATCCAATACTGAGACCCTTCCGATAGCATGAGATATGATATCTCAATGGTTCTAATACCAAACCACAGACCCGTCCTATAAATTGAGGTGTGATATCCAAATCCTTAGCCTTCCAAACCTGAGACCCTTCCTTTAGCATGAGATGTGATATCCAACTCCTTCCCATTACAATCCTGAGACCCGTCCTATACCATGAGATATGATATCTCAATGCTTCTAATACCAAACCTGAGACTGTCCTATAACATGAGATGTGATATCCAACTCTTCCCATCCAATCCTGAGACCCTTCCTATAACATGAGATGTGATATCCAACTCCTTCCCAATCCAATCCTGAGTCCCTTCCGATAGCATGCGATGTGATATCTCAATGCTTCTAATACCAAACCGCAGACCCGTCCTATAACTTGAGATGTGATATCCAACTCCTTCCCATTCCAATCCTGAGACCCGTCCTATAAAATGAGATGTTATATCTCAATGCTTCTAATACCAAACCTGAAACTGTCCTATAACATGAGATGTGATATCTCAATGCTTCTAATAACAAACCTGAGACCCTTCCTATAACATGAGATGTCATATCAAAGTCCTTCCCGTTCCAATCTTGAGAACCTTCGTATAACATGAGATGTGATATCCAACTCCTTCCCAATCCAATCCTGAGACCCTTCTGATAGCATGAGATATGATATCTCAATGCTTCTAATACCAAACCACAGACCCGTCCTATAACTTAAGATGTGATATCCAACTCCTTCCCAATCCAATCCTGAGACCCTTCCGATAGCATGAGATGTGATATCTCAATGCTTCTAATACCAAACCTGAGACCCTCCCTATAGCGTGAGATGTGATATCCAACCCTTCCCATCCAATCCTGAGACCCATCCTATACCATGAGATGTTATATCTCAATGCTTCTAATACCAAACCTGAGACTGTCCTATAACATGAGATGTGATATCTCAATGCTTCTAATAACAAAACTGAGACCCTTCCTATAACATGAGATGTGATTTCCAAGTCCTTCCCATTCCAATCCTGAGACCCTTCCTATAACATGAGATGTGATATCCAACTCCTTCCCAATCCAATCCTGAGACCCTTCCGATAGCATGAGATGTGATATCTCAATGCTTCTAATAACCAAACCTGAGACCCTCCCTATAGCGTGAGATGTGATATCAAACTCCTTCCCATTCCAATCCTGATACCCTTCCTATAACATGAGATGTGATATCCAACTCTTCCCATCCAATCCTGAGACCCTTCCTATAACATGAGATGTGATAACCAACTCCTTCCCAATCCAATCCTGAGACCCTTCCGATAGCATGAGATGTGATATCTCAATGCTTCTAATACCAAACCTGAGACCCTCTATAGCGTGAGATGTGATATCAAAGTCCTTCCCATTCCAATCCTGATACCCTTCCTATAACATGATATCCAACTCCTTCCAATTCCAACCTGTGACCCTTCCTATAGCATGAGATGCGATATCCAACTCCTTCCCAATCCAATCCTGAGACCCTTCCGATAGCATGAGATGTGATATCTAAATGCTTCTAGCAAACCTGAGAACTTCCCATGGCATGAGATGTGATATCAAACTCCTTCCCATTCCAATCCTGAGACCCTTCCTATAGCATGAGATGTGATATCCAACTCCTTCCCATTCCAATCCTGAGACCCGTCCTATACTATGAGATGTTATATCTCAATGCTTCTAATACCAAACCTGATACTGTCCTATAACATGAGATGTGATATCTCAATGCTTCTAATAACAAACCTGAGACCCTTCCTATAACATGAGATGTGATATCCAAGTCCTTCCCATTCCAATCTTGAGACCCTTCCTATAACATGAGATGTGATATCCAACTCCTTCCCAATCCAATCCTGAGACCCTTCCGATAGCATGAGATATGATATCTCAATGCTTCTAATACCAAACCACAGACTCGTCCTATAACCTGAGATGTGATATCCAAATCCTTCCCCTTCCAAACCTGAGACCCTTCCTTTATCATGAGATGTGATATACAACTCCTTCCAATTCCAATCCTGAGACCCTTCCTATAGCATGAGATGTGATATCTCAATGCTTCTACCAAACCTGAGACCCTTCCTATAGCATGAGATGTGCTATCCAACTCCTTCCCATCCAATCCTGAGACCCTTCCGATAGCATGAGATATGATATCTCAATGCTTCTAATATCAAACCTGAGACCCTCCCTATAGCATGAGAAGTGATATCCAACTCCTTCCCATTCCAATCCTGAGACCCTTCCGATAGCATGAGATATGATATCTCAATGCTTCTAATACCAAACCTGAGACCCTCATTATAGCGTGAGATGTGATATCAAAGTCCTTCCCATTCCAATCCTGATACCCTTCCTATAACATGAGATGTGTTATCCAACTCTTCCCTTCCAATCCTGAGACCCTTCCTATAACATGAGATGTGATATCCAACTCCTTCCCAATCCAATCCAGAGACCCTTCCGATAGCATGAGATGTGATATCTCAATGGTTCTAATGCCAAACCTGAGACCCTCCCTATAGCGTGAGATGTGATATCAAAGTCCTTCCCATTCCAATCCTGAGACCCGTCCTATACCATGAGATGTGATATCTCAATGCTTCTAATACCAAACGTGAGACTGTCCTATAACATGAGTTGTGATATCTCAATGCTTCCAATAACAAACCTGAGACCCTTCCTATAACATGAGATGTGATATCCAAATCCTTCCCATTCCAATCCTGAGACCCTTCCTATAGCATGAGATGTGATATCCAACTCCTTTCCATTCCAATCCTGAGACCCGTCCTATACCATGAGATATGATATCTCAATGCTTCTAATACCAAACCTGAGACTGTCCTATAACAAGAGATGTGATATCTCAATGCTTCTACCAACAAACCTGAGACCCTCCTTCCTATAACATGAAATGTGATATCCAAGCCCTTCCCATTCCAATCTTGAGGCCCTTCCTATAACATGAGATGTGATATCCAACTCCTTCCCAATCCAATCCTGAGACCCTTCTGAGAGCATGAGATATGATATCTCAATGCTTCTTACCAAAACCACAGACCCGTCCAATAACTTGAGATATGATATCCAAATCCTTCCCCTTCCAAACCTGAGACCCTTCCTTTATCATGAGATGTGATATCCAACTCCTTCCCAATCCAATCCTGAGACCCTTCCGATAGCATGATATGTGATATCTCAATGGTTCTAATGCCAAACCTGAGACCCTCCCTATAGCGTGAGATGTGATATCAAAGTCCTTCCCATTCCAATCCTGAGACCCGTCCTATACCATGAGATGTGATATCTCAATGCTTCTAACACCAAACGTGAGACTGTCCTATAACATGAGATGTGATATCTCAATGCTTCCAATAACAAACCTGAGACCCTTCCTATAACATGAGATGTGATATCCAAATCCTTCCCATTCCAATCCTGAGACCCTTCCTATAGCATGAGATGTGATATCCAACTCCTTTCCATTCCAATCCTGAGACCCGTCCTATACCATGAGATATGATATCTCAATGCTTCTAATACCAAACCTGAGACTGTCCTATAACAAGAGATGTGATATCTCAATGCTTCTACCAACAAACCTGAGACCCTCCTTCCTATAACATGAGATGTGATATCCAAGCCCTTCCCATTCCAATCTTGAGGCCCTTCCTATAACATGAGATGTGATATCCAACTCCTTCCTGATCCAATCCTGAGACCCTTCCGATAGCATGAGATATGATATCTCAATGCTTCTTACCAAAACCACAGACACGTCCTATAACTTGAGATATGATATCCAAATCCTTCCCCTTCCAAACCTGAGACCCTTCCTTTATCATGAGATGTGATATCCAACTCCTTCCCATTCCAATCCTGAGACCCTTCCTATAGCATGAGATGTGATATCTCAATGCTTCTAATAACAAACCTGAGACCCTTCCTATAACATGAGATGTGATGTCCAAGACCTTCCCATTCCAATCCTGAGACCCTTCCTATAACATGAGATGTGATATCCAACTCCTTCCCAATCCAATCCTGAGACCCTTCCGATAGCATGAGGATATGATATCTCAATGCTTCTAATATCAAACCTGAGACCCTCCCTAAAGCATGAGATGTGATATCCAACTCCTTCCCATTCCAATCCTGAGACCCTTCCGACAGCATGAGATGTGATATCCAACTCCTTCCAATTCCAACCTGTGACCCTTCCTATAGCATGAGATGGGATATCCAACTCCTTCCCAATCCAATCCTGAGACCCTTCCGATAGCATGAGATGTGATATCTTAATGCTTCTACCATACCTGAGACCTTCCTATGGCATGAGATGTGATATCCAACTCCTTCCCATTCCAATCCTGAGACCCGTCCTATACCATGAGATGTGATATCTCAATGCTTCTAATACCAAACCTGAGACTGTCCTATAACATGAGATGTGATATCTCAATGCTTCTAATAATAAACCTGAGACCCTTCCTATAACATGAGATGTGATATCCAAATCCTTCCCATTCCAATCCTGAGACCCTTCCTATAGCATGAGATGTGATATCCAACTCCTTCCCATTCCAATCCTGAGACCCTTCCTATAGCATGAGATGTGATATCCAACTCCTTTCCATTCCAATCCTGAGACCCGTCCTATACCATGAGATATGATATCTCAATGCTTCTAATACCAAACCTGAGGCTGTCCTATAACAGGAGATGTGATATCTCAATGCTTCTAATAACAAACCTGAGACCCTTCCTATAACATGAGATGTGATATCCAAGCCCTTCCCATTCCAATCTTGAGGCCCTTCCTATAACATGAAATGTGATATCCAACTCCTTCCCAATCCAATCCTGAGACCCTTCCGATAGCATGAGATATGATATCTCAATGCTTCTAATACCAAAACCACAGACCCGTCCTATAACTTGAGATATGATATCCAAATCCTTCCCCTTCCAAACCTGAGACACTTCCTTTATCATGAGATGTGATATCCAACTCCTTCCCATTCCAATCCTGAGACCCTTCCTATAGCATGAGATGTGATATCCCAATGCTTCTACCAAACCTGAGACCCTTCCTATAGCATGAGATGTGATATCCAACTCTTCCCATCCAATCCTGAGACCCTTCCTATAACATGAGATGTGATATCCAACTCCTTCCCAATCCAATCCTGAGACCCTTCCGATAGCATGAGATATGATATCTCAATGCTTCTAATATCAAACCTGAGACCCTCCCTAAAGCATGAGATGTGATATCCAACTCCTTCCCATTCCAATCCTGAGACCCTTCCGATAGCATGAGATGTGATATCCAACTCCTTCCAATTCCAACCTTTGACCCTTCCTATAGCATGAGATGGGATATCCAACTCCTTCCCAATCCAATCCTGAGACCCTTCCGATAGCATGAGGTGTGCTATCTTAATGCTTCTACCATACCTGAGACCTTCCTATGGCATGAGATGTGATATCAAACTCCTTCCCATTCCAATCCTGAGACCCTTCCTATAGCATGAGATGTGATATCCAATTCCTTCACATTCCAATCCTGAAACCCGTCCTATACCATGAGATGTGATATCTCAATGCTTCTAATAACAAACCTGAGACCCTTCCTATAACATGAGATGTGATATCCAAATACTTTCCATTCCAATCCTGAGACCCGTCCTATACCATGAGATATGATATCTCAATGCTTCTAATACCAAACCTGAGACTGTCCTATAACAAGAGATGTGATATCTCAATGCTTCTACCAACAAACCTGAGACCCTCCTTCCTATAACATGAGATGTGATATCCAAGCCCTTCCCATTCCAATCTTGAGGCCCTTCCTATAACATGAGATGTGATATCCAACTCCTTCCCAATCCAATCCTGAGACCCTTCCGATAGCATGAGATATGATATCTCAATGCTTCTAATACCAAAACCACAGACCCGTCCTATAACTTGAGATATGATATCCAAATCCTTCCCCTTCCAAACCTGAGACCCTTCCTTTATCATGAGATGTGATATCCAACTCCTTCCCATTCCAATCCTGAGACCCTTCCTATAGCATGAGATGTGATATCTCAATGCTTCTAATAACAAACCTGAGACCCTTCCTATAACATGAGATGTGATGTCCAAGTCCTTCCCATTCCAATCCTGAGACCCTTCCTATAACATGATATGTGATATCCAACTCCTTCCCAATCCAATCCTGAGACCCTTCCGATAGCATGAGGATATGATATCTCAATGCTTCTAATATCAAACCTGAGACCCTCCCTAAAGCATGAGATGTGATATCCAACTCCTTCCCATTCCAATCCTGAGACCCTTCCGACAGCATGAGATGTGATATCCAACTCCTTCCAATTCCAACCTTTGACCCTTCCTATAGCATGAGATGTGATATCCAACTCCTTCCCAATCCAATACTGAGACCCTTCCGATAGCATGAGATATGATATCTCAATGGTTCTAATACCAAACCACAGACCCGTCCTATAAATTGAGGTGTGATATCCAAATCCTTAGCCTTCCAAACCTGAGACCCTTCCTTTAGCATGAGATGTGATATCCAACTCCTTCCCATTCCAATCCTGAGACCCGTCCTATACCATGAGATATGATATCTCAATGCTTCTAATACCAAACCTGAGACTGTCCTATAACATGAGATGTGATATCTCAATGCTTCTAATAACAAACCTGAGAGCTTTCCTATAACATGAGATGTGATATCCAACTCCTTCCCAATCCAATCCTGAGACCCTTCCGATAGCATGAGATGTGATATCTCAATGCTTCTAATACCAAACCGCAGACCCGTCCTATAACTTGAGATGTGATATCCAACTCCTTCCCATTCCAATCCTGAGACCCGTCCTATAAAATGAGATGTTATATCTCAATGCTTCTAATACCAAACCTGAGACTGTCCTATAACATGAGATGTGATATCTCAATGCTTCTAATAACAAACCTGAGACCCTTCCTATAACATGAGATGTCATATCCAAGTCCTTCCAGTTCCAACCTTGAGACCCTTCGTATAACATGAGATGTGATATCCAACTCCTTCCCAATCCAATCCTGAGACCCTTCTGATAGCATAAGATATGATATCTCAATGCTTCTAATACCAAACCACAGACCCGTCCTATAACTTGAGATGCGATATCCAACTCCTTCCAAATCCAATCCTGAGACCCTTCCAATAGCATGAGATGTGATATCTCAATGCTACTAATACCAAACCTGAGACCCTCCATATAGCGTGAGATGTGATATCCAACTCTTCCCATCCAATCCTGAGACCCGTCCTATACCATGAGAAGTTATATCTCAATGCTTCTAATACCAAACCTGAGACTGTCCTATAACATGAGATGTGATATCTCAATGCTTCTAATAACAAAACTGAGACCCTTCCTATAACATGAGATGTGATGTCCAAGTCCTTCCCATTCCAATCCTGAGACCCTTCCTATAACATGAGATGTGATATCCAACTCCTTCCCAATCCAATCCTGAGACCCTTCCGATAGCATGAGATGTGATATCTCAATGCTTCTAATAACCAAACCTGAGACCCTCCCTATAGCGTGAGATGTGATATCAAAGTCCTTCCCATTCCAATACTGATACCCTTCCTATAACATGAGATGAGATATCCAACTCTTCCCATCCAATCCTGAGACCCTTCCTATAACATGAGATGTGATATCCAACTCCTTCCCAATCCAATCCTGAGACCCTTCCGATAGCATGAGATGTGATATCTCAATGCTTCTAATACCAAACCTGAGACCCTCTCTATAGCGTGAGATGTGATATCAAAGTCCTTCCCATTCCAATCCTGATACCCTTCCTATAACATGATATCCAACTCCTTTCAATTCCAACCTGTGACCCTTCCTATAGCATGAGATGCGATATCCAACTCCTTCCCAATCCAATCCTGAGACCCTTCCGATAGCATGAGATGTGATATCTAAATGCTTCTAGCAAACCTGAGACCTTCCCATGGCATGAGATGTGATATCAAACTCCTTCCAATTCCAATCCTGAGACCCTTCCTATAGCATGAGATGTGATATCCAACTCCTTCCCATTCCAATCCTGAGACCCGTCCTATACTATGAGATGTTATATCTCAATGCTTCTAATACCAAACCTGATACTGTCCTATAACATGAGATGTGATATCTCAATGCTTCTAATAACAAACCTGAGACCCTTCCTATAACATGAGATGTGATATCCAAGTCCTTCCCATTCCAATCTTGAGACCCTTCCTATAACATGAGATGTGATATCCAACTCCTTCCCAATCCAATCCTGAGACCCTTCCGATAGCATGAGATATGATATCTCAATGCTTCTAATACCAAACCACAGACTCGTCCTTTAACTTGAGATGTGATATCCAAATCCTTCCCCTTCCAAACCTGAGACCCTTCCTTTATCATGAGATGTGATATCTCAATGCTTCTACCAAACCTGAGACCCTTCCTATAGCATGAGATGTGATATCCAACTCTTCCCATCCAATCCTGAGACCCTTCCTATAACATGAGATGTGATATCCAACTCCTTCCCAATCCAATCCTGAGACCCTTCCGATAGCATGAGATATGATATCTCAATGCTTCTAATATCAAACCTGAGACCCTCCCTATAGCATGAGAGGTGATATCCAACTCCTTCCCATTCCAATCCTGAGACCCTTCGGATAGCATGAGATGTGATATCCAACTCCTTCCAATTCCAACCTGTGACCCTTCCTATAGCATGAGATGGGATATCCAACTCCTTCCCAATCCAATCCTGAGACCCTTCCGATAGCATGAGATGTGATATCTTAATGCTTCTACCATACCTGAGACCTTCCTATGGCATGAGATGTGATATCAAACTCCTTCCCATTCCAATCCTGAGACCCTTCCTATAGCATGAGATGTGATATCCAACTCCTTCCCATTCCCATCCTGAGACCCGTCCTATACCATGAGATGTGATATCTCAATGCTTCTTCTACCATACCTGAGACCTTCCTATGGCATGAGATGTGAAATCAAACTACTTCCATCCCAATCCTGAGACCCTTCCTATAGCATGAGATGTTATATCCAACTCCTTCCCATTCCAATCCTGAGACCCGTCCTATACCATGAGATGTGATATCTCAATGCTTCTAATACCAAACCTGAGACTGTCCTATAACATGAGATGTGATATCTCAATGCTTCTAATAACAAACCTGAGACCCTTCCTCTAACATGAGATGTGATATCCAAGTCCTTCCCATTCCAATCTTGAGACCCTTCATATAACATGAGATGTGATATCCAACTCCTTCCCAATCCAATCCTGAGACCCTTCCGATAGCATGAGATATGATATCTCAATGCTTCTAATACCAAACCACAGACTCGTCCTATAACTTGAGATGTGATATCCAAATCCTTCCCCTTCCAAACCTGAGACCCTTCCTTTATCATGAGATGTGATATCCAACTCCTTCCCATTCCAATCCTGAGACCCTTCCTATAGCATGAGATGTGATATCTCAATGCTTCTACCAAACCTGAGACCCTTCCTATAGAATGAGATGTGATATCCAACTCTTCCCATCCAATCCTGAGACCCTTCCTATAACATGAGATGTGATATCCAACTCCTTCCCAATCCAATCCTGAGACCCTTCCGATAGCATGAGATGTGATATCCAACTCTTCCCATCCAATCTTGAGACCTGTCCTATACCATGAGATATGATATCTCAATCCTTCTAATACCAAACCTGAGACTGTCCTATAACATGAGATGTGATGTCCAAGTCCTTCCCATTCCAATCCTGAGACCCTTCCTATAACATGAGATGATCCAACTCCTTCCCAAACCAATCCTGAGACCCTTCCGATAACATGAGATGTGATATCTCAATGCTTCTAATACCAAACCAGAGACTCTCATTATAGCGTGAGATGTGATATCAAAGTCCTTCCCATTCCAATCCTGATACCCTTCCTATAACATGAGATGTGTTATCCAACTCTTCCCTTCCAATCCTGAGACCCTTCCTATAACATGAGATGTGATATCCAACTCCTTCCCAATCCAATCCTGAGACCCTTCCGATAGCATGAGATGTGATATCTCAATGGTTCTAATGCCAAACCTGAGACCCTCCCTATAGCGTGAGATGTGATATCAAAGTCCTTCCCATTCCAATCCTGAGACCCGTCCTATACCATGAGTTGTGATATCTCAATGCTTCTAATACCAAACGTGAGACTGTCCTATAACATGAGATGTGATATCTCAATGCTTCCAATAACAAACCTGAGACCCTTCCTATAACATGAGATGTGATATCCAAATCCTTCCCATTCCAATCCTGAGACCCTTCCTATAGCATGAGATGTGATATCCAACTCCTTTCCATTCCAATCCTGAGACCCGTCCTATACCATGAGATATGATATCTCAATGCTTCTAATACCAAACCTGAGACTGTCCTATAACAACAGATGTGATATCTCATTGCTTCTACCAACAAACCTGAGACCCTCCTTCCTATAACATGAGATGTGATATCCAAGCCCTTCCCATTCCAATCTTGAGGCCCTTCCTATAACATGAGATGTGATATCCAACTCCTTCCCAATCCAATCCTGAGACCCTTCCGATAGCATGAGATATGATATCTGAATGCTTCTTACCAAAACCACAGACCCGTCCTATAACTTGAGATATGATATCCAAATCCTTCCCCTTCCAAACCTGAGACCCTTCCTTTATCATGAGATGTGATATCCAACTCCTTCCCATTCCAATCCTGAGACCCTTCCTATAGCATGAGATGTGATATCTCAATGCTTCTAATAACAAACCTGAGACCCTTCCTATAACATGAGATGTGATGTCCAAGTCCTTCCCATTCCAATCCTGAGACCCTTCCTATAACATGAGATGTGATATCCAACTCCTTCCCAATCCAATCCTGAGACCCTTCCGATAGCATGAGGATATGATATCTCAATGCTTCTAATATCAAACCTGAGACCCTCCCTAAAGCATGAGATGTGATATCCAACTCCTTCCCATTCCAATCCTGAGACCCTCCCGACAGCATGAGATGTGATATCCAACTCCTTCCAATTCCAACCTGTGACCCTTCCTATAGCATGAGATGTGATATCCAACTCCTTCCCAATCCAATACTGAGACCCTTCCGATAGCATGAGATATGATATCTCAATGGTTCTAATACCAAACCACAGACCCGTCCTATAAATTGAGGTGTGATATCCAAATCCTTAGCCTTCCAAACCTGAGACCCTTCCTTTAGCATGAGATGTGATATCCAACTCCTTCCCATTCCAATCCTGAGACCCGTCCTATAAAATGAGATGTTATATCTCAATGCTTCTAATACCAAACCTGAGACTGTCCTATAACATGAGATGTCATATCTCAATGCTTCTAATAACAAACCTGAGACCCTTCCTATAACATGAGATGTCATATCCAAGTCCTTCCCGTTCCAATCTTGAGACCCTTCGTATAACATGAGATGTGATATCCAACTCCTTCCCAATCCAATCCTGAGACCCTTCTGATAGCATGAGATATGATATCTCAATGCTTCTAATACCAAACCACAGACCCGTCCTAGAAACTTGAGATGTGATATCCAACTCCTTCCCAATCCAATCCTGAGACCCTTCCGATAGCATGAGATGTGATATCTCAATGCTTCTAATACCAAACCTGAGACCCTCCCTATAGCGTGAGATGTGATATCCAACTCTTCCCATCCAATCCTGAGACCCGTCCTATACCATGAGATGTTATATCTCAATGCTTCTAATACCAAACCTGAGACTGTCCTATAACATGAGATGTGATATCTCAATGCTTCTAATAACAAAACTGAGACCCTTACTATAACATGAAATGTGATGTCCAAGTCCTTCCCATTCCAATCCTGAGACCCTTCCTATAACATGAGATGTGATATCCAACTCCTTCCCAATCCAATCCTGAGACCCTTCCGATAGCATGAGATGTGATATCTCAATGCTTCTAATAACCAAACCTGAGACCCTCCCTATAGCGTGAGATGTGATATCAAACTCCTTCCCATTCCAATCCTGATACCCTTCCTATAACATGAGATGTGATATCCAACTCTTCCCATCCAATCCTGAGACCCTTCCTATAACATGAGATGTGATATCCAACTCCTTCCCAATCCAATCCTGAGACCCTTCCGATAGCATGAGATGTGATATCTCAATGCTTCTAATACCAAACCTGAGACCCTCTATAGCGTGAGATGTGATATCAAAGTCCTTCCCATACCAATCCTGATACCCTTCCTATAACATGATATCCAACTCCTTCCAATTCCAACCTGTGACCCTTCCTATAGCATGAGATGCGATATCCAACTCCTTCCCAATCCAATCCTGAGACCCTTCCGATAGCATGAGATGTGATATCTAAATGCTTCTAGCAAACCTGAGACCTTCCCATGGCATGAGATGTGATATCAAACTCCTTCCCATTCCAATCCTGAGACCCTTCCTATAGCATGAGATGTGATATCCAACTCCTTCCCATTCCAATCCTGAGACCCGTCCTATACTATGAGATGTTATATCTCAATGCTTCTAATACCAAACCTGATACTGTCCTATAACATGAGATGTGATATCTCAATGCTTCTAATAACAAACCTAAGACCCTTCCTATAACATGAGATGTGATATCCAAGTCCTTCCCATTCCAATCTTGAGACCCTTCCTATAACATGAGATGTGATATCTAACTCCTTCCCAATCCAATCCTGAGACCCTTCCGATAGCATGAGATATGATATCTCAATGCTTCTAATACCAAACCACAGACTCGTCCTACAACTTGAGATGTGATATCCAAATCCTTCCCCTTCCAAACCTGAGACCCTTCCTTTATCATGAGATGTGATATACAACTCCTTCCCATTCCAATCCTGAGACCCTTCCTATAGCATGAGATGTGATATCTCAATGCTTCTACCAAACCTGAGACCCTTCCTATAGCATGAGATGTGCTATCCAACTCCTTCCCATCCAATCCTGAGACCCTTCCGATAGCATGAGATATGATATCTCAATGCTTCTAATATCAAACCTGAGACCCTCCCTATAGCATGAGAAGTGATATCCAACTCCTTCCCATTCCAATCCTGTGACCCTTCCGATAGCATGAGATGTGATATCTCAATGCTTCTAATACCAAACCTGAGACCCTCATTATAGCGTGAGATGTGATATCAAAGTCCTTCCCATTCCAATCCTGATACCCTTCCTATAACATGAGATGTGTTATCCAACTCTTCCCTTCCAATCCTGAGACCCTTCCTATAACATGAGATGTGATATCCAACTCCTTCCCAATCCAATCCTGAGACCCTTCCGATAGCATGAGATGTGATATCTCAATGGTTCTAATGCCAAACCTGAGACCCTCCCTATAGCGTGAGATGTGATATCAAAGTCCTTCCCATTCCAATCCTGAGACCCGTCCTATACCATGAGATGTGATATCTCAATGCTTCTAATACCAAACGTGAGACTGTCCTATAACATGAGATGTGATATCTCAATGCTTCCAATAACAAACCTGAGACCCTTCCTATAACATGAGATGTGATATCCAAATCCTTCCCATTCCAATCCTGAGACCCTTCCTATAGCATGAGATGTGATATCCAACTCCTTTCCATTCCAATCCTGAGACCCGTCCTATACCATGAGATATGATATCTCAATGCTTCTAATACCAAACCTGAGACTGTCCTATAACAAGAGATGTGATATCTCAATGCTTCTACCAACAAACCTGAGACCCTCCTTCCTATAACATGAGATGTGATATCCAAGCCCTTCCCATTCCAATCTTGAGGCCCTTCCTATAACATGAGATGTGATATCCAACTCCTTCACAATCCAATCCTGAGACCCTTCCGATAGCATGAGATATGATATCTCAATGCTTCTTACCAAAACCACAGACCCGTCCTATAACTTGAGATATGATATCCAAATCCTTCCCCTTCCAAACCTGAGACCCTTCCTTTATCATGAGATGTGATATCCAACTCCTTCCCAATCCAATCCTGAGACCCTTCCGATAGCATGAGATGTGATATCTCAATGGTTCTAATGCCAAACCTGAGACCCTCCCTATAGCGTGAGATGTGATATCAAAGTCCTTCCCATTCCAATCCTGAGACCCGTCCTATACCATGAGATGTGATATCTCAATGCTTCTAATACCAAACGTGAGACTGTCCTATAACATGAGAAGTGATATCTCAATGCTTCCAATAACAAATCTGAGACCCTTCCTATAACATGAGATGTGATATCCAAATCCTTCCCATTCCAATCCTGAGACCCTTCCTATAGCATGAGATGTGATATCCAACTCCTTTCCATTCCAATCCTGAGACCCGTCCTATACCATGAGATATGATATCTCAATGCTTCTAATACCAAACCTGAGACTGTCCTATAACAAGAGATGGGATATCTCAATGCTTCTACCAACAAACCTGAGACCCTCCTTCCTATAACATGAGATGTAATATCCGAGCCCTTCCCATTCCAATCTTGAGGCCCTTCCTATAACATGAGATGTGATATCCAACTCCTTCCTAATCCAATCTTGAGACCCTTCCGATAGCATGAGATATGATATCTCAATGCTTCTTACCAAAACCACAGACCCGTCCTATAACTTGAGATATGATATCCAAATCCTTCCCCTTCCAAACCCGAGACCCTTCCTTTATCATGAGATGTGATATCCAACTCCTTGCCATTCCAATCCTGAGACCCTTCCTATAGCATGAGATGTGATATCTCAATGCTTCTAATAACAAACCTGAGACCCTTCCTATAACATGAGATGTGATGTCCAAGTCCTTCCCATTCCAATCCTGAGACCCTTCCTATAACATGAGATGTGATATCCAACTCCTTCCCAATCCAATCCTGAGACCCTTCCGATAGCATGAGGATATGATATCTCAATGCTTCTAATATCAAACCTGAGACCCTCCCTAAAGCATGAGGTGTGATATCCAACTCCTTCCCATTCCAATCCTGAGACCCTTTCGACAGCATGAGATGTGATATCCAACTCCTTCCAATTCCAACCTGTGACCCTTCCTATAGCATGAGATGTGATATCCAACTCCTTCCCAATCCAATACTGAGACCCTTCCGATAGCATGAGATATGATATCTCAATGGTTCTAATACCAAACCACAGACCCGTCCTATAAATTGAGGTGTGATATCCAAATCCTTAGCCTTCCAAACCTGAGACCCTTCCTTTAGCATGAGATGTGATATCCAACTCCTTCCCATTCCAATCCTGAGACCCGTCCTATACCATGAGATATGATATCTCAAGCTTCTAATACCAAACCTGAGACTGTCCTATAACATGAGATGTGATATCTCAATGCTTCTAATAACAAACCTGAGAGCTTTCCTATAACATGAGATGTGATATCCAACTCCTTCCCAATCCAATCCTGAGACCCTTTCCGATAGCATGAGATGTGATATCTCAATGCTTCTAATACCAAACCGCAGACCCGTCCTATAACTTGAGATGTGATATCCAACTCCTTCCCATTCCAATCCTGAGACCCGTCCTATAAAATGAGATGTTATATCTCAATGCTTCTAATACCAAACCTGAGACTGTCCTATAACATGAGATGTCATATCTCAATGCTTCTAATAACAAACCTGAGACCCTTCCTATAACATGAGATGTCATATCCAAGTCCTTCCCGTTCCAATCTTGAGACCCTTCGTATAACATGAGATGTGATATCCAACTCCTTCCCAATCCAATCCTGAGACCCTTCTGATAGCATGAGATATGATATCTCAATGCTTCTAATACCAAACCACAGACCCGTCCTATAACTTGAGATGTGATATCCAACTCCTTCCCAATCCAATCCTGAGACCCTTCCGATAGCATGAGATGTGATATCTCAATGCTTCTAATACCAAACCTGAGACCCTCCCTATAGCGTGAGATGTGATATCCAACTCTTCCCATCCAATCCTGAGACCCGTCCTATACCATGAGATGTTATATCTCAATGCTTCTAATACCAAACCTGAGACTGTCCTATAACATGAGATGTGATATCTCAATGCTTCTAATAACAAAACTGAGACCCTTCCTATAACATGAGATGTGATGTCCAAGTCCTTCCCATTCCAATCCTGAGACCCTTCCTATAACATGAGATGTGATATCCAACTCCTTCCCAATCCAATCCTGAGACCCTTCCGATAGCATGAGATGTGATATCTCAATGCTTCTAATAACCAAACCTGAGACCCTCCCTATAGCGTGAGTTGTGATATCAAAGTCCTTCCCATTCCAATCCTGATACCCTTCCTATAACATGAGATGTGATATCCAACTCTTCCCATCCAATCCTGAGACCCTTCCTATAACATGAGATGTGATATCCAACTCCTTCCCAATCCAATCCTGAGACCCTTCCGATAGCATGAGATGTGATATCTCAATGCTTCTAATACCAAACCTGAGACCCTCCCTATAGCGTGAGATGTGATATCCAACTCTTCCCATCCAATCCTGAGACCCGTCCTATACCATGAGATGTTATATCTCAATGCTTCTAATACCAAACCTGAGACTGTCCTATAACATGAGATGTGATATCTCAATGCTTCTAATAACAAAACTGAGACCCTTCCTATAACATGAGATGTGATGTCCAAGTCCTTCCCATTCCAATCCTGAGACCCTTCCTATAACATGAGATGTGATATCCAACTCCTTCCCAATCCAATCCTGAGACCCTTCCGATAGCATGAGAAGTGATATCTCAATGCTTCTAATAACCAAACCTGAGACCCTCCCTATAGCGTGAGTTGTGATATCAAAGTCCTTCCCATTCCAATCCTGATACCCTTCCTATAACATGAGATGTGATATCCAACTCTTCCCATCCAATCCTGAGACCCTTCCTATAACATGAGATGTGATATCCAACTCCTTCCCAATCCAATCCTGAGACCCTTCCGATAGCATGAGATGTGATATCTCAATGCTTCTAATACCAAACCTGAGACCCTCTATAGCGTGAGATGTGATATCAAAGTCCTTCCCATTCCAATCCTGATACCCTTCCTATAACATGATATCCAACTCCTTCCAATTCCAACCTGTGACCCTTCCTATAGCATGAGATGCGATATCCAACTCCTTCCCAATCCAATCCTGAGACCCTTCCGATAGCATGAGATGTGATATCTAAATGCTTCTAGCAAACTTGAGACCTTCCCATGGCATGAGATGTGATATCAAACTCCTTCCCATTCCAATCCTGAGACCCTTCCTATAGCATGAGATGTGATATCCAACTCCTTCCCATTCCAATCCTGAGACCCGTCCTATACTATGAGATGTTATATCTCAATGCTTCTAATACCAAACCTGATACTGTCCTATAACATGAGATGTGATATCTCAATGCTTCTAATAACAAACCTGAGACCCTTCCTATAACATGAGATGTGATATCCAAATCCTTCCCATTCCAATCTTGAGACCCTTCCTATAACATGAGATGTGATATCCAACTCCTTCCCAATCCAATCCTGAGACGCTTCCGATAGCATGAGATATGATATCTCAATGCTTCCAATACCAAACCACAGACTCGTTCTATGACTTGAGATGTGATATCCAAATCCTTCCCCTTCCAAACCTGAGACCCTTCCTTTATCATGAGATGTGATATCCAACTCCTTCCCATTCCAATCCTGAGACCCTTCCTATAGCATGAGATGTGATATCTCAATGCTTCTACCAAACCTGAGACCCTTCCTATAGAATGAGATGTGATATCCAACTCTTCCCATCCAATCCTGAGACCCTTCCTATAACATGAGATGTGATATCCAACTCCTTCCCAATCCAATCCTGAGACCCTTCCGATAGCATGAGATGTGATATCCAACTCTTCCCATCCAATCTTGAGACCTGTCCTATACCATGAGATATGATATCTCAATCCTTCTAATACCAAACCTGAGACTGTCCTATAACATGAGATGTGATGTCCAAGTCCTTCCCATTCCAATCCTGAGACCCTTCCTATAACATGAGATGATCCAACTCCTTCCCAAACCAATCCTGAGACCCTTCCGATAACATGAGATGTGATATCTCAATGCTTCTAATACCAAACCAGAGACCCTCATTATAGCGTGAGATGTGATATCAAAGTCCTTCCCATTCCAATCCTGATACCCTTCCTATAACATGAGATGTGTTATCCAACTCTTCCCTTCAAATCCTGAGACCCTTCCTATAACATGAGATGTGATATCCAACTCCTTCCCAATCCAATCCTGAGACCCTTCCGATAGCATGAGATGTGATATCTCAATGCTTCTAATACCAAACGTGAGACTGTCCTATAACATGAGATGTGATATCTCAATGCTTCCAATAACAAACCTGAGACCCTTCCTATAACATGAGATGTGATATCCAAATCCTTCCCATTCCAATCCTGAGACCCTTCCTATAGCATGAGATGTGATATCCAACTCCTTTCCATTCCAATCCTGAGACCCGTCCTATACCATGAGATATGATATCTCAATGCTTCTAATACCAAACCTGAGACTGTCCTATAACAAGAGATGTGATATCTCAATGCTTCTACCAACAAACCTGAGACCCTCCTTCCTATAACATGAGATGTGATATTCAAGCCCTTCCCATTCCAATCTTGAGGCCCTTCCTATAACATGAGATGTGATATCCAACTCCTTCCCAATCCAATCCTGAGACCCTTCCGATAGCATGAGATATGATATCTCAATGCTTCTTACCAAAACCACAGACCCGTCCTATAACTTGAGATATGATATCCAAATCCTTCCCCTTCCAAACCTGAGACCCTTCCTTTATCATGAGATGTGATATCCAACTCCTTCCCATTCCAATCCTGAGACCCTTCCTATAGCATGAGATGTGATATCTCAATGCTTCTAATAACAAACCTGAGACCCTTCCTATAACATGAGATGTGATGTTCAAGTCCTTCCCATTCCAATCCTGAGACCCTTCCTATAACATGAGATGTGATATCCAACTCCTTCCCAATCCAATCCTGAGACCCTTCCGATAGCATGAGGATATGATATCTCAATGCTTCTAATATCAAACCTGAGACCCTCCCTAAAGCATGAGATGTGATATCCAACTCCTTCCCATTCCAATCCTGAGACCCTTCCGACAGCATGAGATGTGATATCCAACTCCTTCCAATTCCAACCTGTGACCCTTCCTATAGCATGAGATGTGATATCCAACTCCTTCCCAATCCAATACTGAGACCCTTCCGATAGCATGAGATATGATATCTCAATGGTTCTAATACCAAACCACAGACCCGTCCTATAAATTGAGGTGTGATATCCAAATCCTTAGCCTTCCAAACCTGAGACCCTTCCTTTAGCATGAGATGTGATATCCAACTCCTTCCCATTCCAATCCTGAGACCCGTCCTATACCATGAGATATGATATCTCAATGCTTCTAATACCAAACCTGAGACTGTCCTATAACATGAGATGTGATATCTCAATGCTTCTAATAACAAACCTGAGAGCTTTCCTATAACATGAGATGTGAAATCCAACTCCTTCCCAATCCAATCCTGAGTCCCTTCCGATAGCATGCGATGTGATATCTCAATGCTTCTAATACCACACCGCAGACCCGTCCTATAACTTGAGATGTGATATCCAACTCCTTCCCATTCCAATCCTGAGACCCGTCCTATAAAATGAGATGTTATATCTCAATGCTTCTAATACCAAACCTGAAACTGTCCTATAACATGAGATGTGATATCTCAATGCTTCTAATAACAAACCTGAGACCCTTCCTATAACATGAGATGTCATATCCAAGTCCTTCCCGTTCCAATCTTGAGACCCTTCGTATAACATGAGATGTGATATCCAACTCCTTCCCAATCCAATCCTGAGACCCTTCTGATAGCATGAGATATGATATCTCAATGCTTCTAATACCAAACCACAGACCCGTCCTATAACTTAAGATGTGATATCCAACTCCTTCCCAATCCAATCCTGAGACCCTTCCGATAGCATGAGATGTGATATCTCAATGCTTCTAATACCAAACCTGAGACCCTCCCTATAGCGTGAGATGTGATATCCAACTCTTCCCATCCAATCCTGAGACCCGTCCTATACCATGAGATGTTATATCTCAATGCTTCTAATACCAAACCTGAGACTGTCCTATAACATGAGATGTGATATCTCAATGCTTCTAATAACAAAACTGAGACCCTTCCTATAACATGATATGTGATGTCCAAGTCCTTCCCATTCCAATCCTGAGACCCTTCCTATAACATGAGATGTGATATCCA
The DNA here is from genome assembly GCF_040938575.1 of Ambystoma mexicanum. Lineage (NCBI taxonomy): Eukaryota > Metazoa > Chordata > Amphibia > Caudata > Ambystomatidae > Ambystoma > Ambystoma mexicanum. The sequence continues at coordinate 349,811,909 of NC_090936.1, forward strand.
ACTCCTTCCCAATCCAATCCTGAGACCCTTCCGATAGCATTAGATGTGATATCTCAATGCTTCTAATAACCAAACCTGAGACCCTCCCTATAGCGTGAGATGTGATATCAAAGTCCTTCCCATTCCAATCCTGATACCCTTCCTATAACATGAGATGTGATATCCAACTCTTCCCATCCAATCCTGAGACCCTTCCTATAACATGAGATGTGATATCCAACTCCTTCCCAATCCAATCCTGAGACCCTTCCGATAGCATGAGATGTGATATCTCAATGCTTCTAATACCAAACCTGAGACCCTCTATAGCGTGAGATGTGATATCAAAGTCCTTCCCATTCCAATCCTGATACCCTTCCTATAACATGATATCCAACTCCTTCCAATTCCAACCTGTGACCCTTCCTATAGCATGAGATGCGATATCCAACTCCTTCTCAATCCAATCCTGAGACCCTTCCAATAGCATGAGATGTGATATCTAAATGCTTCTAGCAAACCTCAGACCTTCCCATGGCATGAGATGTGATATCAAACTCCTTCCCATTCCAATCCTGAGACCCTTCCTATAGCATGAGATGTGATATCCAACTCCTTCCCATTCCAATCCTGAGACCCGTCCTATACTATGAGATGTTATATCTCAATGCTTCTAATACCAAACCTGATACTGTCCTATAACATGAGATGTGATATCTCAATGCTTCTAATAACAAACCTGAGACCCTTCCTATAACATGAGATGTGATATCCAACTCCTTCCCAATCCAATCCTGAGACCCTTCCGATAGCATGAGATATGATATCTCAATGCTTCTAATACCAAACCACAGACTCGTCCTATAACTTGAGATGTGATATCCAAATCCTTCCCCTTCCAAACCTGAGACCCTTCCTTTATCATGAGATGTGATATACAACTCCTTCCCATTCCAATCCTGAGACCCTTCCTATAGCATGAGATGTGATATCTCAATGCTTCTACCAAACCTGAGACCCTTCCTATAGCATGAGATGTGCTATCCAACTCCTTCCCATCCAATCCTGAGACCCTTCCGATAGCATGAGATATGATATCTCAATGCTTCTAATATCAAACCTGAGACCCTCCCTATAGCATGAGAAGTGATATCCAACTCCTTCCCATTCCAATCCTGAGACCCTTCCGATAGCATGAGATGTGATATCTCAATGCTTCTAATACCAAACCTGAGACCCTCATTATAGCGTGAGATGTGATATCAAAGTCCTTCCCATTCCAATCCTGATACCCTTCCTATAACATGAGATGTGTTATCCAACTCTTCCCTTCCAATCCTGAGACCCTGCCTATAACATGAGATGTGATATCCAACTCCTTCCCAATCCAATCCTGAGACCCTTCCGATAGCATGAGATGTGATATCTCAATGGTTCTAATGCCAAACCTGAGACCCTCCCTATAGCGTGAGATGTGATATCAAAGTCCTTCCCATTCCAATCCTGAGACCCGTTCTATACCATGAGATGTGATATCTCAATGCTTCTAATACCAAACGTGAGACTGTCCTATAACATGAGATGTGATATCTCAATGCTTCCAATAACAAACCTGAGACCCTTCCTATAACATGAGATGTGATATCCAAGTCCTTCCCATTCCAATCTTGAGACCCTTCCTATAACATGAGATGTGATATCCAACTCCTTCCCAATCCAATCCTGAGACCCTTCCGATAGCATGAGATATGATATCTCAATGCTTCTAATACCAAACCACAGACTCGTCCTATAACTTGAGATGTGATATCCAAATCCTTCCCCTTCCAAACCTGAGACCCTTCCTTTATCATGAGATGTGATATCCAACTCCTTCCCTTTCCAATCCTGAGACCCTTCCTATAGCATGAGATGTGATATCTCAATGCTTCTACCAAACCTGAGACCCTTCCTATAGAATGAGATGTGATATCCAACTCTTCCCATCCAATCCTGAGACCCTTCCTATAACATGAGATGTGATATCCAACTCCTTCCCAATCCAATCCTGAGACCCTTCCGATAGCATGAGATGTGATATCCAACTCTTCCCATCCAATTTTGAGACCTGTCCTATACCATGAGATATGATATCTCAATCCTTCTAATACCAAACCTGAGACTGTCCTATAACATGAGATGTGATGTCCAAGTCCTTCCCATTCCAATCCTGAGACCCTTCCTATAACATGAGATGATCCAACTCCTTCCCAAACCAATCCTGAGACCCTTCCGATGACATGAGATGTGATATCTCAATGCTTCTAATACCAAACCAGAGACCCTCATTATAGCGTGAGATGTGATATCAAAGTCCTTCCCATTCCAATCCTGATACCCTTCCTATAACATGAGATGTGTTATCCAACTCTTCCCTTCCAATCCTGAGACCCTTCCTATAACATGAGATGTGATATCCAACTCCTTCCCAATCCAATCCTGAGACCCTTCCGATAGCATGAGATGTGATATCTCAATGGTTCTAATGCCAAACCTGAGACCCTCCCTATAGCGTGAGATGTGATATCAAAGTCCTTCCCATTCCAATCCTGAGACCCGCCCTATACCATGAGATGTGATATCTCAATGCTTCTAATACCAAACGTGAGACTGTCCTATAACATGAGATGTGATATCTCAATGCTTCCAATAACAAACCTGAGACCCTTCCTATAACATGAGATGTGATATCCAAATCCTTCCCATTCCAATCCTGAGACCCTTCCTATAGCATGAGATGTGATATCCAACTCCTTTCCATTCCAATCCTGAGACCCGTCCTATACCATGAGATATGATATCTCAATGCTTCTAATACCAAACCTGAGACTGTCCTATAACAAGAGATGTGATATCTCAATGCTTCTACCAACAAACCTGAGACCCTCCTTCCTATAACATGAGATGTGATATCCAAGCCCTTCCCATTCCAATCTTGAGGCCCTTCCTATAACATGAGATGTGATATCCAACTCCTTCCCAATCCAATCCTGAGACCCTTCCGATAGCATGAGATATGATATCTCAATGCTTCTTACCAAAACCACAGACCCATCCTATAACTTGAGATATGATATCCAAATCCTTCCCCTTCCAAACCTGAGACCCTTCCTTTATCATGAGATGTGATATCCAACTCCTTCCCATTCCAATCCTGAGACCCTTCCTATAGCATGAGATGTGATATCTCAATGCTTCTAATAACAAACCTGAGACCCTTCCTATAACATGAGATGTGATGTCCAAGTCCTTCCCATTCCAATCCTGAGACCCTTCCTATAACATGAGATGTGATATACAACTCCTTCCCAATCCAATCCTGAGACCCTTCCGATAGCATGAGGATATGATATCTCAATGCTTCTAATATCAAACCTGAGACCCTCCCTAAAGCATGAGATGTGATATCCAACTCCTTCCCATTCCAATCCTGAGACCCTTTTGATATCCAACTCCTTCCAATTCCAACCTGTGACCCTTCCTATAGCATGAGATGTGATATCCAACTCCTTCCCAATCCAATACTGAGACCCTTCCGATATCATGAGATATGATATCTCAATGGTTCTAATACCAAACCACAGACCCGTCCTATAAATTGAGGTGTGATATCCAAATCCTTAGCCTTCCAAACCTGAGACCCTTCCTTTAGCATGAGATGTGATATCCAACTCCTTCCCATTCCAATCTTGAGACCCGTCCTATACCATGAGATATGATATCTCAATGCTTCTAATACCAAACCTGAGACTGTCCTATAACATGAGATGTGATATCTCAATGCTTCTAATAACAAACCTGAGAGCTTTCCTATAACATGAGATGTGATATCCAACTCCTTCCCAATCCAATCCTGAGTCCCTTCCGATAGCATGCGATGTGATATCTCAATGCTTCTAATACCAAACCGCAGACCCGTCCTATAACTTGAGATGTGATATCCAACTCCTTCCCATTCCAATCCTGAGACCCGTCCTATAAAATGAGATGTTATATCTCAATGCTTCTAATACCAAACCTGAAACTGTCCTATAACATGAGATGTGATATCTCAATGCTTCTAATAACAAACCTGAGACCCTTCCTATAACATGAGATGTCATATCCAAGTCCTTCCCGTTCCAATCTTGAGACCCTTCGTATAACATGAGATGTGATATCCAACTCCTTCCCAATCCAATCCTGAGACCCTTCTGATAGCATGAGATATGACATCTCAATGCTTATAATACCAAACCTGAGACTGTCCTATAACATGAGATGTGATATCTCAATGCTTCTAATAACAAAACTGAGACCCTTCCTATAACATGAGATGTGATGTCCAAGTCCTTCCCATTCCAATCCTGAGACCCTTCCTATAACATGAGATGTGATATCCAACTCCTTCCCAATCCAATCCTGAGACCCTTCCGATAGCATGAGATGTGATATCTCAATGCTTCTAATAACCAAACCTGAGACCCTCCCTATAGCGTGAGATGTGATATCAAAGTCCTTCCCATTCCAATCCTGATACCCTTCCTATAACATGAGATGTGATATCCAACTCTTCCCATCCAATCCTGAGACCCTTCCTATAACATGAGATGTGATATCCATCTCCTTCCCAATCCAATCCTGAGACCCTTCCGATAGCATGAGATGTGATATCTCAATGCTTCTAATACCAAACCTGAGACCCTCTATAGCGTGAGGTGTGATATCAAAGTCCTTCCCATTCCAATCCTGATACCCTTCCTATAACATGATATCCAACTCCTTCCAATTCCAACCTGTGACCCTTCCTATAGCATGAGATGCGATATCCAACTCCTTCCCAATCCAATCCTGAGACCCTTCCGATAGCATGAGATGTGATATCTAAATTCTTCTAGCAAACCTGAGACCTTCCCATGGCATGAGATGTGATATCAAACTCCTTCCCATTCCAATCCTGAGACCCTTCCTATAGCATGAGATGTGATATCCAACTCCTTCCCATTCCAATCCTGAGACCCGTCCTATACTTTGAGATGTTATATCTCAATGCTTCTAATACCAAACCTGATACTGTCCTATAACATGAGATGTGATATCTCAATGCTTCTAATAACAAACCTGAGACCATTCCTATAACATGAGATGTGATATCCAAGTCCTTCCCATTCCAATCTTGAGACCCTTCGTATAACATGAGATGTGATATCCAACTCCTTCCCAATCCAATCCTGAGACCCTTCTGATAGCATGAGATATGATATCTCAATGCTTCTAATACCAAACCACAGACCCGTCCTATAACTTGAGATGTGATATCCAACTCCTTCCCAATCCAATCCTGAGACCCTTCCGATAGCATGAGATGTGATATCTCAATGCTTCTAATACCAAACCTGAGACCCTCCCTATAGCGTGAGATGTGATATCCAACTCTTCCCATCCAATCCTGAGACCCGTCCTATACCATGAGATGTTATATCTCACTGCTTCTAATACCAAACCTGAGACTGTCCTATAACATGAGATGTGATATCTCAATGCTTCTAATAACAAAACTGAGACCCTTCCTATAACATGAGATGTGATGTCCAAGTCCTTCCCATTCCAATCCTGAGACCCTTCCTATAACATGAGATGTGATATCCAACTCCTTCCCAATCCAATCCTGAGACCCTTCCGATAGCATGAGATGTGATATCTCAATGCTTCTAATAACCAAACCTGAGACCCTCCCTATAGCGTGAGATGTGATATCAAAGTCCTTCACATTCCAATCCTGATACCCTTCCTATAACATGAGATGTGATATCCAACTCTTCCCATCCAATCCTGAGACCCTTCCTATAACATGAGATGTGATATCCAACTCCTTCCCAATCCAATCCTGAGACCCTTCCGATAGCATGAGATGTGATATCTCAATGCTTCTAATACCAAACCTGAGACCCTCTATAGCGTGAGATGTGATATCAAAGTCCTTCCCATTCCAATCCTGATACCCTTCCTATAACATGATATCCAACTCCTTCCAATTCCAACCTGTGACCCTTCCTATAGCATGAGATGCGATATCCAACTCCTTCCCAATCCAATCCTGAGACCCTTCCGATAGCATGAGATGTGATATCTAAATGCTTCTAGCAAACCTGAGACCTTCCCATGGCATGAGATGTGATATCAAACTCCTTCCCATTCCAATCCTGAGACCCTTCCTATAGCATGAGGTGTGATATCCAACTCCTTCCCATTCCAATCCTGAGACCCGTCCTATACTATGAGATGTTATATCTCAATGCTTCTAATACCAAACCTGATACTGTCCTATAACATGCGATGTGATATCTCAATGCTTCTATTAACAAACCTGAGACCCTTCCTATAACATGAGATGTGATATCCAAGTCCTTCCCATTCCAATCTTGAGACCCTTCCTATAACATGAGATGTGATATCCAACTCCTTCCCAATCCAATCCTGAGACCCTTCCGATAGCATGAGATATGATATCTCAATGCTTCTAATACCAAACCACAGACTCGTCCTATAACTTGAGATGTGATATCCAAATCCTTCCCCTTCCAAACCTGAGACCCTTCCTTTATCATGAGATGTGATATACAACTCCTTCCCATTCCAATCCTGAGACCCTTCCTATAGCATTAGATGTGATATCTCAATGCTTCTACCAAACCTGAGACCCTTCCTATAGCATGAGATGTGCTATCCAACTCCTTCCCATCCAATCCTGAGACCCTTCCGATAGCATGAGATATGATATCTCAATGCTTCTAATATCAAACCTGAGACCCTCCCTATAGCATGAGAAGTGATATCCAACTCCTTCCCATTCCAATCCTGAGACCCTTCCGATAGCATGAGATGTGATATCTCAATGCTTCTAATACCAAACCTGAGACCCTCATTATAGCGTGAGATGTGATATCAAAGTCCTTCCCATTCCAATCCTGATACCCTTCCTATAACATGAGATGTGTTATCCAACTCTTCCCTTCCAATCCTGAGACCCTTCCTATAACATGAGATGTGATATCCAACTCCTTCCCAATCCAATCCTGAGACCCTTCCGATAGCATGAGATGTGATATCTCAATGGTTCTAATGCCAAACCTGAGACCCTCCCTATAGCGTGAGATGTGATATCAAAGTCCTTCCCATTCCAATCCTGAGACCCGTCCTATACCATGAGATGTGATATCTCAATGCTTCTAATACCAAACGTGAGACTGTCCTATAACATGAGATGTGATATCTCAATGCTTCCAATAACAAACCTGAGACCCTTCCTATAACATGAGATGTGATATCCAAATCCTTCCCATTCCAATCCTGAGACCCTTCCTATAGCATGAGATGTGATATCCAACTCCTTTCCATTCCAATCCTGAGACCCGTCCTACACCATGAGATATGATATCTCAATGCTTCTAATACCAAACCTGAGACTGTCCTATAAAAAGAGATGTGATATCTCAATGCTTCTACCAACAAACCTCAGACCCTCCTTCCTATAACATGAGATGTGATATCCAAGCCCTTCCCATTCCAATCTTGAGGCCCTTCCTATAACATGAGATGTGATATCCAACTCCTTCCCAATCCAATCCTGAGACCCTTCCGATAGCATGAGATATGATATCTCAATGCCTCTTACCAAAACCACAGACCCGTCCTATAACTTGAGATATGATATCCAAATCCTTCCCCTTCCAAACCTGAGACCCTTCCTTTATCATGAGATGTGATATCCAACTCCTTCCCATTCCAATCCTGAGACCCTTCCTATAGCATGAGATGTGATATCTCAATGCTTCTAATAACAAACCTGAGACCCTTCCTATAACATGAGATGTGATATCCAACTCTTCCCATCCAATCCTGAGACCCTTCCTATAACATGAGATGTGATATCCAACTCCTTCCCAATCCAATCCTGAGACCCTTCCGATAGCATGAGATGTGATATCTCAATGCTTCTAATACCAAACCTGAGACCCTCTATAGCGTGAGATGTGATATCAAAGTCCTTCCCATTCCAATCCTGATACCCTTCCTATAACATGAAATCCAACTCCTTCCAATTCCAACCTGTGACCCTTCCTATAGCATGAGATGTGATATCCAACTCCTTCCCAATCCAATCCTGAGACCCTTCCGATAGCATGAGATGTGATATCTAAATGCTTCTAGCAAACCTGAGACCTTCCCATGGCATGAGATGTGATATCAAACTCCTTCCCATTCCAATCCTGAGACCCTTCCTATAGCATGAGATGTGATATCCAACTCCTTCCCATTCCAATCCTGAGACCCGTCCTATACTATGAGATGTTATATCTCAATGCTTCTAATACCAAACCTGATACTGTCCTATAACATGAGATGTGATATCTCAATGCTTCTAATAACAAACCTGAGACCCTTCCTATAACATGAGATGTGATATCCAAGTCCTTCCCATTCCAATCTTGAGACCCTTCCTATAACATGAGATGTGATATCCAACTCCTTCCCAATCCAATCCTGAGACCCTTCCGATAGCATGAGATATGATATCTCAATGCTTCTAATACCAAACCACAGACTCGTCCTATAACTTGAGATGTGATATCCAAAATCTTCCCCTTCCAAACCTGAGACCCTTCCTTTATCATGAGATGTGATATCCAACTCCTTCCCATTCCAATCCTGAGACCCTTCCTATAGCATGAGATGTGATATCTCAATGCTTCTACCAAACCTGAGACCCTTCCTATAGCATGAGATGTGATATCCAACTCCTTCCCATCCAATCCTGAGACCCTTCCGATAGCATGAGATATGATATCTCAATGCTTCTAATATCAAACCTGAGACCCTCCCTATAGCATGAGAGGTGATATCCAACTCCTTCCCAATCCAATCCTGAGACCCTTCCGATAGCATGAGATGTGATATCTCAATGGTTCTAATGCCAAACCTGAGACCCTCCCTATAGCGTGAGATGTGATATCAAAGTCCTTCCCATTCCAATCCTGAGACCCGTCCTATACCATGAGATGTGATATCTCAATGCTTCTAATACCAAACGTGAGACTGTCCTATAACATGAGATGTGATATCTCAATGCTTCCAATAACAAACCTGAGACCCTTCCTATAACATGAGATGTGATATCCAAATCCTTCCCATTCCAATCCTGAGATCCTTCCTATAGCATGAGATGTGATATCCAACTCCTTTCCATTCCAATCCTGAGACCCGTCCTATACCATGAGATATGATATCTCAATGCTTCTAATACCAAACCTGAGACTGTCCTATAACAAGAGATGTGATATCTCAATGCTTCTACCAACAAACCTGAGACCCTCCTTCCTATAACATGAGATGTGATATCCAAATCCTTCCCCTTCCAAACCTGAGACCCTTCCTTTATCATGAGATGTGATATCCAACTCCTTCCCAATCCAATCCTGAGACCCTTCCGATAGCATGAGATGTGATATCTCAATGGTTCTAATGCCAAACCTGAGACCCTCCCTATACCGTGAGATGTGATATCAAAGTCCTTCCCATTCCAATCCTGAGACCCGTCCTATACCATGAGATGTGATATCTCAATGCTTCTAATACCAAACGTGAGACTGTCCTCTAACATGAGATGTGATATCTCAATGCTTCCAATAACAAACCTGAGACCCTTCCTATAACATGAGATGTGATATCCAAATCCTTCCCATTCCAATCCTAAGACCCTTCCTATAGCATGAGATGTGATATCCAACTCCTTTCCATTCCAATCCTGAGACCCGTCCTATACCAGCAGGTTTGGTATTAGAAGCATTGAGAAATGATATCTCAATGCTTCTAATACCAAACCTGAGATTGTCCTATAACAAGAGATGTGATATCTCAATGCTTCTACCAACAAACCTGAGACCCTCCTTCCTATAACATGAGATGTGATATCCAAGCCCTTCCCATTCCAATCTTGAGGCCCTTCCTATAACATGAGATGTGATATCCAACTCCTTCCTAATCCAATCCTGAGACCCTTCCGATAGCATGAGATATGATATCTCAATGCTTCTTACCAAAACCACAGACCCGTCCTATAACTTGAGATATGATATCCAAATCCTTCCCCTTCCAAACCTGAGACCCTTCCTTTATCATGAGATGTGATATCCAACTCCTTCCCATTCCAATCCTGAGACCCTTCCTATAGCATGAGATGTGATATCTCAATGCTTCTAATAACAAACCTGAGACCCTTCCTATAACATGAGATGTGATGTCCAAGTCCTTCCCATTCCAATCCTGAGACCCTTCCTATAACATGAGATGTGATATCCAACTCCTTCCCAATCCAATCCTGAGACCCTTCCGATAGCATGAGATGTGATATCTCAATGCTTCCAATAACAAACCTGAGACCCTTCCTATAACATGAGATGTGATATCCAAATCCTTCCCAATCCAATCCTGAGACCCTTCCGATAGCATGAGATGTGATATCTCAATGCTTCTAATACCAAACCTGAGACTGTCCTATAACATGAGATGTCATATCTCAATGCTTCTAATAACAAACCTGAGACCCTTCCTATAACATGAGATGTCATATCCAAGTCCTTCCCGTTCCAATCTTGAGACCCTTCGTATAACATGAGATGTGATATCCAACTCCTTCCCAATCCAATCCTGAGACCCTTCTGATAGCATGAGATATGATATCTCAATGCTTCTAATACCAAACCACAGACCCGTCCTATAACTTGAGATGTGATATCCAACTCCTTCCCAATCCAATCCTGAGACCCTTCCGATAGCATGAGATGTGATATCTCAATGCTTCTAATACCAAACCTGAGACCCTCCCTATAGCGTGAGATGTGATATCCAACTCTTCCCATCCAATCCTCAGACCCGTCCTATACCATCAGATGTTATATCTCACTGCTTCTAATACCAAACCTGAGACTGTCCTATAACATGAGATGTGATATCTCAATGCTTCTAATAACAAAACTGAGACCCTTCCTATAACATGAGATGTGATGTCCAAGTCCTTCCCATTCCAATCCTGAGACCCTTCCTATAACATGAGATGTGATATCCAACTCCTTCCCAATCCAATCCTGAGACCCTTCCGATAGCATGAGATGTGATATCTCAATGCTTCTAATAACCAAACCTGAGACCCTCCCTATAGCGTGAGATGTGATATCAAAGTCCTTCACATTCCAATCCTGATACCCTTCCTATAACATGAGATGTGATATCCAACTCTTCCCATCCAATCCTGAGACCCTTCCTATAACATGAGATGTGATATCCAACTCCTTCCCAATCCAATCCTGAGACCCTTCCGATAGCATGAGATGTGATATCTCAATGCTTCTAATACCAAACCTGAGACCCTCTATAGCGTGAGATGTGATATCAAAGTCCTTCCCATTCCAATCCTGATACCCTTCCTATAACATGATATCCAACTCCTTCCAATTCCAACCTGTGACCCTTCCTATAGCATGAGATGCGATATCCAACTCCTTCCCAATCCAATCCTGAGACCCTTCCGATAGCATGAGATGTGATATCTAAATGCTTCTAGCAAACCTGAGACCTTCCCATGGCATGAGATGTGATATCAAACTCCTTCCCATTCCAATCCTGAGACCCTTCCTATAGCATGAGATGTGATATCCAACTCCTTCCCATTCCAATCCTGAGACCTGTCCTATACTATGAGATGTTATATCTCAATGCTTCTAATACCAAACCTGATACTGTCCTATAACATGAGATGTGATATCTCAATGCTTCTAATAACAAACCTGAGACCCTTCCTATAACATGAGATGTGATATCCAAGTCCTTCCCATTCCAATCTTGAGACCCTTCCTATAACATGAGATGTGATATCCAACTCCTTCCCAATCCAATCCTGAGACCCTTCCGATAGCATGAGATATGATATCTCAATGCTTCTAATACCAAACCACAGACTCGTCCTATAACTTGAGATGTGATATCCAAAATCTTCCCCTTCCAAACCTGAGACCCTTCCTTTATCATGAGATGTGATATCCAACTCCTTCCCATCCAATCCTGAGACCCTTCCGATAGCATGAGATATGATATCTCAATGCTTCTAATATCAAACCTGAGACCCTCCCTATAGCATGAGAGGTGATATCCAACTCCTTCCCATTCCAATCCTGAGACCCTTCCGATAGCATGAGATGTGATATCTCAATGCTTCTAATACCAAACCTGAGACCCTCATTATAGCGTGAGATGTGATATCAAAGTCGTTCCCATTCCAATCCTGATGATACCCTTCCTATAACATGAGATGTGTTATCCAACTCTTCCCTTCCAATCCTGAGACCCTTCCTATAACATGAGATGTGATATCCAACTCCTTCCCAATCCAATCCTGAGACCCTTCCGATAGCATGAGATGTGATATCTCAATGGTTCTAATGCCAAACCTGAGACCTTCCCTATAGCGTGAGATGTGATATCAAAGTCCTTCCCATTCCAATCCTGAGACCCGTCCTATACCATGAGATGTGATATCTCAATGCTTCTAATACCAAACGTGAGACTGTCCTATAACATGAGATGTGATATCTCAATGCTTCCAATAACAAACCTGAGACACTTCCTATAACATGAGATGTGATATCCAAATCCTTCCCATTCCAATCCTGAGACCCTTCCTATAGCATGAGATGTGATATCCAACTCCTTTCCATTCCAATCCTGAGACCCGTCTTATACCATGAGATATGATATCTCAATGCTTCTAATACCAAACCTGAGACTGTCCTATAACAAGAGATGTGATATCTCAATGCTTCTACCAACAAACCTGAGACCCTCCTTCCTATAACATGAGATGTGATATCCAAGCCCTTCCCATTCCAATCTTGAGGCCCTTCCTATAACATGAGATGTGATATCCAACTCCTTCCCAATCCAATCCTGAGACCCTTCCGATAGCATGAGATATGATATCTCAATGCCTCTTACCAAAACCACAGACCCGTCCTATAACTTGAGATATGATATCCAAATCCTTCCCCTTCCAAACCTGAGACCCTTCCTTTATCATGAGATGTGATATCCAACTCCTTCCCATTCCAATCCTGAGACCCTTCCTATAGCATGAGATGTGATATCTCAATGCTTCTAATAACAAACCTGAGACCCTTCCTATAACATGAGATGTGATATCCAACTCTTCCCATCCAATCCTGAGACCCTTCCTATAACATGAGATGTGATATCCAACTCCTTCCCAATCCAATCCTGAGACCCTTCCGATAGCATGAGATGTGATATCTCAATGCTTCTAATACCAAACCTGAGACCCTCTATAGCGTGAGATGTGATATCAAAGTCCTTCCCATTCCAATCCTGATACCCTTCCTATAACATGAAATCCAATTCCTTCCAATTCCAACCTGTGACCCTTCCTATAGCATGAGATGCGATATCCAATTCCTTCCCAATCCAATCCTGAGACCCTTCCGATAGCATGAGATGTGATATCTAAATGCTTCTAGCAAACCTGAGACCTTCCCATGGCATGAGATGTGATATCAAACTCCTTCCCATTCCAATCCTGAGACCCTTCCTATAGCATGAGATGTGATATCCAACTCCTTCCCATTCCAATCCTGAGACCCATCCTATACTATGAGATGTTATATCTCAATGCTTCTAATACCAAACCTGATACTGTCCTATAACATGAGATGTGATATCTCAATGCTTCTAATAACAAACCTGAGACCCTTCCTATAACATGAGATGTGATATCCAAGTCCTTCCCATTCCAATCTTGAGACCCTTCCAATAACATGAGATGTGATATCCAACTCCTTCCCAATCCAATCCTGAGACCCTTCCGATAGCATGAGATATGATATCTCAATGCTTCTAATACCAAACCACAGACTCGTCCTATAACTTGAGATGTGATATCCAAAATCTTCCCCTTCCAAACCTGAGACCCTTCCTTTATCATGAGATGTGATATCCAACTCCTTCCCATTCCAATCCTGAGACCCTTCCTATAGCATGAGATGTGATATCTCAATGCTTCTACCAAACCTGAGACCCTTCCTATAGCATGAGATATGATATCCAACTCCTTCCCATCCAATCCTGAGACCCTTCCGATAGCATGAGATATGATATCTCAATGCTTCTAATATCAAACCTGAGACCCTCCCTATAGCATGAGAGGTGATATCCAACTCCTTCCCATTCCAATCCTGAGACCCTTCCGATAGCATGAGATGTGATATCTCAATGCTTCTAATACCAAACCTGAGACCCTCATTATAGCGTGAGATGTGATATCAAAGTCCTTCCCATTCCAATCCTGATACCCTTCCTATAACATGAGATGTGATATCCAACTCCTTCCCAATCCAATCCTGAGACCCTTCCGATAGCATGAGATGTGATATCTCAATGGTTCTAATGCCAAACCTGAGACCCTCCCTATAGCGTGAGATGTGATATCAAAGTCCTTCCCATTCCAATCCTGAGACCCGTCCTATACCATGAGATGTGATATCTCAATGGTTCTAATACCAAACGTGAGACTGTCCTATAACATGAGATGTGATATCTCAATGCTTCCAATAACAAACCTGAGACCCTTCCTATAACATGAGATGTGATATCCAAATCCTTCCCATTCCAATCCTGAGATCCTTCCTATAGCATGAGATGTGATATCCAATTCCTTTCCATTCCAATCCTGAGACCCGTCCTATACCATGAGATATGATATCTCAATGCTTCTAATACCAAACCTGAGACTGTCCTATAACAAGAGATGTGATATCTCAATGCTTCTACCAACAAACCTGAGACCCTCCTTCCTATAACATGAGATGTGATATCCAAGCCCTTCCCATTCCAATCTTGAGGCCCTTCCTATAACATGAGATGTGATATCCAACTCCTTCCCAATCCAATCCTGAGACCCTTCCGATAGCATGAGATATGATATCTCAATGCTTCTTACCAAAACCACAGACCCGTCCTATAACTTGAGATATGATATCCAAATCCTTCCCCTTCCAAACCTGAGACCCTTCCTTTATCATGAGATGTGATATCCAACTCCTTCCCATTCCAATCCTGAGACCCTTCCTATAGCATGAGATGTGATATCTCAATGCTTCTAATAACAAACCTGAGACCCTTCCTATAACATGAGATGTGATATCCAAGTCCTTCCCATTCCAATCTTGAGACCCTTCCTATAACATGAGATGTGATATCCAACTCCTTCCCAATCCAATCCTGAGACACTTCCGATAGCATGAGATATGATATCTCAATGCTTCTAATACCAAACCACAGACTCGTCCTATAACTTGAGATGTGATATCCAAATCCTTCCCCTTCCAAACCTGAGACCCTTCCTTTATCATGAGATGTGATATCCAACTCCTTCCCATTCCAATCCTGAGACCCTTCCGATAGCATGAAATGTGATATCTTAATGCTTCTACCATACCTGAGACCTTCCTATGGCATGGGATGTGATATCAAACTCCTTCCCATTCCAATCCTGAGACCCTTCCTATAGCATGAGATGTGATATCCAACTCCTTCCCATTCCAATCCTGAGACCCGTCCTATACTATGAGATGTTATATCTCAATGCTTCTAATACCAAACCTGATACTGTCCTATAACATGAGATGTGATATCTCAATGCTTCTAATAACAAACCTGAGACCCTTCCTATAACATGAGATGTGATATCCAAGTCCTTCCCAATCCAATCCTGAGACCGTTCCGATAGCATGAGATGTGATATCTCAATGGTTCTAATGCCAAACCTGAGACCCTTCCGATAGCATGAGATGTGATATCTCAATGGTTCTAATTCCAAACCTGAGACCCTCCCTATACCATGAGATGTGATATCTCAATGCTTCTAATACCAAACGTGAGACTGTCCTATAACATGAGATGTGATATCTCAATGCTTCCAATAACAAACCTGAGACCCTTCCTATAACATGAGATGTGATATCCAAATCCTTCCCATTCCAATCCTGAGACCGTTCCTATAGCATGAGATCTGATATCCAACTCCTTTCCATAACAATCCTGAGACCCGTCCTATACCATGAGATATGATATCTCAATGCTTCTAATACCAAACCTGAGACTGTCCTATAACAAGAGATGTGATATCTCAATGCTTCTACCAACAAACCTGAGACCCTCCTTCCTATAACATGAGATGTGATATCCAAGCCCTTCCCATTCCAATCTTGAGGCCCTTCCTATAACATGAGATGTGATATCCAACTCCTTCCCAATCCAATCCTGAGACCCTTCCGATAGCATGAGATATGATATCTCAATGCTTCTTACCAAAACCACAGACCCGTCCTATAACTTGAGATATGATATCCAAATCCTTCCCCTTCCAAACCTGAGACCCTTCCTTTATCATGAGATGTGATATCCAACTCCTTCCCATTCCAATCCTGAGACCCTTCCTATAGCGTGAGATGTGAAATCTCAATGCTTCTAATAACAAACCTGAGACCCTTCCTATAACATGAGATGTGATGTCCAAGTCCTTCCCATTCCAATCCTGAGACCCTTCCTATAACATGAGAGGTGATATCCAACTCCTTCCCAATCCAATCCTGAGACCCTTCCGATAGCATGAGGATATGATATCTCAATGCTTCTAATATCAAACCTGAGACCCTCCCTAAAGCATGAGATGTGATATCCAACTCCTTCCCATTCCAATCCTGAGACCCTTCCGACAGCATGAGATGTGATATCCAACTCCTTCCAATTCCAACCTGTGACCCTTCCTATAGCATGAGATGTGATATCCAACTCCTTCCCAATCCAATACTGAGACCCTTCCGATAGCATGAGATATGATATCTCAATGGTTCTAATACCAAACCACAGACCCGTCCTATAAATTGAGGTGTGATATCCAAATCCTTAGCCTTCCAAACCTGAGACCCTTCCTTTAGCATGAGATGTGATATCCAACTCCTTCCCATTCCAATCCTGAGACCCGTCCTATACCATGAGATATGATATCTCAATGCTTCTAATACCAAACCTGAGACTGTCCTATAACATGAGATGTGATATCTCAATGCTTCTAATAACAAACCTGAGAGCTTTCCTATAACATGAGATGTGATATCCAACTCCTTCCCAATCCAATCCTGAGACCCTTCCGATAGCATGAGATGTGATATCTCAATGCTTCTAATACCAAACCGCAGACCCGTCCTATAACTTGAGATGTGATATCCAACTCCTTCCCATTCCAATCCTGAGACCCGTCCTATAAAATGAGATGTTATATCTCAATGCTTTTAATACCAAACCTGAGACTGTCCTATAACATGAGATGTGATATCTCAATGCTTCTAATAACAAACCTGAGACCCTTCCTATAACATGAGATGTCATATCCAAGTCCTTCCCGTTCCAATCTTGAGACCCTTCGTATAACATGAGATGTGATATCCAACTCCTTCCCAATCCAATCCTGAGACCCTTCTGATAGCATGAGATATGATATCTCAATGCTTCTAATACCAAACCACAGACCCGTCCTATAACTTGAGATGTGATATCCAACTCCTTCCCAATTCAATCCTGAGACCCTTCCGATAGCATGAGATGTGATATCTCAATGCTTCTAATACCAAACCTGAGACCCTCCCTATAGCGTGAGATGTGATATCCAACTCTTCCCATCCAATCCTGAGACCCGTCCTATACCATGAGATGTTATATCTCAATGCTTCTAATACCAAACCTGAGACTGTCCTATAACATGAGATGTGATATCTCAATGCTTCTAATAACAAAACTGAGACCCTTCCTATAACATGAGATGTGATGTCCAAGTCCTTCCCATTCCAATACTGAGACCCTTCCTATAACATGAGATGTGATATCCAACTCCTTCCCAATCCAATCCTGAGACCCTTCCTATAGCATGAGATGTGATATCTCAATGCTTCTAATAACCAAACCTGAGACCCTCCCTATAGCGTGAGATGTGATATCAAAGTCCTTCCCATTCCAATCCTGATACCCTTCCTATAACATGAGATGTGATATCCAACTCTTCCCATCCAATCCTGAGACCCTTCCTATAACATGAGATGTGATATCCAACTCCTTCCCAATCCAATCCTGAGACCCTTCCGATAGCATGAGATGTGATATCTCAATGCTTCTAATACCAAACCTGAGACCCTCTCTATAGCGTGAGATGTGATATCAAAGTCCTTCCCATTCCAATCCTGATACCCTTCCTATAAAATGATATCCAACTCCTTCCAATTCCAACCTGTGACCCTTCCTATAGCATGAGATGCGATATCCAACTCCTTCCCAATCCAATCCTGAGACCTTTCCGATAGCATGAGATGTGATATCTAAATGCTTCTAGCAAACCGAGACCTTCCCATGGCATGAGATGTGATATCAAACTCCTTCCCATTCCAATCCTGAGACCCTTCCTATAGCACGAGATGTGATATCCAACTCCTTCCCATTCCAATCCTGAGACCAGTCCTATACTATGAGATGTTATATCTCAATGCTTCTAATACCAAACCTGATACTGTCCTATAACATGAGATGCGATATCCAAGTCCTTCCCATTCCAATCTTGAGACCCTTCCTATAACATGAGATGTGATATCCAACTCCTTCCCAATCCAATCCTGAGACCCTTCCGATAGCATGAGATATGATATCTCAATGCTTCTAATACCAAACCACAGACTCGTCCTATAACTTGAGATGTGATATCCAAATCCTTCCCCTTCCAAACCTGAGACCCTTCCTTTATCATGACATGTGATATCCAACTCCTTCCCATTCCAATCCTGAGACCCTTCCTATAGCATGAGATGTGATATCTCAATGCTTCTACCAAACCTGAGACCCTTCCTATAAAATGAGATGTGATATCCAACTCCTTCCCATCCAATCCTGAGACCCTTCCGATAGCATGAGATATGATATCTCAATGCTTCTAATATCAAACCTGAGACCCTCCCTATAGCATGAGAGGTGATATCCAACTCCTTCCCATTCCAA
Organism: Ambystoma mexicanum; assembly: GCF_040938575.1. NCBI lineage: Eukaryota > Metazoa > Chordata > Amphibia > Caudata > Ambystomatidae > Ambystoma > Ambystoma mexicanum. The sequence goes on from NC_090936.1 coordinate 349,831,067, forward strand.
TCCTGAGACCCTTCCGATAGCATGAGATGTGATATCTTAATGCTTCTACCATACCTGAGACCTTCCTATGGCATGGGATGTGATATCAAACTCCTTCCCATTCCAATCCTGAGACCCTTCCTATAGCATGAGATGTGATATCCAACTCCTTCCCATTCCAATCCTGAGACCCGTCCTATACTATGAGATGTTATATCTCAATGCTTCTAATACCAAACCTGATACTGTCCTATAACATGAGATGTGATATCTCAATGCTTCTAATAACAAACCTGAGACCCTTCCTATAACATGAGATGTGATATCCAAGTCCTTCCCATTCCAATCTTGAGACCCTTCCTATAACATGAGATGTGATATCCAACTCCTTCCCAATCCAATCCTGAGACCCTTCCGATAGCATGAGATGTGATATCTCAATGGTTCTAATACCAAACCTGAGACCCTCCCTATACCGTGAGATGTGATATCAAAGTCCTTCCCATTCCAATCCTGAGACCCATCCTATAGCATGAGATGTGATATCTCAATGCTTCTAATACCAAACGTGAGACTGTCCTATAACATGAGATGTGATATCTCAATGGTTCCAATAACAAACCTGAGACCCTTCCTATAACATGAGATGTGATATCCAAATCCTTCCCATTCCAATCCTGAGACCCTTCCTATAGCATGAGATGTGATATCCAACTCCTTCCCAATCCAATCCTGAGACCCTTCCGATAGCATGAGATATGATATCTCAATGCTTCTTACCAAAACCACAGACCCGTCCTATAATTTGAGATATGATATCCAAATCCTTCCCCTTCCAAACCTGAGACCCTTCCTTTATCATGAGATGTGATATCCAACTCCTTCCCATTCCAATCCTGAGACCCTTCCTATGACATGAGATGTGATATCCAAGTCCTTCCCATTCCAATCTTGAGACCCTTCCTATAACATGAGTTGTGATATCCAACTCCTTCCCAATCCAATCCTGAGACCCTTCCGATAGCATGAGATGTGATATCTCAATGGTTCTAATGCCAAACCTGAGACCCTCCCTATAGCGTGAGATGTGATATCAAAGTCCTTCCCATTCCAATCCTGAGACCCGTCCTATACCATGAGATATGATATCTCAATGCTTCTAATACCAAACCTGAGACTGTCCTATAACAAGAGATGTGATATCTCAATGCTTCTACCAACAAACCTGAGACCCTCCTTCCTATAACATGAGATGTGATATCCAAGCCCTTCCCATTCCAATCTTGAGGCCCTTCCTATAACATGAGATGTGATATCCAACTCCTTCCCAATCCAATCCTGAGACCCTTCCGATAGCATGAGATATGAGATCTCAATGCTTCTTACCAAAAGCACAGACCCGTCCTATAACTTGAGATATGATATCCAAATCCTTCCCCTTCCAAACCTGAGACCCTTCCTTTATCATGAGATGTGATATCCAACTCCTTCCCATTCCAATCCTGAGACCCTTCCTATAGCATGAGATGTGATATCTCAATGCTTCTAATAACAAACCTGAGACCCTTCCTATAACATGAGATGTGATGTCCAAGTCCTTCCCATTCCAATCCTGAGACCCTTCCTATAACATGAGATGTGATATCCAACTCCTTCCCAATCCAATCCTGAGACCCTTCCGATAGCATGAGGATATGATATCTCAATGCTTCTAATATCAAACCTGAGACCCTCCCTAAAGCATGAGATGTGATATCCAACTCCTTCCCATTCCAATCCTGAGACCCTTCCGACAGCATGAGATGTGATATCCAACTCCTTCCAATTCCATCCTGTGACCCTTCCTATAGCATGAGATGTGATATCCAACTCCTTCCCAATCCAATACTGAGACCCTTCCGATAGCATGAGATATGATATCTCAATGGTTCTAATACCAAACCAAAGACCCGTCCTATAAATTGAGGTGTGATATCCAAATCCTTAGCCTTCCAAACCTGAGACCCTTCCTTTAGCATGAGATGTGATATCCAACTCCTTCCCATTCCAATCCTGAGACCCGTCCTATACCATGAGATATGATATCTCAATGCTTCTAATACCAAACCTGAGACTGTCCTATAACATGAGATGTGATATCTCAATGCTTCTAATAACAAACCTGAGAGCTTTCCTATAACATGAGATGTGATATCCAACTCCTTCCCAATCCAATCCTGAGACCCTTCCGATAGCATGAGATGTGATATCTCAATGCTTCTAATACCAAACCGCAGACCCGTCCTATAACTTGAGATGTGATATCCAACTCCTTCCCATTCCAATCCTGAGACCCGTCCTATAAAATGAGATGTTATGTCTCAATGCTTCTAATACCAAACCTGAGACTGTCCTATAACATGAGATGTGATATCTCAATGCTTCTAATAACAAACCTGAGACCCTTCCTATAACATGAGATGTGATATCCAAGTCCTTCCCGTTCCAATCTTGAGACCCTTCGTATAACATGAGATGTGATATCCAACTCCTTCCCAATCCAATCCTGAGACCCTTCTGATAGCATGAGATATGATATCTCAATGCTTCTAATACCAAACCACAGACCCGTCCTATAACTTGAGATGTGATATCCACTCCTTCCCAATCCAATCCTGAGACCCTTCCGATAGCATGAGATGTGATATCTCAATGCTTCTAATACCAAACCTGAGACCCTCCCTATAGCGTGAGATGTGATATCCAACTCTTCCCATCCAATCCTGAGACCCGTCCTATACCATGAGATGTTATATCTCAATGCTTCTAATACCAAACCTGAGACTGTCCTATAACATGAGATGTGATATCTCAATGCTTCTAATAACAAAACTGAGACCCTTCCTATAACATGAGATGTGATGTCCAAGTCCTTCCCATTCCAATCCTGAGACCCTTCCTATAACATGAGATGTGATATCCAACTCCTTCCCAATCCAATCCTGAGACCCTTCCGATAGCATGAGATGTGATATCTCAATGCTTCTAATAACCAAACCTGAGACCCTCCCTATAGCGTGAGATGTGATATCAAAGTCCTTCCCATTCCAATCCTGATACCCTTCCTATAACATGAGATGTGATATCCAACTCTTCCCATCCAATCCTGAGACCCTTCCTATAACATGAGATGTGATATCCAACTCCTTCCCAATCCAATCCTGAGACCCTTCCGATAGCATGAGATGTGATATCTCAATGCTTCTAATACCAAACCTGAGACCCTCTCTATAGCGTGAGATGTGATATCAAAGTCCTTCCCATTCCAATCCTGATACCCTTCCTATAACCTGATATCCAACTCCTTCCAATTCCAACCTGTGACCCTTCCTATAGCATGAGATGCGATATCCAACTCCTTCCCAATCCAATCCTGAGACCCTTCCGATAGCATGAGATGTGATATCTAAATGCTTCTAGCAAACCTGAGACCTTCCCATGGCATGAGATGTGATATCAAACTCCTTCCCATTCCAATCCTGAGACCCTTCCTATAGCATGAGATGTGATATCCAACTCCTTCCCATTCCAATCCTGAGACCCGTCCTATACTATGAGATGTTATATCTCAATGCTTCTAATACCAAACCTGATACTGTCCTATAACATGAGATGTGATATCTCAATGCTTCTAATAACAAACCTGAGACCCTTCCTATAACATGAGATGTGATATCCAAGTCCTTCCCATTCCAATCTTGAGACCCTTCCTATAACATGAGATGTGATATCCAACTCCTTCCCAATCCAATCCTGAGACCCTTCCGATAGCATGAGATATGATATCTCAATGCTTCTAATACCAAACCACAGACTCGTCCTATAACTTGAGATTTGATATCCAAATCCTTCCCCTTCCCAACCTGAGACCCTTCCTTTATCATGAGATGTGATATCCAACTCCTTCCCATTCCAATCCTGAGACCCTTCCTATAGCATGAGATGTGATATCTCAATGCTTCTACCAAACCTGAGACCCTTCCTATAAAATGAGATGTGATATCCAACTCCTTCCCATCCAATCCTGAGACCCTTCCGATAGCATGAGATATGATATCTCAATGCTTCTAATATCAAACCTGAGACCCTCCCTATAGCATGAGAGGTGATATCCAACTCCTTCCCATTCCAATCCTGAGACCCTTCCTATACTATGAGATGTTATATCTCAATGCTTCTAATACCAAACCTGATACTGTCCTATAACATGAGATGTGATATCTCAATGCTTCTAATAACAAACCTGAGACCCTTCCTATAACATGAGATGTGATATCCAAGTCCTTCCCATTCCAATCTTGAGACCCTTCCTATAACATGAGATGTGATATCCAACTCCTTCCCAATCCAATCCTGAGACCCTTCCGATAGCATGAGATGTGATATCTCAATGGTTCTAATGCCAAACCTGAGACCCTCCCTATAGCGTGAGATGTGATATCAATGTCCTTCCCATTCCAATCCTGAGACCCGTCCTATACCATGAGATGTGATATCTCAATGCTTCTAATACCAAACGTGAGACTGTCCTATAACATGAGATGTGATATCTCAATGCTTCCCATAACAAACCTGAGACCCTTCCTATAACATGAGATGTGATATCCAAATCCTTCCCATTCCAATCCTGAGACCCTTCCTATAGCATGAAATGTGATATCCAACTCCTTCCCAATCCAATCCTGAGACCCTTCCGATAGCATGAGATATGATATCTCAATGCTTCTTACCGAAACCACAGACCCGTCCTATAACTTGAGATATGATATCCAAATCCTTCCCCTTCCAAACCTGAGAACCTTCCTTTATCATGAGATGTGATATCCAACTCCTTCCCATTCCAATCCTGAGACCCTTCCTATAACATGAGATGTGATATCCAAGTCCTTCCCATTCCAATCTTGAGACCCTTCCTATAACATGAGATGTGATATCCAACTCCTTCCCAATCCTGAGACCCTTCCGATAGCATGAGATGTGATATCTCAATGGTTCTAATGCCAAACCTGAGACCCTCCCTATAGCGTGAGATGTGATATCAAAGTCCTTCCCATTCCAATCCTGAGACCCGTCCTATACCATGAGATATGATATCTCAATGCTTCTAATACCAAACCTGAGACTGTCGTATAACAAGAGATGTGATATCTCAATGCTTCTACCAACAAACCTGAGACCCTCTTCCTATAACATGAGATGTGATATCCAAGCCCTTCCCATTCCAATCTTGAGGCCCTTCCTATAACATGAGATGTGATATCCAACTCCTTCCCAATCCAATCCTGAGACCCTTCCGATAGCATGAGATATGATATCTCAATGCTTCTTACCAAAACCACAGACCCGTCCTATAACTTGAGATATGATATCCAACTCCTTCCCAATCCAATCCTGAGACCCTTCCGATAGCATGAGATGTGATATCTCAATGCTTCTAATACCAAACCTGAGACCCTCCCTATAGCGTGAGATGTGATATCCAACTCTTCCCATCCAATCCTGAGACCCGTCCTATACCATGAGATGTTATATCTCAATGCTTCTAATACCAAACCTGAGACTGTCCTATAACATGAGATGTGATATCTCAATGCTTCTAATAACAAAACTGAGACCCTTCCTATAACATGAGATGTGATGTCCAAGTCCTTCCCATTCCAATCCTGAGACCCTTCCTATAACATGAGATGTGATATCCAACTCCTTCCCAATCCAATCCTGAGACCCTTCCGATAGCATGAGATGTGATATCTCACTGCTTCTAATAACCAAACCTGAGACCCTCCCTATAGCGTGAGATGTGATATCAAAGTCCTTCCCATTCCAATCCTGATACCCTTCCTATAACATGATATCCAACTCCTTCCAATTCCAACCTGTGACCCTTCCTATAGCATGAGATGCGATATCCAACTCCTTCCCAATCCAATCCTGAGACCCTTCCGATAGCATGAGATGTGATATCTAAATGCTTCTAGCAAACCTGAGACCTTCCCATGGCATGAGATGTGATATCAAACTCCTTCCCATTCCAATCCTGAGACCCTTCCTATAGCACGAGATGTGATATCCAACTCCTTCCCATTCCAATCCTGAGACCCGTCCTATACTATGAGATGTTATATCTCAATGCTTCTAATACCAAACCTGATACTGTCCTATAACATGAGATGTGATATCTCAATGCTTCTAATAACAAACCTGAGACCCTTCCTATAACATGAGATGTGATATCCAAGTCCTTCCCATTCCAATCTTGAGACCCTTCCTCTAACATGAGATGTGATATCCAACTCCTTCCCAATCCATTCCTGAGACCCTTCCGATAGCATGAGATATGATATCTCAATGCTTCTAATACCAAACCACAGACTCGTCCTATAACTTGAGATGTGATATCCAAATCCTTCCCCTTCCAAACCTGAGACCCTTCCTTTATCATGAGATGTGATATCCAACTCCTTCCCATTCCAATCCTGAGACCCTTCCTATAGCATGAGATGTGATATCTCAATGCTTCTACCAAACCTGAGACCCTTCCTATAAAATGAGATGTGATATCCAACTCCTTCCCATCCAATCCTGAGACCCTTCCGATAGCATGAGATGTGATATCTCAATGCTTCTAATACCAAACCTGAGACCCTCCCTATAGCGTGAGATGTGATATCCAACTCTTCCCATCCAATCCTGAGACCCGTCCTATACCATGAGATGTTATATCTCAATGCTTCTAATACCAAACCTGAGACTGTCCTATAACATGAGATGTGATATCTCAATGCTTCTAATAACAAAACTGAGACCCTTCCTATAACATGAGATGTGATATCCAAGTCCTTCCCATTCCAATCCTGAGACCCTTCCTATAACATGAGATGTGATATCCAACTCCTTCCCAATCCAATCCTGAGACCCTTCCGATAGCATGAGATGTGATATCTCAATGCTTCTAATAACCAAACCTGAGACCCTCCCTATAGCGTGAGATGTGATATCAAAGTCCTTCCCATTCCAATCCTGATACCCTTCCTATAACATGAGATGTGATATCCAACTCTTCCCATCCAATCCTGAGACCCTTCCTATAACATGAGATGTGATATCCAACTCCTTCCCAATCCAATCCTGAGACCCTTCCGATAGCATGAGATGTGATATCTCAATGCTTCTAATACCAAACCTGAGACCCTCTCTATAGCGTGAGATGTGATATCAAAGTCCTTCCCATTCCAATCCTGATACCCTTCCTATAACCTGATATCCAACTCCTTCCAATTCCAACCTGTGACCCTTCCTATAGCATGAGATGCGATATCCAACTCCTTCCCAATCCAATCCTGAGACCCTTCTGATAGCATGAGATGTGATATCTAAATGCTTCTAGCAAACCTGAGACCTTCCCATGGCATGAGATGTGATATCAAACTCCTTCCCATTCCAATCCTGAGACCCTTCCTATAGCATGAGATGTGATATCCAACTCCTTCCCATTCCAATCCTGAGACCCGTCCTATACTATGAGATGTTATATCTCAATGCTTCTAATACCAAACCTGATACTGTCCTATAACATGAGATGTGATATCTCAATGCTTCTAATAACAAACCTGAGACCCTTCCTATAACATGAGATGTGATATCCAAGTCCTTCCCATTCCAATCTTGAGACCCTTCCTATAACATGAGATGTGATATCCAACTCCTTCCCAATCCAATCCTGAGACCCTTCCGATAGCATGAGATATGATATCTCAATGCTTCTAATACCAAACCACAGACTCGTCCTATAACTTGAGATTTGATATCCAAATCCTTCCCCTTCCCAACCTGAGACCCTTCCTTTATCATGAGATGTGATATCCAACTCCTTCCCATTCCAATCCTGAGACCCTTCCTATAGCATGAGATGTGATATCTCAATGCTTCTACCAAACCTGAGACCCTTCCTATAAAATGAGATGTGATATCCAACTCCTTCCCATCCAATCCTGAGACCCTTCCGATAGCATGAGATATGATATCTCAATGCTTCTAATATCAAACCTGAGACCCTCCCTATAGCATGAGAGGTGATATCCAACTCCTTCCCATTCCAATCCTGAGACCCTTCCTATACTATGAGATGTTATATCTCAATGCTTCTAATACCAAACCTGATACTGTCCTATAACATGAGATGTGATATCTCAATGCTTCTAATAACAAACCTGAGACCCTTCCTATAACATGAGATGTGATATCCAAGTCCTTCCCATTCCAATCTTGAGACCCTTCCTATAACATGAGATGTGATATCCAACTCCTTCCCAATCCAATCCTGAGACCCTTCCGATAGCATGAGATGTGATATCTCAATGGTTCTAATGCCAAACCTGAGACCCTCCCTATAGCGTGAGATGTGATATCAATGTCCTTCCCATTCCAATCCTGAGACCCGTCCTATACCATGAGATGTGATATCTCAATGCTTCTAATACCAAACGTGAGACTGTCCTATAACATGAGATGTGATATCTCAATGCTTCCAATAACAAACCTGAGACCCTTCCTATAACATGAGATGTGATATCCAAATCCTTCCCATTCCAATCCTGAGACCCTTCCTATAGCATGAGATGTGATATCCAACTCCTTCCCAATCCAATCCTGAGACCCTTCCGATAGCATGAGATATGATATCTCAATGCTTCTTACCGAAACCACAGACCCGTCCTATAACTTGAGATATGATATCCAAATCCTTCCCCTTCCAAACCTGAGAACCTTCCTTTATCATGAGATGTGATATCCAACTCCTTCCCATTCCAATCCTGAGACCCTTCCTATAACATGAGATGTGATATCCAAGTCCTTCCCATTCCAATCTTGAGACCCTTCCTATAACATGAGATGTGATATCCAACTCCTTCCCAATCCTGAGACCCTTCCGATAGCATGAGATGTGATATCTCAATGGTTCTAATGCCAAACCTGAGACCCTCCCTATAGCGTGAGATGTGATATCAAAGTCCTTCCCATTCCAATCCTGAGACCCGTCCTATACCATGAGATATGATATCTCAATGCTTCTAATACCAAACCTGAGACTGTCGTATAACAAGAGATGTGATATCTCAATGCTTCTACCAACAAACCTGAGACCCTCTTCCTATAACATGAGATGTGATATCCAAGCCCTTCCCATTCCAATCTTGAGGCCCTTCCTATAACATGAGATGTGATATCCAACTCCTTCCCAATCCAATCCTGAGACCCTTCCGATAGCATGAGATATGATATCTCAATGCTTCTTACCAAAACCACAGACCCGTCCTATAACTTGAGATATGATATCCAACTACTTCCCAATCCAATCCTGAGACCCTTCCGATAGCATGAGATGTGATATCTCAATGCTTCTAATACCAAACCTGAGACCCTCCCTATAGCGTGAGATGTGATATCCAACTCTTCCCATCCAATCCTGAGACCCGTCCTATACCATGAGATGTTATATCTCAATGCTTCTAATACCAAACCTGAGACTGTCCTATAACATGAGATGTGATATCTCAATGCTTCTAATAACAAAACTGAGACCCTTCCTATAACATGAGATGTGATGTCCAAGTCCTTCCCATTCCAATCCTGAGACCCTTCCTATAACATGAGATGTGATATCCAACTCCTTCCCAATCCAATCCTGAGACCCTTCCGATAGCATGAGATGTGATATCTCACTGCTTCTAATAACCAAACCTGAGACCCTCCCTATAGCGTGAGATGTGATATCAAAGTCCTTCCCATTCCAATCCTGATACCCTTCCTATAACATGATATCCAACTCCTTCCAATTCCAACCTGTGACCCTTCCTATAGCATGAGATGCGATATCCAACTCCTTCCCAATCCAATACTGAGACCCTTCCGATAGCATGAGATGTGATATCTAAATGCTTCTAGCAAACCTGAGACCTTCCCATGGCATGAGATGTGATATCAAACTCCTTCCCATTCCAATCCTGAGACCCGTCCTATACTATGAGATGTTATATCTCAATGCTTCTAATACCAAACCTGATACTGTCCTATAACATGAGATGTGATATCTCAATGCTTCTAATAACAAACCTGAGACCCTTCCTATAACATGAGATGTGATATCCAAGTCCTTCCCATTCCAATCTTGAGACCCTTCCTCTAACATGAGATGTGATATCCAACTCCTTCCCAATCCATTCCTGAGACCCTTCCGATAGCATGAGATATGATATCTCAATGCTTCTAATACCAAACCACAGACTCGTCCTATAACTTGAGATGTGATATCCAAATCCTTCCCCTTCCAAACCTGAGACCCTTCCTTTATCATGAGATGTGATATCCAACTCCTTCCCATTCCAATCCTGAGACCCTTCCTATAGCATGAGATGTGATATCTCAATGCTTCTACCAAACCTGAGACCCTTCCTATAAAATGAGATGTGATATCCAACTCCTTCCCATCCAATCCTGAGACCCTCCCTATAGCATGAGAGGTGATATCCAACTCCTTCCCATTCCAATCCTGAGACCCTTCCGATAGCATGAGATGTGATATCTTAATGCTTCTACCATACCTGAGACCTTCCTATGGCATGGTATGTGATATCAAACTCCTTCCCATTCCAATCCTGAGACCCTTCATATAGCATGAGAAGTGATATCCAACTCCTTCCCATTCCAATCCTGAGACCCGTCCTATACTATGAGATGTTATATCTCAATGCTTCTAATACCAAACCTGATACTGTCCTATAACATGAGATGTGATATCTCAATGCTTCTAATAACAAACCTGAGACCCTTCCTATAACATGAGATGTGATATCCAAGTCCTTCCCATTCCAATCTTGAGACCAAACCTGAGACCCTTCCTGTGGCATGAGATGTCATATCCAACTCCTTCCCATTCCAATCCTGAGACCCTTCCTATAGCATGATATGTTATATCACAATTTTTCTAATACCAAACCTGAGATCCTTCCTATAACATGAGATGTGTATCCAACTCCTTCCCATTCCAAAACCTGAGACCCTTCCTATAGCATGAGATGTGATATCTTAATGCTTCTAAAACCAAACCTGAGAACCATCCAATAACATATGTGAAATCCAAATCCTTCCCTTTCCAAACCTGAGACCCTTCCGATAGCATTAGATGTGATATCTCAATGCTTCTAAAACCAAACATGAGAACCATCCTATAACATGAGATGTGAAATCCAAATCCTTCCCTTTCCAAACCTGAGACCCTTCCTATAGCTTGAGATGTGATATCAAACTCCTTCCCATTCCAATCCTGTGATAGCTTGAGATGTGATATCCAACTCCTTCCCATTCCAATACTGAGACCCTTCCTATACCATGAGATGTGATATCTCAATGCTTCTAATACCAAACCTGAGACCCGTCCTAAAACATGAGATGTGAGATCCAAATCCTTCCCCTTCCAAACCTGAGAACCTTCCTATAGCTTGAGATGTGATATCAAACTCCTTCCCATTCCAATCCTGAGATAGCTTGAGATGTGATATCCAACTCCTTCCCATTTCTATCCTGAGACCCTTCCGATAGCAGAGATGTGATATCTCAATGCTTGTACCAAACCTGAGACCCTTCCTATGGCATGAGATGTGATATCCAACTCCTTCCCATTCCAATCCTGAGACCCTTCCTATAGCATGAGATGTGATATCTCAATGCTTCTATCAAACCTGAGTTCCTTCCTTTAGCATGAGATGTGATATCCAACTCCTTCCCATTCCAATCCTGAGACCCTTCCTATAGCATGAGATGTGATATCTCAAAGCTTCTAATACCAAACCTGGGACCCGTCCTATAACATGAGATATGATATCCAAATCCTTCCGTTCCAAACCTGAGACCCTTCCTTTAGCATGAGATGTGATATCCAAATCCTTCCCATTCCAATCCTGAAACCCTTCCTATAGCATGAGATGTGATATCTCAATGTTTCTAATAAAAAACCTGAGACCCTTCCTATAGCAAGAGATGTGATATCCAAATCCTTCCCATTCCAATCCTGAGACCCTTCCTATAACATGAGATGTGATATCCAACTCCTTCCCATTCCAACCTGAGAACCTTCCTATAGCATGAGAAGGGATATCCAACTCCTTCCCATTCCAATCCTGAGACCTTCCTATAGCATGAGATGTGATATCTCAAAGCTTCTAATACCAAACCTGCGACCCGTCCTATAACATGAGATATGATATCCAAATCCTTCCCCTTCCAAACCTGAGACCCTTCCTTTAGCATGAGATGTGATATACAAATCCTTCCCATTCCAATCCTGAAACCCTTCCTATAGCATGAGATGTGATATCTCAATGTTTCTAATAAAAAAAACTGAGACCCTTCCTATAGCAAGAGATGTGACATCCAAATCCTTCCCATTCCAATCCTGAGATCCTTCCTATTGGATGAGATGTGATATCCAACTCCTTCCCATTCCAATCCTGAGACCCTTCCTATAGCATGAGATGTGATATCTCAATGCCTCTAATACCAAACCAGAGATTCTTCCTATAACATGAGATGTGATATCTCAATGCTTCTAATACCAAACCTGAGACCCTCCCTTTAGCATGAGATGTGATATCCGACTCCTTCCCATACCAATCCTGAGACCCTTCTGATAGCATGAGATGTGATATCTCAATGCCTCTAATACCAAACCTGAGATTCTTCCTATAACATGAGATGTGATATCTCAATGCTTCTAATACCAAACCTGAGACCCTCCCTTTAGCATGAGATGTGATATCCAACTCCTTCCCATTCCAATCCTGAGACCCTTCTGATAGCATGAGATGTGATATCTCAATGCTTCTAATACCAAACCTGAGACCCTTCCTATAACATAAGATGGGATATCCAACTCCTTCCCATTCCAATCCTGAGACCCTTCCGATAGCAGAGATGTGATATCTCAATGCTTATACCAAACCTGAGACCCTTCCTGTGGCATGAGATGTCATATACAACTCCTTCCCATTCCAATCCTGAGACCCTTCCTATAGCATGAGATGTGATATCCAACTCCGTCCCATTCCAATCCTGAGACCCTTCCTATAGCATGAGATTTGATATCTCAATGCTTCTAACACCAAACCTGAGATCCTTCCGATAGCATGAGATGTGATATCTCAATGCTTCTAATACCAAACCTGAGATCATTCCTATAACACGAGATGTAATATCCAAATCCTTCCCCTTCCAAACCTGAGACCCTCCCTTTAGCATGAGATGTGATATCCAACTCCTTCCCATTCCAATCCTGAGATCCTTCTGATAGCATGAGATGTAATATCTCAATGCCTCTAATACCAAACCTGAGATCCTACCTCTAACATGAAATGTGATATCCAACTCCTTCCCCTTCCAAACCTGAGAGCCTCCCTATACCATGAGATGTGATATCCAAGTCCTTCCCATTCCAATCCTGAGACCCTTCCTATAGCTTGAGATGTGATATCCAACTCCTCCCCATTCCAATTCTGAGACCCTTCCTATAGCATGAGATGTGATATCTCAATGCTTCTAATACCAAACCTGGGACCCTTCCTATAACATGAGATGGGATATCCAAGTCCTTCCCATTCCAATCCTGAGACCCTTCCTATAGCATGAGATATGATATCTCAATGCTTCTAATACCAAACCTGAGACCCTTCCTATAACAATAGATGTGATATCCATGTCCTTCCCATTCCAATCCTGAGACCCGTCCTATACCATGAGATGTGATATCTCAATGCTTCTAATACCAAACCTGAGACCCTTCCTATAATGAGATGGGATATCCAACTCCTTCCCATTCCAATCCTGAGACCCTTCCAATAGCAGAGATGTGATATCTCAATGCTCATACCAAACCTGAGACCCTTCCTATGGCATGAAATGTCATATACAACTCCTTCCGATTCCAGACCTGAGACCCTTCCTATAGCATGAGATGTGATATCCAACTCCTTCTCATTCCAATCCTGAGACCCTTCCTATAGCTTGAGATGTGATATCCAACTCCTTCCCATTCCAATCCTGAGACCCTTCCTATAGCATGAGATGTGATATCTCAATGCTTCTAATACCAAACCTGAGATCCTTCCTATAACATGAGATGTGATATCCAAATCCTTCCACTTCCAAACCTGAGACCCTCCCTTTAGCATGAGATGTGATATCCGACTCCTTCCCATTCCAATCCTGAGACCCTTCTGATAGCATGAGATGTGATATCTCAATGCCTATAATACCAAACCTGAGATCCTTCCGATAGCATGAGATGTGATATCTCAATGCTTCTAATACCAAACCTGAGATCCTTCCTATAACATTAAATGTGATATCCAAATCCTTCCAAATCCAATCCTGATACCCTTCCGATAGCATGAGATGTGATATCCCAATGCTTCTACAAAACCTGAGACCCATACATGGCATGAGATGTGATATCAAACTCCTTCCCATTCCAATCCTGAGACACTTCCTATAGCATGAGATGTGATATCTCAATGCTTCTAATAGCAAACCTGAGACTCTTCCTATAACATGAGATGGGATATCCAACTCCTTCCCATTCCAATCCTGAGACCCTTCTGATAGCAGAGGTGTGATATCTCAATGCTTATACCAAACCTGAGACCCTTCCTATGGCATGAGATGTCATATACAACTCCTTCCCATTCCAATCCTGAGACCCTTCCTATAGCATGAGATGTGATATCTCAATGCTTATACCAAACCTGAGACCCATACATGGCATGAGATGTGATATCAAACTCCTTCCCATTCCAATCCTGAGACCATTCCTATAGCATGAGATGTGATATCTCAATGCTTCTAATACCAAACCTGAGACTCTTCCTATAACATGAGATGGGATATCCAACTCCTTCCCATTCCAATCCTGAGACCCTTCCGATAGCAGAGATGTGATATCTCAATGCTTATACCAAACCTGAGACCCTTCCTATGGCATGAGATGTGATATCCAACTCCTTCCCATTCCAATCCTGAGACCCTTCCTATAGCATGAGATGTGATATCTCAATGCCTCTAATACCAAATCTGATATCCTTCCTCTAACATGAAATGTGATATCCAACTCCTTCCCTTTCCAAACCTGAGAGCCTACCTATAGCATGAGATGTGATATCCAAGACGTTCCCATTCCAATCCTTAGACCCTTCCTACAGCATACAATATGATATCTCAATGATTCTAATAACAAACCTGAGACCCGTCCTATAACATGAGATGTGATATCCAACTCCTTCCCATTCCAATCCTGAGACACTTCCGATAGCAGAGATGTGATATCTCAATGCTTATTCCAAACCTGAGACCCTTCCTATAGCATGAGATGTGATATCCAACTCCTTCCCGTTCCAAACCTGAGACCCTTCCTATAGCATATGTGATATCCAACTCCTTCCCATTCCAAACATGAGACCCTTCCTATAGCAAGAATGTAATATCCAACTCCTTCCCATTCCAATCCTGAGACCCTTCCTACAGCATGCGATGTGATATCTCAATGCTTCTAATACCAAACCTGAGACCCGTCCTATAACATGAGATGGGATATCCAACTCCTTCCCGTTCCAAACCTGAGACCCTTCCTATAGCATGAGATGTGATATCCAACTCCTTCCCATCCCAATCCTGAGACACTTCCGATTGCAGAGATGTGATATCTCAATGCTTATACCAAACCTGAGACTCTTCCTATAACATGAGATGTGATATCCAACTCCTTCCCGTTCCAAACCTGAGACCCTTCCTATAGCATAAGATGTGATATCCAACTCCTTCCCATTCCAATCCTGAGACCCTTCCGATAGCATGAGATGTGATATCTCAATGCTTCTAATACCAAACCTGAGATCCTTCTTATAACATGTGATGTGATATCCAAATCCTTCCCCTTCCAAACCTGAGACCCTCCCTTTAGCATGAAATGTGATATCCAACTCCTTCCCATTCCAATCATGAGACCCTTATGATAGCATGAGATTTGATATCTCAATGCCTCTAATACCAAACCTGAGATACTTCCGATAGCATGAGATGTGATATCTCAATGCTTCTAATAACAAACCTGAGATCCTTCCTATAACATGAGATGTGATATCCAAATCCTTCCCCTTCCAAACCTGAGACCCTCCCTTTAGCATGAGATGTGATATCCAACTCCTTCCCATTCCAATCCTGAGACCCTTCTGATAGCATGAGATGTGATATCTCAATGCCTCTAATACCAAACCTGAGATCCTACCTCTAACATGAAATATGATATCCAACTCCTTCCCTTTCCAAACCTGAGATCCTGCCTATAGCATGAGATGTGATATCCAAGTCCTTCCCATTCCAATCCCGAGACCCTTCCTATAGCATGAGATGTGATATCTCAATGCTTATACCAAACCTGAGACCCTTCCTATGGCATGAGATGCCATATACAACTCCTTCCCATTCCAATCCTGAGACCCTGCTTATAGCATGAGATGTGATATCTCAATGCTTCTAATACCAAACCTGAGATCTTTCCTATAACATGAGATGTGATATCCAACTCCTTCCCATTCCAATCCTGAGACCATTCCTATAGCATGAGATGTGATATCTCAATGCTTATACCAAACCTGAGACCCTTCCTATAGCTTGAGATGTGATATCCAACTCCTTCCCATTCCAATCCTGAGACCCTTCCTATAGCATGAGATGTGATATCTCAATGCCTCTAATACCAAACCTGAGATCCTTCCTCTAACATGAAATGTGATATCCAACTCCTTCCCCTTCCAAACCTGAGAGCCTTCCTATAGCATGAGATATGATATCCAAGTCCTTTCCATTCCAATCTTGAGACCCTTCCTATAACATGAGATGTGATATCCAACTCCTTCCCATTCCAACCTGAGACCCTTCCTATAGCATGAGATGGGATATCCAACTCCTTCCAAATCCAATCCTGAAACCCTTCCGATAGCATGAGATGTGATATCCCAATGCTTCTACCAAACCTGAGACCCATACTATGGCATGAGATGTGATATCAAACTCCTTCCCATTCCAACCTGAGACCCTTCCTATAGCATGAGATGGGATATCCAACTCCTTCCAAATCCAATCCTGAAATCCTTCCGATAGCATGAGATGTGATATCCCAATGCTTCTACCAAACCTGAGACCCATACTAAGGCATGAGATGTGATATCCAACTCCTTCCCATTCCAATTCGGAGACTCTTCTGATAGCATGAGATGTGATATCTCAATGCCTCTAATACCAAACCTGAGATCCTACCTCTAACATGAAATGTGATATCCAACTCTTTCCCGTTGCAAACCTGGGAGCCTTCCTATGGCATGAGATGTGATATCCAAGTCCTTCCCATTCCAATCCTGAGACCCTTCCTATAACATGAGATGTGATATCCAACTCCTTCCCATTCCAACCTGAGACCCTTCCTATAGCATGAGATGGGATATCCAACTCCTTCCAAATCCAATCCTGATACCCTTCTGATAGCATGAGATGTCATATACAACTCCTTCCCATTCCAATCCTGAGACCCTTCCTATAGCATGAGATGTGATATCTCAATGCTTATACCAAACCTGAGACCCTTCCTATAGCATGAGATGTGATATCCAACTCCTTCCCATTCCAATCCTGAGACCCTTCCTATAGCATGAGATGTGATGTCTCAATGCTTCTAATACCAAACCTGAGATCCTTCCTATAACATGAGATGTGATATCCAACTCCTTCCCATTCCAATCCCGAGACCCTTCCTATAGCATGAGATGTGATATCTCAATGCTTATACCAAACCTGAGACACTTCCTATAGCATGAGATGTGATATCCAACTCCTTCCCATTCCAATCCTGAGACTCTTCCTATAGCATGAGATGTGATATCTCAATGCCTGTAATACCAAACCTAAGATCCTTCCTCTAGCATGAAATGTGATATCCAACTCCTTCCCTTTCCAAACCTGAGAGCCTACGTATAGCATGAGATGTGATATCCAAGTCCTTCCCATTCCAATCCTTAGACCCTTCCTACAGCATGCAATATGATATCTCAATGATTCTAATAACAAACCTGAGACCCGTCCTATAACATGAGATGGGATACCCAACTCCTTCCCATTCCAATCCTGAGACACTTCCGATAGCAGAGATGTGATATCTCAATGCTTATACCAAACCTGAGACCCTTCCTATAACATGAGATGTGATATCCAACTCCTTCCCGGTCCAAACCTGTGACCCTTCCTATAGCATATGTGATATCCAACTCCTTCCCATTCCAAACATAAGACCCTTCCTATAGCAAGAGTGTAATATCCAACTCCTTCCCATTCCAATCCTGAGACCATTCCTATAGCACGAGATGTGATATCTCAATGCTTCTAATACCAAACCTGAGATCCTTCCTATGAACATGAGATGTGATATCCAATTCCTCCCCATTCCAAACCTGAGAACCTTCCTACAGCATGCGATGTGATATCTCAATGCTTCTAATACCAAACCCGAGACCAGTCCTATAACATGAGATTGGATATCCAACTCCTTCCCCTTCCAAACCTGAGACTCTTCCTATAGCATGAGATGTGATATCCAACTTCTTCCCATTCCAATCCTGAGACCCTTCCTATAACATGAGATGTGATGTCTCAATGCTTCTAATACCAAACCTGAGATCTTTCCTATAACATGAGATGTGATATCCAACTCCTTCACATTCCAATCATGAGACCCTTCCTATAGCATGAGATGTGATATCTCAATGCTTATACCAAACCTGAGACCCTTCCTATAGCTTGAGATGTGATATCCAACTCCTTCCCATTCCAATCCTGAGACCCTTCCTATAGCATGAGATGTGATATCTCAAGGCCTCTAATACCAAACCTGAGATCCTTCCTCTGACATGAAATGTGATATCCAACTCCTTCCCCTTCCAAACCTGAGAGCCTTCCTATAACATGAAATGTGATATCCAATTCCTTCCCATTCCAACCCGAGACCCTTCCTATAGCATGAGATGGGATATCCAACTCCTTCCAAATCCAATACTGATACCCTTCCGATAGCATGAGATGTGATATCCCAATGCTTCTACCAAACCTGAGACCCATACTATGGCATGAGATGTGATATCAAACTCCTTCCCATTCCAATCCTGAGACCCTACCTATAGCTTGAGATGTGATATCCAACTCATTCCCATTCCAATTCTGAGACCCTTCCTATACCATGAGACTTGATATCTCAATGCTTCTAATATCAAACTTGAGACCCTCCCTATAACATGAGATGTGATATCCAAATCCTTCCCCTTCCAAACCTTAGACCCTTCCTTTATAATGAGATGTGATATCCAATTCCTTCCCATTCCAATCCTGAGACCCTTCCGATATCATGAGATTTGTTATCTTAATGCTTCTAATATCAAACTTGAGACCCTCCCTATAACATGAGATGTGACATCCAAGTCCTCCCCATTCCAATCCTGAGACCCTTCCGATAGCAGAGATGTGATATCTCAATGCTTCTAATACCAAACCTGAGACCCTTCCTATAACATGATTTGGGATATCCAACTCCTTCCCATTCCAATCCTGAGACCCTTCCGATAGCAGAGATGTGATATCTCAATGCTTATACCAAACCTGAGACCCTTCCTATGGCCTGAGATGTCATATGCAACTCCTTCCCATTCCAATCCTGAGACCCTTCCTATAGCATTAGATGTGATATCTCAATGCTTATACCAAATCTGAGACCCTTCCTATAGCAAGAATGTAATATCCAACTCCTTCCCATTCCAATCCTGAGACCCTTCCTACAGCATGCGATGTGATATCTCAATGCTTCTAATACCAAACCTGAGACCCGTCCTTTAACATGAGATGGGATATCCAACTCCTTCCCGTTCCAAACCTGAGACCCTTCCTATAGCATGAGATGTGATATCCAACTCCTTCCCATCCCAATCCTGAGACACTTCCGATTGCAGAGATGTGATATCTCAATGCTTATACCAAACCTGAGACTCTTCCTATAACATGAGATGTGATATCCAACTCCTTCCCGTTCCAAACCTGAGACCCTTCCTATAGCATAAGATGTGATATCCAACTCCTTCCCATTCCAATCCTGAGACCCTTCCGATAGCATGAGATGTGATATCTCAATGCTTCTAATACCAAACCTGAGATCCTTCTTATAACATGTGATGTGATATCCAAATCCTTCCCCTTCCAAACCTGAGACCCTCCCTTTAGCATGAAATGTGATATCCAACTCCTTCCCATTCCAATCATGAGACCCTTATGATAGCATGAGATGTGATATCTCAATGCCTCTAATACCAAACCTGAGATACTTCCGATAGCATGAGATGTGATATCTCAATGCTTCTAATACCAAACCTGAGATCCTTCCTATAACATGAGATGTGATATCCAAATCCTTCCCCTTCCAAACCTGAGACCCTCCCTTTAGCATGAGATGTGATATCCAACTCCTTCCCATTCCAATCCTGAGACCCTTCTGATAGCATGAGATGTGATATCTCAATGCCTCTAATACCAAACCTGAGATCCTACCTCTAACATGAAATATGATATCCAACTCCTTCCCTTTCCAAACCTGAGATCCTGCCTATAGCATGAGATGTGATATCCAAGTCCTTCCCATTCCAATCCTGAGACCCTTCCTATAGCATGAGATGTGATATCTCAATGCTTATACCAAACCTGAGACCCTTCCTATGGCATGAGATGCCATATACAACTCCTTCCCATTCCAATCCTGAGACCCTGCTTATAGCATGAGATGTGATATCTCAATGCTTCTAATACCAAACCTGAGATCCTTCCTCTAACATGAAATGTGATATCCAACTCCTTCCCCTTCCAAACCTGAGAGCCTTCCTATAGCATGAGATATGATATCCAAGTCCTTTCCATTCCAATCCTGAGACCCTTCCTATAACATGAGATGTGATATCCAACTCCTTCCCATTCCAACCTGAGACCCTTCCTATAGCATGAGATGGGATATCCAACTCCTTCCAAATCCAATCCTGATAACCTTCCGATAGCATGAGATGTGATATCCCAATGCTTCTACCAAACCTGAGACCCATACTATGGCATGAGATGTGATATCAAACTCCTTCCCATTCCAACCTGAGACCCTTCCTATAGCATGAGATGGGATATCCAACTCCTTCCAAATCCAATCCTGAAATCCTTCCGATAGCATGAGATGTGATATCCCAATGCTTCTACCAAACCTGAGACCCATACTATGGCATGAGATGTGATATCCAACTCCTTCCCATTCCAATTCGGAGACTCTTCTGATAGCATGAGATGTGATATCTCAATGCCTCTAATACCAAACCTGAGATCCTACCTCTAACATGAAATATGATATCCAACTCCTTCCCTTTCCAAACCTGAGATCCTGCCTATAGCATGAGATGTGATATCCAAGTCCTTCCCATTCCAATCCTGAGACCCTTCCTATAGCATGAGATGTGATATCTCAATGCTTATACCAAACCTGAGACCCTTCCTATGGCATGAGATGCCATATACAACTCCTTCCCATTCCAATCCTGAGACCCTGCTTATAGCATGAGATGTGATATCTCAATGCTTCTAATAGCAAACCTGAGATCCTTCCTCTAACATGAAATGTGATATCCAACTCCTTCCCCTTCCAAACCTGAGAGCCTTCCTATAGCATGAGATATGATATCCAAGTCCTTTCCATTCCAATCCTGAGACCCTTCCTATAACATGAGATGTGATATCCAACTCCTTCCCATTCCAACCTGAGACCCTTCCTATAGCATGAGATGGGATATCCAACTCCTTCCAAATCCAATCCTGATAACCTTCCGATAGCATGAGATGTGATATCCCAATGCTTCTACCAAACCTGAGACCCATACTATGGCATGAGATGTGATATCAAACTCCTTCCCATTCCAACCTGAGACCCTTCCTATAGCATGAGATGGGATATCCAACTCCTTCCAAATCCAATCCTGAAATCCTTCCGATAGCATGAGATGTGATATCCCAATGCTTCTACCAAACCTGAGACCCATACTATGGCATGAGATGTGATATCCAACTCCTTCCCATTCCAATTCGGAGACTCTTCTGATAGCATGAGATGTGATATCTCAATGCCTCTAATACCAAACCTGAGATCCTACCTCTAACATGAAATGTGATATCCAACTCTTTCCCGTTGCAAACCTGGGAGCCTTCCTATGGCATGAGATGTGATATCCAAGTCCTTCCCATTCCAATCCTGAGACCCTTCCTATAACATGAGATGTGATATCCAACTCCTTCCCATTCCAACCTGAGACCCTTCCTATAGCATGAGATGGGATAACCAACTCCTTCCAAATCCAATCCTGATACCCTTCCGATAGCATGAGATGTGATATCCAACTCCTTCCCATTCCAATTCTGAGACCCTTCCTATACAATGAGACTTGATATCTCAATGCTTCTAATACCAAACCTGAGACCCGTCCTATAACATGAGATGTGATATCCAAATCCTTCCCCTTCCAAACCTTAGACCCTTCCTTTATCATGAGATGTGATATCCAACTCCTTCCCATTCCAATCCTGAGACTCTTCCGATATCATGAGATGTGATATCTCAATGCTTCTAATATCAAACTTGAGACCCTCCCTATAGCATGAGATGTGATATCCAAGTCCTTCCCATTCCAATCCTGAGACCCTTCCTATAGCATGAGATGTGATATCTCAATGCTTCTAATACCAAACCTGAGACCCTTCCTATAACATGAGATGGGAATATCCAACTCCTTCCCATTCCAATCCTGAGACCCTTCCGATAGCAGAGATGTGATATCTCAATGCTTATACCAAACCTGAGATCCTTCCTATAACATGAGATGTGATATCCAACTCCTTCCCATTCCAATCCTGAGACACTTCCTATAGCATGAGATGTGATATCTCACTGCTTATACCAAACCTGAGACCCTTCCTATAGCATGAGATGTGATATCTCAATGCTTCTAATATCAAACTTGAGACCCTCCCTATAGCATGAGATGTGATACCCAAGTCCTTCCCATTCCAATCCTGAGACCCTTCCTACAGCATGCGATGTGATGTCTCAATGCTTCTAATACCAAACCTGAGACTCTTCCTATAACATGAGATGGGATATCCAACTCCTTCCCATTCCAATCCTGAGACCCTTCCGATAGCAGAGATGTGATATCTCAATGCTTATACCAAACCTAAGACCCTTCCTATGGCATGAGATGTCATATACAACTCCTTCCCATTCCAATCCTGAGACCCTTCCTATAGCATGAGATGTGATATCTCAATGCTTATACCAAACCTGAGACCCTTCCTATAGCATGAGATGTGATATCCAACTCCTTCCCATTCCAATCCTGAGACCCTTCCTATAGCATGAGATGTGATGTCTCAATGCTTCTAATACCAAACCTGAGATCCTTCCTATAACATGAGATGTGATATCCAACTCCTTCCCATTCCAATCCTGAGACTCTTCCTATAGCATGAGATGTGATATCTCAATGCCTGTAATACCAAACCTAAGATCCTTCCTCTAACATGAAATGTGATATCCAACTCCTTCCCTTTCCAAACCTGAGAGCCTACGTATAGCATGAGATGTGATATCCAAGTCCTTCCCATTCCAATCCTTAGACCCTTCCTACAGCATGCAATATGATATCTCAATGATTCTAATAACAAACCTGAGACCCGTCCTATAACATGAGATGGGATATCCAACTCCTTCCCATTCCAATCCTGAGACACTTCCGATAGCAGAGATGTGATATCTCAATGCTTATACCAAACCTGAGACCCTTCCTATAACATGAGATGTGATATCCAACTCCTTCCCGGTCCAAACCTGTGACCCTTCCTATAGCATATGTGATATCCAACTCCTTCCCATTCCAAACATGAGACCCTTCCTATAGCAAGAGTGTAATATCCAACTCCTTCCCATTCCAATCCTGAGACCATTCCTATAGCATGAGATGTGATATCTCAATGCTTCTAATACCAAACCTGAGATCCTTCCTATGAACATGAGATGTGATATCCAATTCCTCCCCATTCCAAACCTGAGAACCTTCCTACAGCATGCAATGTGATATCTCAATGCTTCTAATACCAAACCCGAGACCAGTCCTATAACATGAGATTGGATATCCAACTCCTTCCCCTTCCAAACCTGAGACTCCTCCTATAGCATGAGATGTGATATCCAACTTCTTCCCATTCCAATCCTGAGACCCTTCCTATAACATGAGATGTGATGTCTCAATGCTTCTAATACCAAACCTGAGATCTTTCCTATAACATGAGATGTGATATCCAACTCCTTCACATTCCAATCCTGAGACCCTTCCTATAGCATGAGATGTGATATCTCAATGCTTATACCAAACCTGAGACCCTTCCTATAGCTTGAGATGTGATATCCAACTCCTTCCCATTCCAATCCTGAGACCCTTCCTATAGCATGAGATGTGATATCTCAAGGCCTCTAATACCAAACCTGAGATCCTTCCTCTGACATGAAATGTGATATCCAACTCCTTCCCCTTCCAAACCTGAGAGCCTTCCTATAACATGAAATGTGATATCCAATTCCTTCCCATTCCAACCCGAGACCCTTCCTATAGCATGAGATGGGATATCCAACTCCTTCCAAATCCAATACTGATACCCTTCCGATAGCATGAGATGTGATATCCCAATGCTTCTACCAAACCTGAGACCCATACTATGGCATGAGATGTGATATCAAACTCCTTCCCATTCCAATCCTGAGACCCTACCTATAGCTTGAGATGTGATATCCAACTCCTTCCCATTCCAATTCTGAGACCCTTCCTATACCATGAGACTTGATATCTCAATGCTTCTAATATCAAACTTGAGACCCTCCCTATAACATGAGATGTGATATCCAAATCCTTCCCCTTCCAAACCTTAGACCCTTCCTTTATCATGAGATGTGATATCCAATTCCTTCCCATTCCAATCCTGAGACCCTTCCGATATCATGAGATTTGTTATCTTAATGCTTCTAATATCAAACTTGAGACCCTCCCTATAACATGAGATGTGACATCCAAGTCCTCCCCATTCCAATCCTGAGACCCTTCCGATAGCAGAGATGTGATATCTCAATGCTTATACCAAACCTGAGACCCTTCCTATGGCCTGAGATGTCATATGCAACTCCTTCCCATTCCAATCCTGAGACCCTTCCTATAGCATTAGATGTGATATCTCAATGCTTATACCAAATCTGAGACCCTTCCTATAGCAAGAATGTAATATCCAACTCCTTCCCATTCCAATCCTGAGACCCTTCCTACAGCATGCGATGTGATATCTCAATGCTTCTAATACCAAACCTGAGACCCGTCCTTTAACATGAGATGGGATATCCAACTCCTTCCCGTTCCAAACCTGAGACCCTTCCTATAGCATGAGATGTGATATCCAACTCCTTCCCATCCTAATCCTGAGACACTTCCGATTGCAGAGATGTGATATCTCAATGCTTATACCAAACCTGAGACTCTTCCTATAACATGAGATGTGATATCCAACTCCTTCCCGTTCCAAACCTGAGACCCTTCCTATAGCATAAGATGTGATATCCAACTCCTTCCCATTCCAATCCTGAGACCCTTCCGATAGCATGAGATGTGATATCTCAATGCTTCTAATACCAAACCTGAGATCCTTCTTATAACATGTGATGTGATATCCAAATCCTTCCCCTTCCAAACCTGAGACCCTCCCTTTAGCATGAAATGTGATATCCAACTCCTTCCCATTCCAATCATGAGACCCTTATGATAGCATGAGATGTGATATCTCAATGCCTCTAATACCAAACCTGAGATACTTCCGATAGCATGAGATGTGATATCTCAATGCTTCTAATACCAAACCTGAGATCCTTCCTATAACATGAGATGTGATATCCAAATCCTTCCCCTTCCAAACCTGAGACCCTCCCTTTAGCATGAGATGTGATATCCAACTCCTTCCCATTCCAATCCTGAGACCCTTCTGATAGCATGAGATGTGATATCTCAATGCCTCTAATACCAAACCTGAGATCCTACCTCTAACATGAAATATGATATCCAACTCCTTCCCTTTCCAAACCTGAGATCCTGCCTATAGCATGAGATGTGATATCCAAGTCCTTCCCATTCCAATCCTGAGACCCTTCCTATAGCATGAGATGTGATATCTCAATGCTTATACCAAACCTGAGACCCTTCCTATGGCATGAGATGCCATATACAACTCCTTCCCATTCCAATCCTGAGACCCTGCTTATAGCATGAGATGTGATATCTCAATGCTTCTAATACCAAACCTGAGATCTTTCCTATAACATGAGATGTGATATCCAACTCCTTCCCATTCCAATCCTGAGACCATTCCTATAGCATGAGATGTGATATCTCAATGCTTATACCAAACCTGAGTCCCTTCCTATAGCTTGAGATGTAATATCCAACTCCTTCCCATTCCAATCCTGAGACCCTTCCTATAGCATGAGATGTGATATCTCAATGCCTCTAATAGCAAACCTGAGATCCTTCCTCTAACATGAAATGTGATATCCAACTCCTTCCCCTTCCAAACCTGAGAGCCTTCCTATAGCATGAGATATGATATCCAAGTCCTTTCCATTCCAATCCTGAGACCCTTCCTATAACATGAGATGTGATATCCAACTCCTTCCCATTCCAACCTGAGACCCTTCCTATAGCATGAGATGGGATATCCAACTCCTTCCAAATCCAATCCTGATACCCTTCCGATAGCATGAGATGTGATATACCAATGCTTCTACCAAACCTGAGACCCATACTATGGCATGAGATGTGATATCAAACTCCTTCCCATTCCAACCTGAGACCCTTCCTATAGCATGAGATGGGATATCCAACTCCTTCCAAATCCAATCCTGAAATCCTTCCGATAGCATGAGATGTGATATCCCAATGCTTCTACCAAACCTGAGACCCATACTATGGCATGAGATGTGATATCCAACTCCTTCCCATTCCAATTCGGAGACTCTTCTGATAGCATGAGATGTGATATCGCAATGCCTCTAATACCAAACCTGAGATCCTAAACATGAAATGTGATATCCAACTCTTTCCCGTTGCAAACCTGAGAGCCTTCCTATAGCATGAGATGTGATATCCAAGTCCTTCCCATTCCAATCCTGAGACCCTTCCTATAACATGAGATGTGATATCCAACTCCTTCCCATTCCAACCTGAGACCCTTCCTATAGCATGAGATGGGATATCCAACTCCTTCCAAATCCAATCCTCATACCCTTCCGATAGCATGAGATGTGGTATCCAACTCCTTCCCATTCCAATTCTGAGACCCTTCCTATACAATGAGACTTGATATTTCAATGCTTCTAATACCAAACCTGAGACCCGTCCTATAACATGAGATGTGATATCCAAATCCTTCCCCTTCCAAACCTTAGACCCTTCCTTTATCATGAGATGTGATATCCAACTCCTTCCCATTCCAATCCTGAGACTCTTCCGATATCATGAGATGTGATATCTCAATGCTTCTAATATCAAAATTGAGACCCTCCCTATAGCATGAGATGTGATATCCAAGTCCTTCCCATTCCAATCCTGAGACCCTTCCTATAGCATGAGATGTGATATCTCAATGCTTCTAATACCAAACCTGAGACCCTTCCTATAACATGAGATGGGAATATCCAACTCCTTCCCATTCCAATCCTGAGACCCTTCCGATAGCAGAGATGTGATATCTCAATGCTTATACCAAACCTGAGATCCTTCCTATAACATGAGATGTGATATCCAACTCCTTCCCATTCCAATCCTGAGACACTTCCTATAGCATGAGATGTGATATCTCACTGCTTATACCAAACCTGAGACCCTTCTTATAGCATGAGATGTGATATCCAACTCCTTCCCATTCCAATCCTGAGACCCTTCCCATAGCATGAGATGTGATATCTCAATGCTTCTAATATCAAACTTGAGACCCTCCCTATAGCATGAGATGTGATACCCAAGTCCTTCCCATTCCAATCCTGAGACCCTTCCTACAGCATGCGATGTGATGTCTCAATGCTTCTAATACCAAACCTGAGACTCTTCCTATAACATGAGATGGGATATCCAACTCCTTCCCATTCCAATCCTGAGACCCTTCCGATAGCAGAGATGTGATATCTCAATGCTTATACCAAACCTAAGACCCTTCCTATGGCATGAGATGTCATATACAACTCCTTCCCATTCCAATCCTGAGACCCTTCCTATAGCATGAGATGTGATATCTCAATGCTTATACCAAACCTGAGACCCTTCCTATAGCATGAGATGTGATATCCAACTCCTTCCCATTCCAATCCTGAGACCCTTCCTATAGCATGAGATGTGATGTCTCAATGCTTCTAATACCAAACCTGAGATCCTTCCTATAACATGAGATGTGATATCCAACTCCTTCCCATTCCAATCCCGAGACCCTTCCTATAGCATGAGATGTGATATCTCAATGCTTATACCAAACCTGAGACCCTTCCTATAGCATGAGATGTGATATCCAACTCCTTCCATTCCAATCCTGAGACTCTTCCTATAGCATGAGATGTGATATCTCAATGCCTCTAATGCCAAACCTGAGATCCTTCCTCTAACATGAAATGTGATATCCAACTCCTTCCCTTTCCAAACCTGAGAGCCTACCTATAGCATGAGATGTGATATCCAAGTCCTTCCCATTCCAATCCTTAGACCCTTCCTACAGCATGCAATATGATATCTCAATGATTCTAATAACAAACCTGAGACCCGTCCTATAACATGAGATGGGATATCCAACTCCTTCCCATTCCAATCCTGAGACACTTCCGATAGCAGAGATGTGATATCTCAATGCTTATACCAAACCTGAGACCCTTCCTATAACATGAGATGTGATATCCAACTCCTTCCCGGTCCAAACCTGAGACCCTTCCTATAGCATATGTGATATCCAACTCCTTCCCATTCCAAACATGAGACCCTTCCTATAGCAAGAGTGTAATATCCAACTCCTTCCCATTCCAATCCTGAGACCATTCCTATAGCATGAGATGTGATATCTCAATTCTTCTAATACCAAACCTGAGATCCTTCCTATGAACATGAGATGTGATATCCAATTCCTCCCCATTCCAAACCTGAGAACCTTCCTACAGCATGCGATGTGATATCTCAATGCTTCTAATACCAAACCCGAGACCAGTCCTATAACATGAGATTGGATATCCAACTCCTTCCCCTTCCAAACCTGAGACTCTTCCTATAGCATGAGATGTGATATCCAACTTCTTCCCATTCCAATCCTGAGACCCTTCCTATAACATGAGATGTGATGTCTCAATGCTTTTAATACCAAACCTGAGATCTTTCCTATAACATGAGATGTGATATCCAACTCCTTCACATTCCAATCCTGAGACCCTTCCTATAGCATGAGATGTGATATCTCAATGCTTATACCAAACCTGAGACCCTTCCTATAGTTGAGATGTGATATCCAACTCCTTCCCATTCCAATCATGAGACCCTTCCTATATCATGAGATGTGATATCTCAAGGCCTCTAATACCAAACCTGAGATTCTTCCTCTGACATGAAATGTGATATCCAACTCCTTCCCCTTCCAAACCTGAGAGCCTTCCTATAACATGAATTGTGATATCCAATTCCTTCCCATTCCAACCCGAGACCCTTCCTATAGCATGAGATGGGATATCCAACTCCTTCCAAATCCAATACTGATACCCTTCCGATAGCATGAGATGTGATATCCCAATGCTTCTACCAAACCTGAGACCCATACTATGGCATGAGATGTGATATCCAACTCCTTCCCATTCCAATTCTGAGACCCTTCCTATAACATGAGACTTGATATCTCAATGCTTCTAATACCAAACCTGAGACCCGTACTATAACATGAGATGTGATATACAAATCCTTCCCCTTCCAAACCTTAGACCCTTCCTTTATCATGAGATGTGATATCCAATTCCTTCCCATTCCAATCCTGAGACCCTTCCGATATCATGAGATTTGTTATCTTAATGCTTCTAATATCAAACTTGAGACCCTCCCTATAACATGAGATGTGACGTCCAAGTCCTCCCCATTCCAATCCTGAGACCCTTCCTATAGCATGAGATGTGATAACTCAATGCTTCTAATACCAAACCTGAGACCCTTCCTATAACATGATTTGGGATATCCAACTCCTTCCCATTCCAATCCTGAGACCCTTCCGATAGCAGAGATGTGATATCTCAATGCTTATACCAAACCTGAGACCCTTCCTATGGCCTGAGATGTCATATGCAACTCCTTCCCATTCCAATCCTGAGACCCTTCCTATAGCATTAGATGTGATATCTCAATGCTTATACCAAATCTGAGACCCTTCCTATAGCATGAGATGTGATATCCAACTTCTTCCCATTCCAATCCTGAGACCCTTCCTATAGCATGAGATTTGATGTCTCAATTCTTCTAATACCAAACCTGAGATCCTTCCTATAACATGAGATGTGATATCCAACTCCTTCCCATTCCAATGCTGAGACCCTTATGATAGCATGAGATGTGATATCTCAATGCCTCTAATACCAAACCTGAGATACTTCTGATAGCATGAGATGTGATATCTCAATGCTTCTAATACCAAACCTGAGATCCTTCCTATAACATGAGTTGTGATTTCCAAATCCTTCGACTTCCAAACCTGAGACCCTCCCTTTAGCATGAGATGTGATATCCAACTCCTTCCCATTCCAATCCTGAGACCCTTCTGATAGCATGAGATGTGATATTTCAATGCCTCTAATACCAAACCTGAGATCCTACCTCTAACATGAAATGTGATATCCATCTCCTTCCCTTTCCAAACCTGAGACCCTGCCTATAGCATGAGATGTGATATCCAAGTCCTTCCCATTCCAATCCTGAGACCCTTCCTATAGCATGTGATGTGATATCTCAATGCTTATACCAAATCTGAGACCCTCCTATAGCATGAGATGTGATATCCAACTCCTTCCCATTCCAATCCTGAGACCCTTCCTATAGCATGAGATGTGATGTCTCAATGCTTCTAATAGCAAACCTGAGATCCTTCCTATAACATGAGATGTGATATCCAACTCCTTCCCATTCCAATCCTGAGACCCTTATGATAGCATGAGATGTGATATCTCAATGCCTCTAATACCAAACCTGAGATACTTCCGATAGCATGAGATGTGATATCTCAATGCTTCTAATACCAAACCTGAGATCCTTCCTATAACATGAGATGTGATTTCCAAATCCTTCCCCTTCCAAACCTGAGACCCTCCCTTTAGCATGAGATGTGATATCCAACTCCTTCCCATTCCAATCCTGAGACCCATCTGATAGCATGAGATGTGATATTTCAATGCCTCTAATACCAAACCTGAGATCCTACCTCTAACATGAAATGTGATATCCATCTCCTTCCCTTTCCAAACCTGAGACCCTGCTTATAGCATGAGATGTGATATCCAAGTCCTTTCCATTCCAATCCTGAGACCCTTCCTATAGCATGTGATGTGATATCTCAATGCTTATACCAAACCTGAGACCCTTCCTATGGCATGAGATGTCATATACAACTCCTTCCCATTCCAATCCTGAGACCCTTCCTATAGCATGAGATGTGATATCTCAATGCTTATACCAAACCTGAGACCCTTCCTATAGCATGAGATGTTATATCCAACTTCTTCCCATTCCAATCCTGAGACCCTTCCTATAACATGAGATGTGATGTCGCAATGCTTCTAATACCAAACCTGAGATCTTTCCTATAACATGAGATGTGATATCCAACTCGTTCCCATTCCAATCCTGAGACCCTTCCTATAGCATGAGATGTGATATCACAATGCTTATACCAAACCTGAGACCGTTCCTATAGCTTGAGATGTGATATCCAACTCCTTCCCATTCCAATCCTGAGACCCTTCCTATAGCATGAGATGTGATATCTCAAGGCCTCTAATACCAAACCTGAGATCGTTCCTCTAACATGAAATGTGATATCCAACTCCTTCCCCTTCCAAACCTGAGACCCTTCCTATAGCATGAGATGTGATATCTCAATGCTTATACCAATCCTGAGACCCTTCTGATAGCAGAGATGTGATATATCAATGCTTATACCAAACCTGAGACCCTTCCTATGGCCTGAGATGTCATATGCAACTCCTTCCCATTCCAATCCTGAGACCCTTCCTATAGCATTAGATGTGATATCTCAATGCTTATACCAAATCTGAGACCCTTCCTATAGCATGAGATGTGATATCCAACTTCTTCCCATTCCAATCCTGAGACCCTTCCTATAGCATGAGATGTGATGTCTCAATTCTTCTAATACCAAACCTGAGATCCTTCCTATAACATAAGATGTGATATCCAACTCCTTCCCATTCCAATCCTGAGACCCTTATGATAGCATGAGATGTGATATCTCAATCCCTCTAATACCAAACCTGAGATACTTCCTATAACATGAGATGTGATTTCCAAATCCTTCCACTTCCAAACCTGAGACCCTCCCTTTAGCATGAGATGTGATATCCAACTCCTTCCCATTCCAATCCTGAGACCCTTCTGATAGCATGAGATGTGATATCTCAATGCTTCTAATACCAAACCTGAGATCCTTCCTATAACATGAGATGTGATTTCCAAATCCTTCCACTTCCAAACCTGAGACCCTCCCTTTAGCATGAGATGTGATATCCAACTCCTTCCCATTCCAATCCTGAGACCCTTCTGATAGCATGAGATGTGATATTTCAATGCCTCTAATACCAAACCTGAGATCCTACCTCTAACATGAAATGTGATATCCATCTCCTTCCCTTTCCAAACCTGAGACCCTGCCTATAGCATGAGATGTGATATCCAAGTCCTTCCCATTCCAATCCTGAGACCCTTCCTATAGCATGTGATGTGATATCTAAATGCTTATACCAAATCTGAGACCCTTCCTATAGCATGAGATGTGATATCCAACTCCTTCCCATTCCAATCCTGAGACCCTTCCTATAGCATGAGATGTGATGTCTCAATGCTTCTAATACCAAACCTGAGATCCTTCCTATAACATGAGATGTGATATCCAACTCCTTCCCATTCCAATCCTGAGACCCTTATGATAGCATGAGATGTGATATTTCAATGCCTCTAATACCAAATCTGAGATCCTACCTCTAACATGAAATGTGATATCCATCTCCTTCCCTTTCCAAACCTGAGACCCTGCTTATAGCATGAGATGTGATATCCAAGTTCTTTCCATTCCAAACCTGAGCCCCTTCCTATGACATGAGATGTGATATCCAACTCCTTCCCATTCCAAACCTGAGACCCTGCTTATAGCATGAGATGTGATATCCAAGTCCTTTCCATTCCAATCCTGAGACCCTTCCTAAGCATGTAATGTGATATCTCAATGCTTATACCAAACCTGAGACCCTTCCTATGGCATGAGATGTCATATACAACTCCTTCCCATTCCAATCCTGAGACCCTTCCTATAGCATGAGATGTGATATCTCAATGCTTATACCAAACCTGAGACCCTTCCTATAGCATGAGATGTGATATCCAACTTCTTCCCATTCCAATCCTGAGACCCTTCCTATAACATGAGATGTGATGTCGCAATGCTTCTAATACCAAACCTGAGATCTTTCCTATAACATGAGATGTGATATCCAACTCCTTCCCATTCCAATCCTGAGACCCTTCCTATAGCATGAGATGTGATATCACAATGCTTATACCAAACCTGAGACCGTTCCTATAGCTTGAGATGTGATATCCAACTCCTTCCCATTCCAATCCTGAGACCCTTCCTATAGCATGAGATGTGATATCTCAAGGCCTCTAATACCAAACCTGAGATCGTTCCTCTAACATGAAATGTGATATCCAACTCCTTCCCCTTCCAAACCTGAGAGCCTTCCTATAACATGAGATGTGACATCCAAGTCCTCCCCATTCCAATCCTGAGACCCTTCCTATAGCATGAGATGTGATATCTCAATGCTTCTAATACCAAACCTGAGACCCTTCCTATAACAGGATTTGGGATATCCAACTCCTTCCCATTTCAATCCTGAGACCCTTCCGATAGCAGAGATGTGATATCTCAATGCTTATACCAAACCTGAGACCCTTCCTATGGCCTGAGATGTCATATGCAACTCCTTCCCATTCCAATCCTGAGACCCTTCCTATAGCATTAGATGTGATATCTCAATGCTTATACCAAATCTGAGACCTTTCCTATAGCATGAGATGTGATATCCAACTTCTTCCCATTCCAATCCTGAGACCCTTCCTATAGCATGAGATGTGATGTCTCAATTCTTCTAATACCAAACCTGAGATCCTTCCTATAACATGAGATGTGATATCCAACTCCTTCCCATTCCAATCCTGAGACCCTTATGATAGCATGAGATGTGATATCTCAATGCCTCTAATACCAAACCTGAGATACTTCTGATAGCATGAGATGTGATATCTCAATGCTTCTAATACCAAACCTGAGATCCTTCCTATAACATGAGATGTGATTTCCAAATCCTTCCACTTCCAAACCTGAGACCCTCCCTTTAGCATGAGATGTGATATCCAACTCCTTCCCATTCCAATACTGAGACCCTTCTGATAGCATGAGATGTGATAATTCAATGCCTCTTATACCAAACCTGAGATCCTACCTCTAACATGAAATGTGATATCCATCTCCTTCCCTTTGCAAACCTGAGACCCTGCCTATAGCATGAGATGTGATATCCAAGTCCTTCCCATTCCAATCCTGAGACCCTTCCTATAGCATGTGATGTGATATCTCAATGCTTATACCAAACCTGAGACCCTTCCTATGGCATGAGATGTCATATACAACTCCTTCCCATTCCAATCCTGAGACCCTTCCTATAGCATGAGATGTGATATCTCAATGCTTATACCAAACCTGAGACCCTTCCTATAGCATGAGATGTGATATCCAACTTCTTCCCATTCCAATCCTGAGACCCTTCCTATAACATGAGATGTGATGTCTCAATGCTTCTAATACCAAACCTGAGACCCTTCCTATAACATGAGATGGGATATCCAACTCCTTCCCATTCCAATCCTGAGACCCTTCCGATAGCAGAGATGTGATATCTCAATGCTTTTACCAAACCTGAGACCCTTCCTATGGCCTGAGATGTCATATACAACTCCTTCCCATTCCAATCCTGAGACCCTTCCTATAGCATGAGATGTGATATCTCAATGCTTATACCAAATCTGAGACCCTTCCTATAGCATGAGATGTGATATCCAACTTCTTCCCATTCCAATCCTGAGACCCTTCCTATAGCATGAGATTTGATGTCTCAATTCTTCTAATACCAAACCTGAGATCCTTCCTATAACATGAGATGTGATATCCAACTCCTTCCCATTCCAATGCTGAGACCCTTATGATAGCATGAGATGTGATATCTCAATGCCTCTAATACCAAACCTGAGATACTTCTGATAGCATGAGATGTGATATCTCAATGCTTCTAATACCAAACCTGAGATCCTTCCTATAACATGAGATGTGATTTCCAAATCCTTCGACTTCCAAACCTGAGACCCTCCCTTTAGCATGAGATGTGATATCCAACTCCTTCCCATTCCAATCCTGAGACCCTTCTGATAGCATGAGATGTGATATTTCAATGCCTCTAATACCAAACCTGAGATCCTACCTCTAACATGAAATGTGATATCCATCTCCTTCCCTTTCCAAACCTGAGACCCTGCCTATAGCATGAGATGTGATATCCAAGTCCTTCCCATTCCAATCCTGAGACCCTTCCTATAGCATGTGATGTGATATCTCAATGCTTATACCAAATCTGAGACCCTCCTATAGCATGAGATGTGATATCCAACTCCTTCCCATTCCAATCCTGAGACCCTTCCTATAGCATGAGATGTGATGTCTCAATGCTTCTAATAGCAAACCTGAGATCCTTCCTATAACATGAGATGTGATATCCAACTCCTTCCCATTCCAATCCTGAGACCCTTATGATAGCATGAGATGTGATATCTCAATGCCTCTAATACCAAACCTGAGATACTTCCGATAGCATGAGATGTGATATCTCAATGCTTCTAATACCAAACCTGAGATCCTTCCTATAACATGAGATGTGATTTCCAAATCCTTCCCCTTCCAAACCTGAGACCCTCCCTTTAGCATGAGATGTGATATCCAACTCCTTCCCATTCCAATCCTGAGACCCATCTGATAGCATGAGATGTGATATTTCAATGCCTCTAATACCAAACCTGAGATCCTACCTCTAACATGAAATGTGATATCCATCTCCTTCCCTTTCCAAACCTGAGACCCTTCTTATAGCATGAGATGTGATATCCAAGTCCTTTCCATTCCAATCCTGAGACCCTTCCTATAGCATGTGATGTGATATCTCAATGCTTATACCAAACCTGAGACCCTTCCTATGGCATGAGATGTCATATACAACTCCTTCCCATTCCAATCCTGAGACCCTTCCTATAGCATGAGATGTGATATCTCAATGCTTATACCAAACCTGAGACCCTTCCTATAGCATGAGATGTTATATCCAACTTCTTCCCATTCCAATCCTGAGACCCTTCCTATAACATGAGATGTGATGTCGCAATGCTTCTAATACCAAACCTGAGATCTTTCCTATAACATGAGATGTGATATCCAACTCGTTCCCATTCCAATCCTGAGACCCTTCCTATAGCATGAGATGTGATATCACAATGCTTATACCAAACCTGAGACCGTTCCTATAGCTTGAGATGTGATATCCAACTCCTTCCCATTCCAATCCTGAGACCCTTCCTATAGCATGAGATGTGATATCTCAAGGCCTCTAATACCAAACCTGAGATCGTTCCTCTAACATGAAATGTGATATCCAACTCCTTCCCCTTCCAAACCTGAGACCCTTCCTATAGCATGAGATGTGATATCTCAATGCTTATACCAATCCTGAGACCCTTCTGATAGCAGAGATGTGATATATCAATGCTTATACCAAACCTGAGACCCTTCCTATGGCCTGAGATGTCATATGCAACTCCTTCCCATTCCAATCCTGAGACCCTTCCTATAGCATTAGATGTGATATCTCAATGCTTATACCAAATCTGAGACCCTTCCTATAGCATGAGATGTGATATCCAACTTCTTCCCATTCCAATCCTGAGACCCTTCCTATAGCATGAGATGTGATGTCTCAATTCTTCTAATACCAAACCTGAGATCCTTCCTATAACATAAGATGTGATATCCAACTCCTTCCCATTCCAATCCTGAGACCCTTATGATAGCATGAGATGTGATATCTCAATCCCTCTAATACCAAACCTGAGATACTTCTGATAGCATGAGATGTGATATCTCAATGCTTCTAATACCAAACCTGAGATCCTTCCTATAACATGAGATGTGATTTCCAAATCCTTCCACTTCCAAACCTGAGACCCTCCCTTTAGCATGAGATGTGATATCCAACTCCTTCCCATTCCAATCCTGAGACCCTTCTGATAGCATGAGATGTGATATTTCAATGCCTCTAATACCAAACCTGAGATCCTACCTCTAACATGAAATGTGATATCCATCTCCTTCCCTTTCCAAACCTGAGACCCTGCCTATAGCATGAGATGTGATATCCAAGTCCTTCCCATTCCAATCCTGAGACCCTTCCTATAGCATGTGATGTGATATCTAAATGCTTATACCAAATCTGAGACCCTTCCTATAGCATGAGATGTGATATCCAACTCCTTCCCATTCCAATCCTGAGACCCTTCCTATAGCATGAGATGTGATGTCTCAATGCTTCTAATACCAAACCTGAGATCCTTCCTATAACATGAGATGTGATATCCAACTCCTTCCCATTCCAATCCTGAGACCCTTATGATAGCATGAGATGTGATATTTCAATGCCTCTAATACCAAATCTGAGATCCTACCTCTAACATGAAATGTGATATCCATCTCCTTCCCTTTCCAAACCTGAGACCCTGCTTATAGCATGAGATGTGATATCCAAGTTCTTTCCATTCCAAACCTGAGCCCCTTCCTATGACATGAGATGTGATATCCAACTCCTTCCCATTCCAAACCTGAGACCCTGCTTATAGCATGAGATGTGATATCCAAGTCCTTTCCATTCCAATCCTGAGACCCTTCCTAAGCATGTAATGTGATATCTCAATGCTTATACCAAACCTGAGACCCTTCCTATGGCATGAGATGTCATATACAACTCCTTCCCATTCCAATCCTGAGACCCTTCCTATAGCATGAGATGTGATATCTCAATGCTTATACCAAACCTGAGACCCTTCCTATAGCATGAGATGTGATATCCAACTTCTTCCCATTCCAATCCTGAGACCCTTCCTATAACATGAGATGTGATGTCGCAATGCTTCTAATACCAAACCTGAGATCTTTCCTATAACATGAGATGTGATATCCAACTCCTTCCCATTCCAATCCTGAGACCCTTCCTATAGCATGAGATGTGATATCACAATGCTTATACCAAACCTGAGACCGTTCCTATAGCTTGAGATGTGATATCCAACTCCTTCCCATTCCAATCCTGAGACCCTTCCTATAGCATGAGATGTGATATCTCAAGGCCTCTAATACCAAACCTGAGATCGTTCCTCTAACATGAAATGTGATATCCAACTCCTTCCCCTTCCAAACCTGAGAGCCTTCCTATAACATGAGATGTGACATCCAAGTCCTCCCCATTCCAATCCTGAGACCCTTCCTATAGCATGAGATGTGATATCTCAATGCTTCTAATACCAAACCTGAGACCCTTCCTATAACAGGATTTGGGATATCCAACTCCTTCCCATTTCAATCCTGAGACCCTTCCGATAGCAGAGATGTGATATCTCAATGCTTATACCAAACCTGAGACCCTTCCTATGGCCTGAGATGTCATATGCAACTCCTTCCCATTCCAATCCTGAGACCCTTCCTATAGCATTAGATGTGATATCTCAATGCTTATACCAAATCTGAGACCTTTCCTATAGCATGAGATGTGATATCCAACTTCTTCCCATTCCAATCCTGAGACCCTTCCTATAGCATGAGATGTGATGTCTCAATTCTTCTAATACCAAACCTGAGATCCTTCCTATAACATGAGATGTGATATCCAACTCCTTCCCATTCCAATCCTGAGACCCTTATGATAGCATGAGATGTGATATCTCAATGCCTCTAATACCAAACCTGAGATACTTCTGATAGCATGAGATGTGATATCTCAATGCTTCTAATACCAAACCTGAGATCCTTCCTATAACATGAGATGTGATTTCCAAATCCTTCCACTTCCAAACCTGAGACCCTCCCTTTAGCATGAGATGTGATATCCAACTCCTTCCCATTCCAATACTGAGACCCTTCTGATAGCATGAGATGTGATAATTCAATGCCTCTTATACCAAACCTGAGATCCTACCTCTAACATGAAATGTGATATCCATCTCCTTCCCTTTCCAAACCTGAGACCCTGCCTATAGCATGAGATGTGATATCCAAGTCCTTCCCATTCCAATCCTGAGACCCTTCCTATAGCATGTGATGTGATATCTCAATGCTTATACCAAACCTGAGACCCTTCCTATGGCATGAGATGTCATATACAACTCCTTCCCATTCCAATCCTGAGACCCTTCCTATAGCATGAGATGTGATATCTCAATGCTTATACCAAACCTGAGACCCTTCCTATAGCATGAGATGTGATATCCAACTTCTTCCCATTCCAATCCTGAGACCCTTCCTATAACATGAGATGTGATGTCTCAATGCTTCTAATACCAAACCTGAGACCCTTCCTATAACATGAGATGGGATATCCAACTCCTTCCCATTCCAATCCTGAGACCCTTCCGATAGCATAGATGTGATATCTCAATGCTTTTACCAAACCTGAGACCCTTCCTATGGCCTGAGATGTCATATACAACTCCTTCCCATTCCAATCCTGAGACCCTTCCTATAGCATGAGATGTGATATCTCAATGCTTATACCAAATCTGAGACCCTTCCTATAGCATGAGATGTGATATCCAACTCCTTCCCATTCCAATCCTGAGACCCTTCCTATAGCATGAGATGTGATGTCTCAATGCTTCTAATACCAAACCTGAGATCCTTCCTATAACATGAGATGTGATATCCAACTCCTTCCCATTCCAATCCTGAGACCCTTATGATAGCATGAGATGTGATATCTCAATGCCTCTAATACCAAACCTGAGATACTTCCGATAGCATGAGATGTGATATCTCAATGCTTCTAAAACCAAACCTGAGATCCTTCCTATAACATGAGATGTGATTTCCAAATCCTTCCCCTTCCAAACCTGAGACCCTCCCTTTAGCATGAGATGTGATATCCAACTCCTTCCCATTCCAATCCTGAGACCCTTCTGATAGCATGAGATGTGATATTTCAATGCCTCTAATACCAAACCTGAGATCCTACCTCTAACATGAAATGTGATATCCATCTCCTTCCCTTTCCAAACCTGAGACCCTGCCTATAGCATGAGATGTGATATCCAAGTCCTTTCCATTCCAATCCTGAGACCCTTCCTATAGCATGTGATGTGATATCTCAATGCTTATACCAAACCTGAGACCCTTCCTATGGCATGAGATGTCATATACAACTCCTTCCCATTCCAAACCTGAGACCCTTCCTATAGCATGAGATGTGATATCTCAATGCTTATACCAAACCTGAGACCCTTCCTATAGCATGAGATGTGATATCCAACTTCTTCCCATTAAAATCCTGAGACAATTCCTATAACATGAGATGTGATGTCGCAATGCTTCTAATACCAAACCTGAGATCTTTCCTATAACATGAGATGTGATATCCAACTCCTTCCCATTCCAATCCTGAGACCCTTCCTATAGCATGAGATGTGATATCACAATGCTTATACCAAACCTGAGACCGTTCCTATAGCTTGAGATGTGATATCCAACTCCTTCCCATTCCAATCCTGAGACCCTTCCTATAGCATGAGATGTGATATCTCAAGGCCTCTAATACCAAACCTGAGATCGTTCCTCTAACATGAAATGTGATATCCAACTCCTTCCCCTTCCAAACCTGAGAGCCTTCCTATAGCATGAGATATGATAGCCAAGTCCTTCCAATTCCAATCCTGAGACCCTTCCTATAACATGAAATGTGATATCCAACTCCTTCCCATTCCAACCTGAGACCCTTCCTATAGCATGAGATGGGATATCTCAATGCTTCTAATACCAAACCTGAGACTCTTCCTATAACATGAGATGGGATATCCAACTCATTCCCATTCCAATCCTGAGACCCTTCCGATAGCAGAGATATGATATCTCAATGCTTATACCAAACCTGAGACCCTTCCTATGGCCTGAGATGTCATATACAACTCCTTCCCATTCCAATCCTGAGACCCTTCCTATAGCATGAGATGTGATATCTCAATGCTTATACCAAATCTGAGACCCTTCCTATAGCATGAGATGTGATATCCAACTCCTTCCCATTCCAATCCTGAGACCCTTCCTATAGCATGAGATGAGATATCTCAATGCCTCTAATACCAAACCTGAGATACTTCCGATAGCATGAGATGTGATATCTCAATGCTTCTAATACCAAACCTGAGATCCTTCCTATAACATGAGATGTGATTTCCAAATCCTCCCGCTTCCAAACCTGAGACCCTCCCTTTAGCATGAGATGTGATATCCAACTCCTTCCCATTCCAATCCTGAGACCCTTCTGATAGCATGAGATGTGATATCTCAATGCCTCTAATTCCAAACCTGAGATCCTACCTCTAACATGAAATGTGATATCCATCTCCTTCCCTTTCCAAACCTGAGACCCTGCCTATAGCATGAGATGTGATATCCAAGTCCTTCCCATTCCAATCCTGAGACCCTTCCTATAGCATGTGATGTGATATCTCAATGCTTATACCAAACCTGAGACCCTTCCTATGGCATGAGATGTCATATACAACTCCTTCCCATTCCAATCCTGAGACCCTTCCTATAGCATGAGATGTGATATCTCAATGCTTATACCAAACCTGACACCCTTCCTATAGCATGAGATGTGATATCCAACTTCTTCCCATTCCAATCCTGAGACCCTTCCTATAACATGAGATGTGATGTCTCAATGCTTCTAATACCAAACCTGAGATCTTTCCTATAACATGAGATGTGATATCCAACTCCTTCCCATTCCAATCCTGAGACCCTTCCTATAGCATGAGATGTGATATCACAATGCTTATACCAAACCTGAGACCGTTCCTATAGCTTGAGATGTGATATCCAACTCCTTCCCATTCCAATCCTGAGACCCTTCCTATAGCATGAGATGTGATAAATCAAGGCCTCTAATACCAAACCTAAGATCCTTCCTCTAACATGAAATGTGATATCCAACTCCTTCCCCTTCCAAACCTGATAGCCTTCCTATAGCATGAGATATGATATCCAAGTCCTTCCCATTCCAATCCTGAGACCCTTCCTATAACATGAAATGTGATATCCTACTCCTTCCCATTCCAACCTGGGACCCTTCCTATATCATGAGATGGGATATCTCAATGCTTCTAATACCAAACCCGAGACCCTTCCTATAACATGAGATGGGAATATCCAACTCCTTCCCATTCCAATCCTGAGACCCTTCCGATAGCAGAGATGTGATATCTCAATGCTTATACCAAACCTGAGATCCTTCCTATAACATGAGATGTGATATCCAACTCCTTCCCATTCCAATCCTGAGACACTTCCTATAGCATGAGATGTGATATCTCACTGCTTATACCAAACCTGAGACCCTTCCTATAGAATGAGATGTGATATCCAACTCCTTCCCATTCCAATCCTGAGACCCTTCCTATAGCATGAGATGTGATATCTCAATGCTTCTAATATCAAACTTGAGACCCTCCCTATAGCATGAGATGTGATACCCAAGTCCTTCCCATTCCAATCCTGAGACACTTCCTATAGCATGAGATGTGATATCTCAATGCTTCTAATACCAAACCTGAGACTCTTCCTATAACATGAGATGGGATATCCAACTCCTTCCCATTCCAATCCTGAGACCCTTCCAATAGCAGAGATGTGATATCTCAATGCTTATACCAAACCTAAGACCCTTCCTATGGCATGAGATGTGATATCCAACTCCTTCCCATTCCAATCCCGAGACCCTTCCTATAGCATGAGATGTGATATCTCGATGCTTATACCAAATCTGAGACCCTTCCTATAGCATGAGATGTGATATCCAACTCCTTCCCATTCCAATCCTGAGGCCCTTCCTATAGCATGAGATGTGATGTCTCAATGCTTCTAATACCAAACCTGAGATCCTTCCTATAACATGAAATGTGATATCCAACTCCTTCACATTCCAATCCTGAGACCCTTCCTATAGCATGAGATGTGATGTCTCAATGCTTCTAATACCAAACCTGAGAACCTTCCTACAGCATGCGATGTGATATCTCAATGCTTCTAATACCAAACCTGAGACCAGTCCTATAACA
Organism: Ambystoma mexicanum; assembly: GCF_040938575.1. Taxonomy (NCBI): domain Eukaryota; kingdom Metazoa; phylum Chordata; class Amphibia; order Caudata; family Ambystomatidae; genus Ambystoma; species Ambystoma mexicanum. Next base: position 349,875,097 of record NC_090936.1, read on the forward strand.
TGAGATTGGATATCCAACTCTTTCCCCTTCCAAACCTGAGACCCTTCCTATAGCATGAGATGTGATATCTAACTTCTTCCCATTCCAATCCTGAGACCCTTCCTATAACATGAGATGTGATGTCTCAATGCTTCTAATACCAAACCTGAGATCTTTCCTATAACATGAGATGTAATATCCAACTCCTTCCCATTCCAATCCTGAGACCCTTCCTATAGCATGAGATGTGCTATCTCAATGCTTATACCAAACCTGAGACCCTTCCTAAAGCTTGAGATGTGATATCCAACTCCTTCCCATTCCAATCCTGAGACCCTTCCTATAGCATGATATGTGATATCTCAATGCCTCTAATACCAAACCTGAGATCCTTCCTCTAACATGAAATGTGATATCGAACTCCTTCCCTTTCCAAACCTGAGAGCCTACCTATAGCATCAGATGTGATATCCAAGTCCTTCCCATTCCAATCCTTAGACCCTTCCTACAGCATGCAATATGATATCTCAATGATTCTAATAACAAACCTGAGACCCGTCCTATAACATGAGATGTGATATCCAACTCCTTCCCGTTTCAAACCTGAGACCCTTCCTATAACATGAGATGTGATATCCAACTCCTTCCCGTTTCAAACCTGAGACCCTTCCTATAGCATATGTGATATCCAACTCCTTCCCATTCCAAACATGAGACCCTTCCTATAGCAAGAATGTAATATCCAACTCCTTCCCATTCCAATCCTGAGACCATTCCTATAGCATGAGATGTGATATCTCAATGCTTCTAATACCAAACCTGAGATCCTTCCTATGACATGAGATGTGATATCCAATTCCTCCCCATTCCAAACCTGAGAACCTTCCTACAGCATGCAATGTGATATATCAATGCTTCTAATGCCAAACCTGAGACCAGTCCTATAACATGAGATTGGATATCCAACTCCTTCCCCTTCCAAACCTGAGACCCTTCCTGTTAGGAAAGATTTCGTTATTGTAGGGAACTTTCCTTCCATGTGGCAACCCCTAAACTTTTTGCTATTGTTTTCAACCTGTTTTCTTGACTTTGCCAGAGAAGTGCAGCCTTCTGCTGTACTCCTCTGGGCTTTCGCTCCTTTCTTACGGGGAAACTGACATGCCCTTAAGACAGTCAGTACCGGGGAACGCTGTTTCCCGTAGTTTCTTTTATCGTGTCGCCATTTTAGTGCAACACGACACAAGAGGGCACTGTAAGCTAAGTTACAGCTCTCTTGGGTCTCTAGCCTTCTACAGACCCTAGACACTCTTATAGGATGGTTTTTGGATCGGTGCAAGTCATTCAGGGACTGGGCTGGTGGCAGCGATCATTTGGTTTATTTTGAGCTCCTTTTGCCGTTCTGAGCACCTTTTTGCCGCGAACACAAAAGGGTGGCCCGGCTACCCAAAATGGCCGGACCACGAGGCTCCTTTGTCTCGTCCACTGTCCGTCTTGCTCCCTTTACCTTCCCCCGGGTCAGGCGACCCGGGGCCTTCCTTATTTGGGCATGTAGTTTCCCGCGAAACACGGTTGCTTTCGCGGGCTTCTACATGTCGTTTGAGTGCCCCCAGGATGTGGGCTGGGCTGTCTGGTCCCAATACACATCCTGGGTGCCAGAGAGTCTAGGGTGGTGTGAATGCCTGGGACCACTGTGGTCCGTGATTGGTCCACGTATGGTATGTGTGTTGATGAGCGGATCTCCCATTGGCTCCCCTCCGTTTTGGCGCGAAGGGAACCGTGGATAAGAGGGAGCTGGAAACACCACTACCATGTCGATCTCCTGAGTTCTTACGAACCCAGGGATACAGGAGCCAAGTATCCTGCGAACACGAGGCTGGACCGAGGAATCGCTGGTGACCCCCTGAAGAACTTCTGCTCCTCATTGCTGTCGTCCGGTGAAGCCCTTTCCACCTAAGATCGAACAAGAAGGCCTGTACTGGCGCTTCGACCTATTGGAATAGCAGGACCAGCTATTCCCGGCACCTTCATCAACTCCTGCTGTAAGCCTTCGGAAGTGTCTCTGGGCCATCCAGTTGACTGACCAGCTTACTAAGGAGGCCTGCTCTGTAATCGCCGACAGGTTGGGTGGTATTCTGAGTCCGGGGCATGCTCATACGCTTCGTTTGCTTAGCAGTCCTAAGCTAGAGGTGAGCGGTGCTCGTTTGGCTTGAATACACCCGGCCGTTCCGTTGCCCTGCTGTGGCGACAAAACTGTGCTTGTTTCTTCGATCGGGACGTCTTTTTACTCTGCACGACGACGAGACGTTCCCTGCTCTTCAGAACCTGCCAGAAGCTGCATCTATCGAGGAGAAGCTCGGGCCTGCTTGCTTCGGGGACCGGTGAGTAGATTAGCTAGGATCTGGTCGCCCTCCTGCAGTGCCCCTTGCTTTTCCCCGCTGTGAATACAGCACCCCTTGTCCGTACTCGCGCCCTGCTTCTGCCTCACAGTGGAGGCTGCGCTAGAGTCGCGGACCGTGTTCTCCTTCATTAGAGCTCCCTACAGAGCTGTTCAACGTCCTCCGAAGAGCTTCACCTTCTGCCCATTGGCACCGGCGTGTGCAGGTACTTTTGAGCGCTAGGCTCCACTCTTCGTAGGGATTGGACTACCATCTAGTTAGGGGCCTCAGAAGGCGGACATATCACACGCATTGGTTCGCACTGCCTGTTTTCCTTCCCCTGCAGGTGGATAACATATTTCGTGCTGCTAATGCTGTGAAACTGTGTATTCTGTATATATATTGGGTGGATAGTGTATGTGTTGGTTTAATATCGTTGTATGTTGCTGCTTTTACTGTGGTCATTAGTTTTGAGGCCTTATAATAAATGTGTATCTATTTTTGATATAAACAACTGTTTGGAGTAGTTTGTAAGCGCTCTTGCTTTGTGTGCTCATTGCGGGCTTTCAGTCACCCTCACCCCTCTTGAGACCTAGTCTTGACCGCCGCGATCGCTACCTTGATTGGTCTGGCTTGTCCAGAGGTTACCCTGTTCCAAGTAATTAGGTTGGCCTTCTGAACCTCTGCGCCACCAGGACAGAGTTCAGAAATCCGTCTTAACAAATTGGTGTACAGCGGTGGGATACGACTGAAGGTATCCAGTGTTGCGCACGAGCTAAGGCGTTTTCAGGTTATTCCAACCAGGACACGCAGTAAAGTATTGAATATAACGTTAAAAAGGCCATAGTCCTATCGACAGTATGGAAACGAATACTTTATTAACCTTAAATGCTTCGAAATCTGAAACATTGAAGAAGATGTGTGCGGAGAGAGGGGTTTCCTCTCAAGGCACTAAATTGGAAATGATCCAGAGAATCGTGGCGTGGCAAGAAGCGCAGCTTGACGCTATAACTTCCGAGGACAGTGCAGAAGGTGGTGGGGCTGCTCTCACTGGCAGAACCGACGGTTCTGCCGCTGCACTGATCCATCACGACCACGAGGACAGGGAGGATGTAATGTCTAACGTTTCCTCTGCCAGTGTTGATGGGGAGGCTATGCTTGAATTCAAGAAGCAAGAGCTGCGGTTTAGGCAGCAGGAGCTTGAATTCAGCATAGCCAAACTGAAAATCGACCAGGCAGAAAAACAAAAAGACAGGGATCACCAGTTGGAACTGGCCAAGCTTCAGTTCGCAAATGGGTCCAAGGGTCCTGGACATGGTTCTGGGGCTTCCTCTCATCCACGGTTTCCAAAAGATCTGCTCAGTGTGTATGAGGAACGAAATGACATTATGGACTGGTTAAATGCGTTTGAGTATGCATGCGAGGTTCAAGAGGTTGATAATGCGGATAAGATTGCATGGTTACTCAGCAGACTGCCCCATTCTGGTTGCAGTGCCATTATGGAAATGTCGAAGGCTGAGCGCGCTGATTTTGCAATGTTGAAGCAGACTCTCATTTTAAAGTTTGGGAAGACTCCGACCCAATATTTGAAAAGGTTTAGAGAGTATAAGAAAAAGGAAGGTGGTACTTGGGTGTCGTATGTAGCTGAGTCCCTGAAAAACTTGACTGGCTGGGTTGAAGGTTATAAGGTTTCTACCTTCGAAGGCATGATCAATCTGGTCATGCTGGAACACATTTTTGCTTCTTCTTCCCCGGAGCTTAAGCAGCATTTGGCCGATTCGAAGGAGATAGATCCTAAGAAGCTGGCCATTGCAGCAGATTTATGGGTGTCACATCGAGTGTCCCATAAGGACAAAACTCATCCTGGTAAGCAGGAGGAAGGGAAAAAGTCCAAAGATGTGGAGGGTGGGGAATCTGCTAAATCTTCTTCCCATAAGGGCCACAAAAAGAAAAATAAGGGTAAGCCATCCGAGAACTCACAGGGTAGTGGAGGTTCGCCTCCGAAACAGAACTCTGGTTATAATAAGCCTCCCTACGTAAACAGACCCAATGGGGCTTGTTTTTCTTGTGGAGCAACTGACCATGTGAAGGGGGATCCCCGTTGTAAGGTTAGACCTTTGGGGGTCCACTCCGCTAATCTGGCCTTCTCCTCCTACGAGGAAGAAGAGATTACAGGAGCATCCTTCTCCTCAGACTCATTTCCCAGCGGAATAGAGGCTGAGGTAGTTTTAGTGTCCCTGGGTTCCTGGGAGCCTAAAGTCGCAGAGGCGTATGCTAGGATTCCGGATAATACCAAGCACTACTTTAAAGACAGTGTGCTGATCAATGGAGTGGATACTCCAGCTCTTAGGGATAGTGGGTGCAGTCGAACTGTAGTGGATTCTACCTTGGTAGACTCAGAGGAAGTTGCCAGAGCTACTCTGATGCCCACTAAATTGGCTGACGGCCCCCTCCGTATGTTTCCCGTGATCCCTGTTAATCTAACTTTAAATGGTACAGCAGTTAGGATTCCAGTGAGCATTCAGAGAAACGTCCCGGGAAAGGTCTTGTTGGGCAATGATCTCAGAGCTCTAGGGCTCGTAGGAGACACTGCCGAAAGACCCTACACACGGTCTCAAGCACGGGCAGCATTGGCCAAGTCCAATACGCCGCCCCAGCCGAAGGGGAAACCCAAGGCGAAAGGAGTCAACAAGTCCCGACGGGGGAAAGAGAATATTCCCCCGAACTCGCCTACCACTGCGGTGGAGGGAGTTGGTCAATCGCCCGAGCCTGACGAGGAGGTGGCGATGCCTGAAGTGTTCGACCCCAACGACCATCCTGAACTAAAAGACTTGTTAGTTGAAGGAGGTCCTGATAGGGACGACTTCAGTAAGGGCCAACGTGAGTGCCCATCTCTGGAAGGCCTAAGGAGACAGGCCTGCTCCCAGCTTGAGGGTGAACCTCCTGGGAAGCATCGGATTTATTGGGAAGGTGGACTCCTGTACAGTGAGCCCACAGAGTCTACAGAAGGAGACCATAGGAGGTTGGTGGTTCCCCTTTCTGTTAGACCCTTCCTCCTGCAGTTGGCGCATGAAGTTCCCCTTGCTGGTCACCTTGGAATGAAGAGGACCAAGCAAAGGTTATCTATGCACTTCTACTGGCCCAAGATGGGGGTGCAAGTAGAAAGTCACTGCAGGAGTTGTGCCTCCTGCCAGTTGTCTGGTAAGGTTGGCGCGACAATCCAAGCTCCGTTGGTACCGCTCCCAGTTGTGGGGGTACCATTTGAAAGGGTAGGGATCGACATCGTTGGTCCCCTTGACCCGCAAACATCCTCAGGCAATAGGTTTATCCTGGTGCTGGTCGACCATGCAACCAGGTATCCTGAGGCCATCCCATTAAAGACTGTAACTGCCAAGTCAGTTGCAAAAGCGTTACTCGGCATATTTACTAGGGTTGGCTTCCCTAAAGAAGTTGTGTCAGATCGTGGCAGCAACTTTATGTCGAAGTATATGCAGGCTATGTGGAAAGAATGTGGGGTCACCTACAAGTTCTCTTCTGCATACCACCCCCAGACCAATGGTCTGGTGGAGCGTTTCAACAGAACGCTAAAGAGCATGATTGGGGCTCTGGAGGAGCCCCAGAGGAGGAAATGGGACCTTCTTTTACCATGCTTGTTGTTTGCCTACAGAGAGGTACCACAGGAGGGTGTTGGCTTCAGCCCCTTCGAACTTCTGTTCGGTCATCCCGTACGGGGACCCTTAGCCATCGTCAAAGAGGGATGGGAAATGCCCACTCCCCCTGTTACTACCAATGTAGTTGACTATGTGCTAGGGCTCAGAAAACGGATGGTACTCCTGATGGGCTTGGCTAGTGAAAAGTTGAAGGCCGGACAAGCGCTGGTGAAACATTGGTACGACCAGAAAGCTTCCTTAATTCACTTTACCCCTGGTCAGCAAGTCCTGATCATGAACCCTATAAGGCCTCGCGCTTTACAGGACAAATGGTCAGGCCCTTACACAGTGGTGGAGCCCCTGGGTGAGGTGAACTATTTAGTGGACCTTGGAAGGCCTGGACAGGCTCCAAAAGTGTTCCACGTAAATAGGCTGAAGGCTTTCGTCCCAAGAGTCGAAATCGCAGCACTGCTACTGGCGTCAGACGTTGAGGAAGAGGAGTCAGAACCTCTTCCCGACCTGTTCCAAAGCGGTCCTTCAGATAGCTCCGTTGAGGGTGTCCGAGTGGCCCCTCACCTGACTTCTGATCAGCAGGCTGAGGTGAAAAGTTTGCTTAGGCAGTTTTCCCCCCTGTTTTCACAGTCGCCTGGTTTGACACCTTGGTGCAAACATAACATTGACACAGGAGACAGTGTACCTACCAAAAGTAGGGGATACAGGATGTCGGATAAAGTACGGTCTTATATTAAGACCGAGGTCAACAAGATGTTAGACCTTGGGGTGATTGAACCCTCTAGTAGTCCTTGGTCCAGTCCTGTGGTTCTGGTTCCAAAAGCAGGCACTTCTGAATTGAGGTTCTGCGTGGATTACAGGGCTCTGAATGCTGTCACCAAGACAGACGCTCACCCCTTGCCTCGAACTGACGAGCTGGTGGATACCTTGGGTGCCTCCAAGTACCTCAGCACGTTTGACCTGACTGCGGGCTATTGGCAAATAGCTTTAGCAGAACATGCCAAGGAGAAGACAGCATTTTCAACTCCCGACGGGCTTTACCAATTCCGGGTAATGCCGTTCGGATTGAAGAATGCACCTGCCACTTTCCAGAGGCTTGTGAATCATGTGTTGAATGGGTTGGACGAATTCTGTCTTGCATATCTGGACGATATAGCAGTTTTCAGTGCCACCTGGGAAGACCATGTGAAACACCTCGGGATTGTGCTCCAGGCTCTTCAGAAAGCCCACTTGACCATAAAGGCGAGTAAATGCCAGATTGGACAAGGCTCAGTGGTTTACCTTGGGCATGAAGTAGGTGGAGGAAGGATACAGCCTCTCCCCAGTAAAGTACAAGCAGTACAAGACTGGCCTACCCCCACTACACAAACCCAAGTGAGAGCCTTCTTAGGACTCACGGGTTATTACCGCAATTTTATGGCAGACTATGGCACCATAGCTGCTCCTCTGACTGCCCTCACAACTCCGAAGAAACCCAAGAAGGTAACTTGGACTGACGAGTGTGAGAAGGCCTTCAATGGCTTGAAAGACTCCTTGTGCCAGGCCCCTGTGCTCAGGGCCCCTGATTATCAAAGACCTTTTATCGTGCAGACGGATGCCTCTGACACTGGGATAGGAGCTGTACTATCACAAGTAGATGAGAAGGGTAAGGAACACCCTATCGGTTTTATTAGTCGCCAGCTTAAGGACAGAGAGCTCAGATGGTCCACGGTAGAGAAAGAATGTTTCTCTGTTGTGTGGGCCCTAAGGAAGCTGCGGCCCTACCTCTATGGGACCCACTTCACTGTGCAGACTGACCATAAGCCGTTAAAGTGGCTAATGAACATGAAGGGGGAGAATCCAAAGTTGCTTAGGTGGTCCATAAGTCTACAAGGCTTCGACTTCACTATTGAGCATAGGCCAGGTGTCCAACATAGCAATGCTGATGGGTTGTCCAGAATGTTTTACCGACCTGAACAAGAGACTCATCCAGGGGTGGATTAGTTCCCCCTGTCCATAGTCTGGGAGGGGCGAGTGTTAGGAAAGATTTCGTTATTGTAGGGAACTTTCCTTCCATGTGGCAACCCCTAAACTTTTTGCTATTGTTTTCAACCTGTTTTCTTGACTTTGCCAGAGAAGTGCAGCCTTCTGCTGTACTCCTCTGGGCTTTCGCTCCTTTCTTACGGGGAAACTGACATGCCCTTAAGACAGTCAGTACCGGGGAACGCTGTTTCCCGTAGTTTCTTTTATCGTGTCGCCATTTTAGTGCAACACGACACAAGAGGGCACTGTAAGCTAAGTTACAGCTCTCTTGGGTCTCTAGCCTTCTACAGACCCTAGACACTCTTATAGGATGGTTTTTGGATCGGTGCAAGTCATTCAGGGACTGGGCTGGTGGCAGCGATCATTTGGTTTATTTTGAGCTCCTTTTGCCGTTCTGAGCACCTTTTTGCCGCGAACACAAAAGGGTGGCCCGGCTACCCAAAATGGCCGGACCACGAGGCTCCTTTGTCTCGTCCACTGTCCGTCTTGCTCCCTTTACCTTCCCCCGGGTCAGGCGACCCGGGGCCTTCCTTATTTGGGCATGTAGTTTCCCGCGAAACACGGTTGCTTTCGCGGGCTTCTACATGTCGTTTGAGTGCCCCCAGGATGTGGGCTGGGCTGTCTGGTCCCAATACACATCCTGGGTGCCAGAGAGTCTAGGGTGGTGTGAATGCCTGGGACCACTGTGGTCCGTGATTGGTCCACGTATGGTATGTGTGTTGATGAGCGGATCTCCCATTGGCTCCCCTCCGTTTTGGCGCGAAGGGAACCGTGGATAAGAGGGAGCTGGAAACACCACTACCATGTCGATCTCCTGAGTTCTTACGAACCCAGGGATACAGGAGCCAAGTATCCTGCGAACACGAGGCTGGACCGAGGAATCGCTGGTGACCCCCTGAAGAACTTCTGCTCCTCATTGCTGTCGTCCGGTGAAGCCCTTTCCACCTAAGATCGAACAAGAAGGCCTGTACTGGCGCTTCGACCTATTGGAATAGCAGGACCAGCTATTCCCGGCACCTTCATCAACTCCTGCTGTAAGCCTTCGGAAGTGTCTCTGGGCCATCCAGTTGACTGACCAGCTTACTAAGGAGGCCTGCTCTGTAATCGCCGACAGGTTGGGTGGTATTCTGAGTCCGGGGCATGCTCATACGCTTCGTTTGCTTAGCAGTCCTAAGCTAGAGGTGAGCGGTGCTCGTTTGGCTTGAATACACCCGGCCGTTCCGTTGCCCTGCTGTGGCGACAAAACTGTGCTTGTTTCTTCGATCGGGACGTCTTTTTACTCTGCACGACGACGAGACGTTCCCTGCTCTTCAGAACCTGCCAGAAGCTGCATCTATCGAGGAGAAGCTCGGGCCTGCTTGCTTCGGGGACCGGTGAGTAGATTAGCTAGGATCTGGTCGCCCTCCTGCAGTGCCCCTTGCTTTTCCCCGCTGTGAATACAGCACCCCTTGTCCGTACTCGCGCCCTGCTTCTGCCTCACAGTGGAGGCTGCGCTAGAGTCGCGGACCGTGTTCTCCTTCATTAGAGCTCCCTACAGAGCTGTTCAACGTCCTCCGAAGAGCTTCACCTTCTGCCCATTGGCACCGGCGTGTGCAGGTACTTTTGAGCGCTAGGCTCCACTCTTCGTAGGGATTGGACTACCATCTAGTTAGGGGCCTCAGAAGGCGGACATATCACACGCATTGGTTCGCACTGCCTGTTTTCCTTCCCCTGCAGGTGGATAACATATTTCGTGCTGCTAATGCTGTGAAACTGTGTATTCTGTATATATATTGGGTGGATAGTGTATGTGTTGGTTTAATATCGTTGTATGTTGCTGCTTTTACTGTGGTCATTAGTTTTGAGGCCTTATAATAAATGTGTATCTATTTTTGATATAAACAACTGTTTGGAGTAGTTTGTAAGCGCTCTTGCTTTGTGTGCTCATTGCGGGCTTTCAGTCACCCTCACCCCTCTTGAGACCTAGTCTTGACCGCCGCGATCGCTACCTTGATTGGTCTGGCTTGTCCAGAGGTTACCCTGTTCCAAGTAATTAGGTTGGCCTTCTGAACCTCTGCGCCACCAGGACAGAGTTCAGAAATCCGTCTTAACACTTCCTATAGCATGAGATGTGATATCCAACTTCTTCCCATTCCAATCCTGAGACCCTTCCTATAACATGAGATGTGATGTCTCAATGCTTCTAATACCAAACCTGAGATCTTTCCTATAACATGAGATGTGATATCCAACTCCTTCCCATTCCAATCTTGAGACCCTTCCTATAGCATGAGATGTGCTATCTCAATGCTTATACCAAACCTGAGACCCTTCCTAAAGCTTGAGATGTGATATCCAACTCCTTCCCATTCCAATCCTGAGACCCTTCCTATAACATGAAATGTGATATCCAACTCCTTCCCATTCCAACCTGAGACCCTTCCTATAGCATGAGATGGGATATCCAACTCCTTCCAAATCCAATACTGATACCCTTCCAATAGCATGAGATGTGATATCCCAATGCTTCTACCAAACCTGAGAACCATACTATGGCATGAGATGTGATATCAAACTCCTTCCCATTCCAATCCTGAGACTCTTCCTATAGCTTGAGATGTGATATCCGAAATCCTTCCCATTCCAATTCTGAGACCCTTCCTATACCATGAGACTTGATATCTCAATGCTTCTAATACCAAATCTGAGACCCTTCCTATAGCATGAGATGTGATATCCAACTCCTTCCCCTTCCAAACCTTAGACCCTTCCTTTATCATGAGATGTGATATCCAACTCCTTCCCATTCCAATCCTGAGACCCTTCCGATATCATGAGATTTGTTATCTCAATGCTTCTAATATCAAAATTGAGACCCGCCTATAACATGAGATGTGATATCCAAATCTTTCCCCTTCCAAACCTCAGACCCTTCCTTTATCATGAGATGGGATATCCAACTCCTTCTTATTCCAATCCTGAGACCCTTCCGATAGTAGAGATGTGATATCTCAATGCTTATACCAATCCTGAGACCCTTCCTATGGCCTGAGATGTCATATACAACTCCTTCCCAATCCAATCCTGAGACCCTTCCTATAGCATGAGATGTGATATCTCAATGCTTATACCAAATCTGAGACCCTTCCTATAGCATGAGATGTGATATCCAACTCCTTCCCATTCCAATCCTGAGACCCTTCCTAAAGCATGAGATGTGATGTCTCAATGGCTCTAATACCAAACCTGAGAACCTTCCTACAGCATGCGATGTGATATCTCAATGCTTCTAATACCAAACCTGAGATCTTTCCTATAACATGAGATGTAATATCCAACTCCTTCCGATTCCAATCCTGAGACCCTTCCTATAGCATGAGATGTGCTATCTCAATGCTTATACCAAACCTTAGACCCTTCCTAAAGCTTGAGATGTGATATCCAACTCCTTCCCATTCCAATCCTGAGACCCTTCCTATAGCATGAGATGTGATACCCAAGTCCTTCCCATTCCAATCCTGAGACACTTCCTATAGCATGAGATGTGATATCTCAATGCTTATACCAAACCTGATACCCTTCCTATAGCATGAGATGTGATATCCAACTCCTTCCCATTCCAATCCTGAGACCCTTCCTATAGCATGAGATGTGATGTCTCAATGCTTCTAATACCAAACCTGAGATCCTTCCTATAACATGAGATGTGATATCCAACTCCTTCCCATTCCAATCCCGAGACCCTTCCTATAGCATGAGATGTGATATCTCGATGCTTATACCAAACCTGAGACCCTTCCTATAGCATGAGATGTGATATCCAACTCCTTCCCATTCCAATCCTGAGACCCTTCCTATAGCATGAGATGTGATATCTCAATGCCTCTAATACCAAACCTGAGATCCTTCCTCTAACATGAAATGTGATATCCAACTCCTTCCCTTTCCAAACCTGAGAGCCTACCTATAGCATGAGATGTGATATCCAAGTCCTTCCCATTCCAATCCTTAGACCCTTCCTACAGCATGCAATATGATATCTCAATGATTCTAATAACAAACCTGAGACCCATCCTATAACATGAGATGGGATATCCAACTCCTTCCCATTCCAATCCTGAGACACTTCCGATAGCAGAGATGTGATATCTCAATGCTTATACCAAACCTGAGACCCTTCCTATAACATGAGATGTGATATCCAACTCCTTCCCGGTCCAAACCTGAGACCCTTCCTATAGCATATGTGATATCCAACTCCTTCCCATTCCAAACATGAGACCCTTCCTATAGCAAGAATGTAATATCCAACTCCTTCCCATTCCAATCCTGAGACCATTCCTATAGCATGAGATGCGATATCTCAATGCTTCTAATACCAAACCTGAGATCCTTCCTATGGCATGAGATGTGATATCCAATTCCTCCCCATTCCAAACCTGAGAACCTTCCTACAGCATGCAATGTGATATCTCAATGCTTCTAATACCATACCCGAGACCAGTCCTATAACATGAGATTGGATATCCAACTCCTTCCCCTTCCAAACCTGAGACCCTTCCTATAGCATGAGATGTGATATCCAACTTCTTCCCATTCCACTCCTGAGACCCTTCCTATAACATGAGATGTGATGTCTCAATGCTTCTAATACCAAACCTGAGATCTTTCCTATAACATGAGATGTGATATCCAACTCCTTCCCATTCCAATCCTGAGACCCTTCCTATAGCATGAGATGTGATATCTCAATGCTTATACCAAACCTGAGACCCTTCCTATAGCTTGAGATGTGATATCCAACTCCTTCCCATTCCAATCCTGAGACCCTTCCTATAGCATGAGATGTGATATCTCAAGGCCTCTAATACCAAACCTGAGATCCTTCCTCTAACATGAAATGTGATATCCAACTCCTTCCCCTTCCAAACCTGAGAGCCTTCCTATAGCATGAGATATGATATCCAAGTCCTTCCCATCCAATCCTGAGACCCTTCCTATAACATGAAATGTGATATCCAACTCCTTCCCATTCCAACCTGAGACCCTTCCTATAGCATGAGATGGGATATCCAACTCCTTCCAAATCCAATACTGATACCCTTCCGATAGCATGAGATGTGATATCCCAATGCTTCTACCAAACCTGAGACCCATAATATGGCATGAGATGTGATATCAAACTCCTTCCCATTCCAATCCTGAGACCCTACCTATAGCTTGAGATGTGATATCCAACTCCTTCCCATTCCAATTCTGAGACCCTTCCTATACCATGAGACTTGATATCTCAATGCTTCTAATACAAAACCGGAGACCCGTCCTATAACATGAGATGTGATATCCAAATCCTTCCCCTTCCAAACCTTAGACCCTTGCTTTATCATGAGATTTGATATCCAACTCCTTCCCGGTCCAAACCTGAGACCCTTCCTATAGCATATGTGATATCCATCTCCTTCCCTTTCCAAACCTGAGACCCTGCCTATAGCATGAGATGTGATATCCAAGTCCTTCCCATTCCAATCCTGAGACACTTCCGATAGCAGAGATGTGATATCTCAATGCTTATACCAAACCTGAGACCCTTCCTATAACATGAGATGTGATATCCAACTCCTTCCCGGTCCAAACCTGAGACCCTTCCTATAGCATATGTGATATCCAACTCCTTCCCATTCCAAACATGAGACCCTTCCTATAGCAAGAATGTAATATCCAACTCCTTCCCATTCCAATCCTGAGACCATTCCTATAGCATGAGATGCGATATCTCAATGCTTCTAATACCAAACCTGAGATCCTTCCTATGGCATGAGATGTGATATCCAATTCCTCCCCATTCCAAACCTGAGAACCTTCCTACAGCATGCAATGTGATATCTCAATGCTTCTAATACCATACCCGAGACCAGTCCTATAACATGAGATTGGATATCCAACTCCTTCCCCTTCCAAACCTGAGACCCTTCCTATAGCATGAGATGTGATATCCAACTTCTTCCCATTCCACTCCTGAGACCCTTCCTATAACATGAGATGTGATGTCTCAATGCTTCTAATACCAAACCTGAGATCTTTCCTATAACATGAGATGTGATATCCAACTCCTTCCCATTCCAATCCTGAGACCCTTCCTATAGCATGAGATGTGATATCTCAAAGCTTATACCAAACCTGAGACCCTTCCTATAGCTTGAGATGTGATATCCAACTCCTTCCCATTCCAATCCTGAGACCCTTCCTATAGCATGAGATGTGATATCTCAAGGCCTCTAATACCAAACCTGAGATCCTTCCTCTAACATGAAATGTGATATCCAACTCCTTCCCCTTCCAAACCTGAGAGCCTTCCTATAGCATGAGATATGATATCCAAGTCCTTCCCATCCAATCCTGAGACCCTTCCTATAACATGAAATGTGATATCCAACTCCTTCCCATTCCAACCTGAGACCCTTCCTATAGCATGAGATGGGATATCCAACTCCTTCCAAATCCAATACTGATACCCTTCCGATAGCATGAGATGTGATATCCCAATGCTTCTACCAAACCTGAGACCCATAATATGGCATGAGATGTGATATCAAACTCCTTCCCATTCCAATCCTGAGACCCTACCTATAGCTTGAGATGTGATATCCAACTCCTTCCCATTCCAATTCTGAGACCCTTCCTATACCATGAGACTTGATATCTCAATGCTTCTAATACAAAACCTGAGACCCGTCCTATAACATGAGATGTGATATCCAAATCCTTCCCCTTCCAAACCTTAGACCCTTGCTTTATCATGAGATGTGATATCCAACTCCTTCCCGGTCCAAACCTGAGACCCTTCCTATAGCATATGGGATATCCATCTCCTTCCCTTTCCAAACCTGAGACCCTGCCTATAGCATGAGATGTGATATCCAAGTCCTTCCCATTCCAATCCTGAGACCCTTCCTATAGCATGTGATGTGATATCTCAATGCTTATACCAAACCTGAGACCCTTCCTATGGCATGAGATGTCATATACAACTCCTTCCCATTCCAATCCTGAGACCCTTCCTATAGCATGAGATGTGATATCTCAATGCTTATACCAAACCTGAGACCCTTCCTATAGCATGAGATGTGATATCCAACTTCTTCCCATTCCAATCCTGAGACCCTTCCTATAACATGAGATGTGATGTCTCAATGCTTCTAATACCAAACCTGAGATCTTTCCTATAACATGAGATGTGATATCCAACTCCTTCCCATTCCAATCCTGAGACCCTTCCTATAGCATGAGATGTGATATCACAATGCTTATACCAAACCTGAGACCGTTCCTATAGCTTGAGATGTGATATCCAACTCCTTCCCATTCCAATCCTGAGACCCTTCCTATAGCATGAGATGTGATAAATCAAGGCCTCTAATACCAAACCTAAGATCCTTCCTCTAACATGAAATGTGATATCCAACTCCTTCCCCTTCCAAACCTGATAGCCTTCCTATAACATGAAATGTGATATCCTACTCCTTCCCATTCCAACCTGGGACCCTTCCTATATCATGAGATGGGATATCTCAATGCTTCTAATACCAAACCTGAGACCCTTCCTATAACATGAGATGGGAATATCCAACTCCTTCCCATTCCAATCCTGAGACCCTTCCGATAGCAGAGATGTGATATCTCAATGCTTATACCAAACCTGAGATCCTTCCTATAACATGAGATGTGATATCCAACTCCTTCCCATTCCAATCCTGAGACACTTCCTATAGCATGAGATGTGATATCTCACTGCTTATACCAAACCTGAGACCCTTCCTATACAATGAGATGTGATATCCAACTCCTTCCCATTCCAATCCTGAGACCCTTCCTATAGCATGAGATGTGATATCTCAATGCTTCTAATATCAAACTTGAGACCCTCCCTATAGCATGAGATGTGATACCCAAGTCCTTCCCATTCCAATCCTGAGACACTTCCTATAGCATGAGATGTGATATCTCAATGCTTCTAATACCAAACCTGAGACTCTTCCTATAACATGAGATGGGATATCCAACTCCTTCCCATTCCAATCCTGAGACCCTTCCAATAGCAGAGATGTGATATCTCAATGCTTATACCAAACCTAAGACCCTTCCTATGGCATGAGATGTGATATCCAACTCCTTCCCATTCCAATCCCGAGACCCTTCCTATAGCATGAGATGTGATATCTCGATGCTTATACCAAATCTGAGACCCTTCCTATAGCATGAGATGTGATATCCAACTCCTTCCCATTCCAATCCTGAGGCCCTTCCTATAGCATGAGATGTGATGTCTCAATGCTTCTAATACCAAACCTGAGATCCTTCCTATAACATGAGATGTGATATCCAACTCCTTCACATTCCAATCCTGAGACCCGTCCTATAGCATGAGATGTGATGTCTCAATGCTTCTAATACCAAACCTGAGAACCTTCCTACTGCATGCGATGTGATATCTCAATGCTTCTAATACCAAACCTGAGACCAGTCCTATAACATGAGATTGGATATCCAACTCTTTCCCCTTCCAAACCTGAGACCCTTCCTATAGCATGAGATGTGATATCTAACTTCTTCCCATTCCAATCCTGAGACCCTTCCTATAACATGAGATGTGATGTCTCAATGCTTCTAATACCAAACCTGAGATCTTTCCTATAACATGAGATGTAATATCCAACTCCTTCCCATTCCAATCCTGAGACCCTTCCTATAGCATGAGATGTGCTATCTCAATGCTTATACCAAACCTGAGACCCTTCCTAAAGCTTGAGATGTGATATCCAACTCCTTCCCATTCCAATCCTGAGACCCTTCCTATAGCATGATATGTGATATCTCAATGCCTCTAATACCAAACCTGAGATCCTTCCTCTAACATGAAATGTGATATCGAACTCCTTCCCTTTCCAAACCTGAGAGCCTACCTATAGCATGAGATGTGATATCCAAGTCCTTCCCATTCCAATCCTTAGACCCTTCCTACAGCATGCAATATGATATCTCAATGATTCTAATAACAAACCTGAGACCCGTCCTATAACATGAGATGTGATATCCAACTCCTTCCCGTTTCAAACCTGAGACCCTTCCTATAACATGAGATGTGATATCCAACTCCTTCCCGTTTCAAACCTGAGACCCTTCCTATAGCATATGTGATATCCAACTCCTTCCCATTCCAAACATGAGACCCTTCCTATAGCAAGAATGTAATATCCAACTCCTTCCCATTCCAATCCTGAGACCATTCCTATAGCATGAGATGTGATATCTCAATGCTTCTAATACCAAACCTGAGATCCTTCCTATGACATGAGATGTGATATCCAATTCCTCCCCATTCCAAACCTGAGAACCTTCCTACAGCATGCGATGTGATATATCAATGCTTCTAATGCCAAACCTGAGACCAGTCCTATAACATGAGATTGGATATCCAACTCCTTCCCCTTCCAAACCTGAGACCCTTCCTATAGCATGAGATGTGATATCCAACTTCTTCCCATTCCAATCCTGAGACCCTTCCTATAACATGAGATGTGATGTCTCAATGCTTCTAATACCAAACCTGAGATCTTTCCTATAACATGAGATGTGATATCCAACTCCTTCCCATTCCAATCTTGAGACCCTTCCTATAGCATGAGATGTGCTATCTCAATGCTTATACCAAACCTGAGACCCTTCCTAAAGCTTGAGATGTGATATCCAACTCCTTCCCATTCCAATCCTGAGACCCTTCCTATAACATGAAATGTGATATCCAACTCCTTCCCATTCCAACCTGAGACCCTTCCTATAGCATGAGATGGGATATTCAACTCCTTCCAAATCCAATACTGATACCCTTCCAATAGCATGAGATGTGATATCCCAATGCTTCTACCAAACCTGAGAACCATACTATGGCATGAGATGTGATATCAAACTCCTTCCCATTCCAATCCTGAGACTCTTCCTATAGCTTGAGATGTGATATCCGAAATCCTTCCCATTCCAATTCTGAGACCCTTCCTATACCATGAGACTTGATATCTCAATGCTTCTAATACCAAACCTGAGACCCGTCCTATAACATGAGATGTGATATCCAAATCTTTCCCCTTCCAAACCTTAGACCCTTCCTTTATCATGAGATGTGATATCCAACTCCTTCCCATTCCAATCCTGAGACCCTTCCGATATCATGAGATTTGTTATCTCAATGCTTCTAATATCAAAATTGAGACCCGCCTATAACATGAGATGTGATATCCAAATCTTTCCCCTTCCAAACCTCAGACCCTTCCTTTATCATGAGATGGGATATCCAACTCCTTCTTATTCCAATCCTGAGACCCTTCCGATAGTAGAGATGTGATATCTCAATGCTTATACCAATCCTGAGACCCTTCCTATGGCCTGAGATGTCATATACAACTCCTTCCCAATCCAATCCTGAGACCCTTCCTATAGCATGAGATGTGATATCTCAATGCTTATACCAAATCTGAGACCCTTCCTATAGCATGAGATGTGATATCCAACTCCTTCCCATTCCAATCCTGAGACCCTTCCTATAGCATGAGATGTGATGTCTCAATGCTTCTAATAACAAACCTGAGATCCTTCCTATAACATGAGATGTGATATCCAACTCCTTCCCATTCCAATCCTGAGACCCTTCCTAAAGCATGAGATGTGATGTCTCAATGGCTCTAATACCAAACCTGAGAACCTTCCTACAGCATGCGATGTGATATCTCAATGCTTCTAATACCAAACCTGAGACCAGTCCTATAACATGAGATTGGATATCCAACTCCTTCCCCTTCCAAACCTGAGACCCTTCCTATAGCATGAGATGTGATATCCAACTTCTTCCCATTCCATTCCTGAGACCCTTCCTATAACATGAGATGTGATGTCTCAATGCTTCTAATACCAAACCTGAGATCTTTCCTATAACATGAGATGTAATATCCAACTCCTTCCGATTCCAATCCTGAGACCCTTCCTATAGCATGAGATGTGCTATCTCAATGCTTATACCAAACCTTAGACCCTTCCTAAAGCTTGAGATGTGATATCCAACTCCTTCCCATTCCAATCCTGAGACCCTTCCTATAGCATGAGATGTGATATCTCAATGCTTCTAATATCAAACTTGAGACCCTCCCTATAGCATGAGATGTGATACCCAAGTCCTTCCCATTCCAATCCTGAGACACTTCCTATAGCATGAGATGTGATATCTCAATGCTTATACCAAACCTGAGACCCTTCCTATAGCATGAGATGTGATATCCAACTCCTTCCCATTCCAATCCTGAGACCCTTCCTATAGCATGAGATGTGATGTCTCAATGCTTCTAATACCAAACCTGAGATCCTTCCTATAACATGAGATGTGATATCCAACTCCTTCCCATTCCAATCCCGAGACCCTTCCTATAGCATGAGATGTGATATCTCGATGCTTATACCAAACCTGAGACCCTTCCTATAGCATGAGATGTGATATCCAAATCCTTCCCATTCCAATCCTGAGACCCTTCCTATAGCATGAGATGTGATATCTCAATGCCTCTAATACCAAACCTGAGATCCTTCCTCTAACATGAAATGTGATATCCAACTCCTTCCCTTTCCAAACCTGAGAGCCTACCTATAGCATGAGATGTGATATCCAAGTCCTTCCCATTCCAATCCTTAGACCCTTCCTACAGCATGCAATATGATATCTCAATGATTCTAATAACAAACCTGAGACCCATCCTATAACATGAGATGGGATATCCAACTCCTTCCCATTCCAATCCTGAGACACTTCCGATAGCAGAGATGTGATATCTCAATGCTTATACCAAACCTGAGACCCTTCCTATAACATGAGATGTGATATCCAACTCCTTCCCGGTCCAAACCTGAGACCCTTCCTATAGCATATGTGATATCCAACTCCTTCCCATTCCAAACATGAGACCCTTCCTATAGCAAGAATGTAATATCCAACTCCTTCCCATTCCAATCCTGAGACCATTCCTATAGCATGAGATGCGATATCTCAATGCTTCTAATACCAAACCTGAGATCCTTCCAATGGCATGAGATGTGATATCCAATTCCTCCCCATTCCAAACCTGAGAACCTTCCTACAGCATGCAATGTGATATCTCAATGCTTCTAATACCATACCCGAGACCAGTCCTATAACATGAGATTGGATATCCAACTCCTTCCCCTTCCAAACCTGAGACCCTTCCTATAGCATGAGATGTGATATCCAACTTCTTCCCATTCCACTCCTGAGACCCTTCCTATAACATGAGATGTGATGTCTCAATGCTTCTAATACCAAACCTGAGATCTTTCCTATAACATGAGATGTGATATCCAACTCCTTCCCATTCCAATCCTGAGACCCTTCCTATAGCATGAGATGTGATATCTCAATGCTTATACCAAACCTGAGACCCTTCATATAGCTTGAGATGTGATATCCAACTCCTTCCCATTCCAATCCTGAGACCCTTCCTATAGCATGAGATGTGATATCTCAAGGCCTCTAATACCAAACCTGAGATCCTTCCTCTAACATGAAATGTGATATCCAACTCCTTCCCCTTCCAAACCTGAGAGCCTTCCTATAGCATGAGATATGATATCCAAGTCCTTCCCATCCAATCCTGAGACCCTTCCTATAACATGAAATGTGATATCCAACTCCTTCCCATTCCAACCTGAGACCCTTCCTATAGCATGAGATGGGATATCCAACTCCTTCCAAATCCAATACTGATACCCTTCCGATAGCATGAGATGTGATATCCCAATGCTTCTACCAAACCTGAGACCCATACTATGGCATAAGATGTGATATCAAACTCCTTCCCATTCCAATCCTGAGACCCTACCTATAGCTTGAGATGTGATATCCAACTCCTTCCCATTCCAATTCTGAGACCCTTCCTATACCATGAGACTTGATATCTCAATGCTTCTAATACAAAACCTGAGACCCGTCCTATAACATGAGATGTGATATCCAAATCCTTCCCCTTCCAAACCTTAGACCCTTGCTTTATCATGAGATGTGATATCCAATTCCTTCCCATTCCAATCCTGAGACCCTTCCGATATCATGAGATTTGTTATCTCAATGCTTCTAATATCAAACTTGAGACCCTCCCTATAGCATGAGATGTGACATCCAAGTCCTCCCCATTCCAATCCTGAGACTCTTCCTATAGCATGAGATGTGATATCTCAATGCTTCTAATACCAAACCTGAGACCCTTCCTATAACATGAGATGGGATATCCAACTCCTTCCCATTCCAATCATGAGACCCTTCCGATAGCAGAGATGTGATATCTCAATGCTTATACCAAACCTGAGACCCTTCCTATGGCTTGATTTGTCATATACAACTCCTTCCCATTCCAATCCTGAGACCCTTCCTATAGCATGAGATGTGATATCTCAATGCTTATACCAAATCCGAGACCCTTCCTATAGCATGAGATGTGATATCCAACTCCTTCCCATTCCAATCTGAGACCCTTCCTATAGCATGAGATGTGATGTCTCATTGCTTCTAATACCAAACCTGAGATCCTTCCTATAACATGAGATGTGATATCCAACCCCTCCCCATTCCAATCCTGAGACCCTTATGATAGCATGAGATGTGATATCTCAATGCCTCTAATACCAAACCTGAGATACTTCTGATAGCATGAGATGTGATATCTCAATGCTTCTAGTACCAAACCTGAGATCCTTCCTATAACATGAGATGTGATTTCCAAATCCTTCCACTTCCAAACCTGAGACCCTCCCTTTAGCATGAGATGTGATATCCAACTCCTTCCCATTCCAATCCTGAGACCCTTCTGATAGCATGAGATGTGATATTTCAATGCCTCTAATACCAAACCTGAGATCCTACCTCTAACATGAAATGTGATATCCATCTCCTTCCCTTTCCAAACCTGAGACCCTGCCTATAGCATGAGATGTGATATCAAAAGTCCTTCCCATTCCAATCCTGAGACCCTTCCTATAGCATGTGATGTGATATCTCAATGCTTATACCAAACCTGAGACCCTTCCTATGGCATGGGATGTCATATACAACTCCTTCCCATTCCAATCCTGAGACCCTTCCTATAGCATGAGATGTGATATCTCAATGCTTATACCAATCCTGAGACCCTTCCGATAGCAGAGATGTGATATCTCAATGCTTATACCAAACCTGAGACCCTTCCTATGGCCTGAGATGTCATATACAATATCTCAATGCTTATACCAAATCTGAGACCCTTCCTATAGCATGAGATGTGATATCCAACTCCTTCCCATTCCAATCCTGAGACCCTTCCTATAGCATGAGATGTGATGTCTCAATGCTTCTAATACCAAACCTGAGATCCTTCCTATAACATAAGATGTGATATCCAACTCCTTCCCATTCCAATCCTGAGACCCTTATGATAGCATGAGATGTGATATCTCAATGCCTCTAATACCAAACCTGAGATACTTCCGATAGCATGAGATGTGATATCTCAATGCTTCTAATACCAAACCTGAGATCCTTCCTATAACATGAGATGTGATTTCCAAATCCTTCCCCTTCCAAACCTGAGACCCTCCCTTTAGCATGAGTTGTGATATCCAACTCCTTCCCATTCCAATCCTGAGACCCTTCTGATAGCATGAGATGTGATATTTCAATGCCTCTAATACCAAACCTGAGATCCTACCTCTAACATGAAATGTGATATCCATCTCCTTCCCTTTCCAAACCTGAGACCCTGCCTATAGCATGAGATGTGATATCCAAGTCCTTCCCATTACAATCCTGAGACCCTTCCTATAGCATGTGATGTGATATCTCAATGCTTATACCAAACCTGAGACCCTTCCTATGGCATGAGATGTCATATACAACTCCTTCCCATTCCAATCCTGAGACCCTTCCTATAGCATGAGATGTGATATCTCAATGCTTATACCAAACCTGAGACCCTTCCTATAGCATGAGATGTGATATCCAACTTCTTCCCATTCCAATCCTGAGACCCTTCCTATAACATGAGATGTGATGTCTCAATGCTTCTAATACCAAACCTGAGATCTTTCCTATAACATGAGATGTGATATCCATCTCCTTCCCATTCCAATCCTGAGACACTTCCTATAGCATGAGATGTGATATCACAATGCTTATACCAAACCTGAGACCGTTCCTATAGCTTGAGATGTGATATCCAACTCCTTCCCATTCCAACCTGAGACCCTTCCTATAGCATGAGATGGGATATCTCAATGCTTCTAATACCAAACCTGAGATTCTTCCTATAACATGAGATGGGATATCCAACTCCTTCCCATTCCAATCCTGAGACCCTTCCGATAGCAGAGATGTGATATCTCAATGCTTATACCAAACCTGAGACCCTTCCTATGGCCTGAGATGTGATATCCAACTGCTTCCCATTCCAATCCTGAGACCCTTCCTATAGCATGAGATGTGATATCTCAATGCTTATACCAAATCTGAGACCCTTCCTATAGCATGAGATGTGATATCCAACTCCTTCCCATTCCAATCCTGAGACCCTTCCTATAGCATGAGATGTGATGTCTCAATGCTTCTAATACCAAACCTGAGATCCTTCCTATAACATGAGATGTGATATCCAACTCCTTCCGATTCCAATCCTGAGACCCTTATGATAGCATGAGATGTGATATCTCAATGCTTCTAATACCAAACCTGAGATCCTTCCTATAACATGAGATGTGATTTCCAAATCCTTCCCCTTCCAAACCTGAGACCCTCCCTTTAGCATGAGATGTGATATCCAACTCCTTCCCATTCCAATCCTGAGACCCTTCTGATAGCATGAGATGTGATATCTCAATGCCTCTAATACCAAACCTGAGATCCTACCTCTAACATGAAATGTGATATCCATCTCCTTCCCTTTCCAAACCTGAGACCCTGTCTATAGCATGAGATGTCATATACAATTCCTTCCCATTCCAATCCTGAGACCCTTCCTATAGCACGAGATGTGATATCTCAATGCTTATACCAAACCTGAGACCCTTCCTATAGCATGAGATGTGATATCCAACTCCTTCCCATTCCAATCCTGAGACCCTTCCTATAGCATGAGATGTGATAATCAACTCCTTCCCATTCCAATCCTGAGACACTTCCTGTAGCCTGAGATTTGATATCTCAATGCCTCTAATACCAAACCTGAGATCCTTCCTCTAACATGAAATGTGATATCCAACTCCTTCCCTTTCCAAACCTGAGAGCCTATCTATAGCATGAGATGTGATATCCAAGTCCTTCCCATTCCAATCCTGAGACACTTCCGATAGCAGAGATGTGATATCTCAATGCTTATACCAAACCTGAGACACTTCCTATGACATGAGATGTGATATCCAACTCCTTCCCGTTCCAAACCTGAGACCCTTCCTTTAGCATGAGATGTGATATCCAGCTCCTTCCCATTCCAATCCTGAGACACTTCCGATAGCATGAGATGTGATATCTCAATGCTTCTAATATCAAAACTGAGACCCTCTCTATAGCATGATATGTGATATCTAAGTCCTTCCCATTCCAATTCTGAGACCCTTCCTATAGCATGAGATGTGATATCTCAATGCTTCTACCAAACCTGAGACCCTTCCTTTAGCATGAGATGTGATAACCAACTCCTTCCCATTCCAATCCTGAGACCCTTCCTATAGCATGAGATGTGATATCTCAATACTTCTAATACCAAACCTGAGATCCTTCCGATAACATGAGATGTGATATCCAAATCCTTCCCCTTCCAAACCTGAGACCCTCCCTTTAGCATGAGATGTGATATCCAACTCCTTCCCATTCCAATCCTGAGACCCTTCTGATAGCATGAGATGTGATATCTCAATGCTTCTATACCAAACCTGAGATCCTTCCGATAGCATGAGATGTGATATCTCAATGCTTCTAATACCAAACCTGAGATCCTTCCTATAACATGAGATGTGATATCCAAATCCTTCCCCTTCCAAACCTGAGACCCTCCCTTTAGCATGAGATGTGATATCCAACTCCGTCCCATTCCAATCCTGAGACTCTTCTGATAGCATGAGATGTGATATCTCAATGCCTCTAATACCAAACCTGAGATCCTACCTCTAACATGAAATGTGATATAAAACTCTTTCCCCTTCCAAACCTGAAAGCCTTCCTATAGCATTAGATGTGATATCCAAGTCCTTCCCATTCCAATCCTGAGACCCTTCCTATAACATGAGATGTGATATCCAACTCCTTCCCCTTCCAACCTGAGACCCTTCGTATAGCATGAGATGGGATATCCAACTCCTTCCAAATCCAATCCTGATACCCTTCCGATAGCATGAGATGTGATATCTCAATGCTTCTACCAAACCTGAGACCCTTCCTATAGCATGAGATGTGATATCCAACTCCTTCCCATCCAATCCTGAGACCCTTCCGATAGCATGAGATATGATATCTCAATGCTTCTAATATCAAACCTGAGACCCTCCCTATAGCATGAGAGGTGATATCCAACTCCTTCCCATTCCAATCCTGAGACCCTTCCGATAGCATGAGATGTGATATCTCAATGCTTCTAATACCAAACCTGAGACCCTCATTATAGCGTGAGATGTTGTGATATCAAAGTCCTTCCCATTCCAATCCTGATACCCTTCCTATAACATGAGATGTGTTATCCAACTCTTCCCTTCCAATCCTGAGACCCTTCCTATAACATGAGATGTGATATCCAACTCCTTCCCAATCCAATCCTGAGACCCTTCCGATAGCATGAGATGTGATATCTCAATGGTTCTAATGCCAAACCTGAGACCCTCCCTATAGCGTGAGATGTGATATCAAAGTCCTTCCCATTCCAATCCTGAGACCCGTCCTATACCATAAGATGTGATATCTCAATGCTTCTAATACCAAACGTGAGACTGTCCTATAACATGAGATGTGATATCTCAATGCTTCCAATAACAAACCTGAGACCCTTCCTATAACATGAGATGTGATATCCAAATCCTTCCCATTCCAATCCTGAGACCCTTCCTATAGCATGAGATGTGATATCCAACTCCTTCCCATCCAATCCTGAGACCCTTCCGATAGCATGAGATATGATATCTCAATGCTTCTAATATCAAACCTGAGACCCTCCCTATAGCATGAGAGGTGATATCCAACTCCTTCCCATTCCAATCCTGAGACCCTTCCGATAGCATGAGATGTGATATCTTAATGCTTCTACCATACCTGAGACCTTCCTATGGCATGGGTTGTGATATCAAACTCCTTCCCATTCCAATCCTGAGACCCTTCATATAGCATGAGATGTGATATCCAACTCCTTCCCATTCCAATCCTGAGACCCGTCCTATACTATGAGATGTTATATCTCAATGCTTCTAATACCAAACCTGATACTGTCCTATAACATGAGATGTGATATCTCAATGCTTCTAATAACAAACCTGAGACCCTTCCTATAACATGAGATGTGATATCCAAGTCCTTCCCATTCCAATCTTGAGACCCTTCCTATAACATGAGATGTGATATCCAACTCCTTCCCAATCCAATCCTGAGACCCTTCCGATAGCATGAGATGTGATATCTCAATGGTTCTAATGCCAAACCTGAGACCCTCCCTATAGCGTGAGATGTGATATCAAAGTCCTTCCCATTCCAATCCTGAGACCCGTCCTATACCATGAGATGTGATATCTCAATGCTTCTAATACCAAACGTGAGACTGTCCTATAACATGAGATGTGATATCTCAATGCTTCCAATGACAAACCTGAGACCCTTCCTATAACATGAGATGTGATATCCAAATCCTTCCCATTCCAATCCTGAGACCCTTCCTATAGCATGAGATGTGATATCCAACTCCTTCCCAATCCAATCCTGAGACCCTTCCGATAGCATGAGATATGATATCTCAATGCTTCTTACCAAAACCACAGACCCGTCCTATAACTTGAGATATGATATCCAAATCCTTCCCCTTCCAAACCTGAGACCCTTCCTTTATCAGGAGATGTGATATCCAACTCCTTCTCATTCCAATCCTGAGACCCTTCCTATAACATGAGATGTGATATCCAAGTCCTTCCCATTCCAATCTTGAGACCCTTCCTATAACATGAGATGTGATATCCAACTCCTTCCCAATCCAATCCTGAGACCCTTCCGATAGCATGAGATATGATATCTCAATGCTTCTAATACCAAAACACAGACTCGTCCTATAACTTGAGATGTGATATCCAAATCCTTCCCCTTCCAAACCTGAGACCCTTCCTTTATCATGAGATGTGATATCCAACTCCTTCCCATTCCAATCCTGAGACCCTTCCTATAGCATGAGATGTGATATCTCAATGCTTCTACCAAACCTGAGACCCTTCCTATAGCATGAGATGTGATATCCAACTCCTTCCCATCCAATCCTGAGACCCTTCCGATAGCATGAGATATGATATCTCAATGCTTCTAATATCAAACCTGAGACCCTCCCTATAGCATGAGAAGTGATATCCAACTCCTTCCCATTCCAATCCTGAGACCCTTCCGATAGCATGAGATGTGATATCTCAATGCTTCTAATACCAAACCTGAGACCCTCATTATAGCGTGAGATGTGATATCAAAGTCCTTCCCATTCCAATCCTGATACCCTTCCTATAACATGAGATGTGTTATCCAACTCTTCCCTTCCAATCCTGAGACCCTTCCTATAACATGAGATGTGATATCCAACTCCTTCCCATTCCAATCCTGAGACCCTTCCTATAGCATGAGATGTGATATCTCAATGCTTATACCAAACCTGAGACCCTTCCTATAGCATGAGATGTGATATCCAACTTCTTCCCATTCCAATCCTGAGACCCTTCCTATAACATGAGATGTGATGTCTCAATGCTTCTAATACCAAACCTGAGATCTTTCCTATAACATGAGATGTGATATCCATCTCCTTCCCATTCCAATCCTGAGACACTTCCTATAGCATGAGATGTGATATCACAATGCTTATACCAAACCTGAGACCGTTCCTATAGCTTGAGATGTGATATCCAACTCCTTCCCATTCCAACCTGAGACCCTTCCTATAGCATGTGATGTGATATCTCAATGCTTATACCAAACCTGAGACCCTTCCTATGGCATGAGATGTCATATACAACTCCTTCCCATTCCAATCCTGAGACCCTTCCTATAGCATGAGATGTGATATCTCAATGCTTATACCAAACCTGAGACCCTTCCTATAGCATGAGATGTGATATCCAACTTCTTCCCATTCCAATCCTGAGACCCTTCCTATAACATGAGATGTGATGTCTCAATGCTTCTAATACCAAACCTGAGATCTTTCCTATAACATGAGATGTGATATCCATCTCCTTCCCATTCCAATCCTGAGACACTTCCTATAGCATGAGATGTGATATCACAATGCTTATACCAAACCTGAGACCGTTCCTATAGCTTGAGATGTGATATCCAACTCCTTCCCATTCCAACCTGAGACCCTTCCTATAGCATGAGATGGGATATCTCAATGCTTCTAATACCAAACCTGAGATTCTTCCTATAACATGAGATGGGATATCCAACTCCTTCCCATTCCAATCCTGAGACCCTTCCGATAGCAGAGATGTGATATCTCAATGCTTATACCAAACCTGAGACCCTTCCTATGGCCTGAGATGTGATATCCAACTGCTTCCCATTCCAATCCTGAGACCCTTCCTATAGCATGAGATGTGATATCTCAATGCTTATACCAAATCTGAGACCCTTCCTATAGCATGAGATGTGATATCCAACTCCTTCCCATTCCAATCCTGAGACCCTTCCTATAGCATGAGATGTGATGTCTCAATGCTTCTAATACCAAACCTGAGATCCTTCCTATAACATGAGATGTGATATCCAACTCCTTCCGATTCCAATCCTGAGACCCTTATGATAGCATGAGATGTGATATCTCAATGCTTCTAATACCAAACCTGAGATCCTTCCTATAACATGAGATGTGATTTCCAAATCCTTCCCCTTCCAAACCTGAGACCCTCCCTTTAGCATGAGATGTGATATCCAACTCCTTCCCATTCCAATCCTGAGACCCTTCTGATAGCATGAGATGTGATATCTCAATGCCTCTAATACCAAACCTGAGATCCTACCTCTAACATGAAATGTGATATCCATCTCCTTCCCTTTCCAAACCTGAGACCCTGTCTATAGCATGAGATGTCATATACAATTCCTTCCCATTCCAATCCTGAGACCCTTCCTATAGCACGAGATGTGATATCTCAATGCTTATACCAAACCTGAGACCCTTCCTATAGCATGAGATGTGATATCCAACTCCTTCCCATTCCAATCCTGAGACCCTTCCTATAGCATGAGATGTGATAATCAACTCCTTCCCATTCCAATCCTGAGACACTTCCTGTAGCCTGAGATTTGATATCTCAATGCCTCTAATACCAAACCTGAGATCCTTCCTCTAACATGAAATGTGATATCCAACTCCTTCCCTTTCCAAACCTGAGAGCCTATCTATAGCATGAGATGTGATATCCAAGTCCTTCCCATTCCAATCCTGAGACACTTCCGATAGCAGAGATGTGATATCTCAATGCTTATACCAAACCTGAGACACTTCCTATGACATGAGATGTGATATCCAACTCCTTCCCGTTCCAAACCTGAGACCCTTCCTTTAGCATGAGATGTGATATCCAGCTCCTTCCCATTCCAATCCTGAGACACTTCCGATAGCATGAGATGTGATATCTCAATGCTTCTAATATCAAAACTGAGACCCTCTCTATAGCATGATATGTGATATCTAAGTCCTTCCCATTCCAATTCTGAGACCCTTCCTATAGCATGAGATGTGATATCTCAATGCTTCTACCAAACCTGAGACCCTTCCTTTAGCATGAGATGTGATAACCAACTCCTTCCCATTCCAATCCTGAGACCCTTCCTATAGCATGAGATGTGATATCTCAATACTTCTAATACCAAACCTGAGATCCTTCCGATAACATGAGATGTGATATCCAAATCCTTCCCCTTCCAAACCTGAGACCCTCCCTTTAGCATGAGATGTGATATCCAACTCCTTCCCATTCCAATCCTGAGACCCTTCTGATAGCATGAGATGTGATATCTCAATGCTTCTATACCAAACCTGAGATCCTTCCGATAGCATGAGATGTGATATCTCAATGCTTCTAATACCAAACCTGAGATCCTTCCTATAACATGAGATGTGATATCCAAATCCTTCCCCTTCCAAACCTGAGACCCTCCCTTTAGCATGAGATGTGATATCCAACTCCTTCCCATTCCAATCCTGAGACTCTTCTGATAGCATGAGATGTGATATCTCAATGCCTCTAATACCAAACCTGAGATCCTACCTCTAACATGAAATGTGATATAAAACTCTTTCCCCTTCCAAACCTGAAAGCCTTCCTATAGCATTAGATGTGATATCCAAGTCCTTCCCATTCCAATCCTGAGACCCTTCCTATAACATGAGATGTGATATCCAACTCCTTCCCCTTCCAACCTGAGACCCTTCGTATAGCATGAGATGGGATATCCAACTCCTTCCAAATCCAATCCTGATACCCTTCCGATAGCATGAGATGTGATATCTCAATGCTTCTACCAAACCTGAGACCCTTCCTATAGCATGAGATGTGATATCCAACTCCTTCCCATCCAATCCTGAGACCCTTCCGATAGCATGAGATATGATATCTCAATGCTTCTAATATCAAACCTGAGACCCTCCCTATAGCATGAGAGGTGATATCCAACTCCTTCCCATTCCAATCCTGAGACCCTTCCGATAGCATGAGATGTGATATCTCAATGCTTCTAATACCAAACCTGAGACCCTCATTATAGCGTGAGATGTTGTGATATCAAAGTCCTTCCCATTCCAATCCTGATACCCTTCCTATAACATGAGATGTGTTATCCAACTCTTCCCTTCCAATCCTGAGACCCTTCCTATAACATGAGATGTGATATCCAACTCCTTCCCAATCCAATCCTGAGACCCTTCCGATAGCATGAGATGTGATATCTCAATGGTTCTAATGCCAAACCTGAGACCCTCCCTATAGCGTGAGATGTGATATCAAAGTCCTTCCCATTCCAATCCTGAGACCCGTCCTATACCATAAGATGTGATATCTCAATGCTTCTAATACCAAACGTGAGACTGTCCTATAACATGAGATGTGATATCTCAATGCTTCCAATAACAAACCTGAGACCCTTCCTATAACATGAGATGTGATATCCAAATCCTTCCCATTCCAATCCTGAGACCCTTCCTATAGCATGAGATGTGATATCCAACTCCTTCCCATCCAATCCTGAGACCCTTCCGATAGCATGAGATATGATATCTCAATGCTTCTAATATCAAACCTGAGACCCTCCCTATAGCATGAGAGGTGATATCCAACTCCTTCCCATTCCAATCCTGAGACCCTTCCGATAGCATGAGATGTGATATCTTAATGCTTCTACCATACCTGAGACCTTCCTATGGCATGGGTTGTGATATCAAACTCCTTCCCATTCCAATCCTGAGACCCTTCATATAGCATGAGATGTGATATCCAACTCCTTCCCATTCCAATCCTGAGACCCGTCCTATACTATGAGATGTTATATCTCAATGCTTCTAATACCAAACCTGATACTGTCCTATAACATGAGATGTGATATCTCAATGCTTCTAATAACAAACCTGAGACCCTTCCTATAACATGAGATGTGATATCCAAGTCCTTCCCATTCCAATCTTGAGACCCTTCCTATAACATGAGATGTGATATCCAACTCCTTCCCAATCCAATCCTGAGACCCTTCCGATAGCATGAGATGTGATATCTCAATGGTTCTAATGCCAAACCTGAGACCCTCCCTATAGCGTGAGATGTGATATCAAAGTCCTTCCCATTCCAATCCTGAGACCCGTCCTATACCATGAGATGTGATATCTCAATGCTTCTAATACCAAACGTGAGACTGTCCTATAACATGAGATGTGATATCTCAATGCTTCCAATGACAAACCTGAGACCCTTCCTATAACATGAGATGTGATATCCAAATCCTTCCCATTCCAATCCTGAGACCCTTCCTATAGCATGAGATGTGATATCCAACTCCTTCCCAATCCAATCCTGAGACCCTTCCGATAGCATGAGATATGATATCTCAATGCTTCTTACCAAAACCACAGACCCGTCCTATAACTTGAGATATGATATCCAAATCCTTCCCCTTCCAAACCTGAGACCCTTCCTTTATCAGGAGATGTGATATCCAACTCCTTCTCATTCCAATCCTGAGACCCTTCCTATAACATGAGATGTGATATCCAAGTCCTTCCCATTCCAATCTTGAGACCCTTCCTATAACATGAGATGTGATATCCAACTCCTTCCCAATCCAATCCTGAGACCCTTCCGATAGCATGAGATATGATATCTCAATGCTTCTAATACCAAAACACAGACTCGTCCTATAACTTGAGATGTGATATCCAAATCCTTCCCCTTCCAAACCTGAGACCCTTCCTTTATCATGAGATGTGATATCCAACTCCTTCCCATTCCAATCCTGAGACCCTTCCTATAGCATGAGATGTGATATCTCAATGCTTCTACCAAACCTGAGACCCTTCCTATAGCATGAGATGTGATATCCAACTCCTTCCCATCCAATCCTGAGACCCTTCCGATAGCATGAGATATGATATCTCAATGCTTCTAATATCAAACCTGAGACCCTCCCTATAGCATGAGAAGTGATATCCAACTCCTTCCCATTCCAATCCTGAGACCCTTCCGATAGCATGAGATGTGATATCTCAATGCTTCTAATACCAAACCTGAGACCCTCATTATAGCGTGAGATGTGATATCAAAGTCCTTCCCATTCCAATCCTGATACCCTTCCTATAACATGAGATGTGTTATCCAACTCTTCCCTTCCAATCCTGAGACCCTTCCTATAACATGAGATGTGATATCCAACTCCTTCCCAATCCAATCCTGAGACACTTCCGATAGCATGAGATGTGATATCTCAATGGTTCTAATGCCAAACCTGAGACCCTCCCTATAGCGTGAGATGTGATATCAAAGTCCTTCCCATTCCAATCCTGAGACCCGTCCTATACCATGAGATGTGATATCTCAATGCTTCTAATACCAAACGTGAGACTGTCCTATAACATGAGATGTGATATCTCAATGCTTCCAATAACAAACCTGAGACCCTTCCTATAACATGAGATGTGATATCCAAATCCTTCCCATTCCAATCCTGAGACCCTTCCTATAACATGAGATGTGATATCCAACTCCTTCCCAATCCAATCCTGAGACCCTTCCGATAGCATGAGATGTGATATCTCAATGCTTCTAATAACCAAACCTGTGACCCTCCCTAGAGCGTGAGATGTGATATCAAAGTCCTTCCCATTCCAATCCTGATACCCTTCCTATAACATGAGATGTGATATCCAACTCTTCCCATCCAATCCTGAGACCCTTCCTATAACATGAGATGTGATATCCAACTCCTTCCCAATCCAATCCTGAGACCCTTCCGATAGCATGAGATGTGATATCTCAATGCTTCTAATACCAAACCTGAGACCCTCTATAGCGTGAGATGTGATATCAAAGTCCTTCCCATTCCAATCCTGATACCCTTCCTATAACATGATATCCAACTCCTTCCAATTCCAACTGTGACCCTTCCGATAGCAGAAGATGTGATATCTAAATGCTTCTAGCAAACCTGAGACCTTCCCATGGCATGAGATGTGATATCAAACTCCTTCCCATTCCAATCCTGAGACCCTTCCTATAGCATGAGATGTGATATCCAACTCCTTCCCATTCCAATCCTGAGACCTGTCCTATACTATGAGATGTTATATCTCAAAGCTTCTAATACCAAACCTGATACTGTCCTATAACATGAGATGTGATATCTCAATGCTTCTAATAACAAACCTGAGACCCTTCCTATAACATGAGATGTGATATCCAAGTCCTTCCCATTCCAATCTTGCGACCCTTCCTATAACATGAGATGTGATATCCAACTCCTTCCCATTCCAATTCTGAGACCCTTCCTATAGCATGAGATGTGATATCTCAATGCTTCTACCAAACCTGAGACCCTTCCTTTAGCATGAGATGTGATAACCAACTCCTTCCCATTCCAATCCTGAGACCCTTCCTATAGCATGAGATGTGATATCTCAATACTTCTAATACCAAACCTGCAATCCTTCCGATAACATGAGATGTGATATCCAAATCCTTCCCCTTCCAAACCTGAGACCCTCCCTTTAGCATGAGATGTGATATCCAACTCCTTCCCATTCCAATCCTGAGACCCTTCTGATAGCATGAGATGTGATATCTCAATGCTTCTATACCAAACCTGAGATCCTTCCGATAGCATGAGATGTGATATCTCAATGCTTCTAATACCAAACCTGAGATCCTTCCTATAACATGAGATGTGATATCCAAATCCTTCCCCTTCCAAACCTGAGACCCTCCCTTTAGCATGAGATGTGATATCCAACTCCTTCCCATTCCAATCCTGAGACTCTTCTGATAGCATGAGATGTGATATCTCAATGCCTCTAATACCAAACCTGAGATCCTACCTCTAACATGAAATGTGATATAAAACTCTTTCCCCTTCCAAACCTGAAAGCCTTCCTATAGCATGAGATGTGATATCCAAGTCCTTCCCATTCCAATCCTGAGACCCTTCCTATAACATGAGATGTGATATCCAACTCCTTCCCCTTCCAACCTGAGACCCTTCGTATAGCATGAGATGGGATATCCAACTCCTTCCAAATCCAATCCTGATACCCTTCCGATAGCATGAGATGTGATATCTCAATGCTTCTACCAAACCTGAGACCCTTCCTATAGCATGAGATGTGATATCCAACTCCTTCCCATCCAATCCTGAGACCCTTCCGATAGCATGAGATATGATATCTCAATGCTTCTAATATCAAACCTGAGACCCTCCCTATAGCATGAGAGGTGATATCCAACTCCTTCCCATTCCAATCCTGAGACCCTTCCGATAGCATGAGATGTGATATCTCAATGCTTCTAATACCAAACCTGAGACCCTCATTATAGCGTGAGATGTTGTGATATCAAAGTCCTTCCCATTCCAATCCTGATACCCTTCCTATAACATGAGATGTGTTATCCAACTCTTCCCTTCCAATCCTGAGACCCTTCCTATAACATGAGATGTGATATCCAACTCCTTCCCAATCCAATCCTGAGACCCTTCCGATAGCATGAGATGTGATATCTCAATGGTTCTAATGCCAAACCTGAGACCCTCCCTATAGCGTGAGATGTGATATCAAAGTCCTTCCCATTCCAATCCTGAGACCCGTCCTATACCATGAGATGTGATATCTCAATGCTTCTAATACCAAACGTGAGACTGTCCTATAACATGAGATGTGATATCTCAATGCTTCCAATAACAAACCTGAGACCCTTCCTATAACATGAGATGTGATATCCAAATCCTTCCCATTCCAATCCTGAGACCCTTCCTATAGCATGAGATGTGATATCCAACTCCTTCCTATCCAATCCTGAGACCCTTCCGATAGCATGAGATATGATATCTCAATGCTTCTAATATCAAACCTGAGACCCTCCCTATAGCATGAGAGGTGATATCCAACTCCTTCCCATTCCAATCCTGAGACCCTTCCGATAGCATGAGATGTGATATCTTAATGCTTCTACCATACCTGAGACCTTCCTATGGCATGGGATGTGATATCAAACTCCTTCCCATTCCAATCCTGAGACCCTTCATATAGCATGAGATGTGATATCCAACTCCTTCCCATTCCAATCCTGAGACCCGTCCTATACTATGAGATGTTATATCTCAATGCTTCTAATACCAAACCTGATACTGTCCTATAACATGAGATGTGATATCTCAATGCTTCTAATAACAAACCTGAGACCCTTCCTATAACATGAGATGTGATATCCAAGTCCTTCCCATTCCAATCCTGAGACCCGTCCTATACCATGAGATGTGATATCTCAATGCTTCTAATACCAAACGTGAGACTGTCCTATAACATGAGATGTGATATCTCAATGCTTCCAATGACAAACCTGAGACCCTTCCTATAACATGAGATGTGATATCCAAATCCTTCCCATTCCAATCCTGAGACCCTTCCTATAGCATGAGATGTGATATCCAACTCCTTCCCAATCCAATCCTGAGACCCTTCCGATAGCATGAGATATGATATCTCAATGCTTCTTACCAAAACCACAGACCCGTCCTATAACTTGAGATATGATATCCAAATCCCTCCCCTTCCAAACCTGAGACCCTTCCTTTATCAGGGGATGTGATATCCAACTCCTTCCCATTCCAATCCTGAGACCCTTCCTATAACATGAGATGTGATATCCAAGTCCTTCCCATTCCAATCTTGAGACCCTTCCTATAACATGAGATGTGATATCCAACTCCTTCCCAATCCAATCCTGAGACCCTTCCGATAGCATGAGATATGATATCTCAATGCTTCTAATACCAAAACACAGACTCGTCCTATAACTTGAGATGTGATATCCAAATCCTTCCCCTTCCAAACCTGAGACCCTTCCTTTATCATGAGATGTGATATCCAACTCCTTCCCATTCCAATCCTGAGACCCTTCCTATAGCATGAGATGTGATATCTCAATGCTTCTACCAAACCTGAGACCCTTCCTATAGCATGAGATGTGATATCCAACTCCTTCCCATCCAATCCTGAGACCCTTCCGATAGCATGAGATATGATATCTCAATGCTTCTAATATCAAACCTGAGACCCTCCCTATAGCATGAGAAGTGATATCCAACTCCTTCCCATTCCAATCCTGAGACCCTTCCGATAGCATGAGATGTGATATCTCAATGCTTCTAATACCAAACCTGAGACCCTCATTATAGCGTGAGATGTGATATCAAAGTCCTTCCCATTCCAATCCTGATACCCTTACTATAACATGAGATGTGTTATCCAACTCTTCCCTTCCAATCCTGAGACCCTTCCTATAACATGAGATGTGATATCCAACTCCTTCCCAATCCAATCCTGAGACACTTCCGATAGCATGAGATGTGATATCTCAATGGTTCTAATGCCAAACCTGCGACCCTCCCTATAGCGTGAGATGTGATATCAAAGTCCTTCCCATTCCAATCCTGAGACCCGTCCTATACCATGAGATGTGATATCTCAATGCTTCTAATACCAAACGTGAGACTGTCCTATAACATGAGATGTGATATCTCAATGCTTCCAATAACAAACCTGAGACCCTTCCTATAACATGAGATGTGATATCCAAATCCTTCCCATTCCAATCCTGAGACCTTTCCTATAACATGAGATGTGATATCCAACTCCTTCCCAATCCAATCCTGAGACCCTTCCGATAGCATGAGATGTGATATCTCAATGCTTCTAATAACCAAACCTGAGACCCTCCCTAGAGCGTGAGATGTGATATCAAAGTCCTTCCCATTCCAATCCTGATACCCTTCCTATAACATGAGATGTGATATCCAACTCTTCCCATCCAATCCTGAGACCCTTCCTATAACATGAGATGTGATATCCAACTCCTTCCCAATCCAATCCTGAGACCCTTCCGATAGCATGAGATGTGATATCTCAATGCTTCTAATACCAAACCTGAGACCCTCTATAGCGTGAGATGTGATATCAAAGTCCTTCCCATTCCAATCCTGATACCCTTCCTATAACATGATATCCAACTCCTTCCAATTCCAACTGTGACCCTTCCTATAGCATGAGATGCGATATCCAACTCCTTCCCAATCCAATCCTGAGAACCTTCCGATAGCAGGAGATGTGATATCTAAATGCTTCTAGCAAACCTGAGACCTTCCCATGGCATGAGATGTGATATCAAACTCCTTCCCATTCCAATCCTGAGACCCTTCCTATAGCATGAGATGTGATATCCAACTCCTTCCCATTCCAATCCTGAGACCTGTCCTATACTATGAGATGTTATATCTCAAAGCTTCTAATACCAAACCTGATACTGTCCTATAACATGAGATGTGATATCTCAATGCTTCTAATAACAAACCTGAGACCCTTCCTATAACATGAGATGTGATATCCAAGTCCTTCCCATTCCAATCTTGCGACCCTTCCTATAACATGAGATGTGATATCCAACTCCTTCCCAATCCAATCCTGAGACCCTTCCGATAGCATGAGATATGATATCTCAATGCTTCTAATACCAAACCACAGGCTCGTCCTATAACTTGAGATGTGATATCCAAATCCATCCCCTTCCAAACCTGAGACCCTTCCTTTATCATGAGATGTGATATCCAACTCCTTCCCATTCCAATCCTGAGACCCTTCCTATAGCATGAGATGTGATATCTCAATGCTTCTACCAAACCTGAGACCCTTCCTATAGCATGAAATGTGATATCCAACTCGTTCCCATCTAATCCTGAGACCCTTCCGATAGCATGAGATATGATATCTCAATGCTTCTAATATCAAACCTGAGACCCTCCCTATAGCATGAGAGGTGATATCCAACTCCTTCCCATTCCAATCCTGAGACCCTTCCGATAGCATGAGATGTGATATCTTAATGCTTCTACCATACCTGAGACCTTCCTATGGCATGGGATGTGATATCAAACTCCTTCCCATTCCAATCCTGAGACCCTTCCTATAGCATGAGATGTGATATCCAACTCCTTCCCATTCCAATCCTGAGACCCGTCCTATACTATGAGATGTTATATCTCAATGCTTCTAATACCAAACCTGATACTGTCCTATAACATGAGATGTGATATCTCAATGCTTCTAATAACAAACCTGAGACCCTTCCTATAACATGAGATGTGATATCCAAGTCCTTCCCATTCCAATCTTGAGACCCTTCCTATAACATGAGATGTGATATCCAACTCCTTCCCAATCCAATCCTGAGACCCTTCCGATAGCATGAGATGTGATATCTCAATGGTTCTAATGCCAAACCTGAGACCCTTCCGATAGCATGAGATGTGATATCTCAATGGTTCTAATGCCAAACCTGAGACCCTCCCGATACCATGAGATGTGATATCTCAATGCTTCTAATACCAAACGTGAGACTGTCCTATAACATGAGATGTGATATCTCAATGCTTCCAATAACAAACCTGAGACCCTTCCTATAACATGAGATGTGATATCCAAATCCTTCCCATTCCAATCCTGAGACCCTTCCTATAGCATGAGATGTGATATCCAACTCCTTTCCATTCCAATCCTGAGACCCGTCCTATACCATGAGATATGATATCTCAATGCTTCTAATACCAAACCTGAGACTGTCCTATAACAAGAGATGTGATATCTCAATGCTTCTACCAACAAACCTGAGACCCTCCTTCCTATAACATGAGATGTGATATCCAAGCCCTTCCCATTCCAATCTTGAGGCCCTTCCTATTACATGAGATGTGATATCCAACTCCTTCCCAATCCAATCCTGAGACCCTTCCGATAGCATGAGATATGATATCTCAATGCTTCTTACCAAAACCACAGGCCCGTCCTATAACTTGAGATATTATATCCAAATCCTTCCCCTTCCAAACCTGAGACCCTTCCTTTATCATGAGATGTGATATCCAACTCCTTCCCATTCCAATCCTGAGACCCTTCCTATAGCATGAGATGTGAAATCTCAATGCTTCTAATAACAAACCTGAGACCCTTCCTATAACATGAGATGTGATGTCCAAGTCCTTCCCATTCCAATCCTGAGACCCTTCCTATAACATGAGATGTGATATCCAACTCCTTCCCAATCCAATCCTGAGACCCTTCCAATAGCATGAGGATATGATATCTCAATGCTTCTAATATCAAACCTGAGACCCTCCCTAAAGCATGAGATGTGATATCCAACTCCTTCCCATTCCAATCCTGAGACCCTTCCGACAGCATGAGATGTGATATCCAACTCCTTCCAATTCCAACCTGTGACCCTTCCTATAGCATGAGATGTGATATCCAACTCCTTCCCAATCCAATACTGAGACCCTTCCGATAGCATGAGATATGATATCTCAATGGTTCTAATACCAAACCACAGACCCGTCCTATAAATTGAGGTGTGATATCCAAATCCTTAGCCTTCCAAACCTGAGACCCTTCCTTTAGCATGAGATGTGATATCCAACTCCTTCCCATTCCAATCCTGAGACCCGTCCTATACCATGAGATATGATATCTCAATGCTTCTAATACCAAACCTGAGACTGTCCTATAACATGAGATGTGATATCTCAATGCTTCTAATAACAAACCTGAGAGCTTTCCTATATCATGAGATGTGATATCCAACTCCTTCCCAATCCAATCCTGAGACCCTTCCGATAGCATGAGATGTGATATCTCAATGCTTCTAATACCAAACCGCAGACCCGTCCTATAACTTGAGATGTGATATCCAACTCCTTCCCATTCCAATCCTGAGACCCGTCCTATAAAATGAGATGTTATATCTCAATGCTTCTAATACCAAACCTGAGACTGTCCTATAACATGAGATGTGATATCTCAATGCTTCTAATAACAAACCTGAGACCCTTCCTATAACATGAGATGTCATATCCAAGTCCTTCCCGTTCCAATCTTGAGACCCTTCGTATAACATGAGATGTGATATCCAACTCCTTCCCAATCCAATCCTGAGACCCTTCTGATAGCATGAGATATGATATCTCAATGCTTCTAATACCAAACCACAGACCCGTCCTATAACTTGAGATGTGATATCCAACTCCTTCCCAATCCAATCCTGAGACCCTTCCGATAGCATGAGATGTGACATCTCAATGCTTCTAATACCAAACCTGAGACCCTCCCTATAGCGTGAGATGTGATATCCAACTCTTCCCATCCAATCCTGAGACCCGTCCTATACCATGAGATGTTATATCTCAATGCTTCTAATACCAAACCTGAGACTGTCCTATAACATGAGATGTGATATCTCAATGCTTCTAATAACAAAACTGAGACCCTTCCTATAACATGAGATGTGATGTCCAAGTCCTTCCCATTCCAATCCTGAGACCCTTCCTATAACATGAGATGTGATATCCAACTCCTTCCCAATCCAATCCTGAGACCCTTCCGATAGCATGAGATGTGATATCTCAATGCTTCTAATAACCAAACCTGAGACCCTCCCTATAGCGTGAGATGTGATATCAAAGTCCTTCCCATTCCGATCCTGATACCCTTCCTATAACATGAGATGTGATATCCAACTCTTCCCATCCAATCCTGAGACCCTTCCTATAACATGAGATGTGATATCCAACTCCTTCCCAATCCAATCCTGAGACCCTTCCGATAGCATGAGATGTGATATCTCAATGCTTCTAATACCAAACCTGAGACCCTCTCTATAGCGTGAGATGTGATATCAAAGTCCTTCCCATTCCAATCCTGATACCCTTCCTATAACATGATATCCAACTCCTTCCAATTCCAACCTGTGACCCTTCCTATAGCATGAGATGCGATATCCAACTCCTTCCCAATCCAATCCTGAGACCCTTCCGATAGCATGAGATGTGATATCTAAATGCTTCTAGCAAACCTGAGACCTTCCCATGGCATAAGATGTGATATCAAACTCCTTCCCATTCCAATCCTGAGTCCCTTCCTATAGCACGAGATGTGATATCCAACTCCTTCCCATTCCAATCCTGAGACCCGTCCTATACTATGAGATGTTATATCTCAATGCTTCTAATACCAAACCTGATACTGTCCTATAACATGAGATGTGATATCTCAATGCTTCTAATAACAAACCTGAGACCCTTCCTATAACATGAGATGTGATATCCAAGTCCTTCCCATTCCAATCTTGAGACCCTTCCTATAACATGAGATGTGATATCCAACTCCTTCCCAATCCAATCCTGAGACCCTTCCGATAGCATGAGATATGATATCTCAATGCTTCTAATACCAAACCACAGACTCGTCCTATAACTTGAGATGTGATATCCAAATCCTTCCCCTTCCAAACCTGAGACCCTTCCTTTATCATGAGATGTGATATCCAACTCCTTCCCATTCCAATCCTGAGACCCTTCCTATAGAATGAGATGTGATATCTCAATGCTTCTACCAAATCTGAGACCCTTCCTATAAAATGAGATGTGATATCCAACTCCTTCCCATCCAATCCTGAGACCCTTCCGATAGCATGAGATATGATATCTCAATGCTTCTAATATCAAACCTGAGACCCTCCCTATAGCATGAGAGGTGATATCCAACTCCTTCCCATTCCAATCCTGAGACCCTTCCGATAGCATGAGATGTGATATCTTAATGCTTCTACCATACCTGAGACCTTCCTATGGCATGGGATGTGATATCAAACTCCTTCCCATTCCAATCCCGAGACCCTTCCTATAGCATGAGATGTGATATCCAACTCCTTCCCATTCCAATCCTGAGACCCGTCCTATACTATGAGATGTTATATCTCAATGCTTCTAATACCAAACCTGATACTGTCCTATAACATGAGAT
Source organism: Ambystoma mexicanum (assembly GCF_040938575.1). NCBI lineage: Eukaryota > Metazoa > Chordata > Amphibia > Caudata > Ambystomatidae > Ambystoma > Ambystoma mexicanum. The sequence goes on from NC_090936.1 coordinate 349,918,015, forward strand.
GTGATATCTCAATGCTTCTAATAACAAACCTGAGACCCTTCCTATAACATGAGATGTGATATCCAAGTCCTTCCCATTCCAATCTTGAGACCCTTCCTATAACATGAGATGTGATATCCAACTCCTTCCCAATCCAATCCTGAGACCCTTCCGATAGCATGAGATGTGATATCTCAATGGTTCTAATACCAAACCTGAGACCCTCCCTATACCGTGAGATGTGATATCAAAGTCCTTCCCATTCCAATCCTGAGACCCGTCCTATACCATGAGATGTGATATCTCAATGCTTCTAATACCAAACGTGAGACTGTCCTATAACATGAGATGTGATATCTCAATGCTTCCAATAACAAACCTGAGACCCTTCCTATAACATGAGATGTGATATCCAAATCCTTCCCATTCCAATCCTGAGACCCTTCCTATAGCATGAGATGTGATATCCAACTCCTTCCCAATCCAATCCTGAGACCCTTCCGATAGCATGAGATATGATATCTCAATGCTTCTTACCAAAACCACAGACCCGTCCTATAACTTGAGATATGATATCCAAATCCTTCCCCTTCCAAACCTGAGACCCTTCCTTTATCATGAGATGTGATATCCAACTCCTTCCCAATCCAATCCTGAGACCCTTCCTTTATCATGAGATGTGATATCCAACTCCTTCCCATTCCAATCTTGAGACCCTTCCTATAACATGAGATGTGATATCCAACTCCTTCCCAATCCAATCCTGAGACCCTTCCGATAGCATGAGATGTGATATCTCAATGGTTCTAATGCCAAACCTGAGACCCTCCCTATAGCGTGAGATGTGACATCAAAGTCCTTCCCATTCCAATCCTGAGACCCGTCCTATACCATGAGATATGATATCTCAATGCTTCTAATACCAAACCTGAGACTGTCCTATAACAAGAGATGTGATATCTCAATGCTTCTACCAACAAACCTGAGACCCTCCTTCCAATAACATGAGATGTGATATCCAAATCCTTCCCCTTCCAAACCTGAGACCCTTCCTTTATCATGAGATGTGATATCCAACTCCTTCCCATTCCAATCCTGAGACCCTTCCTATAGCATGAGATGTGATATCTCAATGCTTCTAATAATAAACCTGAGACCCTTCCTATAACATGAGATGTGATGTCCAGGTCCTTCCCATTCCAATCCTGAGACCCTTCCTATAACATGAGATGTGATATCCAACTCCTTCCCAATCCAATCCTGAGACCCTTCCGATAGCATGAGGATATGATATCTCAATGCTTCTAATATCAAACCTGAGACTCTCCCTAAAGCATGAGATGTGATATCCAACTCCTTCCCATTCCAATCCTGAGACCCTTCCGACAGCATGAGATGTGATATCCAACTCCTTCCAATTCCAACCTGTGACCCTTCCTATAGCATGAGATGTGATATCCAACTCCTTCCCAATCCAATACTGAGACCCTTCCGATAGCATGAGATATGATATCTCAATGGTTCTAATACCAAACCACAGACCCGTCCTATGAATTGAGGTGTGATATCCAAATCCTTAGCCTTCCAAACCTGAGACCCTTCCTTTAGCATGAGATGTAATATCCAACTCCTTCCCATTCCAATCCTGAGACCCGTCCTATACCATGAGATATGATATCTCAATGCTTCTAATACCAAACCTGAGACTGTCCTATAACATGAGATGTGATATCTCAATGCTTCTAATAACAAACCTGAGAGCTTTCCTATAACATGAGATGTGATATCCAACTCCTTCCCAATCCAATCCTGAGACCCTTCCGATAGCATGAGATGTGATATCTCAATGCTTCTAATACCAAACCGCAGACCCGTCCTATAACTTGAGATGTGATATCCAACTCCTTCCCATTCCAATCCTGAGACCCGTCCTATAAAATGAGATGTTATATCTCAATGCTTCTAATACCAAACCTGAGACTGTCCTATAACATGAGATGTGATATCTCAATGCTTCTAATAACAAACCTGAGACCCTTCCTATAACATGAGATGTCATATCCAAGTCCTTCCCGTTCCAATCTTGAGACCCTTCGTATAACATGAGATGTGATATCCAACTCCTTCCCAATCCAATCCTGAGACCCTTCTGATAGCATGAGATATGATATCTCAATGCTTCTAATACCAAACCACAGACCCGTCCTATAACTTGAGATGTGATATCCACTCCTTCCCAATCCAATCCTGAGACCCTTCCGATAGCATGAGATGTGATATCTCAAAGCTTCTAATACCAAACCTGAGACCCTCCCTATAGCGTGAGATGTGATATCCAACTCTTCCCATCCAATCCTGAGACCCGTCCTATACCATGAGATGTTATATCTCAATGCTTCTAATACCAAACCTGAGACTGTCCTATAACATGAGATGTGATATCTCAATGCTTCTAATAACAAAACTGAGACCCTTCCTATAACATGAGATGTGATGTCCAAGTCCTTCCCATTCCAATCCTGAGACCCTTCCTATAACATGAGATGTGATATCCAACTCCTTCCCAATCCAATCCTGAGACCCTTCCGATAGCATGAGATGTGATATCTCAATGCTTCTAATAACCAAACCTGAGACCCTCCCTATAGCGTGAGATGTGATATCAAAGTCCTTCCCATTCCAATCCTGATACCCTTCCTATAACATGAGATGTGATATCCAACTCTTCCCATCCAATCCTGAGACCCTTCCTATAACATGAGATGTGATATCCAACTCCTTCCCAATCCAATCCTGAGACCCTTCCGATAGCATGAGATGTGATATCTCAATGCTTCTAATACCAAACCTGAGACCCTCTCTATAGCGTGAGATGTGATATCAAAGTCCTTCCCATTCCAATCCTGATACCCTTCCTATAACCTGATATCCAACTCCTTCCAATTCCAACCTGTGACCCTTCCTATAGCATGAGATGCGATATCCAACTCCTTCCCAATCCAATCCTGAGACCCTTCCGATAGCATGAGATGTGATATCTAAATGCTTCTAGCAAACCTCAGACCTTCCCATGGCATGAGATGTGATATCAAACTCCTTCCCATTCCAATCCTGAGACCCTTCCTATAGCATGAGATGTGATATCCAACTCCTTCCCATTCCAATCCTGAGACCCGTCCTATACTATGAGATGTTATATCTCAATGCTTCTAATACCAAACCTGATACTGTCCTATAACATGAGATGTGATATCTCAATGCTTCTAATAACAAACCTGAGACCGTTCCTATAACATGAGATGTGATATCCAAGTCCTTCCCATTCCAATCTTGAGACCCTTCCTATAACATGAGATGTGATATCCAACTCCTTCCCAATCCAATCCTGAGACCCTTCCGATAGCATGAGAAATGATATCTCAATGCTTCTAATACCAAACCACAGACTCGTCCTATAACTTGAGATGTGATATCCAAATCCTTCCCCTTCCAAACCTGAGACCCTTCCTTTATCATGAGATGTGATATCCAACTCCTTCCCAATCCAATCCTGAGACCCTTCCGATAGCATGAGATATGATATCTCAATGCTTCTAATACCAAACCACAGGCTCGTCCTATAACTTGAGATGTGATATCCAAATCCATCCCCTTCCAAAACTGAGACCCTTCCTTTATCAGGAGATGTGATATCCAACTCCTTCCCATTCCAATCCTGAGACCCTTCCTATAGCATGAGATGTGATATCTCAATGCTTCTACCAAACCTGAGACCCTTCCTATAGCATGAAATGTGATATCCAACTCCTTCCCATCCAATCCTGAGACCCTTCCGATAGCATGAGATATGATATCTCAATGCTTCTAATATCAAACCTGAGACCCTCCCTATATCATGAGAGGTGATATCCAACTCCTTCCCAATCCAATCCTGAGACCCTTCCGATAGCATGAGATGTGATATCTTAATGCTTCTACCATACCTGAGACCTTCCTATGGCATGGGATGTGATATCAAACTCCTTCCCATTCCAATCCTGAGACCCTTCCTATAGCATGAGATGTGATATCCAACTCCTTCCCATTCCAATCCTGAGACCCGTCCTATACTATGAGATGTTATATCTCAATGCTTCTAATACCAAACCTGATACTGTCCTATAACATGAGATGTGATATCTCAATGCTTCTAATAACAAACCTGAGACCCTTCCTATAACATGAGATGTGATATCCAAGTCCTTCCCATTCCAATCTTGAGACCCTTCCTATAACATGAGATGTGATATCCAACTCCTTCCCAATCCAATCCCGAGACCCTTCCGATAGCATGAGATGTGATATCTCAATGGTTCTAATGCCAAACCTGAGACCCTTCCGATAGCATGAGATGTGATATCTCAATGGTTCTAATGCCAAACCTGAGACCCTCCCGATACCATGAGATGTGATATCTCAATGCTTCTAATACCAAACGTGAGACTGTCCTATAACATGAGATGTGATATCTCAATGCTTCCAATAACAAACCTGAGACCCTTCCTATAACATGAGATGTGATATCCAAATCCTTCCCATTCCAATCCTGAGACCCTTCCTATAGCATGAGATGTGATATCCAACTCCTTTCCATTCCAATCCTGAGACCCGTCCTATACCATGAGATATGATATCTCAATGCTTCTAATACCAAACCTGAGACTGTCCTATAACAAGAGATGTGATATCTCAATGCTTCTACCAACAAACCTGAGACCCTCCTTCCTATAACATGAGATGTGATATCCAAGCCCTTCCCATTCCAATCTTGAGGCCCTTCCTATAACATGAGATGTGATATCCAACTCCTTCCCAATCCAATCCTGAGACCCTTCCGATAGCATGAGATATGATATCTCAATGCTTCTTACCAAAACCACAGACCCGTCCTATAACTTGAGATATGATATCCAAATCCTTCCCCTTCCAAACCTGAGACCCTTCCTTTATCATGAGATGTGATATCCAACTCCTTCCCATTCCAATCCTGAGACCCTTCCTATAGCATGAGATGTGAAATCTCAATGCTTCTAATAACAAACCTGAGACCCTTCCTATAACATGAGATGTGATGTCCAAGTCCTTCCCATTCCAATCCTGAGACCCTTCCTATAACATGAGATGTGATATGCAACTCCTTCCCAATCCAATCCTGAGACCCTTCCGATAGCATGAGGATATGATATCTCAATGCTTCTAATATCAAACCTGAGACCCTCCCTAAAGCATGAGATGTGATATCCAACTCCTTCCCATTCCAATCCTGAGACCCTTCCGACAGCATGAGATGTGATATCCAACTCCTTCCAATTCCAACCTGTGACCCTTCCTATAGCATGAGATGTGATATCCAACTCCTTCCCAATCCAATACTGAGACCCTTCCGATAGCATGAGATATGATATCTCAATGGTTCTAATACCAAACCACAGACCCGTCCTATAAATTGAGGTGTGATATCCAAATCCTTAGCCTTCCAAACCTGAGACCCTTCCTTTAGCATGAGATGTGATATCCAACTCCTTCCCATTCCAATCCTGAGACCCGTCCTATACCATGAGATATGATATCTCAATGCTTCTAATACCAAACCTGAGACTGTCCTATAACATGAGATGTGATATCTCAATGCTTCTAATAACAAACCTGAGAGCTTTCCTATAACATGAGATGTGATATCCAACTCCTTCCCAATCCAATCCTGAGACCCTTCCGATAGCATGAGATGTGATATCTCAATGCTTCTAATACCAAACCGCTGACCCGTCCTATAACTTGAGATGTGATATCCAACTCCTTCCCATTCCAATCCTGAGACCCGTCCTATAAAATGAGATGTTATATCTCAATGCTTCTAATACCAAACCTGAGACTGTCCTATAACATGAGATGTGATATCTCAATGCTTCTAATAACAAACCTGAGACCCTTCCTATAACATGAGATGTCATATCCAAGTCCTTCCCGTTCCAATCTTGAGACCCTTCGTATAACATGAGATGTGATATCCAACTCCTTCCCAATCCAATCCTGAGACCCTTCTGATAGCATGAGATATGATATCTCAATGCTTCTAATACCAAACCACAGACCCGTCCTATAACTTGAGATGTGATATCCAACTCCTTCCCAATCCAATCCTGAGACCCTTCCGATAGCATGAGATGTGATATCTCAATGCTTCTAATACCAAACCTGAGACCCTCCCTATAGCGTGAGATGTGATATCCAACTCTTCCCATCCAATCCTGAGACCCGTCCTATACCATGAGATGTTATATCTCAATGCTTCTAATACCAAACCTGAGACTGTCCTATAACATGAGATGTGATATCTCAATGCTTCTAATAACAAAACTGAGACCCTTCCTATAACATGATATGTGATGTCCAAGTCCTTCCCATTCCAATCCTGAGACCCTTCCTATAACATGAGATGTGATATCCAACTCCTTCCCAATCCAATCCTGAGACCCTTCCGATAGCATGAGATGTGATATCTCAATGCTTCTAATAACCAAACCTGAGACCCTCCCTATAGCGTGAGATGTGATATCAAAGTCCTTCCCATTCCGACCCTGATACCCTTCCTATAACATGAGATGTGATATCCAACTCTTCCCATCCAATCCTGAGACCCTTCCTATAACATGAGATGTGATATCCAACTCCTTCCCAATCCAATCCTGAGACCCTTCCGATAGCATGAGATGTGATATCTCAATGCTTCTAATACCAAACCTGAGACCCTCTCTATAGCGTGAGATGTGATATCAAAGTCCTTCCCATTCCAATCCTGATACCCTTCCTATAACATGATATCCAACTCCTTCCAATTCCAACCTGTGACCCTTCCTATAGCATGAGATGCGATATCCAACTCCTTCCCAATCCAATCCTGAGACCCTTCCGATAGCATGAGATGTGATATCTAAATGCTTCTAGCAAACCTGAGACCTTCCCATGGCATAAGATGTGATAGCAAACTCCTTCCCATTCCAATCCTGAGACCCTTCCTATAGCACGAGATGTGATATCCAACTCCTTCCCATTCCAATCCTGAGACCCGTCCTATACTATGAGATGTTATATCTCAATGCTTCTAATACCAAACCTGATACTGTCCTATAACATGAGATGTGATATCTCAATGCTTCTAATAACAAACCTGAGACCCTTCCTATAACATGAGATGTGATATCCAAGTCCTTCCCATTCCAATCTTGAGACCCTTCCTATAACATGAGATGTGATATCCAACTCCTTCCCAATCCAATCCTGAGACCCTTCCGATAGCATGAGATATGATATCTCAATGCTTCTAATACCAAACCACAGACTCGTCCTATAACTTGAGATGTGATATCCAAATCCTTCCCCTTCCAAACCTGAGACCCTTCCTTTATCATGAGATGTGATATCCAACTCCTTCCCATTCCAATCCTGAGACCCTTCCTATAGCATGAGATGTTATATCTCAATGCTTCTACCAAATCTGAGACCCTTCCTATAAAATGAGATGTGATATCCAACTCCTTCCCATCCAATCCTGAGACCCTTCCGATAGCATGAGATATGATATCTCAATGCTTCTAATATCAAACCTGAGACCCTCCCTATAGCATGAGAGGTGATATCCAACTCCTTCCCCTTCCAAACCTGAGACCCTTCCTTTATCATGAGATGTGATATCCAACTCCTTCCCATTCCAATCCTGAGACCCTTCCTATAGCATGAGATGTGATATCTCAATGCTTCTACCAAATCTGAGACCCTTCCTATAAAATGAGATGTGATATCCAACTCCTTCCCATCCAATCCTGAGACCCTTCCGATAGCATGAGATATGATATCTCAATGCTTCTAATATCAAACCTGAGACCTTCCTATGGCATGGGATGTGATATCAAACTCCTTCCCATTCCAATCCCGAGACCCTTCCTATAGCATGAGATGTGATATCCAACTCCTTCCCATTCCAATCCTGAGACCCGTCCTATACTATGAGATGTTATATCTCAATGCTTCTAGTACCAAACCTGATACTGTCCTATAACATGAGATGTGATATCTCAATGCTTCTAATAACAAACCTGAGACCCTTCCTATAACATGAGATGTGATATCCAAGTCCTTCCCATTCCAATCTTGAGACCCTTCCTATAACATGAGATGTGATATCCAACTCCTTCCCAATCCAATCCTGAGACCCTTCCGATAGCATGAGATGTGATATCTCAATGGTTCTAATACCAAACCTGAGACCCTCCCTATACCGTGAGATGTGATATCAAAGTCCATCCCATTCCAATCCTGAGACCCGTCCTATACCATGAGATGTGATATCTCAATGCTTCTAATACCAAACGTGAGACTGTCCTATAACATAAGATATGATATCTCAATGCTTCCAATAACAAACCTGAGACCCTTCCTATAACATGAGATGTGATATCCAAATCCTTCCCATTCCAATCCTGAGACCCTTCCTATAGCATGAGATGTGATATCCAACTCCTTCCCAATCCAATCCTGAGACCCTTCCGATAGCATGAGATATGATATCTCAATGCTTCTTACCAAAACCACAGACCCGTCCTATAACTTGAGATATGATATCCAAATCCTTCCCCTTCCAAACCTGAGACCCTTCCTTTATCATGAGATGTGATATCCAACTCCTTCCCATTCCAATCCTGAGACCCTTCCTATGACATGAGATGTGATATCCAACTCCTTCCCAATCCAATCCTGAGACCCTTCCTTTATCATGAGATGTGATATCCAACTCCTTCCCATTCCAATCTTGAGACCCTTCCTATAACATGAGATGTGATATCCAACTCCTTCCCAATCCAATCCTGAGACCCTTCCGATAGCATGAGATGTGATATCTCAATGGTTCTAATGCCAAACCTGAGACCCTCCCTATAGCGTGAGATGTGATATCAAAGTCCTTCCCATTCCAATCCTGAGACCCGTCCTATACCATGAGATATGATATCTCAATGCTTCTAATACCAAACCTGAGACTGTCCTATAACAAGAGATGTGATATCTCAATGCTTCTACCAACAAACCTGAGACCCTCCTTCCTATAACATGAGATGTGATATCCAAGCCCTTCCCATTCCAATCTTGAGGCCCTTCCTATAATATGAGATGTGATATCCAACTCCTTCCCAATCCAATCCTGAGACCCTTCCGATAGCACGAGATATGATATCTCAATGCTTCTTACCAAAACCACAGACCCATCCTATAACTTGAGATTTGATATCCAAATCCTTCCCCTTCCAAACCTGAGACCCTTCCTTTATCATGAGATGTGATATCCAACTCCTTCCCATTCCAATCCTGAGGCCCTTCCTATAGCATGAGATGTGATATCTCAATGCTTCTAATAACAAACCTGAGACCCTTCCTATAACATGAGATGTGATGTCCAGGTCCTTCCCATTCCAATCCTGAGACCCTTCCTATAACATGAGATGTGATATCCAACTCCTTCCCAATCCAATCCTGAGACCCTTCCGATAGCATGAGGATATGATATCTCAATGCTTCTAATATCAAACCTGAGACTCTCCCTAAAGCATGAGATGTGATATCCAACTCGTTCCCATTCCAATCCGGAGACCCTTCCGACAGCATGAGATGTGATATCCAACTCCTTCCAATTCCAACCTGTGACCCTTCCTATAGCATGAGATGTGATATCCAACTCCTTCCCAATCCAATACTGAGACCCTTCCGATAGCAAGAGATATGATATCTCAATGGTTCTAATACCAAACCACAGACCCGTCCTATGAATTGAGGTGTGATATCCAAATCCTTAGCCTTCCAAACCTGAGACCCTTCCTTTAGCATGAGATGTGATATCCAACTCCTTCCCATTCCAATCCTGAGACCCGTCCTATACCATGAGATATGATATCTCAATGCTTCTAATACCAAACCTGAGACTGTCCTATAACATGAGATGTGATATCTCAATGCTTCTAATAACAAACCTGAGAGCTTTCCTATAACATGAGATGTGATATCCAACTCCTTCCCAATCCAATCCTGAGACCCTTCCGATAACATGAGATGTGATATCTCAATGCTTCTAATACCAAACCGCAGACCCGTCCTATAACTTGAGATGTGATATCCAACTCCTTCCCATTCCAATCCTGAGACCCGTCCTATAAAATGAGATGTTATATCTCAATGCTTCTAATACCAAACCTGAGACTGTCCTATAACATGAGATGTGATATCTCAATGCTTCTAATAACAAACCTGAGACCCTTCCTATAACATGAGATGTCATATCCAAGTCCTTCCCGTTCCAATCTTGAGACCCTTCGTATAACATGAGATGTGATATCCAACTCCTTCCCAATCCAATCCTGAGACCCTTCTGATAGCATGAGATATGATATCTCAATGCTTCTAATACCAAACCACAGACCCGTCCTGTAACTTGAGATGTGATATCCACTCCTTCCCAATCCAATCCTGAGACCCTTCCGATAGCATGAGATGTGATATCTCAAAGCTTCTAATACCAAACCTGAGACCCTCCCTATAGCGTGAGATGTGATATCCAACTCTTCCCATCCAATCCTGAGACCCGTCCTATACCATGAGATGTTATATCTCAATGCTTCTAATACCAAACCTGAGACTGTCCTATAACATGAGATGTGATATCTCAATGCTTCTAATAACAAAACTGAGACCCTTCCTATAACATGAGATGTGATGTCCAAGTCCTTCCCATTCCAATCCTGAGACCCTTCCTATAACATGAGATGTGATATCCAACTCCTTCCCAATCCAATCCTGAGACCCTTCCGATAGCATGAGATGTGATATCTCAATGCTTCTAATAACCAAACCTGAGACCCTCCCTATAGCGTGAGATGTGATATCAAAGTCCTTCCCATTCCAATCCTGATACCCTTCCTATAACATGAGATGTGATATCCAACTCTTCCCATCCAATCCTGAGACCCTTCCTATAACATGAGATGTGATATCCAACTCCTTCCCAATCCAATCCTGAGACCCTTCCGATAGCATGAGATGTGATATCTCAATGCTTCTAATACCAAACCTGAGACCCTCTCTATAGCGTGAGATGTGATATCAAAGTCCTTCCCATTCCAATCCTGATACCCTTCCTATAACCTGATATCCAACTCCTTCCAATTCCAACCTGTGACCCTTCCTATAGCATGAGATGCGATATCCAACTCCTTCCCAATCCAATCCTGAGACCCTTCCGATAGCATGAGATGTGATATCTAAATGCTTCTAGCAAACCTCAGACCTTCCCATGGCATGAGATGTGATATCAAACTCCTTCCCATTACAATCCTGAGACCCTTCCTATAGCATGAGATGTGATATCCAACTCCTTCCCATTCCGATCCTGAGACCCGTCCTATACTATGAGATGTTATATCTCAATGCTTCTAATACCAAACCTGATACTGTCCTATAACATGAGATGTGATATCTCAATGCTTCTAATAACAAACCTGAGACCCTTCCTATAACATGAGATGTGATATCCAAGTCCTTCCCATTCCAATCTTGAGACCCTTCCTATAACATGAGATGTGATATCCAACTCCTTCCCAATCCAATCCTGAGACCCTTCCGATAGCATGAGAAATGATATCTCAATGCTTCTAATACCAAACCACAGACTCGTCCTATAACTTGAGATGTGATATCCAAATCCTTCCCCTTCCAAACCTGAGACCCTTCCTTTATCATGAGATGTGATATCCAACTCCTTCCCATTCCAATCCTGAGACCCTTCCTATAGCATGAGATGTGATATCTCAATGCTTCTACCAAACCTGAGACCCTTCCTATAAAATGAGATGTGATATCCAACTCCTTCCCATCCAATCCTGAGACCCTTCCGATAGCATGAGATATGATATCTCAATGCTTCTAATATCAAACCTGAGACCCTCCCTATAGCATGAGAGGTGATATCCAACTCCTTCCCATTCCAATCCTGAGACCCTTCCTATACTATGAGATGTTATATCTCAATGCTTCTAATACCAAACCTGATACTGTCCTATAACATGAGATGTGATATCTCAATGCTTCTAATAACAAACCTGAGACCCTTCCTATAACATGAGATGTGATATCCAAGTCCTTCCCATTCCAATCTTGAGACCCTTCCTATAACATGAGATGTGATATCCAACTCCTTCCCAATCCAATCCTGAGACCCTTCCGATAGCATGAGATGTGATATCTCAATGGTTCTAATGCCAAACCTGAGACCCTCCCTATAGCGTGAGATGTGATATCAACGTCCTTCCCATTCCAATCCTGAGACCCGTCCTATACCATGAGATGTGATATCTCAATGCTTCTAATACCAAACGTGAGACTGTCCTATAACATGAGATGTGATATCTCAATGCTTCCAATAACAAACCTGAGACCCTTCCTATAACATGAGATGTGATATCCAAATCCTTCCCATTCCAATCCTGAGACCCTTCCTATAGCATGAGATGTGATATCCAACTCCTTCCCAATCCAATCCTGAGACCCTTCCGATAGCATGAGATATGATATCTCAATGCTTCTTACCAAAACCACAGACCCGTCCTATAACTTGAGATATGATATCCAAATCCTTCCCCTTCCAAACCTGAGACCCTTCCTTTATCATGAGATGTGATATCCAACTCCTTCCCATTCCCATCCGGAGACCCTTCCTATAACATGAGATGTGATATCCAAGTCCTTCCCATTCCAATCTTGAGACCCTTCCTATAAAATGAGATGTGATATCCAACTCCTTCCCAATCCAATCCTGAGACCCTTCCGATAGCATGAGATGTGATATCTCAATGGTTCTAATGCCAAACCTGAGACCCTCCCTATAGCGTGAGATGTGATATCAAAGTCCTTCCCATTCCAATCCTGAGACCCGTCCTATACCATGAGATATGATATCTCAATGCTTCTAATACCAAACCTGAGACTGTCGTATAACAAGAGATGTGATAGCTCAATGCTTCTACCAACAAACCTGAGACCCTCCTTCCTATAACATGAGATGTGATATCCAAGCCCTTCCCATTCCAATCTTGAGGCCCTTCCTATAACATGAGATGTGATATCCAACTCCTTCCCAATCCAATCCTGAGACCCTTCCGATAGCATGAGATATGATATCTCAATGCTTCTTACCAAAACCACAGACCCGTCCTATAACTTGAGATATGATATCCAACTCCTTCCCAATCCAATCCTGAGACCCTTCCGATAGCATGAGATGTGATATCTCAATGCTTCTAATACCAAACCTGAGACCCTCCCTATAGCGTGAGATGTGATATCCAACTCTTCCCATCCAATCCTGAGACCCGTCCTATACCATGAGATGTTATATCTCAATGCTTCTAATACCAAACCTGAGACTGTCCTATAACATGAGATGTGATATCTCAATGCTTCTAATAACAAAACTGAGACCCTTCCTATAACATGAGATGTGATGTCCAAGTCCTTCCCATTCCAATCCTGAGACCCTTCCTATAACATGAGATGTGATATCCAACTCCTTCCCAATCCAATCCTGAGACCCTTCCGATAGCATGAGATGTGATATCTCAATGCTTCTAATAACCAAACCTGATACCCTCCCTATAGCGTGAGATGTGATATCAAAGTCCTTCCCATTCCAATCCTGATACCCTTCCTATAACATGAGATGTGATATCCAACTCTTCCCATCCAATCCTGAGACCCTTCCTATAACATGAGATGTGATATCCAACTCCTTCCCAATCCAATCCTGAGACCCTTCCGATAGCATGAGATGTGATATCTCAATGCTTCTAATACCAAACCTGAGACCCTCTCTATAGCGTGAGATGTGATATCAAAGTCCTTCCCATTCCAATCCTGATACCCTTCCTATAACATGATATCCAACTCCTTCCAATTCCAACCTGTGACCCTTCCTATAGCATGAGATGCGATATCCAACTCCTTCCCAATCCAATCCTGAGACCCTTCCGATAGTATGAGATGTGATATCTAAATGCTTCTAGCAAACCTGAGACCTTCCCATGGCATGAGATGTGATATCTCAATGCTTCTACCAAACCTGAGACCCTTCCTATAAAATGAGATGTGATATCCAACTCCTTCCCATCCAATCCTAAGACCCTTCCGATAGCATGAGATATGATATCTAAATGCTTCTAATATCAAACCTGAGACCCTCCCTATAGCATGAGAGGTGATATCCAACTCCTTCCCATTCCAATCCTGAGACCCTTCCGATAGCATGAGATGTGATATCTTAATCCTTCTACCATACCTGAGACCTTCCTATGGCATGGGATGTGATATCAAACTCCTTCCCATTCCAATCCTGAGACCCTTCATATAGCATGAGATGTGATATCCAACTCCTTCCCATTCCAATCCTGAGACCCGTCCTATACTATGAGATGTTATATCTCAATGCTTCTAATACCAAACCTGATACTGTCCTATAACATGAGATGTGATATCTCAATGCTTCTAATAACAAACCTGAGACCCTTCCTATAACATGAGATGTGATATCCAAGTCCTTCCCATTCCAATCTTGAGACCCTTCCTATAACATGAGATGTGATATCTAACTCCTTCCCAATCCAATCCTGAGACCCTTCCGATAGCATGAGATGTGATATCTCAATGGTTCTAATGCCAAACCTGAGACCCTCCCTATAGCGTGAGATGTGATATCAAAGTCCTTCCCATTCCAATCCTGAGACCCGTCCTATACCATGAGATGTGATATCTCAATGCTTCTAATACCAAACGTGAGACTGTCCTATAACATGAGATGTGATATCTCAATGCTTCCAATAACAAACCTGAGACCCGTCCTATAACATGAGATGTGATATCCAAATCCTTCCCATTCCAATCCTTAGACCCTTCCTATAGCATGAGATGTGATATCCAACTCCTTCCCAATCCAATCCTGAGACCCTTCCGATAGCATGAGATATGATATCTCAATGCTTCTTACCAAAACCACAGACCCGTCCTATAACTTGAGATATGATATCCAAATCCTTCCCCTTCCAAACCTGAGACCCTTCCTTTATCATGAGATGTGATATCCAACTCCTTCCCATTCCAATCCTGAGACCCTTCCTATAACATGAGATGTGATATCCAAGTCCTTCCCATTCCAATCTTGAGACCCTTCCTATAACATGAGATGTGATATCCAACTCCTTCCCAATCCAATCCTGAGACCCTTCCGATAGCATGAGATGTGATATCTCAATGGTTCTAATGCCAAACCTGAGACCCTCCCTATAGCGTGAGATGTGATATCAAAGTCCTTCCCATTCCAATCCTGAGACCCGTCCTATACCATGAGATATGATATCTCAATGCTTCTAATACCAAACCTGAGACTGTCCTATAACAAGAGATGTGATATCTCAATGCTTCTACCAACAAACCTGAGACCCTCCTTCCTATAACATGAGATGTGATATCCAAGCCCTTCCCATTCCAATCTTGAGGCCCTTCCTATAACATGAGATGTGATATCCAACTCCTTCCCAATCCAATCCTGAGACCCTTCCGATAGCATGAGATATGATATCTCAATGCTTCTTACCAAAACCACAGACCCGTCCTATAACTTGAGATATGATATCCAAATCCTTCCCCTTCCAAACCTGAGACCCTTCCTTTATCATGAGATGTGATATCCAACTCCTTCCCATTCCAATCCTGAGACCCTTCCTATAGCATGAGATGTGATATCTCAATGCTTCTAATAACAAACCTGAGACCCTTCCTATAACATGAGATGTGATGTCCAAGTCCTTCCCATTCCAATCCTGAGACCCTTCCTATAACATGAGATGTGATATCCAACTCCTTCCCAATCCAATCCTGAGACCCTTCCGATAGCATGAGGATATGATATCTCAATGCTTCTAATATCAAACCTGAGACCCTCCCTAAAGCATGAGATGTGATATCCACCTCCTTCCCATTCCAATGCTGAGACCCTTCCTATAGCATGAGATGTGATATCCAACTCCTTCCCAATCCAATACTGAGACCCTTCCGATAGCATGAGATATGATATCTCAATGGTTCTAATACCAAACCACAGACCCGTCCTATAAACTGAGGTGTGATATCCAAATCCTTAGCCTTCCAAACCTGAGACCCTTCCTTTAGCATGAGATGTGATATCCAACTCCTTCCCATTCCAATCCTGAGACCCGTCCTATACCATGAGATATGATATCTCAATGCTTCTAATACCAAACCTGAGACTGTCCTATAACATGAGATGTGATATCTCAATGCTTCTAATAACAAACCTGAGAGCTTTCCTATAACATGAGATGTGATATCCAACTCCTTCCCAAACCAATCCTTAGACCCTTCCGATAGCATGAGATGTGATATCTCAATGCTTCTAATACCAAACCGCAGACCCGTCCTATAACTTGAGATGTGATATCCAACTCCTTCCCATTCCAATCCTGAGACCCGTCCTATAAAATGAGATGTTATATCTCAATGCTTCTAATACCAAACCTGAGACTGTCCTATAACATGAGATGTGATATCTCAATGCTTCTAATAACAAACCTGAGACCCTTCCTATAACATGAGATGTCATATCCACGTCCTTCCCGCTCCAATCTTGAGACCCTTCGTATAACATGAGATGTGATATCCAACTCCTTCCCAATCCAATCCTGAGACCCTTCTGATAGCATGAGATATGATATCTCAATGCTTCTAATACCAAACCACAGACCCGTCCTATAACTTGAGATGTGATATCCAACTCCTTCCCAATCCAATCCTGAGACCCTTCCGATAGCATGAGATGTGATATCTCAATGCTTCTAATACCAAACCTGAGACCCTCCCTATAGCGTGAGATGTGATATCCAACTCTTCCCATCCAATCCTGAGACCCGTCCTATACCATGAGATGTTATATCTCAATGCTTCTAATACCAAACCTGAGACTGTCCTATAACATGAGATGTGATATCTCAATGCTTCTATTAACAAAACTGAGACCCTTCCTATAACATGAGATGTGATATCAAGTCCTTCCCATTCCAACCTGTGACCCTTCCTATAGCATGAGATGCGATATCCAACTCCTTCCCAATCCAATCCTGAGACCCTTCCGATAGCATGAGATGTGATATCTCAATGCTTCTAATACCAAACCTGAGACCCTCTCTATAGCGTGAGATGTGATATCAAAATCCTTCCCATTCCAATCCTGATACCCTTCCTATAACATGATATCCAACTCCTTCCAATTCCAACCTGTGACCCTTCCTATAGCATGAGATGCGATACCCAACTCCTTCCCAATCCAATCCTGAGACCCTTCCGATAGCATGAGATGTGATATCTAAATGCTTCTAGCAAACCTGAGACCTTCCCATGGCATGAGATGTGATATCAAACTCCTTCCCATTCCAATCCTGAGACCCTTCCTATAGCACGAGATGTGATATCCAACTCCTTCCCATTCCAATCCTGAGACCCGTCCTATACCATGAGATATGATATCTCAATGCTTCTAATACCAAACCTGAGACTGTCCTATAACATGAGATGTGATATCTCAATGCTTCTAATAACAAACCTGAGAGCTTTCCTATAACATGAGATGTGATATCCAACTCCTTCCCAATCCAATCCTGAGACCCTTCCGATAGCATGAGATGTGATATCTCAATGCTTCTAATACCAAACCGCAGACCCGTCCTATAACTTGAGATGTGATATCCAACTCCTTCCCATTCCAATCCTGAGACCCTTCCTATAGCATGAGATGTGATATCCAACTCCTTCCCAATCCAATCCTGAGACCCTTCCGATAGCATGAGATATGATATCTCAATGCTTCTTACCAAAACCACAGACCCGTCCTATAACTTGAGATATGATATCCAAATCCTTCCCCTTCCAAACCTGAGACCCTTCCTTTATCATGAGATGTGATATCCAACTCCTTCCCATTCCAATCCTGAGACCCTTCCTATAACATGAGATGTGATATCCAAGTCCTTCCCATTCCAATCTTGAGACCCTTCCTATAACATGAGATGTGATATCCAACTACTTCCCAATCCAATCCTGAGACCCTTCCGATAGCATGAGATGTGATATCTCAATGGTTCTAATGCCAAACCTGAGACCCTCCCTATAGCGTGAGATGTGATATCAAAGTCCTTCCCATTCCAATCCTGAGACCCGTCCTATACCATGAGATATGATATCTCAATGCTTCTAATACCAAACCTGAGACTGTCCTATAACAAGAGATGTGATATCTCAATGCTTCTACCAACAAACCTGAGACCCTCCTTCCTATAACATGAGATGTGATATCCAAGCCCTTCCCATTCCAATCTTGAGGCCCTTCCTATAACATGAGATGTGATATCCAACTCCTTCCCAATCCAATCCTGAGACCCTTCCGATAGCATGAGATATGATATCTCAATGCTTCTTACCAAAACCACAGACCCGTCCTATAACTTGAGATATGATATCCAAATCCTTCCCCTTCCAAACCTGAGACCCTTCCTTTATCATGAGATGTGATATCCAACTCCTTCCCATTCCAATCCTGAGACCCTTCCTATAGCATGAGATGTGATATCTCAATGCTTCTAATAACAAACCTGAGACCCTTCCTATAACATGAGATGTGATGTCCAAGTCCTTCCCATTCCAATCCTGAGACCCTTCCTATAACATGAGATGTGATATCCAACTCCTTCCCAATCCAATCCTGAGACCCTTCCGATAGCATGAGGATATGATATCTCAATGCTTCTAATATCAAACCTGAGACCCTCCCTAAAGCATGAGATGTGATATCCACCTCCTTCCCATTCCAATGCTGAGACCCTTCCGACAGCTTGAGATGTGATATCCAACTCCTTCCAATTCCAACCTGTGACCCTTCCTATAGCATGAGATGTGATATCCAACTCCTTCCCAATCCAATACTGAGACCCTTCCGATAGCATGAGATATGATATCTCAATGGTTCTAATACCAAACCACAGACCCGTCCTATAAACTGAGGTGTGATATCCAAATCCTTAGCCTTCCAAACCTGAGACCCTTCCTTTAGCATGAGATGTGATATCCAACTCCTTCCCATTCCAATCCTGAGACCCGTCCTATACCATGAGATATGATATCTCAATGCTTCTAATACCAAACCTGAGACTGTCCTATAACATGAGATGTGATATCTCAATGCTTCTAATAACAAACCTGAGAGCTTTCCTATAACATGAGATGTGATATCCAACTCCTTCCCAAACCAATCCTGAGACCCTTCCGATAGCATGAGATGTGATATCTCAATGCTTCTAATACCAAACCGCAGACCCGTCCTATAACTTGAGATGTGATATCCAACTCCTTCCCATTCCAATCCTGAGACCCGTCCTATAAAATGAGATGTTATATCTCAATGCTTCTAATACCAAACCTGAGACTGTCCTATAACATGAGATGTGATATCTCAATGCTTCTAATAACAAACCTGAGACCCTTCCTATAACATGAGATGTCATATCCAAGTCCTTCCCGCTCCAATCTTGAGACCCTTCGTATAACATGAGATGTGATATCCAACTCCTTCCCAATCCAATCCTGAGACCCTTCTGATAGCATGAGATATGATATCTCAATGCTTCTAATACCAAACCACAGACCCGTCCTATAACTTGAGATGTGATATCCAACTCCTTCCCAATCCAATCCTGAGACCCTTCCGATAGCATGAGATGTGATATCTCAATGCTTCTAATACCAAACCTGAGACCCTCCCTATAGCGTGAGATGTGATATCCAACTCTTCCCATCCAATCCTGAGACCCGTCCTATACCATGAGATGTTATATCTCAATGCTTCTAATACCAAACCTGAGACTGTCCTATAACATGAGATGTGATATCTCAATGCTTCTAATAACAAAACTGAGACCCTTCCTATAACATGAGATGTGATGTCCAAGTCCTTCCCATTCCAATCCTGAGACCCTTCCTATAACATGAGATGTGATATCCAACTCCTTCCCAATCCAATCCTGAGACCCTTCCGATAGCATGAGATGTGATATCTCAATGCTTCTAATAACCAAACCTGAGACCCTCCCTATAGCGTGAGATGTGATATCAAAGTCCTTCCCATTCCAACCTGTGACCCTTCCTATAGCATGAGATGCGATATCCAACTCCTTCCCAATCCAATCCTGAGACCCTTCCGATAGCATGAGATGTGATATCTCAATGCTTCTAATACCAAACCTGAGACCCTCTCTATAGCGTGAGATGTGATATCAAAATCCTTCCCATTCCAATCCTGATACCCTTCCTATAACATGATATCCAACTCCTTCCAATTCCAACCTGTGACCCTTCCTATAGCATGAGATGCGATATCCAACTCCTTCCCAATCCAATCCTGAGACCCTTCCGATAGCATGAGATGTGATATCTAAATGCTTCTAGCAAACCTGAGACCTTCCCATGGCATGAGATGTGATATCAAACTCCTTCCCATTCCAATCCTGAGACCCTTCCTATAGCACGAGATGTGATATCCAACTCCTTCCCATTCCAATCCTGAGACCCGTCCTATACTATGAGATGTTAAATCTCAATGCTTCTAATACCAAACCTGATACTGTCCTATAACATGAGATGTGATATCTCAATGCTTCTAATAACAAACCTGAGACCCTTCCTATAACATGAGATGTGATGTCCAAGTCCTTCCCATTCCAATCCTGAGACCCTTCCTATAACATGAGATGTGATATTCAACTCCTTCCCAATCCAATCCTGAGACTGTTAAGACGGATTTCTGAACTCTGTCCTGGTGGCGCAGAAGTTCAGAAGGCCAACCTAATTACTTGGAACAGGGTAACCTCTGGACAAGCCAGACCAATCAAGGTAGCGATCGGGGCGGTCAAGACTAGGTCTCAAGAGGGGTGAGGGTGACTGAAAGCCTGCAGTGAGCACACAAAGCAAGAGCGCTTACAAACTACTCCAAACAGTTGTTATATCAAAAATAGATACACATTTATTTTAAGGCCTTTAAAATAATGACCGTAGCGAGAAAATCACAATATCACAATATTAAACCAACACATACCATATCAACACAATATATACACCAATACACAGTCGCAAGCGTTTAAAGCACGAAATATGTAGTCCACCTGAAAGGAAAGGAAAACAGGCAGTGCGATAACGCTTTAGACTCAGTTCGCCTTCAGAGGCACCTAACTAGATGGAAGTCCGAGCCCTGCGAAGAGTGGAGCCTTGTGCTCAATGTACCTGCCACGCCGGTGCCAACGGGCAAAAGGGGAAGCTCTTCGTAGGAAGTCAGGCAGTTCGGTTTAGTGCACAGCAGAAGGAGAGCAGGTTCCGCAACTCAAGCGCAGCCTCCACAGTGGGCAGAAGCAGAGCGCGAGTACGGCCAAAAGGGTGCTGTTTTTACACAGCAGGGAAAAGCAATGGGATACTGCAGGAGGGCGACCAGATCCTAGCTAAACTACTCACCGGTCCCCGAAGCAAGCAGACCCAGGCTTCTCCACGTTAGTTTCAGCAGCTGGCAGGTTCAGAAGAGCAGGGAACGCCTCGTAGTCGTGTAGAGCAAAAAGACGTCCCAATCGACGAAACCAGCACAGTTTGTTGCCGCAGCAGGACAACGGAGCGGCCGTGTGTATTCAAGCCAAATGTACACTCCTCCCTTCAGACCTGGGGACGCCAAGCGTACGAAGCGTGGGAGAGTGACAAGGACTCGAAATACAACACAACCTGGCGGCAGTTACAGAGCAGGACTCCCTTGTAAGCTGGTCAGTCAACTGGATGGCCCAGAGACACTTCCGAAGGCTTACTTGGCAGGAGATGATGAAGTCGCCGGGAATAGCTGTTCCTGCTATTCCAAAGGTCGAAGCGCCAGTACAGGCCTTCTGGTTCGATCCAAGGAGGAAAGGGTTTCAAAGGACGACAGCAGTGCAAAGGAGGATTCCTTCAGCGGGTCACCAGCGATTCCTCGGTCCAGCCTCGTAGTTGCAGGATACTTGGCTCCTGTATTCCTTCGTTCGTGAGAACTCAGGAGATCGACATGGTAGTGGTGTTTCCAGCCCCCTCTTATCCACGGTTCCCTTCGCGCCAAAACGGAGGGGAGCCAATGGGAGATCCGCTCATCAACACACATACCATACGTGGACCAATCACGGACCACGGTGGTCCCAGGCATTCACACCACCCTAGACTCTCTGGCACCCAGGATGTGTATTGGGACCAGACATCCCAGCCCACACCCTGGAGGCACACAAAAGACATGTAGAAGCCCGCGAAAGCAACCACGTTTCGCGGGAAAGTACATGCCCAAATAAGGAAGGCCCCGGGTCGCTCGACCTGGGGAAGGTGAAGGGAGCAAGACGGTCAATGGACAGGACAAAGGAGCCTCGTGGTCTGGCCATTTTGGGAGCCAGGCCACCATTTTGGGTTCAGTGCGAAAAACGCGCTCAGAACCCCAAAAGGAGCTCAAAATACACAAATCGATCGCTGCCACCATTCCAGTCCCTGAATGACTTGCACCGATCAAATACAATCCTAAACGAGTATCTAGGGCCTGTAGAAGGCTAGAGACCCAAGAGAGCTGTAACTTAGCTTACAGTGCCCTCTTGTGTCATGTTGCACTAAAGCTGCAACATGATAAAAGAAACTACGGGAAGCAGCGTTCCCCGGTACTGACTGTCTTAAGGGCATGTCAGTTTCCCCATAAGAAAAGGAGCGAAAGCCCAGAGGAGTGCGGCAGAAGGCTGCACTTCTCTGGCAAAGTCAAGAACAAGGTGAAAAACAACAGCAAAAAGTTTAGGGGTTGCCACATGGAAGGAAAATTACCTACAATTATGAAATCTTTCCTAACACTCGCCCCTCCCAGACTATGGACAGGGGGAACTAATCCACCCCTGGATGAGTCTCTTGTTCAGGTCGGTTAAACATTCTGGACAACCCATCAGCATTGCTATGTTGGACACCTGGCCTATGCTCAATAGTGAAGTCGAAGCCTTGTAGACTTATGGACCACCTAAGCAACTTTGGATTCTCCCCCTTCATGTTCATTAGCCACTTTAACGGCTTATGGTCAGTCTGCACAGTGAAGTGGGTCCCATAGAGGTAGGGCCTCAGCTTCCTTAGGGCCCACACAACAGAGAAACATTCTTTCTCTACCGTGGACCATCTGAGCTCTCTGTCCTTAAGCTGGCGACTAATAAAACCGATAGGGTGTTCCTTACCCTTCTCATCTACTTGTGATAGTACAGCTCCTATCCCAGTGTCAGAGGCATCCGTCTGCACGATAAAAGGTCTTTGATAATCCGGGGCCCTAAGGTCAGGGGCCTGGCACAAGGAGTCTTTTAAGCCATTGAAGGCCTTCTCACACTCGTCGGTCCAAGTTACCTTCTTGGGTTTCTTCGGAGTTGTGAGGGCAGTCAGAGGAGCAGCTATGGTGCCATAGTCTGCCACAAAATTGCGGTAATACCCCGTGAGTCCTAAGAAGGCTCTCACTTGGGTTTGCGTAGTGGGGGTAGGCCAGTCTCGTACTGCTTGTACTTTACTGGGTAGAGGCTGTATCCTCCCTCCACCTACTTCATGTCCAAGGTAAACCACTGAGCCTTGTCCAATCTGGCATTTACTAGCCTTTATGGTCAAGTGGGCTTTCTGAAGAGCCTGGAGCACAATCCTGAGGTGTTTCACATGGTCTTCCCAGGTGGCACTGAAAACTGCTATATCGTCCAGATATGCAAGGCAGAATTCGTCCAACCCATTCAACACATGATTCACAAGCCTCTGGAAAGTGGCAGGTGCATTCTTCAACCCGAACGGCATTACCCGGAATTGGTAAAGGCCGTCTGGAGTAGAAAATGCTGTCTTCTCCTTGGCATGTTCTGCTAAAGCTATTTGCCAATAGCCAGCAGTGAGGTCAAACGTGCTGAGGTACTTGGAGGCACCCAAAGTATCCACCAGCTCATCTGTGCGAGGCAAGGGGTGTGCATCTGTCTTGGTGACAGCATTCAGAGCCCTGTAATCCACGCAGAACCTCAATTCAGAAGTGCCTGCTTTTGGAACCAACACCACAGGACTGGACCAAGGACTACTAGAGGGTTCAATCACCCCAAGGTCTAACATCTTGTTGACCTCGGTCTTAATATAAGACCGTACTTTATCTGACATCCTGTATCCCCTACTTTTGGTAGGTACACTGTCTCCTGTGTCAATGTTATGTTTGCACCAAGGTGTCAAACCAGGGGACTGTGAAAACAGGGGGGAAAACTGCCTAAGCAAACTTTTCACCTCAGCCTGCTGATCAGAAGTCAGGTGAGGGGCCACTCGGACACCCTCAAAGGAGCTATCTGAAGGACCGCTTTGGAACAGGTCGGGAAGAGGTTCAGACTCCTCTTCCTCAACGTCTGAAGCCAGTAGCAGTGCTGCGATTTCGACTCTTGGGAGGAAAGCCTTCAGCCTATTCACGTGAAACACTTTTGGAGCCTGTCCAGGCCTTCCAAGGTCCACTAAATAGTTCACCTCACCCAGGGGCTCCACCACTGTGTAAGGGCCTGACCATTTGTCCTGTAAAGCGCAAGGCCTTATTGGATTCATGATCAGGACTTGCTGACCAGGTGTAAAGTTGATGAGGGAAGCTTTCTGGTCGTACCAATGTTTCACCAGCGCTTGCCCTGCCTTCAATTTATCACTAGCCAAGCCCATCAGAAGTACCATCCGTTTTCTGATCCCTAGCACATAATCAACTACATTGGTGCCCTCTTGTGTCATGTTGCACTAAAGCTGCAACATGATAAAAGAAACTACGGGAAGCAGCGTTCCCCGGTACTGACTGTCTTAAGGGCATGTCAGTTTCCCCATAAGAAAAGGAGCGAAAGCCCAGAGGAGTGCGGCAGAAGGCTGCACTTCTCTGGCAAAGTCAAGAACAAGGTGAAAAACAACAGCAAAAAGTTTAGGGGTTGCCACATGGAAGGAAAATTACCTACAATTATGAAATCTTTCCTAACACTCGCCCCTCCTAGACTATGGACAGGGGGAACTAATCCACCCCTGGATGAGTCTCTTGTTCAGGTCGGTTAAACATTCTGGACAACCCATCAGCATTGCTATGTTGGACACCTGGCCTATGCTCAATAGTGAAGTCGAAGCCTTGTAGACTTATGGACCACCTAAGCAACTTTGGATTCTCCCCCTTCATGTTCATTAGCCACTTTAACGGCTTATGGTCAGTCTGCACAGTGAAGTGGGTCCCATAGAGGTAGGGCCTCAGCTTCCTTAGGGCCCACACAA
Source organism: Ambystoma mexicanum (assembly GCF_040938575.1). Lineage (NCBI taxonomy): Eukaryota > Metazoa > Chordata > Amphibia > Caudata > Ambystomatidae > Ambystoma > Ambystoma mexicanum. The sequence continues at coordinate 349,943,488 of NC_090936.1, forward strand.
CAGAGAAACATTCTTTCTCTACCGTGGACCATCTGAGCTCTCTGTCCTTGGACCCATTTGCAACCTGAAGCTTGGCCAGTTCCAACTGGTGATCCCTGTCTTTCTGTTTTTCTGCCTGTTCGATTTTTAGTTTGGCTATGCTGAATTCAAGCTCCTGCTGCCTAAACCGCAGCTCTTGCTTCTTGAATTCAAGCATAGCCTCCCCATCAACACTGGCAGAGGAAACATTAGACATCACATCCTCCCTGTCCTCGTGGTCGCGATGGATCAGTGCAGCGGCAGAACCGTCGGTTCTACCAGTGAGAGCAATCCCACCACCTTCTGCACTGTCCTCAGAAGTTATAGCATCAAGCTGCGCTTCTTGCCACGCCACGATTCTTTGGATCATTTCCAATTTCGTGCCTTGAGAGGAAACACCTCTCTCCGCACACATCTTTTTCAGCGTTTCTGATTTGGAAGCATTTAAAGTTAACAAGGTATTTGTTTCCATACTGTTTGATAGGACTATGGCCTTTTTAAAGTTATACTACAACAATTCACTACGTGTACTGGTTGGAATAACCTGAAATGCCTTAGTTCGAGCGCAACACTGGATACCTTCAGTCGTATCCCACCGCTGTACACCAATTTGTTAAGACGGATTTCTGAACTCTGTCCTGGTGGCGCAGAAGTTCAGAAGGCCAACCTAATTACTTGGAACAGGGTAACCTCTGGACAAGCCAGACCAATCAAGGTAGCGATCACGGCGGTCAAGACTAGGTCTCAAGAGGGGTGAGGGTGACTGAAAGCCCGCAGTGAGCACACAAAGCAAGAGCGCTTACAAACTACTCCAAACAGTTGTTATATCAAAAATAGATACACATTTATTTTAAGGCCTTTAAAATAATGACCGTAGCGAGAAAATCACAATATCACAATATTAAACCAACACATACCATATCAACACAATATATACACCAATACACAGTCGCAAGCGTTTAAAGCACGAAATATGTAGTCCACCTGAAAGGAAAGGAAAACAGGCAGTGCGATAACGCTTTAGACTCAGTTCGCCTTCAGAGGCACCTAACTAGATGGAAGTCCGAGCCCTGCGAAGAGTGGAGCCTTGTGCTCAATGTACCTGCCACGCCGGTGCCAACGGGCAAAAGGGGAAGCTCTTCGTAGGAAGTCAGGCAGTTCGGGTTAGTGCACAGCAGAAGGAGAGCAGGTTCCGCAACTCAAGCGCAGCCTCCACAGTGGGCAGAAGCAGAGCGCGAGTACGGCCAAAAGGGTGCTGTTTTTACACAGCAGGGAAAAGCAATGGGATACTGCAGGAGGGCGACCAGATCCTAGCTAAACTACTCACCGGTCCCCGAAGCAAGCAGACCCAGGCTTCTCCACGTTAGTTTCAGCAGCTGGCAGGTTCAGAAGAGCAGGGAACGCCTCGTAGTCGTGTAGAGCAAAAAGACGTCCCAATCGACGAAACCAGCACAGTTTGTTGCCGCAGCAGGACAAAGGAGCGGCCGTGTGTATTCAAGCCAAATGTACACTCCTCCCTTCAGACCTGGGGACGCCAAGCGTACGAAGCGTGGGAGAGTGACAAGGACTCGAAATACAACACAACCTGGCGGCAGTTACAGAGCAGGTCTCCCTTGTAAGCTGGTCAGTCAACTGGATGGCCCAGACACACTTCCGAAGGCTTACTTGGCAGGAGATGATGAAGTCGCCGGGAATAGCTGTTCCTGCTATTCCAAAGGTCGAAGCGCCAGTACAGGCCTTCTGGTTCGATCCAAGGAGGAAAGGGTTTCAAAGGACGACAGCAGTGCAAAGGAGGATTCCTTCAGCGGGTCACCAGCGATTCCTCGGTCCAGCCTCGTAGTTGCAGGATACTTGGCTCCTGTATTCCTTCGTTCGTGAGAACTCAGGAGATCGACATGGTAGTGGTGTTTCCAGCCCCCTCTTATCCACGGTTCCCTTCGCGCCAAAACGGAGGGGAGCCAATGGGAGATCCGCTCATCAACACACATACCATACGTGCACCAATCACGGACCACGGTGGTCCCAGGCATTCACACCACCCTAGACTCTCTGGCACCCAGGATGTGTATTGGGACCAGACATCCCAGCCCACACCCTGGAGGCACACAAAAGACATGCAGAAGCCCGCGAAAGCAACCACGTTTCGCGGGAAAGTACATGCCCAAATAAGGAAGGCCCCGGGTCGCTCGACCTGGGGAAGGTGAAGGGAGCAAGACGGTCAATGGAAAGGACAAAGGAGCCTCGTGGTCTGGCCATTTTGGGAGCCAGGCCACCATTTTGGGTTCAGTGCGAAAAACGCGCTCAGAACCCCAAAAGGAGCTCAAAATACACAAATCGATCGCTGCCACCATTCCAGTCCCTGAATGACTTGCACCGATCAAATACAATCCTAAACGAGTATCTAGGGCCTGTAGAAGGCTAGAGACCCAAGAGAGCTGTAACTTAGCTTACAGTGCCCTCTTGTGTCATGTTGCACTAAAGCTGCAACATGATAAAAGAAACTACGGGAAGCAGCGTTCCCCGGTACTGACTGTTTTAAGGGCATGTCAGTTTCCCCATAAGAAAAGGAGCGAAAGCCCAGAGGAGTGCGGCAGAAGGCTGCACTTCTCTGGAAAAGTCAAGAACAAGGTGAAAAACAACAGCAAAAAGTTTAGGGGTTGCCACATGGAAGGAAAATTACCTACAATTATGAAATCTTTCCTAACAGAGACCCTTCCGATAGCATGAGATATGATATCTCAATGCTTCTAATACCAAACCACAGACTCGTCCTATAACTTGAGATGTTATATCCAAATCCTTCCCCTTCCAAACCTGAGACCCTTCCTTTATCATGAGATGTGATATCCAACTCCTTCCCATTCCAATCCTGAGACCCTTCCTATAGCATGAGATGTGATATCTCAATGCTTCTACCAAACCTGAGACCCTTCCTATAGCATGAGATGTGATATCCAACTCCTTCCCATCCAATCCTGAGACCCTTCCGATAGCATGAGATATGATATCTCAATGCTTCTAATATCAAACCTGAGACCCTCCCTATAGCATGAGATGTGATATCCAACTCCTTCCAATTCCAACCTGTGACCCTTCCTATAGCATGAGATGGGATATCCAACTCCTTCCCAAACCAATCCTGAGACCCTTCCGATAGCATGAGATGTGATATCTTAATGCTTCTACCATACCTGAGACCTTCCTATAGCATGAGATGTGATATCCAACTCCTTCCCATTCCAATCCTGAGACCCTTCCTATAGCATGAGATGTGATATCTCAATGCTTCTACCAAACCTGAGACCCTTCCTATAGCATGAGATGTGATATCCAACTCCTTCCCATCCAATCCTGAGACCCTTCCGATAGCATGAGATATGATATCTCAATGCTTCTAATATCAAACCTGAGACCCTCCCTATAGCATGAGATGTGATATCCAACTCCTTCCAATTCCAACCTGTGACCCTTCCTATAGCATGAGATGGGATATCCAACTCCTTCCCAAACCAATCCTGAGACCCTTCCGATAGCATGAGATGTGATATCTTAATGCTTCTACCATACCTGAGACCTTCCTATAGCATGAGATGTGATATCTGTTAGGAAAGATTTCATAATTGTAGGGAATTTTCCTTCCATGTGGCAACCCCTAAACTTTTTGCTGTTGTTTTCACCTTGTTCTTGACTTTGCCAGAGAAGTGCAGCCTTCTGCCGCACTCCTCTGGGCTTTCGCTCCTTTCTTACGGGGAAACTGACATGCCCTTAAGACAGTCAGTACCGGGGAACGCTGTTTCCCGTAGTTTCTTTTATCATGTTGCGGCTTTAGTGCAACATGACACAAGAGGGCACTGTAAGCTAAGTTACAGCTCTCTTGGGTCTCTAGCCTTCTACAGGCCCTAGATACTCTTTTAGGATGGTATTTTGATCGGTGCAAGTCATTCAGGGACAGGAATGGTGGCAGAGATCGTTTTGTTTATTTTGAGCTCCTTTTGGCGTTCTGAGCACGTTTTTCGCACTGAACCCAAAATGGTGGCCTGGCTCCCAAAATGGCCAGACCACGAGGCTCCTTTGTCCTGTCCACTGACCGTCTTGCTCCCTTCACCTTCCCCAGGTCGAGCGACCCGGGGCCTTCCTTATTTGGGCATGTACTTTCCCGCGAAACGTGGTTGCTTTCGCGGGCTTCTACATGTCGTTTGTGTGCCTCCAGGGTGTGGGCTGGGATGTCTGGTCCCAATACACATCCTGGGTGCCAGAGAGTCTAGGGTGGTGTGAATGCCTGGGACCACCGTGGTCCGTGATTGGTCCACGTATGGTATGTGTGTTGATGAGCGGATCTCCCATAGGCTCCCCTCCGTTTTGGCGCGAAGGGAACCATGGATAAGAGGGGGCTGGAAACACCACGACCATGTCGATCTCCTGAGTTCTCACGAACGAAGGAATACAGTAGCCAGGTATCCTGCAACCAAGAGGCTGGACCGAGGAATCGCTGGTGACCCGCTGAAGGAATCCTCCTTTGCACTGCTGTCGTCCTTTGAAACCCTTTCCTCCTTGGATCGAACCAGAAGGCCTGTACTGGTGCTTCGACCTTTGGAATAGCAGGAACAGCTATTCCCGGCGACTTCATCAACTCCTACCAAGTAAGCCTTCGGAAGTGTCTCTGGGCCATCCAGTTGACTGACCAGCTTACAAGGGAGTCCTGCTCTGTAACTGCCGCCAGGTTGTGTTGTATTTCGAGTCCTGGTCACTCTCCCACGCTTCGTACGCTTGGCGTCCCCAGGTCTGAAGGGAGGAGTGTGCATTTGGCTTGAATACACACGGCCGCTCCGTTGTCCTGCTGCGGCAACAAAACTGTGCTGGTTTCGTCGATTGGGACGTCTTTTTGCTCTACACGACTACGAGGCGTTCCCTGCTCTTCTGAACCTGCCAGCTGCTGAAACTAACGTGGAGAAGCCTGGGTCTGCTTGCTTCGGGGACCGGTGAGTAGTTTAGCTAGGATCTGGTCGCCCTCCTGCAGTATCCCATTGCTTTTCCCTGCTGTGTAAAAACAGCACCCTTTTGGCCGTACTCGCGCTCTGCTTCTGCCCGCTGTGGAGGCTGCGCTTGAGTTGCGGAACCTGTTCTCCTTCTGCTGTGCACTAACCCGAACTGCCTGACCTCCTCCGAAGAGCTTCCCCTTTTGCCCGTTGGCACCGGCGTGGCAGGTACTTTGAGCACAAGGCTCCACTCTTCGCAGGGCTCGGACTTCCATCTAGTTAGGTGCCTCTGAAGGCGAACTGAGTCTAAAGCGTTATCGCACTGCCTGTTTTCCTTTCCTTTCAGGGGGACTACATATTTCGTGCTTTAAACGCTTGCGACTGTGTATTTGTATATATATTGTGTTGATATGGTATGTGTTGGTTTAATATTGTGATATTGTGATTTTCTCGCTACGGTCATTATTTTAAAGGCCTTAAAATAAATGTGTATCTATTTTTGATATAACAACTGTTTGGAGTAGTTTGTAAGCGCTCTTGCTTTGTTTGCTCACTGCGGGCTTTCAGTCACCCTCACCCCTCTTGAGACCTAGTCTTGACCGCCGCGATCGCTACCTTGATTGGTCTGGCTTGTCCAGAGGTTACCCTGTTCCAAGTAATTAGGTTGGCCTTCTGAACTTCTGCGCCACCAGGACAGAGTTCAGAAATCCGTCTTAACAAATTGGTGTACAGCGGTGGGATACGACTGAAGGTATCCAGTGTTGCGCACGAACTAAGGCATTTCAGGTTATTCCAAACAGTACACGTAGTGAATTGTTGTAATATAACTTTAAAAAGGCCATAGTCCTATCAAACAGTATGGAAGCAAATACCTTGTTAACTTTAAATGCTTCCAAATCAGAAACGCTGAAAAAGATGTGTGCGGAGAGAGGTGTTTCCTCTCAAGGCACAAAATTGGAAATGATCCAGAGAATCGTGGCGTGGCAAGAAGCGCAGCTTGACGCTATAACTTCCGAGGACAGTGCAGAAGGTGGTGGGGCTGCTCTCACTGGTAGAACCGACGGTTCTGCCTCTGCACTGATCCATCGCGACCACGAGGACAGGGAGGATGTGATGTCTAATGTTTCCTCTGCCAGTGTTGATGGGGAGGCTATGCTTGAATTCAAGAAGCAAGAGCTGCGGTTTAGGCAGCAGGAGCTTGAATTCAGCATAGCCAAACTAAAAATCGAACAGGCAGAAAAACAGAAAGACAGGGATCACCAGTTGGAACTGGCCAAGCTTCAGGTTGCAAATGGATCCAAGGGTCCTAGACATGGGTCTGGGGCTTCCTCTCATCCACGGTTTCCGAAAGATCTGCTCAGTGTTTATGAAGAAAGGAATGACATTATGGACTGGCTGAATGCGTTTGAGTATGCATGCGAGGTTCAAGAAGTTGACAATGCTGATAAGATTGCGTGGTTGCTCAGTAGACTGCCCCATTCTGGCTACAGTGCCATTATGGAAATGTCGAAGGCTGAGCGGGCTGATTTCGCAATGTTAAAGCAAACTCTCATTTTAAAGTTTGGGAAGACTCCGGCCCAATATTTAAAGCGTTTTCGAGAGTATAAGAAAAAGGAAGGTGGTACTTGGGTATCTTATGTCGCTGAATCCTTGAAAAACTTAACTGGCTGGGTCGAAGGTTATAAGGTTTCTACCTTCGAAGGCATGATAAATCTTGTCATGCTGGAACACATTTTTGCTTCTTCTTCCCCGGAGCTTAAGCAGCATTTGGCCGATTCGAAGGAGATAGATCCTAAGAAGCTGGCCATTGCAGCAGACTTATGGGTGTCACATCGAGTGTCCCATAAGGACAAAACTCATCCTGGTAAGCAGGAGGAAGGGAAAAAGTCCAAAGATATGGAGGGTGGGGAATCTGCTAAATCTTCTTCCCATAAGGGCCACAAAAAGAAAAACAAGGGTAAGACACAAGAGAACTCACAGGGTAGTGGAGGTCAGCCTCCGAAACAGAACTCTGGTTACAATAAGCCTCCCTACGTAAACAGACCCACTGGGGCTTGTTTTTCTTGTGGAGCAACTGACCATGTGAAGGGGGATCCCCGTTGTAAGGTTAGACCTTTGGGGGTCCACTCCGCTAATCTGACCTTCTCCTCCTACGAGGAAGAAGAGATTACAGGAGCATCCTTCTCCTCAGACTCATTTCCCAGCGGAATAGAGGCTGAGGTAGTTTTAGTGTCCCTGGGTTCCTGGGAGCCTAAAGTCGCAGAGGCGTATGCTAGGATTCCGGATAATACCAAGCACTACTTTAAAGACAGTGTGCTGATCAATGGAGTGGATACTCCAGCTCTTAGGGATAGTGGGTGCAGTCGCACTGTAGTGGATTCTACCTTGGTAGACTCAGAGGAAGTTGCCAGAGCTACTCTGATGCCCACTAAGTTGGCTGACGGCCCCCTCCGTATGTTTCCAGTAATACCTGTAAATCTTACTTTAAATGGTACAGCAGTCAGGATTCCAGTGAGCATTCAGAGAAACGTCCCGGGAAAGGTCTTGTTGGGTAATGATCTCAGAGCTTTAGGGCTCGTAGGAGACACTGCCGAAAGACCCTACACACGGTCTCAAGCACGGGCAGCATTGGCCAAGTCCAATACGCCGCCCCAGCCGAAGGGGAAACCCAAGGCGAAAGGAGTCTACAAGTCAAGACGAGGGAAAGAGAATATTCCCCCGAGCTCGCCTACCACTGCGGTGGAGGAAGTTGGTCAATCGCCCGGGCCTGACGAGGAGGTGGCGATGCCTGAAGTTTTCGACCCCAACGATCATCCTGAACTAAAAGACTTGTTAGTTGAAGGAGGTCCTGATAGGGACGAATTCAGTAAAGGCCAACGTGAGTGCCCATCTCTGGAAGGCCTAAGGAGACAGGCCTGCTCCCAGCTTGAGGGTGAACCTCCTGGGAAGCATAGGATTTATTGGGAAGGTGGACTCCTGTATAGTGAGCCCACAGAGTCTACAGAAGGAGACCATAGAAGGTTGGTGGTTCCCCTTGCTGTTAGACCCTTCCTCCTGCAGTTGGCGCATAAAGTTCCCCTTGCTGGTCACCTTGGTATGAAGAGGACCAAGCAAAGGTTATCCATGCACTTCTACTGGCCCAAGATGGGGGTGCAAGTAGAAAGTCACTGCAGGAGTTGTGCCTCCTGCCAGTTGTCTGGTAAGGTTGGCGCGACAATCCAAGCTCCGTTGGTACCGCTCCCAGTTGTGGGGGTACCATTTGAAAGGGTAGGGATCGACATCGTTGGTCCCCTTGACCCGCAAACATCCTCGGGCAATAGGTTTATCCTGGTGCTGGTCGACCATGCAACCAGGTATCCTGAGGCCATCCCATTGAAAACTGTAACTGCCAAGTCAGTTGCAAAAGCTTTACTCGGCATATTTACTAGGGTTGGCTTCCCTAAAGAAGTTGTGTCAGATCGTGGCAGCAACTTTATGTCGAAGTATATGCAGGCTATGTGGAAAGAATGTGGGGTCACCTACAAGTTCTCTTCTGCATATCACCCCCAGACCAATGGTCTGGTGGAACGTTTCAACAGAACGTTAAAGAGCATGATTGGGGCTCTGGAGGAGCCTCAGAGAAGAAAATGGGATCTTCTTTTACCATGCCTACTGTTTGCCTACCGAGAGGTACCACAGGAGGGTGTTGGCTTCAGCCCCTTCGAACTTCTGTTCGGTCATCCCGTACGGGGACCCTTAGCCATCGTCAAAGAGGGATGGGAGATGCCCACTCCCCCTGTTACTACCAATGTAGTTGATTATGTGTTAGGGCTCAGAAAACGGATGGTACTTCTGATGGGCTTGGCTAATGATAAATTGAAGGCAGGGCAAGCGCTGGTGAAACATTGGTACGACCAGAAAGCTTCCCTCATCAACTTTACACCTGGTCAGCAAGTCCTGATCATGAATCCAATAAGGCCTCGCGCTTTACAGGACAAATGGTCAGGCCCTTACACAGTGGTGGAGCCCCTGGGTGAGGTGAACTATTTAGTGGACCTTGGAAGGCCTGGACAGGCTCCAAAAGTGTTTCACGTGAATAGACTGAAGGCTTTCGTCCCAAGAGTCGAAATCGCAGCACTGCTACTGGCTTCAGATGTTGAGGAAGAGGAGTCTGAACCTCTCCCCGACCTGTTCCAGAGCGGTCCTTCAGATAGCTCCTTTGAGGGTGTCCGAGTGGCCCCTCACCTGACTTCTGATCAGCAGGCTGAGCTGAAAAGTTTGCTTAGGCAGTTTTCCCCCCTGTTTTCACAGTCCCCTGGTTTGACACCTTGGTGCAAACATAACATTGACACAGGAGACAGTGTACCTACCAAAAGTAGGGGATACAGGATGTCAGACAAAGTACGGTCTTATATTAAGACTGAGGTCAATAAGATGTTAGACCTTGGGGTGATTGTACCCTCTAGTAGTCCTTGGTCCAGTCCTGTGGTGTTGGTTCCAAAAGCAGGCACTTCTGAATTGAGGTTCTGCGTGGATTACAGGGCTCTGAATGCTGTCACCAAGACAGATGCACACCCCTTGCCTCGAACAGATGAGCTGGTGGATACTTTGGGTGCCTCCAAGTACCTCAGCACGTTTGACCTCACTGCTGGCTATTGGCAAATAGCTTTAGCAGAACATGCCAAGGAGAAGACAGCATTTTCTACTCCAGACGGCCTTTACCAATTCCGGGTAATGCCGTTCGGGTTGAAGAATGCACCTGCCACTTTCCAGAGGCTTGTGAATCATGTGTTGAATGGGTTGGACGAATTCTGTCTTGCATATCTGGACGATATAGCAGTTTTCAGTGCCACCTGGAAAGACCATGTGAAACACTTCGGGATTGTGCTCCAGGCTCTTCAGAAAGCCCACTTGACCATAAAGGCTAGTAAATGCCAGATTGGACAAGGCTCAGTGGTTTACCTTGGACATGAAGTAGGTGGAGGGAGGATACAGCCTCTACCCAGTAAAGTACAAGCAGTACAAGACTGGCCTACCCCCACTACGCAAACCCAAGTGAGAGCCTTCTTAGGACTCACGGGGTATTACCGCAATTTTGTGGCAGACTATGGCACCATAGCTGCTCCTCTGACTGCCCTCACAACTCCGAAGAAACCCAAGAAGGTAACTTGGACCGACGAGTGTGAGAAGGCCTTCAATGGCTTAAAAGACTCCTTGTGCCAGGCCCCTGTCCTAAGGGCCCCTGATTATCAAAGACCTTTTATCGTGCAGACGGATGCCTCTGACACTGGGATAGGAGCTGTACTATCACAAGTAGATGAGAAGGGTAAGGAACACCCTATCGGTTTTATTAGTCGCCAGCTTAAGGACAGAGAGCTCAGATGGTCCACGGTAGAGAAAGAATGTTTCTCTGTTGTGTGGGCCCTAAGGAAGCTGATGCCCTACCTCTATGGGACCCACTTCACTGTGCAGACTGACCATAAGCTGTTAAAGTGGCTAATGAACATGAAGGGGGAGAATCCAAAGTTGCTCAGGTGGTCCATAAGTCTACAAGGCTTCGACTTCACTATTGAGCATAGGCCAGGTGTCCAACATAGCAATGCTGATGGGTTGTCCAGAATGTTTAACCGACCTGAACAAGAGACTCATCCAGGGGTGGATTAGTTCCCCCTGTCCATAGTCTGGGAGGGGCGAGTGTTAGGAAAGATTTCATAATTGTAGGGAATTTTCCTTCCATGTGGCAACCCCTAAACTTTTTGCTGTTGTTTTCACCTTGTTCTTGACTTTGCCAGAGAAGTGCAGCCTTCTGCCGCACTCCTCTGGGCTTTCGCTCCTTTCTTACGGGGAAACTGACATGCCCTTAAGACAGTCAGTACCGGGGAACGCTGTTTCCCGTAGTTTCTTTTATCATGTTGCGGCTTTAGTGCAACATGACACAAGAGGGCACTGTAAGCTAAGTTACAGCTCTCTTGGGTCTCTAGCCTTCTACAGGCCCTAGATACTCTTTTAGGATGGTATTTTGATCGGTGCAAGTCATTCAGGGACAGCAATGGTGGCAGAGATCGTTTTGTTTATTTTGAGCTCCTTTTGGCGTTCTGAGAACGTTTTTCGCACTGAACCCAAAATGGTGGCCTGGCTCCCAAAATGGCCAGACCACGAGGCTCCTTTGTCCTGTCCACTGACCGTCTTGCTCCCTTCACCTTCCCCAGGTCGAGCGACCCGGGGCCTTCCTTATTTGGGCATGTACTTTCCCGTGAAACGTGGTTGCTTTCGCGGGCTTCTACATGTCGTTTGTGTGCCTCCAGGGTGTGGGCTGGGATGTCTGGTCCCAATACACATCCTGGGTGCCAGAGAGTCTAGGGTGGTGTGAATGCCTGGGACCACCGTGGTCCGTGATTGGTCCACGTATGGTATGTGTGTTGATGAGCGGATCTCCCATTGGCTCCCCTCCGTTTTGGCGCGAAGGGAACCATGGATAAGAGGGGGCTGGAAACACCACGACCATGTCGATCTCCTGAGTTCTCACGAACGAAGGAATACAGGAGCCAAGTATCCTGCAACCAAGAGGCTGGACCAAGGAATCGCTGGTGATCCGCTGAAGGAATCCTCCTTTGCACTGCTGTCGTCCTTTGAAACCCTTTCCTCCTTGGATCGAACCAGAAGGCCTGTACTGGTGCTTCGACCTTTGGAATAGCAGGAACAGCTATTCCCGGCGACCTCATCAACTCCTACCAAGTAAGCCTTCAGAAGTGTCTCTGGGCCATCCAGTTGACTGACCAGCTTACAAGGGAGTCCTGCTCTGTAACTGCCGCCAGGTTGTGTTGTATTTCGAGTCCTGGTCACTCTCCCACGCTTCGTACGCTTGGCGTCCCCAGGTCTGAAGGGAGGAGTGTGCATTTGGCTTGAATACACACGGCCGCTCCGTTGTCCTGCTGCGGCAACAAAACTGTGCTGGTTTCGTCGATTGGGACGTCTTTTTGCTCTACACGACTACGAGGCGTTCCCTGCTCTTCTGAACCTGCCAGCTGCTGAAACTAACGTGGAGAAGCCTGGGTCTGCTTGCTTCGGGGACCGGTGAGTAGTTTAGCTAGGATCTGGTCGCCCTCCTGCAGTATCCCATTGCTTTTCCCTGCTGTGTAAAAACAGCACCCTTTTGGCCGTACTTGCGCTCTGCTTCTGCCCGCTGTGGAGGCTGCGCTTGAGTTGCGGAACCTGTTCTCCTTCTGCTGTGCACTAACCCGAACTGCCTGACTTCCTCCGAAGAGCTTCCCCTTTTGCCTGTTGGCACCGGCGTGGCAGGTACTTTGAGCACAAGGCTCCACTCTTCGCAGGGCTCGGACTTCCATCTAGTTAGGTGCCTCTGAAGGCGAACTGAGTCTAAAGCGTTATCGCACTGCCTGTTTTCCTTTCCTTTCAGGGGGACTACATATTTCGTGCTTTAAACGCTTGCGACTGTGTATTTGTATATATATTGTGTTGATATGGTATGTGTTGGTTTAATATTGTGATATTGTGATTTTCTCGCTACGGTCATTATTTTAAAGGCCTTAAAATAAATGTGTATCTATTTTTGATATAACAACTGTTTGGGGTAGTTTGTAAGCGCTCTTGCTTTGTGTGCTCACTGCGGGCTTTCAGTCACCCTCACCCCTCTTGAGACCTAGTCTTGACCGCCGCGATCGCTACCTTGATTGGTCTGGCTTGTCCAGAGGTTACCCTGTTCCAAGTAATTAGGTTGGCCTTCTGAACTTCTGCGCCACCAGGACAGAGTTCAGAAATCCGTCTTAACAATATCCAACTCCTTCCCATTCCAATCCTGAGACCCGTCCTATACCATGAGATGTGATATCTCAATGCTTCTTCTACCATACCTGAGACCTTCCTATGGCATGAGATGTGAAATCAAACTACTTCCATTCCAATCCTGAGACCCTTCCTATAGCATGAGATGTTATATCCAACTCCTTCCCATTCCAATCCTGAGACCCGTCCTATACCATGAGATGTGATATCTCAATGCTTCTAATACCAAACCTGAGACTGTCCTATAACATGAGATGTGATATCTCAATGCTTCTAATAACAAACCTGAGACCCTTCCTATAACATGAGATGTGATATCCAAATCCTTCCCATTCCAATCCTGAGACCCTTCCTATAACATGAGATGTTATATCTCAATGCTTCTACCAAACCTGATACTGTCCTATAACATGAGATGTGATATCTCAATGCTTCTAATAACAAACCTGAGACCCTTCCTATAACATGAGATGTGATGTCCAAGTCCTTCCCATTCCAATCCTGAGACCCTTCCTATAACATGAGATGTGATATCCAACTCCTTCCCAATCCAATCCTGAGACCCTTCCGATAGCATGAGAAATGATATCTCAATGCTTCTAATACCAAACCACAGACTCGTCCTATAACTTGAGATGTTATATCCAAATCCTTCCCCTTCCAAACCTGAGACCCTTCCTTTATCATGAGATGTGATATCCAACTCCTTCCCATTCCAATCCTGAGACCCTTCCTATAGCATGAGATGTGATATCTCAATGCTTCTACCAAACCTGAGACCCTTCCTATAGCATGAGATGTGATATCCAACTCCTTCCCATCCAATCCTGAGACCCTTCCGATAGCATGAGATATGATATCTCAATGCTTCTAATATCAAACCTGAGACCCTCCCTATAGCATGAGATGTGATATCCAACTCCTTCCAATTCCAACCTGTGACCCTTCCTATAGCATGAGATGGGATATCCAACTCCTTCCCAAACCAATCCTGAGACCCTTCCGATAGCATGAGATGTGATATCTTAATGCTTCTACCATACCTGGGATCTTCCTATAGCATGAGATGTGATATCCAACTCCTTCCCATTCCAATCCTGAGACCCTTCCTATAGCATGAGATGTGATATCTCAATGCTTCTACCAAACCTGAGACCCTTCCTATAGCATGAGATGTGATATCCAACTCCTTCCCATCCAATCCTGAGACCCTTCCGATAGCATGAGATATGATATCTCAATGCTTCTAATATCAAACCTGAGACCCTCCCTATAGCATGAGATGTGATATCCAACTCCTTCCAATTCCAACCTGTGACCCTTCCTATAGCATGAGATGGGATATCCAACTCCTTCCCAAACCAATCCTGAGACCCTTCCGATAGCATGAGATGTGATATCTTAATGCTTCTACCATACCTGAGACCTTCCTATAGCATGATATGTGATATCCAACTCCTTCCCATTCCAATCCTGAGACCCGTCCTATACCATGAGATGTGATATCTCAATGCTTCTTCTACCATACCTGAGACCTTCCTATGGCATGAGATGTGAAATCAAACTACTTCCATTCCAATCCTGAGACCCTTCCTATAGCATGAGATGTTATATCCAACTCCTTCCCATTCCAATCCTGAGACCCGTCCTATACCATGAGATGTGATATCTCAATGCTTCTACCAAACCTGATACTGTCCTATAACATGAGATGTGATATCTCAATGCTTCTAATAACAAACCTGAGACCCTTCCTATAACATGAGATGTGATGTCCAAGTCCTTCCCATTCCAATCCTGAGACCCTTCCTATAACATGAGATGTGATATCCAACTCTTCCCATCCAATCTTGAGACCCGTCCTATACCATGAGATATGATATCTCAATCCTTCTAATACCAAACCTGAGACTGTCCTATAACATGAGATGTGATGTCCAAGTCCTTCCCATTCCAATCCTGAGACCCTTCCTATAACATGAGATGATCCAACTCCTTCCCAAACGAATCCTGAGACCCTTCCGATAACATGAGATGTGATATCTCAATGCTTCTAATACCAAACCTGAGACTGTCCTATAACATGAGATGTGATATCTCAATGCTTCTAATAACAAACCTGAGACCCTTCCTATAACATGAGATGTGATATCTCAATGCTTCTAATACCAAACCTGAGACCCTCATTATAGCGTGAGATGTGATATCAAAGTCCTTCCCTTTCCAATCCTGAGACTCAGATCTCCCTAACTTCTCACCACTCCTAGCTCCCGGATTGATCCTGTTCGCTGTCTGGTCTCTCCCTTCTTCGGCTTCCTTCTTCCATTACCCTACAGGTTCCTGACCTGGACTCTAACGAAATCTGCAACTCTTCATGCCGCTGGCCCTACACACTCTGCAGGGAATACTCTGGATTTTCTGGTCTCAGACCTCTAATTTAGACGCGAGTTCCCTGCCTTCTCTCCTCTTCCCGCTGCCTTCAAAACAACAAATGAGCTCCAAAAGATACACAGTGCTCAGAATGCTTTATAACACCCATTATTCAACTTATAGCCGTAACCCGCTAGACGTATTGAAGCGTGCTAAAAACAAGGAAAAACAGCTAGAAAATGTACTTTCCTAGCGTTTTTGTAAATGCTAATTCTGTTGCGTTTCCTGTTTGTAGTGTCCGTGCGTTTGTTCAGTCGAACCTGATGTTTTTAACCACTCGTATCCTATACAAGGGGTATCAAAATGTACTTTGTTTACAGGCTGAAGGTATACTGCTGACATCTTCAATGCATTATCTGCTTTCCTGACTGTTCTAGAACGTGTATTTGCCATCTGTTAATCCAGTCCCTTCTAGTTAACAGGCTGCACTCCCCTGGTGATCCCGTTCTCTCCAAAGTAGGCTAATCCAGTTGCTCCTCTTCAGAGGCGTTCTTCCTTTCTATCCTTGTTCTCTGCATCGTTTCGCATTGCAAACATTCGCTTCCCTGCTCTCTGCTTTAGACGCTGTTCCTCCTCAGAGGCGTTCTTTTTTTTTCCTGTTCCCTGCAGTTCCAGTTGCAAGTGCTCGCTTCTTAGCTCTGGTTTAGACGCGTGTTCCCTGCCTTCTCTCCTCTTCCCGCTGCCTTCAAAACAACAAATGAGCTCCAAAAGATACACAGTGCTCAGAATGCTTTATAACACACATTATTCAATGTATAGCCGTAACCTGCTAGACGTATTGAAACGTGCTAAAAACTAGCAAAAACAGCTAGAAAATGTACTTTCCTCGCGTTTTGGTAAATGCTAATTCTGTTGCGTTTCCTGTTAGTGTCCGTACGTTAGTGCAGTTGAACCTGATGTTTTTAACCACTCGTCTCCCATACAAGGAGGATCAAAATGTACTTTGTTTACAGGCTGAACGTATACTGCAGAAATCTTCAATGCATTATCAGCTTTCCTGACTGTTCTGGAACGTGTATTTGCCCTCTGTTAATCTCTGATTCAGACGCGTTTTCCCTGCCTTCTCTCCTCTTCCCGCTGCCTTCAAATCAACAAATGAGCTCATAAAGTGCAGCATGTAAACTAGAAGGTACGACTGGATTTACAGATGTCACATACACGTTCCAGAACAGTCAGGATAGCTGATAATGAATTGAAGATTTCAGCAGTATACCTTCAACCTGTAAACAAAGTACATTTTGATCCTCCTTGTATGGGAGACGAGTGGTTAAAAACATCAGGTTCAACTGAACTAACGCACGGACACTACAAACAGGAAACGCAACAGAATTAGCATTTACCAAACCGCGAGCAAAGTACATTTTCTAGCTGTTTTTGCTAATTTTTAGCACGTTTCAATACGTCTAGCGGGTTACGGCTATTAGTTGAATAATGGGTGTTATAAAGCATTCTGAGCACTGTGTATCTTTTGGAGCTCATGTGTTGTTTTGAAGGCAGAGGGAAGAGGAGAGAAGGCAGGGAACACGCGTCTAAACCAAAGCTGGGAAGCGAGCATTTGCAACGCGAAACTGCAAGGAACAGCAAAAGAAAGGAATAACGCCTCCGAGGAGGAACAGCGTCTAAACCAGAGAGCAGGGAAGTGAGTGTTTGCAACGCGAAACGATGCAGAGGGCAAAGACAGATAGGAAGAACGCCTCTGAGGAGCAACTGGATTAACCTACTTTGGAGAGAACGGGATCACCAGGGTAGTGCAGCCTGTAAACTAGAAGGGACGATGAACAAATGGTGACTGGATTAACAGATGGCAAATACACGTTCCAGAACAGTCAGGATAGCAGATAATGCATTGAAGATTTCAGCAGTATACCTTCAGCCTGTAAACAAAGTACATTTTGATACCCCTTGTATAGGAGACGAGTGGTTAAAAACATCAGGTTCAACCGAACTAACGCACGGACACTACAAACAGGAAACGCAACAGAATTAGCATTTACCAAAACGCGAGGAAAGTACATTTTCTAGCTGTTTTCACTAGTTTTTAGCACGGTTCAATGGTGTTATGGCTATACGTTGAATAATGGGTGTTATAAAGCATTCTGAGCACTGTGTATCTTATGGAGCTCATTTGTTGTTTTGAAGGCAGCGGGAAGAGGAAAGAAGGCAGGAAACACGCCTCTAAACCAGAGCTGTGAAGCGAGGACTTGCAACGCGAAACTGCAGGGAACAGGAAAAGAAAGGAATAATGCATCTGAGGAGGAACAGCGTCTAAACCAGAGCTGGGAAGCGAGGACTTGCAACGCGAAACTGCAGGGAACAGGAAAAGAAAGGAATAACGCATCTGAGGAGGAACAGCGGCTGAACCAGAGCTGGGAAGCGAGCACTTGCAACGCGAAACTGCAGGGAACAAGAAAAGAAAGGAAGAACGCCTCTGAGGAGCAACTGAATTAGCCTGCTTTGGAGAGAACGGGATCACCAGGGGAGTGCAGCTTGTAAACTAGAAGGGACACATGGTGACTGGATTAACATGGCAAACACACTTTCCAGAACAGTAAGGAAAGCTGATAATGCATTGAAGATTTCAGCAGTATACCTTCAGCCTGTAAACAAAGTACATTTTGATATCCCTTGTATGGGAGACGAGTGGTTAAAAACATCAGGATCGACTGAACAAACTCACGAAGACTGTACAAACAGGAAACGCAACATAATTAGCATTTACCAAAACGCGAGGAAAGTACATTTTCTAGCTGTTTTCACTAGTTTTTAGCACGGTTCAATCGTGTTATGGCTATACGTTGAATAATGGGTGTTATAAAGCATTCTGAGCACTGTGTATCTTATGGAGCTCATTTGTTGTTTTGAAGGCAGCGGGAAGAGGAAAGAAGGCAGGAAACACGCGTCTAAACCAGAGCTGTGAAGCGAGGACTTGCAACGCGAAACTGCAGGGAACAGGAAAAGAAAGGAATAACGCATCTGAGGAGGAACAGCGTCTGAACCAGAGCTGGGAAGCGAGCACTTGTAACGCGAACCTGCAGGGAACAAGAAAAGAAAGGAAGAACGCCTCTGAGGAGCAACTGAATTAGCCTGCTTTGGAGAGAACGGGATCACCAGGGGAGTGCAGCTTGTAAACTAGAAGGGACACATCTCATGTCATATTACATCTCATGCTATAGGAAGGGTCTCAGGATTGGAATGGGAAGGGGTTGGATATCACATCTCTTGCAATAGGAAGGATCCCAGGTTTTCTATAAAGAGCATTGAGATATCACATCTCATGCTATAGGAAGGGTTTCAGGATTGGAATGGGAAGAAGTTGGATATCACATCTCATGCTATAGGAAGGGTCTCAGGTTTGGTAGAAGCATTGAGATATCTAATCTCATGCTATAGGAAGGGCCTCATGATTGGAATGCGAAGGAGTTGGATATCACATCTCATGCTAAAGGACAGGTCTCAGGTTTGGAAGGAAACGATTTGGATATCACATCTCAAGTTATAGGACGGGTCTGTGGTTTGGTATTTGAAGCATTGAGATATCACATCTCATGCTATAGGGAGGGTCTCAGGTTTGGTATTAATAGCATTGAGATATCACATCTCATGCTATAGGAAGGGCCTCATGATTGGAATGGGAAGGAGTTGGATATCACATCTCATGCTATCGGAAAGGTCTCAGGTTTGGTAGAAGCATTGGGATATCACATCTCATGCTCTCGGAAGGGTCTCAGGATTGGATTGGGAAGGAGTTTGATATCACATCTCATGTTATAGGAAGGGGCTCAGGATTGGAATGGGAAGGACTTGGACATCACATCTCACGTTATAGGAAGGGTCTCAGGATTGGATTGGGAAGGAGTTGGATATCACATCTCATGCTATCGGAAGGGTCTCAGGATTGGATTGGGAAGGAGTTGGATATCCCATCTCATGCTATAGGAAGGGTCACAGGTTGGAATTGGAAGGAGTTGGCTATCACATCTCATGTTATAGGAAGGGTATCAGGATTGGAATGGGAAGGACTTTGATATCACATCTCGCTATAGGGAGGGGCTCAGGTTTGGTATTAGAAGCATTGAGATATCACATCTCATGCTATCAGAAGCGTCTCAGGATTGGATTGGGAAGGAGTTGGATATCACATCTCATGCTATAGGGAGGGTCTCAGGTTTGATATCAGAAGCATTGAGATATCATATCTCATGCTATCGGAAGGGTCTCAGGATTGGATTGGGAAGGAGTTGGATATCACATCTCATGTTATAGGACGGGTCTCAGGATTGGATGGGAAGAGTTGGATATCACATCTCATGCCATAGGAAGGGTCTCAGGATTGGAATGGGAAGGAGTTGGATATCACATCTCATGCTAAAGGAAGGGTCTCAGGTTTGGAAGGGGAAGGATTTGGATATCACATCTGAAGTTATAGGATGGGTCTGTGGTTTGGTATTAGAAGCATTGAGATATCATATCTCATGCTATCGGAAGGGTCTCAGGATAGGAATGGGAAGGACTTGGATATCACATCTCATGTTATAGGAAGAGTCTCAGGTTTGTTATTAGAAGCATTGAGATATCAGATCTCATGTTATAGGACAGTCTCAGGTTTGATATTAGAAGCATTGAGATATCACATCTCATGCTATCAGAAGGGTCTCAGGATTGGATTGGGAAGAAGTTGGATATCACATCTCAAGTTATAGGACGGGTCTGTGGTTTGGTATTAGAAGCATTGAGATATCACATCTCATGCTATCGGAAGGGTCTCAGGATTGTATTGGGAAGGAGATGGATATCACATATGTTATAGGAAGGTTTGTTATTAGAAGCATTGAGATATCACATCTCATGCTATCGGAAGGGTATCAGGATTGGATTGGGAAGGAGTTAGATATCACATCTCATGTTATAGGAAGGGTCTCAGGATTGGAATGGGAAGGATTTGGATATCACATCTCATGTTATAGGAAGGGTCTCAGGTTTGTTATTAGAAGCATTGAGATATCGCATCTCATGTCATAGGACAGTCTCAGGTTTGGTCATAGCAGCATTGAGATATCATATCTCATTGTATAGGACGGGTCTCAGGATTGGAATGGGAAGGAGTTGGATATCATATATCATGCTATAGGAGGGGTCTCAGGATTGTAATGGGAAGGAGTTGAATATCACATCTCATGATAAATGAAGGGTCTCAGGTTTGGAAGGGGAAGGATTTGGATATCACATCTCAAGTTATAGGACTGGTCTGTGGTTTGGTATTAGAAGCATTGAGATATATCTCATGCTATCAGAAGGGTCTCAGGATTGGATTGGGAAGGAGTTGGATATCACATCTCATGTTATAGGAAGGGTCTCAAGATTTGAATGGGAAGGACTTGGATATCACATCTCATGTTATAGGAAGGGTCTCAGGTTTGTTATTAGAAGCATTGAGATGTAACATCTCAGTATAGGACGGGTCTCAGGATTGGAATGGGAAGGAGTTTGAAATCACATCTCATGCCATGGGAAGGTCTCAGGTTTGCTAAAAGCATTAAGATATCACATCTCATGCTATCGGAAGGGTCTCAGGATTGGATTGGGAAGGAGTTGGATATCGCATCTCATGCTATAGGAAGGGTCACAGGTTTGAATTGGAAGGAGTTGGATATCACAGCTCATGTTATAGGAAGGGTATCAGGATTGGAATGGGAAGGACTTTGATATCACATCTCATGCTATCGGAAGGGTCTCAGGATTGGATTGGGAAGGAGTGGATATAACATCTCATGTTATAGGAAGAGTCTCAGGTTTGTTATTAGAAGCATTGAGATATCACATCTCATGTTATAGGACAGTCTCAGGTTTGGTATTAGAAGCATTGAGATATAACATCTCATGGTATAGGATGGGTCTCAGGTTTGTTATTAGAAGCATTGAGATATCACATCTCATGTTATAGGACAGTCTCAGGTTTGGTATTAGAAGCATTGAGATATAACATCTCATGGTATAGGACGGGTCTCAGGATTGGATAGGAAGAGTTGGATATCACATCTCATGCTATAGGAAGGGTCTCAGGTTTGGTAGAAGCATTGAGATATCACATCTCATTCTATAGGAAGGGTCTCAGGATTGGAATGGGAAGGAGTTGGATATCACATATGGTAAAGGAAGGGTCTCAGGTTTGGAAGGGGAATGATTTGGATATCACATCTCAAGCTATAGGACAGGTCTGTGGTTTGGTATTAGAAGCATTGAGATATCATATCTCATGCTATCGGAAGGGTCTCAGGATTGGATTTCGAAGGAGTTGGATATCACATCTCATGTTATCGGAAGGGTCTCAGGATTGGATTGGGAAAGAGTTGGATATAACATCTCGTTATAGGAAGGCTCTCAGGTTTGTAATTAAAAGCATTGAGATATCACATCTCATGTTATAGGACAGTCTCAGGTTTGGTATTAGAAGGATTGAGATATCATATCTCATGGTATAGGACTGGTCTCAGGATTGGAATGGGAAGGAGTTGGATATCACATCTCATGCTAAAGGAAGGGTCTCAGGTTTGGAAGGGGAAGGATTTGGATATCACATCTCAATTTATAGGACGGGTCTGTGGTTTGGTATTAGAAGCATTGAGATATCATATCTCATGCTATCGGAAGGGTCTCAGGATTGGAGTGGGTAGGAGTTGGATATCACATCTCATGTTATAGGAACGGTCTCCGGATTGAAATGGGAAGGATTTGGATATCACATCTCATGTTATAGGAAGGGTCTCAGGTTTGTTATTAGAAGCATTGAGATATCGCATCTCATGTTATAGGACAGTCTCAGGTTTGGTATTAGAAGCATTAAGATATCATATCTCATGCTATCGGAAGGGTCTCAGGATTGGAATGGGAAGGATTTGGATATCACATCTCATTTTATAGGAAGAGTCTCAGGATTGGAATGGGAAGGAGTTGGTTATCACATCTCATGCTATCGGAAATGACTCAGGTTTGGTAGAAGCATTGGGATATCACATTTCATGCTATAGGAAGGGTCTCAGGATTGGAATGGGAAGGAGTTGGATATCACATCTCAAGTTATAGGACGGGTCTCGGGATTGGAATGGGAAGGAGTTGGATATCACATCTCATGCTAAAGGACAGGTCTCAGGTTTGGAAGGAAACGATTTGGATATCACATCTCAAGTTATAGGACGGGTCTGTGGTTTGGTATTTGAAGCATTGAGATATCAAATCTCATGCTATAGGGAGGGTCTCAGGTTTGGTATTAATAGCATTGAGATATCACATCTCATGCTATAGGAAGGGTCTCAGGATTGGAATGGGAAGGAGTTGGATATCATATCTCATGCTATAGGAAGGGTCATAGGTTTGGTAGAAGCATTGAGATATCACATCTCAGGCTATGGGAAGGGTCAAAGGATTGGAATGGGAAGGAGTTGGATATCACATCTCATGCTATAGGGAGGGTCTCAGGTTTGGTATTAATAGCATTGAGATATCACATCTCATGCTATAGGAAGGGTCTCAGGATTGGATGGGAAGGAGTTGGATATCACATGTCATGCTATAGGAAGGGTCTCAGGTTTGGTAGAAGCCTTGAGATATCACATCTCATGCTATAGGAAGGGCCTCATGATTGGAATGGGAAGGAGTTGGATATCACATCTCATGCTATCGGAAAGGTCTCAGGTTTGGTAGAAGCATTGGGATATCGCATCTCATGCTCTCGGAAGGGTCTCAGGATTGGATTGGGAAGGAGTTGGATATCACATCTCATGTTATAGGAAGGGGCTCATGATTGGAATGGGAAGGACTTGGACATCACATCTCACGTTATAGAAAGGGTCTCAGGTTTGTTATTAGAAGCATTGAGATATCACATCTCATGTTATAACCTGAGACTGTCATGGACAGTCTCAGGTTTGGTATTAGAAGCATTGAGATATAACATCTCATGGTATAGGACGGGTCTCAGGATTGGAATGGGAAGGAGTTTGATATCACATCTCATGCCTTAGGAAGGTCTCAGGTTTGGTTGAAGCATTAAGATATCACATCTCATGCTATCGGAAGGGTCTCAGGATTGGATTGGGAAGGAGTTGGATATCCCATCTCATGCTATAGGAAGGGTCA
This sequence comes from Ambystoma mexicanum, assembly GCF_040938575.1. NCBI lineage: Eukaryota > Metazoa > Chordata > Amphibia > Caudata > Ambystomatidae > Ambystoma > Ambystoma mexicanum. The sequence continues at coordinate 349,966,827 of NC_090936.1, forward strand.
CAGGTTGGAATTGGAAGGAGTTGGATATCACATCTCATGTTATAGGAAGGGTATCAGGATTGGAATGGGAAGGACTTTGATATCACATCTCGCTATAGGGAGGGTCTCAGGTTTGGTATTAGAAGCATTGAGATATCACATCTCATGCTATCAGAAGGGTCTCAGGATTGGATTGGGAAGGAGTTGGATATCACATCTCATGTTATAGGAAGGGTCTCAGGTTTGGTATTAGAAGCATTGAGCTATCACATCTCATGCTATCGGAAGGGTCACAGGATTGGATTGGGAAGGAGTTGGATATCACATCTCATTTTATAGGACGGGTCTCAGGATTGGATGGGAAGAGTTGGATATCACATCTCATGCCATAGGAAGGGTCTCAGGATTGGAATGGGAAGGACTTGGATATCACATCTCAAGTTATAGGACAGGTCTGTAGTTTGGTATTAGAAGCATTGAGATATCATATCTCATGCTATCGGAAGGGTCTCAGGATTGGAATGGGAAGGACTTGGATATCACATCTCATGTTATAGGAAGAGTCTCAAGTTTGTTATTAGAAGCATTGAGATATCACATCTCATGTTATAGGACAGTCTCAGGTTTGATATTAGAAGCATTGAGATATCACATCTCATGCTATCGGAAGGGTCTCAGGATTGGATTGGGAAGGAGTTGGATATCATATTTCATGCTATAGGAGGGGTCTCAGGATTGGAATGGGAAGGAGTTGGATATCACATCTCATGCTATAGGAAGGGTCTCAGGTTTGGTAGAAGCATTGAGATATCTAATCTCATGCTATAGGAAGGGCCTCATGATTGGAATGCGAAGGAGTTGGATATCACATCTCATGCTAAAGGACAGGTCTCAGGTTTGGAAGGAAACGATTTGGATATCACATCTCAAGTTATAGGACGGGTCTGTGGTTTGGTATTTGAAGCATTGAGATATCACATCTCATGCTATAGGGAGGGTCTCAGGTTTGGTATTAATAGCATTGAGATATCACATCTCATGCTATAGGAAGGGTCTCAGGATTGGAATGGGAAGGAGTTGGATATCATATCTCATGCTATAGGAAGGGTCTCAGGTTTGGTAGAAGCATTGAGATATCACATCTCAGGCTATGGGAAGGGTCAAAGGATTGAAATGGGAAGGAGTTGGATATCACATCTCATGCTATAGGGAGGGTCTCAGGTTTGGTATTAATAGCATTGAGATATCACATCTCATGCTATAGGAAGGGTCTGAGGATTGGAATGGGAAGGAGTTGGATATCATATCTCATGCTATAGGAAGGGTCTCAGGTTTGGTAGAAGCATTGAGATATCACATCTCATGCTATAGGAAGGGCCTCATGATTGGAATGGGAAGGAGTTGGATATCACATCTCATGCTATCGGAAAGGTCTCAGGTTTGATAGAAGCATTGGGATATCACATCTCATGCTCTCGGAAGGGTCTCAGGATTGGATTGGGAAGGAGTTTGATATCACATCTCATGCTATAGGAAGGGGCTCAGGATTGGAATGGGAAGGACTTGGACATCACATCTCACGTTATAGGAAGGGTCTCAGGATTGGATTGGGAAGGAGTTGGATATCACATCTCATGCTATCGGAAGGGTCTCAGGATTGGATTGGGAAGGAGTTGGATATCCCATCTCATGCTATAGGAAGGGTCACAGGTTGGAATTGGAAGGAGTTGGATATCACATCTCATGTTATAGGAAGGGTATCAGGATTGGAATGGGAAGGACTTTGATATCACATCTCGCTATAGGGAGGGGCTCAGGTTTGGTATTAGAAGCATTGAGATATCACATCTCATGCTATCAGAAGGGTCTCAGGATTGGATTGGGAAGGAGTTGGATATCACATCTCATGCTATAGGGAGGGTCTCAGGTTTGATATTAGAAGCATTGAGATATCATATCTTATGCTATCGGAAGGGTCTTAGGATTGGATTGGGAAGGAGTTGGATATCACATCTCATGTTATAGGACGGGTCTCAGGATTGGATGGGAAGAGTTGGATATCACATCTCATGCCATAGGAAGGGTCTCAGGATTGGAATGGGAAGGAGTTGGATATCACATCTCATGCTAAAGGAAGGGTCTCAGGTTTGGAAGGGGAAGGATTTGGATATCACATCTGAAGTTATAGGACGGGTCTGTGGTTTGGTATTAGAAGCATTGAGATATCATATCTCATGCTATCGGAAGGCTCTCAGGATTGGAATGGGAAGGACTTGGATATCACATCTCATGTTATAGGAAGAGTCTCAGGTTTGTTATTAGAAGCATTGAGATATCACATCTCATGTTATAGGACAGTCTCAGGTTTGATATTAGAAGCATTGAGATATCACATCTCATGCTATCAGAAGGGTCTCAGGATTGGATTGGGAAGAAGTTGGATATCACATCTCAAGTTATAGGACGGGTCTGTGGTTTGGTATTAGAAGCATTGAGATATCACATCTTATGCTATCGGAAGGGTCTCAGGATTGTATTGGGAAGGAGTTGGATATCACATATGTTATAGGAAGGCTCTCAGGTTTGTTATTAGAAGCATTGAGATATCACATCTCATGCTATCGGAAGGGTATCAGGATTGGATTGGGAAGGAGTTGGATATCATATCTCATGCTATAGGAAGGGTCTCAGGTTTGGTAGAAGCATTGAGATATCACATCTCAGGCTATGGGAAGGGTCAAAGGATTGGAATGGGAAGGAGTTGGATATCACATCTCATGCTATCAGAAGGGTCTCAGGATTGGATTGGGAAGGAGTTGGATATCACATCTCATGCTATAGGGAGGGTCTCAGGTTTGATATTAGAAGCATTGAGATATCATATCTTATGCTATCGGAAGGGTCTTAGGATTGGATTGGGAAGGAGTTGGATATCACATCTCATGTTATAGGACGGGTCTCAGGATTGGATGGGAAGAGTTGGATATCACATCTCATGCCATAGGAAGGGTCTCAGGATTGGAATGGGAAGGAGTTGGATATCACATCTCATGCTAAAGGAAGGGTCTCAGGTTTGGAAGGGGAAGGATTTGGATATCACATCTGAAGTTATAGGACGGGTCTGTGGTTTGGTATTAGAAGCATTGAGATATCATATCTCATGCTATCGGAAGGCTCTCAGGATTGGAATGGGAAGGACTTGGATATCACATCTCATGTTATAGGAAGAGTATCAGGTTTGTTATTAGAAGCATTGAGATATCACATCTCATGTTATAGGACAGTCTCAGGTTTGATATTAGAAGCATTGAGATATCACATCTCATGCTATCAGAAGGGTCTCAGGATTGGATTGGGAAGAAGTTGGATATCACATCTCAAGTTATAGGACGGGTCTGTGGTTTGGTATTAGAAGCATTGAGATATCACATCTCATGCTATCGGAAGGGTCTCAGGATTGTATTGGGAAGGAGTTGGATATCACATATGTTATAGGAAGGCTCTCAGGTTTGTTATTAGAAGCATTGAGATATCACATCTCATGCTATCGGAAGGGTATCAGGATTGGATTGGGAAGGAGTTGGATATCATATCTCATGCTATAGGAAGGGTCTCAGGTTTGGTAGAAGCATTGAGATATCACATCTCAGGCTATGGGAAGGGTCAAAGGATTGGAATGGGAAGGAGTTGGATATCACATCTCATGCTATAGGGAGGGTCTCAGGTTTGATATTAATAGCATTGAGATATCACATCTCATGCTATAGGAAGGGTCTCAGGATTGGATGGGAAGGAGTTGGATATCACATTTCATGCTATAGGAAGGGTCTCAGGTTTGGTAGAAGCCTTGAGATATCACATCTCATGCTATAGGAAGGGCCTCATGATTGGAATGGGAAGGAGTTGGATATCACATCTCATGCTATCGGAAAAGTCTCAGGTTTGGTAGAAGCATTGGGATATCACATCTCATGCTCTCGGAAGGGTCTCAGGATTGGATTGGGAAGGAGTTGGATATCACATCTCATGTTATAGGAAGGGCTCAGGATTGGAATGGGAAGGACTTGGACATCACATTTCACGTTATAGGAAGGGTCTCAGGTTTGTTATTAGAAGCATTGAGATATCACATCTCATGTTATAACCTGAGACTGTCATGGACAGTCTCAGGTTTGGTATTAGAAGCATTGAGATATAACATCTCATGGTATAGGACGGGTCTCAGGATTGGAATGGGAAGGAGTTTGATATCACATCTTATGCTATAGGAAGGGTCTCAGGTTTGGTAGAAGCATTGAGATATCACATCTCATGCTATAGGAAGGGCCTCATGATTGGAATGGGAAGGAGTTGGATATCACATCTCATGCTATCGGAAAGGTCTCAGGTTTGATAGAAGCATTGGGATATCACATCTCATGCTCTCGGAAGGGTCTCAGGATTGGATTGGGAAGGAGTTTGATATCACATCTCATGCTATAGGAAGGGGCTCAGGATTGGAATGGGAAGGACTTGGACATCACATCTCACGTTATAGGAAGGGTCTCAGGATTGGATTGGGAAGGAGTTGGATATCACATCTCATGCTATCGGAAGGGTCTCAGGATTGGATTGGGAAGGAGTTGGATATCCCATCTCATGCTATAGGAAGGGTCACAGGTTGGAATTGGAAGGAGTTGGATATCACATCTCATGTTATAGGAAGGGTATCAGGATTGGAATGGGAAGGACTTTGATATCACATCTCGCTATAGGGAGGGTCTCAGGTTTGGTATTGGAAGCATTGAGATATCACATCTCATGCTATCAGAAGGCTCTCAGGATTGGATTGGGAAGGAGTTGGATATCACATCTCATGTTATAGGAAGGGTCTCAGGTTTGGTATTAGAAGCATTGAGATATCACATCTCATGCTATCGGAAGAGTCACAGGTTGGAATTGGAAGGAGTTGGATATCACATCTCATGCTATCGGAAGGGTCTCAGGATTGGAATGGGAAGGAGTTAGATATCACATTTCATGCTATAGGGAGGGTCTCAGGTTTGATATTAGAAGCATTGAGATATCATATCTCATGCTATCGGAAGGGTCTCAGGATTGGATTGGGAAGGAGTTGGATATCACATCTCAGTTTATAGGACGGGTCTCAGGATTGGATGGGAAGAGTTGGATATCACATCTCATGCCATAGGAAGGGTCTCAGGATTGGAATGGGAAGGATTTGGATATCACATCTCAAGTTATAGGACGGGTCTGTGGTTTGGTATTAGAAGCATTGAGATATCATATCTCATGCTATCGGAAGGGTCTCAGGATTGGAATGGGAAGGACTTGGATATCACATCTCATGTTATAGGAAGAGTCTCAGGATTGGATTGGGAAGGAGTTGGATATCACATCTCATGTTATAGGAAGGGGCTCAGGATTGGAATGGGAAGGACTTGGACATCACATCTCACGTTATAGGAAGGGTCTCAGGGTTGATATTAGAAGCAGTGAGATATCATATCTCATGCTATCGGAAGGGTCTCAGGATTGGATTGGGAAGGAGTTGGATATCACATCTCATGTTATAGGACGGGTCTCAGGATTGGATGGGAAGAGTTGGATATCACATCTCATGCCATAGGAAGGGTCTCAGGATTGGAATGGGAAGGATTTGGATATCACATCTCAAGTTATAGGACGGGTCTGTGGTTTGGTATTAGAAGCATTGAGATATCATATCTCATGCTATCGGAAGGGTCTCAGGATTGGAATGGGAAGGACTTGGATATCACATCTCATGTTATAGGAAGAGTCTCAGGTTTGTTATTAGAAGCATTGAGATATCACATCTCATGCTATCGGAAGGGTCTCAGGATTGGATTGGGAAGGAGTTGGATATCACATCTCGAGTTATAGGACGGGTCTGTGGTTTTGTATTAGAAGCATTGAGATATCACATCTCATGCTATCGGAAGGGTCTCAGGATTGTATTGGGAAGGAGTTGGATATCATATATCATGCTATAGGAGGGGTCTCAGGATTGGAATGGGAAGGAGTTGGATATCACATCTCATGATAAAGGAAGGGTCTCAGGTTTGGAAGGGGAAGCATTTGGATATCACATCTCAAGTTATAGGACTGGTCTGTGGTTTGGTATTAGAAGCATTGAGATATACCTCATGCTATCGGAAGGGTCTCAGGATTGGATTGGGAAGGAGTTGGATATCACATCTCATGTTATAGGAAGGGTCTCAAGATGTGAATGGGAAGGACTTGGATATCACATCTCATGTTATAGGAAGGGTCTCAGGTTTGTTATTAGAAGCATTGAGGTATCACATCTTATGTTATAGGACAGTCTCAGGTTTGGTATTAGAAGCATTGAGATGTAACATCTCATAGTATAGGACGGGTCTCAGTATTGGAATGGGAAGGAGTTTATCACATCTCATGCCATGGGAAGGTCTCAGGTTTGCTAGAAGCATTGAGATATCACATCTCATGCTATCGGAAGGGTCTCAGGATTGGATTGGGAAGGAGTTGGATATCGCATCTCATGCTATAGGAAGGGTCACAGGTTTGAATTGGAAGGAGTTGGATATCACAGCTCATGTTATAGGAAGGGTATCAGGATTGGAATGGGAAGGACTTTGATATCACATCTCATGCTATCGGAAGGGTCTCAGGATTGGATTGGGAAGGAGTTGGATATAACATCTCATGTTATAGGAAGGGTCTCAGGATTGGATGGGAAGAGTTGGATATCATATCTCATGTTATAGGAAGGATATCAGGATGGGAATGGGAAGGACTTTGATATCACATCTCACGCTATAGGGAGGGTCTCAGGTTTGGTATTAGAAGCATTGAGATATCACATCTCATGTTATAGGAAGAGTCTCAGGTTTGTTATTAGAAGCATTGAGACATCACATCTCATGTTATAGGACAGTCTCAGGCTTGGTATTAGAAGCATTGAGATATAACATCTCATGGTATAGGATGGGTCTCAGGATTGGATGGGAAGAGTTGGATATCACATCTCATGCTATAGGAAGGGTCTCAGGATTGGAATGGGAAGGAGTTGGATATCACATATCATGGTAAAGGAAGGGTCTCAGGTTTGGAAGGGGAAGGATTTGGATATCACATCTCAAGCTATAGGACGGGTCTGTGGTTTGGTATTAGAAGCATTGAGATATCATATCTCATGCTATCGGAAGGGTCTCAGGATTGGATTGCAAAGGAGTTGGATATCACATCTCATGTTATCGGAAGGGTCTCAGGATTGGATTGGGAAAGAGTTGGATATAACATCTCATGTTATAGGAAGGCTCTCAGGTTTGTTATTAGAAGCATTGAGATATCACATCTCATGTTATAGGACAGTCTCAGGTTTGGTATTAGAAGCATTGAGATATCATATCTCATGGTATAGGACGGGTCTCAGGATTGGAATGGGAAGGAGTTGGATATCACATCTCATGCTAAAGGAAGGGTCTCAGGTTTGGAAGGGGAAGGATTTGGATATCACATCTCAATTTATAGGACGTGTCTGTGGTTTGGTATTAGAAGCATTGAGATATCATATCTCATGCTATCGGAAGGGTCTCAGGATTGGAGTGGGAAGGAGTTGGATATCACATCTCATGTTATAGGAAGGGTCTCCGGATTGAAATGGGAAGGATTTGGATATCACATCTCATGTTATAGGAAGGGTCTCAGGTTTGTTATTAGAAGCATTGAGATATCGCATCTCATGTTATAGGACAGTCTCAGGTTTGGTATTAGAAGCATTAAGATATCATATCTCATGCTATCGGAAGGGTCTCAGGATTGGAATGGGAAGGATTTGGATATCACATCTCATGTTATAGGAAGGGTCTCAGGATTGGAATGGGAAGGACTTGGATATCACATCTCAAGTTATAGGACAGGTCTGTAGTTTGGTATTAGAAGCATTGAGATATATCTCATGCTATCGGAAGGGTCTCAGGATTGGAATGGGAAGGACTTGGATATCACATCTCATGTTATAGGAAGAGTCTCAAGTTTGTTATTAGAAGCATTGAGATATCACATCTCATGTTATAGGACAGTCTCAGGTTTGATATTAGAAGCATTGAGATATCACATCTCATGCTATCGGAAGGGTCTCAGGATTGGAATGGGAAGGAGTTGGATATCATATTTCATGCTATAGGAGGGGTCTCAGGATTGGAATGGGAAGGAGTTGGATATCACATCTCATGCTATAGGAAGGGTCTCAGGTTTGGTAGAAGCATTGAGATATCTAATCTCATGCTATAGGAAGGGCCTCATGATTGGAATGCGAAGGAGTTGGATATCACATCTCATGCTAAAGGACAGGTCTCAGGTTTGGAAGGAAACGATTTGGATATCACATCTCAAGTTATAGGACGGGTCTGTGGTTTGGTATTTGAAGCATTGAGATATCACATCTCATGCTATAGGGAGGGTCTCAGGTTTGGTATTAATAGCATTGAGATATCACATCTCATGCTATAGGAAGAGTCTCAGGATTGGAATGGGAAGGAGTTGGATATCATATCTCATGCTATAGGAAGGGTCTCAGGTTTGGTAGAAGCATTGAGATATCACATCTCAGGCTATGGGAAGGGTCAAAGGATTGAAATGGGAAGGAGTTGGATATCACATCTCATGCTATAGGGAGGGTCTCAGGTTTGGTATTAATAGCATTGAGATATCACATCTCATGCTATAGGAAGGGTCTGAGGATTGGAATGGGAAGGAGTTGGATATCATATCTCATGCTATAGGAAGGGTCTCAGGTTTGGTAGAAGCATTGAGATATTACATCTCAGGCTATGGGAAGGGTCAAAGGATTGGAATGGGAAGGAGTTGGATATCACATCTCATGCTATAGGAAGGGTCTCAGGATTGGATGGGAAGGAGTTGGATATCACATTTCATGCTATAGGAAGGGTCTCAGGTTTGGAAGAAGCCTTGAGATATCACATCTCATGCTATAGGAAGGGCCTCATGATTGGAATGGGAAGGAGTTGGATATCACATCTCATGCTATCGGAAAGGTCTCAGGTTTGGTAGAAGCATTGGGATATCATATCTCATGCTATAGGAAGGGCCTCATGATTGGAATGGGAAGAAGTTGGATATCACATCTCATGCTATCGGAAAGGTCTCAGGTTTGGTAGAAGCATTGGGATATCACATCTCATGCTCTCTGAAGGGTCTCAGGATTGGATTGGGAAGGAGTTTGATATCACATCTCATGCTATAGGAAGGGGCTCAGGATTGGAATGGGAAGGACTTGGACATCACATCTCACGTTATAGGAAGGGTCTCAGGATTGGATTGGGAAGGAGTTGGATATCACATCTCATGCTATCGGAAGGGTCTCAGGATTGGATTGGGAAGGAGTTGGATATCCCATCTCATGCTATAGGAAGGGTCACAGGTTGGAATTGGAAGGAGTTGGATATCACATCTCATGTTATAGGAAGGGTATCAGGATTGGAATGGGAAGGACTTTGATATCACATCTCGCTATAGGGAGGGGCTCAGGTTTGGTATTAGAAGCATTGAGATATCACATCTCATGCTATCAGAAGGGTCTCAGGATTGGATTGGGAAGGAGTTGGATATCACATCTCATGCTATAGGGAGGGTCTCAGGTTTGATATTAGAAGCATTGAGATATCATATCTTATGCTATCGGAAGGGTCTTAGGATTGGATTGGGAAGGAGTTGGATATCACATCTCATGTTATAGGACGGGTCTCAGGATTGGATGGGAAGAGTTGGATATCACATCTCATGCCATAGGAAGGGTCTCAGGATTGGAATGGGAAGGAGTTGGATATCACATCTCATGCTAAAGGAAGGGTCTCAGGTTTGGAAGGGGAAGGATTTGGATATCACATCTGAAGTTATAGGACGGGTCTGTGGTTTGGTATTAGAAGCATTGAGATATCATATCTCATGCTATCGGAAGGCTCTCAGGATTGGAATGGGAAGGACTTGGATATCACATCTCATGTTATAGGAACAGTCTCAGGTTTGTTATTAGAAGCATTGAGATATCACATCTCATGTTATAGGACAGTCTCAGGTTTGATATTAGAAGCATTGAGATATCACATCTCATGCTATCAGAAGGGTCTCAGGATTGGATTGGGAAGAAGTTGGATATCACATCTCAAGTTATAGGACGGGTCTGTGGTTTGGTATTAGAAGCATTGAGATATCACATCTCATGCTATCGGAAGGGTCTCAGGATTGTATTGGGAAGGAGTTGGATATCACATATGTTATAGGAAGGCTCTCAGGTTTGTTATTAGAAGCATTGAGATATCACATCTCATGCTATCGGAAGGGTATCAGGATTGGATTGGGAAGGAGTTGGATATCATATCTCATGCTATAGGAAGGGTCTCAGGTTTGGTAGAAGCATTGAGATATCACATCTCAGGCTATGGGAAGGGTCAAAGGATTGGAATGGGAAGGAGTTGGATATCACATCTCATGCTATAGGGAGGGTCTCAGGTTTGGTATTAATAGCATTGAGATATCACATCTCATGCTATAGGAAGGGTCTCAGGATTGGATGGGAAGGAGTTGGATATCACATTTCATGCTATAGGAAGGGTCTCAGGTTTGGTAGAAGCCTTGAGATATCACATCTCATGCTATAGGAAGGGCCTCATGATTGGAATGGGAAGGAGTTGGATATCACATCTCATGCTATCGGAAAAGTCTCAGGTTTGGTAGAAGCATTGGGATATCACATCTCATGCTCTCGGAAGGGTCTCAGGATTGGATTGGGAAGGAGTTGGATATCACATCTCATGTTATAGGAAGGGGCTCAGGATTGGAATGGGAAGGACTTGGACATCACATCTCACGTTATAGGAAGGGTCTCAGGTTTGTTATTAGAAGCATTGAGATATCACATCTCATGTTATAACCTGAGACTGTCATGGACAGTCTCAGGTTTGGTATTAGAAGCATTGAGATATAACATCTCATGGTATAGGACGGGTCTCAGGATTGGAATGGGAAGGAGTTTGATATCACATCTCATGCCTTAGGAAGGTCTCAGGTTTGGTTGAAGCATTAAGATATCACATCTCATGCTATCGGAAGGGTCTCAGGATTGGATTGGGAAGGAGTTGGATATACCATCTCATGCTATAGGAAGGGTCACAGGTTGGAATTGGAAGGAGTTGGATATCACATCTCATGTTATAGGAAGGGTATCAGGATTGGAATGGGAAGGACTTTGATATCACATCTCGCTATAGGGAGGGTCTCAGGTTTGGTATTAGAAGCATTGAGATATCACATCTCATGCTATCAGAAGGGTCTCAGGATTGGATTGGGAAGGAGTTGGATATCACATCTCATGTTATAGGAAGGGTCTCAGGTTTGGTATTAGAAGCATTGAGATATCACATCTCATGCTATCGGAAGAGTCACAGGTTGGAATTGGAAGGAGTTGGATATCACATCTCATGCTATCGGAAGGGTCTCAGGATTGGAATGGGAAGGAGTTGGATATCACATTTCATGCTATAGGGAGGGTCTCAGGTTTGATATTAGAAGCATTGAGATATCATATCTCATGCTATCGGAAGGGTCTCAGGATTGGATTGGGAAGGAGTTGGATATCACATCTCATGTTATAGGACGGGTCTCAGGATTGGATGGGAAGAGTTGGATATCACATCTCATGCCATAGGAAGGGTCTCAGGATTGGAATGGGAAGGATTTGGATATCACATCTCAAGTTATAGGACGGGTCTGTGGTTTGGTATTAGAAGCATTGAGATATCATATCTCATGCTATCGGAAGGGTCTCAGGATTGGAATGGGAAGGACTTGGATATCACATCTCATGTTATAGGAAGAGTCTCAGGATTGGATTGGGAAGGAGTTGGATATCACATCTAATGTTATAGGAAGGGGCTCAGGATTGGAATGGGAAGGACTTGGACATCACATCTCACGTTATAGGAAGGGTCTCAGGTTTGATATTTGAAGCAGTGAGATATCATATCTCATGCTATCGGAAGGGTCTCAGGATTGGATTGGGAAGGAGTTGGATATCACATCTCATGTTATAGGACGGGTCTCAGGATTGGATGGGAAGAGTTGGATATCACATCTCATGCCATAGGAAGGGTCTCAGGATTGGAATGGGAAGGATTTGGATATCACATCTCAAGTTATAGGACGGGTCTGTGGTTTGGTATTAGAAGCATTGAGATATCATATCTCATGCTATCGGAAGGGTCTCAGGATTGGAATGGGAAGGACTTGGATATCACATCTCATGTTATAGGAAGAGTCTCAGGTTTGTTATTAGAAGCATTGAGATATCACATCTCATGTTATAGGACAGTCTCAGGTTTGATATTAGAAGCATTGAGATATCACATCTCATGCTATCGGAAGGGTCTCAGGATTGGATTGGGAAGGAGTTGGATATCACATCTCGAGTTATAGGACGGGTCTGTGGTTTGGTATTAGAAGCATTGAGATATTACATCTCATGCTATCGGAAGGGTCTCAGGATTGTATTGGGAAGGAGTTGGATATCATATATCATGCTATAGGAGGGGTCTCAGGATTGGAATGGGAAGGAGTTGGATATCACATCTCATGATAAAGGAAGGGTCTCAGGTTTGGAAGGGGAAGCATTTGGATATCACATCTCAAGTTATAGGACTGGTCTGTGGTTTGGTATTAGAAGCATTGAGATATACCTCATGCTATCGGAAGGGTCTCAGGATTGGATTGGGAAGGAGTTGGATATCACATCTCATGTTATAGGAAGGGTCTCAAGATGTGAATGGGAAGGACTTGGATATCACATCTCATGTTATAGGAAGGGTCTCAGGTTTGTTATTAGAAGCATTGAGGTATCACATCTTATGTTATAGGACAGTCTCAGGTTTGGTATTAGAAGCATTGAGATGTAACATCTCATAGTATAGGATGGGTCTCAGGATTGGAATGGGAAGGAGTTTATCACATCTCATGCCATGGGAAGGTCTCAGGTTTGCTAGAAGCATTAAGATATCACATCTCATGCTATCGGAAGGGTCTCAGGATTGGATTGGGAAGGAGTTGGATATTGCATCTCATGCTATAGGAAGGGTCACAGGTTTGAATTGGAAGGAGTTGGATATCACAGCTCATGCTATCGGAAGGGTCTCAGGATTGGATTGGGAAGGAGTTGGATATAAAATCTCATGTTATAGGAAGGGTCTCAGGATTGGATGGGAAGAGTTGGATATCATATCTCATGTTATAGGAAGGATATCAGGATGGGAATGGGAAGGACTTTGATATCACATCTCACGCTATAGTGAGGGTCTCAGGTTTGGTATTAGAAGCATTGAGATATCACATCTCATGTTATAGGAAGGGTCTCAGGTTTGTTATTAGAAGCATTGAGACATCACATCTCATGTTATAGGACAGTCTCAGGCTTGGTATTAGAAGCATTGAGATATAACATCTCATGGTATAGGACGGGTCTCAGGATTGGATGGGAAGAGTTGGATATCACATCTCATGCTATAGGAAGGGTCTCAGGATTGGAATGGGAAGGAGTTGGATATCACATATCATGGTAAAGGAAGGGTCTCAGGTTTGGAAGGGGAAGGATTTGGATATCACATCTCAAGCTATAGGACGGGTCTGTGGTTTGGTATTAGAAGCATTGAGATATCATATCTCATGCTATCGGAAGGGTCTCAGGATTGGATTGCAAAGGAGTTGGATATCACATCTCATGTTATCGGAAGGGTCTCAGGATTGGATTGGGAAAGAGTTGGATATAACATCTCATGTTATAGGAAGGCTCTCACGTTTGTTATTAGAAGCATTGAGATATCACATCTCATGTTATAGGACAGTCTCAGGTTTGGTATTAGAAGCATTGAGATATCATATCTCATGGTATAGGACGGGTCTCAGGATTGGAATGGGAAGGAGTTGGATATCACATCTCATGCTAAAGGAAGGGTCTCAGGTTTGGAAGGGGAAGGATTTGGATATCACATCTCAATTTATAGGACGGGTCTGTGGTTTGGTATTAGAAACATTGAGATATCATATCTCATGCTATCGGAAGGGTCTCAGGATTGGAATGGGAAGGATTTGGATATCACATCTCATGTTATAGGAAGGGTCTCCGGATTGAAATGGGAAGGATTTGGATATCACATCTCATGTTATAGGAAGGGTCTCAAGTTTGGTAGAAGCATTGAGATATCACATCTCAGGCTATGGGAAGGGTCAAAGGATTGGAATGGGAAGGAGTTGGATATCACATCTCATCCTATAGGGAGGGTCTCAGGTTTGGTATTAATAGCATTGAGATATCACATCTCATGCTATAGGAAGGGTCTCAGGATTGGATGGGAAGGAGTTGGATATCACATTTCATGCTATAGGAAGGGTCTCAGGTTTGGTAGAAGCCTTGAGATATCACATCTCATGCTATAGGAAGGGCCTCATGATTGGAATGGGAAGGAGTTGGATATCACATCTCATGCTATCGGAAAGGTCTCAGGTTTGGTAGAAGCATTGGGATATCACATCTCATGTTATAGGACAGTCTCAGGTTTGGTATTAGAAGCATTAAGATATCATATCTCATGCTATCGGAAGGGTCTCAGGATTGGAATGGGAAGGATTTGGATATCACATCTCATGTTATAGGAAGGGTCTCAGGATTGGAATGGGAAGGAGTTGGATATCATATCTCATGCTATAGGAAGGGTCTCAAGTTTGGTAGAAGCATTGAGATATCACATCTCAGGCTATAGGAAGGGTCAAAGGATTGGAATGGGAAGGAGTTGGATATCACATCTCATCCTATAGGGAGGGTCTCAGGTTTGGTATTAATAGCATTGAGATATCACATCTCATGCTATAGGAAGGGTCTCAGGATTGGATGGGAAGGAGTTGGATATCACATTTCATGCTATAGGAAGGGTCTCAGGTTTGGTAGAAGCCTTGAGATATCACATCTCATGCTATAGGAAGGGCCTCATGATTGGAATGGGAAGGAGTTGGATATCACATCTCATGCTATCGGAAAGGTCTCAGGTTTGGTAGAAGCATTGGGATATCACATCTCATGCTCTCGGAAGGGTCTCAGGATTGGATTGGGAAGGAGTTTGATATCACATCTCATGTTATAGGAAGGGGCTCAGGTTTGGAATGGGAAGGACTTGGACATCACATCTCACGTTATAGGAAGGGTCTCAGGTTTGTTATTAGAAGCATTGAGATATAACATCTCATGGTATAGGACTTGTCTCAGGATTGGAATGGGAAGGAGTTTGATATCACATCTCATTCCTTAGGAAGGTCTCAGGTTTGGTGGAAGCATTAAGATATCACATCTCATGCTATAGGAAGGGCCTCATGATTGGAATGGGAAGGAGTTGGATATCACATCTCATGCTATCGGAAACTTCTCAGGTTTGGTAGAAGCATTGGGATATCACATCTCATGCTCTCGGAAGGGTCTCAGGATTGGATTGGGAAGGAGTTGGATATCACATCTCATGTTATAGGAAGGGGCTCAGGATTGGAATGGGAAGGACTTGGACATCACATCTCACGTTATAGGAAGGGTCTCAGGTTTGTTATTAGAAGCATTGAGATATCACATCTCAGGTTTGGTATTAGAAGCATTGAGATATAACATCTCATGGTATAGGACGGGTCTCAGGATTGGAATGGGAAGGAGTTTGATATCACATCTCATGCCTTAGGAAGGTCTCAGGTTTGGTTGAAGCATTAAGATATCACATCTCATGCTATCGGAAGGGTCTCAGGATTGGATTGGGAAGGAGTTGGATATCCCATCTCATGCTATAGGAAGGGTCACAGGTTGGAATTGGAAGGAGTTGGATATCACATCTCATGTTATAGGAAGGGTATCAGGATTGGAATGGGAAGGACTTTGATATCACATCTCGCTATAGGGAGGGTCTCAGGTTTGGTATTAGAAGCATTGAGATATCACATCTCATGCTATCAGAAGGGTCTCAGGATTGGATTGGGAAGGAGTTGGATATCACATCTCATGTTATAGGAAGGGTCTCAGGTTTGGTATTAGAAGCATTGAGATATCACATCTCATGCTATCGGAAGAGTCACAGGTTGGAATTGGAAGGAGTTGGATATCACATCTCATGCTATCGGAAGGGTCTCAGGATTGGAATGGGAAGGAGTTGGATATCACATTTCATGCTATAGGGAGGGTCTCAGGTTTGATATTAGAAGCATTGAGATATCATATCTCATGCTATCGGAAGGGTCTCAGGATTGGATTGGGAAAGAGTTGGATATCACATCTCATGTTATAGGACGGGTCTCAGGATTGGATGGGAAGAGTTGGATATCACATCTCATGCCATAGGAAGGGTCTCAGGATTGGAATGGGAAGGATTTGGATATCACATCTCAAGTTATAGGACGGGTCTGTGGTTTGGTATTAGAAGCATTGAGATATCATATCTCATGCTATCGGAAGGGTCTCAGGATTGGAATGGGAAGGACTTGGATATCACATCTCATGTTATAGGAAGAGTCTCAGGTTTGTTATTAGAAGCATTGAGATATCACATCTCATGTTATAGGACAGTCTCAGGTTTGATATTAGAAGCATTGAGATATCACATCTCATGCTATCGGAAGGGTCTCAGGATTGGATTGGGAAGGAGTTGGATATCACATCTCAAGTTATAGGACGGGTCTGTGGTTTGGTATTAGAAGCATTGAGATATCACATCTCATGCTATCGGAAGGGTCTCAGGATTGTATTGGGAAGGAGTTGGATATCATATATCATGCTATAGGAGGGGTCTCAGGATTGGAATGGGAAGGAGTTGGATATCACATCTCATGATAAAGGAAGGGTCTCAGGTTTGGAAGGGGAAGGACTTTGATATCACATCTCGCTATAGGGAGGGGCTCAGGTTTGGTATTAGAAGCATTGAGATATCACATCTCATGCTATCAGAAGGGTCTCAGGATTGGATTGGGAAGGAGTTGGATATCACATCTCATGCTATAGGGAGGGTCTCAGGTTTGATATTAGAAGCATTGAGATATCATATCTTATGCTATCGGAAGGGTCTTAGGATTGGATTGGGAAGGAGTTGGATATCACATCTCATTTTATAGGACGGGTCTCAGGATTGGATGGGAAGAGTTGGATATCACATCTCATGCTATAGGAAGGGTCACAGGTTTGAATTGGGAAGGAGTGGATATCACAGCTCATGTTATAGGAAGGGTATCAGGATTGGAATGGGAAGGACTTTGATATCACATCTCATGCTATCGGAAGGGTCTCAGGATTGGATTGGGAAGGAGTGGATATAACATCTCATGTTATAGGAAGGGTATCAGGATGGGAATGGGAAGGACTTTGATATCACATCTCACGCTATAGGGAGGGTCTCAGGTTTGGTATTAGAAGCATTGAGATATCACATCTCATGTTATAGGAAGGGTCTCAGGTTTGTTATTAGAAGCATTGAGATATCACATCTCATGTTATAGGACAGTCTCAGGTTTGGTATTAGAAGCATTGAGATATAACATCTCATGGTATAGGACGGGTCTCAGGATTGGATGGGAAGAGTTGGATATCACATCTCATGCTATAGGAAGGGTCTCAGGTTTGGTAGAAGCATTGAGATATCACATCTCATTCTATAGGAAGGGTCTCAGGATTGGAATGGGAAGGAGTTGGATATCACATATGGTAAAGGAAGGGTCTCAGGTTTGGAAGGGGAATGATTTGGATATCACATCTCAAGCTAAAGGACAGGTCTGTGGTTTGGTATTAGAAGCATTGAGATATATCTCATGCTATCGGAAGGGTCTCAGGATTGGATTGGGAAGGAGTTGGATATCACATCTCATGTTATAGGAAGGGTCTCAAGATTTGAATGGGAAGGACTTGGATATCACATCTCATGTTATAGGAAGGGTCTCAGGTTTGTTATTAGAAGCATTGAGATGTAACATCTCAGTATAGGACGGGTCTCAGGATTGGAATGGGAAGGAGTTTGAAATCACATCTCATGCCATGGGAAGGTCTCAGGTTTGCTAGAAGCATTAAGATATCACATCTCATGCTATCGGAAGGGTCTCAGGATTGGATTGGGAAGGAGTTGGATATCGCATCTCATGCTATAGGAAGGGTCACAGGTTTGAATTGGAAGGAGTTGGATATCACAGCTCATTTTATAGGAAGGGTATCAGGATTGGAATGGGAAGGACTTTGATATCACATCTCATGCTATCGGAAGGGTCTCAGGATTGGATTGGGAAGGAGTGGATATAACATCTCATGTTATAGGAAGGGTATCAGGATGGGAATGGGAAGGACTTTGATATCACATCTCACGCTATAGGGAGGGTCTCAGGTTTGGTATTAGAAGCATTGAGATATCACATCTCATGTTATAGGAAGGGTCTCAGGTTTGTTATTAGAAGCATTGCGATATCACATCTCATGTTATAGGACAGTCTCAGGTTTGGTATTAGAAGCATTGAGATATAACATCTCATGGTATAGGACGGGTCTCAGGATTGGATGGGAAGAGTTGGATATCACATCTCATGCTATAGGAAGGGTCTCAGGTTTGGTAGAAGCATTGAGATATCACATCTCATTCTATAGGAAGGGTCTCAGGATTGGAATGGGAAGGAGTTGGATATCACATATGGTAAAGGAAGGGTCTCAGGTTTGGAAGGGGAATGATTTGGATATCACATCTCAAGCTAAAGGAAAGGTCTGTGGTTTGGTATTAGAAGCATTGAGATATATCTCATGCTATCGGAAGGGTCTCAGGATTGGATTGGGAAGGAGTTGGATATCACATCTCATGTTATAGGAAGGGTCTCAAGATTTGAATGGGAAGGACTTGGATATCACATCTCATGTTATAGGAAGGGTCTCAGGTTTGTTATTAGAAGCATTGAGATGTAACATCTCAGTATAGGACGGGTCTCAGGATTGGAATGGGAAGGAGTTTGAAATCACATCTCATGCCATGGGAAGGTCTCAGGTTTGCTAGAAGCATTAAGATATCACATCTCATGCTATCGGAAGGGTCTCAGGATTGGATTGGGAAGGAGTTGGATATCGCATATCATGCTATAGGAAGGGTCACAGGTTTGAATTGGAAGGAGTTGGATATCACAGCTCATGTTATAGGAAGGGTATCAGGATTGCAATGGGAAGGACTTTGATATCACATCTCATGCTATCGGAAGGGTCTAAGGATTGGATTGGGAAGGAGTTGGATATAACATCTCATGTTATAGGAAGGGTATCAGGATGGGAATGGGAAGGACTTTGATATCACATCTCACGCTATAGGGAGGGTCTCAGGTTTGGTATTAGAAGCATTGAGATATCGCATCTCATGTTATAGGAAGGGTCTCAGGATTGGATGGGAAGAGTTGGATATCACATCTCATGCTATAGGAAGGGTCTCAGGTTTGGTATAAGCATTGAGATATCACATCTCATTCTATAGGAAGGGTCTCAGGATTGGAATGGGAAGGAGTTGGATATCACATATGGTAAAGGAAGGGTCTCAGGTTTGGAAGGGGAATGATTTGGATATCACATCTCAAGCTATAGGACAGGTCTGTGGTTTGGTATTAGAAGCATTGAGATATCATATCTCATGCTATCGGAAGGGTCTCAGGATTGGATTGCGAAGGAGTTGGATATCACATCTCATGTTATCGGAAGGGTCTC
The DNA here is from genome assembly GCF_040938575.1 of Ambystoma mexicanum. NCBI lineage: Eukaryota > Metazoa > Chordata > Amphibia > Caudata > Ambystomatidae > Ambystoma > Ambystoma mexicanum. The sequence goes on from NC_090936.1 coordinate 349,986,610, forward strand.
AGGATTGGATTGGGAAAGAGTTGGATATAACATCTCGTTATAGGAAGGCTCTCAGGTTTGTTATTAGAAGCATTGAGATATCACATCTCATGTTATAGGACAGTCTCAGGTTTGGTATTAGAAGGATTGAGATATCATATCTCATGGTATAGGACGGGTCTCAGGATTGGAATGGGAAGGAGTTGGATATCACATCTCATGCTAAAGGAAGGGTCTCAGGTTTGGAAGGGGAAGGATTTGGATATCACATCTCAATTTATAGGACGGGTCTGTGGTTTGGTATTAGAAGCATTGAGATATCATATCTCATGCTATCGGAAGGGTCTCAGGATTGGAGTGGGAAGGAGTTGGATATCACATCTCATGTTATAGGAAGGGTCTCCGGATTGAAATGGGAAGGATTTGGATATCACATCTCATGTTATAGGAAGGGTCTCAGGTTTGTTATTAGAAGCATTGAGATATTGCATCTCATGTTATAGGACAGTCTCAGGTTTGGTATTAGAAGCATTAAGATATCATATCTCATGCTATCGGAAGGGTCTCAGGATTGGAATGGGAAGGATTTGGATATCACATCTCATGTTATAGGAAGAGTCTCAGGATTGGAATGGGAAGGAGTTGGATATCACATCTCATGCTATCGGAAAGGACTCAGGTTTGGTAGAAGCATTGGGATATCACATTTCATGCTATAGGAAGGGTCTCAGGATTGGAATTGAAAGGAGTTGGATATCACATCTCAAGTTATAGGACGGGTCTCGGGATTGGAATGGGAAGGAGTTGGATATCACATCTCATGCTAAAGGACAGGTCTCAGGTTTGGAAGGAAACGATTTGGATATCACATCTCAAGTTATAGGACGGGTCTGTGCTTTGGTATTTGAAGCATTGAGATATCAAATCTCATGCTATAGGGAGGGTCTCAGGTTTGGTATTAATAGCATTGAGATATCACATCTCATGCTATAGGAAGGGTCTCAGGATTGGAATGGGAAGGAGTTGGATATCATATCTCATGCTATAGGAAGGGTCTCAGGTTTGGTAGAAGCATTGAGATATCACATCTCAGGCTATGGGAAGGGTCAAAGGATTGGAATGGGAAGGAGTTGGATATCACATCTCATGCTATAGGGAGGGTCTCAGGTTTGGTATTAATAGCATTGAGATATCACATCTCATGCTATAGGAAGGGTCTCAGGATTGGATGGGAAGGAGTTGGATATCACATTTCATGCTATAGGAAGGGTCTCAGGTTTGGTAGAAGCCTTGAGATATCACATCTCATGCTATAGGAAGGGCCTCATGATTGGAATGGGAAGGAGTTGGATATCACATCTCATGCTATCGGAAAGGTCTCAGGTTTGGTAGAAGCATTGGGATATCACATCTCATGCTCTCGGAAGGGTCTCAGGATTGGATTGGGAAGGAGTTGGATATCACATCTCATGTTATAGGAAGTGGCTCAGGATTGGAATGGGAAGGACTTGGACATCACATCTCACGTTATAGGAAGGGTCTCAGGTTTGTTATTAGAAGCATTGAGATATCACATCTCATGTTATAACCTGAGACTGTCATGGACAGTCTCAGGTTTGGTATTAGAAGCATTGAGATTTAACATCTCATGGTATAGGACGGGTCTCAGGATTGGAATGGGAAGGAGTTTGATATCACATCTCATGCCTTAGGAAGGTCTCAGGTTTGGTTGAAGCATTAAGATATCACATCTCATGCTATCGGAAGGGTCTCAGGATTGGATTGGGAAGGAGTTGGATATCCCATCTCATGCTATAGGAAGGGTCACAGGTTGGAATTGGAAGGAGTTGGATATCACATCTCATGTTATAGGAAGGGTATCAGGATTGGAATGGGAAGGACTTTGATATCACATCTCGCTATAGGGAGGGTCTCAGGTTTGGTATTAGAAGCATTGAGATATCACATCTCATGCTATCAGAAGGGTCTCAGGATTGGATTGGGAAGGAGTTGGATATCACATCTCATGTTATAGGAAGGGTCTCAGGTTTGGTATTAGAAGCATTGAGATATCACATCTCATGCTATCGGAAGAGTCACAGGTTGGAATTGGAAGGAGTTGGATATCACATCTCATGCTATCGGAAGGGTCTCAGGATTGGAATGGGAAGGAGTTGGATATCACATTTCATGCTATAGGAAGGGTCTCAGGTTTGGTATTAGAAGCATTGAGATATCACATCTCATGCTATCGGAAGAGTCACAGGTTGGAATTGGAAGGAGTTGGATATCACATCTCATGCTATCGGAAGGGTCTCAGGATTGGATTGGGAAGGAGTTGGATATCACATCTCATGTTATAGGACGGGTCTCAGGATTGGATGGGAAGAGTTGGATATCACATCTCATGCCATAGCAAGGGTCTCAGGATTGGAATGGGAAGGATTTGGATATCACATCTCAAGTTATAGGACGGGTCTGTGGTTTGGTATTAGAAGCATTGAGATATCATATCTCATGCTAACGGAAGGGTCTCAGGATTGGAATGGGAAGGACTTGGATATCACATCTCATGTTATAGGAAGAGTCTCAGGATTGGATTGGGAAGGAGTTGGATATCACATCTCATGTTATAGGAAGGGGCTCAGGATTGGAATGGGAAGGACTTGGACATCACATCTCACGTTATAGGAAGGGTCTCAGGTTTGTTATTAGAAGCATTGAGATATCACATCTCATGTTATAACCTGAGACTGTCATGGACAGTCTCAGGTTTGGTATTAGAAGCATTGAGATATAACATCTCATGGTATAGGACGGGTCTCAGGATTGGAATGGGAAGGAGTTTGATATCACATCTCATGCCTTAGGAAGGTCTCAGGTTTGGTTGAAGCATTAAGATATCACATCTCATGCTATCGGAAGGGTCTCAGGATTGGATTGGGAAGGAGTTGGATATCCCATCTCATGCTATAGGAAGGGTCACAGGTTGGAATTGGAAGGAGTTGGATATCACATCTCATGTTATAGGAAGGGTATCAGGATTGGAATGGGAAGGACTTTGATATCACATCTCGCTATAGGGAGGGTCTCAGGTTTGGTATTAGAAGCATTGAGATATCACATCTCATGCTATCAGAAGGGTCTCAGGATTGGATTGGGAAGGAGTTGGATATCACATCTCATGTTATAGGAAGGGTCTCAGGTTTGGTATTAGAAGCATTGAGATATCACATCTCATGCTATCGGAAGAGTCACAGGTTGGAATTGGAAGGAGTTGGATATCACAACTCATGCTATCGGAAGGGTCTCAGGATTGGAATGGGAAGGAGTTGGATATCACATTTCATGCTATAGGGAGGGTCTCAGGTTTGATATTAGAAGCAGTGAGATATCATATCTCATGCTATCGGAAGGGTCTCAGGATTGGATTGGGAAGGAGTTGGATATCACATCTCATGTTATAGGACGGGTCTCAGGATTGGATGGGAAGAGTTGGATATCACATCTCATGCCATAGGAAGGGTCTCAGGATTGGAATGGGAAGGATTTGGATATCACATCTCAAGTTATAGGACGGGTCTGTGGTTTGGTATTAGAAGCATTGAGATATCATATCTCATGCTATCGGAAGGGTCTCAGGATTGGAATGGGAAGGACTTGGATATCACATCTCATGTTATAGGAAGAGTCTCAGGTTTGTTATTAGAAGCATTGAGATATCACATCTCATGTTATAGGACAGTCTCAGGTTTGATATTAGAAGCATTGAGATATCACATCTCATGCTATCGGAAGGGTCTCAGGATTGGATTGGGAAGGAGTTGGATATCACATCTAATGTTATAGGACGGGTCTGTGGTTTGGTATTAGAAGCATTGAGATATCACATCTCATGCTATCGGAAGAGTCTCAGGATTGTATTGGGAAGGAGTTGGATATCATATATCATGCTATAGGAGGGGTCTCAGGATTGGAATGGGAAGGAGTTGGATATCACATCTCATGATAAAGGAAGGGTCTCAGGTTTGGAAGGGGAAGGATTTGGATATCACACCTCAAGTTATAGGACTGGTCTGTGGTTTGGTATTAGAAGCATTGAGATATATCTCATGCTATCGGAAGGGTCTCAGGATTGGATTGGGAAGGAGTTGGATATCACATCTCATGTTATAGGAAGGGTCTCAGGTTTGTTATTAGAAGCATTGAGGTATCACATCTTATGTTATAGGACAGTCTCAGGTTTGGTATTAGAAGCATTGAGATGTAACATCTCATGGTATAGGACGGGTCTCAGGATTGGAATGGAAAGGAGTTTATCACATCTCATGCCATGGGAAGGTCTCAGGTTTGCTAGAAGCATTAAGATATCACATCTCATGCTATCGGAAGGGTCTCAGGATAGGATTGCAAAGGAGTTGGATATCGCATCTCATGCTATAGGAAGGGTCACAGGTTTGAATTGGAAGGAGTTGGATATCACAGCTCATGTTATAGGAAGGGTATCAGGATTGGAATGGGAAGGACTTTGATATCACATCTCATGCTATCGGAAGGGTCTCAGGATTGGATTGGGAAGGAGTTGGATATAACATCTCATGTTATAGGAAGGGTCTCAGGATTGGATGGGAAGAGTTGGATATCATATCTCATGTTATAGGAAGGGCATCAGGATGGGAATGGGAAGGACTTTGATATCACATCTCACGCTATAGGGAGGGTCTCAGGTTTGGTATTAGAAGCATTGAGATATCACATCTCATGTTATAGGAAGGGTCTCAGGTTTGTTATTAGAAGCATTGAGATATCACATCTCATGTTATAGGACAGTCTCAGGTTTGGTATTAGAAGCATTGAGATATAACATCTCATGGTATAGGACGGGTCTCAGGATTGGATGGGAAGAGTTGGATATCACATCTCATGCTATAGGAAGGGTCTCAGGATTGGAATGGGAAGGAGTTGGATATCACATATCATGGTAAAGGAAGGGTCTCAGGTTTGGAAGGGGAAGGATTTGGATATCACATCTCAAGCTATAGGACGGGTCTGTGGTTTGGTATTAGAAGCATTGAGATATCATATCTCATGCTATCGTAAGGGTCTCAGGATTGGATTGCAAAGGAGTTGGATATCACATCTCATGTTATCGGAAGGGTCTCAGGATTGGATTGGGAAAGAGTTGGATATAACATCTCATGTTATAGGAAGGCTCTCAGGTTTGTTATTAGAAGCATTGAGATATCACATCTCATGTTATAGGACAGTCTCAGGTTTGGTATTAGAAGCATTGAGATATCATATCTCATGGTATAGAACGGGTCTCAGGATTGGAATGGGAAGGAGTTGGATATCACATCTCATGCTAAAGGAAGGGTCTCAGGTTTGGAAGGGGGAGGATTTGGATATCACATCTCAATTTATAGGACGGGTCTGTGGTTTGGTATTAGAAGCATTGAGATATCATATCTCATGCTATCGGAAGGGTCTCAGGATTGGAGTGGGAAGGAGTTGGATATCACATCTCATGTTATAGGAAGGGTCTCCGGATTGAAATGGGAAGGATTTGGATATCACATCTCATGTTATAGGAAGGGTCTCAGGTTTGTTATTAGAAGCATTGAGATATCGCATCTTATGTTATAGGACAGTCTCAGGTTTGGTATTAGAAGCATTAAGATATCATATCTCATGCTATCGGAAGGGTCTCAGGATTGGAATGGGAAGGATTTGGATATCACATCTCATGTTATAGGAAGGGTCTCAGGATTGGAATGGGAAGGAGTTGGATATCATATCTCATGCTATAGGAAGGGTCTCAGGTTTGGTAGAAGCATTGAGATATCACATCTCAGGCTATGGGAAGGGTCAAAGGATTGGAATGGGAAGGAGTTGGATATCACATCTCATGCTATAGGGAGGGTCTCAGGTTTGGTATTAATAGCATTGAGATATCACATCTCATGCTATAGGAAGGGTCTCAGGATTGGATGGGAAGGAGTTGGATATCACATTTCATGCTATAGGAAGGGTCTCAGGTTTGGTAGAAGCCTTGAGATATCACATCTCATGCTATAGGAAGGGCCTCATGATTGGAATGGGAAGGAGTTGGATATCACATCTCATGCTATCGGAAAGGTCTCAGGTTTGGTAGAAGCATTGGGATATCACATCTCATGCTATAGGAAGGGCCTCATGATTGGAATGGGAAGGAGTTGGATATCACATCTCAAGTTATAGGACAGGTCTGTGGTTTGGTATTAGAAGCATTGAGATATCATATCTCATGCTATCAGAAGGGTCTCAGGATTGGAATGGGAAGGACTTGGAAATCACATCTCATGTTATAGGAAGAGTCTCAGGTTTGTTATTAGAAGCATTGAGATATCACATCTCATGTTATAGGACGGGTCTCAGGATTGGATGGGAAGAGTTGGATATCACATCTCATGCCATAGGAATGGTCTCAGGATTGGAATGGGAAGGATTTGGATATCACATCTCAAGTTATAGGACGGGTCTGTGGTTTGGTATTAGAAGCATTGAGATATCATATCTCATGCTATCGGAAGGGTCTCAGGATTGGAATGGGAAGGACTTGGATATCGCATCTCATGTTATAGGAAGAGTCTCAGGTTTGTTATTAGAAGCATTGAGATATCACATCTCATGCTATCGGAAGGGTCTAAGGATTGTATTGGGAAGGAGTTGGATATCATATGTCATGCTATAGGAGGGGTCTCAGGATTGGAATGGGAAGGAGTTGGATATCACATCTCATGATAAAGGAAGGGTCTCAGGTTTGGAAGGGGAAGCATTTGGATATCACATCTCAAGTTATAGGACTGGTCTGTGGTTTGGTATTAGAAGCATTGAGATATCACATCTCATGCTATCGGAAGGGTCTAAGGATTGTATTGGGAAGGAGTTGGATATCATATGTCATGCTATAGGAGGGGTCTCAGGATTGGAATGGGAAGGAGTTGGATATCACATCTCATGATAAAGGAAGGGTCTCAGGTTTGGAAGGGGAAGCATTTGGATATCACATCTCAAGTTATAGGACTGGTCTGTGGTTTGGTATTAGAAGCATTGAGATATATCTCATGCTATCGGAAGGGTCTCAGGATTGGATTGGGAAGGAGTTGGATATCACATCTCATGTTATAGGAAGGGTCTCAAGATTTGAATGGGAAGGACTTGGATATCACATCTCATGTTATAGGAAGGGTCTCAGGTTTGTTATTAGAAGCATTGAGGTATCACATCTTATGTTATAGGACAGTCTCAGGTTTGGTATTAGAAGCATTGAGATATAACATCTCATAGTATAGGACGGGTCCAGGATTGGAATGGGAAGGAGTTTATCACATCTCATGCCATGGGAAGATCTCAGGTTTGCTAGAAGCATTAAGATATCACATCTCATGCTATCGGAAGGGTCTCAGGATTGGATTGGGAAGGAGTTGGATATCGCATCTCATGCTATAGGAAGGGTCACAGGTTTGAATTGGAAGGAGTTGGATATCACAGCTCATGTTATAGGAAGGGTATCAGGATTGGAATGGGAAGGACTTTGATATCACATCTCATGCTATCGGAAGGGTCTCAGGATTGGATTGGGAAGGAGTTGGATATAACATCTCATGTTATAGGAAGGGTCTCAGGATTGGATGGGAAGAGTTGGATATCATATCTCATGTTATAGGAAGGGTATCAGGATGGGAATGGGAAGGACTTTGATATCACATTTCACGCTATAGGGAGGGTCTCAGGTTTGGTATTAGAAGCATTGAGATATCACATCTCATGTTATAGGAAGGGTCTCAGGTTTGTTATTAGAAGCATTGAGATATCACATCTCATGTTATAGGACAGTCTCAGGTTTGGTATTAGAAGCATTGAGATATAACATCTCATGGTATAGGACGGGTCTCAGGATTGGATGGGAAGAGTTGGATATCACATCTCATGCTATAGGAAGGGTCTCAGGATTGGAATGGGAAGGAGTTGGATATCACATATCATGGTAAAGGAAGGGTCTCAGGTTTGGAAGGGGAAGGATTTGGATATCACATCTCAAGCTATAGGACGGGTCTGTGGTTTGGTATTAGAAGCATTGAGATATCATATCTCATGCTATCGGAAGGGTCTCAGGATTGGATTGCAAAGGAGTTGGATATCACATCTCATGTTATCGGAAGGGTCTCGGGATTGGATTGGGAAAGAGTTGGATATAACATCTCATGTTATAGGAAGGCTCTCAGGTTTGTTATTAGAAGCATTGAGATATCACATCTCATGTTATAGGACAGTCTCAGGTTTGGTATTAGAAGCATTGAGATATCATATCTCATGGTATAGGACGGGTCTCAGGATTGGAATGGGAAGGAGTTGGATATCACATCTCATGCTAAAGGAAGGGTCTCAGGTTTGGAAGGGGAAGGATTTGGATATCACATCTCAATTTATAGGACGGGTCTGTGGTTTGGTATTAGAAGCATTGAGATATCATATCTCATGCTATCGGAAGGGTCTCAGGATTGGAGTGGGAAGGAGTTGGATATCACATCTCATGTTATAGGAAGGGTCTCCGGATTGAAATGGGAAGGATTTGGATATCACATCTCATGTTATAGGAAGGGTCTCAGGTTTGTTATTAGAAGCATTGAGATATCGCATCTCATGTTATAGGACATTCTCAGGTTTGGTATTAGAAGCATTAAGATATCATATCTCATGCTATCGGAAGGGTCTCAGGATTGGAATGGGAAGGATTTGGATATCACATCTCATGTTATAGGAAGGGTCTCAGGATTAGAATGGGAAGGAGTTGGATATCATATCTCATGCTATAGGAAGGGTCTCAGGTTTGGTAGAAGCATTGAGATATCACATCTCAGGCTATGGGAAGGGTCAAAGGATTGGAATGGGAAGGAGTTGGATATCACATCTCATGCTATAGGGAGGGTCTCAGGTTTGGTATTAACAGCATTGAGATATCACATCTCATGCTATAGGAAGGGTCTCAGGATTGGATGGGAAGGAGTTGGATATCACATTTCATGCTATAGGAAGGGTCTCAGGTTTGGTAGAAGCCTTGAGATATCACATCTCATGCTATAGGAAGGGCCTCATGATTGGAATGGGAAGGAGTTGGATATCACATCTCATGCTATCGGAAAGGTCTCAGGTTTGGTAGAAGCATTGGGATATCACATCTCATGCTATAGGAAGGGCCTCATGATTGGAATGGGAAGGAGTTGGATATCACATCTCAAGTTATAGGACGGGTCTGTGGTTTGGTATTAGAAGCATTGAGATATCATATCTCATGCTATCGGAAGGGTCTCAGGATTGGAATGGGAAGGACTTGGATATCACATCTCATGTTATAGGAAGAGTCTCAGGTTTGTTATTAGAAGCATTGAGATATCACATCTCATGTTATAGGACGGGTCTCAGGATTGGATGGGAAGAGGTGGATATCACATCTCATGCATAGGAATGGTCTCAGGATTGGAATGGGAAGGATTTGGATATCACATCTCAAGTTATAGGACGGGTCTGTGGTTTGGTATTAGAAGCATTGAGATATCACATCTCATGTTATAGGACAGTCTCAGGTTTGATATTAGAAGCATTGAGATATCACATCTCATGCTATCGGAAGGGTCTCAGGATTGGATTGGGAAGGAGTTGGATATCACATCTCGAGTTATAGGACGGGTCTATGGTTTGGTATTAGAAGCATTGAGATATCACATCTCATGCTATCGGAAGGGTCTCAGGATTGTATTGGGAAGGAGTTGGATATCATATATCATGCTATAGGAGGGGTCTCAGGATTGGAATGGGAAGGAGTTGGATATCACATCTCATGATAAAGGAAGGGTCTCAGGTTTGGAAGGGGAAGCATTTGGATATCACATCTCAAGTTATAGGACTGGTCTGTGGTTTGGTATTAGAAGCATTGAGATATATCTCATGCTATCGGAAGGGTCTCAGGATTGGATTGGGAAGGAGTTGGATATCACATCTCATGTTATAGGAAGGGTCTCAAGATTTGAATGGGAAGGACTTGGATATCACATCTCATGTTATAGGAAGGGTCTCAGGTTTGTTATTAGAAGCATTGAGGTATCACATCTTATGTTATAGGACAGTCTCAGGTTTGGTATTAGAAGCATTGAGATGTAACATCTCATAGTATAGGACGGGTCTCAGGATTGGAATGGGAAGGAGTTTATCACATCTCATGCCATGGGAAGGTCTCAGGTTTGCTAGAAGCATTAAGATATCACATCTCATGCTATCGGAAGGGTCTCAGGATGGGATTGGGAAGGAGTTGGATATCGCATCTCATGCTATAGGAAGGGTCACAGGTTTGAATTGGAAGGAGTTGGATATCACAGCTCATGTTATAGGAAGGGTATCAGGATTGGAATGGGAAGGACTTTGATATCACATCTCATGCTATCGGAAGGGTCTCAGGATTGGATTGGGAAGGAGTTGGATATAACATCTCATGTTATAGGAAGGGTCTCAGGATTGGATGGGAAGAGTTGGATATCATATCTCATGTTATAGGAAGGATATCAAGATGGGAATGGGAAGGACTTTGATATCACATCTCACGCTATAGGGAGGGTCTCAGGTTTGGTATTAGAAGCATTGAGATATCACATCTCATGTTATAGGAAGGGTCTCAGGTTTGTTATTAGAAGCATTGAGATATCACATCTCATGTTATAGGACAGTCTCAGGCTTGGTATTAGAAGCATTGAGATATAACATCTCATGGTATAGGACGGGTCTCAGGATTGGATGGGAAGAGTTGGATATCACATCTCATGCTATAGGAAGGGTCTCAGGATTGGAATGGGAAGGAGTTGGATATCACATATCATGGTAAAGGAGGGGTCTCAGGTTTGGAAGGGGAAGGATTTGGATATCACATCTCAAGCTATAGGACGGGTCTGTGGTTTGGTATTAGAAGCATTGAGATTTCATATCTCATGCTATCGGAAGGGTCTCAGGATTGGATTGCAAAGGAGTTGGATATCACATCTCATGTTATCGGAAGGGTCTCAGGATTGGATTGGGAAAGAGTTGGATATAACATCTCATGTTATAGGAAGGCTCTCAGGTTTGTTATTAGAAGCATTGAGATATCACATCTCATGTTATAGGACAGTCTCAGGTTTGGTATTAGAAGCATTGAGATATCATATCTCATGGTATAGGACGGGTCTCAGGATTGGAATGGGAAGGAGTTGGATATCACATCTCATGCTAAAGGAAGGGTCTCAGGTTTGGAAGGGGAAGGATTTGGATATCACATCTCAATTTATAGGACGGGTCTGTGGTTTGGTATTAGAAGCATTGAGATATCATATCTCATGCTATCGGAAGGGTCTCAGGATTGGAGTGGGAAGGAGTTGGATATCACATCTCATGTTATAGGAAGGGTCTCCGGATTGAAATGGGAAGGATTTGGATATCACATCTCATGTTATAGGAAGGGTCTCAGGTTTGTTATTAGAAGCATTGAGATATCGCATCTCATGTTATAGGACAGTCTCAGGTTTGGTATTAGAAGCATTAACATATCATATCTCATGCTATCGGAAGGGTCTCAGGATTGGATTGGGAAGGAGTTGGATATCACATCTCATGTTATAGGAAGGGTCTCAAGATTTGAATGGGAAGGACTTGGATATCACATCTCATGTTATAGGAAGGGTCTCAGGTTTGTTATTAGAAGCATTGAGGTATCACATCTTATGTTATAGGACAGTCTCAGGTTTGGTATTAGAAGCATTGAGATGTAACATCTCATAGTATAGGACGGGTCTCAGGATTGGAATGGGAAGGAGTTTATCACATCTCATGCCATGGGAAGGTCTCAGGTTTGCTAGAAGCATTAAGATATCACATCTCATGCTATCGGAAGGGTCTCAGGATTGGATTGGGAAGGAGTTGGATATCGCATCTCATGCTATAGGAAGGGTCACAGGTTTGAATTGGAAGGAGTTGGATATCACAGCTCATGTTATAGGAAGGGCATCAGGATTGGAATGGGAAGGACTTTGATATCACATCTCATGCTATCGGAAGGGTCTCAGGATTGGATTGGGAAGGAGTTGGATATAACATCTCATGTTATAGGAAGGGTCTCAGGATTGGATGGGAAGAGTTGGATATCATATCTCATGTTATAGGAAGGATATCAGGATGGGAATGGGAAGGACTTTGATATCACATCTCACGCTATAGGGAGGGTCTCAGGTTTGGTATTAGAAGCATTGAGATATCACATCTCATGTTATAGGAAGGGTCTCAGGTTTGTTATTAGAAGCATTGAGATGTCACATCTCATGTTATAGGACAGTCTCAGGCTTGGTATTAGAAGCATTGAGATATAACATCTCATGGTATAGGACGGGTCTCAGGATTGGATGGGAAGAGTTGGATATCACATCTCATGCTATAGGAAGGGTCTCAGGATTGGAATGGGAAGGAGTTGGATATCACATATCATGGTAAAGGAGGGGTCTCAGGTTTGGAAGGGGAAGGATTTGGATATCACATCTCAAGCTATAGGACGGGTCTGTGGTTTGGTATTAGAAGCATTGAGATTTCATATCTCATGCTATCGGAAGGGTCTCAGGATTGGATTGCAAAGGAGTTGGATATCACATCTCATGTTATCGGAAGGGTCTCAGGATTGGATTGGGAAAGAGTTGGATATAACATCTCATGTTATAGGAAGGCTCTCAGGTTTGTTATTAGAAGCATTGAGATATCACATCTCATGTTATAGGACAGTCTCAGGTTTGGTATTAGAAGCATTGAGATATCATATCTCATGGTATAGGACGGGTCTCAGGATTGGAATGGGAAGGAGTTGGATATCACATCTCATGCTAAAGGAAGGGTCTCAGGTTTGGAAGGGGAAGGATTTGGATATCACATCTCAATTTATAGGACGGGTCTGTGGTTTGGTATTAGAAGCATTGAGATATCATATCTCATGCTATCGGAAGGGTCTCAGGATTGGAGTGGGAAGGAGTTGGATATCACATCTCATGTTATAGGAAGGGTCTCCGGATTGAAATGGGAAGGATTTGGATATCACATCTCATGTTATAGGAAGGGTCTCAGGTTTGTTATTAGAAGCATTGAGATATCGCATCTCATGTTATAGGACAGTCTCAGGTTTGGTATTAGAAGCATTAACATATCATATCTCATGCTATCGGAAGGGTCTCAGGATTGGAATGGGAAGGATTTGGATATCACATCTCATGTTATAGGAAGGGTCTCAGGATTGGAATGGGAAGGAGTTGGATATCATATTTCATGCTATAGGAAGGGTCTCAGGTTTGGTAGAAGCATTGAGATATCACATCTCAGGCTATGGGAAGGGTCAAAGGATTGGAATGGGAAGGAGTTGGATATCACATCTCATGCTATAGGGAGGGTCTCAGGTTTGGTATTAATAGCATTGAGATATCACATCTCATGCTATAGGAAGGGTCTCAGGATTGGATGGGAAGGAGTTGGATATCACATTTCATGCTATAGGAAGGGTCTCAGGTTTGGTAGAAGCCTTGAGATATCACATCTCATGCTATAGGAAGGGCCTCATGATTGGAATGGGAAGGAGTTGGATATCACATCTCATGCTATCGGAAAAGTCTCAGGTTTGGTAGAAGCATTGGGATATCACATCTCATGCTCTCGGAAGGGTCTCAGGATTGGATTGGGAAGGAGTTTGATATCACATCTCATGTTATAGGAAGGGGCTCAGGATTGGAATGGGAAGGACTTGGACATCACATCTCACATTATAGGAAGGGTCTCAGGTTTGTTATTAGAAGCATTAAGATATAACATCTCATGGTATAGGACGGGTCTCAGGATTGGAATGGGAAGGAGTTTGATATCACATCTCATGCCTTAGGAAGGTCTCAGGTTTGGTGGAAGCATTAAGATATCACATCTCATGCTATAGGAAGGGCCTCATGATTGGAATGGGAAGGAGTTGGATATCACATCTCATGCTATCGGAAACGTCTCAGGTTTGGTAGAAGCATTGGGATATCACATCTCATGCTCTCGGAAGGGTCTCAGGATTGGATTGTGAAGGAGTTGGATATCACATCTCATGTTATAGGAAGGCTCTCAGGTTTGTTATTAGAAGCATTGAGATATCACATCTCATGTTATAGGACAGTCTCAGGTTTGGTATTAGAAGCATTGAGATATCATATCTCATGGTATAGAACGGGTCTCAGGATTGGAATGGGAAGGAGTTGGATATCACATCTCATGCTAAAGGAAGGGTCTCAGGTTTGGAAGGGGGAGGATTTGGATATCACATCTCAATTTATAGGACGGGTCTGTGGTTTGGTATTAGAAGCATTGAGATATCATATCTCATGCTATCGGAAGGGTCTCAGGATTGGAGTGGGAGGGAGTTGGATATCACATCTCATGTTATAGGAAGGGTCTCCGGATTGAAATGGGAAGGATTTGGATATCACATCTCATGTTATAGGAAGGGTCTCAGGTTTGTTATTAGAAGCATTGAGATATCGCATCTTATGTTATAGGACAGTCTCAGGTTTGGTATTAGAAGCATTAAGATATCATATCTCATGCTATCGGAAGGGTCTCAGGATTGGAATGGGAAGGATTTGGATATCACATCTCATGTTATAGGAAGGGTCTCAGGATTGGAATGGGAAGGAGTTGGATATCATATCTCATGCTATAGGAAGGGTCTCAGGTTTGGTAGAAGCATTGAGATATCACATCTCAGGCTATGGGAAGGGTCAAAGGATTGGAATGGGAAGGAGTTGGATATCACATCTCATGCTATAGGGAGGGTCTCAGGTTTGGTATTAATAGCATTGAGATATCACATCTCATGCTATAGGAAGGGTCTCAGGATTGGATGGGAAGGAGTTGGATATCACATTTCATGCTATAGGAAGGGTCTCAGGTTTGGTAGAAGCCTTGAGATATCACATCTCATGCTATAGGAAGGGCCTCATGATTGGAATGGGAAGGAGTTGGATATCACATCTCATGCTATCGGAAAGGTCTCAGGTTTGGTAGAAGCATTGGGATATCAAATCTCATGCTATAGGAAGGGCCTCATGATTGGAATGGGAAGGAGTTGGATATCACATCTCAAGTTATAGGACGGGTCTGTGGTTTGGTATTAGAAGCATTGAGATATCATATTTCATGCTATCGGAAGGGTCTCAGGATTGGAATGGGAAGGACTTGGATATCACATCTCATGTTATAGGAAGAGTCTCAGGTTTGTTATTAGAAGCATTGAGATATCACATCTCATGTTATAGGACAGGTCTCAGGATTGGATGGGAAGAGTTGGATATCACATCTCATGCCATAGGAATGGTCTCAGGATTGGAATGGGAAGGATTTGGATATCACATCTCAAGTTATAGGACGGGTCTGTGGTTTGGTATTAGAAGCATTGAGATATCATATCTCATGCTATCGGAAGGGTCTCAGGATTGGAATGGGAAGGACTTGGATATCGCATCTCATGTTATAGGAAGAGTCTCAGGTTTGTTATTAGAAGCATTGAGATATCACATCTCATGCTATCGGAAGGGTCTCAGGATTGGATTGGGAAGGAGTTGGATATCACATCTCGAGTTATAGGACGGGTCTGTGGTTTGGTATTAGAAGCATTGAGATATCACATCTCATGCTATCGGAAGGGTCTAAGGATTGTATTGGGAAGGAGTTGGATATCATATGTCATGCTATAGGAGGGGTCTCAGGATTGGAATGGGAAGGAGTTGGATATCACATCTCATGATAAAGGAAGGGTCTCAGGTTTGGAAGGGGAAGCATTTGGATATCACATCTCAAGTTATAGGACTGGTCTGTGGTTTGGTATTAGAAGCATTGAGATATATCTCATGCTATCGGAAGGGTCTCAGGATTGGATTGGGAAGGAGTTGGATATCACATCTCATGTTATAGGAAGGGTCTCAAGATTTGAATGGGAAGGACTTGGATATCACATCTCATGTTATAGGAAGGGTCTCAGGTTTGTTATTAGAAGCATTGAGGTATCACATCTTATGTTATAGGACAGTCTCAGGTTTGGTATTAGAAGCATTGAGATGTAACATCTCATAGTATAGGACGGGTCCAGGATTGGAATGGGAAGGAGTTTATCACATCTCATGCCATGGGAAGGTCTCAGGTTTGCTAGAAGCATTAAGATATCACATCTCATGCTATCGGAAGGGTCTCAGGATTGGATTGGGAAGGAGTTGGATATCGCATCTCATGCTATAGGAAGGGTCACAGGTTTGAATTGGAAGGAGTTGGATATCACAGCTCATGTTATAGGAAGGGTATCAGGATTGGAATGGGAAGGACTTTGATATCACATCTCATGCTATCGGAAGGGTCTCAGGATTGGATTGGGAAGGAGTTGGATATAACATCTCATGTTATAGGAAGGGTCTCAGGATTGGATGGGAAGAGTTGGATATCATATCTCATGTTATAGGAAGGGTATCAGGATGGGAATGGGAAGGACTTTGATATCACATTTCACGCTATAGGGAGGGTCTCAGGTTTGGTATTAGAAGCATTGAGATATCACATCTCATGTTATAGGAAGGGTCTCAGGTTTGTTATTAGAAGCATTGAGATATCACATCTCATGTTATAGGACAGTCTCAGGTTTGGTATTAGAAGCATTGAGATATAACATCTCATGGTATAGGACGGGTCTCAGGATTGGATGGGAAGAGTTGGATATCACATCTCATGCTATAGGAAGGGTCTCAGGATTGGAATGGGAAGGAGTTGGATATCACATATCATGGTAAAGGAAGGGTCTCAGGTTTGGAAGGGGAAGGATTTGGATATCACATCTCAAGCTATAGGACGGGTCTGTGGTTTGGTATTAGAAGCATTGAGATATCATATCTCATGCTATCGGAAGGGTCTCAGGATTGGATTGCAAAGGAGTTGGACATCACATCTCATGTTATCGGAAGGGTCTCGGGATTGGATTTGGAAAGAGTTGGATATAACATCTCATGTTATAGGAAGGCTCTCAGGTTTGTTATTAGAAGCATTGAGATATCACATCTCATGTTATAGGACAGTCTCAGGTTTGGTATTAGAAGCATTGAGATATCATATCTCATGGTATAGGACGGGTCTCAGGATTGGAATGGGAAGGAGTTGGATATCACATCTCATGCTAAAGGAAGGGTCTCAGGTTTGGAAGGGGAAGGATTTGGATATCACATCCCAATTTATAGGACGGGTCTGTGGTTTGGTATTAGAAGCATTGAGATATCATATCTCATGCTATCGGAAGGGTCTCAGGATTGGAGTGGGAAGGAGTTGGATATCACATCTCATGTTATAGGAAGGGTCTCCGGATTGAAATGGGAAGGATTTGGATATCACATCTCATGTTATAGGAAGGGTCTCAGGTTTGTTATTAGAAGCATTGAGATATCGCATCTTATGTTATAGGACAGTCTCAGGTTTGGTATTAGAAGCATTAAGATATCATATCTCATGCTATCGGAAGGGTCTCAGGATTGGAATGGGAAGGATTTGGATATCACATCTCATGTTATAGGAAGGGTCTCAGGATTGGAATGGGAAGGAGTTGGATATCATATCTCATGCTATAGGAAGGGTCTCAGGTTTGGTAGAAGCATTGAGATATCACATCTCAGGCTATGGGAAGGGTCAAAGGATTGGAATGGGAAGGAGTTGGATATCACATCTCATGCTATAGGGAGGGTCTCAGGTTTGGTATTAATAGCATTGAGATATCACATCTCATGCTATAGGAAGGGTCTCAGGATTGGATGGGAAGGAGTTGGATATCACATTTCATGCTATAGGAAGGGTCTCAGGTTTGGTAGAAGCCTTGAGATA
This sequence comes from Ambystoma mexicanum, assembly GCF_040938575.1. NCBI lineage: Eukaryota > Metazoa > Chordata > Amphibia > Caudata > Ambystomatidae > Ambystoma > Ambystoma mexicanum. The sequence continues at coordinate 350,004,562 of NC_090936.1, forward strand.
TCACATCTCATGCTATAGGAAGGGCCTCATGATTGGAATGGGAAGGAGTTGGATATCACATCTCATGCTATCGGAAAGGTCTCAGGTTTGGTAGAAGCATTGGGATATCAAATCTCATGCTATAGGAAGGGCCTCATGATTGGAATGGGAAGGAGTTGGATATCACATCTCAAGTTATAGGACGGGTCTGTGGTTTGGTATTAGAAGCATTGAGATATCATATTTCATGCTATCGGAAGGGTCTCAGGATTGGAATGGGAAGGACTTGGATATCACATCTCATGTTATAGGAAGAGTCTCAGGTTTGTTATTAGAAGCATTGAGATATCACATCTCATGTTATAGGACAGGTCTCAGGATTGGATGGGAAGAGTTGGATATCACATCTCATGCCATAGGAATGGTCTCAGGATTGGAATGGGAAGGATTTGGATATCACATCTCAAGTTATAGGACGGGTCTGTGGTTTGGTATTAGAAGCATTGAGATATCATATCTCATGCTATCGGAAGGGTCTCAGGATTGGAATGGGAAGGACTTGGATATCGCATCTCATGTTATAGGAAGAGTCTCAGGTTTGTTATTAGAAGCATTGAGATATCACATCTCATGCTATCGGAAGGGTCTCAGGATTGGATTGGGAAGGAGTTGGATATCACATCTCGAGTTATAGGACGGGTCTGTGGTTTGGTATTAGAAGCATTGAGATATCACATCTCATGCTATCGGAAGGGTCTAAGGATTGTATTGGGAAGGAGTTGGATATCATATGTCATGCTATAGGAGGGGTCTCAGGATTGGAATGGGAAGGAGTTGGATATCACATCTCATGATAAAGGAAGGGTCTCAGGTTTGGAAGGGGAAGCATTTGGATATCACATCTCAAGTTATAGGACTGGTCTGTGGTTTGGTATTAGAAGCATTGAGATATATCTCATGCTATCGGAAGGGTCTCAGGATTGGATTGGGAAGGAGTTGGATATCACATCTCATGTTATAGGAAGGGTCTCAAGATTTGAATGGGAAGGACTTGGATATCACATCTCATGTTATAGGAAGGGTCTCAGGTTTGTTATTAGAAGCATTGAGGTATCACATCTTATGTTATAGGACAGTCTCAGGTTTGGTATTAGAAGCATTGAGATGTAACATCTCATAGTATAGGACGGGTCCAGGATTGGAATGGGAAGGAGTTTATCACATCTCATGCCATGGGAAGGTCTCAGGTTTGCTAGAAGCATTAAGATATCACATCTCATGCTATCGGAAGGGTCTCAGGATTGGATTGGGAAGGAGTTGGATATCGCATCTCATGCTATAGGAAGGGTCACAGGTTTGAATTGGAAGGAGTTGGATATCACAGCTCATGTTATAGGAAGGGTATCAGGATTGGAATGGGAAGGACTTTGATATCACATCTCATGCTATCGGAAGGGTCTCAGGATTGGATTGGGAAGGAGTTGGATATAACATCTCATGTTATAGGAAGGGTCTCAGGATTGGATGGGAAGAGTTGGATATCATATCTCATGTTATAGGAAGGGTATCAGGATGGGAATGGGAAGGACTTTGATATCACATTTCACGCTATAGGGAGGGTCTCAGGTTTGGTATTAGAAGCATTGAGATATCACATCTCATGTTATAGGAAGGGTCTCAGGTTTGTTATTAGAAGCATTGAGATATCACATCTCATGTTATAGGACAGTCTCAGGTTTGGTATTAGAAGCATTGAGATATAACATCTCATGGTATAGGACGGGTCTCAGGATTGGATGGGAAGAGTTGGATATCACATCTCATGCTATAGGAAGGGTCTCAGGATTGGAATGGGAAGGAGTTGGATATCACATATCATGGTAAAGGAAGGGTCTCAGGTTTGGAAGGGGAAGGATTTGGATATCACATCTCAAGCTATAGGACGGGTCTGTGGTTTGGTATTAGAAGCATTGAGATATCATATCTCATGCTATCGGAAGGGTCTCAGGATTGGATTGCAAAGGAGTTGGACATCACATCTCATGTTATCGGAAGGGTCTCGGGATTGGATTTGGAAAGAGTTGGATATAACATCTCATGTTATAGGAAGGCTCTCAGGTTTGTTATTAGAAGCATTGAGATATCACATCTCATGTTATAGGACAGTCTCAGGTTTGGTATTAGAAGCATTGAGATATCATATCTCATGGTATAGGACGGGTCTCAGGATTGGAATGGGAAGGAGTTGGATATCACATCTCATGCTAAAGGAAGGGTCTCAGGTTTGGAAGGGGAAGGATTTGGATATCACATCCCAATTTATAGGACGGGTCTGTGGTTTGGTATTAGAAGCATTGAGATATCATATCTCATGCTATCGGAAGGGTCTCAGGATTGGAGTGGGAAGGAGTTGGATATCACATCTCATGTTATAGGAAGGGTCTCCGGATTGAAATGGGAAGGATTTGGATATCACATCTCATGTTATAGGAAGGGTCTCAGGTTTGTTATTAGAAGCATTGAGATATCGCATCTCATGTTATAGGACAGTCTCAGGTTTGGTATTAGAAGCATTAAGATATCATATCTCATGCTATCGGAAGGGTCTCAGGATTGGAATGGGAAGGATTTGGATATCACATCTCATGTTATAGGAAGGGTCTCAGGATTGGAATGGGAAGGAGTTGGATATCATATCTCATGCTATAGGAAGGGTCTCAGGTTTGGTAGAAGCATTGAGATATCACATCTCAGGCTATGGGAAGGGTCAAAGGATTGGAATGGGAAGGAGTTGGATATCACATCTCATGCTATAGGGAGGGTCTCAGGTTTGGTATTAACAGCATTGAGATATCACATCTCATGCTATAGGAAGGGTCTCAGGATTGGAATGGGAAGGACTTGGATATCACATCTCATGTTATAGGAAGAGTCTCAGGTTTGTTATTAGAAGCATTGAGATATCACATCTCATGTTATAGGACGGGTCTCAGGATTGGATGGGAAGAGGTGGATATCACATCTCATGCATAGGAATGGTCTCAGGATTGGAATGGGAAGGATTTGGATATCACATCTCAAGTTATAGGACGGGTCTGTGGTTTGGTATTAGAAGCATTGAGATATCACATCTCATGTTATAGGACAGTCTCAGGTTTGATATTAGAAGCATTGAGATATCACATCTCATGCTATCGGAAGGGTCTCAGGATTGGATTGGGAAGGAGTTGGATATCACATCTCGAGTTATAGGACGGGTCTGTGGTTTGGTATTAGAAGCATTGAGATATCACATCTCATGCTATCGGAAGGGTCTCAGGATTGTATTGGGAAGGAGTTGGATATCATATATCATGCTATAGGAGGGGTCTCAGGATTGGAATGGGAAGGAGTTGGATATCACATCTCATGATAAAGGAAGGGTCTCAGGTTTGGAAGGGGAAGCATTTGGATATCACATCTCAAGTTATAGGACTGGTCTGTGGTTTGGTATTAGAAGCATTGAGATATATCTCATGCTATCGGAAGGGTCTCAGGATTGGATTGGGAAGGAGTTGGATATCACATCTCATGTTATAGGAAGGGTCTCAAGATTTGAATGGGAATGACTTGGATATCACATCTCATGTTATAGGAAGGGTCTCAGGTTTGTTATTAGAAGCATTGAGGTATCACATCTTATGTTATAGGACAGTCTCAGGTTTGGTATTAGAAGCATTGAGATGTAACATCTCATAGTATAGGACGGGTCTCAGGATTGGAATGGGAAGGAGTTTATCACATCTCATGCCAAGGGAAGGTCTCAGGTTTGCTAGAAGCATTAAGATATCACATCTCATGCTATCGGAAGGGTCTCAGGATTGGATTGGGAAGGAGTTGGATATCGCATCTCATGCTATAGGAAGGGTCACAGGTTTGAATTGGAAGGAGTTGGATATCACAGCTCATGTTATAGGAAGGGTATCAGGATTGGAATGGGAAGGACTTTGATATCACATCTCATGGTATCGGAAGGGTCTCAGGATTGGATTGGGAAGGAGTTGGATATAACATCTCATGTTATAGGAAGGGTCTCAGGATTGGATGGGAAGAGTTGGATATCATATCTCATGTTATAGGAAGGATATCAGGATGGGAATGGGAAGGACTTTGATATCACATCTCACGCTATAGGGAGGGTCTCAGGTTTGGTATTAGAAGCATTGAGATATCACATCTCATGTTATAGGAAGGGTCTCAGGTTTGTTATTAGAAGCATTGAGATATCACATCTCAGGCTATGGGAAGGGTCAAAGGATTGGAATGGGAAGGAGTTGGATATCACATCTCATGCTATAGGGAGGGTCTCAGGTTTGGTATTAATAGCATTGAGATATCACATCTCATGCTATAGGAAGGGTCTCAGGATTGGATGGGAAGGAGTTGGATATCACATTTCATGCTATAGGAAGGGTCTCAGGTTTGGTAGAAGCCTTGAGATATCACATCTCATGCTATAGGAAGGGCCTCATGATTGGAATGGGAAGGAGTTGGATATCACATCTCATGCTATCGGAAAGGTCTCAGGTTTGGTAGAAGCATTGGGATATCAAATCTCATGCTATAGGAAGGGCCTCATGATTGGAATGGGAAGGAGTTGGATATCACATCTCAAGTTATAGGACGGGTCTGTGGTTTGGTATTAGAAGCATTGAGATATCATATCTCATGCTATCGGAAGGGTCTCAGGATTGGAATGGGAAGGACTTGGATATCACATCTCATGTTATAGGAAGAGTCTCAGGTTTGTTATTAGAAGCATTGAGATATCACATCTCATGTTATAGGACAGGTCTCAGGATTGGATGGGAAGAGTTGGATATCACATCTCATGCCATAGGAATGGTCTCAGGATTGGAATGGGAAGGATTTGGATATCACATCTCAAGTTATAGGACGGGTCTGTGGTTTGGTATTAGAAGCATTGAGATATCATATCTCATGCTATCGGAAGGGTCTCAGGATTGGAATGGGAAGGACTTGGATATCGCATCTCATGTTATAGGAAGAGTCTCAGGTTTGTTATTAGAAGCATTGAGATATCACATCTCATGCTATCGGAAGGGTCTCAGGATTGGATTGGGAAGGAGTTGGATATCACATCTCGAGTTATAGGACGGGTCTGTGGTTTGGTATTAGAAGCATTGAGATATCACATCTCATGCTATCGGAAGGGTCTAAGGATTGTATTGGGAAGGAGTTGGATATCATATGTCATGCTATAGGAGGGGTCTCAGGATTGGAATGGGAAGGAGTTGGATATCACATCTCATGATAAAGGAAGGGTCTCAGGTTTGGAAGGGGAAGCATTTGGATATCACATCTCAAGTTATAGGACTGGTCTGTGGTTTGGTATTAGAAGCATTGAGATATATCTCATGCTATCGGAAGGGTCTCAGGATTGGATTGGGAAGGAGTTGGATATCACATCTCATGTTATAGGAAGGGTCTCAAGATTTGAATGGGAAGGACTTGGATATCACATCTCATGTTATAGGAAGGGTCTCAGGTTTGTTATTAGAAGCATTGAGGTATCACATCTTATGTTATAGGACAGTCTCAGGTTTGGTATTAGAAGCATTGAGATGTAACATCTCATAGTATAGGACGGGTCCAGGATTGGAATGGGAAGGAGTTTATCACATCTCATGCCATGGGAAGGTCTCAGGTTTGCTAGAAGCATTAAGATATCACATCTCATGCTATCGGAAGGGTCTCAGGATTGGATTGGGAAGGAGTTGGATATCGCATCTCATGCTATAGGAAGGGTCACAGGTTTGAATTGGAAGGAGTTGGATATCACAGCTCATGTTATAGGAAGGGTATCAGGATTGGAATGGGAAGGACTTTGATATCACATCTCATGCTATCGGAAGGGTCTCAGGATTGGATTGGGAAGGAGTTGGATATAACATCTCATGTTATAGGAAGGGTCTCAGGATTGGATGGGAAGAGTTGGATATCATATCTCATGTTATAGGAAGGGTATCAGGATGGGAATGGGAAGGACTTTGATATCACATTTCACGCTATAGGGAGGGTCTCAGGTTTGGTATTAGAAGCATTGAGATATCACATCTCATGTTATAGGAAGGGTCTCAGGTTTGTTATTAGAAGCATTGAGATATCACATCTCATGTTATAGGACAGTCTCAGGTTTGGTATTAGAAGCATTGAGATATAACATCTCATGGTATAGGACGGGTCTCAGGATTGGATGGGAAGAGTTGGATATCACATCTCATGCTATAGGAAGGGTCTCAGGATTGGAATGGGAAGGAGTTGGATATCACATATCATGGTAAAGGAAGGGTCTCAGGTTTGGAAGGGGAAGGATTTGGATATCACATCTCAAGCTATAGGACGGGTCTGTGGTTTGGTATTAGAAGCATTGAGATATCATATCTCATGCTATCGGAAGGGTCTCAGGATTGGATTGCAAAGGAGTTGGATATCACATCTCATGTTATCGGAAGGGTCTCGGGATTGGATTTGGAAAGAGTTGGATATAACATCTCATGTTATAGGAAGGCTCTCAGGTTTGTTATTAGAAGCATTGAGATACCACATCTCATGTTATAGGACAGTCTCAGGTTTGGTATTAGAAGCATTGAGATATCATATCTCATGGTATAGGACGGGTCTCAGGATTGGAATGGGAAGGAGTTGGATATCACATCTCATGCTAAAGGAAGGGTCTCAGGTTTGGAAGGGGAAGGATTTGGATATCACATCCCAATTTATAGGACGGGTCTGTGGTTTGGTATTAGAAGCATTGAGATATCATATCTCATGCTATCGGAAGGGTCTCAGGATTGGAGTGGGAAGGAGTTGGATATCACATCTCATGTTATAGGAAGGGTCTCAGGATTGGAATGGGAAGGAGTTGGATATCATATCTCATGCTATAGGAAGGGTCTCAGGTTTGGTAGAAGCATTGAGATATCGCATCTCATGTTATAGGACAGTCTCAGGTTTGGTATTAGAAGCATTAAGATATCATATCTCATGCTATCGGAAGGGTCTCAGGATTGGAATGGGAAGGATTTGGATATCACATCTCATGTTATAGGAAGGGTCTCAGGATTGGAATGGGAAGGAGTTGGATATCATATCTCATGCTATAGGAAGGGTCTCAGGTTTGGTAGAAGCATTGAGATATCACATCTCAGGCTATGGGAAGGGTCAAAGGATTGGAATGGGAAGGAGTTGGATATCACATCTCATGCTATAGGGAGGGTCTCAGGTTTGGTATTAACAGCATTGAGATATCACATCTCATGCTATAGGAAGGGTCTCAGGATTGGAATGGGAAGGACTTGGATATCACATCTCATGTTATAGGAAGAGTCTCAGGTTTGTTATTAGAAGCATTGAGATATCACATCTCATGTTATAGGACGGGTCTCAGGATTGGATGGGAAGAGGTGGATATCACATCTCATGCATAGGAATGGTCTCAGGATTGGAATGGGAAGGATTTGGATATCACATCTCAAGTTATAGGACGGGTCTGTGGTTTGGTATTAGAAGCATTGAGATATCACATCTCATGTTATAGGACAGTCTCAGGTTTGATATTAGAAGCATTGAGATATCACATCTCATGCTATCGGAAGGGTCTCAGGATTGGATTGGGAAGGAGTTGGATATCACATCTCGAGTTATAGGACGGGTCTGTGGTTTGGTATTAGAAGCATTGAGATATCACATCTCATGCTATCGGAAGGGTCTCAGGATTGTATTGGGAAGGAGTTGGATATCATATATCATGCTATAGGAGGGGTCTCAGGATTGGAATGGGAAGGAGTTGGATATCACATCTCATGATAAAGGAAGGGTCTCAGGTTTGGAGGGGGAAGCATTTGGATATCACATCTCAAGTTATAGGACTGGTCTGTGGTTTGGTATTAGAAGCATTGAGATATATCTCATGCTATCGGAAGGGTCTCAGGATTGGATTGGGAAGGAGTTGGATATCACATCTCATGTTATAGGAAGGGTCTCAAGATTTGAATGGGAATGACTTGGATATCACATCTCATGTTATAGGAAGGGTCTCAGGTTTGTTATTAGAAGCATTGAGGTATCACATCTTATGTTATAGGACAGTCTCAGGTTTGGTATTAGAAGCATTGAGATGTAACATCTCATAGTATAGGACGGGTCTCAGGATTGGAATGGGAAGGAGTTTATCACATCTCATGCCATGGGAAGGTCTCAGGTTTGCTAGAAGCATTAAGATATCACATCTCATGCTATCGGAAGGGTCTCAGGATTGGATTGGGAAGGAGTTGGATATCGCATCTCATGCTATAGGAAGGGTCACAGGTTTGAATTGGAAGGAGTTGGATATCACAGCTCATGTTATAGGAAGGGTATCAGGATTGGAATGGGAAGGACTTTGATATCACATCTCATGGTATCGGAAGGGTCTCAGGATTGGATTGGGAAGGAGTTGGATATAACATCTCATGTTATAGGAAGGGTCTCAGGATTGGATGGGAAGAGTTGGATATCATACCTCATGTTATAGGAAGGATATCAGGATGGGAATGGGAAGGACTTTGATATCACATCTCACGCTATAGGGAGGGTCTCAGGTTTGGTATTAGAAGCATTGAGATATCACATCTCATGTTATAGGAAGGGTCTCAGGTTTGTTATTAGAAGCATTGAGATATCACATCTCATGTTATAGGACAGTCTCAGGCTTGGTATTAGAAGCATTGAGATATAACATCTCATGGTATAGGACGGGTCTCAGGATTGGATGGGAAGAGTTGGATATCACATCTCATGCTATAGGAAGGGTCTCAGGATTGGAATGGGAAGGAGTTGGATATCGCATATCATGGTAAAGGAGGGGTCTCAGGTTTGGAAGGGGAAGGATTTGGATATCACATCTCAAGCTATAGGACGGGTCTGTGGTTTGGTATTAGAAGCATTGAGATTTCATATCTCATGCTATCGGAAGGGTCTCAGGATTGGATTGCAAAGGAGTTGGATATCACATCTCATGTTATCGGAAGGGTCTCAGGATTGGATTGGGAAAGAGTTGGATATAACATCTCATGTTATAGGAAGGCTCTCAGGTTTGTTATTAGAAGCATTGAGATATCACATCTCATGTTATAGGACAGTCTCAGGTTTGGTATTAGAAGCATTGAGATATCATATCTCATGGTATAGGACGGGTCTCAGGATTGGAATGGGAAGGAGTTGGATATCACATCTCATGCTAAAGGAAGGGTCTCAGGTTTGGAAGGGGAAGGATTTGGATATCACATCTCAATTTATAGGACAGGTCTGTGGTTTGGTATTAGAAGCATTGAGATATCATATCTCATGCTATCGGAAGGGTCTCAGGATTGGAGTGGGAAGGAGTTGGATATCACATCTCATGTTATAGGAAGGGTCTCCGGATTGAAATGGGAAGGATTTGGATATCACATCTCATGTTATAGGAAGGGTCTCAGGTTTGTTATTAGAAGCATTGAGATATTGCATCTCATGTTATAGGACAGTCTCAGGTTTGGTATGAGAAGCATTAACATATCATATCTCATGCTATCGGAAGGGTCTCAGGATTGGAATGGGAAGGATTTGGATATCACATCTCATGTTATAGGAAGGGTCTCAGGATTGGAATGGGAAGGAGTTGGATATCATATTTCATGCTATAGGAAGGGTCTCAGGTTTGGTAGAAGCATTGAGATATCACATCTCAGGCTATGCGAAGGGTCAAAGGATTGGAATGGGAAGGAGTTGGATATCACATCTCATGCTATAGGGAGGGTCTCAGGTTTGGTATTAATAGCATTGAGATATCACATCTCATGCTATAGGAAGGGTCTCAAGATTGGATGGGAAGGAGTTGGATATCACATTTCATGCTATAGGAAGGGTCTCAGGTTTGGTAGAAGCCTTGAGATATCACATCTCATGCTATAGGAAGGGCCTCATGATTGGAATGGGAAGGAGTTGGATATCACATCTCATGCTATCGGAAAAGTCTCAGGTTTGGTAGAAGCATTGGGATATCACATCTCATGCTCTCGGAAGGGTCTCAGGATTGGATTGGGAAGGAGTTTGATATCACATCTCATGTTATAGGAAGTGGCTCAGGATTGGAATGGGAAGGACTTGGACATCACATCTCACGTTATAGGAAGGGTCTCAGGTTTGTTATTAGAAGCATTAAGATATAACATCTCATGGTATAGGACGGGTCTCAGGATTGGAATGGGAAGGAGTTTGATATCACATCTCATGCCTTAGGAAGGTCTCAGGTTTGGTGGAAGCATTAAGATATCACATCTCATGCTATAGGAAGGGCCTCATGATTGGAATGGGAAGGAGTTGGATATCACATCTCATGCTATCGGAAACGTCTCAGGTTTGGTAGAAGCATTGGGATATCACATCTCATGCTCTCGGAAGGGTCTCAGGATTGGATTGGGAAGGAGTTGGATATCACATCTCATGTTATAGGAAGGGGCTCAGGATTGGAATGGGAAGGACTTGGACATCACATCTCACGTTATAGGAAGGGTCTCAGGTTTGTTATTAGAAGCATTGAGATATCACATCTCATGTTATAACCTGAGACTGTCATGGACAGTCTCAGGTTTGGTATTAGAAGCATTGAGATATAACATCTCATGGTATAGGACGGGTCTCAGGATTGGAATGGGAAGGAGTTTGATATCACATCTCATGCCTTAGGAAGGTCTCAGGTTTGGTTGAAGCATTAAGATATCACATCTCAGGCTATCGGAAGGGTCTCAGGATTGGATTGGGAAGGAGTTGGATATCCGATCTCATGCTATAGGAAGGGTCACAAGTTGGAATTAGAAGGAGTTGGATATCACATCTCATGTTATAGGAAGGGTATCAGGATTGGAATGGGAAGGACTTTGATATCACATCTCGCTATAGGGAGGGTCTCAGGTTTGGTATTAGAAGCATTGAGATATCACATCTCATGCTATCAGAAGGGTCTCAGGATTGGATTGGGAAGGAGTTGGATATCACATCTCATGTTATAGGAAGGGTCTCAGGTTTGGTATTAGAAGCATTGAGATATCACATCTCATGCTATCGGAAGAGTCACAGGTTGGAATTGGAAGGAGTTGGATATCACATCTCATGCTATAGGGAGGGTCTCAGGTTTGATATTAGAAGCATTGAGATATCATATCTCATGCTATCGGAAGGGTCTCAGGATTGGATTGGGAAGGAGTTGGATATCACATCTCATGTTATAGGACGGGTCTCAGGATTGGATGGGAAGAGTTGGATATCACATCTCATGCCATAGGAAGGGTCTCAGGATTGGAATGGGAAGGATTTGGATATCACATCTCAAGTTATAGGACGGGTCTGTGGTTTGTTATTAGAAGCATTGAGATATCACATCTCATGCTATCAGAAGGGTCTCAGGATTGGATTGGGAAGGAGTTGGATATCACATCTCATGTTATAGGAAGGGTCTCAGGTTTGGTATTAGAAGCATTGAGATATCACATCTCATGCTATCGGAAGAGTCACAGGTTGGAATTGGAAGGAGTTGGATATCACATCTCATGCTATCGGAAGGGTCTCAGGATTGGAATGCAAAGGAGTTGGATATCACATTTCATGCTATAGGGAGGGTCTCAGGTTTGATATTAGAAGCATTGAGATATCATATCTCATGCTATCGGAAGGGTCTCAGGATTGGATTGGGAAGGAGTTGGATATCACATCTCATGGTATAGGACGGGTCTCAGGATTGGATGGGAAGAGTTGGATATCACATCTCATGCTATAGGAAGGGTCTCAGGATTGGAATGGGAAGGAGTTGGATATCACATATCATGGTAAAGGAAGGGTCTCAGGTTTGGAAGGGGAAGGATTTGGATATCACATCTCAAGCTATAGGACGGGTCTGTGGTTTGGTATTAGAAGCATTGAGATATCATATCTCATGCTATCGGAAGGGTCTCAGGATTGGATTGCAAAGGAGTTGGATATCACATCTCATGTTATCGGAAGGGTCTCAGGATTGGATTGGGAAAGAGTTGGATATAACATCTCATGTTATAGGAAGGCTCTCAGGTTTGTTATTAGAAGCATTGAGATATCACATCTCATGTTATAGGACAGTCTCAGGTTTGGTATTAGAAGCATTGAGATATCATATCTCATGGTATAGGACGGGTCTCAGGATTGGAATGGGAAGGAGTTGGATATCACATCTCATGCTAAAGGAAGGGTCTCAGGTTTGGAAGGGGAAGGATTTGGATATCACATCTCAATTTATAGGACGGGTCTGTGGTTTGGTATTAGAAGCATTGAGATATCATATCTCATGCTATCGGAAGGGTCTCAGGATTGGAGTGGGAAGGAGTTGGATATCACATCTCATGTTATAGGAAGGGTCTCCGGATTGAAATGGGAAGGATTTGGATATCACATCTCATGTTATAGGAAGGGTCTCAGGTTTGTTATTAGAAGCATTGAGATATCGCATCTCATGTTATAGGACAGTCTCAGGTTTGGTATTAGAAGCATTAACATATCATATCTCATGCTATCGGAAGGGTCTCAGGATTGGATTGGGAAGGAGTTGGATATCACATCTCATGTTATAGGAAGGGTCTCAAGATTTGAATGGGAAGGACTTGGATATCACATCTCATGTTATAGGAAGGGTCTCAGGTTTGTTATTAGAAGCATTGAGGTATCACATCTTATGTTATAGGACAGTCTCAGGTTTGGTATTAGAAGCATTGAGATGTAACATCTCATAGTATAGGACGGGTCTCAGGATTGGAATGGGAAGGAGTTTATCACATCTCATGCCATGGGAAGGTCTCAGGTTTGCTAGAAGCATTAAGATATCACATCTCATGCTATCGGAAGGGTCTCAGGATTGGATTGGGAAGGAGTTGGATATCGCATCTCATGCTATAGGAAGGGTCACAGGTTTGAATTGGAAGGAGTTGGATATCACAGCTCATGTTATAGGAAGGGCATCAGGATTGGAATGGGAAGGACTTTGATATCACATCTCATGCTATCGGAAGGGTCTCAGGATTGGATTGGGAAGGAGTTGGATATAACATCTCATGTTATAGGAAGGGTCTCAGGATTGGATGGGAAGAGTTGGATATCATATCTCATGTTATAGGAAGGATATCAGGATGGGAATGGGAAGGACTTTGATATCACATCTCACGCTATAGGGAGGGTCTCAGGTTTGGTATTAGAAGCATTGAGATATCACATCTCATGTTATAGGAAGGGTCTCAGGTTTGTTATTAGAAGCATTGAGATGTCACATCTCATGTTATAGGACAGTCTCAGGCTTGGTATTAGAAGCATTGAGATATAACATCTCATGGTATAGGACGGGTCTCAGGATTGGATGGGAAGAGTTGGATATCACATCTCATGCTATAGGAAGGGTCTCAGGATTGGAATGGGAAGGAGTTGGATATCACATATCATGGTAAAGGAGGGGTCTCAGGTTTGGAAGGGGAAGGATTTGGATATCACATCTCAAGCTATAGGACGGGTCTGTGGTTTGGTATTAGAAGCATTGAGATTTCATATCTCATGCTATCGGAAGGGTCTCAGGATTGGATTGCAAAGGAGTTGGATATCACATCTCATGTTATCGGAAGGGTCTCAGGATTGGATTGGGAAAGAGTTGGATATAACATCTCATGTTATAGGAAGGCTCTCAGGTTTGTTATTAGAAGCATTGAGATATCACATCTCATGTTATAGGACAGTCTCAGGTTTGGTATTAGAAGCATTGAGATATCATATCTCATGGTATAGGACGGGTCTCAGGATTGGAATGGGAAGGAGTTGGATATCACATCTCATGCTAAAGGAAGGGTCTCAGGTTTGGAAGGGGAAGGATTTGGATATCACATCTCAATTTATAGGACGGGTCTGTGGTTTGGTATTAGAAGCATTGAGATATCATATCTCATGCTATCGGAAGGGTCTCAGGATTGGAGTGGGAAGGAGTTGGATATCACATCTCATGTTATAGGAAGGGTCTCCGGATTGAAATGGGAAGGATTTGGATATCACATCTCATGTTATAGGAAGGGTCTCAGGTTTGTTATTAGAAGCATTGAGATATCGCATCTCATGTTATAGGACAGTCTCAGGTTTGGTATTAGAAGCATTAACATATCATATCTCATGCTATCGGAAGGGTCTCAGGATTGGAATGGGAAGGATTTGGATATCACATCTCATGTTATAGGAAGGGTCTCAGGATTGGAATGGGAAGGAGTTGGATATCATATTTCATGCTATAGGAAGGGTCTCAGGTTTGGTAGAAGCATTGAGATATCACATCTCAGGCTATGGGAAGGGTCAAAGGATTGGAATGGGAAGGAGTTGGATATCACATCTCATGCTATAGGGAGGGTCTCAGGTTTGGTATTAATAGCATTGAGATATCACATCTCATGCTATAGGAAGGGTCTCAGGATTGGATGGGAAGGAGTTGGATATCACATTTCATGCTATAGGAAGGGTCTCAGGTTTGGTAGAAGCCTTGAGATATCACATCTCATGCTATAGGAAGGGCCTCATGATTGGAATGGGAAGGAGTTGGATATCACATCTCATGCTATCGGAAAAGTCTCAGGTTTGGTAGAAGCATTGGGATATCACATCTCATGCTCTCGGAAGGGTCTCAGGATTGGATTGGGAAGGAGTTTGATATCACATCTCATGTTATAGGAAGGGGCTCAGGATTGGAATGGGAAGGACTTGGACATCACATCTCACATTATAGGAAGGGTCTCAGGTTTGTTATTAGAAGCATTAAGATATAACATCTCATGGTATAGGACGGGTCTCAGGATTGGAATGGGAAGGAGTTTGATATCACATCTCATGCCTTAGGAAGGTCTCAGGTTTGGTGGAAGCATTAAGATATCACATCTCATGCTATAGGAAGGGCCTCATGATTGGAATGGGAAGGAGTTGGATATCACATCTCATGCTATCGGAAACGTCTCAGGTTTGGTAGAAGCATTGGGATATCACATCTCATGCTCTCGGAAGGGTCTCAGGATTGGATTGTGAAGGAGTTGGATATCACATCTCATGTTATAGGAAGGCTCTCAGGTTTGTTATTAGAAGCATTGAGATATCACATCTCATGTTATAGGACAGTCTCAGGTTTGGTATTAGAAGCATTGAGATATCATATCTCATGGTATAGAACGGGTCTCAGGATTGGAATGGGAAGGAGTTGGATATCACATCTCATGCTAAAGGAAGGGTCTCAGGTTTGGAAGGGGGAGGATTTGGATATCACATCTCAATTTATAGGACGGGTCTGTGGTTTGGTATTAGAAGCATTGAGATATCATATCTCATGCTATCGGAAGGGTCTCAGGATTGGAGTGGGAAGGAGTTGGATATCACATCTCATGTTATAGGAAGGGTCTCCGGATTGAAATGGGAAGGATTTGGATATCACATCTCATGTTATAGGAAGGGTCTCAGGTTTGTTATTAGAAGCATTGAGATATCGCATCTTATGTTATAGGACAGTCTCAGGTTTGGTATTAGAAGCATTAAGATATCATATCTCATGCTATCGGAAGGGTCTCAGGATTGGAATGGGAAGGATTTGGATATCACATCTCATGTTATAGGAAGGGTCTCAGGATTGGAATGGGAAGGAGTTGGATATCATATCTCATGCTATAGGAAGGGTCTCAGGTTTGGTAGAAGCATTGAGATATCACATCTCAGGCTATGGGAAGGGTCAAAGGATTGGAATGGGAAGGAGTTGGATATCACATCTCATGCTATAGGGAGGGTCTCAGGTTTGGTATTAATAGCATTGAGATATCACATCTCATGCTATAGGAAGGGTCTCAGGATTGGATGGGAAGGAGTTGGATATCACATTTCATGCTATAGGAAGGGTCTCAGGTTTGGTAGAAGCCTTGAGATATCACATCTCATGCTATAGGAAGGGCCTCATGATTGGAATGGGAAGGAGTTGGATATCACATCTCATGCTATCGGAAAGGTCTCAGGTTTGGTAGAAGCATTGGGATATCAAATCTCATGCTATAGGAAGGGCCTCATGATTGGAATGGGAAGGAGTTGGATATCACATCTCAAGTTATAGGACGGGTCTGTGGTTTGGTATTAGAAGCATTGAGATATCATATCTCATGCTATCGGAAGGGTCTCAGGATTGGAATGGGAAGGACTTGGATATCACATCTCATGTTATAGGAAGAGTCTCAGGTTTGTTATTAGAAGCATTGAGATATCACATCTCATGTTATAGGACAGGTCTCAGGATTGGATGGGAAGAGTTGGATATCACATCTCATGCCATAGGAATGGTCTCAGGATTGGAATGGGAAGGATTTGGATATCACATCTCAAGTTATAGGACGGGTCTGTGGTTTGGTATTAGAAGCATTGAGATATCATATCTCATGCTATCGGAAGGGTCTCAGGATTGGAATGGGAAGGACTTGGATATCGCATCTCATGTTATAGGAAGAGTCTCAGGTTTGTTATTAGAAGCATTGAGATATCACATCTCATGCTATCGGAAGGGTCTCAGGATTGGATTGGGAAGGAGTTGGATATCACATCTCGAGTTATAGGACGGGTCTGTGGTTTGGTATTAGAAGCATTGAGATATCACATCTCATGCTATCGGAAGGGTCTAAGGATTGTATTGGGAAGGAGTTGGATATCATATGTCATGCTATAGGAGGGGTCTCAGGATTGGAATGGGAAGGAGTTGGATATCACATCTCATGATAAAGGAAGGGTCTCAGGTTTGGAAGGGGAAGCATTTGGATATCACATCTCAAGTTATAGGACTGGTCTGTGGTTTGGTATTAGAAGCATTGAGATATATCTCATGCTATCGGAAGGGTCTCAGGATTGGATTGGGAAGGAGTTGGATATCACATCTCATGTTATAGGAAGGGTCTCAAGATTTGAATGGGAAGGACTTGGATATCACATCTCATGTTATAGGAAGGGTCTCAGGTTTGTTATTAGAAGCATTGAGGTATCACATCTTATGTTATAGGACAGTCTCAGGTTTGGTATTAGAAGCATTGAGATGTAACATCTCATAGTATAGGACGGGTCCAGGATTGGAATGGGAAGGAGTTTATCACATCTCATGCCATGGGAAGGTCTCAGGTTTGCTAGAAGCATTAAGATATCACATCTCATGCTATCGGAAGGGTCTCAGGATTGGATTGGGAAGGAGTTGGATATCGCATCTCATGCTATAGGAAGGGTCACAGGTTTGAATTGGAAGGAGTTGGATATCACAGCTCATGTTATAGGAAGGGTATCAGGATTGGAATGGGAAGGACTTTGATATCACATCTCATGCTATCGGAAGGGTCTCAGGATTGGATTGGGAAGGAGTTGGATATAACATCTCATGTTATAGGAAGGGTCTCAGGATTGGATGGGAAGAGTTGGATATCATATCTCATGTTATAGGAAGGGTATCAGGATGGGAATGGGAAGGACTTTGATATCACATTTCACGCTATAGGGAGGGTCTCAGGTTTGGTATTAGAAGCATTGAGATATCACATCTCATGTTATAGGAAGGGTCTCAGGTTTGTTATTAGAAGCATTGAGATATCACATCTCATGTTATAGGACAGTCTCAGGTTTGGTATTAGAAGCATTGAGATATAACATCTCATGGTATAGGACGGGTCTCAGGATTGGATGGGAAGAGTTGGATATCACATCTCATGCTATAGGAAGGGTCTCAGGATTGGAATGGGAAGGAGTTGGATATCACATATCATGGTAAAGGAAGGGTCTCAGGTTTGGAAGGGGAAGGATTTGGATATCACATCTCAAGCTATAGGACGGGTCTGTGGTTTGGTATTAGAAGCATTGAGATATCATATCTCATGCTATCGGAAGGGTCTCAGGATTGGATTGCAAAGGAGTTGGACATCACATCTCATGTTATCGGAAGGGTCTCGGGATTGGATTTGGAAAGAGTTGGATATAACATCTCATGTTATAGGAAGGCTCTCAGGTTTGTTATTAGAAGCATTGAGATATCACATCTCATGTTATAGGACAGTCTCAGGTTTGGTATTAGAAGCATTGAGATATCATATCTCATGGTATAGGACGGGTCTCAGGATTGGAATGGGAAGGAGTTGGATATCACATCTCATGCTAAAGGAAGGGTCTCAGGTTTGGAAGGGGAAGGATTTGGATATCACATCCCAATTTATAGGACGGGTCTGTGGTTTGGTATTAGAAGCATTGAGATATCATATCTCATGCTATCGGAAGGGTCTCAGGATTGGAGTGGGAAGGAGTTGGATATCACATCTCATGTTATAGGAAGGGTCTCCGGATTGAAATGGGAAGGATTTGGATATCACATCTCATGTTATAGGAAGGGTCTCAGGTTTGTTATTAGAAGCATTGAGATATCGCATCTCATGTTATAGGACAGTCTCAGGTTTGGTATTAGAAGCATTAAGATATCATATCTCATGCTATCGGAAGGGTCTCAGGATTGGAATGGGAAGGATTTGGATATCACATCTCATGTTATAGGAAGGGTCTCAGGATTGGAATGGGAAGGAGTTGGATATCATATCTCATGCTATAGGAAGGGTCTCAGGTTTGGTAGAAGCATTGAGATATCACATCTCAGGCTATGGGAAGGGTCAAAGGATTGGAATGGGAAGGAGTTGGATATCACATCTCATGCTATAGGGAGGGTCTCAGGTTTGGTATTAACAGCATTGAGATATCACATCTCATGCTATAGGAAGGGTCTCAGGATTGGAATGGGAAGGACTTGGATATCACATCTCATGTTATAGGAAGAGTCTCAGGTTTGTTATTAGAAGCATTGAGATATCACATCTCATGTTATAGGACGGGTCTCAGGATTGGATGGGAAGAGGTGGATATCACATCTCATGCATAGGAATGGTCTCAGGATTGGAATGGGAAGGATTTGGATATCACATCTCAAGTTATAGGACGGGTCTGTGGTTTGGTATTAGAAGCATTGAGATATCACATCTCATGTTATAGGACAGTCTCAGGTTTGATATTAGAAGCATTGAGATATCACATCTCATGCTATCGGAAGGGTCTCAGGATTGGATTGGGAAGGAGTTGGATATCACATCTCGAGTTATAGGACGGGTCTGTGGTTTGGTATTAGAAGCATTGAGATATCACATCTCATGCTATCGGAAGGGTCTCAGGATTGTATTGGGAAGGAGTTGGATATCATATATCATGCTATAGGAGGGGTCTCAGGATTGGAATGGGAAGGAGTTGGATATCACATCTCATGATAAAGGAAGGGTCTCAGGTTTGGAAGGGGAAGCATTTGGATATCACATCTCAAGTTATAGGACTGGTCTGTGGTTTGGTATTAGAAGCATTGAGATATATCTCATGCTATCGGAAGGGTCTCAGGATTGGATTGGGAAGGAGTTGGATATCACATCTCATGTTATAGGAAGGGTCTCAAGATTTGAATGGGAATGACTTGGATATCACATCTCATGTTATAGGAAGGGTCTCAGGTTTGTTATTAGAAGCATTGAGGTATCACATCTTATGTTATAGGACAGTCTCAGGTTTGGTATTAGAAGCATTGAGATGTAACATCTCATAGTATAGGACGGGTCTCAGGATTGGAATGGGAAGGAGTTTATCACATCTCATGCCAAGGGAAGGTCTCAGGTTTGCTAGAAGCATTAAGATATCACATC
The DNA here is from genome assembly GCF_040938575.1 of Ambystoma mexicanum. Classification (NCBI taxonomy): domain Eukaryota; kingdom Metazoa; phylum Chordata; class Amphibia; order Caudata; family Ambystomatidae; genus Ambystoma; species Ambystoma mexicanum. Next base: position 350,024,382 of record NC_090936.1, read on the forward strand.
TCATGCTATCGGAAGGGTCTCAGGATTGGATTGGGAAGGAGTTGGATATCGCATCTCATGCTATAGGAAGGGTCACAGGTTTGAATTGGAAGGAGTTGGATATCACAGCTCATGTTATAGGAAGGGTATCAGGATTGGAATGGGAAGGACTTTGATATCACATCTCATGGTATCGGAAGGGTCTCAGGATTGGATTGGGAAGGAGTTGGATATAACATCTCATGTTATAGGAAGGGTCTCAGGATTGGATGGGAAGAGTTGGATATCATATCTCATGTTATAGGAAGGATATCAGGATGGGAATGGGAAGGACTTTGATATCACATCTCACGCTATAGGGAGGGTCTCAGGTTTGGTATTAGAAGCATTGAGATATCACATCTCATGTTATAGGAAGGGTCTCAGGTTTGTTATTAGAAGCATTGAGATATCACATCTCAGGCTATGGGAAGGGTCAAAGGATTGGAATGGGAAGGAGTTGGATATCACATCTCATGCTATAGGGAGGGTCTCAGGTTTGGTATTAATAGCATTGAGATATCACATCTCATGCTATAGGAAGGGTCTCAGGATTGGATGGGAAGGAGTTGGATATCACATTTCATGCTATAGGAAGGGTCTCAGGTTTGGTAGAAGCCTTGAGATATCACATCTCATGCTATAGGAAGGGCCTCATGATTGGAATGGGAAGGAGTTGGATATCACATCTCATGCTATCGGAAAGGTCTCAGGTTTGGTAGAAGCATTGGGATATCAAATCTCATGCTATAGGAAGGGCCTCATGATTGGAATGGGAAGGAGTTGGATATCACATCTCAAGTTATAGGACGGGTCTGTGGTTTGGTATTAGAAGCATTGAGATATCATATCTCATGCTATCGGAAGGGTCTCAGGATTGGAATGGGAAGGACTTGGATATCACATCTCATGTTATAGGAAGAGTCTCAGGTTTGTTATTAGAAGCATTGAGATATCACATCTCATGTTATAGGACAGGTCTCAGGATTGGATGGGAAGAGTTGGATATCACATCTCATGCCATAGGAATGGTCTCAGGATTGGAATGGGAAGGATTTGGATATCACATCTCAAGTTATAGGACGGGTCTGTGGTTTGGTATTAGAAGCATTGAGATATCATATCTCATGCTATCGGAAGGGTCTCAGGATTGGAATGGGAAGGACTTGGATATCGCATCTCATGTTATAGGAAGAGTCTCAGGTTTGTTATTAGAAGCATTGAGATATCACATCTCATGCTATCGGAAGGGTCTCAGGATTGGATTGGGAAGGAGTTGGATATCACATCTCGAGTTATAGGACGGGTCTGTGGTTTGGTATTAGAAGCATTGAGATATCACATCTCATGCTATCGGAAGGGTCTAAGGATTGTATTGGGAAGGAGTTGGATATCATATGTCATGCTATAGGAGGGGTCTCAGGATTGGAATGGGAAGGAGTTGGATATCACATCTCATGATAAAGGAAGGGTCTCAGGTTTGGAAGGGGAAGCATTTGGATATCACATCTCAAGTTATAGGACTGGTCTGTGGTTTGGTATTAGAAGCATTGAGATATATCTCATGCTATCGGAAGGGTCTCAGGATTGGATTGGGAAGGAGTTGGATATCACATCTCATGTTATAGGAAGGGTCTCAAGATTTGAATGGGAAGGACTTGGATATCACATCTCATGTTATAGGAAGGGTCTCAGGTTTGTTATTAGAAGCATTGAGGTATCACATCTTATGTTATAGGACAGTCTCAGGTTTGGTATTAGAAGCATTGAGATGTAACATCTCATAGTATAGGACGGGTCCAGGATTGGAATGGGAAGGAGTTTATCACATCTCATGCCATGGGAAGGTCTCAGGTTTGCTAGAAGCATTAAGATATCACATCTCATGCTATCGGAAGGGTCTCAGGATTGGATTGGGAAGGAGTTGGATATCGCATCTCATGCTATAGGAAGGGTCACAGGTTTGAATTGGAAGGAGTTGGATATCACAGCTCATGTTATAGGAAGGGTATCAGGATTGGAATGGGAAGGACTTTGATATCACATCTCATGCTATCGGAAGGGTCTCAGGATTGGATTGGGAAGGAGTTGGATATAACATCTCATGTTATAGGAAGGGTCTCAGGATTGGATGGGAAGAGTTGGATATCATATCTCATGTTATAGGAAGGGTATCAGGATGGGAATGGGAAGGACTTTGATATCACATTTCACGCTATAGGGAGGGTCTCAGGTTTGGTATTAGAAGCATTGAGATATCACATCTCATGTTATAGGAAGGGTCTCAGGTTTGTTATTAGAAGCATTGAGATATCACATCTCATGTTATAGGACAGTCTCAGGTTTGGTATTAGAAGCATTGAGATATAACATCTCATGGTATAGGACGGGTCTCAGGATTGGATGGGAAGAGTTGGATATCACATCTCATGCTATAGGAAGGGTCTCAGGATTGGAATGGGAAGGAGTTGGATATCACATATCATGGTAAAGGAAGGGTCTCAGGTTTGGAAGGGGAAGGATTTGGATATCACATCTCAAGCTATAGGACGGGTCTGTGGTTTGGTATTAGAAGCATTGAGATATCATATCTCATGCTATCGGAAGGGTCTCAGGATTGGATTGCAAAGGAGTTGGATATCACATCTCATGTTATCGGAAGGGTCTCGGGATTGGATTTGGAAAGAGTTGGATATAACATCTCATGTTATAGGAAGGCTCTCAGGTTTGTTATTAGAAGCATTGAGATACCACATCTCATGTTATAGGACAGTCTCAGGTTTGGTATTAGAAGCATTGAGATATCATATCTCATGGTATAGGACGGGTCTCAGGATTGGAATGGGAAGGAGTTGGATATCACATCTCATGCTAAAGGAAGGGTCTCAGGTTTGGAAGGGGAAGGATTTGGATATCACATCCCAATTTATAGGACGGGTCTGTGGTTTGGTATTAGAAGCATTGAGATATCATATCTCATGCTATCGGAAGGGTCTCAGGATTGGAGTGGGAAGGAGTTGGATATCACATCTCATGTTATAGGAAGGGTCTCAGGATTGGAATGGGAAGGAGTTGGATATCATATCTCATGCTATAGGAAGGGTCTCAGGTTTGGTAGAAGCATTGAGATATCGCATCTCATGTTATAGGACAGTCTCAGGTTTGGTATTAGAAGCATTAAGATATCATATCTCATGCTATCGGAAGGGTCTCAGGATTGGAATGGGAAGGATTTGGATATCACATCTCATGTTATAGGAAGGGTCTCAGGATTGGAATGGGAAGGAGTTGGATATCATATCTCATGCTATAGGAAGGGTCTCAGGTTTGGTAGAAGCATTGAGATATCACATCTCAGGCTATGGGAAGGGTCAAAGGATTGGAATGGGAAGGAGTTGGATATCACATCTCATGCTATAGGGAGGGTCTCAGGTTTGGTATTAACAGCATTGAGATATCACATCTCATGCTATAGGAAGGGTCTCAGGATTGGAATGGGAAGGACTTGGATATCACATCTCATGTTATAGGAAGAGTCTCAGGTTTGTTATTAGAAGCATTGAGATATCACATCTCATGTTATAGGACGGGTCTCAGGATTGGATGGGAAGAGGTGGATATCACATCTCATGCATAGGAATGGTCTCAGGATTGGAATGGGAAGGATTTGGATATCACATCTCAAGTTATAGGACGGGTCTGTGGTTTGGTATTAGAAGCATTGAGATATCACATCTCATGTTATAGGACAGTCTCAGGTTTGATATTAGAAGCATTGAGATATCACATCTCATGCTATCGGAAGGGTCTCAGGATTGGATTGGGAAGGAGTTGGATATCACATCTCGAGTTATAGGACGGGTCTGTGGTTTGGTATTAGAAGCATTGAGATATCACATCTCATGCTATCGGAAGGGTCTCAGGATTGTATTGGGAAGGAGTTGGATATCATATATCATGCTATAGGAGGGGTCTCAGGATTGGAATGGGAAGGAGTTGGATATCACATCTCATGATAAAGGAAGGGTCTCAGGTTTGGAGGGGGAAGCATTTGGATATCACATCTCAAGTTATAGGACTGGTCTGTGGTTTGGTATTAGAAGCATTGAGATATATCTCATGCTATCGGAAGGGTCTCAGGATTGGATTGGGAAGGAGTTGGATATCACATCTCATGTTATAGGAAGGGTCTCAAGATTTGAATGGGAATGACTTGGATATCACATCTCATGTTATAGGAAGGGTCTCAGGTTTGTTATTAGAAGCATTGAGGTATCACATCTTATGTTATAGGACAGTCTCAGGTTTGGTATTAGAAGCATTGAGATGTAACATCTCATAGTATAGGACGGGTCTCAGGATTGGAATGGGAAGGAGTTTATCACATCTCATGCCATGGGAAGGTCTCAGGTTTGCTAGAAGCATTAAGATATCACATCTCATGCTATCGGAAGGGTCTCAGGATTGGATTGGGAAGGAGTTGGATATCGCATCTCATGCTATAGGAAGGGTCACAGGTTTGAATTGGAAGGAGTTGGATATCACAGCTCATGTTATAGGAAGGGTATCAGGATTGGAATGGGAAGGACTTTGATATCACATCTCATGGTATCGGAAGGGTCTCAGGATTGGATTGGGAAGGAGTTGGATATAACATCTCATGTTATAGGAAGGGTCTCAGGATTGGATGGGAAGAGTTGGATATCATATCTCATGTTATAGGAAGGATATCAGGATGGGAATGGGAAGGACTTTGATATCACATCTCACGCTATAGGGAGGGTCTCAGGTTTGGTATTAGAAGCATTGAGATATCACATCTCATGTTATAGGAAGGGTCTCAGGTTTGTTATTAGAAGCATTGAGATATCACATCTCATGTTATAGGACAGTCTCAGGCTTGGTATTAGAAGCATTGAGATATAACATCTCATGGTATAGGACGGGTCTCAGGATTGGATGGGAAGAGTTGGATATCACATCTCATGCTATAGGAAGGGTCTCAGGATTGGAATGGGAAGGAGTTGGATATCGCATATCATGGTAAAGGAGGGGTCTCAGGTTTGGAAGGGGAAGGATTTGGATATCACATCTCAAGCTATAGGACGGGTCTGTGGTTTGGTATTAGAAGCATTGAGATTTCATATCTCATGCTATCGGAAGGGTCTCAGGATTGGATTGCAAAGGAGTTGGATATCACATCTCATGTTATCGGAAGGGTCTCAGGATTGGATTGGGAAAGAGTTGGATATAACATCTCATGTTATAGGAAGGCTCTCAGGTTTGTTATTAGAAGCATTGAGATATCACATCTCATGTTATAGGACAGTCTCAGGTTTGGTATTAGAAGCATTGAGATATCATATCTCATGGTATAGGACGGGTCTCAGGATTGGAATGGGAAGGAGTTGGATATCACATCTCATGCTAAAGGAAGGGTCTCAGGTTTGGAAGGGGAAGGATTTGGATATCACATCTCAATTTATAGGACAGGTCTGTGGTTTGGTATTAGAAGCATTGAGATATCATATCTCATGCTATCGGAAGGGTCTCAGGATTGGAGTGGGAAGGAGTTGGATATCACATCTCATGTTATAGGAAGGGTCTCCGGATTGAAATGGGAAGGATTTGGATATCACATCTCATGTTATAGGAAGGGTCTCAGGTTTGTTATTAGAAGCATTGAGATATTGCATCTCATGTTATAGGACAGTCTCAGGTTTGGTATGAGAAGCATTAACATATCATATCTCATGCTATCGGAAGGGTCTCAGGATTGGAATGGGAAGGATTTGGATATCACATCTCATGTTATAGGAAGGGTCTCAGGATTGGAATGGGAAGGAGTTGGATATCATATTTCATGCTATAGGAAGGGTCTCAGGTTTGGTAGAAGCATTGAGATATCACATCTCAGGCTATGCGAAGGGTCAAAGGATTGGAATGGGAAGGAGTTGGATATCACATCTCATGCTATAGGGAGGGTCTCAGGTTTGGTATTAATAGCATTGAGATATCACATCTCATGCTATAGGAAGGGTCTCAAGATTGGATGGGAAGGAGTTGGATATCACATTTCATGCTATAGGAAGGGTCTCAGGTTTGGTAGAAGCCTTGAGATATCACATCTCATGCTATAGGAAGGGCCTCATGATTGGAATGGGAAGGAGTTGGATATCACATCTCATGCTATCGGAAAAGTCTCAGGTTTGGTAGAAGCATTGGGATATCACATCTCATGCTCTCGGAAGGGTCTCAGGATTGGATTGGGAAGGAGTTTGATATCACATCTCATGTTATAGGAAGTGGCTCAGGATTGGAATGGGAAGGACTTGGACATCACATCTCACGTTATAGGAAGGGTCTCAGGTTTGTTATTAGAAGCATTAAGATATAACATCTCATGGTATAGGACGGGTCTCAGGATTGGAATGGGAAGGAGTTTGATATCACATCTCATGCCTTAGGAAGGTCTCAGGTTTGGTGGAAGCATTAAGATATCACATCTCATGCTATAGGAAGGGCCTCATGATTGGAATGGGAAGGAGTTGGATATCACATCTCATGCTATCGGAAACGTCTCAGGTTTGGTAGAAGCATTGGGATATCACATCTCATGCTCTCGGAAGGGTCTCAGGATTGGATTGGGAAGGAGTTGGATATCACATCTCATGTTATAGGAAGGGGCTCAGGATTGGAATGGGAAGGACTTGGACATCACATCTCACGTTATAGGAAGGGTCTCAGGTTTGTTATTAGAAGCATTGAGATATCACATCTCATGTTATAACCTGAGACTGTCATGGACAGTCTCAGGTTTGGTATTAGAAGCATTGAGATATAACATCTCATGGTATAGGACGGGTCTCAGGATTGGAATGGGAAGGAGTTTGATATCACATCTCATGCCTTAGGAAGGTCTCAGGTTTGGTTGAAGCATTAAGATATCACATCTCAGGCTATCGGAAGGGTCTCAGGATTGGATTGGGAAGGAGTTGGATATCCGATCTCATGCTATAGGAAGGGTCACAAGTTGGAATTAGAAGGAGTTGGATATCACATCTCATGTTATAGGAAGGGTATCAGGATTGGAATGGGAAGGACTTTGATATCACATCTCGCTATAGGGAGGGTCTCAGGTTTGGTATTAGAAGCATTGAGATATCACATCTCATGCTATCAGAAGGGTCTCAGGATTGGATTGGGAAGGAGTTGGATATCACATCTCATGTTATAGGAAGGGTCTCAGGTTTGGTATTAGAAGCATTGAGATATCACATCTCATGCTATCGGAAGAGTCACAGGTTGGAATTGGAAGGAGTTGGATATCACATCTCATGCTATAGGGAGGGTCTCAGGTTTGATATTAGAAGCATTGAGATATCATATCTCATGCTATCGGAAGGGTCTCAGGATTGGATTGGGAAGGAGTTGGATATCACATCTCATGTTATAGGACGGGTCTCAGGATTGGATGGGAAGAGTTGGATATCACATCTCATGCCATAGGAAGGGTCTCAGGATTGGAATGGGAAGGATTTGGATATCACATCTCAAGTTATAGGACGGGTCTGTGGTTTGTTATTAGAAGCATTGAGATATCACATCTCATGCTATCAGAAGGGTCTCAGGATTGGATTGGGAAGGAGTTGGATATCACATCTCATGTTATAGGAAGGGTCTCAGGTTTGGTATTAGAAGCATTGAGATATCACATCTCATGCTATCGGAAGAGTCACAGGTTGGAATTGGAAGGAGTTGGATATCACATCTCATGCTATCGGAAGGGTCTCAGGATTGGAATGCAAAGGAGTTGGATATCACATTTCATGCTATAGGGAGGGTCTCAGGTTTGATATTAGAAGCATTGAGATATCATATCTCATGCTATCGGAAGGGTCTCAGGATTGGATTGGGAAGGAGTTGGATATCACATCTCATGGTATAGGACGGGTCTCAGGATTGGATGGGAAGAGTTGGATATCACATCTCATGCTATAGGAAGGGTCTCAGGATTGGAATGGGAAGGAGTTGGATATCACATATCATGGTAAAGGAAGGGTCTCAGGTTAGGAAGGGGAAGGATTTGGATATCACATCTCAAGCTATAGGACGGGTCTGTGGTTTGGTATTAGAAGCATTGAGATATCATATCTCATGCTATCGGAAGGGTCTCAGGATTGGATTGCAAAGGAGTTGGATATCACATCTCATGTTAACGGAAGGGTCTCGGGATTGGATTTGGAAAGAGTTGGATATAACATCTCATGTTATAGGAAGGCTCTCAGGTTTGTTATTAGAAGCATTGAGATATCACATCTCATGTTATAGGACAGTCTCAGGTTTGGTATTAGAAGCATTGAGATATCATATCTCATGGTATAGGACGGGTCTCAGGATTGGAATGGGAAGGAGTTGGATATCACATCTCATGCTAAAGGAAGGGTCTCAGGTTTGGAAGGGGAAGGATTTGGATATCACATCTCAATTTATAGGACGGGTCTGTGGTTTGGTATTAGAAGCATTGAGATATCATATCTCATGCTATCGGAAGGGTCTCAGGATTGGAGTGGGAAGGAGTTGGATATCACATCTCATGTTATAGGAAGGGTCTCCGGATTGAAATGGGAAGGATTTGGATATCACATCTCATGTTATAGGAAGGGTCTCAGGTTTGTTATTAGAAGCATTGAGATATCGCATCTCATGTTATAGGACAGTCTCAGGTTTGGTATTAGAAGCATTAAGATATCATATCTCATGCTATCGGAAGGGTCTCAGGATTGGAATGGGAAGGATTTGGATATCACATCTCATGTTATAGGAAGGGTCTCAGGATTGGAATGGGAAGGAGTTGGATATCATATCTCATGCTATAGGAAGGGTCTCAGGTTTGGTAGAAGCATTGAGATATCACATCTCAGGCTATGGGAAGGGTCAAAGGATTGGAATGGGAAGGAGTTGGATATCACATCTCATGCTATAGGGAGGGTCTCAGGTTTGGTATTAACAGCATTGAGATATCACATCTCATGCTATAGGAAGGGTCTCAGGATTGGAATGGGAAGGACTTGGATATCACATCTCATGTTATAGGAAGAGTCTCAGGTTTGTTATTAGAAGCATTGAGATATCACATCTCATGTTATAGGACGGGTCTCAGGATTGGATGGGAAGAGGTGGATATCACATCTCATGCATAGGAATGGTCTCAGGATTGGAATGGGAAGGATTTGGATATCACATCTCAAGTTATAGGACGGGTCTGTGGTTTGGTATTAGAAGCATTGAGATATCACATCTCATGTTATAGGACAGTCTCAGGTTTGATATTAGAAGCATTGAGATATCACATCTCATGCTATCGGAAGGGTCTCAGGATTGGATTGGGAAGGAGTTGGATATCACATCTCGAGTTATAGGACGGGTCTGTGGTTTGGTATTAGAAGCATTGAGATATCACATCTCATGCTATCGGAAGGGTCTCAGGATTGTATTGGGAAGGAGTTGGATATCATATATCATGCTATAGGAGGGGTCTCAGGATTGGAATGGGAAGGAGTTGGATATCACATCTCATGATAAAGGAAGGGTCTCAGGTTTGGAAGGGGAAGCATTTGGATATCACATCTCAAGTTATAGGACTGGTCTGTGGTTTGGTATTAGAAGCATTGAGATATATCTCATGCTATCAGAAGGGTCTCAGGATTGGATTGGGAAGGAGTTGGATATCACATCTCATGTTATAGGAAGGGTCTCAGGTTTGGTATTAGAAGCATTGAGATATCACATCTCATGCTATCGGAAGAGTCACAGGTTGGAATTGGAAGGAGTTGGATATCACATCTCATGCTATCGGAAGGGTCTCAGGATTGGAATGCAAAGGAGTTGGATATCACATTTCATGCTATAGGGAGGGTCTCAGGTTTGATATTAGAAGCATTGAGATATCATATCTCATGCTATCGGAAGGGTCTCAGGATTGGATTGGGAAGGAGTTGGATATCACATCTCATGGTATAGGACGGGTCTCAGGATTGGATGGGAAGAGTTGGATATCACATCTCATGCTATAGGAAGGGTCTCAGGATTGGAATGGGAAGGAGTTGGATATCACATATCATGGTAAAGGAAGGGTCTCAGGTTTGGAAGGGGAAGGATTTGGATATCACATCTCAAGCTATAGGACGGGTCTGTGGTTTGGTATTAGAAGCATTGAGATATCATATCTCATGCTATCGGAAGGGTCTCAGGATTGGATTGCAAAGGAGTTGGATATCACATCTCATGTTAACGGAAGGGTCTCGGGATTGGATTTGGAAAGAGTTGGATATAACATCTCATGTTATAGGAAGGCTCTCAGGTTTGTTATTAGAAGCATTGAGATATCACATCTCATGTTATAGGACAGTCTCAGGTTTGGTATTAGAAGCATTGAGATATCATATCTCATGGTATAGGACGGGTCTCAGGATTGGAATGGGAAGGAGTTGGATATCACATCTCATGCTAAAGGAAGGGTCTCAGGTTTGGAAGGGGAAGGATTTGGATATCACATCTCAATTTATAGGACGGGTCTGTGGTTTGGTATTAGAAGCATTGAGATATCATATCTCATGCTATCGGAAGGGTCTCAGGATTGGAGTGGGAAGGAGTTGGATATCACATCTCATGTTATAGGAAGGGTCTCCGGATTGAAATGGGAAGGATTTGGATATCACATCTCATGTTATAGGAAGGGTCTCAGGTTTGTTATTAGAAGCATTGAGATATCGCATCTCATGTTATAGGACAGTCTCAGGTTTGGTATTAGAAGCATTAAGATATCATATCTCATGCTATCGGAAGGGTCTCAGGATTGGAATGGGAAGGATTTGGATATCACATCTCATGTTATAGGAAGGGTCTCAGGATTGGAATGGGAAGGAGTTGGATATCATATCTCATGCTATAGGAAGGGTCTCAGGTTTGGTAGAAGCATTGAGATATCACATCTCAGGCTATGGGAAGGGTCAAAGGATTGGAATGGGAAGGAGTTGGATATCACATCTCATGCTATAGGGAGGGTCTCAGGTTTGGTATTAACAGCATTGAGATATCACATCTCATGCTATAGGAAGGGTCTCAGGATTGGAATGGGAAGGACTTGGATATCACATCTCATGTTATAGGAAGAGTCTCAGGTTTGTTATTAGAAGCATTGAGATATCACATCTCATGTTATAGGACGGGTCTCAGGATTGGATGGGAAGAGGTGGATATCACATCTCATGCATAGGAATGGTCTCAGGATTGGAATGGGAAGGATTTGGATATCACATCTCAAGTTATAGGACGGGTCTGTGGTTTGGTATTAGAAGCATTGAGATATCACATCTCATGTTATAGGACAGTCTCAGGTTTGATATTAGAAGCATTGAGATATCACATCTCATGCTATCGGAAGGGTCTCAGGATTGGATTGGGAAGGAGTTGGATATCACATCTCGAGTTATAGGACGGGTCTGTGGTTTGGTATTAGAAGCATTGAGATATCACATCTCATGCTATCGGAAGGGTCTCAGGATTGTATTGGGAAGGAGTTGGATATCATATATCATGCTATAGGAGGGGTCTCAGGATTGGAATGGGAAGGAGTTGGATATCACATCTCATGATAAAGGAAGGGTCTCAGGTTTGGAAGGGGAAGCATTTGGATATCACATCTCAAGTTATAGGACTGGTCTGTGGTTTGGTATTAGAAGCATTGAGATATATCTCATGCTATCGGAAGGGTCTCAGGATTGGATTGGGAAGGAGTTGGATATCACATCTCATGTTATAGGAAGGGTCTCAAGATTTGAATGGGAAGGACTTGGATATCACATCTCATGTTATAGGAAGGGTCTCAGGTTTGTTATTAGAAGCATTGAGGTATCACATCTTATGTTATAGGACAGTCTCAGGTTTGGTATTAGAAGCATTGAGATGTAACATCTCATAGTATAGGACGGGTCTCAGGATTGGAATGGGAAGGAGTTTATCACATCTCATGCCATGGGAAGGTCTCAGGTTTGCTAGAAGCATTAAGATATCACATCTCATGCTATCGGAAGGGTCTCAGGATTGGATTGGGAAGGAGTTGGATATCGCATCTCATGCTATAGGAAGGGTCACAGGTTTGAATTGGAAGGAGTTGGATATCACAGCTCATGTTATAGGAAGGGTATCAGGATTGGAATGGGAAGGACTTTGATATCACATCTCATGGTATGGGAAGGGTCTCAGGATTGGATTGGGAAGGAGTTGGATATAACATCTCATGTTATAGGAAGGGTCTCAGGATTGGATGGGAAGAGTTGGATATCATATCTCATGTTATAGGAAGGATATCAGGATGGGAATGGGAAGGACTTTGATATCACATCTCACGCTATAGGGAGGGTCTCAGGTTTGGTATTAGAAGCATTGAGATATCACATCTCATGTTATAGGAAGGGTCTCAGGTTTGTTATTAGAAGCATTGAGATATCACATCTCATGTTATAGGACAGTCTCAGGCTTGGTATTAGAAGCATTGAGATATAACATCTCATGGTATAGGACGGGTCTCAGGATTGGATGGGAAGAGTTGGATATCACATCTCATGCTATAGGAAGGGTCTCAGGATTGGAATGGGAAGGAGTTGGATATCACATATCATGGTAAAGGAGGGGTCTCAGGTTTGGAAGGGGAAGGATTTGGATATCACATCTCAAGCTATAGGACGGGTCTGTGGTTTGGTATTAGAAGCATTGAGATTTCATATCTCATGCTATCGGAAGGGTCTCAGGATTGGATTGCAAAGGAGTTGGATATCACATCTCATGTTATCGGAAGGGTCTCAGGATTGGATTGGGAAAGAGTTGGATATAACATCTCATGTTATAGGAAGGCTCTCAGGTTTGTTATTAGAAGCATTGAGATATCACATCTCATGTTATAGGACAGTCTCAGGTTTGGTATTAGAAGCATTGAGATATCATATCTCATGGTATAGGACGGGTCTCAGGATTGGAATGGGAAGGAGTTGGATATCACATCTCATGCTAAAGGAAGGGTCTCAGGTTTGGAAGGGGAAGGATTTGGATATCACATCTCAATTTATAGGACGGGTCTGTGGTTTGGTATTAGAAGCATTGAGATATCATATCTCATGCTATCGGAAGGGTCTCAGGATTGGAGTGGGAAGGAGTTGGATATCACATCTCATGTTATAGGAAGGGTCTCCGGATTGAAATGGGAAGGATTTGGATATCACATCTCATGTTATAGGAAGGGTCTCAGGTTTGTTATTAGAAGCATTGAGATATCGCATCTCATGTTATAGGACAGTCTCAGGTTTGGTATGAGAAGCATTAACATATCATATCTCATGCTATCGGAAGGGTCTCAGGATTGGAATGGGAAGGATTTGGATATCACATCTCATGTTATAGGAAGGGTCTCAGGATTGGAATGGGAAGGAGTTGGATATCATATTTCATGCTATAGGAAGGGTCTCAGGTTTGGTAGAAGCATTGGGATATCACATCTCAGGCTATGCGAAGGGTCAAAGGATTGGAATGGGAAGGAGTTGGATATCACATCTCATGCTATAGGGAGGGTCTCAGGTTTGGTATTAATAGCATTGAGATATCACATCTCATGCTATAGGAAGGGTCTCAAGATTGGATGGGAAGGAGTTGGATATCACATTTCATGCTATAGGAAGGGTCTCAGGTTTGGTAGAAGCCTTGAGATATCACATCTCATGCTATAGGAAGGGCCTCATGATTGGAATGGGAAGGAGTTGGATATCACATCTCATGCTATCGGAAAAGTCTCAGGTTTGGTAGAAGCATTGGGATATCACATCTCATGCTCTCGGAAGGGTCTCAGGATTGGATTGGGAAGGAGTTTGATATCACATCTCATGTTATAGGAAGTGGCTCAGGATTGGAATGGGAAGGACTTGGACATCACATCTCACGTTATAGGAAGGGTCTCAGGTTTGTTATTAGAAGCATTAAGATATAACATCTCATGGTATAGGACGGGTCTCAGGATTGGAATGGGAAGGAGTTTGATATCACATCTCATGCCTTAGGAAGGTCTCAGGTTTGGTGGAAGCATTAAGATATCACATCTCATGCTATAGGAAGGGCCTCATGATTGGAATGGGAAGGAGTTGGATATCACATCTCATGCTATCGGAAACGTCTCAGGTTTGGTAGAAGCATTGGGATATCACATCTCATGCTCTCGGAAGGGTCTCAGGATTGGATTGGGAAGGAGTTGGATATCACATCTCATGTTATAGGAAGGGGCTCAGGATTGGAATGGGAAGGACTTGGACATCACATCTGACGTTATAGGAAGGGTCTCAGGTTTGTTATTAGAAGCATTGAGATATCACATCTCATGTTATAACCTGAGACTGTCATGGACAGTCTCAGGTTTGGTATTAGAAGCATTGAGATATAACATCTCATGCTATCGGAAGGGTCTCAGGATTGTATTGGGAAGGAGTTGGATATCATATATCATGCTATAGGAGGGGTCTCAGGATTGGAATGGGAAGGAGTTGGATATCACATCTCATGATAAAGGAAGGGTCTCAGGTTTGGAAGGGGAAGCATTTGGATATCACATCTCAAGTTATAGGACTGGTCTGTGGTTTGGTATTAGAAGCATTGAGATATATCTCATGCTATCGGAAGGGTCTCAGGATTGGATTGGGAAGGAGTTGGATATCACATCTCATGTTATAGGAAGGGTCTCAAGATTTGAATGGGAAGGACTTGGATATCACATCTCATGTTATAGGAAGGGTCTCAGGTTTGTTATTAGAAGCATTGAGGTATCACATCTTATGTTATAGGACAGTCTCAGGTTTGGTATTAGAAGCATTGAGATGTAACATCTCATAGTATAGGACGGGTCTCAGGATTGGAATGGGAAGGAGTTTATCACATCTCATGCCATGGGAAGGTCTCAGGTTTGCTAGAAGCATTAAGATATCACATCTCATGCTATCGGAAGGGTCTCAGGATTGGATTGGGAAGGAGTTGGATATCGCATCTCATGCTATAGGAAGGGTCACAGGTTTGAATTGGAAGGAGTTGGATATCACAGCTCATGTTATAGGAAGGGTATCAGGATTGGAATGGGAAGGACTTTGATATCACATCTCATGGTATCGGAAGGGTCTCAGGATTGGATTGGGAAGGAGTTGGATATAACATCTCATGTTATAGGAAGGGTCTCAGGATTGGATGGGAAGAGTTGGATATCATATCTCATGTTATAGGAAGGATATCAGGATGGGAATGGGAAGGACTTTGATATCACATCTCACGCTATAGGGAGGGTCTCAGGTTTGGTATTAGAAGCATTGAGATATCACATCTCATGTTATAGGAAGGGTCTCAGGTTTGTTATTAGAAGCATTGAGATATCACATCTCATGTTATAGGACAGTCTCAGGCTTGGTATTAGAAGCATTGAGATATAACATCTCATGGTATAGGACGGGTCTCAGGATTGGATGGGAAGAGTTGGATATCACATCTCATGCTATAGGAAGGGTCTCAGGATTGGAATGGGAAGGAGTTGGATATCACATATCATGGTAAAGGAGGGGTCTCAGGTTTGGAAGGGGAAGGATTTGGATATCACATCTCAAGCTATAGGACGGGTCTGTGGTTTGGTATTAGAAGCATTGAGATTTCATATCTCATGCTATCGGAAGGGTCTCAGGATTGGATTGCAAAGGAGTTGGATATCACATCTCATGTTATCGGAAGGGTCTCAGGATTGGATTGGGAAAGAGTTGGATATAACATCTCATGTTATAGGAAGGCTCTCAGGTTTGTTATTAGAAGCATTGAGATATCACATCTCATGTTATAGGACAGTCTCAGGTTTGGTATTAGAAGCATTGAGATATCATATCTCATGGTATAGGACGGGTCTCAGGATTGGAATGGGAAGGAGTTGGATATCACATCTCATGCTAAAGGAAGGGTCTCAGGTTTGGAAGGGGAAGGATTTGGATATCACATCTCAATTTATAGGACGGGTCTGTGGTTTGGTATTAGAAGCATTGAGATATCATATCTCATGCTATCGGAAGGGTCTCAGGATTGGAGTGGGAAGGAGTTGGATATCACATCTCATGTTATAGGAAGGGTCTCCGGATTGAAATGGGAAGGATTTGGATATCACATCTCATGTTATAGGAAGGGTCTCAGGTTTGTTATTAGAAGCATTGAGATATCGCATCTCATGTTATAGGACAGTCTCAGGTTTGGTATGAGAAGCATTAACATATCATATCTCATGCTATCGGAAGGGTCTCAGGATTGGAATGGGAAGGATTTGGATATCACATCTCATGTTATAGGAAGGGTCTCAGGATTGGAATGGGAAGGAGTTGGATATCATATTTCATGCTATAGGAAGGGTCTCAGGTTTGGTAGAAGCATTGAGATATCACATCTCAGGCTATGCGAAGGGTCAAAGGATTGGAATGGGAAGGAGTTGGATATCACATCTCATGCTATAGGGAGGGTCTCAGGTTTGGTATTAATAGCATTGAGATATCACATCTCATGCTATAGGAAGGGTCTCAAGATTGGATGGGAAGGAGTTGGATATCACATTTCATGCTATAGGAAGGGTCTCAGGTTTGGTAGAAGCCTTGAGATATCACATCTCATGCTATAGGAAGGGCCTCATGATTGGAATGGGAAGGAGTTGGATATCACATCTCATGCTATCGGAAAAGTCTCAGGTTTGGTAGAAGCATTGGGATATCACATCTCATGCTCTCGGAAGGGTCTCAGGATTGGATTGGGAAGGAGTTTGATATCACATCTCATGTTATAGGAAGTGGCTCAGGATTGGAATGGGAAGGACTTGGACATCACATCTCACGTTATAGGAAGGGTCTCAGGTTTGTTATTAGAAGCATTAAGATATAACATCTCATGGTATAGGACGGGTCTCAGGATTGGAATGGGAAGGAGTTTGATATCACATCTCATGCCTTAGGAAGGTCTCAGGTTTGGTGGAAGCATTAAGATATCACATCTCATGCTATAGGAAGGGCCTCATGATTGGAATGGGAAGGAGTTGGATATCACATCTCATGCTATCGGAAACGTCTCAGGTTTGGTAGAAGCATTGGGATATCACATCTCATGCTCTCGGAAGGGTCTCAGGATTGGATTGGGAAGGAGTTGGATATCACATCTCATGTTATAGGAAGGGGCTCAGGATTGGAATGGGAAGGACTTGGACATCACATCTGACGTTATAGGAAGGGTCTCAGGTTTGTTATTAGAAGCATTGAGATATCACATCTCATGTTATAACCTGAGACTGTCATGGACAGTCTCAGGTTTGGTATTAGAAGCATTGAGATATAACATCTCATGGTATAGGACGGGTCTCAGGATTGGAATGGGAAGGAGTTTGATATCACATCTCATGCCTTAGGAAGGTCTCAGGTTTGGTTGAAGCATTAAGATATCACATCTCAGGCTATCGGAAGGGTCTCAGGATTGGATTGGGAAGGAGTTGGATATCCGATCTCATGCTATAGGAAGGGTCACAAGTTGGAATTAGAAGGAGTTGGATATCACATCTCATGTTATAGGAAGGGTATCAGGATTGGAATGGGAAGGACTTTGATATCACATCTCGCTATAGGGAGGGTCTCAGGTTTGGTATTAGAAGCATTGAGATATCACATCTCATGCTATCAGAAGGGTCTCAGGATTGGATTGGGAAGGAGTTGGATATCACATCTCATGTTATAGGAAGGGTCTCAGGTTTGGTATTAGAAGCATTGAGATATCACATCTCATGCTATCGGAAGAGTCCCAGGTTGGAATTGGAAGGAGTTGGATATCACATCTCATGCTATCGGAAGGGTCTCAGGATTGGAATGCAAAGGAGTTGGATATCACATTTCATGCTATAGGGAGGGTCTCAGGTTTGATATTAGAAGCATTGAGATATCATATCTCATGCTATCGGAAGGGTCTCAGGATTGGATTGGGAAGGAGTTGGATATCACATCTCATGTTATAGGACGGGTCTCAGGATTGGATGGGAAGAGTTGGATATCACATCTCATGCCATAGGAAGGGTCTCAGGATTGGAATGGGAAGGATTTGGATATCACATCTCAAGTTATAGGACGGGTCTGTGGTTTGGTATTAGAAGCATTGAGATATCATATCTCATGCTATCGGAAGGGTCTCAGGATTGGAATGGGAAGGACTAGGATATCACATCTCATGTTATAGGAAGAGTCTCAGGTTTGTTATTAGAAGCATTGAGATATCACATCTCATGTTATAGGACAGTCTCAGGTTTGATATTAGAAGCATTGAGATATCACATCTCATGCTATCGGAAGGGTCTCAGGATTGGATTGGGAAGGAGTTGGATATCACATCTCAAGTTATAGGACGGGTCTGTGGTTTGGTATTAGAAGCATTGAGATATCACATCTCATGCTATCGGAAGGGTCTCAGGATTGTATTGGGAAGGAGTTGGATATCATATATCATGCTATAGGAGGGGTTTCAGGATTGGAATGGGAAGGAGTTGGATATCACATTTCATGATAAAGGAAGGGTCTCAGGTTTGGCAGGGGAAGGATTTGGATATCACATCTCAAGTTATAGGACTGGTCTGTGGTTTGGTATTAGAAGCATTGAGATATATCTCATGCTATCGGAAGGGTCTCAGGATTGGATTGGGAAGGAGTTGGATATCACATCTCATGTTATAGGAAGGGTCTCAAGATTTGAATGGGAAGGACTTGGATATCACACCTCATGTTATAGGAAGGGTCTCAGGTTTGTTATTAAAAGCATTGAGGTATCACATCTTATGTTATAGGACAGTCTCAGGTTTGGTATTAGAAGCATTGAGATGTAACATCTCATAGTATAGGACGGGTCTCAGGATTGGAATGGGAAGGAGTTTGACATCACATCTCATGCCATGGGAAGGTCTCAGGTTTGCTAGAAGCATTAAGATATCACATCTCATGCTATCGGAAGGGTCTCAGGATTGGATTGGGAAGGAGTTGGATATCGCATCTCATGCTATAGGAAGGGTCACAGGTTTGAATTGGAAGGAGTTGGATATCACAGCTCATGTTATAGGAAGGGTATCAGGATTGGAATGGGAAGGACTTTGATATCACATCTCATGCTATCGGAAGGGTCTCAGGATTGGATTGGGAAGGAGTTGGATATAACATCTCATGTTATAGGAAGGGTCTCAGGATTGGATTGGGAAGAGTTGGATATCATATCTCATGTTATAGGAAGGGTATCAGGATGGGAATGGGAAGGACTTTGATATCACATCTCACGCTATAGGGAGGGTCTCAGGTTTGGTATTAGAAGCATTGAGATATCACATCTCATGTTATAGGAAGGGTCTCAGGTTTGTTATTAGAAGAACTGAGATATCACATCTCATGTTATAGGACAGTCTCAGGTTTGGTATTAGAAGCATTGAGATATAACATCTCATGGTATAGGACGGGTCTCAGGATTGGATGGGAAGAGTTGGATATCACATCTCATGCTATAGGAAGGGTCTCAGGATTGGAATGGGAAGGAGTTGGATATCACATATCATGGTAAAGGAAGGGTCTCAGGTTTGGAAGGGGAAGGATTTGGATATCACATCTCAAGCTATAGGACGGGTCTGTGGTTTGGTATTAGAAGCATTGAGATATCATATCTCATGCTATCGGAAGGGTCTCAGGATTGGATTGCAAAGGAGTTGGATATCACATCTCATGTTATCGGAAGGGTCTCAGGATTGGATTGGGAAAGAGTTGGATATAACATCTCATGTTATAGGAAGGCTCTCAGGTTTGTTATTAGAAGCATTGAGATATCACATCTCATGTTATAGGACAGTCTCAGGTTTGGTATTAGAAGCATTGAGATATCATATCTCATGGTATAGGACGGGTCTCAGGATTGGAATGGGAAGGAGTTGGATATCACATCTCATGCTAAAGGAAGGGTCTCAGGTTTGGAAGGGGAAGGATTTGGATATCACATCTCAAGCTATAGGACGGGTCTGTGGTTTGGTATTCGAAGCATTGAGATATCATATCTCATGCTATCGGAAGGGTCTCAGGATTGGATTGCAAAGGAGTTGGATATCACATCTCATGTTATCGGAAGGGTCTCAGGCTTGGATTGGGAAAGAGTTGGATATAACATCTCATGTTATAGGAAGGCTCTCAGGTTTGTTATTAGAAGCATTGAGATATCACATCTCATGTTATAGGACAGTCTCAGGTTTGGTATTAGAAGCATTGAGATATCATATCTCATGGTATAGGACGGGTCTCAGGATTGGAATGGGAAGGAGTTGGATATCACATCTTATGCTAAAGGAAGGGTCTCAGGTTTGGAAGGGGGAGGATTTGGATATCACATCCCAATTTATAGGACGGGTCTGTGGTTTGGTATTAGAAGCATTGAGATATCATATCTCATGCTATCGGAAGGGTCTCAGGATTGGAGTGGGAAGGAGTTGGATATCACATCTCATGTTATAGGAAGGGTCTCCGGATTGAAATGGGAAGGATTTGCATATCACATCTCATGTTATAGGAAGGGTCTCAGGTTTGTTATTAGAAGCATTGAGATATCGCATCTCATATTATAGGACAGTCTCAGGTTTGGTATTAGAAGCATTAAGATATCATATCTCATGCTATCGGAAGGGTCTCAGGATTGGAATGGGAAGGATTTGGATATCACATCTCATGTTATAGGAAGGGTCTCAGGATTGGAATGGGAAGGAGTTGGATATCATATCTCATGCTATAGGAAGGGTCTCAGGTTTGGTAGAAGCATTGAGATATCACATCTCAGGCTATGGGAAGGGTGAAAGGATTGGAATGGGAAGGAGTTGGATATCACATCTCATGCTATAGGGAGGGTCTCAGGTTTGGTATTAATAGCATTGAGATATCACATCTCATGCTATAGGAAGGGTCTCAGGATTGGACGGGAAGGAGTTGGATATCACATTTCATGCTATAGGAAGGGTCTCAGGTTTGGTAGAAGCCTTGAGATATCACATCTCATGGTATAGGAAGGGCCTCATGATTGGAATGGGAAGGAGTTGGATATCACATCTCATGCTATCGGAAAGGTCTCAGGTTTGGTAGAAGCATTGGGATATCACATCTCATGCTATAGGAAGGGCCTCATGATTGCAATGGGAAGGAGTTGGATATCACATCTCATGCTATCGGAAAGGTCTCAGGTTTGGTAGAAGCATTGGGATATCACATCTCATGCCCTCGGAAGGGTCTCAGGATTGGATTGGGAAGGAGTTTGATATCACATCTCATGTTATAGGAAGGGGCTCAGGATTGGAATGGGAAGGACTTGGACATCACATCTCACGTTATAGGAAGGGTCTCAGGTTTGTTATTAGAAGCATTGAGATATAACATCTCATGGTATAGGACGGGTCTCAGGATTGGAATGGGAAGGAGTTTGATATCACATCTCATGCCTTAGGAAGGTCTCAGGTTTGGTGGAAGCATTAAGATATCACATCTCATGCTATCGGAAGGGTCTCAGGATTGGATTGGGAAGGAGTTGGATATCCCATCTCATACTATAGGAAGGGTCACAGGTTGGAATTGGAAGGAGTTGGATATCACATCTCATGTTATAGAAAGGGTATCAGGATTGGAATGGGAAGGACTTTGATATCACATCTTGCTATATGGAGGGTCTCAGGTTTGGTATTAGAAGCATTGAGATATCACATCTCATGCTATCAGAAGGGTCTCAGGATTGGATTGGGAAGGAGTTGGATATCACATCTCATGCTATCGGAAGGGTCTCAGGATTGGATTGGGAAGGAGTTGGATATCCCATCTCATGCTATAGGAAGGGTCACAGGTTGGAATTGGAAGGAGTTGGATATCACATCTCATGTTATAGGGAGGGTATCAGGATTGGAATGGGAAGGACTTTGATATCACATCTCGCTATAGGGAGGGTCTCAGGTTTGGTATTAGAAGCATTGAGATATCACATCTCATGCTATCAGAAGGGTCTCAGGATTGGATTGGGAAGGAGTTGGATATCACATCTCATGTTATAGGAAGGGTATCAGGTTTGGTATTAGAAGCATTGAGATATCACATCTCATGCTATCGGAAGAGTCATAGGTTGGAATAGGAAGGAGTTGGATATCACATCTCATGCTATCGGAAGGGTCTCAGGATTGGAATGGGAAGGAGTTGGATATCACATCTCATGCTATAGGGAGGGTCTCAGGTTTGATATTAGAAGCATTGAGATATCATATCTCATGCTATCGGAATGGTCTCAGGATTGGATTGGGAAGGAGTTGGATATCACATCTCATGTTATAGGACGGGTCTCAGGATTGGATGGGAAGAGTTGGATATCACATCTCATGCCATAGGAAGGGTCTCAGGATTGGAATGGGAAGGACTTGGATATCACATCTCATGTTATAGGAAGAGTCTCAGGTTTGTTATTAGAAGCATTGAGATATCACATCTCATGTTATAGGACAGTCTCAGGTTTGATATTAGAAGCATTGAGATATCACATCTCATGTTATAGGAAGGGTCTCAGGTTTGTTATTAGAAGCATTGAGATATCACATCTCATGTTATAGGACATTCTCAGGTTTGGTATTAGAAGCATTGAGATATAACATCTCATGGTATAGGACGGGTCTCAGGATTGGATGGGAAGAGTTGGATATCACATCTCATGCTATAGGAAGGGTCTCAGGTTTGGTAGAAGCATTGAGATATCACATCTCATTCTATAGGAAAGGTCTCAGGATTGGAATGGGAAGGAGTTGGATATCACATATGGTAAAGGAAGGGTCTCAGGTTTGGAAGGGGAATGATTTGGATATCACATCTCATGTTATCGGAAGGGTCTCAGGATTGGATTGGGAAAGAGTTGGATATAACATCTCGTTATAGGAAGGCTCTCAGGTTTGTTATTAAAAGCATTGAGATATCACATCTCATGTTATAGGACAGTCTCAGGTTTGGTATTAGAAGGATTGAGATATCATATCTCATGGTATAGGACTGGTCTCAGGATTGGAATGGGAAGGAGTTGGATATCACATCTCATGCTAAAGGAAGGGTCTCAGGTTTGGAAGGGGAAGGATTTGGATATCACATCTCAATTTATAGGACGGGTCTTTGGTTTGGTATTAGAAGCATTGAGATATCATATCTCATGCTATCGGAAGGGTCTCAGGATTGGAGTGGGAAGGAGTTAGATATCACATCTCATGTTATAGGAACGGTCTCCGGATTGAAATGGGAAGGATTTGGATATCACATCTCATGTTATAGGAAGGGTCTCAGGTTTGTTATTAGAAGCATTGAGATATCGCATCTCATGTTATAGGACAGTCTCAGGTTTGGTATTAGAAGCATTAAGATATATCTCATGCTATCGGAAGGGTCTCAGGATTGGAATAGGAAGGATTTGGATATCACATCTCATGTTATAGGAAGAGTCTCAGGATTGGAATGGGAAGGAGTTGGTTATCACATCTCATGCTATCGGAAAGGACTCAGGTTTGGTAGAAGCATTGGGATATCACATTTCATGCTATAGGAAGGGTCTCAGGATTGGAATGGGAAGGAGTTGGATATCACATCTCAAGTTATAGGACGGGTCTCGGGATTGGAATGGGAAGGAGTTGGATTGATATCTCATGCTAAAGGACAGGTCTCAGGTTGGAAGGAAACGATTTGGATATCACATCTCAAGTTATAGGACGGGTCTGTGGTTTGGTATTTGAAGCATTGAGATATCAAATCTCATGCTATAGGGAGGGTCTCAGGTCTGGTATTAATAGCATTGAGATATCACATCTCATGCTATAGGAAGGGTCTCAGGATTGGAATGGGAAGGAGTTGGATATCATATCTCATGCTATAGGAAGGGTCTCGGGTTTGGTAGAAGCATTGAGATATCACATCTCAGGCTATGGGAAGGGTCAAAGGATTGGAATGGGAAGGATTTGGATATCACATCTCATGTTATAGGAAGGGTCTCAGGATTGGAATGGGAAGGAGTTGGATATCATATCTCATGCTATAGGAAGGGTCTCAGGTTTGGTAGAAGCATTGAGATATCACATCTCAGGCTATGGGAAGGGTGAAAGGATTGGAATGGGAAGGAGTTGGATATCACATCTCATGCTATAGGGAGGGTCTCAGGTTTGGTATTAATAGCATTGAGATATCACATCTCATGCTATAGGAAGGGTCTCAGGATTGGACGGGAAGGAGTTGGATATCACATTTCATGCTATAGGAAGGGTCTCAGGTTTGGTAGAAGCCTTGAGATATCACATCTCATGGTATAGGAAGGGCCTCATGATTGGAATGGGAAGGAGTTGGATATCACATCTCATGCTATCGGAAAGGTCTCAGGTTTGGTAGAAGCATTGGGATATCACATCTCATGCTATAGGAAGGGCCTCATGATTGCAATGGGAAGGAGTTGGATATCACATCTCATGCTATCGGAAAGGTCTCAGGTTTGGTAGAAGCATTGGGATGTCACATCTCATGCTCTCGGAAGGGTCTCAGGATTGGATTGGGAAGGAGTTTGATATCACATCTCATGTTATAGGAAGGGGCTCAGGGTTGGAATGGGAAGGACTTGGACATCACATCTCACGTTATAGGAAGGGTCTCAGGTTTGTTATTAGAAGCATTGAGATATAACATCTCATGGTATAGGACGGGTCTCAGGATTGGAATGGGAAGGAGTTTGATATCACATCTCATGCCTTAGGAAGGTCTCAGGTTTGGTGGAAGCATTAAGATATCACATCTCATGCTATCGGAAGGGTCTCAGGATTGGATTGGGAAGGAGTTGGATATCCCATCTCATGCTATAGGAAGGGTCACAGGTTGGAATTGGAAGGAGTTGGATATCACATCTCATGTTATAGAAAGGGTATCAGGATTGGAATGGGAAGGACTTTGATATCACATGTTGCTATAGGGAGGGTCTCAGGTTTGGTATTAGAAGCATTGAGATATCACATCTCATGCTATCAGAAGGGTCTCAGGATTGGATTGGGAAGGAGTTGGATATCACATCTCATGCTATCGGAAGGGTCTCAGGATTGGATTGGGAAGGAGTTGGATATCCCATCTCATGCTATAGGAAGGGTCACAGGTTGGAATTGGAAGGAGTTGGATATCACATCTCATGTTATAGGGAGGGTATCAGGATTGGAATGGGAAGGACTTTGATATCACATCTCGCTATAGGGAGGGTCTCAGGTTTGGTATTAGAAGCATTGAGATATCACATCTCATGCTATCAGAAGGGTCTCAGGATTGGATTGGGAAGGAGTTGGATATCACATCTCATGTTATAGGAAGGGTATCAGGTTTGGTATTAGAAGCATTGAGATATCACATCTCATGCTATCGGAAGAGTCATAGGTTGGAATAGGAAGGAGTTGGATATCACATCTCATGCTATCGGAAGGGTCTCAGGATTGGAATGGGAAGGAGTTGGATATCACATCTCATGCTATAGGGAGGGTCTCAGGTTTGATATTAGAAGCATTGAGATATCATATCTCATGCTATCGGAAGGGTCTCAGGATTGGATTGGGAAGGAGTTGGATATCACATCTCATGTTATAGGACGGGTCTCAGGATTGGATGGGAAGAGTTGGATATCACATCTCATGCCATAGGAAGGGTCTCAGGATTGGAATGGGAAGGACTTGGATATCACATCTCATGTTATAGGAAGAGTCTCAGGTTTGTTATTAGAAGCATTGAGATATCACATCTCATGTTATAGGACAGTCTCAGGTTTGATATTAGAAGCATTGAGATATCACATCTCATGTTATAGGAAGGGTCTCAGGTTTGTTATTAGAAGCATTGAGATATCACATCTCATGTTATAGGACAGTCTCAGGTTTGGTATTAGAAGCATTGAGATATAACATCTCATGGTATAGGACGGGTCTCAGGATTGGATGGGAAGAGTTGGATATCACATCTCATGCTATAGGAAGGGTCTCAGGTTTGGTAGAAGCATTGAGATATCACATCTCATTCTATAGGAAGGGTCTCAGGATTGGAATGGGAAGGAGTTGGATATCACATATGGTAAAGGAAGGGTCTCAGGTTTGGAAGGGGAATGATTTGGATATCACATCTCATGTTATCGGAAGGGTCTCAGGATTGGATTGGGAAAGAGTTGGATATAACATCTCGTTATAGGAAGGCTCTCAGGTTTGTTATTAAAAGCATTGAGATATCACATCTCATGTTATAGGACAGTCTCAGGTTTGGTATTAGAAGGATTGAGATATCATATCTCATGGTATAGGACTGGTCTCAGGATTGGAATGGGAAGGAGTTGGATATCACATCTCATGCTAAAGGAAGGGTCTCAGGTTTGGAAGGGGAAGGATTTGGATATCACATCTCAATTTATAGGACGGGTCTTTGGTTTGGTATTAGAAGCATTGAGATATCATATCTCATGCTATCGGAAGGGTCTCAGGATTGGAGTGGGAAGGAGTTAGATATCACATCTCATGTTATAGGAAGGGTCTCCGGATTGAAATGGGAAGGATTTGGATATCACATCTCATGTTATAGGAAGGGTCTCAGGTTTGTTATTAGAAGCATTGAGATATCGCATCTCATGTTATAGGACAGTCTCAGGTTTGGTATTAGAAGCATTAAGATATATCTCATGCTATCGGAAGGGTCTCAGGATTGGAATAGGAAGGATTTGGATATCACATCTCATGTTATAGGAAGAGTCTCAGGATTGGAATGGGAAGGAGTTGGTTATCACATCTCATGCTATCGGAAAGGACTCAGGTTTGGTAGAAGCATTGGGATATCACATTTCATGCTATAGGAAGGGTCTCAGGATTGGAATGGGAAGGAGTTGGATATCACATCTCAAGTTATAGGACGGGTCTCGGGATTGGAATGGGAAGGAGTTGGATATCACATCTCATGCTAAAGGACAGGTCTCAGGTTTGGAAGGAAACGATTTGGATATCACATCTCAAGTTATAGGACGGGTCTGTGGTTTGGTATTTGAAGCATTGAGATATCAAATCTCATGCTATAGGGAGGGTCTCAGGTCTGGTATTAATAGCATTGAGATATCACATCTCATGCTATAGGAAGGGTCTCAGGATTGGAATGGGAAGGAGTTGGATATCATATCTCATGCTATAGGAAGGGTCTCGGGTTTGGTAGAAGCATTGAGATATCACATCTCAGGCTATGGGAAGGGTCAAAGGATTGGAATGGGAAGGAGTTGGATATCACATCTCATGCTATAGGGAGGGTCTCAGGTTTGGTATTAATAGCATTGAGATATCACATCTCATGCTATAGGAAGGGTCTCAGGATTGGATGGGAAGGAGTTGGATATCACATTTCATGCTATAGGAAGGGTCTCAGGTTTGGTAGAAGCCTTGAGATATCACATCTCATGCTATAGGAAGGGCCTCATGATTGGAATGGGAAGGAGTTGGATATCACATCTCATGCTATCGGAAAGGTCCCAGGTTTGGTAGAAGCATTGGGATATCACATCTCATGCTCTCGGAAGGGTCTCAGGATTGGATTGGGAAGGAGTTGGATATCACATCTCATGTTATAGGAAGGGGCTCAGGATTGGAATGGGAAGGACTTGGACATCACATCTCACGTTATAGATAGGGTCTCAGGTTTTTATTAGAAGCATTGAGATATCACATCTCATGTTATAACCTGAGACTGTCGTGGACAGTCTCAGGTTTGGTATTAGAAGCATTGAGATATAACATCTCATGGTATAGGACGGGTCTCAGGATTGGAATGGGAAGGAGTTTGATATCACATCTCATGCCTTAGGAAGGTCTCAGGTTTGGTTGAAGCATTATGATATCACATCTCATGCTATCGGAAGGGTCTCAGGATTTTATTGGGAAGGAGTTGGATATCCCATCTCATGCTATAGGAAGGGTCACAGGTTGGAATTGGAAGGAGTTGGATATCACATCTCATGTTATAGGAAGGGTATCAGGATTGGAATGGGAAGGACTTTGATATCACATCTCGCTATAGGGAGGGTCTCAGGTTTGGTATTAGAAGCATTGAGATATCACATCTCATGCTATCAGAAGGGTCTCAGGATTGGATTGGGAAGGAGTTGGATATCCCATCTCATGCTATAGGAAGGGTCACAGGTTGGAATTGGAAGGAGTTGGATATCACATCTCATGTTATAGGGAGGGTATCAGGATTGGAATGGGAAGGACTTTGATATCACATCTCGCTATAGGGAGGGTCTCAGGTTTGGTATTAGAAGCATTGAGATATCACATCTCATGCTATCAGAAGGGTCTCAGGATTGGATTGGGAAGGAGTTGGATATCACATCTCATGTTATAGGAAGGGTATCAGGTTTGGTATTAGAAGCATTGAGATATCACATCTCATGCTATCGGAAGAGTCATAGGTTGGAATAGGAAGGAGTTGGATATCACATCTCATGCTATCGGAAGGGTCTCAGGATTGGAATGGGAAGGAGTTGGATATCACATCTCATGCTATAGGGAGGGTCTCAGGTTTGATATTAGAAGCATTGAGATATCATATCTCATGCTATCGGAAGGGTCTCAGGATTGGATTGGGAAGGAGTTGGATATCACATCTCATGTTATAGGACGGGTCTCAGGATTGGATGGGAAGAGTTGGATATCACATCTCATGCCATAGGAAGGGTCTCAGGATTGGAATGGGAAGGACTTGGATATCACATCTCATGTTATAGGAAGAGTCTCAGGTTTGTTATTAGAAGCATTGAGATATCACATCTCATGTTATAGGACAGTCTCAGGTTTGATATTAGAAGCATTGAGATATCACATCTCATGTTATAGGAAGGGTCTCAGGTTTGTTATTAGAAGCATTGAGATATCACATCTCATGTTATAGGACAGTCTCAGGTTTGGTATTAGAAGCATTGAGATATAACATCTCATGGTATAGGACGGGTCTCAGGATTGGATGGGAAGAGTTGGATATCACATCTCATGCTATAGGAAGGGTCTCAGGTTTGGTAGAAGCATTGAGATATCACATCTCATTCTATAGGAAGGGTCTCAGGATTGGAATGGGAAGGAGTTGGATATCACATATGGTAAAGGAAGGGTCTCAGGTTTGGAAGGGGAATGATTTGGATATCACATCTCATGTTATCGGAAGGGTCTCAGGATTGGATTGGGAAAGAGTTGGATATAACATCTCGTTATAGGAAGGCTCTCAGGTTTGTTATTAAAAGCATTGAGATATCACATCTCATGTTATAGGACAGTCTCAGGTTTGGTATTAGAAGGATTGAGATATCATATCTCATGGTATAGGACTGGTCTCAGGATTGGAATGGGAAGGAGTTGGATATCACATCTCATGCTAAAGGAAGGGTCTCAGGTTTGGAAGGGGAAGGATTTGGATATCACATCTCAATTTATAGGACGGGTCTTTGGTTTGGTATTAGAAGCATTGAGATATCATATCTCATGCTATCGGAAGGGTCTCAGGATTGGAGTGGGAAGGAGTTAGATATCACATCTCATGTTATAGGAAGGGTCTCCGGATTGAAATGGGAAGGATTTGGATATCACATCTCATGTTATAGAAAGGGTCTCAGGTTTGTTATTAGAAGCATTGAGATATCGCATCTCATGTTATAGGACAGTCTCAGGTTTGGTATTAGAAGCATTAAGATATATCTCATGCTATCGGAAGGGTCTCAGGATTGGAATAGGAAGGATTTGGATATCACATCTCATGTTATAGGAAGAGTCTCAGGATTGGAATGGGAAGGAGTTGGTTATCACATCTCATGCTATCGGAAAGGACTCCGGTTTGGTAGAAGCATTGGGATATCACATTTCATGCTATAGGAAGGGTCTCAGGATTGGAATGGGAAGGAGTTGGATATCACATCTCAAGTTATAGGACGGGTCTCGGGATTGGAATGGGAAGGAGTTGGATTGATATCTCATGCTAAAGGACAGGTCTCAGGTTGGAAGGAAACGATTTGGATATCACATCTCAAGTTATAGGACGGGTCTGTGGTTTGGTATTTGAAGCATTGAGATATCAAATCTCATGCTATAGGGAGGGTCTCAGGTCTGGTATTAATAGCATTGAGATATCACATCTCATGCTATAGGAAGGGTCTCAGGATTGGAATGGGAAGGAGTTGGATATCATATCTCATGCTATAGGAAGGGTCTCGGGTTTGGTAGAAGCATTGAGATATCACATCTCAGGCTATGGGAAGGGTCAAAGGATTGGAATGGGAAGGATTTGGATATCATATCTCATGTTATAGGAAGGGTCTCAGGATTGGAATGGGAAGGAGTTGGATATCATATCTCATGCTATAGGAAGGGTCTCAGGTTTGGTAGAAGCATTGAGATATCACATCTCAGGCTATGGGAAGGGTGAAAGGATTGGAATGGGAAGGAGTTGGATATCACATCTCATGCTATAGGGAGGGTCTCAGGATTGGACGGGAAGGAGTTGGATATCACATTTCATGCTATAGGAAGGGTCTCAGGTTTGGTAGAAGCCTTGAGATATCACATCTCATGGTATAGGAAGGGCCTCATGATTGGAATGGGAAGGAGTTGGATATCACATCTCATGCTATCGGAAAGGTCTCAGGTTTGGTAGAAGCATTGGGATATCACATCTCATGCTATAGGAAGGGCCTCATGATTGCAATGGGAAGGAGTTGGATATCACATCTCATGCTATCGGAAAGGTCTCAGGTTTGGTAGAAGCATTGGGATATCACATCTCATGCTCTCGGAAGGGTCTCAGGATTGGATTGGGAAGGAGTTTGATATCACATCTCATGTTATAGGAAGGGGCTCAGGATTGGAATGGGAAGGACTTGGACATCACATCTCACGTTATAGGAAGGGTCTCAGGTTTGTTATTAGAAGCATTGAGATATAACATCTCATGGTATAGGACGGGTCTCAGGATTGGAATGGGAAGGAGTTTGATATCACATCTCATGCCTTAGGAAGGTCTCAGGTTTGGTGGAAGCATTAAGATATCACATCTCATGCTATCGGAAGGGTCTCAGGATTGGATTGGGAAGGAGTTGGATATCCCATCTCATGCTATAGGAAGGGTCACAGGTTGGAATTGGAAGGAGTTGGATATCACATCTCATGTTATAGAAAGGGTATCAGGATTGGAATGGGAAGGACTTTGATATCACATCTTGCTATAGGGAGGGTCTCAGGTTTGGTATTAGAAGCATTGAGATATCACATCTCATGCTATCAGAAGGGTCTCAGGATTGGATTGGGAAGGAGTTGGATATCACATCTCATGCTATCGGAAGGGTCTCAGGATTGGATTGGGAAGGAGTTGGATATCCCATCTCATGCTATAGGAAGGGTCACAGGTTGGAATTGGAAGGAGTTGGATATCACATCTCATGTTATAGGGAGGGTATCAGGATTGGAATGGGAAGGACTTTGATATCACATCTCGCTATAGGAAGGGTCTCAGGTTTGGTATTAGAAGCATTGAGATATCACATCTCATGCTATCAGAAGGGTCTCAGGATTGGATTGGGAAGGAGTTGGATATCACATCTCATGTTATAGGAAGGGTATCAGGTTTGGTATTAGAAGCATTGAGATATCACATCTCATGCTATCGGAAGAGTCATAGGTTGGAATAGGAAGGAGTTGGATATCACATCTCATGCTATCGGAAGGGTCTCAGGATTGGAATGGGAAGGAGTTGGATATCACATCTCATGCTATAGGGAGGGTCTCAGGTTTGATATTAGAAGCATTGAGATATCATATCTCATGCTATCGGAAGGGTCTCAGGATTGGATTGGGAAGGAGTTGGATATCACATCTCATGTTATAGGACGGGTCTCAGGATTGGATGGGAAGAGTTGGATATCACATCTCATGCCATAGGAAGGGTCTCAGGATTGGAATGGGAAGGACTTGGATATCACATCTCATGTTATAGGAAGAGTCTCAGGTTTGTTATTAGAAGCATTGAGATATCACATCTCATGTTATAGGACAGTCTCAGGTTTGATATTAGAAGCATTGAGATATCACATCTCATGTTATAGGAAGGGTCTCAGGTTTGTTATTAGAAGCATTGAGATATCACATCTCATGTTATAGGACAGTCTCAGGTTTGGTATTAGAAGCATTGAGATATAACATCTCATGGTATAGGACGGGTCTCAGGATTGGATGGGAAGAGTTGGATATCACATCTCATGCTATAGGAAGGGTCTCAGGTTTGGTAGAAGCATTGAGATATCACATCTCATTCTATAGGAAGGGTCTCAGGATTGGAATGGGAAGGAGTTGGATATCACATATGGTAAAGGAAGGGTCTCAGGTTTGGAAGGGGAATGATTTGGATATCACATCTCATGTTATCGGAAGGGTCTCAGGATTGGATTGGGAAAGAGTTGGATATAACATCTCGTTATAGGAAGGCTCTCAGGTTTGTTATTAAAAGCATTGAGATATCACATCTCATGTTATAGGACAGTCTCAGGTTTGGTATTAGAAGGATTGAGATATCATATCTCATGGTATAGGACTGGTCTCAGGATTGGAATGGGAAGGAGTTGGATATCACATCTCATGCTAAAGGAAGGGTCTCAGGTTTGGAAGGGGAGGGATTTGGATATCACATCTCAATTTATAGGACGGGTCTTTGGTTTGGTATTAGAAGCATTGAGATATCATATCTCATGCTATCGGAAGGGTCTCAGGATGGGAGTGGGAAGGAGTTAGATATCACATCTCATGTTATAGGAAGGGTCTCCGGATTGAAATGGGAAGGATTTGGATATCACATCTCATGTTATAGGAAGGGTCTCAGGTTTGTTATTAGAAGCATTGAGATATCGCATCTCATGTTATAGGACAGTCTCAGGTTTGGTATTAGAAGCATTAAGATATATCTCATGCTATCGGAAGGGTCTCAGGATTGGAATAGGAAGGATTTGGATATCACATCTCATGTTATAGGAAGAGTCTCAGGATTGGAATGGGAAGGAGTTGGTTATCACATCTCATGCTATCGGAAAGGACTCAGGTTTGGTAGAAGCATTGGGATATCACATTTCATGCTATAGGAAGGGTCTCAGGATTGGAATGGGAAGGAGTTGGATATCACATCTCAAGTTATAGGACGGGTCTCGGGATTGGAATGGGAAGGAGTTGGATATCACATCTCATGCTAAAGGACAGGTCTCAGGTTTGGAAGGAAACGATTTGGATATCACATCTCAAGTTATAGGACGGGTCTGTGGTTTGGTATTTGAAGCATTGAGATATCAAATCTCATGCTATAGGGAGGGTCTCAGGTCTGGTATTAATAGCATTGAGATATCACATCTCATGCTATAGGAAGGGTCTCAGGATTGGAATGGGAAGGAGTTGGATATCATATCTCATGCTATAGGAAGGGTCTCGGGTTTGGTAGAAGCATTGAGATATCACATCTCAGGCTATGGGAAGGGTCAAAGGATTGGAATGGGAAGGAGTTGGATATCACATCTCATGCTATAGGGAGGGTCTCAGGTTTGGTATTAATAGCATTGAGATATCACATCTCATGCTATAGGAAGGGTCTCAGGATTGGATGGGAAGGAGTTGGATATCACATTTCATGCTATAGGAAGGGTCTCAGGTTTGGTAGAAGCCTTGAGATATCACATCTCATGCTATAGGAAGGGCCTCATGATTGGAATGGGAAGGAGTTGGATATCACATCTCATGCTATCGGAAAGGTCCCAGGTTTGGTAGAAGCATTGGGATATCACATCTCATGCTCTCGGAAGGGTCTCAGGATTGGATTGGGAAGGAGTTGGATATCACATCTCATGTTATAGGAAGGGGCTCAGGATTGGAATGGGAAGGACTTGGACATCACATCTCACGTTATAGATAGGGTCTCAGGTTTGTTATTAGAAGCATTGAGATATCACATCTCATGTTATAACCTGAGACTGTCATGGACAGTCTCAGGTTTGGTATTAGAAGCATTGAGATATAACATCTCATGGTATAGGACGGGTCTCAGGATTGGAATGGGAAGGAGTTTGATATCACATCTCATGCCTTAGGAAGGTCTCAGGTTTGGTTGAAGCATTAAGATATCACATCTCATGCTATCGGAAGGGTCTCAGGATTTTATTGGGAAGGAGTTGGATATCCCATCTCATGCTATAGGAAGGGTCACAGGTTGGAATTGGAAGGAGTTGGATATCACATCTCATGTTATAGGAAGGGTATCAGGATTGGAATGGGAAGGACTTTGATATCACATCTCGCTATAGGGAGGGTCTCAGGTTTGGTATTAGAAGCATTGAGATATCACATCTCATGCTATCAGAAGGGTCTCAGGATTGGATTGGGAAGGAGTTGGATATCACATCTCATGTTATAGGAAGGGTCTCAGGTTTGGTATTAGAAGCATTGAGATATCACATCTCATGCTATCGGAAGAGTCACAGGATTGGATTGGGAAGGAGTTGGATATCACATCTCATGTTATAGGACGGGTCTCAGGATTGGATGGGAAGAGTTGGATATCACATCTCATGCCATAGGAAGGATCTCAGGATTGGAATGGGAAGGACTTGGATATCACATCTCAAGTTATAGGACAGGTCTGTGGTTTGGTATTAGAAGCATTGAGATATCATATCTCATGCTAGCGGAAGGGTCTCAGGATTGGAATGGGAAGGACTTGGATATCACATCTCATGTTATAGGAAGAGTCTCAGGTTTGTTATTAGAAGCATTGAGATATCACATCTCATGTTATAGGACAGTCTCAGGTTTGATATTAGAAGCATTGAGATATCACATCTCATGCTATCGGAAGGGTCTCAGGATTGGATTGGGAAGGAGTTGGATATCACATCTCAAGTTATAGGACGGGTCTGTGGTTTGGTATTAGAAGCATTGAGATATCACATCTCATGCTATCGGAAGGGTCTCAGGATTGTATTGGGAAGGAGTTGGATATCATATATCATGCTATAGGAGGGGTCTCAGGATTGGAATGGGAAGGAGTTGGATATCACATCTCATGATAAAGGAAGGGTCTCAGGATTGGAAGGGGAAGGATTTGGATATCACATCTCAAGTTATAGGACTGGTCTGTGGTTTGGTATTAGACGCATTGAGATATATCTCATGCTATCGGAAGGGTCTCAGGATTGGATTGGGAAGGAGTTGGATATCACATCTCATGTTATAGGAAGGGTCTCAAGATTTGAATGGGAAGGACTTGGATATGACATCTCATGTTAAAGGAAGGGTCTCAGGTTTGTTATTAGAAGCATTGAGGTATCACATCTTATGTTATAGGACAGTCTCAGGTTTGGTATTAGAAGCATTGAGATGTAACATCTCATAGTATAGGACGGGTCTCAGGATTGGAATAGGAAGGAGTTTATCACATCTCATGCCATGGGAAGGTCTCAGGTTTGCTAGAAGCATTAAGATATCACATCTCATGCTATCGGAAGGGTCTCAGGATTGGATTGGGAAGGAGTTGGATATCGCATCTCATGCTATAGGAAGGGTCACAGGTTTGAATTGGAAGGAGTTGGATATCACAGCTCATGTTATAGGAAGGGTATCAGGATTGGAATGGGAAGGACTTTGATATCACATCTCATGCTATCGGAAGGGTCTCAGGATTGGATTGGGAAGGAGTTGGATATAACATCTCATGTTATAGGAAGGGTCTCAGGATTGGATGGGAAGAGTTGGATATCATATCTCATGTTATAGGAAGGGTATCAGGATGGGAATGGGAAGGACTTTGATATCACATCTCACGCTATAGGGAGGGTCTCAGGTTTGGTATTAGAAGCATTGAGATATCACATCTCATGTTATAGGAAGGGTCTCAGGTTTGTTATTAGAAGCATTGAGATATCACATCTCATGTTATAGGACAGTCTCAGGTTTGGTATTAGAAGCATTGAGATATAACATCTCATGGTATAGGACGGGTCTCAGGATTGGATGGGAAGAGTTGGATATCACATCTCATGCTATAGGAAGGGTCTCAGGATTGGAATGGGAAGGAGTTGGATATCACATATCATGGTAAAGGAAGGGTCTCAGGTTTGGAAGGGGAAGGATTTGGATATCACATCTCAAGCTATAGGACGGGTCTGTGGTTTGGTATTAGCAGCATTGAGATATCATATCTCATGCTATCGGAAGGGTCTCAGGATTGGATTGCAAAGGAGTTGGATATCACATCTCATGTTATCGGAAGGGTCTCAGGATTGGATTGGGAAAGAGTTGGATATAACATCTCATGTTATAGGAAGGCTCTCAGGTTTGTTATTAGAAGCATTGAGATATCACTTCTCATGTTATAGGACAGTCTCAGGTTTGGTATTAGAAGCATTGAGATATCATATCTCATGGTATAGGACGGGTCTCAGGATTGGAATGGGAAGGAGTTGGATATCACATCTCATGCTAATGGAAGGGTCTCAGGTTTGGAAGGGGAAGGATTTGGATATCACATCTCAATTTATAGGACGGGTCTGTGGTTTGGTATTAGAAGCATTGAGATATCATATCTCATGCTATCGGAAGGGTCTCAGGATTGGAGTGGGAAGGAGTTGGATATCACATCTCATGTTATAGGAAGGGTGTCCGGATTGAATTGGGAAGGATTTGGATATCACATATCATGTTATAGGAAGGGTCTCAGGTTTGTTATTAGAAGCATTGAGATATCGCATATCATGTTATAGGACAGTCTCAGGTTTGGTATTAGAAGCATTAAGATATCATATCTCATGCTATCGGAAGGGTCTCAGTATTTGAATGGGAAGGATTTGGATATCACATCTCATGTTATAGGAAGGGTCTCAGGATTGGAATGGGAAGGAGTTGGATATCATATCTCATGCTATAGGAAGGGTCTCAGGTTTGGTAGAAGCATTGAGATATCACATCTCAGGCTATGGGAAGGGTCAAAGGATTGGAATGGGAAGGAGTTGGATATCACATCTCATGCTATAGGGAGGGTCTCAGGTTTGGTATTAATAGCATTGAGATATCACATCTCATGCTATAGGAAGGGTCTCAGGATTGGATGGGAAGGGGTTGGATATCACATTTCATGCTATAGGAAGGGTCTCAGGTTTGGTATAAGCCTTGAAATATCACATCTCATGCTATAGGAAGGGCCTCATGATTGGAATGGGAAGGAGTTGGATATCACATCTCATGCTATCGGAAAGGTCTCAGGTTTGGTAGAAGCATTGGGATATCACATCTCATGCTATAGGAAGGGCCTCATGATTGGAATGGGAAGGAGTTGGATATCACATCTCATGCTATCGGAAAGGTCTCAGGTTTGGTAGAAGCATTGGGATATCACATCTCATGCTCTCGGAAGGGTCTCAGGATTGGATTGGGAAGGAGTTTGATATCACATCTCATGTTATAGGAAGGGGCTCAGGATTGGAATGGGAAGGACTTGGACATCACATCTCACGTTATAGGAAGGGTCTCAGGTTTGTTATTAGAAGCATTGAGATATAACATCTCATGGTATAGGACGGGTCTCAGGATTGGAATGGGAAGGAGTTTGATATCACATCTCGTGCCTTAGGAAGGTCTCAGGTTTGGTGGAAGCATTAAGATATCACATCTCATGCTATAGGAAGGGCCTCATGATTGGAATGGGAAGGAGTTGGATATCACATCTCATGCTATCGGAAAGGTCTCAGGTTTGGTAGAAGCATTGGGATATCACATCTCATGCTCTCGGAAGGGTCTCAGGATTGGATTGGGAAGGAGTTGGATATCACATCTCATGTTATAGGAAGGGGCTCAGGATTGGAATGGGAAGGACTTGGACATCACATTTCACGTTATAGGAAGGGTCTCAGGTTTGTTATTAGAAGCATTGAGATATCACATCTCATGTTATAACCTGAGACTGTCATGGACAGTCTCAGGTTTGGTATTAGAAGCATTGAGATATAACATCTCATGGTATAGGACGGGTCTCAGGATTGGAATGGGATGGAGTTTGATATCACATCTCATGCCTTAGGAAGGTCTCAGGTTTGGTTGAAGCATTAAGATATCACATCTCATGCTATCGGAAGGGTCTCAGGATTGGATTGGGAAGGAGTTGGATATCCCATCTCATGCTATAGGAAGGGTCACAGGTTGGAATTGGAAGGAGTTGGATATCACATCTCATGTTATAGGAAGGGTATCAGGATTGGAATGGGAAGGACTTTGATATCACATCTCGCTATAGGGAGGGTCTCAGGTTTGGTATTAGAAGCATTGAGATATCACATCTCATGCTATCAGAAGGGTCTCAGGTTGGAATTGGAAGGAGTTGGATATCACATCTCATGCTATCGGAAGGGTCTCAGGATTGGAATGGGAAGGAGTTGGATATCACATTTCATGCTATAGGGAGGGTCTCAGGTTTGATATTAGAAGCATTGAGATATCATATCTCATGCTATCGGAAGGGTCTCAGGATTGGATTGGGAAGGAGTTGGATATCACATCTCATGTTATAGGACGGGTCTCAGGATTGGATGGAAGGGTTGGATATCACATCTCATGCCATAGGAAGGGTCTCAGGATTGGAATGGGAAGGATTTGGATATCACATCTCAAGTTATAGGACGGGTCTGTGGTTTGGTATTAGAAGCATTGAGATATCATATCTCATGCTATCGGAAGGGTCTCAGGATTGGAATGGGAAGGACTTGGATATCACATCTCATGTTATAGGAAGAGTCTCAGGTTTGTTATTAGAAGCATTGAGATATCACATCTCATGTTATAGGACAGTCTCAGGTTTGATATTAGAAGCATTGAGATATCACATCTCATGCTATCGGAAGGGTCTCAGGATTGGATTGGGAAGGAGTTGGATATCACATCTCAAGTTATAGGACGGGTCTGTGGTTTGGTATTAGAAGCATTGAGATATCACATCTCATGCTATCGGAAGGGTCTCAGGATTGTATTGGGAAGGAGTTGGATATCACATATATCATGCTATAGGAAGGGTCTCAGGTTTGGAAGGGGAAGGATTTGGATATCACATCTCAAGTTATAGGACTGGTCTGTGGTTTGGTATTAGAAGCATTGAGATATATCTCATGCTATCGGAAGGGTCTCAGGATTGGATTGGGAAGGAGTTGGATATAACATCTCATGTTATAGGAAGGGTCTCAAGATTTGAATGGGAAGGACTTGGATATCACATCTCATGTTATAGGAAGGGTCTCAGGTTTGTTATTAGAAGCATTGAGGTATCACATCTTATGTTATAGGACAGTCTCCGGTTTGGTATTAGAAGCATTGAGATGTAACATCTCATAGTACAGGACGGGTCTCAGGATTGGAATGGGAAGGAGTTTGATATCACATCTCATGCCATGGGAAGGTCTCAGGTTTGCTAGAAGCATTAAGATATCACATCTCATGCTATCGGAAGGGTCTCAGGATTGGATTGGGAAGGAGTTGGATATCGCATCTCATGCTATAGGAAGGGTCACAGGTTTGAATTGGAAGGAGTTGGATATCACAGCTCATGTTATAGGAAGGGTATCAGGATTGGAATGGGAAGGACTTTGATATCACATCTCATGCTATCGGAAGGGTCTCAGGATTGGATTGGGAAGGAGTTGGATATAACATCTCATGTTATAGGAAGGGTCTCAGGATTGGATTGGGAAGAGTTGGATATCATATCTCATGTTATAGGAAGGGTATCAGGATGGAAATGGGAAGGAATTGGATATCTCATCTCATGCTATAGGGAGGGTCTCAGGTTTGATATTAGAAGCATTGAGATATCATATCTCATGCTATCGGAAGGGTCTCAGGATTGGATTGGGAAGGAGTTTGATATCACATCTCATGTTATAGGAAGGGGCTCAGGATTGGAATGGGAAGGACTTGGACATCACATCTCACGTTATAGGAAGGGTCTCAGGTTTGTTATTAGAAGCATTGAGATATAACATCTCATGGTATAGGACGGGTCTCAGGATTGGAATGGGAAGGAGTTTGATATCACATCTCGTGCCTTAGGAAGGTCTCAGGTTTGGTGGAAGCATTAAGATATCACATCTCATGCTATAGGAAGGGCCTCATGATTGGAATGGGAAGGAGTTGGATATCACATCTCATGCTATCGGAAAGGTCTCAGGTTTGGTAGAAGCATTGGGATATCACATCTCATGCTCTCGGAAGGGTCTCAGGATTGGATTGGGAAGGAGTTGGATATCACATTTCACGTTATAGGAAGGGTCTCAGGTTTGTTATTAGAAGCATTGAGATATCACATCTCATGTTATAACCTGAGACTGTCATGGACAGTCTCAGGTTTGGTATTAGAAGCATTGAGATATAACATCTCATGGTATAGGACGGGTCTCAGGATTGGAATGGGATGGAGTTTGATATCACATCTCATGCCTTAGGAAGGTCTCAGGTTTGGTTGAAGCATTAAGATATCACATCTCATGCTATCGGAAGGGTCTCAGGATTGGATTGGGAAGGAATTGGATATCCCATCTCATGCTATAGGAAGGGTCACAGGTTGGAATTGGAAGGAGTTGGATATCACATCTCATGTTATAGGAAGGGTATCAGGATTGGAATGGGAAGGACTTTGATATCACATCTCGCTATAGGGAGGGTCTCAGGTTTGGTATTAGAAGCATTGAGATATCACATCTCATGCTATCAGAAGGGTCTCAGGTTGGAATTGGAAGGAGTTGGATATCACATCTCATGCTATCGGAAGGGTCTCAGGATTGGAATGGGAAGGAGTTGGATATCACATTTCATGCTATAGGGAGGGTCTCAGGTTTGATATTAGAAGCATTGAGATATCATATCTCATGCTATCGGAAGGGCCTCAGGATTGGATTGGGAAGGAGTTGGATATCACATCTCATGTTATAGGACGGGTCTCAGGATTGGAATGGGAAGGATTTGGATATCACATCTCAAGTTATAGGACGGGTCTGTGGTTTGGTATTAGAAGCATTGAGATATCATATCTCATGCTATCGGAAGGGTCTCAGGATTGGAATGGGAAGGACTTGGATATCACATCTCATGTTATAGGAAGAGTCTCAGGTTTGTTATTAGAAGCATTGAGATATCACATCTCATGTTATAGGACAGTCTCAGGTTTGATATTAGAAGCATTGAGATATCACATCTCATGCTATTGGAAGGGTCTCAGGATTGGATTGGGAAGGAGTTGGATATCACATCTCAAGTTATAGGACGGGTCTGTGGTTTGGTATTAGAAGCATTGAGATATCACATCTCATGCTATCGGAAGGGTCTCAGGATTGTATTGGGAAGGAGTTGGATATCACATATATCATGCTATAGGAAGGGTCTCAGGTTTGGAAGGGGAAGGATTTGGATATCACATCTCAAGTTATAGGACTGGTCTGTGGTTTGGTATTAGAAGCATTGAGATATATCTCATGCTATCGGAAGGGTCTCAGGATTGGATTGGGAAGGAGTTGGATATAACATCTCATGTTATAGGAAGGTTCTCAGGATTGGAATGGGAAGGAGTTGGATATCACATCTCATGATAAAGGAAGGGTCTCAGATTTGGAAGGGGAAGGATTTGGATATCACATCTCAAGTTATAGGACTGGTCTGTGGTTTGGTATTAGAAGCATTGAGATATCATATCTCATGCTACCGGAAGGGTCTCAGGATTGGATTGGGAAGGAGGTGGATATCACATCTCATGTTATAGGAAGGGTCTCAAGATTTGAATGGGAAGGACTTGGATATCACATCTCATGTTATAGGAAGGGTCTCAGGTTTGTTATTAGAAGCATTGAGGTATCACATCTTATGTTATAGGACAGTCTCCGGTTTGGTATTAGAAGCATTGAGATGTAACATCTCATAGTACAGGACGGGTCTCAGGATTGGAATGGGAAGGAGTTTGATATCACATCTCATGCCATGGGAAGGTCTCAGGTTTGCTAGAAGCATTAAGATATCACATCTCATGCTATCGGAAGGGTCTCAGGATTGGATTGGGAAGGAGTTGGATATCGCATCTCATGCTATAGGAAGGGTCACAGGTTTGAATTGGAAGGAGTTGGATATCACAG
Organism: Ambystoma mexicanum; assembly: GCF_040938575.1. Taxonomy (NCBI): domain Eukaryota; kingdom Metazoa; phylum Chordata; class Amphibia; order Caudata; family Ambystomatidae; genus Ambystoma; species Ambystoma mexicanum. The sequence goes on from NC_090936.1 coordinate 350,066,757, forward strand.
CTCATGTTATAGGAAGGGTATCAGGATTGGAATGGGAAGGACTTTGATATCACATCTCATGCTATCGGAAGGGTCTCAGGATTGGATTCGGAAGGAGTTGGATATAACATCTCATGTTATAGGAAGGGTCTCAGGATTGGATTGGGAAGAGTTGGATATCATATCTCATGTTATAGGAAGGGTATCAGGATGGAAATGGGAAGGACTTTGATATCACATCTCACGCTATAGGGAGGGTCTCAGGTTTGGTATTAGAAGCATTGAGATATCACATCTCATGTTATAGGAAGGGTCTCAGGTTTGTTATTAGAAGCATTGAGATATCACATCTCATGTTATAGGACAGTCTCAGGTTTGGTATTAGAAGCATTGAGATATAACATCTCATGGTATAGGACGGGTCTCAGGATTGGATGGGAAGAGTTGGATATCACATCTCATGCTATAGGAAGGGTCTCAGGATTGGAATGGGAAGGAGTTGGATATCACATATCATGGTAAAGGAAGGGTCTCAGGTTTGGAAGGGGAAGGATTTGGATATCACATCACAAGCTATAGGACGGGTCTGTGGTTTGGTATTAGAAGCATTGAGATATCATATCTCATGCTATCGGAAGGGTCTCAGGATTGGATTGCAAAGGAGTTGGATATCACATCTCATGTTATCGGAAGCGTCTCAGGATTGGATTGGGAAAGAGTTGGATATAACATCTCATGTTATAGGAAGGCTCTCAGGTTTGTTATTAGAAGCATTGAGATATCACATCTCATGTTATAGGACAGTCTCAGGTTTGGTATTAGAAGCATTGAGATATCATATCTCATGGTAGAGGACGGGTCTCAGGATTGGAATGGGAAGGAGTTGGATATCACATCTCATGCTAAAGGAAGGGTCTCAGGTTTGGAAGGGGAAGGATTTGGACATCACATCTCAAGCTATAGGACGGGTCTGTGGTTTGGTATTAGAAGCATTGAGATATCATATCTCATGCTATCGGAAGGGTCTCAGGATTGGATTGCAAAGGAGTTGGATATCACATCTCATGTTATCGGAAGGGTCTCAGGATTGGATTGGGAAAGAGTTGGATATAACATCTCATGTTATAGGAAGGCTCTCAGGTTTGTTATTAGAAGTATTGAGATATCACATCTCATGTTATAGGACAGTCTCAGGTTTGGTATTAGAAGCATTGAGATATCATATCTCATGGTATAGGACGGGTCTCAGGATTGGAATGGGAAGGAGTTGGATATCACATCTCATGCTAAAGGAAGGGTCTCAGGTTTGGAAGGGGAAGGATTTGGATATCACATCTCAATTTATAGGACGGGTCTGTGGTTTGGTATTAGAAGCATTGAGATATCATATCTCATGCTATCGGAAGGGTCTCAGGATTGGAGTGAGAAGGAGTTGGATATCACATCTCATGTTATAGGAAGGGTCTCCGGATTGAAATGGGAAGGATTTGGATATCACATCTCATGTTATAGGAAGGGTCTCAGGTTTGTTATTAGAAGCATTGAGATATCGCATCTCATGTTATAGGACAGTCTCAGGTTTGGTATTAGAAGCATTAAGATATCATATCTCATGCTATCGGAAGGGTCTCAGGATTGGAATGGGAAGAATTTGGATATCACATATCATGTTATAGGAAGGGTCTCAGGATTGGAATGGGAAGGAGTTGGATATCATATCTCATGCTATAGGAAGGGTCTCAGGTTTGGTAGAAGCATTGAGATATCACATCTCAGGCTATGGGAAGAGTCAAAGGATTGGAATGGGAAGGAGTTGGATATCACATCTCATGTTATAGGAAGGGTCTCAGGATTGGATGGGAAGGGTTGGATATCACATCTCATGTTATAGGAAGGGTATCAGGATTGGAATGGGAAGGACTTTGATATCACATCTCACGCTATAGGGAGGGTCTCAGGTTTGGTATTAGAAGCATTGAGATGTCACTTCTCATGTTATAGGAAGGGTCTCAGGTTTGTTATTAGAAGCATTGAGATATCACATCTCATGTTATAGGATAGTCTCAGGATTGGTAGAAGCATTGAGATATAACATCTCATGGTATAGGACGGGTCTCAGGATTGGATGGGAAGAGTTGGATATCACCTCTCATGCTATAGTAAGGGTCTCAGGTTTGGTAGAAGCATTGGGATATCACATCTCATGCTATAGGAAGGGTCTCAGGATTGGAATGGGAAGGAGTTGGATATCACATCTCATGCTAAAGGACAGGTCTCAGATTTGGAAGGAAAGGATTTGGATATCACATCTCAAGTTATAGGACGGGTCTGTGGTTTGGTATTTGAAGCATTGAGATATCACATCTCATGCTATAGGGAGGGTCTCAGGTTTGGTATTAATAACATTGAGATATCACATCTCATGCTATAGGAAGGGTCTCAGGATTGGAATGGGAAGGAGTTGGATATCATATCTCATGCTATAGGAAGGGTCTCAGGTTTGGTATTAATAGCATTGAGATATCACATCTCATGCTATAGGAAGGGTCTCAGGATTGGATGGGAAGGAGTTGGATATCACATTTCATGCTATAGGAAGGGTCTCAGGTTTGGTAGAAGCCTTGAGATATCACATCTCATGCTATAGGAAGGGCCTCATGATTGGAATGGGAAGGAGTTGGATATCACATCTCATGCTATCGGAAAGGTCTCAGGTTTGGTAGAAGCATTGGGATATCACATCTCATGCTATAGGAAGGGCCTCATGATTGGAATGGGAAGGAGTTGGATATCACATCTCATGCTATCGGAAAGGTCTCAGGTTTGGTAGAAGCATTGGGATATCACATCTCATGCACTCGGAAGGGTCTCAGGATTGGATTGGGAAGGAGTTGGATATCACATCTCATGTTATAGGAAGGGGCTCAGGATTGGAATGGGAAGGACTTGGACATCACATCTCACGTTATAGGAAGGGTCTCAGGTTTGTTATTAGAAGCATTGAGATATCACATCTCATGTTATAACCTGAGACTGTCATGGACAGTTTCAGGTTTGGTATTAGAAGCATTGAGATATAACATCTCATGGTATAGGACGGGTCTCAGGATTGGAATGGGAAGGAGTTTGATATCACATCTCATGCCTTAGGAAGGTCTCAGGTTTGGTGGAAGCATTAAGATATCACATCTCATGCTATCGGAAGGGTCTCAGGATTGGATTGGGAAGGAGTTGGATATCCCATCTCATGCTATAGGAAGGGTCACAGGTTGGAATTGGAAGGAGTTGGATATCACATCTCGCTATAGGGAGGGTCTCAGGTTTGGTATTAGAAGCATTGAGATATCACATCTCATGCTATCAGAAGGGTCTCAGGATTGGATTGGGAAGGAGTTGGATATCACATCTCATGTTATAGGAAGGGTCTCAGGTTTGGTATTAGAAGCATTGAGATATCACATCTCATGCTATCGGAAGAGTCACAGGTTGGAATTGGAAGGAGTTGGATATCACATCTCATGCTATCGGAAGGGTCTCAGGATTGGAATGGGAAGGAATTGGATATCTCATCTCATGCTATAGGGAGGGTCTCAGGTTTGATATTAGAAGCATTGAGATATCATATCTCATGCTATCGGAAGGGTCTCAAGATTGGATTGGGAAGGAGTTGGATATCACATATGTTATAGGACGGGTCTCAGGATTGGATGGGAAGAGTTGGATATCACATCTCATGCCATAGGAAGGGTCTCAGGATTGGAATGGGAAGGAGTTGGATATCACATCTCATGCTAAAGGAAGGGTCTCAGGTTTGGAAGGGGAAGGATTTGGATATCACATCTCAAGTTATAGGACGGGTCTGTGGTTTGGTATTAGAAGCATTGAGATATCATAACTCATGCTATCGGAAGGGTCTCAGGATTGGAATGGGAAGGACTTGGATATCACATCTCATGGTATAGGAAGAGTCTCAGGTTTGTTATTAGAAGCATTGAGATATCACATCTCATGTTATAGGACAGTCTCAGGTTTGATATTAGAAGCATTGAGATATCACATCTCATGCTATCGGAAGGGTCTCAGGATTGGATTGGGAAGGAGTTGGATATCACATCTCAAGTTATAGGATGGGTCTGTGGTTTGGTATTAGAAGCATTGAGATATCATATCTCATGCTATCGGAAGGGTCTCAGGATTGTATTGGGAAGGAGTTGGATATCACATATGTTATAGGAAGGCTCTCAGGTTTGTTATTAGAAGCATTGAGATATCACATCTCATGCTATCGGAAGGGTATCAGGATTGGATTGGGAAGGAGTTGGATATCACATCTCATGTTATAGGAAGGGTCTCAGGATTGGAATGGGAAGGATTTGTGTTAGGAAAGATTTCGTAATTATAGGTAATTTTCCTTCCATGTGGCAACCCCTAAACTTTTTGCTGTTGTTTTTCACCTTGTTCTCAACTTTGCCAGAGAAGTGCAGCCTTCTGCCGCACTCCTCTGGGCTTTCGCTCCTTTCTTACGGGGAAACTGACATGCCCTTAAGACAGTCAGTACCGGGGAACGCTGTTTCCCGTAGTTTCTTTTATCATGTTGCGGCTTTCGTGCAACATGGCACAAGAGGGCACTGTAAGCTAAGTTACAGCTCTCTTGGGTCTCTAGCCTTCTACAGGCCCTAGATACTCTTTTAGGATTGTATCTGATCGGTGCAAGTGATTCAGGGACGGGAATGGTGGCAGCGATCGTTTCTTGTGTTTTGAGCTCCTTTTGGCGTTCTAAGCGCGTTTTCCGCACTTAACCCAAAATGGTGGCCTGGCTCCCAAAATGGCCAGACCACGAGGCTCCTTTGTCCTGTCCGCTGACCGTCTTGCTCCCTTCACCTTCCCCAGGTCGAGCCGACCCGGGGCCTTCCTTATTTGGGCATGTACTTTCCCGCGAAACACGGATGCTTTCGCAGGCTTCTACATGTCTTTTGTGTGCCTCCAGGATGTGGGCTGGGATGTCTGGTCCCAATACACATCCTGGGTGCCAGAGAGTCTAGGGTGGTGTGAATGCATGGGACCACCGTGGTCCGTGATTGGTCCACGAATGGTGTGAGTGTTGATGAGCGGATCTCCCATTGGGTCCCCTCCGTTTTGGTGCGAAGGGAACCGTGGATAAGAGGGGGCTGGAAACACCACTACCATGTCGATCTCCTGAGTTCTCACGAACGAAGGAATACAGGAGCCAAGTATCCTGCAACCAAGAGGCTGAACCGAGGAATCACTGGTGACCCGCTGAAGAACTTCTCCTCTGCACTGCTGTCGTCTTGTGAAACCCTTTTCACCTTTGATCGAACCGGAAGGCCTGTATTGGTACTTCGTCCCTTGGAATAGCGGGAACAGCTATTCTCGGCATCTTCACCATCTCCTGCCAGTAAGCTTTCGGAAGCGTCTCTGGGCCATCCAGCTGACTGACCAGCTTACACGGGAGTCTTGCTCTGTAACCGCCGCCAGGTTGTGTAGTATTTCGAGTCCTTGTCATTCTCACACGCTTCGTACACTTGGCGTTCCCAAGTCTGAAGTGAGTAGTGTACATTTGGCTCAGATACACACGGCCGCTCCGTTGCCCTGCTGTGGTAACAAACTGTGCAGGTTTCTTCGATTGGGACGTCTTTTTACTCAACACGACGACGAGGCATTCCCTGCTCTTCTGAACCTGCCAGCTACTGAAACAGACGCGGAGAAGCCTGGGTCTGCTTGCATCGGGGACCGGTGAGTAGCATAGCTAGGATCTGGTCGCCCTCCTGCAGGAGCCCATTGCTTTTCCCCGCTGTGTAAAACAGCACCCTTGTCCGTACTCGCGCTCTGCTTCTGCCCACTGTGGAGGCTGCGCTTGAGTCGCGGAACTTGTTCTTCTTCTTTAGTGCACTAAACTGAACTGCCTGATTTCCCTCGAAGAGCTTCTCCTTTTGCCCGTTGGCACCAGCGCGTGCAGGTACTTTTGAGCACAAGGCTCCACTCTTCGCAGGGCTCAGACTTCCATCTAGTTAGGTGCCTCTGAAGGTGAACTGGGTCTAAGCATTATTTCGCACTGCCTGTTTTCCCTCCCTTTTAGGTGGACTACACATTTCGTGCATATAACGCTTGCGACTGTCGTATTTGTATATATATTGTGTTGATATGGTATGTGTTGGTTTAATATAGTTACATTGTGATTTTCCTGCTACGGTCATTGTTTTAAAGGCCTTGAAATAAATGTGTATATATTTTTAATATAACAACTGTTTGGAGTAGTTTGTAAGTGATCTTGCTTTGTGTGCTCATTGCGGGCTTTCAGTCACCCTCACCCCTCTTGAGACCTAGTCTTGACCGCCGCGATCGCTACCTTGATTGGTCTGGCTCGTCCAGAGGTTACCCTGTTCCAAGTAATTAGGTTGGCCTTCTGAACTTCTGCGCCACCAGGACAGAGTTCAGAAATCCGTCTTACCAAATTGGTGTACAGCGGTGGGATACGACTGAAGGTATCCAGTGTTGCGCAAGAACTAAGGCATTTCAGGTTATTCCAACCAGGACACGCAGTGAATTGTTGTAGTATAACTTTAAAAAGGCCATAGTCCTATCTAACAGTATGGAAACAAATACCTTGTTAACTTTAAATGCTTCCAAATCAGAAACATTGAAAAAGATGTGTGCGGAGAGAGGTGTTTCCTCTCAAGGCACGAAATTGGAAATGATCCAAAGAATCGTGGCGTGGCAAGAAGCGCAGCTTGACGCTATAACTTCTGAGGACAGTGTGGAAGGTGGTGGGGCTGCTCTCACTGGTAGAACCGACGGTTCTGCCGCTGCACTGATCCATCGCGACCACGAGGACAGGGAGGACGAGATGTCTAATGTTTCCTCTGCCAGTGCTGATGGGGAGGCTATGCTTGAATTCAAGAAGCAAGAGCTGCGGTTTAGGCAGCAGGAGCTTGAATTCAGCATAGCCAAACTAAAAATCGAACAGGCAGAAAAACAAAAAGAAAGGGATCACCAGTTGGAACTGGCCAAGCTTCAGTTTGCAAATGGGTCCAAGGGTCCTGGACATGGGTCTGGGGCTTCCTCTCATCCACGGTTTCCGAAAGATCTGCTCAGTGTGTATGAAGAAAGGAATGACTTTATGGACTGGCTGAATGCGTTTGAGTATGCATGCGAAGTTCAACAAGTTGACAATGCTGATAAGATTGCATGGTTACTCAGCAGACTTCCCCATTCTGGCTGTAGTGCCATTATGGAAATGTCGAAGGCTGAGCGAGCTGATTTCGCAATGTTAAAGCAAACTCTCATTTTAAAGTTTGGGAAGACTCCGGCCCAATATTTGAAACGTTTCAGAGAGTATAAGAAAAAGGAAGGTGGTACTTGGGTATCTTATGTCACTGAATCCTTGAAAAACTTAACTGGCTGGATCGAAGGTTATAAGGTTTCTACCTTCGAAGGCATGATAAATCTTGTCATGGTGGAACACATTTTTGCATCTTCTTCCCTGGAGCTTAAGCAGCATTTGGCCGATTCGAAGGAGATAGATCCTAAGAAGCTGGCCATTGCAGCAGACTTATGGGTGTCACATCGAGTGTCCCATAAGGACAAAACTCATCTTGGTAAGCAGGAGGAAGGGAAAAAGTCCAAAGATAAGGAGGGTGGAGAATCTGATAAATCTTCTTCTCATAAGGGCCACAAAAAGAAAAATAAGGGTAAGACACAAGAGAACTCACAGGGTAGTGGAGGTCCGCCTCCGAAACAGAACTTTGGTTACAATAAGCCTCCCTATGTAAACAGACCCAATGGATCTTGTTTTGCTTGTGGAGCAACTGACCACGTGAAGGGGGATCCCCGGTGTAAGGTTAGACCTTTGGGGGTCCACTCCGCTAATCTGGCCTTCTCCTCCTACGAGGAAGAAGAGATTACAGGAGCATCCTTCTCCTCAGATTCATTTCCCAGCGGGATAGAGGCTGAGGTAGTTTTAGTGTCCCTGGGTTCCTGGGAGCCTAAAGTCGCAGAGGCTTATGCTAGGATTCCGGATAATACCAAGCACTACTTTAAAGACAGTGTACTGATCAATGGAGTAGATACTCCAGCTCTTAGGGATAGTGGGTGCAGTCGCACTGTAGTGGATTCTACCTTGGTAGACTCAGAGGAAGTTGCCAGAGCTACTCTGATGCCCACTAAGTTGGCTGACGGCCCACTCCGTATGTTCCCAGTAATACCTGTAAATCTTACTTTAAATGGTACAGCAGTCAGGACTCCAGTGAGCATTCAGAGAAACGTCCCGGGAAAGGTCTTGTTAGGTAATGATCTCTGAGCTTTAGGGCTCGTAGGAGACACTGCCGAAAGACCCTACACACGGTCTCAAGCACGGGCAGCATTGGCCAAGACCAATACGCCGCCCCAGCCGAAGGGGAAACCCAAGGCGAAAGGAGTCGACAAGTCAAGACGAGGGAAAGAGAATATTCCCCCTAGCTCGCCTACCACTGCGGTGGAGGAAGTTGGTCAATCGCCCGGGCCTGACGAGGAGGTGGCGATGCCTGAAGTATTTGACCCCAACGATCATCCTGAACTAAAAGACTTGTTAGTTGAAGGAGGTCCTGATAGGGACAAATTCAGTAAAGGCCAACGTGAGTGCCCATCTCTGGAAGGCCTAAGGATACAGGCCTGCTCCCAGCTTGAGGGTGAACCTCCTGGGACGCATAGGATTTATTGGGAAGGTGGACTCCTGTATAGTGAGCCCACAGAGTCTACAGAAGGAGAACATAGGAGGTTGGTGGTTCCCCTTGCTGTTAGGCCCTTCCTCCTGCAGTTGGCGCATGAAGTTCCCCTTGCTGGTCACCTTGGTATGAAGAGGACCAAGCAAAGGTTATCCATGCACTTCTACTGGCCCAAGATGGGGGTGCAAGTAGAAAGTCACTGCAGGAGTTGTGCCTCCTGCCAGTTGTCTGGTAAGGTTGGCGCGACAATCCAAGCTCCGTTGGTACCGCTCCCAGTTTTGGGGGTACCATTTGAAAGGGTAGGGATTGACATCGTTGGTCCCCTTGACCCGCAAACATCCTCGGGCAATAGGTTTATCCTGGTGCTGGTCGACCATGCAACCAGATATCCTGAGGCCATCCCATTGAAAACTGTAACTGCCAAGTCAGTTGCAAAAGCTTTACTTGGCATATTTACTAGGGTTGGCTTCCCTAAAGAAGTTGTGTCGGATCGTGGCAGCAACTTTATGTCAAAGTATATGCAGGCTATGTGGAAAGAATGTGGGGTCACCTACAAATTCTCTTCTGCATACCACCCCCAGACCAATGGTCTGGTGGAACGTTTCAACAGAACGTTAAAGAGCATGATTGGGGCTCTGGAGGAACCTCAGAGAAGAAAATGGGATCTTCTTTTACCATGCTTACTGTTTGCCTACCGAGAGGTACCACAGGAGGGTGTTGGCTTCAGCCCCTTCGAACTTCTGTTCGGTCATCCCGTACGGGGACCCTTAGCCATCGTCAAAGAGGGATGGGAGATGCCCACTCCCCCTGTTACTACCAATGTAGTTGATTATGTGCTAGGGCTCAGAAAACGGATGGTACTTCTGATGGGCTTGGCTAGTGATAAATTGAAGGCAGGACAAGCGCTGGTGAAACATTGGTATGACCAGAAAGCTTCCCTCATCAACTTTACACGTGGTCAGCAAGTCCTGATCATGAATCCCATAAGGCCTCGAGCTTTACAGGACAAATGGTCAGGCCCTTACACAGTGGTCGAGTCCCTGGGTGAGGTTACTATTTAGTGGACCTTGGAAGGCCTGGACAGGCTCCAAAAGTGTTCCACGTGAATAGGCTGAAGGCTTTAGTCCCAAGAGTCGAAATCGCAGCACTGCTACTGGCTTCAGATTTTGAGGAAGAGGAGTCGGAACCTCTCCCCGACCTGTTCCAAAGCGGTCCTTCAGATAGCTCCTTTGAGGGTGTCCGAGTGGCCCCTCACCTGACTTCTGATCAGCAGGCTGAGGTGAAAAGTTTGCTTAGGCAGTTTTCCCCCCTGTTCTCACAGTCGCCTGGTTTGACACCTTGGTGCAAACATAACATTGACACAGGAGACAGTGTACCTACCAAAAGTAGGGGATACAGGATGTCAGATAAAGTACGGTCTTATATTAAGACCGAGGTCAACAAGATGTTAGACCTTGGGGTGATTGAACCCTCTAGTAGTCCTTGGTCCAGCCCTGTGGTTTTGGTTCCAAAGGCAGGCACTTCTGAATTGAGGTTCTGCGTGGATTACAGGGCTCTGAATGCTGTCACCAAGACAGATGCACACCCCTTGCCTCGAACAGATGAGCTGGTGGATACTTTGGGTGCCTCCAAGTACCTCAGCACTTTTGACCTCACTGCTGGCTATTGGCAAATAGTTTTAGCAGAACATGCCAAGGAGAAGACAGCATTTTCTACTCCAGACGGCCTTTACCAATTCTGGGTAATGCCGTTCGGGTTGAAGAATGCACCTGCCACTGTCCAGAGGCTTGTGAATCATGTGTTGAATGGGTTGGACGAATTCTGTCTTGCATATCTGGAAGATATAGCAGTTTTCAGTGCCACCTGGGAAGACCATGTGAAACACCTCGGGATTGTGCTCCAGGCTCTTCAGAAAGCACACCTGACCATAAAGGCTAGTAAATGCCAGATTGGACAAGGCTCAGTGGTTTACCTTGGACATGAAGTAGGTGGAGGGAGGATACAGCCTCTTCCCAGTAAAGTACAAGCAGTACAAGACTGGCCTACCCCCACTACACAAACCCAAGTGAGAGCCTTCTTAGGACTCACGGGGTATTACCGCAATTTTGTGGCAGACTATGGCACCATAGCTGCCCCTCTGACTGCCCTCACAACTCCGAAGAAACCCAAGAAGGTAACTTGGACCGACGAGTGTGAGAAGGCCTTCAATGGCTTAAAAGACTCCTTGTGCCAGGCCCCTGTCCTCAGGGCCCCTGATTATCAAAGACCTTTTATCGTGCAGACGGACGCCTCTGACACTGGGATAGGAGCTGTACTATCACAAGTAGATGAGAAGGGTAAGGAACACCCTATTGGTTTTATTAGCCGCCAGTTTAAGGACAGAGAGCTCAGATGGTCCACGGTAGAGAAAGAATGTTTCTCTGTTGTGTGGACCCTAAGGAAGCTGAGGCCCTACCCCTATGGGACCCACTTCACTGTGCAAACTGACCATAAGCCTTTAAAGTGGCTAATGAACATGAAGGGGGAGAATCCAAAGTTGCTTAGGTGGTCCATAAGTCTACAAGGCTTCGACTTCACTATTGAGCATAGGCCAGGTGTCCAACATAGCAATGCTGATGGGTTGTCCAGAATGTTTAACCGACCTGAACAAGAGACTCATCCAGGGGTGGATTAGTTCCCCCTGTCCATAGTCTGGGAGGGGCGAGTGTTAGGAAAGATTTCGTAATTATAGGTAATTTTCCTTCCATGTGGCAACCCCTTAACTTTTTGCTGTTGTTTTTCACCTTGTTCTTGACTTTGCCAGAGAAGTGCAGCCTTCTGCCGCACTCCTCTGGGCTTTCGCTCCTTTCTTACGGGGAAACTGATATGCCCTTAAGACAGTCAGTACCGGGGAACGCTGTTTCCCGTAGTTTCTTTTATCATGTTGCGGCTTTCGTGCAACATGACACAAGAGGGCACTGTAAGCTAAGTTACAGCTCTCTTTGGTCTCTAGCCTTCTACAGGCCCTAGATACTCGTTTAGGATTGTATCTGATCGGTGCAAGTGATTCAGGGACGGGAATGGTGGCAGCGATCGTTTCTTGTGTTTTGAGCTCCTTTTGGCGTTCTAAGCGCGTTTTCCGCGCTTAACCCAAAATGGTGGCCTGGCTCCCAAAATGGCCAGACCACGAGGCTCCTTTTCCTGTCCGCTGACCGTCTTGCTCCCTTCACCTTCCCCAGGTCGAGCCGACCCGGGGCCTTCCTTATTTGGGCATGTACTTTCCCGCAAAACACGGATGCTTTCGCAGCCTTCTACATGTCTTTTGTGTGCCTCCAGGATGTGGGCTGGGATGTCTGGTCCCAATACACATCCTGGGTGCCAGAGAGTCTAGGGTGGTGTGAATGCCTGGGACCACCGTGGTCCGTGATTGGTCCACGAATGGTGTGAGTGTTGATGAGCGGATCTCCCATTGGGTCCCCTCCGTTTTGGCGCGAAGGGAACCGTGGATAAGAGGGGGCTGGAAACACCACTACCATGTCGATCTCCTGAGTTCTCACGAACGAAGGAATACAGGAGCCAAGTATCCTGCAACCAAGAGGCTGAACCGAGGAATCACTGGTGACCCGCTGAAGAACTTCTCCTCTGCACTGCTGTCGTCTTGTGAAACCCTTTTCACCTTTGATCGAACCAGAAGGCCTGTACTGGTACTTCGTCCCTTGGAATAGCGGGAACAGCTATTCTCGGCATCTTCACCATCTCCTGCCAGTAAGCCTTCGGAAGCGTCTCTGGGCCATCCAGCTGACTGACCAGCTTACACGGGAGTCTTGCTCTGTAACCGCCGCCAGGTTGTGTAGTATTTCGAGTCATTGTCATTCTCACACGCTTCGTACACTTGGCGTTCCCAAGTCTGAAGTGAGTAGTGTACATTTGGCTCAGATACACACGGCCGCTCCGTTGCCCTGCTGTGGTAACAAACTGTGCAGGTTTCTACGATTGGGACGTCTTTTTACTCAACACGACGACGAGGCGTTCCCTGCTCTTCTGAACCTGCCAGCTACTGAAACGGACGCGGAGAAGCCTGGGTCTGCTTGCATCGGGGTCCGGTGAGTAGCATAGCTAGGATCTGGTCGCCCTCCTGCAGGAGCCCATTGCTTTTCCCCGCTGTGTAAAACAGCACCCTTGTCCGTACTCGCGCTCTGCTTCTGCCCACTGTGGAGGCTGCGCTTGAGTATCGGAACTTGTTCTTCTTCTTTAGTGCACTAAACTGAACTGCCTGATTTCCCTCGAAGAGCTTCTCCTTTTGCCCGTTGGCACCAGCGGGTGCAGGTACTTTTGAGCACAAGGCTCCACTCTTCGCAGGGCTCGGACTTCCATCTAGTTAGGTGCCTCTGAAGGTGAACTGGGTCTAAGCATCATTTCGCACTGCCTGTTTTCCCTCCCTTTTAGGTGGACTACACATTTCGTGCATATAACGCTTGCGACTGTCGTATTTGTATATATATTGTGTTGATATGGTATGTGTTGGTTTAATATAGTTATATTGTGATTTTCTTGCTACGGTCATTGTTTTAAAGGCCTTGAAATAAATTTGTATATATTTTTAATATAACAACTGTTTGGAGTAGTTTGTAAGTGATCTTGCTTTGTGTGCTCATTGCGGGCTTTCAGTCACCCTCACCCCTCTTGAGACCTAGTCTTGACCGCCGCGATCGCTACCTTGATTTGTCTGGCTCGTCCAGAGGTTACCCTGTTCCAAGTAATTAGGTTGGCTTCTGAACTTCTGCGCCACCAGGACAGAGTTCAGAAATCCGTCTTAACAATTTGGATATCACATCTCGTTATAGGAAGGGTCTCAGGTTTGTTATTAGAAGCATTGAGATATTGCATCTCATGTCATAGGACAGTCTCAGGTTTGGTCATAGAAGCATTGAGATATCATATCCCATTGTATAGGACGGGTCTCAGGATTGGAATGGGAAGGAGTTGGATATCATATATCATGCTATAGGACGGGTCTCAGGATTGGAATGGGAAGGAGTTGGATATCACATCTCATGATAAAGGAAGGGTCTCAGATTTGGAAGGGGAAGGATTTGGATATCACATCTCAAGTTATAGGACTGGTCTGTGGTTTGGTATTAGAAGCATTGAGATATCATATCTCATGCTACCGGAAGGGTCTCAGGATTGGATTGGGAAGGAGGTGGATATCACATCTCATGTTATAGGAAGGGTCTCAAGATTTGAATGGGAAGGACTTGGATATCACATCTCATGTTATAGGAAGGGTCTCAGGTTTGTTATTAGAAGCATTGAGATATCACATCTCATGTTATAGGACAGTCTCAGGTTTGGTATTAGAAGCATTGAGATGTAACATCTCATAGTATATGACGGGTCTCAGGATTGGAATGGGAAGGAGTTTGATATCACATCTCATGCCATGGGAAGGTCTCAGGTTTGCTAGAAGCATTAAGATATCACATCTCATGCTATCGGAAGGGTCTCAGGATTGGATTGGGAAGGAGTTGGATATCGCATCTCATGCTATAGGAAGGGTCACAGGTTTGAATTGGAAGGAGTTGGATATCACAGCTCATGTTATAGGAAGGGTATCAGGATTGGAATGGGAAGGACTTTGATATCACATCTCACGTTATAGGGAAGGTCTCAGGTTTGGTATTAGAAGCATTGAGATATCACATCTCATGTTATAGGAAGGGTCTCAGGTTTGTTATTAGAAGCATTGAGATATCACATCTCATGTTATAGGACAGTCTCAGGTTTGGTATTAGAAGCATTGAGATATAACATCTCATGGTATAGGACGGGTCTCAGGATTGGATGGGAAGAGTTGGATATCACATCTCAAGCTATAGGACGGGTCTGTGGTTTGGTATTAGAAGCATTGAGATATCATATCTCATGCTATCGGAAGGGTCTCAGGATTGGATTGCGAAGGAGTTGGATATCACATCTCATGTTATCGGAAGGGTCTCAGGATTGGATTGGGAAAGAGTTGGATATAACATCTCATGTTATAGGAAGGCTCTCAGGTTTATTATTAGAAGCATTGATATATCACATCTCATGTTATAGGACAGTCTCAGGTTTGGTATTAGAAGCATTGAGATATCATATCTCATGGTATAGGACGGGTCTCAGGATTGGAATGGGAAGGAGTTGGATATCACATCTCATGCTAAAGGAAGGGTCTCAGGTTTGGAAGGGGAAGGATTTGGATATCACATCTCAATTTATAGGACGGGTCTGTGGTTTGGTATTAGAAGCATTGAGATATCATATCTCATGCTATCGGAAGGGTCTCAGGATTGGAGTGGGAAGGAGTTGGATATAACATCTCATGTTATAGGAAGGGTCTCAGGATTGGATTGGGAAGGAGTTGGATATCGCATCTCATGCTATAGGAAGGGTCACAGGTTTGAACTGGAAGGAGTTGGATATCACAGCTCATGTTATAGGAAGGGTATCAGGATTGGAATGGGAAGGACTTTGCTATCGGAAGGGTCTCAGGATTGGATTGGGAAGGAGTTGGATATAACATCTCATGTTATAGGAAGGGTCTCAGGATTGGATGGGAAGAGTTGGACATCACATCTCATGTTATAGGAAGGGTATCAGGATGGGAATGGGAAGGACTTTGATATCACATCTCACGCTATAGGGAAGGTCTCAGGTTTGGTATTAGAAGCATTGAGATATCACATCTCATGTTATAGGAAGGGTCTCAGGTTTGTTATTAGAAGCATTGAGATATCACATCTCATGTTATAGGACAGTCTCAGGTTTGGTATTAGAAGCATTGAGATATAACATCTCATGGTATAGGACGGGTCTCAGGATTGGATGGGAAGAGTTGGATATCACATCTTAAGCTATAGGACGGGTCTGTGGTTTGGTATTAGAAGCATTGAGATATCATATCTCATGCTATCGGAAGGGTCTCAGGATTGGATTGCGAAGGAGTTGGATATCACATCTCATGTTATCGGAAGGGTCTCAGGATTGGATTGGGAAGGAGTTGGATATCACATCTCATGTTATAGGAAGGGTCTCAAGATTGGAATGGGAAGGACTTGGATATCACATCTCATATTATAGGAAGGGTCTCAGGTTTGTTATTAGAAGCATTGAGATGTCACATCTCATGTTATAGGACAGTCTCAGGTTTGGTTTTAGAAGCATTGAGATATAACATCTCATAGTATAGGACGGGTCTCAGGATTGGAATGGGAAGGAGTTTGATATCACATCTCATGCCATGGGAAGGTCTCAGGTTTGCTAGAAGCATTAAGATATCACATCTCATGCTATCGGAAGGGTCTCAGGTTTGGATTGGGAAGGAGTTGGATATCGCATCTCATGCTATAGGAAGGGTCTCCGGATTGAAATGGGAAGGATTTGGATATCACATCTCATGTTATAGGAAGGGTCTCAGGTTTGGTATTAGAAGCATTGAGATATCATATCTCATGCTATCGGAAGGGTCTCAGGATTGGAATGGGGAGGATTTGGATATCACATCTCATGTTATAGGAAGGGTCTCAGGATTGGAATGGGAAGGATTTGGATATCACATCTCATGTTATAGGAAGGGTCTCAGGTTTGTTATTAGAAGCATTGAGATATCACATCTCATGTTATAGGACAGTCTCAGGTTTGGTATTAGAAGCATTGAGATATCATATCTCATGCTATCAGAAGGGTCTCAGGATTGGAATGGGAAGGAGTTGGATATCACATCTCATGCTAAAGGAAGGGTCTCAGGTTTGGAAGGGGAAGGATTTGGATATCACATCTCAAGTTATAGGACGGGTCTCTGGTTTGGTATTAGAAGCATTGAGATATATCTCATGCTATCGGAAGGGTCTCAGGATTGGATTGGGAAGGAGTTGGATATCACATCTCATGTTATAGGAAGGGTCTCAAGATTGGAATGGGAAGGACTTGGATATCACATCTCATATTATAGGAAGGGTCTCAGGTTTGTTATTAGAAGCATTGAGATATCACATCTCATGTTATAGGACAGTCTCAGGTTTGGTTTTAGAAGCATTGAGATATAACATCTCATAGTATAGGACGGGTCTCAGGATTGGAATGGGAAGGAGTTTGATATCACATCTCATGCCATGGGAAGGTCTCAGGTTTGCTAGAAGCATTAAGATATCACATCTCATGCTATCGGAAGGGTCTCAGGTTTGGATTGGGAAGGAGTTGGATATCGCATCTCATGCTATAGGAAGGGTCACAGGTTGGAATTGGATGGAGTTGGATATCACAGCTCATGTTATAGGAAGGGTATCAGTATTGGAATGGGAAGGACTTTGATATCACATCTCACGCTATAGGGAGGGTATCAGGTTTGGTATTAGAAGCATTGAGATATCACATCTCATGTTATAGGACAGTCTCAGGTTTGGTATTAGAAGCATTGAGATGTAACATCTCATGGTATAGGACGGGTCTCAGGATTGGATGGGAAGAGATGGATATCACATCTCATGCTATAGGAAGGGTCTCAGGTTTGGTAGAAGCATTGGGATATCACATCACATGCTATAGGAAGGGTCTCAGGATTGGAATGGGAAGGAGTTGGATATCACATCTCATGCTAAAGGAAGGGTCTCAGGTTTGGAAGGGGAAGGATTTGGATATCACATCTCAAGTTATAGGACGGGTCTGTGGTTTGGTATTAGAAGCATTGAGATATCATATCTCATGCTATCGGAAGGGTCTCAGGATTGGATCGGGAAGAATTTGGATATAACATCTCATGTTATAGGAAGGGTCTCAGGATTGGATGGGAAGAGTTGGATATCACATCTCATGTTATAGGAAGGGTATCAGGATTGGAATGGGAAGGACTTTGATATCACATCTCACGCTATAGGGAGGGTCTCTGGTTTGGTATTAGAAGCATTGAGATATCACATCTCATGTTATAGGAAGGGTCTCAGGTTTGTTATTAGAAGCATTGAGATATCACATCTCATGTTATAGGACAGTCTCAGGTTTGGTATTAGAAGCATTGAGATGTAACATCTCATGGTATAGGACAGGTCTCAGGATTGGATGGGAAGAGATGGATATCACATCTCATGCTATAGGAAGGGTCTCAGGTTTGGTAGAAGCATTGGGATATCACATCTCATGCTATAGGAAGGGTCTCAGGATTGGAATGGGAAGGAGTTGGATATCACATCTCATGCTAAAGGAAGGGTCTCAGGTTTGGAAGGGGAAGGATTTGGATATCACATCTCAAGTTATAGGACGGGTCTGTGGTTTGGTATTAGAAGCATTGAGATATCATATCTCATGCTATCGGAAGGGTCTCAGGATTGGATTGCGAAGGAGTAGGATATCACATCTCATGTTATAAGAAGGGTCTCAGGTTTGTTATTAGAAGCATTGAGATATCATATCTCATGTTATAGGAAGGGTCTCAAGATTGGAATTTGAAGGACTTGGATATCACATCTCATGTTATAGGAAGGGTCTCAGGTTTGTTATTAAAAGCATTGAGATATCGCATCACATGTTATAGGACAGTCTCAGGTTTGGTATTAGAAGCATTGAGATATCATATCTCATTGTATAGGACGGGTCTCAGGATTGGAATGGGAAGGAGTTGGATATCACATATCATGCTATAGGAAGGGTCTCAGGATTGGAATGGGAAGGAGTTGGATATCACATCTCATGATAAAGGAAGGGTCTCAGGTTTGGAAGGGGAAGGATTTGGATATCACATCTCAAGTTATAGGACGGGTCTGTGGTTTGGTATTAGAAGCATTGGATATAACATCTCATAGTATAGGACAGTCTCAGGTTTGGTATTAGAAGCATTGGATATAACATCTCATAGTATAGGACGGGTCTCAGGATTGGATTGGGAAGTAGTTGGATATCACATCTCAAGTTATAGGACGGGTCTGTGGTTTGGTATTAGAAGCATTGAGATATCATATCTCATGCTATCAGAAGGGTCTCAGGATTGGATTGGGAAGGAGTTGGATATCACATCTCATGCTATAGGACAGTTCTCCGGTTTGTTATTAGAAGCATTGAGATATCACATCTCATGCTATCGGAAGGGTCTCAGGATTGGAATGGGAAGGAGTTGGATATCACATCTCATGCTATTGGACAGTTCTCCGGTTTGTTATTAGAAGCATTGAGATATCACATCTCATGCTATCGGAAGGGTATCAGGATTGGATTGGGAAGGAGTTGGATATCACATCTCATGTTATAGGAAGGGTCTCAGGATTGGAATGGGAAGGATTTGGATATCACATCTCATGTTATAGGAAGGGTCTCAGGTTTGTTATTAGAAGCATTGAGATATCGCATCTCATGTTATAGGACAGTCTCAGGTTTGGTATTAGAAGCATTGAGATATCATATGTCATTGCATAGGACGGGTCTCAGGATTGGAATGGGAAGGAATTTGATATCACATCTCATGCCATGGGAAGGTCTCAGGTTTGCTAGAAGCATTAAGATATCACATCTCATGCTATCGGAAGGGTCTCAGGATTGGATTGGGAAGGAGTTGGATATCGCATCTCATGCTATAGGAAGGGTCACAGGTTGGAATTGGAAGGAGTTGGATATCACATCTCATGTTATAGGAAGGGATTCAGGATTGGAATGGGAAGGACTTTGATATCACATCTCATGCTATCGGAAGGGTCTCAGGATTGGATTGGGAAGGAGTTGGATATAACATCTCATGTTATAGGAAGGGTCTCAGGATTGGATGGGAAGAGTAGGATATCACATCTCATGTTATAGGAAGGGTATCAGGATTGGAATGGGAAGGACTTTGATATCACATCTCACGCTATAGGGAGGGTCTCAGGTTTGGTATTAGAAGCATTGAGATATCACATCTCATGTTATAGGAAGGGTCTCAGGTTTGTTATTAGAAGCATTGAGATATCACATCTCATGTTATAGGACAGTCTCATGTTTGGTATTAGAAGCATTGAGATATAACATCTCATGGTATAGGACGGGTCTCAGGATTGGATGGGAAGAGTTGGATATCACCTCTCATGCTATAGTAAGGGTCTCAGGTTTGGTAGAAGCATTGAGATATCGCATCTCATGTTATAGGACAGTCTCAGGTTTGGTATTAGAAGGATTGAGATATCATATCTCATTGTATAGGACGGGTCTCAGGATTGGAATGGGAAGGAGTTGGATATCACATCTCATGATAAAGAAAGGGTCTCAGGTTTGGAAGGGGAAGGATTTGGATCTCACATCTCAAGTTATAGGACGGTTCTGTGGTTTGGTATTAGAAGCATTGAGATATCATATCTCATGCTATCGGAAGGGTCTCAGGATTGGATTGGGAAGGACTTGGATATCACATCTCATGTTATAGGAAGGGTCTCAGGTTTGTTATTAGAAGCATTGAGATATCACATCTCATGTTATAGGACAGTCTCAGGTTTGATATTAGAAGCATTGAGATATAACATCTCATAGTATAGGACGGGTCTCAGGATTGGAATGGGAAGGAGTTTGATATCACATCTCATGCCATGGGAAGGTCTCAGGTTTGCTAGAAGCATTACGATATCACATCTCATGCTATCGGAAGGGTCTCAGGATTGGATTGGGAAGGAGTTGGATATCGCATCTCATGCTATAGGAAGGGTCACAGGTTGGAATTGGAAGGAGTTGGATATCACAGCTCATGTTATAGGAAGGGTTTCAGGATTGGAATGGGAAGGACTTTGATATCACATCTCATGCTATCGGAAGGGTCTCAGGATTGGATTGGGAAGGAGTTGAATATAACATCTCATGTTATAGGAAGGGTCTCAGGATTGGATGGGAAGAGTTGGATATCACATCTCATGTTATAGGAAGGGTATCAGGATTGGAATGGGAAGGACTTTGATATCACATCTCACGCTATAGGGAGGGTCTCAGGTTTGGTATTAGAAGCATTGAGATATCACATCTCATGTTATAGAAAGGGTCTCAGGTTTGTTATTAGAAGCATTGAGATATCACATCTCATGTTATAGGACAGTCTCAGGTTTGGTATTAGAAGCATTGAGATATAACATCTCATGGTATAGGACAGGTCTCAGGATTGGATGGGAAGAGTTGGATATCACCTCTCATGCTATAGTAAGGGTCCCAGGTTTGGTAGAAGCATTGGGATATCACATCTCATGCTATAGGAAGGGTCTCAGGATTGGAATGGGAAGGAGTTGGATATCACATCTCATGCTAAAGGAAGGGTCTCAGGTTTGGAAGGGGAAGGATTTGGATATCACATCTCAAGTTATAGGACGGGTCTGTGGTTTGGTATTAGAAGCATTGAGATATCATATCTCATGCTATCGGAAGGGTCTCAGGATTGGATTGCGAAGGAGTTGGATATCACATCTCATGTTATAGGAAGGCTCTCAGGTTTGTTATTAGAAGCATTGAGATATCACATCTCATGTTATAGTACAGTCTCAGGTTTGGTATTAGAAGCATTGAGATATCATCTCATGGTATAGGACGGGCCTCAGGATTGGAATGGGAAGGAGTTGGATATCACATCTCATGCTAAAGGAAGGGTCTCAGGTTTGGAAGGGGAAGGATTTGGATATCACATCTCAATTTAAAGGACGGGTCTGTGGTTTGGTATTAGAAGCATTGAGATATCATATCTCATGCTATCGGAAGGGTCTCAGGATTGGATTGGGAAGGAGTTGGATATCACATCTCATGTTATAGGAAGGGTCTCAGGATTGGAATGGGAAGGATTTGGATATCACATCTCATGTTATAGGAAGGGTGTCAGGTTTGTTATTAGAAGTATTGAGATATCGCATCTCATGTTATAGGACAGCCTCAGGTTTGGTATTAGAAGCATTGAGATATCATATCTCATTGTATAAGACGGGTCTCAGGATTGGAATGGGAAGGAGTTGGATATCGCATCTCATGCTATAGGAAGGGTCACAGGTTGGAATTGGAAGGAGTTGGATATCACAGCTCATGTTATAGGAAGGGTTTCAGGATTGGAATGGGAAGGACTTTGATATCACATCTCATGCTATCGGAAGGGTCTCAGGATTGGATTGGGAAGGAGTTGGATATAACATCTCATGTTATAGGAAGGGTCTCAGGATTGGATGGGAAGAGTTGGATATCACATCTCATGTTATAGGAAGGGTCTCAGGTTTGTTATTAGAAGCATTGAGATATCACATCTCATGTTATAGGACAGTCTCAGGTTTGGTATTAGAAGCATTGAGATATAACATCTCATGGTATAGGACGGGTCTCAGGATTGGATGGGAAGAGTTGGATATCACCTCTCATGCTATAGTAAGGGTCTCAGGTTTGGTGGAAGCATTGGGATATCACATCTCATGCTATAGGAAGCTTCTCAGGATTGGAATGGGAAGGAGTTGGATATCACATGTCATGCTAAAGGAAGGGTCTCAGGTTTGGAAGGGGAAGGATTTGGATATCACATCTCAAGTTATAGGATGGGTCTGTGGTTTGGTATTAGAAGCATTGAGATATCATATCTCATGCTATCGGAAGGGTCTCAGGATTGGATTGCGAAGGAGTTGGATATCACATCTCATGTTATAGGAAGGCTCTCAGGTTTGTTATTAGAAGCATTGAGATATCACATCTCATGTTATAGGACAGTCTCAGGTTTGGTATTAGAAGCATTGAGATATCATCTCATGGTATAGGACGGGCCTCAGGATTGGAATGGGAAGGAGTTGGATATCACATCTCATGTTATAGGAAGGGTCTCAGGATTGGAATGGGAAGGATTTGGATATCACATCTCATGTTATAGGAAGGGTCTCAGGTTTGTTATTAGAAGTATTGAGATATCGCATCTCATGTTATAGGACAGTCTCAGATTTGGTATTAGAAGAATTGAGATATCATATCTCATTGTATAGGACGGGTCTCAGGATTGGAATGGGAGGGAGTTGGATATCGCATCTCATGCTATAGGAAGGGTCACAGGTTGGAATTGGAAGGAGTTGGATATCACAGCTCATGTTATAGGAAGGGTTTCAGGATTGGAATGGGAAAGACTTTGATATCACATCTCATGCTATCGGAAGGGTCTCAGGATTGGATTGGGAAGGAGTTGGATATAACATCTCATGTTATAGGAAGGGTCTCAGGATTGGATGGGAAGAGTTGGATATCACATCTCATGTTATAGGAAGGGTTTCAGGTTTGTTATTAGAAGCATTGAGATATCACATCTCATGTTATAGGACAGTCTCAGGTTTGGTATTAGAAGCATTGAGATATAACATCTCATGGTATAGGACGGGTCTCAGGATTGGATGGGAAGAGTTGGATATCACCTCTCATGCTATAGTAAGGGTCTCAGGTTTGGTAGAAGCATTGGGATAACACATCTCATGCTATAGGAAGGGTCTCAGGATTAGAATGGGAAGGAGTTGAATATCACATCTCATGCTAAAGGAAGGGTCTCAGGTTTGGAAGGGGAAGGATTTGGATATCACATCTCAAGTTATAGGACGGGTCTGTGGTTTGGTATTAGAAGCATTGAGATATCACATCTCAGGTTATAGGACAGTCTCAGGTTTGGTATTAGAAGCATTGAGATATCATCTCATGGTATAGGATGGGCCTCAGGATTGGAATGGGAAGGAGTTGGATATCACATCTCATGCTAAAGGAAGGGTCTCAGGTTTGGAAGGGGAAGGATTTGGATATCACATCTCAATTTATAGGACGGGTCTGTGGTTTGGTATTAGACGCATTGAGATATCATATCTCATGCTATTAGAAGGGTCTCAGGATTGGATTGGGAAGGAGTTGGATATCACATCTCATGTTATAGGAAGGGTCTCAGGATTGGAATGGGAAGGATTTGGATATCACATCTCATGTTGTAGGAAGGGTCTCAGGTTTGTTATTAGAAGTATTGAGATATCGCATCTCATGTTATAGGACAGTCTCAGGTTTGGTATTAGAAGCATTGAGATATCATATTTCATTGTATAGGACGGGTCTCAGGATTGGAATGGGAAGGAGTTGTATATCACATATCATGCTATAGGAAGGGTCTCGGGATTGGAATGGGAAGGAGTTGGATATCACATCTCATGATAAAGAAAGGGTCCCAGGTTTGGAAGGGGAAGGATTTGGATATCACATCTCAAGTTATAGGACGGATCTGTGGTTTGGTATTAAAAGCATTGAGATATCATATCTCATGCTATCGGAAGGGTCTCAGGATTGGATTGGGAAGGAGTTGGATATCACATCGCATGTTATAGGAAGGGTCTCAAGATTGGAATGGGAAGGACTTGGATATCACATCTCATGTTATAGGAAGGGTCTCAGGTTTGTTATTAGAAGCTATTGAGATATCGCATCTCATGTTATAGGAAGGGTCTCAGGATTGGATTGGGAAGGAGTTGGATATAACATCTCATGTTATAGGAAGGGTCTCAGGATTGGATGGGAAGAGTTGGATATCACAACTCATGTTATAGGAAGGGTATCAGGATTGGAATGGGAAGGACTTTGATATCACATCTCACGCTATAGGGAGGGTCTCAGGTTTGGTATTAGAAGCATTGAGATATCACATCTCATGTTAAAGGAAGGGTCTCAGGTTTGTTATTAGAAGCATTGAGATATCACATCTCATGTTATAGGACAGTCTCAGGTTTGTTATTAGAAGCATTGAGATATAACATCTCATGGTATAGGACGGGTCTCAGGATTGGATGGGAAGAGTTGGATATCACCTCTCATGCTATAGTAAGGGTCTCAGGTTTGGTAGAAGCATTGGGATATCACATCTCATGCTATAGGAAGGGTCTCAGGATTGGAATGGGAAGGAGTTGGATATCACATCTCATGCTAAAGGAAGGGTCTCAGGTTTGGAAGGGGAAGGATTTGGATATCACATCTCAAGTTATAGGACGGGTCTGTGGTTTGGTATTAGAAGCATTGAGATATCATATCTCATGCTATCGGAAGGGTCTCAGGATTGGATTGCGAAGGAGTTGGATATCACATCTCATGTTATAGGAAGGCTCTCAGGTTTGTTATTAGAAGCATTGAGATATCACATCTCAGGTTATAGGACAGTCTCAGGTTTGGTATTAGAAGCATTGAGATATCATCTCATGGTATAGGATGGGCCTCAGGATTGGAATGGGAAGGAGTTGGATATCACATCTCATGCTAAAGGAAGGGTCTCAGGTTTGGAAGGGGAAGGATTTGGATATCACATCTCAATTTATAGGACGGGTCTGTGGTTTGGTATTAGACGCATTGAGATATCATATCTCATGCTATTAGAAGGGTCTCAGGATTGGATTGGGAAGGAGTTGGATATCACATCTCATGTTATAGGAAGGGTCTCAGGATTGGAATGGGAAGGATTTGGATATCACATCTCATGTTATAGGAAGGGTCTCAGGTTTGTTATTAGAAGTATTGAGATATCGCATCTCATGTTATAGGACAGTCTCAGGTTTGGTATTAGAAGCATTGAGATATCATATTTCATTGTATAGGACGGGTCTCAGGATTGGAATGGGAAGGAGTTGTATATCACATATCATGCTATAGGAAGGGTCTCGGGATTGGAATGGGAAGGAGTTGGATATCACATCTCATGATAAAGAAAGGGTCCCAGGTTTGGAAGGGGAAGGATTTGGATATCACATCTCAAGTTATAGGACGGATCTGTGGTTTGGTATTAAAAGCATTGAGATATCATATCTCATGCTATCGGAAGGGTCTCAGGATTGGATTGGGAAGGAGTTGGATATCACATCGCATGTTATAGGAAGGGTCTCAAGATTGGAATGGGAAGGACTTGGATATCACATCTCATGTTATAGGAAGGGTCTCAGGTTTGTTATTAGAAGCATTGAGATATCGCATCTCATGTTATAGGAAGGGTCTCAGGATTGGATTGGGAAGGAGTTGGATATACATCTCATGTTATAGGAAGGGTCTCAGGATTGGATGGGAAGAGTTGGATATCACAACTCATGTTATAGGAAGGGTATCAGGATTGGAATGGGAAGGACTTTGATATCACATCTCACGCTATAGGGAGGGTCTCAGGTTTGGTATTAGAAGCATTGAGATATCACATCTCATGTTAAAGGAAGGGTCTCAGGTTTGTTATTAGAAGCATTGAGATATCACATCTCATGTTATAGGACAGTCTCAGGTTTGTTATTAGAAGCATTGAGATATAACATCTCATGGTATAGGACGGGTCTCAGGATTGGATGGGAAGAGTTGGATATCACCTCTCATGCTATAGTAAGGGTCTCAGGTTTGGTAGAAGCATTGGGATATCACATCTCATGCTATAGGAAGGGTCTCAGGATTGGAATGGGAAGGAGTTGGATATCACATCTCATGCTAAAGGAAGGGTCTCAGGTTTGGAAGGGGAAGGATTTGGATATCACATCTCAAGTTATAGGACGGGTCTGTGGTTTGGTATTAGAAGCATTGAGATATCATATCTCATGCTATCGGAAGGGTCTCAGGATTGGATTGCGAAGGAGTTGGATATCACATCTCATGTTATAGGAAGGCTCTCAGGTTTGTTATTAGAAGCATTGAGATATCACATCTCATGTTATAGGACAGTCTCAGGTTTGGTATTAGAAGCATTGAGATATCATCTCATGGTATAGGATGGGCCTCAGGATTGGAATGGGAAGGAGTTGGATATCACATCTCATGCTAAAGGAAGGGTCTCAGGTTTGGAAGGGGAAGGATTTGGATATCACATCTCAATTTATAGGACGGGTCTGTGGTTTGGTATTAGAAGCATTGAGATATCATATCTCATGCTATTAGAAGGGTCTCAGGATTGGATTGGGAAGGAGTTGGATATCACATCTCATGTTATAGGAAGGGTCTCAGGATTGGAATGGGAAGGATTTGGATATCACATCTCATGTTATAGGAAGGGTCTCAGGTTTGTTATTAGAAGTATTGAGATATCGCATCTCATGTTATAGGACAGTCTCAGGTTTGGTATTAGAAGCATTGAGATATCATATCTCATTGTATAGGACGGGTCTCAGGATTGGAATGGGAAGGAGTTGGATGTCACATATCATGCTATAGGAAGGGTCTCGGGATTGGAATGGGAAGGAGTTGGATATCACATCTCATGATAAAGAAAGGGTCCCAGGTTTGGAAGGGGAAGGATTTGGATATCACATCTCAAGTTATAGGACGGATCTGTGGTTTGGTATTAAAAGCATTGAGATATCATATCTCATGCTATCGGAAGGGTCTCAGGATTGGATTGGGAAGGAGTTGGATATCACATCGCATGTTATAGGAAGGGTCTCAAGATTGGAATGGGAAGGACTTGGATATCACATCTCATGTTATAGGAAGGGTCTCAGGTTTGTTATTAGAAGCATTGAGATATCGCATCTCATGTTATAGGAAGGGTCTCAGGATTGGATTGGGAAGGAGTTGGATATAACATCTCATGTTATAGGAAGGGTCTCAGGATTGGATGGGAAGAGTTGGATATCACAACTCATGTTATAGGAAGGGTATCAGGATTGGAATGGGAAGGACTTTGATATCACATCTCACGCTATAGGGAGGGTCTCAGGTTTGGTATTAGAAGCATTGAGATATCACATCTCATGTTAAAGGAAGGGTCTCAGGTTTGTTATTAGAAGCATTGAGATATCACATCTCATGTTATAGGACAGTCTCAGGTTTGTTATTAGAAGCATTGAGATATAACATCTCATGGTATAGGACGGGTCTCAGGATTGGAATGGGAAGGAGTTGGATATCACATCTCATGCTAAAGGAAGGGTCTCAGGTTTGGAAGGGGAAGGATTTGGATATCACATCTCAAGTTATAGGACGGGTCTGTGGTTTGGTATTAGAAGCATTGAGATATCATATCTCATGCTATCGGAAGGGTCTCAGGATTGGATTGCGAAGGAGTTGGATATCACATCTCATGTTATAGGAAGGCTCTCAGGTTTGTTATTAGAAGCATTGAGATATCACATCTCATGTTATAGGACAGTCTCAGGTTTGGTATTAGAAGCATTGAGATATCATCTCATGGTATAGGATGGGCCTCAGGATTGGAATGGGAAGGAGTTGGATATCACATCTCATGCTAAAGGAAGGGTCTCAGGTTTGGAAGGGGAAGGATTTGGATATCACATCTCAATTTATAGGACGGGTCTGTGGTTTGGTATTAGAAGCATTGAGATATCATATCTCATGCTATTAGAAGGGTCTCAGGATTGGATTGGGAAGGAGTTGGATATCACATCTCATGTTATAGGAAGGGTCTCAGGATTGGAATGGGAAGGATTTGGATATCACATCTCATGTTATAGGAAGGGTCTCAGGTTTGTTATTAGAAGTATTGAGATATCGCATCTCATGTTATAGGACAGTCTCAGGTTTGGTATTAGAAGCATTGAGATATCATATCTCATTGTATAGGACGGGTCTCAGGATTAGAATGGGAAGGAGTTGGATATCACATATCATGCTATAGGAAGGGTCTCGGGATTGGAATGGGAAGGAGTTGGATATCACATCTCATGATAAAGAAAGGGTCTCAGGTTTGGAAGGGGAAGGATTTGGATATCACATCTCAAGTTATATGACGGTTCTGTGGTTTGGTATTAAAAGCATTGAGATATCATATCTCATGCTATCGGAAGGGTCTCAGGATTGGATTGGGAAGGAGTTGGATATCACATCGCATGTTATAGGAAGGGTCTCAAGATTGGAATGGGAAGGACTTGGATATCACATCTCATGTTATAGGAAGGGTCTCAGGTTTGTTATTAGAAGCATTGAGATATCGCATCTCATGTTATAGGAAGGGTCTCAGGATTGGAATGGGAAGGAGTTGGATATCACATCGCATGTTATAGGAAGGGTCTCAAGATTGGAATGGGAAGGACTTGGATATCACATCTCATGTTATAGGAAGGGTCTCAGGTTTGTTATTAGAAGCATTGAGATATCGCATCTCATGTTATAGGAAGGGTCTCAGGATTGGAATGGGAAGGAGTTGTATATCACATCTCATGCTATCAGAAGGGTCTCAGGATTGGATTGGGAAGGAGTTGGATATCACATCTCATGTTATAGGAAGGGTCTCAGGATTGGAATGGGAAGTATTTGGATATCACATCTCATGTTATAGGAAGGGTCTCAGGTTTGTTATTAGAAGCATTGAGATATCGCATCTCATGTTATAGGACAGTCTCAGGTTTGGTATTAGAAGCATTGAGATATCATATCTCATGCTATCGGAAGGGTCTCAGGATTGGAATGGGAAGGATTTGGATATCACATCTCATGTTATAGGAAGGGTCTCAGGATTGGAATGGGAAGGATTTGGATATCACATCTCATGTTATAGCAAGGGTTTCAGGTTTGTTATTAGAAGCATTGAGATATCGCATCTCATGTTATAGGACAGTCTCAGGTTTGGTATTAGAAGAATCGAGATATCATATCTCATGGAAAAGGACGGGTCTCAGGATTGGAATGGGAAGGATTTGGATATCACATCTCATTTTATAGGAAGGGTCTCAGGTTTGTTATTAGAAGCATTGAGATATCACATCTCATGTTCTAGGAAGGGTCTCAGGATTGGAATGGGAAAGATTTGGATATCACATCTCATGTTATAGGAAGGGTCTCAGGTTTGTTATTAGAAGCATTGAGATATCGCATCTCATGTTATAGGACAGTCTCAGGTTTGGTATTAGAAGCATTGAGATATCATATCTCATGCTATCGGAAGGGTCTCAGCATTGGAATGGGAAGGATTTGGATATCACATCTCATGTTATATGAAGGGTCCCAGGTTTGTTATTAGAAGCATTGAGATATCACTTCTCATGTTATAGGACAGTCTCAGGTTTGGTATTAGAAGCATTGAGATATCATATCTCATGCTATCGGAAGGGTCTAAAGATTGGAATGGGAAGGAGTTGGATATCGCATCTCATGCTATAGGAAGGGTCACAGGTTGGAATTGGAAGGAGTTGGATATCACAGCTCATGTTATAGGAAGGGTTTCAGGATTGGAATGGGAAGGACTTTGATATCACATCTCATGCTATCGGAAGGGTCTCAGGATTGGATTGGGAAGGAGTTGGATATAACATCTCATGTTATAGGAAGGGTCTCAGGATTGGATGGGAAGAGTTGGATATCACATCTCATGTTATAGGAAGGGTATCAGGATTGGAATGGGAAGGACTTTGATATCACATCTCACGCTATAGGGAGGGTCTCAGGTTTGGTATTAGAAGCATTGAGATATCACATCTCATGTTATAGGAAGGGTCTCAGGTTTGTTATTAGAAGCATTGAGATATCACATCTCATGTTATAGGACAGTCTCAGGTTTGGTATTAGAAGCATTGAGATATAACATCTCATGGTATAGGACGGGTCTCAGGATTGGATGGGAAGAGTTGGATATCACCTCTCATGCTATAGTAAGGGTCTCAAGTTTGGTAGAAGCATTGGGATATCACATCTCATGCTATAGGAAGGGTCTCAGGATTGGAATGGGAAGGAGTTGGATATCACATCTCATGCTAAAGGAAGGGTCTCAGGTTTGGAAGGGGAAGGATTTGGATATCACATCTCAAGTTATAGGACGGGTCTGTGGTTTGGTATTAGAAGCATTGAGATATCATATCTCATGCTATCGGAAGGGTCTCAGGATTGGATTGCGAAGGAGTTGGATATCACATCTCATGTTATAGGAAGGCTCTCAGGTTTGTTATTAGAAGCATTGAGATATCACATCTCATGTTATAGGACAGTCTCAGGTTTGGTATTAGAAGCATTGAGATATCATCTCATGGTATAGGACGGGCCTCAGGATTGGAATGGGAAGGAGTTGGATATCACATCTCATGCTAAAGGAAGGGTCTCAGGTTTGGAAGGGGAAGGATTTGGATATCACATCTCAATTTATAGGACGGGTCTGTGGTTTGGTATTAGAAGCATTGAGATTTCATATCTCATGCTATCGGAAGGGTCTCATGATTGGATTGGGAAGGAGTTGGATATCACATCTCATGTTATAGGAAGGGTCTCAGGATTGGAATGGGAAGGATTTGGATATCACATCTCATGTTATAGGAAGGGTCACAGGTTTGTTATTAGAAGTATTGAGATATCGCATCTCATGTTATAGGACAGTCTCAGGTTTGGTATTAGAAGCATTGAGATATCATATCTCATTGTATAAGACGGGTCTCAGTATTGGAATGTCAAGGAGTTGGATATCACATATCATGCTATAGGAAGGGTCTCAGGATTGGAATGGGAAGGAGTTGGATATCACATCTCATGATAAAGAATGGGTCTCAGGTTTGGAAGGGGAAGGATTTGGATATCACATCTCAAGTTATATGACGGTTCTGTGGTTTGGTATTAAAAGCATTGAGATATCATATCTCATGCTATCGGAAGGGTCTCAGGATTGGATTGGGAAGGAGTTGGATATCACATCGCATGTTATAGGAAGGGTCTCAAGATTGGAATGGGAAGGACTTGGATATCACATCTCATGTTATAGGAAGGGTCTCAGGTTTGTTATTAGAAGCATTGAGATATCGCATCTCATGTTATAGGAAGGGTCTCAGGATTGGAATGGGAAGGAGTTGGATATCACATCGCATGTTATAGGAAGGGTCTCAAGATTGGAATGGGAAGGACTTGGATATCACATCTCATGTTATAGGAAGGGTCTCAGGTTTGTTATTAGAAGCATTGAGATATCGCATCTCATGTTATAGGAAGGGTCTCAGGATTGGAATGGGAAGGAGTTGTATATCACATCTCATGCTATCAGAAGGGTCTCAGGATTGGATTGGGAAGGAGTTGGATATCACATCTCATGTTATAGGAAGGGTCTCAGGATTGGAATGGGAAGTATTTGGATATCACATCTCATGTTATAGGAAGGGTCTCAGGTTTGTTATTAGAAGCATTGAGATATCGCATCTCATGTTATAGGACAGTCTCAGGTTTGGTATTAGAAGCATTGAGATATCATATCTCATGCTATCGGAAGGGTCTCAGGATTGGAATGGGAAGGATTTGGATATCACATCTCATGTTATAGGAAGGGTCTCAGGATTGGAATGGGAAGGATTTGGATATCACATCTCATGTTATAGCAAGGGTTTCAGGTTTGTTATTAGAAGCATTGAGATATCGCATCTCATGTTATAGGACAGTCTCAGGTTTGGTATTAGAAGAATCAAGATATCATATCTCATGGAAAAGGACGGGTCTCAGGATTGGAATGGGAAGGATTTGGATATCACATCTCATTTTATAGGAAGGGTCTCAGGTTTGTTATTAGAAGCATTGAGATATCACATCTCATGTTCTAGGAAGGGTCTCAGGATTGGAATGGGAAGGATTTGGATATCACATCTCATGTTATAGGAAGGGTCTCAGGTTTGTTATTAGAAGCATTGAGATATCGCATCTCATGTTATAGGACAGTCTCAGGTTTGGTATTAGAAGCATTGAGATATCATATCTCATGCTATCGGAAGGGTCTCAGCATTGGAATGGGAAGGATTTGGATATCACATCTCATGTTATATGAAGGGTCCCAGGTTTGTTATTAGAAGCATTGAGATATCACTTCTCATGTTATAGGACAGTCTCAGGTTTGGTATTAGAAGCATTGAGATATCATATCTCATGCTATCGGAAGGGTCTAAAGATTGGAATGGGAAGGAGTTGGATATCGCATCACATGCTATAGGAAGGGTCACAGGTTGGAATTGGAAGGAGTTGGATATCACAGCTCATGTTATAGGAAGGGTTTCAGGATTGGAATGGGAAGGACTTTGATATCACATCTCATGCTATCGGAAGGGTCTCAGGATCGGATTGGGAAGGAGTTGGATATAACATCTCATGTTATAGGAAGGGTCTCAGGATTGGATGGGAAGAGTTGGATATCACATCTCATGTTATAGGAAGGGTATCAGGATTGGAATGGGAAGGACTTTGATATCACATCTCACGCTATAGGGAGGGTCTCAGGTTTGGTATTAGAAGCATTGAGATATCACATCTCATGTTATAGGAAGGGTCTCAGGTTTGTTATTAGAAGCATTGAGATATCACATCTGATGTTATAGGACAGTCTCAGGTTTGGTATTAGAAGCATTGAGATATAACATCTCATGGTAAAGGACGGGTCTCAGGATTGGATGGGAAGAGTTGGATATCACCTCTCATGCTATAGTAAGGGTCTCAGGTTTGGTAGAAGCATTGGGATATCACATCTCATGCTATAGGAAGGGTCTCAGGATTGGAATGGGAAGGAGTTGGATATCACATCTCATGCTAAAGGAAGGGTCTCAGGTTTGGAAGGGGAAGGATTTGGATATCACATCTCAAGTTATAGGACGGGTCTGTGGTTTGGTATTAGAAGCATTGAGATATCATATCTCATGCTATCGGAAGGGTCTCAGGATTGGATTGCGAAGGAGTTGGATATCACATCTCATGTTATAGGAAGGCTCTCAGGTTTGTTATTAGAAGCATTGAGATATCACATCTCATGTTATAGGACAGTCTCAGGTTTGGTATTAGAAGCATTGAGATATCATCTCATGGTATAGGACGGGCCTCAGGATTGGAATGGGAAGGAGTTGGATATCACATCTCATGCTAAAGGAAGGGTCTCAGGTTTGGAAGGGGAAGGATTTGGATATCACATCTCAATTTATAGGACGGGTCTGTGGTTTGGTATTAGAAGCATTGAGATTTCATATCTCATGCTATCGGAAGGGTCTCAGGATTGGATTGGGAAGGAGTTGGATATCACATCTCATGTTATAGGAAGGGTCTCAGGATTGGAATGGGAAGGATTTGGATATCACATCTCATGTTATAGGAAGGGTCACAGGTTTGTTATTAGAAGTATTGAGATATCGCATCTCATGTTATAGGACAGTCTCAGGTTTGGTATTAGAAGCATTGAGATATCATATCTCATTGTATAAGACGGGTCTCAGTATTGGAATGTCAAGGAGTTGGATATCACATATCATGCTATAGGAAGGGTCTCAGGATTGGAATGGGAAGGAGTTGGATATCACATCTCATGATAAAGAAAGGGTCTCAGGTTTGGAAGGGGAAGGATTTGGATATCACATCTCAAGTTATAGGACGGTTCTGTGGTTTGGTATTAGAAGCATTGAGATATCATATCTCATGCTATCGGAAGGATCTCAGAATTGGATTGGGAAGGAGTTGGATATCACATCGCATGTTATAGGAAGGGTCTCAAGATTGGAATGGGAAGGACTTGGATATCACATCTCATGTTATAGGAAGGGTCTCAGGTTTGTTATTAGAAGCATTGAGATATCGCATCTCATGTTATAGGAAGGGTCTCAGGATTGGAATGGGAAGGAGTTGTATATCACATCTCATGCTATAGGGAGGGTCTCAGGTTTGATATTAGAAGCATTGAGATATCATATCTCATGCTATCAGAAGGGTCTCAGGATTGGATTGGGAAGGAGTTGGATATCACATCTCATGTTCTAGGAAGAGTCTCAGGATTGGAATGGGAAGGATTTGGATATCACATCTCATGTTATAGGAAGGGTCTCAGGTTTGTTATTAGAAGAATTGAGATATCGCATCTCATGTTATAGGACAGTCTCAGGTTTGGTATTAGAAGCATTGAGATATCATATCTCATGCTATCGGAAGGGTCTCAGGATTGGAATGGGAAGGATTTGGATATCACATCTCATGTTATAGGAAGGGTCTCAGGATTGGAATGGGAAGGATTTGGATATCACATCTCATGTTATAGGAAGGGTCTCAGGTTTGTATTAGAAGCATTGAGATATCGCATCTCATGTTATAGGACAGTCTCAGGTTTGGTATTAGAAGCATTGAGATATCATATCTCATGGTATAGGACGGGTCTCAGGATTGGAATGTTAAGGAGTTGGATATCACATCTCATGCTATAGGAAGGGTCTCGGGATTGGAATGGGAAGGATTTGGATATCACATCTCATGTTATAGGAAGGGTCTCAGGTTTGTTATTAGAAGCATTGAGATATCACATCTCATGTTCTAGGAAGGGTCTCAGGATTGGAATGGGAAGGATTTGGATATCACATCTCATGTTATAGGAAGGGTCTCAGGTTTGTTATTAGAAGCATTGAGATATCGCATCTCATGTTATAGGACAGTCTCAGGTTTGGTATTAGAAGCATTGAGATATCATATCTCATGCTATCGGAAGGGTCTCAGGATTGGAATGGGAAGGATTTGGACATCACATCTCATGTTATAGGAAGGGTCTCAGGTTTGTTATTAGAAGCATTGAGATATCCCATCGCATGTTATAGGACAGTCTCAGGTTTGGTATTAGAAGCATTGAGATATCATATCTCATGCTATCGGAAGGGTCTCAGGATTGGATTGGGAAGGAGTTGGATATCACATCTCATGTTATAGGAAGGCTCTCAGGTTTGTTATTAGAAGCATTGAGATATCACATCTCATGTTATAGGACAGTCTCAGGTTTGGTATTAGAAGCATTGAGATATCATATCTCATGGTATAGGACGGGTCTCAGGATTGCAATGGGAAGGAGTTGGATATCACATCTCATGCTAAAGGAAGGGTCTCAGGTATGGAAGGGGAAGGATTTGGATATTGCATCTCAATTTATAGGACGGGTCTGTGGTTTGGTATTAGAAACATTGAGATATCATATCTCATGCTATCAGAGGGGTATCAGGATTGGATTGGGAAGGAGTTGGATATCACATATCATGTTATAGGAAGGGTCTCAGGATTGGAATGGGAAGGATTTGGATATCACATCTCATGTTATAGGAAGGGTCTCAGGTTTTTTATTAGAAGCATTGAGATATCGCATCTCATGTTATAGGACAGTCTCAGGTTTGGTATTAGAAGCATTGAGATATCACATCTCATTGTATAGGACGGGTCTCAGGATTGGAATGGGAAGGAGTTGGATATCACATATCATGCTATAGGAAGGGTCTCAGGATTGGAATGGGAAGGAGTTGGATATCACATCTCATGATAAAGAAAGGGTCTCAGGTTTGGAAGGGGAAGGATTTGGATATCACATCTCAAGTTATAGGACGGTTCTGTGGTTTGGTATTAGAAGCAGTGAGATATCATATCTCATGCTATCGGAAGGGTCTCAGGATTCGATTGGGAAGGAGTTGGATATCACATTGCATGTTATAGGAAGGGTCTCAGGATTGGAATGGGAAGGAGTTGGATATCACATCTCATGATAAAGAAAGGGTCTCAGGTTTGGAAGGGGAAGGATTTGGATATCACATCTCAAGTTATAGGACGGTTCTGTGGTTTGGTATTAGAAGCATTGAGATATCATATCCCATGCTATCGGAAGGGTCTCAGGATTGGATTGGGAAGGAGTTGGATATCACATTGCATGTTATAGGAAGGGTCTCAAGATTGGAATGGGAAGGACTTGGATATCACATCTCATGTTATAGGAAGGGCCTCAGGTTTGTTATTAGAAGCATTGAGATATCACATCTCATGTTATAGGACAGTCTCAGGTTTGGTATTAGAAGCATTGAGATATAACATCTCATGCTATCGGAAGGGTCTCAGGATTGGATTGGGAAGGAGTTGGATATCGCATCTCATGCTATAGGAAGGGTCACAGGTTGGAATTGGAAGGAGTTGGATATCACAGCTCATGTTATAGGAAGGGTTTCAGGATTGGAATGGGAAGGACTTTGATATCACATCTCATGCTATCGGAAGGGTATCAGGATTGGATTGGGAAGGAGTTGGATATCACATCTCATGTTATAGGAAGGGTCTCAGGATTGGAATGGGAAGGATTTGGATATCACATCTCATGTTATAGGAAGGGTCTCAGGTTTGTTATTAGAAGCATTGAGATATCGCATCTCATGTCATAGGACAGTCTCAGGTTTGGTCATAGAAGCATTGAGATATCATATCTCATTGTATAGGACGGGTCTCAGGATTGGAATGGGAAGGAGTTGGATATCATATATCATGCTAAAGGACGGGTCTCAGGATTGGAATGGGAAGGAGGTGGATATCACATCTCATGATAAAGGAAGGGTCTCAGGTTTGGAAGGGGAAGGATTTGGATATCACATCTCAAGTTATAGGACTGGTCTGTGGTTTGGTATTAGAAGCATTGAGATATCATATCTCATGCTATCGGAAGGGTCTCAGGATTGGAATGGGAAGGAGTTGGATATCACATCTCATGCTATCGGAAAGGTCTCAGGTTTGGTAGAAGCATTGGGATATCACATCTCATGCTATAGGAAGGGCCTCATGATTGGAATGGGAAGGAGTTGGATATCACATCTCATGCGATCGGAAAGGTCTCAGGTTTGGTAGAAGCATTGGGATATCACATCTCATGCTCTCGGAAGGGTCTCAGGATTGGATTGGGAAGGAGTTGGATATCACATCTCATGTTATAGGAAGGGGCTCAGGATTGGAATGGGAAGTACTTGGACATCACATCTTACGTTATAGGAAGGGTCTCAGGTTTGTTATTAGAAGCATTGAGATATCACATCTCATGTTATAACCTGAGACTGTCATGGACAGTCTCAGGTTTGGTATTAGAAGCATTGAGATATAACATCTCATGGTATAGGACGGGTCTCAGGATTGGAATGGGAAGGAGTTTGATATCACATCTCATGCCTTAGGAAGGTCTCAGGTTTTGTGGAAGCATTAGGATATCACATCTCATGCTATCGGAAGGGTCTCAGGATTGGATTGGGAAGAAGTTGGATATCCCATCTCATGCTATAGGAAGGGTCACAGGTTGAATTGGAAGGAGTTGGATATCACATCTCATGTTATAGGAAGGGTATCGGGATTGGAATGGGAAGGACTTTTATATTACATCTCGCTATAGGGAGGGTCTCAGGTTTGGTATTAGAAGCATTGAGATATCACATCTCATGCTATCAGAAGGGTCTCAGGATTGGATTGGGAAGGAGTTGGATATCACATCTCATGTTATAGGAAGGGTCTCAGGTTTGGTATTAGAAGCATTGAGATATCACATCTCATGCTATCGGAAGAGTCACAGGTTGGAATTGGAAGAAGTTGGATATCACATCTCATGCTATCGGAAGGGTCTCAGGATTGGAATGGGAAGGAATTGGATATCTCATCTCATGCTATAGGGAGGGTCTCAGGTTTGATATTAGAAGCATTGAGATATCATATCTCATGCTATCGGAAGGGTCTCAGGATTGGATTGGGAAGGAGTTGGATATCACATCTCATGTTATAGGACGGGTCTCAGGATTGGATGGGAAGAGTTGGATATCACATCTCATGCCATAGGAAGGGTCTCAGGATTGGAATGGGAAGGAGTTGGATATCACATCTCATGCTTAAGGAAGGGTCTCAGGTTTGGGAGGGGAAGGATTTGGAAATCACATCTCAAGTTATAGGACGGGTCTGTGGTTTGGTATTAGAAGCATTGAGATATCATATCTCATGCTATCGGAAGGGTCTCAGGATTGGAATGGGAAGGACTTGGATATCTCATCTCATGTTATAGGAAGAGTCTCAGGTTTGTTATTAGAAGCATTGAGATATCACATCTCATGTTATGGGACAGTCTCAGGTTTGATATTAGAAGCATTGAGATATCACATCTCATGCTATCGGAAGGGTCTCAGGATTGGATTGGAAAGGAGTTGGATATCACATCTCAAGTTATAGGACGGGTCTGTGGTTTGGTATTAGAAGCATTGAGATATCATATCTCATGATATCGGAAGGGTCTCAGGATTGTATTGGGAAGGAGTTGGATATCACATATGTTATAGGAAGGCTCTCAGGTTTGTTATTAGAAGCATTGAGATATCACATATCATGCTATCGGAAGGGTATCAGGATTGGATTGGGAAGGAGTTGGATATCACATCTCATGTTATAGGAAGGGTCTCAGGATTGGAATGGGAAGGATTTGGATATCCCATCTCATGTTATAGGAAGGGTCTCAGGTTTGTTATTAGAAGCATTGAGATATCGCATCTCATGTCATAGGACAGTCTCAGGTTTGGTCATAGAAGCATTGAGATATCATATCTCATTGTATAGGACGGGTCTCAGGATTGGAATGGGAAGGAGTTGGATATCATATATCATGCTATAGGACGGGTCTCAGGATTGGAATGGGAAGGAGTTGGATATCACATCTCATGATAAAGGAAGGGTCTCAGGTTTGGAAGGGGAAGGATTTGGATATCACATCTCAAGTTATAGGACTGGTCTGTGGTTTGGTATTAGAAGCATTGAGATATCATATCTCATGCTATCGGAAGGGTCTCAGGATTGGATTGGGAAGGAGTTGGATATCACATCTCATGTTATAGGAAGGCTCTCAGGTTTGTTATTAGAAGCATTGAGATATCACATCTCATGTTATAGGACAGTCTCAGGTTTGGTATTAGAAGCATTGAGATATCATCTCATGGTATAGGACGGGCCTCAGGATTGGAATGGGAAGGAGTTGGATATCACATCTCATGCTAAAGGAAGGGTCTCAGGTTTGGAAGGGGAAGGATTTGGATATCACATCTCAATTTATAGGACGGGTCTGTGGTTTGGTATTAGAAGCATTGAGATTTCATATCTCATGCTATCGGAAGGGTCTCAGGATTGGATTGGGAAGGAGTTGGATATCACATCTCATGTTATAGGAAGGGTCTCAGGATTGGAATGGGAAGGATTTGGATATCACATCTCATGTTATAGGAAGGGTCACAGGTTTGTTATTAGAAGTATTGAGATATCGCATCTCATGTTATAGGACAGTCTCAGGTTTGGTATTAGAAGCATTGAGATATCATATCTCATTGTATAGGACGGGTCTCAGGATTGGAATGGGAAGGAGTTGGATATCACATATCATGCTATAGGAAGGGTCTCAGGATTGGAATGGGAAGGAGTTGGATATCACATCTCATGATAAAGAAAGGGTCTCAGGTTTGGAAGGGGAAGGATTTGGATATCACATCTCAAGTTATAGGACGGTTCTGTGGTTTGGTATTAGAAGCATTGAGATATCATATCTCATGCTATCGGAAGGGTCTCAGGATTGGATTGGGAAGGAGTTGGATATCACATCGCATGTTATTGGAAGGGTCTCAAGATTGGAATGGGAAGGACTTGGATATCACATCTCATGTTATAGGAAGGGTCTCAGGTTTGTTATTAGAAGCATTGAGATATCGCATCTCATGTTATAGGAAGGGTCTCAGGATTAGAATGGGAAGGAGTTGTATATCACATCTCATGCTATAGGGAGGGTCTCAGGTTTGATATTAGAAGCATTGAGATATCATATCTCATGCTATCAGAAGGGTCTCAGGATTGGATTGGGAAGGAGTTGGATATCACATCTCATGTTATAGGAAGGGTCTCAGGATTGGAATGGGAAGGATTTGGATATCACATCTCATGTTATAGGAAGGGTCTCAGGTTTGTTATTAGAAGCATTGAGATATCGCATCTCATGTTAGAGGACCGTCTCAGGTTTGTTATTAGAAGCATTGAGATATCATATCTCATGCTATCGGACGGGTCTCAGGATTGGAATGGGAAGGATTTGGATATCACATCTCATGTTATAGGAAGGGTCTCAGGATTGGAATGGGAAGGATTTGGATATCACATCTCATGTTATAGGAAGGGTCTCAGGTTTGGTATTAGAAGCATTGAGATATCACATCTCATGCTATCGGAAGAGTCACAGGTTGGAATTGGAAGAAGTTGGATATCACATCTCATGCTATCGGAAGGGTCTCAGGATTGGAATGGGAAGGAATTGGATATCTCATCTCATGCTATAGGGAGGGTCTCAGGTTTGATATTAGAAGCATTGAGATATCATATCTCATGCTATCGGAAGGGTCTCAGGATTGGATTGGGAAGGAGTTGGATATCACATCTCATGTTATAGGACGGGTCTCAGGATTGGATGGGAAGAGTTGGATATCACATCTCATGCCATAGGAAGGGTCTCAGGATTGGAATGGGAAGGAGTTGGATATCACATCTCATGCTTAAGGAAGGGTCTCAGGTTTGGGAGGGGAAGGATTTGGAAATCACATCTCAAGTTATAGGACGGGTCTGTGGTTTGGTATTAGAAGCATTGAGATATCATATCTCATGCTATCGGAAGGGTCTCAGGATTGGAATGGGAAGGACTTGGATATCTCATCTCATGTTATAGGAAGAGTCTCAGGTTTGTTATTAGAAGCATTGAGATATCACATCTCATGTTATGGGACAGTCTCAGGTTTGATATTAGAAGCATTGAGATATCACATCTCATGCTATCGGAAGGGTCTCAGGATTGGATTGGAAAGGAGTTGGATATCACATCTCAAGTTATAGGACGGGTCTGTGGTTTGGTATTAGAAGCATTGAGATATCATATCTCATGATATCGGAAGGGTCTCAGGATTGTATTGGGAAGGAGTTGGATATCACATATGTTATAGGAAGGCTCTCAGGTTTGTTATTAGAAGCATTGAGATATCACATATCATGCTATCGGAAGGGTATCAGGATTGGATTGGGAAGGAGTTGGATATCACATCTCATGTTATAGGAAGGGTCTCAGGATTGGAATGGGAAGGATTTGGATATCCCATCTCATGTTATAGGAAGGGTCTCAGGTTTGTTATTAGAAGCATTGAGATATCGCATCTCATGTCATAGGACAGTCTCAGGTTTGGTCATAGAAGCATTGAGATATCATATCTCATTGTATAGGACGGGTCTCAGGATTGGAATGGGAAGGAGTTGGATATCATATATCATGCTATAGGACGGGTCTCAGGATTGGAATGGGAAGGAGTTGGATATCACATCTCATGATAAAGGAAGGGTCTCAGGTTTGGAAGGGGAAGGATTTGGATATCACATCTCAAGTTATAGGACTGGTCTGTGGTTTGGTATTAGAAGCATTGAGATATCATATCTCATGCTATCGGAAGGGTCTCAGGATTGGATTGGGAAGGAGTTGGATATCACATCTCATGTTATAGGAAGGCTCTCAGGTTTGTTATTAGAAGCATTGAGATATCACATCTCATGTTATAGGACAGTCTCAGGTTTGGTATTAGAAGCATTGAGATATCATCTCATGGTATAGGACGGGCCTCAGGATTGGAATGGGAAGGAGTTGGATATCACATCTCATGCTAAAGGAAGGGTCTCAGGTTTGGAAGGGGAAGGATTTGGATATCACATCTCAATTTATAGGACGGGTCTGTGGTTTGGTATTAGAAGCATTGAGATTTCATATCTCATGCTATCGGAAGGGTCTCAGGATTGGATTGGGAAGGAGTTGGATATCACATCTCATGTTATAGGAAGGGTCTCAGGATTGGAATGGGAAGGATTTGGATATCACATCTCATGTTATAGGAAGGGTCACAGGTTTGTTATTAGAAGTATTGAGATATCGCATCTCATGTTATAGGACAGTCTCAGGTTTGGTATTAGAAG
This sequence comes from Ambystoma mexicanum, assembly GCF_040938575.1. Classification (NCBI taxonomy): domain Eukaryota; kingdom Metazoa; phylum Chordata; class Amphibia; order Caudata; family Ambystomatidae; genus Ambystoma; species Ambystoma mexicanum. The sequence continues at coordinate 350,109,122 of NC_090936.1, forward strand.
CATTGAGATATCATATCTCATTGTATAGGACGGGTCTCAGGATTGGAATGGGAAGGAGTTGGATATCACATATCATGCTATAGGAAGGGTCTCAGGATTGGAATGGGAAGGAGTTGGATATCACATCTCATGATAAAGAAAGGGTCTCAGGTTTGGAAGGGGAAGGATTTGGATATCACATCTCAAGTTATAGGACGGTTCTGTGGTTTGGTATTAGAAGCATTGAGATATCATATCTCATGCTATCGGAAGGGTCTCAGGATTGGATTGGGAAGGAGTTGGATATCACATCGCATGTTATTGGAAGGGTCTCAAGATTGGAATGGGAAGGACTTGGATATCACATCTCATGTTATAGGAAGGGTCTCAGGTTTGTTATTAGAAGCATTGAGATATCGCATCTCATGTTATAGGAAGGGTCTCAGGATTAGAATGGGAAGGAGTTGTATATCACATCTCATGCTATAGGGAGGGTCTCAGGTTTGATATTAGAAGCATTGAGATATCATATCTCATGCTATCAGAAGGGTCTCAGGATTGGATTGGGAAGGAGTTGGATATCACATCTCATGTTATAGGAAGGGTCTCAGGATTGGAATGGGAAGGATTTGGATATCACATCTCATGTTATAGGAAGGGTCTCAGGTTTGTTATTAGAAGCATTGAGATATCGCATCTCATGTTAGAGGACCGTCTCAGGTTTGGTATTAGAAGCATTGAGATATCATATCTCATGCTATCGGACGGGTCTCAGGATTGGAATGGGAAGGATTTGGATATCACATCTCATGTTATAGGAAGGGTCTCAGGATTGGAATGGGAAGGAGTTGGATATCACATCTCATGTTATAGGAAGGGTCTCAGGTTTGGTATTAGAAGCATTGAGATATCACATCTCATGCTATCGGAAGAGTCACAGGTTGGAATTGGAAGAAGTTGGATATCACATCTCATGCTATCGGAAGGGTCTCAGGATTGGAATGGGAAGGAATTGGATATCACATCTCATGTTATAGGAAGGGTCTCAGGTTTGGTATTAGAAGCATTGAGATATCGCATCTCATGTTATAGGACAGTCTCAGGTTTGGTAATAGAAGAATCGAGATATCATATCTCATGGTATAGGACGGGTCTCAGGATTGGAATGGGAAGGAGTTGGATATCACATCTCATGCTATAGGAAGGGTCTCAGGATTGGAATGGGAAGGATTTGGATATCACATCTCATGTTATAGGAAGGGTCTCAGGTTTGTTATTAGAAGCCTTGAGATATCACATCTCATGTTCTAGGAAGGGTCTCAGGATTGGAATGGGAAGGATTTGGATATCACATCTCATGTTATAGGAAGGGTCTCAGGTTTGTTATTAGAAGCATTGAGATATCGCTTCTCATGTTATAGGACAGTCTCAGGTTTGGTATTAGAAGCATTGAGATATCATATCTCATGCTATCGGAAGGGTCTAAGGATTGGAATGGGAAGGAGTTGGATATCGCATCTCATGCTATCGGAAGGGTCTCAGGATTGGATTGGGAAGGAGTTGGATATCACATCTCATGTTATAGGAAGGGTCTCAGGATTGGAATGGGAAGGATTTGGATATCACATCTCATGTTATAGGAAGGGTCACAGGTTTGTTATTAGAAGTATTGAGATATCGCATCTCATGTTATAGGACAGTCTCCGGTTTGGTATTAGAAGCATTGAGATATCATATCTCATTGTATAGTACGGGTCTCAGGATTGGAATGGGAAGGAGTTGGATATCACATATCATGCTATAGGAAGGGTCTCAGGATTGGAATGGGAAGGAGTTGGATATCACATCTCATGATAAAGAAAGGGTCTCAGGTTTGGAAGGGGAAGGATTTGGATATCACATCTCAAGTTATAGGACGGTTCTGTGGTTTGGTATTAGAAGCATTGAGATATCATATCTCATGCTATCGGAAGGGTCTCAGGATTGGATTGGTAAGGAGTTGGATATCACATCGCATGTTATAGGAAGGGTCTCAAGATTGGAATGGGAAGGACTTGGATATCACATCTCATGTTATAGGAAGGGTCTCAGGTTTGTTATTAGAAGCATTGAGATATCGCATCTCATGTTATAGGAAGGGTCTCAGGATTAGAATGGGAAGGAGTTGTATATCACATCTCATGCTATAGGGAGGGTCTCAGGTTTGATATTAGAAGCATTGAGATATCATATCTCATGCTATCAGAAGGGTCTCAGGATTGGATTGGGAAGGAGTTGGATATCACATCTCATGTTATAGGAAGGGTCTCAGGATTGGAATGGGAAGGATTTGGATATCACATCTCATGTTATAGGAAGGGTCTCAGGTTTGTTATTAGAAGCATTGAGATATCGCATCTCATGTTAGAGGACCGTCTCAGGTTTGGCATTAGAAGCATTGAGATATCATATCTCATGCTATCGGACGGGTCTCAGGATTGGAATGGGAAGGATTTGGATATCACATCTCATGTTATAGGAAGGGTCTCAGGATTGGAATGGGAAGGATTTGGATATCACATCTCATGTTATAGGAAGGGTCTCAGGTTTGTTATTAGAAGTATTGAGATATCGCATCTCATGTTATAGGACAGTCTCAGGTTTGGTATTAGAAGAATCGAGATATCATATCTCATGGTATAGGACGGGTCTCAGGATTGGAATGGGAAGGAGTTGGATATCACATCTCATGCTATAGGAAGGGTCTCAAGATTGGAATGGGAAGGATTTGGATATCACATCTCATGTTATAGGAAGGGTCTCAGGTTTGTTAATAGAAGCCTTGAGATATCACATCTCATGTTCTAGGAAGGGTCTCAGGATTGGAATGGTAAGGATTTGGATATCACATCTCATGTTATAGGAAGGGTCTCAGGTTTGTTATTAGAAGCATTGAGATATCGCTTCTCATGTTATAGGACAGTCTCAGGTTTGGTATTAGAAGCATTGAGATATCATATCTCATGCTATCGGAAGGGTCTAAGGATTGGAATGGGAAGGAGTTGGATATCGCATCTCATGCTATAGGAAGGGTCACAGGTTGGAATTGGAAGGAGTTGGATATCACAGCTCATTTTATAGGAAGGGTTTCAGGATTGGAATGGGAAGGACTTTGATATCACATCTCATGCTATCGGAAGGGTCTCAGGATTGGATTGGGAAGGAATTGGATATAACATCTCATGTTATAGGAAGGGTCTCAGGATTGGATGGGAAGAGTTGGATATCACATCTTATGTTATAGGAAGGGTATCAGGATTGGAATGGGAAGGACTTTGATATCACATCTCACGTTATAGGGAGGGTCTCAGGTTTGGTATTAGAAGCATTGAGATATCACATCTCATGTTATAGGAAGGGTCTCAGGTTTGTTATTAGAAGCATTGAGATATCACATCTCATGTTAAAGGACAGTCTCAGGTTTGGTATTAGAAGCATTGAGATATAACATCTCATGGTATAGGACGGGTCTCAGGATTGGATGGGAAGAGTTGGATATCACCTCTCATGCTATAGTAAGGGTCTCAGGTTTGGTAGAAGCATTGGGATATCACATCTCATGCTAAAGGAAGGGTCTCAGGTTTGGAAGGGGAAGGATTTGGATATCACGTCTCAAGTTATAGGACGGGTCTGTGGTTTGGTATTAGAAGCATTGAGATATCATATCTCATGCTATCGGAAGGGTCTCAGGATTGGATTGCGAAGGAGTTGGATATCACATCTCATGTTATAGGAAGGCTCTCAGGTTTGTTATTAGAAGCATTGAGATATCACATCTCATGTTATAGGACAGTCTCAGGTTTGGTATTAGAAGCATTGAGATATCATCTCATGGTATAGGACGGGCCTCAGGATTGGAATGGGAAGGATTTGGATATCACATCTCATGCTAAAGGAAGGGTCTCAGGTTTGGAAGGGGAAGGATTTGGATATCACATCTCAATTTATAGGACGGGTCTGTGGTTTGGTATTAGAAGCATTGAGATATCATATCTCATGCTATCAGAAGGGTCTCAGGATTGGATTGGGAAGGAGTTGGATATCACATCTCATGTTATAGGAAGGGTCTCAGGATTGGAATGGGAAGGATTTGGATATCACATCTCATGTTATAGGAAGGGTCTCAGTTTTGTTATTAGAAGTATTGAGATATCGCATCTCATGTTATAGGACAGTCTCAGGTTTGGTATTAGAAGCATTGAGATATCATATCTCATTTTATAGGACGGGTCTCAGGATTGGAATGGGAAGGAGTTGGATATCACATATCATGCTATAGGAAGGGTCCCAGGATTGGAATGGGAAGGAGTTGGATATCACATCTCATGATAAAGAAAGGGTCTCAGGTTTGGAAGGGGAAGGATTTGGATATCACATCTCAAGTTATAGGACGGTTCTGTGGTTTGGTATTAGAAGCATTGAGATATCATATCTCATGCTATCGGAAGGGTCTCAGGATTGGATTGGGAAGGAGTTGGATATCACATCGCATGTTATAGGAACGGTCTCAAGATTGGAATTGGGAAGGACTTGGATATCACATCTCATGTTATAGGAAGGGTCTCAGGTTTGTTATTAGAAGCATTGAGATATCGCATCTCATGTTATAGGAAGGGTCTCAGGATTGGAATGGGAAGCAGTTGTATATCACATCTCATGCTATAGGGAGGGTCTCAGGTTTGATATTAGAAGCATTGAGATATCATATCTCATGCTATCAGAAGGGTCTCAGGATTGGATTGGGAAGGAGTTGGATATCACATCTCATGTTATAGGAAGGGACTCAGGATTGGAATGGGAAGGATTTGGATATCACATCTCATGTTATAGGAAGGGTCTCAGGTTTGTTATTAGAAGCATTGAGATATCGCATCTCATGTTATAGGACAGTCTCAGGTTTGGTATTAGAAGCATTGAGATATCATATCTCATGCTATCGGAAGGGTCTCAGGATTGGAATGGGAAGGATTTGGATATCACATCTCATGTTATAGGAAGGGTCTCAGGATTGGAATGGGAAGGATTTGGATATCACATCTCATGTTATAGGAAGGGTCTCAGGTTTGTATTAGAAGCATTGAGATATCGCATCTCATGTTATAGGACAGTCTCAGGTTTGGTATTAGAAGCATTGAGATATCATATCTCATGGTATAGGACGGGTCTCAGGATTGGAATGTTAAGGAGTTGGATATCACATCTCATGATATAGGAAGGGTCTCAGGATTGGAATGGGAAGGATTTGGATATCACATCTCATGTTATACGAAGGGTCTCAGCTTTCTTATTAGAAGCATTGAGATATCGCATCTCATGTTATAGGACAGTCTCAGGTTTGGTATTAGAAGCATTGAGATATCATATCTCATGCTATCGGAAGGGTCTCAGGATTGGAATGGGAAGGATTTGGATATCACATCTCATGTTATAGGAAGGGTCTCAGGTTTGTTATTAGAAGCATTGAGATATCGCATCTCATGTTATAGGACAGTCTCAGGTTTGGTATTAGAAGCATTGAGATATCATATCTCATGCTATCGGAAGGGTCTCAGGATTGGATTGGGAAGGAGTTGGATATCACATCTCATGTTATAGGAAGGCTCTCAGGTTTGTTATTAGAAGCATTGAGATATCACATCTCATGTTATAGGACAGTCTCAGGTTTGGTATTAGAAGCATTGAGATATCATATCTCATGGTATAGGACGGGTCTCAGGATTGCAATGGGAAGGAGTTGGATATCACATCTCATGCTAAAGGAAGGGTCTCAGGTATGGAAGGGGAAGGATTTGGATATTGCATCTCAATTTATAGGACGGGTCTGTGGTTTGGTATTAGAAGCATTGAGATATCATATCTCATGCTATCGGAAGGGTATCAGGATTGGATTGGGAAGGAGTTGGATATCACATCTCATGTTATAGGAAGGGTCTCAGGATTGGAATGGGAAGGATTTGGATATCACATCTCATGTTATAGGAAGGGTCTCAGGTTTGTTATTAGAAGCATTGAGATATCGCATCTCATGTTATAGGACAGTCTCAGGTTTGGTATTAGAAGCATTGAGATATCATATCTCATTGTATAGGACGGGTCTCAGGATTGGAATGGGAAGGAGTTGGATATCACATATCATGCTATAGGAAGGGTCTCAGGATTGGAATGGGAAGGAGTTGGATATCACATCTCATGATAAAGAAAGGGTCTCAGGTTTGGAAGGGGAAGGATTTGGATATCACATATCAAGTTATAGGATGGTTCTGAGGTTTGGTATTAGAAGCATTGAGATATCATATCTCATGCTATCGGAAGGGTCTCAGGATTCGATTGGGAAGGAGTTGGATATCACATCGCATGTTATAGGAAGGGTCTCAGGATTGGAATGGGAAGGAGTTGGATATCACATCTCATGATAAAGAAAGGGTCTCAGGTTTGGAAGGGGAAGGATTTGGCTATCACATCTCAAGTTATAGGACGGTTCTGTGGTTTGGTATTAGAAGCATTGAGATATCATATCCCATGCTATCGGAAGGGTCTCAGGATTGGATTGGGAAGGAGTTGGATATCACATCGCATGTTATAGGAAGGGTCTCAAGATTGGAATGGGAAGGACTTGGATATCACATCTCATGTTATAGGAATGGCCTCAGGTTTGTTATTAGAAGCATTGAGATATCACATCTCATGTTATAGGACAGTCTCAGGTTTGGTATTAGAAGCATTGAGATATAACATCTCATAGTATAGGACGGGTCTCAGGATTGGAATGGGAAGGAGTTTGATATCACATCTCATGCCATGGGAAGGTCTCAGGTTTGCTAGAAGCATTAAGATATCACATCTCATGCTATCGGAAGGGTCTCAGGATTGGATTGGGAAGGAGTTGGATATCGCATCTCATGCTATAAGAAGGGTCACAGGTTGGAATTGGAAGGAGTTGGATATCACAGCTCATGTTATAGGAAGAGTTTCAGGATTGGAATGGGAAGGACTTTGATATCACATCTCATGCTATCGGAAGGGTATCAGGATTGGATTGGGAAGGAGTTGGATATCACATCTCATGTTATAGGAAGGGTCTCAGGATTGGAATGGGAAGGATTTGGATATCACATCTCATGTTATTGGAAGGGTCTCAGGTTTGTTATTAGAAGCATTGAGATATCGCATCTCATGTCATAGGACGGGTCTCAGGATTGGAATGGGAAGGAGTTGGATATCATATATCATGCTATAGGACGGGTCTCAGGATTGGAATGGGAAGGAGGTGGATATCACATCTCATGATAAAGGAAGGGTCTCAGGTTTGGAAGGGGAAGGATTTGGATATCACATCTCAAGTTATAGGACTGGTCTGTGGTTTGGTATTAGAAGCATTGAGATATCATATCTCATGCTATCGGAAGGGTCTCAGGATTGGAATGGGAAGGAGTTGGATATCACATCTCATGCTATCGGAAAGGTCTCAGGTTTGGTAGAAGCATTGGGATATCACATCTCATGCTATAGGAGGGGCCTCATGATTGGAATGGGAAGCAGTTGGATATCACATCTCATGCTATCGGAAAGGTCTCAGGTTTGGTAGAAGCATTGGGATATCACATCTCATGCTCTCGGAAGGGTCTCAGGATTGGATTGGGAAGGAGTTGGATATCACATCTCATGTTATAGGAAGGGGCTCAGGATTGGAATGGGAAGGACTTGGACATCACATCTTACGTTATAGGAAGGGTCTCAGGTTTGTTATTAGAAGCATTGAGATATCACATTTCATGTTATAACCTGAGACTGTCAGGGACAGTCTCAGGTTTGGTATTAGAAGCATTGAGATATAACATCTCATGGTATAGGACGGGTCTCAGGATTGGAATGGGAAGGAGTTTGATATCACATCTCATGCCTTAGGAAGGTCTCAGGTTTTGTGGAAGCATTAGGATATCACATCTCATGCTATCGGAAGGGTCTCAGGATTGGATTGGGAAGAAGTTGGATATCCCATCTCATGCTATAGGAAGGGTCACAGGTTGGAATTGGAAGGAGTTGGATATCACATCTCATGTTATAGGAAGGGTATCAGGATTGGAATGGGAAGGACTTTTATATTACATCTCGCTATAGGGCGGGTCTCAGGTTTGGTATTAGAAGCATTGAGATATCACATCTCATGCTATCAGAAGGGTCTCAGGATTGGATTGGGAAGGAGTTGGATATCACATCTCATGTTATAGGAAGGGTCTCAGGTTTGGTATTAGAAGCATTGAGATATCACATCTCATGCTATCGGAAGAGTCACAGGTTGGAATTGGAAGGAGTTGGATATCACATCTCATGCTATCGGAAGGGTCTCAGGATTGGAATGGGAAGGAATTGGATATCTCATCTCATGCTATAGGGAGGGTCTCAGGTTTGATATTAGAAGCATTGAGATATCATATCTCATGCTATCGGAAGGGTCTCAGGATTGGATTGGGAAGGAGTTGGATATCACATCTCATGTTATAGGACGGGTCTCAGGATTGGATGGGAAGAGTTGGATATCACATCTCATGCCATAGGAAGGGTCTCAGGATTGGAATGGGAAGGAGTTGGATATCACATCTCATGCTAAAGGAAGGGTCTCAGGTTTGGGAGGGGAAGGATTTGGAAATCACATCTCAAGTTATAGGACGGGTCTGTGGTTTGGTATTAGAAGCATTGAGATATCATATCTCATGCTATCGGAAGGGTCTCAGGATTGGAATGGGAAGGACTTGGATATCTCATCTCATGTTATAGGAAGAGTCTCAGGTTTGTTATTAGAAGCATTGAGATATCACATCTCATGTTATGGGACAGTCTCAGGTTTGATATTAGAAGCATTGAGATATCACATCTCATGCTATCGGAAGGGTCTCAGGATTGGATTGGAAAGGAGTTGGATATCACACCTCAAGTTATAGGACGGGTCTGTGGTTTGGTATTAGAAGCATTGAGATATCATATCTCATGCTATCGGAAGGGTCTCACGTGTGTATTGGGAAGGAGTTGGATATCACATATGTTATAGGAAGGCTCTCAGGTTTGTTATTAGAAGCATTGAGATATCACATATCATGCTATCGGAAGGGTATCAGGATTGGATTGGGAAGGAGTTGGATATCACATCTCATGTTATAGGAAGGGTCTCAGGATTGGAATGGGAAGGATTTGGATATCACATCTCATGTTATAGGAAGGGTCTCAGGTTTGTTATTAGAAGCATTGAGATATCGCATCTCATGTCATAGGACAGTCTCAGGTTTGGTCATAGAAGCATTGAGATATCATATCTCATTGTATAGGACGGGTCTCAGGATTGGAATGGGAAGGAGTTGGATATCATATATCATGCTATAGGACGGGTCTCAGGATTGGAATGGGAAGGAGTTGGATATCACATCTCATGATAAAGGAAGGGTCTCAGGTTTGGAAGGGGAAGGATTTGGATATCACATCTCAAGTTATAGGACTGGTCTGTGGTTTGGTATTAGAAGCATTGAGATATCATATCTCATGCTATCGGAAGGGTCTCAGGATTGGATTGGGAAGGAGTTGGATATCACATCTCATGTTATAGGAAGGGTCTCAAGATTTGAATGGGAAGGACTTGGATATCACATCTCATGTTATAGGAAAGGTCTCAGGTTTGTTATTAGAAGCATTGAGATATCACATCTCATGTTATAGGACAGTCTCAGGTTTGGTATTAGAAGCATTGAGATGTAACATCTCATAGTATAGGACGGGTCTCAGGATTGGAATGGGAAGGAGTTTGATATCACATCTCATGCCATGGGAAGGTCTCAGGTTTGCTAGAAGCATTAAGATATCACATCTCATGCTATCGGAAGGGTCTCAGGATTGGATTGGGAAGGAGTTGGATATCGCATCTCATGCTATAGGAAGGGTCACAGGTTTGAATTGGAAGGAGTTGGATATCACAGCTCATGTTATAGGAAGGGTATCAGGATTGGAATGGGAAGGACTTTGATATCACATCTCATGCTATCGGAAGGGTCTCAGGATTGGATTGGGAAGGAGTTGGATATAACATCTCATGTTATAGGAAGGGTCTCAGGATTGGATGGGAAGAGTTGGATATCACATCTCATGTTATAGGAAGGGTATCAGGATGGGAATGGGAAGGACTTTGATATCACATCTCACGCTATAGGGAGGGTCTCAGGTTTGGTATTAGAAGCATTGAGATATCACATCTCATGTTATAGGAAGGGTCTCAGGTTTGTTATTAGAAGCATTGAGATATCACATCTCATGTTATAGGACAGTCTCAGGTTTGGTATTAGAAGCATTGAGATATAACATCTCATGGTATAGGACGGGTCTCAGGATTGGATGGGAAGAGTTGGATATCACATCTCAAGCTATAGGACGGGTCTGTGGTTTGGTATTAGAAGCATTGAGATATCATATCTCATGCTATCGGAAGGGTCTCAGGATTGGATTGCGAAGGAGTTGGATATCACATCTCATGTTATCGGAAGGGTCTCAGGATTGGATTGGGAAAGAGTTGGATATAACATCTCATGTTATTGGAAGGCTCTCAGGTTTGTTATTAGACGCATTGAGATATCACATCTCATGTTATAGGACAGTCTCAGGTTTGGTATTAGAAGCATTGAGATATCATATCTCATGGTATAGGACGGGTCTCAGGATTGGAATGGGAAGGAGTTGGATATCACATCTCATGCTAAAGGAAGGGTCTCAGGTTTGGAAGGGGAAGGATTTGGATATCACATCTCAATTTATAGGACGGGTCTGTGGTTTGGTATTAGAAGCATTGAGATATCATATCTCATGCTATCGGAAGGGTCTCAGGATTGGAGTGGGAAGGAGTTGGATATCACATCTCATGTTATAGGAAGGGTCTCCGGATTGTTATTAGAAGCATTGAGATATTGCATCTCATGTTATAGGACAGTCTCAGGTTTGGTATTAGAAGCATTGAGATATCATATCTCATGCTATCGGAAGGGTCTCAGGATTGGAATGGGAAGGATTTGGATATCACATCTCATGTTATAGGAAGGGTCTCAGGATTGGAATGGGAAGGATTTGGTTATCACATCTCATGTTATAGGAAGGGTCTCAAGATTTGAATGGGAAGGACTTGGATATCACATCTCATGCTATAGGAAGGGTCTCAGGTTTGTTATTAGAAGCATTGAGATATCACATCTCATGTTATAGGACAGTCTCAGGTTTGGTATTAGAAGCATTGAGATGTAACATCTCATAGTATAGGACGGGTCTCAGGATTGGAATGGGAAGGAGTTTGATATCACATCTCATGCCATGGGAAGGTCTCAGGTTTGCTAGAAGCATTAAGATATCACATCTCATGCTATCGGAAGGGTCTCAGGATTGGATTGGGAAGGAGTTGGATATCACATCTCATGCTATAGGAAGGGTCACAGGTTTGAATTGGAAGGAGTTGGATATCACAGCTCATGTTATAGGAAGGGTATCAGGATTGGAATGGGAAGGACTTTGATATCACATCTCATGCTATCGGAAGGGTCTCAGGATTGGATTGGGAAGGAGTTGGATATAACATCTCATGTTATAGGAAGGGTCTCAGGATTGGATGGGAAGAGTTGGATATCACATCTCATGTTATAGGAAGGGTATCAGGATGGGAATGGGAAGGACTTTGATATCACATCTCACGCTATAGGGAGGGTCTCAGGTTTGGTATTAGAAGCATTGAGATATCACATCTCATGTTATAGGAAGGGTCTCAGGTTTGTTATTAGAAGCATTGAGATATCAAATCTCATGTTATAGGACAGTCTCAGGTTTGGTATTAGAAGCATTGAGATATAACATCTCATGGTATAGGACGGGTCTCAGGATTGGATGGGAAGAGTTGGATATCACATCTCAAGCTATAGGACGGGTCTGTGGTTTGGTATTAGAAGCATTGAGATATCATATCTCATGCTATCGGAAGGGTCTCAGGATTGGATTGCGAAGGAGTTGGATATCACATCTCATGTTATCGGAAGGGTCTCAGGATTGGATTGGGAAAGAGTTGGATATAACATCTCATGTTATAGGAAGGCTCTCAGGTTTGTTATTAGAAGCATTGAGATATCACATCTCATGTTATAGGACAGTCTCAGGTTTGGTATTAGAAGCATTGAGATATCATATCTCATGGTATAGGACGGGTCTCAGGATTGGAATGGGAAGGAGTTGGATATCACATCTCATGCTAAAGGAAGGGTCTCAGGTTTGGAAGGGGAAGGATTTGGATATCACATCTCAATTTATAGGACGGGTCTGTGGTTTGGTATTAGAAGCATTGAGATATCATATCTCATGCTATCGGAAGGGTCTCAGGATTGGAGTGGGAAGGAGTTGGATATCACATCTCATGTTATAGGAAGGGTCTCCGGATTGAAATGGGAAGGATTTGGATATCACTTCTCATGTTATAGGAAGGGTCTCAGGTTTGTTATTAGAAGCATTGAGATATTGCATCTCATGTTATAGGACAGTCTCAGGTTTGGTATTAGAAGCATTGAGATATCATATCTCATGCTATCGGAAGGGTCTCAGGATTGGAATGGGAAGGATTTGGATATCACATCTCATGTTATAGGAAGGGTCTCAGGATTGGAATGGGAAGGATTTGGATATCACATCTCATGTTATAGGACAGTCTCAGGTTTGGTATTAGAAGCATTGAGATATAACATCTCATGGTATAGGACGGGTCTCAGGATTGGATGGGAAGAGTTGGATATCACATCTCAAGCTATAGGACGGGTCTGTGGTTTGGTATTAGAAGCATTGAGATATCATATCTCATGCTATCGGAAGGGTCTCAGGATTGGATTGCGAAGGAGTTGGATATCACATCTCATGTTATCGGAAGGGTCTCAGGATTGGATTGGGAAAGTGTTGGATATAACATCTCATGTTATAGGAAGGCTCTCAGGTTTGTTATTAGAAGCATTGAGATATCACATCTCATGTTATAGGACAGTCTCAGGTTTGGTATTAGAAGCATTGAGATATCATATCTCATGGTATAGGACGGGTCTCAGGATTGGAATGGGAAGGAGTTGGATATCACATCTCATGCTAAAGGAAGGGTCTCAGGTTTGGAAGGGGAAGGAGTTGGATATCACATCTCATGTTATAGGAAGGGTCTCCGGATTGAAATGGGAAGGATTTGGATATCACTTCTCATGTTATAGGAAGGGTCTCAGGTTTGTTATTAGAAGCATTGAGATATTGCATCTCATGTTATAGGACAGTCTCAGGTTTGGTATCAGAAGCATTGAGATATCATATCTCATGCTATCGGAAGGGTCTCAGGATTGGAATGGGAAGGATTTGGATATCACATCTCATGTTATAGGAAGGGTCTCAGGATTGGAATGGGAAGGATTTGGATATCACATCTCATGTTATAGGAAGGGTCTCAGGTTTGTTATTAGAAGCATTGAGATATCACATCTCATGTTATAGGACAGTCTCAGGTTTGGTATTAGAAGCATTGAGATATCATATCTCATGCTATCGGAAGGGTCTCAGGATTGGAATGGGAAGGAGTTGGATATCACATATCATGCTAAAGGAAGGGTCTCAGGTTTGGAAGGGGAAGGATTTGGATATCACATCTCAAGTTATAGGACGGGTCTGTGGTTTGGTATTAGAAGCATTGAGATATCATATCTCATGCTATCGGAAGGGTCTCAGGATTGGATTGGGAAGGAGTTGGATATCACATCTCATGTTATAGGAAGGGTCTCAAGATTGGAATGGGAAGGACTTGGATATCACATCTCATATTATAGGAAGGGTCTCAGGTTTGTTATTAGAAGCATTGAGATATCACATCTCATGTTATAGGACAGTCTCAGGTTTGGTTTTAGAAGCATTGAGATATAACATCTCATAGTATAGGACGGGTCTCAGGATTGGAATGGGAAGGAGTTTGATATCACATCTCATGCCATGGGAAGGTCTCAGGTTTGCTAGAAGCATTAAGATATCACATCTCATGCTATCGGAAGGGTCTCAGGATTGGATTGGGAAGGAGTTGGATATTGCATCTCATGCTATAGGAAGGGTCACAGGTTGGAATTGGAAGGAGTTGGATATCACATCTCATATTATAGGAAGGGTCTCAGGTTTGTTATTAGAAGCATTGAGATATCACATCTCATGTTATAGGACAGTCTCAGGTTTGGTATTAGAAGCATTGAGATATCACATATCATGCTATCGGAAGGGTCTCAGGATTGGATCGGGAAGGATTTGGATATAACATCTCATGTTATAGGAAGGGTCTCAGGATTGGATGGGAAGAGTTGGATATCACATCTCATGTTATAGGAAGGGTATCAGGATTGGAATGGGAAGGAGTTGGATATCACATCTCAAGTTATAGGACGGGTCTGTGGTTTGGTATTAGAAGCATTGAGATATCATATCTCATGCTATCGGAAGGGTCTCAGGATTGGATTGCGAAGGAGTAGGATATCACATCTCATGTTATAGGAAGGGTCTCAAGATTGGAATGGGAAGGACTTGGATATCACATCTCATGTTATAGGAAGGGTCTCAGGTTTGTTATTAGAAGGATTGAGATATCGCATCTCATGTTATAGGACAGTCTCAGGTTTGGTATTAGAAGCATTGAGATATCATATCTCATTGTAGAGGACGGGTCTCAGGATTGGAATGGGAAGGAGTTGGATATCACATATCATGCTATAGGAAGGGTCTCAGGATTGGAATGGGAAGGAGTTGGATATCACATCTCATGATAAAGGAAGGGTCTCAGGTTTGGAAGGGGAAGTAGTTGGATATCACATCTCATGTTATAGGAAGGGTCTCAAGATTGGAATGGGAAGGACTTGGATATCACATCTCATGCTATAGGGAGGGTCTCAGGTTTGATATTAGAAGCATTGAGATATCACATCTCATGCTATCGGAAGGGTCTCAGGATTGGATTGGGAAGTAGTTGGATATCACATCTCAAGTTATAGGACGGGTCTGTGGTTTGGTATTAGAAGCATTGAGATATCACATCTCATGTTATAGGACAGTCTCAGGTTTGGTATTAGAAGCATTGAGATATCATATCTCATGGTATAGGACGGGTCTCAGGATTGCAATGGGAAGGAGTTGGATATCACAGCTCATGCTAAAGGAAGGGTCTCAGGTTTGGAAGGGGAAGGATTTGGATGTAGCATCTCAATTTATAGGACGGGTCTGTGGTTTGGTATTAGAAGCATTGAGATATCATATCTAATGCTATCGGAAGGGTATCAGGATTGGATTGGGAAGGAGTTGGATATCACATCTCATGTTATAGGAAGGGTCTCAAGATTGGAATGGGAAGGACTTGGATATCACATCTCATGCTATAGGGAGGGTCTCAGGTTTGATATTAGAAGCATTGAGATATCACATCTCATGCTATCGGAAGGGTCTCAGGATTGGATTTGGAAGGAGTTGGATATCACATCTCATGTTATAGGAAGGCTCTCAGGTTTGTTATTGGAAGCATTGAGATATTACATCTCATGTTATAGGACAGTCTCAGGTTTGGTATTAGAAGCATTGAGATATCATATCTCATGGTATAGGACGGGTCTCAGGATTGCAATGGGAAGGAGTTGGATATCACAGCTCATGCTAAAGGAAGGGTCTCAGGTTTGGAAGGGGAAGGATTTGGATATCGCATCTCAATTTATAGGACGGGTCTGTGGTTTGGTATTAGAAGCATTGAGATATCATATCTAATGCTATCGGAAGGGTATCAGGATTGGATTGGGAAGGAGTTGGATATCACATCTCATGTTATAGGAAGGGTCTCAGGATTGGAATGGGAAGGATTTGGATATCACATCTCGTGTTATAGGAAGGGTCTCAGGTTTGGTATTAGAAGCATTGAGATATCATATCTCATTGTATAGGACGGGTCTCAGGATTGGAATGGGAAGGAGTTGGATATCACATATCATGCTATAGGAAGGGTCTCAGGATTGGAATGGGAAGGAGTTGGATATCACATCTCATGATAAAGAAAGGGTCTCAGGTTTGGAAGGGGAAGGATTTGGATATCACATCTCAAGTTATAGGACGGTTCTGTGGTTTGGTATTAGAAGCATTGAGATATCATATCTCATGCTATCGGAAGGGTCTCAGGATTGGATTGGGAAGGACTTGGATATCACATCTCATGTTATAGGAAGGGTCTCAGGTTTGTTATTAGAAGCATTGAGATATAACATCTCATAGTATAGGACGGGTCTCAGGATTGGAATGGGAAGGAGTTTGATATCACATCTCATGCTATCGGAAGGGTCTCAGGATTGGATTGGGAAGGAGTTGGATATCGCATCTCATGCTATAGGAAGGGTCACAGGTTGGAATTGGAAGGAGTTGGATATCACAGCTCATGTTATAGGAAGGGTTTCAGGATTGGAATGGGAAGGACTTTGATATCACATCTCATGCTATCGGAAGGGTCTCAGAATTGGATTGGGAAGGAGTTGGATATAACATCTCATGTTATAGGAAGGGTCTCAGGATTGGATGGGATGAGTTGGATATCACATCTCATGTTATAGGAAGGGTCTCAGGTTTGTTATTAGAAGCATTGAGATATCACATCTCATGTTATAGGACAGTCTCAGGTTTGGTATTAGAAGCATTGAGATATAACATCTCATGGTATAGGACGGGTCTCAGGATTGGAATGGGAAGGAGTTGGATATCACCTCTCATGCTAAAGGAAGGGTCTCAGGTTTGGAAGGGGAAGGATTTGGATATCACATCTCAAGTTATAGGACGGGTCTGTGGTTTGGTATTAGAAGCATTGAGATATCATATCTCATGCTATCAGAAGGGTCTCAGGATTGGATTGCGAAGGAGTTGGATATCACATCTCATGTTATAGGAAGGCTCTCAGGTTTGTTATTAGAAGCATTGAGATATCACATCTCATGTTATAGGACAGTCTCAGGTTTGGTATTAGAAGCATTGAGATATCATCTCATGGTATAGGACGGGCCTCAGGATTGGAATGGGAAGGAGTTGGATATCACATCTCATACTAAAGGAAGGGTCTCAGGTTTGGAAGGGGAAGGATTTGGATATCACATCTCAATTTATAGGACGGGTCTGTGGTTTGGTATTAGAAGCATTGAGATATCATATCTAATGCTATCGGAAGGGTATCAGGATTGGATTGGGAAGGAGTTGGATATCACATCTCATGTTATAGGAAGGGTCTCAGGATTGGAATGGGAAGGATTTGGATATCACATCTCATGTTATAGGAAGGGTCTCAGGTTTGTTATTAGAAGTATTGAGATATTGCATCTCATGTTATAGGACAGTCTCAGGTTTGGTATTAGAAGCATTGAGATATCATATCTCATTGTATAGGACGGGTCTCAGGATTGGAATGGGAAGGAGTTGGATATCACATATCATGCTATAGGAAGGGTCTCAGGATTCGAATGGGAAGGAGTTGGGTATCACATCTCATGCTATAGGGAGGGTCTCAGGTTTGATATTAGAAGCATTGAGATATCATATCTCATGCTATCATAAGGGTCTCAGGATTGGATTGGGAAGGATTTGGATATCACATCTCATGTTATAGGAAGGGTCTCAGGTTTGTTATTAGAAGCATTGAGATATCGCATCTCATGTTATAGGACAGTCTCAGGTTTGGTATTAGAAGCATTGAGATATATCTCATGGTATAGGACGGGTCTCAGGATTGGAATGGGAAGGAGTTGGATATCACATCTCATGCTATAGGAAGGGTCTCAGGATTGGAATGGGAAGGATTTGGATATCACATCTCATGTTATAGAAGGGTCCCAGGTTTGTTATTAGAAGCATTGAGATATCACATCTCATGTTCTAGGAAGGGTCTCAGGATTGGAATGGGAAGGATTTGGATATCACATCTCATGTTATAGAAAGGGTCTCAGGTTTGTTATTAGAAGCATTGAGATATCGCATCTCATGTTATAGGACAGTCTCAGGTTTGGTATTAGAAGCATTGAGATATCATATCTCATGCTATCGGAAGGGTCTCAGGATTGGAATGGGAAGGATTTGGATATCACATCTCATGTTATAGGAAGGGTCTCAGGTTTGTTATTAGAAGCATTGAGATATCGCATCTCATGTTATAGGACAGTCTCAGGTTTGGTATTAGAAGCATTGAGATATCATATCTCATGCTATCGGAAGGGTCTCAGGATTGGAATGGGAACGAGTTGGATATCGCATCTCATGCTATAGGAAGGGTTACAGGTTGGAATTGGAAGGAGTTGGATATCACAGCTCATGTTATAGAAAGTTTCAGGATTGGAATGGGAAGGACTTTGATATCACATCTCATGCTATCGGAAGGGTCTCAGGATTGGATTGGGAAGGAGTTGGATATAACATCTCATGTTATAGGAAGGGTCTCAGGATTGGATGGGAAGAGTTGGATATCACATCTCATGTTATAGGAAGGGTATCAGGATTGGAATGCGAAGAACTTTGATATCACATCTCACGCTATAGGGAGGGTCTCAGGTTTGGTATTAGAAGCATTGAGATATCACATCTCATGTTATAGGAAGGGTCTCAGGTTTGTTATTAGAAGCATTGAGATATCACATCTCATGTTATAGGACAGTCTCAGGTTTGGTATTAGAAGCATTGAGATATAACATCTCATGGTATAGGACGGGTCTCAGGATTGGATGGGAAGAGTTGGATATCACCTCTCATGCTATAGTAAGGGTCTCAGGTTTGGTAGAAGCATTGGGATATCACATCTCATGCTATAGGAAGGGTCTCAGGATTGGAATGGGAAGGAGTTGGATATCACATCTCATGCTAAAGGAAGGGTCTCAGGTTTGGAAGGGGAAGGATTTGGATATCACATCTCAAGTTATAGGGCGGGTCTGTGGTTTGGTATTAGAAGCATTGAGATATCATATCTCATGCTATCGGAAGGGTCTCAGGATTGGATTGGGAAGGAGTTGGATATCACATCTCATGTTATAGGAAGGCTCTCAGGTTTGTTATTATAAGCATTGAGATATCACATCTCATGTTATAGGACAGTCTCAGGTTTGGTATTAGAAGCATTGAGATATCATATCTAATGCTATCGGAAGGGTATCAGGATTGGATTGGGAAGGAGTTGGATATCACATCTCATGTTATAGGAAGGGTCTCAGGATTGGAATGGGAAGGATTTGGATATCACATCTCATGTTATAGGAAGGGTCTCAGGTTTGTTATTAGAAGCATTGAGATATTGCATCTCATGTTATAGGACAGTCTCAGGTTTGGTATTAGAAGCATTGAGATATCATATCTCATTGTATAGGACGGGTCTCAGGATTGGAATGGGAAGGAGTTGGATATCACATCTCATGATAAAGAAAGGGTCTCAGGTTTGGAAGGGGAAGGATTTGGATATCACATCTCAAGTTATAGGACGGTTCTGTGGTTTGGTATTAGAAGCATTGAGATATCATATCTCATGCTATCGGAAGGGTCTCAGGATTGGATTGGGAAGGACTTGGATATCACATCTCATGTTATAGGAAGGGTCTCAGGTTTGTTATTAGAAGCATTGAGATATCACATCTCATGTTATAGGACAGTCTCAGGTTTGGTATTAGAAGCATTGAGATATAACATCTCATAGTATAGGACGGGTCTCAGGATTGGAATGGGAAGGAGTTTTATATCACATCTCATGCCATGGGAAGGTCTCAGGTTTGCTAGAAGCATTAAGATATCACATCTCATGCTATCGGAAGGGTCTCAGGATTGGATTGGGAAGGAGTTGGATATCGCATCTCATGCTATAGGAAGGGTCACAGGTTGGAATTGGAAGGAGTTGGATATCACAGCTCATGTTATAGGAAGGGTTTCAGGATTGGAATGGGAAGAACTTTGATATCACATCTCATGCTATCGGAAGGGTCTCAGAATTGGATTGGGAAGGAGTTGGATATAACATCTCATGTTATAGGAAGGGTCTCAGGATTGGTTGGGAAGAGTTGGATATCACATCTCATGTTATAGGAAGGGTGTCAGGATTGGAATGGGAAGGACTTTGATATCACATCTCACGCTATAGGGAGGGTCTCAGGTTTGGTATTAGAAGCATTGAGATATCACATCTCATGTTATAGGAAGGGTCTCAGGTTTGTTATTAGAAGCATTGAGATATCACATCTCATGTTATAGGACAGTCTCAGGTTTGGTATTAGAAGCATTGAGATATAACATCTCATGGTATAGGACGGGTCTCAGGATTGGATGGGAAGAGTTGGATATCACCTCTCATGCTATAGTAAGGGTCTCAGGTTTGGTAGAAGCATTGGGATATCACATCTCATGCTATAGGAAGGGTCTCAGGATTGGAATGGGAAGGAGTTGGATATCACATCTCATGCTAAAGGAAGGGTCTCAGGTTTGGAAGGGGAAGGATTTGGATATCACATCTCAAGTTATAGGAAGGGTCTGTGGTTTGGTATTAGAAGCATTGAGATATCATATCTCATGCTATCGGAAGAGTCTCAGGATTGGATTGCGAAGGAGTTGGATATCACATCTCATGTTATAGGAAGGCTCTCAGGTTTGTTATTAGAAGCATTGAGATATCACATCTCATGTTATAGGACAGTCTCAGGTTTGGTATTAGAAGCATTGAGATATCATCTCATGGTATAGGACGGGCCTCAGGATTGGAATGGGAAGGAGTTGGATATCACATCTCATGCTAAAGGAAGGGTCTCAAGTTTTTAAGGGGAAGGATTTGGATATCACATCTCAATGTATAGGACGGGTCTGTGGTTTGGTATTAGAAGCATTGAGATATCATATCTCATGCTATCGGAAGGGTCTCAGGATTGGATTGGGAAGGAGTTGGATATCACATCTCATGTTATAGGAAGGGTCTCAGGATTGGAATGGGAAGGATTTGGATATCACATCTCATGTTATAGGAAGGGTCTCAGGTTTGTTATTAGAAGTATTGAGATATCGCATCTCATGTTATAGGACAGTCTCAGGTTTGGTATTAGAAGCATTGAGATATCATATCTCTTTGTATAGGACGGGTCTCAGGATTGGAATGGGAAGGAGTTGGATATCACATATCATGCTATAGGAAGGGTCTCAGGATTGGAATGGGAAGGAGTTGGATATCACATCTCATGATAAAGAAAGGGTCTCAGGTTTGTAAGGGGAAGGATTTGGATATCACATCTCAAGTTATAGGACGGTTCTGTGGTTTGGTATTAGAAGCATTGAGATATCATATCTCATGCTATCGGAAGGGTCTCAGGATTGGATTGGGAAGGATTTGGATATCACATCTCATGTTATAGGAAGGGTCTCAGGTTTGTTATTATAAGCATTGAGATATTGCATCTCATGTTATAGGACAGTCTCAGGTTTGGTATTAGAAGCATTGAGATATCATATCTCATTGTATAGGACGGGTCTCAGGATTGGAATGGGAAGGAGTTGGATATCACATATCATGCTATAGGAAGGGTCTCAGGATTGGAATGGGAAGGAGTTGGATATCACATCTCATGATAAAGAAAGGGTCTCAGGTTTGGAAGGGGAAGGATTTGGATATCACATCTCAAGTTATAGGACGGTTCTGTGGTTTGGTATTAGAAGCATTGAGATATCATATCTCATGCTATCGGAAGGGTCTCAGGATTGGATTGGGAAGGAGTTGGATATCACATCTCATGATAAAGAAAGGGTCTCAGGTTTGGAAGGGGAAGGATTTGGATATCACATCTCAAGTTATAGGACGGTTCTGTGGTTTGGTATTAGAAGCATTGAGATATCATATCTCATGCTATCGGAAGGGTCTCAGGATTGGATTGGGAAGGAGTTGGATATCACATCTCATGTAATAGGAAGGGTCTCAGGTTTGTTATTAGAAGTATTGAGATATCGCATCTCATGTTATAGGACAGTCTCAGGTTTGGTATTGGAAGCATTGAGATATCATATCTCATTGTATAGGACGGGTCTCAGGATTGGAATGGGAAGGAGTTGGATATCACATCTCATGTTATAGGAAGGGTCTCAGGTTTGTTATTAGAAGTATTGAGATATCGCATCTCATGTTATAGGACAGTCTCAGGTTTGTTATTAGAAGCATTGAGATATCACATCTCATGTTATAGGACAGTCTCAGGTTTGGTATTAGAAGCATTGAGATATAACATCTCATGGTATAGGACGGGTCTCAGGTTTGTTATTAGAAGTATTGAGATATCGCATCTCATGTTATAGGACAGTCTCAGGTTTGTTATTAGAAGCATTGAGATATCACATCTCATGTTATAGGACAGTCTCAGGTTTGGTATTAGAAGCATTGAGATACCATATCTCATTGTATAGGACGGGTCTCGGGATTGGATTGGGAAGGAGTTGGATATCACATCTCATGTAATAGGAAGGGTCTCAGGTTTGTTATTAGAAGTATTGAGATATCGCATCTCATGTTATAGGACAGTCTCAGGTTTGGTATTAGAAGCATTGAGATATCATATCTCATTGTATAGGACGGGTCTCAGGATTGGAATGGGAAGGAGTTGGATATCACATCTCATGTTATAGGAAGGGTCTCAGGTTTGTTATTAGAAGTATTGAGATATCGCATCTCATGTTATAGGACAGTCTCAGGTTTGTTATTAGAAGCATTGAGATATCACATCTCATGTTATAGGACAGTCTCAGGTTTGGTATTAGAAGCATTGAGATATAACATCTCATGGTATAGGACGGGTCTCAGGATTGGATGGGAAGAGTTGGATATCACCTCTCATGCTATAGTAAGGGTCTCAGGTTTGGTAGAAGCATTGGGATATCACATCTCATGCTATAGGAAGGGTCTCAGGATTGGAATGGGAAGGAGTTGGATATCACATCTCATGCTAAAGGAAGGGTCTCAGGTTTGGAAGGGGAAGGATTTGGATATCACATCTAAAGTTATAGGACGGGTCTGTGGTTTGGTATTAGAAGCATTGAGATATCATATCTCATGCTATCGGAAGAGTCTCAGGATTGGATTGCGAAGGAGTTGGATATCACATCTCATGTTATAGGAAGGCTCTCAGGTTTGTTATTAGAAGCATTGAGATATCACATCTCATGTTATAGGACAGTCTCAGGGTTGGTATTAGAAGCATTGAGATATCATCTCATGGTATAGGACGGGCCTCAGGATTGGAATGGGAAGGAGTTGGATATCACATCTCATGCTAAAGGAAGGGTCTCAGGTTTGGAAGGGGAAGGATTTGGATATCACATCTCAATTTATAGGACGGCTCTGTGGTTTGGTATTAGAAGCATTGAGATATCATATCTCATGCTATCGGAAGGGTCGCAGGATTGGATTGGGAAGGAGTTGGATATCACATCTCATGTTATAGGAAGGGTCTCAGGATTGGAATGGGAAGGATTTGGATATCACATCTCATGTTATAGGAAGGGTCTCAGGTTTGTTATTAGAAGTATTGAGATATCGCATCTCATGTTATAGGACAGTCTCAGGTTTGGTATTAGAAGCATTGAGATATCATATCTCATTGTATAGGACGGGTCTCAGGATTGGAATGGGAAGGAGTTGGATATCACATATCATGCTATAGGAAGGGTCTCAGGATTGGAATGGGAAGGAGTTGGATATCTCATCTCATGATAAAGAAAGGGTCTCAGGTTTGTAAGGGGAAGGATTTGGATATCACATCTCAAGTTATAGGACGGTTCTGTGGTTTGGTATTAGAAGCATTGAGATATCATATCTCATGCTATCGGAAGGGTCTCAGGATTGGATTGGGAAGGATTTGGATATCACATCTCATGTTATAGGAAGGGTCTCAGGTTTGTTATTAGAAGTATTGAGATATCGCATCTCATGTTATAGGACAGTCTCAGGTTTGGTATTAGAAGCATTGAGATATCATATCTCATTGTATAGGACGGGTCTCAGGATTGGAATGGGAAGGAGTTGGATATCACATATCATGCTATAGGAAGGGTCTCAGGATTGGAATGGGAAGGAGTTGGATATCACATCTCATGATAAAGAAAGGGTCTCAGGTTTGGAAGGGGAAGGATTTGGATATCACATCTCAAGTTATAGGACGGTTCTGTGGTTTGGTATTAGAAGCATTGAGATATCATATCTCATGCTATCGGAAGGGTCTCAGGATTGGATTGGGAAGGAGTTGGATATCACATCTCATGTAATAGGAAGGGTCTCAGGTTTGTTATTAGAAGCATTGAGATATCGCATCTCATGTTATAGGAAGGGTCTCAGGATTGGAATGGGAAGGAGTTGTATATCACATCTCATGCTATAGGGAGGGTCTCAGGTTTGATATTAGAAGCATTGAGATATCATATCTCATGCTATCATAAGGGTCTCATGATTGGATTGGGAAGGAGTTGGATATCACATCTCATGTTATAGGAAGGGTCTCAGGATTGGAATGGGAAGGATTTGGATATCACATCTCATGTTATAGGAAGGGTCTCAGGTTTGTTATTAGAAGCATTGAGATATCGCATCTCATGTTATAGGACAGTCTCAGGTTTGGTATTAGAAGCATTGAGATATCATATCTCATGGTATAGGACGGGTCTCAGGATTGGAATGGGAAGGAGTTGGATATCACATCTCATGCTATAGGAAGGGACTCAGGATTGGAATGGGAAGGAGTTGGATATCACATCTCATGATAAAGAAAGGGTCTCAGGTTTGGAAGGGGAAGGATTTGGATATCACATCTCAAGTTATAGGACGGTTCTGTGGTTTGGTATTAGAAGCATTGAGATATCGCATCTCATGTTATAGGAAGGGTCTCAGGATTGGAATGGGAAGGAGTTGTATATCACATCTCATGCTATAGGGAGGGTCTCAGGTTTGATATTAGAAGCATTGAGATATCATATCTCATGCTATCATAAGGGTCTCATGATTGGATTGGGAAGGAGTTGGATATCACATCTCATATTATAGGAAGGGTCTCAGGATTGGAATGGGAAGGATTTGGATATCACATCTCATGCTATAGGGAGGGTCTCAGGTTTGATATTAGAAGCATTGAGATATCATATCTCATGCTATCATAAGGGTCTCATGATTGGATTGGGAAGGAGTTGGATATCACATCTCATGTTATAGGAAGGGTCTCAGGATTGGAATGGGAAGGATTTGGATATCACATCTCATGTTATAGGAAGGGTCTCAGGTTTGTTATTAGAAGCATTGAGATATCGCATCTCATGTTATAGGACAGTCTCAGGTTTGGTATTAGAAGCATTGAGATATATCTCATGGTATAGGACGGGTCTCAGGATTGGAATGGGAAGGATTTGGATATCACAACTCATGTTATAGGAAGGGTCTCAGGTTTGTTATTAGAAGCATTGAGATATCACATCTCATGTTCTAGGAAGGGTCTCAGGATTGGAATGGGAAGGATTTGGATATCACATCTCATGTTATAGGAAGGGTCTCAGGTTTGTTATTAGAAGCATTGAGATATCGCATCTCATGTTATAGGACAGTCTCAGGTTTGGTATTAGAAGCATTGAGATATCATATCTCATGCTATCGGAAGGGTCTCAGGATTGGAATGGGAAGGATTTGGATATCACATCTCATGTTATAGGAAGGGTCTCAGGTTTGTTATTAGAAGCATTGAGATATCGCATCTCATGTTATAGGACAGTCTCAGGTTTGGTATTAGAAGCATTGAGATATCATATCTCATGCTATCGGAAGGGTCTCAGGATTGGAATGGGAAGGAGTTGGATATCGCATCTCATGCTATAGGAAGGGTCACAGGTTGGAATTGGAAGGAGTTGGATATCACAGCTCATGTTATAGGAAGGGTTTCAGGATTGGAATGGGAAGGACTTTGATATCACATCTCATGCTATCGGAAGGGTCTCAGGATTGGATTGGGAAGGAGTTGGATATAACATCTCATGTTATAGGAAGGGTCTCAGGATTGGATGGGAAGAGTTGGATATCACATCTCATGTTATAGGAAGGGTATCAGGATTGGAATGGGAAGGACTTTGATATCACATCTCACGCTATAGGGAGGGTCTCAGGTTTGGTATTAGAAGCATTGAGATATCACATCTCATGTTATAGGAAGGGTCTCAGGTTTGTTATTAGAAGCATTGAGATATCACATCTCATGTTATAGGACAGTCTCAGGTTTGGTATTAGAAGCATTGAGATGTAACATCTCATGGTATAGGACGGTTCTCAGGATTGGATGGGAAGAGTTGGCTATCACCTCTCATGCTATAGTAAGGGTCTCAGGTTTGGTAGAAGCATTGGGATATCACATCTCATGCTATAGGAAGGGTCTCATGATTGGAATGGGAAGGAGTTGGATATCACATCTCATGCTAAAATAAGGGTCTCAGGTTTGGAAGGGGAAGGATTTGGATATCACATCTCAAGTTATAGGACGGGTCTGTGGTTTGGTATTAGAAGCATTGAGATATCATATCTCATGCTATCGGAAGGGTCTCAGGATTGGATTGCGAAGGAGTTGGATATCACATCTCATGTTATAGGAAGGCTCTCAGGTTTTTTATTAGAAGCATTGAGATATCACATCTCATGTTATAGGACAGTCTCAGGTTTGGTATTAGAAGCATTGAGATATCATCTCATGGTATAGGACGGGCCTCAGGATTGGAATGGGAAGGAGTTGGATATCACATCTCATGCTAAAGGAAGGGTCTCAGGTTTGGAAGGGGAAGGATTTGGATATCACATCTCAATTTATAGGACGGGTCTGTGGTTTGATATTAGAAGCATTGAGATATCATATCTCATGCTATCGGAAGGGTCTCAGGATTGGATTGGGAAGGAGTTGGATATCACATCTCATGTTATAGGAAGGGTCTCAGGTTTGTTATTAGAAGTATTGAGATATCGCATCTCATGTTATAGGACAGTCTCAGGTTTGGTATTAGAAGCATTGAGATATCATATCTCATTGTATAGGACGGGTCTCAGGATTGGAATGGGAAGGAGTTGGATATCACATATCATGCTATAGGAAGGGTCTCAGGATTGGAATGGGAAGGAGTTGGATATCACATCTCATGATAAAGAAAGGGTCTCAGGTTTGGAAGGGGAAGGATTTGGATATCACATCTCAAGTTATAGGACGGTTCTGTGGTTTGGTATTAGAAGCATTGAGATATCATATCTCATGCTATCGGAAGGGTCTCAGGATTGGATTGGGAAGGAGTTGGATATCACATCGCATGTTATAGGAAGGGTCTCAAGATTGGAATGGGAAGGACTTGAGATATCACATCTCATGTTATAGGAAGGGTCTCAGGTTTGTTATTAGAAGCATTGAGATATCGCATCTCATGTTATAGGAAGGGTCTCAGGATTGGAATGGGAAGCAGTTGTATATCAATTCTCATGCTATAGGAAGGGTCTCAGGATTGGAATGGGAAGGAGTTGGATATCACATCTCATGATAAAGAAAGGGTCTCAGGTTTGGAAGGGGAAGGATTTGGATATCACATCTCAAGTTATAGGACGGTTCTGTGGTTTGGTATTAGA
This sequence comes from Ambystoma mexicanum, assembly GCF_040938575.1. Classification (NCBI taxonomy): domain Eukaryota; kingdom Metazoa; phylum Chordata; class Amphibia; order Caudata; family Ambystomatidae; genus Ambystoma; species Ambystoma mexicanum. The sequence goes on from NC_090936.1 coordinate 350,136,837, forward strand.
AGCATTGAGATATCATATCTCATGCTATCGGAAGGGTCTCAGGATTGGATTGGGAAGGAGTTGGATATCACATCTCATGTAATAGGAAGGGTCTCAGGTTTGTTATTAGAAGCATTGAGATATCGCATCTCATGTTATAGGAAGGGTCTCAGGATTGGAATGGGAAGGAGTTGTATATCACATCTCATGCTATAGGGAGGGTCTCAGGTTTGATATTAGAAGCATTGAGATATCATATCTCATGCTATCATAAGGGTCTCAGGATTGGATTGGGAAGGAGTTGGATATCACATCTCATGTTATAGGAAGGGTCTCAGGATTGGAATGGGAAGGATTTGGATATCACATCTCATGTTATAGGAAGGGTCTCAGGTTTGTTATTAGAAGCATTGAGATATTGCATCTCATGTTATAGGACAGTCTCAGGTTTGGTATTAGAAGCATTGAGATATATCTCATGGTATAGGACGGGTCTCAGGATTGGAATGGGAAGGAGTTGGATATCACATCTCATGCTATAGGAAGGGTCTCAGGATTGGAATGGGAAGGATTTGGATATCACATCTCATGTTATAGGAAGGGTCTCAGGTTTGTTATTAGAAGCATTGAGATATCGCATCTCATGTTATAGGACAGTCTCAGGTTTGGTATTAGAAGCATTGAGATATCATATCTCATGCTATCGGAAGGGTCTCAGGATTGGAATGGGAAGGAGTTGGATATCGCATCTCATGCTATAGGAAGGGTCACAGGTTGGAATTGGAAGGAGTTGGATATCACAGCTCATGTTATAGGAAGGGTTTCAGGATTGGAATGGGAAGGACTTTGATATCACATCTCATGCTATCGGAAGGGTCTCAGGATTGGATTGGGAAGGAGTTGGATATAACATCTCATGTTATAGGAAGGGTCTCAGGATTGGATGGGAAGAGTTGGATATCACATCTCATGTTATAGGAAGGGTATCAGGATTGGAATGGGAAGGACTTTGATATCACATCTCACGCTATAGGGAGGGTCTCAGGTTTGGTATTAGAAGCATTGAGATATCACATCTCATGTTATAGGAAGGGTCTCAGGTTTGTTATTAGAAGAATTGAGATATCACATCTCATGTTATAGGACAGTCTCAGGTTTGGTATTAGAAGCATTGAGATATAACATCTCATGGTATAGGACGGTTCTCAGGATTGGATGGGAAGAGTTGGCTATCACCTCTCATGCTATAGTAAGGGTCTCAGGTTTGGTAGAAGCATTGGGATATCACATCTCATGCTATAGGAAGGGTCTCATGATTGGAATGGGAAGGAGTTGGATATCACATCTCATGCTAAAATAAGGGTCTCAGGTTTGGAAGGGGAAGGATTTGGATATCACATCTCAAGTTATAGGACGGGTCTGTGGTTTGGTATTAGAAGCATTGAGATATCATATCTCATGCTATCGGAAGGGTCTCAGGATTGGATTGCGAAGGAGTTGGATATCACATCTCATGTTATAGGAAGGCTCTCAGGTTTTTTATTAGAAGCATTGAGATATCACATCTCATGTTATAGGACAGTCTCAGGTTTGGTATTAGAAGCATTGAGATATCATCTCATGGTATAGGACGGGCCTCAGGATTGGAATGGGAAGGAGTTGGATATCACATCTCATGCTAAAGGAAGGGTCTCAGGTTTGGAAGGGGAAGGATTTGGATATCACATCTCAATTTATAGGACGGGTCTGTGGTTTGGTATTAGAAGCATTGAGATATCATATCTCATGCTATCGGAAGGGTCTCAGGATTGGATTGGGAAGGAGTTGGATATCACATCTCATGTTATAGGAAGGGTCTCAGGTTTGTTATTAGAAGTATTGAGATATCGCATCTCATGTTATAGGACAGTCTCAGGTTTGGTATTAGAAGCATTGAGATATCATATCTCATTGTATAGGACGGGTCTCAGGATTGGAATGGGAAGGAGTTGGATATCACATATCATGCTATAGGAAGGGTCTCAGGATTGGAATGGGAAGGAGTTGGATATCACATCTCATGATAAAGAAAGGGTCTCAGGTTTGGAAGGGGAAGGATTTGGATATCACATCTCAAGTTATAGGACGGTTCTGTGGTTTGGTATTAGAAGCATTGAGATATCATATCTCATGCTATCGGAAGGGTCTCAGGATTGGATTGGGAAGGAGTTGGATATCACATCGCATGTTATAGGAAGGGTCTCAAGATTGGAATGGGAAGGACTTGAGATATCACATCTCATGTTATAGGAAGGGTCTCAGGTTTGTTATTAGAAGCATTGAGATATCGCATCTCATGTTATAGGAAGGGTCTCAGGATTGGAATGGGAAGCAGTTGTATATCAATTCTCATGCTATAGGAAGGGTCTCAGGATTGGAATGGGAAGGAGTTGGATATCACATCTCATGATAAAGAAAGGGTCTCAGGTTTGGAAGGGGAAGGATTTGGATATCACATCTCAAGTTATAGGACGGTTCTGTGGTTTGGTATTAGAAGCATTGAGATATCATATCTCATGCTATCGGAAGGGTCTCAGGATTGGATTGGGAAGGAGTTGGATATCACATCTCATGTAATAGGAAGGGTCTCAGGTTTGTTATTAGAAGCATTGAGATATCGCATCTCATGTTATAGGAAGGGTCTCAGGATTGGAATGGGAAGGAGTTGTATATCACATCTCATGCTATAGGGAGGGTCTCAGGTTTGATATTAGAAGCATTGAGATATCATATCTCATGCTATCATAAGGGTCTCAGGATTGGATTGGGAAGGAGTTGGATATCACATCTCATGTTATAGGAAGGGTCTCAGGATTGGAATGGGAAGGATTTGGATATCACATCTCATGTTATAGGAAGGGTCTCAGGTTTGTTATTAGAAGCATTGAGATATCGCATCTCATGTTATAGGACAGTCTCAGGTTTGGTATTAGAAGCATTGAGATATATCTCATGGTATAGGACGGGTCTCAGGATTGGAATGGGAAGGAGTTGGATATCACATCTCATGCTATAGGAAGGGTCTCAGGATTGGAATGGGAAGGATTTGGATATCACATCTCATGTTATAGGAATGGTCTCAGGTTTGTTATTAGAAGCATTGAGATATCACATCTCATGTTCTAGGAAGGGTCTCAGGATTGGAATGGGAAGGATTTGGATATCACATCTCATGTTATAGGAAGGGTCTCAGGTTTGTTATTAGAAGCATTGAGATATCGCATCTCATGTTATAGGACAGTCTCAGGTTTGGTATTAGAAGCATTGAGATATCATATCTCATGCTATCGGAAGGGTCTCAGGATTGGAATGGGAAGGATTTGGATATCACATCTCATGTTATAGGAAGGGTCTCAGGTTTGTTATTAGAAGCATTGAGATATCGCATCTCATGTTATAGGACAGTCTCAGGTTTGGTATTAGAAGCATTGAGATATCATATCTCATGCTATCGGAAGGGTCTCAGGATTGGAATGGGAAGGAGTTGGATATCGCATCTCATGCTATAGGAAGGGTCACAGGTTGGAATGGGAAGGAGTTGGATATCACATATCATGCTATAGGAAGGGTCTCAGGATTGGAATGGGAAGGAGTTGGATATCACATCTCAAGTTATAGGACGGTTCTGTGGTTTGGTATTAGAAGCATTGAGATATCATATCTCATGCTATCGGAAGGGTCTCAGGATTGGATTGGGAAGGAGTTGGATATCAAATCTCATGTAATAGGAAGGGTCTCAGGTTTGTTATTAGAAGCATTGAGATATCGCATCTCATGTTATAGGAAGGGTCTCAGGATTGGAATGGGAAGGAGTTGTATATCACATCTCATGCTATAGGGAGGGTCTCAGGTTTGGTATTAGAAGCATTGAGATATCACATCTCATGTTATAGGAAGGGTCTCAGGTTTGTTATTAGAAGTATTGAGATATCGCATCTCATGTTATAGGACAGTCTCAGGTTTGGTATTAGAAGCATTGAGATATCATATCTCATTGTATAGGACGGGTCTCAGGATTGGAATGGGAAGGAGTTGGATATCACATATCATGATAAAGAAAGGGTCTCAGGTTTGGAAGGGGAAGGATTTGGATATCACATCTCAAGTTATAGGACGGTTCTGTGGTTTGGTATTAGAAGCATTGAGATATCATATCTCATGCTATCGGAAGGGTCTCAGGATTGGTATTAGAAGCATTGAGATATCATATCTCATTGTATAGGACGGGTCTCAGGATTGGAATGGGAAGGAGTTGGATATCACATCTCATGATAAAGAAAGGGTCTCAGGTTTGGAAGGGGAAGGATTTGGATATCACATCTCAAGTTATAGGACGGTTCTGTGGTTTGGTATTAGAAGCATTGAGATATCATATCTCATGCTATCGGAAGGGTCTCAGGATTGGATTGGGAAGGAGTTGGATATCACATCGCATGTTATAGGAAGGGTCTCAAGATTGGAATGGGAAGGACTTGGATATCACATCTCATGTTATAGGAAGGGTCTCAGGTTTGTTATTAGAAGCATTGAGATATCGCATCTCATGTTATAGGAAGGGTCTCAGGATTGGAATGGGAAGCAGTTGTATATCAATTCTCATGCTATAGGAAGGGTCTCAGGATTGGAATGGGAAGGAGTTGGATATCACATCTCATGATAAAGAAAGGGTCTCAGGTTTGGAAGGGGAAGGATTTGGATATCACATCTCAAGTTATAGGACGGTTCTGTGGTTTGGTATTAGAAGCATTGAGATATCATATCTCATGCTATCGGAAGGGTCTCAGGATTGGATTGGGAAGGAGTTGGATATCACATCTCATGTAATAGGAAGGGTCTCAGGTTTGTTATTAGAAGCATTGAGATATCGCATCTCATGTTATAGGAAGGGTCTCAGGATTGGAATGGGAAGGAGTTGGATATCACATCTCATGTTATAGGAAGGGTCTCAGGATTGGAATGGGAAGGATTTGGATATCACATCTCATGTTATAGGAAGGGTCTCAGGTTTGTTATTAGAAGCATTGAGATATCGCATCTCATGTTATAGGACAGTCTCAGGTTTGGTATTAGAAGCATTGAGATATATCTCATGGTATAGGACGGGTCTCAGGATTGGAATGGGAAGGAGTTGGATATCACATCTCATGCTATAGGAAGGGTCTCAGGATTGGAATGGGAAGGATTTGGATAATACATCTCATGTTATAGGAAGGGTCTCAGGTTTGTTATTAGAAGCATTGAGATATCACATCTCATGTTCTAGGAAGGGTCTCAGGATTGGAATGGGAAGGATTTGGATATCACATCTCATGTTATAGGAAGGGTCTCAGGTTTGTTATTAGAAGCATTGTGATATCGCATCTCATGTTATAGGACAGTCTCAGGTTTGGTATTAGAAGCATTGAGATATCATATCTCATGCTATCGGAAGGGTCTCAGGATTGGAATGGGAAGGATTTGGATATCACATCTCATGTTATAGGAAGGGTCTCAGGTTTGTTATTAGAAGCATTGAGATATCGCATCTCATGTTATAGGACAGTCTCAGGTTTGGTATTAGAAGCATTGAGATATCATATCTCATGCTATCGGAAGGGTCTCAGGATTGGAATGGGAAGGAGTTGGATATCGCATCTCATGCTATAGGAAGGGTCACAGGTTGGAATGGGAAGGAGTTGGATATCACATATCATGCTATAGGAAGGGTCTCAGGATTGGAATGGGAAGGAGTTGGATATCACATCTCATGATAAAGAAAGGGTCTCAGGTTTGGAAGGGGAAGGATTTGGATATCACATCTCAAGTTATAGGACGGTTCTGTGGTTTGGTATTAGAAGCATTGAGATATCATATCTCATGCTATCGGAAGGGTCTCAGGATTGGATTGGGAAGGAGTTGGATATCACATCTCATGTAATAGGAAGGGTCTCAGGTTTGTTATTAGAAGCATTGAGATATCGCATCTCATGTTATAGGAAGGGTCTCAGGATTGGAATGGGAAGGAGTTGTATATCACATCTCATGCTATAGGGAGGGTCTCAGGTTTGATATTAGAAGCATTGAGATATCATATCTCATGCTATCATAAGGGTCTCAGGATTGGATTGGGAAGGAGTTGGATATCACATCTCATGTTATAGGAAGGGTCTCAGGATTGGAATGGGAAGGATTTGGATATCACATCTCATGTTATAGGAAGGGTCTCAGGTTTGTTATTAGAAGCATTGAGATATTGCATCTCATGTTATAGGACAGTCTCAGGTTTGGTATTAGAAGCATTGAGATATATCTCATGGTATAGGACGGGTCTCAGGATTGGAATGGGAAGGAGTTGGATATCAGATCTCATGCTATAGGAAGGGTCTCAGGATTGGAATGGGAAGGATTTGGATATCACATCTCATGTTATAGGAAGGGTCTCAGGTTTGTTATTAGAAGCATTGAGATATCACATCTCATGTTCTAGGAAGGGTCTCAGGATTGGAATGGGAAGGATTTGGATATCACATCTCATGTTATAGGAAGGGTCTCAGGTTTGTTATTAGAAGCATTGAGATATCACATCTCATGTTATAGGACAGTCTCAGGTTTGGTATTAGAAGCATTGAGATATCATATCTCATGCTATCGGAAGGGTCTCAGGATTGGAATGGGAAGGATTTGGATATCACATCTCATGTTATAGGAAGGGTCTCAGGTTTGTTATTAGAAGCATTGAGATATCGCATCTCATGTTATAGGACAGTCTCAGGTTTGGTATTAGAAGCATTGAGATATCATATCTCATGCTATCGGAAGGGTCTCAGGATTGGAATGGGAAGGAGTTGGATATCGCATCTCATGCTATAGGAAGGGTCACAGGTTGGAATTGGAAGGAGTTGGATATCACAGCTCATGTTATAGGAAGGGTTTCAGGATTGGAATGGGAAGGACTTTGATATCACATCTCATGCTATCGGAAGGGTCTCAGGATTGGTTTGGGAAGGAGTTGGATATAACATTTCATGTTATAGGAAGGGTCTCAGGATTGGATGGGAAGAGTTGGATATCACATCTCATGTTATAGGAAGGGTATCAGGATTGGAATGGGAAGGACTTTGATATCACATCTCACGCTATAGGGAGGGTCTCAGGTTTGGTATTAGAAGCATTGAGATATCACATCTCATGTTATAGGAAGGGTCTCAGGTTTGTTATTAGAAGCATTGAGATATCACATCTCATGTTATAGGACAGTCTCAGGTTTGGTATTAGAAGCATTGAGATATAACATCTCATGGTATAGGACGGGTCTCAGGATTGGATGGGAAGAGTTGGATATCACCTCTCATGCTATAGTAAGGGTCTCAGGTTTGGTAGAAGCATTGGGATATCATATCTCATGCTATCGGAAGGGTCTCAGGATTGGATTGGGAAGGAGTTGGATATCACATCTCATGTTATAGGAAGGGTCTCAGGATTGGATTGGGAAGGATTTGGATATCACATCTCATGTTATAGGAAGGGTCTCAGGTTTGTTATTAGAAGTATTGAGATATCGCATCTCATGTTATAGGACAGTCTCAGGTTTGGTATTAGAAGCATTGAGATATCATATCTCATTGTATAGGACGGGTCTCAGGATTGGAATGGGAAGGAGTTGGATATCACATATCATGCTATAGGAAGGGTCTCTGGATTGGAATGGGAAGGAGTTGGATATCACATCTCATGATAAAGAAAGGGTCTCAGGTTTGTAAGGGGAAGGATTTGCATATCACATCTCAAGTTATAGGACGGTTCTGTGGTTTGGTATTAGAAGCATTGAGATATCATATCTCATGCTATCGGAAGGATCTCAGGATTGGATTGGGAAGGATTTGGATATCACATCTCATGTTATAGGAAGGGTCTCAGGTTTGTTATTAGAAGTATTGAGATATCGCATCTCATGTTATAGGACAGTCTCAGGTTTGGTATTAGAAGCATTGAGATATGATATCTCATTGTATAGGACGGGTCTCAGGATTGGAATGGGAAGGAGTTGGATATCACATATCATGCTATAGGAAGGGTCTCAGGATTGGAATGGGAAGGAGTTGGATATCACATCTCATGATAAAGAAAGGGTCTCAGGTTTGGAAGGGGAAGGATTTGGATATCACATCTCAAGTTATAGGACGGTTCTGTGGTTTGGTATTAGAAGCATTGAGATATCATATCTCATGCTATCGGAAGGGTCTCAGGATTGGATTGGGAAGGAGTTGGATATCACATCTCATGATAAAGAAAGGGTCTCAGGTTTGGAAGGGGAAGGATTTGGATATCACATCTCAAGTTATAGGACGGTTCTGTGGTTTGGTATTAGAAGCATTGAGATATCATATCTCATGCTATCGGAAGGGTCTCAGGATTGGATTGGGAAGGAGTTGGATATCACATCTCATGTAATAGGAAGGGTCTCAGGTTTGTTATTAGAAGTATTGAGATATCGCATCTCATGTTATAGGACAGTATCAGGTTTGGTATTAGAAGCATTGAGATATCATATCTCATTGTATAGGACGGGTCTCAGGATTGGAATGGGAAGGAGTTGGATATCACATCTCATGTTATAGGAAGGGTCTCAGGTTTGTTATTAGAAGTATTGAGATATCGCATCTCATGTTATAGGACAGTCTCAGGTTTGTTATTTGAAGCATTGAGATATCACATCTCATGTTATAGGACAGTCTCAGGTTTGGTATTAGAAGCATTGAGATATAACATCTCATGGTATAGGACGGGTCTCAGGTTTGTTATTAGAAGTATTGAGATATCGCATCTCATGTTATAGGACAGTCTCAGGTTTGTTATTAGAAGCATTGAGATATCACATCTCATGTTATAGGACAGTCTCAGGTTTGGTATTAGAAGCATTGAGATATCATATCTCATTGTATAGGACGGGTCTCAGGATTGGATTGGGAAGGAGTTGGATATCACATCTCATGTAATAGGAAGGGTCTCAGGTTTGTCATTAGATGTATTGAGATATCGCATCTCATGTTATAGGACAGTCTCAGGTTTGGTATTAGAAGCATTGAGATATCATATCTCATTGTATAGGACGGGTCTCAGGATTGGAATGGGAAGGAGTTGGATATCACATCTCATGTTATAGGAAGGGTCTCAGGTTTGTTATTAGAAGCATTGAGATATCGCATCTCATGTTATAGGACAGTCTCAGGTTTGTTATTAGAAGCATTGAGATATCACATCTCATGTTATAGGACAGTCTCAGGTTTGGTATTAGAAGCATTGAGATATAACATCTCATGGTATAGGACGGGTCTCAGGATTGGAAGGGAAGAGTTGGATATCACCTCTCATGCTATAGTAAGGGTCTCAGGTTTGGTAGAAGCATTGGGATATCACATCTCATGCTATAGGAAGGGTCTCAGGATTGGAATGGGAAGGAGTTGGATATCACATCTCATGCTAAAGGAAGGGTCTCAGGTTTGGAAGGGGAAGGATTTGGATATCACATCTCAAGTTATAGGACGGGTCTGTGGTTTGGTATTAGAAGCATTGAGATATCATATCTCATGCTATCGGAAGAGTCTCAGGATTGGATTGCGAAGGAGTTGGATATCACATCTCATGTTATAGGAAGGCTCTCAGGTTTGTTATTAGAAGCATTGAGATATCACATCTCATGTTATAGGACAGTCTCAGGTTTGGTATTAGAAGCATTGAGATATCATCTCATGGTATAGGACGGGCCTCAGGATTGGAATGGGAAGGAGTTGGATATCACATATCATGCTATAGGAAGGGTCTCAGGATTGGAATGGGAAGGAGTTGGATATCACATCTCATGATAAAGAAAGGGTCTCAGGTTTGTAAGGGGAAGGATTTGGATATCACATCTCAAGTTATAGGACGGTTCTGTGGTTTGGTATTAGAAGCATTGAGATATCATATCTCATGCTATCGGAAGGGTCTCAGGATTGGATTGGGAAGGATTTGGATATCACATCTCATGTTATAGGAAGGGTCTCAGGTTTGTTATTAGAAGTATTGAGATATCGCATCTCATGTTATAGGACAGTCTCAGGTTTGGTATTAGAAGCATTGAGATATCATATCTCATTGTATAGGACGGGTCTCAGGATTGGAATGGGAAGGAGTTGGATATCACATATCATGCTATAGGAAGGGTCTCAGGATTGGATTGGGAAGGAGTTGGCTATCACATCTCATGTAATAGGAAGGGTCTCAGGTTTGTTATTAGAAGCATTGAGATATCGCATCTCATGTTATAGGAAGGGTCTCAGGATTGGAATGGGAAGGAGTTGTATATCACATCTCATGCTATAGGGAGGGTCTCAGGTTTGATATTAGAAGCATTGAGATATCATATCTCATGCTATCATAAGGGTCTCAGGATTGGATTGGGAAGGAGTTGGATATCACATCTCATGTTATAGGAAGGGTCTCAGGTTTGTTATTAGAAGCATTGAGATATCGCATCTCATGTTATAGGACAGTCTCAGGTTTGGTATTAGAAGCATTGAGATATCATATCTCATGCTATCGGAAGGGTCTCAGGATTGGAATGGGAAGGATTTGGATATCACATCTCATGTTATAGGAAGGGTCTCAGGTTTGTTATTAGAAGCATTGAGATATCGCATCTCATGTTATAGGACAGTCTCAGGTTTGGTATTAGAAGCATTGAGATATCATATCTCATGCTATCGGAAGGGTCTCAGGATTGGAATGGGAAGGAGTTGGATATCACATCTCATGCTATAGGAAGGGTCTCAGGATTGGAATGGGAAGGATTTGGATATCACATCTCATGTTATATGAAGGGTCTCAGGTTTGTTATTAGAAGCATTGAGATATCACATCTCATGTTCTAGGAAGGGTCTCAGGATTGGAATGGGAAGGATTTGGATATCACATCTCATGTTATAGGAAGGGTCTCAGGTTTGTTATTAGAAGCATTGAGATATCGCATCTCATGTTATAGGACAGTCTCAGGTTTGGTATTAGAAGCATTGAGATATCATATCTCATGCTATCGGAAGGGTCTCAGGATTGGAATGGGAAGGATTTGGATATCACATCTCATGTTATAGGAAGGGTCTCAGGTTTGTTATTAGAAGCATTGAGATATCGCATCTCATGTTATAGGACAGTCTCAGGTTTGGTATTAGAAGCATTGAGATATCATATCTCATGCTATCGGAAGGGTCTCAGGATTGGAATGGGAAGGAGTTGGATATCGCATCTCATGCTATAGGAAGGGTCACAGGTTGGAATTGGAAGGAGTTGGATATCACAGCTCATGTTATAGGAAGGGTTTCAGGATTGGAATGGGAAGGACTTTGATATCACATCTCATGCTATCGGAAGGGTCTCAGGATTGGATTGGGAAGGAGTTGGATATAACATCTCATGTTATAGGAAGGGTCTCAGGATTGGATGGGAAGAGTTGGATATCACATCTCATGTTATAGGAAGGGTATCAGGATTGGAATGGGAAGGACTTTGATATCACATCTCACGCTATAGGGAGGGTCTCAGGTTTGGTATTAGAAGCATTGAGATATCACATCTCATGTTATAGGAAGGGTCTCAGGTTTGTTATTAGAAGCATTGAGATATCACATCTCATGTTATAGGACAGTCTCAGGTTTGGTATTAGAAGCATTGAGATATAACATCTCATGGTATAGGACGGGTCTCAGGATTGGATGGGAAGAGTTGGATATCACCTCTCATGCTATAGTAAGGGTCTCAGGTTTGGTAGAAGCATTGGGATATCACATCTCATGCTATAGGAAGGGTCTCATGATTGGAATGGGAAGGAGTTGGATATCACATCTCATGCTAAAGGAAGGGTCTCAGGTTTGGAAGGGGAAGGATTTGGATATCACATCTCAAGTTATAGGACGGGTCTGTGGTTTGGTATTAGAAGCATTGAGATATCATATCTCATGCTATCGGAAGGGTCTCAGGATTGGATTGCGAAGGAGTTGGATATCACATCTCATGTTATAGGAAGGCTCTCAGGTTTGTTATTAGAAGCATTGAGATATCACATCTCATGTTATAGGACAGTCTCAGGTTTGGTATTCGAAGCATTGAGATATCATCTCATGGTATAGGACGGGCCTCAGGATTGGAATGGGAAGGAGTTGGATATCACATCTCATGCTAAAGGAAGGGTCTCAGGTTTGGAAGGGGAAGGATTTGGATATCACATCTCAATTTATAGGACGGGTCTGTGGTTTGGTATTAGAAGCATTGAGATATCATATCTCATGCTATCGGAAGGGTCTCAGATGGATTGGGAAGGAGTTGGATGTCACATCTCATGTTATAGGAAGGGTCTCAGGTTTGTTATTAGAAGTATTGAGATATCGCATCTCATGTTATAGGACAGTCTCAGGTTTGGTATTAGAAGCATTGAGATATCATATCTCATTGTATAGGACGGGTCTCAGGATTGGAATGGGAAGGAGTTGGATATCACATATCATGCCATAGGAAGGGTCTCAGGATTGGAATGGGAAGGAGTTGGATATCACATCTCATGATAAAGAAAGGGTCTCAGGTTTGGAAGGGGAAGGATTTGGATATCACATCTCAAGTTATAGGACGGTTCTGTGGTTTGGTATTAGAAGCATTGAGATATCATATCTCATGCTATCGGAAGGGTCTCAGGATTGGATTGGGAAGGAGTTGGATATCACATCTCATGTAATAGGAAGGGTCTCAGGTTTGTTATTAGAAGCATTGAGATATCGCATCTCATGTTATAGGAAGGGTCTCAGGATTGGAATGGGAAGGAGTTGTATATCACATCTCATGCTATAGGGAGGGTCTCAGGTTTGGTATTAGAAGCATTGAGATATCACATCTCATGTTATAGGAAGGGTCTCAGGTTTGTTATTAGAAGTATTGAGATATCGCATCTCATGTTATAGGACAGTCTCAGGTTTGGTATTAGAAGCATTGAGATATCATATCTCATTGTATAGGACGGGTCTCAGGATTGGAATGGGAAGGAGTTGGATATCACATATCATGCTATAGGAAGAGTCTCAGGATTGGAATGGGAACGAGTTGGATATCACATCTCATGATAAAGAAAGGGTCTCAGGTTTGGAAGGGGAAGGATTTGGATATCACATCTCAAGTTATAGGACGGTTCTGTGGTTTGGTATTAGAAGCATTGAGATATCATATCTCATGCTATCGGAAGGGTCTCAGGATTGGATTGGGAAGGAGTTGGATATCACATCGCATGTTATAGGAAGGGTCTCAAGATTGGAATGGGAAGGACTTGGATATCACATCTCATGTTATAGGAAGGGTCTCAGGTTTGTTATTAGAAGCATTGAGATATCGCATCTCATGTCATAGGAAGGGTCTCAGGATTGGAATGGGAAGCAGTTGTATATCAATTCTCATGCTATAGGAAGGGTCTCAGGATTGGAATGGGAAGGAGTTGGATATCACATCTCATGATAAAGAAAGGGTCTCAGGTTTGGAAGGGGAAGGATTTGGATATCACATCTCAAGTTATAGGACGGTTCTGTGGTTTGGTATTAGAAGCATTGAGATATCATATCTCATGCTATCGGAAGGGTCTCAGGATTGGATTGGGAAGGAGTTGGATATCACATCTCATGTAATAGGAAGGGTCTCAGGTTTGTTATTAGAAGCATTGAGATATCGCATCTCATGTTATAGGAAGGGTCTCAGGATTGGAATGGGAAGGAGTTGTATATCACATCTCATGCTATAGGGAGGGTCTCAGGTTTGATATTAGAAGCATTGAGATATCATATCTCATGCTATCATAAGGGTCTCAGGATTGGATTGGGAAGGAGTTGGATATCACATCTCATGTTATAGGAAGGGTCCCAGGATTGGAAGGGGAAGGATTTGGATATCACATCTCATGTTATAGGAAGGGTCTCAGGTTTGTTATTAGAAGCATTGAGATATCGCATCTCATGTTATAGGACAGTCTCAGGTTTGGTATTAGAAGCATTGAGATATCATATCTCATGCTATCGGAAGGGTCTCAGGATTGGAATGGGAAGGATTTGGATATCACATCTCATGTTATAGGAAGGGTCTCAGGTTTGTTATTAGAAGCATTGAGATATCGCATGTCATGTTATAGGACAGTCTCAGGTTTGGTATTAGAAGCATTGAGATATCATATCTCATGCTATCGGAAGGGTCTCAGGATTGGAATGGGAAGGAGTTGGATATCGCATCTCATGCTATAGGAAGGGTCACAGGTTGGAATGGGAAGGAGTTGGATATCACATCTCATGATAAAGAAAGGGTCTCAGGTTTGTAAGGGGAAGGATTTGGATATCACATCTCAAGTTATAGGACGGTTCTGTGGTTTGGTATTAGAAGCATTGAGATATCATATCTCATGCTATCGGAAGGGTCTCAGGATTGGATTGGGAAGGATTTGGATATCACATCTCATGTTATAGGAAGGGTCTCAGGTTTGTTATTAGAAGTATTGAGATATCGCATCTCATGTTATAGGACAGTCTCAGGTTTTGTATTAGAAGCATTGAGATATCATATCTCATTGTATAGGACGGGTCTCAGGATTGGAATGGGAAGGAGTTGGATATCACATATCATGCTATAGGAAGGGTCTCAGGATTGGAATGGGAAGGAGTTGGATATCACATCTCATGATAAAGAAAGGGTCTCAGGTTTGGAAGGGGAAGGATTTGGATATCACATCTCAAGTTATAGGACGGTTCTGTGGTTTGGTATTAGAAGCATTGAGATATCATATCTCATGCTATCGGAAGGGTCTCAGGATTGGATTGGGAAGGAGTTAGCTATCACATCTCATGTAATAGGAAGGGTCTCAGGTTTGTTATTAGAAGCATTGAGATATCGCATCTCATGTTATAGGAAGGGTCTCAGGATTGGAATGGGAAGGAGTTGTATATCACATCTCATGCTATAGGGAGGGTCTCAGGTTTGATATTAGAAGCATTGAGATATCATATCTCATGCTATCATAAGGGTCTCAGGATTGGATTGGGAAGGAGTTGGATATCACATCTCATGTTATAGGAAGGGTCTCAGGTTTGTTATTAGAAGCATTGAGATATCGCATCTCATGTTATAGGACAGTCTCAGGTTTGGTATTAGAAGCATTGAGATATCATATCTCATGCTATCGGAAGGGTCTCAGGATTGGAATGGGAAGGATTTGGATATCACATCTCATGTTATAGGAAGGGTCTCAGGTTTGTTATTAGAAGCATTGAGATATCGCATCTCATGTTATAGGACAGTCTCAGGTTTGGTATTAGAAGCATTGAGATATCATATCTCATGCTATCGGAAGGGTCTCAGGATTGGAATGGGAAGGAGTTGGATATCACATCTCATGCTATAGGAAGGGTCTCAGGATTGGAATGGGAAGGATTTGGATATCACATCTCATGTTATAGGAAGGGTCTCAGGTTTGTTATTAGAAGCCTTGAGATATCACATCTCATGTTCTAGGAAGGGTCTCAGGATTGGAATGGGAAGGATTTGGATATCACATCTCATGTTATAGGAAGGGTCTCAGGTTTGTTATTAGAAGCATTGAGATATCGCATCTCATGTTATAGGACAGTCTCAGGTTTGGTATTAGAAGCATTGAGATATCATATCTCATGCTATCGGAAGGGTCTCAGGATTGGAATGGGAAGGATTTGGATATCACATCTCATGTTATAGGAAGGGTCTCAGGTTTGTTATTAGAAGCATTGAGATATCGCATCTCATGTTATAGGACAGTCTCAGGGTTGGTATTAGAAGCATTGAGATATCATATCTCATGCTATCGGAAGGGTCTCAGGATTGGAATGGGAAGGAGTTGGATATCGCATCTCATGCTATAGGAAGGGTCACAGGTTGGAATTGGAAGGAGTTGGATATCACAGCTCATGTTATAGGAAGGGTTTCAGGATTGGAATGGGAAGGACTTTGATATCACATCTCATGCTATCGGAAGGGTCTCAGGATTGGATTGGGAAGGAGTTGGATATAACATCTCATGTTATAGGAAGGGTCTCAGGATTGGATGGGAAGAGTTGGATATCACATCTCATGTTATAGGAAGGGTATCAGGATTGGAATGGGAAGGACTTTGATATCACATCTCACGCTATAGGGAGGGTCTCAGGTTTGGTATTAGAAGCATTGAGATATCACATCTCATGTTATAGGAAGGGTCTCAGGTTTGTTATTAGAAGCATTGAGATATCACATCTCATGTTATAGGACAGTCTCAGGTTTGGTATTAGAAGCATTGAGATATAACATCTCATGGTATAGGACGGGTCTCAGGATTGGATGGGAAGAGTTGGATATCACCTCTCATGCTATAGTAAGGGTCTCAGGTTTGGTAGAAGCATTGGGATATCACATCTCATGCTATAGGAAGGGTCTCATGATTGGAATGGGAAGGAGTTGGATATCACATCTCATGCTAAAGGAAGGGTCTCAGGTTTGGAAGGGGAAGGATTTGGATATCACATCTCAAGTTATAGGACAGGTCTGTGGTTTGGTATTAGAAGCATTGAGATATCATATCTCATGCTATCGGAAGGGTCTCAGGATTGGATTGCGAAGGAGTTGGATATCACATCTCATGTTATAGGAAGGCTCTCAGGTTTGTTATTAGAAGCATTGAGATATCACATCTCATGTTATAGGACAGTCTCAGGTTTGGTATTCGAAGCATTGAGATATCATCTCATGGTATAGGACGGGCCTCAGGATTGGAATGGGAAGGAGTTGGATATCACATCTCATGCTAAAGGAAGGGTCTCAGGTTTGGAAGGGGAAGGATTTGGATATCACATCTCAATTTATAGGACGGGTCTGTGGTTTGGTATTAGAAGCATTGAGATATCATATCTCATGCTATCGGAAGGGTCTCAGATGGATTGGGAAGGAGTTGGATGTCACATTTCATGTTATAGGAAGGGTCTCAGGTTTGTTATTAGAAGTATTGAGATATCGCATCTCATGTTATAGGACAGTCTCAGGTTTGGTATTAGAAGCATTGAGATATCATATCTCATTGTATAGGACAGGTCTCAGGATTGGAATGGGAAGGAGTTGGATATCACATATCATGCTATAGGAAGGGTCTCAGGATTGGAATGGGAAGGAGTTGGATATCACATCTCATGATAAAGAAAGGGTCTCAGGTTTGGAAGGGGAAGGATTTGGATATCACATCTCAAGTTATAGGACGGTTCTGTGGTTTGGTATTAGAAGCATTGAGATATCATATCTCATGCTATCGGAAGGGTCTCAGGATTGGATTGGGAAGGAGTTGGATATCACATCTCATGTAATAGGAAGGGTCTCAGGTTTGTTATTAGAAGCATTGAGATATCGCATCTCATGTTATAGGAAGGGTCTCAGGATTGGAATGGGAAGGAGTTGTATATCACATCTCATGCTATAGGGAGGGTCTCAGGTTTGGTATTAGAAGCATTGAGATATCACATCTCATGTTATAGGAAGGGTCTCAGGTTTGTTATTAGAAGTATTGAGATATCGCATCTCATGTTATAGGACAGTCTCAGGTTTGGTATTAGAAGCATTGAGATATCATATCTCATTGTATAGGACGGGTCTCAGGATTGGAATGGGAAGGAGTTGGATATCACATATCATGCTATAGGAAGAGTCTCAGGATTGGAATGGGAACGAGTTGGATATCACATCTCATGATAAAGAAAGGCTCTCAGGTTTGGAAGGGGAAGGATTTGGATATCACATCTCAAGTTATAGGACGGTTCTGTGGTTTGGTATTAGAAGCATTGAGATATCATATCTCATGCTATTGGAAGGGTCTCAGGATTGGATTGGGAAGGAGTTGGATATCACATCGCATGTTATAGGAAGGGTCTCAAGATTGGAATGGGAAGGACTTGGATATCACATCTCATGTTATAGGAAGGGTCTCAGGTTTGTTATTAGAAGCATTGAGATATCGCATCTCATGTTATAGGAAGGGTCTCAGGATTGGAATGGGAAGCAGTTGTATATCAATTCTCATGCTATAGGAAGGGTCTCAGGATTGGAATGGGAAGGAGTTGGCTATCACATCTCATGATAAAGAAAGGGTCTCAGGTTTGGAAGGGGAAGGATTTGGATATCACATCTCAAGTTATAGGACGGTTCTGTGGTTTGGTATTAGAAGCATTGAGATATCATATCTCATGCTATCGGAAGGGTCTCAGGATTGGATTGGGAAGGAGTTGGATATCACATCTCATGTAATAGGAAGGGTCTCAGGTTTGTTATTAGAAGCATTGAGATATCGCATCTCATGTTATAGGAAGGGTCTCAGGATTGGAATGGGAAGGAGTTGTATATCACATCTCATGCTATAGGGAGGGTCTCAGGTTTGATATTAGAAGCATTGAGATATCATATCTCATGCTATCATAAGGGTCTCAGGATTGGATTGGGAAGGAGTTGGATATCACATCTCATGTTATACAAAGGGTCTCAGGATTGGAAGGGGAAGGATTTGGATATCACATCTCATGTTATAGGAAGGGTCTCAGGTTTGTTATTAGAAGCATTGAGATATCGCATCTCATGTTATAGGACAGTCTCAGGTTTGGTATTAGAAGCATTGAGATATATCTCATGGTATAGGACGGGTCTCAGGATTGGAATGGGAAGGAGTTGGATATCACATCTCATGCTATAGGAAGGGTCTCAGGATTGGAAGGGGAAGGATTTGGATATCACATCTCATGTTATAGGAAGGGTCTCAGGTTTGTTATTAGAAGCATTGAGATATCGCATCTCATGTTATAGGACAGTCTCAGGTTTGGTATTAGAAGCATTGAGATATATCTCATGGTATAGGACGGGTCTCAGGATTGGAATGGGAAGGAGTTGGATATCACATCTCATGCTATAGGAAGGGTCTCAGGATTGGAATGGGAAGGATTTGGATATCACATCTCATGTTATATGAAGGGTC
This sequence comes from Ambystoma mexicanum, assembly GCF_040938575.1. Classification (NCBI taxonomy): domain Eukaryota; kingdom Metazoa; phylum Chordata; class Amphibia; order Caudata; family Ambystomatidae; genus Ambystoma; species Ambystoma mexicanum. The sequence continues at coordinate 350,155,897 of NC_090936.1, forward strand.
TCAGGTTTGTTATTAGAAGCATTGAGATATCACATCTCATGTTCTAGGAAGGGTCTCAGGATTGGAATGGGAAGGATTTGGATATCACATCTCATGTTATAGGAAGGGTCTCAGGTTTGTTATTAGAAGCATTGAGATATCGCATCTCATGTTATAGGACAGTCTCAGGTTTGGTATTAGAAGCATTGAGATATCATATCTCATGCTATCGGAAGGGTCTCAGGATTGGAATGGGAAGGATTTGGATATCACATCTCATGTTATAGGAAGGGTCTCAGGTTTGTTATTAGAAGCATTGAGATATCGCATGTCATGTTATAGGACAGTCTCAGGTTTGGTATTAGAAGCATTGAGATATCATATCTCATGCTATCGGAAGGGTCTCAGGATTGGAATGGGAAGGAGTTGGATATCGCATCTCATGCTATAGGAAGGGTCACAGGTTGGAATGGGAAGGAGTTGGATATCACATATCATGCTATAGGAAGGGTCTCAGGATTGGAATGGGAAGGAGTTGGATATCACATCTCATGATAAAGAAAGGGTCTCAGGTTTGGAAGGGGAAGGATTTGGATATCACATCTCAAGTTATAGGACGGTTCTGTGGTTTGGTATTAGAAGCATTGAGATATCATATCTCATGCTATCGGTAGGGTCTCAGGATTGGATTGGGAAGGAGTTGGATATCACATCTCATGTAATAGGAAGGGTCTCAGGTTTGTTATTAGAAGCATTGAGATATCGCATCTCATGTTATAGGAAGGGTCTCAGGATTGGAATGGGAAGGAGTTGTATATCACATCTCATGCTATAGGGAGGGTCTCAGGTTTGATATTAGAAGCATTTAGATATCATATCTCATGCTATCATAAGGGTCTCAGGTTTGATATTAGAAGCATTTAGATATCATATCTCATGCTATCATAAGGGTCTCAGGATTGGATTGGGAAGGAGTTGGATATCACATCTCATGTTATAGGAAGGGTCTCAGGATTGGAATGGGAAGGATTTGGATATCACATCTCATGTTATAGGAAGGGTCTAAGGTTTGTTATTAGAAGCATTGAGATATTGCATCTCATGTTATAGGACAGTCTCAGGTTTGGTATTAGAAGCATTGAGATATATCTCATGGTATAGGACGGGTCTCAGGATTGGAATGGGAAGGAGTTGGATATCACATCTCATGCTATAGGAAGGGTCTCAGGATTGGAATGGGAAGGATTTGGATATCACATCTCATGTTATAGGAAGGGTCTCAGGTTTGTTATTAGAAGCATTGAGATATCACATCTCATGTTCTAGGAAGGGTCTCAGGATTGGAATGGGAAGGATTTGGATATCACATCTCATGTTATAGGAAGGGTCTCAGGTTTGTTATTAGAAGCATTGAGATATCGCATCTCATGTTATAGGACAGTCTCAGGTTTGGTATTAGAAGCATTGAGATATCATATCTCATGCTATCGGAAGGGTCTCAGGATTGGAATGGGAAGGATTTGGATATCACATCTCATGTTATAGGAAGGGTCTCAGGTTTGTTATTAGAAGCATTGAGATATCGCATCTCATGTTATAGGACATTCTCAGGTTTGGTATTAGAAGCATTGAGATATCATATCTCATGCTATCGGAAGGGTCTCAGGATTGGAATGGGAAGGAGTTGGATATCGCATCTCATGCTATAGGAAGGGTCACAGGTTGGAATTGGAAGGAGTTGGATATCACAGCTCATGTTATAAGAAGGGTTTCAGGATTGGAATGGGAAGGACTTTGATATCACATCTCATGCTATCGGAAGGGTCTCAGGATTGGATTGGGAAGGAGTTGGATATAACATCTCATGTTATAGGAAGGGTCTCAGGATTGGATGGGAAGAGTTGGATATCACATCTCATGTTATAGGAAGGGTATCAGGATTGGAATGGGAAGGACTTTGATATCACATCTCACGCTATAGGGAGGGTCTCAGGTTTGGTATTAGAAGCATTGAGATATCACATCTCATGTTATAGGAAGGGTCTCAGGTTTGTTATTAGAAGCATTGAGATATCATATCTCATGCTATCATAAGGGTCTCAGGATTGGATTGGGAAGGAGTTGGATATCACATCTCATGTTATAGGAAGGGTCTCAGGTTTGTTATTAGAAGCATTGAGATATCGCATCTCATGTTATAGGACAGTCTCAGGTTTGGTATTAGAAGCATTGAGATATCATATCTCATGCTATCGGAAGGGTCTCAGGATTGGAATGGGAAGGATTTGGATATCACATCTCATGTTATAGGAAGGGTCTCAGGTTTGTTATTAGAAGCATTGAGATATCGCATCTCATGTTATAGGACAGTCTCAGGTTTGGTATTAGAAGCATTGAGATATCATATCTCATGCTATCGGAAGGGTCTCAGGATTGGAATGGGAAGGAGTTGGATATCACATCTCATGCTATAGGAAGGGTCTCAGGATTGGAATGGGAAGGATTTGGATATCACATCTCATGTTATAGGAAGGGTCTCAGGTTTGTTATTAGAAGCATTGAGATATCACATCTCATGTTCTAGGAAGGGTCTCAGGATTGGAATGGGAAGGATTTGGATATCACATCTCATGTTATAGGAAGGGTCTCAGGTTTGTTATTAGAAGCATTGAGATATCGCATCTCATGTTATAGGACAGTCTCAGGTTTGGTATTAGAAGCATTGAGATATCATATCTCATGCTATCGGAAGGGTCTCAGGATTGGAATGGGAAGGATTTGGATATCACATCTCATGTTATAGGAAGGGTCTCAGGTTTGTTATTAGAAGCATTGAGATATCGCATCTCATGTTATAGGACAGTCTCAGGTTTGGTATTAGAAGCATTGAGATATCATATCTCATGCTATCGGAAGGGTCTCAGGATTGGAATGGGAAGGAGTTGGATATCGCATCTCATGCTATAGGAAGGGTCACAGGTTGGAATTGGAAGGAGTTGGATATCACAGCTCATGTTATAGGAAGGGTTTCAGGATTGGAATGGGAAGGACTTTGATATCACATCTCATGCTATCGGAAGGGTCTCAGGATTGGATTGGGAAGGAGTTGGATATAACATCTCATGTTATAGGAAGGGTCTCAGGATTGGATGGGAAGAGTTGGATATCACATCTCATGTTATAGGAAGGGTATCAGGATTGGAATGGGAAGGACTTTGATATCACATCTCACGCTATAGGGAGGGTCTCAGGTTTGGTATTAGAAGCATTGAGATATCACATCTCATGTTATAGGAAGGGTCTCAGGTTTGTTATTAGAAGCATTGAGATATCACATCTCATGTTATAGGACAGTCTCAGGTTTGGTATTAGAAGCATTGAGATATAACATCTCATGGTATAGGACGGGTCTCAGGATTGGATGGGAAGAGTTGGATATCACCTCTCATGCTATAGTAAGGGTCTCAGGTTTGGTAGAAGCATTGGGATATCACATCTCATGCTATAGGAAGGGTCTCATGATTGGAATGGGAAGGAGTTGGATATCACATCTCATGCTAAAGGAAGGGTCTCAGGTTTGGAAGGGGAAGGATTTGGATATCACATCTCAAGTTATAGGACAGGTCTGTGGTTTGGTATTAGAAGCATTGAGATATCATATCTCATGCTATCGGAAGGGTCTCAGGATTGGATTGCGAAGGAGTTGGATATCACATCTCATGTTATAGGAAGGCTCTCAGGTTTGTTATTAGAAGCATTGAGATATCACATCTCATGTTATAGGACAGTCTCAGGTTTGGTATTCGAAGCATTGAGATATCATCTCATGGTATAGGACGGGCCTCAGGATTGGAATGGGAAGGAGTTGGATATCACATCTCATGCTAAAGGAAGGGTCTCAGGTTTGGAAGGGGAAGGATTTGGATATCACATCTCAATTTATAGGACGGGTCTGTGGTTTGGTATTAGAAGCATTGAGATATCATATCTCATGCTATCGGAAGGGTCTCAGATGGATTGGGAAGGAGTTGGATGTCACATCTCATGTTATAGGAAGGGTCTCAGGTTTGTTATTAGAAGTATTGAGATATCGCATCTCATGTTATAGGACAGTCTCAGGTTTGGTATTAGAAGCATTGAGATATCATATCTCATTGTATAGGACAGGTCTCAGGATTGGAATGGGAAGGAGTTGGATATCACATATCATGCTATAGGAAGGGTCTCAGGATTGGAATGGGAAGGAGTTGGATATCACATCTCATGATAAAGAAAGGGTCTCAGGTTTGGAAGGGGAAGGATTTGGATATCACATCTCAAGTTATAGGACGGTTCTGTGGTTTGGTATTAGAAGCATTGAGATATCATATCTCATGCTATCGGAAGGGTCTCAGGATTGGATTGGGAAGGAGTTGGATATCACATCTCATGTAATAGGAAGGGTCTCAGGTTTGTTATTAGAAGCATTGAGATATCGCATCTCATGTTATAGGAAGGGTCTCAGGATTGGAATGGGAAGGAGTTGTATATCACATCTCATGCTATAGGGAGGGTCTCAGGTTTGGTATTAGAAGCATTGAGATATCACATCTCATGTTATAGGAAGGGTCTCAGGTTTGTTATTAGAAGTATTGAGATATCGCATCTCATGTTATAGGACGGGTCTCAGGATTGGAATGGGAAGGAGTTGGATATCACATATCATGCTATAGGAAGAGTCTCAGGATTGGAATGGGAACGAGTTGGATATCACATCTCATGATAAAGAAAGGCTCTCAGGTTTGGAAGGGGAAGGATTTGGATATCACATCTCAAGTTATAGGACGGTTCTGTGGTTTGGTATTAGAAGCATTGAGATATCATATCTCATGCTATTGGAAGGGTCTCAGGATTGGATTGGGAAGGAGTTGGATATCACATCGCATGTTATAGGAAGGGTCTCAAGATTGGAATGGGAAGGACTTGGATATCACATCTCATGTTATAGGAAGGGTCTCAGGTTTGTTATTAGAAGCATTGAGATATCGCATCTCATGTTATAGGAAGGGTCTCAGGATTGGAATGGGAAGCAGTTGTATATCAATTCTCATGCTATAGGAAGGGTCTCAGGATTGGAATGGGAAGGAGTTGGATATCACATCTCATGATAAAGAAAGGGTCTCAGGTTTGGAAGGGGAAGGATTTGGATATCACATCTCAAGTTATAGGACGGTTCTGTGGTTTGGTATTAGAAGCATTGAGATATCATATCTCATGCTATCGGAAGGGTCTCAGGATTGGATTGGGAAGGAGTTGGATATCACATCTCATGTAATAGGAAGGGTCTCAGGTTTGTTATTAGAAGCATTGAGATATCGCATCTCATGTTATAGGAAGGGTCTCAGGATTGGAATGGGAAGGAGTTGTATATCACATCTCATGCTATAGGGAGGGTCTCAGGTTTGATATTAGAAGCATTGAGATATCATATCTCATGCTATCATAAGGGTCTCAGGATTGGATTGGGAAGGAGTTGGATATCACATCTCATGTTATAGGAAGGGTCTCAGGATTGGAAGGGGAAGGATTTGGATATCACATCTCATGTTATAGGAAGGGTCTCAGGTTTGTTATTAGAAGCATTGAGATATCGCATCTCATGTTATAGGACAGTCTCAGGTTTGGTATTAGAAGCATTGAGATATATCTCATGGTATAGGACGGGTCTCAGGATTGGAATGGGAAGGAGTTGGATATCACATCTCATGCTATAGGAAGGGTCTCAGGATTGGAATGGGAAGGATTTGGATATCACATCTCATGTTATATGAAGGGTCTCAGGTTTGTTATTAGAAGCATTGAGATATCACATCTCATGTTCTAGGAAGGGTCTCAGGATTGGAATGGGAAGGATTTGGATATCACATCTCATGTTATAGGAAGGGTCTCAGGTTTGTTATTAGAAGCATTGAGATATCGCATCTCATGTTATAGGACAGTCTCAGGTTTGGTATTAGAAGCATTGAGATATCATATCTCATGCTATCGGAAGGGTCTCAGGATTGGAATGGGAAGGATTTGGATATCACATCTCATGTTATAGGAAGGGTCTCAGGTTTGTTATTAGAAGCATTGAGATATCGCATGTCATGTTATAGGACAGTCTCAGGTTTGGTATTAGAAGCATTGAGATATCATATCTCATGCTATCGGAAGGGTCTCAGGATTGGAATGGGAAGGAGTTGGATATCGCATCTCATGCTATAGGAAGGGTCACAGGTTGGAATGGGAAGGAGTTGGATATCACATATCATGCTATAGGAAGGGTCTCAGGATTGGAATGGGAAGGAGTTGGATATCACATCTCATGATAAAGAAAGGGTCTCAGGTTTGGAAGGGGAAGGATTTGGATATCACATCTCAAGTTATAGGACGGTTCTGTGGTTTGGTATTAGAAGCATTGAGATATCATATCTCATGCTATCGGAAGGGTCTCAGGATTGGATTGGGAAGGAGTTGGATATCACATCTCATGTAATAGGAAGGGTCTCAGGTTTGTTATTAGAAGCATTGAGATATCGCATCTCATGTTATAGGAAGGGTCTCAGGATTGGAATGGGAAGGAGTTGTATATCACATCTCATGCTATAGGGAGGGTCTCAGGTTTGATATTAGAAGCATTTAGATATCATATCTCATGCTATCATAAGGGTCTCAGGTTTGATATTAGAAGCATTTAGATATCATATCTCATGCTATCATAAGGGTCTCAGGATTGGATTGGGAAGGAGTTGGATATCACATCTCATGTTATAGGAAGGGTCTCAGGATTGGAATGGGAAGGATTTGGATATCACATCTCATGTTATAGGAAGGGTCTAAGGTTTGTTATTAGAAGCATTGAGATATTGCATCTCATGTTATAGGACAGTCTCAGGTTTGGTATTAGAAGCATTGAGATATATCTCATGGTATAGGACGGGTCTCAGGATTGGAATGGGAAGGAGTTGGATATCACATCTCATGCTATAGGAAGGGTCTCAGGATTGGAATGGGAAGGATTTGGATATCACATCTCATGTTATAGGAAGGGTCTCAGGTTTGTTATTAGAAGCATTGAGATATCACATCTCATGTTCTAGGAAGGGTCTCAGGATTGGAATGGGAAGGATTTGGATATCACATCTCATGTTATAGGAAGGGTCTCAGGTTTGTTATTAGAAGCATTGAGATATCGCATCTCATGTTATAGGACAGTCTCAGGTTTGGTATTAGAAGCATTGAGATATCATATCTCATGCTATCGGAAGGGTCTCAGGATTGGAATGGGAAGGATTTGGATATCACATCTCATGTTATAGGAAGGGTCTCAGGTTTGTTATTAGAAGCATTGAGATATCGCATCTCATGTTATAGGACATTCTCAGGTTTGGTATTAGAAGCATTGAGATATCATATCTCATGCTATCGGAAGGGTCTCAGGATTGGAATGGGAAGGAGTTGGATATCGCATCTCATGCTATAGGAAGGGTCACAGGTTGGAATTGGAAGGAGTTGGATATCACAGCTCATGTTATAAGAAGGGTTTCAGGATTGGAATGGGAAGGACTTTGATATCACATCTCATGCTATCGGAAGGGTCTCAGGATTGGATTGGGAAGGAGTTGGATATAACATCTCATGTTATAGGAAGGGTCTCAGGATTGGATGGGAAGAGTTGGATATCACATCTCATGTTATAGGAAGGGTATCAGGATTGGAATGGGAAGGACTTTGATATCACATCTCACGCTATAGGGAGGGTCTCAGGTTTGGTATTAGAAGCATTGAGATATCACATCTCATGTTATAGGAAGGGTCTCAGGTTTGTTATTAGAAGCATTGAGATATCACATCTCATGTTATAGGACAGTCTCAGGTTTGGTATTAGAAGCATTGAGATATAACATCTCATGGTATAGGACGGGTCTCAGGATTGGATGGGAAGAGTTGGATATCACCTCTCATGCTATAGTAAGGGTCTCAGGTTTGGTAGAAGCATTGGGATATCACATCTCATGCTATAGGAAGGGTCTCAGGATTGGAATGGGAAGGAGTTGGATATCACATCTCATGCTAAAGGAAGGGTCTCAGGTTTGGAAGGGGAAGGATTTGGATATCACATCTCAAGTTATAGGACGGGTCTGTGGTTTGGTATTAGAAGCATTGAGATATCATATCTCATGCTTACGGAAGGGTCTCAGGATTGGATTGCGAAGGAGTTGGATATCACATCTCATGTTATAGGAAGGCTCTCAGGTTTGTTATTAGAAGCATTGAGATATCACATCTCATGTTATAGGACAGTCTCAGGTTTGGTATTCGAAGCATTGAGATATCATCTCATGGTATAGGACGGGCCTCAGGATTGGAATGGGAAGGAGTTGGATATCACATCTCATGCTAAAGGAAGGGTCTCAGGTTTGGAAGGGGAAGGATTTGGATATCACATCTCAATTTATAGGACGGGTCTGTGGTTTGGTATTAGAAGCATTGAGATATCATATCTCATGCTATCGGAAGGGTCTCAGATGGATTGGGAAGGAGTTGGATGTCACATCTCATGTTATAGGAAGGGTCTCAGGTTTGTTATTAGAAGTATTGAGATATCGCATCTCATGTTATAGGACAGTTTCAGGTTTGGTATTAGAAGCATTGAGATATCATATCTCATTGTATAGGACGGGTCTCAGGATTGGAATGGGAAGGAGTTGGATATCACATCTCATGATAAAGAAAGGGTCTCAGGTTTGGAAGGGGAAGGATTTGGATATCACATCTCAAGTTATAGGACGGTTCTGTGGTTTGGTATTAGAAGCATTGAGATATCATATCTCATGCTATCGGAAGGGTCTCAGGATTGGATTGGGAAGGAGTTGGATATCACATCTCATGTAATAGGAAGGGTCTCAGGTTTGTTATTAGAAGCATTGAGATATCGCATCTCATGTTATAGGAAGGGTCTCAGGATTGGAATGGGAAGGAGTTGTATATCACATCTCATGCTATAGGGAGGGTCTCAGGTTTGGTATTAGAAGCATTGAGATATCACATCTCATGTTATAGGAAGGGTCTCAGGTTTGTTATTAGAAGTATTGAGATATCGCATCTCATGTTATAGGACAGTCTCAGGTTTGGTATTATAAGCATTGAGATATCATATCTCATTGTATAGGACGGGTCTCAGGATTGGAATGGGAAGGAGTTGGATATCACATATCATGCTATAGGAAGAGTCTCAGGATTGGAATGGGAACGAGTTGGATATCACATCTCATGATAAAGAAAGGGTCTCAGGTTTGGAAGGGGAAGGATTTGGATATCACATCTCAAGTTATAGGACGGTTCTGTGGTTTGGTATTAGAAGCATTGAGATATCATATCTCATGCTATCGGAAGGGTCTCAGGATTGGATTGGGAAGGAGTTGGATATCACATCGCATGTTATAGGAAGGGTCTCAAGATTGGAATGGGAAGGACTTGGATATCACATCTCATGTTATAGGAAGGGTCTCAGGTTTGTTATTAGAAGCATTGAGATATCGCATCTCATGTTATAGGAAGGGTCTCAGGATTGGAATGGGAAGCAGTTGTATATCAATTCTCATGCTATAGGAAGGGTCTCAGGATTGGAATGGGAAGGAGTTGGATATCACATCTCATGATAAAGAAAGGGTCTCAGGTTTGGAAGGGGAAGGATTTGGATATCACATCTCAAGTTATAGGACGGTTCTGTGGTTTGGTATTAGAAGCATTGAGATATCATATCTCATGCTATCGGAAGGGTCTCAGGATTGGATTGGGAAGGAGTTGGATATCACATCTCATGTAATAGGAAGGGTCTCAGGTTTGTTATTAGAAGCATTGAGATATCGCATCTCATGTTATAGGAAGGGTCTCAGGATTGGAATGGGAAGGAGTTGTATATCACATCTCATGCTATAGGGAGGGTCTCAGGTTTGATATTAGAAGCATTGAGATATCATATCTCATGCTATCATAAGGGTCTCAGGATTGGATTGGGAAGGAGTTGGATATCACATCTCATGTTATAGGAAGGGTCTCAGGATTGGAAGGGGAAGGATTTGGATATCACATCTCATGTTATAGGAAGGGTCTCAGGTTTGTTATTAGAAGCATTGAGATATCGCATCTCATGTTATAGGACAGTCTCAGGTTTGGTATTAGAAGCATTGAGATATATCTCATGGTATAGGACGGGTCTCAGGATTGGAATGGGAAGGAGTTGGATATCACATCTCATGCTATAGGAAGGGTCTCAGGATTGGAATGGGAAGGATTTGGATATCACATCTCATGTTATATGAAGGGTCTCAGGTTTGTTATTAGAAGCATTGAGATATCACATCTCATGTTCTAGGAAGGGTCTCAGGATTGGAATGGGAAGGATTTGGATATCACATCTCATGTTATAGGAAGGGTCTCAGGTTTGTTATTAGAAGCATTGAGATATCGCATCTCATGTTATAGGACAGTCTCAGGTTTGGTATTAGAAGCATTGAGATATCATATCTCATGCTATCGGAAGGGTCTCAGGATTGGAATGGGAAGGATTTGGATATCACATCTCATGTTATAGGAAGGGTCTCAGGTTTGTTATTAGAAGCATTGAGATATCGCATGTCATGTTATAGGACAGTCTCAGGTTTGGTATTAGAAGCATTGAGATATCATATCTCATGCTATCGGAAGGGTCTCAGGATTGGAATGGGAAGGAGTTGGATATCGCATCTCATGCTATAGCAAGGGTCACAGGTTGGAATGGGAAGGAGTTGGATATCACATCTCATGATAAAGAAAGGGTCTCAGGTTTGTAAGGGGAAGGATTTGGATATCACATCTCAAGTTATAGGACGGTTCTGTGGTTTGGTATTAGAAGCATTGAGATATCATATCTCATGCTATCGGAAGGGTCTCAGGATTGGATTGGGAAGGATTTGGATATCACATCTCATGTTATAGGAAGGGTCTCAGGTTTGTTATTAGAAGTATTGAGATATCGCATCTCATGTTATAGGACAGTCTCAGGTTTGGTATTAGAAGCATTGAGATATCATATCTCATTGTATAGGACGGGTCTCAGGATTGGAATGGGAAGGAGTTGGATATCACATATCATGCTATAGGAAGGGTCTCAGGATTGGAATGGGAAGGAGTTGGATATCACATCTCATGATAAAGAAAGGGTCTCAGGTTTGGAAGGGGAAGGATTTGGATATCACATCTCAAGTTATAGGACGGTTCTGTGGTTTGGTATTAGAAGCATTGAGATATCATATCTCATGCTATCGGAAGGGTCTCAGGATTGGATTGGGAAGGAGTTAGCTATCACATCTCATGTAATAGGAAGGGTCTCAGGTTTGTTATTAGAAGCATTGAGATATCGCATCTCATGTTATAGGAAGGGTCTCAGGATTGGAATGGGAAGGAGTTGTATATCACATCTCATGCTATAGGGAGGGTCTCAGGTTTGATATTAGAAGCATTGAGATATCATATCTCATGCTATCATAAGGGTCTCAGGATTGGATTGGGAAGGAGTTGGATATCACATCTCATGTTATAGGAAGGGTCTCAGGTTTGTTATTAGAAGCATTGAGATATCGCATCTCATGTTATAGGACAGTCTCAGGTTTGGTATTAGAAGCATTGAGATATCATATCTCATGCTATCGGAAGGGTCTCAGGATTGGAATGGGAAGGATTTGGATATCACATCTCATGTTATAGGAAGGGTCTCAGGTTTGTTATTAGAAGCATTGAGATATCGCATCTCATGTTATAGGACAGTCTCAGGTTTGGTATTAGAAGCATTGAGATATCATATCTCATGCTATCGGAAGGGTCTCAGGATTGGAATGGGAAGGAGTTGGATATCACATCTCATGCTATAGGAAGGGTCTCAGGATTGGAATGGGAAGGATTTGGATATCACATCTCATGTTATAGGAAGGGTCTCAGGTTTGTTATTAGAAGCATTGAGATATCACATCTCATGTTCTAGGAAGGGTCTCAGGATTGGAATGGGAAGGATTTGGATATCACATCTCATGTTATAGGAAGGGTCTCAGGTTTGTTATTAGAAGCATTGAGATATCGCATCTCATGTTATAGGACAGTCTCAGGTTTGGTATTAGAAGCATTGAGATATCATATCTCATGCTATCGGAAGGGTCTCAGGATTGGAATGGGAAGGATTTGGATATCACATCTCATGTTATAGGAAGGGTCTCAGGTTTGTTATTAGAAGCATTGAGATATCGCATCTCATGTTATAGGACAGTCTCAGGTTTGGTATTAGAAGCATTGAGATATCATATCTCATGCTATCGGAAGGGTCTCAGGATTGGAATGGGAAGGAGTTGGATATCGCATCTCATGCTATAGGAAGGGTCACAGGTTGGAATTGGAAGGAGTTGGATATCACAGCTCATGTTATAGGAAGGGTTTCAGGATTGGAATGGGAAGGACTTTGATATCACATCTCATGCTATCGGAAGGGTCTCAGGATTGGATTGGGAAGGAGTTGGATATAACATCTCATGTTATAGGAAGGGTCTCAGGATTGGATGGGAAGAGTTGGATATCACATCTCATGTTATAGGAAGGGTATCAGGATTGGAATGGGAAGGACTTTGATATCACATCTCACGCTATAGGGAGGGTCTCAGGTTTGGTATTAGAAGCATTGAGATATCACATCTCATGTTATAGGACAGTCTCAGGTTTGGTATTAGAAGCATTGAGATATAACATCTCATGGTATAGGACGGGTCTCAGGATTGGATGGGAAGAGTTGGATATCACCTCTCATGCTATAGTAAGGGTCTCAGGTTTGGTAGAAGCATTGGGATATCACATCTCATGCTATAGGAAGGGTCTCATGATTGGAATGGGAAGGAGTTGGATATCACATCTCATGCTAAAAGAAGGGTCTCAGGTTTGGAAGGGGAAGGATTTGGATATCACATCTCAAGTTATAGGACAGGTCTGTGGTTTGGTATTAGAAGCATTGAGATATCATATCTCATGCTATCGGAAGGGTCTCAGGATTGGATTGCGAAGGAGTTGGATATCACATCTCATGTTATAGGAAGGCTCTCAGGTTTGTTATTAGAAGCATTGAGATATCACATCTCATGTTATAGGACAGTCTCAGGTTTGGTATTCGAAGCATTGAGATATCATCTCATGGTATAGGACGGGCCTCAGGATTGGAATGGGAAGGAGTTGGATATCACATCTCATGCTAAAGGAAGGGTCTCAGGTTTGGAAGGGGAAGGATTTGGATATCACATCTCAATTTATAGGACGGGTCTGTGGTTTGGTATTAGAAGCATTGAGATATCATATCTCATGCTATCGGAAGGGTCTAGGATGGATTCGGAAGGAGTTGGATGTCACATCTCATGGTATAGGAAGGGTCTCAGGTTTGTTATTAGAAGTATTGAGATATCGCATCTCATGTTATAGGACAGTCTCAGGTTTGGTATTAGAAGCATTGAGATATCATATCTCATTGTATAGGACGGGTCTCAGGATTGGAATGGGAAGGAGTTGGATATCACATATCATGCTATAGGAAGGGTCTCAGGATTGGAATGGGAAGGAGTTGGATATCACATCTCATGATAAAGAAAGGGTCTCAGGTTTGGAAGGGGAAGGATTTGGATATCACATCTCAAGTTATAGGACGGTTCTGTGGTTTGGTATTAGAAGCATTGAGATATCATATCTCATGCTATCGGAAGGGTCTCAGGATTGGATTGGGAAGGAGTTGGATATCACATCGCATGTTATAGGAAGGGTCTCAAGATTGGAATGGGAAGGACTTGGATATCACATCTCATGTTATAGGAAGGGTCTCAGGTTTGTTATTAGAAGCATTGAGATATCGCATCTCATGTTATAGGAAGGGTCTCAGGATTGGAATGGGAAGCAGTTGTATATCAATTCTCATGCTATAGGAAGGGTCTCAGGATTGGAATGGGAAGGAGTTGGATATCACATCTCATGATAAAGAAAGGGTCTCAGGTTTGGAAGGGGAAGGATTTGGATATCACATCTCAAGTTATAGGACGGTTCTGTGGTTTGGTATTAGAAGCATTGAGATATCATATCTCATGCTATCGGAAGGGTCTCAGGATTGGATTGGGAAGGAGTTGGATATCACATCTCATGTAATAGGAAGGGTCTCAGGTTTGTTATTAGAAGCATTGAGATATCGCATCTCATGTTATAGGAAGGGTCTCAGGATTGGAATGGGAAGGAGTTGTATATCACATCTCATGCTATAGGGAGGGTCTCAGGTTTGATATTAGAAGCATTGAGATATCATATCTCATGCTATCATAAGGGTCTCAGGATTGGATTGGGAAGGAGTTGGATATCACATCTCATGTTATAGGAAGGGTCTCAGGATTGGAAGGGGAAGGATTTGGATATCACATCTCATGTTATAGGAAGGGTCTCAGGTTTGTTATTAGAAGCATTGAGATATCGCATCTCATGTTATAGGACAGTCTCAGGTTTGGTATTAGAAGCATTGAGATATATCTCATGGTATAGGACGGGTCTCAGGATTGGAATGGGAAGGAGTTGGATATCACATCTCATGCTATAGGAAGGGTCTCAGGATTGGAATGGGAAGGATTTGGATATCACATCTCATGTTATATGAAGGGTCTCAGGTTTGTTATTAGAAGCATTGAGATATCACATCTCATGTTCTAGGAAGGGTCTCAGGATTGGAATGGGAAGGATTTGGATATCACATCTCATGTTATAGGAAGGGTCTCAGGTTTGTTATTAGAAGCATTGAGATATCGCATCTCATGTTATAGGACAGTCTCAGGTTTGGTATTAGAAGCATTGAGATATCATATCTCATGCTATCGGAAGGGTCTCAGGATTGGAATGGGAAGGATTTGGATATCACATCTCATGTTATAGGAAGGGTATCAGGTTTGTTATTAGAAGCATTGAGATATCGCATGTCATGTTATAGGACAGTCTCAGGTTTGGTATTAGAAGCATTGAGATATCATATCTCATGCTATCGGAAGGGTCTCAGGATTGGAATGGGAAGGAGTTGGATATCGCATCTCATGCTATAGGAAGGGTCACAGGTTGGAATGGGAAGGAGTTGGATATCACATATCATGCTATAGGAAGGGTCTCAGGATTGGAATGGGAAGGAGTTGGATATCACATCTCATGATAAAGAAAGGGTCTCAGGTTTGGAAGGGGAAGGATTTGGATATCACATCTCAAGTTATAGGACGGTTCTGTGGTTTGGTATTAGAAGCATTGAGATTTCATATCTCATGCTATCGGAAGGGTCTCAGGATTGGATTGGGAAGGAGTTGGATATCACATCTCATGTAATAGGAAGGGTCTCAGGTTTGTTATTAGAAGCATTGAGATATCGCATCTCATGTTATAGGAAGGGTCTCAGGATTGGAATGGGAAGGAGTTGTATATCACATCTCATGCTATAGGGAGGGTCTCAGGTTTGATATTAGAAGCATTGAGATATCATATCTCATGCTATCATAAGGGTCTCAGGATTGGATTGGGAAGGAGTTGGATATCACATCTCATGTTATAGGAAGGGTCTCAGGATTGGAATGGGAAGGATTTGGATATCACATCTCATGTTATAGGAAGGGTCTAAGGTTTGTTATTAGAAGCATTGAGATATTGCATCTCATGTTATAGGACAGTCTCAGGATTGGTATTAGAAGCATTGAGATATATCTCATGGTATAGGACGGGTCTCAGGATTGGAATGGGAAGGAGTTGGATATCACATCTCATGCTATAGGAAGGGTCTCAGGATTGGAATGGGAAGGATTTGGATATCACATCTCATGTTATAGGAAGGGTCTCAGGTTTGTTATTAGAAGCATTGAGATATCACATCTCATGTTCTAGGAAGGGTCTCAGGATTGGAATGGGAAGGATTTGGATATCACATCTCATGTTATAGGAAGGGTCTCAGGTTTGTTATTAGAAGCATTGAGATATCGCATCTCATGTTATAGGACAGTCTCAGGTTTGGTATTAGAAGCATTGAGATATCATATCTCATGCTATCGGAAGGGTCTCAGGATTGGAATGGGAAGGATTTGGATATCACATCTCATGTTATAGGAAGGGTCTCAGGTTTGTTATTAGAAGCATTGAGATATCGCATCTCATGTTATAGGACATTCTCAGGTTTGGTATTAGAAGCATTGAGATATCATATCTCATGCTATCGGAAGGGTCTCAGGATTGGAATGGGAAGGAGTTGGATATCGCATCTCATGCTATAGGAAGGGTCACAGGTTGGAATTGGAAGGAGTTGGATATCACAGCTCATGTTATAGGAAGGGTTTCAGGATTGGAATGGGAAGGACTTTGATATCACATCTCATGCTATCGGAAGGGTCTCAGGATTGGATTGGGAAGGAGTTGGATATAACATCTCATGTTATAGGAAGGGTCTCAGGATTGGATGGGAAGAGTTGGATATCACATCTCATGTTATAGGAAGGGTATCAGGATTGGAATGGGAAGGACTTTGATATCACATCTCACGCTATAGGGAGGGTCTCAGGTTTGGTATTAGAAGCATTGAGATATCACATCTCATGTTATAGGAAGGGTCTCGGGTTTGTTATTAGAAGCATTGAGATATCACATCTCATGTTATAGGACAGTCTCAGGTTTGGTATTAGAAGCATTGAGATATAACATCTCATGGTATAGGACGGGTCTCAGGATTGGATGGGAAGAGTTGGATATCACCTCTCATGCTATAGTAAGGGTCTCAGGTTTGGTAGAAGCATTGGGATATCACATCTCATGCTATAGGAAGGGTCTCAGGATTGGAATGGGAAGGAGTTGGATATCACATCTCATGCTAAAGGAAGGGTCTCAGGTTTGGAAGGGGAAGGATTTGGATATCACATCTCAAGTTATAGGACGGGTCTGTGGTTTGGTATTAGAAGCATTGAGATATCATATCTCATGCTATCGGAATGGTCTCAGGATTGGATTGCGAAGGAGTTGGATATCACATCTCATGTTATAGGAAGGCTCTCAGGTTTGTTATTAGAAGCATTGAGATATCACATCTCATGTTATAGGACAGTCTCAGGTTTGGTATTAGAAGCATTGAGATATCATCTCATGGTATAGGACGGGCCTCAGGATTGGAATGGGAAGGAGTTGGATATCACATCTCATGCTAAAGGAAGGGTCTCAGGTTTGGAAGGGGAAGGATTTGGATATCACATCTCAATTTATAGGACAGGTCTGTGGTTTGGTATTAGAAGCATTGAGATATCATATCTCATGCTATCGGAAGGGTCTCAGGATTGGATTGGGAAGGAGTTGGATATCACATCTCATGTTATAGGAAGGGTCTCAGGATTGGAATGGGAAGGATTTGGATATCACATCTCATGTTATAGGACAGTCTCAGGTTTGGTATTAGAAGCATTGAGATATCATATCTCATTGTATAGTACGGGTCTCAGGATTGGAATGGGAAGGAGTTGGATATCACATATCATGCTATAGGAAGGGTCTCAGGATTGGAATGGGAAGGAGTTGGATATCACATCTCATGATAAAGAAAGGGTCTCAGGTTTGGAAGGGGAAGGATTTGGATATCACATCTCAAGTTATAGGACGGTTCTGTGGTTTGGTATTAGAAGCATTGAGATATAATATCTCACGCTATCGGAAGGGTCTCAGGATTGGATTGGGAAGGAGTTGGATATCACAATGCATGTTATAGGAAGGGTCTCAAGATTGGAATGGGAAGGACTTGGATATCACATCTCATGTTATAGGAAGGGTCTCAGGTTTGTTATTAGAAGCATTGAGATATCGCACCTCATGTTATAGGAAGGGTCTCAGGATTGGAATGGGAAGCAGTTGTATATCACATCTCATGCTATAGGAAGGGTCTCAGGATTGGAATGGGAAGGAGTTGGATATCACATCTCATGATAAAGAAAGGGTCTCAGGTTTGGAAGGGGAAGGATTTGGATATCACATCTCAAGTTATAGGACGGTTCTGTGGTTTGGTATTAGAAGCATTGAGATATCATATCTCATGTTATAGGAAGGGTCTCAGGATTGGAATGGGAAGGAGTTGTATATCACATCTCATGCTATAGGGAGGGTCTCAGGTTTGATATTAGAAGCATTGAGATATCATATCTCATGCTATCATAAGGGTCTCAGGATTGGATAAGGAAGGAGTTGGATATCACATCTCATGTTATAGGAAGGGTCTCAGGATTGGAATGGGAAGGATTTGGATATCACATCTCATGTTATAGGAAGGGTCTCAGGTTTGTTATTAGAAGCATTGAGATATCGCATCTCATGTTATAGGACAGTCTCAGGTTTGGTATTAGAAGCATTGAGATATATCTCATGGTATAGGACGGGTCTCAGGATTGGAATGGGAAGGAGTTGGATATCACATCTCATGCTATAGGAAGGGTCTCAGGATTGGAATGGGAAGGATTTGGATATCACATCTCATGTTATAGGAAGGGTCTCAGGTTTGTTATTAGAAGCATTGAGATATCACATCTCATGTTCTAGGAAGGGTCTCAGGATTGGAATGGGAAGGATTTGGATATCACATCTCATGTTATAGGAAGGGTCTCAGGTTTGTTATTAGAAGCATTGAGATATCGCATCTCATGTTATAGGAAGGGTCTCAGGATTGGAATGGGAAGGAGTTGTATATCACATCTCATGCTATAGGGAGGGTCTCAGGTTTGATATTAGAAGCATTGAGATATCATATCTCATGCTATCATAAGGGTCTCAGGATTGGATTGGGAAGGAGTTGGATATCACATCTCATGTTATAGGAAGGGTCTCAGGATTGGAATGGGAAGGATTTGGATATCACATCTCATGTTATAGGAAGGGTCTCAGGTTTGTTATTAGAAGCATTGAGATATCGCATCTCATGTTATAGGACAGTCTCAGGTTTGGTATTAGAAGCATTGAGATATATCTCATGGTATAGGACAGGTCTCAGGATTGGAATGGGAAGGAGTTGGATATCACATCTCATGCTATAGGAAGGGTCTCAGGATTGGAATGGGAAGGATTTGGATATCACATCTCATGTTATAGGAAGGGTCTCAGGTTTGTTATTAGAAGCATTGAGATATCACATCTCATGTTCTAGGAAGGGTCTCGGGATTGGAATGGGAAGGATTTGGATATCACATCTCATGTTATAGGAAGGGTCTCAGGTTTGTTATTAGAAGCATTGAGATATCACATCTCATGTTATAGGACAGTCTCAGGTTTGGTATTAGAAGCATTGAGATATCATATCTCATGCTATCGGAAGGGTCTCAGGATTGGAATGGGAAGGATTTGGATATCACATCTCATGTTATAGGAAGGGTCTCAGGTTTGTTATTAGAAGCATTGACATATCGCATCTCATGTTATAGGACAGTCTCAGGTTTGGTATTAGAAGCATTGAGATATCATATCTCATGCTATCGGAAGGGTCTCAGGATTGGAATGGGAAGGAGTTGGATATCGCATCTCATGCTATAGGAAGGGTCACAGGTTGGAATTGGAAGGAGTTGGATATCACAGCTCATGTTATAGGAAGGGTTTCAGGATTTGAATGGGAAGGACTTTGATATCACGTCTCATGCTATCGGAAGGGTCTCAGGATTGGATTGGGAAGGAGTTGGATATAACATCTCATGTTATAGGAAGGGTCTCAGGATTGGATGGGAAGAGTTGGATATCACATCTCATGTTATAGGAAGGGTATCAGGATTGGAATTGGAAGGACTTTGATATTACATCTCACGCTATAGGGAGGGTCTCAGGTTTGGTATTAGAAGCATTGAGATATCACATCTCATGTTATAGGAAGGGTCTCAGGTTTGTTATTAGAAGCATTGAGATATCACATCTCATGTTATAGGACAGTCTCAGGTTTGGTATTAGAAGCATTGAGATATAACATCTCATGGTATAGGACGGGTCTCAGGATTGGATGGGAAGAGTTGGATATCACCTCTCATGCTATAGTAAGGGTCTCAGGTTTGTAGAAGCATTGGGATATCACATCTCATGCTATAGGAAGGGTCTCAGGATTGGAATGGGAAGGAGTTGGATATCACATCTCATGCTAAAGGAAGGGTCTCAGGTTTGGAAGGGGAAGGATTTGGATATCACATCTCAAGTTATAGGACGGGTCTGTGGTTTGGTATTAGAAGCATTGAGATATCATATCTCATGCTATCGGAAGGGTCTCAGGATTGGATTGCGAAGGAGTTGGATATCACATCTCATGTTATAGGAAGGGTCTCAGGTTTGTTATTAGAAGCATTGAGATATCGCATCTCATGTTATAGGACAGTCTCAGGTTTGGTATTAGAAGCATTGAGATATCATATCTCATGCTATCGGAAGGGTCTCAGGATTGGAATGGGAAGGAGTTGGATATCACATCTCATGCTATAGGAAGGGTCTCAGGATTGGAATGGGAAGGATTTGGATATCACATCTCATGTTATAGGAAGGGTCTATGGTTTGTTATTAGAAGCATTGAGATATCACATCTCATGTTCTAGGAAGGGTCTCAGGATTGGAATGGGAAGGATTTGGATATCACATCTCATGTTATAGGAAGGGTCTCAGGTTTGTTATTAGAAGCATTGAGATATCGCATCTCATGTTATAGGACAGTCTCAGGTTTGGTATTAGAAGCATTGAGATATCATATCTCATGCTATCGGAAGGGTCTCAGGATTGGAATGGGAAGGATTTGGATATCACATCTCATGTTATAGGAAGGGTCTCAGGTTTGTTATTAGAAGCATTGAGATATTGCATCTCATGTTATAGGACAGTCTCAGGTTTGGTATTAGAAGCATTGAGATATCATATCTCATGCTATCGGAAGGGTCTCAGGATTGGAATGGGAAGGAGTTGGATATCGCATCTCATGCTATAGGAAGGGTCACAGGTTGGAATTGGAAGGAGTTGGATATCACAGCTCATGTTATAGGAAGGGTTTCAGGATTGGAATGGGAAGGACTTTGATATCACATCTCATGCTATCGGAAGGGTCTCAGGATTGGATTGGGAAGGAGTTGGATATAACATCTCATGTTATAGGAAGGGTCTCAGGATTAGATGGGAAGAGTTGGATATCACATCTCATGTTATAGGAAGGGTATCAGGATTGGAATGGGAAGGACTTTGATATCACATCTCACGCTATAGGGAGGGTCTCAGGTTTGGTATTAGAAGCATTGAGATATCACATCTCATGTTATAGGAAGGGTCTCAGGTTTGTTATTAGAAGCATTGAGATATCACATCTCATGTTATAGGACAGTCTCAGGTTTGGTATTAGAAGCATTGAGATATAACATCTCATGGTATAGGACGGGTCTCAGGATTGGATGGGAAGAGTTGGATATCACCTCTCATGCTATAGTAAGGGTCTCAGGTTTGGTAGAAGCATTGGGATATCACATCTCATGCTATAGGAAGGGTCTCATGATTGGAATGGGAAGGAGTTGGATATCACATCTCATGCTAAAAGAAGGGTCTCAGGTTTGGAAGGGGAAGGATTTGGATATCACATCTCAAGTTATAGGACAGGTCTGTGGTTTGGTATTAGAAGCATTGAGATATCATATCTCATGCTATCGGAAGGGTCTCAGGATTGGATTGCGAAGGAGTTGGATATCACATCTCATGTTATAGGAAGGCTCTCAGGTTTGTTATTAGAAGCATTGAGATATCACATCTCATGTTATAGGACAGTCTCAGGTTTGGTATTCGAAGCATTGAGATATCATCTCATGGTATAGGACGGGCCTCAGGATTGGAATGGGAAGGAGTTGGATATCACATCTCATGCTAAAGAAGGGTCTCAGGTTTGGAAGGGGAAGGATTTGGATATCACATCTCAATTTATAGGACGGGTCTGTGGTTTGGTATTAGAAGCATTGAGATATCATATCTCATGCTATCGGAAGGGTCTCAGATGGATTCGGAAGGAGTTGGATGTCACATCTCATGTTATAGGAAGGGTCTCAGGTTTGTTATTAGAAGTATTGAGATATCGCATCTCATGTTATAGGACAGTCTCAGGTTTGGTATTAGAAGCATTGAGATATCATATCTCATTGTATAGGAAGGGTCTCAGGATTGGAATGGGAAGGAGTTGGATATCACATATCATGCTATAGGAAGGGTCTCAGGATTGGAATGGGAAGGAGTTGGATATCACATCTCATGATAAAGAAAGGGTCTCAGGTTTGGAAGGGGAAGGATTTGGATATCACATCTCAAGTTATAGGACGGTTCTGTGGTTTGGTATTAGAAGCATTGAGATATCATATCTCATGCTATCGGAAGGGTCTCAGGATTGGATTGGGAAGGAGTTGGATATCACATCGCATGTTATAGGAAGGGTCTCAGGTTTGTTATTAGAAGCATTGAGATATCGCATCTCATGTTATAGGAAGGGTCTCAGGATTGGAATGGGAAGCAGTTGTATATCAATTCTCATGCTATAGGAAGGGTCTCAGGATTGGAATGGGAAGGAGTTGGATATCACATCTCATGATAAAGAAAGGGTCTCAGGTTTGGAAGGGGAAGGATTTGGATATCACATCTCAAGTTATAGGACGGTTCTGTGGTTTGGTATTAGAAGCATTGAGATATCATATCTCATGCTATCGGAAGGGTCTCAGGATTGGATTGGGAAGGAGTTGGATATCACATCTCATGTTATAGGAAGGGTCTCAGGTTTGTTATTAGAAGCATTGAGATATCGCATCTCATGTTATAGGAAGGGTCTCAGGATTGGATTGGGAAGCAGTTGTATATCAATTCTCATGCTATAGGAAGGGTCTCAGGATTGGAATGGGAAGGAGTTGGATATCACATCTCATGATAAAGAAAGGGTCTCAGGTTTGGAAGGGGAAGGATTTGGATATCACATCTCAAGTTATAGGACGGTTCTGTGGTTTGGTATTAGAAGCATTGAGATATCATATCTCATGCTATCGGAAGGGTCTCAGGATTGGATTGGGAAGGAGTTGGATATCACATCTCATGTAATAGGAAGGGTCTCAGGTTTGTTATTAGAAGCATTGAGATATCGCATCTCATGTTATAGGAAGGGTCTCAGGATTGGAATGGGAAGGAGTTGTATATCACATCTCATGCTATAGGGAGGTTCTCAGGTTTGATATTAGAAGCATTGAGATATCATATCTCATGCTATCATAAGGGTCTCAGGATTGGATTGGGAAGGAGTTGGATATCACATCTCATGTTATAGGAAGGGTCTCAGGATTGGAAGGGGAAGGATTTGGATATCACATCTCATGTTATAGGAAGGGTCTCAGGTTTGTTATTAGAAGCATTGAGATATCGCATCTCATGTTATAGGACAGTCTCAGGTTTGGTATTAGAAGCATTGAGATATATCTCATGGTATAGGACGGGTCTCAGGATTGGAATGGGAAGGAGTTGGATATCACATCTCATGCTATAGGAAGGGTCTCAGGATTGGAATGGGAAGGATTTGGATATCACATCTCATGTTATATGAAGGGTCTCAGGTTTGTTATTAGAAGCATTGAGATATCACATCTCATGTTCTAGGAAGGGTCTCAGGATTGGAATGGGAAGGATTTGGATATCACATCTCATGTTATAGGAAGGGTCTCAGGTTTGTTATTAGAAGCATTGAGATATCGCATCTCATGTTATAGGACAGTCTCAGGTTTGGTATTAGAAGCATTGAGATATCATATCTCATGCTATCGGAAGGGTCTCAGGATTGGAATGGGAAGGATTTGGATATCACATCTCATGTTATAGGAAGGGTCTCAGGTTTGTTATTAGAAGCATTGAGATATCGCATGTCATGTTATAGGACAGTCTCAGGTTTGGTATTAGAAGCATTGAGATATCATATCTCATGCTATCGGAAGGGTCTCAGGATTGGAATGGGAAGGAGTTGGATATCGCATCTCATGCTATAGGAAGGGTCACAGGTTGGAATGGGAAGGAGTTGGATATCACATATCATGCTATAGGAAGGGTCTCAGGATTGGAATGGGAAGGAGTTGGATATCACATCTCATGATAAAGAAAGGGTCTCAGGTTTGGAAGGGGAAGGATTTGGATATCACATCTCAAGTTATAGGACGGTTCTGTGGTTTGGTATTAGAAGCATTGAGATATCATATCTCATGCTATCGGAAGGGTCTCAGGATTGGATTGGGAAGGAGTTGGATATCACATCTCATGTAATAGGAAGGGTCTCAGGTTTGTTATTAGAAGCATTGAGATATCGCATCTCATGTTATAGGAAGGGTCTCAGGATTGGAATGGGAAGGAGTTGTATATCACATCTCATGCTATAGGGAGGGTCTCAGGTTTGATATTAGAAGCATTGAGATATCATATCTCATGCTATCATAAGGGTCTCAGGATTGGATTGGGAAGGAGTTGGATATCACATCTCATGTTATAGGAAGGGTCTCAGGATTGGAATGGGAAGGATTTGGATATCACATCTCATGTTATAGGAAGGGTCTAAGGTTTGTTATTAGAAGCATTGAGATATTGCATCTCATGTTATAGGACAGTCTCAGGATTGGTATTAGAAGCATTGAGATATATCTCATGGTATAGGACGGGTCTCAGGATTGGAATGGGAAGGAGTTGGATATCACATCTCATGCTATAGGAAGGGTCTCAGGATTGGAATGGGAAGGATTTGGATATCACATCTCATGTTATAGGAAGGGTCTCAGGTTTGTTATTAGAAGCATTGAGATATCACATCTCATGTTCTAGGAAGGGTCTCAGGATTGGAATGGGAAGGATTTGGATATCACATCTCATGTTATAGGAAGAGTCTCAGGTTTGTTATTAGAAGCATTGAGATATCGCATCTCATGTTATAGGACAGTCTCAGGTTTGGTATTAGAAGCATTGAGATATCATATCTCATGCTATCGGAAGGGTCTCAGGATTGGAATGGGAAGGATTTGGATATCACATCTCATGTTATAGGAAGGGTCTCAGGTTTGTTATTAGAAGCATTGAGATATCGCATCTCATGTTATAGGACATTCTCAGGTTTGGTATTAGAAGCATTGAGATATCATATCTCATGCTATCGGAAGGGTCTCAGGATTGGAATGGGAAGGAGTTGGATATCGCATCTCATGCTATAGGAAGGGTCACAGGTTGGAATTGGAAGGAGTTGGATATCACAGCTCATGTTATAGGAAGGGTTTCAGGATTGGAATGGGAAGGACTTTGATATCACATCTCATGCTATCGGAAGGGTCTCAGGATTGGATTGGGAAGGAGTTGGATATAACATCTCATGTTATAGGAAGGGTCTCAGGATTGGATGGGAAGAGTTGGATATCACATCTCATGTTATAGGAAGGGTATCAGGATTGGAATGGGAAGGACTTTGATATCACATCTCACGCTATAGGGAGGGTCTCAGGTTTGGTATTAGAAGCATTGAGATATCACATCTCATGTTATAGGAAGGGTCTCCGGTTTGTTATTAGAAGCATTGAGATATCACATCTCATGTTATAGGACAGTCTCAGGTTTGGTATTAGAAGCATTGAGATATAACATCTCATGGTATAGGACGGGTCTCAGGATTGGATGGGAAGAGTTGGATATCACCTCTCATGCTATAGTAAGGGTCTCAGGTTTGGTAGAAGCATTGGGATATCACATCTCATGCTATAGGAAGGGTCTCAGGATTGGAATGGGAAGGAGTTGGATATCACATCTCATGCTAAAGGAAGGGTCTCAGGTTTGGAAGGGGACGGATTTGGATATCACATCTCAAGTTATAGGACGGGTCTGTGGTTTGGTATTAGAAGCATTGAGATATCATATCTCATGCTATCGGAAGGGTCTCAGGATTGGATTGCGAAGGAGTTGGATATCACATCTCATGTTATAGGAAGGCTCTCAGGTTTGTTATTAGAAGCATTGAGATATCACATCTCATGTTATAGGACAGTCTCAGGTTTGGTATTAGAAGCATTGAGATATCATCTCATGGTATAGGACGGGCCTCAGGATTGGAATGGGAAGGAGTTGGATATCACATCTCATGCTAAAGGAAGGGTCTCAGGTTTGGAAGGGGAAGGATTTGGATATCACATCTCAATTTATAGGACAGGTCTGTGGTTTGGTATTAGAAGCATTGAGATATCATATCTCATGCTATTGGAAGGGTCTCAGGATTGGATTGGGAAGGAGTTGGATATCACATCTCATGTTATAGGAAGGGTCTCAGGATTGGAATGGGAAGGATTTGGATATCACATCTCATGTTATAGGACAGTCTCAGGTTTGGTATTAGAAGCATTGAGATATCATATCTCATTGTATAGGACGGGTCTCAGGATTGGAATGGGAAGGAGTTGGATATCACATATCATGCTATAGGAAGGGTCTCAGGATTGGAATGGGAAGGAGTTGGATATCACATCTCATGATAAAGAAAGGGTCTCAGGTTTGGAAGGGGAAGGATTTGGATATCACATCTCAAGTTATAGGACGGTTCTGTGGTTTGGTATTAGAAGCATTGAGATATAATATCTCACGCTATCGGAAGGGTCTCAGGATTGGATTGGGAAGGAGTTGGATATCACATCGCATGTTATAGGAAGGGTCTCAAGATTGGAATGGGAAGGACTTGGATATCACATCTCATGTTATAGGAAGGGTCTCAGGTTTGTTATTAGAAGCATTGAGATATCGCACCTCATGTTATAGGAAGGGTCTCAGGATTGGAATGGGAAGCAGTTGTATATCACATCTCATGCTATAGGAAGGGTCTCAGGATTGGAATGGGAAGGAGTTGGATATCACATCTCATGATAAAGAAAGGGTCTCAGGTTTGGAAGGGGAAGGATTTGGATATCACATCTCAAGTTATAGGACGGTTCTGTGGTTTGGTATTAGAAGCATTGAGATATCATATCTCATGTTATAGGAAGGGTCTCAGGATTGGAATGGGAAGGAGTTGTATATCACATCTCATGCTATAGGGAGGGTCTCAGGTTTGATATTAGAAGCATTGAGATATCATATCTCATGCTATCATAAGGGTCTCAGGATTGGATTGGGAAGGAGTTGGATATCACATCTCATGTTATAGGAAGGGTCTCAGGATTGGAATGGGAAGGATTTGGATATCACATCTCATGTTATAGGAAGGGTCTCAGGTTTGTTATTAGAAGCATTGAGATATCGCATCTCATGTTATAGGACAGTCTTAGGTTTGGTATTAGAAGCATTGAGATATATCTCATGGTATAGGACGGGTCTCAGGATTGGAATGGGAAGGAGTTGGATATCACATCTCATGCTATAGGAAGGGTCTCAGGATTGGAATGGGAAGGATTTGGATATCACATCTCATGTTATAGGAAGGGTCTCAGGTTTGTTATTAGAAGCATTGAGATATCACATCTCATGTTCTAGGAAGGGTCTCAGGATTGGAATGGGAAGGATTTGGATATCACATCTCATGTTATAGGAAGGGTCTCAGGTTTGTTATTAGAAGCATTGAGATATCGCATCTCATGTTATAGGAAGGGTCTCAGGATTGGAATGGGAAGGAGTTGTATATCACATCTCATGCTATAGGGAGGGTCTCAGGTTTGATATTAGAAGCATTGAGATATCATATCTCATGCTATCATAAGGGTCTCAGGATTGGATTGGGAAGGAGTTGGATATCACATCTCATGTTATAGGAAGGGTCTCAGGATTGGAATGGGAAGGATTTGGATATCACATCTCATGTTATAGGAAGGGTCTCAGGTTTGTTATTAGAAGCATTGAGATATCGCATCTCATGTTATAGGACAGTCTCAGGTTTGGTATTAGAAGCATTGAGATATATCTCATGCTATAGGACAGGTCTCAGGATTGGAATGGGAAGGAGTTGGATATCACATCTCATGCTATAGGAAGGGTCTCAGGATTGGAATGGGAAGGATTTGGATATCACATCTCATGTTATAGGAAGGGTCTCAGGTTTGTTATTAGAAGCATTGAGATATCACATCTCATGTTCTAGGAAGGGTCTCGGGATTGGAATGGGAAGGATTTGGATATCACATCTCATGTTATAGGAAGGGTCTCAGGTTTGTTATTAGAAGCATTGAGATATCACATCTCATGTTATAGGACAGTCTCAGGTTTGGTATTAGAAGCATTGAGATATCATATCTCATGCTATCGGAAGGGTCTCAGGATTGGAATGGGAAGGATTTGGATATCACATCTCATGTTATAGGAAGGGTCTCAGGTTTGTTATTAGAAGCATTGACATATCGCATCTCATGTTATAGGACAGTCTCAGGTTTGGTATTAGAAGCATTGAGATATCATATCTCATGCTATCGGAAGGGTCTCAGGATTGGAATGGGAAGGAGTTGGATATCGCATCTCATGCTATAGGAAGGGTCACAGGTTGGAATTGGAAGGAGTTGGATATCACAGCTCATGTTATAGGAAGGGTTTCAGGATTTGAATGGGAAGGACTTTGATATCACGTCTCATGCTATCGGAAGGGTCTCAGGATTGGATTGGGAAGGAGTTGGATATAACATCTCATGTTATAGGAAGGGTCTCAGGATTGGATGGGAAGAGTTGGATATCACATCTCATGTTATAGGAAGGGTATCAGGATTGGAATGGGAAGGACTTTGATATTACATCTCACGCTATAGGGAGGGTCTCAGGTTTGGTATTAGAAGCATTGAGATATCACATCTCATGTTATAGGAAGGGTCTCAGGTTTGTTATTAGAAGCATTGAGATATCACATCTCATGTTATAGGACAGTCTCAGGTTTGGTATTAGAAGCATTGAGATATAACATCTCATGGTATAGGACGGGTCTCAGGATTGGATGGGAAGAGTTGGATATCACCTCTCATGCTATAGTAAGGGTCTCAGGTTTGGTAGAAGCATTGGGATATCACATCTCATGCTATAGGAAGGGTCTCAGGATTGGAATGGGAAGGAGTTGGATATCACATCTCATGCTAAAGGAAGGGTCTCAGGTTTGGAAGGGGAAGGATTTGGATATCACATCTCAAGTTATAGGACGGGTCTGTGGTTTGGTATTAGAAGCATTGAGATGTCATATCTCATGCTATCGGAAGGGTCTCAGGATTGGATTGCGAAGGAGTTGGATATCACATCTCATGTTATAGGAAGGCTCTCAGGTTTGTTATTAGAAGCATTGAGATATCACATCTCATGTTATAGGACAGTCTCAGGTTTGGTATTAGAAGCATTGAGATATCATCTCATGGTATAGGACGGGCCTCAGGATTGGAATGGGAAGGAGTTGGATATCACATCTCATGCTAAAAGAAGGGTCTCGGGTTTGAAAGGGGAAGGATTTGGATATCACATCTCAATTTATAGGACGGGTCTGTGGTTTGGTATTAGAAGCATTGAGATATCATATCTCATGCTATCGGAAGGGTCTCAGGATTGGATTGGGAAGGAGTTGGATATCACATCTCATGTTATAGGAAGGGTCTCAGGATTGGAATGGGAAGGATTTGGATATCACATCTCATGTTATAGGACAGTCTCAGGTTTGGTATTAGAAGCATTGAGATATCATATCTCATTGTATAGGACGGGTCTCAGGATTGGAATGGGAAGGAGTTGGATATCACATATCATGCTATAGGAAGGGTCTCAGGATTGGAATGGGAAGGAGTTGGATATCACATCTCATGATAAAGAAAGGATCTCAGGTTTGGAAGGGGAAGGATTTGGATATCACATCTCAAGTTATAGGACGGTTCTGTGGTTTGGTATTAGAAGCATTGAGATATCATATCTCATGCTATCGGAAGGGTCTCAGGATTGGATTGGGAAGGAGTTGGATATCACATCGCATGTTATAGGAAGGGTCTCAAGATTGGAATGGGAAGGACTTGGATATCACATCTCATGTTATAGGAAGGGTCTCAGGTTTGTTATTAGAAGCATTGAGATATCGCATCTCATGTTATAGGAAGGGTCTCAGGATTGGAATGGGAAGCAGTTGTATATCACATCTCATGCTATCGGGAGGGTCTCAGGTTTGATATTAGAAGCATTGAGATATCATGTCTCATGCTATCAGAAGGGTCTCAGGATTGGATTGGGAAGGAGTTGGATATCACATCTCATGTTATAGGAAGGGTCTCAGGATTGGAATGGGAAGGATTTGGATATCACATCTCATGTTATAGGAAGGGTCTCAGGTTTGTTATTAGAAGCATTGAGATATCGCATCTCATGTTATAGGACAGTCTCAGGTTTGGTATTAGAAGCATTGAGATATCATATCTCATGGTATAGGACGGGTCTCAGGATTGGAATGGGAAGGAGTTGGATATCACATCTCATGCTATAGGAAGGGTCTCAGGATTGGAATGGGAAGGATTTGGATATCACATCTCATGTTATAGGAAGGGTCTCAGGTTTGTTATTAGAAGCATTGAGATATCACATCTCATGTTCTAGGAAGGGTCTCAGGATTGGAATGGGAAGGATTTGGATATCACATCTCATGTTATAGGAAGGGTCTCAGGTTTGTTATTAGAAGCATTGAGATATCGCATCTCATGTTATAGGACAGTCTCAGGTTTGGTATTGGAAGCATTGAGATATCATATCTCATGCTATTGGAAGGGTCTCAGGATTGGAATGGGAAGGATTTGGATATCACATCTCATGTTATAGGAAGGGTCTCAGGTTTGTTATTAGAAGCATTGAGATATTGCATCTCATGTTCTAGGACAGTCTCAGGTTTGGTATTAGAAGCATTGAGATATCATATCTCATGCTATCGGAAGGGTCTCAGGATTTGATTTTGAAGGAGTTGGATATCACATCTCATGTTATAGGAAGGCTCTCAGGTTTGTTATTAGAAGCATTGAGATATCACATCTCATGTTATAGGACAGTCTCAGGTTTGGTATTAGAAGCATTGAGATATCATATCTCATGGTATAGGATGGGTCTCAGGATTGCAATGGGAAGGAGTTGGATATCACATCTCATGATAAATGAAGGGTCTCAGGTTTGGAAGGGGAAGGATTTGGATATCGCATCTCAATTTATAGGACGGATCTGTGGTTTGGTATTAGAAGCATTGAGATATCATATCTCATGCTATCGGAAGGGTATCAGGATTGGATTGGGAAGGAGTTGGATATCACATCTCATGTTATAGGAAGGGTCTCAGGATTGGAATGGGAAGGATTTGGATATCACATCTCATGTTATAGGAAGGGTCTCAGGTTTGTTATTAGAAGCATTGAGATATCGCATCTCATGTTATAGGACAGTCTCAGGTTTGGTATTAGAAGCATTGAGATATCATATCTCATTGTATAGGACGGGTCTCAGGATTAGAATGGGAAGGAGTTGGATATCACATATCATGCTATAGGAAGGGTCTCAGGATTGGAATGGGAAGGAGTTGGATATCACATCTCATGATAAAGAAAGGGTCTCAGGTTTGGAAGGGGAAGGATTTGGATATCACATCTCAAGTTATAGGACGGTTCTGTGGTTTGGTATTAGAAGCATTGAGATATCATATCTCATGCTATCGGAAGGGTCTCAGGATTCGATTGGGAAGGAGTTGGATATCACATCGCATGTTATAGGAAGGGTCTCAGGATTGGAATGGGAAGGAGTTGGATATCACATCTCATGATAAAGAAAGGGTCTCAGGTTTGGAAGGGGAAGGATTTGGATATCACATCTCATGTTATAGGACGGTTCTGTGGTTTGGTATTAGAAGCATTGAGATATCATATCTCATGCTATCGGAAGGGTCTCAGGATTGGATTGGGAAGGAGTTGGATATCACATCGCATGTTATAGGAAGGGTCTCAAGATTGGAATGGGAAGGACTTGGATATCACATCCCATGTTATAGGAAGGGTCTCAGGTTTGTTATTAGAAGCATTGAGATATCACATCTCATGTTATAGGACAGTCTCAGGTTTGGTATTAGAAGCATTGAGATATAACATCTCATAGTATAGGACGGGTCTCAGGATTGGAATGGGAAGGAGTTTGATATCACATCTCATGCCATGGGAAGGTCTCAGGTTTGCTAGAAGCATTAAGATATCACATCTCATGCTATCGGAAGGGTCTCAGGATTGGATTGGGAAGGAGTTGGATATCGCATCTCAAGCTATAGGAAGGGTCACAGGTTGGAATTGGAAGGAGTTGGATATCACAGCTCATGTTATAGGAAGGGTTTCAGGATTGGAATGGGAAGGACTTTGATATCACATCTCATGCTATCGTAAGGGTATCAGGATTGGATTGGGAAGGAGTTGGATATCACATCTCATGTTATAGGAAGGGTCTCACGATTGGAATGGGAAGGATTTGGATATCACATCTCATGTTATAGGAAGGGTCTCAGGTTTGTTATTAGAAGCATTGAGATATCGCATCTCATGTCATAGGACAGTCTCAGGTTTGGTCATAGAAGCATTGAGATATCATATCTCATTGTATAGGACGGGTCTCAGGATTGGAATGGGAAGGAGTTTTATATCATATATCATGCTATAGGACGGGTCTCAGGATTGGAATGGGAAGGAGGTGGATATCACATCTCATGATAAAGGAAGGGTCTCAGGTTTGGAAGGGGAAGGATTTGGATATCACATCTCAAGTTATAGGACTGGTCTGTGGTTTGGTATTAGAAGCATTGAGATATCATATCTCATGCTATCGGAAGGGTCTCAGGTTTGGAAGGGGAAGGATTTGGATATCACATCTCAAGTTATAGGACTGGTCTGTGGTTTGGTATTAGAAGCATTGAGATATCATATCTCATGCTATCGGAAAGGTCTCAGGCTTGGTAGAAGCATTGGGATATCACATCTCATGCTATAGGAAGGGCCTCATGATTGGAATGGGAAGGAGTTGGATATCACATCTCATGCTATCGGAAAGGTCTCAGGTTTGGTAGAAGCATTGGGATATCACATCTCATGCTCTCGGAAGGGTCTCAGGATTGGATTGGGAAGGAGTTGGATATCACATCTCATGTTATAGGAAGGGGCTCAGGATTGGAATGGGAGGGACTTGGACATCACATCTTACGTTATATGAAGGGTCTCAGGTTTGTTATTAGAAGCATTGAGATATCGCATCTCATGTTATAGGACAGTCTCAGGTTTGGTATTAGAAGCATTGAGATATATCTCATGGTATAGGACGGGTCTCAGGATTGGAATGGGAAGGACTTTGATATCACATCTCATGCTATCGGAAGGGTCTCAGGATTGGATTGGGAAGGAGTTGGATATCACATCTCATGTTATAGGAAGGGTCTCAGGTTTGTTATTAGAAGCATTGAGATATCACATCTCATGTTATAGGACAGTCTCAGGTTTGGTATTAGAAGCATTGAGATATCACATCTCATGTTATAGGACAGTCTCAGGTTTGGTATTAGAAGCATTGAGATATAACATCTCATGGTATAGGACGGGTCTCAGGATTGGATGGGAAGAGTTGGATATCACATCTCAAGCTATAGGACGGGTCTGTGGTTTGGTATTAGAAGCATTGAGATATCATATATCATGCTATCGGAAGGGTCTGAGGATTGGATTGCGAAGGAGTTGGATATCACATCTCGTGTTATCGGAAGGGTCTCAGGATTGGATTGGGAAAGAATTGGATATAACATCTCATGTTATAGGAAGGCTCTCAGGTTTGTTATTAGAAGCATTGAGATATCACATCTCATGTTATAGGACAGTCTCAGGTTTGGTATTAGAAGCATTAAGATATCATATCTCATGGTATAGGACGGGTCTCAGGATTGGAATGGGAAGGAGTTGGATATCACATCTCATGCTAAAGGAAGGGTCTCAGGTTTGGAAGGGGAAGGATTTGGATATCACATCTCAATTTATAGGACGGGTCTGTGGTTTGGTATTAGAAGCATTGAGATATCACATCTCATGCTATCGGAAGGATCTCAGGATTGGATTGGGAAGGAGTTGGATATCACATCTCATGTTATAGGAAGGGTCTCAGGATTGGATGGGAAGAGTTGGATATCACATCTCATGCCATAGGAAGGGTCTCAGGATTGGAATGGGAAGGAGTTGGATATCACATCTCATGCTATCGGAAAGGTCTCAGGTTTGGTAGAAGCATTGGGATATCACATCTCATGCTATAGGAAGGGCCTCATGATTGGAATGGGAAAGAGTTGGATATCACATCTCATGCTATCGGAAAGTTCTCAGGTTTGGTAGAAGCATTGGGATATCACATCTCATGCTCTCGGAAGGGTCTCAGGATTGGATTGGGAAGGAGTTGGATATCACATCTCATATTATAGGAAGGGGCTCAGGATTGGAATGGGAAGGACTTGGACCTCACATCTTACGTTATAGGAAGGGTCTCAGGTTTGTTATTAGAAGCATTGAGATATCACATCTCATGTTATAACCTGAGACTGTCATGGACAGTCTCAGGTTTGGTATTAGAAGCATTGAGATATAACATCTCATGGTATCGGACGGGTCTCAGGATTGGAATGGGAAGGAGTTTGATATCACATCTCATCCCTTAGGAAGGTCTCAGGTTTGGTGGAAGCATTAGGATATCACATCTCATGCTATCGGAAGGGTCTCAGGATTGGATTGGGAAGGAGTTGGATATCCCATCTCATGCTATAGGAAGGGTCACAGGTTGGAATTGGAAGGAGTTGGATATCACATCTCATGTTATAGGAAGGGTATCAGGATTGGAATGGGAAGGACTTTTATATCACATCTCGCTATAGGGAGGGTCTCAGGTTTGGTATTAGAAGCATTGAGATATCACATCTCATGCTATCAGAAGGGTCTCAGGATTGGATTGGGAAGGAGTTGGATATCACATCTCATGTTATAGGAAGGGTCTCAGGTTTGGTATTAGAAGCATTGAGATATCACATCTCATGCTATCGGAAGAGTCACAGGTTGGAATTGGAAGGAGTTGGATATCACATCTCATGCTATCGGAAGGGTCTCAGGATTGGAATGGGAAGGAACTGGATATCTCATCTCATGCTATAGGGAAGGTCACAGGTTGGAATTGGAAGGAGTTGGATATCACATCTCATGTTATAGGAAGGGTATCAGGATTGGAATGGGAAGGACTTTTATATCACATCTCGCTATAGGGAGGGTCTCAGGTTTGGTATTAGAAGCATTGAGATATCACATCTCATGCTATCAGAAGGGTCTCAGGATTGGAATGGGAAGGAGTTGGATATCACATCTCATGCTAAAGGAAGGGTCTCAGGTTTGGAAGGGGAAGGATTTGGATATGACATCTCAAGTTATAGGACGGGTCTGTGGTTTGGTATTAGAAGCATTGAGATATCATATCTCATGCTATCGGAAGGGTCTCAGGATTGGATTGGGAAGGAGTTGGATATCACATAGCATGTTATAGGAAGGGTCTCAAGATTGGATGGGAAGAGTTGGATATCACATCTCATGTTATAGGAAGGGTATCAGGATTGGAATGGGAAGGACTTTGATATCACATCTCACGCTATAGGGAGGGTCTCAGGTTTGGTATTAGAAGCATTGAGATATCACATCTCATGTTATAGGAAGGGTCTCAGGTTT
Organism: Ambystoma mexicanum; assembly: GCF_040938575.1. NCBI lineage: Eukaryota > Metazoa > Chordata > Amphibia > Caudata > Ambystomatidae > Ambystoma > Ambystoma mexicanum. Next base: position 350,191,695 of record NC_090936.1, read on the forward strand.
GTTATTAGAAGCATTGAGATATCACATCTCATGTTATAGGACAGTCTCAGGTTTGGTATTAGAAGCATTGAGATATAACATCTCATGGTATAGGACGGGTCTCAGGATTGGAATGGGAAGGAGTTTGATATCACATCTCATGCCATGGGAAGGTCTCAGGTTTGCTAGAAGCATTAAGATATCACATCTCATGCTATCGGAAGGGTCTCAGGATTGGATTGGGAAGGAGTTGGATATCGCATCTCATGCTATAGGAAGGGTCTCAGGATTGGATGGGAAGAGTTGGATATCACATCTCATGTTATAGGAAGGGTATCAGGATTGGAATGGGAAGAACTTTGATATCACATCTCACGCTATAGGGAGGGTCTCAGGTTTGGTATTAGAAGCATTGAGATATCACATCTCATGTTATAGGAAGGGTCTCAGGTTTGTTATTAGAAGCATTGAGATATCACATCTCATGTTATAGGACAGTCTCAGGTTTGGTATTAGAAGCATTGAGATATAACATCTCATGGTATAGGACGGGTCTCAGGATTGGATGGGAAGAGTTGGATATCATCTCTCATGCTATAGTAAGGGTCTCATGTTTGGTAGAAGCATTGGGATATCACATCTCATGCTATAGGAAGGGTCTCAGGATTGGAATGGGAAGGAGTTGGATATCACATCTCATGCTAAAGGAAGGGTCTCAGGTTTGGAAGGGGAAGGATTTGGATATCACATCTCAAGTTATAGGACGGGTCTGTGGTTTGGTATTAGAAGCATTGAGATATCATATCTCATGCTATCAGAAGGGTCTCAGGATTGGATTGCGAAGGAGTTGGATATCACATCTCATGTTATAGGAAGGCTCTCAGGTTTGTTATTAGAAGCATTGAGATATCACATCTCATGTTATAGGACAGTCTCAGGTTTGGTATTAGAAGCATTGAGATATCATATCTCATGGTATAGGACGGGTCTCAGGATTGCAATGGGAAGGAGTTGGATATCACAGCTCATGCTAAAGGAAGGGTCTCAGGTTTGGAAGGGGAAGGATTTGGATATCGCATCTCAATTTATAGGACAGGTCTGTGGTTTTTTATTAGAAGCATTGAGATATCATATCTAATGCTATCGGAAGGGTATCAGGATTGGATTGGGAAGGAGTTGGATATCACATCTCATGTTATAGGAAGGGTCTCAGGATTGGAATGGGAAGGATTTGGATATCACATCTCATGTTATAGGAAGGGTCTCAGGTTTGTTATTAGAAGCATTGAGATATCGCATCTCATGTTATAGGACAGTCTCAGGTTTGGTATTAGAAGCATTGAGATATCATATCTCATTGTATAGGACGGGTCTCAGGATTGGAATGGGAGGAAGTTGGATATCACATATAATGCTATAGGAAGGGTCTCAGGATTGGAATGGGAAGGAGTTGGATATCACATCTCATGATAAAGAAAGGGTCTCAGGTTTGGAAGGGGAAGGATTTGGATATCACATCTCAAGTTATAGGACGGTTCTGTGGTTTGGTATTAGAAGCATTGAGATATCATATCTCATGCTATCGGAAGGGTCTCAGGATTGGATTGGGAAGGACTTGGATATCACATCTCATGTTATAGGAAGGGTCTCAGGTTTGTTATTAGAAGCATTGAGATATCACATCTCATGTTATAGGACAGTCTCAGGTTTGGTATTAGAAGCATTGAGATATAACATCTCATAGTATAGGACGGGTCTCAGGATTGGAATGGGAAGGAGTTTGATATCACATCTCATGCCATGGGAAGGTCTCAGGTTTGCTAGAAGCATTAAGATATCACATCTCATGCTATCGGAAGGGTCTCAGGATTGGATTGGGAAGGAGTTGGATATCGCATCTCATGCTATAGGAAGGGTCACATTTTGGAATTGGAAGGAGTTGGATATCACAGCTCATGTTATAGGAAGGGTTTCAGGATTGTAATGGGAAGGACTTTGATATCACATCTCATGCTATCGGAAGGGTCTCAGAATTGGATTGGGAAGGAGTTGGATATAACATCTCATGTTATAGGAAGGGTCTCAGGATTGGATGGGAAGAGTTGGATATCACATCTCATGTTATAGGAAGGGTATCAGGATTGGAATGGGAAGGACTTTGATATCACATCTCACGCTATAGGGAGGGTCTCAGGTTTGGTATTAGAAGCATTGAGATATCACATCTAATGTTATAGGAAGGGTCTCAGGTTTGTTATTAGAAGCATTGAGATATCACATCTCATGTTATAGGACAGTCTCAGGTTTGGTATTAGAAGCATTGAGATATAACATCTCATGGTATAGGACGGGTCTCAGGATTGGATGGGAAGAGTTGGATATCACCTCTCATGCTATAGTAAGGGTCGCAGGTTTGGTAGAAGCATTGGGATATCACATCTCATGCTATAGGAAGGGTCTCAGGATTGGAATGGGAAGGAGTTGGATATCACATCTCATGCTAAAGGAAGGGTCTCAGGTTTGGAAGGGGAAGGATTTGGATATCACATCTCAAGTTATAGGACGTGTCTGTGGTTTGGTATTAGAAGCATTGAGATATCATATCTCATGCTATCGGAAGGGTCTCAGGATTGGATTGCGAAGGAGTTGGATATCACATCTCATGTTATAGGAAGGCTCTCAGGTTTGTTATTAGAAGCATTGAGATATCACATCTCATGTTATAGGACAGTCTCAGGTTTGGTATTAGAAGCATTGAGATATCATCTCATGGTATAGGACGGGCCTCAGGATTGGAATGGGAAGGAGTTGGATATCACATATCATGCTATAGGAAGGGTCTCAGGATTGGAATGGGAAGGAGTTGGATATCACATCTCATGATAAAGAAAGGGTCTCAGGTTTGGAAGGGGAAGGATTTGGATATCACATCTCAAGTTATAGGACGGTTCTGGGGTTTGGTATTAGAAGCATTGAGATATAATATCTCACGCTATCGGAAGGGTCTCAGGATTGGATTGGGAAGGAGTTGGATATCACATCGCATGTTATAGGAAGGGTCTCAAGATTGGAATGGGAAGGACTTAGATATCACATCTCATGTTATAGGAAGGGTCTCAGGTTTGTTATTAGAAGCATTGAGATATCGCACCTCATGTTATAGGAAGGGTCTCAGGATTGGAATGGGAAGCAGTTGTATATCACATCTCATGCTATAGGAAGGGTCTCAGGATTGGAATGGGAAGGAGTTGGATATCACATCTCATGATAAAGAAAGGGTCTCAGGTTTGGAAGGGGAAGGATTTGGATATCACATCTCAAGTTATAGGACGGTTCTGTGGTTTGGTATTAGAAGCATTGAGATATCATATCTCATGTTATAGGAAGGGTCTCAGGATTGGAATGGGAAGGAGTTGTATATCACATCTCATGCTATAGGGAGGGTCTCAGGTTTGATATTAGAAGCATTGAGATATCATATCTCATGCTATCATAAGGGTCTCAGGATTGGATTGGGAAGGAGTTGGATATCACATCTCATGTTATAGGAAGGGTCTCAGGATTGGAATGGGAAGGATTTGGATATCACATCTCATGTTATAGGAAGGGTCTCAGGTTTGTTATTAGAAGCATTGAGATATCGCATCTCATGTTATAGGACAGTCTCAGGTTTGGTATTGGAAGCATTGAGATATATCTCATGGTATAGGACGGGTCTCAGGATTGGAATGGGAAGGAGTTGGATATCACATCTCATGCTATAGGAAGGGTCTCAGGATTGGAATGGGAAGGATTTGGATATCACATCTCATGTTATAGGAAGGGTCTCAGGTTTGTTATTAGAAGCATTGAGATATCACATCTCATGTTCTAGGAAGGGTCTCAGAATTGGAATGGGAAGGATTTGGATATCACATCTCATGTTATAGGAAGGGTCTCAGGTTTGTTATTAGAAGCATTGAGATATAGCATCTCATGTTATAGGAAGGGTCTCAGGATTGGAATGGGAAGGAGTTGTATATCACATCTCATGCTATAGGGAGGGTCTCAGGTTTGATATTAGAAGCAATGAGATATCATATCTCATGCTATCATAAGGGTCTCAGGATTGGATTGGGAAGGAGTTGGATATCACATCTCATGTTATAGGAAGGGTCTCAGGATTGGAATGGGAAGGATTTGGATATCACATCTCATGTTATAGGAAGGGTCTCAGGTTTGTTATTAGAAGCATTGAGATATCACATCTCATGTTATAGGACAGTCTCAGGTTTGGTATTAGAAGCATTGAGATATATCTCATGGTATAGGACAGGTCTCAGGATTGGAATGGGAAGGAGTTGGATATCACATCTCATGCTATAGGAAGGGTCTCAGGATTGGAATGGGAAGGATTTGGATATCACATCTCATGTTATAGGAAGGGTCTCAGGTTTGTTATTAGAAGCATTGAGATATCACATCTCATGTTCTAGGAAGGGTCTCGGGATTGGAATGGGAAGGATTTGGATATCACATCTCATGTTATAGGAAGGGTCTCAGGTTTGTTATTAGAAGCATTGAGATATCACATCTCATGTTATAGGACAGTCTCAGGTTTGGTATTAGAAGCATTGAGATATCATATCTCATGCTATCGGAAGGGTCTCAGGATTGGAATGGGAAGGATTTGGATATCACATCTCATGTTATAGGAAGGGTTTCAGGTTTGTTATTAGAAGCATTGACATATCGCATCTCATGTTATAGGACAGTCTCAGGTTTGGTATTAGAAGCATTGAGATATCATATCTCATGCTATCGGAAGGGTCTCAGGATTGGAATGGGAAGGAGTTGGATATCGCATCTCATGCTATAGGAAGGGTCACAGGTTGGAATTGGAAGGAGTTGGATATCACAGCTCATGTTATAGGAAGGGTTTCAGGATTTGAATGGGAAGGACTTTGATATCACATCTCATGCTATCGGAAGGGTCTCAGGATTGGATTGGGAAGGAGTTGGATATAACATCTCATGTTATAGGAAGGGTCTCAGGATTGGATGGGAAGAGTTGGATATCACATCTCATGTTATAGGAAGGGTATCAGGATTGGAATGGGAAGGACTTTGATATTACATCTCACGCTATAGGGAGGGTCTCAGGTTTGGTATTAGAAGCATTGAGATATCACATCTCATGTTATAGGAAGGGTCTCAGGTTTGTTATTAGAAGCATTGAGATATCACATCTCATGTTATAGGACAGTCTCAGGTTTGGTATTAGAAGCATTGAGATATAGCATCTCATGGTATAGGACGGGTCTCAGGATTGGATGGGAAGAGTTGGATATCACCTCTCATGCTATAGTAAGGGTCTCAGGTTTGGTAGAAGCATTGGGATATCACATCTCATGCTATAGGAAGGGTCTCAGGATTGGAATGGGAAGGAGTTGGATATCACATCTCATGCTAAAGGAAGGGTCTCAGGTTTGGAAGGGGAAGGATTTGGATATCACATCTCAAGTTATAGGACGGGTCTGTGGTTTGGTATTAGAAGCATTGAGATATCATATCTCATGCTATCGGAAGGGTCTCAGGATTGGATTGCGAAGGAGTTGGATATCACATCTCATGTTATAGGAAGGCTCTCAGGTTTGTTATTAGAAGCATTGAGATATCACATCTCATGTTATAGGACAGTCTCAGGTTTGGTATTAGAAGCATTGAGATATCATCTCATGGTATAGGACGGGCCTCAGGATTGGAATGGGAAGGAGTTGGATATCACATCTCATGCTAAAAGAAGGGTCTCGGGTTTGAAAGGGGAAGGATTTGGATATCACATCTCAATTTATAGGACGGGTCTGTGGTTTGGTATTAGAAGCATTGAGATATCATATCTCATGCTATCGGAAAGGTCTCAGGATTGGATTGGGAAGGAGTTGGATATCACATCTCATGTTATAGGAAGGGTCTCAGGATTGGAATGGGAAGGATTTGGATATCACATCTCATGTTATAGGACAGTCTCAGGTTTGGTATTAGAAGCATTGAGATATCATATCTCATTGTATAGGACGGGTCTCAGGATTGGAATGGGAAGGAGTTGGATATCACATATCATGCTATAGGAAGGGTCTCAGGATTGGAATGGGAAGGAGTTGGATATCACATCTCATGATAAAGAAAGGATCTCAGGTTTGGAAGGGGAAGGATTTGGATATCACATCTCAAGTTATAGGACGGTTCTGTGGTTTGGTATTAGAAGCATTGAGATATCATATCTCATGCTATCGGAAGGGTCTCAGGATTGGATTGGGAAGGAGTTGGATATCACATCGCATGTTATAGGAAGGGTCTCAAGATTGGAATGGGAAGGACTTGGATATCACATCTCATGTTATAGGAAGGGTCTCAGGTTTGTTATTAGAAGCATTGAGATATCGCATCTCATGTTATAGGAAGGGTCTCAGGATTGGAATGGGAAGCAGTTGTATATCACATCTCATGCTATAGGGAGGGTCTCAGGTTTGATATTAGAAGCATTGAGATATCATATCTCATGCTATCAGAAGGGTCTCAGGATTGGATTGGGAAGGAGTTGGATATCACATCTCATGTTATAGGAAGGGTCTCAGGATTGGAATGGGAAGGATTTGGATATCACATCTCATGTTATAGGAAGGGTCTCAGGTTTGTTATTAGAAGCATTGAGATATCGCATCTCATGTTATAGGACAGTCTCAGGTTTGCTATTAGAAGCATTGATATATCATATCTCATGCTATCGGAAGGGTCTCAGGATTGGAATGGGAAGGATTTGGATATCACATCTCATGTTATAGATAGGGTCTCAGGATTGGAATGGGAAGGATTTGGATATCACATCTCATGTTATAGGAAGGGTCTCAGGTTTGTTATTAGAAGCATTGAGATATCGCATCTCATGTTATAGGACAGTCTCAGGTTTGGTATTAGAAGCATTGAGATATCATATCTCATGGTATAGGACGGGTCTCAGGATTGGAATGGGAAGGAGTTGGATATCACATCTCATGCTATAGGAAGGGTCTCAGGATTGGAATGGGAAGGATTTGGATATCATATCTCATGTTATAGGAAGGGTCTCAGGTTTGTTATTAGAAGCATTGAGATATCACATCTCATGTTCTAGGAAGGGTCTCAGGATTGGAATGGGAAGGATTTGGATATCACATCTCATGTTATAGGAAGGGTCTCAGGTTTGTTATTAGAAGCATTGAGATATCGCATCTCATGTTATAGGACAGTCTCAGGTTTGGTATTGGAAGCATTGAGATATCATATCTCATGCTATTGGAAGGGTCTCAGGATTGGAATGGGAAGGATTTGGATATCACATCTCATGTTATAGGAAGGGTCTCAGGTTTGTTATTAGAAGCATTGAGATATTGCATCTCATGTTCTAGGACAGTCTCAGGTTTGGTATTAGAAGCATTGAGATATCATATCTCATGCTATCGGAAGGGTCTCAGGATTGGATTGGGAAGGAGTTGGATATCACATCTCATGTTATAGGAAGGCTCTCAGGTTTATTATTAGAAGCATTGAGATATCACATCTCATGTTATAGGACAGTCTCAGGTTTGGTATTAGAAGCATTGAGATATCATATCTCATGGTATAGGACGGGTCTCAGGATTGCAATGGGAAGGAGTTGGATATCACATCTCATGATAAAGGAAGGGTCTCAGGTTTGGAAGGGGAAAGATTTGGATATCGCATCTCAATTTATAGGACGGGTCTGTGGTTTGGTATTAGAAGCATTGAGATATCATATCTCATGCTATCGGAAGGGTATCAGGATTGGATTGGGAAGGAGTTGGATATCACATCTCATGTTATAGGAAGGGTCTCAGGATTGGAATGGGAAGGATTTGGATATCACATCTCATGTTATAGGAAGGGTCTCAGGTTTGTTATTAGAAGCATTGAGATATCGCATCTCATGTTATAGGACAGTCTCAGGTTTGGTATTAGAAGCATTGAGATATATCTCATGGTATAGGACAGGTCTCAGGATTGGAATGGGAAGGAGTTGGATATCACATCTCATGCTATAGGAAGGGTCTCAGGATTGGAATGGGAAGGATTTGGATATCACATCTCATGTTATAGGAAGGGTCTCAGGTTTGTTATTAGAAGCATTGAGATATCACATCTCATGTTATAGGACAGTCTCAGGTTTGGTATTAGAAGCATTGAGATATCATATCTCATGCTATCGGAAGGGTCTCAGGATTGGAATGGGAAGGATTTGGATATCACATCTCATGTTATAGGAAGGGTCTCAGGTTTGTTATTAGAAGCATTGACATATCGCATCTCATGTTATAGAACAGTCTCAGGTTTGGTATTAGAAGCATTGAGATATCATATCTCATGCTATCGGAAGGGTCTCAGGATTGGAATGGGAAGGAGTTGGATATCGCATCTCATGCTATAGGAAGGGTCACAGGTTGGAATTGGAAGGAGTTGGATATCACAGCTCATGTTATAGGAAGGGTTTCAGGATTTGAATGGGAAGGACTTTGATATCACATCTCATGCTATCGGAAGGGTCTCAGGATTGGATTGGGAAGGAGTTGGATATAACATCTCATGTTATAGGAAGGGTCTCAGGATTGGATGGGAAGAGTTGGATATCACATCTCATGTTATAGGAAGGGTATCAGGATTGGAATGGGAAGGACTTTGATATTACATCTCCCGCTATAGGGAGGGTCTCAGGTTTGGTATTAGAAGCATTGAGATATCACATCTCATGTTATAGGAAGGGTCTCAGGTTTGTTATTAGAAGCATTGAGATATCACATCTCATGTTATAGGACAGTCTCAGGTTTGGTATTAGAAGCATTGAGATATAACATCTCATGGTATAGGACGGGTCTCAGGATTGGATGGGAAGAGTTGGATATCACCTCTCATGCTATAGTAAGGGTCTCAGGTTTGGTAGAAGCATTGGGATATCACATCTCATGCTATAGGAAGGGTCTCAGGATTGGAATGGGAAGGAGTTGGATATCACATCTCATGCTAAAGGAAGGGTCTCAGGTTTGGAAGGGGAAGGATTTGGATATCACATCTCAAGTTATAGGACGGGTCTGTGGTTTGGTATTAGAAGCATTGAGATATCATATCTCATGCTATCGGAAGGGTCTCAGGATTGGATTGCGAAGGAGTTGGATATCACATCTCATGTTATAGGAAGGCTCTCAGGTTTGTTATTAGAAGCATTGAGATATCACATCTCATGTTATAGGACAGTCTCAGGTTTGGTATTAGAAGCATTGAGATGTCATCTCATGGTATAGGACGGGCCTCAGGATTGGAATGGGAAGGAGTTGGATATCACATCTCATGCTAAAGGAAGGGTCTCAGGTTTGGAAGGGGAAGGATTTGGATATCACATCTCAAGTTATAGGATGGGTCTGTGGTTTGGTATTAGAAGCATTGAGATATCATATCTCATGCTATCGGAAGGGTCTCAGGATTGGATTGCGAAGGAGTTGGATATCACATCTCATGTTATAGGAAGGCTCTCAGGCTTGTTATTAGAAGCATTGAGATATCACATCTCATGTTATAGGACAGTCTCAGGTTTGGTATTAGAAGCATTGAGATATCATATCTCATGCTATCGGAAAGGTCTCAGGATTGGATTGGGAAGGAGTTGGATATCACATCTCATGTTATAGGAAGGGTCTCAGGATTGGAATGGGAAGGATTTGGATATCACATCTCATGTTATAGGACAGTCTCAGGTTTGGTATTAGAAGTATTGAGATATCATATCTCATTGTATAGGACGGGTCTCAGGATTGGAATGGGAAGGAGTTGGATATCACATATCATGCTATAGGAAGGGTCTCAGGATTGGAATGGGAAGGAGTTGGATATCACATCTCATGATAAAGAAGGGATCTCATGTTTGGAAGGGGAAGGATTTGGATATCACATCTCAAGTTATAGGATGGTTCTGTGGTTTGGTATTAGAAGCATTGAGATATCATATCTCATGCTATCGGAAGGGTCTCAGGATTGGATTGGGAAGGAGTTGGATATCACATCTCATGTAATAGGAAGGGTCTCAGGTTTGTTATTAGAAGCATTGAGATATCGCATCTCATGTTATAGGAAGGGTCTCAGGATTGGAATGGGAAGGAGTTGTATATCACATCTCATGCTATAGGGAGGGTCTCAGGTTTGATATTAGAAGCATTGAGATATCATATCTCATGCTATCATAAGGGTCTCAGGATTGGATTGGGAAGGAGTTGGATATCACATCTCATGTTATAGGAAGGGTCTCAGGATTGGAATGGGAAGGATTTGGATATCACATCTCATGTTATAGGAAGGGTCTAAGGTTTGTTATTAGAAGCATTGAGATATTGCATCTCATGTTATAGGACAGTCTCAGGATTGGTATTAGAAGCATTGAGATATATCTCATGGTATAGGACGGGTCTCAGGATTGGAATGGGAAGGAGTTGGATATCACATCTCATGCTATAGGAAGGGTCTCAGGATTGGAATGGGAAGGATTTGGATATCACATCTCATGTTATAGGAAGGGTCTCAGGTTTGTTATTAGAAGCATTGAGATATCACATCTCATGTTCTAGGAAGGGTCTCAGGATTGGAATGGGAAGGATTTGGATATCACATCTCATGTTATAGGAAGAGTCTCAGGTTTGTTATTAGAAGCATTGAGATATCGCATCTCATGTTATAGGACAGTCTCAGGTTTGGTATTAGAAGCATTGAGATATCATATCTCATGCTATCGGAAGGGTCTCAGGATTGGAATGGGAAGGATTTGGATATCACATCTCATGTTATAGGAAGGGTCTCAGGTTTGTTATTAGAAGCATTGAGATATCGCATCTCATGTTATAGGACATTCTCAGGTTTGGTATTAGAAGCATTGAGATATCATATCTCATGCTATCGGAAGGGTCTCAGGATTGGAATGGGAAGGAGTTGGATATCGCATCTCATGCTATAGGAAGGGTCACAGGTTGGAATTGGAAGGAGTTGGATATCACAGCTCATGTTATAGGAAGGGTTTCAGGATTGGAATGGGAAGGACTTTGATATCACATCTCATGCTATCGGAAGGGTCTCAGGATTGGATTGGGAAGGAGTTGGATATAACATCTCATGTTATAGGAAGGGTCTCAGGATTGGATGGGAAGAGTTGGATATCACATCTCATGTTATAGGAAGGGTATCAGGATTGGAATGGGAAGGACTTTGATATCACATCTCACGCTATAGGGAGGGTCTCAGGTTTGGTATTAGAAGCATTGAGATATCACATCTCATGTTATAGGAAGGGTCTCAGGTTTGTTATTAGAAGCATTGAGATATCACATCTCATGTTATAGGACAGTCTCAGGTTTGGTATTAGAAGCATTGAGATATAACATCTCATGGTATAGGACGGGTCTCAGGATTGGATGGGAAGAGTTGGATATCACCTCTCATGCTATAGTAAGGGTCTCAGGTTTGGTAGAAGCATTGGGATATCACATCTCATGCTATAGGAAGGGTCTCAGGATTGGAATGGGAAGGAGTTGGATATCACATCTCATGCTAAAGGAAGGGTCTCAGGTTTGGAAGGGGACGGATTTGGATATCACATCTCAAGTTATAGGACGGGTCTGTGGTTTGGTATTAGAAGCATTGAGATATCATATCTCATGCTATCGGAAGGGTCTCAGGATTGGATTGCGAAGGAGTTGGATATCACATCTCATGTTATAGGAAGGCTCTCAGGTTTGTTATTAGAAGCATTGAGATATCACATCTCATGTTATAGGACAGTCTCAGGTTTGGTATTAGAAGCATTGAGATATCATCTCATGGTATAGGACGGGCCTCAGGATTGGAATGGGAAGGAGTTGGATATCACATCTCATGCTAAAGGAAGGGTCTCAGGTTTGGAAGGGGAAGGATTTGGATATCACATCTCAATTTATAGGACAGGTCTGTGGTTTGGTATTAGAAGCATTGAGATATCATATCTCATGCTATTGGAAGGGTCTCAGGATTGGATTGGGAAGGAGTTGGATATCACATCTCATGTTATAGGAAGGGTCTCAGGATTGGAATGGGAAGGATTTGGATATCACATCTCATGTTATAGGACAGTCTCAGGTTTGGTATTAGAAGCATTGAGATATCATATCTCATTGTATAGGACGGGTCTCAGGATTGGAATGGGAAGGAGTTGGATATCACATATCATGCTATAGGAAGGGTCTCAGGATTGGAATGGGAAGGAGTTGGATATCACATCTCATGATAAAGAAAGGGTCTCAGGTTTGGAAGGGGAAGGATTTGGATATCACATCTCAAGTTATAGGACGGTTCTGTGGTTTGGTATTAGAAGCATTGAGATATAATATCTCACGCTATCGGAAGGGTCTCAGGATTGGATTGGGAAGGAGTTGGATATCACATCGCATGTTATAGGAAGGGTCTCAAGATTGGAATGGGAAGGACTTGGATATCACATCTCATGTTATAGGAAGGGTCTCAGGTTTGTTATTAGAAGCATTGAGATATCGCACCTCATGTTATAGGAAGGGTCTCAGGATTGGAATGGGAAGCAGTTGTATATCACATCTCATGCTATAGGAAGGGTCTCAGGATTGGAATGGGAAGGAGTTGGATATCACATCTCATGATAAAGAAAGGGTCTCAAGTTTGGAAGGGGAAGGATTTGGATATCACATCTCAAGTTATAGGACGGTTCTGTGGTTTGGTATTAGAAGCATTGAGATATCATATCTCATGTTATAGGAAGGGTCTCAGGATTGGAATGGGAAGGAGTTGTGTATCACATCTCATGCTATAGGGAGGGTCTCAGGTTTGATATTAGAAGCATTGAGATATCATATCTCATGCTATCATAAGGGTCTCAGGATTGGATTGGGAAGGAGTTGGATATCACATCTCATGTTATAGGAAGGGTCTCAGGATTGGAATGGGAAGGATTTGGATATCACATCTCATGTTATAGGAAGGGTCTCAGGTTTGTTATTAGAAGCATTGAGATATCGCATCTCATGTTATAGGACAGTCTCAGGTTTGGTATTAGAAGCATTGAGATATATCTCATGGTATAGGACGGGTCTCAGGATTGGAATGGGAAGGAGTTGGATATCACATCTCATGCTATAGGAAGGGTCTCAGGATTGGAATGGGAAGGATTTGGATATCACATCTCATGTTATAGGAAGGGTCTCAGGTTTGTTATTAGAAGCATTGAGATATCACATCTCATGTTCTAGGAAGGGTCTCAGGATTGGAATGGGAAGGATTTGGATATCACATCTCATGTTATAGGAAGGGTCTCAGGTTTGTTATTAGAAGCATTGAGATATCGCATCTCATGTTATAGGAAGGGTCTCAGGATTGGAATGGGAAGGAGTTGTATATCACATCTCATGCTATAGGGAGGGTCTCAGGTTTGATATTAGAAGCATTGAGATATCATATCTCATGCTATCATAAGGGTCTCAGGATTGGATTGGGAAGGAGTTGGATATCACATCTCATGTTATAGGAAGGGTCTCAGGATTGGAATGGGAAGGATTTGGATATCACATCTCATGTTATAGGAAGGGTCTCAGGTTTGTTATTAGAAGCATTGAGATATCGCATCTCATGTTATAGGACAGTCTCAGGTTTGGTATTAGAAGCATTGAGATATATCTCATGGTATAGGACAGGTCTCAGGATTGGAATGGGAAGGAGTTGGATATCACATCTCATGCTATAGGAAGGGTCTCAGGATTGGAATGGGAAGGATTTGGATATCACATCTCATGTTATAGGAAGGGTCTCAGGTTTGTTATTAGAAGCATTGAGATATCACATCTCATGTTCTAGGAAGGGTCTCGGGATTGGAATGGGAAGGATTTGGATATCACATCTCATGTTATAGGAAGGGTCTCAGGTTTGTTATTAGAAGCATTGAGATATCACATCTCATGTTATAGGACAGTCTCAGGTTTGGTATTAGAAGCATTGAGATATCATATCTCATGCTATCGGAAGGGTCTCAGGATTGGAATGGGAAGGATTTGGATATCACATCTCATGTTATAGGAAGGGTCTCAGGTTTGTTATTAGAAGCATTGACATATCGCATCTCATGTTATAGGACAGTCTCAGGTTTGGTATTAGAAGCATTGAGATATCATATCTCATGCTATCGGAAGGGTCTCAGGATTGGAATGGGAAGGAGTTGGATATCGCATCTCATGCTATAGGAAGGGTCACAGGTTGGAATTGGAAGGAGTTGGATATCACAGCTCATGTTATAGGAAGGGTTTCAGGATTTGAATGGGAAGGACTTTGATATCACGTCTCATGCTATCGGAAGGGTCTCAGGATTGGATTGGGAAGGAGTTGGATATAACATCTCATGTTATAGGAAGGGTCTCAGGATTGGATGGGAAGAGTTGGATATCACATCTCATGTTATAGGAAGGGTATCAGGATTGGAATGGGAAGGACTTTGATATTACATCTCACGCTATAGGGAGGGTCTCAGGTTTGGTATTAGAAGCATTGAGATATCACATCTCATGTTATAGGAAGGGTCTCAGGTTTGTTATTAGAAGCATTGAGATATCACATCTCATGTTATAGGACAGTCTCAGGTTTGGTATTAGAAGCATTGAGATATAACATCTCATGGTATAGGACGGGTCTCAGGATTGGATGGGAAGAGTTGGATATCACCTCTCATGCTATAGTAAGGGTCTCAGGTTTGGTAGAAGCATTGGGATATCACATCTCATGCTATAGGAAGGGTCTCAGGATTGGAATGGGAAGGAGTTGGATATCACATCTCATGCTAAAGGAAGGGTCTCAGGTTTGGAAGGGGAAGGATTTGGATATCACATCTCAAGTTATAGGACGGGTCTGTGGTTTGGTATTAGAAGCATTGAGATGTCATATCTCATGCTATCGGAAGGGTCTCAGGATTGGATTGCGAAGGAGTTGGATATCACATCTCATGTTATAGGAAGGCTCTCAGGTTTGTTATTAGAAGCATTGAGATATCACATCTCATGTTATAGGACAGTCTCAGGTTTGGTATTAGAAGCATTGAGATATCATCTCATGGTATAGGACGGGCCTCAGGATTGGAATGGGAAGGAGTTGGATATCACATCTCATGCTAAAAGAAGGGTCTCGGGTTTGAAAGGGGAAGGATTTGGATATCACATCTCAATTTATAGGACGGGTCTGTGGTTTGGTATTAGAAGCATTGAGATATCATATCTCATGCTATCGGAAGGGTCTCAGGATTGGATTGGGAAGGAGTTGGATATCACATCTCATGTTATAGGAAGGGTCTCAGGATTGGAATGGGAAGGATTTGGATATCACATCTCATGTTATAGGACAGTCTCAGGTTTGGTATTAGAAGCATTGAGATATCATATCTCATTGTATAGGACGGGTCTCAGGATTGGAATGGGAAGGAGTTGGATATCACATATCATGCTATAGGAAGGGTCTCAGGATTGGAATGGGAAGGAGTTGGATATCACATCTCATGATAAAGAAAGGATCTCAGGTTTGGAAGGGGAAGGATTTGGATATCACATCTCAAGTTATAGGACGGTTCTGTGGTTTGGTATTAGAAGCATTGAGATATCATATCTCATGCTATCGGAAGGGTCTCAGGATTGGATTGGGAAGGAGTTGGATATCACATCGCATGTTATAGGAAGGGTCTCAAGATTGGAATGGGAAGGACTTGGATATCACATCTCATGTTATAGGAAGGGTCTCAGGTTTGTTATTAGAAGCATTGAGATATCGCATCTCATGTTATAGGAAGGGTCTCAGGATTGGAATGGGAAGCAGTTGTATATCACATCTCATGCTATCGGGAGGGTCTCAGGTTTGATATTAGAAGCATTGAGATATCATGTCTCATGCTATCAGAAGGGTCTCAGGATTGGATTGGGAAGGAGTTGGATATCACATCTCATGTTATAGGAAGGGTCTCAGGATTGGAATGGGAAGGATTTGGATATCACATCTCATGTTATAGGAAGGGTCTCAGGTTTGTTATTAGAAGCATTGAGATATCGCATCTCATGTTATAGGACAGTCTCAGGTTTGGTATTAGAAGCATTGAGATATCATATCTCATGGTATAGGACGGGTCTCAGGATTGGAATGGGAAGGAGTTGGATATCACATCTCATGCTATAGGAAGGGTCTCAGGATTGGAATGGGAAGGATTTGGATATCACATCTCATGTTATAGGAAGGGTCTCAGGTTTGTTATTAGAAGCATTGAGATATCACATCTCATGTTCTAGGAAGGGTCTCAGGATTGGAATGGGAAGGATTTGGATATCACATCTCATGTTATAGGAAGGGTCTCAGGTTTGTTATTAGAAGCATTGAGATATCGCATCTCATGTTATAGGACAGTCTCAGGTTTGGTATTGGAAGCATTGAGATATCATATCTCATGCTATTGGAAGGGTCTCAGGATTGGAATGGGAAGGATTTGGATATCACATCTCATGTTATAGGAAGGGTCTCAGGTTTGTTATTAGAAGCATTGAGATATTGCATCTCATGTTCTAGGACAGTCTCAGGTTTGGTATTAGAAGCATTGAGATATCATATCTCATGCTATCGGAAGGGTCTCAGGATTTGATTTTGAAGGAGTTGGATATCACATCTCATGTTATAGGAAGGCTCTCAGGTTTGTTATTAGAAGCATTGAGATATCACATCTCATGTTATAGGACAGTCTCAGGTTTGGTATTAGAAGCATTGAGATATCATATCTCATGGTATAGGATGGGTCTCAGGATTGCAATGGGAAGGAGTTGGATATCACATCTCATGATAAATGAAGGGTCTCAGGTTTGGAAGGGGAAGGATTTGGATATCGCATCTCAATTTATAGGACGGGTCTGTGGTTTGGTATTAGAAGCATTGAGATATCATATCTCATGCTATCGGAAGGGTATCAGGATTGGATTGGGAAGGAGTTGGATATCACATCTCATGTTATAGGAAGGGTCTCAGGATTGGAATGGGAAGGATTTGGATATCACATCTCATGTTATAGGAAGGGTCTCAGGTTTGTTATTAGAAGCATTGAGATATCGCATCTCATGTTATAGGACAGTCTCAGGTTTGGTATTAGAAGCATTGAGATATCATATCTCATTGTATAGGACGGGTCTCAGGATTAGAATGGGAAGGAGTTGGATATCACATATCATGCTATAGGAAGGGTCTCAGGATTGGAATGGGAAGGAGTTGGATATCACATCTCATGATAAAGAAAGGGTCTCAGGTTTGGAAGGGGAAGGATTTGGATATCACATCTCAAGTTATAGGACGGTTCTGTGGTTTGGTATTAGAAGCATTGAGATATCATATCTCATGCTATCGGAAGGGTCTCAGGATTCGATTGGGAAGGAGTTGGATATCACATCGCATGTTATAGGAAGGGTCTCAGGATTGGAATGGGAAGGAGTTGGATATCACATCTCATGATAAAGAAAGGGTCTCAGGTTTGGAAGGGGAAGGATTTGGATATCACATCTCAAGTTATAGGACGGTTCTGTGGTTTGGTATTAGAAGCATTGAGATATCATATCTCATGCTATCGGAAGGGTCTCAGGATTGGATTGGGAAGGAGTTGGATATCACATCGCATGTTATAGGAAGGGTCTCAAGATTGGAATGGGAAGGACTTGGATATCACATCCCATGTTATAGGAAGGGTCTCAGGTTTGTTATTAGAAGCATTGAGATATCACATCTCATGTTATAGGACAGTCTCAGGTTTGGTATTAGAAGCATTGAGATATAACATCTCATAGTATAGGACGGGTCTCAGGATTGGAATGGGAAGGAGTTTGATATCACATCTCATGCCATGGGAAGGTCTCAGGTTTGCTAGAAGCATTAAGATATCACATCTCATGCTATCGGAAGGGTCTCAGGATTGGATTGGGAAGGAGTTGGATATCGCATCTCAAGCTATAGGAAGGGTCACAGGTTGGAATTGGAAGGAGTTGGATATCACAGCTCATGTTATAGGAAGGGTTTCAGGATTGGAATGGGAAGGACTTTGATATCACATCTCATGCTATCGTAAGGGTATCAGGATTGGATTGGGAAGGAGTTGGATATCACATCTCATGTTATAGGAAGGGTCTCACGATTGGAATGGGAAGGATTTGGATATCACATCTCATGTTATAGGAAGGGTCTCAGGTTTGTTATTAGAAGCATTGAGATATCGCATCTCATGTCATAGGACAGTCTCAGGTTTGGTCATAGAAGCATTGAGATATCATATCTCATTGTATAGGACGGGTCTCAGGATTGGAATGGGAAGGAGTTTTATATCATATATCATGCTATAGGACGGGTCTCAGGATTGGAATGGGAAGGAGGTGGATATCACATCTCATGATAAAGGAAGGGTCTCAGGTTTGGAAGGGGAAGGATTTGGATATCACATCTCAAGTTATAGGACTGGTCTGTGGTTTGGTATTAGAAGCATTGAGATATCATATCTCATGCTATCGGAAGGGTCTCAGGTTTGGAAGGGGAAGGATTTGGATATCACATCTCAAGTTATAGGACTGGTCTGTGGTTTGGTATTAGAAGCATTGAGATATCATATCTCATGCTATCGGAAAGGTCTCAGGCTTGGTAGAAGCATTGGGATATCACATCTCATGCTATAGGAAGGGCCTCATGATTGGAATGGGAAGGAGTTGGATATCACATCTCATGCTATCGGAAAGGTCTCAGGTTTGGTAGAAGCATTGGGATATCACATCTCATGCTCTCGGAAGGGTCTCAGGATTGGATTGGGAAGGAGTTGGATATCACATCTCATGTTATAGGAAGGGGCTCAGGATTGGAATGGGAGGGACTTGGACATCACATCTTACGTTATATGAAGGGTCTCAGGTTTGTTATTAGAAGCATTGAGATATCGCATCTCATGTTATAGGACAGTCTCAGGTTTGGTATTAGAAGCATTGAGATATATCTCATGGTATAGGACGGGTCTCAGGATTGGAATGGGAAGGACTTTGATATCACATCTCATGCTATCGGAAGGGTCTCAGGATTGGATTGGGAAGGAGTTGGATATCACATCTCATGTTATAGGAAGGGTCTCAGGTTTGTTATTAGAAGCATTGAGATATCACATCTCATGTTATAGGACAGTCTCAGGTTTGGTATTAGAAGCATTGAGATATCACATCTCATGTTATAGGACAGTCTCAGGTTTGGTATTAGAAGCATTGAGATATAACATCTCATGGTATAGGACGGGTCTCAGGATTGGATGGGAAGAGTTGGATATCACATCTCAAGCTATAGGACGGGTCTGTGGTTTGGTATTAGAAGCATTGAGATATCATATATCATGCTATCGGAAGGGTCTGAGGATTGGATTGCGAAGGAGTTGGATATCACATCTCGTGTTATCGGAAGGGTCTCAGGATTGGATTGGGAAAGAATTGGATATAACATCTCATGTTATAGGAAGGCTCTCAGGTTTGTTATTAGAAGCATTGAGATATCACATCTCATGTTATAGGACAGTCTCAGGTTTGGTATTAGAAGCATTAAGATATCATATCTCATGGTATAGGACGGGTCTCAGGATTGGAATGGGAAGGAGTTGGATATCACATCTCATGCTAAAGGAAGGGTCTCAGGTTTGGAAGGGGAAGGATTTGGATATCACATCTCAATTTATAGGACGGGTCTGTGGTTTGGTATTAGAAGCATTGAGATATCACATCTCATGCTATCGGAAGGATCTCAGGATTGGATTGGGAAGGAGTTGGATATCACATCTCATGTTATAGGAAGGGTCTCAGGATTGGATGGGAAGAGTTGGATATCACATCTCATGCCATAGGAAGGGTCTCAGGATTGGAATGGGAAGGAGTTGGATATCACATCTCATGCTATCGGAAAGGTCTCAGGTTTGGTAGAAGCATTGGGATATCACATCTCATGCTATAGGAAGGGCCTCATGATTGGAATGGGAAAGAGTTGGATATCACATCTCATGCTATCGGAAAGTTCTCAGGTTTGGTAGAAGCATTGGGATATCACATCTCATGCTCTCGGAAGGGTCTCAGGATTGGATTGGGAAGGAGTTGGATATCACATCTCATATTATAGGAAGGGGCTCAGGATTGGAATGGGAAGGACTTGGACCTCACATCTTACGTTATAGGAAGGGTCTCAGGTTTGTTATTAGAAGCATTGAGATATCACATCTCATGTTATAACCTGAGACTGTCATGGACAGTCTCAGGTTTGGTATTAGAAGCATTGAGATATAACATCTCATGGTATCGGACGGGTCTCAGGATTGGAATGGGAAGGAGTTTGATATCACATCTCATCCCTTAGGAAGGTCTCAGGTTTGGTGGAAGCATTAGGATATCACATCTCATGCTATCGGAAGGGTCTCAGGATTGGATTGGGAAGGAGTTGGATATCCCATCTCATGCTATAGGAAGGGTCACAGGTTGGAATTGGAAGGAGTTGGATATCACATCTCATGTTATAGGAAGGGTATCAGGATTGGAATGGGAAGGACTTTTATATCACATCTCGCTATAGGGAGGGTCTCAGGTTTGGTATTAGAAGCATTGAGATATCACATCTCATGCTATCAGAAGGGTCTCAGGATTGGATTGGGAAGGAGTTGGATATCACATCTCATGTTATAGGAAGGGTCTCAGGTTTGGTATTAGAAGCATTGAGATATCACATCTCATGCTATCGGAAGAGTCACAGGTTGGAATTGGAAGGAGTTGGATATCACATCTCATGCTATCGGAAGGGTCTCAGGATTGGAATGGGAAGGAACTGGATATCTCATCTCATGCTATAGGGAAGGTCACAGGTTGGAATTGGAAGGAGTTGGATATCACATCTCATGTTATAGGAAGGGTATCAGGATTGGAATGGGAAGGACTTTTATATCACATCTCGCTATAGGGAGGGTCTCAGGTTTGGTATTAGAAGCATTGAGATATCACATCTCATGCTATCAGAAGGGTCTCAGGATTGGAATGGGAAGGAGTTGGATATCACATCTCATGCTAAAGGAAGGGTCTCGGGTTTGGAAGGGGAAGGATTTGGATATGACATCTCAAGTTATAGGACGGGTCTGTGGTTTGGTATTAGAAGCATTGAGATATCATATCTCATGCTATCGGAAGGGTCTCAGGATTGGATTGGGAAGGAGTTGGATATCACATAGCATGTTATAGGAAGGGTCTCAAGATTGGATGGGAAGAGTTGGATATCACATCTCATGTTATAGGAAGGGTATCAGGATTGGAATGGGAAGGACTTTGATATCACATCTCACGCTATAGGGAGGGTCTCAGGTTTGGTATTAGAAGCATTGAGATATCACATCTCATGTTATAGGAAGGGTCTCAGGTTTGTTATTAGAAGCATTGAGATATCACATCTCATGTTATAGGACAGTCTCAGGTTTGGTATTAGAAGCATTGAGATATAACATCTCATGGTATAGGACGGGTCTCAGGATTGGAATGGGAAGGAGTTTGATATCACATCTCATGCCATGGGAAGGTCTCAGGTTTGCTAGAAGCATTAAGATATCACATCTCATGCTATCGGAAGGGTCTCAGGATTGGATTGGGAAGGAGTTGGATATCGCATCTCATGCTATAGGAAGGGTCTCAGGATTGGATGGGAAGAGTTGGATATCACATCTCATGTTATAGGAAGGGTATCAGGATTGGAATGGGAAGAACTTTGATATCACATCTCACGCTATAGGGAGGGTCTCAGGTTTGGTATTAGAAGCATTGAGATATCACATCTCATGTTATAGGAAGGGTCTCAGGTTTGTTATTAGAAGCATTGAGATATCACATCTCATGTTATAGGACAGTCTCAGGTTTGGTATTAGAAGCATTGAGATATAACATCTCATGGTATAGGACGGGTCTCAGGATTGGATGGGAAGAGTTGGATATCATCTCTCATGCTATAGTAAGGGTCTCATGTTTGGTAGAAGCATTGGGATATCACATCTCATGCTATAGGAAGGGTCTCAGGATTGGAATGGGAAGGAGTTGGATATCACATCTCATGCTAAAGGAAGGGTCTCAGGTTTGGAAGGGGAAGGATTTGGATATCACATCTCAAGTTATAGGACGGGTCTGTGGTTTGGTATTAGAAGCATTGAGATATCATATCTCATGCTATCAGAAGGGTCTCAGGATTGGATTGCGAAGGAGTTGGATATCACATCTCATGTTATAGGAAGGCTCTCAGGTTTGTTATTAGAAGCATTGAGATATCACATCTCATGTTATAGGACAGTCTCAGGTTTGGTATTAGAAGCATTGAGATATCATATCTCATTGTATAGGACGGGTCTCAGGATTGGATTGGGAAGGAGTTGGATATCACATCTCATGTTATAGGAAGGCTCTCAGGTTTGTTATTAGAAGCATTGAGATATCACATCTCATGTTATAGGACAGTCTCAGGTTTGGTATTAGAAGCATTGAGATATCATATCTCATGGTATAGGACGGGTCTCAGGATTGCAATGGGAAGGAGTTGGATATCACAGCTCATGCTAAAGGAAGGGTCTCAGGTTTGGAAGGGGAAGGATTTGGATATCGCATCTCAATTTATAGGACAGGTCTGTGGTTTTTTATTAGAAGCATTGAGATATCATATCTAATGCTATCGGAAGGGTATCAGGATTGGATTGGGAAGGAGTTGGATATCACATCTCATGTTATAGGAAGGGTCTCAGGATTGGAATGGGAAGGATTTGGATATCACATCTCATGTTATAGGAAGGGTCTCAGGTTTGTTATTAGAAGCATTGAGATATCGCATCTCATGTTATAGGACAGTCTCAGGTTTGGTATTAGAAGCATTGAGATATCATATCTCATTGTATAGGACGGGTCTCAGGATTGGAATGGGAGGAAGTTGGATATCACATATAATGCTATAGGAAGGGTCTCAGGATTGGAATGGGAAGGAGTTGGATATCACATCTCATGATAAAGAAAGGGTCTCAGGTTTGGAAGGGGAAGGATTTGGATATCACATCTCAAGTTATAGGACGGTTCTGTGGTTTGGTATTAGAAGCATTGAGATATCATATCTCATGCTATCGGAAGGGTCTCAGGATTGGATTGGGAAGGACTTGGATATCACATCTCATGTTATAGGAAGGGTCTCAGGTTTGTTATTAGAAGCATTGAGATATCACATCTCATGTTATAGGACAGTCTCAGGTTTGGTATTAGAAGCATTGAGATATAACATCTCATAGTATAGGACGGGTCTCAGGATTGGAATGGGAAGGAGTTTGATATCACATCTCATGCCATGGGAAGGTCTCAGGTTTGCTAGAAGCATTAAGATATCACATCTCATGCTATCGGAAGGGTCTCAGGATTGGATTGGGAAGGAGTTGGATATCGCATCTCATGCTATAGGAAGGGTCACATTTTGGAATTGGAAGGAGTTGGATATCACAGCTCATGTTATAGGAAGGGTTTCAGGATTGTAATGGGAAGGACTTTGATATCACATCTCATGCTATCGGAAGGGTCTCAGAATTGGATTGGGAAGGAGTTGGATATAACATCTCATGTTATAGGAAGGGTCTCAGGATTGGATGGGAAGAGTTGGATATCACATCTCATGTTATAGGAAGGGTATCAGGATTGGAATGGGAAGGACTTTGATATCACATCTCACGCTATAGGGAGGGTCTCAGGTTTGGTATTAGAAGCATTGAGATATCACATCTAATGTTATAGGAAGGGTCTCAGGTTTGTTATTAGAAGCATTGAGATATCACATCTCATGTTATAGGACAGTCTCAGGTTTGGTATTAGAAGCATTGAGATATAACATCTCATGGTATAGGACGGGTCTCAGGATTGGATGGGAAGAGTTGGATATCACCTCTCATGCTATAGTAAGGGTCGCAGGTTTGGTAGAAGCATTGGGATATCACATCTCATGCTATAGGAAGGGTCTCAGGATTGGAATGGGAAGGAGTTGGATATCACATCTCATGCTAAAGGAAGGGTCTCAGGTTTGGAAGGGGAAGGATTTGGATATCACATCTCAAGTTATAGGACGTGTCTGTGGTTTGGTATTAGAAGCATTGAGATATCATATCTCATGCTATCGGAAGGGTCTCAGGATTGGATTGCGAAGGAGTTGGATATCACATCTCATGTTATAGGAAGGCTCTCAGGTTTGTTATTAGAAGCATTGAGATATCACATCTCATGTTATAGGACAGTCTCAGGTTTGGTATTAGAAGCATTGAGATATCATCTCATGGTATAGGACGGGCCTCAGGATTGGAATGGGAAGGAGTTGGATATCACATATCATGCTATAGGAAGGGTCTCAGGATTGGAATGGGAAGGAGTTGGATATCACATCTCATGATAAAGAAAGGGTCTCAGGTTTGGAAGGGGAAGGATTTGGATATCACATCTCAAGTTATAGGACGGTTCTGGGGTTTGGTATTAGAAGCATTGAGATATAATATCTCACGCTATCGGAAGGGTCTCAGGATTGGATTGGGAAGGAGTTGGATATCACATCGCATGTTATAGGAAGGGTCTCAAGATTGGAATGGGAAGGACTTAGATATCACATCTCATGTTATAGGAAGGGTCTCAGGTTTGTTATTAGAAGCATTGAGATATCGCACCTCATGTTATAGGAAGGGTCTCAGGATTGGAATGGGAAGCAGTTGTATATCACATCTCATGCTATAGGAAGGGTCTCAGGATTGGAATGGGAAGGAGTTGGATATCACATCTCATGATAAAGAAAGGGTCTCAGGTTTGGAAGGGGAAGGATTTGGATATCACATCTCAAGTTATAGGACGGTTCTGTGGTTTGGTATTAGAAGCATTGAGATATCATATCTCATGTTATAGGAAGGGTCTCAGGATTGGAATGGGAAGGAGTTGTATATCACATCTCATGCTATAGGGAGGGTCTCAGGTTTGATATTAGAAGCATTGAGATATCATATCTCATGCTATCATAAGGGTCTCAGGATTGGATTGGGAAGGAGTTGGATATCACATCTCATGTTATAGGAAGGGTCTCAGGATTGGAATGGGAAGGATTTGGATATCACATCTCATGTTATAGGAAGGGTCTCAGGTTTGTTATTAGAAGCATTGAGATATCGCATCTCATGTTATAGGACAGTCTCAGGTTTGGTATTGGAAGCATTGAGATATATCTCATGGTATAGGACGGGTCTCAGGATTGGAATGGGAAGGAGTTGGATATCACATCTCATGCTATAGGAAGGGTCTCAGGATTGGAATGGGAAGGATTTGGATATCACATCTCATGTTATAGGAAGGGTCTCAGGTTTGTTATTAGAAGCATTGAGATATCACATCTCATGTTCTAGGAAGGGTCTCAGAATTGGAATGGGAAGGATTTGGATATCACATCTCATGTTATAGGAAGGGTCTCAGGTTTGTTATTAGAAGCATTGAGATATAGCATCTCATGTTATAGGAAGGGTCTCAGGATTGGAATGGGAAGGAGTTGTATATCACATCTCATGCTATAGGGAGGGTCTCAGGTTTGATATTAGAAGCAATGAGATATCATATCTCATGCTATCATAAGGGTCTCAGGATTGGATTGGGAAGGAGTTGGATATCACATCTCATGTTATAGGAAGGGTCTCAGGATTGGAATGGGAAGGATTTGGATATCACATCTCATGTTATAGGAAGGGTCTCAGGTTTGTTATTAGAAGCATTGAGATATCACATCTCATGTTATAGGACAGTCTCAGGTTTGGTATTAGAAGCATTGAGATATATCTCATGGTATAGGACAGGTCTCAGGATTGGAATGGGAAGGAGTTGGATATCACATCTCATGCTATAGGAAGGGTCTCAGGATTGGAATGGGAAGGATTTGGATATCACATCTCATGTTATAGGAAGGGTCTCAGGTTTGTTATTAGAAGCATTGAGATATCACATCTCATGTTCTAGGAAGGGTCTCGGGATTGGAATGGGAAGGATTTGGATATCACATCTCATGTTATAGGAAGGGTCTCAGGTTTGTTATTAGAAGCATTGAGATATCACATCTCATGTTATAGGACAGTCTCAGGTTTGGTATTAGAAGCATTGAGATATCATATCTCATGCTATCGGAAGGGTCTCAGGATTGGAATGGGAAGGATTTGGATATCACATCTCATGTTATAGGAAGGGTCTCAGGTTTGTTATTAGAAGCATTGACATATCGCATCTCATGTTATAGGACAGTCTCAGGTTTGGTATTAGAAGCATTGAGATATCATATCTCATGCTATCGGAAGGGTCTCAGGATTGGAATGGGAAGGAGTTGGATATCGCATCTCATGCTATAGGAAGGGTCACAGGTTGGAATTGGAAGGAGTTGGATATCACAGCTCATGTTATAGGAAGGGTTTCAGGATTTGAATGGGAAGGACTTTGATATCACATCTCATGCTATCGGAAGGGTCTCAGGATTGGATTGGGAAGGAGTTGGATATAACATCTCATGTTATAGGAAGGGTCTCAGGATTGGATGGGAAGAGTTGGATATCACATCTCATGTTATAGGAAGGGTATCAGGATTGGAATGGGAAGGACTTTGATATTACATCTCACGCTATAGGGAGGGTCTCAGGTTTGGTATTAGAAGCATTGAGATATCACATCTCATGTTATAGGAAGGGTCTCAGGTTTGTTATTAGAAGCATTGAGATATCACATCTCATGTTATAGGACAGTCTCAGGTTTGGTATTAGAAGCATTGAGATATAGCATCTCATGGTATAGGACGGGTCTCAGGATTGGATGGGAAGAGTTGGATATCACCTCTCATGCTATAGTAAGGGTCTCAGGTTTGGTAGAAGCATTGGGATATCACATCTCATGCTATAGGAAGGGTCTCAGGATTGGAATGGGAAGGAGTTGGATATCACATCTCATGCTAAAGGAAGGGTCTCAGGTTTGGAAGGGGAAGGATTTGGATATCACATCTCAAGTTATAGGACGGGTCTGTGGTTTGGTATTAGAAGCATTGAGATATCATATCTCATGCTATCGGAAGGGTCTCAGGATTGGATTGCGAAGGAGTTGGATATCACATCTCATGTTATAGGAAGGCTCTCAGGTTTGTTATTAGAAGCATTGAGATATCACATCTCATGTTATAGGACAGTCTCAGGTTTGGTATTAGAAGCATTGAGATATCATCTCATGGTATAGGACGGGCCTCAGGATTGGAATGGGAAGGAGTTGGATATCACATCTCATGCTAAAAGAAGGGTCTCGGGTTTGAAAGGGGAAGGATTTGGATATCACATCTCAATTTATAGGACGGGTCTGTGGTTTGGTATTAGAAGCATTGAGATATCATATCTCATGCTATCGGAAAGGTCTCAGGATTGGATTGGGAAGGAGTTGGATATCACATCTCATGTTATAGGAAGGGTCTCAGGATTGGAATGGGAAGGATTTGGATATCACATCTCATGTTATAGGACAGTCTCAGGTTTGGTATTAGAAGCATTGAGATATCATATCTCATTGTATAGGACGGGTCTCAGGATTGGAATGGGAAGGAGTTGGATATCACATATCATGCTATAGGAAGGGTCTCAGGATTGGAATGGGAAGGAGTTGGATATCACATCTCATGATAAAGAAAGGATCTCAGGTTTGGAAGGGGAAGGATTTGGATATCACATCTCAAGTTATAGGACGGTTCTGTGGTTTGGTATTAGAAGCATTGAGATATCATATCTCATGCTATCGGAAGGGTCTCAGGATTGGATTGGGAAGGAGTTGGATATCACATCGCATGTTATAGGAAGGGTCTCAAGATTGGAATGGGAAGGACTTGGATATCACATCTCATGTTATAGGAAGGGTCTCAGGTTTGTTATTAGAAGCATTGAGATATCGCATCTCATGTTATAGGAAGGGTCTCAGGATTGGAATGGGAAGCAGTTGTATATCACATCTCATGCTATAGGGAGGGTCTCAGGTTTGATATTAGAAGCATTGAGATATCATATCTCATGCTATCAGAAGGGTCTCAGGATTGGATTGGGAAGGAGTTGGATATCACATCTCATGTTATAGGAAGGGTCTCAGGATTGGAATGGGAAGGATTTGGATATCACATCTCATGTTATAGGAAGGGTCTCAGGTTTGTTATTAGAAGCATTGAGATATCGCATCTCATGTTATAGGACAGTCTCAGGTTTGCTATTAGAAGCATTGATATATCATATCTCATGCTATCGGAAGGGTCTCAGGATTGGAATGGGAAGGATTTGGATATCACATCTCATGTTATAGATAGGGTCTCAGGATTGGAATGGGAAGGATTTGGATATCACATCTCATGTTATAGGAAGGGTCTCAGGTTTGTTATTAGAAGCATTGAGATATCGCATCTCATGTTATAGGACAGTCTCAGATTTGGTATTAGAAGCATTGAGATATCATATCTCATGGTATAGGACGGGTCTCAGGATTGGAATGGGAAGGAGTTGGATATCACATCTCATGCTATAGGAAGGGTCTCAGGATTGGAATGGGAAGGATTTGGATATCATATCTCATGTTATAGGAAGGGTCTCAGGTTTGTTATTAGAAGCATTGAGATATCACATCTCATGTTCTAGGAAGGGTCTCAGGATTGGAATGGGAAGGATTTGGATATCACATCTCATGTTATAGGAAGGGTCTCAGGTTTGTTATTAGAAGCATTGAGATATCGCATCTCATGTTATAGGACAGTCTCAGGTTTGGTATTGGAAGCATTGAGATATCATATCTCATGCTATTGGAAGGGTCTCAGGATTGGAATGGGAAGGATTTGGATATCACATCTCATGTTATAGGAAGGGTCTCAGGTTTGTTATTAGAAGCATTGAGATATTGCATCTCATGTTCTAGGACAGTCTCAGGTTTGGTATTAGAAGCATTGAGATATCATATCTCATGCTATCGGAAGGGTCTCAGGATTGGATTGGGAAGGAGTTGGATATCACATCTCATGTTATAGGAAGGCTCTCAGGTTTATTATTAGAAGCATTGAGATATCACATCTCATGTTATAGGACAGTCTCAGGTTTGGTATTAGAAGCATTGAGATATCATATCTCATGGTATAGGACGGGTCTCAGGATTGCAATGGGAAGGAGTTGGATATCACATCTCATGATAAAGGAAGGGTCTCAGGTTTGGAAGGGGAAAGATTTGGATATCGCATCTCAATTTATAGGACGGGTCTGTGGTTTGGTATTAGAAGCATTGAGATATCATATCTCATGCTATCGGAAGGGTATCAGGATTGGATTGGGAAGGAGTTGGATATCACATCTCATGTTATAGGAAGGGTCTCAGGATTGGAATGGGAAGGATTTGGATATCACATCTCATGTTATAGGAAGGGTCTCAGGTTTGTTATTAGAAGCATTGAGATATCGCATCTCATGTTATAGGACAGTCTCAGGTTTGGTATTAGAAGCATTGAGATATATCTCATGGTATAGGACAGGTCTCAGGATTGGAATGGGAAGGAGTTGGATATCACATCTCATGCTATAGGAAGGGTCTCAGGATTGGAATGGGAAGGATTTGGATATCACATCTCATGTTATAGGAAGGGTCTCAGGTTTGTTATTAGAAGCATTGAGATATCACATCTCATGTTATAGGACAGTCTCAGGTTTGGTATTAGAAGCATTGAGATATCATATCTCATGCTATCGGAAGGGTCTCAGGATTGGAATGGGAAGGATTTGGATATCACATCTCATGTTATAGGAAGGGTCTCAGGTTTGTTATTAGAAGCATTGACATATCGCATCTCATGTTATAGGACAGTCTCAGGTTTGGTATTAGAAGCATTGAGATATCATATCTCATGCTATCGGAAGGGTCTCAGGATTGGAATGGGAAGGAGTTGGATATCGCATCTCATGCTATAGGAAGGGTCACAGGTTGGAATTGGAAGGAGTTGGATATCACAGCTCATGTTATAGGAAGGGTTTCAGGATTTGAATGGGAAGGACTTTGATATCACATCTCATGCTATCGGAAGGGTCTCAGGATTGGATTGGGAAGGAGTTGGATATAACATCTCATGTTATAGGAAGGGTCTCAGGATTGGATGGGAAGAGTTGGATATCACATCTCATGTTATAGGAAGGGTATCAGGATTGGAATGGGAAGGACTTTGATATTACATCTCCCGCTATAGGGAGGGTCTCAGGTTTGGTATTAGAAGCATTGAGATATCACATCTCATGTTATAGGAAGGGTCTCAGGTTTGTTATTAGAAGCATTGAGATATCACATCTCATGTTATAGGACAGTCTCAGGTTTGGTATTAGAAGCATTGAGATATAACATCTCATGGTATAGGACGGGTCTCAGGATTGGATGGGAAGAGTTGGATATCACCTCTCATGCTATAGTAAGGGTCTCAGGTTTGGTAGAAGCATTGGGATATCACATCTCATGCTATAGGAAGGGTCTCAGGATTGGAATGGGAAGGAGTTGGATATCACATCTCATGCTAAAGGAAGGGTCTCAGGTTTGGAAGGGGAAGGATTTGGATATCACATCTCAAGTTATAGGACGGGTCTGTGGTTTGGTATTAGAAGCATTGAGATATCATATCTCATGCTATCGGAAGGGTCTCAGGATTGGATTGCGAAGGAGTTGGATATCACATCTCATGTTATAGGAAGGCTCTCAGGTTTGTTATTAGAAGCATTGAGATATCACATCTCATGTTATAGGACAGTCTCAGGTTTGGTATTAGAAGCATTGAGATGTCATCTCATGGTATAGGACGGGCCTCAGGATTGGAATGGGAAGGAGTTGGATATCACATCTCATGCTAAAGGAAGGGTCTCAGGTTTGGAAGGGGAAGGATTTGGATATCACATCTCAAGTCATAGGACGGGTCTGTGGTTTGGTATTAGAAGCATTGAGATATCATATCTCATGCTATCGGAAGGGTCTCAGGATTGGATTGCGAAGGAGTTGGATATCACATCTCATGTTATAGGAAGGCTCTCAGGCTTGTTATTAGAAGCATTGAGATATCACATCTCATGTTATAGGACAGTCTCAGGTTTGGTATTAGAAGCATTGAGATATCATATCTCATGCTATCGGAAAGGTCTCAGGATTGGATTGGGAAGGAGTTGGATATCACATCTCATGTTATAGGAAGGGTCTCAGGATTGGAATGGGAAGGATTTGGATATCACATCTCATGTTATAGGACAGTCTCAGGTTTGGTATTAGAAGTATTGAGATATCATATCTCATTGTATAGGACGGGTCTCAGGATTGGAATGGGAAGGAGTTGGATATCACATATCATGCTATAGGAAGGGTCTCAGGATTGGAATGGGAAGGAGTTGGATATCACATCTCATGATAAAGAAGGGATCTCATGTTTGGAAGGGGAAGGATTTGGATATCACATCTCAAGTTATAGGATGGTTCTGTGGTTTGGTATTAGAAGCATTGAGATATCATATCTCATGCTATCGGAAGGGTCTCAGGATTGGATTGGGAAGGAGTTGGATATCACATCGCATGTTATAGGAAGGGTCTCAAGATTGAAATGGGAAGGACTTGGATATCACATCTCATGTTATAGGAAGGGTCTCAGGTTTGTTATTAGAAGCATTGAGATATCGCATCTCATGTTATAGGAAGGGTCTCAGGATTGGAATGGGAAGCAGTTGTATATCACATCTCATGCTATAGGGAGGGTCTCAGGTTTGATATTAGAAGCATTGAGATATCATATCTCATGCTATCAGAAGGGTCTCAGGATTGGATTGGGAAGGAGTTGGATATCACATCTCATGTTATAGGAAGGGTCTCAGGATTGGAATGGGAAGGATTTGGATATCACATCTCATGTTATAGGAAGGGTCTCAGGTTTGTTATTAGAAGCATTGAGATATCGCATCTCATGTTATAGGACAGTCTCAGGTTTGCTATTAGAAGCATTGATATATCATATCTCATGCTATCGGAAGGGTCTCAGGATTGGAATGGGAAGGATTTGGATATCACATCTCATGTTATAGGAAGGGTCTCAGGATTGGAATGGGAAGGATTTGGATATCACATCTCATGTTATAGGAAGGGTCTCAGGTTTGTTATTAGAAGCATTGAGATATCGCATCTCATGTTATAGGACAGTCTCAGGTTTGGTATTAGAAGCATTGAGATATCATATCTCATGGTATAGGACGGGTCTCAGGATTGGAATGGGAAGGAGTTGGATATCACATCTCATGCTATAGGAAGGGTCTCAGGATTGGAATGGGAAGGATTTGGATATCACATCTCATGTTATAGGAAGGGTCTCAGGTTTGTTATTAGAAGCATTGAGATATCACATCTCATGTTCTAGGAAGGGTCTCAGGATTGGAATGGGAAGGATTTGGATATCACATCTCATGTTATAGGAAGGGTCTCAGGTTTGTTATTAGAAGCATTGAGATATCGCATCTCATGTTATAGGACAGTCTCAGGTTTGGTATTGGAAGCATTGAGATATCATATCTCATGCTATTGGAAGGGTCTCAGGATTGGAATGGGAAGGATTTGGATATCACATCTCATGTTATAGGAAGGGTCTCAGGTTTGTTATTAGAAGCATTGAGATATTGCATCTCATGTTCTAGGACAGTCTCAGGTTTGGTATTAGAAGCATTGAGATATCATATCTCATGCTATCGGAAGGGTCTCAGGATTGGATTGGGAAGGAGTTGGATATCACATCTCATGTTATAGGAAGGCTCTCAGGTTTGTTATTAGAAGCATTGAGATATCACATCTCATGTTATAGGACAGTCTCAGGTTTGGTATTAGAAGCATTGAGATATCATATCTCATGGTATAGGACGGGTCTCAGGATTGCAATGGGAAGGAGTTGGATATCACATCTCATGATAAAGGAAGGGTCTCAGGTTTGGAAGGGGAAGGATTTGGATATCGCATCTCAATTTATAGGACGGGTCTGTGGTTTGGTATTAGAAGCATTGAGATATCATATCTCATGCTATCGGAAGGGTATCAGGATTGGATTGGGAAGGAGTTGGATATCACATCTCATGTTATAGGAAGGGTCTCAGGATTGGAATGGGAAGGATTTGGATATCACATCTCATGTTATAAGAAGGGTCTCAGGTTTGTTATTAGAAGCATTGAGATATCGCATCTCATGTTATAGGACAGTCTCAGGTTTGGTATTAGAAGCATTGAGATATCATATCTCATTGTATAGGACGGGTCTCAGGATTGGAATGGGAAGGAGTTGGATATCACATATCATGCTATAGGAAGGGTCTCAGGATTGGAATGGGAAGGAGTTGGATATCACATCTCATGATAAAGAAAGGGTCTCAGGTTTGGAAGGGGAAGGATTTGGATATCACATCTCAAGTTATAGGACGGTTCTGTGGTTTGGTATTAGAAGCATTGAGATATCATATCTCATGCTATCGGAAGGGTCTCAGGATTCGATTGGGAAGGAGTTGGATATCACATCGCATGTTATAGGAAGGGTCTCAGGATTGGAATGGGAAGGAGTTGGATATCACATCTCATGATAAAGAAAGGGTCTCAGGTTTGGAAGGGGAAGGATTTGGATATCACATCTCAAGTTATAGGACGGTTCTGTGGTTTGGTATTAGAAGCATTGAGATATCATATCTCATGCTATCGGAAGGGTCTCAGGATTGGATTGGGAAGGAGTTGGATATCACATCGCATGTTATAGGAAGGGTCTCAAGATTGGAATGGGAAGGACTTGGATATCACATCTCATGTTATAGGAAGGGTCTCAGGTTTGTTATTAGAAGCATTGAGATATCACATCTCATGTTATAGGACAGTCTCAGGTTTGGTATTAGAAGCATTGAGATATAACATCTCATAGTATAGGACGGGTATCAGGATTGGAATGGGAAGGAGTTTGATATCACATCTCATGCCATGGGAAGGTCTCAGGTTTGCTAGAAGCATTAAGATATCACATCTCATGCTATCGGAAGGGTCTCAGGATTGGATTGGGAAGGAGTTGGATATCGCATCTCAAGCTATAGGAAGGGTCACAGGTTGGAATTGGAAGGAGTTGGATATCACAGCTCATGTTATAGGAAGGGTTTCAGGATTGGAATGGGAAGGACTTTGATATCACATCTCATGCTATCGTAAGGGTATCAGGATTGGATTGGGAAGGAGTTGGATATCACATCTCATGTTATAGGAAGGGTCTCAGGATTGGAATGGGAAGGATTTGGATATCACATCTCATGTTATAGGAAGGGTCTCAGGTTTGTTATTAGAAGCATTGAGATATTGCATCTCATGTCATAGGACAGTCTCAGGTTTGGTCATAGAAGCATTGAGATATCATATCTCATTGTATAGGACGGGTCTCAGGATTGGAATGGGAAGGAGTTTTATATCATATATCATGCTATAGGACGGGTCTCAGGATTGGAATGGGAAGGAGGTGGATATCACATCTCATGATAAAGGAAAGGTCTCAGGTTTGGAAGGGGAAGGATTTGGATATCACATCTCAAGTTATAGGACTGGTCTGTGGTTTGGTATTAGAAGCATTGAGATATCATATCTCATGCTATCGGAAGGGTCTCAGGTTTGGAAGGGGAAGGATTTGGATATCACATCTCAAGTTATAGGACTGGTCTGTGGTTTGGTATTAGAAGCATTGAGATATCATATCTCATGCCATCGGAAAGGTCTCAGGCTTGGTAGAAGCATTGGGATATCACATCTCATGCTATAGGAAGGGCCTCATGATTGGAATGGGAAGGAGTTGGATATCACATCTCATGCTATCGGAAAGGTCTCAGGTTTGGTAGAAGCATTGGGATATCACATCTCATGCTCTCGGAACGGTCTCAGGATTGGATTGGGAAGGAGTTGGATATCACATCTCATGTTATAGGAAGGGGCTCAGGATTGGAATGGGAGGGACTTGGACATCACATCTTACGTTATATGAAGGGTCTCAGGTTTGTTATTAGAAGCATTGAGATATCACATCTCATGTTATAACCTGAGACTGTCATGGACAGTCTCAGGTTTGGTATTAGAAGCATTGAGATATAACATCTCATGGTATAGGACGGGTCTCAGGATTGGAATGGGAAGGAGTTTGATATCACATCTCATGCCTTAGGAAGGTCTCCGGTTTGGTGGAAGCATTAGGATATCACATCTCATGCTATCGGAAGGGTCTCAGGATTGGATTGGGAAGGAGTTGGATATCCCATCTCATGCTATAAGAAGGGTCACAGGTTGGAATTGGAAGGAGTTGGATATCACATCTCATGTTATAGGAAGGGTATCAGGATTGGAATGGGAAGGACTTTTATATCACATCTCGCTATAGGGAGGGTCTCAGGTTTGGTATTAGAAGCATTGAGATATCACATCTCATGCTATCAGAAGGGTCTCAGGATTGGATTGGGAAGGAGTTGGATATCACATCTCATGTTATAGGAAGGGTCTCAGGTTTGGTATTAGAAGCATTGAGATATCACATCTCATGCTATCGGAAGAGTCACAGGTTGGAATTGGAAGGAGTTGGATATCACATCTCATGCTATCGGAAGGGTCTCAGGATTGGAATGGGAAGGAATTGGATATCTCATCTCATGCTATAGGGAGGGTCTCAGGTTTGATATTAGAAGCATTGAGATATCATATCTCATGCTATCGGAAGGGTCTCAGGATTGGATTGGGAAGGAGTTGGATATCACATCTCATGTTATAGGACGGGTCTCAGGATTGGATGGGAAGAGTTGGATATCACATCTCATGCCATAGGAAGGGTCTCAGGATTGGAATGGGAAGGGGTTGGATATCACATCTCATGCTAAAGGAAGGGTCTCAGTTTTAGAAGGGGAAGGATTTGGATATCACATCTCAAGTTATAGGACGTGTCTGTGGTTTGGTATTAGAAGCATTGAGATATCATATCTCATGCTATCGGAAGGGTCTCAGGATTGGAATGGGAAGGACTTGGATATCACATCTCATGTTATAGGAAGAGTCTCAGGTTTGTTATTAGAAGCATTGAGATATCACATCTCATGTTATAGGACAGTCTCAGGTTTGATATTAGAAGCATTGAGATATCACATCTCATGCTATCGGAAGGGTATCAGGATTGGATTGGGAAGGAGTTG
Source organism: Ambystoma mexicanum (assembly GCF_040938575.1). Classification (NCBI taxonomy): domain Eukaryota; kingdom Metazoa; phylum Chordata; class Amphibia; order Caudata; family Ambystomatidae; genus Ambystoma; species Ambystoma mexicanum. The sequence continues at coordinate 350,228,089 of NC_090936.1, forward strand.
GATATCACAACTCATGTTATAGGAAGGGTCTCAGGATTGGATTGGGAAGGAGTTGGATATCACATCGCAAGTTATAGGACGGGTCTGTGGTTTGGTATTAGAAGCATTGAGATATCATATCTCATGCTATCCGAAGGGTCTCAGGATTGTATTGGGAAGGAGTTGGATATCACATATGTTATAGGAAGGCTCTCAGGTTTGTTATTAGAAGCATTGAGATATCACATCTCATGCTATCGGAAGGGTATCAGGATTGGATTGGGAAGGAGTTGGATATCACAACTCATGTTATAGGAAGGGTCTCAGGATTGGAATGGGAAGGATTTGGATATCACATCTCATGTTATAGGAAGGGTCTCAGGATGTTATTAGAAGCATTGAGATATCGGATCTCATGTCATAGGACAGTCTCAGGTTTGGTCATAGAAGCATTGAGATATCATATCTCATTGTATAGGACGGGTCTCAGGATTGGAATGGGAAGGAGTTGGATATCATATATCATGCTATAGGACGGGTCTCAGGATTGGAATGGGAAGGAGTTGGATATCACATCTCATGATAAAGGAAGGGTCTCAGGTTTGGAAGGGGAAGGATTTGGATATCACATCTCAAGTTGTAGGACTGGTCTGTGGTTTGGTATTAGAAGCATTGAGATATCATATCTCATGCTATCGGAAGGGTCTCAGGATTGGATTGGGAAGGAGTTGGATATCACATCTCATGTTATAGGAAGGGTCTCAAGATTTGAATGGGAAGGACTTGGATATCACATCTCATGTTATAGGAAGGGTCTCAGGTTTGTTATTAGAAGCATTGAGATATCACATCTCATGGTATAGGACAGTCTCAGGTTTGGTATTAGAAGCATTGAGATGTAACATCTCATAGTATAGGACGGGTCTCAGGATTGGAATGGGAAGGAGTTTGATATCACATCTCATGCCATGGGAAGGTCTCAGGTTTGCTAGAAGCATTAAGATATCACATCTCATGCTATCGGAAGGGTCTCAGGATTGGATTGGGAAGGAGTTGGATATCGCATCTCATGCTATAGGAAGGGTCACAGGTTTGAATTGGAAGGAGTTGGATATCACAGCTCATGTTATAGGAAGGGTATCAGGATTGGAATGGGAAGGACTTTGATATCACATCTCATGCTATCGGAAGGGTGTCAGGATTGGATTGGGAAGGAGTTGGATATAACATCTCATGTTATAGGAAGGGTCTCAGGATTGGATGGGAAGAATTGGATATCACATCTCATGTTATAGGAAGGGTATCAGGATGGGAATGGGAAGGACTTTGATATCACATCTCACGCTATAGGGAGGGTCTCAGGTTTGGTATTATAAGCATTGAGATATCACATCTCATGTTATAGGAAGGGTCTCAGGTTTGTTATAAGAAGCATTGAGATATCACATCTCATGTTATAGGACAGTCTCAGGTTTGGTATTAGAAGCATTGAGATATCACATCTCATGTTATAGGACAGTCTCAGGTTTGGTATTAGAAGCATTGAGATATAACATCTCATGGTATAGGACGGGTCTCAGGATTGGATGGGAAGAGTTGGATATCACATCTCAAGCTATAGGACGGGTCTGTGGTTTGGTATTAGAAGCATTGAGATATCATATATCATGCTATCGGAAGGGTCTGAGGATTGGATTGCGAAGGAGTTGGATATCACATCTCGTGTTATCGGAAGGGTCTCAGGATTGGATTGGGAAAGAGTTGGATATAACATCTCATGTTATAGGAAGGCTCTCAGGTTTGTTATTAGAAGCATTGAGATATCACATCTCATGTTATAGGACAGTCTCAGGTTTGGTATTAGAAGCATTAAGATATCATATCTCATGGTATAGGACGGGTCTCAGGATTGGAATGGGAAGGAGTTGGATATCACATCTCATGCTAAAGGAAGGGTCTCAGGTTTGGAAGGGGAAGGATTTGGATATCACATCTCAATTTATAGGACGGGTCTGTGGTTTGGTATTAGAAGCATTGAGATATCACATCTCATGCTATCGGAAGGATCTCAGGATTGGATTGGGAAGGAGTTGGATATCACATCTCATGTTATAGGAAGGGTCTCAGGATTGGATGGGAAGAGTTGGATATCACATCTCATGCCATAGGAAGGGTCTCAGGATTGGAATGGGAAGGAGTTGGATATCACATCTCATGCTATCGGAAAGGTCTCAGGTTTGGTAGAAGCATTGGGATATCACATCTCATGCTATAGGAAGGGCCTCATGATTGGAATGGGAAAGAGTTGGATATCACATCTCATGTGTTAAGACGGATTTCTGAACTCTGTCCTGGTGGCGCAGAGGTTCAGAAGGCCAACCTAATTACTTGGAACAGGGTAACCTCTGGACAAGCCAGACCAATCAAGGTAGCGATCGCGGCGGTCAAGACTAGGTCTCAAGAGGGGTGAGGGTGACTGAAAGCCCGCAATGAGCACACAAAGCAAGAGCGCTTACAAACTACTCCAAACAGTTGTTTATATCAAAAATAGATACACATTTATTATAAGGCCTTGAAACTAATAACCACAGTAAAAGCAGCAATATACAACGATATTAAACCAACACATACACTATCCACCCAATATATATACAGAATACACAGTTTCACAGCATTAGCAGCACGAAATATGTTATCCACCTGCAGGGGAAGGAAAACAGGCAGTGCGAACCAATGCGTGTGATATGTCCGCCTTCTGAGGCCCCTAACTAGATGGTAGTCCAATCCCTACGAAGAGTGGAGCCTAGCGCTCAAAAGTACCTGCACACGCCGGTGCCAATGGGCAGAAGGTGAAGCTCTTCGGAGGACGTTGAACAGCTCTGTAGGGAGCTCTAATGAAGGAGAACACGGTCCGCGACTCTAGCGCAGCCTCCACTGTGAGGCAGAAGCAGGGCGCGAGTACGGACAAGGGGTGCTGTATTCACAGCGGGGAAAAGCAAGAGGCACTGCAGGAGGGCGACCAGATCCTAGCTAATCTACTCACCGGTCCCCGAAGCAAGCAGGCCCGAGCTCCTCCTCGATAGATGCAGCTTCTGGCAGGTTCTGAAGAGCAGGGAACGTCTCGTCGTCGTGCAGAGTAAAAAGACGTCCCGATCGAAGAAACAAGCACAGTTTTGTCGCCACAGCAGGGCAACGGAACGGCCGGGTGTATTCAAGCCAAACGAGCACTGCTCACCTCTAGCTTAGGACTGCTAAGCAAACGAAGCGTTGTGAGCATGCCCCGGACTCAGAATACCACCCAACCTGTCGGCGATTACAGAGCAGGCCTCCTTAGTAAGCTGGTCAGTCAACTGGATGGCCCAGAGACACTTCCGAAGGCTTACAGCAGGAGTTGATGAAGGTGCCGGGAATAGCTGGTCCTGCTATTCCAATAGGTCGAAGCGCCAGTACAGGCCTTCTTGTTCGATCTTAGGTGGAAAGGGCTTCACCGGACGACAGCAATGAGGAGCAGAAGTTCTTCAGGGGGTCACCAGCGATTCCTCGGTCCAGCCTCGTGTTCGCAGGATACTTGGCTCCTGTATCCCTGGGTTCGTAAGAACTCAGGAGATCGACATGGTAGTGGTGTTTCCAGCTCCCTCTTATCCACGGTTCCCTTCGCGCCAAAACGGAGGGGAGCCAATGGGAGATCCGCTCATCAACACACATACCATACGTGGACCAATCACGGACCACAGTGGTCCCAGGCATTCACACCACCCTAGACTCTCTGGCACCCAGGATGTGTATTGGGACCAGACAGCCCAGCCCACATCCTGGGGGCACTCAAACGACATGTAGAAGCCCGCGAAAGCAACCGTGTTTCGCGGGAAACTACATGCCCAAATAAGGAAGGCCCCGGGTCGCCTGACCCGGGGGAAGGTAAAGGGAGCAAGACGGACAGTGGACGAGACAAAGGAGCCTCGTGGTCCGGCCATTTTGGGTAGCCGGGCCACCCTTTTGTGTTCGCGGCAAAAAGGTGCTCAGAACGGCAAAAGGAGCTCAAAATAAACCAAATGATCGCTGCCACCAGCCCAGTCCCTGAATGACTTGCACCGATCCAAAAACCATCCTATAAGAGTGTCTAGGGTCTGTAGAAGGCTAGAGACCCAAGAGAGCTGTAACTTAGCTTACAGTGCCCTCTTGTGTCGTGTTGCACTAAAATGGCGACACGATAAAAGAAACTACGGGAAACAGCGTTCCCCGGTACTGACTGTCTTAAGGGCATGTCAGTTTCCCCGTAAGAAAGGAGCGAAAGCCCAGAGGAGTACAGCAGAAGGCTGCACTTCTCTGGCAAAGTCAAGAAAACAGGTTGAAAACAATAGCAAAAAGTTTAGGGGTTGCCACATGGAAGGAAAGTTCCCTACAATAACGAAATCTTTCCTAACACTCGCCCCTCCCAGACTATGGACAGGGGGAACTAATCCACCCCTGGATGAGTCTCTTGTTCAGGTCGGTAAAACATTCTGGACAACCCATCAGCATTGCTATGTTGGACACCTGGCCTATGCTCAATAGTGAAGTCGAAGCCTTGTAGACTTATGGACCACCTAAGCAACTTTGGATTCTCCCCCTTCATGTTCATTAGCCACTTTAACGGCTTATGGTCAGTCTGCACAGTGAAGTGGGTCCCATAGAGGTAGGGCCGCAGCTTCCTTAGGGCCCACACAACAGAGAAACATTCTTTCTCTACCGTGGACCATCTGAGCTCTCTGTCCTTAAGCTGGCGACTAATAAAACCGATAGGGTGTTCCTTACCCTTCTCATCTACTTGTGATAGTACAGCTCCTATCCCAGTGTCAGAGGCATCCGTCTGCACGATAAAAGGTCTTTGATAATCAGGGGCCCTGAGCACAGGGGCCTGGCACAAGGAGTCTTTCAAGCCATTGAAGGCCTTCTCACACTCGTCAGTCCAAGTTACCTTCTTGGGTTTCTTCGGAGTTGTGAGGGCAGTCAGAGGAGCAGCTATGGTGCCATAGTCTGCCATAAAATTGCGGTAATAACCCGTGAGTCCTAAGAAGGCTCTCACTTGGGTTTGTGTAGTGGGGGTAGGCCAGTCTTGTACTGCTTGTACTTTACTGGGGAGAGGCTGTATCCTTCCTCCACCTACTTCATGCCCAAGGTAAACCACTGAGCCTTGTCCAATCTGGCATTTACTCGCCTTTATGGTCAAGTGGGCTTTCTGAAGAGCCTGGAGCACAATCCCGAGGTGTTTCACATGGTCTTCCCAGGTGGCACTGAAAACTGCTATATCGTCCAGATATGCAAGACAGAATTCGTCCAACCCATTCAACACATGATTCACAAGCCTCTGGAAAGTGGCAGGTGCATTCTTCAATCCGAACGGCATTACCCGGAATTGGTAAAGCCCGTCGGGAGTTGAAAATGCTGTCTTCTCCTTGGCATGTTCTGCTAAAGCTATTTGCCAATAGCCCGCAGTCAGGTCAAACGTGCTGAGGTACTTGGAGGCACCCAAGGTATCCACCAGCTCGTCAGTTCGAGGCAAGGGGTGAGCGTCTGTCTTGGTGACAGCATTCAGAGCCCTGTAATCCACGCAGAACCTCAATTCAGAAGTGCCTGCTTTTGGAACCAGAACCACAGGACTGGACCAAGGACTACTAGAGGGTTCAATCACCCCAAGGTCTAACATCTTGTTGACCTCGGTCTTAATATAAGACCGTACTTTATCCGACATCCTGTATCCCCTACTTTTGGTAGGTACACTGTCTCCTGTGTCAATGTTATGTTTGCACCAAGGTGTCAAACCAGGCGACTGTGAAAACAGGGGGGAAAACTGCCTAAGCAAACTTTTCACCTCAGCCTGCTGATCAGAAGTCAGGTGAGGGGCCACTCGGACACCCTCAACGGAGCTATCTGAAGGACCGCTTTGGAACAGGTCGGGAAGAGGTTCTGACTCCTCTTCCTCAACGTCTGACGCCAGTAGCAGTGCTGCGATTTCGACTCTTGGGACGAAAGCCTTCAGCCTATTTACGTGGAACACTTTTGGAGCCTGTCCAGGCCTTCCAAGGTCCACTAAATAGTTCACCTCACCCAGGGGCTCCACCACTGTGTAAGGGCCTGACCATTTGTCCTGTAAAGCGCGAGGCCTTATAGGGTTCATGATCAGGACTTGCTGACCAGGGGTAAAGTGAATTAAGGAAGCTTTCTGGTCGTACCAATGTTTCACCAGCGCTTGTCCGGCCTTCAACTTTTCACTAGCCAAGCCCATCAGGAGTACCATCCGTTTTCTGAGCCCTAGCACATAGTCAACTACATTGGTAGTAACAGGGGGAGTGGGCATTTCCCATCCCTCTTTGACGATGGCTAAGGGTCCCCGTACGGGATGACCGAACAGAAGTTCGAAGGGGCTGAAGCCAACACCCTCCTGTGGTACCTCTCTGTAGGCAAACAACAAGCATGGTAAAAGAAGGTCCCATTTCCTCCTCTGGGGCTCCTCCAGAGCCCCAATCATGCTCTTTAGCGTTCTGTTGAAACGCTCCACCAGACCATTGGTCTGGGGGTGGTATGCAGAAGAGAACTTGTAGGTGACCCCACATTCTTTCCACATAGCCTGCATATACTTCGACATAAAGTTGCTGCCACGATCTGACACAACTTCTTTAGGGAAGCCAACCCTAGTAAATATGCCGAGTAACGCTTTTGCAACTGACTTGGCAGTTACAGTCTTTAATGGGATGGCCTCAGGATACCTGGTTGCATGGTCGACCAGCACCAGGATAAACCTATTGCCTGAGGATGTTTGCGGGTCAAGGGGACCAACGATGTCGATCCCTACCCTTTCAAATGGTACCCCCACAACTGGGAGCGGTACCAACGGAGCTTGGATTGTCGCGCCAACCTTACCAGACAACTGGCAGGAGGCACAACTCCTGCAGTGACTTTCTACTTGCACCCCCATCTTGGGCCAGTAGAAGTGCATAGATAACCTTTGCTTGGTCCTCTTCATTCCAAGGTGACCAGCAAGGGGAACTTCATGCGCCAACTGCAGGAGGAAGGGTCTAACAGAAAGGGGAACCACCAACCTCCTATGGTCTCCTTCTGTAGACTCTGTGGGCTCACTGTACAGGAGTCCACCTTCCCAATAAATCCGATGCTTCCCAGGAGGTTCACCCTCAAGCTGGGAGCAGGCCTGTCTCCTTAGGCCTTCCAGAGATGGGCACTCACGTTGGCCCTTACTGAAGTCGTCCCTATCAGGACCTCCTTCAACTAACAAGTCTTTTAGTTCAGGATGGTCGTTGGGGTCGAACACTTCAGGCATCGCCACCTCCTCGTCAGGCTCGGGCGATTGACCAACTCCCTCCACCGCAGTGGTAGGCGAGTTCGGGGGAATATTCTCTTTCCCCCGTCGGGACTTGTTGACTCCTTTCGCCTTGGGTTTCCCCTTCGGCTGGGGCGGCGTATTGGACTTGGCCAATGCTGCCCGTGCTTGAGACCGTGTGTAGGGTCTTTCGGCAGTGTCTCCTACGAGCCCTAGAGCTCTGAGATCATTGCCCAACAAGACCTTTCCCGGGACGTTTCTCTGAATGCTCACTGGAATCCTAACTGCTGTACCATTTAAAGTTAGATTAACAGGGATCACGGGAAACATACGGAGGGGGCCGTCAGCCAACTTAGTGGGCATCAGAGTAGCTCTGGCAACTTCCTCTGAGTCTACCAAGGTAGAATCCACTACAGTTCGACTGCACCCACTATCCCTAAGAGCTGGAGTATCCACTCCATTGATCAGCACACTGTCTTTAAAGTAGTGCTTGGTATTATCCGGAATCCTAGCATACGCCTCTGCGACTTTAGGCTCCCAGGAACCCAGGGACACTAAAACTACCTCAGCCTCTATTCCGCTGGGAAATGAGTCTGAGGAGAAGGATGCTCCTGTAATCTCTTCTTCCTCGTAGGAGGAGAAGGCCAGATTAGCGGAGTGGACCCCCAAAGGTCTAACCTTACAACGGGGATCCCCCTTCACATGGTCAGTTGCTCCACAAGAAAAACAAGCCCCATTGGGTCTGTTTACGTAGGGAGGCTTATTATAACCAGAGTTCTGTTTCGGAGGCGAACCTCCACTACCCTGTGAGTTCTCGGATGGCTTACCCTTATTTTTCTTTTTGTGGCCCTTATGGGAAGAAGATTTAGCAGATTCCCCACCCTCCACATCTTTGGACTTTTTCCCTTCCTCCTGCTTACCAGGATGAGTTTTGTCCTTATGGGACACTCGATGTGACACCCATAAATCTGCTGCAATGGCCAGCTTCTTAGGATCTATCTCCTTCGAATCGGCCAAATGCTGCTTAAGCTCCGGGGAAGAAGAAGCAAAAATGTGTTCCAGCATGACCAGATTGATCATGCCTTCGAAGGTAGAAACCTTATAACCTTCAACCCAGCCAGTCAAGTTTTTCAGGGACTCAGCTACATACGACACCCAAGTACCACCTTCCTTTTTCTTATACTCTCTAAACCTTTTCAAATATTGGGTCGGAGTCTTCCCAAACTTTAAAATGAGAGTCTGCTTCAACATTGCAAAATCAGCGCGCTCAGCCTTCGACATTTCCATAATGGCACTGCAACCAGAATGGGGCAGTCTGCTGAGTAACCATGCAATCTTATCCGCATTATCAACCTCTTGAACCTCGCATGCATACTCAAACGCATTTAACCAGTCCATAATGTCATTTCGTTCCTCATACACACTGAGCAGATCTTTTGGAAACCGTGGATGAGAGGAAGCCCCAGAACCATGTCCAGGACCCTTGGACCCATTTGCGAACTGAAGCTTGGCCAGTTCCAACTGGTGATCCCTGTCTTTTTGTTTTTCTGCCTGGTCGATTTTCAGTTTGGCTATGCTGAATTCAAGCTCCTGCTGCCTAAACCGCAGCTCTTGCTTCTTGAATTCAAGCATAGCCTCCCCATCAACACTGGCAGAGGAAACGTTAGACATTACATCCTCCCTGTCCTCGTGGTCGTGATGGATCAGTGCAGCGGCAGAACCGTCGGTTCTGCCAGTGAGAGCAGCCCCACCACCTTCTGCACTGTCCTCGGAAGTTATAGCGTCAAGCTGCGCTTCTTGCCACGCCACGATTCTCTGGATCATTTCCAATTTAGTGCCTTGAGAGGAAACCCCTCTCTCCGCACACATCTTCTTCAATGTTTCAGATTTCGAAGCATTTAAGGTTAATAAAGTATTCGTTTCCATACTGTCGATAGGACTATGGCCTTTTTAACGTTATATTCAATACTTTACTGCGTGTCCTGGTTGGAATAACCTGAAAACGCCTTAGCTCGTGCGCAACACTGGATACCTTCAGTCGTATCCCACCGCTGTACACCAATTTGTTAAGACGGATTTCTGAACTCTGTCCTGGTGGCGCAGAGGTTCAGAAGGCCAACCTAATTACTTGGAACAGGGTAACCTCTGGACAAGCCAGACCAATCAAGGTAGCGATCGCGGCGGTCAAGACTAGGTCTCAAGAGGGGTGAGGGTGACTGAAAGCCCGCAATGAGCACACAAAGCAAGAGCGCTTACAAACTACTCCAAACAGTTGTTTATATCAAAAATAGATACACATTTATTATAAGGCCTTGAAACTAATAACCACAGTAAAAGCAGCAATATACAACGATATTAAACCAACACATACACTATCCACCCAATATATATACAGAATACACAGTTTCACAGCATTAGCAGCACGAAATATGTTATCCACCTGCAGGGGAAGGAAAACAGGCAGTGCGAACCAATGCGTGTGATATGTCCGCCTTCTGAGGCCCCTAACTAGATGGTAGTCCAATCCCTACGAAGAGTGGAGCCTAGCGCTCAAAAGTACCTGCACACGCCGGTGCCAATGGGCAGAAGGTGAAGCTCTTCGGAGGACGTTGAACAGCTCTGTAGGGAGCTCTAATGAAGGAGAACACGGTCCGCGACTCTAGCGCAGCCTCCACTGTGAGGCAGAAGCAGGGCGCGAGTACGGACAAGGGGTGCTGTATTCACAGCGGGGAAAAGCAAGAGGCACTGCAGGAGGGCGACCAGATCCTAGCTAATCTACTCACCGGTCCCCGAAGCAAGCAGGCCCGAGCTCCTCCTCGATAGATGCAGCTTCTGGCAGGTTCTGAAGAGCAGGGAACGTCTCGTCGTCGTGCAGAGTAAAAAGACGTCCCGATCGAAGAAACAAGCACAGTTTTGTCGCCACAGCAGGGCAACGGAACGGCCGGGTGTATTCAAGCCAAACGAGCACTGCTCACCTCTAGCTTAGGACTGCTAAGCAAACGAAGCGTTGTGAGCATGCCCCGGACTCAGAATACCACCCAACCTGTCGGCGATTACAGAGCAGGCCTCCTTAGTAAGCTGGTCAGTCAACTGGATGGCCCAGAGACACTTCCGAAGGCTTACAGCAGGAGTTGATGAAGGTGCCGGGAATAGCTGGTCCTGCTATTCCAATAGGTCGAAGCGCCAGTACAGGCCTTCTTGTTCGATCTTAGGTGGAAAGGGCTTCACCGGACGACAGCAATGAGGAGCAGAAGTTCTTCAGGGGGTCACCAGCGATTCCTCGGTCCAGCCTCGTGTTCGCAGGATACTTGGCTCCTGTATCCCTGGGTTCGTAAGAACTCAGGAGATCGACATGGTAGTGGTGTTTCCAGCTCCCTCTTATCCACGGTTCCCTTCGCGCCAAAACGGAGGGGAGCCAATGGGAGATCCGCTCATCAACACACATACCATACGTGGACCAATCACGGACCACAGTGGTCCCAGGCATTCACACCACCCTAGACTCTCTGGCACCCAGGATGTGTATTGGGACCAGACAGCCCAGCCCACATCCTGGGGGCACTCAAACGACATGTAGAAGCCCGCGAAAGCAACCGTGTTTCGCGGGAAACTACATGCCCAAATAAGGAAGGCCCCGGGTCGCCTGACCCGGGGGAAGGTAAAGGGAGCAAGACGGACAGTGGACGAGACAAAGGAGCCTCGTGGTCCGGCCATTTTGGGTAGCCGGGCCACCCTTTTGTGTTCGCGGCAAAAAGGTGCTCAGAACGGCAAAAGGAGCTCAAAATAAACCAAATGATCGCTGCCACCAGCCCAGTCCCTGAATGACTTGCACCGATCCAAAAACCATCCTATAAGAGTGTCTAGGGTCTGTAGAAGGCTAGAGACCCAAGAGAGCTGTAACTTAGCTTACAGTGCCCTCTTGTGTCGTGTTGCACTAAAATGGCGACACGATAAAAGAAACTACGGGAAACAGCGTTCCCCGGTACTGACTGTCTTAAGGGCATGTCAGTTTCCCCGTAAGAAAGGAGCGAAAGCCCAGAGGAGTACAGCAGAAGGCTGCACTTCTCTGGCAAAGTCAAGAAAACAGGTTGAAAACAATAGCAAAAAGTTTAGGGGTTGCCACATGGAAGGAAAGTTCCCTACAATAACGAAATCTTTCCTAACATCATGCTATCGGAAAGTTCTCAGGTTTGGTAGAAGCATTGGGATATCACATCTCATGCTCTCGGAAGGGTCTCAGGATTGGATTGGGAAGGAGTTGGATATCACATCTCATATTATAGGAAGGGGCTCAGGATTGGAATGGGAAGGACTTGGACATCACATCTTACGTTATAGGAAGGGTCTCAGGTTTGTTATTAGAAGCATTGAGATATCACATCTCATGTTATAACCTGAGACTGTCATGGACAGTCTCAGGTTTGGTATTAGAAGCATTGAGATATAACATCTCATGGTATCGGACGGGTCTCAGGATTGGAATGGGAAGGAGTTTGATATCACATCTCATCCCTCAGGAAGGTCTCAGGTTTGGTGGAAGCATTAGGATATCACATCTCATGCTATCGGAAGGGTCTCAGGATTGGATTGGGAAGGAGTTGGATATCCCATCTCATGCTATAGGAAGGGTCACAGGTTGGAATTGGAAGGAGTTGGATATCACATCTCATGTTATAGGAAGGGTATCAGGATTGGAATGGGAAGGACTTTTATATCACATCTCGCTATAGGGAGGGCCTCAGGTTTGGTATTAGAAGCATTGAGATATCACATCTCATGCTATCAGAAGGGTCTCAGGATTGGATTGGGAAGGAGTTGGATATCACATCTCATGTTATAGGAAGGGTCTCAGGTTTGGTATTAGAAGCATTGAGATATCACATCTCATGCTATCGGAAGAGTCACAGGTTGGAATTGGAAGGAGTTGGATATCACATCTCATGCTATCGGAAGGGTCTCAGGATTGGAATGGGAAGGAACTGATTATCTCATCTCATGCTATAGGGAGGGTCACAGGTTGGAATTGGAAGGAGTTGGATATCACATCTCATGTTATAGGAAGGGTATCAGGATTGGAATGGGAAGGACTTTTATATCACATCTCGCTATAGGGAGGGTCTCAGGTTTGGTATTAGAAGCATTGAGATATCACATCTCATGCTATCAGAAGGGTCTCAGGATTGGAATGGGAAGGAGTTGGATATCACATCTCATGCTAAAGGAAGGGTCTCAGGTTTGGAAGGGGAAGGATTTGGATATCACATCTCAAGTTATAGGACGGGTCTGTGGTTTGGTATTAGAAGCATTGAGATATCATATCTCATGCTATCGGAAGGGTCTCAGGATTGGATTGGGAAGGAGTTGGATATCACATAGCATGTTATAGGAAGGGTCTCAAGATTGGATGGGAAGAGTTGGATATCACATCTCATGTTATAGGAAGGGTATCAGGATTGGAATGGGAAGGACTTTGATATCACATCTCACGCTATAGGGAGGGTCTCAGGTTTGGTATTAGAAGCATTGAGATATCACATCTCATGTTATAGGAAGGGTCTCAGGTTTGTTATTAGAAGCATTGAGATATAACATCTCATGGTATAGGACGGGTCTCAGGATTGGAATGGGAAGGAGTTTGATATCACATCTCATGCCATGGGAAGGTCTCAGGTTTGCTAGAAGCATTAAGATATCACATCTCATGCTATCGGAAGGGTCTCAGGATTGGATTGGGAAGGAGTTGGATATCGCATCTCATGCTATAGGAAGGGTCTCAGGATTGGATGGGAAGAGTTGGATATCACATCTCATGTTATAGGAAGGGTATCAGGATTGGAATGGGAAGAACTTTGATATCACATCTCACGCTATAGGGAGGGTCTCAGGTTTGGTATTAGAAGCATTGAGATATCACATCTCATGTTATAGGACAGTCTCAGGTTTGGTATTAGAAGCATTGAGATATAACATCTCATGGTATAGGACGGGTCTCAGGATTGGATGGGAAGAGTTGGATATCATCTCTCATGCTATAGTAAGGGTCTCATGTTTGGTAGAAGCATTGGGATATCACATCTCATGCTATAGGAAGGGTCTCAGGATTGGAATGGGAAGGAGTTGGATATCACATCTCATGCTAAAGGAAGGGTCTCAGGTTTGGAAGGTGAAGGATTTGGATATCACATCTCAAGTTATAGGACGGGTCTGTGGTTTGGTATTAGAAGCATTGAGATATCATATCTCATGCTATCAGAAGGGTCTCAGGATTGGATTGCGAAGGAGTTGGATATCACATCTCATGTTATAGGAAGGCTCTCAGGTTTGTTATTAGAAGCATTGAGATATCACATCTCATGTTATAGGACAGTCTCAGGTTTGGTATTAGAAGCATTGAGATATCATATCTCATTGTATAGGACGGGTCTCAGGATTGGAATGGGAGGAAGTTGGATATCACATATAATGCTATAGGAAGGGTCTCAGGATTGAAATGGGAAGGAGTTGGATATCACATCTCATGATAAAGAAAGGGTCTCAGGTTTGGAAGGGGAAGGATTTGGATATCACATCTCAAGTTATAGGACGGTTCTGTGGTTTGGTATTAGAAGCATTGAGATATCATATCTCATGCTATCGGAAGGGTCTCAGGATTGGATTGGGAAGGACTTGGATATCACATCTCATGTTATAGGAAGGGTCTCAGGTTTGTTATTAGAAGCATTGAGATATCACATCTAATGCTATCGGAAGGGTATCAGGATTGGATTGGGAAGGAGTTGGATATCACATCTCATGTTATAGGAAGGGTCTCAGGATTGGAATGGGAAGGATTTGGATATCACATCTCATGTTATAGGAAGGGTCTCAGGTTTGTTATTAGAAGCATTGAGATATCGCATCTCATGTTATAGGACAGTCTCAAGTTTGGTATTAGAAGCATTGAGATATCATATCTCATTGTATAGGACGGGTCTCAGGATTGGAATGGGAGGAAGTTGGATATCACATATAATGCTATAGGAAGGGTCTCAGGATTGAAATGGGAAGGAGTTGGATATCACATCTCATGATAAAGAAAGGGTCTCAGGTTTGGAAGGGGAAGGATTTGGATATCACATCTCAAGTTATAGGACGGTTCTGTGGTTTGGTATTAGAAGCATTGAGATATCATATCTCATGCTATCGGAAGGGTCTCAGGATTGGATTGGGAAGGACTTGGATATCACATCTCATGTTATAGGAAGGGTCTCAGGTTTGTTATTAGAAGCATTGAGATATCACATCTCATGTTATAGGACAGTCTCAGGTTTGGTATTAGAAGCATTGAGATATAACATCTCATAGTATAGGACGGGTCTCAGGATTGGAATGGGAAGGAGTTTGATATCACATCTTATGCCATGGGAAGGTCTCAGGTTTGCTAGAAGCATTAAGATATCACATCTCATGCTATCGGAAGGGTCTCAGGATTGGATTGGGAAGGAGTTGGATATCGCATCTCATGCTATAGAAAGGGTCACATTTTGGAATTGGAAGGAGTTGGATATCACAGCTCATGTTATAGGAAGGGTTTCAGGATTGTAATGGGAAGGACTTTGATATCACATCTCATGCTATCGGAAGGGTCTCAGAATTGGATTGGGAAGGAGTTGGATATAACATCTCATGTTATAGGAAGGGTCTCAGGATTGGATGGGAAGAGTTGGATATCACATCTCATGTTATAGGAAGGGTATCAGGATTGGAATGGGAAGGACTTTGATATCACATCTCACGCTATAGGGAGGGTCTCAGGTTTGGTATTAGAAGCATTGAGATATCACATCTCATGTTATAGGAAGGGTCTCAGGTTTGTTATTAGAAGCATTGAGATATCACATCTCATGTTATAGGACAGTCTCAGGTTTGGTATTAGAAGCATTGAGATATAACATCTCATGGTATAGGACGGGTCTCAGGATTGGATGGGAAGAGTTGGATATCACCTCTCATGCTATAGTAAGGGTCGCAGGTTTGGTAGAAGCATTGGGATATCACATCTCATGCTATAGGAAGGGTCTCAGGATTGGAATGGGAAGGAGTTGGATATCACATCTCATGCTAAAGGAAGGGTCTCAGGTTTGGAAGGGGAAGGATTTGGATATCACATCTCAAGTTATAGGACGGGTCTGTGGTTTGGTATTAGAAGCATTGATATATTATATCTCATGCTATCGGAAGGGTCTCAGGATTGGATTGCGAAGGAGTTGGATATCACATCTCATGTTATAGGAAGGCTCTCAGGTTTGTTATTAGAAGCATTGAGATATCACATCTCATGTTATAGGACAGTCTCAGGTTTGGTATTAGAAGCATTGAGATATCATCTCATGGTATAGGACGGGCCTCAGGATTGGAATGGGAAGGAGTTGGATATCACATCTCATGCTAAAGGAAGGGTCTCAGGTTTGGAAGGGGAAGGATTTGGATATCACATCTCAATTTATAGGACGGGTCTGTGGTTTGGTATTAGAAGCATTGAGATATCATATCTCATGCTATCGGAAGGGTCTCAGGATTGGATTGGGAAGAAGTTGGATATCACATCTCATGTTATAGGAAGGGTCTCAGGATTGGAATGGGAAGGATTTGGATATCACATCTCATGTTATAGGAAGGGTCTCAGGTTTGTTATTAGAAGCATTGAGATATCACATCTCATGCTATCGGAAGGGTACCAGGATTGGATTGGGAAGGAGTTGGATATCACATCTCATGTTATAGGAAGGGTCTCAGGATTGGAATGGGAAGGATTTGGATATCACATCTCATGATAAAGGAAGGGTCTCAGGTTTGGAAGGGGAAGGATTTGGATATCACATCTCAAGTTATAGGACTGGTCTGTGGTTTGGTATTAGAAGCATTGAGATATCATATCTCATGCTATCGGAAGGGTCTCAGGATTGGATTGGGAAGGAGTTGGATATCACATCTCATGTTATAGGAAGGGTCTCAAGATTTGAATGGGAAGGACTTGGATATCACATCTCATGTTATAGGACAGTCTCAGGTTTGGTATTAGAAGCATTGAGATGTAACATCTCATAATATATGACGGGTCTCAGGATTGGAATGGGAAGGAGTTTGATATCACATCTCATGCCATGGGAAGGTCTCAGGTTTGCTAGAAGCATTAAGATATCACATCTCATGCTATCGGAAGGGTCTCAGGATTGGATTGGGAAGGAGTTGGATATCGCATCTCATGCTATAGGAAGGGTCACAGGTTTGAATTGGAAGGAGTTGGATATCACAGCTCATGTTATAGAAAGGGTATCAGGATTGGAATGGGAAGGACTTTGATATCACATCTCATGCTATCGGAAGGGTCTCAGGATTGGATGGGAAGAGTTGGATATCACATCTCAAGCTATAGGACGGGTCTGTGGTTTGGTATTAGAAGCATTGAGATATCATATCTCATGCTATCGGAAGGGTCTGAGGATTGGATTGCGAAGGAGTTGGATATCACATCTCATGTTATCGGAAGGGTCTCAGGAATGGATTGGGAAAGAGTTGGATATAACATCTCATGTTATAGGAAGGCTCTCAGGTTTGTTATTAGAAGCATTGAGATATCACATCTCATGTTATAGGACAGTCTCAGGTTTGGTATTAGAAGCATTAAGATTTCATATCTCATGGTATAGGACGGGTCTCAGGATTGGAAGGGGAAGGATTTGGATATCACATCTCAATTTATAGGACGGGTCGTGGTTTGGTATTAGAAGCATTGAGATATCACATCTCATGCTATCGGAAGGGTCTCAGGATTGGATTGGGAAGGAGTTGGATATCACATCTCATGCCATAGGAAGGGTCTCAGGATTGGAATGGGAAGGAGTTGGATATCACATCTCATGCTATCGGAAAGGTCTCAGGTTTGGTAGAAGCATTGGGATATCACATCTCATGCTATCGGAAGGGCCTCATGATTGGAATGGGAAGGAGTTGGATATCACATCTCATGCTATCGGAAAGGTCTCAGGTTTGGTAGAAGCATTGGGATATCACATCTCATGCTCTCGGAAGGGTCTCAGGATTGGATTGGGAAGGAGTTGGATATCACATCTCATGTTATAGGAAGGGGCTCAGGATTGGAATGGGAAGGACTTGGACATCACATCTTACGTTATAGGAAGGGTCTCAGGTTTGTTATTAGAAGCATTGAGATATCACATCTCATGTTATAACCTGAGACTGTCATGGACAGTCTCAGGTTTGGTATTAGAAGCATTGAGATATAATGTCTCATGGTATAGGACGGGTCTCAGGATTGGAATGGGAAGGTGTTTGATATCACATCTCATGCCTTAGGAAGGTCTCAGGTTTGGTGGAAGCATTAGGATATCACATCTCATGCTATCGGAAGGGTCTCAGGATTGGATTGGGAAGGAGTTGGATATCCCATCTCATGCTATAGGAAGGGTCACAGGTTGGAATTGGAAGGAGTTGGATATCACATCTCATGTTATAGGAAGGGTATCAGGATTGGAATAGGAAGGACCTTTATATCACATCTCACTATAGGGAGGGTGTCAGGTTTGGTATTAGAAGCATTGAGATATCGCATCTCATGTTATAGGACAGTCTCAGGTTTGGTATTAGAAGCATTGAGATATCACATCTCATGCTATCGGAAGAGTCACAGGTTGGAATTGGAAGGAGTTGGATATCACATCTCATACTATCGGAAGGGTCTCAGGATTGGAATGGGAAGGAATTGGATATCGCATCTCATGCTATAGGAAGGGTCACAGGTTGGAATTGGAAGGAGTTGGATATCACAGCTCATGTTATAGGAAGGGTTTCAGGATTGGAATGGGAAGGAAATTGATATCACATCTCATGCTATCGGAAGGGTCTCAGAATTGGATTGGGAAGGAGTTGGATATAACATCTCATGTTATAGGAAGGGTCTCAGGATTGGATGGGAAGAGTTGGATATCACATCTCATGTTATAGGAAGGGTATCAGGATTGGAATGGGAAGGACTTTGATATCACGTCTCACGCTATAGGGAGGGACTCAAGTTTGGTATTAGAAGCATTGAGATATCACATCTCATGTTATAGGAAGGGTCTCAGGTTTGTTATTAGAAGCATTGAGATATCACATCTCATGTTATAGGACAGTCTCAGGTTTGGTATTAGAAGCATTGAGATATAACATCTCATGGTATAGGACGGGTCTCAGGATTGGATGGGAAGAGTTGGATATCACCTCTCATGCTATAGTAAGGGTCTCAGGTTTGGTAGAAGCATTGGGATATCACATCTCATGCTATAGGAAGGGTCTCAGGATTGGAATGGGAAGGAGTTGGATATCACATCTCATGCTAAAGGAAGGGTCTCAGGTTTGGAAGGGGAAGGATTTGGATATCACATCTCAAGTTATAGGACGGGTCTGTGGTTTGGTATTAGAAGCATTGAGATATCATATCTCATGCTATCAGAAGGGTCTCAGGATTGGATTGCGAAGGAGTTGGATATCACATCTCATGTTATAGGAAGGCTCTCAGGTTTGTTATTAGAAGCATTGAGATATCACATCTCATGTTATAGGACAGTCTCAGGTTTGGTATTAGAAGCATTGAGATATCATCTCATGGTGTAGGACGGGCCTCAGGATTGGAATGGGAAGGAGTTGGATATCACATCTCATGCTAAAGGAAGGGTCTCAGGTTTGGAAGGGGAAGGATTTGGATATCACATCTCAATTTATAGGATGGGTCTGTGGTTTGGTATTAGAAGCATTGAGATATCATATCTCATGCTATCGGAAGGGTCTCAGGATTGGATTGGGAAGGAGTTGGATATCACATCTCATGTTATAGGCAGGGTCTCAGGATTGGAATGGGAAGGATTTGGATATCACATCTCATGTTATAGGAAGGGTCTCAGGTTTGTTATTAGAAGTATTGAGATATCGCATCTCATGTTATAGGACAGTCTCAGGTTTGGTATTAGAAGCATTGAGATATCATATCTCATTGTATAGGACGGGTCTCAGGATTGGAATGGGAAGGAGTTGGATATCACATATCATGCTATAGGAAGGGTCTCAGGATTGGAATGGGAAGGAGTTGGATATCACATCTCATGATAAAGAAAGGGTCTCAGGTTTGGAAGGGGAAGGATTTGGATATCACATCTCAAGTTATAGGACGGTTCTGTGGTTTGGTATTAGAAGAATTGAGATATCACATCTCATGCTATCGGAAGGGTCTCAGGATTGGATTGGGAAGGAGTTGGATATCACATCGCATGTTATAGGAAGGGTCTCAAGATTGGAATGGGAAGGACTTGGATATCAAATCTCATGTAATAGGAAGGGTCTCAGGTTTGTTATTAGAAGCATTGAGATATCGCATCTCATGTTATAGGAAGGGTCTCAGGATTGGAATGGGAAGGAGTTGTATATCACATCTCATGCTTTAGGGAGGGTCTCAGGTTTGATATTAGAAGCATTGAGATATCATATCTCATGCTATCATAAGGGTCTCAGGATTGGATTGGGAAGGAGTTGGATATCACATCTCATGTTATAGGAAGGGTCTCAGGATTGGAATGGGAAAGATTTGGATATCACATCTCATGTTATAGGAAGGGTCTCAGGTTTGTTATTAGAAGCATTGAGATATCGCATCTCATGTTATAGGACAGTCTCAGGTTTGGTATTAGAAGCATTGAGATATATCTCATGGTATAGGACGGGTCTCAGGATTGGAATGGGAAGGAGTTGGATATCACATCTCATGCTATAGGAAGGGTCTCAGGATTGGAATGGGAAGGATTTGGATATCACATCTCATGTTATAGGAAGGGTCTCAGGTTTGTTATTAGAAGCATTGAGATATCACATCTCATGTTCTAGGAAGGGTCTCAGGATTGGAATGGGAAGGATTTGGATATCACATCTCATTTTATAGGAAGGGTCTTAGGTTTGTTATTAGAAGCATTGAGATATCGCATCTCATGTTATAGGACAGTCTCAGGTTTGGTATTAGAAGCATTGAGATATCATATCTCATGCTATCGGAAGGGTGTCAGGATTGGAATGGGAAGGATTTGGATATCACATCTCATGTTATAGGAGGGGTCTCAGGTTTGTTATTAGAAGCATTGACATATCGCATCTCATGTTATAGGACAGTCTCAGGTTTGGTATTAGAAGCATTGAGATATCATATCTCATGCTATCGGAAGGGTCTCAGGATTGGAATGGGAAGGAGTTGGCTATCGCAGCTCATGTTATAGGAAGGGTTTCAGGATTGGAATGGGAAGGACTTTGATATCACATCTCATGCTATCGGAAGGGTCTCAGGATTGGATTGGGAAGGAGTTGGATATAACATCTCATGTTATAGGAAGGGTCTCAGGATTGGACTGGGAAGGACTTTGATATCACATCTCACGCTATAGGGAGGGTCTCAGGTTTGGTATTAGAAGCATTGAGATATCACATCTCATGTTATAGGAAGGGTCTCAGGTTTGTTATTAGAAGCATTGAGATATCACATCTCATGTTATAGGACAGTCTCAGGTTTGGTATTAGAAGCATTGAGATATAACATCTCATGGTATAGGACGGGTCTCAGGATTGGATGGGAAGAGGTGGATATCACCTCTCATGCTATAGTAAGGGTCTCAGGTTTGGTAGAAGCATTGGGATATCACATCTCATGCTATAGGAAGGGTCTCAGGATTGGAATGGGAAGGAGTTGGATATCACATCTCATGCTAAAGGAAGGGTCTCAGGTTTGGAAGGGGAAGGATTTGGATATCACATCTCAAGTTATAGGACGGGTCTGTGGTTTGGTATTAGAAGCTTTGAGATATCATATCTCATGCTATCGGAAGGGTCTCAGGATTGGATTGGGAAGGAGTTGGATATCACATCTCATGTTATAGGAAGGCTCTCAGGTTTGTTATTAGAAGCATTGAGATATCACATCTCATGTTATAGGACAGTCTCAGGTTTGGTATTAGAAGCATTGAGATATCATATCTCATGGTATAGGACGGGTCTCAGGATTGCAATGGGAAGGAGTTGGATATCACAGCTCATGCTAAAGGTAGGGTCTCAGGTTTGGAAGGGGAAGGATTTGGATATCGCATCTCAATTCATAGGACGGGTCTGTGGTTTGGTATTAGAAGCATTGAGATATCATATCTAATGCTATCGGAAGGGTATCAGGATTGGATTGGGAAGGAGTTGGATATCACATCTCATGTTATAGGAAGGGTCTCAGGATTGGAATGGGAAGGATTTGGATATCACATCTCATGTTATAGGAAGGGTCTCAGGTTTGTTATTAGAAGCATTGAGATATCGCATCTCATGTTATAGGACAGTCTCAGGTTTGGTATTAGAAGCATTGAGATATCATATCTCATTGTATAGGACGGGTCTCAGGATTGGAATGGGAAGGAGTTGGATATCACATATCATGCTATAGGAAGGGTCTCAGGATTGGAATGGGAAGGAGTTGGATATCACATCTCATGATAAAGAAAGGGTCTCAGGTTTGGAAGGGGAAGGATTTGGATATCACATCTCAAGTTATAGGACGGTTCTGTGGTTTGGTATTAGAAGCATTGAGATATCATATCTCATGCTATCGGAAGGGTCTCAGGATTGGATTTGGAAGGACTTGGATATCACATCTCATGTTATAGGAAGGGTCTCAGGTTTGTTATTAGAAGCATTGAGATATCACATCTCATGTTATAGGACAGTCTCAGGTTTGGTATTAGAAGCATTGAGATATAACATCTCATAGTATAGGACGGGTCTCAGGATTGGAATGGGAAGGAGTTTGACATCACATCTCATGCCATGGGAAGGTCTCAGGTTTGCTAGAAGCATTAAGATATCACATCTCATGCTATCGGAAGGGTCTCAGGATTGGATTGGGAAGGAGTTGGATATCGCATCTCATGCTATAGGAAGGGTCACAGGTTGGAATTGGAAGGAGTTGGATATCACAGCTCATGTTATAGGAAGGGTTTCAGGATTGGAATGGGAAGGACTTTGATATCACATCTCATGCTATCGGAAGGGTCTCAGAATGGGATTGGGAAGGAGTTGGATATAACATCTCATGTTATAGGAAGGGTCTCAGGATTGGATGGGAAGAGTTGGATATCACATCTCATGTTATAGGAAGGGTATCAGGATTGGAATGGGAAGGACTTTGATATCACATCTCATGTTATAGGACAGTCTCAGGTTTGGTATTAGAAGCATTGAGATATAACATCTCATGGTATAGGACGGGTCTCAGGATTGGATGGGAAGAGTTGGATATCACCTCTCATGCTATAGTAAGGGTCTCAGGTTTGGTAGAAGCATTGGGATATCACATCTCATGCTATAGGAAGGGTCTCAGGATTGGAATGGGAAGGAGTTGGATATCACATCTCATGCTAAAGGAAGGGTCTCAGGTTTGGAAGGGGAAGGATTTGGATATCACATCTCAAGTTATAGGACGGGTCTGTGGTTTGGTATTAGAAGCATTGAGATATCATATCTCATGCTATCGGAAGGGTCTCAGGATTGGATTGGGAAGGAGTTGGATATCACATCTCATGTTATAGGAAGGGTCTCAGGATTGGAATGGGAAGGATTTGGATATCACATCTCATGTTATAGGAAGGGTCTCAGGTTTGTTATTAGAAGTATTGAGATATCGCATCTCACGTTATAGGACAGTCTCAGGTTTGGTATTAGAAGCATTGAGATATCATACCTCATTGTATAGGACGGGTCTCAGGATTGGAATGGGAAGGAGTTGGATATCACATATCATGCTATAGGAAGGGTCTCAGGATTGGAATGGGAAGGAGTTGGATATCACATCTCATGATAAAGAAAGGGTCTCAGGTTTGGAAGGGGAAGGATTTGGATATCACATCTCAAGTTATAGGACGGTTCTGTGGTTTGGTATTAGAAGCAGTGAGATATCATATTTCATGCTATCGTAAGGGTCTCAGGATTGGATTGGGAAGGAGTTGGATATCACATCTCATGTTATAAGAAGGGTCTCAGGTTTGTTATTAGAAGCATTGAGATATCGCATCTCATGTTATAGGAAGGGTCTCAGGATTGGAATGGGAAGCAGTTGTATATCACATCTCATGCTATAGGGAGGGACTCAGGTTTGATATTAGAAGCATTGAGATATTATATCTCATGCTATCAGAAGGGTCTCAGGATTGGATTGGGAAGGAGTTGGATATCACATCTCATGTTATAGGAAGGGTCTCAGGATTGGAATGGGAAGGATTTGGATATCACATCTCATGTTATAGGAAGGGTCTCAGGTTTGTTATTAGAAGCATTGAGATATCGCATCTCATGTTATAGGACAGTCTCAGGTTTGGTATTAGAAGCATTGAGATATCATATCTCATGCTATCGGAAGGGTCTCAGGATTGGAATGGGAAGGATTTGGATATCACATCTCATGTTATAGGAAGGGTCTCAGGTTTGTTATTAGAAGCATTGAGATATCGCATCTCATGTTATAGGACAGTCTCAGGTTTGGTATTAGAAGCATTGAGATATCATATCTCATGGTATAGGACAGGTCTCAGGATTGGAATGGGAAGGAGTTGGATATCACATCTCATGCTATAGGAAGGGTCTCAGGATTGGAATGGGAAGGATTTGAATATCACATCTCATGTTATAGGAAGGGTCTCAGGTTTGTTATTAGAAGCATTGAGATATCACATCTCATGTTCTAGGAAGGGTCTCAGGATTGGAATGGGAAGGATTTGGATATCACATCTCATGTTATAGGAAGGGTCTCAGGTTTGTTATTAGAAGCATTGAGATATCGCATCTCATGTTATAGGACAGTCTCATGTTTGGTATTAGAAGCATTGAGATATCATATCTCATGCTATCGGAAGGGTCTCAGGATTGGAATGGGAAGGATTTGGATATCACATCTCATGTTATAGGAAGGGTCTCCTGAGAAGGTTTGTTATTAGAAGCATTGAGATATTGCATCTCATGTTATAGGACAGTCTCAGGTTTGGTATTAGAAGCATTGAGATATCATAACTCATGCTATCGGAAGGGTCTCAGGATTGGATTGGGAAGGAGTTGGATATCACATCTCATGTTATAGGAAGGATCTCAGGTTTGTTATTAGAAGCATTGAGATATCACATCTCATGTTATAGGACAGTCTCAGGTTTGGTATTAGAAGCATTGAGATATCATATCTCATGGTATAGGACGGGTCTCAGGATTGCAATGGGAAGGAGTTGGATATCACATCTCATGTTATAGGAAGGGTCTCAGGATTGGAATGGGAAGGATTTGGATATCACATCTCATGTTATAGGAAGGGTCTCAGGTTTGTTACTAGAAGCATTGAGATATTGCATCTCATGTTATAGGACAGTCTCAGGTTTGGTATTAGAAGCATTGAGATATCATATCTCATTGTATAGGACGGGTCTCAGGATTGGAATGGGATGGAGTTGGATATCACATATCATGCTATCGGAAGGGCCTCAGGATTGGAATGGGAAGGAGTTGGATATCACATCTCATGATAAAGAAAGGGTCTCAGGATTGGAAGGGGAAGGATTTGGATATCACATCTCAAGTTATAGGACGGTTCTGTGGTTTGGTATTAGAAGCATTGAGATATCATATCTCATGCTATCGGAAGGGTCTCAGGATTCGATTGGGAAGGAGTTGGATATCACATCGCATGTTATAGGAAGGGTCTCAGGATTGGAATAGGAAGGAGTTGGATATCACATCTCATGATAAAGAAAGGGTCTCAGGTTTGGAAGGGGAAGGATTTGGATATCACAGCTCATGTTATAGGAAGGGTTTCAGGATTGGAATGGGAAGGACTTTGATATCACATCTCATGCTATCGGAAGGGTATCAGGATTGGATTGGGAAGGAGTTGGATATCACATCTCATGTTATAGGAAGGGTCTCAGGATTGGAATGGGAAGGATTTGGATATCACATCTCATGTTATAGGAAGGGTCTCAAGTTTGTTATTAGAAGCATTGAGATATCGCATCTCATGTCATAGGACAGTCTCAGGTTTGGTCATAGAAGCATTGAGATATCATATCTCATTGTATAGGACGGGTCTCAGGATTGGAATGGGAAGGAGTTGGATATCATATATCATGCTATAGGACGGGTCTCAGGATTGGAATGGGAAGGAGGTGGATATCACATCTCATGATAAAGGAAGGGTCTCAGGTTTGGAAGGGGAAGGATTTGGATATCACATCTCAAGTTATAGGACTGGTCTGTGGTTTGGTATTAGAAGCATTGAGATATCATATCTCATGCTATCGGAAGGGTCTCAGGATTGGAATGGGAAGGAGTTGGATTTCACATCTCATGCTATCGGAAAGGTCTCAGGTTTGGTAGAAGCATTGGGATATCACATCTCATGCTATAGGAAGGGCCTCATGATTGGAATGGGAAGGAGTTGGATATCACATCTCATGTTATAGGAAGGGGCTCAGGATTGGAATGGGGAGGACTTGGACATCACATCTTACGTTATAGGAAGGGTCTCAGGTGTGTTATTAGAAGCATTGAGATATCACATCTCATGTTATAACCTGAGACTGTCATGGACAGTCTCAGGTTTGGTATTAGAAGCATTGAGATATAACATCTCATGGTATAGGACGGGTCTCAGGATTGGAATGGGAAGGAGTTTGATATCACATCTCATGCCTTAGGAAGGTCTCAGGTTTGGTGGAAGCATTAGGATATGACATCTCATGCTATCGGAAGTGTCTCAGGATTGGATTGGGAAGGAGTTGGATATCCCATCTCATGCTATAGGAAGGGTCACAGGTTGGAATTGGAAGGAGTTGGATATAACATCTCATGTTATAGGAAGGGTATCAGGATTGGAATGGGAAGGACTTTTATATCACATCTCGCTATAGGGAGGGTCTCAGGTTTGGTATTAGAAGCATTGAGATATCACATCTCATGCTATCGGAAGGGTCTCAGGATTGGAATGGGAAGGAATTGGATATCTCATCTCATGCTATAGGGAGGGTCTCAGGTTTGATATTAGAAGCATTGAGATATCATATCTCATGCTATCGGAAGGGTCTCAGGATTGGATTGGGAAGGAGTTGGATATCACATCTCATGTTATAGGACGGGTCTCAGGATTGGATGGGAAGAGTTGGATATCACATCTCATGCCATAGGAAGCGTCTCAGGATTGGAATGGGAAGGAGTTGGATATCACATCTCATGCTAAAGGAAGGGTCTCAGGTTTGGAAGGGGAAGGATTTGGATATATCATCTCAAGTTATAGGACGGGTCTGTGGTTTGGTATTAGAAGCATTGAGATATCATATCTCATGCTATCGGAAGGGTCTCAGGATTGGAATGGGAAGGACTTGGATATCACATCTCATGTTATAGGAAGAGTCTCAGGTTTGTTATTAGAAGCATTGAGATATCACATCTCATGTTATAGGACAGTCTCAGGTTTGATATTAGAAGCATTGAGATATCATATCTCATGCTATCGGAAGGGTCTCAGGATTGGATTGGGAAGGAGTTGGATATCACATCTCAAGTTATAGGACGGGTCTGTGGTTTGGTATTAGAAGCATTGAGATATCATATCTCATGCTATCGGAAGGGTCTCAGGATTGTATTGGGAAGGAGTTGGATATCACATATGTTATAGGAAGGCTCTCAGGTTTGTTATTAGAAGCATTGAGATATCACATCTCATGCTATCGGAAGGGTATCAGGATTGGATTGGGAAGGAGTTGGATATCACATCTCATGTTATAGGAAGGGTCTCAGGATTGGAATGGGAAGGATTTGGATATCACATCTCATGTTATAGGAAGGGTCTCAGGTTTGTTATTAGAAGCATTGAGATATCGCATCTCATGTCATAGGACAGTCTCAGGTTTGGTCATAGAAGCATTGAGATATCATATCTCATTGTATAGGACGGGTCTCAGGATTGGAATGGGAAGGAGTTGGATATCATATATCATGCTATAGGACGGGTCTCAGGATTGGAATGGGAAGGAGTTGGATATCACATCTCATGATAAAGGAAGGGTCTCAGGTTTGGAAGGGGAAGGATTTGGATATCACATCTCAAGTTATAGGACTGGTCTGTGGTTTGGTATTAGAAGCATTGAGATATCATATCTCATGCTATCGGAAGGGTCTCAGGATTGGATTGGGAAGGAGTTGGATATCACATCTCATGTTATAGGAAGGGTCTCAAGATTTGAATGGGAAGGACTTGGATATCACATCTCATGTTATAGGAAGGGTCTCAGGTTTGTTATTGGAAGCATTGAGATATCACATCTCATGTTATAGGACAGTCTCAGGTTTGGTATTAGAAGCATTGAGATGTAACATCTCATAGTATAGGACGGGTCTCAGTATTGGAATGGGAAGGAGTTTGATATCACATCTCATGCCATGGGAAGGTCTCAGGTTTGCTAGAAGCATTAAGATATCACATCTCATGCTATCGGAAGGGTCTCAGGATTGGATTGGGAAGGAGTTGGATATCGCATCTCATGCTATAGGAAGGGTCACAGGTTTGAATTGGAAGGAGTTGGACATCACAGCTCATGTTATAGGAAGGGTATCAGGATTGGAATGGGAAGGACTTTGATATCACATCTCATGCTATCGGAAGGGTCTCAGGATTGGTTTGGGAAGGAGTTGGATATAACATCTCATGTTATAGGAAGGGTCTCAGGATTGGATGGGAAGAGTTGGATATCACATCTCATGTTATAGGAAGGGTATCAGGATGGGAATGGGAAGGACTTTGATATCACATCTCACGCTATAGGGAGGGTCTCAGGTTTGTTATTAGAAGCATTGAGATATCACATCTCTTGTTATAGGACAGTCTCAGGTTTGGTATTAGAAGCATTGAGATATAACATCTCATGGTATAGGACGGGTCTCAGGATTGGATGGGAAGAGTTGGATATCACATCTCAAGCTATAGGACGGGTCTGTGGTTTGGTATTAGAAGCATTGAGATATCATATCTCATGCTATCGGAAGGGTCTGAGGATTGGATTGCGAAGGAGTTGGATATCACATCTCATGTTATCGGAAGGGTCTCAGGATTGGATTGGGAAAGAGTTGGATATAACATCTCATGTTATAGGAAGGCTCTCAGGTTTGTTATTAGAAGCATTGAGATATCATATCTCATGTTATAGGACAGTCTCAGGTTTGGTATTAGAAGCATTGAGATATCATATCTCATGGTATAGGACGGGTCTCAGGATTGGAATGGGAAGGAGTTGGATATCACATCTCATGCTAAAGGAAGGGTCTCAGGTTTGGAAGGGGAAGGATTTGGATATCACATCTCAATTTATAGGACGGGTCTGTGGTTTGGTATTAGAAGCATTGAGATATCACATCTCATGCTATCGGAAGGGTCTCAGGATTGGATTGGGAAGGAGTTGGATATCACATCTCATGTTATAGGAAGGGTCTCAGGATTGGATTGGAAGAGTTGGATATCACATCTCATGTTATAGGAAGGGTATCAGGATTGGAATGGGAAGGACTTTTATATCATATCTCGCTATAGGGAGGATCTCAGGTTTGGTATTAGAAGCATTGAGATATCACATCTCATGCTATCAGAAGGGTCTCAGGATTGGATTGGGAAGGAGTTGGATATCACATCTCATGTTATAGGAAGGGTCTCAGGTTTGGTATTAGAAGCATTGAGATATCACATCTCATGCTATCGGAAGAGTCACAGGTTGGAATTGGAAGGAGTTGGATATCACATCTCATGCTATCGGAAGGGTCTCAGGATTGGAATGGGAAGGAATTGGATATCTCATCTCATGCTATAGGGAGGGTCTCAGGATTGGAATGGGAAGGAGGTGGATATCACATCTCATGATAAAGGAAGGGTCTCAGGTTTGGAAGGGGAAGGATTTGGATATCACATCTCAAGTTATAGGACTGGTCTGTGGTTTGGTATTAGAAGCATTGAGATATCATATCTCATGCTATCGGAAGGGTCTGAGGATTGGATTGCGAAGGAGTTGGATATCACATCTCATGTTATCGGAAGGGTCTCAGGATTGGATTGGGAAAGAGTTGGATATAACATCTCATGTTATAGGAAGGCTCTCAGGTTTGTTATTAGAAGCATTGAGATATCATATCTCATGTTATAGGACAGTCTCAGGTTTGGTATTAGAAGCATTGAGATATCATATCTCATGGTATAGGACGGGTCTCAGGATTGGAATGGGAAGGAGTTGGATATCACATCTCATGCTAAAGGAAGGGTCTCAGGTTTGGAAGGGGAAGGATTTGGATATCACATCTCAATTTATAGGACGGGTCTGTGGTTTGGTATTAGAAGCATTGAGATATCACATCTCATGCTATCGGAAGGGTCTCAGGATTGGATTGGGAAGGAGTTGGATATCACATCTCATGTTATAGGAAGGGTCTCAGGATTGGATTGGAAGAGTTGGATATCACATCTCATGTTATAGGAAGGGTATCAGGATTGGAATGGGAAGGACTTTTATATCATATCTCGCTATAGGGAGGATCTCAGGTTTGGTATTAGAAGCATTGAGATATCACATCTCATGCTATCAGAAGGGTCTCAGGATTGGATTGGGAAGGAGTTGGATATCACATCTCATGTTATAGGAAGGGTCTCAGGTTTGGTATTAGAAGCATTGAGATATCACATCTCATGCTATCGGAAGAGTCACAGGTTGGAATTGGAAGGAGTTGGATATCACATCTCATGCTATCGGAAGGGTCTCAGGATTGGAATGGGAAGGAATTGGATATCTCATCTCATGCTATAGGGAGGGTCTCAGGATTGGAATGGGAAGGAGGTGGATATCACATCTCATGATAAAGGAAGGGTCTCAGGTTTGGAAGGGGAAGGATTTGGATATCACATCTCAAGTTATAGGACTGGTCTGTGGTTTGGTATTAGAAGCATTGAGATATCATATCTCATGCTATCGGAAGGGTCTCAGGATTGGAATGGGAAGGAGTTGGATTTCACATCTCATGCTATCGGAAAGGTCTCAGGTTTGGTAGAAGCATTGGGATATCACATCTCATGCTATAGGAAGGGCCTCATGATTGGAATGGGAAGGAGTTGGATATCACATCTCATGCTATAGGAAAGGTCTCAGATTTGGTAGAAGCATTGGGATACCACATCTCATGCTCTCGGAAGGGTTTCAGGATTGGATTGGGAAGGAGTTGGATATCACATCTCATGTTATAGGAAGGGGCTCAGGATTGGAATGGGGAGGACTTGGACATCACATCTTACGTTATAGGAAGGGTCTCAGGTGTGTTATTAGAAGCATTGAGATATCACATCTCATGTTATAACCTGAGACTGTCATGGACAGTCTCAGGTTTGGTATTAGAAGCATTGAGATATAACATCTCATGGTATAGGACGGGTCTCAGGATTGGAATGGGAAGGAGTTTGATATCACATCTCATGCCTTAGGAAGGTCTCAGGTTTGGTGGAAGCATTAGGATATGACATCTCATGCTATCGGAAGTGTCTCAGGATTGGATTGGGAAGGAGTTGGATATCCCATCTCATGCTATAGGAAGGGTCACAGGTTGGAATTGGAAGGAGTTGGATATAACATCTCATGTTATAGGAAGGGTATCAGGATTGGAATGGGAAGGACTTTTATATCACATCTCGCTATAGGGAGGGTCTCAGGTTTGGTATTAGAAGCATTGAGATATCACATCTCATGCTATCGGAAGGGTCTCAGGATTGGAATGGGAAGGAATTGGATATCTCATCTCATGCTATAGGGAGGGTCTCAGGTTTGATATTAGAAGCATTGAGATATCATATCTCATGCTATCGGAAGGGTCTCAGGATTGGATTGGGAAGGAGTTGGATATCACATCTCATGTTATAGGACGGGTCTCAGGATTGGATGGGAAGAGTTGGATATCACATCTCATGCCATAGGAAGCGTCTCAGGATTGGAATGGGAAGGAGTTGGATATCACATCTCATGCTAAAGGAAGGGTCTCAGGTTTGGAAGGGGAAGGATTTGGATATATCATCTCAAGTTATAGGACGGGTCTGTGGTTTGGTATTAGAAGCATTGAGATATCATATCTCATGCTATCGGAAGGGTCTCAGGATTGGAATGGGAAGGACTTGGATATCACATCTCATGTTATAGGAAGAGTCTCAGGTTTGTTATTAGAAGCATTGAGATATCACATCTCATGTTATAGGACAGTCTCAGGTTTGATATTAGAAGCATTGAGATATCATATCTCATGCTATCGGAAGGGTCTCAGGATTGGATTGGGAAGGAGTTGGATATCACATCTCAAGTTATAGGACGGGTCTGTGGTTTGGTATTAGAAGCATTGAGATATCATATCTCATGCTATCGGAAGGGTCTCAGGATTGTATTGGGAAGGAGTTGGATATCACATATGTTATAGGAAGGCTCTCAGGTTTGTTATTAGAAGCATTGAGATATCACATCTCATGCTATCGGAAGGGTATCAGGATTGGATTGGGAAGGAGTTGGATATCACATCTCATGTTATAGGAAGGGTCTCAGGATTGGAATGGGAAGGATTTGGATATCACATCTCATGTTATAGGAAGGGTCTCAGGTTTGTTATTAGAAGCATTGAGATATCGCATCTCATGTCATAGGACAGTCTCAGGTTTGGTCATAGAAGCATTGAGATATCATATCTCATTGTATAGGACGGGTCTCAGGATTGGAATGGGAAGGAGTTGGATATCATATATCATGCTATAGGACGGGTCTCAGGATTGGAATGGGAAGGAGTTGGATATCACATCTCATGATAAAGGAAGGGTCTCAGGTTTGGAAGGGGAAGGATTTGGATATCACATCTCAAGTTATAGGACTGGTCTGTGGTTTGGTATTAGAAGCATTGAGATATCATATCTCATGCTATCGGAAGGGTCTCAGGATTGGATTGGGAAGGAGTTGGATATCACATCTCATGTTATAGGAAGGGTCTCAAGATTTGAATGGGAAGGACTTGGATATCACATCTCATGTTATAGGAAGGGTCTCAGGTTTGTTATTGGAAGCATTGAGATATCACATCTCATGTTATAGGACAGTCTCAGGTTTGGTATTAGAAGCATTGAGATGTAACATCTCATAGTATAGGACGGGTCTCAGTATTGGAATGGGAAGGAGTTTGATATCACATCTCATGCCATGGGAAGGTCTCAGGTTTGCTAGAAGCATTAAGATATCACATCTCATGCTATCGGAAGGGTCTCAGGATTGGATTGGGAAGGAGTTGGATATCGCATCTCATGCTATAGGAAGGGTCACAGGTTTGAATTGGAAGGAGTTGGACATCACAGCTCATGTTATAGGAAGGGTATCAGGATTGGAATGGGAAGGACTTTGATATCACATCTCATGCTATCGGAAGGGTCTCAGGATTGGTTTGGGAAGGAGTTGGATATAACATCTCATGTTATAGGAAGGGTCTCAGGATTGGATGGGAAGAGTTGGATATCACATCTCATGTTATAGGAAGGGTATCAGGATGGGAATGGGAAGGACTTTGATATCACATCTCACGCTATAGGGAGGGTCTCAGGTTTGTTATTAGAAGCATTGAGATATCACATCTCTTGTTATAGGACAGTCTCAGGTTTGGTATTAGAAGCATTGAGATATAACATCTCATGGTATAGGACGGGTCTCAGGATTGGATGGGAAGAGTTGGATATCACATCTCAAGCTATAGGACGGGTCTGTGGTTTGGTATTAGAAGCATTGAGATATCATATCTCATGCTATCGGAAGGGTCTGAGGATTGGATTGCGAAGGAGTTGGATATCACATCTCATGTTATCGGAAGGGTCTCAGGATTGGATTGGGAAAGAGTTGGATATAACATCTCATGTTATAGGAATGCTCTCAGGTTTGTTATTAGAAGCATTGAGATATCACATCTCATTTTATAGGACAGTCTCAGGTTTGGTATTAGAAGCATTGAGATATCATATCTCATGGTATAGGACGGGTCTCAGGATTGGAATGGGAAGGAGTTGGATATCACATCTCATGCTAAAGGAAGGGTCTCAGGTTTGGAAGGGGAAGGATTTGGATATCACATCTCAATTTATAGGACGGGTCTGTGGTTTGGTATTAGAAGCATTGAGATATCACATCTCAGCCTATCGGAAGGGTCTCAGGATTGGATTGGGAAGGAGTTGGATATCACATCTCATGTTATAGGAAGGGTCTCAGGATTGGATTGGAAGAGTTGGATATCACATCTCATGTTATAGGAAGGGTATCAGGATTGGAATGGGAAGGACATTTATATCATATCTCGCTATAGGGAGGATCTCAGGTTTGGTATTAGAAGCATTGAGATATCACATCTCATGCTATCAGAAGGGTCTCAGGATTGGATTGGGAAGGAGTTGGATATCACATCTCATGTTATAGGAAGGGTCTCAGGTTTGGTATTAGAAGCATTGAGATATCACATCTCATGCTATCGGAAGAGTCACAGGTTGGAATTGGAAGGAGTTGGATATCACATCTCATGCTATCGGAAGGGTCTCAGGATTGGAATGGGAAGGAATTGGATATCTCATCTCATGCTATAGGGAGGGTCTCAGGTTTGATATTAGAAGCATTGAGATATCATATCTCATGCTATCGGAAGGGTCTCAGGATTGGATTTGGAAGGAGTTGGATATCACATCTCAAGTTATAGGACGGGTCTGTGGTTTGGTATTAGAAGCATTGAGATATCATATCTCATGCTATCGGAAGGGTCTCAGGATTGTATTGGGAAGGAGTTGGATATCACATATGTTATAGGAAGGCTCTCAGGTTTGTTATTAGAAGCATTGAGATATCACATCTCATGCTATCGGAAGGGTATCAGGATTGGATTGGGAAGGAGTTGGATATCACATCTCATGTTATAGGAAGGGTCTCAGGATTGGAATGGGAAGGATTTGGATATCACATCTCATGTTATAGGAAGGGTCTCAGGTTTGTTATTAGAAGCATTGAGATATCGCATCTCATGTCATAGGACAGTCTCAGGTTTGGTCATAGAAGCATTGAGATATCATATCTCATTGTATAGGACGGGTCTCAGGATTGGAATGGGAAGGAGTTGGATATCATATATCATGCTATAGGACGGGTCTCAGGATTGGAATGGGAAGGAGTTGGATATCACATCTCATGATAAAGGAAGGGTCTCAGGTTTGGAAGGGGAAGGATTTGGATATCACATCTCAAGTTATAGGACTGGTCTGTGGTTTGGTATTAGAAGCATTGAGATATCATATCTCATGCTATCGGAAGGGTCTCAGGATTGGATTGGGAAGGAGTTGGATATCACATCTCATGTTATAGGAAGGGTCTCAAGATTTGAATGGGAAGGACTTGGATATCACATCTCATGTTATAGGAAGGGTCTCAGGTTTGTTATTGGAAGCATTGAGATATCACATCTCATGTTATAGGACAGTCTCAGGTTTGGTATTAGAAGCATTGAGATGTAACATCTCATAGTATAGGACGGGTCTCAGTATTGGAATGGGAAGGAGTTTGATATCACATCTCATGCCATGGGAAGGTCTCAGGTTTGCTAGAAGCATTAAGATATCACATCTCATGCTATCGGAAGGGTCTCAGGATTGGATTGGGAAGGAGTTGGATATCGCATCTCATGCTATAGGAAGGGTCACAGGTTTGAATTGGAAGGAGTTGGACATCACAGCTCATGTTATAGGAAGGGTATCAGGATTGGAATGGGAAGGACTTTGATATCACATCTCATGCTATCGGAAGGGTCTCAGGATTGGTTTGGGAAGGAGTTGGATATAACATCTCATGTTATAGGAAGGGTCTCAGGATTGGATGGGAAGAGTTGGATATCACATCTCATGTTATAGGAAGGGTATCAGGATGGGAATGGGAAGGACTTTGATATCACATCTCACGCTATAGGGAGGGTCTCAGGTTTGTTATTAGAAGCATTGAGATATCACATCTCTTGTTATAGGACAGTCTCAGGTTTGGTATTAGAAGCATTGAGATATAACATCTCATGGTATAGGACGGGTCTCAGGATTGGATGGGAAGAGTTGGATATCACATCTCAAGCTATAGGACGGGTCTGTGGTTTGGTATTAGAAGCATTGAGATATCATATCTCATGCTATCGGAAGGGTCTGAGGATTGGATTGCGAAGGAGTTGGATATCACATCTCATGTTATCGGAAGGGTCTCAGGATTGGATTGGGAAAGAGTTGGATATAACATCTCATGTTATAGGAAGGCTCTCAGGTTTGTTATTAGAAGCATTGAGATATCACATCTCATTTTATAGGACAGTCTCAGGTTTGGTATTAGAAGCATTGAGATATCATATCTCATGGTATAGGACGGGTCTCAGGATTGGAATGGGAAGGAGTTGGATATCACATCTCATGCTAAAGGAAGGGTCTCAGGTTTGGAAGGGGAAGGATTTGGATATCACATCTCAATTTATAGGACGGGTCTGTGGTTTGGTATTAGAAGCATTGAGATATCACATCTCAGCCTATCGGAAGGGTCTCAGGATTGGATTGGGAAGGAGTTGGATATCACATCTCATGTTATAGGAAGGGTCTCAGGATTGGATTGGAAGAGTTGGATATCACATCTCAAGCTATAGGACGGGTCTGTGGTTTGGTATTAGAAGCATTGAGATATCATATCTCATGCTATCGGAAGGGTCTGAGGATTGGATTGCGAAGGAGTTGGATATCACATCTCATGTTATCGGAAGGGTCTCAGGATTGGATTGGGAAAGAGTTGGATATAACATCTCATGTTATAGGAAGGCTCTCAGGTTTGTTATTAGAAGCATTGAGATATCATATCTCATGTTATAGGACAGTCTCAGGTTTGGTATTAGAAGCATTGAGATATCATATCTCATGGTATAGGACGGGTCTCAGGATTGGAATGGGAAGGAGTTGGATATCACATCTCATGCTAAAGGAAGGGTCTCAGGTTTGGAAGGGGAAGGATTTGGATATCACATCTCAATTTATAGGATGGGTCTGTGGTTTGGTATTAGAAGCATTGAGATATCACATCTCATGCTATCGGAAGGGTCTCAGGATTGGATTGGGAAGGAGTTGGATATCACATCTCATGTTATAGGAAGGGTCTCAGGATTGGATTGGAAGAGTTGGATATCACATCTCATGTTATAGGAAGGGTATCAGGATTGGAATGGGAAGGACTTTTATATCATATCTCGCTATAGGGAGGATCTCAGGTTTGGTATTAGAAGCATTGAGATATCACATCTCATGCTATCAGAAGGGTCTCAGGATTGGATTGGGAAGGAGTTGGATATCACATCTCATGTTATAGGAAGGGTCTCAGGTTTGGTATTAGAAGCATTGAGATATCACATCTCATGCTATCGGAAGAGTCACAGGTTGGAATTGGAAGGAGTTGGATATCACATCTCATGCTATCGGAAGGGTCTCAGGATTGGAATGGGAAGGAATTGGATATCTCATCTCATGCTATAGGGAGGGTCTCAGGATTGGAATGGGAAGGAGGTGGATATCACATCTCATGATAAAGGAAGGGTCTCAGGTTTGGAAGGGGAAGGATTTGGATATCACATCTCAAGTTATAGGACTGGTCTGTGGTTTGGTATTAGAAGCATTGAGATATCATATCTCATGCTATCGGAAGGGTCTCAGGATTGGAATGGGAAGGAGTTGGATTTCACATCTCATGCTATCGGAAAGGTCTCAGGTTTGGTAGAAGCATTGGGATATCACATCTCATGCTATAGGAAGGGCCTCATGATTGGAATGGGAAGGAGTTGGATATCACATCTCATGCTATAGGAAAGGTCTCAGATTTGGTAGAAGCATTGGGATACCACATCTCATGCTCTCGGAAGGGTCTCAGGATTGGATTGGGAAGGAGTTGGATATCACATCTCATGTTATAGGAAGGGGCTCAGGATTGGAATGGGGAGGACTTGGACATCACATCTTACGTTATAGGAAGGGTCTCAGGTGTGTTATTAGAAGCATTGAGATATCACATCTCATGTTATAACCTGAGACTGTCATGGACAGTCTCAGGTTTGGTATTAGAAGCATTGAGATATAACATCTCATGGTATAGGACGGGTCTCAGGATTGGAATGGGAAGGAGTTTGATATCACATCTCATGCCTTAGGAAGGTCTCAGGTTTGGTGGAAGCATTAGGATATGACATCTCATGCTATCGGAAGTGTCTCAGGATTGGATTGGGAAGGAGTTGGATATCCCATCTCATGCTATAGGAAGGGTCACAGGTTGGAATTGGAAGGAGTTGGATATAACATCTCATGTTATAGGAAGGGTATCAGGATTGGAATGGGAAGGACTTTTATATCACATCTCGCTATAGGGAGGGTCTCAGGTTTGGTATTAGAAGCATTGAGATATCACATCTCATGCTATCGGAAGGGTCTCAGGATTGGAATGGGAAGGAATTGGATATCTCATCTCATGCTATAGGGAGGGTCTCAGGTTTGATATTAGAAGCATTGAGATATCATATCTCATGCTATCGGAAGGGTCTCAGGATTGGATTGGGAAGGAGTTGGATATCACATCTCATGTTATAGGACGGGTCTCAGGATTGGATGGGAAGAGTTGGATATCACATCTCATGCCATAGGAAGCGTCTCAGGATTGGAATGGGAAGGAGTTGGATATCACATCTCATGCTAAAGGAAGGGTCTCAGGTTTGGAAGGGGAAGGATTTGGATATATCATCTCAAGTTATAGGACGGGTCTGTGGTTTGGTATTAGAAGCATTGAGATATCATATCTCATGCTATCGGAAGGGTCTCAGGATTGGAATGGGAAGGACTTGGATATCACATCTCATGTTATAGGAAGAGTCTCAGGTTTGTTATTAGAAGCATTGAGATATCACATCTCATGTTATAGGACAGTCTCAGGTTTGATATTAGAAGCATTGAGATATCATATCTCATGCTATCGGAAGGGTCTCAGGATTGGATTGGGAAGGAGTTGGATATCACATCTCAAGTTATAGGACGGGTCTGTGGTTTGGTATTAGAAGCATTGAGATATCATATCTCATGCTATCGGAAGGGTCTCAGGATTGTATTGGGAAGGAGTTGGATATCACATATGTTATAGGAAGGCTCTCAGGTTTGTTATTAGAAGCATTGAGATATCACATCTCATGCTATCGGAAGGGTATCAGGATTGGATTGGGAAGGAGTTGGATATCACATCTCATGTTATAGGAAGGGTCTCAGGATTGGAATGGGAAGGATTTGGATATCACATCTCATGTTATAGGAAGGGTCTCAGGTTTGTTATTAGAAGCATTGAGATATCGCATCTCATGTCATAGGACAGTCTCAGGTTTGGTCATAGAAGCATTGAGATATCATATCTCATTGTATAGGACGGGTCTCAGGATTGGAATGGGAAGGAGTTGGATATCATATATCATGCTATAGGACGGGTCTCAGGATTGGAATGGGAAGGAGTTGGATATCACATCTCATGATAAAGGAAGGGTCTCAGGTTTGGAAGGGGAAGGATTTGGATATCACATCTCAAGTTATAGGACTGGTCTGTGGTTTGGTATTAGAAGCATTGAGATATCATATCTCATGCTATCGGAAGGGTCTCAGGATTGGATTGGGAAGGAGTTGGATATCACATCTCATGTTATAGGAAGGGTCTCAAGATTTGAATGGGAAGGACTTGGATATCACATCTCATGTTATAGGAAGGGTCTCAGGTTTGTTATTGGAAGCATTGAGATATCACATCTCATGTTATAGGACAGTCTCAGGTTTGGTATTAGAAGCATTGAGATGTAACATCTCATAGTATAGGACGGGTCTCAGTATTGGAATGGGAAGGAGTTTGATATCACATCTCATGCCATGGGAAGGTCTCAGGTTTGCTAGAAGCATTAAGATATCACATCTCATGCTATCGGAAGGGTCTCAGGATTGGATTGGGAAGGAGTTGGATATCGCATCTCATGCTATAGGAAGGGTCACAGGTTTGAATTGGAAGGAGTTGGACATCACAGCTCATGTTATAGGAAGGGTATCAGGATTGGAATGGGAAGGACTTTGATATCACATCTCATGCTATCGGAAGGGTCTCAGGATTGGTTTGGGAAGGAGTTGGATATAACATCTCATGTTATAGGAAGGGTCTCAGGATTGGTTTGGGAAGGAGTTGGATATAACATCTCATGTTATAGGAAGGGTCTCAGGATTGGATGGGAAGAGTTGGATATCACATCTCATGTTATAGGAAGGGTATCAGGATGGGAATGGGAAGGACTTTGATATCACATCTCACGCTATAGGGAGGGTCTCAGGTTTGTTATTAGAAGCATTGAGATATCACATCTCTTGTTATAGGACAGTCTCAGGTTTGGTATTAGAAGCATTGAGATATAACATCTCATGGTATAGGACGGGTCTCAGGATTGGATGGGAAGAGTTGGATATCACATCTCAAGCTATAGGACGGGTCTGTGGTTTGGTATTAGAAGCATTGAGATATCATATCTCATGCTATCGGAAGGGTCTGAGGATTGGATTGCGAAGGAGTTGGATATCACATCTCATGTTATCGGAAGGGTCTCAGGATTGGATTGGGAAAGAGTTGGATATAACATCTCATGTTATAGGAAGGCTCTCAGGTTTGTTATTAGAAGCATTGAGATATCACATCTCATTTTATAGGACAGTCTCAGGTTTGGTATTAGAAGCATTGAGATATCATATCTCATGGTATAGGACGGGTCTCAGGATTGGAATGGGAAGGAGTTGGATATCACATCTCATGCTAAAGGAAGGGTCTCAGGTTTGGAAGGGGAAGGATTTGGATATCACATCTCAATTTATAGGACGGGTCTGTGGTTTGGTATTAGAAGCATTGAGATATCACATCTCAGCCTATCGGAAGGGTCTCAGGATTGGATTGGGAAGGAGTTGGATATCACATCTCATGTTATAGGAAGGGTCTCAGGATTGGATTGGAAGAGTTGGATATCACATCTCATGTTATAGGAAGGGTATCAGGATTGGAATGGGAAGGACATTTATATCATATCTCGCTATAGGGAGGATCTCAGGTTTGGTATTAGAAGCATTGAGATATCACATCTCATGCTATCAGAAGGGTCTCAGGATTGGATTGGGAAGGAGTTGGATATCACATCTCATGTTATAGGAAGGGTCTCAGGTTTGGTATTAGAAGCATTGAGATATCACATCTCATGCTATCGGAAGAGTCACAGGTTGGAATTGGAAGGAGTTGGATATCACATCTCATGCTATCGGAAGGGTCTCAGGATTGGAATGGGAAGGAATTGGATATCTCATCTCATGCTATAGGGAGGGTCTCAGGTTTGATATTAGAAGCATTGAGATATCATATCTCATGCTATCGGAAGGGTCTCAGGATTGGATTTGGAAGGAGTTGGATATCACATCTCATGTTATAGGACGGGTCTCAGGATTGGATGGGAAGAGTTGGATATCACATCTCATGCCATAGGAAGGGTCTCAGGATTGGAAAGGGAAGGAGTTGGATATCATATCTCATGCTATCGGAAGGGTCTCAGGATTGGAATGGGAAGGACTTGGATATCACATCTCATGTTATAGGGAGGGTCTCAGGTTTGATATTAGAAGCATTGAGATATCATATCTCATGCTATCGGAAGGGTCTCAGGATTGGATTTGGAAGGAGTTGGATATCACATCTCATGTTATAGGACGGGTCTCAGGATTGGATGGGAAGAGTTGGATATCACATCTCATGCCATAGGAAGGGTCTCAGGATTGGAATGGGAAGGAGTTGGATATCATATCTCATGCTATCGGAAGGGTCTCAGGATTGGAATGGGAAGGACTTGGATATCACATCTCATGTTATAGGAAGAGTCTCAGGTTTGTTATTAGAAGCATTGAGATATCACATCTCATGTTAAAGGACAGTCTCAGGTTTGATATTAGAAGCATTGAGATATCACATCTCATGCTATCGGAAGGGTCTCAGGATTGGATTGGGAAGGAGTTGGATATCACATCTCAAGTTATAGGACGGGTCTGTGGTTTGGTATTAGAAGCATTGAGATATCATATCTCATGCTATCGGAAGGGTCTCTGGATTGTATTGGGAAGGAGTTGGATATCACATATGTTATAGGAAGGCTCTCAGGTTTGTTATTAGAAGCATTCAGATATCGCATCTCATGCTATCGGAAGGGTATCAGGATTGGATTGGGAAGGATTTGGATATCACATCTCATGTTATAGGAAGGGTCTCAGGTTTGTTATTAGAAGCATTGAGATATCGCATCTCATGTCATAGGACAGTCTTAGGTTTGGTCACAGAAGCATTGAGATATCATATCTCATTGTATAGAACGGGTCTCAGGATTGGAATGGGAAGGAGTTGCATATCATATATCATGCTATAGGACGGGTCTCAGGATTGGAATGGGAAGTAGTTGGATATCACATCTCATGATAAAGGAAGGGTCTCAGGTTTAGAAGGGGAAGGATTTGGATATCACATCTCAAGTTATAGGACTGATCTGTGGTTTGGTATTAGAAGCATTGAGATATCATATCTCATGCTATCGGAACGGTCTCAGGATTGGATTGGGAAGGAGTTGGATATCACATCTCATGTTATAGGAAGGGTCTCAAGATTTGAATGGGAAGGACTTGGATATCACATCTCATGTTATAGGAAGGGTCTCAGGTTTGTTATTAGAAGCATTGAGATATCACATCTCATGTTATAGGACAGTCTCAGGTTTGGTATTAGAAGCATTGAGATGTAACATCTCATAGTATAGGACGGGTCTCAGGATTGGAATGGGAAGGAGTTTGATATCACATCTCATGCCATGGGAAGGTCTCAGGTTTGCTAGAAGCATTAAGATATCACATCTCATGCTATGGGAAGGGTCTCAGGATTGGATTGGGAAGGAGTTGGAAATCGCATCTCATGCTATAGGAAGGGTCACAGGTTTGAATTGGAAGGAGTTGGATATCACAGCTCATGTTATAGGAAGGGTATCAGGATTGGAATGGGAAGGACTTTGATATCACATCTCATGCTATCGGAAGGGTCTCAGGATTGGATTGGGAAGGAGTTGGATATAACATCTCATGTTATAGGAAGGGTCTCAGGATTGGATGGGAAGAGTTGGATATCACATCTCATGTTATAGGAAGGGTATCAGGATGGGAATGGGAAGGACTTTGATATCACATCTCACGCTATAGGGAGGGTCTCAGGTTTGGTATTAGAAGCATTGAGATATCACATCTCATGTTATAGGAAGGGTCTCAGGTTTGTTATTAGAAGCATTGAGATATCACATCTCATGTTATAGGACAGTCTCAGGTTTGGTATTAGAAGCATTGAGAGATAACATCTCATGGTATTGGACGGGTCTCAGGATTGGATGGGAAGAGTTGGATATCACATCTCAAGCTATAGGACGGGTCTGTGGTTTGGTATTAGAAGCATTGAGATATCATATCTCATGCTATCGGAAGGGTCCGAGGATTGGATTGCGAAGGAGTTGGATATCACATCTCATGTTATCGGAAGGGTCTCAGGATTGGATTGGGAGAGAGTTGGATATAACATCTCATGTTATAGGAAGGCTCTCAGGTTTGTTATTAGAAGCATTGAGATATCACATCTCATGTTATAGGACAGTCTCAGGTTTGGTATTAGAAGCATTGAGATATCATATCTCATGGTATAGGACGGGTCTCAGGATTGGAATGGGAAGGAGTTGGATATCACATCTCATGCTAAAGGAAGGGTCTCAGGTTTGGAAGAGGAAGGATTTGGATATCACATCTCAATTTATAGGACGGGTCTGTGGTTTGGTATTAGAAGCATTGAGATATCACATCTCATGCTATCGGAAGGGTCTCAGGATTGGATTGGGAAGGAGTTGGATATAACATCTCATGTTATAGGAAGGGTCTCAGGATTGGATGGGAAGAGTTGGATATCACATCTCATGTTATAGGAAGGGTATCAGGATGGGAATGGGAAGGACTTTGATATCACATCTCACGCTATAGGGAGGGTCTCAGGTTTGGTATTAGAAGCATTGAGATATCACATCTCAT
The DNA here is from genome assembly GCF_040938575.1 of Ambystoma mexicanum. NCBI lineage: Eukaryota > Metazoa > Chordata > Amphibia > Caudata > Ambystomatidae > Ambystoma > Ambystoma mexicanum. Next base: position 350,271,741 of record NC_090936.1, read on the forward strand.
GCTATCGGAAGGGTCTCAGGTTTGTTATTAGAAGCATTGAGATATCACATGTCATGTTATAGGACAGTCTCAGGTTTGGTATTAGAAGCATTGAGATATAACATCTCATGGTATAGGACGGCTCTCAGGATTGGATGGGAAGAGTTGGATATCACATCTCAAGCTATAGGACGGGTCTGTGGTTTGGTATTAGAAGCATTGAGATATCATATCTCATGCTATCGGAAGGGTCTGAGGATTGGATTGCGAAGGAGTTGGATATCACATCTCATGTTATCGGAAGGGTCTCAGGATTGGATTGGGAAAGAGTTGGATATAACATCTCATGTTATAGGAAGGCTCTCAGGTTTGTTATTAGAAGCATTGAGATATCACATCTCATGTTATAGGACAGTCTCAGGTTTGGTATTAGAAGCATTGAGATATCATATCTCATGGTATAGGACGGGTCTCAGGATTGGAATGGGAAGGAGTTGGATATCACATCTCAGGCTAAAGGAAGGGTCTCAGGTTTGGAAGGGGAAGGATTTGGGTATCACATCTCAATTTATAGGACGGGTCTGTGGTTTGGTATTAGAAGCATTGAGATATCACATCTCATGCTATCGGAAGGGTCTCAGGATTGGATTGGGAAGGAGTTGGATATCACATCTCATGTTATAGGAAGGGTCTCAGGATTGGATTGGAAGAGTTGGATATCACATCTCATGTTATAGGAAGGGTATCAGGATTGGAATGGGAAGAACTTTGATATCACATCTCACGCTATAGGGAGGATTTCAGGTTTGGTATTAGAAGCATTGAGATATCACATCTCATGCTATCGGAAGGGTCTCAGGATTGGATTGGGAAGGAGTTGGATATCACATCTCATGTTATCGGAAGGGTCTCAGGATTGGGATGGGAAGGCCTTGGACATCACATCTCATGCTATAGGAAGGATCTCAGGTTTGTTATTAGAAGCATTGAGATATCACATCTCATGTTATAGGACATTCTCAGGTTTGGTATTAGAAGCATTGAGATATAACATCTCATGGTATGGGACGGGTCTCAGGATTGGAATGGGAAGGAGTTTGATATCACATCTCATGCCATGGGAAGGTCTCAGGTTTGCTAGAAGCATTAAGATATCACATCTCATGCTATCGGAAGGGTCTCAGGATTGGATTGGGAAGGAGTTGGATATCGCATCTCATGCTATAGGATGGGTCACAGGTTGGAATTGGAAGGAGTTGGATATCACAGCTCATGTTATAGGAAGGGTCTCAGGTTTGTTATTAGAAGCATTGAGATATCGCATCTCATGTCATAGAACAGTCTCAGGTTTGGTCAAGGAAGCATTGAGATATCATATCTCATTGTATAGGACGGGTCTCAGGATTGGAATGGGAAGGAGTTGGATATCATATATCATGCTATAGGACGGGTCTCAGGATTGTAATGGGAAGGAGGTGGATATCACATCTCATGATAAAGGAAGGGTCTCAGGTCTGGAAGGGGAAGGATTTGGATATCACATCTCATGCTATCGGAAAGGTCTCAGGTTTGGTAGAAGCATTGGGATATCACATCTCATGCTATAGGAAGGGCCTCATGATTGGAATGGGAAGGAGTTGGATATCACATCTCATGCTATCGTAAAGGTCTCAGGTTTTGTAGAAGCATTGGGATATCACATCTCATGCTCTCGGAAGGGTCTCAGGATTGGATTGGGAAGGAGTTGGATATCACATCTCATGTTATAGGAAGGGGCTCAGGATTGGAATGGGAAGGACTTGGACATCACATCTTACGTTATAGGAAGGGTCTCAGGTTTGTTATTAGAAGCATTGAGATATCACATCTCATGTTATAACCTGAGACTGTCATGGACAGTCTCAGGTTTGGTATTAGAAGCATTGAGATATAACATCTCATGGTATAGGACGGGTCTCAGGATTGGAATGGGAAGGAGTTTGATATCACATCTCATGCCTTAGGAAGGTCTCAGGTTTGGTGGAAGCATTAGGATATCACATCTCATGCTATCGGAAGGGTCTCAGGATTGGATTGGGAAGGAGTTGGATATCCCATCTCATGGTATAGGAAGGGTCACAGGTTGGAATTGGAAGGAGTTGAATATCACATCTCATGTTATAGGAAGGGTATCAGGATTGGAATGGGAAGGACTTTTATATCATATCTCGCTATAGGGAGGGTCTCAGGTTTGGTATTAGAAGCATTGAGATATCACATCTCATGCTATCAGAAGGGTCTCAGGATTGGATTGGGAAGGAGTTGGATATCACATCTCATGTTATAGGAAGGGTCTCAGGTTTGGTATTAGAAGCATTGAGATATCACATCTCATGCTATCGGAAGAGTCACAGGTTGGAATTGGAAGGAGTTGGATATCACATCTCATGCTATCGGAAGGGTCTCAGGATTGGATTGGGAAGGAGTTGGATATCACATCTCATGTTATAGGAAGGGTCTCAGGATTGGGATGGGAAGGACTTGGACATCACATCTCATGTTATAGGAAGGGTCTCAGGTTTGTTATTAGAAGCATTGAGATATCACATCTCATGTTATAGGACATTCTCAGGTTTGGTATTAGAAGCATTGAGATATAACATCTCATGGTATAGGAAGGGTCTCAGGATTGGATGGGAAGAGTTGGATATCACATCTCATGTTATAGGAAGGGTATCAGGATGGGAATGGGAAAGACTTTGATATCACATCTCACGCTATAGGGAGGGTCTCAGGTTTGGTATTAGAAGCATTGAGATATCACATCTCATGCTATCGGAAGGGTCTCAGGTTTGTTATTAGAAGCATTGAGATATCACATCTCATGTTATAGGACAGTCTCAGGTTTGGTATTAGAAGCATTGAGATATAACATCTCATGGTATAGGACGGCTCTCAGGATTGGATGGGAAGAGTTGGATATCACATCTCAAGCTATAGGACGGGTCTGTGGTTTGGTATTAGAAGCATTGAGATATCATATCTCATGCTATCGGAAGGGTCTGAGGATTGGATTGCGAAGGAGTTGGATATCACATCTCATGTTATCGGAAGGGTCTCGGGATTGGATTGGGAAAGAGTTGGATATAACATCTCATGTTATAGGAAGGCTCTCAGGTTTGTTATTAGAAGCATTGAGATATCACATCTCATGTTATAGGACAGTCTCAGGTTTGGTATTAGAAGCATTGAGATATCATATCTCATGGTATAGGACGGGTCTCAGGATTGGAATGGGAAGGAGTTGGATATCACATCTCATGCTAAAGGAAGGGTCTCAGGTTTGGAAGGGGAAGGATTTGGGTATCACATCTCAATTTATAGGACGGGTCTGTGGTTTGGTATTAGAAGCATTGAGATATCACATCTCATGCTATCGGAAGGGTCTCAGGATTGGATTGGGAAGGAGTTGGATATCACATCTCATGTTATAGGAAGGGTCTCAGGATTGGATTGGAAGAGTTGGATATCACATCTCATGTTATAGGAAGGGTATCAGGATTGGAATGGGAAGAACTTTGATATCACATCTCACGCTATAGGGAGGATCTCAGGTTTGGTATTAGAAGCATTGAGATATCACATCTCATGCTATCGGAAGGGTCTCAGGATTGGATTGGGAAGGAGTTGGATATCACATCTCATGTTATCGGAAGGGTCTCAGGATTGGGATGGGAAGGACTTGGACATCACATCTCATGTTATAGGAAGGATCTCAGGTTTGTTATTAGAAGCATTGAGATATCACATCTCATGTTATAGGACATTCTCAGGTTTGGTATTAGAAGCATTGAGATATAACATCTCATGGTATGGGACGGGTCTCAGGATTGGAATGGGAAGGAGTTTGATATCACATCTCATGCCATGGGAAGGTCTCAGGTTTGCTAGAAGCATTAAGATATCACATCTCATGCTATCGGAAGGGTCTCAGGATTGGATTGGGAAGGAGTTGGATATCGCATCTCATGCTATAGGATGGGTCACAGGTTGGAATTGGAAGGAGTTGGATATCACAGCTCATGTTATAGGAAGGGTCTCAGGTTTGTTATTAGAAGCATTGAGATATCGCATCTCATGTCATAGAACAGTCTCAGGTTTGGTCAAGGAAGCATTGAGATATCATATCTCATTGTATAGGACGGGTCTCAGGATTGGAATGGGAAGGAGTTGGATATCATATATCATGCTATAGGACGGGTCTCAGGATTGTAATGGGAAGGAGGTGGATATCACATCTCATGATAAAGGAAGGGTCTCAGGTTTGGAAGGGGAAGGATTTGGATATCACATCTCATGCTATCGGAAAGGTCTCAGGTTTGGTAGAAGCATTGGGATATCACATCTCATGCTATAGGAAGGGCCTCATGATTGGAATGGGAAGGAGTTGGATATCACATCTCATGCTATCGTAAAGGTCTCAGGTTTGGTAGAAGCATTGGGATATCACATCTCATGCTCTCGGAAGGGTCTCAGGATTGGATTGGGAAGGAGTTGGATATCACATCTCATGTTATAGGAAGGGGCTCAGGATTGGAATGGGAAGGACTTGGACATCACATCTTACGTTATAGGAAGGGTCTCAGGTTTGTTATTAGAAGCATTGAGATATCACATCTCATGTTATAACCTGAGACTGTCATGGACAGTCTCAGGTTTGGTATTAGAAGCATTGAGATATAACATCTCATGGTATAGGACGGGTCTCAGGATTGGAATGGGAAGGAGTTTGATATCACATCTCATGCCTTAGGAAGGTCTCAGGTTTGGTGGAAGCATTAGGATATCACATCTCATGCTATCGGAAGGGTCTCAGGATTGGATTGGGAAGGAGTTGGATATCCCATCTCATGGTATAGGAAGGGTCACAGGTTGGAATTGGAAGGAGTTGAATATCACATCTCATGTTATAGGAAGGGTATCAGGATTGGAATGGGAAGGACTTTTATATCATATCTCGCTATAGGGAGGGTCTCAGGTTTGGTATTAGAAGCATTGAGATATCACATCTCATGCTATCAGAAGGGTCTCAGGATTGGATTGGGAAGGAGTTGGATATCACATCTCATGTTATAGGAAGGGTCTCAGGTTTGGTATTAGAAGCATTGAGATATCACATCTCATGCTATCGGAAGAGTCACAGGTTGGAATTGGAAGGAGTTGGATGTCACATCTCATGCTATCGGAAGGGTCTCAGGATTGGATTGGGAAGGAGTTGGATATCACATCTCATGTTATAGGAAGGGTCTCAGGATTGGGATGGGAAGGACTTGGACATCACATCTCATGTTATAGGAAGGGTCTCAGGTTTGTTATTAGAAGCATTGAGATATCACATCTCATGTTATAGGACATTCTCAGGTTTGGTATTAGAAGCATTGAGATATAACATCTCATGGTATAGGACGGGTCTCAGGATTGGAATGGGAAGGAGTTTGATATCACATCTCATGCCATGGGAAGGTCTCAGGTTTGCTAGAAGCATTAAGATATCACATCTCATGCTATCGGAAGGGTCTCAGGATTGGATTGGGAAGGAGTTGGATATCGCATCTCATGCTATAGGATGGGTCACAGGTTGGAATTGGAAGGAGTTGGATATCACATCTCATGTTATAGGAAGGGTCTCAGGTTTGGTATTAGAAGCATTGAGATATCACATCTCATGCTATCGGAAGAGTCACAGGTTGGAATTGGAAGGAGTTGGATATCACATCTCATGCTATCGGAAGGGTCTCAGGATTGGATTGGGAAGGAGTTGGATATCACATCTCATGTTATAGGAAGGGTCTCAGGATTGGGATGGGAAGGACTTGGACATCACATCTCATGTTATAGGAAGGGTCTCAGGTTTGTTATTAGAAGCATTGAGATATCACATCTCATGTTATAGGACATTCTCAGGTTTGGTATTAGAAGCATTGAGATATAACATCTCATGGTATAGGACGGGTCTCAGGATTGGAATGGGAAGGAGTTTGATATCACATCTCATGCCATGGGAAGGTCTCAGGTTTGCTAGAAGCATTAAGATATCACATCTCATGCTATCGGAAGGGTCTCAGGATTGGATTGGGAAGGAGTTGGATATCGCATCTCATGCTATAGGATGGGTCACAGGTTGGAATTGGAAGGAGTTGGATATCACAGCTCATGTTATAGGAAGGGTCTCAAGTTTGTTATTAGAAGCATTGAGATATCGCATCTCATGTCATAGGACAGTCTCAGGTTTGGTCAAGGAAGCATTGAGATATCATATCTCATTGTATAGGACGGGTCTCAGGATTGGAATGGGAAGGAGTTGAATATCATATTTCATGCTATAGGACGGGTCTCAGGTTTGGAATGGGAAGGAGGTGGATATCACATCTCATGATAAAGGAAGGGTCTCAGGTTTGGAAGGGGAAGGATTTGGATATCACATCTCATGCTATCGGAAAGGTCTCAGGTTTGGTAGAAGCATTGGGATATCACATCTCATGCTACAGGAAGGGCCTCATGATTGGAATGGGAAGGAGTTGGATATCACATCTCATGCTATCGGAAAGGTCTCAGGTTTGGTAGAAGCATTGGGATATCACATCTCATGCTCTCGGAAGGGTCTCAGGATTGGATTGGGAAGGAGTTGGATATCACATCTCATGTTATAGGAAGGGGCTCAGGATTGGAATGGGAAGGACTTGGACATCACATCTTACGTTATAGGAAGTGTCTCAGGTTTGTTATTAGAAGCATTGAGATATCACATCTCATGTTATAACCTGAGACTGTCATGGACAGTCTCAGGTTTGGTATTAGAAGCATTGAGATATAACATCTCATGGTATAGGACGGGTCTCAGGATTGGAATGGGAAGGAGTTTGATATCACATCTCATGCCTTAGGAAGGTCTCAGGTTTGGTGGAAGCATTAGGATATCACATCTCATGCTATCGGAAGGGTCTCAGGATTGGATTGGGAAGGAGTTGGATATCCCATCTCATGCTATAGGAAGGATCACAGGTTGGAATTGGAAGGAGTTGGATATCACATCTCATGCTATCGGAAGGGTCTCGGGATTGGATTGGGAAGGAGTTGGATATCACATCTCATGTTATAGGAAGGGTGTCAGGATTGGATGGGAAGAGTTGGATATCACATCTCATGCTATAGGAAGGGTCTCAGGTTTGGAAGGGGAGGGATTTGGATATCACATCTCAAGTTATAGGACGGGTCTCTGGTTTGGTATTAGAAGCATTGAGATATCATATCTCATGCTATCGGAAGGGTCTCAGGATTGGATTGGGAAGGAGTTGGATATCACATCTCATGTTATAGGAAGGGTCTCAGGATTGGAATGGGAAGACTTGGACATCACATCTCATGTTATAGGAAGGGTCTCAGGTTTGTTATTAGAAGCATTGAGATATCACATCTCATGTTATAGGACAGTCTCAGGTTTGGTATTAGAAGCATTGAGATATAACATCTCATGGTATAGGACGGGTCTCAGTATTGGAATGGGAAGGAGTTAGATATCACATCTCATGCTATAGGAAGGGTCTCAGGTTTGGTAGAAGCATTGGGATATCACATCTCATGCTATAGGAATGGTCTCAGGATTGGAATGGAAAGGAGTTGGATATCACATCTCATGCTAAAGGAAGGGTCTCAGGTTTGGAAGGGGAAGGATTTGGATATCACATCTCAAGTTATAGGAAGTTCTCAGGTTTGGTAGAAGCATTAAGATATCACATCTCATGCTATCGGAAGGGTCTCAGGATTGGATTGGGAAGGAGTTGGATATCCCATCTCATGCTATAGGAAGGGTCACAGGTTGGAATTGGAAGGAGTTGGATATCACATCTCACGCTATCGGAAGGGTCTCAGGATTGGAATGGGAAGGAGTTGGATATCACATCTCAAGTTATAGGACGGGTCTGTGGTTTGGTATTAGAAGCATTGAGATATCATATCTCATGCTATCGGAAGGGTCTCAGGATTGGATTGGGAAGGAGTTGGATATCACATCTCATGTTATAGGAAGGGTCTCAGGATTGGAATGGGAAGGACTTGGATATCACATCTCATGTTATAGGAAGGGTCTCAGGATTGGAATGGGAAGGAGTTGGATATCACATCTCATGCTATAGGGAGGGTCTCAGGTTTCATATTAGAATCATTGAGATATCACATCTCATGCTATCGGAAGGGTCTCAGGATTGGAATGGGAAGGAGTTTGTTATCACATCTCATGCCATGGGAAGGTCTCAGGTTTGCTAGAAGCATTAAGATATCACATCTCATGCTATCGGAAGGGTCTCAGGATTGGATTGGGAAGGAGTTTGATATCCCATCTCATGATATAGGAAGGGTCACAGGTTGGAAATGGAAGGAGTTGGATATCACATCTCATGTTATAGGAAGGGTATCAGGATTGGAATGGGAAGGACTTTGATATCACATCTCACGCTATAGGGAGGGTCTCAGGTTTGGTATTAGAAGCATTGAGATATCACATCTCATGCTATCAGAAGGGTCTCAGGATAGGAATGGGAAGGAGTTGGATAACACATCTCATGCTATAGGAAGGGTCTCAAGTTTTGTATTACAAGCATTGAGATATCACATCTCATGCTATAGGAAGGGTCTCAGGATTGGAATGGGAAGGAGTTGGATATCATATCTCATGATATAGGAAGGGTCTCAGGTTTGGATTGGGAAGGAGTTGGATATCACATCTCATGCTAATGGGAGGGTCTCAGGATTGGATTGGGAAGGAGTTGGATATCACATATCATGTTATAGGAAGGATCTCAGGTTTGGTATTAATAGCATTGAGATATCACATCTCATGCTATAGGAAGGGTCTCAGGATTGGAATGGGAAGGAGTTGGATATCACATCTCATGCTAAAGGAAGGGTCTCAGGTTTGGTAGAAGCATTAGGATATCACATCTCATGCTATAGGAAGGGTCTCAGGATTGGAATGGGAAGGAGTTGGATATCACATCTCATGCTAAAGGAAGGGTCTCAGGTTTGGTAGAAGCATTAGGATATCACATCTCATGCTATAAGAAGGGTCTCAGGATTGGAATGGGAAGGAGTTGGATATCACATCTCATGCTAAAGGAAGGGTCTCAGGTTTGGAAGGGGAAGGATTTCGATATCACATCTCAATTTATAGGACGGGTCTGTGGTTTGGTATTAGAAGCATTGAGATATCATATCTCATGCTATCGAAAGGGTCTCAGGATTGGATTGGGAAAGAGTTGGATATCACATCTCATGTTATAGGAAGGGTCTCAGGATTGAAATGGGAAGGATTTGGATATCACATCTCATGTTATAGGAAGGGTCTCAGGTTTGTTATTAGAAGCATTGAGAGGATCTCAGGATTGGATTGGGAAGGAGTTGGATATCATATCTCATGCTATAGGAAGGGTCACAGTTTGGAATTGGAAGGAGTTGGATATCACATCTGTTAAGACGGATTTCTGAACTCTGTCCTGGTGGCGCAGAAGTTCAGAAGGCCAACCTAATTACTTGGAAAAGGGTAACCTCTGAACGAGCCAGACCAATCAAGGTAGCGATCGCGGCGGTCAAGACTAGGTCTCAAGAGGGGTGAGGGTGACTGAAAGCCCGCAATGAGCACACAAAGCAAGATCACTTACAAACTACTCCAAACAGTTGTTATATTAAAAATATATACACATTTATTTCAAGGCCTTTAAAACAATGACCGTAGCGAGAAAATCACAATATAACGATAGTAAACCATCACATACCATATCAACACAATATATATACAAATACGACAGTCTCAAGCGTTAGATGCACGAAATGGGTAGTCCACCTAAAAGGGAAGGAAGACAGGCAGTGCGAAATAATGCTTAGACCCAGTTCACCTTCAGAGGCACCTAACTAGATGGAAGTCTGAGCCCTGCGAAGAGTGGAGCCTTGTGCTCAAAAGTACCTGCACGCGCTGGTGCCAACGGGCAAAAGGAGAAGCTCTTCGAGGGAAATCAGGCAGTTCATTTTAGAGCACAAAAGAAGAAGAACAAGTTCCGCGACTCAAGCGCCTTCTCCACAGTGGGCAGAAGCAGAGCGCAAGTACGAAAAAGGGTGCTGTTTGACACAGCGGGGAAAAGCAATGGGCTCCTGCAGGAGGGCGACCAGATCCTAGCTATGCTACTCACTGGTCCCCGATGCAAGCAGACCCAGGCTTCTCCTTGTCCGTTTCAGTAGCTGGCATTTCAAAAGAGCAGGGAACGCCTCGTCGTCGTGTTGAGTAAAAAGACGTCCCAATCAAAGAAACCCGCACAGTTTGTTACCACAGCAGGGCAACAGAGCGGCCGTGTGTATCTGGGATAGGAGCTGTACTATCACAAGTAGATGAGAAGGGTAAGGAACACCCTATTGGTTTTATTAGCCGCCAGCTTAAGGACAAAGAGCTCAGATGGTCCATGGTAGAGAAAGAATGTTTCTCTGTTGTGTTGGCCCTAAGGAAGCTGAGGCCCTACCTCTATGGGACCCACTTCACTGTGCAAACTGACCATAAGCCCTTAAAGTGGCTAATGAACATGAAGGGGGAGAATCCAAAGTTGCTTAGGTGGTCCATAAGTCTACAAGGCTTCGACTTCACTATTGCGCATAGGCCAGGTGTCCAACATAGCAATGCTGATGAGTTGTCCAGAATGTTTAACCGACCTGAACAAGAGACTCATCCAGGGGTGGATTAGTTCCCCCTGTCCATAGTCTGGGAGGGGCGAGTGTTAGGAAAGATTTCGTAATTGTAGGTAATTTTCCTTCCATGTGGCAACCCCTAAACTTTTTGCTTTGTTTTTCACCTTGTTCTTGACTTTGCCAGAGAAGTGCAGCCTTCTGCTGCACTCCTCTGGGCTTTTGCTCCTTTCTTACGGGGAAACTGACATGCCCTTAAGACAGTCAGTACCGGGGAACGCTGTTTCCCGTAGTTTCTTTTATCATGTTGCGGCTTTCGTGCGACATGACACAAGAGGGCACTGTAAGCTAAGTTACAGCTCTCTTGGGTCTCTAGCCTTCTACAGGCCCTAGATACTCGTTTAGGTTTGTATCTGATCGGAGTAAGTGATTCAGGGACAGGAATGGTGGCAGCGATCGTTTCTTGTGTTTTGAGCTCCTTTTGGCGTTCTAAGCGCGTTTCTCGCGCTTAACCCAAAATGGTGGCCTGGCTCCCAAAATGGCCAGACCACGAGGTTCCTTTGTCTTGTCCGCTGACCGTCTTGCTCCCTTCACCTTCCCCAGGTCGAGCCGACCCGGGGCCTTCCTTATTTGGGCATGTACTTTCCCGCGAAACACGGATGCTTTCGCGGGCTTCTACATGTCTTGTGTGTGCCTCCAGGATGTGGGCTGGGATGTCTGGTCCCAATACACATCCTGGGTGCCAGAGAGTCTAGGGTGGTGTGAATGCCTGGGACCACCGTGGTCCGTGATTGGTCCACGAATGGTGTGAGTGTTGATGAGCGGATCTCCCATTGGGTCCCCTCCGTTTTGGCGCGAAGGGAACCGTGGATAAGAGGGGGCTGGAAACACCACTACCATGTCGATCTCCTGAGTTCTCACGAACGAAGGAATACAGGAGCCAAGTATCCTGCAACCAAGAAGCTGGACCGAGGAATCGCTGGTGACCCGCTGGAGGACTTCTCCTCTGCACTGCTGTCGCCTTGTGAAACTCTTTTCACCTTTGATCGAACCAGAAGGCCTGTACTGGTACTTCGACCCTTGGAATAACGGGAACAGCTATTCTCGGCATCTTCACCATCTCCTGCCAGTAAGCCTTCGGAAGCGTCTCTGGGCCATCCAGTTGACTGACCAGCTTACACGGGAGTCTTGCTCTGTAACCGCCGCCAGGTTGTGTAGTATTTCGAGTCCTTGTCACTCTCACACGCTTCGTACACTTGGCGTTCCCAGGTCTGAAGTGAGTAGTGTACATTTGGCTCAGATACACACGGCCGCTCCGTTGCCCTGCTGTGGTAACAAACTGTGCGGGTTTCTTCGTTTGGGACGTCTTTTTACTCAACACGACGACGAGGCGTTCCCTGCTCTTTTGAACCTGCCAGCTACTGAAACGGACGCGGAGAAGCCTGGGTCTGCTTCCATCGGGGACCGGTGAGTAGCATAGCTAGGATCTGGTCGCCCTCCTGCAGGAGCCCATTGCTTTTCCCCGCTGTGTCAAACAGCACCCTTTTTCGTACTTGCGCTCTGCTTCTGCCCACTGTGGAGGCTGCGCTTGAGTCGCGGAACTTGTTCTTCTTCTTTTGTGCTCTAAACTGAACTGCCTGATTTCCCTCGAAGAGCTTCTCCTTTTGCCCATTGGCACCAGCGCGTGCAGGTACTTTTGAGCACAAGGCTCCACTCTTCGCAGGGCTCAGACTTCCATCTAGTTAGGTGCCTCTGAAGGTGAACTGGGTCTAAGCATTATTTCGCACTGCCTGTCTTCCTTCCCTTTTAGGTGGACTACCCATTTCGTGCATCTAACGCTTGAGACTGTCGTATTTGTATATATGTTGTGTTGATATGGTATGTGTTGGTTTACTATCGTTATATTGTGATTTTCTCGCTACGGTCATTGTTTTAAAGGCCTTGAAATAAATGTGTATATATTTTTAATATAACAACTGTTTGGAGTAGTTTGTAAGTGATCTTGCTTTGTGTGCTCATTGCGGGCTTTCAGTCACCCTCACCCCTCTTGAGACCTAGTCTTGACCGCCGCGATCGCTACTTTGATTGGTCTGGCTCGTCCAGAGGTTACCCTTTTCCAAGTAATTAGGTTGGCCTTCTGAACTTCTGCGCCACCAGGACAGAGTCCAGAAATCCGTCTTAACAAATTGGTGTACAGCGGTGGGATACGACTGAAGGTATCCAGTGTTGCGCACGAACTAAGGCATTTCAGGTTATTCCAACCAGGACACGTAGGGAATTGTTGTAGTATAACTTTAAAAAGGCCATAGTCCTATCTAACAGTATGGAAACAAATACCTTGTTAACTTTAAATGCTTCCAAATCAGAAACATTGAAAAAGATGTGTGCGGAGAGAGGTGTTTCCTCTCAAGGCACGAAATTGGAAATGATCCAAAGAATCGTGGCGTGGCAAGAAGCGCAGCTTGACGCTATAACGTCTGAGGACAGTGCGGAAGGTGGTGGGGCTGCTCTCACTGGTAGAACCGACGGTTCTGCCACTGCACTGATCCATCGCGACCACGAGGACAGGGAGGACGAGATGCTTATGTTTCCTCTGCCAGTGCTGATGGGGAGGCTATGCTTGAATTCAAGAAGCAAGAGCTGCGGTTTAGGCAGCAGGAGCTTGAATTCAGCATAGCCAAACTAAAAATCGAACAGGCAGAAAAACAAAAAGACAGGGATCACCAGTTGGAACTGGCCAAGCTTCAGTTTGCAAATGGGTCCAAGGGTCCTGGACATGGGTCTGGGGCTTCCTCTCATCCACGGTTTCCGAAAGATCTGCTCAGTGTATATGAGGAAAGGAATGACATTATGGACTGGCTGAATGCGTTTGAGTATGCATGCGAAGTTCAACAAGTTGACAATGCTGATGAGATTGCCTGGTTACTCATCATACTGCACCATTCTGGCTGTAGTGCCATTATGGAAATGTCGAAGGCTGAGCGAGCTGATTTCGCAATGTTAAAGCAAACTCTCATTTTAAAGTTTGGGAAGACTCCGGCCCAATATTTGAAACGTTTCAGAGAGTATAAGAAAAAGGAAGGTGGTACTTGGGTATTTTATGTCACTGAATCCTTGAAAAACTTAACTGGCTGGGTCGAAGGTTATAAGGTTTCTACCTTCGAAGGCATGATAAATCTTGTCATGCTGGAACACATTTTTGCATCTTCTTCCCCGGAGCTTAAGCAGCATTTGGCCGATTCAAAGGAGATAGATCCTAAGAAGCTGGCCATTGCAGCAGACTTATGGGTGTCACATCGAGTGTCCCATAAGGACAAAACTCATCCTGGTAAGCAGGAGGAAGGGAAAAAGTCCAAAGATAAGGAGGGTGGAGAATCTGATAAATCTTCTTCTCATAAGGGCCACAAAAAGAAAAATAAGGGTAAGACACAAGAGAACTCACAGGGTAGTGGAGGTCCGCCTCCGAAACAGAACTTTGGTTACAATAAGCCTCCCTATGTAAACAGACCCAATGGATCTTGTTTTGCTTGTGGAGCAACTGACCACGTGAAGGGGGATCCCCGGTGTAAGGTTAGACCTTTGGGGGTCCACTCCGCTAATCTGGCCTTCTCCTCCTACGAGGAAGAAGAGATTACAGGAGCATCTTTCTCCTCAGACTCATTTCCCAGCGGGATAGAGGCTGAGGTAGTTTTAGTTTCCCTGGGTTCCTGGGAGCCTAAAGTCGCAGAGGCTTATGCTAGGATTCCGGATAATACCAAGCACTACTTTAAAGACAGTGTGCTGATCAATGGAGTAGATACTCCAGCTCTTAGGGATAGTGGGTGCAGTCGCACTGTAGTGGATTCTACCTTGGTAGACTCAGAGGAAGTTGCCAGAGCTACTCTGATGCCCACTAAGTTGGCTGACGGCCCACTCCGTATGTTCCCAGTAATACCTGTAAATCTTACTTTAAATGGTACAGCAGTCAGGATTCCAGTGAGCATTCAGAGAAACGTCCCGGGAAAGGTCTTGTTAGTTAATGATCTCAGAGCTTTAGGGCTCGTAGGAGACACTGCCGAAAGACCCTACACACGGTCTCAAGCACGGGCAGCATTGGCCAAGTTCAATACGCCGCCCCAGCCGAAGGGGAAACCCAAGGCGAAAGGAGTCGACAAGTCAAGACGAGGGAAAGAGAATATTCCCCCGAGCTCGCCTACCACTGCCGTGGAGGAAGTTGGTCAATCGCCCGGGCCTGACGAGGAGGTAGGGATGCCTGAAGTATTTGACCCCAACGATCATCCTGAACTAAAAGACTTGTTAGTTGAAGGAGGTCCTGATAGGGACGAATTCAGTAAAGGCCAACGTGAGTGCCCATCTCTGGAAGGCCTAAGGAGACAGGCCTGCTCCCAGCTTGAGGGTGAACCTCCTGGGACGCATAGGATTTATTGGGAAGGTGGACTCCTGTATAGTGAGCCCACAGAGTCTACAGAAGGAGACCATAGGAGGTTGGTGGTTCCCCTTGCTGTTAGGCCCTTCCTCCTGCAGTTGGCGCATGAAGTTCCTCTTGCTGGTTACCTTGGTATGAAGAGGACCAAGCAAAGGTTATCCATGCACTTCTACTGGCCCAAGATGGGGGTGCAAGTAGAAAGTCACTGCAGGAGTTGTGCCTCCTGCCAGTTGTCTGGTAAGGTTGGCGCGACAATCCAAGCTCCGTTGGTACCGCTCCCAGTTGTGGGGGTACCATTTGAAAGCGTAGGGATCGACATCGTTGGTCCCCTTGACCCGCAAACATCCTCGGGCAATAGGTTTATCCTGGTGCTGGTCGACCATGCAACCAGATATCCTGAGGCCATCCCATTGAAAACTGTAACTGCCAAGTCAGTTGCAAAAGCTTTACTTGGCATATTTACTAGGGTTGGCTTCCCTAAAGAAGTTGTGTCGGATCGTGGCAGCAACTTTATGTCGAAGTATATGCAGGCTATGTGGAAAGAATGTGGGGTCACCTACAAGTTCTCTTCTGCATACCACCCCCAGACCAATGGTCTGGTGGAACGTTTCAACAGAACGTTAAAAAGAATGATTGGGGCTCTGGAGGAACCTCAGAGAAGAAAATGGGATCTTCTTTTACCATGCTTACTGTTTGCCTACCGAGAGGTACCACAGGAGGGTGTTGGCTTCAGCCCCTTGGAACTTCTGTTCGGTCATCCGTACGGGGACCCTTAGCCATCATCAAAGAGGGATGGGAGATACCCACTCCCCCTGTTACTACCAACGCAGTTGATTATGTGCTAGGGCTCAGAAAACGGATGGTACTTCTGATGGGCTTGGCTAGTGATAAATTGAAGGCAGGACAAGCGCTGGTGAAACATTGGTACGACCAGAAAGCTTCCCTCATCAACTTTACACCTGGTCAGCAAGTCCTGATCATGAATCCCATAAGGCCTCGAGCTTTACAGGACAAATGGTCAGGCCCTTACACAGTGGTGGAGCCCCTGGGTGAGGTTAACTATTTAGTGGACCTTGGAAGGCCTGGACAGGCTCCAAAAGTGTTTCACGTGAATAGGCTGAAGGCTTTCATCCCAAGAGTCGAAATTGCAGCACTGCTACTGGCTTCAGACGTTGAGGAAGAGGAGTCTGAACCTCTCCCCGACCTGTTCCAAAGCCGTCCTTCAAATAGCTCCTTTGCGGGTGTCCGAGTGGCCCCTCACCTGACTTCTGATCAGCAGGCTGAGGTGAAAAGTTTGCTTAGGCAGTTTTCCCCCCTGTTTTCACAGTCAACCGGTTTGACACCTTGGTGCAAACATAACATAGACACGGGAGACAGTGTACCTACTAAAAGTAGGGGATACAGGATGTCAGACAAAGTACGGTCTTATATTAAGACCGAGGTCAACAAGATGTTAGACCTTGGGGTGATTGAACCCTCTAGTAGTCCTTGGTCCAGCCCAGTGGTTTTGGTTCCAAAGGCAGGCACTTCTGAATTGAGGTTCTGCGTGGATTACAGGGCTCTGAATGCTGTCACCAAGACAGATGCACACCCCTTGCCTCGAACAGATGAGCTGGTGGATACTTTGGGTGCCTCCAAGTACCTCAGCACGTTTGACCTCACTGCTGGCTATTGGCAAATAGCTTTAGCAGAACATGCCAAGGAGAAGACAGCATTTTCTACTCCAGACGGCCTTTATCAATTCCGGGTAATGCCGTTCGGGTTGAAGAATGCAGCTGCCACTTTCCAGAGGCTTGTGAATCATGTGTTGAATGGGTTGGACGAATTCTGTCTTGCATATCTGGACGATATAGCAGTTTTCAGTGCCACCTGGGAAGACCATGTGAAACACCTCGGGATTGTGCTCCAGGCTCTTCAAAAAGCACACCTGACCATAAAGGCTAGTAAATGCCAGATTGGACAAGGCTCAGTGGTTTACCTTGGACATGAAGTAGGTGGAGGGAGGATACAGCCTCTTCCCAGCAAAGTACAAGCAGTACAAGACTGGCCTACCTCCACTACACAAACCCAAGTGAGAGCCTTCTTAGGACTCACGGGGTATTACCGCAATTTTGTGGCAGACTATGGCACCATAGCTGCCCCTCTGACTGCCCTCACAACTCCGAAGAAACCCAAGAAGGTAACTTGGACCGACGAGTGTGAGAAGGCCTTCAATGGCTTAAAAGACTCCTTGTGCCAGGCCCCTGTCCTCAGGGCCCCTGATTATCAAAGACCTTTTATCGTGCAGACGGACGCCTCTGACACTGGGATAGGAGCTGTACTATCACAAGTAGATGAGAAGGGTAAGGAACACCCTATTGGTTTTATTAGACGCCAGCTTAAGGACAGAGAGCTCAGATGGTCCATGGTAGAGAAAGAATGTTTCTCTGTTGTGTGGGCCCTAAGGAAGCTGAGGCCCTACCTCTATGGGACCCACTTCACTGTGCAAACTGACCATAAGCCCTTAAAGTGGCTAATGAACATGAAGGGGGAGAATCCAAAGTTGCTTAGGTGGTCCATAAGTCTACAAGGCTTCGACTTCACTATTGAGCATAGGCCAGGTGTCCAACATAGCAATGCTGATGGGTTGTCCAGAATGTTTAACCGACCTGAACAAGAGACTCATCCAGGGGTGGATTAGTTCCCCCTGTCCATAGTCTGGGAGGGGGGAGTGTTAGGAAAGATTTCGTAATTGTAGGTAATTTTCCTTCCATGTGGCAACCCCTAAACTTTTTGCTGTTGTTTTTCACCTTGTTCTTGACTTTGCCAGAGAAGTGCAGCCTTCTGCTGCACTCCTCTGGGCTTTCGCTCCTTTCTTACGGGGAAACTGACATGCCCTTAAGACAGTCAGTACCGGGGAACGCTGTTTCCCGTAGTTTGTTTTATCATGTTGCGGCTTTCGTGCGACATGACACAAGAGGGCACTGTAAGCTAAGTTACAGCTCTCTTGGGTCTCTAGCCTTCTACAGGCCCTAGATACTCGTTTAGGTTTGTATCTGATCGGTGTAAGTGATTCAGGGACAGGAATGGTGGCAGCGATCGTTTCTTGTGTTTTGAGCTCCTTTTGCCGTTCTAAGCGCGTTTCTCGCGCTTAACCCAAAATGGTGGCCTGGCTCCCAAAATGGCCAGACCACGAGGCTCCTTTGTCCTGTCCGCTGACCGTCTTGCTCCCTTCACCTTCCCCAGGTCGAGCCGACCCGGGGCCTTCCTTATTTGGGCATGTACTTTCCTGCGAAACACGGATGCTTTCGCGGGCTTCTACATGTCTTGTGTGTGCCTCCAGGATGTGGGCTGGGATGTCTGGTCCCAATACACATCCTGGGTGCCAGAGAGTCTAGGGTGGTGTGAATGCCTGGGACCACCGTGGTCCGTGATTGGTCCACGAATGGTGTGAGTGTTGATGAGCGGATCTCCCATTGGGTCCCCTCCATTTTGGCGCGAAGGGAACCGTGGATAAGAGGGGGCTGGAAACACCACTACCATGTCAATCTCCTGAGTTCTCACGAACGAAGGAATACAGGAGCCAAGTATCCTGCAACCAAGAAGCTGGACCGAGGAATCGCTGGTGACCCGCTGAAGGACTTCTCCTCTGCACTGCTGTCGCCTTGTGAAACCCTTTTCACCTTTGATCGAACCAGAAGGCCTGTACTGGTACTTCGACCCTTGGAATAACGGGAACAGCTATTCTCGGCATCTTCACCATCTCCTGCCAGTAAGCCTTCGGAAGCGTCTCTGGGCCATCCAGTTGACTGACCAGCTTACACGGGAGTCTTGCTCTGTAACCGCCGCCAGGTTGTGTAGTATTTCGAGTCCTTGTCACTCTCACACGCTTCGTACACTTGGCGTTCCCAGGTCTGAAGTGAGTAGTGTACATTTGGCTCAGATACAAACGGCCGCTCCATTGCCCTGCTGTGGTAACAAACTGTGCGGATTTCTTTGATTGGGACGTCTTTTTACTCAACACGACGACAAGGCGTTCCCTGCTCTTTTGAACCTGCCAGCTACTGAAACGGACGCGGAGAAGCCTGGGTCTGCTTGCATCGGGGACCAGTGAGTAGCATAGCTAGGATCTGGTCGCCCTCCGGCAGGAGCCCATTGCTTTTCCCCGCTGTGTCAAACAGCACCCTTTTTCGTACTTGCGCTCTGCTTCTGCCCACTGTGGAGGCTGCGCTTGAGTCGCGGAACTTGTTCTTCTTCTTTTGTGCTCTAAACTGAACTGCCTGATTTCCCTCGAAGAGCTTCTCCTTTTGCCCGTTGGCACCAGCGCGTGCAGGTACTTTTGAGCACAAGGCTCCACTCTTCGCAGGGCTCAGACTTCCATCTAGTTAGGTGCCTCTGAAGGTGAACTGGGTCTAAGCATTATTTCGCACTGCCTGTCTTCCTTCCCTTTTAGGTGGACTACCCATTTCTTGCATCTAACGCTTGAGACTGTCGTATTTGTATATATGTTGTGTTGATATGGTATGTGTTGGTTTACTATCGTTATATTGTGATTTTCTCGCTACGGTCATTGTTTTAAAGGCCTTGAAATAAATGTGTATATATTTTTAATATAACAACTGTTTGGAGTAGTTTGTAAGTGATCTTGCTTTGTGTGCTCATTGCGGGCTTTCAGTCACCCTCACCCCTCTTGAGACCTAGTCTTGACCGCCGCGATCGCTACTTTGATTGGTCTGGCTCGTCCAGAGGTTACCCTTTTCCAAGTAATTAGGTTGGCCTTCTGAACTTCTGCGCCACCAGGACAGAGTCCAGAAATCCGTCTTAACAAATTGGTGTACAGCGGTGGGATACGACTGAAGGTATCCAGTGTTGCGCACGAACTAAGGCATTTCAGGTTATTCCAACCAGGACACGTAGTGAATTGTTGTAGTATAACTTTAAAAAGGCCATAGTCCTATCTAACAGTATGGAAACAAATACCTTGTTAACTTTAAATGCTTCCAAATCAGAAACATTGAAAAAGATGTGTGCGGAGAGAGGTGTTTCCTCTCAAGGCACGAAATTGGAAATGATCCAAAGAATCGTGGCGTGGCAAGAAGCGCAGCTTGACGCTATAACGTCTGAGGACAGTGCGGAAGGTGGTGGGGCTGCTCTCACTGGTAGAACCGACGGTTCTGCCACTGCACTGATCCATCGCGACCACGAGGACAGGGAGGACGAGATGCTTATGTTTCCTCTGCCAGTGCTGATGGGGAGGCTATGCTTGAATTCAAGAAGCAAGAGCTGCGGTTTAGGCAGCAGGAGCTTGAATTCAGCATAGCCAAACTAAAAATCGAACAGGCAGAAAAACAAAAAGACAGGGATCACCAGTTGGAACTGGCCAAGCTTCAGTTTGCAAATGGGTCCAAGGGTCCTGGACATGGGTCTGGGGCTTCCTCTCATCCACGGTTTCCGAAAGATCTGCTCAGTGTATATGAGGAAAGGAATGACATTATGGACTGGCTGAATGCGTTTGAGTATGCATGCAAAGTTCAACAAGTTGACAATGCTGATGAGATTGCCTGGTTACTCATCATACTGCACCATTCTGGCTGTAGTGCCATTATGGAAATGTCGAAGGCTGAGCGAGCTGATTTCGCAATGTTAAAGCAAACTCTCATTTTAAAGTTTGGGAAGACTCCGGCCCAATATTTGAAACGTTTCAGAGAGTATAAGAAAAAGGAAGGTGGTACTTGGGTATTTTATGTCACTGAATCCTTGAAAAACTTAACTGGCTGGGTCGAAGGTTATAAGGTTTCTACCTTCGAAGGCATGATAAATCTTGTCATGCTGGAACACATTTTTGCATCTTCTTCCCCGGAGCTTAAGCAGCATTTGGCCGATTCAAAGGAGATAGATCCTAAGAAGCTGGCCATTGCAGCAGACTTATGGGTGTCACATCGAGTGTCCCATAAGGACAAAACTCATCCTGGTAAGCAGGAGGAAGGGAAAAAGTCCAAAGATAAGGAGGGTGGAGAATCTGATAAATCTTCTTCTCATAAGGGCCACAAAAAGAAAAATAAGGGTAAGACACAAGAGAACTCACAGGGTAGTGGAGGTCCGCCTCCGAAACAGAACTTTGGTTACAATAAGCCTCCCTATGTAAACAGACCCAATGGATCTTGTTTTGCTTGTGGAGCAACTGACCACGTGAAGGGGGATCCCCGGTGTAAGGTTAGACCTTTGGGGGTCCACTCCGCTAATCTGGCCTTCTCCTCCTACGAGGAAGAAGAGATTACAGGAGCATCTTTCTCCTCAGACTCATTTCCCAGCGGGATAGAGGCTGAGGTAGTTTTAGTTTCCCTGGGTTCCTGGGAGCCTAAAGTCGCAGAGGCTTATGCTAGGATTCCGGATAATACCAAGCACTACTTTAAAGACAGTGTGCTGATCAATGGAGTAGATACTCCAGCTCTTAGGGATAGTGGGTGCAGTCGCACTGTAGTGGATTCTACCTTGGTAGACTCAGAGGAAGTTGCCAGAGCTACTCTGATGCCCACTAAGTTGGCTGACGGCCCACTCCGTATGTTCCCAGTAATACCTGTAAATCTTACTTTAAATGGTACAGCAGTCAGGATTCCAGTGAGCATTCAGAGAAACGTCCCGGGAAAGGTCTTGTTAGTTAATGATCTCAGAGCTTTAGGGCTCGTAGGAGACACTGCCGAAAGACCCTACACACGGTCTCAAGCACGGGCAGCATTGGCCAAGTTCAATACGCCGCCCCAGCCGAAGGGGAAACCCAAGGCGAAAGGAGTCGACAAGTCAAGACGAGGGAAAGAGAATATTCCCCCGAGCTCGCCTACCACTGCCGTGGAGGAAGTTGGTCAATCGCCCGGGCCTGACGAGGAGGTAGGGATGGCTGAAGTATTTGACCCCAACGATCATCCTAAACTAAAAGACTTGTTAGTTGAAGGAGGTCCTGATAGGGACGAATTCAGTAAAGGCCAACGTGAGTGCCCATCTCTGGAAGGCCTAAGGAGACAGGCCTGCTCCCAGCTTGAGGGTGAACCTCCTGGGACGCATAGGATTTATTGGGAAGGTGGACTCCTGTATAGTGAGCCCACAGAGTCTACAGAAGGAGACCATAGGAGGTTGGTGGTTCCCCTTGCTGTTAGGCCCTTCCTCCTGCAGTTGGCGCATGAAGTTCCTCTTGCTGGTCACCTTGGTATGAAGAGGACCAAGCAAAGGTTATCCATGCACTTCTACTGGCCCAAGATGGGGGTGCAAGTAGAAAGTCACTGCAGGAGTTGTGCCTCCTGCCAGTTGTCTGGTAAGGTTGGCGCGACAATCCAAGCTCCGTTGGTACCGCTCCCAGTTGTGGGGGTACCATTTGAAAGCGTAGGGATCGACATCGTTGGTCCCCTTGACCCGCAAACATCCTTGGGCAATAGGTTTATCCTGGTGCTGGTCGACCATGCAACCAGATATCCTGAGGCCATCCCATTGAAAACTGTAACTGCCAAGTCAGTTGCAAAAGCTTTACTTGGCATATTTACTAGGGTTGGCTTCCCTAAAGAAGTTGTGTCGGATCGTGGCAGCAACTTTATGTCGAAGTATATGCAGGCTATGTGGAAAGAATGTGGGGTCACCTACAAGTTCTCTTCTGCATACCACCCCCAGACCAATGGTCTGGTGGAACGTTTCAACAGAACGTTAAAAAGAATGATTGGGGCTCTGGAGGAACCTCAGAGAAGAAAATGGGATCTTCTTTTACCATGCTTACTGTTTGCCCACCGAGAGGTACCACAAGAGGGTGTTGGCTTCAGCCCCTTGGAACTTCTGTTCGGTCATCCGTACGGGGACCCTTAGCCATCATCAAAGAGGGATGGGAGATACCCACTCCCCCTGTTACTACCAACGCAGTTGATTATGTGCTAGGGCTCAGAAAACGGATGGTACTTCTGATGGGCTTGGCTAGTGATAAATTGAAGGCAGGACAAGCGCTGGTGAAACATTGGTACGACCAGAAAGCTTCCCTCATCAACTTTACACCTGGTCAGCAAGTCCTGATCATGAATCCCATAAGGCCTCGAGCTTTACAGGACAAATGGTCAGGCCCTTACACAGTGGTGGAGCCCCTGGGTGAGGTTAACTATTTAGTGGACCTTGGAAGGCCTGGACAGGCTCCAAAAGTGTTTCACGTGAATAGGCTGAAGGCTTTCATCCCAAGAGTCGAAATTGCAGCACTGCTACTGGCTTCAGACGTTGAGGAAGAGGAGTCTGAACCTCTCCCCGACCTGTTCCAAAGCCGTCCTTCAAATAGCTCCTTTGCGGGTGTCCGAGTGGCCCCTCACCTGACTTCTGATCAGCAGGCTGAGGTGAAAAGTTTGCTTAGGCAGTTTTCCCCCCTGTTTTCACAGTCAACCGGTTTGACACCTTGGTGCAAACATAACATAGACACGGGAGACAGTGTACCTACTAAAAGTAGGGGATACAGGATGTCAGACAAAGTACGGTCTTATATTAAGACCGAGGTCAACAAGATGTTAGACCTTGGGGTGATTGAACCCTCTAGTAGTCCTTGGTCCAGCCCAGTGGTTTTGGTTCCAAAGGCAGGCACTTCTGAATTGAGGTTCTGCGTGGATTACAGGGCTCTGAATGCTGTCACCAAGACAGATGCACACCCCTTGCCTCGAACAGATGAGCTGGTGGATACTTTGGGTGCCTCCAAGTACCTCAGCACGTTTGACCTCACTGCTGGCTATTGGCAAATAGCTTTAGCAGAACATGCCAAGGAGAAGACAGCATTTTCTACTCCAGACGGCCTTTATCAATTCCGGGTAATGCCGTTCGGGTTGAAGAATGCAGCTGCCACTTTCCAGAGGCTTGTGAATCATGTGTTGAATGGGTTGGACGAATTCTGTCTTGCATATCTGGACGATATAGCAGTTTTCAGTGCCACCTGGGAAGACCATGTGAAACACCTCGGGATTGTGCTCCAGGCTCTTCAAAAAGCACACCTGACCATAAAGGCTAGTAAATGCCAGATTGGACAAGGCTCAGTGGTTTACCTTGGACATGAAGTAGGTGGAGGGAGGATACAGCCTCTTCCCAGTAAAGTACAAGCAGTACAAGACTGGCCTACCTCCACTACACAAACCCAAGTGAGAGCCTTCTTAGGACTCACGGGGTATTACCGCAATTTTGTGGCAGACTATGGCACCATAGCTGCCCCTCTGACTGCCCTCACAACTCCGAAGAAACCCAAGAAGGTAACTTGGACCGACGAGTGTGAGAAGGCCTTCAATGGCTTAAAAGACTCCTTGTGCCAGGCCCCTGTCCTCAGGGCCCCTAATTATCAAAGACCTTTTATCGTGCAGACGGACGCCTCTGACACTGGGATAGGAGCTGTACTATCACAAGTAGATGAGAAGGGTAAGGAACACCCTATTGGTTTTATTAGACGCCAGCTTAAGGACAGAGAGCTCAGATGGTCCATGGTAGAGAAAGAATGTTTCTCTGTTGTGTGGGCCCTAAGGAAGCTGAGGCCCTACCTCTATGGGACCCACTTCACTGTGCAAACTGACCATAAGCCCTTAAAGTGGCTAATGAACATGAAGGGGGAGAATCCAAAGTTGCTTAGGTGGTCCATAAGTTTACAAGGCTTCGACTTCACTATTGAGCATAGGCCAGGTGTCCAACATAGCAATGCTGATGGGTTGTCCAGAATGTTTAACCGACCTGAACAAGAGACTCATCCAGGGGTGGATTAGTTCCCCCTGTCCATAGTCTGGGAGGGGGGAGTGTTAGGAAAGATTTCGTAATTGTAGGTAATTTTCCTTCCATGTGGCAACCCCTAAACTTTTTGCTATTGTTTTTCACCTTGTTCTTGACTTTGCCAGAGAAGTGCAGCCTTCTGCTGCACTCCTCTGGGCTTTCGCTCCTTTCTTACGGGGAAACTGACATGCCCTTAAGACAGTCAGTACCGGGGAACGCTGTTTCCCGTAGTTTGTTTTATCATGTTGCGGCTTTCGTGCGACATGACACAAGAGGGCACTGTAAGCTAAGTTACAGCTCTCTTGGGTCTCTAGCCTTCTACAGGCCCTAGATACTCGTTTAGGTTTGTATCTGATCGGTGTAAGTGATTCAGGGACAGGAATGGTGGCAGCGATCGTTTCTTGTGTTTTGAGCTCCTTTTGCCGTTCTAAGCGCGTTTCTCGCGCTTAACCCAAAATGGTGGCCTGGCTCCCAAAATGGCCAGACCACGAGGCTCCTTTGTCCTGTCCGCTGACCGTCTTGCTCCCTTCACCTTCCCCAGGTCGAGCCGACCCGGGGCCTTCCTTATTTGGGCATGTACTTTCCTGCGAAACACGGATGCTTTCGCGGGCTTCTACATGTCTTGTGTGTGCCTCCAGGATGTGGGCTGGGATGTCTGGTCCCAATACACATCCTGGGTGCCAGAGAGTCTAGGGTGGTGTGAATGCCTGGGACCACCGTGGTCCGTGATTGGTCCACGAATGGTGTGAGTGTTGATGAGCGGATCTCCCATTGGGTCCCCTCCATTTTGGCGCGAAGGGAACCGTGGATAAGAGGGGGCTGGAAACACCACTACCATGTCGATCTCCTGAGTTCTCACGAACGAAGGAATACAGGAGCCAAGTATCCTGCAACCAAGAAGCTGGACCGAGGAATCGCTGGTGACCCGCTGAAGGACTTCTCCTCTGCACTGCAGTCGCCTTGTGAAACCCTTTTCACCTTTGATCGAACCAGAAGGCCTGTACTGGTACTTCGACCCTTGGAATAACGGGAACAGCTATTCTCGGCATCTTCACCATCTCCTGCCAGTAAGCCTTCGGAAGCGTCTCTGGGCCATCCAGTTGACTGACCAGCTTACACGGGAGTCTTGCTCTGTAACCGCCGCCAGGTTGTGTAGTATTTCGAGTCCTTGTCACTCTCACACGCTTCGTACACTTGGCGTTCCCAGGTCTGAAGTGAGTAGTGTACATTTGGCTCAGATACAAACGGCCGCTCCGTTGCCCTGCTGTGGTAACAAACTGTGCGGATTTCTTTGATTGGGACGTCTTTTTACTCAACACGACGACAAGGCGTTCCCTGCTCTTTTGAACCTGCCAGCTACTGAAACGGACGCGGAGAAGCCTGGGTCTGCTTGCATCGGGGACCAGTGAGTAGCATAGCTAGGATCTGGTCGCCCTCCTGCAGGAGCCCATTGCTTTTCCCCGCTGTGTCAAACAGCACCCTTTTTCGTACTTGCGCTCTGCTTCTGCCCACTGTGGAGGCTGCGCTTGAGTCGCGGAACTTGTTCTTCTTCTTTTGTGCTCTAAACTGAACTGCCTGATTTCCCTCGAAGAGCTTCTCCTTTTGCCCATTGGCACCAGCGCGTGCAGGTACTTTTGAGCACAAGGCTCCACTCTTCGCAGGGCTCAGACTTCCATCTAGTTAGGTGCCTCTGAAGGTGAACTGGGTCTAAGCATTATTTCGCACTGCCTGTCTTCCTTCCCTTTTAGGTGGACTACCCATTTCGTGCATCTAACGCTTGAGACTGTCGTATTTGTATATATATTGTGTTGATATAGTATGTGTTGGTTTACTATTGTTATATTGTGATTTTCTCGCTACGGTCATTGTTTTAAAGGCCTTGAAATAAATGTGTATATATTTTTAATATAACAACTGTTTGGAGTAGTTTGTAAGTGATCTTGCTTTGTGTGCTCATTGCGGGCTTTCAGTCACCCTCACCCCTCTTGAGACCTAGTCTTGACCGCTGCGATCGCTACCTTGATTGGTCTGGCTCGTCCAGAGGTTACCCTGTTCCAAGTAATTAGGTTGGCCTTCTGAACTTCTGCGCCACCAGGACAGAGTTCAGAAATCCGTCTTAACAGATGTGATATCCAACTCCTTCCAATTCCAAACTGTGACCCTTCCTATAGCATGAGATATGATATCCAACTCCTTCCCATTCCAATCCTGAGACCCTTCCTATAACATGAGATGTGATATCCAACTCCTTCCCAATCCAATCCTGAGACCCTCTCAATGCTTCTAATAACAAACCTGAGACCCTTCCTATAACATGAGATGTGATATCCAAATCCTTCCCATTTCAATGCTGAGACCCTTCCTATAGCATGAGATGTGATATCCAACTCTTTCCCAATCCAATCCTGAGACCCTTTCGATAGCATGAGATATGATATCTCAATGCTTCTAATACCAAACCACAGACCCGTCCTATAAATTGAGATGTGATATCGAAATCCTTCCCCTTCCAAACCTGAGACCCTTCCTTTAGCATGAGATGTGATATCCAACTCCTTCCCATTCCAATCCTGAGACCCTTCTTATAGCATGAGATGTGATATCCTAATGCTTATACCAAACCTGAGACCCTTCCTTTAGCATGAGATGTGATATCCAACTCCTTCCCATTCCAATCCTGAGACCCTTCCTATAGCATGAGATGTGATATCCTAATGCTTCTACCAAACCTGAGACCCTTCCTTTAGCATGAGATGTGATATCCAACTCCTTCCCATTCCAATCCTGAGACCCTCCCATTAGCATGAGATGTGATATCCAACTCCTTCCCATTCCAAACCTGAGACCCTTCCTATATCATGAGATGTGATATCCAAGTCCTTCCCATTCCAATCCTGAGACCCTTCCGATAGCATGAGATATGATATCTCAATGCTTCTAATACCAAACCACAGACCCGTCCTATAACTTGAGATGTGATATCCAAATCCTTCCCCTTCCAAACCTGAGACCCTTCCTTTAGCATGAGATGTGATATCCAACTCCTTCCCATTCTAATCCTGAGACCCTTCCTATGGCATGAGATGTGATATCCAACTCTTCCCATCCAATCCTGAGACCCGTCCTATAACATGAGATGTGATATCCAACTCCTTCCAAATCCAATCCTGAGACCCTTCCTATATCATGAGATGTGATATCCAAGTCCTTCCCATTCCAATCCTGAGACCCTTCCGATAGCATGAGATATGATATCTCAATGCTTCTAATATCAAACCTGAGACCCTCCCTATAGCATGAGATGAGATATCCAATTCCTTCCCATTCCAATCCTGAGACCCTTCCGATAGCATGAGATGTGATATCCAACTCCTTCCAATTCCAACCTGTGACTCTTCCGATAGCATGAGATGTGATATCTCAATGCTTCTAATACCAAACCTGAGACCCTTCCTATAACATGAGATGTGATATCCAACTTCTTCCCAATCCAATCCTGAGACCCTTCTGATAGCATGAGATGTGATATCTCAATGCTTCTAATACCAAACCTGAGACCCTCCCTATAGCGAGATATGATATAAAAGTCCTTCCCATTCCAATCCTGATACCCTTCCTATAACATGAGATGTGATATCCAACTCCTTCCAATTCCAACCTGTGACCCTTCCTATAGCATGAGATGGGATATCCAACTCCTTCCCAATCCAATCCTGAGACCCTTCCGATAGCATGAGATGTGATATCCTAATGCTTCCACCAAACCTGAGACCTTCCTAAGGCATGAGATGTGATATCAAACTCCTTCCCATTCCAATCCTGAGACCCGTCCTATACCATGAGATGTTATATCTCAATGCTTCTAATACCAAACCTGAGACTGTCCATGACAGTCTCAGGTTATAACATGAGATGTGATATCTCAATGCTTCTAATAACAAACCTGAGACCCTTCCTATAACGTAAGATGTGATGTCCAAGTCCTTCCCATTCCAATCCTGAGCCCCTTCCTATAACATGAGATGGGATATCCAACTCCTTCCCAATCCAATCCTGAGACCCTTCCGAGAGCATGAAATGTGATATCCCAATGCTTCTACCAAACCTGAGACCTTTCCGATAGCATGAGATGTGATATCGAACTCCTTCCCATTCCAATCATGAGGCCCTTCCTATAGCATGAGATGTGATATCCCAATGCTTCTACCAAACCTGAGACCTTTCCGATAGCATGAGATGTGATATCCAAATCCTTCCCCTTCCAAACCTGAGACCCTTCCTTTATCATGAGATGTGATATCCACCTCCTTCCCATTCCAATCCTGAGACCCGTCCTATAGCATGATATATGATATCCAACTCCTTCCCATTCCAATCCTGAGACCCGTCCTATACAATGAGATATGATATCTCAATGCTTCTATGACCAAACCTGAGACTGTCCTATGACATGAGATGCGATATCTCAATACTTCTAATAACAAACCTGAGACCCTTCCTATAACATGAGATGTGATATCCAAATCCTTCCCATTCCAATCCTGAGACCCTTCCTAGAACATGAGATGTGATATCCAACTCCTTCCCAATCCAATCCTGATACCCTTCCGATATCATGAGATGTGATATCAAAGTCCTTCCCATTCCAATCCTGAAACCCTTCCTATAACATGAGCTGTGATATACAACTCCTTCCAATTCCAACCTGTGACCCTTCCTATAGCATGAGATGCGATATCCAACTCCTTCTCAATCCAATCCTGAGACCCTTCCAATAGCATGAGATGTGATATCTTAATGCATCTAGCAAACCTGAGACCTTCCCATGGCATGAGATGTGATATCAAACTCCTTCCCATTCCAATCCTGAGACCCGTCCTATACCATGAGATGTTATATCTCAATGCTTCTAATATCAAACCTGAGACTGTCCTATAACATGAGATGTGATATCTCAATGCTTCTAATAACAAACCTGAGACCCTTCCTATAACATGAGATGTGATGTCCAAGTCCTTCCCATCCCAATCCTGAGACCCTTCCTATAACATGAGATGTGATATCCAACTCCTTCCCAATCCAATCCTGAGACCCTTCCGATAGCATGAGATGTGATATCTCAATGCTTCTAATACCAAACCTGAGACCCTCCCTATAGCGTGAGATGTGATATCAAAGTTCTTCCCATTCCAATCCTGATACCCTTCCTATAACATGAGATGTGATATCCAACTCTTCCAATCCAATCCTGAGACCCTTCCTATAACATGAGATGTGATATCCAACTCCTTCCCAATCCAATCCTGAGACCCTTCCGATAGCATGAGATGTGATATCTCAATGCTTCTAATACCAAACCACAGACCCGTCCTATAAATTGAGATGTGATATCCGAATCCTTCCCCTTCCAAACCTGAGACCCTTCCTTTAGCATGAGATGTGATATCCAACTCCTTCCCATTCCAATCCTGAGACCCGTCCTATACCATGAGATATGATATCTCAATGCTTCTAATACCAAACCTGAGACTGTCCTATAACATGAGATGTGATATCTCAATGCTTCTAATAACAAACCTGAGAGCCTTCCTATAACATGAGATGTTATATCCAACTCTTTCCCAATCCAATCCTGAGACCCTTCCGATAACATGAGATGTGATATCCAACTCCTTCGCAATCCAATCCTCAGACCGTTCCGATAGCATGAGATATGATATCTCAATGCTTCTAATACCAAACCACAGACCCGTCCTATAGCTTGAGATGTGATATCCAACTCTTCCCATCCAATCCTGAGACCCGTCCTATACCATGAGATGTTATATCTCAATGCTTCTAATACCAAACCTGAGACTGTCCTATAACATGAGATGTGATATCTCAATGCTTCTAATAACAAACCTGAGACCCTTCCGATAGCATGAGATGTGATATCTCAATGCTTCTAATACCAAACCTGAGACCCTCCCTATAGCGTGAGATGTGATATCAAAGTCCTTCCCATTCCCATCCTGATACCCTTCCTATAACATGAGATGTGATATCCAACTCTTCCCATCCAATCCTGAGACCCTTCCTATAACATGAGATGTTATATCCAACTCCTTCCCAATCCAATCCTGAGACCCTTCCGATAGCGTGAGATGTGATATCAAAGTCCTTCCCATTCCAATCCTGATACCCTTCCTATAACATGAGCTGTGATATCCAACTCCTTCCAATTCAAACCTGTGACCCTTCCTATAGCATGAGATGCGATATCCAACTCCTTCCCAACCCAATCCTGAGACCCTTCCGATAGCATGAGATGTGATATCTTAATGCTTCTAGCAAACCTGAGACCTTCCCATGGCATGAGATGTGATATCAAACTCCTTCCCATTCCAATCCTGAGACCCGTCCTATACTATGAGATGTTACATCTCAATGCTTCTAATACCAAACCTGAGACTGTCCTATAACATGAGATGTGATATCTCAATGCTTCTAATAACAAACCTGAGACCCTTCCTATAACATGAGATGTGATATCCAAGTCCTTCCCATTCAAATCTTGAGACACTTCCTATAACATGAGATGTGATATCCAACTCCTTCCCAATCCAATCCTGAGACCGTTCCGAAAGCATGAGATATGATATCTCAATGCTTCTAATACCAAACCACAGACCAGTCCTATAACTTGAGATGTGATATCCAAATCCTTCCCCTTTCAAACCTGAGACCCTTCCTTTATCATGAGATGTGATATCCAACTACTTCCCATTCCAATCCTGAGACCCGTCCTATAGCATGATATATGATATCCAACTCCTTCCCAATCCAATCCTGATACCCTTCCGATAGCATGAGAGGTGATATCTCAATGCTTCTAATAACAAACCTGAGACCCTTCCTATAACATGAGACGTGATATCCAAATCCTTCCCATTCCAATCCTGAGACCCTTCCTATAACATGAGATGTGATATCCAACTCCTTCCCAATCCAATCCTGATACCCTTCCGATAGCATGAGAGGTGATATCTCAATGCTTCTAATAACAAAACTGAGAGCCTTCCTATAACATATGTGATATCCAACTCCTTCCCAATACAATCCAGAGACCCTTCCGATAGCATGAGATATGATATCTCAATGCTTCTAATACCAAACCACAGACCCGTCCTATAACTTGAGATGTGATATCCAACTCCTTCCCAATCCAATCCTGAGACCCTTCCGATAGCATGAGATGTGATATCTCAATGCTTCTAATATCAAACCTGAGACTGTCCTTTAACATGAGATGTGATATCTCAATGCTTCTAATAACAAACCTGAGACTCTTCCTATAACATGAGATGTGATATCCAAGTCCTTCCCATTCCAATCCTGAGACCCTTCCGATAGCATGAGATATGATATCTCAATGCTTCTAATACCAAACCACAGACCCGTCCTATAACTTGAGATGTGATATCCAAATCCTTCCCCTTCCAAACCTGAGACCCTTCCTTTAGCATGAGATGTGATATCCAACTCCTTCTCATTCCAATCCTGAGACCCTTCCTATGGCATGAGATGTGATATCCAACTCTTCCCATCCAATCCTAAGACCCGTCCTATAACATGAGATGTGATATCCAACTCCTTCCAAATCCAATCCTGAGACCCTTCCGATAGCATGAGATATGATATCTCAATGCTTCTAATATCAAACCTGAGACCCTCCCTATAGCATGAGATGAGAAATCCAATTCCTTCCCATTCCAATCCTGAGACCCTTCCGATAGCATGAGATGTGATATCCAACTCCTTCCAATTCCAACCTGTGACTCTTCCGATAGCATGAGATGTGATATCTCAATGCTTCTAATACCAAACCTGAGACCCTTCCTATAACATGAGATGTGATATCCAACTCCTTCCCAATCCAATCCTGAGACCCTTCTGATAGCATGAGATGTGATATCTCAATGCTTCTAATACCAAACCTGAGACCCTCCCTATAGCGAGATATGATATAAAAGTCCTTCCCATTCCAATCCTGATACCCTTCCTATAACATGAGATGTGATATCCAACTCCTTCCAATTCCAACCTGTGACCCTTCCTATAGCATGTGATGGGATATCCAACTCCTTCCCAATCCAATCCTGAGACCATTCCGATAGCATGAGATGTGATATCCTAATGCTTCCACCAAACCTGAGACCTTCCTAAGGCATGAGATGTGATATCAAACTCCTTCCCATTCCAATCCTGAGACCCGTCCTATACCATGAGATGTTATATCTCAATGCTTCTAATACCAAACCTGAGACTGTCCATGACAGTCTCAGGTTATAACATGAGATGTGATATCTCAACGCTTCTAATAACAAACCTGAGACCCTTCCTATAACGTAAGATGTGATGTCCAAGTCCTTCCCATTCCAATCCTGAGCCCCTTCCTATAACATGAGATGTGATATCCAACTCCTTCCCAATCCAATCCTGAGACCCTTCCGAGAGCATGAGATGTGATATCCCAATGCTTCTACCAAACCTGAGACCTTTCCGATAGCATGAGATGTGATATCCAACTTCTTCCCATTCCAATCATGAGGCCCTTCCTATAGCATGAGATGTGATATCCCAATGCTTCTACCAAATCTGAGACCTTTCCGATAGCATGAGATGTGATATCCAATTCCTTCCCCTTCCAAACCTGAGACCCTTCCTTTATCATGAGATGTGATATCCACCTCCTTCCCATTCCAATCCTGAGACCCGTCCTATAGCATGATATATGATATCCAACTCCTTCCCATTCCAATCCTGAGACCCGTCCTATACAATGAGATATGATATCTCAATGCTTCTATGACCAAACCTGAGACTGTCCTATGACATGAGATGTGATATCTCAATGCTTCTAATAACAAACCTGAGACTCTTCCTATAACATGAGATGTGATATCCAAGTCCTTCCCATTCCAATCCTGAGACCCTTCCGATAGCATGAGATATGATATCTCAATGCTTCTAATACCAAACCACAGACCCGTCCTATAACTTGAGATGTGATATCCAAATCCTTCCCCTTCCAAACCTGAGACCCTTCCTTTAGCATGAGATGTGATATCCAACTCCTTCCCATTCCAATCCTGAGACCCTTCCTATGGCATGAGATGTGATATCCAACTCTTCCCATCCAATCCTGAGACCCGTCCTATAACATGAGATGTGATATCCAACTCCTTCCAAATCCAATCCTGAGACCCTTCCGATAGCATGAGATATGATATCTCAATGCTTCTAATATCAAACCTGAGACCCTCCCTATAGCATGAGATGAGAAATCCAATTCCTTCCCATTCCAATCCTGAGACCCTTCCGATAGCATGAGATGTGATATCCAACTCCTTCCAATTCCAACCTGTGACTCTTCCGATAGCATGAGATGTGATATCTCAATGCTTCTAATACCAAACCTGAGACCCTTCCTATAACATGAGATGTGATATCCAACTCCTTCCCAATCCAATCCTGAGACCCTTCTGATAGCATGAGATGTGATATCTCAATGCTTCTAATACCAAACCTGAGACCCTCCCTATAGCGAGATATGATATAAAAGTCCTTCCCATTCCAATCCTGATACCCTTCCTATAACATGAGATGTGATATCCAACTCCTTCCAATTCCAACCTGTGACCCTTCCTATAGCATGTGATGGGATATCCAACTCCTTCCCAATCCAATCCTGAGACCATTCCGATAGCATGAGATGTGATATCCTAATGCTTCCACCAAACCTGAGACCTTCCTAAGGCATGAGATGTGATATCAAACTCCTTCCCATTCCAATCCTGAGACCCGTCCTATACCATGAGATGTTATATCTCAATGCTTCTAATACCAAACCTGAGACTGTCCATGACAGTCTCAGGTTATAACATGAGATGTGATATCTCAACGCTTCTAATAACAAACCTGAGACCCTTCCTATAACGTAAGATGTGATGTCCAAGTCCTTCCCATTCCAATCCTGAGCCCCTTCCTATAACATGAGATGTGATATCCAACTCCTTCCCAATCCAATCCTGAGACCCTTCCGAGAGTATGAGATGTGATATCCCAATGCTTCTACCAAACCTGAGACCTTTCCGATAGCATGAGATGTGATATCCAACTTCTTCCCATTCCAATCATGAGGCCCTTCCTATAGCATGAGATGTGATATCCCAATGCTTCTACCAAACCTGAGACCTTTCCGATAGCATGAGATGTGATATCCAAATCCTTCCCCTTCCAAACCTGAGACCCTTCCTTTATCATGAGATGTGATATCCACCTCCTTCCCATTCCAATCCTGAGACCCGTCCTATAGCATGATATATGATATCCAACTCCTTCCCATTCCAATCCTGAGACCCGTCCTATACAATGAGATATGATATCTCAATGCTTCTATGACCAAACCTGAGACTGTCCTATGACATGAGATGCGATATCTCAATGCTTCTAATAACAAACCTGAGACCCTTCCTATAACATGAGATGTGATATCCAAATCCTTCCCATTCCAATCCTGAGACCCTTCCTATAACATGAGATGTGATATCCAACTCCTTCCCAATCCAATCCTGATACCCTTCCGATAGCATGAGATGTGATATCAAAGTCCTTCCCATTCCAATCCTGGAACCCTTCCTATAACATGAGCTGTGATATCAAACTCCTTCCAATTCCAACCTGTGACCCTTCCTATAGCATGAGATGCGATATCCAACTCCTTCCCAATCCAATCCTGAGACCCTTCCGATAGCATGAGATGTGATATCTTAATGCTTCTAGCAAACCTGAGACCTTCCCATGGCATGAGATGTGATATCAAACTCCTTCCCATTCCAATCCTGAGACCCGTCCTATACCATGAGATGTTATATCTCAATGCTTCTAATACCAAACCTGAGACTGTCCTATAACAATAGATGTGATATCTCAATGCTTCTAATAACAAACCTGAGACCCTTCCCATAACATGAGATGTGATGTCCAAGTCCTTCCCATCCCAATCCTGAGACCCTTCCTATAACATGAGATGTGATATCCAACTCCTTCCCAATCCAATCCTGAGACCCTTCCGATAGCATGAGATGTGATATCTCAATGCTTCTAACACCAAACCTGAGACCCTCCCTATAGCGTGAGATGTGATATCAAAGTTCTTCCCATTCCAATCCTGATACCCTTCCTATAACATGAGATGTGATATCCAACTCTTCCAATCCAATCCTGAGACCCTTCCTATAACATGAGATGTGATATCCAACTCCTTCCCAATCCAATCCTGAGACCCTTCCGATAGCATGAGATGTGATATCTCAATGCTTCTAATACCAAACCACAGACCCGTCCTATAAATTGAGATGTGATATCCAAATCCTTCCCCTTCCAAACCTGAGACCCTTCCTTTAGCATGAGATGTGATATCCAACTCCTTCCCATTCCAATCCTGAGACCCGTCCTATACCATGAGATATGATATCTCAATGCTTCTAATACCAAACCTGAGACTGTCCTATAACATGAGATGTGATATCTCAATGCTTCTAATAACAACCCTGAGAGCCTTCCTATAACATGAGATGTTATATCCAACTCTTTCCCAATCCAATCCTGAGACCTTTCCGATAACATGAGATGTGATATCCAACTCCTTCGCAATCCAATCCTCAGACCCTTCCGATAGCATGAGATATGATATCTCAATGCTTCTAATACCAAACCACAGACCCGTCCTATAGCTTGAGATGTGATATCCAACTCTTCCCATCCAATCCTGAGACCCTTCCGATAGCATGAGATGTGATATCTTAATGCTTCTAGCAAACCTGAGACTGTCCTATAACATGAGATGTGATATCTCAATGCTTCTAATAACAAACTTGAGACCATTCCTATAACATGAGATGTGATATCTCAATGCTTCTAATACCAAACCTGAGACCCTCCCTATAGCGTGAGATGTGATATCAAAGTCCTTCCCATTCCCATCCTGATACCCTTCCTATAACATGAGATGTGATATCCAACTCTTCCCATCCAATCCTGAGACCCTTCCTATAACATGAGCTGTTATATCCAACTCCTTCCCAATCCAATCCTGAGACCCTTCCGATAGCATGAGATGTGATATCAAAGTCCTTCCCATTCCAATCCTGATACCCTTCCTATAACATGAGCTGTGATATCCAACTCCTTCCAATTCAAACCTGTGACCCTTCCTATAGCATGAGATGCGATATCCAACTCCTTCCCAATCCAATCCTGAGACCCTTCCGATAGCATGAGATGTGATATCTTAATGCTTCTAGCAAACCTGAGACCTTCCCATGGCATGAGATGTGATATCAAACTCCTTCCCATTCCAATCCTGAGACCCGTCCTATACTATGAGATGTTACATCTCAATGCTTCTAATACCAAACCTGAGACTGTCCTATAACATGAGATGTGATATCTCAATGCTTCTAATAACAAACCTGAGACCCTTCCTATAACATGAGATGTGATATCCAAGTCCTTCCCATTCAAATCTTGAGACCCTTCCTATAACATGAGATGTGATATCCAACTCCTTCCCAATCCAATCCTGAGACCCTTCCGATAGCATGAGATATGATATCTCAATGCTTCTAATACCAAACCACAGACCAGTCCTATAACTTGAGATGTGATATCCAAATCCTTCCCCTTCCAAACCTGAGACCCTTCCTTTATCATGAGATGTGATATCCAACTCCTTCCCATTCCAATCCTGAGACCCGTCCTATAGCATGATATATGATATCCAACTCCTTCCCATTCCAATCCTGAGACCCGTCCTATACAATGAGATATGATATCTCAATGCTTCTATGACCAAACCTGAGACTGTCCTATGACATGAGATGCGATATCTCAATGCTTCTAATAACAAACCTGAGACCCTTCCCATAACATGAGATGTGATATCCAAATCCTTCCCATTCCAATCCTGAGACCCTTCCTATAACATGAGATGTGATATCCAACTCCTTCCCAATCCAATCCTGATACCCTTCCGATAGCATGAGATGTGATATCTCAATGCTTCTAATAACAAACCTGAGAGCCTTCCTATAACATATGTGATATCCAACTCCTTCCCAACACAATCCTGAGACCCTTCCGATAGCATGAGATATGATATCTCAATGCTTCTAATACCAAACCACAGACCCGTCCTATAACTTGAGATGTGATATCCAACTCCTTCCCAATCCAATCCTGAGACCCTTCCGATAGCATGAGATATGATATCTCAATGCTTCTAATATCAAACCTGAGACTGTCCTATAACATGAGATGTGATATCTCAATGCTTCTAATAACAAACCTGAGACTCTTCCTATAACATGAGATGTGATATCCAAGTCCTTCCCATTCCAATCCTGAGACCCTTCCGATAGCATGAGATATGATATCTCAATGCTTCTAATACCAAACCACAGACCCGTCCTATAACTTGAGATGTGATATCCAAATCCTTCCCCTTCCAAACCTGAGACCCTTCCTTTATCATGAGATGTGATATCCACCTCCTTCCCATTCCAATCCCGAGACCCGTCCTATAGCATGATATATGATATCCAACTCCTTCCCATTCCAATCCTGAGACCCGTCCTATACAATGAGATATGATATCTCAATGCTTCTATGACCAAACCTGAGACTGTCCTATGACATGAGATGTGATATCTCAATGCTTCTAATAACAAACCTGAGACTCTTCCTATAACATGAGATGTGATATCCAAGTCCTTCCCATTCCAATCCTGAGACCCTTCCGATAGCATGAGATATGATATCTCAATGCTTCTAATACCAAACCACAGACCCGTCCTATAACTTGAGATGTGATATCCAAATCCTTCCCCTTCCAAACCTGAGACCCTTCCTTTAGCATGAGATGTGATATCCAACTCCTTCCCATTCCAATCCTGAGACCCTTCCTATGGCATGAGATGTGATATCCAACTCTTCCCATCCAATCCTGAGACCCGTCCTATAACATGAGATGTGATATCCAACTCCTTCCAAATCCAATCCTGAGACCCTTCCGATAGCATGAGATATGATATCTCAATGCTTCTAATATCAAACCTGAGACCCTCCCTATAGCATGAGATGAGAAATCCAATTCCTTCCCATTCCAATCCTGAGACCCTTCCGATAGCATGAGATGTGATATCCAACTCCTTCCAATTCCAACCTGTGACTCTTCCGATAGCATGAGATGTGATATCTCAATGCTTCTAATACCAAACCTGAGACCCTTCCTATAACATGAGATGTGATATCCAACTCCTTCCCAATCCAATCCTGAGACCCTTCTGATAGCATGAGATGTGATATCTCAATGCTTCTAATACCAAACCTGAGACCCTCCCTATAGCGAGATATGATATAAAAGTCCTTCCCATTCCAATCCTGATATCCTTCCTATAACATGAGATGTGATATCCAACTCCTTCCAATTCCAACCTGTGACCCTTCCTATAGCATGTGATGGGATATCCAACTCCTTCCCAATCCAATCCTGAGACCATTCCGATAGCATGAGATGTGATATCCTAATGCTTCCACCAAACCTGAGACCTTCCTAAGGCATGAGATGTGATATCAAACTCCTTCCCATTCCAATCCTGAGACCCGTCCTATACCATGAGATGTTATATCTCAATGCTTCTAATACCAAACCTGAGACTGTCCATGACAGTCTCAGGTTATAACATGAGATGTGATATCTCAACGCTTCTAATAACAAACCTGAGACCCTTCCTATAACGTAAGATGTGATGTCCAAGTCCTTCCCATTCCAATCCTGAGCCCCTTCCTATAACATGAGATGTGATATCCAACTCCTTCCCAATCCAATCCTGAGACCCTTCCGAGAGTATGAGATGTGATATCCCAATGCTTCTACCAAACCTGAGACCTTTCCGATAGCATGAGATGTGATATCCAACTTCTTCCCATTCCAATCATGAGGCCCTTCCTATAGCATGAGATGTGATATCCCAATGCTTCTACCAAACCTGAGACCTTTCCGATAGCATGAGATGTGATATCCAAATCCTTCCCCTTCCAAACCTGAGACCCTTCCTTTATCATGAGATGTGATATCCACCTCCTTCCCATTCCAATCCTGAGACCCGTCCTATAGCATGATATATGATATCCAACTCCTTCCCATTCCAATCCTGAGACCCGTCCTATACAATGAGATATGATATCTCAATGCTTCTATGACCAAACCTGAGACTGTCCTATGACATGAGATGCGATATCTCAATGCTTCTAATAACAAACCTGAGACCCTTCCTATAACATGAGATGTGATATCCAAATCCTTCCCATTCCAATCCTGAGACCCTTCCTATAACATGAGATGTGATATCCAACTCCTTCCCAATCCAATCCTGATACCCTTCCGATAGCATGAGATGTGATATCAAAGTCCTTCCCATTCCAATCCTGGAACCCTTCCTATAACATGAGCTGTGATATCAAACTCCTTCCAATTCCAACCTGTGACCCTTCCTATAGCATGAGATGCGATATCCAACTCCTTCCCAATCCAATCCTGAGACCCTTCCGATAGCATGAGATGTGATATCTTAATGCTTCTAGCAAACCTGAGACCTTCCCATGGCATGAGATGTGATATCAAACTCCTTCCCATTCCAATCCTGAGACCCGTCCTATACCATGAGATGTTATATCTCAATGCTTCTAATACCAAACCTGAGACTGTCCTATAACAATAGATGTGATATCTCAATGCTTCTAATAACAAACCTGAGACCCTTCCCATAACATGAGATGTGATGTCCAAGTCCTTCCCATCCCAATCCTGAGACCCTTCCTATAACATGAGATGTGATATCCAACTCCTTCCCAATCCAATCCTGAGACCCTTCCGATAGCATGAGATGTGATATCTCAATGCTTCTAACACCAAACCTGAGACCCTCCCTATAGCGTGAGATGTGATATCAAAGTTCTTCCCATTCCAATCCTGATACCCTTCCTATAACATGAGATGTGATATCCAACTCTTCCAATCCAATCCTGAGACCCTTCCTATAACATGAGATGTGATATCCAACTCCTTCCCAATCCAATCCTGAGACCCTTCCGATAGCATGAGATGTGATATCTCAATGCTTCTAATACCAAACCACAGACCCGTCCTATAAATTGAGATGTGATATCCAAATCCTTCCCCTTCCAAACCTGAGACCCTTCCTTTGGCATGAGATGTGATATCCAACTCCTTCCCATTCCAATCCTGAGACCCGTCCTATACCATGAGATATGATATCTCAATGCTTCTAATACCAAACCTGAGACTGTCCTATAACATGAGATGTGATATCTCAATGCTTCTAATAACAACCCTGAGAGCCTTCCTATAACATGAGATGTTATATCCAACTCTTTCCCAATCCAATCCTGAGACCTTTCCGATAACATGAGATGTGATATCCAACTCCTTCGCAATCCAATCCTCAGACCCTTCCGATAGCATGAGATATGATATCTCAATGCTTCTAATACCAAACCACAGACCCGTCCTATAGCTTGAGATGTGATATCCAACTCTTCCCATCCAATCCTGAGACCCTTCCGATAGCATGAGATGTGATATCTTAATGCTTCTAGCAAACCTGAGACTGTCCTATAACATGAGATGTGATATCTCAATGCTTCTAATAACAAACTTGAGACCATTCCTATAACATGAGATGTGATATCTCAATGCTTCTAATACCAAACCTGAGACCCTCCCTATAGCGTGAGATGTGATATCAAAGTCCTTCCCATTCCCATCCTGATACCCTTCCTATAACATGAGATGTGATATCCAACTCTTCCCATCCAATCCTGAGACCCTTCCTATAACATGAGCTGTTATATCCAACTCCTTCCCAATCCAATCCTGAGACCCTTCCGATAGCATGAGATGTGATATCAAAGTCCTTCCCATTCCAATCCTGATACCCTTCCTATAACATGAGCTGTGATATCCAACTCCTTCCAATTCAAACCTGTGACCCTTCCTATAGCATGAGATGCGATATCCAACTCCTTCCCAATCCAATCCTGAGACCCTTCCGATAGCATGAGATGTGATATCTTAATGCTTCTAGCAAACCTGAGACCTTCCCATGGCATGAGATGTGATATCAAACTCCTTCCCATTCCAATCCTGAGACCCGTCCTATACTATGAGATGTTACATCTCAATGCTTCTAATACCAAACCTGAGACTGTCCTATAACATGAGATGTGATATCTCAATGCTTCTAATAACAAACCTGAGACCCTTCCTATAACATGAGATGTGATATCCAAGTCCTTCCCATTCAAATCTTGAGACCCTTCCTATAACATGAGATGTGATATCCAACTCCTTCCCAATCCAATCCTGAGACCCTTCCGATAGCATGAGATATGATATCTCAATGCTTCTAATACCAAACCACAGACCAGTCCTATAACTTGAGATGTGATATCCAAATCCTTCCCCTTCCAAACCTGAGACCCTTCCTTTATCATGAGATGTGATATCCAACTCCTTCCCATTCCAATCCTGAGACCCGTCCTATAGCATGATATATGATATCCAACTCCTTCCCATTCCAATCCTGAGACCCGTCCTATACAATGAGATATGATATCTCAATGCTTCTATGACCAAACCTGAGACTGTCCTATGACATGAGATGCGATATCTCAATGCTTCTAATAACAAACCTGAGACCCTTCCCATAACATGAGATGTGATATCCAAATCCTTCCCATTCCAATCCTGAGACCCTTCCTATAACATGAGATGTGATATCCAACTCCTTCCCAATCCAATCCTGATACCCTTCCGATAGCATGAGATGTGATATCTCAATGCTTCTAATAACAAACCTGAGAGCCTTCCTATAACATATGTGATATCCAACTCCTTCCCAACACAATCCTGAGACCCTTCCGATAGCATGAGATATGATATCTCAATGCTTCTAATACCAAACCACAGACCCGTCCTATAACTTGAGATGTGATATCCAACTCCTTC
Organism: Ambystoma mexicanum; assembly: GCF_040938575.1. Taxonomy (NCBI): domain Eukaryota; kingdom Metazoa; phylum Chordata; class Amphibia; order Caudata; family Ambystomatidae; genus Ambystoma; species Ambystoma mexicanum. The sequence continues at coordinate 350,314,715 of NC_090936.1, forward strand.
CCAATCCAATCCTGAGACCCTTCCGATAGCATGAGATATGATATCTCAATGCTTCTAATATCAAACCTGAGACTGTCCTATAACATGAGATGTGATATCTCAATGCTTCTAATAACAAACCTGAGACTCTTCCTATAACATGAGATGTGATATCCAAGTCCTTCCCATTCCAATCCTGAGACCCTTCCGATAGCATGAGATATGATATCTCAATGCTTCTAATACCAAACCACAGACCCGTCCTATAACTTGAGATGTGATATCCAAATCCTTCCCCTTCCAAACCTGAGACCCTTCCTTTATCATGAGATGTGATATCCACCTCCTTCCCATTCCAATCCCGAGACCCGTCCTATAGCATGATATATGATATCCAACTCCTTCCCATTCCAATCCTGAGACCCGTCCTATACAATGAGATATGATATCTCAATGCTTCTATGACCAAACCTGAGACTGTCCTATGACATGAGATGTGATATCTCAATGCTTCTAATAACAAACCTGAGACTCTTCCTATAACATGAGATGTGATATCCAAGTCCTTCCCATTCCAATCCTGAGACCCTTCCGATAGCATGAGATATGATATCTCAATGCTTCTAATACCAAACCACAGACCCGTCCTATAACTTGAGATGTGATATCCAAATCCTTCCCCTTCCAAACCTGAGACCCTTCCTTTAGCATGAGATGTGATATCCAACTCCTTCCCATTCCAATCCTGAGACCCTTCCTATGGCATGAGATGTGATATCCAACTCTTCCCATCCAATCCTGAGACCCGTCCTATAACATGAGATGTGATATCCAACTCCTTCCAAATCCAATCCTGAGACCCTTCCGATAGCATGAGATATGATATCTCAATGCTTCTAATATCAAACCTGAGACCCTCCCTATAGCATGAGATGAGAAATCCAATTCCTTCCCATTCCAATCCTGAGACCCTTCCGATAGCATGAGATGTGATATCCAACTCCTTCCAATTCCAACCTGTGACTCTTCCGATAGCATGAGATGTGATATCTCAATGCTTCTAATACCAAACCTGAGACCCTTCCTATAACATGAGATGTGATATCCAACTCCTTCCCAATCCAATCCTGAGACCCTTCTGATAGCATGAGATGTGATATCTCAATGCTTCTAATACCAAACCTGAGACCCTCCCTATAGCGAGATATGATATAAAAGTCCTTCCCATTCCAATCCTGATATCCTTCCTATAACATGAGATGTGATATCCAACTCCTTCCAATTCCAACCTGTGACCCTTCCTATAGCATGTGATGGGATATCCAACTCCTTCCCAATCCAATCCTGAGACCATTCCGATAGCATGAGATGTGATATCCTAATGCTTCCACCAAACCTGAGACCTTCCTAAGGCATGAGATGTGATATCAAACTCCTTCCCATTCCAATCCTGAGACCCGTCCTATACCATGAGATGTTATATCTCAATGCTTCTAATACCAAACCTGAGACTGTCCATGACAGTCTCAGGTTATAACATGAGATGTGATATCTCAACGCTTCTAATAACAAACCTGAGACCCTTCCTATAACGTAAGATGTGATGTCCAAGTCCTTCCCATTCCAATCCTGAGCCCCTTCCTATAACATGAGATGTGATATCCAACTCCTTCCCAATCCAATCCTGAGACCCTTCCGAGAGTATGAGATGTGATATCCCAATGCTTCTACCAAACCTGAGACCTTTCCGATAGCATGAGATGTGATATCCAACTTCTTCCCATTCCAATCATGAGGCCCTTCCTATAGCATGAGATGTGATATCCCAATGCTTCTACCAAACCTGAGACCTTTCCGATAGCATGAGATGTGATATCCAAATCCTTCCCCTTCCAAACCTGAGACCCTTCCTTTATCATGAGATGTGATATCCACCTCCTTCCCATTCCAATCCTGAGACCCGTCCTATAGCATGATATATGATATCCAACTCCTTCCCATTCCAATCCTGAGACCCGTCCTATACAATGAGATATGATATCTCAATGCTTCTATGACCAAACCTGAGACTGTCCTATGACATGAGATGCGATATCTCAATGCTTCTAATAACAAACCTGAGACCCTTCCTATAACATGAGATGTGATATCCAAATCCTTCCCATTCCAATCCTGAGACCCTTCCTATAACATGAGATGTGATATCCAACTCCTTCCCAATCCAATCCTGATACCCTTCCGATAGCATGAGATGTGATATCAAAGTCCTTCCCATTCCAATCCTGGAACCCTTCCTATAACATGAGCTGTGATATCAAACTCCTTCCAATTCCAACCTGTGACCCTTCCTATAGCATGAGATGCGATATCCAACTCCTTCCCAATCCAATCCTGAGACCCTTCCGATAGCATGAGATGTGATATCTTAATGCTTCTAGCAAACCTGAGACCTTCCCATGGCATGAGATGTGATATCAAACTCCTTCCCATTCCAATCCTGAGACCCGTCCTATACCATGAGATGTTATATCTCAATGCTTCTAATACCAAACCTGAGACTGTCCTATAACAATAGATGTGATATCTCAATGCTTCTAATAACAAACCTGAGACCCTTCCCATAACATGAGATGTGATGTCCAAGTCCTTCCCATCCCAATCCTGAGACCCTTCCTATAACATGAGATGTGATATCCAACTCCTTCCCAATCCAATCCTGAGACCCTTCCGATAGCATGAGATGTGATATCTCAATGCTTCTAACACCAAACCTGAGACCCTCCCTATAGCGTGAGATGTGATATCAAAGTTCTTCCCATTCCAATCCTGATACCCTTCCTATAACATGAGATGTGATATCCAACTCTTCCAATCCAATCCTGAGACCCTTCCTATAACATGAGATGTGATATCCAACTCCTTCCCAATCCAATCCTGAGACCCTTCCGATAGCATGAGATGTGATATCTCAATGCTTCTAATACCAAACCACAGACCCGTCCTATAAATTGAGATGTGATATCCAAATCCTTCCCCTTCCAAACCTGAGACCCTTCCTTTAGCATGAGATGTGATATCCAACTCCTTCCCATTCCAATCCTGAGACCCGTCCTATACCATGAGATATGATATCTCAATGCTTCTAATACCAAACCTGAGACTGTCCTATAACATGAGATGTGATATCTCAATGCTTCTAATAACAACCCTGAGAGCCTTCCTATAACATGAGATGTTATATCCAACTCTTTCCCAATCCAATCCTGAGACCTTTCCGATAACATGAGATGTGATATCCAACTCCTTCGCAATCCAATCCTCAGACCCTTCCGATAGCATGAGATATGATATCTCAATGCTTCTAATACCAAACCACAGACCCGTCCTATAGCTTGAGATGTGATATCCAACTCTTCCCATCCAATCCTGAGACCCTTCCGATAGCATGAGATGTGATATCTTAATGCTTCTAGCAAACCTGAGACTGTCCTATAACATGAGATGTGATATCTCAATGCTTCTAATAACAAACTTGAGACCATTCCTATAACATGAGATGTGATATCTCAATGCTTCTAATACCAAACCTGAGACCCTCCCTATAGCGTGAGATGTGATATCAAAGTCCTTCCCATTCCCATCCTGATACCCTTCCTATAACATGAGATGTGATATCCAACTCTTCCCATCCAATCCTGAGACCCTTCCTATAACATGAGCTGTTATATCCAACTCCTTCCCAATCCAATCCTGAGACCCTTCCGATAGCATGAGATGTGATATCAAAGTCCTTCCCATTCCAATCCTGATACCCTTCCTATAACATGAGCTGTGATATCCAACTCCTTCCAATTCAAACCTGTGACCCTTCCTATAGCATGAGATGCGATATCCAACTCCTTCCCAATCCAATCCTGAGACCCTTCCGATAGCATGAGATGTGATATCTTAATGCTTCTAGCAAACCTGAGACCTTCCCATGGCATGAGATGTGATATCAAACTCCTTCCCATTCCAATCCTGAGACCCGTCCTATACTATGAGATGTTACATCTCAATGCTTCTAATACCAAACCTGAGACTGTCCTATAACATGAGATGTGATATCTCAATGCTTCTAATAACAAACCTGAGACCCTTCCTATAACATGAGATGTGATATCCAAGTCCTTCCCATTCAAATCTTGAGACCCTTCCTATAACATGAGATGTGATATCCAACTCCTTCCCAATCCAATCCTGAGACCCTTCCGATAGCATGAGATATGATATCTCAATGCTTCTAATACCAAACCACAGACCAGTCCTATAACTTGAGATGTGATATCCAAACCCTTCCCCTTCCAAACCTGAGACCCTTCCTTTATCATGAGATGTGATATCCAACTCCTTCCCATTCCAATCCTGAGACCCGTCCTATAGCATGATATATGATATCCAACTCCTTCCCATTCCAATCCTGAGACCCGTCCTATACAATGAGATATGATATCTCAATGCTTCTATGACCAAACCTGAGACTGTCCTATGACATGAGATGCGATATCTCAATGCTTCTAATAACAAACCTGAGACCCTTCCCATAACATGAGATGTGATATCCAAATCCTTCCCATTCCAATCCTGAGACCCTTCCTATAACATGAGATGTGATATCCAACTCCTTCCCAATCCAATCCTGATACCCTTCCGATAGCATGAGATGTGATATCTCAATGCTTCTAATAACAAACCTGAGAGCCTTCCTATAACATATGTGATATCCAACTCCTTCCCAACACAATCCTGAGACCCTTCCGATAGCATGAGATATGATATCTCAATGCTTCTAATACCAAACCACAGACCCGTCCTATAACTTGAGATGTGATATCCAACTCCTTCCCAATCCAATCCTGAGACCCTTCCGATAGCATGAGATATGATATCTCAATGCTTCTAATATCAAACCTGAGACTGTCCTATAACATGAGATGTGATATCTCAATGCTTCTAATAACAAACCTGAGACTCTTCCTATAACATGAGATGTGATATCCAAGTCCTTCCCATTCCAATCCTGAGACCCTTCCGATAGCATGAGATATGATATCTCAATGCTTCTAATACCAAACCACAGACCCGTCCTATAACTTGAGATGTGATATCCAAATCCTTCCCCTTCCAAACCTGAGACCCTTCCTTTATCATGAGATGTGATATCCACCTCCTTCCCATTCCAATCCCGAGACCCGTCCTATAGCATGATATATGATATCCAACTCCTTCCCATTCCAATCCTGAGACCCGTCCTATACAATGAGATATGATATCTCAATGCTTCTATGACCAAACCTGAGACTGTCCTATGACATGAGATGTGATATCTCAATGCTTCTAATAACAAACCTGAGACTCTTCCTATAACATGAGATGTGATATCCAAGTCCTTCCCATTCCAATCCTGAGACCCTTCCGATAGCATGAGATATGATATCTCAATGCTTCTAATACCAAACCACAGACCCGTCCTATAACTTGAGATGTGATATCCAAATCCTTCCCCTTCCAAACCTGAGACCCTTCCTTTAGCATGAGATGTGATATCCAACTCCTTCCCATTCCAATCCTGAGACCCTTCCTATGGCATGAGATGTGATATCCAACTCTTCCCATCCAATCCTGAGACCCGTCCTATAACATGAGATGTGATATCCAACTCCTTCCAAATCCAATCCTGAGACCCTTCCGATAGCATGAGATATGATATCTCAATGCTTCTAATATCAAACCTGAGACCCTCCCTATAGCATGAGATGAGAAATCCAATTCCTTCCCATTCCAATCCTGAGACCCTTCCGATAGCATGAGATGTGATATCCAACTCCTTCCAATTCCAACCTGTGACTCTTCCGATAGCATGAGATGTGATATCTCAATGCTTCTAATACCAAACCTGAGACCCTTCCTATAACATGAGATGTGATATCCAACTCCTTCCCAATCCAATCCTGAGACCCTTCTGATAGCATGAGATGTGATATCTCAATGCTTCTAATACCAAACCTGAGACCCTCCCTATAGCGAGATATGATATAAAAGTCCTTCCCATTCCAATCCTGATATCCTTCCTATAACATGAGATGTGATATCCAACTCCTTCCAATTCCAACCTGTGACCCTTCCTATAGCATGTGATGGGATATCCAACTCCTTCCCAATCCAATCCTGAGACCATTCCGATAGCATGAGATGTGATATCCTAATGCTTCCACCAAACCTGAGACCTTCCTAAGGCATGAGATGTGATATCAAACTCCTTCCCATTCCAATCCTGAGACCCGTCCTATACCATGAGATGTTATATCTCAATGCTTCTAATACCAAACCTGAGACTGTCCATGACAGTCTCAGGTTATAACATGAGATGTGATATCTCAACGCTTCTAATAACAAACCTGAGACCCTTCCTATAACGTAAGATGTGATGTCCAAGTCCTTCCCATTCCAATCCTGAGCCCCTTCCTATAACATGAGATGTGATATCCAACTCCTTCCCAATCCAATCCTGAGACCCTTCCGAGAGTATGAGATGTGATATCCCAATGCTTCTACCAAACCTGAGACCTTTCCGATAGCATGAGATGTGATATCCAACTTCTTCCCATTCCAATCATGAGGCCCTTCCTATAGCATGCGATGTGATATCCCAATGCTTCTACCAAACCTGAGACCTTTCCGATAGCATGAGATGTGATATCCAAATCCTTCCCCTTCCAAACCTGAGACCCTTCCTTTATCATGAGATGTGATATCCACCTCCTTCCCATTCCAATCCTGAGACCCGTCCTATAGCATGATATATGATATCCAAATCCTTCCCATTCCAATCCTGAGACCCGTCCTATACAATGAGATATGATATCTCAATGCTTCTATGACCAAACCTGAGACTGTCCTATGACATGAGATGCGATATCTCAATGCTTCTAATAACAAACCTGAGACCCTTCCTATAACATGAGATGTGATATCCAAATCCTTCCCATTCCAATCCTGAGACCCTTCCTATAACATGAGATGTGATATCCAACTCCTTCCCAATCCAATCCTGATACCCTTCCGATAGCATGAGATGTGATATCAAAGTCCTTCCCATTCCAATCCTGGAACCCTTCCTATAACATGAGCTGTGATATCAAACTCCTTCCAATTCCAACCTGTGACCCTTCCTATAGCATGAGATGCGATATCCAACTCCTTCCCAATCCAATCCTGAGACCCTTCCGATAGCATGAGATGTGATATCTTAATGCTTCTAGCAAACCTGAGACCTTCCCATGGCATGAGATGTGATATCAAACTCCTTCCCATTCCAATCCTGAGACCCGTCCTATACCATGAGATGTTATATCTCAATGCTTCTAATACCAAACCTGAGACTGTCCTATAACAATAGATGTGATATCTCAATGCTTCTAATAACAAACCTGAGACCCTTCCCATAACATGAGATGTGATGTCCAAGTCCTTCCCATCCCAATCCTGAGACCCTTCCTATAACATGAGATGTGATATCCAACTCCTTCCCAATCCAATCCTGAGACCCTTCCGATAGCATGAGATGTGATATCTCAATGCTTCTAACACCAAACCTGAGACCCTCCCTATAGCGTGAGATGTGATATCAAAGTTCTTCCCATTCCAATCCTGATACCCTTCCTATAACATGAGATGTGATATCCAACTCCTTCCCAATCCAATCCTGAGACCCTTCCGATAGCATGAGATGTGATATCTCAATGCTTCTAATACCAAACCACAGACCCGTCCTATAAATTGAGATGTGATATCCAAATCCTTCCCCTTCCAAACCTGAGACCCTTCCTTTAGCATGAGATGTGATATCCAACTCCTTCCCATTCCAATCCTGAGACCCGTCCTATACCATGAGATATGATATCTCAATGCTTCTAATACCAAACCCGAGACTGTCCTATAACATGAGATGTGATATCTCAATGCTTCTAATAACAACCCTGAGAGCCTTCCTATAACATGAGATGTTATATCCAACTCTTTCCCAATCCAATCCTGAGACCCTTCCGATAACATGAGATGTGATATCCAACTCCTTTGCAATCCAATCCTCAGACCCTTCCGATAGCATGAGATATGATATCTCAATACTTCTAATACCAAACCACAGACCCGTCCTATAGCTTGAGATGTGATATCCAACTCTTCCCATCCAATCCTGAGACCCTTCCGATAGCATGAGATGTGATATCTTAATGCTTCTAGCAAACCTGAGACTGTCCTATAACATGAGATGTGATATCTCAATGCTTCTAATAACAAACTTGAGACCATTCCTATAACATGAGATGTGATATCTCAATGCTTCTAATACCAAACCTGAGACCCTCCCTATAGCGTGAGATGTGATATCAAAGTCCTTCCCATTCCCATCCTGATACCCTTCCTATAACATGAGATGTGATATCCAACTCTTCCCATCCAATCCTGAGACCCTTCCTATAACATGAGATGTTATATCCAACTCCTTCCCAATCCAATCCTGAGACCCTTCCGATAGCATGAGATGTGATATCAAAGTCCTTCCCATTCCAATCCTGATACCCTTCCTATAACATGAGCTGTGATATCCAACTCCTTCCAATTCAAACCTGTGACCCTTCCTATAGCATGAGATGCGATATCCAACTCCTTCCCAATCCAATCCTGAGACCCTTCCGATAGCATGAGATGTGATATCTTAATGCTTCTAGCAAACCTGAGACCTTCCCATGGCATGAGATGTGATATCAAACTCCTTCCCATTCCAATCCTGAGACCCGTCCTATACTATGAGATGTTACATCTCAATGCTTCTAATACCAAACCTGAGACTGTCCTATAACATGAGATGTGATATCTCAATGCTTCTAATAACAAACCTGAGACCCTTCCTATAACATGAGATGTGATATCCAAGTCCTTCCCATTCAAATCTTGAGACCCTTCCTATAACATGAGATGTGATATCCAACTCCTTCCCAATCCAATCCTGAGACCCTTCCGATAGCATGAGATATGATATCTCAATGCTTCTAATACCAAACCACAGACCAGTCCTATAACTTGAGATGTGATATCCAAATCCTTCCCCTTCCAAACCTGAGACCCTTCCTTTATCATGAGATGTGATATCCAACTCCTTCCCATTCCAATCCTGAGACCCGTCCTATAGCATGATATATGATATCCAACTCCTTCCCATTCCAATCCTGAGACCCGTCCTATACAATGAGATATGATATCTCAATGCTTCTATGACCAAACCTGAGACTGTCCTATGACATGAGATGCGATATCTCAATGCTTCTAATAACAAACCTGAGACCCTTCCCATAACATGAGATGTGATATCCAAATCCTTCCCATTCCAATCCTGAGACCCTTCCTATAACATGAGATGTGATATCCAACTCCTTCCCAATCCAATCCTGATACCCTTCCGATAGCATGAGATGTGATATCTCAATGCTTCTAATAACAAACCTGAGAGCCTTCCCATAACATATGTGATATCCAACTCCTTCCCAACACAATCCTGAGACCCTTCCGATAGCATGAGATATGATATCTCAATGCTTCTAATACCAAACCACAGACCCGTCCTATAACTTGAGATGTGATATCCAACTCCTTCCCAATCCAATCCTGAGACCCTTCTGATAGCATGAGATATGATATCTCAATGCTTCTAATATCAAACCTGAGACTGTCCTATAACATGAGATGTGATATCTCAATGCTTCTAATAACAAACCTGAGACTCTTCCTATAACATGAGATGTGATATCCAAGTCCTTCCCATTCCAATCCTGAGACCCTTCCGATAGCATGAGATATGATATCTCAATGCTTCTAATACCAAACCACAGACCCGTCCTATAACTTGAGATGTGATATCCAAATCCTTCCCCTTCCAAACCTGAGACCCTTCCTTTAGCATGAGATGTGATATCCAACTCCTTCCCATTCCAATCCTGAGACCCTTCCTATGGCATGAGATGTGATATCCAACTCTTCCCATCCAATCCTGAGACCCGTCCTATAGCATGAGATGTGATATCCAACTCCTTCCCAATCCAATCCTGAGACCCTTCCGATAGCATGAGATATGATATCTCAATGCTTCTAATATCAAACCTGAGATCCTCCCTATAGCATGAGATGAGATATCCAATTCCTTCCCATTCCAATCCTGAGACCCTTCCGATAGCATGAGATGTGATATCCAACTCCTTCCAATTCCAACCTGTGACCCTTCCTATAGCATGAGATGTGATATCTCAATGCTTCTAATACCAAACCTGAGACCCTTCCTATAACATGAGATGTGATATCCAACTCCTTCCCAATCCAATCCTGAGACCCTTCTGATAGCATGAGATGTGATATCTCAATGCTTCTAATACCAAACCTGAGACCCTCCCTATAGCGAGATGTGATATAAAAGTCCTTCCCATTCCAATCCTGATACCCTTCCTATAACATGAGATGTGATATCCAACTCCTTCCAATTCCAACCTGTGACCCTTCCTATAGCATGAGATGGGATATCCAACTCCTTCCCAATCCAATCCTGAGACCCTTCCGATAGCATGAGATGTGATATCCTAATGCTTCCACCAAACCTGAGACCTTCCTAAGGCATGAGATGTGATATCAAACTCCTTCCCATTCCAATCCTGAGACCCGTCCTATACCATGAGATGTTATATCTCAATGCTTCTAATACCAAACCTGAGACTGTCCATGACAGTCTCAGGTTATAACATGAGATGTGATATCTCAATGCTTCTAATAACAAACCTGAGACCCTTCCTATAACGTAAGATGTGATGTCCAAGTCCTTCCCATTCCAATCCTGAGCCCCTTCCTATAACATGAGATGTGATATCCAACTCCTTCCCAATCCAATCCTGAGACCCTACCGAGAGCATGAGATGTGGTATCCCAATGCTTCTACCAAACCTGAGACCTTTCCGATAGCATGAGATGTGATATCCAACTCCTTCCCATTCCAATCATGAGGCCCTTCCTATAGCATGAGATGTGATATCCCAATGCTTCTACCAAACCTGAGACCTTTCCGATAGCATGAGATGTGATATCCAACTCCTTCCCATTCCAATCCTGAGACCCTTCCGATAGCATGAGATATGATATCTCAATGCTTCTAATACCAAACCACAGACCAGTCCTATAACTTGAGATGTGATATCCAAATCCTTCGCCTTCCAAACCTGAGACCCTTCCTTTATCATGAGATGTGATATCCACCTCCTTCCCATTCCAATCCTGAGACCCGTCCTATAGCATGATATATGATATCCAACTCCTTCCCATTCCAATCCTGAGGCCCGTCCTATACAATGAGATATGATATCTCAATGCTTCTATGACCAAACCTGAGACTGTCCTATGACATGAGATGCAATATCTCAATGCTTCTAATAACAAACCTGAGACCCTTCCTATAACATGAGATGTGATATCCAACTCCTTCCCAATCCAATCCTGATACCCTTCCGATAGCATGAGATGTGATATCAAAGTCCTTCCCATTCCAATCCTGAAACCCTTCGTATAACATGAGCTGTGATATCCAATTCCTTCCAATTCCAACCTGTGACCCTTCCTATAGCATGAGATGCGATATCCAACTCCTTCCCAATCCAATGCTGAGACCCTTCCGATAGCATGAGATGTGATATCTTAATGCTTCTAGCAAACCTGAGACCTTCCCATGGCATGAGATGTGATATCCAACTCCTTCCCAATCCAATCCTGAGACCCTTCCGATAGCATGAGATATGATATCTCAATGCTTCTAATACCAAACCTGAGACTGTCCTATAACATGAGATGCAATATCTCAATGCTTCTAATAACAAACCTGAGACCCTTCCTATAACATGAGATGTGATATCCAAATCCTTCCCATTCCAATCCTGAGACCCTTCCGATAGCATGAGATATGATATCTCAATGCTTCTAATACCAAACCTGAGACTGTCCTATAACATGAGATGCGATATCTCAATGCTTCTAATAACAAACCTGAGACCCTTCCTATAACATGAGATGTGATATCCAAATACTTCCCATTCCAATCCTGAGACCCTTCCTAGAACATGAGATGTGATATCTCAATGCTTCCAATAACAAACCTGAGACCCTTCCTATAACATGAGATGTGATATCCAGATCCTTCCCATTCCAATCCTGACACCCTTCCTATAGCATGAGATTTGATATCCAACTCCTTCCCATTGCAATCCTGAGACCCGTCCTATACCATGAGATGTGATATCCAACTCCTTCCCAATCCAATCCTGATACCCTTCCGATAGCATGAGATGTGATATCTCAATGCTTCTAATAACAAACCTGAGAGCCTTCCTATAACATATGTGATATCCAACTCCTTCCCAACACAATCCTGAGACCCTTCCGATAGCATGAGATATGATATCTCAATGCTTCTAATACCAAACCACAGACCCGTCCTATAACTTGAGATGTGATATCCAACTCCTTCCCAATCCAATCCTGAGACCCTTCCGATAGCATGAGATATGATATCTCAATGCTTCTAATATCAAACCTGAGACTGTCCTATAACATGAGATGTGATATCTCAATGCTTCTAATAACAAACCTGAGACTCTTCCTATAACATGAGATGTGATATCCAAGTCCTTCCCATTCCAATCCTGAGACCCTTCCGATAGCATGAGATATGATATCTCAATGCTTCTAATACCAAACCACAGACCCGTCCTATAACTTGAGATGTGATAACCAAATCCTTCCCCTTCCAAACCTGAGACCCTTCCTTTATCATGAGATGTGATATCCACCTCCTTCCCATTCCAATCCTGAGACCCGTCCTATAGCATGATATATGATATCCAACTCCTTCCCATTCCAATCCTGAGACCCGTCCTATACAATGAGATATGATATCTCAATGCTTCTATGACCAAACCTGAGACTGTCCTATGACATGAGATGTGATATCTCAATGCTTCTAATAACAAACCTGAGACTCTTCCTATAACATGAGATGTGATATCCAAGTCCTTCCCATTCCAATCCTGAGACCCTTCCGATAGCATGAGATATGATATCTCAATGCTTCTAATACCAAAGCACAGACCCGTCCTATAACTTGAGATGTGATATCCAAATCCTTCCCCTTCCAAACCTGAGACCCTTCCTTTAGCATGAGATGTGATATCCAACTCCTTCCCATTCCAATCCTGAGACCCTTCCTATGGCATGAGATGTGATATCCAACTCTTCCCATCCAATCCTGAGACCCGTCCTATAACATGAGATGTGATATCCAACTCCTTCCAAATCCAATCCTGAGACCCTTCCGATAGCATGAGATATGATATCTCAATGCTTCTAATATCAAACCTGAGACCCTCCCTATAGCATGAGATGAGAAATCCAATTCCTTCCCATTCCAATCCTGAGACCCTTCCGATAGCATGAGATGTGATATCCAACTCCTTCCAATTCCAACCTGTGACTCTTCCGATAGCATGAGATGTGATATCTCAATGCTTCTAATACCAAACCTGAGACCCTTCCTATAACATGAGATGTGATATCCAACTCCTTCCCAATCCAATCCTGAGACCCTTCTGATAGCATGAGATGTGATATCTCAATGCTTCTAATACCAAACCTGAGACCCTCCCTATAGCGAGATATGATATAAAAGTCCTTCCCATTCCAATCCTGATATCCTTCCTATAACATGAGATGTGATATCCAACTCCTTCCAATTCCAACCTGTGACCCTTCCTATAGCATGTGATGGGATATCCAACTCCTTCCCAATCCAATCCTGAGACCATTCCGATAGCATGAGATGTGATATCCTAATGCTTCCACCAAACCTGAGACCTTCCTAAGGCATGAGATGTGATATCAAACTCCTTCCCATTCCAATCCTGAGACCCGTCCTATACCATGAGATGTTATATCTCAATGCTTCTAATACCAAACCTGAGACTGTCCATGACAGTCTCAGGTTATAACATGAGATGTGATATCTCAAGGCTTCTAATAACAAACCTGAGACCCTTCCTATAACGTAAGATGTGATGTCCAAGTCCTTCCCATTCCAATCCTGAGCCCCTTCCTATAACATGAGATGTGATATCCAACTCCTTCCCAATCCAATCCTGAGACCCTTCCGAGAGTATGAGATGTGATATCCCAATGCTTCTACCAAACCTGAGACCTTTCCGATAGCATGAGATGTGATATCCAACTTCTTCCCATTCCAATCATGAGGCCCTTCCTATAGCATGAGATGTGATATCCCAATGCTTCTACCAAACCTGAGACCTTTCCGATAGCATGAGATGTGATATCCAAATCCTTCCCCTTCCAAACCTGAGACCCTTCCTTTATCATGAGATGTGATATCCACCTCCTTCCCTTTCCAATCCTGAGACCCGTCCTATAGCATGATATATGATATCCAAATCCTTCCCATTCCAATCCTGAGACCCGTCCTATACAATGAGATATGATATCTCAATGCTTCTATGACCAAACCTGAGACTGTCCTATGACATGAGATGCGATATCTCAATGCTTCTAATAACAAACCTGAGACCCTTCCTATAACATGAGATGTGATATCCAAATCCTTCCCATTCCAATCCTGAGACCCTTCCTATAACATGAGATGTGATATCCAACTCCTTCCCAATCCAATCCTGATACCCTTCCGATAGCATGAGATGTGATATCAAAGTCCTTCCCATTCCAATCCTGGAACCCTTCCTATAACATGAGCTGTGATATCAAACTCCTTCCAATTCCAACCTGTGACCCTTCCTATAGCATGAGATGCGATATCCAACTCCTTCCCAATCCAATCCTGAGACCCTTCCGATAGCATGAGATGTGATATCTTAATGCTTCTAGCAAACCTGAGACCTTCCCATGGCATGAGATGTGATATCAAACTCCTTCCCATTCCAATCCTGAGACCCGTCCTATACCATGAGATGTTATATCTCAATGCTTCTAATACCAAACCTGAGACTGTCCTATAACAATAGATGTGATATCTCAATGCTTCTAATAACAAACCTGAGACCCTTCCCATAACATGAGATGTGATGTCCAAGTCCTTCCCATCCCAATCCTGAGACCCTTCCTATAACATGAGATGTGATATCCAACTCCTTCCCAATCCAATCCTGAGACCCTTCCGATAGCATGAGATGTGATATCTCAATGCTTCTAACACCAAACCTGAGACCCTCCCTATAGCGTGAGATGTGATATCAAAGTTCTTCCCATTCCAATCCTGATACCCTTCCTATAACATGAGATGTGATATCCAACTCCTTCCCAATCCAATCCTGAGACCCTTCCGATAGCATGAGATGTGATATCTCAATGCTTCTAATACCAAACCACAGACCCGTCCTATAAATTGAGATGTGATATCCAAATCCTTCCCCTTCCAAACCTAAGACCCTTCCTTTAGCATGAGATGTGATATCCAACTCCTTCCCATTCCAATCCTGAGACCCGTCCTATACCATGAGATATGATATCTCAATGCTTCTAATACCAAACCCGAGACTGTCCTATAACATGAGATGTGATATCTCAATGCTTCTAATAACAACCCTGAGAGCCTTCCTATAACATGAGATGTTATATCCAACTCTTTCCCAATCCAATCCTGAGACCCTTCCGATAACATGAGATGTGATATCCAACTCCTTTGCAATCCAATCCTCAGACCCTTCCGATAGCATGAGATATGATATCTCAATACTTCTAATACCAAACCACAGACCCGTCCTATAGCTTGAGATGTGATATCCAACTCTTCCCATCCAATCCTGAGACCCTTCCGATAGCATGAGATGTGATATCTTAATGCTTCTAGCAAACCTGAGACTGTCCTATAACATGAGATGTGATATCTCAATGCTTCTAATAACAAACTTGAGACCATTCCTATAACATGAGATGTGATATCTCAATGCTTCTAATACCAAACCTGAGACCCTCCCTATAGCGTGAGATGTGATATCAAAGTCCTTCCCATTCCCATCCTGATACCCTTCCTATAACATGAGATGTGATATCCAACTCTTCCCATCCAATCCTGAGACCCTTCCTATAACATGAGATGTTATATCCAACTCCTTCCCAATCCAATCCTGAGACCCTTCCGATAGCATGAGATGTGATATCAAAGTCCTTCCCATTCCAATCCTGATACCCTTCCTATAACATGAGCTGTGATATCCAACTCCTTCCAATTCAAACCTGTGACCCTTCCTATAGCATGAGATGCGATATCCAACTCCTTCCCAATCCAATCCTGAGACCCTTCCGATAGCATGAGATGTGATATCTTAATGCTTCTAGCAAACCTGAGACCTTCCCATGGCATGAGATGTGATATCAAACTCCTTCCCATTCCAATCCTGAGACCCGTCCTATACTATGAGATGTTACATCTCAATGCTTCTAATACCAAACCTGAGACTGTCCTATAACATGAGATGTGATATCTCAATGCTTCTAATAACAAACCTGAGACCCTTCCTATAACATGAGATGTGATATCCAAGTCCTTCCCATTCAAATCTTGAGACCCTTCCTATAACATGAGATGTGATATCCAACTCCTTCCCAATCCAATCCTGAGACCCTTCCGATAGCATGAGATATGATATCTCAATGCTTCTAATACCAAACCACAGACCAGTCCTATAACTTGAGATGTGATATCCAAATCCTTCCCCTTCCAAACCTGAGACCCTTCCTTTATCATGAGATGTGATATCCAACTCCTTCCCATTCCAATCCTGAGACCCGTCCTATAGCATGATATATGATATCCAACTCCTTCCCATTCCAATCCTGAGACCCGTCCTATACAATGAGATATGATATCTCAATGCTTCTATGACCAAACCTGAGACTGTCCTATGACATGAGATGCGATATCTCAATGCTTCTAATAACAAACCTGAGACCCTTCCCATAACATGAGATGTGATATCCAAATCCTTCCCATTCCAATCCTGAGACCCTTCCTATAACATGAGATGTGATATCCAACTCCTTCCCAATCCAATCCTGATACCCTTCCGATAGCATGAGATTTGATATCTCAATGCTTCTAATAACAAACCTGAGAGCCTTCCTATAACATATGTGATATCCAACTCCTTCCCAACACAATCCTGAGACCCTTCCGATAGCATGAGATATGATATCTCAATGCTTCTAATACCAAACCACAGACCCGTCCTATAACTTGAGATGTGATATCCAACTCCTTCCCAATCCAATCCTGAGACCCTTCTGATAGCATGAGATATGATATCTCAATGCTTCTAATATCAAACCTGAGACTGTCCTATAACATGAGATGTGATATCTCAATGCTTCTAATAACAAACCTGAGACTCTTCCTATAACATGAGATGTGATATCCAAGTCCTTCCCATTCCAATCCTGAGACCCTTCCGATAGCATGAGATATGATATCTCAATGCTTCTAATACCAAACCACAGACCCGTCCTATAACTTGAGATGTGATATCCAAATCCTTCCCCTTCCAAACCTGAGACCCTTCCTTTAGCATGAGATGTGATATCCAACTCCTTCCCATTCCAATCCTGAGACCCTTCCTATGGCATGAGATGTGATATCCAACTCTTCCCATCCAATCCTGAGACCCGTCCTATAACATGAGATGTGATATCCAACTCCTTCCCAATCCAATCCTGAGACCCTTCCGATAGCATGAGATATGATATCTCAATGCTTCTAATATCAAACCTGAGACCCTCCCTATAGCATGAGATGAGATATCCAATTCCTTCCCATTCCAATCCTGAGACCCTTCCGATAGCATGAGATGTGATATCCAACTCCTTCCAATTCCAACCTGTGACCCTTCCTATAGCATGAGATGTGATATCTCAATGCTTCTAATACCAAACCTGAGACCCTTCCTATAACATGAGATGTGATATCCAACTCCTTCCCAACCCAATCCTGAGACCCTTCTGATAGCATGAGATGTGATATCTCAATGCTTCTAATACCAAACCTGAGACCCTCCCTATAGCGAGATGTGATATAAAAGTCCTTCCCATTCCAATCCTGATACCCTTCCTATAACATGAGATGTGATATCCAACTCCTTCCAATTCCAACCTGTGACCCTTCCTATAGCATGAGATGGGATATCCAACTCCTTCCCAATCCAATCCTGAGACCCTTCCGATAGCATGAGATGTGATATCCTAATGCTTCCACCAAACCTGAGACCTTCCTAAGGCATGAGATGTGATATCAAACTCCTTCCCATTCCAATCCTGAGACCCGTCCTATACCATGAGATGTTATATCTCAATGCTTCTAATACCAAACCTGAGACTGTCCATGACAGTCTCAGGTTATAACATGAGATGTGATATCTCAATGCTTCTAATAACAAACCTGAGACCCTTCCTATAACGTAAGATGTGATGTCCAAGTCCTTCCCATTCCAATCCTGAGCCCCTTCCTATAACATGAGATGTGATATCCAACTCCTTCCCAATCCAATCCTGAGACCCTACCGAGAGCATGAGATGTGGTATCCCAATGCTTCTACCAAACCTGAGACCTTTCCGATAGCATGAGATGTGATATCCAACTCCTTCCCATTCCAATCATGAGGCCCTTCCTATAGCATGAGATGTGATATCCCAATGCTTCTACCAAACCTGAGACCTTTCCGATAGCATGAGATGTGATATCCAACTCCTTCCCATTCCAATCCTGAGACCCTTCCGATAGCATGAGATATGATATCTCAATGCTTCTAATACCAAACCACAGACCAGTCCTATAACTTGAGATGTGATATCCAAATCCTTCCCCTTCCAAACCTGAGACCCTTCCTTTATCATGAGATGTGATATCCACCTCCTTCCCATTCCAATCCTGAGACCCGTCCTATAGCATGATATATGATATCCAACTCCTTCCCATTCCAATCCTGAGGCCCGTCCTATACAATGAGATATGATATCTCAATGCTTCTATGACCAAACCTGAGACTGTCCTATGACATGAGATGCGATATCTCAATGCTTCTAATAACAAACCTGAGACCCTTCCTATAACATGAGATGTGATATCCAACTCCTTCCCAATCCAATCCTGATACCCTTCCGATAGCATGAGATGTGATATCAAAGTCCTTCCCATTCCAATCCTGAAACCCTTCGTATAACATGAGCTGTGATATCCAACTCCTTCCAATTCCAACCTGTGACCCTTCCTATAGCATGAGATGCGATATCCAACTCCTTCCCAATCCAATGCTGAGACCCTTCCGATAGCATGAGATGTGATATCTTAATGCTTCTAGCAAACCTGAGACCTTCCCATGGCATGAGATGTGATATCCAACTCCTTCCCAATCCAATCCTGAGACCCTTCCGATAGCATGAGATATGATATCTCAATGCTTCTAATACCAAACCTGAGACTGTCCTATAACATGAGATGCAATATCTCAATGCTTCTAATAACAAACCTGAGACCCTTCCTATAACATGAGATGTGATATCCAAATCCTTCCCATTCCAATCCTGAGACCCTTCCGATAGCATGAGATATGATATCTCAATGCTTCTAATACCAAACCTGAGACTGTCCTATAACATGAGATGCGATATCTCAATGCTTCTAATAACAAACCTGAGACCCTTCCTATAACATGAGATGTGATATCCAAATACTTCCCATTCCAATCCTGAGACCCTTCCTAGAACATGAGATGTGATATCTCAATGCTTCCAATAACAAACCTGAGACCCTTCCTATAACATGAGATGTGATATCCAGATCCTTCCCATTCCAATCCTGACACCCTTCCTATAGCATGAGATTTGATATCCAACTCCTTCCCATTGCAATCCTGAGACCCGTCCTATACCATGAGATATGATATCTCAATGCTTCTAATACCAAACCTGAGACTGTCCTATAACATGAGATGCGATATCTCAATGCTTCTAATAACAAACCTGAGACCCTTCCTATAATATGAGATGTGATATCCAAATCCTTCCCATTCCAATCCTGAGACCCTTCCTATAACATGAGATGTGATATCCAAATCCTTCCCATTCCAATCCTGAGACCCTTCCGATAGCATGAGATATGATATCTCAATGCTTCTAATACCAAACCTGAGACTGTCCTATAACATGAGATGCGATATCTCAATGCTTCTAATAACAAACCTGAGACCCTTCCTATAACATGAGATGTGATATCCAAATCCTTCCCATTCCAATCCTGAGACCCTTCCTATAACATGAGATGTGATATCCAACTCCTTCCCAATCCAATCCTGAGACCCTTCTGATAGCATGAGATATGATATCTCAATGCTTCTAATATCAAACCTGAGACCCTCCCTATAGCATGAGATGTGATATACAACTGCTTCCCATTCCAATCCTGAGACCCTTCCTATAACATGAGATGCGATATCTCAATGCTTCTAATAACAAACCTGAGACCCTTCCTATAACATGAGATGTGATATCCAAGTCCTTCCCATTCCAATTTTGAGACCCTTCCTATAACATGCGATGTGATATCCAACTCCTTCCCAATCCAATCCTGAGACCCTTACGATAGCATGAGATATGATATCTCAATGCTTCTAATACCAAACCACAGAACCGTCCTATAACTTGAGATGTGATATCCAAATCCTTCCCCTTCCAAACCTGAGACCCTTTCTTTATCATGAGATGTGATATCCAACTCCTTCCCATTCCAATCCTGAGACCCTTCCTATAGCATGATATGTGATATCCAACTCCTTCCCATTCCAATCCTGAGACCCGTCCTATACAATGAGATATGATATCTCAATGCTTCTAATACCAAACCTGAGACTGTCCTATAACATGAGATGCGATATCTCAATACTTCTAATAACAAACCTGAGACCCTTCCTATAACATGAGATGTGATATCCAAATCCTTCCCATTCCAATCCTGAGACCCTTCCTATAACATGAGATGTGATATCCAACTCCTTCCCAATCCAATCCTGAGACCCTTCCGATAGCATGAGATATGATATCTCAATGCTTCTAATATCAAACCTGAGACCCTCCCTATAGCATGAGATGTGATATACAACTGCTTCCCATTCCAATCCTGAGACCCTTCCTATAACATGAGATGCGATATCTCAATGCTTCTAATAACAAACCTGAGACCCTTCCTATAACATGAGATGTGATATCCAAGTCCTTCCCATTCCAATCTTGAGACCCTTCCTATAACATGCGATGTGATATCCAAATCCTTCCCATTCCAATCCTGAGACCCTTCCGATAGCATGAGATATGATATCTCAATGCTTCTAATACCAAACCACAGAACCGTCCTATAACTTGAGATGTGATATCCAAATCCTTCCCCTTCCAAACCTGAGACCCTTTATTTATCATGAG
The DNA here is from genome assembly GCF_040938575.1 of Ambystoma mexicanum. Classification (NCBI taxonomy): domain Eukaryota; kingdom Metazoa; phylum Chordata; class Amphibia; order Caudata; family Ambystomatidae; genus Ambystoma; species Ambystoma mexicanum. The sequence goes on from NC_090936.1 coordinate 350,336,300, forward strand.
ATGTGATATCCAACTCCTTCCCATTCCAATCCTGAGACCTTTCCTATACAATGAGATATGATATCTCAATGCTTCTAATACCAAACCTGAGACTGTCCTATAACATGAGATGCGATATCTCAATACTTCTAATAACAAACCTGAGACCCTTCCTATAACATGAGATGTGATATCCAAATCCTTCCCATTCCAATCCTGAGACCCTTCCTATAACATGAGATGTGATATCCAACTCCTTCCCATTCCAATCCTGAGACCCTTCCGATAGCATGAGATATGATATCTCAATGCTTCTAATACCAAACCACAGACCAGTCCTATAACTTGAGATGTGATATCCAAATCCTTCCCCTTCCAAACCTGAGACCCTTCCTTTATCATGAGATGTGATATCCACCTCCTTCCCATTCCAATCCTGAGACCCGTCCTATAGCATGATATATGATATCCAACTCCTTCCCATTCCAATCCTGAGGCCCGTCCTATACAATGAGATATGATATCTCAATGCTTCTATGACCAAACCTGAGACTGTCCTATGACATGAGATGCGATATCTCAATGCTTCTAATAACAAACCTGAGACCCTTCCTATAACATGAGATGTGATATCCAACTCCTTCCCAATCCAATCCTGATACCCTTCCGATAGCATGAGATGTGATATCAAAGTCCTTCCCATTCCAATCCTGAAACCCTTCGTATAACATGAGCTGTGATATCCAACTCCTTCCAATTCCAACCTGTGACCCTTCCTATAGCATGAGATGCGATATCCAACTCCTTCCCAATCCAATGCTGAGACCCTTCCGATAGCATGAGATGTGATATCTTAATGCTTCTAGCAAACCTGAGACCTTCCCATGGCATGAGATGTGATATCCAACTCCTTCCCAATCCAATCCTGAGACCCTTCCGATAGCATGAGATATGATATCTCAATGCTTCTAATACCAAACCTGAGACTGTCCTATAACATGAGATGCAATATCTCAATGCTTCTAATAACAAACCTGAGACCCTTCCTATAACATGAGATGTGATATCCAAATCCTTCCCATTCCAATCCTGAGACCCTTCCGATAGCATGAGATATGATATCTCAATGCTTCTAATACCAAACCTGAGACTGTCCTATAACATGAGATGCGATATCTCAATGCTTCTAATAACAAACCTGAGACCCTTCCTATAACATGAGATGTGATATCCAAATACTTCCCATTCCAATCCTGAGACCCTTCCTAGAACATGAGATGTGATATCTCAATGCTTCCAATAACAAACCTGAGACCCTTCCTATAACATGAGATGTGATATCCAGATCCTTCCCATTCCAATCCTGACACCCTTCCTATAGCATGAGATTTGATATCCAACTCCTTCCCATTGCAATCCTGAGACCCGTCCTATACCATGAGATATGATATCTCAATGCTTCTAATACCAAACCTGAGACTGTCCTATAACATGAGATGCGATATCTCAATGCTTCTAATAACAAACCTGAGACCCTTCCTATAACATGAGATGTGATATCCAAATCCTTCCCATTCCAATCCTGAGACCCTTCCTATAACATGAGATGTGATATCCAAATCCTTCCCATTCCAATCCTGAGACCCTTCCGATAGCATGAGATATGATATCTCAATGCTTCTAATACCAAACCTGAGACTGTCCTATAACATGAGATGCGATATCTCAATGCTTCTAATAACAAACCTGAGACCCTTCCTATAACATGAGATGTGATATCCAAATCCTTCCCATTCCAATCCTGAGACCCTTCCTATAACATGAGATGTGATATCCAACTCCTTCCCAATCCAATCCTGAGACCCTTCTGATAGCATGAGATATGATATCTCAATGCTTCTAATATCAAACCTGAGACCCTCCCTATAGCATGAGATGTGATATACAACTGCTTCCCATTCCAATCCTGAGACCCTTCCTATAACATGAGATGCGATATCTCAATGCTTCTAATAACAAACCTGAGACCCTTCCTATAACATGAGATGTGATATCCAAGTCCTTCCCATTCCAATCTTGAGACCCTTCCTATAACATGCGATGTGATATCCAACTCCTTCCCAATCCAATCCTGAGACCCTTACGATAGCATGAGATATGATATCTCAATGCTTCTAATACCAAACCACAGAACCGTCCTATAACTTGAGATGTGATATCCAAATCCTTCGCCTTCCAAACCTGAGACCCTTTCTTTATCATGAGATGTGATATCCAACTCCTTCCCATTCCAATCCTGAGACCCTTCCTATAGCATGATATGTGATATCCAACTCCTTCCCATTCCAATCCTGAGACCCGTCCTATACAATGAGATATGATATCTCAATGCTTCTAATACCAAACCTGAGACTGTCCTATAACATGAGATGCGATATCTCAATACTTCTAATAACAAACCTGAGACCCTTCCTATAACATGAGATGTGATATCCAAATCCTTCCCATTCCAATCCTGAGACCCTTCCTATAACATGAGATGTGATATCCAACTCCTTCCCAATCCAATCCTGAGACCCTTCCGATAGCATGAGATATGATATCTCAATGCTTCTAATATCAAACCTGAGACCCTCCCTATAGCATGAGATGTGATATACAACTGCTTCCCATTCCAATCCTGAGACCCTTCCTATAACATGAGATGCGATATCTCAATGCTTCTAATAACAAACCTGAGACCCTTCCTATAACATGAGATGTGATATCCAAGTCCTTCCCATTCCAATCTTGAGACCCTTCCTATAACATGCGATGTGATATCCAAATCCTTCCCATTCCAATCCTGAGACCCTTCCGATAGCATGAGATATGATATCTCAAGGCTTCTAATACCAAACCACAGAACCGTCCTATAACTTGAGATGTGATATCCAAATCCTTCCCCTTCCAAACCTGAGACCCTTTCTTTATCATGAGATGTGATATCCAACTCCTTCCCATTCCAATCCTGAGACCTTTCCTATACAATGAGATATGATATCTCAATGCTTCTAATACCAAACCTGAGACTGTCCTATAACATGAGATGCGATATCTCAATACTTCTAATAACAAACCTGAGACCCTTCCTATAACATGAGATGTGATATCCAAATCCTTCCCATTCCAATCCTGAGACCCTTCCTATAACATGAGATGTGATATCCAACTCCTTCCCAATCCAATCCTGAGACCCTTCCGATAGCATGAGATATGATATCTCAATGCTTCTAATACCAAACCACAGACCCGTCCTATAAATTGAGATGTGATATCCAAATCCTTCCGCTTCCAAACCTGAGACCCTTCCTTTAGCATGAGATGTGATATCCAACTCCTTCCCATTCCAATCCTGAGGCCCGTCCTATACCATGAGATGATATCTCAATGCTTCTAATACCAAACCTGAGACTGTCCTATAACATGAGAGGTGATATCCAACTCTTCCCATCCAATCCTGAGACCCGTCCTATACCATGAGATGTTATATCTCAATGCTTCTAATACCAAACCTGAGGCTGTCCTATAACATGAGATGTGATATCTCAATGCTTCTAATAACAAACCTGAGAGCCTTCCTATAACATGAGATGTGATATCCAACTCCTTCGCAATCGAATCCTGAGACCCTTCCGATAGCATGAGATATGATATCTCCATGCTTCTAATACCAAACCACAGACCCGTCCTATAACTTGAGATGTGATATCCAAATCCTTCCCCTTCCAAACCTGAGACCCTTCCTTTAGCATGAGATGTGATATCCAACTCCTTCCCATTCCAATCCTGAGACCCTTCCTATAGCATGAGATGTGATATCCCAATGCTTCTACCAAACCTGAGACCCTTACTATAGCATGAGAGGTGATATCCAACTCTTCCCATCCAATCCTGAGACCCGTCCTATACCATGAGATGTTATATCTCAATGCTTCTAATACCAAACCTGAGGCTGTCCTATAACATGAGATGTGATATCTCAATGCTTCTAATAACAAACCTGAGACCCTTCCTATAACATGAGATGTGATATCTCAATGCTTCTAATACCAAACCTGAGACCCTCCCTATAGCGTGAGATGTGATATCAAAGTCCTTCCCATTCCAATCCTGATACCCTTCCTATAACATGAGATGTGATATCCAACTCTTCCCATCCAATCCTGAGACCCTTCCTATAACATGAGATGTTATATCCAACTCCTTCCCAATCCAATCCTGAGACCCTTCCGATAGCATGAGATGTGATATCAAAGTCCTTCCCATTCCAATCCTGAAACCCTTCCTATAACATGAGCTGTGATATCCAACTCCTTCCAATTCCAACCTGTGACCCTTCCTATAGCATGAGATGCGATATCCAACTCCTTCCCATTCCAATCCTAAGACCCTTCCGATAGCATGAGATATGATATCTCAATGCTTCTAATACCAAACCTGAGACTGTCCTATAACATGAGATGCGATATCTCAATACTTCTAATAACAAACCTGAGACCCTTCCTATAACATGAGATATGATATCCAAATCCTTCCCATTCCAATCCTGAGACCCTTCCTATAACATGAGATGTGATATCCAACTTCTTCCCAATCCAATCCTGAGACCCTTCCAATAGCATGAGATATGATATCTCAATGCTTCTAATACCAAACCACAGACCCGTCCTATAAATTGAGATGTGATATCCAAATCCTTCCCCTTCCAAACCTGAGACCCTTCCTTTAGCATGAGATGTGATATCCAACTCCTTCCCATTCCAATCCTGAGGCCCGTCCTATACCATGAGATGATATCTCAATGCTTCTAATACCAAACCTGAGACTGTCCTATAACATGAGATGTGATATCTCAATGCTTCTAATAACAAACCTGAGAGCCTTCCTATAACATGAGATGTGATATCCAACTCCTTCGCAATCCAATCCTGAGACCCTTCCGATAGCATGAGATATGATATCTCAATGCTTCTAATACCAAACCACAGACCCGTCCTATAACTTGAGATGTTATATCCAAATCCTTCCCCTTCCAAACCTGAGACCCTTCCTTTAGCATGAGATGTGATATCCAACTCCTTCCCATTCCAATCCTGAGACCCTTCCTATAGCATGAGATGTGATATCCCAATGCTTCTACCAAACCTGAGACCCTTACTATAGCATGAGAGGTGAAATCCAACTCTTCCCATCCAATCCTGAGACCCGTCCTATACCATGAGATGTTATATCTCAATGCTTCTAATACCAAACCTGAGACCCTTCCTATAACATGAGATGTGATATCTCAATGCTTCTAATAACAAACCTGAGACCCTTCCTATAACATGAGATGTGATATCTCAATGCTTCTAATACCAAACCTGAGACCCTCCCTATAGCGTGAGATGTGATATCAAAGTCCTTCCCATTCCAATCCTGATACCCTTCCTATAACATGAGATGTGATATCCAACTCTTCCCATCCAATCCTGAGACCCTTCCTATAACATGAGATGTTATATCCAACTCCTTCCCAATCCAATTCTGAGACCCTTCCGATAGCATGAGATGTGATATCAAAGTCCTTCCCATTCCAATCCTGAAACCCTTCCTATAACATGAGCTGTGATATCCAACTCCTTCCAATTCCAACCTGTGACCCTTCCTATAGCATGAGATGCGATATCCAACTCCTTCCCAATCCAATCCTGAGACCCTTCCGATAGCATGAGATGTGATATCTTAATGCTTCTAGCAAACCTGAGACCTTCCCATGGCATGAGATGTGATATCAAACTCCTTCCCATTCCAATCCTGAGACCCGTCCTATACTATGAGATGTTATATCTCAATGCTTCTAATCCAAACCTGAGACTGTCCTATAACATGAGATGTGATATCTCAATGCTTCTAATAACAAACCTGAGACCCTTCCTATAACATGAGATGTGATATCCAAGTCCTTCCAAATCCAATCCTGAGACCCTTCCGATAGCATGAGATATGATATCTCAATGCTTCTAATACCAAACCACAGAACCGTCCTATAACTTGAGATGTGATATCCAAATCCTTCCCCTTCCAAACCTGAGACCCTTTCTTTATCATGAGATGTGATATCCAACTCCTTCCCATTCCAATCCTGAGACCCTTCCTATAGCATGATATGTGATATCCAACTCCTTCCCTTTCCAATCCTGAGACCCGTCCTATACAATGAGATATGATATCTCAATGCTTCTAATACCAAACCTGAGACTGTCCTATAACATGAGATGCGATATCTCAATGCTTCTAATAACAAACCTGAGACCCTTCCTATAACATGAGATGTGATATCCAAATCCTTCCCATTCCAATCCTGAGACCCTTCCTATAACATGAGATGTGATATCCAACTCCTTCCCAATCCAATCCTGATACCCTTCCGATAGCATTAGATATGATATCTCAATGCTTCTAATACCAAACCACAGACCCGTCCTATAAATTGAGATGCGATATCCAAATCCTTCCCCTTCCAAACCTGAGACCCTTCCTTTAGCATGAGCTGTGATATCCAACTCCTTCCCATTGCAATCCTGAGACCCATCCTATACCATGAGATATGATATCTCAATGCTTCTAATACCAAACCTGAGACTGTCCTATAACATGAGATGTGATATCTCAATGCTTGTAATAACAAACCTGAGAGCCTTCCTATAACATGAGATGTGATATCCAACTCCTTCCCAATCCAATCCTGAGACCCTTCCGATAGCATGAGATATGATATCTCAAAGCTTCTAATACCAAACCACAGACCCGTCCTATAACTTGAGATGTGATATCCAAATCCTTCGCCTTCCAAACCTGAGACCCTTCCTTTAGCATGAGATGTGATATCCAACTCCTTCCCATTCCAATCCTGAGACCCTTCCTATAGCATGAGATGTGATATCCCAATGCTTCTACCAAACCTGAGACCCTTACTATAGCATGAGAGGTGATATCCAACTCTTCCCATCCAATCCTGAGACCCGTCCTATACCATGAGATGTTATATCTCAATGCTTCTAATACCAAACCTGAGACTGTCCTATAACATGAGATGTGATATCTCAATGCTTCTAATAACAAACCTGAGACACTTCCTATAACATGAGATGTGATATCTCAATGCTTCTAATACCAAACCTGAGACCCTCCCTATAGCGTGAGATGTGATATCAAAGTCCTTCCCATTCCAATCCTGATACCCTTCCTATAACATGAGATGTGATATCCAACTCTTCCCATCCAATCCTGAGACCCTTCCTATAACATGAGATGTTATATCCAACTCCTTCCCAATCCAATCCTGAGACCCTTCCGATAGCATGAGATGTGATATCAAAGTCCTTCCCATTCCAATCCTGAAACCCTTCCTATAACATGAGCTGTGATATCCAACTCCTTCCAATTCCAACCTGTGACCCTTCCTATAGCATGAGATGCGATATCCAACTCCTTCCCATTCCAATCCTGAGACCCTTCCGATAGCATGAGATATGATATCTCAATGCTTCTAATACCAAACCTGAGACTGTCCTATAACATGAGATGCGATATCTCAATGCTTCTAATAACAAACCTGAGACCCTTCCTATAACATGAGATGTGATATCCAAATCCTTCCCATTCCAATCCTGAAACCCTTCTGATAGCATGAGATATGATACCTCAATGCTTCTAATACCAAACCTGAGACTGTCCTATAACATGAGTTGCGATATCTCAATGCTTCTAATAACAAACCTGAGACCCTTCCTATAACATGAGATGTGATATCCAAATCCTTCCCATTCCAATCCTGAGACCCTTCCTATAGCATGAGATGTGATATCCAACTCCTTCCCATTCCAATCCTGAGACCCGTCCTATACCATGAGATATATCACAATGCTTCTAATACCAAACCTGAGACTGTCCTATAACATGAGATGCGATATCTCAATGCTTCTAATAACAAACCTGAGACCCTTCCTATAACATGAGATGTGATATCCAAATCTTTCCCATTCCAATCCTGAGACCCTTCCTATAACATGAGATGTGATATCCAACTCCTTCCCAATCCAATCCTGAGACCCTTATGATAGCATGAGATATGGTATCTCAATGCTTCTAATATCAAACCTGAGACCCTCCCTATAGCATGAGATGTGATATACAACTCCTTCCCATTCCAATCCTGAGACCCTTCCTATAACATGAGATGCGATATCTCAATGCTTCTAATAACAAACCTGAGACCCTTCCTATTACATGAGATGTGATATCCAAGTCCTTCCCATTCCAATCTTGAGACCCTTCCTATAACATGCTATGTGATATCCAACTCCTTCCCAATCCAATCCTGAAACCCTTCCGATAGCATGAGATATGATATCTCAATGCTTCTAATACCAAACCACAGAACCGTCCTATAACTTGAGATGTGATATCCAAATCCTTCCCCTTCCAAACCTGAGACCCTTTCTTTATCATGAGATGTGATATCCAACTCCTTCCCATTCCAATCCTGAGACCCTTCCTATAGCATGATATGTGATATCCAACTCCTTCCCATTCCAATCCTGAGACCCGTCCTATACAATGAGATATGACATCTCAATGCTTCTAATACCAAACCTGAGACTGTCCTATAACATGAGATGCGATATCTCAATACTTCTAATAACAAACCTGAGACCCTTCCTATAACATGAGATGTGATATCCAAATCCTTCCCATTCCACTCCTGAGACCCTTCCTATAACATGAGATGTGATATCCAACTCCTTCCCAATCCAATCCTGAGACCCTTCCGATAGCATGAGATATGATATCTCAATGCTTCTAATACCAAACCACAGACCCGTCCTATAAATTGAGATGTGATATCCAAATCCTTCCCCTTCCAAACCTGAGACCCTTCCTTTAGCATGAGATGTGATATCCAACTCCTTCCCATTCCAATCCTGAGGCCCGTCCTATACCATGAGATGATATCTCAATGCTTCTAATACCAAACCTGAGACTGTCCTATAACATGAGATGTGATATCTCAATGCTTCTAATAACAAACCTGAGAGCCTTCCTATAACATGAGATGTGATATCCAACTCCTTCGCAATCCAATCCTGAGACCCTTCTGATAGCATGAGATGTGATATCTCAATGCTTCTAATACCAAACCACAGACCCGTCCTATAACTTGAGATGTGATATCCAAATCCTTCCCCTTCCAAACCTGAGACCCTTCCTTTAGCATGAGATGTGATATCCAACTCCTTCCCATTCCAATCCTGAGATCCTTCCTATAGCATGAGATGTGATATCCCAATGCTTCTACCAAACCTGAGACCCTTACTATAGCATGAGAGGTGATATCCAACTCTTCCCATCCAATCCTGAGACCCGTCCTATACCATGAGATGTTATATCTCAATGCTTCTAATACCAAACCTGAGACTGTCCTATAACATGAGATGTGATATCTCAATGCTTCTAATAACAAACCTGAGACCCTTCCTATAACATGAGATGTGATATCTCAATGCTTCTAATACCAAACCTGAGACCCTCCCTATAGCGTGAGATGTGATATCAAAGTCCTTCCCATTTCAATCCTGATACCCTTCCTATAACATGAGATGTGATATCCAACTCTTCCCATCCAATCCTGAGACCCTTCCTATAACATGAGATGTTATATCCAACTCCTTCCCAATCCAATTCTGAGACCCTTCCGATAGCATGAGATGTGATATCAAAGTCCTTCCCATTCCAATCCTGAAACCCTTCCTATAACATGAGCTGTGATATCCAACTCCTTCCAATTCCAACCTGTGACCCTTCCTATAGCATGAGATGCGATATCCAACTCCTTCCCAATCCAATCCTGAGACCCTTCCGATAGCATGAGATGTGATATCTTAATGCTTCTAGCAAACCTGAGACCTTCCCATGGCATGAGATGTGATATCAAACTCCTTCCCATTCCAATCCTGAGACCCGTCCTATACTATGAGATGTTATATCTCAATGCTTCTAATAACAAACCTGAGACTCTTCCTATAACATGAGATGTGATATCCAAGTCCTTCCCATTCCAATCCTGAGACCCTTCCGATAGCATGAGATATGATATCTCAATGCTTCTAATACCAAACCACACACCCGTCCTATAACTTGAGATGTGATATCCAAATCCTTCCCCTTCCAAACCTGAGACCCTTCCTTTAGCATGAGATGTGATATCCAACTCCTTCCCATTCCAATCCTGAGACCCTTCCTATGGCATGAGATGTGATATCCAACTCTTCCCATCCAATCCTGAGACCCGTCCTATACCATGAGATGTTATATCTCAATGCTTCTAATACCAAACCTGAGACTGTCCTATAACATGAGATGTGATATCTCAATGCTTCTAATAACAAACCTGAGATCCTTCCTATAACATGAGATGTGATATCTCAATGCTTCTAATACCAAACCTGAGACCCTCCCTATAGCGTGAGATGTGATATCAAAGTCCTTCCCATTCCCATCCTGATACCCTTCCTATAACATGAGATGTGATATCCAACTCGTTCCCAATCCAATCCTGAGACCCTTCTGATAGCATGAGATGTGATATCTTAATGCTTCTAGCAAACCTGAGACCTTCCCATGGCATGAGATGTGATATCAAACTCCTTCCCATTCCAATCCTGAGACCCGTCCTATACTATGAGATGTTACATCTCAATGCTTCTAATACCAAACCTGAGACTGTCCTATAACATGAGATGTGATATCTCAATGCTTCTAATAACAAACCTGAGACCCTTCCTATAACATGAGATGTGATATCCAAGTCCTTCCCATTCAAATCTTGAGACCCTTCCTATAACATGAGATGTGATATCCAACTCCTTCCCAATCCAATCCTGAGACCCTTCCGATAGCATGAGATATGATATCTCAATGCTTCTAATACCAAACCACAGACCAGTCCTATAACTTGAGATGTGATATCCAAATCCTTCCCCTTCCAAACCTGAGACCCTTCCTTTATCATGAGATGTGATATCCAACTCCATCCCATTCCAATCCTGAGACCCGTCCTATAGCATGATATATGATATCCAACTCCTTCCCATTCCAATCCTGAGACCCGTCCTATACAATGAGATATGATATCTCAATGCTTCTATGACCAAACCTGAGACTGTCCTATGACTTGAGATGCGATATCTCAATGCTTCTAATAACAAACCTGAGACCCTTCCTATAACATGAGATGTGATATCCAAATCCTTCCCATTCCAATCCTGAGACCCTTCATATAACATGAGATGTGATATCCAACTCCTTCCCAATCCAATCCTGATACCCTTCCGATAGCATGAGATGTGATATCTCAATGCTTCTAATAACAAACCTGAGACCCTTCCTATAACATGAGATGTGATATCCAAATCCTTCCCATTCCAATCCTGAGACCCTTCCTATAACATGAGATGTGATATCCAACTTCTTCCCAATCCAATCCTGAGACCCTTCCGATAGCATGAGATATGATATCTCAATGCTTCTAATACCAAACCACAGACCCGTCCTATAAATTGAGATGTGATATCCAAATCCTTCCCCTTCCAAACCTGAGACCGTTCCTTTAGCATGAGATGTGATATCCAACTCCTTCCCATTCCAATCCTGAGGCCCGTCCTATACCATGAGATGATATCTCAATGCTTCTAATACCAAACCTGAGATTGTCCTATAACATGAGATGTGATATCTCAATGCTTCTAATAACAAACCTGAGAGCCTTCCTATAACATGAGATGTGATATCCAACTCCTTCGCAATCCAATCCTGAGACCCTTCCGATAGCATGAGATATGATATCTCAATGCTTCTAATACCAAACCACAGACCCGTCCTATAACTTGAGATGTGATATCCAAATCCTTCCCCTTCCAAACCTGAGACCCTTCCTTTAGCATGAGATGTGATATCCAACTCCTTCCCATTCCAATCCTGAGACCCTTCCTATAGCATGAGATGTGATATCCCAATGCTTCTACCAAACCTGAGACCCTTACTATAGCATGAGAGGTGATATCCAACTCTTCCCATCCAATCCTGAGACCCGTCCTATACCATGAGATGTTATATCTCAATGCTTCTAATACCAAACCTGAGACTGTCCTATAACATGAGATGTGATATCTCAATGCTTCTAATAACAAACCTGAGACCCTTCCTATAACATGAGATGTGATATCTCAATGCTTCTAATACCAAACCTGAGACCCTCCCTATAGCGTGAGATATGATATCAAAGTCCTTCCCATTCCAATCCTGATACCCTTCCTATAACATGAGATGTGATATCCAACGCTTCCCATCCAATCCTGAGACCCTTCCTATAACATGAGATGTTATATCCAACTCCTTCCCAATCCAATTCCGAGACCCTTCTGATAGCATGAGATGTGATATCTTAATGCTTCTAGCAAACCTGAGACCTTCCCATGGCATGAGATGTGATATCAAACTCCTTCCCATTCCAATCCTGAGACCCGTCCTATACTATGAGATGTTATATCTCAATGCTTCTAATACCAAACCTGAGACTGTCCTATAACATGAGATATGATATCTCAATGCTTCTAATACCAAACCACAGAACCGTCCTATAACTTGAGATGTGATATCCAAATCCTTCCCCTTCCAAACCTGAGACCCTTTCTTTATCATGAGATGTGATATCCAACTCCTTCCCATTCCAATCCTGAGACCCTTCCTATAGCATGATATGTGATATCCAACTTCCTCCCATTCCAATCCTGAGACCCGTCCTATACAATGAGATATGATATCTCAATGCTTCTAATACCAAACCTGAGACTGTCCTATAACATGAGATGCGATATCTCAATGCTTCTAATAACAAACCTGAGACCCTTCCTATAACATGAGATGTGATATCCAAATCCTTCCCATTCCAATCCTGAGACCCTTCCTATAACATGAGATGTGATATCCAACTCCTTCCCAATCCAATCCTGAGACCCTTCTGATAGCATGAGATATGATATCTCAATGCTTCTAATATCAAACCTGAGACCCTCCCTATAGCATGAGATGTGATATACAACTGCTTCCCATTCCAATCCTGAGACCCTTCCTATAACATGAGATGCGATATCTCAATGCTTCTAATAACAAACCTGAGACCCTTCCTATAACATGAGATGTGATATCCAAGTCCTTCCCATTCCAATTTTGAGACCCTTCCTATAACATGCGATGTGATATCCAACTCCTTCCCAATCCAATCCTGAGACCCTTACGATAGCATGAGATATGATATCTCAATGCTTCTAATACCAAACCACAGAACCGTCCTATAACTTGAGATGTGATATCCAAATCCTTCCCCTTCCAAACCTGAGACCCTTTCTTTATCATGAGATGTGATATCCAACTCCTTCCCATTCCAATCCTGAGACCCTTCCTATAGCATGATATGTGATATCCAACTCCTTCCCATTCCAATCCTGAGACCCGTCCTATACAATGAGATATGATATCTCAATGCTTCTAATACCAAACCTGAGACTGTCCTATAACATGAGATGCGATATCTCAATACTTCTAATAACAAACCTGAGACCCTTCCTATAACATGAGATGTGATATCCAAATCCTTCCCATTCCAATCCTGAGACCCTTCCTATAACATGAGATGTGATATCCAACTCCTTCCCAATCCAATCCTGAGACCCTTCCGATAGCATGAGATATGATATCTCAATGCTTCTAATATCAAACCTGAGACCCTCCCTATAGCATGAGATGTGATATACAACTGCTTCCCATTCCAATCCTGAGACCCTTCCTATAACATGAGATGCGATATCTCAATGCTTCTAATAACAAACCTGAGACCCTTCCTATAACATGAGATGTGATATCCAAGTCCTTCCCATTCCAATCTTGAGACCCTTCCTATAACATGCGATGTGATATCCAAATCCTTCCCATTCCAATCCTGAGACCCTTCCGATAGCATGAGATATGATATCTCAATGCTTCTAATACCAAACCACAGAACCGTCCTATAACTTGAGATGTGATATCCAAATCCTTCCCCTTCCAAACCTGAGACCCTTTATTTATCATGAGATGTGATATCCAACTCCTTCCCATTCCAATCCTGAGACCTTTCCTATACAATGAGATATGATATCTCAATGCTTCTAATACCAAACCTGAGACTGTCCTATAACATGAGATGCGATATCTCAATACTTCTAATAACAAACCTGAGACCCTTCCTATAACATGAGATGTGATATCCAAATCCTTCCCATTCCAATCCTGAGACCCTTCCTATAACATGAGATGTGATATCCAACTCCTTCCCATTCCAATCCTGAGACCCTTCCGATAGCATGAGATATGATATCTCAATGCTTCTAATACCAAACCACAGACCAGTCCTATAACTTGAGATGTGATATCCAAATCCTTCCCCTTCCAAACCTGAGACCCTTCCTTTATCATGAGATGTGATATCCACCTCCTTCCCATTCCAATCCTGAGACCCGTCCTATAGCATGATATATGATATCCAACTCCTTCCCATTCCAATCCTGAGGCCCGTCCTATACAATGAGATATGATATCTCAATGCTTCTATGACCAAACCTGAGACTGTCCTATGACATGAGATGCGATATCTCAATGCTTCTAATAACAAACCTGAGACCCTTCCTATAACATGAGATGTGATATCCAACTCCTTCCCAATCCAATCCTGATACCCTTCCGATAGCATGAGATGTGATATCAAAGTCCTTCCCATTCCAATCCTGAAACCCTTCGTATAACATGAGCTGTGATATCCAACTCCTTCCAATTCCAACCTGTGACCCTTCCTATAGCATGAGATGCGATATCCAACTCCTTCCCAATCCAATGCTGAGACCCTTCCGATAGCATGAGATGTGATATCTTAATGCTTCTAGCAAACCTGAGACCTTCCCATGGCATGAGATGTGATATCCAACTCCTTCCCAATCCAATCCTGAGACCCTTCCGATAGCATGAGATATGATATCTCAATGCTTCTAATACCAAACCTGAGACTGTCCTATAACATGAGATGCAATATCTCAATGCTTCTAATAACAAACCTGAGACCCTTCCTATAACATGAGATGTGATATCCAAATCCTTCCCATTCCAATCCTGAGACCCTTCCGATAGCATGAGATATGATATCTCAATGCTTCTAATACCAAACCTGAGACTGTCCTATAACATGAGATGCGATATCTCAATGCTTCTAATAACAAACCTGAGACCCTTCCTATAACATGAGATGTGATATCCAAATACTTCCCATTCCAATCCTGAGACCCTTCCTAGAACATGAGATGTGATATCTCAATGCTTCCAATAACAAACCTGAGACCCTTCCTATAACATGAGATGTGATATCCAGATCCTTCCCATTCCAATCCTGACACCCTTCCTATAGCATGAGATTTGATATCCAACTCCTTCCCATTGCAATCCTGAGACCCGTCCTATACCATGAGATATGATATCTCAATGCTTCTAATACCAAACCTGAGACTGTCCTATAACATGAGATGCGATATCTCAATGCTTCTAATAACAAACCTGAGACCCTTCCTATAACATGAGATGTGATATCCAAATCCTTCCCATTCCAATCCTGAGACCCTTCCTATAACATGAGATGTGATATCCAAATCCTTCCCATTCCAATCCTGAGACCCTTCCGATAGCATGAGATATGATATCTCAATGCTTCTAATACCAAACCTGAGACTGTCCTATAACATGAGATGCGATATCTCAATGCTTCTAATAACAAACCTGAGACCCTTCCTATAACATGAGATGTGATATCCAAATCCTTCCCATTCCAATCCTGAGACCCTTCCTATAACATGAGATGTGATATCCAACTCCTTCCCAATCCAATCCTGAGACCCTTCTGATAGCATGAGATATGATATCTCAATGCTTCTAATATCAAACCTGAGACCCTCCCTATAGCATGAGATGTGATATACAACTGCTTCCCATTCCAATCCTGAGACCCTTCCTATAACATGAGATGCGATATCTCAATGCTTCTAATAACAAACCTGAGACCCTTCCTATAACATGAGATGTGATATCCAAGTCCTTCCCATTCCAATCTTGAGACCCTTCCTATAACATGCGATGTGATATCCAACTCCTTCCCAATCCAATCCTGAGACCCTTACGATAGCATGAGATATGATATCTCAATGCTTCTAATACCAAACCACAGAACCGTCCTATAACTTGAGATGTGATATCCAAATCCTTCGCCTTCCAAACCTGAGACCCTTTCTTTATCATGAGATGTGATATCCAACTCCTTCCCATTCCAATCCTGAGACCCTTCCTATAGCATGATATGTGATATCCAACTCCTTCCCATTCCAATCCTGAGACCCGTCCTATACAATGAGATATGATATCTCAATGCTTCTAATACCAAACCTGAGACTGTCCTATAACATGAGATGCGATATCTCAATACTTCTAATAACAAACCTGAGACCCTTCCTATAACATGAGATGTGATATCCAAATCCTTCCCATTCCAATCCTGAGACCCTTCCTATAACATGAGATGTGATATCCAACTCCTTCCCAATCCAATCCTGAGACCCTTCCGATAGCATGAGATATGATATCTCAATGCTTCTAATATCAAACCTGAGACCCTCCCTATAGCATGAGATGTGATATACAACTGCTTCCCATTCCAATCCTGAGACCCTTCCTATAACATGAGATGCGATATCTCAATGCTTCTAATAACAAACCTGAGACCCTTCCTATAACATGAGATGTGATATCCAAGTCCTTCCCATTCCAATCTTGAGACCCTTCCTATAACATGCGATGTGATATCCAAATCCTTCCCATTCCAATCCTGAGACCCTTCCGATAGCATGAGATATGATATCTCAAGGCTTCTAATACCAAACCACAGAACCGTCCTATAACTTGAGATGTGATATCCAAATCCTTCCCCTTCCAAACCTGAGACCCTTTCTTTATCATGAGATGTGATATCCAACTCCTTCCCATTCCAATCCTGAGACCTTTCCTATACAATGAGATATGATATCTCAATGCTTCTAATACCAAACCTGAGACTGTCCTATAACATGAGATGCGATATCTCAATACTTCTAATAACAAACCTGAGACCCTTCCTATAACATGAGATGTGATATCCAAATCCTTCCCATTCCAATCCTGAGACCCTTCCTATAACATGAGATGTGATATCCAACTCCTTCCCAATCCAATCCTGAGACCCTTCCGATAGCATGAGATATGATATCTCAATGCTTCTAATACCAAACCACAGACCCGTCCTATAAATTGAGATGTGATATCCAAATCCTTCCGCTTCCAAACCTGAGACCCTTCCTTTAGCATGAGATGTGATATCCAACTCCTTCCCATTCCAATCCTGAGGCCCGTCCTATACCATGAGATGATATCTCAATGCTTCTAATACCAAACCTGAGACTGTCCTATAACATGAGATGTGATATCTCAATGCTTCTAATAACAAACCTGAGAGCCTTCCTATAACATGAGATGTGATATCCAACTCCTTCGCAATCGAATCCTGAGACCCTTCCGATAGCATGAGATATGATATCTCCATGCTTCTAATACCAAACCACAGACCCGTCCTATAACTTGAGATGTGATATCCAAATCCTTCCCCTTCCAAACCTGAGACCCTTCCTTTAGCATGAGATGTGATATCCAACTCCTTCCCATTCCAATCCTGAGACCCTTCCTATAGCATGAGATGTGATATCCCAATGCTTCTACCAAACCTGAGACCCTTACTATAGCATGAGAGGTGATATCCAACTCTTCCCATCCAATCCTGAGACCCGTCCTATACCATGAGATGTTATATCTCAATGCTTCTAATACCAAACCTGAGACTGTCCTATAACATGAGATGTGATATCTCAATGCTTCTAATAACAAACCTGAGACCCTTCCTATAACATGAGATGTGATATCTCAATGCTTCTAATACCAAACCTGAGACCCTCCCTATAGCGTGAGATGTGATATCAAAGTCCTTCCCATTCCAATCCTGATACCCTTCCTATAACATGAGATGTGATATCCAACTCTTCCCATCCAATCCTGAGACCCTTCCTATAACATGAGATGTTATATCCAACTCCTTCCCAATCCAATCCTGAGACCCTTCCGATAGCATGAGATGTGATATCAAAGTCCTTCCCATTCCAATCCTGAAACCCTTCCTATAACATGAGCTGTGATATCCAACTCCTTCCAATTCCAACCTGTGACCCTTCCTATAGCATGAGATGCGATATCCAACTCCTTCCCATTCCAATCCTAAGACCCTTCCGATAGCATGAGATATGATATCTCAATGCTTCTAATACCAAACCTGAGACTGTCCTATAACATGAGATGCGATATCTCAATACTTCTAATAACAAACCTGAGACCCTTCCTATAACATGAGATATGATATCCAAATCCTTCCCATTCCAATCCTGAGACCCTTCCTATAACATGAGATGTGATATCCAACTTCTTCCCAATCCAATCCTGAGACCCTTCCAATAGCATGAGATATGATATCTCAATGCTTCTAATACCAAACCACAGACCCGTCCTATAAATTGAGATGTGATATCCAAATCCTTCCCCTTCCAAACCTGAGACCCTTCCTTTAGCATGAGATGTGATATCCAACTCCTTCCCATTCCAATCCTGAGGCCCGTCCTATACCATGAGATGATATCTCAATGCTTCTAATACCAAACCTGAGACTGTCCTATAACATGAGATGTGATATCTCAATGCTTCTAATAACAAACCTGAGAGCCTTCCTATAACATGAGATGTGATATCCAACTCCTTCGCAATCCAATCCTGAGACCCTTCCGATAGCATGAGATATGATATCTCAATGCTTCTAATACCAAACCACAGACCCGTCCTATAACTTGAGATGTTATATCCAAATCCTTCCCCTTCCAAACCTGAGACCCTTCCTTTAGCATGAGATGTGATATCCAACTCCTTCCCATTCCAATCCTGAGACCCTTCCTATAGCATGAGATGTGATATCCCAATGCTTCTACCAAACCTGAGACCCTTACTATAGCATGAGAGGTGAAATCCAACTCTTCCCATCCAATCCTGAGACCCGTCCTATACCATGAGATGTTATATCTCAATGCTTCTAATACCAAACCTGAGACCCTTCCTATAACATGAGATGTGATATCTCAATGCTTCTAATAACAAACCTGAGACCCTTCCTATAACATGAGATGTGATATCTCAATGCTTCTAATACCAAACCTGAGACCCTCCCTATAGCGTGAGATGTGATATCAAAGTCCTTCCCATTCCAATCCTGATACCCTTCCTATAACATGAGATGTGATATCCAACTCTTCCCATCCAATCCTGAGACCCTTCCTATAACATGAGATGTTATATCCAACTCCTTCCCAATCCAATTCTGAGACCCTTCCGATAGCATGAGATGTGATATCAAAGTCCTTCCCATTCCAATCCTGAAACCCTTCCTATAACATGAGCTGTGATATCCAACTCCTTCCAATTCCAACCTGTGACCCTTCCTATAGCATGAGATGCGATATCCAACTCCTTCCCAATCCAATCCTGAGACCCTTCCGATAGCATGAGATGTGATATCTTAATGCTTCTAGCAAACCTGAGACCTTCCCATGGCATGAGATGTGATATCAAACTCCTTCCCATTCCAATCCTGAGACCCGTCCTATACTATGAGATGTTATATCTCAATGCTTCTAATCCAAACCTGAGACTGTCCTATAACATGAGATGTGATATCTCAATGCTTCTAATAACAAACCTGAGACCCTTCCTATAACATGAGATGTGATATCCAAGTCCTTCCAAATCCAATCCTGAGACCCTTCCGATAGCATGAGATATGATATCTCAATGCTTCTAATACCAAACCACAGAACCGTCCTATAACTTGAGATGTGATATCCAAATCCTTCCCCTTCCAAACCTGAGACCCTTTCTTTATCATGAGATGTGATATCCAACTCCTTCCCATTCCAATCCTGAGACCCTTCCTATAGCATGATATGTGATATCCAACTCCTTCCCATTCCAATCCTGAGACCCGTCCTATACAATGAGATATGATATCTCAATGCTTCTAATACCAAACCTGAGACTGTCCTATAACATGAGATGCGATATCTCAATGCTTCTAATAACAAACCTGAGACCCTTCCTATAACATGAGATGTGATATCCAAATCCTTCCCATTCCAATCCTGAGACCCTTCCTATAACATGAGATGTGATATCCAACTCCTTCCCAATCCAATCCTGATACCCTTCCGATAGCATTAGATATGATATCTCAATGCTTCTAATACCAAACCACAGACCCGTCCTATAAATTGAGATGCGATATCCAAATCCTTCCCCTTCCAAACCTGAGACCCTTCCTTTAGCATGAGCTGTGATATCCAACTCCTTCCCATTGCAATCCTGAGACCCATCCTATACCATGAGATATGATATCTCAATGCTTCTAATACCAAACCTGAGACTGTCCTATAACATGAGATGTGATATCTCAATGCTTGTAATAACAAACCTGAGAGCCTTCCTATAACATGAGATGTGATATCCAACTCCTTCCCAATCCAATCCTGAGACCCTTCCGATAGCATGAGATATGATATCTCAAAGCTTCTAATACCAAACCACAGACCCGTCCTATAACTTGAGATGTGATATCCAAATCCTTCCCCTTCCAAACCTGAGACCCTTCCTTTAGCATGAGATGTGATATCCAACTCCTTCCCATTCCAATCCTGAGACCCTTCCTATAGCATGAGATGTGATATCCCAATGCTTCTACCAAACCTGAGACCCTTACTATAGCATGAGAGGTGATATCCAACTCTTCCCATCCAATCCTGAGACCCGTCCTATACCATGAGATGTTATATCTCAATGCTTCTAATACCAAACCTGAGACTGTCCTATAACATGAGATGTGATATCCCAATGCTTCTAATAACAAACCTGAGACACTTCCTATAACATGAGATGTGATATCTCAATGCTTCTAATACCAAACCTGAGACCCTCCCTATAGCGTGAGATGTGATATCAAAGTCCTTCCCATTCCAATCCTGATATCCTTCCTATAACATGAGATGTGATATCCAACTCTTCCCATCCAATCCTGAGACCCTTCCTATAACATGAGATGTTATATCCAACTCCTTCCCAATCCAATCCTGAGACCCTTCCGATAGCATGAGATGTGATATCAAAGTCCTTCCCATTCCAATCCTGAAACCCTTCCTATAACATGAGCTGTGATATCCAACTCCTTCCAATTCCAACCTGTGACCCTTCCTATAGCATGAGATGCGATATCCAACTCCTTCCCATTCCAATCCTGAGACCCTTCCGATAGCATGAGATATGATATCTCAATGCTTCTAATACCAAACCTGAGACTGTCCTATAACATGAGATGCGATATCTCAATGCTTCTAATAACAAACCTGAGACCCTTCCTATAACATGAGATGTGATATCCAAATCCTTCCCATTCCAATCCTGAGACCCTTCTGATAGCATGAGATATGATACCTCAATGCTTCTAATACCAAACCTGAGACTGTCCTATAACATGAGTTGCGATATCTCAATGCTTCTAATAACAAACCTGAGACCCTTCCTATAACATGAGATGTGATATCCAAATCCTTCCCATTCCAATCCTGAGACCCTTCCTATAGCATGAGATGTGATATCCAACTCCTTCCCATTCCAATCCTGAGACCCGTCCTATACCATGAGATATATCTCAATGCTTCTAATACCAAACCTGAGACTGTCCTATAACATGAGATGCGATATCTCAATGCTTCTAATAACAAACCTGAGACCCTTCCTATAACATGAGATGTGATATCCAAATCTTTCCCATTCCAATCCTGAGACCCTTCCTATAACATGAGATGTGATATCCAACTCCTTCCCAATCCAATCCTGAGACCCTTATGATAGCATGAGATATGGTATCTCAATGCTTCTAATATCAAACCTGAGACCCTCCCTATAGCATGAGATGTGATATACAACTCCTTCCCATTCCAATCCTGAGACCCTTCCTATAACATGAGATGCGATATCTCAATGCTTCTAATAACAAACCTGAGACCCTTCCTATTACATGAGATGTGATATCCAAGTCCTTCCCATTCCAATCTTGAGACCCTTCCTATAACATGCTATGTGATATCCAACTCCTTCCCAATCCAATCCTGAAACCCTTCCGATAGCATGAGATATGATATCTCAATGCTTCTAATACCAAACCACAGAACCGTCCTATAACTTGAGATGTGATATCCAAATCCTTCCCCTTCCAAACCTGAGACCCTTTCTTTATCATGAGATGTGATATCCAACTCCTTCCCATTCCAATCCTGAGACCCTTCCTATAGCATGATATGTGATATCCAACTCCTTCCCATTCCAATCCTGAGACCCGTCCTATACAATGAGATATGACATCTCAATGCTTCTAATACCAAACCTGAGACTGTCCTATAACATGAGATGCGATATCTCAATACTTCTAATAACAAACCTGAGACCCTTCCTATAACATGAGATGTGATATCCAAATCCTTCCCATTCCACTCCTGAGACCCTTCCTATAACATGAGATGTGATATCCAACTCCTTCCCAATCCAATCCTGAGACCCTTCCGATAGCATGAGATATGATATCTCAATGCTTCTAATACCAAACCACAGACCCGTCCTATAAATTGAGATGTGATATCCAAATCCTTCCCCTTCCAAACCTGAGACCCTTCCTTTAGCATGAGATGTGATATCCAACTCCTTCCCATTCCAATCCTGAGGCCCGTCCTATACCATGAGATGATATCTCAATGCTTCTAATACCAAACCTGAGACTGTCCTATAACATGAGATGTGATATCTCAATGCTTCTAATAACAAACCTGAGAGCCTTCCTATAACATGAGATGTGATATCCAACTCCTTCGCAATCCAATCCTGAGACCCTTCTGATAGCATGAGATGTGATATCTCAATGCTTCTAATACCAAACCACAGACCCGTCCTATAACTTGAGATGTGATATCCAAATCCTTCCCCTTCCAAACCTGAGACCCTTCCTTTAGCATGAGATGTGATATCCAACTCCTTCCCATTCCAATCCTGAGATCCTTCCTATAGCATGAGATGTGATATCCCAATGCTTCTACCAAACCTGAGACCCTTACTATAGCATGAGAGGTGATATCCAACTCTTCCCATCCAATCCTGAGACCCGTCCTATACCATGAGATGTTATATCTCAATGCTTCTAATACCAAACCTGAGACTGTCCTATAACATGAGATGTGATATCTCAATGCTTCTAATAACAAACCTGAGACCCTTCCTATAACATGAGATGTGATATCTCAATGCTTCTAATACCAAACCTGAGACCCTCCCTATAGCGTGAGATGTGATATCAAAGTCCTTCCCATTTCAATCCTGATACCCTTCCTATAACATGAGATGTGATATCCAACTCTTCCCATCCAATCCTGAGACCCTTCCTATAACATGAGATGTTATATCCAACTCCTTCCCAATCCAATTCTGAGACCCTTCCGATAGCATGAGATGTGATATCAAAGTCCTTCCCATTCCAATCCTGAAACCCTTCCTATAACATGAGCTGTGATATCCAACTCCTTCCAATTCCAACCTGTGACCCTTCCTATAGCATGAGATGCGATATCCAACTCCTTCCCAATCCAATCCTGAGACCCTTCCGATAGCATGAGATGTGATATCTTAATGCTTCTAGCAAACCTGAGACCTTCCCATGGCATGAGATGTGATATCAAACTCCTTCCCATTCCAATCCTGAGACCCGTCCTATACTATGAGATGTTATATCTCAATGCTTCTAATAACAAACCTGAGACTCTTCCTATAACATGAGATGTGATATCCAAGTCCTTCCCATTCCAATCCTGAGACCGTTCCGATAGCATGAGATATGATATCTCAATGCTTCTAATACCAAACCACACACCCGTCCTATAACTTGAGATGTGATATCCAAATCCTTCCCCTTCCAAACCTGAGACCCTTCCTTTAGCATGAGATGTGATATCCAACTCCTTCCCATTCCAATCCTGAGACCCTTCCTATGGCATGAGATGTGATATCCAACTCTTCCCATCCAATCCTGAGACCCGTCCTATACCATGAGATGTTATATCTCAATGCTTCTAATACCAAACCTGAGACTGTCCTATAACATGAGATGTGATATCTCAATGCTTCTAATAACAAACCTGAGATCCTTCCTATAACATGAGATGTGATATCTCAATGCTTCTAATACCAAACCTGAGACCCTCCCTATAGCGTGAGATGTGATATCAAAGTCCTTCCCATTCCCATCCTGATACCCTTCCTATAACATGAGATGTGATATCCAACTCGTTCCCAATCCAATCCTGAGACCCTTCTGATAGCATGAGATGTGATATCTTAATGCTTCTAGCAAACCTGAGACCTTCCCATGGCATGAGATGTGATATCAAACTCCTTCCCATTCCAATCCTGAGACCCGTCCTATACTATGAGATGTTACATCTCAATGCTTCTAATACCAAACCTGAGACTGTCCTATAACATGAGATGTGATATCTCAATGCTTCTAATAACAAACCTGAGACCCTTCCTATAACATGAGATGTGATATCCAAGTCCTTCCCATTCAAATCTTGAGACCCTTCCTATAACATGAGATGTGATATCCAACTCCTTCCCAATCCAATCCTGAGACCCTTCCGATAGCATGAGATATGATATCTCAATGCTTCTAATACCAAACCACAGACCAGTCCTATAACTTGAGATGTGATATCCAAATCCTTCCCCTTCCAAACCTGAGACCCTTCCTTTATCATGAGATGTGATATCCAACTCCATCCCATTCCAATCCTGAGACCCGTCCTATAGCATGATATATGATATCCAACTCCTTCCCATTCCAATCCTGAGACCCGTCCTATACAATGAGATATGATATCTCAATGCTTCTATGACCAAACCTGAGACTGTCCTATGACTTGAGATGCGATATCTCAATGCTTCTAATAACAAACCTGAGACCCTTCCTATAACATGAGATGTGATATCCAAATCCTTCCCATTCCAATCCTGAGACCCTTCATATAACATGAGATGTGATATCCAACTCCTTCCCAATCCAATCCTGATACCCTTCCGATAGCATGAGATGTGATATCTCAATGCTTCTAATAACAAACCTGAGACCCTTCCTATAACATGAGATGTGATATCCAAATCCTTCCCATTCCAATCCTGAGACCCTTCCTATAACATGAGATGTGATATCCAACTTCTTCCCAATCCAATCCTGAGACCCTTCCGATAGCATGAGATATGATATCTCAATGCTTCTAATACCAAACCACAGACCCGTCCTATAAATTGAGATGTGATATCCAAATCCTTCCCCTTCCAAACCTGAGACCGTTCCTTTAGCATGAGATGTGATATCCAACTCCTTCCCATTCCAATCCTGAGGCCCGTCCTATACCATGAGATGATATCTCAATGCTTCTAATACCAAACCTGAGATTGTCCTATAACATGAGATGTGATATCTCAATGCTTCTAATAACAAACCTGAGAGCCTTCCTATAACATGAGATGTGATATCCAACTCCTTCGCAATCCAATCCTGAGACCCTTCCGATAGCATGAGATATGATATCTCAATGCTTCTAATACCAAACCACAGACCCGTCCTATAACTTGAGATGTGATATCCAAATCCTTCCCCTTCCAAACCTGAGACCCTTCCTTTAGCATGAGATGTGATATCCAACTCCTTCCCATTCCAATCCTGAGACCCTTCCTATAGCATGAGATGTGATATCCCAATGCTTCTACCAAACCTGAGACCCTTACTATAGCATGAGAGGTGATATCCAACTCTTCCCATCCAATCCTGAGACCCGTCCTATACCATGAGATGTTATATCTCAATGCTTCTAATACCAAACCTGAGACTGTCCTATAACATGAGATGTGATATCTCAATGCTTCTAATAACAAACCTGAGACCCTTCCTATAACATGAGATGTGATATCTCAATGCTTCTAATACCAAACCTGAGACCCTCCCTATAGCGTGAGATATGATATCAAAGTCCTTCCCATTCCAATCCTGATACCCTTCCTATAACATGAGATGTGATATCCAACGCTTCCCATCCAATCCTGAGACCCTTCCTATAACATGAGATGTTATATCCAACTCCTTCCCAATCCAATTCCGAGACCCTTCTGATAGCATGAGATGTGATATCTTAATGCTTCTAGCAAACCTGAGACCTTCCCATGGCATGAGATGTGATATCAAACTCCTTCCCATTCCAATCCTGAGACCCGTCCTATACTATGAGATGTTATATCTCAATGCTTCTAATACCAAACCTGAGACTGTCCTATAACATGAGATATGATATCTCAATGCTTCTAATACCAAACCACAGAACCGTCCTATAACTTGAGATGTGATATCCAAATCCTTCCCCTTCCAAACCTGAGACCCTTTCTTTATCATGAGATGTGATATCCAACTCCTTCCCATTCCAATCCTGAGACCCTTCCTATAGCATGATATGTGATATCCAACTTCCTCCCATTCCAATCCTGAGACCCGTCCTATACAATGAGATATGATATCTCAATGCTTCTAATACCAAACCTGAGACTGTCCTATAACATGAGATGCGATATCTCAATGCTTCTAATAACAAACCTGAGACCCTTCCTATAACATGAGATGTGATATCCAAATCCTTCCCATTCCAATCCTGAGACCCTTCCTATAACATGAGATGTGATATCCAACTCCTTCCCAATCCAATCCTGATACCCTTCCGATAGCATTAGATATGATATCTCAATGCTTCTAATACCAAACCACAGACCTGTCCTATAAATTGAGATGCGATATCCAAATCCTTCCCCTTCCAAACCTGAGACCCTTCCTTTAGCATGAGCTGTGATATCCAACTCCTTCCCATTGCAATCCTGAGACCCGTCCCATACCATGAGATATGATATCTCAATGCTTCTAATACCAAACCTGAGACTGTCCTATAACATGAGATGTGATATCTCAATGCTTCTAATAACAAACCTGAGAGCCTTCCTATAACATGAGATGTGATATCCAACTCCTTCGCAATCCAATCCTGAGACCCTTCCGATAGCATGAGATATGATATCTCAATGCTTCTAATACCAAACCACAGACCCGTCCTATAACTTGAGATGTGATATCCAAATCCTTCCCCTTCCAAACCTGAGACCCTTCCTTTAGCATGAGATGCGATATCCAACTCCTTCCCATTCCAATCCTGAGACCCTTCCTATAGCATGAGATGTGATATCCCAATGCTTCTACCAAACCTGAGACCCTTACTATAGCATGAGAGGTGATATCCAACTCTTCCCATCCAATCCTGAGACCCGTCCTATACCATGAGATGTTATATCTCAATGCTTCTAATACCAAACCTGAGACTGTCCTATAACATGAGATGTGATATCTCAATGCTTCTAATAACAAACCTGAGACCCTTCCTATAACATGAGATGTGATATCTCAATGCTTCTAATACCAAACCTGAGACCCTCCCTATAGCGTGAGATGTGATATCAAAGTCCTTCCCATTCCAATCCTGATACCGTTCCTATAACATGAGATGTGATATCCAACTCTTCCCATCCAATCCTGAGACCCTTCCTATAACATGAGATGTTATATCCAACTCCTTCCCAATCCAATTCTGAGACCCTTCCGATAGCATGAGATGTGATATCAAAGTCCTTCCCATTCCAATCCTGAAACCCTTCCTATAACATGAGCTGTGATATCCAACTCCTTCCAATTCCAACCTGTGACCCTTCCTATAGCATGAGATGCGATATCCAACTCCTTCCCAATCCAATCCTGAGACCCTTCCGATAGCATGAGATGTGATATCTTAATGCTTCTAGCAAACCTGAGACCTTCCCATGGCATGAGATGTGATATCAAACTCCTTCCCATTCCAATCCTGAGACCCGTCCTATACTATGAGATGTTATATCTCAATGCTTCTAATAACAAACCTGAGACTCTTCCTATAACATGAGATGTGATATCCAAGTCCTTCCCATTCCAATCCTGAGACCCTTCCGATAGCATGAGATATGATATCTCAATGCTTCTAATACCAAACCACACACCCGTCCTATAACTTGAGATGTGATATCCAAATCCTTCCCCTTCCAAACCTGAGACCCTTCCTTTAGCATGAGATGTGATATCCAACTCCTTCCCATTCCAATCCTGAGACCCTTCCTATGGCATGAGATGTGATATCCAACTCTTCCCATCGAATCCTGAGACCCGTCCTATACCATGAGATGTTATATCTCAATGCTTCTAATACCAAACCTGAGACTGTCCTATAACATGAGATGTGATATCTCAATTCTTCTAATAACAAACCTGAGATCCTTCCTATAACATGCGATGTGATATCTCAATGCTTCTAATACCAAACCTGAGACCCTCCCTATAGCGTGAGATGTGATATCAAAGTCCTTCCCATTCCCATCCTGATACCCTTCCTATAACATGAGATGTGATATCCAACTCGTTCCCAATCCAATCCTGAGACCCTTCTGATAGCATGAGATGTGATATCTTAATGCTTCTAGCAAACCTGAGACCTTCCCATGGCATGAGATGTGATATCAAACTCCTTCCCATTCCAATCCTGAGACCCGTCCTATACTATGAGATGTTACATCTCAATGCTTCTAATACCAAACCTGAGACTGTCCTATAACATGAGATGTGATATCTCAATGCTTCTAATAACAAACCTGAGACCCTTCCTATAACATGAGATGTGATATCCAAGTCCTTCCCATTCAAATCTTGAGACCCTTCCTATAACATGAGATGTGATATCCAACTCCTTCCCAATCCAATCCTGAGACCCTTCCGATAGCATGAGATATGATATCTCAATGCTTCTAATACCAAACCACAGACCACTCCTATAACTTGAGATGTGATATCCAAATCCTTCCCCTTCCAAACCTGAGACCCTTCCTTTATCATGAGATGTGATATCCAACTCCATCCCATTCCAATCCTGAGACCCGTCCTATAGCATGATATATGATATCCAACTCCTTCCCATTCCAATCCTGAGACCCGTCCTATACAATGAGATATGATATCTCAATGCTTCTATGACCAAACCTGAGACTGTCCTATGACTTGAGATGCGATATCTCAATGCTTCTAATAACAAACCTGAGACCCTTCCTATAACATGAGATGTGATATCCAAATCCTTCCCATTCCAATCCTGAGACCCTTCATATAACATGAGATGTGATATCCAACTCCTTCCCAATCCAATCCTGATACCCTTCCGATAGCATGAGATGTGATATCTCAATGCTTCTAATAACAAACCTGAGACCCTTCCTATAACATGAGATGTGATATCCAAATCCTTCCCATTCCAATCCTGAGACCCTTCCTATAACATGAGATGTGATATCCAACTTCTTCCCAATCCAATCCTGAGACCCTTCCGATAGCATGAGATATGATATCTCAATGCTTCTAATACCAAACCACAGACCCGTCCTATAAATTGAGATGTGATATCCAAATCCTTCCCGTTCCAAACCTGAGACCCTTCCTTTAGCATGAGATGTGATATCCAACTCCTTCCCATTCCAATCCTGAGGCCCGTCCTATACCATGAGATGATATCTCAATGCTTCTAATACCAAACCTGAGATTGTCCTATAACATGAGATGTGATATCTCAATGCTTCTAATAACAAACCTGAGAGCCTTCCTATAACATGAGATGTGATATCCAACTCCTTCGCAATCCAATCCTGAGACCCTTCCGATAGCATGAGATATGATATCTCAATGCTTCTAATACCAAACCACAGACCCGTCCTATAACTTGAGATGTGATATCCAAATCCTTCCCCTTCCAAACCTGAGACCCTTCCTTTAGCATGAGATGTGATATCCAACTCCTTCCCATTCCAATCCTGAGACCCTTCCTATAGCATGGGATGTGATATCCCAATGCTTCTACCAAACCTGAGACCCTTACTATAGCATGAGAGGTGATATCCAACTCTTCTCATCCAATCCTGAGACCCGTCCTATACCATGAGATGTTATATCTCAATGCTTCTAATACCAAACCTGAGACTGTCCTATAACATGAGATGTGATATCTCAATGCTTCTAATAACAAACCTGAGACCCTTCCTATAACATGAGATGTGATATCTCAATGCTTCTAATACCAAACCTGAGACCCTCCCTATAGCGTTAGATGTGATATCAAAGTCCTTCCCATTCCAATCCTGATACCCTTCCTATAACATGAGATGTGATATCCAACTCTTCCCATCCAATCCTGAGACCCTTCCTATAACATGAGATGTTATATCCAACTCCTTCCCAATCCAATTCCGAGACCCTTCTGATAGCATGAGATGTGATATCTTAATGCTTCTAGCAAACCTGAGACCTTCCCATGGCATGAGATGTGATATCAAACTCCTTCCCATTCCAATCCTGAGACCCGTCCTATACTATGAGATGTTATATCTCAATGCTTCTAATACCAAACCTGAGACTGTCCTATAACATGAGATGTGATATCTCAATGCTTCTAATAACAAACTTGAGACCCTTCCTATAACATGAGATGTGATATCCAAGTCCTTCCCAATCCAATCCTGAGACCCTTCCGATAGCATGAGATATGATATCTCAATGCTTCTAATACCAAACCACAGAACCGTCCTATAACTTGAGATGTGATATCCAAATCCTTCCCCTTCCAAACCTGAGACCCTTTCTTTATCATGAGATGTGATATCCAACTCCTTCCCATTCCAATCCTGAGACCCTTCCTATAGCATGATATGTGATATCCAACTTCCTCCCATTCCAATCCTGAGACCCGTCCTATACAATGAGATATGATATCTCAATGCTTCTAATACCAAACCTGAGACTGTCCTATAACATGAGATGCGATATCTCAATGCTTCTAATAACAAACCTGAGACCCTTCCTATAACATGAGATGTGATATCCAAATCCTTCCCATTCCAATCCTGAGACCCTTCCTATAACATGAGATGTGATATCCAACTCCTTCCCAATCCAATCCTGATACCCTTCCGATAGCATTAGATATGATATCTCAATGCTTCTAATACCAAACCACAGACCTGTCCTATAAATTGAGATGCGATATCCAAATCCTTCCCCTTCCAAACCTGAGACCCTTCCTTTAGCATGAGCTGTGATATCCAACTCCTTCCCATTGCAATCCTGAGACCCGTCCTATACCATGAGATATGATATCTCAATGCTTCTAATACCAAACCTGAGACTGTCCTATAACATGAGATGTGATATCTCAATGCTTCTAATAACAAACCTGAGAGCCTTCCTATAACATGAGATGTGATATCCAACTCCTTCGCAATCCAATCCTGCGACCCTTCCGATAGCATGAGATATGATATCTCAATGCTTCTAATACCAAACCACAGACCCGTCCTATAACTTGAGATGTGATATCCAAATCCTTCCCCTTCCAAACCTGAGACCCTTCCTTTAGCATGAGATGCGATATCTAACTCCTTCCCATTCCAATCCTGAGACCCTTCCTATAGCATGAGATGTGATATCCCAATGCTTCTACCAAACCTGAGACCCTTACTATAGCATGAGAGGTGATATCCAACTCTTCCCATCCAATCCTGAGACCCGTCCTATACCATGAGATGTTATATCTCAATGCTTCTAATACCAAACCTGAGACTGTCCTATAACATGAGATGTGATATCTCAATGCTTCTAATAACAAACCTGAGACCCTTCCTATAACATGAGATGTGATATCTCAATGCTTCTAATACCAAACCTGAGACCCTCCCTATAGCGTGAGATGTGATATCAAAGTCCTTCCCATTCCAATCCTGATACCCTTCCTATAACATGAGATGTGATATCCAACTCTTCCCATCCAATCCTGAGACCCTTCCTATAACATGAGATGTTATATCCAACTCCTTCCCAATCCAATTCCGAGACCCTTCTGATAGCATGAGATGTGATATCTTAATGCTTCTAGCAAACCTGAGACCTTCCCATGGCATGAGATGTGATATCAAACTCCTTCCCATTCCAATCCTGAGACCCGTCCTATACTATGAGATGTTATATCTCAATGCTTCTAATACCAAACCTGAGACTGTCCTATAACATGAGATGTGATATCTCAATGCTTCTAATAACAAACTTGAGACCCTTCCTATAACATGAGATGTGATATCCAAGTCCTTCCCAATCCAATCCTGAGACCCTTCCGATAGCATGAGATATGATATCTCAATGCTTCTAATACCAAACCACAGAACCGTCCTTTAACTTGAGATGTGATATCCAAATCCTTCCCCTTCCAAACCTGAGACCCTTTCTTTATCATGAGATGTGATATCCAACTCCTTCCCATTCCAATCCTGAGACCCTTCCTATCGCATGATATGTGATATCCAACTTCCTCCCATTCCAATCCTGAGACCCGTCCTATACAATGAGATATGATATCTCAATGCTTCTAATACCAAACCTGAGACTGTCCTATAACATGAGATGCGATATCTCAATGCTTCTAATAACAAACCTGAGACCCTTCCTATAACATGAGATGTGATATCCAAATCCTTCCCATTCCAATCCTGAGACCCTTCCTATAACATGAGATGTGATATCCAACTCCTTCCCAATCCAATCCTGATACTCTTCCGATAGCATTAGATATGATATCTCAATGCTTCTAATACCAAACCACAGACCTGTCCTATAAATTGAGATGCGATATCCAAATCCTTCCCCTTCCAAACCTGAGACCCTTCCTTTAGCATGAGCTGTGATATCCAACTCCTTCCCATTGCAATCCTGAGACCCGTCCTATACCATGAGATATGATATCTCAATGCTTCTAATACCAAACCTGAGACTGTCCTATAACATGAGATGTGATATCTCAATGCTTCTAATAACAAACCTGAGAGCCTTCCTATAACATGAGATGCGATATCCAACTCCTTCCCATTCCAATCCTGAGACCCTTCCGATAGCATGAGATATGATATCTCAATGCTTCTAATACCAAACCTGAGACTGTCCTATAACATGAGATGCGATATCTCAATGCTTCTAATAACAAACCTGAGACCCTTCCTATAACATGAGATGTGGTATCCAAATCCTTCCCATTCCAATCCTGAGACCCTTCCGATAGCATGAGATATGATATCTCAATGCTTCTAATACCAAACCTGAGACTGTCCTATAACATGAGATGCGATATCTCAATGCTTCTAATAACAAACCTGAGACCCTTCCTATAACATGAGATGTGATATCCAAATCCTTCCCATTCCAATCCTGAGACCCTTCCTAGAACATGAGATGTGATATCTCAATGCTTCTAATAACAAACCTGAGAACCTTCCTATAACATGAGATGTGATATCCAAATCCTTCCCATTCCAATCCTGAGACCCGTCCTATACCATGAGATGTTATATCTCAATGCTTCTAATACCAAACCTGAGACTGTCCTATAACATGAGATGTGATATCTCAATGCTTCTAATAACAAACCTGAGACCCTTCCTATAACATGAGATGTGATATCTCAATGCTTCTAATACCAAACCTGAGACCCTCCCTATAGCGTGAGATGTGATATCAAAGTCCTTCCCATTCCAATCCTGACACCCTTCCTATAACATGAGATGTGATATCCAACTCTTCCCATCCAATCCTGAGACCCTTCCTATAACATGAGATGTTATATCCAACTCCTTCCCAATCCAATTCTGAGACCCTTCCGATAGCATGAGATGTGATATCTTAATGCTTCTAGCAAACCTGAGACCTTCCCATGGCATGAGATGTGATATCAAACTCCTTCCCATTCCAATCCTGAGACCCGTCCTATACTATGAGATGTTATATCTCAATGCTTCTAATACCAAACCTGAGACTGTCCTATAACATGAGATGTGATATCTCAATGCTTCTAATAACAAACTTGAGACCCTTCCTATAACATGAGATTTGATATCCAAGTCCTTCCCAATCCAATCCTGAGACCCTCCCGATAGCATGAGATATGATATCTCAATGCTTCTAATACCAAACCACAGAACCGTCCTATAACTTGAGATGTGATATCCAAATCCTTCCCCTTCCAAACCTGAGACCCTTTCTTTATCATGAGATGTGATATCCAACTCCTTCCCATTCCAATCCTGAGACCCTTCCTATAGCATGATATGTGATATCCAACTTCCTCCCATTCCAATCCTGAGACCCGTCCTATACAATGAGATATGATATCTCAATGCTTCTAATACCAAACCTGAGACTGTCCTATAACATGAGATGCGATATCTCAATGCTTCTAATAACAAACCTGAGACCCTTCCTATAACATGAGATGTGATATCCAAATCCTTCCCATTCCAATCCTGAGACCCTTCCTATAACATGAGATGTGATATCCAACTCCTTCCCAATCCAATCCTGATACCCTTCCGATAGCATTAGATATGATATCTCAATGCTTCTAATACCAAACCACAGACCTGTCCTATAAATTGAGATGCGATATCCAAATCCTTCCCCTTCCAAACCTGAGACCCTTCCTTTAGCATGAGCTGTGATATCCAACTCCTTCCCATTGCAATCCTGAGACCCGTCCTATACTATGAGATGTTATATCTCAATGCTTCTAATACCAAACCTGAGACTGTCCTATAACATGAGATGTGATATCTCAATGCTTCTAATAACAAACCTGAGAGCCTTCCTATAACATGAGATGCGATATCCAACTCCTTCCCATTCCAATCCTGAGACCCTTCCGATAGCATGAGATATGATATCTCAATGCTTCTAATACCAAACCTGAGACTGTCCTATAACATGAGATGCGATATCTCAATGCTTCTAATAACAAACCTGAGACCCTTCCTATAACATGAGATGTGATATCCAAATCCTTCCCATTCCAATCCTGAGACCCTTCCGATAGCATGAGATATGATATCTCAATGCTTCTAATACCAAACCTGAGACTGTCCTATAACATGAGATGCGATATCTCAATGCTTCTAATAACAAACCTGAGACCCTTCCTATAACATGAGATGTGATATCCAAATCCTTCCCATTCCAATCCTGAGACCCTTCCTAGAACATGAGATGTGATATCTCAATGCTTCTAATAACAAACCTGAGACCCTTCCTATAACATGAGATGTGATATCCAAATCCTTCCCATTCCAATCCTGAGACCCTTCCTATACCATGAGATATGATATCTCAATGCTTCTAATACCAAACCTGAGACTGTCCTATAACATGAGATGTGATATCTCAATGCTTCTAATAACAAACCTGAGAGCCTTCCTATAACATGAGATGCGATATCCAACTCCTTCCCATTCCAATCCTGAGACCCTTCCGATAGCATGAGATATGATATCTCAATGCTTCTAATACCAAACCTGAGACTGTCCTATAACATGAGATGCGATATCTCAATGCTTCTAATAACAAACCTGAGACCCTTCCTATAACATGAGATGTGATATCCAAATCCTTCACATTCCAATCCTGAGACCCTTCCGATAGCATGAGATATGATATCTCAATGCTTCTAATACCAAACCTGAGACTGTCCTATAACATGAGATGCGATATCTCAATGCTTCTAATAACAAACCTGAGAACCTTCCTATAACATGAGATGTGATATCCAAATTCTTCCCATTCCAATCCTGAGACCCTTCCTATAGCATGAGATGTGATATCCAACTCCTTCCCATTCCAATCCTGAGACCCGTCCTATACCATGAGATATATCTCAATGCTTCTAATACCAAACCTGAGACCCTTCCTATAACATGAGATGTGATATCCAAATCTTTCCCATTCCAATCCTGAGACCCTTCCTATAACATGAGATGTGATATCCAAGTCCTTCCCAATCCAATCCTGAGACCCTTATGATAGCATGAGATATGATATCTCAATGCTTCTAATATCAAACCTGAGACCCTCCCTATAGCATGAGATGTGATATACAACTCCTTCCCATTCCAATCCTGAGACCCTTCCTATAACATGAGATGCGATATCTCAATGCTTCTAATAACAAACCTGAGACCCTTCCTATTACATGAGATGTGATATCAAAGTCTTTCCCATTCCAATCTTGAGACCCTTCCTATAACATGCAATGTGATATCCAACTCCTTCCCAATCCAATCCTGAGACCCTTCCGATAGCATGAGATATGATATCTCAATGCTTCTAATACCAAACCACACAACCGTCCTATAACTTGAGATGTGATATCCAAATCCTTCCCCTTCCAAACCTGAGACCCTTTCTTTATCATGAGATGTGATATCCAACTCCTTCCCATTCCAATCCTGAGACCCTTCCTATAGCATGATATGTGATATCCAACTCCTTCCCATTCCAATCCTGAGACCCGTCCTATACAATGAGATATGATATCTCAATGCTTCTAATACCAAACCTGAGACTGTCCTATAACATGAGATGCGATATCTCAATACTTCTAATAACAAACCTGAGACCCTTCCTATAACATGAGATGTGATATCCAAATCCTTCCCATTCCAATCCTGAGACCCTTCCTATAACATGAGATGTGATATCCAACTCCTTCCCAATCCAATCCTGAGACCCTTCCGATAGCATGAGATATGATATCTCAATGCTTCTAATACCAAACCACAGACCCGTCCTATAAATTGAGATGTGATATCCAAATCCTTCCCCTTCCAAACCTGAGACCCTTCCTTTAGCATGAGATGTGATATCCAACTCCTTCCCATTCCAATCCTGAGACCCTTACTATAGCATGAGAGGTGATATCCAACTCTTCTCATCCAATCCTGAGACCCGTCCGATACCATGAGATGTTATATCTCAATGCTTCTAATACCAAACCTGAGACTGTCCTATAACATGAGATGTGATATCTCAATGCTTCTAATAACAAACCTGAGACCCTTCCTATAACATGAGATGTGATATCTCAATGCTTCTAATACCAAACCTGAGACCCTCCCTATAGCGTTAGATGTGATATCAAAGTCCTTCCCATTCCAATCCTGATACCCTTCCTATAACATGAGATGTGATATCCAACTCTTCCCATCCAATCCTGAGACCCTTCCTATAACATGAGATGTTATATCCAACTCCTTCCCAATCCAATTCCGAGACCCTTCTGATAGCATGAGATGTGATATCTTAATGCTTCTAGCAAACCTGAGACCTTCCCATGGCATGAGATGTGATATCAAACTCCTTCCCATTCCAATCCTGAGACCCGTCCTATACTATGAGATGTTATATCTCAATGCTTCTAATACCAAACCTGAGACTGTCCTATAACATGAGATGTGATATCTCAATGCTTCTAATAACAAACTTGAGACCCTTCCTATAACATGAGATGTGATATCCAAGTCCTTCCCAATCCAATCCTGAGACCCTTCCGATAGCATGAGATATGATATCTCAATGCTTCTAATACCAAACCACAGAACCGTCCTATAACTTGAGATGTGATATCCAAATCCTTCCCCTTCCAAACCTGAGACCCTTTCTTTATCATGAGATGTGATATCCAACTCCTTCCCATTCCAATCCTGAGACCCTTCCTATAGCATGATATGTGATATCCAACTTCCTCCCATTCCAATCCTGAGACCCGTCCTATACAATGAGATATGATATCTCAATGCTTCTAATACCAAACCTGAGACTGTCCTATAACATGAGATGCGATATCTCAATGCTTCTAATAACAAACCTGAGACCCTTCCTATAACATGAGATGTGATATCCAAATCCTTCCCATTCCAATCCTGAGACCCTTCCTATAACATGAGATGTGATATCCAACTCCTTCCCAATCCAATCCTGATACCCTTCCGATAGCATTAGATATGATATCTCAATGCTTCTAGTACCAAACCACAGACCTGTCCTATAAATTGAGATGCGATATCCAAATCCTTCCCCTTCCAAACCTGAGACCCTTCCTTTAGCATGAGCTGTGATATCCAACTCCTTCCCATTGCAATCCTGAGACCCGTCCTATACCATGAGATATGATATCTCAATGCTTCTAATACCAAACCTGAGACTGTCCTATAACATGAGATGTGATATCTCAATGCTTCTAATAACAAACCTGAGAGCCTTCCTATAACATGAGATGTGATATCCAACTCCTTCGCAATCCAATCCTGCGACCCTTCCGATAGCATGAGATATGATATCTCAATGCTTCTAATACCAAACCACAGACCCGTCCTATAACTTGAGATGTGATATCCAAATCCTTCCCCTTCCAAACCTGAGACCCTTCCTTTAGCATGAGATGCGATATCCAACTCCTTCCCATTCCAATCCTGAGACCCTTCCTATAGCATGAGATGTGATATCCCAATGCTTCTACCAAACCTGAGACCCTTACTATAGCATGAGAGGTGATATCCAACTCTTCCCATCCAATCCTGAGACCCGTCCTATACCATGAGATGTTATATCTCAATGCTTCTAATACCAAACCTGAGACTGTCCTATAACATGAGATGTGATATCTCAATGCTTCTAATAACAAACCTGAGACCCTTCCTATAACATGAGATGTGATATCTCAATGCTTCTAATACCAAACCTGAGACCCTCCCTATAGCGTGAGATGTGATATCAAAGTCCTTCCCATTCCAATCCTGATACCCTTCCTATAACATGAGATGTGATATCCAACTCTTCCCATCCAATCCTGAGACCCTTCCTATAACATGAGATGTTATATCCAACTCCTTCCCAATCCAATTCCGAGACCCTTCTGATAGCATGAGATGTGATATCTTAATGCTTCTAGCAAACCTGAGACCTTCCCATGGCATGAGATGTGATATCAAACTCCTTCCCATTCCAATCCTGAGACCCGTCCTATACTATGAGATGTTATATCTCAATGCTTCTAATACCAAACCTGAGACTGTCCTATAACATGAGATGTGATATCTCAATGCTTCTAATAACAAACTTGAGACCCTTCCTATAACATGAGATGTGATATCCAAGTCCTTCCCAATCCAATCCTGAGACCCTTCCGATAGCATGAGATATGATATCTCAATGCTTCTAATACCAAACCACAGAACCGTCCTTTAACTTGAGATGTGATATCCAAATCCTTCCCCTTCCAAACCTGAGACCCTTTCTTTATCATGAGATGTGATATCCAACTCCTTCCCATTCCAATCCTGAGACCCTTCCTATCGCATGATATGTGATATCCAACTTCCTCCCATTCCAATCCTGAGACCCGTCCTATACAATGAGATATGATATCTCAATGCTTCTAATACCAAACCTGAGACTGTCCTATAACATGAGATGCGATATCTCAATGCTTCTAATAACAAACCTGAGACCCTTCCTATAACATGAGATGTGATATCCAAATCCTTCCCATTCCAATCCTGAGACCCTTCCTATAACATGAGATGTGATATCCAACTCCTTCCCAATCCAATCCTGATACCCTTCCGATAGCATTAGATATGATATCTCAATGCTTCTAATACCAAACCACAGACCTGTCCTATAAATTGAGATGCGATATCCAAATCCTTCCCCTTCCAAACCTGAGACCCTTCCTTTAGCATGAGCTGTGATATCCAACTCCTTCCCATTGCAATCCTGAGACCCGTCCTATACCATGAGATATGATATCTCAATGCTTCTAATACCAAACCTGAGACTGTCCTATAACATGAGATGTGATATCTCAATGCTTCTAATAACAAACCTGAGAGCCTTCCTATAACATGAGATGCGATATCCAACTCCTTCCCATTCCAATCCTGAGACCCTTCCGATAGCATGAGATATGATATCTCAATGCTTCTAATACCAAACCTGAGACTGTCCTATAACATGAGATGCGATATCTCAATGCTTCTAATAACAAACCTGAGAACCTTCCTATAACATGAGATGTGATATCCAAATCCTTCCCATTCCAATCCTGAGACCCTTCCTATAGCATGAGATGTGATATCCAACTCCTTCCCATTCCAATCCTGAGACCCGTCCTATACCATGAGATATATCTCAATGCTTCTAATACCAAACCTGAGACCCTTCCTATAACATGAGATGTGATATCCAAATCTTTCCCATTCCAATCCTGAGACCCTTCCTATAACATGAGATGTGATATCCAAGTCCTTCCCAATCCAATCCTGAGACCCTTATGATAGCATGAGATATGATATCTCAATGCTTCTAATATCAAACCTGAGACCCTCCCTATAGCATGAGATGTGATATACAACTCCTTCCCATTCCAATCCTGAGACCCTTCCTATAACATGAGATGCGATATCTCAATGCTTCTAATAACAAACCTGAGACCCTTCCTATTACATGAGATGTGATATCAAAGTCTTTCCCATTCCAATCTTGAGACCCTTCCTATAACATGCAATGTGATATCCAACTCCTTCCCAATCCAATCCTGAGACCCTTCCGATAGCATGAGATATGATATCTCAATGCTTCTAATACCAAACCACACAACCGTCCTATAACTTGAGATGTGATATCCAAATCCTTCCCCTTCCAAACCTGAGACCCTTTCTTTATCATGAGATGTGATATCCAACTCCTTCCCATTCCAATCCTGAGACCCTTCCTATAGCATGATATGTGATATCCAACTCCTTCCCATTCCAATCCTGAGACCCGTCCTATACAATGAGATATGATATATCAATGCTTCTAATACCAAACCTGAGACTGTCCTATAACATGAGATGCGATATCTCAATACTTCTAATAACAAACCTGAGACCCTTCCTATAACATGAGATGTGATATCCAAATCCTTCCCATTCCAATCCTGAGACCCTTCCTATAACATGAGATGTGATATCCAACTCCTTCCCAATCCAATCCTGAGACCCTTCCGATAGCATGAGATATGATATCTCAATGCTTCTAATACCAAACCACAGACCCGTCCTATAAATTGAGATGTGATATCCAAATCCTTCCCCTTCCAAACCTGAGACCCTTCCTTTAGCATGAGATGTGATATCCAACTCCTTCCCATTCCAATCCTGAGACCCTTACTATAGCATGAGAGGTGATATCCAACTCTTCTCATCCAATCCTGAGACCCGTCCGATACCATGAGATGTTATATCTCAATGCTTCTAATACCAAACCTGAGACTGTCCTATAACATGAGATGTGATATCTCAATGCTTCTAATAACAAACCTGAGACCCTTCCTATAACATGAGATGTGATATCTCAATGCTTCTAATACCAAACCTGAGACCCTCCCTATAGCGTTAGATGTGATATCAAAGTCCTTCCCATTCCAATCCTGATACCCTTCCTATAACATGAGATGTGATATCCAACTCTTCCCATCCAATCCTGAGACCCTTCCTATAACATGAGATGTTATATCCAACTCCTTCCCAATCCAATTCCGAGACCCTTCTGATAGCATGAGATGTGATATCTTAATGCTTCTAGCAAACCTGAGACCTTCCCATGGCATGAGATGTGATATCAAACTCCTTCCCATTCCAATCCTGAGACCCGTCCTATACTATGAGATGTTATATCTCAATGCTTCTAATACCAAACCTGAGACTGTCCTATAACATGAGATGTGATATCTCAATGCTTCTAATAACAAACTTGAGACCCTTCCTATAACATGAGATGTGA
Source organism: Ambystoma mexicanum (assembly GCF_040938575.1). Classification (NCBI taxonomy): domain Eukaryota; kingdom Metazoa; phylum Chordata; class Amphibia; order Caudata; family Ambystomatidae; genus Ambystoma; species Ambystoma mexicanum. Next base: position 350,378,547 of record NC_090936.1, read on the forward strand.
TATCCAAGTCCTTCCCAATCCAATCCTGAGACCCTTCCGATAGCATGAGATATGATATCTCAATGCTTCTAATACCAAACCACAGAACCGTCCTATAACTTGAGATGTGATATCCAAATCCTTCCCCTTCCAAACCTGAGACCCTTTCTTTATCATGAGATGTGATATCCAACTCCTTCCCATTCCAATCCTGAGACCCTTCCTATAGCATGATATGTGATATCCAACTTCCTCCCATTCCAATTCTGAGACCCGTCCTATACAATGAGATATGATATCTCAATGCTTCTAATACCAAACCTGAGACTGTCCTATAACATGAGATGCGATATCTCAATGCTTCTAATAACAAACCTGAGACCCTTCCTATAACATGAGATGTGATATCCAAATCCTTCCCATTCCAATCCTGAGACCCTTCCTATAACATGAGATGTGATATCCAACTCCTTCCCAATCCAATCCTGATACCCTTCCGATAGCATTAGATATGATATCTCAATGCTTCTAATACCAAACCACAGACCTGTCCTATAAATTGAGATGCGATATCCAAATCCTTCCCCTTCCAAACCTGAGACCCTTCCTTTAGCATGAGCTGTGATATCCAACTCCTTCCCATTGCAATCCTGAGACCCGTCCTATACCATGAGATATGATATCTCAATGCTTCTAATACCAAACCTGAGACTGTCCTATAACATGAGATGTGATATCTCAATGCTTCTAATAACAAACCTGAGAGCCTTCCTATAACATGAGATGTGATATCCAACTCCTTCGCAATCCAATCCTGCGACCCTTCCGATAGCATGAGATATGATATCTCAATGCTTCTAATACCAAACCACAGACCCGTCCTATAACTTGAGATGTGATATCCAAATCCTTCCCCTTCCAAACCTGAGACCCTTCCTTTAGCATGAGATGCGATATCCAACTCCTTCCCATTCCAATCCTGAGACCCTTCCTATAGCATGAGATGTGATATCCCAATGCTTCTACCAAACCTGAGACCCTTACTATAGCATGAGAGGTGATATCCAACTCTTCCCATCCAATCCTGAGACCCGTCCTATACCATGAGATGTTATATCTCAATGCTTCTAATACCAAACCTGAGACTGTCCTATAACATGAGATGTGATATCTCAATGCTTCTAATAACAAACCTGAGACCCTTCCTATAACATGAGATGTGATATCTCAATGCTTCTAATACCAAACCTGAGACCCTCCCTATAGCGTGAGATGTGATATCAAAGTCCTTCCCATTCCAATCCTGATACCCTTCCTATAACATGAGATGTGATATCCAACTCTTCCCATCCAATCCTGAGACCCTTCCTATAACATGAGATGTTATATCCAACTCCTTCCCAATCCAATTCCGAGACCCTTCTGATAGCATGAGATGTGATATCTTAATGCTTCTAGCAAACCTGAGACCTTCCCATGGCATGAGATGTGATATCAAACTCCTTCCCATTCCAATCCTGAGACCCGTCCTATACTATGAGATGTTATATCTCAATGCTTCTAATACCAAACCTGAGACTGTCCTATAACATGAGATGTGATATCTCAATGCTTCTAATAACAAACTTGAGACCCTTCCTATAACATGAGATGTGATATCCAAGTCCTTCCCAATCCAATCCTGAGACCCTTCCGATAGCATGAGATATGATATCTCAATGCTTCTAATACCAAACCACAGAACCGTCCTTTAACTTGAGATGTGATATCCAAATCCTTCCCCTTCCAAACCTGAGACCCTTTCTTTATCATGAGATGTGATATCCAACTCCTTCCCATTCCAATCCTGAGACCCTTCCTATCGCATGATATGTGATATCCAACTTCCTCCCATTCCAATCCTGAGACCCGTCCTATACAATGAGATATGATATCTCAATGCTTCTAATACCAAACCTGAGACTGTCCTATAACATGAGATGCGATATCTCAATGCTTCTATTAACAAACCTGAGACCCTTCCTATAACATGAGATGTGATATCCAAATCCTTCCCATTCCAATCCTGAGACCCTTCCTATAACATGAGATGTGATATCCAACTCCTTCCCAATCCAATCCTGATACCCTTCCGATAGCATTAGATATGATATCTCAATGCTTCTAATACCAAACCACAGACCTGTCCTATAAATTGAGATGCGATATCCAAATCCTTCCCCTTCCAAACCTGAGACCCTTCCTTTAGCATGAGCTGTGATATCCAACTCCTTCCCATTGCAATCCTGAGACCCGTCCTATACCATGAGATATGATATCTCAATGCTTCTAATACCAAACCTGAGACTGTCCTATAACATGAGATGTGATATCTCAATGCTTCTAATAACAAACCTGAGAGCCTTCCTATAACATGAGATGCGATATCCAACTCCTTCCCATTCCAATCCTGAGACCCTTCCGATAGCATGAGATATGATATCTCAATGCTTCTAATACCAAACCTGAGACTGTCCTATAACATGAGATGCGATATCTCAATGCTTCTAATAACAAACCTGAGACCCTTCCTATAACATGAGATGTGGTATCCAAATCCTTCCCATTCCAATCCTGAGACCCTTCCGATAGCATGAGATATGATATCTCAATGCTTCTAATACCAAACCTGAGACTGTCCTATAACATGAGATGCGATATCTCAATGCTTCTAATAACAAACCTGAGACCCTTCCTATAACATGAGATGTGATATCCAAATCCTTCCCATTCCAATCCTGAGACCCTTCCTAGAACATGAGATGTGATATCTCAATGCTTCTAATAACAAACCTGAGAACCTTCCTATAACATGAGATGTGATATCCAAATCCTTCCCATTCCAATCCTGAGACCCGTCCTATACCATGAGATGTTATATCTCAATGCTTCTAATACCAAACCTGAGACTGTCCTATAACATGAGATGTGATATCTCAATGCTTCTAATAACAAACCTGAGACCCTTCCTATAACATGAGATGTGATATCTCAATGCTTCTAATACCAAACCTGAGACCCTCCCTATAGCGTGAGATGTGATATCAAAGTCCTTCCCATTCCAATCCTGATACCCTTCCTATAACATGAGATGTGATATCCAACTCTTCCCATCCAATCCTGAGACCCTTCCTATAACATGAGATGTTATATCCAACTCCTTCCCAATCCAATTCTGAGACCCTTCCGATAGCATGAGATGTGATATCTTAATGCTTCTAGCAAACCTGAGACCTTCCCATGGCATGAGATGTGATATCAAACTCCTTCCCATTCCAATCCTGAGACCCGTCCTATACTATGAGATGTTATATCTCAATGCTTCTAATACCAAACCTGAGACTGTCCTATAACATGAGATGTGATATCTCAATGCTTCTAATAACAAACTTGAGACCCTTCCTATAACATGAGATGTGATATCCAAGTCCTTCCCAATCCAATCCTGAGACCCTTCCGATAGCATGAGATATGATATCTCAATGCTTCTAATACCAAACCACAGAACCGTCCTATAACTTGAGATGTGATATCCAAATCCTTCCCCTTCCAAACCTGAGACCCTTTCTTTATCATGAGATGTGATATCCAACTCCTTCCCATTCCAATCCTGAGACCCTTCCTATAGCATGATATGTGATATCCAACTTCCTCCCATTCCAATCCTGAGACCCGTCCTATACAATGAGATATGATATCTCAATGCTTCTAATACCAAACCTGAGACTGTCCTATAACATGAGATGCGATATCTCAATGCTTCTAATAACAAACCTGAGACCCTTCCTATAACATGAGATGTGATATCCAAATCCTTCCCATTCCAATCCTGAGACCCTTCCTATAACATGAGATGTGATATCCAACTCCTTCCCAATCCAATCCTGATACCCTTCCGATAGCATTAGATATGATATCTCAATGCTTCTAATACCAAACCACAGACCTGTCCTATAAATTGAGATGCGATATCCAAATCCTTCCCCTTCCAAACCTGAGACCCTTCCTTTAGCATGAGCTGTGATATCCAACTCCTTCCCATTGCAATCCTGAGACCCGTCCTATACCATGAGATATGATATCTCAATGCTTCTAATACCACACCTGAGACTGTCCTATAACATGAGATGTGATATCTCAATGCTTCTAATAACAAACCTGAGAGCCTTCCTATAACATGAGATGCGATATCCAACTCCTTCCCATTCCAATCCTGAGACCCTTCCGATAGCATGAGATATGATATCTCAATGCTTCTAATACCAAACCTGAGACTGTCCTATAACATGAGATGCGATATCTCAATGCTTCTAATAACAAACCTGAGACCCTTCCTATAACATGAGATGTGATATCCAAATCCTTCCCATTCCAATCCTGAGACCCTTCCAATAGCATGAGATATGATATCTCAATGCTTCTAATACCAAACCTGAGACTGTCCTATAACATGAGATGCGATATCTCAATGCTTCTTATAACAAACCTGAGACCCTTCCTATAACATGAGATGTGATATCCAAATCCTTCCCATTCCAATCCTGAGACCCTTCCTAGAACATGAGATGTGATATCTCAATGCTTCTAATAACAAACCTGAGAACCTTCCTATAACATGAGATGTGATATCCAAATCCTTCCCATTCCAATCCTGAGACCCGTCCTATACCATGAGATGTTATATCTCAATGCTTCTAATACCAAACCTGAGACTGTCCTATAACATGAGATGTGATATCTCAATGCTTCTAATAACAAACCTGAGACCCTTCCTATAACATGAGATGTGATATCTCAATGCTTCTAATACCAAACCTGAGACCATCCCTATAGCGTGAGATGTGATATCAAAGTCCTTCCCATTCCAATCCTGATACCCTTCCTATAACATGAGATGTGATATCCAACTCTTCCCATCCAATCCTGAGACCCTTCCTATAACATGAGATGTTATATCCAACTCCTTCCCAATCCAATTCTGAGACCCTTCCGATAGCATGAGATGTGATATCTTAATGCTTCTAGCAAACCTGAGACCTTCCCATGGCATGAGATGTGATATCAAACTCCTTCCCATTCCAATCCTGAGACCCGTCCTATACTATGAGATGTTATATCTCAATGCTTCTAATACCAAACCTGAGACTGTCCTACAACATGAGATGTGATATCTCAATGCTTCTAATAACAAACTTGAGACCCTTCCTATAACATGAGATGTGATATCCAAGTCCTTCCCAATCCAATCCTGAGACCCTTCCGATAGCATGAGATATGATATCTCAATGCTTCTAATACCAAACCACAGAACCGTCCTATAACTTGAGATGTGATATCCAAATCCTTCCCCTTCCAAACCTGAGACCCTTTCTTTATCATGAGATGTGATATCCAACTCCTTCCCATTCCAATCCTGAGACCCTTCCTATAGCATGATATGTGATATCCAACTTCCTCCCATTCCAATCCTGAGACCCGTCCTATACAATGAGATATGATATCTCAATGCTTCTAATACCAAACCTGAGACTGTCCTATAACATGAGATGCGATATCTCAATGCTTCTAATAACAAACCTGAGACCCTTCCTATAACATGAGATGTGATATCCAAATCCTTCCCATTCCAATCCTGAGACCCTTCCTATAACATGAGATGTGATATCCAACTCCTTCCCAATCCAATCCTGATACCCTTCCGATAGCATTAGATATGATATCTCAATGCTTCTAATACCAAACCACAGACCTGTCCTATAAATTGAGATGCGATATCCAAATCCTTCCCCTTCCAAACCTGAGACCCTTCCTTTAGCATGAGCTGTGATATCCAACTCCTTCCCATTGCAATCCTGAGACCCGTCCTATACTATGAGATGTTATATCTCAATGCTTCTAATACCAAACCTGAGACTGTCCTATAACATGAGATGTGATATCTCAATGCTTCTAATAACAAACCTGAGAGCCTTCCTATAACATGAGATGCGATATCCAACTCCTTCCCATTCCAATCCTGAGACCCTTCCGATAGCATGAGATATGATATCTCAATGCTTCTAATACCAAACCTGAGACTGTCCTATAACATGAGATGCGATATCTCAATGCTTCTAATAACAAACCTGAGACCCTTCCTATAACATGAGATGTGATATCCAAATCCTTCCCATTCCAATCCTGAGACCCTTCCGATAGCATGAGATATGATATCTCAATGCTTCTAATACCAAACCTGAGACTGTCCTATAACATGAGATGCGATATCTCAATGCTTCTAATAACAAACCTGAGACCCTTCCTATAACATGAGATGTGATATCCAAATCCTTCCCATTCCAATCCTGAGACCCTTCCTAGAACATGAGATGTGATATCTCAATGCTTCTAATAACAAACCTGAGACCCTTCCTATAACATGAGATGTGATATCCAAATCCTTCCCATTCCAATCCTGAGACCCTTCCTATACCATGAGATATGATATCTCAATGCTTCTAATACCAAACCTGAGACTGTCCTATAACATGAGATGTGATATCTCAATGCTTCTAATAACAAACCTGAGAGCCTTCCTATAACATGAGATGCGATATCCAACTCCTTCCCATTCCAATCCTGAGACCCTTCCGATAGCATGAGATATGATATCTCAATGCTTCTAATACCAAACCTGAGACTGTCCTATAACATGAGATGCGATATCTCAATGCTTCTAATAACAAACCTGAGACCCTTCCTATAACATGAGATGTGATATCCAAATCCTTCCCATTCCAATCCTGAGACCCTTCCGATAGCATGAGATATGATATCTCAATGCTTCTAATACCAAACCTGAGACTGTCCTATAACATGAGATGCGATATCTCAATGCTTCTAATAACAAACCTGAGAACCTTCCTATAACATGAGATGTGATATCCAAATCCTTCCCATTCCAATCCTGAGACCCTTCCTATAGCATGAGATGTGATATCCAACTCCTTCCCATTCCAATCCTGAGACCCGTCCTATACCATGAGATATATCTCAATGCTTCTAATACCAAACCTGAGACCCTTCCTATAACATGAGATGTGATATCCAAATCTTTCCCATTCCAATCCTGAGACCCTTCCTATAACATGAGATGTGATATCCAAGTCCTTCCCAATCCAATCCTGAGACCCTTATGATAGCATGAGATATGATATCTCAATGCTTCTAATATCAAACCTGAGACCCTCCCTATAGCATGAGATGTGATATACAACTCCTTCCCATTCCAATCCTGAGACCCTTCCTATAACATGAGATGCGATATCTCAATGCTTCTAATAACAAACCTGAGACCCTTCCTATTACATGAGATGTGATATCCAAGTCTTTCCCATTCCAATCTTGAGACCCTTCCTATAACATGCAATGTGATATCCAACTCCTTCCCAATCCAATCCTGAGACCCTTCCGATAGCATGAGATATGATATCTCAATGCTTCTAATACCAAACCACACAACCGTCCTATAACTTGAGATGTGATATCCAAATCCTTCCCCTTCCAAACCTGAGACCCTTTCTTTATCATGAGATGTGATATCCAACTCCTTCCCATTCCAATCCTGAGACCCTTCCTATAGCATGATATGTGATATCCAACTCCTTCCCATTCCAATCCTGAGACCCGTCCTATACAATGAGATATGATATCTCAATGCTTCTAATACCAAACCTGAGACTGTCCTATAACATGAGATGCGATATCTCAATACTTCTAATAACAAACCTGAGACCCTTCCTATAACATGAGATGTGATATCCAAATCCTTCCCATTCCAATCCTGAGACCCTTCCTATAACATGAGATGTGATATCCAACTCCTTCCCAATCCAATCCTGAGACCCTTCCGATAGCATGAGATATGATATCTCAATGCTTCTAATACCAAACCACAGACCCGTCCTATAAATTGAGATGTGATATCCAAATCCTTCCCCTTCCAAACCTGAGACCCTTCCTTTAGCATGAGATGTGATATCCAACTCCTTCCCATTCCAATCCTGAGACCCTTCCTTTAGCATGAGATGTGATATCCAACTCTTCCCATCCAATCCTGAGACCCTTCCTATAACATGAGATGTTATATCCAACTCCTTCCCAATCCAATTCCGAGACCCTTCTGATAGCATGAGATGTGATATCTTAATGCTTCTAGCAAACCTGAGACCTTCCCATGGCATGAGATGTGATATCAAACTCCTTCCCATTCCAATCCTGAGACCCGTCCTATACTATGAGATGTTATATCTCAATGCTTCTAATACCAAACCTGAGACTGTCCTATAACATGAGATGTGATATCTCAATGCTTCTAATAACAAACTTGAGACCCTTCCTATAACATGAGATGTGATATCCAAGTCCTTCCCAATCCAATCCTGAGACCCTTCCGATAGCATGAGATATGATATCTCAATGCTTCTAATACCAAACCACAGAACCGTCCTATAACTTGAGATGTGATATCCAAATCCTTCCCCTTCCAAACCTGAGACCCTTTCTTTATCATGAGATGTGATATCCAACTCCTTCCCATTCCAATCCTGAGACCCTTCCTATCGCATGATATGTGATATCCAACTTCCTCCCATTCCAATCCTGAGACCCGTCCTATACAATGAGATATGATATCTCAATGCTTCTAATACCAAACCTGAGACTGTCCTATAACATGAGATGCGATATCTCAATGCTTCTAATAACAAACCTGAGACCCTTCCTATAACATGAGATGTGATATCCAAATCCTTCCCATTCCAATCCTGAGACCCTTCCTATAACATGAGATGTGATATCCAACTCCTTCCCAATCGAATCCTGATACCCTTCCGATAGCATTAGATATGATATCTCAATGCTTCTAATACCAAACCACAGACCTGTCCTATAAATTGAGATGCGATATCCAAATCCTTCCCCTTCCAAACCTGAGACCCTTCCTTTAGCATGAGCTGTGATATCCAACTCCTTCCCATTGCAATCCTGAGACCCGTCCTATACCATGAGATATGATATCTCAATGCTTCTAATACCAAACCTGAGACTGTCCTATAACATGAGATGTGAAATCTCAATGCTGCTAATAACAAACCTGAGAGCCTTCCTATAACATGAGATGCGATATCCAACTCCTTCCAATTCCAATCCTGAGACCCTTCCGATAGCATGAGATATGATATCTCAATGCTTCTAATACCAAACCTGAGACTGTCCTATAACATGAGATGCGATATCTCAATGCTTCTAATAACAAACCTGAGACCCTTCCTATAACATGAGATGTGGTATCCAAATCCTTCCCATTCCAATCCTGAGACCCTTCCGATAGCATGAGATATGATATCTCAATGCTTCTAATACCAAACCTGAGACTGTCCTATAACATGAGATGCGATATCTCAATGCTTCTAATAACAAACCTGAGACCCTTCCTATAACATGAGATGTGATATCCAAATCCTTCCCATTCCAATCCTGAGACCCTTCCTAGAACATGAGATGTGATATCTCAATGCTTCTAATAACAAACCTGAGAACCTTCCTATAACATGAGATGTGATATCCAAATCCTTCCCATTCCAATCCTGAGACCCTTCCTATACCATGAGATGTTATATCTCAATGCTTCTAATACCAAACCTGAGACTGTCCTATAACATGAGATGTGATATCTCAATGCTTCTAATAACAAACCTGAGACCCTTCCTATAACATGAGATGTGATATCTCAATGCTTCTAATACCAAACCTGAGACCCTCCCTATAGCGTGAGATGTGATATCAAAGTCCTTCCCATTCCAATCCTGATACCCTTCCTATAACATGAGATGTGATATCCAACTCTTCCCATCCAATCCTGAGACCCTTCCTATAACATGAGATGTTATATCCAACTCCTTCCCAATCCAATTCTGAGACCCTTCCGATAGCATGAGATGTGATATCTTAATGCTTCTAGCAAACCTGAGACCTTCCCATGGCATGAGATGTGATATCAAACTCCTTCCCATTCCAATCCTGAGACCCGTCCTATACTATGAGATGTTATATCTCAATGCTTCTAATACCAAACCTGAGACTGTCCTATAACATGAGATGTGATATCTCAATGCTTCTAATAACAAACTTGAGACCCTTCCTATAACATGAGATGTGATATCCAAGTCCTTCCCAATCCAATCCTGAGACCCTTCCGATAGCATGAGATATGATATCTCAATGCTTCTAATACCAAACCACAGAACCGTCCTATAACTTGAGATGTGATATCCAAATCCTTCCCCTTCCAAACCTGAGACCCTTTCTTTATCATGAGATGTGATATCCAACTCCTTCCCATTCCAATCCTGAGACCCTTCCTATAGCATGATATGTGATATCCAATTTCCTCCCATTCCAATCCTGAGACCCGTCCTATACAATGAGATATGATATCTCAATGCTTCTAATACCAAACCTGAGACTGTCCTATAACATGAGATGCGATATCTCAATGCTTCTAATAACAAACCTGAGACCCTTCCTATAACATGAGATGTGATATCCAAATCCTTCCCATTCCAATCCTGAGACCCTTCCTATAACATGAGATGTGATATCCAACTCCTTCCCAATCCAATCCTGATACCCTTCCGATAGCATTAGATATGATATCTCAATGCTTCTAATACCAAACCACAGACCTGTCCTATAAATTGAGATGCGATATCCAAATCCTTCCCCTTCCAAACCTGAGACCCTTCCTTTAGCATGAGCTGTGATATCCAACTCCTTCCCATTGCAATCCTGAGACCCGTCCTATACCATGAGATATGATATCTCAATGCTTCTAATACCAAACCTGAGACTGTCCTATAACATGAGATGTGATATCTCAATGCTTCTAATAACAAACCTGAGAGCCTTCCTATAACATGAGATGCGATATCCAACTCCTTCCCATTCCAATCCTGAGACCCTTCCGATAGCATGAGATATGATATCTCAATGCTTCTTATACCAAACCTGAGACTGTCCTATAACATGAGATGCGATATCTCAATGCTTCTAATAACAAACCTGAGACCCTTCCTATAACATGAGATGTGATATCCAAATCCTTCCCATTCCAATCCTGAGACCCTTCCGATAGCATGAGATATGATATCTCAATGCTTCTAATACCAAACCTGAGACTGTCCTATAACATGAGATGCGATATCTCAATGCTTCTAATAACAAACCTGAGACCCTTCCTATAACATGAGATGTGATATCCAAATCCTTCCCATTCCAATCCTGAGACCCTTCCTAGAACATGAGATGTGATATCTCAATGCTTCTAATAACAAACCTGAGAACCTTCCTATAACATGAGATGTGATATCCAAATCCTTCCCATTCCAATCCTGAGACCCGTCCTATACCATGAGATGTTATATCTCAATGCTTCTAATACCAAACCTGAGACTGTCCTATAACATGAGATGTGATATCTCAATGCTTCTAATAACAAACCTGAGACCCTTCCTATAACATGAGATGTGATATCTCAATGCTTCTAATACCAAACCTGAGACCCTCCCTATAGCGTGAGATGTGATATCAAAGTCCTTCCCATTCCAATCCTGATACCCTTTCTATAACATGAGATGTGATATCCAACTCTTCCCATCCAATCCTGAGACCCTTCCTATAACATGAGATGTTATATCCAACTCCTTCCCAATCCAATTCTGAGACCCTTCCGATAGCATGAGATGTGATATCTTAATGCTTCTAGCAAACCTGAGACCTTCCCATGGCATGAGATGTGATATCAAACTCCTTCCCATTCCAATCCTGAGACCCGTCCTATACTATGAGATGTTATATCTCAATGCTTCTAATACCAAACCTGAGACTGTCCTATAACATGAGATGTGATATCTCAATGCTTCTAATAACAAACTTGAGACCCTTCCTATAACATGAGATGTGATATCCAAGTCCTTCCCAATCCAATCCTGAGACCCTTCCGATAGCATGAGATATGATATCTCAATGCTTCTAATACCAAACCACAGAACCGTCCTATAACTTGAGATGTGATATCCAAATCCTTCCCCTTCCAAACCTGAGACCCTTTCTTTATCATGAGATGTGATATCCAACTCCTTCCCATTCCAATCCTGAGACCCTTCCTATCGCATGATATGTGATATCCAACTTCCTCCCATTCCAATCCTGAGACCCGTCCTATACAATGAGATATGATATCTCAATGCTTCTAATACCAAACCTGAGACTGTCCTATAACATGAGATGCGATATCTCAATGCTTCTAATAACAAACCTGAGACCCTTCCTATAACATGAGATGTGATATCCAAATCCCTCCCATTCCAATCCTGAGACCCTTCCTATAACATGAGATGTGATATCCAACTCCTTCCCAATCGAATCCTGATACCCTTCCGATAGCATTAGATATGATATCTCAATGCTTCTAATACCAAACCACAGACCTGTCCTATAAATTGAGATGCGATATCCAAATCCTTCCCCTTCCAAACCTGAGACCCTTCCTTTAGCATGAGCTGTGATATCCAACTCCTTCCCATTGCAATCCTGAGACCCGTCCTATACCATGAGATATGATATCTCAATGCTTCTAATACCAAACCTGAGACTGTCCTATAACATGAGATGTGAAATCTCAATGCTGCTAATAACAAACCTGAGAGCCTTCCTATAACATGAGATGCGATATCCAACTCCTTCCAATTCCAATCCTGAGACCCTTCCGATAGCATGAGATATGATATCTCAATGCTTCTAATACCAAACCTGAGACTGTCCTATAACATGAGATGCGATATCTCAATGCTTCTAATAACAAACCTGAGACCCTTCCTATAACATGAGATGTGGTATCCAAATCCTTCCCATTCCAATCCTGAGACCCTTCCGATAGCATGAGATATGATATCTCAATGCTTCTAATACCAAACCTGAGACTGTCCTATAACATGAGATGCGATATCTCAATGCTTCTAATAACAAACCTGAGACCCTTCCTATAACATGAGATGTGATATCCAAATCCTTCCCATTCCAATCCTGAGACCCTTCCTAGAACATGAGATGTGATATCTCAATGCTTCTAATAACAAACCTGAGAACCTTCCTATAACATGAGATGTGATATCCAAATCCTTCCCATTCCAATCCTGAGACCCTTCCTATACCATGAGATGTTATATCTCAATGCTTCTAATACCAAACCTGAGACTGTCCTATAACATGAGATGTGATATCTCAATGCTTCTAATAACAAACCTGAGACCCTTCCTATAACATGAGATGTGATATCTCAATGCTTCTAATACCAAACCTGAGACCCTCCCTATAGCGTGAGATGTGATATCAAAGTCCTTCCCATTCCAATCCTGATACCCTTCCTATAACATGAGATGTGATATCCAACTCTTCCCATCCAATCCTGAGACCCTTCCTATAACATGAGATGTTATATCCAACTCCTTCCCAATCCAATTCTGAGACCCTTCCGATAGCATGAGATGTGATATCTTAATGCTTCTAGCAAACCTGAGACCTTCCCATGGCATGAGATGTGATATCAAACTCCTTCCCATTCCAATCCTGAGACCCGTCCTATACTATGAGATGTTATATCTCAATGCTTCTAATACCAAACCTGAGACTGTCCTATAACATGAGATGTGATATCTCAATGCTTCTAATAACAAACTTGAGACCCTTCCTATAACATGAGATGTGATATCCAAGTCCTTCCCAATCCAATCCTGAGACCCTTCCGATAGCATGAGATATGATATCTCAATGCTTCTAATACCAAACCACAGAACCGTCCTATAACTTGAGATGTGATATCCAAATCCTTCCCCTTCCAAACCTGAGACCCTTTCTTTATCATGAGATGTGATATCCAACTCCTTCCCATTCCAATCCTGAGACCCTTCCTATAGCATGATATGTGATATCCAATTTCCTCCCATTCCAATCCTGAGACCCGTCCTATACAATGAGATATGATATCTCAATGCTTCTAATACCAAACCTGAGACTGTCCTATAACATGAGATGCGATATCTCAATGCTTCTAATAACAAACCTGAGACCCTTCCTATAACATGAGATGTGATATCCAAATCCTTCCCATTCCAATCCTGAGACCCTTCCTATAACATGAGATGTGATATCCAACTCCTTCCCAATCCAATCCTGATACCCTTCCGATAGCATTAGATATGATATCTCAATGCTTCTAATACCAAACCACAGACCTGTCCTATAAATTGAGATGCGATATCCAAATCCTTCCCCTTCCAAACCTGAGACCCTTCCTTTAGCATGAGCTGTGATATCCAACTCCTTCCCATTGCAATCCTGAGACCCGTCCTATACCATGAGATATGATATCTCAATGCTTCTAATACCAAACCTGAGACTGTCCTATAACATGAGATGTGATATCTCAATGCTTCTAATAACAAACCTGAGAGCCTTCCTATAACATGAGATGCGATATCCAACTCCTTCCCATTCCAATCCTGAGACCCTTCCGATAGCATGAGATATGATATCTCAATGCTTCTTATACCAAACCTGAGACTGTCCTATAACATGAGATGCGATATCTCAATGCTTCTAATAACAAACCTGAGACCCTTCCTATAACATGAGATGTGATATCCAAATCCTTCCCATTCCAATCCTGAGACCCTTCCGATAGCATGAGATATGATATCTCAATGCTTCTAATACCAAACCTGAGACTGTCCTATAACATGAGATGCGATATCTCAATGCTTCTAATAACAAACCTGAGACCCTTCCTATAACATGAGATGTGATATCCAAATCCTTCCCATTCCAATCCTGAGACCCTTCCTAGAACATGAGATGTGATATCTCAATGCTTCTAATAACAAACCTGAGAACCTTCCTATAACATGAGATGTGATATCCAAATCCTTCCCATTCCAATCCTGAGACCCGTCCTATACCATGAGATGTTATATCTCAATGCTTCTAATACCAAACCTGAGACTGTCCTATAACATGAGATGTGATATCTCAATGCTTCTAATAACAAACCTGAGACCCTTCCTATAACATGAGATGTGATATCTCAATGCTTCTAATACCAAACCTGAGACCCTCCCTATAGCGTGAGATGTGATATCAAAGTCCTTCCCATTCCAATCCTGATACCCTTCCTATAACATGAGATGTGATATCCAACTCTTCCCATCCAATCCTGAGACCCTTCCTATAACATGAGATGTTATATCCAACTCCTTCCCAATCCAATTCTGAGACCCTTCCGATAGCATGAGATGTGATATCTTAATGCTTCTAGCAAACCTGAGACCTTCCCATGGCATGAGATGTGATATCAAACTCCTTCCCATTCCAATCCTGAGACCCGTCCTATACTATGAGATGTTATATCTCAATGCTTCTAATACCAAACCTGAGACTGTCCTATAACATGAGATGTGATATCTCAATGCTTCTAATAACAAACTTGAGACCCTTCCTATAACATGAGATGTGATATCCAAGTCCTTCCCAATCCAATCCTGAGACCCTTCCGATAGCATGAGATATGATATCTCAATGCTTCTAATACCAAACCACAGAACCGTCCTATAACTTGAGATGTGATATCCAAATCCTTCCCCTTCCAAACCTGAGACCCTTTCTTTATCATGAGATGTAATATCCAACTCCTTCCCATTCCAATCCTGAGACCCTTCCTATAGCATGATATGTGATATCCAACTTCCTCCCATTCCAATCCTGAGACCCGTCCTATACAATGAGATATGATATCTCAATGCTTCTAATACCAAACCTGAGACTGTCCTATAACATGAGATGCGATATCTCAATGCTTCTAATAACAAACCTGAGACCCTTCCTATAACATGAGATGTGATATCCAAATCCTTCCCATTCCAATCCTGAGACCCTTCCTATAACATGAGATGTGATATCCAACTCCTTCCCAATCCAATCCTGATACCCTTCCGATAGCATTAGATATGATATCTCAATGCTTCTAATACCAAACCACAGACCTGTCCTATAAATTGAGATGCGATATCCAAATCCTTCCCCTTCCAAACCTGAGACCCTTCCTTTAGCATGAGCTGTGATATCCAACTCCTTCCCATTGCAATCCTGAGACCCATCCTATACCATGAGATATGATATCTCAATGCTTCTAATACCAAACCTGAGACTGTCCTATAACATGAGATGTGATATCTCAATGCTTCTAATAACAAACCTGAGAGCCTTCCTATAACATGAGATGCGATATCCAACTCCTTCCCATTCCAATCCTGAGACCCTTCCGATAGCATGAGATATGATATCTCAATGCTTCTAATACCAAACCTGATACTGTCCTATAACATGAGATGCGATATCTCAATGCTTCTAATAACAAACCTGAGACCCTTCCTATAACATGAGATGTGATATCCAAATCCTTCCCATTCCAATCCTGAGACCCCTCCGATAGCATGAGATATGATATCTCAATGCTTCTAATACCAAACCTGAGACTGTCCTATAACATGAGATGCGATATCTCAATGCTTCTAATAACAAACCTGAGACCCTTCCTATAACATGAGATGTGATATCCAAATCCTTCCCATTCCAATCCTGAGACCCTTCCTAGAACATGAGATGTGATATCTCAATGCTTCTAATAACAAACCTGAGAACCTTCCTATAACATGAGATGTGATATCCAAATCCTTCCCATTCCAATCCTGAGACCCGTCCTATACCATGAGATGTTATATCTCAATGCTTCTAATACCAAACCTGAGACTGTCCTATAACATGAGATGTGATATCTCAATGCTTCTAATACCAAACCTGAGACCCTCCCTATAGCGTGAGATGTGATATCAAAGTCCTTCCCATTCCAATCCTGATACCCTTCCTATAACATGAGATGTGATATCCAACTCTTCCCATCCAATCCTGAGACCCTTCCTATAACATGAGATGTTATATCCAACTCCTTCCCAATCCAATTCTGAGACCCTTCCGATAGCATGAGATGTGATATCTTAATGCTTCTAGCAAACCTGAGACCTTCCCATGGCATGAGATGTGATATCAAACTCCTTCCCATTCCAATCCTGAGACCCGTCCTATACTATGAGATGTTATATCTCAATGCTTCTAATACCAAACCTGAGACTGTCCTATAACATGAGATGTGATATCTCAATGCTTCTAATAACAAACTTGAGACCCTTCCTATAACATGAGATGTGATATCCAAGTCCTTCCCAATCCAATCCTGAGACCCTTCCGATAGCATGAGATATGATATCTCAATGCTTCTAATACCAAACCACAGAACCGTCCTATAACTTGAGATGTGATATCCAAATCCTTCCCCTTCCAAACCTGAGACCCTTTCTTTATCATGAGATGTAATATCCAACTCCTTCCCATTCCAATCCTGAGACCCTTCCTATAGCATGATATGTGATATCCAACTTCCTCCCATTCCAATCCTGAGACCCGTCCTATACAATGAGATATGATATCTCAATGCTTCTAATACCAAACCTGAGACTGTCCTATAACATGAGATGCGATATCTCAATGCTTCTAATAACAAACCTGAGACCCTTCCTATAACATGAGATGTGATATCCAAATCCTTCCCATTCCAATCCTGAGACCCTTCCTATAACATGAGATGTGATATCCAACTCCTTCCCAATCCAATCCTGATACCCTTCCGATAGCATTAGATATGATATCTCAATGCTTCTAATACCAAACCACAGACCTGTCCTATAAATTGAGATGCGATATCCAAATCCTTCCCCTTCCAAACCTGAGACCCTTCCTTTAGCATGAGCTGTGATATCCAACTCCTTCCCATTGCAATCCTGAGACCCATCCTATACCATGAGATATGATATCTCAATGCTTCTAATACCAAACCTGAGACTGTCCTATAACATGAGATGTGATATCTCAATGCTTCTAATAACAAACCTGAGAGCCTTCCTATAACATGAGATGCGATATCCAACTCCTTCCCATTCCAATCCTGAGACCCTTCCGATAGCATGAGATATGATATCTCAATGCTTCCAATACCAAACCTGAGACTGTCCTATAACATGAGATGCGATATCTCAATGCTTCTAATAACAAACCTGAGACCCTTCCTATAACATGAGATGTGATATCCAAATCCTTCCCATTCCAATCCTGAGACCCTTCCGATAGCATGAGATATGATATCTCAATGCTTCTAATACCAAACCTGAGACTGTCCTATAACATGAGATGCGATATCTCAATGCTTCTAATAACAAACCTGAGACCCTTCCTATAACATGAGATGTGATATCCAAATCCTTCCCATTCCAATCCTGAGACCCTTCCTAGAACATGAGATGTGATATCTCAATGCTTCTAATAACAAACCTGAGACCCTTCCTATAACATGAGATGTGATATCCAAATCCTTCCCATTCCAATCCTGAGACCCTTCCTATACCATGAGATATGATATCTCAATGCTTCTAATACCAAACCTGAGACTGTCCTATAACATGAGATGTGATATCTCAATGCTTCTAATAACAAACCTGAGAGCCTTCCTATAACATGAGATGCGATATCCAACTCCTTCCCATTCCAATCCTGAGACCCTTCCGATAGCATGAGATATGATATCTCAATGCTTCTAATACCAAACCTGAGACTGTCCTATAACATGAGATGCGATATCTCAATGCTTCTAATAACAAACCTGAGACCCTTCCTATAACATGAGATGTGATATCCAAATCCTTCCCATTCCAATCCTGAGACCCTTCCGATAGCATGAGATATGATATCTCAATGCTTCTAATACCAAACCTGAGACTGTCCTATAACATGAGATGCGATATCTCAATGCTTCTAATAACAAACCTGAGAACCTTCCTATAACATGAGATGTGATATCCAAATCCTTCCCATTCCAATCCTGAGACCCTTCCTATAGCATGAGATGTGATATCCAACTCCTTCCCATTCCAATCCTGAGACCCGTCCTATACCATGAGATATATCTCAATGCTTCTAATACCAAACCTGAGACCCTTCCTATAACATGAGATGTGATATCCAAATCTTTCCCATTCCAATCCTGAGACCCTTCCTATAACATGAGATGTGATATCCAACTCCTTCCCAATCCAATCCTGAGACCCTTATGATAGCATGAGATATGATATCTCAATGCTTCTAATATCAAACCTGAGACCCTCCCTATAGCATGAGATGTGATATACAACTCCTTCCCATTCCAATCCTGAGACCCTTCCTATAACATGAGATGCGATATCTCAATGCTTCTAATAACAAACCTGAGACCCTTCCTATTACATGAGATGTGATATCCAAGTCATTCCCATTCCAATCTTGAGACCCTTCCTATAACATGCAATGTGATATCCAACTCCTTCCCAATCCAATCCTGAGACCCTTCCTATAGCATGAGATATGATATCTCAATGCTTCTAATACCAAACCACACAACCGTCCTATAACTTGAGATGTGATATCCAAATCCTTCCCCTTCCAAACCTGAGACCCTTTCTTTATCATGAGATGTGATATCCAACTCCTTCCCATTCCAATCCTGAGACCCTTCCTATAGCATGATATGTGATATCCAACTCCTTCCCATTCCAATCCTGAGACCCGTCCTATACAATGAGATATGATATCTCAATGCTTCTAATACCAAACCTGAGACTGTACTATAACATGAGATGCGATATCTCAATACTTCTAATAACAAACCTGAGACCCTTCCTATAACATGAGATGTGATATCCAAATCCTTCCCATTCCAATCCTGAGACCCTTCCTATAACATGAGATGTGATATCCAACTCCTTCCCAATCCAATCCTGAGACCCTTCCGATAGCATGAGATATGATATCTCAATGCTTCTAATACCAAACCACAGACCCGTCCTATAAATTGAGATGTGATATCCAAATCCTTCCCCTTCCAAACCTGAGACCCTTCCTTTAGCATGAGATGTGATATCCAACTCCTTCCCATTCCAATCCTGAGACCCTTCCTATAGCATGAGATGTGATATCCCAATGCTTCTACCAAACCTGAGACCCTTACTATAGCATGAGAGGTGATATCCAACTCTTCCCATCCAATCCTGAGACCCGTCCTATACCATGAGATGTTATATCTCAATGCTTCTAATACCAAACCTGAGACTGTCCTATAACATGAGATGTGATATCTCAATGCTTCTAATAACAAACCTGAGACCCTTCCTATAACATGAGATGTGATATCCAAATCCTTCCCATTCCAATCCTGAGACCCTTCCGATAGCATGAGATATGATATCTCAATGCTTCTAATACCAAACCTGAGACTGTCCTATAACATGAGATGCGATATCTCAATGCTTCTAATAACAAACCTGAGAACCTTCCTATAACATGAGATGTGATATCCAAATCCTTCCCATTCCAATCCTGAGACCCTTCCTATAGCATGAGATGTGATATCCAACTCCTTCCCATTCTAATCCTGAGACCCGTCCTATACCATGAGATATATCTCAATGCTTCTAATACCAAACCTGAGACCCTTCCTATAACATGAGATGTGATATCCAAATCTTTCCCATTCCAATCCTGAGACCCTTCCTATAACATGAGATGTGATATCCAACTCCTTCCCAATCCAATCCTGAGACCCTTATGATAGCATGAGATATGATATCTCAATGCTTCTAATATCAAACCTGAGACCCTCCCTATAGCATGAGATGTGATATACAACTCCTTCCCATTCCAATCCTGAGACCCTTCCTATAACATGAGATGCGATATCTCAATGCTTCTAATAACAAACCTGAGACCCTTCCTATTACATGAGATGTGATATCCAAGTCATTCCCATTCCAATCTTGAGACCCTTCCTATAACATGCAATGTGATATCCAACTCCTTCCCAATCCAATCCTGAGACCCTTCCGATAGCATGAGATATGATATCTCAATGCTTCTAATACCAAACCACACAACCGTCCTATAACTTGAGATGTGATATCCAAATCCTTCCCCTTCCAAACCTGAGACCCTTTCTTTATCATGAGATGTGATATCCAACTCCTTCGCATTCCAATCCTGAGACCCTTCCTATAGCATGATATGTGATATCCAACTCCTTCCCATTCCAATCCTGAGACCCGTCCTATACAATGAGATATGATATCTCAATGCTTCTAATACCAAACCTGAGACTGTCCTATAACATGAGATGTGATATCTCAATACTTCTAATAACAAACCTGAGACCCTTCCTATAACATGAGATGTGATATCCAAATCCTTCCCATTCCAATCCTGAGACCCTTCCTATAACATGAGATGTGATATCCCAATGCTTCTACCAAACCTGAGACCCTTACTATAGCATGAGAGGTGATATCCAACTCTTCCCATCCAATCCTGAGACCCGTCCTATACCATGAGATGTTATATCTCAATGCTTCTAATACCAAACCTGAGACTGTCCTATAACATGAGATGTGATATCTCAATGCTTCTAATAACAAACCTGAGACCCTTCCTATAACATGAGATGTGATATCTCAATGCTTCTAATACCAAACCTGAGACCCTCCCTATAGCGTGAGATGTGATATCAAAGTCCTTCCCATTCCAATCCTGATACCCTTCCTATAACATGAGATGTGATATCCAACTCTTCCCATCCAATCCTGAGACCCTTCCTATAACATGAGATGTTATATCCAACTCCTTCCCAATCCAATTCTGAGACCCTTCCGATAGCATGAGATTTGATATCTTAATGCTTCTAGCAAACCTGAGACCTTCCCATGGCATGAGATGTGATATCAAACTCCTTCCCATTCCAATCCTGAGACCCGTCCTATACTATGAGATGTTATATCTCAATGCTTCTAATACCAAACCTGAGACTGTCCTATAACATGAGATGTGATATCTCAATGCTTCTAATAACAAACCTGAGACCCTTCCTATAACATGAGATGTGATATCCAAGTCCTTCCAAATCCAATCCTGAGACCCTTCCGATAGCATGAGATATGATATCTCAATGCTTCTAATACCAAACCACAGAACCGTCCTATAACTTGAGATGTGATATCCAATTCCTTCCCCTTCCAAACCTGAGACCCTTTCTTTATCATGAGATGTGATATCCAACTCCTTCCCATTCCAATCCTGAGACCCTTCCTATAGCATGATATGTGATATCCAACTCCTTCCCATTCCAATCCTGAGACCCGTCCTATACAATGAGATATGATATCTCAATGCTTCTAATACCAAACCTGAGACTGTCCTATAACATGAGATGCGATATCTCAATGCTTCTAATAACAAACCTGAGACCCTTCCTATAACATGAGATGTGATATCCAAATCCTTCCCATTCCAATCCTGAGACCCTTCCTATAACATGAGATGTGATATCCAACTCCTTCCCAATCCAATCCTGATACCCTTCCGATAGCATTAGATATGATATCTCAATGCTTCTAATACCAAACCACAGACCAGTCCTATAAATTGAGATGCGATATCCAAATCCTTCCCCTTCCAAACCTGAGACCCTTCCTTTAGCATGAGCTGTGATATCCAACTCCTTCCCATTGCAATCCTGAGACCCGTCCTATACCATGAGATATGATATCTCAATGCTTCTAATACCAAACCTGAGACTGTCCTATAACATGAGATGTGATATCTCAATGCTTGTAATAACAAACCTGAGAGCCTTCAAATAACATGAGATGTGATATCCAACTCCTTCCCAATCCAATCCTGAGACCCTTCCGATAGCATGAGATATGATATCTCAAAGCTTCTAATACCAAACCACAGACCCGTCCTATAACTTGAGATGTGATATCCAAATCCTTCCCCTTCCAAACCTGAGACCCTTCCTTTAGCATGAGATGTGATATCCAACTCCTTCCCATTCCAATCCTGAGACCCTTCCTATAGCATGAGATGTGATATCCCAATGTTTCTACCAAACCTGAGACCCTTACTATAGCATGAGAGGTGATATCCAACTCTTCCCATCCAATCCTGAGACCCGTCCTATACCATGAGATGTTATATCTCAATGCTTCTAATACCAAACCTGAGACTGTCCTATAACATGAGATGTGATATCTCAATGCTTCTAATAACAAACCTGAGACCCTTCCTATAACATGAGATGTGATATCTCAATGCTTCTAATACCAAACCTGAGACCCTCCCTATAGCGTGAGATGTGATATCAAAGTCCTTCCCATTCCAATCCTGATACCCTTCCTATAACATGAGATGTGATATCCAACTCTTCCCATCCAATCCTGAGACCCTTCCTATAACATGAGATGTTATATCCAACTCCTTCCCAATCCAATCCTGAGACCCTTCCGATAGCATGAGATGTGATATCAAAGTCCTTCCCATTCCAATCCTGAAACCCTTCCTATAACATGAGCTGTGATATTCAACTCCTTCCAATTCCAACCTGTGACCCTTCCTATAGCATGAGATGCGATATCCAACTCCTTCCCATTCCAATCCTGAGACCCTTCCGATAGCATGAGATATGATATCTCAATGCTTCTAATACCAAACCTGAGACTGTCCTATAACATGAGATGCGATATCTCAATGCTTCTAATAACAAACCTGAGACCCTTCCTATAACATGAGATGTGATATCCAAATCCTTCCCATTCCAATCCTGAGACCCTTCCGATAGCATGAGATATGATATCTCAATGCTTCTAATACCAAACCTGAGACTGTCCTATAACATGAGATGCGATATCGCAATGCTTCTAATAACAAACCTGAGACCCTTCCTATAACATGAGATGTGATATCCAAATCCTTCCCATTCCAATCCTGAGACCCTTCCTAGAACATGAGATGTGATATCTCAATGCTTCTAATAACAAACCTGAGACCCTTCCTATAACATGAGATGTGATATCCAAATTCTTCCCATTCCAATCCTGAGACCCTTCCTATAGCATGAGATGTGATATCCAACTCCTTCCCATTCCAATCCTGAAACCCGTCCTATACCATGAGATATATCTCAATGCTTCTAATACCAAACCTGAGACTGTCCTATAACATGAGATGCGATATCTCAATGCTTCTAATAACAAACCTGAGACCCTTCCTATAACATGAGATGTGATATCCAAATCTTTCCCATTCCAATCCTGAGACCCTTCCTATAACATGAGATGTGATATCCAACTCCTTCCCAATCCAATCCTGAGACCCTTATGATAGCATGAGATATGCTATCTCAATGCTTCTAATATCAAACCTGAGACCCTCCCTATAGCATGAGATGTGATATACAACTCCTTCCCATTCCAATCCTGAGACCCTTCCTATAACATGAGATGCGATATCTCAATGCTTCTAATAACAAACCTGAGACCCTTCCTATTACATGAGATGTGATATCCAAGTCCTTCCCATTCCAATCTTGAGACCCTTCC
The DNA here is from genome assembly GCF_040938575.1 of Ambystoma mexicanum. Classification (NCBI taxonomy): domain Eukaryota; kingdom Metazoa; phylum Chordata; class Amphibia; order Caudata; family Ambystomatidae; genus Ambystoma; species Ambystoma mexicanum. The sequence continues at coordinate 350,403,221 of NC_090936.1, forward strand.
TATAACATGCTATGTGATATCCAACTCCTTCCAAATCCAATCCTGAGACCCTTCCGATAGCATGAGATATGATATCTCAATGCTTCTAATACCAAACCACAGAACCGTCCTATAACTTGAGATGTGATATCCCAATGTTTCTACCAAACCTGAGACCCTTACTATAGCATGAGAGGTGATATCCAACTCTTCCCATCCAATCCTGAGACCCGTCCTATACCATGAGATGTTATATCTCAATGCTTCTAATACCAAACCTGAGACTGTCCTATAACATGAGATGTGATATCTCAATGCTTCTAATATCAAACCTGAGACCCTCCCTATAGCATGAGATGTGATATACAACTCCTTCCCATTCCAATCCTGAGACCCTTCCTATAACATGAGATGCGATATCTCAATGCTTCTAATAACAAACCTGAGACCCTTCCTATAACATGAGATGTGATATCCAAATCCTTCCCATTCCAATCCTGAGACCCTTCCGATAGCATGAGATATGATATCTCAATGCTTCTAATACCAAACCTGAGACTGTCCTATAACATGAGATGCGATATCGCAATGCTTCTAATAACAAACCGGAGACCCTTCCTATAACATGAGATGTGATATCCAAATCCTTCCCATTCCAATCCTGAGACCCTTCCTAGAACATGAGATGTGATATCTCAATGCTTCTAATAACAAACCTGAGACCCTTCCTATAACATGAGATGTGATATCCAAATTCTTCCCATTCCAATCCTGAGACCCTTCCTATAGCATGAGATGTGATATCCAACTCCTTCCCATTCCAATCCTGAGACCCGTCCTATACCATGAGATATATCTCAATGCTTCTAATACCAAACCTGAGACTGTCCTATAACATGAGATGCGATATCTCAATGCTTCTAATAACAAACCTGAGACCCTTCCTATAACATGAGATGTGATATCCAAATCTTTCCCATTCCAATCCTGAGACCCTTCCTATAACATGAGATGTGATATCCAACTCCTTCCCAATCCAATCCTGAGACCCTTATGATAGCATGAGATATGCTATCTCAATGCTTCTAATATCAAACCTGAGACCCTCCCTATAGCATGAGATGTGATATACAACTCCTTCCCATTCCAATCCTGAGACCCTTCCTATAACATGAGATGCGATATCTCAATGCTTCTAATAACAAACCTGAGACCCTTCCTATTACATGAGATGTGATATCCAAGTCCTTCCTATTCCAATCTTGAGACCCTTCCTATAACATGCTATGTGATATCCAACTCCTTCCCAATCCAATCCTGAGACCCTTCCGATAGCATGAGATATGATATCTCAATGCTTCTAATACCAAACCACAGAACCGTCCTATAACTTGAGATGTGATATCCAAATCCTTCCCCTTCCAAACCTGAGACCCTTTCTTTATCATGAGATGTGATATCCAACTCCTTCCCATTCCAATCCTGAGACCCTTCCTATAGCATGATATGTGATATCCAACTCCTTCCCATTCCAATCCTGAGACCCGTCCTATACAATGAGATATGACATCTCAATGCTTCTAATACCAAACCTGAGACTGTCCTATAACATGAGATGCGATATCTCAATACTTCTAATAACAAACCTGAGACCCTTCCTATAACATGAGATGTGATATCCAAATCCTTCCCATTCCAATCCTGAGACCCTTCCTATAACATGAGATGTGATATCCAACTCCTTCCCAATCCAATCCTGAGACCCTTCCGATAGCATGAGATATGATATCTCAATGCTTCTAATACCAAACCACAGACCCGTCCTATAAATTGAGATGTGATATCCAAATCCTTCCCCTTCCAAACCTGAGACCCTTCCTTTAGCATGAGATGTGATATCCAACTCCTTCCCATTCCAATCCTGAGGCCCGTCCTATACCATGAGATGATATCTCAATGCTTCTAATACCAAACCTGAGACTGTCCTATAACATGAGATGCAATATCTCAATGCTTCTAATAACAAACCTGAGAGCCTTCCTATAACATGAGATGTGATATCCAACTCCTTCGCAATCCAATCCTGAGACCATTCTGATAGCATGAGATATGATATCTCAATGCTTCTAATACCAAACCACAGACCCGTCCTATAACTTGAGATGTGATATCCAAATCCTTCCCCTTCCAAACCTGAGACCCTTCCTTTAGCATGAGATGTGATATCCAACTCCTTCCCATTCCAATCCTGAGACCCTTCCTATAGCATGAGATGTGATATCCCAATGCTTCTACCAAACCTGAGACCCTTACTATAGCATGAGAGGTGATATCCAACTCTTCCCATCCAATCCTGAGACCCGTCCTATACCATGAGATGTTATATCTCAATGCTTCTAATACCAAACCTGAGACTGTCCTATAACATGAGATGTGATATCTCAATGCTTCTAATAACAAACCTGAGACCCTTCCTATAACATGAGATGTGATATCTCAATGCTTCTAATACCAAACCTGAGTCCCTCCCTATAGCGTGAGATGTGATATCAAAGTCCTTCCCATTCCAATCCTGATACCCTTCCTATAACATGAGATGTGATATCCAACTCTTCCCATCCAATCCTGAGACCCTTCCTATAACATGAGATGTTATTTCCAACTCCTTCCCAATCCAATTCTGAGACCCTTCCGATAGCATGAGATGTGATATCAAAGTCCTTCCCATTCCAATCCTGAAACCCTTCCTATAACATGAGCTGTGATATCCAACTCCTTCCAATTCCAACCTGTGACCCTTCCTATAGCATGAGATGCAATATCCAACTCCTTCCCAATCCAATCCTGAGACCCTTCCGATAGCATGAGATGTGATATCTTAATGCTTCTAGCAAACCTGAGACCTTCCCATGGCATGAGATGTGATATCAAACTCCTTCCCATTCCAATCCTGAGACCCGTCCTATACTATGAGATGTTATATCTCAATGCTTCTAATAACAAACCTGAGACTCTTCCTATAACATGAGATGTGATATCCAAGTCTTTCCCATTCCAATCCTGAGACCCTTCCGATAGCATGAGATATGATATCTCAATGCTTCTAATACCAAACCACAGACCCGTCCTATAACTTGAGATGTGATATCCAAATCCTTCCCCTTCCAAACCTGAGACCCTTCCTTTAGCATGAGATGTGATATCCAACTCCTTCCCATTCCAATCCTGAGACCCTTCCTATGGCATGAGATGTGATATCCAACTCTTCCCATCCAATCCTGAGACCCGTCCTATAACATGAGATGTGATATCCAACTGCTTCCCAATCCAATCCTGAGACCCTTCCGATAGCATGAGATATGATATCTCAATGCTTCTAATATCATACCTGAGACCCTCCCTATAGCATGAGATGAGATATCCAATTCCTTCCCATTCCAATCCTGAGACCCTTCCGATAGCATGAGATGTGATGTCCAACTCCTTCCAATTCCAACCTGTGACTCTTCCGATAGCATGAGATGTGATATCTCAATGCTTCTAATACCAAACCTGAGACCCTTCCTATAACATGAGATGTGATATCCAACTCCTTCCCAATCCAATCCTGAGACCCTTCTGATAGCATGAGATGTGATATCTCAATGCTTCTAATACCAAACCTGAGACCCTCCCTATAGCGAGATGTGATATAAAAGTCCTTCCCATTCCAATCCTGATACCCTTCCTATAACATGAGATGTGATATCCAACTCCTTCCAATTCCAACCTGTGACCCTTCCTATAGCATAAGATGGGATATCCAACTCCTTCCCAATCCAATCCTGAGACCCTTCCGATAGCATGAGATGTGATATCCTAATGCTTCCACCAAACCTGAGACCTTCCTAAGGCATGAGATGTGATATCAAACTCCTTCCCATTCCAATCCTGAGACCCGTCCTATACCATGAGATATTTTATCTCAATGCTTCTAATACCAAATATGAGACTGTCCATGACAGTCTCAGGTTATAACATGAGATGTGATATCTCAATGCTTCTAATAACAAACCTGAGACCGTTCCTATAACGTAAGATGTGATGTCCAAGTCCTTCCCATTCCAATCCTGAGCCCCTTCCTATAACATGAGATGTGATATCTCAATGCTTCTAATAACAAACCTGAGACCCTTCCTATAACATGAGATGTGATATCTCAATGCTTCTAATACCAAACCTGAGACCCTCCCTATAGCGTGAGATGTGATATCAAAGTCCTTCCCATTCCAATCCTGATACCCTTCCTATAACATGAGATGTGATATCCAACTCTTCCCATCCAATCCTGAGACCCTTCCTATAACATGAGATGTTATATCCAACTCCTTCCCAATCCAATTCTGAGACCCTTCCGATAGCATGAGATGTGATATCAAAGTCCTTCCCATTCCAATCCTGAAACCCTTCCTATAACATGAGCTGTGATATCCAACTCCTTCCATTTCCAACCTGTGACCCTTCCTATAGCATGAGATGCGATATCCAACTCCTTCCCAATCCAATCCTGAGACCCTTCCGATAGCATGAGATGTGATATCTCAATGCTTCTAGCAAACCTGAGACCTTCCCATGGCATGAGATGTGATATCCAAGTCTTTCCCATTCCAATCCTGAGACCCTTCCGATAGCATGAGATATGATATCTCAATGCTTCTAATACCAAACCACAGACCCGTCCTATAACTTGAGATGTGATATCCAAATCCTTCCCCTTCCAAACCTGAGACCCTTCCTTTAGCATGAGATGTGATATCCAACTCCTTCCCATTCCAATCCTGAGACCCTTCCTATGGCATGAGATGTGATATCCAACTCTTCCCATCCAATCCTGAGACCCGTCCTATAACATGAGATGTGATATCCAACTCCTTCCCAATCCAATCCTGAGACCCTTCCGATAGCATGAGATATGATATCTCAATGCTTCTAATATCATACCTGAGACCCTCCCTATAGCATGAGATGAGATATCCAATTCCTTCCCATTCCAATCCTGAGACCCTTCCGATAGCATGAGATGTGATATCCAACTCCTTCCAATTCCAACCTGTGACTCTTCCGATAGCATGAGATGTGATATCTCAATGCTTCTAATACCAAACCTGAGACCCTTCCTATAACATGAGATGTGATATCCAACTCCTTCCCAATCCAATCCTGAGACCCTTCTGATAGCATGAGATGTGATATCTCAATGCTTCTAATACCAAACCTGAGACCCTCCCTATAGCGAGATGTGATATAAAAGTCCTTCCCATTCCAATCCTGATACCCTTCCTATAACATGAGATGTGATATCCAACTCCTTCCAATTCCAACCTGTGACCCTTCCTATAGCATGAGATGGGATATCCAACTCCTTCCCAATCCAATCCTGAGACCCTTCCGATAGCATGAGATGTGATATCCTAATGCTTCCACCAAACCTGAGACCTTCCTAAGGCATGAGATGTGATATCAAACTCCTTCCCATTCCAATCCTGAGACCCGTCCTATACCATTAGATATTATATCTCAATGCTTCTAATACCAAATATGAGACTGTCCATGACAGTCTCAGGTTATAACATGAGATGTGATATCTCAATGCTTCTAATAACAAACCTGAGACCCTTCCTATAACGTAAGATGTGATGTCCAAGTCCTTCCCATTCCAATCCTGAGCCCCTTCCTATAACATGAGATGTGATATCCAACTCCTTCCCAATCCAATCCTGAGACCCTTCCGAGAGCATGAGATGTGATATCCCAATGCTTCTACCAAACCTGAGACCTTTCCGATAGCATGAGATGTGATATCCAACTCCTTCCCATTCCAATCATGAGGCCCTTCCTATAGCATGAGATGTGATATCCCAATGCTTCTACCAAACCTGAGACCTTTCCGATAGCATGAGTGTGATATCCAACTCCTTCCCATTCCAATCCTGAGACCCTTCCTATGGCATGAGATGTGATATCCAACTCTTCCCAACCAATCCTGAGACCCTTCCTATAACATGAGATGTGATATCCAACTCCTTCCCAATCCAATCCTGAGACCCTTCCGATAGCATGAGATGTGATATCTCAATGCTTCTAATACCAAACCACAGACCCGTCCTATAAATTGAGATGTGATATCCAAATCCTTACCTTCCAAACCTGAGACCCTTCCTTTAGCATGAGATGTGATATCCAACTCCTTCCCATTCCAATCCTGAGACCCGTCCTATACCATGAGATATGATATCTTAATGCTTCTAATACCAAACCTGAGACTGTCCTATAACATGAGATGTGATATCTCAATGCTTCTAATAACAAATCTGAGAGCCTTCCTATAACATGAGATGTTATATCCAACTCTTCCCCAATCCAATCCTGAGACCCTTCCGATAACATGAGATGTGATATCCAACTCCTTCGCAATCCAATCCTCACACCCTTCCGATAGCATGAGATATGATATCTCAATGCTTCTAATACCAAACCACAGACCCGTCCTATAGCTTGAGATGTGATATCCAACTCTTCCCATCCAATCCTGAGACCCGTCCTATACCATGAGATGTTATATCTCAATGCTTCTAATACCAAACCTGAGACTGTCCTATAACATGAGATGTGATATCTCAATGCTTCTAATAACAAACCTGAGACCCTTCCTATAACATGAGATGTGATATCTCAATGCTTCTAATACCAAACCTGAGACCCTCCCTATAGCGTGAGATGTGATATCAAAGTCCTTCCCATTCCCATCCTGATACCCTTCCTATAACATGAGATGTGATATCCAACACTTCCCATCCAATCCTGAGACCCTTCCTATAACATGAGATGTTATATCCAACTCCTTCCCAATCCAATCCTGAGACCCTTCCGATAGCATGAGATGTGATATCAAAGTCCTTCCCATTCCAATCCTGATACCCTTCCTATAACATGAGCTGTGATATCCAACTCCTTCCAATTCAAACCTGTGACCCTTCCTATAGCATGAGATGCGATATCCAACTCCTTCCCAATCCAATCCTGAGACCCTTCCGATAGCATGAGATGTGATATCTTAATGCTTCTAGCAAACCTGAGACCTTCCCATGGCATGAGATGTGATATCAAACTCCTTCCCATTCCAATCCTGAGACCCGTCCTATACTATGAGATGTTACATCTCAATGCTTCTAATACCAAACCTGAGACTGTCCTATAACATGAGATGTGATATCTCAATGCTTCTAATAACAAACCTGAGACCCTTCCTATAACATGAGATGTGATATCCAAGTCCTTCCCATTCAAATCTTGAGACCCTTCCTATAACATGAGATGTGATATCCAACTCCTTCCCAATCCAATCCTGAGACCCTTCCGATAGCATGAGATATGATATCTCAATGCTTCTAATACCAAACCACAGACCAGTCCTATAACTTGAGATGTGATATCCAAATCCTTCCCCTTCCAAACCTGAGACCCTTCCTTTATCATGAGATGTGATATCCAACTCCATCCCATTCCAATCCTGAGACCCGTCCTATAGCATGATATATGATATCCAACTCCTTCCCATTCCAATCCTGAGACCCGTCCTATACAATGAGATATGATATCTCAATGCTTCTATGACCAAACCTGAGACTGTCCTATGACATGAGATGCGATATCTCAATGCTTCTAATAACAAACCTGAGACCCTTCCTATAACATGAGATGTGATATCCAAATCCTTCCCATTCCAATCCTGAGACCCTTCCTATAACATGAGATGTGATATCCAACTTCTTCCCAATCCAATCCTGAGACCCTTCCGATAGCATGAGATATGATATCTCAATGCTTCTAATACCAAACCACAGACCCGTCCTATAACTTGAGATGTGATATCCAAATCCTTCCCCTTCCAAACCTGAGACCCTTCCTTTAGCATGAGATGTGATATCCAACTCCTTCCCATTCCAATCCTGAGGCCCGTCCTACACCATGAGATGATATCTCAATGCTTCTAATACCAAACCTGAGACTGTCCTATAACATGAGATGTGATATCTCAATGCTTCTAATAACAAACCTGAGAGCCTTCCTATAACATGAGATGTGATATCCAACTCCTTCGCAATCCAATCCTGAGACCCTTCCGATAGCATGAGATATGATATCTCAATGCTTCTAATACCAAACCACAGACCCGTCCTATAACTTGAGATGTGGTATCCAAATCCTTCCCCTTCCAAACCTGAGACCCTTCCTTTAGCATGAGATGTGATATCCAACTCCTTCCCATTCCAATCCTGAGACCCGTCCTATACCATGAGATATATCTCAATGCTTCTAATACCAAACCTGAGACTGTCCTATAACATGAGATGCGATATCTCAATGCTTCTAATAACAAACCTGAGACCCTTCCTATAACATGAGATGTGATATCCAAATCTTTCCCATTCCAATCCTGAGACCCTTCCTATAACATGAGATGTGATATCCAACTCCTTCCCAATCCAATCCTGAGACCCTTATGATAGCATGAGATATGATATCTCAATGCTTCTAATATCAAACCTGAGACCCTCCCTATAGCATGAGATGTGATATACAACTCCTTCCCATTCCAATCCTGAGACCCTTCCTATAACATGAGCTGCGATATCTCAATGCTTCTAATAACAAACCTGAGACCCTTCCTATTACATGAGATGTGATATCCAAGTCCTTCCCATTCCAATCTTGAGACCCTTCCTATAACATGCTATGTGATATCCAACTCCTTCCCAATCCAATCCTGAGACCCTTCCGATAGCATGAGATATGATATCTCAATGCTTCTAATACCAAACCACAGAACCGTCCTATAACTTGAGATGTGATATCCAAATCCTTCCCCTTCCAAACCTGAGACCCTTTCTTTATCATGAGATGTGATATCCAACTCCTTCCCATTCCAATCCTGAGACCCTTCCTATAGCATGATATGTGATATCCAACTCCTTCCCATTCCAATCCTGAGACCCGTCCTATACAATGAGATATGACATCTCAATGCTTCTAATACCAAACCTGAGACTGTCCTATAACATGAGATGCGATATCTCAATACTTCTAATAACAAACCTGAGACCCTTCCTATAACATGAGATGTGATATCCAAATCCTTCCCATTCCAATCCTGAGACCCTTCCTATAACATGAGATGTGATATCCAACTCCTTCCCAATCCAATCCTGAGACCCTTCCGATAGCATGAGATATGATATCTCAATGCTTCTAATACCAAACCACAGACCCGTCCTCTAAATTGAGATGTGATATCCAAATCCTTCCCCTTCCAAACCTGAGACCCTTCCTTTAGCATGAGATGTGATATCCAACTCCTTCCCATTCCAATCCTGAGGCCCGTCCTATACCATGAGATGATATCTCAATGCTTCTAATACCAAACCTGAGACTGTCCTATAACATGAGATGTGATATCTCAATGCTTCTAATAACAAACCTGAGAGCCTTCCTATAACATGAGATGTGATATCCAACTCCTTCGCAATCCAATCCTGAGACCATTCTGATAGCATGAGATATGATATCTCAATGCTTCTAATACCAAACCACAGACCCGTCCTATAACTTGAGATGTGATATCCAAATCCTTCCCCTTCCAAACCTGAGACCCTTCCTTTAGCATGAGATGTGATATCCAACTCCTTCCCATTCCAATCCTGAGACCCTTCCTATAGCATGAGATGTGATATCCCAATGCTTCTACCAAACCTGACACCCTTACTATAGCATGAGAGGTGATATCCAACTCTTCCCATCCAATCCTGAGACCCGTCCTATACCATGAGATGTTATATCTCAATGCTTCTAATACCAAACCTGAGACTGTCCTATAACATGAGATGTGATATCTCAATGCTTCTAATAACAAACCTGAGACCCTTCCTATAACATGAGATGTGATATCTCAATGCTTCTAATACCAAACCTGAGACCCTCCCTATAGCGTGAGATGTGATATCAAAGTCCTTCCCATTCCAATCCTGATACCCTTCCTATAACATGAGATGTGATATCCAACTCTTCCCATCCAATCCTGAGACCCTTCCTATAACATGAGATGTTATATCCAACTCCTTCCCAATCCCATTCTGAGACCCTTCCGATAGCATGAGATGTGATATCAAAGTCCTTCCCATTCCAATCCTGAAACCCTTCCTATAACATGAGCTGTGATATCCAACTCCTTCCAATTCCAACCTGTGACCCTTCCTATAGCATGAGATGCGATATCCAACTCCTTCCCAATCCAATCCTGAGACCCTTCCGATAGCATGAGATGTGATATCTTAATGCTTCTAGCAAACCTGAGACCTTCCCATGGCATGAGATGTGATATCAAACTCCTTCCCATTCCAATCCTGAGACCCGTCCTATACTTTGAGATGTTATATCTCAATGCTTCTAATAACAAACCTGAGACTCTTCCTATAACATGAGATGTGATATCCAAGTCTTTCCCATTCCAATCCTGAGACCCTTCCGATAGCATGAGATATGATATCTCAATGCTTCTAATACCAAACCACAGACCCGTCCTATAACTTGAGATGTGATATCCAAATCCTTCCCCTTCCAAACCTGAGACCCTTCCTTTAGCATGAGATGTGATATCCAACTCCTTCCCATTCCAATCCTGAGACCCTTCCTATGGCATGAGATGTGATATCCAACTCTTCCCATCCAATCCTGAGACCCGTCCTATAACATGAGATGTGATATCCAACTCCTTCCCAATCCAATCCTGAGACCCTTCCGATAGCATGAGATATGATATCTCAATGCTTCTAATATCATACCTGAGACCCTCCCTATAGCATGAGATGAGATATCCAATTCCTTCCCATTCCAATCCTGAGACCCTTCCGATAGCATGAGATGTGATATCCAACTCCTTCCAATTCCAACCTGTGACTCTTCCGATAGCATGAGATGTGATATCTCAATGCTTCTAATACCAAACCTGAGACCCTTCCTATAACATGAGATGTGATATCCAACTCCTTCCCAATCCAATCCTGAGACCCTTCTGATAGCATGAGATGTGATATCTCAATGCTTCTAATACCAAACCTGAGACCCTCCCTATAGCGAGATGTGATATAAAAGTCCTTCCCATTCCAATCCTGATACCCTTCCTATAACATGAGATGTGATATCCAACTCCTTCCAATTCCAACCTGTGACCCTTCCTATAGCATGAGATGGGATATCCAACTCCTTCCCCATCCAATCCTGAGACCCTTCCGATAGCATGAGATGTGATATCCTAATGCTTCCACCAAACCTGAGACCTTCCTAAGGCATGAGATGTGATATCAAACTCCTTCCCATTCCAATCCTGAGACCCGTCCTATACCATGAGATATTATATCTCAATGCTTCTAATACCAAATATGAGACTGTCCATGACAGTCTCAGGTTATAACATGAGATGTGATATCTCAATGCTTCTAATAACAAACCTGAGACCCTTCCTATAACGTAAGATGTGATGTCCAAGTCCTTCCCATTCCAATCCTGAGCCCCTTCCTATAACATGAGATGTGATATCCAACTCCTTCCCAATCCAATCCTGAGACCCTTCCGAGAGCATGAGATGTGATATCCCAATGCTTCTACCAAACCTGAGACCTTTCCGATAGCATGAGATGTGATATCCAACTCCTTCCCATTCCAATCATGAGGCCCTTCCTATAGCATGAGATGTGATATCCCAATGCTTCTACCAAACCCGAGACCTTTCCGATAGCATGAGATGTGATATCCAACTCCTTCCCATTCCAATCCTGAGACCCTTCCTATGGCATGAGATGTGATATCCAACTCTTCCCATCCAATCCTGAGACCCTTCCTATAACATGAGATGTGATATCCAACTCCTTCCCAATCCAATCCTGAGACCCTTCCGATAGCATGAGATGTGATATCTCAATGCTTCTAATACCAAACCACAGACCCGTCCTATAAATTGAGATGTGATATCCAAATCCTTACCTTCCAAACCTGAGACCCTTCCTTTAGCATGAGATGTGATATCCAACTCCTTCCCATTCCAATCCTGAGACCCGTCCTATACCATGAGATATGATATCTTAATGCTTCTAATACCAAACCTGAGACTGTCCTATAACATGAGATGTGATATCTCAATGCTTCTAATAACAAACCTGAGAGCCTTCCTATAACATGAGATGTTATATCCAACTCTTCCCCAATCCAATCCTGAGACCCTTCCGATAACATGAGATGTGATATCCAACTCCTTCGCAATCCAATCCTCACACCCTTCTGATAGCATGAGATATGATATCTCAATGCTTCTAATACCAAACCACAGACCCGTCCTATAGCTTGAGATGTGATATCCAACTCTTCCCATCCAATCCTGAGACCCGTCCTATACCATGAGATGTTATATCTCAATGCTTCTAATACCAAACCTGAGACTGTCCTATAACATGAGATGTGATATCTCAATGCTTCTAATAACAAACCTGTGACCCTTCCTATAACATGAGATGTGATATCTCAATGCTTCTAATACCAAACCTGAGACCCTCCCTATAGCGTGAGATGTGATATCAAAGTCCTTCCCATTCCCATCCTGATACCCTTCCTATAACATGAGATGTGATATCCAACACTTCCCATCCAATCCTGAGACCCTTCCTATAACATGAGATGTTATATCCAACTCCTTCCCAATCCAATCCTGAGACCCTTCCGATAGCATGAGATGTGATATCAAAGTCCTTCCCATTCCAATCCTGATACCCTTCCTATAACATGAGCTGTGATATCCAACTCCTTCCAATTCAAACCTGTGACCCTTCCTATAGCATGAGATGCGATATCCAACTCCTTCCCAATCCAATCCTGAGACCCTTCCGATAGCATGAGATGTGATATCTTAATGCCTCTAGCAAACCTGAGACCTTCCCATGGCATGAGATGTGATATCAAACTCCTTCCCATTCCAATCCTGAGACCCGTCCTATACTATGAGATGTTACATCTCAATGCTTCTAATACCAAACCTGAGACTGTCCTATAACATGAGATGTGATATCTCAATGCTTCTAATAACAAACCTGAGACCCTTCCTATAACATGAGATGTGATATCCAAGTCCTTCCCATTCAAATCTTGAGACCCTTCCTATAACATGAGATGTGATATCCAACTCCTTCCCAATCCAATCCTGAGACCCTTCCGATAGCATGAGATATGATATCTCAATGCTTCTAATACCAAACCACAGACCAGTCCTATAACTTGAGATGTGATATCCAAATCCTTCCCCTTCCAAACCTGAGACCCTTCCTTTATCATGAGATGTGATATCCAACTCCATCCCATTCCAATCCTGAGACCCGTCCTATAGCATGATATATGATATCCAACTCCTTCCCATTCCAATCCTGAGACCCGTCCTATACAATGAGATATGATATCTCAATGCTTCTATGACCAAACCTGAGACTGTCCTATGACATGAGATGCGATATCTCAATGCTTCTAATAACAAACCTGAGACCCTTCCTATAACATGAGATGTGATATCCAAATCCTTCCCATTCCAATCCTGAGACCCTTCCTATAACATGAGATGTGATATCCAACTCCTTCCCAATCCAATCCTGATACCCTTCCGATAGCATGAGATGTGATATCTCAATGCTTCTAATAACAAACCTGAGACCCTTCCTATAACATGAGATGTGATATCCAAATCCTTCCCATTCCAATCCTGAGACCCTTCCTATAACATGAGATGTGATATCCAACTTCTTCCCAATCCAATCCTGAGACCCTTCCGATAGCATGAGATATGATATCTCAATGCTTCTAATACCAAACCACAGACCCGTCCTATAAATTGAGATGTGATATCCAAATCCTTCCCCTTCCAAACCTGAGACCCTTCCTTTAGCATGAGATGTGATATCCAACTCCTTCCCATTCCAATCCTGAGGCCCGTCCTATACCATGAGATGATATCTCAATGCTTCTAATACCAAACCTGAGACTGTCCTATAACATGAGATGTGATATCTCAATGCTTCTAATAACAAACCTGAGAGCCTTCCTATAACATGAGATGTGATATCCAACTCCTTCGCAATCCAATCCTGAGACCCTTCCGATAGCATGAGATATGATATCTCAATGCTTCTAATACCAAACCACAGACCCGTCCTATAACTTGAGATGTGATATCCAAATCCTTCCCCTTCCAAACCTGAGACCCTTCCTTTAGCATGAGATGTGATATCCAACTCCTTCCCATTCCAATCCTGAGACCCTTCCTATAGCATGAGATGTGATATCCCAATGCTTCTACCAAACCTGAGACCCTTACTATAGCATGAGAGGTGATATCCAACTCTTCCCATCCAATCCTGAGACCCGTCCTATACCATGAGATGTTATATCTCAATGCTTCTAATACCAAACCTGAGACTGTCCTATAACATGAGATGTGATATCTCAATGCTTCTAATAACAAACCTGAGACCCTTCCTATAACATGAGATGTGATATCTCAATGCTTCTAATACCAAACCTGAGACCCTCCCTATAGCGTGAGATGTGATATCAAAGTCCTTCCCATTCCAATCCTGATACCCTTCCTATAACATGAGATGTGATATCCAACTCTTCCCATCCAATCCTGAGACCCTTCCTATAACATGAGATGTTATATCCAACTCCTTCCCAATCCAATTCTGAGACCCTTCCGATAGCATGAGATGTGATATCTTAATGCTTCTAGCAAACCTGAGACCTTCCCATGGCATGAGATGTGATATCAAACTCCTTCCCATTCCAATCCTGAGACCCGTCCTATACTATGAGATGTTATATCTCAATGCTTCTAATACCAAACCTGAGACTGTCCTATAACATGAGATGTGATATCTCAATGCTTCTAATAACAAACTTGAGACCCTTCCTATAACATGAGATGTGATATCCAAGTCCTTCCCAATCCAATCCTGAGACCCTTCCGATAGCATGAGATATGATATCTCAATGCTTCTAATACCAAACCACAGAACCGTCCTATAACTTGAGATGTGATATCCAAATCCTTCCCCTTCCAAACCTGAGACCCTTTCTTTATCATGAGATGTGATATCCAACTCCTTCCCATTCCAATCCTGAGACCCTTCCTATAGCATGATATGTGATAACCAACTTCCTCTGTTAGGAAAGATTTCGTAATTGTAGGGAATTTTCCTTCCATGTGGCAACCCCTAAACTTTTTGCTATTGTTTTTAACCTTGTTCTTGACTTTGCCAGAGAAGTACAGCCTTCTGCCGCACTTCTCTGGGCTTTCGCTCCTTTCTTACGGGGAAACTGACATGCCCTTAAGACAGTCAGTACCGGGGAACGTGGTTTCCCGTAGTTTCTTTTATCGTGTCGCAGCTTTAGTGCAACACGACACAAGAGGGCACTGTAAGCTAAGTTACAGCTCTCTTGGGTCTCTAGCCTTCTACAGGCCCTAGATACTCTTTTAGGATGGTATTTGATCGGTGCAAGTCATTCAGGGACTGGAATGGTGTCAGCGATCGTTTTGTTTATTTTGAGCTCCTTTTGGCGTTCTGAGCACGTTTTTGCACTGAACCCAAAATGGTGGCCTGGCTCCCAAAATGGCCAGGCCGCGAGGCTCCTTTGTCCTGTCCACTGTCCGTCTTGCTCCCTTCACCTTCCCCAGGTCCGGCGACCCGGGGCCTTCCTTATTTGGGCATGTACTTTCCCGCGAAACGTGGTTGCTTTCGCGGGCTTCTACATGTCGTTTGTGTGCCTCCAGGGTGTGGGCTGGGATGTCTGGTCCCAATACACATCCTGGGTGCCAGAGAGTCTAGGGTGGTGTGAATGCCTGGGACCACCGTGGTCCGTGATTGGTCCACGTATGGTATGTGTTTTGATGAGCGGATCTCCCATTGGCTCCCCTCCGTTTTGGCGCGAAGGGAACCGTGGATAAGAGGGGGCTGGAAACACCACTACCATGTCGATCTCCTGAGTTCTCACGAACGAAGGAATACAGGAGCCAAGTATCCTGCAACTACGAGGCTGGACCGAGGAATCGCTGGTGACCCGCTGAAGGAATCCTCCTTTGCACTGCTTTCGTCCGGAGAGCCCCTGTCCTCCTTTGATCGAACCAGAAGGCCTGTACTGGTGCTTCGACCTTTGGAATAGCAGGAACAGCTATTCCCGGCGACTTCATCATCTCCTGCCAAGTAAGCCTTCGGAAGCGTCTCTGGGCCATCCAGTTGACTGACCAGCTTACCAAGGAGTTTGGCTCTGCAACCGCCGCGAGGTTGTGTTGTATTGCGAGTCCTTGTCACTCTCCCACGCTTCGTACGCTTGGCGTCCCCAGGTCTGGAGGGAGGAGTGTTCATTTGGCTCGAAAACGCACGGCCGCTCCGTTGTCCTGTGCGGCAACAAAACTGTGCCGGTTTCGTCGATTGGGACGTCTTTTTGCTCTACACGACTACAAAGCGTTCCCTGCTCTTCTGAACCTGCCAGCTGCTGAAACTATCGTGGAGAAGCCTGGGTCTGCTTGCTTCGGGGACCGGTGAGTAGTATATCTAGGATCTGGTCGCCCTCCTGCAGTATCCCATTGCTTTTCCCTGCTGTGTAAAACAGCACCCTTTTGCCGCGCTCGCGCTCTGCTTCTGCCCGCTGTGGAGGCTGCGCTTGAGTTGCGGAACCTGTTCTTCTTCTGCTGTGCACTAACGTGAACCGCCTGACTTCCTCCGAAGAGCTTCCCCTTTTGCCCGTTGGCACCGGCGTGGCAGGTACTTTGAGCACAAGGCTCCACTCTTCGCAGGGCTCGGACTTCCATCTAGTTAGGTGCCTCTGAAGGCGAACTGAGTCTAAAGCGTTATCGCACTGCCTGTTTTCCTTCCCTTTCAGGTGGACTGCATATTTCGTGCTTTAAACGCTTGCGACTGTGTATTTGTATATATATTGTGTTGATATGGTATGTGTTGGTTTAATATTGTGATATTGTGATTTTCTCGCTACGGTCATTGTTTTAAAGGCCTTAAAATAAATGTGTATCTATTTTTGATATAACAACTGTTTGGAGTAGTTTGTAAGCGCTCTTGCTTTGTGTGCTCATTGCGGGCTTTCAGTCACCCTCACCCCTCTTGAGACCTAGTCTTGACCGCCGCGATCGCTACCTTGATTGGTCTGGCTCGTCCAGAGGTTACCCTGTTCCAAGTAATTAGGTTGGCCTTCTGAACTTCTGCGCCACCAGGACAGAGTTCAGAAATCCGTCTTAACAAATTGGTGTACAGCGGTGGGATACGACTGAAGGTATCCAGTGTTGCGCTCGAACTAAGGCATTTCAGGTTATTCCAAACAGTACACGTAGTGAATTGTTATAGTATAACTTTAAAAAGGCCATAGTCCTATCAAACAGTATGGAATCAAGTACGTTGTTAACTTTAAATGCTTCCAAATCAGAAACGCTGAAAAAGATGTGTGCGGAGAGAGGTGTTTCCTCTCAAGGCACTAAATTGGAAATGATCCAAAGAATCGTGGCGTGGCAAGAAGCGCAGCTTGACGCTATAACTTCTGAGGACAGTGCGGAAGGTGGTGGGGCTGCTCTCACTGGTAGAACCGACGGTTCTGCCGCCGCACTGATCCATCGCGACCACGAGGACAGGGAGGACGAGCTGTCTAATGTTTCCTCTGCCAGTGCTGATGGGGAGGCTATGCTTGAATTCAAGAAGCAAGAGCTGCGGTTTAGGCAGCAGGAGCTTGAATTCAGCATAGCCAAACTAAAAATCGAACAGGCAGAAAAACAGAAAGACAGGGATCACCAGTTGGAACTGGCCAAGCTTCACGTTGCAAATGGGTCCAAGGGTCCTGGACATGGTTCTGGGGCTTCCTCTCATCCACGGTTTCCGAAAGATCTGCTCAGTGTGTATGAAGAAAGGAATGACATTATGGACTGGCTGAATGCGTTTGAGTATGCATGCGAGGTTCAAAAAGTTGACAGTGCTGATAAGATTGCGTGGTTGCTCAGTAGACTGCCCCATTCTGGCTGTAGTGCCATTATGGAAATGTCGAAGGCTGAGCGGGCTGATTTCGCAATGTTAAAGCAAACTCTCATTTTAAAGTTTGGGAAGACTCCGGCCCAATATTTAAAGCGTTTTCGAGAGTATAAGAAAAAGGAAGGTGGTACTTGGGTATCTTATGTCGCTGAATCTTTGAAAAACTTAACTGGCTGGGTCGAAGGTTATAAGGTTTCTACCTTCGAAGGCATGATAAATCTTGTCATGCTGGAACATATTTTTGCTTCTTCTTCCCCGGAGCTTAAGCAGCATTTGGCCGATTCGAAGGAGATAGATCCTAAGAAGCTGGCCATTGCAGCAGACTTATGGGTGTCACATCGAGTGTCCCATAAGGACAAAACTCATCCTGGTAAGCAGGAGGAAGGGAAAAAGTCCAAAGATATGGAGGGTGGGGAATCTGCTCAATCTTCTTCCCATAAGGGCCACAAAAAGAAAAACAAGGGTAAGACACAAGAGAACTCACAGGGTAGTGGAGGTCCGCCTCCGAAACAGAACTCTGGTTACAATCAGCCTCCCTACGTAAACAGACCCACTGGGGCTTGTTTTTCTTGTGGAGCAACTGACCATGTGAAGGGGGATCCCCGGTGTAAGGTTAGACCTTTGGGGGTCCACTCCGCTAATCTGGCCTTCTCCTCCTACGAGGAAGAAGAGATTACAGGAGCATCCTTCTCCTCAGACTCATTTCCCAGCGGAATAGAGGCTGAGGTAGTTTTAGTGTCCCTGGGTTCCTGGGAGCCTAAAGTCGCAGAGGCTTATGCTAGGATTCCGGATAATACCAAGCACTACTTTAAAGACAGTGTGCTGATCAATGGAGTGGATACTCAAGCTCTTAGGGATAGTGGGTGCAGTCGCACTGTAGTGGATTCTACCTTGGTAGACTCAGAGGAAGTTGCCAGAGCTAATCTGATGCCCACTAAGTTGGCTGACGGCCCCCTCCGTATGTTTCCCGTGATCCCTGTAAATCTTACTTTAAATGGTACAGCAGTCAGGATTCCAGTGAGCATTCAGAGAAACGTCCCGGGAAAGGTCTTGTTGGGTAATGATCTCAGAGCTTTAGGGCTCGTAGGAGACACTGCCGAAAGACCCTACACACGGTCTCAAGCACGGGCAGCATTGGCCAAGTCCAATACGCCGCCCCAGCCGAAGGGGAAACCCAAGGCGAAAGGAGTCTACAAGTCAAGACGGGGGAAAGAGAATATTCCCCCGAGCTCGCCTACCACTGCGGTGGAGGAAGTTGGTCAATCGCCCGAGCCTGACGAGGAGGTGGCGATGCCTGAAGTATTCGACCCCAACGATCATCCTGAACTAAAAGACTTGTTAGTTGAAAGAGGTCCTGATAGGGACGAATTCAGTAAAGGCCAACGTGAGTGCCCATCTCTGGAAGGCCTAAAGAGACAGGCCTGCTCCCAGCTTGAGGGTGAACCTCCTGGGATGCATAGGATTTACCAGGAAGGTGGACTCCTGTATAGTGAGCCCACAGAGTCTACAGAAGGAGACCATAGGAGATTGGTGGTTCCCCTTGCTGTTAGGCCCTTCCTCCTGCAGTTGGCGCATGAAGTTCCCCTTGCTGGTCACCTCGGTATGAGGAAGACCAAGCAAAGGTTATCCATGCACTTCTACTGGCCCAAGATGGGGGAGCAAGTAGAAAGTCACTGCAGGAGTTGTGCCGCCTGCCAGTTGTCTGGTAAGGTTGGCGCGACAATCCAAGCTCCGTTGGTACCGCTCCCAGTTGTGGGGGTACCATTTGAAAGGGTAGGGATCGACATGGATGGTCCCCTTGACCCGCAAACATCCTCAGGCAATAGGTTTATCCTGGTGCTGGTCGACCATGCAACCAGGTATCCTGAGGCCATCCCATTTACAACTGTAACTGCCAAGCCAGTTGCAGAATCTTTACTCGGCATGTTTACTAGGGTTGGCTTCCCTAAAGAAGTTGTGTCAGATCGTGGCAGCAACTTTATGTCGAAGTATATGCAGGCTATGTGGAAAGAATGTGGGGTCACCTACAAGTTCTCTTCTGCATATCACCCCCAGACCAATGGTCTGGTGGAACGTTTCAACAGAACGTTAAAGGGCATGATTGGGGCTCTGGAGGAGCCCCAGAGAAGAAAATGGGATCTTCTTTTACCATGCTTGCTGTTTGCCTACCGAGAGGTACCACAGGAGGGTGTTGGCTTCAGCCCCTTCGAACTTCTGTTCGGTCATCCCGTACGGGGACCCTTAGCCATTGTCAAGGAGGGATGGGAGATGCCCACTCCCCCTGTTACTACCAATGTAGTTGACTATGTGCTAGGGCTCAGAAAACGGATGGTACTTCTGATGGGCTTGGCTAGTGATAAATTGAAGGCAGGGCAAGCGCTGGTGAAACATTGGTACGACCAGAAAGCTTCCCTCATCAACTTTACACCTGGTCAGCAAGTCCTGATCATGAATCCTATAAGGCCTCGAGCGTTACAGGACAAATGGTCAGGCCCTTACCCCTGGGTGAGGTGAACTATTTAGTGGACCTTGGAAGGCCTGGACAGGCTCCAAAAGTGTTCCACGTGAATAGGCTGAAGGCTTTCGTCCCAAGAGTCGAAATCGCAGCACTGCTACTGGCGTCAGACGTTGAGGAAGAGGAGTCAGAACCTCTCCCCGACCTGTTCCACAGCGGTCCTTCAGATAGCTCCATTGAGGGTGTCCGAGTGGCCCCTCACCTGACTTCTGATCAGCAGGCGGAGGTGAAAAGTTTGCTTAGGCAGTTTTCCCCCCTGTTCTCACAGTCGCCTGGTTTGACACCTTGGTGCAAACATAACATTGACACAGGAGACAGTGTACCTACCAAAAGTAGGGGATACAGGATGTCGGATAAAGTACGGTCTTATATTAAGACCGAGGTCAACAAAATGTTAGACCTTGGGGTGATTGAACCCTCTAGTAGTCCTTGGTCCAGTCCTGTGGTTCTGGTTCCAAAGGCAGGCACTTCTGAATTGAGGTTCTGCGTGGATTACAGGGCTCTGAATGCTGTCACCAAGACAGATGCCCACCCCTTGCCTCGAACAGATGAGCTGGTGGATACTTTGGGTGCCTCCAAGTACCTCAGCACGTTTGACCTCACTGCTGGCTATTGGCAAATAGCGTTAGCAGAACATGCCAGGGAGAAGACAGCATTTTCTACACCAGACGGCCTTTACCAATTCCGGGTAATGCCGTTCGGGTTGAAGAATGCACCTGCCACTTTCCAGAGGCTTGTGAATCATGTGTTGAATGGGTTGGACGAATTCTGTCTTGCATATCTGGACGATATAGCAGTTTTCAGTGCCACCTGGGAAGACCATGTGAAACACCTCGGGATTGTGCTCCAGGCTCTTCAGAAAGCCCACTTGACCATAAAGGCTAGTAAGTGCCAGATTGGACAAGGCTCAGTGGTTTACCTTGGACATGAAGTAGGTGGAGGGAGGATACAGCCTCTACGCAGTAAAGTACAAGCAGTACAAGACTGGCCTACCCCCACTACGCAAACCCAAGTGAGAGCCTTTTTAGGACTCACGGGGTATTACCGCAATTTTGTGGCAGACTATGGTACCATAGCTGCTCCTCTGACTGCCCTCACAACTCCGAAGAAACCCAAGAAGGTAACTTGGACCGACGAGTGTGAGAAGGCCTTCAATGGCTTAAAAGACTCCTTGTGCCAGGCCCCTGTGCTCAGGGCCCCTGATTATCAAAGACCTTTTATCGTGCAGACGGATGCCTCTGACACTGGGATAGGAGCTGTACTATCACAAGTAGATGAGAAGGGTAAGGAACACCCTATCGGTTTTATTAGTCGCCAGCTTAAGGACAGAGAGCTCAGATGGTCCACGGTAGAGAAAGAATGTTTCTCTGTTGTGTGGGCCCTAAGGAAGCTGAGGCCCTACCTCTATGGGACCCACTTCACTGTGCAGACTGACCATAAGCCGTTAAAGTGGCTAATGAACATAAAGGGGGAGAATCCAAAGTTGCTTAGGTGGTCCATAAGTCTTCAAGGCTTCGACTTCACTATTGAGCATAGACCAGGTGTCCAACATAGCAATGCTGATGGGTTGTCCAGAATGTTTAACCGACCTGAACAAGAGACTCATCCAGGGGTGGATTAGTTCCCCCTGTCCATAGTCTGGGAGGGGCGAGTGTTAGGAAAGATTTCGTAATTGTAGGGAATTTTCCTTCCATGTGGCAACCCCTAAACTTTTTGCTATTGTTTTTAACCTTGTTCTTGACTTTGCCAGAGAAGTACAGCCTTCTGCCGCACTTCTCTGGGCTTTCGCTCCTTTCTTACGGGGAAACTGACAAGCCCTTAAGACAGTCAGTACCGGGGAACGTGGTTTCCCGTAGTTTCTTTTATCGTGTCGCAGCTTTAGTGCAACACGACACAAGAGGGCACTGTAAGCTAAGTTACAGCTCTCTTGGGTCTCTAGCCTTCTACAGGCCCTAGATACTCTTTTAGGATGGTATTTGATCGGTGCAAGTCATTCAGGGACTGGAATGGTGGCAGCGATCGTTTTGTTTATTTTGAGCTCCTTTTGGCGTTCTGAGCACGTTTTTGCACTGAACCCAAAATGGTGGCCTGGCTCCCAAAATGGCCAGGCCGCGAGGCTCCTTTGTCCTGTCCACTGTCCGTCTTGCTCCCTTCACCTTCCCCAGGTCCGGCGACCCGGGGCCTTCCTTATTTGGGCATGTACTTTCCCGCGAAACGTGGTTGCTTTCGCGGGCTTCTACATGTCGTTTGTGTGCCTCCAGGGTGTGGGCTGGGATGTCTGGTCCCAATACACATCCTGGGTGCCAGAGAGTCTAGGGTGGTGTGAATGCCTGGGACCACCGTGGTCCGTGATTGGTCCACGTATGGTATGTGTTTTGATGAGCGGATCTCCCATTGGCTCCCCTCCGTTTTGGCGCGAAGGGAACCGTGGATAAGAGGGGGCTGGAAACACCACTACCATGTCGATCTCCTGAGTTCTCACGAACGAAGGAATACAGGAGCCAAGTATCCTGCAACTACGAGGCTGGACCGAGGAATCGCTGGTGACCCGCTGAAGGAATCCTCCTTTGCACTGCTGTCGTCCGGAGAGCCCCTGTCCTCCTTTGATCGAACCAGAAGGCCTGTACTGGTGCTTCGACCTTTGGAATAGCAGGAACAGCTATTCCCGGCGACTTCATCATCTCCTGCCAAGTAAGCCTTCGGAAGCGTCTCTGGGCCATCCAGTTGACTGACCAGCTTACCAAGGAGTTTGGCTCTGCAACCGCCGCGAGGTTGTGTTGTATTGCGAGTCCTTGTCACTCTCCCACGCTTCGTACGCTTGGCGTCCCCAGGTCTGGAGGGAGGAGTGTTCATTTGGCTCGAATACGCACGGCCGCTCCGTTGTCCTGTGCGGCAACAAAACTGTGCCGGTTTCGTCGATTGGGACGTCTTTTTGCTCTACACGACTACAAAGCGTTCCCTGCTCTTCTGAACCTGCCAGCTGCTGAAACTATCGTGGAGAAGCCTGGGTCTGCTTGCTTCGGGGACCGGTGAGTAGTATATCTAGGATCTGGTCGCCCTCCTGCAGTATCCCATTGCTTTTCCCTGCTGTGTAAAAACAGCACCCTTTTGCCGCGCTCGCGCTCTGCTTCTGCCCGCTGTGGAGGCTGCGCTTGAGTTGCGGAACCTGTTCTTCTTCTGCTGTGCACTAACGTGAACCGCCTGACTTCCTCCGAAGAGCTTCCCCTTTTGCCCGTTGGCACCGGCGTGGCAGGTACTTTGAGCACAAGGCTCCACTCTTCGCAGGGCTCGGACTTCCATCTAGTTAGGTGCCTCTGAAGGCGAACTGAGTCTAAAGCGTTATCGCACTGCCTGTTTGCCTTCCCTTTCAGGTGGACTGCATATTTCGTGCTTTAAACGCTTGCGACTGTGTATTTGTATATATATTGTGTTGATATGGTATGTGTTGGTTTAATATTGTGATATTGTGATTTTCTCGCTACGGTCATTGTTTTAAAGGCCTTAAAATAAATGTGTATCTATTTTTGATATAACAACTGTTTGGAGTAGTTTGCAAGCGCTCTTGCTTTGTGTGCTCATTGCGGGCTTTCAGTCACCCTCACCCCTCTTGAGACCTAGTCTTGACCGCCGCGATCGCTACCTTGATTGGTCTGGCTTGTCCAGAGGTTACCCTGCTCCAAGTAATTAGGTTGGCCTTCTGAACTTCTGCGCCACCAGGACAGAGTTCAGAAATCCGTCTTAACATCCTCCCATTCCAATCCTGAGACCCGTCCTATACAATTAGATATGATATCTCAATGCTTCTAATACCAAACCTGAGACTGTCCTATAACATGAGATGCGATATCTCAATGCTTCTAATAACAAACCTGAGACCCTTCCTATAACATGAGATGTGATATCCAAATCCTTCCCATTCCAATCCTGAGACCCTTCCTATAACATGAGATGTGATATCCAACTCCTTCCCAATCCAATCCTGATACCCTTCCGATAGCATTAGATATGATATCTCAATGCTTCTAATACCAAACCACAGACCTGTCCTATAAATTGAGATGCGATATCCAAATACTTCCCCTTCCAAACCTGAGACCCTTCCTTTAGCATGAGCTGTGATATCCAACTCCTTCCCATTGCAATCCTGAGACCCGTCCTATACCATGAGATATGATATCTCAATGCTTCTAATACCAAACCTGAGACTGTCCTATAACATGAGATGTGATATCTCAATGCTTCTAATAACAAACCTGAGAGCCTTCGTATAACATGAGATGCGATATCCAACTCCTTCCCATTCCAATCCTGAGACCCTTCCGATAGCATGAGATATGATATCTCAATGCTTCTAATACCAAACCTGAGACTGTCCTATAACATGAGATGCGATATCTCAATGCTTTTAATAACAAACCTGAGACCCTTCCTATAACATGAGATGTGATATCCAAATCCTTCCCATTCCAATCCTGAGACCCTTCCGATAGCATGAGATATGATTTCTCAATGCTTCTAATACCAAACCTGAGACTGTCCTATAACATGAGATGCGATATCTCAATGCTTCTAATAACAAACCTGAGACCCTTCCTATAACATGAGATGTGATATCCAAATCCTTCCCATTCCAATCCTGAGACCCTTCCTAGAACATGAGATGTGATATCTCAATGCTTCTAATAACAAACCTGAGACCCTTCCTATAACATGAGATGTGATATCCAAAGCCTTCCCATTCCAATCCTGAGACCCTTCCTATAGCATGAGATGTGATATCCAACTCCTTCCCATTCCAATCCTGAGACCCGTCCTATACCATGAGATATATCTCAATGCTTCTAATACCAAACCTGAGACTGTCCTATAACATGAGATGCAATATCTCAATGCTTCTAATAACAAACCTGAGACCCTTCCTATAACATGAGATGTAATATCCAAATCTTTCCCATTCCAATCCTGAGACCCTTCCTATAACATGAGATGTGATATCCAACTCCTTCCCAATCCAATCCTGAGACCCTTATGATAGCATGAGATATGATATCTCAATGCTTCTAATATCAAACCTGAGACCCTCCCTATAGAATGAGATGTGATATACAACTCCTTCCCATTCCAATCCTGAGACCCTTCCTATAACATGAGATGCGATATCTCAATGCTTCTAATAACAAACCTGAGACCCTTCCTATTACATGAGATGTGATATCCAAGTCCTTCCCATTCCAATCTTGAGACCCTTCCTATAACATGCAATGTGATATCCAACTCCTTCCCAATCCAATCCTGAGACCCTTCCGATAGCATGAGATATGATATCTCAATGCTTCTAATACCAAACCACAGAACCGTCCCATAACTTGACATGTGATATCCAAATCCTTCCCCTTCCAAACCTGAGACCCTTTCTTTATCATGAGATGTGATATCCAACTCCTTCCCATTCCAATCCTGAGACCCTTCCTATAGCATGATATGTGATATCCAACTCCTTCCCATTCCAATCCTGAGACCCGTCCTATACAATGAGATATGATATCTCAATGCTTCTAATACCAAACCTGAGACTGTCCTATAACATGAGATGCGATATCTCAATACTTCTAATAACAAACCTGAGACCCTTCCTATAACATGAGATGTGATATCCAAATCCTTCCCATTCCAATCCTGAGACCCTTCCTATAACATGAGATGTGATATCCAACTCCTTCCCATTCCAATCCTGAGACCCTTCCGATAGCATGAGATATGATATCTCAATGCTTCTAATACCAAACCACAGACCCGTCCTATAAATTGAGATGTGATATCCAAATCCTTCCCCTTACAAACCTGAGACCCTTCCTTTAGCATGAGATGTGATATCCAACTCCTTCCCATTCCAATCCTGAGGCCCGTCCTATACCATGAGATGATATCTCAACGCTTCTAATACCAAACCTGAGACTGTCCTATAACATGAGATGTGATATCTCAATGCTTCTAATAACAAACCTGAGAGCCTTCCTATAACATGAGATGTGATATCCAACTCCTTCGCAATCCAATCCTGAGACCCTTCTGATAGCATGAGATATGATATCTCAATGCTTCTAATACCAAACCACAGACCCGTCCTATAACTTGAGATGTGATATCCAAATCCTTCCCCTTCCAAACCTGAGACCCTTCCTTTAGCATGAGATGTGATATACAACTCCTTCCCATTCCAATCCTGAGACCCTTCCTATAGCATGAGATGTGATATCCCAATGCTTCTACCAAACCTGAGACCCTTACTATAGCATGAGAGGTGATATCCAACTCTTCCCATCCAATCCTGAGACCCGTCCTATACCATGAGATGTTATATCTCAATGCTTCTAATACCAAACCTGAGACTGTCCTATAACATGAGATGTGATATCTCAATGCTTCTAATAACAAACCTGAGACCCTTCCTATAACATGAGATGTGATATCTCAATGCTTCTAATACCAAACCTGAGACCCTCCCTATAGCGTGAGATGTGATATCAAAGTCCTTCCCATTCCAATCCTGATACCCTTCCTATAACATGAGATGTGATATCCAACTCTTCCCATCCAATCCTGAGACCCTTCCTATAACATGAGATGTTATATCCAACTCCTTCCCAATCCAATTCTGAGACCCTTCCGATAGCATGAGATGTGATATCAAAGTCCTTCCCATTCCAATCCTGAAACCCTTCCTATAACATGAGCTATGATATCCAACTCCTTCCAATTCCAACCTGTGACCCTTCCTATAGCATGAGATGCGATATCCAACTCCTTCCCAATCCAATCCTGAGACCCTTCCGATAGCATGAGATGTGATATCTTAATGCTTCTAGCAAACCTGAGACCTTCCCATGGCATGAGATGTGATATCAAACTCCTTCCCATTCCAATCCTGAGACCCGTCCTATACTATGAGATGTTATATCTCAATGCTTCTAATAACAAACCTGAGACTGTCCATGACAGTCTCAGGTTATAACATGAGATGTGATATCTCAATGCTTCTAATAACAAACCTGAGACCCTTCCTATAACGTAAGATGTGATGTCCAAGTCCTTCCCATTCCAATCCTGAGCCCCTTCCTATAACATGAGATGTGATATCCAACTCCTTCCCAATCCAATCCTGAGACCCTTCCGAGAGCATGAGATGTGATATCCCAATGCTTCTACCAAACCTGAGACCTTTCCGATAGCATGAGATGTGATATCCAACTCCTTCCCATTCCAATCATGAGGCCCTTCCTATAGCAAGAGATGTGATATCCCAATGCTTCTACCAAACCTGAGACCTTTCCGATAGCATGAGATGTGATATCCAACTCCTTCCCATTCCAATCATGAGACCCTTCCTATGGCATGAGATGTGATATCCAACTCTTCCCATCCAATCCTGAGACCCTTCCTATAACATGAGATGTGATATCCAACTCCTTCCCAATCCAATCCTGAGACCCTTCCGATAGCATGAGATGTGATATCTCAATGCTTCTAATACCAAACCACAGACCCGTCCTATAAATTGAGATGTGATATCCAAATCCTTCCCCTTCCAAACCTGAGACCCTTCCTTTAGCATGAGATGTGATATCCAACTCCTTCCCATTCCAATCCTGAGACCCGTCCTATACCATGAGATATGATATCTTAATGCTTCTAATACCAAACCTGAGACTGTCCTATAACATGAGATGTGATATCTCAATGCTTCTAATAACAAATCTGAGAGCCTTCCTATAACATGAGATGTTATATCCAACTCTTTCCCAATCCAATCCTGAGACCCTTCCGATAACACGAGATGTGATATCCAACTCCTTCGCAATCCAATCCTCAGACCCTTCCGATAGCATGAGATATGATATCTCAATGCTTCTAATACCAAACCACAGACCCGTCCTATAGCTTGAGATGTGATATCCAACTCTTCCCATCCAATCCTGAGACCCTTCCTATAACATGAGATGTTATATCCAACTCCTTCCCAATCCAATCCTGATGCCCTTCCGATAGCATGAGATGTGATATCAAAGTCCTTCCCATTCCAATCCTGATACCCTTCCTATAACATGAGCTGTGATATCCAACTCCTTCCAATTCAAACCTGTGACCCTTCCTATAGCATGAGATGTGATATCCAAGTCCTTCCCATTCAAATCTTGAGACCCTTCCTATAACATGAGATGTGATATCCAACTCCTTCCCAATCCAATCCTGAGACCCTTCCGATAGCATGAGATATGATATCTCAATGCTTCTAATACCAAACCACAGACCAGTCCTATAACTTGAGATGTGATATCCAAATCCTTCCCCTTCCAAACCTGAGACCCTTCCTTTATCATGAGATGTGATATCCAACTCCTTCCCATTCCAATCCTGAGACCCGTCCTATAGCATGATATATGATATCCAACTCCTTCCCATTCCAATCCTGAGACCCGTCCTATACAATGAGATATGATATCTCAATGCTTCTATGACCAAACCTGAGACTGTCCTATGACATGAGATGCGATATCTCAATGCTTCTAATAACAAACCTGAGACCCTTCCTATAACATGAGATGTGATATCCAAATCCTTCCCATTCCAATCCTGAGACCCTTCCTATAACATGAGATGTGATATCCAACTCCTTCCCAATCCAATCCTGATACCCTTCCGATAGCATGAGATGTGATATCTCAATGCTTCTAATAACAAACCTGAGAGCCTTCCTATAACATATGTGATATCCAACTCCTTCCCAATACAATCCTGAGACCCTTCCGATAGCATGAGATATGATATCTCAATGCTTCTAATACCAAACCACAGACCCGTCCTATAACTTGAGATGTGATATCCAACTCCTTCCCAATCCAATCCTGAGACCCTTCCGATAGCATGAGATGTGATATCTCAATGCTTCTAATATCAAACCTGAGACTGTCCTATAACATGAGATGTGATATCTCAATGCTTCTAATAACAAACCTGAGACTCTTCCTATAACATGAGATGTGATATCCAAGTCCTTCCCATTCCAATCCTGAGACCCTTCCGATAGCATGAGATATGATATCTCAATGCTTCTAATACCAAACCACAGACACGTCCTATAACTTGAGATGTGATATCCAAATCCTTCCCCTTCTAAAACTGAGACCCTTCCTTCAGCATGAGATGTGATATCCAACTCCTTCCCATTCCAATCCTGAGACCCTTCCTATGGCATGAGATGTGATATCCAACTCTTCCCATCCAATCCTGAGACCCGTCCTATAACATGAGATGTGATATCCAACTCCTTCCCAATCCAATCCTGAGACCCTTCTGATAGCATGAGATATGATATCTCAATGCTTCTAATATCAAACCTGAGACCCTCCGTATAGCATGAGATGAGATATCCAATTCCTTCCCATTCCAATCCTGAGACCCTTCCGATAGCATGAGATGTGATATCCAACTCCTTCCAATTCCAACCTGTGACTCTTCCGATAGCATGAGATGTGATATCTCAATGCTTCTAATACCAAACCTGAGACCCTTCCTATAACATGAGATGTGATATCCAACTCCTTCCCAATCCAATCCTGAGACCCTTCTGATAGCATGAGATGTGATATCTCAATGCTTCTAATACCAAACCTGAGACCCTCCCTATAGCGAGATGTGATATAAAAGTCCTTCCCATTCCCATCCTGATACCCTTCCTATAACATGAGATGTGATATCCAAATCCTTCCCATTCCAATCCTGAGACCCTTCCTATAACATGAGATGTGATATCCAACTCCTTCCCAATCCAATCCTGATACCCTTCCGATAGCATTAGATATGATATCTCAATGCTTCTAATACCAAACCACAGACCTGTCCTATAAATTGAGATGCGATATCCAAATCCTTCCCCTTCCAAACCTGAGACCCTTCCTTTAGCATGAGCTGTGATATCCAACTCCTTCCCATTGCAATCCTGAGACCCGTCCTATACCATGAGATATGATATCTCAATGCTTCTAATACCAAACCTGAGACTGTCCTATAACATGAGATGTGATATCTCAATGCTTCTAATAACAAACCTGAGAGCCTTCGTATAACATGAGATGCGATATCCAACTCCTTCCCATTCCAATCCTGAGACCCTTCCGATAGCATGAGATATGATATCTCAATGCTTCTAAGACCAAACCTGAGACTGTCCTATAACATGAGATGCGATATCTCAATGCTTCTAATAACAAACCTGAGACCCTTCCTATAACATGAGATGTGATATCCAAATCCTTCCCATTCCAATCCTGAGACCCTTCCTAGAACATGAGATGTGATATCTCAATGCTTCTAATAACAAACCTGAGACCCTTCCTATAACATGAGATGTGATATCCAAAGCCTTCCCATTCCAATCCTGAGACCCTTCCTATAGCATGAGATGTGATATCCAACTCCTTCCCATTCCAATCCTGAGACCCGTCCTATACCATGAGATATATCTCAATGCTTCTAATACCAAACCTGAGACTGTCCTATAACATGAGATGCAATATCTCAATGCTTCTAATAACAAACCTGAGACCCTTCCTATAACATGAGATGTAATATCCAAATCTTTCCCATTCCAATCCTGAGACCCTTCCTATAACATGAGATGTGATATCCAACTCCTTCCCAATCCAATCCTGAGACCCTTATGATAGCATGAGATATGATATCTCAATGCTTCTAATATCAAACCTGAGACCCTCCCTAAAGAATGAGATGTGATATACAACTCCTTCCCATTCCAATCCTGAGACCCTTCCTATAACATGAGATGCGATATCTCAATGCTTCTAATAACAAACCTGAGACCCTTCCTATTACATGAGATGTGATATCCAAGTCCTTCCCATTCCAATCTTGAGACCCTTCCTATAACATGCAATGTGATATCCAACTCCTTCCCAATCCAATCCTGAGACCCTTCCGATAGCATGAGATATGATATCTCAATGCTTCTAATACCAAACCACAGAACCGTCCCATAACTTGACATGTGATATCCAAATCCTTCCCCTTCCAAACCTGAGACCCTTTCTTTATCATGAGATGTGATATCCAACTCCTTCCCATTCCAATCCTGAGACCCTTCCTATAGCATGATATGTGATATCCAACTCCTTCCCATTCCAATCCTGAGACCCGTCCTATACAATGAGATATGATATCTCAATGCTTCTAATACCAAACCTGAGACTGTCCTATAACATGAGATGCGATATCTCAATACTTCTAATAACAAACCTGAGACCCTTCCTATAACATGAGATGTGATATCCAAATCCTTCCCATTCCAATCCTGAGACCCTTCCTATAACATGAGATGTGATATCCAACTCCTTCCCATTCCAATCCTGAGACCCTTCCGATAGCATGAGATATGATATCTCAATGCTTCTAATACCAAACCACAGACCCGTCCTATAAATTGAGATGTGATATCCAAATCCTTCCCCTTACAAACCTGAGACCCTTCCTTTAGCATGAGATGTGATATCCAACTCCTTCCCATTCCAATCCTGAGGCCCGTCCTATACCATGAGATGATATCTAAACGCTTCTAATACCAAACCTGAGACTGTCCTATAACATGAGATGTGATATCTCAATGCTTCTAATAACAAACCTGAGAGCCTTCCTATAACATGAGATGTGATATCCAACTCCTTCGCAATCCAATCCTGAGACCCTTCTGATAGCATGAGATATGATATCTCAATGCTTCTAATACCAAACCACAGACCCGTCCTATAACTTGAGATGTGATATCCAAATCCTTCCCCTTCCAAACCTGAGACCCTTCCTTTAGCATGAGATGTGATATACAACTCCTTCCCATTCCAATCCTGAGACCCTTCCTATAGCATGAGATGTGATATCCCAATGCTTCTACCAAACCTGAGACCCTTACTATAGCATGAGAGGTGATATCCAACTCTTCCCATCCAATCCTGAGACCCGTCCTATACCATGAGATGTTATATCTCAATGCTTCTAATACCAAACCTGAGACTGTCCTATAACATGAGATGTGATATCTCAATGCTTCTAATAACAAACCTGAGACCCTTCCTATAACATGAGATGTGATATCTCAATGCTTCTAATACCAAACCTGAGACCCTCCCTATAGCGTGAGATGTGATATCAAAGTCCTTCCCATTCCAATCCTGATACCCTTCCTATAACATGAGATGTGATATCCAACTCTTCCCATCCAATCCTGAGACCCTTCCTATAACATGAGATGTTATATCCAACTCCTTCCCAATCCAATTCTGAGACCCTTCCGATAGCATGAGATGTGATATCAAAGTCCTTCCCATTCCAATCCTGAAACCCTTCCTATAACATGAGCTATGATATCCAACTCCTTCCAATTCCAACCTGTGACCCTTCCTATAGCATGAGATGCGATATCCAACTCCTTCCCAATCCAATCCTGAGACCCTTCCGATAGCATGAGATGTGATATCTTAATGCTTCTAGCAAACCTGAGACCTTCCCATGGCATGAGATGTGATATCAAACTCCTTCCCATTCCAATCCTGAGACCCGTCCTATACTATGAGATGTTATATCTCAATGCTTCTAATAACAAACCTGAGACTGTCCATGACAGTCTCAGGTTATAACATGAGATGTGATATCTCAATGCTTCTAATAACAAACCTGAGACCCTTCCTATAACGTAAGATGTGATGTCCAAGTCCTTCCCATTCCAATCCTGAGCCCCTTCCTATAACATGAGATGTGATATCCAACTCCTTCCCAATCCAATCCTGAGACCCTTCCGAGAGCATGAGATGTGATATCCCAATGCTTCTACCAAACCTGAGACCTTTCCGATAGCATGAGATGTGATATCCAACTCCTTCCCATTCCAATCATGAGGCCCTTCCTATAGCAAGAGATGTGATATCCCAATGCTTCTACCAAACCTGAGACCTTTCCGATAGCATGAGATGTGATATCCAACTCCTTCCCATTCCAATCATGAGACCCTTCCTATGGCATGAGATGTGATATCCAACTCTTCCCATCCAATCCTGAGACCCTTCCTATAACATGAGATGTGATATCCAACTCCTTCCCAATCCAATCCTGAGACCCTTCCGATAGCATGAGATGTGATATCTCAATGCTTCTAATACCAAACCACAGACCCGTCCTATAAATTGAGATGTGATATCCAAATCCTTCCCCTTCCAAACCTGAGACCCTTCCTTTAGCATGAGATGTGATATCCAACTCCTTCCCATTCCAATCCTGAGACCCGTCCTATACCATGAGATATGATATCTTAATGCTTCTAATACCAAACCTGAGACTGTCCTATAACATGAGATGTGATATCTCAATGCTTCTAATAACAAACCTGAGAGCCTTCCTAGAACATGAGATGTTATATCCAACTCTTTCCCAATCCAATCCTGAGACCCTTCCGATAACACGAGATGTGATATCCAACTCCTTCGCAATCCAATCCTCAGACCCTTCCGATAGCATGAGATATGATATCTCAATGCTTCTAATACCAAACCACAGACCCGTCCTATAGCTTGAGATGTGATATCCAACTCTTCCCATCCAATCCTGAGACCCTTCCTATAACATGAGATGTTATATCCAACTCCTTCCCAATCCAATCCTGATGCCCTTCCGATAGCATGAGATGTGATATCAAAGTCCTTCCCATTCCAATCCTGATACCCTTCCTATAACATGAGCTGTGATATCCAACTCCTTCCAATTCAAACCTGTGACCCTTCCTATAGCATGAGATGTGATATCCAAGTCCTTCCCATTCAAATCTTGAGACCCTTCCTATAACATGAGATGTGATATCCAACTCCTTCCCAATCCAATCCTGAGACCCTTCCGATAGCATGAGATATGATATCTCAATGCTTCTAATACCAAACCACAGACCAGTCCTATAACTTGAGATGTGATATCCAAATCCTTCCCCTTCCAAACCTGAGACCCTTCCTTTATCATGAGATGTGATATCCAACTCCTTCCCATTCCAATCCTGAGACCCGTCCTATAGCATGATATATGATATCCAACTCCTTCCCATTCCAATCCTGAGACCCGTCCTATACAATGAGATATGATATCTCAATGCTTCTATGACCAAACCTGAGACTGTCCTATGACATGAGATGCGATATCTCAATGCTTCTAATAACAAACCTGAGACCCTTCCTATAACATGAGATGTGATATCCAAATCCTTCCCATTCCAATCCTGAGAC
Organism: Ambystoma mexicanum; assembly: GCF_040938575.1. NCBI lineage: Eukaryota > Metazoa > Chordata > Amphibia > Caudata > Ambystomatidae > Ambystoma > Ambystoma mexicanum. The sequence continues at coordinate 350,438,197 of NC_090936.1, forward strand.
CCTTCCTATAACATGAGATGTGATATCCAACTCCTTCCCAATCCAATCCTGATACCCTTCCGATAGCATGAGATGTGATATCTCAATGCTTCTAATAACAAACCTGAGAGCCTTCCTATAACATATGTGATATCCAACTCCTTCCCAATACAATCCTGAGACCCTTCCGATAGCATGAGATATGATATCTCAATGCTTCTAATACCAAACCACAGACCCGTCCTATAACTTGAGATGTGATATCCAACTCCTTCCCAATCCAATCCTGAGACCCTTCCGATAGCATGAGATGTGATATCTCAATGCTTCTAATATCAAACCTGAGACTGTCCTATAACATGAGATGTGATATCTCAATGCTTCTAATAACAAACCTGAGACTCTTCCTATAACATGAGATGTGATATCCAAGTCCTTCCCATTCCAATCCTGAGACCCTTCCGATAGCATGAGATATGATATCTCAATGCTTCTAATACCAAACCACAGACACGTCCTATAACTTGAGATGTGATATCCAAATCCTTCCCCTTCTAAAACTGAGACCCTTCCTTCAGCATGAGATGTGATATCCAACTCCTTCCCATTCCAATCCTGAGACCCTTCCTATGGCATGAGATGTGATATCCAACTCTTCCCATCCAATCCTGAGACCCGTCCTATAACATGAGATGTGATATCCAACTCCTTCCCAATCCAATCCTGAGACCCTTCCGATAGCATGAGATATGATATCTCAATGCTTCTAATATCAAACCTGAGACCCTCCGTATAGCATGAGATGAGATATCCAATTCCTTCCCATTCCAATCCTGAGACCCTTCCGATAGCATGAGATGTGATATCCAACTCCTTCCAATTCCAACCTGTGACTCTTCCGATAGCATGAGATGTGATATCTCAATGCTTCTAATACCAAACCTGAGACCCTTCCTATAACATGAGATGTGATATCCAACTCCTTCCCAATCCAATCCTGAGACCCTTCTGATAGCATGAGATGTGATATCTCAATGCTTCTAATACCAAACCTGAGACCCTCCCTATAGCGAGATGTGATATAAAAGTCCTTCCCATTCCCATCCTGATACCCTTCCTATAACATGAGATGTGATATCCAACTCCTTCCAATTCCAACCTGTGACCCTTCCTATAGCATGAGATGGGATATCCAAATCCTTCCCAATCCAATCCTGAGACCCTTCCGATAGCATGCAATGTGATATCCTAATGCTTCCACCAAACCTGAGACCTTCCTAAGGCATGAGATGTGATATCAAACTCCTTCCCATTCCAATCCTGAGACCCGTCCTATACCATGAGATGTTATATCTCAATGCTTCTAATACCAAACCTGAGACTGTCCATGACAGTCTCAGGTTATAACATGAGATGTGATATCTCAATGCTTCTAATAACAAACCTGAGACCCTTCCTATAACGTAAGATGTGATGTCCAAGTCCCTCCCATTCCAATCCTGAGCCCCTTCCTATAACATGAGATGTGATATCCAACTCCTTCCTAATCCAATCCTGAGACCCTTCCGAGAGCATGAGATGTGATATCCCAATGCTTCTACCAAACCTGAGACCTTTCCGATAGCATGAGATGTGATATCCAACTCCTTCCCATTCCAATCATGAGGCCCTTCCTATAGCATGAGATGTGATATCCCAATGCTTCTACCAAACCTGAGACCTTTCCGATAGCATGAGATGTGATATCCAACTCCTTCCCATTCCAATCCTGAGACCCTTCCGATAGCATGAGATATGATATCTCAATGCTTCTAATACCAAACCACAGACCAGTCCTATAACTTGAGATGTGATATCCAAATCCTTCCCCTTCCAAACCTGAGACCCTTCCTTTGTCATGAGATGTGATATCCACCTCCTTCCCATTCCAATCCTGAGACCCGTCCTATAGCATGATATATGATATCCAACTCCTTCCCATTCCAATCCTGAGACCCGTCCTATACAATGAGATATGATATCTCAATGCTTCTATGACCAAACCTGAGACTGTCCTATGACATGAGATGCGATATCTCAATGCTTCTAATAACAAACCTGAGACCCTTCCTATAACATGAGATGTGATATCCAAATCCTTCCCATTCCAATCCTGAGACCCTTCCTATAACATGAGATGTGATATCCAACTCCTTCCCAATCCAAATCCTGATACCCTTCCGATAGCATGAGATGTGATATCAAAGTCCTTCCCATTCCAATCCTGAAACCCTTCCTATAACATGAGCTGTGATATCCAACTCCTTCCAATTCCAACCTGTGACCCTTCCTATAGCATGAGATGCGATATCCAACTCCTTCCCAATCCAATCCTGAGACCCTTCCGATAGCATGAGATGTGATATCTTAATGCTTCTAGCAAACCTGAGACCTTCCCATGGCATGAGATGTGATATCAAACTCCTTCCCATTCCAATCCTGAGACCCGTCCTATACTATGAGATGTTATATCTCAATGCTTCTAATACCAAACCTGAGACTGTCCTATAACATGAGATGTGATATCTCAATGCTTCTAATAACAAACCTGAGACCCTTCCTATAACATGAGATGTGATATCCAAGTCCTTCCCATTCCAATCTTGAGTCCCTTCCTATAACATGCGATGTGATATCCAACTCCTTCCCAATCCAATCCTGAGACCCTTCCGATAGCATGAGATATGATATCTCAATGCTTCTAATACCAAACCACAGAACCGTCCTATAACTTGAGATGTGATATCCAAATCCTTCCCCTTCCAAACCTGAGACCCTTTCTTTATCATGAGATGTGATATCCAACTCCTTCCCATTCCAATCCTGAGACCCTTCCTATAGCATGATATGTGATATCCAACTCCTTCCCATTCCAATCCTGAGACCCGTCCTATACAATGAGATATGATATCTCAATGCTTCTAAAACCAAACCTGAGACTGTCCTATAACATGAGATGTGATATCTCAATGCTTCTAATAACAAACCTGAGAGCCTTCCTATAACATGAGATGTGATATCCAACTCCTTCCCAATCCAATCCTGAGACCCTTCCGATAGCATGAGATATGATATCTCAATGCTTCTAATACCAAACCACAGACCAGTCCTATAACTTGAGATGTGATATCCAAATCCTTCCCCTTCCAAACCTGAGACCCTTCCTTTATCATGAGATGTGATATCCAACTCCTTCCCATTCCAATCCTGAGACCCGTCCTATAGCATGATATATGATATCCAACTCCTTCCCATTCCAATCCTGAGACCCGTCCTATACAATGAGATATGATATCTCAATGCTTCTATGACCAAACCTGAGACTGTCCTATGACATGAGATGCGATATCTCAATGCTTCTAATAACAAACCTGAGACCCTTCCTATAACATGAGATGTGATATCCAAATCCTTCCCATTCCAATCCTGAGACCCTTCCTATAACATGAGATGTGATATCCAACTCCTTCCCAATCCAATCCTGATACCCTTCCGATAGCATGAGATGTGATATCTCAATGCTTCTAATAACAAACCTGAGAGCCTTCCTATAACATATGTGATATCCAACTCCTTCCCAATACAATCCTGAGACCCTTCCGATAGCATGAGATATGATATCTCAATGCTTCTAATACCAAACCACAGACCCGTCCTATAACTTGAGATGTGATATCCAACTCCTTCCCAATCCAATCCTGAGACCCTTCCGATAGCATGAGATGTGATATCTCAATGCTTCTAATATCAAACCTGAGACTGTCCTATAACATGAGATGTGATATCTCAATGCTTCTAATAACAAACCTGAGACTCTTCCTATAACATGAGATGTGATATCCAAGTCCTTCCCATTCCAATCCTGAGACCCTTCCGATAGCATGAGATATGATATCTCAATGCTTCTAATACCAAACCACAGACACGTCCTATAACTTGAGATGTGATATCCAAATCCTTCCCCTTCTAAAACTGAGACCCTTCCTTCAGCATGAGATGTGATATCCAACTCCTTCCCATTCCAATCCTGAGACCCTTCCTATGGCATGAGATGTGATATCCAACTCTTCCCATCCAATCCTGAGACCCGTCCTATAACATGAGATGTGATATCCAACTCCTTCCCAATCCAATCCTGAGACCCTTCCGATAGCATGAGATATGATATCTCAATGCTTCTAATATCAAACCTGAGACCCTCCGTATAGCATGAGATGAGATATCCAATTCCTTCCCATTCCAATCCTGAGACCCTTCCGATAGCATGAGATGTGATATCCAACTCCTTCCAATTCCAACCTGTGACTCTTCCGATAGCATGAGATGTGATATCTCAATGCTTCTAATACCAAACCTGAGACCCTTCCTATAACATGAGATGTGATATCCAACTCCTTCCCAATCCAATCCTGAGACCCTTCTGATAGCATGAGATGTGATATCTCAATGCTTCTAATACCAAACCTGAGACCCTCCCTATAGCGAGATGTGATATAAAAGTCCTTCCCATTCCCATCCTGATACCCTTCCTATAACATGAGATGTGATATCCAACTCCTTCCAATTCCAACCTGTGACCCTTCCTATAGCATGAGATGGGATATCCAAATCCTTCCCAATCCAATCCTGAGACCCTTCCGATAGCATGCAATGTGATATCCTAATGCTTCCACCAAACCTGAGACCTTCCTAAGGCATGAGATGTGATATCAAACTCCTTCCCATTCCAATCCTGAGACCCGTCCTATACCATGAGATGTTATATCTCAATGCTTCTAATACCAAACCTGAGACTGTCCATGACAGTCTCAGGTTATAACATGAGATGTGATATCTCAATGCTTCTAATAACAAACCTGAGACCCTTCCTATAACGTAAGATGTGATGTCCAAGTCCCTCCCATTCCAATCCTGAGCCCCTTCCTATAACATGAGATGTGATATCCAACTCCTTCCTAATCCAATCCTGAGACCCTTCCGAGAGCATGAGATGTGATATCCCAATGCTTCTACCAAACCTGAGACCTTTCCGATAGCATGAGATGTGATATCCAACTCCTTCCCATTCCAATCATGAGGCCCTTCTCCTATAGCATGAGATGTGATATCCCAATGCTTCTACCAAACCTGAGACCTTTCCGATAGCATGAGATGTGATATCCAACTCCTTCCCATTCCAATCCTGAGACCCTTCCGATAGCATGAGATATGATATCTCAATGCTTCTAATACCAAACCACAGACCAGTCCTATAACTTGAGATGTGATATCCAAATCCTTCCCCTTCCAAACCTGAGACCCTTCCTTTGTCATGAGATGTGATATCCACCTCCTTCCCATTCCAATCCTGAGACCCGTCCTATAGCATGATATATGATATCCAACTCCTTCCCATTCCAATCCTGAGACCCGTCCTATACAATGAGATATGATATCTCAATGCTTCTATGACCAAACCTGAGACTGTCCTATGACATGAGATGCGATATCTCAATGCTTCTAATAACAAACCTGAGACCCTTCCTATAACATGAGATGTGATATCCAAATCCTTCCCATTCCAATCCTGAGACCCTTCCTATAACATGAGATGTGATATCCAACTCCTTCCCAATCCAATCCTGATACCCTTCCGATAGCATGAGATGTGATATCAAAGTCCTTCCCATTCCAATCCTGAAACCCTTCCTATAACATGAGCTGTGATATCCAACTCCTTCCAATTCCAACCTGTGACCCTTCCTATAGCATGAGATGCGATATCCAACTCCTTCCCAATCCAATCCTGAGACCCTTCCGATAGCATGAGATGTGATATCTTAATGCTTCTAGCAAACCTGAGACCTTCCCATGGCATGAGATGTGATATCAAACTCCTTCCCATTCCAATCCTGAGACCCGTCCTATACTATGAGATGTTATATCTCAATGCTTCTAATACCAAACCTGAGACTGTCCTATAACATGAGATGTGATATCTCAATGCTTCTAATAACAAACCTGAGACCCTTCCTATAACATGAGATGTGATATCCAAGTCCTTCCCATTCCAATCTTGAGTCCCTTCCTATAACATGCGATGTGATATCCAACTCCTTCCCAATCCAATCCTGAGACCCTTCCGATAGCATGAGATATGATACCTCAATGCTTCTAATACCAAACCACAGAACCGTCCTATAACTTGAGATGTGATATCCAAATCCTTCCCCTTCCAAACCTGAGACCCTTTCTTTATCATGAGATGTGATATCCAACTCCTTCCCATTCCAATCCTGAGACCCTTCCTATAGCATGATATGTGATATCCAACTCCTTCCCATTCCAATCCTGAGACCCGTCCTATACAATGAGATATGATATCTCAATGCTTCTAAAACCAAACCTGAGACTGTCCTATAACATGAGATGTGATATCTCAATGCTTCTAATAACAAACCTGAGAGCCTTCCTATAACATGAGATGTGATATCCAACTCCTTCCCAATCCAATCCTGAGACCCTTCCGATAGCATGAGATATGATATCTCAATGCTTCTAATACCAAACCTGAGACTGTCCTATAACATGAGATGCAATATCTCAATGCTTCTAATAACAAACCTGAGACCCTTCCTATAACATGAGATGTGATATCCAAATCCTTCCCATTCCAATCCTGAGACCCTTCCGATAGCATGAGATATGATATCTCAATGCTTCCAATACCAAACCTGAAACTGTCCTATAACATGAGATGCGATATCTCAATGCTTCTAATACCAAACCTGAGACCCTTCCTATAACATGAGATGTGATATCCAAATCCTTCCCATTCCAATCCTGAGACCCTTCCTAGAACATGAGATGTGATTTCTCAATGCTTCTAATAACAAACCTGAGACCCTTCCTATAACATGAGATGTGATATCCAAATCCTTCCCATTCCAATCCTGAGACCCTTCCTATAGCATGAGATGTGATATCCAACTCCTTCCCATTCCAATCCTGAGACCCGTCCTATACCATGAGATATGATATCTCAATGCTTCTAATACCAAACCTGAGACTGTCCTATAACATGAGATGCGATATCTCAATGCTTCTAATAACAAACCTGAGACCCTTCCTATAACATGAGATGTGATATCCAAATCCTTCCCATTCCAATCCTGAGACCCTTCCTATAACATGAGATGTGATATCCAACTCCTTCCCAATCCAATCCTGAGACCCTTCCGATAGCATGCAATGTGATATCCTAATGCTTCCACCAAACCTGAGACCTTCCTAAGGCATGAGATGTGATATCAAACTCCTTCCCATTCCAATCCTGAGACCCGTCCTATACCATGAGATGTTATATCTCAATGCTTCTAATACCAAACCTGAGACTGTCCATGACAGTCTCAGGTTATAACATGAGATGTGATATCTCAATGCTTCTAATAACAAACCTGAGACCCTTCCTATAACGTAAGATGTGATGTCCAAGTCCCTCCCATTCCAATCCTGAGCCCCTTCCTATAACATGAGATGTGATATCCAACTCCTTCCTAATCCAATCCTGAGACCCTTCCGAGAGCATGAGATGTGATATCAAAATGCTTCTACCAAACCTGAGACCTTTCCGATAGCATGAGATGTGATATCCAACTCCTTCCCATTCCAATCATGAGGCCCTTCCTATAGCATGAGATGTGATATCCCAATGCTTCTACCAAACCTGAGACCTTTCCGATAGCATGAGATGTGATATCCAACTCCTTCCCATTCCAATCCTGAGACCCTTCCGATAGCATGAGATATGATATCTCAATGCTTCTAATACCAAACCACAGACCAGTCCTATAACTTGAGATGTGATATCCAAATCCTTCCCCTTCCAAACCTGAGACCCTTCCTTTGTCATGAGATGTGATATCCACCTCCTTCCCATTCCAATCCTGAGACCCGTCCTATAGCATGATATATGATATCCAACTCCTTCCCATTCCAATCCTGAGACCCGTCCTATACAATGAGATATGATATCTCAATGCTTCTAATACCAAACCTGAGACTGTCCTATAACATGAGATGCGATATCTCAATGCTTCTAATAACAAACCTGAGACCCTTCCTATAACATGAGAAGTGATATCCAAATCCTTCCCATTCCAATCCTGAGACCCTTCCTATAACATGAGATGTGATATCCAACTCCTTCCCAATCCAATCCTGAGACCCTTCTGATAGCATGAGATATGATATCTCAATGCTTCTAATATCAAACCTGAGACCCTCCCTATAGCCTGAGATGTGATATACAACTGCTTCCCATTCCAATCCTGAGACCCTTCCTATAACATGAGATGCGATATCTCAATGCTTCTAATAATAAACCTGAGACCCTTCCTATAACATGAGATGTGATATCCAAGTCCTTCCCATTCCAATCTTGAGACCCTTCCTATAACATGCGATGTGATATCCAACTCCTTCCCAATCCAATCCTGAGACCCTTCCGATAGCATGAGATATGATATCTCAATGCTTCTAATACCAAACCACAGAACCGTCCTATAACTTGAGATGTGATATCCAAATCCTTCCCCTTCCAAACCCGAGACCCTTTCTTTATCATGAGATGTGATATCCAACTCCTTCCCATTCCAATCCTGAGACCCTTCCTATAGCATGATATGTGATATCCAACTCCTTCCCATTCCAATCCTGAGACCCGTCCTATACAATGAGATATGATAATCTCAATGCTTCTAATACCAAACCTGAGACTGTCCTATAACATGAGATGTGATATCCAAATCCTTCCCATTCCAATCCTGAAACCCTTCCTATAACATGAGATGTGATATCCAACTCCTTCCCAATCCAATCCTGAGACCCTTCCGATAGCATGAGATATGATATCTCAATGCTTCTAATACCAAACCACAGACCCGTCCTATAAATTGAGATGTGATATCCAAATCCTTCCCCTTCCAAACCTGAGACCCTTCCTTTAGCATGAGATGTGATATCCAACTCCTTCCCATTCCAATCCTGAGGCCCGTCCTATACCATGAGATGATATCTCAATGCTTCTAATACCAAACCTGAGACTGTCCTATAACATGAGATGTGATATCTCAATGCTTCTAATAACAAACCTGAGAGCCTTCCTATAACATGAGATGTGATATCCAACTCCTTCGCAATCCAATCCTGAGACCCTTCCGATAGCATGAGATATGATATCTCAATGCTTCTAATACCAAACCACAGACCCGTCCTATAACTTGAGATGTGATATCCAAATCCTTCCCCTTCCAAACCTGAGACCCTTCCTTTAGCATGAGATGTGATATCCAACTCCTTCCCATTCCAATCCTGAGACCCTTCCTATAGCATGAGATGTGATATCCCAATGCTTCTACCAAACCTGAGACCCTTACTATAGCATGAGAGGTGATATCCAACTCTTCCCATCCAATCCTGAGACCCGTCCTATACCATGAGATGTTATATCTCAATGCTTCTAATACCAAACCTGAGACTGTCCTATAACATGAGATGTGATATCTCAATGCTTCTAATAACAAACCTGAGACCCTTCCTATAACATGAGATGTGATATCTCAATGCTTCTAATACCAAACCTGAGACCCTCCCTATAGCGTGAGATGTGATATCAAAGTCCTTCCCATTCCAATCCTGATACCCTTCCTATGACATGAGATGTGATATCCAACTCTTCCCATCAAATCCTGAGACCCTTCCTATAACATGAGATGTTATATCCAACTCCTTCCCAATCCAATCCTGAGACCCTTCCGATAGCATGAGATGTGATATCAAAGTCCTTCCCATTCCAATCCTGAAACCCTTCCTATAACATGAGCTGTGATATCCAACTCCTTCCAATTCCAACCTGTGACCCTTCCTATAGCATGAGATGCGATATCCAACTCCTTCCCATTACAATCCTGAGACCCTTCCGATAGCATGAGATATGATATCTCAATGCTTCTAATACCAAACCTGAGACTGTCCTACAACATGAGATCCGATATCTCAATGCTTCTAATAACAAACCTGAGACCCTTCCTATAACATGAGATGTGATATCCAAATCCTTCCCATTCCAATCCTGAGACCCTTCCGATAGCATGAGATATGATATCTCAATGCTTCTAATACCAAACCTGAGACTGTCCTATAACATGAGATGCGATATCTCAATGCTTCTAATAACAAACCTGAGACCCTTCCTATAACATGAGATGTGATATCCAAATCCTTCCCATTCCAATCCTGAGACCCTTCCTAGAACATGAGATGTGATATCTCAATGCTTCTAATAACAAACCTGAGACCCTTCCTATAACATGAGATGTGATATCCAAATCCTTCCCATTCCAATCCTGAGACCCTTCCTATAGCATGAGATGTGATATCCAACTCCTTCCCATTCCAATCCTGAGACCCGTCCTATACCATGAGATATATCTCAATGCTTCTAATACCAAACCTGAGACTGTCCTATAACATGAGATGCGATATCTCAATGCTTCTAATAACAAACCTGAGACCCTTCCTATAACATGAGATGTGATATCCAAATCCTTCCCATTCCAATCCTGAGACCCTTCCTATAACATGAGATGTGATATCCAACTCCTTCCCAATCCAATCCTGAGACCCTTATGATAGCATGAGATATGATATCTCAATGCTTCTAATATCAAACCTGAGACCCTCCCTATAGCATGAGATGTGATATACAACTCCTTCCCATTCCAATCCTGAGACCCTTCCTATAACATGAGATGCGATATCTCAATGCTTCTAATAACAAACCTGAGACCCTTCCTATTACATGAGATGTGATATCCAAGTCCTTCCCATTCCAATCTTGAGACCTTTCCTATAACATGCGATGTGATATCCAACTCCTTCCCAATCCAATCCTGAGACCCTTCCGATAGCATGAGATATGATATCTCAATGCTTCTAATACCAAACCACAGAACCGTCCTATAACTTGAGATGTGATATCCAAATCCTTCCCCTTCCAAACCTGAGACCCTTTCTTTATCATGAAATGTGATATCCAACTCCTTCCCATTCCAATCCTGAGACCCTTCCTATAGCATGATATGTGATATCCAACTCCTTCCCATTCCAATCCTGAGACCCGTCCTATACAATGAGATATGATATCTCAATGCTTCTAATACCAAACCTGAGACTGTCCTATAACATGAGATGTGATATCTCAATACTTCTAATAACAAACCTGAGACCCTTCCTATAACATGAGATGTGATATCCAAATCCTTCCCATTCCAATCCTGAGACCCTTCCTATAAAATGAGATGTGATATCCAACTCCTTCCCAATCCAATCCTGAGACCCTTCCGATAGCATGAGATATGATATCTCAATGCTTCTAATACCAAACCACAGACCCGTCCTATTAATTGAGATGTGATATCCAAATCCTTCCCCTTCCAAACCTGAGACCCTTCCTTTAGCATGAGATGTGATATCCAACTCCTTCCCATTCCAATCCTGAGGCCCGTCCTATACCATGAGATGATATCTCAATGCTTCTAATACCAAACCTGAGACTGTCCTATAACATGAGATGTGATATCTCAATGCTTCTAATAACAAACCTGAGAGCCTTCCTATAACATGAGATGTGATATCCAACTCCTTCGCAATCCAATCCTGAGACCCTTCCGATAGCATGAGATATGATATCTCAATGCTTCTAATACCAAACCACAGACCCGTCCTATAACTTGAGATGTGATATCCAAATCCTTCCCCTTCCAAACCTGAGACCCTTCCTTTAGCATGAGATGTGATATCCAACTCCTTCCCATTCCAATCCTGAGACCCTTCCTATAGCATGAGATGTGATATCCCAATGCTTCTACCAAACCTGAGACCCTTACTATAGCATGAGAGGTGATATCCAACTCTTCCCATCCAATCCTGAGACCCGTCCTATACCATGAGATGTTATATCTCAATGCTTCTAATACCAAACCTGAGACTGTCCTATAACATGAGATGTGATATCTCAATGCTTCTAATAACAAACCTGAGACCCTTCCTATAACATGAGATGTGATATCTCAATGCTTCTAATACCAAACCTGAGACCCTCCCTATAGCGTGAGATGTGATATCAAAGTCCTTCCCATTCCAATCCTGATACCCTTCCTATAACATGAGATGTGATATCCAACTCTTCCCATCCAATCCTGAGACCCTTCCTATAACATGAGATGTTATATCCAACTCCTTCCCAATCCAATTCTGAGACCCTTCCGATAGCATGAGATGTGATATCAAAGTCCTTCCCATTCCAATCCTGAAACCCTTCCTATAGCATGAGCTGTGATATCCAACTCCTTCCAATTCCAACCTGTGACCCTTCCTATAGCATGAGATGCGATATCCAACTCCTTCCCAATCCAATCCTGAGACCCTTCCGATAGCATGAGATGTGATATCTTAATGCTTCTAGCAAACCTGAGACCTTCCCATGGCATGAGATGTGATATCAAACTCCTTCCCATTCCAATCCTGAGACCCGTCCTATACTATGAGATGTTATATCTCAATGCTTCTAATACCAAACCTGAGACTGTCCTATAACATGAGATGTGATATCTCAATGCTGCTAATAACAAACCTGAGACCCTTCCTATAACATGAGATGTGATATCCAAGTCCTTCCCAATCCAATCCTGAGACCCTTCCGATAGCATGAGATATGATATCTCAATGCTTCTAATACCAAACCACAGAACCGTCCTATAACTTGAGATGTGATATCCAAATCCTTCCCCTTCCAAACCTGAGACCCTTTCTTTATCATGAGATGTGATATCCAACTCCTTCCCATTCCAATCCTGAGACCCGTCCTATACAATGAGATATGATATCTCAATGCTTCTAATACCAAACCTGAGACTGTCCTATAACATGAGATGCGATATCTCAATGCTTCTAATAACAAACCTGAGACCCTACCTATAACATGAGATGTGATATCCAAATCCTTCCCATTCCAATCCTGAGACCCTTCCTATAACATGAGATGTGATATCCAACTCCTTCCCAATCCAATCCTGATACCCTTCCGATAGCATTAGATATGATATCTCAATGCTTCTAATACCAAACCACAGACCCGTCCTATAAATTGAGATGCGATATCCAAATCCTTCCCCTTCCAAACCTGAGACCCTTCCTTTAGCATGAGCTGTGATATCCAACTCCTTCCCATTGCAATCCTGAGACCCGTCCTATACCATGAGATATGATATCTCAATGCTTCTAATACCAAACCTGAGACTGTCCTATAACATGAGATGTGATATCTCAATGCTTCTAATAACAAACCTGCGAGCCTTCCTATAACATGAGATGTGATATCCAACTCCTTCCCAATCCAATCCTGAGACCCTTCCGATAGCATGAGATATGATATCTCAATGCTTCTAATACCAAACCACAGAACCGTCCTATAACTTGAGATGTGATATCTAAATCCTTCCCCTTCCAAACCTGAGACCCTTTCTTTATCATGAGATGTGACATCCAACTCCTTCCCATTCCAATCCTGAGACCCGTCCTATACAATGAGATATGATATCTCAATGCTTCTAATACCAAACCTGAGACTGTCCTATAACATGAGATGCGATATCTCAATGCTTCTAATAACAAACCTGAGACCCTTCCTATAACATGAGATGTGATATCCAAATCCTTCCCATTCCAATCCTGAGACCCTTCCTATAACATGAGATGTGATATCCAACTCCTTCCCAATCCAATCCTGATACCCTTCCGATAGCATTAGATATGATATCTCAATGCTTCTAATACCAAACCACAGACCCGTCCTATAAATTGAGATGCGATATCCAAATCCTTCCCCTTCCAAACCTGAGACCCTTCCTTTAGCATGAGCTGTGATATCCAACTCCTTCCCATTGCAATCCTGAGACCCGTCCTATACCATGAGATATGATATCTCAATGCTTCTAATACCAAACCTGAGACTGTCCTATAACATGAGATGTGATATCTCAATGCTTCTAATAACAAACCTGCGAGCCTTCCTATAACATGACATGTGATATCCAACTCCTTCCCAATCCAATCCTGAGACCCTTCCGATAGCATGAGATATGATATCTCCATGCTTCAAATACCAAACCACAGACCTGTCCTATAACTTGAGATGTGATATCCAAATCCTTCCCCTTCCAAACCTGAGACCCTTCCTTTAGCATGAGATGTGATATCCAACTCCTTCCCATTCCAATCCTGAGACCCTTCCTATAGCATGAGATGTGATATCCCAATGCTTCTACCAAACCTGAGACCCTTACTATAGCATGAGAGGTGATATCCAACTCTTCCCATCCAATCCTGAGACCCGTCCTATACCATGAGATGTTATATCTCAATGCTTCTAATACCAAACCTGAGACTGTCCTATAACATGAGATGTGATATCTCAATGCTTCTAATAACAAACCTGAGACCCTTCCTATAACATGAGATGTGATATCTCAATGCTTCTAATACCAAACCTGAGACCCTCCCTATAGCGCAGCGGTATTCAAACTGTGGGGCGTGACCCCCAGGGGTCCGCGGGTGCATCCCTTGGGGGCCCTGAGAGCTCAGCATGAAATTCTAAAAAAAATTATTTTTTTTGTCTTTTTTTTTTCGATTGGAAGAACAGGGCAGGGGTGGCTCACATGGGCGGGCTGAAGCATGAAACTGTCTCAGGCAACAATGGAAAAGTGGCCCGCAGTTGTAAATGGATATTCATTCCTTTAGTCGCAGACTGGGCCTCATTACAACTATGGCGGTACGGTAACAACAGTGCCGGTAAGCTACCGGCACCATTGCTACCTTACCGCCATAGTAAGAGTTGTGCTCGCGGGTGCCTGACAGCCCACCAGGTCTGACCTGGCAGGCCGTGCGGCACCCACGAGCACAGCTTGTCGGATGCCCCGGCACCGTTATTAACGGTGCCGGTGCATCCAAGCTCTCCATTCCCATTGAGCTCTATGTTTTAGAAGAAGACCACTCTGCTGGGGATTAGTAGAGACCAAGGGATTGAAACAAAGCTCACTCTGCTGGGGCTCAGTGGGAATGGGGATCTACCGGTACCGGCACCCGCGAAAGGGCAATTATCAGGTCCGCCTAACTCGGCATGACCCGGTAATTGCCCATTCGCGGGCGCCGGACCCTGATGCAACTCTGGTGGCAGCCGTGCCGGTATTACCGGCACAGCTACCGCCAAGGTTGTAATGAGGCCCACTGTTTCAATAGTACCCAAGGGGGTTCTTTGTGTTAAAATGTAAGTAAGTTGTGATATATTCAGCAACAATGGTCAAAATTACTAACTGCATAGTTAAGTAACTCATCAAACTGGTCCACATTGGCCAAAATGGTGGCCCATTTTGACTGGCCCACACTAGCATTTTACATTTTTGGTACAGGCATTGCCCTATAGGCCAGTCCGAGCCTGGCGGCTCATCCATAATGGCGAGGGGGTGCCCACCCAGTGGCCCCTCACCAATTATGGAGGAGCTAAGGAGCCAGCACAGTGAAACAGTGAGCACTCCCTCAGCTGCTTTTTCCAGATGATGGAGTGCTCCTGGGCTGGCTGAACTGTCAAAGGGAAACGCTGTTTCCCTTTGACAGTTCAGTTTAGTTCCCCAGCCACACATGCTCACTGAGACATGCAAGTGCTGGGGTGTTTTGCTTCGCCAGCATTGCATAGCTCATTGGAAATGCTGGCTGGGGCACTGCATGTCTGTATGTCCGAGGGGGAGCTCCTGCGCCTTGCACATATGGACAGAGCAGCCTGTAGCAGGGTGTTTCAGCACCCACACACAGGCCAATGCAGAAGTAAAGTTTATGTTCATTGTTTTTATTTAAACATGTGTATGGATGCTTGTATGCTTATAGTGAGTGGATGGTGATGAATGATAGAGTGATTGCTGTATGAATGTGCAGCACCTTGCATACACACATAATCATGTTGATTCTGTTAGGCCCAGTGGGGCCCAGGGGACAGGGGTGGTATCTTTTTACTGGACATCTATCATAGATGTCCAGTAAAAAATGTCATGCCTGCCCCCTGTGCCCCCCAGCACCAATTGCAAACTGTTTGGCTAGTTACCCATTTTTTTGGTTAAAAGTATGCTCTACAATGCAACATTTTAACCCATTATTTAAATAGAATTCACAGGGGAAACCACCCCAGAACCACCCTTTATTGGTTCAGGCTCCCTCACTATGCTCGGTCACTATGGCATTTTTGGGGGAAATAGTTATGCCCCTTCACTTAATAAAATCACCAGCCGCCACTGGCCCTCAGACTGTGTTGGGAACCGGATGGGGGGGCCCAGGGACTATGGTGGGAGCACAATGGGCGGGAACCATGGGATAGTGGTGGGAGCAGAGTGGGGAGAGCCCAGGGTGTGTGATGAGGTTGGGAGAGACCAGGGACTGGGTAGGAGTGTGATGAGGTAGCCCAGCGACTGTGATTGGAGCAGGTGACGGCGCGCAATATAGACTGTCCATTTGGCATTTCTGGGGGGTCCCAACCGGCCCAAATTTTTCTCAGGGGGGCCCCGGCTAAAAAAGTTTGAAGACCACTGCTATAGCGTGAGATGTGATATCAAAGTCCTTCCCATTCCAATCCTGATACCCTTCCTATAACATGAGATGTGATATCCAACTCTTCCCATCCAATCCTGAGACCCTTCCTATAACATGAGATGTTATATCCAACTCCTTCCCAATCCAATCCTGAGACCCTTCCGATAGCATGAGATGTGATATCAAAGTCCTTCCCATTCCAATCCTGAAACCCTTCCTATAACATGAGCTGTGATATCCAACTCCTTCCAATTCCAACCTGTGACCCTTCCTATAGCATGAGATGCGATATCCAACTCCTTCCCATTCCAATCCTGAGACCCTTCCGATAGCATGAGATATGATATCTCAATGCTTCTAATACCAAACCTGAGACTGTCCTATAACATGAGATGCGATATCTCAATGCTTCTAATAACAAACCTGAGACCCTTCCTATAACATGAGATGTGATATCTCAATGCTTCTAATAACAAACCTGAGACCCTTCCTATAACATGAGATGTGATATCCAAATCCTTCCCATTCCAATCCTGAGACCCTTCCTATAGCATGAGATGTGATATCCAACTCCTTCCCATTCCAATCCTGAGACCCGTCCTATACCATGAGATATATCTCAATGCTTCTAATACCAAACCTGAGACTGTCCTATAACATGAGATGCGATATCTCAATGCTTCTAATAACAAACCTGAGACCCTTCCTATAACATGAGATGTGATATCCAAATCCTTCCCATTCCAATCCTGAGACCCTTCCTATAACATGAGATGTGATATCCAACTCCTTCCCAATCCAATCCTGAGACCCTTATGATAGCATGAGATATGATATCTCAATGCTTCTAATATCAAACCTGAGACCCTCCCTATAGCATGAGATGTGATATACAACTCCTTCCCATTCCAATCCTGAGACCCTTCCTATAACATGAGATGCGATATCTCAATGCTTCTAATAACAAACCTGAGACCCTTCCTTTTACATGAGATGTGATATCCAAGTCCTTCCCATTCCAATCTTGAGACCTTTCCTATAACATGCGATGTGATATCCAACTCCTTCCCAATCCAATCCTGAGACCCTTCCGATAGCATGAGATATGATATCTCAATGCTTCTAATACCAAACCACAGAACCGTCCTATAACTTGAGATGTGATATCCAAATCCTTCCCCTTCCAAACCTGAGACCCTTTCTTTATCATGAAATGTGATATCCAACTCATTCCCATTCCAATCCTGAGACCCTTCCTATAGCATGATATGTGATATCCAACTCCTTCCCATTCCAATCCTGAGACCTGTCCTATACAATGAGATATGATATCTCAATGCTTCTAATACCAAACCTGAGACTGTCCTATAACATGAGATGCGATATCTCAATACTTCTAATAACAAACCTGAGACCCTTCCTATAACATGAGATGTGATATCCAAATCCTTCCCATTCCAATCCTGAGACCCTTCCTATAACATGAGATGTGATATCCAACTCCTTCCCAATCCAATCCTGAGACCCTTCCGATAGCATGAGATATGATATCTCAATGCTTCTAATACCAAACCACAGAACCGTCCTATAACTTGAGATGTGATATCCAAATCCTTCCCCTTCCAAACCTGAGACCCTTTCTTTATCATGAAATGTGATATCCAACTCCTTCCCATTCCAATCCTGAGACCCTTCCTATAGCATGATATGTGATATCCAACTCCTTCCCATTCCAATCCTGAGACCTGTCCTATACAATGAGATATGATATCTCAATGCTTCTAATACCAAACCTGAGACTGTCCTATAACATGAGATGCGATATCTCAATACTTCTAATAACAAACCTGAGACCCTTCCTATAACATGAGATGTGATATCCAAATCCTTCCCATTCCAATCCTGAGACCCTTCCTATAACATGAGATGTGATATCCAACTCCTTCCCAATCCAATCCTGAGACCCTTCTGATAGCATGAGATATGATATCTCAATGCTTCTAATATCAAACCTGAGACCCTCCCTATAGCCTGAGATGTGATATACAACTGCTTCCCATTCCAATCCTGAGACCCTTCCTATAACATGAGATGCGATATCTCAATGCTTCTAATAATAAACCTGAGACCCTTCCTATAACATGAGATGTGATATCCAAGTCCTTCCCATTCCAATCTTGAGACCCTTCCTATAACATGCGATGTGATATCCAACTCCTTCCCAATCCAATCCTGAGACCCTTCCGATAGCATGAGATATGATATCTCAATGCTTCTAATACCAAACCACAGAACCGTCCTATAACTTGAGATGTGATATCCAAATCCTTCCCCTTCCAAACCCGAGACCCTTTCTTTATCATGAGATGTGATATCCAACTCCTTCCCATTCCAATCCTGAGACCCTTCCTATAGCATGATATGTGATATCCAACTCCTTCCCATTCCAATCCTGAGACCCGTCCTATACAATGAGATATGATAATCTCAATGCTTCTAATACCAAACCTGAGACTGTCCTATAACATGAGATGTGATATCCAAATCCTTCCCATTCCAATCCTGAAACCCTTCCTATAACATGAGATGTGATATCCAACTCCTTCCCAATCCAATCCTGAGACCCTTCCGATAGCATGAGATATGATATCTCAATGCTTCTAATACCAAACCACAGACCCGTCCTATAAATTGAGATGTGATATCCAAATCCTTCCCCTTCCAAACCTGAGACCCTTCCTTTAGCATGAGATGTGATATCCAACTCCTTCCCATTCCAATCCTGAGGCCCGTCCTATACCATGAGATGATATCTCAATGCTTCTAATACCAAACCTGAGACTGTCCTATAACATGAGATGTGATATCTCAATGCTTCTAATAACAAACCTGAGAGCCTTCCTATAACATGAGATGTGATATCCAACTCCTTCGCAATCCAATCCTGAGACCCTTCCGATAGCATGAGATATGATATCTCAATGCTTCTAATACCAAACCACAGACCCGTCCTATAACTTGAGATGTGATATCCAAATCCTTCCCCTTCCAAACCTGAGACCCTTCCTTTAGCATGAGATGTGATATCCAACTCCTTCCCATTCCAATCCTGAGACCCTTCCTATAGCATGAGATGTGATATCCCAATGCTTCTACCAAACCTGAGACCCTTACTATAGCATGAGAGGTGATATCCAACTCTTCCCATCCAATCCTGAGACCCGTCCTATACCATGAGATGTTATATCTCAATGCTTCTAATACCAAACCTGAGACTGTCCTATAACATGAGATGTGATATCTCAATGCTTCTAATAACAAACCTGAGACCCTTCCTATAACATGAGATGTGATATCTCAATGCTTCTAATACCAAACCTGAGACCCTCCCTATAGCGTGAGATGTGATATCAAAGTCCTTCCCATTCCAATCCTGATACCCTTCCTATGACATGAGATGTGATATCCAACTCTTCCCATCAAATCCTGAGACCCTTCCTATAACATGAGATGTTATATCCAACTCCTTCCCAATCCAATCCTGAGACCCTTCCGATAGCATGAGATGTGATATCAAAGTCCTTCCCATTCCAATCCTGAAACCCTTCCTATAACATGAGCTGTGATATCCAACTCCTTCCAATTCCAACCTGTGACCCTTCCTATAGCATGAGATGCGATATCCAACTCCTTCCCATTACAATCCTGAGACCCTTCCGATAGCATGAGATATGATATCTCAATGCTTCTAATACCAAACCTGAGACTGTCCTATAACATGAGATCCGATATCTCAATGCTTCTAATAACAAACCTGAGACCCTTCCTATAACATGAGATGTGATATCCAAATCCTTCCCATTCCAATCCTGAGACCCTTCCGATAGCATGAGATATGATATCTCAATGCTTCTAATACCAAACCTGAGACTGTCCTATAACATGAGATGCGATATCTCAATGCTTCTAATAACAAACCTGAGACCCTTCCTATAACATGAGATGTGATATCCAAATCCTTCCCATTCCAATCCTGAGACCCTTCCTAGAACATGAGATGTGATATCTCAATGCTTCTAATAACAAACCTGAGACCCTTCCTATAACATGAGATGTGATATCCAAATCCTTCCCATTCCAATCCTGAGACCCTTCCTATAGCATGAGATGTGATATCCAACTCCTTCCCATTCCAATCCTGAGACCCGTCCTATACCATGAGATATATCTCAATGCTTCTAATACCAAACCTGAGACTGTCCTATAACATGAGATGCGATATCTCAATGCTTCTAATAACAAACCTGAGACCCTTCCTATAACATGAGATGTGATATCCAAATCCTTCCCATTCCAATCCTGAGACCCTTCCTATAACATGAGATGTGATATCCAACTCCTTCCCAATCCAATCCTGAGACCCTTATGATAGCATGAGATATGATATCTCAATGCTTCTAATATCAAACCTGAGACCCTCCCTATAGCATGAGATGTGATATACAACTCCTTCCCATTCCAATCCTGAGACCCTTCCTATAACATGAGATGCGATATCTCAATGCTTCTAATAACAAACCTGAGACCCTTCCTATTACATGAGATGTGATATCCAAGTCCTTCCCATTCCAATCTTGAGACCTTTCCTATAACATGCGATGTGATATCCAACTCCTTCCCAATCCAATCCTGAGACCCTTCCGATAGCATGAGATATGATATCTCAATGCTTCTAATACCAAACCACAGAACCGTCCTATAACTTGAGATGTGATATCCAAATCCTTCCCCTTCCAAACCTGAGACCCTTTCTTTATCATGAAATGTGATATCCAACTCCTTCCCATTCCAATCCTGAGACCCTTCCTATAGCATGATATGTGATATCCAACTCCTTCCCATTCCAATCCTGAGACCCGTCCTATACAATGAGATATGATATCTCAATGCTTCTAATACCAAACCTGAGACTGTCCTATAACATGAGATGTGATATCTCAATACTTCTAATAACAAACCTGAGACCCTTCCTATAACATGAGATGTGATATCCAAATCCTTCCCATTCCAATCCTGAGACCCTTCCTATAAAATGAGATGTGATATCCAACTCCTTCCCAATCCAATCCTGAGACCCTTCCGATAGCATGAGATATGATATCTCAATGCTTCTAATACCAAACCACAGACCCGTCCTATTAATTGAGATGTGATATCCAAATCCTTCCCCTTCCAAACCTGAGACCCTTCCTTTAGCATGAGATGTGATATCCAACTCCTTCCCATTCCAATCCTGAGGCCCGTCCTATACCATGAGATGATATCTCAATGCTTCTAATACCAAACCTGAGACTGTCCTATAACATGAGATGTGATATCTCAATGCTTCTAATAACAAACCTGAGAGCCTTCCTATAACATGAGATGTGATATCCAACTCCTTCGCAATCCAATCCTGAGACCCTTCCGATAGCATGAGATATGATATCTCAATGCTTCTAATACCAAACCACAGACCCGTCCTATAACTTGAGATGTGATATCCAAATCCTTCCCCTTCCAAACCTGAGACCCTTCCTTTAGCATGAGATGTGATATCCAACTCCTTCCCATTCCAATCCTGAGACCCTTCCTATAGCATGAGATGTGATATCCCAATGCTTCTACCAAACCTGAGACCCTTACTATAGCATGAGAGGTGATATCCAACTCTTCCCATCCAATCCTGAGACCCGTCCTATACCATGAGATGTTATATCTCAATGCTTCTAATACCAAACCTGAGACTGTCCTATAACATGAGATGTGATATCTCAATGCTTCTAATAACAAACCTGAGACCCTTCCTATAACATGAGATGTGATATCTCAATGCTTCTAATACCAAACCTGAGACCCTCCCTATAGCGTGAGATGTGATATCAAAGTCCTTCCCATTCCAATCCTGATACCCTTCCTATAACATGAGATGTGATATCCAACTCTTCCCATCCAATCCTGAGACCCTTCCTATAACATGAGATGTTATATCCAACTCCTTCCCAATCCAATTCTGAGACCCTTCCGATAGCATGAGATGTGATATCAAAGTCCTTCCCATTCCAATCCTGAAACCCTTCCTATAGCATGAGCTGTGATATCCAACTCCTTCCAATTCCAACCTGTGACCCTTCCTATAGCATGAGATGCGATATCCAACTCCTTCCCAATCCAATCCTGAGACCCTTCCGATAGCATGAGATGTGATATCTTAATGCTTCTAGCAAACCTGAGACCTTCCCATGGCATGAGATGTGATATCAAACTCCTTCCCATTCCAATCCTGAGACCCGTCCTATACTATGAGATGTTATATCTCAATGCTTCTAATACCAAACCTGAGACTGTCCTATAACATGAGATGTGATATCTCAATGCTGCTAATAACAAACCTGAGACCCTTCCTATAACATGAGATGTGATATCCAAGTCCTTCCCAATCCAATCCTGAGACCCTTCCGATAGCATGAGATATGATATCTCAATGCTTCTAATACCAAACCACAGAACCGTCCTATAACTTGAGATGTGATATCCAAATCCTTCCCCTTCCAAACCTGAGACCCTTTCTTTATCATGAGATGTGATATCCAACTCCTTCCCATTCCAATCCTGAGACCCGTCCTATACAATGAGATATGATATCTCAATGCTTCTAATACCAAACCTGAGACTGTCCTATAACATGAGATGCGATATCTCAATGCTTCTAATAACAAACCTGAGACCCTTCCTATAACATGAGATGTGATATCCAAATCCTTCCCATTCCAATCCTGAGACCCTTCCTATAACATGAGATGTGATATCCAACTCCTTCCCAATCCAATCCTGATACCCTTCCGATAGCATTAGATATGATATCTCAATGCTTCTAATACCAAACCACAGACCCGTCCTATAAATTGAGATGCGATATCCAAATCCTTCCCCTTCCAAACCTGAGACCCTTCCTTTAGCATGAGCTGTGATATCCAACTCCTTCCCATTGCAATCCTGAGACCCGTCCTATACCATGAGATATGATATCTCAATGCTTCTAATACCAAACCTGAGACTGTCATATAACATGAGATGTGATATCTCAATGCTTCTAATAACAAACCTGCGAGCCTTCCTATAACATGAGATGTGATATCCAACTCCTTCCCAATCCAATCCTGAGACCCTTCCGATAGCATGAGATATGATATCTCAATGCTTCTAATACCAAACCACAGAACCGTCCTATAACTTGAGATGTGATATCTAAATCCTTCCCCTTCCAAACCTGAGACCCTTTCTTTATCATGAGATGTGACATCCAACTCCTTCCCATTCCAATCCTGAGACCCGTCCTATACAATGAGATATGATATCTCAATGCTTCTAATACCAAACCTGAGACTGTCCTATAACATGAGATGCGATATCTCAATGCTTCTAATAACAAACCTGAGACCCTTCCTATAACATGAGATGTGATATCCAAATCCTTCCCATTCCAATCCTGAGACCCTTCCTATAACATGAGATGTGATATCCAACTCCTTCCCAATCCAATCCTGATACCCTTCCGATAGCATTAGATATGATATCTCAATGCTTCTAATACCAAACCACAGACCCGTCCTATAAATTGAGATGCGATATCCAAATCCTTCCCCTTCCAAACCTGAGACCCTTCCTTTAGCATGAGCTGTGATATCCAACTCCTTCCCATTGCAATCCTGAGACCCGTCCTATACCATGAGATATGATATCTCAATGCTTCTAATACCAAACCTGAGACTGTCCTATAACATGAGATGTGATATTTCAATGCTTCTAATAACAAACCTGCGAGCCTTCCTATAACATGAGATGTGATATCCAACTCCTTCCCAATCCAATCCTGAGACCCTTCCGATAGCATGAGATATGATATCTCCATGCTTCAAATACCAAACCACAGACCCGTCCTATAACTTGAGATGTGATATCCAAATCCTTCCCCTTCCAAACCTGAGACCCTTCCTTTAGCATGAGATGTGATATCCAACTCCTTCCCATTCCAATCCTGAGACCCTTCCTATAGCATGAGATGTGATATCCCAATGCTTCTACCAAACCTGAGACCCTTACTATAGCATGAGAGGTGATATCCAACTCTTCCCATCCAATCCTGAGACCCGTCCTATACCATGAGATGTTATATCTCAATGCTTCTAATACCAAACCTGAGACTGTCCTATAACATGAGATGTGATATCTCAATGCTTCTAATAACAAACCTGAGACCCTTCCTATAACATGAGATGTGATATCTCAATGCTTCTAATACCAAACCTGAGACCCTCCCTATAGCGCAGCGGTATTCAAACTGTGGGGCGTGACCCCCAGGGGTCCGCGGGTGCATCCCTTGGGGGCCCTGAGAGCTCAGCATGAAATTCTAAAAAAAATTATTTTTTTTGTCTTTTTTTTTCGATTGGAAGAACAGGGCAGGGGTGGCTCACATGGGCGGGCTGAAGCATGAAACTGTCTCAGGCAACAATGGAAAAGTGGCCCGCAGTTGTAAATGGATATTCATTCCTTTAGTCGCAGACTGGGCCTCATTACAACTATGGCGGTACGGTAACAACAGTGCCGGTAAGCTACCGGCACCATTGCTACCTTACCGCCATAGTAAGAGTTGTGCTCGCGGGTGCCTGACAGCCCACCAGGTCTGACCTGGCAGGCCGTGCGGCACCCACGAGCACAGCTTGTCGGATGCCCCGGCACCGTTATTAACGGTGCCGGTGCATCCAAGCTCTCCATTCCCATTGAGCTCTATGTTTTAGAAGAAGACCACTCTGCTGGGGATTAGTAGAGACCAAGGGATTGAAACAAAGCTCACTCTGCTGGGGCTCAGTGGGAATGGGGATCTACCGGTACCGGCACCCGCGAAAGGGCAATTATCAGGTCCGCCTAACTCGGCATGACCCGGTAATTGCCCATTCGCGGGCGCCGGACCCTGATGCAACTCTGGTGGAAGCCGTGCCGGTATTACCGGCACAGCTACCGCCAAGGTTGTAATGAGGCCCACTGTTTCAATAGTACCCAAGGGGGTTCTTTGTGTTAAAATGTAAGTAAGTTGTGATATATTCAGCAACAATGGTCAAAATTACTAACTGCATAGTTAAGTAACTCATCAAACTGGTCCACATTGGCCAAAATGGTGGCCCATTTTGACTGGCCCACACTAGCATTTTACATTTTTGGTACAGGCATTGCCCTATAGGCCAGTCCGAGCCTGGCGGCTCATCCATAATGGCGAGGGGGTGCCCACCCAGTGGCCCCTCACCAATTATGGAGGAGCTAAGGAGCCAGCCCAGTGAAACAGTGAGCACTCCCTCAGCTGCTTTTTCCAGATGATGGAGTGCTCCTGGGCTGGCTGAACTGTCAAAGGGAAACGCTGTTTCCCTTTGACAGTTCAGTTTAGTTCCCCAGCCACACATGCTCACTGAGACATGCAAGTGCTGGGGTGTTTTGCTTCGCCAGCATTGCATAGCTCATTGGAAATGCTGGCTGGGGCACTGCATGTCTGTATGTCCGAGGGGGAGCTCCTGCGCCTTGCACATATGGACAGAGCAGCCTGTAGCAGGGTGTTTCAGCACCCACACACAGGCCAATGCAGAAGTAAAGTTTATGTTCATTGTTTTTATTTAAACATGTGTATGGATGCTTGTATGCTTATAGTGAGTGGATGGTGATGAATGATAGAGTGATTGCTGTATGAATGTGCAGCACCTTGCATACACACATAATCATGTTGATTCTGTTAGGCCCAGTGGGGCCCAGGGGACAGGGGTGGTATCTTTTTACTGGACATCTATCATAGATGTCCAGTAAAAAATGTCATGCCTGCCCCCTGTGCCCCCCAGCACCAATTGCAAACTGTTTGGCTAGTTACCCATTTTTTTGGTTAAAAGTATGCTCTACAATGCAACATTTTAACCCATTATTTAAATAGAATTCACAGGGGAAACCACCCCAGAACCACCCTTTATTGGTTCAGGCTCCCTCACTATGCTCGGTCACTATGGCATTTTTGGGGGAAATAGTTATGCCCCTCCACTTAATAAAATCACCAGCCGCCACTGGCCCTCAGACTGTGTTGGGAACCGGATGGGGGGGCCCAGGGACTATGGTGGGAGCACAATGGGCGGGAACCATGGGATAGTGGTGGGAGCAGAGTGGGGAGAGCCCAGGGTGTGTGATGAGGTTGGGAGAGACCAGGGACTGGGTAGGAGTGTGATGAGGTAGCCCAGCGACTGTGATTGGAGCAGGTGACGGCGCGCAATATAGACTGTCCATTTGGCATTTCTGGGGGGTCCCAACCGGCCCAAATTTTTCTCAGGGGGGCCCCGGCTAAAAAAGTTTGAAGACCACTGCTATAGCGTGAGATGTGATATCAAAGTCCTTCCCATTCCAATCCTGATACCCTTCCTATAACATGAGATGTGATATCCAACTCTTCCCATCCAATCCTGAGACCCTTCCTATAACATGAGATGTTATATCCAACTCCTTCCCAATCCAATCCTGAGACCCTTCCGATAGCATGAGATGTGATATCAAAGTCCTTCCCATTCCAATCCTGAAACCCTTCCTATAACATGAGCTGTGATATCCAACTCCTTCCAATTCCAACCTGTGACCCTTCCTATAGCATGAGATGCGATATCCAACTCCTTCCCATTCCAATCCTGAGACCCTTCCGATAGCATGAGATATGATATCTCAATGCTTCTAATACCAAACCTGAGACTGTCCTATAACATGAGATGCGATATCTCAATGCTTCTAATAACAAACCTGAGACCCTTCCTATAACATGAGATGTGATATCTCAATGCTTCTAATAACAAACCTGAGACCCTTCCTATAACATGAGATGTGATATCCAAATCCTTCCCATTCCAATCCTGAGACCCTTCCTATAGCATGAGATGTGATATCCAACTCCTTCCCATTCCAATCCTGAGACCCGTCCTATACCATGAGATATATCTCAATGCTTCTAATACCAAACCTGAGACTGTCCTATAACATGAGATGCGATATCTCAATGCTTCTAATAACAAACCTGAGACCCTTCCTATAACATGAGATGTGATATCCAAATCCTTCCCATTCCAATCCTGAGACCCTTCCTATAACAAGAGATGTGATATCCAACTCCTTCCCAATCCAATCCTGAGACCCTTATGATAGCATGAGATATGATATCTCAATGCTTCTAATATCAAACCTGAGACCCTCCCTATAGCATGAGATGTGATATACAACTCCTTCCCATTCCAATCCTGAGACCCTTCCTATAACATGAGATGCGATATCTCAATGCTTCTAATAACAAACCTGAGACCCTTCCTATTACATGAGATGTGATATCCAAGTCCTTCCCATTCCAATCTTGAGACCTTTCCTATAACATGCGATGTGATATCCAACTCCTTCCCAATCCAATCCTGAGACCCTTCCGATAGCATGAGATATGATATCTCAATGCTTCTAATACCAAACCACAGAACCGTCCTATAACTTGAGATGTGATATCCAAATCCTTCCCCTTCCAAACCTGAGACCCTTTCTTTTTCATGAAATGTGATATCCAACTCTTTCCCATTCCAATCCTGAGACCCTTCCTATAGCATGATATGTGATATCCAACTCCTTCCCATTCCAATCCTGAGACCTGTCCTATACAATGAGATATGATATCTCAATGCTTCTAATACCAAACCTGAGACTGTCCTATAACATGAGATGCGATATCTCAATACTTCTAATAACAAACCTGAGACCCTTCCTATAACATGAGATGTGATATCCAAATCCTTCCCATTCCAATCCTGAGACCCTTCCTATAACATGAGATGTGATATCCAACTCCTTCCCAATCCAATCCTGAGACCCTTCCGATAGCATGAGATATGATATCTCAATGCTTCTAATACCAAACCACAGACCCGTCCTATTAATTGAGATGTGATATCCAAATCCTTCCCCTTCCAAACCTGAGACCCTTCCTTTAGCATGAGATGTGATATCCAACTCCTTCCCATTCCAATCCTGAGGCCCGTCCTGTACCATGAGATGATATCTCAATGCTTCTAATACCAAACCTGAGACTGTCCTATAACATGAGATGTGATATCTCAATGCTTCTAATAACAAACCTGAGAGCCTTCCTATAACATGAGATGTGATATCCAACTCCTTCGCAATCCAATCCTGAGACCCTTCCGATAGCATGAGATATGATATCTCAATGCTTCTAATACCAAACCACAGACCCGTCCTATAACTTGAGATGTGATATCCAAATCCTTCCCCTTCCAAACCTGAGACCCTTCCTTTAGCATGAGATGTGATATCCAACTCCTTCCCATTCCAATCCTGAGACCCTTCCTATAGCATGAGATGTGATATCCCAATGCTTCTACCAAACCTGAGACCCTTACTATAGCATGAGAGGTGATATCCAACTCTTCCCATCCAATCCTGAGACCCGTCCTATACCATGAGATGTTATATCTCAATGCTTCTAATACCAAACCTGAGACTGTCCTATAACATGAGATATGATATCTCAATGCTTCTAATAACAAACCTGAGACCCTTCCTATAACATGAGATGTGATATCTCAATGCTTCTAATACCAAACCTGAGACCCTCCCTATAGCGTGAGATGTGATATCAAAGTCCTTCCCATTCCAATCCTGATACCCTTCCTATAACATGAGATGTGATATCCAACTCTTCCCATCCAATCCTGAGACCCTTCCTATAACATGAGATGTTATATCCAACTCCTTCCCAATCCAATTCTGAGACCCTTCCGATAGCATGAGATGTGATATCAAAGTCCTTCCCATTCCAATCCTGAAACCCTTCCTATAACATGAGCTGTGATATCCAACTCCTTCCAATTCCAACCTGTGACCCTTCCTATAGCATGAGATGTGATATCAAACTCCTTCCCATTCCAATCCTGAGACCCGTCCTATACTATGAGATGTTATATCTCAATGCTTCTAATACCAAACCTGAGACTGTCCTATAACATGAGATGTGATATCTCAATGCTTCTAATAACAAACCTGAGACCCTTCCTATAACATGAGATGTGATATCCAAGTCCTTCCCAATCCAATCCTGAGACCCTTCCGATAGCATGAGATATGATATCTCAATGCTTCTATTACCAAACCACAGAACCGTCCTATAACTTGAGATGTGATATCCAAATCCTTCCCCTTCCAAACCTGAGACCCTTTCTTTATCATGAGATGTGATATCCAACTCCTTCCCATTCCAATCCTGAGACCCGTCCTATAACATGAGCTGTGATATCCAACTCCTTCCAATTCCAACCTGTGACCCTTCCTATAGCATGAGATGTGATATCAAACTCCTTCCCAATCCAATTCTGAGACCCTTCCGATAGCATGAGATGTGATATCAAAGTCCTTCCCATTCCAATCCTGAAACCCTTCCTATAACATGAGCTGTGATATCCAACTCCTTCCAATTCCAACCTGTGACCCTTCCTATAGCATGAGATGTGATATCAAACTCCTTCCCATTCCAATCCTGAGACCCGTCCTATACTATGAGATGTTATATCTCAATGCTTCTAATACCAAACCTGAGACTGTCCTATAACATGAGATGTGATATCTCAATGCTTCTAATAACAAACCTGAGACCCTTCCTATAACATGAGATGTGATATCCAAGTCCTTCCCAATCCAATCCTGAGACCCTTCCGATAGCATTAGATATGATATCTCAATGCTTCTAATACCAAACCACAGACCCGTCCTATAACTTGAGATGTGATATCCAACTCCTTCGCAATCCAATCCTGAGACCCTTCCGATAGCATGAGATATGATATCCAACAACTTCACATTGCAATCCTGAGACCCTTCCTATAGCATGAGATGTGATATCCCAATGCTTCTACCAAACCTGAGACCCTTACTATAGCATGAGAGGTGATATCCAACTCTTCCCATCCAATCCTGAGACCCGTCCTATACCATGAGATGTTATATCTCAATGCTTCTAATACCAAACCTGAGACTGTCCTATAACATGAGATGTGATATCTCAATGCTTCTAATAACAAACCTGAGACCCTTCCTATAACATGAGATGTGATATCTCAATGCTTATAATACCAAACCTGAGACCCTCCCTATAGCGTGAGATGTGATATCAAAGTCCTTCCCATTCCAATCCTGATACCCTTCCTATAACACGAGATGTGATATCCAACTCTTCCCATCCAATCCTGAGACCCTTCCTATAACATGAGATGTTATATCCAACTCCTTCCCAATCCAATTCTGAGACCCTTCCGATAGCATGAGATGTGATATCAAAGTCCTTCCCATTCCAATCCTGAAACCCTTCCTATAACATGAGCTGTGATATCCAACTCCTTCCAATTCCAACCTGTGACCCTTCCTATAGCATGAGATGTGATATCAAACTCCTTCCCATTCCAATCCTGAGACCCGTCCTATACTATGAGATGTTATATCTCAATGCTTCTAATACCAAACTTGAGACTGTCCTATAACATGAGATGTGATATCTCAATGCTTCTAATAACAATCCTGAGACCCTTCCTATAACATGAGATGTGATATCCAAGTCCTTCCCAATCCAATCCTGAGACCCTTCCGATAGCATGAGATATGATATCTCAATGCTTCTAATACCAAACCACAGAACCGTCCTATAACTTGAGATGTGATATCCAAATCCTTCCCCTTCCAAACCTGAGACCCTTTCTTTATCATGAGATGTGATATCCAACTCCTTCCCATTCCAATCCTGAGACCCGTCCTATACAATGAGATATGATATCTCAATGCTTCTAATACCAAACCTGAGACTGTCCTATAACATGAGATGCGATATCTCAATGCTTCTAATAACAAACCTGAGACCCTTCCTATAACATGAGATGTGATATCCAAATCCTTCCCATTCCAATCCTGAGACCCTTCCTATAACATGAGATGTGATATCCAACTCCTTCCCAATCCAATCCTGATACCCTTCCGATAGCATTAGATATGATATCTCAATGCTTCTAATACCAAACCACAGACCCGTCCTATAAATTGAGATGCGATATCCAAATCCTTCCCCTTCCAAACCTGAGACCCTTCCTTTAGCATGAGCTGTGATATCCAACTCCTTCCCATTGCAATCCTGAGACCCGTCCTATACCATGAGATATGATATCTCAATGCTTCTAATACCAAACCTGAGACTGTCCTATACCATGAGATGTGATATCTCAATGCTTCTAATAACAAACCTGCGAGCCTTCCTATAACATGAGATGTGATATCCAACTCCTTCCCAATCCAATCCTGAGACCCTTCCGATAGCATGAGATATGATATCTCCATGCTTCAAATACCGAACCACAGACCCGTCCTATAACTTGAGATGTGATATCCAAATCCTTCCCCTTCCAAACCTGAGACCCTTCCTTTAGCATGAGATGTGATATCCAACTCCTTCCCATTCCAATCCTGAGACCCTTCCTATAGCATGAGATGTGATATCCCAATGCTTCTACCAAACCTGAGACCCTTACTATAGCATGAGAGGTGATATCCAACTCTTCCCATCCAATCCTGAGACCCGTCCTATACCATGAGATGTTATATCTCAATGCTTCTAATACCAAACCTGAGACTGTCCTATAACATGAGATGTGATATCTCAATGCTTCTAATAACAAACCTGAGACCCTTCCTATAACATGAGATGTGATATCTCAATGCTTCTAATACCAAACCTGAGACCCTCCCTATAGCGTGAGATGTGATATCAAAGTCCTTCCCATTCCAATCCTGATACCCTTCCTATAACATGAGATGTGATATCCAACTCTTCCCATCCAATCCTGAGACCCTTCCTATAACATGAGATGTTATATCCAACTCCTTCCCAATCCAATCCTGAGACCCTTCCGATAGCATGAGATGTGATATCAAAGTCCTTCCCATTCCAATCCTGAAACCCTTCCTATAACATGAGCTGTGATATCCAACTCCTTCCAATTCCAACCTGTGACCCTTCCTATAGCATGAGATGCGATATCCAACTCCTTCCCATTCCAATCCTGAGACCTTTCCGATAGCATGAGATATGATATCTCAATGCTTCTAATACCAAACCTGAGACTGTCCTATAACATGAGATGCGATATCTCAATGCTTCTAATAACAAACCTGAGACCCTTCCTATAACATGAGATGTGATATCCAAATCCTTCCCATTCCAATCCTGAGATCCTTCCGATAGCATGAGATATGATATCTCAATGCTTCTAATACCAAACCTGAGACTGTCCTATAACATGAGATGCGATATCTCAATGCTTCTAATAACAAACCTGAGACCCTTCCTATAACATGAGATGTGATATCCAAATCCTTCCCATTCCAATCCTGAGACCCTTCCTAGAACATGAGATGTGATATCTCAGTGCTTCTAATAACAAACCTGAGACCCTTCTATAACATGAGATGTGATATCCAAATCCTTCCCATTCCAATCCTGAGACCCTTCCTATAGCATGAGATGTGATATCCAACTCCTTCCCATTCCAATCCTGAGACCCGTCCTATACCATGAGATATATCTCAATGCTTCTAATACCAAACCTGAGACTGTCCTATAACATGAGATGCGATATCTCAATGCTTCTAATAACAAACCTGAGACCCTTCCTATAACATGAGATGTGATATCCAAATCCTTCCCATTCCAATCCTGAGACCCTTCCTATAACATGAGATGTGATATCCAACTCCTTCCCAATCCAATCCTGAGACCCTTATGATAGCATGAGATATGATATCTCAATGCTTCTAATATCAAACCTGAGACCCTCCCTATAGCATGAGATGTGATATTCAACTCCTTCCCATTCCAATCCTGAGACCCTTCCTATAGCATGATATGTGATATCCAACTCCTTCCCATTCCAATCCTGAGACCCGTCCTATACAATGAGATATGATATCTCAATGCTTCTAATACCAAACCTGAGACTGTCCTATAACATGAGATGCGATATCTCAATACTTCTAATAACAAACCTGAGACCCTTCCTATAACATGAGATGTGATATCCAAATCCTTCCCATTCCAATCCTGAGACCCTTCCTATAACATGAGATGTGATATCCAACTCCTTCCCAATCCAATCCTGATACCCTTCCGATAGCATTAGATATGATATCTCAATGCTTCTAATACCAAACCACAGACCCGTCCTATAAATTGAGATGTGATATCCAAATCCTTCCCCTTCCAAACCTGAGACCCTTCCTTTAGCATGAGATGTGATATCCAACTCCTTCCCATTCCAATCCTGAGGCCCGTCCTATACCATGAGATGATATCTCAATGCTTCTAATACCAAACCTGAGACTGTCCTATAACATGAGATGTGATATCTCAATGCTTCTAATAACAAACCTGAGAGCCTTCCTATAACATGAGATGTGATATCCAACTCCTTCGCAATCCAATCCTGAGACCCTTCCGATAGCATGAGATATGATATCTCAATGCTTCTAATACCAAACCACAGAC
Organism: Ambystoma mexicanum; assembly: GCF_040938575.1. NCBI lineage: Eukaryota > Metazoa > Chordata > Amphibia > Caudata > Ambystomatidae > Ambystoma > Ambystoma mexicanum. Next base: position 350,472,572 of record NC_090936.1, read on the forward strand.
CCGTCCTATAACTTGAGATGTGATATCCAAATCCTTCCCCTTCCAAACCTGAGACCCTTCCTTTAGCATGAGATGTGATATCCAACTCCTTCCCATTCCAATCCTGAGACCCTTCCTATAGCATGAGATGTGATATCCCAATGCTTCTACCAAACCTGAGACCCTTACTATAGCATGAGAGGTGATATCCAACTCTTCCCATCCAATCCTGAGACCCGTCCTATACCATGAGATGTTATATCTCAATGCTTCTAATACCAAACCTGAGACTGTCCTATAACATGAGATATGATATCTCAATGCTTCTAATAACAAACCTGAGACCCTTCCTATAACATGAGATGTGATATCTCAATGCTTCTAATACCAAACCTGAGACCCTCCCTATAGCGTGAGATGTGATATCAAAGTCCTTCCCATTCCAATCCTGATACCCTTCCTATAACATGAGATGTGATATCCAACTCTTCCCATCCAATCCTGAGACCCTTCCTATAACATGAGATGTTATATCCAACTCCTTCCCAATCCAATTCTGAGACCCTTCCGATAGCATGAGATGTGATATCAAAGTCCTTCCCATTCCAATCCTGAAACCCTTCCTATAACATGAGCTGTGATATCCAACTCCTTCCAATTCCAACCTGTGACCCTTCCTATAGCATGAGATGTGATATCAAACTCCTTCCCATTCCAATCCTGAGACCCGTCCTATACTATGAGATGTTATATCTCAATGCTTCTAATACCAAACCTGAGACTGTCCTATAACATGAGATGTGATATCTCAATGCTTCTAATAACAAACCTGAGACCCTTCCTATAACATGAGATGTGATATCCAAATCCTTCCCATTCCAATCCTGAGACCCTTCCTATAACATGAGATGTGATATCCAAATCCTTCCCATTCCAATCCTGAGACCCTTCCGATAGCATGAGATATGATATCTCAATGCTTCTAATACCAAACCTGTGACTGTCCTATAACATGAGATGCAATATCTCAATGCTTCTAATAACAAACCTGAGACCCTTCCTATAACATGAGAAGTGATATCCAAATCCTTCCCATTTCAATCCGGAGACCCTTCCTATAACATGAGATGTGATATCCAACTCCTTCACGATCCAATCCTGATACCCTTCCGATAGCATTAGATATGATATCTCAATGCTTCTAATACCAAACCACAGACCCGTCCTATAACTTGAGATGTGATATCCAACTCCTTCGCAATCCAATCCTGAGACCCTTCCGATAGCATGAGATATGATATCTCAATGCTTCTAATACCAAACCACAGACCCGTCCTACAACTTGAGATGTGATATCCAAATCCTTCCCCTTCCAAACCTGAGACCCTTCCTTTAGCATGAGATGTGATATCCAACAACTTCCCATTCCAATCCTGAGACCCTTCCTATAGCATGAGATGTGATATCCCAATGCTTCTACCAAACCTGAGACCCTTACTATAGCATGAGAGGTGATATCCAACTCTTCCCATCCAATCCTGAGACCCGTCCTATACCATGAGATGTTATATCTCAATGCTTCTAATACCAAACCTGAGACTGTCCTATAACATGAGATGTGATATCTCAATGCTTCTAATAACAAACCTGAGACCCTTCCTATAACATGAGATGTGATATCTCAATGCTTATAATACCAAACCTGAGACCCTCCCTATAGCGTGAGATGTGATATCAAAGTCCTTCCCATTCCAATCCTGATACCCTTCCTATAACACGAGATGTGATATCCAACTCTTCCCATCCAATCCTGAGACCCTTCCTATAACATGAGATGTTATATCCAACTCCTTCCCAATCCAATTCTGAGACCCTTCCGATAGCATGAGATGTGATATCAAAGTCCTTCCCATTCCAATCCTGAAACCCTTCCTATAACATGAGCTGTGATATCCAACTCCTTCCAATTCCAACCTGTGACCCTTCCTATAGCATGAGATGTGATATCAAACTCCTTCCCATTCCAATCCTGAGACCCGTCCTATACTATGAGATGTTATATCTCAATGCTTCTAATACCAAACCTGAGACTGTCCTATAACATGAGATGTGATATCTCAATGCTTCTAATAACAAACCTGAGACCCTTCCTATAACATGAGATGTGATATCCAAGTCCTTCCCAATCCAATCCTGAGACCCTTCCGATAGCATGAGATATGATATCTCAATGCTTCTAATACCAAACCACAGAACCGTCCTATAACTTGAGATGTGATATCCAAATCCTTCCCCTTCCAAACCTGAGACCCTTTCTTTATCATGAGATGTGATATCCAACTCCTTCCCATTCCAATCCTGAGACCCGTCCTATACAATGAGATATGATATCTCAATGCTTCTAATACCAAACCTGAGACTGTCCTATAACATGAGATGCGATATCTCAATGCTTCTAATAACAAACCTGAGACCCTTCCTATAACATGAGATGTGATATCCAAATCCTTCCCATTCCAATCCTGAGACCCTTCCTATAACATGAGATGTTATATCCAACTCCTTCCCAATCCAATCCTGATACCCTTCCGATAGCATTAGATATGATATCTCAATGCTTCTAATACCAAACCACAGACCCGTCCTATAAATTGAGATGCGATATCCAAATCCTTCCCCTTCCAAACCTGAGACCCTTCCTTTAGCATGAGCTGTGATATCCAACTCCTTCCCATTGCAATCCTGAGACCCGTCCTATACCATGAGATATGATATCTCAATGCTTCTAATACCAAACCTGAGACTGTCCTATAACATGAGATGTGATATCTCAATGCTTCTAATAACAAACCTGCGAGCCTTCCTATAACATGAGATGTGATATCCAACTCCTTCCCAATCCAATCCTGAGACCCTTCCGATAGCATGAGATATGATATCTCCATGCTTCAAATACCAAACCACAGACCCGTCCTATAACTTGAGATGTGATATCCAAATCCTTCCCCTTCCAAACCTGAGACCCTTCCTTTAGCATGAGATGTGATATCCAACAACTTCCCATTCCAATCCTGAGACCCTTCCTATAGCATGAGATGTGATATCCCAATGCGTCTACCAAACCTGAGACCCTTACTATAGCATGAGAGGTGATATCCAACTCTTCCCATCCAATCCTGAGACCCGTCCTATACCATGAGATGTTATATCTCAATGCTTCTAATACCAAACCTGAGACTGTCCTATAACATGAGATGTGATATCTCAATGCTTCTAATAACAAACCTGAGACCCTTCCTATAACATGAGATGTGATATCTCAATGCTTCTAATACCAAACCTAAGACCCTCCCTATAGCGTGAGATGTGATATCAAAGTCCTTCCCATTCTAATCCTGATACCCTTCCTATAACATGAGATGGGATATCCAACTCTTCCCATCCAATCCTGAGACCCTTCCTATAACATGAGATGTTATATCCAACTCCTTCCCAATCCAATCCTGAGACCCTTCCGATAGCATGAGATGTGATATCAAAGTCCTTCCCATTCCAATCCTGAAACCCTTCCTATAACATGAGCTGTGATATCCAACTCCTTCCAATTCCAACCTGTGACCCTTCCTATAGCATGAGATGCGATATCCAACTCCTTCCCATTCCAATCCTGAGACCCTTCCGATAGCATGAGATATGATATCTCAATGCTTCTAATACCAAACCTGAGACTGTCCTATAACATGAGATGCGATATCTCAATGCTTCTAATAACAAACCTGAGACCCTTCCTATAACATGAGATGTGATATCCAAATCCTTCCCATTCCAATCCTGAGACCCTTCCGATAGCATGAGATATGATATCTCAATGCTTCTAATACCAAACCTGAGACTGTCCTATAACATGAGATGCGATATCTCAATGCTTCTAATAACAAACCTGAGACCCTTCCTATAACATGAGATGTGATATCCAAATCCTTCCCATTCCAATCCTGAGACCCTTCCTAGAACATGAGATGTGATATCTCAATGCTTCTAATAACAAACCTGAGACCCTTCTATAACATGAGATGTGATATCCAAATCCTTCCCATTCCAATCCTGAGACCCTTCCTATAGCATGAGATGTGATATCCAACTCCTTCCCATTCCAATCCTGAGACCCGTCCTATACCATGAGATATATCTCAATGCTTCTAATACCAAACCTGAGACTGTCCTATAACATGAGATGCGATATCTCAATGCTTCTAATAACAAACCTGAGACCCTTCCTATAACATGAGATGTGATATCCAAATCCTTCCCATTCCAATCCTGAGACCCTTCCTATAACATGAGATGTGATATCCAACTCCTTCCCAATCCAATCCTGATACCCTTCCGATAGCATTAGATATGATATCTCAATGCTTCTAATACCAAACCACAGACCCGTCCTATAAATTGAGATGTGATATCCAAATCCTTCCCCTTCCAAACCTGAGACCCTTCCTTTAGCATGAGATGTGATATCCAACTCCTTCCCATTCCAATCCTGAGGCCCGTCCTATACCATGAGATGATATCTCAATGCTTCTAATACCAAACCTGAGACTGTCCTATAACATGAGATGTGATATCTCAATGCTTCTAATAACAAACCTGAGAGCCTTCCTATAACATGAGATGTGATATCCAACTCCTTCGCAATCCAATCCTGAGACCCTTCCGATAGCATGAGATATGATATCTCAATGCTTCTAATACCAAACCACAGACCCGTCCTATAACTTGAGATGTGATATCCAAATCCTTCCCCTTCCAAACCTGAGACCCTTCCTTTAGCATGAGATGTGATATCCAACTCCTTCCCATTCCAATCCTGAGACCCTTCCTATAGCATGAGATGTGATATCCCAATGCTTCTACCAAACCTGAGACCCTTACTATAGCATGAGAGGTGATATCCAACTCTTCCCATCCAATCCTGAGACCCGTCCTATACCATGAGATGTTATATCTCAATGCTTCTAATACCAAACCTGAGACTGTCCTATAACATGAGATATGATATCTCAATGCTTCTAATAACAAACCTGAGACCCTTCCTATAACATGAGATGTGATATCTCAATGCTTCTAATACCAAACCTGAGACCCTCCCTATAGCGTGAGATGTGATATCAAAGTCCTTCCCATTCCAATCCTGATACCCTTCCTATAACATGAGATGTGATATCCAACTCTTCCCATCCAATCCTGAGACCCTTCCTATAACATGAGATGTTATATCCAACTCCTTCCCAATCCAATTCTGAGACCCTTCCGATAGCATGAGATGTGATATCAAAGTCCTTCCCATTCCAATCCTGAAACCCTTCCTATAACATGAGCTGTGATATCCAACTCCTTCCAATTCCAACCTGTGACCCTTCCTATAGCATGAGATGTGATATCAAACTCCTTCCCATTCCAATCCTGAGACCCGTCCTATACTATGAGATGTTATATCTCAATGCTTCTAATACCAAACCTGAGACTGTCCTATAACATGAGATGTGATATCTCAATGCTTCTAATAACAAACCTGAGACCCTTCCTATAACATGAGATGTGATATCCAAGTCCTTCCCAATCCAATCCTGAGACCCTTCCGATAGCATGAGATATGATATCTCAATGCTTCTAATACCAAACCACAGAACCGTCCTATAACTTGAGATGTGATATCCAAATCCTTCCCCTTCCAAACCTGAGACCCTTTCTTTATCATGAGATGTGATATCCAACTCCTTCCCATTCCAATCCTGAGACCCGTCCTATACAATGAGATATGATATCTCAATGCTTCTAATACCAAACCTGAGACTGTCCTATAACATGAGATGCGATATCTCAATGCTTCTAATAACAAACCTGAGACCCTTCCTATAACATGAGATGTGATATCCAAATCCTTCCCATTCCAATCCTGAGACCCTTCCTATAACATGAGATGTGATATCCAACTTCTTCCCAATCCAATCCTGATACCCTTCCGATAGCATTAGATATGATATCTCAATGCTTCTAATACCAAACCACAGACCCGTCCTATAACTTGAGATGTGATATCCAACTCCTTCGCAATCCAATCCTGAGACCCTTCCGATAGCATGAGATATGATATCTCAATGCTTCTAATACCAAACCACAGACCCGTCCTATAACTTGAGATGTGATATCCAAATCCTTCCCCTTCCAAACCTGAGACCCTTCCTTTAGCATGAGATGTGATATCCAACAACTTCCCATTCCAATCCTGAGACCCTTCCTATAGCATGAGATGTGATATCCCAATGCTTCTACCAAACCTGAGACACTTACTATAGCATGAGAGGTGATATCCAACTCTTCCCATCCAATCCTGAGACCCGTCCTATACCATGAGATGTTATATCTCAATGCTTCTAATACCAAACCTGAGACTGTCCTATAACATGAGATGTGATATCTCAATGCTTCTAATAACAATCCTGAGACCCTTCCTATAACATGAGATGTGATATCTCAATGCTTATAATACCAAACCTGAGACCCTCCCTATAGCGTGAGATGTGATATCAAAGTCCTTCCCATTCCAATCCTGATACCCTTCCTATAACACGAGATGTGATATCCAACTCTTCCCATCCAATCCTGAGACCCTTCCTATAACATGAGATGTTATATCCAACTCCTTCCCAATCCAATTCTGAGACCCTTCCGATAGCATGAGATGTGATATCAAAGTCCTTCCCATTCCAATCCTGAAACCCTTCCTATAACATGAGCTGTGATATCCAACTCCTTCCAATTCCAACCTGTGACCCTTCCTATAGCATGAGATGTGATATCAAACTCCTTCCCATTCCAATCCTGAGACCCGTCCTATACTATGAGATGTTATATCTCAATGCTTCTAATACCAAACCTGAGACTGTCCTATAACATGAGATGTGATATCTCAATGCTTCTAATAACAAACCTGAGACCCTTCCTATAACATGAGATGTGATATCCAAGTCCTTCCCAATCCAATCCTGAGACCCTTCCGATAGCATGAGATATGATATCTCAATACTTCTAATACCAAACCACAGAACCGTCCTATAACTTGAGATGTGATATCCAAATCCTTCCCCTTCCAAACCTGAGACCCTTTCTTTATCATGAGATGTGATATCCAACTCCTTCCCATTCCAATCCTGAGACCCGTCCTATACAATGAGATATGATATCTCAATGCTTATAATACCAAACCTGAGACTGTCCTATAACATGAGATGCGATATCTCAATGCTTCTAATAACAAACCTGAGACCCTTCCTATAACATGAGATGTGATATCCAAATCCTTCCCATTCCAATCCTGAGACCCTTCCTATAACATGAGATGTGATATCCAACTCCTTCCCAATCCAATCCTGATACCCTTCCGATAGCATTAGATATGATATCTCAATGCTTCTAATACCAAACCACAGACCCGTCCTATAAATTGAGATGCGATATCCAAATCCTTCCCCTTCCAAACCTGAGACCCTTCCTTTAGCATGAGCTGTGATATCCACCTCCTTCCCATTGCAATCCTGAGACCCGTCCTATACCATGAGATATGATATCTCAATGCTTCTAATACCAAACCTGAGACTGTCCTATAACATGAGATGTGATATTTCAATGCTTCTAATAACAAACCTGCGAGCCTTCCTATAACATGAGATGTGATATCCAACTCCTTCCCAATCCAATCCTGAGACCCTTCCGATAGCATGAGATATGATATCTCCATGCTTCAAATACCAAACCACAGACCCGTCCTATAACTTGAGATGTGATATCCAAATCCTTCCCCTTCCAAACCTGAGACCCTTCCTTTAGCATGAGATGTGATATCCAACTCCTTCCCATTCCAATCCTGAGACCCTTCCTATAGCATGAGATGTGATATCCCAATGCTTCTACCAAACCTGAGACCCTTACTATAGCATGAGAGGTGATATCCAACTCTTCCCATCCAATCCTGAGACCCGTCCTATACCATGAGATGTTATATCTCAATGCTTCTAATACCAAACCTGAGACTGTCCTATAACATGAGATGTGATATCTCAATGCTTCTAATAACAAACCTGAGACCCTTCCTATAACATGAGATGTGATATCTCAATGCTTCTAATACCAAACCTGAGACCCTCCCTATAGCGTGAGATGTGATATCAAAGTCCTTCCCATTCCAATCCTGATACCCTTCCTATAACATGAGATGTGATATCCAACTCTTCCCATCCAATCCTGAGACCCTTCCTATAACATGAGATGTTATATCCAACTCCTTCCCAATCCAATCCTGAGACCCTTCCGATAGCATGAGATGTGATATCAAAGTCCTTCCCATTCCAATCCTGAAACCCTTCCTATAACATGAGCTGTGATATCCAACTCCTTCCAATTCCAACCTGTGACCCTTCCTATAGCATGAGATGTGATATCCAACTCCTTCCCATTCCAATCCTGAGACCCTTCCGATAGCATGAGATATGATATCTCAATGCTTCTAATACCAAACCTGAGACTGTCCTATAACATGAGATGCGATATCTCAATGCTTCTAATAACAAACCTGAGACCCTTCCTATAACATGAGATGTGATATCCAAATCCTTCCCATTCCAATCCTGAGACCCTTCCGATAGCATGAGATATGATATCTCAATGCTTCTAATACCAAACCTGAGACTGTCCTATAACATGAGATGCGATATCTCAATGCTTCTAATAACAAACCTGAGACCCTTCCTATAACATGAGATGTGATATCCAAATCCTTCCCATTCCAATCCTGAGACCCTTCCTAGAACATGAGATGTGATATCTCAATGCTTCTAATAACAAACCTGAGACCCTTCTATAACATGAGATGTGATATCCAAATCCTTCCCATTCCAATCCTGAGACCCTTCCTATAGCATGAGATGTGATATCCAACTCCTTCCCATTCCAATCCTGAGACCCGTCCTATACCATGAGATATATCTCAATGCTTCTAATGCCAAACCTGAGACTGTCCTATAACATGAGATGCGATATCTCAATGCTTCTAATAACAAACCTGAGACCCTTCCTATAACATGAGATGTGATATCCAAATCCTTCCCATTCCAATCCTGAGACCCTTCCTATAACATGAGATGTGATATCCAACTCCTTCCCAATCCAATCCTGAGACCCTTATGATAGCATGAGATATGATATCTCAATGCTTCTAATATCAAACCTGAGACCCTCCCATAGCATGAGATGTGATATTCAACTCCTTCCCATTCCAATCCTGAGACCCTTCCTATAGCATGATATGTGATATCCAACTCCTTCCCATTCCAATCCTGAGACCCGTCCTATACAATGAGATATGATATCTCAATGCTTCTAATACCAAACCTGAGACTGTCCTATAACATGAGATGCAATATCTCAATACTTCTAATAACAAACCTGAGACCCTTCCTATAACATGAGATGTGATATCCAAATCCTTCAAATTCCAATCCTGAGACCCTTCCTATAACATGAGATGTGATATCCAACTCCTTCCCAATCCAATCCTGATACCCTTCCGATAGCATTAGATATGATATCTCAATGCTTCTAATACCAAACCACAGACCCGTCCTATAAATTGAGATGTGATATCCAAATCCTTCCCCTTCCAAACCTGAGACCCTTCCTTTAGCATGAGATGTGATATCCAACTCCTTCCCATTCCAATCCTGAGGCCCGTCCTATACCATGAGATGATATCTCAATGCTTCTAATACCAAACCTGAGACTGTCCTATAACATGAGATGTGATATCTCAATGCTTCTAATAACAAACCTGAGAGCCTTCCTTTAACATGAGATGTGATATCCAACTCCTTCGCAATCCAATCCTGAGACCCTTCTGATAGCATGAGATATGATATCTCAATGCTTCTAATACCAAACCACAGACCCGTCCTATAACTTGAGATGTGATATCCAAATCCTTCCCCTTCCAAACCTGAGACCCTTCCTTTAGCATGAGATGTGATATCCAACTCCTTCCCATTCCAATCCTGAGACCCTTCCTATAGCATGAGATGTGATATCCCAATGCTTCTACCAAACCTGAGACCCTTACTATAGCATGAGAGGTGATATCCAACTCTTCCCATCCAATCCTGAGACCCGTCCTATACCATGAGATGTTATATCTCAATGCTTCTTATACCAAACCTGAGACTGTCCTATAACATGAGATGTGATATCTCAATGCTTCTAATAACAAACCTGAGACCCTCCCTATAGCGTGAGATGTGATATCAAAGTCCTTCCCATTCCAATCCTGATACCCTTCCTATAACATGAGATGTGATATCCAACTCTTCCCATCCAATCCTGAGACCCTTCCTATAACATGTGATGTTATATCCAACTCCTTCCCAATCCAATTCTGAGACCCTTCCGATAGCATGAGATGTGATATCAAAGTCCTTCCCATTCCAATCCTGAAACCCTTCCTATAACATGAGCTGTGATATCCAACTCCTTCCAATTCCAACCTGTGACCCTTCCTATAGCATGAGATGCGATATCCAACTCCTTCCCAATCCAATCCTGAGACCCTTCCGATAGCATGAGATGTGATATCTTAATGCTTCTAGCAAACCTGAGACCTTCCCATGGCATGAGATGTGATATCAAACTCCTTCCCATTCCAATCCTGAGACCCGTCCTATACTATGAGATGTTATATCTCAATGCTTCTAATAACAAACCTGAGACCCTTCCTATAACATGAGATGTGATATCCAAGTCCTTCCCAATCCAAACCTGAGACCCTTCCGATAGCATGAGATATGATATCTCAATGCTTCTAATACCAAACCACAGAACCGTCCTATAACTTGAGATGTGATATCCAAATCCTTCCCATTCCAATCCTGAGACCCTTCCTATAACATGAGATGTGATATCCAAATCCTTCCCATTCCAATCCTGAGACCCTTCCGATAGCATGAGATATGATATCTCAATGCTTCTAATACCAAACCTGAGACTGTCCTATAACATGAGATGCGATATCTCAATGCTTCTAATAACAAACCTGAGACCCTTCCTATAACATGAGATGTGATATCCAAATCCTTCCCATTCCAATCCTGAGACCCTTACTAGAACATGAGATGTGATATCTCAATGCTTCTAATAACAAACCTGAGACCCTTCTATAACATGAGATGTGATATCCAAATCCTTCCCATTCCAATCCTGAGACCCTTCCTATAGCATGAGATGTGATATCCAACTCCTTCCCATTCCAATCCTGAGACCCGTCCTATACCATGAGATATATCTCAATGCTTCTAATACCAAACCTGAGACTGTCCTATAACATGAGATGCGATATCTCAATGCTTCTAATAACAAACCTGAGACCCTTCCTATAACATGAGATGTGATATCCAAATCCTTCCCATTCCAATCCTGAGACCCTTCCTATAACATGAGATGTGATATCCAACTCCTTCCCAATCCAATCCTGAGACCCTTATGATAGCATGAGATATGATATCTCAATGCTTCTAATATCAAACCTGAGACCCTCCCTATAGCATGAGATGTGATATTCAACTCCTTCCCATTCCAATCCTGAGACCCTTCCTATAGCATGATATGTGATATCCCACTCCTTCCTATTCCAATCCTGAGACCCGTCATATACAATGAGATATGATATCTCAATGCTTCTAATACCAAACCTGAGACTGTCCTATAACATGAGATGCGATGTCTCAATGCTTCTAATAACAAACCTGAGACCCTTCCTATAACATGAGATGTGATATCCAAATCCTTCCCATTCCAATCCTGAGACCCTTCCTACAACATTTGATGTGATATCCAACTCCTTCCCAATCCAATCCTGATACCCTTCCGATAGCATTAGATATGATATCTCAATGCTTCTAATACCAAACCACAGACCCGTCCTATAAATTGGGATGCGATATCCAAATCCTTCCCCTTCCAAACCTGAGACCCTTCCTTTAGCATGAGCTGTGATATCCAACTCCTTCCCATTGCAATCCTGAGACCCGTCCTATACCATGAGATATGATATCTCAATGCTTCTAATACCAAACCTGAGACTGTCCTATAACATGAGATGTGATATCTCAATGCTTCTAATAACAAACCTGAGAGCCTTCCTATAACATGAGATGTGATATCCAACTCCTTCCCAATCCAATCCTGAGACCCTTCCGATAGCATGAGATATGATATCTCAATGCTTCTAATACCAAACCACAGACCCGTCCTATAACTTGAGATGTGATATCCAACTACTTCCCAATCCAATCCTGAGACCCTTCCGATAGCATGAGATGTGATATCTCAATGCTTCTAATATCAAACCTGAGACCCTCCCTATAGCATGAGATGTGATATCCAAGTCCTTCCCATTCCAATCTTGAGACCCTTCCTATAACATGAGATGTTATATCCAACTCCTTCCCCTTCCAAACCTGAGACCCTTCCTTTATCATGAGATGTGATATCCAACTCCTTCCCATTCCAATCCTGAGACCCTTCCTATAGCATGATATGTGATATCCAACTCCTTCCCATTCCAATCCTGAGACCCGTCCTCTACAATGAGATATGATATCTCAATGCTTCTAATACCAAACCTGAGACGGTCCTATAACATGAGATGCGATATCTCAATGCTTCTAATAACAAACCTGAGACCCTTCCTATAACATGAGATGTGATATCCAAGTCCTTCCCATTCAAATCTTGAGACCCTTCCTATAACATGAGATGTGATATCCAACTCCTTCCCATTCCAAACCTGAGACCCTTCCTTTATCATGAGATGTGATATCCAACTCCTTCCCATTCCAATCCTGAGACCCTTCCTATAGCATGATATGTGATATCCAACTCCTTCCCATTCCAATCCTGAGACCCGTCCTCTACAATGAGATATGATATCTCAATGCTTCTAATACCAAACCTGAGACTGTCCTATAACATGAGATGCGATATCTCAATGCTTCTAATAACAAACCTGAGACCCTTCCTATAACATGAGATGTGATATCCAAGTCCTTCCCATTCCAATCTTGAGACCCTTCCTATAACATGAGATGTGATATCCAACTCCTTCCCATTCCAATCCTGAGACCTTTCCGATAGCATGAGATGTGATATCAAAGTCCTTCCCATTCCAATCCTGAAACCCTTCCTATAACATGAGCTGTGATATCCAACTCCTTCCAATTCCAACCTGTGACCCTTCCTATAGCATGAGATGCGATATCCAACTCCTTCCCAATCCAATCCTGAGACCCTTCCGATAGCATGAGATGTGATATCTTAATGCTTCTAGCAAACCTGAGACCTTCCCATGGCATGAGATGTGATATCAAACTCCTTCCCATTCCAATCCTGAGACCCGTCCTATACTATGAGATGTTATATCTCAATGCTTCTAATAACAAACCTGAGACCCTTCCTATAACATGAGATGTGATATGCAAGTCCTTCCCAATCCAATCCTGAGACCCTTCCGATAGCATGAGATATGATATCTCAATGCTTCTAATACCAAACCACAGAACCGTCCTATAACTTGAGATGTGATATCCAAATTATTCCCCTTCCAAACCTGAGACCCTTTCTTTATCATGAGATGTGATATCCAACTCCTTCCCATTCCAATCCTGAGACCCTTCCTATAGCATGATATGTGATATCCAACTCCTTCCCATTCCAATCCTGAGACCCGTCCTATACCATGAGATATGATATCTCAATGCTTCTAATACCAAACCTGAGACTGTCCTATAACATGAGATGTGATATCTCAATGCTTCTAATAACAAACCTGAGAGCCTTCCTATAACATGAGATGTGATATCCAACTCCTTCCCAATCCAATCCTGAGACCCTTCCGATAGCATGAGATATGATATCTCAATGCTTCTAATACCAAACCACAGACCCGTCCTATAACTTGAGATGTGATATCCAACTACTTCCCAATCCAATCCTGAGACCCTTCCGATAGCATGAGATGTGATATCTCAATGCTTCTAATATCAAACCTGAGACCCTCCCTATAGCATGAGATGTGATATCCAAGTCCTTCCCATTCCAATCTTGAGACCCTTCCTATAACATGAGATGTGATATCCAACTCCTTCCCCTTCCAAACCTGAGACCCTTCCTTTATCATGAGATGGGATATCCAACCCCTTCCCATTCCAATCCTGAGACCCTTCCTATAGCATGATATGTGATATCCAACTCCTTCCCATTCCAATCCTGAGACCCGTCCTCTACAATGAGATATGATATCTCAATGCTTCTAAAACCAAACCTGAGACTGTCCTATAACATGAGATGCGATATCTCAATGCTTCTAATAACAAACCTGAGACCCTTCCTATAACATGAGATGTGATATCCAAGTCCTTCCCATTCCAATCTTGATACCCTTCCTATAACATGAGATGTGATATTCAACTCCTTCCCATTCCAATCCTGAGACCCTTCCTATAGCATGAGATGTGATATCCCAATGCTTCTACCAAACCTGAGACCCTTACTATAGCATGAGAGGTGATATCCAACTCTTCCCATCCAATCCTGAGACCCGTCCTATACCATGAGATGTTATATCTCAATGCTTCTAATACCAAACCTGAGACTGTCCTATAACATGAGATGTGATATCTCAATGCTTCTAATAACAAACCTGAGACCCTTCCTATAACATAAGATGTGATATCTCAATGCTTCTAATACCAAACCTGAAACCCTCCCTATAGCGTGAGATGTGATATCAAAGTCCTTCCCATTCCAATCCTGATACCCTTCCTATAACATGAGATGTGATATCCAACTCTTCCCATCCAATCCTGAGACCCTTCCTATAACATGAGATGTTATATCCAACTCCTTCCCAATCCAATTCTGAGACCCTTCCGATAGCATGAGATGTGATATCAAAGTCCTTCCCATTCCAATCCTGAAACCCTTCCTATAACATGAGCTGTGATATCCAACTCCTTCCAATTCCAACCTGTTACCCTTCCTATAGCATGAGATGCGATATCCAACTCCTTCCCAATCCAATCCTGAGACCCTTCCGATAGCATGAGATGTGATATCTTAATGCTTCTAGCAAACCTGAGACCTTCCCATGGCATGAGATGTGATATCAAACTCCTTCCCATTCCAATCCTGAGACCCGTCCTATACTATGAGATGTTATATCTCAATGCTTCTAATAACAAACCTGAGACCCTTCCTATAACATGAGATGTGATATCCAAGTCCTTCCCAATCCAATCCTGAGACCCTTCCGATAGCATGAGATATGATATCTCAATGCTTCTAATACCAAACCCCAGAACCGTCCTATAACTTGAGATGTGATATCCAAATCCTTCCCATTCCAAACCTGAGACCCTTTCTTTATCATGAGATGTGATATCCAACTCCTTCCCATTCCAATCCTGAGACCCTTCCTATAGCATGATATGTGATATCCAACTCCTTCCCATTCCAATCCTGAGACCCGTCCTATACAATGAGATATGATATCTCAATGCTTCTAATACCAAACCTGAGACTGTCCTATAACATGAGATGCGATATCTCAATGCTTCTAATAACAAACCTGAGACCCTTCCTATAACATGAGATGTGATATCCAAATCCTTCCCATTCCAATCCTGAGACCCTTCCTATAACATGAGATGTGATATCCAACTCCTTCCCAATCCAATCCTGATACCCTTCCGATAGCATTAGATATGATATCTCAATGCTTCTAATACCAAACCACAGACCCGTCCTATAAATTGAGATGCGATATCCAAATCCTTCCCCTTCCAAACCTGAGACCCTTCCTTTAGCATGAGCTGTGATATCCAACTCCTTCCCATTGCAATCCTGAGACCCGTCCTATACCATGAGATATGATATCTCAATGCTTCTAATACCAAACCTGAGACTGTCCTATAACATGAGATGTGATATCCAACTCCTTCCCAATCCAATCCTGAGACCCTTCCGATAGCATGAAATATGATATCTCAATGCTTCTAATACCAAACCACAGACCCGTCCTATAACTTGAGAAGTGATATCCAACTACTTCCCAATCCAATCCTGAGACCCTTCCGATAGCATGAGATGTGATATCTCAATGCTTCTAATATCAAACCTGAGACCCTCCCTATAGCATGAGATGTGATATCCAAGTCCTTCCCATTCCAATCTTGAGACCCTTCCTATAACATGAGATGTGATATCCAACTCCTTCCCCTTCCAAACCTGAGACCCTTCCTTTATCATGAGATGTGATATCCAACTCCTTCCCATTCCAATCCTGAGACCCTTCCTATAGCATGATATGTGATATCCAACTCCTTCCCATTCCAATCCTGAGACCCGTCCTCTACAATGAGATATGATATCTCAATGCTTCGAATACCAAACCTCAGACTGTCCTATAACATGAGATGCGATATCTCAATGCTTCTAATAACAAACCTGAGACCCTTCCTATAACATGAGATGTGATATCCAAGTCCTTCCCATTCCAATCTTGAGACCCTTCCTATAACATGAGATGTGATATCCTACTCCTTCGCAATCCAATCCTGAGACCCTTCCGATAGCATGAGATATGATATCTCAATGCTTCTAATACCAAACCACAGACCCGTCCTATAACTTGAGATGTGATATCCAACTCCTTCCCATTCCGATCCTGAGACCCTTCCTATAGCATGAGATGTGATATCCAAATGCTTCTACCAAACCTGAGACCCTTCCTATAGCATGAGATGTGATATCCATCTCTTCCCATCCAATCCTGAGACCCGTCCTATACCATGAGATGTTACATCTCAATGCTTCTAATACCAAACCTGAGACTGTCCTATAACATGAGATGTGATATCTCAATGCTTCTAATACCTGAGACCCTTCCTATAACATGAGATGTGATATCTCAGTGCTTCTAATACCAAACCAGAGACCCTCCCTATAGCGTGAGATGTGATATCAAAGTCCTTCCCATTCCAATCCTGATACCCTTCCTATAACATGAGATGTGATATCCAACTCTTCCCATCCAATCCTGAGACCCTTCCTATAACATGAGATGTTATATCCAAATCCTTCCCGATCCAATCCTGAGACCCTTCCGATAGCATGATATGTGATATCTCAATGCTTCTAATACCAAACCTGAGACCCCCCCTATAGCGTGAGATGTGATATCAAAGTCCTTCCCATTCCAATACTGATACCCTTCCTATAACATGAGCTGTGATATCCAACTCCTTCCAATTCCAACCTGTGACCCTTCCTATAGCATGAGATGCGATATCCAACTCCTTCCCAATCCAATCCTGAGACCCTTCCGATAGCATGAGATGTGATATCTTAATGCTTCTAGCAAACCTGAGACCTTCCCATGGCGTGAGATGTGATATCAAACTCCCTCCCATTCCAATCCTGAGACCCGTCCTATACTATGAGATGTTATATCTCAATGCTTCTAAAACCAAACCTGAGACTGTCCTATAACATGAGATGTGATATCTCAATGCTTCTAATAACAAACCTGAGACCCTTCCTATAATATGAGATGTGATATCCAAGTCCTTCCCATTCCAATCTTGAGACCCTTCCTATAACATGAGATGTGATATCCAACTCCTTCCCAATCCAATCCTGAGACCCTTCCGATAGCATGAGATATGATATCTCAATGCTTCTAATACCAAACCACAGACCCGTCCTATAACTTGAGATGTGATATCCAAATCCTTCCCCTTCCAAACCTGAGACCCTTCCTTTAGCATGAGATGTGATATCCAACTCCTTCCCATTCCAATCCTGAGACCCTTCCGATAGCATGAGATATGATATCTCAATGCTTCTAATACCAAACCTGAGACTGTCCTATAACATGAGATGTGATATCTCAATGCTTCTAATAACAAACCTGAGACCCTTCCTATAACATGAGATGTGATATCCAAATCCTTCCCATTCCAATCCTGAGACCCTTCCTATAACATGAGATGTGATATCCAAATCCTTCCCATTCCAATCCTGAGACCCTTCCGATAGCATGAGATATGATATCTCAATGCTTCTAATACCAAACCTGTGACTGTCCTATAACATGAGATGCAATATCTCAATGCTTCTAATAACAAACCTGAGACCCTTCCTATAACATGAGAAGTGATATCCAAATCCTTCCCATTTCAATCCGGAGACCCTTCCTATAACATGAGATGTGATATCCAACTCCTTCCCACTCCAATCCTGAGACCCTTCCGATAGCATGAGATATGATATCTCAATGCTTCTAATACCAAACCACAGACCCGTCCTATAAATTGAGATGTGATATCCAAATCCTTCCCCTTCCAAACCTGAGACCCTGCCTTTAGCATGAGATGTGATATCCAACTCCTTCCCATTCCAATCCTGAGACCCGTCCTATACCATGAGATATGATATCTCAATGCTTCTAATACCAAACCTGAGACTGTCCTATAACATGAGATGTGATATCTCAATGCTTCTAATAACAAACCTGAGAGCCTTCCTATAACATGAGATGTTATATCCAACTCTTTCCCAATCCAATCCTGAGACCCTTCCGATAACATGAGATGTGATATCCAACTCCTTCGCAATCCAATCCTGAGACCCTTCCGATAGCATGAGATATGATATCTCAATGCTTCTAATACCAAACCACAGACCCGTCCTATAGCTTGAGATGTGATATCCAACTCTTCCCATCCAATCCTGAGACCCGTCCTATACCATGAGATGTTATATCTCAATGCTTCTAATACCAAACCTGAGACTGTCCTATAACATGAGATGTGATATCTCAATGCTTCTAATAACAAACCTGAGACCCTTCCTATAACATGAGATGTGATATCTCAATGCTTCTAATACCAAACCTGAGACCCTCCCTATAGCGTGAGATGTGATATCAAAGTCCTTCCCATTCCCATCCTGATACCCTTCCTATAACATGAGATGTGATATCCAACTCTTCCCATCCAATCCTGAGACCCTTCCTATAACATGAGATGTTATATCCAACTCCTTCCCAATCCAATCCTGAGACCCTTCCGATAGCATGAGATGTGATATCAAAGTCCTTCCCATTCCAATCCTGATACCCTTCCTATAACATGAGCTGTGATATCCAACTCCTTCCAATTCAAACCTGTGACCCTTCCTATAGCATGAGATGCGATATCCACTTCCTTCCCAATCCAATCCTGAGACCCTTCCGATAGCATGAGATGTGATATCTTAATGCTTCTAGCAAACCTGAGACCTTCCCATGGCATGAGATGTGATATCAAACTCCTTCCCATTCCAATCCTGAGACCCGTCCTATACTATGAGATGTTACATCTCAATGCTTCTAATACCAAACCTGAGACTGTCCTATAACATGAGATGTGATATCTCAATGCTTCTAATAACAAACCTGAGACCCTTCCTATAACATGAGATGTGATATCCAAGTCCTTCCCATTCAAATCTTGAGACCCTTCCTATAACATGAGATGTGATATCCAACTCCTTCCCAATCCAATCCTGAGACCCTTCCGATAGCATGAGATATGATATCTCAATGCTTCTAATACCAAACCACAGACCAGTCCTATAACTTGAGATGTGATATCCAAATCCTTCCCCTTCCAAACCTGAGACCCTTCCTTTATCATGAGATGTGATATCCAACTCCTTCCCATTCTAATCCTGAGACCCGTCCTATAGCATGATATATGATATCCAACTCCTTCCCATTCCAATCCTGAGACCCGTCCTATACAATGAGATATGATATCTCAATGCTTCTATGACCAAACCTGAGACTGTCCTATGACATGAGATGCGATATCTCAATGCTTCTAATAACAAACCTGAGACCCTTCCTATAACATGAGATGTGATATCCAAATCCTTCCCATTCCAATCCTGAGACCCTTCCTATAACATGAGATGTGATATCCAACTCCTTCCCAATCCAATCCTGATACCCTTCCGATAGCATGATATGTGATATCTCAATGCTTCTAATAACAAACCTGAGAGCCTTCATATAACATATGTGATATCCAACTCCTTCCCAATACAATCCTGAGACCCTTCAAATAGCATGAGATATGATATCTCAATGCTTCTAATACCAAACCACAGACCCGTCCTATAACTTGAGATGTGATATCCAACTCCTTTCCAATCCAATCCTGAGACCCTTCCGATAGCATGAGATGTGATATCTCAATGCTTCTAATATCAAACCTGAGACTGTCCCATAACATGAGATGTGATATCTCAATGCTTCTAATATCAAACCTGAGACTCTTCCTATAACATGAGATGTGATATCCAAGTCCTTCCCATTCCAATCCTGAGACCCTTCCGATAGCATGAGATATGATATCTCAATGCTTCTAATACCAAACCACAGACCCGTCCTATAACTTGAGATGTGATATCCAACTCCTTCCCAATCCAATCCTGGGACCCTTCCGATAGCATGAGATATGATATCTCAATGCTTCTAATATCAAACCTGAGACCCTCCCTATAGCATGAGATGAGATATCCAATTCCTTCCCATTCCAATCCTGAGACCCTTCCGAATGCATGAGATGTGATATCCAACTCCTTCCAATTCCAACCTGTGACTCTTCCGATAGCATGAGATGTGATATCTCAATGCTTCTAATACCAAACCTGAGACCCTTCCTATAACATGAGATGTGATATCCAACTCCTTCCCAATCCAATCCTGAGACCCTTCTGATAGCATGAGATGTGATATCTCAATGCTTCTAATACCAAACCTGAGACCCTCCCTATAGCGAGATGTGATATAAAAGTCCTTCCCATTCCAATCCTGATACCCTTCCTATAACATGAGATGTGACATCCAACTCCTTCCAATTCCAACCTGTGACCCCTTCTATAGCATGAGATGGGATATCCAACTTCTTCCCAATCCAATCCTGAGACCCTTCCGATAGCATGAGATGTGATATCCTAATGCTTCCACAAAACCTGAGACCTTCCTAAGGCATGAGATGTGATATCAAACTCCTTCCCATTCTAATCCTGAGACCCGTCCTATACCATGAGATGTTATATCTCAATGCTTCTAATACCAAACCTGAGACTGTCCATGACAGTCTCAGGTTATAACATGAGATGTGATATCTCAATGCTTCTAATAACAAACCTGAGACCCTTCCTATAACGTAAGATGTGATGTCCAAGTCCTTCCCATTCCAATCCTGAGCCCCTTCCTATAACATGAGATGTGATATCCAACTCCTTCCCAATCCAATCCTGAGACCCTTCCGAGAGCATGAGATGTGATATCCCAATGCTTCTACCAAACCTGAGACCTTTCCGATAGCATGAGATGTGATATCCAACTGTTTCCCATTCCAATCATGAGGCCCTTCCTATAGCATGAGATGTGATATCCCAATGCTTCTACCAAACCTGAGACCTTTCCGATAGCATGAGATGTGATATCCAACTCCTTCCCATTCCAATCCTGAGACCCTTCCGATAGCATGAGATATGATATCTCAATGCTTCTAATACCAAACCACAGACCAGTCCTATAACTTGAGATGTGATATCCAAATCCTTCCCCTTCCAAACCTGAGACCCTTCCTTTATCATGAGATGTGATATCCACCTCCTTCCCATTCCAATCCTGAGACCCGTCCTATAGCATGATATATGATATCCAACTCCTTCCCATTCCAATCCTGAGACCCGTCCTATACAATGAGATATGATATCTCAATGCTTCTATGACCAAACCTGAGACTGTCCTATGACATGAGATGCGATATCTCAATGCTTCTAATAACAAACCTGAGACCCTTCCTATAACATGAGATGTGATATCCAAATCCTTCCCATTCCAATCCTAAGACCCTTCCTATAACATGAGATGTGATATCCAACTCCTTCCCAATCCAATCCTGATACCCTTCCGATAGCATGAGATGTGATATCAAAGTCCTTCCCATTCCAATCCTGAAACCCTTCCTATAACATGAGCTGTGATATCCAACTCCTTCCAATTCCAACCTGTGACCCTTCCTATAGCATGAGATGCGATATCCAACTCCTTCCCAATCCAATCCTGAGACCCTTCCGATAGCATGAGATGTGATATCTTAATGCTTCTAGCAAACCTGAGACCTTCCCATGGCATGAGATGTGATATCTAACTCCTTCCCATTCCAATCCTGAGACCCGTCCTATACTATGAGATGTTATATCTCAATGCTTCTAATACCAAACCTGAGACTGTCCTATAACATGAGATGTGATATCTCAATGCTTCTAATAACAAACCTGAGGCCCTTCCTATAACATGAGATGTGATATCCAAGTCCTTCCCATTCCAATCTTGAGACCCTTCCTATAACATGCGATGTGATATCCAACTCCTTCCCAATCCAATCCTGAGACCCTTCCGATAGCATGAGATATGATATCTCAATGCTTCTAATACCAAACCACAGAACCGTCCTATAACTTGAGATGTGATATCCAAATCCTTCCCCTTCCAAACCTGAGACCCTTTCTTTATCATGAGATGTGATATCCAACTCCTTCCCATTCCAATCCTGAGACCCTTCCTATAACATGCGATGTGATATCCAACTCCTTCCCAATCGAATCCTGAGACCCTTCCGATAGCATGAGATATGATATCTCAATGCTTCTAATACCAAACCACAGAACTGTCCTATAACTTGAGATGTGATATCCAAATCCTTCCCCTTCCAAACCTGAGACCCTTTCTTTATCATGAGATGTGATATCCAACTCCTTCCCATTCCAATCCTGAGACCCTTCCTATAGCATGATATGTGATATCCAACTCCTTCCCATTCCAATCCTGAGACCCGTCCTATACAATGAGATATGATATCTCAATGCTTCTAATACCAAACCTGAGACTGTCCTATAACATGAGATGCAATATCTCAATGCTTCTAATAACAAACCTGAGACCCTTCCTATAACATGAGATGTGATATCCAAATCCTTCCCATTCCAATCCTGAGACCCTTCCTATAAAATGAGATGTGATATCCAACTCCTTCCCAATCCAATCCTGATACCCTTCCGATAGCATGAGATATGATATCTCAATGCTTCTAATACCAAACCACAGACCCGTCCTATAAATTGAGATGCAATATCCAAATCCTTCCCCTTCCAAACCTGAGACCCTTCCTTTAGCATGAGATGTGATATCCAACTCCTTCCCATTGCAATCCTGAGACCCGTCCTATACCATGAGATATGATATCTCAATGCTTCTAATACCAAACCTGAGACTGTCCTATAACATGAGATGTGATATCTCAATGCTTCTAATAACAAACCTGAGAGCCTTCCTATAACATGAGATGTGATATCCAACTCCTTCCCAATCCAATCCTGAGACCCTTCCGATAGCATGAGATATGATATCTCAATGCTTCTAATACCAAACCTGAGACTGTCCTATATCATGAGATGCGATATCTCAATGCTTCTAATAACAAACCTGAGACCCTTCCTATATCATGAGATGTGATATCCAAATCCTTCCCATTCCAATCCTGAGACCCTTCCGATAGCATGAGATATGATATCTCAATGCTTCTAATACCAAACCTGAGACTGTCCTATAACATGAGATGCGATATCTCAATGCTTCTAATAACAAACCTGAGACCCTTCCTATAACATGAGATGTGATATCCAAATCCTTCCCATTCCAATCCTGAGACCCTTCCTAGAACATGAGATGTGATATCTCAATGCTTCTAATAACAAACCTGAGACCCTTCCAATAACATGAGATGTGATATCCAAATCCTTCCCATTCCAATCCTGAGACCCTTCCTATAGCATGAGATGTGATATCCAACTCCTTAACATTCCAATCCTGAGACCCGTCTTATACCATGAGATATGATATCTCAATGCTTCTAATACCAAACCTGAGTCTGTCCTATAACATGAGATGCGATATCTCAATGCTTCTAATACAAACCTGAGACCCTTCCTATAACATGAGATGTGATATCCAAATCCTTCCCATTCCAATCCTGAGACCCTTCCTATAACATGAGATGTGATATCCAAATCCTTCCCATTCCAATCCTGAGACCCTTCCGATAGCATGAGATGTGATATCTTAATGCTTCTAGCAAACCTGAGACCTTCCCATGGCATGAGATGTGATATCAAACTCCTTCCCATTCCAATCCTGAGACCCGTCCTATACTATGAGATGTTATATCTCAATGCTTCTAAAACCAAACCTGAGACTGTCCTATAACATGAGATGCGATATCTCAATGCTTCTAATATCAAACCTGAGACCCTCCCTATAACATGAGATGTGATATACAACTGCTTCCCATTCCAATCCTGAGACCCTTCCTATAACATGAGATGTGATATCCAAATCCTTCCCATTCCAATCCTGAGACCCTTCCGATAGCATGAGATATGATATCTCAATGCTTCTAATACCAAACCTGAGACTGTCCTATAACATGAGATGCGATATCTCAATGCTTCTAATAACAAACCTGAGACCCTTCTTATAACATGAGATGTGATATCCAAATCCTTCCCATTCCAATCCTGAGACCCTTCCTATAACATGAGATGTGATATCCAAATCCTTCCCATTCCAATCCTGAGACCCTTCCGATAGCATGAGATGTGATATCTCAATGCTTCTAATACCAAACCTGAGACTGTGCTATAACATGAGATGCGATATCTCAATTCTTCTAATAACAAACCTGAGACACTTCCTATAACATGAGATGTGATATCCAAGTCCTTCCCATTCCAATCTTGAGACCCTTCCTATAACATGCGATGTGATATCCAACTCCTTCCCAATCCAATCCTGAGACCCTTCCGATAGCATGAGATATGATATCTCAATGCTTCTAATACCAAACCACAGAACCGTCCTATAACTTGAGATGTGATATCCAAATCCTTCCCCTTCCAAACCTGAGACCCTTTCTTTATCATGAGATGTGATAGCCAACTCCTTCCCATTCCAATCCTGAGACCCTTCCTATAGCATGATATGTGATATCCAACTCCTTCCCATTCCAATCCTGAGACCCGTCCTATAAAATGAGATATGATGTCTCAATGCTTCTAATACAAAACCTGAGACTGTCCTATAACATGAGATGCGATATCTCAATACTTCTAATAACAAACCTGAGACCCTTCCTATAACATGAGATGTGATATCCAAATCCTTCCCATTCCAATCCTGAGACCCTTCCTATAACATGAGATGTGATATCCAACACCTTCCCAATCCAATCCTGAGACCCTTCCGATAGCATGAGATATGATATCTCAATGCTTCTAATACCAAACCACAGACCCGTCCTATAAATTGAGATGTGATATCCAAATCGTTCCCCTTCCAAACCTGAGACCCTTCCTTTAGCATGAGATGTGATATCCAACTCCTTCCCATTCCAATCCTGAGGCCCGTCCTATACCATGAGATGATATCTCAATGCTTCTAATACCAAACCTGAGACTGTCCTATAACATGAGATGTGATATCTCAATGCTTCTAATAACAAACCTGAGGCCCGTCCTATACCATGAGATGATATCTCAATGCTTCTAATACCAAACCTGAGACTGTCCTATAACATGAGATGTGATATCTCAATGCTTCTAATAACAAACCTGAGAGCCTTCCTATAACATGAGATGTGATATCCAACTCCTTCGCAATCCAATCCTGAGACCCTTCCGATAGCATGAGATATGATATCTCAATGCTTCTAATACCAAACCACAGACCCGTCCTATAACTTGAGATGTGATATCCAAATCCTTCCCCTTCCAAACCTGAGACCCTTCCTTTAGCATGAGATGTGATATCCAACTCCTTCCCATTCCAATCCTGAGACCCTTCCTATAGCATGAGATGTGATATCCCAATGCTTCTACCAAACCTGAGACCCTTACTATAGCATGAGAGGTGATATCCAACTCTTCCCATCCAATCATGAGACCCGTCCTATACCATGAGATGTTATATCTCAATGCTTCTAATACCAAACCTGAGACTGTCCTATAACATGAGATGTGATATCTCAATGCTTCTAATAACAAACCTGAGACCCTTCCTATAACATGAGATGTGATATCTCAATGCTTCTAATACCAAACCTGAGACCCTCCCTATAGCGTGAGATGTGATATCAAAGTCCTTCCCATTCCAATCCTGATACCCTTCCTATAACATGAGATGTGATATCCAACTCTTCCCATCCAATCCTGAGACCCTTCCTATAACATGAGATGTTATATCCAATTCCTTCCCAATCCAATCCTGAGACCCATCCGATAGCATGAGATGTGATATCAAAGTCCTTCCCATTCCAATCCTGAAACCCTTCCTATAACATGAGCTGTGATATCCAACTCCTTCCAATTCCAACCTGTGACCCTTCCTATAGCATGAGATGCGATATCCAACTCCTTCCCATTCCAATCCTTAGACCCTTCCGATAGCATGAGATATGATATCTCAATGCTTCTAATACCAAACCTGAGACTGTCCTATAACATGAGAAGCAATATCTCAACGCTTCTAATAACAAACCTGAGACCCTTCCTATAACATGAGATGTGATATCCAAATCCTTCCCATTCCAATCCTGAGACCCTTCCGATAGCATGTGATATGATATCTCAATGCTTCTAATACCAAACCTGAGACTGTCCTATAACATGAGATGCGATATCTCAATGCTTCTAATAACAAACCTGAGACCCTTCCTATAACATGAGATGTGATATCCAAATCCTTCCCATTCCAATCCTGAGACCCTTCCTAGAACATGAGATGTGATATCTCAATGCTTCTAATAACAAACCTGAGACCCTTCCTATAACATGAGATGTGATATCCAAATCCTTCCCATTCCAATCCTGAGACACTTCCTATAGCATGAGATGTGATATCCAACTCCTTCCCATTCCAATCCTGAGACCCGTCCTATACCATGAGATATGATATCTCGATTCTTCTAATACCAAACCTGAGACTGTCCTATAACATGAGATGCGATATCTCAATGCTTCTAATAACAAACCTGAGACCCTTCCTATAACATGAGATGTGATATCCAAATCCTTCCCATTCCAATCCTGAGACCCTTCCTATAACATGAGATGTGATATCCAAATCCTTCCCATTCCAATCCTGAGACCCTCAATGCTTCTAATACCAAACCTGAGACGGTCCTATACCATGAGATGCGATATCTCGATGCTTCTAATAACAAACCTGAGACCCTTCCTATAACATGAGATGTGATATCCAAATCCTTCCCATTCCAATCCTGAGACCCTTCCTATAACATGAGATGTGATATCCAACTCCTTCCCAATCCAATCCTGAGACCCTTCTGATAGCATGAGATATGATATCTCAATGCTTCTAATATCAAACCTGAGACCCTCCCTATAGCATGAGATGTGATATACAACTCCTTCCCATTCCAATCCTGAGACCCTTCCCATAACATGATATGTGATATCCAACTCCTTCCCATTCCAATCCTGAGACCCTTCCGATAGCATGAGATATGAAATCTCAATGCTTCTAATACCAAACCAAAGAACCGTCCTATAACTTGAGATGTGATATCCAAATCCTTCCCCTTCCAAACCTGAGACCCTTTCTTTAGCATGAGATGTGATATCCAACTCCTTCCCATTCCAATCCTGAGACCCTTCTGATAGCATGAGATGTGATATCCAAATCCTTCCCATTCCAATCCTGAGACCCTTCCGATAGCATGAGATATGATATCTCAATGCTTCTAATACCAAACCTGAGACGGTCCTATAACATGAGATGCGATATCTCGATGCTTCTAATAACAAACCTGAGACCCTTCCTATAACATGAGATGTGATATCCAAATCCTTCCCATTCCAATCCTGAGACCCTTCTGATAGCATGAGATATGATATCTCAATGCTTCTAATAACAAACCTGAGACCCTTCCAATAACATGAGATGTGATATCCAAATCCTTCCCATTCCAATCCTGAGACCCTTCCTATAGCATGAGATGTGATATCCAACTCCTTAACATTCCAATCCTGAGACCCGTCCTATACCATGAGATATGATATCTCAATGCTTCTAATACCAAACCTGAGACTGTCCTATAACATGAGATGCGATATCTCAATGCTTCTAATACAAACCTGAGACCCTTCCTATAACATGAGATGTGATATCCAAATCCTTCCCATTCCAATCCTGAGACCCTTCCTATAACATGAGATGTGATATCCAAATCCTTCCCATTCCAATCCTGAGACCCTTCCGATAGCATGAGATGTGATATCTTAATGCTTCTAGCAAACCTGAGACCTTCCCATGGCATGAGATGTGATATCAAACTCCTTCCCATTCCAATCCTGAGACCCGTCCTATACTATGAGATGTAATATCTCAATGCTTCTAAATCCAAACCTGAGACTGTCCTATAACATGAGATGCGATATCTCAATGCTTCTAATATCAAACCTGAGACCCTCCCTATAGCATGAGATGTGATATACAAATGCTTCCCATTCCAATCCTGAGACCCTTCCTATAACATGAGATGTGATATCCAAATCCTTCCCATTCCAATCCTGAGACCCTTCCGATAGCATGAGATATGATATCTCAATGCTTCTAATACCAAACCTGAGACTGTCCTATAACATGAGATGCGATATCTCAATGCTTCTAATAACAAACCTGAGACCCTTCCTATAACATGAGATGTGATATCCAAATCCTTCCCATTCCAATCCTGAGACCCTTCCTATAACATGAGATGTGATATCCAAATCCTTCCCATTCCAATCCTGAGACCCTTCCGATAGCATGAGATATGATATCTCAATGCTTCTAATACCAAACCTGAGACTGTCCTATAACATGAGATGCGATATCTCAATGCTTCTAATAACAAACATGAGACACTTCCTATAACATGAGATGTGATATCCAAGTCCTTCCCATTCCAATCTTGAGACCCTTCCTATAACATGCGATGTGATATCCAACTCCTTCCCAATCCAATCCTGAGACCCTTCCGATAGCATGAGATATGATATCTCAATGCTTCTAATACCAAACCACAGAACCGTCCTATAACTTGAGATGTGATATCCAAATCCTTCCCCTTCCAAACCTGAGACCCTTTCTTTATCATGAGATGTGATAGCCAACTCCTTCCCATTCCAATCCTGAGACCCTTCCTATAGCATGATATGTGATATCCAACTCCTTCCCATTCCAATCCTGAGACCCGTCCTATAAAATGAGATATGATATCTCAATGCTTCTAATACAAAACCTGAGACTGTCCTATAACATGAGATGTGATATCTCAATACTTCTAATAACAAACCTGAGACCCTTCCTATAACATGAGATGTGATATCCAAATCCTTCCCATTCCAATCCTGAGACCCTTCCTATAACATGAGATGTGATATCCAACACCTTCCCAATCCAATCCTGAGACCCTTCCGATAGCATGAGATATGATATCTCAATGCTTCTAATACCAAACCAGAGACCCGTCCTATAAATTGAGATGTGATATCCAAATCCTTCCCCTTCCAAACCTGAGACCCTTCCTTTAGCATGAGATGTGATATCCAACTCCTTCCCATTCCAATCCTGAGGCCCGTCCTATACCATGAGATGATATCTCAATGCTTCTAATACCAAACCTGAGACTGTCCTATAACATGAGATGTGATATCTCAATGCTTCTAATACCAAACCACAGACCCGTCCTATAACTTGAGATGTGATATCCAAATCCTTCCCCTTCCAAACCTGAGACCCTTCCTTTAGCATGAGATGTGATATCCAACTCCTTCCCATTCCAATCCTGAGACCCTTCCTATAGCATGAGATGTGATATCCCAATGCTTCTACCAAACCTGAGACCCTTACTATAGCATGAGAGGTGATATCCAACTCTTCCCATCCAATCCTGAGACCCGTCCTATACCATGAGATGTTATATCTCAATGCTTCTAATACCAAACCTGAGACTGTCCTATAACATGAGATGTGATATCTCAATGCTTCTAATAACAAACCTGAGACCCTTCCTATAACATGAGATGTGATATCTCAATGCTTCTAATACCAAACCTGAGACCCTCCCTATAGCGTGAGATGTGATATCAAAGTCCTTCCCATTCCAATCCTGATACCCTTCCTATAACATGAGATGTGATATCCAACTCTTCCCATCCAATCCTGAGACCCTTCCTATAACATGAGATGTTATATCCAATTCCTTCCCAATCCAATCCTGAGACCCATCCGATAGCATGAGATGTGATATCAAAGTCCTTCCCATTCCAATCCTGAAACCCTTCCTATAACATGAGCTGTGATATCTAACTCCTTCCAATTCCAACCTGTGACCCTTCCTATAGCATAAGATGCGATATCCAACTCCTTCCCATTCCAATCCTTAGACCCTTCCGATAGCATGAGATATGATATCTCAATGCTTCTAATACCAAACCTGAGACTGTCCTATAACATGAGAAGCAATATCTCAACGCTTCTAATAACAAACCTGAGACCCTTCCTATAACATGAGATGTGATATCCAAATCCTTCCCATTCCAATCCTGAGACCCTTCCGATAGCATGAGATATGATATCTCAATGCTTCTAATACCAAACCTGAGACTGTCCTATAACATGAGATGCGATATCTCAATGCTTCTAATAACAAACCTGAGACCCTTCCTATAACATGAGATGTGATATCCAAATCCTTCCCATTCCAATCCTGAGACCCTTCCTAGAACATGAGATGTGATATCTCAATGCTTCTAATAACAAACCTGAGACCCTTCCTATAACATTAGATGTGATATCCAAATCCTTCCCATTCCAATCCTGAGACCCTTCCTATAGCATGAGATGTGATATCCAACTCCTTCCCATTCCAATCCTGAGACCCGTCCTATACCATGAGATATGATATCTCGATTCTTCTAATACCAAACCTGAGACTGTCCTATAACATGAGATGCGATATCTCAATGCTTCTAATAACAAACCTGAGACCCTTCCTATAACATGAGATGTGATATCCAAATCCTTCCCATTCCAATCCTGAGACCCTTCCTATAACATGAGATGTGATATCCAAATCCTTCCCATTCCAATCCTGAGACCCTTCCGATAGCATGAGATATGATATCTCAATGCTTCTAATACCAAACCTGAGACGGTCCTATAACATGAGATGCGATATCTCGATGCTTCTAATAACAAACCTGAGACCCTTCCTATAACATGAGATGTGATATCCAAATCCTTCCCATTCCAATCCTGAGACCCTTCCTATAACATGAGATGTGATATCCAACTCCTTCCCAATCCAATCCTGAGACCCTTCTGATAGCATGAGATATGATATCTCTATGCTTCTAATATCAAACCTGAGACCCTCCCTATAGCATGAGATGTGATATACAACTCCTTCCCATTCCAATCCTGAGACCCTTCCCATAACATGATATGTGATATCCAACTCCTTCCCATTCCAATCCTGAGACTCTTCCGATAGCATGAGATATGAAATCTCAATGCTTCTAATACCAAACCAAAGAACCGTCCTATAACTTGAGATGTGATATCCAAATCCTTCCCCTTCCAAACCTGAGACCCTTTCTTTAGCATGAGATGTGATATCCAACTCCTTCCCATTCCAATCCTGAGACCCTTCTGATAGCATGAGATGTGATATACAACTACTTCCCATTCCAATCCTGAGACCCTTCCTATAACATGAGATGCGATATCTCAATGCTTCTAATAACAAACCTGAGACCCTTCCTATAACATGAGATGTGATATCCAAGTCCTTCCCATTCCAATCTTGAGACCCTTCCTATAACATGCGATGTGATATCCAACTCCTTCCCATTCCAATCCTGAGACCCTTCCTATAACATGAGATGCGATATCTCAATGCTTCTAATAACAAACCTGAGACCCTTCCTATAACATGAGATGTGATATCCAAGTCCTTCCCATTCCAATCCTGAGACCCTTCCTATAAC
Organism: Ambystoma mexicanum; assembly: GCF_040938575.1. Taxonomy (NCBI): domain Eukaryota; kingdom Metazoa; phylum Chordata; class Amphibia; order Caudata; family Ambystomatidae; genus Ambystoma; species Ambystoma mexicanum. Next base: position 350,504,882 of record NC_090936.1, read on the forward strand.
ATGCGATGTGATATCCAACTCCTTCCCAATCCAATCCTGAGACCCTTCCGATAGCATGAGATATGATATCTCAATGCTTCTAATACCAAACCACAGAACCGTCCTATAACTTGAGATGTGATATCCAAATCCTTCCCCTCCAAACCTGAGACCCTTTCTTTACCATGAGATGTGATATCCAACTCCTTCCCATTCCAATCCCGAGACCCTTCCTATAGCATGATATGTGATATCCAACTCCTTCCCATTCCAATCCTGAGACCCGTCCTATACAATGAGATATGATATCTCAATGCTTCTAATACCAAACCTGAGACTGTCCTATAACATGAGATGCAATATCTCAATACTTCTAATAACAAACCTGAGACCCTTCCTATAACATGAGATGTGATATCCAAATCCTTCCCATTCCAATCCTGAGGCCCTTCCTATAACATGAGATGTGATATCCAACTCCTTCCCAATCCAATCCTGAGACCCTTCCGATAGCATGAGATATGATATCTCAATGCTTCTAATACCAAACCACAGACCCGTACTATAAATTGAGATGTGATATCCAAATCCTTCCCCTTCCAAACCTGAGACCCTTCCTTTAGCATGAGATGTGATATCCAACTCCTTCCCATTCCAATCCTGAGGCCCGTCCTATACCATGAGATGATATCTCAATGCTTCTAATACAAAACCTGAGACTGTCCTATAACATGAGATGTGATATCTCAATGCTTCTAATAACAAACCTGAGAGCCTTCCTATGACATGAGATGTGATATCCAACTCCTTCGCAATCCAATCCTGAGACCCTTCCGATAGCATGAGATATGATATCTCAATGCTTCTAATACCAAACCACAGACCCGTCCTATAACTTGAGATGTGATATCCAAATCCTTCCCCTTCCAAACCTGAGACCCTTCCTTTAGCATGAGATGTGATATCCAACAACTTCCCATTCCAATCCTGAGACCCTTCCTATAGCATGAGATGTGATATCCCAATGCTTCAACCAAACCTGAGACCCTTACTATAGCATGAGAGGTGATATCCAACTCTTCCCATCCAATCCTGAGATTCGTCCTATACCATGAGATGTTATATCTCAATGCTTCTAATACCAAACCTGAGACTGTCCTATAACATGAGATGTGATATCTCAATGCTTCTAATAACAAACCTGAGACCCTTCCTATAACATGAGATGTGATATCTCAATGCTTATAATACCAAACCTGAGACCCTCCCTATAGCGTGAGATGTGATATCAAAGTCCTTCCCATTCCAATCCTGATACCCTTCCTATAACACGAGATGTGATATTCAACTCTTCCCATCCAATCCTGAGACCCTTCCTATAACATGAGATGTTATATCCAACTCCTTCCCAATCCAATCCTGAGACCTTTCCGATAGCATGAGATGTGATATCAAAGTCCTTCCCATTCCAATCCTGAAACCCTTCCTATAACATGAGCTGTGATATCCAACTCCTTCCAATTCCAACCTGTGACCCGTCCTATAGCATGAGATGCGATATCCAAATCCTTCCCATTCCAATCCTGAGACCCGTCCTATACCATGAGATGTTATATCTCAATGCTTCTAATACCAAACCTGAGACTGTCCTATAACATGAGATGTGATATCTCAATGCTTCTAATAACAAACCTGAGACCCTTCCTATAACATGAGATGTGATATCCAACTCTTCCCATCCAATCCTGAGACCCTTCCTATAACATGAAATGTTATATCCAACTCCTTCCCAATCCAATCCTGAGACCCTTCCGATAGCATGAGATGTGATATCAAAGTCCTTCCCATTCCAATCCTGAAACCCTTCCTATAACATGAGCTGTGATATCCAACTCCTTCCAATTCCAACCTGTGACCCTTCCTATAGCATGAGATGCGATATCCAACTCCTTCCCATTCCAATCCTGAGACCCGTCCTATACAATGAGATATGATATCTCAATGCTTCTAATACCAAACCTGAGACTGTCCTATAACATGAGATGCGATATCTCAATACTTCTAATAACAAACCTGAGACCCTTCCTATAACATGAGATGTGATATCCAAATCCTTCCCATTCCAATCCTGAGACCCTTCCTATAACATGAGATGTGATATCCAACTCCTTCCCAATCCAATCCTGAGACCCTTCCGATAGCATGAGATATGATATCTCAATGCTTCTAATACCAAACCACAGACCCGTCCTATAAATTGAGATGTGATATCCAAATCCTTCCCCTTCCAAACCTGAGACCCTTCCTTTAGCATGAGATGTGATATCCAACAACTTCCCATTCCAATCCTGAGACCCTTCCTATAGCATGAGATGTGATATCCCAATGCTTCTACCAAACCTGAGACCCTTACTATAGCATGAGAGGTGATATCCAACTCTTCCCATCCAATCCTGAGACCCGTCCTATACCATGAGATGTTATATCTCAATGCTTCTAATACCAAACCTGAGACTGTCCTATAACATGAGATGTGATATCTCAATGCTTCTAATAACAAACCTGAGACCCTTCCTATAACATGAGATGTGATATCTAAATGCTTATAATACCAAACCTGAGACAATCCCTATAGCGTGAGATGTGATATCAAAGTCCTTCCGATTCCAATCCTGATACCCTTCCTATAACACGAGATGTGATATCCAACTCTTCCCATCCAATCCTGAGACCCTTCCTATAACATGAGATGTTATATCCAACTCCTTCCCAATCCAATCCTGAGACCTTTCCGATAGCTTGAGATGTGATATCAAAGTCCTTCCCATTCCAATCCTGAAACCCTTCCTATAACATGAGCTGTGATATCCAACTCCTTCCAATTCCAACCTGTGACCCGTCCTATAGCATGAGATGCGATATCCAACTCCTTCCCATTCCAATCCTGAGACCCGTCCTATACCCTGAGATGTTATATCTCAATGCTTCTAATACCAAACCTGAGACTGTCCTATAACATGAGATGTGATATCTCAATGCTTCTAATAACAAACCTGAGACCCTTCCTATAACATGAGATGTGATATCCAACTCTTCCCATCCAATCCTGAGACCCTTCCTATAACATGAGATGTTATATCCAACTCCTTCCCAATCCAATCCTGAGACCCTTCCGATAGCATGAGATGTGATATCAAAGTCCTTCCCATTCCAATCCTGAAACCCTTCCTATAACATGAGCTGTGATATCCAACTCCTTCCAATTCCAACCTGTGACCCTTCCTATAGCATGAGATGCGATATCCAACTCCTTCCCATTCCAATCCTGAGACCCGTCCTATACAATGAGATATGATATCTCAATGCTTCTAATACCAAACCTGAGACTGTCCTATAACATGAGATGCGATATCTCAATACTTCTAATAACAAACCTGAGACCCTTCCTATAACATGAGATGTGATATCCAAATCCTTCCCATTCCAATCCTGAGACCCTTCCTATAACATGAGATGTGATATCCAACTCCTTCCCAATCCAATCCTGAGACCCTTCCGATAGCATGAGATATGATATCTCAATGCTTCTAATACCAAACCACAGACCCGTCCTATAAATTGAGATGTGATATCCAAATCCTTCCCCTTCCAAACCTGAGACCCTTCCTTTAGCATGAGATGTGATATCCAACTCCTTCCCATTCCAATCCTGAGGCCCGTCCTATACCATGAGATGATATCTCAATGCTTCTAATACCAAACCTGAGACTGTCCTATAACGTGAGATGTGATATCTCAATGCTTCTAATAACAAACCTGAGAGCCTTCCTATAACATGAGATGTGATATCCAACTCCTTCGCAATCCAATCCTGAGACCCTTCCGATAGCATGAGATATGATATCTCAATGCTTCTAATACCAAACCACAGACCCGTCCTATAACTTGAGATGTGATATCCAAATCCTTCCCCTTCCAAACCTGAGACCCTTCCTTTAGCATGAGATGTGATATCCAACTCCTTCCCATTCCAATCCTGAGACCCTTCCTATAGCATGAGATGTGATATCCCAATGCTTCTACCAAACCTGAGACCCTTACTATAGCATGAGAGGTGATATCCAACTCTTCCCATCCAATCCTGAGACCTGACCTATACCATGAGATGTTATATCTCAATGTTTCTAATACCAAACCTGAGACTGTCCTATAACATGAGATGTGATATCTCAATGCTTCTAATAACAAACCTGAGACCCTTCCTATAACATGAGATGTGATATCTCAATGCTTCTAATACCAAACCTGAGACCCTCCCTATAGCGTGAGATGTGATATCAAAGTCCTTCCCATTCCAATCCTGATACCCTTCCTATAACATGAGATGTGATATCCAACTCTTCCCATCCAATCCTGAGACCCTTCCTATAACATGAGATGTTATATCCAACTCCTTCCCAATCCAATCCTGAGACCCTTCCGATAGCATGAGATGTGATATCAAAGTCCTTCCCATTCCAATCCTGAAACCCTTCCTATAACATGATCTGTGATATCCAACTCCTTCCAATTCCAACCTGTGACCCTTCCTATAGCATGAGATGCGATATCCAACTCCTTCCCAATCCAATCCTGAGACCCTTCCGATAGCATGAGATGTGATATCTTAATGCTTCTAGCAAACCTGAGACCTTCCCATGGCATGAGATGTGATATCAAAATCCTTCCCATTCCAATCCTGAGACCCGTCCTATACTATGAGATGTTATATCTCAATGCTTCTAATACCAAACCTGAGACTGTCCTATAACATGAGATGTGATATCTCAATGCTTCTAATAACAAACCTGAGACCCTTCCTATAACATGAGATGTGATATCCAAGTCCTTCCCAATCCAATCCTGAGACCCTTCCGATAGCATGAGATATGATATCTCAATGCTTCTAATACCAAACCACAGAACCGTCCTATAACTTGAGATGTGATATCCAAATCCTTCCCCTTCCAAACCTGAGACCCTTTCTTTATCATGAGATGTGACATCCAACTCCTTCCCATTCCAATCCTGAGACCCGTCCTATACAATGAGATATGATATCTCAATGCTTCTAATACCAAACCTGAGACTGTCCTATAACATGAGATGCAATATCTCAATGCTTCTACCAAACCTGAGACCCTTACTATAGCATGAGTGGTGATATCCAACTCTTCCCATGCAATCCTGAGACCCGTCCTATACCATGAGATGTTATATCTCAATGCTTCTAATACCAAACCTGAGACTGTCCTATAACATGAGATGTGATATCTCAATGCTTCTAATAACAAACCTGAGACCCTTCCTATAACATGAGATGTGATATCTCAATGCTTCTAATACCAAACCTGAGACCCTCCCTATAGCGTGAGATGTGATATCAAAGCCCTTCACATTCCAATCCTGATACCCTTCCTATAACATGAGATGTGATATCCAACTCTTCCCATCCAATCCCGAGACCCTTCCTATAACATGAGATGTTATATCCAACTCCTTCCCAATCCAATCCTGAGACCCTTCCGATAGCATGAGATGTGATATCAAAGTCCTTCCCATTCCAATCCTGAAACCCTTCCTATAACATGAGCTGTGATATCCAACTCCTTCCAATTCCAACCTGTGACCCTTCCTATAGCATGAGATGCGATATCCAACTCCTTCCCAATCCAATCCTGAGACCCTTCCGATAGCATGAGATGTGATATCTTAATGCTTCTAGCAAACCTGAGACCTTCCCATGGCATGAGTTGTGATATCAAACTCCTTCCCATTCCAATCCTGAGACCCGTCCTATACTATGAGATGTTATATCTCAATGCTTCTAATACCAAACCTGAGACTGTCCTATAACATGAGATGTGATATCTCAATGCTTCTAATAACAAACCTGAGACCCTTCCTATAACATGAGATGTGATATCCAAGTCCTTCCCAATCCAATCCTGAGACCCTTCCGATAGCATGAGATATGATATCCAACTCCTTCCCAATCCAATCCTGATACCCTTCCGATACCATGAGATGTGATATCTCAATGCTTCTAATATCAAACCACAGAACCGTCCTATAACTTGAGATGTGATATCCAAATCCTTCCCCTTCCAAACCTGAGACCCTTTCTTTATCATGAGATGTGATATCCAACTCCTTCCCATTCCAATCCTGAGACCCGTCCTATACAATGAGATATGATATCTCAATGCTTCTAATACCAAACCTGAGACTGTCCTATAACATGAGATGCGATATCTCAATGCTTCTAATAACAAACCTGAGACCCTTCCTATAACATGAGATGTGATATCCAAATCCTTCCCATTCCAATCCTGAGACCCTTCCTATAACATGAGATGTGATATCCAACTCCTTCCCAATCCAATCCTGATACCCTTCCGATACCATGGGATGTGATATGTCAATGCTTCTAATAACAAACCGGAGAACTGTCCTATAGCATGAGATGTGATATCCAACTCCTTCCCATTCCAATCCTGAGACCCTTTCCGATAGCATGAGATGTGATATCTCAATGCTTCTAATAACAAACCGGAGAACTGTCCTATAGCATGAGATGTGATATCCAACTCCTTCCCAATCCAATCCTGAGACCCTTCTGATAGAATGAGATATGATATCTCAATGCTTCTAATACCAAACCACAGACCCGTCCTATAACTTGAGATGTGATATCCAACTACTTCCCAATCCAATCCTGAGACCCTTCCGATAGCATGAGATGTGATATCTCAATGCTTCTAATATCAAACCTGAGACCCTCCCTATAGCATGAGATGTGATATCCAACTCCTTCCCATTCCAATCCTGAGACCCGTCCTATACTATGAGATGTTATATCCAATGCTTCTAATACCAAACCTGAGACTGTCCTATAACATGAGATGTGATATCTCAATGCTTCTAATAACAAACCTGAGACCCTTCCTATAACATGAGATGTGATATCCGAATCCTTCCCCTTCCAAACCTGAGACCCTTCCTTTATCATGAGATTTGACATCCAACTCCTTCCCATTCCAATCCTGAGACCCTTCCTATAGCATGATATGTGATATCCAACTCCTTCCCATTCCAATCCTGAGACCCGTCCTATATAATGAGATATGATATCTCAATGCTTCTAATACCAAACCTGAGACTGTCCTATAACATGTGATGCGATATCTCAATGCTTCTAATAACAAACCTGAGACCCTTCCTATAACATGAGATGTGATATCCAAGTCCTTCCCATTCCAATCTTGAGACCCTTCCTATAACATGAGATATGATATCTCAATGCTTCTAATAACAAACCTGAGACCCTTCCTATAACATGAGATGTGATGTCCTACTCCTTCGCAATCCAATCCTGAGACCCTTCCGATAGCATGAGATATGATATCTCAATGCTTCTAATACCAAACCACAGACCCGTCCTATAACTTGAGATGTGATATCCAAATCCTTCCCCTTCCAAACCTGAGACCCTTCCTTTAGCATGAGATGTGATATCCAACACCTTCCCATTCCAATTCTGAGACCCTTCCTATAGCATGAATGTGATATCCCAATGCTTCTACCAAACCTGAGACCCTTCCTATAGCATGAGATGTGATATCCATCTCTTCCCATCCAATCCTGAGACCCGTCCTATACCATGAGATGTTACATCTCAATGCTTCTAATACCAAACCTGAGACTGTCCTATAACATGAGATGTGATATCTCAGTGCTTCTAATAACAAACCTGAGACCCTTCCTATAGCATGAGATGTGATATCTCAATGCTTCTAATACCAAACCAGAGACCCTCCCTATAGCGTGAGATGTGATATCAAAGTCCTTCCCATTCCAATCCTGATACCCTTCCTATAACATGAGATGTGATATCCAACTCTTCCCATCCAATCCTGAGACCCTTCCTATAACATGAGATGTTATATCCAAATCCTTCCCGATCCAATCCTGAGACCCTTCCGATAGCATGAGATGTGATATCTCAATGCTTCTAATACCAAACCTGAGACCCTCCCTATAGCGTGAGATGTGATATCAAAGTCCTTCACATTCCAATACTGACACCCTTCCTATAACATGAGCTGTGATATCCAACTCCTTCCAATTCCAACCTGTGACCCTTCCTATAGCATGAGATGCGATATCCAACTCCTTCCCAATCCAAACCTGAGACCCTTCCGATAGCATGAGATGTGATATCTTAATGCTTCTAGCAAACCTGAGACCTTCCCATGGCGTGAGATGTGATATCAAACTCCTTCCCATTCCAATCCTGAGACCCGTCCTATACTATGAGATGTTATATCTCAATGCTTCTAAAATCAAACCTGAGACTGTCCTATAACATGAGATGTGATATCTCAATGCTTCTAATAACAAACCTGAGACCCTTCCTATAATATGAGATGTGATATCCAAGTCCTTCCCATTCCAATCTTGAGACCCTTCCTATAACATGAGATGTGATATCCAACTCCTTCCCATTCCAATCCTGAGACCCTTCCGATAGCATGAGATATGATATCTCAATGCTTCTAATACCAAACCTGAGACTGTCCTATAACATGAGATGTGATATCTCAATGCTTCTAATAACAAACCTGAGACCCTTCCTATAACATGAAATGTGATATCCAACTCCTTCCCAATCCAATCCTGAGACCCTTCCGATAGCATTAGATTTGATATCTCAATGCTTCTAATACCAAACCACAGACCCGTCCTATAACTTGAGATGTGATATCCAACTCCTTCCCATTCCAATCCTGAGACCCTTCCGATAGCATAAGATGTGATATCCAACTCCTTCCCATTCCAATCCTGAGGCCCTTCCGATAGCATGAGATGTGATATCTCAATGATTCTAATATGAAACCTGAGACCCTCCCTATAGCATGAGATGTGATATCCAACTCCTTCCCATTCCAATCTTGAGACCCTTCCTATAACATGAGATGTGATATCCAAGTCCTTGCCATTCCAATCCTGAGACCCTTCCTATAACATGAGATGTGATATCCAACTCCTTCCAATTCCAACCTGTGACCCTTTCTATAGCATGAGATGGGATATCCAACTCCTTCCCAATCCAATCCTGAGACCCTTTCGATAGCATGAGATGTGATATCTTAATGCTTCTAGCAAACCTGGGACCTTCCCATGGCATGAGATGTGATATCAAACTCCTTCCCATTCCAATCCTGAGACCCTTCCTATAGCATGAGATGTGATATCCAACTCCTTCCCATTCCAATCCTGAGGCCCTTCCGATAGCATGAGATGTGATATCTCAATGATTCTAATATGAAACCTGAGACCCTCCCTATAGCATGAGATGTGATATCCAACTCCTTCCCATTCCAATCTTGAGACCCTTCCTATAACATGAGATGTGATATCCAAGTCCTTGCCATTCCAATCCTGAGACCCTTCCTATAACATGAGATGTGATATCCAACTCCTTCCCATTCCAATCCTGAGACCCGTCCTATACCATGAGATGTGATATCTCAATGCTTCTAATACCAAACCTGAGACTGTCCTATAAAATGAGATGTGATAACTCAATGCTTCTAATAACCAACCTGAGACCCTTCCTATAACATGAGATGTGATATCCAAATCCTTCCCAATCCAATCCAGAGACCCTTCCGATAGCATGAGATATGATATCTCAATGCTTTTAATACCAAACCACAGACCCGTCCTATAACTTGAGATGTGATATCCAAATTCTTCCCCTTCCAAACCTGAGACCCTTCCTTTAGCATGAGATGTGATATCCAACTCCTTTCCATTCCAATCCTGAGACCATTCCTATAGCATGAGATGTGATATCCCAATACTTCTACCAAACCTGAGACCCTTCCTATAGCATGAGATGTGATATCTAACTCCTTCCCATTCCTATCCTGAGACCCGTCCTATACCATGAGATGTTATATCTCAATGCTTCTAATACCAAACCTGAGACTGTCCTATAACATGAGATGTGATATCTCAATGCTTCTAATAACAAACCTGAGACCCTTCCTATAACATGAGATGTGATGTCCAAGTCCTTCCCATTCCAATCCTGAGACCCTTCCTATAACATGAGATGTGATATCCAACTCCTTCCCAATCCAATCCTGAGACCCTTCCTATAACATGAGATGTGATATCCAACTCCTTCCAATTCCAACCTGTGACCCTTCCTATATCATGAGATGGGATATCCAACTCCTTCCCAATCCAATCCTGAGACCCTTCCGATAGCATGAGATGTGATATCTTAATGCTTCTAGCAAACCTGAGACCTTCCCATGGCATGAGATGTGATATCAAACTCCTTCCCATTCCAATCCTGAGACCCTTCCTATAGCATGAGATGTGATATCCAACTCCTTCCCATTCCAATCCTGAGACCCGTCCTATACCATGAGATGTTATGTCTCAATGCTTCTAATACCAAACATGAGACTGTCCTTTAACATGAGATATGATATCTCAATGCTTCTAATACCGATCCATAGACCTGTCCTATAACTTGAGATGTGATATCCAATTCCTTCCCCTTCCAAACCTGAGACCCTTCCTTTAGCATGAGATGTGATATCCAACTCCTTCCCATTCCAATCCTGAGACCCTTCCGATAGCATGAGATGTGATATCTCAATGATTCTAATATGAAACCTGAGACCCTCCCTATAGCATGAGATGTGATATCCAAATCCTTCCCATTCCAATCTTGAGGCCCTTCCTATAACATGAGATGTGATATCCAACTCCTTCCCAATCCAATCCTGAGACCCTTCCGATAGCATGAGATATGATATCTCAATGCTTCTAATACCAAACCACAGACCCGTCCTATAACTTGAGATGTGATATCCAAATCCTTCCCCTTCCAAACCTGAGACCCTTCCTTTATCATGAGATGTGATATCCAACTCCTTCCTATTCCAATCCTGAGACCGTTCCTATTGCATGAGATGTGATATCCCAATGCTTCTACCAAACCTGAGACCCTTCCTATAGCATGAGACGTGATATCCAAATCTTCCCATCCAATCCTGAGACCCTTCCTATAACATGAGATGTGATATACAACTCCTTCCCAATCCAATCCTGAGACTCTTCCGATAGCATGAGATATGATATCTCAATGCTTCTAATATCAAACCTGAGACCCTCCCTATAGCATGAGATGTGATATCCAACTCCTTCCCATTCCAATCTTGAGACCCTTCCGATAGCATGAGATGTGATATCCAACTCCATCCAATTCCAACCTGTGACCCTTCCTATAGCATGAGATGGGATATCCAACTCCTTCCAAATCCAATCCTGAGACCCTTCCGATAGCATGAGATGTGAAATCAAACTATTTCCCATTTCAATCCTGAGACCCTTCCTATAGCATGAGATGTGATATCCAACTCCTTCCCATTCCAATCCTGAGACCCGTCCTATACCATGAGATGTGATATCTCAATGCTTCTAATACCAAACCTGAGACTGTCCTATAACATGAGATGTGATATCTCAATGCTTCTAATAACAAACCTGAGACCCTTCCTATAACATGAGATGTGATATCCAAATCCTTCCCATTCCAATCCTGAGACCCTTCCCATAGCATGAGATGTGATATCCAACTCCTTCCCATTCCAATCCTGAGACCCGTCCTATACCATGAGATATGATATCTCAATGCTTCTAATACCAAACCTGAGACTGTCCTATAACATGAGATGCGATATCTCAATGCTTCTAATAACAAACCTGAGACCCTTCCTATAACATGAGATGTGATATCCAAATCCTTCCCATTCCAATCCTGAGACCCTTCCTATAACATGAGATGTGATATCCAACTCCTTCCCAATCCAATCCTGAGACCCTTCCGATAGCATGAGATATGATATCTCAATGCTTCTAATACCAAACCACAGACCCGTCCTATAAATTGAGATGTGGTATCCAAATCCTTCCCCTTCCAAACCTAAGACCCTTCCTTTAGCATGAGAAGTGATATCCAAATCCTTCCCATACCAATCCTGAGACCGTCTTATACCATGAGATATGATATCTCAATGCTTCTAATACCAAACCTGAGACTGTCCTATAACATGAGATGTGATATCTCAATGCTTCTAATACCAAACCTGAGAGCCTTCCTATAACATGAGATGTGATATCCAACTCCTTCCCAATCCAATCCTGAGACCCTTCCGATAGCATGAGATATGATATCTCAATGCTTCTAATACCAAACCACAGACCCGTCCTATAACTTGAGATGTGATATCCAACTCCTTCCCAATCCAATCCTGAGACCCTTCCGATAGCATGAGATGTGATATCTCAATGCTTCTAATATCAAACCTGAGACCCTCCCTATAGCATGAGATGTGATATCCAACTCCTTCCCATTCCAATCCTGAGACCCGTCCTATACTATGAGATGTTATATCTCAATGCTTCTAATACCAAACCTGAGACTGCCCTATAACATGAGATGTGATATCTCAATGCTTCTAATAACAAACCTGAGACCCTTCCTATAACATGAGATGTGATATCCAAGTCCTTCCCATTCCAATCTTGAGACCCTTCCGATAGCATGAGATGTGATATCCAACTCCTTCCAATTCCAACCTGTGACCCTTCCTATAGCATGAGATGGGATATCCAACTCCTTCCAAATCCAATCCTGAGACCCTTCCGATAGCATGAGATGTGAAATCAAACTGTTTCCCATTTCAATCCTGAGACCCTTCCTATAGCATGAGATGTGATATCCAACTCCTTCCCATTCCAATCCTGAGACCCGTCCTATACCATGAGATGTGATATCTCAATGCTTCTAATACCAAACCTGAGACTGTCCTATAACATGAGATGTGATATCTCAATGCTTCTAATAACAAACCTGAGACCCTTCCTATAACATGAGATGTGATATCCAAATCCTTCCCATTCCAATCCTGAGACCCTTCCTATAGCATGAGATGTGATATCCAACTCCTTCCCATTCCAATCCTGAGACCCGTCCTATACCATGAGATATGATATCTCAATGCTTCTAATACCAAACCTGAGACTGTCCTATAACATGAGATGCGATATCTCAATGCTTCTAATAACAAACCTGAGACCCTTCCTATAACATGAGATGTGATATCCAAATCCTTCCCATTCCAATCCTGAGACCCTTCCTATAACATGAGATGTGATATCCAACTCCTTCCCAATCCAATCCTGAGACCCTTCCGATAGCATGAGATATGATATCTCAATGCTTCTAATACCAAACCACAGACCCGTCCTATAAATTGAGATGTGGTATCCAAATCCTTCCCCTTCCAAACCTAAGACCCTTCCTTTAGCATGAGAAGTGATATCCAAATCCTTCCCATACCAATCCTGAGACCGTCTTATACCATGAGATATGATATCTCAATGCTTCTAATACCAAACCTGAGGCTGTCCTATAACATGAGATGTGATATCTCAATGCTTCTAATACCAAACCTGAGAGCCTTCCTATAACATGAGATGTGATATCCAACTCCTTCCCAATCCAATCCTGAGACCCTTCCGATAGCATGAGATATGATATCTCAATGCTTCTAATACCAAACCACAGACCCGTCCTATAACTTGAGATGTGATATCCAACTCCTTCCCAATCCAATCCTGAGACCCTTCCGATAGCATGAGATGTGATATCTCAATGCTTCTAATATCAAACCTGAGACCCTCCCTATAGCATGAGATGTGATATCCAACTCCTTCCCATTCCAATCCTGAGACCCGTCCTATACTATGAGATGTTATATCTCAATGCTTCTAATCCCAAACCTGAGACTGCCCTATAATATGAGATGTGATATCTCAATGCTTCTAATAACAAACCTGAGACCCTTCCTATAACATGAGATGTGATATCCAAGTCCTTCCCATTCCAATCTTGAGACCCTTCCTATAACATGAGATGTGATATCCAACTCCTTCCCAACCCAATCCTGAGACCCGTCCGATAGCATGAGATATGATATCTCAATGCTTCTAATACCAAACCACAGACCCGTCCTATAACTTGAGATGTGATATCCAAATCCTTCCCCTTCCAAACCTGAGACCCTTCCTTTAGCATGAGATGTGATATCCATCTCCTTCCCATTCCAATCCTGAGACCCTTCCTATAGCATGAGATGTGATATCTCAATGCTTCTAATACCAAACCTGAGACCCTCATTATAGCGTGAGATGTGATATCAAAGTCCTTCCCATTCCAATCCTGACACCCTTCCTATAACATGAGATGTGATATCCAACTCTGCCCATCCAATCCTGAGACACTTCCTATAACATGAGATGTGATATCCAACTCCTTCCCAATCCAATCCTGAGACCCTTCCGATAGCATGAGATGTGATATCTCAATGCTTCTAATACCAAACCTGAGACCCTCCCTATAGCGTGAGATGTGAAATCAAAGTCCTTCCCATTCCAATCCTGATACCCTTCCTATAACATGAGATGTGATATCCAACTCCTTCCAATTCCAACCTGTGACCCTTCCTATAGCATGAGATGCGATATCCAACTCCTTCCCAATCCAATCCTGAGACCCTTCCGATAGCATGAGATGTGATATCTTAATGCTTCTAGCAAACCTGAGACCTTCCCATGGCATGAGATGTGATATTAAACTCCTTCCCATTCCAATCCTGAGACCCTTCCTATAGCATGAGATGTGATATCCAACTCCTTCCCATTCCAATCCTGAGACCCGTCTTATACTAAGAGATGTTATATCTCAATGCTTCTAATACCAAACCTGAGACTGTCCTATAACATGAGATGTGGTATCTCAATGCTTCTAATAACAAACCTGAGACCCTTCCTATAACATGAGATGTGATATCCATGACCTTCCCATTCCAATCTTGAGACCCTTCCTATAAAATGAGATGTGATATACAACTCCTTCCCAATCCAATCCTGAGACCCTTCCTTTATCATGAGATGTGATATCCAACTCCTTCCCATTCCAATCCTGAGACCCTTCCTATAGCATGAGATGTGATATCCCAATGCTTCTACCAAACCTGAGACCCTTCCTATAGCATGAGATGTGATATCAAACTCTTCCCATCCAATCCTGAGACCCTTCCTATAACATGAGATGTGATATCCAACTCCTTCCCAATCCAATCCTGAGACCCTTCCGATAGCATGAGATATGATATCTCAATGCTTCTAATATCAAACCTGAGACCCTCCCTATAGCATGAGATGTGATATCCAACTCCTTCCCATTCCAATCCTGAGACCCTTCCGATAGCATGAGATGTGATATCCAACTCCTTCCAATTCCAACCTGTGACCCTTCCTATAGCATGAGATATGATATCCAACTTCTTCCCATTCCAATCCTGAGACCCTTCCTATAACATGAGATGTGATATCCAACTCCTTCCCAATCCAATCCTGAGACCCTTCCGATAGCATGAGATATGATATCTCAATGCTTCTAATAACAAACCCGAGACCCTTCCTATAACATGAGATGTGATATCCAACTCCTTCCCAATCCAATCCTGAGACCCTTCCGATAGCATGAGACATGATATCTCAATGCTTCTAATACCAAACCACAGACCCGTCCTATAAAGTGAGATGTGATATACAAACCCTTCCCCTTCCAAACCTGAGACCCTTCCTTTAGCATGAGATGTGATATCCAGCTCCTTCCCATTCCAATCCTGAGACCCTTCCTATAGCATGAGATGTGACATCCTAATGCTTCTACCAAACCTGAGACCCTTCCTTTAGCATGAGATGTGATATCCAACTCCTTCCCATTCCAATCCTGAGACCCTTCCTATAGTATGAGATGTGATATCTCAATGCTATTAATACCAAACCTGAGATCCTTCCTATAACATGAGATGTGATATCCAACTCCTTCCCAATCCAATCCTGAGACCCTTCCGATAGCATGAGATGTGATATCTCAATGCTTCTAATATCAAACCTGAGACCCTCCCATTAGCATGAGATGTGATTTCCAACTCCTTCCCATTCCAAACCTGAGACCCTTCTTATATCATGAGATATGATATCCAACTCCTTCCCATTCCAATCCTGAGACCCTTCCTATAGCATGAGATGTGATATCTTAATGCTTGTAATACAAAACTTGAGACCCTTCCTATAGCATGAGATGTGATATCCAACATCTTCCCATTCCTATCCTGAGACCCTTCTGATAGCATGAGATGTGATATCTCAATGCTTCTAATACCAAACCTGAGACCCTCCCTATAGCGTGAGATGTGATATCAAAGTCCTTCCCATTCCAATCCTGATACCCTTCCTATAACATGAGATGTGATATCCAACTCCTTCCCAATCCAATCCTGAGACCCTTCCGATAGCATGAGATATGATATCTCAATGCTTCTAATACCAAACCACAGACCCGTCCTATAATTTGAGATGTGATATCCAAATCCTTCCCCTTCCAAACCTGAGACCCTTCCTTTATCATGAGATGTGATATCCAACTCCTTCCCATTCCAATCCTGAGACCCTTCCTATAGCATGAGATGTGATATCCCAATGCTTCTACCAAACCTGAGACCCTTCCTATAGCATGAGATGTGATATCAAACTCTTCCCATCCAATCCTGAGACCCTTCCTATAACATGAGATGTGATATCCAACTCCTTCCCAATCCAATCCTGCGACCCTTCCGATAGCATGAGATATGATATCTCAATGCTTCTAATATCAAACCTGAGACCCTCCCTATAGCATGAGATGTGATATCCAACTCCTTCCCATTCCAATCCTGAGACCCTTCCGATAGCATGAGATGTGATATCCAACTCCTTCCAATTCCAACCTGTGACCCTTCCTATAGCATGAGATATGATATCCAACTTCTTCCCATTCCAATCCTGAGACCCTTCCTATAACATGAGATGTGATATCCAACTCCTTCCCAATCCAATCCTGAGACCCTTCCGATAGCATGAGATATGATATCTCAATGCTTCTAATAACAAACCCGAGACCCTTCCTATAACATGAGATGTGATATCCAACTCCTTCCCAATCCAATCCTGAGACCCTTCCGATAGCATGAGACATGATATCTCAATGCTTCTAATACCAAACCACAGACCCGTCCTATAAAGTGAGATGTGATATCCAAACCCTTCCCCTTCCAAACCTGAGACCCTTCCTTTAGCATGAGATGTGATATCCAGCTCCTTCCCATTCCAATCCTGAGACCCTTCCTATAGCATGAGATGTGATATCCTAATGCTTCTACCAAACCTGAGACCCTTCCTTTAGCATGAGATGTGATATCCAACTCCTTCCCATTCCAATCCTGAGACCCTTCCTATAGTATGAGATGTGATATCTCAATGCTATTAATACCAAACCTGAGATCCTTCCTATAACATGAGATGTGATATCCAACTCCTTCCCAATCCAATCCTGAGACCCTTCCGATAGCATGAGATGTGATATCTCAATGCTTCTAATATCAAACCTGAGACCCTCCCATTAGCATGAGATGTGATTTCCAACTCCTTCCCATTCCAAACCTGAGACCCTTCTTATATCATGAAATATGATATCCAACTCCTTCCCATTCCAATCCTGAGACCCTTCCTATAGCATGAGATGTGATATCTTAATGCTTGTAATACAAAACTTGAGACCCTTCCTATAGCATGAGATGTGATATCCAACATCTTCCCATTCCTATCCTGAGACCCTTCTGATAGCATGAGATGTGATATCTCAATGCTTCTAATACCAAACCTGAGACCCTCCCTATAGCGTGAGATGTGATATCAAAGTCCTTCCCATTCCAATCCTGATACCCTTCCTATAACATGAGATGTGATATCCAACTCCTTCCAATTCCAACCTGTGACCCTTCCTATATCATGAGATGGGATATCCAACTCCTTCCCAATCCAATCCTGAGACCCTTCCGATAGCATGAGATGTGATATCTTAATGCTTCTAGCAAACCTGAGATCTTCCCATGGCATGAGATGTGATATCAAACTCCTTCCCATTCCAATCCTGAGACCCTTCCTATAGCATGAGATGTGATATCCAACTCCTTCCCATTCCAATCCTGAGACCCGTCCTTTACCATGAGATGTTATATCTCAATGCTTCTAATACCAAACATGAGACTGTCCTATAACATGAGATATGATATCTCAATGCTTCTAATACCGAACCACAGACCTGTCCTATAACTTGAGATGTGATATCCAAATCCTTCCCCTTCCAAACCTGAGACCCTTCCTTTAGCATGAGATGTGATATCCAACTCCTTCCCATTGCAATCCTGAGACCCTTCCGATAGCATGAGATGTGATATCTCAATGATTCTAATATGAAACCTGAGACCCTCCCTATAGCATGATATGTGATATCCAACTCCTTCCCATTCCAATCTTGAGACCCTTCCTATAACATGAGATGTGATATCCAACTCCTTCCCAATCCAATCCTGAGACCCTTCCGATAGCATGAGATATGATATCTCAATGCTTCTAATACCAAACCACAGACCCGTCCTATAACTTGAGATGTGATATCCAACTCCTTCCCATTCCAATCCTGAGACCCTTCCGATAGCATGAGATGTGATATCCAACTCCTTCCAATTCCAACCTGTGACCCTTCCTATAGCATGAGATGGGATATCCAACTCCTTCCCAATCCAATCCTGAGACCCTTCCGATAGCATGAGATGTGATATCTTAATGCTTCTAGCAAACCTGGGACCTTCCCATGGCATGAGATGTGATATCAAACTCCTTCCCATTCCAATCCTGAGACCCTTCCTATAGCATGAGATGTGATATCCAACTCCTTCCCATTCCAATCCTGAGACCCTTCCTATAGCATGAGATGTGATATCTTAATGCTTGTAATACAAAACTTGAGACCCTTCCTATAGCATGAGATGTGATATCCAACATCTTCCCATTCCTATCCTGAGACCCTTCTGATAGCATGAGATGTGATATCTCAATGCTTCTAATACCAAACCTGAGACCCTCCCTATAGCGTGAGATGTGATATCAAAGTCCTTCCCATTCCAATCCTGATACCCTTCCTATAACATGAGATGTGATATCCAACTCCTTCCAATTCCAACCTGTGACCCTTCCTATATCATGAGATGGGATATCCAACTCCTTCCCAATCCAATCCTGAGACCCTTCCGATAGCATGAGGTGTGATATCTTAATGCTTCTAGCAAACCTGAGACCTTCCTATGGCATGAGATGTGATATCAAACTCCTTCCCATTCCAATCCTGAGACCCTTCCTACAGCATGAGATGTGATATCCAACTGCTTCCCATTCCAATCCTGAGACCCGTCCTTTACCATGAGATGTTATATCTCAATGCTTCTAATACCAAACATGAGACTGTCCTATAACATGAGATATGATATCTCAATGCTTCTAATACCGAACCACAGACCTGTCCTATAACTTGAGATGTGATATCCAAATCCTTCCCCTTCCAAACCTGAGACCCTTCCTTTAGCATGAGATGTGATATCCAACTCCTTCCCATTCCAATCCTGAGACCCGTCCCATACCATGAGATGTTATATCTCAATGCTTCTAATACCAAACATGAGACTGTCCTTTAACATGAGATATGATATCTCAATGCTTCTAATACCGATCCATAGACCTGTCCTATAACTTGAGATGTGATATCCAAATCCTTCCCCTTCCAAACCTGAGACCCTTCCTTTAGCATGAGATGTGATATCCAACTCCTTCCCATTCCAATCCTGAGACCCTTCCGATAGCATGAGATGTGATATCTCAATGATTCTAATATGAAACCTGAGACCCTCCCTATAGCATGAGATGTGATATCCAAATCCTTCCCATTCCAATCCTGAGACCCTTCCTATAGCATGAGATGTGATATCCAACTCCTTCCCATTCCAATCCTGAGACCCGTCCTATACCATGAGATATGATATCTCAATGCTTCTAATAACAAACCTGAGACTGTCCTATAACATGAGATGTGATATCTCAATGCTTCTAATAACAAACCTGAGACCCTTCCTATAACATGAGATGTGATATCCAAGTCCTTCCCATTCCAATCTTGAGACCCTTCCTATAACATGAGATGTGATATCCAACTCCTTCCCAACCCAATCCTGAGACCCGTCCGATAGCATGAGATATGATATCTCAATGCTTCTAATACCAAACCTGAGACCCTCATTATAGCGTGAGATGTGATATCAAAGTCCTTCCCATTCCAATCCTGACACCCTTCCTATAACATGAGATGTGATATCCAACTCTTCCCATCCAATCCTGAGACACTTCCTATAACATGAGATGTGATATCCAACTCCTTCCCAATCCAATCCTGAGACCCTTCCGATAGCATGAGATGTGATATCTCAATGCTTCTAATACCAAACCTGAGACCCTCCCTATAGCGTGAGATGTGAAATCAAAGTCCTTCCCATTCCAATCCTGATACCCTTCCTATAACATGAGATGTGATATCCAACTCCTTCCAATTCCAACCTGTGACCCTTCCTATAGCATGAGATGCGATATCCAACTCCTTCCCAATCCAATCCTGAGACCCTTCCGATAGCATGAGATGTGATATCTTAATGCTTCTAGCAAACCTGAGACCTTCCCATGGCATGAGATGTGATATTAAACTCCTTCCCATTCCAATCCTGAGACCCTTCCTATAGCATGAGATGTGATATCCAACTCCTTCCCATTCCAATCCTGAGACCCGTCTTATACTAAGAGATGTTATATCTCAATGCTTCTAATACCAAACCTGAGACTGTCCTATAACATGAGATGTGGTATCTCAATGCTTCTAATAACAAACCTGAGACCCTTCCTATAACATGAGATGTGATATCCATGACCTTCCCATTCCAATCTTGAGACCCTTCCTATAAAATGAGATGTGATATCCAACTCCTTCCCAATCCAATCCTGAGACCCTTCCGATAGCATGAGATATGATATCTCAATGCTTCTAATACCAAACCACAGACCCGTCCTATAATTTGAGATGTGATATCCAAATCCTTCCCCTTCCAAACCTGAGACCCTTCCTTTATCATGAGATGTGATATCCAACTCCTTCCCATTCCAATCCTGAGACCCTTCCTATAGCATGAGATGTGATATCCCAATGCTTCTACCAAACCTGAGACCCTTCCTATAGCATGAGATGTGATATCAAACTCTTCCCATCCAATCCTGAGACCCTTCCTATAACATGAGATGTGATATCCAACTCCTTCCCAATCCAATCCTGAGACCCTTCCGATAGCATGAGATATGATATCTCAATGCTTCTAATATCAAACCTGAGACCCTCCCTATAGCATGAGATGTGATATCCAACTCCTTCCCATTCCAATCCTGAGACCCTTCCGATAGCATGAGATGTGATATCCAACTCCTTCCAATTCCAACCTGTGACCCTTCCTATAGCATGAGATATGATATCCAACTTCTTCCCATTCCAATCCTGAGACCCTTCCTATAACATGAGATGTGATATCCAACTCCTTCCCAATCCAATCCTGAGACCCTTCCGATAGCATGAGATATGATATCTCAATGCTTCTAATAACAAACCCGAGACCCTTCCTATAACATGAGATGTGATATCCAACTCCTTCCCAATCCAATCCTGAGACCCTTCCGATAGCATGAGACATGATATCTCAATGCTTCTAATACCAAACCACAGACCCGTCCTATAAAGTGAGATGTGATATCCAAACCCTTCCCCTTCCAAACCTGAGACCCTTCCTTTAGCATGAGATGTGATATCCAGCTCCTTCCCATTCCAATCCTGAGACCCTTTCTATAGCATGAGATGTGATATCCTAATGCTTCTACCAAACCTGAGACCATTCCTTTAGCATGAGATGTGATATCCAACTCCTTCCCATTCCAATCCTGAGACCCTTCCTATAGTATGAGATGTGATATCTCAATGCTATTAATACCAAACCTGAGATCCTTCCTATAACATGAGATGTGATATCCAACTCCTTCCCAATCCAATCCTGAGACCCTTCCGATAGCATGAGATGTGATATCTCAATGCTTCTAATATCAAACATGAGACCCTCCCATTAGCATGAGATGTGATTTCCAACTCCTTCCCAATCCAATCCTGAGACCCTTCCGATAGCATGAGATGTGATATCTCAATGCTTCTAATATCAAACCTGAGACCCTCCCATTAGCATGAGATGTGATATCCAACTCCTTCCCAATCCAATCCTGAGACCCTTCCGATAGCATGAGATATGATATCTCAATGCTTCTAATACCAAACCACAGACCCGTCCTATAACTTGAGATGTGATATCCAAATCCTTCCCCTTCCAAACCTGAGACCCTTCCTTTATCATGAGATGTGATATCCAACTCCTTCCCATTCCAATCCTGAGACCCTTCCTATTGCATGAGATGTGATATCCCAATGCTTCTACCAAACCTGAGACCCTTCCTATAGCATGAGACGTGATATCCAACTCTTCCCATCCAAACCTGAGACCCTTCCTATAACATGAGATGTGATATACAACTCCTTCCCAATCCAATCCTGAAACCCTTCCGATAGCATGAGATATGATATCTCAATGCTTCTAATATCAAACCTGAGACCCTCCCTATAGCATGAGATGTGATATCCAACTCCTTCCCATTCCAATCTTGAGACCCTTCGGATAGCATGAGATGTGATATCCAACTCCTTCCAATTCCAACCTGTGACCCTTCCTATAGCATGAGATGGGATATCCAACTCCTTCCAAATCCAATCCTGGGACCCTTCCGATAGCATGAGATGTGATATCTTAATGCTTCTACCATACCTGAGACCTTCCTATGGCATGAGATGTGAAATCAAACTATTTCCCATTTCAATCCTGAGACCCTTCCTATAGCATGAGATGTGATATCCAACTCCTTCCCATTCCAATCCTGAGACCCGTCCTATACCATGAGATGTGATATCTCAATGCTTCTAATACCAAACCTGAGACTGCCCTATAACATGAGATGTGATATCTCAATGCTTCTAATAACAAACCTGAGACCCTTCCTATAACATGAGATGTGATATCCAAGTCCTTCCCATTCCAATCTTGAGACCCTTCCGATAGCATGAGATGTGATATCCAACTCCTTCCAATTCCAACCTGTGACCCTTCCTATAGCATGAGATGGGATATCCAACTCCTTCCAAATCCAATCCTGAGACCCTTCCGATAGCATGAGATGTGAAATCAAACTGTTTCCCATTTCAATCCTGAGACCCTTCCTATAGCATGAGATGTGATATCCAACTCCTTCCAATTCCAACCTGTGACCCTTCCTATAGCATGAGATGGGATATCCAACTCCTTCCAAATCCAATCCTGAGACCCTTCCGATAGCATGAGATGTGATATCCAACTCCTTCCCATTCCAATCCTGAGACCCGTCCTATACCATGAGATGTGATATCTCAATGCTTCTAATACCAAACCTGAGACTGCCCTATAACATGAGATGTGATATCTCAATGCTTCTAATAACAAACCTGAGACCCTTCCTATAACATGAGATGTGATATCCAAGTCCTTCCCATTCCAATCTTGAGACCCTTCCGATAGCATGAGATGTGATATCCAACTCCTTCCAATTCCAACCTGTGACCCTTCCTATAGCATGAGATGGGATATCCAACTCCTTCCAAATCCAATCCTGAGACCCTTCCGATAGCATGAGATGTGAAATCAAACTGTTTCCCAATCCAATCCTGAGACCCTTCCGATAGCATGAGATGTGATATCTCAATGCTTCTAATATCAAACCTGAGACCCTCCCTATAGCATGAGATGTGATATCCAACTCCTTCCCATTCCAATCCTGAGACCCGTCCTATACTATGAGATGTTATATCTCAATGCTTCTAATACCAAACCTGAGACTGCCCTATAACATGAGATGTGATATCTCAATGCTTCTAATAACAAACCTGAGACCCTTCCTATAACATGAGATGTGATATCCAAGTCCTTCCCATTCCAATCTTGAGACCCTTCCGATAGCATGAGATGTGATATCCAACTCCTTCCAATTCCAACCTGTGACCCTTCCTATAGCATGAGATGGGATATCCAACTCCTTCCAAATCCAATCCTGAGACCCTTCCGATAGCATGAGATGTGAAATCAAACTGTTTCCCATTTCAATCCTGAGACCCTTCCTATAGCATGAGATGTGATATCCAACTCCTTCCCATTCCAATCCTGAGACCCGTCCTATACCATGAGATGTGATATCTCAATGCTTCTAATACCAAACCTGAGACTGTCCTATAACATGAGATGTGATATCTCAATGCTTCTAATAACAAACCTGAGACCCTTCCTATAACATGAGATGTGATATCCAAATCCTTCCCATTCCAATCCTGAGACCCTTCCTATAGCATGAGATGTGATATCCAACTCCTTCCCATTCCAATCCTGAGACCCGTCCTATACCATGAGATATGATATCTCAATGCTTCTAATACCAAACCTGAGACTGTCCTATAACATGAGATGCGATATCTCAATGCTTCTAATAACAAACCTGAGACCCTTCCTATAACATGAGATGTGATATCCAAATCCTTCCCATTCCAATCCTGAGACCCTTCCTATAACATGAGATGTGATATCCAACTCCTTCCCAATCCAATCCTGAGACCCTTCCGATAGCATGAGATATGATATCTCAATGCTTCTAATACCAAACCACAGACCCGTCCTATAAATTGAGATGTGGTATCCAAATCCTTCCCCTTCCAAACCTAAGACCCTTCCTTTAGCATGAGAAGTGATATCCAAATCCTTCCCATACCAATCCTGAGACCGTCTTATACCATGAGATATGATATCTCAATGCTTCTAATACCAAACCTGAGGCTGTCCTATAACATGAGATGTGATATCTCAATGCTTCTAATACCAAACCTGAGAGCCTTCCTATAACATGAGATGTGATATCCAACTCCTTCCCAATCCAATCCTGAGACCCTTCCGATAGCATGAGATATGATATCTCAATGCTTCTAATACCAAACCACAGACCCGTCCTATAACTTGAGATGTGATATCCAACTCCTTCCCAATCCAATCCTGAGACCCTTCCGATAGCATGAGATGTGATATCTCAATGCTTCTAATATCAAACCTGAGACCCTCCCTATAGCATGAGATGTGATATCCAACTCCTTCCCATTCCAATCCTGAGACCCGTCCTATACTATGAGATGTTATATCTCAATGCTTCTAATCCCAAACCTGAGACTGCCCTATAATATGAGATGTGATATCTCAATGCTTCTAATAACAAACCTGAGACCCTTCCTATAACATGAGATGTGATATCCAAGTCCTTCCCATTCCAATCTTGAGACCCTTCCTATAACATGAGATGTGATATCCAACTCCTTCCCAACCCAATCCTGAGACCCGTCCGATAGCATGAGATATGATATCTCAATGCTTCTAATACCAAACCACAGACCCGTCCTATAACTTGAGATGTGATATCCAAATCCTTCCCCTTCCAAACCTGAGACCCTTCCTTTAGCATGAGATGTGATATCCATCTCCTTCCCATTCCAATCCTGAGACCCTTCCTATAGCATGAGATGTGATATCTCAATGCTTCTAATACCAAACCTGAGACCCTCATTATAGCGTGAGATGTGATATCAAAGTCCTTCCCATTCCAATCCTGACACCCTTCCTATAACATGAGATGTGATATCCAACTCTGCCCATCCAATCCTGAGACACTTCCTATAACATGAGATGTGATATCCAACTCCTTCCCAATCCAATCCTGAGACCCTTCCGATAGCATGAGATGTGATATCTCAATGCTTCTAATACCAAACCTGAGACCCTCCCTATAGCGTGAGATGTGAAATCAAAGTCCTTCCCATTCCAATCCTGATACCCTTCCTATAACATGAGATGTGATATCCAACTCCTTCCAATTCCAACCTGTGACCCTTCCTATAGCATGAGATGCGATATCCAACTCCTTCCCAATCCAATCCTGAGACCCTTCCGATAGCATGAGATGTGATATCTTAATGCTTCTAGCAAACCTGAGACCTTCCCATGGCATGAGATGTGATATTAAACTCCTTCCCATTCCAATCCTGAGACCCTTCCTATAGCATGAGATGTGATATCCAACTCCTTCCCATTCCAATCCTGAGACCCGTCTTATACTAAGAGATGTTATATCTCAATGCTTCTAATACCAAACCTGAGACTGTCCTATAACATGAGATGTGGTATCTCAATGCTTCTAATAACAAACCTGAGACCCTTCCTATAACATGAGATGTGATATCCATGACCTTCCCATTCCAATCTTGAGACCCTTCCTATAAAATGAGATGTGATATACAACTCCTTCCCAATCCAATCCTGAGACCCTTCCTTTATCATGAGATGTGATATCCAACTCCTTCCCATTCCAATCCTGAGACCCTTCCTATAGCATGAGATGTGATATCCCAATGCTTCTACCAAACCTGAGACCCTTCCTATAGCATGAGATGTGATATCAAACTCTTCCCATCCAATCCTGAGACCCTTCCTATAACATGAGATGTGATATCCAACTCCTTCCCAATCCAATCCTGAGACCCTTCCGATAGCATGAGATATGATATCTCAATGCTTCTAATATCAAACCTGAGACCCTCCCTATAGCATGAGATGTGATATCCAACTCCTTCCCATTCCAATCCTGAGACCCTTCCGATAGCATGAGATGTGATATCCAACTCCTTCCAATTCCAACCTGTGACCCTTCCTATAGCATGAGATATGATATCCAACTTCTTCCCATTCCAATCCTGAGACCCTTCCTATAACATGAGATGTGATATCCAACTCCTTCCCAATCCAATCCTGAGACCCTTCCGATAGCATGAGATATGATATCTCAATGCTTCTAATAACAAACCCGAGACCCTTCCTATAACATGAGATGTGATATCCAACTCCTTCCCAATCCAATCCTGAGACCCTTCCGATAGCATGAGACATGATATCTCAATGCTTCTAATACCAAACCACAGACCCGTCCTATAAAGTGAGATGTGATATACAAACCCTTCCCCTTCCAAACCTGAGACCCTTCCTTTAGCATGAGATGTGATATCCAGCTCCTTCCCATTCCAATCCTGAGACCCTTCCTATAGCATGAGATGTGACATCCTAATGCTTCTACCAAACCTGAGACCCTTCCTTTAGCATGAGATGTGATATCCAACTCCTTCCCATTCCAATCCTGAGACCCTTCCTATAGTATGAGATGTGATATCTCAATGCTATTAATACCAAACCTGAGATCCTTCCTATAACATGAGATGTGATATCCAACTCCTTCCCAATCCAATCCTGAGACCCTTCCGATAGCATGAGATGTGATATCTCAATGCTTCTAATATCAAACCTGAGACCCTCCCATTAGCATGAGATGTGATTTCCAACTCCTTCCCATTCCAAACCTGAGACCCTTCTTATATCATGAGATATGATATCCAACTCCTTCCCATTCCAATCCTGAGACCCTTCCTATAGCATGAGATGTGATATCTTAATGCTTGTAATACAAAACTTGAGACCCTTCCTATAGCATGAGATGTGATATCCAACATCTTCCCATTCCTATCCTGAGACCCTTCTGATAGCATGAGATGTGATATCTCAATGCTTCTAATACCAAACCTGAGACCCTCCCTATAGCGTGAGATGTGATATCAAAGTCCTTCCCATTCCAATCCTGATACCCTTCCTATAACATGAGATGTGATATCCAACTCCTTCCCAATCCAATCCTGAGACCCTTCCGATAGCATGAGATATGATATCTCAATGCTTCTAATACCAAACCACAGACCCGTCCTATAATTTGAGATGTGATATCCAAATCCTTCCCCTTCCAAACCTGAGACCCTTCCTTTATCATGAGATGTGATATCCAACTCCTTCCCATTCCAATCCTGAGACCCTTCCTATAGCATGAGATGTGATATCCCAATGCTTCTACCAAACCTGAGACCCTTCCTATAGCATGAGATGTGATATCAAACTCTTCCCATCCAATCCTGAGACCCTTCCTATAACATGAGATGTGATATCCAACTCCTTCCCAATCCAATCCTGCGACCCTTCCGATAGCATGAGATATGATATCTCAATGCTTCTAATATCAAACCTGAGACCCTCCCTATAGCATGAGATGTGATATCCAACTCCTTCCCATTCCAATCCTGAGACCCTTCCGATAGCATGAGATGTGATATCCAACTCCTTCCAATTCCAACCTGTGACCCTTCCTATAGCATGAGATATGATATCCAACTTCTTCCCATTCCAATCCTGAGACCCTTCCTATAACATGAGATGTGATATCCAACTCCTTCCCAATCCAATCCTGAGACCCTTCCGATAGCATGAGATATGATATCTCAATGCTTCTAATAACAAACCCGAGACCCTTCCTATAACATGAGATGTGATATCCAACTCCTTCCCAATCCAATCCTGAGACCCTTCCGATAGCATGAGACATGATATCTCAATGCTTCTAATACCAAACCACAGACCCGTCCTATAAAGTGAGATGTGATATCCAAACCCTTCCCCTTCCAAACCTGAGACCCTTCCTTTAGCATGAGATGTGATATCCAGCTCCTTCCCATTCCAATCCTGAGACCCTTCCTATAGCATGAGATGTGATATCCTAATGCTTCTACCAAACCTGAGACCCTTCCTTTAGCATGAGATGTGATATCCAACTCCTTCCCATTCCAATCCTGAGACCCTTCCTATAGTATGAGATGTGATATCTCAATGCTATTAATACCAAACCTGAGATCCTTCCTATAACATGAGATGTGATATCCAACTCCTTCCCAATCCAATCCTGAGACCCTTCCGATAGCATGAGATGTGATATCTCAATGCTTCTAATATCAAACCTGAGACCCTCCCATTAGCATGAGATGTGATTTCCAACTCCTTCCCATTCCAAACCTGAGACCCTTCTTATATCATGAAATATGATATCCAACTCCTTCCCATTCCAATCCTGAGACCCTTCCTATAGCATGAGATGTGATATTTTAATGCTTGTAATACAAAACTTGAGACCCTTCCTATAGCATGAGATGTGATATCCAACATCTTCCCATTCCTATCCTGAGACCCTTCTGATAGCATGAGATGTGATATCTCAATGCTTCTAATACCAAACCTGAGACCCTCCCTATAGCGTGAGATGTGATATCAAAGTCCTTCCCATTCCAATCCTGATACCCTTCCTATAACATGAGATGTGATATCCAACTCCTTCCAATTCCAACCTGTGACCCTTCCTATATCATGAGATGGGATATCCAACTCCTTCCCAATCCAATCCTGAGACCCTTCCGATAGCATGAGATGTGATATCTTAATGCTTCTAGCAAACCTGAGATCTTCCCATGGCATGAGATGTGATATCAAACTCCTTCCCATTCCAATCCTGAGACCCTTCCTATAGCATGAGATGTGATATCCAACTCCTTCCCATTCCAATCCTGAGACCCGTCCTTTACCATGAGATGTTATATCTCAATGCTTCTAATACCAAACATGAGACTGTCCTATAACATGAGATATGATATCTCAATGCTTCTAATACCGAACCACAGACCTGTCCTATAACTTGAGATGTGATATCCAAATCCTTCCCCTTCCAAACCTGAGACCCTTCCTTTAGCATGAGATGTGATATCCAACTCCTTCCCATTGCAATCCTGAGACCCTTCCGATAGCATGAGATGTGATATCTCAATGATTCTAATATGAAACCTGAGACCCTCCCTATAGCATGATATGTGATATCCAACTCCTTCCCATTCCAATCTTGAGACCCTTCCTATAACATGAGATGTGATATCCAACTCCTTCCCAATCCAATCCTGAGACCCTTCCGATAGCATGAGATATGATATCTCAATGCTTCTAATACCAAACCACAGACCCGTCCTATAACTTGAGATGTGATATCCAACTCCTTCCCATTCCAATCCTGAGACCCTTCCGATAGCATGAGATGTGATATCCAACTCCTTCCAATTCCAACCTGTGACCCTTCCTATAGCATGAGATGGGATATCCAACTCCTTCCCAATCCAATCCTGAGACCCTTCCGATAGCATGAGATGTGATATCTTAATGCTTCTAGCAAACCTGGGACCTTCCCATGGCATGAGATGTGATATCAAACTCCTTCCCATTCCAATCCTGAGACCCTTCCTATAGCATGAGATGTGATATCCAACTCCTTCCCATTCCAATCCTGAGACCCTTCCTATAGCATGAGATGTGATATCTTAATGCTTGTAATACAAAACTTGAGACCCTTCCTATAGCATGAGATGTGATATCCAACATCTTCCCATTCCTATCCTGAGACCCTTCTGATAGCATGAGATGTGATATCTCAATGCTTCTAATACCAAACCTGAGACCCTCCCTATAGCGTGAGATGTGATATCAAAGTCCTTCCCATTCCAATCCTGATACCCTTCCTATAACATGAGATGTGATATCCAACTCCTTCCAATTCCAACCTGTGACCCTTCCTATATCATGAGATGGGATATCCAACTCCTTCCCAATCCAATCCTGAGACCCTTCCGATAGCATGAGGTGTGATATCTTAATGCTTCTAGCAAACCTGAGACCTTCCTATGGCATGAGATGTGATATCAAACTCCTTCCCATTCCAATCCTGAGACCCTTCCTACAGCATGAGATGTGATATCCAACTGCTTCCCATTCCAATCCTGAGACCCGTCCTTTACCATGAGATGTTATATCTCAATGCTTCTAATACCAAACATGAGACTGTCCTATAACATGAGATATGATATCTCAATGCTTCTAATACCGAACCACAGACCTGTCCTATAACTTGAGATGTGATATCCAAATCCTTCCCCTTCCAAACCTGAGACCCTTCCTTTAGCATGAGATGTGATATCCAACTCCTTCCCATTCCAATCCTGAGACCCGTCCCATACCATGAGATGTTATATCTCAATGCTTCTAATACCAAACATGAGACTGTCCTTTAACATGAGATATGATATCTCAATGCTTCTAATACCGATCCATAGACCTGTCCTATAACTTGAGATGTGATATCCAAATCCTTCCCCTTCCAAACCTGAGACCCTTCCTTTAGCATGAGATGTGATATCCAACTCCTTCCCATTCCAATCCTGAGACCCTTCCGATAGCATGAGATGTGATATCTCAATGATTCTAATATGAAACCTGAGACCCTCCCTATAGCATGAGATGTGATATCCAAATCCTTCCCATTCCAATCCTGAGACCCTTCCTATAGCATGAGATGTGATATCCAACTCCTTCCCATTCCAATCCTGAGACCCGTCCTATACCATGAGATATGATATCTCAATGCTTCTAATAACAAACCTGAGACTGTCCTATAACATGAGATGTGATATCTCAATGCTTCTAATAACAAACCTGAGACCCTTCCTATAACATGAGATGTGATATCCAAGTCCTTCCCATTCCAATCTTGAGACCCTTCCTATAACATGAGATGTGATATCCAACTCCTTCCCAACCCAATCCTGAGACCCGTCCGATAGCATGAGATATGATATCTCAATGCTTCTAATACCAAACCTGAGACCCTCATTATAGCGTGAGATGTGATATCAAAGTCCTTCCCATTCCAATCCTGACACCCTTCCTATAACATGAGATGTGATATCCAACTCTTCCCATCCAATCCTGAGACACTTCCTATAACATGAGATGTGATATCCAACTCCTTCCCAATCCAATCCTGAGACCCTTCCGATAGCATGAGATGTGATATCTCAATGCTTCTAATACCAAACCTGAGACCCTCCCTATAGCGTGAGATGTGAAATCAAAGTCCTTCCCATTCCAATCCTGATACCCTTCCTATAACATGAGATGTGATATCCAACTCCTTCCAATTCCAACCTGTGACCCTTCCTATAGCATGAGATGCGATATCCAACTCCTTCCCAATCCAATCCTGAGACCCTTCCGATAGCATGAGATGTGATATCTTAATGCTTCTAGCAAACCTGAGACCTTCCCATGGCATGAGATGTGATATTAAACTCCTTCCCATTCCAATCCTGAGACCCTTCCTATAGCATGAGATGTGATATCCAACTCCTTCCCATTCCAATCCTGAGACCCGTCTTATACTAAGAGATGTTATATCTCAATGCTTCTAATACCAAACCTGAGACTGTCCTATAACATGAGATGTGGTATCTCAATGCTTCTAATAACAAACCTGAGACCCTTCCTATAACATGAGATGTGATATCCATGACCTTCCCATTCCAATCTTGAGACCCTTCCTATAAAATGAGATGTGATATCCAACTCCTTCCCAATCCAATCCTGAGACCCTTCCGATAGCATGAGATATGATATCTCAATGCTTCTAATACCAAACCACAGACCCGTCCTATAATTTGAGATGTGATATCCAAATCCTTCCCCTTCCAAACCTGAGACCCTTCCTTTATCATGAGATGTGATATCCAACTCCTTCCCATTCCAATCCTGAGACCCTTCCTATAGCATGAGATGTGATATCCCAATGCTTCTACCAAACCTGAGACCCTTCCTATAGCATGAGATGTGATATCAAACTCTTCCCATCCAATCCTGAGACCCTTCCTATAACATGAGATGTGATATCCAACTCCTTCCCAATCCAATCCTGAGACCCTTCCGATAGCATGAGATATGATATCTCAATGCTTCTAATATCAAACCTGAGACCCTCCCTATAGCATGAGATGTGATATCCAACTCCTTCCCATTCCAATCCTGAGACCCTTCCGATAGCATGAGATGTGATATCCAACTCCTTCCAATTCCAACCTGTGACCCTTCCTATAGCATGAGATATGATATCCAACTTCTTCCCATTCCAATCCTGAGACCCTTCCTATAACATGAGATGTGATATCCAACTCCTTCCCAATCCAATCCTGAGACCCTTCCGATAGCATGAGATATGATATCTCAATGCTTCTAATAACAAACCCGAGACCCTTCCTATAACATGAGATGTGATATCCAACTCCTTCCCAATCCAATCCTGAGACCCTTCCGATAGCATGAGACATGATATCTCAATGCTTCTAATACCAAACCACAGACCCGTCCTATAAAGTGAGATGTGATATCCAAACCCTTCCCCTTCCAAACCTGAGACCCTTCCTTTAGCATGAGATGTGATATCCAGCTCCTTCCCATTCCAATCCTGAGACCCTTTCTATAGCATGAGATGTGATATCCTAATGCTTCTACCAAACCTGAGACCATTCCTTTAGCATGAGATGTGATATCCAACTCCTTCCCATTCCAATCCTGAGACCCTTCCTATAGTATGAGATGTGATATCTCAATGCTATTAATACCAAACCTGAGATCCTTCCTATAACATGAGATGTGATATCCAACTCCTTCCCAATCCAATCCTGAGACCCTTCCGATAGCATGAGATGTGATATCTCAATGCTTCTAATATCAAACATGAGACCCTCCCATTAGCATGAGATGTGATTTCCAACTCCTTCCCAATCCAATCCTGAGACCCTTCCGATAGCATGAGATGTGATATCTCAATGCTTCTAATATCAAACCTGAGACCCTCCCATTAGCATGAGATGTGATATCCAACTCCTTCCCAATCCAATCCTGAGACCCTTCCGATAGCATGAGATATGATATCTCAATGCTTCTAATACCAAACCACAGACCCGTCCTATAACTTGAGATGTGATATCCAAATCCTTCCCCTTCCAAACCTGAGACCCTTCCTTTATCATGAGATGTGATATCCAACTCCTTCCCATTCCAATCCTGAGACCCTTCCTATTGCATGAGATGTGATATCCCAATGCTTCTACCAAACCTGAGACCCTTCCTATAGCATGAGACGTGATATCCAACTCTTCCCATCCAATCCTGAGACCCTTCCTATAACATGAGATGTGATATACAACTCCTTCCCAATCCAATCCTGAAACCCTTCCGATAGCATGAGATATGATATCTCAATGCTTCTAATATCAAACCTGAGACCCTCCCTATAGCATGAGATGTGATATCCAACTCCTTCCCATTCCAATCTTGAGACCCTTCGGATAGCATGAGATGTGATATCCAACTCCTTCCAATTCCAACCTGTGACCCTTCCTATAGCATGAGATGGGATATCCAACTCCTTCCAAATCCAATCCTGGGACCCTTCCGATAGCATGAGATGTGATATCTTAATGCTTCTACCATACCTGAGACCTTCCTATGGCATGAGATGTGAAATCAAACTATTTCCCATTTCAATCCTGAGACCCTTCCTATAGCATGAGATGTGATATCCAACTCCTTCCCATTCCAATCCTGAGACCCGTCCTATACCATGAGATGTGATATCTCAATGCTTCTAATACCAAACCTGAGACTGTCCTATAACATGAGATGTGATATCTCAATGCTTCTAATAACAAACCTGAGACCCTTCCTATAACATCAGATGTGATATCCAAATCCTTCCCATTCCAATCCTGAGACCCTTCCTATAGCATGAGATGTGATATCCAACTCCGCCCATTCCAATCCTGAGACCCGTCCTATACTATGAGATATGATATCTCAATGCTTCTAATACCAAACCTGAGACTGTCCTATAACATGAGATGCGATATCTCAATGCTTCTAATAACAAACCTGAGACCCTCCCTATAGCGTGAGATGTGATATCAAAGTCCTTCCCATTCCAATCCTGATACCCTTCCTATAACATGAGATGTGATATCCAACTCCTTCCCAATCCAATCCTGAGACCCTTCCGATAGCATGAGATATGATATCTCAATGCTTCTAATACCAAACCACAGACCCGTCCTATAATTTGAGATGTGATATCCAAATCCTTCCCCTTCCAAACCTGAGACCCTTCCTTTATCATGAGATGTGATATCCAACTCCTTCCCATTCCAATCCTGAGACCCTTCCTATAGCATGAGATGTGATATCCCAATGCTTCTACCAAACCTGAGACCCTTCCTATAGCATGAGATGTGATATCAAACTCTTCCCATCCAATCCTGAGACCCTTCCTATAACATGAGATGTGATATCCAACTCCTTCCCAATCCAATCCTGCGACCCTTCCGATAGCATGAGATATGATATCTCAATGCTTCTAATATCAAACCTGAGACCCTCCCTATAGCATGAGATGTGATATCCAACTCCTTCCCATTCCAATCCTGAGACCCTTCCGATAGCATGAGATGTGATATCCAACTCCTTCCAATTCCAACCTGTGACCCTTCCTATAGCATGAGATATGATATCCAACTTCTTCCCATTCCAATCCAGAGACCCTTCCTATAACATGAGATGTGATATCCAACTCCTTCCCAATCCAATCCTGAGACCCTTCCGATAGCATGAGATATGATATCTCAATGCTTCTAATAACAAACCCGAGACCCTTCCTATAACATGAGATGTGATATCCAACTCCTTCCCAATCCAATCCTGAGACCCTTCCGATAGCATGAGACATGATATCTCAATGCTTCTAATACCAAACCACAGACCCGTCCTATAAAGTGAGATGTCATATCCAAACCCTTCCCCTTCCAAACCTGAGACCCTTCCTTTAGCATGAGATGTGATATCCAGCTCCTTCCCATTCCAATCCTGAGACCCTTCCTATAGCATGAGATGTGATATCCTAATGCTTCTACCAAACCTGAGACCCTTCCTTTAGCATGAGATGTGATATCCAACTCCTTCCCATTCCAATCCTGAGACCCTTCCTATAGTATGAGATGTGATATCTCAATGCTATTAATACCAAACCTGAGATCCTTCCTATAACATGAGATGTGATATCCAACTCCTTCCCAATCCAATCCTGAGACCCTTCCTTTAGCATGAGATGTGATATCCAGCTCCTTCCCATTCCAATCCTGAGACCCTTCCTATAGCATGAGATGTGATATCCTAATGCTTCTACCAAACCTGAGACCCTTCCTTTAGCATGAGATGTGATATCCAACTCCTTCCCATTCCAATCCTGAGACCCTTCCTATAGTATGAGATGTGATATCTCAATGCTTCTAATATCAAACCTGAGACCCTCCCTATAGCATGAGATGTGATATCCAACTCCTTCCCATTCCAATCTTGAGACCCTTCGGATAGCATGAGATGTGATATCCAACTCCTTCCAATTCCAACCTGTGACCCTTCCTATAGCATGAGATGGGATATCCAACTCCTTCCAAATCCAATCCTGAGACCCTTCCGATAGCATGAGATGTGATATCTTAATGCTTCTACCATACCTGAGACCTTCCTATGGCATGAGATGTGAAATCAAACTATTTCCCATTTCAATCCTGAGACCCTTCCTATAGCATGAGATGTGATATCCAACTCCTTCCCATTCCAATCCTGAGACCCGTCCTATACCATGAGATGTGATATCTCAATGCTTCTAATACCAAACCTGAGACTGTCCTATAACATGAGATGTGATATCTCAATGCTTCTAATAACAAACCTGAGACCCTTCCTATAACATGAGATGTGATATCCAAATCCTTCCCATTCCAATCCTGAGACCCTTCCTATAGCATGAGATGTGATATCCAACTCCGCCCATTCCAATCCTGAGACCCGTCCTATACTATGAGATATGATATCTCAATGCTTCTAATACCAAACCTGAGACTGTCCTATAACATGAGATGCGATATCTCAATGCTTCTAATAACAAACCTGAGACCCTCCCTATAGCGTGAGATGTGATATCAAAGTCCTTCCCATTCCAATCCTGATACCCTTCCTATAACATGAGATGTGATATCCAACTCCTTCCCAATCCAATCCTGAGACCCTTCCGATAGCATGAGATATGATATCTCAATGCTTCTAATACCAAACCACAGACCCGTCCTATAATTTGAGATGTGATATCCAAATCCTTCCCCTTCCAAACCTGAGACCCTTCCTTTATCATGAGATGTGATATCCAACTCCTTCCCATTCCAATCCTGAGACCCTTCCTATAGCATGAGATGTGATATCCCAATGCTTCTACCAAACCTGAGACCCTTCCTATAGCATGAGATGTGATATCAAACTCTTCCCATCCAATCCTGAGACCCTTCCTATAACATGAGATGTGATATCCAACTCCTTCCCAATCCAATCCTGCGACCCTTCCGATAGCATGAGATATGATATCTCAATGCTTCTAATATCAAACCTGAGACCCTCCCTATAGCATGAGATGTGATATCCAACTCCTTCCCATTCCAATCCTGAGACCCTTCCGATAGCATGAGATGTGATATCCAACTCCTTCCAATTCCAACCTGTGACCCTTCCTATAGCATGAGATATGATATCCAACTTCTTCCCATTCCAATCCAGAGACCCTTCCTATAACATGAGATGTGATATCCAACTCCTTCCCAATCCAATCCTGAGACCCTTCCGATAGCATGAGATATGATATCTCAATGCTTCTAATAACAAACCCGAGACCCTTCCTATAACATGAGATGTGATATCCAACTCCTTCCCAATCCAATCCTGAGACCCTTCCGATAGCATGAGACATGATATCTCAATGCTTCTAATACCAAACCACAGACCCGTCCTATAAAGTGAGATGTGATATCCAAACCCTTCCCCTTCCAAACCTGAGACCCTTCCTTTAGCATGAGATGTGATATCCAGCTCCTTCCCATTCCAATCCTGAGACCCTTCCTATAGCATGAGATGTGATATCCTAATGCTTCTACCAAACCTGAGACCCTTCCTTTAGCATGAGATGTGATATCCAACTCCTTCCCATTCCAATCCTGAGACCCTTCCTATAGTATGAGATGTGATATCTCAATGCTATTAATACCAAACCTGAGATCCTTCTTATAACATGAGATGTGATATCCAACTCCTTCCCAATCCAATCCTGAGACCCTTCCGATAGCATGAGATGTGATATCTCAATGCTTCTAATATCAAACCTGAGACCCTCCCATTAGCATGAGATGTGATTTCCAACTCCTTCCCATTCCAAACCTGAGACCCTTCTTATATCATGAAATATGATATCCAACTCCTTCCCATTCCAATCCTGAGACCCTTCCTATAGCATGAGATGTGATATCTTAATGCTTGTAATACAAAACTTGAGACCCTTCCTATAGCATGAGATGTGATATCCAACATCTTCCCATTCCTATCCTGAGACCCTTCTGATAGCATGAGATGTGATATCTCAATGCTTCTAATACCAAACCTGAGACCCTCCCTATAGCGTGAGATGTGATATCAAAGTCCTTCCCATTCCAATCCTGATACCCTTCCTATAACATGAGATGTGATATCCAACTCCTTCCAATTCCAACCTGTGACCCTTCCTATATCATGAGATGGGATATCCAACTCCTTCCCAATCCAATCCTGAGACCCTTCCGATAGCATGAGATGTGATATCTTAATGCATCTAGCAAACCTGAGACCTTCCCATGGCATGAGATGTGATTTCAAACTCCTTCCCATTCCAATCCTGAGACCCTTCCTATAGCATGAGATGTGATATCCAACTCCTTCCCATTCCAATCCTGAGACCCGTCCTTTACCATGAGATGTTATATCTCAATGCTTCTAATACCAAACATGAGACTGTCCTATAACATGAGATATGATATCTCAATGCTTCTAATACCGAACCACAGACCTGTCCTATAACTTGAGATGTGATATCCAAATCCTTCCCCTTCCAAACCTGAGACCCTTCCTTTAGCATGAGATGTGATATCCAACTCCTTCCCATTGCAATCCTGAGACCCTTCCGATAGCATGAGATGTGATATCTCAATGATTCTAATATGAAACCTGAGACCCTCCCTATAGCATGATATGTGATATCCAACTCCTTCCCATTCCAATCTTGAGACCCTTCCTATAACATGAGATGTGATATCCAACTCCTTCCCAATCCAATCCTGAGACCCTTCCGATAGCATGAGATATGATATCTCAATGCTTCTAATACCAAACCACAGACCCGTCCTATAACTTGAGATGTGATATCCAACTCCTTCCCATTCCAATCCTGAGACCCTTCCGATAGCATGAGATGTGATATCCAACTCCTTCCAATTCCAACCTGTGACCCTTCCTATAGCATGAGATGGGATATCCAACTCCTTCCCAATCCAATCCTGAGACCCTTCCGATAGCATGAGATGTGATATCTTAATGCTTCTAGCAAACCTGGGACCTTCCCATGGCATGAGATGTGATATCAAACTCCTTCCCATTCCAATCCTGAGACCCTTCCTATAGCATGAGATGTGATATCCAACTCCTTCCCATTCCAATCCTGAGACCCTTCCTATAGCATGAGATGTGATATCTTAATGCTTGTAATACAAAACTTGAGACCCTTCCTATAGCATGAGATGTGATATCCAACATCTTCCCATTCCTATCCTGAGACCCTTCTGATAGCATGAGATGTGATATCTCAATGCTTCTAATACCAAACCTGAGACCCTCCCTATAGCGTGAGATGTGATATCAAAGTCCTTCCCATTCCAATCCTGATACCCTTCCTATAACATGAGATGTGATATCCAACTCCTTCCAATTCCAACCTGTGACCCTTCCTATATCATGAGATGGGATATCCAACTCCTTCCCAATCCAATCCTGAGACCCTTCCGATAGCATGAGGTGTGATATCTTAATGCTTCTAGCAAACCTGAGACCTTCCCATGGCATGAGATGTGATATCAAACTCCTTCCCATTCCAATCCTGAGACCCTTCCTACAGCATGAGATGTGATATCCAACTGCTTCCCATTCCAATCCTGAGACCCGTCCTTTACCATGAGATGTTATATCTCAATGCTTCTAATACCAAACATGAGACTGTCCTATAACATGAGATATGATATCTCAATGCTTCTAATACCGAACCACAGACCTGTCCTATAACTTGAGATGTGATATCCAAATCCTTCCCCTTCCAAACCTGAGACCCTTCCTTTAGCATGAGATGTGATATCCAACTCCTTCCCATTCCAATCCTGAGACCCGTCCCATACCATGAGATGTTATATCTCAATGCTTCTAATACCAAACATGAGACTGTCCTTTAACATGAGATATGATATCTCAATGCTTCTAATACCGATCCATAGACCTGTCCTATAACTTGAGATGTGATATCCAAATCCTTCCCCTTCCAAACCTGAGACCCTTCCTTTAGCATGAGATGTGATATCCAACTCCTTCCCATTCCAATCCTGAGACCCTTCCGATAGCATGAGATGTGATATCCCAATGATTCTAATATGAAACCTGAGACCCTCCCTATAGCATGAGATGTGATATCCAAATCCTTCCCATTCCAATCCTGAGACCCTTCCTATAGCATGAGATGTGATATCCAACTCCTTCCCATTCCAATCCTGAGACCCGTCCTATACCATGAGATATGATATCTCAATGCTTCTAATAACAAACCTGAGACTGTCCTATAACATGAGATGTGATATCTCAATGCTTCTAATAACAAACCTGAGACCCTTCCTATAACATGAGATGTGATATCCAAGTCCTTCCCATTCC
This sequence comes from Ambystoma mexicanum, assembly GCF_040938575.1. Taxonomy (NCBI): domain Eukaryota; kingdom Metazoa; phylum Chordata; class Amphibia; order Caudata; family Ambystomatidae; genus Ambystoma; species Ambystoma mexicanum. The sequence continues at coordinate 350,545,840 of NC_090936.1, forward strand.
AATCTTGAGACCCTTCCTATAACATGAGATGTGATATCCAACTCCTTCCCAACCCAATCCTGAGACCCGTCCGATAGCATGAGATATGATATCTCAATGCTTCTAATACCAAACCACAGACCCGTCCTATAACTTGAGATGTGATATCCAAATCCTTCCCCTTCCAAACCTGAGACCCTTCCTTTAGCATGAGATGTGATATCCATCTCCTTCCCATTCCAATCCTGAGACCCTTCCTATAGCATGAGATGTGATATCTCAATGCTTCTAATACCAAACCTGAGACCCTCATTATAGCGTGAGATGTGATATCAAAGTCCTTCCCATTCCAATCCTGACACCCTTCCTATAACATGAGATGTGATATCCAACTCTTCCCATCCAATCCTGAGACACTTCCTATAACATGAGATGTGATATCCAACTCCTTCCCAATCCAATCCTGAGACCCTTCCGATAGCATGAGATGTGATATCTCAATGCTTCTAATACCAAACCTGAGACCCTCCCTATAGCGTGAGATGTGAAATCAAAGTCCTTCCCATTCCAATCCTGATACCCTTCCTATAACATGAGATGTGATATCCAACTCCTTCCAATTCCAACCTGTGACCCTTCCTATAGCATGAGATGCGATATCCAACTCCTTCCCAATCCAATCCTGAGACCCTTCCGATAGCATGAGATGTGATATCTTAATGCTTCTAGCAAACCTGAGACCTTCCCATGGCATGAGATGTGATATTAAACTCCTTCCCATTCCAATCCTGAGACCCTTCCTATAGCATGAGATGTGATATCCAACTCCTTCCCATTCCAATCCTGAGACCCGTCTTATACTAAGAGATGTTATATCTCAATGCTTCTAATACCAAACCTGAGACTGTCCTATAACATGAGATGTGGTATCTCAATGTTTCTAATAACAAACCTGAGACCCTTCCTATAACATGAGATGTGATATCCATGACCTTCCCATTCCAATCTTGAGACCCTTCCTATAAAATGAGATGTGATATCCAACTCCTTCCCAATCCAATCCTGAGACCCTTCCGATAGCATGAGATATGATATCTCAAAGCTTCTAATACCAAACCACAGACCTGTCCTATAATTTGAGATGTGATATCCAAATCCTTCCCCTTCCAAACCTGAGACCCTTCCTTTATCATGAGATGTGATATCCAACTCCTTCCCATTCCAATCCTGAGACCCTTCCTATAGCATGAGATGTGATATCCCAATGCTTCTACCAAACCTGAGACCCTTCCTATAGCATGAGATGTGATATCAAACTCTTCCCATCCAATCCTGAGACCCTTCCTATAACATGAGATGTGATATCCAACTCCTTCCCAATCCAATCCTGAGACCCTTCCGATAGCATGAGATGTGATATCCAACTCCTTCCAATTCCAACCTGTGACCCTTCCTATAGCATGAGATATGATATCCAACTTCTTCCCATTCCAATCCTGAGACCCTTCCTATAACATGAGATGTGATATCCAACTCCTTCCCAATCCAATCCTGAGACCCTTCCGATAGCATGAGATATGATATCTCAATGCTTCTAATAACAAACCCGAGACCCTTCCTATAACATGAGATGTGATATCCAACTCCTTCCCAATCCAATCCTGAGACCCTTCCGATAGCATGAGACATGATATCTCAATGCTTCTAATACCAAACCACAGACCCGTCCTATAAAGTGAGATGTGATATCCAAACCCTTCCCCTTCCAAACCTGAGACCCTTCCTTTAGCATGAGATGTGATATCCAGCTCCTTCCCATTCCAATCCTGAGACCCTTTCTATAGCATGAGATGTGATATCCTAATGCTTCTACCAAACCTGAGACCCTTCCTTTAGCATGAGATGTGATATCCAACTCCTTCCCATTCCAATCCTGAGACCCTTCCTATAGTATGAGATGTGATATCTCAATGCTATTAATACCAAACCTGAGATCCTTCCTATAACATGAGATGTGATATCCAACTCCTTCCCAATCCAATCCTGAGACCCTTCCGATAGCATGAGATGTGATATCTCAATGCTTCTAATATCAAACATGAGACCCTCCCATTAGCATGAGATGTGATTTCCAACTCCTTCCCAATCCAATCCTGAGACCCTTCCGATAGCATGAGATGTGATATCTCAATGCTTCTAATATCAAACCTGAGACCCTCCCATTAGCATGAGATGTGATATCCAACTCCTTCCCAATCCAATCCTGAGACCCTTCCGATAGCATGAGATATGATATCTCAATGCTTCTAATACCAAACCACAGACCCGTCCTATAACTTGAGATGTGATATCCAAATCCTTCCCCTTCCAAACCTGAGACCCTTCCTTTATCATGAGATGTGATATCCAACTCCTTCCCATTCCAATCCTGAGACCCTTCCTATTGCATGAGATGTGATATCCCAATGCTTCTACCAAACCTGAGACCCTTCCTATAGCATGAGACGTGATATCCAACTCTTCCCATCCAATCCTGAGACCCTTCCTATAACATGAGATGTGATATACAACTCCTTCCCAATCCAATCCTGAAACCCTTCCGATAGCATGAGATATGATATCTCAATGCTTCTAATATCAAACCTGAGACCCTCCCTATAGCATGAGATGTGATATCCAACTCCTTCCCATTCCAATCTTGAGACCCTTCGGATAGCATGAGATGTGATATCCAACTCCTTCCAATTCCAACCTGTGACCCTTCCTATAGCATGAGATGGGATATCCAACTCCTTCCAAATCCAATCCTGAGACCCTTCCGATAGCATGAGATGTGATATCTTAATGCTTCTACCATACCTGAGACCTTCCTATGGCATGAGATGTGAAATCAAACTATTTCCCATTTCAATCCTGAGACCCTTCCTATAGCATGAGATGTGATATCCAACTCCTTCCCATTCCAATCCTGAGACCCGTCCTATACCATGAGATGTGATATCTCAATGCTTCTAATACCAAACCTGAGACTGTCCTATAACATGAGATGTGATATCTCAATGCTTCTAATAACAAACCTGAGACCCTTCCTATAACATGAGATGTGATATCCAAATCCTTCCCATTCCAATCCTGAGACCCTTCCTATAGCATGAGATGTGATATCCAACTCCGCCCATTCCAATCCTGAGACCCGTCCTATACCATGAGATATGATATCTCAATGCTTCTAATACCAAACCTGAGACTGTCCTATAACATGAGATGCGATATCTCAATGCTTCTAATAACAAACCTGAGACCCTTCCTATAACATGAGATGTGATATCCAAATCCTTCCCATTCCAATCCTGAGACCCTTCCTATAACATGAGATGTGATATCCAACTCCTTCCCAATCCAATCCTGAGACCCTTCCGATAGCATGAGATATGATATCTCAATGCTTCTAATACCAAACCACAGACCTGTCCTATAAATTGAGATGTGATATACAACTCCTTCCCAATCCAATCCTGAGACCCTTCCGATAGCATGAGATATGATATCTCAATGCTTCTAATATCAAACCTGAGACCCTCCCTATAGCATGAGATGTGATATCCAACTCCTTCCCATTCCAATCTTGAGACCCTTCCGATAGCATGAGATGTGATATCCAACTCCTTCCAATTCCAACCTGTGACCCTTCCTATAGCATGAGATGGGATATCCAACTCCTTCCAAATCCAATCCTGAGACCCTTCCGATAGCATGAGATGCGATATCTCAATGCTTCTAATAACAAACCTGAGACCCTTCCTATAACATGAGATGTGATATCCAAATCCTTCCCATTCCAATCCTGAGACCCTTCCTATAACATGAGATGTGATATCCAACTCCTTCCCAATCCAATCCTGAGACCCTTCCGATAGCATGAGATATGATATCTCAATGCTTCTAATACCAAACCACAGACCTGTCCTATAAATTGAGATGTGATATACAACTCCTTCCCAATCCAATCCTGAGACCCTTCCTATAGTATGAGATGTGATATCTCAATGCTATTAATACCAAACCTGAGATCCTTCCTATAACATGAGATGTGATATCCAACTCCTTCCCAATCCAATCCTGAGACCCTTCCGATAGCATGAGATGTGATATCTCAATGCTTCTAATATCAAACATGAGACCCTCCCATTAGCATGAGATGTGATTTCCAACTCCTTCCCAATCCAATCCTGAGACCCTTCCGATAGCATGAGATGTGATATCTCAATGCTTCTAATATCAAACCTGAGACCCTCCCATTAGCATGAGATGTGATATCCAACTCCTTCCCAATCCAATCCTGAGACCCTTCCGATAGCATGAGATATGATATCTCAATGCTTCTAATACCAAACCACAGACCCGTCCTATAACTTGAGATGTGATATCCAAATCCTTCCCCTTCCAAACCTGAGACCCTTCCTTTATCATGAGATGTGATATCCAACTCCTTCCCATTCCAATCCTGAGACCCTTCCTATTGCATGAGATGTGATATCCCAATGCTTCTACCAAACCTGAGACCCTTCCTATAGCATGAGACGTGATATCCAACTCTTCCCATCCAATCCTGAGACCCTTCCTATAACATGAGATGTGATATACAACTCCTTCCCAATCCAATCCTGAAACCCTTCCGATAGCATGAGATATGATATCTCAATGCTTCTAATATCAAACCTGAGACCCTCCCTATAGCATGAGATGTGATATCCAACTCCTTCCCATTCCAATCTTGAGACCCTTCGGATAGCATGAGATGTGATATCCAACTCCTTCCAATTCCAACCTGTGACCCTTCCTATAGCATGAGATGGGATATCCAACTCCTTCCAAATCCAATCCTGAGACCCTTCCGATAGCATGAGATGTGATATCTTAATGCTTCTACCATACCTGAGACCTTCCTATGGCATGAGATGTGAAATCAAACTATTTCCCATTTCAATCCTGAGACCCTTCCTATAGCATGAGATGTGATATCCAACTCCTTCCCATTCCAATCCTGAGACCCGTCCTATACCATGAGATGTGATATCTCAATGCTTCTAATACCAAACCTGAGACTGTCCTATAACATGAGATGTGATATCTCAATGCTTCTAATAACAAACCTGAGACCCTTCCTATAACATGAGATGTGATATCCAAATCCTTCCCATTCCAATCCTGAGACCCTTCCTATAGCATGAGATGTGATATCCAACTCCGCCCATTCCAATCCTGAGACCCGTCCTATACCATGAGATATGATATCTCAATGCTTCTAATACCAAACCTGAGACTGTCCTATAACATGAGATGCGATATCTCAATGCTTCTAATAACAAACCTGAGACCCTTCCTATAACATGAGATGTGATATCCAAATCCTTCCCATTCCAATCCTGAGACCCTTCCTATAACATGAGATGTGATATCCAACTCCTTCCCAATCCAATCCTGAGACCCTTCCGATAGCATGAGATATGATATCTCAATGCTTCTAATACCAAACCACAGACCTGTCCTATAAATTGAGATGTGATATACAACTCCTTCCCAATCCAATCCTGAGACCCTTCCGATAGCATGAGATATGATATCTCAATGCTTCTAATATCAAACCTGAGACCCTCCCTATAGCATGAGATGTGATATCCAACTCCTTCCCATTCCAATCTTGAGACCCTTCCGATAGCATGAGATGTGATATCCAACTCCTTCCAATTCCAACCTGTGACCCTTCCTATAGCATGAGATGGGATATCCAACTCCTTCCAAATCCAATCCTGAGACCCTTCCGATAGCATGAGATGTGATATCTTAATGCTTCTACCATACCTGAGACCTTCCTATGGCATGAGATGTGAAATCAAACTATTTCCCATTTCAATCCTGAGTCCCTTCCTATAGCATGAGATGTGATATCCAACTCCTTCCCATTCCAATCCTGAGACCCGTCCTATACCATGAGATGTGATATCTCAATGCTTCTAATACCAAACCTGAGACTGTCCTATAACATGAGATGTGATATCTCAATGCTTCTAATAACAAACCTGAGACCCTTCCTATAACATGAGATGTGATATCCAAATCCTTCCCATTCCAATCCTGAGACCCTTCCTATAGCATGAGATGTGATATCCAACTCCTTCCCATTCCAATCCTGAGACCCGTCCTATACCATGAGATATGATATCTCAATGCTTCTAATACCAAACCTGAGACTGTCCTATAACATGAGATGCAATATCTCAATGCTTCTAATAACAAACCTGAGACCCTTCCTATAACATGAGATGTGATATCCAAATCCTTCCCATTCCAATCCTGAGACCCTTCCTATAACATGAGATGTGATATCCAACTCCTTCCGAATCCAATCCTGAGACCCTTCCGATAGCATGAGATATGATATCTCAATGCTTCTAATACCAAACCACAGACCTGTCCTATAAATTGAGATGTGGTATCCAAATCCTTCCCCTTCCAAACCTGAGACCCTTCCTTTAGCATGAGAAGTGATATCCAACTCCTTCCCATACCAATCCTGAGACCGTCTTATACCATGAGATATGATATCTCAATGCTTCTAATACCAAACCTGAGACTGTCCTATAACATGAGATGTGATATCTCAATGCTTCTAACACCAAACCTGAGAGCCTTCCTATAACATGAGATGTGATATCCAACTCCTTCCCAATCCAATCCTGAGACCCTTCCGATAGCATGAGATGTGATATCTCAATGCTTCTAATATCAAACCTGAGACCCTCCCTATAGCATGAGATGTGATATCCAACTCCTTCCCATTCCAATCCTGAGACCCGTCCTATACTATGAGATGTTATATCTCAATGCTTCTAATACCAAACCTGAGACTGTCCTATGACATGAGATGCGATATCTCAATGCTTCTAATAACAAACCTGAGACCCTTCCTATAACATGAGATGTGATATCCAAATCCTTCCCATTCCAATCCTGAGACCCTTCCTATAACATGAGATGTGATATCCAACTCCTTCCCAATCCAATCCTGAGACCCTTCCGATAGCATGAGATATGATATCTCAATGCTTCTAATACCAAACCACAGACCCGTCCTATAAATTGAGATGTGATATACAACTCCTTCCCAATCCAATCCTGAGACCCTTCCGATAGCATGAGATATGATATCTCAATGCTTCTAATATCAAACCTGAGACCCTCCCTATAGCATGAGATGTGATATCCAACTCCTTCCCATTCCAATCTTGAGACCCTTCCGATAGCATGAGATGTGATATCCAACTCCTTCCAATTCCAACCTGTGACCCTTCCTATAGCATGAGATGGGATATCCAACTCCTTCCAAATCCAATCCTGAGACCCTTCCGATAGCATGAGATGTGATATCTTAATGCTTCTACCATACCTGAGACCTTCCTATGGCATGAGATGTGAAATCAAACTATTTCCCATTTCAATCCTGAGACCCTTCCTATAGCATGAGATGTGATATCCAACTCCTTCCCATTCCAATCCTGAGACCCGTCCTATACCATGAGATGTGATATCTCAATGCTTCTAATACCAAACCTGAGACTGTCCTATAACATGAGATGTGATATCTCAATGCTTCTAATAACAAACCTGAGACCCTTCCTATAACATGAGATGTGATATCCAAATCCTTCCCATTCCAATCCTGAGACCCTTCCTATAGCATGAGATGTGATATCCAACTCCTTCCCATTCCAATCCTGAGACCCGTCCTATACCATGAGATATGATATCTCAATGCTTCTAATACCAAACCTGAGACTGTCCTATAACATGAGATGCGATATCTCAATGCTTCTAATAACAAACCTGAGACCCTTCCTATAACATGAGATGTGATATCCAAATCCTTCCCATTCCAATCCTGAGACCCTTCCTATAACATGAGATGTGATATCCAACTCCTTCCCAATCCAATCCTGAGACCCTTCCGATAGCATGAGATATGATATCTCAATGCTTCTAATACCAAACCACAGACCTGTCCTATAAATTGAGATGTGGTATCCAAATCCTTCCCCTTCCAAACCTGAGACCCTTCCTTTAGCATGAGAAGTGATATCCAACTCCTTCCCATACCAATCCTGAGACCGTCTTATACCATGAGATATGATATCTCAATGCTTCTAATACCAAACCTGAGACTGTCCTATAACATGAGATGTGATATCTCAATGCTTCTAACACCAAACCTGAGAGCCTTCCTATAACATGAGATGTGATATCCAACTCCTTCCCAATCCAATCCTGAGACCCTTCCGATAGCATGAGATGTGATATCTCAATGCTTCTAATATCAAACCTGAGACCCTCCCTATAGCATGAGATGTGATATCCAACTACTTCCCATTCCAATCCTGAGACCCGTCCTATACTATGAGATGTTATATCTCAATGCTTCTTCTACCAAACCTGAGACTGCCCTATAACATGAGATGTGATATCTCAATGCTTCTAATAACAAACCTGAGACCCTTCCTATAACATGAGATGTGATATCCAAGTCCTTCCCATTCCAATCTTGAGACCCTTCCTATAACATGAGATGTGATATCCAACTCCTTCCCAACCCAATCCTGAGACCCGTCCGATAGCATGAGATATGATATCTCAATGCTTCTAATACCAAACCACAGACCCGTCCTATAACTTGAGATGTGATATCCAAATCCTTCCCCTTCCAAACCTGAGACCCTTCCTTTAGCATGAGATGTGATATCCATCTCCTTCCCATTCCAATCCTGAGACCCTTCCTATAGCATGAGATGTGATATCTCAATGCTTCTAATACCAAACCTGAGACCCTCATTATAGCGTGAGATGTGATATCGAAGTCCTTCCCATTCCAATCCTGACACCCTTCCTATAACATGAGATGTGATATCCAACTCTTCCCATCCAATCCTGAGACACTTCCTATAACATGAGATGTGATATCCAACTCCTTCCCAATCCAATCCTGAGACCCTTCCGATAGCATGAGATGTGATATCTCAATGCTTCTAATACCAAACCTGAGACCCTCCCTATAGCGTGAGATGTGAAATCAAAGTCCTTCCCATTCCAATCCTGATACCCTTCCTATAACATGAGATGTGATATCCATCTCCTTCCAATTCCAACCTGTGACCCTTCCTATAGCATGAGATGCGATATCCAACTCCTTCCCAATCCAATCCTGAGACCCTTCCGATAGCATGAGATGTGATATCTTAATGCTTCTAGCAAACCTGAGACCTTCCCATGGCATGAGATGTGATATTAAACTCCTTCCCATTCCAATCCTGAGACCCTTCCTATAGCATGAGATGTGATATCCAACTCCTTCCCATTCCAATCCTGAGACCCGTCTTATACTAAGAGATGTTATATCTCAATGCTTCTAATACCAAACCTGAGACTGTCCTATAACATGAGATGTGGTATCTCAATGCTTCTAATAACAAACCTGAGACCCTTCCTATAACATGAGATGTGATATCCATGACCTTCCCATTCCAATCTTGAGACCCTTCCTATAAAATGAGATGTGATATCCAACTCCTTCCCAATCCAATCCTGAGACCCTTCCGATAGCATGAGATATGATATCTCAATGCTTCTAATACCAAACCACAGACCCGTCCTATAATTTGAGATGTGATATCCAAATCCTTCCCCTTCCAAACCTGAGACCCTTCCTTTATCATGAGATGTGATATCCAACTCCTTCCCATTCCAATCCTGAGACCCTTCCTATAGCATGAGATGTGATATCCCAATGCTTCTACCAAACCTGAGACCCTTCCTATAGCATGAGATGTGATATCAAACTCTTCCCATCCAATCCTGAGACCCTTCCTATAACATGAGATGTGATATCCAACTCCTTCCCATTCCAATCCTGAGACCCTTCCGATAGCATGAGATGTGATATCCAACTCCTTCCAATTCCAACCTGTGACCCTTCCTATAGCATGAGATATGATATCCAACTTCTTCCCATTCCAATCCTGAGACCCTTCCTATAACATGAGATGTGATATCCAACTCCTTCCCAATCCAATCCTGAGACCCTTCCGATAGCATGAGATATGATATCTCAATGCTTCTAATAACAAACCCGAGACCCTTCCTATAACATGAGATGTGATATCCAACTCCTTCCCAATCCAATCCTGAGACCCTTCCGATAGCATGAGACATGATATCTCAATGCTTCTAATACCAAACCACAGACCCGTCCTATAAAGTGAGATGTGATATCCAAACCCTTCCCCTTCCAAACCTGAGACCCTTCCTTTAGCATGAGATGTGATATCCAACTCCTTCCCATTCCAATCCTGAGACCCTTCCTATAGCATGAGATGTGATATCCTAATGCTTCCACCAAACCTGAGACCCTTCCTTTAGCATGAGATGTGATATCGAACTCCTTCCCATTCCAATCCTGAGACCCTTCCTATAGTATGAGATGTGATATCTCAATGCTATTAATACCAAACCTGAGATCCTTCCTATAACATGAGATGTGATATCCAACTCCTTCCCAATCCAATCCTGAGACCCTTCCGATAGCATGAGATGTGATATCTCAATGCTTCTAATATCAAACCTGAGACCCTCCCATTAGCATGAGATGTGATTTCCAACTCCTTCCCATTCCAAACCTGAGACCCTTCTTATATCATGAGATATGATATCCAACTCCTTCCCATTCCAATCCTGAGACCCTTCCTATAGCATGAGATGTGATATCTTAATGCTTGTAATACAAAACTTGAGACCCTTCCTATAGCATGAGATGTGATATCCAACATCTTCCCATTCCTATCCTGAGACCCTTCTGATAGCATGAGATGTGATATCTCAATGCTTCTAATACCAAACCTGAGACCCTCCCTATAGCGTGAGATGTGATATCAAAGTCCTTCCCATTCCAATCCTGATACCCTTCCTATAACATGAGATGTGATATCCAACTCCTTCCAATTCCAACCTGTGACCCTTCCTATATCATGAGATGGGATATCCAACTCCTTCCCAATCCAATCCTGAGACCCTTCCGATAGCATGAGATGTGATATCTTAATGCTTCTAGCAAACCTGAGACCTTCCCATGGCATGAGATGTGATATCAAACTCCTTCCCATTCCAATCCTGAGACCCTTCCTATAGCATGAGATGTGATATCCAACTCCTTCCCATTCCAATCCTGAGACCCGTCCTTTACCATGAGATGTTATATCTCAATGCTTCTAATACCAAACATGAGACTGTCCTATAACATGAGATATGATATCTCAATGCTTCTAATACCGAACCACAGACCTGTCCTATAACTTGAGATGTGATATCCAAATCCTTCCCCTTCCAAACCTGAGACCCTTCCTTTAGCATGAGATGTGATATCCAACTCCTTCCCATTGCAATCCTGAGACCCTTCCGATAGCATGAGATGTGATATCTCAATGATTCTAATATGAAACCTGAGACCCTCCCTATAGCATGATATGTGATATCCAACTCCTTCCCATTCCAATCTTGAGACCCTTCCTATAACATGAGATGTGATATCCAAGTCCTTCCCATTCCAATCCTGAGACCCTTCCTATAACATGAGATGTGATATCCAACTCCTTCCCAATCCAATCCTGAGACCCTTCCGATAGCATGAGATATGATATCTCAATGCTTCTAATACCAAACCACAGACCCGTCCTATAACTTGAGATGTGATATCCAACTCCTTCCCATTCCAATCCTGAGACCCTTCCGATAGCATGAGATGTGATATCCAACTCCTTCCAATTCCAACCTGTGACCCTTCCTATATCATGAGATGGGATATCCAACTCCTTCCCAATCCAATCCTGAGACCCTTCCGATAGCATGAGGTGTGATATCTTAATGCTTCTAGCAAACCTGAGACCTTCCCATGGCATGAGATGTGATATCAAACTCCTTCCCATTCCAATCCTGAGACCCTTCCTACAGCATGAGATGTGATATCCAACTGCTTCCCATTCCAATCCTGAGACCCGTCCTTTACCATGAGATGTTATATCTCAATGCTTCTAATACCAAACATGAGACTGTCCTATAACATGAAATATGATATCTCAATGCTTCTAATACCGAACCACAGACCTGTCCTATAACTTGAGATGTGATATCCAAATCCTTCCCCTTCCAAACCTCAGACCCTTCCTTTAGCATGAGATGTGATATCCAACTCCTTCCCATTCCAATCCTGAGACCCGTCCTATACCATGAGATGTTATATCTCAATGCTTCTAATACCAAACATGAGACTGTCCTTTAACATGAGATATGATATCTCAATGCTTCTAATACCGATCCATAGACCTGTCCTATAACTTGAGATGTGATATCCAAATCCTTCCCCTTCCAAACCTGAGACCCTTCCTTTAGCATGAGATGTGATATCCAACTCCTTCCCATTCCAATCCTGAGACCCTTCCGATAGCATGAGATGTGATATCTCAATGATTCTAATATGAAACCTGAGACCCTCCCTATAGCATGAGATGTGATATCCAAATCCTTCCCATTCCAATCCTGAGACCCTTCCTATAGCATGAGATGTGATATCCAACTCCTTCCCATTCCAATCCTGAATCCCGTCCTATACCATGAGATATGATATCTCAATGCTTCTAATACCAAACCTGAGACTGTCCTATAACATGAGATGTGATATCTCAATGCTTCTAATAACAAACCTGAGACCCTTCCTATAACATGAGATGTGAAAGCCAAGTCCTTCCCATTCCAATCTTGAGGCCCTTACTATAACATGAGATGTGATATCCAACTCCTTCCCAATCCAATCCTGAGACCCTTCCGATAGCATGAGATATGATATCTCAATGCTTCTAATACCAAACCACAGACCCGTCCTATAACTTGAGATGTGATATCCAAATCCTTCCCCTTCCAAACCTGAGACCCTTCCTTTATCATGAGATGTGATATCCAACGCCTCCCCATTCCAATCCTGAGACCCTTCCTATTGCATGAGATGTGATATCCCAATGTTTCTACCAAACCTGAGACACTTCCTATAGCATGAGACGTGATATCCAACTCTTCCCATCCAATCCTGAGACCCTTCCTATAACATGAGATGTGATATACAACTCCTTCCCAATCCAATCCTGAAACCCTTCCGATAGCATGAGATATGATATCTCAATGCTTCTAATATCAAACCTGAGACCCTCCCTATAGCATGAGATGTGATATCCAACTCCTTCCCATTCCAATCTTGACACCCTTCCGATAGCATGAGATGTGATATCCAACTCCTTCCAATTCCAACCCGTGACCCTTCCTATAGCATGAGATGGGATATCCAACTCCTTCCAAATCCAATCCTGAGACCCTTCCGATAGCATGAGATGTGATATCTTAATGCCTCTACCATACCTGAGACCTTCCTATGGCATGAGATGTGAAATCAAACTATTTCCCATTTCAATCCTGAGACCCTTCCTATAGCATGGGATGTGATATCCAACTCCTTCCCATTCCAATCCTGAGACCCGTCCTATACCATGAGATATGATATCTCAATGCTTCTAATACCAAACCTGAGACTGTCCTATAACATGAGATGCGATATCTCAATGCTTCTAATAACAAACCTGAGACCCTTCCTATAACATGAGATGTGATATCCAAATCCTTCCCATTCCAATCCTGAGACCCTTCCTATAACATGAGATGTGATATCCAACTCCTTCCCAATCCAATCCTGAGACCCTTCCGATAGCATGAGATATGATATCTCAATGCTTCTAATACCAAACCACAGACCCGTCCTATAAATTGAGATGTGATATACAACTCCTTCCCAATCCAATCCTGAGACCCTTCCGATAGCATGAGATATGATATCTCAATGCTTCTAATATCAAACCTGAGACCCTCCCTATAGCATGAGATGTGATATCCAACTCCTTCCCATTCCAATCTTGAGACCCTTCCGATAGCATGAGATGTGATATCCAACTCCTTCCAATTCCAACCTGTGACCCTTCCTATAGCATGAGATGGGATATCCAACTCCTTCCAAATCCAATCCTGAGACCCTTCCGATAGCATGAGATGTGATATCTTAATGCTTCTACCATACCTGAGACCTTCCTATGGCATGAGATGTGAAATCAAACTATTTCCCATTTCAATCCTGAGACCCTTCCTATAGCATGAGATGTGATATCCAACTCCTTCCCATTCCAATCCTGAGACCCGTCCTATACCATGAGATGTGATATCTCAATGCTTCTAATACCAAACCTGAGACTGTCCTATAACATGAGATGTGATATCTCAATGCTTCTAATAACAAACCTGAGACCCTTCCTATAACATGAGATGTGATATCCAAATCCTTCTCATTCCAATCCTGAGACCCTTCCTATAGCATGAGATGTGATATCCAACTCCTTCCCATTCCAATCCTGAGACCCGTCCTATACCATGTAATATGATATCTCAATGCTTCTAATACCAAACCTGCGACTGTCCTATAACATGAGATGCGATATCTCAATGCTTCTAATAACAAACCTGAGACCCTTCCTATAACATGAGATGTGATATCCAAATCCTTCCCATTCCAATCCTGAGACCCTTCCTATAACATGAGATGTGATATCCAACTCCTTCCCAATCCAATCCTGAGACCCTTCCGATAGCATGAGATATGATATCTCAATGCTTCTAATACCAAACCACAGACCCGTCCTATAAATTGAGATGTGATATACAACTCCTTCCCAATCCAATCCTGAGACCCTTCCGATAGCATGAGATATGATATCTCAATGCTTCTAATATCAAACCTGAGACCCTCCCTATAGCATGAGATGTGATATCCAACTCCTTCCCATTCCAATCTTGAGACCCTTCCGATAGCATGAGATGTGATATCCAACTCCTTCCAATTCCAACCTGTGACCCTTCCTATAGCATGAGATGGGATATCCAACTCCTTCCAAATCCAATCCTGAGACCCTTCCGATAGCATGAGATGTGATATCTTAATGCTTCTACCATACCTGAGACCTTCCTATGGCATGAGATGTGAAATCAAACTATTTCCCATTTCAATCCTGAGACCCTTCCTATAGCATGAGATGTGATATCCAACTCCTTCCCATTCCAATCCTGAGACCCGTCCTATACCATGAGATGTTATATCTCAATGCTTCTAATACCAAACCTGAGACTGTCCTATAACATGAGATGTGATATCTCAATGCTTCTAATAACAAACCTGAGACCCTTCCTATAACATGAGATGTGATATCCAAATCCTTCCCATTCCAATCCTGAGACCCTTCCTATAGCATGAGATGTGATATCCAACTCCTTCCCATTCCAATCCTGAGACCCGTCCTATACCATGAGATATGATATCTCAATGCTTCTAATACCAAACCTGAGACTGTCCTATAACATGAGATGCGATATCTCAATGCTTCTAATAACAAACCTGAGACCCTTCCTATAACATGAGATGTGATATCCAAATCCTTCCCATTCCAATCCTGAGACCCTTCCTATAACATGAGATGTGATATCCAACTCCTTCCCAATCCAATCCTGAGACCCTTCTGATAGCATGAGATATGATATCTCAATGCTTCTAATACCAAACCACAGACCCGTCCTATAAATTGAGATGTGGTATCCAAATCCTTCCCCTTCCAAACCTGAGACCCTTCCTTTAGCATGAGAAGTGATATCCAACTCCTTCCCATACCAATCCTGAGACTGTCTTATACCATGAGATATGATATCTCAATGCTTCTAATACCAAACCTGAGACTGTCCTATAACATGAGATGTGATATCTCAATGCTTCTAATACCAAACCTGAGAGCCTTCCTATAACATGAGATGTGATATCCAACTCCTTCCCAATCCAATCCTGAGACCCTTCCGATAGCATGAGATATGATATCTCAATGCTTCTAATACCAAACCACAGACCCGTCCTATAACTTGAGATGTGATATCCAACTCCTTCCCATTCCAATCCTGAGACCCTTCCGATAGCATGAGATGTGATATCCAACTCCTTCCAATTCCAACCTGTGACCCTTCCTATAGCATGAGATGTGATATCCAACTCCTTCCCAATCCAATCCTGAGACCCTTCCGATAGCATGAGATGTGATATCTTAATGCTTCTACCAAACCTGAGACCTTCCTATGGCATGAGATGTGATATCAAACTCCTTCCCATTCCTATCCTGAGACCCTTCCTATAGCATGATATGTGATATCCAACTCCTTCCCATTCCAATCCTGAGACCCGTCCTATACCATGAGATGTGATATCTCAATGCTTCTAATACCAAACCTGAGACTGTCCTATAAAATGAGATGTGATATCTCAATGCTTCTAATAACCAACCTGAGACCCTTCCTATAACATGAGATGTGATATCCAAATCCTTCCCAATCCAATCCTGAGACACTTCCGATAGCATGAGATATGATATCTCAATGCTTTTAATACCAAACCACAGACCCGTCCTATAACTTGAGACGTGATATCCAAATCCTTCCCCTTCCAAACCTGAGACCCTTCCTTTAGCATGAGATGTGATATCCAACTCCTTTCCATTCCAATCCTGAGACCATTCCTATAGCATGAGATGTGATATCCCAATACTTCTACCAAACCTGAGACCCTTCCTATAGCATGAGATGTGATATCTAACTCCTTCCCATTCCAATCCTGAGACCCGTCCTATACCATGAGATGTTATATTTCAATGATTCTAATACCAAACCTGAGACTGTCCTATAACATGAGATGTGATATCTCAATGCTTCTAATAACAAACCTGAGACCCTTCCTATAACATGAGATGTGATGTCCAAGTCCTTCCCATTCCAATCCTGAGACCCTTCCTATAACATGAGATGTGATATCCAACTCCTTCCCAATCCAATCCTGAGACCCTTCGGATAGCATGAGATGTGATATCTTAATGCTTCTAGCAAACCTGAGACCTTCCCATGGCATGAAATGTGATATCAAACTCCTTCCCATTCCAATCCTGAGACCCTTCCTATAGCATGAGATGTGATATCCAACTCCTTCCCATTCCAATCCTGAGACCGGTCCTATACCATGAGATGTTATATCTCAATGCTTCTAATACCAAACATGAGACTGTCCTATAACATGAGATATGATATCTCAATGCTTCTAATACCGAACCACAGACCTGTCCTATAACTTGAGATGTGATATCCAAATCCTTCCGCTTCCAAACCTGAGACCCTTCCTCTAGCATGAGATGTGATATCCAACTCCTTCCCATTCCAATCCTGAGACCCTTCGGATAGCATGAGATGTGATATCTCAATGATTCTAATATGAAACCTGAGACCCTCCCTAAAGCATGAGATGTGATATCAAAGTCCTTCCCATTCCAATCCTGATACCCTTCCTATAACATGAGATGTGATATCCAACTCCTTCCAATTCCAACCTGTGACCCTTCCTATATCATGAGATGGGATATCCAACTCCTTCCCAATCCAATCCTGAGACCCTTCCGATAGCATGAGATGTGATATCTTAATGCTTCTAGCAAACCTGAGACCTTCCCATGGCATGAGATGTGATATCAAACTCCTTCCCATTCCAATCCTGAGACCCTTCCTATAACATGAGATGTGATATCCAACTCCTTCCCATTCCAATCCTGAGACCCGTCCTATACCATGAGATGTTATATCTCAATGCTTCTAATACCAAACATGAGACTGTCCTTTAACATGAGATATGATATCTCAATGCTTCTAATACCGATCCATAGACCTGTCCTATAACTTGAGATGTGATATCCAAATCCTTCCCCTTCCAAACCTGAGACCCTTCCTTTAGCATGAGATGTGATATCCAACTCCTTCCCATTCCAATCCTGAGACCCTTCCGATAGCATGAGATGTGATATCTCAATGATTCTAATATGAAACCTGAGACCCTCCCTATAGCATGAGATGTGATATCCAAATCCTTCCCATTCCAATCCTGAGACCCTTCAAATAGCATGAGATGTGATATCCAACTCCTTCCCATTCCAATCCTGAGACCCGTCCTATACCATGAGATATGATATCTCAATGCTTCTAATACCAAACCTGAGACTGTCCTATAACATGAGATGTGATATCTCAATGCTTCTAATAACAAACCTGAGACCCTTCCTATAACATGAGATGTGATATCCAAGTCCTTCCCATTCCAATCTTGAGGCCCTTCCTATAACATGAGATGTGATATCCAACTCCTTCCCAATCCAATCCTGAGACCCTTCCGATAGCATGAGATATGATATCTCAATGCTTCTAATACCAAACCACAGACCCGTCCTATAACTTGAGATGTGATATCCAAATCCTTCCCCTTCCAAACCTGAGACCCTTCCTTTATCATGAGATGTGATATCCAACTCCTTCCCATTCCAATCCTGAGACCCTTCCTATTGCATGAGATGTGATATCCCAATGCTTCTACCAAACCTGAGACCCTTCCTATAGCATGAGACGTGATATCCAACTCTTCCCATCCAATCCTGAGACCCTTCCTATAACATGAGATGTGATATACAACTCCTTCCCAATCCAATCCTGAAACCCTTCCGATAGCATGAGATATGATATCTCAATGCTTCTAATATCAAACCTGAGACCCTCCCTATAGCATGAGATGTGATATCCAACTCCTTCCCATTCAAATCTTGAGACCCTTCCGATAGCATGAGATGTGATATCCAACTCCTTCCAATTCCAACCTGTGACCCTTCCTATAGCATGCGATGGGATATCCAACTCCTTCCAAATCAAATCCTGAGACCCTTCCGATAGCATGAGATGTGATATCTTAATGCTTCTACCATCCCTGAGACCTTCCTATGGCATGAGATGTGAAATCAAACTATTTCCCATTTCAATCCTGAGACCCTTCCTATAGCATGAGATGTGATATCCAACTCCTTCCCATTCCAATCCTGAGACCCGTCCTATACCATGAGATGTGATATCTCAATGCTTCTAATATCAAACCTGAGACTGTCCTATAACATGAGATGTGATATCTCAATGCTTCTAATAACAAACCTGAGACCCTTCCTATAACATGAGATGTGATATCCAAATCCTTTCCATTCCAATCCTGAGACCCTTCCTATAGCATGAGATGTGATATCCAACTCCTTCCCATTCCAATCCTGAGACCCGTCTTATACCATGAGATATGATATCTCAATGCTTCTAATACCAAACCTGAGACTGTCCTATAACATGAGATGCGATATCTCAATGCTTCTAAAAACAAACCTGAGACCCTTCCTGTAACATGAGATGTGATATCCAAATCCTTCCCATTCCAATCCTGAGACCCTTCCTATAACATGAGATGTGATATCCAACTCCTTCCCAATCCAATCCTGAGACCCTTCCGATAGCATGAGATATGATATCTCAATGCTTCTAATACCAAACCACAGACCCGTCCTATAAATTGAGATGTGATATACAACTCCTTCCCAATCCAATCCTGAGACCCTTCCGATAGCATGAGATATGATATCTCAATGCTTCTAATATCAAACCTGAGACCCTCCCTATAGCATGAGATGTGATATCCAACTCCTTCCCATTCCAATCTTGAGACCCTTCCGATAGCATGAGATGGGATATCCAACTCCTTCCAAATCCAATCCTGAGACCCTTCCGATAGCATGAGATGTGATATCTTAATGCTTCTACCATACCTGAGACCTTCCTATGGCATGAGATGTGAAATCAAACTATTTCCCATTTCAATCCTGAGACCCTTCCTATAGCATGAGATGTGATATCCAACTCCTTCCCATTCCAATCCTGAGACCCGTCCTATACCATGAGATGTGATATCTCAATGCTTCTAATACCAAACCTGAGACTGTCCTATAACATGAGATGTGATATCTCAATGCTTCTAATAACAAACCTGAGACCCTTCCTATAACATGAGATGTGATATCCAAATCCTTCCCATTCCAATCCTGAGACCCTTCCTATAGCATGAGATGTGATATCCAACTCCTTCCCATTCCAATCCTGAGACCCGTCCTATACCATGAGATATGATATCTCAATGCTTCTAATACCAAACCTGAGACTGTCCTATAACATGAGATGCGATATCTCAATGCTTCTAATAACAAACCTGAGACCCTTCCTATAACATGAGATGTGATATCCAAATCCTTCCCATTCCAATCCTGAGACCCTTCCTATAACATGAGATGTGATATCCAACTCCTTCCCAATCCAATCCTGAGACCCTTCCGATAGCATGAGATATGATATCTCAATGCTTCTAATACCAAACCACAGACCCGTCCTATAAATTGAGATGTGGTATCCAAATCCTTCCCCTTCCAAACCTGAGACCCTTCCTTTTAGCATGAGAAGTGATATCCAACTCCTTCCCATACCAATCCTGAGACCGTCTTATACCATGAGATATGATATCTCAATGCTTCTAATACCAAACCTGAGACTGTCCAATAACATGAGATGTGATATCTCAATGCTTCTAATACCAAACCTGAGAGCCTTCCTATAACATGAGATGTGATATCCAACTCCTTCCCAATCCAATCCTGAGACCCTTCCGATAGCATGAGATATGATATCTCAATGCTTCTAATACCAAACCACAGACCCGTCCTATAACTTGAGATGTGATATCCAACTCCTTCCCAATCCAATCCTGAGACCCTTCCGATAGCATGAGATGTGATATCTCAATGCTTCTACTAACAAACCAGAGACCCTCCCTATAGCATGAGATGTGATATCCAACTCCTTCCCATTCCAATCCTGAGACCCGTCCTATACTATGAGATGTTATATCTCAATGCTTCTAATACCAAACCTGAGACTGCCCTATAACATGAGATGTGATATCTCAATGCTTCTAATAACAAACCTGAGACCCTTCCTATAACATGAGATGTGATATCCAAGTCCTTCCCATTCCAATCTTGAGACCCTTCCTATAACATGAGATGTGATATCCAACTCCTTCCCAACCCAATCCTGAGACCCTTCCGATAGCATGAGATATGATATCTCAATGCTTCTAATACCAAACCACAGACCCGTCCTATAACTTGAGATGTGATATCCAAATCCTTCCCCTTCCAAACCTGAGACCCTTCCTTTAGCATGAGATGTGATATCCATCTCCTTCCCATTCCAATCCTGAGACCCTTCCTATAGCATGAGATGTGATATCTCAATGCTTCTAATACCAAACCTGAGACACTCATTATAGCGTGAGATGTGATATCAAAGTCCTTCCCATTCCAATCCTGACACCCTTCCTATAACATGAGATGTGATATCCAACTCTTCCCATCCAATCCTGAGACACTTCCTATAACATGAGATGTGATATCCAACTCCTTCCCAATCCAATCCTGAGACCCTTCCGATAGCATGAGATGTGATATCTCAATGCTTCTAATACCAAACCTGAGACCCTCCCTATAGCGTGAGATGTGATATCAAAGTCCTTCCCATTCCAATCCTGATACCCTTCCTATAACATGAGATGTGATATCCAACTCCTTCCAATTCCAACCTGTGACCCTTCATATAGCATGAGATGTGATATCCAACTCCTTCCCAATCCAATCCTGAGACCCTTCCGATAGCATGAGATGTGATATCTTAATGCTTCTAGCAAACCTGAGACCTTCCCATGGCATGAGATGTGATATCAAACTCCTTCCCATTCCAATCCTGAGACCCTTCCTATAGCATGAGATGTGATATCCAACTCCTTCCCATTCCAATCCTGAGACCCGTCTTATACTATGAGATGTTATATCTCAATGCTTCTAATACCAAACCTGAGACTGTCCTATAACATGAGATGTGGTATCTCAATGCTTCTAATAACAAACCTGAGACCCTTCCTATAACATGAGATGTGATATCCATGACCTTCCCATTCCAATCTTGAGACCCTTCCTATAAAATGAGATGTGATATCCAACTCCTTCCCAATCCAATCCTGAGACCCTTCCGATAGCATGAGATATATCTCAATGCTTCTAATACCAAACCACAGACCCGTCCTATAATTTGAGATGTGATATCCAACTCCTTCCCATTCCAATTCTGAGACCCTTCCTATAGCATGAGATGTGATATCCCAATGCTTCTACCAAACCTGAGACCCTTCCTATAGCATGAGATGTGATATCAAACTCTTCCCATCCAATCCTGAGACCCTTCCTATAACATGAGATGTGATATCCAACTCCTTCCCAATCCAATCCTGAGACCCTTCCGATCGCATGAGATATGATATCTCACTGCTTCTAATATCAAACCTGAGACCCTCCCTATAGCATGAGATGTGATATCCAACTCCTTCCCATTCCAATCCTGAGACCCTTCCGATAGCATGAGATATGATATCCAACTTCTTCCCATTCCAATCCTGAGACCCTTCCTATAACATGAGATGTGATAACCAACTCCTTCCCAATCCAATCCTGAGACCCTTCCGATAGCATGAGATATGATATCTCAATGCTTCTGATAACAAACCCGAGACCCTTCCTATAACATGAGATGTGATATCCAACTCCTTCCCAATCCAATCCTGAGACCCTTCCGATAGCATGAGACATGATATCTCAATGCTTCTAATACCAAACCACAGACCCGTCCTATAAAGTGAGATGTGATATCCAAACCCTTCCCCTTCCAAACCTGAGACCCTTCCTTTAGCATGAGATGTGATATCCAACTCCTTCCCATTCCAATCCTGAGACCCTTCCTATAGTATGAGATATGATATCTCAATGCTTCTAATACCAAACCACAGACCCGTCCTATAACTTGAGATGTGATATCCAAATCCTTCCCATTCCAATCCTGAGACCCTTCCTATAACATGAGATGTGATATCCAACTCCTTCCCAATCCAATCCTGAGACCCTTCCGATAGCATGAGATATGATATCTCAATGCTTCTAATACCAAACCACAGACCCGTCCTATAAATTGAGATGTGGTATCCAAATCCTTCCCCTTCCAAACCTGAGACCCTTCCTTTTAGCATGAGAAGTGATATCCAACTCCTTCCCATACCAATCCTGAGACCGTCTTATACCATGAGATATGATATCTCAATGCTTCTAATACCAAACCTGAGACTGTCCAATAACATGAGATGTGATATCTCAATGCTTCTAATACCAAACCTGAGAGCCTTCCTATAACATGAGATGTGATATCCAACTCCTTCCCAATCAAATCCTGAGACCCTTCCGATAGCATGAGATATGATATCTCAATGCTTCTAATACCAAACCACAGACCCGTCCTATAAATTGAGATGTGATATCCAACTCCTTCCCAATCCAATCCTGAGACCCTTCCGATAGCATGAGATGTGATATCTCAATGCTTCTAATATCAAACCTGAGACCCTCCCTATAGCATGAGATGTGATATCCAACTCCTTCCCATTCCAATCCTGAGACCCGTCCTATACTATGAGATGTTATATCTCAATGCTTCTAATACCAAACCTGAGACTGCCCTATAACATGAGATGTGATATCTCAATGCTTCTAATAACAAACCTGAGACCCTTCCTATAACATGAGATGTGATATCCAAGTCCTTCCCATTCCAATCTTGAGACCCTTCCTATAACATGAGATGTGATATCCAACTCCTTCCCAAACCAATCCTGAGACCCTTCCGATAGCATGAGATATGATATCTCAATGCTTCTAATACCAAACCACAGACCCGTCCTATAACTTGAGATGTGATATCCAAATCCTTCCCCTTCCAAACCTGAGACCCTTCCTTTAGCATGAGATGTGATATCCATCTCCTTCCCATTCCAATCCTGAGACCCTTCCTATAGCATGAGATGCGATATCTCAATGCTTCTAATACCAAACCTGAGACACTCATTATAGCGTGAGATGTGATATCAAAGTCCTTCCCATTCCAATCCTGACACCCTTCCTATAACATGAGATGTGATATCCAACTCTTCCCATCCAATCCTGAGACACTTCCTATAACATGAGATGTGATATCCAACTCCTTCCCAATCCAATCCTGAGACCCTTCCGATAGCATGAGATGTGATATCTCAATGCTTCTAATACCAAACCTGAGACCCTCCCTATAGCGTGAGATGTGATATCAAAGTCCTTCCCATTCCAATCCTGATACCCTTCCTATAACATGAGATGTGATATCCAACTCCTTCCAATTCCAACCTGTGACCCTTCATATAGCATGAGATGCGATATCCAACTCCTTCCCAATCCAATCCTGAGACCCTTCCGATAGCATGAGATGTGATATCTTAATGCTTCTAGCAAACCTGAGACCTTCCCATGGCATGAGATGTGATATCAAACTCCTTCCCATTCCAATCCTGAGACCCTTCCTATAGCATGAGATGTGATATCCAACTCCTTCCCATTCCAATCCTGAGACCCGTCTTATACTATGAGATGTTATATCTCAATGCTTCTAATACCAAACCTGAGACTGTCCTATAACATGAGATGTGGTATCTCAATGCTTCTAATAACAAACCTGAGACCCTTCCTATAACATGAGATGTGATATCCATGACCTTCCCATTCCAATCTTGAGACCCTTCCTATAAAATGAGATGTGATATCCAACTCCTTCCCAATCCAATCCTGAGACCCTTCCGATAGCATGAGATATATCTCAATGCTTCTAATACCAAACCACAGACCCGTCCTATAATTTGAGATGTGATATCCAACTCCTTCCCATTCCAATCCTGAGACCCTTCCTATAGCATGAGATGTGATATCCCAATGCTTCTACCAAACCTGAGACCCTTCCTATAGCATGAGATGTGATATCAAACTCTTCCCATCCAATCCTGAGACCCTTCCTATAACATGAGATGTGATATCCAACTCCTTCCCAATCCAATCCTGAGACCCTTCCGATAGCATGAGATATGATATCTCACTGCTTCTAATATCAAACCTGAGACCCTCCCTATAGCATGAGATGTGATATCCAACTCCTTCCCATTCCAATCCTGAGACCCTTCCGATAGCATGAGATATGATATCCAACTTCTTCCCATTCCAATCCTGAGACCCTTCCTATAACATGAGATGTGATAACCAACTCCTTCCCAATCCAATCCTGAGACCCTTCCGATAGCATGAGATATGATATCTCAATGCTTCTGATAACAAACCCGAGACCCTTCCTATAACATGAGATGTGATATCCAACTCCTTCCCAATCCAATCCTGAGACCCTTCCGATAGCATGAGACATGATATCTCAATGCTTCTAATACCAAACCACAGACCCGTCCTATAAAGTGAGATGTGATATCCAAACCCTTCCCCTTCCAAACCTGAGACCCTTCCTTTAGCATGAGATGTGATATCCAACTCCTTCCCATTCCAATCCTGAGACCCTTCCTATAGTATGAGATATGATATCTCAATGCTTCTAATACCAAACCACAGACCCGTCCTATAACTTGAGATGTGATATCCAAATCCTTCCCCTTCCAAACCTGAGACCCTTCCTTTAGCATGAGATGTGATATCCATCTCCTTCCCATTCCAATCCTGAGACCCTTCCTATAGCATGAGATGTGATATCTCAATGCTTCTAATACCAAACCTGAGACCCTCATTATAGCGTGAGATGTGATATCAAAGTCCTTCCCATTCCAATCCTGACACCCTTCCTATAACATGAGATGTGATATCCAACTCTTCCCATCCAATCCTGAGACACTTCCTATAACATGAGATGTGATATCCAACTCCTTCCCAATCCAATCCTGAGACCCTTCCGATAGCATGAGATGTGATATCTCAATGCTTCTAATACCAAACCTGAGACCCTCCCTATAGCGTGAGATGTGATATCAAAGTCCTTCCCATTCCAATCCTGATACCCTTCCTATAACATGAGATGTGATATCCAACTCCTTCCAATTCCAACCTGTGACCCTTCCTATAGCATGAGATGCGATATTAAACTCCTTCCGAATCCAATCCTGAGACCCTTCCGATAGCATGAGATGTGATATCTTAATGCTTCTAGCAAACCTGAGACCTTCCCATGGCATGAGATGTGATATCAAACTCCTTCCCATTCCAATCCTGAGACCCTTCCTATAGCATGAGATGTGATATCCAACTCCTTCCCATTCCAATCCTGAGACCCGTCTTATACTATGAGATGTTATATCTCAATGCTTCTAATACCAAACCTGAGACTGTCCTATAACATGAGATGTGGTATCTCAATGCTTCTAATAACAAACCTGAGACCCTTCCTATAACATGAGATGTGATATCCATGACCTTCCCATTCCAATCTTGAGACCCTTCCTATAAAATGAGATGTGATATCCAACTCCTTCCCAATCCAATCCTGAGACCCTTCCGATAGCATGAGATATGATATCTCAATGCTTCTAATACCAAACCACAGACCCGTCCTATAATTTGAGATGTGATATCCAAATCCTTCCCCTTCCAAACCTGAGACCCTTCCTTTATCATGAGATGTGATATCCAACTCCTTCCCATTCGAATCCTGAGACCCTTCCTATAGCATGAGATGTGATATCCCAATGCTTCTAAAAAACCTGAGACCCTTCCTATAGCATGAGATGTGATATCAAACTCTTCCCATCCAATCCTGAGACCCTTCCTATAACATGAGATGTGATATCCTACTCCTTCCCAATCCAATCCTGAGACCCTTCCGATAGCATGAGATATGATATCTCAATGCTTCTAATATCAAACCTGAGACCCTCCCTATAGCATGAGATGTGATATCCAACTCCTTCCCATTCCAATCCTGAGACCCTTCCGATAGCATGAGATGTGATATCCAACTCCTTCCAATTCCAACCTGTGACCCTTCCTATAGCATGAGATATGATATCTAACTTCTTCCCATTCCAATCCTGAGACCCTTCCTATAACATGAGATGTGATAACCAACTCCTTCCCAATCCAATCCTGAGACCCTTCCGATAGCATGAGATATGATATCTCAATGCTTCTAATAACAAACCCGAGACCCTTCCTATAACATGAGATGTGATATCCAACTCCTTCCCAATCCAATCCTGAGACCCTTCCGATAGCATGAGACATGATATCTCAATGCTTCTAATACCAAACCACAGACCCGTCCTATAAAGTGAGATGTGATATCCAAACCCTTCCCCTTCCAAACCTGAGACCCTTCCTTTAGCATGAGATGTGATATCCAACTCCTTCCCATTCCAATCCTGAGACCCTTCCTATAGCATGAGATGTGATATCCTAATGCTTCTACCAAACCTGAGACCCTTCCTTTAGCATGAGATGTGATATCCAACTCCTTCCCATTCCAATCCTGAGACCCTTCCTATAGTATGAGATGTGATATCTCAATGCTATTAATACCAAACCTGAGATCCTTCCTATAACATGAGATGTGATATCCAACTCCTTCCCAATCCAATCCTGAGACCCTTCCGATAGCATGAGATGTGATATCTCAATGCTTGTAATACAAAACTTGAGACCCTTCCTATAGCATGAGATGTGATATCCAACATCTTCCCATTCCTATCCTGAGACCCTTCTGATAGCATCAGATGTGATATCTCAATGCTTCTAATACCAAACCTGAGACCCTCCCTATAGCGTGAGATGTGATATCAAAGTCCTTCCCATTCCAATCCTGATACCCTTCCTGTAACATGAGATGTGATATCCAACTCCTTCCAATTCCAACCTGTGACCCTTCCTATATCATGAGATGGGATATCCAACTCCTTCCCAATCCAATCCTGAGACCCTTCCGATAGCATGAGATGTGATATCTTAATGCTTCTAGCAAACCTGAGACCTTCCCATGGCATGAGATGTGATATCAAACTCCTTCCCATTCCAATCCTGAGACCCTTCCTATAGCATGAGATGTGATATCCAACTCCTTCCCATTCCAATCCTGAGACCCGTCCTTTACCATGAGATGTTATACACTTCAAGCCGGCCTGCTTCATAGCACTTCCAGGCTGGACTGCTTCATAGCACTTCCACGCTGCCTGCTTCATAGCACTCCCAAGCTGGCCTGCTTCATAGCGCTTCCAAGCTGGACTGCTTCATAGTGCTTCCAAGATTCCTGCTTCATAGCGCTTCCATGCCGGCCTGCATCATGGCGCTTCGAAGCTTCCTGCTTCATAGCATTTCCAAGCTTCCTGCTTCATAGCACTTCCAAGCTACCTGCTTCATAGTGCCTTGCAATCGGGACTGCTTCATAGCGCTTCCAAGCTACCTGCTTCATAGCACTTCCAAGCTTCCTGCTTCATAGCACTTCCAAGCGGTCTGCTTCATAGCACTTCAAGCCGGCCTGCTTTGAAGCACTCCAAGCTGGCCTGCTTCATAGCACTTCCGGGCTGGCTGTTTCACAGCACGTCCAAGTTGACCTGCTTCACAGCACTTCCAAGCTGCCTGCTTCATAGCACTTCCAAGCTGTCTGCTTCAGAGTTCTTCCAAGCTACCTGTTTCATAGCGCTTGCAAGCGGGCCTGCTTCATAGCGCTTCCAAGCTACCTGGTTCATAGCACTTCGAAGCTGGCCTGCTTCATAGCACTTCCAAACTGGCCTGCTTAGTAGCACTTCCAAGCTGCCTGCTTCATAGCACTTCCAAGCTGGCCTGCTTAATAGCACTTCCAATCTGGCCTACTTAATAGCACTTCCAAGCTGGCCTGCTTCATAGCACTTCCAAGTTGGCCTGCTTCATAGCACTTAAAAGCTGCCTGCTTCATAGCACTTCCAAGCTGGCCTGCTTCATAGCGCTTCCAAGCTGGCCTGCTTCATAGCGCTTCCGAGCTTCCTGCTTCATAGCGCTTCCAAGCCGACCTGCTTCAGAGCGCTTCCAAGCTTCCTGCTTCATAGCACTTCCAAGCTTCCTGCTTCATAGCACTTCCAAGCGGTCTGCTTCATAGCACTTCAAGCCGGCCTGCTTTGAAGCACTTCCAAGTTGGCCTGCTTCATAGCACTTCCAAGCTGCCTGCTTCATAGCACTTCCAAGCTGACCTGCTTCATAGCACTTCCAAGCTGGCTTGCTTCATAGCACTTCCAGGCTGGCCTGCTTCATAGCACTTCCAAGCTGGCCTGCTCCATAGCTCTTCCAAGCTTCCAGTTTCATAGCACTTCCAAGCTGGCCTGATTTATAGCACTTCCAGGCTGGCCTGCATCATAGCACTTCCAGGATGGCTGCTTCATAGCACTTCTAAGCTTCCTGCTTCATAGCACTTCAGAGCTGGTCCACAGCACTTTCAGGCTGGTCTGCTTCATAGCATTTCCAAGCTGGCCTGCTTCATAGCACTTCCAGGCTGGCTGTTTCACAGCTCGTCCAAGTTGACCTGCTTCAAAGCACTTCCAAGCTGCCTGCTTCATAGCACTTCCAAGCTGTCTGCTTCAGAGTTCTTCCAAGCTACCTGTTTCATAGCGCTTGCAAGCGGGCATGCTTCATAGCACTTCCAAGCTGGCCTGCTTCATAGCACTTCCAAACTGGCCTGCTTAGTAGCACTTCCAAGCTGCCTGCCTCATAGCTCTTCCAAACTGGCCTGCTTAATAGCACTTCCAATCTGGCCTACTTAATAGCACTCCCAAGCTGGCCTGCTTCAAAGCACTTCCAAGTTGGCCTGCTTCATAGCACTTCCAAGCTGCCTGCTTCATAGCACTTCCAAGCTGGCCTGCTTCATAACGCTTCCAAGCTGGCCTGCTTCATAGCGCTTCCGAGCTTCCTGCTTCATAGCACTTCCAAGCCAGCCTGCTTCATAGGGCTTCCAAGCTTCCTGCTTCATAGCACTTCCAAGCGGTCTGCTTCATAGCACTTCAAGCCGGCCTGCTTTGAAGCACTTCCAAGTTGGCCTGCTTCATAGCACTTCCAAGCTGCCTGCTTCATAGCACTTCCAAGCTGGCCTGCTTCATAGCACTTCCAAGCTACCTGCTTCATTGCGCTTGCAAGCCGGCCTGCTTCATAGCGCTTTCAAGCTACCTGGTTCATAGCACTTCCAACTGGCCTGCTTCATAGCACTTTCAAGCGGCCTGCTTCATAGCACGTCCAAGCTGGCCTGCTTCATAGCACTTCCAAGCGGGCCTGCTTAATAGCACTACCAAGCTGCCTGCTTCATAGCATGTCCAAGCTTGTCTGCTTCGTAGCACTTCCAAGCTGGCATGCTTCACAGCACTCCCAGGCTGGCATGCTGCATGGCACTTCCAAGCTGGCCTGATTCATGGCCTTCTTCATGGCACTTCCAAGCTGGCCTGCTTAATAGCACTACCAAGCTGCCTGCTTCATAGCATGTCCAAGCTGGTCTGATTCATAGCACTTCCAAGCTGGCCTGCTTCACAGCACTCCCAGGCTGGCCTGCTTCATAGCACTTCCAAGCTGGCCTGCTTCATAGCACTTCCAGGATGGCTGCTTCATAGCACGTCCAAGCTGACCTGCTTCATAGCACTTCCAAGCTGACTGCTTCATAGCACTTCCAAGCTGGTCTGCTTTATAGCACTTCCAAACTGGCCTGCTTCATAGCAGCTCCAAGCTGCCTGCTTCATAGCACGTCCAAGCTGACCAGCTCCATAGCACTTCTAAGCTACCTGCTTCATAGCACTTGCAAGCTGGCCCGCTTCATAGCACTTTCAAGCGGCCGGCTTCATAGCACTTCCAAGCTGGCCTGCTTCACAGCACTCCCAGGCTGGCCTGCTTCATAGCACTTCCAAGCTGGCCTGCTTCATAGCACTTCCAGGCTGGCCTGCTTCACAGCACTCCCAGGCTGGCCTGCTTCATAGCACTTCCAAGCTGGCCTGATTCATGGCCTTCTTCATGGCACTTCCAAGCTGGCCTGCTTAATAGCACTACCAAGCTGCCTGCTTCATAGCATGTCCAAGCTGGTCTGATTCATAGCACTTCCAAGCTGGCCTGCTTCACAGCACTCCCAGGCTGGCCTGCTTCATAGCACTTCCAAGCTGGCCTGCTTCATAGCACTTCCAGGATGGCTGCTTCATAGCACGTCCAAGCTGACCTGCTTCATAGCACTTCCAAGCTGACTGCTTCATAGCACTTCCAAGGTGGTCTGCTTTATAGCACTTTCAAACTGGCCTGCTTCATAGCAGCTCCAAGCTGCCTGCTTCATAGCACGTCCAAGCTGACCAGCTCCATAGCACTTCTAAGCTACCTGCTTCATACCACTTGCAAGCTGGCCCGCTTCATAGCACTTTCAAGCAGCCGGCTTCATAGCACTTCCAAGCTGGCCTGCTTCATAGCACTTCCAAGCTGCCTGCTTCATAGCACTTCCAAGCTGACATGCTTCATAGCACTTCCAAGCTGCCTGCTTCATAGCACTTCCAAGCTGGCCTGCTTCATAGCACTTGCAAGCTGGCCTGCTTCATAGCACTTCCAAGATTACTGCTTCATAGCGCTTCCAAGCTGGCCTGCTTCATAGCACTTCCAAGCTTCCTGCTTCATAGCACTTCCAAGCTGCCTGCTTCATAGCACTTCCAAGCTGGCATGCTTCATAGCACTTCCAAGCTGCCTGCTTCATAGCACTTCCAAGCTGGCCTGCTTCATAGCGCTTCCAAGATTCCTACTTCATAACGCTTCCAAGCTGGCCTGCTTCATAGCACTTCAAAGCTTCCTGCTTCATAGCACTACTAAGCTTCCTGCTTCATAGCACTTCCAAGCTACCTGCTTCATAGCGCTTGCAATCGGGCCTGCTTCCTAGCGCTTCCAAGCAACCTGCTTCATAGCATGTCCAAGCTTGTCTGCTTCGTAGCACTTCCAAGCTGGCCTGCTGCATAGCACTTCCAGGATGGCTGCTTCATAGCACCTCCAAGCTGCCTGCTTCATAGCACTTCCAGTCTGGCCTGCTTCATCGCACTTTCAAGCGGCCTGCTTCATAGCACGTCCAAGCTGGCCTGCTTCATAGCACTTCCAAGCGGGCCTGCTTCATAACGCTTCCAAGCTACCTGGTTCATAGCACTTCCAACTGGCCTGCTTCATAGCACTTTCAAGCGGCCTGCTTCATAGCACGTCCAAGCTGGCCTGCTTCATAGCACTTCCAAGCGGGCCTGCTTAATATCACTACCAAGCTGCCTGATTCATAGCACTTCCAGTCTGGCCTACTTCGTAGCACTTCCAAGCTAGCCTGCTTCATAGCATTTCCAGGATGGCTGCTTCATAGCACCTTCAAGCTGCCTGCTTCATAGCACTTCCAGTCTGGCCTACTTCATCGCACTTCCAAGCTGACCTGCTCCATAGCACTTCTAAGCTACCAGCTTCATAGCACTTGCAAGCTGGCCCGCTTCATGACACTTTCAAGCGGCCTGCTTCATAGCACTTCCAAGCTGGCCTGCTTCATAGCACCTCCAAGCGGGCCTGCTTAATAGTACTACCAAGCTGCCTGCTTCATAGTTCTTCCAAGCTTCCTGCTTCATAGCACTTCCAAGTTGGCCTGCTTCATAGCACTTCCAAGCTTCCTGCTTCATAGCACTTCCACACTGGCCTGCTTCATAGCACTTCCAAGCTGGCCTGCTTCATAGCACTTCCAGGCTGGCCTGCTTCACTTCACTTCCAAGCTGGCCTGCTTCATAACACGTCCAAGCTGGCCTGCTTCATAGCACGGCCAAGGTGACCTGCTTCATAGCACTTCCAAGCTGGCGTGCTTCATAGCACGTCCAGGCTGGCTGCTTCATAGCTCATCCAAGCAGACCTGCTTCATAGCACTTCCAAGCTGGCTTGCTTCATAGCACTTCCAGGCTGGCCTGCTTCATAGCACTTCCAAGCTGGCCTGCTCCATAGCTCTTCCAAGCTGCCAACTTCATAGCACTTCCAAGCTGGCCTGATTTATAGCACTTCCAGGCTGGCCTGCATCATAGCACTTCCAGGCTGGCTGCTTCATAGCACTTCTAAGCTTCCTGCTTCATAGCGCTTCCAAGCTGGTCTGCTTTATAGCACTTCCAAGCTGGCCTGCATCACAGCACTTCCAGGCTGGCTGCTTCATAGCACTTCTAAGCTTCCTGCTTCATAGCACTTCCAAGCTGGCCTGCTTCACAGCACTTCCAGGCTGGCTGTTTCATAGCACGTCCAAGCTGACCTGCTTCAAAGCACTTCCAAGCTGCCTGCTTCATAGCCCTTCCAAGCTGTCTGCTTCATAGCACTTCCAAGCTACCTGCTTTATAGCGCTTGCAGGCTGGCTGTTTCATAGCACGTCCAAGCTGACCTGCTTCAAAGCACTTCCAAGCTGCCTGCTTCATAGCCCTTCCAAGCTGTCTGCTTCATAGCACTTCCAAGCTACCTGCTTTATAGCGCTTGCAGGCTGGCCTGCATCATAGCACTTCCAGGCTGGCTGCTTCATAGCACTTCTAAACTTCCTGCTTCATAGCATGTCCAAGCTTGTCTGCTTCGTAGCACTTGCAAGCTGGCCCGCTTCATAGCACTTTCAAGCGGTCTGCTTCATAGCACTTCCAAGCTGGCCTGCTTCATAGCACTTCCAAGCGGGCCTGCTTAATATCACTACCAAGCTGCCTGCTTCATAGCACTTCCAGTCTGGCCTGCTTCAACGCACTTCCAAACTGACCTGCTCCATAGCACTTCTAAGCTACCTGCTTCATAGCACTAGCAAGCTGGCCCGCTTCATAGCACTTTCAAGCGGCCTGCTTAATATCACTACCAAGCTGCCTGCTTCATAGCATGTCCAAGCTGGTCTGCTTCGTAGCACTTCCAAGCTGGCCTGCTTCATAGCATTTCCAGGATGGCTGCTTCATAGCACCTTCAAGCTGCCTGCTTCATAGCACTTCCAGTCTGGCCTGCTTCATCGCACTTCCAAGCTGACCTGCTCCATAGCACTTCTAAGCTACCAGCTTCATAGCACTTGCAAGCTGGCCCGCATCATAGCACTTTCAAGCGGCCTGCTTCATAGCACTTCCAAGCTGGCCTGCTTCATAGCACTTCCAAGCGGGCCTGCTTAATGGTACTACCAAGCTGCCTGCTTCATAGTTCTTCCAAGCTTCCTGCTTCATTGCACTTCCAAGTTGGCCTGCTTCATAGCACTTCCAAGCTTCCTGCTTCATAGCACTTCCACACTGGCCTGCTTCATAGCACTTCCAAGCTGGCCTGCTTCATAGCACTTCCAGGCTGGCCTGCTTCACTTCACTTCCAAGCTGGCCTGCTTCATAACACGTCCAGGCTGGCCTGCTTCATAGCACGGCCAAGCTGACCTGCTTCATAGCACTTCCAAGCTGGCGTGCTTCATAGCACGTCCAGGCTGGCTGCTTCATAGCTCATCCAAGCAGACCTGCTTCATAGCACTTCCAAGCTGGCTTGCTTCATAGCACTTCCAGGCTGGCCTGCTTCATAGCACTTCCAAGCTGGCCTGCTCCATAGCTCTTCCAAGCTGCCAACTTCATAGCACTTCCAAGCTGGCCTGATTTATAGCACTTCCAGGCTGGCCTGCATCATAGCACTTCCAGGCTGGCTGCTTCATAGCACGTTCAATTTGACCTGCTTCATAGCACTTCCAAGCTTCCTGCTTCATAGCATTTCCAAGCTGCCTGCTTCTTAGCGCTTGCAAGCGGGCCTGCTTCATAACGCTTTCAAGCAGCCTGGTTCACAGCACTTCCAAGCTGGCCTGCTTCATAGCACTTCCAAGCTGGGCCGCTTCACATCACTTCGAGGCTGGCCTGCTTCATAGCACTTCCAAGCAGGCCTGTTTCATAGCACTTCCAGGCTGGCTGCTTCATAGCACGTTCAAGATGACCTGCTTCATAGCACTTCCAAGCTGCCTGCTTCATAGCACTTCCAAGCTGGTCTGCTTTATAGCACTTCCAAACTGGCCTGCTTCATAGCACCTCCAAGCTGCCTGTTTCATAGCACTTCCAAGCTGGCCTGCTTCATCGTACTTCCAAGCTGACCTGCTCCATAGCACTTCTAAGCTGCCTGCTTCATAGCACTTGCAAGCTGGCCTGCTTCATAGCACTTCAAGCCGGCCTGCTTCATAGCACTTCCAGGCTGGACTGCTTCATAGCACTTCCACGCTGCCTGCTTCATAGCACTCCCAAGCTGGCCTGCTTCATAGCACTTCCAAGCTGGACTGCTTCATAGTGCTTCCAAGCTTCCTGCTTCATAGCGCTTCCATGCCGGCCTGCATCATGGCGCTTCGAAGCTTCCTGCTTCATAGCATTTCCAAGCTTCCTGCTTCATAGCACTTCCAAGCTACCTGCTTCATAGTGCCTTGCAATCGGGACTGCTTCATAGCGCTTCCAAGCTACCTGCTTCATAGCACTTCCAAGCTTCCTGCTTCATAGCACTTCCAAGCTTCCTGCTTCATAGCACTTCCAAGCGGTCTGCTTCATAGCACTTCAAGCCGGCCTGCTTTGAAGCACTCCAAGCTGGCCTGCTTCATAGCACTTCCGGGCTGGCTGTTTCACAGCACGTCCAAGTTGACCTGCTTCACAGCACTTCCAAGCTGCCTGCTTCATAGCACTTCCAAGCTGTCTGCTTCAGAGTTCTTCCAAGCTACCTGTTTCATAGCGCTTGCAAGAGGGCCTGCTTCATAGCGCTTCCAAGCTACCTGGTTCATAGCACTTCGAAGCTGGCCTGCTTCATAGCACTTCCAAACTGGCCTGCTTAGTAGCACTTCCAAGCTGCCTGCTTCATAGCACTTCCAAGCTGGCCTGCTTAATAGCACTTCCAATCTGGCCTACTTAATAGCACTTCCAAGCTGGCCTGCTTCATAGCACTTCCAAGTTGGCCTGCTTCATAGCACTTAAAAGCTGCCTGCTTCATAGCACTTCCAAGCTGGCCTGCTTCATAGCGCTTCCAAGCTGGCCTGCTTCATAGCGCTTCCGAGCTTCCTGCTTCATAGCGCTTCCAAGCCGACCTGCTTCAGAGCGCTTCCAAGCTTCCTGCTTCATAGCACTTCCAAGCTTCCTGCTTCATAGCACTTCCAAGTGGTCTGCTTCATAGCACTTCAAGCCGGCCTGCTTTGAAGCACTTCCAAGTTGGCCTGCTTCATAGCACTTCCAAGCTGCCTGCTTCATAGCACTTCCAAGCTGACCTGCTTCATAGCACTTCCAAGTTGGCTTGCTTCATAGCACTTCCAGGCTGGCCTGCTTCATAGCACTTCCAAGCTGGCCTGCTCCATAGCTCTTCCAAGCTTCCAGCTTCATAGCACTTCCAAGCTGGCCTGATTTATAGCACTTCCAGGCTGGCCTGCATCATAGCACTTCCAGGATGGCTGCTTCATAGCACTTCTAAGCTTCCTGCTTCATACCACTTCAGAGCTGGTCCACAGCACTTTCAGGCTGGTCTGCTTCATAGCATTTCCAAGCTGGCCTGCTTCATAGCACTTCCAGGCTGGCTGTTTCACAGCTCGTCCAATTTGACCCGCTTCAAAGCACTTCCAAGCTGCCTGCTTCATAGCACTTCCAAGCTGTCTGCTTCAGAGTTCTTCCAAGCTACCTGTTTCATAGCGCTTGCAAGCGGGCATGCTTCATAGCACTTCCAAGCTGGCCTGCTTCATAGCACTTTCAAACTGGCCTGCTTAGTAGCACTTCCAAGCTGCCTGCCTCATAGCTCTTCCAAACTGGCCTGCTTAATAGCACTTCCAATCTGGCCTACTTAATAGCACTCCCAAGCTGGCCTGCTTCATAGCACTTCCAAGTTGGCCTGCTTCATAGCACTTCCAAGCTGCCTGCTTCATAGCACTTCCAAGCTGGCCTGCTTCATAACGCTTCCAAGCTGGCCTGCTTCATAGCGCTTCCGAGCTTCCTGCTTCATAGCGCTTCCAAGCTTCCTGCTTCATAGCACTTCCAAGCGGTCTGCTTCATAGCACTTCCAAGCGGTCTGCTTCATAGCACTTCAAGCCGGCCTGCTTTGAAGCACTTCCAAGTTGGCCTGCTTCATAGCACTTCCAAGCTGCCTGCTTCATAGCACTTCCAAGCTGGCCTGCTTCATAGCACTTCCAAGCTACCTGCTTCATTGCGCTTGCAAGCCGGCCTGCTTCATAGCGCTTTCAAGCTACCTGGTTCATAGCACTTCCAACTGGCCTGCTTCATAGCACTTTCAAGCGGCCTGCTTCATAGCACGTCCAAGCTGGCCTGCTTCATAGCACTTCCAAGCGGGCCTGCTTAATAGCACTACCAAGCTGCCTGCTTCATAGCGCTTCCAAGCTTCCTGCTTCATAGCACTTCCAAGCGGTCTGCTTCATAGCACTTCAAGCCGGCCTGCTTTGAAGCACTTCCAAGCTGTCTGCTTCAGAGTTCTTCCAAGCTACCTGTTTCATAGCGCTTGCAAGCGGGCATGCTTCATAGCACTTCCAAGCTGGCCTGCTTCATAGCACTTTCAAACTGGCCTGCTTAGTAGCACTTCCAAGCTGCCTGCCTCATAGCACTTCCAAGCTGCCTGCCTCATAGCTCTTCCAAACTGGCCTGCTTAATAGCACTTCCAATCTGGCCTACTTAATAGCACTCCCAAGCTGGCCTGCTTCATAGCACTTCCAAGTTGGCCTGCTTCATAGCACTTCCAAGCTGCCTGCTTCATAGCACTTCCAAGCTGGCCTGCTTCATAACGCTTCCGAGCTTCCTGCTTCATAGCACTTCCAAGCCAGCCTGCTTCATAGCGCTTCCAAGCTTCCTGCTTCATAGCACTTCCAAGCGGTCTGCTTCATAGCACTTCAAGCCGGCCTGCTTTGAAGCACTTCCAAGTTGGCCTGCTTCATAGCACTTCCAAGCTGCCTGCTTCATAGCACTTCCAAGCTGGCCTGCTTCATAGCACTTCCAAGCTACCTGCTTCATTGCGCTTGCAAGCCGGCCTGCTTCATAGCGCTTTCAAGCTACCTGGTTCATAGCACTTCCAACTGGCCTGCTTCATAGCACTTTCAAGCGGCCTGCTTCATAGCACGTCCAAGCTGGCCTGCTTCATAGCACTTCCAAGCGGGCCTGCTTAATAGCACTACCAAGCTGCCTGCTTCATAGCATGTCCAAGCTTGTCTGCTTCGTAGCACTTCCAAGCTGGCATGCTTCACAGCACTCCCAGGCTGGCATGCTGCATGGCACTTCCAAGCTGGCCTGATTCATGGCCTTCTTCATGGCACTTCCAAGCTGGCCTGCTTAATAGCACTACCAAGCTGCCTGCTTCATAGCATGTCCAAGCTGGTCTGATTCATAGCACTTCCAAGCTGGCCTGCTTCACAGCACTCCCAGGCTGGCCTGCTTCATAGCACTTCCAAGCTGGCCTGCTTCATAGCACTTCCAGGATGGCTGCTTCATAGCACATCCAAGCTGACCTGCTTCATAGCACTTCCAAGCTGACTGCTTCATAGCACTTCCAAGCTGGTCTGCTTTATAGCACTTCCAAACTGGCCTGCTTCATAGCAGCTCCAAGCTGCCTGCTTCATAGCACGTCCAAGCTGACCAGCTCCATAGCACTTCTAAGCTACCTGCTTCATAGCACTTGCAAGCTGGCCCGCTTCATAGCACTTTCAAGCGGCCGGCTTCATAGCACTTCCAAGCTGGCCTGCTTCACAGCACTCCCAGGCTGGCCTGCTTCATAGCACTTCCAAGCTGGCCTGCTTCATAGCACTTCCAGGCTGGCCTGCTTCACAGCACTCCCAGGCTGGCCTGCTTCATAGCACTTCCAAGCTGGCCTGATTCATGGCCTTCTTCATGGCACTTCCAAGCTGGCCTGCTTAATAGCACTACCAAGCTGCCTGCTTCATAGCATGTCCAAGCTGGTCTGATTCATAGCACTTCCAAGCTGGCCTGCTTCACAGCACTCCCAGGCTGGCCTGCTTCATAGCACTTCCAAGCTGGCCTGCTTCATAGCACTTCCAGGATGGCTGCTTCATAGCACGTCCAAGCTGACCTGCTTCATAGCACTTCCAAGCTGACTGCTTCATAGCACTTCCAAGGTGGTCTGCTTTATAGCACTTCCAAACTGGCCTGCTTCATAGCAGCTCCAAGCTGCCTGCTTCATAGCACGTCCAAGCTGACCAGCTCCATAGCACTTCTAAGCTACCTGCTTCATAGCACTTGCAAGCTGGCCCGCTTCATAGCACTTTCAAGCGGCCGGCTTCATAGCACTTCCAAGCTGGCCTGCTTCATAGCACTTCCAAGCTGGCCTGCTTCATAGCACTTCCAAGCTGGCCTGCTTCATAGCACTTCCAAGCTGCCTGCTTCATAGCAATTCCAAGCTGACATGCTTCATAGCACTTCCAAGCTGCCTGCTTCATAGCACTTCCAAGCTGGCCTGCTTCATAGCACTTGCAAGCTGGCCTGCTTCATAGCACTTCCAAGATTACTGCTTCATAGCGCTTCCAAGCTGGCCTGCTTCATAGCACTTCCAAGCTTCCTGCTTCATAGCACTTCCAAGCTTACTGCTTCATAGCGCTTGCAATCGGGCCTGCTTCATAGTGCTTGCAAGTGGGCCTGCTTCATAACGCTTCCAAGCTACCTGGTTCACAGCACTTCCAAGCTGGCCTGCTTCATAGCACTTCCAGGCTGGCCTGCTTCATAGCACTTCCAAGCGGGCCTGCTTCATAGCACTTCCAGGCTGGCTGCTTCATAGCACGTTCAATTTGACCTGCTTCATAGCACTTCCAAGCTGCCTGCTTCATAGCATTTCCAAGCTGCCTGCTTCTTAGCGATTGCAAGCGGGCCTGCTTCATAACGCTTTCAAGCTACCTGGTTCACAGCACTTCCAAGCTGGCCTGCTTCATAGCACTTCCAAGCTGGGCCGCTTCACATCACTTCGAGGCTGGCCTGCTTCATAGCACTTCCAAGCAGGCCTGCTTCATAGCACTTCCAAGCAGGCCTGCTTCATAGCACTTCCAGGCTGGCTGCTTCATAGCACGTTCAAGTTGACCTGCTTCATAGCACTTCCAAGCTGCCTGCTTCATAGCACTTCCAAGCTGGTCTGCTTTATAGCACTTCCAAACTGGCCTGCTTCATAGCACCTCCAAGCTGCCTGTTTCATAGCACTTCCAAGCTGGCCTGCTTCATCGTACTTCCAAGCTGACCTGCTCCATAGCACTTCTAAGCTGCCTGCTTCATAGCACTTGCAAGCTGGCCTGCTTCATAGCACTTTCAAGCAGCCTGCTTCATAGCACTTCCAGGCTGGACTGCTTCATAGAACTCCCAAGCTGGCCTGCTTCATAGCACTTCCAAACTGACCTGCTTAATAGCCCTTCCAAGCTGCATGCTTCATAGCACTTCCAAGCTGGACTGCTTCATAGCACTTCCAAGCTTCCTGGGTCATAGCACTTCCAAGCTAGTCTGCTTCATAGCACTTCCAAGCTAACTGCTTCATGGCACTTCCTAGCTGGCCTTCTTCGTAGCACTTCCAGGCTGGCCTGCTTCGTAGCACATCCAAGATGACCTGCTTCATAGCACTACCAAGCCGGCCTGCTTCCATAGCAGTTCCAGGCTGGCCTGCTTCATAGAACTTCCAAGCTGCCTCCTTCATAGCACTTCCAAACTGCCTGCTTCATAGCACTTCCAAGCTGACATGCTTCATAGCACTTCCAAGCTGCCTGCTTCATAGCACTTCCAAGCTGGCCTGCTTCATAGCACTTCCAAGCTGCCTGCTTCATAGCACTTCCAAGCTGACATGCTTCATAGCACTTCCAAGCTGCCTGCTTCATAGCACTTCCAAGCTGGCCTGCTTCATAGCACTTGCAAGCTGGCCTGCTTCATAGCACTTCCAAGATTACTGCTTCATAGCGCTTCCAAGCTGGCCTGCTTCATAGCACTTCCAAGCTTCCTGCTTCATAGCACTTCCAAGCTTCCTGCTTCATAGCGCTTGCAATCGGGCCTGCTTCATAGTGCTTGCAAGTGGGCCTGCTTCATAACGCTTCCAAGCTACCTGGTTCACAGCACTTCCAAGCTGGCCTGCTTCATAGCACTTCCAGGCTGGCCTGCTTCATAGCACTTCCAAGCGGGCCTGCTTCATAGCACTTCCAGGCTGGCTGCTTCATAGCACGTTCAATTTGACCTGCTTCATAGCACTTCCAAGCTGCCTGCTTCATAGCATTTCCAAGCTGCCTGCTTCTTAGCGATTGCAAGCGGGCCTGCTTCATAACGCTTTCAAGCTACCTGGTTCACAGCACTTCCAAGCTGGCCTGCTTCATAGCACTTCCAAGCTGGGCCGCTTCACATCACTTCGAGGCTGGCCTGCTTCATAGCACTTCCAAGCAGGCCTGCTTCATAGCACTTCCAAGCAGGCCTGCTTCATAGCACTTCCAGGCTGGCTGCTTCATAGCACGTTCAAGTTGACCTGCTTCATAGCACTTCCAAGCTGCCTGCTTCATAGCACTTCCAAGCTGGTCTGCTTTATAGCACTTCCAAACTGGCCTGCTTCATAGCACCTCCAAGCTGCCTGTTTCATAGCACTTCCAAGCTGGCCTGCTTCATCGTACTTCCAAGCTGACCTGCTCCATAGCACTTCTAAGCTGCCTGCTTCATAGCACTTGCAAGCTGGCCTGCTTCATAGCACTTTCAAGCAGCCTGCTTCATAGCACTTCCAGGCTGGACTGCTTCATAGAACTCCCAAGCTGGCCTGCTTCATAGCACTTCCAAACTGACCTGCTTAATAGCCCTTCCAAGCTGCATGCTTCATAGCACTTCCAAGCTGGACTGCTTCATAGCACTTCCAAGCTTCCTGGGTCATAGCACTTCCAAGCTAGTCTGCTTCATAGCACTTCCAAGCTAACTGCTTCATGGCACTTCCTAGCTGGCCTTCTTCGTAGCACTTCCAGGCTGGCCTGCTTCGTAGCACATCCAAGATGACCTGCTTCATAGCACTACCAAGCCGGCCTGCTTCCATAGCAGTTCCAGGCTGGCCTGCTTCATAGAACTTCCAAGCTGCCTCCTTCATAGCACTTCCAAACTGCCTCCTTCATAGCACTTCCAGCCCGGCCTGCTTCATAGCACTCCCAAGCCGGTCTGCTTAATAGTACTAGCAAGCGGCCTGCTTCATAGCACTTCCAAGTGGTCTGCTTCATAGCACTTCTAAGCAGGCCTGCTTCATACCACTTCCAAGTTAGCCGGTTTCATAGCACTTCCAAGCTGCCTGCTTCATAGCACTTCCAAGCTGGCCTGCTCCAAAGCACTTCTAAGCTTCCTGCTTCATAGCACTTCCAAGCTGGCCTGCTTCATAGCACTTCCAGGCTGGCCTGCTTCACTTGACTTCCAAGCTGGCCTGCTTCATAACATGTCCAGGCTGGCTGCTTCATAGCACATCCAAGCTGACCTGCTTCATAGCACTTCCAAGCTGGCCTGCTTCATAGCACTTCCAAGTTGGCCTGCTTCATAGCTCTTCCAAGCTGCCTGCTTCATAGCTCTTCCAAGCTGCCAGCTTCATAGCACTTCCAAGCTGGCCTGATTTATAGCACTTCCAGGCTGTCCTGCTCCATAGCACTTCCAGGCTGGTTGCTTCATAGCACGTCCAAGCTGGCCTGCTTCATAGTTCTTCCAAGCTTCCTGCTTCATAGCACTTCCAAGCTGGCCTGCTTCATAGCACTTCTAAGCTTCCTGCTTCATAGCACTTCCAAGCTGGCCTGCTTCATAGCACTTCCAGGCTGGCCTGCTTCACTTCACTTCCAAGCTGGCCTGCATTCATAACACGTCCAGGCTGGCTGCTTCATAGCACATCCAAGCTGACCTGCTTCATAGCACTTCCAAGCTGGCGTTGCTTCATAGCACTTCCAGGCTGGCCTGCTTCATAGCACTTCCAAGCTGGCCTGCTTCATAGCTCTTCCAAGCTGCCAGCTTCATAGCACTTCCAAGTTGGCCTGATTTATAGCACTTCCAGGCTGTCCTGCTTCATAGCACTTCCAGGCTGGCTCCTTCATAGCACGTCCAAGCTGACCTGCTTCATAGCACTTCCAAGCTGGCCTGCTTCATAGCACTTCTAAGCTTCCTGCTCCATAGCACTTCCAAGCTGGTCTGCTTCATAGCACTTCCAAGCTGGTCTGCTTCACAGCACTTCCAGGCTGGTCTGCTTCATAGCACTTCCAAGCTGTCCTGCTTCATAGCACTTCCAGGCTGGCTGTTTCATAGCAAGTCCAAGCTGACCTGCTTCATAGCACTTCCAAGCTGCGTGCTTCATAGCACTTCCAAACTGTTTGCTTCATAGCACTTCCAAGATACCTGCTTCATAGCGCTTGCAAGAGGGCCTACTTAATAGCACTTCCAAGCTGGCCTGCTTCATAGCACTTCCAAGCTGGCCTGCTTCATAGCACTTCCAAGCTGCCTGCTTCATAGCACTTCCAAGCTGGCATGCTTCATAGCACTTCCAAGCTGCCTGCTTCATAGCACTTCCAAGCTGGCCTGCTTCATAGCGCTTCCAAGATTCCTACTTCATAACGCTTCCAAGCTGGCCTGCTTCATAGCACTTCAAAGCTTCCTGCTTCATAGCACTACTAAGCTTCCTGCTTCATAGCACTTCCAAGCTACCTGCTTCATAGCGCTTGCAATCGGGCCTGCTTCCTAGCGCTTCCAAGCAACCTGCTTCATAGCATGTCCAAGCTTGTCTGCTTCGTAGCACTTCCAAGCTGGCCTGCTGCATAGCACTTCCAGGATGGCTGCTTCATAGCACCTCCAAGCTGCCTGCTTCATAGCACTTCCAGTCTGGCCTGCTTCATCGCACTTTCAAGCGGCCTGCTTCATAGCACGTCCAAGCTGGCCTGCTTCATAGCACTTCCAAGCGGGCCTGCTTCATAACGCTTCCAAGCTACCTGGTTCATAGCACTTCCAACTGGCCTGCTTCATAGCACTTTCAAGCGGCCTGCTTCATAGCACGTCCAAGCTGGCCTGCTTCATAGCACTTCCAAGCGGGCCTGCTTAATATCACTACCAAGCTGCCTGCTTCATAGCATGTCCAAGCTGGTCTGCTTCGTAGCACTTCCAAGCTAGCCTGCTTCATAGCATTTCCAGGATGGCTGCTTCATAGCACCTTCAAGCTACCAGCTTCATAGCACTTCCAGTCTGGCCTACTTCATCGCACTTCCAAGCTGACCTGCTCCATAGCACTTCCAAGCTGGCCTGCTTCATAGCACTTCCAAGCGGGCCTGCTTAATAGTACTACCAAGCTGCCTGCTTCATAGTTCTTCCAAGCTTCCTGCTTCATAGCACTTCCAAGTTGGCCTGCTTCATAGCACTTCCAAGCTTCCTGCTTCATAGCACTTCCACACTGGCCTGCTTCATAGCACTTCCAAGCTGGCCTGCTTCATAGCACTTCCAGGCTGGCCTGCTTCACTTCACTTCCAAGCTGGCCTGCTTCATAACACGTCCAAGCTGGCCTGCTTCATAGCACGGCCAAGGTGACCTGCTTCATAGCACTTCCAAGCTGGCGTGCTTCATAGCACGTCCAGGCTGGCTGCTTCATAGCTCATCCAAGCAGACCTGCTTCATAGCACTTCCAAGCTGGCTTGCTTCATAGCACTTCCAGGCTGGCCTGCTTCATAGCACTTCCAAGCTGGCCTGCTCCATAGCTCTTCCAAGCTGCCAACTTCATAGCACTTCCAAGCTGGCCTGATTTATAGCACTTCCAGGCTGGCCTGCATCATAGCACTTCCAGGCTGGCTGCTTCATAGCACTTCTAAGCTTCCTGCTTCATAGCGCTTCCAAGCTGGTCTGCTTTATAGCACTTCCAAGCTGGCCTGCATCACAGCACTTCCAGGCTGGCTGCTTCATAGCACTTCTAAGCTTCCTGCTTCATAGCACTTCCAAGCTGGCCTGCTTCACAGCACTTCCAGGCTGGCTGTTTCATAGCACGTCC
The DNA here is from genome assembly GCF_040938575.1 of Ambystoma mexicanum. NCBI lineage: Eukaryota > Metazoa > Chordata > Amphibia > Caudata > Ambystomatidae > Ambystoma > Ambystoma mexicanum. Next base: position 350,590,839 of record NC_090936.1, read on the forward strand.
AAGCTGACCTGCTTCAAAGCACTTCCAAGCTGCCTGCTTCATAGCCCTTCCAAGCTGTCTGCTTCATAGCACTTCCAAGCTACCTGCTTTATAGCGCTTGCAGGCTGGCCTGCATCATAGCACTTCCAGGCTGGCTGCTTCATAGCACTTCTAAGCTTCTTGCTTCATAGCATGTCCAAGCTTGTCTGCTTCGTAGCACTTCCAAGCTGGCCTGCTGCATAGCACTTCCAGGATGGCTGCTTCATAGCACCTCCAAGCTGCCTGCTTCATAGCACTTCCAGTCTGGCCTGCTTCATCGCACTTCCAAGCGGACCTGCTCCATAGTACTTCTAAGCTAACTGCTTCATAGCACTTGCAAGCTGGCCCGCTTCATAGCACTTTCAAGCGGTCTGCTTCATAGCACTTCCAAGCTGGCCTGTTTCATAGCACTTCCAAGCGGGCCTGCTTAATAGCACTACCAAGCTGCCTGCTTCATAGCATGTCCAAGCTTGTCTGCTTCATAGCACTTCCAAGCTACCTGCTTCATAGCACTTGCAAGCGGGCCTGCTTCATAACGCTTTCAAGCTACCTGGTTCATAGCACTTCCAACTGGCCTGCTTCATAGCACTTTCAAGCAGCCTGCTTCATAGCACGTCCAAGCTGGCCTGCTTCATAGCACTTCCACGCTGGCCTGCTCAATAGCACTACCAAGCTGCCTGCTTCACAGCATGTCCAAGCTGGTCTGATTCATAGCACTTCCAAGCTGTCTGCTTCAGAGTTCTTCCAAGCTACCTGTTTCATAGCGCTTGCAAGCGGGCCTGCTTCATAGCGCTTCCAAGCTACCTGGTTCATAGCACTTCCAAGCTGGCCTGCTTCATAGCACTTCCAAACTGGCCTGCTTAGTAGCACTTCCAGGCTGGCTGCTTCATAGCACTTCTAAGCTTCCTGCTTCATAGCACTTCCAAGCTGGCCTGCTTCACAGCACTTCCAGGCTGGCTGTTTCATAGCACGTCTAAGCTGACCTGCTTCAAAGCACTTCCAAGCTGCCTGCTTCATAGCCCTTCCAAGCTGTCTGCTTCATAGCACTTCCAAGCTACCTGCTTTATAGCGCTTGCAGGCTGGCCTGCATCATAGCACTTCCAGGCTGGCTGATTCATAGCACTTCTAAGCTTCCTGCTTCATAGCATGTCCAAGCTTGTCTGCTTCGTAGCACTTCAAAGCTGGCCTGCTGCATAGCACTTCCAGGATGGCTGCTTCATAGCACCTCCAAGCTGCCTGCTTCATAGCACTTCCAGTCTGGCCTGCTTCATCGCACTTCCAAGCGGACCTGCTCCATAGTACTTCTAAGCTAACTGCTTCATAGCACTTGCAAGCTGGCCCGCTTCATAGCACTTTCAAGCGGTCTGCTTCATAGCACTTCCAAGCTGGCCTGCTTCATAGCACTTCCAAGCGGGCCTGCTTAATATCACTACCAAGCTGCCTGCTTCATAGCATGTCCAAGCTTGTCTGCTTCGTAGCACTTCCAAGCTGGCCTGCTTCATAGCACTTCCAGGATGGCTGCTTCATAGCACCTCCAAGCTGCCTGCTTCATAGCACTTCCAGTATGGCCTGCTTCAACGCACTTCCAAACTGACCTGCTCCATAGCACTTCTAAGCTACCTGCTTCATAGCACTAGCAAGCTGGCCCGCTTCATAGCACTTTCAAGCGGCCTGCTTCATAGCACTTCCAAGCTGGCCTGTTTCATAGCACTTCCAAGCGGGCCTGCTTAATAGCACTACCAAGCTGCCTGCTTCATAGCATGTCCAAGCTTGTCTGCTTCATAGCACTTCCAAGCTACCTGCTTCATAGCACTTGCAAGCGGGCCTGCTTCATAACGCTTTCAAGCTACCTGGTTCATAGCACTTCCAACTGGCCTGCTTCATAGCACTTTCAAGCAGCCTGCTTCATAGCACGTCCAAGCTGGCCTGCTTCATAGCACTTCCAAGCTGGCCTGCTCAATAGCACTACCAAGCTGCCTGCTTCACAGCATGTCCAAGCTGGTCTGATTCATAGCACTTCCAAGCTGACCTGCTTCATAGCACTTCCAGGATGGCTGCTTCATAGCACCTCCAAGCTGCCTGCTTCATAGCACTTGAAGTCTGGCCTGCTTCATCGCACTTCCAAGCTGACCTGCTCCATAGCACTTCTAAGCGACCTGCTTCATAGCACTTGCAAGCTGGCCCACTTCATAGCACTTTCAAGCGGCCTGCTTCATAGCACTTCCAAGCTGGCCTGCCTCATAGCACTTCCAAGCTGGCCTGCTTCATAGCACTTCCAAGCTGCCTGCTTCATAGCACTTCCAAGCTGGCATGCTTCATAGCACTTCCAAGCTGCCTGCTTCATAGCACTTCCAAGCTGGCCTGCTTCATAGCGCTTCCAAGCTTCCTACTTCATAGCGCTTCCAAGCTGGCCTGCTTCATAGCACTTCAAAGCTTCCTGCTTCATAGCACTTCCAAGCTTCCTGCTTCATAGCACTTCCAAGCTACCTGCTTCATAGCGCTTGCAATCGTGCCTGCTTCCTAGCGCTTCCAAGCAACCAGCTTCATAGCACTTCCAAGCTTCGTGCTTCATAGCACTTCCAAGCTACCTGCTTCATAGCACTTCCAAGCTGGCCTGCTTCATAGCACTTCCAAGTTGGCCTGCTTCATAGCACTTCCAAGCTGCCTGCTTCATAGCACTTCCAAGCTGGCCTGCTTCATAGCGCTTCCAAGCTGGCCTGCTTCATAGCGCTTCCGAGCTTCCTGCTTCATAGCGCTTCCAAGCCGGCCTGCTTCATAGCGCTTCCAAGCTTCCTGCTTCATAGCACTTCCAAGCTTCCTGCTTCATAGCACCTCCAAGCGGTCTGCTTCATAGCACTTCAAGCCGGCCTGCTTTGAAGCACTTCAAAGTTGGCCTGCTTCATAGCACTTCCAAGCTGCCTGCTTCATAGCACTTCCAAGCTGACCTGCTTCATAGCACTTCCAAGCTGGCTTTCTTCATAGCACTTCCAGGCTGGCCTGCTTCATAGCACTTCCAAGCTAGCCTGCTCCATAGTTCTTCCAAGCTTCCAGCTTCATAGCACTTCCAAGCTGGCCTGATTTATAGCACTTCCAGGCTGGCCTGCATCATAGCACTTCCAGGCTGGCTGCTTCATAGCACTTCTAAGCTTCCTGCTTCATAGCACTTCCAAGCTGGTCTGCTTCATAGCACTTCCAAGCTGGCCTGCATCACAGCACTTCCAGGCTGGTCTGCTTCATAGCATTTCCAAGCTGGCCTGCTTCATAGCACTTCCAGGCTGGCTGTTTCACAGCACGTCCAAGTTGACCTGCTTCAAAGCACTTCCAAGCTGCCTGCTTCATAGCACTTCCAAGCTGTCTGCTTCAGAGTTCTTCCAAGCTACCTGTTTCATAGCGCTTGCAAGCGGGCCTGCTTCATAGCGCTTCCAAGCTACCTGGTTCATAGCACTTCCAAGCTGGCTTGCTTCATAGCACTTCCAAACTGGACTGCTTAGTAGCACTTCCAAGCTGCCTGCTTCATAGCACTTCCAAGCTAGCCTGCTTAATAGCACTTCCAATCTGGCCTACTTAATAGCACTTCCAAGCTGGCCTGCTTCATGGCACTTCCAAGTTGGCCTGCTTCATAGCACTTCCAAGCTGCCTGCTTCATAGGACTTCCAAGCTGGCCTGCTTCATAGCGCTTCCAAGCTGGCCTGCTTCATAGCGCTTCCGAGCTTCCTGCTTCATAGCACTTCCAAGCCAGCCTGCTTCATAGCGCTTCCAAGCTTCCTGCTTCATAGCACTTCCAAGCTTCCTGCTTCATAGCACTTCCAAGCGGTCTGTTTCATAGCACTTCAAGCCGGCCTGCTTTGAAGCACTTCCAAGTTGACCTGCTTCATAGCACTTCCAAGCTGCCTGCTTCATAGCACTTCGAAGCTGGGCTCCTTCATAGCGCTTCCAAGCTGGACTGCTTCATAGTGCTTCCAAGCTTCCTGCTTCATAGCGCTCCATGCCGGCCTGCATCATGGCGCTTCGAAGCTTCCTGCTTCATAGCACTTCCAAGCTTCCTGCTTCATAGCACTTCCAAGCGGTCTGCTTCATAGCACTTCAAGCCAGCCTGCTTTGAAGCACTTCCAAGCTGGCCTGTTTCATAGCACTTCCAGGCTGGCTGTTTCACAGCACGTCCAAGTTGACCTGCTTCAAAGCACTTCCAAGCTGCCTGCTTCATAGCACTTCCAAGCTGTCTGCTTCAGAGTTCTTCCAAGCTACCTGTTTCATAGCGCTTGCAAGCGGGCCTGCTTCATAGCGCTTCCAATCTACCTGGTTCATAGCACTTCCAAGCTGGCCTGCTTCATAGCACTTCCAAACTGGCTGATTCATAGCACTACCAAACTGGCCTGCTTCATAGCACTTCCAGGCTGGCCTGCTTCACTTCACTTGCAAGCTGGCCTGCTTCATAACACGTCCAGGCTGGCCTGCTTCATAGCACGGCCAAGCTGACCTGCTTCATAGCACTTCCAAGCTGGCGTGCTTCATAGCACGTCCAGGCTGGCTGCTTCATAGCACACCCAAGCTGACCTGCTTCATAGCACTTCCAAGCTGGCTTGCTTCATAGCACTTCCAGGCTGGCCTGCTTCATAGCACTTCCAAGCTGGCCTGCTCCATAGCTCTTCCAAGCTGCCAGCTTCATAGCACTTCCAAGCTGGCCTGCATCATAGCACTTCCAGGCTGGCTGCTTCATAGCACTTCTAAGCTTCCTGCTTCATAGCACTTCCAAGCTGGTCTGCTTTATAGCACTTCCAAGCTGGCCTGCATCACAGCACTTCCAGGCTGGTCTGCTTCATAGCATTTCCAAGCTGGCCTGCTTCATAGCACTTCCAGGCTGGCTGTTTCACAGCATGTCCAAGTTGACCTGCTTCAAAGCACTTCCAAGCTGCCTGCTTCATAGCACTTCCAAGCTGTCTGCTTCAGAGTTCTTCCAAGCTACCTGTTTCATAGCGCTTGCAAGCGGGCCTGCTTCATAGCGCTTCCAAGCTACCTGGTTCATAGCACTTCCAAGCTGGCCTGCTTCATAGCACTTCCAAACTAGCCTGCTTAGTAGCACTTCCAAGCTGCCTGCTTCATAGCACTTCCAAGCTGGCCTGCTTAATAGCACTTCCAATCTGGCCTACTTAATAGCACTACCAAGCTGGCCTGCTTTATAGCACTTCCAAGTTGGCCTGCTTCATAGCACTTCCAAGCTGCCTGCTTCATAGCACTTCCAAGCTGGCCTGCTTCATAGCGCTTCCAAGCTGGCCTGCTTCATAGCTCTTCCGAGCTTCCTGCTTCATAGTGCTTCCAAGCCGGCCTGCTTCATAGCGCTTCCAAGCTTCCTGCTTCATAGCACTACCAAGCTTCCTGCTTCATAGCACTTCCAAGCGGTCTGCTTCATAGCACTTCAAGCCGGCCTGCTTTGAAGCACTTCAAAGTTGGCCTGCTTCATAGCACTTCCAAGCTGCCTGCTTCATAGCACTTCCAAGCTGACCTGCTTCATAGCACTTCCAAGCTGGCTTGCTTCATAGCAATTCCAGGCTGGCCTGCTTCATAGCACTTCCAAGCTAGCCTGCTCCATAGCTCTTCCAAGCTTCCAGCTTCATAGCACTTTCAAGCTAGCCTGATTTATAGCACTTCCAGGATGGCCTGCATCATATCACTTCCAGGCCTGCTGCTTCATAGCACTTCTAAGCTTCCTGCTTCATAGCACTTCCAAGCTGGTCTGCTTCATAGCACTTCCAAGCTGGCCTGCATCACAGCACTTCCAGGCTGGTCTGCTTCATAGCATTTCCAAGCTGGCCTGCTTCATAGTACTTCCAGGCTGGCTGTTTCATAGCACGTCCAAGTTGACCTGCTTCAAAGCACTTCCAAGCTGCCTGCTTCATAGCACTTCCAAGCTGTCTGCTTCAGAGTTCTTCCAAGCTACCTGTTTCATAGCGCTTGCAAGCGGTCCTGCTTCATAGCGCTTCCAAGCTACCTGGTTCATAGCACTTCCAAGCTGGCTTGCTTCATAGCACTTCCAAGCTGGCCTGCTTAATAGCACTTCCAAGCTGCCTGCTTCATAGCACTTCCAAGCTGGTCTGCTTCATAGCATTTCCAAGCTGGCCTGCTTCATAGCACTTCCAGGCTGGCTGTTTCATAGCACGTCTAAGCTGACCTGCTTCAAAGCACTTCCAAGCTGCCTGCTTCATAGCCCTTCCAAGCTGTCTGCTTCATAGCACTTCCAAGCTACCTGCTTTATAGCGCTTGCAGGCTGGCCTGCATCATAGCACTTCCAGGCTGGCTGATTCATAGCACTTCTAAGCTTCCTGCTTCATAGCATGTCCAAGCTTGTCTGCTTCGTAGCACTTCAAAGCTGGCCTGCTGCATAGCACTTCCAGGATGGCTGCTTCATAGCACCTCCAAGCTGCCTGCTTCATAGCACTTCCAGTCTGGCCTGCTTCATCGCACTTCCAAGCGGACCTGCTCCATAGTACTTCTAAGCTAACTGCTTCATAGCACTTGCAAGCTGGCCCGCTTCATAGCACTTTCAAGCGGTCTGCTTCATAGCACTTCCAAGCTGGCCTGCTTCATAGCACTTCCAAGCGGGCCTGCTTAATATCACTACCAAGCTGCCTGCTTCATAGCATGTCCAAGCTTGTCTGCTTCGTAGCACTTCCAAGCTGGCCTGCTTCATAGCACTTCCAGGATGGCTGCTTCATAGCACCTCCAAGCTGCCTGCTTCATAGCACTTCCAGTATGGCCTGCTTCAACGCACTTCCAAACTGACCTGCTCCATAGCACTTCTAAGCTACCTGCTTCATAGCACTAGCAAGCTGGCCCGCTTCATAGCACTTTCAAGCGGCCTGCTTCATAGCACTTCCAAGCTGGCCTGTTTCATAGCACTTCCAAGCGGGCCTGCTTAATAGCACTACCAAGCTGCCTGCTTCATAGCATGTCCAAGCTTGTCTGCTTCATAGCACTTCCAAGCTACCTGCTTCATAGCACTTGCAAGCGGGCCTGCTTCATAACGCTTTCAAGCTACCTGGTTCATAGCACTTCCAACTGGCCTGCTTCATAGCACTTTCAAGCAGCCTGCTTCATAGCACGTCCAAGCTGGCCTGCTTCATAGCACTTCCAAGCTGGCCTGCTCAATAGCACTACCAAGCTGCAACCTTCACAGCATGTCCAAGCTGGTCTGATTCATAGCACTTCCAAGCTGACCTGCTTCATAGCACTTCCAGGATGGCTGCTTCATAGCACCTCCAAGCTGCCTGCTTCATAGCACTTGAAGTCTGGCCTGCTTCATCGCACTTCCAAGCTGACCTGCTCCATAGCACTTCTAAGCGACCTGCTTCATAGCACTTGCAAGCTGGCCCACTTCATAGCACTTTCAAGCGGCCTGCTTCATAGCACTTCCAAGCTGGCCTGCCTCATAGCACTTCCAAGCTGGCCTGCTTCATAGCACTTCCAAGCTGCCTGCTTCATAGCACTTCCAAGCTGGCATGCTTCATAGCACTTCCAAGCTGCCTGCTTCATAGCACTTCCAAGCTGGCCTGCTTCATAGCGCTTCCAAGCTTCCTACTTCATAGCGCTTCCAAGCTGGCCTGCTTCATAGCACTTCAAAGCTTCCTGCTTCATAGCACTTCCAAGCTTCCTGCTTCATAGCACTTCCAAGCTACCTGCTTCATAGCGCTTGCAATCGTGCCTGCTTCCTAGCGCTTCCAAGCAACCAGCTTCATAGCACTTCCAAGCTTCGTGCTTCATAGCACTTCCAAGCTACCTGCTTCATAGCACTTCCAAGCTGGCCTGCTTCATAGCACTTCCAAGTTGGCCTGCTTCATAGCACTTCCAAGCTGCCTGCTTCATAGCACTTCCAAGCTGGCCTGCTTCATAGCGCTTCCAAGCTGGCCTGCTTCATAGCGCTTCCGAGCTTCCTGCTTCATAGCGCTTCCAAGCCGGCCTGCTTCATAGCGCTTCCAAGCTTCCTGCTTCATAGCACTTCCAAGCTTCCTGCTTCATAGCACTTCCAAGCGGTCTGCTTCATAGCACTTCAAGCCGGCCTGCTTTGAAGCACTTCAAAGTTGGCCTGCTTCATAGCACTTCCAAGCTGCCTGCTTCATAGCACTTCCAAGCTGACCTGCTTCATAGCACTTCCAAGCTGGCTTTCTTCATAGCACTTCCAGGCTGGCCTGCTTCATAGCACTTCCAAGCTAGCCTGCTCCATAGCTCTTCCAAGCTTCCAGCTTCATAGCACTTCCAAGCTGGCCTGATTTATAGCACTTCCAGGCTGGCCTGCATCATAGCACTTCCAGGCTGGCTGCTTCATAGCACTTCTAAGCTTCCTGCTTCATAGCACTTCCAAGCTGGTCTGCTTCATAGCACTTCCAAGCTGGCCTGCATCACAGCACTTCCAGGCTGGTCTGCTTCATAGCATTTCCAAGCTGGCCTGCTTCATAGCACTTCCAGGCTGGCTGTTTCACAGCACGTCCAAGTTGACCTGCTTCAAAGCACTTCCAAGCTGCCTGCTTCATAGCACTTCCAAGCTGTCTGCTTCAGAGTTCTTCCAAGCTACCTGTTTCATAGCGCTTGCAAGCGGGCCTGCTTCATAGCGCTTCCAAGCTACCTGGTTCATAGCACTTCCAAGCTGGCTTGCTTCATAGCACTTCCAAACTGGACTGCTTAGTAGCACTTCCAAGCTGCCTGCTTCATAGCACTTCCAAGCTAGCCTGCTTAATAGCACTTCCAATCTGGCCTACTTAATAGCACTTCCAAGCTGGCCTGCTTCATGGCACTTCCAAGTTGGCCTGCTTCATAGCACTTCCAAGCTGCCTGCTTCATAGGACTTCCAAGCGGGCCTGCTTCATAGCGCTTCCAAGCTGGCCTGCTTCATAGCGCTTCCGAGCTTCCTGCTTCATAGCACTTCCAAGCCAGCCTGCTTCATAGCGCTTCCAAGCTTCCTGCTTCATAGCACTTCCAAGCTTCCTGCTTCATAGCACTTCCAAGCGGTCTGTTTCATAGCACTTCAAGCCGGCCTGCTTTGAAGCACTTCCAAGTTGACCTGCTTCATAGCACTTCCAAGCTGCCTGCTTCATAGCACTTCGAAGCTGGGCTGCTTCATAGCGCTTCCAAGCTGGACTGCTTCATAGTGCTTCCAAGCTTCCTGCTTCATAGCGCTCCATGCCGGCCTGCATCATGGCGCTTCGAAGCTTCCTGCTTCATAGCACTTCCAAGCTTCCTGCTTCATAGCACTTCCAAGCGGTCTGCTTCATAGCACTTCAAGCCAGCCTGCTTTGAAGCACTTCCAAGCTGGCCTGTTTCATAGCACTTCCAGGCTGGCTGTTTCACAGCACGTCCAAGTTGACCTGCTTCAAAGCACTTCCAAGCTGCCTGCTTCATAGCACTTCCAAGCTGTCTGCTTCAGAGTTCTTCCAAGCTACCTGTTTCATAGCGCTTGCAAGCGGGCCTGCTTCATAGCGCTTCCAATCTACCTGGTTCATAGCACTTCCAAGCTGGCCTGCTTCATAGCACTTCCAAACTGGCTGATTCATAGCACTACCAAACTGGCCTGCTTCATAGCACTTCCAGGCTGGCCTGCTTCACTTCACTTGCAAGCTGGCCTGCTTCATAACACGTCCAGGCTGGCCTGCTTCATAGCACGGCCAAGCTGACCTGCTTCATAGCACTTCCAAGCTGGCGTGCTTCATAGCACGTCCAGGCTGGCTGCTTCATAGCACACCCAAGCTGACCTGCTTCATAGCACTTCCAAGCTGGCTTGCTTCATAGCACTTCCAGGCTGGCCTGCTTCATAGCACTTCCAAGCTGGCCTGCTCCATAGCTCTTCCAAGCTGCCAGCTTCATAGCACTTCCAAGCTGGCCTGCATCATAGCACTTCCAGGCTGGCTGCTTCATAGCACTTCTAAGCTTCCTGCTTCATAGCACTTCCAAGCTGGTCTGCTTTATAGCACTTCCAAGCTGGCCTGCATCACAGCACTTCCAGGCTGGTCTGCTTCATAGCATTTCCAAGCTGGCCTGCTTCATAGCACTTCCAGGCTGGCTGTTTCACAGCATGTCCAAGTTGACCTGCTTCAAAGCACTTCCAAGCTGCCTGCTTCATAGCACTTCCAAGCTGTCTGCTTCAGAGTTCTTCCAAGCTACCTGTTTCATAGCGCTTGCAAGCGGGCCTGCTTCATAGCGCTTCCAAGCTACCTGGTTCATAGCACTTCCAAGCTGGCCTGCTTCATAGCACTTCCAAACTAGCCTGCTTAGTAGCACTTCCAAGCTGCCTGCTTCATAGCACTTCCAAGCTGGCCTGCTTAATAGCACTTCCAATCTGGCCTACTTAATAGCACTACCAAGCTGGCCTGCTTTATAGCACTTCCAAGTTGGCCTGCTTCATAGCACTTCCAAGCTGCCTGCTTCATAGCACTTCCAAGCTGGCCTGCTTCATAGCGCTTCCAAGCTGGCCTGCTTCATAGCTCTTCCGAGCTTCCTGCTTCATAGTGCTTCCAAGCCGGCCTGCTTCATAGCGCTTCCAAGCTTCCTGCTTCATAGCACTACCAAGCTTCCTGCTTCATAGCACTTCCAAGCGGTCTGCTTCATAGCACTTCAAGCCGGCCTGCTTTGAAGCACTTCAAAGTTGGCCTGCTTCATAGCACTTCCAAGCTGCCTGCTTCATAGCACTTCCAAGCTGACCTGCTTCATAGCACTTCCAAGCTGGCTTGCTTCATAGCAATTCCAGGCTGGCCTGCTTCATAGCACTTCCAAGCTAGCCTGCTCCATAGCTCTTCCAAGCTTCCAGCTTCATAGCACTTCCAAGCTAGCCTGATTTATAGCACTTCCAGGATGGCCTGCATCATATCACTTCCAGGCCTGCTGCTTCATAGCACTTCTAAGCTTCCTGCTTCATAGCACTTCCAAGCTGGTCTGCTTCATAGCACTTCCAAGCTGGCCTGCATCACAGCACTTCCAGGCTGGTCTGCTTCATAGCATTTCCAAGCTGGCCTGCTTCATAGTACTTCCAGGCTGGCTGTTTCATAGCACGTCCAAGTTCACCTGCTTCAAAGCACTTCCAAGCTGCCTGCTTCATAGCACTTCCAAGCTGTCTGCTTCAGAGTTCTTCCAAGCTACCTGTTTCATAGCGCTTGCAAGCGGGCCTGCTTCATAGCGCTTCCAAGCTACCTGGTTCATAGCACTTCCAAGCTGGCTTGCTTCATAGCACTTCCAAGCTGGCCTGCTTAATAGCACTTCCAAGCTGCCTGCTTCATAGCACTTCCAAGCTGGTCTGCTTCATAGCATTTCCAAGCTGGCCTGCTTCATAGCACTTCCAGGCTGGCTGTTTCACAGCTCGTCCAAGTTGACCTGCTTCAAAGCACTTCCAAGCTGCCTGCTTCATAGCACTTCCAAGCTGTCTGCTTCAGAGTTCTTCCAAGCTACCTGTTTCATAGCCCTTGCAAGCGGGCATGCTTCATAGCGCTTCCAAGCTACCTGGTTCATAGCACTTCCAAGCTGGCCTGCTTCATAGCACTTCCAAACTGGCCTGCTTAGTAGCACTTCCAAGCTGCCTGCCTCATAGCTCTTCCAAGCTGGCCTGCTTAATAGCACTTCCAATCTGGCCTACTTAATAGCACTTCCAAGCTGGCCTGCTTCATAGCACTTCCAAGTTGGCCTGCTTCATAGCACTTCCAAGCTGCCCGCTTCATAGCACTTCCAAGCTGGCCTGCTTCATAACGCTTCCAAGCTGGCCTGCTTCATAGCGCTTCCGAGCTTCCTGCTTCATAGCACTTCCAAGCCAGCCTGCTTCATAGCGCTTCCAAGCTTCCTGCTTCATAGCACTTCCAAGCGGTCTGCTTCGTAGCACTTCAAGCCGGCCTGCTTTGAAGCACTTCCAAGTTGGCCTGCTTCATAGCACTTCCAAGCTGCCTGCTTCATAGCACTTCCAAGCTGGCCTGCTTCATAGCGCTTCCAAGCTGGACTGCTTCATAGTGCTTCCAAGCTTCCTGCTTCATAGCGCTTCCATGCCGGCCTGCATCATGGCGCTTCGAAGCTTCCTGCTTCATAGCATTTCCAAGCTTCCTGCTTCATAGCACTTCCAAGCTACCTGCTTCATAGCGCTTGCAATCGGGACTGCTTCATAGCGCTTCCAAGCTACCTGCTTCATAGCACTTCCAAGCTTTCTGCTTCATAGCACTTCCAAGCTACCTGCTTCATTGCGCTTGCAAGCCGGCCTGCTTCATAGCGCTTTCAAGCTACCTGGTTCATAGCACTTCCAACTGGCCTGCTTCATAGCACTTTCAAGCGGCCTGCTTCATAGCACGTCCAAGCTACCTGCTTCATAGCATGTCCAAGCTTGTCTGCTTCGTAGCACTTCCAAGCTGGCATGCTTCACAGGACTCCCAGGCTGGCATGCTGCATGGCACTTCCAAGCTGGCCTGATTCATGGCCTTCTTCATGGCACTTCCAAGCTGGCCTGCTTAATAGCACTACCAAGCTGCCTGCTTCATAGCATGTCCAAGCTGGTCTGATTCATAGCACTTCCAAGCTGGCCTGCTTCACAGCACTCCCAGGCTGGCCTGCTTCATAGCACTTCCAAGCTGGCCTGCTTCATAGCACTTCCAGGATGGCTGCTTCATAGCACGTCCAAGCTGACCTGCTTCATAGCACTTCCAAGCTGACTGCTTCATAGCACTTCCAAGCTGGTCTGCTTTATAGCACTTCCAAACTGGCCTGCTTCATAGCAGCTCCAAGCTGCCTGCTTCATAGCACGTTCAAGCTGACCAGTTCCATAGCACTTCTAAGCTACCTGCTTCATAGCACTTCCAAGCTGCCTGCTTCATAGCACTTCCAAGCTGGCCTGCTTCATAACGCTTCCAAGCTGGCCTGCTTCATAGCGCTTCCGAGCTTCCTGCTTCATAGCACTTCCAAGCCAGCCTGCTTCATAGCGCTTCCAAGCTTCCTGCTTCATAGCACTTCCAAGCGGTCTGCTTCGTAGCACTTCAAGCCGGCCTGCTTTGAAGCACTTCCAAGTTGGCCTGCTTCATAGCACTTCCAAGCTGCCTGCTTCATAGCACTTCCAAGCTGGCCTGCTTCATAGCGCTTCCAAGCTGGACTGCTTCATAGTGCTTCCAAGCTTCCTGTTTCATAGCGCTTCCATGCCGGCCTGCATCATGGCGCTTCGAAGCTTCCTGCTTCATAGCATTTCCAAGCTTCCTGCTTCATAGCACTTCCAAGCTACCTGCTTCATAGCGCTTGCAATCGGGACTGCTTCATAGCGCTTCCAAGCTACCTGCTTCATAGCACTTCCAAGCTTCCTGCTTCATAGCACTTCCAAGCTACCTGCTTCATTGCGCTTGCAAGCCGGCCTGCTTCATAGCGCTTTCAAGCTACCTGGTTCATAGCACTTCCAACTGGCCTGCTTCATAGCACTTTCAAGCGGCCTGCTTCATAGCACGTCCAAGCTGGCCTGCTTCATAGCACTTCCAAGCGGGCCTGCTTAATAGCACTACCAAGCTGCCTGCTTCATAGCATGTCCAAGCTTGTCTGCTTCGTAGCACTTCCAAGCTGGCATGCTTCACAGCACTCCCAGGCTGGCATGCTGCATGGCACTTCCAAGCTGGCCTGATTCATGGCCTTCTTCATGGCACTTCCAAGCTGGCCTGCTTAATAGCACTACCAAGCTGCCTGCTTCATAGCATGTCCAAGCTGGTCTGATTCATAGCACTTCCAAGCTGGCCTGCTTCACAGCACTCCCAGGCTGGCCTGCTTCATAGCACTTCCAAGCTGGCCTGCTTCATAGCACTTCCAGGATGGCTGCTTCATAGCACGTCCAAGCTGACCTGCTTCATAGCACTTCCAAGCTGACTGCTTCATAGCACTTCCAAGCTGGTCTGCTTTATAGCACTTCCAAACTGGCCTGCTTCATAGCAGCTCCAAGCTGCCTGCTTCATAGCACGTCCAAGCTGACCAGTTCCATAGCACTTCTAAGCTACCTGCTTCATAGCACTTGCAAGCAGGCCCACTTCATAGCACTTTCAAGCGGCCGGCTTCATAGCACTTCCAAGCTGGCCTGCTTCATAGCACTTCCAAGCTGGCCTGCTTCACAGCACTCCCAGGCTGGCCTGCTTCATAGCACTTCCAAGCTGGCCTGCTTCATAGCACTTCCAGGCTGGCCTGCTTCACAGCACTACCAGGCTGGCCTGCTTCATAGCACTTCCAAGCTGGCCTGATTCATGGCCTTCTTCATGGCACTTCCAAGCTGGCCTGCTTAATAGCACTACCAAGCTGCCTGCTTCATAGCATGTCCAAGCTGGTCTGATTCATAGCACTTCCAAGCTGGCCTGCTTCACAGCACTCCCAGGCTGGCCTGCTTCATAGCACTTCCAAGCTCGCCTGCTTCATAGCACTTCCAGGATGGCTGCTTCATAGCACGTCCAAGCTGACCTGCTTCATAGCACTTCCAAGCTGACTGCTTCATAGCACTTCCAAGCTGGTCTGCTTTATAGCACTTCCAAACTGGCCTGCTTCATAGCAGCTCCAAGCTACCTGCTTCATAGCACTTGCAAGCTGACCAGCTCCATAGCACTTTCAAGTGGCCGGCTTCATAGCACTTCCAAGCTGGCCTCTTCATAGCACTTCCAAGCTGGCCTGCTTCATAGCACTTCCAAGCTGGCCTGCTTCATAGCACTTCCAAGCTGCCTGCTTCATAGCACTTCCAAGCTGACATGCTTCATAGCACTTCCAAGCTGCCTGCTTCATAGCACTTCCAAGCTGGCCTGCTTCATAGCACTTGCAAGCTGGCCTGCTTCATAGCACTTCCAAGCTTGCTGCTTCATAGCGCTTCCAAGCTGGCCTGCTTCATAGCACTTCCAAGCTTCCTGCTTCATAGCACTTCCAAGCTTCCTGCTTCATAGCGCTTGCAATCGGGCCTGCTTCATAGTGCTTGCAAGTGGGCCTGCTTCATAACGCTTCCAAGCTACCTGGTTCACAGCACTTCCAAGCTGGCCTGCTTCATAGCACTTCCAGGCTGGCCTGCTTCATAGCACTTCCAAGCGGGCCTGCTTCATAGCACTTTCAGGCTGGCTGCTTCATAGCACGTTCAATTTGACCTGCTTCATAGCACTTCCAAGCTGCCTGCTTCATAACATTTCCAAGCTGCCTGCTTCTTAGCGATTGCAAGCGGGCCTGCTTCATAACGCTTTCAAGCTACCTGGTTCACAGCACTTCCAAGCTGGCCTGCTTCATAGCACTTCCAAGCTGGGCCGCTTCACATCACTTCGAGGCTGGCCTGCTTCATAGCACTTCCAAGCAGGCCTGCTTCATAGCACTTCCAAGCAGGCCTGCTTCATAGCACTTCCAGGCTGGCTGCTTCATAGCACGTTCAAGTTGACCTGCTTCATAGCACTTCCAAGCTGCCTGCTTCATAGCACTTCCAAGCTGGTCTGCTTCATAGCACCTCCAAGCTGCCTGTTTCATAGCACTTCCAAGCTGGCCTGCTTCATCGTACTTCCAAGCTGACCTGCTCCATAGCACTTCTAAGCTGCCTGCTTCATAGCACTTGCAAGCTGGCCTGCTTCATAGCACTTTCAAGCAGCCTGCTTCATAGCACTTCCAGGCTGGACTGCTTCATAGAACTTCCAAGCTGGCCTGCTTCATAGCACTTCCAAACTGACCTGCTTAATAGCCCTTCCAAGCTGCATGCTTCATAGCACTTCCAAGCTGGACTGCTTCATAGCACTTCCAAGCTTCCTGGGTCATAGCACTTCCAAGCTAGTCTGCTTCATAGCACTTCCAAGCTAACTGCTTCATGGCACTTCCTAGCTGGCCTTCTTCGTAGCACTTCCAGGCTGGCCTGCTTCGTAGCACATCCAAGATGACCTGCTTCATAGCACTATCAAGCCGGCCTGCTTCCATAGCAGTTCCAGGCTGGCCTGCTTCATAGAACTTCCAAGCTGCCTCCTTCATAGCACTTCCAAACTGCCTCCTTCATAGCACTTCCAGCCCGGCCTGCTTCATAGCACTCCCAAGCCGGTCTGCTTAATAGTACTAGCAAGCGGCCTGCTTCATAGCACTTCCAAGTGGTCTGCTTCATAGCACTTCTAAGCAGGCCTGCTTCATACCACTTCCAAGTTAGCCGGTTTCATAGCACTTCCAAGCTGCCTGCTTCATAGCACTTCCAAGCTGGCCTGCTCCAAAGCACTTCTAAGCTTCCTGCTTCATAGCACTTCCAAGCTGGCCTGCTTCATAGCACTTCCAGGCTGGCCTGCTTCACTTGACACTTGACTTCCAAGCTGGCCTGCTTCATAACATGTCCAGGCTGGCTGCTTCATAGCACATCCAAGCTGACCTGCTTCATAGCACTTCCAAGCTGGCCTGCTTCATAGCACTTCCAAGTTGGCCTGCTTCATAGCTCTTCCAAGCTTCCTGCTTCATAGCTCTTCCAAGCTGCCAGCTTCATAGCAGTTCCAAGCTGGCCTGATTTATAGCACTTCCAGGCTGTCCTGCTCCAAAGCACTTCCAGGCTGGCTGCTTCATAGCACGTCCAAGCTGGCCTGCTTCATAGTTCTTCCAAGCTTCCTGCTTCATAGCACTTCCAAGCTGGCCTGCTTCATAGCACTTCTAAGCTTCCTGCTTCATACCACTTCCAAGCTGGCCTGCTTCATAGCACTTCCAGGCTGGCCTGCTTCACTTCACTTCCAAGCTGGCCTGCATTCATAACACATCCAGGCTGGCTGCTTCATAGCACATCCAAGCTGACCTGCTTCATAGCACTTCCAAGCTGGCGTTGCTTCATAGCACTTCCAGGCTGGCCTGCTTCATAGTACTTCCAAGCTGGCCTGCTTCATAGCTCTTCCAAGCTGCCAGCTCATAGCACTTCCAAGCTGGCCTGATTTATAGCACTTCCAGGCTGTCCTGCTTCATAGCACTTCCAGGGTGGCTCCTTCATAGCACGTCCAAGCTGACCTGCTTCATAGCACTTCCAAGCTGGCCTGCTTCATAGCACTTCTAAGCTTCCTGCTCCATAGCACTTCCAAGCTGGTCTGCTTCATAGCACTTCCAAGCTGGTCTGCTTCACAGCACTTACAGGCTGGTCTGCTTCATAGCACTTCCAAGCTGTCCTGCTTCATAGCACTTCCAGGCTGGCTGTTTCATAGCAAGTCCAAGCTGACCTGCTTCATAGCACTTCCAAGCTGCGTGCATCATAGCACTTCCAAACTGTTTGCTTCATAGCACTTCTAAGATACCTGCTTCATAGCGCTTGCAAGCGGGCCTACTTAATAGCACTTCCAAGCTGGCCTGCTTCATAGCACTTCCAAGCTGGCCTGCTTCATAGCACTTCCAAGCTGCCTGCTTCATAGCACTTCCAAGCTGGCATGCTTCATAGCACTTCCAAGCTGCCTGCTTCATAGCACTTCCAAGCTGGCCTGCTTCATAGCGCTTCCAAGATTCCTACTTCATAACGCTTCCAAGCTGGCCTGCTTCATAGCACTTCAAAGCTTCCTGCTTCATAGCACTACTAAGCTTCCTGCTTCATAGCACTTCCAAGCTACCTGCTTCATAGCGCTTGCAATCGGGCCTGCTTCCTAGCGCTTCCAAGCAACCTGCTTCATAGCATGTCCAAGCTTGTCTGCTTCGTAGCACTTCCAAGCTGGCCTGCTGCATAGCACTTCCAGGATGGCTGCTTCATAGCACCTCCAAGCTGCCTGCTTCATAGCACTTCCAGTCTGGCCTGCTTCATCGCACTTCCAAGCTGACCTGCTCCATAGTACTTCTAAGCTAACTGCTTCATAGCACTTGCAAGCGGGCCTGCTTCATAACGCTTCCAAGCTACCTGGTTCATAGCACTTCCAACTGGCCTGCTTCATAGCACTTTCAAGCGGCCTGCTTCATAGCACGTCCAAGCTGGCCTGCTTCATAGCACTTCCAAGCGGGCCTGCTTAATATCACTACCAAGCTGCCTGCTTCATAGCATGTCCAAGCTGGTCTGCTTCGTAGCACTTCCAAGCTGGCCTGCTTCATAGCATTTCCAGGATGGCTGCTTCATAGCACCTTCAAGCTGCCTGCTTCATAGCACTTCCAGTCTGGCCTGCTTCATCGCACTTCCAAGCTGACCTGCTCCATAGCACTTCTAAGCTGGCCTGCTTCATAGCACTTCCAAGCTGGCCTGCTTCATAGCACTTCC
The DNA here is from genome assembly GCF_040938575.1 of Ambystoma mexicanum. Taxonomy (NCBI): domain Eukaryota; kingdom Metazoa; phylum Chordata; class Amphibia; order Caudata; family Ambystomatidae; genus Ambystoma; species Ambystoma mexicanum. The sequence goes on from NC_090936.1 coordinate 350,609,023, forward strand.
AAGCGGCCTGCTTCATAGCACTTCCAGTCTGGCCTGCTTCATCGCACTTCCAAGCTGGCCTGCTTCATAGCACTTCCAAGCTGGCCTGCTTCATAGCACTTCCAAGCTGCCTGCTTCATAGCACTTCCAAGCTGACATGCTTCATAGCACTTCCAAGCTGCCTGCTTCATAGCACTTCCAAGCTGGCCTGCTTCATAGCACTTGCAAGCTGGCCTGCTTCATAGCACTTCCAAGCTTACTGCTTCATAGCGCTTCCAAGCTGGCCTGCTTCATAGCACTTCCAAGCTTCCTGCTTCATAGCACTTCCATGCTTCCTGCTTCATAGCGCTTGCAATCGGGCCTGCTTCATAGTGCTTGCAAGTGGGCCTGCTTCATAACGCTTCTAAGCTACCTGGTTCACAGCACTTCCAAGCTGGCCTGCTTCATAGCACTTCCAGGCTGGCCTGCTTCATAGCACTTCCAAGCGGGCCTGCTTCATAGCACTTCCAGGCTTGCTGCTTCATAGCACGTTCAATTTGACCTGCTTCATAGCACTTCCAAGCTGCCTGCTTCATAGCATTTCCAAGCTGCCTGCTTCTTAGCGATTGCAAGCGGGCCTGCTTCATAACGCTTTCAAGCTACCTGGTTCACAGCACTTCCAAGCTGGCCTGCTTCATAGCACTTCCAAGCTGGGCCGCTTCACATCACTTCGAGGCTGGCCTGCTTCATAGCACTTCCAAGCAGGACTGCTTCATAGCACTTCCAAGAAGGCCTGCTTCATAGCACTTCCAGGCAGGCTGCTTCATAGCACGTTCAAGTTGACCTGCTTCATAGCACTTCCAAGCTGCCTGCTTCATAGCACTTCCAAGCTGGTCTGCTTTATAGCACTTCCAAACTGGCCTGCTTCATAGCACCTCCAAGCTGCCTGTTTCATAGCACTTCCAAGCTGGCCTGCTTCATCGTACTTCCAAGCTGACCTGCTCCATAGCACTTCTAAGCTGCCTGCTTCATAGCACTTGCAAGCTGGCCTGCTTCATAGCACTTTCAAGCAGCCTGCTTCATAGCACTTCCAGGCTGGACTGCTTCATAGAACTTCCAAGCTGGCCTGCTTCATAGCACTTCCAAACTGACCTGCTTAATAGCCCTTCCAAGCTGCATGCTTCATAGCACTTCCAAGCTGGACTGCTTCATAGCACTTCCAAGCTTCCTGGGTCATAGCACTTCCAAGCTAGTCTGCTTCATAGCACTTCCAAGCTAACTGCTTCATGGCACTTCCTAGCTGGCCTTCTTCGTAGCACTTCTAGGCTGGCTTGCTTCGTAGCACATCCAAGATGACCTGCTTCATAGCACTACCAAGCCGGCCTGCTTCCATAGCAGTTCCAGGCTGGCCTGCTTCATAGAACTTCCAAGCTGCCTCCTTCATAGCACTTCCAAACTGCCTCCTTCATAGCACTTCCAGCCCGGCCTGCTTCATAGCACTCCCAAGCCGGTCTGCTTAATAGTACTAGCAAGCGGCCTGCTTCATAGCACTTCCAAGTGGTCTGCTTCATAGCACTTCTAAGCAGGCCTGCTTCATACCACTTCCAAGTTAGCCGGTTTCATAGCACTTCCAAGCTGCCTGCTTCATAGCACTTCCAAGCTGGCCTGCTCCAAAGCACTTCTAAGCTTCCTGCTTCATAGCACTTCCAAGCTGGCCTGCTTCATAGCACTTCCAGGCTGGCCTGCTTCACTTGACTTCCAAGCTGGCCTGCTTCATAACATGTCCAGGCTGGCTGCTTCATAGCACATCCAAGCTGACCTGCTTCATAGCACTTCCAAGCTGGCCTGCTTCATAGCACTTCCAAGTTGGCCTGCTTCATAGCTCTTCCAAGCTGCCTGCTTCATAGCTCTTCCAAGCTGCCAGCTTCATAGCACTTCCAAGCTGGCCTGATTTATAGCACTTCCAGGCTGTCCTGCTCCATAGCACTTCCAGGCTGGCTGCTTCATAGCACGTCCAAGCTGGCCTGCTTCATAGTTCGTCCAAGCTTCCTGCTTCATAGCACTTCCAAGCTGGCCTGCTTCATAGCACTTCTAAGCTTCCTGCTTCATAGCACTTCCAAGCTGGCCTGCTTCATAGCACTTCCAGGCTGGCCTGCTTCACTTCACTTCCAAGCTGGCCTGCATTCATAACACGTCCAGGCTGGCTGCTTCATAGCACATCCAAGCTGACCTGCTTCATAGCACTTCCAAGCTGGCGTTGCTTCATAGCACTTCCAGGCTGGCCTGCTTCATAGCACTTCCAAGCTGGCCTGCTTCATAGCTCTTCCAAGCTGCCAGCTTCATAGCACTTCCAAGTTGGCCTGATTTATAGCACTTCCAGGATGTCCTGCTTCATAGCACTTCCAGGCTGGCTCCTTCATAGCACGTCCAAGCTGACCTGCTTCATAGCACTTCCAAGCTGGCCTGCTTCATAGCACTTCTAAGCTTCCTGCTCCATAGCACTTCCAAGCTGGTCTGCTTCATAGCACTTCCAAGCTGGTCTGCTTCACAGCACTTCCAGGCTGGTCTGCTTCATAGCACTTCCAAGCTGTCCTGCTTCATAGCACTTCCAGGCTGGCTGTTTGATAGCAAGTCCAAGCTGACCTGCTTCATAGCACTTCCAAGCTGCGTGCTTCATAGCACTTCCAAACTGTTTGCTTCATAGCACTTCCAAGATACCTGCTTCATAGCGCTTGCAAGCGGGCCTACTTAATAGCACTTCCAAGCTGGCCTGCTTCATAGCACTTCCAAGCTGGCCTGCTTCATAGCACTTCCAAGCTGCCTGCTTCATAGCACTTCCAAGCTGGCATGCTTCATAGCACTTCCAAGCTGCCTGCTTCATAGCACTTCCAAGCTGGCCTGCTTCATAGCACTTCAAAGCTTCCTGCTTCATAGCACTACTAAGCTTCCTGCTTCATAGCACTTCCAAGCTACCTGCTTCATAGCGCTTGCAATCAGGCCTGCTTCCTAGCGCTTCCAAGCAACCTGCTTCATAGCATGTCCAAGCTTGTCTGCTTCGTAGCACTTCCAAGCTGGCCTGCTGCATAGCACTTCCAGGATTTCTGCTTCATAGCACCTCCAAGCTGCCTGCTTCATAGCACTTCCAGTCTGGCCTGCTTCATCGCACTTCCAAGCTGACCTGCTCCATAGTACTTCTAAGCTAACTGCTTCTTAGCACTTGCAAGCGGGCCTGCTTCATAACGCTTCCAAGCTACCTGGTTCATAGCACTTCCAACTGGCCTGCTTCATAGCACTTTCAAGCGGCCTGCTTCATAGCACGTCCAAGCTAGCCTGCTTCATAACACTTCCAAGCGGGCCTGCTTAATATCACTACCAAGCTGCCTGCTTCATAGCATGTCCAAGCTGGTCTGCTTCGTAGCACTTCCAAGCTGGCCTGCTTCATAGCATTTCCAGGATGGCTGCTTCATAGCACCTTCAAGCTGCCTGCTTCATAGCACTTCCAGTCTGGCCTACTTCATCGCACTTCCAAGCTGACCTGCTCCATAGCACTTCTAAGCTACCAGCTTCATAGCACTTGCAAGCTGGCCCGCTTCATAGCACTTTCAAGCGGCCTGCTTCATAGCACTTCCAAGCGGGCCTGCTTAATAGTACTACCAAGCTGCCTGCTTCATAGTTCTTCCAAGCTTCCTGCTTCATAGCACTTCCAAGTTGGCCTGCTTCATAGCACTTCCAAGCTTCCTGCTTCATAGCACTTCCACACTGGCCTGCTTCATAGCACTTCCAAGCTGGCCTGCTTCATAGCACTTCCAGGCTGGCCTGCTTCACTTCACTTCCAAGCTGGCCTGCTTCATAACACGTCCAGGCTGGCCTGCTTCATAGCACGGCCAAGCTGACCTGCTTCATAGCACTTCCAAGCTGGCGTGCTTCATAGCACGTCCAGGCTGGCTGCTTCATAGCTCATCCAAGCAGACCTGCTTCATAGCACTTCCAAGCTGGCTTGCTTCATAGCACTTCCATGCTGGCCTGCTTCATAGCACTTCCAAGCTGGCCTGCTCCATAGCTCTTCCAAGCTGCCAACTTCATAGCACTTCCAAGCTGGCCTGATTTATAGCACTTCCAGGCTGGCCTGCATCATAGCACTTCCAGGCTGGCTGCTTCATAGCACTTCTAAGCTTCCTGCTTCATAGCACTTCCAAGCTGGTCTGCTTTATAGCACTTCCAAGCTGGCCTGCATCACAGCACTTCCAGGCTGGCTGCTTCATAGCACTTCTAAGCTTCCTGCTTCATAGCACTTCCAAGCGGGCCTGCTTCACAGCACTTCCAGGCTGGCTGTTTCATAGCACGTCCAAGCTGACCTGCTTCAAAGCACTTCCAGGCTGGCCTGCTTCACAGCACTCCCAGGCTGGCCTGCTTCATAGCACTTCCAAGCTGGCCTGATTCATGGCCTTCTTCATGGCACTTCCAAGCTGGCCTGCTTAATAGCACTACCAAGCTGCCTGCTTCATAGCATGTCCAAGCTGGTCTGATTCATAGCACTTCCAAGCTGGCCTGCTTCACAGCACTCCCAGGCTGGCCTGCTTCATAGCACTTCCAAGCTGGCCTGCTTCATAGCACTTCCAGGATGGCTGCTTCATAGCACGTCCAAGCTGACCTGCTTCATAGCACTTCCAAGCTGACTGCTTCATAGCACTTCCAAGCTGGTCTGCTTTATAGCACTTCCAAACTGGCCTGCTTCATAGCAGCTCCAAGCTGCCTGCTTCATAGCACGTCCAAGATGACCAGCTCCATAGCACTTCTAAGCTACCTGCTTCATAGCACTTGCAAGCTGGCCCGCTTCATAGCGCTTTCAAGCGGCCGGCTTCATAGCACTTCCAAGCTGGCCTGCATCATAGCACTTCCAGGCTGGCTGCTTCATAGCACTTCTAAGCTTCCTGCTTCATAGCATGTCCAAGCTTGTCTGCTTCGTAGCACTTCCAAGCTGGCCTCCTGCATAGCACTTCCAGGATGGCTGCTTCATAGCACCTCCAAGCTGCCTGCTTCATAGCACTTCCAGTCTGGCCTGCTTCATCGCACTTCCAAGCTGACCTGCTCCATAGTACTTCTAAGCTAACTGCTTCATAGCACTTGCAAGCTGGCCCGCTTCATAGCACTTTCAAGCGGTCTGCTTCATAGCACTTCCAAGCTGGCCTGCTTCATAGCACTTCCAAGCGGGCCTGCTTAATATCACTACCAAGCTGCCTGCTTCATAGCATGTCCAAGCTTGTCTGCTTCGTAGCACTTCCAAGCTGGCCTGCTTCATAGAACTTCCAGGATGGCGGCTTCATAGCACCTCCAAGCTGCCTGCTTCATAGCACTTCCAGTCTGGCCTGCTTCATCGCACTTCCAAGCTGACCTGCTCCATAGCACTTCTAAGCTACCTGCTTCATAGCACTAGCAAGCTGGCCCGCTTCATAGCACTTTCAAGCGGCCTGCTTCATAGTACTTCCAAGCTGGCCTGTTTCATAGCACTTCCAAGCGGGCCTGCTTAATAGCACTACCAAGCTGCCTGCTTCATAGCATGTCCAAGCTACCTGCTTCATAGCACTTGCAAGCGGGCCTGCTTCATAACGCTTTCAAGCTACCTGGTTCATAGCACTTCCAACTGGCCTGCTTCATAGCACTTTCAAGCAGCCTGCTTCATAGCACGTCCAAGCTGGCCTGCTTCATAGCACTTCCAAGCTGGCCTGCTCAATAGCACTACCAGGCTGCCTGCTTCACAGCATGTCCAAGCTGGTCTGATTCATAGCACTTCCAAGCTGACCTGCTTCATAGCACTTCCAGGATGGCTGCTTCATAGCACCTCCAAGCTGCCTGCTTCATAGCACTTGAAGTCTGGCCTGCTTCATCGCACTTCCAAGCTGACCTGCTCCATAGCACTTCTAAGCTACCTGCTTCATAGCACTTGCAAGCTGGCCCACTTCATAGCACTTTCAAGCGGCCTGCTTCATAGCACTTCCAAGCTGGCCTGCCTCATAGCACTTCCAAGCTGGCCTGCTTCATAGCACTTCCAAGCTGCCTGCTTCATAGCACTTCCAAGCTGGCATGCTTCATAGCACTTCCAAGCTGCCTGATTCATAGCACTTCCAAGCTGGCCTGCTTCATAGCGCTTCCAAGCTTCCTACTTCATAGCGCTTCCAAGCTGGCCTGCTTCATAGCACTTCAAAGCTTCCTGCTTCATAGCACTTCCAAGCTTCCTGCTTCATAGCACTTCCAAGCTACCTGCTTCATAGCGCTTGCAATCGTGCCTGCTTCCTAGCGCTTCCAAGCAACCAGCTTCATAGCACTTCCAAGCTTCGTGCTTCATAGCACTTCCAAGCTACCTGCTTCATAGCACTTGCAAGCGGGCCTGCTTCATAACGCTTCCAAGCTACCTGGTTCATAGCACTTCCAACTGGCCTGCTTCATAGCACTTTCAAGCGGCCTGCTTCATAGCATGTCCAGGCTGACCTGCATCATAGCACTTCCAAGCAGGCCTGCTTAATATCACTACCAAGCTGCCTGCTTCATAGCATGTCCAAGCTTGTCTGCTTCGTAGCACTTCCAAGCTGGCCTGCTTCATAGCACTTGCTTCATAGCACCTCCAAGCTGCCTGCTTCATAGCACTTCCAGTCTGGCCTGCTTCATCGCACTTCCAAGCTGACCTGCTCCATAGCACTTCTAAGCTACCTGCTTCATAGCACTTGCAAGCTGGCCCGCTTCATAGCACTTTCAAGCGGCCTGCTTCATAGCACTTCCAAGCTGGCCTGCTTCATAGCACTTCCAAGCGGGCCTGTTTAATAGCACTACCAAGCTGCCTGCTTCATAGCATGTCCAAGCTTGTCTGCTTCATAGCACTTCCAAGCTACCTGCTTCATAGCACTAGAAAGCGGGCCTGCTTCATTACGCTTTCAAGCTACCTGGTCCATAGCACTTCCAACTGGCCTGCTTCATAGCACTTTCAAGCGGCCTGCTTCAAAGCACGTCCAAGCTGGCCTGCTTCATAGCACTTCCAAGCGGGCCTGCTTAATAGCACTCCCAAGCTGCCTGCTTCATAGCACTTCCAAGCTGGCCTGCTCCACAGCGCTTCCAAGCTGGCCTGCTTCATAGTTCTTCCAAGCTTCCTGCTTCATAGCACTTCCAAGTTGGCCTGCTTCATAGCACTTCCAAGCTTCCTGCTTCATAGCACTTCCTCACTGGCCTGCTTCATAGCACTTCCAAGCTGGCCTGCTTCATAGCACTTCCAGGCTGGCCTGCTTCACTTCACTTCCAAGCTGGCCTGCTTCATAACACGTCCAGACTGGCCTGCTTCATAGCACGGCCAAGCTGACCTGCTTCATAGCACTTTCAAACTGGCGTGCTTCATAGCACGTCCAGGCTGGCTGCTTCATAGCTCATCCAAGCAGACCTGCTTCATAGCACTTCCAAGCTGGCTTGCTTCATAGCACTTCCAGGCTGGCCTGCTTCATAGCACTTCCAAGCTTGCCTGCTCCATAGCTCTTCCAAGCTGCCAACTTCATAGCACTTTCAAGCTGGCCTGATTTATAGCACTTCCAGGCTGGCCTACATCATAGCACTTCCAGGCTGGTCTGCTTCATAGCACTTCCAAGCTGGCCTGCATCACAGCACTTCCAGGCTGGTCTGCTTCATAGCACTTCCAAGCTGGCCTGCTTCATAGCACTTCCAGGCTGGCTGTTTCATAGCACGTCCAAGCTGACCTGCTTCAAAGCACTTCCAAGCAGCCTGCTTCATAGCACTTTCAAGCTGTCTGCTTCAGAGCACGTCCAAGCTATCTGCTTCATAGCGCTTGCAAGCGGGCCTGCTTCATAGCACTTCCAAGCTACCTGGTTCATAGCACTTCCAAGCTGGCCTGCTTCATAGCACTTCCAAACTGGCCTGCTTAGTAGCACTTCCAAGCTGCCTGCTTCATAGCACTTCCAAGCTGGCCTGCTTCATAGCACTTCCAAGCTGGCCTGCTTCATAGCGCTTCCAAGCTTCCTGCTTCATAGCGCTTCCAAGCCGGCCTGCTTCATAGCGCTTCCAAGCTTCCTGCTTCATAGCACTTCCAAGCTTCCTGCTTCATAGCACTTCCAAGCGGTCTGCTTCATAGCACTTCCAAGCCGGCCTGCTTCGAAGCACTTCCAAGTTGGCCTGCTTCATTGCACTTCCAAGCTGCCTGCTTCATAGCACTTCCAAGCTGGCCTGCTTCATAGCGCTTCCAAGCTGGACTGCTTCATAGTGCTTCCAAGCTTCCTGCTTCATAGCGCTTCCACGCCGGCCTGCTTCATAGCGCTTTGAAGCTTCCTGCTTCATAGCACCTCCAAGCTTCCTGCTTCATAGCACTTCCAAGCTACCTGCTTCATAGCGCTTGCAATTGGGACTGCTTCATAGCGCTTCCAAGCTACCTGCTTCATAGCAATTCCAAGCTTCCTGCTTCATAGCACTTCCAAGCTACCTACTTCATAGCGCTTGCAAGCCGGCCTGCTTCATAGCGCTTTCAAGCTACCTGGTTCATAGCACTTCCAACTGGCCTGCTTCATAGCACTTTCAAGTGGCCTGCTTCATAGCACGTCCAAGCTGGCCTGCTTCATAGCACTTCCAAGCGGGCCTGCTTAATAGCACTACCAAGCTGCCTGCTTGATAGCATGTCCAAGCTTGTCTGCTTCGTAGCAATTCCAAGCTGGCCTGCTTCACAGCACTCCCAGGCTGGCCTGCTGCATGGCACTTCCAAGCTGGCCTGATTCATGGCCTACTTCATAGCACTTCCAAGCTGGTCTGCTTAATACCACTACCAAGCTGCCTGCTTCATAGCATGTCCAATCTGGTCTGATTCATAGCACTTCCAAGCTGGCCTGCTTCACAGCACTCCCAGGCTTGCCTGCTTCATAGCACTTCCAAGCTGTCTTGCTTCATAGCACTTCCAGGATGGCTGCTTCATAGCACTTCCAAGCTGACTGCTTCATAGCACTTCCAAGCTGGTCTGCTTTATAGCACTTCCAAACTGGCCTGCTTCATAGCACCTCCAAGCTGGCCTGCTTCATAGCACTTCCAAGCTGCCTGCTTCATAGCACTTCCAAGCTGACATGCTTCATAGCACTTCCAAGCTGGCCTGCTTCATAGCACTTCCAGGCTGGCCTGCTTCATAGCGCTTCCAAGCTTCCTGCTTCATAGCGCTTCCAAGCTGGCCTGCTTCATAGCACTTCCAAGCTTCCTGCTTCATAGCACTTCCAATCTACCTGCTTCATAGCGCTTGCAATCAGGACTGCTTCATAGCGCTTCCAAGCTACCTGCTTCATAGCACTTCCAAGCTTCCTGCTTCATGGCACTTCCAAGCTACCTGCTTCATAGCGCTTGCAAGCCGGCCTGCTTCATAGTGCTTTCAAGATACCTGGTTCATAGCACTTCCAACTGGCCTGCTTCATAGCACTTTCAAGCGGCCTGCTTCATAGCACGTCCAAGCTGGCCTGCTTCATAGCACTTCCAAGTGGGCCTGCTTAATAGCACTACCAAGCTGCCTGCTTCATAGCATGTCCAAGCTTGTCTGCTTCGTAGCACTTCCAAGCTGGCCTGCTTCACAGCACTCCCAGGCTAGCCTGCTGCATGGCACTTCCAAGCTGGCCGGATTCATGGCCTGCTTCATAGCACTTCCAAGCTGGCCTGCTTAATAGCACTACCAAGCTGCCTGCTTCATAGCATGTCCAAGCTGGTCTGATTCATATCACTTCCAAGCTGGCCCGCTTCAAAGCACTCCCAGGCTGGCCTGCTTCATAGCACTTCCAAGCTGGCCTGCTTCATAGCACTTCCAGGATGGCTGCTTCATAGCACGTCCAAGCTGACCTGCTTCATAGCACTTCCAAGCTGACTGCTTCATAGCACTTCCAAGCTGGTCTGCTTTATAGCACTTCCAAACTGGCCTGCTTCATAGCACCTGCAAGCTACCTGCTTCATAGCACTTCCAAGCTGACCAGCTCCATAGCACTTCTAAGCTACCAAGCTGGCCCGCTTCATAGCACTTTCAAGCGGCCTGCTTCATAGCACTTCCAAGCTGGTCTGCTTCATAGCACTTCCAAGCTGGCCTGCTTCCTAGCACTTCCAAGCTGCCTGCTTCATAGCACTTCCAAGCTGACATGCTTCATAGCACTTCCAAGCTGCCTGCTTCATAGCACTTCCAAGCTGGCCTGCTTCATAGCGCTTCCAAGCTTCCTGCTTCATAGCACTTCCAAGCTGGCCTGCTTCATAGCGCTTCCAAGCTTCCTGCTTCATAGCACTTCCAAGCTGGCCTGCTTCATAGCACTTCCAAGCTTCCTGCTTCATAGCGCTTGCAATCGGGCCTGCTTCATAGTGCTTGCAAGTGGGCCTGCTTCATAATGCTTCCAAGCTACCTGGTTCACAGCACTTCCAAGCTGGCCTGTGTTAGGCAGAAACCTGTGCAGTTCCCTTAGGGAACACTGCAAAAGATTTAGGACTACAGGTGTTAGCAGTAAACCCACTTGGTAGCAGTCTGTACCACCCAGATTTACCTGGTAGCTGTGGCTGAGCAGTCAGACTTCTCTCAAGAAGAGTTAGGCAGTATGCAAAGTATACACAATAGGCACGCAGACACACCAATACAAGCAAACACTGACCAGAGCTTTGGTATCAAAGTATATAATTATTTATTTAAAAACACACTGTTTGAAACACTCCAGCACTCTTGTTGTAAAATATTCTAAACACAGTTACTATTTTAATATATACACCCCTTTTTCCTTATCAGATAAGTCACAGGAAAACACCACTTATTTTCATACAGAGGTGAGCGCTTAACTAGATGGCACTCCAATAAGTTTGTGAGAAAGGGAGGGAAAAAAGACAGAATATGGAAAGGTACACCACTCTAAGGTTCAGGAACACAGTTAGCAAGGCAGAAGAGCAAAAGTCACTGGTGAGCCAAAGTCTAAAGGCTGGGCCCACTCTTAGAGAGAGCAGAGCACAAATGCGCCCAAGATCTCACAGTTACACTAGGCTTAGAAAGTCTTGCAGAGGGTTCAAAAAGAGTTTAGAGAGGCTTAGTAAAGTTTAGCCAGGGTGTCCCAGGCTAACCCAGGTTCGAAAGCTGGGGGCTAAATCTACCCCGTACAGTCGGTAGCAAGGGAAGCCAGGTGGGACACGGTACCTTAAGTGGGAAGGATCCTCCAGCGGTGGCAGTTGTTCCTGGCAGTGGGTGCATGTCGCGTCGTCGTCCAGGGGAAGAGAAGATCTCGACTTGGAGGAAAGATGAAGGTCATTGCGCTACCAGGGAAAAAACAAGCTGCAGAGTTTTCCGGTTAAAGGTGATACCTTTGTTCGCGGTCGTGGTAAAACGTGGTATCCCGGTTGCCGGGGTGCTTGGCACAGGCAAGGCGGCCACGAGGTACGTCGGGAAGGTGAAAAGACGGTGAAACTGGTTATCCCCACCAGTCAAAGAAAGAAGACTCTCCGGCGGGAGATCTCCTCTGTCGTTGGGAAAAGTGGTGAGATGGTCCAGCAGGGCTCCACCGGTGGTGGCATCGTGGCAGGTCAGCTTAGCTTCTCCCTCATCAGATTCTTAGGTCCTGTGGCGACTTCTGAAGTTCCAGTCACCAAAGCCCTGCTTTTATGCAGAAAACCCCCATTCACTCAGCCTAGCTGTCACTCAAACATGCTAAGTGGTGAGCCGGCCGGCTCACCACTTGGGCCAGTCAGGATGGAGTGCGACTTGAGTTGCCTAGGCAACTCAGTCCAGGGTGCCTAAATCCCCCTCCACCCCTCCTAAGTACCCCAGACAGAGTGGCACCACTTTGGAGGGCTTCTGTGGAGAAGCCCGCCAAAAAGTGGAAAAAAGGGCTCGACTTGGGTTGGAGTCACAGAAGAGAACACAAACGCCATTTTAGAATCAAGTTTTGGCAAAAAATACCAACCGGAGAATTAATATTAATTAAATAAACCGGCGGTATGTTCGAGGCTCCCGTAAATAATTAAATAAAGATAGTAGCCTAAAACAATGGGAAATCCCATAGGAAAATATTTGCGGTTGAATATAAAAAGTAGTATCCACTGCCACCAGCCAAAACTCGATCAGGGGGGGCGGAGACGTGCCTCCTCGACTAACAGACCCCGGGGCAATTGAATTGCCCCAGCCAGTACATCCACAATATGATGGATTGTACTGGTTCTGTTCAGAATTTAAGACTAGTAAAGTCAATGGTGACTTTACATGCCCTGGGAGACAGTAGTCAGTCCCAGGGTATGGAGTCTATACTGGGGGGGTCACTATGACACCCCTGTGTTACTGCACTGAGGATGCTGTGTAACACATATCACAAAAACACATGAACACCTATGGGGTAAAAGACCCCATAGCCCATTAAACACATCTAGATTCAAAGAAACACACTCAAATCATGCCCAAGAGTAAGGGTAAAAGAGTCTCACTCTTGGCAGGAGAAAAAAATAAACCCCAAAAAATCCAGCAAAGCTGCTGGGGGACTCACTAGGTTAGGAAATTCAGCCTAACCAGAGAATTCTCCCTAACACTTGTGAAAACATAAAAATAATATGAGGCCGGGAAGCCAAGAAAGAAACACACCAACACAGGTTACAAAGAACATACAAGTGCTTTATTTAAAAGCTACAACAGTTACCAAAGTCAATTGACAAACGGATAGCTATTCGGCTCTCAGAGTAACGTAACGAACTTCAACGAAGGTTCGATGCATTAGTAAGAGAGACCGTTCATTGGAATATTTAGGTCTTTTATACGCTTTTTCCAGCCCTTGGCCAACCCTCTCGCGGGTTAACCATTCTAGGAGTCGGGCCTATGGGTTCCTTGCCAGGTCAATCCTATAATATATGCATTTTGATTAGTTTCGCTGATATAGTTGTACATTTACACATAGCTCAACAGTAGGATAAGGTCTCAGTTCGCGACCCCGACAAGTGGCCTGCAGGCATATTCATTATTCATGTGTACGGAGGTCACAACGGCCAGAATCTTACTCAGAATGTCATTCGGCCTCCATTTTGATGTTCAGGGTGACTTCCATATAACAAGAGAACCTAAAATGGCTGCTTAATCCAAGATGGTGACTTACATTACTTTCTCTAAGGTCAAGACCTTGCCGTGGAGTTTGTTCGCATATGATGTTTAGACAACTTGGCGTAGGCCAATACACATACAATTGTTGCGATAGGAGGCATAACATTGTTTCAATTCCGACAAACCCTCCTTTTGGCCTATGCCAAGTGCTAATATCATTTCTAATACTTCTGTAAATAACTCCATGCATTGTCGTCCATACATCCTGAATCATTATCTGTAATGTCTATAGCCATTATGCCGTTCATCAGAACCTCTTGTAACACAAACTCTTTAGATGCTGTATCTGGGGCATATATTTTGTGCCCTACTGTGCTCACTGCTTGAGCACAACATCCCCCTAGCATTGCACATACACTAGGTAGACATTGGAAACAGCAACAAAGGAATAGCAGGATTCCCAAAATAACCAGGATAACAGAAAGCACCTTCCAACCCCAGGATCGTAGAAAATCCCAGAACCAGGCACTAATATTCCAATCTCCCACAGGAACATGCACTTCAGAACTAAGGATGTGCAAGTTCTGTATTGCTTTGAAAATTGTCGGTGAGGAATCTGGTACGAAAACACAACAAGCGGCCCCCACTAATTTGCATACTCCACCACGTTCTGCCAGAATGACATATAATGCCATCCGTTTTTGGAGTGCTACCAATCTTATTGCCTTTTGTTCTAGTGTCATATTGTAGAGTATATCCATGGTCCGGTTGATGGTTCTCTCCAGTACTCTTGCTAGCCCCCTAATGTTTTCAGAGTTTGCTATCTGTCCCCAAAATGGCACAACTGATTTTGCTATATCTCCCAATACTTGCCCAGGGGTATCTCCGTCCTCGTCCCGCCGTGGGCGAGCCTTAGAAACTTCCAATGTACTAGCTATAAATACCCCAGGTAACAGGATTCCTAAATAACAGGTTCCCTGCCAATCCTTGGGCAACCAGGGAAATGCTGAATTACCACAAACGAAATAAACAGGCCCCCCTACATACAGAGGCCTGTTCTCTCCGGTCAAATTTACAATGTTCACACAACCTTCAAAATCTCCCATTGGTCGAGTGCCATTTCTTTGTACACAGAAGGGGACTGAATCGGGGCTATGATTAATAGAGTAGGAAGGGGGCACGGCATCCTTATTGCCTATTAGAGACATTTTAAAGGAAATTAGAGTTTGAAAAGGAAGAGATAGTTTATCAGATGGCCTAATAGAAGCAACATTAGGTTTACTTCTATTTGCAAAAAGCGAGCATCCCAGGGGAGTCAATTCACGTTTCTCAAAATCATTTAAATTAGTTCCATCAAAGTTCCCTGAGATGCTATCATTCCAACGGCCAAAGAATAGTGCTCTAAGAGAAGCATAGCAAGCAGTCGTTAAAGGTAAAGGGTGAATATACCATCCTGTACAAATCCAGCAATTACTCTTATTAAAAATGGCATGCGTTGAATTCATTATTATCATTAAAGTGTTATTATGCTACTTTCGTCTATGCTGGGAGTCTCTAGGTGACAAAGTGTGAAGGTGTAATGAGGGAGTCAAAGCAGTAGGTACAATCTCAATTGGCAGTAGAGGTTTTAGAGGGTAAATTTCTTCGAAGTACCAAAGTCCCACAGCAGTAATTACACAAATTCCAATTATTATTAATACAACACAGCAATACGTTTTCGGGGCCCAGGCACATTGTTCGTTGTCCGAGTTGGTCACCCCCTTATTTCCAAGTCCAATGCGGGGAGCAGCGGTGGAGGTGGCAGGCATCGTAGTTTCTCAATCGACGACCCCAATGTTCGTTGCTTGCGACACTACGGTCGCGCGACTTCTTAGTCCTTCCCAACCCTAGCCAGCAGAATCCCTTTTTTTTCCTTTTGTTCGAATGGAACTTTCTTTTACAAGAGAAAACTTTCAATCACTTCTTCTTCTCAGATGCACGGAAAAAGACCCGCCATAGTTCTATTTTCTTCGTCGAAGGTCGTACCTGGTGGTACCCAGAACTGTTTGATCCGGAAACAAGGTAACATCACTTCCTGAGGGAAGCGATGTATCGGAGACGACGGAAGTCGCAGAACTTGAAACAGTGTTTTCCGGAAGTGACTTTTTCAAAGAGTGCGGAGACGAAATGGACTGTTCCCCAAGCTTCACGGGCGCAGAGAAATTCTCTGACGCACTCCCAGCGCTGTTTGCCACTCCAGGATCAGAGATTGTAGCATCAGCGAGGGGTTCTGCTTCTTCTGTAACGTGTGGCGTCGGGTGAGGAAGTTTCTTGACATGCGTCGCGTGGATCCAATGCTTCTTTCCAGCCACCCGCACTGCTGTTTGGGTGACCAACAGTACCTGATAGGGTCCCTTCCAGCGAGGAGCGAGACAGGAAGACCTTTCGTAGGCCTTCACTAGGACCCAACTTCCAGGCTGAATATCGTGTCCTGGGCCCGTAAACCGTACAGGTAAAGCTGATTGGACCTGATGATAAATGAGATACAGATTTTTAGTCAACTGGTTACAGTAGTCTACAAGCAATACATGTTCTACCTCCCTTAAGGTTTTGGGCTTCGGAAGGCCCCAAATGTTAGCAGGTCTCCCCATCACTACCTCAAATGGGGAGAGCCCAGTCTTAGTTTGAGGTGTGGTACACATGGCTAACAATAAAATAGGTAAGGCATCTGGCCATTTCAGTTTGGTGTCGGCACATGTTTTTGCAAGCTTATTCTTTAGGATGCTGTTATGTCTCTCTACCAACCCAGCACTTTGAGGATGTCTAGCTGAGTGAAATCGTTTTTCAATGTGTAACGCTGTGCATATCTGCAAAATTACTGCTGCAACAAAATGGGGTCCATTGTCCGACCAAATTACCCTTGGAAGCCCAAATCGTGGAAAGAATACTTTTACCATAGTCTTTGCAGTGGTCATGGCACTAGCATCTTTAACGGGGAAAGCCTCGACCCATTTACTAAAAGCACAAATAATCACGAGAACATATTTTAGATTGTTACACCGTTCCATCTCGATAAAATCAAAGTGGATGACCTCGAAGGTAACAGAAGGGGGCCCAAAGCTTCCCCTTGGAGTTACTGTCCCCTTCCCCACATTGTGCTGTAAGCAAATCATACAATTCTGAACATGGCGCTGTGCAATCTTCGAAATTTTATCATTCACCCATACTTGTTCTAACATTTTCGTGATCTGCTGGGCACACACATGCGTAGGACCGTGTGCCATCGTAACCATTGCCAGCACATATGAATCAGGGAGCAACCATTTTCCTTCAGATGTATCCACCCAACACCCATCATCATCCAGTTTCCCCATTCCTTCGGCCCACCTTTTAGATTCTTCTATTGTGGCATCAGTTTGGCTATCTCGCACAGACCTGATACCCTCATCCATTACATAGGCATCTTTTGTCTCCCTTAGAGCATACATGCCTGCGCTAAGGTCTGTAGCCGTTTGCCTGGCTATCTGGTCAGCAAAAGCGTTCCTTTTCCCACATCATCTATGACCTTACGATGTGCTGCACATTTCATGATCGCTAACTGCCTAGGGAGTGAGAGTGCCGAGAGCAACTGCACTATCAGGGGACCATGCTGAATCTTGGTCCCATGTGAGGTTAGGAACCCTCTTTCCGACCAGAGCCTCCCAAAGTTGTCAGCCACCCCAAAGGCATACTGGCTATCAGTATATATGTTTACTGTATGCCCTTTGGAGAGTTCACAAGCTCGGGTCAACGCTATGATCTCTGTGGCCTGCGCGGAGTTATGCGGAATTCTCTTAGTTTCCACAACCGTACTCAACGTAGCAACTGCATAGGCAGCTGTAGATGTACCATCTGGGAGTTTGAAGCAGGAGCCATCACAAAACAGCTCCCCTTCTGCATTACCCAAAGGAGTATCTATAAGATCTATCCTGCCCTTCGTTTCCTGTTCAGTGGTATACAGGCAGTCATGTAATTCTTCGTCACCGCAAACAGTATTTTGCGGGAAAGGTAGAAGTTCAGCCGGATTAAGAACACAACACCTCTTAATTTGAATATGAGGGGCAAACAGAATTAATTCATACCTTGTCAGCCGTGCAGAGGTGAGGTGTTGCGTTTGGGTTTTATTCAATAGGACATCTACAGAGTGAGGTACCATCAAAATTAAATCATGGCCTAGGACCATTCCCTCACTCTGTTTTACAGACGCGGCAGCAGCAGCGACAGCTCGCTAACATCTTGGCAAAGCGCATGCGACAGGATCAAGGGCGGAGGAGTAGTAGCCGAACGGCCTATTCTTCCCTCCGTGTTCCTGTGTTAACATAGCCAAAGCACCTCCATCACATTCATGCACAAACAACACAAAGGCCTTGTCATAATTTGGAGTACCCAGAACCGGTGCAGAGCATAACGCGGTTTTGAGAAGCTCAAATGATCATTGATGTTCCGATTTCCATGCAGCGGCAAAGAAATGCCCTTCTTCGTCAAAGCCAACATCGGCTTTATCACTAGTGAAAAGTTTGGGATCTACAACCTACAGTAAGAAGCCATACCTATTAAGGCTCTGACTTCCTTCTGTGTATTTGGAACAGACCTGCCAGAAATGTGTTTTATTCTTTCAGGTGTCAATCTTCTCCCCTCCTTTGACAGGAGGTAGCCTAAATAGGCGACCTCCTGACAACAATATTAAAAAATTTTGAGCAAAGCTTTATGACCATTTTTAGCTAGGTGAACAAGCAACAGTACAGTGCCTTCTTTACAAGCACTTTCAGAATCTGCGGCCAAAAGCAAGTCATCAACATCCTGGAGCAGTGTACAAGTAGGCGGCAATTCAAGGGTATCAAGCTGCTCTTTCAAAGCTCTACTATAAATGCTTGGACTTTCAGTATACCCTTGAGGTGCACGAGTAAATGTGAATGAACGTCCCCCCAAGGTGAACGCGAACAAATATCTACTCTCCTTGTGTATCGGAATACTAAAGAAAGCATTCTTTAGATCCACAACACTAAAGTGCGGAGCTGTAGCAGGGATCATTGTTAGTATCGTTGTTACATCAGGCACAATTGGAAATTGTGGGGCGACAACTTTGTTAATAGCAAGAAGATGAATTATGAAACAGTAATGGATTGCATTGTCACCTTTCTTGTATACAGGCAAAATTGGGCTGTTACATAAACTACCTGCAATCTCTTCAATCACCCCTCGATGCACAAAATCGGAGACAATGCACTTCAAAGCACGCTCGCCCTCAACTGATATTTTATATTGCGGAATGCGTGGTAGTTTAACTCCATGCTTCAAAACTATTTTAACGGGCTCAATCTGTAGCACCCCGACATCATTGTCGTCAACCGCCCATAAACATTCTGGAACAGCACTAAACTCAGGAGGCAATGGTCGAGTCAAAAACTGAGAATTGGGAAGTTGCTGTGGTGAAACCGTCAGTCGTACTCCATCAGAGGAACAATGAATTACTGCATTCAATTTCTTCAACAGATTTAACCCCAGAAAATTCTCTCCACAGTTCGAAGTCAGGAGGAAGGGACAATGGTCTGTAAAGGGACCCAAAGAAACAGACACCGGCGAAGAAACCGGGCAAGCAATTGGTATACCAGAAAACCCTACAGAAACATTTGTTTGCCCTGACAGTGGAATGTTTGGAACCCGGGAATGATCAATTGAGCACTTCTGTGCTCCAGTGTCTATCAAAAACGGATGTTTCCTATTCCCCACTAACAATTCAACGTAGGGACCTTTCTGATAAGCGGGAATAGGTGAAGGTTCCAAACCCTGCTTCGGGAGTCGTAACGAAATAAAATGTCATTGGAAGGAAGCTCTTCAGAAAGGTAGGTAGCAGAAGGGTGATCAAATATGTTTCTTGTATCCACACTTGAAGTCTGATTTTCCCGTGTAAAAGGTTGCTGAGGATCTTGCGAGAACTGACCTCTATCAGGGCCCCCTGCTCCAGGGCGACCTCTAGGTCGTCTACCCATACTCCCAAACGCATTGTTTGACCTTTGTCGAAGGACGGGGCACTGTGCTCGCCAATGACCTTCCTGGCGGCAATAAGCACATTGATTAACATTCACAGGACCCAAAGGAGCGTTTCCTTTTGGGACATACTGACTTCTGATCTGTGAAGTACCTCCTCTGGGATTTCTAACAATTTGTTGTAACAATACTTTAGTCTTCAAATCTCCTTTCCTCTTCTCTATTTTCTCTTTTTCATTATTAACACGGTTCTCATAATACTGAGCCATGTGCAAAACTTCAGATTGGGATTTCGCCTGCCAAGCGCTCTCAGAGGACATAATCTGTGACTGGATGTCGGGCAACAATCCACATACAAATGTGTCCACAAACAACCTTTTCCCAGACTCTGTGCCCAAGTCCTGTCCACTGAAGTCAGAGAATACCTGTTCGAATCTATTAAAGAATTCGGTGGCACCTTCAGTTTTTCCTTGAACACAGGCCGTAAGCTTGTCCCAAATAATTCTTTTCTCTGGAATTATAGTTTTCAATTTTACAACAATTCTAACAGGCAAAGTAAGTATTACCTGAGGTGGTTTCTCACCAGCTGGTCTTTCCCCATCAAACCTAGTCATGTTAGCCCACGTATCTCCCAACCCTGGCACATCGTCTATTGTCCGAACCTGCTTCCATAAATCTACGGGCAGGAGTACAGGGAATAGCAAGTCAATATCACTTAAGGTGAACACAGAGGACTGCAAAACGGACTCTATCTCTTTGTAAAACCCTGTCGGGTTTTTCCTGATATCGGGAATTGATTGTCTAATAGTGTTCACTTCCTGTCGTGAAAACGGGACGTGAACAAATTGCGATACATAATGCGCAGGGATATCCACAGTGGGTGCACCAGTTCCAGCGCTAGCGGGAATCTCAACCTTTGGGACAAATGTCGGAGGAACCTCTCTCATAGGCAACTGGGATATAGGTAACTCCGACTGCTTACTAAGCAACAGAGCCAGGTCGAGCGCTAAGGCAGTCGAAGAAGTGTCGGGCGAAAAAGCCCTTTTACAAATTCCCAATAACTCTATAGGACAACTAACCTTCTTCCTTACACATTCTTCCTGCAGGTACTGTACCATTACCTGAATCACCTTCCTTTGCATTTCTACTGTATACTGACTATACGTGTCATATACTTCATCTGGCGGTATCGATGAATCCGAGATCCATCGAATCGCATCTTTGGTACAAATTCGTACTTCCTCAGGTGCCGATCTACGACACGGAAGGAACCGTTTCTGCACATACATACTGTCGTCTTCATCATCCTCATCCCGCAATTTCTCAAAGTCCCTCCTATACTCAAACAATCTCGCAACATGACCATGTACTCTGTATCCCTCGAAAGTGCTAAAGTATTTAGATCCATCACCCCTTGTGGGAGATCCGAATTATGTAATCTACCCCACATTACACATAAATGAGTCCCCAAACCTTCGATAAAAACATTTTTCTCTGGAAAATTGTCCATATTTGATAATGTGGAAAAAACGTTGACTTGATCACCTTTCTCCATACAGTGCTCAGCCCATGCAAATAATTCCTGTTTCTTGTCTGCAGAAACAGTATTTCGAGTGACAATCTTTGACCCCGCACCCCGATCAACGTTAGTCAATACAGAACCACTCGGGAGCGGAGATATGGGCAAATTCAATGAGGGTGCAACTATTGGCGCAAGAGGAAGGGGTGGCAGGATAGGTGGAGGAACAACAACTAGAGGAATAGGAACAATAGGTTGTACAGGGGGAACAGGAATAACAGCAGGAACAACAGCAGGAATGGGCAGAGCACCCGGGAGAGGATCATACGGAGGTGGCGCAGAGGCACCAGGCCTGCATTCGTTTAACAATTTTTCAATAAATTCTTCAGAAACATGGAAATCTTTAGAGGGATACATTTTCTGGATAACGAGTGAGAAAGCCCTTTCCATATTTTTAACTGACTCTGAATGTTTTTCCTTATCATATAACGATGCCTTTTCGGCATTTGTTTTATGACGGCGTGCATGTTTATCCCTACTTTTAAGCTGCTGCAAGCTTCTTTTTTCCAATTCTGCAAAACATCAAATGCTGCAGGTCTGGTCTTCTTTTTAGCAAGACCGATTCTAGGTATTCAATACGGGGGATCTCGAAAACTACCATTGATTGGCCACTGAAATTCGGAGGCATGTCTGGTTTGTCTGTGCCAAATATAATTAAATACTATACTTCCAATGCCATACTTACAGTAGTACATAGTACATGCCGGCGACCCCTCCTGTGGTGCCGGATGGCTAAATTCCAAAGATTGTCGATTGCTGCGGAACAGAGCCCTAAAGCAGCTAGACAATTTCCCAGGCATGTATTTGCTTGTGAAATCACTGTTGTCCCATTACATGTTTCACCTGAGCTCCTCGCCCATGCACTTCAAGACATCACCTGTCCCATTCCACACTGCATGGATACACCCATTGCACGGGATGACTCCCGTTGAGTGACAGCATTTAGTAGCCTATCATAGGAGGTTCACGACACCCTCACCAGTACTACGCAGACCAGCACTGGGATTGGCCCAGTATACGGGGGGCGTGTCTGACCCCCTCCGTTATATCTGCTGATTCACGGCAGGCAGGCATTTCCACCGCCACCGTGCACCCAGCAAGAACTCAAATATCGTGAATCAGGTAAGCCAGGCCCCTTTACAAGAACGCTGCACTGTTTGACACGTCTTGCCTCGCCTCTCGTCACCATAGTGCTCTGACAGGGACATACTTTTATGTCTCCCTCTCCCCAGATCAACGGATCAACGGCTAATCATAAGCCCAGCACCGTTTAAATCCGGTCTCCCCGGCACGGCCGATCTATACCAGACCTAGGACTACACCCAGGCCTCTTGACAGTTTTACCGCCTTGCTCCGGTCGGACGGTAAGCTGTGTTTTCCAATACACCACTGGTGTATTTTTCTAGCACCAATGAGCTGTTATTTATTAACCCCTAATTCATTATGCACGTTATGAGATCCTCATAGTTCTCCTCCCTCCCATAGATCTTACCTACGGACAGACTCTTCAACTAGTCTCTCCTGATGAAGGCCACCACAACTACTAGCTTCAACCCAGCGATTATAGCCGAAACACAACTGTGTCGGTCACTTGTGGCACAACTGTGAAAATACCCTTTTGTTGTATGTTTCGAATTTCGTGTTGTGTACACTGTTTCTGTTTGAAAAACCACACCCGGGTTGAAAAACAACCACGGGCAGCACTGATCTGAGTTACCTATGTCACCTACGTTGTATACTCACATGTGCTTGTAACTAGGGTACTCATCTTTCACATCCCGATGAGGGTGCACAACTGCATTTCCCTTTGTTTTTATTAAAATCTGTCCGTTATTGCTCTCGTGCTTAGCGAGAGTTTGTATAAAAATTGAAGACACTGGTTTTTAAGATGGAAATAAATATGTCTAAAAACCGTGGATTTTTGTGAGGATCTCGCATCCTGATTATTTGTGTTATCAATATATGTTCCCACCTGGGCATATCAGGACTTTGCCAGGCGCCCTTTATTTTCTTACCAAACCTAAGGAGGACCGTACGGTTTACCAAAGAACTTACCTAACGAATTTTACCTTGTGTTTGGTGGTTTCGACAAATCTGCCCGCCTCAAAAATTGACCCTCGTCAAGATGCCGTGTCAGACCACACGACTATCGTCCAAGGATCGGATCGTGCAGCGCTGCCAAGGTATCGCATCTCGTTCGGTCGGGCCCGTCCGATCCCGGTTCGATAGTCTGCGTCAACCTTCAATGATCCGGCATCAATCTTGAGGGTCCCTGTTCGGGCGCCAACTGTGAAAACATAAAAATAATATGAGGCCGGGCAGCCCAGAAAGAAACACACCAACACAGGTTACAAAGAACATACAAGTGCTTTATTTAAAAGCTACAACAGTTACCAAAGTCAATTGACAAACGGATAGCTATTCGGCTCTCAGAGTAACGTAACGAACTTCAACGAAGGTTCGATGCATTAGTAAGAGAGACCGTTCATTGGAATATTTAGGTCTTTTATACGCTTTATCCAGCCCTTGGCCAACCCTCTCGCGGGTTAACCATTCTAGGAGTCGGGCCTATGGGTTCCCTGCCAGGTCAATCCTATAATATATGCATTTTGATTAGTTTCGCTGATATAGTTGTACATTTACACATAGGTCAACAATAGGACAAGGTCTCAGTTCGCGACCCCGACAAGTGGCCTGCAGGCATATTCATTATTCATGTGTACGGAGGTCACAACGGCCAGAATCTTACTCAGAATGTCATTCGCCCTCCATTTTGATGTTCAGGGTGACTTCCATATAACAAGAGAACCTAAAATGGCGGCTTAATCCAAGATGGCGACTTACATTACTTTCTCTAAGGTCAAGACCTTGCCGTGGAGTTTGTTCGCATATGATGTTTAGACAACTTGGCGTAAGCCAATACACATACAATTGTTGCGATAGGAGGCATAACATTGTTTCAATTCCGACACACTCGCCCCCCCCAGACTAAGGGACAGGAGGATTTAATCCACTCCTGGATGAACCTCATACCTCTAGTCGATGACATACATCCTAGAGAATCCATCAGCATTTTGATGGTGACACCCTGACCTGTGCTCAATGGTGAAATCAAACCCTTGCAGGCAGATTGACCATCTCAATAGTTTTGTATTTTCTCCCTTCATTTGCATTAACCATCTCAAGGGTTGGTGGTCAGTCTGAATGACAAAAGTAGAACCAAACAAGTATGGCCTAAACTTCTTCAGTTCCCACACAATAGCAAAGCATTCTCTTTCGATTGTTGCCCACCTTGTCTCAGGATCCTTCATCTTACGGCAGATGAAGCAAATGGGGTGCTCCCTACCCTTCTCATCCAGTTGGTTTAGAACTGCACCTATACCTACATTGGAAGCATCAGTTTGTACAATGAAAGTTTGGTGGTAGTCAGGAGCTCTCAATACTGGAGCTTGGCAAAGAGCTTTCTTCAGTTTTTCAAAGGCCTGATTGCACTCCTCATTCCATTTGACCTTTTTAGGGAATTTTGGAGAGGAGATTACATTCAGTGGAGAAGCTATGGTCCCATAGTTCTCAATGAAATTCCTGTAATACCCAGTGAGGCCTAGGAAGGCTCTCACTTGGGTTTGAGTAGTAGGTGTTGTCCAATTTTGCACAGCTTCAATCTTGCTGAGCAAAGGCCTTATTTCTCCACCTCCTACCTCATGCCCAAGGTAGACCACCTTACTTTGACCTATCTGGCATTTACTTGCCTTGATAGTCAAATTGGCCTGTCCAAGAGCCTGCAAAACATGTTCTAGGTGGTTCACATGATCCTCCCAGGAGTGGCTGAAGACTGCAATGTCATCCAAGTATGCCATGCAGAAGTCCTCCATCCCAGCTAGAGCTTGGTTCACCATCCTTTGGAATGTAGCAGGTGCATTTTTTAATCCAAAAGGCATGACCTTAAACTGGTACAAGCCAACTGGGGTGGAAAATGCAGTTTTCTCCTTGGCATGGTCTGTCAAGGCTATTTGCCAATAGCCTGACGTAAGGTCAACTGTGCTGAGGTACTTGGCTGCACCAAGTTTATCCACCGACTCATCTGTCCTTGGTAAAGGGTGGGCATCAGTCTTGGTGACTGCATTAAGAGCTCTATAGTCCACACAGAATCTCAAGTCTTTGGATCCTGCCATTGGTACTAACACAACTGGGCTAGACCATGGACTAGTAGAGGGTTCTATTACCCCGAGATCAAGCATCTTCTTGACCTCCCCCTTGATATGGGTTCTCACATTTTCTGACATTCTGTATCCTCTGCTTTTGACTGGCAGACAGTCACCAGTGAGTATCTTGTGCTGTCCCCAAGGGGCCAAGCCTGGTGAGAGTGAGAACAGGGAGGCAAACTGATTTAACATAGATTTGCACTCCTCTTGTTGCTCAGGTGTCAGATCTGAAGATAGATTGACTCCTTCAATTTTTTCATCTAAAGGTACACCTCTGAGGAGATCAGGGAGAGACTCACTCTCTTCTTCCTCTGCTGCTGAAGCTAGAAGCAAGGCCCCTACTTCAGGTCTGGAGACGTACGCTTTCAGGAGGTTGGTGTGGAAGACTCTAGGTGCTTCCCTGGGTCTGCCCAGATCCACCAGATAGTTGACCTCTCCAAGTTTTCCCACAACTTTGAAGGGTCCCATCCATTTGTCTTGCAAGGCCCTCTGCCTTGTTGGGAGCATAATGAGAACTAGCTGGTCTTGAGAGAACTCAACCATGTTAGCCTTTTGATCATGCCAATGCTTGACCAAAGCTTGTCCAGCTTTCAGGTTATCACTAGCTTCTGCCATCATGTGTGACATTCTCCTTCGGAGACCTATCACATAGTCAGTCACTCTGACTGGCTTGAGGGGAGGAGCACCTTCCAATCCCTCCTTAATCAGGGCCAACGGACCTCTGACTGGATGGCCATAGAGAAGTTGAAAGGGAGAATAACCTACTCCCTCCTGAGGGACTTCTCTATAAGCAAAGAGAAGGCATGGCAGTAGAAGGTCCCACTTTCTTTTCAGAGGTTCCTCTAAAGCACCTATCATGCCCTTCATGGTTCTGTTAAACCTTTCTACCAATCCATTGGTCTGGGGGTGGTATGCGGTTGAGAACTTGTAAGTAAGTCCACAGGTTTTCCACATGGCTTTCATGTAGTGGGACATAAAGTTTGACCCCCTGTCGGATATTACTTCCTTAGGAAACCCATCCCTGGTAAAAAATACCAAGGAGGGCCTTAGCCACAGCCGGAGCTGTAACAGTCCTCATAGGAATTGCCTCAGGGTATCTAGTAGCATGGTCTACTACAACAAGGATAAACCTGTTGCCTGAGGAGGTAGGGGGATCAAGGGGACCAACAATGTCAATCCCTACCCTCTCAAACGGGACTCCCACAACTGGGAGAGGCACTAATGGTGCCACATTCTTGGAGCCAACCTTACCAGAAGTTTGGCAGGTATGGCAGCTCTTGCAAAACTTATCTACTTCTGCCCCCATTTTTGGCCAATAGAAGTAGAGTGAGAGCCTTTCCTTGGTCTTCTTGAAACTCAAGTGACCAGCCAAAGGAATCTCGTGGGCTAAGTGCAAGAACTGTTGTCTGTTTTCTTGAGGTACTACAAGGCGTTTGTAGTCTCCAGGTTCAGACTCAGTTGGTTCACTGTAGAAGAGGCCATCTTCCCAGTGCAACCTATACTTCCCAGGCTCTTGCCCATCAGCCTGAGCAGCTGCCTGGTGGCGGAGACCCTCCAGAGTTGGACATTCTCTTTGTCCCTTACGGAAAGCTGCCCTGCTGGGCCCACCTTCTGCCAGTAAAGACTGCAGCTCAGGATGGTTCTCAGGGTCTAGATATCCAATAAGTTCCTGGCCTCCCGCTAGCTCTTTTTCAGAGTCTAGTTCAACTATACAGGGTTATACCTCCCTCTCAGCCTCAGCTGGAGGTGGAGTTACAGGTGTAACTGTTGGAAGCACTGGAGTGCTTGCTGCTGACTTTTTCCTAGGAGTCTTGGGTTGCCCCTTTGCTCCTGATCTGGTAGTTACTGCAGTGAGTTGCTCCAGTGGTAAAGGAGTGATCTCTGTCATCATCTCCTGAGATAACCCTCGCAGGGTTTTCTCTCTTGCAGGTTTTGTGAGCTCCTTTAACCTTTTACTAGGTGGTCTGGGGGTATGTGACACAACTCCAAGAGCTTTCAGGTCATTACCCAACAGAACCCTACTTGGTACTTCACATTGTACACTGACAGGTATGTTTACAGCCATGTCATTACACTGGATGAGAACTGGTAACTGGGGACACATCTGCATAGGCCCTCCAGCTAACTTGGTGAGGCATTTGGGTGCCTTAGCAACATCCTCTGCCTTGAAAAATGATTCATCCACCACAGTTATGCTGGCCCCAGTGTCTCTAATGGCAGGGGTCTCCTGACCATTCACCTGGACACTGTCTTTATAATACTCTTTAGTATTATCTGGGATAGAATTATACACATCTAAGTTCTTTTGTTCCCACAACCCCAGAGAGACTAAAGGAACACTGGCTGAGACACCAATGGGTTCATCAGCCAGCAGTAGAAAGTTTCCACTTGCCATTGGGACTTCCTCTTCTGGAGCGAAGGCTAAGGAGGCAAGTTGGATCCCTGAAGATTTACTCTTGCATCTGGGATCTCCTTTCACATGGTCATTAGAGCCACAAACAAAGCATTTACCAAATGCCTTCTGGAATGGGGGCTTGTTCTGACCTCCCTCTGGTTTGGCACCAGAGGAGACACTATTCTGTTGTGGTTTCCCTGGTGACTTACCCTTCTGGTTTTGTTTGGGGTCCTCTTTGGAATTTGCAGTATTAGAATTCTCTTTGGAGTCCTTTTTAGGCTGTTTCCCCTCATCCTTTTTCTGAGTTACCCCAGAATCCTTGTGAGTGGCCCTGTTGGCAACCCACAAGTCAGCAGCCTTAGCTAGTTTTCGGGAATCTAATTCCTTTGAATCAGCCAAGTGCTGTCTGAGCTCAGGAGAGCAGGCATCATAAATTGACTCCAACATAATAAGATTCTTCATACCTTCATAAGTGTTCACCTTGTAACCCTTAATCCATCCCTCTAAGTGTTTCAACCCTTCACTCACACAGGTAGCCCAATGGGTACCATCATGCTTTTTGAGGGTCCTAAACCTCTTAAGATACTGGGAAGGGGTCTTCCCAAATCTAGCTATCAGAGCTAGTTTCACACATTCATACTCTTTCCTATCCTCCTCCCCCAACTCCATTACCACATCAGTTGCAACAGGGGGAAGCCTAGAGAACAACCAGGTGAGTAAGTCATTTCCTGTGATGTTCTGGAGCCCATGATTATATTCAAACAGAGACAACCAATCCAACACATCCAACTTAGGCTCATACATTCCAACCAATTCTTTAGGCATCTGGGGTCTTTTAGGACTGGAACTTCTAGAGGAGCCAGAGAGAGAATCATTTTCAACAGATAATTGCTTCATTTCTAGCTCATGCTTGAGCTTCATTTCCCTTAGCCTTAGTTCTTGATTCAGTTCCTGATGTGTCTGTTCAGCCTGAGTATTCAGTCTCTTGAACTCTAGTTCAAGTTTCATTTTCTCTAATTCAAGATATTGAGGACTAAGTGTGGGACTTGGCAAAGGCCCAGTAGGTACAGCAGGTAGAGCAGACAGAGGCCTAGGGGGGACAGTCACAGCAGCCTCACCCTCCTCTTCTGACTCTTCCTCAAGATTATCAACATTTTGATCAATATCAATTTCTATACTGTTATCTACATTTTCTGGCATGGTAGGTTCCTCTGAACCATCATCCAGACTTTGGTTAGCTAACAACCTTTCTATCAATTCCATTTTCTTGCCTTTACTCAGGAGATTCCTATGCTTACATAGAACTCTTAAACAATCAGCAGTTTTTGTAGCAAGGGACTCTTGACTATAAGTTTCCATAGTTGACATGTTAGAAAGATTACTTTTTCAGTGCTAAGCTTTGTGGTTAGTTGTACTTAGGTATCCTAAAGCACTCTAAAATGTATACTCAATACAAATCCCACCGCTGTACACCAGTGTTAGGCAGAAACCTGTGCAGTCCCTTAGGGAACACTGCAAAAGATTTAGGACTACAGGTGTTAGCAGTAAACCCACTTGGTAGCAGTCTGTACCACCCAGATTTACCTGGTAGCTGTGGCTGAGCAGTCAGACTTCTCTCAAGAAGAGTTAGGAAGTATGCAAAGTATACACAATCGGCACTCAGACACACCAATACAAGCAAACACTGACCAGAGCTTTGGTATCAAAGTATATAATTATTTATTTAAAAACACACTGTTTGAAACACTCCAGCACTCTTGTTGTAAAATATTCTAAACACAGTTACTATTGTAATATATACACCCCTTTTTCCTTATCAGATAAGTCACAGTAAAACACCACTTATTTTCATACAGAGGTGAGCACTTAACTAGATGGCACTCCAATAAGTTTGTGAGAAAGGGAGGGAAAAAAAGACAGAATATGGAAAGGTACACCACTCTAAGGTTCAGGAACACTGTTAGCAAGGCAGAAGAGCAAAAGTCACTGGTGAGCCAAAGTCCAAAGGCTGGGCCCACTCTTAGAGAGAGCAGAGCACAAATGCGCCCAAGATCACACAGTTACACTAGGCTTAGAAAGTCTTGCAGAGGGTTCAAAAAGAGTTTAGAGAGGCTTAGTAAAGTTTAGCCAGGGTGTCCCAGGCTACCCCAGGTTCGAAAGCCGGGGGCTAAATCTACCCCGTACAGTCGGTAGCAAGGGAAGCCAGGCGGGACACAGTACCTTAAGTGGGAAGGATCCTCCAGCGGTGGCAGTTGTTCCTGGCAGTAGGTGCAAGTCACGTCGTCGTCCAGGGGAAGAGAAGATCTCGACTTGGAGGAAAGATGAAGGTCGTTGCACTACCAGGGAAGAAACCAGGGGGTGCTTGGCACAGGCAAGGCGGCCACGAGGTACGTCGGGAAGGCGAAAAGACGGTGAAACTGGTTATTCCCACCAGTCAAAGGAAGAAGACTCTCCGGCGGGAGATCTTCTCTGTCGTTGGGAAAAGTGGTGAGATGGTCCAGCAGGGCTCCACCGGTGGTGGCGTTGTGGCAGGTCGGCTCAGCTTCTCCCTCGTCGGATTCTTAGGTCCTGTGGTGACTTCTGAAGTTCCAGTCCCCAAAGCCCTGCTTTTATGCAGAAAACCCCCATTCACTCAGCCTAGCTGTCACTCAAACATGCTAAGTGGTGAGCCGGCCGGCTTACCACTTGGGCCAATCAGGACGGAGTGCAACTTGAGTTGCCTAGGCAACTCAGTCCAGGGTGCCTAAATCCCCCTCCACCCCTCGTAAGTACCCCAGACAGAGTGCCACCACTTTGGAGGGCTTCTGTGGAGAATCCCGCCAAAAAGTGGAAAAAAGGGCTCGACTTGGGTTGGAGTCACAGAAGAGAACACAAACGCCATTTTAGAATCAAGTTTTGGCAAAAAATTCCAACCGGAGAATTAATATTAATTAAATAAACCGGCTGTATGTTCGAGGCTACCGTAAATAATTAAATAAAGATAGTAGCCTAAAACAATGGGAAATTCCATAGGAAAATATTCGCGGTTGAATATAAAAAGTAGTATCCACTGCCACCAGTCAAAACTGGATCAGGGGGGACGGAGACTAATTGAATTGCCCCAGCAGGACGTCCACAATATGATGGTTTGTACTGGTTCTGTTCAGAATTTAAGACTAGTAAAGTCAACGGTGACTTTACATGCCCTGGGAGACAGTAGTCAGTCCCAGGGTATGGAGTCTATACTGGGGGGTCACTATGACACCCCTGTGTTACTGCACTGAGGGTGCTGTGTAACACATATCACAAAAACACATGAACACCTATGGGGTAAAAGACCCCATAGCCCATTAAGCACATCTAGATTCAAAGAAACACACTCAAATCATGCCCAAGAGTGAGGGTAAAAGAGTCTCACTCTTGGCAGGAGAAAAAAATAAACCCCAAAAAATCCAGCAAAGCTGCTGGGGGACTCACTAGGTTAGGAAATTCAGCCTAACCAGATAATTCTCCCTAACAGCCTGCTTCATAGCACTTCCAAGCTGGGCCGCTTCACATCACTTCCAGGCTGGCCTGCTTCATAGCACTTCCAAGCGTGCCTGCTTCATAGCACTTCCAGGCTGGCTGCTTCATAGCACGTTCAAGTTGGCCTGCTTCATAGCACTTCCAAGCTGCCTGCTTCATAGCATTTCTAAGCTGCCTGCTTCATAGCGCTTGCAAGCGGGCCTGCTTCATAACGCTTTCAAGCTACTTGGTTCACAGCACTTCCAAGGTGGCCTGCTTCATAGCACTTCCAAGCTGGGCCGCTTCACATCACTTCCAGGCTGGCCTGCTTCATAGCACTTCCAAGCGGGCCTGCTTCATAGCACTTCCAGGCTGGCTGCTTCGTAGCACTTTCAAGTTGACCTGCTTCATAGCACTTCCAAGCTGCCTGCTTCCTAGCACTTCCAAGCTGGTCTGCTTTATAGCACTTCCAAACTGGCCTGCTTCATAGCACCTCCAAGCTGCCTGTTTCATAGCACTTCCAAGCTGGCCTGCTTCATCGCACTTCCAAGCTGACCTGCTCCATAGACCTTCTAAGCTGCCTGCTTCATAGCACTTGCAAGCTGGTCTGCTTCATAGCACTTTCAAGCAGCCTGCTTCATAGCACTTCCAGGCTGGACTGCTTCATAGAACTTCCAAGCTGGCCTGCTTCGTAGCACTTCCAAACTGGCCTGCCTAATAGCCCTTCCAAGCTGCATGCTTCATAACACTTCCAAGCTGGACTGCTTCATACCACTTCCAAGCTTCCTGCTTCATTGCACTCATGGCACTTCCAAGCTGGCCTTCTTCGTAGCACTTCCAGGCTGGCCTGCTTCATAGCACATCTAAGATGACATGCTTCATAGCACTACCAAGCCGGCCTGCTTCCATACCACTTCCAGGCTGGCCTGTTTCATAGAACTTCCAAGCTGCCTCCTTCATAGCACTTCCAGCCCAGCCTGCTTCATAGCACTCCCAAGCCGGTCTGCTTAATAGTACTAGCAAGTGGCCTGCTTCATAGCACTTCCAAGTGGTCTGCTTCATAGCACTTACAAGCCGGCCTGCTTCATACCACTTCCAAGTTAGCCAGTTTCATAGCAATTCCAAGCTGCCTGCTTCATAGCCCTTCCAAGCTGGCCTGCTCCACAGCGCTTCCAAGCTGGCCTGCTTCATAGTTCTTCCAAGCTTCCTGCTTCATAGCACGTCCAAGCTGGCCTGCTTCATAGCACTTCTAAGCTTCCTGCTTCATAGCACTTCCAAGCTGGCCTGCTTCATAGCACTTCCAGGCTGGCCTGCTTCACTTCACTGTCAAGCTGGCCTGCATCATAACACGTCCAGGCTGGCTGCTTCATAGCATATCCAAGCTGACTTGCTTCATAGCACTTCCAAGCTGGCTTGCTTCATAGCACTTCCAGGCTGGCCTGCTTCATAGCACTTCCAAGCTGGCCTGCTTCATAGCTCTTCCAAGCTGCCAGCTTCATAGTACTTCCAAGCTGGCCTGATTTATAGCACTTCCAGGCTGGCTTGCTTTATAGCACTTCCAGGCTGGCTGCTTCATAGCACGTCCAAGCTGACCTGCTTCATAGCACTTCCAAGCTGGCCTGCTTCATAGCACTTCTAAGCTTCCTGCTTCATAGCACTTCCAAGCTGGTCTGCTTCATAGCACTTCCAAGCTGGCCTGCTTCACAGCACTTCCAGGCTGATCTGCTTCATAGCACTTCCAAGCGGGCCTGCTTCATAGCACTTCCAGGCTGGCTGTTTCATAGCAAGTCAAAGCTGACCTGCTTAATAGCACTTCCAAGCTGCCTGCTTCATAGCACTTCCAAACTGTTTGCTTCATAGCACTTCCAAGCTACCTGCTTCATAGCGCTTGCAAGCGGGCCTACTTCATAGCGCTTCCAAGCTACCTGGTTCATAGCACTTCCAAGCTGGTCTGCTTCATAGCACTTCCAAACTGGCCGGCTTAATAGCACTTCCAAGCTGCCTGCTTCATAGCACTTCCAAGCTGGCCTGCTTAATTGCACTTCCAACCTGGCCTGCTTAATAGCACTTCCAAGATGGCCTGCTTCATAGCACTTCTAAGCTGGCCTGCTTCATAGTTCTTCCAAACTGACCTGCTTCAGAGCGCTTCCAGGTTGGCCTGCTTCATAGCACTTCCAAGCTTCCTGCTTCATAGCGCTTCCAAGCCGGCCTGCTTCATAGCGCTTCCAAGCTTCCTGCTTCATAGTGCTTCCAAGCTTCCTGCTTCATAGCACTTCCATGCCGGCCTGCTTAATAGCACTAGCAAGCGGCCTCCTTCATAGCACTTCCAAGCGGTCTGCTTCATAGCACTTCCAAGCTGGCCTGCTTCATAGCACTTCCAAGTTGGCCTGCTTCATAGCACTTCCAAGCTGCCTGCTTCATAGCACTTCCAAGCGGGCCTGCTTCATAGCGCTTCCAAGCTGGCCTCCTTCATAGCACTCCCAAGCTTCCTGCTTCATAGCGCTTCCAAGCCTGCCTGCTTCATAGGGCTTCCAAGCTTCCTGCTTCATAGTGCTTCCAAGCTTCCTGCTTCATAGCGCTTCCATACCGGCCTGCTTCATAGCGCTTCGAAGCTTCCTGCTTCATAGCACTTCCAAGCTTCCTGCTTCATAGCCCTTCCAAGCTACCTGCTTCATAGCGCTTGCAATCAGGACTGCTTCATAGCGCTTCCAAGCTACCTGCTTCATAGCACTTCCAAGCTTCCTGCTTCATAGCACTTCCAAGCTACCTGCTTCATAGCGCTTGCAAGCCGGCCTGCTTCATAGCACTTTCAAGCTACCTGGTTCATAGCACTTCCAATTGGCTTGCTTCATAGCACTTTCAAGCGGCCTGCTTCATAGCACTTCCAAGGTGGCCTGCTTCACAGCACGTCCAAGCTGGCCTGCTTCATAGCACTTCCAAGCGGGCCTGCTTAATAGCACTACCAAGCTGCCTGCTTCATAGCATGTCCAAGCTTGTCTGCTACGTAGCACTTTCAAGCTGGCCTGCTTCACAGCACTCCCAGGCTGGCCTGCTGCATGGCACTTCCAAGCTGGCCTGATTCATGGCCTGCTTCATAGCACTTCCAAGCTGGCCTGCTTAATAGCACTACCAAGCTGCCTGCTTCACAGCATGTCCAAGCTGGTCTGATTCATAGCACTTCCAAGCTGGCCTGCTTCATAGCACTTAAAGGATGGCTGCTTCATAGCACCTCCAAGCTGCCTGCTTCATAGCACTTCCAGTCTGGCCTGCTTCATCGCACTTCCAAGCTGACCTGCTCCATAGCACTTCTAATCTACCTGCTTCATAGCACTTGCAAGCTGGCCCGCTTCATAGCACTTTCAAGCGGCCTGCTTCATAGCACTTCCAAGCTGGCCTGCTTTAGAGAACTTCAAAGCTGCCTCCTTCATAGCACTTCCAAACTGCCTCCTTCATAGCACTTCCAGCCCGGCCTGGTTCATAGCACTCCCAAGCCGGTCTGCTTAATAGCACTAGCAAGCGGCCTGCTTCATAGCACTTCCAAGCGGTCTGCTTCATAGCACTTCCAAGCCGGCCTGCTTCATAGCACTTCCAAGTTAGCCGGTTTCATAGCACTTCCAAGCAGTTCCAAGCTGGCCTGCTCCACAGCGCTTCCAAGCTGGCCTGCTTCATAGTTCCTCCAAGCTTCCTGCTTCATAGCACTTCCAAGCTGGCCTGCTTCATAGCACTTCCAAGCTTCCTGCTTCATAGCACTTCCAAACTGGTCTGCTTCATAGCACTACCAAGCTGGCCTGCTTCATAGCATTTCCAGGCTGGCCTGCTTCACTTCACTTCCAAGCTGGCCTGCTTCATAACACGTCCAGGCTGGCCTGCTTCATAGCACGGCCAATCTGACCTGCTTCATAGCACTTCCAAGCTGACCTGCTTCATAGCACTTCCAAGATGGCTTGCTTCATAGCACTTCCAGGCTGGCCTGCTTCATAGCACTTCCAAGCTGGCCTGCTCCATAGCTCTTCCAAACTGCCAGCTTCATAGCACTTACAAGCTGGCCTGATTTATAGCACGTCCAGGCTGGCCTGCATCATAGCACTTCAAGGCTGGCGCTTCATAGCACTTCTAAGCTTCCTGCTTCATAGCACTTCCAAGCTGTCTGCTTCAGAGTACTTCCAAGCTACCTGCTTCATAGCGCTTGCAAGCGGGCCTGCTTCATAGCGCTTCCAAGCTACCTGGTTCATAGCACTTCCAAGCTGCCTGCTTCATAGCACTTCCAAGCTGGCCTGCTTCATAGCACTTCCAAGTTGGTCTGCTTCATAGCACTTCCAAGCTGGCCTGCTTCATAGCGCTTCCAAGCTGGCCTGCTTCATAGCGCTTCCAAGCTTCCTGCTTCATAGCGCTTCCAAGCCAACCTGCTTCATAGCGCTTCCAAGCTTCCTGCTTCATAGCACTTCCAAGCCTCCTGCTTCATAGCACTTCCAAGCGGTCTGCTTCATAGCACTTCCAAGCCGGCCTGCTTCGAAGCACTTCCAAGTTGGCCTGCTTCATAGCACTTCCAAGCTGCCTGCTTCATAGCACTTCCAAGCTGCCTGATTTATAGCGCTTCCAAGCTGGACTGATTCATAGTGCTTCCAAGCTTCCTGCTTCATAGCGCTTCCATGCCGGCCTGCTTCATAGCGCTTTCGAAGCTTCCTGCTTCATAGCACTTCCAAGCTTCCTGCTTCATAGCACTTCCAAGCTACCTGCTTCATAAGGCTTGCAATCGGGACTGCTTCATAGCGCTTCCAAGCTACCTGCTTCATAGCACTTCCAAGCTTCCTGCTTCATAGCACTTCCAAGCTACCTGCTTCATAGTGCTTTCAAGCCGGCCTGCTTCATAGCGCTTTCAAACTGCCTGGTTCATAGCACTTCCAACTGGCCTGCTTCATAGCACTTTCAAGCGGCCTGCTTCATAGCACGTCCAAGCTGGCCTGCTTCATAGCACTTCCAAGCGGGCCAGCTTAATAGCACTACCATGCTGCCTGCTTCATAGTATGTCCAAGCTTGTCTGCTTCGTAGCACTTCTAAGCTAGCTTGCTCCCAGGCTGGCCTGCTGCATGGCACTTTCAAGCTGGCCTGATTCATGGCCTGCTTCATAGCACTTCCAAGCTGGCCTGCTTAATAGCACTACCAAGCTGGCCTGTTTCATAGCACTTCCAGGATGGCTGCTTCATAGCACGTCCAAGCTGACCTGCTTCATAGCACTTCCAAGCTGACCAGCTCCATAGCACTTCTAAGCTACCTGCTTCATAGCACTTGCAAGCTGGCATGCTTCATAGCACTTTCAAGCGGCCTGCTTCATAGCACTTCCAAGCTGGCCTGCTTCATAGCACTTCCAAGCTGGCCTGCTTCATAGCACTTCCAAACTGCCTGCTTCATAGCACTTCCAAGCTGACTGCTTCATAGCACTTCCAAGCTGGTCTGCTTTATAGCACTTCCAAACTGGCCTGCTTCATAGCACCTCCAAGCTGGCCTGCTTCATAGCACTTCCAGGCTGGCTGCTTCATAGCACGTCCAAGCTGACCTGCTTCATTGGATTTCCAGGCTGGTCTGCTTCATTGCACTTCCAAGCTGGCCTGCTTCATAGCACTTCCAAGCTGGCCTGCTTCATAGCACTTCCAGGCTGGCCTGCTTCACTGCACTTCCAAGCTGGCCTGCTTCATAACACTTCCAAGCTGGCCTGCTTCATGGCACTTCCAGGCTGGGCTGCTTCACTGCACTTCCAAGCTGGCCTGCTTCATAACACTTCCAAGCTGGCCTGCTTCATTGCACTTCCAAACTGGCCTTCTTCATAGCACCTCCAAGCTGCCTGCTTCATAGCACTTCCAAGCTGACCAGTTCCATAGCACTTCTAAGCCACCTGCTTCATAGCACTTGCAAGCTGGCATGCTTCATAGCACTTCCAAGCTGGCCTGCTTCATAGTACTTCCAAGCTGCCTGCTTCATAGCACTTCCAAGCTGACTGCTTCATAGCACTTCCAAGCTGGTCTGCTTTATAGCACTTACAAACTGGCCTGCTTCATAGCACCTCCAAGCTGGCCTGCTTCATAGCACTTCCAGGCTGGCTGCTTCATAGCACGTCCAAGCTGACCTGCTTCATTGCACTTCCAGGCTCGTCTGCTTCATTGCACTTCCAAGCTGGCCTGCTTCATAACACTTCCAAGCTGGCCTGCTTCATAGCACTTCCAGGCTGGCCTGCTTCACTGCACTTCCAAGCTGGCCTGCTTCATAACACGTCCAGGCTGGCTGCTTCATAGCACGGCCAAGCTGATCTGCTTCAGAGCACTTCCAAGCTGGCTTGCTTCATAGCACGTCCAAGCTGGCTGCTTCATAGCACATCCAAGCTGACCTGCTTCATAGCACTTCCAAGCTGGCTTGCTTCATAGCACCTCCAGGAAGGCTGCTTCATAACACGTCCAAGCTGACCTGCTTCATAGCACGTCCAAGCTGCCTGCTTCCTAGCACGTCCAGGCTGGCCTGCTTCATTGCACTTCCAAGCTGGCTTGCTTCGTAGAACTTCCAGGCTGGCTGCTTCATAGCATGTCCAAGCTGACCTGCTTCATAGCACTTCCAAGCCGGCCTGCTTCATAGCGCTTCCAAGCTTCGTGCTTCATAGTACTTCCAAGCTTCCTGCTTCATAGCACGTCCACGCCGGCCTGCTTAATAGCACTAGCAAGCGGCCTCCTTCATAGCACTTCCAATCGGTCTGCTTCATAGTACTTCCAAGCTGGCCTGCTTCATAGCACTTCCAAGTTGGCCTGCTTCATAGCACTTCCAAGCTGCCTGCTTCATAGCACTTCCAAGCGGGCCTGCTTCATAGCGCTTTCAAGCTGGCCTGCTTCATAGCACTCCCAAGCTTAATGCTTCATAGTGCTTCCAAGCCGGCCTGCTTCATATCGCTTCCAAGCTTCCTGCTTCATAGTGCTTACAAGCTTCCTGCTTCATAGCGCTTCCATGCCGGCCTGATTCATAGCGCTTCGAAACTTCCTGCTTGATAGCACTTCCAAGCTTCCTGCTTCATAGCACTTCCAAGCTACCTGCTTCATAGCGCTTGCAATCGGGACTGCTTCATAGCGCTTCCAAGCTACCTGCTTCATAGCACTTCCAAGTTTCCTGATTCATAGCACTTCCAAGCTACCTGCTTCATAGCGCTTGCAAGCCGGCCTGCTTCATAGCGCTTTCAAGCTACCTGGTTCATAGCACTTTCAATTGGCCTGCTTCATAGCACTTTCAAGCGGCCTGCTTCATAGCACTTCTGAGGTAGCCTGCTTCACAGCACGTCCAAGCTGGCCTGCTTCATAGCACTTCCAAGTGGTCCTGCTTAATAGCGCTACCAAACTGCCTGCTTCATAGCATGTCCAAGCTTGTCTGCTACGTAGCACTTCCAAGCTGGCCTGCTTCACAGCACTCCCAGTCTGGCCTGCTGCATGGCACTTCCAAGCTGGCCTGATTCATGGCCTGCTTCATCGCACTTCCAAGCTGGCCTACTTAATAGCACTACCAAGCTGCCTGCTTCACAGCATGTTCAAGCTGGTCTGATTCATAGCACTTCCAAGCTGGCCTGCTTCATAGCACTTCCAGGATGGCTGCTTCATAGCACCTCCAAGCTGCCTGCTTCATAGCACTTCCAGTCTGGCCTGCTTCATCGCACTTCCAAGCTGACCTGCTCCATAGCACTTCTAATCTACCTGCTTCATAGCACATCCAAGCTGACCTGCTTCATAGCACTTCCAAACTGGCTTGCTTCATAGCACCTCCAGGAAGGCTGCTTCATAACACGTCCAAGCTGACCTGCTTCATAGCACGTCCAAGCTGCCTGCTTCCTAGCACGTCCAGGCTGGCCTGCTTCATTGCACTTCCAAGCTGGCTTGCTTCGTAGAACTTCCAGGCTGGCTGCTTCATAGCATGTCCAAGCTGACCTGCTTCATAGCACTTCCAAGCCGGCCTGCTTCATAGCGCTTCCAAGCTTCGTGCTTCATAGTACTTCCAAGCTTCCTGCTTCATAGCACGTCCACGCCGGCCTGCTTAATAGCACTAGCAAGCGGCCTCCTTCATAGCACTTCCAATCGGTCTGCTTCATAGTACTTCCAAGCTGGCCTGCTTCATAGCACTTCCAAGTTGGCCTGCTTCATAGCACTTCCAAGCTGCCTGCTTCATAGCACTTCCAAGCGGGCCTGCTTCATAGCGCTTTCAAGCTGGCCTGCTTCATAGCACTCCCAAGCTTAATGCTTCATAGTGCTTCCAAGCCGGCCTGCTTCATATCGCTTCCAAGCTTCCTGCTTCATAGTGCTTACAAGCTTCCTGCTTCATAGCGCTTCCATGCCGGCCTGATTCATAGCGCTTCGAAACTTCCTGCTTGATAGCACTTCCAAGCTTCCTGCTTCATAGCACTTCCAAGCTACCTGCTTCATAGCGCTTGCAATCGGGACTGCTTCATAGCGCTTCCAAGCTACCTGCTTCATAGCACTTCCAAGTTTCCTGATTCATAGCACTTCCAAGCTACCTGCTTCATAGCGCTTGCAAGCCGGCCTGCTTCATAGCGCTTTCAAGCTACCTGGTTCATAGCACTTTCAATTGGCCTGCTTCATAGCACTTTCAAGCGGCCTGCTTCATAGCACTTCCGAGGTAGCCTGCTTCACAGCACGTCCAAGCTGGCCTGCTTCATAGCACTTCCAAGTGGTCCTGCTTAATAGCGCTACCAAACTGCCTGCTTCATAGCATGTCCAAGCTTGTCTGCTACGTAGCACTTCCAAGCTGGCCTGCTTCACAGCACTCCCAGTCTGGCCTGCTGCATGGCACTTCCAAGCTGGCCTGATTCATGGCCTGCTTCATCGCACTTCCAAGCTGGCCTACTTAATAGCACTACCAAGCTGCCTGCTTCACAGCATGTTCAAGCTGGTCTGATTCATAGCACTTCCAAGCTGGCCTGCTTCATAGCACTTCCAGGATGGCTGCTTCATAGCACCTCCAAGCTGCCTGCTTCATAGCACTTCCAGTCTGGCCTGCTTCATCGCACTTCCAAGCTGACCTGCTCCATAGCACTTCTAATCTACCTGCTTCATAGCACTTGCAAGCTGGCCCGCTTCATAGCACTTTCAAGCGGCCTGCTTCATAGCACTTCCAAGCTGGCCTGCTTCAGAGAACTTCAAAGCTGCCTCCTTCATAGCACTTCCAAACTGCCTCCTTCATAGCACTTCCAGCCCGGCCTGGTTCATAGCACTCCCAAGCCGGTCTGCTTAATAGCACTAGCAAGTGGCCTGCTTCATAGCACTTCCAAGCGGTCTGCTTCATAGCACTTCCAAGCCGGCCTGCTTCATAGCACTTCCAAGTTAGCCGGTTTCATAGCACTTCCAAGCTGCCTGCTTCATAGCAGTTCCAAGCTGGCCTGCTCCACAGCGCTTCCAAGCTGGCCTGCTTCATAGTTCTTCCAAGCTTCCTGCTTCATAGCACTTCCAAGCTGGCCTGCTTCATAGCACTTCCAAGCTTCCTGCTTCATAGCACTTCCAAACTGGTCTGCTTCATAGCACTTCCAAGCTGGCCTGCTTCATAGCATTTCCAGGCTGGCCTGCTTCACTTCACTTCCAAGCTGGCCTGATTTATAGCACGTCCAGGCTGGCCTGCATCATAGCACTTCAAGGCTGGCGCTTCATAGCACTTCTAAGCTTCCTGCTTCATAGCACTTCCGAGCTGGTCTGCTTCATAGCACTTCCAAGCTGGCCTGCATCACAGCACTTCCAGGCTGGTCTGCTTCATAGCACTTCCAAGCTGGCCTGCTTCATAGCACTTCCAGGCTGGCTGTTTCATAGCACGTCCAAGCTGACCTGCTTCAAAGCACTTCCAAGCTGCCTGCTTCATAGCACTTCCAAGCTGTCTGCTTCAGAGTACTTCCAAGCTACCTGCTTCATAGCGCTTGCAAGCGGGCCTGCTTCATAGCGCTTCCAAGCTGGCCTGCTTAATAGCACTTCCAATCTGGCCTACTTAATAGCACTTCCAAGCTGGCCTGCTTCATAGCACTTCCAAGTTGGTCTGCTTCATAGCACTTCCAAGCTGCCTTCTTCATAGCACTTCCAAGCTGGCCTGCTTCATAGCGCTTCCAAGCTGGCCTGCTTCATAGCGCTTCCAAGCTTCCTGCTTCATAGCGCTTCCAAGCCGGCCTGCTTCATAGCGCTTCCAAGCTTCCTGCTTCATAGCACTTCCAAGCTTCCTGCTTCGTAGCACTTCCAAGCGGTCTGCTTCATAGCACTTCCAAGCTGGCCTGCTTCGAAGCACTTCCAAGTTGGCCTGCTTCATAGCACTTCCAAGCTGCCTGCTTCATAGCACTTCCAAGCTGCCTGCTTCATAGTGCTTCGAAGCCGGACTGCTTTATAGTGCTTCCAAGCTGCCTGCTTCATAGCACTTCCATGCCGGCCTGCTTCATAGCTTTCGAAGCTTCCTGCTTCATAGCACTTCCAAGCTACCTGCTTCATAGCACTTCCAAACTACCTGGTTCATAGCACTTCCAACTGGCCTGCTTCATAGCACTACCAGGCTGGCCTGCTTCACTGCACTTCCAAGCTGGCCTGCTTCATAACACGTCCAGGCTGGCTGCTTCATAGCATGGCCAAGCTGACCTGCTTCATAGCACTTCCAAGCTGGCCTGCTTCATAGCACTTCCAAGCTGGCCTGCTTCATGGCACTTCCAGGCTGGCTGCTTCATAGCACGTCCAAGCTGATCTGCTTCATTGCACTTCCAGGCTGGTCTGCTTCATTGCACTTCCAAGTTGGCCTGCTTCATAGCACTTCCAGGCTGCCCTGCTTAATAGCACTACCAAGCTGGCCTGTTTCATAGAACTTCCAGGATGGCTGCTTCATAGCACGTCCAAGCTGACCTGCTTCATAGCACTTCCAAGCTGACCAGCTCCATAGCACCTCTAAGCTACCTGCTTCATAGCACTTGCAAGCTGGCATGCTTCATAGCACTTCCAAGCTTCCTGCTTCATAGTGCTTCCAAGCTTCCTGCTTCATAGCACTTCCACGCCGGCCTGCTTAATAGCACTAGCAAGCGGCCTCCTTCATAGCACTTCCAAGCGGTCTGCTTCATAGCACTTCCAATCCGGCCTGCTTCATAGCACTTCCAAGTTGGCCTGCTTCATAGCACTTCCAAGCTGCCTGCTTCATAGCACTTCCAAGCGGGCCTGCTTCATAGCGCTTCCAAGCTGGCCTGCTTCATAGCACTCTCAAGCTTCCTGCTTCATAGCGCTTCCAAGCTTCCTGCTGCATAGTGTTTCCAAGCTTCCTACTTCATAGCGCTTCCATGCCGGCCTGCTTCATAGCGCTTCTAAGCTTCCTGCTTCATAGCACTTCCAAGCTTCCTGCTTCATAGAACTTCCAAGCTACCTGCTTCATAGCACTTGCAATCGGGACTGCTTCATAGCGCTTCCAAGCTAACTGCTTCATAGCACTTCCAAGCTTCCTGCTTTATAGCACTTCCAAGCTACCTGCTTCATTGCGCTTGCAAGCCGGCCTGCTTCATAGCGCTTTCAAGCTACCTGGTTCATAGCACTTCCAATTGGCCTGCTTCATAGCACTTTCAAGCGTCCTGCTTCATAGCACTTCCAAGGTGGCCTGCTTCACAGCACGTCCAAGCTGGCCTGCTTCATAGCACTTCCAAGCGGGCCTGCTTAATAGCACTACCAAGCTGCCTGCTTCACAGCATGTCCAAGCTGGTCTGATTCACAGCACGTCCAAGCTGGCCTGCTTCATAGCACTTCCAAGCGGGCCTGCTTAATAGCACTACCAAGCTGCCTGCTTCACAGCATGTCCAAGCTGGTCTGATTCATAGCACTTCCAAGCTGGCCTGCTTCATAGCACTTCCAGGATGGCTGCTTCATAGCACCTCCAAGCTGCCTGCTTCATAGCACTTCCAGTCTGGCCTGCTTCATCGCACTTCCAAGCTGACCTGCTCCATAGCACTTCTAATCTACCTGCTTCATAGCACTTGCAAGCTGGCCCGCTTCATAGCACTTTCAAGCGGCCTGCTTCATAGCACTTCCAAGCTGGCCTGCTTCAGAGAACTTCAAAGCTGCCTCCTTCATAGCACTTCCAAACTGCCTCCTTCATAGCACTTCCAGCCCGGCCTGGTTCATAGCACTCCCAAGCCGTTCTGCTTAATAGCACTAGCAAGCGGCCTGCTTCATAGCACTTCCAAGCGGTCTGCTTCATAGCACTTCCAAGCCGGCCTGCTTCATAGCACTTCCAAGTTAGCAGGTTTCATAGCACTTCCAAGCTCCCTGCTTCATAGCAGTTCCAAGCTGGCCTGCTCCACAGCGCTTCCAAGCTGGCCTACTTCATAGTTCTTTCAAGCTTCCTGCTTCATAGCACTTCCGAGCTGGCCTGCTTCATAGCACTTTCAAGCTTCCTGCTTCATAGCACTTCCAAACTGGTCTGCTTCATAGCACTTCCAAGCTGGCCTGCTTCATAGCATTTCCAGGCTGGCCTGCTTCACTTCAATTCCAAGCTGGCCTGCTTCATAACACATCCAGGCTGGCCTGCTTCATAGCACGGCCAAGCTGACCTGCTTCATAGCACTTCCAAGCTGACCTGCTTCATAGCACTTCCAAGCTGGTCTGCTTTATAGCACTTCCAAACTGGCCTGCTTCATAGCACCTCCAAGATTGCCTGCTTCATAGCACTTCCAGGCTGGCTGCTTCATAGCACGTCCAAGCTGACCTGCTTCATTGCACTTCCAGGCTGGTCTGCTTCATTGCACTTCCAAGCTGGCATGCTTCATAGCACTTCCAAGCTGGCCTGCTTCATAGCACTTCCAGGCTGGCCTGCTTCACTGCACTTCCAAGCTGGCCTGCTTCATAACACTTCCATGCTGGCCTGCTTCATAGCACTTCCAGGCTGGGCTGCTTCACTGCACTTCCAGGCTGGCCTGCTTCATAGTACTTCCAAGCTGGCCTGCTTCATAGCTCTTCCAAGCTGCCAGCTTCATAGCACTTCCAAGCTGGCCTGATTTATAGCACTTCCAGGCTGGCTTGCTTTATAGCACTTCCAGGCTGGCTGCTTCATAGCACGTCCAAGCT
Source organism: Ambystoma mexicanum (assembly GCF_040938575.1). Taxonomy (NCBI): domain Eukaryota; kingdom Metazoa; phylum Chordata; class Amphibia; order Caudata; family Ambystomatidae; genus Ambystoma; species Ambystoma mexicanum. Next base: position 350,652,794 of record NC_090936.1, read on the forward strand.
GACCTTCTTTATAGCACTTCCAAGCTGGCCTGCTTCATAGCACTTCTAAGCTTCCTGCTTCATAGCACTTCCAAGCTGGTCTGCTTCACAGCACTTCCAAGCTGGCCTGCTTCACAGCACTTCCAGGCTGATCTGCTTCATAGCACTTCCAAGCTGGCCTGCTTCATAGCACTTCCAGGCTGGCTGTTTCATGGCAAGTCCAAGCTGACCTGCTTCATAGCACTTCCAAGCTGCCTGCTTCATAGCACTTCCAAACTGTTTGCTTCATAGCACTTCCAAGCTACCTGCTTCATAGCGCTTGCAAGCGGGCCTACTTCATAGCGCTTCCAAGCTACCTGGTTCATAGCACTTTCAAGCTGGCCTGCTTCATAGCACTTCCAAACTGGCTGGCTTAATAGCACTTCCAAGCTGCCTGCTTCATAGCACTTCCAAGCTGGCCTGCTTAATAGCACTTCCAAGCTGGCCTGCTTAATAGCACTTCCAAGATGGCCTGCTTCATAGCACTTCTAAGCTGGCCTGCTTCATAGTTCTTCCAAACTGACCTGCTTCAGAGCGCTTCCAGGTTGGCCTGCTTCATAGCACTTCCAAGCTTCCGGCTTCATAGCGCTTCCAAGCCGGCCTGCTTCATAGCGCTTCCAAGCTTCCTGCTTCATAGTGCTTCCAAGCTTCCTGCTTCATAGCACTTCCACGCCGGCCTGCTTAATAGCACTAGCAAGCGGCCTCCTTCATAGCACTTCCAAGCGGTCTGCTTCATAGCACTTCCAAGCCGGCCTGCTTCATAGCACTTCCAAGTTGGCCTGCTTCATAGCACTTCCAAGCTGCCTGCTTCATAGCACTTCCAAGTGGGCCTGCTTCATAGCGCTTCCAAGCTGGCCTGCTTCATAGCACTCCCAAGCTTCCTGCTTCATAGCGCTTCCAAGCCGGCCTGCTTCATAGCGCTTCCAAGCTTCCTGCTTCATAGTGCTTCCAAGCTTCCTACTTCATAGCACTTCGAGGCTGGCCTGCTTCATAGCGCTTCGAAGCTTCTTGCTTCATAGCACTTCCAAGCTTCCTGCTTCATAGCACTTCCAAGCTACCTGCTTCATAGCGCTTGCAATCGGGACTGCTTCATAGCGCTTCCAAGCTACCTGCTTCTTAGCACTTCCAAGCTTCCTGCTTCATAGCACTTCCAAGCTACCTGCTTCATAGCGCTTGCAAGCCGGCCTGCTTCATAGCGCTTTCAAGCTACCTGCTTCATAGCACTTCCAACCTTCCTGCTTCATAGCACTTCCAAGCTACCTGCTTCAAAGCACATCCAAGCTGGCCTGCTTCATAGCACTTCCAAGCGGGCCTGCTTAATAGCACTACCAAGCTGCCTGCTTCATAGCATGTCCAAGCTTGTCTGCTACGTAGCACTTCCAAGCCGGTCTGCTTCACAGCACTCCCAGGCTGGCCTGCTGCATGGCACTTCCAAGCTGGCCTGATTCATGGCCTGCTTCATAGCACTTCGAAGCTGGCCTGCTTAATAGCACTACCAAGCTGCCTGCTTCACAGCATGTCCAAGCTGGCCTGATTCATAGCACTTCCAAGCTGGCCTGCTTCATAGCACTTCCAGGAAGGCTGCTTCATAGCACCTCCAAGCTGCCTGCTTCATAGCACTTCCAGTCTGGCCTGCTTCATCGCACTTCCAAGCTCACCTGCTCCATAGCACTTCTAATCTACCTGCTTCATAGCACTTGCAAGCTGGCCCGCTACATAGCACTTTCAAGCGGCCTGCTTCATAGCACTTCCAAGCTTCCTGCTTCATAGCACTTCCAAACTGGTCTGCTTCATAGCACTTCCAAGCTGGCCTGCTTCATAGCATTTGCAGGCTGGCCTGCTTCACTTCAATTCCAAGCTGGCCTGCTTCATAACACATCCAGGATGGCCTGCTTCATAGCACGGCCAAGCTGACCTGCTTCATAGCACTTCCAAGCTGACCTGCTTCATAGCACTTCCAAGCTGGTCTGCTTTATAGCACTTCCAAACTGGCCTGCTTCAAAGCAACTCCAAGATTGCCTGCTTCATAGCACTTCCAGGCTGGCTGCTTCATAGCACGTCCAAGCTGACCTGCTTCATTGCACTTCCAGGCTGGTCTGCTTCATTGCACTTCCAAGCTGGCCTGCTTCATAGCACTTCCAAGCTGGCCTGCTTCATAGCACTTCCAGGCTGGCCTGCTTCACTGCACTTCCAAGCTGGCCTGCTTCATAACACTTCCAAGCTGGCCTGCTTCATAGCACTTCCAGGCTGGGCTGCTTCACTGCACTTCCAGGCTGGCCTGCTTCATAGCACTTCCAAGCTGGCCTGCTTCATAGCTCTTACAAGCTGCCAGCTTCATAGCACTTCCAAGCTGGCCTGATTTATAGCACTTCCAGGCTGGCTTGCTTTATAGCACTTCCAGGCTGGCTGCTTCATAGCACGTCCAAGCTGACCTGCTTTATAGCACTTCCAAGCTGGCCTGCTTCATAGCACTTCTAAGCTTCCTGCTTCATAGCACTTCCAAGATGGTCTGCTTCACAGCACTTCCAAGCTGGCCTGCTTCACAGCACTTCCAGGCTGATCTGCTTCATAGCACTTCCAAGCTGGCCTGCTTCATAGCACTTCCAGGCTGGCTGTTTCATAGCAAGTCCAAGCTGACCTGCTTCATAGCACTTCCAAGCTGCCTGCTTCATAGCACTTCCAAACTGTTTGCTTCATAGCACTTCCAAGCTACCTGCTTCATAGCGCTTGCAAGCGGGCCTACTTCATAGCGCTTCCAAGCTACCTGGTTCATAGCACTTTCAAGCTGGCCTGCTTCATAGCACTTCCAAACTGGCTGGCTTAATAGCACTTCCAAGCTGCCTGCTTCATAGCACTTCCAAGCTGGCCTGCTTAATAGCACTTCCAAGCTGGCCTGCTTAATAGCACTTCCAAGATGGCCTGCTTCATAGCACTTCTAAGCTGGCCTGCTTCAAAGTTCTTCCAAACTGACCTGCTTCAGAGCGATTCCAGGTTGGCCTGCTTTATAGCACTTCCAAGCTACCTGCTTCATAGCGCTTCCAAGCCGGCCTGCTTCATAGCGCTTCCAAGCTTCCTGCTTCATAGTGCTTCCAAGCTTCCTGCTTCATAGCACTTCCACGCCGGCCTGCTTAATAGCACTAGCAAGCGGCCTCCTTCATAGCACTTCCAAGCGGTCTGCTTCATAGCACTTCCAAGCCGGCCTGCTTCATAGCACTTCCAAGTTGGCCTGCTTCATAGCACTTCCAAGCTGCCTGCTTCATAGCACTTCCAAGTGGGCCTGCTTCATAGCGCTTCCAAGCTGGCCTGCTTCATAGCACTCCCAAGCTTCCTGCTTCATAGCGCTTCCAAGCCGGCCTGCTTCATAGCGCTTCCAAGCTTCCTGCTTCATCGTGCTTCCAAGCTTCCTACTTCATAGCACTTCCATGCTGGCCTGCTTCATAGCGCTTCAAAGCTTCCTGCTTCATAGCACTTCCAAGCTTCCTGCTTCATAGCACTTCCAAGCTACCTGCTTCATAGCGCTTGCAATCGGGACTGCTTCATAGCGCTTCCAAGCTACCTGCTTCTTAGCACTTCCAAGCTTCCTGCTTCATAGCACTTCCAAGCTACCTGCTTCATAGCGCTTGCAAGCCGGCCTGCTTCATAGCGCTTTCAAGCTACCGGCTTCATAGCACTTCCAAGCTTCCTGCTTCATAGCGCCTTCCAAGCTACCTGCTTCAAAGCACATCCAAGCTGGCCTGCTTCATAGCACTTCCAAGCGGGCCTGCTTAATAGCACTACCAAGCTGCCTGCTTCATAGCATGTCCAAGCTTGTCTGCTACGTAGCACTTCCAAGCCGGTCTGCTTCACAGCACTCCCAGGCTGGCCTGCTGCATGGCACTTCCAAGCTGGCCTGATTCATGGCCTGCTTCATAGCACTTCGAAGCTGGCCTGCTTAATAGCACTACCAAGCTGCCTGCTTCACAGCATGTCCAAGCTGGCCTGATTCATAGCACTTCCAAGCTGGCCTGCTTCATAGCACTTCCAGGAAGGCTGCTTCATAGCACCTCCAAGCTGCCTGCTTCATAGCACTTCCAGTCTGGCCTGCTTCATCGCACTTCCAAGCTCACCTGCTCCATAGCACTTCTAATCTACCTGCTTCATAGCACTTGCAAGCTGGCCCGCTACATAGCACTTTCAAGCGGCCTGCTTCATAGCACTTCCAAGCTGGCCTGCTTCAGAGAACTTCAAAGCTGCCTCCTTCATACCACTTCCAAACTGCCTCCTTCTTAGCACTTCCAGCCCGGCCTGGTTCATAGCATTCCCAAGCCGTTCTACTTAATAGCACTAGCAAGCGGCCTGCTTCATAGCACTTCCAAGTTAGCCGGTTTCATAGCACTTCCAAGCTCCCTGCTTCATAGCAGTTCCAAGCTGGCCTGCTCCACAGCGCTTTCAAGTTGGCCTGCTTCATAGTTCTTCCAAGCTTCCTGCTTCATAGCACTTCCAAGCTGGCCTGCTTCATAGCACTTCCAAGCTTCCTGCTTCATAGCACTTCCAAACTGGTTTGCTTCATAGCACTTCCAAGCTGGCCTGCTTCATAGCATTTCCAGGCTGGCCTGCTTCACTTCAATTCCAAGCTGGCCTGCTTCATAACACGTCCAGGCTGGCCTGCTTCATAGCACGGCCAAGCTGACCTGCTTCATAGCACTTCCAAGCTGACCTGCTTCGTAGCACTTCCAAGATGGCTTGCTTCATAGCACTTCCAGGCTTGCCTGCTTCATAGCACTTCCAAGCTGGCCTGATTTATAGCACGTCCAGGCTGGCCTGCTTCATAGCACTTCAAGGCTGGCGCTTCATAGCATTTCTAAGCTTCCTGCTTCATAGCACTTCCGAGCTGGTCTGCTTCATAGCACGTCCAAGCTGACCTGCTTCAAAGCACTTCCAAGCTGCCTGCTTCATAGCACTTCCAAGCTGTCTGCTTCAGAGTACTTCCAAGATACCTGCTTCATAGCGCTTGCAAGCGGGCCTGCTGCATAGCGCTTCCAAGCTACCTGGTTCATAGCACTTCCAAGCTGCCTGCTTCATAGCACTTCCAAGCTGGCCTGCTTAATAGCACTTCAAATCTGGCCTACTTAATAGCACTTCCAAACTGGCCTGCTTCATAGCACTTCCAAGTTGGTCTGCTTCATAGCACTTCCAAGCTGCCTGCTTCATAGCACTTCCAAGCTGGCCTGCTTCATAGCGCTTCCAAGCTGGCCTGCTTCATAGCGCTTCCAAGCTTCCTGCTTCATAGCGCTTCCAAGCCGGCCTGCTTCATAGCGCTTCCAAGCTTCCTGTTTCATAGCACTTCCAAGCCTCCTGCTTCATAGCACTTCCAAGCGGTCTGCTTCATAGCACTTCCAAGCCGGCCTGCTTCGAAGCACTTCCAAGTTGGCCTGCTTCATAGCACTTCCAAGCTACCTGCTTCATAGCACTTCCAAGCTGCCTGCTTCATAGCGCTTCCAAGCTGGACTGCTTCATAGTGCTTCCAAGCTTCCTGCTTCATAGCGCTTCCATGCCGGCCTGCTTCATAGCGCTTTCAAAGCTTCCTGCTTCATAGCACTTCCGAGCTTCCTGCTTCATAGCACTTCCAAGCTACCTGCTTCATAAGGCTTGCAATCGGGACTGCTTCATAGCGCTTCCAAGCTACCTGCTTCATAGTGCTTGCAAGCCGGCCTGCTTCATAGCGCTTTCAAACTACCTGGTTCATAGCACTTCCAACTGGCCTGCTTCATAGCACTTTCAAGCGGCCTGCTTCATAGCACGTCCAAGCTGGCCTGCTTCATAGCACTTCCAAGCGGGCCTGCTTAATAACACTACCATGCTGCCTGCTTCATAGCATGTCCAAGCTTGTCTGCTTCGTAGCACTTCCAAGCTAGCTTGCTCCCAGGCTGGCCTGCTGCATGGCACTTTCAAGCTGGCCTGATTCATGGCCTGCTTCATAGCACTTCCAAGCTGGCCTGCTTAATAGCACTACCAAGCTGGCCTGTTTTATAGCACTTCCAGGATGGCTGCTTCATAGCACGTCCAAGCTGACCTGCTTCATAGCACTTCCAAGCTGACCAGCTCCATAGCACTTCTAAGCTACCTGCTTCATAGCACTTGCAAGCTGGCATGCTTCATAGCACTTTCAAGCGGCCTGCTTCATAGCACTTCCAAGCTGGCCTGCTTCATAGCACTTCCAAGCTGGCCTGCTTCATAGCACTTCCAAGCTGGTCTGCTTTATAGCAATTCCAAACTGGCCTGCTTCATAGCACCTCCAAGCTGGCCTGCTTCATAGCACTTCCAGGCTGGCTGCTTCATAGCACGTCCAAGCTGACCTGCTTCATTGCACTTCCAGGCTGGTCTGCTTCATTGCACTTCCAAGCTGGCCTGCTTCATAGCACTTCCAAGCTGGCCTGCTTCATAGCACTTCCAGGCTGGCCTGCTTCACTGCACTTCCAAGCTGGCCTGCTTCATAACACTTCCAAGCTGGCCTGCTTCATAGCACTTCCAGGCTGGGCTGCTTCACTGCACTTCCAAGCTGGCCTGCTTCATAACACTTCCAAGCTGGCCTGCTTCATTGCACTTCCAAACTGGCCTGCTTCATAGCACCTCCAAGCTGCCTGCTTCATAGCACTTGCAAGCTGGCATGCTTCATAGCACTTTCAAGCGGCCTGCTTCATTGCACTTCCAAGCTGGCCTGCTTCATAGCACTTCCAAGCTGGCCTGCTTCATAGCACTTCCAAGCTGCCTGCTTCATAGCACTTCCATCTGACTGATTCATAGCACTTCCAAGCTGGTCTGCTTTATAGCACTTACAAACTGGCCTGCTTCATAGAACCTCCAAGCTGGCCTGCTTCATAGCACTTCCAGGCTGGCTGCTTCATAGCACTTGCAAGCTGGCATGCTTCATAGCACGTCCAAGCGGACCTGCTTCATTGCACTTCCAGGCTGGTCTGCTTCATTGCACTTCCAAGCTGGCCTGCTTCATAACACTTCCAAGCTGGCCTGCTTCATAGCACTTCCAGGCTGGCCTGCTTCACTGCACTTCCAAGCTGGCCTGCTTCATAACACGTCCAGGCTGGCTGCTTCATAGCACGGCCAAGCTGACCTGCTTCAGAGCACTTCCAAGCTGGCTTGCTTCATAGCACGTCCAAGCTGGCTGCTTCATAGCACATCCAAGCTGACCTGCTTCATAGCACTTCCAAGCTGGCCTGCTTCATTGCACTTCCAAACTGGCCTGCTTCATAGCACCTCCAAGCTGCCTGCTTCATAGCACTTGCAAGCTGGCATGCTTCATAGCACGTCCAAGCGGACCTGCTTCATTGCACTTCCAGGCTGGTCTGCTTCATTGCACTTCCAAGCTGGCCTGCTTCATAACACTTCCAAGCTGGCCTGCTTTATAGTGCTTCCAAGCTTCCTGCTTCATAGCAGGTCCACGCCGGCCTGCTTAATAGCACTAGCAAGCGGCCTCCTTCATAGCACTTCCAAGCGGTCTGCTTCATAGCACTTCCAAGCCTGCCTGCTTAATAGCACTTCCAAGTTGGCCTGCTTCATAGCACTTCCAAGCTGCCTGCTTCATAGCACTTCCAAGCGGGCCTGCTTCATAGCGCTTCCAAGCTGGCCTGCTTCATAGCACTCGCAAGCTTCCTGCTTCATAGCGCTTCCAAGCCGGCCTGCTTCATAGCGCTTCCAAGCTGGCTTGCTTCATAGAACTTCCAGGCTGGCTGCTTCATAGCATGTCCAAGCTGACCTGCTTCATAGCACTTCCAAGCCGGCCTGCTTCATAGCGCTTCCAAGCTGACCTGCTTCAGAGCACTTCCAAGCTGGCTTGCTTCATAGCACGTCCAAGCTGGCTGCTTCATAGCACTTCCAAGCTGCCTGCTTCATAGCACTTCCAAGCGGGCCTGCTTCATAGCGCTTCCAAGCTGGCCTGCTTCATAGCACTCCCAAGCTTCCTGCTTCATAGCGCTTCCAAGCCGGCCTGCTTCATAGCGCTTCCAAGCTGGCTTGCTTCATAGAACTTCCAGGCTGGCTGCTTCATAGCATGTCCAAGCTGACCTGCTTCATAGCACTTCCAAGCCGGCCTGCTTCATAGCACTTCCAAGCTTCCTGCTTCATAGTGCTTCCAAGCTTCCTGCTTCATAGCACTTCCACGCCGGCCTGCTTAATAGCACTAGCAAGCGGCCTCCTTCATAGCACTTCCAAGCGGTCTGCTTCATAGCACTTCCAAGCCGGCCTGCTTCATAGCACTTCCAAGTTGGCCTGCTTCATAGCACTTCCAAGCTGCCTGCTTCATAGCACTTCCAAGCGGGCCTGCTTCATAGCGCTTCCAAGCTGGACTGCTTCATAGCACTCCCAAGCTTCCTGCTTCATAGCGCTTCCAAGCCAGCCTGCTTCATAGCGCTTCCAAGCTTCCTGCTTCATAGTGCTTACAAGCTTCCTGCTTCATAGCGCTTCCATGCCGGCCTGCTTCATAGCGCTTCGAAGCTTCCTGCTTCATAGCACTTCCAAGCTTCCTGCTTCATAGCACTTCCAAGCTACCTGCTTCATAGCGCTTGCAATCGGGACTGCTTCAAAGCGCTTCCAAGCTACCTGCTTCATAGCACTTCCAAGCTTCCTGCTTCATAGCACTTCCAAGCTACCTGCTTCATAGCGCTTGCAAGCCAGCCTGCTTCATAGCACTTCCAAGCTGGCCTGCTTCATAACACGTCCAGGCTGGCTGCTTCATAGCACGGCCAAGCTGACCTGCTTCAGAGCACTTCCAAGCTGGCTTGCTTCATAGCACGTCCAAGCTGGCTGCTTCATAGCACATCCAAGCTGACCTGCTTCATAGCACTTCCAAGCTGGCTTGCTTCATAGCACCTCCAGGCTGGCTGCTTCATAACACGTCCAAGCTGACCTGCTTCCTAGCACATCCAAGCTGCCTGCTTCATAGCACGTCCAGGCTGGCCTGCTTCATTGCACTTCCAAGCTGGCTTGCTTCATAGAACTTCCAGGCTGGCTGCTTCATAGCGTGTCCAAGCTGACCTGCTTCATAGCACTTCCAAGCCGGCCTGCTTCATAGCGCTTCCAAGCGGCCTCCTTCATAGCATTTCCAAGCGGTCTGCTTCATAGCACTTCCAAGCCGGCCTGCTTCATAGCACTTCCAAGTTGGCCTGCTTCATAGCACTTCCAAGCTGCCTGCTTCATAGCACTTCCAAGCGGGCCTGCTTCATAGCGCTTCCAAGCTGGCCTGCTTCATAGCACTCCCAAGCTTCCTGCTTCATAGCGCTTCCAAGCCGGCCTGCTTCATAGCGCTTCCAGGCTGGCTGCTTCATAGCATGTCCAAGCTGACCTGCTTCATAGCACTTCCAAGCCGGTCTGCTTCATAGCGCTTCCAAGCTTCCTGCTTCATAGTGCTTCCAAGCTTCCTGCTTCATAGCACTTCCACGCCGGCCTGCTTAATAGCACTAGCAAGCGGCCTCCTTCATAGCACTTCCAAGCGGTCTGCTTCATAGCACTTCCAAGCCGGCCTGCTTCATAGCACTTCCAAGTTGGCCTGCTTCATAGCACTTCCAAGCTGCCTGCTTCATAGCACTTCCAAGCGGGCCTGCTTCATAGCGCTTCCAAGCTGGACTGCTTCATAGCACTCCCAAGCTTCCTGCTTCATAGCGCTTCCAAGCCAGCCTGCTTCATAGCGCTTCCAAGCTTCCTGCTTCATAGTGCTTACAAGCTTCCTGCTTCATAGCGCTTCCATGCCGGCCTGCTTCATAGCGCTTCGAAGCTTCCTGCTTCATAGCACTTCCAAGCTTCCTGCTTCATAGCACTTCCAAGCTACCTGCTTCATAGCGCTTGCAATCGGGACTGCTTCAAAGCGCTTCCAAGCTACCTGCTTCATAGCACTTCCAAGCTTCCTGCTTCATAGCACTTCCAAGCTACCTGCTCCATAGCGCTTGCAAGCCGGCCTGCTTCATAGCACTTTCAAGCTACCTGGTTCATAGCACTTCCAATTGGCCTGCTTCATAGCACTTTCAAGCGGCCTGCTTCATAGCACTTCCAAGGTGGCCTGCTTCACAGCACGTCCAAGCTTGCCTGCTTCATAGCACTTCCAAGCGGGCCTGCTTACTAGCACTACCAAGCTGCCTGCTTCATAACATGTCCAAGCTTGTCTGCTACGTAGCACTTCCAAGCTGGCCTGCTTCACAGCACTCCCAGGCTGGCCTGATTCATGGCCTGCTTCATAGCACTTCCAAGCTGGCCTGCTTAATAGCACTACCAAGCTGCCGGCTTCACAGCATGTCCAAGCTGGTCTGATTCATAGCACCTCCAAGCTGCCTGCTTCATAGCACTTCCAGTCTGGCCTGCTTCATCGCACTTCCAAGCTGACCTGCTCCATAGCACTTTTAATCTACCTGCTTCATAGCTATTGCAAGCTGGCGCGCTTCATAGCACTTTCAAGCGCCCTGCTTCATAGCACTTCCAGGTTGGCCTGCTTCAGAGAACTTCAAAGCTGCCTCCTTCATAGCACTTCCAAACTGCCTCCTTCATAGCACTTCCAGCCCGGCCTGATTCATAGCACTCCCAAGCCGGTCTGCTTAATAGCACTAGCAAGCGGCCTGCTTCATGGCACTTCCAAGCGGTCTGCTTCATAGCACTTCCAAGCCGGCCTGCTTCATAGCACTTCCAAGTTAGCCGGTTTCATAGCACTTCCAAGCTGCCTGCTTCATAGTTCTTCCAAGCTTCCTGCTTCATAGCACTTGCAAGCTGGCCTGCTTCATAGCACTTCCAAGCTTCCTGCTTCATAGCACTTCCAAACTGGTCTGCTTCATACAGTTCCAAGCTGGCCTGCTTCATAGCATTTCCAGGCTGGCCTGCTTCACTTCACTTCCAAGCTGGCCTGCTTCATAACACGTCCAGGCTGGCCTGCTTCATAGCACGGCCAAGTTGACCTGCTTCATAGCACTTCCAAGCTGACCTGCTTCATAGCACTTCCAAGATGGCTTGCTTCATAGCACTTCCAGGCTGGCCTGCTTCATAGCACTTCCAAGCTGGCCTGCTCCATAGCTCTTCCAAACTGCCAGCTTCATAGCACTTCCAAGCTGGCCTGATTTATAGCACGTCCAGGCTGGCCTGCATCATAGCACTTCAAGGCTGGCGCTTCATAGCACTTCTAAGCTTCCTGCTTCATAGCACTTCCGAGCTGGCCTGTTCATAGCACTTCCAAGCTGGCCTGCATCACAGCACTTCCAGGCTGGTCTGCTTCATAGCACTTTCAAGCTGGCTTGCTTCATAGCACTTCCAGGCTGGCTGTTTCATACCACTTCCAAGCTGACCTGCTTCAAAGCACTTCCAAGCTGCCTGCTTCAGAGTACTTCCAAGCTACCTGCTTCATAGCGCTTGCAAGCGGGCCTGCTTCATAGCGCTTCCAAGCTACCTGGTTCATAGCACTTCCAAGCTGCCTGCTTCATAGCACTTCCAAGCTGGCCTGCTTAATAGCACTTCCAATCTGGCCTACTTAATAGCACTTTCAAGCTGGACTGCTTCATAGCACTTCCAAGTTGGTCTGCTTCATAGCACTTCCAAGCTTCCTGCTTCATAGCGCTTCCAAGCTTCCTGCTTCATAGCGCTTCCAAGCCGGCCTGCTTCATAGCGCTTCCAAGCTTCCTGCTTCATAGCACTTTCAAGCTTCCTGCTTCGTAGCACTTCCAAGCGGTCTGCTTCATAGCACTTCCAAGCCAGCCTGCTTCGAAGCACTTCCAAGTTGGCCAGCTTCATAGCACTTCCAAGCTGTCTGCTTCATAGCACTTCCAAGCTGCCTGCTTCATAACGCTTCCAAGCTGGACTGCTTCATAGTGCTTCCAAGCTTCCTGCTTCATAGCGCTTCCATGCCGGCCTGCTTCATAGCGCTTTCGAAGCTTCCTGCTTGATAGCACTTCCAAGCTTCCTGCTTCATAGCACTTCCAAGCTACCTGCTTCATAGCGCTTGCAATCGGGACTGCTTCATAGCGCTTCCAAGCTACCTGCTTCATAGCACTTCCAAGCTTCCTGCTTCATAGCACTTCCAAGCTACCTGCTTCATAGTGCTTGCAAGCCGGCCTGCTTCATAGCGCTTTCAAACAACCTGGTTCATAGCACTTCCAACTGGCCTGCTTCATAGCACTTTCAAGCGGCCTGCTTCATAGCACGTCCAAGCTGGCCTGCTTCATAGCACTTCCAAGAAGGCCTGCTTAATAGCACTACCATGCTGCCTGCTTCATAGCATGTCCAAGCTTGTTTGCTTCGTACCACTTCCAAGCTAGCTTGCTCCCAGGCTGGCCTGCTGCATGGCACTTCCAAGCTGGCCTGATTCATGGCCTGTTTCATAGCCCTTCCAAGCTGGCCTGCTTAATAGCACTACCAAGCTGGCCTGTTTCATAGCACTTCCAGGATAGCTGCTTCATAGCACGTCCAAGCTGACCTGCTTCATAGCACTTCCAAGCTGACCAGCTCCATAGCACTTCTAAGCTACCTGCTTCATAGCACTTGGAAGCTGGCATGCTTCATAGCACTTTCAAGCGGCCTGCTTCATAGCACTTCCAAGCTGGCCTGCTTCATAGCACTTCTAAGCTGGCCTGCTTCATAGTTCTTCCAAACTGACCTGCTTCAGAGCGCTTCCAGGTTGGCCTGCTTCATAGCACTTCCAAGCTTCCTGCTTCATAGCGCTTCCAAGCCGGCCTGCTTCATAGCGCTTCCAAGCTTCCTGCTTCATAGTGCTTCCAAGCTTCCTGCTTCATAGCACTTCCAAGCCGGCCTGCTTAATAGCACTAGCAAGCGGCCTCCTTCATAGCACTTCCAAGCGGTCTGCTTCATAGCACTTCCAAGCCGGCCTGCTTCATAGCACTTCCAAGTTGGCCTGCTTCATAGCACTTCCAAGCTGCCTGCTTCATAGCACTTCCAAGCGGGCCTGCTTCATAGCGCTTCCAAGCTGGCCTGCTTCATAGCACTCCCAAGCTTCCTGCTTCATAGCGCTTCCAAGCCGGCCTGCTTCATAGCGCTTCCAAGCTTCCTGCTTCATAGTGCTTCCAAGCTTCCTACTTCATAGCACTTCCATGCTGGCCTGCTTCATAGCGCTTCGAAGCTTCCTGCTTCATAGCACTTCCAAGCTTCCTGCTTCATAGCACTTCCAAGCTACCTGCTTCATAGCGCTTGCAATCGGGACTGCTTCATAGCGCTTCCAAGCTACCTGCTTCTTAGCACTTCCAAGCTTCCTGCTTCATAGCACTTCCAAGCTACCTGCTTCATAGCGCTTGCAAGCCGGCCTGCTTCATAGCGCTTTCAAGCTACCTGCTTCATAGCACTTCCAACCTTCCTGCTTCATAGCACTTCCAAGCTACCTGCTTCAAAGCACATCCAAGCTGGCCTGCTTCATAGCACTTCCAAGCGGGCCTGCTTAATAGCACTACCAAGCTGCCTGCTTCATAGCATGTCCAAGCTTGTCTGCTACGTAGCACTTGCAAGCCGGTCTGCTTCGCAGCACTCCCAGGCTGGCCTGCTGCATGGCACTTCCAAGCTGGCCTGATTCATGGCCTGCTTCATAGCACTTCGAAGCTGGCCTGCTTAATAGCACTACCAAGCTGCCTGCTTCACAGCATGTCCAAGCTGGCCTGATTCATAGCACTTCCAAGCTGGCCTGCTTCATAGCACTTCCAGGAAGGCTGCTTCATAGCACCTCCAAGCTGCCTGCTTCATAGCACTTCCAGTCTGGCCTGCTTCATCGCACTTCCAAGCTCACCTGCTCCATAGCACTTCTAATCTACCTGCTTCATAGCACTTGCAAGCTGGCCCGCTACATAGCACTTTCAAGCGGCCTGCTTCATAGCACTTCCAAGCTGGCCTGCTTCAGAGAACTTCAAAGCTGCCTCCTTCATACCACTTCCAAACTGCCTCCTTCTTAGCACTTCCAGCCCGGCCTGGTTCATAGCATTCCCAAACCGTTCTGCTTAATAGCACTAGCAAGCGGCCTGCTTCATAGCACTTCCAAGCGGTCTGATTCATAGCTCTTCCAAGCCGGCCTGCTTCATAGCACTTCCAAGTTAGCCGGTTTCATAGCACTTCCAAGCTCCCTGCTTCATAGCAGTTCCAAGCTGGCCTGCTCCACAGCGCTTCCAAGCTGGCCTGCTTCATAGTTCTTCCAAGCTTCCTGCTTCATAGCACTTCCAAGCTGGCCTGCTTCATAGCACTTCCAAGCTTCCTGCTTCATAGCACTTCCAAACTGGTTTGCTTCATAGCACTTCCAAGCTGGCCTGCTTCATAGCATTTCCAGGCTGGCCTGCTTCACTTCAATTCCAAGCTGGCCTGCTTCATAACACGTCCAGGCTGGCCTGCTTCATAGCATGGCCAAGCTGACCTGCTTCATAGCACTTCCAAGCTGACCTGCTTCATAGCACTTCCAAGATGGCTTGCTTCATAGCACTTCCAGGCTGGCCTGCTTCATAGCACTTCCAAGCTGGCCTGATTTATAGCACGTCCAGGCTGGCCTGCATCATAGCACTTCAAGGCTGGCGCTTCATAGCATTTCTAAGCTTCTTGCTTCATAGCACTTCCGAGCTGGTCTGCTTCATAGCACTTCCAAGCTGGCCTGCTTCATGGCACTTCCAGGCTGGCTGTTTCATAGCACGTCCAAGCTGACCTGCTTCAAAGCACTTCCAAGCTGCCTGCTTCATAGCACTTCCAAGCTGTCTGCTTCAGAGTACTTCCAAGCTACCTGCTTCATAGCGCTTGCAAGCGGGCCTGCTGCATAGCGCTTCCAAGCTACCTGGTTCATAGCACTTCCAAGCTGCCTGCTTCATAGCACTTCCAAGCTGGCCTGCTTAATAGCACTTCCAATCTGGCCTACTTAATAGCACTTCCAAACTGGCCTGCTTCATAGCACTTCCAAGTTGGTCTGCTTCATAGCACTTCCAAGCTGCCTGCTTCATAGCACTTCCAAGCTGGCCTGCTTCATAGCGCTTCCAAGCTGGCCTGCTTCATAGCGCTTCCAAGCTTCCTGCTTCATAGCGCTTCCAAGCCGGCCTGCTTCATAGCGCTTCCAAGCTTCCTGTTTCATAGCACTTCCAAGCCTCCTGCTTCATAGCACTTCCAAGCGGTCTGCTTCATAGCACTTCCAAGCCGGCCTGCTTCGAAGCACTTCCAAGTTGGCCTGCTTCATAGCACTTCCAAGCTACCTGCTTCATAGCACTTCCAAGCTGCCTGCTTCATAGCGCTTCCAAGCTGGACTGCTTCATAGTGCTTCCAAGCTTCCTGCTTCATAGCGCTTCCATGCCGGCCTGCTTCATAGCGCTTTCAAAGCTTCCTGCTTCATAGCACTTCCGAGTTTCCTGCTTCATAGCACTTCCAAGATACCTGCTTCATAAGGCTTGCAATCGGGACTGCTTCATAGCGCTTCCAAGCTACCTGCTTCATAGTGCTTGCAAGCCGGCCTGCTTCATAGCGCTTTCAAACTACCTGGTTCATAGCACTTCCAACTGGCCTGCTTTATAGCACTTTCAAGCGGCCTGCTTCATAGCACGTCCAAGCTGGCCTGCTTCATAGCACTTCCAAGCGGGCCTGCTTAATAGCACTACCATGCTGCCTGCTTCATAGCATGTCCAAGCTTGTCTGCTTCGTAGCACTTCCAAGCTAGCTTGCTCCCAGGCTGGCCTGCTGCATGGCACTTTCAAGCTGGCCTGATTCATGGCCTGCTTCATAGCACTTCCAAGCTGGCCTGCTTAATAGCACTACCAAGCTGGCCTGTTTTATAGCACTTCCAGGATGGCTGTTTCATAGCACGTCCAAGCTGACCTGCTTCATAGCACTTCCAAGCTGACCAGCTCCATAGCACTTCTAAGCTACCTGCTTCATAGCACTTGCAAGCTGGCATGCTTCATAGCACTTTCAAGCGGCCTGCTTCATAGCACTTCCAAGCTAGCCTGCTTCATAGCACTTCCAAGCTGGCCTGCTTCATAGCACTTCCAAGCTGACTGCTTCATAGCACTTCCAAGCTGGTCTGCTTTATAGCAATTCCAAACTGGCCTGCTTCATAGCACCTCCAAGCTGGCCTGCTTCATAGCACTTCCAGGCTGGCTGCTTCATAGCACGTCCAAGCTGACCTGCTTCATTGCACTTCCAAGCTGGCCTGCTTCATTGCACTTCCAAGCTGGCCTGCTTCATAGCACGTCCAGCCTGGCCTGCTTCATAGCACTTCCAGGCTGGCCTGCTTCACTGCACTTCCAAGCTGGCCTGCTTCATAACACTTCCAAGCTGGCCTGCTTCATAGCACTTCCAGGCTGGGCTGCTTCACTGCACTTCCAAGCTGGCCTGCTTCATAACACTTCCAAGCTGGCCTGCTTCATTGCACTTCCAAACTGGCCTGCTTCATAGCACCTCCAAGCTGCCTGCTTCATAGCACTTGCAAGCTGGCATGCTTCATAGCACTTTCAAGCGGCCTGCTTCATTGCACTTCCAAGCTGGCCTGCTTCATAGCACTTCCAAGCTGGCCTGCTTCATAGCACTTCCAAGCTGCCTGCTTCATAGCACTTCCATCTGACTGATTCATAGCACTTCCAAGCTGGTCTGCTTTATAGCACTTACAAACTGGCCTGCTTCATAGAACCTCCAAGCTGGCCTGCTTCATAGCACTTCCAGGCTGGCTGCTTCATAGCACTTGCAAGCTGGCATGCTTCATAGCACGTCCAAGTGGACCTGCTTCATTGCACTTCCAGGCTGGTCTGCTTCATTGCACTTCCAAGCTGGCCTGCTTCATAACACTTCCAAGCTGGCCTGCTTCATAGCACTTCCAGGCTGGCCTGCTTCACTGCACTTCCAAGCTGGCCTGCTTCATAACACGTCCAGGCTGGCTGCTTCATAGCACGGCCAAGCTGACCTGCTTCAGAGCACTTCCAAGCTGGCTTGCTTCATAGCACGTCCAAGCTGGCTGCTTCATAGCACATCCAAGCTGACCTGCTTCATAGCACTTCCAAGCTGGCCTGCTTCATTGCACTTCCAAACTGGCCTGCTTCATAGCACCTCCAAGCTGCCTGCTTCATAGCACTTGCAAGCTGGCATGCTTCATAGCACGTCCAAGCGGACCTGCTTCATTGCACTTCCAGGCTGGTCTGCTTCATTGCACTTCCAAGCTGGCCTGCTTCATAACACTTCCAAGCTGGCCTGCTTCATAGTGCTTCCAAGCTTCCTGCTTCATAGCAGGTCCACGCCGGCCTGCTTAATAGCACTAGCAAGCGGCCTCCTTCATAGCACTTCCAAGCGGTCTGCTTCATAGCACTTCCAAGCCTGCCTGCTTCATAGCACTTCCAAGTTGGCCTGCTTCATAGCACTTCCAAGCTGCCTGCTTCATAGCACTTCCAAGCGGGCCTGCTTCATAGCGCTTCCAAGCTGGCCTGCTTCATAGCACTCCCAAGCTTCCTGCTTCATAGCGCTTCCAAGCCGGCCTGCTTCATAGCGCTTCCAAGCTGGCTTGCTTCATAGAACTTCCAGGCTGGCTGCTTCATAGCATGTCCAAGCTGACCTGCTTCATAGCACTTCCAAGCCGGCCTGCTTCATAGCGCTTCCAAGCTTCCTGCTTCATAGTGCTTCCAAGCTCCCTGCTTCATAGCACTTCCACGCCGGCCTGCTTAATAGCACTAGCAAGCGGCCTCCTTCATAGCACTTCCAAGCGGTCTGCTTCATAGCACTTCCAAGCCGGCCTGCTTCATAGCACTTCCAAGTTGGCCTGCTTCATAGCACTTCCAAGCTGCCTGCTTCATAGCACTTCCAAGCGGGCCTGCTTCATAGCGCTTCCAAGCTGGACTGCTTCATAGCACTCCCAAGCTTCCTGCTTCATAGCGCTTCCATGCCGGCCTGCTTCATAGCGCTTCGAAGCTTCCTGCTTCATAGCACTTCCAAGCTTCCTGCTTCATAGCACTTCCAAGCTACCTGCTTCATAGCGCTTGCAATCGGGACTGCTTCAAAGCGCTTCCAAGCTACCTGCTTCATAGCACTTCCAAGCTACCTGCTTCATAGCGCTTGCAAGCCGGCCTGCTTCATAGCACTTCCAAGCTGGCCTGCTTCATAACACGTCCAGGCTGGCTGCTTCATAGCACGGCCAAGCTGACCTGCTTCAGAGCACTTCCAAGCTGGCTTGCTTCATAGCACGTCCAAGCTGGCTGCTTCATAGCACATCCAAGCTGACCTGCTTCATAGCACTTCCAAGCTGGCTTGCTTCATAGCACCTCCAGGCTGGCTGCTTCATAACACGTCCAAGCTGACCTGCTTCCTAGCACATCCAAGCTGCCTGCTTCATAGCACGTCCAGGCTGGCCTGCTTCATTGCACTTCCAAGCTGGCTTGCTTCATAGAACTTCCAGGCTGGCTGCTTCATAGCGTGTCCAAGCTGACCTGCTCCATAGCACTTCCAAGCCGGCCTGCTTCATAGCGCTTCCAAGCGGCCTCCTTCATAGCACTTCCAAGCGGTCTGCTTCATAGCACTTCCAAGCCGGCCTGCTTCATAGCACTTCCAAGTTGGCCTGCTTCATAGCACTTCCAAGCTGCCTGCTTCATAGCACTTCCAAGCGGGCCTGCTTCATAGCGCTTCCAAGCTGGCCTGCTTCATAGCACTCCCAAGCTTCCTGCTTCATAGCGCTTCCAAGCCGGCCTGCTTCATAGCGCTTCCAGGCTGGCTGCTTCATAGCATGTCCAAGCTGACCTGCTTCATAGCACTTCCAAGCCGGCCTGCTTCATAGCGCTTCCAAGCTTCCTGCTTCATAGTGCTTCCAAGCTTCCTGCTTCATAGCACTTCCACGCCGGCCTGCTTAATAGCACTAGCAAGCGGCCTCCTTCATAGCACTTCCAAGCGGTCTGCTTCATAGCACTTCCAAGCCGGCCTGCTTCATAGCACTTCCAAGTTGGCCTGCTTCATAGCACTTCCAAGCTGCCTGCTTCATAGCACTTCCAAGCGGGCCTGCTTCATAGCGCTTCCAAGCTGGACTGCTTCATAGCACTCCCAAGCTTCCTGCTTCATAGCGCTTCCAAGCCAGCCTGCTTCATAGCGCTTCCAAGCTTCCTGCTTCATAGTGCTTACAAGCTTCCTGCTTCATAGCGCTTCCATGCCGGCCTGCTTCATAGCGCTTCGAAGCTTCCTGCTTCATAGCACTTCCAAGCTACCTGCTTCATAGCGCTTGCAATCGGGACTGCTTCAAAGCGCTTCCAAGCTACCTGCTTCATAGCACTTCCAAGCTTCCTGCTTCATAGCACTTCCAAGCTACCTGCTTCATAGCGCTTGCAAGCCGGCCTGCTTCATAGCACTTTCAAGCTACCTGGTTCATAGCACTTCCAATTGGCCTGCTTCATAGCACTTTCAAGCGGCCTGCTTCATAGCACTTCCAAGGTGGCCTGCTTCACAGCACGTCCAAGCTTGCCTGCTTCATAGCACTTCCAAGCGTGCCTGCTTACTAGCACTACCAAGCTGCCTGCTTCATAACATGTCCAAGCTTGTCTGCTACGTAGCACTTCCAAGCTGGCCTGCTTCACAGCACTCCCAGGCTGGCCTGATTCATGGCCTGCTTCATAGCACTTCCAAGCTGGCCTGCTTAATAGCACTACCAAGCTGCCTGCTTCACAGCATGTCCAAGCTGGTCTGATTCATAGCACCTCCAAGCTGCCTGCTTCATAGCACTTCCAGTCTGGCCTGCTTCATCGCACTTCCAAGCTGACCTGCTCCATAGCACTTCTAATCTACCTGCTTCATAGCTATTGCAAGCTGGCCCGCTTCATAGCACTTTCAAGCGCCCTGCTTCATAGCACTTCCAGGTTGGCCTGCTTCAGAGAACTTCAAAGCTGCCTCCTTCATAGCACTTCCAAACTGCCTCCTTCATAGCACTTCCAGCCCGGCCTGATTCATAGCACTCCCAAGCCGGTCTGCTTAATAGCACTAGCAAGCGGCCTGCTTCATGGCACTTCCAAGCGGTCTGCTTCATAGCACTTGCAAGCCGGCCTGCTTCATAGCACTTCCAAGCTGGCCTGCTTCATAACACGTCCAGGCTGGCTGCTTCATAGCACGGCCAAGCTGACCTGCTTCAGAGCACTTCCAAGCTGGCTTGCTTCATAGCACGTCCAAGCTGGCTGCTTCATAGCACATCCAAGCTGACCTGCTTCATAGCACTTCCAAGCTGGCTTGCTTCATAGCACCTCCAGGCTGGCTGCTTCATAACACGTCCAAGCTGACCTGCTTCCTAGCACATCCAAGCTGCCTGCTTCATAGCACGTCCAGGCTGGCCTGCTTCATTGCACTTCCAAGCTGGCTTGCTTCATAGAACTTCCAGGCTGGCTGCTTCATAGCGTGTCCAAGCTGACCTGCTTCATAGCACTTCCAAGCCGGCCTGCTTCATAGCGCTTCCAAGCGGCCTCCTTCATAGCACTTCCAAGCGGTCTGCTTCATAGCACTTCCAAGCCGGCCTGCTTCATAGCACTTCCAAGTTGGCCTGCTTCATAGCACTTCCAAGCTGCCTGCTTCATAGCACTTCCAAGCGGGCCTGCTTCATAGCGCTTCCAAGCTGGCCTGCTTCATAGCACTCCCAAGCTTCCTGCTTCATAGCGCTTCCAAGCCGGCCTGCTTCATAGCGCTTCCAGGCTGGCTGCTTCATAGCATGTCCAAGCTGACCTGCTTCATAGCACTTCCAAGCCGGCCTGCTTCATAGCGCTTCCAAGCTTCCTGCTTCATAGTGCTTCCAAGCTTCCTGCTTCATAGCACTTCCACGCCGGCCTGCTTAATAGCACTAGCAAGCGGCCTCCTTCATAGCACTTCCAAGCGGTCTGCTTCATAGCACTTCCAAGCCGGCCTGCTTCATAGCACTTCCAAGTTGGCCTGCTTCATAGCACTTCCAAGCTGCCTGCTTCATAGCACTTCCAAGCGGGCCTGCTTCATAGCGCTTCCAAGCTGGACTGCTTCATAACACTCCCAAGCTTCCTGCTTCATAGCGCTTCCAAGCCAGCCTGCTTCATAGCGCTTCCAAGCTTCCTGCTTCATAGCGCTTACAAGCTTCCTGCTTCATAGCGCTTCCATGCCGGCCTGCTTCATAGCGCTTCGAAGCTTCCTGCTTCATAGCACTTCCAAGCTTCCTGCTTCATAGCACTTCCAAGCTACCTGCTTCATAGCGCTTGCAATCGGGACTGCTTCAAAGCGCTTCCAAGCTACCTGCTTCATAGCACTTCCAAGCTTCCTGCTTCATAGCACTTCCAAGCTACCTGCTTCATAGCGCTTGCAAGCCGTCCTGCTTCATAGCACTTTCAAGCTACCTGGTTCATAGCACTTCCAATTGGCCTGCTTCATAGCACTTTCAAGCGGCCTGCTTCATAGCACTTCCAAGGTGGCCTGCTTCACAGCACGTCCACGCTTGCCTGCTTCATAGCACTTCCAAGCTGGCCTGCTTAATAGCACTACCAAGCTGCCTGCTTCACAGCATGTCCAAGCTGGTCTGATTCATAGCACCTCCAAGCTGCCTGCTTCATAGCACTTCCAGTCTGGCCTGCTTCATCGCACTTCCAAGCTGACCTGCTCCATAGCACTTCTAATCTACCTGCTTCAAAGCTATTGCAAGCTGGCCCGCTTCATAGCACTTTCAAGCGCCCTGCTTCATAGCACTTCCAGGTTGGCCTGCTTCAGAGAACTTCAAAGCTGCCTCCTTCATAGCACTTCCAAACTGCCTCCTTCATAGCACTTCCAGCCCGGCCTGATTCATAGCACTCCCAAACCGGTCTGCTTAATAGCACTAGCAAGCGGCCTGCTTCATGGCACTTCCAAGCGGTCTGCTTCATAGCACTTCCAAGCCGGCCTGCTTCATAGCACTTCCAAGTTAGCCGGTTTCATAGCACTTCCAAGCTGCCTGCTTCATAGTTCTTCCAAGCTTCCTGCTTCATAGCACTTGCAAGCTGGCCTGCTTCATAGCACTTCCAAGCTTCCTGCTTCATAGCACTTCCAAACTGGTCTGCTTCATACACTTCCAAGCTGGCCTGCTTCATAGCATTTCCAGGCTGGCCTGCTTCACTTCACTTCCAAGCTGGCCTGCTTCATAACACGTCCAGGCTGGCCTGATTCATAGCACGGCCAAGTTGACCTGCTTCATAGCACTTCCAAGCTGACCTGCTTCATAGCACTTCCAAGATGGCTTGCTTCATAGCACTTCCAGGCTAGCCTGCTTCATAGCACTTCCAAGCTGGCCTGCTCCATAGCTCTTCCAAACTGCCAGCTTCATAGCACTTCCAAGCTGGCCTGATTTATAGCACGTCCAGGCTGGCCTGCATCATAGCACTTCAAGGCTGGCGCTTCATAGCACTTCTAAGCTTCCTGCTTCAGAGCACTTCCGAGCTGGCCTGCTTCATAGCACTTCCAAGCTGGCCTGCATCACAGCACTTCCAGGCTGGTCTGCTTCATAGCACTTTCAAGCTGGCCTGCTTCATAGCACTTCCAGGCTGGCTGTTTCATACCACTTCCAAGCTGACCTGCTTCAAAGCACTTCCAAGCTGCCTGCTTCAGAGTACTTCCAAGCTACCTGCTTCATAGCGCTTGTAAGCGGGCCTGCTTCATAGCGCTTCCAAGCTACCTGGTTCATAGCACTTCCAAGCTGCCTGCTTCATAGCACTTCCAAGCTGGCCTGCTTAATAGCACTTCTAATCTGGCCTACTTAATAGCACTTTCAAGCTGGCCTCCTTCATAGCACTTCCAAGTTGGTCTGCTTCATAGCACTTCCAAGCTGCCTGCTTCATAGCGCTTCCAAGCTTCCTGCTTCATAGCGCTTCCAAGCCGGCCTTCTTCATAGCGCTTCCAAGCTTCCTGCTTCATAGCACTTCCAAGCTTCCTGCTTCGTAGCACTTCCAAGCGGTCTGCTTCATAGCACTTCCAAGCCAGCCTGCTTCGAAGCACTTCCAAGTTGGCCAGCTTCATAGCACTTCCAGCTGCCTGCTTCATAGCACTTCCAAGCTGCCTGCTTCATAGCGCTTCCAAGCTGGACTGCTTCATAGTGCTTCCAAGCTTCCTGCTTCATAGCGCTTCCATGCCGGCCTGCTTCATAGCGCTTTCGAAGCTTCCTGCTTCATAGCACTTCCAAGCTTCCTGCTTCATAGCACTTCAAAGCTACCTGCTTCATAGCGCTTGCAATCGGGACTGCTTCATAGCGCTTCCAAGCTACCTGCTTCATAGCACTTCCAAGCTTCCTGCTTCATAGCATTTCCAAGCTACCTGCTTCATAGTGCTTGCAAGCCGGCCTGCTTCATAGCGCTTTCAAACTACCTGGTTCATAGCACTTCCAACTGGCCTGCTTCATAGCACTTTCAAGCGGCCTGCTTCATAGCACGTCCAAGCTGGCCTGCTTCATAGCACTTCCAAGTGGGCCTGCTTAATAGCACTACCATGCTGCCTGCTTCATAGCATGTCCAAGCTTGTTTGCTTCGTACCACTTCCAAGCTAGCTTGCTCCCAGGCTGGCCTGCTGCATGGCACTTCCAAGCTGGCCTGATTCATGGCCTGTTTCATAGCCCTTCCAAGCTGGCCTGCTTAATAGCACTACCAAGCTGGCCTGTTTCATAGCACTTCCAGGATAGCTGCTTCATAGCACGTCCAAGCTGACCTGCTTCATAGCACTTCCAAGCTGACCAGCTCCATAGCACTTCTAAGCTACCTGCTTCATAGCACTTGCAAGCTGGCATGCTTCATAGCACTTTCAAGCGGCCTGCTTCATAGCACTTCCAAGCTGGCCTGCTTCATAGTACTTCCAAGCTGGCCTGCTTCATAGCACTTCCAAGCTGCCTGCTTCAAAGCACTTCCAGCTGCCTGCTTCAGAGTACTTCCAAGCTACCTGCTTCATAGCGCTTGCAAGCGGGCCTGCTTCATAGCGCTTCCAAGCTACCTGGTTCATAGCACTTCCAAGCTGCATGCTTCATAGCACTTCCAAGCTGGCCTGCTTAATAGCACTTCCAATCTGGCCTACTTAATAGCACTTTCAAGCTGGCCTGCTTCATAGCACTTCCAAGCTTCCTGCTTCATAGCACTTCCAAACTGGTCTGCTTCATACACTTCCAAGCTGGCCTGCTTCATAGCATTTCCAGGCTGGCCTGCTTCACTTCACTTCCAAGCTGGCCTGCTTCATAACACGTCCAGGCTGGCCTGCTTCATAGCACGGCCAAGCTGACCTGCTTCATAGCACTTCCAAGCTGACCTGCTTCATAGCACTTCCAAGCTGGCCTGCTTCATAGCACTTCCAAGATGGCTTGCTTCATAGCACTTCCAGGCTGGCCTGCTTCATAGCACTTCCAAGCTGGCCTGCTCCATAGCTCTTCCAAGCTGCCAGCTTCATAGCACTTCCAAGCTGGCCTGATTTATAGCACGTCCAGGCTGGCCTGCATCATAGCACTTCAAGGCTGGCGCTTCATAGCACTTCTAAGCTTCCTGCTTCATAGCACTTCTGAGCCGGCCTGCTTCATAGCACTTCCAAGCTGGCCTGCATCACAGCACTTCCAGGCTGGTCTGCTTCATAGCACTTTCAAGCTGGCCTGCTTCATAGCACTTCCAGGCTGGCTGTTTCATACCTCTTCCAAGCTGACCTGCTTCAAAGCACTTCCAAGCTGCCTGCTTCAGAGTACTTCCAAGCTACCTGCTTCATAGCGCTTGCAAGCGGGCCTGCTTCATAGCGCTTCCAAGCTACCTGGTTCATAGCACTTCCAAGCTGCCTGCTTCATAGCACTTCCAAGCTGGCCTGCTTAATAGCACTTACAATCTGGCCTACTTAATAGCACTTTCAAGCTGGCCTGCTTCATAGCACTTCCAAGTTGGTCTGCTTCAAAGCACTTCCAAGCTGCCTGCTTCATAGCGCTTCCAAGCTTCCTGCTTCATAGCGCTTCCAAGCTTCCTGCTTCATAGCACTTCCAAGCTTCCTGCTTCGTAGCACTTCCAAGCGGTCTGCTTCATAGCACTTCCAAGCCAGCCTGCTTCTAAGCACTTCCAAGTTGGCCAGCTTCATAGCACTTCCAAGCTGCCTGCTTCATAGCACTTCCAAGCTGCCTGCTTCATAGCGCTTCCAAGCTGGACTGCTTCATAGTGCTTCCAAGCTTCCTGCTTCATAGCGCTTCCATGCCGGCCTGCTTCATAGCGCTTTCGAAGCTTCCTGCTTCATAGCACTTCCAAGCTTCCTGCTTCATAGCACTTCCAAGCTGGCCTGCATCACAGCACTTCCAGGCTGGTCTGCTTCATAGCACTTTCAAGCTGGCCTGCTTCATAGCACTTCCAGGCTGGCTGTTTCATACCACTTCCAAGCTGACCTGCTTCAAAGCACTTCCAAGCTGCCTGCTTCAGAGTACTTCCAAGCTACCTGCTTCATAGCGCTTGTAAGCGGGCCTGCTTCATAGCGCTTCCAAGCTACCTGGTTCATAGCACTTCCAAGCTGCCTGCTTCATAGCACTTCCAAGCTGGCCTGCTTAATAGCACTTCCAATCTGGCCTACTTAATAGCACTTTCAAGCTGGCCTCCTTCATAGCACTTCCAAGTTGGTCTGATTCATAGCACTTCCAAGCTGCCTGCTTCATAGCGCTTCCAAGCTTCCTGCTTCATAGCGCTTCCAAGCCGGCCTTCTTCATAGCGCTTCCAAGCTTCCTGCTTCATAGCACTTCCAAGCTTCCTGCTTCGTAGCACTTCCAAGCGGTCTGCTTCATAGCACTTCCAAGCCAGCCTGCTTCGAAGCACTTCCAAGTTGGCCAGCTTCATAGCACTTCCAAGCTGCCTGCTTCATAGCACTTCCAAGCTGCCTGCTTCATAGCGCTTCCAAGCTGGACTGCTTCATAGTGCTTCCAAGCTTCCTGCTTCATAGCGCTTCCATGCCGGCCTGCTTCATAGCACTTTCGAAGCTTCCTGCTTCATAGCACTTCCAAGCTTCCTGCTTCATAGCACTTCAAAGCTACCTGCTTCATAGCGCTTGCAATCGGGACTGCTTCATAGCGCTTCCAAGCTACCTGCTTCATAGCACTTCCAAGCTTCCTGCTTCATAGCACTTCCAAGCTACCTGCTTCATAGTGCTTGCAAGCCGGCCTGCTTCATAGCGCTTTCAAACTACCTGGTTCATAGCACTTCCAACTGGCCTGCTTCATAGCACTTTCAAGCGGCCTGCTTCATAGCACGTCCAAGCTGGCCTGCTTCATAGCACTTCCAAGTGGGCCTGCTTAATAGCACTACCATGCTGCCTGCTTCATAGCATGTCCAAGCTTGTTTGCTTCGTACCACTTCCAAGCTAGCTTGCTCCCAGGCTGGCCTGCTGCATGGCACTTCCAAGCTGGCCTGATTCATGGCCTGTTTCATAGCCCTTCCAAGCTGGCCTGCTTAATAGCACTACCAAGCTGGCCTGTTTCATAGCACTTCCAGGATAGCTGCTTCATAGCACGTCCAAGCTGACCTGCTTCATAGCACTTCCAAGCTGACCAGCTCCATAGCACTTCTAAGCTACCTGCTTCATAGCACTTGCAAGCTGGCATGCTTCATAGCACTTTCAAGCGGCCTGCTTCATAGCACTTCCAAGCTGGCCTGCTTCATAGCACTTCCAAGCTGGCCTGCTTCATAGCACTTCCAAGCTGCCTGCTTCAAAGCACTTCCAAGCTGCCTGCTTCAGAGTACTTCCAAGCTACCTGCTTCATAGCGCTTGCAAGCGGGCCTGCTTCATAGCGCTTCCAAGCTACCTGGTTCATAGCACTTCCAAGCTGCATGCTTCATAGCACTTCCAAGCTGGCCTGCTTAATGGCACTTCCAATCTGGCCTACTTAATAGCACTTTCAAGCTGGCCTGCTTCATAGCACTTCCAAGCTTCCTGCTTCATAGCACTTCCAAACTGGTCTGCTTCATACACTTCCAAGCTGGCCTGCTTCATAGCATTTCCAGGCTGGCCTGCTTCACTTCACTTCCAAGCTGGCCTGCTTCATAACACGTCCAGGCTGGCCTGCTTCATAGCACGGCCAAGCTGACCTGCTTCATAGCACTTCCAAGCTGACCTGCTTCATAGCACTTCCAAGCTGGCCTGCTTCATAGCACTTCCAAGATGGCTTGCTTCATAGCACTTCCAGGCTGGCCTGCTTCATAGCACTTCCAAGCTGGCCTGCTCCATAGCTCTTCCAAGCTGCCAGCTTCATAGCACTTCCAAGCTGGCCTGATTTATAGCACGTCCAGGCTGGCCTGCATCATAGCACTTCAAGGCTGGCGCTTCATAGCACTTCTAAGCTTCCTGCTTCATAGCACTTCTGAGCCGGCCTGCTTCATAGCACTTCCAAGCTGGCCTGCATCACAGCACTTCCAGGCTGGTCTGCTTCATAGCACTTTCAAGCTGGCCTGCTTCATAGCACTTCCAGGCTGGCTGTTTCATACCTCTTCCAAGCTGACCTGCTTCAAAGCACTTCCAAGCTGCCTGCTTCAGAGTACTTCCAAGCTACCTGCTTCATAGCGCTTGCAAGCGGGCCTGCTTCATAGCGCTTCCAAGCTACCTGGTTCATAGCACTTCCAAGCTGCCTGCTTCATAGCACTTCCAAGCTGGCCTGCTTAATAGCACTTACAATCTGGCCTACTTAATAGCACTTTCAAGCTGGCCTGCTTCATAGCACTTCCAAGTTGGTCTGCTTCATAGCACTTCCAAGCTGCCTGCTTCATAGCGCTTCCAAGCTTCCTGCTTCATAGCGCTTCCAAGCTTCCTGCTTCATAGCACTTCCAAGCTTCCTGCTTCGTAGCACTTCCAAGCGGTCTGCTTCATAGCACTTCCAAGCCAGCCTGCTTCTAAGCACTTCCAAGTTGGCCAGCTTCATAGCACTTCCAAGCTGCCTGCTTCATAGCACTTCCAAGCTGCCTGCTTCATAGCGCTTCCAAGCTGGACTGCTTCATAGTGCTTCCAAGCTTCCTGCTTCATAGCGCTTCCATGCCGGCCTGCTTCATAGCGCTTTCGAAGCTTCCTGCTTCATAGCACTTCCAAGCTTCCTGCTTCATAGCACTTCCAAGCTGGCCTGCATCACAGCACTTCCAGGCTGGTCTGCTTCATAGCACTTTCAAGCTGGCCTGCTTCATAGCACTTCCAGGCTGGCTGTTTCATACCACTTCCAAGCTGACCTGCTTCAAAGCACTTCCAAGCTGCCTGCTTCAGAGTACTTCCAAGCTACCTGCTTCATAGCGCTTGTAAGCGGGCCTGCTTCATAGCGCTTCCAAGCTACCTGGTTCATAGCACTTCCAAGCTGCCTGCTTCATAGCACTTCCAAGCTGGCCTGCTTAATAGCACTTCCAATCTGGCCTACTTAATAGCACTTTCAAGCTGGCCTCCTTCATAGCACTTCCAAGTTGGTCTGATTCATAGCACTTCCAAGCTGCCTGCTTCATAGCGCTTCCAAGCTTCCTGCTTCATAGCGCTTCCAAGCCGGCCTTCTTCATAGCGCTTCCAAGCTTCCTGCTTCATAGCACTTCCAAGCTTCCTGCTTCGTAGCACTTCCAAGCGGTCTGCTTCATAGCACTTCCAAGCCAGCCTGCTTCGAAGCACTTCCAAGTTGGCCAGCTTCATAGCACTTCCAAGCTGCCTGCTTCATAGCACTTCCAAGCTGCCTGCTTCATAGCGCTTCCAAGCTGGACTGCTTCATAGTGCTTCCAAGCTTCCTGCTTCATAGCGCTTCCATGCCGGCCTGCTTCATAGCACTTTCGAAGCTTCCTGCTTCATAGCACTTCCAAGCTTCCTGCTTCATAGCACTTCAAAGCTACCTGCTTCATAGCGCTTGCAATCGGGACTGCTTCATAGCGCTTCCAAGCTACCTGCTTCATAGCACTTCCAAGCTTCCTGCTTCATAGCACTTCCAAGCTACCTGCTTCATAGTGCTTGCAAGCCAGCCTGCTTCATAGCGCTTTCAAACTACCTGGTTCATAGCACTTCCAACTGGCCTGCTTCATAGCACTTTCAAGCGGCCTGCTTCATAGCACGTCCAAGCTGGCCTGCTTCATAGCACTTCCAAGTGGGCCTGCTTAATAGCACTACCATGCTGCCTGCTTCATAGCATGTCCAAGCTTGTTTGCTTCGTACCACTTCCAAGCTAGCTTGCTCCCAGGCTGGCCTGCTGCATGGCACTTCCAAGCTGGCCTGATTCATGGCCTGTTTCATAGCCCTTCCAAGCTGGCCTGCTTAATAGCACTACCAAGCTGGCCTGTTTCATAGCACTTCCAGGATAGCTGCTTCATAGCACGTCCAAGCTGACCTGCTTCATAGCACTTCCAAGCTGACCAGCTCCATAGCACTTCTAAGCTACCTGCTTCATAGCACTTGCAAGCTGGCATGCTTCATAGCACTTTCAAGCGGCCTGCTTCATAGCACTTCCAAGCTGGCCTGCTTCATAGCACTTCCAAGCTGGCCTGCTTCATAGCACTTCCAAGCTGCCTGCTTCAAAGCA
The DNA here is from genome assembly GCF_040938575.1 of Ambystoma mexicanum. Lineage (NCBI taxonomy): Eukaryota > Metazoa > Chordata > Amphibia > Caudata > Ambystomatidae > Ambystoma > Ambystoma mexicanum. Next base: position 350,682,237 of record NC_090936.1, read on the forward strand.
CTTCCAAGCTGCCTGCTTCAGAGTACTTCCAAGCTACCTGCTTCATAGCGCTTGCAAGCGGGCCTGCTTCATAGCGCTTCCAAGCTACCTGGTTCATAGCACTTCCAAGCTGCATGCTTCATAGCACTTCCAAGCTGGCCTGCTTAATAGCACTTCCAATCTGGCCTACTTAATAGCACTTTCAAGCTGGCCTGCTTCATAGCACTTCCAAGCTTCCTGCTTCATAGCACTTCCAAACTGGTCTGCTTCATACACTTCCAAGCTGGCCTGCTTCATAGCATTTCCAGGCTGGCCTGCTTCACTTCACTTCCAAGCTGGCCTGCTTCATAACACGTCCAGGCTGGCCTGCTTCATAGCACGGCCAAGCTGACCTGCTTCATAGCACTTCCAAGCTGACCTGCTTCATAGCACTTCCAAGCTGGCCTGCTTCATAGCACTTCCAAGATGGCTTGCTTCATAGCACTTCCAGGCTGGCCTGCTTCATAGCACTTCCAAGCTGGCCTGCTCCATAGCTCTTCCAAGCTGCCAGCTTCATAGCACTTCCAAGCTGGCCTGATTTATAGCACGTCCAGGCTGGCCTGCATCATAGCACTTCAAGGCTGGCGCTTCATAGCACTTCTAAGCTTCCTGCTTCATAGCACTTCTGAGCCGGCCTGCTTCATAGCACTTCCAAGCTGGCCTGCATCACAGCACTTCCAGGCTGGTCTGCTTCATAGCACTTTCAAGCTGGCCTGCTTCATAGCACTTCCAGGCTGGCTGTTTCATACCTCTTCCAAGCTGACCTGCTTCAAAGCACTTCCAAGCTGCCTGCTTCAGAGTACTTCCAAGCTACCTGCTTCATAGCGCTTGCAAGCGGGCCTGCTTCATAGCGCTTCCAAGCTACCTGGTTCATAGCACTTCCAAGCTGCCTGCTTCATAGCACTTCCAAGCTGGCCTGCTTAATAGCACTTACAATCTGGCCTACTTAATAGCACTTTCAAGCTGGCCTGCTTCATAGCACTTCCAAGTTGGTCTGCTTCATAGCACTTCCAAGCTGCCTGCTTCATAGCGCTTCCAAGCTTCCTGCTTCATAGCGCTTCCAAGCTTCCTGCTTCATAGCACTTCCAAGCTTCCTGCTTCGTAGCACTTCCAAGCGGTCTGCTTCATAGCACTTCCAAGCCAGCCTGCTTCTAAGCACTTCCAAGTTGGCCAGCTTCATAGCACTTCCAAGCTGCCTGCTTCATAGCACTTCCAAGCTGCCTGCTTCATAGCGCTTCCAAGCTGGACTGCTTCATAGTGCTTCCAAGCTTCCTGCTTCATAGCGCTTCCATGCCGGCCTGCTTCATATCGCTTTTGAAGCTTCCTGCTTCATAGCACTTCCAAGCTTCCTGCTTCATAGCACTTCCAAGCTACCTGCTTCATAGCGCTTGCAATCGGGACTGCTTCATAGCGCTTCCAAGCTACCTGCTTCATAGCACTTCCAAGCTTCCTGCTTCATAGCACTTCCAAGCTACCTGCTTCATAGTGCTTGCAACCCGGCCTGCTTCATAGCGCTTTCAAACTACCTGGTTCATAGCACTTCCAACTGGCCTGCTTCATAGCACTTTCAAGCGGCCTGCTTCATAGCACGTCCAAGCTGGCCTGCTTCATAGCACTTCCAAGTGGGCCTGCTTAATAGCACTACCATGCTGCCTGCTTCATAGCATGTCCAAGCTTGTTTGCTTCGTACCACTTCCAAGCTAGCTTGCTCCCAGGCTGGCCTGCTGCATGGCACTTCCAAGCTGGCCTGATTCATGGCCTGTTTCATAGCCCTTCCAAGCTGGCCTGCTTAATAGCACTACCAAGCTGGCCTGTTTCATAGCACTTCCAGGATAGCTGCTTCATAGCACGTCCAAGCTGACCTGCTTCATAGCACTTCCAAGCTGACCAGCTCCATAGCACTTCTAAGCTACCTGCTTCATAGCACTTGCAAGCTGGCATGCTTCATAGCACTTTCAAGCGGCCTGCTTCATAGCACTTCCAAGCTGGCCTGCTTCATAGCACTTCCAAGCTGGCCTACTTCATAGCACTTCCAAGCTGCCTGCTTCATAGCACTTCCAAGCTGACTGCTTCATAGCACTTCCAAGCTGGTCTGCTTCATAGCACTTCCAAACTGGCCTGCTTCATAGCACCTCCAAGCTGGCCTGCTTCATAGCACTTCCATGCTGGCTGCTTCATAGCACGTCCAAGGTGACCTGCTTCATTGCACTTCCAGGCTGGTCTGCTTCATTGCACTTCCAAGCTGGCCTGCTTCATAGCACTTCCAAGCTGGCCTGCTTCATAGCACTTGCAGGCTGGCCTGCTTCACTGCACTTCCAAGCTGGCCTGCTTCATAACACTTCCAAGCTGGCCTGCTTCATAGCACTTCCAGGCTGGCTGCTTCATAGCACGTCCAAGCTGACCTGCTTCATTGCACTTCCAGGCTGGTCTGCTTCATTGCACTTCCAAGCTGGCCTGCTTCATAGCACTTCCAAGCTGGCCTGCTTCATAGCACTTCCAGTCTGGCCTGCTTCACTGCACTTCCAAGCTGGCCTGCTTCATAACACTTCCAAGCTGGCCTGCTTCATAGCACTTCCAGGCTGGCTGTTTCATAGCAAGTCCAAGCTGACCTGCTTCATAGCACTTCCAAGCTGCCTGCTTCATAGCACTTCCAAACTGTTTGCTTCATAGCACTTCCAAGCTACCTGCTTCATAGCGCTTGCAAGCGGGCCTACTTCATAGCGCTTCCAAGCTACCTGGTTCATAGCACTTCCAAGCTGGCCTGCTTCATAGCACTTCCAAACTGGCCGGCTTAATAGCACTTCCAAGCTGCCTGCTTCATAGCACTTCCAAGCTGGCCTGCTTAATAGCACTTCCAAGCTGGCCTGCTTAATAGTACTTCCAAGATGGCCTGCTTCATAGCACTTCTAAGCTGGCCTGCTTCATAGTTCTTCCAAACTGACCTGCTTCAGAGCGCTTCCAGGTTGGCCTGCTTCATAGCACTTTCAAGCTTCCTGCTTCATAGCGCTTCCAAGCCGGCTTGCTTCATAGCGCTTCCAAGCTTCCTGCTTCATAGTGCTTCCAAGCTTCCTGCTTCATAGCACTTCCACGCCGGCCTGCTTAATAGCACTAGCAAGCGGCCTCCTTGATAGCACTTCCAAGCGGTCTGCTTCATAGCACTTCCAAGCCGGCCTGCTTCATAGCACTTCCAAGTTGGCCTGCTTCATAGCACTTCCAAGCTGCCTGCTTCATAGCACTTCCAAGCGGGCCTGCTTCATAGCGCTTCCAAGCTGGCCTGCTTCATAGCACTCACAAGCTTCCTGCTTCATAGCGCTTCCAAGCCGGCCTGCTTCATAGCGCTTCCAAGCTTCCTGCTTCATAGTGCTTCCAAGCTTCCTACTTCATAGCGCTTCCATGCCGGCCTGCTTCATAGCGCTTCGAAGCTTCCTGCTTCATAGCACTTCCAAGCTTCCTGCTTCATAGCACTTCCAAGCTACCAGCTTCATAGCGCTTGCAATCGGGCATGCTTCATAGCGCTTCCAAGCTACCTGCTTCATAGCACTTCCATGCTTCCTGCTTCATAGCACTTCCAAGCTACCTGCTTCATAGCGCTTGCAAGCCGGCCTGCTTCATAGCGCTTTCAGCTACCTGGTTCATAGCACTTCCAATTGGCCTGCTTCATAGCACTTTCAAGCGGCCTGCTTCATAGCACTTCCAAGGTGGCCTGCTTCACAGCACGTCCAAGTTGGCCTGCTTCATAGCACTTCCAAGCGGGCCTGCTTAATAGCACTACCAAGCTGCCTGCTTCATAGCATGTCAAAGCTTGTCTGCTACGTAGCACTTCCAAGCTGGCCTGCTTCACAGCACTCCCAGGCTGGCCTGCTGCATGGCACTTCCAAGCTGGCCTGATTTATGGCCTGCTTCATAGCACTTCCAAGCGGGCCTGCTTAATAGCACTACCATGCTGCCTGCTTCATAGCATGTCCAAGCTTGTCTGCTTCGTAGCACTTCCAAGCTAGCTTGCTCCCAGGCTGGCCTGCTGCATGGCACTTTCAAGCTGGCCTGATTCATGGCCTGCTTCATAGCACTTCCAAGCTGGCCTGCTTAATAGCACTATCAAGCTGGCCTGTTTCATAGCACTTCCAGGATGGCTGCTTCATAGCACGTCCAAGCTGACCTGCTTCATAGCACTTCCAAGCTGATCAGCTCCATAGCACTTCTAAGCTACCTGCTTCATAGCACTTGCAAGCTGGCATGCTTCATAGCACTTTCAAGCGGCCTGCTTTATAGCACTTCCAAGCTGGCCTGCTTCATAGCACTTCCAAGCTGCCTGCTTCGTAGCACTTCCAAGCTGACTGCTTCATAGCACTTCCAAGCTGGTCTGCTTTATAGCACTTCCAAACTGGCCTGCTTCATAGCACCTCCAAGCTGGCCTGCTTCATAGCACTTCCAGGCTGGCTGCTTCATAGCACGTCCAAGCTGACCTGCTTCATTGCACTTCCAGGCTGGTCTGCTTCATTGCACTTCTAAGCTGGCCTGCTTCATAGCACTTCCAAGCTGGTCTGCTTCATAGCGCTTCCAGGCTGGGCTGCTTCAAAGCACTTCCAAGCTGGCCTGCTTCATAACACTTCCAAGCTGCCCTGCTTCATTGCACTTCCAAACTGGCCTGCTTCATAGCACCTCCAAGCTGCCTGCTTCATTGCACTTCCAAGCTGACCAGCTCCATAGCACTTCTAAGCTACCTGCTTCATAGCACTTGCAAGCTGGCATGCTTCATAGCACTTTCAAGCGGCCTGCTTCATTGCACTTCCAAGCTGGCCTGCTTCATAGCACTTCCAAGCTGACTGATTCATTAGCACTTCCAAGCTGGTCTGCTTTATAGCACTTACAAACTGGCCTGCTTCATAGCACCTCCAAGATGGCCTCCTTCATAGCACTTCCAGGCTGGCTGCTTCATAGCACGTCCAAGCTGACCTGCTTGATTGCACTTCCAGGCTGGTCTGCTTCATTGCACTTCCAAGCTGGCCTGCTTCATAACACTTCCAAGCTGGCCTGCTTCATAGCACTTCCAGGCTGGCCTGCTTCACTGCACTTCCAAGCTGGCCTGCTTCATAACACGTCCAGGCTGGCTGCTTCACAGCACGGCCAATCTGACCTGCTTCAGAGCACTTCCAAGCTGGCTTGCTTCATAGCACGTCCAAGCTGGCTGCTTCATAGCACATCCAAGCTGACCTGCTCCATAGCACTTCCAATCTGGCTTGCTTCATAGCACCTCCAGGCTGGCTGCTTCATAACACGTCCAAGCTGACCTGCTTCATAGCACGTCCAAGCTGCCTGCTTCATAGCACGTCCAAGATGGCCTGCTTCATTGCACTTCCAATCTGGCTTGCTTCATAGCACCTCCAGGCTGGCTGCTTCATAACACGTCCAAGCTGACCTGCTTCATAGCACGTCCAAGCTGCCTGCTTCATAGCACGTCCAAGATGGCCTGCTTCATTGCACTTCCAAGCTGGCTTGCTTCATAGAACTTCCAGGCTGGCTGCTTCATAGCATGTCCAAGCTGACCTGCTTCATAGTGCTTCCAAGCTTCCTGCTTCATAGTGCTTCCAAGCTTCCTGCTTCATAGCACGTCCACGCCGGCCTGCTTAATAGCACTAGCAAGCGGCCTCCTTCATAGCACTTCCAAGCGGTCTGCTTCATAGCACTTCCAAGCCGGCCTGCTTCATAGCACTTCCAAGTTGGCCTGCTTCATAGCACTTCCAAGCTGCCTGCTTCATAGCACTTCCAAGCGGGCCTGCTTCATAGCGCTTCCAAGCTGGCCTGCTTCATAGCACTCCCAAGCTTCCTGCTTCATAGCGCTTCCAAGCCGGCCTGCTTCATAGCGCTTCCAAGCTTCCTGCTTCATAGTGCTTACAAGCTTCCTGCTTCATAGCGCTTCCATGCCGGCCTGCTTCATAGCGCTTTGAAGCTTCCTGCTTCATAGCACTTCCAATCTTCCTGCTTCATAGCACTTCCAAGCTACCTGCTTCATAGCGCTTGCAATCGGGACTGCTTCATAGCGCTTCCAAGCTACCTGCTTCATAGCACTTCCAAGCTTCCTGCTTCATAGCACTTCCAAGCTACCTGCTTCATAGCGCTTGCAAGCCGGCCTGCTTCATAGCACTTTCAAGCTACCTGGTTCATAGCACTTCCAATTGGCCTGCTTCATAGCACTTTCAAGCGGCCTGCTTCATAGCACTTCCAAGGTGGCCTGCTTCACAGCACGTCCAAGCTGGCCTGCTTCTTGCACTTCCAAGCGGGCCTGCTTAATAGCACTACCAAGCTGCCTGCTTCATAGCATGTCCAAGCTTGTCTGCTACGTAGCACTACCAAGCTGGCCCGCTTCACAGCACTCCCAGGCTGGCTGCTTCATAGCACGTCCAAGCTGACCTGCTTCATTGCACTTCCAGGCTGGTCTGCTTCATTGCACTTCCAAGCTGGCCTGCTTCATAACACTTCCAAGCTGGCCTGCTTCATAGCACTTCCAGGCTGGCCTGCTTCACTGCACTTCCAAGCTGGCCTGCTTCATAACACGTCCAGGCTGGCTGCTTCATAGCACGGCCAATCTGACCTGCTTCAGAGCACTTCCAAGCTGGCTTGCTTCATAGCACGTCCAAGCTGGCTGCTTCATAGCACATCCAAGCTGACCTGCTTCATAGCACTTCCAAGCTGGCTTGCTTCATAGCACCTCCAGGCTGGCTGCTTCATAACACGTCCAAGCTGACCTGCTTCATAGCACGTCCAAGCTGCCTGCTTCATAGCACGTCCAGGCTGGCCTGCTTCATTGCACTTCCAAGCTGGCTTGCTTCATAGAACTTCCAGGCTGGCTGCTTCATAGCATGTCCAAGCTGACCTGCTTCATAGCACTTCCAAGCCGGCCTGCTTCATAGTGCTTCCAAGCTTCCTGCTTCATAGTGCTTCCAAGCTTCCTGCTTCATAGCACGTCCACGCCGGCCTGCTTAATAGCACTAGCAAGCGGCCTCCTTCATAGCACTTCCAAGCGGTCTGCTTCATAGCACTTCCAAGCCGGCCTGCTTCATAGCACTTCCAAGTTGGCCTGCTTCATAGCACGTCCAAGCTGCCTGCTTCGTAGCACTTCCAAGCGGGCCTGCTTCATAGCGCTTCCAAGCTGGCCTGCTTCATAGCACTCCCAAGCTTCCTGCTTCATAGCACTTCCAAGCTGGCCTGCTTCATAGCGCTTCCAAGCTTCCTGCTTCATAGTGCTTACAAACTTCCTGCTTCATAGCGCTTCCATGCCGGCCTGCTTCATAGCGCTTTGAAGCTTCCTGCTTCATAGCACTTCCAAGCTTCCTGCTTCATAGCACTTCCAAGCTACCTGCTTCATAGCGCTTGCAATCGGGACTGCTTCATAGCGCTTCCAAGCTACCTGCTTCATAGCACTTCCAAGCTTTCTGCTTCATAGCACTTCCAAGCTACCTGCTTCATAGCGCTTGCAAGCCGGCCTGCTTCATAGCACTTTCAAGCTACCTGGTTCATAGCACTTCCAATTGGCCTGCTTCATAGCACTTTCAAGCGGCCTGCTTCATAGCACTTCCAAGGTGGCCTGCTTCACAGCACGTCCAAGCTGGCCTGCTTCATAGCACTTCCAAGCGGGCCTGCTTAATAGCACTACCAAGCTGCCTGCTTCATAGCATGTCCAAGCTTGTCTGCTACGTAGCACTTCCAAGCTGGCCCGCTTCACAGCACTCCCAGGCTGGCCTGCTGCATGGCACTTCCAAACTGGCCTGATTCATGGCCTGCTTCATAGCACTTCCAAGCTAGCCTGCTTAATAGCACTACCAAGCTGCCTGCTTCACAGCATGTCCAAGCTGGTCTGATTCATAGCACTTCCAAGCTGGCCTGCTTCATAGCACTTCCAGGATGGCTGCTTCATAGCACCTCCAAGCTGCCTGCTTCATAGCACTTCCAGTCTGGCCTGCTTCATCGCACTTCCAAGCTGACCTGCTCCATAGCACTTCTAATCTACCTGCTTCATAGCACTTGCAAGCTGGCCCGCTTCATAGCACTTTCAAGCGGCCTGCTTCATAGCACTTCCAAGCTGGCCTGCTTCAGAGAACTTCAAAGCTGCCTCCTTCATAGCACTTCCAAACTGCCTCCTTCATAGCACTTCCAGCCCGGCCTGGTTCATAGCACTCCCAAGCCGGTCTGCTTAATAGCACTAGCAAGCGGCCTGCTTCATAGCACTTCCAAGCGGTCTGCTTCATAGCACTTCCAAGCTGCCTGCTTCATAGCAGTTCCAAGCTGGCCTGCTCCACAGCGCTTCCAAGCTGGCCTGCTTCATAGTTCTTCCAAGCTTCCTGCTTCATAGCACTTCCAAGCTGGCCTGCTTCATAGCACTTCCAAGCTTCCTGCTTCATAGAACTTCCAAACTGGTCTGCTTCATACAATTCCAAGCTGGCCTGCTTCATAGCATTTCCAGGCTGGCCTGCTTCACTTCACTTCCAAGCTGGCCTGCTTCATAACACGTCCAGGCTGGCCTACTTCATAGCACGGCCAAGCTGACCTGCTTCATCGCACTTCCAAGCTGACCTGCTTCATAGGACTTCCAAGATGGCTTGCTTCATAGCACTTCCAGGCTGGCCTGCTTCATAGCACTTCCAAGCTGGCCTGATTTATAGCACGTCCAGGCTGGCCTGCATCATAGCACTTCAAGGCTGGCGCTTCATAGCACTTCTAAGCTTCCTGCTTCATAGCACTTCCAAGCTTCCCTGCATCCCAGCACTTCCAGGCTGGTCTGCTTCATAGCACTTCCAAGCTGGCCTGCTTCATAGCACTTCCAAGCTGTCTGCTTCAGAGTACTTCCAAGCTACCTGCTTCATAGCGCTTGCAAGCGGGCCTGCTTCATAGCGCTTCCAAGCTACCTGGTTCATAGCACTTCCAAGCTGCCTGCTTCATAGCACTTCCAAGCTGGCCTGCTTAATAGCACTTCCAATCTGGCCTACTTAATAGCACTTTCAAGCTGGCCTGCTTCATAGCACTTCCAAGTTGGTCTGCTTCATAGCACTTCCAAGCTGCCTGTTTCATAGCACTTCCAAGCTGGCCTGCTTCATAGCGCTTCCAAGCTGGCCTGCTTCATTGCACTTCCAAGCTGGCTTGCTTCATAGAACTTCCAGGCTGGCTGCTTCATAGCATGTCCAAGCTGACCTGCTTCATAGCACTTCCAAGCCGGCCTGCTTCATAGTGCTTCCAAGCTTCCTGCTTCATAGTGCTTCCAAGCTTCCTGCTTCATAGCACGTCCACGCCGGCCTGCTTAATAGCACTAGCAAGCGGCCTCCTTCATAGCACTTCCAAGCGGTCTGCTTCATAGCACTTCCAGGCTGGCCTACTTCATAGCACGGCCAAGCTGACCTGCTTCATCGCACTTCCAAGCTGACCTGCTTCATAGGACTTCCAAGATGGCTTGCTTCATAGCACTTCCAGGCTGGCCTGCTTCATAGCACTTCCAAGCTGGCCTGATTTATAGCACGTCCAGGCTGGCCTGCATCATAGCACTTCAAGGCTGGCGCTTCATAGCACTTCTAAGCTTCCTGCTTCATAGCACTTCCAAGCTTCCCTGCATCCCAGCACTTCCAGGCTGGTCTGCTTCATAGCACTTCCAAGCTGGCCTACTTCATAGCACTTCCAAGCTGTCTGCTTCAGAGTACTTCCAAGCTACCTGCTTCATAGCGCTTGCAAGCGGGCCTGCTTCATAGCGCTTCCAAGCTACCTGGTTCATAGCACTTCCAAGCTGCCTGCTTCATAGCACTTCCAAGCTGGCCTGCTTAATAGCACTTCCAATCTGGCCTACTTAATAGCACTTTCAAGCTGGCCTGCTTCATAGCACTTCCAAGTTGGTCTGCTTCATAGCACTTCCAAGCTGCCTGCTTCATAGCACTTCCAAGCTGGCCTGCTTCATAGCGCTTCCAAGCTGGCCTGCTTCATAGCGCTTCCAAGCTTCCTGCTTCATAGCGCTTCCAAGCCGGCCTGCTTCATAGCGCTTCCAAGCTTCCTGCTTCATAGCACTTCCAAGCTTCCTGCTTCGTAGCACTTCCAAGCGGTCTGCTTCATAGCACTTCCAGCCCGGCCTGGTTCATAGCACTCCCAAGCCGGTCTGCTTAATAGCACTAGCAAGCGGCCTGCTTCATAGCACTTCCAAGCGGTCTGCTTCATAGCACTTCCAAGCTGCCTGCTTCATAGCAGTTCCAAGCTGGCCTGCTCCACAGCGCTTCCAAGCTGGCCTGCTTCATAGTTCTTCCAAGCTTCCTGCTTCATAGCACTTCCAAGCTGGCCTGCTTCATAGCACTTCCAAGCTTCCTGCTTCATAGAACTTCCAAACTGGTCTGCTTCATACAATTCCTAGCTGGCCTGCTTCATAGCATTTCCAGGCTGGCCTGCTTCACTTCACTTCCAAGCTGGCCTGCTTCATAACACGTCCAGGCTGGCCTACTTCATAGCACGGCCAAGCTGACCTGCTTCATCGCACTTCCAAGCTGACCTGCTTCATAGGACTTCCAAGATGGCTTGCTTCATAGCACTTCCAGGCTGGCCTGCTTCATAGCACTTCCAAGCTGGCCTGATTTATAGCACGTCCAGGCTGGCCTACTTCATAGCACGGCCAAGCTGACCTACTTCATAGGACTTCCAAGATGGCTTGCTTCATAGCACTTCCAAGCTGGCCTGCTTCATAGCGCTTCCAAGCTGGCCTGCTTCATAGCGCTTCCAAGCTTCCTGCTTCATAGCGCTTCCAAGCCGGCCTGCTTCATCCCGCTTCCAAGCTTCCTGCTTCATAGCACTTCCAAGCTTCCTGCTTCGTAGCACTTCCAAGCGGTCTGCTTCATAGCACTTCCAAGCCGGCCTGCTTCGAAGCACTTCCAAGTTGGCCTGCTTCATAGCACTTCAAAGCTGCCTGCTTCATTACACTTCCAAGATGCCTGCTTCATAGCGCTTCCAAGCTGGACTGCTTCATAGTGCTTCCAAGCTTCCTGCTTCATAGCGTTTCAATGCCGGCCTGCTTCATAGCGCTTTCGAAGTTTCCTGCTTCATAGCACTTCCAAGCTTCCTGCTTCATAGCACTTCCAAGCTACCTGCTTCATAGCGCTTGCAATCGGGACTGCTTCATAGTGCTTCCAAGCTACCTGCTTCATAGCACTTCCAAGCTTCCTGCTTCATAGCACTTCCAAGCTACCTGCTTCATAGTGCTTGCAAGCCGGCCTGCTTCATAGCGCTTTCAAACTACCTGGTTCATAGCACTTCCAACTGGCCTGCTTCATAGCACTTTCAAGCGGCCTGCTTCATAGCACGTCCATGCTGGCCTAATTCATAGCACTTCCAAGCGGGCCTGCTTAATAGCACTACCATGCTGCCTGCTTCATAGCATGTCCAAGCTTGTCTGCTTCGTAGCACTTCCAAGCTAGCTTGCTCCCAGGCTGGCCTGCTGCATGGCACTTCCAAGCTGGCCTGATTCATGGCCTGCTTCATAGCAATTCCAAGCTGGCCTGCTTAATAGCACTACCAAGCTGGCCTGTTTCATAGCACTTCCAGGATGGCTGCTTCATAGCACGTCCAAGCTGACCTGCTTCATAGCACTTCCAAGCTGACCAGCTCCATAGCACTTCTAAGCTACCTGCTTCATAGCACTTCCAAGCTGGTCTGCTTTATAGCACTTCCAAACTGGCCTGCTTCATAGCACTTCCAAGCGGGCCTGCTTCATAGCACTTCCAAGCTGCCTGCTTCATAGCACTTCCAAGCTGACTGCTTCATAGCACTTCCAAGCTGGTCTGCTTTATAGCACTTCCAAACTGGCCTGCTTCATAGCACCTCCAAGCTGGCCTGCTTCATAGCACTTCCAGGCTGTCTGCTTCATAGCACGTCCAAGCTGACCTGCTTCATTGCACTTCCAGGCTGGTCTGCTTCATTGCACTTCCAATCTGGCCTGCTTCATAGCACTTCCAAGCTGGCCTGCTTCATAGCACTTCTGTAACGCTCACCTGATTCTCGCAGAGGCGCTGGTCTTGACTGGGCGACTACCGTATCTTCAAAGGTGATGTGTAGCACCCGGTTGGCTCTTTGGGCTGGACCTCTGTGCACTGTATGCCTGACTTCAAGAGTAAGATGTCTGCAGACAGAAAATATGGGATTAATGAACTGGGGTTATTGGGGTGTCCCTATCTCTTCCCTTTTTGCTCTCCTGTAGACCCCCAAAGGTTAACGCTCTCACCTTAGGTAAGTGAATGCCGAGCTCTCCATCTGCCTCGGGGCAGGGTGCTGTAACCAGTTTCTTCACTGGATCGGTAGCGCAGGCCTCTTGACTTCAGAGGACTGCTGTCCGTCGTTTACTGCACGAACGGTAAGTTTCGAGTAATTCTACTGTCTTTAAAGTCTTTAGCAATGATGTCTCTTGTTTTGCAGGTTCCGGCGATGGCGAATGACGGGCTGAAGTGAGTTGAAGATGGAGTCCGTATGATGAATAGAAGCGCCTGGAAGCACGTAAGTAAGCGCTTGTTGCCTGCTTCACGATGCGCTCTAACTGTCTTTTATTTTGCAGGTACGAGTTCGGAGCGGCTGCAGGGTGCCGGAATACCCACTGGGGTTGATGTGGAAAGGAGTAATGGCACGTGAGTATTAAAGTTCCCCAATGTCTTTAAACGCACATTGTTTTGTCTTTCAGATGCAGGATGCAGCGCCGAAGGCCTCCGGAGCGTGCGAAGAGTCGGTAAGCTTTTGTCTTTCAGATGCCGGAATGCAGTGTGAAGACCTCCGGAGCGCACGAAGAGTAGGTAAGCCTTTGTCTTTCAGATGCCGGATTGCTAACCTGTCCTTTCTTGTCTTTATAGGTGTTGCTGAAGACTGGATTCAGGATGGTAAGCCTTTTTAATTAGGCCCAGGATCCGATGCAGAAGACACGATGAGCGTTCTGCTGCAGAGGATGCAGAATAACGCAAAGCAAGATTCATCCACCGGGTGTGGTTTAAATAGCCTCCTGTAGTGCTTAGGTGTCTCCTTCCACAGCCACGCCTAGGTAAGAAAAGAGTTCCTGCTTTCCAGAAGAGTTCCAGTGTTCTGAATCTAGGGAGTGGCTCCTGCCCCACCCAACAGGAAAAGTAGTTCCAAACAGAAGAGGATCAGAGGCTCAGCTGGCAGGCAAGTAAGCAGCATGGTCTGCTGCAGGTAAGTCCACCCTAGCATTATGAGCCCGGCGCTTCCCGCGCTGGGACTGGGCACATTTATGAGCCTGGTGCCACTGGCACCAGGACTGGGTCCAAAAGGTCCCAATTGGGACTGGTTGGCCCTCAGAACCTGGGTTATGGATCTGCTTCCAAGGGAGTTGGGAAAACCCTGACCTTTTGGGAGCAGAGATCATGACAACTTCCAGGCTGGCCTGCTTCACTGCACTTCCAAGCTGGCCTGCTTCATAACACTTCCAAGCTGGCCTGCTTCATAGCACTTCCAGGCTGGCTGCTTCATAGCACGTCCAAGCTGACCTGCTTCATTGCACTTCCAGGCTAGTCTGCTTCATTGCACTTCCAAGCTGGCCTGCTTCATAGCGCTTCCAAGCTGGTCTGCTTCATTGCACTTCCAGGCTGACCTGCTTCATAGCACTTCCAGGCTGGCTGCTTCATAGCACGTCCAAGCTGACCTGCTTCATAGCACTTCCAAGCTGGCCTGCTTAGTAGCACTACCAAGCTGACCTGCTCCATAGAACTTCCAAGCAGACCTGCTTCATAGCACTTCCAAGCTGGCCTACTTAATAGCACTACCAAGCTCCCTGCTTCATAGCACTTCCAAGCTGGCCTGCTTCATAGCACTTCCAAACTGGCCTGCTTCATAGCACTTCCAGGCTAGCCTGCTTCACTGCACTTCCAAGCTGGCCTGCTTCATAGCACTTCCAGGCTGGCCTGCTTCATAGCACGTCCAAGCTGACCTGCTTCATAGCACTTCCAAGCTGGCTTGCCTCACAGCACTTCCAGGCTGGTTACTTCATAGCACGTCCAAGCTGACCTGCTTCATAGAACTTTGAAGCTGCCTGCTTCATAGCACTTCCAGGCTGGCCCGCTTCATAGCACTTCCAAGCTGACCTGCTTCATAGCACGTCCAAGCTGCCTGCTTCATAGCACGTCCAGGCTGGCCTGCTTCATTGAACTTCCAAGCTGGCTTGCTTCATAGAACTTCCAGGCTGGCTGCTTCATAGCACATCCACGCTAACCTGCTTCATAGCACTTCCAAGCTGGCTTGCTTCATAGCATTTCCAGGCTGGCTGCTAAATAGCACTTCCAAGCTGGCCTGCTCCATAGCACTGCCAAGCTGGCCTGCTTTATAGTACTTCCAGGCTGGCCTGCTTCATAGCACTTCCAGGCTGGCTACTTCATAGCTCGTCCAAGCTGACCTGCTTCATAGCACTTCCAAGCTGGCGTGCTTCACAGCACTTCCAAGCTGGCCTGCTTCATAGCACTTCCAGGCTGGCTGCTTCATAGCACGTCCAAGCTGACCTGCTTCATTGCACTTCCAGGCTGGTCTGCTTCATTGCACTTCCAAGCTGGCCTGCTTCATAGCACTTCCAAGCGGGCCTGCTTAATAGCACTACCAAGCTGCCTGCTTCATAGCATGTCCAAGTTTGTCTGCTTTGTAGCGCTTCCAACATGGCCTGCCTCACAGCACTCCCAGGCTGGCCTGCTGCATGGCACTTCCAAGCTGGCCTGATTCATGGCCTGCTTCATAGCACTTCCAAGCTGGCCTACTTAATAGCACTACCAAGCTGCCTGCTTCATACCATGTCCAAGCTGGTCTGATTCATAGCACTTCCAAGCTGCCTGCTTCATAGCACTTCCAGGCTGGTCTGCTTCATTGCACTTCCAAGCTGGCTTCCTTCATAGCACTTCCAGGCTGGCTGCTTTGTAGCACGTCCAAGCTGACCTGCTTCATAGCACTTCCAAGCTGGCCTGCTTCATAGCACTTCCAAGCTGGCCTGCTTCATAGCACTTCCAGGCTGGCTGCTTCATAGCACGTCCAAGCTGACCTGCTTCATTGCACTTCCAGGCTGGTCTGCTTCATTGCACTTCCAAGCTGGCCTGCTTCATAGCACTTCCAAGCTGGCCTGCTTCATAGCACTTCCAGGCTGGCCTGCTTCACTGCACTTCCAAGCTGGCCTGCTTCATAACACGTCCAGGCTGGCTACTTCTTAGCACGGCCAAGCTGACCTGCTTCAGAGCACTTCCAAGCTGGCTTGCATCATAGCATGTCCAGGCTGGCTGCTTCATAGCACATCCAAGCTGACCTGCTTTATAGCACTTCCGAGCTGGGTTGCTTCATAGCACCTCCAGGCTGGCTGCTTCATAGCATGTCCAATCTGACCTGCTTCATAGCACATCCAAGCTGCCTGCTTCATAGCACGTCCAGGCTGGCCTGCTTCATTGCACTTCCAAGCTGGCTTGCTTCATAGAACTTCCAGGCAGGCTGCTTCATAGCACGTTCAAGCTGACCTGCTTCATAGCACTTCCAAGCTGGCTTGCTTCATAGCACTTCCAGGCTGGCTGCTTAATAGCACTTCCAAGCTGGCCTGCTTCATAGCACTTCCAAGATGCCTGCTCCATAGCACTGCCAAGCTGGCCTGCTTTATAGTACTTCCAGGCTGGCCTGCTTCATAGCACTTCCAGGCTGGCTGCTTCATAGCACGTCCAAGCTGCCTGCTTCATAGCACTTCCAAGCTGACTGCTTCATAGCACTTCCAAGCTGGTCTGCTTTATAGCACTTCCAAACTGGCCTGCTTCATAGCACCTCCAAGCTGGCCTGCTTCATAGCACTTCCAGGCTGGCTGCTTCATAGCACGTCCAAGCTGACCTGCTTCATTGCACTTCCAGGCTGGTCTGCTTCATTGCACTTCCAAGCTGGCCTGCTTCATAGCACTTCCAAGCTGGCCTGCTTCATAGCACTTCCAGGCTGGCCTGCTTCACTGCACTTCCAAGCTGGCCTGCTTCATAACACTTCCAAGCTGGCCTGCTTCATAGCACTTCCAGGCTGGCTGCTTCATAGCACGTCCAAGCTGACCTGCTTCATTGCACTTCCAGGCTGGTCTGCTTCATTGCACTTCCAAGCTGGCCTGCTTCATAGCACTTCCAAGCTGGTCTGCTTCATTGCACTTCCAGGCTGGCCTGCTTCATAGCACTTCCAGGCTGGCTGCTTCATAGCACGTCCAAGCTGACCTGCTTCATAGCACTTCCAAGCTGGCCTGCATAGTAGCACTACCAAGCTGACCTGCTCCATAGAACTTCCAAGCAGACCTGCTTCATAGCACTTCCAAGCTGGCCTACTTAATAGCACTTCCAGGCTGGCTGCTTCATAGCACGTCCAAGCTCCCTGCTTCATAGCACTTCCAAGCTGGCCTGCTTCATAGCACTTCCAAACTGGCCTGCTTCATAGCACTTCCAGGCTGGCCTGCTTCACTGCACTTCCAAGCTGGCCTGCTTCATAGCACTTCCAGGCTGGCCTGCTTCATAGCACATCCAAGCTGACCTGCTTCATAGCACTTCCAAGCTGGCTTGCCTCACAGCACTTCCAGGCTGGTTACTTCATAGCACGTCCAAGCTGACCTGCTTCATAGAACTTTGAAGCTGCCTGCTTCATAGCACTTCCAGGCTGGCCTGCTTCATAGCACTTCCAAGCTGACCTGCTTCATAGCACATCCAAGCTGCCTGCTTCATAGCACTTCGAAGCTGGCCTGCCTCACAGCACTCCCAGGCTGGCCTGCTGCATGGCACTTCCAAGCTGGCCTGATTCATGGCCTGCTTCATAGCACTTCCAAGCTGGCCTGCTTAATAGCACTACCAAGCTGCCTGCTTCATTACATGTCCAAGCTGGTCTGATTCATAGCACTTCCAAGCTGCCTGCTTCATAGCACTTCCAGGCTGGCCTGCTTCATTGCACTTCCAAGCTGGCTTCCTTCATAGCACTTCCAGGCTGGCTGCTTTGTAGCACGTCCAAGCTGACCTGCTTCATAGCACTTCCAAGGTGCCTGCTTCATAGCACTGCCAGGGTGGCTGCTTCATAGCACTTCCAAGATGCCAGCCCCATAGCACTGCCAAGCTGGCCTGCTTCATAGCACTTCCAAGCTGGCCTGCTTCATAGCACTTCCAAGATGCCAGCTCCATAGCACTGCCAAGCTGGCCTGCTTTATAGTACTTCCAGGCTGGCCTGCTTCATAGCACTTCTAGGCTGGCTGCTTCATAGCACATCCAAGCTGACCTGCTTCATAGCACTTCCAAGCTGGCCTGCTTCATGGCACTTCCAAGCTGGCCTGCTACATAGCACTTCCAGGATGGCTGGTTCATAGCACGTCCAAGCTGACCTGCTTCATTGCACTTCCAGGCTGGTCTGCTTCATTGCACTTCCAAGCTGGCCTGCTTCATAGCACTTCCAAGCTGGCCTGCTTCATAGCACTTCCAGGCTGGCCTGCTTCACTGCACTTCCAAGCTGGCCTGCTTCATAACACTTCCAAGCTGGCCTGCTACATAGCACTTCCAGGCTGGCTGCTTCATAGCACGTCCAAGCTGACCTGCTTCATTGCACTTCCAGGCTGGTCTGCTTCATTGCACTTCCAAGCTGGCCTGCTTCATAGCACTTCCAAGCTGGTCTGCTTCATTGCACTTCCAGGCTGGCCTGCTTCATAGCACTTCCAGGCTGGCTGCTTCATAGCACGTCCAAGCTGACCTGCTTCATAGCACTTCCAAGCTGGCCTGAATAGTAGCACTACCAAGCTGACCTGCTCCATAGTACTTCCTAGCAGACCTGCTTCATAGCACTTCCAAGCTGGCCTACTTAATAGCACTACCAAGCTCCCTGCTTCAGAGCACTTCCAAGCTGGCCTGCTTCATAGCACTTCCAAACTGGCCTGCTTCATAGCACTTCCAGGCTGGCCTGCTTCACTGCACTTCCAAGCTGGCCTGCTTCATAGCACTTCCAGGCTGGCCTGCTTCATAGCACGTCCAAGCTGACCTGCTTCATACCACTTCCAAGCTGGCTTGCCTCACAGCACTTCCAGGCTGGTTACTTCATAGCACGTCCAAGCTGACCTGCTTCATAGAACTTTGAAGCTGCCTGCTTCATAGCACTTCCAGGCTGGCCTGCTTCATAGCACTTCCAGGCTGGCCTGCTTCATAGCACTTCCAAGCTGACCTGCTTCATAGCACATCCAAGCTGCCTGCTTCATAGCACGTCCAGGCTGGCCTGCTTCATTGCACTTCCAAGCTGGCTTGCTTCATAGAACTTCCAGGCTGTCTGCTTCATAGCACGTCCAAGCTGACCTGCTTCATAGCACTTCCAAGCTGGCTTGCTTCATAGCACTTCCAGGCTGGCTGCTTAATAGCACTTCCAAGCTGGCCTGCTTCATAGCACTTACAAGATGCCTGCTCCATAGCACTGCCAAGCTTGCCTGCTTTATAGTACTTCCAGGCTGGCCTGCTTCATAGCACTTCCAGGCTGGCTGCTTCATAGCACGTCCAAGCTTACCTGCTTCATAGCACTTCCAAGCTGGCGTGCTTCATAGCACTTCCAAGCTGGCCTGCTTCATAGCACTTCCAGGCTGGCTGCTTCATAGCACGTCCAAGCTGACCTGCTTCATTGCACTTCCAGGCTGGTCTGCTTCATTGCACTTCCAAGCTGGCCTGCTTCATAGCACTTCCAAGCGGGCCTGCTTAATAGCACTACCAAGCTGCCTGCTTCATAGCATGTCCAAGCTTGTCTGCTTTGTAGCACTTCCAACATGGCCTGCCTCACAGCCCTCCCAGGCTGGCCTGCTGCATGGCACTTCCAAGCTGGCCTGATTCATGGCCTGCTTCATAGCACTTCCAAGCTGGCCTGCTTAATAGCACTACCAAGCTGCCTGCTTCATACCATGTCCAAGCTGGTCTGATTCATAGCACTTCCAAGCTGCCTGCTTCATAGCACTTCCAGGCTGGCCTGCTTCATTGCACTTCCAAGCTGGCTTCATTCATAGCACTTCCAGGCTGGCTGCTTTGTAGCACGTCCAAGCTGACCGGCTTCATAGCACTTCCAAGCTGGCCTGCTTCATAGCACTTCCAAGCTGGCCTGCTTCATAGCACTTCCAGGCTGGCTGCTTCATAGCACGTCCAAGCTGACCTGCTTTATTGCACTTCCAGGCTGGTCTGCTTCATTGCACTTCCAAGCTGGCCTGCTTCATAGCACTTCCAAGCTGGCCTGCTTCATAGCACTTCCAGGCTGGCCTGCTTCACTGCACTTCCAAGCTGGCCTGCTTCATAACACGTCCAGGCTGGCTACTTCTTAGCACGGCCAAGCTGACCTGCTTCAGAGCACTTCCAAGCTGGCTTGCTTCATAGCATGTCCAGGCTGGCTGCTTCATAGCACATCCAAGCTGACCTGCTTCATAGCACTTCCGAGCTGGGTTGCTTCATAGCACCTCCAGGCTGGCTGCTTCATAGCACGTCCAATCTGACCTGCTTCATAGCACGTCCATGCTGCCTGCTTCATAGCACGTACAGGCTGGCCTGCTTCATTGCACTTCCAAGCTGGCTTGCTTCATAGAACTTCCAGGCTGGCTGCTTCATAGCACGTTCAAGCTGACCTGCTTCATAGCACTTCCAAGCTGGCTTGCTTCATAGCACTTCCAGGCTGGTTGCTTAATAGCTCTTCCAAGCTGGCCTGCTTCATAGCACTTCCAAGATGCCTGCTCCATAGCACTGCCAAGCTGGCCTGCTTTATAGTACTTCCAGGCTGGCCTGCTTCATAGCACTTCCAGGCTGGCTGCTTCATAGCACGTCCAAGCTGACCTGCTTCATAGCACTTCCAAGCTGGCCTGCTTCATAGCACTTCCCAGCTGGCCTGCTTCATAGCACTTCCAGGCTGGCTGCTTCATAGCACGTCCAAGCTGACCTGCTTCATTGCACTTCCAGGCTGGTCTGCTTCATTGCACTTCCAAGCTGGCCTGCTTCATAGCGCTTCCAAGCTTCCTGCTTCATAGTGCTTACAAGCTTCCTGCTTCATAGCGCTTCCATGCCGGCCTGCTTCATAGCGCTTTGAAGCTTCCTGCTTCATAGCACTTCCAAGCTTCCTGCTTCATAGCACTTCCAAGCTACCTGCTTCATAGCGCTTGCAATCGGGACTGCTTCATAGCGCTTCCAAGCTACCTGCTTCATAGCACTTCCAAGCTTTCTGCTTCATAGCACTTCCAAGCTACCTGCTTCATAGCGCTTGCAAGCCGGCCTGCTTCATAGCACTTTCAAGCTACCTGGTTCATAGCACTTCCAATTGGCCTGCTTCATAGCACTTTCAAGCGGCCTGCTTCATAGCACTTCCAAGGTGGCCTGCTTCACAGCACGTCCAAGCTGGCCTGCTTCATAGCACTTCCAAGCGGGCCTGCTTAATAGCACTACCAAGCTGCCTGCTTCATAGCATGTCCAAGCTTGTCTGCTACGTAGCACTTCCAAGCTGGCCCGCTTCACAGCACTCCCAGGCTGGCCTGCTGCATGGCACTTCCAAACTGGCCTGATTCATGGCCTGCTTCATAGCACTTCCAAGCTAGCCTGCTTAATAGCACTACCAAGCTGCCTGCTTCACAGCATGTCCAAGCTGGTCTGATTCATAGCACTTCCAAGCTGGCCTGCTTCATAGCACTTCCAGGATGGCTGCTTCATTGCACCTCCAAGCTGCCTGCTTCATAGCACTTCCAGTCTGGCCTGCTTCATCGCACTTCCAAGCTGACCTGCTCCATAGCACTTCTAATCTACCTGCTTCATAGCACTTGCAAGCTGGCCCGCTTCATAGCACTTTCAAGCGGCCTGCTTCATAGCACTTCCAAGCTGGCCTGCTTCAGAGAACTTCAAAGCTGCCTCCTTCATAGCACTTCCAAACTGCCTCCTTCATAGCACTTCCAGCCCGGCCTGGTTCATAGCACTCCCAAGCCGGTCTGCTTAATAGCACTAGCAAGCGGCCTGCTTCATAGCACTTCCAAGCGGTCTGCTTCATAGCACTTCCAAGCTGCCTGCTTCATAGCAGTTCCAAGCTGGCCTGCTCCACAGCGCTTCCAAGCTGGCCTGCTTCATAGTTCTTCCAAGCTTCCTGCTTCATAGCACTTCCAAGCTGGCCTGCTTCATAGCACTTCCAAGCTTCCTGCTTCATAGAACTTCCAAACTGGTCTGCTTCATACAATTCCTAGCTGGCCTGCTTCATAGCATTTCCAGGCTGGCCTGCTTCACTTCACTTCCAAGCTGGCCTGCTTCATAACACGTCCAGGCTGGCCTACTTCATAGCACGGCCAAGCTGACCTGCTTCATCGCACTTCCAAGCTGACCTGCTTCATAGGACTTCCAAGATGGCTTGCTTCATAGCACTTCCAGGCTGGCCTGCTTCATAGCACTTCCAAGCTGGCCTGATTTATAGCACGTCCAGGCTGGCCTACTTCATAGCACGGCCAAGCTGACCTACTTCATAGGACTTCCAAGATGGCTTGCTTCATAGCACTTCCAAGCTGGCCTGCTTCATAGCGCTTCCAAGCTGGCCTGCTTCATAGCGCTTCCAAGCTTCCTGCTTCATAGCGCTTCCAAGCCGGCCTGCTTCATCCCGCTTCCAAGCTTCCTGCTTCATAGCACTTCCAAGCTTCCTGCTTCGTAGCACTTCCAAGCGGTCTGCTTCATAGCACTTCCAAGCCGGCCTGCTTCGAAGCACTTCCAAGTTGGCCTGCTTCATAGCACTTCAAAGCTGCCTGCTTCATTACACTTCCAAGATGCCTGCTTCATAGCGCTTCCAAGCTGGACTGCTTCATAGTGCTTCCAAGCTTCCTGCTTCATAGCGTTTCAATGCCGGCCTGCTTCATAGCGCTTTCGAAGTTTCCTGCTTCATAGCACTTCCAAGCTTCCTGCTTCATAGCACTTCCAAGCTACCTGCTTCATAGCGCTTGCAATCGGGACTGCTTCATAGTGCTTCCAAGCTACCTGCTTCATAGCACTTCCAAGCTTCCTGCTTCATAGCACTTCCAAGCTACCTGCTTCATAGTGCTTGCAAGCCGGCCTGCTTCATAGCGCTTTCAAACTACCTGGTTCATAGCACTTCCAACTGGCCTGCTTCATAGCACTTTCAAGCGGCCTGCTTCATAGCACGTCCATGCTGGCCTAATTCATAGCACTTCCAAGCGGGCCTGCTTAATAGCACTACCATGCTGCCTGCTTCATAGCATGTCCAAGCTTGTCTGCTTCGTAGCACTTCCAAGCTAGCTTGCTCCCAGGCTGGCCTGCTGCATGGCACTTCCAAGCTGGCCTGATTCATGGCCTGCTTCATAGCAATTCCAAGCTGGCCTGCTTAATAGCACTACCAAGCTGGCCTGTTTCATAGCACTTCCAGGATGGCTGCTTCATAGCACGTCCAAGCTGACCTGCTTCATAGCACTTCCAAGCTGACCAGCTCCATAGCACTTCTAAGCTACCTGCTTCATAGCACTTCCAAGCTGGTCTGCTTTATAGCACTTCCAAACTGGCCTGCTTCATAGCACTTCCAAGCGGGCCTGCTTCATAGCACTTCCAAGCTGCCTGCTTCATAGCACTTCCAAGCTGACTGCTTCATAGCACTTCCAAGCTGGTCTGCTTTATAGCACTTCCAAACTGGCCTGCTTCATAGCACCTCCAAGCTGGCCTGCTTCATAGCACTTCCAGGCTGTCTGCTTCATAGCACGTCCAAGCTGACCTGCTTCATTGCACTTCCAGGCTGGTCTGCTTCATTGCACTTCCAAGCTGGCCTGCTTCATAGCACTTCCAAGCTGGCCTGCTTCATAGCACTTCTGTAACGCTCACCTGATTCTCGCAGAGGCGCCGGTCTTGACTGGGCGACTACCGTATTTTCAAAGGTGATGTGTAGCACCCGGTTGGCTCTTTGGGCTGGACCTCTGTGCACTGTATGCCTGACTTCAAGAGTAAGATGTCTGCAGACAGAAAATATGGGATTAATGAACTGGGGTTATTGGGGTGTCCCTATCTCTTCCCTTTTTGCTCTCCTGTAGACCCCCAAAGGTTAACGCTCTCACCTTAGGTAAGTGAATGCCGAGCTCTCCATCTGCCTTGGGGCAGGGTGCTGTAACCAGTTTCTTCACTGGATCGGTAGCGCAGGCCTCTTGACTTCAGAGGACTGCTGTCCGTCGTTTACTGCACGAACGGTAAGTTTCGAGTAATTCTATTGTCTTTAAAGTCTTTAGCAATGATGTCTCTTGTTTTGCAGGTTCCGGCGATGGCGGATGACGGGCTGAAGTGAGTTGAAGATGGAGTCCGTATGATGAATAGAAGCGCCTGGAAGCACGTAAGTAAGCGCTTGTTGCCTGCTTCACGATGCGCTCTAACTGTCTTTTATTTTGCAGGTACGAGTTCGGAGCGGCTGCAGGGTGCCGGAATACCCACTGGGGTTGATGTGGAAAGGAGTAATGGCACGTGAGTATTAAAGTTCCCCAATGTCTTTAAACGCACCTTGTTTTGTCTTTCAGATGCAGGATGCAGCGCCGAAGGCCTCCGGAGCGTGCGAAGAGTCGGTAAGCTTTTGTCTTTCAGATGCCGGAATGCAGTGTGAAGACCTCTGGAGCGCACGAAGAGTAGGTAAGCCTTTGTCTTTCAGATGCCGGAATGCTAACCTGTTCTTTCTTGTCTTTATAGGTGTTGCTGAAGACTGGATTCAGGATGGTAAGCCTTTTTCCTTAGGCCCAGGATCCGATGCAGAAGACACGATGAGCGTTCTGCTGCAGAGGATGCAGAATAACGCAAAGAAAGATTCATCCACCGGGTGTGGTTTAAATAGCCTCCTGTAGTGCTTAGGTGTCTCCTTCCACAGCCACGCCTAGGTAAGAAAAGAGTTCCTGCTTTCCAGAAGAGTTCCAGTGTTCTGAATCTAGGGAGTGGCTCCTGCCCCACCCAACAGGAAAAGTAG
Source organism: Ambystoma mexicanum (assembly GCF_040938575.1). NCBI lineage: Eukaryota > Metazoa > Chordata > Amphibia > Caudata > Ambystomatidae > Ambystoma > Ambystoma mexicanum. The sequence continues at coordinate 350,706,198 of NC_090936.1, forward strand.
TTCCAAACAGAAGAGGATCAGAGGCTCAGCTGGCAGGCAAGTAAGCAGCATGGTCTGCTGCAGGTAAGTCCACCCAAGCATTATGAGCCCGGCGCTTCCCGCGCTGGGACTGGGCACATTTATGAGCCTGGTGCCACTGGCACCAGGACTGGGTCCAAAAGGTCCCAATTGGGACTGGTTGGCCCTCGGAACCTGGGTTATGGATCTGCTTCCAAGGGAGTTGGGAAAACCCTGACCTTTTGGGAGCAGAGATCATGACAACTTCCAGGCTGGCCTGCTTCACTGCACTTCCAAGCTGGCCTGCTTCATAACACTTCCAAGCTGGCCTGCTTCATAGCACTTCCAGGCTGGCTGATTCATAGCACGTCCAAGCTGACCTGCTTCATTGCACTTCCAGGCTAGTCTGCTTCATTGCACTTCCAAGCTGGCCTGCTTCATAGCGCTTCCAAGCTGGTCTGCTTCATTGCACTTCCAGGCTGACCTGCTTCATAGCACTTCCAGGCTGGCTGCTTCATAGCACGTCCAAGCTGACCTGCTTCATAGCACTTCCAAGCTGGCCTGCTTAGTAGCACTACCAAGCTGACCTGCTCCATAGAACTTCCAAGCAGACCTGCTTCATAGCACTTCCAAGCTGGCCTACTTAATAGCACTACCAAGCTCCCTGCTTCATAGCACTTCCAAGCTGGCCTGCTTCATAGCACTTCCAAACTGGCCTGCTTCATAGCACTTCCAGGCTAGCCTGCTTCACTGCACTTCCAAGCTGGCCTGCTTCATAGCACTTCCAGGCTGGCCTGCTTCATAGCACGTCCAAGCTGACCTGCTTCATAGCACTTCCAAGCTGGCTTGCCTCACAGCACTTCCAGGCTGGTTACTTCATAGCACGTCCAAGCTGACCTGCTTCATAGAACTTTGAAGCTGCCTGCTTCATAGCACTTCCAGGCTGGCCCGCTTCATAGCACTTCCAAGCTGACCTGCTTCATAGCACGTCCAAGCTGCCTGCTTCATAGCACGTCCAGGCTGGCCTGCTTCATTGCACTTCCAAGCTGGCTTGCTTCATAGAACTTCCAGGCTGGCTGCTTCATAGCACGTCCACGCTCACCTGCTTCATAGCACTTCCAAGCTGGCTTGCTTCATAGCATTTCCAGGCTGGCTGCTTAATAGCACTTCCAAGCTGGCCTGCTCCATAGCACTGCCAAGCTGGCCTGCTTTATAGTACTTCCAGGCTGGCCTGCTTCATAGCACTTCCAGGCTGGCTACTTCATAGCGCGTCCAAGCTGACCTGCTTCATAGCACTTCCAAGCTGGCGTGCTTCACAGCACTTCCAAGCTGGCCTGCTTCATAGCACTTCCAGGCTGGCTGCTTCATAGCACGTCCAAGCTGACCTGCTTCATTGCACTTCCAGGCTGGTCTGCTTCATTGCACTTCCAAGCTGGCCTGCTTCATAGCACTTCCAAGCGGGCCTGCTTAATAGCACTACCAAGCTGCCTGCTTCATAGCATGTCCAAGTTTGTCTGCTTTGTAGCACTTCCAACCTGGCCTGCCTCACAGCACTCCCAGGCTGGCCTGCTGCATGGCACTTCCAAGCTGGCCTGATTCATGGCCTGCTTCATAGCACTTCCAAGCTGGCCTACTTAATAGCACTACCAAGCTGCCTGCTTCATACCATGTCCAAGCTGGTCTGATTCATAGCACTTCCAAGCTGCCTGCTTCATAGCACTTCCAGGCTGGCCTGCTTCATTGCACTTCCAAGCTGGCTTCCTTCATAGCACTTCCAGGCTGGCTGCTTTGTAGCACGTCCAAGCTGACCTGCTTCATAGCACTTCCAAGCTGGCCTGCTTCATAGCACTTCCAAGCTGGCCTGCTTCATAGCACTTCCAGGATGGCTGCTTCATAGCACGTCCAAGCTGACCTGCTTCATTGCACTTCCAGGCTGGTCTGCTTCATTGCACTTCCAAGCTGGCCTGCTTCATAGCACTTCCAAGCTGGCCTGCTTCATAGCACTTCCAGGCTGGCCTGCTTCACTGCAATTCCAAGCTGGCCTGCTTCATAACACGTCCAGGCTGGCTACTTCTTAGCACGGCCAAGCTGACCTGCTTCAGAGCACTTCCAAGCTGGCTTGCATCATAGCATGTCCAGGCTGGCTGCTTCATAGCACATCCAAGCTGACCTGCTTTATAGCACTTCCGAGCTGGGTTGCTTCATAGCACCTCCAGGCTGGCTGCTTCATAGCATGTCCAATCTGACCTGCTTCATAGCACGTCCAAGCTGCCTGCTTCATAGCACGTCCAGGCTGGCCTGCTTCATTGCACTTCCAAGCTGGCTTGCTTCATAGAACTTCTAGGCAGGCTGCTTCATAGCACGTTCAAGCTGACCTGCTTCATAGCACTTCCAAGCTGGCTTGCTTCATAGCACTTCCAGGCTGGCTGCTTAATAGCACTTCCAATCTGGCATGCTTCATAGCACTTCCAAGATGCCTGCTCCATAGCACTGCCAAGCTGGCCTGCTTTATAGTACTTCCAGGCTGGCCTGCTTCATAGCACTTCCAGGCTGGCTGCTTCATAGCACGTCCAAGCTGCCTGCTTCATAGCACTTCCAAGCTGACTGCTTCATAGCACTTCCAAGCTGGTCTGCTTTATAGCACTTCCAAACTGGCCTGCTTCATAGCACCTCCAAGCTGGCCTGCTTCATAGCACTTCCAGGCTGGCTGCTTCATAGCACGTCCAAGCTGACCTGCTTCATTGCACTTCCAGGCTGGTCTGCTTCATTGCACTTCCAAGCTGGCCTGCTTCATAGCACTTCCAAGCTGGCCTGCTTCATAGCACTTCCAGGCTGGCCTGCTTCACTGCACTTCCAAGCTGGCCTGCTTCATAACACTTCCAAGCTGGCCTGCTTCATAGCACTTCCAGGCTGGCTGCTTCATAGCACGTCCAAGCTGACCTGCTTCATTGCACTTCCAGGCTGGTCTGCTTCATTGCACTTCCAAGCTGGCCTGCTTCATAGCACTTCCAAGCTGGTCTGCTTCATTGCACTTCCAGGCTGGCCTGCTTCATAGCACTTCCAGGCTGGCTGCTTCATAGCACGTCCAAGCTGACCTGCTTCATTGCACTTCCAGGCTAGTCTGCTTCATTGCACTTCCAAGCTGGCCTGCTTCATAGCGCTTCCAAGCTGGTCTGCTTCATTGCACTTCCAGGCTGACCTGCTTCATAGCACTTCCAGGCTGGCTGCTTCATAGCACGTCCAAGCTGACCTGCTTCATAGCACTTCCAAGCTGGCCTGCTTAGTAGCACTACCAAGCTGACCTGCTCCATAGAACTTCCAAGCAGACCTGCTTCATAGCACTTCCAAGCTGGCCTACTTAATAGCACTACCAAGCTCCCTGCTTCATAGCACTTCCAAGCTGGCCTGCTTCATAGCACTTCCAAACTGGCCTGCTTCATAGCACTTCCAGGCTAGCCTGCTTCACTGCACTTCCAAGCTGGCCTGCTTCATAGCACTTCCAGGCTGGCCTGCTTCATAGCACGTCCAAGCTGACCTGCTTCATAGCACTTCCAAGCTGGCTTGCCTCACAGCACTTCCAGGCTGGTTACTTCATAGCACGTCCAAGCTGACCTGCTTCATAGAACTTTGAAGCTGCCTGCTTCATAGCACTTCCAGGCTGGCCCGCTTCATAGCACTTCCAAGCTGACCTGCTTCATAGCACGTCCAAGCTGCCTGCTTCATAGCACGTCCAGGCTGGCCTGCTTCATTGAACTTCCAAGCTGGCTTGCTTCATAGAACTTCCAGGCTGGCTGCTTCATAGCACATCCACGCTAACCTGCTTCATAGCACTTCCAAGCTGGCTTGCTTCATAGCATTTCCAGGCTGGCTGCTAAATAGCACTTCCAAGCTGGCCTGCTCCATAGCACTGCCAAGCTGGCCTGCTTTATAGTACTTCCAGGCTGGCCTGCTTCATAGCACTTCCAGGCTGGCTACTTCATAGCTCGTCCAAGCTGACCTGCTTCATAGCACTTCCAAGCTGGCGTGCTTCACAGCACTTCCAAGCTGGCCTGCTTCATAGCACTTCCAGGCTGGCTGCTTCATAGCACGTCCAAGCTGACCTGCTTCATTGCACTTCCAGGCTGGTCTGCTTCATTGCACTTCCAAGCTGGCCTGCTTCATAGCACTTCCAAGCGGGCCTGCTTAATAGCACTACCAAGCTGCCTGCTTCATAGCATGTCCAAGTTTGTCTGCTTTGTAGCGCTTCCAACATGGCCTGCCTCACAGCACTCCCAGGCTGGCCTGCTGCATGGCACTTCCAAGCTGGCCTGATTCATGGCCTGCTTCATAGCACTTCCAAGCTGGCCTACTTAATAGCACTACCAAGCTGCCTGCTTCATACCATGTCCAAGCTGGTCTGATTCATAGCACTTCCAAGCTGCCTGCTTCATAGCACTTCCAGGCTGGTCTGCTTCATTGCACTTCCAAGCTGGCTTCCTTCATAGCACTTCCAGGCTGGCTGCTTTGTAGCACGTCCAAGCTGACCTGCTTCATAGCACTTCCAAGCTGGCCTGCTTCATAGCACTTCCAAGCTGGCCTGCTTCATAGCACTTCCAGGCTGGCTGCTTCATAGCACGTCCAAGCTGACCTGCTTCATTGCACTTCCAGGCTGGTCTGCTTCATTGCACTTCCAAGCTGGCCTGCTTCATAGCACTTCCAAGCTGGCCTGCTTCATAGCACTTCCAGGCTGGCCTGCTTCACTGCACTTCCAAGCTGGCCTGCTTCATAACACGTCCAGGCTGGCTACTTCTTAGCACGGCCAAGCTGACCTGCTTCAGAGCACTTCCAAGCTGGCTTGCATCATAGCATGTCCAGGCTGGCTGCTTCATAGCACATCCAAGCTGACCTGCTTTATAGCACTTCCGAGCTGGGTTGCTTCATAGCACCTCCAGGCTGGCTGCTTCATAGCATGTCCAATCTGACCTGCTTCATAGCACATCCAAGCTGCCTGCTTCATAGCACGTCCAGGCTGGCCTGCTTCATTGCACTTCCAAGCTGGCTTGCTTCATAGAACTTCCAGGCAGGCTGCTTCATAGCACGTTCAAGCTGACCTGCTTCATAGCACTTCCAAGCTGGCTTGCTTCATAGCACTTCCAGGCTGGCTGCTTAATAGCACTTCCAAGCTGGCCTGCTTCATAGCACTTCCAAGATGCCTGCTCCATAGCACTGCCAAGCTGGCCTGCTTTATAGTACTTCCAGGCTGGCCTGCTTCATAGCACTTCCAGGCTGGCTGCTTCATAGCACGTCCAAGCTGCCTGCTTCATAGCACTTCCAAGCTGACTGCTTCATAGCACTTCCAAGCTGGTCTGCTTTATAGCACTTCCAAACTGGCCTGCTTCATAGCACCTCCAAGCTGGCCTGCTTCATAGCACTTCCAGGCTGGCTGCTTCATAGCACGTCCAAGCTGACCTGCTTCATTGCACTTCCAGGCTGGTCTGCTTCATTGCACTTCCAAGCTGGCCTGCTTCATAGCACTTCCAAGCTGGCCTGCTTCATAGCACTTCCAAGATGCCTGCTCCATAGCACTGCCAAGCTGGCCTGCTTTATAGTACTTCCAGGCTGGCCTGCTTCATAGCACTTCCAGGCTGGCTGCTTCATAGCACGTCCAAGCTGCCTGCTTCATAGCACTTCCAAGCTGACTGCTTCATAGCACTTCCAAGCTGGTCTGCTTTATAGCACTTCCAAACTGGCCTGCTTCATAGCACCTCCAAGCTGGCCTGCTTCATAGCACTTCCAGGCTGGCCTGCTTCATAGCACATCCAAGCTGACCTGCTTCATAGCACTTCCAAGCTGGCTTGCCTCACAGCACTTCCAGGCTGGTTACTTCATAGCACGTCCAAGCTGACCTGCTTCATAGAACTTTGAAGCTGCCTGCTTCATAGCACTTCCAGGCTGGCCTGCTTCATAGCACTTCCAAGCTGACCTGCTTCATAGCACATCCAAGCTGCCTGCTTCATAGCACTTCGAAGCTGGCCTGCCTCACAGCACTCCCAGGCTGGCCTGCTGCATGGCACTTCCAAGCTGGCCTGATTCATGGCCTGCTTCATAGCACTTCCAAGCTGGCCTGCTTAATAGCACTACCAAGCTGCCTGCTTCATTACATGTCCAAGCTGGTCTGATTCATAGCACTTCCAAGCTGCCTGCTTCATAGCACTTCCAGGCTGGCCTGCTTCATTGCACTTCCAAGCTGGCTTCCTTCATAGCACTTCCAGGCTGGCTGCTTTGTAGCACGTCCAAGCTGACCTGCTTCATAGCACTTCCAAGGTGCCTGCTTCATAGCACTGCCAGGGTGGCTGCTTCATAGCACTTCCAAGATGCCAGCCCCATAGCACTGCCAAGCTGGCCTGCTTCATAGCACTTCCAAGCTGGCCTGCTTCATAGCACTTCCAAGATGCCAGCTCCATAGCACTGCCAAGCTGGCCTGCTTTATAGTACTTCCAGGCTGGCCTGCTTCATAGCACTTCTAGGCTGGCTGCTTCATAGCACATCCAAGCTGACCTGCTTCATAGCACTTCCAAGCTGGCCTGCTTCATGGCACTTCCAAGCTGGCCTGCTACATAGCACTTCCAGGATGGCTGGTTCATAGCACGTCCAAGCTGACCTGCTTCATTGCACTTCCAGGCTGGTCTGCTTCATTGCACTTCCAAGCTGGCCTGCTTCATAGCACTTCCAAGCTGGCCTGCTTCATAGCACTTCCAGGCTGGCCTGCTTCACTGCACTTCCAAGCTGGCCTGCTTCATAACACTTCCAAGCTGGCCTGCTACATAGCACTTCCAGGCTGGCTGCTTCATAGCACGTCCAAGCTGACCTGCTTCATTGCACTTCCAGGCTGGTCTGCTTCATTGCACTTCCAAGCTGGCCTGCTTCATAGCACTTCCAAGCTGGTCTGCTTCATTGCACTTCCAGGCTGGCCTGCTTCATAGCACTTCCAGGCTGGCTGCTTCATAGCACGTCCAAGCTGACCTGCTTCATAGCACTTCCAAGCTGGCCTGAATAGTAGCACTACCAAGCTGACCTGCTCCATAGTACTTCCTAGCAGACCTGCTTCATAGCACTTCCAAGCTGGCCTACTTAATAGCACTACCAAGCTCCCTGCTTCAGAGCACTTCCAAGCTGGCCTGCTTCATAGCACTTCCAAACTGGCCTGCTTCATAGCACTTCCAGGCTGGCCTGCTTCACTGCACTTCCAAGCTGGCCTGCTTCATAGCACTTCCAGGCTGGCCTGCTTCATAGCACGTCCAAGCTGACCTGCTTCATACCACTTCCAAGCTGGCTTGCCTCACAGCACTTCCAGGCTGGTTACTTCATAGCACGTCCAAGCTGACCTGCTTCATAGAACTTTGAAGCTGCCTGCTTCATAGCACTTCCAGGCTGGCCTGCTTCATAGCACTTCCAGGCTGGCCTGCTTCATAGCACTTCCAAGCTGACCTGCTTCATAGCACATCCAAGCTGCCTGCTTCATAGCACGTCCAGGCTGGCCTGCTTCATTGCACTTCCAAGCTGGCTTGCTTCATAGAACTTCCAGGCTGTCTGCTTCATAGCACGTCCAAGCTGACCTGCTTCATAGCACTTCCAAGCTGGCTTGCTTCATAGCACTTCCAGGCTGGCTGCTTAATAGCACTTCCAAGCTGGCCTGCTTCATAGCACTTACAAGATGCCTGCTCCATAGCACTGCCAAGCTTGCCTGCTTTATAGTACTTCCAGGCTGGCCTGCTTCATAGCACTTCCAGGCTGGCTGCTTCATAGCACGTCCAAGCTTACCTGCTTCATAGCACTTCCAAGCTGGCGTGCTTCATAGCACTTCCAAGCTGGCCTGCTTCATAGCACTTCCAGGCTGGCTGCTTCATAGCACGTCCAAGCTGACCTGCTTCATTGCACTTCCAGGCTGGTCTGCTTCATTGCACTTCCAAGCTGGCCTGCTTCATAGCACTTCCAAGCGGGCCTGCTTAATAGCACTACCAAGCTGCCTGCTTCATAGCATGTCCAAGCTTGTCTGCTTTGTAGCACTTCCAACATGGCCTGCCTCACAGCCCTCCCAGGCTGGCCTGCTGCATGGCACTTCCAAGCTGGCCTGATTCATGGCCTGCTTCATAGCACTTCCAAGCTGGCCTGCTTAATAGCACTACCAAGCTGCCTGCTTCATACCATGTCCAAGCTGGTCTGATTCATAGCACTTCCAAGCTGCCTGCTTCATAGCACTTCCAGGCTGGCCTGCTTCATTGCACTTCCAAGCTGGCTTCATTCATAGCACTTCCAGGCTGGCTGCTTTGTAGCACGTCCAAGCTGACCGGCTTCATAGCACTTCCAAGCTGGCCTGCTTCATAGCACTTCCAAGCTGGCCTGCTTCATAGCACTTCCAGGCTGGCTGCTTCATAGCACGTCCAAGCTGACCTGCTTTATTGCACTTCCAGGCTGGTCTGCTTCATTGCACTTCCAAGCTGGCCTGCTTCATAGCACTTCCAAGCTGGCCTGCTTCATAGCACTTCCAGGCTGGCCTGCTTCACTGCACTTCCAAGCTGGCCTGCTTCATAACACGTCCAGGCTGGCTACTTCTTAGCACGGCCAAGCTGACCTGCTTCAGAGCACTTCCAAGCTGGCTTGCTTCATAGCATGTCCAGGCTGGCTGCTTCATAGCACATCCAAGCTGACCTGCTTCATAGCACTTCCGAGCTGGGTTGCTTCATAGCACCTCCAGGCTGGCTGCTTCATAGCACGTCCAATCTGACCTGCTTCATAGCACGTCCATGCTGCCTGCTTCATAGCACGTACAGGCTGGCCTGCTTCATTGCACTTCCAAGCTGGCTTGCTTCATAGAACTTCCAGGCTGGCTGCTTCATAGCACGTTCAAGCTGACCTGCTTCATAGCACTTCCAAGCTGGCTTGCTTCATAGCACTTCCAGGCTGGTTGCTTAATAGCTCTTCCAAGCTGGCCTGCTTCATAGCACTTCCAAGATGCCTGCTCCATAGCACTGCCAAGCTGGCCTGCTTTATAGTACTTCCAGGCTGGCCTGCTTCATAGCACTTCCAGGCTGGCTGCTTCATAGCACGTCCAAGCTGACCTGCTTCATAGCACTTCCAAGCTGGCCTGCTTCATAGCACTTCCCAGCTGGCCTGCTTCATAGCACTTCCAGGCTGGCTGCTTCATAGCACGTCCAAGCTGACCTGCTTCATTGCACTTCCAGGCTGGTCTGCTTCATTGCACTTCCAAGCTGGCCTGCTTCATAGCGCTTCCAAGCTTCCTGCTTCATAGTGCTTACAAGCTTCCTGCTTCATAGCGCTTCCATGCCGGCCTGCTTCATAGCGCTTTGAAGCTTCCTGCTTCATAGCACTTCCAAGCTTCCTGCTTCATAGCACTTCCAAGCTACCTGCTTCATAGCGCTTGCAATCGGGACTGCTTCATAGCGCTTCCAAGCTACCTGCTTCATAGCACTTCCAAGCTTTCTGCTTCATAGCACTTCCAAGCTACCTGCTTCATAGCGCTTGCAAGCCGGCCTGCTTCATAGCACTTTCAAGCTACCTGGTTCATAGCACTTCCAATTGGCCTGCTTCATAGCACTTTCAAGCGGCCTGCTTCATAGCACTTCCAAGGTGGCCTGCTTCACAGCACGTCCAAGCTGGCCTGCTTCATAGCACTTCCAAGCGGGCCTGCTTAATAGCACTACCAAGCTGCCTGCTTCATAGCATGTCCAAGCTTGTCTGCTACGTAGCACTTCCAAGCTGGCCCGCTTCACAGCACTCCCAGGCTGGCCTGCTGCATGGCACTTCCAAACTGGCCTGATTCATGGCCTGCTTCATAGCACTTCCAAGCTAGCCTGCTTAATAGCACTACCAAGCTGCCTGCTTCACAGCATGTCCAAGCTGGTCTGATTCATAGCACTTCCAAGCTGGCCTGCTTCATAGCACTTCCAGGATGGCTGCTTCATTGCACCTCCAAGCTGCCTGCTTCATAGCACTTCCAGTCTGGCCTGCTTCATCGCACTTCCAAGCTGACCTGCTCCATAGCACTTCTAATCTACCTGCTTCATAGAACTTGCAAGCTGGCCCGCTTCATAGCACTTTCAAGCGGCCTGCTTCATAGCACTTCCAAGCTGGCCTGCTTCAGAGAACTTCAAAGCTGCCTCCTTCATAGCACTTCCAAACTGCCTCCTTCATAGCACTTCCAGCCCGGCCTGGTTCATAGCACTCCCAAGCCGGTCTGCTTAATAGCACTAGCAAGCGGCCTGCTTCATAGCACTTCCAAGCGGTCTGCTTCATAGCACTTCCAAGCTGCCTGCTTCATAGCAGTTCCAAGCTGGCCTGCTCCACAGCGCTTCCAAGCTGGCCTGCTTCATAGTTCTTCCAAGCTTCCTGCTTCATAGCACTTCCAAGCTGGCCTGCTTCATAGCACTTCCAAGCTTCCTGCTTCATAGAACTTCCAAACTGGTCTGCTTCATACAATTCCTAGCTGGCCTGCTTCATAGCATTTCCAGGCTGGCCTGCTTCACTTCACTTCCAAGCTGGCCTGCTTCATAACACGTCCAGGCTGGCCTACTTCATAGCACGGCCAAGCTGACCTGCTTCATCGCACTTCCAAGCTGACCTGCTTCATAGGACTTCCAAGATGGCTTGCTTCATAGCACTTCCAGGCTGGCCTGCTTCATAGCACTTCCAAGCTGGCCTGATTTATAGCACGTCCAGGCTGGCCTACTTCATAGCACGGCCAAGCTGACCTACTTCATAGGACTTCCAAGATGGCTTGCTTCATAGCACTTCCAAGCTGGCCTGCTTCATAGCGCTTCCAAGCTGGCCTGCTTCATAGCGCTTCCAAGCTTCCTGCTTCATAGCGCTTCCAAGCCGGCCTGCTTCATCCCGCTTCCAAGCTTCCTGCTTCATAGCACTTCCAAGCTTCCTGCTTCGTAGCACTTCCAAGCGGTCTGCTTCATAGCACTTCCAAGCCGGCCTGCTTCGAAGCACTTCCAAGTTGGCCTGCTTCATAGCACTTCAAAGCTGCCTGCTTCATTACACTTCCAAGATGCCTGCTTCATAGCGCTTCCAAGCTGGACTGCTTCATAGTGCTTCCAAGCTTCCTGCTTCATAGCGTTTCAATGCCGGCCTGCTTCATAGCGCTTTCGAAGTTTCCTGCTTCATAGCACTTCCAAGCTTCCTGCTTCATAGCACTTCCAAGCTACCTGCTTCATAGCGCTTGCAATCGGGACTGCTTCATAGTGCTTCCAAGCTACCTGCTTCATAGCACTTCCAAGCTTCCTGCTTCATAGCACTTCCAAGCTACCTGCTTCATAGTGCTTGCAAGCCGGCCTGCTTCATAGCGCTTTCAAACTACCTGGTTCATAGCACTTCCAACTGGCCTGCTTCATAGCACTTTCAAGCGGCCTGCTTCATAGCACGTCCATGCTGGCCTAATTCATAGCACTTCCAAGCGGGCCTGCTTAATAGCACTACCATGCTGCCTGCTTCATAGCATGTCCAAGCTTGTCTGCTTCGTAGCACTTCCAAGCTAGCTTGCTCCCAGGCTGGCCTGCTGCATGGCACTTCCAAGCTGGCCTGATTCATGGCCTGCTTCATAGCAATTCCAAGCTGGCCTGCTTAATAGCACTACCAAGCTGGCCTGTTTCATAGCACTTCCAGGATGGCTGCTTCATAGCACGTCCAAGCTGACCTGCTTCATAGCACTTCCAAGCTGACCAGCTCCATAGCACTTCTAAGCTACCTGCTTCATAGCACTTCCAAGCTGGTCTGCTTTATAGCACTTCCAAACTGGCCTGCTTCATAGCACTTCCAAGCGGGCCTGCTTCATAGCACTTCCAAGCTGCCTGCTTCATAGCACTTCCAAGCTGACTGCTTCATAGCACTTCCAAGCTGGTCTGCTTTATAGCACTTCCAAACTGGCCTGCTTCATAGCACCTCCAAGCTGGCCTGCTTCATAGCACTTCCAGGCTGTCTGCTTCATAGCACGTCCAAGCTGACCTGCTTCATTGCACTTCCAGGCTGGTCTGCTTCATTGCACTTCCAAGCTGGCCTGCTTCATAGCACTTCCAAGCTGGCCTGCTTCATAGCACTTCTGTAACGCTCACCTGATTCTCGCAGAGGCGCCGGTCTTGACTGGGCGACTACCGTATTTTCAAAGGTGATGTGTAGCACCCGGTTGGCTCTTTGGGCTGGACCTCTGTGCACTGTATGCCTGACTTCAAGAGTAAGATGTCTGCAGACAGAAAATATGGGATTAATGAACTGGGGTTATTGGGGTGTCCCTATCTCTTCCCTTTTTGCTCTCCTGTAGACCCCCAAAGGTTAACGCTCTCACCTTAGGTAAGTGAATGCCGAGCTCTCCATCTGCCTTGGGGCAGGGTGCTGTAACCAGTTTCTTCACTGGATCGGTAGCGCAGGCCTCTTGACTTCAGAGGACTGCTGTCCGTCGTTTACTGCACGAACGGTAAGTTTCGAGTAATTCTATTGTCTTTAAAGTCTTTAGCAATGATGTCTCTTGTTTTGCAGGTTCCGGCGATGGCGGATGACGGGCTGAAGTGAGTTGAAGATGGAGTCCGTATGATGAATAGAAGCGCCTGGAAGCACGTAAGTAAGCGCTTGTTGCCTGCTTCACGATGCGCTCTAACTGTCTTTTATTTTGCAGGTACGAGTTCGGAGCGGCTGCAGGGTGCCGGAATACCCACTGGGGTTGATGTGGAAAGGAGTAATGGCACGTGAGTATTAAAGTTCCCCAATGTCTTTAAACGCACCTTGTTTTGTCTTTCAGATGCAGGATGCAGCGCCGAAGGCCTCCGGAGCGTGCGAAGAGTCGGTAAGCTTTTGTCTTTCAGATGCCGGAATGCAGTGTGAAGACCTCTGGAGCGCACGAAGAGTAGGTAAGCCTTTGTCTTTCAGATGCCGGAATGCTAACCTGTTCTTTCTTGTCTTTATAGGTGTTGCTGAAGACTGGATTCAGGATGGTAAGCCTTTTTCCTTAGGCCCAGGATCCGATGCAGAAGACACGATGAGCGTTCTGCTGCAGAGGATGCAGAATAACGCAAAGAAAGATTCATCCACCGGGTGTGGTTTAAATAGCCTCCTGTAGTGCTTAGGTGTCTCCTTCCACAGCCACGCCTAGGTAAGAAAAGAGTTCCTGCTTTCCAGAAGAGTTCCAGTGTTCTGAATCTAGGGAGTGGCTCCTGCCCCACCCAACAGGAAAAGTAGTTCCAAACAGAAGAGGATCAGAGGCTCAGCTGGCAGGCAAGTAAGCAGCATGGTCTGCTGCAGGTAAGTCCACCCAAGCATTATGAGCCCGGCGCTTCCCGCGCTGGGACTGGGCACATTTATGAGCCTGGTGCCACTGGCACCAGGACTGGGTCCAAAAGGTCCCAATTGGGACTGGTTGGCCCTCGGAACCTGGGTTATGGATCTGCTTCCAAGGGAGTTGGGAAAACCCTGACCTTTTGGGAGCAGAGATCATGACAACTTCCAGGCTGGCCTGCTTCACTGCACTTCCAAGCTGGCCTGCTTCATAACACTTCCAAGCTGGCCTGCTTCATAGCACTTCCAGGCTGGCTGATTCATAGCACGTCCAAGCTGACCTGCTTCATTGCACTTCCAGGCTAGTCTGCTTCATTGCACTTCCAAGCTGGCCTGCTTCATAGCGCTTCCAAGCTGGTCTGCTTCATTGCACTTCCAGGCTGACCTGCTTCATAGCACTTCCAGGCTGGCTGCTTCATAGCACGTCCAAGCTGACCTGCTTCATAGCACTTCCAAGCTGGCCTGCTTAGTAGCACTACCAAGCTGACCTGCTCCATAGAACTTCCAAGCAGACCTGCTTCATAGCACTTCCAAGCTGGCCTACTTAATAGCACTACCAAGCTCCCTGCTTCATAGCACTTCCAAGCTGGCCTGCTTCATAGCACTTCCAAACTGGCCTGCTTCATAGCACTTCCAGGCTAGCCTGCTTCACTGCACTTCCAAGCTGGCCTGCTTCATAGCACTTCCAGGCTGGCCTGCTTCATAGCACGTCCAAGCTGACCTGCTTCATAGCACTTCCAAGCTGGCTTGCCTCACAGCACTTCCAGGCTGGTTACTTCATAGCACGTCCAAGCTGACCTGCTTCATAGAACTTTGAAGCTGCCTGCTTCATAGCACTTCCAGGCTGGCCCGCTTCATAGCACTTCCAAGCTGACCTGCTTCATAGCACGTCCAAGCTGCCTGCTTCATAGCACGTCCAGGCTGGCCTGCTTCATTGCACTTCCAAGCTGGCTTGCTTCATAGAACTTCCAGGCTGGCTGCTTCATAGCACGTCCACGCTCACCTGCTTCATAGCACTTCCAAGCTGGCTTGCTTCATAGCATTTCCAGGCTGGCTGCTTAATAGCACTTCCAAGCTGGCCTGCTCCATAGCACTGCCAAGCTGGCCTGCTTTATAGTACTTCCAGGCTGGCCTGCTTCATAGCACTTCCAGGCTGGCTACTTCATAGCGCGTCCAAGCTGACCTGCTTCATAGCACTTCCAAGCTGGCGTGCTTCACAGCACTTCCAAGCTGGCCTGCTTCATAGCACTTCCAGGCTGGCTGCTTCATAGCACGTCCAAGCTGACCTGCTTCATTGCACTTCCAGGCTGGTCTGCTTCATTGCACTTCCAAGCTGGCCTGCTTCATAGCACTTCCAAGCGGGCCTGCTTAATAGCACTACCAAGCTGCCTGCTTCATAGCATGTCCAAGTTTGTCTGCTTTGTAGCACTTCCAACCTGGCCTGCCTCACAGCACTCCCAGGCTGGCCTGCTGCATGGCACTTCCAAGCTGGCCTGATTCATGGCCTGCTTCATAGCACTTCCAAGCTGGCCTACTTAATAGCACTACCAAGCTGCCTGCTTCATACCATGTCCAAGCTGGTCTGATTCATAGCACTTCCAAGCTGCCTGCTTCATAGCACTTCCAGGCTGGCCTGCTTCATTGCACTTCCAAGCTGGCTTCCTTCATAGCACTTCCAGGCTGGCTGCTTTGTAGCACGTCCAAGCTGACCTGCTTCATAGCACTTCCAAGCTGGCCTGCTTCATAGCACTTCCAAGCTGGCCTGCTTCATAGCACTTCCAGGATGGCTGCTTCATAGCACGTCCAAGCTGACCTGCTTCATTGCACTTCCAGGCTGGTCTGCTTCATTGCACTTCCAAGCTGGCCTGCTTCATAGCACTTCCAAGCTGGCCTGCTTCATAGCACTTCCAGGCTGGCCTGCTTCACTGCAATTCCAAGCTGGCCTGCTTCATAACACGTCCAGGCTGGCTACTTCTTAGCACGGCCAAGCTGACCTGCTTCAGAGCACTTCCAAGCTGGCTTGCATCATAGCATGTCCAGGCTGGCTGCTTCATAGCACATCCAAGCTGACCTGCTTTATAGCACTTCCGAGCTGGGTTGCTTCATAGCACCTCCAGGCTGGCTGCTTCATAGCATGTCCAATCTGACCTGCTTCATAGCACGTCCAAGCTGCCTGCTTCATAGCACGTCCAGGCTGGCCTGCTTCATTGCACTTCCAAGCTGGCTTGCTTCATAGAACTTCTAGGCAGGCTGCTTCATAGCACGTTCAAGCTGACCTGCTTCATAGCACTTCCAAGCTGGCTTGCTTCATAGCACTTCCAGGCTGGCTGCTTAATAGCACTTCCAATCTGGCATGCTTCATAGCACTTCCAAGATGCCTGCTCCATAGCACTGCCAAGCTGGCCTGCTTTATAGTACTTCCAGGCTGGCCTGCTTCATAGCACTTCCAGGCTGGCTGCTTCATAGCACGTCCAAGCTGCCTGCTTCATAGCACTTCCAAGCTGACTGCTTCATAGCACTTCCAAGCTGGTCTGCTTTATAGCACTTCCAAACTGGCCTGCTTCATAGCACCTCCAAGCTGGCCTGCTTCATAGCACTTCCAGGCTGGCTGCTTCATAGCACGTCCAAGCTGACCTGCTTCATTGCACTTCCAGGCTGGTCTGCTTCATTGCACTTCCAAGCTGGCCTGCTTCATAGCACTTCCAAGCTGGCCTGCTTCATAGCACTTCCAGGCTGGCCTGCTTCACTGCACTTCCAAGCTGGCCTGCTTCATAACACTTCCAAGCTGGCCTGCTTCATAGCACTTCCAGGCTGGCTGCTTCATAGCACGTCCAAGCTGACCTGCTTCATTGCACTTCCAGGCTGGTCTGCTTCATTGCACTTCCAAGCTGGCCTGCTTCATAGCACTTCCAAGCTGGTCTGCTTCATTGCACTTCCAGGCTGGCCTGCTTCATAGCACTTCCAGGCTGGCTGCTTCATAGCACGTCCAAGCTGACCTGCTTCATTGCACTTCCAGGCTAGTCTGCTTCATTGCACTTCCAAGCTGGCCTGCTTCATAGCGCTTCCAAGCTGGTCTGCTTCATTGCACTTCCAGGCTGACCTGCTTCATAGCACTTCCAGGCTGGCTGCTTCATAGCACGTCCAAGCTGACCTGCTTCATAGCACTTCCAAGCTGGCCTGCTTAGTAGCACTACCAAGCTGACCTGCTCCATAGAACTTCCAAGCAGACCTGCTTCATAGCACTTCCAAGCTGGCCTACTTAATAGCACTACCAAGCTCCCTGCTTCATAGCACTTCCAAGCTGGCCTGCTTCATAGCACTTCCAAACTGGCCTGCTTCATAGCACTTCCAGGCTAGCCTGCTTCACTGCACTTCCAAGCTGGCCTGCTTCATAGCACTTCCAGGCTGGCCTGCTTCATAGCACGTCCAAGCTGACCTGCTTCATAGCACTTCCAAGCTGGCTTGCCTCACAGCACTTCCAGGCTGGTTACTTCATAGCACGTCCAAGCTGACCTGCTTCATAGAACTTTGAAGCTGCCTGCTTCATAGCACTTCCAGGCTGGCCCGCTTCATAGCACTTCCAAGCTGACCTGCTTCATAGCACGTCCAAGCTGCCTGCTTCATAGCACGTCCAGGCTGGCCTGCTTCATTGAACTTCCAAGCTGGCTTGCTTCATAGAACTTCCAGGCTGGCTGCTTCATAGCACATCCACGCTAACCTGCTTCATAGCACTTCCAAGCTGGCTTGCTTCATAGCATTTCCAGGCTGGCTGCTAAATAGCACTTCCAAGCTGGCCTGCTCCATAGCACTGCCAAGCTGGCCTGCTTTATAGTACTTCCAGGCTGGCCTGCTTCATAGCACTTCCAGGCTGGCTACTTCATAGCTCGTCCAAGCTGACCTGCTTCATAGCACTTCCAAGCTGGCGTGCTTCACAGCACTTCCAAGCTGGCCTGCTTCATAGCACTTCCAGGCTGGCTGCTTCATAGCACGTCCAAGCTGACCTGCTTCATTGCACTTCCAGGCTGGTCTGCTTCATTGCACTTCCAAGCTGGCCTGCTTCATAGCACTTCCAAGCGGGCCTGCTTAATAGCACTACCAAGCTGCCTGCTTCATAGCATGTCCAAGTTTGTCTGCTTTGTAGCGCTTCCAACATGGCCTGCCTCACAGCACTCCCAGGCTGGCCTGCTGCATGGCACTTCCAAGCTGGCCTGATTCATGGCCTGCTTCATAGCACTTCCAAGCTGGCCTACTTAATAGCACTACCAAGCTGCCTGCTTCATACCATGTCCAAGCTGGTCTGATTCATAGCACTTCCAAGCTGCCTGCTTCATAGCACTTCCAGGCTGGTCTGCTTCATTGCACTTCCAAGCTGGCTTCCTTCATAGCACTTCCAGGCTGGCTGCTTTGTAGCACGTCCAAGCTGACCTGCTTCATAGCACTTCCAAGCTGGCCTGCTTCATAGCACTTCCAAGCTGGCCTGCTTCATAGCACTTCCAGGCTGGCTGCTTCATAGCACGTCCAAGCTGACCTGCTTCATTGCACTTCCAGGCTGGTCTGCTTCATTGCACTTCCAAGCTGGCCTGCTTCATAGCACTTCCAAGCTGGCCTGCTTCATAGCACTTCCAGGCTGGCCTGCTTCACTGCACTTCCAAGCTGGCCTGCTTCATAACACGTCCAGGCTGGCTACTTCTTAGCACGGCCAAGCTGACCTGCTTCAGAGCACTTCCAAGCTGGCTTGCATCATAGCATGTCCAGGCTGGCTGCTTCATAGCACATCCAAGCTGACCTGCTTTATAGCACTTCCGAGCTGGGTTGCTTCATAGCACCTCCAGGCTGGCTGCTTCATAGCATGTCCAATCTGACCTGCTTCATAGCACATCCAAGCTGCCTGCTTCATAGCACGTCCAGGCTGGCCTGCTTCATTGCACTTCCAAGCTGGCTTGCTTCATAGAACTTCCAGGCAGGCTGCTTCATAGCACGTTCAAGCTGACCTGCTTCATAGCACTTCCAAGCTGGCTTGCTTCATAGCACTTCCAGGCTGGCTGCTTAATAGCACTTCCAAGCTGGCCTGCTTCATAGCACTTCCAAGATGCCTGCTCCATAGCACTGCCAAGCTGGCCTGCTTTATAGTACTTCCAGGCTGGCCTGCTTCATAGCACTTCCAGGCTGGCTGCTTCATAGCACGTCCAAGCTGCCTGCTTCATAGCACTTCCAAGCTGACTGCTTCATAGCACTTCCAAGCTGGTCTGCTTTATAGCACTTCCAAACTGGCCTGCTTCATAGCACCTCCAAGCTGGCCTGCTTCATAGCACTTCCAGGCTGGCTGCTTCATAGCACGTCCAAGCTGACCTGCTTCATTGCACTTCCAGGCTGGTCTGCTTCATTGCACTTCCAAGCTGGCCTGCTTCATAGCACTTCCAAGCTGGCCTGCTTCATAGCACTTCCAGGCTGGCCTGCTTCACTGCACTTCCAAGCTGGCCTGCTTCATAACACTTCCAAGCTGGCCTGCTTCATAGCACTTCCAGGCTGGCTGCTTCATAGCACGTCCAAGCTGACCTGCTTCATTGCACTTCCAGGCTGGTCTGCTTCATTGCACTTCCAAGCTGGCCTGCTTCATAGCACTTCCAAGCTGGTCTGCTTCATTGCACTTCCAGGCTGGCCTGCTTCATAGCACTTCCAGGCTGGCTGCTTCATAGCACGTCCAAGCTGACCTGCTTCATAGCACTTCCAAGCTGGCCTGCATAGTAGCACTACCAAGCTGACCTGCTCCATAGAACTTCCAAGCAGACCTGCTTCATAGCACTTCCAAGCTGGCCTACTTAATAGCACTTCCAGGCTGGCTGCTTCATAGCACGTCCAAGCTCCCTGCTTCATAGCACTTCCAAGCTGGCCTGCTTCATAGCACTTCCAAACTGGCCTGCTTCATAGCACTTCCAGGCTGGCCTGCTTCACTGCACTTCCAAGCTGGCCTGCTTCATAGCACTTCCAGGCTGGCCTGCTTCATAGCACATCCAAGCTGACCTGCTTCATAGCACTTCCAAGCTGGCTTGCCTCACAGCACTTCCAGGCTGGTTACTTCATAGCACGTCCAAGCTGACCTGCTTCATAGAACTTTGAAGCTGCCTGCTTCATAGCACTTCCAGGCTGGCCTGCTTCATAGCACTTCCAAGCTGACCTGCTTCATAGCACATCCAAGCTGCCTGCTTCATAGCACTTCGAAGCTGGCCTGCCTCACAGCACTCCCAGGCTGGCCTGCTGCATGGCACTTCCAAGCTGGCCTGATTCATGGCCTGCTTCATAGCACTTCCAAGCTGGCCTGCTTAATAGCACTACCAAGCTGCCTGCTTCATTACATGTCCAAGCTGGTCTGATTCATAGCACTTCCAAGCTGCCTGCTTCATAGCACTTCCAGGCTGGCCTGCTTCATTGCACTTCCAAGCTGGCTTCCTTCATAGCACTTCCAGGCTGGCTGCTTTGTAGCACGTCCAAGCTGACCTGCTTCATAGCACTTCCAAGGTGCCTGCTTCATAGCACTGCCAGGGTGGCTGCTTCATAGCACTTCCAAGATGCCAGCCCCATAGCACTGCCAAGCTGGCCTGCTTCATAGCACTTCCAAGCTGGCCTGCTTCATAGCACTTCCAAGATGCCAGCTCCATAGCACTGCCAAGCTGGCCTGCTTTATAGTACTTCCAGGCTGGCCTGCTTCATAGCACTTCTAGGCTGGCTGCTTCATAGCACATCCAAGCTGACCTGCTTCATAGCACTTCCAAGCTGGCCTGCTTCATGGCACTTCCAAGCTGGCCTGCTACATAGCACTTCCAGGATGGCTGGTTCATAGCACGTCCAAGCTGACCTGCTTCATTGCACTTCCAGGCTGGTCTGCTTCATTGCACTTCCAAGCTGGCCTGCTTCATAGCACTTCCAAGCTGGCCTGCTTCATAGCACTTCCAGGCTGGCCTGCTTCACTGCACTTCCAAGCTGGCCTGCTTCATAACACTTCCAAGCTGGCCTGCTACATAGCACTTCCAGGCTGGCTGCTTCATAGCACGTCCAAGCTGACCTGCTTCATTGCACTTCCAGGCTGGTCTGCTTCATTGCACTTCCAAGCTGGCCTGCTTCATAGCACTTCCAAGCTGGTCTGCTTCATTGCACTTCCAGGCTGGCCTGCTTCATAGCACTTCCAGGCTGGCTGCTTCATAGCACGTCCAAGCTGACCTGCTTCATAGCACTTCCAAGCTGGCCTGAATAGTAGCACTACCAAGCTGACCTGCTCCATAGTACTTCCTAGCAGACCTGCTTCATAGCACTTCCAAGCTGGCCTACTTAATAGCACTACCAAGCTCCCTGCTTCAGAGCACTTCCAAGCTGGCCTGCTTCATAGCACTTCCAAACTGGCCTGCTTCATAGCACTTCCAGGCTGGCCTGCTTCACTGCACTTCCAAGCTGGCCTGCTTCATAGCACTTCCAGGCTGGCCTGCTTCATAGCACGTCCAAGCTGACCTGCTTCATAGCACTTCCAAGCTGGCTTGCCTCACAGCACTTCCAGGCTGGTTACTTCATAGCACGTCCAAGCTGACCTGCTTCATAGAACTTTGAAGCTGCCTGCTTCATAGCACTTCCAGGCTGGCCTGCTTCATAGCACTTCCAGGCTGGCCTGCTTCATAGCACTTCCAAGCTGACCTGCTTCATAGCACATCCAAGCTGCCTGCTTCATAGCACGTCCAGGCTGGCCTGCTTCATTGCACTTCCAAGCTGGCTTGCTTCATAGAACTTCCAGGCTGTCTGCTTCATAGCACGTCCAAGCTGACCTGCTTCATAGCACTTCCAAGCTGGCTTGCTTCATAGCACTTCCAGGCTGGCTGCTTAATAGCACTTCCAAGCTGGCCTGCTTCATAGCACTTACAAGATGCCTGCTCCATAGCACTGCCAAGCTTGCCTGCTTTATAGTACTTCCAGGCTGGCCTGCTTCATAGCACTTCCAGGCTGGCTGCTTCATAGCACGTCCAAGCTTACCTGCTTCATAGCACTTCCAAGCTGGCGTGCTTCATAGCACTTCCAAGCTGGCCTGCTTCATAGCACTTCCAGGCTGGCTGCTTCATAGCACGTCCAAGCTGACCTGCTTCATTGCACTTCCAGGCTGGTCTGCTTCATTGCACTTCCAAGCTGGCCTGCTTCATAGCACTTCCAAGCGGGCCTGCTTAATAGCACTACCAAGCTGCCTGCTTCATAGCATGTCCAAGCTTGTCTGCTTTGTAGCACTTCCAACATGGCCTGCCTCACAGCCCTCCCAGGCTGGCCTGCTGCATGGCACTTCCAAGCTGGCCTGATTCATGGCCTGCTTCATAGCACTTCCAAGCTGGCCTGCTTAATAGCACTACCAAGCTGCCTGCTTCATACCATGTCCAAGCTGGTCTGATTCATAGCACTTCCAAGCTGCCTGCTTCATAGCACTTCCAGGCTGGCCTGCTTCATTGCACTTCCAAGCTGGCTTCATTCATAGCACTTCCAGGCTGGCTGCTTTGTAGCACGTCCAAGCTGACCGGCTTCATAGCACTTCCAAGCTGGCCTGCTTCATAGCACTTCCAAGCTGGCCTGCTTCATAGCACTTCCAGGCTGGCTGCTTCATAGCACGTCCAAGCTGACCTGCTTTATTGCACTTCCAGGCTGGTCTGCTTCATTGCACTTCCAAGCTGGCCTGCTTCATAGCACTTCCAAGCTGGCCTGCTTCATAGCACTTCCAGGCTGGCCTGCTTCACTGCACTTCCAAGCTGGCCTGCTTCATAACACGTCCAGGCTGGCTACTTCTTAGCACGGCCAAGCTGACCTGCTTCAGAGCACTTCCAAGCTGGCTTGCTTCATAGCATGTCCAGGCTGGCTGCTTCATAGCACATCCAAGCTGACCTGCTTCATAGCACTTCCGAGCTGGGTTGCTTCATAGCACCTCCAGGCTGGCTGCTTCATAGCACGTCCAATCTGACCTGCTTCATAGCACGTCCATGCTGCCTGCTTCATAGCACGTACAGGCTGGCCTGCTTCATTGCACTTCCAAGCTGGCTTGCTTCATAGAACTTCCAGGCTGGCTGCTTCATAGCACGTTCAAGCTGACCTGCTTCATAGCACTTCCAAGCTGGCTTGCTTCATAGCACTTCCAGGCTGGTTGCTTAATAGCTCTTCCAAGCTGGCCTGCTTCATAGCACTTCCAAGATGCCTGCTCCATAGCACTGCCAAGCTGGCCTGCTTTATAGTACTTCCAGGCTGGCCTGCTTCATAGCACTTCCAGGCTGGCTGCTTCATAGCACGTCCAAGCTGACCTGCTTCATAGCACTTCCAAGCTGGCCTGCTTCATAGCACTTCCCAGCTGGCCTGCTTCATAGCACTTCCAGGCTGGCTGCTTCATAGCACGTCCAAGCTGACCTGCTTCATTGCACTTCCAGGCTGGTCTGCTTCATTGCACTTCCAAGCTGGCCTGCTTCATAGCGCTTCCAAGCTTCCTGCTTCATAGTGCTTACAAGCTTCCTGCTTCATAGCGCTTCCATGCCGGCCTGCTTCATAGCGCTTTGAAGCTTCCTGCTTCATAGCACTTCCAAGCTTCCTGCTTCATAGCACTTCCAAGCTACCTGCTTCATAGCGCTTGCAATCGGGACTGCTTCATAGCGCTTCCAAGCTACCTGCTTCATAGCACTTCCAAGCTTTCTGCTTCATAGCACTTCCAAGCTACCTGCTTCATAGCGCTTGCAAGCCGGCCTGCTTCATAGCACTTTCAAGCTACCTGGTTCATAGCACTTCCAATTGGCCTGCTTCATAGCACTTTCAAGCGGCCTGCTTCATAGCACTTCCAAGGTGGCCTGCTTCACAGCACGTCCAAGCTGGCCTGCTTCATAGCACTTCCAAGCGGGCCTGCTTAATAGCACTACCAAGCTGCCTGCTTCATAGCATGTCCAAGCTTGTCTGCTACGTAGCACTTCCAAGCTGGCCCGCTTCACAGCACTCCCAGGCTGGCCTGCTGCATGGCACTTCCAAACTGGCCTGATTCATGGCCTGCTTCATAGCACTTCCAAGCTAGCCTGCTTAATAGCACTACCAAGCTGCCTGCTTCACAGCATGTCCAAGCTGGTCTGATTCATAGCACTTCCAAGCTGGCCTGCTTCATAGCACTTCCAGGATGGCTGCTTCATTGCACCTCCAAGCTGCCTGCTTCATAGCACTTCCAGTCTGGCCTGCTTCATCGCACTTCCAAGCTGACCTGCTCCATAGCACTTCTAATCTACCTGCTTCATAGCACTTGCAAGCTGGCCCGCTTCATAGCACTTTCAAGCGGCCTGCTTCATAGCACTTCCAAGCTGGCCTGCTTCAGAGAACTTCAAAGCTGCCTCCTTCATAGCACTTCCAAACTGCCTCCTTCATAGCACTTCCAGCCCGGCCTGGTTCATAGCACTCCCAAGCCGGTCTGCTTAATAGCACTAGCAAGCGGCCTGCTTCATAGCACTTCCAAGCGGTCTGCTTCATAGCACTTCCAAGCTGCCTGCTTCATAGCAGTTCCAAGCTGGCCTGCTCCACAGCGCTTCCAAGCTGGCCTGCTTCATAGTTCTTCCAAGCTTCCTGCTTCATAGCACTTCCAAGCTGGCCTGCTTCATAGCACTTCCAAGCTTCCTGCTTCATAGAACTTCCAAACTGGTCTGCTTCATACAATTCCTAGCTGGCCTGCTTCATAGCATTTCCAGGCTGGCCTGCTTCACTTCACTTCCAAGCTGGCCTGCTTCATAACACGTCCAGGCTGGCCTACTTCATAGCACGGCCAAGCTGACCTGCTTCATCGCACTTCCAAGCTGACCTGCTTCATAGGACTTCCAAGATGGCTTGCTTCATAGCACTTCCAGGCTGGCCTGCTTCATAGCACTTCCAAGCTGGCCTGATTTATAGCACGTCCAGGCTGGCCTACTTCATAGCACGGCCAAGCTGACCTACTTCATAGGACTTCCAAGATGGCTTGCTTCATAGCACTTCCAAGCTGGCCTGCTTCATAGCGCTTCCAAGCTGGCCTGCTTCATAGCGCTTCCAAGCTTCCTGCTTCATAGCGCTTCCAAGCCGGCCTGCTTCATCCCGCTTCCAAGCTTCCTGCTTCATAGCACTTCCAAGCTTCCTGCTTCGTAGCACTTCCAAGCGGTCTGCTTCATAGCACTTCCAAGCCGGCCTGCTTCGAAGCACTTCCAAGTTGGCCTGCTTCATAGCACTTCAAAGCTGCCTGCTTCATTACACTTCCAAGATGCCTGCTTCATAGCGCTTCCAAGCTGGACTGCTTCATAGTGCTTCCAAGCTTCCTGCTTCATAGCGTTTCAATGCCGGCCTGCTTCATAGCGCTTTCGAAGTTTCCTGCTTCATAGCACTTCCAAGCTTCCTGCTTCATAGCACTTCCAAGCTACCTGCTTCATAGCGCTTGCAATCGGGACTGCTTCATAGTGCTTCCAAGCTACCTGCTTCATAGCACTTCCAAGCTTCCTGCTTCATAGCACTTCCAAGCTACCTGCTTCATAGTGCTTGCAAGCCGGCCTGCTTCATAGCGCTTTCAAACTACCTGGTTCATAGCACTTCCAACTGGCCTGCTTCATAGCACTTTCAAGCGGCCTGCTTCATAGCACGTCCATGCTGGCCTAATTCATAGCACTTCCAAGCGGGCCTGCTTAATAGCACTACCATGCTGCCTGCTTCATAGCATGTCCAAGCTTGTCTGCTTCGTAGCACTTCCAAGCTAGCTTGCTCCCAGGCTGGCCTGCTGCATGGCACTTCCAAGCTGGCCTGATTCATGGCCTGCTTCATAGCAATTCCAAGCTGGCCTGCTTAATAGCACTACCAAGCTGGCCTGTTTCATAGCACTTCCAGGATGGCTGCTTCATAGCACGTCCAAGCTGACCTGCTTCATAGCACTTCCAAGCTGACCAGCTCCATAGCACTTCTAAGCTACCTGCTTCATAGCACTTCCAAGCTGGTCTGCTTTATAGCACTTCCAAACTGGCCTGCTTCATAGCACTTCCAAGCGGGCCTGCTTCATAGCACTTCCAAGCTGCCTGCTTCATAGCACTTCCAAGCTGACTGCTTCATAGCACTTCCAAGCTGGTCTGCTTTATAGCACTTCCAAACTGGCCTGCTTCATAGCACCTCCAAGCTGGCCTGCTTCATAGCACTTCCAGGCTGTCTGCTTCATAGCACGTCCAAGCTGACCTGCTTCATTGCACTTCCAGGCTGGTCTGCTTCATTGCACTTCCAAGCTGGCCTGCTTCATAGCACTTCCAAGCTGGCCTGCTTCATAGCACTTCTGTAACGCTCACCTGATTCTCGCAGAGGCGCCGGTCTTGACTGGGCGACTACCGTATTTTCAAAGGTGATGTGTAGCACCCGGTTGGCTCTTTGGGCTGGACCTCTGTGCACTGTATGCCTGACTTCAAGAGTAAGATGTCTGCAGACAGAAAATATGGGATTAATGAACTGGGGTTATTGGGGTGTCCCTATCTCTTCCCTTTTTGCTCTCCTGTAGACCCCCAAAGGTTAACGCTCTCACCTTAGGTAAGTGAATGCCGAGCTCTCCATCTGCCTTGGGGCAGGGTGCTGTAACCAGTTTCTTCACTGGATCGGTAGCGCAGGCCTCTTGACTTCAGAGGACTGCTGTCCGTCGTTTACTGCACGAACGGTAAGTTTCGAGTAATTCTATTGTCTTTAAAGTCTTTAGCAATGATGTCTCTTGTTTTGCAGGTTCCGGCGATGGCGGATGACGGGCTGAAGTGAGTTGAAGATGGAGTCCGTATGATGAATAGAAGCGCCTGGAAGCACGTAAGTAAGCGCTTGTTGCCTGCTTCACGATGCGCTCTAACTGTCTTTTATTTTGCAGGTACGAGTTCGGAGCGGCTGCAGGGTGCCGGAATACCCACTGGGGTTGATGTGGAAAGGAGTAATGGCACGTGAGTATTAAAGTTCCCCAATGTCTTTAAACGCACCTTGTTTTGTCTTTCAGATGCAGGATGCAGCGCCGAAGGCCTCCGGAGCGTGCGAAGAGTCGGTAAGCTTTTGTCTTTCAGATGCCGGAATGCAGTGTGAAGACCTCTGGAGCGCACGAAGAGTAGGTAAGCCTTTGTCTTTCAGATGCCGGAATGCTAACCTGTTCTTTCTTGTCTTTATAGGTGTTGCTGAAGACTGGATTCAGGATGGTAAGCCTTTTTCCTTAGGCCCAGGATCCGATGCAGAAGACACGATGAGCGTTCTGCTGCAGAGGATGCAGAATAACGCAAAGAAAGATTCATCCACCGGGTGTGGTTTAAATAGCCTCCTGTAGTGCTTAGGTGTCTCCTTCCACAGCCACGCCTAGGTAAGAAAAGAGTTCCTGCTTTCCAGAAGAGTTCCAGTGTTCTGAATCTAGGGAGTGGCTCCTGCCCCACCCAACAGGAAAAGTAGTTCCAAACAGAAGAGGATCAGAGGCTCAGCTGGCAGGCAAGTAAGCAGCATGGTCTGCTGCAGGTAAGTCCACCCAAGCATTATGAGCCCGGCGCTTCCCGCGCTGGGACTGGGCACATTTATGAGCCTGGTGCCACTGGCACCAGGACTGGGTCCAAAAGGTCCCAATTGGGACTGGTTGGCCCTCGGAACCTGGGTTATGGATCTGCTTCCAAGGGAGTTGGGAAAACCCTGACCTTTTGGGAGCAGAGATCATGACAACTTCCAGGCTGGCCTGCTTCACTGCACTTCCAAGCTGGCCTGCTTCATAACACTTCCAAGCTGGCCTGCTTCATAGCACTTCCAGGCTGGCTGATTCATAGCACGTCCAAGCTGACCTGCTTCATTGCACTTCCAGGCTAGTCTGCTTCATTGCACTTCCAAGCTGGCCTGCTTCATAGCGCTTCCAAGCTGGTCTGCTTCATTGCACTTCCAGGCTGACCTGCTTCATAGCACTTCCAGGCTGGCTGCTTCATAGCACGTCCAAGCTGACCTGCTTCATAGCACTTCCAAGCTGGCCTGCTTAGTAGCACTACCAAGCTGACCTGCTCCATAGAACTTCCAAGCAGACCTGCTTCATAGCACTTCCAAGCTGGCCTACTTAATAGCACTACCAAGCTCCCTGCTTCATAGCACTTCCAAGCTGGCCTGCTTCATAGCACTTCCAAACTGGCCTGCTTCATAGCACTTCCAGGCTAGCCTGCTTCACTGCACTTCCAAGCTGGCCTGCTTCATAGCACTTCCAGGCTGGCCTGCTTCATAGCACGTCCAAGCTGACCTGCTTCATAGCACTTCCAAGCTGGCTTGCCTCACAGCACTTCCAGGCTGGTTACTTCATAGCACGTCCAAGCTGACCTGCTTCATAGAACTTTGAAGCTGCCTGCTTCATAGCACTTCCAGGCTGGCCCGCTTCATAGCACTTCCAAGCTGACCTGCTTCATAGCACGTCCAAGCTGCCTGCTTCATAGCACGTCCAGGCTGGCCTGCTTCATTGCACTTCCAAGCTGGCTTGCTTCATAGAACTTCCAGGCTGGCTGCTTCATAGCACGTCCACGCTCACCTGCTTCATAGCACTTCCAAGCTGGCTTGCTTCATAGCATTTCCAGGCTGGCTGCTTAATAGCACTTCCAAGCTGGCCTGCTCCATAGCACTGCCAAGCTGGCCTGCTTTATAGTACTTCCAGGCTGGCCTGCTTCATAGCACTTCCAGGCTGGCTACTTCATAGCGCGTCCAAGCTGACCTGCTTCATAGCACTTCCAAGCTGGCGTGCTTCACAGCACTTCCAAGCTGGCCTGCTTCATAGCACTTCCAGGCTGGCTGCTTCATAGCACGTCCAAGCTGACCTGCTTCATTGCACTTCCAGGCTGGTCTGCTTCATTGCACTTCCAAGCTGGCCTGCTTCATAGCACTTCCAAGCGGGCCTGCTTAATAGCACTACCAAGCTGCCTGCTTCATAGCATGTCCAAGTTTGTCTGCTTTGTAGCACTTCCAACCTGGCCTGCCTCACAGCACTCCCAGGCTGGCCTGCTGCATGGCACTTCCAAGCTGGCCTGATTCATGGCCTGCTTCATAGCACTTCCAAGCTGGCCTACTTAATAGCACTACCAAGCTGCCTGCTTCATACCATGTCCAAGCTGGTCTGATTCATAGCACTTCCAAGCTGCCTGCTTCATAGCACTTCCAGGCTGGCCTGCTTCATTGCACTTCCAAGCTGGCTTCCTTCATAGCACTTCCAGGCTGGCTGCTTTGTAGCACGTCCAAGCTGACCTGCTTCATAGCACTTCCAAGCTGGCCTGCTTCATAGCACTTCCAAGCTGGCCTGCTTCATAGCACTTCCAGGATGGCTGCTTCATAGCACGTCCAAGCTGACCTGCTTCATTGCACTTCCAGGCTGGTCTGCTTCATTGCACTTCCAAGCTGGCCTGCTTCATAGCACTTCCAAGCTGGCCTGCTTCATAGCACTTCCAGGCTGGCCTGCTTCACTGCAATTCCAAGCTGGCCTGCTTCATAACACGTCCAGGCTGGCTACTTCTTAGCACGGCCAAGCTGACCTGCTTCAGAGCACTTCCAAGCTGGCTTGCATCATAGCATGTCCAGGCTGGCTGCTTCATAGCACATCCAAGCTGACCTGCTTTATAGCACTTCCGAGCTGGGTTGCTTCATAGCACCTCCAGGCTGGCTGCTTCATAGCATGTCCAATCTGACCTGCTTCATAGCACGTCCAAGCTGCCTGCTTCATAGCACGTCCAGGCTGGCCTGCTTCATTGCACTTCCAAGCTGGCTTGCTTCATAGAACTTCTAGGCAGGCTGCTTCATAGCACGTTCAAGCTGACCTGCTTCATAGCACTTCCAAGCTGGCTTGCTTCATAGCACTTCCAGGCTGGCTGCTTAATAGCACTTCCAATCTGGCATGCTTCATAGCACTTCCAAGATGCCTGCTCCATAGCACTGCCAAGCTGGCCTGCTTTATAGTACTTCCAGGCTGGCCTGCTTCATAGCACTTCCAGGCTGGCTGCTTCATAGCACGTCCAAGCTGCCTGCTTCATAGCACTTCCAAGCTGACTGCTTCATAGCACTTCCAAGCTGGTCTGCTTTATAGCACTTCCAAACTGGCCTGCTTCATAGCACCTCCAAGCTGGCCTGCTTCATAGCACTTCCAGGCTGGCTGCTTCATAGCACGTCCAAGCTGACCTGCTTCATTGCACTTCCAGGCTGGTCTGCTTCATTGCACTTCCAAGCTGGCCTGCTTCATAGCACTTCCAAGCTGGCCTGCTTCATAGCACTTCCAGGCTGGCCTGCTTCACTGCACTTCCAAGCTGGCCTGCTTCATAACACTTCCAAGCTGGCCTGCTTCATAGCACTTCCAGGCTGGCTGCTTCATAGCACGTCCAAGCTGACCTGCTTCATTGCACTTCCAGGCTGGTCTGCTTCATTGCACTTCCAAGCTGGCCTGCTTCATAGCACTTCCAAGCTGGTCTGCTTCATTGCACTTCCAGGCTGGCCTGCTTCATAGCACTTCCAGGCTGGCTGCTTCATAGCACGTCCAAGCTGACCTGCTTCATAGCACTTCCAAGCTGGCCTGCATAGTAGCACTACCAAGCTGACCTGCTCCATAGAACTTCCAAGCAGACCTGCTTCATAGCACTTCCAAGCTGGCCTACTTAATAGCACTACCAAGCTCCCTGCTTCATAGCACTTCCAAGCTGGCCTGCTTCATAGCACTTCCAAACTGGCCTGCTTCATAGCACTTCCAGGCTGGCCTGCTTCACTGCACTTCCAAGCTGGCCTGCTTCATAGCACTTCCAGGCTGTCCTGCTTCATAGCACGTCCAAGCTGACCTGCTTCATAGCACTTCCAAGCTGGCTTGCCTCACAGCACTTCCAGGCTGGTTACTTCATAGCACGTCCAAGCTGACCTGCTTCATAGAACTTTGAAGCTGCCTGCTTCATAGCACTTCCAGGCTGGCCTGCTTCATAGCACTTCCAAGCTGACCTGCTTCATAGCACATCCAAGCTGCCTGCTTCATAGCACGTCCAGGCTGGCCTGCTTCATTGCACTTCCAAGCTGGCTTGCTTCATAGAACTTCCAGGCTGGCTGCTTCATAGCACGTCCAAGCTGACCTGCTTCATAGCACTTCCAAGCTGGCTTGCTTCATAGCACTTCCAGGCTGGCTGCTTAATAGCACTTCCAAGCTGGCCTGCTTCATAGCACTTACAAGATGCCTGCTCCATAGCACTGCCAAGCTTGCCTGCTTCATAGTACTTCCAGGCTGGCCTGCTTCATAGCACTTCCAGGCTGGCTGCTTCATAGCACGTCCAAGCTGACCTGCTTCATAGCACTTCCAAGCTGGCGTGCTTCATAGCACTTCCAAGCTGGCCTGCTTCATAGCACTTCCAGGCTGGCTGCTTCATAGCACGTCCAAGCTGACCTGCTTCATTGCACTTCCAGGCTGGTCTGCTTCATTGCACTTCCAAGCTGGCCTGCTTCATAGCACTTCCAAGCGGGCCTGCTTAATAGCACTACCAAGCTGCCTGCTTCATAGCATGTCCAAGCTTGTCTGCTTTGTAGCACTTCCAACATGGCCTGCATCACAGCCCTCCCAGGCTGGCCTGCTGCATGGCACTTCCAAGCTGGCCTGATTCATGGCCTGCTTCATAGCACTTCCAAGCTGGCCTGCTTAATAGCACTACCAAGCTGCCTGCTTCATACCATGTCCAAGCTGGTCTGATTCATAGCACTTCCAAGCTGCCTGCTTCATAGCACTTCCAGGCTGGCCTGCTTCATTGCACTTCCAAGCTGGCTTCCTTCATAGCACTTCCAGGCTGGCTGCTTTGTAGCACGTCCAAGCTGACCTGCTTCATAGCACTTCCAAGCTGGCCTGCTTCATAGCACTTCCAAGCTGGCCTGCTTCATAGCACTTCCAGGCTGGCCTGCTTCACTGCACTTCCAAGCTGGCCTGCTTCATAACACGTCCAGGCTGGCTACTTCTTAGCACGGCCAAGCTGACCTGCTTCAGAGCACTTCCAAGCTGGCTTGCTTCATAGCATGTCCAGGCTGGCTGCTTCATAGCACATCCAAGCTGACCTGCTTCATAGCACTTCCGAGCTGGGTTGCTTCATAGCACCTCCAGGCTGGCTGCTTCATAGCACGTCCAATCTGACCTGCTTCATAGCACGTCCATGCTGCCTGCTTCATAGCACGTACAGGCTGGCCTGCTTCATTGCACTTCCAAGCTGGCTTGCTTCATAGAACTTCCAGGCTGGCTGCTTCATAGCACGTTCAAGCTGACCTGCTTCATAGCACTTCCAAGCTGGCTTGCTTCATAGCACTTCCAGGCTGGTTGCTTAATAGCTCTTCCAAGCTGGCCTGCTTCATAGCACTTCCAAGATGCCTGCTCCATAGCACTGCCAAGCTGGCCTGCTTTATAGTACTTCCAGGCTGGCCTGCTTCATAGCACTTCCAGGCTGGCTGCTTCATAGCACGTCCAAGCTGACCTGCTTCATAGCACTTCCAAGCTGGCCTGCTTCATAGCACTTCCCAGCTGGCCTGCTTCATAGCACTTCCAGGCTGGCTGCTTCATAGCACGTCCAAGCTGACCTGCTTCATTGCACTTCCAGGCTGGTCTGCTTCATTGCACTTCCAAGCTGGCCTGCTTCATAGCGCTTCCAAGCTTCCTGCTTCATAGTGCTTACAAGCTTCCTGCTTCATAGCGCTTCCATGCCGGCCTGCTTCATAGCGCTTTGAAGCTTCCTGCTTCATAGCACTTCCAAGCTTCCTGCTTCATAGCACTTCCAAGCTACCTGCTTCATAGCGCTTGCAATCGGGACTGCTTCATAGCGCTTCCAAGCTACCTGCTTCATAGCACTTCCAAGCTTTCTGCTTCATAGCACTTCCAAGCTACCTGCATCATAGCGCTTGCAAGCCGGCCTGCTTCATAGCACTTTCAAGCTACCTGGTTCATAGCACTTCCAATTGGCCTGCTTCATAGCACTTTCAAGCGGCCTGCTTCATAGCACTTCCAAGGTGGCCTGCTTCACAGCACGTCCAAGCTGGCCTGCTTCATAGCACTTCCAAGCGGGCCTGCTTAATAGCACTACCAAGCTGCCTGCTTCATAGCATGTCCAAGCTTGTCTGCTACGTAGCACTTCCAAGCTGGCCCGCTTCACAGCACTCCCAGGCTGGCCTGCTGCCTGGCACTTCCAAACTGGCCTGATTCATGGCCTGCTTCATAGCACTTCTAAGCTAGCCTGCTTAATAGCACTACCAAGCTGCCTGCTTCACAGCATGTCCAAGCTGGTCTGATTCATAGCACTTCCAAGCTGGCCTGCTTCATAGCACTTCCAGGATGGCTGCTTCATTGCACCTCCAAGCTGCCTGCTTCATAGCACTTCCAGTCTGGCCTGCTTCATCGCACTTCCAAGCTGACCTGCTCCATAGCACTTCTAATCTACCTGCTTCATAGCACTTGCAAGCTGGCCCGCTTCATAGCACTTTCAAGCGGCCTGCTTCATAGCACTTCCAAGCTGGCCTGCTTCAGAGAACTTCAAAGCTGCCTCCTTCATAGCACTTCCAAACTGCCTCCTTCATAGCACTTCCAGCCCGGCCTGGTTCATAGCACTCCCAAGCCGGTCTGCTTAATAGCACTAGCAAGCAGCCTGCTTCATAGCACTTCCAAGCGGTCTGCTTCATAGCACTTCCAAGCTGCCTGCTTCATAGCAGTTCCAAGCTGGCCTGCTCCACAGCGCTTCCAAGCTGGCCTGCTTCATAGTTCTTCCAAGCTTCCTGCTTCATAGCACTTCCAAGCTGGCCTGCTTCATAGCACTTCCAAGCTTCCTGCTTCATAGAACTTCCAAACTGGTCTGCTTCATACAATTCCTAGCTGGCCTGCTTCATAGCATTTCCAGGCTGGCCTGCTTCACTTCACTTCCAAGCTGGCCTGCTTCATAACACGTCCAGGCTGGCCTACTTCATAGCACGGCCAAGCTGACCTGCTTCATCGCACTTCCAAGCTGACCTGCTTCATAGGACTTCCAAGATGGCTTGCTTCATAGCACTTCCAGGCTGGCCTGCTTCATAGCACTTCCAAGCTGGCCTGATTTATAGCACGTCCAGGCTGGCCTACTTCATAGCACGGCCAAGCTGACCTGCTTCATAGGACTTCCAAGATGGCTTGCTTCATAGCACTTCCAAGCTGGCCTGCTTCATAGCGCTTCCAAGCTGGCCTGCTTCATAGCGCTTCCAAGCTTCCTGCTTCATAGCGCTTCCAAGCCGGCCTGCTTCATCCCGCTTCCAAGCTTCCTGCTTCATAGCACTTCCAAGCTTCCTGCTTCGTAGCACTTCCAAGCGGTCTGCTTCATAGCACTTCCAAGCCGGCCTGCTTCGAAGCACTTCCAAGTTGGCCTGCTTCATAGCAATTCAAAGCTGCCTGCTTCATTACACTTCCAAGATGCCTGCTTCATAGCGCTTCCAAGCTGGACTGCTTCATAGTGCTTCCAAGCTTCCTGCTTCATAGCGTTTCAATGCCGGCCTACTTCATAGCGCTTTCGAAGTTTCCTGCTTCATAGCACTTCCAAGCTTCCTGCTTCATAGCACTTCCAAGCTACCTGCTTCATAGCGCTTGCAATCGGGACTGCTTCATAGTGCTTCCAAGCTACCTGCTTCATAGCACTTCCAAGCTTCCTGCTTCATAGCACTTCCAAGCTACCTGCTTCATAGTGCTTGCAAGCCGGCCTGCTTCATAGCGCTTTCAAACTACCTGGTTCATAGCACTTCCAACTGGCCTGCTTCATAGCACTTTCAAGCGGCCTGCTTCATAGCACGTCCATGCTGGCCTAATTCATAGCACTTCCAAGCGGGCCTGCTTAATAGCACTACCATGCTGCCTGCTTCATAGCATGTCCAAGCTTGTCTGCTTCGTAGCACTTCCAAGCTAGCTTGCTCCCAGGCTGGCCTGCTGCATGACACTTCCAAGCTGGCCTGATTCATGGCCTGCTTCATAGCAATTCCAAGCTGGCCTGCTTAATAGCACTACCAAGCTGGCCTGTTTCATAGCACTTCCAGGATGGCTGCTTCATAGCACGTCCAAGCTGACCTGCTTCATAGCACTTCCAAGCTGACCAGCTCCATAGCACTTCTAAGCTACCTGCTTCATAGCACTTCCAAGCTGGTCTGCTTTATAGCACTTCCAAACTGGCCTGCTTCATAGCACTTCCAAGCGGGCCTGCTTCATAGCACTTCCAAGCTGCCTGCTTCATAGCACTTCCAAGCTGACTGCTTCATAGCACTTCCAAGCTGGTCTGCTTTATAGCACTTCCAAACTGGCCTGCTTCATAGCACCTCCAAGCTGGCCTGCTTCATAGCACTTCCAGGCTGTCTGCTTCATAGCACGTCCAAGCTGACCTGCTTCATTGCACTTCCAGGCTGGTCTGCTTCATTGCACTTGCAAGCTGGCCTGCTTCATAGCACTTCCAAGCTGGCCTGCTTCATAGCACTTCTGTAACGCTCACCTGATTCTCGCAGAGGCGCCGGTCTTGACTGGGCGACTACCGTATCTTCAAAGGTGATGTGTAGCACCCGGTTGGCTCTTTGGGCTGGACCTCTGTGCACTGTATGCCTGACTTCAAGAGTAAGATGTCTGCAGACAGAAAATATGGGATTAATGAACTGGGGTTATTGGGGTGTCCCTATCTCTTCCCTTTTTGCTCTCCTGTAGACCCCCAAAGGTTAACGCTCTCACCTTAGGTAAGTGAATGCCGAGCTCTCCATCTGCCTCGGGGCAGGGTGCTGTAACCAGTTTCTTCACTGGATCGGTAGCGCAGGCCTCTTGACTTCAGAGGACTGCTGTCCGTCGTTTACTGCACGAACGGTAAGTTTCGAGTAATTCTATTGTCTTTAAAGTCTTTAGCAATGATGTCTCTTGTTTTGCAGGTTCCGGCGATGGCGGATGACGGGCTGAAGTGAGTTGAAGATGGAGTCCGTATGATGAATAGAAGCGCCTGGAAGCACGTAAGTAAGCGCTTGTTGCCTGCTTCACGATGCGCTCTAACTGTCTTTTATTTTGCAGGTACGAGTTCGGAGCGGCTGCAGGGTGCCGGAATACCCACTGGGGTTGATGTGGAAAGGAGTAATGGCACGTGAGTATTAAAGTTCCCCAATGTCTTTAAACGCACCTTGTTTTGTCTTTCAGATGCAGGATGCAGCGCCGAAGGCCTCCGGAGCGTGCGAAGAGTCGGTAAGCTTTTGTCTTTCAGATGCCGGAATGCAGTGTGAAGACCTCTGGAGCGCACGAAGAGTAGGTAAGCCTTTGTCTTTCAGATGCCGGAATGCTAACCTGTTCTTTCTTGTCTTTATAGGTGTTGCTGAAGACTGGATTCAGGATGGTAAGCCTTTTTCCTTAGGCCCAGGATCCGATGCAGAAGACACGATGAGCGTTCTGCTGCAGAGGATGCAGAATAACGCAAAGAAAGATTCATCCACCGGGTGTGGTTTAAATAGCCTCCTGTAGTGCTTAGGTGTCTCCTTCCACAGCCACGCCTAGGTAAGAAAAGAGTTCCTGCTTTCCAGAAGAGTTCCAGTGTTCTGAATCTAGGGAGTGGCTCCTGCCCCACCCAACAGGAAAAGTAGTTCCAAACAGAAGAGGATCAGAGGCTCAGCTGGCAGGCAAGTAAGCAGCATGGTCTGCTGCAGGTAAGTCCACCCAAGCATTATGAGCCCGGCGCTTCCCGCGCTGGGACTGGGCACATTTATGAGCCTGGTGCCACTGGCGCCAGGACTGGGTCCAAAAGGTCCCAATTGGGACTGGTTGGCCCTCGGAACCTGGGTTATGGATCTGCTTCCAAGGGAGTTGGGAAAACCCTGACCTTTTGGGAGCAGAGATCATGACAACTTCCAGGCTGGCCTGCTTCACTGCACTTCCAAGCTGGCCTGCTTCATAACACTTCCAAGCTGGCCTGCTTCATAGCACTTCCAGGCTGGCTGATTCATAGCACGTCCAAGCTGACCTGCTTCATTGCACTTCCAGGCTAGTCTGCTTCATTGCACTTCCAAGCTGGCCTGCTTCATAGCGCTTCCAAGCTGGTCTGCTTCATTGCACTTCCAGGCTGACCTGCTTCATAGCACTTCCAGGCTGGCTGCTTCATAGCACGTCCAAGCTGACCTGCTTCATAGCACTTCCAAGCTGGCCTGCTTAGTAGCACTACCAAGCTGACCTGCTCCATAGAACTTCCAAGCAGACCTGCTTCATAGCACTTCCAAGCTGGCCTACTTAATAGCACTACCAAGCTCCCTGCTTCATAGCACTTCCAAGCTGGCCTGCTTCATAGCACTTCCAAACTGGCCTGCTTCATAGCACTTCCAGGCTAGCCTGCTTCACTGCACTTCCAAGCTGGCCTGCTTCATAGCACTTCCAGGCTGGCCTGCTTCATAGCACGTCCAAGCTGACCTGCTTCATAGCACTTCCAAGCTGGCTTGCCTCACAGCACTTCCAGGCTGGTTACTTCATAGCACGTCCAAGCTGACCTGCTTCATAGAACTTTGAAGCTGCCTGCTTCATAGCACTTCCAGGCTGGCCCGCTTCATAGCACTTCCAAGCTGACCTGCTTCATAGCACGTCCAAGCTGCCTGCTTCATAGCACGTCCAGGCTGGCCTGCTTCATTGCACTTCCAAGCTGGCTTGCTTCATAGAACTTCCAGGCTGGCTGCTTCATAGCACGTCCACGCTCACCTGCTTCATAGCACTTCCAAGCTGGCTTGCTTCATAGCATTTCCAGGCTGGCTGCTTAATAGCACTTCCAAGCTGGCCTGCTCCATAGCACTGCCAAGCTGGCCTGCTTTATAGTACTTCCAGGCTGGCCTGCTTCATAGCACTTCCAGGCTGGCTACTTCATAGCGCGTCCAAGCTGACCTGCTTCATAGCACTTCCAAGCTGGCGTGCTTCACAGCACTTCCAAGCTGGCCTGCTTCATAGCACTTCCAGGCTGGCTGCTTCATAGCACGTCCAAGCTGACCTGCTTCATTGCACTTCCAGGCTGGTCTGCTTCATTGCACTTCCAAGCTGGCCTGCTTCATAGCACTTCCAAGCGGGCCTGCTTAATAGCACTACCAAGCTGCCTGCTTCATAGCATGTCCAAGTTTGTCTGCTTTGTAGCACTTCCAACCTGGCCTGCCTCACAGCACTCCCAGGCTGGCCTGCTGCATGGCACTTCCAAGCTGGCCTGATTCATGGCCTGCTTCATAGCACTTCCAAGCTGGCCTACTTAATAGCACTACCAAGCTGCCTGCTTCATACCATGTCCAAGCTGGTCTGATTCATAGCACTTCCAAGCTGCCTGCTTCATAGCACTTCCAGGCTGGCCTGCTTCATTGCACTTCCAAGCTGGCTTCCTTCATAGCACTTCCAGGCTGGCTGCTTTGTAGCATGTCCAAGCTGACCTGCTTCATAACACTTCCAAGCTGGCCTGCTTCATAGCACTTCCAAGCTGGCCTGCTTCATAGCACTTCCAGGCTGGCTGCTTCATAGCACGTCCAAGCTGACCTGCTTCATTGCACTTCCAGGCTGGTCTGCTTCATTGCACTTCCAAGCTGGCCTGCTTCATAGCACTTCCAAGCTGGCCTGCTTCATAGCACTTCCAGGCTGGCCTGCTTCACTGCACTTCCAAGCTGGCCTGCTTCATAACACGTCCAGGCTGGCTACTTCTTAGCACGGCCAAGCTGACCTGCTTCAGAGCACTTCCAAGCTGGCTTGCATCATAGCATGTCCAGGCTGGCTGCTTCATAGCACATCCAAGCTGACCTGCTTTATAGCACTTCCGAGCTGGGTTGCTTCATAGCACCTCCAGGCTGGCTGCTTCATAGCATGTCCAATCTGACCTGCTTCATAGCACGTCCAAGCTGCCTGCTTCATAGCACGTCCAGGCTGGCCTGCTTCATTGCACTTCCAAGCTGGCTTGCTTCATAGAACTTCTAGGCAGGCTGCTTCATAGCACGTTCAAGCTGACCTGCTTCATAGCACTTCCAAGCTGGCTTGCTTCATAGCACTTCCAGGCTGGCTGCTTAATAGCACTTCCAATCTGGCATGCTTCATAGCACTTCCAAGATGCCTGCTCCATAGCACTGCCAAGCTGGCCTGCTTTATAGTACTTCCAGGCTGGCCTGCTTCATAGCACTTCCAGGCTGGCTGCTTCATAGCACGTCCAAGCTGCCTGCTTCATAGCACTTCCAAGCTGACTGCTTCATAGCACTTCCAAGCTGGTCTGCTTTATAGCACTTCCAAACTGGCCTGCTTCATAGCACCTCCAAGCTGGCCTGCTTCATAGCACTTCCAGGCTGGCTGCTTCATAGCACGTCCAAGCTGACCTGCTTCATTGCACTTCCAGGCTGGTCTGCTTCATTGCACTTCCAAGCTGGCCTGCTTCATAGCACTTCCAAGCTGGCCTGCTTCATAGCACTTCCAGGCTGGCCTGCTTCACTGCACTTCCAAGCTGGCCTGCTTCATAACACTTCCAAGCTGGCCTGCTTCATAGCACTTCCAGGCTGGCTGCTTCATAGCACGTCCAAGCTGACCTGCTTCATTGCACTTCCAGGCTGGTCTGCTTCATTGCACTTCCAAGCTGGCCTGCTTCATAGCACTTCCAAGCTGGTCTGCTTCATTGCACTTCCAGGCTGGCCTGCTTCATAGCACTTCCAGGCTGGCTGCTTCATAGCACGTCCAAGCTGACCTGCTTCATAGCACTTCCAAGCTGGCCTGCATAGTAGCACTACCAAGCTGACCTGCTCCATAGAACTTCCAAGCAGACCTGCTTCATAGCACTTCCAAGCTGGCCTACTTAATAGCACTACCAAGCTCCCTGCTTCATAGCACTTCCAAGCTGGCCTGCTTCATAGCACTTCCAAACTGGCCTGCTTCATAGCACTTCCAGGCTGGCCTGCTTCACTGCACTTCCAAGCTGGCCTGCTTCATAGCACTTCCAGGCTGGCCTGCTTCATAGCACGTCCAAGCTGACCTGCTTCATAGCACTTCCAAGCTGGCTTGCCTCACAGCACTTCCAGGCTGGTTACTTCATAGCACGTCCAAGCTGACCTGCTTCATAGAACTTTGAAGCTGCCTGCTTCATAGCACTTCCAGGCTGGCCTGCTTCATAGCACTTCCAAGCTGACCTGCTTCATAGCACATCCAAGCTGCCTGCTTCATAGCACGTCCAGGCTGGCCTGCTTCATTGCACTTCCAAGCTGGCTTGCTTCATAGAACTTCCAGGCTGGCTGCTTCATAGCACGTCCAAGCTGACCTGCTTCATAGCACTTCCAAGCTGGCTTGCTTCATAGCACTTCCAGGCCGGCTGCTTAATAGCACTTCCAAGCTGGCCTGCTTCATAGCACTTACAAGATGCCTGCTCCATAGCACTGCCAAGCTTGCCTGCTTCATAGTACTTCCAGGCTGGCCTGCTTCATAGCACTTCCAGGCTGGCTGCTTCATAGCACGTCCAAGCTGACCTGCTTCATAGCACTTCCAAGCTGGCGTGCTTCATAGCACTTCCAAGCTGGCCTGCTTCATAGCACTTCCAGGCTGGCTGCTTCATAGCACGTCCAAGCTGACCTGCTTCATTGCACTTCCAGGCTGGTCTGCTTCATTGCACTTCCAAGCTGGCCTGCTTCATAGCACTTCCAAGCGGGCCTGCTTAATAGCACTACCAAGCTGCCTGCTTCATAGCATGTCCAAGCTTGTCTGCTTTGTAGCACTTCCAACATGGCCTGCATCACAGCCCTCCCAGGCTGGCCTGCTGCATGGCACTTCCAAGCTGGCCTGATTCATGGCCTGCTTCATAGCACTTCCAAGCTGGCCTGCTTAATAGCACTACCAAGCTGCCTGCTTCATACCATGTCCAAGCTGGTCTGATTCATAGCACTTCCAAGCTGCCTGCTTCATAGCACTTCCAGGCTGGCCTGCTTCATTGCACTTCCAAGCTGGCTTCCTTCATAGCACTTCCAGGCTGGCTGCTTTGTAGCACGTCCAAGCTGACCTGCTTCATAGCACTTCCAAGCTGGCCTGCTTCATAGCACTTCCAAGCTGGCCTGCTTCATAGCACTTCCAGGCTGGCTGCTTCATAGCACGTCCAAGCTGACCTGCTTTATTGCACTTCCAGGCTGGTCTGCTTCATTGCACTTCCAAGCTGGCCTGCTTCATAGCACTTCCAAGCTGGCCTGCTTCATAGCACTTCCAGGCTGGCCTGCTTCACTGCACTTCCAAGCTGGCCTGCTTCATAACACGTCCAGGCTGGCTACTTCTTAGCACGGCCAAGCTGACCTGCTTCAGAGCACTTCCAAGCTGGCTTGCTTCATAGCATGTCCAGGCTGGCTGCTTCATAGCACATCCAAGCTGACCTGCTTCATAGCACTTCCGAGCTGGGTTGCTTCATAGCACCTCCAGGCTGGCTGCTTCATAGCATGTCCAATCTGACCTGCTTCATAGCACGTCCATGCTGCCTGCTTCATAGCACGTCCAGGCTGCCCTGCTTCATTGCACTTCCAAGCTGGCTTGCTTCATAGAACTTCCAGGCTGGCTGCTTCATAGCACGTTCAAGCTGACCTGCTTCATAGCACTTCCAAGCTGGCTTGCTTCATAGCACTTCCAGGCTGGTTGCTTAATAGCACTTCCAAGCTGGCCTGCTTCATAGCACTTCCAAGATGCCTGCTCCATAGCACTGCCAAGCTGGCCTGCTTTATAGTACTTCCAGGCTGGTCTGCTTCATAGCACTTCCAGGCTGGCTGCTTCATAGCACGTCCAAGCTGACCTGCTTCATAGCACTTCCAAGCTGGCCTGCTTCATAGCACTTCCCAGCTGGCCTGCTTCATAGCACTTCCAGGCTGGCTGCTTCATAGCACGTCCAAGCTGACCTGCTTCATTGCACTTCCAGGCTGGTCTGCTTCATTGCACTTCCAAGCTGGCCTGCTTCATAGCACTTCCAAGCGGGCCTGCTTAATAGCACTACCAAGCTGCCTGCTTCATAGCATGTCCAAGCTTGTCTGCTTTGTAGCACTTCCAAGCTGGCCTGCCTCACAGCACTCCCAGGCTGGCCTGCTGCATGGCACTTCCAAGCTGGCCTGATTCATGGCCTGCTTCATAGCACTTCCAAGCTGGCCTGCTTAATAGCACTACCAAGCTGCCTGCTTCATTACATGTCCAAGCTGGTCTGATTCATAGCACTTCCAAGCTGCCTGCTTCATAGCACTTCCAGGCTGGCCTGCTTCATTGCACTTCCAAGCTGGCTTCCTTCATAGCACTTCCAGGCTGGCTGCTTTGTAGCACGTCCAAGCTGACCTGCTTCATAGCACTTCCAAGGTGCCTGCTTCATAGCACTGCCAGGGTGGCTGCTTCATAGCACTTCCAAGATGCCAGCCCCATAGCACTGCCAAGCTGGCCTGCTTCATAGCACTTCCAAGCTGGCCTGCTTCATAGCACTTCCAAGATGCCAGCTCCATAGCACTGCCAAGCTGGCCTGCTTTATAGTACTTCCAGGCTGGCCTGCTTCATAGCACTTCTAGGCTGGCTGCTTCATAGCACATCCAAGCTGACCTGCTTCATAGCACTTCCAAGCTGGCCTGCTTCATGGCACTTCCAAGCTGGCCTGCTACATAGCACTTCCAGGATGGCTGCTTCATAGCACGTCCAAGCTGACCTGCTTCATTGCACTTCCAGGCTGGTCTGCTTCATTGCACTTCCAAGCTGGCCTGCTTCATAGCACTTCCAAGCTGGCCTGCTTCATAGCACTTCCAGGCTGGCCTGCTTCACTGCACTTCCAAGCTGGCCTGCTTCATAACACTTCCAAGCTGGCCTGCTTCATAGCACTTCCAGGCTGGCTGCTTCATAGCACGTCCAAGCTGACCTGCTTCATTGCACTTCCAGGCTGGTCTGCTTCATTGCACTTCCAAGCTGGCCTGCTTCATATCACTTCCAAGCTGGTCTGCTTCATTGCACTTCCAGGCTGGCCTGCTTCATAGCACTTCCAGGCTGGCTGCTTCATAGCACGTCCAAGCTGACCTGCTTCATAGCACTTCCAAGCTGGCCTGAATAGTAGCACTACCAAGCTGACCTGCTCCATAGAACTTCCAAGCAGACCTGCTTCATAGCACTTCCAAGCTGGCCTACTTAATAGCACTACCAAGCTCCCTGCTTCATAGCACTTCCAAGCTGGCCTGCTTCATAGCACTTCCAAACTGGCCTGCTTCATAGCACTTCCAGGCTGGCCTGCTTCACTGCACTTCCAAGCTGGCCTGCTTCATAGCACTTCCAGGCTGGCCTGCTTCATAGCACGTCCAAGCTGACCTGCTTCATAGCACTTCCAAGCTGGCTTGCCTCACAGCACTTCCAGGCTGGTTACTTCATAGCACGTCCAAGCTGACCTGCTTCATAGAACTTTGAAGCTGCCTGCTTCATAGCACTTCCAGGCTGGCCTGCTTCATAGCACTTCCAAGCTGACCTGCTTCATAGCACATCCAAGCTGCCTGCTTCATAGCACATCCAGGCTGGCCTGCTTCATTGCACTTCCAAGCTGGCTTGCTTCATAGAACTTCCAGGCTGGCTGCTTCATAGCACGTCCAAGCTGACCTGCTTCATAGCACTTCCAAGCTGGCTTGCTTCATAGCACTTCCAGGCTGGCTGCTTAATAGCACTTCCAAGCTGGCCTGCTTCATAGCACTTACAAGATGCCTGCTCCATAGCACTGCCAAGCTTGCCTGCTTTATAGTACTTCCAGGCTGGCCTGCTTCATAGCACTTCCAGGCTGGCTGCTTCTTAGCACGTCCAAGCTGACCTGCTTCATAGCACTTCCAAGCTGGCGTGCTTCATAGCACTTCCAAGCTGGCCTGCTTCATAGCACTTCCAGGCTGGCTGCTTCATAGCACGTCCAAGCTGACCTGCTTCATTGCACTTCCAGGCTGGTCTGCTTCATTGCACTTCCAAGCTGGCCTGCTTCATAGCACTTCCAAGCGGGCCTGCTTAATAGCACTACCAAGCTGCCTGCTTCATAGCATGTCCAAGCTTGTCTGCTTTGTAGCACTTCCAACATGGCCTGCCTCACAGCCCTCCCAGGCTGGCCTGCTGCATGGCACTTCCAAGCTGGCCTGATTCATGGCCTGCTTCATAGCACTTCCAAGCTGGCCTGCTTAATAGCACTACCAAGCTGCCTGCTTCATACCATGTCCAAGCTGGTCTGATTCATAGCACTTCCAAGCTGCCTGCTTCATAGCACTTCCAGGCTGGCCTGCTTCATTGCACTTCCAAGCTGGCTTCATTCATAGCACTTCCAGGCTGGCTGCTTTGTAGCACGTCCAAGCTGACCTGCTTCATAGCACTTCCAAGCTGGCCTGCTTCATAGCACTTCCAAGCTGGCCTGCTTCATAGCACTTCCAGGCTGGCTGCTTCATAGCACGTCCAAGCTGACCTGCTTTATTGCACTTCCAGGCTGGTCTGCTTCATTGCACTTCCAAGCTGGCCTGCTTCATAGCACTTCCAAGCTGGCCTGCTTCATAGCACTTCCAGGCTGGCCTGCTTCACTGCACTTCCAAGCTGGCCTGCTTCATAACACGTCCAGGCTGGCTACTTCTTAGCACGGCCAAGCTGACCTGCTTCAGAGCACTTCCAAGCTGGCTTGCTTCATAGCATATCCAGGCTGGCTGCTTCATAGCACATCCAAGCTGACCTTCTTCATAGCACTTCCGAGCTGGGTTGCTTCATAGCACCTCCAGGCTGGCTGCTTCATAGCATGTCCAATCTGACCTGCTTCATAGCACGTCCATGCTGCCTGCTTCATGGCACGTCCAGGCTGGCCTGCTTCATTGCACTTCCAAGCTGGCTTGCTTCATAGAACTTCCAGGCTGGCTGCTTCATAGCACGTTCAAGCTGACTTGCTTCATAGCACTTCCAAGCTGGCTTGCTTCATAGCACTTCCAGGCTGGTTGCTTAATAGCACTTCCAAGCTGGCCTGCTTCATAGCACTTCCAAGATGCCTGCTCCATAGCACTGCCAAGCTGGCCTGCTTTATAGTACTTCCAGGCTGGCCTGCTTCATAGCACTTCCAGGCTGGCTGCTTCATAGCACGTCCAAGCTGACCTGCTTCATAGCACTTCCAAGCTGGCCTGCTTCATAGCACTTCCCAGCTGGCCTG
This sequence comes from Ambystoma mexicanum, assembly GCF_040938575.1. NCBI lineage: Eukaryota > Metazoa > Chordata > Amphibia > Caudata > Ambystomatidae > Ambystoma > Ambystoma mexicanum. The sequence continues at coordinate 350,750,654 of NC_090936.1, forward strand.
CTTCATAGCACTTCCAGGCTGGCTGCTTCATAGCACGTCCAAGCTGACCTGCTTCATTGCACTTCCAGGCTGGTCTGCTTCATTGCACTTCCAAGCTGGCCTGCTTCATAGCACTTCCAAGCGGGCCTGCTTAATAGCACTACCAAGCTGCCTGCTTCATAGCATGTCCAAGCTTGTCTGCTTTGTAGCACTTCCAAGCTGGCCTGCCTCACAGCACTCCCAGGCTGGCCTGCTGCATGGCACTTCCAAGCTGGCCTGATTCATGGCCTGCTTCATAGCACTTCCAAGCTGGCCTGCTTAATAGCACTACCAAGCTGCCTGCTTCATTACATGTCCAAGCTGGTCTGATTCAAAGCACTTCCAAGCTGCCTGCTTCATAGCACTTCCAGGCTGGCCTGCTTCATTGCACTTCCAATCTGGCTTCCTTCATAGCACTTCCAGGCTGGCTGCTTTGTAGCACGTCCAAGCTGACCTGCTTCATAGCACTTCCAAGGTGCCTGCTTCATAGCACTGCCAGGGTGGCTACTTCATAGCACTTCCAAGATGCCAGCCCCATAGCACTGCCAAGCTGGCCTGCTTCATAGCACTTCCAAGCTGGCCTGCTTCATAGCACTTCCAAGATGCCAGCTCCATAGCACTGCCAAGCTGGCCTGCTTTATAGTAATTCCAGGCTGGCCTGCTTCATAGCACTTCTAGGCTGGCTGCTTCATAGCACATCCAAGCTGACCTGCTTCATAGCACTTCCAAGCTGGCCTGCTTCATGGCACTTCCAAGCTGGCCTGCTACATAGCACTTCCAGGATGGCTGCTTCATAGCACGTCCAAGCTGACCTGCTTCATAGCACTTCCAGGTTGGCCTGCTTCACTGCCCTTCCAAGCTGGCCTGCTTCATAACACGTCCAGGCTGGCTACTTCATAGCACGGCCAAGCTGACCTGCTTCAGAGCACTTCCAAGCTGGCCTGCTTCATAGCACTTCCAAGCTTCCTGCTTCATAGCACTTCCAAACTGGTCTGCTTCATACACTTCCAAGCTGGCCTGCTTCATAGCATTTCCAGGCTGGCCTGCTTCACTTCACTTCCAAGCTGGCCTGCTTCATAACACGTCCAGGCTGGCCTGCTTCATAGCACGGCCAAGTTGACCTGCTTCATAGCACTTCCAAGCTGACCTGCTTCATAGCACTTCCAAGATGGCTTGCTTCATAGCACTTCCAGGCTGGCCTGCTTCATAGCACTTCCAAGCTGGCCTGCTCCATAGCTCTTCCAAGCTGCCAGCTTCATAGTACTTCCAAGATGGCCTGATTTATAGCACGTCCAGGCTGGCCTGCATCATAGCACTTCAAGGCTGGCGCTTCATAGCACTTCTAAGCTTCCTGCTTCATAGAACTTCCGAGCTGGCCTGCTTCATAGCACTTCCAAGCTGGCCTGCATCACAGCACTTCCAGGCTGGTCTGCTTCATAGCACTTTCAAGCTGGCCTGCTTCATAGCACTTTCAGGCTGGCTGTTTCATACCACTTCCAAGCTGACCTGCTTCAAAGCACTTCCAAGCTGCCTGCTTCAGAGTACTTCCAAGCTACCTGCTTCATAGCGCTTGCAAGCGGGCCTGCTTCATAGTGCTTCCAAGCTACCTGGTTCATAGCACTTCCAAGCTGCCTGCTTCATAGCACTTCCAAGCTGGCCTGCTTAATAGCACTTCCAATCTGGCCTACTTAATAGCACTTTCAAGCTGGCCTGCTTCATAGCACTTCCAAGTTGGTCTGCTTCATAGCACTTCCAAGCTGCCTGCTTCATAGCGCTTCCAAGCTTCCTGCTTCATAGCGCTTCCAAGCCGGCCTTCTTCATAGCGCTTCCAAGCTTCCTGCTTCATAGCACTTCCAAGCTTCCTGCTTCGTTGCACTTCCAAGCGGTCTGCTTCATAGCACTTCCAAGCCAGCCTGCTTCGAAGCACTTCCAAGTTGGCCAGCTTCATAGCACTTCCAAGCTGCCTGCTTCATAGCACTTCCAAGCTGCCTGCTTCATAGCGCTTCCAAGCTGGACTGCTTCATAGTGCTTCCAAGCTTCCTGCTTCATAGCGCTTCCATGCCGGCCTGCTTCATAGCGCTTTCGAAGCTTCCTGCTTCATAGCACTTCCAAGCTTCCTGCTTCATAGCACTTCCAAGCTACCTGCTTCATAGCGCTTGCAATCGGGACTGCTTCATAGCGCTTCCAAGCTACCTGCTTCATAGCACTTCCAAGCTTCCTGCTTCATAGCACTTCCAAGCTACCTGCTTCATAGTGCTTGCAAGCCGGCCTGCTTCATAGCGCTTTCAAACTACCTGGTTCATAGCACTTCCAACTGGCCTGCTTCATAGCACTTTCAAGCGGCCTGCTTCATAGCACGTCCAAGCTGGCCTGCTTCATAGCACTTCCAAGTGGGCCTGCTTAATAGCACTACCATGCTGCCTGCTTCATAGCATGTCCAAGCTTGTTTGCTTCGTACCACTTCCAAGCTAGCTTGCTCCCAGGCTGGCCTGCTGCATGGCACTTCCAAGCTGGCCTGATTCATGGCCTGTTTCATAGCCCTTCCAAGCTGGCCTGCTTAATAGCACTACCAAGCTGGCCTGTTTCATAGCACTTCCAGGATAGCTGCTTCATAGCACGTCCAAGCTGACCTGCTTCATAGCACTTCCAAGCTGACCAGCTCCATAGCACTTCTAAGCTACCTGCTTCATAGCACTTGCAAGCTGGCATGCTTCATAGCACTTTCAAGCGGCCTGCTTCATAGCACTTCCAAGCTGGCCTGCTTCATAGCACTTCCAAGCTGGCCTGCTTCATAGCACTTCCAAGCTGCCTGCTTCAAAGCACTTCCAAGCTGCCTGCTTCAGAGTACTTCCAAGCTACCTGCTTCATAGCGCTTGCAAGCGGGCCTGCTTCCTAGCGCTTCCAAGCTACCTGGTTCATAGCACTTCCAAGCTGCCTGCTTCATAGCACTTCCAAGCTGGCCTGCTTAATAGCACTTCCAATCTGGCCTACTTAATAGCACTTTCAAGCTGGCCTGCTTCATAGCACTTCCAAGCTTCCTGCTTCATAGCACTTCCAAACTGGTCTGCTTCATACACTTCCAAGCTGGTCTGCTTCATAGCATTTCCAGGCTGGCCTGCTTCACTTCACTTCCAAGCTGGCCTGCTTCATAACACGTCCAGGCTGGCCTGCTTCATAGCACGGCCAAGTTGACCTGCTTCATAGCACTTCCAAGCTGACCTGCTTCATAGCACTTCCAAGATGGCTTGCTTCATAGCACTTCCAGGCTGGCCTGCTTCATAGCACTTCCAAGCTGGCCTGCTCCATAGCTTTTCCAAGCTGCCAGCTTCATAGCACTTCCAAGCTGGCCTGATTTATAGCACGTCCAGGCTGGCCTGCATCATAGCACTTCAAGGCTGGCGCTTCATAGCACTTCTAAGCTTCCTGCTTCATAGCACTTCCGAGCTGGCCTGCTTCATAGCACTTCCAAGCTGGCCTGCATCACAGCACTTCCAGGCTGGCTGTTTCATACCACTTCCAAGCTGACCTGCTTCAAAGCACTTCCAAGCTGCCTGCTTCAGAGTACTTCCAAGCTACCTGCTTCATAGCGCTTGCAAGCGGGCCTGCTTCATAGCGCTTCCAAGCTACCTGGTTCATAGCACTTCCAAGCTGCCTGCTTCATAGCACTTCCAAGCTGGCCTGCTTAATAGCACTTCCAATCTGGCCTACTTAATAGCACTTTCAAGCTGGCCTGCTTCATAGCACTTCCAAGTTGGTCTGCTTCATAGCACTTCCAAGCTGCCTGCTTCATAGCGCTTCCAAGCTTCCTGCTTCATAGCGCTTCCAAGCCGGCCTGCTTCATAGCGCTTCCAAGCTTCCTGCTTCATAGCACTTCCAAGCTTCCTGCTTCATAGCACTTCCAAGCGGTCTGCTTCATAGCACTTCCAAGCCAGCCTGCTTCGAAGCACTTCCAAGTTGGCCAGCTTCACAGCACTTCCAAGCTGCCTGCTTCATAGCACTTCCAAGCTGCCTGCTTCATAGCGCTTCCAAGCTGGACTGCTTCATAGTGCTTCCAAGCTTCCTGCTTCATAGCGCTTCCATGCCGGCCTGCTTCATAGCGCTTTCGAAGCTTCCTGCTTCATAGCACTTCCAAGCTTCCTGCTTCATAGCACTTCCAAGCTACCTGCTTCATAGCGCTTGCAATCGGGACTGCTTCATATCGCTTCCAAGCTACCTGCTTCATAGCACTTCCAAGCTTCCTGCTTCATAGCACTTCCAAGCTACCTGCTTCATAGTGCTTGCAAGCCGGCCTGCTACATAGCGCTTTCAAACTACCTGGTTCATAGCACTTCCAACTGGCCTGCTTCATAGCACTTTCAAGCGGCCTGCTTCATAGCACGTCCAAGCTGGCCTGCTTCATAGCACTTCCAAGTGGGCCTGCTTAATAGCACTACCATGCTGCCTGCTTCATAGCATGTCCAAGCTTGTTTGCTTCGTACCACTTCCAAGCTAGCTTGCTCCCAGGCTGGCCTGCTGCATGGCACTTCCAAGCTGGCCTGATTCATGGCCTGTTTCATAGCCCTTCCAAGCTGGCCTGCTTAATAGCACTACCAAGCTGGCCTGTTTCATAGCACTTCCAAGATAGCTGCTTCATAGCACGTCCAAGCTGACCTGCTTCATAGCACTTCCAAGCTGACCAGCTCCATAGCACTTCTAAGCTACCTGCTTCATAGCACTTGCAAGCTGGCATGCTTCATAGCACTTTCAAGCGGCCTGCTTCATAGCACTTCCAAGCTGGCCTGCTTCATAGCACTTCCAAGCTGGCCTGCTTCATAGCACTTCCAAGCTGCCTGCTTCATAGCACTTCCAAGCTGACTGCTTCATAGCACTTCCAAGCTGGTCTGCTTCATAGCACTTCCAAACTGGCCTGCTTCATAGCACCTCCAAGCTGGCCTGCTTCATAGCACTTCCATGCTGGCTGCTTCATAGCACGTCCAAGCTGACCTGCTTCATTGCACTTCCAGGCTGGTCTGCTTCATTGCACTTCCAAGCTGGCCTGCTTCATAGCACTTCCAAGCTGGCCTGCTTCATAGCACTTCCAGTCTGGCCTGCTTCACTGCACTTCCAAGCTGGCCTGCTTCATAACACTTCCAGGCTGGCTGTTTCATAGCAAGTCCAAGCTGACCTGCTTCATAGCACTTCCAAGCTGCCTGCTTCATAGCACTTCCAAACTGTTTGCTTCATAGCACTTCCAAGCTACCTGCTTCATAGCGCTTGCAAGCGGGCCTACTTCATAGCGCTTCCAAGCTACCTGGTTCATAGCACTTCCAAGCTGGCCTGCTTCATAGCACTTCCAAACTGGCCGGCTTAATAGCACTTCCAAGCTGCCTGCTTCATAGCACTTCCAAGCTGGCCTGCTTAATAGCACTTCCAAGCTGGCCTGCTTAATAGTACTTCCAAGATGGCCTGCTTCATAGCACTTCTAAGCTGGCCTGCTTCATAGTTCTTCCAAACTGACCTGCTTCAGAGCGCTTCCAGGTTGGCCTGCTTCATAGCACTTTCAAGCTTCCTGCTTCATAGCGCTTCCAAGCCGGCCTGCTTCATAGCGCTTCCAAGCTTCCTGCTTCATAGTGCTTCCAAGCTTCCTGCTTCATAGCACTTCCACGCCGGCCTGCTTAATAGCACTAGCAAGCGGCCTCCTTCATAGCACTTCCAAGCGGTCTGCTTCATAGCACTTCCAAGCCGGCCTGCTTCATAGCACTTCCAAGTTGGCCTGCTTCATAGCACTTCCAAGCTGCCTGCTTCATAGCACTTCCAAGCGGGCCTGCTTCATAGCGCTTCCAAGCTGGCCTGCTTCATAGCACTCACAAGCTTCCTGCTTCATAGCGCTTCCAAGCCGGCCTGCTTCATAGCGCTTCCAAGCTTCCTGCTTCATAGTGCTTCCAAGCTTCCTACTTCATAGCGCTTCCATGCCGGCCTGCTTCATAGCGCTTTGAAGCTTCCTGCTTCATAGCACTTCCAAGCTTCCTGCTTCATAGCACTTCCAAGCTACCTGCTTCATAGCGCTTGCAATCGGGACTGCTTCATAGTGGTTCCAAGCTACCTGCTTCATAGCACTTCCATGCTTCCTGCTTCATAGCACTTCCAAGCTACCTGCTTCATAGCGCTTGCAAGCCGGCCTGCTTCATAGCGCTTTCAAGCTACCTGGTTCATAGCACTTCCATCTGGCCTGCTTCATAGCACTTTCAAGCGGCCTGCTTCATAGCACTTCCAAGGTGGCCTGCTTCACAGCACGTCCAAGTTGGCCTGCTTCATAGCACTTCCAAGCGGGCCTGCTTAATAGCACTACCAAGCTGCCTGCTTCATAGCATGTCAAAGCTTGTCTGCTACGTAGCACTTCCAAGCTGGCCTGCTTCACAGCACTCCCAGGCTGGCCTGCTGCATGGCACTTCCAAGCTGGCCTGATTTATGGCCTGCTTCATAGCACTTCCAAGCGGGCCTGCTTAATAGCACTACCATGCTGCCTGCTTCATAGCATGTCCAAGCTTGTCTGCTTCGTAGCACTTCCAAGCTAGCTTGCTCCCAGGCTGGCCTGCTGCATGGCACTTTCAAGCTGGCCTGATTCATGGCCTGCTTCATAGCACTTCCAAGCTGGCCTGCTTAATAGCACTATCAAGCTGGCCTGTTTCATAGCACTTCCAGGATGGCTGCTTCATAGCACGTCCAAGCTGACCTGCTTCATAGCACTTCCAAGCTGATCAGCTCCATAGCACTTCTAAGCTACCTGCTTCATAGCACTTGCAAGCTGGCATGCTTCATAGCACTTTCAAGCGGCCTGCTTTATAGCACTTCCAAGCTGGCCTGCTTCATAGCACTTCCAAGCTGCCTGCTTCATAGCACTTCCAAGCTGACTGCTTCATAGCACTTCCAAGCTGGTCTGCTTTATAGCACTTCCAAACTGGCCTGCTTCATAGCACCTCCAAGCTGGCCTGCTTCATAGCACTTCCAGGCTGGCTGCTTCATAGCACGTCCAAGCTGGCCTGCTTCATTGCACTTCCAGGCTGGTCTGCTTCATTGCACTTCTAAGCTGGCCTGCTTCATAGCACTTCCAAGCTGGTCTGCTTCACAGCACTTCCAGGCTGGCCTGCTTCACTGCACTTCCAAGCTGGCCTGCTTCATAACACTTCCAAGATGGCCTGCTTCATAGCACTTCCAGGCTGGGCTGCTTCACTGCACTTCCAAGCTGGCCTGCTTCATAACACTTCCAAGCTGCCCTGCTTCATTGCACTTCCAAACTGGCCTGCTTCATAGCACCTCCAAGCTGCCTGCTTCATTGCACTTCCAAGCTGACCAGCTCCATAGCACTTCTAAGCTACCTGCTTCATAGCACTTGCAAGCTGGCATGCTTCATAGCACTTTCAAGCGGCCTGCTTCATTGCACTTCCAAGCTGGCCTGCTTCATAGCACTTCCAAGCTGACTGATTCATTAGCACTTCCAAGCTGGTCTGCTTTATAGCACTTACAAACTGGCCTGCTTCATAGCACCTCCAAGATGGCCTCCTTGATAGCACTTCCAGGCTGGCTGCTTCATAGCACGTCCAAGCTGACCTGCTTGATTGCACTTCCAGGCTGGTCTGCTTCATTGCACTTCCAAGCTGGCCTGCTTCATAACACTTCCAAGCTGGCCTGCTTCATAGCACTTCCAGGCTGGCTTGCTTCACTGCACTTCCAAGCTGGCCTGCTTCATAACACGTCCAGGCTGGCTGCTTCACAGCACGGCCAATCTGACCTGCTTCAGAGCACTTCCAAGCTGGCTTGCTTCATAGCACGTCCAAGCTGGCTGCTTCATAGCACATCCAAGCTGACCTGCTCCATAGCACTTCCAAGCTGGCTTGCTTCATAGCACCTCCAGGCTGGCTGCTTCATAACACGTCCAAGCTGACCTGCTTCATAGCACGTCCAAGCTGCCTGCTTCATAGCACGTCCAAGATGGCCTGCTTCATTGCACTTCCAAGCTGGCTTGCTTCATAGAACTTCCAGGCTGGCTGCTTCATAGCATGTCCAAGCTGACCTGCTTCATAGCACTTCCAAGCCGGCCTGCTTCATAGCGCTTCCAAGCTTCCTGCTTCATAGTGCTTCCAAGCTTCCTGCTTCATAGCACGTCCACGCCGGCCTGCTTAATAGCACTAGCAAGCGGCCTCCTTCATAGCACTTCCAAGCGGTCTGCTTCATAGCACTTCCAAGCCGGCCTGCTTCATAGCACTTCCAAGTTGGCCTGCTTCATAGCACTTCCAAGCTGCCTGCTTCATAGCACTTCCAAGCGGGCCTGCTTCATAGCGCTTCCAAGCTGGCCTGCTTCATAGCACTCCCAAGCTTCCTGCTTCATAGCGCTTCCAAGCCGGCCTGCTTCATAGCGCTTCCAAGCTTCCTGCTTCATAGTGCTTACAAGCTTCCTGCTTCATAGCGCTTCCATGCCGGCCTGCTTCATAGCGCTTTGAAGCTTCCTGCTTCATAGCACTTTCAATCTTCCTGCTTCATAGCACTTCCAAGCTACCTGCTTCATAGCGCTTGCAATCGGGACTGCTTCATAGCGCTTCCAAGCTACCTGCTTCATAGCACTTCCAAGCGTCCTGCTTCATAGCACTTCCAAGCTACCTGCTTCATAGCGCTTGCAAGCCGGCCTGCTTCATAGCACTTTCAAGCTACCTGGTTCATAGCACTTCCAAATGGCCTGCTTCATAGCACTTTCAAGCGGCCTGCTTCATAGCACTTCCAAGGTGGCCTGCTTCACAGCACGTCCAAGCTGGCCTGCTTCATAGCACTTCCAAGCGGGCCTGCTTAATAGCACTACCAAGCTGCCTGCTTCATAGCATGTCCAAGCTTGTCTGCTACGTAGCACTACCAAGCTGGCCCGCTTCACAGCACTCCCAGGCTGGCTGCTTCATAGCACGTCCAAGCTGACCTGCTTCATTGCACTTCCAGGCTGGTCTGCTTCATTGCACTTCCAAGCTGGCCTGCTTCATAACACTTCCAAGCTGGCCTGCTTCATAGCACTTCCAGGCTGGCCTGCTTCACTGCACTTCCAAGGTGGCCTGCTTCATAACACGTCCAGGCTGGCTGCTTCATAGCACGGCCAATCTGACCTGCTTCAGAGCACTTCCAAGCTGGCTTGCTTCATAGCACGTCCAAGCTGGCTGCTTCATAGCACATCCAAGCTGACCTGCTTCATAGCACTTCCAAGCTGGCTTGCTTCATAGCACCTCCAGGCTGGCTGCTTCATAACACGTCCAAGCTGACCTGCTTCATAGCACGTCCAAGCTGCCTGCTTCATAGCACGTCCAGGCTGGCCTGCTTCATTGCACTTCCAAGCTGGCTTGCTTCATAGAACTTCCAGGCTGGCTGCTTCATAGCATGTCCAAGCTGACCTGCTTCATAGCACTTCCAAGCCGGCCTGCTTCATAGCGCTTCCAAGCTTCCTGCTTCATAGTGCTTCCAAGCTTCCTGCTTCATAGCACGTCCACGCCGGCCTGCTTAATAGCACTAGCAAGCGGCCTCCTTCATAGCACTTCCAAGCGGTCTGCTTCATAGCACTTCCAAGCCGGCCTGCTTCGTAGCACTTCCAAGCGGGCCTGCTTCATAGCGCTTCCAAGGTGGCCTGCTTCATAGCACTCCCAAGCTTCCTGCTTCATAGCACTTCCAAGCCGGCCTGCTTCATAGCGCTTCCAAGCTTCCTGCTTCATAGTGCTTACAAGCTTCCTGCTTCATAGCGCTTCCATGCCGGCCTGCTTCATAGCGCTTCGAAGCTTCCTGCTTCATAGCACTTCCAAGCTTCCTGCTTCATAGCACTTCCAAGCTACCTGCTTCATAGCGCTTGCAATCGGGACTGCTTCATAGCGCTTCCAAGCTACCTGCTTCATAGCACTTCCAAGCTTTCTGCTTCATAGCACTTCCAAGCTACCTGCTTCATAGCGCTTGCAAGCCGGCCTGCTTCATAGCACTTTCAAGCTACCTGGTTCATAGCACTTCCAATTGGCCTGCTTCATAGCACTTTCAAGCGGCCTGCTTCATAGCACTTCCAAGGTGGCCTGCTTCACAGCACGTCCAAGCTGGCCTGCTTCATAGCACTTCCAAGCGGGCCTGCTTAATAGCACTACCAAGCTGCCTGCTTCATAGCATGTCCAAGCTTGTCTGCTACGTAGCACTTCCAAGCTGGCCCGCTTCACAGCACTCCCAGGCTGGCCTGCTGCATGGCACTTCCAAACTGGCCTGATTCATGGCCTGCTTCATAGCACTTCCAAGCTAGCCTGCTTAATAGCACTACCAAGCTGCCTGCTTCACAGCATGTCCAAGCTGGTCTGATTCATAGCACTTCCAAGCTGGCCTGCTTCATAGCACTTCCAGGATGGCTGCTTCATAGCACCTCCAAGCTGCCTGCTTCATAGCACTTCCAGTCTGGCCTGCTTCATCGCACTTCCAAGCTGACCTGCTCCATAGCACTTCTAATCTACCTGCTTCATAGCACTTGCAAGCTGGCCCGCTTCATAGCACTTTCAAGCGGCCTGCTTCATAGCACTTCCAAGCTGGCCTGCTTCAGAGAACTTCAAAGCTGCCTCCTTCATAGCACTTCCAAACTGCCTCCTTCATAGCACTTCCAGCCCGGCCTGGTTCATAGCACTCCCAAGCCGGTCTGCTTAATAGCACTAGCAAGCGGCCTGCTTCATAGCACTTCCAAGCGGTCTGCTTCATAGCACTTCCAAGCTGCCTGCTTCATAGCAGTTCCAAGCTGGCCTGCTCCACAGCGCTTCCAAGCTGGCCTGCTTCATAGTTCTTCCAAGCTTCCTGCTTCATAGCACTTCCAAGCTGGCCTGCTTCATAGCACTTCCAAGCTTCCTGCTTCATAGAACTTCCAAACTGGTCTGCTTCATACAATTCCTAGCTTGCCTGCTTCATAGCATTTCCAGGCTGGCCTGCTTCACTTCACTTCCAAGCTGGCCTGCTTCATAACACGTCCAGGCTGGCCTGCTTCATAGGACTTCCAAGATGGCTTGCTTCATAGCACTTCCAAGATGGCTTGCTTCATAGCACTTCCAGGCTGGCCTGCTTAATAGCACTACCAAGCTGCCTGCTTCACAGCATGTCCAAGCTGGTCTGATTCATAGCACTTCCAAGCTGGCCTGCTTCATAGCACTTCCAGGATGGCTGCTCCAAGCTGCCTGCTTCATAGCACTTCCAGTCTGGCCTGCTTCATCGCACTTCCAAGCTGACCTGCTCCATAGCACTTCTAATCTACCTGCTTCATAGCACTTGCAAGCTGGCCCGCTTCCTAGCACTTTCAAGCGGCCTGCTTCATAGCACTTCCAAGCTGGCCTGCTTCAGAGAACTTCAAAGCTGCCTCCTTCATAGCACTTCCAAACTGCCTCCTTCATAGCACTTCCAGCCCGGCCTGGTTCATAGCACTCCCAAGCCGGTCTGCTTAATAGCACTAGCAAGCGGCCTGCTTCATAGCACTTCCAAGCGGTCAGCTCCATAGCACTTCTAAGCTACCTGCTTCATAGCACTTGCAAGCTGGCATGCTTCATAGCACTTTCAAGCGGCCTGCTTTATAGCACTTCCAAGCTGGCCTGCTTCATAGCACTTCCAAGCTGCCTGCTTCATAGCACTTCCAAGCTGACTGCTTCATAGCACTTCCAAGCTGGTCTGCTTTATAGCACTTCCAAACTGGCCTGCTTCATAGCACCTCCAAGCTGGCCTGCTTCATAGCACTTCCAGGCTGGCTGCTTCATAGCACGTCCAAGCTGGCCTGCTTCATTGCACTTCCAGGCTGGTCTGCTTCATTGCACTTCTAAGCTGGCCTGCTTCATAGCACTTCCAAGCTGGTCTGCTTCACAGCACTTCCAGGCTGGCCTGCTTCACTGCACTTCCAAGCTGGCCTGCTTCATAACACTTCCAAGATGGCCTGCTTCATAGCACTTCCAGGCTGGGCTGCTTCACTGCACTTCCAAGCTGGCCTGCTTCATAACACTTCCAAGCTGCCCTGCTTCATTGCACTTCCAAACTGGCCTGCTTCATAGCACCTCCAAGCTGCCTGCTTCATTGCACTTCCAAGCTGACCAGCTCCATAGCACTTCTAAGCTACCTGCTTCATAGCACTTGCAAGCTGGCATGCTTCATAGCACTTTCAAGCGGCCTGCTTCATTGCACTTCCAAGCTGGCCTGCTTCATAGCACTTCCAAGCTGACTGATTCATTAGCACTTCCAAGCTGGTCTGCTTTATAGCACTTACAAACTGGCCTGCTTCATAGCACCTCCAAGATGGCCTCCTTGATAGCACTTCCAGGCTGGCTGCTTCATAGCACGTCCAAGCTGACCTGCTTGATTGCACTTCCAGGCTGGTCTGCTTCATTGCACTTCCAAGCTGGCCTGCTTCATAACACTTCCAAGCTGGCCTGCTTCATAGCACTTCCAGGCTGGCTTGCTTCACTGCACTTCCAAGCTGGCCTGCTTCATAACACGTCCAGGCTGGCTGCTTCACAGCACGGCCAATCTGACCTGCTTCAGAGCACTTCCAAGCTGGCTTGCTTCATAGCACGTCCAAGCTGGCTGCTTCATAGCACATCCAAGCTGACCTGCTCCATAGCACTTCCAAGCTGGCTTGCTTCATAGCACCTCCAGGCTGGCTGCTTCATAACACGTCCAAGCTGACCTGCTTCATAGCACGTCCAAGCTGCCTGCTTCATAGCACTTCCAAGATGGCCTGCTTCATTGCACTTCCAAGCTGGCTTGCTTCATAGAACTTCCAGGCTGGCTGCTTCATAGCATGTCCAAGCTGACCTGCTTCATAGCACTTCCAAGCCGGCCTGCTTCATAGCGCTTCCAAGCTTCCTGCTTCATAGTGCTTCCAAGCTTCCTGCTTCATAGCACGTCCACGCCGGCCTGCTTAATAGCACTAGCAAGCGGCCTCCTTCATAGCACTTCCAAGCGGTCTGCTTCATAGCACTTCCAAGCCGGCCTGCTTCATAGCACTTCCAAGTTGGCCTGCTTCATAGCACTTCCAAGCTGCCTGCTTCATAGCACTTCCAAGCGGGCCTGCTTCATAGCGCTTCCAAGCTGGCCTGCTTCATAGCACTCCCAAGCTTCCTGCTTCATAGCGCTTCCAAGCCGGCCTGCTTCATAGCGCTTCCAAGCTTCCTGCTTCATAGTGCTTACAAGCTTCCTGCTTCATAGCGCTTCCATGCCGGCCTGCTTCATAGCGCTTTGAAGCTTCCTGCTTCATAGCACTTTCAATCTTCCTGCTTCATAGCACTTCCAAGCTACCTGCTTCATAGCGCTTGCAATCGGGACTGCTTCATAGCGCTTCCAAGCTACCTGCTTCATAGCACTTCCAAGCGTCCTGCTTCATAGCACTTCCAAGCTACCTGCTTCATAGCGCTTGCAAGCCGGCCTGCTTCATAGCACTTTCAAGCTACCTGGTTCATAGCACTTCCAATTGGCCTGCTTCATAGCACTTTCAAGCGGCCTGCTTCATAGCACTTCCAAGGTGGCCTGCTTCACAGCACGTCCAAGCTGGCCTGCTTCATAGCACTTCCAAGCGGGCCTGCTTAATAGCACTACCAAGCTGCCTGCTTCATAGCATGTCCAAGCTTGTCTGCTACGTAGCACTACCAAGCTGGCCCGCTTCACAGCACTCCCAGGCTGGCTGCTTCATAGCACGTCCAAGCTGACCTGCTTCATTGCACTTCCAGGCTGGTCTGCTTCATTGCACTTCCAAGCTGGCCTGCTTCATAACACTTCCAAGCTGGCCTGCTTCATAGCACTTCCAGGCTGGCCTGCTTCACTGCACTTCCAAGGTGGCCTGCTTCATAACACGTCCAGGCTGGCTGCTTCATAGCACGGCCAATCTGACCTGCTTCAGAGCACTTCCAAGCTGGCTTGCTTCATAGCACGTCCAAGCTGGCTGCTTCATAGCACATCCAAGCTGACCTGCTTCATAGCACTTCCAAGCTGGCTTGCTTCATAGCACCTCCAGGCTGGCTGCTTCATAACACGTCCAAGCTGACCTGCTTCATAGCACGTCCAAGCTGCCTGCTTCATAGCACGTCCAGGCTGGCCTGCTTCATTGCACTTCCAAGCTGGCTTGCTTCATAGAACTTCCAGGCTGGCTGCTTCATAGCATGTCCAAGCTGACCTGCTTCATAGCACTTCCAAGCCGGCCTGCTTCATAGCGCTTCCAAGCTTCCTGCTTCATAGTGCTTCCAAGCTTCCTGCTTCATAGCACGTCCACGCCGGCCTGCTTAATAGCACTAGCAAGCGGCCTCCTTCATAGCACTTCCAAGCGGTCTGCTTCATAGCACTTCCAAGCCGGCCTGCTTCGTAGCACTTCCAAGCGGGCCTGCTTCATAGCGCTTCCAAGGTGGCCTGCTTCATAGCACTCCCAAGCTTCCTGCTTCATAGCACTTCCAAGCCGGCCTGCTTCATAGCGCTTCCAAGCTTCCTGCTTCATAGTGCTTACAAGCTTCCTGCTTCATAGCGCTTCCATGCCGGCCTGCTTCATAGCGCTTCGAAGCTTCCTGCTTCATAGCACTTCCAAGCTTCCTGCTTCATAGCACTTCCAAGCTACCTGCTTCATAGCGCTTGCAATCGGGACTGCTTCATAGCGCTTCCAAGCTACCTGCTTCATAGCACTTCCAAGCTTTCTGCTTCATAGCACTTCCAAGCTACCTGCTTCATAGCGCTTGCAAGCCGGCCTGCTTCATAGCACTTTCAAGCTACCTGGTTCATAGCACTTCCAATTGGCCTGCTTCATAGCACTTTCAAGCGGCCTGCTTCATAGCACTTCCAAGGTGGCCTGCTTCACAGCACGTCCAAGCTGGCCTGCTTCATAGCACTTCCAAGCGGGCCTGCTTAATAGCACTACCAAGCTGCCTGCTTCATAGCATGTCCAAGCTTGTCTGCTACGTAGCACTTCCAAGCTGGCCCGCTTCACAGCACTCCCAGGCTGGCCTGCTGCATGGCACTTCCAAACTGGCCTGATTCATGGCCTGCTTCATAGCACTTCCAAGCTAGCCTGCTTAATAGCACTACCAAGCTGCCTGCTTCACAGCATGTCCAAGCTGGTCTGATTCATAGCACTTCCAAGCTGGCCTGCTTCATAGCACTTCCAGGATGGCTGCTTCATAGCACCTCCAAGCTGCCTGCTTCATAGCACTTCCAGTCTGGCCTGCTTCATCGCACTTCCAAGCTGACCTGCTCCATAGCACTTCTAATCTACCTGCTTCATAGCACTTGCAAGCTGGCCCGCTTCATAGCACTTTCAAGCGGCCTGCTTCATAGCACTTCCAAGCTGGCCTGCTTCAGAGAACTTCAAAGCTGCCTCCTTCATAGCACTTCCAAACTGCCTCCTTCATAGCACTTCCAGCCCGGCCTGGTTCATAGCACTCCCAAGCCGGTCTGCTTAATAGCACTAGCAAGCGGCCTGCTTCATAGCACTTCCAAGCGGTCTGCTTCATAGCACTTCCAAGCTGCCTGCTTCATAGCAGTTCCAAGCTGGCCTGCTCCACAGCGCTTCCAAGCTGGCCTGCTTCATAGTTCTTCCAAGCTTCCTGCTTCATAGCACTTCCAAGCTGGCCTGCTTCATAGCACTTCCAAGCTTCCTGCTTCATAGAACTTCCAAACTGGTCTGCTTCATACAATTCCTAGCTTGCCTGCTTCATAGCATTTCCAGGCTGGCCTGCTTCACTTCACTTCCAAGCTGGCCTGCTTCATAACACGTCCAGGCTGGCCTGCTTCATAGGACTTCCAAGATGGCTTGCTTCATAGCACTTCCAAGATGGCTTGCTTCATAGCACTTCCAGGCTGGCCTGCTTAATAGCACTACCAAGCTGCCTGCTTCACAGCATGTCCAAGCTGGTCTGATTCATAGCACTTCCAAGCTGGCCTGCTTCATAGCACTTCCAGGATGGCTGCTCCAAGCTGCCTGCTTCATAGCACTTCCAGTCTGGCCTGCTTCATCGCACTTCCAAGCTGACCTGCTCCATAGCACTTCTAATCTACCTGCTTCATAGCACTTGCAAGCTGGCCCGCTTCCTAGCACTTTCAAGCGGCCTGCTTCATAGCACTTCCAAGCTGGCCTGCTTCAGAGAACTTCAAAGCTGCCTCCTTCATAGCACTTCCAAACTGCCTCCTTCATAGCACTTCCAGCCCGGCCTGGTTCATAGCACTCCCAAGCCGGTCTGCTTAATAGCACTAGCAAGCGGCCTGCTTCATAGCACTTCCAAGCGGTCTGCTTCATAGCACTTCCAAGCTGCCTGCTTCATAGCAGTTCCAAGCTGGCCTGCTCCACAGCGCTTCCAAGCTGGCCTGCTTCATAGTTCTTCCAAGCTTCCTGCTTCATAGCACTTCCAAGCTGGCCTGCTTCATAGCACTTCCAAGCTTCCTGCTTCATAGAACTTCCAAACTGGTCTGCTTCATACAATTCCTAGCTGGCCTGCTTCATAGCATTTCCAGGCTGGCCTGCTTCACTTCACTTCCAAGCTGGCCTGCTTCATAACACGTCCAGGCTGGCCTACTTCATAGCACGGCCAAGCTGACCTGCTTCATCGCACTTCCAAGCTGACCTGCTTCATAGGACTTCCAAGATGGCTTGCTTCATAGCACTTCCAGGCTGGCCTGCTTCATAGCACTTCCAAGCTGGCCTGATTTATAGCACGTCCAGGCTGGCCTACTTCATAGCACGGCCAAGCTGACCTACTTCATAGGACTTCCAAGATGGCTTGCTTCATAGCACTTCCAAGCTGGCCTGCTTCATAGCGCTTCCAAGCTGGCCTGCTTCATAGCGCTTCCAAGCTTCCTGCTTCATAGCGCTTCCAAGCCGGCCTGCTTCATCCCGCTTCCAAGCTTCCTGCTTCATAGCACTTCCAAGCTTCCTGCTTCGTAGCACTTCCAAGCGGTCTGCTTCATAGCACTTCCAAGCCGGCCTGCTTCGAAGCACTTCCAAGTTGGCCTGCTTCATAGCACTTCAAAGCTGCCTGCTTCATTACACTTCCAAGATGCCTGCTTCATAGCGCTTCCAAGCTGGACTGCTTCATAGTGCTTCCAAGCTTCCTGCTTCATAGCGTTTCAATGCCGGCCTGCTTCATAGCGCTTTCGAAGTTTCCTGCTTCATAGTTCTTCCAAGCTTCCTGCTTCATAGCACTTCCAAGCTGGCCTGCTTCATAGCACTTCCAAGCTTCCTGCTTCATAGAACTTCCAAACTGGTCTGCTTCATACAATTCCTAGCTGGCCTGCTTCATAGCATTTCCAGGCTGGCCTGCTTCACTTCACTTCCAAGCTGGCCTGCTTCATAACACGTCCAGGCTGGCCTACTTCATAGCACGGCCAAGCTGACCTGCTTCATCGCACTTCCAAGCTGACCTGCTTCATAGGACTTCCAAGATGGCTTGCTTCATAGCACTTCCAGGCTGGCCTGCTTCATAGCACTTCCAAGCTGGCCTGATTTATAGCACGTCCAGGCTGGCCTGCATCATAGCACTTCAAGGCTGGCGCTTCATAGCACTTCTAAGCTTCCTGCTTCATAGCACTTCCAAGCTTCCCTGCATCCCAGCACTTCCAGGCTGGTCTGCTTCATAGCACTTCCAAGCTGGCCTGCTTCATAGCACTTCCAAGCTGTCTGCTTCAGAGTACTTCCAAGCTACCTGCTTCATAGCGCTTGCAAGCGGGCCTGCTTCATAGCGCTTCCAAGCTACCTGGTTCATAGCACTTCCAAGCTGCCTGCTTCATAGCACTTCCAAGCTGGCCTGCTTAATAGCACTTCCAATCTGGCCTACTTAATAGCACTTTCAAGCTGGCCTGCTTCATAGCACTTCCAAGTTGGTCTGCTTCATAGCACTTCCAAGCTGCCTGCTTCATAGCACTTCCAAGCTGGCCTGCTTCATAGCGCTTCCAAGCTGGCCTGCTTCATAGCGCTTCCAAGCTTCCTGCTTCATAGCGCTTCCAAGCCGGCCTGCTTCATAGCGCTTCCAAGCTTCCTGCTTCATAGCACTTCCAAGCTTCCTGCTTCGTAGCACTTCCAAGCGGTCTGCTTCATAGCACTTCCAAGCCGGCCTGCTTCGAAGCACTTCCAAGTTGGCCTGCTTCATAGCACTTCAAAGCTGCCTGCTTCATTACACTTCCAAGATGCCTGCTTCATAGCGCTTCCAAGCTGGACTGCTTCATAGTGCTTCCAAGCTTCCTGCTTCATAGCGTTTCAATGCCGGCCTGCTTCAAAGCGCTTTCGAAGTTTCCTGCTTCATAGCACTTCCAAGCTTCCTGCTTCATAGCACTTCCAAGCTACCTGCTTCATAGCGCTTGCAATCGGGACTGCTTCATAGTGCTTCCAAGCTACCTGCTTCATAGCACTTCCAAGCTTCCTGCTTCATAGCACTTCCAAGCTACCTGCTTCATAGTGCTTGCAAGCCGGCCTGCTTCATAGCGCTTTCAAACTACCTGGTTCATAGCACTTCCAACTGGCCTGCTTCATAGCACTTTCAAGCGGCCTGCTTCATAGCACGTCCATGCTGGCCTAATTCATAGCACTTCCAAGCGGGCCTGCTTAATAGCACTACCATGCTGCCTGCTTCATAGCATTTCCAAGCTTGTCTGCTTCGTAGCACTTCCAAGCTAGCTTGCTCCCAGGCTGGCCTGCTGCATGGCACTTCCAAGCTGGCCTGATTCATGGCCTGCTTCATAGCAATTCCAAGCTGGCCTGCTTAATAGCACTACCAAGCTGGCCTGTTTCATAGCACTTCCAGGATGGCTGCTTCATAGCACGTCCAAGCTGACCTGCTTCATAGCACTTCCAAGCTGACCAGCTCCATAGCACTTCTAAGCTACCTGCTTCATAGCACTTCCAAGCTGGTCTGCTTTATAGCACTTCCAAACTGGCCTGCTTCATAGCACTTCCAAGCGGGCCTGCTTCATAGCACTTCCAAGCTGCCTGCTTCATAGCACTTCCAAGCTGACTGCTTCATAGCACTTCCAAGCTGGTCTGCTTTATAGCACTTCCAAACTGGCCTGCTTCATAGCACCTCCAAGCTGGCCTGCTTCATAGCACTTCCAGGCTGTCTGCTTCATAGCACGTCCAAGCTGACCTGCTTCATTGCACTTCCAGGCTGGTCTGCTTCATTGCACTTCCAAGCTGGCCTGCTTCATAGCACTTCCAAGCTGGTCTGCTTCATAGCACTTCTGTAACGCTCACCTGATTCTCGCAGAGGCGCCGGTCTTGACTGGGCGACTACCGTATCTTCAAAGTTGATGTGTAGCACCCGGTTGGCTCTTTGGGCTGGACCTCTGTGCACTGTATGCCTGACTTCAAGAGTAAGATGTCTGCAGACAGAAAATATGGGATTAATGAACTGGGGTTATTGGGGTGTCCCTATCTCTTCCCTTTTTGCTCTCCTGTAGACCCCCAAAGGTTAACGCTCTCACCTTAGGTAAGTGAATGCCGAGCTCTCCATCTGCCTCGGGGCAGGGTGCTGTAACCAGTTTCTTCACTGGATCGGTAGCGCAGGCCTCTTGACTTCAGAGGACTGCTGTCCGTCGTTTACTGCACGAACGGTAAGTTTCGAGTAATTCTATTGTCTTTAAAGTCTTTAGCAATGATGTCTCTTGTTTTGCAGGTTCCGGCGATGGCGGATGACGGGCTGAAGTGAGTTGAAGATGGAGTCCGTATGATGAATAGAAGCGCCTGGAAGCACGTAAGTAAGCGCTTGTTGCCTGCTTCACGATGCGCTCTAACTGTCTTTTATTTTGCAGGTACGAGTTCGGAGCGGCTGCAGGGTGCCGGAATACCCACTGGGGTTGATGTGGAAAGGAGTAATGGCACGTGAGTATTAAAGTTCCCCAATGTCTTTAAACGCACCTTGTTTTGTCTTTCAGATGCAGGATGCAGCGCCGAAGGCCTCCGGAGCGTGCGAAGAGTCGGTAAGCTTTTGTCTTTCAGATGCCGGAATGCAGTGTGAAGACCTCCGGAGCGCACGAAGAGTAGGTAAGCCTTTGTCTTTCAGATGCCGGAATGCTAACCTGTTCTTTCTTGTCTTTATAGGTGTTGCTGAAGACTGGATTCAGGATGGTAAGCCTTTTTCCTTAGGCCCAGGATCCGATGCAGAAGACATGATGAGCGTTCTGCTGCAGAGGATGCAGAATAACGCAAAGCAAGATTCATCCACCGGGTGTGGTTTAAATAGCCTCCTGTAGTGCTTAGGTGTCTCCTTCCACAGCCACGCCTAGGTAAGAAAAGAGTTCCTGCTTTCCAGAAGAGTTCCAGTGTTCTGAATCTAGGGAGTGGCTCCTGCCCCACCCAACAGGAAAAGTAGTTCCAAACAGAAGAGGATCAGAGGCTCAGCTGGCAGGCAAGTAAGCAGCATGGTCTGCTGCAGGTAAGTCCACCCAAGCATTATGAGCCGGCGCTTCCCGCGCTGGGAAAGGGCACATTTATGAGCCTGGTGCCACTGGCGCCAGGACTGGGTCCAAAAGGTCCCAATTGGGACTGGTTGGCCCTCGGAACCTGGGTTATGGATCTGCTTCCAAGGGAGTTGGGAAAACCCTAACCTTTTGGGAGCAGAGATCATGACAACTTCCAGGCTGGCCTGCTTCACTGCACTTCCAAGCTGGCCTGCTTCATAACACTTCCAAGCTGGCCTGCTTCATAGCACTTCCAGGCTGGCTGCTTCATAGCACTTCCAAGCTGGCCTACTTAATAGCACTACCAAGCTCCCTGCTTCATAGCACTTCCAAGCTGGCCTGCTTCATAGCACTTCCAAGCTGCCTGCTTCATAGCACGTCCAGGCTGGCCTGCTTCATTGCACTTCCAAGCTGGCTTACTTCATAGAACTTCCAGGCTGGCTGCTTCATAGCACGTCCACGCTAACCTGCTTCATAGCACTTCCAAGCTGGCTTGCTTCATATCATTTCCAGGCTGGCTGCTTAATAGCACTTCCAAGCTGGCCTGCTCCATAGCACTGCCAAGCTGGCCTGCTTTATAGTACTTCCAGGCTGGCCTGCTTCATAGCACTTCCAGGCTGGCTACTTCATAGCGCGTCCAAGCTGACCTGCTTCATAGCACTTCCAAGCTGGCGTGCTTCACAGCACTTCCAAGCTGGCCTGCTTCATAGCACTTCCAGGCTAGCCTGCTTCATTGCACTTCCAGGCTGGTCTGCTTCATTGCACTTCCAAGCTGGCCTGCTTCATAGCACTTCCAAGCGGGCCTGCTTAATAGCACTACCAAGCTGCCTGCTTCATAGCATGTCCAAGTTTGTCTGCTTTGTAGCACTTCCAACATGGCCTGCCTCACAGCACTCCCAGGCTGGCCTGCTGCATGGCACTTCCAAGCTGGCCTGATTCATGGCCTGCTTCATAGCACTTCCAAGCTGGCCTACTTAATAGCACTACCAAGCTGCCTGCTTCATAGCACTTCCAGGCTGGCCTGCTTCATTGCACTTCCAAGCTGGCTTCCTTCATAGCACTTCCAGGCTGGCTGCTTTGTAGCACGTCCAAACTGACCTGCTTCATAGCACTTCCAAGCTGGCCTGCTTCATAGCACTTCCAAGCTGGCCTGCTTCATAGCACTTCCAGGCTGGCTGCTTCATAGCACGTCCAAGCTGACCTGCTTCATTGCACTTCCAGGCTGGTCTGCTTCATTGCACTTCCAAGCTGGCCTGCTTCATAGCACTTCCAAGCTGGCCTGCTTCATAGCACTTCCAGGCTGGCCTGCTTCACTGCACTTCCAAGCTGGCCTGCTTCATAACACGTCCAGGCTGGCTACTTCTTAGCAGGGCCAAGCTGACCTGCTTCAGAGCACTTCCAAGCTGGCTTGCATCATAGCATGTCCAGGCTGGCTGCTTCATAACACATCCAAGCTGACCTGCTTTATAGCACTTCCGAGCTGGGTTGCTTCATAGCACCTCCAGGCTGGCTGCTTCATAGCATGTCCAATCTGACCTGCTTCATAGCACGTCCAAGCTGCCTGCTTCATAGCACGTCCAGGCTGGCCTGCTTCATTGCACTTCCAAGCTGGCTTGCTTCATAGAACTTCCAGGCAGGCTGCTTCATAGCACGTTCAAGCTGACCTGCTTCATAGCACTTCCAGGCTGGCTTGCTTCATAGCACTTCCAGGCTGGCTGCTTAATAGCACTTCCAAGCTGGCCTGCTTCATAGCACTTCCAAGATGCCTGCTCCATAGCACTGCCAAGCTGGCCTGCTTTATAGTACTTCCAGGCTGGCCTGCTTCACAGCACTTCCAGGCTGGCTGCTTCATAGCACGTCCAAGCTGCCTGCTTCATAGCACTTCCAAGCTGACTGCTTCATAGCACTTCCAAGCTGGTCTGCTTTATAGCACTTCCAAACTGGCCTGCTTCATAGCACCTCCAAGCTGGCCTGCTTCATAGCACTTCCAGGCTGGCTGCTTCATAGCACGTCCAAGCTGACCTGCTTCATTGCACTTCCAGGCTGGTCTGCTTCATTGCACTTCCAAGCTGGCCTGCTTCATAGCACTTCCAAGCTGGCCTGCTTCATAGCACTTCCAGGCTGGCCTGCTTCACTGCACTTCCAAGCTGGCCTGCTTCATAACACTTCCAAGCTGGCCTGCTTCATAGCACTTCCAGGCTGGCTGCTTCATAGCACGTCCAAGCTGACCTGCTTCATTGCACTTCCAGGCTGGTCTGCTTCATTGCACTTCCAAGCTGGCCTGCTTCATAGCACTTCCAAGCTGGTCTGCTTCATTGCAATTCCAGGCTGGCCTGCTTCATAGCACTTCCAGGCTGGCTGCTTCATAGCACGTCCAAGCTGACCTGCTTCATAGCACTTCCAAGCTGGCCTGCATAGTAGCACTACCAAGCTGACCTGCTCCATAGAACTTCCAAGCAGACCTGCTTCATAGCACTTCCAAGCTGGCCTACTTAATAGCACTACCAAGCTCCCTGCTTCATAGCACTTCCAAGCTGGCCTGCTTCATAGCACTTCCAAACTGGCCTGCTTCATAGCACTTCCAGGCTGGCCTGCTTCACTGCACTTCCAAGCTGGCCTGCTTCAAAGCACTTCCAGGCTGGCCTGCTTCATAGCACGTCCAAGCTGACCTGCTTCATAGCACTTCCAAGCTGGCTTGCCTCACAGCACTTCCAGGCTGGTTACTTCATAGCACGTCCAAGCTGACCTGCTTCATAGAACTTTGAAGCTGCCTGCTTCATAGCACTTCCAAGCTGGCCTGCTTCATAGCACTTCCAAACTGGCCTGCTTCATAGCACTTCCAGGCTGGCCTGCTTCACTGCACTTCCAAGCTGGCCTGCTTCATAGCACTTCCAGGCTGGCCTGCTTCATAGCACGTCCAAGCTGACCTGCTTCATAGCACTTCCAAGCTGGCTTGCCTCACAGCACTTCCAGGCTGGTTACTTCATAGCACGTCCAAGCTGACCTGCTTCATAGAACTTTGAAGCTGCCTGCTTCATAGCACTTCCAGGCTGGCCTGCTTCATAGCACTTCCAAGCTGACCTGCTTCATAGCACATCCAAGCTGCCTGCTTCATAGCACGTCCAGGCTGGCCTGCTTCATTGCACTTCCAAGCTGGCTTGCTTCATAGAACTTCCAGGCTGTCTGCTTCATAGCACGTCCAAGCTGACCTGCTTCATAGCACTTCCAAGCTGGCTTGCTTCATAGCACTTCCAGGCTGGCTGCTTAATAGCACTTCCAAGCTGGCCTGCTTCATAGCACTTACAAGATGCCTGCTCCATAGCACTGCCAAGCTTGCCTGCTTTATAGTACTTCCAGGCTGGCCTGCTTCATAGCACTTCCAGGCTGGCTGCTTCATAGCACGTCCAAGCTTACCTGCTTCATAGCACTTCCAAGCTGGCGTGCTTCATAGCACTTCCAAGCTGGCCTGCTTCATAGCACTTCCAGGCTGGCTGCTTCATAGCACGTCCAAGCTGACCTGCTTCATTGCACTTCCAGGCTGGTCTGCTTCATTGCACTTCCAAGCTGGCCTGCTTCATAGCACTTCCAAGCGGGCCTGCTTAATAGCACTACCAAGCTGCCTGCTTCATAGCATGTCCAAGCTTGTCTGCTTTGTAGCACTTCCAACATGGCCTGCCTCACAGCCCTCCCAGGCTGGCCTGCTGCATGGCACTTCCAAGCTGGCCTGATTCATGGCCTGCTTCATAGCACTTCCAAGCTGGCCTGCTTAATAGCACTACCAAGCTGCCTGCTTCATACCATGTCCAAGCTGGTCTGATTCATAGCACTTCCAAGCTGCCTGCTTCATAGCACTTCCAGGCTGGCCTGCTTCATTGCACTTCCAAGCTGGCTTCATTCATAGCACTTCCAGGCTGGCTGCTTTGTAGCACGTCCAAGCTGACCTGCTTGATAGCACTTCCAAGCTGGCCTGCTTCATAGCACTTCCAAGCTGGCCTGCTTCATAGCACTTCCAGGCTGGCTGCTTCATAGCACGTCCAAGCTGACCTGCTTTATTGCACTTCCAGGCTGGTCTGCTTCATTGCACTTCCAAGCTGGCCTGCTTCATAGCACTTCCAAGCTGGCCTGCTTCATAG
This sequence comes from Ambystoma mexicanum, assembly GCF_040938575.1. Lineage (NCBI taxonomy): Eukaryota > Metazoa > Chordata > Amphibia > Caudata > Ambystomatidae > Ambystoma > Ambystoma mexicanum. The sequence continues at coordinate 350,775,220 of NC_090936.1, forward strand.
CACTTCCAGGCTGGCCTGCTTCACTGCACTTCCAAGCTGGCCTGCTTCATAACACGTCCAGGCTGGCTACTTCTTAGCACGGCCAAGCTGACCTGCTTCAGAGCACTTCCAAGCTGGCATGCTTCATAGCATGTCCAGGCTGGCTGCTTCATAGCACATCCAAGCTGACCTGCTTCATAGCACTTCCGAGCTGGGTTGTTTCATAGCACCTCCAGGCTGGCTGCTTCATAGCACGTCCAATCTGACCTGCTTCATAGCACGTCCATGCTGCCTGCTTCATAGCACGTCCAGGCTGGCCTGCTTCATTGCACTTCCAAGCTGGCTTGCTTCATAGAACTTCCAGGCTGGCTGCTTCATAGCACGTTCAAGCTGACCTGCTTCATAGCACTTCCAACCTGGCTTGCTTCATAGCACTTCCAGGCTGGTTGCTTAATAGCACTTCCAAGCTGGCCTGCTTCATAGCACTTCCAAGATGCCTGCTCCATAGCACTGCCAAGCTGGCCTGCTTTATAGTACTTCCAGGCTGGCCTGCTTCATAGCACTTCCAGGCTGGCTGCTTCATAGCACGTCCAAGCTGACCTGCTTCATAGCACTTCCAAGCTGGCCTGCTTCATAGCACTTCCCAGCTGGCCTGCTTCATAGCACTTCCAGGCTGGCTGCTTCATAGCACGTCCAAGCTGACCTGCTTCATTGCACTTCCAGGCTGGTCTGCTTCATTGCACTTCCAAGCTGGCCTGCTTCATAGCGCTTCCAAGCTTCCTGCTTCATAGTGCTTACAAGCTTCCTGCTTCATAGCGCTTCCATGCCGGCCTGCTTCATAGCGCTTTGAAGCTTCCTGCTTCATAGCACTTCCAAGCTTCCTGCTTCATAGCACTTCCAAGCTACCTGCTTCATAGCGCTTGCAATCGGGACTGCTTCATAGCGCTTCCAAGCTACCTGCTTCATAGCACTTCCAAGCTTTCTGCTTCATAGCACTTCCAAGCTACCTGCTTCATAGCGCTTGCAAGCCGGCCTGCTTCATAGCACTTTCAAGCTACCTGGTTCATAGCACTTCCAATTGGCCTGCTTCATAGCACTTTCAAGCGGCCTGCTTCATAGCACTTCCAAGGTGGCCTGCTTCACAGCACGTCCAAGCTGGCCTGCTTCATAGCACTTCCAAGCGGGCCTGCTTAATAGCACTACCAAGCTGCCTGCTTCATAGCATGTCCAAGCTTGTCTGCTACGTAGCACTTCCAAGCTGGCCCGCTTCACAGCACTCCCAGGCTGGCCTGCTGCATGGCACTTCCAAACTGGCCTGATTCATGGCCTGCTTCATAGCACTTCCAAGCTAGCCTGCTTAATAGCACTACCAAGCTGCCTGCTTCACAGCATGTCCAAGCTGGTCTGATTCATAGCACTTCCAAGCTGGCCTGCTTCATAGCACTTCCAGGATGGCTGCTTCATTGCACCTCCAAGCTGCCTGCTTCATAGCACTTCCAGTCTGGCCTGCTTCATCGCACTTCCAAGCTGACCTGCTCCATAGCACTTCTAATCTACCTGCTTCATAGCACTTGCAAGCTGGCCCGCTTCATAGCACTTTCAAGCGGCCTGCTTCATAGCACTTCCAAGCTGGCCTGCTTCAGAGAACTTCAAAGCTGCCTCCTTCATAGCACTTCCAAACTGCCTCCTTCATAGCACTTCCAGCCCGGCCTGGTTCATAGCACTCCCAAGCCGGTCTGCTTAATAGCACTAGCAAGCGGCCTGCTTCATAGCACTTCCAAGCGGTCTGCTTCATAGCACTTCCAAGCTGCCTGCTTCATAGCAGTTCCAAGCTGGCCTGCTCCACAGCGCTTCCAAGCTGGCCTGCTTCATAGTTCTTCCAAGCTTCCTGCTTCATAGCACTTCCAAGCTGGCCTGCTTCATAGCACTTCCAAGCTTCCTGCTTCATAGAACTTCCAAACTGGTCTGCTTCATACAATTCCTAGCTGGCCTGCTTCATAGCATTTCCAGGCTGGCCTGCTTCACTTCACTTCCAAGCTGGCCTGCTTCATAACACGTCCAGGCTGGCCTACTTCATAGCACGGCCAAGCTGACCTGCTTCATCGCACTTCCAAGCTGACCTGCTTCATAGGACTTCCAAGATGGCTTGCTTCATAGCACTTCCAAACTGGCCTGCTTCATAGCACTTACAGGCTAGCCTGCTTCACTGCACTTCCAAGCTGGCCTGCTTCATAGCACTTCCAGGCTGGCCTGCTTCATAGCACGTCCAAGCTGACCTGCTTCATAGCACTTCCAAGCTGGCTTGCCTCACAGCACTTCCAGGCTGGTTACTTCATAGCACGTCCAAGCTGACCTGCTTCATAGAACTTTGAAGCTGCCTGCTTCATAGCACTTCCAGGCTGGCCCGCTTCATAGCACTTCCAAGCTGACCTGCTTCATAGCACGTCCAAGCTGCCTGCTTCATAGCACGTCCAGGCTGGCCTGCTTCATTGCACTTCCAAGCTGGCTTGCTTCATAGAACTTCCAGGCTGGCTGCTTCATAGCACGTCCACGCTCACCTGCTTCATAGCACTTCCAAGCTGGCTTGCTTCATAGCATTTCCAGGCTGGCTGCTTAATAGCACTTCCAAGCTGGCCTGCTCCATAGCACTGCCAAGCTGGCCTGCTTTATAGTACTTCCAGGCTGGCCTGCTTCATAGCACTTCCAGGCTGGCTACTTCATAGCGCGTCCAAGCTGACCTGCTTCATAGCACTTCCAAGCTGGCGTGCTTCACAGCACTTCCAAGCTGGTCTGCTTCATAGCACTTCCAGGCTGGCTGCTTCATAGCACGTCCAAGCTGACCTGCTTCATTGCACTTCCAGGCTGGTCTGCTTCATTGCACTTCCAAGCTGGCCTGCTTCATAGCACTTCCAAGCGGGCCTGCTTAATAGCACTACCAAGCTGCCTGCTTCATAGCATGTCCAAGTTTGTCTGCTTTGTAGCACTTCCAACCTGGCCTGCCTCACAGCACTCCCAGGCTGGCCTGCTGCATGGCACTTCCAAGCTGGCCTGATTCATGGCCTGCTTCATAGCACTTCCAAGCTGGCCTACTTAATAGCACTACCAAGCTGCCTGCTTCATACCATGTCCAAGCTGGTCTGATTCATAGCACTTCCAAGCTGCCTGCTTCATAGCACTTCCAGGCTGGCCTGCTTCATTGCACTTCCAAGCTGGCTTCCTTCATAGCACTTCCAGGCTGGCTGCTTTGTAGCACGTCCAAGCTGACCTGCTTCATAGCACTTCCAAGCTGGCCTGCTTCATAGCACTTCCAAGCTGGCCTGCTTCATAGCACTTCCAGGCTGGCTGCTTCATAGCACGTCCAAGCTGACCTGCTTCATTGCACTTCCAGGCTGGTCTGCTTCATTGCACTTCCAAGCTGGCCTGCTTCATACCACTTCCAAGCTGGCCTGCTTCATAGCACTTCCAGGCTGGCCTGCTTCACTGCACTTCCAAGCTGGCCTGCTTCATAACACGTCCAGGCTGGCTACTTCTTAGCACGGCCAAGCTGACCTGCTTCAGAGCACTTCCAAGCTGGCTTGCATCATAGCATGTCCAGGCTGGCTGCTTCATAGCACATCCAAGCTGACCTGCTTTATAGCACTTCCGAGCTGGGTTGCTTCATAGCACCTCCAGGCTGGCTGCTTCATAGCATGTCCAATCTGACCTGCTTCATAGCACGTCCAAGCTGCCTGCTTCATAGCACGTCCAGGCTGGCCTGCTTCATTGCACTTCCAAGCTGGCTTGCTTCGTAGAACTTCCAGGCAGGCTGCTTCATAGCACGTTCAAGCTGACCTGCTTCATAGCACTTCCAAGCTGGCTTGCTTCATAGCACTTCCAGGCTGGCTGCTTAATAGCACGTCCAGGCTGGCCTGCTTCATTGCACTTCCAAGCTGGCTTGCTTCGTAGAACTTCCAGGCAGGCTGCTTCATAGCACGTTCAAGCTGACCTGCTTCATAGCACTTCCAATCTGGCATGCTTCATAGCACTTCCAAGATGCCTGCTCCATAGCACTGCCAAGCTGGCCTGCTTTATAGTACTTCCAGGCTGGCCTGCTTCATAGCACTTCCAGGCTGGCTGCTTCATAGCACGTCCAAGCTGCCTGCTTCATAGCACTTCCAAGCTGACTGCTTCATAGCACTTCCAAGCTGGTCTGCTTTATAGCACTTCCAAACTGGCCTGCTTCATAGCACCTCCAAGCTGGCCTGCTTCATAGCACTTCCAGGCTGGCTGCTTCATAGCACGTCCAAGCTGACCTGCTTCATTGCACTTCCAGGCTGGTCTGCTTCATTGCACTTCCAAGCTGGCCTGCTTCATAGCACTTCCAAGCTGGCCTGTTTCATAGCACTTCCAGGCTGGCCTGCTTCACTGCACTTCCAAGCTGGCCTGCTTCATAACACTTCCAAGCTGGCCTGCTTCATAGCACTTCCAGGCTGGCTGCTTCATAGCACGTCCAAGCTGACCTGCTTCATTGCACTTCCAGGCTGGTCTGCTTCATTGCACTTCCAAGCTGGCCTGCTTCATAGCACTTCCAAGCTGGTCTGCTTCATTGCACTTCCAGGCTGGCCTGCTTCATAGCACTTCCAGGCTGGCTGCTTCATAGCACGTCCAAGCTGACCTGCTTCATAGCACTTCCAAGCTGGCCTGCATAGTAGCACTACCAAGCTGACCTGCTCCATAGAACTTCCAAGCAGACCTGCTTCATAGCACTTCCAAGCTGGCCGACTTAATAGCACTACCAAGCTCCCTGCTTCATAGCACTTCCAAGCTGGCCTGCTTCATAGCACTTCCAAACTGGCCTGCTTCATAGCACTTCCAGGCTGGCCTGCTTCACTGCACTTCCAAGCTGGCCTGCTTCATAGCACTTCCAGGCTGGCCTGCTTCATAGCACGTCCAAGCTGACCTGCTTCATAGCACTTCCAAGCTGGCTTGCCTCACAGCACTTCCAGGCTGGTTACTTCATAGCACGTCCAAGCTGACCTGCTTCATAGAACTTTGAAGCTGCCTGCTTCATAGCACTTCCAGGCTGGCCTGCTTCATAGCACTTCCAAGCTGACCTGCTTCATAGCACATCCAAGCTGCCTGCTTCATAGCACGTCCAGGCTGGCCTGCTTCATTGCACTTCCAAGCTGGCTTGCTTCATAGAACTTCCAGGCTGGCTGCTTCATAGCACGTCCAAGCTGACCTGCTTCATAGCACTTCCAAGCTGGCTTGCTTCATAGCACTTCCAGGCCGGCTGCTTAATAGCACTTCCAAGCTGGCCTGCTTCATAGCACTTACAAGATGCCTGCTCCATAGCACTGCCAAGCTTGCCTGCTTCATAGTACTTCCAGGCTGGCCTGCTTCATAGCACTTCCAGGCTGGCTGCTTCATAGCACGTCCAAGCTGACCTGCTTCATAGCACTTCCAAGCTGGCGTGCTTCATAGCACTTCCAAGCTGGCCTGCTTCATAGCACTTCCAGGCTGGCTGCTTCATAGCACGTCCAAGCTGACCTGCTTCATTGCACTTCCAGGCTGGTCTGCTTCATTGCACTTCCAAGCTGGCCTGCTTCATAGCACTTCCAAGCGGGCCTGCTTAATAGCACTACCAAGCTGCCTGCTTCATAGCATGTCCAAGCTTGTCTGCTTTGTAGCACTTCCAACATGGCCTGCATCACAGCCCTCCCAGGCTGGCCTGCTGCATGGCACTTCCAAGCTGGCCTGATTCATGGCCTGCTTCATAGCACTTCCAAGCTGGCCTGCTTAATAGCACTACCAAGCTGCCTGCTTCATACCATGTCCAAGCTGGTCTGATTCATAGCACTTCCAAGCTGCCTGCTTCATAGCACTTCCAGGCTGGCCTGCTTCATTGCACTTCCAAGCTGGCTTCCTTCATAGCACTTCCAGGCTGGCTGCTTTGTAGCACGTCCAAGCTGACCTGCTTCATAGCACTTCCAAGCTGGCCTGCTTCATAGCACTTCCAAGCTGGCCTGCTTCATAGCACTTCCAGGCTGGCTGCTTCATAGCACGTCCAAGCTGACCTGCTTTATTGCACTTCCAGGCTGGTCTGCTTCATTGCACTTCCAAGCTGGCCTGCTTCATAGCACTTCCAAGCTGGCCTGCTTCATAGCACTTCCAGGCTGGCCTGCTTCACTGCACTTCCAAGCTGGCCTGCTTCATAACACGTCCAGGCTGGCTACTTCTTAGCACGGCCAAGCTGACCTGCTTCAGAGCACTTCCAAGCTGGCTTGCTTCATAGCATGTCCAGGCTGGCTGCTTCATAGCACATCCAAGCTGACCTGCTTCATAGCACTTCCGAGCTGGGTTGCTTCATAGCACCTCCAGGCTGGCTGCTTCATAGCATGTCCAATCTGACCTGCTTCATAGCACGTCCATGCTGCCTGCTTCATAGCACGTCCAGGCTGCCCTGCTTCATTGCACTTCCAAGCTGGCTTGCTTCATAGAACTTCCAGGCTGGCTGCTTCATAGCACGTTCAAGCTGACCTGCTTCATAGCACTTCCAAGCTGGCTTGCTTCATAGCACTTCCAGGCTGGTTGCTTAATAGCACTTCCAAGCTGGCCTGCTTCATAGCACTTCCAAGATGCCTGCTCCATAGCACTGCCACGCTGGCCTGCTTTATAGTACTTCCAGGCTGGTCTGCTTCATAGCACTTCCAGGCTGGCTGCTTCATAGCACGTCCAAGCTGACCTGCTTCATAGCACTTCCAAGCTGGCCTGCTTCATAGCACTTCCCAGCTGGCCTGCTTCATAGCACTTCCAGGCTGGCTGCTTCATAGCACGTCCAAGCTGACCTGCTTCATTGCACTTCCAGGCTGGTCTGCTTCATTGCACTTCCAAGCTGGCCTGCTTCATAGCACTTCCAAGCGGGCCTGCTTAATAGCACTACCAAGCTGCCTGCTTCATAGCATGTCCAAGCTTGTCTGCTTTGTAGCACTTCCAAGCTGGCCTGCCTCACAGCACTCCCAGGCTGGCCTGCTGCATGGCACTTCCAAGCTGGCCTGATTCATGGCCTGCTTCATAGCACTTCCAAGCTGGCCTGCTTAATAGCACTACCAAGCTGCCTGCTTCATTACATGTCCAAGCTGGTCTGATTCATAGCACTTCCAAGCTGCCTGCTTCATAGCACTTCCAGGCTGGCCTGCTTCATTGCACTTCCAAGCTGGCTTCCTTCATAGCACTTCCAGGCTGGCTGCTTTGTAGCACGTCCAAGCTGACCTGCTTCATAGCACTTCCAAGGTGCCTGCTTCAGAGCACTGCCAGGGTGGCTGCTTCATAGCACTTCCAAGATGCCAGCCCCATAGCACTGCCAAGCTGGCCTGCTTCATAGCACTTCCAAGCTGGCCTGCTTCATAGCACTTCCAAGATGCCAGCTCCATAGCACTGCCAAGCTGGCCTGCTTTATAGTACTTCCAGGCTGGCCTGCTTCATAGCACTTCTAGGCTGGCTGCTTCATAGCACATCCAAGCTGACCTGCTTCATAGCACTTCCAAGCTGGCCTGCTTCATGGCACTTCCAAGCTGGCCTGCTACATAGCACTTCCAGGATGGCTGCTTCATAGCACGTCCAAGCTGACCTGCTTCATTGCACTTCCAGGCTGGTCTGCTTCATTGCACTTCCAAGCTGGCCTGCTTCATAGCACTTCCAAGCTGGCCTGCTTCATAGCACTTCCAGGCTGGCCTGCTTCACTGCACTTCCAAGCTGGCCTGCTTCATAACACTTCCAAGCTGGCCTGCTTCATAGCACTTCCAGGCTGGCTGCTTCATAGCACGTCCAAGCTGACCTGCTTCATTGCACTTCCAGGCTGGTCTGCTTCATTGCACTTCCAAGCTGGCCTGCTTCATATCACTTCCAAGCTGGTCTGCTTCATTGCACTTCCAGGCTGGCCTGCTTCATAGCACTTCCAGGCTGGCTGCTTCATAGCACGTCCAAGCTGACCTGCTTCATAGCACTTCCAAGCTGGCCTGAACAGTAGCACTACCAAGCTGACCTGCTCCATAGAACTTCCAAGCAGACCTGCTTCATAGCACTTCCAAGCTGGCCTACTTAATAGCACTACCAAGCTCCCTGCTTCATAGCACTTCCAAGCTGGCCTGCTTCATAGCACTTCCAAACTGGCCTGCTTCATAGCACTTCCAGGCTGGCCTGCTTCACTGCACTTCCAAGCTGGCCTGCTTCATAGCACTTCCAGGCTGGCCTGCTTCATAGCACGTCCAAGCTGACCTGCCTCATAGCACTTCCAAGCTGGCTTGCCTCACAGCACTTCCAGGCTGGTTACTTCATAGCACGTCCAAGCTGACCTGCTTCATAGAACTTTGAAGCTGCCTGCTTCATAGCACTTCCAGGCTGGCCTGCTTCATAGCACTTCCAAGCTGACCTGCTTCATAGCACATCCAAGCTGCCTGCTTCATAGCACATCCAGGCTGGCCTGCTTCATTGCACTTCCAAGCTGGCTTGCTTCATAGAACTTCCAGGCTGGCTGCTTCATAGCACGTCCAAGCTGACCTGCTTCATAGCACTTCCAAGCTGGCTTGCTTCATAGCACTTCCAGGCTGGCTGCTTAATAGCACTTCCAAGCTGGCCTGCTTCATAGCACTTACAAGATGCCTGCTCCATAGCAGTGCCAAGCTTGCCTGCTTTATAGTACTTCCAGGCTGGCCTGCTTCATAGCACTTCCAGGCTGGCTGCTTCTTAGCACGTCCAAGCTGACCTGCTTCATAGCACTTCCAAGCTGGCGTGCTTCATAGCACTTCCAAGCTGGCCTGCTTCATAGCACTTCCAGGCTGGCTGCTTCATAGCACGTCCAAGCTGACCTGCTTCATTGCACTTCCAGGCTGGTCTGCTTCATTGCACTTCCAAGCTGGCCTGCTTCATAGCACTTCCAAGCGGGCCTGCTTAATAGCACTACCAAGCTGCCTGCTTCATAGCATGTCCAAGCTTGTCTGCTTTGTAGCACTTCCAACATGGCCTGCCTCACAGCCCTCCCAGGCTGGCCTGCTGCATGGCACTTCCAAGCTGGCCTGATTCATGGCCTGCTTCATAGCACTTCCAAGCTGGCCTGCTTAATAGCACTACCAAGCTGCCTGCTTCATACCATGTCCAAGCTGGTCTGATTCATAGCACTTCCAAGCTGCCTGCTTCATAGCACTTCCAGGCTGGCCTGCTTCATTGCACTTCCAAGCTGGCTTCATTCATAGCACTTCCAGGCTGGCTGCTTTGTAGCACGTCCAAGCTGACCTGCTTCATAGCACTTCCAAGCTGGCCTGCTTCATAGCACTTCCAAGCTGGCCTGCTTCATAGCACTTCCAGGCTGGCTGCTTCATAGCACGTCCAAGCTGACCTGCTTTATTGCACTTCCAGGCTGGTCTGCTTCATTGCACTTCCAAGCTGGCCTGCTTCATAGCACTTCCAAGCTGGCCTGCTTCATAGCACTTCCAGGCTGGCCTGCTTCACTGCACTTCCAAGCTGGCCTGCTTCATAACACGTCCAGGCTGGCTACTTCTTAGCACGGCCAAGCTGACCTGCTTCAGAGCACTTCCAAGCTGGCTTGCTTCATAGCATATCCAGGCTGGCTGCTTCATAGCACATCCAAGCTGACCTGCTTCATAGCACTTCCGAGCTGGGTTGCTTCATAGCACCTCCAGGCTGGCTGCTTCATAGCATGTCCAATCTGACCTGCTTCATAGCACGTCCATGCTGCCTGCTTCATGGCACGTCCAGGCTGGCCTGCTTCATTGCACTTCCGAGCTGGCTTGCTTCATAGAACTTCCAGGCTGGCTGCTTCATAGCACGTTCAAGCTGACCTGCTTCATAGCACTTCCAAGCTGGCTTGCTTCATAGCACTTCCAGGCTGGTTGCTTAATAGCACTTCCAAGCTGGCCTGCTTCATAGCACTTCCAAGATGCCTGCTCCATAGCACTGCCAAGCTGGCCTGCTTTATAGTACTTCCAGGCTGGCTTGCTTCATAGCACTTCCAGGCTGGCTGCTTCATAGCACGTCCAAGCTGACCTGCTTCATAGCACTTCCAAGCTGGCCTGCTTCATAGCACTTCCCAGCTGGCCTGCTTCATAGCACTTCCAGGCTGGCTGCTTCATAGCACGTCCAAGCTGACCTGCTTCATTGCACTTCCAGGCTGGTCTGCTTCATTGCACTTCCAAGCTGGCCTGCTTCATAGCACTTCCAAGCGGGCCTGCTTAATAGCACTACCAAGCTGCCTGCTTCATAGCATGTCCAAGCTTGTCTGCTTTGTAGCACTTCCAAGCTGGCCTGCCTCACAGCACTCCCAGGCTGGCCTGCTGCATGGCACTTCCAAGCTGGCCTGATTCATGGCCTGCTTCATAGCACTTCCAAGCTGGCCTGCTTAATAGCACTACCAAGCTGCCTGCTTCATTACATGTCCAAGCTGGTCTGATTCATAGCACTTCCAAGCTGCCTGCTTTATAGCACTTCCAGGCTGGTCTGCTTCATTGCACTTCCAAGCTGGCTTCCTTCATAGCACTTCCAGGCTGGCTGCTTTGTAGCACGTCCAAGCTGACCTGCTTCATAGCACTTCCAAGGTGCCTGCTTCATAGCACTGCCAGGGTGGCTACTTCATAGCACTTCCAAGATGCCAGCCCCATAGCACTGCCAAGCTGGCCTGCTTCATAGCACTTCCAAGCTGGCCTGCTTCATAGCACTTCCAAGATGCCAGCTCCATAGCACTGCCAAGCTGGCCTGCTTTATAGTAATTCCAGGCTGGCCTGCTTCATAGCACTTCTAGGCTGGCTGCTTCATAGCACATCCAAGCTGACCTGCTTCATAGCACTTCCAAGCTGGCCTGCTTCATGGCACTTCCAGGATGGCTGCTTCATAGCACGTCCAAGCTGACCTGCTTCATAGCACTTCCAGGTTGGCCTGCTTCACTGCCCTTCCAAGCTGGCCTGCTTCATAACACGTCCAGGCTGGCTACTTCATAGCACGGCCAAGCTGACCTGCTTCAGAGCACTTCCAAGCTGGCCTGCTTCATAGCACTTCCAAGCTTCCTGCTTCATAGCACTTCCAAACTGGTCTGCTTCATACACTTCCAAGCTGGCCTGCTTCATAGCATTTCCAGGCTGGCCTGCTTCACTTCACTTCCAAGCTGGCCTGCTTCATAACACGTCCAGGCTGGCCTGCTTCATAGCACGGCCAAGTTGACCTGCTTCATAGCACTTCCAAGCTGACCTGCTTCATAGCACTTCCAAGATGGCTTGCTTCATAGCACTTCCAGGCTGGCCTGCTTCATAGCACTTCCAAGCTGGCCTGCTCCATAGCTCTTCCAAGCTGCCAGCTTCATAGTACTTCCAAGATGGCCTGATTTATAGCACGTCCAGGCTGGCCTGCATCATAGCACTTCAAGGCTGGCGCTTCATAGCACTTCTAAGCTTCCTGCTTCATAGCACTTCCGAGCTGGCCTGCTTCATAGCACTTCCAAGCTGGCCTGCATCACAGCACTTCCAGGCTGGTCTGCTTCATAGCACTTTCAAGCTGGCCTGCTTCATAGCACTTTCAGGCTGGCTGTTTCATACCACTTCCAAGCTGACCTGCTTCAAAGCACTTCCAAGCTGCCTGCTTCAGAGTACTTCCAAGCTACCTGCTTCATAGCGCTTGCAAGCGGGCCTGCTTCATAGTGCTTCCAAGCTACCTGGTTCATAGCATTTCCAAGCTGCCTGCTTCATAGCACTTCCAAGCTGGCCTGCTTAATAGCACTTCCAATCTGGCCTACTTAATAGCACTTTCAAGCTGGCCTGCTTCATAGCACTTCCAAGTTGGTCTGCTTCATAGCACTTCCAAGCTGCCTGCTTCATAGCGCTTCCAAGCTTCCTGCTTCATAGCGCTTCCAAGCCGGCCTTCTTCATAGCGCTTCCAAGCTTCCTGCTTCATAGCACTTCCAAGCTTCCTGCTTCGTAGCACTTCCAAGCGGTCTGCTTCATAGCACTTCCAAGCCAGCCTGCTTCGAAGCACTTCCAAGTTGGCCAGCTTCATAGCACTTCCAAGCTGCCTGCTTCATAGCACTTCCAAGCTGCCTGCTTCATAGCGCTTCCAAGCTGGACTGCTTCATAGTGCTTCCAAGCTTCCTGCTTCATAGCGCTTCCATGCCGGCCTGCTTCATAGCGCTTTCGAAGCTTCCTGCTTCATAGCACTTCCAAGCTTCCTGCTTCATAGCACTTCCAAGCTACCTGCTTCATAGCGCTTGCAATCGGGACTGCTTCATAGCGCTTCCAAGCTACCTGCTTCATAGCACTTCCAAGCTTCCTGCTTCATAGCACTTCCAAGCTACCTGCTTCATAGTGCTTGCAAGCCGGCCTGCTTCATAGCGCTTTCAAACTACCTGGTTCATAGCACTTCCAACTGGCCTGCTTCATAGCACTTTCAAGCGGCCTGCTTCATAGCACGTCCAAGTGGGCCTGCTTAATAGCACTACCATGCTGCCTGCTTCATAGCATGTCCAAGCTTGTTTGCTTCGTACCACTTCCAAGCTAGCTTGCTCCCAGGCTGGCCTGCTGCATGGCACTTCCAAGCTGGCCTGATTCATGGCCTGTTTCATAGCACTTCCAAGCTGGCCTGCTTAATAGCACTACCAAGCTGGCCTGTTTCATAGCACTTCCAGGATAGCTGCTTCATAGCACGTCCAAGCTGACCTGCTTCATAGCACTTCCAAGCTGACCAGCTCCATAGCACTTCTAAGCTACCTGCTTCATAGCACTTGCAAGCTGGCATGCTTCATAGCACTTTCAAGCGGCCTGCTTCATAGCACTTCCAAGCTGGCCTGCTTCATAGCACTTCCAAGCTGGCCTGCTTCATAGCACTTCCAAGCTGCCTGCTTCAAAGCACTTCCAAGCTACCTGCTTCATAGCGCTTGCAATCGGGACTGCTTCATAGCGCTTCCAAGCTACCTGCTTCATAGCACTTCCAAGCTTCCTGCTTCATAGCACTTCCAAGCTACCTGCTTCATAGTGCTTGCAAGCCGGCCTGCTTCATAGCGCTTTCAAACTACCTGGTTCATAGCACTTCCAACTGGCCTGCTTCATAGCACTTTCAAGCGGCCTGCTTCATAGCACGTCCAAGTGGGCCTGCTTAATAGCACTACCATGCTGCCTGCTTCATAGCATGTCCAAGCTTGTTTGCTTCGTACCACTTCCAAGCTAGCTTGCTCCCAGGCTGGCCTGCTGCATGGCACTTCCAAGCTGGCCTGATTCATGGCCTGTTTCATAGCCCTTCCAAGCTGGCCTGCTTAATAGCACTACCAAGCTGGCCTGTTTCATAGCACTTCCAGGATAGCTGCTTCATAGCACGTCCAAGCTGACCTGCTTCATAGCACTTCCAAGCTGACCAGCTCCATAGCACTTCTAAGCTACCTGCTTCATAGCACTTGCAAGCTGGCATGCTTCATAGCACTTTCAAGCGGCCTGCTTCATAGCACTTCCAAGCTGGCCTGCTTCATAGCACTTCCAAGCTGGCCTGCTTCATAGCACTTCCAAGCTGCCTGCTTCAAAGCACTTCCAAGCTGCCTGCTTCAGAGTACTTCCAAGCTACCTGCTTCATAGCGCTTGCAAGCGGGCCTGCTTCATAGCGCTTCCAAGCTACCTGGTTCATAGCACTTCCAAGCTGCCTGCTTCATAGCACTTCCAAGCTGGCCTGCTTAATAGCACTTCCAATCTGGCCTACTTAATAGCACTTTCAAGCTGGCCTGCTTCATAGCACTTCCAAGCTGCCTGCTTCAGAGTACTTCCAAGCTACCTGCTTCATAGCGCTTGCAAGCGGGCCTGCTTCATAGCGCTTCCAAGCTACCTGGTTCATAGCACTTCCAAGCTGCCTGCTTCATAGCACTTCCAAGCTGGCCTGCTTAATAGCACTTCCAATCTGGCCTACTTAATAGCACTTTCAAGCTGGCCTGCTTCATAGCACTTCCAAGTTGGTCTGCTTCATAGCACTTCCAAGCTGCCTGCTTCATAGCGCTTCCAAGCTTCCTGCTTCATAGTGCTTCCAAGCCGGCCTGCTTCATAGCGCTTCCAAGCTTCCTGCTTCATAGCACTTCCAAGCTTCCTGCTTCGTAGCACTTCCAAGCGGTCTGCTTCATAGCACTTCCAAGCCAGCCTGCTTCGAAGCACTTCCAAGTTGGCCAGCTTCACAGCACTTCCAAGCTGCCTGCTTCATAGCACTTCCAAGCTGCCTGCTTCATAGCGCTTCCAAGCTGGACTGCTTCATAGTGCTTCCAAGCTTCCTGCTTCATAGCGCTTCCATGCCGGCCTGCTTCATAGCGCTTTCGAAGCTTCCTGCTTCATAGCACTTCCAAGCTTCCTGCTTCATAGCACTTCCAAGCTACCTGCTTCATAGCGCTTGCAATCGGGACTGCTTCATAGCGCTTCCAAGCTACCTGCTTCATAGCACTTCCAAGCTTCCTGCTTCATAGCACTTCCAAGCTACCTGCTTCATAGTGCTTGCAAGCCGGCCTGCTACATAGCGCTTTCAAACTACCTGGTTCATAGCACTTCCAACTGGCCTGCTTCATAGCACTTTCAAGCGGCCTGCTTCATAGCACGTCCAAGCTGGCCTGCTTCATAGCACTTCCAAGTGGGCCTGCTTAATAGCACTACCATGCTGCCTGCTTCATAGCATGTCCAAGCTTGTTTGCTTCGTACCACTTCCAAGCTAGCTTGCTCCCAGGCTGGCCTGCTGCATGGCACTTCCAAGCTGGCCTGATTCATGGCCTGTTTCATAGCCCTTCCAAGCTGGCCTGCTTAATAGCACTACCAAGCTGGCCTGTTTCATAGCACTTCCAAGATAGCTGCTTCATAGCACGTCCAAGCTGACCTGCTTCATAGCACTTCCAAGCTGACCAGCTCCATAGCACTTCTAAGCTACCTGCTTCATAGCACTTGCAAGCTGGCATGCTTCATAGCACTTTCAAGCGGCCTGCTTCATAGCACTTCCAAGCTGGCCTGCTTCATAGCACTTCCAAGCTGGCCTGCTTCATAGCACTTCCAAGCTGCCTGCTTCATAGCACTTCCAAGCTGACTGCTTCATAGCACTTCCAAGCTGGTCTGCTTCATAGCACTTCCAAACTGGCCTGCTTCATAGCACCTCCAAGCTGGCCTGCTTCATAGCACTTCCATGCTGGCTGCTTCATAGCACGTCCAAGCTGACCTGCTTCATTGCACTTCCAGGCTGGTCTGCTTCATTGCACTTCCAAGCTGGCCTGCTTCATAGCACTTCCAAGCTGGCCTGCTTCATAGCACTTCCAGTCTGGCCTGCTTCACTGCACTTCCAAGCTGGCCTGCTTCATAACACTTCCAAGCTGGCCTGCTTCATAGCACTTCCAGGCTGGCTGTTTCATAGCAAGTCCAAGCTGACCTGCTTCATAGCACTTCCAAGCTGCCTGCTTCATAGCACTTCCAAACTGTTTGCTTCATAGCACTTCCAAGCTACCTGCTTCATAGCGCTTGCAAGCGGGCCTACTTCATAGCGCTTCCAAGCTACCTGGTTCATAGCACTTCCAAGCTGGCCTGCTTCATAGCACTTCCAAACTGGCCGGCTTAATAGCACTTCCAAGCTGCCTGCTTCATAGCACTTCCAAGCTGGCCTGCTTAATAGCACTTCCAAGCTGGCCTGCTTAATAGTACTTCCAAGATGGCCTGCTTCATAGCACTTCTAAGCTGGCCTGCTTCATAGTTCTTCCAAACTGACCTGCTTCAGAGCGCTTCCAGGTTGGCCTGCTTCATAGCACTTTCAAGCTTCCTGCTTCATAGCGCTTCCAAGCCGGCCTGCTTCATAGCGCTTCCAAGCTTCCTGCTTCATAGTGCTTCCAAGCTTCCTACTTCATAGCGCTTCCATGCCGGCCTGCTTCATAGCGCTTCGAAGCTTCCTGCTTCATAGCACTTCCAAGCTTCCTGCTTCATAGCACTTCCAAGCTACCTGCTTCATAGCGCTTGCAATCGGGACTGCTTCATAGTGGTTCCAAGCTACCTGCTTCATAGCACTTCCATGCTTCCTGCTTCATAGCGCTTGCAAGCCGGCCTGCTTCATAGCGCTTTCAAGCTACCTGGTTCATAGCACTTCCATCTGGCCTGCTTCATAGCACTTTCAAGCGGCCTGCTTCATAGCACTTCCAAGGTGGCCTGCTTCACAGCACGTCCAAGTTGGCCTGCTTCATAGCACTTCCAAGCGGGCCTGCTTAATAGCACTACCAAGCTGCCTGCTTCATAGCATGTCAAAGCTTGTCTGCTACGTAGCACTTCCAAGCTGGCCTGCTTCACAGCACTCCCAGGCTGGCCTGCTGCATGGCACTTCCAAGCTGGGCTGATTTATGGCCTGCTTCATAGCACTTCCAAGCGGGCCTGCTTAATAGCACTACCATGCTGCCTGCTTCATAGCATGTCCAAGCTTGTCTGCTTCGTAGCACTTCCAAGCTAGCTTGCTCCCAGGCTGGCCTGCTGCATGGCACTTTCAAGCTGGCCTGATTCATGGCCTGCTTCATAGCACTTCCAAGCTGGCCTGCTTAATAGCACTATCAAGCTGGTCTGTTTCATAGCACTTCCAGGATGGCTGCTTCATAGCACGTCCAAGCTGACCTGCTTCATAGCACTTCCAAGCTGATCAGCTCCATAGCACTTCTAAGCTACCTGCTTCATAGCACTTGCAAGCTGGCATGCTTCATAGCACTTTCAAGCGGCCTGCTTTATAGCACTTCCAAGCTGGCCTGCTTCATAGCACTTCCAAGCTGCCTGCTTCATAGCACTTCCAAGCTGACTGCTTCATAGCACTTCCAAGCTGGTCTGCTTTATAGCACTTCCAAACTGGCCTGCTTCATAGCACCTCCAAGCTGGCCTGCTTCATAGCACTTCCAGGCTGGCTGCTTCATAGCACGTCCAAGCTGGCCTGCTTCATTGCACTTCCAGGCTGGTCTGCTTCATTGCACTTCTAAGCTGGCCTGCTTCATAGCACTTCCAAGCTGGTCTGCTTCACAGCACTTCCAGGCTGGCCTGCTTCACTGCACTTCCAAGCTGGCCTGCTTCATAACACTTCCAAGATGGCCTGCTTCATAGCACTTCCAGGCTGGGCTGCTTCACTGCACTTCCAAGCTGGCCTGCTTCATAACACTTCCAAGCTGCCCTGCTTCATTGCACTTCCAAACTGGCCTGCTTCATAGCACCTCCAAGCTGCCTGCTTCATTGCACTTCCAAGCTGACCAGCTCCATAGCACTTCTAAGCTACCTGCTTCATAGCACTTGCAAGCTGGCATGCTTCATAGCACTTTCAAGCGGCCTGCTTCATTGCACTTCCAAGCTGGCCTGCTTCATAGCACTTCCAAGCTGACTGATTCATTAGCACTTCCAAGCTGGTCTGCTTTATAGCACTTACAAACTGGCCTGCTTCATAGCACCTCCAAGATGGCCTCCTTGATAGCACTTCCAGGCTGGCTGCTTCATAGCACGTCCAAGCTGACCTGCTTGATTGCACTTCCAGGCTGGTCTGCTTCATTGCACTTCCAAGCTGGCCTGCTTCATAACACTTCCAAGCTTGCCTGCTTCATAGCACTTCCAGGCTGGCTTGCTTCACTGCACTTCCAAGCTGGCCTGCTTCATAACACGTCCAGGCTGGCTGCTTCACAGCACGGCCAATCTGACCTGCTTCAGAGCACTTCCAAGCTGGCTTGCTTCATAGCACGTCCAAGCTGGCTGCTTCAGAGCACATCCAAGCTGACCTGCTCCATAGCACTTCCAAGCTGGCTTGCTTCATAGCACCTCCAGGCTGGCTGCTTCATAACACGTCCAAGCTGACCTGCTTCATAGCACGTCCAAGCTGCCTGCTTCATAGCACGTCCAAGATGGCCTGCTTCATTGCACTTCCAAGCTGGCTTGCTTCATAGAACTTCCAGGCTGGCTGCTTCATAGCATGTCCAAGCTGACCTGCTTCATAGCACTTCCAAGCCGGCCTGCTTCATAGCGCTTCCAAGCTTCCTGCTTCATAGTGCTTCCAAGCTTCCTGCTTCATAGCACGTCCACGCCGGCCTGCTTAATAGCACTAGCAAGCGGCCTCCTTCATAGCACTTCCAAGCGGTCTGCTTCATAGCACTTCCAAGCCGGCCTGCTTCATAGCACTTCCAAGTTGGCCTGCTTCATAGCACTTCCAAGCTGCCTGCTTCATAGCACTTCCAAGCGGGCCTGCTTCATAGCGCTTCCAAGCTGGCCTGCTTCATAGCACTCCCAAGCTTCCTGCTTCATAGCGCTTCCAAGCCGGCCTGCTTCATAGCGCTTCCAAGCTTCCTGCTTCATAGTGCTTACAAGCTTCCTGCTTCATAGCGCTTCCATGCCGGCCTGCTTCATAGCGCTTTGAAGCTTCCTGCTTCATAGCACTTCCAATCTTCCTGCTTCATAGCACTTCCAAGCTACCTGCTTCATAGCGCTTGCAATCGGGACTGCTTCATAGCGCTTCCAAGCTACCTGCTTCATAGCACTTCCAAGCTTCCTGCTTCATAGCACTTCCAAGCTACCTGCTTCATAGCGCTTGCAAGCCGGCCTGCTTCATAGCACTTTCAAGCTACCTGGTTCATAGCACTTCCAATTGGCCTGCTTCATAGCACTTTCAAGCGGCCTGCTTCATAGCACTTCCAAGGTGGCCTGCTTCACAGCACGTCCAAGCTGGCCTGCTTCATAGCACATCCAAGCGGGCCTGCTTAATAGCACTACCAAGCTGCCTGCTTCATAGCATGTCCAAGCTTGTCTGCTACGTAGCACTACCAAGCTGGCCCGCTTCACAGCACTCCCAGGCTGGCTGCTTCATAGCACGTCCAAGCTGACCTGCTTCATTGCACTTCCAGGCTGGTCTGCTTCATTGCACTTCCAAGCTGGCCTGCTTCATAACACTTCCAAGCTGGCCTGCTTCATAGCACTTCCAGGCTGGCCTGCTTCACTGCACTTCCAAGGTGGCCTGCTTCATAACACGTCCAGGCTGGCTGCTTCATAGCACGGCCAATCTGACCTGCTTCAGAGCACTTCCAAGCTGGCTTGCTTCATAGCACGTCCAAGCTGGCTGCTTCATAGCACATCCAAGCTGACCTGCTTCATAGCACTTCCAAGCTGGCTTGCTTCATAGCACCTCCAGGCTGGCTGCTTCATAACACGTCCAAGCTGACCTGCTTCATAGCACGTCCAAGCTGCCTGCTTCATAGCACGTCCAGGCTGGCCTGCTTCATTGCACTTCCAAGCTGGCTTGCTTCATAGAACTTCCAGGCTGGCTGCTTCATAGCATGTCCAAGCTGACCTGCTTCATAGCACTTCCAAGCCGGCCTGCTTCATAGCGCTTCCAAGCTTCCTGCTTCATAGTGCTTCCAAGCCTCCTGCTTCATAGCACGTCCACGCCGGCCTGCTTAATAGCACTAGCAAGCGGCCTCCTTCATAGCACTTCCAAGCGGTCTGCTTCATAGCACTTCCAAGCCGGCCTGCTTCGTAGCACTTCCAAGCGGGCCTGCTTCATAGCGCTTCCAAGCTGGCCTGCTTCATAGCACTCCCAAGCTTCCTGCTTCATAGCACTTCCAAGCCGGCCTGCTTCATAGCGCTTCCAAGCTTCCTGCTTCATAGTGCTTACAAGCTTCCTGCTTCATAGCGCTTCCATGCCGGCCTGCTTCATAGCGCTTTGAAGCTTCCTGCTTCATAGCACTTCCAAGCTTCCTGCTTCATAGCACTTCCAAGCTACCTGCTTCATAGCGCTTGCAATCGGGACTGCTTCATAGCGCTTCCAAGCTACCTGCTTCATAGCACTTCCAAGCTTTCTGCTTCATAGCACTTCCAAGCTACCTGCTTCATAGCGCTTGCAAGCCGGCCTGCTTCATAGCACTTTCAAGCTACCTGGTTCATAGCACTTCCAATTGGCCTGCTTCATAGCACTTTCAAGCGGCCTGCTTCATAGCACTTCCAAGGTGGCCTGCTTCACAGCACGTCCAAGCTGGCCTGCTTCATAGCACTTCCAAGCGGGCCTGCTTAATAGCACTACCAAGCTGCCTGCTTCATAGCATGTCCAAGCTTGTCTGCTACGTAGCACTTCCAAGCTGGCCCGCTTCACAGCACTCCCAGGCTGGCCTGCTGCATGGCACTTCCAAACTGGCCTGATTCATGGCCTGCTTCATAGCACTTCCAAGCTAGCCTGCTTAATAGCACTACCAAGCTGCCTGCTTCACAGCATGTCCAAGCTGGTCTGATTCATAGCACTTCCAAGCTGGCCTGCTTCATAGCACTTCCAGGATGGCTGCTTCATAGCACCTCCAAGCTGCCTGCTTCATAGCACTTCCAGTCTGGCCTGCTTCATCGCACTTCCAAGCTGACCTGCTCCATAGCACTTCTAATCTACCTGCTTCATAGCACTTGCAAGCTGGCCCGCTTCATAGCACTTTCAAGCGGCCTGCTTCATAGCACTTCCAAGCTGGCCTGCTTCAGAGAACTTCAAAGCTGCCTCCTTCATAGCACTTCCAAACTGCCTCCTTCATAGCACTTCCAGCCCGGCCTGGTTCATAGCACTCCCAAGCCGGTCTGCTTAATAGCACTAGCAAGCGGCCTGCTTCATAGCACTTCCAAGCGGTCTGCTTCATAGCACTTCCAAGCTGCCTGCTTCATAGCAGTTCCAAGCTGGCCTGCTCCACAGCGCTTCCAAGCTGGCCTGCTTCATAGTTCTTCCAAGCTTCCTGCTTCATAGCACTTCCAAGCTGGCCTGCTTCATAGCACTTCCAAGCTTCCTGCTTCATAGAACTTCCAAACTGGTCTGCTTCATACAATTCCTAGCTTGCCTGCTTCATAGCATTTCCAGGCTGGCCTGCTTCACTTCACTTCCAAGCTGGCCTGCTTCATAACACGTCCAGGCTGGCCTACTTCATAGCACGGCCAAGCTGACCTGCTTCATCGCACTTCCAAGCTGACCTGCTTCATTGGACTTCCAAGATGGCTTGCTTCATAGCACTTCCAGGCTGGCCTGCTTAATAGCACTACCAAGCTGCCTGCTTCACAGCATGTCCAAGCTGGTCTGATTCATAGCACTTCCAAGCTGGCCTGCTTCATAGCACTTCCAGGATGGCTGCTTCATAGCACCTCCAAGCTGCCTGCTTCATAGCACTTCCAGTCTGGCCTGCTTCATCGCACTTCCAAGCTGACCTGCTCCATAGCACTTCTAATCTACCTGCTTCATAGCACTTGCAAGCTGGCCCGCTTCATAGCACTTTCAAGCAGCCTGCTTCATAGCACTTCCAAGCTGGCCTGCTTCAGAGAACTTCAAAGCTGCCTCCTTCATAGCACTTCCAAACTGCCTCCTTCATAGCACTTCCAGCCCGGCCTGGTTCATAGCACTCCCAAGCCGGTCTGCTTAATAGCACTAGCAAGCGGCCTGCTTCATAGCACTTCCAAGCGGTCTGCTTCATAGCACTTCCAAGCTGCCTGCTTCATAGCAGTTCCAAGCTGGCCTGCTCCACAGCGCTTCCAAGCTGGCCTGCTTCATAGTTCTTCCAAGCTTCCTGCTTCATAGCACTTCCAAGCTGGCCTGCTTCATAGCACTTCCAAGCTTCCTGCTTCATAGAACTTCCAAACTGGTCTGCTTCATACAATTCCTAGCTGGCCTGCTTCATAGCATTTCCAGGCTGGCCTGCTTCACTTCACTTCCAAGCTGGCCTGCTTCATAACACGTCCAGGCTGGCCTACTTCATAGCACGGCCAAGCTGACCTGCTTCATCGCACTTCCAAGCTGACCTGCTTCATAGGACTTCCAAGATGGCTTGCTTCATAGCACTTCCAGGCTGGCCTGCTTCATAGCACTTCCAAGCTGGCCTGATTTATAGCACGTCCAGGCTGGCCTGCATCATAGCACTTCAAGGCTGGCGCTTCATAGCACTTCTAAGCTTCCTGCTTCATAGCACTTCCAAGCTTCCCTGCATCCCAGCACTTCCAGGCTGGTCTGCTTCATAGCACTTCCAAGCTGGCCTGCTTCATAGCACTTCCAAGCTGTCTGCTTCAGAGTACTTCCAAGCTACCTGCTTCATAGCGCTTGCAAGCGGGCCTGCTTCATAGCGCTTCCAAGCTACCTGGTTCATAGCACTTCCAAGCTGCCTGCTTCATAGCACTTCCAAGCTGGCCTGCTTAATAGCACTTCCAATCTGGCCTACTTAATAGCACTTTCAAGCTGGCCTGCTTCATAGCACTTCCAAGTTGGTCTGCTTCATAGCACTTCCAAGCTGCCTGCTTCATAGCACTTCCAAGCTGGCCTGCTTCATAGCGCTTCCAAGCTGGCCTGCTTCATAGCGCTTCCAAGCTTCCTGCTTCATAGCGCTTCCAAGCCGGCCTGCTTCATAGCGCTTCCAAGCTTCCTGCTTCATAGCACTTCCAAGCTTCCTGCTTCGTAGCACTTCCAAGCGGTCTGCTTCATAGCACTTCCAAGCCGGCCTGCTTCGAAGCACTTCCAAGTTGGCCTGCTTCATAGCACTTCAAAGCTGCCTGCTTCATTACACTTCCAAGATGCCTGCTTCATAGCGCTTCCAAGCTGGACTGCTTCATAGTGCTTCCAAGCTTCCTGCTTCAGAGCGTTTCAATGCCGGCCTGCTTCATAGCGCTTTCGAAGTTTCCTGCTTCATAGCACTTCCAAGCTTCCTGCTTCATAGCACTTCCAAGCTACCTGCTTCATAGCGCTTGCAATCGGGACTGCTTCATAGTGCTTCCAAGCTACCTGCTTCATAGCACTTCCAAGCTTCCTGCTTCATAGCACTTCCAAGCTACCTGCTTCATAGTGCTTGCAAGCCGGCCTGCTTCATAGCGCTTTCAAACTACCTGGTTCATAGCACTTCCAACTGGCCTGCTTCATAGCACTTTCAAGCGGCCTGCTTCATAGCACGTCCATGCTGGCCTAATTCATAGCACTTCCAAGCGGGCCTGCTTAATAGCACTACCATGCTGCCTGCTTCATAGCATTTCCAAGCTTGTCTGCTTCGTAGCACTTCCAAGCTAGCTTGCTCCCAGGCTGGCCTGCTGCATGGCACTTCCAAGCTGGCCTGATTCATGGCCTGCTTCATAGCAATTCCAAGCTGGCCTGCTTAATAGCACTACCAAGCTGGCCTGTTTCATAGCACTTCCAGGATGGCTGCTTCATAGCACGTCCAAGCTGACCTGCTTCATAGCACTTCCAAGCTGACCAGCTCCATAGCACTTCTAAGCTACCTGCTTCATAGCACTTCCAAGCTGGTCTGCTTTATAGCACTTCCAAACTGGCCTGCTTCATAGCACTTCCAAGCGGGCCTGCTTCATAGCACTTCCAAGCTGCCTGCTTCATAGCACTTCCAAGCTGACTGCTTCATAGCACTTCCAAGCTGGTCTGCTTTATAGCACTTCCAAACTGGCCTGCTTCATAGCACCTCCAAGCTGGCCTGCTTCATAGCACTTCCAGGCTGTCTGCTTCATAGCACGTCCAAGCTGACCTGCTTCATTGCACTTCCAGGCTGGTCTGCTTCATTGCACTTCCAAGCTGGCCTGCTTCATAGCACTTCCAAGCTGGTCTGCTTCATAGCACTTCTGTAACGCTCACCTGATTCTCGCAGAGGCGCCGGTCTTGACTGGGCGACTACCGTATCTTCAAAGGTGATGTGTAGCACCCGGTTGGCTCTTTGGGCTGGACCTCTGTGCACTGTATGCCTGACTTCAAGAGTAAGATGTCTGCAGACAGAAAATATGGGATTAATGAACTGGGGTTATTGGGGTGTCCCTATCTCTTCCCTTTTTGCTCTCCTGTAGACCCCCAAAGGTTAACGCTCTCACCTTAGGTAAGTGAATGCCGAGCTCTCCATCTGCCTCGGGGCAGGGTGCTGTAACCAGTTTCTTCACTGGATCGGTAGCGCAGGCCTCTTGACTTCAGAGGACTGCTGTCCGTCGTTTACTGCACGAACGGTAAGTTTCGAGTAATTCTATTGTCTTTAAAGTCTTTAGCAATGATGTCTCTTGTTTTGCAGGTTCCGGCGATGGCGGATGACGGGCTGAAGTGAGTTGAAGATGGAGTCCGTATGATGAATAGAAGCGCCTGGAAGCACGTAAGTAAGCGCTTGTTGCCTGCTTCACGATGCGCTCTAACTGTCTTTTATTTTGCAGGTACGAGTTCGGAGCGGCTGCAGGGTGCCGGAATACCCACTGGGGTTGATGTGGAAAGGAGTAATGGCACGTGAGTATTAAAGTTCCCCAATGTCTTTAAACGCACCTTGTTTTGTCTTTCAGATGCAGGATGCAGCGCCGAAGGCCTCCGGAGCGTGCGAAGAGTCGGTAAGCTTTTGTCTTTCAGATGCCGGAATGCAGTGTGAAGACCTCCGGAGCGCACGAAGAGTAGGTAAGCCTTTGTCTTTCAGATGCCGGAATGCTAACCTGTTCTTTCTTGTCTTTATAGGTGTTGCTGAAGACTGGATTCAGGATGGTAAGCCTTTTTCCTTAGGCCCAGGATCCGATGCAGAAGACATGATGAGCGTTCTGCTGCAGAGGATGCAGAATAACGCAAAGCAAGATTCATCCACCGGGTGTGGTTTAAATAGCCTCCTGTAGTGCTTAGGTGTCTCCTTCCACAGCCACGCCTAGGTAAGAAAAGAGTTCCTGCTTTCCAGAAGAGTTCCAGTGTTCTGAATCTAGGGAGTGGCTCCTGCCCCACCCAACAGGAAAAGTAGTTCCAAACAGAAGAGGATCAGAGGCTCAGCTGGCAGGCAAGTAAGCAGCATGGTCTGCTGCAGGTAAGTCCACCCAAGCATTATGAGCCCGGCGCTTCCCGCGCTGGGAAAGGGCACATTTATGAGCCTGGTGCCACTGGCGCCAGGACTGGGTCCAAAAGGTCCCAATTGGGACTGGTTGGCCCTCGGAACCTGGGTTATGGATCTGCTTCCAAGGGAGTTGGGAAAACCCTGACCTTTTGGGAGCAGAGATCATGACAACTTCCAGGCTGGCCTGCTTCACTGCACTTCCAAGCTGGCCTGCTTCATAACACTTCCAAGCTGGCCTGCTTCATAGCACTTCCAGGCTGGCTGCTTCATAGCACGTCCAAGCTGACCTGCTTCATTGCACTTCCAGGCTAGTCTGCTTCATTGCACTTCCAAGCTGGCCTGCTTCATAGCGCTTCCAAGCTTGTCTGCTTCATTGCACTTCCAGGCTGACCTGCTTCATAGCACTTCCAGGCTGGCTGCTTCATAGCACGTCCAAGCTGACCTGCTTCATAGCACTTCCAAGCTGGCCTGCTTAGTAGCACTACCAAGCTGACCTGCTCCATAGAACTTCCAAGCAGACCTGCTTCATAGCACTTCCAAGCTGGCCTACTTAATAGCACTACCAAGCTCCCTGCTTCATAGCACTTCCAAGCTGGCCTGCTTCATAGCACTTCCAAACGAGCCTGCTTCATAGCACTTCCAGGCTAGCCTGCTTCACTGCACTTCCAAGCTGGCCTGCTTCATAGCACTTCCAGGCTGGCCTGCTTCATAGCACGTCCAAGCTGACCTGCTTCATAGCACTTCCAAGCTGGCTTGCCTCACAGCACTTCCAGGCTGGTTACTTCATAACACGTCCAAGCTGACCTGCTTCATAGAACTTTGAAGCTGCCTGCTTCATAGCACTTCCAGGCTGGCCCGCTTCATAGCACTTCCAAGCTGACCTGCTTCATAGCACGTCCAAGCTGCCTGCTTCATAGCACGTCCAGGCTGGCCTGCTTCATTGCACTTCCAAGCTGGCTTGCTTCATAGAACTTCCAGGCTGGCTGCTTCATAGCACGTCCACGCTAACCTGCTTCATAGCACTTCCAAGCTGGCTTGCTTCATATCATTTCCAGGCTGGCTGCTTAATAGCACTTCCAAGCTGGCCTGCTCCATAGCACTGCCAAGCTGGCCTGCTTTATAGTACTTCCAGGCTGGCCTGCTTCATAGCACTTCCAGGCTGGCTACTTCATAGCGCGTCCAAGCTGACCTGCTTCATAGCACTTCCAAGCTGGCGTGCTTCACAGCACTTCCAAGCTGGCCTGCTTCATAGCACTTCCAGGCTAGCCTGCTTCATTGCACTTCCAGGCTGGTCTGCTTCATTGCACTTCCAGGCTGGCCTGCTTCATAGCACTTCCAAGCGGGCCTGCTTAATAGCACTACCAAGCTGCCTGCTTCATAGCATGTCCAAGTTTGTCTGCTTTGTAGCACTTCCAACATGGCCTGCCTCACAGCACTCCCAGGCTGGCCTGCTGCATGGCACTTCCAAGCTGGCCTGATTCATGGCCTGCTTCATAGCACTTCCAAGCTGGCCTACTTAATAGCACTACCAAGCTGCCTGCTTCATAGCACTTCCAGGCTGGCCTGCTTCATTGCACTTCCAAGCTGGCTTCCTTCATAGCACTTCCAGGCTGGCTGCTTTGTAGCACGTCCAAACTGACCTGCTTCATAGCACTTCCAAGCTGGCCTGCTTCATAGCACTTCCAAGCTGGCCTGCTTCATAGCACTTCCAGGCTGGCTGCTTCATAGCACGTCCAAGCTGACCTGCTTCATTGCACTTCCAGGCTGGTCTGCTTCATTGCACTTCCAAGCTGGCCTGCTTCATAACACTTCCAAGCTGGCCTGCTTCATAGCACTTCCAGGCTGGCCTGCTTCACTGCACTTCCAAGCTGGCCTGCTTCATAACACGTCCAGGCTGGCTACTTCTTAGCACGGCCAAGCTGACCTGCTTCAGAGCACTTCCAAGCTGGCTTGCATCATAGCATGTCCAGGCTGGCTGCTTCATAGCACATCCAAGCTGACCTGCTTTATAGCACTTCCGAGCTGGGTTGCTTCATAGCACCTCCAGGCTGGCTGCTTCATAGCATGTCCAATCTGACCTGCTTCATAGCACGTCCAAGCTGCCTGCTTCATAGCACGTCCAGGCTGGCCTGCTTCATTGCACTTCCAAGCTGGCTTGCTTCATAGAACTTCCAGGCAGGCTGCTTCATAGCACGTTCAAGCTGACCTGCTTCATAGCACTTCCAAGCTGGCTTGCTTCATAGCACTTCCAGGCTGGCTGCTTAATAGCACTTCCAAGCTGGCCTGCTTCATAGCACTTCCAAGATGCCTGCTCCATAGCACTGCCAAGCTGGCCTGCTTTATAGTACTTCCAGGCTGGCCTGCTTCATAGCACTTCCAGGCTGGCTGCTTCATAGCACGTCCAAGCTGCCTGCTTCATAGCACTTCCAAGCTGACTGCTTCATAGCACTTCCAAGCTGGTCTGCTTTATAGCACTTCCAAACTGGCCTGCTTCATAGCACCTCCAAGCTGGCCTGCTTCATAGCACTTCCAGGCTGGCTGCTTCATAGCACGTCCAAGCTGACCTGCTTCATTGCACTTCCAGGCTGGTCTGCTTCATTGCACTTCCAAGCTGGCCTGCTTCATAGCACTTCCAAGCTGGCCTGCTTCATAGCACTTCCAGGCTGGCCTGCTTCACTGCACTTCCAAGCTGGCCTGCTTCATAACACTTCCAAGCTGGCCTGCTTCATAGCACTTCCAGGCTGGCTGCTTCATAGCACGTCCAAGCTGACCTGCTTCATTGCACTTCCAGGCTGGTCTGCTTCATTGCACTTCCAAGCTGGCCTGCTTCATAGCACTTCCAAGCTGGTCTGCTTCATTGCAATTCCAGGCTGGCCTGCTTCATAGCACTTCCAGGCTGGCTGCTTCATAGCACGTCCAAGCTGACCTGCTTCATAGCACTTCCAAGCTGGCCTGCATAGTAGCACTACCAAGCTGACCTGCTCCATAGAACTTCCAAGCAGACCTGCTTCATAGCACTTCCAAGCAGGCCTACTTAATAGCACTACCAAGCTCCCTGCTTCATAACACTTCCAAGCTGGCCTGCTTCATAGCACTTCCAAACTGGCCTGCTTCATAGCACTTCCAGGCTGGCCTGCTTCACTGCACTTCCAAGCTGGCCTGCTTCAAAGCACTTCCAGGCTGGCCTGCTTCATAGCACGTCCAAGCTGACCTGCTTCATAGCACTTCCAAGCTGGCTTGCCTCACAGCACTTCCAGGCTGGTTACTTCATAGCACGTCCAAGCTGACCTGCTTCATAGAACTTTGAAGCTGCCTGCTTCATAGCACTTCCAGGCTGGCCTGCTTCATAGCACTTCCAAGCTGACCTGCTTCATAGCACATCCAAGCTGCCTGCTTCATAGCACGTCCAGGCTGGCCTGCTTCATTGCACTTCCAAGCTGGCTTGCTTCATAGAACTTCCAGGCTGGCTGCTTCATAGCACGTCCAAGCTGACCTGCTTCATAGCACTTCCAAGCTGGCTTGCTTCATAGCACTTCCAGGCTGGCTGCTTAATAGCACTTCCAAGCTGGCCTGCTTCATAGCACTTACAAGATGCCTGCTCCATAGCACTGCCAAGCTTGCCTGCTTTATAGTACTTCCAGGCTGGCCTGCTTCATAGCACTTCCAGGCTGGCTGCTTCATAGCACGTCCAAGCTGACCTGCTTCATAGCACTTCCAAGCTGGCGTGCTTCATAGCACTTCCAAGCTGGCCTGCTTCATAGCACTTCCAGGCTGGCTGCTTCATAGCACGTCCAAGCTGACCTGCTTCATTGCACTTCCAGGCTGGTCTGCTTCATTGCACTTCCAAGCTGGCCTGCTTCATAGCACTTCCAAGCGGGCCTGCTTAATAGCACTACCAAGCTGCCTGCTTCATAGCATGTCCAAGCTTGTCTGCTTTGTAGCACTTCCAACATGGCCTGCCTCACAGCCCTCCCAGGCTGGCCTGCTGCATGGCACTTCCAAGCTGGCCTGATTCATGGCCTGCTTCATAGCACTTCCAAGCTGGCCTGCTTAATAGCACTACCAAGCTGCCTGCTTCATACCATGTCCAAGCTGGTCTGATTCATAGCACTTCCAAGCTGCCTGCTTCATAGCACTTCCAGGCTGGCCTGCTTCATTGCACTTCCAAGCTGGCTTCATTCATAGCACTTCCAGGCTGGCTGCTTTGTAGCACGTCCAAGCTGACCTGCTTCATAGCACTTCCAAGCTGGCCTGCTTCATAGCACTTCCAAGCTGGCCTGCTTCATAGCACTTCCAGGCTGGCTGCTTCATAGCACGTCCAAGCTGACCTGCTTTATTGCACTTCCAGGCTGGTCTGCTTCATTGCACTTCCAAGCTGGCCTGCTTCATAGCACTTCCAAGCTGGCCTGCTTCATAGCACTTCCAGGCTGGCCTGCTTCACTGCACTTCCAAGCTGGCCTGCTTCATAACACGTCCAGGCTGGCTACTTCTTAGCACGGCCAAGCTGACCTGCTTCAGAGCACTTCCAAGCTGGCTTGCTTCATAGCATGTCCAGGCTGGCTGCTTCATAGCACATCCAAGCTGACCTGCTTCATAGCACTTCCGAGCTGGGTTGCTTCATAGCACCTCCAGGCTGGCTGCTTCATAGCATGTCCAATCTGACCTGCTTCATAGCACGTCCATGCTGCCTGCTTCATAGCACGTCCAGGCTGGCCTGCTTCATTGCACTTCCAAGCTGGCTTGCTTCATAGAACTTCCAGGCTGGCTGCTTCATAGCACGTTCAAGCTGACCTGCTTCATAGCACTTCCAAGCTGGCTTGCTTCATAGCACTTCCAGGCTGGTTGCTTAATAGCACTTCCAAGCTGGCCTGCTTCATAGCACTTCCAAGATGCCTGCTCCATAGCACTGCCAAGCTGGCCTGCTTTATAGTACTTCCAGGCTGGCCTGCTTCATAGCACTTCCAGGCTGGCTGCTTCATAGCACGTCCAAGCTGACCTGCTTCATAGCACTTCCAAGCAGGCCTGCTTCATAGCACTTCCCAGCTGGCCTGCTTCATAGCACTTCCAGGCTGGCTGCTTCATAGCACGTCCAAGCTGACCTGCTTCATTGCACTTCCAGGCTGGTCTGCTTCATTGCACTTCCAAGCTGGCCTGCTTCATAGCACTTCCAAGCGGGCCTGCTTAATAGCACTTCCAAGCTGCCTGCTTCATAGCACTTTCAGGCTGGCCTGCTTCATTGCACTTCCAAGCTGGCTTCCTTCATAGCACTTCCAGGCTGGCTGCTTTGTAGCACGTCCAAACTGACCTGCTTCATAGCACTTCCAAGCTGGCCTGCTTCATAGCACTTCCAAGCTGGCCTGCTTCATAGCACTTCCAGGCTGGCTGCTTCATAGCACGTCCAAGCTGACCTGCTTCATTGCACTTCCAGGCTGGTCTGCTTCATTGCACTTCCAAGCTGGCCTGCTTCATAGCACTTCCAAGCTGGCCTGCTTCATAGCACTTCCAGGCTGGCCTGCTTCACTGCACTTCCAAGCTGGCCTGCTTCATAACACGTCCAGGCTGGCTACTTCTTAGCACGGCCAAGCTGACCTGCTTCAGAGCACTTCCAAGCTGGCTTGCATCATAGCATGTCCAGGCTGGCTGCTTCATAGCACATCCAAGCTGACCTGCTTTATAGCACTTCCGAGCTGGGTTGCTTCATAGCACCTCCAGGCTGGCTGCTTCATAGCATGTCCAATCTGACCTGCTTCATAGCACGTCCAAGCTGCCTGCTTCATAGCACGTCCAGGCTGGCCTGCTTCATTGCACTTCCAAGCTGGCTTGCTTCATAGAACTTCCAGGCAGGCTGCTTCATAGCACGTTCAAGCTGACCTGCTTCATAGCACTTCCAAGCTGGCTTGCTTCATAGCACTTCCAGGCTGGCTGCTTAATAGCACTTCCAAGCTGGCCTGCTTCATAGCACTTCCAAGATGCCTGCTCCATAGCACTGCCAAGCTGGCCTGCTTTATAGTACTTCCAGGCTGGCCTGCTTCATAGCACTTCCAGGCTGGCTGCTTCATAGCACGTCCAAGCTGCCTGCTTCATAGCACTTCCAAGCTGACTGCTTCATAGCACTTCCAAGCTGGTCTGCTTTATAGCACTTCCAAACTGGCCTGCTTCATAGCACCTCCAAGCTGGCCTGCTTCATAGCACTTCCAGGCTGGCTGCTTCATAGCACGTCCAAGCTGACCTGCTTTATTGCACTTCCAGGCTGGTCTGCTTCATTGCACTTCCAAGCTGGCCTGCTTCATAGCACTTCCAAGCTGGCCTGCTTCATAGCACTTCCAGGCTGGCCTGCTTCACTGCACTTCCAAGCTGGCCTGCTTCATAACACTTCCAAGCTGGCCTGCTTCATAGCACTTCCAGGCTGGCTGCTTCATAGCACGTCCAAGCTGACCTGCTTCATTGCACTTCCAGGCTGGTCTGCTTCATTGCACTTCCAAGCTGGCCTGCTTCATAGCACTTCCAAGCTGGTCTGCTTCATTGCAATTCCAGGCTGGCCTGCTTCATAGCACTTCCAGGCTGGCTGCTTCATAGCACGTCCAAGCTGACCTGCTTCATAGCACTTCCAAGCTGGCCTGCATAGTAGCACTACCAAGCTGACCTGCTCCATAGAACTTCCAAGCAGACCTGCTTCATAGCACTTCCAAGCTGGCCTACTTAATAGCACTACCAAGCTCCCTGCTTCATAGCACTTCCAAGCTGGCCTGCTTCATAGCACTTCCAAACTGGCCTGCTTCATAGCACTTCCAGGCTGGCCTGCTTCACTGCACTTCCAAGCTGGCCTGCTTCATAGCACTTCCAGGCTGGCCTGCTTCATAGCACGTCCAGGCTGACCTGCTTCATAGCACTTCCAAGCTGGCTTGCTTCATAGCACTTCCAGGCTGGCTGCTTAATAGCACTTCCAAGCTGGCCTGCTTCATAGCACTTCCAAGATGCCTGCTCCATAGCACTGCCAAGCTGGCCTGCTTTATAGTACTTCCAGGCTGGCCTGCTTCATAGCACTTCCAGGCTGGCTGCTTCATAGCACGTCCAAGCTGCCTGCTTCATAGCACTTCCAAGCTGACTGCTTCATAGCACTTCCAAGCTGGTCTGCTTTATAGCATTTCCAAACTGGCCTGCTTCATAGCACCTCCAAGCTGGTCTGCTTTATAGCACTTCCAAACTGGCCTGCTTCATAGCACCTCCAAGCTGGCCTGCTTCATAGCACTTCCAGGCTGGCTGCTTCATAGCACGTCCAAGCTGACCTGCTTCATTGCACTTCCAGGCTGGTCTGCTTCATTGCACTTCCAAGCTGGCCTGCTTCATAGCACTTCCAAGCTGGCCTGCTTCATAGCACTTCCAGGCTGGCCTGCTTCACTGCACTTCCAAGCTGGCCTGCTTCATAACACTTCCAAGCTGGCCTGCTTCATAGCACTTCCAGGCTGGCTGCTTCATAGCACGTCCAAGCTGACCTGCTTCATTGCACTTCCAGGCTGGTCTGCTTCATTGCACTTCCAAGCTGGCCTGCTTCATAGCACTTCCAAGCTGGTCTGCTTCATTGCAATTCCAGGCTGGCCTGCTTCATAGCACTTCCAGGCTGGCTGCTTCATAGCACGCCCAAGCTGACCTGCTTCATAGCACTTCCAAGCTGGCCTGCATAGTAGCACTACCAAGCTGACCTGCTCCATAGAACTTCCAAGCAGACCTGCTTCATAGCACTTCCAAGCTGGCCTACTTAATAGCACTACCAAGCTCCCTGCTTCATAGCACTTCCAAGCTGGCCTGCTTCATAGCACTTCCAAACTGGCCTGCTTCATAGCACTTCCAGGCTGGCCTGCTTCACTGCACTTCCAAGCTGGCCTGCTTCATAGCACTTCCAGGCTGGCCTGCTTCATAGCACGTCCAAGCTGACCTGCTTCATAGCACTTCCAAGCTGGCTTGCCTCACAGCACTTCCAGGCTGGTTACTTCATAGCACGTCCAAGCTGACCTGCTTCATAGAACTTTGAAGCTGCCTGCTTCATAGCACTTCCAGGCTGGCCTGCTTCATAGCACTTCCAAGCTGACCTGCTTCATAGCACATCCAAGCTGCCTGCTTCATAGCACGTCCAGGCTGGCCTGCTTCATTGCACTTCCAAGCTGGCTTGCTTCATAGAACTTCCAGGCTGGCTGCTTCATAGCACGTCCAAGCTGACCTGCTTCATAGCACTTCCAAGCTGGCTTGCTTCATAGCACTTCCAGGCTGGCTGCTTAATAGCACTTCCAAGCTGGCCTGCTTCATAGCACTTACAAGATGCCTGCTCCATAGCACTGCCAAGCTTGCCTGCTTTATAGTACTTCCAGGCTGGCCTGCTTCATAGCACTTCCAGGCTGGCTGCTTCATAGCACGTCCAAGCTGACCTGCTTCATAGCACTTCCAAGCTGGCGTGCTTCATAGCACTTCCAAGCTGGCCTGCTTCATAGCACTTCCAGGCTGGCTGCTTCATAGCACGTCCAAGCTGACCTGCTTCATTGCACTTCCAGGCTGGTCTGCTTTATTGCACTTCCAAGCTGGCCTGCTTCATAGCACTTCCAAGCGGGCCTGCTTAATAGCACTACCAAGCTGCCTGCTTCATAGCATGTCCAAGCTTGTCTGCTTTGTAGCACTTCCAACATGGCCTGCCTCACAGCCCTCCCAGGCTGGCCTGCTGCATGGCACTTCCAAGCTGGCCTGATTCATGGCCTGCTTCATAGCACTTCCAAGCTGGCCTGCTTAATAGCACTACCAAGCTGCCTGCTTCATACCATGTCCAAGCTGGTCTGATTCATAGCACTTCCAAGCTGCCTGCTTCATAGCACTTCCAGGCTGGCCTGCTTCATTGCACTTCCAAGCTGGCTTCATTCATAGCACTTCCAGGCTGGCTGCTTTGTAGCACGTCCAAGCTGACCTGCTTCATAGCACTTCCAAGCTGGCCTGCTTCATAGCACTTCCAAGCTGGCCTGCTTCATAGCACTTCCAGGCTGGCTGCTTCATAGCACGTCCAAGCTGACCTGCTTTATTGCACTTCCAGGCTGGTCTGCTTCATTGCACTTCCAAGCTGGCCTGCTTCATAGCACTTCCAAGCTGGCCTGCTTCATAGCACTTCCAGGCTGGCCTGCTTCACTGCACTTCCAAGCTGGCCTGCTTCATAACACGTCCAGGCTGGCTACTTCTTAGCACGGCCAAGCTGACCTGCTTCAGAGCACTTCCAAGCTGGCTTGCTTCATAGCATGTCCAGGCTGGCTGCTTCATAGCACATCCAAGCTGACCTGCTTCATAGCACTTCCGAGCTGGGTTGCTTCATAGCACCTCCAGGCTGGCTGCTTCATAGCATGTCCAATCTGACCTGCTTCATAGCACGTCCATGCTGCCTGCTTCATAGCACGTCCAGGCTGGCCTGCTTCATTGCACTTCCAAGCTGGCTTGCTTCATAGAACTTCCAGGCTGGCTGCTTCATAGCACGTTCAAGCTGACCTGCTTCATAGCACTTCCAAGCTGGCTTGCTTCATAGCACTTCCAGGCTGGTTGCTTAATAGCACTTCCAAGCTGGCCTGCTTCATAGCACTTCCAAGATGCCTGCTCCATAGCACTGCCAAGCTGGCCTGCTTTATAGTACTTCCAGGCTGGCCTGCTTCATAGCACTTCCAGGCTGGCTGCTTCATAGCACGTCCAAGCTGACCTGCTTCATAGCACTTCCAAGCTGGCCTGCTTCATAGCACTTCCCAGCTGGCCTGCTTCATAGCACTTCCAGGCTGGCTGCTTCATAGCACGTCCAAGCTGACCTGCTTCATTGCACTTCCAGGCTGGTCTGCTTCATTGCACTTCCAAGCTGGCCTGCTTCATAGCACTTCCAAGCGGGCCTGCTTAATAGCACTACCAAGCTGCCTGCTTCATAGCATGTCCAAGCTTGTCTGCTTTGTAGCACTTTCAAGCTGGCCTGCCTCACAGCACTCCCAGGCTAGCCTGCTGCATGGCACTTCCAAGCTGGCCTGATTCATGGCCTGCTTCATAGCACTTCCAAGCTGGCCTGCTTAATAGCACTACCAAGCTGCCTGCTTCATTACATGTCCAAGCTGGTCTGATTCATAGCACTTCCAAGCTGCCTGCTTCATAGCACTTCCAGGCTGGCCTGCTTCATTGCACTTCCAAGCTGGCTTCCTTCATAGCACTTCCAGGCTGGCTGCTTTGTAGCACGTCCAAGCTGACCTGCTTCATAGCACTTCCAAGGTGCCTGCTTCATAGCACTGCCAGGGTGGCTGCTTCATAGCACTTCCAAGATGCCAGCCCCATAGCACTGCCAAGCTGGCCTGCTTCATAGCACTTCCAAGCTGGCCTGCTTCATAGCACTTCCAAGATGCCAGCTCCATAGCACTGCCAAGCTGGCCTGCTTTATAGTACTTCCAGGCTGGCCTGCTTCATAGCACTTCTAGGCTGGCTGCTTCATAGCACATCCAAGCTGACCTGCTTCATAGCACTTCCAAGCTGGCCTGCTTCATGGCACTTCCAAGCTGGCCTGCTACATAGCACTTCCAGGATGGCTGCTTCATAGCACGTCCAAGCTGACCTGCTTCATTGCACTTCCAGGCTGGTCTGCTTCAATGCACTTCCAAGCTGGCCTGCTTCATAGCACTTCCAAGCTGGCCTGCTTCATAGCACTTCCAGGCTGGCCTGCTTCACTGCACTTCCAAGCTGGCCTGCTTCATAACACTTCCAAGCTGGCCTGCTTCATAGCACTTCCAGGCTGGCTGCTTCATAGCACGTCCAAGCTGACCTGCTTCATTGCACTTCCAGGCTGGTCTGCTTCATTGCACTTCCAAGCTGGCCTGCTTCATAGCACTTCCAAGCTGGTCTGCTTCATTGCACTTCCACGCTGGCCTGCTTCATAGCACTTCCAGGCTGGCTGCTTCATAGCACGTCCAAGCTGACCTGCTTCATAGCACTTCCAAGCTGGCCTGAATAGTAGCACTACCAAGCTGACCTGCTCCATAGAACTTCCAAGCAGACCTGCTTCATAGCACTTCCAAGCTGGCCTACTTAATAGCACTACCAAGCTCCCTGCTTCATAGCACTTCCAAGCTGGCCTGCTTCATAGCACTTCCAAACTGGCCTGCTTCATAGCACTTCCAGGCTGGCCTGCTTCACTGCACTTCCAAGCTGGCCTGCTTCATAGCACTTCCAAGCTGGCTTGCCTCACAGCACTTCCAGGCTGGTTACTTCATAGCACGTCCAAGCTGACCTGCTTC
Source organism: Ambystoma mexicanum (assembly GCF_040938575.1). Classification (NCBI taxonomy): domain Eukaryota; kingdom Metazoa; phylum Chordata; class Amphibia; order Caudata; family Ambystomatidae; genus Ambystoma; species Ambystoma mexicanum. The sequence continues at coordinate 350,811,289 of NC_090936.1, forward strand.
ATAGAACTTTGAAGCTGCCTGCTTCATAGCACTTCCAGGCTGGCCTGCTTCATAGCACTTCCAAGCTGACCTGCTTCATAGCACATCCAAGCTGCCTGCTTCATAGCACGTCCAGGCTGGCCTGCTTCATTGCACTTCCAAGCTGGCTTGCTTCATAGAACTTCCAGGCTGGCTGCTTCATAGCACGTCCAAGCTGACCTGCTTCATAGCACTTCCAAGCTGGCTTGCTTCATAGCACTTCCAGGCTGGCTGCTTAATAGCACTTCCAAGCTGGCCTGATTCATAGCACTTACAAGATGCCTGCTCCATAGCACTGCCAGGCTTGCCTGCTTTATAGTACTTCCAGGCTGGCCTGCTTCATAGCACTTCCAGGCTGGCTGCTTCATAGCACGTCCAAGCTGACCTGCTTCAAAGCACTTCCAAGCTGGCGTGCTTCATAGCACTTCCAAGCTGGCCTGCTTCATAGCACTTCCAGGCTGGCTGCTTCATAGCACGTCCAAGCTGACCTGCTTCATTGCACTTCCAGGCTGGTCTGCTTCATTGCACTTCCAAGCTGGCCTGCTTCATAGCATTTCCAAGCGGGCCTGCTTAATAGCACTACCAAGCTGCCTGCTTCATAGCATGTCCAAGCTTGTCTGCTTTGTAGCACTTCCAACATGGCCTGCCTCCAAGCCCTCCCAGGCTGGCCTGCTGCATGGCACTTCCAAGCTGGCCTGATTCATGGCCTGCTTCATAGCACTTCCAAGCTAGCCTGCTTAATAGCACTACCAAGCTGCCTGCTTCATACCATGTCCAAGCTGGTCTGATTCATAGCACTTCCAAGCTGCCTGCTTCATAGCACTTCCAGGCTGGCCTGCTTCATTGCACTTCCAAGCTGGCTTCATTCATAGCACTTCCAGGCTGGCTGCTTTGTAGCACGTCCAAGCTGACCTGCTTCATAGCACTTCCAAGCTGGCCTGCTTCATAGCACTTCCAAGCTGGCCTGCTTCATAGCACTTCCAGGCTGGCTGCTTCATAGCACGTCCAAGCTGACCTGCTTTATTGCACTTCCAGGCTGGTCTGCTTCATTGCACTTCCAAGCTGGCCTGCTTCATAGCACTTCCAAGCTGGCCTGCTTCATAGCACTTCCAGGCTGGCCTGCTTCACTGCACTTCCAAGCTGGCCTGCTTCATAACACGTCCAGGCTGGCTACTTCTTAGCACGGCCAAGCTGACCTGCTTCAGAGCACTTCCAAGCTGGCTTGCTTCATAGCATGTCCAGGCTGGCTGCTTCATAGCACATCCAAGCTGACCTGCTTCATAGCACTTCCGAGCTGGGTTGCTTCATAGCACCTCCAGGCTGGCTGCTTCATAGCATGTCCAATCTGACCTGCTTCATAGCACGTCCATGCTGCCTGCTTCATAGCACGTCCAGGCTGGCCTGCTTCATTGCACTTCCAAGCTGGCTTGCTTCATAGAACTTCCAGGCTGGCTGCTTCATAGCACGTTCAAGCTGACCTGCTTCATAGCACTTCCAAGCTGGCTTGCTTCATAGCACTTCCAGGCTGGTTGCTTAATAGCACTTCCAAGCTGGCCTGCTTCATAGCACTTCCAAGATGCCTGCTCCATAGCACTGCCAAGCTGGCCTGCTTTATAGTACTTCCAGGCTGGCCTGCTTCATAGCACTTCCAGGCTGGCTGCTTCATAGCACGTCCAAGCTGACCTGCTTCATAGCACTTCCAAGCTGGCCTGCTTCATAGCACTTCCCAGCTGGCCTGCTTCATAGCACTTCCAGGCTGGCTGCTTCATAGCACGTCCAAGCTGACCTGCTTCATTGCACTTCCAGGCTGGTCTGCTTCATTGCACTTCCAAGCTGGCCTGCTTCATAGCACTTCCAAGCGGGCCTGCTTAATAGCACTACCAAGCTGCCTGCTTCATAGCATGTCCAAGCTTGTCTGCTTTGTAGCACTTCCAAGCTGGCCTGCCTCACAGCACTCCCAGGCTGGCCTGCTGCATGGCACTTCCAAGCTGGCCTGATTCATGGCCTGCTTCATAGCACTTCCAAGCTGGCCTGCTTAATAGCACTACCAAGCTGCCTGCTTCATTACATGTCCAAGCTGGTCTGATTCATAGCACTTCCAAGCTGCCTGCTTCATAGCACTTCCAGGCTGGCCTGCTTCATTGCACTTCCAAGCTGGCTTCCTTCATAGCACTTCCAGGCTGGCTGCTTTGTAGCACGTCCAAGCTGACCTGCTTCATAGCACTTCCAAGGTGCCTGCTTCATAGCACTGCCAGGGTGGCTGCTTCATAGCACTTCCAAGATGCCAGCCCCATAGCACTGCCAAGCTGGCCTGCTTCATAGCACTTCCAAGCTGGCCTGCTTCATAGCACTTCCAAGATGCCAGCTCCATAGCACTGCCAAGCTGGCCTGCTTTATAGTACTTCCAGGCTGGCCTGCTTCATAGCACTTCTAGGCTGGCTGCTTCATAGCACATCCAAGCTGACCTGCTTCATAGCACTTCCAAGCTGGCCTGCTTCATGGCACTTCCAAGCTGGCCTGCTACATAGCACTTCCAGGATGGCTGCTTCATAGCACGTCCAAGCTGACCTGCTTCATTGCACTTCCAGGCTGGTCTGCTTCATTGCACTTCCAAGCTGGCCTGCTTCATAGCACTTCCAAGCTGGCCTGCTTCATAGCACTTCCAGGTTGGCCTGCTTCACTGCACTTCCAAGCTGGCCTGCTTCATAACACGTCCAGGCTGGCTACTTCATAGCACGGCCAAGCTGACCTGCTTCAGAACACTTCCAAGCTGGCTTGCTTCATAGCACGTCCAGGCTGGCTGCTTCATAGCACATCCAAGCTGACCTGCTTCATAGCACTTCCGAGCTGGCTTGCTTCATAGCACCTCCAGGCTGGCTGCTTCATAGCATGTCCAAGCTGACCTGCTTCATAGCACGTCCAAGCTGCCTGCTTCATAGCACGTCCAGGCTGGCCTGTTTCATTGCACTTCCAAGCTGGCTTGCTTCATAGAACTTCTAGGCTGGCTGCTTCATAGCACGTCCAAGCTGACCTGCTTCATAGCACTTCCAAGCTGGCCTGCTTCATAACACGTCCAGGCTGGCTACTTCATAGCACGGCCAAGCTGACCTGCTTCAGAGCACTTCCAAGCTGGCTTGCTTCATAGCATGTCCAGGCTGGCTGCTTCATAGCACATCCAAGCTGACCTGCTTCATAGCACTTCCGAGCTGGTTTGCTTCATAGCACCTCCAGGCTGGCTGCTTCATAGCATGTCCAAGCTGACCTGCTTCAAAGCACGTCCAAGCTGCCTGCTTCATAGCACGTCCAGGCTGGCCTGCTTCATTGCACTTCCAAGCTGGCTTGCTTCATAGAACTTCCAGGCTGGCTGCTTCATAGCACGTCCAAGCTGACCTGCTTCTTAGCACTTCCAAGCTGGCTTGCTTCATAGCACTTCCAGGCTGGCTGCTTCATAGCACATCCAAGCTGACCTGCTTCATAGCACGTCCAAGCTGCCTGCATCATAGCACTCCCAGGCTGGTCTGCTTCATTGGACTTCCAGGCTGGCCTGCTTCATAGCACTTCCAGGCTGGCTGCTTCATAGCACGTCCAAGCTGACCTGCTTCTTAGCACTTCCAAGCTGGCTTGCTTCATAGCACTTCCAGGCTGGCTGCTTCATAGCACATCCAAGCTGACCTGCTTCATAGCACGTCCAAGCTGCCTGCATCATAGCACTCCCAGGCTGGTCTGCTTCATTGGACTTCCAGGCTGGCCTGCTTCATAGCACTTCCAGGCTGGCTGCTTCATAGCACGTCCAAGCTGACCTGCTTCATAGCACTTCCAAGCTGGCTTGCCTCACAGCACTTCCAGGCTGGTTACTTCATAGCACGTCCAAGCTGACCTGCTTCATAGAACTTTGAAGCTGCCTGCTTCATAGCACTTCCAGGCTGGCCTGCTTCATAGCACTTCCAAGCTGACCTGCTTCATAGCACATCCAAGCTGCCTGCTTCATAGCACGTCCAGGCTGGCCTGCTTCATTGCACTTCCAAGCTGGCTTGCTTCATAGAACTTCCAGGCTGGCTGCTTCATAGCACGTCCAAGCTGACCTGCTTCATAGCACTTCCAAGCTGGCTTGCTTCATAGCACTTCCAGGCTGGCTGCTTAATAGCACTTCCAAGCTGGCCTGATTCATAGCACTTACAAGATGCCTGCTCCATAGCACTGCCAGGCTTGCCTGCTTTATAGTACTTCCAGGCTGGCCTGCTTCATAGCACTTCCAGGCTGGCTGCTTCATAGCACGTCCAAGCTGACCTGCTTCAAAGCACTTCCAAGCTGGCGTGCTTCATAGCACTTCCAAGCTGGCCTGCTTCATAGCACTTCCAGGCTGGCTGCTTCATAGCACGTCCAAGCTGACCTGCTTCATTGCACTTCCAGGCTGGTCTGCTTCATTGCACTTCCAAGCTGGCCTGCTTCATAGCATTTCCAAGCGGGCCTGCTTAATAGCACTACCAAGCTGCCTGCTTCATAGCATGTCCAAGCTTGTCTGCTTTGTAGCACTTCCAACATGGCCTGCCTCCAAGCCCTCCCAGGCTGGCCTGCTGCATGGCACTTCCAAGCTGGCCTGATTCATGGCCTGCTTCATAGCACTTCCAAGCTAGCCTGCTTAATAGCACTACCAAGCTGCCTGCTTCATACCATGTCCAAGCTGGTCTGATTCATAGCACTTCCAAGCTGCCTGCTTCATAGCACTTCCAGGCTGGCCTGCTTCATTGCACTTCCAAGCTGGCTTCATTCATAGCACTTCCAGGCTGGCTGCTTTGTAGCACGTCCAAGCTGACCTGCTTCATAGCACTTCCAAGCTGGCCTGCTTCATAGCACTTCCAAGCTGGCCTGCTTCATAGCACTTCCAGGCTGGCTGCTTCATAGCACGTCCAAGCTGACCTGCTTTATTGCACTTCCAGGCTGGTCTGCTTCATTGCACTTCCAAGCTGGCCTGCTTCATAGCACTTCCAAGCTGGCCTGCTTCATAGCACTTCCAGGCTGGCCTGCTTCACTGCACTTCCAAGCTGGCCTGCTTCATAACACGTCCAGGCTGGCTACTTCTTAGCACGGCCAAGCTGACCTGCTTCAGAGCACTTCCAAGCTGGCTTGCTTCATAGCATGTCCAGGCTGGCTGCTTCATAGCACATCCAAGCTGACCTGCTTCATAGCACTTCTGAGCTGGGTTGCTTCATAGCACCTCCAGGCTGGCTGCTTCATAGCATGTCCAATCTGACCTGCTTCATAGCACGTCCATGCTGCCTGCTTCATAGCACGTCCAGGCTGGCCTGCTTCATTGCACTTCCAAGCTGGCTTGCTTCATAGAACTTCCAGGCTGGCTGCTTCATAGCACGTTCAAGCTGACCTGCTTCATAGCACTTCCAAGCTGGCTTGCTTCATAGCACTTCCAGGCTGGTTGCTTAATAGCACTTCCAAGCTGGCCTGCTTCATAGCACTTCCAAGATGCCTGCTCCATAGCACTGCCAAGCTGGCCTGCTTTATAGTACTTCCAGGCTGGCCTGCTTCATAGCACTTCCAGGCTGGCTGCTTCATAGCACGTCCAAGCTGACCTGCTTCATAGCACTTCCAAGCTGGCCTGCTTCATAGCACTTCCCAGCTGGCCTGCTTCATAGCACTTCCAGGCTGGCTGCTTCATAGCACGTCCAAGCTGACCTGCTTCATTGCACTTCCAGGCTGGTCTGCTTCATTGCACTTCCAAGCTGGCCTGCTTCATAGCACTTCCAAGCGGGCCTGCTTAATAGCACTACCAAGCCGCCTGCTTCATAGCATGTCCAAGCTTGTCTGCTTTGTAGCACTTCCAAGCTGGCCTGCCTCACAGCACTCCCAGGCTGGCCTGCTGCATGGCACTTCCAAGCTGGCCTGATTCATGGCCTGCTTCATAGCACTTCCAAGCTGGCCTGCTTAATAGCACTACCAAGCTGCCTGCTTCATTACATGTCCAAGCTGGTCTGATTCATAGCACTTCCAAGCTGCCTGCTTCATAGCACTTCCAGGCTGGCCTGCTTCATTGCACTTCCAAGCTGGCTTCCTTCATAGCACTTCCAGGCTGGCTGCTTTGTAGCACGTCCAAGCTGACCTGCTTCATAGCACTTCCAAGGTGCCTGCTTCATAGCACTGCCAGGGTGGCTGCTTCATAGCACTTCCAAGATGCCAGCCCCATAGCACTGCCAAGCTGGCCTGCTTCATAGCACTTCCAAGCTGGCCTGCGTCATAGCACTTCCAAGATGCCAGCTCCATAGCACTGCCAAGCTGGCCTGCTTTATAGTACTTCCAGGCTGGCCTGCTTCATAGCACTTCTAGGCTGGCTGCTTCATAGCACATCCAAGCTGACCTGCTTCATAGCACTTCCAAGCTGGCCTGCTTCATGGCACTTCCAAGCTGGCCTGCTACATAGCACTTCCAGGATGGCTGTTTCATAGCACGTCCAAGCTGACCTGCTTCATTGCACTTCCAGGCTGGTCTGCTTCATTGCACTTCCAAGCTGGCCTGCTTCATAGCACTTCCAAGCTGGCCTGCTTCATAGCACTTCCAGGTTGGCCTGCTTCACTGCACTTCCAAGCTGGCCTGCTTCATAACACGTCCAGGCTGGCTACTTCATAGCACGGCCAAGCTGACCTGCTTCAGAACACTTCCAAGCTGGCTTGCTTCATAGCACGTCCAGGCTGGCTGCTTCATAGCACATCCAAGCTGACCTGCTTCATAGCACTTCCGAGCTGGCTTGCTTCATAGCACCTCCAGGCTGGCTGCTTCATAGCATGTCCAAGCTGACCTGCTTCATAGCACGTCCAAGCTGCCTGCTTCATAGCACGTCCAGGCTGGCCTGTTTCATTGCACTTCCAAGCTGGCTTGCTTCATAGAACTTCTAGGCTGGCTGCTTCATAGCACGTCCAAGCTGACCTGCTTCATAGCACTTCCAAGCTGGCCTGCTTCATAACACGTCCAGGCTGGCTACTTCATAGCACGGCCAAGCTGACCTGCTTCAGAGCACTTCCAAGCTGGCTTGCTTCATAGCATGTCCAGGCTGGCTGCTTCATAGCACATCCAAGCTGACCTGCTTCATAGCACTTCCGAGCTGGTTTGCTTCATAGCACCTCCAGGCTGGCTGCTTCATAGCATGTCCAAGCTGACCTGCTTCAAAGCATGTCCAAGCTGCCTGCTTCATAGCACGTCCAGGCTGGCCTGCTTCATTGCACTTCCAAGCTGGCTTGCTTCATAGAACTTCCAGGCTGGCTGCTTCATAGCACGTCCAAGCTGACCTGCTTCTTAGCACTTCCAAGCTGGCTTGCTTCATAGCACTTCCAGGCTGGCTGCTTCATAGCACATCCAAGCTGACCTGCTTCATAGCACGTCCAAGCTGCCTGCATCATAGCACTCCCAGGCTGGTCTGCTTCATTGGACTTCCAGGCTGGCCTGCTTCATAGCACTTCCAGGCTGGCTGCTTCATAGCACGTCCAAGCTGACCTGCTTCATAGCACTTCCAAGCTGGCTTGCTTCATAGCACTTCCAGGCTGGTTGCTTAATAGCACTTCCAAGCTGGCCTGCTTCATAGCACTTCCAAGATGCCTGCTCCATAGCACTGCCAAGCTGGCCTGCTTTATAGTACTTCCAGGCTGGCCTGCTTCATAGCACTTCCAGGCTGGCTGCTTCATAGCACGTCCAAGCTGACCTGCTTCATAGCACTTCCAAGCTGGCCTGCTTCATAGCACTTCCCAGCTGGCCTGCTTCATAGCACTTCCAGGCTGGCTGCTTCATAGCACGTCCAAGCTGACCTGCTTCATTGCACTTCCAGGCTGGTCTGCTTCATTGCACTTCCAAGCTGGCCTGCTTCATAGCACTTCCAAGCGGGCCTGCTTAATAGCACTACCAAGCTGCCTGCTTCATAGCATGTCCAAGCTTGTCTGCTTTGTAGCACTTCCAAGCTGGCCTGCCTCACAGCACTCCCAGGCTGGCCTGCTGCATGGCACTTCCAAGCTGGCCTGATTCATGGCCTGCTTCATAGCACTTCCAAGCTGGCCTGCTTAATAGCACTACCAAGCTGCCTGCTTCATTACATGTCCAAGCTGGTCTGATTCATAGCACTTCCAAGCTGCCTGCTTCATAGCACTTCCAGGCTGGCCTGCTTCATTGCACTTCCAAGCTGGCTTCCTTCATAGCACTTCCAGGCTGGCTGCTTTGTAGCACGTCCAAGCTGACCTGCTTCAAAGCACTTCCAAGGTGCCTGCTTCATAGCACTGCCAGGGTGGCTGCTTCATAGCACTTCCAAGATGCCAGCCCCATAGCACTGCCAAGCTGGCCTGCTTCATAGCACTTCCAAGCTGGCCTGCTTCATAGCACTTCCAAGATGCCAGCTCCATAGCACTGCCAAGCTGGCTTGCTTTATAGTACTTCCAGGCTGGCCTGCTTCATAGCACTTCTAGGCTGGCTGCTTCATAGCACATCCAAGCTGACCTGCTTCATAGCACTTCCAAGCTGGCCTGCTTCATGGCACTTCCAAGCTGGCCTGCTACATGGCACTTCCAGGATGGCTGCTTCATAGCACGTCCAAGCTGACCTGCTTCATTGCACTTCCAGGCTGGTCTGCTTCATTGTACTTCCAAGCTGGCCTGCTTCATAGCACTTCCAAGCTGGCCTGCTTCATAGCACTTCCAGGTTGGCCTGCTTCACTGCACTTCCAAGCTGGCCTGCTTCATAACACGTCCAGGCTGGCTACTTCATAGCACGGCCAAGCTGACCTGCTTCAGAGCACTTCCAAGCTGGCTTGCTTCATAGCACGTCCAGGCTGGCTGCTTCATAGCACGTCCAAGCTGACCTGCTTCATAGCACTTCCAAGCTGGCCTGCTTCATAACACGTCCAGGCTGGCTACTTCATAACACGGCCAAGCTGACCTGCTTCAGAGCACTTGCAAGCTGGCTTGCTTCATAGCATGTCCAGGCTGGCTGCTTCATAGCACATCCAAGCTGACCTGCTTCATAGCACTTCCGAGCTGGCTTGCTTCATAGCACCTCCAGGCTGGCTGCTTCATAGCATGTCCAAGCTGACCTGCTTCAAAGCACGTCCAAGCTGCCTGCTTCATAGCACGTCCAGGCTGGCCTGCTTCATTGCACTTCCAAGCTGGCTTGCTTCATAGAACTTCCAGGCTGGCTGCTTCATAGCACGTCCAAGCTGACCGGCTTCATAGCACTTCCGAGCTGGCTTGCTTCATAGCACTTCCAGGCTGGCTGCTTCATAGCACATCCAAGCTGACCTGCTTCATAGCACGTCCAAGCTGCCTGCATCATAGCACTCCCAGGCTGGTCTGCTTCATTGGACTTCCAGGCTGGCCTGCTTCATAGCACTTCCAGGCTGGCTGCTTCATAGCACGTCCAAGCTGACCTGCTTCATAGCACTTCCAAGCTGGCCTGCTTAGTAGCACTACCAAGCTGACCTGCTCCATAGCACTTCCAAGCAGACCTGCTTCATAGCACTTCCAAGCTGGCCTGCTTAATAGCACTACCAAGCTGCCTGCTTCATAGCACTTCCAAGCTGCCTGCTTCATAGCACTTCCAAGCTGGCCTGCTTCAGAGCACTTCCAAGCTGGCTTGCTTCATAGCACGTCCAGGCTGGCTGCTTCATAGCACGCCCAAGCTGACCTGCTTCATAGCACTTCCAAGCTGGCCTGCTTCATAATACGTCCAGGCTGGCTACTTCATAGCACGGCCAAGCTGACCTGCTTCAGAGCACTTCCAAGCTGGCTTGCTTCATAGCATGTCCAGGCTGGCTGCTTCATAGCACATCCAAGCTGACCTGCTTCATAGCACTTCCGAGCTGGCTTGCTTCATAGCACCTCCAGGCTGGCTGCTTCATAGCATGTCCAAGCTGACCTGCTTCAAAGCACGTCCAAGCTGCCTGCTTCATAGCACGTCCAGGCTGGCCTGCTTCATTGCACTTCCAAGCTGGCTTGCTTCATAGAACTTCCAGGCTGGCTGCTTCATAGCACGTCCAAGCTGACCTGCTTCATAGCACTTCCAAGCTGGCTTGCTTCATAGCACTTCCAGGCTGGCTGCTTCATAGCACATCCAAGCTGACCTGCTTCATAGCACGTCCAAGCTGCCTGCATCATAGCACTCCCAGGTTGGTCTGCTTCATTGGACTTCCAGGCTGGCCTGCTTCATAGCACTTCCAGGCTGGCTGCTTCATAGCACGTCCAAGCTGACCTGCTTCATAGCACTTCCAAGCTGGCCTGCTTAGTAGCACTACCAAGCTGACCTGCTCCATAGCACTTCCAAGCAGACCTGCTTCATAGCACTTCCAAGCTGGCCTGCTTAATAGCACTACCAAGCTGCCTGCTTCATAGCACTTCCAAGCTTGCCTGCTTCATAGCACTTCCAAACTGGCCTGCTTCATAGCACTTCCAGGCTGGCCTGCTTCACTGCACTTCCAAGCTGGCCTTCTTCATAGCACTTCCAGGCTGGCCTGCTTCATAGCACGTCCAAGCTGACATGCTTAATAGCACTTCCAAGCTGGCTTGCCTCATAGCCCTTCCAGGCTGGTTACATCATAGCATGTCCAAGCTGACCTGCTTCATAGAACTTTGAAGCTGCCTGCTTCATAGCACTTCCAGGCTGGCCTGCTTCATAGCACTTCCAAGCTGACCTGCTTCATAGCACGTCCAAGCTGCCTGCTTCATAGCACGTCCAGACTGACCTGCTTCATTGCACTTCCAAGCTGGCCTGCTTCATAGCACTTCCAAGCTGGCCTGCTTCATAGCACTTCCAGGCTGGCCTGCTTCATAACACTTCCAGGCTGGGCTGCTTCACTGCACTTCCAAGCTGGCCTGCTTCATAACACTTCCAAGCTGGCCTGCTTCATTGCACTTCTAAACTGGCCTGCTTCATAGCACCTCCAAGCTGCCTGCTTCATAGCACTTCCAAGCTGACCAGCTCCATAGCACTTCTAAGCTACCTGCTTCATAGCACTTGCAAGCTGGCATGCTTCATAGCACTTTCACGCGGCCTGCTTCATTGCACTTCCAAGCTGGCCTGCTTCATAGCACTTCCAAGCTGGCTGCTTTGTAGCACGTCCAAGCTGACCTGCTTCATAGCACTTCCAAGGTGCCTGCTTCATAGCACTGCCAGGGTGGCTGCTTCATAGCACTACCAGGTTCACCTGCTTCATAGCACTTCCAAGCTGGCCTGCTTCATAGCACTTCCAAGCTGGCCTGCTTCATAGCACTTCCAAGATGCCTGCTCCATAGCACTGCCAAGCTGGCCTGCTTTGTAGTACTTCCAGGCTGGCCTGCTTCATAGCACTTCTAGGCTGGCTGCTTCATAGCACGTCCAAGCTGACCTGCTTCATAGCACTTCCAAGCTGGCCTGCTTCATAGCACTTCCAAGCTGGCCTGCTTCATAGCACTTCCAGGATGGCTGCTTCGTAGCACGTCCAAGCTGACCTGCTTCATTGCACTTCCAGGCTGGTCTGCTTCATTGCACTTCCAAGCTGACCTGCTTCATAGCACTTCCAAGCTGGCCTGCTTCATAGCACTTCCAGGCTGGCCTGCTTCACTGCATATCCAAGCTGACCTGCTTCATAACATGTCCAGGCTGGCTACTTCTTAGCACGGCCAAGCTGACCTGCTTCAGAGCACTTCCAAGCTGGCTTGCTTCATAGCACGTCCAGGCTGGCTGCTTCATAGCACATCCAAGCTGATCTGCTTCATAGCACTTCCGAGCTGGGTTGCTTCATAGCACCTCCAGGCTGGCTGCTTTATAGCATGTCCAAGCTGACCTGCTTCATAGCACGTCCAAGCTGCCTGCTTCATAGCACGTCCAGGCTGGCCTGCTTCATTGCACTTCCAAGCTGGCTTGCTTCATAGAACTTCCAGGCTGGCTGCTTCATAGCACGTTCAAGCTGACCTGCTTCATAGCACTTCCAAGCTGGCTTGCTTCATAGCACTTCCAGGCTGGCTGCTTAATAGCACTTCTAGGCTGGCTGCTTCATAGCACATCCAAGCTGACCTGCTTCATAGCACTTCCAAGCTGGCCTGCTTCATGGCACTTCCAAGCTGGCCTGCTACATAGCACTTCCAGGATGGCTGCTTCATAGCACGTCCAAGCTGACCTGCTTCATTGCACTTCCAGGCTGGTCTGCTTCATTGCACTTCCAAGCTGGCCTGCTTCATAGCACTTCCAAGCTGGCCTGCTTCATAGCACTTCCAGGTTGGCCTGCTTCACTGCACTTCCAAGCTGGCCTGCTTCATAACACGTCCAGGCTGGCTACTTCATAGCACGGCCAAGCTGACCTGCTTCAGAGCACTTCCAAGCTGGCTTGCTTCATAGCACGTCCAGGCTGGCTGCTTCATAGCACATCCAAGCTGACCTGCTTCATAGCACTTCCGAGCTGGCTTGCTTCATAGCACCTCCAGGCTGGCTGCTTCATAGCATGTCCAAGCTGACCTGCTTCATAGCACGTCCAAGCTGCCTGCTTCATAGCACGTCCAGGCTGGCCTGTTTCATTGCACTTCCAAGCTGGCTTGCTTCATAGAACTTCTAGGCTGGCTGCTTCATAGCACGTCCAAGCTGACCTGCTTCATAGCACTTCCAAGCTGGCCTGCTTCATAACACGTCCAGGCTGGCTACTTCATAGCACGGCCAAGCTGACCTGCTTCAGAGCACTTCCAAGCTGGCTTGCTTCATAGCATGTCCAAGCTGGCCTGCTTCATTGCACTTCTAAACTGGCCTGCTTCATAGCACTTCTAAGCTACCTGCTTCATAGCACTTGCAAGCTGGCATGCTTCATAGCACTTTCACGCGGCCTGCTTCATTGCACTTCCAAGCTGGCCTGCTTCATAGCACTTCCAAGCTGGCTGCTTTGTAGCACGTCCAAGCTGACCTGCTTCATAGCACTTCCAAGGTGCCTGCTTCATAGCACTGCCAGGGTGGCTGCTTCATAGCACTACCAGGTTCACCTGCTTCATAGCACTTCCAAGCTGGCCTGCTTCATAGCACTTCCAAGCTGGCCTGCTTCATAGCACTTCCAAGATGCCTGCTCCATAGCACTGCCAAGCTGGCCTGCTTTGTAGTACTTCCAGGCTGGCCTGCTTCATAGCACTTCTAGGCTGGCTGCTTCATAGCACGTCCAAGCTGACCTGCTTCATAGCACTTCCAAGCTGGCCTGCTTCATAGCACTTCCAAGCTGGCCTGCTTCATAGCACTTCCAGGATGGCTGCTTCGTAGCACGTCCAAGCTGACCTGCTTCATTGCACTTCCAGGCTGGTCTGCTTCATTGCACTTCCAAGCTGACCTGCTTCATAGCACTTCCAAGCTGGCCTGCTTCATAGCACTTCCAGGCTGGCCTGCTTCACTGCATATCCAAGCTGACCTGCTTCATAACATGTCCAGGCTGGCTACTTCTTAGCACGGCCAAGCTGACCTGCTTCAGAGCACTTCCAAGCTGGCTTGCTTCATAGCACGTCCAGGCTGGCTGCTTCATAGCACATCCAAGCTGATCTGCTTCATAGCACTTCCGAGCTGGGTTGCTTCATAGCACCTCCAGGCTGGCTGCTTTATAGCATGTCCAAGCTGACCTGCTTCATAGCACGTCCAAGCTGCCTGCTTCATAGCACGTCCAGGCTGGCCTGCTTCATTGCACTTCCAAGCTGGCTTGCTTCATAGAACTTCCAGGCTGGCTGCTTCATAGCACGTTCAAGCTGACCTGCTTCATAGCACTTCCAAGCTGGCTTGCTTCATAGCACTTCCAGGCTGGCTGCTTAATAGCACTTCTAGGCTGGCTGCTTCATAGCACATCCAAGCTGACCTGCGTCATAGCACTTCCAAGCTGGCCTGCTTCATGGCACTTCCAAGCTGGCCTGCTACATAGCACTTCCAGGATGGCTGCTTCATAGCACGTCCAAGCTGACCTGCTTCATTGCACTTCCAGGCTGGTCTGCTTCATTGCACTTCCAAGCTGGCCTGCTTCATAGCACTTCCAAGCTGGCCTGCTTCATAGCACTTCCAGGTTGGCCTGCTTCACTGCACTTCCAAGCTGGCCTGCTTCATAACACGTCCAGGCTGGCTACTTCATAGCACGGCCAAGCTGACCTGCTTCAGAGCACTTCCAAGCTGGCTTGCTTCATAGCACTTCCAGGCTGGCTGCTTCATAGCACATCCAAGCTGACCTGCTTCATAGCACTTCCGAGCTGGCTTGCTTCATAGCACCTCCAGGCTGGCTGCTTCATAGCATGTCCAAGCTGACCTGCTTCATAGCACGTCCAAGCTGCCTGCTTCATAGCACGTCCAGGCTGGCCTGTTTCATTGCACTTCCAAGCTGGCTTGCTTCATAGAACTTCTAGGCTGGCTGCTTCATAGCACGTCCAAGCTGACCTGCTTCATAGCACTTCCAAGCTGGCCTGCTTCATAACACGTCCAGGCTGGCTACTTCATAGCACGGCCAAGCTGACCTGCTTCAGAGCACTTCCAAGCTGGCTTGCTTCATAGCATGTCCAGGCTGGCTGCTTCATAGCACATCCAAGCTGACCTGCTTCATAGCACTTCCGAGCTGGCTTGCTTCATAGCACCTCCAGGCTGGCTGCTTCCTAGCATGTCCAAGCTGACCTGCTTCAAAGCACGTCCAAGCTGCCTGCTTCATAGCACGTCCAGGCTGGCCTGCTTCATTGCACTTCCAAGCTGGCTTGCTTCATAGAACTTCCAGGCTGGCTGCTTCATAGCACGTCCAAGCTGACCTGCTTCATAGCACCTCCAAGCTGGCTTGCTTCATAGCACTTCCAGGCTGGCTGCTTCATAGCACATCCAAGCTGACCTGCTTCATAGCACGTCCAAGCTGCCTGCATCATAGCACTCCCAGGCTGGTCTGCTTCATTGGACTTCCAGGCTGGCCTGCTTCATAGCACTTCCAGGCTGGCTACTTCATAGCACGGCCAAGCTGACCTGCTTCAGAGCACTTCCAAGCTGGCTTGCTTCATAGCATGTCCAGGCTGGCTGCTTCATAGCACATCCAAGCTGACCTGCTTCATAGCACTTCCGAGCTGGCTTGCTTCATAGCACCTCCAGGCTGGCTGCTTCCTAGCATGTCCAAGCTGACCTGCTTCAAAGCACGTCCAAGCTGCCTGCTTCATAGCACGTCCAGGCTGGCCTGCTTCATTGCACTTCCAAGCTGGCTTGCTTCATAGAACTTCCAGGCTGGCTGCTTCATAGCACGTCCAAGCTGACCTGCTTCATAGCACCTCCAAGCTGGCTTGCTTCATAGCACTTCCAGGCTGGCTGCTTCATAGCACATCCAAGCTGACCTGCTTCATAGCACGTCCAAGCTGCCTGCATCATAGCACTCCCAGGCTGGTCTGCTTCATTGGACTTCCAGGCTGGCCTGATTCATTGCACTTCCAGGCTGGCTGCTTCATAGCACGTCCAAGCTGACCTGCTTCATAGCACTTCCAAGCTGGCCTGCTTAGTAGCACTACCAAGCTGACCTGCTCCATAGCACTTCCAAGCAGACCTGCTTCATAGCACTTCCAAGCTGGCCTGCTTAATAGCACTACCAAGCTGCCTGCTTCATAGCACTTCCAAGCTGGCCTGCTTCATAGCACTTCCAAACTGGCCTGCTTCATAGCACTTCCAGGCTGGCCTGCTTCACTGCACTTCCAAGCTGGCCTTCTTCATAGCACTTCCAGGCTGGCCTGCTTCATAGCACGTCCAAGCTGACCTGCTTAATAGCACTTCCAAGCTGGCTTGCCTCATAGCCCTTCCAGGCTGGTTACATCATAGCATGTCCAAGCTGACCTGCTTCATAGAACTTTGAAGCTGCCTGCTTCATAGCACTTCCAGGCTGGCCTGCTTCATAGCACTTCCAAGCTGACCTGCTTCATAGCACGTCCAAGCTGCCTGCTTCATAGCACGTCCAGACTGACCTGCTTCATTGCACTTCCAAGCTGGCCTGCTTCATAGCACTTCCAAGCTGGCCTGCTTCATAGCACTTCCAGGCTGGCCTGCTTCATAACACTTCCAAGCTGGGCTGCTTCACTGCACTTCCAAGCTGGCCTGCTTCATAACACTTCCAAGCTGGCCTGCTTCATTGCACTTCTAAACTGGCCTGCTTCATAGCACCTCCAAGCTGCCTGCTTCATAGCACTTCCAAGCTGACCAGCTCCATAGCACTTCTAAGCTACCTGCTTCATAGCACTTGCAAGCTGGCATGCTTCATAGCACTTTCACGCGGCCTGCTTCATTGCACTTCCAAGCTGGCCTGCTTCATAGCACTTCCAAGCTGGCTGCTTTGTAGCACGTCCAAGCTGACCTGCTTCATAGCACTTCCAAGGTGCCTGCTTCATAGCACTGCCAGGGTGGCTGCTTCATAGCACTACCAGGTTCACCTGCTTCATAGCACTTCCAAGCTGGCCTGCTTCATAGCACTTCCAAGCTGGCCTGCTTCATAGCACTTCCAAGATGCCTGCTCCATAGCACTGCCAAGCTGGCCTGCTTTGTAGTACTTCCAGGCTGGCCTGCTTCATAGCACTTCTAGGCTGGCTGCTTCATAGCACGTCCAAGCTGACCTGCTTCATAGCACTTCCAAGCTGGCCTGCTTCATAGCACTTCCAAGCTGGCCTGCTTCATAGCACTTCCAGGATGGCTGCTTCGTAGCACGTCCAAGCTGACCTGCTTCATTGCACTTCCAGGCTGGTCTGCTTCATTGCACTTCCAAGCTGACCTGCTTCATAGCACTTCCAAGCTGGCCTGCTTCATAGCACTTCCAGGCTGGCCTGCTTCACTGCATATCCAAGCTGACCTGCTTCATAACATGTCCAGGCTGGCTACTTCTTAGCACGGCCAAGCTGACCTGCTTCAGAGCACTTCCAAGCTGGCTTGCTTCATAGCACGTCCAGGCTGGCTGCTTCATAGCACATCCAAGCTGATCTGCTTCATAGCACTTCCGAGCTGGGTTGCTTCATAGCACCTCCAGGCTGGCTGCTTTATAGCATGTCCAAGCTGACCTGCTTCATAGCACGTCCAAGCTGCCTGCTTCATAGCACGTCCAGGCTGGCCTGCTTCATTGCACTTCCAAGCTGGCTTGCTTCATAGCACTTCCAGGCTGGCTGCTTAATAGCACTTCCAAGCTGGCCTGCTTCATAGCACTTCCAAGCTGGCTTGCTTCATAGCACTTCCAGGCTGGCTGCTTAATAGCACTTCTAGGCTGGCTGCTTCATAGCACATCCAAGCTGACCTGCTTCATAGCACTTCCAAGCTGGCCTGCTTCATGGCACTTCCAAGCTGGCCTGCTACATAGCACTTCCAGGATGGCTGCTTCATAGCACGTCCAAGCTGACCTGCTTCATTGCACTTCCAGGCTGGTCTGCTTCATTGCACTTCCAAGCTGGCCTGCTTCATAGCACTTCCAAGCTGGCCTGCTTCATAGCACTTCCAGGTTGGCCTGCTTCACTGCACTTCCAAGCTGGCCTGCTTCATAACACGTCCAGGCTGGCTACTTCATAGCACGGCCAAGCTGACCTGCTTCAGAGCACTTCCAAGCTGGCTTGCTCCATAGCACGTCCAGGCTGGCTGCTTCATAGCACATCCAAGCTGACCTGCTTCATAGCACTTCCGAGCTGGCTTGCTTCATAGCACCTCCAGGCTGGCTGCTTCATAGCATGTCCAAGCTGACCTGCTTCATAGCACGTCCAAGCTGCCTGCTTCATAGCACGTCCAGGCTGGCCTGTTTCATTGCACTTCCAAGCTGGCTTGCTTCATAGAACTTCTAGGCTGGCTGCTTCATAGCACGTCCAAGCTGACCTGCTTCATAGCACTTCCAAGCTGGCCTGCTTCATAACACGTCCAGGCTGGCTACTTCATAGCACGGCCAAGTTGACCTGCTTCAGAGCACTTCCAAGCTGGCTTGCTTCATAGCATGTCCAGGCTGGCTGCTTCATAGCACATCCAAGCTGACCTGCTTCATAGCACTTCCGAGCTGGCTTGCTTCATAGCACCTCCAGGCTGGCTGCTTCCTAGCATGTCCAAGCTGACCTGCTTCAAAGCACGTCCAAGCTGCCTGCTTCATAGCACGTCCAGGCTGGCCTGCTTCATTGCACTTCCAAGCTGGCTTGCTTCATAGAACTTCCAGGCTGGCTGCTTCATAGCACGTCCAAGCTGACCTGCTTCATAGCACTTCCAAGCTGGCTTGCTTCATAGCACTTCCAGGCTGGCTGCTTCATAGCACATCCAAGCTGACCTGCTTCATAGCACGTCCAAGCTGCCTGCATCATAGCACTCCCAGGCTGGTCTGCTTCATTGGACTTCCAGGCTGGCCTGCTTCAAAGCACTTCCAGGCTGGCTGCTTCATAGCACGTCCAAGCTGACCTGCTTCATAGCACTTCCAAGCTGGCCTGCTTAGTAGCACTACCAAGCTGACCTGCTCCATAGCACTTCCAAGCAGACCTGCTTCATAGCACTTCCAAGCTGGCCTGCTTAATAGCACTACCAAGCTGCCTGCTTCATAGCACTTCCAAGCTGGCCTGCTTCATAGCACTTCCAAACTGGCCTGCTTCATAGCACTTCCAGGCTGGCCTGCTTCACTGCACTTCCAAGCTGGCCTTCTTCATAGCACTTCCAGGCTGGCCTGCTTCATAGCACGTCCAAGCTGACCTGCTTAATGGCACTTCCAAGCTGGCTTGCCTCATAGCCCTTCCAGGCTGGTTACATCATAGCATGTCCAAGCTGACCTGCTTCATAGAACTTTGAAGCTGCCTGCTTCATAGCACTTCCAGGCTGGCCTGCTTCATAGCACTTCCAAGCTGACCTGCTTCATAGCACTTCCAAGCTGGCTTGCTTCATAGCACTTCCAGGCTGGCTGCTTAATAGCACTTCTAGGCTGGCTGCTTCATAGCACATCCAAGCTGACCTGCTTCATAGCACTTCCAAGCTGGCCTGCTTCATGGCACTTCCAAGCTGGCCTGCTACATAGCACTTCCAGGATGGCTGCTTCATAGCACGTCCAAGCTGACCTGCTTCATTGCACTTCCAGGCTGGTCTGCTTCATTGCACTTCCAAGCTGGCCTGCTTCATAGCACTTCCAAGCTGGCCTGCTTCATAGCACTTCCAGGTTGGCCTGCTTCACTGCACTTCCAAGCTGGCCTGCTTCATAACACGTCCAGGCTGGCTACTTCATAGCACGGCCAAGCTGACCTGCTTCAGAGCACTTCCAAGCTGGCTTGCTCCATAGCACGTCCAGTCTGGCTGCTTCATAGCACATCCAAGCTGACCTGCTTCATAGCACTTCCGAGCTGGCTTGCTTCATAGCACCTCCAGGCTGGCTGCTTCATAGCATGTCCAAGCTGACCTGCTTCATAGCACGTCCAAGCTGCCTGCTTCATAGCACGTCCAGGCTGGCCTGTTTCATTGCACTTCCAAGCTGGCTTGCTTCATAGAACTTCTAGGCTGGCTGCTTCATAGCACGTCCAAGCTGACCTGCTTCATAGCACTTCCAAGCTGGCCTGCTTCATAACACGTCCAGGCTGGCTACTTCATAGCACGGCCAAGTTGACCTGCTTCAGAGCACTTCCAAGCTGGCTTGCTTCATAGCATGTCCAGGCTGGCTGCTTCATAGCACATCCAAGCTGACCTGCTTCATAGCACTTCCGAGCTGGCTTGCTTCATAGCACCTCCAGGCTGGCTGCTTCCTAGCATGTCCAAGCTGACCTGCTTCAAAGCACGTCCAAGCTGCCTGCTTCATAGCACGTCCAGGCTGGCCTGCTTCATTGCACTTCCAAGCTGGCTTGCTTCATAGAACTTCCAGGCTGGCTGCTTCATAGCACGTCCAAGCTGACCTGCTTCATAGCACTTCCAAGCTGGCTTGCTTCATAGCACTTCCAGGCTGGCTGCTTCATAGCACATCCAAGCTGACCTGCTTCATAGCACGTCCAAGCTGCCTGCATCATAGCACTCCCAGGCTGGTCTGCTTCATTGGACTTCCAGGCTGGCCTGCTTCAAAGCACTTCCAGGCTGGCTGCTTCATAGCACGTCCAAGCTGACCTGCTTCATAGCACTTCCAAGCTGGCCTGCTTAGTAGCACTACCAAGCTGACCTGCTCCATAGCACTTCCAAGCAGACCTGCTTCATAGCACTTCCAAGCTGGCCTGCTTAATAGCACTACCAAGCTGCCTGCTTCATAGCACTTCCAAGCTGGCCTGCTTCATAGCACTTCCAAACTGGCCTGCTTCATAGCACTTCCAGGCTGGCCTGCTTCACTGCACTTCCAAGCTGGCCTTCTTCATAGCACTTCCAGGCTGGCCTGCTTCATAGCACGTCCAAGCTGACCTGCTTAATGGCACTTCCAAGCTGGCTTGCCTCATAGCCCTTCCAGGCTGGTTACATCATAGCATGTCCAAGCTGACCTGCTTCATAGAACTTTGAAGCTGCCTGCTTCATAGCACTTCCAGGCTGGCCTGCTTCATAGCACTTCCAAGCTGACCTGCTTCATAGCACGTCCAAGCTGCCTGCTTCATAGCACGTCCAGACTGACCTGCTTCATTGCACTTCCAAGCTGGCCTGCTTCATAGCACTTCCAAGCTGGCCTGCTTCATAGCACTTCCAGGCTGGCCTGCTTCATAACACTTCCAAGCTGGGCTGCTTCACTGCACTTCCAAGCTGGCCTGCTTCATAACACTTCCAAGCTGGCCTGCTTCATTGCACTTCTAAACTGGCCTGCTTCATAGCACCTCCAAGCTGCCTGCTTCATAGCACTTCCAAGCTGACCAGCTCCATAGCACTTCTAAGCTACCTGCTTCATAGCACTTGCAAGCTGGCATGCTTCATAGCACTTTCACGCGGCCTGCTTCATTGCACTTCCAAGCTGGCCTGCTTCATAGCACTTCCAAGCTGGCTGCTTTGTAGCACGTCCAAGCTGACCTGCTTCATAGCATTTCCAAGGTGCCTGCTTCATAGCACTGCCAGGGTGGCTGCTTCATAGCACTACCAGGTTCACCTGCTTCATAGCACTTCCAAGATGCCTGCTCCATAGCACTGCCAAGCTGGCCTGCTTTGTAGTACTTCCAGGCTGGCCTGCTTCATAGCACTTCTAGGCTGGCTGCTTCATAGCACGTCCAAGCTGACCTGCTTCATAGCACTTCCAAGCTGGCCTGCTTCATAGCACTTCCAAGCTGGCCTGCTTCATAGCACTTCCAGGATGGCTGCTTCGTAGCACGTCCAAGCTGACCTGCTTCATTGCACTTCCAGGCTGGTCTGCTTCATTGCACTTCCAAGCTGACCTGCTTCATAGCACTTCCAAGCTGGCCTGCTTCATAGCACTTCCAGGCTGGCCTGCTTCACTGCATATCCAAGCTGACCTGCTTCATAACATGTCCAGGCTGGCTACTTCTTAGCACGGCCAAGCTGACCTGCTTCAGAGCACTTCCAAGCTGGCTTGCTTCATAGCACGTCCAGGCTGGCTGCTTCATAGCACATCCAAGCTGATCTGCTTCATAGCACTTCCGAGCTGGGTTGCTTCATAGCACCTCCAGGCTGGCTGCTTTATAGCATGTCCAAGCTGACCTGCTTCATAGCACGTCCAAGCTGCCTGCTTCATAGCACGTCCAGGCTGGCCTGCTTCATTGCACTTCCAAGCTGGCTTGCTTCATAGAACTTCCAGGCTGGCTGCTTCATAGCACGTTCAAGCTGACCTGCTTCATAGCACTTCCAAGCTGGCTTGCTTCATAGCACTTCCAGGCTGGCTGCTTAATAGCACTTCCAAGCTGGCCTGCTTCATAGCACTTCCAAGATGCCTGCTCCATAGCACTGCCAAGCTGGCCTGCTTTATAGTACTTCCAGGCTGGCATGCTTCATAGCACTTTCAGGCTGGCTGCTTCATACCACGTCCAAGCTGACCTGCTTCATAGCACTTCCAAGCTGGCCTGCTTCATAGCACTTCCCAGCTGGCCTGCTTCATAGCACTTCCAGGCTGGCTGCTTCATAGCACGTCCAAGCTGACCTGCTTCATTGCACTTCCAGGCTGGTCTGCTTCATTGCACTTCCAAGCTGGCCTGCTTCATAGCACTTCCAAGCGGGCCTGCTTAATAGCACTACCAAGCTGCCTGCTTCATAGCATGTCCAAGCTTGTCTGCTTTGTAGCACTTCCAAGCTGGCCTGCCTCACAGCACTCCCAGGCTGGCCAACTGCATGGCACTTCCAAGCTGGCCTGATTCATGGCCTGCTTCATAGCACTTCCAAGCTGGCATGCTTAATAGCACTACCAAGCTGCCTGCTTCATTCCATGTCCAAGCTGGTCTGATTCATAGCACTTCCAAGCTGCCTGCTTCATAGCACTTCCAGGCTGGCCTGCTTCATTGCACTTCCAAGCTGGCTTCCTTCATAGCACTTCCAGGCTGGCTGCTTTGTAGCACGTCCAAGCTGACCTGCTTCATAGCACTTCCAAGGTACCTGCTTCATAGCACTGCCAGGGTGGCTGCTTCATAGCACTTACAAGCTGCCTGCTTCATAACACTACCAGGTTCGCCTGCTTCATAGCACTTCCAAGCTGGCCTGCTTCATAGCACTTCCAAGATGCCAGCTCCATAGCACTGCCAAGCTGGCCTGCTTCATAGCACTTCCAAGCTGGCCTGCTTCATAGCACTTCCAAGATGCCTGCTCCGTAGCACTGCCAAGCTGGCCTGCTTTAAAGTACTTCCAGGCTGGCCTGCTTCATAGCACTTCTAGGCTGGCTGCTTCATAACACATCCAAGCTGACCTGCTTCATAGCACTTCCAAGCTGGCCTGCTTCATGCCACTTCCAAGCTGGCCTGCTTCATAGCACTTCCAGGCTGGCTGCTTCATAGCACGTCCAAGCTGACCTGCTTCATTGCACTTCCAGGCTGGTATGCTTCATTGAACTTCCAAGCTGGCCTGCTTCATAGCACTTCCAAGCTGGCCTGCTTCATAGCACTTCCAGGTTGGCCTGCTTCACTGCACTTCCAAGCTGGCTTGCTTCATAGCACTTCCAGGCTGGCTGCTTCATAGCACATCCAAGCTGACCTGCTTCATAGCACGTCCAAGCTGCCTGCATCATAGCACTCCCAGGTTGGTCTGCTTCATTGGACTTCCAGGCTGGCCTGCTTCATAGCACTTCCAGGCTGGCTGCTTCATAGCACGTCCAAGCTGACCTGCTTCATAGCACTTCCAAGCTGGCCTGCTTAGTAGCACTACCAAGCTGACCTGCTCCATAGCACTTCCAAGCAGACCTGCTTCATAGCACTTCCAAGCTGGCCTGCTTAATAGCACTACCAAGCTGCCTGCTTCATAGCACTTCCAAGCTTGCCTGCTTCATAGCACTTCCAAACTGGCCTGCTTCATAGCACTTCCAGGCTGGCCTGCTTCACTGCACTTCCAAGCTGGCCTTCTTCATAGCACTTCCAGGCTGGCCTGCTTCATAGCACGTCCAAGCTGACATGCTTAATAGCACTTCCAAGCTGGCTTGCCTCATAGCCCTTCCAGGCTGGTTACATCATAGCATGTCCAAGCTGACCTGCTTCATAGAACTTTGAAGCTGCCTGCTTCATAGCACTTCCAGGCTGGCCTGCTTCATAGCACTTCCAAGCTGACCTGCTTCATAGCACGTCCAAGCTGCCTGCTTCATAGCACGTCCAGACTGACCTGCTTCATTGCACTTCCAAGCTGGCCTGCTTCATAGCACTTCCAAGCTGGCCTGCTTCATAGCACTTCCAGGCTGGCCTGCTTCATAACACTTCCAGGCTGGGCTGCTTCACTGCACTTCCAAGCTGGCCTGCTTCATAACACTTCCAAGCTGGCCTGCTTCATTGCACTTCTAAACTGGCCTGCTTCATAGCACCTCCAAGCTGCCTGCTTCATAGCACTTCCAAGCTGACCAGCTCCATAGCACTTCTAAGCTACCTGCTTCATAGCACTTGCAAGCTGGCATGCTTCATAGCACTTTCACGCGGCCTGCTTCATTGCACTTCCAAGCTGGCCTGCTTCATAGCACTTCCAAGCTGGCTGCTTTGTAGCACGTCCAAGCTGACCTGCTTCATAGCACTTCCAAGGTGCCTGCTTCATAGCACTGCCAGGGTGGCTGCTTCATAGCACTACCAGGTTCACCTGCTTCATAGCACTTCCAAGCTGGCCTGCTTCATAGCACTTCCAAGCTGGCCTGCTTCATAGCACTTCCAAGATGCCTGCTCCATAGCACTGCCAAGCTGGCCTGCTTTGTAGTACTTCCAGGCTGGCCTGCTTCATAGCACTTCTAGGCTGGCTGCTTCATAGCACGTCCAAGCTGACCTGCTTCATAGCACTTCCAAGCTGGCCTGCTTCATAGCACTTCCAAGCTGGCCTGCTTCATAGCACTTCCAGGATGGCTGCTTCGTAGCACGTCCAAGCTGACCTGCTTCATTGCACTTCCAGGCTGGTCTGCTTCATTGCACTTCCAAGCTGACCTGCTTCATAGCACTTCCAAGCTGGCCTGCTTCATAGCACTTCCAGGCTGGCCTGCTTCACTGCATATCCAAGCTGACCTGCTTCATAACATGTCCAGGCTGGCTACTTCTTAGCACGGCCAAGCTGACCTGCTTCAGAGCACTTCCAAGCTGGCTTGCTTCATAGCACGTCCAGGCTGGCTGCTTCATAGCACATCCAAGCTGATCTGCTTCATAGCACTTCCGAGCTGGGTTGCTTCATAGCACCTCCAGGCTGGCTGCTTTATAGCATGTCCAAGCTGACCTGCTTCATAGCACGTCCAAGCTGCCTGCTTCATAGCACGTCCAGGCTGGCCTGCTTCATTGCACTTCCAAGCTGGCTTGCTTCATAGAACTTCCAGGCTGGCTGCTTCATAGCACGTTCAAGCTGACCTGCTTCATAGCACTTCCAAGCTGGCTTGCTTCATAGCACTTCCAGGCTGGCTGCTTAATAGCACTTCTAGGCTGGCTGCTTCATAGCACATCCAAGCTGACCTGCTTCATAGCACTTCCAAGCTGGCCTGCTTCATGGCACTTCCAAGCTGGCCTGCTACATAGCACTTCCAGGATGGCTGCTTCATAGCACGTCCAAGCTGACCTGCTTCATTGCACTTCCAGGCTGGTCTGCTTCATTGCACTTCCAAGCTGGCCTGCTTCATAGCACTTCCAAGCTGGCCTGCTTCATAGCACTTCCAGGTTGGCCTGCTTCACTGCACTTCCAAGCTGGCCTGCTTCATAACACGTCCAGGCTGGCTACTTCATAGCACGGCCAAGCTGACCTGCTTCAGAGCACTTCCAAGCTGGCTTGCTTCATAGCACGTCCAGGCTGGCTGCTTCATAGCACATCCAAGCTGACCTGCTTCATAGCACTTCCGAGCTGGCTTGCTTCATAGCACCTCCAGGCTGGCTGCTTCATAGCATGTCCAAGCTGACCTGCTTCATAGCACGTCCAAGCTGCCTGCTTCATAGCACGTCCAGGCTGGCCTGTTTCATTGCACTTCCAAGCTGGCTTGCTTCATAGAACTTCTAGGCTGGCTGCTTCATAGCACGTCCAAGCTGACCTGCTTCATAGCACTTCCAAGCTGGCCTGCTTCATAACACGTCCAGGCTGGCTACTTCATAGCACGGCCAAGCTGACCTGCTTCAGAGCACTTCCAAGCTGGCTTGCTTCATAGCATGTCCAAGCTGGCCTGCTTCATTGCACTTCTAAACTGGCCTGCTTCATAGCACTTCTAAGCTACCTGCTTCATAGCACTTGCAAGCTGGCATGCTTCATAGCACTTTCACGCGGCCTGCTTCATTGCACTTCCAAGCTGGCCTGCTTCATAGCACTTCCAAGCTGGCTGCTTTGTAGCACGTCCAAGCTGACCTGCTTCATAGCACTTCCAAGGTGCCTGCTTCATAGCACTGCCAGGGTGGCTGCTTCATAGCACTACCAGGTTCACCTGCTTCATAGCACTTCCAAGCTGGCCTGCTTCATAGCACTTCCAAGCTGGCCTGCTTCATAGCACTTCCAAGATGCCTGCTCCATAGCACTGCCAAGCTGGCCTGCTTTGTAGTACTTCCAGGCTGGCCTGCTTCATAGCACTTCTAGGCTGGCTGCTTCATAGCACGTCCAAGCTGACCTGCTTCATAGCACTTCCAAGCTGGCCTGCTTCATAGCACTTCCAAGCTGGCCTGCTTCATAGCACTTCCAGGATGGCTGCTTCGTAGCACGTCCAAGCTGACCTGCTTCATTGCACTTCCAGGCTGGTCTGCTTCATTGCACTTCCAAGCTGACCTGCTTCATAGCACTTCCAAGCTGGCCTGCTTCATAGCACTTCCAGGCTGGCCTGCTTCACTGCATATCCAAGCTGACCTGCTTCATAACATGTCCAGGCTGGCTACTTCTTAGCACGGCCAAGCTGACCTGCTTCAGAGCACTTCCAAGCTGGCTTGCTTCATAGCACGTCCAGGCTGGCTGCTTCATAGCACATCCAAGCTGATCTGCTTCATAGCACTTCCGAGCTGGGTTGCTTCATAGCACCTCCAGGCTGGCTGCTTTATAGCATGTCCAAGCTGACCTGCTTCATAGCACGTCCAAGCTGCCTGCTTCATAGCACGTCCAGGCTGGCCTGCTTCATTGCACTTCCAAGCTGGCTTGCTTCATAGAACTTCCAGGCTGGCTGCTTCATAGCACGTTCAAGCTGACCTGCTTCATAGCACTTCCAAGCTGGCTTGCTTCATAGCACTTCCAGGCTGGCTGCTTAATAGCACTTCTAGGCTGGCTGCTTCATAGCACATCCAAGCTGACCTGCGTCATAGCACTTCCAAGCTGGCCTGCTTCATGGCACTTCCAAGCTGGCCTGCTACATAGCACTTCCAGGATGGCTGCTTCATAGCACGTCCAAGCTGACCTGCTTCATTGCACTTCCAGGCTGGTCTGCTTCATTGCACTTCCAAGCTGGCCTGCTTCATAGCACTTCCAAGCTGGCCTGCTTCATAGCACTTCCAGGTTGGCCTGCTTCACTGCACTTCCAAGCTGGCCTGCTTCATAACACGTCCAGGCTGGCTACTTCATAGCACGGCCAAGCTGACCTGCTTCAGAGCACTTCCAAGCTGGCTTGCTTCATAGCACTTCCAGGCTGGCTGCTTCATAGCACATCCAAGCTGACCTGCTTCATAGCACTTCCGAGCTGGCTTGCTTCATAGCACCTCCAGGCTGGCTGCTTCATAGCATGTCCAAGCTGACCTGCTTCATAGCACGTCCAAGCTGCCTGCTTCATAGCACGTCCAGGCTGGCCTGTTTCATTGCACTTCCAAGCTGGCTTGCTTCATAGAACTTCTAGGCTGGCTGCTTCATAGCACGTCCAAGCTGACCTGCTTCATAGCACTTCCAAGCTGGCCTGCTTCATAACACGTCCAGGCTGGCTACTTCATAGCACGGCCAAGCTGACCTGCTTCAGAGCACTTCCAAGCTGGCTTGCTTCATAGCATGTCCAGGCTGGCTGCTTCATAGCACATCCAAGCTGACCTGCTTCATAGCACTTCCGAGCTGGCTTGCTTCATAGCACCTCCAGGCTGGCTGCTTCCTAGCATGTCCAAGCTGACCTGCTTCAAAGCACGTCCAAGCTGCCTGCTTCATAGCACGTCCAGGCTGGCCTGCTTCATTGCACTTCCAAGCTGGCTTGCTTCATAGAACTTCCAGGCTGGCTGCTTCATAGCACGTCCAAGCTGACCTGCTTCATAGCACCTCCAAGCTGGCTTGCTTCATAGCACTTCCAGGCTGGCTGCTTCATAGCACATCCAAGCTGACCTGCTTCATAGCACGTCCAAGCTGCCTGCATCATAGCACTCCCAGGCTGGTCTGCTTCATTGGACTTCCAGGCTGGCCTGCTTCATAGCACTTCCAGGCTGGCTACTTCATAGCACGGCCAAGCTGACCTGCTTCAGAGCACTTCCAAGCTGGCTTGCTTCATAGCATGTCCAGGCTGGCTGCTTCATAGCACATCCAAGCTGACCTGCTTCATAGCACTTCCGAGCTGGCTTGCTTCATAGCACCTCCAGGCTGGCTGCTTCCTAGCATGTCCAAGCTGACCTGCTTCAAAGCACGTCCAAGCTGCCTGCTTCATAGCACGTCCAGGCTGGCCTGCTTCATTGCACTTCCAAGCTGGCTTGCTTCATAGAACTTCCAGGCTGGCTGCTTCATAGCACGTCCAAGCTGACCTGCTTCATAGCACCTCCAAGCTGGCTTGCTTCATAGCACTTCCAGGCTGGCTGCTTCATAGCACATCCAAGCTGACCTGCTTCATAGCACGTCCAAGCTGCCTGCATCATAGCACTCCCAGGCTGGTCTGCTTCATTGGACTTCCAGGCTGGCCTGATTCATTGCACTTCCAGGCTGGCTGCTTCATAGCACGTCCAAGCTGACCTGCTTCATAGCACTTCCAAGCTGGCCTGCTTAGTAGCACTACCAAGCTGACCTGCTCCATAGCACTTCCAAGCAGACCTGCTTCATAGCACTTCCAAGCTGGCCTGCTTAATAGCACTACCAAGCTGCCTGCTTCATAGCACTTCCAAGCTGGCCTGCTTCATAGCACTTCCAAACTGGCCTGCTTCATAGCACTTCCAGGCTGGCCTGCTTCACTGCACTTCCAAGCTGGCCTTCTTCATAGCACTTCCAGGCTGGCCTGCTTCATAGCACGTCCAAGCTGACCTGCTTAATAGCACTTCCAAGCTGGCTTGCCTCATAGCCCTTCCAGGCTGGTTACATCATAGCATGTCCAAGCTGACCTGCTTCATAGAACTTTGAAGCTGCCTGCTTCATAGCACTTCCAGGCTGGCCTGCTTCATAGCACTTCCAAGCTGACCTGCTTCATAGCACGTCCAAGCTGCCTGCTTCATAGCACGTCCAGACTGACCTGCTTCATTGCACTTCCAAGCTGGCCTGCTTCATAGCACTTCCAAGCTGGCCTGCTTCATAGCACTTCCAGGCTGGCCTGCTTCATAACACTTCCAAGCTGGGCTGCTTCACTGCACTTCCAAGCTGGCCTGCTTCATAACACTTCCAAGCTGGCCTGCTTCATTGCACTTCTAAACTGGCCTGCTTCATAGCACCTCCAAGCTGCCTGCTTCATAGCACTTCCAAGCTGACCAGCTCCATAGCACTTCTAAGCTACCTGCTTCATAGCACTTGCAAGCTGGCATGCTTCATAGCACTTTCACGCGGCCTGCTTCATTGCACTTCCAAGCTGGCCTGCTTCATAGCACTTCCAAGCTGGCTGCTTTGTAGCACGTCCAAGCTGACCTGCTTCATAGCACTTCCAAGGTGCCTGCTTCATAGCACTGCCAGGGTGGCTGCTTCATAGCACTACCAGGTTCACCTGCTTCATAGCACTTCCAAGCTGGCCTGCTTCATAGCACTTCCAAGCTGGCCTGCTTCATAGCACTTCCAAGATGCCTGCTCCATAGCACTGCCAAGCTGGCCTGCTTTGTAGTACTTCCAGGCTGGCCTGCTTCATAGCACTTCTAGGCTGGCTGCTTCATAGCACGTCCAAGCTGACCTGCTTCATAGCACTTCCAAGCTGGCCTGCTTCATAGCACTTCCAAGCTGGCCTGCTTCATAGCACTTCCAGGATGGCTGCTTCGTAGCACGTCCAAGCTGACCTGCTTCATTGCACTTCCAGGCTGGTCTGCTTCATTGCACTTCCAAGCTGACCTGCTTCATAGCACTTCCAAGCTGGCCTGCTTCATAGCACTTCCAGGCTGGCCTGCTTCACTGCATATCCAAGCTGACCTGCTTCATAACATGTCCAGGCTGGCTACTTCTTAGCACGGCCAAGCTGACCTGCTTCAGAGCACTTCCAAGCTGGCTTGCTTCATAGCACGTCCAGGCTGGCTGCTTCATAGCACATCCAAGCTGATCTGCTTCATAGCACTTCCGAGCTGGGTTGCTTCATAGCACCTCCAGGCTGGCTGCTTTATAGCATGTCCAAGCTGACCTGCTTCATAGCACGTCCAAGCTGCCTGCTTCATAGCACGTCCAGGCTGGCCTGCTTCATTGCACTTCCAAGCTGGCTTGCTTCATAGCACTTCCAGGCTGGCTGCTTAATAGCACTTCCAAGCTGGCCTGCTTCATAGCACTTCCAAGCTGGCTTGCTTCATAGCACTTCCAGGCTGGCTGCTTAATAGCACTTCTAGGCTGGCTGCTTCATAGCACATCCAAGCTGACCTGCTTCATAGCACTTCCAAGCTGGCCTGCTTCATGGCACTTCCAAGCTGGCCTGCTACATAGCACTTCCAGGATGGCTGCTTCATAGCACGTCCAAGCTGACCTGCTTCATTGCACTTCCAGGCTGGTCTGCTTCATTGCACTTCCAAGCTGGCCTGCTTCATAGCACTTCCAAGCTGGCCTGCTTCATAGCACTTCCAGGTTGGCCTGCTTCACTGCACTTCCAAGCTGGCCTGCTTCATAACACGTCCAGGCTGGCTACTTCATAGCACGGCCAAGCTGACCTGCTTCAGAGCACTTCCAAGCTGGCTTGCTCCATAGCACGTCCAGGCTGGCTGCTTCATAGCACATCCAAGCTGACCTGCTTCATAGCACTTCCGAGCTGGCTTGCTTCATAGCACCTCCAGGCTGGCTGCTTCATAGCATGTCCAAGCTGACCTGCTTCATAGCACGTCCAAGCTGCCTGCTTCATAGCACGTCCAGGCTGGCCTGTTTCATTGCACTTCCAAGCTGGCTTGCTTCATAGAACTTCTAGGCTGGCTGCTTCATAGCACGTCCAAGCTGACCTGCTTCATAGCACTTCCAAGCTGGCCTGCTTCATAACACGTCCAGGCTGGCTACTTCATAGCACGGCCAAGTTGACCTGCTTCAGAGCACTTCCAAGCTGGCTTGCTTCATAGCATGTCCAGGCTGGCTGCTTCATAGCACATCCAAGCTGACCTGCTTCATAGCACTTCCGAGCTGGCTTGCTTCATAGCACCTCCAGGCTGGCTGCTTCCTAGCATGTCCAAGCTGACCTGCTTCAAAGCACGTCCAAGCTGCCTGCTTCATAGCACGTCCAGGCTGGCCTGCTTCATTGCACTTCCAAGCTGGCTTGCTTCATAGAACTTCCAGGCTGGCTGCTTCATAGCACGTCCAAGCTGACCTGCTTCATAGCACTTCCAAGCTGGCTTGCTTCATAGCACTTCCAGGCTGGCTGCTTCATAGCACATCCAAGCTGACCTGCTTCATAGCACGTCCAAGCTGCCTGCATCATAGCACTCCCAGGCTGGTCTGCTTCATTGGACTTCCAGGCTGGCCTGCTTCAAAGCACTTCCAGGCTGGCTGCTTCATAGCACGTCCAAGCTGACCTGCTTCATAGCACTTCCAAGCTGGCCTGCTTAGTAGCACTACCAAGCTGACCTGCTCCATAGCACTTCCAAGCAGACCTGCTTCATAGCACTTCCAAGCTGGCCTGCTTAATAGCACTACCAAGCTGCCTGCTTCATAGCACTTCCAAGCTGGCCTGCTTCATAGCACTTCCAAACTGGCCTGCTTCATAGCACTTCCAGGCTGGCCTGCTTCACTGCACTTCCAAGCTGGCCTTCTTCATAGCACTTCCAGGCTGGCCTGCTTCATAGCACGTCCAAGCTGACCTGCTTAATGGCACTTCCAAGCTGGCTTGCCTCATAGCCCTTCCAGGCTGGTTACATCATAGCATGTCCAAGCTGACCTGCTTCATAGAACTTTGAAGCTGCCTGCTTCATAGCACTTCCAGGCTGGCCTGCTTCATAGCACTTCCAAGCTGACCTGCTTCATAGCACTTCCAAGCTGGCTTGCTTCATAGCACTTCCAGGCTGGCTGCTTAATAGCACTTCTAGGCTGGCTGCTTCATAGCACATCCAAGCTGACCTGCTTCATAGCACTTCCAAGCTGGCCTGCTTCATGGCACTTCCAAGCTGGCCTGCTACATAGCACTTCCAGGATGGCTGCTTCATAGCACGTCCAAGCTGACCTGCTTCATTGCACTTCCAGGCTGGTCTGCTTCATTGCACTTCCAAGCTGGCCTGCTTCATAGCACTTCCAAGCTGGCCTGCTTCATAGCACTTCCAGGTTGGCCTGCTTCACTGCACTTCCAAGCTGGCCTGCTTCATAACACGTCCAGGCTGGCTACTTCATAGCACGGCCAAGCTGACCTGCTTCAGAGCACTTCCAAGCTGGCTTGCTCCATAGCACGTCCAGTCTGGCTGCTTCATAGCACATCCAAGCTGACCTGCTTCATAGCACTTCCGAGCTGGCTTGCTTCATAGCACCTCCAGGCTGGCTGCTTCATAGCATGTCCAAGCTGACCTGCTTCATAGCACGTCCAAGCTGCCTGCTTCATAGCACGTCCAGGCTGGCCTGTTTCATTGCACTTCCAAGCTGGCTTGCTTCATAGAACTTCTAGGCTGGCTGCTTCATAGCACGTCCAAGCTGACCTGCTTCATAGCACTTCCAAGCTGGCCTGCTTCATAACACGTCCAGGCTGGCTACTTCATAGCACGGCCAAGTTGACCTGCTTCAGAGCACTTCCAAGCTGGCTTGCTTCATAGCATGTCCAGGCTGGCTGCTTCATAGCACATCCAAGCTGACCTGCTTCATAGCACTTCCGAGCTGGCTTGCTTCATAGCACCTCCAGGCTGGCTGCTTCCTAGCATGTCCAAGCTGACCTGCTTCAAAGCACGTCCAAGCTGCCTGCTTCATAGCACGTCCAGGCTGGCCTGCTTCATTGCACTTCCAAGCTGGCTTGCTTCATAGAACTTCCAGGCTGGCTGCTTCATAGCACGTCCAAGCTGACCTGCTTCATAGCACTTCCAAGCTGGCTTGCTTCATAGCACTTCCAGGCTGGCTGCTTCATAGCACATCCAAGCTGACCTGCTTCATAGCACGTCCAAGCTGCCTGCATCATAGCACTCCCAGGCTGGTCTGCTTCATTGGACTTCCAGGCTGGCCTGCTTCAAAGCACTTCCAGGCTGGCTGCTTCATAGCACGTCCAAGCTGACCTGCTTCATAGCACTTCCAAGCTGGCCTGCTTAGTAGCACTACCAAGCTGACCTGCTCCATAGCACTTCCAAGCAGACCTGCTTCATAGCACTTCCAAGCTGGCCTGCTTAATAGCACTACCAAGCTGCCTGCTTCATAGCACTTCCAAGCTGGCCTGCTTCATAGCACTTCCAAACTGGCCTGCTTCATAGCACTTCCAGGCTGGCCTGCTTCACTGCACTTCCAAGCTGGCCTTCTTCATAGCACTTCCAGGCTGGCCTGCTTCATAGCACGTCCAAGCTGACCTGCTTAATGGCACTTCCAAGCTGGCTTGCCTCATAGCCCTTCCAGGCTGGTTACATCATAGCATGTCCAAGCTGACCTGCTTCATAGAACTTTGAAGCTGCCTGCTTCATAGCACTTCCAGGCTGGCCTGCTTCATAGCACTTCCAAGCTGACCTGCTTCATAGCACGTCCAAGCTGCCTGCTTCATAGCACGTCCAGACTGACCTGCTTCATTGCACTTCCAAGCTGGCCTGCTTCATAGCACTTCCAAGCTGGCCTGCTTCATAGCACTTCCAGGCTGGCCTGCTTCATAACACTTCCAAGCTGGGCTGCTTCACTGCACTTCCAAGCTGGCCTGCTTCATAACACTTCCAAGCTGGCCTGCTTCATTGCACTTCTAAACTGGCCTGCTTCATAGCACCTCCAAGCTGCCTGCTTCATAGCACTTCCAAGCTGACCAGCTCCATAGCACTTCTAAGCTACCTGCTTCATAGCACTTGCAAGCTGGCATGCTTCATAGCACTTTCACGCGGCCTGCTTCATTGCACTTCCAAGCTGGCCTGCTTCATAGCACTTCCAAGCTGGCTGCTTTGTAGCACGTCCAAGCTGACCTGCTTCATAGCATTTCCAAGGTGCCTGCTTCATAGCACTGCCAGGGTGGCTGCTTCATAGCACTACCAGGTTCACCTGCTTCATAGCACTTCCAAGATGCCTGCTCCATAGCACTGCCAAGCTGGCCTGCTTTGTAGTACTTCCAGGCTGGCCTGCTTCATAGCACTTCTAGGCTGGCTGCTTCATAGCACGTCCAAGCTGACCTGCTTCATAGCACTTCCAAGCTGGCCTGCTTCATAGCACTTCCAAGCTGGCCTGCTTCATAGCACTTCCAGGATGGCTGCTTCGTAGCACGTCCAAGCTGACCTGCTTCATTGCACTTCCAGGCTGGTCTGCTTCATTGCACTTCCAAGCTGACCTGCTTCATAGCACTTCCAAGCTGGCCTGCTTCATAGCACTTCCAGGCTGGCCTGCTTCACTGCATATCCAAGCTGACCTGCTTCATAACATGTCCAGGCTGGCTACTTCTTAGCACGGCCAAGCTGACCTGCTTCAGAGCACTTCCAAGCTGGCTTGCTTCATAGCACGTCCAGGCTGGCTGCTTCATAGCACATCCAAGCTGATCTGCTTCATAGCACTTCCGAGCTGGGTTGCTTCATAGCACCTCCAGGCTGGCTGCTTTATAGCATGTCCAAGCTGACCTGCTTCATAGCACGTCCAAGCTGCCTGCTTCATAGCACGTCCAGGCTGGCCTGCTTCATTGCACTTCCAAGCTGGCTTGCTTCATAGAACTTCCAGGCTGGCTGCTTCATAGCACGTTCAAGCTGACCTGCTTCATAGCACTTCCAAGCTGGCTTGCTTCATAGCACTTCCAGGCTGGCTGCTTAATAGCACTTCCAAGCTGGCCTGCTTCATAGCACTTCCAAGATGCCTGCTCCATAGCACTGCCAAGCTGGCCTGCTTTATAGTACTTCCAGGCTGGCATGCTTCATAGCACTTTCAGGCTGGCTGCTTCATACCACGTCCAAGCTGACCTGCTTCATAGCACTTCCAAGCTGGCCTGCTTCATAGCACTTCCCAGCTGGCCTGCTTCATAGCACTTCCAGGCTGGCTGCTTCATAGCACGTCCAAGCTGACCTGCTTCATTGCACTTCCAGGCTGGTCTGCTTCATTGCACTTCCAAGCTGGCCTGCTTCATAGCACTTCCAAGCGGGCCTGCTTAATAGCACTACCAAGCTGCCTGCTTCATAGCATGTCCAAGCTTGTCTGCTTTGTAGCACTTCCAAGCTGGCCTGCCTCACAGCACTCCCAGGCTGGCCAACTGCATGGCACTTCCAAGCTGGCCTGATTCATGGCCTGCTTCATAGCACT
Source organism: Ambystoma mexicanum (assembly GCF_040938575.1). NCBI lineage: Eukaryota > Metazoa > Chordata > Amphibia > Caudata > Ambystomatidae > Ambystoma > Ambystoma mexicanum. The sequence continues at coordinate 350,846,479 of NC_090936.1, forward strand.
TCCAAGCTGGCCTGCTTAATAGCACTACCAAGCTGCCTGCTTCATTCCATGTCCAAGCTGGTCTGATTCATAGCACTTCCAAGCTGCCTGCTTCATAGCACTTCCAGGCTGGCCTGCTTCATTGCACTTCCAAGCTGGCTTCCTTCATAGCACTTCCAGGCTGGCTGCTTTGTAGCACGTCCAAGCTGACCTGCTTCATAGCACTTCCAAGGTACCTGCTTCATAGCACTGCCAGGGTGGCTGCTTCATAGCACTTACAAGCTGCCTGCTTCATAACACTACCAGGTTCGCCTGCTTCATAGCACTTCCAAGCTGGCCTGCTTCATAGCACTTCCAAGATGCCAGCTCCATAGCACTGCCAAGCTGGCCTGCTTCATAGCACTTCCAAGCTGGCCTGCTTCATAGCACTTCCAAGATGCCTGCTCCGTAGCACTGCCAAGCTGGCCTGCTTTAAAGTACTTCCAGGCTGGCCTGCTTCATAGCACTTCTAGGCTGGCTGCTTCATAACACATCCAAGCTGACCTGCTTCATAGCACTTCCAAGCTGGCCTGCTTCATGCCACTTCCAAGCTGGCCTGCTTCATAGCACTTCCAGGCTGGCTGCTTCATAGCACGTCCAAGCTGACCTGCTTCATTGCACTTCCAGGCTGGTATGCTTCATTGAACTTCCAAGCTGGCCTGCTTCATAGCACTTCCAAGCTGGCCTGCTTCATAGCACTTCCAGGTTGGCCTGCTTCACTGCACTTCCAAGCTGGCCTGCTTCATAACACGTCCAGGCTGGCTACTTCATAGCACAGCCTAGCTGACCTGCTTCAGAGCACTTCCAAGCTGGCTTGCTTCATAGCATGTCCAGGCTGGCTGCTTCACAGCACATCCAAGCTGACCTGCTTCATAGCACTTCCGAGCTGGCTTGCTTCATAGCACCTCCAGGCTGGCTGCTTCATAGCATGTCCAAGCTGACCTGCTTCATAGCACGTCCAAGCTGCCTGCTTCATAGCACGTCCAGGCTGGCCTGCTTCATTGCACTTCCAAGCTGGCTTGCTTCATAGAACTTCCAGGCTGGCTGCTTCATAGCACGTCCAAGCTGACCTGCTTCATTGCATGTCCAGGCTGGTCTGCTTCATTGCACTTCTAAGCTTGCCTGCTTCATAGCACTTCCAGGCTGGCCTGCTTCACTGCACTTCCAAGCTGGCCTGCTTCATAACACGTCCAAGCTGGCTGCTTCATAGCACGGCCAAGCTGACCTGCTTCAGAGCACTTCCAAGGTGGCTTGCTTCATAACACGTCCAGGCTGGCTGCTTCATAGCGCATCCAAGCTGCCTGCTTCATAGCACTTCCAGGCTGGTCTGCTTCATTGCACTTCCAGGCTGGCTGCTTCATAGCACATCCAAGCTGACCTGCTTCATAGCACGTCCAAGCTGCCTGCTTCATAGCACTTCCAGGCTGGTCTGCTTCATTGCACTGCCAGGCTGGCCTGCTTCATAGCACTTCCAGGCTGGCTGGTTCATAGCACGTCCAAGCTGACCTGTTTCATAGCACTTCCAAGCTGGTCTGCTTAGTAGCACTACCAAGCTGACCTGCTTCATAGCACTTCCAAGCAGACCTGCTTCATAGCACTTCCAAGCTGGCTTGCTTAATAGCACTACCAAGCTGCCTGCTTCATAGCACTTCCAAGTTGGCCTGCTTCATAGCACTTCCAAACTGGCCTGCTTCATAGCACTTCCAGGCTGGCCTGCTTCACTGCACTTCCAAGCTGGCCTGCTTCATAGCCCTTCCAGGCTGGCCTGCTTCATAGCACGTCCAGGCTGACCTGCTTCATAGCACTTCCAAGGTGGCTTGCCTCACAGCACTTCCAGGTTGGTTACTTCATAGCACGTCCAAGCTGAACTGCTTCATAGAACTTTGAAGCTGCCTGCTTCATAGCACTTCCAGGCTACCCTGCTTCATAGAACTTCCAAGCTGACCTGCTTCATAGCACATCTAAGCTGCCTGCTTCATAGCACGTCCAGGCTGGCCTGCTTCATTGCCCTTCCAAACTGGCCTGCTTCATAGAACCTCCAGGCTGGCTGCTTATTAGCACGTCCAAGCTGACCTGCTTCATAGCACTTCCAAGCTGGCTTGCTTCATAGCACTTCCAGGCTGGCTGCTTCATAGCACTTCCAAGCTGGCCTGCTTCATAGCACTTCCCAGATGCCTGCTCCATAGCACTGCCTAACTTGCCTGCTTTATAGTACTTCCAGACTGGCCTGCTTCATAGCACTTCCAGGCTGGCTGCTTCATAGCACGTCCAAGCTGACCTGCTTGATTGCACTTCCAGGCTGGTCTGCTTCATTGCACTTCCAAGCTGGCCTGCTTCATAACACTTCCAAGCTGGCCTGCTTCATAGCACTTCCAGGCTGGCCTGCTTCACTGCACTTCCAAGCTGGCCTGCTTCATAACACGTCCAGGCTGGCTGCTTCATAGCACGGCCAATCTGACCTGCTTCAGAGCACTTCCAAGCTGGCTTGCTTCATAGCACGTCCAAGCTGGCTGCTTCATAGCACATCCAAGCTGACCTGCTCCATAGCACTTCCAAGCTGGCTTGCTTCATAGCACCTCCAGGCTGGCTGCTTCATAACACGTCCAAGCTGACCTGCTTCATAGCACGTCCAAGCTGCCTGCTTCATAGCACGTCCAGGATGGCCTGCTTCATTGCACTTCCAAGCTGGCTTGCTTCATAGAACTTCATAGCATGTCCAAGCTGACCTGCTTCATAGCACTTCCAAGCCGGCCTGCTTCATAGCGCTTCCAAGCTTCCTGCTTCATAGTGCTTCCAAGCTTCCTGCTTCATAGCACGTCCACGCCGGCCTGCTTAATAGCACTAGCAAGCGGCCTCCTTCATAGCACTTCCAAGCGGTCTGCTTCATAGCACTTCCAAGCCGGCCTGCTTCATAGCACTTCCAAGTTGGCCTGCTTCATAGCACTTCCCAGCTGCCTGCTTCATAGCACTTCCAAGCGGGCCTGCTTCATAGCGCTTCCAAGCTGGCCTGCTTCATAGCACTCCCAAGCTTCCTGCTTCATAGCGCTTCCAAGCCGGCCTGCTTCATAGCGCTTCCAAGCTTCCTGCTTCATAGTGCTTACAAGCTTCCTGCTTCATAGCGCTTCCATGCCGGTCTGCTTCATAGCGCTTTGAAGCTTCCTGCTTCATAGCACTTCCAAGCTTCCTGCTTCATAGCACTTCCAAGCTACCTGCTTCATATCGCTTGCAATCGGGACTGCTTCATAGCGCTTCCAAGCTACCTGCTTCATAGCACTTCCAAGCTTCCTGCTTCATAGCACTTCCAAGCTACCTGCTTCATAGCGCTTGCAAGCCGGCCTGCTTCATAGCACTTTCAAGCTACCTGGTTCATAGCACTTCCAATTGGCCTGCTTCATAGCACTTTCAAGCAGCCTGCTTCATAGCACTTCCAAGGTGGCCTGCTTCACAGCACGTCCAAGCTGGCCTGCTTCATAGCACTTCCAAGCGGGCCTGCTTAATAGCACTACCAAGCTGCCTGCTTCATAGCATGTCCAAGCTTGTCTGCTACGTAGCACTTCCAAGCTGGCCCGCTTCACAGCACTCCCAGGCTGGCTGCTTCATAGCACATCCAAGCTGACCTGCTTCATTGCACTTCCAGCCTGGTCTGCTTCATTGCATTGTCAAGCTGGCCTGCTTCATAACACTTCCAAGCTGGCCTGCTTCATAGCACTTCCAGGCTGGCCTGCTTCACTGCACTTCCAAGCTGGCGTGCTTCATAACACGTCCAGGCTGGCTGCTTCATAGCACGGCCAATCTGACCTGCTTCAGAGCACTTCCAAGCTGGCTTGCTTCATAGCACGTCCAAGCTGGCTGCTTCGTAGCACATCCAAGCTGACCTGCTTCATAGCACTTCCAAGCTGGCTTGCTTCATAGCACCTCCAGGCTGGCTGCTTCATAACACGTCCAAGCTGACCTGCTTCATAGCACGTCCAAGCTGCCTGCTTCATAGCACGTCCAGGCTGGCCTGCTTCATTGCACTTCCAAGCTGGCTTGCTTCATAGAACTTCCAGGCTGGCTGCTTCATAGCATGTCCAAGCTGACCTGCTTCATAGCACTTCCAAGCCGGCCTGCTTCATAGCGCTTCCAAGCTTCCTGCTTCATAGTGCTTTCAAGCTTCCTGCTTCATAGCGCTTCCAAGCCGGCCTGCTTCATAGCGCTTCCAAGCTTCCTGCTTCATAGCACTTCCAAGCGGGCCTGCTTCATAGCGCTTCCAAGCTGGCCTGCTTCATAGCACTCCCAAGCTTCCTGCTTCATAGCGCTTCCAAGCCGGCCTGCTTCATAGCGCTTCCAAGCTTCCTGCTTCATAGTGCTTACAAGCTTCCTGCTTCATAGCGCTTCCATGCCGGCCTGCTTCATAGCGCTTTGAAGCTTCCTGCTTCATAGCACTTCCAAGCTTCCTGCTTCATAGCACTTCCAAGCTACCTGCTTCATATCGCTTGCAATCGGGACTGCTTCATAGCGCTTCCAAGCTACCTGCTTCATAGCACTTCCAAGCTTCCTGCTTCATAGCACTTCCAAGCTACCTGCTTCATAGCGCTTGCAAGCCGGCCTGCTTCATAGCACTTTCAAGCTACCTGGTTCATAGCACTTCCAATTGGCCTGCTTCATAGCACTTTCAAGCAGCCTGCTTCATAGCACTTCCAAGGTGGCCTGCTTCACAGCACGTCCAAGCTGGCCTGCTTCATAGCACTTCCAAGCGGGCCTGCTTAATAGCACTACCAAGCTGCCTGCTTCATAGCATGTCCAAGCTTGTCTGCTACGTAGCACTTCCAAGCTGGCCCGCTTCACAGCACTCCCAGGCTGGCTGCTTCATAGCACGTCCAAGCTGACCTGCTTCATTGCACTTCCAGCCTGGTCTGCTTCATTGCACTGTCAAGCTGGCCTGCTTCATAACACTTCCAAGCTGGCCTGCTTCATAGCACTTCCAGGCTGGCCTGCTTCACTGCACTTCCAAGCTGGCGTGCTTCATAACACGTCCAGGCTGGCTGCTTCATAGCACGGCCAATCTGACCTGCTTCAGAGCACTTCCAAGCTGGCTTGCTTCATAGCACGTCCAAGCTGGCTGCTTCGTAGCACATCCAAGCTGACCTGCTTCATAGCACTTCCAAGCTGGCTTGCTTCATAGCACCTCCAGGCTGGCTGCTTCATAACACGTCCAAGCTGACCTGCTTCATAGCACGTCCAAGCTGCCTGCTTCATAGCACGTCCAGGCTGGCCTGCTTCATTGCACTTCCAAGCTGGCTTGCTTCATAGAACTTCCAGGCTGGCTGCTTCATAGCATGTCCAAGCTGACCTGCTTCATAGCACTTCCAAGCCGGCCTGCTTCATAGCGCTTCCAAGCTTCCTGCTTCATAGTGCTTTCAAGCTTCCTGCTTCATAGCACGTCCACGCCGGCCTGCTTAATAGCACTAGCAAGCGGCCTCCTTCATAGCACTTCCAAGCGGTCTGCTTCATAGCACTTCCAAGCCGGCCTGCTTCATAGCACTTCCAAGTTGGCCTGCTTCATAGCACTTCCAAGCTGCCTGCTTCATAGCACTTCCAAGCGGGCCTGCTTCATAGCGCTTCCAAGCTGGCCTGCTTCATAGCACTCCCAAGCTTCCTGCTTCATAGCGCTTCCAAGCCGGCCTGCTTCATAGCGCTTCCAAGCTTCCTGCTTCATAGTGCTTACAAGCTTCCTGCTTCATAGCGCTTCCATGCCGGCCTGCTTCATAGCGCTTTGAAGCTTCCTGCTTCATAGCACTTCCAAGCTTCCTGCTTCATAGCACTTCCAAGCTACCTGCTTCATAGCGCTTGCAATCGGGACTGCTTCATAGCGCTTCCAAGCTACCTGCTTCATAGCACTTCCAAGCTTCCTGCCTTATAGCACTTCCAAGCTACCTGCTTCATAGCGCTTGCAAGCCGGCCTGCTTCATAGCACTTTCAAGCTACCTGGTTCATAGCACTTCCAATTGGCCTGCTTCATAGCACTTTCAAGCGGCCTGCTTCATAGCACTTCCAAGGTGGCCTGCTTCACAGCACGTCCAAGCTGGCCTGCTTCATAGCACTTCCAAGCGGACCTGCTTAATAGCACTACCAAGCTGCCTGCTTCATAGCATGTCCAAGCTTGTCTGCTACGTAGCACTTCCAAGCTGGCCCGCTTCACAGCACTCCCAGGCTGGCCTGCTGCATGGCACTTCCAAACTGGCCTGATTCATGGCCTGCTTCATAGCACTTCCAAGCTGGCCTGCTTAATAGCACTACCAAGCTTCCTGCTTCACAGCATGTCCAAGCTGGTCTGATTCATAGCACTTCCAAGCTGGCCTGCTTCATAGCACTTCCAGGATGGCTGCTTCATAGCACCTCCAAGCTGCCTGCTTCATAGCTTTTCCAGTCTGGCCTGCTTCATCGCACTTCCAAGCTGACCTGCTCCATAGCACTTCTAATCTACCTGCTTCATAGCACTTGCAAGCTGGCCCGCTTCATAGCACTTTCAAGCGGCCTGCTTCATAGCACTTCCAAGCTGGCCTGCTTCAGAGAACTTCAAAGCTGCCTCCTTCATAGCACTTCCAGTCTGGCCTGCTTCATCGCACTTCCAAGCTGACCTGCTCCATAGCACTTCTAATCTACCTGCTTCATAGCACTTGCAAGCTGGCCCGCTTCATAGCACTTCCAAGTTGGTCTGCTTCATAGCACTTCCAAGCTGGCCTGCTTCATAGCACTTCCAAGTTGGTCTGCTTCATCGCACTTCCAAGCTGACCTGCTCCATAGCACTTCTAATCTACCTGCTTCATAGCACCTCCAAGCTGGCCCGCTTCATAGCACTTTCAAGCGGCCTGCTACATAGCACTTCCAAGCTGGCCTGCTTCAGAGAACTTCAAAGCTGCCTCCTTCATAGCACTTCCAAACTGCCTCCTTCATAGCACTTCCAGCCCGGCCTGGTTCATAGCACTCCCAAGCCGGTCTGCTTAATAGCACTAGCAAGCGGCCTGCTTCATAGCACTTCCAAGCGGTCTGCTTCATAGCACTTCCAAGCTGCCTGCTTCATAGCAGTTCCAAGCTGGCCTGCTCCACAGCGCTTCCAAGCTGGCCTGCTTCATAGTTCTTCCAAGCTTCCTGCTTCATAGCACTTCCAAGCTACCTGCTTCATAGCGCTTGCAATCGGGACTGCTTCATAGCGCTTCCAAGCTGGCCTGCTCCACAGCGCTTCCATGCCGGCCTGCTTCATAGCGCTTTTAAGCTTCCTGCTTCATAGCACTTCCAAGCTTCCTGCTTCATAGCACTTCCAAGCTACCTGCTTCATAGCGCTTGCAATCGGGACTGCTTCATAGCGCTTCCAAGCTACCTGCTTCATAGCACTTCCAAGCTTCCTGCCTTATAGCACTTCCAAGCTACCTGCTTCATAGCGCTTGCAAGCCGGCCTGCTTCATAGCACTTTCAAGCTACCTGGTTCATAGCACTTCCAATTGGCCTGCTTCATAGCACTTTCAAGCGGCCTGCTTCATAGCACTCCCAAGGTGGCCTGCTTCACAGCACGTCCAAGCTGGCCTGCTTCATAGCACTTCCAAGCGGGCCTGCTTAATAGCACTACCAAGCTGCCTGCTTCATAGCATGTCCAAGCTTGTCTGCTACGTAGCACTTCCAAGCTGGCCCGCTTCACAGCACTCCCAGGCTGGCCTGCTGCATGGCACTTCCAAACTGGCCTGATTCATGGCCTGCTTCATAGCACTTCCAAGCTGGCCTGCTTAATAGCACTACCAAGCTTCCTGCTTCACAGCATGTCCAAGCTGGTCTGATTCATAGCACTTCCAAGCTGGCCTGCTTCATAGCACTTCCAGGATGGCTGCTTCATAGCACCTCCAAGCTGCCTGCTTCATAGCACTTCCAGTCTGGCCTGCTTCATCGCACTTCCAAGCTGACCTGCTCCATAGCACTTCTAATCTACCTGCTTCATAGCACTTGCAAGCTGGCCCGCTTCATAGCACTTTCAAGCGGCCTGCTTCATAGCACTTCCAAGCTGGCCTGCTTCAGAGAACTTCAAAGCTGCCTCCTTCATAGCACTTCCAGTCTGGCCTGCTTCATCGCACTTCCAAGCTGACCTGCTCCATAGCACTTCTAATCTACCTGCTTCATAGCACTTGCAAGCTGGCCCGCTTCATAGCACTTCCAAGTTGGTCTGCTTCATAGCACTTCCAAGCTGGCCTGCTTCATAGCACTTCCAAGTTGGTCTGCTTCATCGCACTTCCAAGCTGACCTGCTCCATAGTACTTCTAATATACCTGCTTCATAGCACCTCCAAGCTGGCCCGCTTCATAGCACTTTCAAGCGGCCTGCTACATAGCACTTCCAAGCTGGCCTGCTTCAGAGAACTTCAAAGCTGCCTCCTTCATAGCACTTCCAAACTGCCTCCTTCATAGCACTTCCAGCCCGGCCTGGTTCATAGCACTCCCAAGCCGGTCTGCTTAATAGCACTAGCAAGCGGCCTGCTTCATAGCACTTCCAAGCGGTCTGCTTCATAGCACTTCCAAGCTGCCTGCTTCATAGCAGTTCCAAGCTGGCCTGCTCCACAGCGCTTCCAAGCTGGCCTGCTTCATAGTTCTTCCAAGCTTCCTGCTTCATAGCACTTCCAAGCTGGCCTGCTTCATAGCACTTCCAAGCTTCCTGCTTCATAGAACTTTCAAACTGGTCTGCTTCATACAATTCCTAGCTGGCCTGCTTCATAGCATTTCCAGGCTGGCCTGCTTCACTTCACTTCCAAGCTGGCCTGCTTCATAACACGTCCAGGCTGGCCTACTTCATAGCACGGCCAAGCTGACCTGCTTCATAGCACTTCCAAGCTGACCTGCTTCATAGGACTTCCAAGATGGCTTGCTTCATAGCACTTCCAGGCTGGCCTGCTTCATAGCACTTCCAAGCTGGCCTGATTTATAGCACGTCCAGGCTGGCCTGCATCATAGCACTTCAAGGCTGGCGCTTCATAGCACTTCTAAGCTTCCTGCTTCATAGCACTTCCAAGCTTCCCTGCATCACAGCACTTCCAGGCTGGTCTGCTTCATAGCACTTCCAAGCTGGCCTGCTTCATAGCACTTCCAGGCTGGCTGTTTCATACCACGTCCAAGCTGACCTGCTTCAAAGCACTTCCAAGCTGCCTGCTTCATAGCACTTCCAAGCTGTCTGCTTCAGAGTACTTCCAAGCTACCTGCTTCATAGCGCTTGCAAGCGGGCCTGCTTCATAGCGCTTCCAAGCTACCTGGTTCATAGCACTTCCAAGCTGCCTGCTTCATAGCACTTCCAAGCTGGCCTGCTTAATAGCACTTCCAATCTGGCCTACTTAATAGCACTTTCAAGCTGGCCTGCTTCATAGCACTTCCAAGTTGGTCTGCTTCATAGCACTTCCAAGCTGCCTGCTTCATAGCACTTCCAAGCTGGCCTGCTTCATAGCGCTTCCAAGCTGGCCTGCTTCATAGCGCTTCCAAGCTTCCTGCTTCATAGCGCTTCCAAGCCGGCCTGCTTCATAGCGCTTCCAAGCTTCCTGCTTCATAGCACTTCCAAGCTTCCTGCTTCGTAGCACTTCCAAGCGGTCTGCTTCATAGCACTTCCAAGCCGGCCTGCTTCGAAGCACTTCCAAGTTGGCCTGCTTCATAGCACTTCAAAGCTGCCTGCTTCATAGCACTTCCAAGCTGCCTGCTTCATAGCGCTTCCAAGCTGGACTGCTTCATAGTGCTTCCAAGCTTCCTGCTTCATAGCGTTTCAATGCCGGCCTGCTTCATAGCGCTTTCGAAGTTTCCTGCTTCATAGCACTTCCAAGCTTCCTGCTTCATAGCACTTCCAAGCTACCTGCTTCATAGCGCTTGCAATCGGGACTGCTTCATAGTGCTTCCAAGCTACCTGCTTCATAGCACTTCCAAGCTTCCTGCTTCATAGCACTTCCAAGCTACCTGCTTCATAGTGCTTGCAAGCCGGCCTGCTTCATAGCGCTTTCAAACTACCTGGTTCATAGCACTTCCAACTGGCCTGCTTCATAGCACTTTCAAGCGGCCTGCTTCATAGCACGTCCAAGCTGGCCTGCTTCATAGCACTTCCAAGCGGGCCTGCTTAATAGCACTACCATGCTGCCTGCTTCATAGCATGTCCAAGCTTGTCTGCTTCGTAACACTTCCAAGCTAGCTTGCTCCCAGGCTGGCCTGATGCATGGCACTTCCAAGCTGGCCTGATTCATGGCCTGCTTCATAGCAATTCCAAGCTGGCCTGCTTAATAGCACTACCAAGCTGGCCTGTTTCATAGCACTTCCAGGATGGCTGCTTCATAGCACGTCCAAGCTGACCTGCTTCATAGCACTTCCAAGCTGACCAGCTCCATAGCACTTCTAAGCTACCTGCTTCATAGCACTTCCAAGCTGGTCTGCTTTATAGCACTTCCAAACTGGCCTGCTTCATAGCACTTCCAAGCGAGCCTGCTTCATAACACTTCCAAGCTGCCTGCTTCATAGCACTTCCAAGCTGACTGCTTCATTGCACTTCCAAGCTGGTCTGCTTTATAGCACTTCCAAACTGGCCTGCTTCATAGCACCTCCAAGCTGTCCTGCTTCATAGCACTTCCAGGCTGGCTGCTTCATAGCACGTCCAAGCTGACCTGCTTCATTGCACTTCCAGGCTGGTCTGCTTCATTGCACTTCCAAGCTGGCCTGCTTCATAGCACTTCCAAGCTGGCCTGCTTCATAGCACTTACAGGCTGGCCTGCTTCACTGCACTTCCAAGCTGGATTGCTTCATAACACTTCCAAGCTGGCCTGCTTCATAGCACTTCCAGGCTGGCTGCTTCATAGCACGTCCAAGCTGACCTGCTTCATTGCACTTCCAGGCTAGTCTGCTTCATTGCACTTCCAAGCTGGCCTGCTTCATAGCACTTCCAAGCTGGTCTGCTTCATTGCACTTCCAGGCTGGCCTGCTTCATAGCACTTCCAGGCTGGCTGTTTCATAGCACGTCCAAGCTGACCTGCTTCATAGCACTTCCAAGCTGGCCTGCTTAGTAGCACTACCAAGCTGACCTGCTCCATAGAACTTCCAAGCAGACCTGCTTCATAGCACTTCCAAGCTGGCCTACTTAATAGCACTACCAAGCTCCCTGCTTCATAGCACTTCCAAGCTGGCCTGCTTCATAGCACTTCCAAACTGGCCTGCTTCATAGCACTTCCAGGCTGGCCTGCTTCACTGCACTTCCAAGCTGGCCTGCTTCATTGCACTTCCAGGCTGGCCTGCTTCATAGCACGTTCAAGCTGACCTGCTTCATAGCACTTCCAAGCTGGCTTGCCTCACAGCACTTCCAGGCTGGTTACTTCATAGCACGTCCAAGCTGACCTGCTTCATAGAACTTTGAAGCTGCCTGCTTCATAGCACTTCCAGGCTGGCCCGCTTCATAGCACTTCCAAACTGACCTGCTTCATAGCACGTCCAAGCTGCCTGCTTCATAGCACGTCCAGGCTGGCCTGCTTCATTGCACTTCCAAGCTGGCTTGCTTCATAGAACTTCCAGGCTGGCTGCTTCATAGCACGTCCAAGCTGACCTGCTTCATAGCACTTCCAAGCTGGCTTGCTTCATAGCATTTCCAGGCTGGCTGCTTAATAGCACTTCCAAGCTGGCCTGCTTCATAGCACTTCCAAGATGCCTGCTCCATAGCACTGCCAAGCTGGCCTGCTTTATAGTACTTCCAGGCTGGCCTGCTTCATAGCACTTCCAGGCTGGCTGCTTCATAGCACGTCCAAGCTGACCTGCTTCATAGCACTTCCAAGCTGGCGTGCTTCACAGCACTTCCAAGCTGGCCTGCTTCACAGCACTTCCAGGCTGGCTGCTTCATAGCACGTCCACGCTGACCTGCTTCATTGCACTTCCAGGCTGGTCTGCTTCATTGCACTTCCAAGCTGGCCTGCTTCATAGCACTTCCAAGCGGGCCTGCTTAATAGCACTACCAAGCTGCCTGCTTCATAGCATGTCCAAGCTTGTCTGCTTTGTAGCACTTCCAACATGGCCTGCCTCACAGCACTCCCAGGCTGGCCTGCTGCATGGCACTTCCAAGCTGGCCTGATTCATGGCCTGCTTCATAGCACTTCCAAGCTGGCCTACTTAATAGCACTACCAAGCTGCCTGCTTCATACCATGTCCAAGCTGGTCTGATTCATAGCACTTCCAAGCTGCCTGCTTCATAGCACTTCCAGGCTGGCCTGCTTCATTGCACTTCCAAGCTGGCTTCCTTCATAGCACTTCCAGGCTGGCTGCTTTGTAGCACGTCCAAGCTGACCTGCTTCATAGCACTTCCAAGCTGGCCTGCTTCATAGCACTTCCAAGATGGCCTGCTTCATAGCACTTCCAGGCTGGCTGCTTCATAGCACGTCCAAGCTTACCTGCTTCATTGCACTTCCAAGCTGGCCTGCTTCATAGCATTTCCAAGCTGGCCTGCTTCATAGCACTTCCAGGCTGGCCTGCTTCACTGCACTTCCAAGCTGGCCTGCTTCATAACACGTCCAGGCTGGCTACTTCTTAGCACGGCCAAGCTGACCTGCTTCAGAGCACTTCCAAGCTGGCTTGCATCATAGCATGTCCAGGCTGGCTGCTTCATAGCATTTCCAATCTGACCTGCTTCATAGCACGTCCAAGCTGCCTGCTTCATAGCACGTCCAGGCTGGCCTGCTTCATTGCACTTCCAAGCTGGCTTGCTTCATAGAACTTCCAGGCAGGCTGCTTCATAGCATGTTCAAGCTGACCTGCTTCATAGCACTTCCAAGCTGGCTTGCTTCATAGCACTTCCAGGCTGGCTGCTTAATAGCACTTCCAAGCTGGCCTGCTTCATAGCACTTCCAAGATGCCTGCTCCATAGCACTGCCAAGCTGGCCTGCTTTATAGTACTTCCAGGCTGGCCTGCTACATAGCACTTCCAGGCTGCCTGCTTCATAGCACTTCCAAGCTGACTGCTTCATAGCACTTCCAAGCTGGTCTGCTTTATAGCACTTCCAAACTGGCCTGCTTCATAGCACCTCCAAGCTGGCCTGCTTCATAGCACTTCCAGGCTGGCTGCTTCATAGCACGTCCAAGCTGACCTGCTTCATAGAACTTCCAAGCAGACCTGCTTCATAGCACTTCCAAGCTGGCCTACTTAATAGCACTACCAAGCTCCCTGCTTCATAGCACTTCCAAGCTGGCCTGCTTCATAGCACTTCCAAACTGGCCTGCTTCATAGCACTTCCAGGCTGGCCTGCTTCACTGCACTTCCAAGCTGGCCTGCTTCATTGCACTTCCAGGCTGGCCTGCTTCATAGCACGTTCAAGCTGACCTGCTTCATAGCACTTCCAAGCTGGCTTGCCTCACAGCACTTCCAGGCTGGTTACTTCATAGCACGTCCAAGCTGACCTGCTTCATAGAACTTTGAAGCTGCCTGCTTCATAGCACTTCCAGGCTGGCCCGCTTCATAGCACTTCCAAACTGACCTGCTTCATAGCACGTCCAAGCTGCCTGCTTCATAGCACGTCCAGGCTGGCCTGCTTCATTGCACTTCCAAGCTGGCTTGCTTCATAGAACTTCCAGGCTGGCTGCTTCATAGCACGTCCAAGCTGACCTGCTTCATAGCACTTCCAAGCTGGCTTGCTTCATAGCATTTCCAGGCTGGCTGCTTAATAGCACTTCCAAGCTGGCCTGCTTCATAGCACTTCCAAGATGCCTGCTCCATAGCACTGCCAAGCTGGCCTGCTTTATAGTACTTCCAGGCTGGCCTGCTTCATAGCACTTCCAGGCTGGCTGCTTCATAGCACGTCCAAGCTGACCTGCTTCATAGCACTTCCAAGCTGGCGTGCTTCACAGCACTTCCAAGCTGGCCTGCTTCACAGCACTTCCAGGCTGGCTGCTTCATAGCACGTCCACGCTGACCTGCTTCATTGCACTTCCAGGCTGGTCTGCTTCATTGCACTTCCAAGCTGGCCTGCTTCATAGCACTTCCAAGCGGGCCTGCTTAATAGCACTACCAAGCTGCCTGCTTCATAGCATGTCCAAGCTTGTCTGCTTTGTAGCACTTCCAACATGGCCTGCCTCACAGCACTCCCAGGCTGGCCTGCTGCATGGCACTTCCAAGCTGGCCTGATTCATGGCCTGCTTCATAGCACTTCCAAGCTGGCCTACTTAATAGCACTACCAAGCTGCCTGCTTCATACCATGTCCAAGCTGGTCTGATTCATAGCACTTCCAAGCTGCCTGCTTCATAGCACTTCCAGGCTGGCCTGCTTCATTGCACTTCCAAGCTGGCTTCCTTCATAGCACTTCCAGGCTGGCTGCTTTGTAGCACGTCCAAGCTGACCTGCTTCATAGCACTTCCAAGCTGGCCTGCTTCATAGCACTTCCAAGATGGCCTGCTTCATAGCACTTCCAGGCTGGCTGCTTCATAGCACGTCCAAGCTTACCTGCTTCATTGCACTTCCAAGCTGGCCTGCTTCATAGCATTTCCAAGCTGGCCTGCTTCATAGCACTTCCAGGCTGGCCTGCTTCACTGCACTTCCAAGCTGGCCTGCTTCATAACACGTCCAGGCTGGCTACTTCTTAGCACGGCCAAGCTGACCTGCTTCAGAGCACTTCCAAGCTGGCTTGCATCATAGCATGTCCAGGCTGGCTGCTTCATAGCATTTCCAATCTGACCTGCTTCATAGCACGTCCAAGCTGCCTGCTTCATAGCATGTCCAGGCTGGCCTGCTTCATTGCACTTCCAAGCTGGCTTGCTTCATAGAACTTCCAGGCAGGCTGCTTCATAGCATGTTCAAGCTGACCTGCTTCATAGCACTTCCAAGCTGGCTTGCTTCATAGCACTTCCAGGCTGGCTGCTTAATAGCACTTCCAAGCTGGCCTGCTTCATAGCACTTCCAAGATGCCTGCTCCATAGCACTGCCAAGCTGGCCTGCTTTATAGTACTTCCAGGCTGGCCTGCTTCATAGCACTTCCAGGCTGGCTGCTTCATAGCACGTCCAAGCTGCCTGCTTCATAGCACTTCCAAGCTGACTGCTTCATAGCACTTCCAAGCTGGTCTGCTTTATAGCACTTCCAAACTGGCCTGCTTCATAGCACCTCCAAGCTGGCCTGCTTCATAGCACTTCCAGGCTGGCTGCTTCATAGCACGTCCAAGCTGACCTGCTTCATTGCACTTCCAGGCTGGTCTGCTTCATTGCACTTCCAAGCTGGCCTGCTTCATAGCACTTCCAAGCTGGCCTGCTTCATAGCACTTCCAGGCTGGCCTGCTTCACTGCACTTCCAAGCTGGCCTGCTTCATAACACTTCCAAGCTGGCCTGCTTCATAGCACTTCCAGGCTGGCTGCTTCATAGCACGTCCAAGCTGACCTGCTTCATTGCACTTCCAGGTTGGTCTGCTTCATTGCACTTCCAAGCTGGCCTGCTTCATAGCACTTCCAAGCTGGTCTGCTTCATTGCACTTCCAAGCTGGCCTGCTTCATAGCACTTCCAGGCTGGCTGCTTCATAGCACGTCCAAGCTGACCTGCTTCATAGCACTTCCAAGCTGGCCTGCATAGTAGCACTACCAAGCTGACCTGCTCCATAGAACTTCCAAGCAGACCTGCTTCATAGCACTTCCAAGCTGGCCTACTTAATAGCACTACCAAGCTCCCTGCTTCATAGCACTTCCAAGCTGGCCTGCTTCATAGCACTTCCAAACTGGCCTGCTTCATAGCACTTCCAGGCTGGCCTGCTTCACTGCACTTCCAAGCTGACCTGCTTCATAGCACTTCCGAGCTGGGTTGCTTCATAGCACCTCCAGGCTGGCTGCTTCATAGCATTTCCAATCTGACCTGCTTCATAGCACGTCCAAGCTGCCTGCTTCATAGCACGTCCAGGCTGGCCTGCTTCATTGCACTTCCAAGCTGGCTTGCTTCATAGAACTTCCAGGCAGGCTGCTTCATAGCATGTTCAAGCTGACCTGCTTCATAGCACTTCCAAGCTGGCTTGCTTCATAGCACTTCCAGGCTGGCTGCTTAATAGCACTTCCAAGCTGGCCTGCTTCATAGCACTTCCAAGATGCCTGCTCCATAGCACTGCCAAGCTGGCCTGCTTTATAGTACTTCCAGGCTGGCCTGCTTCATAGCACTTCCAGGCTGGCTGCTTCATAGCACGTCCAAGCTGCCTGCTTCATAGCACTTCCAAGCTGACTGCTTCATAGCACTTCCAAGCTGGTCTGCTTTATAGCACTTCCAAACTGGCCTGCTTCATAGCACCTCCAAGCTGGCCTGCTTCATAGCACTTCCAGGCTGGCTGCTTCATAGCACGTCCAAGCTGACCTGCTTCATTGCACTTCCAGGCTGGTCTGCTTCATTGCACTTCCAAGCTGGCCTGCTTCATAGCACTTCCAAGCTGGCCTGCTTCATAGCACTTCCAGGCTGGCCTGCTTCACTGCACTTCCAAGCTGGCCTGCTTCATAACACTTCCAAGCTGGCCTGCTTCATAGCACTTCCAGGCTGGCTGCTTCATAGCACGTCCAAGCTGACCTGCTTCATTGCACTTCCAGGCTGGTCTGCTTCATTGCACTTCCAAGCTGGCCTGCTTCATAGCACTTCCAAGCTGGTCTGCTTCATTGCACTTCCAAGCTGGCCTGCTTCATAGCACTTCCAGGCTGGCTGCTTCATAGCACGTCCAAGCTGACCTGCTTCATAGCACTTCCAAGCTGGCCTGCATAGTAGCACTACCAAGCTGACCTGCTCAATAGAACTTCCAAGCAGACATGCTTCATAGCACTTCCAAGCTGGCCTACTTAATAGCACTACCAAGCTCCCTGCTTCATAGCACTTCCAAGCTGGCCTGCTTCATAGCACTTCCAAACTGGCCTGCTTCATAGCACTTCCAGGCTGGCCTGCTTCACTGCACTTCCAAGCTGGCCTGCTTCATAGCACTTCCAGGCTGGCCTGCTTCATAGCACGTCCAAGCTGACCTGCTTCATAGCACTTTCAAGCTGGCTTGCCTCACAGCACTTCCAGGCTGGTTACTTCATAGCACGTCCAAGCTGACCTGCTTCATAGAACTTTGAAGCTGCCTGCTTCATAGCACTTCCAGGCTGGCCTGCTTCATAGCGCTTCCAAGCTGACCTGCTTCATAGCACGTCCAAGCTGCCTGCTTCATAGCACGTCCAGGCTGGCCTGCTTCATTGCTCTTCCAAGCTGGCTTGCTTCATAGAACTTCCAGGCTGGCTGCTTCATAGCACGTCCAAGCTGACCTGCTTCATAGCACTTCCAAGCTGGCTTGCTTCATAGCACTTCCAGGCTGGCTGCTTAATAGCACTTCCAAGCTGGCCTGCTTCATAGCACTTACAAGATGCCTGCTCCATAGCACTGCCAAGCTTGCCTGCTTTATAGTACTTCCAGGCTGGCCTGCTTCATAGCACTTCCAGGCTGGCTGCTTCATAGCACGTCCAAGCTGACCTGCTTCATAGCACTTCCAAGCTGGCGTGCTTCATAGCACTTCCAAGCTGGCCTGCTTCATAGCACTTCCAGGCTGGCTGCTTCATAGCACGGCCAAGCTGACCTGCTTCATTGCACTTCCAGGCTGGTCTGCTTCATTGCACTTCCAAGCTGGCCTGCTTCATAGCACTTCCAAGCAGGCCTGCTTAATAGCACTACCAAGCTGCCTGCTTCATAGCATGTCCAAGCTTGTCTGCTTTGTAGCACTTCCAACATGGCCTGCCTCACAGCACTCCCAGGCTGGCCTGCTGCATGGCACTTCCAAGCTGGCCTGATTCATGGCCTGCTTCATAGCACTTCCAAGCTGGCCTGCTTAATAGCACTACCAAGCTGCCTGCTTCATACCATGTCCAAGCTGGTCTGCTTCATAGCACTTCCAGGCTGGCCTGCTTCATTGCACTTCCAAGCTGGCTTCATTCATAGCACTTCCAGGCTGGCTGCTTTATAGCACGTCCAAGCTGACCTGCTTCATAGCACTTCCAAGCTGGCCTGCTTCATAGCACTTCCAAGCTGGCTTGCTTCATAGCACTTCCAGGCTGGCTGCTTAATAGCACTTCCAAGCTGGCCTGCTTCATAGCACTTACAAGATGCCTGCTCCATAGCACTGCCAAGCTTGCCTGCTTTATAGTACTTCCAGGCTGGCCTGCTTCATAGCACTTCCAGGCTGGCTGCTTCATAGCACGTCCAAGCTGACCTGCTTCATAGCACTTCCAAGCTGGCGTGCTTCATAGCACTTCCAAGCTGGCCTGCTTCATAGCACTTCCAGGCTGGCTGCTTCATAGCACGGCCAAGCTGACCTGCTTCATTGCACTTCCAGGCTGGTCTGCTTCATTGCACTTCCAAGCTGGCCTGCTTCATAGCACTTCCAAGCAGGCCTGCTTAATAGCACTACCAAGCTGCCTGCTTCATAGCATGTCCAAGCTTGTCTGCTTTGTAGCACTTCCAACATGGCCTGCCTCACAGCACTCCCAGGCTGGCCTGCTGCATGGCACTTCCAAGCTGGCCTGATTCATGGCCTGCTTCATAGCACTTCCAAGCTGGCCTGCTTAATAGCACTACCAAGCTGCCTGCTTCATACCATGTCCAAGCTGGTCTGCTTCATAGCACTTCCAGGCTGGCCTGCCTCATTGCACTTCCAAGCTGGCTTCATTCATAGCACTTCCAGGCTGGCTGCTTTATAGCACGTCCAAGCTGACCTGCTTCATAGCACTTCCAAGCTGGCCTGCTTCATAGCACTTCCAAGCTGGCCTGCTTCATAGCACTTCCAGGCTGGCTGCTTCATAGCACGTCCAAGCTGACCTGCTTTATTGCACTTCCAGGCTGGTCTGCTTCATTGCACTTCCAAGCTGGCCTGCTTCATAGCACTTCCAAGCTGGCCTGCTTCATAGCACTTCCAGGCTGGCCTGCTTCACTGCACTTCCAAGCTGGCCTGCTTCATAACACGTCCAGGCTGGCTACTTCTTAGCACGGCCAAGCTGACCTGCTTCAGAGCACTTCCAAGCTGGCTTGCTTCATAGCATGTCCAGGCTGGCTGTTTCATAGCACATCCAAGCTGACCTGCTTCATAGCACTTCCGAGCTGGGTTGCTTCATAGCACCTCCAGGCTGGCTGCTTCATAGCATGTCCAATCTGACCTGCTTCATAGCACGTCCATGCTGCCTGCTTCATAGCACGTCCAGGCTGGCCTGCTTCATTGCACTTCCAAGCTGGCTTGCTTCATAGAACTTCCAGGCTGGCCCGCTTCATAGCACTTCCAAACTGACCTGTTTCATAGCACGTCCAAGCTGCCTGCTTCATAGTACGTCCAGGCTGGCCTGCTTCATTGCACTTTCAAGCTGGCTTGCTTCATAGCATTTCCAGGCTGGCTGCTTAATAGCACTTCCAAGCTGGCCTGATTCATGGTCTGCTTCATTGCACTTCCAAGCTGGCCTGCTTAATAGCACTTCCAAGCTGGCCTGCTTCATAGCACTTCCAGGCTGGCCTGCTTCACTGCACTTCCAAGCTGGCCTGCTTCATAACACGTCCAGGCTGGCTACTTCTTAGCACGGCCAAGCTGACCTGCTTCAGAGCACTTCCAAGCTGGCTTGCTTCATAGCATGTCCAGGCTGGCTGTTTCATAGCACATCCAAGCTGACCTGCTTCATAGCACTTCCGAGCTGGGTTGCTTCATAGCACCTCCAGGCTGGCTGCTTCATAGCATGTCCAATCTGACCTGCTTCATAGCACTTCCAAGCTGGCTTGCTTCATAGCACTTCCAGGCTGGCTGCTTAATAGCACTTCCAAGCTGGCCTGCTTCATAGCACTTACAAGATGCCTGCTCCATAGCACTGCCAAGCTTGCCTGCTTTATAGTACTTCCAGGCTGGCCTGCTTCATAGCACTTCCAGGCTGGCTGCTTCATAGCACGTCCAAGCTGACCTGCTTCATAGCACTTCCAAGCTGGCGTGCTTCATAGCACTTCCAAGCTGGCCTGCTTCATAGCACTTCCAGGCTGGCTGCTTCATAGCACGGCCAAGCTGACCTGCTTCATTGCACTTCCAGGCTGGTCTGCTTCATTGCACTTCCAAGCTGGCCTGCTTCATAGCACTTCCAAGCAGGCCTGCTTAATAGCACTACCAAGCTGCCTGCTTCATAGCATGTCCAAGCTTGTCTGCTTTGTAGCACTTCCAACATGGCCTGCCTCACAGCACTCCCAGGCTGGCCTGCTGCATGGCACTTCCAAGCTGGCCTGATTCATGGTCTGCTTCATTGCACTTCCAAGCTGGCCTGCTTAATAGCACTTCCAAGCTGGCCTGCTTCATAGCACTTCCAGGCTGGCCTGCTTCACTGCACTTCCAAGCTGGCCTGCTTCATAACACGTCCAGGCTGGCTACTTCTTAGCACGGCCAAGCTGACCTGCTTCAGAGCACTTCCAAGCTGGCTTGCTTCATAGCATGTCCAGGCTGGCTGTTTCATAGCACATCCAAGCTGACCTGCTTCATAGCACTTCCGAGCTGGGTTGCTTCATAGCACCTCCAGGCTGGCTGCTTCATAGCATGTCCAATCTGACCTGCTTCATAGCACGTCCATGCTGCCTGCTTCATAGCACGTCCAGGCTGGCCTGCTTCATTGCACTTCCAAGCTGGCTTGCTTCATAGAACTTCCAGGCTGGCCCGCTTCATAGCACTTCCAAACTGACCTGTTTCATAGCACGTCCAAGCTGCCTGCTTCATAGTACGTCCAGGCTGGCCTGCTTCATTGCACTTCCAAGCTGGCTTGCTTCATAGCATTTCCAGGCTGGCTGCTTAATAGCACTTCCAAGCTGGCCTGCTTCATAGCACTTCCAAGATGCCTGCTCCATAGCACTGCCAAGCTGGCCTGCTTTATAGTACTTCCAGGCTGGCCTGCTTCATAGCACTTCCAGGCTGGCTGCTTCATAGCACGTCCAAGCTGACCTGCTTCATAGCACTTCCAAGCTGGCGTGCTTCACAGCACTTCCAAGCTGGCCTGCTTCATAGCACTTCCAGGCTGGCTGCTTCATAGCACGTCCAAGCTGACCTGCTTCATTGCACTTCCAGGCTGGTCTGCTTCATTGCACTTCCAAGCTGGCCTGCTTCATAGCACTTCCAAGCGGGCCTGCTTAATAGCACTACCAAGCTGCCTGCTTCATAGCATGTCCAAGCTTGTCTGCTTTATAGCACTTCCAACATGGCCTGCCTCACACCACTCCCAGGCTGGCCTGCTGCATGGCACTTCCAAGCTGGCCTGATTCATGGCCTGCTTCATAGCACTTCCAAGCTGGCCTGCTTAATAGCAGTACCAAGCTTCCTGCTTCATACCATGTCCAAGCTGGTCTGCTTCATAGCACTTCCAGGCTGGCCTGCTTCATTGCACTTCCAAGCTGGCTTCATTCATAGCACTTCCAGGCTGGCTGCTTTATAGCACGTCCAAGCTGACCTGCTTCATAGCACTTCCAAGCTGGCCTGCTTCATAGCACTTCCAAGCTGGCTTGCTTCATAGCACTTCCAGGCTGGCTGCTTAATAGCACTTCCAAGCTGGCCTGCTTCATAGCACTTACAAGATGCCTGCTCCATAGCACTGCCAAGCTTGCCTGCTTTATAGTACTTCCAGGCTGGCCTGCTTCATAGCACTTCCAGGCTGGCTGCTTCATAGCACGTCCAAGCTGACCTGCTTCATAGCACTTCCGAGCTGGGTTGCTTCATAGCACCTCCAGGCTGGCTGCTTCATAGCATGTCCAATCTGACCTGCTTCATAGCACGTCCATGCTGCCTGCTTCATAGCACGCCCAGGCTGGCCTGCTTCATTGCACTTCCAAGCTGGCTTGCTTCATAGAACTTCCAGGCTGGCCCGCTTCATAGCACTTCCAAACTGACCTGTTTCATAGCACGTCCAAGCTGCCTGCTTCATAGTACGTCCAGGCTGGCCTGCTTCATTGCACTTCCAAGCTGGCTTGCTTCATAGCATTTCCAGGCTGGCTGCTTAATAGCACTTCCAAGCTGGCCTGCTTCATAGCACTTCCAAGATGCCTGCTCCATAGCACTGCCAAGCTGGCCTGCTTTATAGTACTTCCAGGCTGGCCTGCTTCATAGCACTTCCAGGCTGGCTGCTTCATAGCACGTCCAAGCTGACCTGCTTCATAGCACTTCCAAGCTGGCGTGCTTCACAGCACTTCCAAGCTGGCCTGCTTCATAGCACTTCCAGGCTGGCTGCTTCATAGCACGTCCAAGCTGACCTGCTTCATTGCACTTCCAGGCTGGTCTGCTTCATTGCACTTCCAAGCTGGCCTGCTTCATAGCACTTCCAAGCGGGCCTGCTTAATAGCACTACCAAGCTGCCTGCTTCATAGCATGTCCAAGCTTGTCTGCTTTATAGCACTTCCAACATGGCCTGCCTCACACCACTCCCAGGCTGGCCTGCTGCATGGCACTTCCAAGCTGGCCTGATTCATGGCCTGCTTCATAGCACTTCCAAGCTGGCCTGCTTAATAGCACTACCAAGCTGCCTGCTTCATACCATGTCCAAGCTGGTCTGCTTCATAGCACTTCCAGGCTGGCCTGCTTCATTGCACTTCCAAGCTGGCTTCATTCATAGCACTTCCAGGCTGGCTGCTTTATAGCACGTCCAAGCTGACCTGCTTCATAGCACTTCCAAGCTGGCCTGCTTCATAGCACTTCCAAGCTGGCTTGCTTCATAGCACTTCCAGGCTGGCTGCTTAATAGCACTTCCAAGCTGGCCTGCTTCATAGCACTTACAAGATGCCTGCTCCATAGCACTGCCAAGCTTGCCTGCTTTATAGTACTTCCAGGCTGGCCTGCTTCATAGCACTTCCAGGCTGGCTGCTTCATAGCACGTCCAAGCTGACCTGCTTCATAGCACTTCCAAGCTGGCGTGCTTCATAGCACTTCCAAGCTGGCCTGCTTCATAGCACTTCCAGGCTGGCTGCTTCATAGCACGGCCAAGCTGACCTGCTTCATTGCACTTCCAGGCTGGTCTGCTTCATTGCACTTCCAAGCTGGCCTGCTTCATAGCACTTCCAAGCAGGCCTGCTTAATAGCACTACCAAGCTGCCTGCTTCATAGCATGTCCAAGCTTGTCTGCTTTGTAGCACTTCCAACATGGCCTGCCTCACAGCACTCCCAGGCTGGCCTGCTGCATGGCACTTCCAAGCTGGCCTGATTCATGGTCTGCTTCATTGCACTTCCAAGCTGGCCTGCTTAATAGCACTTCCAAGCTGGCCTGCTTCATAGCACTTCCAGGCTGGCCTGCTTCACTGCACTTCCAAGCTGGCCTGCTTCATAACACGTCCAGGCTGGCTACTTCTTAGCACGGCCAAGCTGACCTGCTTCAGAGCACTTCCAAGCTGGCTTGCTTCATAGCATGTCCAGGCTGGCTGTTTCATAGCACATCCAAGCTGACCTGCTTCATAGCACTTCCGAGCTGGGTTGCTTCATAGCACCTCCAGGCTGGCTGCTTCATAGCATGTCCAATCTGACCTGCTTCATAGCACGTCCATGCTGCCTGCTTCATAGCACGTCCAGGCTGGCCTGCTTCATTGCACTTCCAAGCTGGCTTGCTTCATAGAACTTCCAGGCTGGCCCGCTTCATAGCACTTCCAAACTGACCTGTTTCATAGCACGTCCAAGCTGCCTGCTTCATAGTACGTCCAGGCTGGCCTGCTTCATTGCACTTCCAAGCTGGCTTGCTTCATAGCATTTCCAGGCTGGCTGCTTAATAGCACTTCCAAGCTGGCCTGCTTCATAGCACTTCCAAGATGCCTGCTCCATAGCACTGCCAAGCTGGCCTGCTTTATAGTACTTCCAGGCTGGCCTGCTTCATAGCACTTCCAGGCTGGCTGCTTCATAGCACGTCCAAGCTGACCTGCTTCATAGCACTTCCAAGCTGGCGTGCTTCACAGCACTTCCAAGCTGGCCTGCTTCATAGCACTTCCAGGCTGGCTGCTTCATAGCACGTCCAAGCTGACCTGCTTCATTGCACTTCCAGGCTGGTCTGCTTCATTGCACTTCCAAGCTGGCCTGCTTCATAGCACTTCCAAGCGGGCCTGCTTAATAGCACTACCAAGCTGCCTGCTTCATAGCATGTCCAAGCTTGTCTGCTT
Organism: Ambystoma mexicanum; assembly: GCF_040938575.1. Lineage (NCBI taxonomy): Eukaryota > Metazoa > Chordata > Amphibia > Caudata > Ambystomatidae > Ambystoma > Ambystoma mexicanum. The sequence goes on from NC_090936.1 coordinate 350,870,616, forward strand.
TATAGCACTTCCAACATGGCCTGCCTCACACCACTCCCAGGCTGGCCTGCTGCATGGCACTTCCAAGCTGGCCTGATTCATGGCCTGCTTCATAGCACTTCCAAGCTGGCCTGCTTAATAGCACTACCAAGCTGCCTGCTTCATACCATGTCCAAGCTGGTCTGCTTCATAGCACTTCCAGGCTGGCCTGCTTCATTGCACTTCCAAGCTGGCTTCATTCATAGCACTTCCAGGCTGGCTGCTTTATAGCACGTCCAAGCTGACCTGCTTCATAGCACTTCCAAGCTGGCCTGCTTCATAGCACTTCCAAGCTGGCTTGCTTCATAGCACTTCCAGGCTGGCTGCTTAATAGCACTTCCAAGCTGGCCTGCTTCATAGCACTTACAAGATGCCTGCTCCATAGCACTGCCAAGCTTGCCTGCTTTATAGTACTTCCAGGCTGGCCTGCTTCATAGCACTTCCAGGCTGGCTGCTTCATAGCACGTCCAAGCTGACCTGCTTCATAGCACTTCCAAGCTGGCGTGCTTCATAGCACTTCCAAGCTGGCCTGCTTCATAGCACTTCCAGGCTGGCTGCTTCATAGCACGGCCAAGCTGACCTGCTTCATTGCACTTCCAGGCTGGTCTGCTTCATTGCACTTCCAAGCTGGCCTGCTTCATAGCACTTCCAAGCAGGCCTGCTTAATAGCACTACCAAGCTGCCTGCTTCATAGCATGTCCAAGCTTGTCTGCTTTGTAGCACTTCCAACATGGCCTGCCTCACAGCACTCCCAGGCTGGCCTGCTGCATGGCACTTCCAAGCTGGCCTGATTCATGGCCTGCTTCATAGCACTTCCAAGCTGGCCTGCTTAATAGCACTACCAAGCTGCCTGCTTCATACCATGTCCAAGCTGGTCTGCTTCATAGCACTTCCAGGCTGGCCTGCTTCATTGCACTTCCAAGCTGGCTTCATTCATAGCACTTCCAGGCTGGCTGCTTTATAGCACGTCCAAGCTGACCTGCTTCATAGCACTTCCAAGCTGGCCTGCTTCATAGCACTTCCAAGCTGGCCTGCTTCATAGCACTTCCAGGCTGGCTGCTTCATAGCACGTCCAAGCTGACCTGCTTTATTGCACTTCCAGGCTGGTCTGCTTCATTGCACTTCCAAGCTGGCCTGCTGCATAGCACTTCCAAGCTGGCCTGCTTCATAGCACTTCCAGGCTGGCCTGCTTCACTGCACTTCCAAGCTGGCCTGCTTCATAACACGTCCAGGCTGGCTACTTCTTAGCACGGCCAAGCTGACCTGCTTCAGAGCACTTCCAAGCTGGCTTGCTTCATAGCATGTCCAGGCTGGCTGTTTCATAGCACATCCAAGCTGACATGCTTCATAGCACTTCCGAGCTGGGTTGCTTCATAGCACCTCCAGGCTGGCTGCTTCATAGCATGTCCAATCTGACCTGCTTCATAGCACGTCCATGCTGCCTGCTTCATAGCACGTCCAGGCTGGCCTGCTTCATTGCACTTCCAAGCTGGCTTGCTTCATAGAACTTCCAGGCTGGCCCGCTTCATAGCACTTCCAAACTGACCTGTTTAATAGCACGTCCAAGCGGCCTGCTTCATAGTACGTCCAGGCTGGCCTGCTTCATTGCACTTCCAAGCTGGCTTGCTTCATAGAACTTCCAGGCTGGCTGCTTCATAGCACGTCCAAGCTGACCTGCTTCATAGCACTTCCAAGCTGGCTTGCTTCATAGCATTTCCAGGCTGGCTGCTTAATAGCACTTCCAAGCTGGCCTGCTTCATAGCACTTCCAAGATGCCTGCTCCATAGCACTGCCAAGCTGGCCTGCTTTATAGTACTTCCAGGCTGGCCTGCTTCATAGCACTTCCAGGCTGGCTGCTTCATAGCACGTCCAAGCTGACCTGCTTCATAGCACTTCCAAGCTGGCGTGCTTCACAGCACTTCCAAGCTGAACTGCTTCATAGCACTTCCAGGCTGGCTGCTTCTTAGCACGTCCAAGCTGACCTGCTTCATTGCACTTCCAGGCTGGTCTGCTTCATTGCACTTCCAAGCTGGCCTGCTTCATAGCACTTCCAAGCGGGCCTGCTTAATAGCACTACCAAGCTGCCTGCTTCATAGCATGTCCAAGCTTGTCTGCTTTATAGCACTTCCAACATGGCCTGCCTCACAGCACTCCCAGGCTGGCCTGCTGCATGGCACTTCCAAGCTGGCCTGATTCATGGCCTGCTTCATAGCACTTCCAAGCTGGCCTACTTAATAGCACTACCAAGCTGCCTGCTTCATACCATGTCCAAGCTGGTCTGATTCATAGCACTTCCAAGCTGCCTGCTTCATAGCACTTCCAGGCTGGCCTGCTTCATTGCACTTCCAAGCTGGCTTCCTTCATAGCACTTCCAGGCTGGCTGCTTTGTAGCACGTCCAAGCTGACCTGCTTCATAGCACTTCCAAGCTGGCCTGCTTCATAGCACTTCCAAGATGGCCTGCTTCATAGCACTTCCAGGCTGGCTGCTTCATAGCACGTCCAAGCTGACCTGCTTCATTGCACTTCCAGGCTGGTCTGCTTCATTGCACTTCCAAGCTGGCCTGCTTCATAGCACTTCCAAGCTGGCCTGCTTCATAGCACTTCCAGGCTGGCCTGCTTCACTGCACTTCCAAGCTGGCCTGCTTCATAACACGTCCAGGCTGGCTACTTCTTAGCACGGCCAAGCTGACCTGCTTCATAGCACTTCCAAGCTGACTGCTTCATAGCACTTCCAAGCTGGTCTGCTTTATAGCACTTCCAAACTGGCCTGCTTCATAGCACCTCCAAGCTGGCCTGCTTCATAGCACTTCCAGGCTGGCTGCTTCATAGCACGTCCAAGCTGACCTGCTTCATAGCACTTCCAAGATGCCTGCTCCATAGCACTGCCAAGCTGGCCTGCTTTATAGTACTTCCAGGCTGGCCTGCTTCATAGCACTTCCAGGCTGGCTGCTTCATAGCACGTCCAAGCTGCCTGCTTCATAGCACTTCCAAGCTGACTGCTTCATAGCACTTCCAAGCTGGTCTGCTTTATAGCACTTCCAAACTGGCCTGCTTCATAGCACCTCCAAGCTGGCCTGCTTCATAGCACTTCCAGGCTGGCTGCTTCATAGCACGTCCAAGCTGACCTGCTTCATTGCACTTCCAGGCTGGTCTGCTTCATTGCACTTCCAAGCTGGCCTGCTTCATAGCACTTCCAAGCTGGCCTGCTTCATAGCACTTCCAGGCTGGCCTGCTTCACTGCACTTCCAAGCTGGCCTGCTTCATAACACTTCCAAGCTGGCCTGCTTCATAGCACTTCCAGGCTGGCTGCTTCATAGCACGTCCAAGCTGACCTGCTTCATTGCACTTCCAGGCTGGTCTGCTTCATTGCACTTCCAAGCTGGCCTGCTTCATAGCACTTCCAAGCTGGTCTGCTTCATTGCACTTCCAAGCTGGCCTGCTTCATAGCACTTCCAGGCTGGCTGCTTCATAGCACGTCCAAGCTGACCTGCTTCATAGCACTTCCAAGCTGGCCTGCATAGTAGCACTACCAAGCTGACCTGCTCCATAGAACTTCCAAGCAGACCTGCTTCATAGCACTTCCAAGCTGGCCTACTTAATAGCACTACCAAGCTCCCTGCTTCATAGCACTTCCAAGCTGGCCTGCTTCATAGCACTTCCAAACTGGCCTGCTTCATAGCACTTCCAGGCTGGCCTGCTTCACTGCACTTCCAAGCTGGCCTGCTTCATAGCACTTCCAGGCTGGCCTGCTTCATAGCACGTCCAAGCTGACCTGCTTCATAGCACTTTCAAGCTGGCTTGCCTCACAGCACTTCCAGGCTGGTTACTTCATAGCACGTCCAAGCTGACCTGCTTCATAGAACTTTGAAGCTGCCTGCTTCATAGCACTTCCAGGCTGGCCTGCTTCATAGCGCTTCCAAGCTGACCTGCTTCATAGCACGTCCAAGCTGCCTGCTTCATAGCACGTCCAGGCTGGCCTGCTTCATTGCACTTCCAAGCTGGCTTGCTTCATAGAACTTCCAGGCTGGCTGCTTCATAGCACGTCCAAGCTGACCTGCTTCATAGCACTTCCAAGCTGGCTTGCTTCATAGCACTTCCAGGCTGGCTGCTTAATAGCACTTCCAAGCTGGCCTGCTTCATAGCACTTACAAGATGCCTGCTCCATAGCACTGCCAAGCTTGCCTGCTTTATAGTACTTCCAGGCTGGCCTGCTTCATAGCACTTCCAGGCTGGCTGCTTCATAGCACGTCCAAGCTGACCTGCTTCATAGCACTTCCAAGCTGGCGTGCTTCATAGCACTTCCAAGCTGGCCTGCTTCATAGCACTTCCAGGCTGGCTGCTTCATAGCACGGCCAAGCTGACCTGCTTCATTGCACTTCCAGGCTGGTCTGCTTCATTGCACTTCCAAGCTGGCCTGCTTCATAGCACTTCCAAGCAGGCCTGCTTAATAGCACTACCAAGCTGCCTGCTTCATAGCATGTCCAAGCTTGTCTGCTTTGTAGCACTTCCAACATGGCCTGCCTCACAGCACTCCCAGGCTGGCCTGCTGCATGGCACTTCCAAGCTGGCCTGATTCATGGCCTGCTTCATAGCACTTCCAAGCTGGCCTGCTTAATAGCACTACCAAGCTGCCTGCTTCATACCATGTCCAAGCTGGTCTGATTCATAGCACTTCCAAGCTGCCTGCTTCATAGCACTTCCAGGCTGGCCTGCTTCATTGCACTTCCAAGCTGGCTTCATTCATAGCACTTCCAGGCTGGCTGCTTTGTAGCACTACCAAGCTGACCTGCTTCATAGCACTTCCAAGCTGGCCTGCTTCATAGCACTTCCAAGCTGACCTGCTTCATAGCACTTGCAGGCTGGCTGCTTCATAGCACGTCCAAGCTGACCTGCTTTATTGCACTTCCAGGCTGGTCTGCTTCATTGCACTTCCAAGCTGGCCTGCTTCATAGCACTTCCAAGCTGGCCTGCTTCATAGCACTTCCAGGCTGGCCTGCTTCACTGCACTTCCAAGCTGGCCTGCTTCATAACACGTCCAGGCTGGCTACTTCTTAGCACGGCCAAGCTGACCTGCTTCAGAGCACTTCCAAGCTGGCTTGCTTCATAGCATGTCCAGGCTGGCTGTTTCATAGCACATCCAAGCTGACCTGCTTCATAGCACTTCCGAGCTGGGTTGCTTCATAGCACCTCCAGGCTGGCTGCTTCATAGCATGTCCAATCTGACCTGCTTCATAGCACGTCCATGCTGCCTGCTTCATAGCACGTCCAGGCTGGCCTGCTTCATTGCACTTCCAAGCTGGCTTGCTTCATAGAACTTCCAGGCTAGCTGCTTCATAGCACGTTCAAGCTGACCTGCTTTATAGCACTTCCAAGCTGGCTTGCTTCATAGCACTTCCAGCCTGGTTGCTTAATAGCACTTCCAAGCTGGCCTGCTTCATAGCACTTCCAAGATGTCTGCTCCATAGCACTGCCAAGCTGGCCTGCTTTATAGTACTTCCAGGCTGGCCTGCTTCATAGCACTTCCAGGCTGGCTGCTTCATAGCACTTCCAAGCTGACCTGCTTCATAGCACTTCCAAGCTATCCTGCTTCATAGCACTTCCCAGCTGGCCTGCTTCATAGCACTTCCAGGCTGGCTGCTTCGTAGCACGTCCAAGCTGACCTGCTTCATTGCACTTCCAGGCTGGTCTGCTTCATTGCACTTCCAAGCTGGCCTGCTTTATAGCACTTCCAAGCGGGCCTGCTTAATAGCACTACCAAGCTGCCTGCTTCATAGCATGTCCAAGCTTGTCTGCTTTGTATCACTTCCAAGCTGGCCTGCCTCACAGCACTGCCAGGCTGGCCTGCTGCATGGCACTTCCAAGCTGGCCTGATTCATGACCTGCTTCATAGCACTTCCAAGATGGCCTGCTTAATAGCACTACCAAGCTGCCCGCTTCATTACATGTCCAAGCTGGTCTGATTCATAGCACTTCCAAGTTGCCTGCTTCATAGCACTTCCAGGCTGGCCTGCTTCATTGCACTTCCAAGCTGGCTTCCTTCATAGCACTTCCTGGCTGGCTGCTTTGTAGCACGTCCAAGCTGACCTGCTTCATAGCACTTCCAAGGTGCCTGCTTCATAGCACTGCCAGGGTGGCTGCTTCATAGCACTTACAAGCTGCCTGCTTCATAACACTACCAGGTTCGCCTGCTTCATAGCACTTCCAAGCTGGCCTGCTTCATAGCACTTCCAAGATGCCAGCTCCATAGCACTGCCAAGCTGGCCTGCTTCATAGCACTTCCAAGCTGGCCTGCTTCATAGCACTTCCAAGATGCCTGCTCCATAGCACTGCCAAGCTGGCCTGCTTTATAGTACTTCCAGGCTGGCCTGCTTCATAGCACTTCTAGGCTGGCTGCTTCATAGCAGATCCAAGCTGACCTGCTTCATAGCACTTCCAAGCTGGCCTGCTTCATGGCACTTCCAAGCTGGCCTGCTACATAGCACTTCCAGGCTGGCTGCTTCATAGCACGTCCAAGCTGACCTGCTTCATTGCACTTCCAGGCTGGTCTGCTTCATTGCACTTCCAAGCTGGCCTGCTTCATAGCACTTCCAAGCTGGCCTGCTTCATAGCACTTCCAGGTTGGCCTGCTTCACTGCACTTCCAAGCTGGCCTGCTTCATAACACGTCCAGGCTGGCTACTTCATAGCACGGCCAAGCTGACCTGCTTCAGAGCACTTCCAAGCTGGCTTGCTTCATAGCACGTCCAGGCTGGCTGCTTCATAGCACATCCAAGCTGACCTGCTTCATAGCACTTCCGAGCTGGCTTGCTTCATAGCACCTCCAGTCTGGCTCCTTCATAGCATGTCCAAGCTGACCTGCTTCATAGCACGTCCAAGCTGCCTGCTTCATAGCACGTCCAGGCTGGCCTGTTTCATTGCACTTCCAAGCTGGCTTGCTTCATAGAACTTCCAGGCTGTTTGCTTCATAGCACATCCAAGCTGACCTGCTTCATAGCACTTCCAAGCTGGCCTGCTTCATAACACGTCCAGGCTGGCTACTTCATAGCACATCCAAGCTGACCTGCTTCATAGCACTTCCGAGCTGGCTTGCTTCATAGCACCTCCAGGCTGGCTGCTTCATAGCATGTCCAAGCTGACCTGCTTCAAAGCACGTCCAAGCTGCCTGCTTCATAGCAAGTCCAGGCTGGCCTGCTTCACTGCACTTCCAAGCTGGCCTGCTTCATAACACGTCCAGGCTGGCTACTTCATAGCACGGCCAAGCTGACCTGCTTCAGAGCACTTCCAAGCTGGCTTGCTTCATAGCACGTCCAGGCTGGCTGCTTCATAGCACATCCAAGCTGACCTGCTTCATAGCACTTCCGAGCTGGCTTGCTTCATAGCACCTCCAGTCTGGCTGCTTCATAGCATGTCCAAGCTGACCTGCTTCATAGCACGTCCAAGCTGCCTGCTTCATAGCACGTCCAGGCTGGTCTGTTTCATTGCACTTCCAAGCTGGCTTGCTTCATAGAACTTCCAGGCTGTTTGCTTCATAGCACGTCCAAGCTGACCTGCTTCAGAGCACTTCCAAGCTGGCTTGCTTCATAGCATGTCCAGGCTGGCTGCTTCATAGCACATCCAAGCTGACCTGCTTCATAGCACTTCCGAGCTGGCTTGCTTCATAGCACCTCCAGGCTGGCTGCTTCATAGCATGTCCAAGCTGACCTGCTTCAAAGCACGTCCAAGCTGCCTGCTTCATAGCAAGTCCAGGCTGGCCTGCTTCATTGCACTTCCAAGCTGGCTTGCTTCATAGAACTTCCAGGCTGGCTGCTTCATAGCACGTCCAAGCTGACCTGCTTCATAGCACTTCCAAGCTGGCTTGCTTCATAGCACTTCCAGGCTGGCTGCTTCATAGCACATCCAAGCTGACCTGCTTCATAGCACGTCCAAGCTGCCTGCATCATAGCACTCCCAGGCTGGTCTGCTTCATTGGACTTCCAGGCTGGCCTGCTTCATAGCACTTCCAGGCTGGCTGCTTCATAGCACGTCCAAGCTGACCTGCTTCATAGCACTTCCAAGCTGGCCTGCTTAGTAGCACTACCAAGCTGACCTGCTCCATAGCACTTCCAAGCAGACCTGCTTCATAGCACTTCCAAGCTGGCCTGCTTAATAGCACTACCAAGCTGCCTGCTTCATAGCACTTCCAAGCTGGCCTGCTTCATAGCACTTCCAAACTGGCCTGCTTCATAGCACTTCCAGGCTGGCCTGCTTCACTGCACTTCCAAGCTGGCCTTCTTCATAGCACTTCCAGGCTGGCCTGCTTCATAGCACGTCCAAGCTGACCTGCTTAATAGCACTTCCAAGCTGGCTTGCCTCATAGCCCTTCCAGGCTGGTTACATCATAGCACGTCCAAGCTGACCTGCTTCATAGAACTTTGAAGCTGCCTGTTTCATAGCACTTCCAGGCTGGCCTGCTTCATAGCACTTCCAACCTGACCTGCTTCATAGCATGTCCAAGCTGCCTGCTTCATAGCACGTCCAGACTGACCTGCTTCATTGCACTTCCAAGCTGGCCTGCTTCATAGCACTTCCAAGCTGGCCTGCTTCATAGCACTTCCAGGCTGGCCTGCTTCACTGCACTTCCAAGCTGGCCTGCTTCATAACACTTCCAAGCTGGCCTGCTTCATAGCACTTCCAGGCTGGGCTGCTTCACTGCACTTCCAAGCTGGCCTGCTTCATAACACTTCCAAGCTGGCCTGCTTCATTGCACTTCTAAACTGGCCTGCTTCATAGCACCTCCAAGCTGCCTGCTTCATAGCACTTCCAAGCTGACCAGCTCCATAGCACTTCTAAGCTACCTGCTTCATAGCACTTGCAAGCTGGCATGCTTCATAGCACTTTCACGCAGCCTGCTTCATTGCACTTCCAAGCTGGCCTGCTTCATAGCACTTCCAAGCTGGCTGCTTTGTAGCACGTCCAAGCTGACCTGCTTCATAGCACTTCCAAGGTGCCTGCTTCATAGAACTGCCAGGGTGGCTGCTTCATAGCACTACCAGGTTCACCTGCTTCATAGCACTTCCAAGCTGGCCTGCTTCATAGCACTTCCAAGCTGGCCTGCTTCATAGCACTTCCAAGATGCCTGCTCCATAGCACTGCCAAGCTGGCCTGCTTTGTAGTACTTCCAGGCTGGCCTGCTTCATAGCACTTCTAGGCTGGCTACTTCATAGCACATCCAAGCTGACCTGCTTCATAGCACTTCCGAGCTGGCTTGCTTCATAGCACCTCCAGGCTGGCTGCTTCATAGCATGTCCAAGCTGACCTGCTTCAAAGCACGTCCAAGCTGCCTGCTTCATAGCAAGTCCAGGCTGGCCTGCTTCACTGCACTTCCAAGCTGGCCTGCTTCATAACACGTCCAGGCTGGCTACTTCATAGCACGGCCAAGCTGACCTGCTTCAGAGCACTTTCAAGCTGGCTTGCTTCATAGCACGTCCAGGCTGGCTGCTTCATAGCACATCCAAGCTGACCTGCTTCATAGCACTTCCGAGCTGGCTTGCTTCATAGCACCTCCAGTCTGGCTGCTTCATAGCATGTCCAAGCTGACCTGCTTCATAGCACGTCCAAGCTGCCTGCTTCATAGCACGTCCAGGCTGGCCTGTTTCATTGCACTTCCAAGCTGGCTTGCTTCATAGAACTTCCAGGCTGTTTGCTTCATAGCACGTCCAAGCTGACCTGCTTCAGAGCACTTCCAAGCTGGCTTGCTTCATAGCATGTCCAGGCTAGCTGCTTCATAGCACATCCAAGCTGACCTGCTTCATAGCACTTCCGAGCTGGCTTGCTTCATAGCACCTCCAGGCTGGCTGCTTCATAGCATGTCCAAGCTGACCTGCTTCAAAGCACGTCCAAGCTGCCTGCTTCATAGCAAGTCCAGGCTGGCCTGCTTCATTGCACTTCCAAGCTTGCTTGCTTCATAGAACTTCCAGGCTGGCTGCTTCATAGCACGTCCAAGCTGACCTGCTTCATAGCACTTCCAAGCTGGCTTGCTTCATAGCACTTCCAGGCTGGCTGCTTCATAGCACATCCAAGCTGACCTGCTTCATAGCACGTCCAAGCTGCCTGCATCATAGCACTCCCAGGCTGGTCTGCTTCATTGGACTTCCAGGCTGGCCTGCTTCATAGCACTTCCAGGCTGGCTGCTTCATAGCACGTCCAAGCTGACCTGCTTCATAGCACTTCCAAGCTGGCCTGCTTAGTAGCACTACCAAGCTGACCTGCTCCATAGCACTTAAAAGCAGACCTGCTTCATAGCACTTCCAAGCTGGTCTGCTTAATAGCACTACCAAGCTGCCTGCTTCATAGCATTTCCAAGCTGGCCTGCTTCATAGCACTTCCAAACTGGCCTGCTTCATAGCACTTCCAGGCTGGCCTGCTTCACTGCACTTCCAAGCTGGCCTTCTTCATAGCACTTCCAGGCTGGCCTGCTTCATAGCACGTCCAAGCTGACCTGCTTAATAGCACTTCCAAGCTGGCTTGCCTCATAGCCCTTCCAGGCTGGTTACATCATAGCACGTCCAAGCTGACCTGCTTCATAGAACTTTGAAGCTGCCTGTTTCATAGCACTTCCAGGCTGGCCTGCTTCATAGCACTTCCAACCTGACCTGCTTCATAGCACATCCAAGCTGCCTGCTTCATAGCACGTCCAAACTGACCTGCTTCATTGCACTTCCAAGCTGGCCTGCTTCATAGCACTTCCAAGCTGGCCTGCTTCATAGCACTTCCAGGCTGGCCTGCTTCACTGCACTTCCAAGCTGTCCTGCTTCATAACACTTCCAAGCTGGCCTGCTTCATAGCACTTCCAGGCTGGGCTGCTTCACTGCACTTCCAAGCTGGCCTGCTTCATAACACTTCCAAGCTGGCCTGCTTCATTGCACTTCTAAACTGGCCTGCTTCATAGCACCTCCAAGCTGCCTGCTTCATAGCACTTCCAAGCTGACCAGCTCCATAGCACTTCTAAGCTACCTGCTTCATAGCACTTGCAAGCTAGCATGCTTCATAGCACTTTCACGCAGCCTGCTTCATTGCACTTCCAAGCTGGCCTGCTTCATAGCACTTCCAAGCTGGCTGCTTTGTAGCACGTCCAAGCTGACCTGCTTCATAGCACTTCCAAGGTGCCTGCTTCATAGAACTGCCAGGGTGGCTGCTTCATAGCACTACCAGGTTCACCTGCTTCATAGCACTTCCAAGCTGGCCTGCTTCATAGCACTTCCAAGCTGGCCTGCTTCATAGCACTTCCAAGATGCCTGCTCCATAGCACTGCCAAGCTGGCCTGCTTTGTAGTACTTCCAGGCTGGCCTGCTTCATAGCACTTCTAGGCTGGCTGCTTCATAGCATGTCCAAGCTGACCTGCTTCATAGCACTTCCAAGCTGGCCTGCTTCATAGCACTTCCAAGCTGGCCTGCTTCATAGCACTTCCAGGATGGCTGCTTCATAGCACGTCCAAGCTGACCTGCTTCATTGCACTTCCAGGCTGGTCTGCTTCATTGCACTTCCAAGCTGACCTGCTTCATAGCACTTCCAAGCTGGCCTGCTTCATAGCACTTCCAGGCTGGCCTGCTTCACTGCACTTCCAAGCTGACCTGCTTCATAACACGTCCAGGCTGGCTACTTCTTAGCACGGCCAAGCTGACCTGCTTCAGAGCACTTCCAAGCTGGCTTGCTTCATAGCACGTCCAGGCTGGCTGCTTCATAGCACATCCAAGCTGACCTGCTTCATAGCACTTCCGAGCTGGGTTGCTTCATAGCACCTCCAGGCTGGCTGCTTTATAGCATGTCCAAGCTGACCTGCTTCATAGCACGTCCAAGCTGCCTGCTTCATAGCACGTCCAGGCTGGCCTGCTTCATTGCACTTCCAAGCTGGCTTGCTTCATAGAACTTCCAGGCTAGCTGCTTCATAGCACGTTCAAGCTGACCTGCTTTATAGCACTTCCAAGCTGGCTTGCTTCATAGCACTTCCAGGCTGGTTGCTTAATAGCACTTCCAAGCTGGCCTGCTTCATAGCACTTCCAAGCTGGCCTGCTTCATAGCACTTCCAGGCTGGCTGCTTCATAGCACGTCCAAGCTGACCTGCTTCATTGCACTTCCAGGCTGGTCTGCTTCATTGCACTTCCAAGCTGGCCTGCTTCATAGCACTTCCAAGCGGGCCTGCTTAATAGCACTACCAAGCTGCCTGCTTCATAGCATGTCCAAGCTTGTCTGCTTTGTAGCACTTCCAAGCTGGCCTGCTTCATAGCACTTCCGAGCTGGGTTGCTTCATAGCACCTCCAGGCTGGCTGCTTCATAGCATGTCCAATCTGACCTGCTTCATAGCACGTCCATGCTGCCTGCTTCATAGCACGTCCAGGCTGGCCTGCTTCATTGCACTTCCAAGCTGGCTTGCTTCATAGAACTTCCAGGCTAGCTGCTTCATAGCACGTTCAAGCTGACCTGCTTTATAGCACTTCCAAGCTGGCTTGCTTCATAGCACTTCCAGGCTGGTTGCTTAATAGCACTTCCAAGCTGGCCTGCTTCATAGCACTTCCAAGATGTCTGCTCCATAGCACTGCCAAGCTGGCCTGCTTTATAGTACTTCCAGGCTGGCCTGCTTCATAGCACTTCCAGGCTGGCTGCTTCATAGCACGTCCAAGCTGACCTGCTTCATAGCACTTCCAAGCTATCCTGCTTCATAGCACTTCCCAGCTGGCCTGCTTCATAGCACTTCCAGGCTGGCTGCTTCATAGCACGTCCAAGCTGACCTGCTTCATTGCACTTCCAGGCTGGTCTGCTTCATTGCACTTCCAAGCTGGCCTGCTTCATAGCACTTCCAAGCGGGCCTGCTTAATAGCACTACCAAGCTGCCTGCTTCATAGCATGTCCAAGCTTGTCTGCTTTGTAGCACTTCCAAGCTGGCCTGCCTCACAGCACTCCCAGGCTGGCCTGCTGCATGGCACTTCCAAGCTGGCCTGATTCATGACCTGCTTCATAGCACTTCCAAGATGGCCTGGTTAATAGCACTACCAAGCTGCCCGCTTCATTACATGTCCAAGCTGGTCTGATTCATAGCACTTCCAAGTTGCCTGCTTCATAGCACTTCCAGGCTGGCCTGCTTCATTGCACTTCCAAGCTGGCTTGCTTCATAGCACTTCCTGGCTGGCTGCTTTGTAGCACGTCCAAGCTGACCTGCTTCATAGCACTTCCAAGGTGCCTGCTTCATAGCACTGCCAGGGTGGCTGCTTCATAGCACTTACAAGCTGCCTGCTTCATAACACTACCAGGTTCGCCTGCTTCATAGCACTTCCAAGCTGGCCTGCTTCATAGCACTTCCAAGATGCCAGCTCCATAGCACTGCCAAGCTGGCCTGCTTCATAGCACTTCCATGCTGGCCTGCTTCATAGCACTTCCAAGATGCCTGCTCCATAGCACTGCCAAGCTGGCCTGCTTTATAGTACTTCCAGGCTGGCCTGCTTCATAGCACTTCTAGGCTGGCTGCTTCATAGCAGATCCAAGCTGACCTGCTTCATAGCACTTCCAAGCTGGCCTGCTTCATGGCACTTCCAAGCTGGCCTGCTACATAGCACTTCCAGGCTGGCTGCTTCATAGCACGTCCAAGCTGACCTGCTTCATTGCACTTCCAGGCTGGTCTGCTTCATTGCACTTCCAAGCTGGCCTGCTTCATAGCACTTCCAAGCTGGCCTGCTTCATAGCACTTCCAGGTTGGCCTGCTTCACTGCACTTCCAAGCTGGCCTGCTTCATAACACGTCCAGGCTGGCTACTTCATAGCACGGCCAAGCTGACCTGCTTCAGAGCACTTCCAAGCTGGCTTGCTTCATAGCACGTCCAGGCTGACTGCTTCATAGCACATCCAAGCTGACCTGCTTCATAGCACTTCCGAGCTGGCTTGCTTCACAGCACCTCCAGTCTGGCTGCTTCATAGCATGTCCAAGCTGACCTGCTTCATAGCACGTCCAAGCTGCCTGCTTCATAGCACGTCCAGGCTGGCCTGTTTCATTGCACTTCCAAGCTGGCTTGCTTCATAGAACTTCCAGGCTGTTTGCTTCATAGCACGTCCAAGCTGACCTGCTTCATAGCACTTCCAAGCTGGCTTGCTTCATAGAACTTCCAGGCTGGCTGCTTCATAGCACGTCCAAGCTGACCTGCTTCATAGCACTTCCAAGCTGGCTTGCTTCATAGCACTTCCAGGCTGGCTGCTTCATAGCACATCCAAGCTGACCTGCTTCATAGCACGTCCAAGCTGCCTGCATCATAGCACTCCCAGGCTGGTCTGCTTCATTGGACTTCCAGGCTGGCCTGCTTCATAGCACTTCCAGGCTGGCTGCTTCATAGCACGTCCAAGCTGACCTGCTTCATAGCACTTCCAAGCTGGCCTGCTTAGTAGCACTACCAAGCTGACCTGCTCCATAGCACTTCCAAGCAGACCTGCTTCATAGCACTTCCAAGCTGGCCTGCTTAATAGCACTACCAAGCTGCCTGCTTCATAGCACTTCCAAGCTGGCCTGCTTCATAGCACTTCCAAACTGGCCTGCTTCATAGCACTTCCAGGCTGGCCTGCTTCACTGCACTTCCAAGCTGGCCTTCTTCATAGCACTTCCAGGCTGGCCTGCTTCATAGCACGTCCAAGCTGACCTGCTTAATAGCACTTCCAAGCTGGCTTGCCTCATAGCCCTTCCAGGCTGGTTACATCATAGCACGTCCAAGCTGACCTGCTTCATAGAACTTTGAAGCTGCCTGTTTCATAGCACTTCCAGGCTGGCCTGCTTCATAGCACTTCCAACCTGACCTGCTTCATAGCATGTCCAAGCTGCCTGCTTCATAGCACGTCCAGACTGACCTGCTTCATTGCACTTCCAAGCTGGCCTGCTTCATAGCACTTCCAAGCTGGCCTGCTTCATAGCACTTCCAGGCTGGCCTGCTTCACTGCACTTCCAAGCTGGCCTGCTTCATAACACTTCCAAGCTGGCCTGCTTCATAGCACTTCCAGGCTGGGCTGCTTCACTGCACTTCCAAGCTGGCCTGCTTCATAACACTTCCAAGCTGGCCTGCTTCATTGCACTTCTAAACTGGCCTGCTTCATAGCACCTCCAAGCTGCCTGCTTCATAGCACTTCCAAGCTGACCAGCTCAATAGCACTTCTAAGCTACCTGCTTCATAGCACTTGCAAGCTGGCATGCTTCATAGCACTTTCACGCAGCCTGCTTCATTGCACTTCCAAGCTGGCCTGCTTCATAGCACTTCCAAGCTGGCTGCTTTGTAGCACGTCCAAGCTGATCTGCTTCATAGCACTTCCAAGGTGCCTGCTTCATAGAACTGCCAGGGTGGCTGCTTCATAGCACTACCAGGTTCACCTGCTTCATAGCACTTCCAAGCTGGCCTGCTTCATAGCACTTCCAAGCTGGCCTGCTTCATAGCACTTCCAAGATGCCTGCTCCATAGCACTGCCAAGCTGGCCTGCTTTGTAGTACTTCCAGGCTGGCCTGCTTCATAGCACTTCTAGGCTGGCTACTTCATAGCACATCCAAGCTGACCTGCTTCATAGCACTTCCGAGCTGGCTTGCTTCATAGCACCTCCAGGCTGGCTGCTTCATAGCATGTCCAAGCTGACCTGCTTCAAAGCACGTCCAAGCTGCCTGCTTCATAGCAAGTCCAGGCTGGCCTGCTTCACTGCACTTCCAAGCTGGCCTGCTTCATAACACGTCCAGGCTGGCTACTTCATAGCACGGCCAAGCTGACCTGCTTCAGAGCACTTCCAAGCTGGCTTGCTTCATAGCACGTCCAGGCTGGCTGCTTCATAGCACATCCAAGCTGACCTGCTTCATAGCACTTCCGAGCTGGCTTGCTTCATAGCACCTCCAGTCTGGCTGCTTCATAGCATGTCCAAGCTGACCTGCTTCATAGCACGTCCAAGCTGCCTGCTTCATAGCACGTCCAGGCTGGCCTGTTTCATTGCACTTCCAAGCTGGCTTGCTTCATAGAACTTCCAGGCTGTTTGCTTCATAGCACGTCCAAGCTGACCTGCTTCAGAGCACTTCCAAGCTGGCTTGCTTCATAGCATGTCCAGGCTGGCTGCTTCATAGCACATCCAAGCTGACCTGCTTCATAGCACTTCCGAGCTGGCTTGCTTCATAGCACCTCCAGGCTGGCTGCTTCATAGCATGTCCAAGCTGACCTGCTTCAAAGCACGTCCAAGCTGCCTGCTTCATAGCAAGTCCAGGCTGGCCTGCTTCATTGCACTTCCAAGCTTGCTTGCTTCATAGAACTTCCAGGCTGGCTGCTTCATAGCACGTCCAAGCTGACCTGCTTCATAGCACTTCCAAGCTGGCTTGCTTCATAGCACTTCCAGGCTGGCTGCTTCATAGCACATCCAAGCTGACCTGCTTCATAGCACGTCCAAGCTGCCTGCATCATAGCACTCCCAGGCTGGTCTGCTTCATTGGACTTCCAGGTTGGCCTGCTTCATAGCACTTCCAGGCTGGCTGCTTCATAGCACGTCCAAGCTGACCTGCTTCATAGCACTTCCAAGCTGGCCTGCTTAGTAGCACTACCAAGCTGACCTGCTCCATAGCACTTAAAAGCAGACCTGCTTCATAGCACTTCCAAGCTGGTCTGCTTAATAGCACTACCAAGCTGCCTGCTTCATAGCATTTCCAAGCTGGCCTGCTTCATAGCACTTCCAAACTGGCCTGCTTCATAGCACTTCCAGGCTGGCCTGCTTCACTGCACTTCCAAGCTGGCCTTCTTCATAGCACTTCCAGGCTGGCCTGCTTCATAGCACGTCCAAGCTGACCTGCTTAATAGCACTTCCAAGCTGGCTTGCCTCATAGCCCTTCCAGGCTGGTTACATCATAGCACGTCCAAGCTGACCTGCTTCATAGAACTTTGAAGCTGCCTGTTTCATAGCACTTCCAGGCTGGCCTGCTTCATAGCACTTCCAACCTGACCTGCTTCATAGCACATCCAAGCTGCCTGCTTCATAGCACGTCCAAACTGACCTGCTTCATTGCACTTCCAAGCTGGCCTGCTTCATAGCACTTCCAAGCTGGCCTGCTTCATAGCACTTCCAGGCTGGCCTGCTTCACTGCACTTCCAAGCTGTCCTGCTTCATAACACTTCCAAGCTGGCCTGCTTCATAGCACTTCCAGGCTGGGCTGCTTCACTGCACTTCCAAGCTGGCCTGCTTCATAACACTTCCAAGCTGGCCTGCTTCATTGCACTTCTAAACTGGCCTGCTTCATAGCACCTCCAAGCTGCCTGCTTCATAGCACTTCCAAGCTGACCAGCTCCATAGCACTTCTAAGCTACCTGCTTCATAGCACTTGCAAGATAGCATGCTTCATAGCACTTTCACGCAGCCTGCTTCATTGCACTTCCAAGCTGGCCTGCTTCATAGCACTTCCAAGCTGGCTGCTTTGTAGCACGTCCAAGCTGACCTGCTTCATAGCACTTCCAAGGTGCCTGCTTCATAGAACTGCCAGGGTGGCTGCTTCATAGCACTACCAGGTTCACCTGCTTCATAGCACTTCCAAGCTGGCCTGCTTCATAGCACTTCCAAGCTGGCCTGCTTCATAGCACTTCCAAGATGCCAGCTCCATAGCACTGCCAAGCTGGCCTGCTTTGTAGTACTTCCAGGCTGGCCTGCTTCATAGCACTTCTAGGCTGGCTGCTTCATAGCATGTCCAAGCTGACCTGCTTCATAGCACTTCCAAGCTGGCCTGCTTCATAGCACTTCCAAGCTGGCCTGCTTCATAGCACTTCCAGGATGGCTGCTTCATAGCACGTCCAAGCTGACCTGCTTCATTGCACTTCCAGGCTGGCCTGCTTCACTGCACTTCCAAGCTGACCTGTTTCATAACACGTCCAGGCTGGCTACTTCTTAGCACGGCCAAGCTGACCTGCTTCAGAGCACTTCCAAGCTGGCTTGCTTCATAGCACGTCCAGGCTGGCCTGCTTCATAGCACTTCCAGGCTGGCCTGCTTCACTGCACTTCCAAGCTGGCCTGCTTCATAACACTTCCAAGCTGGCCTGCTTCATAGCACTTCCAGGCTGGGCTGCTTCACTGCACTTCCAAGCTGGCCTGCTTCATAACACTTCCAAGCTGGCCTGCTTCATTGCACTTCTAAACTGGCCTGCTTCATAGCACCTCCAAGCTGCCTGCTTCATAGCACTTCCAAGCTGACCAGCTCCATAGCACTTCTAAGCTACCTGCTTCATAGCACTTACAAGCTGGCATGCTTCATAGCACTTTCACGCAGCCTGCTTCATTGCACTTCCAAGCTGGCCTGCTTCATAGCACTTCCAAGCTGGCTGCTTTGTAGCACGTCCAAGCTGACCTGCTTCATAGCACTTCCAAGGTGCCTGCTTCATAGAACTGCCAGGGTGGCTGCTTCATAGCACTACCAGGTTCACCTGCTTCATAGCACTTCCAAGCTGGCCTGCTTCATAGCACTTCCAAGATGCCTGCTCCATAGCACTGCCAAGCTGGCCTGCTTTGTAGTACTTCCAGGCTGGCCTGCTTCATAGCACTTCTAGGCTGGCTGCTTCATAGCATGTCCAAGCTGACCTGCTTCATAGCACTTCCAAGCTGGCCTGCTTCATAGCACTTCCAAGCTGGCCTGCTTCATAGCACTTCCAGGATGGCTGCTTCATAGCACGTCCAAGCTGACCTGCTTCATTGCACTTCCAGGCTGGTCTGCTTCATTGCACTTCCAAGCTGACCTGCTTCATAGCACTTCCAAGCTGGCCTGCTTCATAGCACTTCCATGCTGGCCTGCTTCACTGCACTTCCAAGCTGACCTGCTTCATAACACGTCCAGGCTGGCTACTTCTTAGCACGGCCAAGCTGATCTGCTTCAGAGCACTTCCAAGCTGGCTTGCTTCATAGCACGTCCAGGCTGGCTGCTTCATAGCACATCCAAGCTGACCTGCTTCATAGCACTTCCGAGCTGGGTTGCTTCATAGCACCTCCAGGCTGGCTGCTTTATAGCATGTCCAAGCTGACCTGCTTCATAGCACGTCCAAGCTGCCTGCTTCATAGCACGTCCAGGCTGTCCTGCTTCATTGCACTTCCAAGCTGGCTTGCTTCATAGAACTTCCAGGCTGGCTGCTTCATAGCACGTTCAAACTGACCTGCTTCATAGCACTTCCAAGCTGGCTTGCTTCATAGCACTTCCAGGCTGGCTGCTTCATAACACTTCCAAGCTGGCCTGCTTCATAGCACTTCCAAGATGCCTGCTCCATAGCACTGCCAAGCTGGCCTGCTTTATAGTACTTCCAGGCTGGCCTGCTTCATAGCACTTTCAGGCTGGCTGCTTCATACCACATCCAAGCTGACCTGCTTCATAGCACTTCCAAGCTGGCCTGCTTCATAGCACTTCCCAGCTGGCCTGCTTCATAGCACTTCCAGGCTGGCTGCTTCATAGCACGTCCAAGCTGACCTGCTTCATTGCACTTCCAGGCTGGTCTGCTTCATTGCACTTCCAAGCTGGCCTGCTTCATAGCACTTCCAAGCGGGCCTGCTTAATAGCACTACCAAGCTGCCTGCTTCATAGCATGTCCAAGCTTGTCTGCTTTGTAGCACTTCCAAGCTGGCCTGCCTCACAGCACTCCCAGGCTGGCCAACTGCATGGCACTTCCAAGCTGGCCTGATTCATGGCCTGCTTCATAGCACTTCCAAGCTGGCCTGCTTAATAGCACTACCAAGCTGCCTGCTTCATTCCATGTCCAATCTGTTCTCATTCATAGCACTTCCAAGCTGCCTGCTTCATAGCACTTCCAGGCTGGCCTGCTTCTTTGCACTTCCAAGCTGGCTTCCTTCATAGCACTTCCAGGCTGGCTGCTTTGTAGCACGTCCAAGCTGACCTGCTTCATAGCACTTCCAAGGTACCTGCTTCATAGCACTGCCAGGGTGGCTGCTTCATAGCACTTACAAGCTGCCTGCTTCATAACACTACCAGGTTCGCCTGCTTCATAGCACTTCCAAGCTGGCCTGCTTCATAGCACTTCCAAGATGCCAGCTCCATAGCACTGCCAAGCTGGCCTGCTTCATAGCACTTCCAAGCTGGCCTGCTTCATAGCACTTCCAAGATGCCTGCTCCATAGCACTGCCAAGATGGCCTGCTTTAAAGTACTTCCAGGCTGGCCTGCTTCATAGCACTTCTAGGCTGGCTGCTTCATAGCACATCCAAGCTGACCTGCTTCATAGCACTTCCAAGCTGGCCTGCTTCATGGCACTTCCAAGCTGGCCTGCTTCATAGCACTTCCAGGCTGGCACTTCATAGCACGTCCAAGCTGACCTGCTTCATTGCACTTCCAGGCTGGTATGCTTCATTGAACTTCCAAGCTGGCCTGCTTCATAGCACTTCCAAGCTGGCCTGCTTCATAGCACTTCCAGGTTGGCCTGCTTCACTGCACTTCCAAGCTGGCCTGCTTCATAACACGTCCAGGCTGGCTACTTCATAGCACAGCCAAGCTGACCTGCTTAAGAGCACTTCCAAGCTGGCTTGCTTCATAGCATGTCCAGGCTGGCTGCTTCACAGCACATCCAAGCTGACCTGCTTCATAGCACTTCCGAGCTGGCTTGCTTCATAGCACCTCCAGGCTGGCTGCTTCATAGCATGTCCAAGCTGACCTGCTTCATAGCACGTCCAAGCTGCCTGCTTCATAGCACGTCCAGGCTGGCCTGCTTTTTTGCACTTCCAAGCTGGCTTGCTTCATAGAACTTCCAGGCTGGCTGCTTCATAGCACGTCCAAGCTGACCTGCTTCATTGCACCTCCAGGCTGGTCTGCTTCATTGCACTTCCAAGCTGGCCTGCTTCATAGCACTTCCAGGCTGGCCTGCTTTACTGCACTTCCAAGCTGGCCTGCTTCATAACACGTCCAGGCTGGCTGCTTCATAGCACGGCCAAGCTGACCTGCTTCAGAGCACTTCCAAGGTGGCTTGCTTCATAACACGTCCAAGCTGGCTGCTTCATAGCGCATCCAAGCTGCCTGCTTCATAGCACTTCCAGGCTGGTCTACTTCATTGCACTTCCAGGCTGGCTGCTTCATAGCACATCCAAGCTGACCTGCTTCATAGCACGTCCAAGCTGCCTGCTTCATAGCACTTCCAGGCTGGTCTGCTTCATTGCACTTCCAGGCTGGCCTGCTTCATAGCTTTCCAGGCTGGCTGGTTCATAGCACGTCCAAGCTGACCTGTTTCATAGCATTTCCAAGATGGTCTGCTTAGTAGCACTACCAAGCTGACCTGCTTCATAGCACTTCCAAGCAGACCTGCTTCATAGCACTTCCAAGCTGGCTTGCTTAATAGCACTACCAAGCTGCCTGCTTAATAGCAATTCCAAGTTGGCCTGCTTCATAGCACTTCCAAACTGGCCTGCTTCATAGCACTTCCAGGCTGGCCTGCTTCACTGCACTTCCAAGCTGGCCTGCTTCATAGCCCTTCCAGGCTGGCCTGCTTCATAGCACGTCCAGGTTGACCTGCTTCATAGCACTTCCAAGGTGGCTTGCCTCACAGCACTTCCAGGTTGGTTACTTCATAGCATATCCAAGCTGAACTGCTTCATAGAACTTTGAAGCTGCCTGCTTCATAGCACTTCCAGGCTGGCTGCTTCATAGCATGTCCAAGCTGACCTGCTTCATAGCACTTCCAAGCTGGCCTGCTTCATAGCACTTCCAAGCTGGCCTGCTTCATAGCACTTCCAGGATGGCTGCTTCATAGCACGTCCAAGCTGACCTGCTTCATTGCACTTCCAGGCTGGTCTGCTTCATTGCACTTCCAAGCTGACCTGCTTCATAGCACTTCCAAGCTGGCCTGCTTCATAGCACTTCCAGGCTGGCCTGCTTCACTGCACTTCCAAGCTGACCTGCTTCATAACACGTCCAGGCTGGCTACTTCTTAGCACGGCCAAGCTGACCTGCTTCAGAGCACTTCCAAGCTGGCTTGCTTCATAGCACGTCCAGGCTGGCTGCTTCATAGCACATCCAAGCTGACCTGCTTCATAGCACTTCCGAGCTGGGTTGCTTCATAGCACCTCCAGGCTGGCTGCTTTATAGCATGTCCAAGCTGACCTGCTTCATAGCACGTCCAAGCTGCCTGCTTCATAGCACGTCCAGGCTGGCCTGCTTCATTGCACTTCCAAGCTGGCTTGCTTCATAGAACTTCCAGGCTAGCTGCTTCATAGCACGTTCAAGCTGACCTGCTTTATAGCACTTCCAAGCTGGCTTGCTTCATAGCACTTCCAGGCTGGTTGCTTAATAGCACTTCCAAGCTGGCCTGCTTCATAGCACTTCCAAGCTGGCCTGCTTCATAGCACTTCCAGGCTGGCTGCTTCATAGCACGTCCAAGCTGACCTGCTTCATTGCACTTCCAGGCTGGTCTGCTTCATTGCACTTCCAAGCTGGCCTGCTTCATAGCACTTCCAAGCGGGCCTGCTTAATAGCACTACCAAGCTGCCTGCTTCATAGCATGTCCAAGCTTGTCTGCTTTGTAGCACTTCCAAGCTGGCCTGCTTCATAGCACTTCCGAGCTGGGTTGCTTCATAGCACCTCCAGGCTGGCTGCTTCATAGCATGTCCAATCTGACCTGCTTCATAGCACGTCCATGCTGCCTGCTTCATAGCACGTCCAGGCTGGCCTGCTTCATTGCACTTCCAAGCTGGCTTGCTTCATAGAACTTCCAGGCTAGCTGCTTCATAGCACGTTCAAGCTGACCTGCTTTATAGCACTTCCAAGCTGGCTTGCTTCATAGCACTTCCAGGCTGGTTGCTTAATAGCACTTCCAAGCTGGCCTGCTTCATAGCACTTCCAAGATGTCTGCTCCATAGCACTGCCAAGCTGGCCTGCTTTATAGTACTTCCAGGCTGGCCTGCTTCATAGCACTTCCAGGCTGGCTGCTTCATAGCACGTCCAAGCTGACCTGCTTCATAGCACTTCCAAGCTATCCTGCTTCATAGCACTTCCCAGCTGGCCTGCTTCATAGCACTTCCAGGCTGGCTGCTTCATAGCACGTCCAAGCTGACCTGCTTCATTGCACTTCCAGGCTGGTCTGCTTCATTGCACTTCCAAGCTGGCCTGCTTCATAGCACTTCCAAGCGGGCCTGCTTAATAGCACTACCAAGCTGCCTGCTTCATAGCATGTCCAAGCTTGTCTGCTTTGTAGCACTTCCAAGCTGGCCTGCCTCACAGCACTCCCAGGCTGGCCTGCTGCATGGCACTTCCAAGCTGGCCTGATTCATGACCTGCTTCATAGCACTTCCAAGATGGCCTGGTTAATAGCACTACCAAGCTGCCCGCTTCATTACATGTCCAAGCTGGTCTGATTCATAGCACTTCCAAGTTGCCTGCTTCATAGCACTTCCAGGCTGGCCTGCTTCATTGCACTTCCAAGCTGGCTTGCTTCATAGCACTTCCTGGCTGGCTGCTTTGTAGCACGTCCAAGCTGACCTGCTTCATAGCACTTCCAAGGTGCCTGCTTCATAGCACTGCCAGGGTGGCTGCTTCATAGCACTTACAAGCTGCCTGCTTCATAACACTACCAGGTTCGCCTGCTTCATAGCACTTCCAAGCTGGCCTGCTTCATAGCACTTCCAAGATGCCAGCTCCATAGCACTGCCAAGCTGGCCTGCTTCATAGCACTTCCATGCTGGCCTGCTTCATAGCACTTCCAAGATGCCTGCTCCATAGCACTGCCAAGCTGGCCTGCTTTATAGTACTTCCAGGCTGGCCTGCTTCATAGCACTTCTAGGCTGGCTGCTTCATAGCAGATCCAAGCTGACCTGCTTCATAGCACTTCCAAGCTGGCCTGCTTCATGGCACTTCCAAGCTGGCCTGCTACATAGCACTTCCAGGCTGGCTGCTTCATAGCACGTCCAAGCTGACCTGCTTCATTGCACTTCCAGGCTGGTCTGCTTCATTGCACTTCCAAGCTGGCCTGCTTCATAGCACTTCCAAGCTGGCCTGCTTCATAGCACTTCCAGGTTGGCCTGCTTCACTGCACTTCCAAGCTGGCCTGCTTCATAACACGTCCAGGCTGGCTACTTCATAGCACGGCCAAGCTGACCTGCTTCAGAGCACTTCCAAGCTGGCTTGCTTCATAGCACGTCCAGGCTGACTGCTTCATAGCACATCCAAGCTGACCTGCTTCATAGCACTTCCGAGCTGGCTTGCTTCACAGCACCTCCAGTCTGGCTGCTTCATAGCATGTCCAAGCTGACCTGCTTCATAGCACGTCCAAGCTGCCTGCTTCATAGCACGTCCAGGCTGGCCTGTTTCATTGCACTTCCAAGCTGGCTTGCTTCATAGAACTTCCAGGCTGTTTGCTTCATAGCACGTCCAAGCTGACCTGCTTCATAGCACTTCCAAGCTGGCTTGCTTCATAGAACTTCCAGGCTGGCTGCTTCATAGCACGTCCAAGCTGACCTGCTTCATAGCACTTCCAAGCTGGCTTGCTTCATAGCACTTCCAGGCTGGCTGCTTCATAGCACATCCAAGCTGACCTGCTTCATAGCACGTCCAAGCTGCCTGCATCATAGCACTCCCAGGCTGGTCTGCTTCATTGGACTTCCAGGCTGGCCTGCTTCATAGCACTTCCAGGCTGGCTGCTTCATAGCACGTCCAAGCTGACCTGCTTCATAGCACTTCCAAGCTGGCCTGCTTAGTAGCACTACCAAGCTGACCTGCTCCATAGCACTTCCAAGCAGACCTGCTTCATAGCACTTCCAAGCTGGCCTGCTTAATAGCACTACCAAGCTGCCTGCTTCATAGCACTTCCAAGCTGGCCTGCTTCATAGCACTTCCAAACTGGCCTGCTTCATAGCACTTCCAGGCTGGCCTGCTTCACTGCACTTCCAAGCTGGCCTTCTTCATAGCACTTCCAGGCTGGCCTGCTTCATAGCACGTCCAAGCTGACCTGCTTAATAGCACTTCCAAGCTGGCTTGCCTCATAGCCCTTCCAGGCTGGTTACATCATAGCACGTCCAAGCTGACCTGCTTCATAGAACTTTGAAGCTGCCTGTTTCATAGCACTTCCAGGCTGGCCTGCTTCATAGCACTTCCAACCTGAACTGCTTCATAGCATGTCCAAGCTGCCTGCTTCATAGCACGTCCAGACTGACCTGCTTCATTGCACTTCCAAGCTGGCCTGCTTCATAGCACTTCCAAGCTGGCCTGCTTCATAGCACTTCCAGGCTGGCCTGCTTCACTGCACTTCCAAGCTGGCCTGCTTCATAACACTTCCAAGCTGGCCTGCTTCATAGCACTTCCAGGCTGGGCTGCTTCACTGCACTTCCAAGCTGGCCTGCTTCATAACACTTCCAAGCTGGCCTGCTTCATTGCACTTCTAAACTGGCCTGCTTCATAGCACCTCCAAGCTGCCTGCTTCATAGCACTTCCAAGCTGACCAGCTCCATAGCACTTCTAAGCTACCTGCTTCATAGCACTTGCAAGCTGGCATGCTTCATAGCACTTTCACGCAGCCTGCTTCATTGCACTTCCAAGCTGGCCTGCTTCATAGCACTTCCAAGCTGGCTGCTTTGTAGCACGTCCAAGCTGATCTGCTTCATAGCACTTCCAAGGTGCCTGCTTCATAGAACTGCCAGGGTGGCTGCTTCATAGCACTACCAGGTTCACCTGCTTCATAGCACTTCCAAGCTGGCCTGCTTCATAGCACTTCCAAGCTGGCCTGCTTCATAGCACTTCCAAGATGCCTGCTCCATAGCACTGCCAAGCTGGCCTGCTTTGTAGTACTTCCAGGCTGGCCTGCTTCATAGCACTTCTAGGCTGGCTACTTCATAGCACATCCAAGCTGACCTGCTTCATAGCACTTCCGAGCTGGCTTGCTTCATAGCACCTCCAGGCTGGCTGCTTCATAGCATGTCCAAGCTGACCTGCTTCAAAGCACGTCCAAGCTGCCTGCTTCATAGCAAGTCCAGGCTGGCCTGCTTCACTGCACTTCCAAGCTGGCCTGCTTCATAACACGTCCAGGCTGGCTACTTCATAGCACGGCCAAGCTGACCTGCTTCAGAGCACTTCCAAGCTGGCTTGCTTCATAGCACGTCCAGGCTGGCTGCTTCATAGCACATCCAAGCTGACCTGCTTCATAGCACTTCCGAGCTGGCTTGCTTCATAGCACCTCCAGTCTGGCTGCTTCATAGCATGTCCAAGCTGACCTGCTTCATAGCACGTCCAAGCTGCCTGCTTCATAGCACGTCCAGGCTGGCCTGTTTCATTGCACTTCCAAGCTGGCTTGCTTCATAGAACTTCCAGGCTGTTTGCTTCATAGCACGTCCAAGCTGACCTGCTTCAGAGCACTTCCAAGCTGGCTTGCTTCATAGCATGTCCAGGCTGGCTGCTTCATAGCACATCCAAGCTGACCTGCTTCATAGCACTTCCGAGCTGGCTTGCTTCATAGCACCTCCAGGCTGGCTGCTTCATAGCATGTCCAAGCTGACCTGCTTCAAAGCACGTCCAAGCTGCCTGCTTCATAGCAAGTCCAGGCTGGCCTGCTTCATTGCACTTCCAAGCTTGCTTGCTTCATAGAACTTCCAGGCTGGCTGCTTCATAGCACGTCCAAGCTGACCTGCTTCATAGCACTTCCAAGCTGGCTTGCTTCATAGCACTTCCAGGCTGGCTGCTTCATAGCACATCCAAGCTGACCTGCTTCATAGCACGTCCAAGCTGCCTGCATCATAGCACTCCCAGGCTGGTCTGCTTCATTGGACTTCCAGGTTGGCCTGCTTCATAGCACTTCCAGGCTGGCTGCTTCATAGCACGTCCAAGCTGACCTGCTTCATAGCACTTCCAAGCTGGCCTGCTTAGTAGCACTACCAAGCTGACCTGCTCCATAGCACTTAAAAGCAGACCTGCTTCATAGCACTTCCAAGCTGGTCTGCTTAATAGCACTACCAAGCTGCCTGCTTCATAGCATTTCCAAGCTGGCCTGCTTCATAGCACTTCCAAACTGGCCTGCTTCATAGCACTTCCAGGCTGGCCTGCTTCACTGCACTTCCAAGCTGGCCTTCTTCATAGCACTTCCAGGCTGGCCTGCTTCATAGCACGTCCAAGCTGACCTGCTTAATAGCACTTCCAAGCTGGCTTGCCTCATAGCCCTTCCAGGCTGGTTACATCATAGCACGTCCAAGCTGACCTGCTTCATAGAACTTTGAAGCTGCCTGTTTCATAGCACTTCCAGGCTGGCCTGCTTCATAGCACTTCCAACCTGACCTGCTTCATAGCACATCCAAGCTGCCTGCTTCATAGCACGTCCAAACTGACCTGCTTCATTGCACTTCCAAGCTGGCCTGCTTCATAGCACTTCCAAGCTGGCCTGCTTCATAGCACTTGCAGGCTGGCCTGCTTCACTGCACTTCCAAGCTGTCCTGCTTCATAACACTTCCAAGCTGGCCTGCTTCATAGCACTTCCAGGCTGGGCTGCTTCACTGCACTTCCAAGCTGGCCTGCTTCATAACACTTCCAAGCTGGCCTGCTTCATTGCACTTCTAAACTGGCCTGCTTCATAGCACCTCCAAGCTGCCTGCTTCATAGCACTTCCAAGCTGACCAGCTCCATAGCACTTCTAAGCTACCTGCTTCATAGCACTTGCAAGATAGCATGCTTCATAGCACTTTCACGCAGCCTGCTTCATTGCACTTCCAAGCTGGCCTGCTTCATAGCACTTCCAAGCTGGCTGCTTTGTAGCACGTCCAAGCTGACCTGCTTCATAGCACTTCCAAGGTGCCTGCTTCATAGAACTGCCAGGGTGGCTGCTTCATAGCACTACCAGGTTCACCTGCTTCATAGCACTTCCAAGCTGGCCTGCTTCATAGCACTTCCAAGCTGGCCTGCTTCATAGCACTTCCAAGATGCCAGCTCCATAGCACTGCCAAGCTGGCCTGCTTTGTAGTACTTCCAGGCTGGCCTGCTTCATAGCACTTCTAGGCTGGCTGCTTCATAGCATGTCCAAGCTGACCTGCTTCATAGCACTTCCAAGCTGGCCTGCTTCATAGCACTTCCAAGCTGGCCTGCTTCATAGCACTTCCAGGATGGCTGCTTCATAGCACGTCCAAGCTGACCTGCTTCATTGCACTTCCAGGCTGGCCTGCTTCACTGCACTTCCAAGCTGACCTGTTTCATAACACGTCCAGGCTGGCTACTTCTTAGCACGGCCAAGCTGACCTGCTTCAGAGCACTTCCAAGCTGGCTTGCTTCATAGCACGTCCAGGCTGGCCTGCTTCATAGCACTTCCAGGCTGGCCTGCTTCACTGCACTTCCAAGCTGGCCTGCTTCATAACACTTCCAAGCTGGCCTGCTTCATAGCACTTCCAGGCTGGGCTGCTTCACTGCACTTCCAAGCTGGCCTGCTTCATAACACTTCCAAGCTGGCCTGCTTCATTGCACTTCTAAACTGGCCTGCTTCATAGCACCTCCAAGCTGCCTGCTTCATAGCACTTCCAAGCTGACCAGCTCCATAGCACTTCTAAGCTACCTGCTTCATAGCACTTACAAGCTGGCATGCTTCATAGCACTTTCACGCAGCCTGCTTCATTGCACTTCCAAGCTGGCCTGCTTCATAGCACTTCCAAGCTGGCTGCTTTGTAGCACGTCCAAGCTGACCTGCTTCATAGCACTTCCAAGGTGCCTGCTTCATAGAACTGCCAGGGTGGCTGCTTCATAGCACTACCAGGTTCACCTGCTTCATAGCACTTCCAAGCTGGCCTGCTTCATAGCACTTCCAAGCTGGCCTGCTTCATAGCACTTCCAAGATGCCTGCTCCATAGCACTGCCAAGCTGGCCTGCTTTGTAGTACTTCCAGGCTGGCCTGCTTCATAGCACTTCTAGGCTGGCTGCTTCATAGCATGTCCAAGCTGACCTGCTTCATAGCACTTCCAAGCTGGCCTGCTTCATAGCACTTCCAAGCTGGCCTGCTTCATAGCACTTCCAGGATGGCTGCTTCATAGCACGTCCAAGCTGACCTGCTTCATTGCACTTCCAGGCTGGTCTGCTTCATTGCACTTCCAAGCTGACCTGCTTCATAGCACTTCCAAGCTGGCCTGCTTCATAGCACTTCCATGCTGGCCTGCTTCACTGCGCTTCCAAGCTGACCTGCTTCATAACACGTCCAGGCTGGCTACTTCTTAGCACGGCCAAGCTGATCTGCTTCAGAGCACTTCCAAGCTGGCTTGCTTCATAGCACGTCCAGGCTGGCTGCTTCATAGCACATCCAAGCTGACCTGCTTCATAGCACTTCCGAGCTGGGTTGCTTCATAGCACCTCCAGGCTGGCTGCTTTATAGCATGTCCAAGCTGACCTGCTTCATAGCACGTCCAAGCTGCCTGCTTCATAGCACGTCCAGGCTGTCCTGCTTCATTGCACTTCCAAGCTGGCTTGCTTCATAGAACTTCCAGGCTGGCTGCTTCATAGCACGTTCAAACTGACCTGCTTCATAGCACTTCCAAGCTGGCTTGCTTCATAGCACTTCCAGGCTGGCTGCTTCATAACACTTCCAAGCTGGCCTGCTTCATAGCACTTCCAAGATGCCTGCTCCATAGCACTGCCAAGCTGGCCTGCTTTATAGTACTTCCAGGCTGGCCTGCTTCATAGCACTTTCAGGCTGGCTGCTTCATACCACATCCAAGCTGACCTGCTTCATAGCACTTCCAAGCTGGCCTGCTTCATAGCACTTCCCAGCTGGCCTGCTTCATAGCACTTCCAGGCTGGCTGCTTCATAGCACGTCCAAGCTGACCTGCTTCATTGCACTTCCAGGCTGGTCTGCTTCATTGCACTTCCAAGCTGGCCTGCTTCATAGCACTTCCAAGCGGGCCTGCTTAATAGCACTACCAAGCTGCCTGCTTCATAGCATGTCCAAGCTTGTCTGCTTTGTAGCACTTCCAAGCTGGCCTGCCTCACAGCACTCCCAGGCTGGCCAACTGCATGGCACTTCCAAGCTGGCCTGATTCATGGCCTGCTTCATAGCACTTCCAAGCTGGCCTGCTTAATAGCACTACCAAGCTGCCTGCTTCATTCCATGTCCAATCTGTTCTCATTCATAGCACTTCCAAGCTGCCTGCTTCATAGCACTTCCAGGCTGGCCTGCTTCTTTGCACTTCCAAGCTGGCTTCCTTCATAGCACTTCCAGGCTGGCTGCTTTGTAGCACGTCCAAGCTGACCTGCTTCATAGCACTTCCAAGGTACCTGCTTCATAGCACTGCCAGGGTGGCTGCTTCATAGCACTTACAAGCTGCCTGCTTCATAAC
The DNA here is from genome assembly GCF_040938575.1 of Ambystoma mexicanum. Taxonomy (NCBI): domain Eukaryota; kingdom Metazoa; phylum Chordata; class Amphibia; order Caudata; family Ambystomatidae; genus Ambystoma; species Ambystoma mexicanum. Next base: position 350,900,904 of record NC_090936.1, read on the forward strand.
ACTACCAGGTTCGCCTGCTTCATAGCACTTCCAAGCTGGCCTGCTTCATAGCACTTCCAAGATGCCAGCTCCATAGCACTGCCAAGCTGGCCTGCTTCATAGCACTTCCAAGCTGGCCTGCTTCATAGCACTTCCAAGATGCCTGCTCCATAGCACTGCCAAGATGGCCTGCTTTAAAGTACTTCCAGGCTGGCCTGCTTCATAGCACTTCTAGGCTGGCTGCTTCATAGCACATCCAAGCTGACCTGCTTCATAGCACTTCCAAGCTGGCCTGCTTCATGGCACTTCCAAGCTGGCCTGCTTCATAGCACTTCCAGGCTGGCACTTCATAGCACGTCCAAGCTGACCTGCTTCATTGCACTTCCAGGCTGGTATGCTTCATTGAACTTCCAAGCTGGCCTGCTTCATAGCACTTCCAAGCTGGCCTGCTTCATAGCACTTCCAGGTTGGCCTGCTTCACTGCACTTCCAAGCTGGCCTGCTTCATAACACGTCCAGGCTGGCTACTTCATAGCACAGCCAAGCTGACCTGCTTAAGAGCACTTCCAAGCTGGCTTGCTTCATAGCATGTCCAGGCTGGCTGCTTCACAGCACATCCAAGCTGACCTGCTTCATAGCACTTCCGAGCTGGCTTGCTTCATAGCACCTCCAGGCTGGCTGCTTCATAGCATGTCCAAGCTGACCTGCTTCATAGCACGTCCAAGCTGCCTGCTTCATAGCACGTCCAGGCTGGCCTGCTTTTTTGCACTTCCAAGCTGGCTTGCTTCATAGAACTTCCAGGCTGGCTGCTTCATAGCACGTCCAAGCTGACCTGCTTCATTGCACCTCCAGGCTGGTCTGCTTCATTGCACTTCCAAGCTGGCCTGCTTCATAGCACTTCCAGGCTGGCCTGCTTTACTGCACTTCCAAGCTGGCCTGCTTCATAACACGTCCAGGCTGGCTGCTTCATAGCACGGCCAAGCTGACCTGCTTCAGAGCATTTCCAAGGTGGCTTGCTTCATAACACGTCCAAGCTGGCTGCTTCATAGCGCATCCAAGCTGCCTGCTTCATAGCACTTCCAGGCTGGTCTACTTCATTGCACTTCCAGGCTGGCTGCTTCATAGCACATCCAAGCTGACCTGCTTCATAGCACGTCCAAGCTGCCTGCTTCATAGCACTTCCAGGCTGGTCTGCTTCATTGCACTTCCAGGCTGGCCTGCTTCATAGCTTTCCAGGCTGGCTGGTTCATAGCACGTCCAAGCTGACCTGTTTCATAGCATTTCCAAGATGGTCTGCTTAGTAGCACTACCAAGCTGACCTGCTTCATAGCACTTCCAAGCAGACCTGCTTCATAGCACTTCCAAGCTGGCTTGCTTAATAGCACTACCAAGCTGCCTGCTTAATAGCAATTCCAAGTTGGCCTGCTTCATAGCACTTCCAAACTGGCCTGCTTCATAGCACTTCCAGGCTGGCCTGCTTCACTGCACTTCCAAGCTGGCCTGCTTCATAGCCCTTCCAGGCTGGCCTGCTTCATAGCACGTCCAGGTTGACCTGCTTCATAGCACTTCCAAGGTGGCTTGCCTCACAGCACTTCCAGGTTGGTTACTTCATAGCATGTCCAAGCTGAACTGCTTCATAGAACTTTGAAGCTGCCTGCTTCATAGCACTTCCAGGCTACCCTGCTTCATAGAACTTCCAAGCTGACCTGCTTCATAGCACATCCAAGCTGCCTGCTTCATAGCACGTCCAGGCTGGCCTGCTTCATTGCCCTTCCAAACTGGCCTGCTTCATAGAACTTCCAGGCTGGCTGCTTATTAGCATGTCCAAGCTGACCTGCTTCATAGCACTTCCAAGCTAGCTTGCTTCATAGCACTTCCAGGCTGGCTGCTTCATAGCACTTCCAAGCTGGCCTGCTTCATAGCACTTCCCAGATGCCTGCTCCATAGCACTGCCTAGCTTGCCTGCTTTATAGTACTTCCAGACTGGCCTGCTTCATAGCACTTCCAGGCTGGCTGCTTCATAGCACGTCCAAGCTGACCTGCTTCATAGCACTTCCAGGCTGGCCTGCTTCATAGCACTTCCAAGCTGGCCTGCTTCATAGCACTTCCAGGCTGGCTGCTTCATAGCACGTCCAAGCTGACATGCTTCATTGCACTTCCAGGCTGGTCTGCTTCATTGCACTTCCAAGCTGGCCTGCTTCATAGCCCTTCCAAGCTGGCCTGCTTCATAGCACTTCCAGGCTGGCCTGCTTCACTGCACTTCCAAGCTGGCCTGCTTCATAACACGTCCAGGCTGGCTGCTTCATAGCACGGCCAAGCTGACCTGCTTCAGAGCACTTCCAAGCTGGCTTGCTTCATAGCACCTCCAGGCTGGCTGCTTCATAGAACATCCAGGCTGACCTGCTTCATAGCACTTCCAAGCTGGCTTGCTTCATAGCACTTCCAGGCTGGCTGCTTCATAGCACGTCCAAGCTGACCTGCTTCATAGCACTTCCAAGCTGGCCTGCTTCATAGCACTTCCAGGCTGGCCTGCTTCACTGCACTTCCAAGCTGGCCTGCTTCATAACACGTCCAGGCTGGCTGCTTCATAGCACGGCCAAGCTGAACTGCTTCAGAGCACTTCCAAGCTGGCTTGCTTCATAGCACGTCCAGGCTGGCTGCTTCATAGCACGTCCAAGCTGACCTGCTTCATAGCACGTCCAAGCTGCCTGCTTCATAGCACGTCCAGGCTGGCCTGCTTCATTGCACCTCCAAGCTGGCTTGCTTCATAGCACTTCCAGGCTAGCTGCTTCATAGCACATCCAAGCTGACCTGCTTCATAGCACGTCCAACCTGCCTGCTTCATAGCACTTCCAGGCTGGTCTGCTTCATTGCACTTCCAGGCTGCCCTGCTTCACTGCACTTCCAAGCTGACCTGCTTCATAGCACTTCCAAGCTGCCTGCTTCATAGCACTGCCAGGGTGGCTGCTTCATAGCACTTACAAGCTGCCTGCTTCATAGCACTTCCAGGTTTGCCTGCTTCATAGCACTTCCAAGCTTGCCTGCTTCATAGCACTTCCAAGATGCCAGCTCCATAGCACTGCCAAGCTGGCCTGCTTAATAGCACTTCCAAGCTGGCCTGCTTCATAGCACTTCCAAGATGCCTGCTCCTTAGCACTGCCAAGCTGGCCTGCTTTATAGTACTTCCAGGCTGGCCTGCTTCATAGCACTTCCAGGCTGGCTGCTTCATAGCACGTCCAAGCTGACCTGCTTCATAGCACTTCCAAGCTGGCCTGCTTTATAGTACTTCCAGGCTGGCCTGCTTCATAGCACTTCCAGGCTGGCTGCATCATAGCACGTCCAAGCTGACCTACTTCATAGCACTTCCAAGCTGGCCTGCTTCATAGCACTTCCAAGCTGGCCTGCTTCATAGCACTTCCAGGCCTGCTGCTTCATAGCACGTCCAAGCTGACCTGCTTCATTGCACTTCCAGGCTGGTCTGCTTCATTGCACTTCCAAGCTGGCCTGCTTCATAGCACTTCCAAGCTGGCCTGCTTCATAGCACTTCCAGGCTGGCCTGCTTCATAGCACTTCCAAGCTGGCCTGCTTCATAGCACTTCCAGGCCTGCTGCTTCATAGCACGTCCAAGCTGACCTGCTTCATTGCACTTCCAGGCTGGTCTGCTTCATTGCACTTCCAAGCTGGCCTGCTTCATAGCACTTCCAAGCTGGCCTGCTTCATAGCACTTCCAGGCTGGCCTGCTTCACTGCACTTCCAAGCTGGCCTGCTTCATAACACGTCCAGGCTGGCTGCTTCATAGCACGGCCAAGCTGCCTGCTTCAGAGCACTTCCAAGGTGGCTTGCTTCATAACACGTCCAGGCTGGCTGCTTCATAGCGCATCCAAGCTGACCTGCTTCATATCACTTCCAAGCTGGTTTGCTTCATAGCACATCCAGGCTGGCTGCTTCATAGCACGTCCAAGCTGACCTGCTTCATAGCATGTCCAAGCTGCCTGCTTCATAGCATGTCCAGGCTGGCCTGCTTCATTGCACTTCCAAGCTGGCTTGCTTCATAGAACTTCCAGGCTGGCTGCTTCATAGCATGTCCAAGCTGTACGGCTTCATAGCACTTCCAAGCTAGCTTGCTTCATAGCACTTCCAGGCTGGCTGCTTCATAGCACATCCAAGCTGACCTGCTTCATAGCACGTCCAAGCTGCCTGCTTCATAGCACTTCCAGGCTGGTCTGCTTCATTGCACTTCCAGGCTTGCCTGCTTCATAGCACTTCCAGGCTGGCTGCTTCATAGCACTACCAAGCTGACCTGCTCCATAGCACTTCCAAGCAGACCTGCTTCATAGCACTTCCAAGCTGGCCTGCTTCATAGCACTTCCAGGCTGGACTGCTTCATAGCACTTCCAAGCAGACCTGCTCCATAGCACTGCCAAGCTGGCCTGCTTTATAGTACTTCCAGGCTGGACTGCTTCATAGCACTTCCAGGCTGGCTGCTTCATAGGACTTCCAAGCTGGCCTGCTTCATAGCACTTCCCAGATGCCTGCTCCATAGCACTGCCAAGCTTGCCTGCTTTATAGTACTTCCAGACTGGCCTGCTTCATAGCACTTCCAAGCTGGCTGCTTCATAGCACGTCCAAGCTGACCTGCTTCATAGCACTTCCAGGCTGGCCTGCTTCATAGCACTTCCAAGCTGGCCTGCTTCATAGCACTTCCAGGCTGGCTGCTTCATAGCACGTCCAAGCTGACATGCTTCATTGCACTTCCAGGCTGGTCTGCTTCATTGAACTTCCAAGCTGGCCTGCTTCATAGCCCTTCCAAGCTGGCCTGCTTCATAGCACTTCCAGGCTGGCCTGCTTCACTGCACTTCCAAGCTGGCCTGCTTCATAACACGTCCAGGCTGGCTGCTTCATAGCACGGCCAAGCTGACCTGCTTCAGAGCACTTCCAAGCTGGCTTGCTTCATTGCACGTCCAGGATGGCTGCTTCATAGAACATCCAGGCTGACCTGCTTCATAGCACTTCCAAGCTGGCTTGCTTCATAGCACTTCCAGGCTGGCTGCTTCATAGCACGTCCAAGCTGACCTGCTTCATAGCACTTCCAAGCTGGCCTGCTTCATAGCACTTCCAGGCTGGCCTGCTTCACTGCACTTCCAAGCTGGCCTGCTTTATAACACGTCCAGGCTGGCTGCTTCATAGCACGGCCAAGCTGACCTGCTTCAGAGCACTTCCAAGCTGGCTTGCTTCATAGCACGTCCAGGCTGGCTGCTTCATAGCACGTCCAAGCTGACCTGCTTCATAGCACGTCCAAGCTGACCTGCTTCAGAGCACTTCCAAGCTGGCTTGCTTCATAGCACTTCCAGGCTAGCTGCTTCATAGCACATCCAAGCTGACCTGCTTCATAGCACGTCCAAGCTGCCTGCTTCATAGCACTTCCAGGCTGGTCTGCTTCATTGCACTTCCAGGCTCGCCTGCTTCACTGCACTTCCAAGCTGACCTGCTTCATAGCACTTCCAAGCTGCCTGCTTCATAGCACTGCCAGGGTGGCTGCTTCATAGCACTTACAAGCTGCCTGCTTCATAGCACTTCCAGGTTCGCCTGCTTCATAGCACTTCCAAGCTTGCCTGCTTCATAGCACTTCCAAGATGCCAGCTCCATAGCACTGCCAAGCTGGCCTGCTTCATAGCACTTCCAAGCTGGCCTGCTTCATAGCACTGCCAAGGTGGCTTGCCTCACAGCACTTCCAGGCTGGTTACTTCATAGCACGTCCAAGCTGACCTGCTTCATAGAACTTTGAAGCTGCCTGCTTCATAGCACTTCCAGGCTACCCTGCTTCATAGAACTTCCAAGCTGACCTGCTTCATAGCACATCCAAGCTGCCTGCTTCATAGCACGTCCAGGCTGGCCTGCTTCATTGCCCTTCCAAGCTGGCTTGCTTCATATAACTTCCAGGCTGGCTGTTTCATAGCACGTCCAAGCTGACCTGCTTCATAGCACTTCCAAGCTGGCTTGCTTCATAGCACTTCCAGGCTGGCTGCTTCATAGCACTTCCAAGCTGGCCTGCTTCATAGCACTTCCAAGATTCCTGCTCCATAGCACTGCCAAGCTTGCCTGCTTTATAGTACTTCCAGACTGGCCTGCTTCATAGCACTTCCACGCTGGCTGCTTCATAACATGTCCAAGCTGACCTGCTTCATAGCACTTCCAAGCTGGCCTGCTTCATAGCACTTCCAAGCTGGCCTTCTTCATAGCACTTCCAGGCTGGCTGCTTCATAGCACGTCCAAGCTGACATGCTTCATTGCACTTCCAGGCTGGTCTGCTTCATTACACTTCCAAGCTGGCCTGCTTCATAGCCCTTCCAAGCTGGCCTGCTTCATAGCACTTCCAGGCTGGCCTGCTTCACTGCACTTCCAAGCTGGCTTGGTTCATAACACGTCCAGGCTGGCTGCTTCATAGCACGGCCAAGCTGACCTGCTTAATAGCACTTCCAAGCTGGCTTGCCTCATAGCCCTTCCAGGCTGGTTACATCATAGCACGTCCAAGCTGACCTGCTTCATAGAACTTTGAAGCTGCCTGCTTCATAGCACTTCCAGACTGACCTGCTTCATTGCACTTCCAAGCTGGCCTGCTTCATAGCACTTCCAAGCTGGCCTGCTTCATAGCACTTCCAGGCTGGCCTGCTTCACTGCACTTCCAAGCTGGCCTGCTTCATAACACTTCCAAGCTGGCCTGCATCATAGCACTTCCAGGTTGGGCTGCTTCACTGCACTTCCAAGCTGGCCTGCTTCATAACACTTCCAAGCTGGCCTGCTTCATTGCTCTTCTAAACTGGCCTGCTTCATAGCACCTCCAAGCTGCCTGCTTCATAGCACTTCCAAGCTGACCAGCTCCATAGCACTTCTAAGCTACCTGCTTCATAGCACTTGCAAGCTGGCATGCTTCATAGCACTTTCACGCAGCCTGCTTCATTGCACTTCCAAGCTGGCCTGCTTCATAGCACTTCCAAGCTGGCTGCTTTGTAGCACGTCCAAGCTGACCTGCTTCATAGCACTTCCAAGGTGCCTGCTTCATAGCACTGCCAGGGTGGCTGCTTCATAGCACTACCAGGTTCACCTGCTTCATAGCACTTCCAAACTGGCCTGCTTCATAGCACTTCCAAGCTGGCCTGCTTCATAGCACTTCCAAGATGCCTGCTCCATAGCACTGCCAAGCTGGCCTGCTTTGTAGTACTTCCAGGCTGGCCTGCTTCATAGCACTTCTAGGCTGGCTGCTTCATAGCACGTCCAAGCTGACCTGCTTCATAGCATTTCCAAGCTGGCCTGCTTCATAGCACTTCCAAGCTGGCCTGCTTCATAGCACTTCCAGGATGGCTGCTTCATAGCACGTCCAAGCTGACCTGCTTCATTGCACTTCCAGGCTGGTCTGCTTCATTGCACTTCCAAGCTGACCTGCTTCATAGCACTTCCAAGCTGGCCTGCTTCATAGCACTTCCAGGCTGGCCTGCTTCACTGCACTTCCAAGCTGACCTGCTTCATAACACGTCCAGGCTGGCTACTTCTTAGCACGGCCAAGCTGACCTGCTTCAGAGCACTTCCAAGCTGGCTTGCTTCATAGCACGTCCAGGCTGGCTGCTTCATAGCACATCCAAGCTGACCTGCTTCATAGCACTTCCGAGCTGGGTTGCTTCATAGCACCTCCAGGCTGGCTGCTTTATAGCATGTCCAAGCTGACCTGCTTCATAGCACGTCCAAGCTGCCTGCTTCATAGCACGTCCAGGCTGGCCTGCTTCATTGCACTTCCAAGCTGGCTTGCTTCATAGAACTTCCAGGCTGGCTGCTTCATAGCACGTTCAAACTGACCTGCTTCATAGCACTTCCAAGCTGGCTTGCTTCATAGCACTTCCAGGCTGGCTGCTTAATAGCACTTCCAAGCTGGCCTGCTTCATAGCACTTCCAAGATGCCTGCTCCATAGCACTGCCAAGCTGGCCTGCTTTATAGTACTTCCAGGCTGGCCTGCTTCATAGCACTTTCAGGCTGGCTGCTTCATACCACATCCAAGCTGACCTACTTCATAGCACTTCCAAGCTGGCCTGCTTCATAGCACTTCCCAGCTGGCCTGCTTCATAGCACTTCCAGGCTGGCTGCTTCATAGCACGTCCAAGCTGACCTGCTTCATTGCACTTCCAGGCTGGTCTGCTTCATTGCACTTCCAAGCTGGCCTGCTTCATAGCACTTCCAAGCGGGCCTGTTTAATAGCACTACCAAGCTGCCTGCTTCATAGCATGTCCAAGCTTGTCTGCTTTGTAGCACTTCCAAGCTGGCCTGCCTCACAGCACTCCCAGGCTGGCCAACTGCATGGCACTTCCAAGCTGGCCTGATTCATGGCCTGCTTCATACCACTTCCAAGCTGGCCTGCTTAATAGCACTACCAAGCTGCCTGCTTCATTCCATGTCCAATCTGGTCTCATTCATAGCACTTCCAAGCTGCCTGCTTCATAGCACTTCCAGGCTGGCCTGCTTCATTGCACTTCCAAGCTGGCTTCCTTCATAGCACTTCCAGGCTGGCTGCTTTGTAGCACGTCCAAGCTGACCTGCTTCATAGCACTTCCAAGGTACCTGCTTCATAGCACTGCCAGGGTGGCTGCTTCATAGCACTTACAAGCTGCCTACTTCATAACACTACCAGGTTCGCCTGCTTCATAGCACTTCCAAGCTGGCCTGCTTCATAGCACTTCCAAGATGCCAGCTCCATAGCACTGCCAAGCTGGCTTGCTTCATAGCACTTCCAAGCTGGCCTGCTTCATAGCACTTCCAAGATGCCTGCTCCATAGCACTGCCAAGCTGGCCTGCTTTAAAGTACTTCCAGGCTGGCCTGCTTCATAGCACTTCTAGGCTGGCTGCTTCATAGCACATCCAAGCTGACCTGCTTCATAGCACTTCCAAGCTGGCCTGCTTCATGGCACTTCCAAGCTTGCCTGCTTCATAGCACTTCCAGGCTGACTGCTTCATAGCACGTCCAAGCTGACCTGCTTCATTGCACTTCCAGGCTGGTATGCTTCATTGAACTTCCAAGCTGGCCTGCTTCATAGCACTTCCAAGCTGGCCTGCTTCATAGCACTTCCAGGTTGGCCTGCTTCACTGCACTTCCAAGCTGGCCTGCTTCATAACACGTCCAGGCTGGCTACTTCATAGCACAGCCAAGCTGACCTGCTTCAGAGCACTTCCAAGCTGGCTTGCTTCATTGCATGTCCAGGCTGGCTGCTTCACAGCACATCCAAGCTGACCTGCTTCATAGCACTTCCGAGCTGGCTTGCTTCATAGCACCTCCAGGCTGGCTGCTTCATAGCATGTCCAAGCTGACCTGCTTCATAGCACGTCCAAGCTGCCTGCTTCATAGCACGTCCAGGCTGGCCTGCTTTTTTGCACTTCCAAGCTGGCTTGCTTCATAGAACTTCCAGGCTGGCTGCTTCATAGCACGTCCAAGCTGACCTGCTTCATTGCACCTCCAGGCTGGTCTGCTTCATTGCACTTCCAAGCTGGCCTGCTTCATAGTACTTCCAGGCTGGCCTGCTTCACTGCACTTCCAAGCTGGCCTGCGTCATAACACGTCCAGGCTGGCTGCTTCATAGCACGGCCAAGCTGACCTGCTTCAGAGCACTTCCAAGGTGGCTTGCTTCATAACACGTCCAAGCTGGCTGCTTCATAGCGCATCCAAGCTGCCTGCTTCATAGCACTTCCAGGCTGGTCTACTTCATTGCACTTCCAGGCTGGCTGCTTCATAGCACATCCAAGCTGACCTGCTTCATAGCACGTCCAAGCTGCCTGCTTCATAGCACTTCCAGGCTGGTCTGCTTCATTGCACTTCCAGGCTGGCCTGCTTCATAGCTTTCCAGGCTGGCTGGTTCATAGCACGTCCAAGCTGACCTGTTTCATAGCACTTCCAAGCTGGTCTGCTTAGTAGCACTACCAAGCTGACCTGCTTCATAGCACTTCCAAGCAGACCTGCTTCATAGCACTTCCAAGCTGGCTTGCTTAATAGCACTACCAAGCTGCCTAATTCATAGCAATTCCAAGTTGGCCTGCTTCATAGCACTTCCAAACTGGCCTGCTTCATAGCACTTCCAGGCTGGCCTGCTTCACTGCACTTCCAAGCTGGCCTGCTTCATAGCCCTTCCAGGCTGGCCTGCTTCATAGCAGGTCCAGGCTGACCTGCTTCATAGCACTTCCAAGGTGGCTTGCCTCACAGCACTTCCAGGTTGGTTACTTCATAGCACGTCCAAGCTGAACTGCTTCATAGAACTTTGAAGCTGCCTGCTTCATAGCACTTCCAGGCTACCCTGCTTCATAGAACTTCCAAGCTGACCTGCTTCATAGCACATCCAAGCTGCCTGCTTCATAGCACGTCCAGGCTGGCCTGCTTCATTGCCCTTCCAAACTGGCCTGCTTCATAGAACTTCCAGGCTGGCTGCTTATTAGCATGTCCAAGCTGACCTGCTTCATAGCACTTCCAAGCTAGCTTGCTTCATAGCACTTCCAGGCTGGCTGCTTCATAGCACTTCCAAGCTGGCCTGCTTCATAGCACTTCCCAGATGCCTGCTCCATAGCACTGCCTAGCTTGCCTGCTTTATAGTACTTCCAGACTGGCCTGCTTCATAGCACTTCCAGGCTGGCTGCTTCATAGCACGTCGAAGCTGACCTGCTTCATAGCACTTCCAGGCTGGCCTGCTTCATAGCACTTCCAAGCTGGCCTGCTTCATAGCACTTCCAGGCTGGCTGCTTCATAGCACGTCCAAGCTGACATGCTTCATTGCACTTCCAAGCTGGCCTGCTTCATAGCCCTTCCAAGCTGGCCTGCTTCATAGCACTTCCAGGCTCGCCTGCTTCACTGCACTTCCAAGCTGGCCTGCTTCATAACACGTCCAGGCTGGCTGCTTCATAGCACGGCCAAGCTGACCTGCTTCAGAGCACTTCCAAGCTGGCTTGCTTCATAGCACCTCCAGGCTGGCTGCTTCATAGAACATCCAGGCTGACCTGCTTCATAGCACTTCCAAGCTGGCTTGCTTCATAGCACTTCCAGGCTGGCTGCTTCATAGCACGTCCAAGCTGACCTGCTTCATAGCACTTCCAAGCTGGCCTGCTTCATAGCACTTCCAGGCTGGCCTGCTTCACTGCACTTCCAAGCTGGCCTGCTTCATAACACATCCAGGCTGGCTGCTTCATAGCACGGCCAAGCTGACCTGCTTCAGAGCACTTCCAAGCTGGCTTGCTTCATAGCACGTCCAGGCTGGCTGCTTCATAGCACGTCCAAGCTGACCTGCTTCATAGCACGTCCAAGCTGCCTGCTTCATAGCACGTCCAGGCTGGCCTGCTTCATTGCACCTCCAAGCTGGCTTACTTCATAGCACTTCCAGGCTAGCTGCTTCATAGCACATCCAAGCTGACCTGCTTCATAGCACGTCCAAGCTGCCTGCTTCATAGCACTTCCAGGCTGGTCTGCTTCATTGCACTTCCAGGCTGCCCTGCTTCACTGCACTTCCAAGCTGACCTGCTTCATAGCACTTCCAAGCTGCCTGCTTCATAGCACTGCCAGGGTGGCTGCTTCATAGCACTTACAAGCTGCCTGCTTCATAGCACTTCCAGGTTTGCCTGCTTCATAGCACTTCCAAGCTTGCCTGCTTCATAGCACTTCCAAGATGCCAGCTCCATAGCACTGCCAAGCTGGCCTGCTTCATAGCACTTCCAAGCTTGCCTGCTTCATAGCACTTCCAAGATGCCTGCTCCTTGGCACTGCCAAGCTGGCCTGCTTTATAGTACTTCCAGGCTGGCCTGCTTCATAGCACTTCCAGGCTGGCTGCTTCATAGCACGTCCAAGCTGACCTGCTTCATAGCACTTCCAAGCTGGCCTGCTTTATAGTACTTCCAGGCTGGCCTGCTTCATAGCACTTCCAGGCTGGCTGCATCATAGCAGGTCCAAGCTGACCTACTTCATAGCACTTCCAAGCTGGCCTGCTTCATAGCACTTCCAAGCTGGCCTGCTTCATAGCACTTCCAGGCCGGCTGCTTCATAGCACGTCCAAGCTGACCTGCTTCATTGCACTTCCAGGCTGGTCTGCTTCATTGCACTTCCAAGCTGGCCTGCTTCATAGCACTTCCAAGCTGGCCTGCTTCATAGCACTTCCAGGCTGGCCTGCTTCACTGCACTTCCAAGCTGGCCTGCTTCATAACACGTCCAGGCTGGCTGCTTCATAGCACGGCCAAGCTGCCTGCTTCAGAGCACTTCCAAGGTGGCTTGCTTCATAACATGTCCAGGCTGGCTGCTTCATAGCGCATCCAAGCTGACCTGCTTCATAGCACTTCCAAGCTGGCTTGCTTCATAGCACATCCAGGCTGGCTGCTTCATAGCACGTCCAAGCTGACCTGCTTCATAGCACGTCCAAGCTGCCTGCTTCATAGCACGTCCAGGCTGGCCTGCTTTTTTGCACTTCCAAGCTGGCTTGCTTCATAGAACTTCCAGGCTGGCTGCTTCATAGCACGTCCAAGCTGACCTGCTTCATTGCACCTCCAGGCTGGTCTGCTTCATTGCACTTCCAAGCTGGCCTGCTTCATAGCACTTCCAGGCTGGCCTGCTTTACTGCACTTCCAAGCTGGCCTGCTTCATAACACGTCCAGGCTGGCTGCTTCATAGCACGGCCAAGCTGACCTGCTTCAGAGCACTTCCAAGGTGGCTTGCTTCATAACACGTCCAAGCTGGCTGCTTCATAGCGCATCCAAGCTGCCTGCTTCATAGCACTTCCAGGCTGGTCTACTTCATTGCACTTCCAGGCTGGCTGCTTCATAGCACATCCAAGCTGACCTGCTTCATAGCACGTCCAAGCTGCCTGCTTCATAGCACTTCCAGGCTGGTCTGCTTCATTGCACTTCCAGGCTGGCCTGCTTCATAGCTTTCCAGGCTGGCTGGTTCATAGCACGTCCAAGCTGACCTGTTTCATAGCATTTCCAAGATGGTCTGCTTAGTAGCACTACCAAGCTGACCTGCTTCATAGCACTTCCAAGCAGACCTGCTTCATAGCACTTCCAAGCTGGCTTGCTTAATAGCACTACCAAGCTGCCTGCTTAATAGCAATTCCAAGTTGGCCTGCTTCATAGCACTTCCAAACTGGCCTGCTTCATAGCACTTCCAGGCTGGCCTGCTTCACTGCACTTCCAAGCTGGCCTGCTTCATAGCCCTTCCAGGCTGGCCTGCTTCATAGCACGTCCAGGTTGACCTGCTTCATAGCACTTCCAAGGTGGCTTGCCTCACAGCACTTCCAGGTTGGTTACTTCATAGCATGTCCAAGCTGAACTGCTTCATAGAACTTTGAAGCTGCCTGCTTCATAGCACTTCCAGGCTACCCTGCTTCATAGAACTTCCAAGCTGACCTGCTTCATAGCACATCCAAGCTGCCTGCTTCATAGCACGTCCAGGCTGGCCTGCTTCATTGCCCTTCCAAACTGGCCTGCTTCATAGAACTTCCAGGCTGGCTGCTTATTAGCATGTCCAAGCTGACCTGCTTCATAGCACTTCCAAGCTAGCTTGCTTCATAGCACTTCCAGGCTGGCTGCTTCATAGCACTTCCAAGCTGGCCTGCTTCATAGCACTTCCCAGATGCCTGCTCCATAGCACTGCCTAGCTTGCCTGCTTTATAGTACTTCCAGACTGGCCTGCTTCATAGCACTTCCAGGCTGGCTGCTTCATAGCACGTCCAAGCTGACCTGCTTCATAGCACTTCCAGGCTGGCCTGCTTCATAGCACTTCCAAGCTGGCCTGCTTCATAGCACTTCCAGGCTGGCTGCTTCATAGCACGTCCAAGCTGACATGCTTCATTGCACTTCCAGGCTGGTCTGCTTCATTGCACTTCCAAGCTGGCCTGCTTCATAGCCCTTCCAAGCTGGCCTGCTTCATAGCACTTCCAGGCTGGCCTGCTTCACTGCACTTCCAAGCTGGCCTGCTTCATAACACGTCCAGGCTGGCTGCTTCATAGCACGGCCAAGCTGACCTGCTTCAGAGCACTTCCAAGCTGGCTTGCTTCATAGCACCTCCAGGCTGGCTGCTTCATAGAACATCCAGGCTGACCTGCTTCATAGCACTTCCAAGCTGGCTTGCTTCATAGCACTTCCAGACTGGCTGCTTCATAGCACGTCCAAGCTGACCTGCTTCATAGCACTTCCAAGCTGGCCTGCTTCATAGCACTTCCAGGCTGGCCTGCTTCACTGCACTTCCAAGCTGGCCTGCTTCATAACACGTCCAGGCTGGCTGCTTCATAGCACGGCCAAGCTGAACTGCTTCAGAGCACTTCCAAGCTGGCTTGCTTCATAGCACGTCCAGGCTGGCTGCTTCATAGCACGTCCAAGCTGACCTGCTTCATAGCACGTCCAAGCTGCCTGCTTCATAGCACGTCCAGGCTGGCCTGCTTCATTGCACCTCCAAGCTGGCTTGCTTCATAGCACTTCCAGGCTAGCTGCTTCATAGCACATCCAAGCTGACCTGCTTCATAGCACGTCCAACCTGCCTGCTTCATAGCACTTCCAGGCTGGTCTGCTTCATTGCACTTCCAGGCTGCCCTGCTTCACTGCACTTCCAAGCTGACCTGCTTCATAGCACTTCCAAGCTGCCTGCTTCATAGCACTGCCAGGGTGGCTGCTTCATAGCACTTACAAGCTGCCTGCTTCATAGCACTTCCAGGTTTGCCTGCTTCATAGCACTTCCAAGCTTGCCTGCTTCATAGCACTTCCAAGATGCCAGCTCCATAGCACTGCCAAGCTGGCCTGCTTAATAGCACTTCCAAGCTGGCCTGCTTCATAGCACTTCCAAGATGCCTGCTCCTTAGCACTGCCAAGCTGGCCTGCTTTATAGTACTTCCAGGCTGGCCTGCTTCATAGCACTTCCAGGCTGGCTGCTTCATAGCACGTCCAAGCTGACCTGCTTCATAGCACTTCCAAGCTGGCCTGCTTTATAGTACTTCCAGGCTGGCCTGCTTCATAGCACTTCCAGGCTGGCTGCATCATAGCACGTCCAAGCTGACCTACTTCATAGCACTTCCAAGCTGGCCTGCTTCATAGCACTTCCAAGCTGGCCTGCTTCATAGCACTTCCAGGCCTGCTGCTTCATAGCACGTCCAAGCTGACCTGCTTCATTGCACTTCCAGGCTGGTCTGCTTCATTGCACTTCCAAGCTGGCCTGCTTCATAGCACTTCCAAGCTGGCCTGCTTCATAGCACTTCCAGGCTGGCCTGCTTCATAGCACTTCCAAGCTGGCCTGCTTCATAGCACTTCCAGGCCTGCTGCTTCATAGCACGTCCAAGCTGACCTGCTTCATTGCACTTCCAGGCTGGTCTGCTTCATTGCACTTCCAAGCTGGCCTGCTTCATAGCACTTCCAAGCTGGCCTGCTTCATAGCACTTCCAGGCTGGCCTGCTTCACTGCACTTCCAAGCTGGCCTGCTTCATAACACGTCCAGGCTGGCTGCTTCATAGCACGGCCAAGCTGCCTGCTTCAGAGCACTTCCAAGGTGGCTTGCTTCATAACACGTCCAGGCTGGCTGCTTCATAGCGCATCCAAGCTGACCTGCTTCATATCACTTCCAAGCTGGCTTGCTTCATAGCACATCCAGGCTGGCTGCTTCATAGCACGTCCAAGCTGACCTGCTTCATAGCATGTCCAAGCTGCCTGCTTCATAGCATGTCCAGGCTGGCCTGCTTCATTGCACTTCCAAGCTGGCTTGCTTCATAGAACTTCCAGGCTGGCTGCTTCATAGCATGTCCAAGCTGACCTGCTTCATAGCACTTCCAAGCTAGCTTGCTTCATAGCACTTCCAGGCTGGCTGCTTCATAGCACATCCAAGCTGACCTGCTTCATAGCACGTCCAAGCTGCCTGCTTCATAGCACTTCCAGGCTGGTCTGCTTCATTGCACTTCCAGGCTTGCCTGCTTCATAGCACTTCCAGGCTGGCTGCTTCATAGCACTACCAAGCTGACCTGCTCCATAGCACTTCCAAGCAGACCTGCTTCATAGCACTTCCAAGCTGGCCTGCTTCATAGCACTTCCAGGATGGACTGCTTCATAGCACTTCCAAGCAGACCTGCTCCATAGCACTGCCAAGCTGGCCTGCTTTATAGTACTTCCAGGCTGGACTGCTTCATAGCACTTCCAGGCTGGCTGCTTCATAGGACTTCCAAGCTGGCCTGCTTCATAGCACTTCCCAGATGCCTGCTCCATAGCACTGCCAAGCTTGCCTGCTTTATAGTACTTCCAGACTGGCCTGCTTCATAGCACTTCCAAGCTGGCTGCTTCATAGCACGTCCAAGCTGACCTGCTTCATAGCACTTCCAGGCTGGCCTGCTTCATAGCACTTCCAAGCTGGCCTGCTTCATAGCACTTCCAGGCTGGCTGCTTCATAGCACGTCCAAGCTGACATGCTTCATTGCACTTCCAGGCTGGTCTGCTTCATTGAACTTCCAAGCTGGCCTGCTTCATAGCCCTTCCAAGCTGGCCTGCTTCATAGCACGGCCAAGCTGACCTGCTTCAGAGCACTTCCAAGCTGGCTTGCTTCATTGCACGTCCAGGATGGCTGCTTCATAGAACATCCAGGCTGACCTGCTTCATAGCACTTCCAAGCTGGCTTGCTTCATAGCACTTCCAGGCTGGCTGCTTCATAGCACGTCCAAGCTGACCTGCTTCATAGCACTTCCAAGCTGGCCTGCTTCATAGCACTTCCAGGCTGGCCTGCTTCACTGCACTTCCAAGCTGGCCTGCTTTATAACACGTCCAGGCTGGCTGCTTCATAGCACGGCCAAGCTGACCTGCTTCAGAGCACTTCCAAGCTGGCTTGCTTCATAGCACGTCCAGGCTGGCTGCTTCATAGCACGTCCAAGCTGACCTGCTTCATAGCACGTCCAAGCTGACCTGCTTCAGAGCACTTCCAAGCTGGCTTGCTTCATAGCACTTCCAGGCTAGCTGCTTCATAGCACATCCAAGCTGACCTGCTTCATAGCACGTCCAAGCTGCCTGCTTCATAGCACTTCCAGGCTGGTCTGCTTCATTGCACTTCCAGGCTCGCCTGCTTCACTGCACTTCCAAGCTGACCTGCTTCATAGCACTTCCAAGCTGCCTGCTTCATAGCACTGCCAGGGTGGCTGCTTCATAGCACTTACAAGCTGCCTGCTTCATAGCACTTCCAGGTTCGCCTGCTTCATAGCACTTCCAAGCTTGCCTGCTTCATAGCACTTCCAAGATGCCAGCTCCATAGCACTGCCAAGCTGGCATGCTTCATAGCACTTCCAAGCTGGCCTGCTTCATAGCACTGCCAAGGTGGCTTGCCTCACAGCACTTCCAGGCTGGTTACTTCATAGCACGTCCAAGCTGACCTGCTTCATAGAACTTTGAAGCTGCCTGCTTCATAGCACTTCCAGGCTACCCTGCTTCATAGAACTTCCAAGCTGACCTGCTTCATAGCACATCCAAGCTGCCTGCTTCATAGCACGTCCAGGCTGGCCTGCTTCATTGCCCTTCCAAGCTGGCTTGCTTCATATAACTTCCAGGCTGGCTGCTTCATAGCACGTCCAAGCTGACCTGCTTCATAGCACTTCCAAGCTGGCTTGCTTCATAGCACTTCCAGGCTGGCTGCTTCATAGCACTTCCAAGCTGGCCTGCTTCATAGCACTTCCAAGATTCCTGCTCCATAGCACTGCCAAGCTTGCCTGCTTTATAGTACTTCCAGACTGGCCTGCTTCATAGCACTTCCACGCTGGCTGCTTCATAACATGTCCAAGCTGACCTGCTTCATAGCACTTCCAAGCTGGCCTGCTTCATAGCACTTCCAAGCTGGCCTTCTTCATAGCACTTCCAGGCTGGCTGCTTCATAGCACGTCCAAGCTGACATGCTTCATTGCACTTCCAGGCTGGTCTGCTTCATTACACTTCCAAGCTGGCCTGCTTCATAGCCCTTCCAAGCTGGCCTGCTTCATAGCACTTCCAGGCTGGCCTGCTTCACTGCACTTCCAAGCTGGCTTGGTTCATAACACGTCCAGGCTGGCTGCTTCATAGCCCGGCCAAGCTGACCTGCTTAATAGCACTTCCAAGCTGGCTTGCCTCATAGCCCTTCCAGGCTGGTTACATCATAGCACGTCCAAGCTGACCTGCTTCATAGAACTTTGAAGCTGCCTGCTTCATAGCACTTCCAGGCTGGCCTGCTTCATAGCACTTCCAACCTGACCTGCTTCATAGCACGTCCAAGCTGCCTGCTTCATAGCACATCCAGACTGACCTGCTTCATTGCACTTCCAAGCTGGCCTGCTTCATAGCACTTCCAAGCTGGCCTGCTTCATAGCACTTCCAGGCTGGCCTGCTTCACTGCACTTCCAAGCTGGCCTGCTTCATAACACTTCCAAGCTGGCCTGCATCATAGCACTTCCAGGTTGGGCTGCTTCACTGCACTTCCAAGCTGGCCTGCTTCATAACACTTCCAAGCTGGCCTGCTTCATTGCTCTTCTAAACTGGCCTGCTTCATAGCACCTCCAAGCTGCCTGCTTCATAGCACTTCCAAGCTGACCAGCTCCATAGCACTTCTAAGCTACCTGCTTCATAGCACTTGCAAGCTGGCATGCTTCATAGCACTTTCACGCAGCCTGCTTCATTGCACTTCCAAGCTGGCCTGCTTCATAGCACTTCCAAGCTGGCTGCTTTGTAGCACGTCCAAGCTGACCTGCTTCATAGCACTTCCAAGGTGCCTGCTTCATATTACTGCCAGGGTGGCTGCTTCATAGCACTACCAGGTTCACCTGCTTCATAGCACTTCCAAACTGGCCTGCTTCATAGCACTTCCAAGCTGGCCTGCTTCATAGCACTTCCAAGATGCCTGCTCCATAGCACTGCCAAGCTGGCCTGCTTTGTAGTACTTCCAGGCTGGCCTGCTTCATAGCACTTCTAGGCTGGCTGCTTCATAGCACGTCCAAGCTGACCTGCTTCATAGCATTTCCAAGCTGGCCTGCTTCATAGCACTTCCAAGCTGGCCTGCTTCATAGCACTTCCAGGATGGCTGCTTCATAGCACGTCCAAGCTGACCTGCTTCATTGCACTTCCAGGCTGGTCTGCTTCATTGCACTTCCAAGCTGACCTGCTTCATAGCACTTCCAAGCTGGCCTGCTTCATAGCACTTCCAGGCTGGCCTGCTTCACTGCACTTCCAAGCTGACCTGCTTCATAACACGTCCAGGCTGGCTACTTCTTAGCACGGCCAAGCTGACCTGCTTCAGAGCACTTCCAAGCTGGCTTGCTTCATAGCACGTCCAGGCTGGCTGCTTCATAGCACATCCAAGCTGACCTGCTTCATAGCACTTCCGAGCTGGGTTGCTTCATAGCACCTCCAGGCTGGCTGCTTTATAGCATGTCCAAGCTGACCTGCTTCATAGCACGTCCAAGCTGCCTGCTTCATAGCACGTCCAGGCTGGCCTGCTTCATTGCACTTCCAAGCTGGCTTGCTTCATAGAACTTCCAGGCTGGCTGCTTCATAGCACGTTCAAACTGACCTGCTTCATAGCACTTCCAAGCTGGCTTGCTTCATAGCACTTCCAGGCTGGCTGCTTAATAGCACTTCCAAGCTGGCCTGCTTCATAGCACTTCCAAGATGCCTGCTCCATAGCACTGCCAAGCTGGCCTGCTTTATAGTACTTCCAGGCTGGCCTGCTTCATAGCACTTTCAGGCTGGCTGCTTCATACCACATCCAAGCTGACCTACTTCATAGCACTTCCAAGCTGGCCTGCTTCATAGCACTTCCCAGCTGGCCTGCTTCATAGCACTTCCAGGCTGGCTGCTTCATAGCACGTCCAAGCTGACCTGCTTCATTGCACTTCCAGGCTGGTCTGCTTCATTGCACTTCCAAGCTGGCCTGCTTCATAGCATTTCCAAGCGGGCCTGTTTAATAGCACTACCAAGCTGCCTGCTTCATAGCATGTCCAAGCTTGTCTGCTTTGTAGCACTTCCAAGCTGGCCTGCCTCACAGCACTCCCAGGCTGGCCAACTGCATGGCACTTCCAAGCTGGCCTGATTCATGGCCTGCTTCATACCACTTCCAAGCTGGCCTGCTTAATAGCACTACCAAGCTGCCTGCTTCATTCCATGTCCAATCTGGTCTCATTCATAGCACTTCCAAGCTGCCTGCTTCATAGCACTTCCAGGCTGGCCTGCTTCATTGCACTTCCAAGCTGGCTTCCTTCATAGCACTTCCAGGCTGGCTGCTTTGTAGCACGTCCAAGCTGACCTGCTTCATAGCACTTCCAAGGTACCTGCTTCATAGCACTGCCAGGGTGGCTGCTTCATAGCACTTACAAGCTGCCTACTTCATAACACTACCAGGTTCGCCTGCTTCATAGCACTTCCAAGCTGGCCTGCTTCATAGCACTTCCAAGATGCCAGCTCCATAGCACTGCCAAGCTGGCTTGCTTCATAGCACTTCCAAGCTGGCCTGCTTCATAGCACTTCCAAGATGCCTGCTCCATAGCACTGCCAAGCTGGCCTGCTTTAAAGTACTTCCAGGCTGGCCTGCTTCATAGCACTTCTAGGCTGGCTGCTTCATAGCACATCCAAGCTGACCTGCTTCATAGCACTTCCAAGCTGGCCTGCTTCATGGCACTTCCAAGCTTGCCTGCTTCATAGCACTTCCAGGCTGGCTGCTTCATAGCACGTCCAAGCTGACCTGCTTCATTGCACTTCCAGGCTGGTATGCTTCATTGAACTTCCAAGCTGGCCTGCTTCATAGCACTTCCAAGCTGGCCTGCTTCATAGCACTTCCAGGTTGGCCTGCTTCACTGCACTTCCAAGCTGGCCTGCTTCATAACACGTCCAGGCTGGCTACTTCATAGCACAGCCAAGCTGACCTGCTTCAGAGCACTTCCAAGCTGGCTTGCTTCATTGCATGTCCAGGCTGGCTGCTTCACAGCACATCCAAGCTGACCTGCTTCATAGCACTTCCGAGCTGGCTTGCTTCATAGCACCTCCAGGCTGGCTGCTTCATAGCATGTCCAAGCTGACCTGCTTCATAGCATGTCCAAGCTGCCTGCTTCATAGCACGTCCAGGCTGGCCTGCTTTTTTGCACTTCCAAGCTGGCTTGCTTCATAGAACTTCCAGGCTGGCTGCTTCATAGCACGTCCAAGCTGACCTGCTTCATTGCACCTCCAGGCTGGTCTGCTTCATTGCACTTCCAAGCTGGCCTGCTTCATAGTACTTCCAGGCTGGCCTGCTTCACTGCACTTCCAAGCTGGCCTGCTTCATAACACGTCCAGGCTGGCTGCTTCATAGCACGGCCAAGCTGACCTGCTTCAGAGCACTTCCAAGGTGGCTTGCTTCATAACACGTCCAAGCTGGCTGCTTCATAGCGCATCCAAGCTGCCTGCTTCATAGCACTTCCAGGCTGGTCTACTTCATTGCACTTCCAGGCTGGCTGCTTCATAGCACATCCAAGCTGACCTGCTTCATAGCACGTCCAAGCTGCCTGCTTCATAGCACTTCCAGGCTGGTCTGCTTCATTGCACTTCCAGGCTGGCCTGCTTCATAGCTTTCCAGGCTGGCTGGTTCATAGCACGTCCAAGCTGACCTGTTTCATAGCACTTCCAAGCTGGTCTGCTTAGTAGCACTACCAAGCTGACCTGCTTCATAGCACTTCCAAGCAGACCTGCTTCATAGCACTTCCAAGCTGGCTTGCTTAATAGCACTACCAAGCTGCCTAATTCATAGCAATTCCAAGTTGGCCTGCTTCATAGCACTTCCAAACTGGCCTGCTTCATAGCACTTCCAGGCTGGCCTGCTTCACTGCACTTCCAAGCTGGCCTGCTTCATAGCCCTTCCAGGCTGGCCTGCTTCATAGCAGGTCCAGGCTGACCTGCTTCATAGCACTTCCAAGGTGGCTTGCCTCACAGCACTTCCAGGTTGGTTACTTCATAGCACGTCCAAGCTGAACTGCTTCATAGAACTTTGAAGCTGCCTGCTTCATAGCACTTCCAGGCTACCCTGCTTCATAGAACTTCCAAGCTGACCTGCTTCATAGCACATCCAAGCTGCCTGCTTCATAGCACGTCCAGGCTGGCCTGCTTCATTGCCCTTCCAAACTGGCCTGCTTCATAGAACTTCCAGGCTGGCTGCTTATTAGCATGTCCAAGCTGACCTGCTTCATAGCACTTCCAAGCTAGCTTGCTTCATAGCACTTCCAGGCTGGCTGCTTCATAGCACTTCCAAGCTGGCCTGCTTCATAGCACTTCCCAGATGCCTGCTCCATAGCACTGCCTAGCTTGCCTGCTTTATAGTACTTCCAGACTGGCCTGCTTCATAGCACTTCCAGGCTGGCTGCTTCATAGCACGTCGAAGCTGACCTGCTTCATAGCACTTCCAGGCTGGCCTGCTTCATAGCACTTCCAAGCTGGCCTGCTTCATAGCACTTCCAGGCTGGCTGCTTCATAGCACGTCCAAGCTGACATGCT
Organism: Ambystoma mexicanum; assembly: GCF_040938575.1. Lineage (NCBI taxonomy): Eukaryota > Metazoa > Chordata > Amphibia > Caudata > Ambystomatidae > Ambystoma > Ambystoma mexicanum. The sequence goes on from NC_090936.1 coordinate 350,923,377, forward strand.
TCATTGCACTTCCAAGCTGGCCTGCTTCATAGCCCTTCCAAGCTGGCCTGCTTCATAGCACTTCCAGGCTCGCCTGCTTCACTGCACTTCCAAGCTGGCCTGCTTCATAACACGTCCAGGCTGGCTGCTTCATAGCACGGCCAAGCTGACCTGCTTCAGAGCACTTCCAAGCTGGCTTGCTTCATAGCACCTCCAGGCTGGCTGCTTCATAGAACATCCAGGCTGACCTGCTTCATAGCACTTCCAAGCTGGCTTGCTTCATAGCACTTCCAGGCTGGCTGCTTCATAGCACGTCCAAGCTGACCTGCTTCATAGCACTTCCAAGCTGGCCTGCTTCATAGCACTTCCAGGCTGGCCTGCTTCACTGCACTTCCAAGCTGGCCTGCTTCATAACACGTCCAGGCTGGCTGCTTCATAGCACGGCCAAGCTGACCTGCTTCAGAGCACTTCCAAGCTGGCTTGCTTCATAGCACGTCCAGGCTGGCTGCTTCATAGCACGTCCAAGCTGACCTGCTTCATAGCACGTCCAAGCTGCCTGCTTCATAGCACGTCCAGGCTGGCCTGCTTCATTGCACCTCCAAGCTGGCTTACTTCATAGCACTTCCAGGCTAGCTGCTTCATAGCACATCCAAGCTGACCTGCTTCATAGCACGTCCAAGCTGCCTGCTTCATAGCACTTCCAGGCTGGTCTGCTTCATTGCACTTCCAGGCTGCCCTGCTTCACTGCACTTCCAAGCTGACCTGCTTCATAGCACTTCCAAGCTGCCTGCTTCATAGCACTGCCAGGGTGGCTGCTTCATAGCACTTACAAGCTGCCTGCTTCATAGCACTTCCAGGTTTGCCTGCTTCATAGCACTTCCAAGCTTGCCTGCTTCATAGCACTTCCAAGATGCCAGCTCCATAGCACTGCCAAGCTGGCCTGCTTCATAGCACTTCCAAGCTGGCCTGCTTCATAGCACTTCCAAGATGCCTGCTCCTTGGTACTGCCAAGCTGGCCTGCTTTATAGTACTTCCAGGCTGGCCTGCTTCATAGCACTTCCAGGCTGGCTGCTTCATAGCACGTCCAAGCTGACCTGCTTCATAGCACTTCCAAGCTGGCCTGCTTTATAGTACTTCCAGGCTGGCCTGCTTCATAGCACTTCCAGGCTGGCTGCATCATAGCAGGTCCAAGCTGACCTACTTCATAGCACTTCCAAGCTGGCCTGCTTCATAGCACTTCCAAGCTGGCCTGCTTCATAGCACTTCCAGGCCGGCTGCTTCATAGCACGTCCAAGCTGACCTGCTTCATTGCACTTCCAGGCTGGTCTGCTTCATTGCACTTCCAAGCTGGCCTGCTTCATAGCACTTCCAAGCTGGCCTGCTTCATAGCACTTCCAGGCTGGCCTGCTTCACTGCACTTCCAAGCTGGCCTGCTTCATAACACGTCCAGGCTGGCTGCTTCATAGCACGGCCAAGCTGCCTGCTTCAGAGCACTTCCAAGGTGGCTTGCTTCATAACACGTCCAGGCTGGCTGCTTCATAGCGCATCCAAGCTGACCTGCTTCATAGCACTTCCAAGCTGGCTTGCTTCATAGCACATCCAGGCTGGCTGCTTCATAGCACGTCCAAGCTGACCTGCTTCATAGCATGTCCAAGCTGCCTGCTTCATAGCATGTCCAGGCTGGCCTGCTTCATTGCACTTCCAAGCTGGCTTGCTTCATAGAACTTCCAGGCTGGCTGCTTCATAGCATGTCCAAGCTGACCTGCTTCATAGCACTTCCAAGCTAGCTTGCTTCATAGCACTTCCAGGCTGGCTGCTTCATAGCACATCCAAGCTGGCCTGCTTCATAGCACGTCCAAGCTGCCTGCTTCATAGCACTTCCAGGCTGGTCTGCTTCATTGCACTTCCAGGCTTGCCTGCTTCATAGCACTTCCAGGCTGGCTGCTTCATAGCACTACCAAGCTGACCTGCTCCATAGCACTTCCAAGCAGACCTGCTTCATAGCACTTCCAAGCTGGCCTGCTTCATAGCACTTCCAAGATGCCTGCTCCATAGCACTGCCAAGCTGGCCTGCTTTATAGCACTTCCAGGCTGGACTGCTTCATAGCACTTCCAGGCTGGCTGCTTCATAGCACTTCCAAGCTGGCCTGCTTCATAGCACTTCCCAGATGCCTGCTCCATAGCACTGCCAAGCTTGCCTGCTTTATAATACTTCCAGACTGGCCTGCTTCATAGCACTTCCAAGCTGGCTGCTTCATAGCACGTCCAAGCTGACCTGCTTCATAGCACTTCCAGGCTGGCCTGCTTCATAGCACTTCCAAGCTGGCCTGCTTCATAGCACTTCCAGGCTGGCTGCTTCATAGCACGTCCAAGCTGACATGCTTCATTGCACTTCCAGGCTGGTCTGCTTCATTGAACTTCCAAGCTGGCCTGCTTCATAGCCCTTCCAAGCTGGCCTGATTCATAGCACTTCCAGGCTGGCCTGCTTCACTGCACTTCCAAGCTGGCCTGCTTCATAACACGTCCAGGCTGGCTGCTTCATAGCACGGCCAAGCTGACCTGCTTCAGAGCACTTCCAAGCTGGCTTGCTTCATAGCACGTCCAGGCTGGCTGCTTCATAGAACATCCAGGCTGACCTGCTTCATAGCACTTCCAAGCTGGCTTGCTTCATAGCACTTCCAGGCTGGCTGCTTCATAGCACGTCCAAGCTGACCTGCTTCATAGCACTTCCAAGCTGGCCTGCTTCATAGCACTTCCAGGCTGGCCTGCTTCACTGCACTTCCAAGCTGGCCTGCTTTATAACACGTCCAGGCTGGCTGCTTCATAGCACGGCCAAGTTGACCTGCTTCAGAGCACTTCCAAGCTGGCTTGCTTCATAGCACGTCCAGGCTGGCTGCTTCATAGCACATCCAAGCTGACCTGCTTCATAGCACGTCCAAGCTGCCTGCTTCACAGCACGTCCAGGCTGGCCTGCTTCATTGCACTTCCAAGCTGGCTTGCTTCATAGCACTTCCAGGCTAGCTGATTCATAGCACATCCAAGCTGACCTGCTTCATAGCACGTCCAAGCTGCCTGCTTCATAGCACTTCCAGGCTGGTCTGCTTCATTGCACTTCCAGGCTGGCCTGCTTCACTGCACTTCCAAGCTGACCTGCTTCATAGCACTTCCAAGCTGCCTGCTTCATAGCACTGCCAGGGTGGCTGCTTCATAGCACTTACAAGCTGCCTGCTTCATAGCACTTCCAGGTTCGCCTGCTTCATAGCACTTCCAAGCTTGCCTGCTTCATAGCACTTCCAAGATGCCAGCTCCATAGCACTGCCAAGCTGGCCTGCTTCATAGCACTTCCAAGCTGGCCTGCTTCATAGCACTGCCAAGGTGGCTTGCCTCACAGCACTTCCAGGCTGGTTACTTCATAGCACGTCCAAGCTGACCTGCTTCATAGAACTTTGAAGCTGCCTGCTTCATAGCACTTCCAGGCTACCCTGCTTCATAGAACTTCCAAGCTGACCTGCTTCATAGCACATCCAAGCTGCCTGCTTCATAGCACGTCCAGGCTGGCCTGCTTCATTGCCCTTCCAAGCTGGCTTGCTTCATATAACTTCCAGGCTGGCTGCTTCATAGCACGTCCAAGCTGACCTGCTTCATAGCACTTCCAAGCTGGCTTGCTTCATAGCACTTCCAGGCTGGCTGCTTCATAGCACTTCCAAGCTGGCCTGCTTCATAGCACTTCCAAGATTCCTGCTCCATAGCACTGCCAAGCTTGCCTGCTTTATAGTACTTCCAGACTGGCCTGCTTCATAGCACTTCCACGCTGGCTGCTTCATAGCACGTCCAAGCTGACCTGCTTCATAGCACTTCCAAGCTGGCCTGCTTCATAGCACTTCCAAGCTGGCCTTCTTCATAGCACTTCCAGGCTGGCTGCTTCATAGCACGTCCAAGCTGACATGCTTCATTGCACTTCCAGGCTGGTCTGCTTCATTACACTTCCAAGCTGGCCTGCTTCATAGCCCTTCCAAGCTGGCCTGCTTCATAGCACTTCCAGGCTGGCCTGCTTCACTGCACTTCCAAGCTGGCTTGGTTCATAACACGTCCAGGCTGGCTGCTTCATAGCACGGCCAAGCTGACCTGCTTCAGAGCACTTCCAAGCTGGCTTGCTTCATAGCACGTCCAGGCTGGCTGCTTCATAGCACATCCAGGCTGACCTGCTTCATAGCACTTCCAAGCTGGCTTGCTTCATAGCACTTCCGGGCTGGCTGCTTCATAGCACGTCCAAGCTGACCTGCTTCATAGCACGTCCAAGCTGCCTGCTTCATAGCACGTCCAGGCTGGCCTGCTTCATTGCACTTCCAAGCTGGCTTGTTTCATAGACCTTCCAGGCTGGCTGCTTCATAGCACGTCCAAGCAGACCTGCTTCATAGCACTTCCAAGCTAGCTTGCTTCATAGCACTTCCAGGCTGGCTGCTTCATAGCACATCCAAGGTGACCTGCTTCATAGCACGTCCAGGCTGCCTGCTTAATAGCACTTCCAGGCTGGTCTGCTTCATTGCACTTCCAGGCTGGCCTGCTTCATAGCACTTCCAGGCTGTCTGCTTCATAGCACGTTTAAGCTGACCTGCTTCATAGCACTTCCAAGCTGGCCTGCTTAGTAGCACTACCAAGATGACCTGCTTCATAGCACTTCCAAGCAGACCTGCTTCATAGCACTTCCAAGCTGGCCTGCTTAATAGCACTACCAAGCTGCCTGCTTCATAGCACTTCCAAGCTGGCCTGCTTCATAGCACTTCCAAACTGGCCTGCTTCATAGCACTTCCAGGCTGGCCTGCTTCATAGCACGTCCAAGCTGACCTGCTTCATAGCACTTCCAAGCTGGCTTGCCTCACAGCACTTCCAGGCTGGTTACTTCATATCACGTCCAAGCTAACCTGCTTCATAGAACTTTGAAGCTGCCTGCTTCATAGCACTTCCAGGCAGGACTGCTTCATAGCACTTCCAAGCTGGCCTGCTTCCTTGCACTTCCAAGCTGGCCTGCTTCATAGCACTTCCAGGCTGGCTGCTTCATAGCACGTCCAAGCTGACCTGCTTCATAGCACTTCCAGGCTGGCTGCTTCATAGCACGTCCAATCTGCCTGCTTCATAGCACTTCCAAGCTGACCTGCTTCATAGCGCTTCCATGTTGGCCTGCTTCATAGCACTTCCAAGCTGGCCTGCTTCATAGCACTTCCAAGCTGGCCTGCAAGCTGCACTTCCAAGCTGCCTGCTTCATAGCACTTTCAAGCTGCCTGTTTCATAGCACCTCCAAGCTGGTCTGTTTCATAGCACTTCCAAGCGGGCCTACTTCATGGTACTTCCAAGATACCTGCTTCATAGCGCTTCCAAGCGGGCCTGCTTCATAGCACTTCCACGCTGGCATGCTTCATAGTACTTCCAAGCTTCCTGTTTCATAGCACTTCCAAGCTAGCCTGATTCGTAGCACTTCCAAGCTGCCTGCTTCACTGCACTTCCAAGCTGGCCTGCTTCGTAGCACTTCCAGGCTGGCTGCTTCAAAGGAAGTCCAAGCTGACCTGCTTCATAGCACTTCAAGGCTGCCTGCTTCATTGCACTTCCAGGCTGGCCTGCTTCATAGCACTTCCAAGCTGGCCTGCTTCATAGCACTTCCAAGCTGGCCTGCTTCATAGCACTTCTAAGCTGGCCTGCAAGCTGCACTTCCAAGCTACCTGCTCCATAGCACTTCCAAGCTGGTCTGCTTCATAGCACTTCTAAGCTGGCCTGCAAGCTGCACTTTCAAGCTGCCTGCTTCATAGCACTTCCAAGCTGGTCTGCTTCATTGCACTTCTAAGATGCCTGCTTCATAGCGCTTCCAAGCTGGCCTGCTTCATATCGCTTCCAAGCTGGCCTGATTTATAGCACTTCCAAGCTTCCTGCTTCATAGCACTTCCAAGGTGGCATGATTCATAGCACTTCCAAGCTGCCTGCTTCATGGCACTTCCAAGCTGGCGTGCTTCATAGCACTTCCAAGCTTCCTGTTTCATAGCACTTCCAAGCTAACCTGGTTCGTAGCACTTCCAAGCTTCCTGTTTCATAGCCCTTCCAAGCTAGCCTGATTCGTAGCACTTCCTAGCTGCCTGCTTCATGGCACTTCCAAGCTGGCCTGCTTCGTAGCACTTCCAGGCTGGCCTGCTTCATAGCACTTCCAAGCTGGCCTGCTTCATAGCACTTCCAAGCTGCCTGCTTCATAACACTTCCAAGCTGGCCTGCTTCATGGTACTTCCAGGCTGGCCTGCTTCATAGGACTTCCAGCCTTTCCTGCTTCATAGCACTTCTAAGCTGTCCTGCTTCATAGCACTTACAAGTTGCCTGCTTCATAGCACTTCCAGGCTGACTGCTTAATAGCACTTCCAAGCTGGTCTGCTTAATAGCACGTCCAAGCAGCCTGCTTCATAGCACTTCCAAGCTGGCCTGCTTCATAGCCAGTCCAAGCTGTCATGATCTCTGCTTCCAAAAGGTCAGGGTTTTCCCAACTCCCTTGGAAGCAGATCCATAACCCAGGTTCTGAGTGCCAACCAGTCCCAATTGGGACCTTTTGGACCCAGTCCTGGCGCCAGTGGCACCAGGCTCATAAATATGCCCAGTCCCAGCGCTGGAAGCGCCGGGCTCATAATGCTTGGGTGGACATACCTGCAGCAGACCATGCTGCTTACTTGCCTGCCAGTTGAGCCTCTGATCCTCTTCTGTTTGGAACTACTTTTCCTGTTGGGTGGGGCAGGAGCCACTCCCTAGGTTCAGAACACTGGAACTCTTCTGGAAAGCAGGAACTCTTTTCTTACCTAGGCGTGGCTGTGGAAGGAGACACCTAAGAACTACAGGAGGCTATTTAAACCACACCCGATGGATGAATCTTGCTTTGCGTTATTCTGCATCCTCTGCAGCAGAACGCTCATCGTGTCTTCTGCATCTGATCCTGGGCCTAAGGGAAAAGGCTTACCATCCTGAATCCAGTCTTCAGCAACACCTATAAAGACAAGAAAGAACAGGTTAGCATTACGGTCTTCAGTGACAGCGCTTCACTTACCTGGTCCATCCGCTGTCACCAACGCCTCGCGCTGCATTCCGGCATCTGAAAGACAAAGGCTTACCTACTCTTCGTGCGCTCCGGAGGTCTTCGCACTGCATTCCGGCATCTGAAAGACAAAAGCTTACCAACTCTTCGCACGCTCCGGAGGCCTTCGGCGCTGCATCCCGCATCTGAAAGACAAAACAAGGTGCGTTTAAAGACATTGGGGAACTTTAATACTCACGTGCCATTACTCCTTTCCACATCCAACCCAGTGGGTATTCCGGCACCCTGCAGCCGCTCCGAACTTGTACCTGCAAAATAAAAAGACAGTTAGAGCGCATCGTGAAGCAGGCAACAAGCGCTTACTTACGTGCCTCCAGGCGCTTCTATTCGTCACACGGGCTCCATCTTCAACTCACTTCAGCCCGTCATCCGCCATCGCCGGAACCCTGCAAAACAAGAGACATCATTACTAAAGACTTTTAAAGACATTAGAATTACTCGAAATTTACCGTTCGTGCAGTAAACGACGGACAGCAGTCCTCTGAAGTCAAGAGGCCTGCTCCCCTTATCCAGTGAAGAAACTGGTTACAGCACCCTGCCCCGAGGCAGATGGAGAGCACGGCGTTCACTTACCTAAGACATCTTACCCTTCGAGTCAGACATACAGTGCACAGAGGTCCAGCCCAAAGAGCCAGCCGTGTGTTACACATCACCTTTGAAGATACGGTATACGCCCAGTCAAGACCGGCGCCTCTACGGGAATCAGGTGAGCGTTACAGAACGCAAAGCCTACCGCAAAACTCCCGTCCAGGCGCTATGGAAACCTCGGATACCGACCAGCTAGCCCAGTTACTTGGGGAACTAAGGGCAGAAGTGCATGCAGCCCATCAGGAAACGAACGCTCTAAGAAGGGAACTGATTATTTCCAAGGAGCGAACAGATGATCTTGCTAGACAATTGCTACAGTCACAAGCCGGGCAGACCCCGTTACCCGCATCTGGGGGAAATCTTCCTTCTACATCCTCTATGAATCCAGTGCAGATCAACCTACCTGGGAATGTACCTCTGGCTCCGCCCGAACGATTTTCTGGTGACCCAAAGAGGTTTGCAGTATTTATCAATCAGTGCCGGTTGCATTTCTTATGCTGGCCAGCAGCCTTTCCAACTGATCAAGCTAAAGTAGCTTTCGTGCTTTCGTACCTTAGTGGCAATGCGGCAGACTGGTCGATCCCTCTAGTAAATCAAGATGATCCGGTCCTCCATGATTTTCAAGCTTTTCAGCTCAGTATGGAAAAACTGTTCGCAAGACATTCACAGGGGCAGGCCTTGGACAATGAGCTTCTTTCGTTGCGACAAGGTAATCAAGACCTTTTGGCTTATATTGCGTCTTTCAACAGACTGATAGTGGAAACTCAATGGCCTGAGGACAAAAGGATTACGCTGTTTTATAGAGGTCTACGTAGAGAGCTCAAAGATGTGTAAGCCCAAGTAGTGAATCCCCCACAAGATTGTTCGGACTATATAGACTTAGTCGTTCAAATAGATCACAGACTGCAGAACAGGAAGGCCGATCGTTCCAAGTTTGATGCTCGAGTATTTTCCAAACCGCCAACTCCTTCCAAAGGAGTAGACTCCGGGGAACCCATGCAAATAGGGGGCCTGAAAGGTCCTCTAACACAAAAGGAGCGGGAAAGGAGAAAACAGTTGCAATTATGCATCTATTGCGGAAACTCAGGGCACTTTCTTCGAGACTGTCTGGTGAAACCTGCCAAGAAGGCAGTAGGAGCTGCAGTTACCAAAGTTACAAACTCTGAGCAGGGAAACGACCTCGCCTGACAAGAATAGAGGTCCTCTTGCCGAGCGTGAAAACCAGTTCCGTGACCTCGCATTTCGTGATACCTATGGTCCTCATTAGCCCTGATAATCCGGATCGATTACATGCAATTGAAGCTTACGTCGACAGCGGTGCCATCGGCAATTATGTGGATCATGAAATGGTTTTGAGGATGAATCTAACTCTTTGTCCCAAGGCTGTAAAGGACGTCATTACTACGGTGGATGGTACGGAGATAGCCTCCGGACCAGTAACGCATACCACTCAAGAAGTGACGCTAGTAAGTCAAGATGGACACCATGAGAAGATCGTGTTCGATGTGATCAAGGCCCCTCAGTTTCAGATTATTCTAGGAATACCTTGGTTAGAGAAACACAATCCTCTGATCGATTGGCGAGCAAGAACGGTCCAGTTTCCAGAATGTGTCTCTACTTGTCACCCTCCACCTGGTGTTGCACTGGCAGCAATTTCTTCAGAGACTCCCCAGTTACCTCCCGAATACCTAGAATACCAAGATGTTTTCCGGAAGGATCAGGCTAACTCTCTACCTCCTCATAGGTCTTATGACTGCCAGATAGACCTGATACCTGGATCTACTCCTCCTTGTAGTAGAATTTATGCCCTCACCGAGCCTGAGAACCTTCACCTTCGACAATACCTGGATCAATACCTGGCAAATGGGTTTATTCGTCCTTCCAAGTCCCCTGCTTCTTCAGCTTTGTTCTTCGTTCCAAAAAAGGAAGGAGACCTTAGAACTTGTATAGATTATCGCTCCCTGAACCAGATCACCGTCAAGAATAGATATCCGTTACCTTTGATCCCTGAACTCCTGGACCAAGTCAGAAAAGCATGCATATATACAAAGCTGGATCTTAGAGGAGCCTACCACTTGGTACGAGTAAAAGAGGGCGATGAATGGAAGACGGCCTTCTGCACCAAATATGGGCTATTTGAATATCAGGTCATGCCCTTCGGACTTTGCAATGCCCCGGCCGCCTTTCAATATTTTATGAACGATGTCCTCAGAGAGCTCATAGATGTGTGTGTTGTTGTTTACATTGACGACATCCTCGTTTATTCTTCATCGGAATCTGAACATCGGAAACACGTGAAAATGGTCCTCGAAAGATTGCGTCAACACAAACTTTTCGCTAAGTTGGAAAAATGTGTTTTCAACGTGACTGAAGTTGAATTCTTGGGATTCATATTATCACCTAGCGGAGTGCGTATGGATTCAAAGAAGGTCGATGCAGTTCTCAAATGGCCATCACCATCCTCCGTAAAAGGTGTGCAAAGCATGTTAGGCTTCGCTAACTTTTACCGCAGGTTTATCCCCGAATTTTCTCGAATAGTCCAGCCCATCACTGCCTTGTTAAAGAAAAACAAACGTTTTGAATGGTCTACCGAGGCGGAACAAGCTTTCCAGGATTTGAAGACTAAATTTATCTCTGCACCAATCTTAAAACACCCTCGCCCCGAACTCCCCTACATCGTGGAAACTGATGCTTCAAGCCTTGCCATGGGGGCAGTTCTATCACAAAAGGACCCGGTAACCAATCAGTTGCATCCCGTGGCATTTTGGTACCGCAAATTCTCGCCTCCTGAAATCAATTACACGATTACTGACAAGGAACTTCTGGCTATCAAGTCTGCCTTTAAGGCTTGGCGGCATTATCTGCTGGGGGCCCGACACACCGTTACTGTGATTACGGATCACCGAAACCTGCAATATTTGAAAACCGCAAAAGCCCAATCCTCTAGACAACTCCGTTGGGCATTATTCTTTGCCGAGTTTGACTTCATAATTACTTATCGACCGGGTACAAAAAACGGTAAAGCTGATGCCCTTTCTCGGATGGGAGTGGAAGAACACTTGATCAACCCTAAACCTGTACCAATCATTCCCGAACAAAGAATTCTGGGTGTAATCGCCACACAATCCATAGAGGAAGTTAAGGATAAAGCCAGGCAACTTGTAACTCCAGCAGACATACAGAATTGGCATCTGCAGGGAAAGGACTTTGGAGTAAAGGACAACTTATTGTATTTCCAAGAACGATTATACCTGCCCAGCACAGATTTACAGAAAAAAGTAATCTCTTGTTATCACGATTCTTTAATGGAAGGACATCCCGGTATGGCCAAGACCTCAGAAAAGATCAAGCGCTACTTCTGGTGGCCGTCGTTGGAAAAAAGATATCAGAGACTTTATAATGTCCTGTGGAGTATGCGCCCAAAACAAGAGTCAAAAAGAAAGACCAGCAGGCCTCTTACGCCCTATTGACATCCCACCTCGCCCTTGGCATACGTTTTCTATGGATTTCATCACCGATCTACCTCCATGCTCCGGATACAATACGATTCTAGTAATCGTGGACTTATTCTCCAAGATGGCGCATTTCATTCCGCTCAAAGGCTTGCAAACAGCAGCAACTCTGGCCCGAGAATTTCTCGAAAACATCGTCCGACTGCACGGTTTTCCTTCGGTTCTAATTTCGGATCGAGGTAGTCAATTTATTTCTCATTTTTGGCGAAGTTGCTGTCGGTCGGCTCAAATTGATGTGAGACTATCGACCAGTCACCACCCTCAGACCGACGGACAAACCGAGAGGACCAATCAAACTCTGGAACAGTATTTACGCTGCATGCTGCAACAAACTGAAAAAACTTGGAAACACATCCTTTGGATAGCCGAATATGCCTACAATAACTCTGTCCATTCGGGAACTGGGAAAACCCCGTTTTTTCTTTTATACGGCAGTCACCCTCGAACCTCGGAGTTGGATCCCCTCCAAGATCTTGAAACACCAGCAGTAGACTACCTGCATTCTACAATCACCCAAGCCTTTAAGGAAGCTGTTTCTCACCTTCAAAGGGCTAAAGAACAATACAAGAAAGGAGCAGATCAACATCGGAAGGAAGCCCCTCAATATCAAGTAGGGGATCAAGTCTGGTTATCCACCAAATATCTACCTCTAAAAGGGCCACGCACATTCAACCCAAGATACCTTAGTCCCTATTCCATCACTACCACAGTAAACCCAGTAGCGGTCAAGTTGGACTTGCCCCCGCACATGAAGATACATCCGGTCTTCCACGTCTCTCTATTAAAACCCGTGCAACCTCAAACCCGACTAACTAAATCTCCAAAACCTATCCTAGTTGATGGAGAACTCGAGTTTGAAGTCAAAAGCATTCTGGACTCCAAGATCTCCAAATCTAAACTATTTTACCTAATTGACTGGAAAGGCTACGGCCCCCAAGAGAGATCCTGGGAACCTGCTGAATATGTCCACGCTCCTCGTCTAATCAAAAGATTTCACCGAACATTTCCTGACAAGCCAAAACCCCCGGAGAAGCCCGGTTTGGGAGGGGCCTTGAGGGGGGTACTGTCATGATCTCTGCTTCCAAAAGGTCAGGGTTTTCCCAACTCCCTTGGAAGCAGATCCATAACCCAGGTTCCGAGTGCCAACCAGTCCCAATTGGGACCTTTTGGACCCAGTCCTGGCGCCAGTGGCACCAGGCTCATAAATATGCCCAGTCCCAGCGCTGGAAGCGCCGGGCTCATAATGCTTGGGTGGACTTACCTGCAGCAGACCATGCTGCTTACTTGCCTGCCAGTTGAGCCTCTGATCCTCTTCTGTTTGGAACTACTTTTCCTGTTGGGTGGGGCAGGAGCCACTCCCTAGGTTCAGAACACTGGAACTCTTCTGGAAAGCAGGAACTCTTTTCTTACCTAGGCGTGGCTGTGGAAGGAGACACCTAAGCACTACAGGAGGCTATTTAAACCACACCCGATGGATGAATCTTGCTTTGCGTTATTCTGCATCCTCTGCAGCAGAACGCTCATCGTGTCTTCTGCATCTGATCCTGGGCCTAAGGAAAAAAGGCTTACCATCCTGAATCCAGTCTTCAGCAACACCTATAAAGACAAGAAAGAACAGGTTAGCATTACGGTCTTCAGTGACAGCGCTTCACTTACCTGGTCCATCGGCTGTCACCAACGCCTCGCGCTGCATTCCGGCATCTGAAAGACAAAGGCTTACCTACTCTTCGCACGCTCCGGAGGCCTTCGGCGCTGCATCCCGCATCTGAAAGACAAAACAAGGTGCGTTTAAAGACATTGGGGAACTTTAATACTCACGTGCCATTACTCCTTTCCACATCTAACCCAGTGGGTATTCCGGCACCCTGCAGCCGCTCCGAACTTGTACCTGCAAAATAAAAAGACAGTTAGAGCGCATCGTGAAGCAGGCAACAAGCGCTTACTTACGTGCCTCCAGGCGCTTCTATTCGTCACACGGGCTCCATCTTCAACTCACTTCAGCCCGTCATCCGCCATCGCCGGAACCCTGCAAAACAAGAGACATCATTACTAAAGACTTTTAAAGACATTAGAATTACTCGAAACTTACCGTTCGTGCAGTAAACGACGGACAGCAGTCCTCTGAAGTCAAGAGGCCTGCTCCCCTTATCCAGTGAAGAAACTGGTTACAGCACCCTGCCCCGAGGCAGATGGAGAGCACGGCGTTCACTTACCTAAGACATCTTACCCTTCGAGTCAGACATACAGTGCACAGAGGTCCAGCCCAAAGAGCCAGCCGTGTGTTACACATCACCTTTGAAGATACGGTATACGCCCAGTCAAGACCGGCGCCTCTACGGGAATCAGGTGAGCGTTACAAAGCTGACCTGCTTTGTAGCACTTCCAGGCTGGCTTCATAGCACTTCCAAGCTGGCCTGCTTCATAGCACTTCCAGGCTGGCTGCTTCATAGCACTTCCAAGCTGGCCTGCCTAATAGCACTTCCAAGCTGGCTGCTTCATAGCACTTCCAAGCTGGCCTGCTTTATAGCACTTCCAGGCTGGCCTGCTTCATAGCACTTCCAGTCTGGCTGCTTCATAGCACGTCCAAGCTGACCTGCTTCATAGCACTTCCAAGCTGGCCTGCTTAATAGCACTACCAAGCTGCCTGCTTCATAGCACTTCCAAGCTGGTCTGCTTCATAGCACTTCCAGGCTGGCCTGCTTCATAGCACTTCCAGGCTGGCTTGCTTCATAGCACTTCCAGGCTGGTTGCTTCATAGCACGTCCAAGCTGACCTGCTTCATAGCACTTCGAAGCTGGCCTGCTTAGTAGCACTACCAAGCTGACCTGCTTCATAGCACCTCCAAGCTGACCTACTTCATAGCACTTCCAAGCTGGCCTGCTTAATATTACTACCAAGCTGCCTGTTTCATAGCACTTCCAAGCTGTTCTGCTTCATAGCACTTCCAAGCTGGGCTGCTTCATAGCTCTTCAAGGCTGGCCTGCTTCATTGCACTTCAAAGCAGGCCTCCTTCATAGCACTTCCAGGCTGGCTGCTTCATAGCACGTCCAAGCTGCCTGCTTCATAACACTTCCAGGCTGGTCTGCTTCATTGCACTTCCAGGCTGGCCTGCTTGATAGCACTTCCAGTCTGGCTGCTTCATAGCACGGCCAAGCTGACCTGCTTCATAGCACTTCCAAGCTGGTCTGCTTCATAGCACTTCCAAGCTGGCCTGCTTCATGGCACTTCCAGGCTGGCTGCTTCATAGCACGTCCAAGCTGATCTGCTTCATTGCACTTCCAGGCTGGTCTGCTTCATTGCACTTCCAAGCTGGCCTCCTTCATAGCACTTCTAAGCTGGCCTGCCTCATAGCACTTCCAGGCTGGCCTGCTTCACTGCACTTCCAAGCTGACCTGCTTCTTAGCGCTTCCAGGTTGGCCTGCTTCATAGCACTTCCAAGCTGGCCTGCTTCATAGCACTGTGAAAACATAAAAATTGATATGAGGCTGGGAAGCCCAAAAGAAACACACCAACACAGGTTACAAAGGACATACAAGTGCTTTATTAAAAAGCTACAACAGTTACCAAAGTCAATTGACAAACGGATAGCTATTCGGCTCTCAGAGTAACGTAACGAACTTCAACGAGGGTTCGATGCATTAGTAGAGAGACCGTACATTCGGAATACTTGGGCTTTTATATCCTTTATCCAGCCCTTGGCCAACCTCCTCGCGGGTTAACCATTCTTGGGATCAGGCCTAGGGTTCCTTGCCAGGTCAATCCTATAATGTATGCATTTTGATCAGTTCCGCTGATACAGTTGTTCATTTACACATAGGTCAGTGATAGGACAAGGTCTCAGTTCGCAACCCCGAC
This sequence comes from Ambystoma mexicanum, assembly GCF_040938575.1. Classification (NCBI taxonomy): domain Eukaryota; kingdom Metazoa; phylum Chordata; class Amphibia; order Caudata; family Ambystomatidae; genus Ambystoma; species Ambystoma mexicanum. Next base: position 350,938,428 of record NC_090936.1, read on the forward strand.
AAGTGGCCTGCAGGCATATTAATTATTCGTGTGTGCGGAGGTCACAACGGCCAGAATCTCACTCAGAATGTTATTCAGCCTCCATTTTGATGTTCAGGGTGACTTCCACATTACAAGAGAACCTAAAATGGCAGCTAAATCCAAGATGGCGACTTACATTACTTTTCGTTTAGGTCAAGACCTTGCCGCGGAGTCTATTTACATGATATTTTAGACAACTTGGCGTAGGCCAATACACATTCAATTACTCCGATAGGAGGCATAATATTATTTCAATTCCAACAGACCCTCCTTTTGGCCTATGCCAAGTGCTAATATCATTTATCATTTCTAATACTTTTTGCAAATAACTCCATGTATTGTCATCCATACATCCCGAATCATTGTCTGAAATATCTATAGCCATTAGGTCGTTCATCAGAACCTCTTGTAACATAAACTCTTTGGATGCTGTATCTGGGGCATATATTCTATGCCCTATTGTGCTCACTGCTTGGGCACAACATCCCCCTAGCATTCCACATATACTCGGAAGACATTGAAAACAGCAACAAAGGAATAGCAGGATCCCCAAAATAACCAGAATAACAGAAAGCACCTTCCAACCCCAAGATCGTAAAGAATCCCAGAACCAGGTGCTAAGATTCCAATCTCCTACAGGGATATGTACTTCAGAACTAAGAATATGCAAGTTCTGTATTGCTTTAAAAATTGTCGGCGAGGAATCTGGTACGAAAACACAGCAAGCGGACCCCACCAATTTGCATACTCCACCTCGTTCTGCCAAAATTACATCTAATGCCATCCGATTTTGGAGTGCTACCAATCTTATTGCTTTTTGTTCTAGTGTCATATTGTAGAGTATGTCCGTGGTCCGGTTGATCGTTCTCTCCAGTACCCTTGCTAATCCCCTAATGTTCTCAGAGTTTGTTATTTGTCCCCAAAAGGGCACAACTGATTTTGCTATATCTCCTAATACTTGCCCAGGGGTATCTCCGTTCTTGTCCCGCCGTGGGCGAGCCTTAGAAACCTCCAATGTACTAGCTACAAATACCCCGGGTAACAGGATTCCTAAATAACAGGTTCCCTGCCAATTCTTGGGCAACCAGGGAAATGCTAAACTACCACAAACAAAATAAACAGGCCCCCCTACATACAGAGGCCTGTTTTCTCCAGTCAAATTTACAGTATTCACACAACCTTCAAAATCTCCCATTGGCCGAGTGCCATTTCTTTGTACACAAAACGGGACCGAATCAGGGCTATGATTTATAGAGTAAGAAGGAGGCATGGCGTCCTTATTGCCTATTGGAGCCATTTTAAAGGAAATTAAAGTTTGAAAAGGAACAGACAGTTTATCAGATGGCCTAATAGAAGCGACATTAGGTTTACTTCTATTTGCAAAAAGCGAGCATCCCAGGGGAGTTAATTCACATTTCTCGAAATCATTCAAATTAGTTCCATCAAAGTTCCCTGAGATGCTGTCATTCCAACGGACAAAGAATAGTGCTCTAAGAGAGGCATAGCAAGCAGTCGTTAAAGGTAAAGGGTGAATATACCATCCTAGCCCCTTGTTCCCATGTTGCGGTAAATGAGTGCAAATCCAACAATTACTCTTATTAAAAATGGCATGCGTTGCATTCATTACTATCATTAGAGTGTTATTATGATACTTTTGTCTATGTTGGGAGTCTCTAGGGGACAGAGTGTGAAGGTGTACAAAGGGAGTCAAAGCAGTTGGTACAATCTCGGTCGGTAGTAGAGGTTTTAGAGGATAGATTTCTTCAAAGTACCAAAGTCCTACAGCAGTAATTGCAAAAATAACAATTATCGTTATCAAAACACAGCAATACGTTTTCGGGGCCCAGGCACATTGTTCATTGTCCAAGTTGGTCACCCCCTTATTCACAAGTCCAGTGCGGGGAGCAGCAGTGGAGGTGGCAGGCATTGTAGTTCCTCAATCGACGACCCCAATGTTCGTTGCTGGCGACGCTACGGTCGCGTGATTTCTTAGTCCTTCCCAACCCTAGCCAGCAGAATCCCTTTTCTTCCTGTTGTTCAACAGAAACTTTCTTATACAAAAGAAAACTTTCAATCACTTCTCTTTTCCCAAATGCACGGAAAAACCCGTGCCGTAGTTCTATTTTCTTCATCGAAAGGTTGTACCTGGTGGTACCCAAGATTGTTTGATCCGAAAATAAGGTGTCGTCACTTCCTGAGGGAAGCGACGTATCGGAGGCGACGGAAGTCGCAGAACTCGAAACAATGTTTTCCGGAAGTGATTTTTCAAAAGAGTGCAGAGACGAAATGGACTGTTCCCCAAGCTCCACGGGCTCAGAGAAATTCTCCGACGCACTCACAGCGCTGTTTGCTACTCCAAGATCAGGGACTGTAGCATCAGCGAGGGGATCTGCTTCTTCTGTAACGTGTGGCGTCGGGTGAGGAAGTTTCTTGACATGCGTCGTGTGGATCCAGTGTTTCTTCCCAGCCACCCGCACTGCTGTCTGGGTGACCAACAGCACCTGGTAGGGTCCCTTCCAATGAGGAGCGAGACAGGAAGACCTTTCGTAGGCCTTCACTAGGACCCAACTTCCAGGCTGTATATCGTGTCCTGGGCCCGTGAACCGTACAGGTAAAGCCGAATACACCTGGTGATAAATGAAATACAGGTTTTTAGTTAACTGGTTACAGTAGTCTACAAGCAATACATTTTCCACCTATCTCAGGGTTTTAGGTTTTGGGAGACCCCAAATGTTAGCAGGTCTCCCCATCACTACCTCAAATGGAGAAAGCCCAGTCTTAGTTTGAGGTGTGGTACGCATAGCCAATAATACAATAGGCAAGGCATCTGGCCATTTCAGTTTGGTATCGGCACATGTTTTTGCAAGCTTATTCTTTAAGATACCATTGTGTCTTTCCACCAACCCAGCACTTTGAGGATGTCTAGCTGAGTGAAATCGTTTCTCAATATGTAATGCTGTGCATATCTGCAAAATTACTGCTGCAACAAAATGAGGACCATTGTCCGACCAAATTACCCTTGGGAGCCCAAATCGAGGAAAGAATTCTTTTACCATAATCTTTGCAGTGGTCATGGCGGTAGCATCTTTAACGGGGAAAGCCTCGACCCATTTACTGAAGGCACAAATAATTACAAGAACATATTTCAGATTGTTACACCGTTCCATCTCAATAAAATCAAAGTGAATGACCTCGAAGGGAACAGAAGAGGGCCCAAAGCTTCCCCTTGGAGTTACTGTCCCCTTACCCACATTGTGCTGTAAGCAGATCATGCAGTTCCGAACATGGCGTTTTGCAGTCTCCAGAATCTTGTTATTCACCCAAACTTGTTCTAACATTTTCGTGATCTGCTGAGCACACACATGTGTAGGACCGTGTGCCATTGTAACCATTGCCAGTACATATGAATCAGGGAGCAACCATTTTCCTTCAGATGTATCCACCCAACACCCATCATCATCTAGTTTCCCCATTCCTTCGGCCCACCTTTTAGATTCTTCTACTGTAGCATCAGTTTGAATATCCCGCACAGACCCAATACCTTCATCCATTACATAGGCATCTTTTGTTTCCCTTAGCGCATACATGTCTGTGCTAAGGTCTGTAGCCTTTTGCCTGGCTACCAGGTCCGCAAAGGCGTTCCCTTTTCCCACATCATTTATGACCTTACGATGTGCTGCACATTTCATGATCGCTAACTGCCTAGGGAGCGAGAGTGCCGAGAGCAATTGCACTATCAAGGGGCCATGCTGAATCTTGGTCCCATGTGAGGTCAGGAACCCTCTTTCCGACCAGAGCCTCCCAAAGTTGTGAGCCACCCCAAAGGCGTACTGGCTATCAGTATATATATTTACTATACGCCCTTCGGAGAGTTCACAAGCTCGGGTCAATGCTATAATCTCTGCGGCCTGCGCGGAGTTATGCGAAATTCTCTTAGTTTCAACAACTTTACTCAATGTAGTAACTGCGTAAGCAGCTGTAGATGTACCATCTGAAAGTTTGAAGCAGGAGCCATCACAAAACAGCTCCCTTTCTGCATTGTCCAAAGGAGTATCTATAAGATCTATCCTTCCCTTCATTTCTTGATCAGTGGTATACAGACAGTCATGTAATTCTTCGTCACCGCAAACAGTGTTTTGCAGGAAAGGTAAGAGTTCAGCCAGATTAAGAACACAACACCTCTTAATTTGAATGTGCTGGGCAAACAGAATTAATTCATACCTTGTTAACCGTGCAGAGGTGAGGTGTTGCGTTTGGGTTTTGTTCAATAGGATATCTACAGAGTGAGGTACCATCAAAATTAAATCATGGCCTAGGACCATTCCCTCACTCTGTTTTACAGACGCGGCAGCAGCAGCGACAGCTCGCAAACATCTTGGCAAAGCGCATGCAACAGGATCAAGGGCGGAGGAGTAGTAGCCGCACGGCCTATTCTTCCCTCCGTGTTCCTGTGTTAACACAGCCAAAGCACATCCATCACATTCATGCACAAACAACACAAAGGCCTTGTCATAATTTGGAGTACCCAGAACCGGTGCAGAGCATAACGCGGTTTTGAGAAGCTCAAATTATCGTTGATGTTCCGATTTCCATGGCAGTGGCAGAGAAATGCCCTTCTTCGTCAAAGCCAACATCAGTTTTATCACTAGCGAAAAGTTCGGGATCCACAACCTACAGTAAGAAGCCATACCTATTAAGGCTCTGACTTCCTTCTGTGTATTTGGAACAGACATGCCAGAAATGTGTTTTATTCTTTCAGGTGTCAATCTTCTCCCCTCCTTTGACAGGAGGTACCCTAAATAGGCGACCTCCTGACAACAATATTGAAATTTTTTGAGCGAAGCTTTATGACCATTTTTTGCTAGATGAACAAGCAACAGTATAGTGCCTTCCTTACAAGCACTTTCAGAGTCTGCAGCCAAAAGCAAATCATCAACATGCAGGAAAGGTAAGAGTTCAGCCGGATTAAGAACACAACACCTCTTAATTTGAATGTGCTGGGCAAACAGAATTAATTCATACCTTGTTAACCGTGCAGAGGTGAGGTGTTGCGTTTGGGTTTTGTTCAATAGGATATCTACAGAGTGAGGTACCATCAAAATTAAATCATGGCCTAGGACCATTCCCTCACTCTGTTTTACAGACGCGGCAGCAGCAGCGACGTGTATCGGCACATGTTTTTGCAAGCTTATTCTTTAAGATACCATTGTGTCTTTCCACCAACCCAGCACTTCGAGGATGTTTAGCTGAGTGAAATCGTTTCTCAATATGTAATGCTGTGCATATCTGCAAAATTACTGCTGCAACAAAATGAGGACCATTGTCCGACCAAATTACCCTTGGGAGCCCAAATCGAGGAAAGAATTCTTTTACCATAATCTTTGCAGTGGTCATGGCGGTAGCATCTTTAACGGGGAAAGCCTCGACCCATTTACTGAAGGCACAAATAATTACAAGAACATATTTCAGATTGTTACACCGTTCCATCTCAATAAAATCAAAGTGAATGACCTCGAAGGGAACAGAAGAGGGCCCAAAGCTTCCCCTTGGAGTTACTGTCCCCTTACCCACATTGTGCTGTAAGCAGATCATGCAGTTCCGAACATGGCGTTTTGCAGTCTCCAGAATCTTGTTATTCACCCAAACTTGTTCTAACATTTTCGTGATCTGCTGAGCACACACATGTGTAGGACCGTGTGCCATTGTAACCATTGCCAGTACATATGAATCAGGGAGCAACCATTTTCCTTCAGATGTATCCACCCAACACCCATCATCATCTAGTTTCCCCATTCCTTCGGCCCACCTTTTAGATTCTTCTACTGTAGCATCAGTTTGAATATCCCGCACAGACCCAATACCTTCATCCATTACATAGGCATCTTTTGTTTCCCTTAGCGCATACATGTCTGTGCTAAGGTCTGTAGCCTTTTGCCTGGCTACCAGGTCCGCAAAGGCGTTCCCTTTTCCCACATCATTTATGACCTTACGATGTGCTGCACATTTCATGATCGCTAACTGCCTAGGGAGCGAGAGTGCCGAGAGCAATTGCACTATCAAGGGGCCATGCTGAATCTTGGTCCCATGTGAGGTCAGGAACCCTCTTTCCGACCAGAGCCTCCCAAAGTTGTGAGCCACCCCAAAGGCGTACTGGCTATCAGTATATATATTTACTATACGCCCTTCGGAGAGTTCACAAGCTCGGGTCAATGCTATAATCTCTGCGGCCTGCGCGGAGTTATGCGAAATTCTCTTAGTTTCAACAACTTTACTCAATGTAGTAACTGCGTAAGCAGCTGTAGATGTACCATCTGAAAGTTTGAAGCAGGAGCCATCACAAAACAGCTCCCTTTCTGCATTGTCCAAAGGAGTATCTATAAGATATATCCTTCCCTTCATTTCTTGATTAGTGGTATACAGACAGCCATGTAATTCTTCGTCACCGCAAACAGTGTTTTGCAGGAAAGGTAAAAGTTCAGCCGGATTAAGAACACAACACCTCTTAATTTGAATGTGCTGGACAAACAGAATTAATTCATACCTTGTTAACCGTGCAGAGGTGAGGTGTTGCGTTTGGGTTTTGTTCAATAGGATATCTACAGAGTGAGGTACCATCAAAATTAAATCATGGCCTAGGACCATTCCCTCACTCTGTTTTACAGACGCGGCAGCAGCAGCGACAGCTCGCAAACATCTTGGCAAAGCGCATGCAACAGGATCAAGGGCGGAGGAGTAGTAGCCGCACGGCCTATTCTTCCGTCCGTGTTCCTGTGTTAACACAGCCAAAGCACATCCATCACATTCATGCACAAACAACACAAAGGCCTTGTCATAATTTGGAGTACCCAGAACCGGTGCAGAGCATAACGCGGTTTTGAGAAGCTCAAATTATCGTTGATGTTCCGATTTCCATGGCAGTGGCAGAGAAATGCCCTTCTTCGTCAAAGCCAACATCGGTTTTATTACTAGCGAAAAGTTCGGGATCCACAACCTACAGTAAGAAGCCATACCTATTAAGGCTCTGACTTCCTTCTGTGTATTTGGAACAGACATGCCAGAAATGTGTTTTATTCTTTCAGGTGTCAATCTTCTCCCCTCCTTTGACAGGAGGTACCCTAAATAGGCGACCTCCTGACAACAATATTGAAATTTTTTGAGCGAAGCTTTATGACCATTTTTTGCTAGATGAACAAGCAACAGTATAGTGCCTTCCTTACAAGCACTTTCAGAGTCTGCAGCCAAAAGCAAATCATCAACATATTGAAGCAGTGTACAAGTAGGTGGCAACTCAAGGGTGTCGAGCTGCTCTTTCAAAGCTCTACTATAAATGCTTGGACTTTCAGTATACCCTTGAGGTGCCCTAGTGAATGTAAATGAGCATCCCCCCAAGGTGAACGCAAACAAATATCTACTTTCCTTATGTATAGGAATGCTAAAGAAAGCATTTTTTAGATCCACAACGCTAAAGTGCGTAGCCGCAGCAGGGATCATTGTCAATATCGTCGTTACATCAGGCACGATTGGAAATTGTGGGGCGACAACTCTGTTAATAGCACGAAGATCAATTATGAACCGGTATGGGATTGCATTGTCGCCTTTCTTATATACAGGCAAGATCGGACTGTTACACAAACTACCTGTAATCTCCTCGATCACCCCACGATGCACAATATCGGAGACAATTCATTTTAAAGCACGCTCGCTCTCAACTGATATTTTATACTGCGGAATGCGTGGTAGTTTAACTCCATGTTTCAAAACTATTTTAACGGGCTCAATCTGTAGTACCCCGACATCATTGTCGTCAACCGCCCAGAAACATTCCGGGACAATGCTAAACTCAGGAGGTAAAGGTCGAATCAGAAACTGAGAATTAGGAAGTTGCTGTGGTGAAACCGTCAGCCGTACTCCATCAGAGGAACAATGAATTACTGCATTCAATTTCTTTAACAAATTCAACCCCAGCAAATTCTCTCCACAGTTCGAAGTCAGAAGAAAAGGGCAATGGTCCGTAAAGGGACCCAAAGAAACAGACACCGGTGAAGAAACCGGACAGACAATTGGTATACCAGAAAACCCAACGGAAACATTTGTTTGCCCTGACAGTGGAATGTTTGGAACCCGAGAATGATCAATGGAGCACTTCTGTGCTCCAGTGTCTATCAAAAACTGGTGTTTCCTATTCCCCACTAATAATTCAACGTAGGGGCCTCTCTGATTAACGGGAATAGGTGAAGGTTCCAAACCCTGCTTCGGGCAGTCCTAATGAAATAGAGTATCGTCGGAAGGAAGCTCTTCAGAAAGGTAGGCAGCAGAAGGGTGATCAAATATGTTCCTCGAGTCCACACTCGAGGTCTGATTTTCCCGTGAAAAAGGTTGCTGAGGATCTTGCAAAAACTGACCTCTATCAGGGCCCCCTGCTCCAGGGCGGCCCCTAGGTCGTCTACCCATACTCCCAAACGCACTGTTTGACCTTTGTCGAAGGACGGGGCACTGTGCTCGCCAATGACCTTCCTGGCGGCAATAAGCACATTGATTAATATTCACAGAACCCAAAGGAGCATTTCCTTTTGGGACATACTGACCTCTGGTCTGTGTCGTGCCTCCTCTGGGGTTTATAACAATTTGTTGTAATAATACTTTGGTTTTCAAATCTCCCTTCCTCTTTTCTATTTTCTCCTTCTCATTATTAACACGATTCTCATAATACTGAGCCATGTGCAAAACCTCAGATTGAGATTTTGCCTGCCAAGCGCTCTCAGAGGACATAATCTGTGACTGGATGTCGGGCAACAATCCACGCACAAATTTGTCCACAAACAACCTTTTCCCAGACTCTGTACCCAAATCCTGCCCACTGAAGTCAGAGAATACCTGTTCAAATCTATTAAAGAATTTGGTGGCGCCTTCAGTTTTCCCTTGAACACAGGCCGTAAGCTTGTCCCAAATAATTCTTTTCTCTGGAATTATAGTTTTTAATTTTGCGACAATTCTATCAGGCAAAGTAAGTATTACCTGTGGTGGTTTCTCACCTGCTGGTCTTTCCCCATCAATCCTAATCATATTAGCCCACGTATCTCCCAACCCTGGCACATCGTCTATTGTCCGAACCTGCTTCCATACATCTACGGGTAGGAGTACAGGGAATAGCAAGTCAATATCACTTAAGGTGAACACAGAGGACTGTAAAACAGACTCTATCTCTTTGTAAAACCCCGTCGGGTTTTTCCTGATATCGGTAACTGATTGTCTAATAGTGTTCACTTCCTGTCGTGCAAACGGGACGTGAACGAATTGTGATACATAATGTGCAGGGATATCCACAGCGGGTGCACCAGTCCCAGCGTTAGCGGGAATCTCAACCTTTGGGACAAAGGTCGGAGGAGCCTCTCTCATAGGCAACTGAGATATAGTTACCTCCGGCCGCTTACTATGCAACAGAGCCAGGTCAAGCGCTAAGGCAGCCGAAGAAGTGTCGGGCGAAAAAGCCCTTTTACAAATCCCCAACAATTCTATGGGGCAACTAACCTTCTTTCTTACACATTCTTCTTGCAGGTACTGTACCATTACCTGAATTACCTTTCTTTGCATTTCTACTGTATACTGACTATACGTGTCATATACTTCATCTGGCGGAATCGATGAATCCGAGATCCATCGAATCGCATCTTTTGGTACAAATTCGTACTTCCTCAGGTGCTGATCTACGACACGGAAGGAACCGTTTCTGTACATACATACTATCGTCTTCGTCATCCTCATCTCGTGACTTTTCAAAGTCCTTCCTATACCCAAACAATTTTTCAACATGACCATATACTTTCTGCTCTGTGTCCCTCGAAAGTGCCAAAGCATTTAGATCTCTCACCCCTTGTGGAAGATCCGAATTTTGTAATCTACCCCACATCACACATAAATGAGTCCCCAAACCTTCGATAAAAACATTTTTCTCGGGAAAACTGTTCAAATTAGATAATGTGGAAAAAACATTAACTTGATCACCTTTCTCCATACAGTGCTTAGCCCATGCAAACAATTCCTGTTTCTTATCTGCAGAAACAGTATTACGAGTGACGATCTTTGATCCTGCACCTTGATCAACTTCAGTCAATACGGGACCACTCAGGAGCGGAGGTGCAGGTAAATTTAATAAAGGTGCAACTATCGGCGCAGGAGGAAGGGGCGGTGCGATAGGTGGAGGAACAACAACTAGAGGAATATGAACAATAGGTTGTACAGGGGGAACAGGAATAACAGCAGGAACAACAGCAGGAATGGGCAGAGCGCCCAAGAAAGGATCATACGGAGGTGGCGCAGAGGCACCAGGCCTGCGTTCGTTTAACAATTTTTCAATAAATTCTTCGGAAACATGGAAATCTTTAGAGGGGTACATTTTCTGGATTCCAAGTGAAAAAGACCTCTCCATATTTTTAACTGATTCTGAATGTTTTTCTTTATCATATAACAACTCTTTTTCGGCATTTGTTTTATGACGGCGTGCATGTTTATCCCTACTTTTAAGCTGCTGTAACGCTTCTTTTTTCCAATTCTGTAAAACATCAAAGGCTGCAGGTCTAGCCTTCTTTTTTAGCAAGACCGATTCTAGGTATTCAATACGGGAGATCTTAAAACTGCCATTGATTGGCCACTGAAATTCGGAGGCATGTCTGGTCTGTCTGTGCCAAATATCATTAAATACTATACTACCAATACCATACTTACAGTACATAGTACATGCCGGCGACCCCTCCTGTGGTGCCGGGCGGCTAAATTCCAAAGATTGTCGATCGCTGCGGAACAGAGCCCTAAAGCAGCTAGACAATTTCCCAGGCATTTCACAAAAAATTGGTGTTACCTGGTCAATAATTGTGTCTGCAGATACAATACACCAAATTCAAATTGTCAGGGTTAAATTAGGAGTCGGGTCACGAATGCACCTGACCAAACCTAAGGAGGACCGTACGGTTTATCAAAGAACTTACCTAACAAATCTTACATTGTGTTTGGTGGTTTCGACAAATCTGCCCGCCTCAAAAATGGACCCTCGTCAAGATGCTGTGTCAGACCACACGACTATCGTCCAAGGATCGGATCGTGCAGCGCAGCCGAGGTATCGCGTCTCGTTCGGTCGGGCCCGCAAAATCACACCGTCTGATCCCGGTTCGATAGTCTGCGTCAACCTTCAATGATCCGGCATCAATCTTGAGGGTCCCTATTCGGGTGTCAACTGTGAAAACATAAAAATTGATATGAGGCTGGGAAGCCCAAAAGAAACACACCAACACAGGTTACAAAGGACATACAAGTGCTTTATTAAAAAGCTACAACAGTTACCAAAGTCAATTGACAAACGGATAGCTATTCGGCTCTCAGAGTAACGTAACGAACTTCAACGAGGGTTCGATGCATTAGTAGAGAGACCGTACATTCGGAATACTTGGGCTTTTATATCATTTATCCAGCCCTTGGCCAACCCCCTCGCGGGTTAACCATTCTTGGGATCAGGCCTAGGGTTCCTTGCCAGGTCAATCCTATAATGTATGCATTTTGATCAGTTCCGCTGATACAGTTGTTCATTTACACATAGGTCAGTGATAGGACAAGGTCTCAGTTTGCGACCCCGACAAGTGGCCTGCAGGCATATTAATTATTCGTGTGTGCGGAGGTCACAACGGCCAGAATCTCACTCAGAATGTTATTCAGCCTCCATTTTGATGTTCAGGGTGACTTCCGCATTACAAGAGAACCTAAAATGGCGGCTAAATCCAAGATGGCGACTTACATTACTTTTCGTTAAGGTCAAGACCTTGCCGCGGAGTCTATTTACATGATATTTTAGACAACTTGGCGTAGGCCAATACACATTCAATTATTGCGATAGGAGGCATAATATTATTTCAATTCCAACAGCACTTCCAAGCTGCCTGCTTCATAGCACTTCCAAGCTGGTCTGCTTCATAGCACTTCCAAGCGGGCCTCCTTCATAGCACTTCCAAGATTCCTGCTTCATAGCGCTTCCAAGCTGGCCTGCTTCATAGCACTTCTAAGCTGGCCTGCTTCATAGCACTTCCAGGCTGGCCTGCTTCACTGCACTTCCAAGCTGACCTGCTTCTTAGCGCTTCCAGGTTGGCCTGCTTCATAGCACTTCCAAGCTTGCCTGCTTCATAGCACTTCTAAACTGGCCTGCAAGCTGCACTTCCAAGCTGCCTGCTTCACAGCACTTCCAAGCTGGTCTGCTTCAAAGCACTTCCAAGTGGGCCTCCTTCATAGGACTTCCAAGATTCCTGCTTCATAGTGCTTCCAAGCTGGCCTGCTCCATAGCGCTTCCAAGCTAGCCTGCTTTATAGCACTTCCAAGCTTCCTGCTTCATAGCACTTCCAAGCTAGCCTGATTCATAGCACTTCCAAGCTGCCTGCTTCATGGCACTTTCAAGCTGGCCTGCTTCGTAGCACTTCCAGGCTGGCCTGCTTCGTAGCACATCCAAGATGACCTGCTTCGGAGCACTTCCAAGCTGGCCTGCTTCATAGCACTTCCAGGTGGACCTGCTTCATAGCACTTCCAAGCTGGCTTGCTTCATAGCACTTCCAAGCTGGCTTGCTTCATAGCACTTCCAGGCTGGCTGCTTCATAGCACATCCAAGCTGACCTGCTTCATAGCTCGTCCAAGCTGCCTGCTTCATAGCACTTCCACGCTGGTCTGCTTCATTGCACTTCCAGGCTGGCCTGCTTCATAGCACTTCCAGGCTGGCTGCTTCATAGCACATCCAAGCTGACCTGCTTCATAGCACTTCCAAGCTGGCCTGCTTAGTAGCACTACCAAGCTGACCTGCTTCATAGCACTTCCAAGCAGACCTGCTTCATAGCACTTCCAAGCTGGCCTGCTTAATAGCACTACCAAGCTGCCTGCTTCATAGCACTTCCAAGCTGGCCTGCATCATAGCACTTCCAAACTGGCCTGCTTCATAGCACTTCCAGGCTGGCCTGCTTCACTGCACTTCCAAGCTGGCCTGCTTCATAGCACTTCCAGGCTGGCCTGCTTCATAGCACGTCCAAGCTGACCTGCTTCATAGCACTTCCAAGCTGGCTTGCCTCACAGCACTTCCCAGCTGGTTACTTCATAGCACGTCCAAGCTCACCTGCTTCATAGAACTTTGAAGCTGCCTACTTCATAGCACTTCCAGGCTGGCCTGCTTCATAGCACTTCCAAGCTGACCTGCTTCATAGCACGTCCAAGCTGCCTGCTTCATAGCACGTCCAGCCTGGCCTACTTCATTGCACTTCCAAGCTGGCTTGCTTCATAGAACTTCCAGGCTGGCTGCTTTATAGCACGTCCAAGCTGACCTGCTTCATAGCACTTCCAAGCTGGCTTGCTTCGTAGCACTTCCAGGCTGGCTGCTTCATAGCACTTCCAAGCTGGCCTGCTTCATAGCACTTCCAAGATGCCTGCTCCATAGCCCTGCCAAGCTGGCCTGCTTTATAGTACTTCCAGGTTGGCCTGCTTCATAGCACTTCCAGGCTGTCCTGCTTCACTGCACTTCCAAGCTGGCCTGCTTCATAACACGTCCAGGCTGGCTGCTTCATAGCACAGCCAAGCTGACCTGCTTCAGAGCACTTCCAAGCTGGCTTGCTTCATAGCACATCCAGGCTGGCTGCTTCATAGCACATCCAAGCTGACCTGCTTCATAGCACTTCCAAGCTGGCTTGCTTCATAGCACCTCCAGGCTGGCTGCTTCATAGCACGTCCAAGCTGACCTGCTTTATAGTACGTCCAAGCTGCCTGCTTCATAGCACGTCCAGGCTGGCCTGCTTCATTGCACTTCCAAGCAGGCTTGCTTCATAGAACTTTCAGGTTGGCTGCTTCATAGCACATCCAAGCTGACCCGCTTCATAGCTCGTCCAAGCTGCCTGCTTCATAGCACTTCCAGGCTGGTCTGCTTCATTGCACTTCCAGGCTGGCCTGCTTCATAGCACTTCCAGGCTGGCTGCTTCATAGCACGTCCAAGCTGACCTGCTTCATAGCAGTTTCAAGCTGGCCTGCTTAGTAGCACTACCAAGCTGACCTGCTTCATAGCACTTCCAAGCAGACCTGCTTCATAGCACTTCCAAGCTGGCCTGCTTAATAGCACTACCAGGCTGCCTGCTTCATAGCACTTCCAAGCTGGCTTGCTTCATAGCACTTCCAAACTGGCCTGCTTCATAGCACTTCCAGGCTGGCCTGCTTCACTGCACTTCCAACCTGGCCTGCTTCATACCACTTCCAGGCTGGTCTGCTTCATAGCACGTCCAAGCTGACATGCTTCATAGCACTTCCAAGCTGGCTTGCCTCACAGCACTTCCCAGCTGGTTACTTCATAGCACGTCCAAGCTCACCTGCTTCATAGAACTTTGAAGCTGCATGCTTCATAGCACTTCCAGGCTGGCCTGCTTCATAGCACTTCCAAGCTGACCTGCTTCATAGCACGTCCAAGCTGCCTGCTTCATAGCACGTCCAAGCTGGCTTGCTTCATAGAACTTCCAGGCTGGCTGCTTTATAGCACGTCCAAGCTGACTTGCTTCATAGCACTTCCAAGCTGGCTTGCTTCATAGCACTTCCAGGCTGACTGCTTCATAGCACTTCCAAGCTGGCCTGCTTGATAGCACTTCCAAGATGCCTGCTTTATAGTACTTCCAGGTTGGCCTGCTTGATAGCAGTTCCAGGCTGGCTGCTTCATAGCATGTCCAAGCTGACCTGCTTCATTGCACTTTCAGGCTGGTCTGCTTCATTGCACTTCCAAGCTGGCCTGCTTCATAGCACTTCCAAGCTGACCTGCTTCAGAGCACATCCAAGCTGGCTTGCTTCATAGCATGTCCAAGCTGGCTGCTTCATAGCACTTCCAAGCTGCCTGCTTCATAGCACGTCCAAGCTGACCTGCTTCATAGCACGTCCAAGCTGCCTGCTTCATAGCACGTCCAGGCTGGCCTGCTTCATAGCACAGCCAAGCTGACCTGCTTCAGAGCACTTCCAAGCTCGGTTGCTTCATAGAACTTCCAGGCTGGCTAATTCATAGCACGTCCAAGCTGACCTGCTTCATAGCACTTCCAAGCTGGTTTCCTTCATAGCACTTCCAGGTTGGCTACTTCATAGCACATCCAAGCTGCCTGCTTCATAGCACTTCCAGGCTGGTCTGCTTCATTGCACTTCCAGGCTGGCCTGCTTCATAGCACTTCCAGGCTGGCTGCTTCATAGCACGTCCAAGCTGCCCTGCTTAATAGCACTTCCAAGCTGGCCTGCTTAGTAGCACTACCAAGCTGACCTGCTTCATAGCACTTCCAAGCAGACCTGCTTCATAGCACTTCCAAGCTGGCCTGCTTAATAGCACTACCAAGCTGCCTGCTTCATAGCACTTCCAGGCTGGCCTGCTTCACAGCACTTCCAAGCTGGCCTGCTTCATAACACGTCCAGGCTGGCTGCTTCATAGCACGGCCAAGCTGACCTGCTTCATAGCCCTTCCAAGCTGGCCTGCTTCATAGCACTTCCAAGCTGGCCTGCTTCATAGCACTTCCAGGCTGACTGCTTCGTAGCACCTCCAAGCTGACCTGATTCATTGCACTTCCAGGCTGGCCTGCTTCATTGCACTTCCAAGCTGGCCTGCTTCATAGCACTTCCAAGCTGGCCTGCTTCATAGCACTTCCAGGCTGGCCTGCTTCACTGCACTTCCAAGCTGGCCTGCTTCATAACACGTCCAGGCTGGCTGCTTCATAGCACGGCCAAGCTGACCTTCTTCAGAGCACTTCCAATCTGGCTTGCTTCATAGCACGTCCAGGCTGGCTGCTTCATAGCACATCCAAGCTGACCTGCTTCATAGCACTTCTAAGCTGCCTGCTTCATAGCACTGCCAGGGTGGCTGCTTCATAGCACTTACAAACTGCCTGCTTCATAGCACTTCCAGGTTCGCCTGCTTCATAGCACTTCCAAGCTGGCCTGCTTCATAGCACTTCCAAGATGCCAGCTCCATAGCACTGCCAGGCTGGCCTGCTTCATAGCACTTCCAAGCTGGCCTGCTTCATAGCACTTCCATGATGCCTGCTCCATAGCACTGCCAAGCTGGCCTGCTTTATAGTACTTCCAGGCTGGCCTGCTTCATAGCACTTCCGGGCTGGCTGCTTCATAGCACGTCCAAGCTGACCTGCTTCATAGCACTTCCAAGCTGGCATGCTTTATTGTGCTTCCAGGCTGGCCTGCTTCATAGCACTTCCAGGCTGGCTGCTTCATAGCACATCCAAGCTGACCTGCTTCATAGCACTTCCAAGCTGGCCTGCTTCATAGCACTTCCAAGCTGGCCTGCTTCATAGCACTTCCAGGCTGGCTGCTTCATAGCACGTCCAAGCTGACCTGCTTCATTGCACTTCCAGGCTGGTCTGCTTCTTTGCACTTACAAGCTTGCCTGCTTCATAGCACTTACAAGCTGGCCTGCTTCATAGCACTTCCAGGCTGGCCTGCTTCACTGCACTTCCAAGCTGGCCTGCTTCATAACACGTCCAGGCTGGCTGCTTCATAGCACGGCCAAGCTGACCTGCTTCAGAGCACTTCCAACCTGGCTTGCTTCATAGCACTTCCAGGCTAGCTGCTTCATAGCACATCCAAGCTGACCTGCTTCATAGCACGTCGAAGCTGCCTGCTTCATAGCACTTCCAGGCTGGTCTGCTTCATTGCCCTTCCAGGCTGGCCTGCTTCACTGCACTTCCAAGCTGGCCTGCTTCATAACACGTCCAGACTGTCTGCTTCATAGCACGGCCAAGCTGACCTGCTTCATAGCACTTCCAAGCTGGCTTGCTTCATAGCACCTCCAGGCTCGCTGCTTCATAGCAGGTCCAAGCTGGCCTGCTTCATAGCACTTCCAGGCTGGCCTGCTTCATAGCACTTCCAAGATGCCAGCTCCATAGCACTGCCAAGCTGGCCTGCTTCATAGCACTTCCAAGCTGGCCTGCTTCATAGCACTTCCAAGATGCCTGCTCCATAGCACTGCCAAGCTGGCCTGCGTTATAGCACGTCCAATCTGCCTGCTTCATAGCACTTACAAACTGCCTATTTCATAGCACTTCCAGGTTCGCCTGCTTCATAGCACTTCCAAGCTGGCCTGCTTCATAGCACTTAAAAGATGCCAGATCCATAGCACTGCCAAGCTGGCCTGCTTCATAGCACTTACAAGCTGGCCAGCTTCATAGCACTTCCAAGATGCCTGCTCCATAGCACTGCCAAGCTGGCCTGATTTATAGTACTTCCAGGCTGGCCTGCTTCATAGCACTTCCAGGCTGGCTGCTTCATAGCACGTCCAAGCTGACCGGCTTCATAGCACTTCCAAGCTGGCCTGCTTTATAGTACTTCCAGGCTGGCCTGCTTCATAGCACTTCCAGGCTGGCTGCTTCATAGCATGTCCAAGTTGACCTGCTTCATAGCACTTCCAAGCTGGCCTGCTTCATAGCACTTCCAAGCTGGCCTGCTTCATAGCACTTCCAGGCTTGCTGCTTCATAGCACGTCCAAGCTGACCTGCTTCATTGCACTTCCAGGCTGTTCTGATTCATTGCACTTCCAAGCTGGCCTGCTTCATAGCACTTCCAGGCTGGCTGCTTCATAGCACGTCCAAGCTGACCTGCTTCATAGCACTTCCAAGCTGGCCTTCTTCATAGCACTTCCAAGCTCGCCTGCTTCATAGCACTTCCAGGCTAACTGCTTCATAGCACGTCCAAGCTGACCTGCTTCATTGCACTTCCAGGCTTTTCTGCTTCATTGCACTTCCAAGCTGGCCTGCTTCATATCACTTCCAAGATGGCCTGCTTCATAGCACTTCCAGGCTGGCCTGCTTCACTGCACTTCCAAGCTGGCCTGCTTCATAACACGTCCAGGCTGGCCTGCTTCACTGCACTTCCAAGATGGCCTGCTTCATAACACGTCCAGGCTGTCTGCTTCATAGCACGGCCAAGCTGACCTGCTTCATAGCACTTCCAAGCTGGCTTGCCTCATAGCACCTCCAGGCTGGCTGTTTCATAGCACGTCCAAGCTGACCTTTTTCATAGCACGTCCAAGCTGCCTGCTTCATAGCACGTCCAGGCTGGCCTGCTTCATTGCAATTCCAAGCTGGCATGCTTCATAGCACTTCCAGGCTAGCTGCTTCATAGCACATCCAAGCTGACCTGCTTCATAGCACATCCAAACTGCCTGCTTCATAGCACTTCCAGGCTGGTCTGCTTCATTGCACTTCCAGGCTGGCCTGCTTCACTGCACTTCCATGCTGGCCTGCTTCATACCACGCCCAGGCTGTCTGCTTCATAGCACGGCCAAGCTTACCTGCTTCATAGCACTTCCAAGCTGGCTTGCCTCATAGCACCTCCAAGCTGGCTGTTTCAAAGCACGTCCAAGCTGACCTGCTTCATAGCACGTCCAAGCTGCCTGCTTCATAGCACGTCCAGGCTGGCCTGCTTCATTGCACTTCCAAGCTGTCTTTCTTCATAGCACTTCCAGGCTGGCTGCTTCATAGCACATCCAAGCTGACCTGCTTCATAGCACGTCCAAGCTGCCTGCTTCATAGCACTTCCAGGCTGGTCTGCTTCATTGCACTTCCAGGCTGGCCTGCTTCATAGCACTTCCAGGCTGGCTGCTTCATAGCACGTCCAAGCTGCCCTGCTTAATAGCACTTCCAAGCTGGCCTGCTTAGTAGCACTACCAAGCTGACCTGCTTCATAGCACTTCCAAGCAGACCTGCTTCATAGCACTTCCAAGCTGGCCTGCTTAATAGCACTACCAAGCTGCCTGCTTCATAGCACTTCCAGGCTGGCCTGCTTCACAGCACTTCCAAGCTGGCCTGCTTCATAACACGTCCAGGCTGGCTTCTTCATAGCACGGCCAAGCTGACCTGCTTCATAGCCCTTCCAAGCTGGCCTGCTTCATAGCACTTCCAAGCTGGCCTGCTTCATAGCACTTCCAGGCTGACTGCTTCGTAGCACCTCCAAGCTGACCTGATTCATTGCACTTCCAGGCTGGCCTGCTTCATTGCACTTCCAAGCTGGCCTGCTTCATAGCACTTCCAAGCTGGCCTGCTTCATAGCACTTCCAGGCTGGCCTGCTTCACTGCACTTCCAAGCTGGCCTGCTTCATAACACGTCCAGGCTGGCTGCTTCATAGCACGGCCAAGCTGACCTTCTTCAGAGCACTTCCAATCTGGCTTGCTTCATAGCACGTCCAGGCTGGCTGCTTCATAGCACATCCAAGCTGACCTGCTTCATAGCACTTCTAAGCTGCCTGCTTCATAGCACTGCCAGGGTGGCTGCTTCATAGCACTTACAAACTGCCTGCTTCATAGCACTTCCAGGTTCGCCTGCTTCATAGCACTTCCAAGCTGGCCTGCTTCATAGCACTTCCAAGATGCCAGCTCCATAGCACTGCCAAGCTGGCCTGCTTCATAGCACTTCCAATCTGGCCTGCTTCATAGCACTTCCATGATGCCTGCTCCATAGCACTGCCAAGCTGGCCTGCTTTATAGTACTTCCAGGCTGGCCTGCTTCATAGCACTTCCGGGCTGGCTGCTTCATAGCACGTCCAAGCTGACCTGCTTCATAGCACTTCCAAGCTGGCATGCTTTATAGTGCTTCCAGGCTGGCCTGCTTCATAGCACTTCCAGGCTGGCTGCTTCATAGCACATCCAAGCTGACCTGCTTCATAGCACTTCCAAGCTGGCCTGCTTCATAGCACTTCCAAGCTGGCCTGCTTCATAGCACTTCCAGGCTGGCTGCTTCATAGCACGTCCAAGCTGACCTGCTGCATTGCACTTCCAGGCTGGTCTGCTTCTTTGCACTTACAAGCTTGCCTGCTTCATAGCACTTACAAGCTGGCCTGCTTCATAGCACTTCCAGGCTGGCCTGCTTCACTGCACTTCCAAGCTGGCCTGCTTCATAACACGTCCAGGCTGGCTGCTTCATAGCACGGCCAAGCTGACCTGCTTCAGAGCACTTCCAACCTGGCTTGCTTCATAGCACTTCCAGGCTAGCTGCTTCATAGCACATCCAAGCTGACCTGCTTCATAGCACGTCGAAGCTGCCTGCTTCATAGCACTTCCAGGCTGGTCTGCTTCATTGCCCTTCCAGGCTGGCCTGCTTCACTGCACTTCCAAGCTGGCCTGCTTCATAACACGTCCAGGCTGTCTGCTTCATAGCACGGCCAAGCTGACCTGCTTCATAGCACTTCCAAGCTGGCTTGCTTCATAGCACCTCCAGGCTCGCTGCTTCATAGCACGTCCAAGCTGGCCTGCTTCATAGCACTTCCAGGCTGGCCTGCTTCATAGCACTTCCAAGATGCCAGCTCCATAGCACTGCCAAGCTGGCCTGCTTCATAGCACTTCCAAGCTGGCCTGCTTCATAGCACTTCCAAGATGCCTGCTCCATAGCACTGCCAAGCTGGCCTGCGTTATAGCACGTCCAATCTGCCTGCTTCATAGCACTTACAAACTGCCTATTTCATAGCACTTCCAGGTTCGCCTGCTTCATAGCACTTCCAAGCTGGCCTGCTTCATAGCACTTAAAAGATGCCAGATCCATAGCACTGCCAAGCTGGCCTGCTTCATAGCACTTACAAGCTGGCCAGCTTCATAGCACTTCCAAGATGCCTGCTCCATAGCACTGCCAAGCTGGCCTGATTTATAGTACTTCCAGGCTGGCCTGCTTCATAGCACTTCCAGGCTGGCTGCTTCATAGCACGTCCAAGCTGACCGGCTTCATAGCACTTCCAAGCTGGCCTGCTTTATAGTACTTCCAGGCTGGCCTGCTTCATAGCACTTCCAGGCTGGCTGCTTCATAGCATGTCCAAGTTGACCTGCTTCATAGCACTTCCAAGCTGGCCTGCTTCATAGCACTTCCAAGCTGGCCTGCTTCATAGCACTTCCAGGCTTGCTGCTTCATAGCACGTCCAAGCTGACCTGCTTCATTGCACTTCCAGGCTGTTCTGATTCATTGCACTTCCAAGCTGGCCTGCTTCATAGCACTTCCAGGCTGGCTGCTTCATAGCACGTCCAAGCTGACCTGCTTCATAGCACTTCCAAGCTGGCCTTCTTCATAGCACTTCCAAGCTGGCCTGCTTCATAGCACTTCCAGGCTAACTGCTTCATAGCACGTCCAAGCTGACCTGCTTCATTGCACTTCCAGGCTTTTCTGCTTCATTGCACTTCCAAGCTGGCCTGCTTCATATCACTTCCAAGATGGCCTGCTTCATAGCACTTCCAGGCTGGCCTGCTTCACTGCACTTCCAAGCTGGCCTGCTTCATAACACGTCCAGGCTGGCCTGCTTCACTGCACTTCCAAGATGGCCTGCTTCATAACACGTCCAGGCTGTCTGCTTCATAGCACGGCCAAGCTGACCTGCTTCATAGCACTTCCAAGCTGGCTTGCCTCATAGCACCTCCAGGCTGGCTGTTTCATAGCACGTCCAAGCTGACCTTTTTCATAGCACGTCCAAGCTGCCTGCTTCATAGCACGTCCAGGCTGGCCTGCTTCATTGCAATTCCAAGCTGGCATGCTTCATAGCACTTCCAGGCTAGCTGCTTCATAGCACATCCAAGCTGACCTGCTTCATAGCACATCCAAACTGCCTGCTTCATAGCACTTCCAGGCTGGTCTGCTTCATTGCACTTCCAGGCTGGCCTGCTTCACTGCACTTCCATGCTGGCCTGCTTCATACCACGTCCAGGCTGTCTGCTTCATAGCACGGCCAAGCATACCTGCTTCATAGCACTTCCAAGCTGGCTTGCCTCATAGCACCTCCAAGCTGGCTGTTTCATAGCACGTCCAAGCTGACCTGCTTCATAGCACGTCCAAGCTGCCTGCTTCATAGCACGTCCAGGCTGGCCTGCTTCATTGCACTTCCAAGCTGGCTTTCTTCATAGCACTTCCAGGCTGGCTGCTTCATAGCACATCCAAGCTGACCTGCTTCATAGCACGTCCAAGCTGCCTGCTTCATAGCACTTCCAGGCTGGTCTGCTTCATTGCACTTCCAGGCTGGCCTGCTTCATAGCACTTCCAGGCTGGCTGCTTCATAGCACGTCCAAGATGACCTGCTTCATTGCACTTCCAGGCTGGCCTGCTTCACTGCACTTCCAAGCTGGCCTGCTTCATAGGACTTCCAAGCTGGCCTGCTTCATAGCACTTCCAGGCTGGCCTGCTTCACTGCACTTCCAAGCTGGCCTGCTTCATAACACGTCCAGGCTGGCTGCTTCATAGCATGGCCAAGCTGACCTGCTTCAGAGCACTTCCAAGCTGTCTTGCTTCAGAGAACTTCCAGGCTGGCTGCTTCATAGCACATCCAAGCTGACCTGCTTCATAGCACTTCCAAGCTGGCTTGCTTCATAGCACCTCCAGGCTGGCTGCTTCATAGCACGTCCAAGCTGACCTGCTTCATAGCACGTCCAAGCTGCCTGCTTCATAGCACGTTCAGGCTGGCCTGCTTCATTGCACTTCAAAGCTGGCTTGCTTCATAGAACTTCCAGGCTGGCTGCTTCATAGCACGTCCAAGCTGACCTGCTTCATAGCACTTCCAAGCTGGCTTACTTCATAGCACTTCCAAGCTGACCTGCTTTATAGCACTTCCAAGCTGACTGCTTCATAGCACTTCCAGGCTGGCCTGCTTCATTGCACTTCCAAGCTGGCTTCCTTCATTGCACTTCCAGGCTGGTTGCTTTGTAGCACATCCAAGCCGAACCGGCTTCATAGTACTTCCAAGCTGCCTGCTTCATAGCACTGCCAGGGTGGCTGCTTCATAGCACTTACAAGCTTGCCTGCTTCATAGCACTTCCAAGATGCCAGCTCCATAGCACTGCCAAGCTGGCCTGCTACATAGCACCTCCAAGCTGGCCTGCTTCATAGCACTTCCAAGATGCCTGCTCCATAGCACTGCCAAGCTGGCCTGCTTTATAGTACTTCGAGGATGGCCTGCTTCATAGCACTTCCAGACTGCTGCTTCATAGCACATCCAAGCTGACCTGCTTCATAGCACTTCCAAGCTGGCCTGCTTTATAGTACTTCCAGGCTGGCCTGCTTCACTGCACTTCCAAGCTGGCCTGCTTCATAACACGTCCAGGCTGGCTGCTTCATAGCACGGCCAAGCTGACCTGTTTCAGAGCACTTCCAAGCTGGCTTGCTTCATAGCACTTCCAGGCTAGCTGCTTCATAGCACATCCAAGCTGACCTGCTTCATAGCACGTCCAAGCTGCCTGCTTCATAGCACTTCCAGGCTGGTCTGCTTAATTGCACATCCAGGCTGGCCTGCTTCACTGCACGTCCAAGCTGGCCTGCTTCATAACATGTCCAGGCTGTCTGCTTCATAGCACGGCCAAGCTGACCTGCTTCATAGCACTTCCAAGCTGGCTTGCTTCATAGCACCTCCAGGCTGGCTGCTTCATAGCACGTCCAAGCTGGCCTGCTTCATAGTACTTCCAAGATGCCAGCTCCATAGCACTGCCAAGCTGGCCTGCTTCATAGCACTTCCAAGCTGGCCTGCTTCATAGCACTTCCAAGATGCCTGCTCCATAGCACTGCCAAGCTGGCCTGCGTTAAAGCACGTCCAATCTGCCTTCTTCATAGCACTTACAAACTGCCTGCTTCATAGCACTTCCAGGTTCACCTGCTTCATAGCACTTCCAAGCTGGCCTGCTTCATAGCACTTCCAAGATGCCAGCTCCATAGCACTGCCAAGCTGGCCTGCTTCATAGCACTTCCAAGCTGGCCTGCTTCATAGCACTTCCAAGATGCCTGCTCCATAGCACTGCCAAGCTGGCCTGCTTTATAGTACTTCCAGGCTGGCCTGCTTCATAGCACTTCCAGGCTGGCTGCTTTATAGCACGTCCAAGCTGGCCTGCTTCATAGCACTTCCAAGATGCCTGCTCCATAGCACTTCCAAGCTGGCCTGCTTTATAGTACTTCCAGGCTGGCCTGCTTCATAACACGTCCAGGCTGTCTGCTTCATAGCATGACCAAGCTGACCTGCTTCAGAGCACTTCCAAGCTGGCTTGCTTCATAGAACGTCCAGGCTGGCTGCTTCATAGCACATCCAAGCTGACCTGCTTCATAGCACGTCCAAGCTGCCTGCTTCATAGCACGTTCAGGCTGGCCTGCTTCATTGCACTTCAAAGCTGGCTTGCTTCATAGAACTTCCAGGCTGGCTGCTTCATAGCACGTCCAAGCTGACCTGCTTCATAGCACTTCCAAGCTGGCTTACTTCATAGCACATCCAGGCTGGCTGCTTCATAGCACGTCCAAGCTGACCTGCTTTATAGCACTTCCAAGCTGCCTGCTTCATAGCACTTCCAGGCTGGCCTGCTTCATTGCACTTCCAAGCTGGCTTCCTTCATAGCACTTCCAGGCTGGTTGCTTTGTAGCACATCCAAGCCGACCTGCTTCATAGTACTTCCAAGCTGCCTGCTTCATAGCACTGCCAGGGTGGCTGCTTCATAGCACTTACAAGCTGCCTGCTTCATAGCACTTCCAGGTTCGCCTGCTTCATAGCACTTCCAAGCTTGCCTGCTTCATAGCACTTCCAAGATGCCAGCTCCATAGCACTGCCAAGCTGGCCTGCTACATAGCACCTCCAAGCTGGCCTGCTTCATAGCACTTCCAAGATGCCTGCTCCATAGCACTGCCAAGCTGGCCTGCTTTATAGTACTTCCAGGCTGGCCGGCTTCATAGCACTTCCAGACTGCTGCTTCATAGCACGTCCAAGCTGACCTGCTTCATAGCACTTCCAAGCTGGCCTGCTTTATAGTACTTCCAGGCTGGCCTGCTTCATAGCACTTCCAGGCTGGCTGCTTCATAGCACGTCCAAGCTGACCTACTTCATAGCACTTCCAAGCTGGCCTGCTTCATAGCACTTCCAGGCTGGCTGCTTCATAGCACGTCCAAGCTGACCTGCTTCATTGCACTTCCAGGCTGGTCTGCTTCATAGCGCATCCAAGCTGACCTGTTTCATAGCACTTCCAAGCTGGCTTGCTTCATAGCATCTCCAGGCTGGCTGCTTCATAGCACGTCCAAGCTGACCTGCTTCATAGCATGTCCAAGCTGCCTGCTTCATAGCACGTCCGGGCTGGCCTGCTTCATTGCACTTCCAAGCTGGCTTGCTTCATAGAACTTCAAGGCTGGCTGCTTCATAGCATGTCCAAGCTGACCTCCTTCATAGCACTTCCAAGCTGGCTTGCTTCATAGCACTTCCAGGCTGGCTGCTTCATAGCACATCCAAGCTGACCTGCTTCATAGCACGGCCAAGCTGCCTGCTTCATAGCACTTCCAGGCTGGTCTGCTTCATTGCACTTCCAGGCTGGCCATCTTCATAGCACTTCAAGGCTGGCTGCTTCATAGCACTACCAAGCTGACCTGCTCCATAGCACTTCCAAGCAGACCTGCTTCATAGCACTTACAAGCTGGCCTGCTTAATAGCACTACCAAGCTGCCTGCTTCATAGCACTTCCAAGCTGGCCTGCGTCATAGCACTTCCAAACTGGCCTGCTTCATAGCACTTCCAGGCTGGCCTGCTTCATAGCACTTCCAGGCTGGCTGCTTCATAGCACGTCCAAGCTGACCTGCTTCATAGCACTTCCAAGCTGGCCTCCTTTATAGTACTTCCAGGCTGCCCTGCTTCATAGCACTTCCAGGCTGGCTGCTTCATAGCACGTCCAAGCTGACCTACTTCATAGCACTTCCAAGCTGGCCTGCTTCATAGCACTTCCAAGCTGGCCTGCTTCATAGCACTTCCAGGCTGGCTGCTTCATAGCACGTCCAAGCTGACCTACTTCATAGCACTTCCAAGCTGGCCTGCTTCATAGCACTTCCAAGCTGGCCTGCTTCATAGCACTTCCAGGCTGGCTGCTTCATAGCACGTCCAAGCTGACCTGCTTCATTGCACTTCCAGGCTGGTCTGCTTCATTGCGCATCCAAGCTGACCTGCTTCATAGCACTTCCAAGCTGGCTTGCTTCATAGCATCTCCAGGCTGGCTGCTTCATAGCACGTCCAAGCTGACCTGCTTCATAGCATGTCCAAGCTGCCTGCTTCATAGCACGTCCAGGCTGGCCTGCTTCATTGCACTTCCAAGCTGGCTTGCTTCATAGAACTTCCAGGCTGGCTGCTTCATAGCATGTCCAAGCTGACCTCCTTCATAGCACTTCCAAGCTGGCATGCTTCATAGCACTTCCAGGCTGGCTGCTTCATAGCACATCCAAGCTGACCTGCTTCATAGCACGTCCAAGCTGCCTGCTTCATAGCACTTCCAGGCTGGTCTGCTTCATTGCACTTCCAGGCTGGCCCTCTTCATAGCACTTCAAGGCTGGCTGCTTCATAGCACTACCAAGCTGACCTGCTCCATAGCACTTCCAAGCAGACCTGCTTCATAGCACTTACAAGCTGGCCTGCTTAATAGCACTACCAAGCTGCCTGCTTCATAGCACTTCCAAGCTGGCCTGCTTCATAGCACTTCCAAACTGGCCTGCTTCATAGCACTATCAGGCTGGCCTGCTTCACTGCACTTCCAAGCTGGCCTGCTTCATAACACTACCAGGCTGGCCTGCTTCATAGCACGTCCAAGCTGACCTGCTTCATAACACTTCCAAGCTGGCTTGCCTCACAGCACTTCCAGGCTGGTTACTTCATAGCACGTCCAAGCTGACCTGCTTCATAGAACTTTGAAGCTGCCTGCTTCATAGCACTTCCAGGCTGGCCTGCTTCATAGCACTTACAAGCTGACCTGCTTCATAGCACGTCCAAGCTGCCTGCTTCATAGCACGTCCAGGCTTGCCTGCTTCATTGCACTTCCAAGCTGGCTTGCTTCATAGAACTTCCCAGCTCGCTGCTTCATAGCACGTCCAAGCTGACCTGCTTCAGAGCACTTCCAAGCTGGCTTGCTTCATGGCACTTCCAGGCTGGCTGCTTCATAGCACTTCCAAGCTGGCCTGCTTCATAGCACTTCCAGGCTGGCTGCTTCATAGCACGTCCAAGCTGACCTGCTTCATAGCACTTCCAAGCTGGCCTGCTTCATAGCACTTCCAAGCTGCCCTGCTTGATAGCACTTCCAGGCTGGCTGCTTCATAGCACGTCCAAGCTGACCTGCTTCATTGCACTTCCAGGCTGGTCTGCTTCACTGCACTTCCAAGGTGGCCGGCTTCATAGCACTTCCAAGCTGGCCTGCTTCATAGCACTTCCAGGCTGGCCTGCTTCACTGCACTTCGAAGCTGGCCTGCTTCATAACACGTCCAGGCTGGCTGCTTCATAGCACGGCCAAGCTGACCTGATTCAGAGCACTTCCAATCTGGCTTGCTTCATAGCACGTCAAGGCTGGCTGCTTCATAGCACATCCAAGCTGACCTGCTTCATAGCACTTCCAAGCTGGCTTGCTTCATAGCACTTCCAGGCTGGCTGCTTCATAGCACGTCCAAGCTGACCTGCTTCATTGCACTTCCAGGCTGGTCTGCTTCATTGCACTTCCAAGATGGCCTGCTTCATAGCACTTCCAAGCTGGCCTGCTTCATAGCACTTCCAGGCTGGCCTGCTTCACTGCAATTCCAAGCTAGCCTGCTTCATAACACGGCCAGGCTGGCTGCTTCACAGCACGGCCAAGCTGACCTGCTTCAGAGCACTTCCAAGCTGGCTTGCTTCATAGCACGTCCAGGCTGGCTGCTTCATAGCACATCGAAGCTGACCTGCGTCATAGCACTTCCAAGCTGCCTGCTTCATAGCATGTCCAGGCTGGCCTGCTTCATTACACTTCCAAGCTGGCTTGCTTCATAGAACTTCCAGGCTGGCTGCTTCATAGCACATCCAAGCTGACCTGCTTCATAACACTTCCAAGCTGGCTTGCTTCATAGCACTTCCAGACTGGCTGCTTCATAGCACATCCAAGCTGACCTGCTTCATAGCACGTCCAAGCTGCCTGCTTCATAGCACTTCCAGGCTGGTCTGCTTCATTGCTCTTCCAGGCGGCCCTTCTTCATAGCACTTCAAGGCTGGCTGGTTCATAGCACGTCAAAGCTGACCTGCTTCATAGCACTTCTAAGCTGCTCTGCTTAGTAGCACTACCAAGCTGACCTGCTTCATAGCACGTCCAGGCTGACCTACTTCATAGCACTTCCAAGCTGGCCTGCTTCATAGCACTTCCAAGCTGGCCTGCTTCATAGCACTTCCAGGCTGGCTGCTTCATAGCACGTCCAAGCTGACCTGCTTCATAGCATGTCCAAGCTGACCTGCTTCATAGCATGTCCAAGCTGCCTGCTTCATAGCACGTCCAGGCTGGCCTGCTTCATTGCACTTCCAAGCTGGCTTGCTTCATAGAACTTCCAGGCTGGCTGCTTCATAGCATGTCCAAGCTGACCTCCTTCATAGCACTTCCAAGCTGGCATGCTTCATAGCACTTCCAGGCTGGCTGCTTCATAGCACATCCAAGCTGACCTGCTTCATAGCACGTCCAAGCTGCCTGCTTCATAGCACTTCCAGGCTGGTCTGCTTCATTGCACTTCCAGGCTGGCCCTCTTCATAGCACTTCAAGGCTGGCTGCTTCATAGGACTACCAAGCTGACCTGCTCCATAGCACTTCCAAGCAGACCTGCTTCATAGCACTTACAAGCTGGCCTGCTTAATAGCACTACCAAGCTGCCTGCTTCATAGCACTTCCAAGCTGGCCTGCTTCATAGCACTTCCAAACTGGCCTGCTTCATAGCACTATCAGGCTGGCCTGCTTCACTGCACTTCCAAGCTGGCCTGCTTCATAACACTACCAGGCTGGCCTGCTTCATAGCACGTCCAAGCTGACCTGCTTCATAACACTTCCAAGCTGGCTTGCCTCACAGCACTTCCAGGCTGGTTACTTCATAGCACGTCCAAGTTGACCTGCTTCATAGAACTTTGAAGCTGCCTGCTTCATAGCACTTCCAGGCTGGCCTGCTTCATAGCACTTACAAGCTGACCTGCTTCATAGCACGTCCAAGCTGCCTGCTTCATAGCACGTCCAGGCTTGCCTGCTTCATTGCACTTCCAAGCTGGCTTGCTTCATAGAACTTCCCAGCTCGCTGCTTCATAGCACGTCCAAGCTGACCTGCTTCAGAGCACTTCCAAGCTGGCTTGCTTCATGGCACTTCCAGGCTGGCTGCTTCATAGCACTTCCAAGCTGGCCTGCTTCATAGCACTTCCAGGCTGGCTGCTTCATAGCACTTCCAAGCTGCCCTGCTTGATAGCACTTCCAAGCTGGCCTGCTTCATAGCACTTCCAAGCTGCCCTGCTTGATAGCACTTCCAGGCTGGCTGCTACATAGCACGTCCAAGCTGACCTGCTTCATTGCACTTCCAGGCTGGTCTGCTTCACTGCACTTCCAAGGTGGCCGGCTTCATAGCACTTCCAAGCTGGCCTGCTTCATAGCACTTCCAGGCTGGCCTGCTTCACTGCACTTCGAAGCTTGCCTGCTTCATAACACGTCCAGGCTGGCTGCTTCATAGCACGGCCAAGCTGACCTGATTCAGAGCACTTCCAATCTGGCTTGCTTCATAGCACGTCAAGGCTGGCTGCTTCATAGCACATCCAAGCTGACCTGCTTCATAGCACTTCCAAGCTGGCTTGCTTCATAGCACTTCCAGGCTGGCTGCTTCATAGCACGTCCAAGCTGACCTGCTTCATAGTACTTCCAAGCTGCCTGCTTCATAGCACTGCCAGGGTGGCTGCTTCATAGCACTTACAAGCTTGCCTGCTTCATAGCACTTCCAAGATGCCAGCTCCATAGCACTGCCAAGCTGGCCTGCTACATAGCACCTCCAAGCTGGCCTGCTTCATAGCACTTCCAAGATGCCTGCTCCATAGCACTGCCAAGCTGGCCTGCTTTATAGTACTTCGAGGCTGGCCTGCTTCATAGCACTTCCAGACTGCTGCTTCATAGCACATCCAAGCTGACCTGCTTCATAGCACTTCCAAGCTGGCCTGCTTTATAGTACTTCCAGGCTGGCCTGCTTCACTGCACTTCCAAGCTGGCCTGCTTCATAACACGTCCAGGCTGGCTGCTTCATAGCACGGCCAAGCTGACCTGTTTCAGAGCACTTCCAAGCTGGCTTGCTTCATAGCACTTCCAGGCTAGCTGCTTCATAGCACATCCAAGCTGACCTGCTTCATAGCACGTCCAAGCTGCCTGCTTCATAGCACTTCCAGGCTGGTCTGCTTAATTGCACATCCAGGCTGGCCTGCTTCACTGCACGTCCAAGCTGGCCTGCTTCATAACATGTCCAGGCTGTCTGCTTCATAGCACGGCCAAGCTGACCTGCTTCATAGCACTTCCAAGCTGGCTTGCTTCATAGCACCTCCAGGCTGGCTGCTTCATAGCACGTCCAAGCTGGCCTGCTTCATAGTACTTCCAAGATGCCAGCTCCATAGCACTGCCAAGCTGGCCTGCTTCATAGCACTTCCAAGCTGGCCTGCTTCATAGCACTTCCAAGATGCCTGCTCCATAGCACTGCCAAGCTGGCCTGCGTTAAAGCACGTCCAATCTGCCTTCTTCATAGCACTTACAAACTGCCTGCTTCATAGCACTTCCAGGTTCACCTGCTTCATAGCACTTCCAAGCTGGCCTGCTTCATAGCACTTCCAAGATGCCTGCTCCATAGCACTGCCAAGCTGGCCTGCTTTATAGTACTTCCAGGCTGGCCTGCTTCATAGCACTTCCAGGCTGGCTGCTTTATAGCACGTCCAAGCTGGCCTGCTTCATAGCACTTCCAAGATGCCTGCTCCATAGCACTTCCAAGCTGGCCTGCTTTATAGTACTTCCAGGCTGGCCTGCTTCATAACACGTCCAGGCTGTCTGCTTCATAGCATGACCAAGCTGACCTGCTTCAGAGCACTTCCAAGCTGGCTTGCTTCATAGAACGTCCAGGCTGGCTGCTTCATAGCACATCCAAGCTGACCTGCTTCATAGCACATCCAAGCTGCCTGCTTCATAGCACGTTCAGGCTGGCCTGCTTCATTGCACTTCAAAGCTGGCTTGCTTCATAGAACTTCCAGGCTGGCTGCTTCATAGCACGTCCAAGCTGACCTGCTTCATAGCACTTCCAAGCTGGCTTACTTCATAGCACATCCAGGCTGGCTGCTTCATAGCACGTCCAAGCTGACCTGCTTTATAGCACTTCCAAGCTGCCTGCTTCATAGCACTTCCAGGCTGGCCTGCTTCATTGCACTTCCAAGCTGGCTTCCTTCATAGCACTTCCAGGCTGGTTGCTTTGTAGCACATCCAAGCCGACCTGCTTCATAGTACTTCCAAGCTGCCTGCTTCATAGCACTGCCAGGGTGGCTGCTTCATAGCACTTACAAGCTGCCTGCTTCATAGCACTTCCAGGTTCGCCTGCTTCATAGCACTTCCAAGCTTGCCTGCTTCATAGCACTTCCAAGATGCCAGCTCCATAGCACTGCCAAGCTGGCCTGCTACATAGCACCTCCAAGCTGGCCTGCTTCATAGCACTTCCAAGATGCCTGCTCCATAGCACTGCCAAGCTGGCCTGCTTTATAGTACTTCCAGGCTGGCCGGCTTCATAGCACTTCCAGACTGCTGCTTCATAGCACGTCCAAGCTGACCTGCTTCATAGCACTTCCAAGCTGGCCTGCTTTATAGTACTTCCAGGCTGGCCTGCTTCATAGCACTTCCAGGCTGGCTGCTTCATAGCACGTCCAAGCTGACCTACTTCATAGCACTTCCAAGCTGGCCTGCTTCATAGCACTTCCAGGCTGGCTGCTTCATAGCACGTCCAAGCTGACCTGCTTCATTGCACTTCCAGGCTGGTCTGCTTCATAGCGCATCCAAGCTGACCTGTTTCATAGCACTTCCAAGCTGGCTTGCTTCATAGCATCTCCAGGCTGGCTGCTTCATAGCACGTCCAAGCTGACCTGCTTCATAGCATGTCCAAGCTGCCTGCTTCATAGCACGTCCGGGCTGGCCTGCTTCATTGCACTTCCAAGCTGGCTTGCTTCATAGAACTTCAAGGCTGGCTGCTTCATAGCATGTCCAAGCTGACCTCCTTCATAGCACTTCCAAGCTGGCTTGCTTCATAGCACTTCCAGGCTGGCTGCTTCATAGCACATCCAAGCTGACCTGCTTCATAGCACGGCCAAGCTGCCTGCTTCATAGCACTTCCAGGCTGGTCTGCTTCATTGCACTTCCAGGCTGGCCATCTTCATAGCACTTCAAGGCTGGCTGCTTCATAGCACTACCAAGCTGACCTGCTCCATAGCACTTCCAAGCAGACCTGCTTCATAGCACTTACAAGCTGGCCTGCTTAATAGCACTACCAAGCTGCCTGCTTCATAGCACTTCCAAGCTGGCCTGCGTCATAGCACTTCCAAACTGGCCTGCTTCATAGCACTTCCAGGCTGGCCTGCTTCATAGCACTTCCAGGCTGGCTGCTTCATAGCACGTCCAAGCTGACCTGCTTCATAGCACTTCCAAGCTGGCCTCCTTTATAGTACTTCCAGGCTGCCCTGCTTCATAGCACTTCCAGGCTGGCTGCTTCATAGCACGTCCAAGCTGACCTACTTCATAGCACTTCCAAGCTGGCCTGCTTCATAGCACTTCCAAGCTGGCCTGCTTCATAGCACTTCCAGGCTGGCTGCTTCATAGCACGTCCAAGCTGACCTACTTCATAGCACTTCCAAGCTGGCCTGCTTCATAGCACTTCCAAGCTGGCCTGCTTCATAGCACTTCCAGGCTGGCTGCTTCATAGCACGTCCAAGCTGACCTGCTTCATTGCACTTCCAGGCTGGTCTGCTTCATTGCGCATCCAAGCTGACCTGCTTCATAGCACTTCCAAGCTGGCTTGCTTCATAGCATCTCCAGGCTGGCTGCTTCATAGCACGTCCAAGCTGACCTGCTTCATAGCATGTCCAAGCTGCCTGCTTCATAGCACGTCCAGGCTGGCCTGCTTCATTGCACTTCCAAGCTGGCTTGCTTCATAGAACTTCCAGGCTGGCTGCTTCATAGCATGTCCAAGCTGACCTCCTTCATAGCACTTCCAAGCTGGCATGCTTCATAGCACTTCCAGGCTGGCTGCTTCATAGCACATCCAAGCTGACCTGCTTCATAGCACGTCCAAGCTGCCTGCTTCATAGCACTTCCAGGCTGGTCTGCTTCATTGCACTTCCAGGCTGGCCCTCTTCATAGCACTTCAAGGCTGGCTGCTTCATAGCACTACCAAGCTGACCTGCTCCATAGCACTTCCAAGCAGACCTGCTTCATAGCACTTACAAGCTGGCCTGCTTAATAGCACTACCAAGCTGCCTGCTTCATAGCACTTCCAAGCTGGCCTGCTTCATAGCACTTCCAAACTGGCCTGCTTCATAGCACTATCAGGCTGGCCTGCTTCACTGCACTTCCAAGCTGGCCTGCTTCATAACACTACCAGGCTGGCCTGCTTCATAGCACGTCCAAGCTGACCTGCTTCATAACACTTCCAAGCTGGCTTGCCTCACAGCACTTCCAGGCTGGTTACTTCATAGCACGTCCAAGCTGACCTGCTTCATAGAACTTTGAAGCTGCCTGCTTCATAGCACTTCCAGGCTGGCCTGCTTCATAGCACTTACAAGCTGACCTGCTTCATAGCACGTCCAAGCTGCCTGCTTCATAGCACGTCCAGGCTTGCCTGCTTCATTGCACTTCCAAGCTGGCTTGCTTCATAGAACTTCCCAGCTCGCTGCTTCATAGCACGTCCAAGCTGACCTGCTTCAGAGCACTTCCAAGCTGGCTTGCTTCATGGCACTTCCAGGCTGGCTGCTTCATAGCACTTCCAAGCTGGCCTGCTTCATAGCACTTCCAGGCTGGCTGCTTCATAGCACGTCCAAGCTGACCTGCTTCATAGCACTTCCAAGCTGGCCTGCTTCATAGCACTTCCAAGCTGCCCTGCTTGATAGCACTTCCAGGCTGGCTGCTTCATAGCACGTCCAAGCTGACCTGCTTCATTGCACTTCCAGGCTGGTCTGCTTCACTGCACTTCCAAGGTGGCCGGCTTCATAGCACTTCCAAGCTGGCCTGCTTCATAGCACTTCCAGGCTGGCCTGCTTCACTGCACTTCGAAGCTGGCCTGCTTCATAACACGTCCAGGCTGGCTGCTTCATAGCACGGCCAAGCTGATCTGATTCAGAGCACTTCCAATCTGGCTTGCTTCATAGCACGTCAAGGCTGGCTGCTTCATAGCACATCCAAGCTGACCTGCTTCATAGCACTTCCAAGCTGGCTTGCTTCATAGCACTTCCAGGCTGGCTGCTTCATAGCACGTCCAAGCTGACCTGCTTCATTGCACTTCCAGGCTGGTCTGCTTCATTGCACTTCCAAGATGGCCTGCTTCATAGCACTTCCAAGCTGGCCTGCTTCATAGCACTTCCAGGCTGGCCTGCTTCACTGCAATTCCAAGCTAGCCTGCTTCATAACACGGCCAGGCTGGCTGCTTCACAGCACGGCCAAGCTGACCTGCTTCAGAGCACTTCCAAGCTGGCTTGCTTCATAGCACGTCCAGGCTGGCTGCTTCATAGCACATCGAAGCTGACCTGCGTCATAGCACTTCCAAGCTGCCTGCTTCATAGCATGTCCAGGCTGGCCTGCTTCATTACACTTCCAAGCTGGCTTGCTTCATAGAACTTCCAGGCTGGCTGCTTCATAGCACATCCAAGCTGACCTGCTTCATAACACTTCCAAACTGGCTTGCTTCATAGCACTTCCAGACTGGCTGCTTCATAGCACATCCAAGCTGACCTGCTTCATAGCACGTCCAAGCTGCCTGCTTCATAGCACTTCCAGGCTGGTCTGCTTCATTGCTCTTCCAGGCGGCCCTTCTTCATAGCACTTCAAGGCTGGCTGGTTCATAGCACGTCCAAGCTGACCTGCTTCATAGCACTTCTAAGCTGCTCTGCTTAGTAGCACTACCAAGCTGACCTGCTTCATAGCACGTCCAGGCTGACCTACTTCATAGCACTTCCAAGCTGGCCTGCTTCATAGCACTTCCAAGCTGGCCTGCTTCATAGCACTTCCAGGCTGGCTGCTTCATAGCACGTCCAAGCTGACCTGCTTCATAGCATGTCCAAGCTGACCTGCTTCATAGCATGTCCAAGCTGCCTGCTTCATAGCACGTCCAGGCTGGCCTGCTTCATTGCACTTCCAAGCTGGCTTGCTTCATAGAACTTCCAGGCTGGCTGCTTCATAGCATGTCCAAGCTGACCTCCTTCATAGCACTTCCAAGCTGGCATGCTTCATAGCACTTCCAGGCTGGCTGCTTCATAGCACATCCAAGCTGACCTGCTTCATAGCACGTCCAAGCTGCCTGCTTCATAGCACTTCCAGGCTGGTCTGCTTCATTGCACTTCCAGGCTGGCCCTCTTCATAGCACTTCAAGGCTGGCTGCTTCATAGGACTACCAAGCTGACCTGCTCCATAGCACTTCCAAGCAGACCTGCTTCATAGCACTTACAAGCTGGCCTGCTTAATAGCACTACCAAGCTGCCTGCTTCATAGCACTTCCAAGCTGGCCTGCTTCATAGCACTTCCAAACTGGCCTGCTTCATAGCACTATCAGGCTGGCCTGCTTCACTGCACTTCCAAGCTGGCCTGCTTCATAACACTACCAGGCTGGCCTGCTTCATAGCACGTCCAAGCTGACCTGCTTCATAACACTTCCAAGCTGGCTTGCCTCACAGCACTTCCAGGCTGGTTACTTCATAGCACGTCCAAGCTGACCTGCTTCATAGAACTTTGAAGCTGCCTGCTTCATAGCACTTCCAGGCTGGCCTGCTTCATAGCACTTACAAGCTGACCTGCTTCATAGCACGTCCAAGCTGCCTGCTTCATAGCACGTCCAGGCTTGCCTGCTTCATTGCACTTCCAAGCTGGCTTGCTTCATAGAACTTCCCAGCTCGCTGCTTCATAGCACGTCCAAGCTGACCTGCTTCAGAGCACTTCCAAGCTGGCTTGCTTCATGGCACTTCCAGGCTGGCTGCTTCATAGCACTTCCAAGCTGGCCTGCTTCATAGCACTTCCAGGCTGGCTGCTTCATAGCACTTCCAAGCTGCCCTGCTTGATAGCACTTCCAAGCTGGCCTGCTTCATAGCACTTCCAAGCTGCCCTGCTTGATAGCACTTCCAGGCTGGCTGCTTCATAGCACGTCCAAGCTGACCTGCTTCATTGCACTTCCAGGCTGGTCTGCTTCACTGCACTTCCAAGGTGGCCGGCTTCATAGCACTTCCAAGCTGGCCTGCTTCATAGCACTTCCAGGCTGGCCTGCTTCACTGCACTTCCAAGCTGGCCTGCTTCATAACACGTCCAGGCTGGCTGCTTCATAGCACGGCCAAGCTGACCTGATTCAGAGCACTTCCAATCTGGCTTGCTTCATAGCACGTCAAGGCTGGCTGCTTCATAGCACATCCAAGCTGACCTGCTTCATAGCACTTCCAAGCTGGCTTGCTTCATAGCACTTCCAGGCTGGCTGCTTCATAGCACGTCCAAGCTGACCTGCTTCATTGCACTTCCAGGCTGGTCTGCTTCATTGCACTTCCAAGATGGCCTGCTTCATAGCACTTCCAAGCTGGCCTGCTTCATAGCACTTCCAGGCTGGCCTGCTTCACTGCAATTCCAAGCTAGCCTGCTTCATAACACGGCCAGGCTGGCTGCTTCACAGCACGGCCAAGCTGACCTGCTTCAGAGCACTTCCAAGCTGGCTTGCTTCATAGCACGTCCAGGCTGGCTGCTTCATAGCACATCGAAGCTGACCTGCGTCATAGCACTTCCAAGCTGCCTGCTTCATAGCATGTCCAGGCTGGCCTGCTTCATTACACTTCCAAGCTGGCTTGCTTCATAGAACTTCCAGGCTGGCTGCTTCATAGCACATCCAAGCTGACCTGCTTCATAACACTTCCAAGCTGGCTTGCTTCATAGCACTTCCAGACTGGCTGCTTCATAGCACATCCAAGCTGACCTGCTTCATAGCACGTCCAAGCTGCCTGCTTCATAGCACTTCCAGGCTGGTCTGCTTCATTGCACTTCCAGGCGGCCCTTCTTCATAGCACTTCAAGGCTGGCTGGTTCATAGCACGTCCAAGCTGACCTGCTTCATAGCACTTCTAAGCTGCTCTGCTTAGTAGCACTACCAAGCTGACCTGCTTCATAGCACTTCCAAGCAGACCTGCTTCATAGCACTTCCAAGCTGGCTTGCTTAATAGCACTACCAAGCTGCCTGCTTCATAGCACTTCCAAGCTGGCCTGCTTCATAGCACTTCCAAACTGGCCTGCTTCATAGCACTTCCAGGCTGGCCTGCTTCACTGCACTTCCAAGTTGGCCTGCTTCATAGCCCTTCCAGGCTGGTTACTTCATAGCATGTCCAAGCTGACCTGCTTCATAGAACTTTGAAGCTGCCTGCTTCATAGCACTTCCAGGCTACCCTGCTTCATAGAACGTCCAAGCTGACCTGCTTCATAGCATATCCAAGCTGCCTGCTTCATAGCATGTCCAGGCTGGCCTGCTTCATTGCCCTTCCAAGCTGGCTTGCTTCATAGAACTTCCAGGCTGGCTGCTTCACAGCACGTCCAAGCTGACCTGCTTCATAGCACTTCCAAGCTGGCTTGCTTCATAGCACTTCCAGGCTGGCTGCTTCATAGCACTTCGAAGCTGGCCTGCTTCATAGCACTTACAAGATGCCTGCTCCATAGCACTGCCAAGCTTGCCTGCTTTATAGTACTTTCAGACTGGCCTGCTTCATAGCACTTCCAGGCTGGCTGCTTCATAGCACGTCCAAGCTGACCTGCTTCATAGCACTTCCAAGCTGGCCTGCTTCATAGCACTTCCAAGCTGGCCTGCTTCATAGCACTTCCAGGCTGGCTGCTTCATAGCACGTCCAAGCTGACATGCTTCATTGCACTTCCAGGCTGGTCTGCTTCATTGCACTTCCAAGCTGGCCTGCTTCATAGCCCTTCCAAGCTGGCCTGCTTCATAGCACTTCCAGGCTGGCCTGCTTCACTGCACTTCCAAGCTGGCCTGCTTCATAACACGTCCAGGCTGGCACGGCCAAGCTGACCTGCTTCAGAGCACTTCCAAGCTGGCTTGCTTCATAACACGTCCAGGCTGGCTGCTTCATAGCACATCCAGGCTGACCTGCTTCATAGCACTTCCAAGCTGGCTTGCTTCATAGCACTTCCAGGCTGGCTGCTTCATAGCACGTCCAAGCTGACCTGCTTCATAGCACGTCCAAGCTGCCTGCTTCATAGCACGTCCAGGCTGGCCTGCTTCATAGCACTTCCAAGATGCCAGCTCCATAGCACTGCCAAGCTGGCCTGCTACATAGCACCTCCAAGCTGGCCTGCTTCATAGCACTTCCAAGATGCCTGCTCCATAGCACTGCCAAGCTGGCCTGCTTTATAGTACTTCCAGGCTGGCCGGCTTCATAGCACTTCCAGACTGCTGCTTCATAGCACGTCCAAGCTGACCTGCTTCATAGCACTTCCAAGCTGGCCTGCTTTATAGTACTTCCAGGCTGGCCTGCTTCATAGCACTTCCAGGCTGGCTGCTTCATAGCACGTCCAAGCTGACCTACTTCATAGCACTTCCAAGCTGGCCTGCTTCATAGCACTTCCAGGCTGGCTGCTTCATAGCACGTCCAAGCTGACCTGCTTCATTGCACTTCCAGGCTGGTCTGCTTCATAGCGCATCCAACCTGACCTGTTTCATAGCACTTCCAAGCTGGCTTGCTTCATAGCATCTCCAGGCTGGCTGCTTCATAGCACGTCCAAGCTGACCTGCTTCATAGCATGTCCAAGCTGCCTGCTTCATAGCACGTCCGGGCTGGCCTGCTTCATTGCACTTCCAAGCTGGCTTGCGTCATAGAACTTCAAGGCTGGCTGCTTCATAGCATGTCCAAGCTGACCTCCTTCATAGCACTTCCAAGCTGGCTTGCTTCATAGCACTTCCAGGCTGGCTGCTTCATAGCACATCCAAGCTGACCTGCTTCATAGCACGGCCAAGCTGCCTGCTTCATAGCACTTCCAGGCTGGTCTGCTTCATTGCACTTCCAGGCTGGCCATCTTCATAGCACTTCAAGGCTGGCTGCTTCATAGCACTACCAAGCTGACCTGCTCCATAGCACTTCCAAGCAGACCTGCTTCATAGCACTTACAAGCTGGCCTGCTTAATAGCACTACCAAGCTGCCTGCTTCATAGCACTTCCAAGCTGGCCTGCGTCATAGCACTTCCAAACTGGCCTGCTTCATAGCACTTCCAGGCTGGCCTGCTTCATAGCACTTCCAGGCTGGCTGCTTCATAGCACGTCCAAGCTGACCTGCTTCATAGCACTTCCAAGCTGGCCTCCTTTATAGTACTTCCAGGCTGCCCTGCTTCATAGCACTTCCAGGCTGGCTGCTTCATAGCACGTCCAAGCTGACCTACTTCATAGCACTTCCAAGCTGGCCTGCTTCATAGCACTTCCAAGCTGGCCTGCTTCATAGCACTTCCAGGCTGGCTGCTTCATAGCACGTCCAAGCTGACCTGCTTCATTGCACTTCCAGGCTGGTCTGCTTCATTGCGCATCCAAGCTGACCTGCTTCATAGCACTTCCAAGCTGGCTTGCTTCATAGCATCTCCAGGCTGGCTGCTTCATAGCACGTCCAAGCTGACCTGCTTCATAGCATGTCCAAGCTGCCTGCTTCATAGCACGTCCAGGCTGGCCTGCTTCATTGCACTTCCAAGCTGGCTTGCTTCATAGAACTTCCAGGCTGGCTGCTTCATAGCATGTCCAAGCTGACCTCCTTCATAGCACTTCCAAGCTGGCATGCTTCATAGCACTTCCAGGCTGGCTGCTTCATAGCACATCCAAGCTGACCTGCTTCATAGCACGTCCAAGCTGCCTGCTTCATAGCACTTCCAGGCTGGTCTGCTTCATTGCACTTCCAGGCTGGCCCTCTTCATAGCACTTCAAGGCTGGCTGCTTCATAGCACTACCAAGCTGACCTGCTCCATAGCACTTCCAAGCAGACCTGCTTCATAGCACTTACAAGCTGGCCTGCTTAATAGCACTACCAAGCTGCCTGCTTCATAGCACTTCCAAGCTGGCCTGCTTCATAGCACTTCCAAACTGGCCTGCTTCATAGCACTATCAGGCTGGCCTGCTTCACTGCACTTCCAAGCTGGCCTGCTTCATAACACTACCAGGCTGGCCTGCTTCATAACACTTCCAAGCTGGCTTGCCTCACAGCACTTCCAGGCTGGTTACTTCATAGCACGTCCAAGCTGACCTGCTTCATAGAACTTTGAAGCTGCCTGCTTCATAGCACTTCCAGGCTGGCCTGCTTCATAGCACTTACAAGCTGACCTGCTTCATAGCACGTCCAAGCTGCCTGCTTCATAGCACGTCCAGGCTTGCCTGCTTCATTGCATTTCCAAGCTGGCTTGCTTCATGGCACTTCCAGGCTGGCTGCTTCATAGCACTTCCAAGCTGACCTGCTTCAGAGCACTTCCAAGCTGGCTTGCTTCATGGCACTTCCAGGCTGGCTGCTTCA
Organism: Ambystoma mexicanum; assembly: GCF_040938575.1. Lineage (NCBI taxonomy): Eukaryota > Metazoa > Chordata > Amphibia > Caudata > Ambystomatidae > Ambystoma > Ambystoma mexicanum. Next base: position 350,978,989 of record NC_090936.1, read on the forward strand.
TAGCACTTCCAAGCTGGCCTGCTTCATAGCACTTCCAGGCTGGCTGCTTCATAGCACGTCCAAGCTGACCTGCTTCATAGCACTTCCAAGCTGGCCTGCTTCATAGCACTTCCAAGCTGCCCTGCTTGATAGCACTTCCAGGCTGGCTGCTTCATAGCACGTCCAAGCTGACCTGCTTCATTGCACTTCCAGGCTGGTCTGCTTCACTGCACTTCCAAGGTGGCCGGCTTCATAGCACTTCCAAGCTGGCCTGCTTCATAGCACTTCCAGGCTGGCCTGCTTCACTGCACTTCGAAGCTGGCCTGCTTCATAACACGTCCAGGCTGGCTGCTTCATAGCACGGCCAAGCTGACCTGATTCAGAGCACTTCCAATCTGGCTTGCTTCATAGCACGTCAAGGCTGGCTGCTTCATAGCACATCCAAGCTGACCTGCTTCATAGCACTTCCAAGCTGGCTTGCTTCATAGCACTTCCAGGCTGGCTGCTTCATAGCACGTCCAAGCTGACCTGCTTCATTGCACTTCCAGGCTGGTCTGCTTCATTGCACTTCCAAGATGGCCTGCTTCATAGCACTTCCAAGCTGGCCTGCTTCATAGCACTTCCAGGCTGGCCTGCTTCACTGCAATTCCAAGCTAGCCTGCTTCATAACACGGCCAGGCTGGCTGCTTCACAGCACGGCCAAGCTGACCTGCTTCAGAGCACTTCCAAGCTGGCTTGCTTCATAGCACGTCCAGGCTGGCTGCTTCATAGCACATCGAAGCTGACCTGCGTCATAGCACTTCCAAGCTGCCTGCTTCATAGCATGTCCAGGCTGGCCTGCTTCATTACACTTCCAAGCTGGCTTGCTTCATAGAACTTCCAGGCTGGCTGCTTCATAGCACATCCAAGCTGACCTGCTTCATAACACTTCCAAGCTGGCTTGCTTCATAGCACTTCCAGACTGGCTGCTTCATAGCACATCCAAGCTGACCTGCTTCATAGCACGTCCAAGCTGCCTGCTTCATAGCACTTCCAGGCTGGTCTGCTTCATTGCACTTCCAGGCGGCCCTTCTTCATAGCACTTCAAGGCTGGCTGGTTCATAGCACGTCCAAGCTGACCTGCTTCATAGCACTTCTAAGCTGCTCTGCTTAGTAGCACTACCAAGCTGACCTGCTTCATAGCACGTCCAAGCTGACCTACTTCATAGCACTTCCAAGCTGGCCTGCTTCATAGCACTTCCAAGCTGGCCTGCTTCATAGCACTTCCAGGCTGGCTGCTTCATAGCACGTCCAAGCTGACCTGCTTCATAGCATGTCCAAGCTGACCTGCTTCATAGCATGTCCAAGCTGCCTGCTTCATAGCACGTCCAGGCTGGCCTGCTTCATTGCACTTCCAAGCTGGCTTGCTTCATAGAACTTCCAGGCTGGCTGCTTCATAGCATGTCCAAGCTGACCTCCTTCATAGCACTTCCAAGCTGGCATGCTTCATAGCACTTCCAGGCTGGCTGCTTCATAGCACATCCAAGCTGACCTGCTTCATAGCACGTCCAAGCTGCCTGCTTCATAGCACTTCCAGGCTGGTCTGCTTCATTGCACTTCCAGGCTGGCCCTCTTCATAGCACTTCAAGGCTGGCTGCTTCATAGCACTACCAAGCTGACCTGCTCCATAGCACTTCCAAGCAGACCTGCTTCATAGCACTTACAAGCTGGCCTGCTTAATAGCACTACCAAGCTGCCTGCTTCATAGCACTTCCAAGCTGGCCTGCTTCATAGCACTTCCAAACTGGCCTGCTTCATAGCACTATCAGGCTGGCCTGCTTCACTGCACTTCCAAGCTGGCCTGCTTCATAACACTACCAGGCTGGCCTGCTTCATAGCACGTCCAAGCTGACATGCTTCATAGCACTTCCAAGCTGGCTTGCCTCACAGCACTTCCCAGCTGGTTACTTCATAGCACGTCCAAGCTCACCTGCTTCATAGAACTTTGAAGCTGCATGCTTCATAGCACTTCCAGGCTGGCCTGCTTCATAGCACTTCCAAGCTGACCTGCTTCATAGCACGTCCAAGCTGCCTGCTTCATAGCACGTCCAAGCTGGCTTGCTTCATAGAACTTCCAGGCTGGCTGCTTTATAGCACGTCCAAGCTGACCTGCTTCATAGCACTTCCAAGCTGGCTTGCTTCATAGCACTTCCAGGCTGACTGCTTCATAGCACTTCCAAGCTGGCCTGCTTGATAGCACTTCCAAGATGCCTGCTTTATAGTACTTCCAGGTTGGCCTGCTTGATAGCAGTTCCAGGCTGGCTGCTTCATAGCATGTCCAAGCTGACCTGCTTCATTGCACTTTCAGGCTGGTCTGCTTCATTGCACTTCCAAGCTGGCCTGCTTCATAGCACTTCCAAGCTGACCTGCTTCAGAGCACATCCAAGCTGGCTTGCTTCATAGCATGTCCAAGCTGGCTGCTTCATAGCACTTCCAAGCTGCCTGCTTCATAGCACGTCCAAGCTGACCTGCTTCATAGCACGTCCAAGCTGCCTGCTTCATAGCACGTCCAGGCTGGCCTGCTTCATAGCACAGCCAAGCTGACCTGCTTCAGAGCACTTCCAAGCTCGGTTGCTTCATAGAACTTCCAGGCTGGCTAATTCATAGCACGTCCAAGCTGACCTGCTTCATAGCACTTCCAAGCTGGTTTCCTTCATAGCACTTCCAGGTTGGCTACTTCATAGCACATCCAAGCTGCCTGCTTCATAGCACTTCCAGGCTGGTCTGCTTCATTGCACTTCCAGGCTGGCCTGCTTCATAGCACTTCCAGGCTGGCTGCTTCATAGCACGTCCAAGCTGCCCTGCTTAATAGCACTTCCAAGCTGGCCTGCTTAGTAGCACTACCAAGCTGACCTGCTTCATAGCACTTCCAAGCAGACCTGCTTCATAGCACTTCCAAGCTGGCCTGCTTAATAGCACTACCAAGCTGCCTGCTTCATAGCACTTCCAGGCTGGCCTGCTTCACAGCACTTCCAAGCTGGCCTGCTTCATAACACGTCCAGGCTGGCTGCTTCATAGCACGGCCAAGCTGACCTGCTTCATAGCCCTTCCAAGCTGGCCTGCATCATAGCACTTCCAAGCTGGCCTGCTTCATAGCACTTCCAGGCTGACTGCTTCGTAGCACCTCCAAGCTGACCTGATTCATTGCACTTCCAGGCTGGCCTGCTTCATTGCACTTCCAAGCTGGCCTGCTTCATAGCACTTCCAAGCTGGCCTGCTTCATAGCACTTCCAGGCTGGCCTGCTTCACTGCACTTCCAAGCTGGCCTGCTTCATAACACGTCCAGGCTGGCTGCTTCATAGCACGGCCAAGCTGACCTTCTTCAGAGCACTTCCAATCTGGCTTGCTTCATAGCACGTCCAGGCTGGCTGCTTCATAGCACATCCAAGCTGACCTGCTTCATAGCACTTCTAAGCTGCCTGCTTCATAGCACTGCCAGGGTGGCTGCTTCATAGCACTTACAAACTGCCTGCTTCATAGCACTTCCAGGTTCGCCTGCTTCATAGCACTTCCAAGCTGGCCTGCTTCATAGCACTTCCAAGATGCCAGCTCCATAGCACTGCCAAGCTGGCCTGCTTCATAGCACTTCCAAGCTGGCCTGCTTCATAGCACTTCCATGATGCCTGCTCCATAGCACTGCCAAGCTGGCCTGCTTTATAGTACTTCCAGGCTGGCCTGCTTCATAGCACTTCCGGGCTGGCTGCTTCATAGCACGTCCAAGCTGACCTGCTTCATAGCACTTCCAAGCTGGCATGCTTTATTGCGCTTCCAGGCTGGCCTGCTTCATAGCACTTCCAGGCTGGCTGCTTCATAGCACATCCAAGCTGACCTACTTCATAGCACTTCCAAGCTGGCCTGCTTCATAGCACTTCCAAGCTGGCCTGCTTCATAGCACTTCCAGGCTGGCTGCTTCATAGCACGTCCAAGCTGACCTGCTTCATTGCACTTCCAGGCTGGTCTGCTTCTTTGCACTTACAAGCTTGCCTGCTTCATAGCACTTACAAGCTGGCCTGCTTCATAGCACTTCCAGGCTGGCCTGCTTCACTGCACTTCCAAGCTGGCCTGCTTCATAACACGTCCAGGCTGGCTGCTTCATAGCACGGCCAAGCTGACCTGCTTCAGAGCACTTCCAACCTGGCTTGCTTCATAGCACTTCCAGGCTAGCTGCTTCATAGCACATCCAAGCTGACCTGCTTCATAGCACGTCGAAGCTGCCTGCTTCATAGCACTTCCAGGCTGGTCTGCTTCATTGCCCTTCCAGGCTGGCCTGCTTCACTGCACTTCCAAGCTGGCCTGCTTCATAACACGTCCAGGCTGTCTGCTTCATAGCACGGCCAAGCTGACCTGCTTCATAGCACTTCCAAGCTGGCTTGCTTCATAGCACCTCCAGGCTCGCTGCTTCATAGCACGTCCAAGCTGGCCTGCTTCATAGCACTTCCAGGCTGGCCTGCTTCATAGCACTTCCAAGATGCCAGCTCCATAGCACTGCCAAGCTGGCCTGCTTCATAGCACTTCCAAGCTGGCCTGCTTCATAGCACTTCCAAGATGCCTGCTCCATAGCACTGCCAAGCTGGCCTGCGTTATAGCACGTCCAATCTGCCTGCTTCATAGCACTTACAAACTGCCTATTTCATAGCACTTCCAGGTTCGCCTGCTTCATAGCACTTCCAAGCTGGCCTGCTTCATAGCACTTAAAAGATGCCAGATCCATAGCACTGCCAAGCTGGCCTGCTTCATAGCACTTACAAGCTGGCCAGCTTCATAGCACTTCCAAGATGCCTGCTCCATAGCACTGCCAAGCTGGCCTGATTTATAGTACTTCCAGGCTGGCCTGCTTCATAGCACTTCCAGGCTGGCTGCTTCATAGCACGTCCAAGCTGACTGGCTTCATAGCACTTCCAAGCTGGCCTGCTTTATAGTACTTCCAGGCTGGCCTGCTTCATAGCACTTCCAGGCTGGCTGCTTCATAGCATGTCCAAGTTGACCTGCTTCATAGCACTTCCAAGCTGGCCTGCTTCATAGCACTTCCAAGCTGGCCTGCTTCATAGCACTTCCAGGCTTGCTGCTTCATAGCACGTCCAAGCTGACCTGCTTCATTGCACTTCCAGGCTGTTCTGATTCATTGCACTTCCAAGCTGGCCTGCTTCATAGCACTTCCAGGCCGGCTGCTTCATAGCACGTCCAAGCTGGCCTTCTTCATAGCACTTCCAAGCTGGCCTGCTTCATAGCACTTCCAGGCTAACTGCTTCATAGCACGTCCAAGCTGACCTGCTTCATTGCACTTCCAGGCTTTTCTGCTTCATTGCACTTCCAAGCTGGCCTGCTTCATATCACTTCCAAGATGGCCTGCTTCATAGCACTTCCAGGCTGGCCTGCTTCACTGCACTTCCAAGCTGGCCTGCTTCATAACACGTCCAGGCTGGCCTGCTTCACTGCACTTCCAAGATGGCCTGCTTCATAACACGTCCAGGCTGTCTGCTTCATAGCACGGCCAAGCTGACCTGCTTCATAGCACTTCCAAGCTGGCTTGCCTCATAGCACCTCCATGCTGGCTGTTTCATAGCACGTCCAAGCTGACCTTTTTCATAGCACGTCCAAGCTGCCTGCTTCATAGCACGTCCAGGCTGGCCTGCTTCATTGCAATTCCAAGCTGGCATGCTTCATAGCACTTCCAGGCTAGCTGCTTCATAGCACATCCAAGCTGACCTGCTTCATAGCACATCCAAACTGCCTGCTTCATAGCACTTCCAGGCTGGTCTGCTTCATTGCACTTCCAGGCTGGCCTGCTTCACTGCACTTCCATGCTGGCCTGCTTCATACCACGTCCAGGCTGTCTGCTTCATAGCACGGCCAAGCTTACCTGCTTCATAGCACTTCCAAGCTGGCTTGCCTCATAGCACCTCCAAGCTGGCTGTTTCATAGCACGTCCAAGCTGACCTGCTTCATAGCACGTCCAAGCTGCCTGCTTCATAGCACGTCCAGGCTGGCCTGCTTCATTGCACTTCCAAGCTGGCTTTCTTCATAGCACTTCCAGGCTGACTGCTTCATAGCACATCCAAGCTGACCTGCTTCATAGCACGTCCAAGCTGCCTGCTTCATAGCACTTCCAGGCTGGTCTGCTTCATTGCACTTCCAGGCTGGCCTGCTTCATAGCACTTCCAGGCTGGCTGCTTCATAGCACGTCCAAGCTGCCCTGCTTAATAGCACTTCCAAGCTGGCCTGCTTAGTAGCACTACCAAGCTGACCTGCTTCATAGCACTTCCAAGCAGACCTGCTTCATAGCACTTCCAAGCTGGCCTGCTTAATAGCACTACCAAGCTGCCTGCTTCATAGCACTTCCAGGCTGGCCTGCTTCACAGCACTTCCAAGCTGGCCTGCTTCATAACACGTCCAGGCTGGCTGCTTCATAGCACGGCCAAGCTGACCTGCTTCATAGCCCTTCCAAGCTGGCCTGCTTCATAGCACTTCCAAGCTGGCCTGCTTCATAGCACTTCCAGGCTGACTGCTTCGTAGCACCTCCAAGCTGACCTGATTCATTGCACTTCCAGGCTGGCCTGCTTCATTGCACTTCCAAGCTGGCCTGCTTCATAGCACTTCCAAGCTGGCCTGCTTCATAGCACTTCCAGGCTGGCCTGCTTCACTGCACTTCCAAGCTGGCCTGCTTCATAACACGTCCAGGCTGGCTGCTTCATAGCACGGCCAAGCTGACCTTCTTCAGAGCACTTCCAATCTGGCTTGCTTCATAGCACGTCCAGGCTGGCTGCTTCATAGCACATCCAAGCTGACCTGCTTCATAGCACTTCTAAGCTGCCTGCTTCATTGCACTGCCAGGGTGGCTGCTTCATAGCACTTACAAACTGCCTGCTTCATAGCACTTCCAGGTTCGCCTGCTTCATAGCACTTCCAAGCTGGCCTGCTTCATAGCACTTCCAAGATGCCAGCTCCATAGCACTGCCAAGCTGGCCTGCTTCATAGCACTTCCAAGCTGGCCTGCTTCATAGCACTTCCATGATGCCTGCTCCATAGCACTGCCAAGCTGGCCTGCTTTATAGTACTTCCAGGCTGGCCTGCTTCATAGCACTTCCGGGCTGGCTGCTTCATAGCACGTCCAAGCTGACCTGCTTCATAGCACTTCCAAGCTGGCATGCTTTATAGTGCTTCCAGGCTGGCCTGCTTCATAGCACTTCCAGGCTGGCTGCTTCATAGCACATCCAAGCTTACCTGCTTCATAGCACTTCCAAGCTGGCCTGCTTCATAGCACTTCCAAGCTGGCCTGCTTCATAGCACTTCCAGGCTGGCTGCTTCATAGCACGTCCAAGCTGACCTGCTTCATTGCACTTCCAGGCTGGTCTGCTTCTTTGCACTTACAAGCTTGCCTGCTTCATAGCACTTACAAGCTGGCCTGCTTCATAGCACTTCCAGGATGGCCTGCTTCACTGCACTTCCAAGCTGTCCTGCTTCATAACACGTCCAGGCTGGCTGCTTCATAGCACGGCCAAGCTGACCTGCTTCAGAGCACTTCCAACCTGGCTTGCTTCATAGCACTTCCAGGCTAGCTGCTTCATAGCACATCCAAGCTGACCTGCTTCATAGCACGTCGAAGCTGCCTGCTTCATAGCACTTCCAGGCTGGTCTGCTTCATTGCCCTTCCAGACTGGCCTGCTTCACTGCACTTCCAAGCTGGCCTGCTTCATAACACGTCCAGGCTGTCTGCTTCATAGCACGGCCAAGCTGACCTGCTTCATAGCACTTCCAAGCTGGCTTGCTTCATAGCACCTCCAGGCTCGCTGCTTCATAGCACGTCCAAGCTGGCCTGCTTCATAGCACTTCCAGGCTGGCCTGCTTCATAGCACTTCCAAGATGCCAGCTCCATAGCACTGCCAAGCTGGCCTGCTTCATAGCACTTCCAAGCTGGCCTGCTTCATAGCACTTCCAAGATGCCTGCTCCATAGCACTGCCAAGCTGGCCTGCGTTATAGCACGTCCAATCTGCCTGCTTCATAGCACTTACAAACTGCCTATTTCATAGCACTTCCAGGTTCGCCTGCTTCATAGCACTTCCAAGCTGGCCTGCTTCATAGCACTTAAAAGATGCCAGATCCATAGCACTGCCAAGCTGGCCTGCTTCATTGCACTTCCAGGCTGGCCTGCTTCATAGCACTTCCAGGCTGGCTGCTTCATAGCACGTCCAAGCTGCCCTGCTTAATAGCACTTCCAAGCTGGCCTGCTTAGTAGCACTACCAAGCTGACCTGCTTCATAGCACTTCCAAGCAGACCTGCTTCATAGCACTTCCAAGCTGGCCTGCTTAATAGCACTACCAAGCTGCCTGCTTCATAGCACTTCCAGGCTGGCCTGCTTCACAGCACTTCCAAGCTGGCCTGCTTCATAACACGTCCAGGCTGGCTGCTTCATAGCACGGCCAAGCTGACCTGCTTCATAGCCCTTCCAAGCTGGCCTGCTTCATAGCACTTCCAAGCTGGCCTGCTTCATAGCACTTCCAGGCTGACTGCTTCGTAGCACCTCCAAGCTGACCTGATTCATTGCACTTCCAGGCTGGCCTGCTTCATTGCACTTCCAAGCTGGCCTGCTTCATAGCACTTCCAAGCTGGCCTGCTTCATAGCACTTCCAGGCTGGCCTGCTTCACTGCACTTCCAAGCTGGCCTGCTTCATAACACGTCCAGGCTGGCTGCTTCATAGCACGGCCAAGCTGACCTTCTTCAGAGCACTTCCAATCTGGCTTGCTTCATAGCACGTCCAGGCTGGCTGCTTCATAGCACATCCAAGCTGACCTGCTTCATAGCACTTCTAAGCTGCCTGCTTCATTGCACTGCCAGGGTGGCTGCTTCATAGCACTTACAAACTGCCTGCTTCATAGCACTTCCAGGTTCGCCTGCTTCATAGCACTTCCAAGCTGGCCTGCTTCATAGCACTTCCAAGATGCCAGCTCCATAGCACTGCCAAGCTGGCCTGCTTCATAGCACTTCCAAGCTGGCCTGCTTCATAGCACTTCCATGATGCCTGCTCCATAGCACTGCCAAGCTGGCCTGCTTTATAGTACTTCCAGGCTGGCCTGCTTCATAGCACTTCCGGGCTGGCTGCTTCATAGCACGTCCAAGCTGACCTGCTTCATAGCACTTCCAAGCTGGCATGCTTTATAGTGCTTCCAGGCTGGCCTGCTTCATAGCACTTCCAGGCTGGCTGCTTCATAGCACATCCAAGCTTACCTGCTTCATAGCACTTCCAAGCTGGCCTGCTTCATAGCACTTCCAAGCTGGCCTGCTTCATAGCACTTCCAGGCTGGCTGCTTCATAGCACGTCCAAGCTGACCTGCTTCATTGCACTTCCAGGCTGGTCTGCTTCTTTGCACTTACAAGCTTGCCTGCTTCATAGCACTTACAAGCTGGCCTGCTTCATAGCACTTCCAGGATGGCCTGCTTCACTGCACTTCCAAGCTGTCCTGCTTCATAACACGTCCAGGCTGGCTGCTTCATAGCACGGCCAAGCTGACCTGCTTCAGAGCACTTCCAACCTGGCTTGCTTCATAGCACTTCCAGGCTAGCTGCTTCATAGCACATCCAAGCTGACCTGCTTCATAGCACGTCGAAGCTGCCTGCTTCATAGCACTTCCAGGCTGGTCTGCTTCATTGCCCTTCCAGACTGGCCTGCTTCACTGCACTTCCAAGCTGGCCTGCTTCATAACACGTCCAGGCTGTCTGCTTCATAGCACGGCCAAGCTGACCTGCTTCATAGCACTTCCAAGCTGGCTTGCTTCATAGCACCTCCAGGCTCGCTGCTTCATAGCACGTCCAAGCTGGCCTGCTTCATAGCACTTCCAGGCTGGCCTGCTTCATAGCACTTCCAAGATGCCAGCTCCATAGCACTGCCAAGCTGGCCTGCTTCATAGCACTTCCAAGCTGGCCTGCTTCATAGCACTTCCAAGATGCCTGCTCCATAGCACTGCCAAGCTGGCCTGCGTTATAGCACGTCCAATCTGCCTGCTTCATAGCACTTACAAACTGCCTATTTCATAGCACTTCCAGGTTCGCCTGCTTCATAGCACTTCCAAGCTGGCCTGCTTCATAGCACTTAAAAGATGCCAGATCCATAGCACTGCCAAGCTGGCCTGCTTCATAGCACTTACAAGCTGGCCAGCTTCATAGCACTTCCAAGATGCCTGCTCCATAGCACTGCCAAGCTGGCCTGATTTATAGTACTTCCAGGCTGGCCTGCTTCATAGCACTTCCAGGCTGGCTGCTTCATAGCACGTCCAAGCTGACCGGCTTCATAGCACTTCCAAGATGGCCTGCTTTATAGTACTTCCAGGCTGGCCTGCTTCATAGCACTTCCAGGCTGGCTGCTTCATAGCATGTCCAAGTTGACCTGCTTCATAGCACTTCCAAGCTGGCCTGCTTCATAGCACTTCCAAGCTGGCCTGCTTCATAGCACTTCCAGGCTTGCTGCTTCATAGCACGTCCAAGCTGACCTGCTTCATTGCACTTCCAGGCTGTTCTGATTCATTGCACTTCCAAGCTGGCCTGCTTCATAGCACTTCCAGGCTGGCTGCTTCATAGCACGTCCAAGCTGACCTGCTTCATAGCACTTCCAAGCTGGCCTTCTTCATAGCACTTCCAAGCTGGCCTGCTTCATAGCACTTCCAGGCTAACTGCTTCATAGCACGTACAAGCTGACCTGCTTCATTGCACTTCCAGGCTTTTCTGCTTCATTGCACTTCCAAGCTGGCCTGCTTCATATCACTTCCAAGATGGCCTGCTTCATAGCACTTCCAGGCTGGCCTGCTTCACTGCACTTCCAAGCTGGCCTGCTTCATAACACGTCCAGGCTGGCCTGCTTCACTGCACTTCCAAGATGGCCTGCTTCATAACACGTCCAGGCTGTCTGCTTCATAGCACGGCCAAGCTGACCTGCTTCATAGCACTTCCAAGCTGGCTTGCCTCATAGCACCTCCAGGCTGGCTGTTTCATAGCACGTCCAAGCTGACCTTTTTCATAGCACGTCCAAGCTGCCTGCTTCATAGCACGTCCAGGCTGGCCTGCTTCATTGCAATTCCAAGCTGGCATGCTTCATAGCACTTCCAGGCTAGCTGCTTCATAGCACATCCAAGCTGACCTGCTTCATAGCACATCCAAACTGCCTGCTTCATAGCACTTCCAGGCTGGTCTGCTTCATTGCACTTCCAGGCTGGCCTGCTTCACTGCACTTCCATGCTGGCCTGCTTCATACCACGTCCAGGCTGTCTGCTTCATAGCACGGCCAAGCTTACCTGCTTCATAGCACTTCCAAGCTGGCTTGCCTCATAGCACCTCCAAGCTGGCTGTTTCATAGCACGTCCAAGCTGACCTGCTTCATAGCACGTCCAAGCTGCCTGCTTCATAGCACGTCCAGGCTGGCCTGCTTCATTGCACTTCCAAGCTGGCTTTCTTCATAGCACTTCCAGGCTGGCTGCTTCATAGCACATCCAAGCTGACCTGCTTCATAGCACGTCCAAGATGACCTGCTTCATTGCACTTCCAGGCTGGCCTGCTTCACTGCACTTCCAAGCTGGCCTGCTTCATAGCACTTCCAAGCTGGCCTGCTTCATAGCACTTCCAGGCTGGCCTGCTTCACTGCACTTCCAAGCTGGCCTGCTTCATAACACGTCCAGGCTGGCTGCTTCATAGCATGGCCAAGCTGACCTGCTTCAGAGCACTTCCAAGCTGTCTTGCTTCAGAGAACTTCCAGGCTGGCTGCTTCATAGCACATCCAAGCTGACCTGCTTCATAGCACTTCCAAGCTTGCTTGCTTCATAGCACCTCCAGGCTGGCTGCTTCATAGCACGTCCAAGCTGACCTGCTTCATAGCACGTCCAAGCTGCCTGCTTCATAGCACGTTCAGGCTGGCCTGCTTCATTGCACTTCAAAGCTGGCTTGCTTCATAGAACTTCCAGGCTGGCTGCTTCATAGCACGTCCAAGCTGACCTGCTTCATAGCACTTCCAAGCTGGCTTACTTCATAGCACTTCCAAGCTGACCTGCTTTATAGCACTTCCAAGCTGACTGCTTCATAGCACTTCCAGGCTGGCCTGCTTCATTGCACTTCCAAGCTGGCTTCCTTCATTGCACTTCCAGGCTGGTTGCTTTGTAGCACATCCAAGCCGACCTGCTTCATAGTACTTCCAAGCTGCCTGCTTCATAGCACTGCCAGGGTGGCTGCTTCATAGCACTTACAAGCTTGCCTGCTTCATAGCACTTCCAAGATGCCAGCTCCATAGCATTGCCAAGCTGGCCTGCTACATAGCACCTCCAAGCTGGCCTGCTTCATAGCACTTCCAAGATGCCTGCTCCATAGCACTGCCAAGCTGGCCTGCTTTATAGTACTTCGAGGCTGGGCTGCTTCATAGCACTTCCAGACTGCTGCTTCATAGCACATCCAAGCTGACCTGCTTCATAGCACTTCCAAGCTGGCCTGCTTTATAGTACTTCCAGGCTGGCCTGCTTCACTGCACTTCCAAGCTGGCCTGCTTCATAACACGTCCAGGCTGGCTGCTTCATAGCACGGCCAAGCTGACCTGTTTCAGAGCACTTCCAAGCTGGCTTGCTTCATAGCACTTCCAGGCTAGCTGCTTCATAGCACATCCAAGCTGACCTGCTTCATAGCACGTCCAAGCTGCCTGCTTCATAGCACTTCCAGGCTGGTCTGCTTAATTGCACATCCAGGCTGGCCGCTTCACTGCACGTCCAAGCTGGCCTGCTTCATAACATGTCCAGGCTGTCTGCTTCATAGCACGGCCAAGCTGACCTGCTTCATAGCACTTCCAAGCTGGCTTGCTTCATAGCACCTCCAGGCTGGCTGCTTCATAGCACGTCCAAGCTGGCCTGCTTCATAGTACTTCCAAGATGCCAGCTCCATAGCACTGCCAAGCTGGCCTGCTTCATAGCACTTCCAAGCTGGCCTGCTTCAAAGCACTTCCAAGATGCCTGCTCCATAGCACTGCCAAGCTGGCCTGCGTTAAAGCACGTCCAATCTGCCTTCTTCATAGCACTTACAAACTGCCTGCTTCATAGCACTTCCAGGTTCACCTGCTTCATAGCACTTCCAAGCTGGCCTGCTTCATAGCACTTCCAAGATGCCAGCTCCATAGCACTGCCAAGCTGGCCTGCTTCATAGCACTTCCAAGCTGGCCTGCTTCATAGCACTTCCAAGATGCCTGCTCCATAGCACTGCCAAGCTGGCCTGCTTTATAGTACTTCCAGGCTGGCCTGCTTCATAGCACTTCCAGGCTGGCTGCTTTATAGCACGTCCAAGCTGACGTGCTTCATAGCACTTCCAAGCTGGCCTGCTTTATAGTACTTCCAGGCTGGCCTGCTTCATAACACGTCCAGGCTGTCTGCATCATAGCATGACCAAGCTGACCTGCTTCAGAGCATTTCAAAGCTGGCTTGCTTCATAGAACGTCCAGGCTGGCTGCTTCATAGCACATCCAAGCTGACCTGCTTCATAGCACTTCCAAGCTGGCTTGCTTCATAGCACCTCCAGGCTGGCTGCTTCATAGCACGTCCAAGCTGACCTGCTTCATAGCACGTCCAAGCTGCCTGCTTCATAGCACGTTCAGGCTGGCCTGCTTCATTGGACTTCAAAGCTGGCTTGCTTCATAGAACTTCCAGGCTGGCTGCTTCATAGCACGTCCAAGCTGACCTGCTTCATAGCACTTCCAAGCTGGCTTACTTCATAGCACATCCAGGCTGGCTGCTTCATAGCACGTCCAAGCTGACCTGCTTTATAGCACTTCCAAGCTGCCTGCTTCATAGCACTTCCAGGCTGGCCTGCTTCATTGCACTTCCAAGCTGGCTTCCTTCATAGCACTTCCAGGCTGGTTGCTTTGTAGCACATCCAAGCCGACCTGCTTCATAGTACTTCCAAGCTGCCTGCTTCATAGCACTGCCAGGGTGGCTGCTTCATAGCACTTACAAGCTGCCTGCTTCATAGCACTTCCAGGTTCGCCTGCTTCATAGCACTTCCAAGCTTGCCTGCTTCATAGCACTTCCAAGATGCCAGCTCCATAGCACTGCCAAGCTGGCCTGCTACATAGCACCTCCAAGCTGGCCTGCTTCATAGCACTTCCAAGATGCCTGCTCCATAGCACTGCCAAGCTGGCCTGCTTTATAGTACTTCCAGGCTGGCCGGCTTCATAGCACTTCCAGACTGCTGCTTCATAGCACGTCCAAGCTGACCTGCTTCATAGCACTTCCAAGCTGGCCTGCTTTATAGTACTTCCAGGCTGGCCTGCTTCATAGCACTTCCAGGCTGGCTGCTTCATAGCACGTCCAAGCTGACCTACTTCATAGCACTTCCAAGCTGGCCTGCTTCATAGCACTTCCAGGCTGGCTGCTTCATAGCACGTCCAAGCTGACCTGCTTCATTGCACTTCCAGGCTGGTCTGCTTCATAGCGCATCCAAGCTGACCTGTTTCATAGCACTTCCAAGCTGGCTTGCTTCATAGCATCTCCAGGCTGGCTGCTTCATAGCACGTCCAAGCTGACCTGCTTCATAGCATGTCCAAGCTGCCTGCTTCATAGCACGTCCGGGCTGGCCTGCTTCATTGCACTTCCAAGCTGGCTTGCTTCATAGAACTTCAAGGCTGGCTGCTTCATAGCATGTCCAAGCTGACCTCCTTCATAGCACTTCCAAGCTGGCTTGCTTCATAGCACTTCCAGGCTGGCTGCTTCATAGCACATCCAAGCTGACCTGCTTCATAGCACGGCCAAGCTGCCTGCTTCATAGCACTTCCAGGCTGGTCTGCTTCATTGCACTTCCAGGCTGGCCATCTTCATAGCACTTCAAGGCTGGCTGCTTCATAGCACTACCAAGCTGACCTGCTCCATAGCACTTCCAAGCAGACCTGCTTCATAGCACTTACAAGCTGGCCTGCTTAATAGCACTACCAAGCTGCCTGCTTCATAGCACTTCCAAGCTGGCCTGCGTCATAGCACTTCCAAACTGGCCTGCTTCACAGCACTTCCAGGCTGGCCTGCTTCATAGCACTTCCAGGCTGGCTGCTTCATAGCACGTCCAAGCTGACCTGCTTCATAGCACTTCCAAGCTGGCCTCCTTTATAGTACTTCCAGGCTGCCCTGCTTCATAGCACTTCCAGGCTGGCTGCTTCATAGCACGTCCAAGCTGACCTACTTCATAGCACTTCCAAGCTGGCCTGCTTCATAGCACTTCCAAGCTGGCCTGCTTCATAGCACTTCCAGGCTGGCTGCTTCATAGCACGTCCAAGCTGACCTACTTCATAGCACTTCCAAGCTGGCCTGCTTCATAGCACTTCCAAGCTGGCCTGCTTCATAGCACTTCCAGGCTGGCTGCTTCATAGCACGTCCAAGCTGACCTGCTTCATTGCACTTCCAGGCTGGTCTGCTTCATTGCGCATCCAAGCTGACCTGCTTCATAGCACTTCCAAGCTGGCTTGCTTCATAGCATCTCCAGGCTGGCTGCTTCATAGCACGTCCAAGCTGACCTGCTTCATAGCATGTCCAAGCTGCCTGCTTCATAGCACGTCCAGGCTGGCCTGCTTCATTGCACTTCCAAGCTGGCTTGCTTCATAGAACTTCCAGGCTGGCTGCTTCATAGCATGTCCAAGCTGACCTCCTTCATAGCACTTCCAAGCTGGCATGCTTCATAGCACTTCCAGGCTGGCTGCTTCATAGCACATCCAAGCTGACCTGCTTCATAGCACGTCCAAGCTGCCTGCTTCATAGCACTTCCAGGCTGGTCTGCTTCATTGCACTTCCAGGCTGGCCCTCTTCATAGCACTTCAAGGCTGGCTGCTTCATAGGACTACCAAGCTGACCTGCTCCATAGCACTTCCAAGCAGACCTGCTTCATAGCACTTACAAGCTGGCCTGCTTAATAGCACTACCAAGCTGCCTGCTTCATAGCACTTCCAAGCTGGCCTGCTTCATAGCACTTCCAAACTGGCCTGCTTCATAGCACTATCAGGCTGGCCTGCTTCACTGCACTTCCAAGCTGGCCTGCTTCATAACACTACCAGGCTGGCCTGCTTCATAGCACGTCCAAGCTGACCTGCTTCATAACACTTCCAAGCTGGCTTGCCTCACAGCACTTCCAGGCTGGTTACTTCATAGCACGTCCAAGCTGACCTGCTTCATAGAACTTTGAAGCTGCCTGCTTCATAGCACTTCCAGGCTGGCCTGCTTCATAGCACTTACAAGCTGACCTGCTTCATAGCACGTCCAAGCTGCCTGCTTCATAGCACGTCCAGGCTTGCCTGCTTCATTGCACTTCCAAGCTGGCTTGCTTCATAGAACTTCCCAGCTCGCTGCTTCATAGCACGTCCAAGCTGACCTGCTTCAGAGCACTTCCAAGCTGGCTTGCTTCATGGCACTTCCAGGCTGGCTGCTTCATAGCACTTCCAAGCTGGCCTGCTTCATAGCACTTCCAGGCTGGCTGCTTCATAGCACTTCCAAGCTGCCCTGCTTGATAGCACTTCCAAGCTGGCCTGCTTCATAGCACTTCCAAGCTGCCCTGCTTGATAGCACTTCCAGGCTGGCTGCTTCATAGCACGTCCAAGCTGACCTGCTTCATTGCACTTCCAGGCTGGTCTGCTTCACTGCACTTCCAAGGTGGCCGGCTTCATAGCACTTCCAAGCTGGCCTGCTTCATAGCACTTCCAGGCTGGCCTGCTTCACTGCACTTCCAAGCTGGCCTGCTTCATAACACGTCCAGGCTGGCTGCTTCATAGCACGGCCAAGCTGACCTGATTCAGAGCACTTCCAATCTGGCTTGCTTCATAGCACGTCAAGGCTGGCTGCTTCATAGCACATCCAAGCTGACCTGCTTCATAGCACTTCCAAGCTGGCTTGCTTCATAGCACTTCCAGGCTGGCTGCTTCATAGCACGTCCAAGCTGACCTGCTTCATTGCACTTCCAGGCTGGTCTGCTTCATTGCACTTCCAAGATGGCCTGCTTCATAGCACTTCCAAGCTGGCCTGCTTCATAGCACTTCCAGGCTGGCCTGCTTCACTGCAATTCCAAGCTAGCCTGCTTCATAACACGGCCAGGCTGGCTGCTTCACAGCACGGCCAAGCTGACCTGCTTCAGAGCACTTCCAAGCTGGCTTGCTTCATAGCACGTCCAGGCTGGCTGCTTCATAGCACATCGAAGCTGACCTGCGTCATAGCACTTCCAAGCTGCCTGCTTCATAGCATGTCCAGGCTGGCCTGCTTCATTACACTTCCAAGCTGGCTTGCTTCATAGAACTTCCAGGCTGGCTGCTTCATAGCACATCCAAGCTGACCTGCTTCATAACACTTCCAAGCTGGCTTGCTTCATAGCACTTCCAGACTGGCTGCTTCATAGCACATCCAAGCTGACCTGCTTCATAGCACGTCCAAGCTGCCTGCTTCATAGCACTTCCAGGCTGGTCTGCTTCATTGCACTTCCAGGCGGCCCTTCTTCATAGCACTTCAAGGCTGGCTGGTTCATAGCACGTCCAAGCTGACCTGCTTCATAGCACTTCTAAGCTGCTCTGCTTAGTAGCACTACCAAGCTGACCTGCTTCATAGCACTTCCAAGCAGACCTGCTTCATAGCACTTCCAAGCTGGCTTGCTTAATAGCACTACCAAGCTGCCTGCTTCATAGCACTTCCAAGCTGGCCTGCTTCATAGCACTTCCAAACTGGCCTGCTTCATAGCACTTCCAGGCTGGCCTGCTTCACTGCACTTCCAAGTTGGCCTGCTTCATAGCCCTTCCAGGCTGGTTACTTCATAGCATGTCCAAGCTGACCTGCTTCATAGAACTTTGAAGCTGCCTGCTTCATAGCACTTCCAGGCTACCCTGCTTCATAGAACTTCCAAGCTGACCTGCTTCATAGCATATCCAAGCTGCCTGCTTCATAGCATGTCCAGGCTGGCCTGCTTCATTGCCCTTCCAAGCTGGCTTGCTTCATAGAACTTCCAGGCTGGCTGCTTCACAGCACGTCCAAGCTGACCTGCTTCATAGCACTTCCAAGCTGGCTTGCTTCATAGCACTTCCAGGCTGGCTGCTTCATAGCACTTCGAAGCTGGCCTGCTTCATAGCACTTACAAGATGCCTGCTCCATAGCACTGCCAAGCTTGCCTGCTTTATAGTACTTTCAGACTGGCCTGCTTCATAGCACTTCCAGGCTGGCTGCTTCATAGCACGTCCAAGCTGACCTGCTTCATAGCACTTCCAAGCTGGCCTGCTTCATAGCACTTCCAAGCTGGCCTGCTTCATAGCACTTCCAGGCTGGCTGCTTCATAGCACGTCCAAGCTGACATGCTTCATTGCACTTCCAGGCTGGTCTGCTTCATTGCACTTCCAAGCTGGCCTGCTTCATAGCCCTTCCAAGCTGGCCTGCTTCATAGCACTTCCAGGCTGGCCTGCTTCACTGCACTTCCAAGCTGGCCTGCTTCATAACACGTCCAGGCTGGCACGGCCAAGCTGACCTGCTTCAGAGCACTTCCAAGCTGGCTTGCTTCATAACACGTCCAGGCTGGCTGCTTCATAGCACATCCAGGCTGACCTGCTTCATAGCACTTCCAAGCTGGCTTGCTTCATAGCACTTCCAGGCTGGCTGCTTCATAGCACGTCCAAGCTGACCTGCTTCATAGCACGTCCAAGCTGCCTGCTTCATAGCACGTCCAGGCTGGCCTGCTTCATAGCACTTCCAAGATGCCAGCTCCATAGCACTGCCAAGCTGGCCTGCTACATAGCACCTCCAAGCTGGCCTGCTTCATAGCACTTCCAAGATGCCTGCTCCATAGCACTGCCAAGCTGGCCTGCTTTATAGTACTTCCAGGCTGGCCGGCTTCATAGCACTTCCAGACTGCTGCTTCATAGCACGTCCAAGCTGACCTGCTTCATAGCACTTCCAAGCTGGCCTGCTTTATAGTACTTCCAGGCTGGCCTGCTTCACAGCACTTCCAGGCTGGCTGCTTCATAGCACGTCCAAGCTGACCTACTTCATAGCACTTCCAAGCTGGCCTGCTTCATAGCACTTCCAGGCTGGCTGCTTCATAGCACGTCCAAGCTGACCTGCTTCATTGCACTTCCAGGCTGGTCTGCTTCATAGCGCATCCAACCTGACCTGTTTCATAGCACTTCTAAGCTGGCTTGCTTCATAGCATCTCCAGGCTGGCTGCTTCATAGCACGTCCAAGCTGACCTGCTTCATAGCATGTCCAAGCTGCCTGCTTCATAGCACGTCCGGGCTGGCCTGCTTCATTGCACTTCCAAGCTGGCTTGCGTCATAGAACTTCAAGGCTGGCTGCTTCATAGCATGTCCAAGCTGACCTCCTTCATAGCACTTCCAAGCTGGCTTGCTTCATAGCACTTCCAGGCTGGCTGCTTCATAGCACATCCAAGCTGACCTGCTTCATAGCACGGCCAAGCTGCCTGCTTCATAGCACTTCCAGGCTGGTCTGCTTCATTGCACTTCCAGGCTGGCCATCTTCATAGCACTTCAAGGCTGGCTGCTTCATAGCACTACCAAGCTGACCTGCTCCATAGCACTTCCAAGCAGACCTGCTTCATAGCACTTACAAGCTGGCCTGCTTAATAGCACTACCAAGCTGCCTGCTTCATAGCACTTCCAAGCTGGCCTGCGTCATAGCACTTCCAAACTGGCCTGCTTCATAGCACTTCCAGGCTGGCCTGCTTCATAGCACTTCCAGGCTGGCTGCTTCATAGCACGTCCAAGCTGACCTGCTTCATAGCACTTCCAAGCTGGCCTCCTTTATAGTACTTCCAGGCTGCCCTGCTTCATAGCACTTCCAGGCTGGCTGCTTCATAGCACGTCCAAGCTGACCTACTTCATAGCACTTCCAAGCTGGCCTGCTTCATAGCACTTCCAAGCTGGCCTGCTTCATAGCACTTCCAGGCTGGCTGCTTCATAGCACGTCCAAGCTGACCTGCTTCATTGCACTTCCAGGCTGGTCTGCTTCATTGCGCATCCAAGCTGACCTGCTTCATAGCACTTCCAAGCTGGCTTGCTTCATAGCATCTCCAGGCTGGCTGCTTCATAGCACGTCCAAGCTGACCTGCTTCATAGCATGTCCAAGCTGCCTGCTTCATAGCACGTCCAGGCTGGCCTGCTTCATTGCACTTCCAAGCTGGCTTGCTTCATAGAACTTCCAGGCTGGCTGCTTCATAGCATGTCCAAGCTGACCTCCTTCATAGCACTTCCAAGCTGGCATGCTTCATAGCACTTCCAGGCTGGCTGCTTCATAGCACATCCAAGCTGACCTGCTTCATAGCACGTCCAAGCTGCCTGCTTCATAGCACTTCCAGGCTGGTCTGCTTCATTGCACTTCCAGGCTGGCCCTCTTCATAGCACTTCAAGGCTGGCTGCTTCATAGCACTACCAAGCTGACCTGCTCCATAGCACTTCCAAGCAGACCTGCTTCATAGCACTTACAAGCTGGCCTGCTTAATAGCACTACCAAGCTGCCTGCTTCATAGCACTTCCAAGCTGGCCTGCTTCATAGCACTTCCAAACTGGCCTGCTTCATAGCACTATCAGGCTGGCCTGCTTCACTGCACTTCCAAGCTGGCCTGCTTCATAACACTACCAGGCTGGCCTGCTTCATAACACTTCCAAGCTGGCTTGCCTCACAGCACTTCCAGGCTGGTTACTTCATAGCACGTCCAAGCTGACCTGCTTCATAGAACTTTGAAGCTGCCTGCTTCATAGCACTTCCAGGCTGGCCTGCTTCATAGCACTTACAAGCTGACCTGCTTCATAGCACGTCCAAGCTGCCTGCTTCATAGCACGTCCAGGCTTGCCTGCTTCATTGCATTTCCAAGCTGGCTTGCTTCATGGCACTTCCAGGCTGGCTGCTTCATAGCACTTCCAAGCTGACCTGCTTCAGAGCACTTCCAAGCTGGCTTGCTTCATGGCACTTCCAGGCTGGCTGCTTCATAGCACTTCCAAGCTGGCCTGCTTCATAGCACTTCCAGGCTGGCTGCTTCATAGCACGTCCAAGCTGACCTGCTTCATAGCACTTCCAAGCTGGCCTGCTTCATAGCACTTCCAAGCTGCCCTGCTTGATAGCACTTCCAGGCTGGCTGCTTCATAGCACGTCCAAGCTGACCTGCTTCATTGCACTTCCAGGCTGGTCTGCTTCACTGCACTTCCAAGGTGGCCGGCTTCATAGCACTTCCAAGCTGGCCTGCTTCATAGCACTTCCAGGCTGGCCTGCTTCACTGCACTTCGAAGCTGGCCTGCTTCATAACACGTCCAGGCTGGCTGCTTCATAGCACGGCCAAGCTGACCTGATTCAGAGCACTTCCAATCTGGCTTGCTTCATAGCACGTCAAGGCTGGCTGCTTCATAGCACATCCAAGCTGACCTGCTTCATAGCACTTCCAAGCTGGCTTGCTTCATAGCACTTCCAGGCTGGCTGCTTCATAGCACGTCCAAGCTGACCTGCTTCATTGCACTTCCAGGCTGGTCTGCTTCATTGCACTTCCAAGATGGCCTGCTTCATAGCACTTCCAAGCTGGCCTGCTTCATAGCACTTCCAGGCTGGCCTGCTTCACTGCAATTCCAAGCTAGCCTGCTTCATAACACGGCCAGGCTGGCTGCTTCACAGCACGGCCAAGCTGACCTGCTTCAGAGCACTTCCAAGCTGGCTTGCTTCATAGCACGTCCAGGCTGGCTGCTTCATAGCACATCGAAGCTGACCTGCGTCATAGCACTTCCAAGCTGCCTGCTTCATAGCATGTCCAGGCTGGCCTGCTTCATTACACTTCCAAGCTGGCTTGCTTCATAGAACTTCCAGGCTGGCTGCTTCATAGCACATCCAAGCTGACCTGCTTCATAACACTTCCAAGCTGGCTTGCTTCATAGCACTTCCAGACTGGCTGCTTCATAGCACATCCAAGCTGACCTGCTTCATAGCACGTCCAAGCTGCCTGCTTCATAGCACTTCCAGGCTGGTCTGCTTCATTGCACTTCCAGGCGGCCCTTCTTCATAGCACTTCAAGGCTGGCTGGTTCATAGCACGTCCAAGCTGACCTGCTTCATAGCACTTCTAAGCTGCTCTGCTTAGTAGCACTACCAAGCTGACCTGCTTCATAGCACGTCCAAGCTGACCTACTTCATAGCACTTCCAAGCTGGCCTGCTTCATAGCACTTCCAAGCTGGCCTGCTTCATAGCACTTCCAGGCTGGCTGCTTCATAGCACGTCCAAGCTGACCTGCTTCATAGCATGTCCAAGCTGACCTGCTTCATAGCATGTCCAAGCTGCCTGCTTCATAGCACGTCCAGGCTGGCCTGCTTCATTGCACTTCCAAGCTGGCTTGCTTCATAGAACTTCCAGGCTGGCTGCTTCATAGCAT
Source organism: Ambystoma mexicanum (assembly GCF_040938575.1). Lineage (NCBI taxonomy): Eukaryota > Metazoa > Chordata > Amphibia > Caudata > Ambystomatidae > Ambystoma > Ambystoma mexicanum. The sequence goes on from NC_090936.1 coordinate 351,001,387, forward strand.
GTCCAAGCTGACCTCCTTCATAGCACTTCCAAGCTGGCATGCTTCATAGCACTTCCAGGCTGGCTGCTTCATAGCACATCCAAGCTGACCTGCTTCATAGCACGTCCAAGCTGCCTGCTTCATAGCACTTCCAGGCTGGTCTGCTTCATTGCACTTCCAGGCTGGCCCTCTTCATAGCACTTCAAGGCTGGCTGCTTCATAGCACTACCAAGCTGACCTGCTCCATAGCACTTCCAAGCAGACCTGCTTCATAGCACTTACAAGCTGGCCTGCTTAATAGCACTACCAAGCTGCCTGCTTCATAGCACTTCCAAGCTGGCCTGCTTCATAGCACTTCCAAACTGGCCTGCTTCATAGCACTATCAGGCTGGCCTGCTTCACTGCACTTCCAAGCTGGCCTGCTTCATAACACTACCAGGCTGGCCTGCTTCACTGCACTTCCAAGCTGGCCTGCTTCATAACACGTCCAGGCTGGCTGCTTCATAGCACGGCCAAGCTGACCTTCTTCAGAGCACTTCCAATCTGGCTTGCTTCATAGCACGTCCAGGCTGGCTGCTTCATAGCACATCCAAGCTGACCTGCTTCATAGCACTTCTAAGCTGCCTGCTTCATAGCACTGCCAGGGTGGCTGCTTCATAGCACTTACAAACTGCCTGCTTCATAGCACTTCCAGGTTCGCCTGCTTCATAGCACTTCCAAGCTGGCCTGCTTCATAGCACTTCCAAGATGCCAGCTCCATAGCACTGCCAAGCTGGCCTGCTTCATAGCACTTCCAAGCTGGCCTGCTTCATAGCACTTCCATGATGCCTGCTCCATAGCACTGCCAAGCTGGCCTGCTTTATAGTACTTCCAGGCTGGCCTGCTTCATAGCACTTCCGGGCTGGCTGCTTCATAGCACGTCCAAGCTGACCTGCTTCATAGCACTTCCAAGCTGGCATGCTTTATAGTGCTTCCAGGCTGGCCTGCTTCATAGCACTTCCAGGCTGGCTGCTTCATAGCACATCCAAGCTGACCTGCTTCATAGCACTTCCAAGCTGGCCTGCTTCATAGCACTTCCAAGCTGGCCTGCTTCATAGCACTTCCAGGCTGGCTGCTTCATAGCACGTCCAAGCTGACCTGCTTCATTGCACTTCCAGGCTGGTCTGCTTCTTTGCACTTACAAGCTTGCCTGCTTCATAGCACTTACAAGCTGGCCTGCTTCATAGCACTTCCAGGATGGCCTGCTTCACTGCACTTCCAAGCTGTCCTGCTTCATAACACGTCCAGGCTGGCTGCTTCATAGCACGGCCAAGCTGACCTGCTTCAGAGCACTTCCAACCTGGCTTGCTTCATAGCACTTCCAGGCTAGCTGCTTCATAGCACATCCAAGCTGACCTGCTTCATAGCACGTCGAAGCTGCCTGCTTCATAGCACTTCCAGGCTGGTCTGCTTCATTGCCCTTCCAGACTGGCCTGCTTCACTGCACTTCCAAGCTGGCCTGCTTCATAACACATCCAGGCTCTCTGCTTCATAGCACGGCCAAGCTGACCTGCTTCATAGCACTTCCAAGCTGGCTTGCTTCATAGCACCTCCAGGCTCGCTGCTTCATAGCACGTCCAAGCTGGCCTGCTTCATAGCACTTCCAGGCTGGCCTGCTTCATAGCACTTCCAAGATGCCAGCTCCATAGCACTGCCAAGCTGGCCTGCTTCATAGCACTTCCAAGCTGGCCTGCTTCATAGCACTTCCAAGATGCCTGCTCCATAGCACTGCCAAGCTGGCCTGCGTTATAGCACGTCCAATCTGCCTGCTTCATAGCACTTACAAACTGCCTATTTCATAGCACTTCCAGGTTCGCCTGCTTCATAGCACTGCCAAGCTGGCCTGCTTCATAGCACTTACAAGCTGGCCAGCTTCATAGCACTTCCAAGATGCCTGCTCCATAGCACTGCCAAGCTGGCCTGATTTATAGTACTTCCAGGCTGGCCTGCTTCATAGCACTTCCAGGCTGGCTGCTTCATAGCACGTCCAAGCTGACCGGCTTCATAGCACTTCCAAGCTGGCCTGCTTTATAGTACTTCCAGGCTGGCCTGCTTCATAGCACTTCCAGGCTGGCTGCTTCATAGCATGTCCAAGTTGACCTGCTTCATAGCACTTCCAAGCTGGCCTGCTTCATAGCACTTCCAAGCTGGCCTGCTTCATAGCACTTCCAGGCTTGCTGCTTCATAGCACGTCCAAGCTGACCTGCTTCATTGCACTTCCAGGCTGTTCTGATTCATTGCACTTCCAAGCTGGCCTGCTTCATAGCACTTCCAGGCTGGCTGCTTCATAGCACGTCCAAGCTGACCTGCTTCATAGCACTTCCAAGCTGGCCTTCTTCATAGCACTTCCAAGCTGGCCTGCTTCATAGCACTTCCAGGCTAACTGCTTCATAGCACGTACAAGCTGACCTGCTTCATTGCACTTCCAGGCTTTTCTGCTTCATTGCACTTCCAAGCTGGCCTGCTTCATATCACTTCCAAGATGGCCTGCTTCATAGCACTTCCAGGCTGGCCTGCTTCACTGCACTTCCAAGCTGGCCTGCTTCATAACACGTCCAGGCTGGCCTGCTTCACTGCACTTCCAAGATGGCCTGCTTCATAACACGTCCAGGCTGTCTGCTTCATAGCACGGCCAAGCTGACCTGCTTCATAGCACTTCCAAGCTGGCTTGCCTCATAGCACCTCCAGGCTGGCTGTTTCATAGCACGTCCAAGCTGACCTTTTTCATAGCACGTCCAAGCTGCCTGCTTCATAGCACGTCCAGGCTGGCCTGCTTCATTGCAATTCCAAGCTGGCATGCTTCATAGCACTTCCAGGCTAGCTGCTTCATAGCACATCCAAGCTGACCTGCTTCATAGCACATCCAAACTGCCTGCTTCATAGCACTTCCAGGCTGGTCTGCTTCATTGCACTTCCAGGCTGGCCTGCTTCACTGCACTTCCATGCTGGCCTGCTTCATACCACGTCCAGGCTGTCTGCTTCATAGCACGGCCAAGCTTACCTGCTTCATAGCACTTCCAAGCTGGCTTGCCTCATAGCACCTCCAAGCTGGCTGTTTCATAGCACGTCCAAGCTGACCTGCTTCATAGCACGTCCAAGCTGCCTGCTTCATAGCACGTCCAGGCTGGCCTGCTTCATTGCACTTCCAAGCTGGCTTTCTTCATAGCACTTCCAGGCTGGCTGCTTCATAGCACATCCAAGCTGACCTGCTTCATAGCACGTCCAAGATGACCTGCTTCATTGCACTTCCAGGCTGGCCTGCTTCACTGCACTTCCAAGCTGGCCTGCTTCATAGCACTTCCAAGCTGGCCTGCTTCATAGCACTTCCAGGCTGGCCTGCTTCACTGCACTTCCAAGCTGGCCTGCTTCATAACACGTCCAGGCTGGCTGCTTCATAGCATGGCCAAGCTGACCTGCTTCAGAGCACTTCCAAGCTGTCTTGCTTCAAAGAACTTCCAGGCTGGCTGCTTCATAGCACATCCAAGCTGACCTGCTTCATAGCACTTCCAAGCTTGCTTGCTTCATAGCACCTCCAGGCTGGCTGCTTCATAGCACGTCCAAGCTGACCTGCTTCATAGCACGTCCAAGCTGCCTGCTTCATAGCACGTTCAGGCTGGCCTGCTTCATTGCACTTCAAAGCTGGCTTGCTTCATAGAACTTCCAGGCTGGCTGCTTCATAGCACGTCCAAGCTGACCTGCTTCATAGCACTTCCAAGCTGGCTTACTTCATAGCACTTCCAAGCTGACCTGCTTTATAGCACTTCCAAGCTGACTGCTTCATAGCACTTCCAGGCTGGCCTGCTTCATTGCACTTCCAAGCTGGCTTCCTTCATTGCACTTCCAGGCTGGTTGCTTTGTAGCACATCCAAGCCGACCTGCTTCATAGTACTTCCAAGCTGCCTGCTTCATAGCACTGCCAGGGTGGCTGCTTCATAGCACTTACAAGCTTGCCTGCTTCATAGCACTTCCAAGATGCCAGCTCCATAGCATTGCCAAGCTGGCCTGCTACATAGCACCTCCAAGCTGGCCTGCTTCATAGCACTTCCAAGATGCCTGCTCCATAGCACTGCCAAGCTGGCCTGCTTTATAGTACTTCGAGGCTGGCCTGCTTCATAGCACTTCCAGACTGCTGCTTCATAGCACATCCAAGCTGACCTGCTTCATAGCACTTCCAAGCTGGCCTGCTTTATAGTACTTCCAGGCTGGCCTGCTTCACTGCACTTCCAAGCTGGGCTGCTTCATAACACGTCCAGGCTGGCTGCTTCATAGCACGGCCAAGCTGACCTGTTTCAGAGCACTTCCAAGCTGGCTTGCTTCATAGCACTTCCAGGCTAGCTGCTTCATAGCACATCCAAGCTGACCTGCTTCATAGCACGTCCAAGCTGCCTGCTTCATAGCACTTCCAGGCTGGTCTGCTTAATTGCACATCCAGGCTGGCCGCTTCACTGCACGTCCAAGCTGGCCTGCTTCATAACATGTCCAGGCTGTCTGCTTCATAGCACGTCCAAGCTGACCTGCTTCATAGCACTTCCAAGCTGGCTTGCTTCATAGCACCTCCAGGCTGGCTGCTTCATAGCACGTCCAAGCTGGCCTGCTTCATAGTACTTCCAAGATGCCAGCTCCATAGCACTGCCAAGCTGGCCTGCTTCATAGCACTTCCAAGCTGGCCTGCTTCATAGCACTTCCAAGATGCCTGCTCCATAGCACTGCCAAGCTGGCCTGCGTTAAAGCACGTCCAATCTGCCTTCTTCATAGCACTTACAAACTGCCTGCTTCATAGCACTTCCAGGTTCACCTGCTTCATAGCACTTCCAAGCTGGCCTGCTTCATAGCACTTCCAAGATGCCAGCTCCATAGCACTGCCAAGCTGGCCTGCTTCATAGCACTTCCAAGCTGGCCTGCTTCATAGCACTTCCAAGATGCCTGCTCCATAGCACTGCCAAGCTGGCCTGCTTTATAGTACTTCCAGGCTGGCCTGCTTCATAGCACTTCCAGGCTGGCTGCTTTATAGCACGTCCAAGCTGACGTGCTTCATAGCACTTCCAAGCTGGCCTGCTTTATAGTACTTCCAGGCTGGCCTGCTTCATAACACGTCCAGGCTGTCTGCATCATAGCATGACCAAGCTGACCTGCTTCAGAGCACTTCAAAGCTGGCTTGCTTCATAGAACGTCCAGGCTGGCTGCTTCATAGCACATCCAAGCTGACCTGCTTCATAGCACTTCCAAGCTGGCTTGCTTCATAGCACCTCCAGGCTGGCTGCTTCATAGCACGTCCAAGCTGACCTGCTTCATAGCACGTCCAAGCTGCCTGCTTCATAGCACGTTCAGGCTGGCCTGCTTCATTGCACTTCAAAGCTGGCTTGCTTCATAGAACTTCCAGGCTGGCTGCTTCATAGCACGTCCAAGCTGACCTGCTTCATAGCACTTCCAAGCTGGCTTACTTCATAGCACATCCAGGCTGGCTGCTTCATAGCACGTCCAAGCTGACCTGCTTTATAGCACTTCCAAGCTGCCTGCTTCATAGCACTTCCAGGCTGGCCTGCTTCATTGCACTTCCAAGCTGGCTTCCTTCATAGCACTTCCAGGCTGGTTGCTTTGTAGCACATCCAAGCCGACCTGCTTCATAGTACTTCCAAGCTGCCTGCTTCATAGCACTGCCAGGGTGGCTGCTTCATAGCACTTACAAGCTGCCTGCTTCATAGCACTTCCAGGTTCGCCTGCTTCATAGCACTTCCAAGCTTGCCTGCTTCATAGCACTTCCAAGATGCCAGCTCCATAGCACTGCCAAGCTGGCCTGCTACATAGCACCTCCAAGCTGGCCTGCTTCATAGCACTTCCAAGATGCCTGCTCCATAGCACTGCCAAGCTGGCCTGCTTTATAGTACTTCCAGGCTGGCCGGCTTCATAGCACTTCCAGACTGCTGCTTCATAGCACGTCCAAGCTGACCTGCTTCATAGCACTTCCAAGCTGGCCTGCTTTATAGTACTTCCAGGCTGGCCTGCTTCATAGCACTTCCAGGCTGGCTGCTTCATAGCACGTCCAAGCTGACCTACTTCATAGCACTTCCAAGCTGGCCTGCTTCATAGCACTTCCAGGCTGGCTGCTTCATAGCACGTCCAAGCTGACCTGCTTCATTGCACTTCCAGGCTGGTCTGCTTCATAGCGCATCCAAGCTGACCTGTTTCATAGCACTTCCAAGCTGGCTTGCTTCATAGCATCTCCAGGCTGGCTGCTTCATAGCACGTCCAAGCTGACCTGCTTCATAGCATGTCCAAGCTGCCTGCTTCATAGCACGTCCGGGCTGGCCTGCTTCATTGCACTTCCAAGCTGGCTTGCTTCATAGAACTTCAAGGCTGGCTGCTTCATAGCATGTCCAAGCTGACCTCCTTCATAGCACTTCCAAGCTGGCTTGCTTCATAGCACTTCCAGGCTGGCTGCTTCATAGCACATCCAAGCTGACCTGCTTCATAGCACGGCCAAGCTGCCTGCTTCATAGCACTTCCAGGCTGGTCTGCTTCATTGCACTTCCAGGCTGGCCATCTTCATAGCACTTCAAGGCTGGCTGCTTCATAGCACTACCAAGCTGACCTGCTCCATAGCACTTCCAAGCAGACCTGCTTCATAGCACTTACAAGCTGGCCTGCTTAATAGCACTACCAAGCTGCCTGCTTCATAGCACTTCCAAGCTGGCCTGCGTCATAGCACTTCCAAACTGGCCTGCTTCATAGCACTTCCAGGCTGGCCTGCTTCATAGCACTTCCAGGCTGGCTGCTTCATAGCACGTCCAAGCTGACCTGCTTCATAGCACTTCCAAGCTGGCCTCCTTTATAGTACTTCCAGGCTGCCCTGCTTCATAGCACTTCCAGGCTGGCTGCTTCATAGCACGTCCAAGCTGACCTACTTCATAGCACTTCCAAGCTGGCCTGCTTCATAGCACTTCCAAGCTGGCCTGCTTCATAGCACTTCCAGGCTGGCTGCTTCATAGCACGTCCAAGCTGACCTGCTTCATTGCACTTCCAGGCTGGTCTGCTTCATTGCGCATCCAAGCTGACCTGCTTCATAGCACTTCCAAGCTGGCTTGCTTCATAGCATCTCCAGGCTGGCTGCTTCATAGCACGTCCAAGCTGACCTGCTTCATAGCATGTCCAAGCTGCCTGCTTCATAGCACGTCCAGGCTGGCCTGCTTCATTGCACTTCCAAGCTGGCTTGCTTCATAGAACTTCCAGGCTGGCTGCTTCATAGCATGTCCAAGCTGACCTCCTTCATAGCACTTCCAAGCTGGCATGCTTCATAGCACTTCCAGGCTGGCTGCTTCATAGCACATCCAAGCTGACCTGCTTCATAGCACGTCCAAGCTGCCTGCTTCATAGCACTTCCAGGCTGGTCTGCTTCATTGCACTTCCAGGCTGGCCCTCTTCATAGCACTTCAAGGCTGGCTGCTTCATAGCACTACCAAGCTGACCTGCTCCATAGCACTTCCAAGCAGACCTGCTTCATAGCACTTACAAGCTGGCCTGCTTAATAGCACTACCAAGCTGCCTGCTTCATAGCACTTCCAAGCTGGCCTGCTTCATAGCACTTCCAAACTGGCCTGCTTCATAGCACTATCAGGCTGGCCTGCTTCACTGCACTTCCAAGCTGGCCTGCTTCATAACACTACCAGGCTGGCCTGCTTCATAGCACGTCCAAGCTGACCTGCTTCATAACACTTCCAAGCTGGCTTGCCTCACAGCACTTCCAGGCTGGTTACTTCATAGCACGTCCAAGCTGACCTGCTTCATAGAACTTTGAAGCTGCCTGCTTCAAAGCACTTCCAGGCTGGCCTGCTTCATAGCACTTACAAGCTGACCTGCTTCATAGCACGTCCAAGCTGCCTGCTTCATAGCACGTCCAGGCTTGCCTGCTTCATTGCACTTCCAAGCTGGCTTGCTTCATAGAACTTCCCAGCTCGCTGCTTCATAGCACGTCCAAGCTGACCTGCTTCAGAGCACTTCCAAGCTGGCTTGCTTCATGGCACTTCCAGGCTGGCTGCTTCATAGCACTTCCAAGCTGGCCTGCTTCATAGCACTTCCAGGCTGGCTGCTTCATAGCACGTCCAAGCTGACCTGCTTCATAGCACTTCCAAGCTGGCCTGCTTCATAGCACTTCCAAGCTGCCCTGCTTGATAGCACTTCCAGGCTGGCTGCTTCATAGCACGTCCAAGCTGACCTGCTTCATTGCACTTCCAGGCTGGTCTGCTTCACTGCACTTCCAAGGTGGCCGGCTTCATAGCACTTCCAAGCTGGCCTGCTTCATAGCACTTCCAGGCTGGCCTGCTTCACTGCACTTCGAAGCTGGCCTGCTTCATAACACGTCCAGGCTGGCTGCTTCATAGCACGGCCAAGCTGACCTGATTCAGAGCACTTCCAATCTGGCTTGCTTCATAGCACGTCAAGGCTGGCTGCTTCATAGCACATCCAAGCTGACCTGCTTCATAGCACTTCCAAGCTGGCTTGCTTCATAGCACTTCCAGGCTGGCTGCTTCATAGCACGTCCAAGCTGACCTGCTTCATTGCACTTCCAGGCTGGTCTGCTTCATTGCACTTCCAAGATGGCCTGCTTCATAGCACTTCCAAGCTGGCCTGCTTCATAGCACTTCCAGGCTGGCCTGCTTCACTGCAATTCCAAGCTAGCCTGCTTCATAACACGGCCAGGCTGGCTGCTTCACAGCACGACCAAGCTGACCTGCTTCAGAGCACTTCCAAGCTGGCTTGCTTCATAGCACGTCCAGGCTGGCTGCTTCATAGCACATCGAAGCTGACCTGCGTCATAGCACCTCCAAGCTGCCTGCTTCATAGCATGTCCAGGCTGGCCTGCTTCATTACACTTCCAAGCTGGCTTGCTTCATAGAACTTCCAGGCTGGCTGCTTCATAGCACATCCAAGCTGACCTGCTTCATAACACTTCCAAGCTGGCTTGCTTCATAGCACTTCCAGACTGGCTGCTTCATAGCACATCCAAGCTGACCTGCTTCATAGCACGTCCAAGCTGCCTGCTTCATAGCACTTCCAGGCTGGTCTGCTTCATTGCACTTCCAGGCGGCCCTTCTTCATAGCACTTCAAGGCTGGCTGGTTCATAGCACGTCCAAGCTGACCTGCTTCATAGCACTTCTAAGCTGCTCTGCTTAGTAGCACTACCAAGCTGACCTGCTTCATAGCACTTCCAAGCAGACCTGCTTCATAGCACTTCCAAGCTGGCTTGCTTAATAGCACTACCAAGCTGCCTGCTTCATAGCACTTCCAAGCTGGCCTGCTTCATAGCACTTCCAAACTGGCCTGCTTCATAGCACTTCCAGGCTGGCCTGCTTCACTGCACTTCCAAGTTGGCCTGCTTCATAGCCCTTCCAGGCTGGTTACTTCATAGCATGTCCAAGCTGACCTGCTTCATAGAACTTTGAAGCTGCCTGCTTCATAGCACTTCCAGGCTACCCTGCTTCATAGAACTTCCAAGCTGACCTGCTTCATAGCATATCCAAGCTGCCTGCTTCATAGCATGTCCAGGCTGGCCTGCTTCATAGCACTTCCAAGCTGGCTTGCTTCATAGCACTTCCAGGCTGGCTGCTTCATAGCACTTCGAAGCTGGCCTGCTTCATAGCACTTACAAGATGCCTGCTCCATAGCACTGCCAAGCTTGCCTGCTTTATAGTACTTTCAGACTGGCCTGCTTCATAGCACTTCCAGGCTGGCTGCTTCATAGCACGTCCAAGCTGACCTGCTTCATAGCACTTCCAAGCTGGCCTGCTTCATAGCACTTCCAAGCTGGCCTGCTTCATAGCACTTCCAGGCTGGCTGCTTCATAGCACGTCCAAGCTGACATGCTTCATTGCACTTCCAGGCTGGTCTGCTTCATTGCACTTCCAAGCTGGCCTGCTTCATAGCCCTTCCAAGCTGGCCTGCTTCATAGCACTTCCAGGCTGGCCTGCTTCACTGCACTTCCAAGCTGGCCTGCTTCATAACACGTCCAGGCTGGCACGGCCAAGCTGACCTGCTTCAGAGCACTTCCAAGCTGGCTTGCTTCATAGCACGTCCAGGCTGGCTGCTTCATAGCACATCCAGGCTGACCTGCTTCATAGCACTTCCAAGCTGGCTTGCTTCATAGCACTTCCAGGCTGGCTGCTTCATAGCACGTCCAAGCTGACCTGCTTCATAGCACGTCCAAGCTGCCTGCTTCATAGCACGTCCAGGCTGGCCTGCTTTATTGCACTTCCAAGCTGGCTTGTTTCATAGAACTTCCAGGCTGGCTGCTTCATAGCACGTCCAAGCTGACCTGCTTCATAGCACTTCCAAGCTAGCTTGCTTCATAGAACTTCCAGGCTGGCTGCTTCATAGCACATCCAAGGTGACCTGCTTCATAGCACGTCCAAGCTGCCTGCTTCATAGCACTTCCAGGCTGGTCTGCTTCATTGCACTTCCAGGCTCGCCTGCTTCATAGCACTTCCAGGCTGGCTGCTTCATAGCATGTTTAAGCTGACCTGCTTCATAGCACTTCCAAGCTGGCCTGCTTAGTAGCACTACCAAGATGACCTGCTTCATAGCACTTCCAAGCAGTACTGCTTCATAGCACTTCCAAGCTGGCCTGCTTAATAGCACTACCAAGCTGCCTGCTTCATAGCACTTCCAAGCTTGCCTGCTTCATAGCACTTCCAAACTGGCCTGCTTCATAGCACTTCCAGGCTGGCCTGCTTCATAGCACGTCCAAGCTGACCTGCTTCATAGCACTTCCAAGCTGGCTTGCCTCACAGCACTTCCAGGCTGGATTGCTTCATAGCACTTCCAAGCTGGCCTGCTTCCTTGCACTTCCAAGCTGACCTGCTTCATAGCACTTCCAGGTTGGCCTGCTTCATAGCACTTCCAAGCTGGCCTGCTTCATAGCACTTCCAAGCTGACCTGCAAGCTGCACTTCCAAGCTGCCTGTTTCATAGCACCTCCAAGCTGGTCTGTTTCATAGCACTTCCAAGCGGGCCTGCTTCATAGTACTTCCAAGATACCTGCTTCATAGCGCTTCCAAGCGGGCCTGCTTCATAGCACTTCCAAGCTGGCGTGCTTCATAGCACTTCCAAACTGGCCTGCTTCATAGCACTTCCAGGCTGGCCTGCTTCATAGCACGTCCAAGCTGACCTGCTTCATAGCACTTCCAAGCTGGCTTGCCTCACAGCACTTCCAGGCTGACCTGCTTCATAGCACTTCCAATCTGCCTGCTTCATAGCACTTCCAAGCTGACCTGCTTCATAGCACTTCCAGGTTGGCCTGCTTCATAGCACTTCCAAGCTGGCCTGCTTCATAGCACTTCCAAGCTGGCCTGCAAGCTGCACTTCCAAGCTGCCTGTTTCATAGCACCTCCAAGCTGGTCTGTTTCATAGCACTTCCAAGCGGGCCTGCTTCATAGTACTTCCAAGATACCTGCTTCATAGCGCTTCCAAGCGGGCCTGCTTCATAGCACTTCCACGCTGGCGTGCTTCATAGCACTTCCAAGCTTCCTGTTTCATAGCACTTCCAAGGTAGCCTGATTCGTAGCACTTCCAAGCTGCCTGCTTCACTGCACTTCCAAGCTGGCCTGCTTCTTAGCACTTCCAGGCTGGCTGCTTCAAAGCACGTCCAAGCTGACCTGCTTCATAGCACTTCGAAGCTGCCTGCTTCATTGCACTTCCAGGCTGGCCTGCTTCATAGCACTTCCAAGCTGACCTGCTTCTTAGCGCTTCCAGGTTGGCCTGCTTCATAGCACTTCCAAGCTGGCCTGCTTCATAGCACTTCTAAGCTGGCCTGCAAGCTGTAATTCCAAGCTGCCTGCTTCATAGCACTTCCAAGCTGACCTGCTTCATAGCACTTCCAAGCTGGCCTGCTTCATAGCACTTCCAAGCTGGCCTGCAAGCTGCACTTCCAAGCTGCCTGTTTCATAGCACCTCCAAGCTGGCCTGCTTCATAGTACTTCCAAGATACCTGCTTCATAGCACTTCCAAGCGGGCCTGCTTCATAGCACTTCCACGCTGGCGTGCTTCATAGCACTTCCAAGCTTCCTGTTTCATAGCACTTCCAAGCTAGCCTGATTCGTAGCACTTCCAAGCTGCCTGCTTCACTGCACTTCCAAGCTGGCCTGCTTCGTAGCACTTCCAGGTTGGCTGCTTCAAAGCACGTCCAAGCTGACCTGCTTCATAGCACTTCGAAGCTGCCTGCTTCATTGCACTTCCAGGCTCGCCTGCTTCATAGCACTTCCAAGCTGGCCTGCTTCATAGCACTTCGAAGCTGGCCTGCTTCATAGCACTTCCAAGCTGACCTGCTTCTTAGCGCTTCCAGGTTGGCCTGCTTCATAGCACTTCCAAGCTGGCCTGCTTCATAGCACTTCTAAGCTGGCCTGCAAGCTGCACTTCCAAGCTGCCTGCTTCATAGCACTTCCAAGCTGGTCTGCTTCATAGCACGTCCAAGCTGACCTACTTCATAGCACTTCCAAGCTGGCCTGCTTCATAGCACTTCCAAGCTGGCCTGCTTCATAGCACTTCCAGGCTGGCTGCTTCATAGCACGTCCAAGCTGACCTGCTTCATTGCACTTCCAGGCTGGTCTGCTTCATTGCGCATCCAAGCTGACCTGCTTCATAGCACTTCCAAGCTGGCTTGCTTCATAGCATCTCCAGGCTGGCTGCTTCATAGCACGTCCAAGCTGACCTGCTTCATAGCATGTCCAAGCTGCCTGCTTCATAGCACGTCCAGGCTGGCCTGCTTCATTGCACTTCCAAGCTGGCTTGCTTCATAGAACTTCCAGGCTGGCTGCTTCATAGCATGTCCAAGCTGACCTCCTTCATAGCACTTCCAAGCTGGCATGCTTCATAGCACTTCCAGGCTGGCTGCTTCATAGCACATCCAAGCTGACCTGCTTCATAGCACGTCCAAGCTGCCTGCTTCATAGCACTTCCAGGCTGGTCTGCTTCATTGCACTTCCAGGCTGGCCCTCTTCATAGCACTTCAAGGCTGGCTGCTTCATAGCACTACCAAGCTGACCTGCTCCATAGCACTTCCAAGCAGACCTGCTTCATAGCACTTACAAGCTGGCCTGCTTAATAGCACTACCAAGCTGCCTGCTTCATAGCACTTCCAAGCTGGCCTGCTTCATAGCACTTCCAAACTGGCCTGCTTCATAGCACTATCAGGCTGGCCTGCTTCACTGCACTTCCAAGCTGGCCTGCTTCATAACACTACCAGGCTGGCCTGCTTCATAACACTTCCAAGCTGGCTTGCCTCACAGCACTTCCAGGCTGGTTACTTCATAGCACGTCCAAGCTGACCTGCTTCATAGAACTTTGAAGCTGCCTGCTTCATAGCACTTCCAGGCTGGCCTGCTTCATAGCACTTACAAGCTGACCTGCTTCATAGCACGTCCAAGCTGCCTGCTTCATAGCACGTCCAGGCTTGCCTGCTTCATTGCATTTCCAAGCTGGCTTGCTTCATGGCACTTCCAGGCTGGCTGCTTCATAGCACTTCCAAGCTGACCTGCTTCAGAGCACTTCCAAGCTGGCTTGCTTCATGGCACTTCCAGGCTGGCTGCTTCATAGCACTTCCAAGCTGGCCTGCTTCATAGCACTTCCAGGCTGGCTGCTTCATAGCACGTCCAAGCTGACCTGCTTCATAGCACTTCCAAGCTGGCCTGCTTCATAGCACTTCCAAGCTGCCCTGCTTGATAGCACTTCCAGGCTGGCTGCTTCATAGCACGTCCAAGCTGACCTGCTTCATTGCACTTCCAGGCTGGTCTGCTTCACTGCACTTCCAAGGTGGCCGGCTTCATAGCACTTCCAAGCTGGCCTGCTTCATAGCACTTCCAGGCTGGCCTGCTTCACTGCACTTCGAAGCTGGCCTGCTTCATAACACGTCCAGGCTGGCTGCTTCATAGCACGGCCAAGCTGACCTGATTCAGAGCACTTCCAATCTGGCTTGCTTCATAGCACGTCAAGGCTGGCTGCTTCATAGCACATCCAAGCTGACCTGCTTCATAGCACTTCCAAGCTGGCTTGCTTCATAGCACTTCCAGGCTGGCTGCTTCATAGCACGTCCAAGCTGACCTGCTTCATTGCACTTCCAGGCTGGTCTGCTTCATTGCACTTCCAAGATGGCCTGCTTCATAGCACTTCCAAGCTGGCCTGCTTCATAGCACTTCCAGGCTGGCCTGCTTCACTGCAATTCCAAGCTAGCCTGCTTCATAACACGGCCAGGCTGGCTGCTTCACAGCACGGCCAAGCTGACCTGCTTCAGAGCACTTCCAAGCTGGCTTGCTTCATAGCACGTCCAGGCTGGCTGCTTCATAGCACATCGAAGCTGACCTGCGTCATAGCACTTCCAAGCTGCCTGCTTCATAGCATGTCCAGGCTGGCCTGCTTCATTACACTTCCAAGCTGGCTTGCTTCATAGAACTTCCAGGCTGGCTGCTTCATAGCACATCCAAGCTGACCTGCTTCATAACACTTCCAAGCTGGCTTGCTTCATAGCACTTCCAGACTGGCTGCTTCATAGCACATCCAAGCTGACCTGCTTCATAGCACGTCCAAGCTGCCTGCTTCATAGCACTTCCAGGCTGGTCTGCTTCATTGCACTTCCAGGCGGCCCTTCTTCATAGCACTTCAAGGCTGGCTGGTTCATAGCACGTCCAAGCTGACCTGCTTCATAGCACTTCTAAGCTGCTCTGCTTAGTAGCACTACCAAGCTGACCTGCTTCATAGCACGTCCAAGCTGACCTACTTCATAGCACTTCCAAGCTGGCCTGCTTCATAGCACTTCCAAGCTGGCCTGCTTCATAGCACTTCCAGGCTGGCTGCTTCATAGCACGTCCAAGCTGACCTGCTTCATAGCATGTCCAAGCTGACCTGCTTCATAGCATGTCCAAGCTGCCTGCTTCATAGCACGTCCAGGCTGGCCTGCTTCATTGCACTTCCAAGCTGGCTTGCTTCATAGAACTTCCAGGCTGGCTGCTTCATAGCATGTCCAAGCTGACCTCCTTCATAGCACTTCCAAGCTGGCATGCTTCATAGCACTTCCAGGCTGGCTGCTTCATAGCACATCCAAGCTGACCTGCTTCATAGCACGTCCAAGCTGCCTGCTTCATAGCACTTCCAGGCTGGTCTGCTTCATTGCACTTCCAGGCTGGCCCTCTTCATAGCACTTCAAGGCTGGCTGCTTCATAGCACTACCAAGCTGACCTGCTCCATAGCACTTCCAAGCAGACCTGCTTCATAGCACTTACAAGCTGGCCTGCTTAATAGCACTACCAAGCTGCCTGCTTCATAGCACTTCCAAGCTGGCCTGCTTCATAGCACTTCCAAACTGGCCTGCTTCATAGCACTATCAGGCTGGCCTGCTTCACTGCACTTCCAAGCTGGCCTGCTTCATAACACTACCAGGCTGGCCTGCTTCATAGCACGTCCAAGCTGACATGCTTCATAGCACTTCCAAGCTGGCTTGCCTCACAGCACTTCCCAGCTGGTTACTTCATAGCACGTCCAAGCTCACCTGCTTCATAGAACTTTGAAGCTGCATGCTTCATAGCACTTCCAGGCTGGCCTGCTTCATAGCACTTCCAAGCTGACCTGCTTCATAGCACGTCCAAGCTGCCTGCTTCATAGCACGTCCAAGCTGGCTTGCTTCATAGAACTTCCAGGCTGGCTGCTTTATAGCACGTCCAAGCTGACCTGCTTCATAGCACTTCCAAGCTGGCTTGCTTCATAGCACTTCCAGGCTGACTGCTTCATAGCACTTCCAAGCTGGCCTGCTTGATAGCACTTCCAAGATGCCTGCTTTATAGTACTTCCAGGTTGGCCTGCTTGATAGCAGTTCCAGGCTGGCTGCTTCATAGCATGTCCAAGCTGACCTGCTTCATTGCACTTTCAGGCTGGTCTGCTTCATTGCACTTCCAAGCTGGCCTGCTTCATAGCACTTCCAAGCTGACCTGCTTCAGAGCACATCCAAGCTGGCTTGCTTCATAGCATGTCCAAGCTGGCTGCTTCATAGCACTTCCAAGCTGCCTGCTTCATAGCACGTCCAAGCTGACCTGCTTCATAGCACGTCCAAGCTGCCTGCTTCATAGCACGTCCAGGCTGGCCTGCTTCATAGCACAGCCAAGCTGACCTGCTTCAGAGCACTTCCAAGCTCGGTTGCTTCATAGAACTTCCAGGCTGGCTAATTCATAGCACGTCCAAGCTGACCTGCTTCATAGCACTTCCAAGCTGGTTTCCTTCATAGCACTTCCAGGTTGGCTACTTCATAGCACATCCAAGCTGCCTGCTTCATAGCACTTCCAGGCTGGTCTGCTTCATTGCACTTCCAGGCTGGCCTGCTTCATAGCACTTCCAGGCTGGCTGCTTCATAGCACGTCCAAGCTGCCCTGCTTAATAGCACTTCCAAGCTGGCCTGCTTAGTAGCACTACCAAGCTGACCTGCTTCATAGCACTTCCAAGCAGACCTGCTTCATAGCACTTCCAAGCTGGCCTGCTTAATAGCACTACCAAGCTGCCTGCTTCATAGCACTTCCAGGCTGGCCTGCTTCACAGCACTTCCAAGCTGGCCTGCTTCATAACACGTCCAGGCTGGCTGCTTCATAGCACGGCCAAGCTGACCTGCTTCATAGCCCTTCCAAGCTGGCCTGCTTCATAGCACTTCCAAGCTGGCCTGCTTCATAGCACTTCCAGGCTGACTGCTTCGTAGCACCTCCAAGCTGACCTGATTCATTGCACTTCCAGGCTGGCCTGCTTCATTGCACTTCCAAGCTGGCCTGCTTCATAGCACTTCCAAGCTGGCCTGCTTCATAGCACTTCCAGGCTGGCCTGCTTCACTGCACTTCCAAGCTGGCCTGCTTCATAACACGTCCAGGCTGGCTGCTTCATAGCACGGCCAAGCTGACCTTCTTCAGAGCACTTCCAATCTGGCTTGCTTCATAGCACGTCCAGGCTGGCTGCTTCATAGCACATCCAAGCTGACCTGCTTCATAGCACTTCTAAGCTGCCTGCTTCATAGCACTGCCAGGGTGGCTGCTTCATAGCACTTACAAACTGCCTGCTTCATAGCACTTCCAGGTTCGCCTGCTTCATAGCACTTCCAAGCTGGCCTGCTTCATAGCACTTCCAAGATGCCAGCTCCATAGCACTGCCAAGCTGGCCTGCTTCATAGCACTTCCAAGCTGGCCTGCTTCATAGCACTTCCATGATGCCTGCTCCATAGCACTGCCAAGCTGGCCTGCTTTATAGTACTTCCAGGCTGGCCTGCTTCATAGCACTTCCGGGCTGGCTGCTTCATAGCACGTCCAAGCTGACCTGCTTCATAGCACTTCCAAGCTGGCATGCTTTATTGCGCTTCCAGGCTGGCCTGCTTCATAGCACTTCCAGGCTGGCTGCTTCATAGCACATCCAAGCTGACCTACTTCATAGCACTTCCAAGCTGGCCTGCTTCATAGCACTTCCAAGCTGGCCTGCTTCATAGCACTTCCAGGCTGGCTGCTTCATAGCACGTCCAAGCTGACCTGCTTCATTGCACTTCCAGGCTGGTCTGCTTCTTTGCACTTACAAGCTTGCCTGCTTCATAGCACTTACAAGCTGGCCTGCTTCATAGCACTTCCAGGCTGGCCTGCTTCACTGCACTTCCAAGCTGGCCTGCTTCATAACACGTCCAGGCTGGCTGCTTCATAGCACGGCCAAGCTGACCTGCTTCAGAGCACTTCCAACCTGGCTTGCTTCATAGCACTTCCAGGCTAGCTGCTTCATAGCACATCCAAGCTGACCTGCTTCATAGCACGTCGAAGCTGCCTGCTTCATAGCACTTCCAGGCTGGTCTGCTTCATTGCCCTTCCAGGCTGGCCTGCTTCACTGCACTTCCAAGCTGGCCTGCTTCATAACACGTCCAGGCTGTCTGCTTCATAGCACGGCCAAGCTGACCTGCTTCATAGCACTTCCAAGCTGGCTTGCTTCATAGCACCTCCAGGCTCGCTGCTTCATAGCACGTCCAAGCTGGCCTGCTTCATAGCACTTCCAGGCTGGCCTGCTTCATAGCACTTCCAAGATGCCAGCTCCATAGCACTGCCAAGCTGGCCTGCTTCATAGCACTTCCAAGCTGGCCTGCTTCATAGCACTTCCAAGATGCCTGCTCCATAGCACTGCCAAGCTGGCCTGCGTTATAGCACGTCCAATCTGCCTGCTTCATAGCACTTACAAACTGCCTATTTCATAGCACTTCCAGGTTCGCCTGCTTCATAGCACTTCCAAGCTGGCCTGCTTCATAGCACTTAAAAGATGCCAGATCCATAGCACTGCCAAGCTGGCCTGCTTCATAGCACTTACAAGCTGGCCAGCTTCATAGCACTTCCAAGATGCCTGCTCCATAGCACTGCCAAGCTGGCCTGATTTATAGTACTTCCAGGCTGGCCTGCTTCATAGCACTTCCAGGCTGGCTGCTTCATAGCACGTCCAAGCTGACTGGCTTCATAGCACTTCCAAGCTGGCCTGCTTTATAGTACTTCCAGGCTGGCCTGCTTCATAGCACTTCCAGGCTGGCTGCTTCATAGCATGTCCAAGTTGACCTGCTTCATAGCACTTCCAAGCTGGCCTGCTTCATAGCACTTCCAAGCTGGCCTGCTTCATAGCACTTCCAGGCTTGCTGCTTCATAGCACGTCCAAGCTGACCTGCTTCATTGCACTTCCAGGCTGTTCTGATTCATTGCACTTCCAAGCTGGCCTGCTTCATAGCACTTCCAGGCTGGCTGCTTCATAGCACGTCCAAGCTGGCCTTCTTCATAGCACTTCCAAGCTGGCCTGCTTCATAGCACTTCCAGGCTAACTGCTTCATAGCACGTCCAAGCTGACCTGCTTCATTGCACTTCCAGGCTTTTCTGCTTCATTGCACTTCCAAGCTGGCCTGCTTCATATCACTTCCAAGATGGCCTGCTTCATAGCACTTCCAGGCTGGCCTGCTTCACTGCACTTCCAAGCTGGCCTGCTTCATAACACGTCCAGGCTGGCCTGCTTCACTGCACTTCCAAGATGGCCTGCTTCATAACACGTCCAGGCTGTCTGCTTCATAGCACGGCCAAGCTGACCTGCTTCATAGCACTTCCAAGCTGGCTTGCCTCATAGCACCTCCATGCTGGCTGTTTCATAGCACGTCCAAGCTGACCTTTTTCATAGCACGTCCAAGCTGCCTGCTTCATAGCACGTCCAGGCTGGCCTGCTTCATTGCAATTCCAAGCTGGCATGCTTCATAGCACTTCCAGGCTAGCTGCTTCATAGCACATCCAAGCTGACCTGCTTCATAGCACATCCAAACTGCCTGCTTCATAGCACTTCCAGGCTGGTCTGCTTCATTGCACTTCCAGGCTGGCCTGCTTCACTGCACTTCCATGCTGGCCTGCTTCATACCACGTCCAGGCTGTCTGCTTCATAGCACGGCCAAGCTTACCTGCTTCATAGCACTTCCAAGCTGGCTTGCCTCATAGCACCTCCAAGCTGGCTGTTTCATAGCACGTCCAAGCTGACCTGCTTCATAGCACGTCCAAGCTGCCTGCTTCATAGCACGTCCAGGCTGGCCTGCTTCATTGCACTTCCAAGCTGGCTTTCTTCATAGCACTTCCAGGCTGACTGCTTCATAGCACATCCAAGCTGACCTGCTTCATAGCACGTCCAAGCTGCCTGCTTCATAGCACTTCCAGGCTGGTCTGCTTCATTGCACTTCCAGGCTGGCCTGCTTCATAGCACTTCCAGGCTGGCTGCTTCATAGCACGTCCAAGCTGCCCTGCTTAATAGCACTTCCAAGCTGGCCTGCTTAGTAGCACTACCAAGCTGACCTGCTTCATAGCACTTCCAAGCAGACCTGCTTCATAGCACTTCCAAGCTGGCCTGCTTAATAGCACTACCAAGCTGCCTGCTTCATAGCACTTCCAGGCTGGCCTGCTTCACAGCACTTCCAAGCTGGCCTGCTTCATAACACGTCCAGGCTGGCTGCTTCATAGCACGGCCAAGCTGACCTGCTTCATAGCCCTTCCAAGCTGGCCTGCTTCATAGCACTTTCAAGCTGGCCTGCTTCATAGCACTTCCAGGCTGACTGCTTCGTAGCACCTCCAAGCTGACCTGATTCATTGCACTTCCAGGCTGGCCTGCTTCATTGCACTTCCAAGCTGGCCTGCTTCATAGCACTTCCAAGCTGGCCTGCTTCATAGCACTTCCAGGCTGGCCTGCTTCACTGCACTTCCAAGCTGGCCTGCTTCATAACACGTCCAGGCTGGCTGCTTCATAGCACGGCCAAGCTGACCTTCTTCAGAGCACTTCCAATCTGGCTTGCTTCATAGCACGTCCAGGCTGGCTGCTTCATAGCACATCCAAGCTGACCTGCTTCATAGCACTTCTAAGCTGCCTGCTTCATAGCACTGCCAGGGTGGCTGCTTCATAGCACTTACAAACTGCCTGCTTCATAGCACTTCCAGGTTCGCCTGCTTCATAGCACTTCCAAGCTGGCCTGCTTCATAGCACTTCCAAGATGCCAGCTCCATAGCACTGCCAAGCTGGCCTGCTTCATAGCACTTCCAAGCTGGCCTGCTTCATAGCACTTCCATGATGCCTGCTCCATAGCACTGCCAAGCTGGCCTGCTTTATAGTACTTCCAGGCTGGCCTGCTTCATAGCACTTCCGGGCTGGCTGCTTCATAGCACGTCCAAGCTGACCTGCTTCATAGCACTTCCAAGCTGGCATGCTTTATAGTGCTTCCAGGCTGGCCTGCTTCATAGCACTTCCAGGCTGGCTGCTTCATAGCACATCCAAGCTGACCTGCTTCATAGCACTTCCAAGCTGGCCTGCTTCATAGCACTTCCAAGCTGGCCTGCTTCATAGCACTTCCAGGCTGGCTGCTTCATAGCACGTCCAAGCTGACCTGCTTCATTGCACTTCCAGGCTGGTCTGCTTCTTTGCACTTACAAGCTTGCCTGCTTCATAGCACTTACAAGCTGGCCTGCTTCATAGCACTTCCAGGATGGCCTGCTTCACTGCACTTCCAAGCTGTCCTGCTTCATAACACGTCCAGGCTGGCTGCTTCATAGCACGGCCAAGCTGACCTGCTTCAGAGCACTTCCAACCTGGCTTGCTTCATAGCACTTCCAGGCTAGCTGCTTCATAGCACATCCAAGCTGACCTGCTTCATAGCACGTCGAAGCTGCCTGCTTCATAGCACTTCCAGGCTGGTCTGCTTCATTGCCCTTCCAGACTGGCCTGCTTCACTGCACTTCCAAGCTGGCCTGCTTCATAACACGTCCAGGCTCTCTGCTTCATAGCACGGCCAAGCTGACCTGCTTCATAGCACTTCCAAGCTGGCTTGCTTCATAGCACCTCCAGGCTCGCTGCTTCATAGCACGTCCAAGCTGGCCTGCTTCATAGCACTTCCAGGCTGGCCTGCTTCATAGCACTTCCAAGATGCCAGCTCCATAGCACTGCCAAGCTGGCCTGCTTCATAGCACTTCCAAGCTGGCCTGCTTCATAGCACTTCCAAGATGCCTGCTCCATAGCACTGCCAAGCTGGCCTGCGTTATAGCACGTCCAATCTGCCTGCTTCATAGCACTTACAAACTGCCTATTTCATAGCACTTCCAGGTTCGCCTGCTTCATAGCACTTCCAAGCTGGCCTGCTTCATAGCACTTAAAAGATGCCAGATCCATAGCACTGCCAAGCTGGCCTGCTTCATAGCACTTACAAGCTGGCCAGCTTCATAGCACTTCCAAGATGCCTGCTCCATAGCACTGCCAAGCTGGCCTGATTTATAGTACTTCCAGGCTGGCCTGCTTCATAGCACTTCCAGGCTGGCTGCTTCATAGCACGTCCAAGCTGACCGGCTTCATAGCACTTCCAAGCTGGCCTGCTTTATAGTACTTCCAGGCTGGCCTGCTTCATAGCACTTCCAGGCTGGCTGCTTCATAGCATGTCCAAGTTGACCTGCTTCATAGCACTTCCAAGCTGGCCTGCTTCATAGCACTTCCAAGCTGGCCTGCTTCATAGCACTTCCAGGCTTGCTGCTTCATAGCACGTCCAAGCTGACCTGCTTCATTGCACTTCCAGGCTGTTCTGATTCATTGCACTTCCAAGCTGGCCTGCTTCATAGCACTTCCAGGCTGGCTGCTTCATAGCACGTCCAAGCTGACCTGCTTCATAGCACTTCCAAGCTGGCCTTCTTCATAGCACTTCCAAGCTGGCCTGCTTCATAGCACTTCCAGGCTAACTGCTTCATAGCACGTACAAGCTGACCTGCTTCATTGCACTTCCAGGCTTTTCTGCTTCATTGCACTTCCAAGCTGGCCTGCTTCATATCACTTCCAAGATGGCCTGCTTCATAGCACTTCCAGGCTGGCCTGCTTCACTGCACTTCCAAGCTGGCCTGCTTCATAACACGTCCAGGCTGGCCTGCTTCACTGCACTTCCAAGATGGCCTGCTTCATAACACGTCCAGGCTGTCTGCTTCATAGCACGGCCAAGCTGACCTGCTTCATAGCACTTCCAAGCTGGCTTGCCTCATAGCACCTCCAGGCTGGCTGTTTCATAGCACGTCCAAGCTGACCTTTTTCATAGCACGTCCAAGCTGCCTGCTTCATAGCACGTCCAGGCTGGCCTGCTTCATTGCAATTCCAAGCTGGCATGCTTCATAGCACTTCCAGGCTAGCTGCTTCATAGCACATCCAAGCTGACCTGCTTCATAGCACATCCAAACTGCCTGCTTCATAGCACTTCCAGGCTGGTCTGCTTCATTGCACTTCCAGGCTGGCCTGCTTCACTGCACTTCCATGCTGGCCTGCTTCATACCACGTCCAGGCTGTCTGCTTCATAGCACGGCCAAGCTTACCTGCTTCATAGCACTTCCAAGCTGGCTTGCCTCATAGCACCTCCAAGCTGGCTGTTTCATAGCACGTCCAAGCTGACCTGCTTCATAGCACGTCCAAGCTGCCTGCTTCATAGCACGTCCAGGCTGGCCTGCTTCATTGCACTTCCAAGCTGGCTTTCTTCATAGCACTTCCAGGCTGGCTGCTTCATAGCACATCCAAGCTGACCTGCTTCATAGCACGTCCAAGATGACCTGCTTCATTGCACTTCCAGGCTGGCCTGCTTCACTGCACTTCCAAGCTGGCCTGCTTCATAGCACTTCCAAGCTGGCCTGCTTCATAGCACTTCCAGGCTGGCCTGCTTCACTGCACTTCCAAGCTGGCCTGCTTCATAACACGTCCAGGCTGGCTGCTTCATAGCATGGCCAAGCTGACCTGCTTCAGAGCACTTCCAAGCTGTCTTGCTTCAAAGAACTTCCAGGCTGGCTGCTTCATAGCACATCCAAGCTGACCTGCTTCATAGCACTTCCAAGCTTGCTTGCTTCATAGCACCTCCAGGCTGGCTGCTTCATAGCACGTCCAAGCTGACCTGCTTCATAGCACGTCCAAGCTGCCTGCTTCATAGCACGTTCAGGCTGGCCTGCTTCATTGCACTTCAAAGCTGGCTTGCTTCATAGAACTTCCAGGCTGGCTGCTTCATAGCACGTCCAAGCTGACCTGCTTCATAGCACTTCCAAGCTGGCTTACTTCATAGCACTTCCAAGCTGACCTGCTTTATAGCACTTCCAAGCTGACTGCTTCATAGCACTTCCAGGCTGGCCTGCTTCATTGCACTTCCAAGCTGGCTTCCTTCATTGCACTTCCAGGCTGGTTGCTTTGTAGCACATCCAAGCCGACCTGCTTCATAGTACTTCCAAGCTGCCTGCTTCATAGCACTGCCAGGGTGGCTGCTTCATAGCACTTACAAGCTTGCCTGCTTCATAGCACTTCCAAGATGCCAGCTCCATAGCATTGCCAAGCTGGCCTGCTACATAGCACCTCCAAGCTGGCCTGCTTCATAGCACTTCCAAGATGCCTGCTCCATAGCACTGCCAAGCTGGCCTGCTTTATAGTACTTCGAGGCTGGCCTGCTTCATAGCACTTCCAGACTGCTGCTTCATAGCACATCCAAGCTGACCTGCTTCATAGCACTTCCAAGCTGGCCTGCTTTATAGTACTTCCAGGCTGGCCTGCTTCACTGCACTTCCAAGCTGGGCTGCTTCATAACACGTCCAGGCTGGCTGCTTCATAGCACGGCCAAGCTGACCTGTTTCAGAGCACTTCCAAGCTGGCTTGCTTCATAGCACTTCCAGGCTAGCTGCTTCATAGCACATCCAAGCTGACCTGCTTCATAGCACGTCCAAGCTGCCTGCTTCATAGCACTTCCAGGCTGGTCTGCTTAATTGCACATCCAGGCTGGCCGCTTCACTGCACGTCCAAGCTGGCCTGCTTCATAACATGTCCAGGCTGTCTGCTTCATAGCACGGCCAAGCTGACCTGCTTCATAGCACTTCCAAGCTGGCTTGCTTCATAGCACCTCCAGGCTGGCTGCTTCATAGCACGTCCAAGCTGGCCTGCTTCATAGTACTTCCAAGATGCCAGCTCCATAGCACTGCCAAGCTGGCCTGCTTCATAGCACTTCCAAGCTGGCCTGCTTCATAGCACTTCCAAGATGCCTGCTCCATAGCACTGCCAAGCTGGCCTGCGTTAAAGCACGTCCAATCTGCCTTCTTCATAGCACTTACAAACTGCCTGCTTCATAGCACTTCCAGGTTCACCTGCTTCATAGCACTTCCAAGCTGGCCTGCTTCATAGCACTTCCAAGATGCCAGCTCCATAGCACTGCCAAGCTGGCCTGCTTCATAGCACTTCCAAGCTGGCCTGCTTCATAGCACTTCCAAGATGCCTGCTCCATAGCACTGCCAAGCTGGCCTGCTTTATAGTACTTCCAGGCTGGCCTGCTTCATAGCACTTCCAGGCTGGCTGCTTTATAGCACGTCCAAGCTGACGTGCTTCATAGCACTTCCAAGCTGGCCTGCTTTATAGTACTTCCAGGCTGGCCTGCTTCATAACACGTCCAGGCTGTCTGCATCATAGCATGACCAAGCTGACCTGCTTCAGAGCACTTCAAAGCTGGCTTGCTTCATAGAACGTCCAGGCTGGCTGCTTCATAGCACATCCAAGCTGACCTGCTTCATAGCACTTCCAAGCTGGCTTGCTTCATAGCACCTCCAGGCTGGCTGCTTCATAGCACGTCCAAGCTGACCTGCTTCATAGCACGTCCAAGCTGCCTGCTTCATAGCACGTTCAGGCTGGCCTGCTTCATTGCACTTCAAAGCTGGCTTGCTTCATAGAACTTCCAGGCTGGCTGCTTCATAGCACGTCCAAGCTGACCTGCTTCATAGCACTTCCAAGCTGGCTTACTTCATAGCACATCCAGGCTGGCTGCTTCATAGCACGTCCAAGCTGACCTGCTTTATAGCACTTCCAAGCTGCCTGCTTCATAGCACTTCCAGGCTGGCCTGCTTCATTGCACTTCCAAGCTGGCTTCCTTCATAGCACTTCCAGGCTGGTTGCTTTGTAGCACATCCAAGCCGACCTGCTTCATAGTACTTCCAAGCTGCCTGCTTCATAGCACTGCCAGGGTGGCTGCTTCATAGCACTTACAAGCTGCCTGCTTCATAGCACTTCCAGGTTCGCCTGCTTCATAGCACTTCCAAGCTTGCCTGCTTCATAGCACTTCCAAGATGCCAGCTCCATAGCACTGCCAAGCTGGCCTGCTACATAGCACCTCCAAGCTGGCCTGCTTCATAGCACTTCCAAGATGCCTGCTCCATAGCACTGCCAAGCTGGCCTGCTTTATAGTACTTCCAGGCTGGCCGGCTTCATAGCACTTCCAGACTGCTGCTTCATAGCACGTCCAAGCTGACCTGCTTCATAGCACTTCCAAGCTGGCCTGCTTTATAGTACTTCCAGGCTGGCCTGCTTCATAGCACTTCCAGGCTGGCTGCTTCATAGCACGTCCAAGCTGACCTACTTCATAGCACTTCCAAGCTGGCCTGCTTCATAGCACTTCCAGGCTGGCTGCTTCATAGCACGTCCAAGCTGACCTGCTTCATTGCACTTCCAGGCTGGTCTGCTTCATAGCGCATCCAAGCTGACCTGTTTCATAGCACTTCCAAGCTGGCTTGCTTCATAGCATCTCCAGGCTGGCTGCTTCATAGCACGTCCAAGCTGACCTGCTTCATAGCATGTCCAAGCTGCCTGCTTCATAGCACGTCCGGGCTGGCCTGCTTCATTGCACTTCCAAGCTGGCTTGCTTCATAGAACTTCAAGGCTGGCTGCTTCATAGCATGTCCAAGCTGACCTCCTTCATAGCACTTCCAAGCTGGCTTGCTTCATAGCACTTCCAGGCTGGCTGCTTCATAGCACATCCAAGCTGACCTGCTTCATAGCACGGCCAAGCTGCCTGCTTCATAGCACTTCCAGGCTGGTCTGCTTCATTGCACTTCCAGGCTGGCCATCTTCATAGCACTTCAAGGCTGGCTGCTTCATAGCACTACCAAGCTGACCTGCTCCATAGCACTTCCAAGCAGACCTGCTTCATAGCACTTACAAGCTGGCCTGCTTAATAGCACTACCAAGCTGCCTGCTTCATAGCACTTCCAAGCTGGCCTGCGTCATAGCACTTCCAAACTGGCCTGCTTCATAGCACTTCCAGGCTGGCCTGCTTCATAGCACTTCCAGGCTGGCTGCTTCATAGCACGTCCAAGCTGACCTGCTTCATAGCACTTCCAAGCTGGCCTCCTTTATAGTACTTCCAGGCTGCCCTGCTTCATAGCACTTCCAGGCTGGCTGCTTCATAGCACGTCCAAGCTGACCTACTTCATAGCACTTCCAAGCTGGCCTGCTTCATAGCACTTCCAAGCTGGCCTGCTTCATAGCACTTCCAGGCTGGCTGCTTCATAGCACGTCCAAGCTGACCTGCTTCATTGCACTTCCAGGCTGGTCTGCTTCATTGCGCATCCAAGCTGACCTGCTTCATAGCACTTCCAAGCTGGCTTGCTTCATAGCATCTCCAGGCTGGCTGCTTCATAGCACGTCCAAGCTGACCTGCTTCATAGCATGTCCAAGCTGCCTGCTTCATAGCACGTCCAGGCTGGCCTGCTTCATTGCACTTCCAAGCTGGCTTGCTTCATAGAACTTCCAGGCTGGCTGCTTCATAGCATGTCCAAGCTGACCTCCTTCATAGCACTTCCAAGCTGGCATGCTTCATAGCACTTCCAGGCTGGCTGCTTCATAGCACATCCAAGCTGACCTGCTTCATAGCACGTCCAAGCTGCCTGCTTCATAGCACTTCCAGGCTGGTCTGCTTCATTGCACTTCCAGGCTGGCCCTCTTCATAGCACTTCAAGGCTGGCTGCTTCATAGCACTACCAAGCTGACCTGCTCCATAGCACTTCCAAGCAGACCTGCTTCATAGCACTTACAAGCTGGCCTGCTTAATAGCACTACCAAGCTGCCTGCTTCATAGCACTTCCAAGCTGGCCTGCTTCATAGCACTTCCAAACTGGCCTGCTTCATAGCACTATCAGGCTGGCCTGCTTCACTGCACTTCCAAGCTGGCCTGCTTCATAACACTACCAGGCTGGCCTGCTTCATAGCACGTCCAAGCTGACCTGCTTCATAACACTTCCAAGCTGGCTTGCCTCACAGCACTTCCAGGCTGGTTACTTCATAGCACGTCCAAGCTGACCTGCTTCATAGAACTTTGAAGCTGCCTGCTTCAAAGCACTTCCAGGCTGGCCTGCTTCATAGCACTTACAAGCTGACCTGCTTCATAGCACGTCCAAGCTGCCTGCTTCATAGCACGTCCAGGCTTGCCTGCTTCATTGCACTTCCAAGCTGGCTTGCTTCATAGAACTTCCCAGCTCGCTGCTTCATAGCACGTCCAAGCTGACCTGCTTCAGAGCACTTCCAAGCTGGCTTGCTTCATGGCACTTCCAGGCTGGCTGCTTCATAGCACTTCCAAGCTGGCCTGCTTCATAGCACTTCCAGGCTGGCTGCTTCATAGCACGTCCAAGCTGACCTGCTTCATAGCACTTCCAAGCTGGCCTGCTTCATAGCACTTCCAAGCTGCCCTGCTTGATAGCACTTCCAGGCTGGCTGCTTCATAGCACGTCCAAGCTGACCTGCTTCATTGCACTTCCAGGCTGGTCTGCTTCACTGCACTTCCAAGGTGGCCGGCTTCATAGCACTTCCAAGCTGGCCTGCTTCATAGCACTTCCAGGCTGGCCTGCTTCACTGCACTTCGAAGCTGGCCTGCTTCATAACACGTCCAGGCTGGCTGCTTCATAGCACGGCCAAGCTGACCTGATTCAGAGCACTTCCAATCTGGCTTGCTTCATAGCACGTCAAGGCTGGCTGCTTCATAGCACATCCAAGCTGACCTGCTTCATAGCACTTCCAAGCTGGCTTGCTTCATAGCACTTCCAGGCTGGCTGCTTCATAGCACGTCCAAGCTGACCTGCTTCATTGCACTTCCAGGCTGGTCTGCTTCATTGCACTTCCAAGATGGCCTGCTTCATAGCACTTCCAAGCTGGCCTGCTTCATAGCACTTCCAGGCTGGCCTGCTTCACTGCAATTCCAAGCTAGCCTGCTTCATAACACGGCCAGGCTGGCTGCTTCACAGCACGACCAAGCTGACCTGCTTCAGAGCACTTCCAAGCTGGCTTGCTTCATAGCACGTCCAGGCTGGCTGCTTCATAGCACATCGAAGCTGACCTGCGTCATAGCACCTCCAAGCTGCCTGCTTCATAGCATGTCCAGGCTGGCCTGCTTCATTACACTTCCAAGCTGGCTTGCTTCATAGAACTTCCAGGCTGGCTGCTTCATAGCACATCCAAGCTGACCTGCTTCATAACACTTCCAAGCTGGCTTGCTTCATAGCACTTCCAGACTGGCTGCTTCATAGCACATCCAAGCTGACCTGCTTCATAGCACGTCCAAGCTGCCTGCTTCATAGCACTTCCAGGCTGGTCTGCTTCATTGCACTTCCAGGCGGCCCTTCTTCATAGCACTTCAAGGCTGGCTGGTTCATAGCACGTCCAAGCTGACCTGCTTCATAGCACTTCTAAGCTGCTCTGCTTAGTAGCACTACCAAGCTGACCTGCTTCATAGCACTTCCAAGCAGACCTGCTTCATAGCACTTCCAAGCTGGCTTGCTTAATAGCACTACCAAGCTGCCTGCTTCATAGCACTTCCAAGCTGGCCTGCTTCATAGCACTTCCAAACTGGCCTGCTTCATAGCACTTCCAGGCTGGCCTGCTTCACTGCACTTCCAAGTTGGCCTGCTTCATAGCCCTTCCAGGCTGGTTACTTCATAGCATGTCCAAGCTGACCTGCTTCATAGAACTTTGAAGCTGCCTGCTTCATAGCACTTCCAGGCTACCCTGCTTCATAGAACTTCCAAGCTGACCTGCTTCATAGCATATCCAAGCTGCCTGCTTCATAGCATGTCCAGGCTGGCCTGCTTCATAGCACTTCCAAGCTGGCTTGCTTCATAGCACTTCCAGGCTGGCTGCTTCATAGCACTTCGAAGCTGGCCTGCTTCATAGCACTTACAAGATGCCTGCTCCATAGCACTGCCAAGCTTGCCTGCTTTATAGTACTTTCAGACTGGCCTGCTTCATAGCACTTCCAGGCTGGCTGCTTCATAGCACGTCCAAGCTGACCTGCTTCATAGCACTTCCAAGCTGGCCTGCTTCATAGCACTTCCAAGCTGGCCTGCTTCATAGCACTTCCAGGCTGGCTGCTTCATAGCACGTCCAAGCTGACATGCTTCATTGCACTTCCAGGCTGGTCTGCTTCATTGCACTTCCAAGCTGGCCTGCTTCATAGCCCTTCCAAGCTGGCCTGCTTCATAGCACTTCCAGGCTGGCCTGCTTCACTGCACTTCCAAGCTGGCCTGCTTCATAACACGTCCAGGCTGGCACGGCCAAGCTGACCTGCTTCAGAGCACTTCCAAGCTGGCTTGCTTCATAGCACGTCCAGGCTGGCTGCTTCATAGCACATCCAGGCTGACCTGCTTCATAGCACTTCCAAGCTGGCTTGCTTCATAGCACTTCCAGGCTGGCTGCTTCATAGCACGTCCAAGCTGACCTGCTTCATAGCACGTCCAAGCTGCCTGCTTCATAGCACGTCCAGGCTGGCCTGCTTTATTGCACTTCCAAGCTGGCTTGTTTCATAGAACTTCCAGGCTGGCTGCTTCATAGCACGTCCAAGCTGACCTGCTTCATAGCACTTCCAAGCTAGCTTGCTTCATAGAACTTCCAGGCTGGCTGCTTCATAGCACATCCAAGGTGACCTGCTTCATAGCACGTCCAAGCTGCCTGCTTCATAGCACTTCCAGGCTGGTCTGCTTCATTGCACTTCCAGGCTCGCCTGCTTCATAGCACTTCCAGGCTGGCTGCTTCATAGCATGTTTAAGCTGACCTGCTTCATAGCACTTCCAAGCTGGCCTGCTTAGTAGCACTACCAAGATGACCTGCTTCATAGCACTTCCAAGCAGTACTGCTTCATAGCACTTCCAAGCTGGCCTGCTTAATAGCACTACCAAGCTGCCTGCTTCATAGCACTTCCAAGCTTGCCTGCTTCATAGCACTTCCAAACTGGCCTGCTTCATAGCACTTCCAGGCTGGCCTGCTTCATAGCACGTCCAAGCTGACCTGCTTCATAGCACTTCCAAGCTGGCTTGCCTCACAGCACTTCCAGGCTGGATTGCTTCATAGCACTTCCAAGCTGGCCTGCTTCCTTGCACTTCCAAGCTGACCTGCTTCATAGCACTTCCAGGTTGGCCTGCTTCATAGCACTTCCAAGCTGGCCTGCTTCATAGCACTTCCAAGCTGACCTGCAAGCTGCACTTCCAAGCTGCCTGTTTCATAGCACCTCCAAGCTGGTCTGTTTCATAGCACTTCCAAGCGGGCCTGCTTCATAGTACTTCCAAGATACCTGCTTCATAGCGCTTCCAAGCGGGCCTGCTTCATAGCACTTCCAAGCTGGCGTGCTTCATAGCACTTCCAAACTGGCCTGCTTCATAGCACTTCCAGGCTGGCCTGCTTCATAGCACGTCCAAGCTGACCTGCTTCATAGCACTTCCAAGCTGGCTTGCCTCACAGCACTTCCAGGCTGACCTGCTTCATAGCACTTCCAATCTGCCTGCTTCATAGCACTTCCAAGCTGACCTGCTTCATAGCACTTCCAGGTTGGCCTGCTTCATAGCACTTCCAAGCTGGCCTGCTTCATAGCACTTCCAAGCTGGCCTGCAAGCTGCACTTCCAAGCTGCCTGTTTCATAGCACCTCCAAGCTGGTCTGTTTCATAGCACTTCCAAGCGGGCCTGCTTCATAGTACTTCCAAGATACCTGCTTCATAGCGCTTCCAAGCGGGCCTGCTTCATAGCACTTCCACGCTGGCGTGCTTCATAGCACTTCCAAGCTTCCTGTTTCATAGCACTTCCAAGGTAGCCTGATTCGTAGCACTTCCAAGCTGCCTGCTTCACTGCACTTCCAAGCTGGCCTGCTTCTTAGCACTTCCAGGCTGGCTGCTTCAAAGCACGTCCAAGCTGACCTGCTTCATAGCACTTCGAAGCTGCCTGCTTCATTGCACTTCCAGGCTGGCCTGCTTCATAGCACTTCCAAGCTGACCTGCTTCTTAGCGCTTCCAGGTTGGCCTGCTTCATAGCACTTCCAAGCTGGCCTGCTTCATAGCACTTCTAAGCTGGCCTGCAAGCTGTAATTCCAAGCTGCCTGCTTCATAGCACTTCCAAGCTGACCTGCTTCATAGCACTTCCAAGCTGGCCTGCTTCATAGCACTTCCAAGCTGGCCTGCAAGCTGCACTTCCAAGCTGCCTGTTTCATAGCACCTCCAAGCTGGCCTGCTTCATAGTACTTCCAAGATACCTGCTTCATAGCACTTCCAAGCGGGCCTGCTTCATAGCACTTCCACGCTGGCGTGCTTCATAGCACTTCCAAGCTTCCTGTTTCATAGCACTTCCAAGCTAGCCTGATTCGTAGCACTTCCAAGCTGCCTGCTTCACTGCACTTCCAAGCTGGCCTGCTTCGTAGCACTTCCAGGTTGGCTGCTTCAAAGCACGTCCAAGCTGACCTGCTTCATAGCACTTCGAAGCTGCCTGCTTCATTGCACTTCCAGGCTCGCCTGCTTCATAGCACTTCCAAGCTGGCCTGCTTCATAGCACTTCGAAGCTGGCCTGCTTCATAGCACTTCCAAGCTGACCTGCTTCTTAGCGCTTCCAGGTTGGCCTGCTTCATAGCACTTCCAAGCTGGCCTGCTTCATAGCACTTCTAAGCTGGCCTGCAAGCTGCACTTCCAAGCTGCCTGCTTCATAGCACTTCCAAGCTGGTCTGCTTCATTGCACTTCCAAGATGCCTGCTTCATAGCGCTTCCAAGCTGGCCTGCTTCATAGCGCTTCCAAGCTGGCCTGCTTTATAGCACTTCCAAGCTTCCTGCTTCATAGCACTTCCAAGGTAGCCTGATTCATAGTTCTTCCAAGCTGCCTGCTTCATGGCACTTCCAGGCTGGCGTGCTTCATAGCACTTCCAAGCTTCCTGTTTCATAGCATTTCCAAGCTAACCTGGTCCGTAGCACTTCCAAGCTTCCTGTTTCATAGCACTTCCAAGCTAGCCTGATTCGTAGCACTTCCTAGCTGCCTGCTTCATGGCACTTCCAAGCTGGCCTGCTTCGTAGCACTTCCAGGCTGGCTGTTTCATAGCACTTCCAAGCTGGCCTGCTTAATAGCACTTCCAAGCTGGCCTGCTTCATAGCACTTCCAAGCTGACCTGCTTCTTAGCGCTTCCAGGTTGGCCTGCTTCATAGCACTTCCAAGCTGGCCTGCTTCATAGCACTTCCAAGCTTGCCTGCTTCATAGCACTTCTAATCTGGCCTGCAAGCTGCACTTCCAAGCTGCCTGCTTCATAGCACTTCCAAGCTGGTCTGCTTCATAGCACTTCCAAGCGGGCCTCCTTCATAGCACTTCCAAGATTCCTGCTTCATAGCGCTTCCAAGCTGGCCTGCTTCATAGCGCTTCCAAGCTAGCCTGCTTTATAGCACTTCCAAGCTTCCTGCTTCATAGCACTTCCAAGCTAGCCTGATTCATAGCACTTCCAAGCTGCCTGCTTCATGGAACTTTCAAGCTGGCCTGCTTCGTAGCACTTCCAGGCTGGCCTGCTTCGTAGCACATCCAAGATTACCTGCTTTGGAGCACTTCCAAGCTGGCCTGCTTCATAGCACTTCCAGGCGGACCTGCTTCATCGAACTTCCATGCTGGCCTGCTTCATAGCACTTCCAGGCTGGCCTGCTTCATAGCACTTCCAAGATGCCTCCTTCATAGTGCTTCCAAGCTGCCTCTTTCATAGTACTTCCAGCCCGGCCTGCTTCATAGCACTCCCAAGCCGGCCTGCTTCATAGCACTTCCAAGCTGCCTGCTTCATAGCACTTCCAAGCTGGCCAGCTTCATAGCACTTCCAAGCTGGCCAGCTTCATAGCACTTCCAAGCTGGCCTGCCTCATAGCACGTCCAAGCTGGCCTGCTTCATAGCACTTACAGGCTGGCCTGCTTCATAGCACTTCCAAGCTGGCCCGCTACATAGCACTTCCAAGCTGCCTGCTTCATAACACTTCCAAGCTGGCCTGCTTCATGGCACTTCCAGGCTGGCCTGCTTCATAGGACTTCCAGCCTGTCCTGCTTCATAGCACGTCTAAGCTGTCCTGCTTCATAGCACTTACAAGTTGCCTGCTTCATAGCACTTCCAGGCTGACTGCTTAATAGCACTTCCAATCTGGTCTGCTTAATAGCACGTCCAAGCAGCCTGCTTCATAGCACTTCCAAGCTGGCCTGCTTCATAGCCAGTCCAAGCTGACCTGCTTCGTAGCACTTCCAGGCTGGCTGCTTCATAGCACTTCCAAGCTGGCCTGCTTAATAGTACTTCCAAGCTGCCTGCTTCATAGCACTTCCAAGCTGGCCTGCTTTATAGCACTTCCAGGCTGGCATGCTTCATAGCACTTCCAGTCTGTCTGCTTCATAGCACGTCCAAGCTGACCTGCTTCATAGCACTTCCAAGCTGGCCTGCTTAATAGCACTACCAAGCTGCCTGCTTCATAGCACTTCCAAGCTGGTCTGCCTCATAGCACTTCCAAGCTGGCCTGCTTCATAGCACTTCCAGGCTGGCCTGCTTCATTGCACTTCCAGGCTGGCTTCCTTCATAGCACTTCCAGACTGGTTGCTTCATAGCACGTCCAAGCTGACCTGCTTCATAGCATTTCGAAGCTGGCCTGCTTAGTAGCACTACCAAGCTGACCTGCTTCATAGCACTTCCAAGCTGACCTACTTCATAGCACTTCCAAGCTGGCCTGCTTAATATTACTACCAAGCTGCCTGCTTCATAACACCTCCAAGCTGTTCTGCTTCATAGCACTTCCAAGCTGGGCTGCTTCATAGCACTTCAAGGCTGGCCTGCTTCATTGCACTTCAAAGCTGGCCTCCTTCATAGCACTTCCAGGCTGGCTGCTTCATAGCACGTCCAAGCTGCCTGCTTCATAGCACTTCCAGGCTGGTCTGCTTCATTGCACTTCCAGGCTGGCCTGCTTCATAGCACTTCCAGTCTGGCTTCTTCATAGCACGTCCAAGCTGACCTGCTTCATAGCACTTCCAAGCTGGCCTGCTTAATAGCACTACCAAGCTGCCTGCTTCATAGCACTACCAAGCTGCCTGCTTCATAGCACTTCCAAGCTGGTCTGCTTCATAGCACTTCCAAGCTGGCCTGCTTCATAGCACTTCCAGGCGGACCTGCTTCATCGAACTTCCATGCTGGCCTGCTTCATAGCACTTCCAGGCTGGCCTGCTTCATAGCACTTCCAAGATGCCTCCTTCATAGTGCTTCCAAGCTGCCTCTTTCATAGTACTTCCAGCCCGGCCTGCTTCATAGCACTCCCAAGCCGGCCTGCTTAATAGCACTTCCAAGCTGCCTGCTTCATAGCACTTCCAAGCTGGCCAGCTTCATAGCACTTCCAAGCTGGCCAGCTTCATAGCACGTCCAAGCTGGCCTGCTTCATAGCACTTACAGGCTGGCCTGCTTCATAGCACTTCCAAGCTGGCCCGCTACATAGCACTTCCAAGCTGCCTGCTTCATAACACTTCCAAGCTGGCCTGCTTCATGGCACTTCCAGGCTGGCCTGCTTCATAGGACTTCCAGCCTGTCCTGCTTCATAGCACGTCTAAGCTGTCCTGCTTCATAGCACTTACAAGTTGCCTGCTTCATAGCACTTCCAGGCTGACTGCTTAATAGCACTTCCAATCTGGTCTGCTTAATAGCACGTCCAAGCAGCCTGCTTCATAGCACTTCCAAGCTGGCCTGCTTCATAGCCAGTCCAAGCTGACCTGCTTCGTAGCACTTCCAGGCTGGCTGCTTCATAGCACTTCCAAGCTGGCCTGCTTAATAGTACTTCCAAGCTGCCTGCTTCATAGCACTTCCAAGCTGGCCTGCTTTATAGCACTTCCAGGCTGGCCTGCTTCATAGCACTTCCAGTCTGTCTGCTTCATAGCACGTCCAAGCTGACCTGCTTCATAGCACTTCCAAGCTGGCCTGCTTAATAGCACTACCAAGCTGCCTGCTTCATAGCACTTCCAAGCTGGTCTGCTTCATAGCACTTCCAAGCTGGCCTGCTTCATAGCACTTCCAGGCTGGCCTGCTTCATTGCACTTCCAGGCTGGCTTCCTTCATAGCACTTCCAGACTGGTTGCTTCATAGCACGTCCAAGCTGACCTGCTTCATAGCACTTCGAAGCTGGCCTGCTTAGTAGCACTACCAAGCTGACCTGCTTCATAGCACTTCCAAGCTGACCTACTTCATAGCACTTCCAAGCTGGCCTGCTTAATATTACTACCAAGCTGCCTGCTTCATAACACCTCCAAGCTGTTCTGCTTCATAGCACTTCCAAGCTGGGCTGCTTCATAGCACTTCAAGGCTGGCCTGCTTCATTGCACTTCAAAGCTGGCCTCCTTCATAGCACTTCCAGGCTGGCTGCTTCATAGCACGTCCAAGCTGCCTGCTTCATAGCACTTCCAGGCTGGTCTGCTTCATTGCACTTCCAGGCTGGCCTGCTTCATAGCACTTCCAGTCTGGCTGCTTCATAGCACGTCCAAGCTGACCTGCTTCATAGCACTTCCAAGCTGGCCTGCTTAATAGCACTACCAAGCTGCCTGCTTCATAGCACTACCAAGCTGCCTGCTTCATAGCACTTCCAAGCTGGTCTGCTTCATAGCACTTCCAAGCTGGCCTGCTTCATAGCACTTCCAGGCTGGCCTGCTTCATTGCACTTCCAGGCGGGCTTGCTTCATAGCACTTCCAGGCTGGTCGCTTCATAGCACGTCCAAGCTGACCTGCTTCATAGCACTTCCAAGCTGGCCTGCTTAGTAGCACTACCAAGCTGACCTGCTTCATAGCACTTCCAAGCTGACCTACTTCATAGCACTTCCAAGCTGACCTGCTTAATATTACTACCAAGCTGCCTGCTTCATAGCACTTTCAAGCTTTTCTGCTTCATAGCACTTCCAAGCTGGACTGCTTCATAGCACTTCAAGGCTGGCCTGCTTCATTGCACTTCAAAGCTGGCCTCCTTCATAGCACTTCCAGACTGGCTGCTTAATAGCACGTCCAAGCTGACCTGCATCATACCACTTCCAAGCTGGCTTACTTCATAGCACTTCCAGGCTGGCTGCTTCATAGCACGTCCAAGCTGACCTGCTTCATAGCACTTCCAAAATGCCTGCTCCATAGCACTTCCAAGCTGGCCTGCTTTATTGTACTTCCAGGCTGTCCTGCTTCATAGCACTTCCAGGCTGGCTGCTTCATAGCACGTCCAAGCTGACCTGCTTCATAGCGCTTCCAAGCTGGCCTGCTTCATAGCACTTCCAAGCTGGCCTGCTTCATAGCACTTCCAGGCTGGCTGCTTCATAGCACGTTAAAGCTGACCTGCTTCATTGCACTTCCAGGCTGGTCTGCTTCATTGCACTTCCAAGCTTGCCTGCTTCATAGCACTTTCAGGCTGGCTGCTTCATAGCACGTCCACGGTGACCTGCTTCATTGCAATTCCAAGCTGACGTGCTTCATAGCACTTCCAGCTGGCTTTATAGCACTTCCAAGCTGGCCTGCTTCATAGCACTTCCAGGATGGCCTGCTTCATTGCACTTCCAAGCTGGCCTGCTTCATAGCACTTCCAATCTGCCTGCTTCATAGCACTGCCAAGTTGGCCTGCTTAGTAGCACTACCAAGCTGACCTGCTTCATAGCACTTCCAAGCTGACCTACTTCATAGCACTTCCAAGCTGACCTGCTTAATATTACTACCAAGCTGCCTGCTTCATAGCACTTTCAAGCTTTTCTGCTTCATAGCACTTCCAAGCTGGACTGCTTCATAGCACTTCAAGGCTGGCCTGCTTCATTGCACTTCAAAGCTGGCCTCCTTCATAGCACTTCCAGACTGGCTGCTTAATAGCACGTCCAAGCTGACCTGCATCATACCACTTCCAAGCTGGCTTACTTCATAGCACTTCCAGGCTGGCTGCTTCATAGCACGTCCAAGCTGACCTGCTTCATAGCACTTCCAAAACGCCTGCTCCATAGCACTTCCAAGCTGGCCTGCTTTATTGTACTTCCAGGCTGTCCTGCTTCATAGCACTTCCAGGCTGGCTGCTTCATAGCACGTCCAAGCTGACCTGCTTCATAGCGCTTCCAAGCTGGCCTGCTTCATAGCACTTCCAAGCTGGCCTGCTTCATAGCACTTCCAGGCTGGCTGCTTCATAGCACGTTAAAGCTGACCTGCTTCATTGCACTTCCAGGCTGGTCTGCTTCATTGCACTTCCAAGCTTGCCTGCTTCATAGCACTTTCAGGCTGGCTGCTTCATAGCACGTCCACGGTGACCTGCTTCATTGCAATTCCAAGCTGACGTGCTTCATAGCACTTCCAGCTGGCTTTATAGCACTTCCAAGCTGGCCTGCTTCATAGCACTTCCAGGATGGCCTGCTTCATTGCACTTCCAAGCTGGCCTGCTTCATAGCACTTCCAATCTGCCTGCTTCATAGCACTGCCAAGTTGGCCTGCCTCATAGCACTTCCAGGCTGGCCTGCTTCATAGCACGTCCAAGCTGACCTGCTTCATAACACTTCCAAGCTGCCTGCTTCAAAGCACATGCACCTCCTGTTTCGTGTATTTCTATCTAGTCGGTCTGCTTGGCTTGGCCAATGAAGGTTCGGCCTCTCTGGTTCTCACTGCACCTTACTCCCTTTTCGAGATCCTTATGCCTCTTTTCGTCAAGGTGCTGAAGGAGTAGTTGGCTCTGGTTGTTAGCTCGGTTACCACGATAGCATCTTTGTTCACGATAGGTTCCACCACCTATCCATGTGGATGGCTTGAGGAGTCTTGCTTGATTTTCGGCATTGTGCACGTTTTAAGGATTGGCATTTGGTCAATGTCCCGGCTCTGCCAAGTTGGTATCAAGTAGTAATGTCCTGGCAGTATCCTGCTGACCCCTAGGTTTATTTCCCTGCTTGCAGCAGCTGTGCACTGAGCCAGAGGAGTAACTTTGCTGAAAACTTTGGGGGGGTACATGACATCTAATTGTACGGGGCCCCTGCCAAATGAGTGCCCTCCCACCCCTAAAATGATGACCATGCACCGAGTACGAATGGTTGGACCATGTGTTTTCTTTGGTTGCAATAAGATGTTAACTCTGCTCTGGTTCACGTTCCTTGCCGGGGCGTCTGCACCAGGCTTGTGCTGATTTCTCAGGGGAACTCGGCATGGAGCGTGAGTGTATCCAGTTCACCAGCTTGTCTGAGATACTTGTCAAACCTGCTGATTTTCTTGGGACTTCTTCTTCTAAGAAACAATGGGGTCACAGGACCATAACTCTGGACCCTCTTCTTCCTGTCGCATAAGGTATACTTAGTTCTGGGGAATATGAAGTGCTGGACCGGTGCTTAGGGCAGGTGGAAACGCACGGGATCCACACACCACCACCTCTACGGGTTGCTTCATGCAGCGAGCTGCTGCCTCTGCTCTCCAGAGTCCCTCAGTCTCCATCAATGGGAAACAAACAGATGACTGTCACATACATCCTCCAATCCCCTCCTGTCCCCCCACCCCCATATCAGACCCAAATGGCTCTTTGGTGCCTGCTTCGAGAATCAACATTAGTGTGGACTGGGCTCTTTCGTTGCTCGCATACGATTGGAGGTTAATGAGCCAATGCATAATCGAGTGAGTGCGATCCTTATTGCAGTCCAGCCAGGTAAACAAGGCATGGAGAATGACCATCATGTACTTGTAGGCTTCTATCGCCCACCCACCTTAAAACAGCGGGCAAGGTATGAATGAAATGGGCTGCTCCAGACACTGCCTTCCCTGGGACAATATCGCACTCAAGCATGCCTCAGTTGGTTGCAGTATGAAGGATTGTGTAAAGGCATTAAGGGCGAGCATGAAAAGCCAGAAGTGGGAACCCTCGAGCACCACTCGCTGGGTCTGCAAACCCTGGCATGGGAGCAGTCGGACAGGAACGGCTGGGTAGCAAGCGAGCAAGTGCTCCCCACCTTCAGTGGAGGAGCTTTTATGCTTTCGAGCAGTGGATGGTGGGTCAAGGCCAGCGAAAATCCAATACACAAGAGCAGGGGTAAAGCAGTTCACTGGCCTCACAATTAGGGTGGAGACGAAACCATTGAGATTATGAGACACCAAGCCACTAGCGAAGCAGTTCAATCTGCAAAAGTATAAAGAGAGACATACACCTCCAGACTAGGACGGGGCCCCAGCTAGAGAGCGCTAATGTTTATTGACAATGGGAAGGGGCAGAGTTAGTAGTGTAGCACTTAGTTGACCAAATTAAAGGGCCAAGTAGCAGCAAGGAAGCTGAAAGGAGAAACGATGGAACAAAGCCCAAAGTGACCGAGCCAAAACGCCGCCCAGTATCCAGAAGAAAAAGAAGGGGGTGGCTGAGCAAGTTAGACTAGACCTGGAGAGTGGTCAGTCTAGCTAAGGATGCCCGCTGAGAACCTAGGTTCAATGGCTATCAGGGGCCAACCTTCAAAGCAACGATTAGAGCAGACATTTTAGTGCTCTAACCCAAACTGTAGTAGTAGTTGCAAGGTCACCTGTCCCTATTCAAGGCTTTCACATCTGTAACATCCCATGTTAGGGGTGCAAAATGCTGTCTTTGTATACCCAATTGGTGCCCGGGGGAATACCTAACCATACTAAAGCAGCAGATACCTCTAGAGCAAGTGCGGTTTGACATAGAGCTTCCCCGTAGACCTGAGAACATGTCCCCTCATTCTATGTCTTAGGACAAAGACATTACCAGCATGAAGACAAAGAGCCTGCCAGCACCAAGTCCTCAACCACAACCATGCCCAGCGCCAAGGATCAAACCTGGACAGAACTGGCACTTAACACCTGAGACTGTGACTGACTTGCAGAACACTGTCCTCTATGGATGCTCTGATGCATTTTACAACACAGTATAGGGAAGGAATGAGGACATTTGCTTCATCCCTCCTTTATCTCAATGTTCGGTATGCATAGGCCATACCCTTTAGGGTTGTACCCATCCTATCGGCATTCGTACAACCCTCACCATGAAGATTACGAAGTCCAAACAGAAGCCGAACTCCTGCTTGTGAGGAAGCAACTCCTACATCATTCAGAGAACTGTTAACCCCATGTCCTAGATAAAGTATCCAAGGG
The DNA here is from genome assembly GCF_040938575.1 of Ambystoma mexicanum. Taxonomy (NCBI): domain Eukaryota; kingdom Metazoa; phylum Chordata; class Amphibia; order Caudata; family Ambystomatidae; genus Ambystoma; species Ambystoma mexicanum. The sequence goes on from NC_090936.1 coordinate 351,042,110, forward strand.
CATTCAGGGACATGGAAAGTCCCTTTGCTTGTGAACCAACAGACGTTGCCGGGGAGGCAAACCATTAAGTTAACCTGCACACTATTCCTCTTTTCCTTTTCTTTAGAAGAGCAAATTAAAAAAAAACCTGCTGAGATCACAGCCTGGTTGGGTAAGTGTTTTTTCCATCCTCATGAGAATTCAAAATGGGATAGGGCAGGACCTGTGGAACAAGAGACGACCCACACTTGTGCTACAGGTTTTACAGCTGGGACTTCATGGATCTAATGGTAAGAAACTGGCTCTGCCCAGGTGGATAGCCCAGCCTCGACCCCTTCCCAAAATCCCAAAATATCCTAATTCGACCACCATCATGAAGCTCCCCATCAACCTTGTCCTTTGAGCATTGCCAAGAGGGCCAACCCACTGGGTAGGAAGAGTCTACTTCCACTGACACTGCAAAACCTACTTCAACCCTTAGAAAGTTATAGAAAACTTGGGCACATGGTAGGGTTCCTCCAAAATTAAGCAAAGCCAAATCCTAGTGATCAAATTCTCATTGACAAAACACTGTACAGCGAATAGGGAGATTACTTTACATTAAACCACAATCGAAAATGGAAGTGAACAGGGGTGCTAGAAACACTAGTACAATAAATAACAGACGTAACTACCACAGAAACACACACAGGCACTGAAAGTCAGGACAAAATGCCTCTACAGGGATTATTAAAACAGTTGGTGGATTATCAAGTGGCTGCTGAAAAAGACCATCATTGAGGCACTGCATGAATTGAAATCCACAGTGACCCACACTGTCCATATATCCTAAATCCCCCCAGTCATCTTACATTTGTATGTATTCAGTGGAGAACCTGGTTCTGTTTTTATGCCTTTTGAGAGAGTGCTGAAACCGTGCAGGTACCAGTTCGAAGAGGGAAATCTATCACCCCTCTCCTGAAAGGCAAACATCAGGCGGCATTTCAAATCCTAAAACCAGGTGGCACCACCAACTATGAGAATATTAAACCAGGAATTGTATAGTGTATGGGACATGATCCAGACTTTCACAGACAAAACCTGGGGCCATACAATTATTATGTCATGAAACCCCTAGACAATTATCTTACTGGATCACCATAAGAACAAATGTCTTACCTCTCAGTGATGTTCCTTCAGATGGATGTTCCTCCCACAGATTCCTGATCTATGTTATTCTATCCCAGGTGCAGTTGATATACAGAAGCCTTTCCACCACCATGGGTGCAGTGCAGCTCCATAGCAGTACATGGATTTTTATGAGGGGGGAGAGCAAGAGAACACCTGCACCAGAAAACTCTGGAGGAGCGCCCTGCTGACGTGGGCATACTGCACCGAAAGGGAATCCAAGCAGTAATGTTTGGCAAACGTGTGCAGAAAAGTCCACGTAGCCGCTTGGCAAATGTCCAAGACAGGGTCCCCCCTATGCAGGGCAGAGATGGCAGCCAGAACCCAGGCAGAATGAGCCCTGAGCCCGTCAAACACATAATTCCCTCCCAGAACATAGCATTCCGAGATGCAGAGATGGATCCTTCTCAACAGGGTATGTTTGGTCACACCCATGCCAGCACAGGCACTGGCATAACCCACAAAAAGCTGGTCATTTTACCTGACATCCCTCATCCGAGAGATGTAGTAGCTGTCAGCCCATACCCGATCAAGTCGATGTAATCATTCCTCTACCTTAGAAGGATGAGACTGAGGAAAAAACATTGGGAGATGGATCTTTTGTGAGTAATGTCTGACATCACCTTCGGAAGGAAGGAAGACAAGTTGGAGGTTTAACAGATAACGCCTGGAGCTCACTAACCAATCTCGCAGAAGGGATGGCAACCAGGAAAATCACCTTAAGGGTGATCAATCTAAGAGAACGGAGCACCCATAAGAAATGTCAACACTAAATTCAAATCCCATGCCGGAACCATTAACTGTCATGTTGGAACCTGCCTGCACAATCCCTGCAAAAATTGCACAACAGTGGGAATTGTGAAGAAAGAGCCTTTCTCAGGGGTCCTTTTGAAAACCGAGATAGCAGCCATGTACCCCTTCCCAGTGTCAATCAGAAGGCCCATCCAAGCCAAGGACAGCAACAATCAAAAAAGAGAATGTGGAACAGGATGAAGGGTCTAGATCCCTCTCCTGGCACCAAGCCCAGAATTTACGTCATCTGCATGCATGGCGGCATGAGTGGCAGGCCTCCGAGCTGAGAGAAGTACATCCAGGATATCATTTGATAAGCCACACTCATTGCATTTCATACTCTTAGCAGCCTAGCCTGAAGGTTTAGGCTGCTGAGGTTCAAGTAGAGGACCTGCCCTTCTGACTGGGATAGCAGATCCACTCTCTTTGGGATGCGCCAGGGAGGACAGATGGAGATGTCCATCAACTTTGGGTACCACGTTCTCCAAGTCCAGCCTTGAGCAATCATAATCAACGTAGACCAGAAGAGGTGTGATCTCCTTAAAACCAGCAGAGTGAAAGCCTCTGGTGAGTAAATTCCCTGGAGCAGAACAACTCACACTTCTTGTTGGCACTGGAAGCGAAGAGGAGTCTTCCAATAGTCGAAAATCCTCCCCAGAACATTCTGGCAGAGCTCCCACTCATACGAGGCCGAAGTCTGCCCCAAGCATCTGCTGTGACATTCACTTTTCTGGCAAGATGAGCCGCAATCAGAGATAAGTCATTCTCCAGAGCCCATAACCAGAGTCACACTTCTTCTAAGCATAGCAACAAGGACTCCACGCCACTTCGATTGTTAGGGTAGTGCATAGCTACTGTGGTATCTATCAGGACCAATACACATTTGTCCTTTACAAAAGGGAGGACGACACCCAGTTGCAACCTGATCATCCTCAATTCCAACAAGTTGATGTGCTCCCGAGAATTCAGGAAAGGCCACAGACTCCTCAATGTGAGTGCCCTAACCTTTCAAAGATGCATAGCTCACCACTGTTACTTGAGGTCAGGGTTGCCGAAACAATGCTCTGTTCAACAGGTTACCTAGCAGGGACCACCTCGGAAGGTCTCAAGAATCTCTGCTTCAGACTTGCAAATGGTCTAACATGCTCCACTGAACAAAGACCACTGACAATGGAGGAACAACTGAAGGGATCTCATACACAGCCAGGCCTCCGGAACCACCTTGTACCACCTGGGAGATGTTCACTACTCAATCCTCGGGCAGAAAGGCTCTGCTCAGGCAAGCGTCCAAGACAACCCTGAAAAAACAGAGGGACAGGAACAGTGAAACCTGAGACTTTTTGAAGTTCAGGAAAAAGCCCAAGCTGTGCAACAGGCTTTGTGTGTGGAACAGATGTGTCAATGCCTGGTCTAGGAGCAAGCCCAGATAAGGCAGTCATCCAGGTAGGTATGATATGATATGGCATTTATAACGCGCCTATACACAAGTGTTTCAAGGCGTGAAACACATGTCAGGTATAGACATGAATGCCTTACCTTCTGAGGTAAGCCACCACTGCATCCAGCAGCTTCATGAAAACCCAAGGTGCCAAAGATAGATTGAACATCAGGACTTTGAAAGGGTAATGGTGTTGGCCCACATTGAAACTCATGTACTTCCTGTGCTTGACATGAATAGGCACCTTGAAGTAGGCATCTTGAAGATCCACTGACACAACCAGTCCTGTAAACCAAGCATGCTACCAGTCTGATTGCATTCTTTGCAAGAAGCTGACAAACCTCCTCTAACAGGAGAGGGTCCGGTGGCAAAAGAGGGCAGGAAGGAGGATGGACTGGAGGGCAGAGCAGGCAATATCCCTGGTGAACCAGCTGTAAGGCCCAAGTGTCGGACGCCGTGCAACACCATTCAGAGCCGAACTATGAAATGTGCCCTCCCAATGGGTGTGAAAACATAAAAATAATATGAGGCCGGGAAGCCCAAAAGAAACACACCAACACAGGTTACAAAGAACATACAAGTGCTTTATTCAAAAGCTACAACAGTTACCAAAGTCAATTGACAAACGGATAGCTATTCGGCTCTCAGAGTAACGTAACGAACTTCAACGAAGGTTCGATGCATTAGTTAGAGAGACCGTACATTGGAATATTTAGGTCTTTTATATGCTTTATCTGGCCCTTGGCCAACCCTCTCGCGGGTTAACCATTCTAGGAGTCGGCCTATGGGTTCCTTGCCAGGTCAATCCTATAATATATGCATTTTGATTAGTTTCGCTGATATAGTTGTACATTTACACATAGGTCAACAGTATGACAAGGTCTCAGTTCGCGACCCCGACAAGTGGCCTGCAGGCATATTAATTATTCATGTGTGCGGAGGTCACAACGGCCAGAATCTTACTCAGAATGTCATTCGGCCTCCATTTTGATGTTCAGGGTGACTTCCATATAACAAGAGAACCTAAAATGGCGGCTTAATCCAAGATGGCGACTTACATTACTTTCTCTAAGGTCAAGACCTTGCCGTGGAGTTTGTTCGCATATGATGTTTAGACAACTTGGCGTAGGCCAATACACATACAATTGTTGCGATAGGAGGCATAACATTGTTTCAATTCCGACAAACCCTCCTTTTGGCCTATGCCAAGTGCTAATATCATTTCTAATACTTCTGTAAATAACTCCATGCATTGTCGTCCATACATCCTGAATCATTATCTGTAATGTCTATAGCCATTAGGTCGTTCATCAGAACCTCTTGTAACACAAACTCTTTAGATGCTGTGTCTGGGGCATACATTTTGTGCCCCACTGTGCTCACTGCCTGAGCACAGCATCCCCCTAGCATTGCACATACACTAGGTAGACATTGGAAACAGCAACAAAGGAATAGCAGGATTCCCAAAATAACCAGGATAACAGAAAGCACCTTCCAACCCCAGGATCGTAGAGAATCCCAGAACCAGGCGCTAATATTCCAATCTCCCACAGGAACATGCACTTCAGAACTAAGGATGTACAAGTTCTGTATTGCTTTGAAAATTGTCGGCGAGGAATCTGGTACGAAAACACAACAAGCGGACCCCACTAATTTGCATACTCCACCACGTTCTGCCAGAATGACATCTAATGCCATCCGATTTTGGAGTGCTACCAATCTTATTGCTTTTTGTTCTAAGGTCATATTGTAGAGTATATCCGTGGTCCGGTTGATGGTTCTCTCCAGTACCCTTGCTAGTCCCCTAATATTTTCAGAATTTGCTATCTGTCCCCAAAATGGCACAACTGATTTTGCTATATCTCCCAATACTTGCCCAGGGGTATCTCCGTTCTCGTCCCGCCGTGGGCGAGCCTTAGAAACCTCCAAAGTACTAGCTTTGAATACCCCCGATAATAGGATTCCTAAATAACAGGTTCCCTGCCAATCCTTGGGCAACCAGGGAAATGCTGAATTACCACAAACGAAATAAACAGGCCCCCCTACATACAGAGGCCTGTTCTCTCCGGTCAAATTTACAATGTTCACACAACCTTCAAAATCTCCCATTGGTCGAGTGCCATTTCTTTTTACACAGAAGGGGACTAAATCGGGGCTATGATTAATAGACTAGGAAGGAGGCACGGCGTCCGTATTGCCTATCGGAGCCATTTTAAAGGAAATTAGAGTTTGAAAAGGAAGAGATAGTTTATCGGATGGCCTAATAGAAGCAACATTAGGTTTACTTCTATTCGCAAAAAGCAAGCATCCCAGGGGAGTCAATTCACGTTTCTCAAAATCATTTAAATTAGTTCCATCAAAGTTCCCTGAGATGCTATCATTCCAACGGCCAAAGAATAGTGCTCTAAGAGAAGCATAGCAAGCAGTCGTTAAAGGTAAAGGGTGAATATACCATCCTAGCCCCTTGGTCCCATGTTGCGGTAAATGGGTACAAATCCAGCAATTACTCTTATTAAAAATGGCATGCGTCGAATTCATTATTATCATTAAAGTGTTATTATGGTACTTTCGTCTATGCTGGGAGTCTCTAGTTGACAGAGTGTGAAGGTGTACAGAAGGAGTCAAAGCAGTAGGTACAATCTCAATTGGCAGTGGAGGTTTTAGAGGGTACATTTCTTCGAAGTACCAAAGTCCCACAGCAGTAATTATACAAATTCCAATTATTATTAACACAACACAGCAATACGTTTTCGGAGCCCAGGCACATTGTTCGTTGTCCGAGTTGGTCACCCCCTTATTTACAAGTCCAATGCGGGGAGCAGCGGTGGAGGTGGCAGGCATCGTAGTTTCTCAATCGACGACCCCAATGTTCGTTGCTGGCGACACTAAGGTCGCGCGACTTCTTAGTCCTTCCCCAACCCTAGCCAGCAGAATCCCTTTTTTTTCCTTTTATTCGAAAGGAACTTTCTTTTACAAGAGAAAAACTTTCAATCACTTCTTCTTTTCAGATGCACGGAAAAAAGGACCCGTGCCGTAGTTCTATTTTCTTCGTCGAAGGTCGTACCTGGTGGTACCCAGAACTGTTTGATCCAGAAACAAAGTAACGTCACTTCCTGAGAGAAGCGACGTATCGGAGGCGACGGAAGTCGCAGAACTTGAAACAGTGTTTTCCGGAAGTGACTTTTTCAAAGAGTGCAGAGACGAAATGGACTGTTCCCCAAGCTCCACGGGCTCAGAGGAATTCTCCGACGCACTCACAGCGCTGTTTGCTACTCCAGGATCAGAGATTGTAGCGTCAGCGAGGGGTTCTGCTTCTTCTGTAACGTATGGCGTCGGGTGAGGAAGTTTCTTGACATGCGTCGCGTGGATCCAATGCTTCTTTCCAGCCACCCGCACTGCTGTTTGGGTGACCAATAGTACCAGGTGGGGTCCCCGATAGCGAGGCGTGAGACAGGAAGACCTTTCGTAGGCCTTCACTAGGACCCAACTTCCAGGCTGAATATCGTGTCCTGAGCCCGTAAACCGTACAGGTAAAGCTGATTGGACCTGATGATAAATGAGATACAGATTTTTTGTCAAGTGGTTACAGTAGTCTACAAGCAATACATTTTCTACCTCCCTCAGGGCTTTAGGCTTCGGAAGACCCCAAATGTTAGCAGGTCTCCCCATCACTACCTCAAAAGGAGAAAGCCCAGTCTTAGTTTGAGGTGTGGTACGCATGGCTAACAATACAATAGGCAAGGCATCTGGCCATTTCAGTTTGGTGTCGGCACATGTTTTTGCAAGCTTATTCTTCAGGATGCCATTATGTCTCTCTACCAACCCAGCACTTTGAGGATGTCTAGCTGAGTGAAATCGTTTTTCAATGTGTAACGCTGTGCATATCTGCAAAATTACTGCTGCAACAAAATGGGGACCATTGTCCGACCAAATTACCCTTGGAAGCCCAAATCGTGGAAAGAATTCTTTTACCATAGTCTTTGCAGTGGTCATAGCAGTAGCATCTTTAACGGGGAAAGCCTCGACCCATTTACTAAAAGCACAAATAATCACAAGAACATATTTTAGATTGTTACACCGTTCCAACTCAATAAAATCAAAGTGGATGACCTCGAAGGGAACAGAAGGGGCCCAAAGCTTCCCCTTGGAGTTACTGTCCCCTTCCCCACATTGTGCTCTAAACAAATCATACAATTCTGAACATGTCGCTGTGCAATCTTCCAAATTTTATCATTCACCCAGACTTGTTCTAACATTTACGTGATCTGCTGAGCACACACATGCGTAGGACCGTGTGCCATCGTAACCATTGCCAGCACATATGAATCAGGGAGCAACCATTTTCCTTCAGATGTAGCCACCCAACACCCATCGTCATCCAGTTTCCCCATTTCTTCGGCCCACTTTTTAGACTCTTCTATTGTGGCATCAGTTTGGATATCTCGCACAGACCCGATACCCTCATCCATTACATAGGCATCTTTTGTTTCCCTTAGAGCATACATGTCTGCGCTAAGGTCTGTGGCCGTTTGCCTGGCTATCTGGTCAGCAAAAGCGTTCCCTTTTCCCACATCATCTATGACCTTACGATGTGCTGTACATTTCATGATCGCTAACTGCCTAGGGAGTGAGAGTGCAGAGAGCAATTGCACTATCAGGGGACCATGCTGGATCTTGGTCCCATGTGAGGTTAGGAACCCTCTTTCCGACCAGAGCCTCCCGAAGTTGTGAGCCACCCCAAAGGCGTACTGGCTATCAGTATATATGTTTACTGTATGCCATTCGGAGAGTTCACAAGCTCGGGTCAACGCTATAATCTCTGCGGCCTGCGCGGAGTTATGCAGAATTCTCTTAGTTTCAACAACCGTACTCAACGTAGTAACTGCATAGGCAGATGTAGATGTACCATCTGGGAGTTTGAAGCAGGAGCCATCACAAAACAGCTCCCCTTCTGCATTGCCCAAAGAAGTATCTATAAGATCTATCCTGCCCTTCGTTTCCTGTTCAGTGGTATACAGGCAGTCATGTAATTCTTCGTCACCGCAAACAGTCTTTTGCGGGAAAGGTAGGAGTTCAGCCGGATTAAGAACACAACACCTCTTAATTTGAATGTAAGGGGGAAACAGAATTAATTCACACCTCGTCAGTCATGCAGAGGTGAGGTGTTGTGTTTGGGTTTTATTCAATAGAACATCTACAGAGTGAGGTACGATCAAAATTAAATCATGGCCTAGGACCATTCCCTCACTCTGTTTTACAGACGCGGCAGCAGCAGCGACAGCTCGCAAACATCTTGGCAAAGCGCATGCGACAGGATCAAGGGCGGAGGAGTAGTAGCCGCACGGCCTATTCTTCCCTCTGTGTTCCTGTGTTAACACAGCCAAAGCACATCCATCACATTCATGCACAAACAACACAAAGGCCTTGTCATAATTTGGAGTATCCAGAACCAGTGCAGAGCATAACGCGGTTTTGAGAAGCTCAAATGATCGTTGATGTTCCGATTTCCATGGCAGCGGCAAAGAAATGCCCTTCTTCGTCAAAGCCAACATCGGTTTTATCACTAGTGAAAAGTTCGGGATCCACAACCTATGGTAAGAAGCCATACCTATTAAGGCTCTGACTTCCTTCTGTGTATTTGGAACAGACATGCCAGATATGTGTTTTATTCTTTCAGGTGTCAATCTTCTCCCCTCCTTTGACAGGAGGTAGCCTAAATAGGCGACCTCCTGACAACAATATTGATATTTTTTAAGCGAAGCTTTATGACCGTTTTTAGCTAGATGAACAAGCAACAGTACAGTGCCTTCTTTACAAGCACTTTCAGAATCTGCAGCCAAAAGCAAATCATCGACATACTGAAGCAGTGTACAAGTAGGTGGCAATTCAAGGGTATCAAGCTGCTCTTTCAAAGATCTACTATAAATGCTTGGACTTTCAGTATACCCTTGAGGTGCACAAGTAAATGTGAATGAACGTCCCCCCAAGGTGAATGCGAACAAATATCTACTCTTCTTGTGTACAGGAATACTAAAGAAAGCATTCTTTAGATCCACAACACTAAAGTGCGTAGCTGTAGCAGGGATCATTGTTAGTATCGTTGTTACATCAGGCACAATTGGAAATTGTGGGGCGATAACTTTGTTAATAGCACGAAGATCAATTATAAAACGGTATGGGATTGCATTGTCGCCTTTCTTGTATACAGGCAAAATCGGGCTGTTACATAAACTACCTGCAATCTCTTCAATCACCCCTCGATGCACAAAATCGGAGACAATGCACTTCAAAGCACGCTCGCCCTCAACTGATATTTTATATTGCGGAATGCGTGGTAGTTTAACTCCATGCTTCAAAACTATTTTAACGGGCTCAATCTGTAGCACCCCGACATCATTGTCGTCACCCGCCCATAAACGTTCTGGAACAACACTAAACTCAGGAGGCAATGGTCGAGTCAAAAACTGAGAATTGGGAAGTTGCTGTGGTGAAACCGTCAGTCGTACTCCATCAGAGGAACAATGAATTACTGCATTCAATTTCTTCAACAGATTTAACCCCAGCAAATTCTCTCCGTAGTTCGAAGTCAGAAGGAAGGGACAATGGTCCGTAAAGGGACCCAAAGAAACAGACACCGGCGAAGAAACCGGACAAACAATTGGTATACCAGAAAACCCTACAGAAACATTTGTTTGCCCTGACAGTGGAAGGTTTGGAACCCGGGAATGATCAATGGAGCAGTGTCTATCAAAAACTGATGTTTCCTATTCCCCACTAACAATTCAACATAGGGACCTTTCTGATTAACGGGAATAGGTGAAGGTTCCAAACCCTGCTTCGGGCAGTCCTAACGAAACAAAATGTCATCTGAAGGAAGCTCTTCAGAAAGGTAGGCAGCAGAAGGGTGATCAAATATGTTTCTCGTGTCCACACTCGAAGTCTGATTTTCCCGTGAAAAAGGTTGCTGAGGATCTTGCGAAAACTGACCTCTATCAGGGCCCCCTGCTCCAGGGCGACCTCTAGGTCATCTACCCATACTCCCAAACGCATTGTTTGATCTTTGTCGAAGGACGGGGCACTGTGCTCGCCAATGACCTTTCTGGGAACACTAATTAATATTCACAGAACCCAAAGGAGTGTTTCCTTTTGGGACATACTGACCTCTGGTCTGTGACGTACCTCCTCTGGGATTTCGAACAATTTGTTGTAACAATACTTTAGTCTTCAAATCTCCTTTCCTCTTCTCTATTTTCTCTTTTTCATTATTAACACGGTTCTCATAATACTGAGCCATGTGCAAAACTTCAGATTGGGATTTCGCCTGCCAAGCGCTCTCAGAGGACATAATCTGTGAATGGATGTCGGGCAACAATCCACGTACAAATTTGTCCACAAACAACCTTTTCCCAGACTCTGTGCCCATGTCCTGTCCACTGAAGTCAGAGAATACTTGTTCAAATCTATTAAAGAATTCGGTGGCACCTTCAGTTTTTCCTTGAACACAGGCCGTAAGCTTGTCCCAAATAATTATTTTCTCTGGAATTATAGTTTTTAATTTTGCGACAATTCTATCAGGCAAAGTAAGTATTACCTCAGGTGGTTTCTCACCAGCTGGTCTTTCCCCATCAAACCTAATCATGTTAGCCCACGTATCTCCTAATCCTGGCACATCGTCTATTGTTCGAACCTGCTTCCATAAATCTACGGGCAGGAGTACAGGGAATAGCAAGTCAATATCACTTAGGGTGAACACAGAGGACTGCAAAATGGACTCTATCTCTTTGTAAAACCCTGTCAGGTTTTTCCTGATATCGGGAATTGATTGTCTAATAGTGTTCACTTCCTGTCGTGAAAACGGGACGTGAACAAATTGCGATATATAATGCGCAGGCATATCCACAGCGGGTGCACCAGTCCCAGCGTTAGCAGGAATCTCAACCTTTGGGACAAATGTTGGAGGAACCTCTCTCATAGGTAACTGAGATATAGGTAACTCCGACCGCTTACCAAGCAACAGAGCCAGGTCGAGCGCTAAGGCAGTCGAAAAAGTGTCGGGCGAAAAAACCCTTTTACAAATTCCCAATAACTCTATAGGACAACTAACCTTCTTCCTTACACATTCTTCCTGCAGGTACTGTACCATTACCTGAATCACCTTCTTCTGCATTTCTACTGTATACTGACTATACGTGTCATATACTTCATCTGGCGGTATCGATGAATCCGAGATCCATCGAATCGCATCTTTGGTACAAATTCGTACTTCCTCAGGTGCCGATCTACGACACGGAAGGAACCGTTTCTGCACATACATACCGTCGTCTTCATCACCCTCATCTCGTGATTTCTCAAAGTCCCTCCTATACTCAAACAATCTCTCAACATGACCATGTACTTTCTCCTCTGTGTCCCTCGAAAGTGCTTAAAGTATTTAGATCCCTCACTCCTTGTGGGGGACCCGAATTATGTAATCTACCCCACATTACACATAAATGAGTCCCCAAACCTTCGATAAAAACATTTTTCTTGGGAAAATTGTCCATATTTGATAATGTGGAAAAAACATTGACTTGATCACCTTTTTCCATACAGTGCTTAGCCCATGCAAATAATTCCTGTTTCTTGTCTGCAGAAACAGTATTTCGAGTGACAATCTTTGACCCCGCACCCCAATCAACGTTAGTCAATACAGAACCACTCGGGAGCGGAGATATGGGCAAATTCAATGAGGGTGCAACTATCGGCGCAAGAGGAAGGGGTGGCGGGATAGGTGGAGGAACAACAACTAGAGGATTAATGGGAATAGGTTGTACAGGGGGAACAGGAATAACAGCAGGAACAACAGCCGGAATGGGCAGAGCACCCGGGAGAGGATCATACGGAGGTGGCGCAGAGGCACCAGGCCTGCGTTCGTTTAACAATTTTTCAATAAATTCTTCGGAAACATGGAAATCTTTAGAGGGATACATTTTCTGGATACCTAGGGAGAAAGCCCTATCCATATTTTTTACTGACTCCGAATGTTTTTCCTTATCATATAACAACGCCTTTTCGGCATTTGTTTTATGACGGCGTGCATGTTTATCCCTACTTTTAAGCTGCTGCAACGCTTCTTTTTTCCAATTCGGCAAAACATCAAATGCTGCAGGTCTGGCCTTCGTTTTTAGCAAGACCGATTCTAGGTATTCAATACGGGGATCTCGAAACTACCATTGATTGGCCACTGAAATTCAGAGGCATGTCTGGTTTGTCTGTGCCAAATATCATTAAATACTATACTTCCAATGCCATACTTACAGTACATAGTACATGCCGGCGACCCCTCCTGTGGTGCTGGGCGGCTAAATTCCAAAGATTGTCGATCGCTGCGGAACAGAGCCCTAAAGCAGCTAGACAATTTCCCAGGCATTTCACAAAAAAATGGTGTTACCTGGTCAATAATTGTGTCTGCAGATACAATACGCCAAATTCAAATTGTCAGGGTTAAATTAAGAGCCGGGTCACGACTGCACCTGACCAAACCTAAGGAGGACCGTACGGTTTACCAAAGAACTTACCTAACGAATTTTACCTTGTGTTTGGTGGTTTCGACAAATCTGCCCGCCTCAAAAAATGGACCCTCGTCAAGATGCCGTGTCAGACCACACGACTATCGTCCAAGGATCAGATCGTGCAGCGCTGCCGAGGTATCGCGTCTCGTTCGGTCGGGCCCGCAGTCTCACACCGTCCGATCCCGGTTCGATAGTCTGCGTCAACCTTCAATGATCCGGCATCAATCTTGAGGGTCCCTATTCGGGCGCCAACTGTGAAAACATAAAAATAATATGAGGCCGGGAAGCCCAAAAGAAACACACCAACACAGGTTACAAAGAACATACAAGTGCTTTATTTAAAAGCTACAACAGTTACCAAAGTCAATTGACAAACGGATAGCTATTCGGCTCTCAGAGTAACGTAACGAACTTCAACGAAGGTTCGATGCATTAGTTAGAGAGACCGTACATTGGAATATTTAGGTCTTTTATACGCTTTATCTGGCCCTTGGCCAACCCTCTCGCGGGTTAACCATTCTAGGAGTCGGCCTATGGGCTCCTTGCCAGGTCAATCCTATAATATATGCATTTTGATTAGTTTCGCTGATATAGTTGTACATTTACACATAGGTCAACAGTAGGACAAGGTCTCAGTTCGCGTCCCCGACAAGTGGCCTGCAGGCATATTAATTATTCATGTGTGCGGAAGTCACAACGGCCAGAATCTTACTCAGAATGTCATTCGGCCTCCATTTTGATGTTCATGGTGACTTCCATATAACAAGAGAACCTAAAATGGCGGCTTAATCCAAGATGGCGACTTACATTACTTTCTCTAAGGTCAAGACCTTGCCGTGGAGTTTGTTCGCATATGATGTTTAGACAACTTGGCGTAGGCCAATACACATACAATTGTTGCGATAGGAGGCATAACATTGTTTCAATTCCGACATGGGGACTGGGGAAAGAAGGGCTCTTCAGAGTGGCTTTGCACCTGGGGCGGCAGAGATTTCACCTCTGGGAGCAACCCTGCCCCTACCTGTGGGGAAACGGCAGGGCTGCTGTTTCTACGAGGGTGCCTGACCTCTTCAGTGGTGGCCATAGGAGGTAGAGGGACAAAATCCCCTACCTTTACTGGTGGGAACTGAGGCTTGCTGCACTGCAGGACTAAAGGATTTAGAAGTGGCTTTAGAGGACTGGAACCTTAGCCCCAAAGAGGTTATGCCAATCAAAAGGCATATCCATGAGCTTCCCATGCACATCCTGTGTGCGAACCCTGATGTTATAATCCAAGAGTTCCTCCTTGCCACTGTGCCCGTAGCCATATCTTATACCACACAGTCTTCTGTACTGAGCACTGATTGCAATATTTGATGAGAAGCCTCTTTGCCCTCGTGAACCAGGGCCTCAAAGCCCTCTCTCACCTCTCCATGGGGCAGGTGTTAGGCTACCCTATCCACTACCTACCAAAGACCAAAAGTAAAGTTGTCCAAATCACAGGAGGTGTTTATCGTTCTAGGGGCGAGGCATGCCTAGGCAAAACACCTTCTTTCCCCATGCATCAAATTCTTGCTCTCTCTCTAAGCAGAGAAGGAATTATGGATTTTCTCAGTTCGCAGTTGTAGCCTGAACCATAGAGCACTCAGGGAAGGCATGGGTGGAAAGAAAATCTGGGTCTGAAGGAGCCGGCAGATGTTTTCCAGCCAAGTCCTGGCCAACTGCTGAGACAGGGGCAGGATTTTCCCAGGCTTCCAGCACCAGGGCCTCAACTGCCAGGTTAATAGTTAGTAGTATTTGATCTCTCTACCGTGTCTTTCTCCCCAACCATTTCTTTCAAATGGATTCCTTCTTCAGGTATGATATTCTATCCTCAGCGCAGCTGATCTTCAGAATCTTTTCCACCACCACTGGGTGGAGCACGGCATCTCCTTATGTGCCCTGCTCCGGACATGTCAGGGTCAGTATACATCGAAGCACCATCCCCATGACCTCTGTTCCTTTTTTCTGTGCACTCTGTTCACTTCACGAACACGGCTTCTTCAAAGGTATTGAAAATACCGTCTCCAGAGAAGCCCACAGGCTTTAAGCCTTCTTGGTTTGTGTTAGTCAAATGTTAGTCTCTGACCCCCAGTCTATCTATGCTGTCTGGGACAGGAACACGACCATCAGACTGCGGGTCATTCCAATCAAGGCATCCAAAGATCCCCTAAGAGCGGGCAGTGAAACTCTTAACCTTTTTCCACAGAAAAAAGGTGACATTCAGGAGACCAGTCCCAGTCCCGAAAGGAGAAGAAGAAGCACTGCAATCGATCCCCTTCACCTAGCAGTTCCTCTTGACACAAGTCTACTCCCTCATTGAAGAAGAGGAGTCACCACTCCAGGGACTCCCTGGAATAGGTTCCACAGGTGCCTTTTCCAACCCAATCTTCCACCTGGGATTATTGGGAGGCCTTCAGGCTGAAGCTTCTTTACATCTTCGCCAAGGTCCCAGCATTAGCCGCTTAGGCCCCGGTGTCTTCAGCCTCTGTGCCGACAGCACCATCTGGAACCAACGCACTTGGACAAGCAAGGAGGGACCCAAAGAAGGACTGTGACTGCAGGCCTATGGAAGAGGACCCATCCCTGCACCAACACCTTTGGCGTCAAAAGCTTGCTGCTGGCACCGGCCCCCTCTAACTTGGCATCAACAGCGCCAGGGCTTACATGGCGAATACCATAATATCAATGTCAAAGATGGATGAAATCTTCTATGAAGAGGATGACTTCATCCCCTTTGGAATGGAACCCAAATGCTCTCAAGAGATTGGGGGCTTCCCAGAGGATTCCTACAGAGAGGGGGAAAAGATGGTTGGAACTAGCTTAAGACTTGCAAGGAGCCAGGGCTCTGGATATGGCTCCAGAGTTGCAAATTCAACCGTCATCACCTCTGGGGAATCCCCAAACCTAATTTCAACGTGTGATGGCCAAGGTGGTCGACACCATGGGTTTGTCAGCACATTCCACGTTCAATTTTAACTTGCGACATCCTGGAAGAAGATCCCCATAATAACATTAATGCCCAAAAATGCTTTGCAAAGTGTTATGTTTTCCAGGATCATGGCCGACTCAGAGGTTAGTCCTTTGCAGGAAGAACCTGGGAACAAACAAACCGTTTTATTGCAAGCCCTGTGGCAAAATCAAACCGTACCCTGAAGTTATTTCTGTTGTATATCCCTTTTTGCAATTTCTTTTTAATAAATGCTAACTGAATTTCCTTAAACAAAACACACAATTAATTGCAATAGTTTGGAAAATGCACAAAAGGCAGTCTATTATACACATGCATTAAAACACAGTTTGGAGCTGTGACGAAGTCACTGAGTTTGGGCTGAGTGAGGACTCTGTTGTGACCATGGGGACCAAGTGCCACCATCTGCTACTTGCTAGGGACCCTCAGGAGGTACAAGAAATGTCCACAGGGCTTCCCAGCCCATCATCTGCCTAGGAATAACAGATCTATGTGAATACAGTGGGAAAAAAATGTGAATCCAAAATACAGAATGTGTTGTTTTTTGTAACCCCATTTGACCGCATATATATATGCGCGGGAGACCACGCGCAGCCCCTCCACCTTTTGTATTTACTTAAACCCCGCCCCATATATATATATAGGTGCTAAAACGGGGGTCTCTAATTTCAATATTTTGGGCTTTGATTGTCTTGCATTCTCTATTTTCGTATGATCCCAGAATAACCACTTCCTCAGCATCTGTGAAAGGACAATAGGATAAGGGCTACATCAGTACCCTGGAGGGGGGGGGGTGGAAGAAATCCTGATCCTTTCTTCTTGCCACTTCCTATACCTCTGGACATTAGTTAAGTCCATCTCCAGGCTTTACACTGTACTCTCCTGCTAAATACTGCTAAATACTCATTTACCCACTGGACGCAATAAAGAAAAACACCCTTTTTTGCAGTTAGTGATTTTATCTCATCAATTTCATTAGCAAGAAACAGACAACTCAATTAGGCCACTTGCTATGCATGAATACACTTGCAATAAACATTTATCATTAGACACATATGCAAGAATACATTTTACTTCAGCAAGACATTTCAAATGTACGCATTTTTCTTTTTTAACCTCAAAGTTACCAAAACAATATGTAATAATTTAGATTTCAGTGCACAGACCCCAGGAGAACGTTGCTGACCCTGAGACGAAACAAAGTCCTTATGTCTTTTACTCGCGGAAGCAACGTAGACTGGCGAGGAAGGCGCTTAAAAATAAAAAATCCAAAATAAGTGCCTCACCTCCTAATGCTGAACCACGGATAGGGCCAAATATATGCTAAAAAAAATCCACGAAAAAGCTAGCCAGAACAACTGCATTGGCAGCAACGGCCAAAGGTTCCCTCGCTGGCTGGCTGGTGCCTGAAGATGAATCCATCAGCCCAGAGGTGGACAAGGACTTTCTGAAAGACTTAGACTTGGACAAGGACCTTTTGAAAGAAGTGGACCTAGAATTGGAATCTAGCCCACCAGTAGTCATTGAACTACCACCAGCACCCGCGCAAGAGGGAAATCTATTGGTGCCTGCACATCCTAAACTTGGGAATGACCCTAAAGACATTAATGTGAACCGCATCTGCCTCATTAAGAACCTTTACCAGAGTGGCAAAAACACTTGGCTCGCGCGATCTGAGCTACTAGTCAGACTCTATTGTATTCCCCAACTTCGAGTACTGAAATCAGACGACTTTATGTTTGTAGAACCTTTGTCGGGTCCAAACCCATACGTCTCTGCCTTACATTGTACTTTTCTGTCAACAGCACGGTTGAACAGGAAATACAAAGAAGAACTTAGGGCTGTTGATGTGGACCTGAATGAAGTGGATCCTAACATTTGCCCTGATGACACCGCAGCTCCTGTTTCTGCGCTTAATTGTCTTAAACAAGCGGATGTGAAAAATCTTGAACTTGCTGAAGTCCAACAAGCGTTAAAGTGGCTAATGGAATCCCTCCCGGGGATCTACATAATCATTGAGCCTTTTCTTTTCGTACCTGGAATTGCAGAGGGTTTGCCCATTTATTGAGGGCAGAGGGCTCAGTTGATTCTCTCTGTAGACATAGCTGTATTTTTCTTCAAGAAACTTGGGCAATGGACCCTCTGCTATGGGATGGTTTTGTTGTATATCAATCTTTTGCAAAACGGGGCGCTAGGGGCCGTCCCTTTGGCAGCCTGCTCATTGGGGTGGTAAACACCATGGTTTCCAGAAGGGTCCACTGCGAACTTGAGGATCACCTCATGGCAGTGGAGGTTGAGTATAAAGAAGAAAGCTGCTTTTTTAGGTTTCTCCTTGTTAACCTCTACAACCCACCAGGAGCTACTATCAGTAAATCTTTATAAGAAGCACTACAGGCACTAATGTCATCTTGGACAATGAAACCTGGTAATATTGCAGTGGCGGTCATGGGGGACTTTAACTGCCACATGACTGGGGAGGGTCACATATTGCCTAACCCTAACCTTAACACAATTTGTTTAATGACCCATGAGAAAAGGGATGTATAAGGGCTGGGCTGGCTACAATTGTTTTCCCTATGGGATCTTGAGATGATTAATGGCCGCACGCCCGGTAATAGGCCGGGGACACATACTTGGACAAACGGGTCAGCTGCCAGCACTTTGGACTACATATTTATGTGCCCTGAGATGCAGACAAAAGTTGCCGACATGAAAGTGATTAATAACAGCTGGAGTGATCATGCGATACTCCAATGCTTTCTCCGACTACCTAGCCATACCACTCCCATCTTGAATATTGGCAGTGTTAATACCAATAGAGCAGGATCAAGAATTGTATGGTCAGAAAAAAATATTAGACTAGCCACGGAAGCCATCACAAACATTCCCTTTGTAAACTCCCTGAACTTCAACAGCATGTCTATCAATGCCATTGAAGAATGGATTCTGGCATTCTCTGGAAAACATGCTGTGACTAAAACGAATTACATGTTAAGAACAGAGGGTGTTAGTCAACCTTACAACAAAGGTATCAGAGATGTCTTCTGGAGTGTATTTGGTTATATGTGATTTTATGGTTTCGTTATAAAATTTAAAATAAAAGTTAAAAAAAAACCCCAAAGGAATCAGAGATGCTAAGAGAGGGTTTAGAGCGGAAATTCGTAACGCTAAGACCTTGAATTTACCTGTAGCGAGAGGATCAGAAGAGCCAAACATAGTTATAAAATGAGTATTAAGCATATAAAAAAGGCTGAGAAAAATAGTGCCTACCAAAGACTGATACTGACTATTTGCTCTAGGAACTCTCGCAGCATTTGGTCCCTGCTGAATGAGACCAGAGATAACGGTAAAAGCCAACAAGCTAACCCTATCAGCGAGGAGACCTGGGTAAAGTTCTTAGAATAACGTAATCACGGGGAGAGTGAGTCTCTTAATATATCCTGGCCTATGGCCCCCTCCTATCCGTCTTTTGAAGTTTCCTCTGTGGCCATTTGGAATAAAATTAAAACTCTTAAGTCATCTAGAGCCCCTGGCCCGAACAGGCTGGCAAATGTAGTGATTATGAACTACCCTGAATTCTGGGCGGAGGTGTCTGCAGTTCTTTTTGAAAAGGTCTTAGCGGCGGGGAGAATCCCGCACTCTTGGCAGCAGTCCTCATCCCTATTTTTAAAAAGGGCAAGCGTGCTGACCCTAACAATTACAGGCTCTTATCAATGTTGGACATATCAGGTAAACTTTTTGCTTCACTGCTACTTAGCGAAATACAGAAATGGGCAGATGAGGCCAACATACTTAGTAAATTCCAGAGTGGATTTCGGCAGGACTACTCCACCTCACATAACCTCACGGTAATGGATATAATCCGCACACGGGCTCTCTCTAAGGGGCAGCCTCCTTTGTATGCTCTATATATTGACTTTAAGGCCGCCTTTGACTCCATCCCTAGAGACAGACTGTGGCTGAAACTTGAAGCATTGGGACGCCCGAAAGGTCTTTTGTATTGCCTGAGACTCTTGCACCAAAGCACTTCTGTCTGCCTTAGGTTAAACCAAGAAGGCAATATGACTAAAAAAGTGATCCAAAACAGGGGGGTAAAGCAGGGATGCGTTACTGCACCCCTGATTTACAACCTCTATGTATATGATATCCCGGCAGTATTAGCCGAAAACTGACAATTGTCCACCTTAAATTGGCGAGGCGCCTTGTACTGTACTAGCATATGCTGATGACCTGGTAGTATTTGATAACACCATCAGTGGGCTACGGCGTTCTGTTACCACCTTATGGGAGTATGCTATCAGGAATGGTTTGACCATTCATTTAAACAAGACTAAAGTCCTCAGATTCACCGGAAAAAGAGCTTCCCGAGTTAACTTGATGGTGGGCAAAACAAATATACCTTATGCGCCCTCCTATCGATATCTTGGAGTTGAAATTGAGCCTAATGGTGATTACCATTTATGCAGACAAGGTCGCAAAATCAGGGCAGCGCAAGTCACTGCATTGATCGCTGCATTTACTAACAAGCAGGGTGGCTTTACGCTCTGGGGGACACGGCACTTGTACATACAAGTGTTTATGCCCATGCTCACCTATGGCCTTGAAGCCCTCCTCTCATTTGATTTAGCCTGGCTCCAAGTGATGGAAGGTAAATTTTGGCGTCGAATCAATTGCAAGTTTTAAGCTAGTTCCAACCATCTTTTCCCCCTCTCTGTAGGAATCTTCTGGGAAGTCCCCAATCTCTTGAGAGCATTTGGGTTCCATTCCAAAGGGGATGAAGTCATCCTCTTCATAGAAGATTTCATCCATCTTTGACATTGATATTATGGTATTCGCCATGTAAGCCCTGGCGCTGTTGATGCCAAGTTAGAGGGGGCCGCTGCTAGCGGCAAGCTTTTGACGCCAAAGGTGTTGGTGCAGGGATGGGTCCTCTACCATAGGCCTGCAGTCACAGTCCTTCTTTGGGTCCCTCCTGGCTTGTCCAAGTGCGTTGTTTCCAGATGGTGCTGTCGGCACAGAGGCTGAAGACACCGGGGCCTAAGCGGCTAATGCTGGGACCTTGGCGAAGATGTAAAGAAGCTTCAGCCTGAAGACCTCCCAATAATCCCAGGTGGAAGATTGGGTTGTAAAAGGCACCTGTGGAACCTATTCCAGGGAGTCCCTGGAGTGGTGACTCCTCTTCTTCAATGAGGAAGTAGACTCATGTCAGGAGGAACTGCTAGGTGAAGGGGATCGATTGCAGTGCTTCTTCTTCTCCTTTCGGGACTGGGACTGGTCTCCTGAATGTCACCTTTTTTCTGTGGAAAAAGGTTAAGAGTTTCACTGCCCGCTCTTAGGGGATCTTTGGATGCCTTGATTGGAATGACCCGCAGTCTGATGGTCGTGTTCCTGTCCCAGACTTGGGATTTCCCCCAGGAGTGCCGATGGCTTTGATAAGGCTGGACCTGGGTCTTCCATCACTAAAAGCCACGGTACTCAAAAGGAGAGCTGGATTGTACCTTAAAATGATCAGTTGTTGTTCTAACTCTCTATTGTCTGTGGTACATCAAGAGGTGGTCAAAAAACAATCCACTTCACCCCTATTTAAAGCAATGACTATATTTCTTGCAGACATAGGATGGATACATAGAGGGCTTAGCTTATACCAAGGAAGTACATAAAGCACTTGGGAAAAGGGTTGACCTCTGGGACTGGCTCGAGAATTTTTCACACTTGAGCACTTTAAAGAGCTACCACTTCATTAAATACAGATTGTATTCATATATGAAGCCCCAAGCCTACTTGAACCTCTGCCCTACTTAAAGACTCTGCCGTTTTATCACTCTATTTAGACTGGAACAATTACCTACTCTGAGGATCGTGGGAGCAAGGGAAAATATCCCAGTCCCTGAGCGAGTCTGTCGCCTTTGCAAGTTACCTGACTGTTTGGAGACAGCCAAACATCTTCTAACGGAATGCCGGTCACTAACTAGCAGAATACTACTGCATCTTGGTGAATTTGTACATAACCCTCAATATATCTGCGAAATGCCTTTTTGGCTATATTGTACAAATACTTGCAATATGCATTTATTCATTGCCCTTTATAATGTATGGCTTAAAATCAAGCTTAACCTGGGCCCACTGATTTGAGCTACCTGTGACCCGCAAACCGAAGTAAATTTTGGTAAGTACGAACTTGTTGTTGACACAGCCCGGATTTAAGCTGTATATATGAGCCTGATGTGAGCTACTATTGTAAACACGCATATTGTTACACATAGTGCATAAGTCTGCACAACATTTTGGGTCAAGTTAACAACAATAATAATAATGATATTCTGTATTCTTATGTTGGCATATGTTATATTTACTTGCTTTCATCTTTTATTTTTGTATATTTGCGTATAACTGTTGAATATTATTAATGTATTGTTTTAAGGATATTAATGAAAATTGTTCTATTATGTGTAAAGTTTGAATTGATTTTCAATCTGTATCACATTAAAGAATAAATAAATAAATTACTTATCATTGGATGGGTCATCTAATTACGTCCCTTTCTGCGTGAAAGGACAAACCTCAACTCAGCTACTCCAATAATCTTTTGGTACCTTAAAGACTAAGGCCTTTCGTGTCCAGTCTGACACAATGTCAATTACCCTGCAGAGGGTTCCTGCTTATTTGCCTGTCTAGTTATACTCACCATCCAACTGAGTAAACTGTCTCTCAGAAAGTCGACTCTCTCTTGGCTTTCAATCTTCCTTCCTGCATCTAGGTATGCCACAGTCTGTCTCTGCCAAAACAGAGCCCTGCAGTCGAACCACAGCCTTCAAATAATTCCCTGCCCAGGATCCACTCCTGGCTATGGTCAGCGGTCCAGCAGATGATTCTCACCAAAATTCCTGCCACGCTGGACAACCCTCTCTCTCCATAAAGTCTAACCACCCCCCTTTTCTCTCCCTCTATTTCAAACCCCCATTCAACACCTCCTCCCCTATATGATTCTGTATATTTTCTTTAATATGGCCCCTGCTTTTCCATGATGTCACCGGTCACCACCCACGATCCAGCTTGTGTAATTTTTCAGCCCCTTGCTTTGGCAACTTTTGGACAGTATTCTGCTTAGCACAACATCCTGGGTCCCAGAGTGAAATGTTACATTTCACTCTATCCTTCCTTCCTGCTCTGCACGGATAAAGAATGTTCTATTTTCAAGGCCCATTGCGCTGTTGCATTGCTCACCATGCCAAGAATCTTTCCTTCACGTTCAGCTTTTAACTCTGCTTTATTTTCTGAATCTGCCAATGTTCGGGAGCCTGCTGTCACACCACTATTTTCATGGCCCAAGCAAATCTAACCTACTCTATTTACCCCCTATTCTAAGTATTAGTGTCAAATGTTGAACTTGTTAAGATGGATTTCTGAACTCTGTCCTGGAGGGGCAGAGGTTCAGAAGGCCAGCCTAGTTTCTTGGAACAGGGTAACCTCTGGACAAGCCAGACCAATCAGGGTAGCGATGGAGGCGGTCAAGACTAGGTCTCAAGGGGGTGAGGGTGACTGAAAGCCGGCAATGAGCACACAAAGCAAGGACACTTACAAATTACTCCAGGCAGGTGTTATATTAAAAATATAGACACATTTATTACAAGGCCTTTGTAACATCGACCATAGTAAAGAATCACGATAAAACTCAAGTAAACCAACACATCACAATCAATACAATATATATACAAGACAGAGGGGTCTAACGAGTTAGGAGCACGAAATATGCAGACCACCTAGATGGGGAGTAAAACAGGCAGTGCAAGTAATCGTTAGGCCCAGTTCGACATCAGAGACCACCTATCTAGAAGGAAGTCCGAGCCCTACGAAGAGTGGAGCCTTGTGCTCAAAAGTACCTGCACACGCGGGTGCCAACGGGCCAAGGAGTGTCTCTTCGGGGAAATCAGGCAGTTCAGAGAGGTGAACAAACGATGGCGAACAGACCTTCGCTACTCAAGCGCAGCCTCCACTTGTGGGCAGAAGCAGGGTGTGAGTACGGAGAAAGGGGTGCTGCTTTTCAACAGCGGGGGAAAGCCACAGGCTTCTGCAGGAGGGAGACCGGTTCAGGGTATTCACTACTCATCGGTCCCCGATGCAGGCAGATCCAGGCTTCTCCGAGTTAGTTTCTTCGCTGGCAGGTTCAGATGCGATCAGAGGGTCGTCTCGGCGCCGTGTAGATTCCGCGGCAGCAGAAGTCAGGGTCGAGGGTGT
Source organism: Ambystoma mexicanum (assembly GCF_040938575.1). NCBI lineage: Eukaryota > Metazoa > Chordata > Amphibia > Caudata > Ambystomatidae > Ambystoma > Ambystoma mexicanum. The sequence goes on from NC_090936.1 coordinate 351,066,261, forward strand.
CCCAAAAGCAGCGAACACGCACAGATGGTTACCTCTGTAGGGCACCTCGGCAGCCGCTTGTATTCCAGGCCCAATGTACACTTCTCACTTCAGACCTGGGAACGCAAAGTGTACGAAGCATTTGAGAGTGTCGAGGGCTCGGATTTCAGCAGCAGCCAGACGGCGGTAACAGAGCAAGGTTCCTGTGTAGGCTGGTCAGTCCGCTGGATGGCCCAGGGACGCTTCCGAAGGCTTACGTACAGGAGTTGGTGAAGATGCTGAGAATAGTTGTTGCCACTATTCTAAAGGGTCGAAGCGCCAGTACAGGCCTTCTCGTTCGATCAGAGGCAGAGGGGTCTCACAGGACAACAGCAGTGCAGGGTGCCAAACCTTCAGCGGGTCACCAGCGATTCCTCGACTCAGCTTCTTAGTTGCAGGATACTTGGCTCCTTTATCCTTTGTTCGTGAGAACTCCGGAGATCAACATGGTAGTGGTGTTTCCAGCCTCCTCTTATCCAGAGTTCCCTTCGTGCCAAAACGGAGAGGGCCCAATGGGAGATCTGCTCACAAAACACTCACACCACACGTGGACCTATCACGGACCACGGTGGTCCCAGGCATTCAAGACACACTAGACTCTCTGGCACCCAGGATGTGTATTGGGACCAGACATCCCAGCCCACATCCTGGAGGCACACACAAGGCATGCAGAAGCCCGCGAAAGCATCTGTGTTTCGCGGGAAAGTACATGCCTAAATAAGGATGGCCCCGGGTCGGCTCGACCTGGGGAAGGTGAAGGGGCAAGGCGGTCAACGGACAGGACAAAGAACCTGGTGGCATGGCCATTTTGGAAGCCAGGCCACCCATTTTGGCCAAACACGAGAAGCGCGGTTAAAAGGGCAAAAGGGAGTTCAAAACACAAAGAAACGATCGCTGCCACCAGTCCCGTCCGTGACATACTTGCATAGTTCGTTATAAATCCATTGAGAGTTTCTAGGGCCTGTAGAATGACTAGAGACCCAAGAGCGCGGTAATGTAAGTTACGGTGCACTCTTGTGCCATGTTGCGCGAAAGCTGCAACATTAGAAAAGAACTACGGAAAACAACGTTTCCCGGTACTGACTGTCTTAAGGGCATGTCAGTTTCCCTGTAAGAATGGAGCGAAAGCCCAGAGGAGGGCGGCGGAAGGCTGCGCTTCTCTGGCAAAGTCTAGATCAGGGTGTAAAACAACAGCAAAAAGTTTGGGGGTTTCCACATAGAAGGAAAATTACCTACAATATGAAATCTTTCCTAACACAACTACACGCTGAAAATACTGTACAGCTCATACATTCCCTAACATGTCCACCCTTTTCTGTGGAGGACACTGATCAAAACATAGGGACTTTGCAGAACCACTAACCACCAAGGCTAGAAATCATGCACCCCATTCACATGTATTTTTCATGATTTCCAGTCCAGCGACATTGAGATGAGAAAAGTTTGAGAAAGAGCAAAATGAAAATACATTTTTTTTCCAAACAGTGTTCCAACCAAATCGGGGGCCCTTGTTTGAGTAACTTGTCCATTTACCGGTGTGACATGTGTCTATGTCTCCATGTAATGACTAAAACATTTTTAAATAAATCAATATAGTTTCTCTCTTTCTTCTTTTTCCCACATACCGTGGACTGCCATATTGTCATTTGGTCATCTCCTTTGCGATCACCAGTTTTCATCTGCCATAAGGACTCTTCCTTTTCTCATCACAGGGACTCCTCCTTTCCTCGTCCGGTGGACTTCCTCTGTGGGCATCGGGTTCCAGCAAACCTGTTTGGAGGGAAATGAGTTAACCATGTTCTATATGTGAGAAACCTGAAGGTGTCTCCCCGGCTTGTCCCCAGGGATCTATCATCCAGGTGGCCAGGACACGGACATCGCTATTGGATCCAGTTCCTGGGGGTGGTCCAGTGTGGGAGGATCACCTGGATGAGGGGTCTTTGGGGAGTGGAAGTGGGACACTGAAGGGTGAGATGCGGTATCCCCTTCCCTGTAACTCCTTTTCCCCATCCTGCCAGGTATGATACCTAGAAGCTCAATCTGCCCCCCTTTCCCCACACAAACACTTTCTAATGGACAGTTTATCGTGAGCGACAACGGACTAACACCAGAGCCGTATACCTGACATGTCCCAGCACAAGGGTTAGGCATAGCCAGGCAATTACTGATAATTACACAAACATGACTTTCATCACACTTCCACAAAACAGGTAAAAGGTGGAGCACGAAAGCACACTCTGGGCAAGGGAAAACGCACGAGGAAGTAGTAATTCCGAGATGGCAGTTTAAACCAAGGAGAAAGGCGGCAAGACCAGAGAGGGCTGCAAGGAGTAAACTACCCTTCACCTTTCCGGGGAAGAACCATGACTTTCAAGAGGCCTCGAGGAAAAGAAACATAAGACCAGGAATTGCAGCTGACGAACGGTCGAAGGTACACAGGGCCCTCCCGCATTGATAGCCAAGGCAGCGAGAAGCGATCGCTGCCATGGTACTGTCCTTGGCTCCAACAGCAAAGCAACCCAGTGAGTTCTGCACAGCCGGTGAGTCAGAGTGACTGATAGCCGACGGGTCTGTGTTACGTTTAAGGTTGCAAGCTGCAACATTGTATGAGGAAATTACTTGTATGTGATTGAACTTTATGAAACCAAAATAGGTACCAGATACAGAGTGGTCCGGCACCACGTGGGTGCTCACTCAAAGGTCTCTGTTTGGTATTCAACTGAGCGTGTGAGAAATATTGAACTGTGAAATCGAAGTGGTCCTGCAAAGGGGTCAAGCTAAATCCTATGCACCTTCGAAAGTCTTCGATAGTCAATATGAAGTGAAATTGGTCTGAGCCCGGCTGAGGGAGACTAATTGTATAAAATGGGATCTGAGCCCGGAAGAGGGGGATCCAGGGCGGACCTTGGGTCACCCAAGAAGATATTGCTGCGGCAAGCGTGAACCAGACTGAGGGATGCCTGCAAACTAAAATTGGTCTAAGCCTGGCCGAGGTAGGCTAATTCTATAAAAACTGACCTGAGCCCAGCTGATGGGGATCGAGGGTGAAGAGTGAACCGCCCAACTTGAATATTTGGAAAGGAACTTTTTTCATTGTTTTTGGTACATCAGGCCCTCTGAATCAAGAGACTTTGAATGTAAGAGACTTGAGCACAGAAGGCCCTGATGCTGGTAAAAGGAACTGTGTCTTTGTGCTGAAGAAGCCCAAGAGTGTGCTATGCTCGAGTGAACCGCCTTGTCCTGTGCTAAAAACGTGGTGGAGGCCAACGGCCTGAACATCTTGTCTTATCATTGTGAACACTCCTTTCTTTTTCATGAACATTACCCCACACTATTTGTAACTTAGTGGTAAGGATTGGCAATAGGTTTTTTAGTATAGGCCCTTTCATTTGACAAGACTCCACTAGGACTGTATTATTATTATTTGATGGTCGTAGCTTGCTCCCATCTTAGATTTAGGTTTAGATAGACATTTTTCATGCCCTTGATAAAGTTCAATAAACACCCTTGAACAGTCACTTGTGTCTGTCTTACTTTGATACCATGCCTTCCTTACATATACCAGAGGACAGAAACAGGCAGGTTAATTACCAAGCACCAATAATTTTATCGAAGAGTTCTGTTTTCGTTTCTTCTCAACATTGTAATTGTAAATTGTAATTGTTTATTTATGCAGCGTTTATACACAGGTGGAGTGCTACAAAGCGCTTTAAGACGGGAAGGGAACAAGGAAGTACAGTAATCATTTTTAGGCCTTGAAGTATTCGAATGATATAACAGAAAAACTAGTATACTAGGCCTGAAGCACTTCTACTAGTGCAAGTGCATGAAGTGTTACAGATTTAATTAATTCCTTCAAGCAAACTAAACAGACCTACTTACCTGTTACGATGAATATTTTTCCCTCTCAATTCCGTGTCCTGCCCGATGTGGACCATTGGAAACTGACTTACTCAACTAGGTCATGGTGCATCCTTGTCTGTGATGTAATCATTATGCCTTGGGTGGAATGGCGTGTTTTTATTTTATTTATGTCGACAAACTGTTCCACAGCCAGATTGCCTTCCTTCATCAGTATTCTATACTCCACAGGCAAAATGTTATCCACAATTTTGAATGGGCTATGCCTTTACACCAAGAACTGAGAATTCTTGATTTTTCCTTTTGCAAAATTTAACTTATATACCTGGTCACTTATCTCATACTACCTGACAGATGACTTCCTTTAATATTATGACTTGGCACCCTCATCTGCTTTTTCTAGATTTCACTGCGTGAATGCAAATGCGTGTTGCAAATATTTTCTCACTCTTTCAAAATTGTGGATGCATTGCAAAGACTTTCTCACTGGTCCTGTACAATACATGTTGGGGAAGTACCATCTTCCTGCTTGTGATGTGGACTGAGATTTGTAGATTGTGATGGTGTAGCTCTAATGGCCATGAGCACTAAAGGAAGTCATAAATCCCAAATAGACCCTGCTTCAGCATCAACCATTTTTAGTATATCGATTATTGATTTGTTGCATCTCTCGACTCCACCAATGGAGGGAGCGATACAAAACATTTAACTTCCTCTTTACCCATACAACTTGCCATATCTTGGTCATCACTGCACTGGTAAAATGGCTTCCATGTTCTGAGTCTATTCTCTGAGGAAACCCAAACTTGGAAAATATATGATTCACTAACAAGGTAGCTGCAGTATGTGCACTATAATCAGGAGCAGATATACATTCCAAACATTTTGACAACAGGTAACTATCAGCTCTATGTGTTGGGGAAGCGGGCTGGAACTGTACACACACCAAACACCCATGTGTCTATAATTCAACATCTTGGAACATATGCAGACAATAAGCATATTCCTTTAATATTTCAAAAGTTTTCGGAGTACCTCTGTGACCTGCTGTTATCACATCATGATGTGATATTAGCCATTCAAACAAATTAGGGACCACCCATTGAATATGACCTGAAGTGGATTTTCAGACCAACAGTCCGTCTCGTAGCTGAAACTGTTTTTTACTGTTCATCATCACTCTCAACTCCTCTCTTCAGTTGCAGTCCTGCTCTGTAATGGGATTATTTTCAGTGTCTATCATATGATTGTAAAACATACCTATGATTGGGTCTTCCTTTAGTGCCCTATTGAAATCCTGATCAGGTGTGTCAAAACTCCATTGAACTACTGGCTGATTGTCTGTCCCTTGAAATTTGGAGCGTGTCACTATATCAACATGTATCTCACCGAGCAAGTGTTCAATGGGAAACAGTTCTCCCATTACCACCCCAGTTTTGACCAACTGATCAGCCTTATCATTCCCTTACTTATCTTCTCCTGGTGTTTTGAAATGTCCCCTTAACTTCCTCCAATTAATTTTCATCTCATTTTCTGGAACAAGATTGTCGATGTCCTGGAACAGCCTAACATGCTTGAGAGGTTCTTTGTTACAAGTGGCCATCCCTCTCAGCTTCCATCCAGGTAGATATTCCACAAACCTATTCTGGGCATAGTCAGAAGCGGTGACTATCACTATTTCTTTTTTTTTTTTTCTACTGCTATGGATATTGCTTTGTAGATTGCAGCCAACTCTGCCACCTGACTACTCCTGGGACCTATCCTCATGCTCAATGATGGGATGTTTTCACATTTGATCCACACATTTCTAATTCCTGCCACTAATTCCTTTTCAGGGTCATTACTCACATGACATGCACACCCATCCACATACACAGTTATGAGATTTCTACATATTTGTTCATCCAATGCTTTGTGCCGTGAAGGTTCAAATTCAACCAAATCAGTTTCCAACTCTGTACTGTCTGTGGTTCCTACAAATGCGTGATCATGTAATTCTGCAAGCCCCTGGGCCACTGGACTTCTTTTATTCTGCATACCATAAACTTCTGGCAATGTAGCGACATGCAGATAAGCACCCCCACAATCATATGCATTTGTGGTGGATACATCCTTGAATTCTAAAAATATTTTCCTCAACTGGTCTCTCTATTCACTTGCACATGCATACACAGCTTGGAATTCCTCTACCATTTTTTAAAAAAAGTCCTCCAGAGAGGAATATTTGTGCTTTCCTCTAATTGTGTGGCAGTATCTTTTTGGACAGATGCCACTCTCAAATATCTTAAAATGTCAGCCTCCACCTCAGTTTGCTGTTTTTCTTCTGTCCCATTGTCATCCACATGGACTAGACTGCAGTCACCATGGTGATGACAGATCACATCTTTTGGTTCATAAGGACACACTGACTGAAAGTCCCTTTTGGTTTGGAGTCTAAAAACTCAGGCAATTCATCTCGTAAAGTGATATATCTTTCAGGAATATTTCCAATAACTGTGTTGTTGAAATCTGCAGTATAATATGAGTTTTGAATTGCCATCCCTAATGGTGTACCTGCCTCCAAATAAATCTCCTGACATCCTTTGTTATCCACTAGCATCTGGGGCCATCCCAAACTTCTATAAGTGGTGTGTATTCACATTCTATCCCCTGTTCTCTCAGGGTTTCATTGATACAAACAAATGCTTCAGACTCCATACCCTTTTGCCCCTTTATGGATTTCAGTGCTACTGTAAACTACATTCTGAATGCAGGAATGGTAATATCCATTTTCACTTGGAGTTCAAATGCATATGACATTATTTTTGCACAACAATACACTTTCCTTTTATTCTCAAATTCCTGTGGTGCTCCACCCAGTCTGGACCAAGCCTTTTGATTTAAATCAATCTAAAACCATACTCATTCTGTGCATATCATTTCCCAAATATACGTTGTCCTTAATTCCACTTACAATCCATATATTGTGATGGATGCTTTTGGATCCTATTTTTATTTTCAACGTGCATCTCCCCACAATTCTATGCTCCAAATAAGGACTGTCTAATTGGAATATTTTTTTTATTTTTTTATGGCAAAACCTGCCCCATCGATTAGTGGTGACAGATGCATCAGACAATGCATGCCTAGCAGGAAGGCTGTCTCCTCAATTGGAGTGACCACCACTTCATGTCTCAATGTATACTTCCCTATATTAATGTTAACTTCAGTAGCACCTTCCACAGGTGTTTCCTCACCATTGAAATTATAGATAGGGCCCTCTGTTCATCTTAATTCTAAAGAGTGTTTTTGTTTTCCTTCATTTATGCTATCCATCATGTTCCTCAACATTACAGTAGCCTATGCTCCAGTATCCACCATTGCAAATACATTGCATTGCTCTTCTACTGTGATAGGGGTATAATATCAATATGAGTTCTTACTGATCTCAGGACTGATTTATCTCAAGCCTGCTTGACTTTTAGCTAAACAAAGGGGTTTACCCCTCCTTTTGACTGTCTCATTTTTAGGTTTTCTGCCTTCTTTGTTTATTTTTCTGTCCTGTGATTCCACCTGAAGCTGTTCTACTAACTTGCCTCTCTGCATAATGGGCCAGCTTGAGTTCTCACCCAATTCCTTAGCTGCTTTTTCCACATTGTTTTTAGTGTCATCACTTACCTTCTCTATGGTACACAATTTCTCTGTGTTTTCAATAATTCCTTTCTCATGTAGTAGTAACACATGAACATTTTGTGTTTGAAACTCACCTTGCACGTGTAGTTTAAATGTTAACTGCACCTCGTTGAACAGCTGTGGCACAAAATATTCCTCTGGGGACTAACCTGCACGTGTCGTTTGAGGAGTTTTTTCCTCTGTGAAAATATGAACTGTACTAAATTAATCAGGTAATGGAACCCTGTCACTTTATACTATCCTCAGCAGTCATTTAATTGACTTCTGTATCACTTGTTTCTGATGTATTCTGTGCTCTCATTCGTACTTATTGAACTGAATCAAATAAGGAATTAAACAGGTGATTGCCCTTTTTCTCACCACCCATTCATTGTTCATTTGTATGCTCCTCATACTTTCCATTTGCAATATACTTCTTTTCAGTCAGTCTTTTTTTTCGCTGTTATTTGGGTTCACCATGTGGATTTTCCCTTTGCCTTTCCCTGTCCTCATACACCTGAATGGAGTCAATACTTTGGTTTAACTCAATGTTTAACCACACCCCTTTCTTGTGTGTGTTTCTATTTTCAAAGTCATTACAAAACTGCTTCCCCAAATCCAAGTTACTATGCATTCCTGTGCGTTTATCAAATGGTGTGTCATTTTGTGCCTATTCTCCACTGTGGAGTGTTTGCTTGACTAGCCACTTACTGGTTCCTTGGGCAATGCCACCCTTATGCTGTTAATTCTGATTTGTCAACTGTTGGTGACTTCTTTGGCTATCACACAATATTTCTACTTGCTCAGCAAGCACCTTCATTTGTGCTTCTAGGTTTGAAATATTTCCTGATCCCTGAAATCATCTATCTGTGCTCTATACTTATATAGGTTCCGTTCAAATTGTCCTGGCCTGTTTTGGTTACTCTGATTACCTTCAGGTGACTGAACTTAGTATTTCCCCTGAATTCCTGTGACAGTGGAGGGGGACATGGGGTTACTCCTTGTCCATAACCCCCTTGCGCTGAGTCTTGAGCATAGGAGAGTGGTCTATATGTCACAATATGTGGGTCATTATAAGTTTGCCGGTTTGGAAGAAAGTGCTGGTAATAATGTTTAGCAGCACTTTTCCGGATCGGCAAACTGCAATTTTGCTGATGTGTTTTAACTGATTTACCTCCAGTCAGGAGGGACACCTTGGAATCGGGATTTACTGGTATTCCCGCCACCTATAATATGCCGGTAATATCGGTATATCAGGTGGCCGGACCGGTGGTACCATTTGCCTGTATCCTGCCGGTTTACCAGGGGGATACCCTCAAACTTATAATGAGCCCCTATTTCTTTCATTAGGCTGATATTGCTCCCTTTGTTGAGTGCCTGTTTCAATAAATCCATCTACATATCTTGGTTCCATTTGATTATTGTTCCCGTATGTCATTGTGGAAGGATTAAACCTACTTTGAGCTTCCAACGCCTGGTATGGTCCTTGAGGTGAGTGACTTGGGGTGCTACTTGATTCTGCTAAACTGAACTGAAATCCCACCTGAGGTGAATTCCTGCGATAATGGGGGCAGACATAGGTAGAAAGAAAAAAGACCTTGCCACTTTCCCATGCTGTCATGTCCGCAGGAGACTAACGCATGCAACTCGGTCTCTGTAATGAGATCGAGCGTGTATAAGTACACTTAAGTTATTCTGCGTGCTATCCTATTCATGTTCCTATTCCATTTCACTTACTTGTAACTAGAATAGCAGCAATCTGCCAGAGCTGAGCGCGTTGACACGCTTCCTCGGCAATGTCTGTAGAAAAGTGTTGTGGCAGCAACCTGTTGCTAAGGCAACCATTGCTTTGTTTAGAGCGGCCATTTTAGAATCGTACAAATGACTAGCTTTCCTCACGCTTGTTAGGCAACCATATTGGAACGATGTGGTAATAGATGAAACCTAATGTTGTAATAAAACGGAATTCATTCCGATTCATTTAAAAGACGTAACATAATGCTTTTGGACAAAATTTGCCACTTGCAACAAAAATTAAAAAAAATAAAACCACAATAATACAAACAATAATAATAAAAAATAAATAATAAAAATTAATAATGAACATAAATATCAAAACCAAACAGAATAAACAAAAATAAAGCTCAAAGATCCATCAAAATGCAAAAAGCATTTCCCTTCCTGTATTCATACTAATGTGCCCAAATATTCACATTTCAGTGCTACTCAACCATAAAACACAATAGAATTGTTCATAAAAAACAGCTCAGATCAAGCTCCTCGTTCATTCTATCTGGAGCGATCGACCCCATCCTTTCTATCCATTGCGCACTTTCTACACATTTTGGATCAAGTCACGCTGACACCTGAAGATATTCTTTTCACTATAGATGTGACAAGCCTCTACACAAGTATTCCACATGACCTAGGGCAAAGGTCGGTAGAAAAGTTGTTGTTACAAACTGAACCAATAAGAGCGAACAAAGAATTCCTAATGTTGTTGTTGGATTTCATCTACACACATTCATATTTTGAATACAGTATGGAGTATATTACAATCAGTTCTCAGGCAGGGCCATGGGAGCGACAATGGCACCAGTATATGCTAATAGCTTCATGTTTGACTTCGAAACCACTCATATCATTAATAATCCACAATGGAGTAAACAACTTAAGAAGTGGGTCCGATACATAGAGGACGTCTTTGGAATCTGGACAGGGAGCAGAGATGAGTTAGATAACTTTCTAATCTTCGTAAACAGCATTGGCAGTCGTTTGCAGTTTACAATGGAAATAGGCAATCCTAACGTCCATTATCTGGATGTACAGATCATTGTCACGGATTTGAAGATCTCCACAACAGTATACACCAAGCCTACAGACAGAAATAATTTGCTTCACAGGATGAGTTTTCACCCGCTAAGCATTCTGCGAAACTTACCGTTAGGGCAAATGCTGCGCATTAAGAGAATTGTAAGTGACCCAGGGGAGTGTGATATGGAACTTAATAAGTTACATGAAAAACTTAAGGAAAGAGGGTATCCAGACGAAGATCTTCAAAAAGCAAGAGAAAAAACAGACACACGAGATCGTGCACAATTGTTAATTACCAAACGTAAGAAAGAGAGTCCAGACTTGGTATTTGTCACTAAGTACTCGATACAGAGCCGACAAATCAAGGGCAGTATCCTGAAAAGATGGAGTGTGTTGCAGAATGACAACAGAACCAAAGAGTTGTTTGAGAACCCACCTGTTTTTGCCTACCAAAAGAGTAACAATCTAAGGAATTTACTAGTTGATACGCATGGGAAGCAAAAAGACAAACAGAGAATGCAAGATAAGCATCCGGGTACATACCCGTGTATGAGCTGTGGAAACTGCAATAACATAATGAAAGGACCACTCATATCCCACCCTCGAACAGGAGAGCAGATTAAGTTGAAATATCATGCAACATGCCTGTCAGAGAACGTTATATATGCCATCAAGTGCCCTTGTGCCCAGTATTATGTAGGAGAAACCGCACGCAAAGTACGGGTTCGCATTAATGAACATAAATCATGTATCAGACTTAACAACAAAGCATCATCAGTAGCAAGACATTTTCATGACAGTGGACATACTGTCGCTCAACTCAAGTTTGCAGTTCTGGAAGTTATACCAACCAAAGGCCAAAACAGAAACATGAAGAAATTGAGAGCCCAGAAAGAGGCGCAATGGATAGAAAGGATGGGGTCGATCGCTCCAGATGGAATGAACGAGGAGCTAGATCTGAGCTAATTTTTATGAACAATTCTATTGTGTTTTATGGTTGAGTAACACTGAAATGTGAATATTTGGGCACATTAGTATGAATACAGGAAGGGAAATGCTTTTTGCATTTTGATGGATCTTTGAGCTTTATTTTCGTTTATTCTGTTTGGTTTTGAAATTTATGTTCATTATTCATTTTTATTATTTATTTTTTATTATTATTATGTGTATTATTGTGGTTTTATTTTTATTAATTTTTGTTAATTTATAATAATTTTTATTTTGCCACAATTTGCAGCAAGTAGCAAATTTGTCCAAAAGCATTATGTTACGTCTTTTAAATGAATTGGAATGAATTCCGTTTTATTACAGCATTAGGTTTCATCTATCCATCGTTCCAATATGGTTGCCTAACAAGCGTGAGGAAAGCTAGTCATTTGTTCGATTCTAAAATGGCCGCTCTATACAAAGCAATGGTTGCCTTAGCAACAGGTTGCTGCCACAACACTTTTTTACAGACATTGCTGAGGAAGCGTGTCAACGCGCTCAGCTCCGGCCGATTGCTGCTATTCTAGTTACAAGTAAGTGAAATGGAATAGGAACACGAATAGGATAGCACGCAGAATAACTTAGGTGTACTTATACACGCTCGATCTCATTACAGAGACCGAGTTGCATGCCTTAGTCTCCTGCGGACATGACCGCATGGGAAAGTGGCAAGCATACAGTCGGACCAACCAGGTCCTGAAGAATATAGTTGGTTAAGGAAATATGTAAGTAACTGGTGCATTTGAAGACATTGTATTGTTTTGAATTTGTAGCCGGAATGTATTAACTAACACGCGGCCGTTCTCGTTACAGAGACGACTGCTGATCAGATATTCTTTCTGCACGGGTGGACGTGCTGGTTTTTCTTTGAGCTCTGACGTTTTGAAGGTTAGTGATACCGTTTTGGCATACGTATTGAGAGTTAAATATTGTTATGGATACATTGAGGTATACTGTGGACACCGCACTGATGACTACTTTCTTTTTTTCTTTATTATGATTTTACATTATTTTCGTTTTCTGTTATTATTTTTTATTTTCAACATTTTCCGACCTTGACATGGTTCATGGGATTTGCATCTTCCGAATGGAAATGGGGTAATGTACTATTGCTACTGTGTTTTTTCTTCTTTGACATATGCACCTGATATGTTGATATGCAAATGTTTTATTGATGTTGGTGAATTATGATATTTGTGTTTGATTGTTTAATGCAATGTTGATTTGTTCGCAATATGGAATTATGTGAAGACGGTTGAGACCGAGTATTATAAGAAAAGGTGTAATCACAGGCCCTGAAGAAGGGTTTTTCGACCCGAATGCATAGGCCGCAGATGTGATGAATTCTGCCATTATAATTTATCTTTGATTTAAAGCAAGCGAATGAAGTTTGATTTATTAAAAATTTCTCTTTGAAAAAAGGAATCCATTCAAGAATTTTTTCTACGATTATTTTTTAACTACGCCACTGAGTAGTGGAATAAGGGTGTGCAGCCCGCACCGCTGGCCACATGGCCAAGGTTTTTTTTCTTTCTGGTTCTTTCAGGTGCAGAATCACGGAAGCACCTTCTATAGTGGGTTTTCACCCCAAACTTATAATATTGAATTAACATTAATTACAACTGACTTTAAAAACAAGGAGTGCCCGACTCACCAACACCAATTGGCAGACATAGGTAGCCCTATCTCTGGGATTAGTGGATTGAAACACTGGCATTTGTGGCATTTCCCTTTCTTCCTGGGCTTTTCCTTGTGTCATCAAACCTTTCTGATTCTGTATCGTGTAATTTGTTTGCTGTCCTGTTTCCAATGCCATATTCCTCCCTAACTTAATTTCTGCAACTGTAGGGGAAGCTATCAGCTCTTTGATTGGTTCTTTGTCTTTATTCTCAGTGTGGGAGATGACTTTCCATATTTTCATGGCATGGTCCAGAACCCAATCAATACTTTTTTCATTTGAGAATTCACGTGCTAACTGTGCTACAGTTGTGTAAGGAAGGCATGGTATAAAACTAAAACAGACACAAGTGATCAGAGTTCAAAGAAGATGATTATTAAACTATAAAATAGGTGAGATAAATGCCTAATCTAAACCTAAATCTTAGAAGGGAGCAAGCTACGACCATCAAAGAATAATAATACAGTCCAGTGGAATCTAGTAAAATAAACCTATTGCCAAGCCTTACCGCTATACTACAAAATAGTGTGGGGATAATGTTCACAAGAAAAGAAAGAAGCATTCACAAAATGATAAGTTAGGATGTTATGGCCGGGGGTCTCCCTTCCCCACGTTTTTATCATGGGACAAGGCGGGACTCGTGAGCACAGCACACTCCTGGGCTTTTCTGGCACAAGCTTACAGTTCCTTTTCTCAATATCAGGACCTTTGGTATCCAAGTCTCTTTCCTGCAAAGGTTCTTGCTTTAGAGTGGTCTGATATGCCAAAACAATAAAACAAATAGTTCCTTCTGCTATTCGTCAGAGGGCCTGGTATGCCAAAACAATAAGACAAACAGTTCTTTCTGGTAATTTTCACATCAGGTGGTTACCCTCCACCTTTGGATCCCCCTCAGCCGGGCTCCGATCCTCCTCTCACTCGTCAGCCTCCCTCAATCCGGCTCAGACCAACCATTCACTGTGGACATCCCTCAGTCGGGTTCATATTTGTCGTCACAATGTTGTTTACTTAACTTCTTTACAATTCCTCTTTTGACTTCCCTCAGTCGGGTTCACTATCGCCTTTCAATCGCAATTCCCTTATTTGTAATATTCAAGTGCCTTAATGTCTTTTTTTTAAACAACCACCTTATAGTTAGGTTCCCCCTATCCGAGCTCAGACCTTTCACAGCTCTTGCCAACTTTAAACAAAGACTTCCAAAGGGCGATCAAGTCTCGCTGGGTCACTCTGTTTAGCTTATGGCAAGTGCGTGTTTTTTCGCACCATCACAGTTCGCACAGTGCCTATTCCACAATTCCTTAGTCAGGTTCACACTTTCCATTGTTCACAATTGTCACAACGTATCAAGGACTTTCGATAGTACAAAGGGTTTGGCTTGACCCTTGTATGAACACCTTGACACTTCACACAGGCCTTCTCTATGGCCTCTTGCCGTGTAGTTTCCCTATTTTTTTCTTAAATATTTTCCTTGTTGAGGAGAGGGGTATCAGCCAGAGACCTTACTCTGGTACCAAGTTTGTTCACTGAAGACCCCTGTATCTCGATCTTTTTAATGTTGCCACTACAACTTTGAGCCTAACACAGTCCGGCCCACTATCCGGTTCTATCAATTCACCGGCTGTGCTGAACTCCTTGTGCGTTTGGCCTTGCTCAAAGTGTGCTCCTGTCCTCCACCTTTTATCCCAGTGGGGAAGAGAAAGGGCAGTTAGGTGTGTGTGGTTGTCGGCAATTGATTGACTTCGCCTGACACTTGCATTGGGACATGTCAGGTAAACGGCTCTGGTACTAGTCAGTTATCGCTCACGGTGTGAGAAAGTGTTTATGTTGGAAAAGGGGGTAGAGTTTCTAAGTAACCTACTGGGCAGAATGGGGGAAGAGGTCATAAGGAAGGGGATACAGCGTCTCACCCTTCGGTGTCCCACTTCCACTCCCCGAAGACCCCCCATCCAAGTTATCCTCGTGCACTGGTCCACCCCAAGGAACTGAATGCAATAGCGATGGTCCTGTCCTAGCCACCTGGATGACAGATCCCCGGGAACTAGTGCATGAGACACCTTCAAGTTTCTGACAGTTGGCTGATGAAGACCATAAAACAATGAATTAACATCACATCCCACATCAAATGGTAAAAATTCCCCTTTTAGTGTTTGTAGAAATTGCCTATGTGATTTGTCTGTGCCGGTTGACAATACATAAGCCAACCTCTTCGCTTTTTGTAGGGCAAAATAAATCTCCTTAGTTCTTGTTGGTAGACCCCATGATAGAATGTTCTGTTCATTTCGACCGCACAAAAATTATGCAAGCGCCTGATCTTTTGGAACATTTAGTGTTTGAAACATTTGTATAACTTTATCAATATGCTCTTCTATAGACCCTTCAGAGCCTTTTTTAAATGGCCTTATAATCTCCTTTAGTGACTTCATGATCTTAAGTGGGTCGATAAGCATAGCATTTTCTGGTGAGAGCTGTGTGCACTTTGTGTCATCTGCTCCCTTGTGCCCGTCTCTCTCTCTCTCCAGTGAAAACACTCCCCTCCTTCTGTCTCAAAACTCTTCTCTCTCTCGCCACACCAGTCGATGGCTCTTTACTATCTCTTACCGGAATCTGGCCAGCCCTTGGCATGCATGCTGCCTCCTCTCCCATATCCTGAGTCATCGGTTCATTTGCTGGCATAATCTGCAGTTCACTATAACCTGATTGTAGAATTTGTGTGATTTCAACGCCGTTATTTGTGCTTTCAGATTCTCAGTTTCACCCTGAATTGTACCCATTTTACTTTTCTTCTGTCTCAACCTTGTAACTAGCACATTCATTTAGGTCACTTGTTCTATTTATCAGCAGCCACTTTTAAACATGTTTCGCTTTCTGCCATCAAACTAGTGATCTCGGGCCTCATTACCAGTCACCCGGTATGGAAATAACGGTGACGGTAAACCCGCCGCCACCGTTATTTCCATACCGGGTGATTGGAAGTCCTGCAGGCAGAGGTGTCATTCCCGCCAGGTCTGACCTGGCGGGTTTAACACCGCCCGCCTGCAGGCGGACGTGGAAACACCGGCACCGTCACGAGATGGTGCCGGTCTTTCCATGGTCCCCATTCCCATTGAGTCCTATGGGATTCAATGGGAATGGGGATTTACCGAATTCCGCCTCCGGAATTCCCGGGTCGCCAGTGTTGTAATGCCTCTGTAATTCCGGGAATCACGGCGGCGGAATGGTAATTCGAGTCCAGTGGTAACCGAGCCGGAAAAACCGGCAGGTTACCACCGGACTCGTAATGAGGCCCCTCGTCTTCTAAGCACTGATGATCAGTTCAACATCAGTTATTTGTATTCTTTATGTAATGATTCAATTTCTATCATGACCTCATCTCTACCAACTTGAATCTGAGCTAATTCCCTTTTTAACTGGTCTATCTGTTCAGAATCCTCTTGAGCCTGTCTTCTTTTAACTTCCAGCTCATTCTGTAATGTTTCATAACGTCTTGGGTTCGCTTGTAAATGTGACAATTCATCCATCAATTGATTAAATTGGCTTTGCCACTGTGTCAACTATAAACCGCCGTCGCCACCTGATGCATCTTGTAGCTCACCCACCCTTTCGCATACGTTTGTCAATTCTCTTTGACACCTCTATATGGTTTGTTTACCATGATTCCCAATATCCACCACCTTGCATGGGATGAACCGAAGATTTGCACCCAATCGGATAATGCTGCCTTTCTACGAATTTTTATCATTGCAATCCAAAAGCCTGAGCAGACGCAAGTGTAACAACCTCTTCAAACTATTTTTCAAGCACCCCCTTTTATATCTCTGAAATTAGCTGCTCTCTTCACACATTCTGAAGACCAAACCCCTAGAACAAAGAATGTTGATTCTGCGCATTTCCGCAAGTTTGTTACACTAACCTCGGGCATGTTGCACACAGTCCGTGCAATCACAAAGGGCCTCATTACACGGATGGCGGTAAGGATTTACCGGTACCGGTAAAATACTGGTACCGGTAAATCCTTACCGCCTTACTACGAGGTCCCTTTGCGGGTTGGGGGATTTAACACCTGCTTTTTGCAGGCGTTAAAATCCAACCCGCTAAGGGACCTCGGAGCTAATTACGGCACCGCAAAATTGCGGTGCCGTAATTAGCGCCTTTCCCATTCCCATAGAGCCCTATGGGGCAGAAATGGGAATGGGGAAGGGCAATGGTGGAAGGGGGATTTACCGCCCCTCCAACCTTGGAATGGGGCGGTAAATCCCCTTTCCGCCAAGGCGGTGCCGGTATTTTACCGGCATGAGCCATGGCGCTAATAGCGCCATGGCTCACCGCCTACCGTGTAATGAGGCCCAAAGTCTCAACTTAGAATGCACTTAAAGCACAGCACACTACTGATGAATACAATACTGCCACATCTGACTGACGCACTAGGCGGAGCAGTAAATCTTTGGGCAAATAATAAGCGGGAGCAACCCTTGGGATACTCGTCTCCCATTGTCATAACCACAAACCTGAGCCTCATTGTGACCGAGCTTTGCAGGGAATCCCCAGAACCATTGACAATGTCTTCACTACATTTCCCTGTCTTTTCCCCTTTGTTTCATCACATATCACCCACACTGGAGATCAGATGGTGCATGTACATGGTAGGCCAAAGGTCTGTTCTACGTCTAGACCCACCACACTTGCTGCACACCTTTAAAGAATGAGGTCTAGCCAGGAGATACCTGAGACAGCAGCACCCATTAGAGGATTTGCAACCACAGGGTTTCGGCACTTACAACAAACCGGCATACAACAATGGTTCAGTGAGGAAGATTCTGGCAGGTACCACTGTTGCAAATAATGGACCGTCGAGATGGTCACTTTCAGGGTTGAGCAAGTGTCAGCGTGTTTCCCAACCACAGGGGAGGTGACCGGCCTCAGCAGATACTGGACTGATGTAAAATCCAAGATGGCAACCTTTTAAGGGTCTGCTTCATAGAGCTGCAATGGGAGCCATGAAACAATTTGCTGGGCCTGTGAACATGTTTTACATTCATGCAACTAAACAGTACCCTCAGCCTCCACAGCACCACGAAGCAACCAGGTCCCTGCAGTTGCACAAGCAGCGTCCACTTGATGCTGGGTGAGGGAATTGGAAGGAGGAAAGCAGTGGCAACAATCTGTATCAGAGAGAAGTATGAGATTAAAGGAGAAGAGAGCAGGTAGGAGAAAGTTGGGGTGGAGTTGTAGGAACTGAGAGTTGACGGAGGAAGGAGACAGTGAGAAGAGGGAATGGAAGGGAATGGAATAACGTGAATAAAAGAACAGAGGGAGGAGGTGGTGAGATGGAAAGTGGAAAGACCTTGAGAGGTGAATAGAAGGACGAGGTGGCTGAAAGCAGGGTAGAAAAATCTGGAAACATTGGAGAGGGGGCAGAGAGTGAAGGAGCTTGGCAGAGGAAACACACAAGAAGGAAGGGGGAGGAAAACGGGGGAGGAAAGTTAAGGGAGGGGCATGAAGTGAAAGGGAGGAGCAAGAAGTAAAAGAAGGGAAGCTAAGGGGGGAGATGAAGAGGGCCCAATCATTGTGGGGCCACCTAAACTGCTCAGCATCCAAAGCACTACTATGAAATCAGAAGGAACTAGCCAGCGCAACATAAAGACGTGTACACTAAAAGTCCCATTGACTGTGAGCGAGTTGCTTGACCGCTCGAAGGCTGAGCCTTAGGGAAGTGAGGGACAGAAGACTTGAGGAACACGGTCCTCAAGAATTCCTTGAAAACCCCTCACGCAGTCCACCCTAATTTTATGGGCCTGCTTGTTTTATAAAATAAACCTTGTTGAATCCTATTTTACAAGTCCTGAATTGTCTTTTCATCCCCCTTCCGTGTTAGAGCTTAGATACTTAATACTTGAACTAATTTTGCCATATAGGATATGCAAAGTTAAGATTTGTTTGCTTTGTACCAGGGAGAAAAGACATTTTCAAACGTTTCTATTTATTTCAAAATCATATTTATTGGTGATACAGAAATCATGAGCAGATTATCCCCTCTCCATAATACAATTAAATGAATACATGTACAACAAGGTATTTGCAATGTGCATTCTTTTGCTGTCATTCTGGTTGAATGGAACATTTGAACTTTCACAAGAACTTGAGATGCTTGTAGTCCCAGACACAAGTGGGAAGTATTCCTTCTCAAGAAAGCAAACACAATTCATTGATTACTAGGCCTTGCCTTTGCAGTTCCAGTGCATAACCTTTTTGGCACAACATATAATACAGTCATGAATTACTTGTAACTTTGAGATTACTTTAAAATCGAGTAAAAATAAAGTTGTCAGATGCTAACAAAATTTCTTAAGTAAATAGATCCATACATTTGATGTTTTCAAAAAAACACTTTGACGCTGGCAAGATGCGCAGGTGTAGCACAGTAATGCAGCACCCAAACACTACTCTCTTTACCAATTAGACAGTTAATAATGAAATGTTTAGTTGCACACATGAAAAAAATCATTATTTAATATATCACAGACAACAAAGGGCATTTCATTATTGTAGAGCTAACTTTTCATTTCATCGTACTCCATGAAAATCTTCAATCATGTTTTTTGTACATGCTACCTTTTCAAATGTGTTCCCTATAATATTGCTAAGCGAGCCATCGACCTCACTGGTTTTAAATAAACAAGGAAACGAAAACCCTGGCACAAGGTCAGGAATGTATAAAACACTACGTTTCGACTAAGAGAAAATGCATCGAGGCGATTCAATAAGCACATGCACTCCATACATGTTCCCTATGATCTGCTTTCACATCAGAACAAAATATTGCATGGGCAGAACATGCGTCCAGTTATATTACTTGCAGAAAGTGCAGACGTTTTAAAGTATTACATTGGGACAACTGCAAATCTATTGCAACCCCAATCTGCTTGGCCCACATTAGTGACCATTTGATGATATGCGTGTACTTTTCAAACAAAACAGTTGTGCTCTAATATATTCACACACTGCAGAAACAAGTGTCATAAAAAAGCAATTCAAATGTTTACATTTTGAATTTCTGCACATAATTCAAATACATTTTTCCAGTTCTGCGCTGTTCCTTTTAAATTCTCAAAAAAATCAAAGAGGAATTCTCCCTAATTAAGCAGGTTTGTCATTAAAATAACCTTTAAAAGCTTTCCACTCATAGCAATATGTTATCAGCTGATTGCTTTAAAGCTTGTAATGTCCACTGCTTGAGATCTTGTTTTTCGTCCTATAACTAGGTCAGAAACCTGTCGAAAGTTTGGCTCCAACTGTGCTGGCCTCTTAGTGCGAAGGCATGTGATTATTTGCATGGGTTGCGTTTGATCCAAGGAAGCCCAATCTCTGCTTGTTTTTCCTTTGCTCTGTCATCTTAAATGCAAAAAAATATATATCGTGAGCATCAAATGATTGCGAGTCAACAGCTTTCTCATCTCAAATGACAAATTATCATCATAATCTTCATTTCAGCAAAATCCATAAAAGTACACAAACGCATACAACACTGAAAAACAATATATGGTAACCCCACATAGATATATATTATTAAAGTAAAAAAGTTCCCCCACCAGTAATCTGTCCCTTAATTATCATTATGATATTTATTCAGCACAGTGCCAGCTTCGGGAATCAGTGGATCACTCTACAATCATAAGGTGAAGAACCCGGGGAGGGAAGCAGATAAACAAGGGAGGGAGCAGATAAACAAGGAACAAGAGCTGGATCACTCTACAATCATAAGGGGAGGAACGGGGAGGGAAGCAGATAAACAAGGGACAAGAGCTGGATCACTCTAAAATCATAAGGGGAGGAACCCGTGGAGGGAAGCAGATAAACAAGGGTCAAGTGCTGGATCACTCTACAATCATAAGGGGAGGAACCCGGGGAGGGAAGCAGATAAACAAGGGACAAGAGCTGGATCACTCTACAATCATAAGGGGAGGAACCCGGGGAGGAAAGCAGATAAACAAGGGTCAAGTGCTGGATCACTCTACAATCATAAGGGGAGGAACCCTGGGAGGGAAGCAGATAAACAAGGGACAAGAGCTGGATCACTCTACAATCATAAGGGGAGGAACGGGGGAGGGAAGCAGATAAACAAGGGACAAGAGCTGGATCACTCTACAATCATAAGGGGAGGACCCTGGGGAGGAAAGCAGATAAACAAGGGACAAGAGCTGGATCACTCTACAATCATAAGGGGAGGAACGGGGGAGGGAAGCAGATAAACAAGGGACAAGAGCTGGATCACTCTACAATCATAAGGGGAGGAACCCGGGGAGGGAAGCAGATAAACAAGGGACAAGAGCTGGATCACTCTACAATCATAAGGGGAGGAACGGGGGAGGGAAGCAGATAAACAAGGGACAAGAGCTGGATCACTCTACAATCATAAGGGGAGGAACCCGGGGAGGGAAGCAGATAAACGAGGGACAAGAGCTGGATCACTCTACAATCATAAGGGGAGGAACGGGGGAGGGAAGCAGATAAACAAGGGACAAGAGCTGGATCACTCTACAATCATAAGGGGAGGACCCTGGGGAGGAAAGCAGATAAACGAGGGACAAGAGCTAGATCACTCTAAAATCATAAGGGGAGGAACCCGGGGAGGGAAGCAGATAAACAAGGGACAAGAGCTAACAAAAGGGAAGGGGGAAGGTGGGCAATTGGGCAGCAAGGGATCTACAAGCACCGAGCCCCTACTTGCCTGCAGATACATATTGTATGTACCGAAGGCAGTCAAGGTATCATACCTGTCTTTTGCTTCTATTTTTACATGTTAACAATTTCACTATCAGACCCCTCTCAATTTAAAGTGCACATGTGTTAGCTAAAACATTTTTAATAGACATTAATTATCAAAATTGCTCGTCATCATGGATCTCCTTGGTTGTAATTCCCTATAAAGGGCATATACATCAACCATAGCTGCCATCTTTCTATTATTTGGGATACTTCTTCTATTAAGATCATAGAAGCACAAAAAAATGTACAATGATAACAACTGCTCATCTTTCATGACCTCATAGATAGTACGTATATAGACATTCAGATAGTGGCTGATTTTGGAACGATTCCTAATTGAAACTTCTGCAATCATTTTCATTCTCAAAGCCCAATTTCCCTCCAAGTACTGAGCCACTATAACAATATTATCTAGTTGGTTAGTCGATTTGCAGAGCCTTTCTGCTTCATTGATACCTCTTATTCCTGCCGGTAGGACCCGCCGCTAGGAGCATTGGATTCAAAGTCCTCCTGCGGATGTTTCTATATGTGGGGCATAAGAACAAAAAATGTTGGTTACTTTTTGGATTTGTCTGGACAAAATGGACAGAACCCTACGTTGTGAGTGTTACATTTATTCAAAACCTTTCCCAGTGGAAGAATCCAGAATCTAAATTTGAGATATAACACCCTCTGAGCTGGTGGTTAACATGATCTAAGTAGACCTCAAAATAACCTTTTTTTTTGCAGACAAGTCCGGCCAATAGGTCATCTTTGCGCCACACCTAGACAAATTATAAATTTTAAGAGCGTCCCTAACATGAGCTTCATCTTCTTTTGTGATAGCTTCAGGTCTGTACCAAATGTTCGACAGGCCAACTTCTTCTACCATTGTCTTTACATGGTTTGACCATTTAAAAGATCTCTGGGGTTTAGCCTAGAGAACCTCCATCAACTAACTTCTGTAAATTAGTAATGATGGACACAATATACAATCCTGCGGGAGCCTAGCTCAGGGGCAACATGCTTCTCTTAGAATAGAAGCAAGACAACGCAGACGAAGACAGGTTCGAATCCTGGTCCCGCACTTAGAGACTGGTCTCTGATAATAAGCGTGTTATAAAAGAAGAATTGATTAATTGAAAGAAAAAAGTAATCTGAGAAAGCAGGAAGGAAGAAAATTGTTCTCATCAAAGCAGCTATATATTTACTAGAACAAAAAAACTCGAGGAAGATTCTCCCTACCAGTCATGTAGGGTTGGTTCTCTAATAGTATAAGCACCAGAATGTATTGATTAGTTGGCTGCCACCATGGTCTGTAAATAATAAAAATGAAATACAAAATTAGGGTTACATGACAGAGGTACTTTTGAAACGCCAATTGACACAATCATCATTGCACTATTAGCACAACATCAGAGTCCCAATTGGCATGTGCAGAAGATTACCAGGATGAACACAATGATGGGCACCAGCATCATCACCAGCGCGCCCAGCCAGGACAGGGCCCAGGAGAAGGCCAGTTTGAACCATTCCTCCTCTTGAATCCCAGCTTCTTTCTTCATTTTGGCCCCTAAGTTGTGTACTGAGCAATGACGTGTGGCAGGGTCCCATGTTCCGTATCCTCAGAAGGTACGAAAGTGCAACATGAACTCACAATCTTTTTGCACACACCTCCTTGCATCGCTGTCAGGATACCTAGGATGTACAAGTTCTGCATGGTTATAAGCCTTAGTGTGCACAGCTCAACCCTTATGACGTTAAACCCTTGCTCAGTGTCAATCGCCAACTGGCCAGGTCCCAGCGCACCATTTGGAGCCACTTGGCATTAGCTCGTGCTGGTAAACCGGGTAGCAATAGTGATGCAAAAAATATCTCTGCTACGGTGAATAGTTTATATTCCTCAGGTATTTCTTGTAGCAGTTTCGAGGAGTCTGGGGATAGATAGTTTGATGTTCTCTTTTATCTCCGCAGCTGGCTGGCCAAATGACTCCTTCCCAGGGAGGATGCGAAAGTCTGGTGGTGGCTGCGTGTTTTGTTCTGCATTCGTTGGGGACACTGTCGGTGCTTTGTCAATTATTGGCCCCCCTTTCAAGTGTTCTTCTGGGAATAACCCCTCCAGGATGGTGGGAGGTGCAAGTACGCATCAGTGCTGCCATGCCTTTCTTTAAATCTGTAATGAACAATGTTCTGTTACACCGCTCTTTGGAGCTGACAAAGACAGTTCCTTTACTGAAAAAGCACTACTCAAAGTTCTTTTCTTGGTGCACTTCTAATGGTTTCTCCATTTCTGCAATCCATGTCAGTTTTCTAATTTTTGTGAGCACGTTCGTTCCACGAGGGCGACTGTTTTTCTTGAAACACCAGGAGGCCTTCAGCTCGGCATATGAGGGTCGTTTCCTGCCACTTGTTAACATACTTTGCTCCCTCATCACCAAATATGGTTGCTTTAGACAGTTGTTGTTTGTTGGACTGGTTTTGCATTTCTGGGCATCAGGATCGACAAGTTGTAGATGCACATTGTGTGCCTGGAAGATGCCTTTGAGCCTACATAGCGCACGATGGATCAGGCATTGTGCCACTTTAATTGGTAATTCTTGTGGTACTAGAACCTTGGGTGCCCCTGATACGTGCAGTATCAATGAGCATACATAGCAACTGCTATTGGTTGTTCGTATACCCACTGCACTCATGTCAGAGTAACAACTATTTGAATGCTCGGGATGATGTATATCTTCAACAGTAGGTAATAAAGAAAGGGGTACACCTGCAATGTTAATCCCTGGTCCTTCAGATGAGGTACATCATGATAAAGCAAGGTGGACTAGTGGAATGGGATGACACAAAGTCGTTGCTCAAATATAAATTTAATTTTTTAATAATTCATCAGTACAAATTTCACATCATTAATACATGTATGCATGCTGACATATTAGTTACTACGGTCGGCACAGATTGATAATACACGTCTGAACGTGATACGGATACACTTAAACTTGTGCCGTAACCCATCCATAGGTAGAATCTATACAACTTTGGACGGTACGGGTAGTTTGTGCACGGGTGTCGGCACGCATCACTAGGACGAACTGAATTTGTGGTTGCTATAGCCACTTTGGAGGGTGCGGTGAGACCGAGCACCAGTGGCTGGATGCAGCAAATGCCATATGAGAGAACGTACGAGTAGCGGCGTGGTTGGGTTGTATTGGATCATGTCAGGATTGTACCACATTCGACCTTATGGGACGCAGGCGCCTATAGTTCCACTACAATGGATAGTATTTTTATATATTTTTATAATTTAGGGTTGGCAAGTTTAATTCAATGTAAGTAGCGTGACCAGGAATACCCTTCAAGGTACTGATTACTTTGTCCTCTCCATTTCCATAGTGCTATAGACCGGAACTGGGTCTGTGGAGGGATTCATAGCCGAACCAACCTGACGCACCTATTGAAATACATTTGTGGACTGCGCCGAAGGCGTGCAAAATTTGTCTACACAAACCTGCAGTGATTGTAAGTGGTTTGTGGTATATATATATTTTTATTGTTTTGAGTTTGGTTAAGTGATGTAGAAGACCCTAGTAGTGATTATCACAAATAGATCAAGTGGCATTTTCTGTTTTTATCCACAGGATATCTAAAATGTTATAGAGTCCTGTGGAGGATTTATTCCGTCGGTCAACTTGCTTATCCTTGAAAAGGATCTGGGGGGTGAGTAGACCGTGGTGTTTCTATTGTCTAGACAGTTTTTGTGACAATATAAGTCACTGTTTAAATAAAAGAAGGATGACACTTTCCTGATGATTGTATATGTATGTCTTTTAGAATGAACATTGGCCTATACGCTTTGAAGAAGGGCAGAGTTATTACTAGGTGCCCTACGTCCTGAAGAAGGTCTTTGTGACCGAAACACATGTCGACTATCTACAGTATGGTTCTGGACCAATTTAAATGCCAGATGCTTGACACCTGATATCTTAGACCGGGTCATGAGTACATGATAAAATTAAGGAAGACTGTATTAATAACAACAGTTCACACTGCCTTGACATGCCAAAATGGTTTTATTGTTGATGGTTTGAATCTGAAAGTATGGCTTTGAGAATTAATGTTTGAGATACGAATGTTGAATTGATTAAATGAATTATTTAGTTTTATGATTTTATATCATACATGTATTAATGATGTGAAATTTGTACTGATGAATTATTAAAAATGTAAATTTATATTTGAGCAACAACTTTATGTGTCATCCCATTCCACTGGTCCACCTTGCTTTATCATGATATCTTCAACAGTATCCAGGCCTAGGCCATGGTATGCATCATATTTGAGCCTACGCGCTTGCCTTTTCATCTTGTCATGGCGCCATATATACCTGCTTGGTAATATACTCCTGCTAACAGTGGTGCTATCATTACTATTTGTGCTACAAAAGAGGTTTTTAATAGTGGGAAGTAGTATTTCAAACATTTTACTCGTGCATACAGTCATTCGGGCACTGGTGTTACTTGCTTGGGACGTATTATACATATACACAGTCATGTTTAATGGTTCAGTTAAATGAAAGGTGTGCTCTTGTTCAGGTTCCCGCTGCCCCCCTTTTAGATGGTGGGTCACCCAGATAAAAGATGACCCCCAATATATTCCCAAAAATAACATAAGGAAGGTGAAAAAAATGGCTGTAAAGTGCAGGCCGCATTGATGAGAATACATTCTAGTAGAAGTGATAGCATTTCTATTGCTATGCAATGAACAATTTGACATTGAACGAATCATCTTCTTATCACCTGTAATGGGAACAAGAATTGGTATAAAGAATGGATGATAGGGCAAGGGGACGGGATCAGGGGAGGGAGTTTGGGAAAGGAGGGAGGCAGAAGGAGTAGAAAGAGAGAGAGAGAGAGAGAGAGAGAGAGAGTTTGTTTTAATTTACAGAGCTTATGCTTTTAGCAGCAATGCATGCATAGTATCTCTTCACATGCACTTATATTGACAGCATGAATCTAACTGGTTTAATCACCTTTAGTGTCATGGGTACTAGGCTTGGGCTCCCAGTTAAGCACTTAGTCCATGGAGGTATGGGGAGGAAGCAGGCTCGAGCACAGTGGGTTGAGGCCTGGAGAACAAGGCATGTATTAGGCATCCACTCCCTTGCCCCATGAACGAACCCTATATAGCAGCACCTTTATTTATAGGCACTAGACACATTTCCATAGAAAAGGCTTCACTTCCTGTTCTAGTAATATGGACTTCTAATGTCCATACCTGACCTGGGCAAAGCGGTCTAGTCTCTGGGCATGGCTGCCTTTATAAGCCATGGTCAGGGAGGTGCCCATGCTTCGTGTTGCTTCTGTTAGCTCGAAAGCTACACACTCATTGTGTTCCTGACGACCGCGAGGAAGGAGACAGTGTTCATTGTTCACAGAGACTCCAGCAATTACCTGCAGCCCGTTCACGGGATTCCGAACCGAATGTCCTTCAGCAGCCCGGCACCTGTAAAAAAGAAAAATACAAGGACAATTGGTGAGTTTCTACGCGGCGCAGACTCGCAAGCCCAACAGGCCCGATCAGGCAGCAGTTTACTTACTCTGCCTCACGTTCGCATACTAGTTACCAACAAGGGCCGCTCCGACAACGGATCACAGCAAGACACTACCAGCGTTTCTAATCAGCATTCGCTCCGCGAGGTCAGCGCCAGTATCCGGAACTCCTGCGGAGGCAAAAAAGATCAAAGTAAGAACAGAGGAGACATAATTTTGCACCGTGCAACCCGCATGCTACCTTTACGAGATCCCTGACAACACTAGACCTCACTGCACAGCGGCGGGACTGCCCAGCAACATATAGCACTACGGACAGCAGAACTTACCTGCAGTGTCACCGCAGCAGAACTTATCCACAGCATTTCCAACAAAGGAACTTACCTGCAATGACCACGGCAGCAGAACCTGTGTGCCACAGTTTCACACCAGCAGAAATACTACAATACAGCATACTAGGCCAAGTGAAATAACTGCTCTTCAGAACACCAAGTTGTAGCACCCCTATGTCTCGCAGGATGCAGATCTCACCAAACTAGCCCATGAGGTGAGCCAAGTCCTAATCTATAACAGTCCACACAGGGTAACAAGGGGGGAAAGGGAGGCCTGGGTAGTACTCAGTAAACACCTACTAAATATCCTTCTCATTGGCAGGTTGGTCTCCCAGTTAAGCCGGGCTAGGCATCACACGCAGGAAGAACCCATCCAGCAGCAGGAAGGGACGTCAGAGGACTCTATCGCTCCTGCAGAGACCCCGGTGAGCGGGACAGAACACAAAGCTGTTCTTAAACCGCTCCGCCTGAGCAATGGAGGCCTCTTACGTAGACCAGTTATTGCTGCTTTTGGGGGAATTACGGGCGGAAGTACATGCAGCCCGCTCAGAAACAAACGCATTAAGGCGAGAGTTGGTGGTAAATAGGGATAGAACAGAGGAGTTAGCTCGACAGTTACTACAGACACAGGCAGGCCAAGCTCCCCTGCCAGGTGGGGCCACGTTGGCTCCGGCACCGCAGCCCGTGGCCCCTGTACAGGTAGTGATTCCAGAGAACATACCACTAGCGCCTCCAAAGAGGTTCATGGGAGGCCCCAGATGGTTTGGAGTCTTTAAGAATCAGTGCCGCTTACACTTCTTATGCAAGCCGGAGTATTCCCAACAGATCAGTCGAAGGTAGAATTTGTGCAATCATATTTGAAGGGTCATGCAGCAGACTGGTCGGTTCCATTAGGGAACAGGGATGATCCCTTGCTACGCAATTACCCCGGTTTTCAGCACAAAATGGAATAACTCTTCGCCTGCCGTGCTCAGGGACAAGCATTGGACGACGAGCTACTATCCCTCTGGCAGAGCAGCCAAGACCTCATAGCATATGTAGCAACGTTCAATCGTCTGGTGGCCGAGTCAAACGGGCCTCAGGAGAAACGCACCACCTTGTTCTACAGGGGTCTGCGTGGAGAGCTGAAGGATGTTCTTGCACAGGTGGTCAACCCTCCTGATGGATGTGCAAAGTACATCGACCTGGCCATTCAACTAGACCACCGGCTGCAGAACCGAAAGACTGACTGCGCTCGCTCAGAGAACAGAACGTTTTACGTGCGACCTAAGGAAACACGAGCTCGACTCCATGCAGACACTCACTCAGAGCCTATGCAATTGGGCGTACTGCGTGGGGCAAATTCAAAAACGGAGAGAAATAGGAGGAGACAGGAACAGTTATGTTTGTATTGTGGCCAGTCCGGTCATTTTCTTCAAAATTGCCTGGCCAAACCACCTCGGAAGGCGGTGGGAGCGATGGACAACGGTAAAGAGAAGGATGAGTCGGAAAACTCCAGCGCCCGGCAAATCTAGAGGTCAGTTTGTCGAGCACGGAAAAGAGCCTCCTGACGTCACATTTTTCTATTCCAGTAATCCTAGTAGACCATCTTTTTTTTATTTATTTGTTTTGGTTTTACATGAAAAACCTTTACAAAACCACAGTAAAATATGAAACCAACAAATATATATGAATACATACAATAATAAAACAAGGAGAAATATTCTGAGAAGAGACCAGGGGTTGCAAAGGGAGACCAATCAAGGCTTTCTTATGCTCATTTAGGGGAGCAGTGTCTTAATAACTTGAAAGTATGGAAAATATTTCCAAAACTTTTACAATTGCACCCGTGAGCATAATTTCTTGACCAGTGATCAGTCTGTCCCAAAACAAATCATTTGATAGACTCTCTTCTTTGGCCAGGAATCTCCCAAGTAGCAGCAATCTTGTTTCCCAGGTGCCTTCGCACTCCATTAACAAGTGTCTGAGAGATTGTTGGCTTAGTGAGTCACAATGTTTGCATAGTTTTTTTGCTTTGTCCCCCTGGTTTCTTTGGACCAAAATTTCCCCCGTATGAGCTATGTTCAGTCTTAGTCTGAGGAAATTATTTCTTATGCTTTTTTCAGGGAACTTTTGAAGATAGCTCGGAATAGGCCAAGCTTTCTATCCACCTTTAAGAAGAAATTTGGAGGATTAAGGTTCCTTACTCCTTCAATCGTGGTGATCCAATCTTTTATTTCTAGTAGTGTTTTTACTTTCATGGGATTTAGAGCAAGGGTTTCTGATGTCAATTCAAGCCTAAGCAAGATACCTCCTACTGTCTTCTCCAAACCGAGAAGTTGCTTAGATTTTGCTTTTTTGAGATGTTCATTTACATCAAAGTAGAGAGTGGACTGGCTTGCTGTTATTATTTCGCAATATAAAGACAAAAGTTTCCAGTCCGCTCGACAACCCAGAGAGGTCAATCCCAGCTCAAATCGCAGACAAACAAGTGGGGTACACATTGGGAGATATAAGGATTTTTTCCACAGGAGACCCTCAATTTTGTTCCAATCTAAGTTCCAAAGCAGTGGCTTCGCTTCCAGACCATATAGAAGGACCGGGACTGCTTTGCCTATATAATATTTGATGAGTGTAAGTAATGAGAATTTGCAGAATTTTCCATTCAATTTCTTCATCTGCAAGATGATTTTGGTGGCTTTGTCGAAGATAGCTGGAGTCACTTTATTCTGGGCTGGAGAAGCTAGGATTTTATAGCCCAGGTAAGTGAGTTCATCGACACGGGGGACAACTTTTCCATCCAAAGTCCAGTTTCTAGAGCCCAAGTTCTTTTTGGGGTGTTTAAATACAAAAATCTTGGACTTCAGAGGGTTAATTATAAGCCCGTTCAGTGTGGCATATTCGCCTAGTTTAGACAAAAGCCGCTGTAAACCAATTGCTGAGCTGTCCAATAGGACTAGATCGTCCGCATAAGCCAACCAATGTAATCTCCTCCCGTTGATCCTGGGACTGGCCAATGATAAGGAGGGCAAGAAGTCTCCAAGGTCTGAAAGGAATAGGTTGAAAAATAGGGGGGCACCCAGACATCCCTGCCGTACTCCTTTGAAAACCTGTATTACGTCTGACAGATGACCCAAATTGTCCAGCCTCATTCTTATGGTGGTGTTCTTGTGGAACTCTCTAAGCATTGCCAAGAGGGGTGCAGGAATCCCCCAACTATGGAGCTTCCGCCAAAGAAGGGATCTGTCCACTAGATCGAATGCTTTGGACAGATCGACCCAAGCGCCATAAATCGGGATGCCCTCTTTCTCATTAGTTCTTTCACTGAGTAGGTTCAGAATGAGCCCATTGAGGCTGGTAGAGAGCCCTTTTCTGAAGCCCGTTTGGTGCTTAGAGAGGATCTGCCTAGAGTCCACCCAGAGTGTGAGTTCTTTTAGCAACAGCCGCATAAAAAGTTTACTGTCAATGTCAAGGAGGGCGATTGGGCGATTGTTTGCCGGACTTAACCGATCGCCCCCTTGAAGAATGGAATGACTAGTGCTTCTTCCATGATGGAGGAAAAACCCTGTTCTTGAGGATTTCCTGGAAGAGATGATTTAGCAGCTTTGCCCACAGTTTCGGGTGATTTTTTAGCACCTGATAGGTAAGACCATTGGGGCCTGCCGCTTTTGATGTAGAGGAAGAGGATATAAGTTCCTCGATATCCTGTTCATTGAAAGTGAGGGACCAACTGGTGTTTGGCAAAATGAAGTCTCTGGACCCCGTTGGTTTAAAGTTTTTAGACAGATATGCCACCCATTGTTGCTCTGGGACCAGATTACATAAAGAGCTGTTGAAGCCGGTCTCAAGTTGGCTCAGCGCCGCCCAAACATTTCTACAGTTATTTGCGTTAAGTAAATAGAGCATTCTCTCACTATCTTCTTGCAATTTCTGGTGTTTGCGGTTTTTTGTCCAGTTTCTATAGGTTTGTTTGACCATCCTTAGTTCTTGCTTGCAGGTGATGGTATCGTCCACCTCTTTTTTTATATAACGCAGTGTTTGTCGCAGGATTCTCTTTTTCTTGTGTGTTTCTTCATCAAAGAGATGAAGATGTTCTTGTTTACCTGCGACCTTTGTTTCGCTTGGAGGGTATATAGACCAAACAAAGTTCCCAAATTTCTCCAGGTGGAATTCGTCAGTCCAAGTTGAAGATAGAACTGCTTCAAGTAGTTTATTCAACATTTTTCCCCCATATTTATATTTTACGACTCTCAGATTGCCCTTGACACCTTCAAGTTCCTGAGTCTTATTCTGATCTCGGGGCTTATGTATTTCGGGGAACAAGAGTTCCAAACTTGCATGGTCGCTACCCCCCTCCCAGTTTAAGGTAAAACTAGGACAGAGAACTGAGAGACCGGAAGAAACAAAAATGTAGTCTAGGGTGGACTGGAGGGACCCTTGACGCCAAGTTGCACCCACTTTTCCCACTCCCTTGATCTTCTCATGTATCATTTCTAGGTCCCAGGATGACAGAAAATCCCTCCATTGTTTACCCTTTCGTAATGCGCTCAATTTTGGTTGCACAGACTTTCCACTCCCAGGGTTTATATGATCTGTATTTAAGTCCCTTGCTAATAAGATATGGGCTCCCTCATAGTCGATCTTCACTGCCGTTAGAACAGAATC
Source organism: Ambystoma mexicanum (assembly GCF_040938575.1). NCBI lineage: Eukaryota > Metazoa > Chordata > Amphibia > Caudata > Ambystomatidae > Ambystoma > Ambystoma mexicanum. The sequence goes on from NC_090936.1 coordinate 351,098,534, forward strand.
CAGAGTTTCTAGGAAATACTGGAGTTTTGAGCTGGCAGGATTCCAGTAAATGTTGACAAGTACCATAGTAAAACGAGGGACATCAATTTCCAGTTCTACTTTAGAGGCTTGTATTCCCACATCGTTATTGCAAAGTGGTATGATCTCTTTAATACTGGAGTTTTTAAATGCAATTAATAGCCCTCCTGCTGGTCTCCCTTTTAGTTTTTGAGAGGCCCGAAGGTTTAAGATTGTGAAGCACTCTATCTCTATGGGATTGACAAGCCACGTTTCCTGGAGTAACAGAATATCCTTATGTCCTAACAGATCCTCTTTTAATTTTTTCTTTTTCAGGAAGCTAGGACCTCTCGTGTTCCAGGAAACTAGTCTTAAGCCCCTTTGTCTAAAGGCTATTTTCCTCCACCCCAAGTTTTCTAATGATTTGTGAGATAATCTATAAGAATCCCATTTATGTTTGACCCAACGGCCATAGTCCTATCTGACTCTCTTGATGTTCCAGAAGATCCATCGCTTTTAACTACGTCCTCCGTCCCCATCCATTTTATACTAGAGGGATTCTCAAGGCTGCCTTCCTCCTCTGACTTATAGACCAACAGGCCATCTCTGGCGAGTTCATTTTTGTTGTTAAATAAGGCCTGTTGGGCTTTTCTTGAGTTCAGTCCGATTTCCACAAAGAACTTGTCAACATTAGACGGGAATTTAACATACTCAATATCCTCCGAAGTAAAGGGAAACAGGTTATGTTTTTTTTAATCTCCGTCAATAACACTGATCTACAAAGTGATTTGTTCTTGTTTTGTTTAACAAGCCTAAGCCAAGCCTTCGGGATTGTGTAGTCCGCCGCATCAGGTTCCACTTTTTTGTAGCTGTAATGGAAGAGATTCCATCTTGCCCCTCTCTTCCATCCCCCTGGGGAGCGGACACAAGGTTTCTAAATTTCCCTGAGCCATTCCAACAGTCATTCTCGCTTGGAATAGGCCCTAATGATACCTCCTCTTGAGTGTGAGAGGGATGATAGGGGATGCTAATGGCTGTTGAGAACACTGGTTTTGCCACTGGTTTCAAAAAGATAGGAGCCAACTTGACAGCGATGTTCGTGGTCTCTTTTGAGGTCTCCAAACTGGCCTTATCTTTTTGCGCCTTTTGTGCATTATTTTTTAGAAATATTGGGGCAATCTTAATGTTAACTTGCCCCGATTTTTGGCTTTGATTATTCAAAGCTGTTTTCGGGGAGATTCCAGGATCTGTTTGCATGCCAGTGCTTGATGTTTGCACCTTGAGACCCTTGGGGCCTGCGTTGTGATACGGAAAGGCCTTTTTTTCGCCTTTTTCCCAGGGGCAGATTTGGTTGGAGTAGTTTGATTGGAGCTTAAACTCTGAGATGATTCGGGAGCTAGTAATACAGGTGCACTGGTTTCTGGCAATTTATCGTCAGTTGGCAATACCAGGTTTTTCAGAAATGAATTTATCCCTGTGTTCTTTGCAACTGGGATTTTCTGATTTTTTGACTTTTTCTGGGCTTTTTTCAACTGCGGATGTGGGGTAATAGACTTGGTACTGCGCCCTTTCTTCTGTTTTTGCCGCTTTCTTCCTTTAAAGTTTTGAGAGGCCAATGGGTTCCAAATTACTTCACTGGGGGAAGGATCTTGAGAGATTTTAGCATTTGCTTTCAATGGACTATCAGTGATCTCTTTAACTTCATCAATGTCTACATTTGCCAGTCTCCTGAATTCTTCCAAAGTAGATTCTGATAGCGGAGTATCATCGGAGATTGAACTATCCTTAAGACCCTCTTCACTAGTAAGCTGAGCATGGGTTTGGAGGTTTTGGATTTTCAATGGGAGGTCTTTTAGGAGCTCCTGTGTAATGACATTTCCCTTTGTCCCCTCCTTCAGTTGACGAGGGAACCTTCTTGGTGATCCTGATGTGTAGGCAATCTTGTCTCATTTTGCAAGTGTGCATCCAATGGCAATGGATTTTTCTGGGGTCGTTCTATGGGTGGTATCCTTTCTTCACCCTCTTGAGCACAGTCAAGGGGCTGCCATGTGGTATCAATTATGTAAGCTAGATTGTTTACGCTCTTATTTCTTTTCCTGGAGAAATGATCATTTATTCTGCTCCGAATCTTTTTTGTCGTAATTGTATATTCCAACCCTCGCTTACATCCTTTCTGGATGAGCGAGGATGGAGCAGTTTCCTCCATTATTTGCTGTAACAGGTGCTGGTTGAAATGGTGTTGGAGCAGGAGTGTTGGGTGCAGCTGATCCTGCTTCCTCCCCTCCACCCAATTATGAGCCTTCCTGATCAGACATGTCTTCTAAGAAGGGAGAACTACGGAGTCTCATTTACTGGCTCACTGGAGAAGGAATAGTAAAATAGTGGGATAAGACGAGCTGAATGAGCTGGCGCAAAGTAAACTGTTTGGGTTTAATGAGAGTGTTGATTCTAAATTTTAACCTCACTTAAACCTCAGACTACCACTTCTGTGTGGGGTCCTGGCTTGTGAATGAGACACCCCGCAATCTTATGACCAAAAAAGTAGTTTGTATGTGCCCTATACAGATGGCCACATTTGTGCAGGGAAAACGTCAAGCAGCTATCAACGCTAGATGGTATATCAAAGAACCGCCACGCAATTACCTTGTAAGTATGCGCCCCAGTGCCAAACAGCCGCACAACAGTCAGCGCCCTTTACCCCGTCAGGCTTAACGCCGCAAGGGTGGTTGGGTCTGCGCTTTGTAGGTGGAAAGAGTCACGTGATGAGTCACGTGACCGCGGGCAAGCTCCGCCGCCTCCAGGAAGCGAGTGGTGCTCAGCAAGAGCCCTTTGCAGCTTGCAGTGCTGAGATGATAGCAGCAGACAGAAATGTTCGTTATGGCACAGAAGCAGTTCTTCACAATTCCCCAACACTCGCCGCTCGTGCGGTTGGGTCTGCGCTTTGTAGGTGGAAAGAGTCACGTGATTGGTCACGTGACCGCGGGCAAGCTCCGCCGCCTCCAGGAAGCGAGCGGTGCTCAGCAAGAGCCCTTTGCAGCTCGCAGTGCTGAGATGATAGCAGCAGACAGAAATGTTTGTTATGGCACAGAAGCAGTTCTTCACAATTCCCCAACACTCGCCGCTCGGGCGGTTGGGTCTGCGCTTTGTAGGTGGAAAGAGTCACGTGATTGGTCACGTGACCGCGGGCAAGCTCCGCCTCCTCCAGGAAGCGAGCGGTGCTCAGCAAGAGCCCTTTGCAGCTCGTAGTGCTGAGATGATAGCAACAGACAGAAACGCTTGTTATGGCACAAAAGCAGTTCTTCACAATTCCCCAACACTCCATCAACACTCTAGACCATCAACAACCTTCCAAGATGCATGCTGTAGAAGGATTCGTGCACAGCGGAATTATTGGAAATTATATGGACTTGGGTACTGCATACAGGATTAGAGTACCAATCCGCACTAAGGCGGTTGCAGAAAATGTGACAGCGGTGAACGGCACTCAGCTGCTCTCCGGCCCAGTAACATGATGCACAGGCGAGGTCACACTACTCTGCCAAGATGGTCATAGGGAAAGCATCTCATTTGATCTCATTTCCGTCCCAGAGTTTCAGCTAATCCTCTGTATACCTTGGTTAGAGGCACATAACCCACGTATCGGCTGGCGTGCACGTACACTGACTTTTGCTGGTGAATGTAATCGCTGTTACTAGAAAGAACAAATTCCTGGATACCGGTTACTAATGTCCCCGAAGACGGTTCCCGTATTAGGGATAGTAGGGGTCTTGCCCAACGAATATCAGGACTTTTGGGATGTATTCGCTAATGAACAGGCTAATACGCTACCCCTGCACCGCTCCTACGACTGCCAGATCGACTTGATACCAGGAGCGCAAGTCCCATGTAGTTGAATCTACGCCCTAACAAAAGGAGAGAACGCCCACTTGAAGACCTACTTAGACAAGTACCTGGCGAACGGGTTCATTCGGCCATCAAAGTCACCTGCGGCCTCTCCCCTCTTCTTGGTGCCCAAGACGGAGGGAGACCTGAGGACGTGTATTGATTACCGTGCGCTGAATCAGGTAACGGTAAAAAACAGATACCCACTGCCATTGATCCCAGTACTGTTGGATCAGGTGAGACGGGCGTAAGTTTTCACAAAGTTAGATCTTCGAGGAGCTTACCACCAGGTGCGTGTAAAAGAGGGTGACGAATGGAAGACTGCGTTTCGCACCCAGTATGATCTCTACGAGTACCAGGCAATTCCATTTGGGTTGTGCAACGCTCCGGCGGCATTCCAACACTTTATGAACAATGTACGACGGGAATTATTGGACGTTTGTGCAGAAGTGTACATCGACCATATCCTTATTTATTCTGCTAAATTACAGGAACATTTATCACATGTAGGGGCAGTCCTCCACAAACTGCGTGAAAACCATATATATGCCAAACTGGAAAAATGCTATTTCCATGTTACCGAAGTAGAGTTTCTAGGGTTTGTGGAAGAGGCGTTTCGAACCTTGAAGGACAAGTTCACTTCGGCCCCTGTACTACAGCATCCGCAGCCTGATCTCCCCTACATTGTGGAGACTGATGCTTCCAGTGTTGCCATGGGAGCGGTTTTATCCCAACAGAACCCGGAAACGGGCTGTCTACACCCTGTGGCCTTTTGGTCTAAAAGATTTTTGCCAGCAGAACTAAACTACGCAGTCACAGATAAGGAACTGCTAGCAATCTGAGACGTTCTCAAAGAGTGGAGACATTATCTACTCCGAGCCAAGCACACTGTCACAATTATGACAGATCACCGTAACCTGCAGTACTTGCGCTCTGCGAAAGCCCAGTCATCCCACAGCTTCGCTGGGCTCTGTTTTTGGCTGAGTATGATTTTGTGATTACTTATCGACCCGGAGTGACGAATGGCAAAGCGGATGCGTTGTCGCACATTGGTAACCCAGATCCAGTAGACATAATTCCAGGGCATAAAATACTGGGACTTTTCAGGGGGGCTCTCTCTCCTTTGGACGCACTCAAGGAAGCAGTTAGAACCAGTTTATCAACAGAGGAATTACAACAATGGGACAGGAAAGGAGCACAGTTTTCTATCCAAGACGGCCAACTACCTTTTTATCAAGGGCGCCTCTATCTTCCGACACGTGCCCTACACGAGAAGGTGATCACCAGCTACCATAGTTCACCTCTGGAAGGTCCCCCAGGAGTAACTAAAACTTTAGAGAAGGTCAGAAAGTTCTACTGGTGGCCAACCTGGCCAGAAGATGTCACCGATTTTGTCAACTCATGTGGGATCTGCACTCAAAATAAAGCATCAAGGCAGGAACCAGCTGGTTTATTGCAACCTCTGGTGATTCCACTGGCAGCCTGGCACACCATTTCAATGGACTTCATCACAGATCTAACTCCCAGTTCAGGATAAAACACCATCTTAGTGGTGATTGACCTTTTTTCCAAGATGGCGCATTTTGTGGCACTGAAGGGAATTCCATCAGCCCCAACTCTAGCCCAAGTCTTCCTTGATCGCACAGTGAAACTGCATGGATTCCCATCTGTGGTAATATCTAATAGGGGCAGTCAATTTGTGTCGCAATTCTGGAGAAAGTGTTGTGCTCTGGCAGGGGTGGAAATCCGTTTGTCCACGAGTTACCATCCCCAGACAGATGGGCAGACGGAATGCACAAACCAAACTCTGGAACAGTATCTTTGCTGCCTTTTACACCCGACAGATCAAACTTGTGTGGAAATCCTATGGATGGCACAATACGCTTATAATAATTCAATGCACGCCTCTGCACAGTTAACTCCGTTCTAAACACTGTATGGTCGGAACCCGCGGACTTCTGTATATGACCCCCCAAAAGCTAATGAAATGCCAGCAGTCAAGACTCTAAACGAACACATCACCCAGGCTAAAAAAGACACAATCTCACACCTAACAATGGCCAAAGAACACAGAAAAAATATGTCGATCCTCATAGAAAAAGAGCCCCGAACTACCAAGTGGGGGATTCCGTATGGTTGGCTTCAAAATATATTGCACTAAGAGGACCCAGGAAATTTCAGCCCAAGTTCTTAGGACCATTCACGATCGAAGCGGTAATTACACTGGTGGCCATGAGACTAACTCTGCCTTCCCATATGCGCATACATCCGGTTTTCCACGTTTCATTGCTAAAACCAGTACATCTGGGGACCCGAGTGCAAACCCCTCCAGCTCCAATAACAGTAGGGGAAGAAGAACCAGAGTATGAAGTCAAGCGAATCCTGGATTCTAACGTGGTGAGAAAGAGACTGTACTACTTAGTGGACTGGAAGGTATATGGGCCACAAGATAGGTCTTGGGAACCCAGCGAAAATATCCATGCTCCTTGATTATTACGCAAATTCTATCGAGATAACCCCACCAAGCCTGAGACTGGAAACGTAGCCTTAGGAGGGGCCTTGAGGGGGAGGACTGTCATGGGTACTGGGCTCCGGCTCCCAGCACCTTTTCCCCTTAGTCCATGGGCGCATGGGGGGGAGCAGCCTGGAGCACAGTGGGTTGAGGCCTGGAGAACAAGGCACATATTAGGCATCCTCTCCCTTGCCCCATGAAAGAACCCTATATAGCAGCATCTTTATTTACAGGGCACTAGACACATTTCCATAGAAAAGGCTTCACTTCCTGTGCTAGTAATATGGACTTCTAATGCCCATACCTGAAATGGACGAAGCAGTCTAGTCTCTGTGGCTTCTGTTAGCTCGAAAGATACACACTCACCGTGCTCCTAAACACCACGAGGAAGGAGACAGCGTTCATTGTTCACAGAAACTCCAGAAATTACCTGCAGGCTGTTCACGGCATTCCGAACTGAATGTCCTTCAGCAGCCCGGCACCTGTAAAAGAAAAATATAAGGACAATTGTTGAGTTTCTACGCGGCGCAGACTCGCAAGCCCAACATGCCCGATCAAGCAGCAGTTCACTTACTCTGCCTCACGTGCGCATACTAGTTACCAACAAGGGCCGCTCCGACAACGGATCACAGCAAGACACTACCAGCGTTTCTAATCAGCATTCGCTCCGCGAGGTCAGCGCCAGTATCCGGAACTCCTGCGGAGGCAAAAAAGATCAAAGTAAGAACAGTGGAGACATAATTTTGCACCGTGCAACCCGCATGCTACCTCTACTAGATCCCTGACAACACTGGACCTCACTGCACACCGGCGGGACTGCCCTGCAACATATAGCACTACGGACAGCAGAACTTACCTGCAGTGTCACTGCAGCAGAAATTATCTGCAGCATTTCCAACAAAGGAACTTACCTGCAACGACCACGCCAGCAGAACCTGTCTGCCACAGTATCAAAATAGCATACAAGGCACAGTGAAGAAACTAGTCTTCAGAACGCCAAGTTGTAGCGCCCCTGTGTCTCACAGGACGGAGAGCTCACCAAACTAGCCCAAGAGGTGAGCCAAGTCCTAGTCTATAACAGTCCACACAGGGTAACAAGGGGGGAAAGGGAGGCCTGGGTAGTACTCAGTAAACACCCACTAAATATCCTTCTCATTGCCGAAGTTGGTCTCCCAGTTAAGCTGGGATAGGCATCACACGCAGGAAGAACCCACCCAGCAGCAGGAAGGGGCGTCAGAGGACTCCATCGCTCCTGCAGAGAGCCAGGTGAGCATGACATTTAGGGTGCTTCTGAGGAATTCGGGGGTGTCCTTCGAATGTCTGAGAGGTGTAGCCAATATCGAAGCCCTTTCACCTTTACTGCGAGAGGGGTGGAAAACCCCACTTTGTGGGGCCCATGGAACCTGGAATTGTTTCCCTTGGGCACAAAACATCTTACATATACCAGCTCTCCCGGCAACAGTGGTTGGGTGGGTGCTGTATCAGCGAGTGGAGCTGAATTGTTTTGGGTGCCGTCTGGACGAGGTGCTGTAATTTGTCGTGAGACGCATTTGATTGCACGTGTTAGGTTTCTCAAGTTTTCCTTAAACTCCTCTCCCAGAACTGTTGCAGGTCTATGGGCATTTGATGCCCTCCTCACAGGGGATATGGGTGTTTGCATACGCCTGCCTGTCACTATCTCATGTGGTGAGAGTTGGTGTCCTTGCTTGGCCGAGTGTGCAGGTTGAACAAGGCCAGAGGCAAACAATGCACCCAGTTACATTTTAGGGTGTTGCAGAGTTTGGAAAGCTTGCGTTTAAGCAGGCTGTTGATTCGTTCCACAACACCATTGGCTTGGGGGTGATAAATTGAGCACATGCAGTGCTTGATTCCTAGTAAAGTTGTGATTTCCTCGAAGAGCTCATTAAAAAAGTGGGTGTTATTATCGGATCTTAGAACATCGCACACTCCCCACCGGGGGAATACCTCGAATACAAGGAATGTTGCATGACATTTGGCATCTGGGTGGGCACAGGGGCCGGCCTTAACCCACCACGAGAATGGGCACACCCCTACAATGAGACACTGGGCTCCGTTACATCTCTCACCCATGTCCGCATAATCAATATGGAGCTTGCGCAATGGCCCAATAAGGCAGGGCAACGTACCTCATAACGTGCAGAGAATCCATCCAGTGCTAAACACTTGGCGTGTAGTACCTTGTATGACCATAGTTGAGAGGTGCTCTTGGGGATTTGGTATAAACCAATCCTCCTGTAAGTCCGCTGCAATGTGTTGTTTTGAACTGTGGGAGGGGTAGTGTAGTTGTTCAAACGCCATGTGTAGCAGTTCCATGGGCATTACTGCCTTCCCTGGGCATTGAAGTCTCCATAGGAGATCAGTCGGTGATAGTGCACACCTGCGCTTGAGCCAAATGTCTTTCTTTTACCATAGAGCTCTACATTGGAGCTCTGCTATTTGTGCTATGGGCAGTGCTGTGCATGGGTCTTTCTCTGGTCATGTAGGAATGGTAGTAACACCATATTCAGCAGGCATGGGCACTGGGAGGTACGTTGCTGCTTTGGCCACCACATGTGCGGGTGCATTTCCCAAAGAGACTTTGTCAGTGTTTTTGGTACGGGCAGCACATTTCACGACTGTCACTACAGATGGCTCTGTCAAAGCAGGGCATTTAATAGCCCTGCATATTGCACGGGGGACCAGTCAGCTCGTCGAAAGTCCCTTCTCCTCCAGCACAAGAGACCAGCGTGCACCATTGTGGTGATATATGCTGAGTCTGAATAAATGTTTAAATAACATCCCTTTGATGCTTGGAGCACTTCCCTGCGTGCTACAAGCTCTGCTGCTTGTGCTGAGTAAGGCATGGGTAGTCTTTTCATTACTAGTGTTTCATATTCTCCTGCTTCTAAGCGCACCACTGTCGCCCCAGAATGTCTTTGTCTCGTCTCCTGCTCGATTATTGCTGACCCATCGACAAAGAGCACCACACCCTCTCCTAATGAACTATCCCTTGCCTTGGGGGTGTCATCTTCTTCATCGTCATAGGTTGCGCAACCGTGCTGCTGTAAAGCCTCATCTGGGCACGTTTCTGTTAGGAACGTGGCAGGGTTCACTGTTTTGCACCCTACAACATGGGCATTTGGGCTTCAGATGATAAGCTTGTAAACCGATGCCCTCTAGGTAGTGAGGGTGGACTTGGACCTTTCCAGGATTGCAAATACTGAGTGTTCCACGTATAAAGTTACTGAGCACCCCATTAAAATTGTGGAGCTTTTCTCGATCACTAAGTCCGCTGCGAGGACTTGTTCGCACACAAACTGTCCTTGTATTACTGAGTCTAATGTACCGCTATAATAGGCCAGTGGCTTGTGGCCCATTGTGCTCTTTTGTGTCAATACTGCCATCATAAGTGTGCCAATTGAGTGTGAAAATATGTAAAATTCCTGCGTGTAATCTGGTGTGGAGAGAACTGGGGCAATGGAAATCACTTCTTTCAGATCGTTAAAACTTTGCACCATGTCTGCTGTTCACTCTATTTTATGGCTGTCGTTTTGTGCTTCCTTGAGGACCTGTAAGAGTGGCCTTGTGTACGCTGCGTAGTCCAGAATCCAAGCCCTGCAGTGGTTGCACAACCCCAAGAATGTCTCCATGTCTTTTACTGTAATTGGCTTAGGCGTGGTGCGCACTGTCACCATTATGTCAGGTATAATTGCCATCCACTGAAATCAGTTACCCTAGATAGAGTACTTCAAGCTGGCAGCAATGAAGTTTGGCCTTGTCAACCTTGTAACCCTTGTGGGCTAGCAGTTGTAGCAGGGTGATAGAATATCTGCAGCAGTCTTGCTCACTTTTACTACACACCAACAAGTCATCTACGTATTGGATGACTGTGCTCGATACATTGATGTTACCTAGGTCTTCGTTTAATATCCTATTAAATATTCTAGGACTCTTGCAATACCCCTGGGGCAAACGAGTGTGTTTGTAGCGCTTTCCACCGTGTGTAAATGCTGTGAGGTACTGTGAGAGCCTGGGTGCAGCGGTATTGAGAAAAAGGCATGTTTTAAGTTGTCCACTGTGAAGTGCTTCTTTGGGATGCTGCACAAGATGGAGACCGGGTTTGGAACGAGAGGAAACTCCTTCTGTACTACGCCATTGAGGGGGCAGAGATCCTGGATCATTTTCCAAATACCCCCATCACTTTTTTAACAGGATATATGGCCGTGTTACAGGGTGATATAGAGGGCACTATGATCCACTGGTATAATAAAGCCTGTATTGTGTCTTTTATCCCCTCTTCTGCCTCCCTTGAGAGTGGGTATTGTTCCATCCGGGGTAGTACTGCTCAATTTTTTAGTGTGATTCTGATTGGGGTCACTTCTTTTAGGAGTCCTACATCGTGTGGGTTAGTTGTCCACAACTGTATCGGCACATGTAAGTCACCTTGTGTAAATGAGGGTGGGCAAGAACGGCCATGACGGGCTGTGCACTCTCCTATACTGTACCATAATGTCACAGGGGATGCAAATCTCAAGTATTTTTTCCCTGTTTCTGTCACTGTCCTCGAAAAGCTATGTGTCTGTTAATTCCTTGTGGGTTACAGTGGGATCAATGCACAGGACGGTGTGCCATTGGCATCCGTGAGTGTCAGTAACTACGACCACAATTCTCTTTGCTGAAATTAACAGCCCCTCCAAATCTAGGGACAGATAAGGCTTTGAATCTCGGGCAACCCTTTTGCCTCGATCCGAGCGATTTTGTCAAGCGCTTTCTGCACTTCTTTCGGTAAGCCTTGTTTTATTATAAAATAGAAAAAGGGTACTGTTGGTCCCAAGCATTACTTGTCTCCACCCTCCACATCTCTTGAACCTTAAGAATAAACTGTGCAGCGTCTTCATCACCACCCATTGTACATTGCATGATGTACTGTAAATCTGGCGTGTCTAGGAACGCTAGCCGCAGTGCATCCCAAACTTTTGCTCTGATCTTATTGAATGATGCTCCAACGAGAGCGTCATTGGTCAATGTAACAACTGGGTATCCTGCATTTATCCACACATTGACAGGCTGATCCCCAACTGCAGCCACCAATAAACGTTTAATGTCCCCTAATGCTAAGAGTACTCCTGCTGTCCGTTTCTTGAAGGGGTATATCCATTTCCCTGCGCCTGCCGTGAGCAGCGGGAGTGCTTTAAGTAAATTGTTCTTATCATCTGTGCCCATCGTACATATCATGGCCTCCCTGCCTCCTTGTGTATCAGGAGCATTTGCATTCTCGTCTTGCTCCTTCCTCCCTTAGTTGCACTTCCCTTTTTTATTGCTATTGCCATCCGCCCAAACCTTTCCCTCAAACTGCCATCCCACAAACTTTCCACCCTTGGGGTGTGTTGAGGCGCTATCTCTGCCTCCCCATCTTTACCTTCCTCAACCTCATTAAACTCGCTCCACTCCTCTTTGTCTCCCAATTGGGAGCCAACATTCTCGTAGACCAAGCTATCTGTGTCGCCGTCACGCCCTACGTGGACGGCCTTTATGGGTGCATTGTCTATTCTGAATAAGAAATCTCCCAGCTTCCACTCATCTCCCACTGGATGTACCGGTGTCTCTGCTTTTGTTACGTCACATGCCGCCCGCAGTCTGGCTAACTCTGTTTGCGTCTATACTAGTGCTATTTCTAAATCACTTGCACTTGCACCAGTATGTGCTGTGTGCACTGTGACCTCTAGAGGGGAGACATATGGCAGAGGTGGTGCCATCTCTGGTGCCGATACATTAGTACCCGTTGACACATACGTTCGGCTTGTGTACCCCTCTCCGGGACGGGATGCTAAAGGGTAGATTCCCTTCTTCCCTGCTAAGCCCTTCCCCTCCTCCGGGACTGTGTTGTCCTCTGGCTCCTCAAACGTTTTCCAGAGGTTCAATATTTCCCTTCAATTCTGCAATGGTCTCCCCTTATAATTTTCAGTCAAGAAGGTAAACATGTTTTCCAACACACTTGTGTCAAACGAGCCCTGCTCTGGCCAAGAGTGGGTCATCCCCCCTTTTCTGGTCTCAGTCACCCACTGATTGTGATAATTCTTGATTTTGTCACGGTACAACGGCAGAGCCTTGTACATGTACTCTATGGCCGTTTCCCCGCCATGGTCGTGTCTCCTGTGTATCTGTTTATTCGAGCTATGCTTGCACTAATATGCCACAGTTGTACAAATGTCAAAGGAAAAAGCTCACAGTTTGATACCCCCATCCCTCTGCTTCCTGTTACAACTTCTTGTTTATACAGATTCCACTCCCTATATACATACACAACACACACATCCCACATAACGCCCCACCTGGGCCTTCTCCCTACAAAATAAAATACAAAAACAAAATAAACTAAAATAGCAAATTAAAATAGCAACCACTATTCGCAAGCTCTCTAATTATATGGAGCTCCTATGTATCTCCTCCTTGTCTTCTTCGTTAAACAATAGTTGTGGCGCCACCTTCCCCCCTCACTCTGGGAGGTTCCCGATCTTCCGTTTTCCTTTTGCTTATTATCCTTCTTAAAAAATCAATAAAACCAAAAACTATTCACACTTCCACATACATTTATCCCCAACGTGTTGTTCTTTGCAAGCCTATACTCACGTGCGCGCGTTCACCCGAACTCCTCCGTCCACAGGGTTCCACCACTGGCCTGCACCTCTCCTTAGGGCCGCACCCCACTCCAAAGAGCAGGAAGGATTCTGCAAAGACAGCTCCTGCACGGCCACTGGGAAGTATACGTTTTTGAGGCTGGTAGCTGTAGGTGGGTGCGGCCCTTTAGGAGAGGTCGCCTGGATACCTCCACAGGTATGGGGCCACTGGGATCACATCGTGGTCACCAATTGAAGGCACGCCCCTGTATGCTCACGCCAGAATAAATGCAACCCACTAGGGAAGAAAGGCCAAAAGACTGCTTGCAAAGATAACAGGTTTTAATCACACAAAAGGTAAAGGTGCAAGCAAAGGACTCTGCTGCTCGAGAACGTTCTGGCAGAGTCTGCATGAACAACACATTTATAAGGGTGTCCGGTGTCATCAATTACATCATCACATACAGTCGAAAATCACAAGACTGGTTGGTTAGGCCCTATGCATTGCTCCATAGGGGATGTCAGGCTACGATTGGCTGCAGCCTAGTCTGCTAGTCTCTTCTCATGTGGGGTCAGCTGGGCTCATCTCTCCAGGGACTGAAGGTCACGCTTTTCACACGTTGCTGTTCCATGGTTACTTTGCTACGATAACACTACTACATCATTATGGCATGCACCTGGGAAATTTGGGGACTGGCATAGCAGGAGGGCCATGACTGTGCTCACCCAAACATTCTCTGCTCCATTCATATGACACTTCTCCGCACCCAATGCTTACACCCTGGTTTTGAGCTATAATGTATTTCCCTCTGTACCTCGTACTACAAAGGGTATATTTATGGGATAATGTGAAATGGTTGTGTTCGTTTAGATCTTTTATGGCCACAGGTTTTATTGTTGGTGGCTGGGGTTCGCCCATTATCGTGAAAAACAGGGATCTTGGACTGGGTGAGTGGTGGCATTACTCCTGGCTGGCTGGGTGGGGGTCAGTGGTCTGCTGTTGGCCTGGCTGTGATGAATGCGCAGCAGCGCGCATGGTGCTGTCTCATGGCCTTGTAGAGCACATTTCTCCCTGTGATAATACATGATTGCAGCAGTTATGGAACAAAGGGAAGTTTCTATGAGAATCATCAGCGCAGGGCCCTCAGCATTTGGGCCTGTTCAGGTTTCTCCGCCGGGCCTACATTTACAGTGCGAACATACGGGACTGAATGGGTCTACCATAACTATGAAAATTGCGTCTCTTTATGTGCGCGCACTAAGTCTATGTATCTATAATTCCCGCAATATTGTGTTTGTGCCGGGTTTCTTAGGACGGCTTTTTCCCCCCTGATATATCGTGCGTCTGTCTATGGGACTAGCATCACTCTAAAACACCTAAGGGGGATGGGAAAGACTAATTTCCTTCCCAACAACACACAACAATATATGTTAGGAACCTTATAGATCCTCCCCCAAGGAATAACATATGAAAATGTACAAGACGACACAAGTAGATAACAAATACCCAATGGCTAGCTTACCTGTACAGACTACAAAATGGCAATTAATAGACCCATAAAATCCATGGGAAAACATGACTGTCTCTGGTAGAGATAAGCCACATTTATTCATGACCTTAGGGGAGCAACCAAAGGGCTTAAAAAGAAACATCAATTGCAGATAATGTTATAGCAAAGGATTTCAAAAGAGATGTTCAACAGTCCACAGCAGGAAATACTGTACCATAAATTATAAAATCTCACTGTAACGTGTGACCCTCCCATTGTGTATTAACGCTTTAGGGGGATGTGTCCCTTCCACGTGTATTGCCCTTTTAAGATGGGCCATGATTCAGCTAATAAAAGGAGCCCCTGCAGGCACGTGCAGCAGAATGACTGCAGACTCCAACTATGGAACTTCTGTGTCCGTCTCTCATTGTTGGCACGCAGGCCTACACCGTGTGATCACCGTGTGACCATTCCCCTGCATGTCCTTGCTGGTCTGGGCCCCCCAGGCACCCACCATCCAGGATGCTCCAGGCACCCCAGGTTCTGCGGCACCCAGGCTGTGCCCCACAGCCTCACAGGGTCCGTCCCTGCTGCAACCAGTAAGTTCGGGTGACCCTGGCATTCCAGCATGGTGCTGGGCCCCCAGGCACCAGTGAGGACGGCCGTGTGACCGCCACCGGCCCCACAACAATGGCGACAAGTGTGAAGAGCCCCTCCCTAGTAAAAAAGAAATCCACTTTTTGGATTGTTTTGGGATTGCTTCTGGCTTGTTTTCAAGCTGCGGATTTTTTTTGCATTTATTTTGGATTTTTGGGGGATTTATCCAAGCAAGGATTTATTTGTCTTGGGTTGGAGGATTTATTTTGGATTTTTACTGACTTGTTTGTCAGTAAAAACAATCCACTAACACTAATTGGCAGGCACGCATTTTTACAGGATTTATTTTGGATTTTTACTGACTTGTTTCTCAGTACAAACAATCCACTAACACAAATTGGCAGGCACAAATTTTTACAGGATTTATTTTGGATTTTTACTGACTTGTTTCTCAGTAAAAACAATCCACTAACACTAATTGGCAGGCACGCATTTTTACAGGATTTATTTTGGATTTTTTGAAAAGCAAGGATTGTTTGGTCCTACATTGGAAGATTTATTTAGGATTTTTCCAAATTGTTTCTCGTAAAAACAATCCAGTAACACTAGGCACACATTTTTACTGCATTTAAATGTTGGAATGTAAACCTAGTTTCAACGTTGGTTGCAGTTATTTAGGATTTTAATGTGGTTAAATATTTCGCAGAGTTTATTTATTTTGGATTTTATTGGTGCAATAAAAGTTCCACTGCACTTAACTATTTCTTTATCAAATAATGCCCAGTCGCTAAACTGAGGGTATACGCATTTGCAGCCATAGGAATAGCACTCTATCCATTGTCTTCAGTGGTTTAGTGGCTTTGCCAATGCTTGTTTTAAACGTGGCTTTAGTGGCTTTGCCAATCCTTGTTCTTCAGTAGCTTTATCAGTGGGACAGAGTCAGATAAGGCACATTAGGTGAATAACCAATGATATACTCTTATATAGCATTTATACAAGAAATGGAAACAAGAGATACTAAGGGGGTAATTCATAGAATTCGGCGCACAAGTGGCGCACGCGGCTGGCGCACAGAGTGCGCATGCGGCAGTCTGCGCCAGCCGCGTGCGCCAAAACCCATTTAGGCGCACAGCGTATTCATGGATTTATACATCCATAAGCAGCCGTGGCGCAGAGTGGCGCAGCGACCCTGCAGCAGCGCCAGTTACGCCCCCAGCCCCGCCCCGTGCCCCAAAAACATCGCACAAATCCAGTACATGGTGCAAAGACCAGTGGACCAGCATACAGCCCCCCAACCACGAAAACGTGTGTAAAACTCCCTGCGCACCCCTCGCAATATACGTACCCCGCTCGCACCAGCGAAATCACGTGTAAAACTCCCTGCGCACTCCTCGGAATACATGTACCCCGTTCGTGCCAACGAAAGCGCATGTAAAACTTCACACGCACCCCTCGGAATACACGTACCCCGCTCGCGCCAGGCATATCGCGTGTGAAACTCCACGTGCACCCCCGGAATACACCTACCCCGCTCGCGCCAGGCCTATCGTGTGTGAAACTCCACACGCACCCCCACAATACACGTACCTCGCTCGCGCCAGGCCTATCGCGTGTGAAACTCCACGCACACCCCCGGAATACAGGTACCCCGCTCGCGCCAGTCCAATCGCGTGTAAAACTTCACACGCACCCCTCGGAATACACGTACCCCGCTTGCGCCAGCGAAAACACATGGAATAAGTCCCCCCTGTGGAGTGGGCTGCCTGCGGAGCATGCCCAGGGTGGATGGGCTGCTTGTGGGGTATGGACTTGGGTGATGGGCTGCCTACGGGGCAGGCCCAGGGGTGATGGGCTGCCTGCGGGACATGGTCTGGGGTGATGGGCTGCCTGCGGGGCATGCCCAGGGGTGATGGGCTGCCTGCGGGCCATGGACTGGGGTGATGGGCTGCCTGCGGGGCATGCCCAGGGGTGATGGGCCACCTGCAGGCCATGGACTGGGGTGATGGGCTGCATGCGGGGCTTGCCCAGGGATAATGGGCTGCCTGAGGGGTATGGACTGGGGTGATGGGCTGCCTGCGGGGTATGGACTGGGCTGATGGGCTGCCTGCGGGGCATGCCCAGGGGTGATGGGCTGCCTGCGGGGCCTGCCCAGGGGTGATGGGCTGCCTGCCTCTTGATGTCCTGTACTGTTGCCATTAGTTAGGCCAGTGTGGTTCTTGTTTTTCCTCGTTGACTTAGGATGGGGGTGATTTTAATGCCCCATGTCAATTGTTGGATAAAGTGCCCAGATTGAGTGAGTGTGTCCCAAGGTCCAGTTTCTGCGGCTTGGCCTGTTTGTACGCAAGAAGTGTTGTGGTTTCACGTGTGAGTGGTCTCTTGGCCTGAAGTGAGACTATGAATTCTGGTCTCGGTGTGCTGCATGAGGACGTCTCACAGTCACCGTTTTTCCTTTTCGCTTGGATAAATGGGGGATGTGTTGGGACTTGCGTCTGCTTGCCAGTGAATGACTGAGCCCAGCATGAGTGTGACGTCATGGGTGGGCGTACTTCCGGCGTGGATGTGGGATTGAGTCAGGTTCCACCATACAAAGTGAATCCCGGGACGAGGATGCCAGTTGTCCTGTGTTAATGCATGTCCTGCCCTTACCCCAGTAGGGTTCCTTCTAATCCCTGGCTCTTGTATTAAGTAAGGGTAATGTGCAGGATGCTCAAGGCTCAGTACCCGGCTTTATTAAGTACAGCAGTGTATCCGGTCTCTCTTGACAGCTCAGAGTCTTGGTAGGGTGCACCAGTATATGTGCCTGTGTGGCTGGTGCTTCCGCTGTGAGACTAGTCTTTAGTCCTGGTAAGGTGCACCAATATATGTGCCTGTGTGGCTGGTGCTGCGGCTGTGAGACTAGTGTTTAGTCCTGGTAGGGTACACCAGTATATGTGCCTGTGTGGCTGGTGCTGCGGCTGTGAGACTAGTGTTTAGTCCTGGTAGGGTGCACCAGTATATGTGCCTGTGTGGCTGGTGCTGCGGCTGTGAGACTAGTGTTTAGTCCTGGTAGGGTGCACCAGTATATGTGCCTGTGTGGCCGGTGCTGCGCCTGTGAGAGTAGTGTTGAGGCCTGGTAGAGTGCACCAGTATATGTGCCTGTGCGGCCGGTGCTGCGGCTGTGAGACTAGCGTTTAGTCCTGGTAGGGTACACCAGTATATGTGCCTATGTGGCCGGTGCTGCGGCTGTGAGAGTAGTGTTGAGGTCTGGTAGGGTGCACCGGTATATGTCCCTTTGTGGCCAGTGCTGCGGCTGTGAGAGTATTGTTGAGGGCTGCTAGATTGCACCAGTATATGTGCCTGTTTGGTTGGTGCTGTGGCTGTGAGAGTAGTGTTTAGTCCTGGTAGGGTGCACCAGTACATGTGCCTATGTGGCCGGTGCTGCGGCTGTGAGAGTAGTGTTGAGGTCTGGTAGGGTGCACCAGTATATGTCCCTTTATGGCCAGTGCTGCGGCTGTGAGAGTATTGTTGAGGGCTGCTAGATTGCACCAGTATATGTGCCTGTTTGGTTGGTGCTGTGGCTGTGAGAGTAGTGTTGAGGCCTGGTAGGGTGCACCAGTATATGTGCCTGTGTGGCCGGTGCTGCGGCTGTGATACTAGTGTTTAGTCCTGGTAGGGTGCACCAGTATATGTGCCTATGTGGCCGGTGCTGCGGCTGTGAGAGTAGTGTTGAAGTCTTGTAGGGTGCACCAGTATATGTCCCTTTGTGGCCGGTGCTGCGCCTGTGAGAGTAGTGTTGAGGCCTGGTAGGGTGCACCAGTATATGTGCCTGTGCGGCCGGTGCTGCGGCTGTGATACTAGTGTTTAGTCCTGGTAGGGTGCACTAGTATATGTGCCTATGTGGCCGGTGCTGCGGCTGTGAGAGTAGTGTTGAGGTCTGGTAGGGTGCACCAGTATATGTGCCTGTGTGGCCGGTGCTGCGGCTGTGATACTAGTGTTTAGTCCTGGTAGGGTGCACCAGTATATGTGCCTATGTGGCCGGTGCTGCGGCTGTGAGAGTAGTGTTGAAGTCTGGTAGGGTGCACCAGTATATGTCCCTTTGTGGCCGGTGCTGCGCCTGTGAGAGTAGTGTTGAGGCCTGGTAGGGTGCACCAGTATATGTGCCTGTGCGGCCGGTGCTGCGGCTGTGATACTAGTGTTTAGTCCTGGTAGGGTGCACTAGTATATGTGCCTATGTGGCCGGTGCTGCGGCTGTGAGAGTAAGTGTTGAGGTCTGGTAGGGTGCACCAGTATATGTCCCTTTGTGGCCAGTGCTGCGGCTGTGAGAGTATTGTTGAGGGCTGCTAGATTGCACCAGTATATGTGCCTGTTTGGTTGGGGCTGTGGCTGTGAGAGTAGTGTTAAGGCCTGGTAGGGTGTGCCAGTGTATGTGCCTGCGATTTTACAAACGTAATGGGGCATATTGACATGTATGCATAGCATTCACTGGGAGATCTTTATGTTTTAAAAAGTGCTTCTGAGGAGAGAGGGGTTACATTTGCTGGGTGAGCAGTAGGTTATTGTAAAACATTTTTATTGTAACACTCCATACTTGCCAACCCTACTGATTTAGGCAGTAGGCTACTGCTTTTTAAGCAGTCCTACCGCCTACAGATTTCAGTGACAGATCCTATTGCTTTTTACAGTGCCAAGTAATTATGTGACTCTAAGGTAGGCTCCAGAACAAAGCATGCAACACATTAATTAGTCTGTCTATGCAGTGAACTGGTATGTCATTACTTTGATTAGGCACCAATCCATTGACCTGACAGCTACTTGACTCTGTCTTTTACTCTTGCAGGGACAACCCTTAGATGAACCACCAGTGAAGGCAAGTGGCAGAGTGTAACACCATCACACAGCATCTCCCTATCACACTGAGGGGGGTATCATTAGCCATGTCATTCAGTGTTCAACTTTCAATAAATATGTACTGCCTGGGCTGCCGCTACTGAGCAGTGGCAAACGTTGCCTACCAGCTCTTTGTGATTACCTTCTGTGAAGTTAGGTAATTGAATTTGGTGTTCAGTTACCATGTAGAATTATACATTTTTTAAATGTCATCATCTTTCCATGTTGTCCTGTTTCATGGGTTGTGTACTTTAGAATGCTTCACTGGTGCCAACAATGTATGTTTTGTATTTTCCTGTGATGCCATTGTTATGGGAATTCATATTTTTGGTCACATAATGTTGGCAAGTATGACACTCTGTGTTGTATATGGTTATGCTATTCTGTTAAATGTCTTACATTCGAGACCTTAAGTTATAACCATAGTTTTTTGTGTGAGCGCACTTTCTTATGGCTTATTTCAATGGGGCAATGGGAGTCGGCTTGTTTTGGGCTTGTTTTGTAGGGGCGTGCAGCTTTTTTTTTTCTTGGACCTGGCAACGTGAGCAGCAATGGCGGCGGAAGAAAATACGGCGGCCGTGCTGGTAGGCACGAAAAACTGGATAATAGTGCAAAAAAGGTAGGAGCACACACGTTTATTTATGTGTTTTGAACTCTGCTTCTGCTCTAGTCTGATAGCAGGCTGACTGGCTCCAGCAGCCGCACGCTGGGTTTTAAATATCCGCCTTGTTGTTTCAGGGCTGGGCTGTGCGGCATGAATCAGCCCCCTTTCCACCATGGAGGAGCCAGTGACTACACCTCCCCGCGATCAGCTGTGAGCGATGCCTGTGTGATCTGCTGCCCCTCAGCTCGCGCGTCTGTCCTCTGGCTCCCCTTTTAAAGAGATGCATTGATTCTGACCTTTGCTCCCATCCGAGCCGGCTGCTGTGTAAACAGAGGGTGCACCTCGGAGAATGGAGCTGGCTGGGAGAATTATTTGTCCATCCATGGCCACTCCACGTGTCACGGTCATTTGATTTGTGAAAATTGGACATAAGGTGAGGTAATTTCTGTCACGCATGTGCCTGACCACAGAGTGCACGCATTGGGGACATTTTGAGCAATGAGAGCAGGCTTTTGGTGACGAGTTTAAACGAGTTTGTTCTACATATAGGACAATCAGCTGCAGAGGTCTCGGAGTCCGAGATCGTGATGGAAACCGCAACAATGGATTAATTCATATGTTGGCCAGCCCCAAAATGCAACAAACACACCAAATTGTACGAAGCCACTGGTCTGGGCGTTCCTTGTCTGACTGGCTCGACAGCCAGAGGTACAGCCTGGAGGCATACCTGCCTACATTTGAAAATCAAAATTCCTGAGATTTAGGCCCCGCCCACAGCCACACAAGACTCTGCCCATTTGCACACAGCTCCGCCCACACACCCCGCCCACCCGTCAAAAAGGTAAACTCGGTTGTTGTAGACAAAGTGCCCAAGGGGGTCTGCCTGCATTGTATTCTACACATATGCAGTTCTCTTTACAACCTTGGAGTTTACTGAAGTTTGTTTACATGAGGTGTTTAAAGGGCTGCAAGTCTGCAACCTCGCACACCGCTACCTCTGGCAATACAATAAAATCTCCTTTTAAAAAAACATGCACGTTAAAAACACACACACAAGAAATACTGTATTTTCACTGTTTTAAACAGTAAGCAAAATGAAGGCGTTGCCGCCGAAATAATGCTGCTTTCAATCCAATGACATGGATTGAAACTTTCAATCCACGTCATTCGATTGAAAGCACTATTATTACGGCGGTCGCTTGAGGGAAAGGAAGGAAAAAGTAAAAAAGTAGCGGAATTGATCCTCGCTACACAGGCAGTGAGTTGTCACGGGGGTTACCGGTCACGGCACGGCACACGGAAGGCAGGCAGTTTCCGGGTCCCGCCCACTTCTCCACCCGATTGGCTACCGGCGGCAGCCAATCAGGTGGAGAATATGACGGCCGGAAGGAATGTGCAAATTCCTGAGATTCGAGGGACTTTTCCGGAGACCCGGAGAAATGCTCAAAATTCCGGAGTCTCCGGAAAAATTCCGGAGGTTAGGCAGGCATGCCTGGAGGTTCATTATCAGTTTGTGGCACCATTACAGACTTGCAAGCAGAGCCAGAGCCAGGGATTCCCAGAGTTTCTTCTCTCCCTCACAGATGTTAATGTCCTGCCTCTTGTAGGTAAGAAAATAGCTGCAGATACAACCTGCCTATTCTTTCATCGAGAAAAGTTGCCGCCTGGGAATAGAGGAGCAGACCCATCCCACAATAGCCCTTGCTCATGTGTAGCCTGGAGACACCCAGTCCAAATTAGCGGTGCTTGTGTGCAAGGTTTCCAATTATTCCTCGAATAAGTTACTGATCTGCGGCTGGAGGAGCAGGGAGAGCCTATCACAGGGAGCCATCTCACCCTCAAATAAGTTATTGTCCCGCCTCGTTGACATCCTGGAATGCACTGTCAGCTGGTGTTCAAGATTTCCTAACCCTTTAAGGCTCTCAACCCTATGGCTAGAGGCGCAGGCGCAAGTTATTGTTCTGCCTCAGTGAGTGGCACACGTCCCAAGGATTGGCCCCCACAAAGGTTAGTGTCCTCTGTCAATGGCAGCAGGTGCAGGCGCATCCTGCCTTTGTCACATGAACACTATAATCCTCAGATAAGGTGCTCAACTGTGGCTGGTGGAGCGGACACAGCCCGGCAACTGTATTTCTAGATGGCCCTCGCTTTCACAGAAGTTAATGTCCTATATTAGTATATTACCCATGTAGGCCACATACATACGGTACCCTTTATTTCTTGCATGCGTCTACTGATCTGCCACAAGAGGTACAGGAGCAGCATGTTGCAAGGATCTGCCGGTTTTTTCGTCCTTAAATAAGTTATTGCCTTGATGCCTCTGATCAGCATGTGCTCAATTGCTCTTATTTTCTCAAAGGAATTGTTTGACCGGTGGTGAAAACAGTAGACGTGGCCTGCCCCTGTTAAGCAGTCCCAACCCGTGTATTTTCCTCAAAGTTCTCCCTCATTGCATACTTATGTTTATTTATATGCAGAGGAACAAACTTTTGATCATAAAAGAACGCACAGTATAAGAATCGGATTTGACAGGAAACAGTGAGCTTCTTACAATGGGTTGAGTTTGAGAGACATTCTGACCAGGGAGTGGAGTGGAGCAAATGGAGCAGTCACCAGGGACAATACATAAGTGCACATACATTGTTTTAGGACAACCAACATTGAACATTTAATGCAGGTGGGTTGTGCTCGGGGCGTGACCATGATTGATGTAGTGCTAGAATTATATGATATGGCATTTATAACGCGCCTATACACAAGTGTTCCAAGGCACGCCAAGGCAAGGGATGGGAAACAGAGGGAAGGCAGAGACACCGATCTTGCTAGGCTAGGTAACATTGAGATCGCGCAAGTGCATGGGGAAGGGGAATGGAGGAAGTGAGATACAGAGGCATGTTGGAGGCGAGGGACAAAAATGTGTTTATGCATTAGCGTTTTGGTTGTAGGGGGTTACATTAATAACGTAATTGGGATTCCCAGGCACATTATCACCAAGAAGTGATTATGTTTGGGTGGTGTACTACATAAATGGCAGGAGTCTAAAATCTCTCCAGCCCTGAAATCTGTCCATTGGCTCCCAGTAGATGCAAGGATTAAATTCAAAACCCTCTGCATTGTCCACAAGGCTTTCTGGGACCAAAATACTTTCAGCAATCCTTCCGCAAATACCTCCCCTCTCGAGCTCTTTGCTCTTCTACCCTGAGGGTCAGTGATTTTTCAAAGAAGCGAGCTGGGGGTTGATCTGCCTTCGGCTGGGGCCTCCCTCTGGAACAGCCTCCCTGCCACTTTGAAACTTGAGGAGAACCACCCTTGTTCCGGAAACACCTCAAGGCCTTCCTCTATGCTTCTGCCTTCGTCCCCCACCGCTCTCCGCTGCTGATCTGTTCTCTCTTGTCACCGTGCACCTGGCCCACCCTCTGTCTTCCGGGCCCTGGTACCTGCTCACCCAGCCGCACTGCCTCCGGGCCGCCCCTTGCTCTGCGGTCTGTATCTGTACCCATACAGGCCCCCGCCCACCTTTTCTTCATTCACTTACCAGACATACCCTGTCTGCTTCTTTAACCCACCACTTGCCGGCTGCACTACCACTGTTTATTGCCTTTATTATTTATTTATTATTATTATTTAGATTATTTATCTGTTTCCTCTGCACCAGACATCCCACTCCCCCCCCGCCCGCCCTTCCATGCACTTTTCCCCTTCCCCTCTCCCATGCACTTGCGCGTTCTCAATGTCACCGGGCCTAGTAAGATCGCTGTTTTTGTTCCCCCCTGTTCCCATCCCTTGCCGCGCTCTGAAACACTTGTGTATGAGCGCAATATAAATAAAATATCAATACCCATTCTGGGAAACTATTGCCCGATCTCCATCACCCCTTTGCTGGGGAAATTAACATGTGCCAGACAAACTAAATTAACATGTGCCAGACAAACTCAGTAAGGCCATGCTGCCACCACCATATAGTCCCCGAGCTCCGTGCCCACTATTGGGCCACCAGTCAAATTGCACCGAGACACATCTTAGGCCAGGCAGACTAGAAATGCACCGGGACTTAAATGGGGCAGGAATAGCCCATTGTGGACAAGAATCTGAACATGTAAAATGTCTTGAGGGGGGAGCATGGAATCGTCATTTGGCGATTATGGACCAGCAACAATGGGAACGGTTGATCGGCCCCTGATAGAATAAGATGACAATATGATGGAAATCTTAACCGGTATGTGCTTTGAATAACTGCATTGCAATCTTGGTAATTGTCATTAAAATGTGTACTGTATTCAAATGTGTAATATTAATATTTGTGCTATTATTTCAGCATACTAGGACACAAGGAATTCCCGCCAGCAGGTAGCAGATGAGAACTGCTTGGAACTGGCCCTTAAGTGGATAAAGAGGAGGTGGACGGGAGCCACAGAAACAGTTTTATCTCATCTCGATCCAAATCCAAACCCTGGTCCATCAACTGCATCAGAGGTAAGTGCCCATTGAGTTAAGCAAAAGTTGGTTGGTGCCGCTATGACATAAATACATGTTTTTTCTCAATCCAAATGCTATTGGTTGTAGGCTTCTGTGTTTCTCCACCCTAATCTCAAACCCTCTTCCCCAACATTCCTATGAAGCCATAGGGCTTCTAGACGACTGTGTCACAGGGTGGGAAAAGGTAGCTCAAATACTGTGGCTCATGTATTCACCGGTTATTGTCCATCACTCATATGCCCACACTCAGGCCTATAAGGCGGTCCAGGATTTGATAAGCAGGAGCTAGTGCAGTCTTCCACAAGATGCAAACATATCGCTTTGTCCATTACTTATGATCCATTATGCTTCAAATGTCATACTGGTGTCCTAAGATTTATTTATAGATTCTTACAAAAGCACATAGTTAAAGTCCCATAGGTATATGTGATCTTCCCATAGGTATACGTGATCAGCATCAGTTCGCCCGGGAGCCAAAAGTAGCTCCGGGTATGCATGGTGTAAAGCTAACCAGGCTCTGCAGGGCTAAATAGCCCCCAGCTCCCCTCAATTTCAAACCCTGTGGTTCCAACAAAACGAGGGCTAAATAGCCCCCAGCTCCCCTCAATTTCAAACCCTGTGGTTCCATCAAAACGAATACTGTTGGGCACTAGTTCCAATAGTCTCAACTGCCTACAGTACTATATTTTATTTGTTTTGCTTGTATTGCTCCTTTACCAATGCACTGTACATGGGAAACATGAGGTTGGTCATTTCTTCAGAGTATACCAATTATGCAAAGAAGTGAAAAACAAGATAAACGGAGAGCCAAAAAATTGTTTTCCGGGGAAGTGGCACTAATATATATTACATTCTAAGGGATTCACATGGTTTGCTCCAGATTACAGCTTTGAGAAATGTAGTAACTTTTCATTTTTTGTGTCCACAGAGAAAAGTACCCCTTGTGACAGATGGGAATGCAGGTTTGCAGATGTGTTGGTGAACCCTGTGAAGTTGAGGGAGATTGTAATGGCAGCCCAAAAATCACAGACTAGCAACCCAGCACGTTACCTTCTGAACAAGCTGCTGGATCTTTTGTTCACCAAAGAAGAATTTATGGCAGCAAAGGGGAGGTTAACATTGGATCGTCATCGACAGGAGGCTATACAAGGTACATAAATAGAATTCCGAAAGCACATTAACTAAACTAAACTAAACATTAGAGGGTGTACAGTGAAAATTGTCTGCTTCATTTCTCACAGCCATGTGTCAACCTGTGGCAGGCACATGTTCTAGAAATAATCCATAATCCCCGAACACCTCCTTACATCTGCCTGTTCATTAGAAGTACTTTGCTTGCTCTTTTCAAACTTTTTACACAATCTTTTTTGCATTTCAGAATGTATCCATGTTCAAGCCAAGGAAATGGGCTTTCCAGGACTCTCTGCATCTGAGTACAGAAAAGCCCTCCAAAATAAAATTGCCAACTACCGGATGAAGAAGGAGCCAAACCTGGTCTTTTCTACACAAGTGTAATGGCACATTAAGGGAGCACATCGGACTCCCTTGCTCTTTGGTCCCGGCCTGGATACTTGTATGACTCCCTGGACTGGTTCGGTGTCCCCTCTCACCCTTGCTCCCTGGGCTGGACCCCACCAGACTTGCTTGCTCCCTGGGCTGGACCCCACCAGACTTGCTTGCTCCCTGGGCTGGACCCCACTGGACCGGTTCTGGGTCCCCTCTCACCCTTTTTTTAAATTGTAAAGCACCCGTGTCTGGGATTGCTACAGTCGTGTTTTTGTGCTATGTACACAGTGCCCGATTGAACCTCTGCCTTTTTAAAATAAATATAGTGGGGGGAAAAAATGTGTCGCTTCTTTTTAAATATAGTTAATATGCCATTACATGGTCTTGACTTTCATGGCCATTTTACCTAAATTACTGTGACCTAATAAGTCATCACTATTGTTCTAAAAGCAATTCAAAATGCAACTCTCTCAAATGGGCAGCAATTAAGCCACAGTGACACTTTTAAAGCCCAATTCAACAAGGGGCACCAAGTGTGTTTTAAATCATTTCTTTTCAGGATTATAGGTAACATTATTTTTGTTAAACTCCTAAATTAATTTATTTCCAGCTCATAAACCAAAACAATGGCTATATTGTTAAAGGATATTTTGGGGATTTCTTTGTTTTTTTGATTTGTAAAGTATTATTTGGTGACTACATTAATTGCTTTTCGATTTCAAAAGGTTTATTTGGGGATTGCATTACATTGCCTTTGGATTTCTACGAGGAAGGATTTCTAAATAATTTATTTCGGGTGTTTTAAGCCAAAAGGAAGCCAGATGTAATCCATTGCTTTTGGACTTATTTAGGGATTGCATTGCTTTTGGATTTTTATAGGTTTGTTTGGGGATTGGATTGCTTTTGGATTTTTAGTGGATTGGATTGCTTTTGGATTTTTTGTGGATTGTTTGGGGATTGGATTGCTTTTCGATTTTTTGTGGATTGTTTGGGGATTGGATTGCTTGGATTGTTTTGGGATTGCCTTCCACTGAGGATTGCTAATTAACATATTTCGGGTGCATTAAGCCAAAAGGAAGCCAAAAGCAATCCACTGAGTACAATGGGAGTTTGTGGAGTTAAAGAGGATTTAAATGTTTGGGAAAATCCAGTAGCAATCCACTTTCAATCCAAATTCTTTTGGTAGGGCTGTGATGACTCCACTCTGTCCCTGTCCCTCTGTGTGTTTTTTTCCCCCTCTCCATGGGAGGGAAGAGGAGGGAGAGTGGAGGAGGAGTGTCAAGCCACCGCCGCAGAGAAGTGAGGGATGCCCCAACATGAATTTGCCCTGGCCGCAGCCCTTTTGAAGAGGGGGCTTGTGTGCGGCCAGGATCGAAGCATGCCTGCAAACCCCCTACCCTCGTCATTCTGCCGTAAGAAAAAGAACTGTGCGCTCCCCCCAGGGGAGACAAGAAAGAGAACTGTGCGCCCGCCCCCAGGCGAGAAGAAATGGAGTGCCCCTGCCATGACCAAAATAAGCGTGGCATTGCCCCCTCGGAGAAGAAAAGGGGCAGCCGATGAGTGGAGGAGCCCTGTCTGTGATTCTCCCTGGCCACAGCCCTCTGCAACGAGGGTGCTCGTGCAGCCAGGGAGGGAGCCAGCCTGCAACTCCCTGCGGCATCGGCCGCCGTGGGGGGAGGAAAATGGTGCAGCTGCAGCCGCGAAGAAGCAACCGCCTGCCAGGAGAGAGCCAGCCTGCAACACCTCCTGCGGCATCCGCAGCCGTAGTGGAGAGCAAAAAATGCTGCGGCCACAGCCGCGGCAATGACATGACCTCCCACCACGGGAGGAGAGTCAAGTTGTCCCAGATATGAAGGGGACGGTGAGTGCCCCCCTGCAGGGTCAGCCTACATGTCCCCACGCAACCGGTGCCCCCGGAGTACACCCCGGGCCAGCCGGCAGTGAAAACTGCAGAGCTCCTGCCATCGGAGCAGAGAGGGAGAGAAATGAGGGCCCTCCAGCAGTGAAATGAGATCCCAGGCTGCCTGGTGGTAATAAGAGAAAAAAAATGTGCATGCTCCATGCTGGAGCTGATGTTAATGAAGTGGATGGCCCCAGGCCTGGCGGTGTTCGTAAGGACGTGCTCCAGTCTGGAGCAGTAAAATATGCAAAGCTGCCACTTCACTTCCCCGGCTATGGGAAGCAGCTCTGTGGTCTGGTGGTCCCGCAATGTTCCCTGATCCGTCCCTGTCCCTCATGTTTTCTTTCTCTGCTGCATGGGAAGAATGAGGGAGAAAGGAGGAGGAGTGGTTGCTGCCACTGCAAAGGTAGCCCTTCGGGGTGGGAAGTAAAGCACTCCACATCGGAGCAAAAGAAAATAGGTGTACCCACTCCTGCCTGGGGCAGGGGGTGATCAAATGGCCTCATTGTCGTGTTACTAGTGCCACCACTACACCCTGGGCACCAGGCTGTGTGGTGACTGGAGGATCAAGAATCAGTGGGGGAAGTGTGCAGCACTTCATGCCGGCGAAATGGGAAGGAGGATGAATGCGAAAAGAAATGGTCTAAGGCAAGGCTGCACAACACAATAGCCATCCTGTCCAACCCAGTACTGAGTGTCACCCAGCTCACTAGGGATATCAGCCCCATACCCGCAAGGGGAAGCAAGGAGCATTGGCCTCGGCACCTTGCCACCAGCGTCACCCAGCTCACCAGTGACATCAGCCACATAATCGCAAGGGGGAGCAAGGAGCAGTGGCCTCAGCACCTTGCCACTAGCATCACCCAGCTCACCAGTGACATCAGACCCATACCCGCAAGGGGGAGCAAGGAGCAGTGGCCTCAGCACCTTGTCACCAGCGTCACCCTGCCTGTGCTGTAAGTGGCCCCAACACCGAGCCACTACAGTCACCCAGTCTGCCCTACAAGTGGCCCTGACTGCCTGCCACTAATGACACCTTGACTGCCTGCCACTAATGTCACCCTGCATGCCATGCCATCGAAAGACTAGGCCAACGTGGGCTTGGGGGAGATACCTGACAGCCTCCTGAGTTCAGCCAACAACCTGTGTCTGACCAAACCATGCAGCACTGGCACCCAACGCCAAGGAGCAGTGCAACGGGCAAGGTATGGGTTGCAGCTCATTATGAGTGCTTGTGCGCCCTCCTGTGCCCCAGGAGGAAAGAGACAATCCTGACTGGGGGAACATCAGTGAAGAAGGGGGTGAGTGATGTCCTGTCACCCCGTGCCCTGTCAACGTTACGTGGAGCAGCCTGGATACTCTGCGATCTGCGTCTCGCTGCCCTGCCCATAACATCAAGGGACTATGCCGAAGTGCCCCCTGGGACCAGCCAGGTGCGGCCTTGCCGGCCATTGAACAGTACCATCAATGGACCTGGACCCGGGGAAGCGACTCCTGAACGGACACTCATGGAAAGTGAACTGGTCTCCTGCAGTCCTGCAATTGCTTAAAGAGGACTCACTGTACATGTGTTTTGAAGCTGTGAACCTCCATATTAGCTACATGCTTAAAGTGGTCTCAGTAAAGAGCAGTGATGTGAAGCTGTGATCCCGCAGTGAGTAGGTGTACATATTCTGCCAGCCGCCAACAATGCTGTGTTTTTTCAGTGGTTGCAGTTCCGAACCCCAGGTTAATAGAGGGTTTTTAAACTGTGGTAGAACTTCCTAGATTCCACAGGCAGTTCACTGAGCACGACTGTCACCCTCTGAGTATGTTTAGAATGGGTTAGTATGTGTTATGTCTGTAATTATCTGAGTAGCTACGTATGTGTCAGTGGCATATCCTAATATCTGTCTACCTCACAATTTCTAAGTGATAAGTATTTGTCGTTCAATAATGTGGGGGGAGTGGGTGGATCATGTATGTCTCAGCACTGTTTGTTTTGTTCCTTATGAAAAAGGAGGAGTGTAATGTGAGACCCTCCCATTGTGTATTACCCTTTTAAGGGGATGTGTTCCTCCCACGTGTATTTTCCTTTTAAGATGGGCCATGACTGTGTCATGGCACAAGCAAATAAAAGGAGCCCCTGCCGGCACGTGCAGCAGAATGGCTGCAGACTCCAACTATGCAACTCCTGTGTCCATCTCTCATTGTGGGCCCGCAGGCCTACATCGTGAGATCACGGTCCTGCTGCCCTGGCCTGCAGGCCCCACACTGTGTGACAACGGCCCTGCATTTCCTTGCTGGTCTGGGCCTCCAAGACCAGCCTGGTACCATGGGTCCAGCCCATGCACCCACCAACCAGGATTCTCCAGGCATCCCTGGTGCTGCGACACCCATTCTGTACCCCACAGCCTCACAGGGCCCTGCCCTGCCGCAACCAGTAAGTCATGGTGTCTCCGGCATACCAGCATGGTGCTGGGCCCCCCAGCACTAGTGAGGCCGGCCGTGTGTCCGCCGCCAGCCGCACAACACTCACTGACAAAAACTTCTACATTGATGCAGCCAAATTGATAAATAAAAGATTACTGGAAAACATGACCAGCAGCATGAAATAGAAGGATATGAGCGGATAGGATTGCGTTGGCGCAAAAGTGGAAGCCCACGAGAGCACCCAATAGGGCAGTCTGGGAACAGAATCTTAGGGTTATCTATACAATGGAGAAGCTAACGGCCATCATAAATGACCTTGTAGGAACATATCAGGAAGAATGGGGCCCATTGATTAGTAAATGGGAATTTAGTTAAGAAGTAGGGAGGGGAGTTCTGGTGGAGGAGGAAGAGATTGGTGTATGGATCGAGAACTGAGGCTTGGAGGGAAGGTCAGGGAGGGGTCCCACTGTTTGCTGCAAAGAGCTACCTAAAGTATAGTTACAGGTGTGAGCTGGTACACACCTGTTCAACTTGGTACAAATAGTTGTATTTTTCTTTAGTTATACCTATCTGATTTTCAGTTGTTTACAGAAGCAGCAACTCCTGAGTTTTGGGGCAGGGGTGGGGGACTTTCCGTTGTTTTTATGGTTGTTTTGCTATAAATTATATATGTTGTAACTGAACTGTGTTTGACAAAATGATAATACCATTTTAGTTTAAAAAAAAGAAATAGAAAGATAGCCAGATTGTCACAAAACAGGTATACTTTGGGGGATGGGCATCCCTTGATCATCCTCAATTCATCTAATTTGAAGCATTAAAAATTAGGACAGAGAAAAAAAGAGAACTAATGAGAACACTGATTGATTTTACAAAAACCAGCGCTGAGAGTATTAGAATGTGTGACAGCCTTCATCTTTTGTAAGACTTTCTTTATAGTTTTCTAATGTCTTGCCAAATGGCGAAAGAAGTCACAAAAGGTTTTGTGCCACATTGGTGGGTAATTTGCATTGTCAAATACTTCCTATATTTATCTGGCTCATCTTCCACAATCATTAACGGAATGAAATGGTGCAAACAATAGGAAGTCAAGTGTTTTAAAACAATTTGCTAATTATAACATGCCAATAGTAAGCTAAATGACCTAAACATCTACACTGTATGACATCTACGTGTTTTAATTCTAAACTTAAGTGTTTGGGATGTTTGGAAGGAATAAATGTTGCATTATTTAAAGTTTGAATTGATCAACGATCACGTATAATTTGCTGTGATGTTAATATGAATTTTGCCAAGCATTCTTCACATCTATTTATTAATTTGATGTTTTTTTTATATACCAACAATTCTAGAAGAAGCACATATTTAAGCAGCTTTTGGAGGATGGAAGTAGCTGACAGAAAGATAATTGGAGACCATGTGCAGAAGAGAATAAATCTTCAGATTATGTGGTTCAACTGAAAATGGCAAAAAAGGTGTTAAGAGTGTAATGCACTGGGTATGTGGAGGTTGTACCGCACACTGCTTGTGCCTTGAAATTACAGAGGGACAGCAGGTATGGCTGGAACACTCAAGCAGTAGTGAATACATGCAGTGCTTTGTAGGTAAGGCACACCACTTGTAAGTCTGAACATATTTTATTTACAAAAAAAGAACAGATTTTGATGGATCAGGAACAAAATAATGTTCGATCAAAGCTGAGACTGATGTTTAAGCTGGCTATCCTACATAGATGGTGCCTGCCACCATGTCAAAGATAACTTTATTGGGATTTGAGCTATATAGCAAAGTCCTGTGCTCGGCTCCGAGATCTGACAATGCACTGACCCTAATGGCTGAGGCACTCACAGAACTTCAGGATGTTAGCCCAGGGGGAACATCATTGCATATCATGGGCTTGTGACATGGAGACTACATCTCTGATAATGCCCCTAGAGTTAAGTCAAGAGTTTAAGCTTCTGACGGCCCTAATTATTCTGACCATCAATGTTGGCCCCCAGAGGAACACATTTAAGGCTATCAGGGCATCCAGAATTCATGTTTGCCCTTTAAGCGGTACTCAGGAGATATATCATGAGAGCTCTACCAGACTTCTATTGTGCCCCAGGAGAACCAATGGGACAAGCAGGTACTCCTCTTTAAGGGAATAAAAGGTCAGAGGGCCCGCAGAGCTGACAGCGCCTGCACGCTACTCTACCTTTGCGCAGATTCAGGGACAGCTCTTAAATCTTCAAAGAGAAGGACATGAGCAAGGCTGAGGAATCTTGGAGGCAGTCAGCCAGCCCCAAACTCTATCTCAGAACTGGAAACTATCTTCATGGGAGTGACCTACCAACCAAATAGGAAGGGGGAGTTAGAAACTCCAAGATGGCAGACGATCTCCTGAGGCAGTGGTCCTGCAGACACTGGAGGATCAGCCAGCTCCAGAGAACTACAGTTCTTAAGCCACCTATATCAAGGTAGCAAACCTGAGCCTCTTTACTCCAAAGGGTGGTAAGAAGGCAGGCCGTAGGCCCTATAAAAATCTTGTTCTATGTTCATCCGTCCCCAGTATTTATTGTGTGGCTTTTTTGCTGCTCCCCTATCCCCTATTATGTATTCCCTATACAGCACCACACCATACCCATTATATGCCCTCCCACCCATACTTTTTAATGTTTTTTTTCAGCAAAACATTTTCGGCAAAAAAGTGCAGCATAAAAAAAAAACAGAAGATGAATGAATGTTGTACCAAAACTCCAAGGGTTCAGTCAGTCAATGTGGGAGTTAGGAGGAAGGAATGCAGTAGCTGAAGCAGGAGAAGAAGTGGGAAGGACTGTTGTAACAACTTTAGATTACAAGGATAAATGACTAAAGTGACTAGGAACTTGGGGTCTATCTGAAAGAGCAAGAGAGGCATTGCCCAAAACAGTTTGTTTTTTGTAGGAGATTTTCTGACTCTTGCTCGCTGCCATGATGAAAAGGGTGCCCCTGTAAATGCGATGTTCAAATAAATGCATGCACGCCCAAGAACATTTTTCAACACAGTAAAAGAAATGGTCACAGATTTCGAGCATTTCTAAGGCCATTTAATTGAATCCATAGACTGGCTGGTTGATGTTAAGGACATGCCGATAACCGACCTCGAACTGTGACATATGTAATGAGTGTTAACCACATCCATGAGAATTTAGCAGGCCTCTGGACATATATTCAGAGCTTTCAAACCTCAGGGGACAATTTGAGGATTTCATCACAAGTGCTATGTCTCCTGGATCTCCAGTTTGAAGGAAAATCCACCTGTGTATAACAAACCAGTCATTTGTTTTAAATGATCATATTTTGCGATATGTTTAATTTTAACTAAGATAATGCGAAGTGTATGTGCAGTAGCACCTTGGAGCGTCTCATGTGCTCAATGGAATAACCAATAATGATCTCATACCCAAATAACGAGACAGACTCAAAGAATATGGCAAAGTACTACTTTCTTATCAGCTCAAATAAAGTAGAACAATCTGGCGAACAACTTGTAGTTCACACACACTAACAATCTGATTATACAAAGGCCCTCATTACGACCCTGGCGGAGATCATGGTGCAATTTGCACCATGGAGCATGGCGGAAAGCTGCCAGCACCGCCATGGGGGTTGGCGGATTTACCGCCCCATTCCGACCTTGGCGGGGCGGTAAATCCCCAATCCCCATTTTGCCCTTCCCCATTCCCATTTTTGCCCCATAGGGTATAATGGGAGTGGGGAAGGAGTTAATTACGCCACCGTAAATTACGGTGGCGTAATTAACAACAAGGTCCCGTAGCGCCATGGATTTTTCCGCCCGGAAAAATCAGGCGTAAAAGGCTCCATGGCGCTACGGAATCTCGTAGTAAGGCGGAAGGGTACGCCATGATTTACGCTGGCGTAAACCCTCTCCGCCAGGGTCGTAATGAGGGCCAAAGACTTTATACCTCGATTTGCATCAGCTATGACATCATCTTATGTGGCAAACCATAAAACCTATTGAAGGGAGGGATTGGTTGAGGAAACATATGACCATATATGTCATAAGTATTAGTAACGGTACTGGATGCCCCTTATCTGGTAGGCACGCCTTAACCCACCTCTAAGTATGCATAATATAGATTATAGCAGAATAACAGCAGCGGATTGGCCTATTCAACATAGTATAGCATGTTGCTACATAGACCGCTATGATGGTTGGCATTCTCACCCAACCTTAGACTTTCGGCTCATTAGCAGCACGTAAGCAAAACAAAGCTCAGGTTGAGAGAGCATAGTCAGACTACAACCCACTTGCCCAATTAGTCCATCATCTCTCAGGCCCTAAGCCAAGGCTTTCTTCTTTGCAGTTGACCTTGCAGCCTGTTTTCTGCTCTGGGACTTTCAAGGGAGTGTAGGTACACGAACATCTTCATCTGGAGCTTAATGAATAGCCCTTGTTTCCGACTACTGAATCACGTGTGAGGAGACCATGATTTTGTCAATTTTGACCTTTTATTTAGTGCTATTTAATTCAATTAGGCTGGTGTCATTGCTCCTCTTGGCCTCTGGAGACTTGGTTGCTCTACCTCTCATAAACTTTCCACATCTTTGATTGTCCAATACTTGGCACATGCAGATATTTTCTTCTTTGCTTAATCTAAGAGAAATATGTTTTACGTACATGGCTCATCCTCCTGACTCCCTTTGTGCCTTACAAAGATTTCATGATGTGGCATCCTTGATCCCAGGCCAATAGACATTCTCTGTTCTTCGCACAAAGCTCTTTTACCAGTGTCTCCTGACTCTGCAGCCCTGGTCTGTCTCTGAGTTAGCATGATTGGTTTCAACAGGAGCCTGGCATCCATCTTTTTCTCATGGCCGCTTTAGTTGCGTTACATGTTCTTCTGCAGCAAGCTTCTATATGTCTCATCTACCTTGCGTTTCTGCGTACATTCATGCACTTTGGCTCTTCTTACTTATTTATTTTTATTTCTTTGATGCGCATAATACCATTATATTCAATTGCATGTTTCTCTTGTTACTTCAGTTACACCTTCATTCTTTACGTTTTTGCATATAGTTTCAGTGCATCCCCATGTCTTCTCTTCATGACGTCACTCTGCTCTCGTCTGATTTCACGTATTGCTCTTTGATTTCCAATGATGTGTGCAGACATCCTTCCACCATTTCAGTGCGAGGGTACATTCGATATGGTTGTCTAAGTGCATATCGTCTCTCATACACTTGATGCAGCATTGGGATGATACCTGGTGTCACACATAAGGCTCTTCTCCTGCTATTGCAGTATGATGGAGGTGAGGGGCTGGGAGCTAGAGATGACGTGTACATCTGCTCCTCTGAGACCTCAACCACCTCATCCTCTTCAATCTTCCTCATCTCCTCTCCATAGGCTAGTTTCTTCGGGATCCATACTTTTGTCACTCTCCTCAGGTAGCCTACATTCTTTATATGCTCATCCACACTCCAGGTCATGTGACAACATTCTCCAGTTGGTTGACAGAATACCCAACATACCAATATAGTTCTTATGATCCTTTGGGTAATAAAACCTCATCCCTGGGTGTTCCAGAGAACTCTTCTTTATGTTACTCTTCTCATATGTGGTGCCTTCAGTCTGTGGTGTATGGGCACCATTCACATCAATCATTATCTTCATCCCAATAGTTTTCCTCGCTCACTTCTTGCATTGTTCTATAATGATCCATACAAGGCAGCAATACCAATACCTAGCAGTACCAACACTAGTATTGCTACAAGTAGTTTGTAGGCATATGCCAGCCAAACTGGAATCCATAAAAACAGGGATGAAAATCAGTCATCATCCTCTGTCTCATCAACTTCATCCTCCATCTTTGCATTCAGAGTTGTCAGCATAGTTATTGCTTCTGTCAGGGTCCCATTATCTCTATCATGCAAAGGTTTGAATGTACAGCAAGAAGGCCCGATCTTGGTGCACACCTCTCCTTCCATTGCTGTAATCAAGATCAGGACATACCTGTTCGGGAGGGTCATGAGCCTGATTGCCCGAAGTTCTTCTTTGATTGCATTAAATCCTTTTATTGTCGTGTTAATCGTTTGTTGCAGCCCCTACCTAGTGATCCGTAATCACTTGGCGTTTACTGCAGTC
Organism: Ambystoma mexicanum; assembly: GCF_040938575.1. NCBI lineage: Eukaryota > Metazoa > Chordata > Amphibia > Caudata > Ambystomatidae > Ambystoma > Ambystoma mexicanum. Next base: position 351,135,523 of record NC_090936.1, read on the forward strand.
TGTATTTCTGGCATGAATATGGCTGCAAATATCACTGCCGTCTTGCTGAATAATGTATGCTCTGCTGGAATATTGTCATAAGTTGCTATTGAGAAATAGTTCTCCCTCTTTTGTCGTCTGAGACTAAGCGATCTCTTCTTCCTCAAAGGTGCATCAGTTTTCGGGAAATTATCAATATGGAGATCACTTTGGGGAATCACCAATGCAGGAACATGTATCATCACCAGGAAACACGTTCCTCCCCAATTTTTAGGCAGCTGCATATGAGCCCTGGATCCACAGGCCCCATAGCGATCCATTAGCACAGCAGTTCCTCCATTCATTCCTGGTACTTTGAGCCTTCCTGCCTCTCTGAAGCTTTAGGAGAACCATCTTCAGTTCCAAAAGCACCTCAAGACCTTACTCTGCTTCTGCCTTTGCTCTTCCTCTCCCCTGCTGATCTCTGTCTGCTTCGGCACTGGGCACCTGGCTACCCTCTGATTTCAGGCCCAGATCCCTACCCACCCAGTCGCATACCCGCATTGCCTCCTGGTAGCCCTTGGGTCTGTATCTGCAACCCTAGAGTCCCCTTCCTGCACTTATTAGACACCCGTTATCTGCGCCTTATTACTGCACTTGCCACCTGCAGCCGCACTGCCTGTTGTTTAAATCACGTGTTCAGCACTTTCCACTTCTCCCCTGCCCCTTGTACTTCCCCCCCTTCCCTCTCCCCTGCACTTGCACATTCTCAATGTCAATGGGCCTAGTAAGATTGTTGTTTTGTCCTCCCTTGTACCCCTCCCTTTCCTCGTCGCGCCCTGGCACACTTCTGTATGGGTTCGTATAAAAAAAATATCATATCATATCCTTTATTTACTCCGACTTGTACCAGGCCTTTGTTCCTGAAGCATGTTGTTGCATTATTTATTGGTATTATGGACACCGGTCCTGCTTTATTGTCAACCCAGGTTAGTAACTTGGAATACTTGGCCCATGACTTTAGGCATCAGTCATTTACAATTTGCACTATGTCTTCTTGTTCTTTCATAAATAAATGTTCACTGCAGGATAGTATTCCTTCTTCACATCCTGTAATGGTGGCAACTCGTCCATATACCACTAGCTGAGGTCTCTCCCAGCATCCTGGGGTTTCCTGTTTATCTGCACATCCCAACCTCTTCAGTTAAGCAACCCTTATTTGTTCTCTAGTCAGGGATGATGTGAGAAACCTGATTCTCCCACCTAGTCCTCTGGAATCTTCCATTCAGGTGGCCAGGAAAGGGCCATTACTTTTGGATCCCCATCCTGCGGTGGACAGGCGAGGGAGCATCACCTGAGTGGAGGGTCACAGTGTAGGGGAGGAGAATATGCAAGGGTGAGACATGGTATTCCCCATTTCCCAAATGTACACCAACCTACTCTCCCTCAGCCTGTATGGGGTATTTTCACTCTCACCCCATCTACCCCTCCCCATTTCCAATAATTACTGGGAAGAGGAAGAGGGGATCGGGAGCAATGAGGATTACCCCTAGAAACAACATAGGGAGACCTATCATCTAACACCTTTGAACTGTCCCACTAATAGAGTCCAGCAAGGTCAGGCACTTTTCCCCAATTGAACACACCCGACTCCAATTGACTCTCACCTGCAGACACAGACACACTTTGGTTTTGGACATTCGGCCATCGATAGCCCTTAGAAACATCAGTTGATGGAACAAACCCCTTAGAGTTAGGACCAGATAGGCATTACCCCAACCCCACAAAGTTTGATAATAAAGGTTTTCAAACTGTTACTTTTGTGTCTGTGCCTCCCTTGATACCATGCATGTCTCACAATGAATATATGAGTATTCTGTTCAACCAACTCATGTCTTTTTCCATCTTCTGCGTTTTTGCGTAAGCATCTTCATATTGAAATTATTTTTTCCATGGTCATCGTAGGGTTGCCCATCTTCCTTCGAAAATATCCTCTTGTTGTGCATGTTGCTAGATGGCCGAGGCACTTTGCATTGTGTGCAAGTATTTCATTTGCAATAAATGTGCTGTGTTCATGGCATTGGGGATTTAAAACTATACGTAGCAGTTTTCATCTGATGCTCTCTTCTCTATGTTTCTCATTTGCTGATACCAAATGTTATTCTCTAAATGGGCCAAATTGTCAAGATATGAATTTATATCTTCATTATCTCCCCCAACATCTCTTTTAGTTTAATTTACTAGGTTATGTTTGTTATTTTTTGTAAATCACACTTTTATATCAAAAACTGCAAAAGGATCTCAATAATGATTCTGAAAATAATATGACTGTTTTTAGGATTGCCAAGAAATGTCACAATGTCCATATGTCATCTTACTAGAGCTGGGAAAGACTGCAATATGTAGATAAAAAGAGTTTAGTTTATTGTTTGCTTGTTAGGAGCTTATACAGAAAATACATTCTGTTTCAAAGCGCACACAGGGCAACATGGGGGGAACATGAGATTGCAGTACAATAAAATTTACAAAAAATACATTAATAGTTACTCACCGTAGTGACTAACGTACTCTTAGTCCATAGTCCCCTTTCCTCCCTACTGCATAGGGATCCCTCGCTAGGGAAGGAAGACGGAACGTTTTTCACAAAAACACCTTCTTCCCCTTTAAATGTAGAGGCGCGCGGCCCTGGGAGCATACGCTCACCTGACTCTACCCACCAGCGCTACTCCTCAGTCCCCATTGACGCGTCGACAATATTAACATTGCCTAATGACACCAGTTTTATTAGGAGGGAGGATGGTGGGACGTATGGAGGAAAGGGGACTATGAACTAAGAGTATGTTAGACACTACGGTGAGTAACTATTAATTACTCTTACGTCCCGTTCCCTTGCCCCCATACTGCATGGGCTACTACAACTGAATGTAGCCCCACGGTAGAGAGGTGACCCTCCTTAAGAAAACAAGTTCCTTAGAACCACTTCTCCGAAAGCCACATCTGACCTAGAGCCGGCGTCCAAACAGTAGTGCTTACAGAAAGCCGAAGGTGAGGCCCAGATGGCTGCCCGGCTGATGACCTGCCACGGTACTTGTCTCTGGAATGCAACCGCTGTGGCCTTGGCTCTGACAGCATGGGCATGCATGTTCGCTGGCAGTGGTTTGTGCTGTCCTTCATAAGCCTCCTTGATGGCAGCAACCACCCATCTTGCCATAGTGGCCTTGGATGCCTGATACCCAGGCCTTGACCCACAGAATGTGATAAATAGAGCATCCGACTTACAGAAGCTCTTAGTCCTGTCCAGATAGAATTTCAGAGTGAGTCTGACATCCAGACAGTGCAAGACCCTTTGAGCTTCGTCCTTTGGATCAGCAAAGACGGTAGGCAACACTATCTCCTCATTTAGATGGAAAGAGGAGGGAACTTTAGGAAGAAACGCAGGGTGCTTCTCAGAACCACCTTATCCCTGTGGAACGTGGTGTAGGGTTCTGAAGCCACCAAAGCCTGGATCTCGCTGACCATATGCGCTGACATAAGGCCAACTAACAGGGCTGTTTTAATGGTGACCAGTCTGATGTCCCCAGACGCCATTGGTTCGAAAGGCTTGTGCGCAGGGTGCCCAAAACCACATTGAGGTCCCACACTGGGTGTGGTTTCCTTATGGGCGGGTAGAGCCTGGCGAGGCCCGCCACGTGATGTTTAACCACTGGGATGGAGGAGAAGAGCTCCTCCTCTGAGTTCCTGTAGGCACCTATAGCTGCTAGATAGGCGCAGCACATGTTTATTTGCACCTCTGAGCATGTAAGGTGTGCCGAGAAGGAGAGCACATCGTCCAATGAGCAAGAGAGGGGGTTGAGTCGGCCCAATGACAGAACCTGGTCCATTTACGCTTGTACTGGCTCCTGGTAGCCTTGCTCCTAGCACCCTGAATGATCTCTAGGTTGGCCTGTGATAGGCTCAGATGCTTCAGCGTGACCTGCTCAGGAACCACACTGCAAGGGCTAACTTCTGTGGGGCGGAGTGGATGGCCCTGCCCTCCTGCTGCGCCAGAAGATGTGCTGGGCCCATCAGAAGGTGAATCAGTGGTCTGTCTGAGAGGCTGAGAAGTTCTGAGAACCACGGTCTTTCCGGCCACCATGGAGCTATCAGAATGACGCTGAGGTGACAAGATTCCTTTGTCTTGCAGATCACCCTGTGAACCAGGGGATTGGGAGGGAAGGCATACGCTGTCATGCCGTTCCACTGTATCTGGAATGCGTTGCCCAGGGAGCCGGGGCCCTGCCCCTGCCAGGACGCGAACTGTTGGCATTTCCTGTTGTCCCAGGATGCAAAAAGATCCACTTGAGGATGCCCCCATGTGCTAAAGACCTCCTGCAGCACCTGGTCATTCAATTGCCACTCGTAATTATCCACTCCCAGTCTGCTGAGCCTGTCCGCCTCCAAGTTGGACTCCCCTGGAAGGTGGACGGCCGTGAGGAAGATGTTGTTCTCCAGGGCCCATTCCCACATGCTGACCGCTAGACTGCACAGTGGAGGGGATCTGGTACCACCTTCTTGTTGACATAGTACATGCTGGTGATGATGTCGGTCTGGATAAGTACTGTCTCACCCCCAATGAGCGGAAGGAAAACTCTGAGAGCTAGCCAGATGGTTTTCAGCTCCAACCAGTTGATATGAGACTCCTGGTTCTGCCGGGTCCAGACTCTGTGGACGCTGTGGTTGCCCAGAGTGGCTCCCCAGCCTTCCAGGGAGGAGTCTGTGAGTCCGTAGTGATGGTGACCTGCGGAGCCGGCTGCCAGAAGGTCCGCGTGGAGAGAACGTGGAATGCTGACCGGCTCCGCTTGGGAGCCCTTCTATTGATTCCATGAGGCTGCTAAGTGCAGCTGTAATCTCCTCATCTTGAGTCTTGTGTGGGTACGGCCAGTAGGACCGCTGCCATGATACCTAATAAGTGTTGGTACGACCAGTCCGAGGTCACTGCTCTGGTAAGGAAGTGAGTAGTGGTTCTCTTGATGGTCGTGATCTTGTCCTCCGAGGGAAAGACTCTCTCATAGCTTGTGTCCCAGTTGAAGCCCAGGAAGGTCAGACTCTGTGTAGGCTGCAGCTGAGACTTCTTGAGTTTGATGGTAAACCCCAGGTCATGGAGTGTGTCCATAAGTGTGGAGGAAGTGTGGTGAACCGCCTCCGGAGAGCCAGCCATCCAGGTACGAGTCGACATGGTGGCCCTGGGCCCTGAGGAGGGCAGCCACTGCATTAATTTGCCTGGTAAGTGCCCTGGGGGCTGAGTTGAGGCCAAAGGGTAGCACCTTGTATTGGAAATGGCAGCCCATGATCCTGAAGCGCAGGAAGGAGCAATGCAGCTGCCAAATCGGGACATTTAGATAAGCGTCCTTCAGACATAGGGAGCACAGCCAGTCTCCCCTGTCTAGTATCTCAACATTTTGAATTTCTGGAGAGGCAGGTAGAGGTTGAGAGTGGAGAGGTCCAAGACAACTCTCAGGTCAGCCTGGTTCTTCTTTTGTATGGTGGAAATCCTGGAATCCTCTCTGGAAGGCTGGGACTTCTTCCACTGCCTGGCTCTCGAAAAGCGACCGAATTCCCGCCAACAGAGTTGCTGTCCCAATCTGTGGGAATGGAGGGGAGGCGACGGAGGAACCAGTGGTACCCCGTGGATACCACAGAGAGGATCCAGCGGTCCGAGAAGTTCTGGCACCAAAATTGCACGTGAAAGGCAAGCCTGTCCCCCACCAGAGACACGTGGACCCGGAGGGACGTGTCATGCTTTCTTTCCCTCCGAGGATGCTGCTGACGAGGGGCACTTCAAAAAGTCCTTGCCCCCCCTTTTTGTTGTTTGCGCCGTTGCTGACTCAGAGAGTGTTCAAGCTGCCTCGACCTCCGTTCCTGGAAGGCCGTGCCCCCCCTGAACGCCTGCCCCTTGTCGGAACGTTGATGTGACTGGGTGTGCGCTTTGGGCGTGGCCTTTGTTAGGATAAAGACGTTGGAGTTTGCAAGGTGTTCTTCTTTTTATCTAATTCCTCATTGGTGGTAGAGTGAAAGAGGTCACTACCCTCTAATGCAATCGATGTGGGCCACTGTGGACTCCACGATCCCCTGCGCTACCAGCTTGGCTTCTCCTCTTCCCGCCTTGAAGCGCACTTGGATCTGTGAGGGAAGTACTGGAAGGAAGTCCGCTATTTCCAGCCAAAGCCTCCTCCTTGCCTAGCAGCGCAGAGGACGAGGTGGCCAAGGATGACTGAGGCTTAAAGTAAAGTGACGGCCCAGCGATCAATGTAGAGTGCGGTTGAAGGTGCACTGACAGCAAGATGGATCCCCCTCCATCTGCCTATACTTGGCATCGAGGAGCCAATTGACAGGTTGGGCCGAGTGTGGCTGGAGCCACCCATTCTTGGACAAGGCAGCAATATCTTTCTGCATTGGGATACCCGTTCTGGTAGAGGGTTGTAGGGTGAGGACGTCTGCCAAGACCCCCTCCTGTGGCTGCTCGACCTCTGGTTGAGAAAGGCCCAAATATTCTTCCAAATCTGCAAGCCGGTCGTGGAAGGCCTTTGCTAACGACGGCTTGTCAGGGTCCTCCTCCTCATCTGTGTCAAACAGAGTGTTCGGCTGGTCCGGAACGGGTGGAGGAGTGCTGGGCGTCGTGGGCTGTGGTGTGGAGACCGGAGCCGGAGGCTGCTGCTGAGGCTGGTGTGGAACCGCCTGTACCATGAGTGGCAGGGCAGCCAGAATCGAAGGAACCGGTAGGGGCAGCGGGGGCTGCGCTGGGGCCTGTGGCGTCAGACCCATAGGTGGAATGACTATGGGTATCAGTGGAGTGACCGGAGGGAACAAGTCCCTGACCGCATCCCGCAGGATGGCCCCCATATGAGGGGTTCACATCAGCACCAGGAACCTTTCGAAGAACCTGTCTTCGGAGGCTGGAGAGGTGGCAGGTGATATTGACAGAGTGGCTGGACGCTGCTGGGGCCGGGGCGCGCTCTGTCTCGGTTGCAGGGGGAACCTGCTCTGCGCTGCTGAAGGATAAACTGTAGGCCATGTACCTGGTTGACACCAGTTCCACCTTGTAACTCGTTCTCCCACCTGCTCCGTTCCTAGGAGTGGCATCGGACGAGAGGCCATTTTATCTGACACAGTGGGCATTTTGTCAAGCTGCTTGCCACATGTCGAAGTCATGGTGCTTGGCTCACTGGACCCAGCCTCCTCTAAGACTCTTGGCGGTGGAGCATGAGACCTACCGTGCACCTCAGGAAGGGGCCTGGAAGTTGTGTTGCCCTTGGCAGTGCTGCCAGTAGTGCTGCATGTAGGCGCACCCTCGGAAATTAGGCCGGTCCTAGGGCATAGCCCCTCGGGTGTACACCCGGTACAAGAACATTGCAGTCCCTCAGCACTGCTTCCGGAAGGATCTACTGACCCCTCGGCCCTGAGGCCGGTAGCAGGACTAGCCTTGGTACGTGTGCTGGTGCGAGAACCAGAGAGATTCCTCCCGCTCGGGTGCTTCCTTGGGAAGGAGTTGCCCTTACGGGGCACGATGGAATACAGCAGCCCTCCCTTGGGCCCCGATCTCTGTCTGACAAAGTCCTTCAAGTTCTCTGGAGGCGACCTTTCGAAGAGCTCCCTCCACCTAGCTAGCCTATTCTTCAGTGCGCGAGGAGTCAGTGCGTCGCACGTGGTACGACCTTCCCAGCCGTGGTCGAAGCCAAGGCAGTGTTAGGGAGAATTACCACATCTCTAAGGCACACGGATCCAAGGCTGATGCCTGTCCTAGCCTGTCGCCCACCCGCACTTTCCATCGAAGGAGCAGGAGCTCCTTAACCTCTGCTGGAGCAGGGGTTATACATCGTACTACCAGCCATAGGTAAGCCAGCTGGCTTCACCGCGGCCCCCTGCGACCCGACTTGCATCTCCATCTCATGGTCGTGATTGCGCCCACTTCTGCGCCCACTTTTGCAAATAATGCCTTCACTTCAGCTGTAATGCCACCACAGCACTGGATGTTAGTGCTCCGCCACGCCGACGCCAGAAACACCCAGCAACTCTATTGCTGACCGCGAGGCAGGCTCCTCTCCAAAATGGCCGCCGCGTCTCCTTGATACCACCCTCGCCTTGTCCTGCATCGCGGTTCCCGGCCGCCTTACCCTGATAGGCTGCGCCATGTCCTTAAGGCCCAATCAACCGTCGGATGGCGTAAGCCGGCCCACATCTCTAAGGCACACGGATCCAAGGCTGATGCCTGTCCTAGCCTGTCGTGCCACATCGGAGCCATGAGGCGCGAAACTCTGCCCTTTTTCCCCACTTCTACAACACCTGGCAAAGCAATCCACATCCGACGACTCCAGACATCCGCTTGATTGGCGGCCCGTCCTCTGATCACGCAGCCCGCACTGCCGGAAGGCGCGAGCCGGCTGTGGTCCCTTGCACTAAGGTCCCCGCTATAAGGACCTGCCCGCTGCGAGCCGTGAGAGAGCGGTCTGATCTCTCTGCAAATCCGGATAGAAAGTACACTACCACCGGAGCCAAGGTAAGCGCCTGGCTCTAGATAAACAATGGCGCTCTTAGAACTACTAGTTACCTAGCCGCTAACTCAATCTGCCCTCTGACTATTCTACGTATGAGCTATCTTGTTAGCGTGTCAGTATGGCACTTGATTTTAGCTGCTACTCTAAATGTGTTTGCTAGTCACCCTATTTACATGCTATCCTGCTAGTGTGCCAATAATTCGACTCTAGCTGCTACTCTAAATGTGTTTGCTAGTCACCCTATTTACATGCTATCCTGCTAGTGTGCCAATAATTCGAATCTAGCTGCTACTCTAAATGTGTTTGCTAGTCACCCTATTTACATGCTATCCTGCTAGTGTGCCAATAATTCAAATCTAGCTGCTACTCTATACGTGTTTGCTAGTCACTCGAATCCAATGTATCTCCACACGCTCTATACTGTGACACTAAGACTACTGCTCTATACCATGAATGTCCAGTACCCAACCATGCCACTCAATCTACCTGCACACGAGTCCCCACCTAACTTGCATAAACCTACCAACATGATCACCACACCTTGCACTGTCATCCAAAGGAACCTCAAACTACGTGCAAGGCTCCCAAGGCTCTATGACCCTTGAAAAAATATAGCTCACAGTAAGGCCACTACCAGCCCCCTCAGCTCCTCCCAGCACCCTCTTCAACTAAACAGCAGACTCTATCGCGAGCCTACACGTGCCCTGAAAAGTACACACAAATCTTCAACACTTCTGTCTAAACCAGCACAACCTGGGACCAAGGGAGCACTGATAAATGCCCGCTCCATGGTAGCCCACGCAACTGACATTGCCGACCTACTCTACAATGAAGACCTGGACTTCCTAGCTGTTACTGAATCCTGGTTACACCCAACAGCAGGCCCCGCAATTATGCTAGCCATTCCGGATGACTATACCCTACTAAGACTTGATCGTACCACCTCCCGAGGTGGAGGTCTCGCCATTATAGCTAAAACTAAATTCGCCCTGACTATTGAGACACCTCCCGTTGCAGGATCTTGCGAATCCTTAACTGCTAAACTAACCATATCTAACACACAATCCATCTCCATCAACCTCATTTACCGACCACCTGACCCCTAGAGTCATTTGAGGAAGACCTTACAAATATCCTATCCAATAACCTCAAGAACTCCTCACAAAGCATTTTACTAGGAGACCTTAACCTGGGTTTTAACGACCCCACAGACACCAATGCCATAACAATTAATAATACCTTAGAGGAATTGGGTTTCTCCCAGAAGATCACGGAGCCTACTCATACCAAAGGTAGAACTCTAGACTGGCTACCTGTGCACAATTGCCCAGTCCTAATCTCCTCTATACTTCCACAGCTTTGGACAGATCACTACTTGATCTCGTTTAGAGGCGACACCAGCGCAAATTGATAGTATAGCCCCAGCTGTCCAGACGAGAAACAAAAAGAACATTATCCCTGAAAATCTGATCCCACTGATCGCTCCGACCCTGAACGCCATCCCGGACCATACGGATCCCGCTATGATGGTAGACATTTACAACAAAGTCATGCTCTCATCTCTTGATGTCATAGCCCCACTGCAACTCAAAAAGAGTAAACCTAGGAAACACATCAACTCTTGGTTTTCCCCCAATCTCAAAGCCCTCAGACAGGAAAAGCGACGATGTGAAAAAATCTGGAGATCACATCGCTCGGAAAAAAACAAGACTAACCTAAGTAGACTAGCCTCCCAATACAAAAAAGACATTATCTTGGCCAAACATACATCCTATAGCACCCGTATCCTACAAGCCAAATCTAACACCAGAGAACTCTTTACTATACTAAAAGAGGTTGAATCTCCCATCCAAGTGCCTGACTCGTGCCTCAAGGACAAAGACTGGTGCACGGGTATACAAAATGCCTTAGCCAACAAAATCTCCTCCCTCAAGACAAAGATAAACACCAAAAAAAGATTCCCTTCTCTCTTCTACCAAGCCTAGTAGTCTCACCCCCAAAATGACTCACCCTACTCAGACGCACACCCAGGATCATAATCCCCAATTCAACTTCCACAGAGTTTCTACCAAAGAGGTAGAAAAGGTCATTCTCTCTCTCAAACCATCGAATTGCCATGGGGACATATGTCCTGCACAATTGATTAAGGATGCAGCTCGTGATCTAGCACCATTTATTACCAAACTAATAAATGCGTCATTCACATCAGGCACCGTACCCAACAATCTGAAACAATCATGGGGCCTCCCCTTGCTCAAAAAACCGAATCTTGACCCTTCCACTCCTACTAATTACCGCCCCATCACCACAGTACCGTTCCTTCTTAAAATCATTGACAAAGTAGCATACCAACAAATCCAACACCACCTCGAGCACTTCCAGCTCTTAGGAGTCAGACAATCAGGCTCAACATGGCTACCAAAACTGCACTCATAGACCTTAAAGCACAGATAGATGAACTGAGAGATCAGGGCAGGACCGCACTCCTGCTACTTCTTGATCTATCAGCTGCCTTCGACCTGGTCGACCACGAGATCTTATGTGATCACCTTCAAAAAGCAGCCCATTTCTCTCAAGAGGCTACTGACTGGATCCAATCCTTTCTAAACAACCGCACAATGAGAGTCTTCTCACCTCTAGCAGCAGCCGACCCTACGCCCATCACCTATGGCGTGCCCCAGGGTTCATGCGTTTCCCCGACACTGTACAACATATTCACGAAGCCCCTTTTTGATGATCTAGATGGCCTAGGTATCACCTACACCAATTATGCCGATGATACCCAGATCCTCATCCCGCTGACGGGGGATTATGATAAGGATTTGGCCTTCGTCAATGGAGTGTACCTCATTATTCAGGCATGGATGGCCTCACACGGTCTATGCATGAATGATGACAAAACAGAACTCCTCATTCTGTGATCGCCACGTAACCTTAGCAAATTGGACCAAAATGACTCCTTTGCAATTGACAGTAACAAGATCACGGTAGCCAAGGAGGTCAAAACCCTCGGCTTCAACCTAGATTCTACTCTCACCCTCAAAAAACAAGTTAATGCTATGGCCTCCGCCACAGCGTATACTTGCAAACTCATAAGAGCAGCCAAACCTTTTCTCTCCCCTTCCAACTGCATCACACTAGCCAGGGCGTTGATCCTGTCCAAGCTGGACTATTGCAACGCACTTTATGTAGGCTGCAACAAATATATCACCAACAAAATACAGATCCTTCAAAAGAAAACCCTAAGAGCGGCCCTCAGCATCCCGAAGAAAGCCCATATTTCTGACTCTAGAAGATCCGTCAATTGGCTATCCACTAAAGACAAAATATTCCTCAAATCAGTGTCCCTGACTCATAAATGTCTCCATCAAGCAGCCCCTCAATACCTTATCACCAGATTCACCAGACCTACTTCCTCTCGCCCCTCCAGGATGGCCAACTCTAATCTCCTTCTGGTGCCTAGGTTTAAACGTACTATGTCAGGAGGAAATAGCTTTCCGGTAAAAGCAGCACAATTATGGAATTCCCTCCCTCCCACCTGTAGGGAGGACCTTCCCTACCGCCAATTTAGATCCAAAACCATTCATTTGGCTCAAGACTCACGACATATAAACGACCACCTGCTCTCTTGCTGCCCTGATGCTCTGCTTTGACGTAGACATCGGTCATGTGACAACCTGCTCCTTGTATATAATATTGCCTATATTGTTTTTCTTTGTAAGTTATGCCTCCTCAGCATGCATTGTTTCCATTTTTACGCGTCCATCACTGTAACCACAGCCGGACCGCATACCTTGTATGTAACCAAGCTTTGCAAACCTCTTGTTGCCTCTGCGCCGCTACCTCCCGGTTATGTGCGCAATATAAATATAAATAAATAAATAAAATACAAAGACAAATACAAATTCTCCAGAATGGCTAATTTCCCTTACCTACTGAGTCTCTCAGCAGCTTTGCTGGATTTCTAGGATTTATTTTTTTCACCTGGTAAGAGTGTGAGCCTTTTTTCCCACTCTTACATGTGTTTTGCTGTGTGTGTTTAACATTTTTGTGTTCATAGACTGGAAGCTTCACCTACTCCGTAGGCATCATCTTTTTACTGTGCTTTACACAGCACCTTTAGTGCAGTGACACAGGGTTGTCTTTTATAGACTTCCGACTCTAAACTCCATATTCTGGGACTGACTACTGTCTCCCAGAACATGTAAAGTTGCCATTGATTTTATTAGTCTTTTAAAATTCACAGACCCAGTGCAACATATATTACATAAAGTAATGGAAAGGGTTAATAGTTATCCCCTTTTGTCTGTCTCTCATGGAACATTATTCCGTTCCCCCTTTGTTAAGATTTGGCTGGTGGCAGTGGTATCTACCCTATTTTTCCTACCGGGGTATATGTATATAGCCTTGGTACTGTTTTAGGCTGTTAGTAGCCTCGAACTTAAATCTGCTGGACCCCATTTACTTTTATTTGGTTCCAGCTGGGTTTATTTGCCATTTCTTTTTTTAAAGGTCTTTCTTGTGTTTTACTCAGCGCGCCAAACCAGGTTTGGTTCCTTTGTTCGCTTTCCTTTGGAGGATTTCTGTACAGAAGCTCTCGTTAGGCGCCTGAATGTCTGAGGGGGACAGGATGTGAGGGAGGGTTTTGAGACTTCCTGCACAGGGTCTCCTTGGAGACCCATGTCGCACTCTGTATGATCGGCTGTGGTGACTGTCATGCCAGGACAGCCACCCTGCTGAGTGATTGACAGCCAGTCTGTGTGAATGGGGGAAAACTGCATAAAAAGCAGGTCTCTAGGGCTTGGAAGGCAAAGTCGCCACTGGATCGAGAGAACCGAAGAGAAGCTGAAAGAAGAGCACCACTACCACGACTGAACCTCCCTGTGAAGCCCTCCTGCAGGTCCGAATCTCCAAACTTCGATGACAGAGAAGATTTGCACGGAATCTTCTTCCCATGAGCTGGTGGGACCAACCTGTTCACCAAACACCAAGCAAGGCCTCCCTCCCCTGGTCAAATTTGCTGTGCACAGCTGCAGTTAACGGATAGCCAGGAGGACCGGATCCTGTTTGGGTTTTAAGGAGCGCACCTTTTATTCGTTGCTTTGCTCTGCTGCTGGTTTCTTCCCTGGGCAGTGCAGGACCCTCCAGTCTTCCTACGTTTCAGTTCGAAAGTCGCTTCAGGAACCGTGAGTCTGCAGGATCTGCCAGGAACTTCTGCATCAGCTACAGCCTTCTTCTCTATTTAAGGTACTGTTCTAACCCGGTTGTTTGTTCTGTCCGACCGCGGTGAAAGTGTTTGAAATCTTTCGCCAATCCGAGGGCTTGTCTTCTCTACTCTTTTAAATAACTTTTCCTTCGACCAACTTCCTTTCGAACACTTGGCAAAGACTTAACCGCAAACTACTCTGAACTGTGTGATCCTCTGCAAAGACTCTAAACCATTAACATTGGGCAGGTCTACTCATTTGAATCTTCATTGTAGCAAGCCTTTTCTAGATTGCACTGCCTACTTACTTGTTGGTGCTGCTTAATTTTGTATTAATCTTTCCCTCCCTTTTAAATTGCTGGAGTGCCATTTTGCTCACACTTCATTTTGAGCCTAACTTGTCCAGAATTGATTGGGGTTTGTGTAGTATATTAAGAGTGTGATTTTTCTGCTGCTTTATTAAGTGAACTGTTTTACAAATTAATGTGTAAATAAATGTATATTCTTTTACTCAGAAACCTTGAGTCAGTGTTTGTTTGATCCATAGTAATTGCTGTCCTTTGTGTAACTATTGATACTGCTCACTTAACTCTTGAGATAAGTCTGGCTGCTCAGTCATCGCTACCACTTTACTGTGTAGTACAGGCTTGTATCAAAGGTGAATTTGTACTGTCACTTGTAGTCTTAATTGTGTGTGGTGTTCCCAAAGGGTACTGCATATGATTCTGCCTAACACCGGTGTACAGCGGTGAGGATCAAGTATAGTGATTACACTTAGAGTGCTGCTATTTCATTGGATCAACTAACCACAAGGCTAAACATCACTAAAAAGCAATTTTAATCATGTCTGATATGGAAATCTACAGTCAGTTGACCCTCCTTAGTTACACTATGGATTATCTGAAAAATCTGTGTTAGAAAAAGGAACCGCTATGTGAAAGGCAAAAAGTCAGAATTAATTAAAAGGTTGTTAGAGAAACAAAGTCTCGGGAGTGGGTCTGAAATACCTGCCCCTCCAGCAAATGTGGAAAATGATGAGATGATAATGTGTCTGTTATTATGGATGAGTTAGATGAGGCAGATGCGTCACACAATGTAGGCCTTACTGCTCCTCTATCTGCTCAGCAACCTCAACCTTTGTCCACTGTGACCCCATCAGGTCCTACACTCAGTCCTGAATTAATTGCTCTAGAAAAGATGAGGCTTGAGCGTATTAATGCTCAAATTGAACAAAAGCATGAAGAACTTAAGCTCAGAGAAATGAAGTTGAATCATGCCTTAGAAATGAAAAAGTTGACTATTGAAAATGCTTCTCTCCCAGAGTATTCTAGGTCTTCCAGCCCTAAGAGACCCTGTATGCCTAAATAAATTGTTGGTATGTATGAGACTAAGCTTGATATTTTGGATTGGTTGGCAATGTTTGAATATAACTATGGGATTCAAGACATTACAGGGAATACGTTGCTTCCTTGGCTCTTCTCTAGGCTACCCACTGTTGCATCTGATGTTGTGATGGATTTGGGGGAGGTGGATAGGATGGATTATGAGTGTGTGAAGCTAGCTTTAATTGCTAGATTTGGGAAGACCCCTTCCCATTACCTTAAGAGGTTTAGGACCCTCAAAAAGCATGATGGTACCCTTTGGGCTACCTGGTATGTGAATGTTTGAAAATCTTAGATGGTTGGGTTAAGGGTTACAGAGTAAACACTTATGAAGGTATGAGAAATCTTGTTATGTTAGAGTCAATTTATGATGCCTGCTCTCCAGAGCTCAGACAGCACTTGGCTGATTCCAAGGAGATAGAACCAAAGAAGTTAGCTAAGGCTGCTGACTTGTGGGTTGCCAACAGGGCTACTCACAAGGATTCTCGGGCAACTCAGAAGAAGGATGAGGGAAAGGAGTCAAAGAAAGATAATAAGGAGAATTCTAATACCTCCAATCCAAAAGAGGGCCCCAAACAGCAACATAAGGGTAGATCACATCAGGCTAGTGTACCATCTGGACCCAAACCAGATGGAGGTCAGAACAAGCCCCAATTCATCAAAACATTTGGGAAATGTTATGTTTGTGGGTCGATTGACCATGTGGAAGGCGATCCCAGATGTAAGGGTAAACTTTCAGGGGTCCACACTGTCTCCTTAGCCTTCTCCCCAGAGGAGGAAGTACCTATGGCCAGTGGACACTTTCACCTACTGGCTGATGAACCCTTTAGAGTTTCGGCTAGTGTTTCTTTAGTGTCCCTGGGCTTGTGGGAACAACAGAATTTAGATGTCTATAATTCCATCACCGATAATACTAAAGAGTATTATAAAGATAGTGTTCTTGTGAATGGCCAGGAAACCCCTGCCATCAGAGACACTGGAGGCAGCATAACTGTGGTTGATGACATTTTTTTTCAAGGTGGAGGATGTTGCTAAGGCACCCAAATGCCTAACCAAGTTAGCTGGAGGTCTTGTGCAAATGCTTCCCCAGTTACCAGCTCTCATCCAGTGTAATGATATGACTGTCAAAATACGTGTTAGTGTGCAGAGTGAAGTGCCTGGGAGAGTCTTGTTGGGTAATGAGCTGAAAACTCTTGGAGTTGTGTCTTGTACCCCCAGGCCTCCCAGTAAAAGGAAACAGGAGCTCATTAGGACTGCAAGGGAGAGGACCTTGGGTAGCTCCCCCCCCCGGGGGAAGTGATAGGGGAAACTATCACCCCCAGTCCACAGGACTTACTAACTGCTATTTCAGGAAAGAAAGAGGCAAAGGGGAAACCCAAGACCTCCAAGAAGAATGCAGATAGCACCCCTGTGCTACCAACAATGACATCCCCAAGAGTGTCCAAAGTCACACCTGTGACTCCTCCACCTGCTGGGGCTGTGTGTGAGGTACAACCCTGTGTGGTTGATCCAGTTTCTGAAGAGTCAGATCTGGAAGAAGACATAACCTTAGTTGGAGATCTGGATCCTGTTGACCATCCTGAGCTGCAGCCTTTACTGGCAGAAGGGGGACCCAACTGGGCAGACCTCAGCAGAGGACAAAGAGAGTGTCCTACTCTTGAAGGTCTTCGTCTACAGGCAGCTTCTCAGCTCGATGGGGAAGAGCCTGGGAAGCATAGGTTGCACTGTGAAGATGGCCTCTTCTACAGTGAACCAACTGAGTCTATCCCTGGGGACTGCAAAAGACTTGTAGTGCCCCTAGAAAACAGACTCCAGTTCCTACAGTTGGCCCATGAGATACCTTTGGCTGGTCATTTGACGTTTAAAAAGACCAAGGAAAGGCTCTCCTTATACTTCTACTGGCCTAAGGTGGGTTCAGAAGTTGACAAATTCTGTAGGAGCTGTCACACTTGCCAAACCTCTGGCAAGAGTGGAGCCAAGAATGTGGCACCCTTGGTGCCTCTCCCAGTGGTGGGAGTTCCTTTTGAGAGGGTGGGCATCGACACTGTTGGTCCCCTTTACCCTCCCACATCTTCAGGAAACAGGTTTATCCTGGTTGTAGTAGACCATGCTACTGGGTATCCTGAAGCAATACCTATGAGGACTGTTACAGCTCAGGCTGTGGCTAAGGCTTTACCTGGTATTTTTACCAGAGTAGGGTTTCCTAAGGAAGTGATATCCGACAGGGGATCCAATTTTACCTCCCACTACATGCAAGCCATGTGGAAAAATTGTGGTGTCACTTACAAGTTCTCTACAGCCTACCATCCACAGACAAATGGACTGGTAGAGAGGTTTAATCATACTATGAAGAGCATGATAGGTGCTTTAGAGGAACCCCTTAAAAGAAAGTGGGACCTTCTACTGCCATGCCTTCTCTTTGCTTATAGAGAAGTCCCTCAGGAGGGAGTTGGTTACAGTCCCTTTGAACTTCTCTATGGCTATCCAGTCAGAGGTCCATTGGCCCTGATTAAGGAGGGGTTGGAGAGTGCTCCATCCCCCAAGCCAGTCAGAGTGACAGACTATGCGATAGGTCTCCAGAGGAGAATATCACACATGATGGCAGAAGATAGTGATAACTTAAAAGTAGGTCAGGCTCTGGGCAAACATTGGCATGGCCAGAAGGTACTAGTTATGGTGCCAACAAGGCAGAGGGGCTTGCAGGATAAATGTGTAGGACCCTTCAAGGTTGTGGGCAAACTTGGCGAGGTGAACTATTTGGTGGACTTAGGCAGACCTAAGGAGGCTCCCAGAGTCTTTCAAACCAACCGTTTGAAGGCATATGTCTCGAGACCAGAAGTGGGAGCTTTGCTTCTAGCTTCAGCTCAAGAGGAGGAGGAGAGTGAACCTCTACCTGACCTACTCAGAGGCCAAGCTTTGGATGAGAACATAGAGGGAGTCAATCTCTCTTCTAATCTAACATCTGAACAACAGAACAAGTGCAAGGTTCTGTTAAATCAGTTTGCCTCCCTGTTTTCACTTTCACCAGGCTTGACCCCTTGGGGCCAGCATGATATTCTCACTGGTGACTGTTTACCTGTGAAAAGCAGAGGTTACAGAATGTCAGAACATGTGAGATCCTACATCAAAGGAGAAGTCAACAAAATGCTTGATCTCAGGGTTATAGAGCCCTCTACAAGTCCATGGTCTAGTCCAGTTGTTCTAGTACCAAAGGCAGGATCCAAGGAGTTGAGATTCTGTGTGGACTATAGAGCTCTAAATGCGGTCCCTAAGACTGATGCCCATCCTTTGCCAAGGACAGATGAACTGGTGGATAAACTTGGTGCAGCCAAGTACCTCAGTACATTTGATCTGACGTCAGGCTATTGGCAAATAGCCCTGACAGACCATGCCAAGGAGAAAACTGTATTCTCAACCCCAGCAGGCCTCTACCAGTTTAAGGTTATGTCTTTTGGATGAATTAATGAACCTGCTACTTTGCAAAGGATGGTCAATCAAGTTCTGAATGGGATGGAGGACTTCAGCATGGAATACTTGGATGACATTGCAGTGTTCAGCACTATTTGGAAAGAACATGTTGATCACTTGGAATATGTTTTGCAGGCTCTTGAGCAGGCCCATCTGACGATAAAGGCAAGCAAATGTCAAATTGGTCAGAGCAAAGTGGTCTACCTTGGTCATGAGGTAGGAGGAAGGGAAATAAGGCCATTGCCTAGCAAAGTACATGCTGTACAAAACTGGGCCACCCCTACTACTCAAACCCAAGTGAGAGCCTTCCTAGGTCTCACTGGGCACTACAGGAATTTCATTGAGAACTATGGGTCCATAGCTTCTCCTTTGAATGTAATCACCTCTCCAAAATTCCCTAAAAAAGTGAGATGGAATGAGGAGTGCACTCAAGCCTTTGGAAACCTGAAGAAAGCCCTTTGTCAAGCTACAGTCTGAAGAGCTCCTGATTATCACCAACCCTTCATTGTGCAGACAGATGCATCCAATACAGGTATAGGTGCAGTCCTTAGTCAAATGGATGAGAAAGGTAGGGAGCACCCCATTTGCTTTATCATTAGGAAACTGAAGGAACCAGAAACAAGGTGGGTAACCATAGAGCGTGAATGTTTTGCCATTGTGTGGTCTCTGAAGAAGTTTAGACCATACTTGATTGGATCCACTTTTGTGATTCAGATAGACCATCAACCCTTGAGATTGTTAATGCAAATGAAAGGGGAGTCCCTCAGCAGCTTTGCTGGATTTATAGGATTTATTTTTTTCACCTGGTAATAGTATGAGCCTTTTTTCCCCACTCTTACATGTGTTTTGCTGTGTGTGTTTAACATTTTTGTGTTCATAGACTGTGGAGCTTCACCTACTCCATAGGCATCATCTTTTTACTGTGTGTTACACAGCACCTTTAGTGCAGTGACACAGGGTTGTCTTTTTCAGACTTCCCACTCTAAACTCCATATTCTGGGACTCACAACTGTCTCCCAGAACATGTAAAGTTGACATTGACTTTATTAGTCTTTTTAAATTCACAGACCCAGTACAAACTATCTTACATAGAGTAAGGGAAAGGGTTAATAGTTATTCCTTTTTGTCTGTCTCTCATGGAACATTATTTCGTTCCCCCTTTCATTAAGATTTGGCTGGTCGCAGTGATATCTACCCTATTTTTCCTACCGCGTCTATGTATATAGCCTTGGTACTGTTTTAGGCTAAATGAGTAGCCCCAAACTTAAATCCGCTGGACTCCATTTACTTTTATTTGGTTCCGGCTGGCTTAATTCGCCATTTCTTTGTATAAAGGTCTTTCTCGTGTTTTACTCTGTGCACCAAACCAGGTTTGGTTCCTTTGTTAGCCATCCTTTGGCAGGCTTCTGCACAGAAGACCTCCTTATGCGCCTGAATTTTTGAGGGGGACATGATGTGAGGGAGGGGTTTGAGACTCCCTGCACAGGGTCTCCTTGTAGACCCATGTTGCATTCTGTATGATTGGCTGTGGTGACTGTCCCGCCAGGACAGCCACCCAGCTGGGTGATTGACAGCCAGGCTTTGTGAATGGGAGAAAACTGCATACAAAGCAGGTCTCTGGGGCTTGGAAGGCAGAGTCGCCACTGGATCGAGAGAACCAAAGAGAAGCTGAAAGAACAGGACCACTACCACGACTGAACCTCCCAGTGAAGCCCTGCTGCGGGTCCGGACTCAGCCTCGTCCAAGACGTTTGGTGTTGGAACATAAGACAAAACTATGAACAATAACAGTGACTGCCTCCAACTGAAACTCAGCCTCTCCCATCACTGTTCCATTGCCATACACCTTGTCTACCGCCGTCTAGGCCCCATAGGTGATTTTTAGGCTTCCCTCATTCACCTCTTGGCAGATACTTTAAAGAAACCCTCCAAAGTCATCTTACTCTGTGGCATCAACCTAGGTCTAACCAATGATCCATTGGCTAAATCGCTCAACTCAGCCCTCAAGATCCTAGTATTCAGCAATTCTATCACGGACACCACCCATACTCTAGGTAGAACACTGGCCTGGATCGCCCAGCACAACTGTCCTCTCTTCATCATGGAAAATACCCCCACACCCTGGCTGGACCACCATAGTATCACATTTGGCATCCCCACTACCAGAACCTCTACTCCCCCCTCCCACACCTTACCTCCCGCCCTCACAAGAAGCTCCCACCAACTTACTAAAGAATGATTACTACCTTTCCTACAGGGTCCAGCCTTTAGAACCCCTTTCTCCAATGACCGAGAGGCCCTCGCCCAATCCTATGACATTGCTATCACAGCAACAGTAAACTCCATTGCCCCGCTCAAACCTTGCAAAACTAAACCCACCAGCCATTCTAATGCCTGGTTCACCCCAGACCTCCTCAAACTCTGCACAGAAAAACATGCCGTTCTAGCACTTTCGCAATCCACCCACGCTGATAAAGAAAAACTTGACTTTAACTCTCGCTCAAAGTAGTACAAGAAAGCCATCACCCGCGCCAAAGCCAAATCCTTCGAAGCCAGAATCTCTGATATTGTTTCCAACACAAAAGAAATCTTCTCCATATTCAGAGAACTAGAGACCCCCACCCCCGCCCCTCAGACCTTCACCAAAGATAAGACATGGGGCCTCATTACGAGGTGGGCGCAAAGGGATACCGGTGATCCCTTTGCGCCCTATTCCGAGGTCCCTTAGTGTGTCCCTTCCTTAACGCCTGGTTTTACCAGGCGTTATGGACGGGGCCCGTTACGGGACTTCAGAGCTAATAACGGTACCGCAATTTGCGGTACCATTATTAGTGCCTTCCCCCCTCCCATTGACCCTATGGGGGCTAAAATGGGAATGGGGAATGGTTTTTTCTATGGGGACTTACCGGTCCCACAAAGGTCGGAATAGACCGGTAAGTCCCCATTGAACGAGGGCGGACGCGGTACCGGTATTGGAGGTAGTGATGGCACGAATAGTGCGATGACTACCTCCAACCTCGGAATGAGGCCAATGGTGTGATGAACTACAAACAGCTATGCGTAACAAGCTGATCTCACTTCAAACCAAAATCCAACCCACCAAACACTCGCTTTCCAAAATTTCCACCCCGCCCACTCAGCCTCTCCTGACACCTTCCCCTATTTTCTTTTAAGGCCATACAGGAGCATGATATGATCAACCTTTTAAAAACTATAAAGCCATCCAACTGCAAGGGTGACTCCTACCCTGCTGCAATTATCAAGGACTGTGCTGACACCCTCGCTCCATTCCTGACAGCTTTCGTCAATGCTTCCTTTGCCACCGGGAAAGCCCCCTCCTGCCCCAAGGAAGCCTGGGTCCGCCCCTTCTTAAAAATAAAACACACTTGACCCTACTTCTCCCAATAACTACAGACCCATCACCACCATCCCATTCTTACTCAAGATATTGGAAAAAGCAGCTCACCTGCAGGTGCAACACTTCATCAAAGAGAACAAGCTTCTAGGGCTACGCCAATCTGGCTTTCACCCTAGGCACAGGACAGAAACCTCCCTACTTGACCTCAAAAACCAGATGGACGATGGTAGAGACCTGGGTAAACCATCCCTACTTCTCGACCTCTCTACGGCTTTTGACCTCGTAGACCATTATGTACTATGCCACCACCTTACTTCCACGGCCAAATTCTCCCCCAATGCCACTGCTTGGATCAGCTCCTTCCTGCAAGGTAGGACGATGCAGGTATTCTATGACTTAGCCTCTGCCTCACACACCATCATGCTCTGTGGGGTGCCTCAAGGCTCCTGCCTCTCCCCCACTCTACAACATCTGTACACGCCCCCTCTTCCTCATCCCTGATGCCCTGGGTATCTCTTACATCAACTACGCTGACGATACCCAGATCCTCCTCACTCTCACAGGCAACTAGGACACAGACTCCACAACACTTAACATCTACAACACCATCCAGACATGGATGGCTGTCAACCGACTCTGCGTCAACTCCGACAAGACAGAACTCCTGCTGGTAGGATCCACCGACACACTCAAAAATCTTGACACTCAGTTTAGCCATTTCACCATTGACTCCATCAGAATCCCAGTATAGGACACAGGGAAAACTCTCGGAGTCTATCTGGATGCCAACCTACCCATGACCAAACAAGTTAATGCAATCGCCTCTTCAGCAGAGTATCATGCAAAACTCATTAACGCGGCTAGGTCTTTTCTCTCCAAAGAGATTTGCACCAACATAGCCAGAGCTATCACCGGTTCGAGGTTGGACTACTGTAATGTACTCTTCTTAGGGAAATCCACCAAAAACTTGGAAAAACTGCAAGTCATCCAGAACAGTGCTCTGCGTGCAGCCCAAGGCATCTCCAAAAGAGAAGAAATCACGGCCACCAGAAAATCAGCCCCTGGCTCCCAGTAAAAGAGAGGGTTATATTAAAAGCATTGACACTTACCCACAAGTGCATCCACCTCTCAGCACCTGCCTACCTATCGCAGCGAATCCACCCCTATACCTCCACGAGGCCAACAAGAACACCTTATGCAAACATGCTCATCGCGCCTATGGTAAAAAGAGCCAGAGCAAGAGGCGCTAGCTTCCCCTACCTTGCTTCCTTACACTGGAACGCCCTTCCTAAAACTCTTTGCTCTGAGGCATCACTCATGGCCTTCCGCAAGGCCATGAAAACCCCTCTCTTCGCCTGATCAACACCACAGTCCCCTTTTGGGACTGCTTGCCTCATATCCTCTTAACCGGCAAATGTACTTGTATCTTCTGCTCAAATGTACTAATGTAAAACATGTAAATTCATAACCCACTTGTACTTTCCCTGTAACTAAGCTCCCCTCAAGTAACAGCGCCACAAAAACAGCGCCACAATGCCCGAGGGTTGTTTGTGCGCTATACAAATGTAAAAAAAATAATGTAAAAAAAATAAGGCCTATCCCGCACCTCAGGATGGGACCAGGAAGGCGTATTGCCCTCAGCAGAGCTGCCGGCAGAGCTGCCGATAGTGCTGCGTTAAGGCGCCCCCTCGGACATGATGCTGGTACTAGGGTGTTGCCCCTCGGGTGTAACCCCAGTAAAAGAACCTTGTGGTCCCTCAGCACTGACACCAGAAGGATCCGGAGACCACTCGGCAGTGAGGCCGGTAGCTGGACTAGCCTCGCTATGTGTGCTGGTGCGAGAACCCGAGAGGTTACTCCCACTCGGCCGCTTCCCTAGGAAGGAGTCGCCTTTACAGGGTGCGATGGTAAATAGAGGCCTTGTCTTTGGCCTCGAGCAATGTTTGACAAAGTCTTTTAGGTCCTCCAGAGGTGACTTCTGGAAGAGCTCCCTCCACCGAGCTAACCTGTGTTTCAGTGCATGTGGGGTCAGTGCGTTGCAGGTGGAACAACCTTCCCAGCCGTGGTCAGAGACAAAGAGCGTGGGGATCGGACGTAGGGAGGAGCCCCTCGCAGGCTGGAGACCTGCTGAAGCCCACTGAAGTCGACATGCGCAGGGGCGGAGCGTGGCGTCAGAGGACCAAGTACCTGATTGAAAAGAAAAAGACAAAGATAGAAGAATATCCGGGGAAGAGCGCATGGTATTACATGACCGAAGCCAAACCCAGGAGTGCTGGGGAATCCGGGCCATTCCCGTCGATGTGGAAAAGGGGACTGAGGAGTGGCGCAGGTGGGCAGAGTCAGGTGAGCGCATGCTCCCAGGGCCGCGCCCCGCACACCGCTAAATTTAAAGGGGAAGACAATTTTTTCTGGTGAAAAAGGTTCCGTCTCCCGTCCCTTGTGAGGGATGCCCATACAGTATGGAGGAAAGGGTACGGGACGTAAGAGTATGTGTGTCCTGCTCCTTCTTGTCTGTGCCCCGCTGGTCCTCTGCCCCGGGGGGAGCAACGTGGGAGGGAGTGACGCCAGTATCCTTTGGAGGTGCTTCTGGTGTGGGGGTTTGCACATGCACCGGGGCTGCTCTAGCCTCAGGAACGGACTGCGCAAGAGGTGGAGCTGGAGGCGGGAGCATGGGCTGCGTTGCAGTGGGCGGCATGGGCGAAGCCGGATGCAACATATCCTTCATAATGCCCCTGAGAATGGAGTCCATTTGTGGAGCCCGTATGAGCGACATGAATTTGTCGGAAAACCTGTCCTTACAGGCTGGCCGAGCGTGATCCTGCACCGGAGGTGGTGGCTAATACGCCAGCTGCCTCCCCAGCTGTTGTCCGTACATGGGGTCACTATACCTGGAACCCAAGATGTTGGGGTATGACATGGACCAGGTGACGGGCGCCATTGGTACCCAGTCTGCCCTTGGAGTAAAACTTCTCCTCTGTTGATCGCCTGGATGGCGGGTCACCGCACCTGCCTGTGTGGATTCCCACCTTTGAGGATCGGGAGTGGCGGCCCTCTTGTCTCATGCCACCGCCATTTTGTCAGTGCTTGAGGCACGTGGACCTGTAGTCGGTGTGTTCCCGGACTCACCCTTCATGCCTGTCTGCATTGGCTCTGCCCCACCCTGCACCTCAGGTGTACACCCGGTAGGCTGTGTGCCCTTGGCCTCTCGGCCGGTAGTGCTGGGCGTGCGTATAGGCGCCCCCTCAAGTAAGGACCTGGCATCAGGGCAAGGCCCATCGGGAAGACTCCTGGTAGTGGTAGAGTTCACAGGCTCCTTGGCTGTGGATGGGTAGAGCCTTTGGATCCCTTGGCCGTGAGGCCTGTAGCTGCATGAGCCTCGATGCCCCCTCAGCCACTGCAAGGGCCGGATTGACCCTTCCCGCCAGAGCTCCCCTGGGAAGTAGTCGCTGCTGCGGGGTGCTTTGGAAAATAAAGCACCAACCTTCTTTGTCTTCGTCCGGATGTAGTCCTTGATGTTTTGTGGAGGAGTCTTGTTGAACAGCTCTCTCCAACGCACAAACGGTGTTTCAGCGACCTGGGTGTGAGAGCGTTGCACACGGAGCACCCGTCCCATCCGTGGTCTTCACCAAGGCACCAGAGACAGAGTGCACGCAGATCTGCTGTGGTGAAGGAACCCTTGCACGATGGACACCTGCTAACGCCTGTTGAAGCCGACATGCACCGGGGACAAACTAGGGCATCAGTGGATGGTGTTCCCAAATCTGCAAAAGAAAAAGAAAAGAAAAGATTTTGGGGAAAGCGCGTGGAATTATGAGGCTTGAGGCGTCGCCCAGGAGCGCTGGTGGTTGCGGTCCATTCCCGTCGACACGGAAAAGGGGACTGATGTGTGGCGCTAGTGGGCAGGGTAAAGGGAGCCTGCGCTCCTGTGGCCGCACCCTGGCACACTAGTAAATTTCAAAGGGAAATGTCTTTTTCTGGTGGAAAAGAGGTTCCGTTCCTGTCCGTCGCGAGGAATGCCCACTCAGGATGGAGGAAAGATGACAGGACGTAGGAGTCAGGTTTTTAAACTAACATCTTTGAGTCTGTGTCTCTCTTGATACCATGCCTGTCCCACAATACTGATGTGTGTCATTATCAGCAGCGCATGCTGGGGATGCAAGTTAGGGTTGAATTGCCATGAGCATGAGGCTCGACCATGACCCTAGCCTCACCAAACCACCCCCGTTATCCACTGCACCTGCCCTGCATCCTAGTTCAGTGTCCTCTATACCCTCATAAAGTGATCAATGGCCAGTGCACATGGCTTGCAGCCATGGCCAGTCTCCAAAATCCATGGGGCATGGGCTCCGGCCGTGATATTGTATCTCTCCAGCTATGTAATCTCTCCATTGGCTCCCAGTGGATGCAAGGATTACATTCAAAACCCTCTTCATTGTCCACAAGGCTTTGTGGGGCCTGGGTCCAAAATACCTTCAGCTGTCCCTCCGCAAATACCACCCCTCTCGAGCTATTCATTACTCTACCTCTAACTCCCTCAGGGTCAGTCGTTTTTCAAAGAAACAAGCTGGGGGTAGATCTCGGTCTTCGGCTGGGTCCTCCCTCTGGAACAGTCTCCCTGCCACTCTAAAACTTGAGGAGAACCATCTCCGGTTCCGGAAGCACATCAAGACCTTCCTCTTTGGTTCTTCCTTCACTCCCCCTCTCCCCTGCTGATCTGTTCTCTCTTGGCACCGTGCACCTGGCCACCCTCTGTCCTCTGGGCTCAGGTGCCTGCTCACCCTGCCACCCTCCCGTACTGCCTCCAGGCCACCCCTTACACTGGGGTCTGTATCTGTACCCATACTGCCCCCCCCTTTTTTCTTCCTGCACTTATCAGACCTACCCTGTCTGCTGCCTTAAACCCAGCACTTGCCAATTGCTGGCTGCACTATCACTTTTTGTTGCCTTTATTATTTATTTATTATTTATCTATTTCTCCTTTCCTCCACACTCTCCACTTCTCCCCCTTTCAATACACTTTTTCCCTCCCCTTGTCCCATGCACTTGCACGTTCTCAATGTCACTAGGCCTAGTAAGATCGTTGTTTTGTTCTCCCCTCTTCCCCTCCCTTGCCTTGTCGCGCTCTGAAACATTTGTGTACGAGCGCGATAGAAATAAAATATCAATATCAATATGATATGATATGCCATTTATAACACGCCTATACACAAGTGTTTCAAGGTGCGATGAAGCAGGGGAGGGGCAACAGAGGGGAGACAGAGACAGCAATCTTACTAGGCCAGGTGACATTGAGTTTGCGCAAGTGCAGGTGAAGTGGCAAGGGGAAAAGTGTGGGGGGAAGGTGGGAGGAGGCAGTGCAGTACATAAGATAACAGTAAAATAATAAAGACAATAAATAAAAATGCAGCCAGTTGATGGCAAGTGCAAGGTTAAGGGCAGACATCAGGTGTCAAGTGCTGTTAGGGGGCTGTAGGGACACAGAAACAGTCCCCGAGTGCAAGGTTTGCCAGGGGGGCAGTGCAGGTGTACAACTGGCAGGGAGGGGGACCGGGGACCAAGATCAGAGGACAACCAGGTAACCAGTGCAGTTTCAGTTTCAACCAGGTGATCAACAGGGGAGAGTAGGAGAGAAAGCAGCAGAAGCAAAGAGGAAGGTCTTGAGGTGCTTCCGGAGCCCGGAGATGGTTCACGTCAAGTTTCGGAGAGGCAGGGAGGCTGTTCCAGAGGGAGGACCCAGCAGAGAAAGAGATCTACCACCAACTTGTTGCTTGGAGAAGCGACTGACCGTGAGGGAGTTGGAGGTGGATGAGCGAAGAGCTCGAGAAGGAAGATATTTAGGAAACGAAAGTTGAAGATATTGAGGCCCCAAGTCCCAGAAGACCTTGTGGACAATACAGTGGGTTTTGAACTTAATCCTCGCCGCCACTGGAAGCCAGTGCAGAGATTTCAGTCCTGGAGAGATAGGATCCCTGGGCTTGAGGCCAAGGACAAGTCTTGCAGTCCTGTTTTGGATGAGTTGCAGAGGGCGGAGAGTAGAGGCAGGCATATTTAGAAAGAGGCTGTTGTAGTAGTACAGCCTAGAGAGAACTAGAGCTCTGGAGACAGTGGTGAGGAGAGGAAAGTAAGAATACCTCTGAGGAGGTGCAGCTGGTAGTGTGACTTCTTAGAGACATCAGAGATGTGAGGAGAGAAGGAGAGTGTGGAGTCGAAGAGGACCCTGTGGTTTTTGGCCTCACAGGTAGCAGCAGGAAGAGGGCCAAGAGAGGCCGGCCAGAGAATGACAGGAAAGGAGGGAGCACATGTGCCGATGAGAATCTCGGTCTTACTGGCATTAAGGCAGAGATCATTGGTGGCACAGCACTCCTGGATAGCAGACAGACAATCAGAAATTAGAGAAGGAGAAGAGGTGGCTGAATGGAGCCTGAAAATGAGCTGAGTGTCATGTGCATAGCACTGAAAGTTGGGGCAGAGAGCAGCAATGCATTAGGCAAGGAGTGCCAGGTATTGGTTAAACAGCAATGGAGTGAGGTTAGAACCCTGGGAACACCACAGATAGAGATAGAGATAGAGGAGAGGAAGGGCCCAAGTTGGACATGGGAGGGTCGATCAGGGAGGAAAGAAGTCAGTCAAGGCAGGGCCTGATCGGTGACACCCAGGTTATCACGGAGACGGTTGAGCAGGATGGCATGGTTGATGAATGCATCTTAGGCCTCCAAAAATCTAGGAAAGTTTGGAGGCCCAAAAAAGGGGTTTACATGCATCCTAGACCCCCTGAAGTGCTGCATGCCCCAATAAGCAAATCAGACTAGACATTTGTCCTTGCCGAGGGCCAGGTCCACTGCCCAGGCAACAAAGTTTTTCTGTGCTGGGACTACTGTCCACATGGCCAACCTAGACCCAGTGTCTGCAGACTACACTTTGAAGACCCTGTCCCTGCAATCAACATATCTCTGTGTCCCTTGAGCATTGTTCTGGGCCTTCTGCGCTTGCCCCATCTTCATCCATCCCTCCTCCAGCATTAATGGCATTTTGAACTTGTGGGCGTGCGCTCGGAAAGGGGGCTAGGTGGATGGGAAGGCTCAAGGTGCCGAACACCATGTACACCTCAAAGGGTTTGTTTGTGCAATGACCAATGTCCATATGGCCACCCCAGACCCGGTGTCTGCAGACTCCATTTTGAAGACCCTGTCCCTGCATTCAACATATCTCTGGGCCTCTTGAACATTGTTCCGGACATTCTGCGCCCGCCCCATCCACACACATCCCCCCTGCAGCATCAATGGCATTTTGCACCTGTGAGCGAGCACTCGCAAGGGGCCTGCACTGGAAGCATTCAGGAGGTCAAACATTGTCATAGAGGTCTGGTGGGTGTGAACGAACACGTCAGACATTCACATACACACCCACTTCTGTAAGCCTTTATAAACTCTTTACAGGTTACCAAGAAAACATCTGTGAAATCCACAAAGGATATTGGCATCCCTCCACTTGTTACCTTGTTCGCTGAATCAGCTCATCTGTTGTTCCAAATAAGGGTTAGTCCACTTTTAGTACAGTTTTCTGTATTGTCAATGATCTCCACTAGGACACTTTCTATTGCTCTATACTTCAATGTATACCTTATTCTCACTTTATTTCATTTAAAAGGTCTGCACTATTATCAACCAGCATAAGCATGTATATCTGTGTAATTAGGACATAACATTACAGAGTATTGTTTTTAAATGTAATTTTCAGTAGGGTATGTTTTCTATGTGCTTTTGGTGCCATTTTCTATTATCAGAGGGATGAGATGTTTGTTTTACTCACTGAAACTTTTGTAATACTAATAATTGCTCATATTTCTTTAATAGATCATAAGGGCAATCGAACAATGCCTTCTTGTATCTTTTCTGGGTTTCAGTAATACCAGCCATGCTAAAAATGAGAGTGCTCCTTCATGTTTTTCGGAAGGATTTAAATGTACTGCCCAATGCAGTTCCAACTCAATTTCAGCACACGCTGACCCAAGTGAGTAGTGGACGCTACATTTTAAAATGTATTTTACAATTTTCTAGGTTTGCATGTATAATAAATCTTTGAAGTGAACACTCATATGGAATAGTCAGTGGGAAGGTACCATAAATAAAGTTTTTCATTTTTTGCTGAATAATTCCATTGTTATTTCATTGCATGTCTTTCCTTCTTAACATGATCTTCTTTGGTTTATACATTTGTAACTTTAGATTACTTTGCGAGATACTCAAATAGCTCTAAGCAATGGGAGCCTTACCAAACGCACAATCCCATTGCATCTTTTTAAAATGTCATCTTTTTTGATAAAATACCATGTCTGTTTTTAGACCGCACAGATGGAAGTGCAGAACATTAGCATGGAAGAAACCATAGACACGTCAAATATTCTAATGGTGAGACTTGCACACAAACTTCTTTTTTTATTTTGTTGTGGTATAAGTTATAATACCAATGTACATTTTCTAACGAACAATGTTCAAACTATTTGCATCGATTAAAGGACCAGGATGCTACATTGACCACAATTCCGGAGTCCACAGCAACCTCAATCACCTTTCAAGTACATTGTTTTGAATAATTCTTCACACACCACTACACAAAATATGTATTTGATCAAGTTCCAACCAAAAACGTATTGATTATTGTTATGTATACTGTTAACTTTTGGGCTTCTTTGTCAATAAAGACCTTTTCAATGTAATTGTTTTGGATTTTGCTTTTACATCTTTCTTACTTCAATTACCATTATATAGGTGGAGCCTCGAACTTCGGCAACATACTATTCTTCAACTGGAACCGGTCCGGATGATGAGGCAGTATAAGTGAAAATGTATTGATTTATACTAATGGTTATAAAGTAACAATATGTTTTTTTACATTTAAATTTCCATTTTTGTGGTGATTTGCAATACTGTAAGCAAACTGCAAAGCATTACATCAACAACCTTGCTGAATTTATCACAGGAAAACATGCACCAATGAAAGTAAACTATCAGAAAAATGTACTTTGGCACTGAATAATATAGACTGTTTCACCATATTAATTGTGTTTGTTTTAGTTCAGAAACTTTAGCTGCTTAGCGAAAAATGGAATAGGTGAAACAAAATAACATTACAAGGCATTATAGGGGACACAATTTAATCAATATGTTTTCCAGGGTGAACTCAAACCAACTCCCTGCGACATCTCTGAAGGTTATCAGGTACAGTTTCCATATATGTATTTTAAAAATGTTACACATACACACATTGTTCGACTCCACGTTATTATTAATTTAAAAATGTTAATTGGAGGATGAAACTTAATTTTTTTGCGAGTTTAACTCATATTGCAAGGTCGACAATCATTAAAACCACTATCTCAAGATGTAGTTTGTGAGATCGTAAGCTTTTAACATTACATTATTTGAAAATGAATTAAATTTTCTTTGAATTTATTATGTAAAAGGACTGTGCTACTGAAGTGGCTGAAACTGAAGAGACACAAAGACAAGAGGTATACGTAACATATTGCAAAATATCATTTATCATCCATTTTCACAGCAAAGTAATATTTAATATGTTTTTAGTTGCTTGTGGATTTTGATATTTTGTTATATTTTGATATAGCGATATAAGATTCTTTAGGTGGAAGAGCAAATTTAAAGGTTAATATAATTTAACAATGTTGTTTTTCAGCTTGGTCTGGTGGTCGCAAAATCCAATTTGGCAGTGTCAAAGAAAATCCACAAAACAAGGGTACATAACAAAGGTTTTTGAACAATTTTCAAATTGTAAATGATCTATTCTGTATCTGTGCTATAAATTAAGCATGTTTATTTTCTCTTAAATTAGAGGCCTAGGATGAAGAGCAGCATAAAGACTGTATTACCTACAGAAAAAATAATGCCTATTATATGCGACTCATGAGAGCCATAAGGTCATTTATAAATGAGGCAAATGCGGCCACCATAGCAAGAGCAGTCATACTGTCACGCCTGGACTATGGCAATGCACTACTGATTGGAGCCTCAAAGAGAGAACTTCAAAAGTGTCAGGTTATGGAAAACGAGGCAATTCGCATCATTAAGAACATCAAAAAAAAGGGAGCATGTTACAACAGGGAGAAGATCCCTACACTGGCTAAGGGTGGAAGAAAGAATACTTTTTAAATCAATGACCATAGTACACAGATGTGTACATGGAGAAGCCCCGAAGTACTTTAAGAAACAATTCACATTGTACATGCCCCAAAGAAGCCTCAGATCAGAGCATAAGGCAAAGCACGTGCAAGGTGGGGGAAAATCCTTCCCAGTCAAGGCCGCAAACTGCTGGAACAAACTACCTCCAACTCTGCGGCAGGAAGAGAATTACTTACGTTTCAGAAAACGTCTGAAACTCATCTTTTCCAGTGAAAAGCCTGTATTATATACACATGTTGAGGAAAGAATAAAACTTTGCCTGTTTTTGATTGATATTTTATTTCTATCGCGCTCGTACACAAGTGTTTCAGAGCGCAACAAGGCAAGGGAGGGGAACAGGGGAGAACAAAACAGCAATCTTACTAGGCCCAGTCACATTGAGAACGCGCAACTGCATGGGAGAGGGGGGAGGGGAAAAGTGCATTGAAGGAGGAGAGGTGGAAAGTGCGAAGCAGAGGAGAAACAGATAAATAACAATAAATAAATAATAAAGGCAACAAACAGTGGTAATGCAGCCAGCAATTTGCAAGTGCTAGGTATAAGGCAGCAGACAGTGTAGGTCTGATAAGTGCAGGAAGAAAAAGGGGGGGCTGTATGGGTACAGATACAGACCCCAGTGCAAAGGGTGGCCCGGAGGCAGTGCAGGAGGGTGGCAGGATGAGCAGGTACCTTGGCCCAAAGGACAGAGGGTGGCCAGGTGCATGGTGCCAAGAGAGAACAGATCAGCAGGGGAGAGGGGGAGCGAAGGCAGAAGAAAAGAGGAAGGTCTTGAGGTGCTTCCGGAACCAGAGATGGTTCTCCTCAAGTATTAGAGTGGCAGGGAGGCTGTTCCAGAGGGAGGCCCTAGCCGAAGACAGAGATCTACCCCCAGCTCGTTTCTTAGAAAAACGACTGACCCTGAGGGAGTTGGAGGTAGAGGAGTGAAGAGCTCGAGACGGGAGGTATTTGCGGAGGGATAGCTGAAGGTATTTTGGACCAAGGCCCCAGAAAGCCTTGTGGACAATGCAGAGGGTTTTGAATGTAATCCTTGCATCCAATGGGAGCCAATGGAGAGATTTCAGAGTCGGAGAGATACAAGAGGTCAGCTTGAGGCTAAGGACAAGTCTTGCAGTCCTGTTCTGGATTAGTTGCAGAGGGCGGAGAGTAGAGATAGGTAGATTTAGAAAGAGGCTGTTACAATAGTCCAAGCTAGAGAGAACCAGAGCTTGGCATACCATGAGATTCTGGGGGAAGGAGAGGAAAGGCTGAGTACCTCTGAGGAGGTGCAGTCGGAAATTTGACTTTTTAGAGACCTCAGAGATGTGGGCGGAGAAGGAAAGAGTGGAGTCAAAGATGACCCTGAGGTTCTCAGCCTCGCAGGTGGGGGTAGGAGGAGGTCCAAGGGAGGCCAGCCAGAGAGTGAGGGGAAAGGATGGTGAAGGTGTGCCGATGAGGAGGCTCTCCGTCTTGCTGGCATTCAGACGAAGATCATTGGCGGCACACCAATCTTGAATGGCAGTTAGGCAATCAGAGATGAGAGAGGGAGAGGAGGTGGCAGAAGGCAGCCTGAAAATGAGTTGAGTGTCGTCAGCGTAGCACTGGAAATTTGAGCAGAAAATGGCAATGCAGTGGGCGAGAGTTGCCAGGTATTGGTTGAAAAGCCAGGGCGAGAGGTTAGACCCCTGGGGAACACCACATGTAGAGAGGAAGATAGATGAAAGGAAGGACCCAAGTTGGACCTGGGAGGGTCGATCTAAGAGGAAAGAGGTCAGCCAGGCCAGAGCTGTATCAGTGATACTCAGGTTTTCACGGAAACGGTTGAGCAGAAGGGTAAGGTTGACCGTGTCGAAGGCAGAAGAGAGATCGAGGAGGATGAGGACAGAGGGAATGTTAGAGTCAAGGTTGGAGAGCAGATCTTCACGGATGTTCAGGAGAGCAGTTTCCGTGCTTCTGGCAGCTCTGAAGCCAGACTGGTGGTCATGGAGACAGCCAACAGAATTGGAATGAAGGTTAAGCTGAGAGATGGCCAACTTTTCCAGGAGTTTGCCAAGAAAGGGAGTAATGGAAAGTGGGCGATAGTTAGCTGGACAAGAAGGATCAGCTGTGGGTTTCTTGAGAAGAGGATGCCCAAAGGAGTGCTTCAGAGGGGAGGGGAAGGATCCAGAGGCAAAGGAGTGGTTGAAGAAATCAGCAAGGGCCGGAGCAAGGGTGTCAATGTGGTCCTTGATGGTTTTAGAGGAACAGGGATGAACCTGTTTTGAAGAGGCTTTCATAGATCGAACTTGTCTAGCAACCTCGTCAGGGGTGAAAAGAGGAAAGGACGAGAAGGATGGTGGGTGGGTGGCTAAAGGAGGGTCAGCAAGCACAGAGGGAAGAGGAGGGGTGTGGGTGGAGAGGGTGGACAGGATGTCCTGGGTTTTTGAAATGAAGTGAGAGGCAAGGGCATTGCAAGGAGCCTGGGAGGCAACAGGAGGGGTAGAGACTGCAGCAGGGTTGGCCAGCTCCTTGTAGATTTTAAAGAGTTCAGCCGAGTTGTTAGATGCCGCAGAGACACAAGCTTGAATGTGGACTCTCTTCTTGGTGAGGACAGAGAGTCAGTATTGCCTTTGTAGCAGGCGACAGGCCAGTACAACGGATTAACATGGATCTTGCCCTGCGCCCTGATGCCCGCGGGCTACCGGCGCATTACAAACCAAAATACAATACAATACAACTAGTCTAACCAATGCTGTCGCTTGCCAAACAGACATGACTTGAGGCTGAGCATGGATCACGTAAGACTCAATGTTGTGATGCAGCAGCCAAGTGGCCTGAATTTGAATTAAATGTCAGCCGTGACCCATCAAAAGTATGCCTGGATCATTGTTACACCACCCAATGTCAAACAGAAGTGACAGACAACACAGCAAATGTTGCTGAATTGCTTGCCGTACCGCCAACACAATCAACACCCTATAAACAAATTATTTCTAGGAAGATGAAAATGTTACCTGTTTCCTCAATACATGTTGACATATCGGAAGTATCACACACAGAAATTGAATCATCTTCGCCACTAATTGACAATTGTGCTTGTTATGTGGACTACACTCTTCCTAGCGTTCAGGACTTATCCACCTCAATGGAATCGCAATCCACTGTACCTCTAGATGATTGCCTATTAAAGGAACCAAAATAGATTGTATATGACTGCTGCGTGATAGAGATCATACAAATGATTAAATGCAATCATAAATTGCGTCTGAGTATTTTTGGGGAGCCATTGGTGAAGTTTACTCATTTAGTTAAAGGCACCGACGTGCAGATCAAGGGTAGCTGTGTACACCACCATAACAAATGTTCATGGTCTGCTCAACCTATACTTGGAAAAGTGCCTGCTGGAAATGTACTTTGTTCATCTGCATTGTTGTTTTGCGGATCAACGTTCAGTACACCTTCCATTTTTCTAACTTTTTTTCCAAAATCCAATACTACAAATATCAGAGGGATTTCCTGTTTGCTATTAGCCAGACATGGACACTCGAACAGTTGTCAATCGACAATGCTCTCGCTGGCAAAAGGCTCTGGGTTGCTGGTGATGAACCGTGCAACAGTCCTGGTTTTTCTGCTAAATACTGTACTTACCACTTACAAGACATGGAAACCAAAGAAATAGCAAGTTTGGTGGTGTGCAGGTAACTAAATGTACATCTTATGTTGCCATGGAAAAATATGGTTTCATCAAATCCATTCAACTTCTGCAATCGAGAGGACTGCACATAGACCTGATAGCCACTGTCAGACACATTTCAATTGCCAAGGGCATGCAAGAGCAGTTCCCAGACATAAAGCATCAATGCTATGTATGGCAAAATTCATTTAGAAAAAGATTACAGCTGCTGGGAAAAAAAGGCCACAGAAAACATTTTAAATTGGTCACACTCTGTAAGCAACCAATTTTGGTGGAGCTCACAAACTTGTCAAGGATTTATTGACATTCTACTTGAAAAATGGCATTCAGTGATGCACCATTATTCCAAAATACACTCCTGGCAAGAAAACAAACATTTCCATGAATGTGCAAATGGACCATTGAGCAAGGAAGAGAAGCGTAAGAAAGGGTGGTTGGTTCAAAGCCCCCCGCTAAACGCAGCACTTCAGAAGATTGTTTGCGACAAAACACTTTCAAAAGACATGAGGGGACTCACCGAATTATGCCACACTAGACATTTAGAGG
This sequence comes from Ambystoma mexicanum, assembly GCF_040938575.1. Lineage (NCBI taxonomy): Eukaryota > Metazoa > Chordata > Amphibia > Caudata > Ambystomatidae > Ambystoma > Ambystoma mexicanum. The sequence continues at coordinate 351,171,816 of NC_090936.1, forward strand.
TGCTCCACAATTTGTGCTTAAAGTACAGGCCTAAAAGGTTACATTTCAGCATACACAGTATGGAGACAAGAACAAGACTGACTGTACTTGCACACAACAAGAACATGAGGTAACAAGCAAAAACTGCAGCAATGTTTGGTATGCCCCGTTACAACAAGGCATATACCAAAAGAAGCAAACAGTGGGTGGCAAAGCCAATCTACCAGCAGATAGATTTTGAATTTGTGAAAAATCTGACACTGAATGTGCTGGCCATGCAAATGCATGGAATTGAACCAGATTTTGCTTCTAGGGCCCAGACTGTGCCACGTAACATTGCAAAAGAGGTTTGCCCTCCCAAACTTGAACTTGTGAAAAGGTCGACTTTGAGATTTAATTGATGTGTGGCTCTCTTTACAATGTTTAACAATGGCAGTTTGAAGCTTCCACTCAGTGCCTGCAAGCAGTTTTCATTGTGCACAAAATTAAATAGTATGTGACGTGAAATACAATGTGCTTTTTAATTAATTACTGTTTGTGAACTAAATGATTTATTTCTCAACAATAAATGCTGGTATGATTATGTTAGGCAGAATCCTATGCAGTTCCCTTGGGGAGCACTACAGAAGATTCGTACTACAGGTATATACACAGATTTAGTTGGTAGCTGTGGCTGAGCAGTCAGACCTATCTCAAGAGGGAGATGAGCAGTATTCAGGGTTTACACAATAGGACTACAATACTATGGAACAAGGAAACACTGACCAAAGCTTTGTATCAAAAAGAATATATATTTATTTTACACACTCTTAGTTCAACACACAAATCACTATTATTAAAGCAAGTTAAAACAGTCAAAAAGAGTATACACAACTCCCTATTTAAATTGTAGACAAGTTTGAGCAAGAGCAAAAACTGAGCAAAATGGCACACTGTAAACCAAGCAGAAATGACACTCTAACAATTTCTTCAGAGGGAGGGAAAGGTTAAGTTATACAGGGTTCGACTCTTAAACACACCAGCAACACTTCCCAATTGGATTGTGAACAAGTTAGGCAAGGTAGTACTTTAGTATAAGCAATACTTAGGTGAAAACTGAGCAAAATGGCACTTCAACAATATATAAAGGGGAAGGAAAAAGGTGGTTATGAGAGTTTAGGTGCACCAACACATTTATTGATGAAAAGCAACCTAGAGAAGCCAGTTGTAACAGATTTAGCAAAAATCAATAGGCCAAGGCAAAGTGCCCAGGATCAAACGGTTCTAGTAGCTGCAGTCAACTCTTTGTTTAACGGTTCGAAAAGGAAGGTGCAGAAAGTCAAAAGACAATGTTAGATGAAAGGGGCAGCCAACCCAGAAGGTAAGTAAAGGATTTACAACACCTTTAGCAGTACCCAACGAAACGGGAGGCCTGGCGGAACAATGTACCTTAAAAGTGGATGAGGCTCCTGCTGTGGCGATAGTTCCTGGCAGTTCCTGCAGTTCGGGAGATCCAGCAGGGAAAGAGAGGCTCCCGTCGTGGAGGAAGGTTCGAGTCACTGCGCTGCCCAGGGATGAAGCCAGCCGCGATGATGCCAAAACCGAATAAAAGGTACGCTCCTTTAAATCGCGGTCGTGGTGGACTGGTGCATGGCTATCCGGTCTCCGAGTGCTTGCCACTAGCGATTCGACCAAGGCAGGTCCTGGGAGGCGATTGGCAAACTGGTTGGCCCCACCAGCTCAAGGGAAGAAGACTCATGCAGGTGAAGATCTTCTCGGGTCGTTGGAGAAAAGTGGTGAGGATCTGCAGCAGGGCTTCACCGGTGGTTCAGTCGTTGCAGAGGTCTTCGGCTTCTCTCCTCTTTGGATTTCTTAGGTCCAGTGGCGACGTCTTGTCCTCCAGTCCTCAGAGCCCCGCTTTATGCAGAAAAACCACCATTCATACAGCCTAGCTGCCACTCACACAGCAGGGTGGTTATCCTGGCGGGATAACCCCCCAGCCTATCAGGGCAGAATGCGACTTGGGTTGCTTAGGCTACCCTGTCCAGGGTGCCTATTCCCCCTCCCACACATCCTGTCTACCCCAGACTCAGTGGCACTGAAAGGAGGGCTTCTGTGCAGAAGCCTGCCAAAAGGACGAACAAAGGATCCCCAACCTGGGATAGGATTTTAGAGAAAGACACGAGAAAGAAATATTATCAAAGATCTGGCAATAAAACCCTACCGGAGTAAAGTTAATAATAAAATAAGCCGGCGGTTTGTTAGAGGCTGTCAGTAAAAGTGGTAGCCTCGAACAATGGGATAATCCCATAGGAAAATATTTGCGGTCGAATATCAATGGTAGTAACCACTGCCACCAGCCAGAAATTTTGGAGAGATGGACCTGACGGTACCCTCTCAAAAATGAACGCTAGGGACAAACTATTAACCCTTTCCAGTACTTTCATAGTAAGATGGGTTCTAATGGTTTTGTTCATAACCATTGACTAGTAAAGTCAATTGGGACTTTACATGCCCTGGGAGACAGTAGTCAGTCCCAGGGTATAGAGTCTATGTTTGGGGGTCACTATGACACCCCTGTGTTACTGCACTGAGGGTGCTGTGTAACACACATGTAAAAAAGATGATACCTATGAGGGTGAGAAAAACCCCATAGACCATAAGCACAAAAATAGCCTAAAACACACATCAGCAATCTGTCTAAGAGTGGGAAAAAGAGTCTCACTCTCAGCAGGAGAAAAAAATAAACCCTTCAAATCCAGCAAAGCTGCTGGGGGACTCTATAGGTAAGGGAAATTAGCCTTTTAAGAGAATTCTCCCTAACAGATTATTTCAAGTGTTTCACTTGAATGTACTCTGTCTCAATGCCAGCAAGACTGAAATCCTTTCAATTAGGACAGCTATTCAATCTTTCCTCTATTAACTCTGGCACCCTCCCTGGGCTCGCCTCCCTATCCTTACACTCAAGTCAGAAACTTAGTAATCATGTTAAACTCCACCCTCTCCTTCTGTCATCACATCACAGACGTCTCTAAGAATTCCCACTACCAGCGGTACCCCTCATATGTATTCTTCTTTTTCTCACTTTCCCCCAGAAGCTCACTGTCTCCAGAGCCCTAGTTCTCTGTAGGTTGGACTATTGCAACAGACTCATTATAAATCTTCCTGCTTCTACTTTTCACCCTCTGCAACCTATCCAGAACATAACTGCAAGACTTGTCCTTGGCTTCTGGCCAAGGCATCGTATCTCTACAGCCCTGAAATATCTCCGATTTCTCCCAGTGGCTGCAAGGATCAAGTTCAAGACCCTCTGCAGTGTCCACCAAGACTTTTGGGGCCGGTGACAACACTACAATAAGATCTCTCTTCCTAAGCACTTTCATTCTCGAGCCCGCTGCTCATCCACCTCCAACTCTGAGGGTCAGACTCTTCTCCAGGCAGAGAGTGGGGGTAGATCGCCCTCCTCGACTGGTGCTTCCCGCTGGAACAATATGTAACAGAAAAGGGGACGCCTGGCTATTCCCTGACCATCCAGGTATTACAAGGTATATCTAAAGCAATTGGTCAGGGCGAATACGGACAGAACCATATATAGAGACACAAAGACCATCTACTGAGTCAGTTATATCAAAAAAAGGTTGCTGTGAATTTTTAACAAACAAATGTAAATAACATGACATACCATCAGGATGTAGTGAGCCTAACACACTCCACACAGAATTAGATATTCTAACATTTAGTACATATTTGAATCATAAGATGACTTATAACATACAGACCCTTGTGTTGTCAAGGGTTTCCAATGTACAGAAAAAAATATAGGGCCTCATTACGAGTCCGGCGGTAACCGCGGCGGTAAAACCGCCTGGTTACCGCCGGACTCGTATTACCATTCCCCCTCCGTGATTCCCGGAATTACCGGGGCATTACAACCCCGGTTTTCCGGGAATCACGGAGGCGGAATGATGTAAATCCCCATTCCCATTGAGTCCTATGGGACTCAATGGGATTCAGGATCATGGAAGCATTACGAGATGCTGCCGGTGTTTCCCCGTCCGCCTGCATGCGGAAGGTGTTAAACCCACCAGGTCAGACCTGGCGGGAACATCACCTCCCACCTGCAGGGGACGGGATCAGGCGGTCCGCAAACAACGGTGGCGGCGGGTTTACCGCCACCGTTATTTCCGGACCGCCAGGGCCGTAATGAGGCCCATAGTGTTTTTTGCCACTTTAGCATGCTAAAACAGAAAGGAAAGTCGACACAAGAGTGGTTCGGCCTGTTGTATTTGATCAGCTTTGAGTGTAATGGCCTTCATCAGGAAGGGAATAGTTGAAGCGATTCCTTACTGCCTGTGGTATGTATCTATAAAAATTGAAAATGGTTGAAATCAGTGTTCTGCGTCCAGAGCATTTCTTCCAAAAATGAGAATGATGCGAAGTTCGCTAACTATGAACTGTGTTAGAAAAAGTTAACAATGATTTTGTGGACTTTACTATTTTCATTGTTGTGTCAAAATTAAAAAGACTTTCTAGACTCCCAACTATTGTTGTTTTCTTCTAAATAAAATGTTTCTATTAGTTTAGTAAAAATAAACAAGAGTTTTGTGCTTTTTGTGGATGTGTGTGTTTAAGTTCCTGGTTCTGCGTTAGATAACGTTATGATGTTGGCGATGACAGCGTATGTTTTTCTACGCTGCCCAATAATGTCATTAAAATAGGTGGAGCTCACCCTGAGCATCTAGTGATGTCAGCGTTAGGGGTGGGCAATATGAATCATTGGCGCGAGGGCACTTGAACTTAGGCCGATAGATCAACGAATAAGAATAGCAAAAGATGGCGGTTTCCCGAGCCGTTGTTTTCGCATGTGTTAAAGTGAGAAAAACTTGGGTAAGTTGCATTGGAAATGCATTTACGAACGATCGATGTATGCTCTGAAATACACGCCCGATCTATTAGGTCAATAACATTTCTGACCAAACTACCCGTTTAAAGAACTTTGAGGTACCTTAAATGTATGTATTCATTTTATAGTTTCACCATATTTTTTAATTTTGCAAAATGTGTATAATTGGAAGCCCAATCCCACCTCTCTTGTTTGGTTACAAACTTATTTTCCTAGCTTTGGAGCTCCAATTGCCAATCCGGTTTCCATTCAATTGTACTAAAAGTTAGGTCCACCAACCTCTTGAATACATTAGTATTTCCTGTATGGGTCTCTTGTCCAAACAATTTTTTTGCGGACACACTGGTGTGGCCTTTGATTTAATATATAACAAACACCTTCTTTTGATCACCTGTGCAGAAAAAGATATTAGGCCCAATTCTAATCTTAGTAATTCAATTGACACATTTGGGCCTAATCTAGTATGTTCCTCTAGAACTTGCCTTCCATTATCTTCAACCATCTGGCCTTGCTCGACTTAAGCCACACCGACAGTCTGCTGTGAAGGGGCCCCTGAGGGACCCTCGCATATGGAAACAAGGCACAATCACCACACACAAACTGATACGCCAGACACGAGGTTGCATTCCCAAAATCTAGGGTTTATTGCAAAGCAAATAGTCTCAGTTGGCCAACTGGTCCCACGCCCCGCGACGTGTGTCTGCCAGACCTCGGGGGACGCAAGAGAGAGAAATTCGTACAACAGTTACATATATACAAAACAAGCATCTAGTAATCAGTAGTGTCACAACTTATACCGCCCCTACTTTATTTCCTTTGAACTAGGCACAATGATTGACAATGGTGACAAGTATGACACCTTCAAACATTCATTTAGTAACAGTTTGCAATTTTGTAAGATCACACACATAAGTCTTTGTTTTAAAGAACACAATGCTTCTGTTTCTACAAGCAAGCTGTGCGTAGGGAGAGATACATTCCAGACCTTGCTATCTCCTCGTTTCTATTCGTGTACTGGGGGTCAACTTGCTCTCCAGGGCTCTACCAGGCTCAGGAAAGGGGGGCCACAAAGAAGAGCATAATTCAAGCCATTTAATGTTCGCTCTAGCATTTCTACTGTGCTTTACCCGAGACTAGCTGGCACCTGCTGTACTGATTAGAATGCCTTGCTGCTCACTCTCCAAGGATATGCGAGGGAGGGGACCAGGCATTTCTGTCCGGGTTACTGCGTTATGTTTCAACATGCCACTCGCGGCCTTGCATTGTGCACCAGTGAAGCAGAATAATATTTCAGCAAAGCAGTTTTACATGAGGCAAAAAGGCAACGTTAGAGAAAACAAGAAGAAAACAAAATGGCGATTTCAGTCACCTTAAAATGGCCGCACCATGGTTAAGCTTTTGCTACACCTTTCTATTACCAAACACATGAGGCGGTTGGTCTTTGGCCAACAAAGTATAGTGCCTTACGATCGAGGGGGTATCTATTCTTTCTGGACTGACAAAACCCTCCTTTTGGCCGTATGCCAAACGCCTCATCCATTCATTGCATCCTGTTTCGACCGAGTATCTGAATCAGATTCTGAATCTTGCACACTACTGGTCTCATCTTCATTATCATCAATATCAATTGACATTCATTCTTTTACTGTTCTTGATTCATCATTACCATGAGTATTTGATTTAATAGTGCTCTCTTTTTCTATCATATGTACACACTCTTCACTTATTTCAGTGCATATTACAGGTAGGCAGTGCATGCAGCAACAACATGTCATGAATATTCCAAGTACTGCTACTAGGATCACAAATAGTTTCCATCCCAACGAATATAATAACTCCCAGAACCAGGAGCCTATATCCCAACCCTCTTCTTGGGTATAGAGTTCAGAGCTCAAGACATGTAGCTTCTTATCGCTTCAAAAATCGTGGGAGAGGAGCCGTTTACGAATACACAGCACGTTGATCCCACGATTTTGCAAACACTGCCACGATCAACCAGGATTACATCAAGCGCCATTCTATTTTGTAGTGTCATTAACCTAATCCCTTTCTCCTCTAATGTCATGTTGTATAATATATCTGTTGTTCCATTTATTGTTTTTTCTAAGATTCTGGATAGTTGTCGTATATTATAGGAGTTTATTGCTTGGGCCAAAAATGGTATAAATGATTTTGCTACGTCCTCTACTATTAATCCGTCTTCATTACTCCTCCGTGGCCTAGATCTAGATAGTTTGGCTATGTCTGCTGTTTTTAAAAGGAACACTCCTGGGAACAAAGGTCCCAAATAACAAGTACCTCCCCAGTTTCTAGGCAACCAGGGATACGCTTTTTCCCCACATATAAAATATACAGGGTCACCTACATACACTGGTTCTACTTCCCTATTAAGAATTGCTGTATTCATACCTCTAGTGAATGTCCCTACTGAATAGGAGCCCTTTTTCTTTAAGCAAAAAGGAACAGAACGTGGGCTGTAGTTTACTGTATAGGAGGGAGGCACTACATCTTTATTTCCTTCTGATCTCATACGAAATATGATTACAGATGATTTTTCTGGCAAGAACAATCTATGGTGTGGCATTGGTTTGGGCGTAGCTTTTGGCATTATCATTCGTGCTCTATGAAATATGGAGCAACCTATAGGTCTCATGATTATCTCCTCAAATTCATTCATGTTTGTGCTATCTAATTGAGCCGTTTCACTTTTTTTTAATTCCATTTCCCATAATATAATGTACTTAGGGATGCACTGCATGCAGAACTTAATATTAGTGGCTACACGTACCAACCTATTCCTTTGCCACCATGTTGTGGCAAATGAGCAGACACCCAACAGGTATTCTTTTTCAAAATTGAATGTGTCATATTCATTATTTGCAGTAATGTGTTGTTTCCATAACCTTCCCTATGTTTTTCTTCCATTGGGGACAGAGTGTATTATTATCGTTAAGCTCAGCATAAAATTTGTTCGACCTTTTCCTTTCTGTGACCTTCTATGCGCTATGTTTAATTCATTATCAGCAGTGGTGCAGGAGGGGGCAAAAGCTGGTTCCGGCATTTTTCTCTCACGGTCCTTCTTCTTCTGCAGTGTTCGTCGTGAATGTCTCTCGTCGTTGCACTCGTTGGAATGTCAATAAGTTTGATAAATGTCAACAGTCTGTTTTGCCAGTTCTTAGCAGCCTGGATTGCTACAAGCTGGGCAAGATCTCTGTGCGTCTGCACATTGCTCAAAGAACTCCAGAGCAGTTATCAATTGCCTTCGTACCATGTGCGCCCCGTTCGTTCGCAAGGGTTCAGGACACATGGATTTTATGTTAGGACCAAGGAGCCTCGTTTATTGGGCTGTCTGATTTGCACAACCCTCACACCGCTCTCCTCTAGGCCTCCGGTTCCTACTTCATCCGAGAATAGGAAACAGAGGCAACAAAAAGATCAACAGAAATGCAGGTTTGATCACTCCTTCTTTCTAGGTCCAAATTGTATCGCCTTGCTCCTGGTATCGTGTGATCAATGAATAGTGCAGATGCACTTCCAGACTCCAGCTCGGAGTCAGCCTGTGGCGCAATAGCAGATGATGGTGGGCGCCACAGTGATGATGCAGCTTTCGTTTCAGGCTGCGGCGCAATGAAAGAGGGTGGCCGTCAAAGTGGTACACGTTCTACGTCTGCCAGCAGTGATGCAGATTCTGCTGAACAAAGTTGGGGCACTCCTTGCCCTTCCTCTTTTACAGCAATCTTTTCAGGCTTTGTTTCAGGATCAGGCAGATTTTGTGGCAAAGAACTGGCAATCATTTCTTTCGTTTCTGGGACTGCTGTCTCTTTCTGGTCGTCTCGATCAATCAGTTTTTCAGACGGTGATGGGACCTTCTTGGCGTGTGTCGCATGTATCCACGCCTTCCTCCCATCCACCCAAATTGCCGTCTGCGTATTTAGGAGGATCAGATAGGGTCCACGCCATCTGGGTGCTAACGATGTCTTTCGGTCAAAATTCTTGATTAGCACCCAGTTTCCTGGCTCCAGTGCGTGTCCCGGGCCAGTGTATCTTATTGGCAATGCCTCCTGCACCTGCTGATGAATCAAACGAATTTTTTGGATTAAAAGATTACAATAAATGCTGAGCACAGGGTATTCGAGTTCCCTCAGCCTTTTTGGCTGAGGTGCACACCAATCATTCGCCGGTCTCCCCATAACGATTTCGTACGGGGATAGCCCAGTTCTTACCTGCACAGGTGTGCGCATGCACAGTAACGCTAGCGGTAATACATCTGCCCTGCTTAACTTGTTTCCTGCGCATATCTTGCTTATCTTAGATTTCAAGATACCGTTGTGGCGTTCAATAAGACCGGCAGACATGGGGTGTTTAGAACAATGGAATCGCTTATCAATCTGGAGACCTGCACAAATCTGTAATATTACTGCGCCCACAAAATGTGGACCGTTGTCTGACCATATGACACGGGGCTAACCAAAACGGGAGAAGTATTCCTTTAACATTACTTTCGCCGTGCTCATGGCAGTGCAGTCTTTCAATGGATATGCTTCCACCCATTTGCTAAATGCACATATGATCACCAGAACATACTTCAAGTTTTGGCATCTCTCCATCTCTATGAAATCAAAATGGATTACCTCAAAAGGCATAGAGGGAGGGCCAAAACTGCCTGTTGGAGTCACTGTTCCCTTCCCCACATTGTGTTGTAGAAACGTGATACAATTCTGGACCAACCTCTCAGCATTTTTCTTTATGTGCGCATTCTCCCATACTGTGGCTAAATGTTGGACTATCTTTTTGGCACAAATATGAGTAGGGTTGTGGGCCATCGTGACCATTGCAGTTACATAGGAATTGGGCAGCATCCAGTTCCTACTCTTCATGTCTACCCAGCAACCCTCCAGAGCCCTCAGCCCACCCTTTTATTTCATCTGCAGTGGCTTCTGCCTGCATCTCTTTTACAGTGGCAATTCCATTCTCTATCATGCAGGGCACTTCCTCTGACTCTACTGTTAACATTTTGGTATTCAGGTCAGTGGCAGTTTGTTTCGCAATTCTGTCTGCAAATGCGTTTCCCTCTCCCACTTTGCATGTTACTTTTTTATGCGCCTCGCATTTTACTATTGCCAGGTGCTTTGGACACGTAAGTGCAGACAACAATCGTACAATCAAAGGGCCATGTTGTATTCTAGCCCCAAGTGATGTTAGGAAACCTCTCTCAGCCCAGAGTCGGCCAAAGTTATGAACCACGCCAAAGGTGTATTGGCTGTCAGTATAGATGTTTACACTGAGATTTTCAGAAATCTCACAAGCTCTGGTCAAGGCTATTATCTCCGCCGCTTGTGCAGAGTTGTAGGGGATTCTTTTTCTCTCCACAATACTTTTTAACGTGGTGATAGCGTAAGCAGCAGTTGATGTGCCATCCGGCAATTTAAAACGGGAGCCGTCACAAAACAACTCTCCATCTGGCTCTTTTTGTGGGGTATCTGTTAAATCAATTCTCCCCTTCGTTTCTTCCTCAGTAACCATTAAGCAATCATGGGGAGGTGATTCATTCCCATCAAGTTTTCCCATGGGTAGTGGCATTAATTCAGCAGGATTCAAAGCGCTACACCTCATAATTTGGATGTGTGGCGCAAAGAGGACAATTTCATATCTAGTCAATCTAGCAGAGGTGAGGTGTTGCGTCTGCGTTCTACTGAGTAGAACGTCTATGGCATGTGGCACCATCAAAATTAAGGTGTGCCCCAATACCATCCCTTCCGTTTGTTTCCCTGACGCAGCAGCCGCTGCAACAGCTTGCAAACATCGTGGTAGTGCGCGCGCTACAGGGTCCAGCGCAGAAGAAAAATAGCCGCATGGCCTATTTCTTCCACCTTGTTCCTGTGTCAAAACAGCCAACGCGCAGCCTTCACTCTCGTGTACAAACAATCTGAAAATGTTTTCATAATTTGGTGTGCCCAAAACTGGAGCAGAACACTACGCAGTTTGAGCACCTCAAATGCTCTCTGACATTCTTCATTCCACTGCAAGGGCATCACAACATTCTTCTTTGTCAACTCCACCATTGGCTTCACAATTAGGGCAAAATTCACAATCCACTGCCGACAATAAGAAGCCATGCCTATTATAGCTCTGACTCCTTTCTGTGTTTTTGGAATAGGCATACCAGAAATGCTCTCTATTCTCTCTGGCGTCAGTCTTCTCCCTTCTTTCGAAAATAGTAGGTAACCCAAATAAGTCACCTCCTTTCGAGAATATTGAAAATTCTTTACACTCGCTTTGTGGCCATGTGCTGCCAAGTGTGTTAATAATAAAACAGTAGTTACTATATAATTGAAAAATATAGGGCCTCTATTGCTTACCATTGCTACATTTTATGCATGAATCAATGTAAATACTTAATTGAGAACTGCTTGATAATGTCCAACATAAGCTGTACATTATGTGCATATTTTGTTTTAATTATGGTCATCCTATGTTGAACTGTCTTTGAATTTCCTGAAACTACACCTTTAGCTAATTAAGTAACTGTTTTTGATTTTTGGCTTTTGATTGGCTTGACTTCTCATCGTTCTGACGGCCTGGCAGCGCTGTTATTCGATTGCATATTTTCAATTTTTCTCTACTCTTGATTGTTTAGATAAATGTATTTTCCACCTAGGAACTTCTCTATTTCCCCATCCTTTGTACCGTCCTCGTTCGGGTTCGGAATACATCCACATATGTATATTTCTTTACATGTTGGATGTCCTCCTTAGATTTCAAGCATCCTTTTTTTTACTCCCATTCATAACCGTCTGTGTTTATACAGTGTTCTACTATTGTTCCCTTCACGTTTTACTCTACAGTACATATCATTCTATTTTTCTCTGACCATTCTAAGATGGCTGCTCGTATTTCCAACTATTATAGTCCCGTCTCTTATTATACTACCCCTGATCCTCCACGGCGCTCGATGTTTCCATGGTTGCTGTGTGAGGACGCAGAGCCGTGTATTCGACTCGGCATTGAAAATAGACCTTCTGCGGATCGCTCCTTTCTGCACTTTGGGTAAGCGGTTTTGCACCCTCATTCAGACTAGAACTGCACTCATTCTTAGGACTTTTCTCCTTATTTATTGAATATCCGTCTTACTTTACAGACGTTCTTTGCTGTCGCGCTCGCTGTGACTTGGACTTTCCACCTTCACAGCAAGTCTGCTGAGCTGTTATCTCCTACATGTGTCTACTGGGTTAGACGCTCCTTTGAGGTACTAATTAGTAGAGACCTCTTGCACATTATTCTGAGTTATCGAAGCCAGTTACTTATATTTACTTTTCAATCTACTTTTCAACCAATATGCATAGGTTGGACCCCCAAATGATGTTGTCATTTTCTGGCTTGGAATTGAGTAACTCCGTGACATTGTCACTGCTCTTCTTCTATTTCACCACAGACCCCATGCTAAGATTTCGTCACCTTTTGGTACATTTATTTATTATTTTTTCTTGGATCTCGTCAGAACTACTCTATAGCTATCTATTTGCTATCTTTTCACTCAAACTATTTTTACATATCTCTTTAAGATATAGCGCGCTATGCGCTTTTCTTTGAATACTTATCGTATTCAGTACGTTGACTCTGGAACCATCACTCTACACTGGTAATTCTTCATTTTACTTTGGCTTCTAACCTTTCACTATCCTCCTCCAAGCACACTTGTTTTCTCTATTATGCACGGCCCCTCTCTTCCCGTGTCCCTCTAATCTGTATTGAATGACCCCGCTGCTAATCCCACAGAGTGATTAGTACTCAGCCGATACTTTTATATTGTTCAGGAAAAGTATTTCGTTTACCTAATTACCATACTTGAGTAAGCTATATACATGTCTATTTTCGACAACGAAGGAAACTCTACAGTATTTAAAGCAACTGAGAACAACACATTTAAATTGTACATCTACTTAACTCGTTGCAATTGATTAATAGTTTCCAGATTTATAAGTAACTAAATTACTATTCTTCTGTTTTTTGTTAAAGAATCCAATTTGGGCCATTTGAAGAAGAGGAAAACATCCTCACACATATATAAACCCCTTTTATTTGCACACTTTCTCTCTCTAAACTTGATGTGCTCTTTTGATACCATTGATGCGTTTTCATGTTGTTGATTTCATTTTGAAATAATTGAATCACATTGTTTGTTACATAAAACATATTTTTGTACATTCTTGTCTATTGACATCACTTTGTTAATTATTGTGAAATACTTTTTGTATACATAAAAATAACAGTATTGGACTAGTTCCAAACACTTAAAAGTGTGCAGGGGACGGGAGGATTCCCAAGTCGAATCTTTTTCCTTTCTTTGTAATAATAAAACAGTACTCTCTTTACAAATCTCTTCTGTATCTGCAGTGATCAACAAATCATCTATATATTGAAACAATACACAACCTGCTGGTAACTCTAGCATTTCTAGTTGTTCTTTCAATGCTCTGCTGTAAATACTCTGACTTTCTGTGTAGCCTTGTGGAATGCGCGTGAATGTAAATGATCGTCCTCCTAACGTGAAGGCGAACAGATATCTGCTTTCCTTGTGCACTGGAATGCTAAAGAACACATTCTTCAAGTCAATAACACTAAAATACTCAGCTGAGGCAGGAATCATGGTCAAAATAATGGTAACATATGGGACTAACAGGAATTGAGGATCTACCACCTTGTTTAATGCACGCAGATCAATTATGAAAAGGTATGGTACCTCATTACCTCCTTTCTTATACACCGGGAGAATAGGACTGTTACACGTGCTGCCTGTAATCTCTTCAATCGCCCCCAATTTTACCAAATCAGAAACAATACTTTTCAATCCTTTCTCTCCTTCTAATGAGATTTTATATTGCGGAATACGCGGTAACGTTACTCCTTCTTTCAAAGCAATGTTCACTGGTTATATCTTCTAACATCCAACATCATTGTCATTTATAGCACAAATACAAGTTGGCACCTCACTCAATTCGCCTGGCAAAGGTTTAGACACAAATGCGGATACCGGTACATTCTGTGGTGAAATGGTCAAAAATACTCCATCTGGTGTACAGTAGATTACTGCACTCAATTTCTTCAATAAATTTTATCCCGAAAGATTCTCCCCACAGTTCTCTGTTAAAAGGAATGGACAGTATTCAGTGAATGGGCCTAATGTCACTTCTACTGGTTCGGACATTGGATTTATCACTGAGGTGTCTGCGAACCCTACTGAAATATTTGTTCGCCCTGACAGTAGTATTTCTGGAACCAAGTGATGGTCTATCGAACACTTTTGTGCCCCCGTATCCACGAGGAATCTGTGCTCACTATTCCCGACTTTTATTTCTACGTAGGGTCCTTTCTGATTGACGGGCATAGACACTGGCTCCAACCCCTGTCTTGGGCTGTCCTATTGAGGAAACAACACATCATCCGATGTGTAATCGCTGCTGTTATTATAGTACACATTTGCACGAGTATCGGAAATGTTTCCGCCCCTTCCTCTATTCACATTTTGCATGTTTTGCTGGCTCTGATTCTGATTAGAGGTTTGATTCTCAGCTTGGTTCTGATTTTGGGCACCATTCCCTTGACTATTTTGGTGCTGTTGCATGTTATTTCTGTTATGCCCATTTGCTCCTGGATGCCCCCTAGTCTGTCTTCTCTGGCCGTACCCATTTCTATTTTGCAAGTGTGGACATTGCGCTCGCCAGTGACCTTCCTCTCTGCAATACGCGCATTGATTCAGTCCCAGGGGCCCTCCATGCATGTTCGAATTACCTCTGCCCTGGGCGTTGTGTCCCGCTACCTGCTGGAGTAGCACCTCAACTATTGTTCGTAATGCTTCTATTCTCATTGGCAAAGGGTATTCATTACAAATCTCATGTATCTCCATTGTGGGAATACTAGGACCTGAAATCCATTTCAACGCCTCTCGTATAGACACTTTTAGTCGGTCGCCTGTTTGTCTTGACGACGACAAATATCGCTGTTGTATATAGGGCTCTACCGCTTCAGTTCTATCTCTCCTAATATCTCTACTCCTATACCCAGGTGTGGCAAACATTTCAGCATATTCATTATCAAGTTCATTCTTGAGTTCAAAAAGTCAGTCTACGTGTTCCCTCATCTCTTCATCCCTCCCTCTACAACGTGCCACTGCATTCAAATCCAACAGTTGTTGCGGAGGCAGCTTCCCAATTAACTGATTCCATCTCGCCGCTAAATATTCCCCCATGCATTCCAACACTACCTGTCTTTCGTTGCTCCTCCTGAAGTCGAATATTGAAGCCATCGCGGACATTTCATCATTCCCATCTATATACATTTCGGCCTGTTCTTGCAACTCTCGCTTCCTCTCCTTGCTAATTGCACTACGAGTTACTCTTGTACATCCCCTTTGTTCAGCCCCTTCTTCTGTTTCAACAAGTTCAAGTTCAATCACGGAAAGGGCAGATGGGACAGAACCGATCTCTTGAGAGGGAGGTGCGGATGGGCCAGCAGGTGACTGTTACAGCGCTGACTGGCTAATAGGAGGCACTGTTTGTGCAGTGTGTGGCTGGGCTGGGATTTGGTCAATTGGGAGTGGCTGAGCAACAGGAGGGGGCTGAGCAGTTGCTCCTGATGTGATCGTTTTAGTCTCTCTTCTTGGACCTTACTTTGTGTCTGTCAATATTTTATCTATTAATTTGTCTGATGTATGCAACTCCCGTTGTGGGTATATATTTTCTATGCTCAATTGCTTGCGTATATTTGAGTTTCTCAAACTATCATTCCACTCCTCCTCTTCCTTTTCCTTTGCTCCCTCTGCTTTCGACTTATGCCTGTGCGCATGTTTCTCTCTACTTTTCCAACGAACCATTGCTTCCCTTCTCCAGTCCCTAAGGATATCAAATGCTGCAGGGCGTGCTTTCTTTTTCATCAACACCTTCTCCAAATTATCCCATTCTCGTCATTTCAAAACTCCCATGATTCGGCCATTGAAGATCTTCCTGCTTTCTGGTTTGCTTATGCCAAATCTCACTAAACATTATCGCTCCGACACCATACTTCACATACATCTCATACGCCGGCGACCCCTCGGGTGGCGCGACCTGGCCAGTTTCCAAAGATTGTCCGCAGCAGCGGAAAAATCCCGCAAGGGTGGGCAATACCCCAGGCATGTTTTAACCTTACCCTTGGCTAATCAAACTTACACTGGGTGTTTGATTTTGCAAAATCAACTCTCAACCAATATCAGGATCGCTTTTGAATCGGGGCACGACTCACCTGATCAATCAAGTTGTCTTTTTAAGACACAATTCGTCCGTATACTGACGCAACCAATGACGTTGTGTCTGCGTATCTTGGCTCACTCTGCCTCGTTTCAGGACCCTCGCCCCCTTGTTCTCTGGCCGGGCACGTCGATCAGGGATCGGTTGTGTGCAGATTTGCAAAGGAATCTCTACTCGCTTTCGCAGGGGTGCCCCGAACACCTCTTGATCCCGGCTCGATCGTCCCGTCCTCGCCATTCTCTCCGCCTTCCTTATTTTACAATGTACAAGATGGAACAAGTGGGGGAAGGTCCCTATTCGGGCGCCATCTTGAAGGGACCCCTGAGGGACTCTCGCGTATGGAAACAAGGCACAATCACCACACACGAACTGATACGCCAGACACGAGGTTGTATTCCCAAAATCTAGGGTTTATTGCAAAGCAAATAGTCTCAGTTGGCCAACTGGTCCCACGCCCCGCGACGTGTGTCTACCAGACCGCAGGGGACGCAAGAGAGAGAAATTCGTACAACAGTTACATAGATATAAAACAAGCATCTAGTAATCAGTAGTGTCACAACTTATACCACCCCTAATGCATTTCCTTTGAAATGATTGACAATGGTGACGAGTATGACACCTTTAAACATTCATTTAGTAACAGTTTGCAATTTTGTAAGCTCACAGACATAAGTCTTTGTTTTAAAGATCACAATGCTTCTGTTTCTACAAGCAAGCTGTGCGTAAGGAGAGACACATTCCAGGCCTTGCTATCTCCTAGTTTCTATTCATGTACTGGGGGTCAACTTGCTCTCCAGGGCTCTACCGGACTCAGGAAAAGGGGGCCGCAAAGAAGAGCATAATGGAAGTCATTTAATGTTCGCTCTAGCATTTCTACTGTGCTTACCGAGACTAGCTGGCACCTGCTGTACTGATTAGAATGCCTTACTGCTCACTCTCCAAGGATATGCGAGGGAGGGGGCCGGGCATTTCTGTCCAGGTTACTGCGTTATGTTTCAACATGCCACTCGCGTCCTTGCATTGTGCACCAGTGAAGCAGAATAATATTTCAGCAAAGCAGTTTTACATGAGGCAAAAAGGCAAAGTTAGAGAAAACAAGAAGAAAACAAAATGGCGATTTCAGTCACCTTAAAATGGCCACCCCATGGTTAAGCTTTTGCTACACCTTTCTATTACTAAACACATGAGGTGGTTGATCTTCGGCCAACAAAGTATAGTGCCTTACAATCGAGGGGGTGTCTATTCTTTCTGGACTGACAGCTGTATTGATCTTTTTTGGTTTTCTTCTAGAAACCACAACACACCTCACATCCCTCCTTATCGTGGCCTGGATGCATGCAGTATAAGCATTTATGGTTCCAATCCTACACAAAGACATTTCTCAAACCGCACTTCGTGGAGAGTTTGAAGAGGCTGCAACCTTCCTTCTTCTCTTCAGCCATGCTGAAAAGGTGCGAAGTAGGCCCAACGCCAGGCCTTCTTCAAAGTTTGATGATCTGGTAGATGAAAATCTTCACTAGTAGCGGAGCCCCGCTGCCGGACTATGTCCTCCGTCGCAGACAATAAAGCAAAAATCTGTCAATATACTAACTATTTAGGAAAACATTTGCAAAAACGATGAAATTAGCATGGAGAGCAACTTAAGGACTCCCAACACTGAAGCGTGCAGTAAAATTCTGAAGATGGCCACCAGAGGTTTAGCTTAGGGAGAGGACTATCATTGGATGGGGGCATTAGGACCCAGAGTACAGTGATTGGTTTAGAGGAGAAATACAGTTTTAAAGTGAAAGTGAAATCATTTTTTCTTTTACCGAGGATTCCCAACCTGACAACCGGGAATGTTCATGAGCATATGAATCCATACCAGACCCCATACTGGAGAAAGAGAGGTACAAAGAGAAACAAGATGTTGGAACTCTTTCCCATTTGTGCTAAGTTTGATCTGTCTATTTTAGTGCTGCCCCTTCTTAGACCCATAGCATCAAAGGCCCTTGAGTGTGTCACACCCTGGTGTGAGGCTAGTGCTTTTGTGTAGGGTGTGCCCTTTGAATCCTGTTTCCACTGAAAACTCTTGTAGATGGCTTCTAGGGTTGAAGAGAGATGTTACCCAGCCTCACAAAGGCTCAGATGAGAGGTATAGTCATTCAGTCTCATGTCCTGCAGGGTTGGCAGGGACAAGCTGTCTAGAATACACATAACCCTTCCATGGCTAAGCTAGGCTCACATTGCCATTTATTTATTTTATTTTATTTTTTACATTTGTATAGTGCAATACAGCCCAAAGGCATCGTGGCACTGTTACTTGTGGCAGTCTAAGTTACATAAAGGTTACATACATGTCATGGAAGCAGATTTCAAGTAATCAAGTAACGGAGTGTGGGGAATGGCCTTAGGGTACATTGAGAATTTGTTATACAATCATTCAGATATAAATTCAGTTTAGGACACGTTGAAACGTTCCAGGTGAGAGTAGGGTATAAGCTAGGTTTAGTTGAAGAGCATGGTTTTCATCGCTTTTTGGAATGCTAGACGAGAGACTTCTGCTCGCAGGAGTGATGGTATGGCATTCCAGTATAGTGCTGCTAGGTATGGAAAACTGGCCCCAACTGCTCTGGCTCTCTTGACTCTGGGGGTCGTAAGCATGTTTGTGTATGGGGTTCTGGTTGGTCTGGTGGATCTAGTGAGGTGAATCCTATCAGAGAGATAAGATGGAGCAGTGAGATGGATGCACTTGTGGGTGATGGCAAGTGCTTTAAATACAACTCTTTCTCTTACTGGGAGCCAGTGTGCCTGTTTTCTAGTTTCAGTGATATGCTCTTTCTTGGGTATTCCAGTTATCACAGAAATTGGATCAGTAGAACGGGATGACACTGATTAAGTTTTAATACGTATCACATTTTATTCAATTAATTCATCACAAAAAAAATTCATACTAATATCATAAAATCACATAAAAATCAATCAATTCATACCCTCATTCATAACCACATACAACACTCATTCAAACCTTTGAATATAAAAAGCCCTAGTGTTTTCGCAATAGGTATTCAAAATATCATTACATCACATGTTCATTACAACAAATGTATTCCTTTGGCCTATTCAGCAATGACCCAGTCCATAGTATCAAGTGTCATTGTATAACTGGTATCGAATTCCACCAGATATCTTTTTCAGAAAAACATTGACACGTGTTTCGGTCAGAGACCTTCTTCAGGACGTTGGGCTTGGAGCGAATACTCCACCCTGTTCTTTACGTATATGGGCCAATAGTAAATCTAAAAATCAATAATAAAAACAACAATGTCATCCCTATTTCTTAAACGAGGTGACAGAAAATATCCGGGAGGATAGCTCAGCGGCAGCGTGCGCGTCTTGGAAGCAAGACGACACGAAGCAACAACAGGTTCGATCCCCGGGTCCGCGCTTAGAAAACCTCTGGCTGTTTAAGCGCGTTATAAATACGTAACTAAGACAAAAAAAAAAATACACAATTACGCAACTAAGAAAAACAAACAATTCCTGTAACAGCGCCTCGATGCCTGCGGGCTGTGTGAGCGCTTTATAAATGTAAAAAAAAAAAAATAAAAAAAAAAAATAGAAATTAATACACACAAACGCCCTACTCACCCCCAAGATACACTTCTCAGGATCATGGGTGGGACAACAGGAATAAATCCTCCACTAGCATCAGTATGTATAATGAGCCTGTGGAACCAACAAAAGCAAACAAAGAACACCACTTAGTGTGTTACTTAACATATTCAACACTACCAGGCACATAATGTGCCTACATGTGACCTTATATGGTAGACAATTAAAATGAAAAATAAAGATAAATATAAAAACTTACACACAACCTAGTGCCAAAAGAAGCTCCTTCCGGAACCTTCAAGATGTAGTAGCGCGATGTATACTAGTATATAGTAATCACTCCGTGGCACTGTAAATGCAACAAATAATGGCAGTCCATCAATAGAAAATACCAACTACCTGTAACATCCAGTATCCATAATATTATTGTCCTCTGCATTAAATAATAACATGGCCAGGAGCCCTAACATGCGGTATCAACACTATCAATATCCCAGTAACATTAACCACGTGGTATCTATCAACCATTCTCTCACTCGGCTGGCCAATAACACCAATAAAGTAGACCCCAGTGCATTCATATACGCTCTGGCACCCTGCCACATGAGCAACTATGTTGAAATCTATCGCCCCTAAGTGCGATCGTAATGTGCCAAATCTCTTCTGTGACTACTCATTCGGCGGACCATCGTCACCACGAGCATCTATCTATTGCTCGCTCGTCCCTTACCTTCTAGGAAACACTGTCCTCGCCGTCACAATATCAGTGGAATCGGCACCCTCTTCATTCACGCGGCACCGACCTCCAAACGTAGCAGCAAAGCTTCAAGCTCACAAGACATAATCGAGGGACTAACCTTTATTAACAATGAAGAACACAATCAAAGGACTGCATCAAGGCAGCCAAGCTACATGCTCACTAGACATAGTCAAAGGACTAGCTATCGTTCTAAATGAGGCGCACAAAGAAGGGACTATTATCTCTAAGTATTTTAACACCAAGGCGGGCACGGGTCTACTCCTTTGGGAAATAGAAAACAATTTGCTCCAAAGCCACCAGAGCATGATAACACACGTAAGAGCAAAAGCAAGCCCCCTTGTCGTGTTTATAATACGCGCTTTCACACAACAACTAAAGAGAAAAAAAAATGAAAAAAAGTAAAAAAAAATAGTGAGAAATGTTTTGTTAAATTAACACATGGCCCCGTGTAATGGATCCCTTCTTAATTTATTCACAGCCTGATTTTATGGACTGAGTTTTTGGCAGTGAAAAATAATAATAAAGAAGGGAATACAGGGATATTGCACAACTATTTGATTGGTAGATCATGCAGCACTTCTCTAAATGCCTAGATGTATATCATTAACATTATTATTCGTTCAGACATTTTAGATTGTGTCCATATATCTCTGTCAACCTCATTTTGAACAAGCACAAAATTAATGCACAGAAGACATGCCCAAAGGAAATGAAAACCTAATAGACATCTCGATATCCATAGGTTCTCCATACATAAACACCTTTATATTTAGCATCACTGTGTTTTTCTTTTCTAACATACTGGTACACTGTTTAACATCGGCTGCCAATGGGTGTTATATCCAGTCTCATATTGATCACTAAAATATTTGTAAACAACATGTATCATATTGCACATCCATTTTTTGTGACAAGATTGTTCCATTCCACTGAAACATTTAGTCCCTCCTGAACAGTGTTAAGAGTGTGAATCCATTTTTGTTCGGTACGATGCAGTATTATACCGATATCACCACCTATAGAGTTACCTTTAATGTGTTGAAGTATAAACCATCTCATGTCGGTATCTTTATGTTTCATTTTGACAAAATGATCGACAAGCGGTTTGTCTACCACTTCATTTCTTATACAGCTCCTGTGTTCTGATATCCGCTGACAAACCTATAAATAAATGTGGCAAATGTGTAGCATGTCCCTTGACTATAACAAAAAAAGATTTTCAATACGGCCAAAGAGTGTGGAAGATGAATTGCCACCCTAATTGTCTGACCAAAAATGTGATTTACATCATCAGCTGCCCTTGTCAACTTCTATATGTGGGTAAAACCACACGTGAGGTTCGTCATCGGATATCAGAACACAGGAGCTGTATAAGAAATGAAGTGGTAGACAAACCGCTTGTTGATCATTTTGTCAAAATGAAACACAAAGATACCGACATGAGATGGTTTATACTTCAACACATTAAAGGTAACTCTAGAGGTGGTGATATCGGTACAATACTGCATCGTACCGAACAAAATGGATTCACACTCTTAACACTGTTCAGGAGGGACTAAATGTTTCAGTGGAATGGAACAATCTTGTCACAAAAAATGGATGTGCAATATGATACATGTTGTTTACAAATATTTTAGTGATCAATATGAGACTGCATATAACACCCGTTGGCAGCCGATGTTAAACAGTGTACCAGTATGTTAGAAAAGAAAAACACAGTGATGCTAAATATAAAGGTGTTTATGTATGGAGAACCTATGGATATCGAGATGTCTATTAGGTTTTGATTTCCTTTGGGCATGTCTTCTGTGCATTCATTTTGTTCTTGTTCAAAATGAGGTTGACAGAGATATATGGACACAATCTAAAATGTCTGAACGAATAATAATGTTAATGATATACGTCTAGGCATTTAGAGAAGTGCTGCACGATCTACCAATCAAATAGTTGTGCAATATCCCTGTATTCCCTTCTTTATTATTATTTTTCACTGCCAAAAACTCAGTCCATAAAATCAGGCTGTGAATAAATTAAGAAATGATCCATTACACGGGGCCATGTGTTAATTTAACAAAACATTTCTCACTATTTTTTTTTACTTTTTTTCATTTTTTTTTCTCTTTAGTTGTGTGAAAGCGCATATTATAAACACGACACGGGGGCTTGCTTTTGCTCTTACGTGTGTTATCATGCTCTGGTGGCTTTGGAGCGAATTGTTTTCTATTTCCCAATGGAGTAGACCCGTGCCCGCCTGGGTGTTAAAATACTTAGAGATAATAGTCCCTTCTTTGTGCGTCTCATTTAGAACGATAGCTAGTCCTTTGACTATGTCTAGTGAGCATGTAGCTTGGCTGCCTTGATGCAGTCCTTTGATTGTGTTCTTCATTGTAAATAAAGGTTAGTCCCTCGATTATGTCTAGTGAGCTTGAAGCTTTGCTGCTACGTTTGGAGGTCGGTGCCACGTGAATGAAGAGGGTGCCGATTCCACTTATATTGTGACGGCGAGGACGGTATTTCCTAGAAGGTAAGGGACAAGCGAGCAATAGATAGATGCTCGTGGTGACGATGGTCCGCCGAATGAGTAGTCACAGAAGAGATTTGGCACATTACGATCGCACTTAGGGGCGATAGATTTCAACATAGAGTTGCTCATGTGGCAGGGTGCCAGAGCGTATATGAATGCACTGGGGTCTACTTTATTGGTGTTATTGGCCAGCCGAGTGAGAGAATGGTTGATAGATACCACGTGGTGAATGTTACTGGGATATTGATAGTGTTGATACCGCATGTTAGGGCTCCTGGCCATGTTATTATTTAATGCAGAGGACAATAATAATATGGATACTGGATGTTACAGGTAGTTGGTATTTTCTACTGATGGACTGCCATTATTTGTTGCATTTACAGTGCCACGGAGTGATTACTATATACTAGTATACATCGCGCTACTACATCTTGAAGGTTCCGGAAGGAGCTTCTTTTGGCACTAGGTTGTGTGTAAGTTTTTATATTTATCTTTATTTTTCATTTTAATTGTGTACCATATAAGGTCACATGTAGGCACATTATGTGCCTGGTAGTGTTGAATATGTTAAGTAACACACTAAGTGGTGTTCTTTGTTTGCTTTTGTTGGTTCCACAGGCTCATTATACATACTGATGCTAGTGGAGGATTTATTCCTGTTGTCCCACCCACGATCCTGAGAAGTGTATCTTGGGGGTGAGTAGGGCGTTTGTGTGTATTAATTTCTAACACAATGTGACATTTTCTGTCACCTCGTTTAAGAAATAGGGATGACATTGTTGTTTTTATTATTGATTTTTAGATTTACTATTGGCCCATATACGTAAAGAACAGGGTGGAGTATTCGCTCCAAGCCCAAAGTCCTGAAGAAGGTCTCTGACCGAAACACTTGTCGATGTTTTTCTGAAAAAGATATCTGGTGGAATTCAATACCAGTTATACAATGACACTTGATACTATGGACTGGGTCATTGCTGAATAGGCCAAAGGAATACATTTGTTGTAATGAACATGTGATGTAATGATATTTTGAATACCTATTGTGAAAACACTAGGGCTTTTTATATTCAAAGGTTTGAATGAGTGTTGTATGTGGTTATAAATGAGGGTATGAATTGATTGCTTTTTATGTGATTTTATGATATTAGTATGAATGTTTTTGTGATGAATTAATTGAATAAAATGTGATATGTATTAAAACTTAATCAGTGTCATCCCGTTCTACTGATCCAATTTCTGTGATAACTGTATAATACCTGAAGGATCAGGGATTCTAGTGCAGGTCTACCCCTTTACTTATTTTTCTGCTTGGGTATTCCAGTGCCATGTATGGTATAAATCAGATGTGGCTCTTAATAATTATGTAAACCCTCCACCACCATACCACATGAGATAGGGTTTATATTTTCAGATCACCCTGCCACCAAGCAAGGAGTTTATCATAATCATATGGAATTTAGAACAGAGGTTTTAATGTACATGCAACCTTTGCACTGCAGTGACTTGGCAGTCTTGACAGTCACAGCAACTGTCAAACTGGGCAGCTGTGACCTCCAAATCTGCTTTGGGCCACTGGAGAGCACTAGCTGCAAAGTAGGAGACTGATACAGCACGGCACAGGTGTATACTATGCTTTTGGCAAGAGGCGGAGTCAGGATTGTCTAACAAGTGGGGCGAGAAGCTAATGTAGTTGGGTCAACCACAGTTACATTAACATCTCCAAATACCCACACAACGCTGTTGAGTCAGCATTTATAGATTTTGGGTGGGCCTTGCCCGCTCAGGTCATACCCTGTCTATGCTTCTGCTTTTGGCATGGAGCTGACTTAAAGGGAGCTTGATTAGCAGATCACACTTTCTGAGATGGAATTATTTGTATTCAATAAAATAAAAAGCCTTGGATTCTACACCCTTGTCAGATGGCAATTCCTCATATGAACATAAACATTTTTAAATGGCCTTGACATCATGTGAAGTCCACCAGACATTATTTTAGACCAATTTCTTATCAGTGGTCATTTTAAAATCCACTGCAGAGCCAATGACGATGAATAAAACATATAGAATGATTCCATGTTTCAGAGAATTTAAGGTCATACTTCCTCAGAATAGTGTACATTTTACTTTTAATAATGTCTTCTGAGATCTCTCATTATGGGTGCATAATTTGTCAAGAAGTCTTAAAGGTTAAGCAGATTAAAGTTTTGGCTTGATCAATGCTTGTTTTGAACAGAATGTCAGTGCAAGGAGCAGATATACATCAATGCACCCTTGGGAAAGACATTTGTATTAAACCAGTAGCCTTTACAGCTGCACATAAGCCATTAGCTATCAACAGACAGCCGAGAAATAACACTAGCAGACCAAAGTTTGATATTACTGCTTGATAAGGATAGTTCAAAGAGATCCCAGGAGGATGTTTTGTGGGTGAGGGGGGTAGGAACTAGGTGGAAATGGACATAAAAATGAGTGTGGCCATGGGCAGTCAGGGGATAGGTAAATAAGCCCACATGTTCACATGCTTTCTCCCTTCAATGCAAACGTATTGAATCATAGGTGGTGCCTGACCACCATCTAACAGCCAAATCTAAAAAAAGGGTATATTATGCTGCTATCACTTGGCTCCATATTATCATGGCTTATACACTGAAATAAAAGCCCATGGTGATTTATGAAATTATTGTTATCCTCGTTTTGATCTTAACTGGTATTTCACAGGAATCCTGTATTTTAAGATATTTATTTGCTCGCGGTTTATCAGTAAAATTTATTAGAAGCAAATTAGTACTGAAATCACTTTACATTTATGCTATATACAAAATAAAATATTCCATGCTTCAATTTGCAGAGAAGAGCACGCTTAATCGCGTTTTACAAAGGGCAGCCACGTCGATTCTGTGTAAAGGTTTAACTGATGTTAAGGTGGGAAGTGCTCCTTTTATGACTCATATTGATTGACCGCCTTATTTCAAAAGAGAACTGGTGAAGAAAATGTGTCAATGTAACAGGGTATGAATAATTCCCACATAATTAAATGAACACATCATGCCCGGGGAATATGTGCAGGTATTCACCAAATTTGGGAAACCCAGACCTTTTTCTTAAAGTTTCATACAATAGAAACTGGCCACCAGATTGTTCATAAGGTCCCTTCATTTGTTATTAACCAACAGAGTGACACAGACTCACTCCCCAGTCAGTTGCAGCTTTGTCGTTTTTGTGGAGAGCTTTTCCTTGTGGGAACACTGGGGCATCTTTGCATTGAAGGTGCTGCTCCGGGTGAAATCCGCATTATACCTTTTGGTCGTTTTTTTTAAAAATGTAAACATGCGGTATACAGAACAATTCTGAAGACGTCCGATGAGTGGTAGCTATTATAACACTGTGTCAAAGATGTATTATATCATTTGTATTCATTCATTGTTTTGTGTTAGATTATGTGTATGTTTTTATTATATGTGCATGGTGTTCTGCCGACCTTAACACTGACTACATTGAATGTAATTAAATCCAGTTACAGTTGTTGGACTGTGTGTTAGCCAAGAACAAGGAATAGCAGTCATGTCAAGTTTTCTGCCTGGGAATGACCGTTTTTGTAACTCACCTGCTCCTTGAGTTCCGCGAGCTGGCTGGAGAGCTGCTTTACCAGGCTCATTGTGGATTCCAGCTTTTCGTGCAGATTTCGAATTTCATTTTGCTCATTGTCGCCTTCACTGCTTATGAGGGACATGGCCCGCATGCGAGGGAACCAGTCCAGGTTCTTTTCCTGAAAACATGACATAATGTGCGTCAGTAAGTTTCTAGACGTTTAACGAGTACTCCAAGAGCACACATTTATGCGGTACAATCTGAAGTATTACAACAATGACAGCAGATTAGTTGCAAAACTGAGACAGCATTGCTGAAGCATTCGTCTTAAAATGTTCACAACAGGACTGGATCATAAGAAATTAAATAAAATAGACAAGTCTGAGGGTTATCAGCAGTGTCACAAACACATTTCTGCTTTGCCAGCTCTGCACACTTTGTGTGCAAAGAAACTGCGTAACCACTGCGTAACCATGGGTGCAGAGCAGAACTTTTCAGGTTCTCCCTACTGCTCAACTCCCACAAGCGCATTTTAAAATCCTTTTGTCATATCAAAATCAGTAACCTGAACTCGCTCCACTACCACTGCAGTGCCAAGCAGCAAACCCCACAAACAATCCCTTGAACAATATATCACAGAATGATGGTACTTCAACAGCAGTGCCGCACAGTTTGACAGCACAGGAAACCAAAGACAGGAGGAGGAATTGGCCAAGGACTTAACAGGCCCGAAAGAAGCCCAAAAATGTTTTACTGGAGAACGGAAGTTGGACAGCACAACAAACTAGAATGCTGCAGATCATGGGGCAACATTTTAAACTGGTAGGTAAGCTATTTTGGTGAGAAAACAGTACAGGGAAACACTCACTAAATACAGATTAAGCAACCACAATCTGGAAATGGAGATAGGCTCACAAAGCTCAAACATTAAGCTCAGTCAGGACAGAATCGGTCAGCAATGTGAAGTAGAAAACAAGAGACTGTTTCTCCTCTACTGTCCTGCATTCAAAGAAATTAAAGACACGTATTTCTCGGCAATGTATGGGAATAGTGGCGTCTTTAAATGTAAAACTGGATAAGAACAGCTCTGCTTCATGCCAAAATTAGCAGAGAGAACAGCAAAATATGAGTGTGCAGGTCACCGAAGAATAAAAAGTGCATAAAGCTTTATAGAATTCAGAAAAAAAGGTGAAAAACAAAATGATCACTACAGGCGAGAGTGTTATATTTATGTATCCCTTGATTTACTGTGGCAATATTCCTCTAACTTGTCATACCCAAAATGTACCTCCTATTGCATTATTGTACCATGTTTTTCACCTCTTGAACCCTTGAATAATCAACAGGCATAAATACCCACCACTGTAAATGCACATGTCATTCAGAGTGATATTTATCTTACTTTGGTAATGACTCAGATTTCTTTTTTTTTAAATAGTTTTTATTAACTGAATTCATAGACAGTTTAGTAACACAATATATGGTAAGCATAATTTAACATTTTAACAAATTAACAATTATACTTTTTTTGGAGCTTGGAGCAAACTCATGAAGACTGATAAGATCATTTAATAAAAATAAGTTTGAACAGTTATTTGATTAATTGATTAAGTAAGTTTTGAAACAAACAGGGGGAGACAAACAAAACAAAATACAACAGAGGACAATAGGGAAGGAAACAGGAGGGGACATCCGTGTATACAAAATTGATTATGTGTAATCAGGATTATTAAGATACTGAACAAATACATTCCATTTTAAAATTTGAGCATGACATTTTTCAATCCGGTGGGTGGAGCAGATAGAATTCCACTAGATACTATAAGACAAATTAGAAGTATTCTTGCAGTTACATGTAATGTTAGGAAAATCAATACTGATACATAAGTTAAATAATGTAGGAGATTCAATCTGTCTAATAATCGGGTTAATAATAGAGCCAATCATAAGATTGGAGAGAGACAAAGGTTCAGTGAAATGAAAGATCATTTGCAGACGTAACCAGATATTTGCCCAAAAGGCATACATAAATGTACACTTAAAAATTAGATGAAGAAAATCTGCATTAGGTTCATGACAAGACCAGCAATTATTAAATGAGTTATTTATAGCTTTGGCAATTTGTTGGGGTGTAAAGAAAGCATGTTGTAGAATTAATTACTGGGTTTGAGTAAGATTGCCAGCTATAGAGGTAGAGTGACACTTTTTCCAAAATTTCCACATTTGGGTCCACAAATCTGGGGTAGGCTGAAAGTTCCAATCAATTTCCCACTGTCTGGTAATACCCGAATTTAATATGTTGGGAGACGGGGGATCATTTAGGAATGTATAACATTTGGCTGCCTTAATGGAAGGGCTGCTGGTTAAAAATGTCAGAAATGGGGTTGGAGACTTTTGGGTCAATGAGGGCAGATATTTAGTTATTGATTTGAGAAGGATTGTGTGAAAGGGAATATCAGATTCAGGGATATTGTATTGTATACAAATCTGAGCAAAGGGGATTTCTACGGAATTGTGGAGTAATTGTTTAATATGTATGATTTTTAATGAGTACCATCTATAAATGGTAGTGGGGTTAGATCTGGTGGAACTGAGTTTATTGAACCCGAGAAAGATATCACCCATACTGGTTTCATAGAAAAAGTTGACAGGGAGTTTATTCCAAATAGATTTTTAAAAAGTGCAATGAAGAGAATGAGATAATATAGGCCATGATGAAGTGATTAAGAAATGGGAGATGGTGAGTGGGAAAATAATACTGACTTCTATACTGATCCACAAAGAGGCATTTTCAAGATGGGATTCATAGTTTTTAAAAATAGTTAATTGCTTTAGGGCGAAGGTTCTGTGGTACATTTGAAAATTAGGAAATGTAACTACATCTAAATGTTCAGGGAGTTTTAGTTTGTTGATAGCAATTCATGGTGTTTTATTGTTCCATAGGAATTTAAGAAGTAGGGTGTCACATTTTTTGTAAAAATGTGTATGAATTGCTACAGGGATCATAGATAAAGAATAGAAGATGATGGGACTGATCATCATTTATATGGTATCAAGACAACCCCACCAAGATAAGAACAGTGGTAACCATCCCAAGATCATTTTTGTTACTTTCTCTATTATGAGGTAGGTGTTGAGGGTAATAGCGGTGTGAATATCTTTGGCACTAGAGAGGTCCAAATATTTAATGTTTGAGCATTGCCAGGACATGCCAAACCATGGGATATCATTTGGGTTACACGCGTTAGTGAAACGCATAACCTCAGATTTGTCAACATTTTAATTATAGCCTGAGACAATGGAGAAATCATTAATAGTAGATACTAAATGCTGAATGGAGGAGGCAGGGTTTGAAAGATAAAGTAGAATGTCATCCGAATACGCAGATAGCTTTATTTCTATTGTATTAATGGAGATATCTATGATGTTGGTATTGGTTCTGATGTTTTGAAGGAGAGGTTCCAAAGCAATGTTAAACAATAAGGGAGAGAGGGGACATCCTTGACGGGTGCCTGTTTTTATTTGGAAAGAAGAGGAGAGAATTGTTAATGAGAATTTGAGTGGTAGCGGATGAATATAATACAGATACCAGATTAACAAAATAAGGAGAGAACCCATGCCTTTTTAAGGAATGGAACATAAAGGTCCAGGATACACGATCAAAGGCTTTCTCAGCGTCGAGAGACAAGATGTCTAAGGGATCATCATAAATCTGGGAGTGAGAGAGGATATTAAATAAGAGCCTGGTGTTAAGAAGCATAACAATCTTTTATAAAGCCAGTTTGGTCCGAGTTAATAAGCTTAGGAAGGTATTTTTCTAAACGCGAATATCATAGAGTCAGAGTTGATAAGAGAGATGGGCCTGTAGTTTTTAACAAAAGAGGGATCTTTATTGGGTTTAAGGAATAATACAAGAAGCGCCTTGCCAAAGGAACCTGGGCTTTGACAAGATTCAATAAAGTGCGAATATAAACATAAAAGTTTTGGAGCAATGGAATCAATACATGTTTTATAGAAGTCTACAGTGAAACCGTCTGGACCTGGAGCTTTATTGGGTTTGAGATCTAGTATGGCTTGCTTAATTTCTGTTATGGATATAGGGGTGTCAAGAGGGGAAAGGTCGACGGGATTTAAAGATTTTTAAAACATTTTTATCAAAGAAAGAATGGATTTTGCAAGTCTTAAAGAGGTATCAGAAGAATATAGGTTGGAGTAAAAGGGCCTCATTATGATGTGGGTGGTAAGGGGTTAACGGCGCCGGGCATGGTGCCGGAACCGTCAACCCCTCACGGCCCCATTACGAGTCTGCTCACGGGACCCACAAAGGCCGCCTGGTAAAACCATGTGTCCTTAGCGGGTCCCACTAGCAGACCAGGGAGCTAACAACAGGCCCATTATTAATGGGCCAGTTGTTAGCTCCCTCCCCATTCCCATTGAGCCTTATGGGGGCTTGAATGGGAATGGGAATGTACCGAGTCCGGGTTCCTAGAATGAGGAATTACCGGGTCCTCTAAGGTTGGAATGGCCCGTAATTCTTCATTTAAGGAACCCAGACCCGGTACCCGGTAAGGGGGTAACCATGCCGCAAATTGCGGCATGGTTACCTCCAAGGTCGTAATGACCCCCAAAGTCTAGAAGGGCTACATTTATATCCTTTTGATTGGTTAATCTATTGCCATCAGGAGAGAGAATGTGGGTGATGAGTGATTTTTCCTTTTTCTTTTTTAAATAGAATGCTAACATTTTCCCGGCTTTGTTAGATCCACTGTAAAATTTTGATCTAGAACACAATATAGAATTAGCAGCTTTATCAGTACATAGGCCCTCATTAGGACTCTGGCGCTAAGTGTTTAACGGTGCCGTAAAAGGCTGCGGCGCCGTTAAACACTTATCGCCTTACTACGAGGTCCCTTTGCGGGACCCGACCTGAACGGCTGGTCTAGACCAGCCGTTAAAGTAGGGACCCGCAAAGGGACTCTCGGGGTAAGTAAGGTACCGCCTTCCCCAGTCCCATTGAGCCCTATGGGGCAAAAA
Source organism: Ambystoma mexicanum (assembly GCF_040938575.1). Taxonomy (NCBI): domain Eukaryota; kingdom Metazoa; phylum Chordata; class Amphibia; order Caudata; family Ambystomatidae; genus Ambystoma; species Ambystoma mexicanum. The sequence continues at coordinate 351,203,459 of NC_090936.1, forward strand.
TGGGAATGGGGAAGGGCCAATGTTCAATGGGGAATTACCGCCCCGCTAACCTTGGAATGGGGTGGTACTGTCGGAATTGAAACAATATTATGTCTCCTATCGCAACAATTGTATGTGTATTGGCCTACGCCAAGTTGTCTAAACATCATATGCAAACAAACTCCACGGCAAGGTCTTGACCTTAGAGAAAGCAATGTAAGTCGCCATCTTGGATTAAGCCGCCATTTTAGGTTCTCTTGTTATATGGAAGTCACCCTGAACATCAAAATGGAGGCGGAATGACATTCTGAGTAAGATTCTGGCCGTTGTGACCTCCGTACACATGAATAATTAATATGCCTGCAGGCCACTTGTCGGGGTCGCGAAGTGAGACCTTGTCCTACCGTTGACCTATATGTAAATGTACAACTATATCAGTGAAACTAATCAAAATGCATATATTAAAGGATTGACCTGGCAAGGAACCCATAGGCCCGGCTCACAGAATGGTTAACCCGCGAGAGGGTTGGCCAAGGGCTGGACAAACAGTATAAAAGACCCAAGTATTCTAATGTACGGTCTCTCTCACTAACGCATTGAACACTTGTTGAAGTTCGTTATGTTACTCTGAGAGCCGAATAGCTATCCGTTTGTCAATTGACTTTGGTAACTGTTGTAGCTTTTAAATAAAGCACTTGTATGTTCTTTGTAACCTGTGCTGGTGTGTTTCTTTCTGGGCTTCCCGGCCTCATATTATTTTTCTGTTTCCACAGTTGGCACCCGAATAGGGACCCTCAAGATTGATGCCGGATCATTGAAGGTTGACGCAGACTATCGAACCGGGATCGGACGGTGTGATACTGCGGGCACGACCGAAGGAGACGAGATACCTCGGCAGCGCTGCACGATCCAATCCTTGGACGATAGTCGTGTGGTCTGACACGGCATCTTGACGAGGGTCCATTTTTGAGGCGGGCAGATTTGTCGAAATCACAAAACACAAGGTAAAATTTGTTAGGTAAGTTCTTTGGTAAACCGTACGGTCCTCCTTAGGTTTGGTCAGGTGTAGTCGTGACCTGACTCTTAATTTAACCCTGACAATTTGAATTTGGCGTATTGTATCTGCAGACACAATTATTGACCAGGTAACACCAATTTTTTGTGAAATGCCTGGGAAATTGTCTAGCTGCTTTAGGGCTCTGTTCCGCAGCAATCAACAATCTTTGGAATTTAGCCGCCCGGCACCACAGGAGGGGTCGCCGGCATGTACTATGTACTGTAAGTATGGCATTGGAAGTATAGTATTTAATGATATTTGGCACAGACAAACCAGACATGCCTCCGAATTTCAGTGGCCAATCAATGGTAGTTTCGAGATCCCCGTATTGAATACCTCGAATCGGTCTTGCTAAAAAAGAATGCCAGACCTGCATCATTTGATGTTTTGCAGAATTGGAAAAAAAAAGCGTTGCAGCAGCTTAAAAGTAGGGATAAACGTGCACGCCGTCATAAAACAAATGCCGAAAAGGCATTGTTATATGATAAAGAAAAACATTCAGAGTCAGTCAAAAATATGGATAGGGCTTTCTCACTCGGTATCCAGAAAATGTATCCCTCTAAAGATTTTCATGCTTCCGAAGAATTTATTGAAAAATTGTTAAACGAACGCAGGCCTGGTGCCTCTGCGCCACCTCCGTATGATCCTCTCCCTGGTGCTCTGCCCACTCCTGCTGTTATTCCTGCTGTTATTCCTGTTCCCCCTGTACAACCTACTGTTCCTATTCCTCTAGTTGTTGTTCCTCCACCTATCGTACCACCCCTTCCTCTTGCGCCGATAGTTGCACCCTCATTGAATTTGCCCACACCTCCCTAGTGGTTCTGTATTGACTGAAGTTGATCGGGGTGCGGGGTCAAAGATTGTCACTCGAAATACTGTTTCTGCAGACAAGAAACGGGAATTATTTGCATGGGCTAAGCACTGTATGGAGAAAGGTGATCAAGTTAACGTTTTTTCCACATTATCAGGTATGGGCAATTTTCCCGAGAAAAATGTGTTTATTAAAGGTTTGGGGACCCATCTATGTGTTATGTGGGGTAGATTACATAATACGGATCTCCCACAAGGGGTGAGGGATCTAAATACGTTAGCACTTTCGAGGGACACAGAGGAGAAAGTACATCATCATGTTGAGAGATTGTTTGAGTATAGGAGGGACTTTGAGAAATTACGAGATGAGGATGATGAAGACGACAATATGTATGTGCAGAAACGGTTCCTTCCGTGTCGTAGATCGGCACCTGAGGAAGTACGAATTTGTACCAAAGATGCAACTCGATGGATCTCGGATTCATCGATACCGCCAGATGAAGTATATGACACGTATAGTCAGTATACAGTAGAAATGCAGAGGAAGGTGATTCAGGTAATGGTACAGTACCTGCAGGAAGAATGTGTAAGGAAGAAGGTTAGTTGTCCTATAGAGTTATTGGGTATTTGTAAAACGGCTTTTTCTCCCGACACTTCTTCGACTGTCTTAGCGCTCGACCTGGCTCTGTTGCTTAATAAGTGGTCAGAGTTACCTACATCTCAGTTGCCTATGAGAGAGGTTCCTCCGACATTTGTCCCAAAAGTTGAGATTCCCGCTAACGTTGGGACTGGTGCACCCGCTGTGGACATCCCTGCACATTATGTATCGCAATTTGTTCACGTCCCGTTTTCAGGACAGGAAGTGGACACTATTAGACAATCAATTCCCGATATTAGGAAAAACCCGACAGGATTCTACAAAGAGATAGAGTCCGTTTTGCAGTCTTCTGTGTTCACCTTAAGTGATATTGACTTGCTATTCCCTGTACTCCTGCCCGTAGATTTATGGAAGCAGGTTCGAACAATAGACTATGTGCCAGGGTTAGGAAATACGTGGGCTAACATGACTAGGTTTGATGGGGAAAGACCAGCTGGTGAGAAACCACCTCAGGTAATACTTTGCCTGATAGAATTGTCGCAAAATTGAAAACCATAATTCCTGAGAAAATAATTATTTGGGATAAGCTTACGGCCTGTGTTCAAGGAAAAACTGAAGGTGCCACCGAATTTTTTAATAGATTCGAACAGGTATTCTCTGACTTCAGTGGACAGGACTTGGGCACAGAGTCTGGGAAAAGGTTGTTTGTGGACAAATTTGTACGTGGATTGTTGCCCGACATCCAGTCACAGATTATGTCCTCTGAGAGTGCTTGGCAGGCGAAATCCCAATCTGAAGTTTTGCACATGGCTCAGTATTATGAGAACCGTGTTAATAATGAAAAATAGAAAATAGAGAAGAGGAAAGGAGATTTGAAGACTAAAGTATTGTTACAACAAATTGTTAGAAATCCCAGAGGGGGTACTTCACAGACCAGAGGTCAGTAGGTCTCGAAAGGAAACGCTCCTTTGGGTCCTGTGAATGTTAATCAATGTGCTTATTGCCGCCAGGAAGGTCATTGGCGAGCACAGTGCCCCGTCCTTCGCCAAAGGTCAAACAATGCATTTGGGAGTATGGGTAGACGACCTAGAGGTCGCCCCGGAGCGGGGGCCCTGATAGAGGTCAGTTCTCGCAAGATCCTCAGCAACCTTTTTCACGGGAAAATCAGACTTCGAGTGTGGACACGAGAAACATATTTGATCACCCTTCTGCTGCCTACCTTTCTGAAGAGCTTCCTTCCGACGACATTTTATTTCGTTAGGACTGCCCGAAGCAGGGTTTGGAACCGTCACCTATTCCCGTTAATCAGAAAGGTCCCTACGTTGAATTGTTAGTGGGGAATAGGAAACATCAGTTTTTGATAGCCACTGGAGCACAGAAGTGCTCCATTGATCATTCCCGGGTTCCAAACATTCCACCGTCAGGGCAAACAAATGTTTCTGTAGGGTTTTCTGGCATACCAATTGCTTGCCCAGTTTCTTCGCGGGTGTCTGTTTCTTTGGGTCCCTTCACGGACCATTGTCCCTTCCTCTTGACTTCGAACTGTGGAGAGAATTTGCTGGGGTTAAATTTGTTGAAGAAACTGAATGCAGTAATTCATTGTTCCTCTGATGGAGTGCGACTGACGGTTTCACCACAGCAACTTCCCAATTCTCAGTTTCTGACTCGACCATTGCCTCCTGAGTTTAGCGTTGTTCCGGAATGTTTGTGGGCGGTTGACGACAATGATGTCGGGGTGCTACAGATCGAACCCGTTAAAATAGTTTTGAAACATGGAGTTAAACTACCACGCATTCCGCAATATAAAATATCAGTTGAGGGCGAGCGTGCTTTGAAGTGCATTGTCTCTGATTTTGTGCATCGAGGGGTGATTGAAGAGATTGCAGGTAGTTTATTTAACAGCCGATTTTGCCTGTATACAAGAAAGGCGACAATGCAATCCCATACCGTTTCATAATTGATCTTCGTGCTATTAACAAAGTTGTCGCCCCACAATTTCCAATTGTGCCTGATGTAACAACGATACTAACAATGATCCGTGCTACAACTACGTACTTTAGTGTTGTGGATCTAAAGAATGCTTTCTTTAGTATTCCTATACACAAGGAGTAGATATTTGTTCGCGTTCACCTTGGGGGGACGTTCGTTCACATTTACTCGTGCACCTCAAGGGTATACTGAAAGTCCAAGCATTTATAGTAGAGCTTTGAAAGAGCAGCTTGATACCCTTGAATTGCCACCTACTTGTACACTGCTTCAGTATGTCCGTGACTTGCTTTTGGCTGCAGATTCTGAAAGTGCTTGTAAAGAAGGCACTGTATTGTTGCTTGTTCATCTGGCTAAAAACGGTCATAAAGCTTCACTCAAAATATTTCAATATTGTTGTCAGGAGGTCGCCTATTTAGGCTGCCTCCTGTCAAAGGAGGGGAGAAGATTGACACCTGAAAGAATAAAACACATTTCTGGCATGTCTGTTCCAAATACACAGAAGGAAGTCAGAGCCTTAATAGGTATGGCTTCTTACTGTAGGATGTGGATCCCGAACTTCTCACTAGTGATAAAACCGATGTTGGCTTTGACAAAGAAGGGCATTTCTTTGCCGCTGCCATGGAAATCGGAACATCAACGATCATTTGAGCTTCTCAAAACCACGTTATGCTCTGCACCGGTTCTGGGTACTCCAAATTATGACAAGGCCTTTGTGTTGTTTGTGCATGAATGTGATGGATGTGCTTTGGCTGTGTTAACACAGGAACACGGAGGGAAGAATAGGCCGTGCGGCTACTACTCTTCCGCCCTTGATCCTGTCGCATGCGCTTTGCGAAGATGTTTGCGAGCTATCGCTGCTGCTGCCGCGTCTGTAAAACAGAGTGAGGGGATGGTCCTAGGCCATGATTTAATTTTGATGGTACCTCACTCTGTAGATGTCCTATTGAATAAGACCCAAACTCAACACCTCACCTCTGCACGGCTGACAAGGTATGAATTAATTCTGTTTGCCCCTCACATTCAAATTAAGAGGTGTTGAGTTCTTAATCTGGCTGAACTCCTACCTTTCCCGCAAAATACTGTTTGCGGTGACGAAGAATTACATGACTGCCTGTATACTACTGAACAGGAAACGAAGGGCAGGATAGACCTTATAGATACTCCTTTGGGCAATGCGGAAGGGGAGCTGTTTTGTGATGGCTCCTGCTTCAAACTCCCAGATGGTACATCTACAGCTGCCTACGCAGTTACTACGTTGAGTACGGTTGTTGAAACTAAGAGAATTCCGCATAACTCCGCGCAGGCTGCAAAGATTATAGCGTTGACCCGAGCTTGTGAACTCTCCGAAGGGCATACAGTAAACATATATACTGATAGCCAGTACGCCTTTGGGGTGGCTCACAACTTTGGGAGGCTCTGGTCGGAAAGAGGGTTCCTAACCTCACATGGGACCAAGATTCAGCATGGTCCCCTGATAGTGCAATTGCTCTCGGCACTCTCACTCCCTAGGCAGTTAGCGATCATGAAATGTGCAGCACATCATAAGGTCATAGATGATGTGGGAAAAGGGAACGCTTTTGCTGACCAGATAGCCAGGCAAACGGCCACAGACCTTAGCGCAGACATGTATGCTCTAAGGGAAACAAAAGATGCCTATGTAATGGATGAGGGTATTGGGTCTGTGCGAGATATCCAAGCTGATGCCACAATAGAAGAATCTAAAAGGTGGGCCGAAGGGATGGGGAAACTGGATGACGATGGGTGTTGGGTGGATACATCTGAAGGAAAATGGTTGCTCCCTGATTCATATGTGCTGGCAATGGTTACGATGGCACGCGGTCCTACGCATGTGTGTGCTCAACAGATCACGAAAATGTTAGAACAAGTCTGGGTGAATGATAAAATTTTGAAGATTGCACAGCGACATGTTCAGAATTGTATGATTTGTTTACAGCATAATGTGGAGAAGGGGACAGTAACTCCAAGGGGTAGCTTTGGGCCCCCTTCTGTTCCCTTCGAAGTCATCCACTTTGATTTTATTGGGATGGAACGGTGTAACAATCTAAAATATGTTCGTGTGATTATTTGTGCCTTTAGTAAATGGGTTGAGGCTTTCCCCGTTAAGGATGCTACTGCCATGACCACTGCAAAGACTATGGTAAAGAAATTCTTTCCACGATTTGGGCTACCTAGGGTAATTTGGTCGGACAATGGTCCCCATTTTGCTGCAGCAGTAATTTTGCAGATATGCACAGCGTTACACATTGAAAAGCGATTTCACTCGGCTAGGCATCCTCAAAGTGCTGGGTTGGTAGAGAGACATAATGGTATCCTAAAGAATAAGCTTGCAAAAACATGTGCCGGCACCAAACTGAAATGGCCGGATGCCTTACCTATTGTATTGTTAGCCATGCGTACCACACCTCAATCTAAGACTGGGCTCTCTCCATTTGAGGTAGTGATGGGGAGACCTGCTAACATTTGGGGCCTTCCGAAGCCAAAAACCCTGAAGGAGGTCGAAAATGTATTGCTTGTAGATTACTGTAACCAGTTGACTAAAAATCTGTATCTCATTTATCATCAGGTCCAATCAGCTTTACCTGTACGGTTTATGGGCCCAGGACACGATATTCAGCCTGGAAGTTGGGTCCTGGTGAAGGCCTACGAAAGGTCTTCCTGTCTCGCGCCTCGCTGGCGGGGACCCTACCAGGTGCTGTTGGTCACCCAGACAGCAGTGCGGGTGGCTGGAAAGAAGCATTGGTCCACGCGACGCATGTCAAGAAACTTCCTCACCCGATGCCACACGTTACAGAAGAAGCAGAACCCCTCGCTGATGCTACAATCTCTGATCCTGGAGTAGCAAACAGCGCTTTGAGTGTGTCAGAGAATTTCTCTGAGCCCGTGGAGCTTGGGGAACAGTCCATTTCGTCTCTGCACTCTTTGAAAAGGTCACTTCCGGAAAACACTGTTTCAAGTTCTGCGACTTCCGTCGCCTCCGATACGTTGCTTCCCTCAGGAAGTGACGTTACCTTATTTCCGGATCAAACAGTACCGGGTACCACCAGGTACGACCTTCGACGAAGAAAATAGAACTACGGCACAGGTTTTGCCTGTGCATCTGGAAAGGAAAAGTTATTGAGAGTCTTTTCTCTTGCAAAAGGAAGTTTTTTTGAAAAAAGGGATTCTGCTGGCTAGGGTTCGGGAAGGACTAAGAAGTCACGCGACCGTAGTGTCGCCAGCAACGAACAATGGGGTCGTCGATTGAGAAACTACGATGCTTGGCACCTCCACCGCTGCTGCTCGCATTGGACTTGTAAATAAGGGGGTGACCAACTCGGACAACGAACAATGTGCCTGGGCCCCGAAAACGTATTGCTGTGTCGTGTTAATAATAATTGGAATTTGTATAGTTACTGCTGTGGGACTTTGGTACTTCGAAGAAATTTACCCTCTAAAACCTCTACTGCCAATTGAGATTGTACCTACTGCTTTGACTCCCTCTGTACACCTTCACACTTTGTCACCTAGAGACTCCCAGCATAGACGAAAGTACCATAATAACACTTTAATGATAATAATGAATGCAACGCATGCCATTTTTAATAAGAGTAATTGCTGGATTTGCACCCATTTACCGCAACATGGGAACAAGGGGCTAGGATGGTATATTCACCCTTTACCTTTAACGACTGCTTGCTATGCCTCTCTTAGAGCACTATTCTTTGGCTGTTGGAATGATAGCATCTCAGGGAACTTTGATGGAACTAATTTAAATGATTTTGAGAAACGTGAATTGACTCCCCTGGGATGCTCGCTTTTTGCAAATAGAAGTAAACTTAATGTTGCTTCTATTAGGCCATCTGACAAACTATCTCTTCCTTTTCAAACTCCAATTTCCTTTAAAATGGCTCCGATAGGCAATAAGGACGCCGTGCCTCCTTCCTACTCTATTAATCATAGCCCCGATTCAGTCCCCTTTTGTGTACAAAGAAATGGCACTCGGTCAATGGGAGATTTTGAAGGTTGTGTGAACATTGTAAATTTGACCGGGGAGAACAGGCCTCTGTATGTAGGGGGGCCTGTCTATTTCGTTTGTGGTAGTTCCGTATTTCCCTGGTTGCCCAAGGATTGGCAGGGAACCTGTTATTTAGGAATCCTGTTACCTGGGGTATTTATAGATAGTACATTGGAAGTTTCTAAGGCTCGCCCACGGCGGGACGAGAACGGAGATACCCCTGGGCAAGTATTGGGAGATATAGCAAAATCAGTTGTGCCATTTTGGGGACAGATAGCAAATTCTGAAAATATTAGGGGACTAGCAAGGGTACTGGAGAGAACCATCAACCGGACCACGGATATACTCTACAATATGACACTAGAACAGAAAGCAATAAGATTGGTAGCACTCCAAAACAGGATGGCATTAGATGTCATCCTGGCAGAACGTGGTGGAGTATGCAAATTAGTGGGGTCCGCTTGCTGTGTTTTCGTACCAGATTCCTCACCGACAATTTTCAAAGCAATTCAGAACTTGCACATCCTTAGTTCAGAAGTGCATGTTCCTGTGGGAGATTGGAGTATTAGTGCTTGGTTCTGGGATTCTCTACGATCCTGGGGTTGGAAGGCGCTTTCTGTTATATTGGTTATTTTGGGAATCCTGCTATTCCTTTGTTGCTGTTTCCAATGTCTACCTAGTATATGTGCAATGCTAGGGGGATGCTGTGCTCAGGCAGTGAGCACAGTAGGGCACAAAATGTATGCCCCAGATACAGCATCTAAAGAGTTTGTGTTACAAGAGGTTCTGATGAACGACCTAATGGCTATAGATATTACGGATAATGATTCGGGATGTATGGACGACAATGCATGGAGTTATTTACAAAGATATTAGAAATGATATTAGCACTTGGCATAGGCCAAAAGGAGGGTTTGTCGGAATTGAAACAATATTATGTCTCCTATCGCAACAATTGTATGTGTATTGGCCTATGCCAAGTTGTCTAAACATCATATGCAAACAAACTCCACGGCAAGGTCTTGACCTTAGAGAAAGCAATGTAAGTCGCCATCTTGGATTAAGCCGCCATTTTAGGTTCTCTTGTTATATGGAAGTCACCCTGAACATCAAAATGGAGGCCGAATGACATTCTGAGTAAGATTCTGGCCGTTGTGACCTCCGTACACATGAATAATTAATATGCCTGCAGGCCACTTGTCGGGGTCGCGAACTGAGACCTTGTCTTACCGTTGACCTATATGTAAATGTACAACTATATCAGTGAAACTAATCAAAATGCATATATTAAAGGATTGACCTGGCAAGGAACCCATAGGCCCGGCTCACAGAATGGTTAACCCGCGAGAGGGTTGGCCAAGGGCTGGACAAACAGTATAAAAGACCCAAGTATTCCAATGTACGGTCTCTCTCACTAACGCATTGAACTCTTGTTGAAGTTTGTTATGTTACTCTGAGAGCCGAATAGCTATCCGTTTGTCAATTGACTTTGGTAACTGTTGTAGCTTTTAAATAAAGCACTTGTATGTTCTTTGTAAGCTGTGTTGGTGTGTTTCTTTCTGGGCTTCCCGGCCTCATATTATTTTTCTGTTTCCACAGTACTTCCCCATTGAACATTGGCGGACTCGTTACGATACCGGCACCAACCATGGTGCTAATAGCGCCATGGTTTAGTGCCAGTATCGTAATGAGGGCCATAGTGTGTTAAATTCCATGCGTTTGTTCATGAGAGCTTTTGCCATATTGGGGTCAGGGTTAGCATAGTATAACTGTTCAAGATCTTTAATTGATGTTAATACTGTATCATGGGCAGATTCTGATACTTGTTTTTAATGGCAGAGAAATTAAATATAAACCCACAGAGGGTGGCTGGCCTTGAAAGCATCCCAGTTATTATGCATGGAGGTGAGTTTTGGGCGAGAAAGAACTCTTCAATTGTGTACGAGCACGATACAAATAAAATATCATACCATATCATATCAATAAAAGAGTTAGTTTTGTCGATGAAGGATTTATATTTAAGTAAAAATGAGTTAAATCTCCATCTTGGAGAGAGTTTGTCTATAGGTATCCATTCTAGGGTAGTAGAGACAGACCATGATCCGAAATGGTTATGGGGCCGATCTCTGAATTAATAATAGTGGGTGCTAATGAAGAGTTAACAAAAATATAGTCCAGCATAGAAAAGGATGGATGGGGGGGAGTAGAAAGTATAATCTTTTGTATCTGGGTGACAAAAGTGCCAAGAGTCAATTAAATTGAGGTTTTGTAGCAAGTTGAGGAAACTAATGTAGGATTTGGAATTGACAAAATTTAAGGTAGGTTTGCGATCGAGGGTAAAATCAAACACCTGATTTATATCGCCGCATAAAATAAGTCTATCCGGGATCTTATAATCACATTTTTACTTACAATTAGACCAGAGAAGGGGATTGGGGGGATAAGGACTATAAATATTAATTATAGTTACAGGTAGGTTGTTAATAATAGCTTCTGTAATGATTCAAAGACCTTCAAGATCTTTTTCTTCATTAAACAATGTAAAGTTTAGGTGTTTATTGATCAATACGAAAACACCACCTTTTTTGTTTAGAGCATTAGAAAAGAATGTATGGCTGACCCAAAGGGCTTTGATTTTGAGGTTTTCGCTATCAGAGCACAGATGAGTCTCCTGGAAACAAGCGATATCTGCCTTAGTTTTGTTAAGCTGGGTAATTATCTTGTTGCATTTAATAGGATGATTCAACCCTTTGACATTCCACGTAACAACCTTAATAGACATTTGTAATGTAAGGGTTGATAATGACAAAAGCAAAGAGTGCAATGAAAGTTAAACATACTTATATAATCTAGTATATGTGATTTTAAGAAACATAGTAAAGCAGTGGAGCAATCATTTTCACTGGTAGTGGTATCACTAATGCACAAGGGGAGGAACACAAGGATGGGGTTATGACATATGAGGAAGAAACAAATAAGAGTAAGTTAGATAAATATTAGTGTTGAAATACACATAAGAGAAGGTAAAAAAGATGAGGTGAGATTAGTTCAAATTGAAGTAAGAGAGAGTAACATGGGGGATACCAGAGTACAGAGAGGGACCGAGCACAAGTGAAAAGGAGCAAAGAGCATGAGATGAGGAAATAGACAAGAGTTATATGAGCATGTACAGATAGAACAACAAATGATGCAATTACATGTTAATATTATTATTATCTGGTCTGGCTGGTACGTGACAATACCCCTTTGTACACAGGATTGCATAAATAAGCAAAGGAAATATTAAAACTCATCTAACTTCAGGTCCACATCTATTTGCTCCAAACTTTGACCAAGTCCCCTACCCAGCAGTTGTGGTGAAGGATGGGGTTGCCAGGGAGCCTGGGTGCTGCTAAGCGACACTGGGCATAGGGAGGCAGTACAAGGAGGATCCCTTAACTCACCCCACCACTGTCCTAAAGTCTATGGCTAGGGTTTGTCACCAAGGGAAAACCCATCACCCTGTCACTTTAAGGGAACATCAATGTCTGTATAAATCCTGGGAACGTGTCATCCTCCATTTTGCCAGTACCCTCAAAATCAGGCGAGTCCAGAAATATATGCATGGAGCAGGAAAGAATAGTCGGCTCCCATTAAATCAGAGAAATCGCTTTGGAAGTTGTAAGGCACAGAGAGGCGCAGAAGCAAAGAAACAGAATCCACAAGTGTGAGCTACAGCGCTCAAGAATTCCCTGATTAACCTAGTTGTGCAGCAAGCCGGTGATGATCCACAAAGTGTTTGACTGCACTGTGTCAGCCTCTTCCACACAAGCATGCTATGAAAATCCAATATAGTTATCCAGCCTATGTGAAGGCTTAGTCCACACTCTACAAATGGCAGGGGCATGGCGTCCTAAGCAGTGAGAAATCCACGGGCAAGTTAAAAGTGACAAGTTCCCAGTTAGACTACATAACTGCAAACACACAAGCATAGCTGAGCAGAGGCAGTCTCCTTAGGCAGGGTCTGACAACAATGTAAGGCCAAAGTGCTGTCAGGGTGGTGTTGGTATTTGGAGTAAGTGATGGAGCAGTGCAGGAGCATGTTGGGGGCATGCACAGACGGGGGCCAGACTAGAGGTGATGGATTTGTGAAAGGGAAATGGTGGCTGGAGAAAAGAAGCTAGAGGGGGAACATAAGGAGGAGGTGTGATATAGAGAAAGGGGACAACTAAAGAGGCGGAGACAAGGAAGAGGGGGTAAAGCATAAGATATGAGCATGTGGAGGATTACTGAGGAGGTGTCAGATAGTCAAGGTAGTGAAGGGAAGAGCAGAAGCATGAGAGGAGACAGAAAGCATAGGAGGTTCAGCTAGATACAAAACCATCCCAAATAGAGAAGCTAGAAGAGGGTGGGGTGACAGGAACCAGTGCCGGTCCCCCATGCCAAGTAGGAGTATGATATTACACACAACCTGCACACCAGCACAGTAAGCTTAAACTCTGGTGGGGGTTCTAGGGATTGGCTTGGCAGTGTAGAACCCTCCCTCCTGCAACTTCCTGGGCTCAGGGTGCATGGGCACAGGGGCCCGAGACTCAACAGTGGGACCACGAGAAGACGAGAAGACAAAGAGAGCAGGACAAGAAACAGAAGATCTGAAATGACTGGGATGTCCATTCTCAGATTACTTTTCATTTTCCACTGAAAAAGATGAAGAAATATTGTTTACCACAAAGGAAAAACGTGATACATGTTAATTTAACTAATTAATTGAACACCAAATGTTCATTTCTCTTTGATTTAAGATCTCACATGAATATCATATTTGTATGATTATTTGCAGTGTTGTTAGCATTGGTGGCCATTTTCGCTGCTAAACACACACTGCAAATAATCAGAGTAAGCATCCAAATATGATATGCATGTGAGAATTTAAATTGGATGTAAATACAAATGTGGAGTTCAATTAGTGAAATTAACATGCATCATGTTTATTGCAAAACAAATAATTGAAAAGAAAGACACACTAACTCTGTCCTAAGAAAATGTGGAAAAAAACACACATGACCTTTTAGCACTGACAGCGCGATGAGGAGCACTTCCTACAAATGACCTGTACATGGCGCGTATAACACCACAAAACTTAATGCCGAAAACCCCCAAAAAGTTAATTATCTCGGGAACGGTATGACCTATCGAGCTAGAAATAGTTGCATTAATTCGGCAATGAAATAAAGAATATTCCATGCTAAATTCATGAAGCCAGACCTCACCGTTCACGAGGAGTTACGTCCCCAAGATCAAAGCGATAAACAAACACACAAACAAGACTTTGTTTTTATATATATATATATATATATATATATATATATATATATATATACACACACACATATATACATATCTATATCTATATATATCTATCTATATATATATATATATATATATATATATATATATATAGGATACATTACTCACCGTAATCGTATTTCTGATGCTTGTATCTGCTTAGATTCGCATGCTGTGCATAGGCCGACATCTAGTGGAAGCTGCGGAGTATTACAGTTTGTTTTTCGAAACTCGAAAATGGGCGTCGACACAGGGTGTGCCAGTAATACTATCCCTAGTGTGACGTCCACTGTACCCAAGATCCCTCACGCGTCTAGGATCCTCAGATTGTATTTTTTCTGACATGAGGTAGCATGAGGAGTAGCGTGAGTACAGATAATCCAAGCAGATAGACAGAAAGGTAAGACTACAAGCAATCATGCGCCTTCTCTCGGAGGGGAGGAAGGGTGGGTCGCATGTGAATCTAAGCAGATACAAGCATCAGAAATACGATTACGGTGAGTAATGTATCCCTTCTGAGGCTTGTGGAATCTGCTTAGATCACATGCTGTGCATAGATTAGCGAGCAGTACCAGAAGAAGGAGGTGGGATGTGAGAAGGGTCATGAGCAAATAAGTGTCTTAGAACCGCTTGTCCCACTTGTGTATCTGCCTTGGAATGGGTGTCAATGCAGTAATGCTGAGTAAAAGTGTGAATAGAGCTCCAAGTAGCTGCTTTGCAAATGGTGTCAAGGGGTACATTTGCAATGAAAGCCAGAGTGGCCGCAATGCCTCTAGTAGAGTGGGCCCTTGGCGTAAAAGGCAGAGTCTTTTCAGAGAGTGAGTAACACAGCTGGATACAGTTAATAATCCACTTCGAGATGGCACCTTTCGAGACGCGATCCCCCTCTCTGCCTGTAGCTACGGAGACAAACAGTTGATCTGTTTTCCTTAGCTGTCTTGTTTTATTTACATAGTAGAGGACCGCCCTACGCACATGTAGGGTGTGTAGTTTCACCTCAGCCGAGCTTTGCGGGTTCTGGAAGAAAGCCGGAAGCTCGGTGGACTGGTTTACATGGAATTTTGATATAAATTTAGGTGAGAACCTAGGGTGTGTGCGTAAAACCAGTTTGTCTTTATGGATAGTTAAGAAGGGATCCTGCACTGACAGAGCCTGAATTTCACTGACCCTTCTTATAGAAGTAATAGCTACTAAGAAGGCCGTTTTATAAGTCAGGTGTTTGACACTGCTTTTATGCATGGGTTCGAAAAGGGGGCCCATGAGCTTGGCTAGCACCACATTAAGGTCCCACCCTGGTGGTGGGTTTGAAATAGGAGGGTGAAGTCTCTTTACTCCTTCCATGAAGGCTTTAACTACTGGTACTTTCCACCACAAAACCTTGCTATGTGAAGTGGTGTAAGCCGAGAGGGCTGCCAGGTGTACTTTCAGTGAGTTAAAAACCAATCCTGCATCTAACAGGTGGAGCATGTATGTAACAATAGTGGAAGGAGTGCAATCAACTGGGTTGATTTGTCTACTCTGGCACCAGATAACAAACCTCTTCCACTTGTCAAAGTAACAGTGCTTTGTGTTTGGTTTCCTAGATTCCTTTAGGATGTCTATACACCTCTGTGGCAATTTGAGGTGTCCAAAGTCTATGACCTCAGGAGCCATGCTGCCAGGTTCATTGAGTTGGGTTGCTGGTGCACTGTTTGACCTTGGTGCTTGGACAGTAGGTTGTACCAGGCTGGAAGTTTGATGGGCTCGCACACCGCCATCCTGCGTAGGTGTGGGAACCACGGTTGTCTTGCCCACATGGGAGCAACTAGGACGAGCGTCATCGATTCCCTGTTCATCTTGTTCACCACTTTCCTGATGAGAGGAGTTGGTGGAAAAGCGTACGCAAACATCCCTGACCAATTCATCCACAGGGCGTTCCCCTGGGAGTCTGGTTGTGGGAACCTGGATGCAAATCCTGGGCATTGTCTGTTTTAGCTTGTGGCAAATAAGTCTATAGTGGGGAAACCCCACTGAGAGAAGAGATCTTCTACGACCTCTCTGTGAAGAACCCATTCGTGTTCCTCTGGGAGGGAGTCTCTGCTCAGAGCATCCGCTAGGGAATTGAGCTCCCCTGGAACATGTTGTGATGACAGGAAGATGTTCCGTCTGAGTGCCCATATCCAGATTTTCTGGGCAAGCTTGGACAGATTTGGCGAGCGAGTCCCTCCTTGCTTGTTCAGGTAGAACATGGCTGTAGTGCTGTCCGTCTGGATTTGCACTGACCGGTTTAGTAGATGGGGCTCGAACGCCTGAAGCGCTCTGAATACTGCCAGAAGCTCTAGCAGGTTGATGTGGTTCTTGGCCACTGAGTGAGACCAGAGACCCTGAGCTGTGTGGTGGAGATGGTGAGCTCCCCACCCCGTCAGACATGCATCTGTAGTGACTACTGTCTGTACTTCGGGATCGTAAAAGGGTTTCCCCTGTGCGAGATTGTCTCTTGTCCACCAGTGAAGGCTTCGTACCAGTGTTGGCGAAATGACCACTAGATCGTCCCACTGACCACTTGCCTGAGACCACTGTTTCGCCAACCATTCCTGCATGGGACGCATGCGCAGGCGCGCGTGGGGGACCAGGTAAATGCATGACGCCATCATGCCCAGTAAACGCACTGCTTTGCGTACCGTTATTTGTTCACCGGACTGATAATGCGGAATTTGCAGTAGTATATTCCGAATTCTTTCTTCT
Organism: Ambystoma mexicanum; assembly: GCF_040938575.1. NCBI lineage: Eukaryota > Metazoa > Chordata > Amphibia > Caudata > Ambystomatidae > Ambystoma > Ambystoma mexicanum. The sequence goes on from NC_090936.1 coordinate 351,219,956, forward strand.
GAAGGAAAGGTCAACCCCTCCTGTGTGTCCAGGATTGCTCCTAGGAATTGTTTTGAGGTGCTTGGCACCAGGCTTGACTTCTTCTCATTGATTGAGAAGCCTAACTCGTGTAGGAGGTCGATAGTCCTTTGAATGTTTGTCCTGCAAATTCCTGGGGTTTCCCCCGTTATGGTCGTCCAGATAAGGGTACACTGGGATTGCCTCCCTGCGTAAGTGTGCAGCCGCCACCGCCAGTACCTTGGTGAATACCCTTGGTGCTGAAGCTATCCCGAAGGGCAGTACCTTGAATTGGTAGTGGCGACTGTCCACCTTGAAGCGCAAGTACTTTCTGTGCGCTGGGAACATGGAAATATGAAAATAAGCATCTTTCATATCCAAGGTTGCCATGTAATCCCCCTTTTTTAGGAGGGGGATTACCTCTTGTAGCGTGGTCATACGAAATATTTTGGGGCTTGACATACTTGTTGGCAGGCCGTAAGTCCATTACTGGGCGCATTGTCAAGTCTTTCTTTGGCACAAGGAAGTAAGTTGAATAAATACCCTTGTTTACCTGGTGTCCCGGGACGAGTTCTATCGCGTCCTTTTGTAGAAGAATGGCAATCTCCTCGAGGAGAATCTTCTGATGTTCTAAGGAGTGTACTCTTTGTCGTGGAGGATGGTTCCGGGGACGCTGCAGTAGCTCTATACAATATCCTGTGGATACTGTTGACAGCACCCATCTGTCTGATGTGATCCCTTCCCAAGCCTGGGTGAAGTTTGAAATGTGTCCTCCTACTGGGGTTGCGTGAGAAGGGACCCTGAACTGAGCGTCACTGCTTTGGTGGAGGCGTGCCGCCTCCTTTGCTGGGGCTGCCTCTGCCTTTACCCCGACCTCTCTTATTACCTCTGCCGTAACCCTGGGTAGACTGTTGGTTGTTGTTCCACTGTGTACCCTGCCCCTGAGAATAGTTAGATCCTCTCTGGGAATTTTGGCCGCGTGGTTAGGGGGTTTATTGGTTAACTGGCCAAGGGACTTGAGTGTCTCGTATTCGTCCTTGGCATTTTTCAGTGCGTCTTCGACCGCCTTACCAAACAACAGATCGGCTTCCACCGGTTTGTCCAACAATGATGCCTGTGTTTCTGCCTTAAAACCAGACTGCCGTAACCCGGCATGTCTCTTGATAACCGTACCTTCTGCTATCAATCTGCCTGCGTTGACCGCAGCGTCGAAGGTTGGTTTCAAAATGCAACCAGACACTGCTCTACCGTCTGCGGAAATCCAAGCTAATTGGCCCTTTAACGGTTCAGGAGCAGAGGCTATGAGAGCCGCGACTTCTTCCCACTGATGGCAGTTGTAGCTGGCCAACAGGGTGGTGGAGTTAGCAATCCTTGCTTGATAGGCGGACGTTGAGGCTACCTTCCTGCCGAAACCATATAGTTTTTTGCTCTCCTTGTCGGGAGGAGCTTCTGACGAAGACAAGGGTGTCCCAGCCCTCTTACGAGTGTTGGTGACAACTAGGGAGTCTGTCTTCAGATGTCCTCTTATATAGAGAGGGTCAGACTGTGCCGCCCTGAAAAGTTTTTCAACCCTGGGATTGACTGCTCTGGTGAGGTTTGGGTTCACCAGGGACGGATCTATTCTCCGCTGAATGGATTCAAGGATAGGGATGGTCTGGGCAACAGGCCTCCTTTCTCCCACTAATTCCTCTGCGAAGTCCCTTTCCTCCTGTACACCGTGGGTGTCAATGTGGAAATGTTCTGCTGCGCGAGCGAGAACTTCATTTAGGAGGGGTTGGTTATCGACCGGGGAGTCGGTAACCGGGGCTTCGTTCTCTACCGGGGAATCTACTCTGTATGTTTCCGGGTCATCCTCTTCTTCTTCCTGGTCCTCATCATCCCCATAGTAGCCCGTCCCGGTTTGCTCTTCTATCATACCAAATTCTTGGTCTTCACAAAGGGAAGCCTCTCCTTGATACCGTGAGTATGGAGTTGCGTAAGGTTGTACCTCGAAGGGTTCAGACCTCATCGGGGTTTCAAACCGGGCCTTCTTACTCGGGGGGATAGGATCAGTAGAGCCTGAGGGTGTGGCCCCTTGTGGATCATACGAGAGGAAATGTTCTGGATTTTTATCATAAAAATCAGCCAAAGAAGACATTCTTGACATGACCCTATCTTTGTCTTCACTGGACCATTTTTTGGAACTGGGAATGACTCTCTCAGCAAGTCTATGGGATTTATCTTGAGTAGCTTTGCTGGTTGTGGACCTATCAGCAGACCTGGGCTTGTCTGTCTGTTTAGGGGGGGTGGAGTGTTTTACAGGTGTGGAAGAATGTACAGGTAGTTTCTTCTGCTGTTTTCCCCCCTTCCCCTGCGTAGAGAAATGTTTTCCCTGTCCTTTAGTGGCTCCGGAGTTTTTCGACGCCTGGCGTCGAGGATCGGGAGAGGTGTCCCTGTCCTTCGAGCGTGGGGCCTCGCTGGCTTTAATTGCGGGCTCCGACTCCTGGAGCGCGGCCCGGGGGTGGAAGTCGTCTTCGTCTTCCGACGAGCAAACTTCAGTTAGCCTAGGGAGCGAGGCACTCTTGGCAAAAGTGGATGATTGCCTGGAGTCATGCGGCGATCTCGATCGAGAGCGCCCAGAGGACACCGAATCAGACCGTTCTGTCTGTGCCTCTTTCCGAGAACTCGACGTCGTCGAGCCTCGGTTGGACTTAGTGTGTTTAGTGTGTGTAGTATGTGAAGCGCTTGTGTCGCCGGGGGTCTTCCCCATAGCTGCCCTGCCGGACGACCTTCCGAGGTCGGGGACCTGCGCTCAGCTGTCTTTTGACGCCGTAAGTACGGAAAGTACGGCGTCGCTGCCATCGCTGAAGGCGCCCTCTGCTGCCATGGCCGCCTGCCTGGCGTGGTGGGCCCAACGTTTCGTCGAACGGTCCTTAAGTGTCTTAGGTTTAAACCTACTACACGCTCTGCAGTTCGCTTCGGGGTGGTCCCTCGGCAAGCAGAGATTGCACGTGGCGTGCCTGTCGACCCAAGGGTATTTGCGATTGCACTTGGGGCAGAATTGGAAAGGGGTACCCTCCATACGCACCTTGAGGCAGCGGGCTGTTAAGTGTAGGAAATGTATAAGGTGTACCTATATACCAAGAGTGAAGAGTATGTACCACCCCCCACTCTCCCTACTTGTAGGGCCGAGGCAAGCTGCCTACCAGGCCCGGGCCGAGGCAAGCGGCCTTCCGAGGCCCAAATCCGTCGTGCAGCAGCCGACGGTCGATTTCTTCTCCAGCCGGCGTCGAGTGTCGAAGTTCGACGTTGGGGTGGGGAAGGATGTCAATAGATTATTATTTTATATTTTAGCAAAAGTATGGCTAAGGCCAGGGGACTCCGCAAAATGCTTCCGACCAGTATGGCGGAAAAAATCAATCTGAGGATCCTAGACGCGTGAGGGATCTTGGGTACAGTGGACGTCACACTAGGGATAGTATTACTGGCACGCCCTGTGTCGACGCCCATTTTCAAGTTTCGAAAAACAAACTGTAATACTCCGCAGCTTCCACTAGATGTCGGCCTATGCACAGCATGTGATCTAAGCAGATTCCACAAGCCTCAGAAATATATATATATATATATATATATATATATATATATATATATATATATATATATATATATATATAGATATAGATATAGATAACTGGATCCAGACTTTGAGTGACTTGACAATTATCCATTGCTTCTAGGAGGAGGTTCCAGCTCGAGAGACTTTCGTTTTTTGGAAGAGACTCCAGTTCGAGAGACTTTCGTTTTTGTTGAACGTCGAGATTTGTTCTTAAGAACCAAGGAACTTTGTTTTGCTTCTGTAAGAAATCACCTCATCAGATTCAGAAAAAGGGGCAGCAAACAGTTGGTTATTGATTTTGTTTTAGATCAGATAAGTACATTTGAAGGTGTAGGCGGAGGGGGAAGTTCTAGCCAAAAAATCTATCCAGGGAACCTGAGTACAGATGGAGACGCAGGACCCCACGCCTTATGGAAATTCCTCAGAGTGATAGAAGGGGAGCCTGGGGCTAGGAAGAGTGTGGACATTATGCCATGATACTCGAGAATTGGCTAGAAACTGGTATTACAATTATTTGTAATAAATCAATCTGTGTAATGTGGATCTCACTCGATTTCGTAGCGCAACCCATACCCTGAATATATATACAATCACGAGTCAAAAAGAGCATAAAAATAGGTGTTTGAGACAGGAGTGTATTTTACATTTAAGGAATGCGAAAAGGGATAACAACCAAAGGCCATAAATTATGAGGGAAGATGTACAAAATGTAATCTTGTTTCCATTCCGGAGGTTCAAAGGGAGCCATGTCCCAGCAGGTACTTTAGGAAATGTTTACCAGAGTTCACTGAACTTGGTGGCAGGAGAGTAACCAAACGTTAAAAGGGTTTAGGACATAAGCATATATCCCATGACAAAAAAGGCCATCTTGATGAATTATCACATATATATACTTTGTAAGAGCATGCACATGGCTAAGACACAGAGTCTCAAATTAGGATCACTATGACAAGATTTATTTATTTATTTGTATATGTTTTTAGTTCCTTAAACACTTTAGCAAATAACATTACTACCAATTGATTAATTAAGTTACAATGGATTAAATTACAATTTTGTTTTCAATTTCCTCTTTCACATCCTTTTACCGTACATCATAAAGAAGAACAAGTAAAACCTTCAATCAATTGTGAGACAGGCATGGTATCAAGAGAGACACAGACTCAATTGTTAAAGTTTTAAAACCTTACTCTTATGTCCCGTCCCCTTTCTTCCATACTGCATGGGCGTTCCTTCCTAAGGACGGGAGACAGAACCTTTTTCATCAGAAAAAACATTCTTCCCCTTTAAATTAGAGGCGTGCAGGGGTGCAGCCCTGGGAACATGCGCTACCCTGACTCCGCCCACCGGTGCAGCACCCCAGCACCCTTTTCCATGTCGACGGGAACAGGCCGATTTCACAAACGCTCCTGTGTTTGGCTTCGGCCATGTAATTCCACGCACCCGGATTCTTCGTCTATCTTTTTGTTATTCAGGTAATTGATCCTCCGGCATCACGCTACTCCCCGGCGCATGTCGACTTCAGCGAGCTTCAGCAGGTGTCCATCCTGCGTGGGGCCCTTCCCAACATCTGACCCCCATGCTCTTTGCTTCCACTGCCTTGGCCCCGAGCACGGCTGGCAAGGTTGTACTGCATGCGACGCACTGACTCCACGCGCACTGAAGAACAGGCTAGCTATGTGGAGGGAGCTCTACGAAAAGGTCGCCTTCAGAGGGCTTGAAGGACTTCGTCAAACAGAAATCGAGGCCCAAGGGAGGGCCGCTATTCTCCATGGCACCCTGTAAGGGTGACTCCTTCCCGAGGAAAGGCCTGAGCGGGAGGAACCTCTCACGTTTTTGCACCGGCACTCCTACCGAAGCTAGTCCAGCTACCGGCCTCACGGCCGAGGGGTTATCAGATCCTTCCAGATGCAGTGCTGAGGGACCGCAAGGTTCTTTTACCAGGTGTATGCCCAAGGGACAATGCCCTCATACCGGTTTCATGTCTGAGGGGGCGCCTGCATGCAGCACTACCGGCGACTCTGCCGAGGACAAAACACCTTCCAGGCTTAGGCCTGAGGTGTGGGGTAGGCCTTATGCTTCAACACCAAGAGTCTTGGAGGAGGTCATGCCTAGCAAGCCAAGCACCACGACGTTGGCACGTGGCACACAGCTCGACAAGATGGCCACGGCGCCAGACAACAGGGCCGCTCCTCTAACGCCACCCTAAGATCGGGGCTGGCGGAAGTACGAGTATCAAGGTGGGACTGGTGTCAAACAGGTACGTGGCCTACAGTTTATCCATCAGCAGTGCAGGGCAGGTACCCCCTGCAACCTAGGCAGAGTGCGCTCTGGCCCCAGCAGCCCGCAGCCACTCCGTCAATATCACCTGCCACCTCTTCAGCCTCCGAAGACAGGTTCTTCGAAAGGTTCCTAACGCTTGTTAGGGAGAATTCTCTGTAAGGCTAATTTCCCAAACCTAGTGGGTCCCCCAGCAGCTTTGCTGGATTGTTGGGGTTTATTTTTTTCTCTCCTGCTAAGAGTGAGATTTTTTTGCTCCCACTCTTAGACATGATTTGAGGTGTTCCTTTAACTTTCCATGTGTTTTATGGGCTATGGGGTCTTTTACTCCATAGGGTCTCATGTGTTTTTTGATGTGGGTTACACAGCACCCTCCGTGCCGTAACCCAGGGGTGTCGTAGCGACCCCCCAACATAGACTCCATACGCTGGGACTGACTACTGTCTCCCAGGGCATGTAAAGTCACCATTGGCTTTGCTAGTCCCAAATTATGAACATAAACCAGTACAAACCATCACATTGTGGACATACTGGTTGGGGCAATTCGATTGCCCCGGGGTCTGTTGTTCGAGGGGGCACGTCTCCGTCCCCCCTGATCGAGTTTTGGCTGGTGGCAGTGGATACTACTTTTTATATTCGACCGCGAATATATCTCTATGGGATTTTCTCATTGTTCGAGGCTACCAACTTTAATGATTTAATTCTTATAGCCTCGAACATACCGCCGGTTTATTTATTTAATATTAATTCACCAGTTGGTATTTTTTGCCAGAACTCGATTCTAAAATGGCGTTTGTGTTCTCTTCTGTGACTCCAACCCAAGTCGAGCCCTTTGTTCCACTTTTTGGCGGGCATCTCCACAGAAGCCTCCGAAAGTGGTGCCACTCTGTCTGGGTACCACAGGGCGTGTGGGAGGTGGTTTAGGCACCCTGGACTGAGTTACCTTGGTAACTCAAGTCGCACTCTTGTGTGATTGGCCCAAGTGGTGAGCCGGCCGGCTCACCACTTAGCATGTTTGATTGACAGCTAGGCTGAATGAATGGGGGTATGCTGCATAAAAGCAGGGCTTTGGGGACTGGAACTTCAGAAGTCGCCACAGGACCTAAGAATCCGACGAGGGAGAAGCTGAGCCGACATGCAACGACGACACCACCGGTGGAGCCCTGCTGAACCGTCTCACCACTTTTCCCGACGACAGAGGAGATCTCCAGTCCGAAGAGTCTTCTTCCTTTGACTGGTGGGGATAACCAGTTTTGCCTTCTTTTCACCTTCCTGGAGCATCTCGTGGCCGCCTTGCCCGTGCCAAGCACCCTGGCAACCGGATTACCACGGTTTACCACTACCGCGAAGAGAAGGGTAGTATCTTTTAACCGGAGGACTCCGCGGCTGGTTTCTTCCCTGGCAGTGCAACGACCTTCATCTTTCCTCCATGGCGAGACCTCTTCTTCCTCTGGACGAAACACCGACTTGCACCTGCTGCCAAGAACAACTGCCCCCGCTGGAGCTTCCTTCAAACTTAAGGTACTGTGTCCCGCCTGGCTTCCCTTGCGACAGATCGTTCGGGGTGACAGTAAAGCCTCGACTTTCTAACCTGGGCTAGCCTGGGACAACCCAGCTAACTTTTCCTGGCTTGAATTTCATCCTTTTTGTGCGAACTATCTACAAGACTCTTTGGGCATAACCCCACTGTGTGAACCTGGACCCCTTCTGCTTGCTCTCTCCAAGAGTGGGCCTTGCAATTGACTTCCTTGCTCTCCAGTAGAACTCTGCCTATGCTGCCTTACTGTGGTTCTTTGTAAAAGTATTGAAACTTGTGTGCTTCCTTTACCCTGCCTTTTTCCTCCCTTTCTTTACAACTTATTAGAGTGTCATCTTATGTTAAGCGCTGACCTCTGTCTGAGAATAAGTGGTGTTTCTCACTAAGACTTGTCTAATAAGTGAATAGGGTTGTATATACATGATAGTGACTGTGTGCTGAATTTACTCACCTCGTTTTTGCTAGTGTAAATTACAAGTGTGTTTTTAAATAAATAATTATATACTTTTAAACCAAAGCTCTGGTCAGTGTTTGTTTGTACTACTGTGTCCCTGTACCTATTGTGTATACTCTGCATACTGCCGAACTCTTCTTGAGGGAAGTCTGACTGCTCAGCCACAGCTTCTAAGTGAATCTGTGTGGTACAGACTGCTACCAAGTGGGTTTACTGCCAAACACCTGTAGTCTTAAATCTTTTGCAGTGGTCCCTAAGGGAACTGCACAGGTTTCTGCCTAACAACGCTGATGCCATCATCCCAGATGGGGGCCATCCTGCGTGATGCAGTCAGGGACTTGCTCCCTCGGTCACTCCAGCGGCGCCCATAGTCATTCCTCCCATGGCTCCGGCACCACAGCCCCTGCGCAGCCACAGTTGCCCCGGCCGGCTCCTTCGATTCTGGCTCCCCTGCCTCCCACAGTTCCGGCAGCTCCACAACAGCCCCTACAGCATCCTCCGGCTATGGTCACCACACCGCAGCCTACGGCGCCCAGCACTCCTCCACCCGCTGCAGACCAGCCGGACACTCGGGTGGACACAGAGGAGGAGGAGGACCCTGAAATGCCATCATCAGCGAAGGCCTTCCACGACAGGCTGGTAGGTTTGGCAGACTATTTGGACCTTCCTCAACCTGAGGTAGAGCAGCCAGAGGAGGGGGTCTTGGCAGAAGTCCTCACTGTAAGACCCCCTACCAAAATGGGTATTCTGATGCAGAAAGACGTTGTTGCCCTGGCCAAGAAGGGATGGCTGAAGCCACACTCGGCCTAACCTGTCAATCAGCGCCTCAGTGCCAAGCATAGACAGTTGGAGGGGGATCCACTCTTGCTGTTGGCGCAATCTCAACCGCACTCTGCAATGATCGCTACAGTGTCACTCTACTCTAAGCCTCAGTAATCCTCAGCCACCTCGTCCTCGGCACTGCTAGGAAAGGAGGAGAAGATCTTGGAGGCGTACGGAAAGAAGCTGTACTACAACGCCTCCATGCACCTGCGTCAATCCAACGCGGATGCCATGCTGGCAGCTGTTAACCAGAGGCTTTGGCGGGAAATAGCGGACTTCCTTCCAGAACATCCGGTGCAGAGCCAGGTATGCTTCAAGGCGGGCCTAGGAGAAGCCAAGCTGGTAGCGCAGGACATAATGGAGTCCACCGTGTCCCACATCAATACCGCTGGCCGGGCTATATGCATCGCCACGGACATGAGAAGGACGGCCTGACTTAAAGTTTAACCCTGATGTCCAGGAATGCATATTGGTCCTTCCGTTCGAGGGTAGTGACCTCTTTCACTCTACAACTGACGAGGAGTTAGATAAAAACAAGAACAACTCGCAAACCGAAAAGTCTTTATCTATCCTTACGAAGGCCACGCTCAAGACGTACACCCAGTCGCACCAACGCTCTGACAGGGGGCGGTCGTTTGGGGGGTTCCAGGGCTTCCAGGAACAGAAGTCGAGGCAGCCTGATCGCTCGCCGAGTCAACACTGGCGCAAACAACAAAAGGGGAGGGCAAGGGCTTTTTCCAGTCCCCCTCCTCTGCAACAGTCTCAGACGGAAGGAAGGCATGACACGTCCCTTCGGGTCCACATGTCTCCAGTGGGGGGCAGGCTTGCCTTCCAAGTGCAATCTTGACACCAGAATTTTTCAGACTCCTGGACCCTCTCTGTAGTATCCTCGGGGTACCGCCTACTGGTCCCTCCCTCTCCTCCTTCCTCCCTTCCACTCCCACAGATTGGGACAGCAACTCTATTGGCAGAGATCTGGGCACTCGTCGAGAGCCAGGCAGTGGAGGATTGGGCTTCTATTCCAAGATTTTCACCATACAAAAGACGAACCAGGTTGGCCTGAGAGTTGTGCTGCACCTATTCTGCGCCAGAAATTCAAGATGGTTACGCCAGCACTCATTGCAGAGACACTAAACAAGGGAGACTGGATGTGCTCCCTGGATCTGAAGGACGCTTATATACACGTCCCGATTTGGCAGCCACATTGCTCCTTCCTGCGCTTCAGTATCATGGGCTGCCATTTCCAATACAAGGTGATACCCTTTGGCCTCAACTCAGCCCCCAGGGTATTTGCCAGACTCATGAATGCATTGGCAGTCCTTCCCAGGGCCCAGGGTCCACATCTACCGGTAACTGGACGACTGGCCCGCCAGGGCAAGATCCCCAGAGGGGGTTACCCACACCTCCTTTGCACTAATTAATACACTCCACGACCTGGGGTTTACTATCAACCTCAAGAAATGTCAGCTGCAGCCCACGCAGAGCCTCACATTGCTGGACCTCATCTGGGAAACAAGCTCCGAGAGGGTCTTTCCCTCGGAGGACAAGATTGCGGCCATCAAGAGAGCAACTACTCACTTCCTTACCGGGGCAGTGACCTCGGCCTGGTGGTATCAGCACTTATTGGTGATCATGGCAGCAGTCCTTCTGGCTGTGCCACACACGAGACTCAGGATGAGGAGGTTGCAGCTGCATTTTGCAGCCTCATGGATTTAGGAGAGGGTCTCCCAAGCGGAGCTGGTCAGCATCTCTCCTTCTGTCCTCCCCAACCTCATATGGTGGTCCGAGGAGGGCAACCTGCGGACGGGCAAGACCTTCCAGCAGCCGACTCCACAGGTCACCATCCCTACGGACTCTCCTATGGCTAGGGGGCCACTCTGGACGCCACAGTGTCCATGGAGTTTGGACCCAGCAGGAAGAGGAGTCTTACATCAACTGGCTGAAGCTGAGGACCATTTGGTTGGCCCTCAGAGCTTTCCTCCCGCTCATCGGGGGCAAGACCGTCCTTATCCAGACTGGCCACTCCACCAGCATGTACTATGTAAAAAAGCAGGAGGTTACCAGGTCCCCTCCATTGTGCGCCCTAGCGGTCAACACGTGGGAATGGGCCTTGGAGAACAACATCCACCTCATGGCCATCCACCTCCCCGGGGAGGCCAACTTGGAAACGGACAGACTGGGAACAGACAATTACGAATGGCAATTGAACGACCAGGTGCTGCGGAGGGCTTCAGCAGATGGGGGCATCCTCAGGTGGATCTTTTTGCCTCCTAGAGGAACAGGAAGGGCCTGCAGTTTACCTCCTGGCAGTGGCAGGGCCCTAGCTCATAGGGCGACGCCTTACGGATACGGTGGGACGGCATGACAGCCTATGCTTTCCCTCTCACTCCCCTGATCCACAAGATGATCCGCAAGATAAAGGAATCTCGCCACCTCAGCATCATTCTGATAGCCCCATGGTGGCTAGCGAGACCGTGGTTCTCCGAGCTGCTCAGCCTCTCGGATAGACCACCCATGCACCTTCCGATGGGGCCAGCCCATCTCCTCTCCCAGCAGGGGGGCAGGGTCATACACCCGGCCCGCAGAAGTTAGCCCTCGCTTCGCAGGAGCAAGGCTACCAGGAGCCAATACAAGAGTAAATGGACAAGGTTCTGCCATTGGGTGGATTCTAAGGTATCGAACCCCTTACTTGCACGCTGGATGATATGCTCTCCTTCACGGCACAGCTTGTGCACTCAGGAGTACAGGTGGACACATGTCGCACTTATATGTCGGCCATAGAGGCCTACAGAAATTCGGAGGAGGAGGTCTTCTCATCTTCCAACCCGATAGTCAAGAAGAATTTGGCAGGATTGTCCAGGCTTTACCCGCCCATTAGGAAGCCACACCCTGTGTGGGACATCAATGTAGTGTTGGGTGCCTTGTCGCACAAACCCTTTGAGCTAATGGCATCTGCGGACATCAGGCTGGTCACCATTAAAACAACTTTGTTGGTGGGCCTCACCTCTGCTCGCAGAGTCAGCGAGATGCAGGCTTTGGTGGGTTCAGAACCCTATACCACCTTTCACAGGGATAAGGTAGTCCTGCGGACTCACCCTGCGTTCCTATCCAAGGTACCCTCATCTTTCCATCTAAACGAGGAAATAGTCTTACCTACGTTCTTTGCTGACCCCAAGGTGGAGGCTCAGAGAGTATTGCACTGTCTTGATGTCAGGCATGCTCTCAAATTCTATCTGGACAGGACCAAGGGCTCCGGAAGTCGGACGCACTCTTTGTCACCTTCGGGGGCTCCAGGCCCGAGTATCAAGCACCCAAGGTCTCTATTGCAAGATGGATTGTTGTGCCCATCAAGGAGGCCTATGAGGGGCAGCACATGCCACTACCAGCTAACATGCACGCCCACACTATCAGGGCCAAAGCCACGGCCTTGGTATTCCAACTGCAGGTCCTGTGGCAGGTCATCATTAAGGCGGCCACCTGGGCAACCCCTTCGGCTTTCAGTAAGCATTACTGTTTGGATGCCGGCTCTAAGTCAGACGTGGCCTTCGGACAGGAAGTTCTAAGGAACCTATTTGCTTAAGGATGGTCTCCTCTCCATCCTGGGGCTACATTCAGTTGTAATCGCCCATGCAGTAAGGAGGAAAGTGGACGGGACGTAAGAGTAATTATATGTTACTCACTGTAGTGACTAACATACTCTTAGTCCTTAGTCCCCTTTCCACCCTATGTCCCACAATCCTCCCCCCTAATAATACTGATGTCATTAGGCAATGTTAAATATTGTCAACGCATCAATGGGGACTGAGGTGTGGCGCCGGTGGACGGAGTCATGGTAGCGCATGCTCCCAGGGCCGCTCCCCTGCACCCTTCTAAATTTAAAGGGCAAGAAGAGTTTTTCTGGTGAAAAAGGTTCTGTCTCCCGTCCCAAGGAAGGGACGCCCATGCAGTATGGAGGAAAGAGGACTAAGGACTAAGAGTATGTTAGTCACTACAGTGAGTAACATATCTTTTATTTACTATAATGCTGGGGTTGGTCTAATACCTAACTGACCCTAACTGTAAAGGCATGGTTCCCTCAACTGATATTTCAAAGGGCCGTTGATGTCTGAAAGTCCAAAACCAATATCTGTCTGAGTCTAAACCTATGCTTGCCCTCACTCTTTCATAAAATGTGTGAGGAAGTCTCTTTAAAGAACAATAGTGATCCAAAAAGAAATATATACCAAGTCTGGTTTCAGGTGGTCTTCTCAACAGGTGTGGCTCGGCCAGTATCATCAAAGTTCAGCACAATCAAAAAGAGTTCATACAATTCCCAATGTCTTTAGTTCCTGTGGATTCCCTTCCCCAAGCTTCAATCCTTTCAAGTTTCAGACAAAACAAAAATATAACAGTTTCTTTCAGGCTTCTCAGGATTCCTTTCACCAAGCTCATGGCTCCTTGTTTCACCAAATAAGTATTCACATTTGTTAGGCCTCTTAGGGTTCCCTTCCCCAAGCTTAGGCCCCATCAGTTCCAAACACAAGTTCAGTTTGATAACACAGTTCCGCTTAGGCCTCTCAGGGTTCCCTTACCCAAGCTTAGGCCCCCTCGGTTTTAAACACAAAATTGAACTTGTCAGCGTGTACCTTTTACTTATCTACAGTTCCTTTCACACACAACCTTCTCATGGGGTTAAATCAGAGACTTTCAAAAATGCTAGGCTCTTTGCTCCTCCTAAGCGTCACCACTTTGATCTTTATGTATTCATTTATTAATTGTTTTTATAACACGCCTAATATCGTACCTGAGTTTGGTTTTTAAGCGCGGATACGGGATTTAAACCTCTGATGCTCTGCATGGTCTTGCTTCCAAGACCAGCACGTTGCCCCTGTTCTATCCTCCGTTCACCTCCTCTTTGGTCCCTCTCTGTATTTCTGTACTTGCTTTTCTCGTATCCTTTCATCTTCAGGTGCTTCCTGCACCCATTTGTTATCTTCCACTTTGCTGTTCTTACTTGCACCTTCTTTGCCTTTCTCTTCTTTCACCTTGTCGTACCCCTGGCACCTTCCTTTGGTTCACTTTCTCTTCACCGTGCCCCTTGCACATTTACTTCTTTACTTTCGTGCACCCTTGTACCTGTCCTTTTCCTTATCGTGCCTCTTGCACACTTATTTCGCCCTTCAGTGCTCACTTGCCCCTTTTCTTTACTTTCCGGTCACTCGCACCATTCTTATTCACTTTCAAGCCTTTTGCTTTCTTTCCACTCTCTTAGCGCCTTTCTCTCACTTGCCATCCACTTTCTCTCCTGCTTTCCGCTCGTGCAGCTTTTCAAAATCTGTCTTTTTCTCTTCCCGCTCCAGCTAGACACACGCTCCCAAGTTTCTCCCGCTTACTAACTTGAAACTCACCGGGTAGCTTTGCGCTGGAGAGCAGTCTCTCCGGGCATATGGGATCGAGGTCAGGGTATCACCACCTGCCTGCAGACCCCCTTGGGACCGGCCCATGTTCCAAGGGAACAAGCACTTTTCAGCACACCACCAGCAGGACACAGGCTGCCTCGCTCTGGCTCCTTGGAGACACGGCTCCCTAGACAGGCTGCAGCCCCTCACAAACACCAGGCCAGCATCTTAGCACGCTGCTCCTGCTCTGGATCCTCCAGGCTTTTCTCCCTGCAGCTCCCTGCTCCTTGGCTTCTCGGCTCTGTTTAGGATTCACAGCTTGTTTCTCTGAGTGTGCAAAACCACACCTTTAATACTTAAAACGTGAGTCAAGTGGAGTCAGGTGTGAGTAGTCATTGTTAAATGCCTGACCCTGCCTGACTCTACTGATGGGACAACCTAATGGTAGTAGGTAGCAGTCTTCCTTCTGTTTTTCAAGGTGTTTCTTGCAAGTAATCCTCACTACTCTCAGATGCCTCTTCTTCTTCAAAGTATTAGTCGGAAATGGGGAGGGGGAGATGGCATGGGATTGAAAATATCCCATGAAGGCTGAGGAAGGGGCTTCTGATGGAAAATGGGGAGTGGGGGAATACCATGTCTCGCCCTTGGGTATTCTGCTCCAAACCCCTCGTGACCCACCACTCAGTTTATCCTCCCTTGCTTGTCCACTCCCACGGACGGGATCCAAAAGCGATGGCCCTTCCCAGGCAACCTGAATGGAAGATCCATCAGGATATTCACACAATGTAATTAATAAATAGTTAAAACAAGCATTATTTCATCGAATTAGTAAGGATAAGAGCAGAGTATGAATAAAATAAAAATATCAGATGCTACTCAGAACTCAAACAGCAACTGGCGGTGGACCACCTGACCCAGGTCATGACGGCTACCCCACGAGACCAGCCGAAACAAATCGAATACCTGCAAAGTGCGGCGCTGCCCCGACTCTCTGACACGGCAAGAGAGAAGCTAGAGGCGCCCATCACAGAGGAGGAGGTCGAGGAAGCTATTAAGTCGCTCAAAACATGAGCCCCGGGCCCAGACGGATTCTCGGCCAGGTTTTACAAATTATTTAGACCCCAGCTGGTTCCCCCCTTGGTAACACGCTTCAACTCCTTCAGGGAAACAGGGTTGGTGACCCCCCCGATGCAGGAATCAACCACCATCCCCCTGCCCAAACCAGGGAAAGACCCAAGAGACCTGGCCTCATACAGACCGATAGCGCTAATGAATATAGATGCAAACCTGTATTCTAAAATCCCGGCAAATCGCCTGGGTCGCGTCCTACCGGAGATTATCAAGCCGGACCAGGCAGGTTTCATCCTACACCGATCTGCAGGAGATAACATCCGGAGAACCTTGAACCTGGTGGACCTCGCCGCCCGAAGCTCCCAGAAACTAGTTTTAATGGCCCTGGATGCTACCAATGCATTTGACAGGGTGGATTGGTCGTTCATGAAACACACTCTAGGGGCCTTTGGCTTTGGGACAGCATTCCAGACAATGGTCCTGGCCAACTACAAAGGACCAAAGACACTCCTGAGGATCAATGGATCCATGTCGGCCCCTATCCCTCTGTCCTGTGGAACTAGACAGGGTTGCCCGCTGTCGCCTCTGCTTTTCGCACTCACTATGGAGCCCTTAGAATTAGGCAAAACAACCAGATTAAAGGCCCGCAGGTCGGCCCATCGCAACACAAAATCGCTCTATACGCCGATGATGTCCTGCTCATGATCTCGGAGGCTCGCTCGTCTTTGAAGCACGCTCTAATGGAAATAGCCAGCTACGGAGAGGTGTCCGGCTTTTCAGTAAACTTCACTAAGTCAACGGCTGTAGGCATTGGTCTCTCCCCGGAGGAACGAGAGGCACTGGCCAAGATGTGCCCAATTACATGGAAAAAAAGGGCTATCCCCACCTGGGGGTCTACATCCCGGCGAACCCAAAAGATACATACCAAGCTAACTTTCCCCGGTTGCTCAAAGAACTAGAAGGAGACCTGAAACATTGGGCGACCCAAGAGATCTCGCTATTGGGACGCATAACAGCTTGCAAGATGAACCTCCTCCCGAGGTTTCTTTACGCCTGCTCCTCCCTCCCAGTGGCAATCCCCGCGCCAACCCTTCCAGACCTACAGAGGAAGATGCTGAAATTTATCTGGAGAGGTAAGAAGGCTAGAATCCCCTACAAGACACTCCAAACTGGGAGGGCTGGGGGTCCCGGACCTACAGGCCTACAGAGTGGCGGCTCAATTAGCACATGTCAACGTATGGCAAACAATCACAAACCGCCCTAGATGGGTAGAACTGGAGCAGTCACAGGTGCCCCTACCCCTACGATTCCTGCTGCACATCCCACCACCCCTCAGAACTCACTGGGGAGGCCTTCCCCTAGCACCCAAACACACCCTGAGTTCGTGGGACTGGGCACTAAAACGAAAGGGAATCCGGAGAGGCCTGAGCCTACAATCCCCGATCTTCCATAATCCAGCTTTCTCGCCCGGATCGAACCCCGCAAATTCCAAAACTGGATAAACGGCGGCCTGGAGACCATAGGCCAGCTGTATGCGGGAGAGGTACCCCTCACATTTGAACAGTGTAAAGAAAAGTTCCAACTCCAGGAAAAAGACAGATTCACTTATATCCAACTGCGCCAATGGTGTTCGCACTCCCAAACTTTACAGGCGACAACGCAACCTCTGACCGCCCTTGAACTAACACTCAAGGACCCTCCGACTCAAGGCAGGGTATCTACCTTATACAGGTGCTTTTTGGGCAACTTCCTGGCAACGAGAACTCGCTGCATGGCCTAGTGGGAGGCTGATTTGGGACTCCCGATAGAGGACCAGACCTTGGTGGACATCTGGACCCGAGAACATGCCTCATCCACCTGCGTCACCAACAGGGAATGTGCATATAAAATCATGCTGCGGTGGTACTACCCGCCCCTTAGACTCCATCACATGAACCCCCAAGTGGACTACTCTTGCTGGAGAGGATGTGGCCACCCAGGCTGCTTCTTCCACATGTGGTGGACATGTCCGAAGATTCAGCAATTCTGGAAATTATGTCTGGGAACCATCGCACAAATCACCGGGACAACGATTCCGCTGGAACCGGAGCCTGTCCTGTTAGGAGTCCCGATCCCCGCGGTCTACCCACGCTCCGGGAACAGAGCGAAACTACTGACGGAATGTCTGCTAGCTGGGAAAACGGTGCTGGCCTGTTGTTGGAAATCCCCGGACGGCCCCCTCATGGCTCAGTGGTGGACAAAACTATGGGAAATACTGATCGCGGAGAAGGTGATAGCGGCAAAAGCTGGGTCCTCCACCGATTCCAGAACATCTGGGCCCTGGAACTGGAATATGATCATCGATTTCCCGCCCTGACCTACAAACCCAACAAGGCCCGGTGGACCCTGAGGGACCAGGAAGACCCCGAAAGGGACACCTAGACAATGGGGCGCAAAGCAGATGGCCTAGGCGGTGGTAATTCCATCTCGGGAATGGGGGGGAGGGGACGAGACTTGAAGGGAATGTTTGGGGATCAACGAGCCTAATTATTGTTCATATGATATGTAATTGTCAACCTGCCTTGATTTAAAATAAACAAATAAAAAATAAAAAAATTCGGATGTTTAAACAGACACTCTCACACTCATTTTTGCATTTGATTTTTGATCTAATATAATTGATTCTAGCTCTATTTAATTCAGGCTTTCAGGTATTTACTGCCTGTAGCCATATTCGATGAAGTGCAACGTACAAGGAGTCGGACCCCGAGTTGAGGCAGTCATTCCAGAAATCTCCAGACTTTATTGCATCATAGCAGTGCACCAATTGCTAAAAAATACGCATATATACCGGTTCTTGTTTCCTACACTCGGTAAGTGCAAGTTTCGCTGTTTATGGTTTATTAGAAGACTTGTATATTTGACAATACCTCAAGTCAGAGAGAAGTTTTAATTGAGATCCAGAAAAGTTAAAAGGGTAAGATGATTTGTACACAGGAGCAGCATCAGATTTAAAACTGCTGGGCTTGGACTCTGAAGTAGATAAAGCTGAGTTTTCAAATATCTGTGCGTCATATGCGATACATTTTTATAATTCTGAAGTTTGGACAGATGTATATAATTAATGTTCAAGTACTACAAAAGATTTTTTTATGACTTCATAGTTTTTCCCATATTCAAAATGTGGGACCAAGTTCATACATTTGAAGAACTCCACATTCAGTTCTTCAAAGTTTCTACCCCGGTTTCAAAATTTGGTATCATAACTTACCCCTATTCCCGTTCGGCAGAGGACATACTGTGACAGTCTTTGATTTGATGTAGAGCTCTCCTCTCTTACTGAACAGCTGGCTAGTTAAAGAGTTCAAGCCCAGCTCCAACCTCAGATACTCCATTGGCGTATAAAAAGGGGCAAATTTAAGATTTCCCGCCAAAAGAAACCCTCCAATCGATTGAGCCAGGCTACGTCTCCTATTGTCAGTGCCTCTAAGCCATAGAGCATGGTCGGGCAGAAGCACTTCTTATAGAGAGTCAAAACACCCTCTATAGTATATCCTGCCGTCTGTCTAGCAAATTTAGAGAAGCGATAGGTGAGCTGCCAGGCCTTTCTGCTTTTTGCCTCCTTTATAAGAAGGTTATCAGCCATAGCACTCATTTCCAGGCCCAGATATATATAACTGCCAACATAATCAATGCTGCATGTAGATGTGGTCATTACTAATCTATCCATTTTCTTTCCCGCCACCAGCATGCTCTTAATCTTGCTTAAGTTTATTACCAATGAATTTTCTACTGCAAAGACCTCTAGTTTGTTTAGCATACTTTACCATCCCCTGTATGTGCGATAAAAACTCCCACATCGTCCGCATATAGCATGCTGGTGACTCTAATCGTAC
This sequence comes from Ambystoma mexicanum, assembly GCF_040938575.1. Classification (NCBI taxonomy): domain Eukaryota; kingdom Metazoa; phylum Chordata; class Amphibia; order Caudata; family Ambystomatidae; genus Ambystoma; species Ambystoma mexicanum. The sequence continues at coordinate 351,238,965 of NC_090936.1, forward strand.
CCACCTTTGGGGGACAGTTGGCATTAGCTAGTAATGAAGATGGCAAGTCTGCCAAGTACAAATTAAACAGCAGGGGAGCCAGCATGCACCCTTGCTTGACTCCCCCTTTTACCACTTTCTGAGCAGACAGAAGACCATCATTATCCAAGCGAATCTGGGCATATGTGTTAGTGTGAATGAGTCTGATTATGTGTAGCAGCCAGCGTGGACATTCCATGATGGCTAGTTTATACCATAAACTGTCTCGGTCAACCCTGTCGAGAGCCGCCCAGAAATCGGCAAAGGTCACATATACTGTATGTCTATTTCTGCCGCTGGCCCCATTTATCAATCTATCAAGGAGTCTTATATTGTTTACAGTAGATGACCAAGGCCGGAAGCCGGTCTTGAATGTATGCAGAATGTCAGTAGCCTCCACCCATGCATGGAGTTCCTTTAATACTAAGGAGGTAAACAGCTTCTTCATGACGTTCAACAGGGACAAGAAAAGTTAATACAATGAACCAGTGGTTCTTCCAATGCTGCACACAAGAATGTTAATGCAGCAACCCAATCTTCAACGTTTTTTCTACAGGTTATAACTTGAGAGATGTAGTACGCAACATTAGCTGGTTCCTATGAAGACATTTATTAACAGGCAGTATTTTTAAGGCCTCCTGCATGATAGGCAGACTACACAACCTATGTGATCAGGCAAATATACAGCTACAGGACATGCTGACTACAGAACCGGCATTGCCATTGATTCTACAGCATGACGACAGATTGAGATACTGGAATAACAATAGAGCCTAGCACACAGACCACTTTATACATCAACAGGCTAAATATCACTCTTTGTGTGATTAATTGCCTTCTGGGAAGGTTGTGAAAGCCCTCGCTTTTTTGATTTTTATTAATTAATACAATTATGTGAGTAACTCCACCTCTGAAAGGGTAGTCTGCTTATCAGAGTCCCCTTCCATAAACTACAGGCCAAATGTATAGTGTGTACCTATGTCCTGCTGCATCAATATCCTGATCTTCAGCCCCTGCTCGACCAGTGGCACAGGTGCAGAGGTCACAGGTGTCCATTTGACAACTGTAGTGACAGCCAAGTCTCCAGAGCATGGGTGCAGCATTTAAGATATGAACCACAGTACTAAAACAATGATGATTATAAATAGCCCATGCTGTTGGCAGGGTAAACACTAAAAAATAAGTATTCTGCTGGGAGGACAACCAATGCACACAACCCTTGCCTGGAAGGCCTAGAAGAGCAACCCTGTTTCTCCATGGGGTACCAAAATTGCTGCTTGATAAAAGAGAACCAAGGGATGCCCTTCGGAACAAATACCTCCATTGGTTACACTATGTAGGGGACTGTGCTTTTGTGACCAAGGATGCTATGGTGAAATGTTTGCTGACTCTGTCTAACTGTTTTTTTGGGATGATCACATGGCAAGGGATCCCTTGAGAAGATGAAATGGGCATGGGCTGACCCAAAGAAGTGGGTTTACAGCCAGCCCCTCCCATATCTCTGGTCTTGTGGCCTTTCCTGGTGATTCTACTAGCAAGGGACCCCTCTCAGGGGCGAATCCTACCCTTCTGGGCCCCCAGCGTTTTGGGAGCGTTTTGGGAGCTGAATGGGATATAGGGCTGGGAGTACTGTTGCTTAACTCTTTAGAAATGTATTGCTAGGATGTACTTTGATGGCCTACGGCTGAATAAAGTTATTGATTAATTGAAAAATAAGCTATGCACGAGTTAAGGCATGAGTCCTATGGGACTCCATGGGAATGGGGATTTACCAAATTCTGCCTCCAGAATTACCGGGTGTAGTGATACACAAAATTGCAACCTTGCCAATCAGGGCTTTAGATGACAGCATTAGCCGCTGAAAGCCAATAGTGTATTCAAAGTATGTGCTAAAAATGCTGACAGTAGTCTGTTGTAGCACTTCCATTATGCAGTAGTGAGCTACAAGGAATATGCAGGCCTAGTATGAGTGATAGGTCACATTATGCATTGTTGATAGACAGGCAGGGAGAGGGCCCTAGCTCTGTAGCTAATAGACATTTTTGGAGTGTTTGGAACATTATGGCACCTATATAGCGCTTAGATAGCCAGTCTTAAGCGCTATGAACACTAAGCTATGAGTGCATGTCTTTTAGAGCTTGCTCTGCCTCACTAACGGTAGCCCTGCATGGCCCCAAGCTAATCTTCCTTTTCTCTGGGAAGGCACTGATAAGACATTCCTGAGCTTTCGCGCAGATGGGCTCCAAGGGGGGGGGGGGGCTCAGAAGAAGGAGTACAGTGGAAATTTACAGAGCTGGGTTTTTTCCATGAGCCAGCCTATATTTTGCACAGGGAAAGTTCTGGAACTGTGCGTCATGGATGGGCAGCACGAGATTATAAAATATGCATGCTCACATGACTCAGGTGGGAGATCGTCCTGTGGACTTGGTTCGAGCAAGATCAAGTGCCCGGAATTGGAGCTCTGACGGCACCCAGCAGCGCTGTCCTCTGAGCGGGGCTTGTTACAGCTAGCTTATGAGGGGCCAGGGTCTCCCAGTGCTGATTGAAGGGGCGTAAGACTGTGTTTCTCTATGTTTCTCTATGTTTCTCTATGTTTATCTAAGTTCTATGTTTCTCTATATTTTGCATTTCTCTAAGTTTTGTGCTTTGTAATCTTCTCTAACTTGAATCCCAAATGTATATGAAATTCACTGTTTGGAATAAATACTAAAATTTATTGAAGGTGTCATTTGTCACTAGCATGAGATCACTGCTCAGCACAATAGAACCTGTATTTTGGGCTGAATTGGGTAATTATTGCTCCCGAGGGCTGGTCCCGAGGACGATTTTGCCCATATCAAGACATTTGGTGGCAGCTTGGGGATTTGTGCAGAGCAGTGCCTTGCTGTGAAATGACAAATTGTGTGAGAGAACACAGTGCAGAGTGAGGAGCAGGCTGTCGCATTTCCTTGGTGGTCTCACTGCAGCTCTGAGACTTCAAAAGACAGCAGCGTTGTGTCGGCTTGCAGTGGCCGATAGCTTGTGTGGTTAAGACTCCCTTCAGTAAATCAGTCGTGACTGACTTATTGCTTGGGAATGGAGCCAGGGAGTACAAGGCGATAAACAAGCGGGAAATGGCTTTGTTTAAAGCGCTCCGATGAATGGTCAAGAAAGATGTATGTTCAATTAGGAAAGAATGTTATCATGCGGTTTCCCCAGTTTAAAGTTGTAATTTGAAATGCAAAGTGAGACGGAGTTCTCATCTCTATTCTGTCATGAGGGCAGGGAAAAATAGTTGCGAGGATTTGACATGCAAATTGTGAATAGTAATTCAACCATTGACTCAGCCCCAGTGTGCTAGCGAGTGGGGGGCTGTAATTTTCGGAGGCGAAGGTTCGCTTTTTAATGTATGCTTTTGAAGTGTTGACATTCCTGAAGATAACGTGGGGAATGAGCCGTGCTTAGGAGAAAGAGTAACATCTGTGCTAAGAGCCTAAAGGGTTTGTTTTTCTTTTGGCAACTGTAAATTCCATGTGCTGGTGGCGAATTCTGTTTAAAGTAAACACACTAAAATGGTTATATTGCATTTTAAGCTGTGCCATGTTTATAATGGGTGAGAGACTCACTTAAAAAAGAAAGTGAGTGATGTTATTTGGATTTTCGATTTTTGTGTATTGATTTGAAATTGCAGAATCAGTTTGCAATGGTTTGGGGGGAAAAAACAATTTATATTTTTCTAAATTGCCTCTAAATTGCCCCTGGAGTATTTTTGACTGTTCCCACGCTATGCCATGGATTTGTACTGTTGCCTTATAAGTGATGCATGTTTTTGGAAATAGTGACCTGTTAACTGTGATACATGGTGAAAAATGTTGTTGACACATTTAACAGCCCACAAGCAATATAGAGTGTGGGTTGCTCTTGCAGGAAAAAAAACGTGTAGGGAGCTGCACTAAACATGGCATTTTTTAAATGCACTGAAATAAGTGGTTATATTCTGGCAATGGTACAACAGAATGAAAAAATCTGTGTGTGATAAGATAGCACAAAGATTTAGTGGGTTGCGGGTTCTTTTGAAAGATCGCACATTGCATTGGAGTGAGCTCGTGAAGCCAAACTACAAGGTTACGAGAAAGAAGAGAAAAAAAAAACGTATGCTTTTAAATGGGACATTAATCAGTTCAAAACAGTCTAAAAGACGCTTTGACATTTTGCTAAATTACATGGAGTAGAATCTGATGACAAGAAAAAGTGCCTCTTTTGAAAATAAGAGTCTTGCTGTGTGTGCAGAGCTTGTGCCTTGAAGATAACTTGCACTGTCTTGGCCGAGGTGCGCGAAGAAAAAAAAAAAAAAAACTGTTGGAGGAAGGCAGACAAAAGCAGAAACCTGCGCTCCTGTTTAGTGAAATGGTGCTTCAGATATGAGAGCTTTTCTGAGTTGCTGGAACAGTGCAGGAAAGAGTTAATCTGGATGAACTGTCTGAAAAGAGTGCCTTTCCATTGAAGCCGCCACAGTGTAAGAGTTATAGGCAAAGAGATAAGCTTGCTGCGCGAAAGATAAACAATGACATTCCTGCATTCCATCCCCTGTGAGAGACACCGTCATTGTGAGCAAAAAAACTGAGGAGAGGGGGTGCAAAGACAGAAATGCTGATCAGAAGTAAAGAATTTGCCCAGTAACACTGGAAGGAAAACAAACGCTGCATGCAGGAAGGCAGATGGGCACATCACATCTGAACATTTGGGGAACCTGTGCATCTGTGAATGGGCTAAGAAAAGACAGCTGCCCATTTCAAGAGACTCCGTGCAAACTGCATTCCCATGCACCATGTGATGTGATGTGAAGTGAAGCGACATTGCTGTGCAAGCTGCATTCCAGTGCTCCATGTGATGTGAACTGAAGTAAAGCGCTGTGCACTGGAGAAGAAACCTCTAGGCGCTTTGAGAAGAGAAAATACACAGCTGGCAAAATGCAAGCTACATTGCCAGGGCTGGAGTAACTGACAAAGACATTATGGCATTCCAGATGGAAGCAAAACTGACATAAAGCGCTTAGCCATTTTGCAAGAGACAACATGCAGAGCGGGGCTTTGGAGTACAACATGAACACTGCACATTAGCCATGATCCAGAAGCCTCACGGCTTAGTGCAAGAATGAATGATTTGTTGAAGCAACAAAAGAAACTGACTTAGACTATCGCGCTCAAAGGGGTGGGCCAAGAAATCAGCAAACACCCTTTGAGAAAATGATAAGTGAAAAAACCAGAGGCTTGGAAGACACTAGCTGTATGGAGAAAAATAAACAAAGCTGCTTGTGCAACTGCAGGCGATATTGGACTGAAAGACTTTACCTTTGAAAAATGGAGTGATGCCAGCAGGGCAAACTAAATCAAGATCATGAGACACTGGAAGCAAGTTGGCGCCTGGCATTCGTGATCGCTTTGGTGAAAAAAGAAAAGCATTGTGCGACCTGGGTACTTATTATATGGCTTTTGTAAAAGCACAGATCAGTCTGAGGTACCATTGACCAACTATGATCGCATTGCACAAATGAGTTTGTGATTAGGCAGTTACACCCCGTATGGTTGAGTGTAAATAAGCCCCCAGAAACATGCAGAAGGGTGATAAATAATTGCAGTAGCAATGATAAAGTGTGTAGTTACCTGAAGAGACTTCTGAAGATGGGGGTGGTGTTCAGGGAAGGGGTGGATAACGCTGATATTGAAGTTTTGATGACATCCTAATGTGAAGAATAACGACATTGTACTTTTGATGGCATCCTAACATTTCTGTTTGTATTTTGCCTAGGCAAAAAAGCAAGACAATAGCGTGCCATTAACAGAAGTAGATGTGTTCGATTTGCGGGTGACACTGATCAGTCAAGCAGACGCATTCTCAGAGAAAGCGAGTCACTGCGTGATGAAATATGCGAGTCACTGCAAAAATGTCCTGCACCGCACTCAATGCTGCTAACATGCATGACGTATGAGGACATTTGTTCTGCAACCTGCGAAAGGTGTCCAACAGAGTAATAACTTTTGCTGAACTGGCACGGTGCAGACTTGGCTAGTTATCAAATATTTGATGCCACACATTTAAATGATTCAGTTGCTGGAAATAACTTAATTGACATGTCTTGCCTTTCTTGTTTAAAGGACTGTGGACAATGAGTTGTGGACTGTAACATCATGCACCACAAACAGCTGTGAGACACAGCACTTGAATGCTAACACATTATAAAATGGTTTTTAAATGCACTTTTTGAGATGAATCTGAAAAAACGAAATGGTTTTGCTCTTCCAACTGAATTGCTTTAACCAGAGATGCTTTGCTTTTTTGGAAAAAAAAGACTTCTACGTTGCACGTAGGCAGGAAAATGATTTATGAATTGTTGGGGCAGCAGAATTATGCAAGCAGGAGCGTAATTTATTTTGAGATAAGATGAGTGCGCACATCAAAGTCACCTGTGCGTAGGTTAAGATTCTTAATTTGAAGTAATGCTGCCAAGTGTGTGAGCTCCAATTTGAAATGGTAATCTTTGAAACACTGGATACTTTTACAGCCTTAAAGCAGGTAAATGAAACCATGACTGACTAGTTATTTGATTTTATGACACAGTGTGTGACACGGTTTTTGTTAAACCAACCAGTTTCATGTTTTTGTGGGGACAGCTGTCTCCAGCACACTAATGCAAAGAGTCATCTTTTTGATTGTAGACATTTGGAATAATTCTTTGGAAAAGCGCTACAAATGAGTATCCACATGGAATTGCTAGCGTACTGGCCTGGCACATTGTCGGGCATCTTTTGTCACTGAATGGATACAAAGATTTGTTTAATTGGTTTAATGTGATGTTTTTCTGACCAAGAACTGCAGCGAGTGTTCTCGCCAAGATTTTATGGACTATAATTTGACTAAATGCATTTTACACAATGGTGTGATGAAACAGCCACTGCCGGATGGTAGTATGGTGTTTGTAGCTAAAACTAATATTGTATTTGGTAGATATCCCACTTGAAGAAGGGTATTCTCCAAGTCACAATAGGTAGACACTGTGAACATGTTAGATTTTCCAGTAGTAAGGCAACATTTAAATTGTAGGCTGGTAATGCACACCTCTATTATTACAGTGATACACTTAGACATAGATTTATCATGAGGCAATGTTTCCTTAGTACTACCAAGCTGCTACAAATGGAGTCCATTTCTATGGCCCATCACTAGAGTGCGCGTAGCTAGGGAGCTAGATTCATTATTGCAGAAGCTTTATATGTTTGTGACATAGAAACTGTGCACAATAAGCTAGCCACTATGGGTTCTGATGCCAGCTCTGCTATAGAACTTCTAGCCTAGTGGGGTTCATTGATACGCCCAACACTGCTACAAGTATTGGCAACCACTGAAGATGGCAGAATTTTTGGTATGAAGACATTTTTTCTGCCATAGGGCAGGTCAACAAGACTGCTAAATACACACGATGCATTGTGTGGCAAACATTGTTTAATCAGCAGGTGTTGGCTTTTTACTGAGTGGGGGCGACCATCCTCCACACACTGACACACAGAGCTACAGTTACCAGCATACATATGGATCAAATTGCTTGCTTTTGATTGCATGAATAACACATGCCATGCTTTGATGCAAATTAGTAGAATTGTTTTTATTTAGATAACCTGGTGCCCATGGGTTCACCTTGTTCACAAAATTAGATGGTTTCTGGTTGGGTTCCACATACATGGGGGAAGTATCTAATCACACAGCCCATAGTCACGTCTGAATGCCCTGGGATCAGGGGGAGGGTAGGCCCTTAGAGTGAAAGGCTGCCAGGTTTAGAGTTGGTAACCATACATAAATGCAATAGTGCATTGTAGATTAGACTACACCGGATTGCCTTGACATTCTAATTGCATGCTGCTTTTTAACTGACAATCAGTTATACAATAATTATTTAGGTATTGTTGTGTAGGCCAGGTTTTGGCTAGAGTAAATGTCCATGTTCACTTTGTGTAGGTATTTTTGTGTAGGCCAGGTTTTGGCAAGGGTATATGTCACTGTTCACTTTGTGTACATTTTTGTTTAGGTAGTGTTTTACCTTGCATGCCACGCTAACTAACCGCTAGAAGATAGTTTGCTTAAACCTCTTGCAAAGCCCCAAGGTCTTTATCACTGCACTAAATACTATATTGATGTGTATTAGTCAGCATTTGTCGCACACACGTTGAATAGGGGTGGAATGTAGTGATACACAAAATTGCAACCTTGCCAATCAGGGCTTTAGATGACAGCATTAGCCGCTGAAAGCCAATAGTGTATTCAAAGTATGTGCTAAAAATGCTGACAGTAGTCTGTTGTAGCACTTCCATTATGCAGTAGTGAGCTACAAGGAATATGCAGGCCTAGTATGAGTGATAGGTCACATTATGCATTGTTGATAGACAGGCAGGGAGAGGGCCCTAGCTCTGTAGCTAATAGACATTTTTGGAGTGTTTGGAACATTATGGCACCTATATAGCGCTTAGATAGCCAGTCTTAAGCGCTATGAACACTAAGCTATGAGTGCATGTCTTTTGGAGCTTGCTCTGCCTCACTAACGGTAGCCCTGCATGGCCCCAAGCTAATCTTCCTTTTCTCTGGGAAGGCACTGATAAGACATTCCTGAGCTTTCGCGCAGATGGGCTCCAAGGGGGGGGGCTCAGAAGAAGGAGTACAGTGGAAATTTACAGAGCTGGGTTTTTTCCATGAGCCAGCCTATATTTTGCACAGGGAAAGTTCTGGAACTGTGCGTCATGGATGGGCAGCACGAGATTATAAAATATGCATGCTCACATGACTCAGGTGGGAGATCGTCCTGTGGACTTGGTTCGAGCAAGATCAAGTGCCCGGAATTGGAGCTCTGACGGCACCCAGCAGCGCTGTCCTCTGAGCGGGGCTTGTTACAGCTAGCTTATGAGGGCCAGGGTCTCCCAGTGCTGATTGAAGGGGCGTAAGACTGTGTTTCTCTATGTTTCTCTATGTTTATCTATGTTTATCTATGTTTATCTAAGTTCTATGTTTCTCTATATTTTGCATTTCTCTAAGTTTTGTGCTTTGTAATCTTCTCTAACTTGAATCCCAAATGTATATGAAATTCACTGTTTAGAATAAATACTAAAACTTATTGAAGGTGTCATTTGTCACTAGCATGAGATCACTGCTCAGCACAATAGAACCTGTATTTTGGGCTGAATTGGGTAATTATTGCTCCCGAGGGCTGGTCCCGAGGACGATTTGGCCCATATCAAGACACCGGGTCACCGGTGTTGTAATGCCCCGGAATGGTAATACGAGTCCGGCGGTAACCTGCCGGAATTTCAGGCACGGTTACCGCCGGACTTGTAATGGGGCCCAATTTCTTCCACTATCCCCCAAAGAGAGCGAAAACGTCCTTTGTTGATTACAAATGTTCACATCAGTTATGCTAACAAAAAGTGGAAGAAAAACATTGCTACTATATCAGGAGACCCAAAACACTTCCATGATATCAATTTAATAAGTGGCTAGGCCTTATTAGATGATTTGCAGAATCGAGGCAAACATGCCTTGCAACTTACACAAGGAAATAAAAATATGCATATGAAGGAACATTATTGATGGCAAGAAAATATGAATGACCAGCATAGGAATGAAAAAAATCCTTACCGCTATCATTTGGGCCACATAACTTTCTGGTCCAGTATATTCTGTGGGGTCTTTCACTTTGACCAGAACTATAAAGTACAAGTAATGCCACATGCTATGTTCGGACATTATGTGCTCTTCAAAGGAAACCGTCTTGTTGTCAAATTTGTCTCTTTCAAGACCTATAAATATAAATTAGTTATATAGATGTAGCATTTAATTTAACATTTCACACACATTGACTACTGCTGATATTATGGCTTTAAGGCACTAATGTAAACTATTTGTTTGCATTGTTTTTCACAGTGGAATTAAGTATAATCATGACAACCCTGATTATACCCTGCTTTGACTGAGATCACAGAAATGGGACAAGTTTCTTACCTGTAACTCTTGTTCTCCAGCATGGGTCTTGTATGGATTTACATGCTCATGAATATTCCCAGTTGTCAGGCTGTGAATCCTGGGTAAAAAGAAAGCAGTTTAGCTTTAAACTTAAACTGCTCATCTCCTCGATAGCCTATCAGTGTTCTTTGGTCATACTGCCCCAGCCAATGGCACTTGTCCTCCTAAGCTCCACCCCTAGTGGCCATCTTCAGATTTGGTAGCGACCGTAAAGTGGCAGTATGAACCAAGAAGAGGCATAGAGGGGAAGGAGGGAGGGTTTGCATGTGAATCCATGCACGACCTATGCTGGAGAACAATAGTTGCAGGTAAATAACTTGTCCCTTCTCCAGCATGGGGTCTGGCATGGATTCACATGTTCATGAATAAAGAAAATACAGCAGTACATATACACAACTACAGGAGGTGGCAAGGCTCACAGAAGCTATAGACTTACCCCTGAAACAGATTCACCTCAGACAAACAGGTTGTGTAGCACTGCTTGGCCAAACAAGGACTCCTCCATGGAATCCCTGCCGACACAGTAGAATTTCATAAAGGTGTTGGTAAGCCACCACGTAGCAGCCCTGCAGATGTCGAGCCGGGGAACACTAGAGAGAAACGCTGTTATTTCTGCGATGGCTCTGGTGGAGTGGGTGCTCGTCCGGCTTGGAAGCGGTCTGTTGGCTAGATGATGGAACGGCATGACATAGCCAAAGAGCCACCTAGAGATAGAGGCCTTAGACAGGACCTTTCTGTGTCCCACAGAGGCAAAACTGACGAAAAGCTGGGACCTCTTTCAAAAGCCTTAAAAGGTGCCACATAGAACTTCAGGGCACACGCAACGTCCAGCTAATGCAATGCCCGTTCAGCAGGCGAAGAAGGGTTTGTAAAGAAAACTGGTAGAATCAAAGGCTCATTGAGATGAAAGTCAGATGGAACCTTCCGCATGAAGCTAGGATTAGTTCACAGAATCACTTTAGTGGGGTGGAAAAATAAATACCACTGCTTACAGAAGAGGGTCTGAATCTCTCCGACCTGTCTGCCGAGGTGATCCCAACCAGGAAGCGGTCCTCCTAGATAGAATCTTCAAAGGGGCATGATGCATTAGATCAATCGGAGGCCCCATGAGCTTAGACAGGACCACTTCAGTTCCCAAGCCGGGGGTGGGTGCCTACACTGGAGGGAAAGTCGAGAAGAGACCCTTGAAGAATTCCTTAACAAGCATGTGCGACCACAGGGAAAGCTTGCCCGGAGTCCATGTGTGCCGAGATATGGAGGCCAGCTGGCCCTTAATGGATGTATGGGCAAGGCCAGCTTTGGCCAGTGAAAGCAGGTACGAGAGGCGCTGCAGAGCAGTTACTTTATTTTAACATGTTTTCATTGTCATTTGTATAAATACAACCATGCATCTAACAAATGTTTTGCATCTCGTTAAGTGTGTCATGTTTATGCAGTAGTTCTTCAGTATCAACAACAAACAAACTAACATACAAACAAACAACTTTCTTCACGTGTTAGACATTGTGCTATTTCATCATCTTTGTGTGTGTATACTACAGCAGGGGGTTCAACAGTGGCAAATAATATCATCAGTTGAAAAGTGGTACTCAGATCATTTTCAACTTCTCATCGTATATAATAGAGTGAAGCTTGGTTGTGGTAGAAAGAGCGAGTAGTGTTCATGTGAGTTTGTTGTCCGATGGGTGGAATATATCCCAGATCAATGATTTCCGGGCTGCGCACTTGTCGCTACCGTTCACCTCTGATCTGCTCGCCCCCTCCGTCCATACTCTGGTCTCTGCCAAGTGTTCAAATTCTCATCGCCAGCGCACATATTGCAGACCCCCAGCCGATTTTCAAGCCATTGCAATGGTTCTTTTGGCCAGTATACACACCATGTCCATGAACCTGACTACATGCTTGTATTTACTGTCTCTGGGGTATGCTCCCAGCAAACATTCTTTTGGAGTTCAGGCGTATCTCACTATTCCAGCCTTCCTGCAGGCTTGTTCTATCCTTGCCCAGAACCTCTGCACTTGTACACAGCCCCAGAACATGTGTATTAGATCCGCTTCCCCCAGGGCACACAAGGGTATGTAGGCCGTGAACTGTTGCTAAATGTAGCTATTCTATGCAGTGTCATGTATGTACGGTACAGTACGTTCAGTTGTATCAACCTGAAACGGAAGTTTCTCGACACTTCTTTGGGATACGCCAGTATCTTCTCCCATTACTTTTCCGTTATGTCCTCTTCCAGGTCTCTTTCCCATTTCACTTTTAGTCTTGCACTCTTGGGGTTTGGCTTGTCCGTCAGCAAACTGTATAGTCTGGACACCGGCTTCCAGCAATCATCTAAGCTATGCATTAGAGCCAGTAAGGGATTCGGTATCGGCTCTTCAGGCCATCCATTCAATTTCTCCCTCGCCACCCTCCGGGCTCTTTGGTACCACAGGAACTGCCCTCCGGGAAGCCCCTCTTTCTCCCATAGCGATTCGAACTCCCTGAAGACACCATCTCCATGCATATCGCCCCAAGTATAAATACCCCACCTTCCCCAATGTCTCACCACTGCCATGTCTGTGCTGACTTTACAGATATCCGCAGCAATCAGGGTCTCAGGTGAGTATGGGTTCACAAGTTTTAGCAGCCTTGCGGCTCTGCGCCATACTCTTCTACCTAGTGTCACTAACATGGAGATGCTACCCAGGCAACCTAATGGTACCCACAGTATCTCTTTTACTTGTGCTGGAGCTACTAGCCACTGTAGGAGTTCAGTTTCTAATGTGGCTTTGTCCGACAACCACCTGGCCACGAAACTGAGCTGGACTGCAAGGTAGTATTTCTCCATGTCCGGCAGTTGTACCCCGCCTTATCTGCAAGGCAGACACATTGTGGCGAGAGACAGTTTATGACGGGCCGCGCCCCTCAAGAATTCTCGGAGGAGAATATCTAATATGCGAAAAAAGGAGGCTTTAATGTAGCAGTGGACATTGTGAAAGTGGTATAGGAATCTTGGTAAAATGATCATTTTGGTGATGGTCACCTTGCCCATTAAAGATAACGGCAACATGGACCAGAATCTCATGGATTTCCGTAGGCCCTTACCACCATCGCTGTGTTGCTCTCATGCATTTGTTCTGGTGTGTGTCTGATGTTCACACCCAGGTATTTAAATGTTTCTAGTTCCCAAAGAAGCCCTACCTCTGGTAGTTTATCCCTGCTGCTTCCCTTCAGGCCCACCAACGGGAAAATGCAAGATTTTTCTTTGCTGAAGCAAATCCCAGATACCTTTGCATAATTATCTAGCATGTCTAGTATCACTGCGACATTAAGGTGTTGGTCTCGCCGGTACAATAAAACATTGTCCACTTATAGCAAAACCACGTGACCGATGTCTCCCACCTAGATACTCGCATCGAGGAATTGCTTTCGCAGATAGATGGCTATCGGTTCAAGCCCCACAACGTACAGCATGGGTGATAATGGGCATCCCTCCCTGGTGACTGCAGAGCAGTTACATGCAGCAGCGCAATCTTCTGTGCCCAGAACCACACTGTGAAGCGCTTCCACATGTGCCTGTATCAAGTCCACGTAGAGGGAGGCCTGGCCTTGGCCAGGATCTTCTTGCAGTCTAAAGGCAGTGAATAGTGCCGGAATTCTAGGGCTGCAGAAGCCAGGCAGTGTGGCTCAGTGATGCCGGGACATGATGCAGGATTGTTCCTTCTTCTCTGGAGAGGAGGTCGGGAAGTGGAGGCAGTTGGATGGCCGGAACCATAGACAGATGGGGAAGGTCTAAGTACCAGATCAGCCTTGGCCACGCCGGCACGATGAGGATCATCCTGTAGCGGCAACGTCTGAGTGTGTTGATCACACGTAGCAGTAGCAGAATTGGTGGGAAAGCATACAGGAAGAGCCCCTGCCAGGAGAACAAGAAGGCATCCCCCAGACTCCTAGCCTGAGGATATCTGCTGGCAGACATCCGACACGTGGAGTTGGCAGTCGCTGTGAAGAGATCGATCTGAGGAAGACCCCTCTCACTGAAGAGGTTCAACACTTGCGCTTGCTGAAGCTCTCACTCCTAGCAGGAACGCAGACCCCTGCTGAGAGAGTCCACAATGGTCTTCTTGATGCCTGTCAGGTGAACAGGGATGAGGAACATGCCTTGAAGAATGGCCCAACGCCATAGAGACTGGGCTTCCAGAGAGAGAGCGGGGGGAACGCGCCCCCCCCCCTTATTTCCTGATGTAAAACATGGTAGTGGTGTTTTCCAGAAGATCCAAACCACCTTCCCCTGTAGGTGAGGCTGGAATGACGTAAGGGCCCAGAAGACTGTCTGTAGTTCCAGGGTGTTTACATGGAACTCCTTTTCCTCCAGGAAATGTCCTGCGTGGGCTTCCCAACCCTACAGAGAGGCGTCGGTCGTGATTGTAACCTGGCACAGAGGTATCTGGAAGGGAGCTCCTTGGGTGAGGTGTGGCCGAACCAACCACCATTCAAGAGCTTGACGGAATGCCCGATTGAGGGCAATTTTGTCTGTCCATGTGCCCGTAACCTGCTGCCACCTGGCATCCAGAAATTCCTGGAGGGGCCGCATTTGTAGCCTGCAAAAGGGGACCAGATGGATGCAGGAGGACATCATGCCCAGCAGGGATTTGATGGACAGGACTGTTTTGACGGACACTGTCGACAGCCGTTGGACATTTCCCAGGATGACTTTCACCTTCTCTTGGGAGGGAGTCACCAGACACGAGACTGTGTTGAGCCGGGCGCCCAGCAACTGAGTGTTCTGAGATGGCACCATGCAGGACTTCAGATAGTTGATGGAGAATCCTATTAAAGTCAGAAGTTGGATGGTCTCTGCTACGTGCTGGGTTGCCAGTGCGTGGGAGCAGGACCAAATGATCCAATCGTCCAGCTAAGGGTAGATGTGGATTCCCCTGCAGTGCAGATGTGCCGCTACCGGGGCAAAGCACTTGGTGAACACCTTTCGGGCCAATTTCAGGCCAAAGAGAAGGGCCTTGAATTGATAATGCCGCCCCTGGATAACAAAAAGCAGGAACATCCAGTGTTTTTGATGAATTGGGAAGTGGACGTATGTGTCCTCCAAGTCGAGAGTTGCTGGAAAAATCACTTCGGCCAACTGGTTGAGCACATGCTGCAACGTGACCATCCTGAACTTTTGGGATTTCCGGAACTTGTTTAGGCGTTGCAAGTATAGTATAGTTCATCACCCTACTGACTTATTCCTTAACAGAAAGTATCTGGAGTACACTTTGGAGCCACATAGGTGCTGAGGGAATGGTTCTATTGCCCTTTTTCATAACAAAGCCTGAACCGCCTGTAGCAGCTTGGCCATGTGTATATTTGACACACGACAGGAGGAATGAGGGGGCACTTGTCTTTAAATTGTAAAGCGTGCCCCTGTTGAAGAACATCAAGCACCCATTTGTCATGGTGATCTTTCGCCAATGATAGACAAAGTTTGATAGTCAGCCTCCCACTGGCGTGCGAAAGTGGGGGCCCGGCTCCTCGGCCAGTTCAGGCCTGCTTGGGCATCTGTGTCCTGGAAGGGGGATGACAACTTTGCCGGGTGCCACTGCCGTAGGCCTGGGAGTGACCCCTTTAAGCCTCTTAGGTGGTGGAGTAGGAGGGCTGACGACAGGTGGTGGTGTACCCCTTGGATGATCTGGAAAGGCTCCCCATTCGGGGAACGAAAGGACGACCTTCTCTGCAGCAGGATCCCCAGAGAGCATGCCATCTCTGTTTCAGTCATGATGGCCTGGAGAGCGTCCTCTACCGCCTTCCCAAACAGGTTGTCCCCATCGAACATGGCATTTCGATTACCTTCATCTGCATGTCTTTGTGGGAATTAGGGGCCTTCAGCCAACCTTTTCACCAGAGAGCCACACCATTCCCCATCTTGCAGATGCTGCTCTATGGAGCGCAACACTGATGGCATGGTCTTCAGCTACTTCTCCTTCCTGGAGTAGGGCCAAAGCTTTGGTCTTCTTGTCATCAGAAAGGAAGTCAAGGATGTGCCCCAGCTTGTACCACAGCTCCCTGTCAGACCTGGACAGGATGGCGAGGGCGTTGGCCGCCTTGTTGGTGGAGGCTGCTGTGGTAATGTTGTGCTTGCCAACGGCATCTAGCTTCTTTTGTTCCTGCTCCGGAGGCACCATTGAGGATAGCTCAGCGGCAACGTGCTCGCCTTGGAAATAAGATGACATGAAGCAACACAGGTTCGTTCCCCAGGTCTGAGCTTAGAAACCTCTGGGTATTACGCGCGTTATAAATACGCAACTAAGACATAATCCTGTAACAGCGTCTCAATGCCTCTGAGCTGTGTGAGCGCCTTAAAAATACAAATAAATAAACAACAATGAGGGGTGTAATGACCTCTTCCTAGCGGCAGCCAATACCACTCAGCCTGCGAAGGCTGAAACCTGAGACACCTGTGGGCCGAATCCGGAACCCAGTATTTCTTCTACAGTCTGTCAATTGCCAATCCATCTTCCCATACGTCGTTCAGCAATGGGACCGACGCAATACTCTTATTCACACCATTGAAAAAAGAAGACTTCCTTCTTCTTCTCTTCTGGCACCAGATTGAAGAGGTTTGCAGCCTTTGAGATTACAGAGTAGAAAGAACCAATTTCATTCGGGGGTGAAACCCTGGAAGGTTCGTCAACATCCGGTGGTTCCCCATCTGCGTGAACGTAGTCGTCATACTCATCTGTGTGATTTGCAGTGGTGTCAGTGTCTGTGCCAGTATCTGTGTGAACTGGCTCCTCTGTCACAGGTGGCAGGGTTCCTAGCACTGGCCGAGGAGTAATTGGTGCCCTAT
Organism: Ambystoma mexicanum; assembly: GCF_040938575.1. Taxonomy (NCBI): domain Eukaryota; kingdom Metazoa; phylum Chordata; class Amphibia; order Caudata; family Ambystomatidae; genus Ambystoma; species Ambystoma mexicanum. Next base: position 351,255,850 of record NC_090936.1, read on the forward strand.
GAGGAGGGCTCGGCTGATACTGATGTGGCCTTGAGGCTCCTGGCTGGACCAGGCACAGGAGCAGCAGGCAGTCGCTGCTAAATTTCTGCCACCAACCTATGCAGGGTGGTTAGGATGTCCAGGGACATGTCCCTTGGTGCAGGAGAAGGTGGTGCTGCAGACCCTTTGAGGGCTGAATGGCTGGTAAGGCTCATGCGACGGCGATCCCTCATGAGGCATAGGTCCATGGACCCTTTTTGATCTGAATAAAAGTTTTCATGCAGGTCCTCCTCAGAACTGGAGTAGATATGTGGTGATCTTCTCGGGAATCCCATAGGAGTCAGCACTGCCTTTTTGGGCCTGGGCAGGAAGTCCAGAGCTAGAGGCAAGTCTCTCACTGGATCAGAGCCTGCAGAACAGTCATTGACGGGATCGTAGTCATGACCATTGACGGAGGTCTAGGAGGCTGAGAGACCCTAGGTGTGGTGACCGACGTGGAAGTAAAGATGACAGTCATTGACAAACTCTCTGTCGCCAAATGAAGACTTGTTTTTCCTGACTTTGCCGATGGGGTCCTCGATGGTGCACTCGACGTACCTCAACCTCTTCTTACCAGAGGGAGTACACTTAGAGGACCTGCCAGCCCTGGACGAGGCATGACTGCGCCCAGAGGCCGCTTCAGAGGCCTTCCCTTCCTCGATGCATGCTACTAACCTTCAGTTGTGATTCTTCTTGGTCTTCTACAAGAAGATTTGGCAGAGGAGCATACATTTGCGTCGTTGTCAGGATGAAGACAATAAATGTACTTGAGGTGCCGGTCCTCGTCAAAGATGTTGTTCCGGCCGAGGCTTTCACAGGCCCTCAAGAGGCTTTTCTTCGTGGTATCAGCCATGGTCGAGGTGTCGAGATGTAGGCCGAAGCCTGGGCCTGTTCACGCCATGGGTTGAAGATCCAACAGTGGATTGAAGATTTTTCACCGACAATGGGTCCCGGCTGCCGGTAGTCGCTGCGTGATGGCTGATGAAGAAGAGATGGAAGATTTCTTCAGAAAATAGCATAAAACCTACCATTTTCGAGGGGCGAAGCACAAGGACTCCCAACACTAGAAACATGTGGTAAAATCTGAAGATGGCCACCAGGAGTGGACGAGTGTCATTGGCTGGGGGCAGTATGACCCAAAGGACACTGATAGGAGATGAGTAGCTTACCTTGAAGCTGAATAGCTTTCTTTTTACCAAGGATTTCCAGCCTGACCATGGGGAATAGATTTTCAAAGACTGATACATAGATTTCCCAGAGTCTCTACCTGGGTCACTCTCAGGATCAGAATAGTCCAATGTCTTCCTCCTCTGTATCGTTTACCATATGTCCACTTGGTGTCATGAACCGTCGTCTACGTCCTTTCTGGACCTCCTGGTCCCTGACTCGCAGGGGATTGCATACAGTTATCCTTCCAACATGGCCGCCCGGAACAGAATACTCCGGATCAGTCTATGCGTTCCACGCTGCTCATCCTAGACTTGTGACAGATTGAGACGCTTTAAGAACGATACAGATTCAGAGATGGAAGCCGCCGTAAAGACCTCATGCGAGGCATGCAGGAATTAACAACGGAGGTACAGAACCTCAAGGCAGAGAACGCAGCATTAAAGCAGCTAGTTCTATCACGTGATTCCGTAACCAAAGAAAATGTAATATTGGGTGGAATAGTGGACAAGTATGACGGTTCTTCCAAGACTCTCCGCGCCTTCCTTGATTCGTGTTTAGTTCACTTCACCTTCAAGCCCTACTACTTCTCCACTCCTAGAGCAAAGGTGGGCTTTATGATTTCACACCTCACTGGAAATGCATTGACTTGGGCAACCCCCCTAGTCAATACAAGTGACGCTCTCCTGGATGACTATGATGGCTTTGTGAGAGCCCTTAAGGAAATGTTTGATCGCCCAGAGCAGGTGTATAGTGCTCAAGAGAGACTACTCAAGTTTCAACAAGGCTCCCAGGATATGCTCACCTATGTTACTCGTTTCAAACAACTTGTGAAAGAAGCAGACTGGTCTCCAGAAGCTAGTTTTACACTCTTCCGAAGGGGGCTGAACGAAGAAATAAAAGATGAGCTCGCTAGGGTGGCCCGCCCAAGCTCCTTCCAGGCTCTTATGGATCTATCCTTACAGATAGATTTCCGACTCCAAGAAAGAAGAGCAGAGAAGAGGAAGTCTAAGACAAGTCTCTAAAAGACCATCACGGAACATGCCCCTAGAGCAGAGTCAACTGTTCCTTCTAACCCGGACCTAGAACCTATTCAACTAGGAGCCTTTCGTGGACCCATTACCCCTCAGGAAAGGATGCGACAAATCCATACTGGTCTATGCATGTTTTGCGCCTCCGATAAACATCTTGTGAGAGAATGTCCCATTGCTCCTCCCGATCCTAGATGGAGCACAGTGTCGAGAGAGAGATGTTTGCTCCACATAAATTCCATCCTTGAACTCTCCTGGACAAAATAACCTTGTGGTTCTGCAGGCCCTACTATCGCCTTCCAAGACAGAATCCTACCCCATCCTGGCATTAGTTGACTGCGGAGCTATGGGCGTATTTCTAGATCAAGATTGGGTCACTGCTCATAACATTCCACATGAAAGCCGAGTTACAATGCAACTAGTAGAGGCAATTGATGGAAGGCCTCTTTCCTCAGGACCCATTACCCTTCAGACTAAAGAGATTCTACTTTCTATTAATCACCATCAAGAGAGAATCAAATGTGACCTTATTAAATCAGCCCATTATCCGATGGTTCTTGGGATGCCCTGGCTGCAGAGGCACAATCCTTACATCAACTGGGCAGCCGGCTCACTGTTTCTTGGACCTAAATTTTGTATGGCCCACTGCCTATCCCTGGATACCTTACCAAAGCCTTCTAGAGACTTTCAAGAGAACCAACAAAGTCCAGTCACTGTTTCTAACATCATCCAGATTGCCAGGGCCTTCCAAGCCTTTTCTGATGTTTTTTCGACTGCGATAGTCCAAGCTCTCCCTCCTCACAGGTCAGAGGATTGTGCCATCGATACCGAACCCACAGCTGTGAATCCTTTCGGCAGAATGTTTATATTATCTGAACCTGAAAAGAAGGCTCTCCGAGAATACATGGATACTTACCTGGAAAATGGCACCATACGCCCGTCCAAATCTCCAGCGGGTGCTTCATTGTTCTTCGTTCCAAAGAAAGATACCAAAGAACTCAGACCATGTCTGGACTACCGTGGTCTAAATCAGTGCACTCTCAAGAACCGTTATCCTCTACCCCACATCTCGGATATCCTGAAAGCAGTCAGAGGTGCAGTAATCTTCACAAAATTAGACCTAAGGGGTGCTTACCATCTCATTCGTATAAAGGAAGGTGACGAATGGAAAACAGCCTTTAGGACTCCCTTTGGCCATTTTGAATATCTGGTCATGCCCTTTGGACTTGCTAATGCCCCAGCAGTTTTTCAACGTTTCATGGATAGGGTGTTCTCGGACATGCTGTTCCTCTTCGTTATCATCTACCTGGATGACATCTTGATCTACTCCAAGGACCTTCTAAGGCATGAAGAGCATGTTAAGGCAGTCTTACAATGATTACGTAAACACAAACTCCTAGCTAAACCCGAGAAATGCCTGTTTCACGTCACTTCTGCTCATTACCTAGGATTTGTCCTTAGTCCAGAAGGAATCGGAATGGATCCTTCAAAGGTAAAAGCCATACTATCTTGGCCGGCTCCCACATCCGTGAAACAGATTCAATCTTTCCTGGGACTTGCCAATTTTTACCCAAAGTTTATACCATCCCTCTCTGAAATTGTTCAACTGATCATTGCTCTCTTGAAGAAAGATGCTCCATTTCTCTGGTCTACAGATCAAGACAAGGCATTCCAACGATTAAAGACAGAGTTTACTCAAGCCCCCATCCTGGCTCAACCCGATATTAACCGACCATTCCTAGTGGAGACGGATGCATCCAATTACACCATAGGAGCAGTACTAAAACAGGAATTTCAGGACAAATTGGAGCACCCCATTTCTTACCTTTCACAAACCCTGACGCCCAGTGAGACTCATTATTCCGTATTGGAAAAGGAACTGCTAGCCATCCGCCAAGCCTTCACAGAATGGCAACACCTACTCCTGGGAGCTAGGCATCCAGTCCAGGTCCGTACGGACCATCGGAATCTTGAAGTTCTACAATCTTTGGAGTGTAGGAACAGTCGTCAGGCCCGTTGGGCCTTCTTCTTTGCCCAGTACCAGTTCCACATCCATCATGTCCCTGGATCACAAAACATAATTGCTGATGCCCTTTCCAGACGTCCTAACTATGAAAACTCTGAGGATCGGACCTTTCCAAAGATGTTTCCTCACACGATCTTTGTTGCCCAAGCACTCACCCTCCTGGAGAATATCCAAGGCCAAACTCGACTTTCGGACCTCTGGAAGGAGCACGAGAGAAATAACAGATGGAATCTCACAGCTAAGGACGGGTATCTATTCAAAGATAATTACCTAGTCATTCCCACTCCTGGACTGAGACAAAGGATTACAAGTCTATGTCATGATACCTTACATTCGGGACATCGTGGGATAACCAACACACTCCATCTAGTACAAAGACAGTTTTGGTGGCCCAAGATGAAGGATGATATTAGGATCCATGTCCAAACATGCGCAGTTTGCAATCAGAACAAACACGATAATAAGAAGCCAGCCGGACTCCTACTCCAACCAGCAATACCAACAAGACCTTGGGAAGTCATCGCCACTGATTTTATCGTGGAATTACCACCGTCTAGAGGCTACACAACAATCATGGTGACTATTGATTTCTTTACTCATATGGCTCATTTTACACCCTTATCCAAACTACCTTCCTCATCAGACCTTGCCGGAATTTTCCTGGAACACATATTCCGACTTCATGGGTTGCCTTCCAAGATCATTTCAGACCGAGGACCTCAGTAATTATCTCAGTTTTGGAAGAAACATTGTCATATTCTGGGAATCCAACGTGCCCTATCCTCTGGCTACCATCCACAAACCAATGGAGCCACGGAGCGTGTGAACCAGACTCTCGAACAATATCTACGATGTTTTGCCACCAAAGTTCAGGACGATTGGTCACTCTTAATACCTATGGCTGAATTCCCCTATAACAATTCAGATCATTCAGCTATCAAGACCAGTCCCTTCTTCTGTAGCCAAGGATTCCATCCATCAGTCCTACCCTCCGTACTCCCACATCCTACTCCAGTACCTGCAGTAGACTCCTGGATCGAAAACCTCATCACAATACATAAGGAGGTTAAGGAATACCTAGAACGGGCCAGAGAAGATGTCAAACGATATGCTGACTCTAAAAGAAGACCTGGACCTTCCTATTCAGTAGGGGATAAGGTTTGGTTATCCTCGAAGCTCCTTCCTCGACACCTGCGCCCCAATAAACTGGCTCCCAGATATTACGGTCCCTTTTCCATACAAGAAATCATCAACCCAGTGGCCTTTCAACTTCGGTTACCTGAATCTTGAAAAATAATCCATCCAGTCTTTCACACTTCTCTGTTAAAACCATACATTCAGTCATCCCGAACAGCTCCTAGATCTACCCCTGTTATTGTAAATGATCAACTGGAATACAAGGTTTCCAGGATTTGTGACTCAAGATGTCGACGGGGTCAACTACAATATCTGGTTGAGTGGAAAGGGTACCCCTCCAGTGAGCGTACCTGGGAACCTGTGTCAAACATGAATGGTCCCAGATTGGTTCGACGATTTCATCTGATCCATCCGGGCAAACCCAGAGGAGCTGGTTTCCAGAGGAGGCTTACTGTCATGAACCGTCGTCTACGTCTTTTCTGGACCTCCTGGTCCCTGACTCGCAGGGGATTGCATGCAGTTATCCTTCCAACATGGCCGCCCGGAACAGAATACTCCGGATCAGTCTATGCGTTCCACGCTGCTCATCCTATAAAAAAGACATGCCCCCGCGGCTCTGCGCGTCTCAACGCTACCGCTAGCTGTAGTCGGACGTGCTTAGCCAGAGTTCGATCGGGGCTCTCGCTTGATTCCTTGTTCCCAGTCCCTTGAATTCCCTCCTGTTCCCTTTCCTCCCCAATCTCCTGGAAAACCTTCCGTGCTCGATTCACGGTCTTCCGTGCCTCCGAGCGTACCTTAATTACTTCCTGGAATTACCCTGGACTTGTAGAATGCTCCTGGAAACTGAACCGTTACTCTCACGCTGGACGCCGAAGACCGGCGTTCGGGACTATACAAATCCCGGACCGTAAAGAAGAAGAAATCCCAGAAGGTTGCAAGTACACAACAGAAACAGGTGAGAAGGGGAGAGACTTGTGACACTTGGTCTTTAAGGTGAAATTCCAGTTTCTTTACATGGGTCGCTGTTGCAGCTGAGCTCCTCTCAGGAGTTGGGTTTGGATAGATATTTCAACATGGAACAAAGCTTACACCAAACAAGAGATTACAACTGAAGCTTTTTGGGATTCTCCTGTGGGTCTGGAGTTGTTCCCGTCCCAGGGGGCCTGATATATTTTCCCAGCAATTCCACTTGCCTTTTCTCCTCGTTGCCTCCACACATGCTCATTCATAGGTGGCCTTCCCTGATCACCTTCTTAGTTCCCATTGCTATCCTAACCTCTAGTAAATCCACCTAAAAGCATTGCCACATGCTCATTCTCCCTCCCCTCCAACTCATGCACCCTATGGACTTGGGTTGTATGTATCCTTATTTGCCCTTTTTGCTTGCCCCAACCACAATCTCTTTAGCTTTCTTCATCCTCCTCCTCAGCTCTTCTTACCACCACCTGCTCAGTTTTTTTCAGCCTCTCTTCTCCATCGATCGTCTCATCAACTCCTCCTCCTCCTCAACTCATCTCACAACCTTCACCTCAGCTCTTCTCACCATGGTATATAACTCTTTTATTCTTACCACCTTCTCCTCAGCTATTCCTTCTCCTCCTCACAACCGCCCCCTTAGCTCTTCTCCAAACTCCAGCCTTCGGCCTCCTCTTAGCCTCTCCAGTCTCTTGTCTGCAACAATCTCCAAAGCTCCAATCTCCTAAAAATGCTCACACTGAATGGTTTTCCTGCACCCCTTCATACACCCATTAGGCTGCTAGTTGGGAGCCTGATGCTCGTATATCTTTCAGATGTATTAACCATACTATGAGTGAATTGATAAGGCCACTCAGGCTTGAAGTTACAAGTCTGTGACCTGTGTTCATATGGTGACGGCCCTATAGTGCAGACCTGTGGATCCGGCTATTATTTACTAGGTCTGCTTGGGAGCAGAGACACAACAATGTGTACAGGAACTACAAGCCAGAATGAAGTGATTGTTATCCCACCAACACCTCTCGATAATCAGAAACCCAGAGAGAGTATCTTTGAGACTGCGAGTGATGGAGATGGTATCCCGAACCATGTAAACTTTATAAGGAACCGCTCACATTTTTGGAAATTTGGAGAAGACTGTCCTGATAGCTTTTTAGTTTTACCCAGTAATGTCTCAGTGTGCTGAATTCAATCCCTTTTTACCAAACAATTCTGTTCAGCAGCTTTGTGGATCCCACTCAGCTATATTGTACCCCTGAAAAGGGCAGGTCTTCCTGGAGATCCCAAGTGACAAGCCCCTAACGCCTGAAAGCGGCATGGCTACAAGATTCTCTCCACAGCACCCTCAAGCCAAGCATTAAACTGCTTGGGCGGGCACCCCCCCTCCCCTTGGCAACCCCAACATCTGCCCTCCTGTTTATCAGGGGAATTTATTTTGGTTTACAAATTACATTTTCGTTAACATGTAACAAACATACAAACTCTGTATTTGGCATAAAAGCAGGAATCTTTGCCAGGAACTATGCAGACTGCGACAGGGTCTGAGGCTTAACCCTAAAGGGGAGTGGGGCACAACCCATCTCAACCTAGGGCAGTTGGCCTACCAAGGGTTTCACCAGAACCAGTCCTGCTACAGAGGCAGGGTGAGGGAGTCAGAATGGCCCCAGTTTCTGCCCCCTCTATATGTGCCTTGTTACATGTGTAAGGTACCATCAGCAATACTCAATGCCTGTTGGGTTTCTTTAAATCCATCTGTGACATGACCCCCCTCTCAAGATTGAAGGAAAGGCATCAAAGCTGTTTATCAGAAAATGTTCTTGCCTACTATAACACCACATTCCCTCATTTGTTAGCACCTAGCAACATTTAAAATGTAAGTGTTCACAATCTGCCAATAAGTTTACAAAAGATGCCATCACTAAATGTTACACTCGCCTGGTATCCACGGGGACGCCACCTAGCCCTGGTTGGATGATTTGCACTCTCGAACCCTCTCCCGGTCCCTTGGTAAGGACTCTGGTTAAAGATGGGTCTGCAATATAGGAGAGCTGGATTCAATACCAGATTGTCTTTATGTTTTCCCACCTCCCTTGGCCTCAACTCCTTCCTCCCCCTTGGGCCTTCTCCTCACCTTAATATTGTAAAAGGTGGATTCTCCGTCCTGTTCCTCGTGGAAGGGGCGCGTAGATGTGGGGGAGGTGAGCAGCGACCAAGTTACTTCACTGGTGCAAGCCCCCTGTGGGAATCCAGGCCTGCTGCGACTCCATAGGTTTGCTGCTTTACAGTCTTTATATGCGGTTCTTATGTTCGAATAATAATGTGTAGCTTCTTTCCTTTTAGGTATGGAAAGGTATTTTGGTGTTGTCATGCAGTCTGAAGATGAGCATGGGCCGGTAAGCGAAAGCGCGGTGTGCGGGATGCTGTCCGGTGAGTAATGCGCGATGCGCGGCGCTGTTTGGCCTTTTATATTGCTAACCTGTATCTTTTCTCTCCTTGCAGGTTGCGATGTTCCTCGCCGAGCGCCGTAATGTCCCAGCATGATAATGACCAGGAGATGAATACCCAGGTATGAATTATGTGGCTTTCTTCATTCGGCAGGAAACGTGAGTAAACGCTTACTAATGCTGTCTTTCTTTCTCCTCTTTCCAGGTTATGGTATTCCAGGATGCATGCGGTGTCGGATGATGGAGTTCGTACCTTCAGGTGAGTGGAACTGAAGTCAGCGATGGATTGAAGACAGGATACTGTTCCAGGTAAGTTTCGTAGTGTTCTTTCTCTCTCTGCAGGTCCTTGGTTTCAGGAAAGCTGGCATCAAAGAACTGGACATGGTGAGCGTTACGATGCCCACATCAGAATAACGCAAAGCATGTTCTGCTGTTTGGGTGTGGTTTAAATAGTCTCAAGTAAACTAGTCCAGGTAAAATAGTCCCAAGCCTGCCACACCCAAAGTAGTCCAGGTAAAGTAGTCCCAGGCTGTCACACCCAAAAGACTAGACCGCATAGCTCAGTTCCTTGTAACTGAGCTATGTGTGTGCCTCCATGTTGGCTGAACCCCCCCAAGTTAAATAGTCCCAAGTAAATAGTCCCATTCTAATGTTGGTCTTCATGATGGTTATGAGCCTGGCGCCAAAGGCGGCAGGGCTGACTCCAAGAGAGTCTTGGATGAGGTTTTAAGGCCTTTGACCTGGCCCTAACTGAAAGGCTGATTTGCCAGTGAGGGACAGGGGCAAGAGTCATGACAGCACTCCCCCCAAGGCCCCTCTCACGGTGGCACTTCTGCCTGGTCCTGGTTTGCCTGGGTAATTCTGATGGAACGTTTTAATTAAGCGAGGATGTATTCACTAGGTTCCCATGATCTGTCTAGAGGGTCGTATCCCTTCCAATCAACTAAGTAGTATAGTTTGGATCTGGTTTATTTTTAGTCTAGGATATCCTTTACTTCAAACTCTGGTTCTCCGTCAACTAATACTGGTTTTGGTGGTGTTGTAACCCGAGTACCGGGTTGTACAGTTTTCAGAATTGATACGTGAAACACAGGATGAATCTGCATAGTGGGTAGTAGGGCTAATTTAACTGCCACTGGATTTATTATGGATTCAATAGAATAAGGTCCAAGATATCGGGGATGAAAGGTCTGAGTCCCTTTTATGGGCACATATTTTGATGCTAACCAGACCTTGTCTCCAATTTCATAGTTGGGGGCTTTACTACAATGTTGGTAAGCAAATTTCTTTTGTCTGTTCTTAGCTTGGAGTAAATGTTCTGCTGCTTCTTTGAAGGCCTGGGAAATAGTCGTATGTAGTGTTTTAACCGCTGGCATTTTCAAAGGGGTTGGTTGATCCAATTCTGAAGTACGTGCATGTCTACCATATATAGTGTAGAAAGGGATTTGTCCAGTGCTGGTGTGTAATTAATTATTAAAGGCATATTCAGCCATCCATAACAAGTCCTTCCAATTTCTTTCCACTTGAGGTAACATGCAAACTAAGTATTGCTCAAGGGTTTGGTTTGTTCTTTCTGTTTGGCCATCTGTTTGAGGATGGTGACTTGTGGATAGTCGAATGTCAATTTGGGCCATTGAACAGCTTTTCCTCCAGAAGTTGGATACGAACTGACTACCTCGATCTGAGATCAAGACCGATGGAAAGCCATGTAGCCGTACGATTTTCTCCAGGAATACTTTTGCTAAATTGGATGCATTTGGAAGACCCTTAAAAGGAATAAAGTGTGCCATTTTAGAGAGCAAGTCTACAACTACTAAGATGGTGTTGAATCCTTGACTAGGAGGTAGATCTGTAATGAAATCAAGGGACAGTGTGTGCCATGGTGCAGGAGGAATTTCCAATGGTTGGAGAAGACCAGCTGGTTTCTGCTTTTGGGACTTGTTTTGTGCACACACACTGCAAGATTGGATAAATTGTATGATGTCTTTACGCCATGTAGGCCACCAATAGTTTCTTTTTACTTTAGCTAGAGTTTTGGCAATTCCAGGATGACCTTCAATGAGGGAGTTTTGATAACCCGAAATAACCTGCTCTTGTAAATCTTCACTTGGCAAGTATAGACGGTTCCTAAAATATGGTAACTGGTATTTAATGGTGTAATGTTTTCCTTGAGTACACCACTCTTGTGAGAAAGTGGGATCCATTAAGAGTTGGATCTTGTTTTGGAGTTCACCCTGTGTCAATGTTGTCGTAAGACCCAGGAGTTTGTCTTCTGGAATGATGGCTACTGGATCTGGAGTTATGTATACCTTTTCATCAACACCCATGTGGGACAAGGCGTCAGCCTTTCCGTTTCGGACTCCTGGCCGGTAGGTGATCACATAGACATATTCAGCGAAGAAAAGAACCCATCGCAGTTGACGGGATGATTGAGCGTTTGCTGTTTTTAGGTATTGCAGGTTTCGATGATCAGTTATGATCGTGACAGTATGTCTAGCACCAAGGAGATAGTGTCGCCATGCCTTGAAAGCTGATTTTATGGCCAAGAGTTCTTTGTCTGTGATAGCATAGTTGAGTCCGGGAGGTGAGAAATTTCGTAACCAGAAGGCCACAGGGTGTAACTGGCCAGTTCCTGGGTCCCTTTGTGAGAGAACAGCTCCCATAGCCATGCTAGAGGCATCTGTTTCAACTATATAAGGGAGGTATGGGCGAGGATGCCATAGAACTGGAGCAGAAGTGAATTTTTTCTTAAGTTCTTGAAAGGCCTTCTCTGCTTCTTCGGTCCAATGGAACTTTTTATTGGTTTTTCTCAATAGTGATGTAATTGGATGCACTATTTGGGAAAAATCTGGGATGAATCGGTGGTAAAAGTTTGCAAAGCCCAACATACTCTGGATTCCTTTAAATGAAGTTGGTGACGGCCAGTTAAGAATGGCATCTACCTTGTGCCTATCCATTCTGATACCTTTTGGTGTGAGGATAAAACCGAGGAACTCCACTTCGGTGACATGAAAAGAGCATTTTTCGAGTTTAGCATACAGTTTATGTTGGCAGAGTTTAGTAAGGACGGAGAGGACATGCCTGACATGGTCTTCTTTTGTAGCAGAATACACTAAGATGCCATCAATGTGAACCAGGGCGCAAACGTCGATTAACTCCCGCAAAACATTATTCATAAAGTACTGGAATGCAGCAGGAGTGTTGCAAAGTCCAAAAGGCATTACCTGGTATTTATACAAGCTGTATTTGGTACGAAAGGCGGTTTTCCATTCGTCTCCTTTCTTCACTCAAACAAGATGGTACGCCCCTTAAGGTCCAGTTTGGTATAGATTTGGGCTTCTTTGACTTGATCCAATAATTCAGGAATAAGGGGCAGTGGATAATGTTTTTTTTACTGTGATCTGGTTTAATGCGCGATAGTCGATGCAAGTCTTCCAATCTCCTCCCTTCTTTGGTACGAAGAATAAGGGACTGGCTGCCGGTGATTCATATGGGCGGATAAATACATTTGCCAGGTACTGATCAAGATAAGATTTCAAATGGAGGTTTTCTGGTTCAGTAAGTGCATAGATTCGACCACAAGGAATTTGCGCACCTAGTATGAGGTCGATCTGACAATCGTAGGGCCTGTGCGGTGGTAGAGTATTGGCTTGTTCTTTCTGGAACACGTCTTGAAAATCTTGGTATTCATTTGGTAGAGTACTAGTAACACCTAGTACAATCGCCACCGTACTGGAAGTAGCAGATGTACATAAGTCTGTTTTCCCCATTTCTTGGTAATAACAGTTGCAAGCACAATAGCACAATCATCGGAAAAGGCCAACTTCTTGGCACGCCAATCTATTAGAGGGTTGTGAGCTACCAACCATGGCATCCCTAAGATTAGTCGAAACTGAGGAGCTTTGATGAGATCGAATGCAATAGATTCTCGGTGTCCATCCTGGCACAGTAGGGTTAGTGCTGCTGTACATTGGATTACTCGTCTGGAAGCTATTTATGTCCCATCAACTGTAGTAACTTTCTCAGTAGTCGACTTAGAGCATAAGGGAAGCCCCATCACTGCTGCCAGATCTTGGTCTACATAATTCCCAACTGCTCCACTGTCTATGTATGCTTCGACAGCATGCATCCGAGACGGTTGTTGGTGATTGATCAAAATTACGGGTAATGCAAAGTGTGAGGTCTGTGGCTCATCCTTCTCGCTCGACAAGCAGACCTCTATGCTTGCCGGGCTTGGTAGTTTTCCGACTCCTTGTTATTATCTTCCTCCTCTGTGGCTCCAACAGTTCTCCTTGGTGGTTTCACTGGACATTCTTTGAGGAAGTGGCCTGATTTTCCGCAATATAAGCATAATTGCTGTTGCCTTCTCTTGTCTCTTGTTTTAGTTAAAGGGGGCCGTACACCTCTGATTTGCATGGGTTCTACCGTGTTTTCCAGTGTACGTGGAACATGATCCTTTGACCGGACATACACAGCTCGAGTGTTTAACCTTACCCGGTCCGCTTTTAGGTCTTGTAATCTGTGATCTAATTGCACCACAAGGTTGATGAATTCTCCACAGTCTTTAGGTGAGTTAGCCACTTGAGCAAGGACATCCTTTAGTTCCCCTCGTAGACCCCGATGAAATAGTGTGGTCCTTTTTTCCTCAGGCCACCCAACTTCAATGACTAGTCTGTTAAATGTGCTATATATGTAAGCAAGTCTTGACTTCCTTGACGGAGTGACAAAAGTTTGTTGTCTAATGCTTGGCCTTGGGTATGACGAGCAAAGAGTTTTTCCATTTCCATCTGGAAACCCCCAAAGTCATGTAACAACGGGTTATCCTGACTTACCAATGGTACCAACCAATCCGTAGCACTGCCACTCAGATATGACAAGACAAAAGCAATCCGCGCTTGGTCGTTAGGAAAAGCCCCAGGTCGACAAAGGAAATGAAGACGATACTGGTTCATGAATGTTGCGTACTTCTTGAGGTCCCCTGTAAATCATTCAGGTGGAGCTAAAGGAACTGCCTCAGGAAGGGTTATTTGTAATGGATTGGTGGAAGAAGTTGGTACAGGTGCTGGCGGAATGTTACCAGGCAATGGGGTCTGTCCTCCCTGTGATTGGAGCAATTTTCTACTTATTTCGTCGGTACGATCCTTAGTAACAATCGAATCCCTCCTAAGAGCGTTAGTTTCTTGCCTGGCTGAATGTACTTCAGTGCGTAATTGTCCCAACAACTGAACTAACTGGTCAGTCTCTGAAGTCTCCATGACGCTCAGGTGGATAATATTATTGAGGCTTTGCGTTCTGTTACGCTCACCTGGTATCCACGGGCACACCACCCAGCCCTGGTTGGATGATTTGCACTCTCGAACCCTCTCCCGGTCCCTTGGTAAGGCCTCTGGTTAAAGATGGGTCTGCAATATAGGAGAGCTGGATTCAATACCAGATTGTCTTTATGTGTTCCCACCTCCCTTGACCTCAACTCCTTCCTCCCCCTTGGGCCTTCTCCTCACCTTAATATTGTAAAAGGTGGATTCTCTGTCCTGCTCCTCGTGGCAGGGGCGCGTAGATGTGGGGGGCGAGCAGTGACCAAGTTACTTCACTGGTGCAAGCCCCCTTGTGGGAATCCAGGCCTGCTGCGACTCCGTAGGTTTGCTGTTTTACAGTCTACATATGCAGTTCTTATGTTCCTTTTAGTTCGAATAATAAGGTCTTGCTTCTTTCCTTTTAGGTATGGAAAGGTATTTTGGTGTTGTCATGCAGTTTAAAGATGAGCATGGGCCGGTAGGTGAAAGCGCGGTGCGCGATGCTGTCCGGTGAGTAATGCGTAATGCACGGCACTGTTTGCATTTTATATTGCTAACCTGTGTCTTTTCTATCCTTGCAGGTTGCGATGTTCCTCGCCGAGCGCCGTACTGTTCCAGCAATGATACTGACCAGGAGATGACTACCCAGGTAAGAATTGTGTGGCTTTCTTCATTCGGGAGGAAACGTGAGTAAACGCTTACTAATGCTGTCTTTCTTTCTCTTCTTTCCAGGTTATTGTATTCCAGGATGCATACAGTGCCGGATGACGGAGTTCATACCTTCAGGTGAGTGGATCTGAAGTCAGCGATGAGTGGAACTGAATTCAGGTATGGATTGAAGACAGGATACTGTTCCAGGTAAGTTTCTTAGTGTTCTTTCTCCCTCTGCAGGTCCTTGGTTTCAGGAAAGCTGGCATCAAAGAACTGAATACGGTGAGCGTTACGCTGCCCACAGCAGAATAACGCAAAGCATGTTTTGCTGTTTGGGTGTGGTTTAAATAGTCTCAGGTAAAGTAGTCCAGGTACAATAGTCCCAGGCCTGCCACACCCAAAGTAGTCCAGGTAAAGTAGTCACAGGCCTGCCACACCCAAAAGTCTAGCCTGCATAGCCCAGTTCCTTGTAACTGAGCTATGTGTGTGCCTCCATGTTGGCTGAACACCCCCCCCCCACCAAGTTAAATAGTCCCAAGTAAATAGTCCCATTCTAATGTTGGTCTTCATGATGGTTATGAGCCTGGCGCCAAAGGCGCCAGGACTGATTCCAAGAGAGTCTTGGATGAGGTTTTAAGGCCTTTGACCTGGCCCTAACTGGAAGGCTGATTTGCCAGTGAGGGCCAGGGGTAAGGGTCATGACACTAAATTCATGAAAATCTCTGCAAGACTTTCATGATGCTCCCAGATAGGAATCTCGGGCCTATTCTGTTTGTCTAAATCCTGTGAGAAACAGGACCTGCACAACGTTAAAAAACCTAGAGCAAAATACCTGTTTTATTGACCCCTATTCAGATATCTGCCATTGAAAAGGACAGAGTCAACCCTGATGAGCTGCTTTTAACTCTCCACGCTTATGACACTGTGGAACGCCTCATCCTTATAACATCAGGTCAGATTAGCTGAAAAGCCATGTGCTGTTTTCTGTCCTTCCGATCATATTCCATCCACTGCATCAAATTGGGATCCTTTTTGTGCCCTTTTTAATATCTCCTCCTGGAGCCACAAATGTCTCCTTCGTTCCCTATCATTTTTAAAGTCTACAAGGTCCCTCTTGTGTCTTCAATAGTAAACTGGATACTGAATGCATGCCGAATTCCTCATCTGGATAAAGCTAAACTGGTTCTTTCACAATGCCATAAAGACTGTGGCGGGGAAGGACAATGCAACGCAACTGCCTACAACTGGTCCCGCTTCTATGGGCCCTGATCTCATAATGTCTCCAACAGTCTGGAATCGTATGATCTCTGTCAACAAAGATCTATCATTTCTTTCACACATTGATAACATTGGGACAGTAACTTTCACCATTCCTGCCAGATGTTACCCTGTCTGATTTGGCAACAATACACAGCCATAATGCTGAAACTTGTCATCTCCCATTTTAAGGTCTTCTAACCATAATGATGGCTAAGCTCTGAAGAAAGTAAACTTCTTCTGCCCAGATACTCCGTGTGCTGAAAACAGCACTGACTGTATCACTGAAACTCTTTGTCATTCACACTGGAAACCAATCCAGATTTGCTATGTTTAGAGAGCGTTAGCAGAGATGCGTTCTACTGAAGTCCTCTTTGTCATTCAGACTACAAATGTATTTACATTTGAGTTTCTTTATCGACCTAAGAGAGAGATACCACCGTTGTATGCATTTTATTTAAGCAAGGTGTGTTTGAATAGCAAATCCTGAACTCTGTTAAGAAACACATTAGCATTAAAAAGAATCTAGATCCAATGAATGTAACAGATGTTAGATCACAGCTGTTAGAATTGCTAGCTCCTATTGACAAAGCATTTCAGAGTTTTCTATGGGGGGCTGGTAAACGGCCTAGGATTCCTAAATATATTCTGCCATGTCCTGTGAAGGATGGGGAGTTTGGTTATCCGAATTTGCAGAAATATTGTATGGGCTTTCTATTGAAAAAGTCCAATTCGTACTTTTCTACTGTCCATGATTATGTTCCCAATTGGAATATTATTGAGAATTCCCAGTTTCTGCCTTATGCCCTTAAGGATATGTATACTTTGTTGAAAGTACCGTTTTCGGTGAAGAAGTTGCCTACAATGTGTGCAACTAGGAAGGCGATATTGCGCTTTATTGAACTTACTGGAGGTAATGCTCGGTTGCATTATGATGCTTCTTTATGGCATAATGCATGTTTGCAGATGGCAAACAAAACCTTATTCTGGAAAAGCTGGATTACTAGGGGCATTCTCCGTATTTGTGATGTGTGGTTGGACGGTTATATGATTCCCTTTGACCAATTGAGGACGTCTTTTGGGATTGGTGCTAGAGAAAGGAGTCGCTATAATGCTTTGAATGCGCTACTGACTGAACGGACAGGAATTTTGGACGGTGGGGTCATGGAAGAGAGGCCCTCCATATGCGAACTTCTCCGTTCGGCTTCATATGGGGTCTCGACGTACATGGGTTTAATGCCACCGGATGAGGCGGATCTTAGGGCTTGGGATCGACTCCACCTGTCCTGGACGGCTGAAGTTGGTGAGGTTATCCCTGTTAACGAGTGGAATTATTTGCTTCGGGTGGGGGTGAAAGCGAAGATGGATTTGCAGTTGAGATATATTAGACAGAGGGTCCTCTATAGGTTATATTGGACTCCGACTAGGATGGCAAGGCTGGGCCTTTCGGACTCTGATTCGTGTTGGGGTTGTGGTGGGGGTTCTTTGATGCATATGTTGTGGTTGTGCTCGAGAGTTTCTGATTTTTGGTCCACTGTTTTGGACAGGTTGGATCTTGTGTTGGAGGAGACACTTCCGCGTACGTTCCTTTCGACCATATTACTGTCCAACAAGGGGAGAGGGGATAGGGCTAGGAAAGATGCGGACTGGATTAACAGAGGTGTGGTTTTGGCAATGAAACAGATATTGCGAGTTTGGAAGTCTAGGAAGAAACCTGGTGTGGAGGAATGGCTTTTTGAGATGCAAGTCTTGTCGAAATATGATAGAGTTATGTTTATTGGTCAAGGACGGGAGGGGAGTTATCGTCGGATTTGGGGGCCTTTTAATGACCTGTATGGTTGACTGTGTGGATTCCGGGTTTGATGTTCAGTTCTTTGAGTGGGGGGTGGTGATGGACTGTTTGGATGTGTGTTTTTATGTTGTTTGTCTTTGTGGCTGTGTGTCGTGAATCTTTTCTAGTATTTGCAATTGTTGTTTTATGGTCATTATGGAGGTCCATACTGTTAGACAATTTTGGTCTTCAATTATACTGTTATGTATTTTGCGATTTGTGCCATTTGCTAAGATATTTTGTTGTTGTATTGGATCTTGTTCTCTAAAATGTTAAATAGTTTTTTTTAAAAAAGAATTGCAACCACATTCATTTCAGGCAAGTGGCAATTGCTGTCTGAGATGATAGCTTTATCAAAAGACAGGTCTTCCTGGTGTATTCTCTACCATGAAACCAGAACCTGGCTATTCCAAACATTTTGTTAGAAATCTTACTGATCTTTGGAAAATTATTTTGCTCTACAAGCTTTTAGCACCAGGTCCATTAAAACATGTCCTTCACTATTTATTCGAGCAATGTTGTACAACTAAATTTACAGAGATTGTCCACACATCCCCACAAAATGTTCAATGCACTGGGAAGAAGTTAGCTTGAGGTTTATGCTCGTATTCATCCTTCCATTAGAATCTACCCATCCATGCAACACACTTTTGTTTCATGTAAAGGTCCTTCCAAATAACTGCAATACCTACCACATATGAAACAAGTTGTCTTCAAAACCTCTTCTTTTTTCTGCTTTTCACTTCTGAGATCAGCAAAAGTATCAATGATGACTCCAAAAATGAGATTCAGCACAATGATGATGACAATAAAATAGAACAGAAGATCGTACACAACTCGAGCAGCAAACAACGGCTCCTAGAACAAAAGCAATAGCACATCAGTAGGAAAAAATAGAGCATAGGAACTAAAATTGGTGTCTCTTTGGTGCAACATTGGAATTTTTTTAAATTCATTTTGTTAAAGCCATAGACAAAACAAGAATAAATACAATCAATGTAAAATATATTCAACAAAATGCTGCACATTAATCACATAATTAATTCAACTTTTCTGCCCAGCCATTTCAGTTCAAGCAGGATCAGAGTTCTCAAACCAGAATTTCACTCCAGGAGATCCAGAATTTAGTGAAATGATAGAGTAATACAAAATCATTGCCCTCCAGAAACCTTGTCAACTGACACTCTTGCCATTTATTTTGGGGTTGCCCCTGAGAACGCTTGGCATTTCTTTACGATTCTCTAGATTCGAGCTGGTTCTTGACAACAGTTTTACAAATGGCCTCATATTAATTTTTGTGGCCATTGTTCAAAATAATAAAAAAAACAGACAAAGTGGTCACACAAGAGAAAATTATGATTTAAATAAAATTCAGTAGACTCATGTGTGGACAAAGGGTATAAGCTCAGGTCAGTATAGTTTATCTAAACATATTTTATTAACATCATATTATACTAATACATACTGTGACTAGTCTTAATGAATTACGGATGAGACGAATCTGAGACTAGTCTACTACTTATGCACTTTAGCATTTTATCACTTATTTCTATATGGTGATGTTCAAGGCGATATGTGTTCACCAATAGATGTTATATTGCTATTTTAGGTAGGACTTGATTTGGATATTTTGTAGAAATGTTCAGATCCTTATATACATTTTATTTGTAATTACGTCTATGATATTAATAAAATATGTTTAGATAAACTATACTGACCTGAGCTCATCCCCTCCTTCCACACATGTGAGTCTATTGAATTTAATTTAAATCATAATTTTCTCTTGTGTGACCACTTTGTCTGTTTTTTTTTTATCTTTAATGCTCCCCACGTCCATGATTAAGGGGAAACCCATCCTTTTCTTTCATTGTTCAAAATAATACCAAGTAGAAAAAGTGCTGGTGCATTAGTCTGAGAAAAACCCAATTTAATGTAACACAGCCATGGAATGTTCCTTAATTATGTACTTAGTAAGGGCTACCTTAGGGTGAGCCCAAATACGCAACCAGTGGAGAAGTG
Organism: Ambystoma mexicanum; assembly: GCF_040938575.1. Classification (NCBI taxonomy): domain Eukaryota; kingdom Metazoa; phylum Chordata; class Amphibia; order Caudata; family Ambystomatidae; genus Ambystoma; species Ambystoma mexicanum. The sequence continues at coordinate 351,275,700 of NC_090936.1, forward strand.
GGGCCAAACGCCATTCATCTTCAAGAAATCCAGCACCCAATTCCGCGTGAACTGCACAATTTGGTGCAGAGCTAGAAAGACCCAATAACCTTTTAAAAAATGTATTCTCTATGATTCAGAACTTTGTCATGTTCACATGACCCCATAACAAGGCACCATAGTTAATCGCTGCCTTTGTCCGGTTATCATAGACTTTAAGCATCATTTGAAGGGGGTGGCCCTGACACAGTGCCATGAAATGAGAGACACCCCCTAGAGATTAGCTCATCAGTGCTTTTTGCTTATTGACATGGGCTTTTCCTGTCATAGTTGAAGAGAAGCGCATACCTAAATAATCAAATTCATAAACCCTGAGCATGACTGCCCCATTATTCAACATTTTATTAATTTTTATGACTTTTTTCCATCGGGCACATGCCATGGCGGCAGATTTTACTGAGTTGACCTTTAAATTCATGTCGGTCATGAACTGGGTATACACTTTAATAACCTTTTGGAGTACATTTGGGGTACGGCTATTGAAACGGCATGATTAGAATAGGGAAAGCCCTATTTCCTAATCTGGAATAATCCGCTTGAAGTCTAAAAGGGCTTTGTATAAACCATGAATGTAAAGCACTGCGAAGATGGCTGAGCCTAAAGGGATTCATCAAGAGAGTAGGTGGTGATTCGATTGAGGGACTAAGGGAAATTTACAAGACATCAATTGTCCCATGTATCCTATATGGGCTCCAGACCATCCCGGAAAAAAGTATGCGGGTTGGCTTGACAGCTTGATAGGGATGATCCTTAGGTCACTCCTGGGATTGCCTATGCCGGTCCCCATGGAGGCAATAAGAATGGAGTTGGGACTCACTTCATTACATACCTTGAGAAAAGTGAGGTGCTGTAAACTCTATCTAAGTATGAAGAATGCAGCAGAGTTATCGGGGTCTACTAGAATACTATCTGTAATCGAGGCTCACTTGCGCTTTCGTAAAAGATGACTGGGCTGCGAGAGATCTTAGAAAACATTGTGTTGGCCTCTTTTGACAATGAGGACATCAGAAATCATGCATATAAACCCAAGGTTTGTGGGATAGAGTTAGATCTATGGACTATCGTCACACAAAAAATCACTATGGCAAATTTGCAACCCAGTGCTTTGAATATGGGCAGCTGCGCAGCTATTTCATTAAGTTGTGTCCCCTCCCACTAAGGCGATTTATTCTGTATTTGATGTTAAATATCCTACCTGTGTTGGAATATATTGGTGCATGGTAGGGGTCTCCAGAGGAATGAGACTGTGCAGGCTGTGTATGATTAGCGTTGAGACCACTTGACATGTTCTAACTGCATGTAAGAAGCTCACCGGTCTGTATACAAAGGGGTGTGCACGTTTTTGTTCATCATCTGGATCAATTGAATCTGACCAGTTCTGGTCTATAATTATGACAGCGGAATCATTGGTTGTTACGGAAGCAACCACTCAGGTTTGGGAGAAGCTTCAGCCCTGTTTATTACGCAGGTCTGTTGTATAATCGATGCAACCACCAAATTAACTTGATTTCCTTACGGGGTGATAGAGCTCTGTTTTATTATGTATGAATAATATTAAGTTTTTCTTGTGATGCTGAATTTTAGGAGACTTGGTTGACTTTGAAAAAAACTTTTAATGACATTTTATTAATTGTATTCTTCTTTTGTTGTGTATGTAAAAGGCTTGTTTTTCTTTTTTTTAGGGCCGCGGCCGGGAAATGGGGAACCAAAAGCTCGCTAGGTCCACTGACCCCAATCTGGGGCAATCCGGGTTTCTCCCCTGGCCTTTGCAACCGCAGCTTCGCCAAGTGGAAAGAGGGTGGTCTCTACAAGATCTCAGACTTTCTGGAGGAGGGTCAGCCCCTCTCGTTTGAGGACTGCAAAGTGAGGTTTAACATCCCTGAAGAGGAAAGGTTCTGCTACTCACAGATTCGCCACTGGAGCTCTCAGCGCATCTTCAAAGAATGAAGCTCGAGGGATCTAACACCCCTAGAACTCACACTGACATCCTCCCCTCCCAGGGGCAAGATATCCACTCTCTACAAACTCTTGGAAAAGACCAACCCAGAGTCGAAAGAAAGATACATGTTGAACTGGGAGAGGGACCTGGGGCGCCCCCTGGAGCCAGAAGCATGGAGCAGAATATGGTCTAGGCTTCATAAAAGCTTCCAATGCTTTACCAACAGGGAAGGCGGATATAAGGTGTGTTACAGGTATTACATCACGCCATCTCAACTGTTCAAATCAAGCTCATCACCGAACTGCTGGAGAGGCTGCCCGCAAGAAGGATTGCTGTTCCATCTCCTATGGGACTGCCCTAAAGCAGCACACTACTCGAAAGGGGTACTGAACCACGGCCAGGCAATCACGGGCCTCAGCATCCCGTGGGACCCCGGAATCATCCTGCTGGGGGACACGGGGGACAGGGACTTGCCGCTGTCAGGGAACGAGGCCCGCTTGTGCACACAATTGTTAACATTAGCCAAGATAGCCCTCACCCGTCTTTGGAAGCACCCTGAGGGCCCCTCTCTTCCACTATGGTGGGCCAAGTGTTGGGACATCGTCATAGTGGAAAAGATTACAGCACTCAATTCCTCCCGAAACCCCTGGGCCCCTTTCATGGCCTACTCAGAACGCTATCCAGCTCTCACGCAAAAGCCCCCAACCGCCCATTGGCTAGACTGAACTATAAGCTGGCGCACTTTCCCAAAATAAAGCTTCTATCTGCTGGTCTTCAGATCCCAAGGCCAAATAACGCAATGAACGAGCTTTGTGATAACTTATGATTTCTTCCTTTTTTTTTTTTCTCTCTTAACACTGCAATGAATTGTGCCATTTTGAGCCTTTGCCAATACTGATGTCTACTGTTAATTGTTGTTTCTTTGGTTGATAATAAATCAAATATACATGTTGGAAATAAAGGCTTGTTTTTTATAGCCATAGGCATTGATCAAAAATAAATAATAATAATGTAAAGGGTGAATAAAAACAGGGGCCAATATGCAGCCCTGGTACACTCCCAGCTTTACGGCAAAATAGTGTGCATTGTCCCCACTCACGATACCGCACACATGTTCGATTATTCCTGTGTACTTTCTGGAGCACAGTCAACAGTTCCACAGGACAGTCCATGGACCTGAGCACCATCCACAATTTGTCCCTATTAATTGTACCAAAAGCAGTGCTCAGGTCCATGAATGCAAGAAATATTGGCTCCTTTTTGATGTATACCAATTGTGCCACCAGCACATACAGGGTGAGAGCTTGATCCCCTGCACCCAAACACGGTCTAAAACCAAACTGGATATTTGAAAGTATAGAATTTGTTAGAATCCAGTCTTCCAAATGCGCCAACACTACACTCCCAAAAATGTTGAACTTTGTGCCCAATAGGGATATTGACCTATAAGCTACTGGGCTGGCACAATCTCCCTTTTCAAAAGTAGGAACGATGATAGCTAATTTCAATGACAGGGGTATAACACCACACTTCAACATTGCATTAAAGCTAGCTGTTAATAATGGAGCCCGCAATTCAAGAAAATCTTGAAAAAAGGTCTGCAGGGACAGCAACCTGGACCCGGGCCCGATTGTGTGCTTGATTAGGGATAGCCAAAACCACCTCTTTCAGGGAAAAGTTTAGTGCCAATTAAGGGCCTATCATTTCCAATGGCTCTGTTAACCCATGATATAAATTGGGAAAATGGTCAACCAAGACCCCAGCTTCAACAGTCGTTTCTGACCCTGGAGGATGTGGATTCAACAACATTTTCCCATGGCTGCTCATCAAGCTCTATCTTAGGTCTCTCCACGGATGCCTTGCATTTAGCTCTTGTCTGAACTTTGTCAATTTGAGTTGTTCCAACAGCTCTTAAAGTAGAGAGAAGTGCCCTCTTGATCAATTTTCAATCTTCATTAAACCAACCTCTATATCAGGACTTCTTCCCAGCATAGTCTTGTTGGAAAATACCCAATATTCACATCCTCAAGGATGGATATAATGAAAGGCATAGTTGGGGCCAACACTTTGTGATGGATTCTGGTACTGTCTGTTTTGGCCCATTTTATCTTTCTCTTGCAGACAAGGTTGACATCCAGCTGGAAAATATGGTTCATAAAATTTGCGAGTATGCTGCTCTGCTGCCAAGTGATGCTCAGACAAATTGGAAAATGTACAATGATTGCTACAGGGTTCACTCATATCCTTAAATTCCTCAATCATGTGCCAGTGTCTGGCAGTTATACAAAAATAATCAATAGTCGAAATGTCATGATGGTTCCTAAAAGTTGCCCACCCCGCTATGTCTGGTTGTACACATCCATTCAATGAGCGCAAGCACCATTCAAATAAGCCACAAGCAAAATAATAGCCCATTAGCAAACATACGTGTATCCTGCATCTTGAATTCATCATATAGTCCCTCAGGAAGCCCATTGCAAGCTTAGCATTAAAATCACCCTCTAAAAACAAAGGGGTGTTAGTGTCCAACTGGTAGCTCACTTTTTCATCCAAAAAGTCCCTAAATTGGAGCAATGTATTTTGTTCCAATTTATGAGGGCTATTATAGAAATGAAAAATTGCAAGACTATCACCCTTACTCAGGGTTAACCTAATCAGTTGGGCATAATTCATTTTGGTGTCCATGACCTTGATACTACAATCCAAGGATACCGTGGCCATAATCATGAAGCCTCCAGAACAACACCCTCTATTGTTCTTGAAAGCTGCCGTAAAGATAGTCTTGCTGTAGGACAGCATTAAATTGTTTTAGACAGATCACAGTATCAGGATTCTGAAATTTAGACTTGGATCCCACAATATTCCAAGAAAGAAAGACAGTTGTATCCATATGTTGGAGCCTGCATCCAATACTGGAAACCTCCACAAAGATTGAGACTGGGGCTCTTTTCATCATGGGCCCAGGGGAGTGAGACGGCCCCCGCAACCCTCCATGGCCTGCTATTTGGGGAAAAAAAGCCTGTGCCACCCAGGAACCGGCCCTACTCGCAGCAGCTTCCTCATGCCAGCCACCTCCCTCTCCCTCCCTCCGCCCGCCTCCCAGCCCCTAGCGTGTCCCTGATTGGTGCTTTCATAATGTTGCGCTCGGTGTACAGACCGCAGCGAACTCCTGGCTGCTCTTTTCATCATGGGCCCAGGTGAGTGAGACTGCCCCCGCAACCCTCCATGGCCTGCTATTTGGGAGAAAAAATCCTGCGCCATCCAGGAACCGGCCCTACTCGCCGCAGCTTCCTCATGCCAGCCACCTCCTCTCCCTCCCTCCAACCCACCCACCTTCCCTGATTGGCAAGTCTGCATGATCATAACTGACCTTCCCAGGGCAGACCTCTGCCCGGCACCCCCTGCGGCTAAGGGCGGCTCCTTCATAGGCGGCTCCAAGATGTGTCTGCCGATGTCAGCAGGGGAAGCCAGAGAAGCCAGCAGTCAAAAGACACCAACAAAAACTTTGAGTGTGGCATGGGTGAGGAGTAGAGCAATTACTCTACTCCAGAAAACCCCTGCCACTCTATTTTACCTCCCAATAACATAGGCTGCCACAGTCTCACACCAGGTATACTCGGAAAGATTTGTGACTACCAGACTGAACCTATTCATGACAGAATTGTAGAAATAGTCTTCCATTACATACTAACTTACCTATCAATGTCACCTAGCACCGGACCTAGGTGAAACGTTAATGTCAGCATGTCCACACCTAGATAGAGCTGTGAATATTGGCATGCCCACACTTAGATAGAATTGTGAATATTAGCATGTCCACACTTAGATAGAATTGTGAATATTAGCCTGCATCGCATCTAGATAGGACTTTGAATATTAGCATGTCCACCCTTAGATAGACTTGTGAATATTAGCATGTCCACACTTAGGTAGAATTGTGACTTTTAGCCTGCGTCGCATCTAGATAGGACTTTGAATGTTAACATGCCCGCACCTAGGTGAAACCTGAAGAATAGCCTATGCCACACTTGAAAGGTGAACATTAGCTTGCGTCGCATCTAGATAGGATTTTGATTGAAGGATAGCATACCCGCACCTAGATGAAACCTGAATGTTAGCATGTCCCACACTTAGAGTTCCAAACATTAGCCTGTGCCGCATCTAGATAGGACTGTGAAGGTCAACAAGTGCTACACTTAGACAAAACTGTGAATGTTAGCATGCAAAAGATCAGGTAACCCACTAACCAATATAAGCTCAAACTCTGCATACTTATCTCACTCAAAAAACTCACACAACCACCTCTCGCACAACAAGCCGCACGCACTTCACAACACTGCAACAACAAATAAGCCGGAGCAACAGCACACGCGGACTGACACCGATCCAATTCCCGCACCAAAGCTCAGCACCCCGTGTTTACCGAGTTGAAGCTGCCAACAGAACACCACTCCTCCCACTATCCTACTCCCTCTTCACCTTACTAACCCATCCCACCTTAGCATTTACAGATCTGCCAGAGCGCCTGGGGACCAATTCCATTGGTGACGTTGCGCGGTACAAATATCTTTAACATTTAACATCTATCTTGTCAATCGTGGATAAAACTTTGAATTGATTGGATATTGCAACAACCCGCCCACTCACCAATCCGTTTGACACCACTCAATAGATTTGTCAGTTGGGCTCCAATATGGATGAACAAAATGAAAGCTTCTGTCCTCTGAGCTAGCAATGTGCTGTTGACGTGACAGATATGATGTCTTACAGCTAGCTACCTTGGTAGCCAAAAGAGGAATTAGTGGGAGGGTAGAAATAAGCCAGAGAGACCAGCCTACTATTGTGTCTATGACCACTTGATAAACAGTTACTAGTCAAGTTAGAGTTAAACAGAGAGGGATTCACAAAGGTGACTACAGCAAAATCCCAATGTACACTTTTTGGAGTGTGTCCCACACACCTAACCCTTCTGACTAAAAAGATCGCACAGGGGTACATTTTAGGACCGGTCAATTTCATATTCACCCAATGGCTTGATTTATTTATCAAAGTGACAGCTGATAAAGTGTTTCCTCATGGAAGTTTCAGAATATCTATTATTATCCCAGCTGAAGGGGCTTCAGCGGTAGGGAGACAAAAAACCTCACCCTCTTTATATAATTCGGTGTACTGGTAAGTTTGGGTATATGAGGAAGTGCATCACTACTGCTAAATTCAGTTGCCAAATCAGTGTTATTCGGCTCCCGATTTAAAGTTACTATTCCTTTGGCTAATCTCCCAAACTTTCTTAAAGGGATCTCAAGTGGTTACAAATGGAATCTGTTGCAACAAGTGAACCCTGTTTTCAGGATCCTACAAATAGAATAGCTCTTACTATCTCTACTTGCCCTTACCGCCACAATCTTGATGAGATTATTTAGCAAGTTACTGCTAGAGTTGATACATTTCCAAGAGCACTTTAAACAGCGCAATAGCTTCATGAATCGAACTGAACAGATGCTAAATTCACCTAAAATGAACTCTACCGGAAGATGTTTAGGTAGATTGAAGATCGCCTTCAGGGAGTAGCTCTCAGGTTTTCTAAATGTAACCTCATAATTTTGACCCATACTTCTATTCTATATGCCAGCATAGTACAATTTTTGCCTTGTATATGGTGATCAATGATATAAACGAAAATTCTCCATATTCACTGGCAAATTTTCTAAAAACCCTTGATTACCTACGGACTTCTATGCAAGTTTTTCCCATTGCAGTCTCCAATACCTATTCTTGTAATCTCAGTATGTAGTTATTTTTGACAGATTTACTACCTGGGAGAAAAAAATTACCTTAGATTTGCTGGTATTCACTGTAAGATTATTGCATTCTGCGTAGGAGCACAAGCTATTCAACTGCTCTTGAAGACTTCTAGGTGTTAGGCCAATGAGAATTAAGTCATCGGCATACTCGAGCCAATAGAGATGTTTGGAGCCACGGCTTTGGGGGATATACCTTCTTAGAAAGAATTGCAGAGGGCAAATCTGCTAGGTGTAAGTTAAATAAAATTGGGACCAGGATGCAGCCCTGTTTAACCCTACATACGTGGGTATAGAGCTTGTGAGTTCTCCCATTTGGCAGTCTGAGTGTTACTGAGGTGTTAGAATGCAGTTGTACGATTATCTGTAACAAGCCATTTGGGATACCCCAAAGGTGTAGTTTGAGCCAAAGATTTTCCCAGTTAAACTGTGTCAAATGTAGCGCTGAAGTCAATATAAACCACATAGGCAGGTTGCTCATTCAAATTCCAAGCACATTCAATTATAGTTATTAAGACTAGCCTGTCATCTAAGGTAGATGATCTATTTCTGAAATCTGTTTAATTGAGTACTAGCAGCTGGTGTTGAGCCGCCCAATCATTGAGTTCCACGAGTAGCATTCTGTAAATAATTTTACAGGGGCATCTAGCACAGCGAGTGCGCGATAATTCTTGGGGTCATCCCTGGGTCCCCATTTGTGTACAGGGAAAATTATGCTTTTTGCCCAAGTAACTCTGCTGCCACGGAGCACTCTAGCGTAATCATCACGAGCATTAGATTTTAAAGGTAAAAAGCATCACAGCTGATGTACGTCACATAGGTTTCAAATCCACATAGCTGGTTGGTGTGACCTATACATAGGTAACCTGCTCCATAGGGGATGTCAGGACATTGGTCCCAGCTTCGACTGTCCTTCTTCCACGTGGGATCCTTCTTCGTACATCATCAAACGAAGGGCTCCTAATTGCCAATTATAAAAACAATTTAGCACATCTCCTATCTATAGCCTAATGCGCACCTGGTACTGCAGACGTGGGTGCAGAGGCTACTTTCGAGGTCACAATAACTCTAAACCCCTGCTCAATCTGAGACACATCAGCGCTGTTCCAGTTCTTCCCACCCCAAGCTTAAATTTGTTACTTTCCCTCCCTCGCAGCGAAAATCACAGGGACCCTAGGTGGGATGAACTCTGCTATGATCTTTCTGATGGATTAGCACACTAACAGTATTATGGTCGGTGGTCTGGGACTGACCGGTACACTGGAATGCTGGAGTCTTGGGACGGGGGCATCTGGGCACTATAACTTCTCGTGGGGTCGTTTTTCGCAAGGAGCTCTCAGTCCTGTCATGACCTTGCAGGGCAAATTCCTTCTGAGATACAAATGCTAACATTATGAAACAATTAAAAGTTTATGAGTCTCTGCGGGTTTGGTCTTTCTCACTGCTGCCTACGCTACAATCCGACCCTGCATGAACACTCGTATTTCCCTATTCTGGGCACGGGCCTGCTGACTGGCTACAGTGCGGTGCTAGGCCTGGGTTTCAAAATGGCTGATATTTTCTAAAATGGTATCTCACTCCCAGCGCAATCTACATGAAAGCCTATACTGAGCAGGCTATGGGGCAGCTTCTATCGACACCCCACTCCCCCCTATAGGCACCCCGAGTCCCTACAATATACTCCTATGCCTCTGCCTCATCCAGAACCTCTTGGGGGCTGAGCAGGCCATGGGACAGCTTCTATCGACACACCACTCCCCCCTTGGGGGCAATACCATCCGAGTGTAAGGAGGACAGGGCTTCAGCAGGGAGGTATGAAAAACAGGATGAAGGTGCCAGGCAGCAGGCAAGGACAGGCGATACACAACCGCATTAATGACTCTGGTGACCCTGTAGGGACCTACAAAACGGGGAAGCAGCTTCCAGTAGCCAGGTATGCAGAGGTGTCTGGTGGACAGCCATACCCTGTTGCTGACACCGTAAGCGCGGGCCTGATCGTGTTTCTTGTCTGCTGCGCGGAACATGGCAGCCTGGGCCTCCCGGAAATGGGTGAGGGTCTAGCCCTGGATGGCCGTCGGGTCCCTAAACCATGCGTTGGCAGCAAGGGAGTGTGAAGCTGGTGGATCGAGAAAAGTCAGTATACAGGGATGTTGGCCATAAAGTGCATAGAAAGGAGAGAAACCGGTGGAAGAATGAGGGGCTTTGTTGTAAGCAAATTCAGCGATATGCAAAACTTTGTACCATGAGTTCTGGTATTGTAGGGACAGACAGCGTAAATACTGTTTGAGCGTCTGATTGACGCGTTTGGTTTGCCCATCGGTTTTCTGGGTGGTAAGAAGATGAGAACCGTGCATCAATACCCAGGAGTTTTGAGAGAGCCTGGCAAAATCTTGCGGTGAACTGGGAATCCCGGTCCGAGACCAGAATGGAAGGGAGGCCAAAGAGACAGAAGATGGAACGGAAGAACAGGCCAGCCAAAGCGGGGGCTGAAGGTATACCCATGCAAGGGATGAAGTATGCCATCTTTGTGAACGCATCCACAACCACCCATATCATGTCATAGCCCTGTACCTTAGGCATATCAGTGATAAAATCCATGGTTACTGTATGCCATGGTCTAATCGGAAGGGGCATCGGTTGTAGCGGGCCTAGGGGATACCCCATACGGTGCTTGCACTGGGCCCAAATTGAGCAATTATTGACCTATTTACAGACGTCCTTACACATTGTGGGTTGTGGGCGACCAACACCATCGCTGGGGTAGGGCTAGAGTATGTTTCTGGCCTGGATGACCATTAACACGTGCATCATGGGAACACTCAAGGGCTCGACTGCACGTGTCTTGGGTAGGTAGGTACAGCCTGTTTTGCACGAATGGTAAACCATCGTAAAAAAACGGATTCCAGTCTTGGGCTGACTTGGGGTGATGGGAAACCCACTGACGTATGGTAGTAAGCAGACACGCAGGTGGTGCACAAAGACAAACAAAATGCTTCTTATCCAACAGAGAGTCGGGAAACACTGGGAGAGACTCCCCACCCGGTAGACGCGATAGGCCGTCCACCTTACCATTGACGACACCGGGGCGATGACGTATGACAAAATCATAGGCAGAAAAGAACAGATGCCACCGGACCTGTCGACTGTTGACGCATTTCAAGGCTGCAATGTCTTGCAGATTACAGTGGTCTGAATAGACCGTGATCATTGCGGGAGTGATAAGCTACTGGATGCAGGAGCCCGGTGGTCGGGCATTTCTGAGAAAGGGCCGCGCCCAAAGCATAGGATGATGTATCGGCCTCCACCACAAATGGTAGTTCTACATTAGGGTGCTGTAGAATAGGGGCGGTGGTGAAGTCGGTCTTCAAGGCCTTCAAGGCCATGGAGGCCTCCTGCTGTGCCGGGATCCAAACACACGGGTTCTGTGGGCTAGTGGGTCTGGTTAGAGGGCGGCAATGGTGGAAAAAACTGAGATAATCGAGGATGGTAGTGACTTTGGATGCGTTCATAGAGAGGCCATTGGACGTGATGTGGAACCCCAAAAAGTCCACTTCTGTGGCATGGAAAAGGCACTTTTTGGGTTTTGCATAGCGAGCGTAGGCCTCGAGTCGGGTGAGAGCCTCTGGGACATGAGTCACATGTACATGGACAGAAGGGGAAGAGATTAGTATATCGTCTAGGTAGACAATTACAGAGGTGCCTATGAGATTGTGAAACAGGTCATTCATAAACCTCTGAAATGTTGCAGGGGCATTACAGAGGCCGAAAGGCATAACCGTATATATTCATACAGGCCGTGCCGGGTATAGAAGGCAGTCTTCCACTCATCGCCCCTCCTTACACGGACCAGGTTGTAGGCTCCACTGAGATCGAATTTGGTGAAGACTGTCGCATGGGTCAGTTGATCAAGTAAAGGGTTAATAAGTGGTATGGGATACCGGTTCTTTATGGTTATTTGGTTGAGTCGCCTTCTCTCTTTGGCACAAAAAAGATGGGACTGGCTGCAGGGGATTGTGAAGGCCGAATGTGCCCCAGCCGGAGGGAGGTCTATAGATATTCTTTCAGGGCCTGGTCTTCCGATGGGGAAAATGATTAAATAGGCCCACATGCCACGACTGCCCCAGGGACAAGGTCAATGGGGCAGTCGTATGGCCGATGTGGAGGGAGATGTTCCACACAACCCTTGTTGGACACCTCCAAGAAATCGTGGTATTCCAGATGCTGGAAGTGATGGTTCCCACAACATGGTCCGGGGGGTCATGGATCGTTACCTGGTGGTCCTGCAGTGTTAACTGAGCAAGGGCAACTGGAGCTTGGGATAGCGAGGCAAGGCTATCAGGGGTAGCAATCCAACGTTCCTCACAATAAGATGATTCAAAGAATACTTGGCCCTGAGACCAGTCGATTATCGGTTTGTGAACCCTTAAACAGGGTATACCTAGGATGATAGCGAATGGGGTGTAGGGATCAGGTCAAAACAAATGGCCTCTCTCTGGGTATCATGAATGACTAATGTCAAAGCTGCTGTCTGTTGTTTGATAGGCCTCGAGACCAGTAATGAACCATCAACTGCTTGTAACGGTTCAGGGTGTCTTTTGTTTTGTAAGGGCAGGTTGAGGGATGCCGCCAGAGAAATGTCTATGTAGTTGCCCATGGTGCCAGAGTCTATCACTAGCTGGATTTGGTGTGTAGTGTCGTCTGTGGACAGCAAAAGGGTGTGGATCAACATGGGTCTCGTGAGATCATGGTTCGGCAATGAAGGGGTCGAGTGTAGGCTCATCTGTGCCCCCAGGTCTAGGGACGAGCCTTCTGAAAAGCTGATGGCTTAGGTTTTGGGCGCCTTGGACATTCCTTGACAAAATGGCCATTTAAGCCACAATAGAAGCAGGCATTGGTAGTCCTGTGTCGTTCCCTTTCTGTGGCGGTGATTGGGCAGCGGATCCCTCCTATTTGCATAGGCCCCCCTGAGGTCTCGCTAGAAGGAGGACCGGGAGAGAAGGGCAAACTAGGACTCCTTCCGGTCTCCGTCTTACGTTCAGCCCTTCGGGCATCTACCTGGAGGGCCAAATCCACCAGGTCCGGGTACTGGGCTGGCAAGGAGGGTACTATGCCAACGCGTCCTTCATGGGGTCGCTTAGTTCTCTGTAGAAGACGACTGCTTTTTTATACTTAGGCCAGGCCGTTTCCACTGACAATTGGTTAAAACGGGTCATATATCCCCAGCGTTTGTCCTCTTATAGGCCACTTTCACTTGTAAACACGGATAATAAAATCCTGGCCAAGGTGCTTGTCAAACGGTTACTCCCACATATGCCAGCCTTGGTGTTACCGGATCAAGCAGGATTTATTCCTGGGCGTTCTACTCAAAATAATTCACGGCGCCTGGTTACCCTCTTATATAACGTTAATCCAGAAATACCAATGTTGGTGGCGGCCTTAGACGCGGAAAAGGCGTTTGATTCGGTTGAATGGTCCTTTTTGTTTGAAGTCCTTCGGCGGTCTGGGCTGGGACAGACGTATATCAGATGGGTTAAACTCCTAGATTCGGCGCCGAGAGCTGCAATATACACCAATGGCCTCGTCTCAGCGCAGATATATCCCTCGCGTGGCATGAGACACGAGTCCTTTCTCCCCGGTCCCGTTTGCTTTAGTGAAGGAACCCCTGGCGTGTCGCGTTAGAGAACTACATGCGCAGTAGGGTATTTTTGCATGCACACACCTCTCCATTATCTCTCTGTACGCGGACGATGTTCTCCTTTATGTTAAGTACCCTCGCCAGAACTTGCCCCCGCTGATGCAGGAGGTGACTAGATTTGGGGAACTATCCGGGCTTCGGATCAACTGGGAGAAATCAGAGGTGCTCCCCTTGACCCTGGTGGTGAAGAGGGATGATATAGGATAGGGATTCTGGTGGTGTCCATAGGGTATTTGGTACCTTGGTATTATGATATCTACGGTTAGGGATAAGTTGTATAGAGATAATTATCTCCATCCATTAGAGGGATTAGAGTAGAAAGTAGAGTCGTGGATACGGCTTTCATTATCCCAGGCGGCACGAATTTAATTGGCAAAAATGGTGGTGCTACCTAAACTTCTCTGCGTATACATTAATGTCCCGATATGGCCTCCTACCAGCTATTGGGCCGTATCAGGAAACTCATGATAAGATTATTGTGGGCGGGCAAGCAACCCAGAATTGCGTATGGCAATCGTACTGGATCGTATGGGGTAGGGGGCTTGGAACTCCCTGACTTATATCTGTACTTTTTAGCTGCTCAAGTGCAATACATATCAGGCTGGGATCCTCCAAATCCTGCTTCCCTGCACTCTAAATTAGCTAGGGCATTAGCCCACCCCTCTGCTTTGCTGGGTTTGTTGTGGGGCAATAGGGATACGGCGCCGAAGTGCGAGATCCAACTGGTGGAAATAACATGCAGAGCCTGGGAGAGGGTTACGCAGCTGTTACAGGCTGCTCCTTGCTCTGTGCCCAAACTACCAGTGTATAATGTCATAGGTATCCCACTTACATTTGAGAGTTCCTTTAAGGATCGGTTCCAGGTGCTAGGAATACAAACCCTAGGGGATTTAGTGCAGGATGGCCGATTTATACAATGGGATGAGCTAAGGGCTAGAGGTGGCACTGAAATATAATTCAGTAAACCAACAACAAGATGTGGGAGAGGAAAAAAGGGGCACCTACCGGTTGGAATTCTGAGGAGAAGTGCTAAGGAGAAGGTGAAACAGGATCCTTATTATTCCCCTGCCCAGGCGGTGCAATGTTGTAATCAGTAAAGGGCCGGCAACTGGGCTAACCGGTCCTAACAGGCATGAGGTGTGTAGCCACCTGAGCTGATGTCTGTGAGAGCCCCCAAGGATGGAGATGTGGGGGTCAAACGTGATGTCTGAATCAATCCGTTAACAGAATCCAAAAGGCAAATGTAATTGAAAGTAAAAGAAGAGCGCCAAAACGGAAAGAATGAGGCAGTCCGTAATCACGTAGCCGAAGTCGTGGCAGTCCGTGTAAGCCAAGTAGGAGAAGGTTGTCGCAGTCAAGGGTGTTCCGAGGGCAAAATACGTGAAACAAAGCAAGGTCAAAGATCCATTTGAGCCAAGAGTCAGAATCACAGTGAGCGCTACGCGCCTGTAGAATTACAGCTGAGAAGCAGTGCGTAGAGTATCCAGCATTCATTTATCCTGTTGCCATGGCCATTCGGTCACGTGTGCAGGTCCGTGTCACCTGAGTCGGTAACTGCGCCGTAAGTGCATCTCTCAATCTCCATGGTAACCGCCAATCTGAGCGCAGCCGGGACCGCCATGGATACCGCAGCCGGAATGCATCAGTGCCCATTGTTGTCGGGAGCTTGCAGCGGCATGCAAGTTGTACACCCTGTTGCTGCTGGGTTGTACGTCCGTGAACAGTGCGAGTGTTGTGATCCCTGGATGTGTCCTGGTGTTCTGGGTGTGTGTGTGTGTAACACAATCCCATTTGGACTGCAATTTACAGGTGAATCAGATTATTAAGTCTGTATACTTTCAATTGAAGACTTTAAAATCTGTTCTCCCCCCGATATCTGAACATGATCGGGCGGTGGTGGTGGTCACCCTTGTTAATGGCAGGCTGGACTACTGCAATGTGCTTGTGGTAGCTAGACCTAAATATCAGCTAAAGTGCCTGGCAGAGGTCCAGAACTCAGCAATACGTCTGATTTTCTCCTTACCTTGGAAATCGACAGTTTTTGAATTCCGCAGAAGTCTTCATTAGCTGCCGGTCCAGCAGCGGATTCAATTTAAACTAGTGTGTCTTGTTTATAGGTGCATTCATGGTCTGGCGCCTTCATTCCTAACATCAAAAATTAAGACCTACAATCCTACACGCTGCTTGTGATCCATGGATCAAGGTTTGTTGCTGATCCCCCCATCTAAAACCACTTGTTGGGGCGACAGGCGCTTTTCGGTGATCAGCCCTCAGGCCTGGAACTTACTTCCATCTCTCCACCTACGACAGACTGAATCCCTGGCTGACATTGAAAACATATTTGATCATATAAATCCGTAATGCCTGCACGTTTTTGACATGATCTGCGCCTAGATGCAGCTTGCTGCTTGGTTCCTTTGGATTTGCGCAATATAAATTCCAACTCAAACTCAACAACATGGGGAAAGTGAGGGAAACCTATTATAGAAAGAACTCCAGTTGTCCCACCAATAGAGTCAGGCAGGGTCAGGCTTTAATAATGACCACTCACACCTGACTCCACTTGACTGTTTTTTCAACTATGAAATATGTGGTTTTTCACAAGAAGGAGAGCCAGCTGGGATGCTATCTGGACCAGAGAAGACAAGGAGCAGAGAGCAGCAGGAGTTGAAGCTTGGAGGAGAGCGGTGTGCTGAGACGCTGGCACAGTGTTTGTGAGGGGCTGCAGTGTGGCTAGTGAGCCATGGCTCCAAGGAGCCGGAGTAAGGGAGCCTGTATCCTGCTGGTGGCGTTCGGTAAAATGCTATCTCCCTTTGGACGTGTGCCGGTCGCAAGAGTGTCTATGGGGCAGTTGGTGAGACACTGACCTCAACCCTGTGCATCCAGAGAGTCCGCTTGTCAACACGACGCTGCCCGTTGAGTGAGAGGGAGAGAAACTTGGGAGCGTGCGTTTGACTGAAGCAGAGCGGGAGAAAGGCACAATTTTAAAGTGGCACAAAGCGGAAAGTGAGATAAACTGTACGAAGGACAGAACGTGTAAGAAATAATCAGAATAAGAGAAATAGAAAGAAGGAAGTTGCGCTAGCGGCGAGGAAGAGAAAAAAGGAAGTTGCGCTAGCGGTGTAGAAGAAAAGTAAAGTGAAAGAAAGGCATTTGAAGAGTGCAAAGGAGGAAAAGTGAATAAAGACTTTTAAAGAATGCAAATCGTGCACGGTAAAGAGAGGACAGTGTGTCAAGTGTGCAGGAAGTATGAGGAAGAAACGGACAGGTGCAAGGGTGCACGTTAAGGGAAAGGAACGTATGTAATCTGAGCAAGAGGCACAATAAGAAAGCAAAGGGTGCCCAATAGGCACGATAAGAAAGCAAAGGAAGGTGAAAGAGTGCCCGTTGGAAAAAAGGAACAGCAAAAGGAAGGTGCAAGTGTACACTAGGAAGAAGCAAAGGAGAACAGGAAGGGGTGCAGGGAACACCTGAAGGTGAAAGGTTTAAAAGGAAGAGCAATGAATAAAGACAGGTGTTACAGATCAGAATGGTAACATCTAGGAGGAGCAAAGAACCAGGCGTGTTTGAAAGTCTCTGATTGAACCCAAGTGAAGTGTGTGTGAAAGAACTGTATATAAAAGGAAAGATACATCCTGACAAGCTGAACAAGCTGACCAAAAAGGGCCTGGGCTTGGGGAAGGGAACTCCGAGTGACCTAGCAAAGTTGGAGACTTGTTGTTTTGTAGTGTTGCAAGAATTGAAGCTTGGGGAAGGGAACCCCAAAGAGACTGAAAGCATTTGAGAATACTGCAAGGGCTCTGTCGAGAAGGTCTTACAAACAGCCCTTTTTAATTGTACTCATTTTTGTGACATTGACAAAACTACACCTGGTGAGAAGAACACCTTAAACCAACCATGGTTTCCTATTTTCTGGTGACCCACTGTTGTTCCTTTTTAAAAGACTTCCTATCACATTTTTGTAAAAAGTGATGACAAGCAAAGGGTTTAGACACAGACAGACTTTTATTTTGGTCTATCAGACATCGATGGCCTTTAGAAACATCAGTTAAGACAACCATCCCTTTAGAGTTAGGGCCAGTTAGGCATTACACCAACCCAGGAACCTTACTAAATAAAGGATTTGAAACGTTTGAAACAAACATGTTTGAATCTGTATCTCTCTTGAAACCATGCCTGTCTCACACAATGCAGTTGGTATTACCCATGGAGCACCAGTGATTAACATACAACCTACGAAGGACTCTCAAGTCCTGAGTTCTGATACAGATTTGGCCCACTCTCTGATGTAAACAGGCCAAAACTTTACTTTTCAGCGATTCTCTTGATTCTGGTTCTTTCCCTTTTTCACAGTTAGCAATTAGAATATTCCAAAGGTCCAAAATAAACCTCCTCAGGGTCGGATCTGCAATCGTTGGTGTATGTGATTTTCTTATACGGATGTCTTTTAAGGATGAAGAATCCGATATAATATTAGACCTGGACCCAAGTCCAAAAGACTGTACAAGGGAGGAAGATCCATTACGGCAGACTTCTGCTGAAATTCATAGAAATAGCTTAATCTGCATGCTTTATCCCGGTGACCATGGTATCTCTACTGGGCAATTGATCAGGATTTGTTTGACAATGCTGATTAACCAGTACATGGATCAGGTCCCTTTGACAGGACTTATCCACATTTAAGGTGTGTACCAGAGGGACCCCAGTGTCCAATGACTCAACCCAGGAGCTGAAATCAGCTACATTTATGCACGCATTAAGGTCATATGTAATCTTTTTTTTAACGCTGCCATTGATATTTCTTAAGTGGCTCATCATTAACCCCTCTCACTAAAGAGGACTGCCCTATAACTTCAGAAATGACATCCTCCATCTTTCTAGTCAGAGACTGCATTGCCGAAGTAATGGCAGGTACCAGATCTACAAGATTGCCAGTTCTATTTCCTGATGAGGCTTCCGACTGACTGGTTATTGCTTTCTTCCCAGACTCCTTCAGAGAAGTGGTAGAGCACTGCAATTAGTCTAGATCTAGTTCATTATCAGTTGTATCAAGGAACGGAGGTATCTTGTCCTAAAGTCGTCAGCTCCTCTAGGGCACTTGCGGCTAAAACATTCGGTAGTCGGCTTCTGCTCCCATCTAGGGCTGGGATTCAATGGCTACCATAGACTTAGGGGCAAGTATAACTTGTGAAAATTCATTTCTTACCCCCACTGTGGGGATTTTACCTCTGATTTATCAAGAACTGAATTGGGCAGCTTGTTAGGGGCATACACTCTAGGGACAGGCATCGTTAAAGATTACAAGCCCTCAGATTTAAAAGCCTGCCAATCTGGTGCTAAGTCACATACCAATTCAACGCAGTAAAAAGGATCTGAGGAACTGAAAAACAGATAGAGAAAATGTTTGCCAAAAGCAGGCAACTCCAGGCCCCCAATCTCCTCCCCACTCCAAAGTATGTCAACATTTTGACTCACTACACCCTATTTAATTCACTAATAGATGTTCCCAAGCCTCTAAACACTGGGCTCCAATAAATACCCCTTACCCACCCCAACCATAACTCAAACTGCATATGGGGAGCAGGAAGTGCGGCGGGAGAAGAAGGAACAGAACAAAAGCAGGGACAACGCCGGGAGAATCAGTGCACACACAGCGAATAAAATAATTCCAACATGTCTGCTGTACACCCTAAAGAATTCAGTTTCACCGGGGATGCTTTCAGGATTGCTCAGGAATGCTGCCGACATCCATCCATCCAAACAGGATACCATTGGGAACCAGAGGAGCCCGCACGGATAAAAACCTTGCGGTCAATGTAGCTCTACAGTTCAGCTGCTTCGGAAAAGCACGCCAGAGTAAAGGACATGACGGGATCATGTGTCCAACGTCAAGCCACACCGCCGAAGGATGCTCCTGACGTGGTGCTGAAAGAAGGCCCTCTGATGTTGAAAGGAGGGACACCCCCTTCCAACTGTGATTCGAAGTGGAGGGGCAGTGCTATTATGGAGGCAGGCCTGTTTGCTAGTCTGGCCCTTTGCTTGGGAGGACCGGCAGCATTGTTTGTTGCCTCTGTAAGACTGGGTCCTAGCATTGAACTGGTCATCTCATATACAGGTAATTTCCCTTATGATTGGGAGCGATAGAACTGTCAATAATCTCGGCCTGATCTTGGAAATTGACTCTGCTTGGACAGAAAGGAATGAAATGGCCAACAATGCTGTAAGGTGCCCAATATCAGTGTGTTTATGGCCTGGAAGGTATCATCCAGCTTTAATGCAAAGAGATATTCTCCATCATAGGGAATATATCTGAACTTGGCCTGGACATCTGGGCAGAGGTCTGTGGCCTTGAGCCACCCTTTGCGATGAAACAAGTCAATTTCCCATATGGCAAAAAACAGTATTGGTGATGTCTGCAGCCACGGAGATGGCATGATCTGACGCTGCTTTTCCTTTATGAAGTAATGTAAAGGCTTCCACCTTTTTATTGTCGGGGCAAGCAGTCAAGAATGGTGCTCATTTTGTACCATAGTTCCCGATCTTATCGGGACAAATTGGCGAAAGAAAAATCAGCATTGATCATAGACAGAGTCCGAAATCACCCATGGAGCAGGAGGTGCTGATGGAGAGAGGCAGCAATGGCATCTAGGTGGCACAGATAGTTGATATATTGGAGGAGGAATGGAGAGAACTCATGATTCCAGTTCTGACACCAATGTCTGCAGCATGAACAGTATGTCCATGGAGAGGTAGAGCTTGTCCATGGACTCAGGAAGAGAGGGCAAAGGACCAGGCTGGACTGAAGGTGATGTTGCACAAGGTGGCTGCATTTTCTCAGAAGTGGAAGGTATGTCTTCCTCTTCTGAGAAAATTCACTCTGGACCCTTGAAGTCTGTGTCTATCACATGTTTCAAAATTTACTTTCATAGGCATATTTGATGGTTCAGATAAAAGAGGAGGAACAAAGCACCAAAGAGTGATGAGTGGTCCTTTACGGCTCAAAGGGCACTTGTGCAGTGCAGATATCATTGGCGGGTGTCTGGACATCATCGACAAAGTCGTCAGCAGAGTGATCAATCAGGTTGTCGATGGAATGGTGGGTGCCGGAGGATCGGCAACGGTCGTCAATGAGGTGGTTGTCGACTGCATGATAGCTGTTGCCGGGGTTGTTGAAGAAGAGTGTCTGACTGACTTTACTGTATTCATCAATATTTGTCGATTGCTGAAGCTTCCTGGTCAAAGATTTTGTAATGGATGATATCATTGTTGAAGCGGAGAGCACGTCAACCTGGAGAATTTGTCGAGGAAGATGCGGTTTATGTGCAGAGAAGGTCTTTGGCACAATAGCAGCCGTATTTGAGGATGGCAGCACATTGGTGTATTACCTTCTTCCCCCTTTTCTCCACAGGAAGCCTCTTCATGGGATCCCAACTTCTTGGAAGTGGGAGAACACTATGGGGGCCTCCTCACAGAAGCTGAGACAGAGGTCACAGTAACCTCGTCCAACCAAGCCACCAATCTCCTGTGTCTGTCTTCAAAGTCTTATTTGAAAAAGAGTGGCACATGGAGCAGGTATTTAGGTCATGGATGGGTTATAGACAATAAAGATACTCCAGGTGCTGGTCTTCAACGTGGACATTCTTTAAATGGCAAGCAGAACAAGTCTTGAAAATACTCTTTCTTAGATTAGATTCAGTCATTGTAAGGGAATAGGAGACACTCCAGTGATATGATATGATTGGTTATTTATAACAAGCTTAATACCCAGAGGTTTCTAAGCCCGGACCCGGGGATCGACCTGTGTTCCTCCGTGTCGTCTTACTTTCAAGCTAAGCACGTTGCCGCTGAGCTATCCTCCTGAGACTCCCTCCAGTGGACTCAACCTTGTGGACACAAGAGAAACGTGCCCAGAAGAGGAGCACTAAATGGGTGCAAAACATCCAGAACTGCACGATAAGAAAGCACTTATCTACGGCTTTACAACAGTATGAAAAGCAAGTTAGAAGTAGCAAGTATATTCCAAAACTTGTTGATTAAAGGTTATAAAACTAGGAAAAGACACCCAACACTTGAACCTGCAGTACGTATCTGAAAATGGCCGCCAAGGGTGCAGCTGTGGGAGACACTCCCTACTGGTTGATGGGTAAATGGCCCATAACAGTACTTTGAGAACACTAAAGTGACTCTATATCTTCTTTTAAAGGAAAAGTGCTTTAAATGTTACCGACGATACCCAGCCAGAAATTTTCAAACAGCCTGTGAATCTATGAAAGATTCAATGTTGCAGAACAGGAGCGTAATATCCTGTCAGTTGCAGCTACACAAAAAGGGCATTATTTCTACTTGTTCCTTTGGATACCTACATGGTAGGTTGTGTGGCAGGAGTACAGTTAGTGTCCGCAGGAGCAGTCCCACCATAAAATCCATGTTAACACATGAATCCGCTTGCTTTATAGAAGAGTTGCATGCAACTGGACCAACCAAAAACCAATAATAATGACCAGGAATTTCCATTCGCAACATGACAACAAGAAAGTTTACTTTAAAAAGGTACATAGGGGAAAAAGGCAGCGGGTATGCATAGGCATGCATTTCTACTTAACATTCAACCCATACCAATTGTCACTCATTTGGAGAGTTAAAATGTCACCTTCTACCAAGACATGGCACAGCACAAGGTTGCACTCACTTGGAGTTGTGGGGTAGTCACCCATAGATTGCTTAAGCTTCGTGGTCGAAGATTTTGTAATGGACTATGCCATCATCGAAGGGGAGTTACTCACCAACCGGAGACTTTGTCGACAAAGGTGCTGATTTATGTGCAGAGGGGGTCGTTCATGCTAGTACAGTCTTATTTGAGGCTTGCAGCGCATGGATGTATCACCTTTCTTCACACTTTTCCCACAGGAAGCCTCCTCATAGGATCTCGACTTCTTGGAAGAGGGCATACGATATGGGGGACTTCAAGTGTGCTGCAAGGCACGGCTACTCACAGAAGCTGAGTTAGAGGCCACAGTAACCTTGTCCAACCAAGCCACCAATCTCATGTGTCTTTCAAAGTCTTATTTGAAAAACAGTGGCATATGGAGCAGGAATTGGGGTAATTGTTTGGGTTTAGACACGGACACTCCTAGTGTTGGCCTTCAATGTAGACATTCTAGAAATGGCAAGTAGAACAAGTCTTAAAAAACACTCTTTGTCTTAGATTTAGTCATTGTAAGGGAAGAGGAGACACTCCAGTGGGCTCAGCCTTGGGGACACAAGAGGAATATGCCCAGTAGAGGAGCACCGAATGGGAGCAAAACTTCCAGGACCCCACAATAAGAAAGTACTTTGGATTTTCAACAGTATAGAAATCAGGTCTGAAGTAGGAAGATTCTTTTTCAAAACTCATTGAGTATAGGGTAGAGAACTACGAGAGGACACCCAACACTTGAATGTGCAGTAAGAATCGGAAGATAGCCTCCAGTGGCGGAGCTGTGGGAGGCACTGACTACTGGTTGATGGGTAAATGACCCAGAACAATACTAGGAGAACACTAAAGTGACAGCATTTCTTCATTTAAAGCAAAACTGCTTTAAATGTTATTGAGGATTCCCAGCCTGGCGACAGGGAATTTTCCAACAGCATGTGAATCTATGAAAGATCCAATGCTACAGAATAGGAGCGTACTAACCTGTCCTTTGCCGCTATACACAAGGGGCATTATTTCTACGTGTACCTTTGGATCCCTACATGGTAGGCCACATGCCAGGAGTACAGTTAGTATCTTCAGGGGCAGTGCAACCATAAAAACCATCTTGCACATGAATCCACTTTCTTTATATAAGAGTTGCATGCCACTGCACCAAAGAAAAACGACTAATAATGAAAAGGAACTTCCATTCCCAATATGACAACTTGAAAGTTTACATAAAGTGCATGGGGGAAAATAGGCAACGGTTATGCAAAGACATGTATTTCTACTCAACATTCAACCCATTCAGATAGTTGCTCATTTGGAGAGGTAAAATATCTTATCCTAACAAGACCTGGCTCAGCACAGGGTTGCACTCACTTGGAGTCATGGGGTAGTCACTCCATTCCCCCTGGCATCCATCTTACATCTGACATCCATACTTTCATCCAGCAGTCAAAATGACCCCCCACTGGGCTAAAAGCAAGAGGCACAGATTTCACATGCAGGAAAAACACATAGGGCCTCATTGCGTATGGCGTTAAATCTGGTGATAATTCCGCTGGATAGAATTATCGTTACCACTGTAGTGTCTGGTGGAATTACTGCCATATCATGAGTGGACGGATGCGCGCACCAACAATTGGCAATGATAGTAATTTTGTCTGGGCATAATTAGCGCTGAAAACCGCTGAACAGAACAAATTACTTACCACTTGGTAACGTTCTTTCTGATGAATGTTCCTTCCCCAGAATCATCTATGATATTTATCTCCCAGCACAGCTGCTCTTTGGAAACTTTTTGGCCGCCAAGGGGCGCAACACGGATCTATCCGATGCATCTACGCACCCTGTGCCATACATGACTTTGGGGCCCGTACATACATGCCAACATTCCGATGCACCTGGGAGGGAGATTTCGTAAAAGAAATAGGGAGACAACAATTTTCCCATAGGAACGCATCGGGAAAATAATTATTTTAGGCGGGAGAACGTGAAAAATAGCAATACTTTTCACTGTCAAATCGGGAGTCTTCCGCCTAAATCGGGAGGGTTGGCATGTATGCCTGTATATATATATATATATATATATATATATATCGTAGAATACAGCAGAGGAAAGAAAACCGCACTCCAAACATGAGGTACTACTGGTCCCAAAAAATGACAAACTCGAATCAAAGTCAAGAAACGAGTTTTAATGATGGTAAAAAAAAGGGGGCAAAACACACACAGCAAACAGAGCAGGACGCCAAGGATGGGTCCTGAACGACGCGTTTCGCGCTTCCCTGAGCGCTTGGTCACGTTAGGGGACCAGAAAAAAAAGCACAATACATATTACACAATTGTCCCTTTTCCATTTTGCCTATCTCCACAAGTTAGCTACAATGCCGTAAAACCAGGGCGGCCATGTTAGCCTGGAGTAAAGTCTCATACATACCAATGATTAAAACAATTAGATATGGCAGTATAATACATTGCACAGTGAAGTCATTCACGAAACATGTTTTAAAATGTCATCTAATAAGAAGTCAGCATGATAGAAAAAATATAAATCTCATGATTAAAAATTAAGAATTATGAATGTGAATGCATACATAAAGATATCTTTTTGGAAATGAAAACATCACTTTCCGAGACGTGCCGCCTGTAGCTACAGCATAAAGTGCTAGTGCATTTTTATGTAAACATATTAGCATAGCAGCAGTATATAATCAAAGAAATCCATATATAAAGAAACAATATAAACATAAAGCCACTATTGGCTGTTGGAATTAAATACATCACTATCAAAGAATGTAACCATCAAGTTAAAACATGTTTCAAAAAATGAATCATAAAGTGCAAGTGCAATAACAAGAGATCTCATCAGTAGACCAACCTAGAGCTACAGCATAAAGTGCAAGTGCATTTCTATGCAAACGTATCAACATAGTAGCAGTAGACAATCAGCCAAAGTTTTGTGATACTCATAAAGTGCAAGTGCATGTATATTCCAATATCTTCCTATTATAAAATTCTGTATCGGAATACATATTGCTGCAGGCTAGGGTGGAAATAAAAGCACTATACCCTATGTTCTTTAAAAAAGTTATTCGTTTTTTTTGTTGTTCAAGTGCCCGTACATTCAAAAGCAAATATATAAAACAGGAAATCAAAACTAAGCCTTATAGAGTAACAAATAGGGAAAGAAGGCAGAAAGTGGAAAGAAAAGGAAAAAAGGGCAATATCTATAAGGAAAAGGTAGAAAAAATTGAATTGAAATAAACGTATATCATAATCATAAAGTTACGATCCCCTAATGTATCAGAAAGGCAGGACAGCCGTAAAGCCTAAAAGAAGATAAATCCGGTTGAATAACACAGATGATAAAATAAAAATAGAAAGGGCATTTCCAGGCCAGAACAGTATATCTTATTGGTACCTAAGAGAAGCAGTATTAAGTAACCAACATCAAAAATCAAACGAACAAGAACATATATATATATATATACTACACGGCAACGGTAGTGGCCGTGTAGTTATGGTTAAGTTGCTGTTTCCATAGGAAGAGCACTTTTTGGGTGGCTTATAACTTTGCTCCCCCTGGACGAATCTTTACGAAACATTGCAAAAAAAGTATATGGGCCACTCTGAATATTTTTGCAAAGTGTGGTGAGGTTTGGTCCAGGGGGGGCAAAGTTATAGTGGGGGTGCCAAAACTTCTGTTTTTCCCATAGAGTGAATGGAGGAAAAATTTTGCGCACGGCTACAGGCCAAACCGCTGAACGGATTTTCACAAGATTTGCGGCAGGAGAAGCGGCTTGATCCCGAAAGAGTGCTTTTGTAAATTTGGTGACCTTGCGTGTAGTAGTTTTCTTTAAAACGACCAAAAAGTAGGGCGTAAAAAATTAGTGATATCTATGTCCGCTCCGCGGTCACACTTCCCTGTTCGGTCCACGGACAAGACATCGATTGGCTAAGGGGCTGGCGTCATGCTCGCGGACACGCAACGTCTCTGCCGATTGGCTGTAGCGAGACGTGTTCTGCGTCAGATTGTTTGTGTGCGCCCGACATCTTGGATCCGCTGACCGCGGAGCGGGTAGCAGAGGCATTACCCTATTTCGAAACCTGTTTTGCTGTGTCAAAGTGCTTGGGGAGTTTTAGACAGTAAGAGATGGGTGAAAAACTGCTTTTGTAGTGGCGGTAGGTGTTCCTGATGTACTTTGTATGGCCGACTTGTTCAGGATGTTTGTACGTACAGACAATGAGGGGTCTAATAAGGGCAGTATTCCAGTCCGTACTCTGTACAGGGAACGTGAAAGTCTTCTAAGGACACGCGTGCTGTTAGCGAACATTGAAATTGAGTACATGCCGTATTTACATTACTTTTTCCTATGCGTACGCCATTCATTCAAACGCCACCACGGCTGTGACATGCTGCAGTGGTTGTAGCCAGAGCCTCTTCTAAAGACACGTGTGCTGTTATCGAACATTGACATTGAGTACATGCCGTGTTTACATTACTTTTTCCTATGCGTACGCCATTCATTCAAACGCCACCACGGCTGTGACATGCTGCGGTGATTGTGGCCAGGGCTCTAAGCTCTAAGCCCTGGCCACAACCACTGCAGCATGTCACAGCCTTGGCTACATCTGTAGTATTGAGTATCGATTAGCTCGTTGTGGGGAGTGTGTGCAGTCTTGGATGCATGGCTGGAGTCCATGCACCCAAGAACAAAGGTATAAACACTGGAGGTTTAAGCCACTATGGATTTTATATACTACATACCCGGTTATACAACAAAGATGCTAGGGCTAGCCTACAGCCGCTGCAGCATATTAGTGCCATAGATTAAACGTGTAGATTCGCATATGTATGAGATGACTGTAATATACTTACTGTTTACTTTGTTCAGAATCCATTTATGTCTTACATGCCTTTAGTACTTGGCGGAACTATCCTTTTTTAATTTCTGTGATAAAAGAAAAAAGCATGTTAGTGTTTGCATTTTATGAAGACTTATTACATTGTATAATAGACGGTTTAGCTTTGTTTTTTGACCCTCATATTTAGTTTACAAACCAGTGTACTGTGCATTTTGCTCAGTTTCTGTGTTTGTTATTCAAATCATTGAGTCTGGGGAAAAAAATCCTTGTTGGATTAAAAAAAAAAAACTTTATTTGCTATGCTACACAGTATTGCTTTGTTTTCTTTGAGTGTTTCCTTCTTCTTTCTGATTAATGTTATCTTTGTTGCCTTGCTGCTGATTTCTAGCAAAAGTTAGATACCTGTTGGCGTATACTAACTGTGCATTTATGGTTACGGATTTGTGATATTCATTCATCTGTGTCACTGTTATACACTCTTGGGCAGTTAGATACCTGTTGGCGTATTCTAACTGTTTGTAGTCTTTCTCTTAATTTTTTTGGTAATGTTGACATACACATTAGCTATTAAATTTTGGCTTTAAGAAGATTAAATAAGCATTTGTGAGATTCGCAGGCAATCTCTGCTTTAGAGTAATGGTGCTATCATTACATTCCAACCATCCACATTTCTTTTTAATGTAAGCAGTGTAGTGACCAGCATTGGTTGTAGCTCCTGCATGGTAGATTATACCTATTGTTGTAAAGGTTTTCTTTCCAAGTGACACTTGACCATGTGTGAATCCAGTCAGCTTGCAGTTGTTTTTGGTACCATCTGCATTATAACGTAGAAGCATAAGTATTAAGTAGTTACTATGTGCTTGTATCAGTAAGGTGGAGCGATTGTCTGAATTGCATATAGTACACAATCTGCCATGGTTTGAATTCTGTACAAGTTGCTGAAATGAATGGATTCACAACTAGGTTTGGATACGTACACAAATCGCTCATTTGGAATTTGTTCCTGTATCACATTGCTACAGAGAGTGCATGAATGTTTCCACATGTATGAAATCTGAAAGATTTCATTTATAGGTATGCTTTTTTTGCCAGTACTTGTAGTAAGTACATTAGAAATTCTTGTGGATCTTCTTGTGTGTTTATAATGAATCTCACCATTCCAGCAAAGTAGTCCAATTCTTGTCTTATTCCGTGAACACTGTACGTGTTTTCAGGGTTGTTTGTTGCATTTCTATGCAGGACTAACATTTGCAAACACAATTGGTCTTGTGCTTGTGGTACTTGATGAACCTTTAGCTTCTTTTGTTTTCTTTTAAGGATTTGCTATCCGATTCTTTTGCATTTCTGTTTGATTTAGTTTTCTGGAACAGGATATTGGTTCAGATGTGGTGTGTACAGTGAACGCAGTCTATTGTACTCTAAAATGCAAGGAATATCAGCGTTCACTTTACTTGCATCAAAGTTAATTAGAAATAGACCGTCAAGTGTACATAAGCGTTATAGCGCTACGTAGCTCATGCCTTCTTTAAAGACGGTGTTTCCTGTATCTATCAATGCTTTGTCAAGGGTAAGACCTTGGGATTTATGAATGGTGACAGCATATGCAAGAGTTAGAGAACATTGTTCTCTATGTACATACATGTCTTTGAAGAGAAGGAATCGAGCAATTGAGCGCCCAATCCTTTTCACTTCTGAAAGTTTGTCGAAGCGAATATTGACAAACTGAATGTTGTTGTCACGTGGGTATGCTTGAAAGCCAACAACTGTACCCAGTACCCCATTAACTAGCCCTTGCTCCAAGTCAAGGTTACGTTTAAGCATTACTCTACAATTTAAGGATAATTTTAATATTTTTTCCAACCCAGCTGTGTTGGAGATTGAATTTTCTAAGCTATTTAGTCTTTTTGTGGCTTGCTCACACATGGGTAGTGTCATACCATGTACGTCTAGTTTGTCTGTGGTGCTAATTTCAATCATTGGTTGCATTTCTTTATTTAACATTGTTTCATTGAATTTGAAACAGCTTGCAAGAGTTGGCATTAAGGCCATACAATTAACATTTTTGTGTGCTAATTGTTCCATAACATCAGTAGCAAATGCATTATCGCCATAAAGTGCATGAATGTGCCGGTTTTTCAATATTGCCTGTGCTTCTTGCCACAGTACACCAACTCAATACTTTTTAAGATGTTGGCATAAGTGAGATCTACAGATTGACGCATGTTTTCTGATAATTCTCTGTCTTGGAAATGTTGCCAAAGGTTGACATTTCCTATGCTGCCAACAGTTTTATGGAAGAGTTTGTGTCCTAAAGTTCTAAAAAATAGGTTCACGTTTCACTGGTGTCAATTGTAGAAGATCTCCGAAAACGATAATGTGTCTTCCTGCAAAGATTTCCTCGTAGTTTGTTTTAAATACTTCTTGCAATCTGAGGTGAATCAAGGCCAACATTAAGTTGGAGACCATGCTCACTTCATCTATTAGTAGCATTGCCATTTATTTTAATACTCTGCCTCGTTCCATTGCAGCTTCTGCAGAAAGTTTGTAATAGTCTAATTTGATTTGGTGCTCTACTGGAAGGAGTAGTAATCGGTGTAAAGTGACACCA
The DNA here is from genome assembly GCF_040938575.1 of Ambystoma mexicanum. Classification (NCBI taxonomy): domain Eukaryota; kingdom Metazoa; phylum Chordata; class Amphibia; order Caudata; family Ambystomatidae; genus Ambystoma; species Ambystoma mexicanum. The sequence goes on from NC_090936.1 coordinate 351,305,325, forward strand.
CCTATGTTGTAGGCAGCTACACCTGTGGGGGCAGTTACAACCGCTGACAGTTTGTTGTTTGTCATTTGTTGAAGGAACTTGCTGATGATTTTGATTAGGAATGTTTTCCCTGACCCAGCTTCACCACTGACGTACAGCAGTATAGGTTTGTAATTTTGGCAGGTACATTCTTTATTTTCGTGTTGCACACCATGTACAATTTGTTTTGTTACGTCTTCAAAAATGCTGCGCTGATCTTTGTTAAGTTTTGCTTGTTGTACAGTTAGGTCTTCTATATCTTCTTGATAGTGACACATGGTGTTTTCTACTTCTGTCATAGCTAATTCTGCCTCATTTGCTATTAGTGGCTGTCCTAGTGGTTCTTGGCTTCCTGTTACAGAAGGTTGACTACTGTCGGAAGAGTCCTTATCTAGTTGGGCCTGCAGTTCTTCTTCATGTTGCTGCTCATTGTGTAACATTGTTTTGTACTGCGTAAAGTTCACATTGGTGATAGCGCTCTCATCTGCTTTGAAAGCATCATCATAGCAGTCATAGTTATCTAGTATCTCCTCCTCTTTTATCCACGGTTTAAAAAGTTGTAGCAGAGACATGTAATATAATTCTTTTTGTTGAGGAGTTTTTAATGACAATTTAACATGATTAATTAAGCTTCGTTTGGTAAGTTTCACTAAGCTGCCTTCACAATCGGTTACTCCATATCTACCTTTGCTTTCATCGGGTTTTACACTATGCATGCAAAGTTTTGCCCTATGTGGTATAGACACATGCTTTCCAAAGTGCTACTCCTGTTCGGATAGTATGTGTCTAGTAAATTGTTTTTTAAAATGTCTTGGCTGTTGGGATCATTTCTGGCAATTGTTTCTATGTCCTCATATGATTTCAGAACTCTTTTTCTAGATTTAGCAGGACCAAGACGTAGCCATACTATGTTGTCTGATGTTCCATACAAAGCCGTACCGGTTAAACGATCTGCTGCTTCATAGGCACCATATTCTCTATGAGAGAGCATTTTTATGCCTAGGCTGTAGAATTTCTGCGATAGTGTTTTGTCTAATGCTAGGTCATCCCACAGGTCTTGAAGCTCTGTTTTTTCTGCTTCGGTTAAGTATGCTGTAACATATCGTGCAACAGCAGTAGAATTTATCTGAAATGTACTGCACATCTATGTTTGCATTCCATAACAGGGCAATGATTGCATTATAATCATTGATATATTTTGCTTCTTCTGTTTTTTTTATGTAATAAGTGGCCTTAGGTGATTTACCTTTAACACTATGTCGAACTGAAGACATGAATTTGTTCACTTCACCTGTTTCTGTAACTGGTCTTGGGAAACCAAAAAGACATTTGGTGTAGTACTTACCTTTTTTTTTGTATTTGCGATGACAATATTTGCCACATTTGTTTCTTTGAAATTGTAAAATCTGCCCATGCATGTCACTATTTGTCCGTTTGTAATGGGATTTCACAAGTGACATATTTTTGGATGAACTACAAAACAGTGGCATCACTGTCGTGACCAAATTTAGGTGCACCTTTGATCCATAAAAGCATGTGAATATGTGGTGCTCCTCTCGCTTGATATTCTTTTCTCCAAAAGAAGTGCTGCACTTCTCCGAGGGAGGAACAGTTTTATTGCAAATAAAGTGTAGCATAGCAATGAAACGATGATGGACATATCTTGACACATTAACTGGATCTAGAGAGCAAAGTTCTCCAGGTGTTAACATATCTATGTTGGTTTTGTTGTTGTTTGCTATGCGTAGGAACTCATGTAAATCTTCCCATGCATATTCTGCAGAACTTAGTGTCACAAACCAAGTCGGTGGTCCAAGGTTTCTGATCATACAACGTACATCTCTGTGCCGTCGAAACCAGTGTTCTTTTGTACCTCGCATGTTTGCAAACACATTTGTTATATTTGATTGTAAAACCTCATCTTTTTCCTGTACTTTTTGTATTAATTGTGTAGCTGACATATTTTGAAAGTGGGTTCCAGATTTCAAAATGTGTGCAACTCTGTAACATGGTGTTGCTAGTTCACTTTCAAAGAGTAGGTGAAATATGTCCTCCACATTTTGTCTAAATCTGGGATCTTGCGAATACATTCGTAATGAGCGGTATTCTGATGCGATAATCTGAGTGGGTCTATCATCGTACCTTCCACCTTTGACATTAGGAAATAGCAGTGGAAAAGCATGTGCTTCTATACTTTCTTCCCCATTTACTCATTGGTGAACCTTTGGTTTGTCTCATTTGGTAAGTTTCTAGTGCATCATCTATGCTTTCATTGGAATGCAATGGAGGAATTGTGTACTGGTCCAAAAGACTGCATACTGCAGCAGGATCCAGAAGTTCGAATTGTCCAATTTCTGATGGCTCTTGAATTATTTCAGTTGCTTCCCTTAAGTTTTCTTCAATATTTATTTCTTTGTAGTACTCGTTATTGTCTTTCAGATATTGCAAGGCTTGTCTAACTTTATGTAAATCCACCAGTTGTTGCCAAATTCTTTTATCCTTTGGTGGAACACCATTTACCAAGACAATTAAAGAATGTTCTATTGAATGTTGCATTCCTAGAGTGTGTACATTTTCGGTTAGATCTAATGGCAAATAAACTACTTTGCCACAAATGCCTTTCACCAATTCAGAGGGCGATAATTTTGCTGTTTTTGTGTGAAGGCATATAATTGCTTGAAATGGGTGAACTGTTTGAATTATGATGCTCTCATACAAATTGAGTTGGTGCAGGGTTTTTGGTAGTGGAACCAATTCCAAATTTGTTTGTGATAGCACGTGAAGGAGTTTAGGTGTTGTCTAGTTTTGTAGTGCAGTAACTGCAACAAATTAGGGGTTCTCTTATTTCATATTTGTTTTCTGCTAAAAGGTACATAGCTAATTGAAAACATTTGGAATCTTCATTGTCTTCTATTGTATATGCTATGTCTACATTTTTTGTGCTCCTTTTGTAAAACGTTCTACGGCAACACACACACACACACACACATGGTTTGGTACTTCAGCCGATGCACTTTTAAATTTTTGTATTTCTTTTTTGTATGTGTGTAATAGAAGGTTGCTATGTGCAGATTTGTTGCTACTCTGTTCTAAAACTATTGCATTTTGTGAGTGACTTTCACTTCCAAAATATTTTCTCTAGATACGGTCAATTTCTTCTTGTAGGTATTTGGGTGTACCATGCAGAAGAGTGTAATTTAAATTGGCTAATTCTGAAGCTGGACTTTTAGCATAGTATATTTTACACACTAGATTTCTTACATTTGAATGATGTATTGCTATCCTTTTGATATCATGGAAGGTGCTTTTGCAAATAGGTCCAGAAATGCAGGCTAATGAATGTCCTTGCAGTCCTGTGTATTTGCGCACTGGACAGATATCCATATTTTGCAGCACTTTCATTTTTATTTTGTCTTTACCTTTCACATACTGATTGAGGAACTGACGTAAAGATTTGAAAGATTTGTTAGGTATGGCACACATTGATGTGCATGGCCATTTGTATACTGGACGGTCTGGTTCAGTCAAATTGCGAGGTAATTCTGAGTTTTCAGGGGATACTTTTCTAAGCACTGTTTCTTGTTCCATGTTGGTATTATTGTTTTTTTCATACCCTCGCCCATTTCTATGGATGGCAATTGTGTTTGTTTGATTTTGTTTGTATGCTTCTTCATTAAAATATGGTTCTGTGGTTGTCGTTTGACTCCATTCACCTCCACAAATATGTAAGAAGTTATTTTTGTTCACATTCCGTTTATTGCTAAGTTTCTTTTATAGTTTGGTACTTAGTTTCGTTAGTGATTTTATTCTATTTAACACTAATATGAACAACTTCCTTTTGAGAAGTATTGCACTGTCCACGAGAGCTTGTAGGATACATTTTCTATGGTAGGTTTTAAGGGTTGACGATGATTTCGGTCCTGTTCTTATTAGATTCTGAAGGACTCTGTGGTGAAACATTTTTGCTAAAATATTTTTTTTACTATGCGTTCTTGTTACTATATCAGGATTAATAGAAGCATTGTTAGAAATACTGGTAGACAATTTCTTGTGAAGAGTTCTGTGTTTCAAGGTACATTTTGATGCAGGAGGTAAAGTTTCGGTAGTTGAAGCTTCCTTTGTCTTCCTAAATGACTGTATTAGCTGTTTTGTTCCAACATTCTGTACAAACTCTGCTACAGATGGATACTTAGGTTGGACACTTTCATTTTTATTTGCTCTACTTCTGCATTCCTTTCTATGGACTTTCTTTTTGGTAGGCATTCTTTGGGGTCTGTTGAAAAAAAGAAGGCATGGTTTGGTCTGTTGTACAATGTATGTGTGCTGTGTGCATGCGTGCATGCATGCATGTGTTTGATGGGGAAACTCTTTGTGGTGGTGTGTCTATGTGCATTGGCTTCTTAAAAGATTTGGCAAGGATATGTTTCTGTTTGTATACTACTACAATGTGCTTCAGATGAGAGTACAAAGTGGACTAGTGGTGAGCAGAAGTATTAATAGTAAACGTAATGGCATAAAATTAAAACATCTAATTGTTTTCTAGTACTAACATTCTAACGATTTTTTTTTGTTATTTGCGTTTCAAACACACAGGGATTTCTGAGCCATTCTGCCTGTTATTCTTTACATAATAAATGAGGATTTGTGGGTAGAATGGTTCCAAAATCAATGTCTGCTTTGGTGTACAAATTAAATAAATAACCCACACAGTTTCTTTGAGTAATAATTAGAATATAAAGGTAGTACTGTACTTATTTTTTTTGCGGAATGACCAGTTTTCTTCGGATATGTCGTTTGCAGTGTAGATGCTGTTGATTTTCAGGAGAGTAGTTTTCACTGCGAATGAAAAAAAAAATACTACCTTTGTGTGCTTAACGCAGTGATGTTACTATATACGTTACTTTTTCTTCTTTTATCTGAGTATTCGCCTTTCATATTTCAACATAGTGCATGTGCACTTTTCACTTCCCTATGGGCCACCTCTATATGTTATTTGCAATATCTTAATTGCACGTGCTTCAGAAATGAGTACACTTATTAGGTTATGAAAATGCCTTGTTTTTTCAAAGCTGTATTATCTTTAGGAGAGAGGTTTGTAAGCGATAGGTCATTATAGTAGATGGGAAAAATTCCTCTACTTTCATATTATAAGTACGAATCCGAAAAATTGGAAGACCCTCAGCGGGAGATGCCACCACAGCAATCGGGAGCGTTTATTTTTCTCATACAATCGCACTGCAAGTAGCATTAATGTAGGCGGTACACGTTACAAAATTCAGACATTTCCTAATGGACAATAGAGTTTCGGGCTCAATAGGGACGGTTGTGATGTATGTATAGGTTATGCCGGAGACATTAAGAAGTAGTGCGGTTTGTCAATGAAAAATCGCATATCTTGCACATATAGGGGGAGCGTTGGCATGTATTGCCTATGCAGAATTATTGGCATTAAGTTGTTTAAATTAAATCATAAAGGTTGCACATGTTCTCTGATTAAAATATGCATACCTGTACTTTATACTCATGCATGTGTGCATGCATGGAGATGTACGTAGAAATCTGCAACACTTGCACAGTAGTTTTTGAAGTAGGCGTTTTGCAATGATATGCAACTTCCCTTCAGAGTCATCGATAGTACATTTGAAGTGCGAAATGTTGATGACAGAGTTTGATTTAGCAAAGATGATTGAGATTGGTGGATGGCTGTGTGACTGCTTAGTTCTGTCCAATGAGGGAATGGATTCGCGATTGATGTAGAAAGGGTAGAAGGACTGGGTAAGAGTTACGTTCCGCACGTACTCGCTTGTCCGCGGGTAGGGCGTGTTGCATACAGGTTTCTACAGCAAATCCAGCATGGAAAGGGGACTGTCGGCTTCAGCCAATCAGATGTTCACATTGCTCTTTTGGGTCGAAAAACGGTGCGTACACTGAAGATGGCAGAGGTGCAGAGAGTCAGGGTTTTGGTGCTTGGGGATATTTTTGTCCATGGTTTACAGCACTATCCCGAGAGTAGGCATGTGACACACCATTTCGATGTGAGAGGAGTGGAGGTGGTGTGGAGCGCTGAGAGTGATCGCAATGTTGAGGCAATTCTGGAAGTTTGCCGACACATGCGTATGATGACCACTCCGCATGTGGTATTTTTGCACTATGGTGCTTGCCATTTGGGCTACGTGTCTTCACGTACTTTGTTAAAAGACTTGGAACGGTTGGTTCAAGCTGTCATGAACATCTTTCTAACTGCAACAGTAATTTTTTCTGGTTTACTCCCTGGAGGAAAATGGGACAACAGTTCTGTTTTCTGTCCTGATCAAAATATTGGGAGGTGTTTCATCAATCGCAGCATGCATGCTTTCATGTTACGAGCTGGTATGTTTTTCTGCAGCCACGATAACATTGTGCCCAGTAATGCCGATTATTTTGAAGCAGATGGTGTTGCGTTGTCTTCTTTGGGAAATGCCATGTTCGTTTGGAATGTACGGCTTGCTTTAGAGAAGGTTCTATAATGGTTGTAGGAGTAAAGCAATAAAAAAAATTATATAAAACACACAAAATAACATGTGTCTGTAAGGCATCTGCCCAAAAACCAAAAAAACCGGCTCTTTTCAGAGCCCACATTAAAGGGGAAAAAGGGAATAATACTTAAATGTACAGTCGTCGCGCTCGGATCCTGTACGTGTCCGCAGACATGGCGGTGGTTTGCAGGCAGCGCATGTTAACAAGGGGGATTCTGGGGTGGAGCTGTATGCAAATGAGAATGAGCTGAGCTAGGGATTGGTCAGAAAAGTTCAGTGGGTGTGTTCTGAACAGAGAAATTTACTGAGACCGTCTTCTCCATGACAGCAGACTAGACAGCCATGGCTCTGTGTGCACGCAAACGGATTATCTGGATTTTGGGAGACTCCTGGATACATTGGTTGAAGGTGCACGAAGAAAGTTGCGGTCTATCTACAGATCTTGAATTTCCTCATGGGGAAGTACACTGGCATGGCGTGCGTGGAATGAGGTGGCTCGACTTGGTACCTCTCTGTACTACTTTACAAAAAGAGCGACATCCTGACATAATTATCATTCATTGTGGAGGAAACAGTTTAGGCCATGTCTCTGGATTTCTTTGCAATTTGCAATGAAAGAAGGACTTGCAAAGGTCAAATACATCAATGACATTTGTGAGGTCATCTTTGATGTTCTGGGTGTTAGTCTTAGCAATGCACGTAGGTGGCGCGAGTTATGGTTGTTTAGCGTACCATATGTAGGGAATGTCTAGTGTTTTTCGTTTTTACTGTGAAGTATAACGTCCCTTTACCAAAGTAGTTTCACTGTATATACATATATGTATATAGCAGTGAAGAAAAACAAAGGGGCTAAACATGTGATGTCGTCAGTGATTTCATCAATGACATTTGTGATGGCATCTTTCATGTCCTGGGCGGTAGTGTTAGCAGTGCACAGGAGTTGATGGCAGGAATGGGTCCTTAGCCTACCATAACTGACAAATTACAGGGGTTTTTCGGTTGTAATTTGAACCGTAATGGGACGTTAGAAAGGGTTTTTTAGTGAAGTGGACAGGTTTTTGGTAGGGCAACTTAACCATAATGTCCCCTTAACAAAGTTTTTTTTGTAGTATATATATATATATATATATATATATATATATATATATATATATATATATATATATATATTTTTTTTTTTTTTCATTTTTTAGGCGCAGTAAACCCGGAGGCGTCAAGGCGCTGGTTACATACAGTGGAACACATGAGCTTAAGAAACAGATAGCATAGTTAACATTACACAAGCGGCAAGTTCATCGAGAAGAGTAGAGTTTTAAGAGGCACCAACCCCCATGACCTCAGTTCCACCCTTTTTCCGTAGCACTCTGATGTTGAGGGAAAGCAGAACAAAGTTGTACTAGCTAACCCAAGAGGGGCAGGTAGGCAGGGCGATGAGGAATCCGTGGGAGAACCGTCCATCAAAAAGAACATTACCGAGAGGTAAGTCATTTGTTTTTCTAATGGTCTCCTTCCTCCCAAAGATTCCTCATCTCTGATAGACTCCCAAAGCAGTACACTGACCTGGAGAATGGAGGCTAGCAAGGACACCAGCTAAACTACAAAACTCATTAGAACACCTTTACCGAAATGAGCATTGTGATCCAAACACAAAATCCAAGCAGTAATGCTTAGCAAACGTGTGCAAGAGAGCTGCTTGGCAAATATCCAAAATAGGTACTTCAAGTTGCAGAGCTGAGGTGGCGGTCAACCCTCTGATAGAGTGAGCCCTGAGACCCCCAGGGACCTTGCCGGCCAGATCATAGCATTCTGAGATGCAGGGCCTCAATCTAGGTTTGGTGGTATCCCGCCTGTAAATCCAGCGGGATACCACCAAACGGTAATACCGTACTCTATGGGGGGATTGTCGGTGCCAGTAATACCAACTGTATTTTGCCAGTGGGGTGCCTGACTTATCTCCAGCTCTTGGCTGGAGGTAAATCAGGCCACCCCGCTGGCAAACTCACAGTATTACTGGCACTTTAATTTCGGACTAGCATACTCACAATGAGGACCGCAGAGAATGATCCATCAAGACAGGGTCTGTTTTGTGAGAGCGCTGCCAGCTCGGGCACCTGCATAACCAACAAACAGTTGGTCTTCAGTTATGTTCTCCCTTGTCCGAGAGAGACAGAAGTTGAGGGCTGTCACCGGATCCAGCTGATGGAAATACTCCTCTGCCTTGGAAGGATAAGGCAGAGGTAAAAAAAACAGGCTAACAGATCTTTGAGAGAGATGGAAATCTGAGACCACCTTCGGATGTAAGGCAGGTCTAAGTCTCAATGCCGCCTTTTCATTGGAGAAAACCAAGTAGGGTGGATTAACAGAAAATGCCTGGAGCTCACTCACCTGTCTAGCAGAAGTGATGGTAACCAGGAAAATCACCTCAAGAGTGAGCATTCTTAAGGAACACTAATGAAGGGGCTCAAACGTAGTGCCCATTTAGAACATCAACACTAAATTTAAATCACACGCCGGAACCACAAACTGGCATGGGGGAAATATATTGGAAAGACCCTTCAGGAATTGAATGACTGCGGGGATCGTGAATTATAAATCAATAAATCAAATCAAATCAAATCAAAATGGAGCCTTGCTCTGGGTCCTAATGACGACTAAAATGGCTGCAAGATATTGTGGCGGGCCAGAGGAAGTGACCATGTAGAAAAGTGAAAAACTCCTAACTTTCCCTAAGCTACAGGTTTTCCTTAGCTAACACAAACTAAGCAGGGTGCTCTTCGGTGGTCAGTGAGTCCAAACGGAAGATCTGTCCTCTGTCCAAACCTATTCTAATCTGTCCATGCCACTATCAAAACCAACTATGTGTCATGATGCCTACCCCCGGGTGTTAAGACGGATTTCTGAACTCTGTCCTGGAGGGGCAGATGTTCAGAAGGCCAGCCTAGTTTCTTGGAACAGGGTAACCTCTGGACAAGCCAGACCAATCAGGGTAGCGATCGCAGCGGTCAAGACTAGTTCTCAAGAGGGGTGAGGGTGACTGAAAGCCCGCAATGAGCACACAAAGCAAGGACACTTACACATTACTCCAAGCAGGTGTTATAGTAAAAATATATACACATTTATTACAAGGCCTTTGTAACATTGACCGTAGCGAAAAATCACAATAAAACTCAAGTAAACCAACACATACCAAACCAATACAATATATATACAAATACAAACGAGTCTAACGAGTTAGACGCACGAAATGTGTAGACCACCTAGATGGGGAGGAAAACAGGCAGTGCAAATAATAATTAGACACAGTCCGCCTTCAGAGGCACCTAACTAAAAGGAAGTCCAAGCCCTACAAAGAGTGGAGACTTGTGCTCAAAAGTACCTGCACACGCTGGTGCCAACGGGCAAAAAGGGGAGTCTCTTCGAGGGAATCAGGCAGTTTAGTTCGGTGAACAAATGAAGATGAACAGAGCTCCGCGACTCAAGCGCAGCCTCTACTGTGGGCAGAAGCAGAGCGCGAGTCCCGAAAGGCGTGCTGTTAGACACAGCGGGGAAAAGCTATGGGCTCCTGCAGGAGGGCAACCAGTTCCTAGCGATGCTACTCACCGGTCCCCGATGCAAGCAGACCCAGGCTTCTCCGCGTCAGTTTCAGTGCTGGCAGGTTCAGATAGGAGCAGGGGACGTCTCGTCGTCGTGTAGATTCCGCAGCAGCAGAAGTTGAGTTGAGGGCATCCCAAACGCAGTGAACCCGCACAGTTTGTTACCACAGCAGGGCAACGGAGCGGCCGTGTGTATTTCAGCCAAAGGTTCACTACTCACTTCAGACCTGGGAACGCCAAGTGTACGAATCGTGTGAGAGTGACAAGGACTCGTAATACAACACAACCTGACGGCGGTTACAGAGCAAGTCTCCTGGGTAGGCTGGTCAGTCTGCTGGATGGCCCAGATACACTTCCGAAGGCTTACGTGCAGGAGATGGTGAAGATGCCGAGAATAGTTGTTCCCACTATTCCAAGGGGTCGAAGTACCAGTACAGGCCTTCTCGATCGATCCGTGGTAGAAAGGGTTTCACAAAGCGACAGCAGTGCAGAGGAGCAGTCCTTCAGGGAGTCACCAGCGATTCCTCCGTTCAGCCTCGTGGTTGCAGGATACTTGGCTCCTGTATTCCTTTGTTCGTAAGAACTCAGGAGATCGACATGGTAGTGGCGTTTCCAGCCCCCTCTTATCCACGGTTCCCTTTGCGCCAAAACGGAGAGGACCCAATGGGAGATCCGCTCATAAAACACTCACACCATATGTGGACCTATCACGGACCACGGGGGTCCCAGGCATTACCACCCTAGACTCTCTGGCGCACTGGATGTGTATTGGGACCAAACATCCCAGCCCCCATCCTGGAGGCACACACAAGGCCTGTCGAAGCCTGCGAAAGTATCTGTGTTTCGCGGGAAAGTACATGCCCAAATAAGGAAGGCCCCGGGTCGGCTCGACCTGGGGGAGGTGAAGGGGGCAAGACGGTCAGCAGACAGGACAAAGAGCCTCATGGTCTGGCCATTTTGGGAGCCAGGCCACCATTTTGGGCTAAGCGCGAGAAACGCGCTTTAAACACCAAAAGGAGCTCAAAAACACAAGAAACGATCGCTGCCACCAGTCCCGTCGGTGATTCACTTGCACCGTTCATTTACAATCCAAAGAGAGTATCTAGGGCCTGTAGAAGGCTAGAGACCCAAGAGAGCAGTAACTTAACTTACAGTGCCCTCTTGTGCCATGTTGCGCGAAAGCTGCAACATGATAAAGAAACTACGGAAAACAACGTTTCCCGGTACTGACTGTCTTAAGGGCATGTCAGTTTCCCTGTAAGAATGGAGCGAAAGCCTAGAGGAGTGCGGCAGAAGGCTGCACTTCTCTGGCAAAGTCTAGATCCTGGTGAAAACAACAGCAAAAAGTTTAGGGGTTGCCACATGGAAGGAAAATTACCCACAAGTAAGAAATCTTTCCTAACACTCGCCCCTCCCAGACTATGGACAGGGGGAACTAATCCACCCCTGGATGAGTCTCGTGTTCAGGTCGGTTAAACATTCTGGACAACCCATCAGCATTGCTATGTTGGACACCTGGCCTATGCTCAACTGTGAAGTCGAAGCCTTGTAGACTTATGGACCACCTAAGCAACTTTGGATTCTCTCCCTTCATGTTCATTAGCTACTTTAAGGGCTTATGGCCAGTTTGCACAGTGAAGTGGGTCCCATAGAGGTAGGGCCTCGGCTTCCGTAGGGCCCACACAACAGAAAAACATTCTTTCTCCACTGTGGACCATCTGAGCTCTCTGTCCTTAAGCTGGCGACTAATAAAACCAATAGGGTGTTCCTTACCCTTCTCATCTACTTGCGATAGTACAGCTCCTATCCCAGTGTCAGAGGCGTCCGTCTGCACGATAAAAGGTCTTTGATAATCAGGGGCCCTGAAGACAGGGGCCTGGCACAAGGAGTCTTTTAAGCCATTGAAGGCCTTCTCACACTCGTCGGTCCAAGTTACCTTCCTGGGTTTCTTCCGAGTGGTGAGGGCAGTCAGAGGGGCAGCTATGGTGCCATAGTCTGCCACGAAGTTGCGGTAATATCCTGTGAGTCCTAAGAAGGCTCTCACTTGGGTCTGTGTAGTGGTGGTAGGCCAGTCTTGTACTGCTTGTACTTTACTGGGAAGAGGCTGTATCCTCCCTCCACCTACTTCATGTCCAAGGTAAACCACTGAGCCTTGTCCAATCTGGCATTTATTAGCCTTTATGGTCAAGTGTGCTTTCTGAAGAGCCTGGAGCACAATCCCGAGGTGTTTCACATGGTCTTCCCAGGTGGCACTGAAAACTGCTATATCGTCCAGATATGCAAGACAGAATTCGTCCAACCCATTCAACACATGATTCACAAGCCTCTGGAAAGTGGCAGGTGCATTTTTCAACCCGAACGGCATTACCCTGAATTGGTAAAGGCCGTCTGGAGTAGAAAACGCTGTCTTCTCCTTGGCATGTCCTTCTAAAGCTATTTGCCTATAGCCAGCAGTGAGGTGAAACGTGCTGAGGTACTTGGAGGCACCCAAAGTATCCACCAGCTCATCTGTTTGAGGCAAGGGGTGTGTATCTGTCTTGGTGACAGCATTCAGAGCTCTGTAATCCACGCAGAACCTCAATTCAGAAGTGCCTGCCTTTGGAACCAAAACCACAGGGCTGGACCAAGGACCACTAGAGGGTTCAAACACCCCAAGGTCTAACATCTTGTAGACCTCGGTCTTAATGTAAGACCGTACTTTGTCTGACATCCTGTATCCCCTACTTTTGGTAGGTACACTGTCTCCTGTGTCTATGTTATGTTTGCACCAAGGTGTCAAACCAGGCGACTGTGAAAACGGGGGCAAAACTGCCTAAGCAAACTTTTCACCTCAGCCTGCTGATTAGAAGTCAGGCGAGGGGCCACTCGGACACCCTCAAAGGAGCTATCTGAAGGACCGCTTTGGAACAGGTCAGGGAGAGGTTCAGGCTCCTCTTCCTCAACATCTGAAGCCAGTAGCAGTACTGCGATTTCGACTCTTGGGACGAAAGCCTTCAGCCTATTTACGTGGAACACTTTTGGAGCCTGTCCAGGCCTTCCAAGGTCCACTAAATAGTTAACCTGACCCAGGGGCTCCACCACTGTGTAAGGGCCTGACCATTTGTCCTGTAAAGCTCGAGGCCTTATGAGATTCATGATGAGGACTTGCTGACCAGGTATAAAGTTGATGAGGGAAGCTTTCTGGTCATACCAATATTTCACCAGCGCTTGTCCTGCCTTCAATTTATCACTAGCCAAGCCCATTAGGAGTACCATCCATTTTCTGAGCCCCAGCACATAATCTACTATGTTGGTAGTAACAGGGGGAGTGGGCATCTCCCATCCCTCTTTGACTATGGCTAAGGGTCCCCGTACAGGATGACCGAACAGAAGTTCAAACGGGCTGAAGCCAACACTCTCATGTGGTACCTCTCGGTAGGCAAACTGTAAGCATGGTAAAAGAAGATCCCATTTTCTTCTCTGAGGTTCTTCCAGAGCCCCAATCATGCTCTTTAACGTTCTGTTGAAACGTTCCACCAGACCATTGGTCTGGGGGTGGTATGCAGAAGAGAACTTGCAGGTGACCCCACATTCTTTCCACATAGCCTGCATATACTTTGACATAAAGTTGCTGCCTCTGTCAGACACAACTTCTTTAGGGAAGCCAACCCTAGTAAAGATGCCAAGTAACGCTTTTGCAACTGACTTGGCAGTTACAGTTTTCAATGGGATGGCCTCAGGATATCTGGTAGCATAGTCGACTAGTACCAAGATAAACCTATTGCCTGAGGATGTCTGCGGGTCAAGGTGTCGGAATTGAAACAATGTTATGCCTCCTATCGCAACAATTGTATGTGTATTGGCCCACGCCAAGTTGTCTAAACATCATATGCGAACAAACTCTGCGGCAAGGTCTTGACCTTAGAGAAAGTAATGTAGGTCGCCATTTTGGATTAAGCCGCCATTTTAGGTTCTCTTGTTATATGGAAGTCACCCTGAACATCAAAATGGAGGCCGAATGACATTCTGAGCAAAATTCTGGCCGCTGTGACCTCGGTACACACGAATAATTAATATGCCTGCAGGCCACTTGTCGGGGTCGCGAACTGAGACCTTGTCCTACTGTTGACCTATGTGTAAATGTACAACTATATCAGCGAAACTAATCAAAATGCATATATTATAGGATTGACCTGGCAAGGAACCAATAGGCCGACTCCTAGTATGGTTAACCCGCGAGAGGGTTGGCCAAGGGCTGGACAAAGCGTATAAAAGACCTAAATATTCCAATGTACGGTCTCTCTAACTAATGCATCGAACCTTCGTTGAAGTTCGTTACGTTACTCTGAGAGCCGAATAGCTATCGGTTTGTCAATTGACTTTGGTAACTGTTGTAGCTTTTGAATAAAGTACTTGTATGTTCTTTGTAACCTGTGTTGGTGTGTTTCTTTTGGGCTTCCCGGCCTCATATTATTTTTCTGTTTCCACAAAGGGGACCAACGATGTCGATCCCTACCCTTTCGAATGGTATTCCCACTACTGTGAGTGGTACCAATGGAGCTTGGATTGTTGAGCCACTCTTACCAGATAACTGGCAGAAGGCACAACTCCTGAAGTGACTTTCTATTTGCACCCCCATCTTGAGCCAGTAGAAGTGCATGGATAACCTTTGCTTGGTCCTCTTAATACCAAGGTGACCAGCAAGGGGCACTTCATGCGCCAACTGCAGGAAGAAGGGTCTTACAGCAAGGGGAACCACCAACCTCCTATGGTCTCCTTCCGTAGACTCTGTGGGCTCACTATATAGGAGTCCACCTTCCCAATAAATCTGATGCGTCCCAGGAGGTTCACCCTCAAGCTGGGAGCAGGCCTGTCTCCTTAGGCCTTCCAGAGATGGGCACTCACGTTGGCCTTTACTGAATTCTTCCCCGTCAGGACTACCTTCTACTAACAAGTCTTTTAGTTCCAGATGGTCGTTGGGGTCAAATACCCCACCTCCTCGTCAGGCCCGGGCGATTGACCAACTTCCTCCACCGCAGTGGTAGCCGAGTTCGGGGGAATGTTCTCTTTCCCTCGTCTTGACTTGCTTACTCCTTTCACCTTGGGGTTCCCCTTCGGCTGGGGCGGCGTATTGGTCTTGGCCAATGCTGCCTGTGTTTGAGACCGGGTGCAGGGTCTGTCGGCAGTGTCTCCTACGAGCCCTAAAGCCCTGATTTCATTGCCTAACAAGACCTTTCCTGGGACGTTTCTCTGAATGCTCACTGGAATCCTGACTGCTGTACCATTTAAAGTAAGATTTACAGGTATTACTGGGAACATGCGAGGTGGGCCGTCAGCCAACTTAGTGGGCATCAGAGTAGCTCTGGCAACTTCCTCTGAGTCTACCAAGGTAGAATCCACTACAGTTCGACTGCACCCACTATCCCTAAGAGCTGGAATATCCACTCCATTGATCAGCACACTGTCTTTAAAGTAGTGCTTGGTATTATCTGGAATCCTAGCATAAGCCTCTTTGACTTTAGGCTCCCAAGAACCCAGGGAAACTAAAACTACCTCAGCTTCTTTCCCGCTGGGGAAGGAGTTTGAGGAGAAGGATGCTCCTGTAATCTCTTCTTCCTCGTAGGAGGAGAAGACCAGATTAGCGGAGTGGACCCCCAAAGGTTTAACCTTACACCAGGGATCCCCCTTCACGTGGTCAGTTGCTCCACAAGCAAAACAAGATCCATTGGGTCTGTTTACATAGGGAGGCTCACTGTAACCAGAGTTCTGTTTCGGAGGCTGACCTCCACTACCCTGTGAGTTCTCTTGTATCTTACCCTTATTTTTCTTTTTGTGACCCCTTTGAGAAGAAGATTTATCAGATGCTCCACCCTCCTTATCTTTGGACTTTTTCCTTCCTCCTGCTTACCAGGATGAGTTTTGTCCTTATGGGACACTCGATCTGACACCCATAAATCTGCTGCAATGGCCAGCTTCTTAGGATCTATCTCCTTCGAATCGGCCAAATGCTCCTTAGCTCCGGGGAAGAAGATGCAAAAATATGCTCCAGCATGACAAGACTTATCATGCCTTCAAAGGTAGAAACCTTATATAACCTTCGACCCAGCCAGTCAAATTTTTAAAGGATTCGGTTACATAAGATACCCAAGTACCACCTTCTTTTTTCTTATACTCTCAGAATCGTTTTAGATATTGGGCAGGAGTCTTTTCAAACTTTAAAATGAGAGTTTGCTTTAACATTGCGAAATCTGCTCGCTCAGCCTTTGACATTTCCATAATGGCACTACAGCCAGAATGGGGCAGTCTGCTGAGTAACCAGGCAATCTTATCAGCATTGTCAACTTGTTGAACTTCACATGCATACTCAAACGTATTCAGCCAGTCCATAATGTAATTCTTTTCCTCATACAAACTGAGCAGATCTTTTGGAAACCGTGGATGAGAGGAGACCCCAGACCCATGTCCAGGACCCTTGGATCCATTTGCAATCTGAAGCTTGGCCAGTTCCAACTGGTGATCCCTGTCTTTCTGTTTTTCGGCTTGTTCGATTCTTAGTTTGGTTATGTTGAACTCAAGCTCCTTCTGCCCAAACCGCAGCTCTTGCTTCTTGAATTCAAGCATGGCCTCCCCATCAACACTGGCAGAGGAAACATTAGACATCTCATCCTCCCTTTCCTCGTGGTCGCGGTGGATCAGTGCAGCGGCAGAACCGTTGGTTGTACCAGTGAGAGCAGCCCCACCTCCTTCCGCACTGTCCTCAGAAGTTATAGCATCAAGCTACGCTTCTTGCCACGCCATGATTCTTTGGATCATATCCAATTTGGTGCCTTGAGAGGAGACACCTCTCTCCGCACACATCTTTTTCAATGTTTCGGATTTAGAAGCATTTAAAGTTAACAGGGTATTTGTTTCCATACTGTTAGATAGGACTATGGCCTTTTCAAAGTTATACTACGACAATTCACTACGTGTCCTGGTAGGAATAACTTGAAATGCCTTCGCTCGTGCGCAACACTGTATACCTTCAGTCGTATCCCACCGCTGTACACCAATTTGTTAAGACGGATTTCTGAACTCTGTCCAGGAGGGGCAGAGGTTCAGAAGGCCAGCCTAGTTTCTTGGAACAGGGTAACCTCTGGACAAGCCAGACCAATCAGGGTAGCGATTGCGGCGGTCAAGACTAGGTCTCAAGCGGGGTGAGGGTGACTGAAAGCCCGCAATGAGCACACAAAGCAAGGACACTTACAAATTACTCCAAGCAGGTGTTATATTAAAAATATATACACATTTATTACAAGGCCTTTGTAACATTGACCGTAGCGAGAAATCACAATAAAACTCAAGTAAACCAACACATACCAAACCAATACAATATATATACAAATACAAACGAGTCTAACGAGTTAGACGCACGAAATGTGTAGACCACCTAGATGGGGAGGAAAACAGGCAGTGCGAATAATAATTAGACCAAGTCTGCCTTCAGAGGCACCTAACTAAAAGGAAGTCCAAGCCCTAGGAAGAGTGGAGCCTTGTGCTCAAAAGTACCTGCGCACGCTGGTGCCAACGGGCAAAAAGGGGAGTCTCTTCGAGGGAATCAGGCAGTTTAGTTCAGTGAACAAATGAAGATGAACAGAGCTCCGTGACTCAAGCGCAGCCTCCACTGTGGGCAGAAGCAGAGCGCGAGTCCGGAAAGGCGTGCTGTCAGACACAGCGGGGAAAAGCTATGGGCTCCTGCAAGAGGGCGACCAGTTCCTAGCGATGCTACTCACCGGTCCCCGATGCAAGCAGACCCAGGCTTCTCCGCGTCAGTTTCAGTGCTGGCAGGTTCAGATAGGAGCAGGGGACGTCTTGTCGTCGTATAGATTCCGCAGCAGCAGAAGTTGAGTTGAGGGCATCCCAAACGCAGTGAACCCGCACAGTTTGTTACCACAGCAGGGCAACTGAGCGGCCGTGTGTATTTCAGCGAAAGGTACACTACTCACTTCAGACCTGGGAATGCCAAGTGTACGAATCGTGTGAGAGTGACAAGGACTCGTAATACACCACAACCTGACGGCGGTTACAGAGCAAGACTCCTGGGTAGGCTGGTCAGTCTGCTGGATGGCTCAGAGACACTTCCGAATGGCTTACATGCAGGAGATGTTGAAGATGCCGAGAATAGTTGTTCCCACTATTCCAAGGGTCGAAGTACCAGTACAGGCCTTCTCGTTCGATCCGGGGTAGAAAGGGTTTCACAAAGCGACAGCAGTGCAGAGGAACAGTCCTTCAGCGGGTCACCAGCGATTCCTCGGTTCAGCCTCGTGGTTGCAGGATACTTGGCTCCTGTATTCCTTTGTTCGTGAGAACTCAGGAGATCGACATGGTAGTGGCGTTTCCAGCCCCCTCTTTTCCACAGTTCCCTTTGCGCCAAAACAGAGGGGACCCAATGGGAGATTCGCTCATAAAACACTCACACCATATGTGGACCTATCACGGACCACGGGGGTCCCAGGCAATTCACACCACCCTAGACTCTCTGGCGCCCAGGATGTGTATTGGCACCAGACATCCCAGCCCCTATCCTGGAGGCACACACAAGGCCTGTCGAAGCCCGCGAAAGCATCTGTGTTTGTCGGGAAAGTACATGCCCAAATAAGGAAGGCCCTGGGTCGGCTCGACCTGGGGGAGGTGAAGGGGGCAAGACAGTCAGCGGACAGGACAAAGAGCCTCGTGGTCTGGCCATTTTGGGAGCCAGGCCACCATTTTGGGCTAAGCGCGAGAAACGCGCTTAAAACGCCAAAAGGAGCTCAAAAACACAAGAAATGATTGCTTCCACCAATCCCGTCCGTGATTCACTTGCACCGTTCATTTACAATCCAAAGAGAGTATCTAGGGCCTGTAGAAGACTAGAGACCCAAGAGAGCAGTAACTTAGCTTACAGTGCCCTCTTGTGCCATGTTGCGCGAAAGCTGCAACATGATAAAGAAACTACGGAAAACAGCGTTTCCCGGTACTGACTGTCTTATGGGCATGTCAGTTTCCCCGTAAGAATAGAGCGAAAGCCCAGAGGAGTATGGCAGAAGGCTGCACTTCTCTGGCAAAGTCTAGATCCTGGTGAAAACAACAGCAAAAACTTTAGGGGTTGCCACATGGAAGGAAAATTACCCACAAGTAAGAAATCTTTCCTAACACCGGGCATCCGGATCAAGCCCATCAGCCCTGGGACCAGGCATACAGACATTTACAAAAACCCCAGCAGCCCCAGCTAGGGGCTGTCTGGGTTCAGTCCTGGCGCCGTAGGCACCAGGCTCATAATAAAAATCAGTCCTGGCGCCATAGGCGCTAGGCTCATAGACATTACTTACCTCATGCAGACCATACTGCAAATAAATCCAAGCCAATGTGAGGCCTGGATGGGACTATTTTACTACAAGGACTATTTTTTACTCGGGTGTGGTCCTGGGGAACTTCTTTCCTGGGACTACTTTGGAGGCTATTTAAACCACGCCCGAACAGCAGCACATGCTTCGTGTTATTCTGCATCCAGCAGCGTGACTCTCACCGTGCCTGCAGCCAGCATCCAGTCTACTGCCACGCCCGCGTGCCTGCAGCCAGCATCCCGTCTTCTGCTACGCCCGCCTCGAATCCGGAGCTCCTAGAATAAAGAGGAAGAAAAGGACAAGGTTAGAAAACAAACTTATTTCAAATTCCTCACCTGATTCCGGATCCATTTCATCTCCCAACCTAGAAAGTACATCAGTCCTGCACGCGTCGCTTCGCCAGCTCCAGCACGGCGCCATACTCACCAGTTCTCACAGCATCTTTCAATCCGGCACTGTCTCCATCATTTCTTCGCCATACTCCGGCACCTAGGGGCACAAGAATAACAAGGTGAGCCAAGGGAATCAACAAATATCTCTTACCACCATAGACTTACCTGATCTACCACCGGCAGTATTATTCTCCATATCTTCATATGCCGCATCTGTAAAGAGGGAGAAAAACAACACGTTAACGCATGCAATAGTTACCGGACAGCGTTGAGTAAGGAACAAGTTACTTACCTGTAACTGTTGTTCTCCAGCATGGGTCTGGCATGGATTCACATGCTCATGAATATTCCCCGTCGTCAGGCTGGGAATCCTCGGTAAAGAAAAAACCAGTATCAGTTTCGTTTCTGATCTGTCTTTCGTAGTAGTAACCAATCACTGATCTCTGCGTCATACTGACCACAGCCAATGACTGCCCTCTACCTAAACCCCGCCTCTGGCAGCCATCTTCAGATTTGGTAGCACGTGAAGTAGCAGTATGACCAAGTGAAGAGCCGCAGAGGGGTAGGCGGGAGGGTTCGCATGTGAATCCATGCCAGACCCATGCTGGAGAACAACAGTTACAGGTAAGTAACTTGTTCCTTCTCCAGCATGGGGTCTGGCATGGATTCACATGCTCATGAATAAAGAACACATAGCAGTACACACATGCACAACCACGGGAGGTGGCAAAGGCTCAACATTAAGCATTACATGAAACTCAACATTAAGCAAATCTTACCTCCTCACCAGGCTCACCTTAGGCGAACAGGTTGCGCAGCACTGCTTGGCCGACCCTGGACTCCTCCCTGGAATCCCGATCGACGCAGTAGAATTTCGTGAAGGTGTGCGTCGACCTCCACGTAGCAGCCCTGCAGATGTCCAGCAAGGGCACACCAGATAGGAACGCTGTGGTAGCTGCGATCGCTCTGGTGGAATGGGCTCTCGGACGGCCAGGCAGGGGTCGGTTTGCCAACCGATGAAAGTACATGATACAGCCGGAGAGCCATCTGGAAATGGAAGCCTTCGAGAGAGCCTTTCCCTGATTGACAGGTCCAAAGTTCACAAAGAGTTGTGACGTCTTCCGAAAACCCTTCGTTCGGTCCACGTAGAACTTCAGCGCTCTAGCCACATCCAGCGAGTGCAGAGTCCTCTCAGCCGGCGACGAAGGCGACGGGAAGAAAACAGGCAACACCAAGGGTTCGTTGAGGTGGAAGTCCGACGGCACCTTGGGCATGAAGGAGGGGTGCGTCCTGAGCACTACCCTCGTGTCGTGAAAAGTCAAGTACGGGGCCTTGCAGGAAAGGGCCTGGATCTCTCCCACACGTCGTGCGGAGGTGATGGCCACAAGAAACGCTGTTTTCCACGACAAGAACTTCAACGGGGCCGAGTGCAGAGGCTCGAACGGAGGTCCCATGAGCTTGGTCAGCACCACGTTGAGCTCCCACGCCGGGGCCGGAGCCTTCATCGGCGGGAACGATCTGAACAGTCCCTTCATGAACTCTTTCACCAGACGATGAGACCACAAGGACGTCCACCCCGTGGTTCTGGTGTATCGGGAGATCGCAGCAAGATGAATCTTGATGGACGCGTGCGCCAGTCCAGCTTTGGCCAGCGTCAGTAGGTACGGCAGTACTTGGGGAGCCGTAATCCGCAGAGGGTTAATCTTCTGTGCGTGGCACCAGACAGAGAACCTCTTCCATTTGTGTCCGTAGCATTTAAGAGTTGAGGACGCCCTGGCCTTTGCAAGAACCTCTATGCAGTCGGCCGGTATGTCGTATCCTCCAAACTCTAACGCTGCAGGAGCCAGGCCTGCAAGTTCAGCGACTCTGGGTCGTGATGGAGGATGGCGCCTCCTTCCCTGGAGAGCAGATCCGCGTCCACTGGCAGCTTGATTGACGGGGACGCTGACAAATCCAGAAGGTCCTGGAACCATATCTGCCTCGGCCACGCAGGTGCGACGAGGATCATCCTGCACCGGGACCTCTTGAGCTGGTTGATGAGCCGGATCAGCAATGGCAATGGAGGGAACGCGTATAGGAACAGGCCCTCCCAGGGGAACGAGAAAGCATCGCCCATGCTCCTCGGCTGGGGAAACCTGCTGGAGAACCTCCGGCACTTGGAGTTCGTCGCCGTCGCGAACAGATCGATCTGGGGTGTGCCCCACCGTCGGAAGAGGCGGTCCACTAGATCCTGTCGTAGTTCACACTCGTGGCACGAGCGCAGCTCCCTGCTGAGCGAGTCGGCGATGGTGTTTTTTATCCCTGCCAGATGAAACGGCACCAGAGCATCCCTTGGGCGACGGCCCAATGCCACAGATCCTGGGCCTCCCTGGACAGGGCTGGGGACCTGGTTCCGCCCTGTTTCCTGATGTAGAACATGGTGGTGGTGTTGTCGGTGAAGATCCTCACCACCTTGCCCTTGAGGGACGGAAGGAAGGACCTGAGGGCCCAAAACACTGCACGGAGCTCCAGGACGTTGATATGGAGGGACTTCTCCGTCGGGAGCCAAAGGCCTCTCGCGTGCAGATTTTCGGTGTGCGCTCCCCACCCTTCCAGGGAGGCATCCGTGGTCACTGTCTCCTGGTGGCCGGGGGTCTGGAAGTCCATGCCCGCCGTCAGATGCGCGCGGGTGCCCCACCACCGGATCGCTCGTCGGAAACTCTCGTCGAGTGTGATCCTCTCCTCGAAGGTGCCCGTCGTCTGGATCCAGCGCGCGTCCAGGAACTCCTGCAACGGGCGCATCCGGAGCCTGCACAGGGGGATGAGGTAAATGCAAGAAGACATCATTCCGAGGAGGGACTTGATGGACCTCACTTTGGCCGCGTCCGCAACCAGCACCTTGCCCAGAATGGCCCTCGTCCGTTCCTCCGACGGGGAGGCCAGAAGCGACACTGTGTCGAGCTTCGCTCCCAGAAACAGTGCATCTTGCGCGGGCACCAGGTGGGACTTGGCGTAGTTTACGGAGAATCCCAGGTCCGTGAGAAGTTGGACGGTCCTTGCCGTGTGCTCCACGGCGAGCTCCCTCGTCTTGGCTCGGATGAGCCAGTCGTCCAGGTAGGGGTAGACGTGGATCCCCTCTCGGCGCAGCTGCGCTGCCACCGGTGCGAGGCACTTGGTGAACACCCTGGGTGCCGACCTTAGTCCGAAGGGGAGGGCTCTGAACTGATAGTGACGCCCTTGGACCACGAACCTGAGAAACTATCGGTGTCCCTTAGGATGGGAATATGGAAGTAGGCATCCTCCAAATCGACGACAGGAAATCGCCCTCCTCCAGCTGACCCAGGACATGCTGGAGGGTGACCATCCGGAACTTCTGTGCCTTGATGAATTTGTTCAGTCGTCGTAGGTCCAGGATGGGACGCCATCCTCCCGTCTTCTTCTTCACGAGGAAGTATCTTGAGTAAACTCCGGAGCCCCGAAGCCTCTTTGGGACGAGTTCGATGGCGCCCTTCCTGAGCATCACCTTTACCTCTAAGAGAAGTTGAGGGACGTGAAGTTCTTTCCTGGCCACAGGGGGGACGCGCGGGCACCTTCTTTGAAACTCGAGCGCGTGGCCCTGGGCTAGGGCATCCAGCACCCAACGGTCGGTGGAGATGGACTCCCACACGCTGACGAAGCTCGCCAGCCGGCCTCCCACTGGGGTGCTTCGGTGGGGGCCCGACCCCACGGCCGGTTCAGTCCTGCTTCGACGAGGCTTTGCCGCCTTGACCTCCTTGGCGACGACGGCGGGGTTCGCCTGACTTGCCTCGTCCCCTGTAAGCTTCTTGCGACGACGAACGGGCCGCTTGACGGTAGGTGGAAAATCCGCTGCCGGAACCTTTGGAGGCGCCCTTGCCTCCGCCGCTCCGAAAGGGCGGCCGCCGTTGCTGGAGAACCCCGAGAGCTTGGGCCGTCTCCGTGTCTGCTTTGATGGCTTGAAGGGAATCGTCCACTGTTTTCCCAAACAGGTTGTTTCCATCGAACGGCATGTCCAAGACTCTGGTCTGCACGTCTTGACGGAAGTCAGTAGCCTTGAGCCATCCACGCCGCCTAAGGCACACGCCGTTGCCCAACTGGCGAAATCCAGTGTCAGCGATGTCCGTCGCAATCGTAATGGCGTGGTCCAACGCCACCTCACCTTCCTGCAAGATCTCTAGGGCATCCGCCCTCTTGTCGTCCGGTAGGAAGTCCAGCAGGGGGCTAGTTTGTACCACAGCTCCCTGTCGTAGCGGGCTACAATAGCCAAGGCGTTGGCCGCCTTAATCGTCGTCGCTGCAGACGAGATGACCCTGCGCCCCATCGTATCCAATTTCTTTCCCTCGCCGTCCGGCGGGGAAGTCGACGTGGAGGCCGCACCCCCCCCGCTTTCTTCCTGGCTGCCGCGGAGACGACGGAGTCCGGGGTCGGCTGTGCCCAGAGGCACAAGGGGGCCGCGTCCGGGACCCGGTACTTCTTCTCGTACCGATCCCTTCTAGCCGGTGTCGTGGATGGGTTCTTGAGGAGGGCGAGGCCCTCATCCCAAATATCGTCCAGTAGAGGCACGGAGAGGACCGTCTTCCTCTTGGCCTCGCGCCGTTGATAAAGGAAACCTTCCTTCTTCTTCTCCATCCGGGCAGAGCTGGAAGAGCTCGGATGCCCTGGCGATCATGGAGTGAAACGATCCAATCTCGTCGGGCGGGGAAGCCCGGGTGGAAGGTGACGACGGCAGATCCTCGTCGTAAACCTCGTCGTCCGTACCCGTCGCGGCCGTGTCAGTCCCCGTATCATCCCCACGAGTCGTGGACGGGGAGGAGGGCTGAACAGGGCGCGATGGCTGAAAAGGAGGTGGAGGGTGAATCCTTCTTCTCTTAGGGGGGAGGGCTCCCAGAAGGGCCTGGCTCCGGGTCCCCCGTCGGGAGCGGTTCCTCCGCTGGTGGTAACGGCAGTCTCGTCCTTATCTCCGAGCATAAGGACTGTATAGCCAACAAAATGGCCGCCGAGTTGTCTTTGCGGCGCTGGTTGAGGAGAGTCCGACGGGCGGTCAGGGGCCCCGTCGTCACCCTCGATGATATCGTCATCTCCTACGTCGGGATCCCTCCGGACGGGCTGGTCCTCTTCCACGCTAACGCCGTGGCTTAAGACCTCGATCAGTTCTTCCTCAGAGGTTGAGGCCGAATCCACGACGACCTCCTGCCCCCCCCTTTTTCTTCTCCGTCGGAGGTTTTACGGGGGTCCTGTCGATGGGCATAAAAGAGGACTCCCTCCGCGGTGGCAGGGAGACTCTGAGCCCCGAGGTCGCCACCACTGGTGTAGCCTCCACAGGCTGAGCCAGGGCCACCGCGACTGTCTCGATAGAGGCCTTGGCCGGATGGATTAAGGCTTTCGCCACCTTAGGTGCGCTCACTGCCTTCTCCTTGGGGGGGGGGACACTGCCTCGCTCTCCCTCCGATGGGGCCTTCGAGCTCGACCGGGGCCTCTCCAGGAGCTTCGCCGGGTGCTCGGCCTTCCTCTTACCCGAACCAGAGCGTTGGCTCGTGGTTGATGGTGCCGGGGAGGATGCACCCTGCCTGGCGCCCTTAGAGCCCGACCGTTCGGCGCTCCCGGTGCCAGCGGACTCGCTGTGCTTGGCCTTGTGTTGGACCCCCGTCGCCGGGGCGTCCTCAAAGGTCTTAGAAGACCGCTCGGATTTCTTCCTCTTCTTCTCGCCTGACGGGCTCTTCCCTTCCAGCCAGTTGGCGAGACGTTGATGGCGGTCCTTCATGGTCCGCTCCGACATGTTGCCGCAAAACGCACAGTCCTTCTCCACGTGCGTCTTGTCCTCATGTAGGCAGTAAAGACAAAAGGAGTGTTCGTCCTCCTTAAAGACATTCTGCAGCTGGCATCCAGGGCAGACCCTGAACAGCTTTCCGGGCGTCGAGCTTCCCTTCTCCTGGGCCATGTCCGAGATGGGCCTGAGAAACTTCTGGAGTCCTCCAAAAGCGTAGCTCGACGAACTCTTCACCCTTGAGGGGCGTAGACGAATCCGACACGGGTCCCCGTTGATCGGATGAAGAGTCGGTGGAGCTTGAGGCTCTTTTTGACCGAAAAAACAAAGTTTTTGAGAAAAAACGTGAAAAAATAGCACTAACGCTCGAGAGCAATAGCACGAGGATCCCAACATTTGAACGTGCGGTAAAAATCTGAAGACGGCTGCCAGAGGCGGGGCTTAGGTAGAGGGCAGTCATTGGCTGTGGTCAGTATGACGCAGAGATCAGTGATTGGTTACTACTACGAAAGACAGATCAGAAACAAAACTGATACTGGTTTTTTCTTTACCGAGGATTCCCAGCCTGACGACGGGGAATATTCATGAGCATGTGAATCCATGCCAGACCCCATGCTGGAGAACACAGACTCTTACCTGAACGCCAGCAGCAGCTACGAGACCTTCTTCTCACGAACTCAGTTGCAACTTAAGGAAGGAAGGGGACAAGAGTGAACATCGGGCACACTAAACTCTTTGAACTTGATACTTACCAATCCCGCCTGGGAGTTCAGAGTCAATGCTTACCGGAACTCTCCCAACGCCTTCAAACCAGTGAAGTAACTGGTATCTACGCACCCCTGCAAGACACGCAGGATGGAGAGCTCATCTTTTACAAACATAAGGTGAGGTTACTAAGGGGATATCGGAGGTGATTAGTGGGGGAGAGCGAGAACAGTTGGGAGGCCATCACTAAAACCCACAGGTGGCTAATCCCTGTCTCCACTTGCAGGAAAATACTTCTTCGGGTCCAGCAGACAAGACTAGGCGGGCCAGTCCAGACAGTCATCTCTGCACTACGCATCACGTTGACGGAGACCGCAGCTGTCCGGGTCCGATCGACACCCCTCTGGGGTCCAGGTGAGCGTAACAGAACACAAAGCCTTTCTAAAAATACCCACCCGGGTGTTATGGAAACCTAGGAAACCGACCAACTGGCCCAATTATTGGGGGAATTTAGGGCAGAAGTACATGCCGCTCACCAAGAGACTAATGACCTCAGGAGAGAACAGATTGTCTCAAAGGAGCGCACTGATGATCTGGCTAGGCAACTACTGCAAAACCAAGCTGGGCAAACGCCCCTACCTGGATATGGGGGAAACCCAACCGCCGCTTCATCAAGCAATCCTGTGCAAGTGGTTTTACCAGGAAATATTCCGTTAGCTCCACCCGAACGCTTTGCTGGGGACCCCAAAAGGTTCGCCATGTTTATGAACCAATGCCGCTTGCACTTTTTATGCAGACCGGGAGCCTTTCCAAATGACCAAGCCAAAGTAGCCTTTGTATTGTCATATCTTAGTGGCAGCGCAGCGGATTGGTCCATTCCGTTAGTCAACCAGGATGATCCTCTTCTCCGGATTTTCAGGGTTTTCAAAGGAGCATGGAAAAACTATTCGCCAGACACTCACAGGGTCAAGCCCTGGACAACAAACTTTTATCCTTACGACAGGGTAACCAGGATCTGCTAACCTATATTGCAACCTTCAATAGGTTGGTGGTGGAAACCGGGTGGCCGGAGGAAAAACGAATTACATTGTTTCATCGTGGACTTCGGGGAGAACTCAAAGACATCTTGGCTGAAGTTGTGAACCCACCTCAGGATTGCACAGAATTTATAGACTTAGTGGTCCAGCTAGACCACCGACTTCAGAACCGAAAGACTGATCGAGCTAAGTTCGAGAATCGGGTATTGGTTAAACCCAACGTTGCCCCCAAAGGAACAGATGCATCTGAACCTATGCAGATCGGGGGGGTTAAAGGACCCTTAACTGAAAAGGAAAGAGCAAGAAGACGACAGATGCAGTTGTGTCTGTACTGTGGAACCTCAGGACATTTTCTACGGGATTGCCCTACAAAACCACCCAAGAAGGTGGTAGGAGTTGCTGATAAAAGCCACATAGAGCCTGATTTGGGAAACGACCACGCCCGACAAGCGTAGAGGTCCGCTTGCCGAGCTTAAAGAAGGACACTCAGACCTCGCATCTGATCATCCCAATGGTCCTACTTGATCCCAGGCAGCCATCACGTATGCACGCAGTAAGGGCATACATAGATAGCGGGGCCGTAGGAAACTATATGGACCATGAATTGGTGTCAAGGATGAATCTACCTCTTTGCAAAAAGACCACTTCGGATGTCATCACCACAGTTGATGGAACTGAGATTGCCTCGGGGCCTGTAACTCATTCCACTACGGAGATGACACTGTTGAGTCAAGATGGGCATCGAGAGACTATTGTGTTTTATCTAATCAAAGCCCCACAGTTCCAGATAATACTGGGGATGCCATGGTTGGAAACACATAATCCTTGTACAGAATGGCGAGAGAAGAGAATAACCTTCCCGGATTGTGCACACACCTGTTACCCGGAGAAAACTTTGAACAAAGGCCTGGCTACAGTCGTTAACCCAATCGTGCAGTTACCTCAGGAATACCAAGAATTTCAGGATGTTTTTCAAAAAGAACAGGCCAATACATTACCTCCTCACAGATCATACGATTGTCAAATCGACCTCCTACCCGGTGCACAACCCCCATACAGTAGAATCTATGCCCTCACGGAACCTGAAAATCTTCACCTACGGCAATACTTGGACCAATAACTTGCTAATGGCTTTATTCGTCCTTCCAAGTCTCCTGCATCCTCAGCTTTATTCTTAGTGCCAAAAAAGGAAGGTGACCTTAGAACATGCAATCAGATTACGGTAAAAAAACGATACCCATTGCCTCTGATCCCCGAATTACTAAACCAAGTAAAGGATGCTTGTATCTACACTAAGTTAGATCTCCGAGGGGCATATCATCTGGTACGTGTCAAGAAAGGCGGTGAATGGAAGACTGCCTTTCGCACCAAGTACGGATTATTCGAATATCAGGTGATGCCCTTCGGGTTGTGCAATGCACCAGCAGCCTTCCAGTATTTTATGAACGATGTCCTTTGTGAACTCATTGACGTCTGTGTCGTCGTATACATAGATGATATTCTAGTGTACTCCTTCTCAGAATCAGACCATGTTAAGCACGTTCGTGCAGTCCTTGAGAAACTACGCCAGCACAAGTTATATGCAAAATTGGAAAAATGTGTTTTTCATGCTACAAAAGTTGAATTTCTTGGATTTATCCTGACTCCAAAGGGCGTCCGAATGGACTCTCGAAAGGTGGACGCAATTCTCAAGTGGCCATCACCCAGTTCAGTCAAAGGGGTACAAAGCATGCTCGGATTTAATAATTTCTACCGCAGATTCAGTCCGGACTTCTCCCATGTTGTACACCCCATCACAGCGCTTTTGCGAAAAACAAACGCTTCTTGTGGACCGAAGAGGCTGAAAAGGCCTTCCAAGAGCTGAAAGTGAAATTCACATCAGCACCTGTCTTAAAGCATCCACGCCCTGAGCTTCCATACATAGTAGAAACTGATGCATCCAGTTTAGCCATGGGAGCTGTCCTGTCCCAGAAGGATCCTGAAACCGGTCAACTTCACCCAGTAGCGTTTTGGTCCAGAAAGTTCTCAGCACCTGAGTTAAACTATGCGATTACCGATAAAGAGCTATTAGCTATCAAATCCGCCTTTAAGGCTTGGCGGCACTACCTTCTTGGTGCCAGGCACACCATTACCGTAATCACTGATCACCGGAACCTGCAGTATTTAAAAACAGCCAAAGCCCAATCATCGCGACAACTTTGATGGGCATTGTTCTTTGCCGAATTCGATTTCGTGATCACTTATCGACCAGGCCGCAAAAATGGCAAAGCAGATGCCTTATCCCGAATAGGGATGAGAGAAGCATATGCAAACCCGGAACCAGTGCCAATAATTCCCGATCAAAGAATTCTTGGCATAACTACTCTACAGATACTAGAAGATATTCATTCAAAAATCCAACAAATCTTCGATCCAGCAACCCTGCAGGACTGGGTAAAGAAAGGCTTGGACTACTCAGTCGTCAATGACCTACCTTACTATCAAGGACGACTATTTCTACCACACAAGGAAATACAAGAACTAGTCATCTCCACTTACCATGACACCCTGATGGAAGGGCACCCAAGTATCGCAAAAACTGAAGCGAAAATTAAGAGACAGTTCTGGTGGCCCACTTGGCGAAAAGACGTAAAGTCATTTGTGATGTCTTGTGGCATTTGCGCCCAAAACAAAAGCCATAAGAAAAAACCTGCTGGCCTTCTACAACCTTTGAATATTCCACCTACACCATGGCACAGCTTGTCTTTAGACTTTATTACAGATCTACCTCCATGTAATGGATTTAACACCATCCTAGTTATTGTGGATCTTTTTTCCAAGATGGCCCACTTTATTCCTTTAAAAGGAGTACCTTCCGCTTCAATTTTGGCCAAGGAGTTCCTCGAAAACATTGTTCGAATACACGGATTTCCTTCTGTATTGGTCTCTGACCGAGGCAGTCAATTCATTTCACAATTTTGGAAGAAATGTTGTCAATTGCCGCAAATAGACATGAGGTTATCAACCAGTCACCATCCTCAGACCGATGGTCAGGCGGAGAGGACCAACCAGACCCTTGAACAGTACCTACGCTGCATGCTGCACCAGACCAAAAGTAATTGGAAGGATATTTTATGGATTTCCGAATATGCATACAATAAATCAGTACATTCTGGAACCGGACAAAGCCCCTTCTATACCATATACGGACATCACCCTCGAACCTCAGAACTCGATTCGCCTCAGCACTTAGAAATGCCTGCAGTTAGTCATTTACACTATACTTTTACACAAGCCTTTAAGGAGGCAACAGAACATTTAAAACAAGCGAAAGAGAAATATAAGAAAAATGCTGATCAACATAGAAGCGATGCTCCACGATATCAGATTGGGGATCAAGTTTGGCTGGCTACAAAACACATACCTCTAAAAGGAACTCAGACTTTTAATCCTGGGTATTTGGGACCTTACACTATTAAGGCCATTATCAACCCGGTGGCCGTCAGGTTGGAATTACCCTCTAATATGCGGATCCATCCTGTCTTTCGTGTTTCACTTCTGAAACCAGTTCAACCCGGGACAAGACTTGCCAAACCACCTGACCCCATCCTAATAGATGGAGAACCTGAATTCGAGGTAAAGAATATCCTGGACTCTAAGTTGGTTAAATCAATACTTTTTTATTTAATCGACTGGAAAGGTTACGGACCACAGGAAAGGTCATGGGAGCCTAGTGACCACGTTCATGCACCTCGGTTGGTGAAGAAATTCCATCGGAACTTCCCAGACAAACCAGGGCCAAGGGGAAGAACAACTTTAGGAGGGGCCTTGGGGGGGAGTGCTGTCATGATGCCTACCCCCGGGCATCCGGATCAAGCCCATCAGCTCCGGGAGCAGGCATCCAGACATTTACAAAAACCCCAGCAGCCCCAGCTAGGGGCTGTCTGGGTTCAGTCCTGGCGCCGTAGGCACCAGGCTCATAATAAAAATCAGTCCTGGCGCCATAGGAACCAGGCTCATAGACATTACTTACCTCATGCAGACCATGCTGCAAATAAATCCAAGCCAAAGTGAGGCCTGGATGGGACTATTTTACTACAGGGACTATGTTTTACTCGGGTGTGGTCCTGGGGAACTTCTTTCCTGGGACTACTTTGGAGGCTATTTAAACCACGCCCGAACAGCAGCACATGCTTCGGGTTATTCTGCATCCAGCAGCGTGACTCTCACCCTGCCTGCAGCCAGAATCTAGTCTTCTGCCACTCCCGCGTGCCTGCAGCCAGCATCCAGTCTTCTGCCACGCCCGCCTCGAATCCGGAGCTCCTAGAATAAAGAGGAAGAAAAGGACAAGGTTAGAAAACGAACTTATTTCAAATTCCTCACCTGATTCCGGATCCATTTCATCTCCCGACCTGGAAAGTACATCAGTCCTGCACGCGTTGCTTTGCCAGCTCCAGCACGGCACCATACTCTCCAGTTCTCACAGCATCTTTCGATCCAGCACTGTCTCCATCATTTCTTCGCCGTACTCCGGCACTTAGGGGCACAAGAATAACAAGGTGAGCCAAGGGAATCAACAAGTACCTCTTACCACCATAGACTTACCTGATTTACCACCAGCGGTATTATTCTCCATATCTTCATATGCCGCATCTGTAAAGAGGGAGAAAAACAACATGTTAACGCATGCAATAGTTACCTGACAGCGTTGGGTAACACAGACTCTTACCTGAACGCCAGCAGCAGCTACCAGACCTTCTTCTCACGAACTTAGTTGCAACTTAAGGAAGGAAGGGGACAAGAGTGAACATCGGGCACATTGAACTCTTTGAACTTGATACTTACCAATCCCGCCTGGGACTTCAGAGTCAATGCTTACCGGAACTCTCCCAACGCCTTCAAACCAGTGAAGTAACTGGTATCTACGCGCCCCTGCAAGACACGCAGGATGGAGAGCTCATCTTTTACAAACATAAGGTGAGGTTACTAAGGGGATATCGGAGGTGATTAGTGGGGGAGAGCGAGAACAGTTGGGAGGCCATCACTAAAACCCACAGGTGGCTAATCCCTGTCTCCACTTGCAGGAAAATACTTCTTCGGGTCCAGCAGACAAGACTAGGCGGGCCAGTCCAGACAGTCATCTCTGCACTACGCATCACGTTGACGGAGACCGCAGCTGTCCGGGTCCAATCGACACCCCTGTGGGGTCCAGGTGAGCGTAACACTAAGGCACACGGGAATGACTCCTTTTCCTGTGGTCAGTAACGTATTTGTAGGTAGTTCTTGGTAACTACTTTGATCAAGTCATATAGTTCATACATGGGCTCTTCAGTTTCTCTACCATGTTCGTTACACTTTGTTTCTCCCTTCTGATATTGTGGTTCTCTCTTTTCTTGTTCATTAAACTTGAAACTTATTCTGTACTCAATGTCCACTCTTTTTCCTGGCTGTGCCAAATAGGACTGCTCTTATAATGATTTTCACTATTCTTCATCACTTGATAGTTACTGAGCCGAGTATGAGGGTTCCAGTAATGATTCTCACTTGTCTCCACCTTTTTGGTGTTACCGGAACATGTATGAGTGTTCCAGTAATGAGTCTTGTCATTCTCTACTACTCGTTCTTTACTGGGATGAGTCTCACTGTTCAAATATTGATTCTTAACTTTCTGTGTTATTCCGTCTTCATTGAGATGAGTTTAAGTGCACTCCAATTGAACCCCACTCTTCATCAGTAACTTTAATATCGTGTACGATTATGATTCTTTAATTCTTTATTCTTGTATCCCTCCCGGGTCTCCTGATGTCCCCGCTACCGTTATCTCTCAGGGTTAGCCTCACCCAGCCTACGTTCAGGATGGGATAATTTCCTCGGTTTGTCAGGTTGGCTTCTCGATTCTCAGTTTCTTTCTCCTCTTCATATTACCTGTTCCTTGCTGTAGTCAGTTAAGTAGTCTTGGCGTTTTTATTGGACTTCCCAGTCCACAGACTCTCAGTCACACCACCACTTTGGATTCAGTTGCTCGTCTGAGACTTCTGCCCCTCAATCTCTCTCGCTTCGGGTTTCCCCTGTATAGTGCTTAGACGCCAGCTTCCCTCCAGACTTGGAAACTGCATGTCCCTGTCTCCTTCAGTTGTCCTCACACAGATTTATGACACGTTTCTGGGGCTTCCTCAGCAGAGCGTCAAAGTTCTTCTTCTCTGTTAGATGAGTATTCTGTATTACTCACATCATCTTCTTCCTCTCAGTATTAGACAAGTATTTTCATGTTTATTTAGGGTTTCAAATTGACAATAGCAGCTATCCACTTGGCCTTCATGCTCTCTTCCACCAGGCTTTATCAACACTAGTTTGTAAGTGGATTGGATAGGGAGTTCCTCATCGGAACAGGAGTCCTTGTCCCTAAGGGGGAGTCTCTCCCGGTGAGGTCCTGCTTGCCTTAACCCCTATGGAGGGTATGAAGTATGGGCTCAGATTCAGAGCCTCACAGGGAAAAAGGCTCTCCCCCTGGGGGCGAAGTTGAGAAGTGACTGAATCCCACGGGTTGCCACAATATTTATTTACCACCTATAACTATTTGGGTTTGTGCTTTTCTGAGAATGGCTCTTGGTGTGAACAAGTATTAGAAACCACCACGACCTTGAGCAAATATAGTGGGGGTATTAGGAAATTCTACCAATCGCAAGGGAGGGGTGCTGTGACCCCTGTCCTTGAATTATATAGACTACAGGCTACCCCTGCAGAAGTGTAAGGTGCAGAGTTCTGGGGATTTGCTAAAACAGCAGCCATAGGAGTAGCTAAAACAAATTCCTCAAATACTTATTGATACAACCCAATAGTGCACCAAATGCTATACTCCATCTCGAATGTGACCTATGCACTATTGAGTACTCGATAGCAGTCAAACCGCTTCTTTTTTGGGCCCATATATGGACTATATCTGGGCTTCATATGTTCAAGGAAATTATGATACATTTTTGAGCCTTGGAAGGAAGTCGATTCACCCCATGGCTGACACACATCAAATTTGGGTACAAGAAGCCGGGTTGTAGGCAGTATTGGTATCAGCCATCTAGTATGACTCCTGATTCTAAGCGAATGTAGATTGAACTGCAGAAGATCAATGGAGGTAGTCTGTGCTAGATTTTCCTGGAGCCAGCAGTATCTGCAGGTAAAGGAAGTATTTGGATGCAAACGCTATTTAGATGTTATTACTCACGATTTACACCCAGTCAGTATTCTATGACTTAAGAGCAGGAACCCTGTGAGTGGCCTCCTTCGATAGAAATGGAGTGACCAAAAGAGCACTGAATGCCTGGCCGGCATGTGAGACTGTTCTCCACTTTGTATTGTTCTGCTCCAGCTATAATGATCTCAGAGCCAAGTATTCAAATCCAAATTTTAGACTGAAATGCATTCAAAGGATAACAGATGCAATGGACCTTTGCAGGAAAAGCAAAGGTCTTAACCTCTTATACTTTGTAGCCAAATACCTCCATAGGGCATGGCTGAGAAGCTTGAGTATTCTTCGTAGTAGAGGGGAAAACCATGTATACATCTTTTATATGTAACCTTGAAATAATATGTTATTTTAAGCTTGTGATCAAAGTATTAAGTTATTGTTTTTATAAGTTTTATCTGGTTTCATGTGTAATTTTGTATCCAATGTAATATGCTTTGATGGCACCTATGCCGAACAAAAAGCTTGCATATCAATATCAATGTATTTCTTTATTTATTTGAATTATTGTTTAGCGCTGGCCCACCCAGTTCAAACATTGAAAAGGTGGGAGTTGAAAAAATAAGTTACAGAATGTTTTCAGGAAAGGAGAAGAAGATTAGGATAGACAATTGATAGTAGTGGAGGAGGGCAGGGTTATGTGTGGGGAAATAGGTATGTTTTGAGGCTCTTTCTGAAAGTGGTGATGGAGGATGCAGTGCGTATGTGGAGAGGTAGGGTGTTCCATGCCCTAGGTGCTCATTGGGTAAATGCTAGGTTTTGTGTGCACAGTGTAATATGTAGAAGGTGTTGGCTGGATTGTCTCATGTTTGTGTGGGTGATGGGTTTGAGTTTGTCATGAAGGTAAGATGCAGTTTTGAGGCTGATGGCTTTGAATGCAATGCAGAGTCCTTTGAAGGCAATTCTCTGAGGTATGGTGGGGCCAGTGGAGCTTGGCCAGAGCAAGGGTAATGTGTGAATGTTTGGGTAGATGGAGGATGAGTCTGGCTGCTGCGTTTTGTATGGCTTGCAGGGGGGCATGAGTTTGTTAGGGAGTCCAGTGAGGAGAGCATTTCCAAAGTCCAGCTTAGAGAGAACCAGTGCGTGGATTGCAGTGTGGAAGTTGTCAGGCGGAAGGATATGTCTGATTTTGTGTTGGAGGTGCAGTTATCGATTGCATGTTTTGGTGACAGTGGCTATGTGGTGTGTGAAGGAAAGGTGGGGGTCGATAGTGAAGCCAAGGGATTTAACAGGTGTGGAGAGGGAAATGTGTCGGTTGTTCGTGGCGAGTTCTTGGATCCAGGGAGTGAGGTAGGGTTTGTGCCTTGGGGGGCAGGTGAGATTTTCTTTTTTGGAAGGATTGGATTGGAGGGAGTGGGTGGTCATCCAGTTAGTGATGGTGGAGAGACAGGTTTTAGGGGTGTGGAGTTGTGAGGGGGATGTAATTTGTAAGTATGTTTGTGTGTCATCTACGTATTGGTAGAAATGTACTTTGTGTTTGCTAAGGGTCCGTCCAAGGGATTCAACATATAGGTTGCAGAAGAGTGGAAATAGGGATGAGTCTTGCGGAACACCATATTTGTCAGAGGTGGGGGCGTGATCGATAAGGGGGCATGGAAACAAAGTGTGTCCTGTCAGTGAGAAAGGAGGTGAACCAGTCGAATACGGTGCCAGAGAGATTCAATCAATCAATCAATATAACCTTTATTCGGCTCAGAGTCATAAAATCAAATACATCAGTAAACACATTTTCTAAAAGCCAAGATTGTAATACATTATAATTCATCACATGATACACGTACAATATAAAAAAACAAAAATAACCAGGAATAAGATAAAATTAAATTCATCGTATCCATCTACATACTTATAAAACAAGCAATCGTCAGGTGTGTTGGGGGAGAGAAAATATATACTCTGAGCTGCCAGGGGTAGGCTTTCCGTTGGTTACCACATAGGTTACAACATAAAGAAGGGCGAACAAGCATGTCCAATACTGCACTTTGGGCCTCAAAAGCCAAGCACAATGTATATGTATATAACCTCCCCCTCCTTCCACTCCCTTCTCCATATCCTCATTTGCCCCTATCACTCAATCTGAAGTTGCCCTCCTCTTTTCTAAAACTCATCCCACTGCTTCTCCTACTCACCCCATTCCTACCTCCCTCCTCCCTAAAATCTACCCCTCCTAATACCCTATCTCGCCTCCTTTTTTCAACACCTGTCTCCCCACATCCACCTTCCCCACTCCTTTTAAGCATGCTACTATCATCCCCATTCTCAAAAAACCTGCTAATCCACATCTTGCATCCATTTATCGCCCCATCTCCCTTCTACCCTTCCTCTCTAAACTTCTAGAACACATTGTCTATTCTCAACTCTCCACCTTCATCTCCAACCATTCTCCCCCCCCACCCAATCTGGATTCCGCCCTCTTCACTCCACAGAAACTGCTCTCACCTCTGTTCTCAACTCTCTCCTTTCTGCTCGCTACTCTAAGCATTCCTCTATTCTTATCCTACTGGACCTCTCTGCTGCCTTTGATACTGTTGACCACCCTCTACTCCTCAGCTCTCTCTCTTCATTTGGCATTAAAGACTCCGTTAACGATTGGTTCTCCTCCTGTCTTTCTAATCGCACCTTTTCAGTCTCCTGGGGTGGCACGTTTCCTCTCTACCACGGCGTTCCCCAAGGTTCTGTCCTTGGCCCCATTCTCTTCTCACTCTATACTTCCTTCCTAGCTCACATTATCTCCTCCTTTGGTGTCTCACACCATTTCTATGCTGATGATACCCAGCTCTTCCTTTCTTTCTCCTCCATCTCACCTGACATCCGCCATAAGCTCTCATCTTGCCTCTGTGCTATTAAATCTTGGATGTCTTCTCACTTCCTTTCTCTCAATGCAGATAAAACCGAGCTCCTATTCTTCCCTGCAAACACTCTTCCCCCTCACTCCCCTCCTCCTTTCATTCTCTTTCCCCCTTCCCAACTACCTTTCTCTCCCCATGCCCGCAATCTTGGTCTCCACATTGACCCCCACCTCTCTCTTTCTCACCACATTTCTCTCACTGCCAGATCTTGCCGCTTCCACCTCTACAACATCCGTAAAATTCGTCCTTTCCTAACCTTTCATGCTACTAAACTCCTAATCTCCTCCCTCATCTTCTCCAGCCTCTTCTACTGATCCACTCTTTTCTTTGGACTCCCTCCTCTCACCTCTGCCCGCT
Source organism: Ambystoma mexicanum (assembly GCF_040938575.1). Taxonomy (NCBI): domain Eukaryota; kingdom Metazoa; phylum Chordata; class Amphibia; order Caudata; family Ambystomatidae; genus Ambystoma; species Ambystoma mexicanum. Next base: position 351,343,112 of record NC_090936.1, read on the forward strand.
CAGATCCATCTACCACTCTGCTATCCGCTCCATCTGCCTTCTCTCACCTCACGACTCCATCTCCTCTTCTCTTAACTCACTACGTTGGCTCCCATTTCACTCCCAGCTCAAATTTAACTTCCTCTGTCTAGTTTTCAAAGCCCTCTATTGTCTTGCTCCTCCATACCTATCCTCCCTTCTCACTTTCTACACTCCTTCTCGTTCTCTCCGTTCTGCGGATCACTTCCTTCTCTCTCCTCCTCCTCCACCCTGTGCCCCTTCCCGCTTCTGCTCTTTCCAACTTCTCGCTCCTTTCCATTGAAACCACCTACCCCTCCCCATCCGCTCTATTACCTCCTACCCCTCATTTCGCACTTCTCTAAAATCCTATCTCTTCCACTCACCCCCTAGCCTTTTTTTTCTTCCTCTCTCACCACTGAAGCCCCTTCACCCAAACCTTCTAGCCCCCTCTCTCACTTTGGTCCCTCTCCACTTGCGCTTAACCTCATCAATAATGTAAATTGTTCCTTGTACTGTTTTCTGGTTTGATTCAATGTCATGTATTGCTTGATGTTTTTGCTTGTTCCTCATGTAAAGCTCTTTGGAATAAAGCGCTATATAAATCAAAATAAATACAAATACAAAAATATTTGGCCGCTCCATACGCTTTATTTGGTTCATCAGATCTCTTAAATAACTTCAAGGCCTCAGCAACGGTACAGATGTCTGAAGTTCTTAGAAGAGGTTAATGGTATCTTGCTCTCAGTCCCTGGGTTTTAGGACAGAGAAATAGGAAGTGGATGACTGTCCCTTCACAAGTACTACAAAGAGGGCATAAAACCAAATTCCCTGTCCCCCATGGCGCAGTAAATGTAAATGTGCCCAATCTGAAACTAATTTACAGTGCATAGACAAAGGGGGGGGGGGTTATCAGGTACAAATATTTTTCAAACCCAAAATCAGATTTTATTCTTACATAATTAGAGGCCAGTTTAAGGTTTCTACATGCCACCACCATGCTCTCTCTAAAAATGTGGCACTTATTTTAGGTTTTATACTAGTAACCTTTGATTTATTTTTCCACTTGGGATGTAGCCAAATGTCCTGCTCATTCAAATCAGAAAGACCCTTCCTGACATGTGCCACACATGTATGGGTGGCTCATGGCACCCTCAAGGCTCACCCTCAATGACCTCAAATCATTCCTAAAGCTCACATGTTCCAGATTCTGCCATAGTCTTAACATAAAGGGTTTGGATGCAGCTCTCACATCTATTGGACACATATCGACTTCTAGATGTAGCAGAGCATTCGGTGTACTCTGAGGGTGCCATAAAAGACTCTTCAAATCAATATACCCCAAGAGTTCTGGCCCAAAGAGACCGGCAGCGGTGGCCTGGTTCCTTTACAAGTCAGGGGCTGGGGGTATGGCCCCTCTCCCATGCCTATAGAAAAATGCACATTTCCCACCACTGTATTTCTCCAGGGTTACAATGGACATAGCAAACTGGCCGGTCCAGTACCCATTTCCTTAACGGCTGTTATGAGATAGTCATATGACACAACTTGTTCCAGAATTGTACCCTCCACCCTGATGTCTAATTTCAGCTGTTTACCGAATTTGGGTCTGAACACCAGTGCCTTTGTTTTATCTGTGTTCAGATTCAACTGTAGTTCCTCGCATTTTCTCATGAAGGACGCCAGCAATGATCTCAGTCACCAAGGGGTTGTGGACAGGATCACAGCTTCGTCCGGGAAGATAAGGCCATGATAGTGCTTCTGGCCTAGCTTTGGGGGGTCTTTGCCATCTAAAGGCAATGTTTCTATGACCACTTCTTTATATATGCAGAACAAAAGTGGGGCCAGGACATATCCCTGTGTTAGACGTTTGGTGACGTCTAGTTGGGCTGTGACCTCCCCACCCAACCCCACTCAAATAACAGCTTTGTTCTTCTTGAACAGCGATTCAATAATAGTGATTAAGCCTTGAGGCATTCGCCTTTTCACAAATACTTGTCAGAAGAGATCCCTTGGGACATGGTCAATCTAATTTTCCTTAGGACGGTGCATTTTTGGATAATAGAAAAAAGACGGAAACTCTGATCCACTGTGCCTTTGCCACTCTGGAAACCCTTTTGGAGGATACTAATTATCTCATTTTCTGTTTCCCAGAACTGAATATGCCTGAAAACCAACTTAGCAAAAACTTTGCCCGATCTGTGTAACAGAGATATTGGTCTGTAATTTGCCGGCTGATCCTTCCCTCCCATTTTATAAATTGGTACTATTTCGGCCAGGCACCATGATTCGGGAAAAAAGTTGGTGTTAACACAAGCATTAAAAAGTTTCCAGAGCACCGGGCCCAGATTTATGGCTCTCCCATATAGAAATCTATCAGCACTTTGTCGGGACCTGCCACCTTACCAGCCTTCTGTGAGTTGATGGCAATTGCCACATCCTCAATGCTAAATGAAGTCATTCTCTCATCGGCCATTGGGGAAACACAGTCTTCCCTTCATAAATCTGATTCCCCACCTCCGTATAAGGTGGAAAAAATGTCCCACCATGCCCCAGCGGTTATACTACACTGGATATCTGTATCCCTTTTTACTTCAGCACCTGGTACCAACTTCCAAAAAGTAATGTAATCCCTGCTGTCTAAGGCAGATGCAAGGCATTCCCACCTAGACTTAAGGTGCATTTCTTTTTCCGCCTTGGTTATTTTCTTCTACTTGACCTGTTTGAGGTGCAATAAAGTTCTATCGACGATATGCCATTGTGTCAAGACTCCCAGCATTTCTTGCTTTGCAAGGACACAGTCTTCATCGTACCATTTGACCTTGGACAAAGCTTTCTGTTTAACTTTATATTTGGTATAGGTTACAAAAGGGGTTGTTTCTGCAACCACTGTCCAAAATTCTTCAATGGACTCAATTTAATTAATGCCAGGCAAGCATATCTTTTCACTATGAGGGAGTATGGTCTCATAGAGGTGGGGTCTGAAATCACTCTGGTCCGATTTCACCCGTTTAATGCCCCTACGACCATGGCCGACAATAGTTAGGGCATGGTTTAATACATTGGCCTTCATTACAGGTTAGCCGGTCCGGATATAACGGTGCCGGTAAAACCGTACCGGCTCCGTTTTCCGGACCGGCTAACTACAAGTTCTGTGGCCGGGAGGTGTTACACGCACCAGGTCTGACCTGGCGGCCGTAACGCCACAGGCCGCAGATGGACATGGAAACACCAGCACCATTACCACATGGTGCCAGTGTTTCCACTTCACCATTCCCGTGGAGTCCTATTTGACTCCACGAGAATGGGGATTTACAGAATGCCGGCTCTGGAATTACTGGATCAACAGGGCTGTAATGCTCCGGTAATTCCGGCAAGTCCGGAGCCGGTAAATCCCTATGGGTCTGGCGGCAGCCTGCCCGTTTTACCGGCACGGCTACCGCCGGACTCGTAATAACGGGCCATTGTCTTCTTGAATCAATGTAGATGGTGGACCAAGCTCAAATGTTGCTATTAGTGGTCGATGGTCACTTTCATAGTTGGCCAGAACTTCGAAGTTGGCAATTTTCCTCCAAACCCCAACTTATATGAAAATATAGTCAATTTGTGTTGAATATCTAGGCCCTCTGTACGTCATCCCAGCAGGATGGTCGCTGTTGAAACAACAATTGCCGGCTCTTAACTCCATCAAATACAGATTTCCAATAGTATTGATAGCTAATTTATGAGTTTTCCTGGGATTAGAGTCTATTAGTGGTGGGATATCTGAAGCCTCATCTTGGACCTCTGTGAGAAACCTGAGGGTATTTTCACATCTAAATCCCTTGGATCCTCTTCTCAGGTGGCCAGGGAAAGGCCATAGCTCTTGGTTCCCGACTCTGGGGGTGAAGCCAGGGAGGACCACCTGGGTCGATGGTCCTTGGGAATTGAGAGTGGGGTGCACACAGGAGAGACATAGTATCCCCCTTTCCCTATTGACGACCAACCTAACCCTTCCCCGACAGTTAGGGGCTATTGTAAGCCAGCTCCCTTCATATCCGCTCATGTGATATTTGACAGTACTGAGACGGAGAAGAGGTAACTCATAGTGATGAACACTATGTCATTTCACTACTTTAGTACTGAGACAAGAAAGAGGCAACTAAGAGTGATGAACAATATGCCATTTCACCACTTTAACACTGGGACGAGGAAGATGCCTGCAAAGTGTTGTAAAGGTCAGGCATGTCCCCTTAATCATAGTCAGGCAAGCTCAAATGAGAAAGCACACCTGCAACCTGTTAAAGGGTTGCAGGTGTATCAAATGAGAGGCAGAGAACACCACGAGGAGCAACAGGGATGCTTGTGTGGGGGAGACCAGCAGGGGACCTTGTTTGAGAGGAGGCGAGCCATTCGAGGGAAATGCTGTGAGTCGGTCAGCCATTTGCAAAACGCTGAGATGCTGGGGATTGTAGAGAGAGGTGCTTTCACAAAGCGTGGCGAGGGAGCTGGGGCTCGTTGGGGCAGGATGAACGCAGTGAAGGGAGACTTGTGGAGAGCCTGTCCCTTTCCCTTGAAATGAAAGTGCTCATTCTCCTGTGTTGGTGAGCAGAGACAGAGCATCCGAGGGTCAGAGGTTGGACCTCTAACATCAGAAGCAGATGTCTGTGTGCTCCAAGTTGCTGTGAAAGTTATCGATGAAAGCAGTGATTTTCTGATAGATGAGAAACCCAGTATAACTCGGTATGCGAGTACATGAGCAGGAACATTTCCATTTTTGAAGTCTGAGAAGGAATACTTTGTATTGGAGTGGTCGCGTGTCTCAGAGAGAACGTTTTCGAAAGTCTCTAACTGTTGGAAACTTAAACTTAAGCAAAATAAATGCATACTGAATATCGAACTGAATGGAAACTTAAACTTAGCAATATAAATGCATATTGAATACCAAACTGAATGGAAACTTAAAAATGAAATGGCATGAAGACATATTGAACGTCAAATTAAATGAAACCCTGAAGTTAAGCATATTAAATGCGGAATGGAATAAAACTTTATGGGCCAAGCAAATAAAGAGAACAGCCACGGTGCCCATATGAACAAAATTATGGAAAAGGGCCCAAGTGTGACAGAGAGTCATAAGAAGGTGGGGTGCAAACAAAATACCCTGAAAGTGAACTTTTATGAGTGAATGCAGTGTGGCAAGGCCAAACACTGGCAAGAAGTGTGTGACATGTGATGGCAGAGCCACAAGGCTGACAAAGGGAAGCCAGAGGAATGTAAATCAGCACATAAAGCCTAGAGCCCGATAAAGAACAACTAAGCAAAGGTGACTTGGTGCACAGGAGCCAGTAGCAAAGAACCTGTGTGGGCTAAAGAGCCCAGGGATCCCGTTCACGCGACCTGTGATGGGTGGTCTGTTCGGTCTGACAACTGCGCCTAGACCAGTGAGCCCTGAAAACAACAAGGACATTGTGGTGGTCAAGTTAAAGTCTTGGGGAAGGGAACCCTGAGACTTGAGGAACTACACTTGTCTTGAGAACAGAGCTTCAAGACCATTTTTGTTTGAACTATGTTGCGTAGAACTTGGAGAAGGGAACCCTGAGGATTGTTTGGAACTGTATAACCTTGAACTTGCGAAAGGTAATCTTGAGACTTTTGTGGAACTATCTTACACTTGGGGAAGGGGAGCTGAAAGAGAGCTATAAGCTGTAAGAAGCTCAGAACTTCCAGTTGAACACAATTTATTTTATTATTGACATCCCTACACAATATTTAGTTTTAGTTGTGAGGGTAAGTATAGGTTTTGGACAGAGGCAAACTTTTAAATTGAACTCTTTGACTCAGACTTTCCTTAATTTCATTCAGGTAGGCCTTCTACCATCCGGACATTTGATTTAATAAAGTATTTTATTTTGAACTTTAAGTCTGTTGTCTGTGTCTTGCTTCATGATGCCTTCACACCTCCCGTATACCTTCAAGCTCCAACTAGGAACAAGTTACTTACCTGTAACTGTTGTTCTCCAGCATGGGTCTGGCATGGATTCACATGCTCATGAATATTCCCCGTCCTCAAGCTGGGAATCCTCGGTAAAGAAAAAATCAGTATCAGTTTCGTTTCTGATCTGTCTTTCTCAGTAGTAACCAATCACTGGTCTCTGGGTCATACTGCCCCCAGCCAATGACTACCCTCTCCCTAAGCTCCGCCTCTGACAGCCATCCTCAGATTTGGTAGCACGCCAAGTGGCAGTATGACCAAGAGAGAGCCGCAGAGGGGTAGGTGGGAGGGTTCGCATGTGAATCCATGCCAGACCCATGCTGGAGAACAACAGTTACAGGTAAGTAACTTGTTCCTTCTCCAGCATGGGGTCTGGCATGGATTCACATGCTCATGAATAAAAGAATACATAGCAGTATGCACATGCACAACCACGGGAGGTGGTAACAGGCTCAACATTAAGCAATACAACAACTCAACATTAAGCATCTCTTACCTCCTCACCAGGCTCACCTTAAGCCAACAGGTTGCGCAGCACTGCTTGGCCGACCCTGGACTCCTCCCTGGACTCCCGATCGATGCAGTAGAATTTTGTGAAGGTGTGCGTCGACCTCCACTAGCAGTCCTGCAGATGTCCAGCAGGGGCACACCAGACAGGAACGCCGTGGTAGCAGCGATAGCTCTGGTCGAATGGGCTCTCGGACGGCATGGCAGCAGTCGGTTTGCCAACCGGTGACAATGCATGATGCAGCTGGAGAGCCATCTGGAAATGGAAGTCTTCGAGAGAGCCTTCCCTTGATTCACAGACCCAAGTTCACAAACAGTTGTGACGTCTTCTGAAAACTCTTTGTGCAGTCCTTCAGCGCTCTAGCTACATCCAGCGAGTGCAAAGTCTTCTCGGCCGGCGTCGAAGGTGGCGGGAAGAAAACTGGTAACACCAAGGTCTTGTTGAGGTGGAAGTCAGACGGCACCCTGGGCATGAAGGAGGGGTGCGTCCTCAGCACTACCCTTGTGTTATGAAAAGTCAACTATGGAGGCTTGCAAGATAGGGCCTGAATCTCTCCCACTCTTCGTGCAGAGGTGATGGCCACGAGGAACGCTGTCTTCCATGACAGGAACTTCAAAGGGGCCGAATGCATAGGCTCGAATGGGGCTCCCATGAGCCTGGTCAGCACCACATTAAGCTCCCACGCCGGGCCCGGGGCCTTCACCGGCGGGAATGATCAGAATAGTCCCTTCATAAATTCCTTTACCAGGCGATGAGACCACAAGGACGCCCGTCCCGTAGTCCTGGTATATCGGGAGATGGCAGCCAGATGTATTTTTATGGAGGTATGAGCCAGTCCAGCTTTGGCCAGCGACAGTAGGTACGGCAGCACTTGAGGGGCCGTAATCCGCAGAGGGTTAATCTTCCGTGCACGGCACCAGACAGAGAACCTCTTCCATTTATGACCGTAACACTTGAGAGTTGAGGACGCCCCGGCCTTTGCAAGAACCTCTCTGCAATCAGCCGGGATATCGTACCCTCCAAACTCTAGTGCTGCAGGAGCCAGGCCTGCAAGTTCAGCGACTGTGGGTCGTGATGGAGAATGGCGCCTCCTTCTCTGGAGAGAAGATCCGCGTCTGCCGGCAGCTTCACTGGTGGGGACGTTGACCAGTCCAGAAGGTCCGGAAACCAGATCTGCCTCGGCCACGCTAGTGCGACGAGGATCATCCTGCACCTGGACTTCTTGAGCTGGTTGATGAGGCGGAGCAGCAACGGCAACGGAGGGAACGCATATAGAAACAGGCCATCCCAAGGGAACGAGAAAGCATCGCCCATGCTCCTCGGCTGTGGGAACCTGCTGGCGAACCTCTGGCACTTGGAGTTCGTCGCCGTCGCGAACAGGTCGATCTGGGGTTTGCCCCATCGTTGGAAGAGTCGATCCACTTGGTCCTGGCGCAGTTCCCACTCGTCGCACGAGCGCAGCTCCCTGCTGAGTGAGTCCGCGATGGTGTTTTTTATTCCTGCCAGGTGGAAGGGAACCAGAAACATCCCCTGGGCGACGGCCCAGTGCCACAGATCCTGGGCCTCCTTGGATTGTCGGAATTGAAACAATGTTATGCCTCCTATCGCAACAATTGTATGTGTATTGGCCTACGCCAAGTTGTCTAAACATCATATGTGAACAAACTCAACGGCAAGGTCTTGACCTTAGAGAAAGTAATGTAAGTCGCCATCTTGGATTAAGCCGCCATTTTAGGTTCTCTTGTTATATGGAAGTCACCCTGAACATCAAAATGGAGGCCGAATGACATTCTGAGTAAGATTCTGGCCGTTGTGACCTCCGCACACATGAATAATTAATATGCCTGCAGGCCACTTGTCGGGGTCGCGAACTGAGACCTTGTCCTACTGTTGACCTATGTGTAAATGTACAACTATATCAGCGAAACTAATCAAAATGCATATATTATAGGATTGACCTGGCAAGGAACCCATAGGCCGACTCCTAGAATGGTTAACCCGCGAGAGGGTTGGCCAAGGGCCGGATAAATCGTATAAAAGACCTAAATATTCCAATGTACGGTCTCTCTAACTAATGCATCGAACCTTCGTTGAAGTTCGTTACGTTACTCTGAGAGCCGAATAGCTATCCGTTTGTCAATTGACTTTGGTAACTGTTGTAGCTTTTGAATAAAGCACTTGTATGTTCTTTGTAACCTGTGTTGGTGTGTTTCTTTTGGGCTTCCCGGCCTCATATTATTTTGATGTTTTCACAGGATAGGGCTGGGGATCTGGTGCCTCCTTGCTTCCTTATATAGAACATCGTGGTGGTGTTGTCGGTGAAGATCCTCACCACTTTGCCCTTGAGGGACGGAAGGAACGACTTGAGAGCCCAGAACACTGCTCGGAGCTCCAGAATGTTGATGTGGAGAGACCTCTCCTCCGGGAGCCAAAGTCCTCTTGCGTGGAGGTCCCCGGTGTGGGCCCCCCAACCCTCCAGAGAGGCGTCCGTCGTCACTGTCTCCTGAAACGACGGGATTTGAAAATCCGTGCCTGTCGTGAGGTGAGCACGGATGCCCCACCGTAAGATCGCCCGACGGAACTCCTCGTCGAGAGGGATCCTGGCCTCGAAACAGCCCCTCGTCTGAAGCCAGCAGGCATCGAGGAACTCCTGTAGCGGACGCATCCGAAGTCTGCAAAGGGGTACAAGATAGATGCATGAGGACATCATCCCGAGGAGGGACTTGATGGACCTCACCCTGGCCACGTCCGTGGCTAGCAGGCGCCGCACCTTGCCCAGGATGGTCTTGGTCCTCTCCCCTGAAGGGGAGGCCAATTGCCCCACTGTATCGAGCTTCGCTCCCAGAAACAGTGCTATCTGCGATGGAACCAGGTGGGATTTGGGGTAGTTGATGGCAAACCCCAGCTCTGTGAGCAACCGGACGGTCCTCGCCGTGTGTTCGACGGCGAGTTCCCTTGTCCTTGCCCGGATTAGCCAGTCGTTCAGGTAGGGATAAACGTGGATCCCCTGCAGACGCAGCCGCGCCGCCACTGGTGCCAGGCATTTGGTGAAAACCCTGGGTGCCGACTTTAATCCGAACGGTAGGGCCCTGAATTGGTAGTGGCGAACCACATACCTGAGGAACTTCCTGTGCCTTTTTAGAATAGGGATGTGGAAGTAAGCATCCTCCAGGTCCAAAGACGATAGGAAGTCGCCTTCCTCCAGCTGTCGCAGCACGTTCTGGAGGGTGGCCATCCTGAATTTCTGTGCCTTGATGTACTTGTTTAAGTGACGCAGGTCCAGGATGGGGCGCCAACCGCCTGCCTTCTTCTTAACGAGGAAGTACCTTGAGTACACTCCAGAGCCCCGGAGCCCTCTGGGGACGAGTTTGATGGCACCTTTCTTGAGCATCGCCTTTACCTCCAACAGTAGTTGAGGGAAGTGATTCTCCTTCCTGGCCACGGGAGGAATGTGAGGGCACTTCTTTTGGAATTCCAACGAGTGCCCGTTGGCCAGGGTGTCCAACACCCAACGGTCGGTGGAGATGGACTCCCACACGCTGATGAACTTCGTCAGCCGGCCTCCCACCGGGGTGCTTTGGTGGGGGCCCGACAACCCGGCCGGGTCAGTCTTGCTTGCAGGAGGCCTTGTCGCCTTGGCCTCCTTGGCGACGGTGGCGGGACTCCCCCTTGCTTGCCGCAACCTCTGTAGGCCTCCTGGGAAGAGGAGTGGGCCGCCTGGCGGTAAGTGGAGGAGCCACCGCTGGATCCTTTGGAGGCACCCTGTCTGCCTCCGGAGCTCCGAAAGGGCTGTCGCTGTTGAAGCACCCCCAGGGCCCAGGCCGTCTCCGAGTCGGTCTTGATGGCCTGTAGGGACTCATCCACCGCCTTACCAAAAAGGTTGTTGCCATCGAACGGCATGTCCAACACCCTGGTCTGGACGTCCTGGCGAAAGTCTGTCGCCTTGAGCCATCCTCGTCGTCGGAGGCAGACTCTGTTGCCCAGTTGGCAAAATCCAGTATCGGCAATGTCCGTTGCCACCGTGATGGCGTGATCCGACGCCACCTCGCCTTCCTGCAGAATTTCTAGGGCCTCCGCCCTTTTGTCATCAGGCAGGAAGTGTAGCAGGGGAGCTATCTTGAACCAGAGCTCCCTGTCGTAGCGGGCCACAATCGCTAAGGCATTGGCCGCCTTAATTGTCGTCACCGCCGACGAGATGACTCGTCGCCCATAGAGTCCAACTTCTTGCCCTTGCTGTCCAGCGGGGAAGTGGAAGTTGAAGCCGCCGCACCCGCTGCCTTCTTCTTAGCCGCTGCCGAGACGACAGAGTCCGGCGTGGGCTGGGCCCTGAGGCACAAGGGGGCGGCATCAGGGACTCGGTACTTCTTCTCATACCTGTCCCTCTTGGCTGGTGTCGTGGAAGGGTTCTTGAGGACAGCAAGCCCCTCATCCCAGATGTCGTCGAGTAAAGGCACCGCGAGGACCGACTTGCTCTTGGCCTCTCGTCGTTGGTACAGAAACCCCTCCTTTTTCTGTTCTTCAGGGCAGAGCTGGAAGAGCTCGGATGCCCTGGTTATCATGGCGTGGAAGGAGCCAATTTTGTCGGTTGGAGACCCCCGCGGGGGGGGGGACGATGGGATGTCCGCTGTGTCATCGCCGCTGTCATCATCCATCCCAGTCGCTGTATCCTTCGCCGTATCCTCTCTAGGGTCCGGCGAGGGGGATGAGGGGTCCACCGGTCTCGCAGGCACGAAGGGCGGAGCGGGGTGGACTCTCCTCCGCTTGTTCCGAGGGCTTCCCGACGGGCCTGGTTCTGGATCCTCCGTCGGGGTCTGTGGTAATCTCATCCTTATCTCGGTGCAAAGGATTGGATTGCCAACAAAATGGCCGCCAAGCTATCCTGGGGCTCGGGCAATGGCTGCGACGGAAGGGATGGCCGCTCCACTGGGCCCTGTTCGTCGTCGTCGTTATCTTCAATCACGTCAGCAGGGACCGCCCCCTGGGATAGAACCTTCTTGAACCTCTCGTTGAGGCCTATGAACCTCTCGTTGAGGCCTAAGGACCTTTCGTTGAGGCCTATGGACCTTTCGTTCAGACCCTTCTCGGTTTCCACCAGTTCCTCCTCAGAGGCTGATTCCGAGTCTGTAATGGCCACCGCCCCCCCCCTCTTTTTCAGCCGGGGGCTTCACGGGGGTCTTAGCGATGGGCTGGAAAGAGGAATCCCTCCGCAGTGGCAGGGATACTCTGGGCCCGGAGGGCGTTTCCATGGGCGTAGTCTCAGCCGGCTTCGCCAGGGTCGCAGCGACCACTTCGGTAGAGGCCTTTGCCGTGTGGATCAAAGCCCTCACCACCTTAGGTGCGTCCTGGGCCTTTGCCTTGGGGGGAGGGTCAGTGCCTCGCTCCCCCTTCGAGATCGACCGGGTCTGCTCCAGCGGCCTACCCGGGTTCTCGGACTTCCTCTTCCCCGAACCAGAGCGCTGGCTCGTGGTCGAACGTGCCGGGGTAGTAGCGCCCTGCTTGGCAACCGAAGAGCCCGACCTTTCGGCGCTCCCGGTGCCCGCGGACTCGCGGTGCTTGGCCTTCTGTTGGGCCCCCATCGCCGGGGCGCCCCCACAGGACTTAGAAGCCCGCTCAGACATCTTCTTCACCTTATCACCTGCTGTGCCCTTCTCCAGCCAGGCAGCGAGGCGGGAACGACGATCTTGTTTGGTCCGTTCCGAAAGGTTCTTGCAGAACGCACAGTCTTTCTCCACGTGCGTCTTGTCCTCATGAAGGCAGTATAGACATCGCGAATGCTCGTCCTCCTTGAAAACGTTCTGTAATCCGCATCCAGGGCAGCACCTGAACAGCTTGGATCCGGGCGTCGAGCTTCCCTTGTCCTGGGCCATGTCTGTTGAGGTAGGCTGCAGATCTTCCGGAATCTTCCAAGAAGTATAAACTCGACGAAAACTTCACCCTTGAGGGGCGTAGAAGAATTCCGAAACGGGTCCCCGTTATCGGAAGTAGAAACGGTGGAGCTTGAGGCTCGATTAAACCGAAAAAATGAGATAATCTCCTGAAAAAACGTGAAAACGCAGTAAAAAACTCGAGAGCTAAACACGAGGACTCCCAACACTTGAGCGTGCGGTAAAAATCTGAGGTTAGCTGCCAGAGGCGGGGCTTAGGGAGAGGGCAGTCATTGGCTGGGGGCAGTATGACCCAGAGATCAGTGATTGGTTACTACTAAGAAAGACAGATCAGAAACGAAACTGATACTGATTTTTTCTTTACCGAGGATTCCCAACCTGACGACGGGGAATATTCATGAGCATGTGAATCCATGCCAGACCCCATTCTGGAGAATGGTTCCAGCTGCATATTCAAATCCCCTGCTACTATTGTAAATCTGTTATTGGTGATAGAACCTGCCCTAACCAGAGCCAGTTTGTGTATTTCAGTAATAATGGACCTGCAGTTAGGTCTGCTATAAGCATTACAAATCGAAGTGCCTTGTCCATTCGGAGTTGTTTTAACTAGATGTTGTATGTCTACAGACTTAGTTGTACAGCTTTCCACCCTCCAATTTAAGGCTGAGTCAATCCAAATGAATAGCCCACCACTTGGGTGGCCTCTCAGGCCTTTATGAGCAGGGATATAGTGTGTCTGATAAACCTGTAGGTCCACTACATCCATTGCCCAATTTTCTTGCAGCAACACAAGTGTTACACACTATGAAACACTTGTGTATGAGCGCAATAGAAATAAAATATCAATATCAATATCAACACTAGCTGGAATTGCCTAATAAAGGTAATCCCGCTTGGTGTCGACATATGTTTAAGGAGGCCCGCTATGTTCCATGAAACCATAGTAAATGGGGCAATTGTGTTTTCCTTTGTGTTTTTCAGTGGTGGTCAATCGACTCCCTTTAGACCTAACTCCCTGAGATTAGACCTAGGTTTACTTGGTGCTATGCCCACCCTTTCCAGTAAGTTTGGTGTGAGGTTGCTCCTTCCAGGGATTCCCTTGTGTCGCACAGACTCATTTATATTGAGCTTTGACCACTCACTTCCCGGTAAATAGAACCTCAATGTTATTGCTGTTCCCTTGAGTGGGTAAGTTATATAGGGCCTCATTACACGGTACGCGGTAAAAAACGGAATTTACCGGCATGGCACTATTAACGTGTACGCCCACTATTAGCGGTGACCGTTATTTTGCGGAACCGGAAATAGCGTCATCGCACAGGAACGGGAAATAGCACGGCGGCCATCTTCAAAAACACAATCCATTGTCACCCTCTGCCCCCTGGACCTGTTACGAGTTGTTCAGAGTTGGAAATCATCCTGTACACCTGCATCATGCCCAAGGCCTTCAAAAAAAGCGCTGACAGGCAACGCAAGGAGAAATTCACTCCTGAGGAATTGAATATGCTTACACAGACCCTGGCTGAGAATGCTGATGTCGTTTTTGCTAATGACATGCGGCGGCCCACAATACTGAAGAAGAAAGCCATCTGGGAACAAGTGGCAGTAAAAGTCAGTGCAGTCGGCACCAGCACCCGCACAGTGCGTGAGTGCCGGAAAAGGTGGGACTGTTAAGACGGATTTCTGAACTCTGTCCTGGTGGCGCAGAAGTTCAGAAGGCCAACCTAATTACTTGGAACAGGGTAACCTCTGGACAAGCCAGACCAATCAAGGTAGCGATTGCGGCGGTCAAGACTAGGTCTCAAGAGGGGTGAGGGTGACTGAAAGCCCGCAATGTGCACACAAAGCAAGAGCGCTAACAAACTACTCCAAACAGTTGTTATATCAAAAATAGATACACATTTATTTTAAGGCCTTTAAAATAATGACCGTAGCGAGAAAATCACAATATCACAATATTAAACCAACACATACCATATCAACACAATATATATACAAATACACAGTCGCAAGCGTTTAAAGCACGAAATACGTAGTCCACCTGCCAGGGAAGGAAAACAGGCAGTGCGATAATGCTTTCGACTCAGTTCGCCTTCATAGGTACCTAACTAGATGGAAGTCCGAGCCCTGCGAAGAGTGGAGCCTTGTGCTCAAAGTACCTGCCACGCCGGTGCCGACGGGCACAAGGGGAAGCTCTTCGGAGGAAGTCAGGCGGTTCACGTTAGTGCACAGCAGAAGAAGAACAGGTTCCGCAGCTCAAGCGCAGCCTCCACAGCGGGCAGAAGCAGAGCGCGAGCGCGGCAAAAGGGTGCTGTTTTTACACAGCAGGGAAAAGCAATGCGATACTGCAGGAGGGCGACCAGATCCTAGCTAAACTACTCACCGGTCCCCGAAGCAAGCAGACCCAGGCTTCTCCACGTTCGTTTCAGCAGATGGCAGGTTCAGAAGAGCAGGGAACGCCTCGTAGTCGTGTAGAGCAAAAAGACGTCCCAATCGACGAAACCAGCACAGTTTTGTTGCCGCACAGGACAACGGAGCGGCCGTGTGTATTCGAGCCAAATGAACCCTCCTCCCTTCAGACCTGGGGACGCCAAGCGTACGAAGCGTGGGAGAGGGACAAGGACTCGCAATACAACACAACCTGGCGGCGGTTGCAGAGCCAAACTCCTTGGTAAGCTGGTCAGTCAACTGGATGGCCCAGAGACGCTTCCGAAGGCTTACTTGGCAGGAGATGATGAAGTCGCCGGGAATAGCTGTTCCTGCTATTCCAAAGGTCGAAGCACCAGTACAGGCCTTCTGGTTCGATCCAAGGAGGAAAGGGTTTCACAGGACGACAGAAGTGCAAAGGAGGATTCCTTCAGCGGGTCACCAGCGATTCCTCGGTCCAGCCTCTGGGTTGCAGGATACTTGGCTCCTGTATTCCTTCGTTCGTGAGAACTCAGGAGATCGACATGGCAGTGGTGTTTCCAGCTCCCTCTTATCCACGGTTCCCTTCGCGCCAAAACGGAGGGGAGCCAATGGGAGATCCGCTCATCAACACACATACCATACGTGGACCAATCACGGACCACGGTGGTCCCAGGCATTCACACCACCCCAGACTCTCTGGCACCCAGGATGTGTATTGGGACCAGACATCCCAGCCCACACCCTGGAGGCACACAAACGACATGTAGAAGCCCGCGAAAGCAACCACGTTTCGCGGGAAAGTACATGCCCAAATAAGGAAGGCCCCGGGTCGTCTGACCTGGGGAAGGTGAAGGGAGCAAGACGGTCAGTGGACAAGACAAAGGAGCCTCGCGGCCTGGCCATTTTGGGAGCCAGGCCACCATTTTGGGTTCAGTGCAAAAACGTGCTCAGAACGCCAAAAGGAGCTCAAAATAAACAAAACGATCGCTGCCACCATTCGAGTCCCTGAATGACTTGCACCGATCAAATACCATCCTAAAAGAGTATCTAGGGCCTGTAGAAGGCTAGAGACCCAAGAGAGCTGTAACTTAGCTTACAGTGCCCTCTTGTGTCGTGTTGCACTAAAATGGCGACACGATTAAAGAAACTACGGGAAACCACGTTCCCCGGTACTGACTGTCTTAAGGGCATGTCAGTTTCCCCATAAGAAAAGGAGCGAAAGCCCAGAGAAGTGCGGCAGAAGGCGGTACTTCTCTGGCAAAGTCAAGAACAAGGTTAAAAACAATAGCAAAAAGTTTAGGGGTTGCCACATGGAAGGAAAATTCCCTACAATTACGAAATCTTTCCTAACACTCGCCCCTCCCAGACTATGGACAGGGGGAACTAATCCACCCCTGGATGAGTCTCTTGTTCAGGTCGGTAAAACATTCTGGACAACCCATCAGCATTGCTATGTTGGACACCTGGCCTATGCTCAATAGTGAAGTCGAAGCCTTGTAGACTTATGGACCACCTAAGCAACTTTGGATTCTCCCCCTTCATGTTCATTAGCCACTTTAACGGCTTATGGTCAGTCTGCACAGTGAGGTGGGTCCCATAGAGGTAGGGCCTCAGCTTCCTTAGGGCCCACACAACAGAGAAACATTCTTTCTCTACCGTGGACCATCTGAGCTCTCTGTCCTTAAGCTGGCGACTAATAAAACTGATAGGGTGTTCCTTACCCTTCTCATCTACTTGTGATAGTACAGCTCCTATCCCAGTGTCAGAGGCATCCGTCTGCACGATAAAAGGTCTTTGATAATCAGGGGCCCTGAGCACAGGGGCCTGGCACAAGGAGTCTTTTAAGCCATTGAAGGCCTTCTCACACTCGTCGGTCCAAGTTACCTTCTTGGGTTTCTTCGGAGTTGTGAGGGCAGTCAGAGGAGCAGCTATGGTGCCATAGTCTGCCACAAAATTGCGGTAATAACCCGTGAGTCCTAAGAAGGCTCTCACTTGGGTTTGCGTAGTGGGGGTAGGCCAGTCTTGTACTGCTTGTACTTTACTGGGTAGAGGCTGTATCCTCCCTCCACCTACTTCATGTCCAAGGTAAACCACTGAGCCTTGTCCAATCTGGCATTTACTAGCCTTTATGGTCAAGTGGGCTTTCTGAAGAGCCTGGAGCACAATCCTGAGGTGTTTCACATGGTCTTCCCAGGTGGCACTGAAAACTGCTATATCGTCCAGATATGCAAGACAGAATTCGTCCAACCCATTCAACACATGATTCACAAGCCTCTGGAAAGTGGCAGGGGCATTCTTCAACCCGAACGGCATTACCCGGAATTGGTAAAGGCCGTCTGGAGTAGAAAATGCTGTCTTCTCCTTGGCATGTTCTGCTAAAGCTATTTGCCAATAGCCAGCAGTGAGGTCAAACGTGCTGAGGTACTTGGAGGCACCCAAAGTATCCACCAGCTCATCTGTTCGAGGCAAGGGGTGTGCATCTGTCTTGGTGACAGCATTCAGAGCCCTGTAATCCACGCAGAACCTCAATTCAGAAGTGCCCGCTTTTGGAACCAAAACCACAGGACTGGACCAAGGACTACTAGAGGGTTCAATCACCCCAAGGTCTAACATCTTGTTGACCTCGGTCTTAATATAAGACCGTACTTTATCTGACATCCTGTATCCCCTACTTTTGGTAGGTACACTGTCTCCTGTGTCAATGTTATGTTTGCACCAAGGTGTCAAACCAGGGGACTGTGAAAACAGGGGGGAAAACTGCCTAAGCAAACTTTTCACCTCCGCCTGCTGATCAGAAGTCAGGTGAGGGGCCACTCGGACACCCTCAACGGAGCTATCTGAAGGACCGCTCTGGAACAGGTCGGGGAGAGGTTCAGACTCCTCTTCCTCAACGTCTGACGCCAGTAGCAGTGCTGCGATTTCGACTCTTGGGACGAAAGCCTTCAGCCTATTCACGTGAAACACTTTTGGAGCCTGTCCAGGCCTTCCAAGGTCCACTAAATAGTTCACCTCACCCAGGGGCTCCACCACTGTGTAAGGGCCTGACCATTTGTCCTGTAAAGCGCGAGGCCGTATTGGATTCATGATCAGGACTTGCTGACCAGGTGTAAAGTTGATGAGGGAAGCTTTCTGGTCGTACCAATGTTTCACCAGCGCTTGCCCTGCCTTCAATTTATCACTAGCCAAGCCCATCAGAAGTACCATCCGTTTTCTGAGCCCTAGCACATAGTCAACTACATTGGTAGTAACAGGGGGAGTGGGCATCTCCCATCCCTCTTTGACGATGGCTAAGGGTCCCCGTACGGGATGACCGAACAGAAGTTCGAAGGGGCTGAAGCCAACACCCTCCTGTGGTACCTCTCGGTAGGCAAACAGCAAGCATGGTAAAAGAAGATCCCATTTTCTTCTCTGGGGCTCCTCCAGAGCCCCAATCATGCTCTTTAACGTTCTGTTGAAACGTTCCACCAGACCATTGGTCTGGGGGTGGTATGCAGAAGAGAACTTGTAGGTGACCCCACATTCTTTCCACATAGCCTGCATATACTTCGACATAAAGTTGCTGCCACGATCTGACACAACTTCTTTAGGGAAGCCAACCCTAGTAAATATGCCGAGTAAAGCTTTTGCAACTGACTTGGCAGTTACAGTTTTCAATGGGATGGCCTCAGGATACCTGGTTGCATGGTCGACCAGCACCAGGATAAACCTATTGCCTGAGGATGTTTGCGGGTCAAGGGGACCAACGATGTCGATCCCTACCCTTTCAAATGGTACCCCCACAACTGGGAGCGGTACCAACGGAGCTTGGATTGTCGCGCCAACCTTACCAGACAACTGGCAGGAGGCGCAACTCCTGCAGTGACTTTCTACTTGCACCCCCATCTTGGGCCAGTAGAAGTGCATGGATAACCTTTGCTTGGTCCTCTTCATACCAAGGTGACCAGCAAGGGGAACTTCATGCGCCAACTGCAGGAGGAAGGGTCTAACAGCAAGGGGAACCACCAACCTCCTATGGTCTCCTTCTGTAGACTCTGTGGGCTCACTATACAGGAGTCCACCTTCCCAATAAATCCTATGCTTCCCAGGAGGTTCACCCTCAAGCTGGGAGCAGGCCTGTCTCCTTAGGCCTTCCAGAGATGGGCACTCACGTTGGCCTTTACTGAATTCGTCCCTATCAGGACCTCCTTCAACTAACAAGTCTTTTAGTTCAGGATGATCGTTGGGGTCGAATACTTCAGGCATCGCCACCTCCTCGTCAGGCTCGGGCGATTGACCAACTTCCTCCACCGCAGTGGTAGGCGAGCTCGGGGGAATATTCTCTTTCCCTCGTCTTGACTTGTAGACTCCTTTCGCCTTGGGTTTCCCCTTCGGCTGGGGCAGCGTATTGGACTTGGCCAATGCTGCCCGTGCTTGAGACCGTGTGTAGGGTCTTTCGGCAGTGTCTCCTACGAGCCCTAACGCTCGGAGATCATTGCCCAACAAGACCTTTCCCGGGACGTTTCTCTGAATGCTCACTGGAATCCTGACTGCTGTACCATTTAAAGTAAGATTTACAGGGATCACGGGAAACATACGGAGGGGGCCGTCAGCCAACTTAGTGGGCATCAGAGTAGCTCTGGCAACTTCCTCTGAGTCTACCAAGGTAGAATCCACTACAGTTCGACTGCACCCACTATCCCTAAGAGCTGGAGTATCCACTCCATTGATCAGCACACTGTCTTTAAAGTAGTGCTTGGTATTATCCGGAATCCTAGCATAAGCCTCTGCGACTTTAGGCTCCCAGGAACCCAGGGACACTAAAACTACCTCAGCCTCTATTCCGCTGGGAAATGAGTCTGAGGAGAAGGATGCTCCTGTAATCTCTTCCTCCTCGTAGGAGGAGAAGGCCAGATTAGCGGAGTGGACCCCCAAAGGTCTAACCTTACAACGGGGATCCCCCTTCACATGGTCAGTTGCTCCACAAGAAAAACAAGCCCCAGTGGGTCTGTTTACGTAGGGAGGCTTATTGTAACCAGAGTTCTGTTTTGGAGGCTGACCACTACCCTGTGAGTTCTCTTGTGTCTTACCCTTGTTTTTCTTTTTGTGGCCCTTATGGGAAGAAGATTTAGCAGATTCCCCACCCTCCATATCTTTGGACTTTTTCCCTTCCTCCTGCTTACCAGGATGAGTTTTGTCCTTATGGGACACTCGATGTGACACCCATAAGTCTGCTGCAATGGCCAGCTTCTTAGGATCTATCTCCTTCGAATCGGCCAAATGCTGCTTAAGCTCCGGGGAAGAAGAAGCAAAAATATGTTCCAGCATGACAAGATTTATCATGCCTTCGAAGGTAGAAACCTTATAACCTTCAACCCAGCCAGTTAAGTTTTTCAAAGATTCAGCGACATAAGATACCCAAGTACCACCTTCCTTTTTCTTATACTCTCGAAAACGCTTTAAATATTGGGCCGGAGTCTTCCCAAACTTTAAAATGAGAGTCTGCTTTAACATTGCGAAATCAGCCCGCTCAGCCTTCGACATTTCCATAATGGCACTACAGCCAGAATGGGGCAGTCTACTGAGCAACCACGCAATCTTATCAGCATTGTCAACTTCCTGGACCTCGCATGCATACTCAAACGCATTCAGCCAGTCCATAATGTCATTCCTCTCTTCATACACACTGAGCAGATCTTTCGGAAACCGTGGATGAGAGGAAGCCCCAGACCCATGTCTAGGACCCTTGGATCCATTTGCAACCTGAAGCTTGGCCAGTTCCAACTGGTGATCCCTGTCTTTCTGTTTTTCTGCCTGTTCGATTTTTAGTTTGGCTATGCTGAATTCAAGCTCCTGCTGCCTAAACCGCAGCTCTTGCTTCTTGAATTCAAGCATAGCCTCCCCATCAGCACTGGCAGAGGAAACATTAGACATTACATCCTCCCTGTCCTCGTGGTCGCGATGGATCAGTGCAGCGGCAGAACCGTCGGTTCTGCCAGTGAGAGCAGCCCCACCACCTTCTGCACTGTCCTCGGAAGTTATAGCGTCAAGCTGCGCTTCTTGCCACGCCACGATTCTCTGGATCATTTCCAATTTTGTGCCTTGAGAGGAAACACCTCTCTCCGCACACATCTTTTTCAGCGTTTCTGATTTGGAAGCATTTAAAGTTAACAAGGTATTTGCTTCCATACTGTTTGATAGGACTATGGCCTTTTTAAAGTTATATTACAACAATTCACTACGTGTACTGTTTGGAATAACCTGAAATGCCTTAGTTCGAGCGCAACACTGGATACCTTCAGTCGTATCCCACCGCTGTACACCAATTTGTTAAGACGGATTTCTGAACTCTGTCCTGGTGGCGCAGAAGTTCAGAAGGCCAACCTAATTACTTGGAACAGGGTAACCTCTGGACAAGCCAGACCAATCAAGGTAGCGATCGCAGCGGTCAAGACTAGGTCTCAAGAGGGGTGAGGGTGACTGAAAGCCCGCAATGAGCACACAAAGCAAGAGCGCTAACAAACTACTCCAAACAGTTGTTATATCAAAAATAGATACACATTTATTTTAAGGCCTTTAAAATAATGACCGTAGCGAGAAAATCACAATATCACAATATTAAACCAACACATACCATATCAACACAATATATATACAAATACACAGTCGCAAGCGTTTAAAGCACGAAATATGTAGTCCACCTGCCAGGGAAGGAAAACAGGCAGTGCGATAATGCTTTCGACTCAGTTCGCCTTCATAGGCACCTAACTAGATGGAAGTCCGAGCCCTGCGAAGAGTGGAGCCTTGTGCTCAAAGTACCTGCCACGCCGGTGCCGACGGGCACAAGGGGAAGCTCTTCGGAGGAAGTCAGGCGGTTCACGTTAGTGCACAGCAGAAGAAGAACAGGTTCCGCAGCTCAAGCGCAGCCTCCACAGCGGGCAGAAGCAGAGCGCGAGCACGGCAAAAGGGTGCTGTTTTTACACAGCAGGGAAAAGCAATGGGATACTGCAGGAGGGCGACCAGATCCTAGCTAAACTACTCACCGGTCCCCAAAGCAAGCAGACCCAGGCTTCTCCACGTTCGTTTCAGCAGCTGACAGGTTCAGAAGAGCAGGGAACGCCTCGTAGTCGTGTAGAGCAAAAAGACGTCCCAATCGACGAAACCAGCACAGTTTTGTTGCCGCACAGGACAACGGAGCGGCCGTGTGTATTCGAGCCAAATGAACCCTCCTCCCTTCAGACCTGGGGACGCCAAGCGTACGAAGCGTGGGAGAGGGACAAGGACTCGCAATACAACACAACCTGGCGGCGGTTGCAGAGCCAAACTCCTTGGTAAGCTGGTCAGTCAACTGGATGGCCCAGAGACGCTTCCGAAGGCTTACTTGGCAGGAGATGATGAAGTCGCCGGGAATAGCTGTTCCTGCTATTCCAAAGGTCGAAGCACCAGTACAGGCCTTCTGGTTCGATCCAAGGAGGAAAGGGTTTCACAGGACGACAGCAGTGCAAAGGAGGATTCCTTCAGCGGGTCACCAGCGATTCCTCGGTCCAGCCTCTGGGTTGCAGGATACTTGGCTCCTGTATTCCTTCGTTCGTGAGAACTCAGGAGATCGACATGGCAGTGGTGTTTCCAGCTCCCTCTTATCCACGGTTCCCTTCGCGCCAAAACGGAGGGGAGCCAATGGGAGATCCGCTCATCAACACACATACCATACGTGGACCAATCACGGACCACGGTGGTCCCAGGCATTCACACCACCCCAGACTCTCTGGCACCCAGGATGTGTATTGGGACCAGACATCCCAGCCCACACCCTGGAGGCACACAAACGACATGTAGAAGCCCGCGAAAGCAACCACGTTTCGCGGGAAAGTACATGCCCAAATAAGGAAGGCCCCGGGTCGTCTGACCTGGGGAAGGTGAAGGGAGCAAGACGGTCAGTGGACAAGACAAAGGAGCCTCGCGGCCTGGCCATTTTGGGAGCCAGGCCACCATTTTGGGTTCAGTGCAAAAACGTGCTCAGAACGCCAAAAGGAGCTCAAAATAAACAAAACGATCGCTGCCACCATTCGAGTCCCTGAATGACTTGCACCGATCAAATACCATCCTAAAAGAGTATCTAGGGCCTCTAGAAGGCTAGAGACCCAAGAGAGCTGTAACTTAGCTTACAGTGCCCTCTTGTGTCGTGTTGCACTAAAATGGCGACACGATTAAAGAAACTACGGGAAACCACGTTCCCCGGTACTGACTTTCTTAAGGGCATGTCAGTTTCCCCATAAGAAAAGGAGCGAAAGCCCAGAGAAGTGCGGCAGAAGGCGGTACTTCTCTGGCAAAGTCAAGAACAAGGTTAAAAACAATAGCAAAAAGTTTAGGGGTTGCCACATGGAAGGAAAATTCCCTACAATTACGAAATCTTTCCTAACAGGGACGACCTCAGGCTGCCGGTGAGGGGCATCCTTGCGGAGAACCAACGGATTGCCAGTGAAGGAGGAGCTGGTTCACCCATCCGACTCAAAGAATGGGAGGAGACCTGTGGGATCCTCATTGCAGTTGAATCCATTGAGGGAGTAGGCAGCATGGAGGTCGGCGTGGGTACCACTTCGGAAGCAGGTGAGTGTACACGACAGAATGCGATGTGAATGTACTGTTTGACCCATATGTCAGCACAGACTCCTCTCATGCATGGACACACATCCACACATGCATCCATCCCTCCCCATGTCAGTGTTAGACCCAAACACACACACATGCGCACATCACCAGTCACAAGTTCCAAACACAAACATGCATGGATGAGGCACTGAACTGGCACATCACCTGCATCCACAACTACTAAGCCCCAATGGCCACAACTGCATCATTGATGTTAAATCCATTAAGTATATTGAAAATCAACCAATGCCATCCCCCTTCTTGTCCCTGACAGGCTCACACACAGATGGCGAGGATGCCGCTAATGCATCCCTGGCACCAGCGACTAGTAAGATGCCAAGGGCCCAGGAATCGGAGGACACCCCCACAACTTACAGGGGCAAGGGGGGAAGGTCACACCTGATGACCATGAAACACTGACGAAGCGCCACTGTCAGGGCAGCAGTAGCTGTACCACAAACTGCAGCCATACCACTGGAGGAGATCCCACAGGCACCAATAGCAGCCACCGAGGGCCCACCATCAGCTGCGGCAAGCTCCGCTGGTAAGGCAGCTGCCACTGCCCCCCTGTCTGATCCTGAGGACACCATAGTTGACCCAATGGGGATGCACACCCCAAGCCCCCCTAGTACCGCAGAGCCTGACCATTCCAGACCCCAGGGTCTGATGTGACTGTTGAAGAGAACAATCCTGCCATTATGTCCCCCATGGTGGCTTCACCAGCTGCATTGGATGCTTCTGAGGGCACTGCATCCAGTGCACAATCACCCAGCACTGCTCTCCAACTGACCACCATCCTGGAGCGTCAACGAGAATTGACTGTGCTGGTTGGGCAGCATGTTGAGGAGGTTGCCCATCTCAGGGAAAACATTGCGGGGACGGCGAGGCACTCCACTGACAGGATGGACGCAAACACTGACAGGCTGTGTACTGAGATTTGAAGGCTCAGGGAGGTCCTATCTCGCATGGCTGACGCCATGGACCGCCACTTCTTGCAACAAGGACAGTCTGCCCCATCATCATCTTCAGGATCAAGACAGACAAGCCCCCTCCGGCGCTCAACACGCACCACCAGGCGCTCGTCTGCCCATTCTCAAAATGCTGCCACAGACAATGACAAATAGGGGGTTGATGGAAATTCCACTGCGTGCATGGCCAAATGCATACATGGCAGACACATGAGGAACTGTTGTCGGTAGTGGGGGGAAGGGTGTTATGGGTGTGTTGTGGGTGGGGGGAAGGGTGTTATGGGTGTGTCGTGGGGGGAAGGGTGTTATGGGTGTGTTGTGGGGGGTGGGGGGAAAGGTGTTATGGGTGTGTTGTGGGGGGTGGGGGGAAGGGTGTTGGGATGTTCGGGGACTTGCACTTTTTCACCTTTTCATTACTCAATACACTGGTTTATGTTCAAAACACAGGCCTGGACATCCTCATTGTGTCTGTGTACTTTATTAGCAACAGGGTCCATTGCGTGCTCCCAAACATACACCATTGCATTACTAACAATATCCATGTCACAGTACGAAAACATATTCCTCAGAATATTTGGCTGATCAGATGCTGTCTCACAGCACGTCCCTCCTGCCCATCCCCTCTTGCAAGACCTGCATCCCCTTCGCCTCCGTCCTCATCACCATCATCATCAACCTCATCAGGTGCTTTTATTTCAACGTCAGGGGGCAGTGGCACATTCCGTCTGATACACATATTGTGCAACATGACACATGCCATGGTGATCTTGGACACCTTCTCATGTCCATACAGGAGAACGCCACCAGACCTGCTAATGCACCTAAAACGTGACTTCAAAAGGCCAAAGGTCTGCTCGATCACGATGCGGGTCCGGGTATGTGCACGGTTGTATTCCTCCTCGTGCCTGTTCTGTGGGTTCCGTACAGGTGTGAGGAGCCAGCTCTTCAGGGGATAGCCCGCATCACCTGTATGGGGGAGGGAACGGGGTCCTGTCACTGTTCACCTCAAGAGCGGCCTGTTCAAATGACACAAATTGGCATTGCATTGTGATTCACGTACACAATTGACAGCATACATGCAGATGGTCTGTGTGACAGCAATGTGCAAGGGGGAGCTACACCCTGCAAGTGGACATGCCCCATCAATGCCTCCAGCAGTAATTGTCCTGGGTGAGGCGAGGTCTCTGGTGTCCCTGGGGCCAGGCAGATGTAGTTCTGCACTGCTGGTGTACTGCCATACCAACATTGATGTTGCCATGCAGAGAGGCATCGCTTCAGTGGTGGTATAGGTGCGTGGTGAAATGCTATGGCTAGGGGTGATCCATTTGCATGCATTATGGGGCACATTGCATATTTGATGTTGGGGTGGACTAATTCAGGATGGCTCCTTTGATGGCATGTGTAAAATGTAATATTTTGTGGCGTGGAATTTTGTGCAATGTGTATGTGGATGGATGTTTAATGTTTCTAGACCTGGATTGTTATCTATGTTGTGTAGCTTATACCTGCATGTCGGTTCATCTCAAGTACGTTGTGGCCTTCCCAGATGGACAATGGCGTACATCTGTATGTGCATTTGTCCGGCGGACGACAAGCTACACCCATTTTGAGTATGTATCCCCCCCCCCAAAACACACCCAGTTGGAGTATGTATCTCTCCCCCCCAAAACACACCCAGTTGGAGTATGTATCTCTCCCTCCCCCCAATCACACTGCCATGTGCTTGCCCTGCTACTCACCAAGTAGCCACGAACGTTGTGCGGTTTGTCGCTCCATGTAGCGTGGGATAGTTGAGTTCCGCAGGACCATGGAATCATGGGTTGATCCGGGAAATCAGGCCCAGCAATGTGTGATTATCTTGTTGGCGTCACATACCATTTGGACATTGATGGAGTGGAATTGCTTCCTGTTTCGGTAGACTACTTCATTGTGATGTGGGACCACCAATTCCACATGGGTACAGTCGATGGCCCCGATGCAATTTGGTATGCCTGCCAGTGAATAGAATCCAACGTTTGTGTTTGCAATCTCCTGTGCAGTACGTGGCATGGTTATGTGTTCAGGTGCATGCTTCAGGAGGGGATCGAGTACTTGGTTCAGCGTGCGGGAGAATACTGGTTGTGAGATGCCATGCATCTGTCCCACCGTATGCTGGTAGGTGCATGTGGCCAGGAAGTGGAGCACACTCACCACCTTCAGTAGCGGGGGGATGGCAGTTCTGATGTCTATGAGGCTCACAATGTTGTTGTGTATCATGTCCACGATGCTGGTGATGGTATCCAGGTCCAGACGGTACAGGGTGTGTATCTGCTCAGGGGTTAGGTTAAATGGACTGGCTCTGATCCTGGGGATTGCTGGGTGCCTCTGTGGTATGATTAAGTGCCGTGGTGGTGCTTGCTGTGCCTGTCTTTCCCTCCTCCGCCTCCTCCTCCTGCGTCTCCTTTGTGCTGCCTGTTGTTGTAGCAGCTGCGCTGCAATCAGGTCCTCCAGGCCATGTAATGCTGCCAGTATTGGAACCATCTTGGTGTGGGAATGGGTGTGGGAAGGGGTGTTGTGTGCTCCTTTTGAGCTGCCACAGTCTCCATTGCCTCCACCTGTGCTTATTGTGTACACCTGTGGCAGGTGGGAACACTGCTCAGTTCACTTAACGGGTGGTTCGCAATGCCGGTATTAGCACCATGGCGGTAAGGGGTTTGGGGGGCTTTACCATGCCGCTATTGGCATGTCCACCAGCCTTGTGATGCTGCGCTAATAGCGGCATGGCGTAATTTACGGGATGGAGGGTCACGCGCACGCGGCCTGCCCGCTATTAGTGGCACCGTACTTAACGGTGCCGCTAATGGCGGTGAGCCAGGTCGTAATCCGCATGGGGATTTAACGTTACCGGTATTCTGTTACCGGTAACGTTAAATCAATACCGCCTTCCGTGTAATGAGGCCCATAGTCTATAGACAGTAGACTGTCAGTCAGGCACGGGTTGATAAAGAATATTTGAATACAGTCGTCCCGGCCAGCATGCTTTCTCTTTCGTCCTCACCTCACAATGTCTTCACAGATTATTGAAGCACACCCTTTTACACTCCTTAACCAGTGGGTACATTTATTTATTAGAGAATCCTGAGTTTTAAAAGAATCTGGTAGGAAGCTGGGTACATTGTGCATCACCACAAATGGAAGTCCTCCCCCTGAACCTTCCGCTCTTGTAGAGTATGGCCTCCCACAAAGCAGCCTAGCCCTTGAGATTCCATAAGCCCTCTTTGGCCTATCCATATTAGTGTTATGCAGCATGTGGGAGTCTATTGCCTCAACAAGAGGCCTCAGGCTATTAATTGGTTGCATTTGTCTATAGTTTATGGGTGCATCACTTGTGTCCCAGCTCTCTAACCTGTTTGTCTGTTTGGGGGCTGGAGTGATATGTTGGGCTCTGGTCTGCTCTACTGGCACCTGAATCAGACACTGTCTTGCTTCATTGCACAATCCTTTTAAACTACTTTCCCTTGACAAAGGTTCACTAAGGCCTGGTCCGGTTCTATTTACAATCTTCATTCCCAGGTCATTAATACTACAATTCAAGAGTCTAACCTCTGTCATCAATTCTCGAAGTAAACCCATTATCTGCCCCATTTTGGAGTCTCGTGTGGGGGTCCCATATTACATCTACATGCAATTGGGTGCTAGGGGCACTACTAGGTGGACATGTGTTCAAGGAACGGGTGCTTAACTGTGTCGCACCTAGACAGATTTGATCAGTTTGCTTGGTCTTTTGAGTTGTGCACTTAGGTTTCCCACTACTCTTTAGTCTATGCTTTTTGGGAGCTATGCGAAGAGTGGGTTGACATCCTTTTCTTTGCTTTCCCTGCTGGGACCCGCCTTCTACGATTGTGATGCCTTGCCAGTCATGCGTACTCAAGGCTAAGAGTCTATTAGACAAAGGTGCATTAGGATCAATAAAAGTAATGGATTCCTCTGGCTGTTCGTCCTGTAACCCGATCTTTGGAGTGTTATTATTTAGCTCAATAATGTCTACCATTAAAGAGGGGTCGGTAAAATTATAGATCATGGGTTTTACAGGCACCTTCTGGGTATTTTGCTGAGCAAACACCTCAATGATGTCAGACATGGCTTCTCCCGCAGGGCATTCCATGCCCCCTACCACAGTAGCTGGTAGTACAAAGTTCCTCCCTCCTTCTTGGCCATCCCTTTTTTCTACTTCAAATACCTTAAGTGGATCCACAATCGTTTTAGTGTATCTATTTCCACCAGGCACATTGTTTAAGGAGCTGCCAAGTGTGGGTACTTGGATAGTCGGCATACATGCAATAACATCACTATCTTCCCCTACTATCACACAATTAGAAAAAACAATTGGGGACACATTCAAAGCCAGAAGGAGTATGTTGCTATCCTGTAACTCCTGTTCTCCAGCATTGTTATCTTTCATGGATTCACATGCTTTGAATATTCCCCGGCGACAGGCTGGGAATCCTCAGTAACATTAGTGTTATAACTTATAGTAAAGCTTTTTAGGCTCACTTTAGTAGCCCATCATTGTCCGTTTGGGTGTAATTTGCCCCAGCAAATGGGAAGTCAAGTATTTAGCTTCACCCAGGAGGCCATCTTCAGATTCTAACCCCAGAGAGAGGAGAGCCAGTGCATCATAAACTTACTCCCTACGGGGCGGATGAAGGGCGCAAATGAATCCATTAAAGATACCCATGCTGGAGAATAGGAGTTACAGGTAAGCAACATACTCCTTCTCCAGCATTGAATCTTTCATGGATTCACATGCTTTGAATAGAGTACACAGAAGTTGAAATCCATGAGTCTGAGGCTGCAAGGGAGAAAAAGGCGCTGCAGGACGCACCCCAGACTCTTGCCTTTGCCGTCCCTTGTCAATCCATGCAGTAATGCTTCACAAAAGTGTGCGGTACTACCCAGGTAGAGGTACAGGCAGAGGTCCGACAGGGGAATTTCTGCCCATAACGCCGCAGACAAACCCACTGCTCTGGTACAATGTGCTAGAATAGGCCCTTGCAGGGGCCTGATGGCCTGTATATGTGCTGTTGTGATCTCTAAGGTGACCCATTGTGCGATGCCTTGCTTGGAAATGGGTCAACCCCTGCTGGGGGCTCCAAATGCTATAAACAGCTGCACAGTATGACAGAAACCTTTAGTTCTGTCTATATAAAATGTTTAAAACTCTCCCAAACTCCAGCGAATGTAGTGACTGCTCTGCTGGAGTGGTGGGTTTTGCAAAGAAAACTGGTAGGGTTACCCAAGATTGGAGGTGGAATTCCAATAGCACCTTAGGAATGAAGAATATATTTGCTTTGAACACAATCTTGTTTGTGTCAAAACATAGGTAAGGTGGCTTGACGGATAATGCATGTATCTCTGCCACGTGTCTGAAGAACGTGACTGCTACCAGAAATGCTGTCTTCCACGATACATATTTTATGGCCGTAGTAGCCATTGGCACAAATGGTGATTTGATTAGTGCTGCTAGGACAGTATCAGGCTCCACTGTGGAGGCACTTTCTTTTGTGAAAGGTAAGTACGGAAAGGACCCCTCATGGAATGTTTAACTATGTGAGCCCTGAAAAGGGGCGATCCCTTTTCTTTTCTGTTATACATTGAAACTGCTGCCAAGTGTACTTTCATGGATGCATGCAACAGTCCATCCTTGCCTAACTTGAGCAAATATAGTAGGAACTCAAGGGGCTATGTTGAGAGGATCTAGTTGCTGTTGAACACACGACTTGCGAAAGCGGCCCCACTTGTATCCATATGATCTGTTTGTAGATTCTGCCCTGGCTGCCTTCAGAATATTTCTGCATTCTTGCTAAATCGGAGCATTGCCAAATTCTCTGAAGCCAGGAGCCACAGTTGAGTGATCCTGGGTTGTGATGCAAAACCTGTTGGTTGCACATTAGGAGTAAGTTGGGATCCTTCCATAGATGAATTGGGTGGTTTTGAGATAGATGAATGAGGTTGGAGAACCAGAGTTGTCCCACCCACGCCAGGGCCATCAGGCTGATTGTGCATTTGGACATTGTGATCATCTGCAGAACTTTGTGTATCACAGGAATTGGATGGAATGTGTATGCAAACATCCCTTCCCATGATATAACATGTGTGTCTCCCAGCGATTGTTTATGTGGGTACCTGCTGGCGAATTGAAGACACTTTTTGTTCTCCCATGGAGCAAAGAGGTCAACGGGCGGTGTGCCCCACCTTTTGAAGATTTTGTTGTTTGCTGTTCAGCAGTTGCCACTCGTGCGATTGGTTGCTGGCTCTGCTGAGCTGGTCTGCAGTCTCATTTTGTTTTGCTGGTAGATGAAATGCCTGGAGCATACGTGGTTTTGGTTTGCCCAGTGCCAAAATTGCTGTGCTTCTATTGACAGTGTCCTGGACCTTGTGTCCCCTAATTTTCGCACACAGTACATGGTGGTCGTGTTGTCTGTCAACACCCCAACAATCTTGTTCTTGAGTACTGGTTGGAATGAGCGGAGAGCACAGGACACCGCTTTTAGTTCTAGGACATTGATATGGAGTTTGGCTTCTTGGGCATTTCAGTGTGCCTAGATGGATAGGTGGTTTGCACGTGCATCCCAACCTGTGAGTGACGCGTCTGTGACTAACGTCACCTGAAATGGTAACTCTTTCAGAGACATCCTCACTGTGATGTGATGTCGGCCACCATTGTAGTTTGCATGCTAGTAAAGGTGTTGCTATTAGTGTGTCGTTTCATGATCCGTTCGTCTGAGACCATCGGTCTGCCAGAAATTCCTGATGTTGCTGCATGTGCAACATGCACTGTTGGATCAGAGGAATACAAGCTGCCTGGATAGAAATTCTTCAGGAGAAGAGGGATTTCCAGCGTCCTTTCCAGAGAGGGGCAAAACCACCCCTTGACTGTGTTGAATTGCGCCCCTAGAAACACTAAACTGTTCAATGGCTTGAAACAAGACTTTTCGGAGTTGACTGCAAAGCTGAGGCGTGAGAGGAGGCACACAACGTGTTGCATGGCGATCCGTGTTTTGGTGTATGAAGGTGCCCGTAGCAACCAGTCATCGAAGTAGGGGTACACGTGGTACCACTCCCTTTTTAGAAACCCGGCCACCAGGGCCAGGCACTTGGTGAATGTCCTCAGAGCTGAGAGTAGTCTGAAAGTAGTACCTTGAATTGATAATGGCTGGCTCCCAAACCAAACCTTAAGAACCTCATGTGGGCTTTGCGAATGGGGATGTGAAAATATGCATCCTTGAGATCCAAGGAAGCCAAGGAATATCCTTCCCTTACTGCTTTTATGATGTTGGTTAGGGTAACCATTTTTAATTTCTGTTTTTTACTTATTTATTTAGGCCTCTCAGGTCTGAATTGGTCTCCATGACTTGTCTGGCTTTTCCACCAAGAACCTGGAATACGTTCCTTTGCTCCACTAGTGTCTTGGAACTTTTTTGATGGCTTGCTTATTTAACAACTTATCCACCTTGCAGATTGTGCAAATATGGTTGGTGTTACACCCAACAGTAGAGTTGGAGGAGGTTGTTCAAGGAATTCGAGAACATGTCCTTTTTTGATTATCTCTATGACCCATACGTCTGTAGTTATTTGTTTCCATTGTGGCAGATTGTAGTGTTGGTTGCCTCCCAGTTGCGGTTGATGTGGGGGCACAGAAGCAGTGGGAGTCAGGCTAGATTTTGTTGTCTGCCTCTTGAGGCAGTTGATGGCTGATGTCTCCTTGGGTCTGCCTTGTAGTCCTTCTGTTTGTACTTTAGGACTTTCTTTATCCTTGAGAGTATAACGATACTTGTTGGCGCAACCTATTTCTTCTGCCCGTGGTTGTTGAGTGTGCTGGGGTTCCCAGGAAGGAATGAAAAAGTGCAGCATACGTGTAGAGTTGTTCAGGAATTTGCTGTCCATTTCCAAATTCATTGCTTTTAAGGCATCCTCTATCCAGTTTCCGCTAGAGCAACTGCAAAGTTGATGGCATGATTAGATGCCTCTTCTCCCTCATGCAGGATTTCTATGGCCTGTTTGCGCTTCTCCTCAGGCAGATGTTCTAACAGCGGCACCATTCTGTTCCACATTTCTCAGTCATACCTGGTTATTATCGCCAGGGAATTTGCCACCTTGACTGCAGTGGCCCCATTAGCCAAGATCTTCTTACCAAACACATCTTCTTTCTGCTGTCGTTATCTAATGGGACGACATGTTTTTGGACTTGTGAGACAACTGACTGAGAGTGGGCTTAGATGTCCGGCATTTAGGAGAGACATCCATCGCCCTGAATTTCTTTTCCAGTCATCCTTTTAATGCCGGCTCCGAAAATTGCTTTCTGATTAGCAGTAAGCCGTCCTCCAATACATGTTGTAACATAGTAGTTGACATCACTGTTTTCCTTCGTTTATGCATCAGATCAAACAGGAAACAGTATTTCCTCTGCTCTGGGGGAACAAGTCTGAATTCTTCAATGCCTTCTGCATGATGGCGTGAAACGCACCTATCTCGTCTGGTGGAGACTGTTTAGTAGGCTCATTGGGTACTGGGTCGATCCCTCATCCCAGTCATCCTGTTGTGCAGAACGAGTAGAGCTAGTGTCTGCATCTTGATTGTCATCAAAGTTCTCCTTCCTCTTGCTTGTGATACAGGTAGTGTGTCAGCCTTGGTGGCGAACCTCATGTTCTTATTGGACTTCTTGACATAGCCTTCTGCAGGGGTACCAAAGGTCTGACAAGCGACCATCTCAGAGACAATCTAGTTCACCTGGAAGGCGTGTTTTTACATGTTCCCTTTCCTCTCCTGTTACTGTCTTTTCCCGCTCCCTACTGGGATTTGGAGGAACTCCGGAAAGGCCTGGCACCTCTTCATACAATTTTGGTTGGTATTGTATTGATGGCAGCCTCTTGTCCAGTTGCTGTGTAGTTGGGGAGAGAGTAAAGCTTGTGGATTGATGATTGGGTCAGTAGGTCTGGATGGGACCAGCCTAATTGGAAAGCTTGGAGCAGAGGGTACCAGCGAATGCTTCAATACTGGCGAATGTACTGGCCTTCCCTGTAGAGATTATAGACTTGAATACGGTTTATCATCTGGGAATTGAGGTGAATAACCTTTTTAAAACTCTGAGTCTATATAGTGTTGCAGTATTTGCTCGGGCAGTACTGAAAAAACTGGTGATAGGGATGGCTCCCTGCTTGCAGTTACGGCTGCTTGACTGTCCCTCGTTATGGAGTGTTGAAATGGTTTAAGAGGGATTCTTATTACAATAGGCCTCTCTGCGTCCTTTGCAGTAGTTTTCTGGTCTTTTCTTGCCCTGCAACATCTTCTGCACTTAAAGGTGTTGTCAGTGATTGTTTTCCACTTGATTTATGTGCTTTTTGGTGTTCTCTCGATGATTTTGTTGATGTGAACTCCCCCCAGTGTTCCTTTTGTCATCACCTGCAAGTTTTCCTGTTGTTTCCGTAGACAAGGTCGTTGTCACAACTCTTTTTCCCAGACTATCCTTGGTCGTTGACGAGGAAGTTCCCATTGGCGACTGTATTGTAGTAGGCGATATGCTGTGTACCGTCGGCAGGGTTCCAGTGGTCACTGTCTTTGTAGGCTGATTCATCATCAACGGGGTCTTCATCAATGGAACTGCTGTCAACATGGTTTTTGATGACGTCGAGGTCGTCGTTGACAAGATATTTTTTGTAGTCAACAAGGCCATTGGATTTGTCATCAATGGAGCCGTCGACGATGGCGTTGACGAGGATTTGCCAATATTGGTTGACAGAGCTGTCTTGATCGTCGACAAGGGTTTACTTTTTGTGGTCGACAAGGCTGTCGTAGATGGCCTAGAAATTGTACCTCCCGCTACTGGCGATGTCTTTGTTGGCGCCAGTATCGTCGTCGGGGATGTCGCAGACGGATGGCTGGATTTACTTGGTTTTTCATCCTTTTCTTTTTAGAATATGATGGCACTTTTTCCTCAGACCTAGCCCTTTTGGGGGATGAGGTCTGTCGCCTTGTAATCCACGACACTTCTTGAGGTCTCTGCCTCTGAAGGGGGGTATTTTCCCTCATGTAACCACAATACCAGTCTTCTTTTCCTGTCTTTTAGAGTCTTAGCGTTAAACATAGTGCAAAACCCGCAATCCTCCTGTATTTGGTTTGGGTAAATGCAGTATATGCATTCAGCATGTCCATCTGCCTCATATACATTCTTAATGCCACATGTTTGGCATGTGTGAGAAACCTGAGAATGTTCTCCCACCTCCTACTTCTGGGAGTTTCCATTCAGGTAGCCAGGGAAGTGCCATTGCTTTTGGATCCTGACCTGGGGGTGGACAAGCGAGGGAGGGTCCCCTGAGTGGAGGGTCACAAGTTATTAGGAGGAGAATACCGGAGGGCGAGACATGGTATCCTCCCCCTCCCCATTTTCCATCAGAAACCCCTTCCTCTGCCTTAATGGGATATTTTCAATCTCATTCCATCTCCCCCTCCCCATTTCCAACTAATACTGGGAAGAAGAAAAGGCAACCAAGAGTAGTGAGGATTACCTGCAAGAAACCCCTTGTGAAAAAGAAGGAAGACTGCCACCTACTACCATTAGGTTGCTCCATTAATAGAGTCAGGCAGGGTCAGGCATTTAACACTGACTATTCACCCCCAATTCCACTTGAGTCCCGTTTTAAGTACAATAAGTGTGGTTTTGCACAATCAGAGGAGCGAGCTGTGAATCCTGATCGGCGCAGGGAGCTGCAGGGAGAGAAGCCTGGAGGATCCAGAAAAAAGTGGCATGCTGAGATGCTCACCCGGTATTTGTGAGGGGCTGCAGTGTGACTAGGGAGCCGTGACTCCAGGAAGCCGGAGCGAGGGAGCCTGTGTTCTGCTGGTGGTGTGCGGAAAAGTGCTTGTTCACTTGAGAAAT
The DNA here is from genome assembly GCF_040938575.1 of Ambystoma mexicanum. Taxonomy (NCBI): domain Eukaryota; kingdom Metazoa; phylum Chordata; class Amphibia; order Caudata; family Ambystomatidae; genus Ambystoma; species Ambystoma mexicanum. Next base: position 351,378,393 of record NC_090936.1, read on the forward strand.
GTGCCGATCCCCAGGGGGTCTGAGGGGAAAGTGGTGAGACCCTGACCTTGAGCCCATATGCCCAAAGAGACCGCTCACCAACGCAATGCTACCCGGTGAGTTTCGAGTCAATAAGCAGGAGAAACTCAGGAGCGTGCGGCTAACTGGTGCAGGAAGGGAGAAAGACAGATTTAGAAAAGCGGCATGAAGCGGAAAGTAAGAGAGAAAGTAGAAAGTGAATGGAAAGCTAGAGAAAGATGCTAAAAGAGCGGAAAGAAAGCAAAAGGCTTGAAAGTGAATAAGAAGAGTGTGAGTGACCCAAAAGCAAAGGAAAGGTGCAAGTGAGCACCGATGAGCGAAATAAGTGTGCAAGAAGCAGGATAAGGAAAAGGACAGGTGTAAGGGTGCACAAAAGTAAAGAATTAAATGTGCAAGAGGCACGGTGAAGAGAAAGTGAATCAAAGGAAGGTGCTAGGGGCACGCCAAGGTGAAAGACGACCATGCCAAAGAAGGTGGAAGCATGCAGAGCAAAGTGGAAAATAACAAAGGGGTGCAGGAAGCACCTGCAGATGAAAGTATAGAAGAAAAGCAAGAACAGGAAATACAGAAAGGGGGCAAAAATCAGAGTGGTCACACTTAGGAGGAGCAAAGAACCTAGCGTTTTTGAAATTCTCTGTTTTTTCTCCCATGAGAAGGTTGTGTGTGAAAGAAACTGTAGATAAGTAAAAGGTACATCCTGACAAGTTGAATTTTGTGTTTGAAACTGAAGGTGCCTAAGCTTGGAGAAGGGAATCCTGAGAGGCCTACAAGGAACTGTGTTATCAAACTGAACTTGTGTTTGGAACCGAAGGGGCCCAAGCTTAGGGAAGGGAACCCTAAGAGGCCTAACAAACATGAATACTTATTTGGTGAAACAAACCCTGAAAAGTCTGAGAGTAACTGTGTTATATTTTTGTTTTGTCTGAAACTTGGAAGGATTGAAGCTTGGGGAAGGGAATCCCCAGGAACTAAAGACATTGGAAGTTGTTTGAACAGATTGCAAGAACTTTGTGGAGAAGAGTTTTAACAAACAACCTCTTTTTGATTGTGCTGAACTTTGATGATACTGACCGAGCCACACATGTTGAGAAGACCACCTGAAACATGCCTTGATATATATTTCTTTTTGGATCACTATTTTTCTTTAAAGATACTTCCTACCACATTTTATCAAAGAGTGAAGGCAAGCATAGTTTTAGACACAGACGGATTTTGGTTTTGGACTTTCAGACAATCGACAGCCCAAAAAACTATCAGTTAATGGAACCATCTCTTCAGAGTTAGGGATAGTTAGGTATTACACCAATCCCAGTATTATAGTAAATACAGGTTTTGAAACTATAACATTTGAGTCTGTGTCTCTCTTGATACCATGCCTGTCTCACACATGCTTTGAACAGGGCTTTCCTTTTTTCTTCCATATCCCTGTCGAAATCCCTCTTATATGTTGGAAGAGATGAAGATTGTTGAAGAATTACATTTTTCTCAAAGTATTTCTTAAGAAATGAAATTTCTCTCAGAGAAATGGCAAACCCTGATTCCTCGCACCAGCTGAATACATCTCCTATGTTCCAGTGCATAAACAGTTTGTAATGAGCAACTGTACCAACCAAAACAGCAGCTCTATGCCTGTTGAATACATAATGTACTGATGAATGCTTCTTTGCCTGTAACTAAGCTCTTGCAAGTAACAGCGCCTCAATGCCCATGGGTTACTTGCGCGCTATATAAATTTAAATAAATAAAAATAAATAAATAAGAGGACCCCTCCGCATGATGGAGCTAGATACTCGACGTCCCATTGGTTGCGGCAGAATACACTCAAAATGACAATGATGGGCTACTAAAGTAAGACAAAAATGCTTTACTATAAGTTATAGTACTAAGGTTCCCGAGGATTCGCAGCCTGTCGGTGGGGGTTATTAAAAGCATGTGAATCCATGAAAGATCCAATGCTGGAGAATGAGCTAAATCAATTCTCCCCTGGCCTCTTGTCCCCCTCCTCCCACTAGTATCAAGACAATCAAAGTTTTGAATTAAATCTTTAATTTCTGTGATCAGGATATTAACATCTTTGATGGGTCTGAACTGTTTGGAAAACATTTCTGTCGGTCCTCATGGGAAATGGAGGACATCCCTTTTCTCTTAGTCATGACCGAACATGTTGTTATACAGGATGAAACAATTAGGTCAGAATTGATACAAGATTGTGCAAAATACTGCAACCTTGTGGTGCACATTAAAACAAGATAAGAATATTAAAACATTCACAAAAATGTAAGCCTTGCCACCACACAGTTAAAAAGACTAATTTAAAATGCCAAAAGCTGAGGTTCCAAGTATGAAATATGTCTCTCTGCCGAAGCAGGGTCGACTACAAATAGTCAAAACAGGGGGTCAGAGCACGCCCGTGTGGCTTAGGAGGCTGCCAGAGTCTGTCTCCTCACCCCTATAGCCCCTTTAGTTTTATTAATTCAGTTCCTCTAGTTCCAGTAAAATAAAACAGTTATCAGAAGTTTCCATATTTATCAGCTCAGACTAATTAATGCACTGAGCAAAGTGCTAAACAAAAAAGAACAGCCCATGGGCGGATGAGAAACTCCCACGTTCACCCTGCTTTTATGGTTGGAATATCCAGGTCAATACTTGCTGATTGCAGGTCTTCCGCCGCAAAGTCGCCATCAGCTTTGCGATCGGTGTCGGATTGGAGTACTTGGAAGTAATGGTTGGCTTTGGCATTGTGTATGACAGTTTTATATTTGTTGCGGCAGTGTCTGAGGGGTATCTTGGCTGAGGAGCATGGGTTCTTTGCCAGGCTTTTCCGAAGCATCTGGCTTCCTGCTTGATGGTCGTTGTGGGGTCTGCGTAATTTCAGTGGTGCAATTTTGTTGAGTGTCTGTGTGATGATGGTGTTATATTGGTGGAGTAGGTCGAAGGGATGTGCGTTTTGGGAGAGGGGAGTAGTATGAGTAGTGTTAAGGCTATTTCTGTAATGTGTTCAGATTTTCTGGCTTGGGGCAAGGGTGATGTGCCGCCAGTGGTGGGATTTTGGGCCTCATTCCAAGTTGGCTGGTACACGGTAAACATGCTGATAATAAGGTTTACCAGCACTTTTACCAGACCGGCCAACTACAACTTTGCCAGTAGGAGTCATGGATTTACCTCCAGCTAGAAGCTGGAGGTAAAGCTGACCCCTACCAGACAAAAACAAAACTGCCTTCATTACTGGCAGAGTCGGTAATAGTGGCAGAAGCCCCCCATTGAGTCCTATTGGACTCCAAGGGATGGGGATTACTGGCCCTTACCGGACCTTGTAATCTGCCAGTTATTCCGGCAGACCACAAGTGCTGTTTCCGGCAATTCCATTTGCCAGTATTCCGGCCGATTTACAGACGGAATACCAGCAAACTTTGAATGAGGCCCTTTGTGTTATTGTTATTGTTATTGTTATTTTGCATTTATATAGCGCCTTATATACCATTGGTATGGTCTGAAGGCGCTGGTAGGTTGAACGCCCTTGGGAACCGAAGTTCATATCAGTAGAGAGAGTAGAGAGAGTCAAAAAGGTGCGTGTGAGCACCGGTATGTGTACAGCTCGTGCAGTATCAATGTAATAGCTGCTTTCTAGCGGTAGGTGTGGTGGTTGAGAGGTCAGGAGTATGTGTTCGTTCTGGCAGGATTAATCCAGATCGGATGTGGCTGCGTTAGGCCTGAGGAGAACGCCTCGCTGGGGGGTGTGTAACCAGCAGTGATTATTTAGAATGATGTGGAGAGAGCGGCGAATGTTGATATGAGAACAGTTATACCGAATGGTGTCATAGTATCTCTGTGTTCTAGTTGAGTGGTGATGTAAGGAGAGAGTAAGCGTGTTGGTGAGATATGATGGGTTTCATGCCCTTTCAGAGACTTCTACTTCACAGGGAGGCTATTGGGGACACTTCTAAATTCAACTTCATAGAGAGGCTATTGGGCACATTTCTAAAATCAACTTTCAGGGAGAGGCTATTGGGCACATTTCTAAATTTAACTTTTCACAGAGAGGCTATTGAGCACAATTCTAAATTCAACTTTTCACAGAGAGGCTATTGGGCACACTTCTAAATTCAACTTTCCACAGAGAAGCTAATTGGGTACACTTCTAAATGCAACTTTCTAAATGTACTTCTAAATTCTACTTTTCACAGAGAGGCTCTTGGGCACACTTCTAAATTCAACTTTCCACAGAGAGGCTTTGGGCACACTTCTAAATTCAACTTTTCACAGAGAGGCTATTGGGTACACTTCTAAATGCAACTTTCTAAATGTACTTCTAAATTCAACTTTTCACAGAGATGCTATTGGGCACACTTCTATATTCTACTTTTCACAGAGAGGCTATTTGGCACACTTCTAAATTCAACTTTTCACAAGGAGGCTATTGGGCACACTTCTAAATTCAACTTTCCACAGAGAAGCTAATTGGGTACACTTCTAAATGCAACTTTCTAAATGTACTTCTAAATTCGACTTTTCACAGAGATGCTATTGGGCACACTTCTATATTCTACTTTTCACAGAGAGGCTATTGGGCACACTTCTAAATTCAACTTTTCACAGAGAGGCTATTGGGCACCCTTCTAAATTCAACTTTCCACAGAGAAGCTATTGGGTACACTTCTAAATGCAACTTTCTAAATGTACTTCTAAATTCGACTTTTCACAGAGATGCTATTGGGCACACTTCTATATTCTACTTTTCACAGAGAGGCTATTGGGCACACTTCTAAATTCAACTTTTCACAGAGAGGCTATTGGGCACCCTTCTAAATTCAACTTTCCACAGAGAAGCTATTGGGTACACTTCTAAATGCAACTTTCTAAATGTACTTCTAAATTCAACTTTTCACAGAGAGGCTATTGGGCACCCTTCTAAATTCAACTTTCCACAGAGAAGCTATTGGGTACACTTCTAAATGCAACTTTCTAAATGTACTTCTAAATTCAACTTTTCACAGAGATGCTATTGGGCACACTTCTATATTCTACTTTTCACAGAGAGGCTATTGGGCACACTTCTATATTCTACTTTTCACAGAGAGGCTATTGGGCACACTTCTAAATTCAACTTTTCACAGAGAGGCTATTGGGCACACTTCAAATTCTACTTTTCACATAGAGGCTATTGGGCACACTTCTAAATTCGACTTTTCACAGAGATGCTGTTGGGCACACTTCTATATTCTACTTTTCACAGAGAGGCTATTGGGCACCCTTCTAAATTCAACTTTCCACAGAGAAGCTATTGGGTACACTTCTAAATGCAACTTTCTAAATGAACTTCTAAATTCAACTTTTCAAAGAGATGCTATTGGGCACACTTCTAAATTCAACTTTCCACAGAGAAGCTATTGGGTACACTTCTAAATGCAACTTTCTAAATGTACTTCTAAATTCAACTTTTCACAGAGATGCTTCTAAATGCAACTTTCTAAATGTACTTCTAAATTCAACTTTTCACAGAGATGCTATTGGGCACACTTCTATATTCTACTTTTCACAGAGAGGCTATTGGGCACACTTCTAAATTCAACTTTTCACAGAGAGGCTATTTGGCACACTTCTAAATTCAACTTTTCACAGAGATGCTATTGGGCACACTTCTATATTCTACTTTTCACAGAGAGGCTATTGTGCACACTTCTAAATTCAACTTTTCACAGAGAGGCTATTGGGCACACTTCTAAATTCAACTTTCCACAGAGAAGCTATTGGGTACACTTCTAAATGCGACTTTCTAAATGTACTTCTAAATTCAACTTTCCACAGAGATGCTATTGGGCACACTTCTATATTCTACTTTTCACAGAGAGGCTATTGGGCACACTTCTAAATTCGGTAGTTTGAAGGGCATACCAATGTGGTCAAACCATGATATCCAGATTCGATTATCCACAGAGACATGCTTTCTGCTTTTGCTCAATAGGTCCAGGGTGTTGCCAGCAATGTGTGTAGGATAGGTGATCAGTTGTGTGAGGTCATAAGGGGTGAGTGGAGCAAGTAAAGCCTTTAGTATGGGATTGGTGTCTGAAAGGAAACTACCAGGGTTGAAGTCACCAAGGTAGATGTTGTTGCAGGGGTAGGTGCGATTGTTAGTAGTGAAGTCAGTCCAGTCAGTGTGGAAGTTGGGATTGTGTGTAGGACGACGATAAATGAGGTGGAGAAAGGGTGGTTGTGGGTGTTATAAGGAGGAGAAAGTGAGAGTGCTTCAAAGGATGTATGGAGGGGTAGGATTACTAAGTGTGAGTGTGTCTCTATACGATGGCAATGCCACCACCCTGCTTCTGTGGGTGGTCTCTGTGGTGAATGAGATATTGAGGGTGAAGCATGTCAGGTATAATAGGTGTGTGGTGGGGTTTGAGCCATGTTTTAATAAGGAAGAGTATATCTGGGGAATGTGTGCTAATGAGATCAATTTCAGGTGTGTGAGCAAGTGCAGAATGGCAGTCGAGAAGAATTCAGGTGTATGCAATGGGGTGTTTTAGTGGAGTGTTGTGTTAGAGTTTGATTTTGATGTTGTTTGTGTGCTGTATGCAAGGCAGTTTTTTGGCAACCTGTGGCAAATAGGTTCTAACAGGGAACATTTACTTTACTTTATTTTACTTTATTACATTTATAATGTGCACAATAGACCCGAAGGTGTGATGGTGCAGACAAAGACAGACAAACAGAAATACATAAGTGAGACATGTCAAGAGTAGTTGAGTTAGAAAGCATAAGAACAAAATCAACCGTAGAAGTGACAACCATCTCTCCGAACAGGGCAGCTAACATACATTAATCAGCAACACAAGAGTTGTGAGAGAAAGGAGAGATACCCTTAAAAGTCTATAACATTTAGAGAATCAGATTACAGTTCGAAGCACCTTTGGGCAGATATTTGCAGCGTCTAAGAAAAGTAGGCAGGGAACTAACCCCACAGCCCGCTAAAATACAGTCACTGTTGGGCTGCGAGCACCAATCGCTCAGATCTATCCTGCGAATGATGGTTAAGTCAATGCATCTAACCACCCCTAGACCTGTTCTCTGACGCAGCCAGGCTAAAACCTTGTTGCATAGGGCTTCTTTGAACTCTTTTCCTTTAATTTTCTGAATGTTGGTTATGATGACATTTCTCTGATCCATTACAAAATCATGTACGTGTATGTCCTTTACTTTGGGCATTTGTGATTTTTCGAGCCTTAAGTTCTGTGAGAGTGCTCTCTTCAATTTAGTATTCCACCTTGTAGGCGGACTGATCTTTTCATGTACGGGGTTCAACTCACATGACGATGCCAGTGGAGAGGATTCCTGTGAACCAACTGTGTTGTGGATAAGACCCTTTCCCTTGCAGTCCTGGGCAGCCGCAATGGGCACCAGTAAATCCATACTACAGTAATCAGTTTGAGTCCCATGGTCTATCATTTCCCTTTGTATGAGGACTTGCCAAGCTGCAGTCACTCTAGAGGCCTGTGGCAGGATGCCTGGCCAGATAGGCCCTGGGACTGGGACGCAGTATTCACCTTAGATGGCCGTAGACTAGATGTCCAGTCATTCAGGGCTTCTGCGGCTTCAGCTAGCAAGCCAAGATCAAATGTAACCTTTACAAGCAAGTAATTATTTAGCAATATTGGCCATAAGCTCGGACCACTGGGGAGGACCTTTGGGCTCAACTTGAGCTAGGTTAAGCATAACCCTCCCTTGCCCGGCAGGAGATAGCCGAATTGTAGGTAACTCAGGCATTACTGGGAGAGGGGCATCTATAGTCAGTGGTGGCTTTTTGTAAACTGGCTAGAGGAGCTTATGCTATGAAACCAAGTTTCACAGAGGGGCCAACTAAATCCTGCGATGAACTTGATGCTTTATGCGAGTCTTCAGAAGAGAAATTTTTATGGCAGAGAGTTTGCTCTGTTTACTATACACTCTCAATCTCCTGCGCTCACTAAGGGCTGGGACCTCCGACATACGGTCCCTGTTAGTAATAGGGGATGTGGATGTCAAGTCTGCTAAAGCCCCCAAAGCCACTTTAGAGTTAGGGATAGCCCCTACCTTCGTATATGCAGCCATCTAGATGCTTATATTAGACTGAAACCGTAACAGTCATAGCCCGTAAGAATTAGGCAGAACCAGAACCAAGGCTCCCCTCACAAAGGAGTACTGTCACCCAGTTAATACCAATAGCGGGATTCTTACCTCACCATAGCGAGCCACGCCGAGCAGCTCCAGCAGGTACCAGCCAGCACCCCCACAAAGATGTTCTGCACTCCACCTGTATAATCCACAAGAGAGCCGGAACACACAGCTATCTGAGGTGCCTGGGATGTGAGGTAGAAGGCGGGGAGTCCGCTTTGAAAAAATTGCGGCACCCGCTAGTTTCACTGCGGGGGAGACGAGCAGCAGCCACCAACAATACGCGGCACATACAGTTGACACATTTTATTATAGAAAAGGACCTACCGGAAGTATAGAGTCAAGCTGCACGGATAGACTAGAACTGCTGTCGCTTCTTACTCCTGGACTTCTGAACACAGAATGAAATAGAGAAGGATATACTAGCAACCCTTAGCTCTGTCTTCCCTTTGCTCTGGATGTCCGGGTGAATGGACGCCCAAAGGACAGTACTTATATACCCAAGGTAACTCGGATGTAACTTTGTTAGAAATCACAGGGGCAGTCCCTAGATCGATCCTGGATGCAATGAATTCAATGTGGTCATTACTCCTTTCCCCAGAGTGGCCTCTGCCCATGTGGCCAGGGGAGAGTGGAGAGGGGGGTGTTGTGACATCATCAGATGAGACATAGGGCCTCATTACAAGTTTGCCGGTATAAAAACAAAATTACTGCCATGCTGGTGCTACTGTGTCCGTGTCTACAGTACATTCTGAGTCAGCGTGCATGCACATTCTGGAAACGGTAGCACTGGCATGTCTGTAACGGCTCCAAAACGCCCTATACCGGTATCCACGCTAACTCCGACTCTGGCTCAGAGAAGACTGTTGTTACCGGTACCGGTATTACCAGCACCGGAAATAACGTAATCGCGCCGGAACAGGAAATGTACCAGCGGCCATTGCAAAGACACAATCCATTGTAATCCTCAGTGCACAGGAGTGTGAGTCAAAACCTGAGCAGCTACCAACACAGAGGGACATGTCGGCAAGGCTACCTGCAGTCTGTCGCTGCAAGCCATGGTTCAGTGAGCATGAAGTCAACATGCTTGCCAACACCCTTGTTGAGCTCTAAGATGAAGTCTTTTGCACAGATCTGCAGCACCAAGCGCAAATACGTAAGAAGGCTATATGGGAGGAGGTTGCACATAAAGTTTTGGCATTGGGGACAACACCCTGGCCTGTGCGAGACTGCAAGAAGAGGTGGGGTGACGTACGTCTCTGTGTGCGCAACCTCCTTGCCATCCCCTATCAAACTTCAGGCGTGGGAGGAAACATGAAGCACCGTCCTGCACATGGAGGCGATAGAGGGAGTTGGAGATGCGGAGGCGGGAGATGTGACATCCGATGATCCTGGTGAGTCTCCGTAAGCCCAAAGTCACATGACACACCCTGTTGCCCCAATGCAAATGGCTAGGTCAATATGTCAAGTTTGTGAAACCTGATCCCTCCTGCCATTCCAGCCACTGACAACCTTGTTGCCCACATGCACAATGTACTTGCCTGCAACCCGAAAACAAACACCACTGACACACCCCACATGTCCACTGTATTGGCCACACAAGTAGCATCTACATGCACACAGACACACATCACCCAGACAATGCCCAACTGCTGTCGTCACCGCCGTGCCACCACATGCCCAAAGCCACGTCATGACAAGATGCACACATCAATGACACATGTGGCACACTTGTCACACGCACCATGTCCCTTCACACTGAATCACCATCAACGCAGCAACAGCCATAGGCAGCAGTCACAAGTGAAACACATCAGTTTCACGATCAAACTCAACATGTCACAGAGCTTGTGTGGCATGCCCATAACACCCAAACCGGTAAACACCAGTACCCCAGTCAACAGCCACTGCGCACACCATGGCCGCACAACAAACATGCACCCACAATGCATCCCCCAAAAATGCATGTGTGCACCATGCCATGCCTTCCACCATGTCCATGACAATGCACATGATTCAGAATGTACTAGAATTGATGGCTGTCTGATGGATCCGGACCCATCCCTGATGCCCTGCCTCACTGTCCCCCACAGGCACATCATCTGACAATGAAGGGGAACATGCAACCACATCCAGGTGCAGCAGGGCACCGCCCGCCACAGGGAAACCACTACCTCGAGACAGGATACGAGCACATCCGCCACCAGACCGGAGCATGCTAAAACACCTTAGGGCCAGCCACCCCACCAGCAGGAGGCACCTGCAGCCAAGCAGCCCCGCCAGAAGGAGGCACCTGCTGCCAAGCAGCCCCACCAGTAGGAGGCACCTGCTGCCAAGCAGCCTTGCCAGAAGGAGGCACCTGCTGCCAAGCAGCCCCGCCAGCAGGAGGCATCTGTTGCCCCAGCCCCCCCACCCTGGTGCCCCAGCAGGATGAACTGGTTTCCCCGGCCCCGCAGAATGAACCTGTTTCCCCAGCCCTGCAGGATGAACCTGTTTCCCCAGCCACGCCCCAGCAGGATGAACCTGTTACCCCGGCCAACCCACAGAAGGATGAACCTGTTACCCAACCCCCCAGCAGGATGAACCTGCACCACTTCAACAAGGGTTAGGAGCCGACAGCATTGGGCACGACACACAAAGCGACCCTAGCTATGGAGATGGTGCTCAATTCAGTCCCATGAACCCTCGAAGCTCACCACCCATACCACAACCTGCACTACGTCATGTACGTGACATTGAGGAGCGCCTCATCAGGATGGAGGAATGGCAGCAGGCAATGCACACACTAGTGCAGCAATACCTTGCTTAGGCACAACTCACGTGCCAGACGATGCAGGACACTGCACGGAAGACCGCACGAATGCTGGGCAGCGTCACAGAGGGGGTGTACCACCTGGCGAGGCATGTGAGGGAGGGCAATGGTACCATCTCATCCCTGGTGGAGTCAATCAACATGTTGGTTCAGGCAATTGCAGAACAACGCCACATCACCTTGCCACTGGCCCCATCCTCGAGCACAACACACACAAGTTCTATGCAAAGCAGCCCTGTGCGTCGTTCCCAGTAGCTCAATCACCCGGCTGAGGGGCACCCCCCCTACTAAAAGGGGGCGTAAATAGGTCAAGGTTCTTGCGCGCGTGGGGAGGGAGTAGTTGGGGAGGGAGTGTGGAGATAGTTGGAGAAGAGGTGTGGGGGTAGTTGGGGAGGCGGTGTGGGGACAATAGTACGGGATTCTAGTGGTAGGCAATGAGAATCACCTGTGTACATAGTTATTCATGTCACAATACACCTGGGGTTTCAAAAAAACATGACTGGACATTGCTTATTCAGTGTGAGTGCATTAATTTATGTACAGTGTCCAGTGCCCAGTGTGATCCATGTCCAGTACACACTGTGATCCATGTCCAGTGCTGTGGCTGTAATAGTTCATCAAAAGTAGTGTTGAATTAATTCTTGCCATGTGGCACGTCCATCATTTCGATAGTGGCGCAGTGCATTATCCCCATCTTCATCATCCTTTTCCCCAGCCTCTGGTGGCAGCATGTCCACGTCAGGGGGCAGGAGGATGTTGCGTCGGATGCACATGTTTGTGCAACATGGCACATACCAGCACACCTTTGCCCACCTTCTCTGGGCCGTAAATGAGGGCTCCCCCAGATCTGCTGAGGCAGCGGAACCTGGCCTTCAACATGCCAAACGTCTGCTCGATGGTGCAACAAATACGTACATGTGCATGGTTGTACGCCTCTTCGTGCCTGTTGTGGGGTTGCCTGATGGGGGTCATGAGCCATGCCATCAGGGGATCCCCAGCATCACCTGCACGGGAGCAAGAGAATGGGTACATGTGATTTCAGTGGTCATTCCATGTTGGCACAGGCTGTACAGTGTTCATTTGAGAAGACTACTATGCACAGGGAATTATTACTTTACATGGCATAGGTTATTTCCTATGTACCCCTAAGGGAACTTAGGCCAGATGCATGGGGGGGTTTGTGCAGTTGCTGTGACATGGACCATTCACTGTCAACCTGCCCTCTGACAAATCCCGTACAACTGACATCAATGGATGTAAATGTCATTAATGTGTTACCAATAACTGTAGACATTCACATGTTTTACATTTGTTATTTAGTGGTATTCACGGTATGCAGTCTATATCTACAGGACTTCATGTACACATCCATCTACATCGTAACACATGAGACAAGGTCACATATTGATTGGTAGTATGTGTGAGGGGTAAAGGGTTGCGTAATAACATTACGGCTGGGTGGGTGTTTGCATGAATGATTGAAGCTTAATTGGGTGAGGCCGCCATGTCTCAATCATGTATTGGTGGTAGTCAAGGATTGTTGCATTTTGCAAATTTTGACTGAACGCATTCTACTTGAAGGTGTCCCTTAAGGAGACATGACAAACATACTGACCAGCCATGTACCTGTGAAATGTGTGTGCAGTCACATTTGATTTCAGTGCAGCAGATATTTTTATATCTGGCTGACCATCATGACTTGTGTTTTTACTTTTCTGTGTTTTTTAATGTCATTCATAGTCACTAATATGTGGTGCATTCTGGTACATGTGGTTTGAGTTTCCTGCAGGCCGAAATACATGTAGTTATGTATGCACTGTATGTATTACATGCATATAGACACGGCTGGGAAGGCCTTGCGCTTTGGCATGCTATTACTGTGTAGCACATTCAGTTAAATCTACACACTAGCAAGTTCAATGCACTCAGAATTCTGTGTATGGTCATGTTTCGTTCTATGTGTGAGATTTGTTATTGTACAGGTTGTGGATGATAAGGTTCATTGGTCTAATTCCTCACTCTACCTTTGCCTTTTGTTGGCCTATCCAGCCTCTGTGCACTTAAACAGATGCTTGGTAATGGTCACGGGATATTGCAAACAGAGTGATGCTGGATTAATGCATACAGTATGCAAATTCACTCTTGATGCATCTCATGCTGTGCTATGTTTCAACACTCCTCATGGCCTAGTGGTTAGACTCACCCAGCAGCCAGGTTGCCGATGCTGTTTACTGCCCACCAACCCCCCAATTAAACACTCCTCATGGCCTAGTGGTTATACTCATCCAGCAGCCAGGTTTCCTATGCTGTTTACTGCCCCCTCCAATTAAACACTCCTCATGGCCTAGTGGTTAGACTCACCCAGCAATCAGGTACGATGTCCCATGTCTCGTGCCATGTAGGGGGGCAGCATGGAGTTGCGCAGCACCATGGAGTCATGTGTGGAGCCAGGGAATCTTGTGCAGCAATGTGTGATTATTTTGCGGGCCTCGCACACCATCTGTACCTTGGGGGAATGGTACAGCTTCCTGTTGCGGTACACTACCTCCACAGCATGCCGGACAACCAGCTCCACATGTGTGCAGTCGACCGCACCTATTACATTAGGCATGCCTGCAAGTGCATGGAATGCTATTTTTGTTGCATTCACCTCCTCTGCAGACCGTGATAAGCTGATGTGGTCGCGTACGTGGGATAGGAGTGCATCTAGCACCTGGGCGGGCACAAGGGAGAAACAGTGTTGGGAGATTCCATGCAGCTGACCCACTGTGTACTAAGTGCCTGTGGCAAGGAAGTGTAGCACAGACACTACCTTCAGCAATGGAGGATGGCTGTCTGGATATTTATTAGGCTCACCAGGTCATCGTGTATCATGTCCACTACAGTGATGATGGTGTCCCTGTCCAACCGGTACAGGGTGTGGATCTGAGCAGGGGTGAGATTGAATGGGGTGGCCCCTAGGCGAGGGATTGGTGACTGTCTGCGGGGTACAACTGGCTGCACATTGGGTATTTGCTGGGACATGATGCCCTCCTTCTCCTCTTGCACCTGCGCTGCGTCCTCCGCCACACTGACTCCTCAGTGAGTAGCTCTGCAGGCATGTCCTCCAGCTCCAGTACTGCTAGTGCTAATGGTAGCATTGTGGATTTGGAAGGGGTGTGGAAGTGGTCCTTTTGTGCTGTGCCACAGTCCATTGCCTCCACCTGTGCTGATTGTGAGCACCTGTGGCAGGTTTCTACACATCAGAATCCACTTAATGCCTGGTCCGCGATGCCGGTGTTTCCGGCATCATTGTACCCATTATTACTGGCATGTACATGCCGGTGGTTGCGTGTTCATGCACCTCTTAATGTGAACTTACTTATGCCATGCTGGTATCACTGGCACGGCTGCCACGTGTCAACGCTGATACCGGCAACAGTGTTGCCAGGCACGGTGGGTCGGTGGCTATGCCGGTAACACCAGCATCGCGACTCAGACTGCATTTGTCTAGTAAAGGATGCCGATACGGAAATAACAGCAATGCCATTTCCGGACTGACATACTAGTAATGAAGCCCATAGTATTCTCCTTTTTCATTTGAGGACACCCCTGCCATCCCTATGCCCTAATGGCATATTGTCATCCCTCCCCTCCCTGACCCAAGAAAGGCACTGAAGACATCTTCCCAGATATTACACGCAAGACATCAAGAACTAACTAGTCCTTCAAGATCACTAAGAACACTGTACCAACCTTAACATACAAGTTATCAGAAACAAACTTTTATTTTCCTAAATGTGAACATTTTGTAATGAAGATCATTGGAGGCCAGGAGCGCAAGCTGCGCTCTAGTTGTTACAGAAACCTACCTGAAGCCAGGAATTTAAACCGGCACAACAGCTGGTGAAGACATGCTACCTGCTATCTCTTAGTGCTGACCAAGGAACCAGGGGGCTTGAGTGGTGTCCGTGAAGCAAAGTGGCTTTCCGACAAGGGAAAGGAAAGTAAACTGCAGGCGAGCATGCACGGCTTGAATGTGTGATGAATCCTGTGGATCCCTCACTGTAACCCTACCTAAAGTATACTCCCGGGTGGCCGGAGAAAGGCAGACGCTTCCTGACCCTGACTTCGGGATGGTGTACTGCCGGATGATCACCAGGGAGGGGAAAAGGGTCAGGATTGTGAGGGATACCTATTCACAAGAATGCTGGGCAGAATGCAATTAACAAGAATGACCTACACCTGAGGGAGATTGGGAGGCATAAAAGGCCCTCTAAGGTGGCACGTAAGAGAGAAGAAGCAGAAGCAACAGAAGGAGCAGGAGAAGCAGAAGAAGCATGGGCCGTGTAAGCTGCAGGTGACAGGAGTAGAGGAGCTAGAAGACAATGGGACCATTGCAAGTCCTGAGAGGGTCTGTGCCTCTATCATCCCAAACTGCAGAGGTTGCGCAGCGGTAAGTGTGGGGAAGAAACGCTTACCCGGCAAAACTACATTGTGCAGAGCTTTCGCAGCAGGAAGCAAGCGTAATTTGAGCAGTCGAATGGTCTCAGGTGGCAGGGTTCCACCAGAGACTCCGGAGTCAGAGCTACTCCAAATCAACATGGCAGCAGCAACGGCGACCGAAGAGAGAGGATGTGGTGCGCCTGGCCGGGAGAAGCCACGGTTTCAGCAGTCCTGCAAACACAGAGAGGAGCACCTTGAAGCAACTTACCCGGTGAGTCTAAGCCAAGTGAGGGACTCTGGGGCTCTCCGGTGCAGGCTGCATGTCCAGTGCAGGCGGGATCAATCATGAAAAGCAGAGTAAGCAATGTTACTAGTACTGAACTGTTAACGTACAAAACAAAGATAATAAGCATCACAAGTACCAAACTTTTGCAAACTTAAAAAGGCAAGCTAATAAATCTTACGAATACCAAATTGTTGCAGACTTGCAAAAGGTGCTGATATTAAACCAAACGAGGGCAGAAGTGAAAGTGTGAGTTTGGGCAAACACCAACTATCTGGTGGGAAGGTCTTATTAGAAGCCCAGTCCTACCACCAATACCAAAGCCAAGAGACCTTGAAAAACTGGCAACATCAGTCCAATAAAGGTTGCCAAAATTAAGAGGGTAATCCTGGGAAGCCCCAAGGTTGTAAAGGTTGCCACTCAGGTTCAGGATACCTATTGCTGTAGTTGATGTAGATTTGCATTGCTACAGCCAAAAAAAAAGCGGGAAAAGACTTTCTGAACATTATTTTTGGTATAGATGCAGAAGGAAAAGAAAGGTGGCAAATAGACTGCCCTTCTGGAGGTGGTTATCCAGAGGGAGATGAGAATCATTTGTGCAGAGGTCCTGATAAGGATCAATGTGAATGTTCTATTCCCTGAAAGCTGTTAACAAGTTTATGCTCCAGAAGATCGTTAAAGTTCTTAATATTCTACTCTGAAAGTTATCATTAAAGCACTTATTTGTTTTGGTTCTGACAAAGTAGACGGGCATGCGAACAGACCCGTAGAGCAAGAGGTGATACCCAGAGGAAATCTGATTAAAGGTTACGCCGGGTAGTAGAAGATGCAAGTGCTGAAGAGTGGTACTATTGGAAAGCAACAGATTGAGTTTTGACATTTGGGGGGAAGAATTGTGAAAGCTGATCGAGGAAAAGTTACAATTCTTCCTGCAGTTATTCTTGAAGAAGACCATTCTGACCAAACCATTTGTTGTTGTCAAAGGTGTGAAGGAGCCCTCATTCCAGGAGTTGTGAAAGCTAATGACCTTTTCTTTCAAGATACTTTGGGAGAGTTCTAATTCCAGGAGGAGTGAGAGTTATTTTACTTTGACAAGTTACTTTATTGAAACAACGGAACGTTGTGTTAAAGTCAGATTTCCTTGGTTTTCCTTTGAACTGTGTAGAAAACTGTTGTTTGGATCTGGGTATGGGGAGCTTAGGCAGTCCGTGACAAGAGACATTGATTGTTCTGTGAACCGGATTATATGTTGTATACATTTGTTAAATTGAGTTGCCATATTATACCTTTTTGCTTTGATTGTTGTATAAGCGTGAGGGTTAGAGATCCTTTGGTTAGCGTGTTCCCTTTTAGTTTACTTCAGGCTGGGAAATCCACGTTACTGTAGGGATAGAGAGACGTTCATTCAACCTGATTTATTTAATAAAATTGCAGAAGTTAAAAACTCTTTGTCAAGTTGTCAGCCTCACATTTCTGACCACTCACAGACACCGGAAGCAGACAGAGAGCTTCTGGGCATTTGCCGGTGCAAGGCAGCCTCCACTGAACCAAAAGCCCGGACTGACGCGGAACAGAGAAGCAGGAGCTTCCGGAGACCATGAAGCTGGAATGCAGAGGTGGCAAGAGAAGGCAGAATGCTGGAAGGCCACCACCGGCTTACGTCGGAAGAACTGACATATGCCAGCCAAAGCCGGTAAGTCCGCCCAAGGAAAGCGGGAACACTGGGGCCTATCGGCAAGCCGGGAATGAGACATGGACACAGTGAATTCATGGTTTTGGTCAAAGACATTTATTAAAATAAAATGGGGTTGGGAAATGCCTCTTTGTCCCTACTCTAGGAGGTATTTCCCTACCTAAAACCAAAACTAAGGGTCTGTCCAATGTCAGGATGTCTAAAGCAAATCGCCCTGTGTCCAAAGTACTATTCTGGCCCTCACATCTAGGAAAAATAACTCTATGGTAAAAAGGGAAAATGTCTTTGGCCTTTTGTAGTGCACACATTTTCAAAAAGGAAATTCTTAACTCCAACAAAAAAAGAGTCCAAGAGAACAGAGATCCTTGTTCCGGAGGGTGGTACCCTTCCCCAGGATTTCTCTTCACTCTTTCTTGTATTTCAAGAATGTCAATTAGTCAAGTTTCTTTTGATAAATCACACAAAACAACTTGGCTGTTAGTCTGGATCTTACTCAGAAACCTGGTGGACTCTCCTGCCAGGTTTCCACTTCTCTTTAACATGTTTTCACAGCATTCTCGCTAGTACTGATATATCCTGATCAGGACTTTCTCAGGCACTGTATAGTACACACTGTTCAACTTGACCATGCCTGGTATACTCGCCTGCCAGGGCTTTTCTTATCTGTATATATTCCTATGACTTGGGTTTGCACAGTACACTCTCCTGCCAGGGCTTTACCATATAGGTATATTCTTGCACCTTGAATCTGCATGGTATATTTCCATGCCAAGGCTATTCTCATGTATATATTCATGCACCTTTAATTTGCCTGGTATACACCACCAAACTCTCTGGGAAGCATGTGCAGAAAGAAACATAGGGTCAGTGAGTGCCAGCCTATGCTTCTTAGCCAGGTCATGGTCAACCGTGAGAACTGAAGACTGTTTGGCCCATAGTTCCATCACTGGTCCCTCCACTGCCTGATTGAAAGGCAATAAAGTCTCTTTTTTAGGACTCTCATCCAGGATGTAGTCAGGTCGTCCTGAACCTTTGGAAGTGAAAGAGCCGACGGCCCTAAGGTTCGACCGCCTTCGCCATCAGGCGCTAAAAGCAACCTGCAACTTGCCAGGGGTGACAGCAGTGAAAATGTCTGGCAAGGTGTCCAGGCCACTTGCCTCCTGCAAGTTGGCCGCCAGCTCCACCAATTCACCTTTTTCCCTGTAAAACTCCTCCTAGAAGTCTCTCACTTCTCTGAGGAGGAAGGGCTCCAGCCCAAAAGGGACAGGATCCCCCTCTTCATCATATTCGACTTCTAAATAAGACATGTAAGCCCTTCTGGGGAGCAGGAGGAACTCAATTCACAACTATGGCATCTGTCGGTGCAGATGGCACCACTAGACAAGACCTGAAGTCAGAGGACCGGTGTCCGGAGATGGAATGATGTGCCCCTTTGCCGCACTCTTGTCACATCTCATTGCAAAGTTCCTGCCGACTCTTCCAAGCATGGTGGGATCCGTCCACCTGGCCTGAGTCGTTGAGGCTGCTGGCATCCGGGCCTGAGCCACTGTGGCTTTGGTGAAGATGTTAAGAATCTTGAGCTTGAATGGCCCCCATTCCTCTAGGGTATAGGATTGCATGGGAATAGGTACCTGCATGGCCTCTTCCTCTCAGTCATCCTTGGAGTGGTAGCTCCCCTTCATCGATGAAAAAGACTAATGCTGCAAATAAAGACCAGGGGATGCCGGCCTCTTGCAGTACTACTTCTTTCTCTTGTCCTCTCAGACTGGGGACCATTCCTTGGTGCCATAGTCTTCTGAGCTTGCCGACCTCAAACAGGTCCGCGTATCATCTTTTTCCTTGGAGAGGAAGGTGAAAACTTTAGTTTCACTCTCTCAAAGCGCTTTCAAGTGCGTCGACTGGCATGAGGCGCAGAACAAGGCAGTAAAGGATGATGTGGTGCATAACCAAAATTTACTTTTCACCACAAAGACCTAATAGGATCCGGCATTGTGATGAATTTCAGAAGACACAGAAGAACATTTGTCAAACAAACAAGAGCAGTGTTCTTAAATTTAGCAGAGTGCATGGAAAAAAGGAATGAAGGTTACGGGGTGCGGTGTCTCTATATATACTGGCCCGACGTCATGTCTGGCATGGGGGGCATAGAGGCGTCAGGTGGAGCCGACACAGAGCTGAGCTGTGCCCCCTGCCAGCAGAAACATTTCTGAAAAGCAGCTACACTAGGAGATAGGTATCACAGATGAGGAATCTGTGGGAAGAAGGATTCCACTAGAAGTACAACAGTAATTCCACTAATTTACAGCAGGTACTACTGGAAAAATTGTGGAATTAGCACTGAGTGGAAAATCGTCATGCCGCGAAGGTTCTGCGGTACCCATCTTGAAAAATGAGATCCAATCAAAATCACCATTATGGAAGTGCCACCTCAACCTCAAACCATGGAAACAGATGTCAAGAGGCAAAGGAAGAGCTAATGTACCTGAAATGCAGCTATGAAAGTGGTGATCCATGCAGAAGAGCTATATGGGGCATAAAACCAGAAGGATACCCACCAAAGGAAAAACGCAATATGGAGCGAGATTTCAAACAAGGTGGTGGCTGTAGAGATTGTGCCACAGCACTGCAAGGACCTCAGGAAGAGGTGGAATGACCTTAAAGTCAGGGTATGCACCATAATAGCCAACCACCATAGGGAGACAGGAGAGACAGTGTAGCCCTTGCAATTCATACCTTGGGTGGAGACTGTGAGCAGCATACTCCACATGATGGACCTGGCGGGTTTAGGAGCGTCAGAGGTCAGAGCTGGCAGCCACGGAGACACCAGTGAGTAGATGAGTGGCCCATTGGTCCATTTCCTACCAACCCCAATTGAATGTCCTCCTACACACTTGCAGTTACCTCGCAGAGCATGGGACAGGCAATGTAAAAGCACAATTAACATATTCAGCACCATTAAACTGTATATCAGGAGGCCTGGCAGGTGATAACCCCCAAAAAGGGCCACCATAAAAGTCAACAGCAAGTATCCTGGAGTGACATTGACTCACAAAGTACATAACCAGTCACTGTTGGCAGTAGGCACCACACCCACATATTCACAACACATGTCAGCCAGCCACAGAAATCACAAAGAGCAAATCTGACCAATGCTGGCGGCCTGGCACAACAGAGAAAATGTGCAACAGAGCAGTACCAGCAAAGTGTGATACCCACATGTTTCCACTACACTATGACGGGTAGAGTGCACCTGTCAGGTGATAGGAAAACTCATTGCAAAAACAACATGAGCCCAGGTCTAGATGTGCACCCATGAGCTTGCACAACTGAAAAGTCCATAAAACCACAGGCCAGCCAAGATGCACATTCCCTACATTTCCAAATCACAACCACTCAACTGCGTTACTGTGACACTGCCTTGCATTTCAACAAGCCCCATTTGGGACATTTGCACCCTGCCCACCAAATTTTCCTGCTTGCTAACTGCATGATATGACACCCGACAACATTGTTACAAGGGTAATCATTCCATGTTATGTCTCACAACAGGCACAGAAGACAGCCAGGAGGCCTTGAAATGGCCCAGCACATCTGCTACTACTGTTCCTGCAAGTGTCGCTATGGCACCAGCACATGCTGCACTATCCAGTAATGCAGCCCCCCGCCCCCCTGAAAGCCAAGTTGTCGTGGCCAAAAGGACATCTCCAGGACATTTCTGTCTATGAACACCACTGCAGCCACCTCTGGCGGCACCGGTACAACTCCAATGGGTGTGGCAACCACAGCGAACACAGCAGCACTGGGTCAGGAGTGCAAACCACCAACCCCAACCCTGACAAAAATGAGCCTGTTTGCCAGCCCACTGGGCAGGACAGAAACATCTTAAACTTAAATTAGCGCACATTTTCAGGAACCCCTAATTCAGCGGAGTGGTAAAAGTGGCAGTAATTCTTTCACTGCCACTGTTTCCACATACTGCCAAACTTGTAATGAGGCCCATTGTCTCCCACAGCGAGACTGAGAAAGAAAAGAGACACTCTGCCTCAACTGAATGTCCTACACAAGTCTCCCTTTCACACAAACACAGGGCAAGTTAGTCTTCTATATGTGGTCTGCTGGCTAGGGGCTACAGCAGCAGTCATCTACCAGAAGTAAGTACTTATACACGAACGTCTTAGCAAGAATTTGATTCCATGAGCAACAATACTGTTCCTGTTTACCATGTAGCAAAATCCAATTAAAAACAGTTTCTACCTGATGTAATCGAACATTCTAGGGCTTAATTGCTATTATGCCCATTGCGTGCAGGGGCTGGCACGTGTAAACCACTAAAGCTTTTCCTAGAATCTCCTCTAAGAAAATCAATAAGCAAGCACATCAATTTACACATGTGCTCCTACATCTTAGGGACTATGAAGAAAGTTAAGAATCCAATTTCTGTGTGTATAGGGCGTATTCACAAAGATGTATATTTAAGTAAAGCTTCTAATCCTGTTGGCCGTTTACTATTAAAATGACAACGATCTATTACATAAAGGTACTCCTTTGCGGACTTTCAGTATTGATAGGGTCAAACTCAGCCTTTCATCCTTCCGAGGTCGATAGATGAGCACCACACAACGTGGGAAATAAGCAGCGTCAGATGCCCGAGGTTCGTAGCGCTATATAAATAACAAAAAAAATTAATAAATAAATAAATAAATTACAGATCACAGAGCAAGCTTTAGGTACGGCACACATATGGAATTTGGGTATATCTGAACTTTGATCGCGTAGTGTTTAGGGAATAAATAGGTTGACATCTAGTTCAGGGTACAATGAAAGATACGAATACGGTGCTTTATAAACATTTGTACACGTTAGATAGAAGACATAAATAAAGAACAAGACGTCCTACAACACCTAATCATATACTCACATCTTTAGATGGTTTTCTAAGAACATCTCCTACTCCACCCCCATTGCGTAGTCCCTGGTTTAATACAGTAACAATGCACATTAAGAGGGTGTCACAGGTTCTTTCAATTCCATTCTCCTCCTCTTCATCTGATAAAAAGAAAAGGAAAGTGGTGAAGTTAGAATAAAGCCAACTATGACTGCAAAATCTGATTAAACAGACATTACAGATCAAGGTAACAACTAACAAAATGCCCCTGGAAAAGCATTGCTCATCAATGTACATTATAAGGTTCTGCTTAAAGTCTTACGTAAAAAGTGGTGCCCTCCACATTTGGGGCCCCAAACACAGGTAGTTCGGTTTTCAAGTGGTAAACCCAGGATGCTCTCGAGGTGAAGGGATTGGCTGAGGCCTATTTGAAATTCGCCCAATAAGGTCTTGTAACTTAGGGACAAGGATACCGTGAAAGCTCCTTCTGAGCAGTGGCAGAAAGTACACACGGTTCTGTCCCATATCCGAGAAGCACAGATAGGACTGGATTTGGCTTGTGGTATACTGAGCTCTAGGTGACAGTAATATATTGGTCGACAATGTTCCTTCATTTATAAGGTTTAGTGCAGTTGGGACGACATACCTTAACTTATTGTTCATCCTTTATATGGGGGTAAGGACTGATTCATGGCATGCTGGTTGTACCAAATATACTGATTTGCTAATAGTGGCATCACCTGAAGGCCAGCCTACAGATGTGTTACCAGCAGTCTCACTGCTATGAATTTTCTTAATAAACATGAAGAGCTCCCCAAGCAAAAGAACTTGAGCTTTAAGGACAACACTTATTAGAAAAGGTAAATAAATGAGGAAAAGTGAACACTTCAAATAATTTATGAAAAGAACATTATCGAGGCAAATTGAACACAGAAATCTGTGCCCAGAAAAAATCCTTCTGTGAGGAGGAATCGATGAACAGCTGATGGCCCTTTAATAACAAGTATGCCAGCTAAAGGGAACTCACGCACACATTGACAAAGCGTGCACGCCTGTACTCCCTAGCCAGCTGCAATTTGGCTAATGAGTTTCTGACAGGTGTGTCAGCCACACAAATAGGCAATCTGCACCTGGGTACACAATATAGCCAAAGTGTTACCACGTATGCAATTTGTGGCTAAGATATTGCATGGGCTACAAATCAATAACTTTTGATTACAAATTACTTAACTCTCTGTAATGTTCTTTCTATTGAATGTTCCTCCCACATATTCTTCAACTATGATAGCTATCACTCAGCAAGCTCACTCTTAGGAAACCTTTCCGCTGGCAGGGAGCGCAGCGCAGGTCTGCATTAGCTCTGCTCGATGCCTCTATGTGCTCCCGCTGGATATGACGTTGAGGCAAGTATATATAGAGGCTCTGTGTCCCGTGACCTTAGTTCCACCATTTTTCCCTGGCACTCTGGCACTGAGAGACCACAGAACCAAGGTGTACTAGCTATCCTCCAAGAGGGGGCAGGTAGGAGGGGGCGATGAGGAATCTGGGGGAGGAACATTGATCAGAAAGAACATTACAGAGAGGTACGTAATTTGTTCTTCTAATGAATTGCTTCCTCCCACAGATTCCTCATCTTTGATAGACTCCCATAGCAGTAGGTAGATCTAGAGGAAGGTGGGGAGCAAGGACATAACCTAAACCAGAAAACTGTGAAGGGCAGCTGTGTCGAACGAGAGTCCTAACCGGAATGAGAATCCAAGCAGTATTGTTGTGCAAAGAAGCCCACATCACTGCCTGGCAAATTTCCAGAACATGGACTCCATGTTGTAGAGCTAATATGGCAGCCAGTCCCCTAGCATATCTTGAGACCGTCAGGCCTCTTCTTACCATCAATATCACAATATTCTGACATACAGAGGATGATCCTTCTTGACAGAGTCTGTATAGTCACAACCCTGCCAGCACCGGCACATGCATAACCAACAAAAAACTGGTCAGCCTTCTTGGCCTGTCTCATCCAAGAGACATAGAAGCTGAGGGCACGCACTGGGTCCAACTGATGGAAATGTTTTGGGAGGATGAGGCAGAGGAAGAAAGACAGGAAGATGGGTATTTTGAGAGAGATGGAAATCAGAAACCACTTTCGGGGGAAAGATGTCCTCACTCTCCATGTCACCTTCTCCTTGTTGAAAATGAAGTAGGAAGGTTTATCTAAGAATACCTGAAGCTCCCTCACCTGTTTAGGAGAAGTGATGGCGAACAGGAAAATCGCTTTAAGGGTGAGTAATCTCAATGAACAAGAAATGAGGGTCTCAAACGGAGCGCCCATCAGAAACGTTAACACTACATTTCAGCCCAATTCTGGAACAGTAAAATAGAGCAGTGGAAACAAATTACAGGAAGCCCTGAGGAAATGCATGACCGCGGGGGGTACGAAAAAAGAGCCCTGCTCAGGGGTTCGTTTGAAAACTGAAAAGGCAGCCAGATACCCTCCACAGTGCCAATCTGCAGGCCCATGAAGGCCAAAGAAAGCAGAAAATGTAGAACATAGGATGTGCAGCAGGTTAAAGATCCCTCTCAAGAAAGTTGAAAGAAAAGTTACACCACCTACAAGCACAAATGGATATGTTTGCAGGTCTCCTAGAGTGAGAGAAGCATGCCAAAGACGTTGTCCGACAAATCCCATTCCTTATAACTCTTATCTTTCAGCAGTCAAGCATGAAGGCTCAGACTGTTGAGGTTCAGATGCCGAACTCGCCCCATCTGATTGGGTGAAGCAGTCCGGTCTCTTCGTCAGGCTCCAGAGAGCACAGAAAGCCATATCCTGCAACTCCGGTGTAATGTTTTTCAGGCCCAGTCCGGAGCAATCAAATCATTGAAGACCCGAACAGGTGCCGTCTCCTGCGAACCATGGAATGACAGGGCACAGCAGGAAGGCAAGAGTAGGTCGAACTCCCACCCAACCTTCAGAGCATTCTGTCAAGGAAACTCCCTGGAGCAGAACCACCTGCACTTCCTGTTCACACTGGAAGTGAAGTGATACAATTGAGAGTTCAAAAATGGCAGAACACCACCTCTTCTTGACAGAGCTCCCACTGATAGGAGGTCAAACACTGCCTACTCAGGGCATCCGCTAGCACGTTCTCCTTGCCTGGCGGATGAGCTGCCATCAGAGACACATTGTTTCAGAGAGCCCAGAACTACAATCGCATTGCTCCTCTGCACAAAGGTAAGGAGCCCACACCACTCCGTTTGTTAAGGTAGTGCATGGCTACTGTGTTGTCCGTCACAACCAACACAGTCTTGCCAAATACAGAGGGGAGGAAATTGACCAGGGCCTGCCTGATCATTCGCAACTCCAGCAAATGTATGTGCTCCCAGCTTTCTGACAGAGACCACAGGTCACTCACCGGCAGGTCTTCAGGGATGCATCTGTGACTAGACTCATTTGGGCCCAGGGTTGTTGAAACAACGCACCTCTCAGTTGATTATCTCTGTGGGACGCTCCTGAAACTGAGACCACTGGCAGCTGATAAGCCATTGGAGCGACCTCAAGTGAAGCCAAGCCTCTGGCACAAGGATCCAGGAGGTCATAAGTCCCAGCAAGTGCAGAAAAGCTCAGGCAGGAACCTTTTCTTGAGGCTGGAAGACACGCAATATTGTTCAAATGTTTGCTACTCTGTCCTCAGTATGCAAGACCGCTTTGATGACCCGGAGGGACGGGGACAGTGAAACCTGAGACTTCCTGAATTTCAGGAAGAAGTCCAAGCTGTGCAACAGGCTGCACATATGATAAAAGTGCGCCAAAGTCTGGTCTGGGGAGCGAGCTCAGACAAGCCAGTCGTTCCGATAGGGAAAAAAATGAATGCCCTCCATTTTGAGGTGATCCTCTACCACCACCAGCAGCATGGTGAAAACCCTGGCTGCAGAAGAAAGGACAAACGGCAGGACCTTGAATTCCCTATCTTCAATCTCAGGTACTTCCTGTGTGCTTCCTTTGAATGAGCACATGGAAGTATGCATCCTCGAGTTCCAGATAGACCAACCAATCCTGCAGGTCCAAGGCCTGAAGAATCTAGGCTAGAGTGACCATCTTGAAATTTTCCTTGCGTAAGTGCAAGTTCAAAAGCCTCAGATCCAGAATGGGACGCAGGCCTCTGTCCTTCTCCCCCAGAAAAAGGTTGAGTAACAACCCTTGCCCCACTCCGAGCATGCTACTGGGTCTATGGCCCCCCTTGTCACTACCTGATGGTCCTCCTCCCAACACGTGGGGCTCAGCAGACAAGTGCCAGTCGTCTGTGGAGGGTCTGTTGAGCGATGAGCAAAAGGGAGACAGTATCCCTTTGGGATATTGTGTCTCCCACAGGGGAGGGTTGGTGAAATGAATGATTCAAAGCGTCTTCGCATCTGGAGCAGTAAAAGGCACAGTGGAGTCAGAAACGCCTCTGTTAGGCAGAATAACAAGCAGTACCCTTTGGGAACACTACATGCAATTAGGACTACAAGTGTAAGCACAATTTCATCTTTGGTACAAGCCTGTACTACACTGTAAAGTGGTAGCAATGGCTGAGCATCCAGATTTTTCTCAAGAGTTGTGTGAGCAGCAGAACAAGTTACACAAAGGACCAACTAATACAGTGATTCAAACAAACACTGGTGGCAGCGGTGGGATAAAGTATACTTGTTACATTTAGAGTGCTGCTTTTACCTTTGTTCAAATAATCCTCCCAAGGCTAAGCAACACTAGAGGAGCAGCTGTTTTATCATGACTTGACATGGAAAGCTACAGACAGGAGACCCTAGTCACTTTAACAGTTGATCAATTGAGAGATATGTGTAAAGCTACGAATCTCACTGTAAAAGGCAAAACGGTTGAATTGATAGAAAAGTTGTTAGAATACCAAAGTCTGAGGAGTGGGTCTGAAACCCCCACCCCTGCAGCAAATGTGGAAAATATTGATGAGGACGATAATATGTCAGAGCCCAGCTCTAATGTTATGGATGAGTTAGATGAGGCAGAAGAGTCTCACAATGTAGGCCCTGTTTTACCTCTACCTGCTCATAGGCCTCAATCTTTGACCACAGGGACCCCACCAGGTCCAACACTAAGTCCTGAATTTGTCTCTTTAGAAAGAATGAGACTTGAGTTAGAGTTTAAATTAATCCAAACTCAAACTGAAAGCAAGCATCAAGAACTTCAACTCAGAGAAATGGAGTTGAACCATGCACTTGAAATGAAGAAGCTGTCTCTTGAAACCGATTCCCTCCCAGAGTCTTCTAGGTCTTCCAGTCCTAAGAGGCCTCGCATGCCCAAAGATACAGTAAGTATGTATGAGGTTAAGCTTGATATTCTGGATTGGTTGGCTGCTTTTGAATATAACCATGGGATTCAAGACATTACAGGGAATCAGATGATTCCTTGACTTTTTTCTAGGCTACCCCCCTGTTGCAACTGATGTGGTAATGGAGTTGGGGGATACAGACAGAAAGGAGTTTGAAACTGTGAAGCTAGCTTTGATAGCTAGATTTGGGAAGACCCATTTCTCAGTATTTTAAGAGGTTTAGAACCCTCAAAAAGCATGATGATACCCCTTGGGCTACCTGGGTGACTGAATGTTTGAAAAACGTAGATGGATGGGTTAAGGGTTACAGAGTGAACACCTATGAAGGTATGAGAAATCTGTTTATGTTGGAATCTATTTATGATGCCTGCTCTCCTGAGCTGAGACAGTACTTGGCTGACTCTAAGGAAATTGATCCAAATAAGTTAGCAAGGGCTGCTGACTTGTGGGTTGCCCACAGGGCTACTCACAAGGATTCTGGGGTAACTCAGAAGAAGGATGAGGGGAAGCAGAACAAGAAAGATACCAAAGAGAATTCCAATACCTCCAATCGAAAAGAGGGCCCCAAACATAACAAGGGTAAGCCACCAGGGAAACCAAATCAGGCTAGTGTACCTCCTGGTGCCAAACCAGAAGGAGGTCAGAACAAACCCCCATTCATAAAGACATTTGGAAAATGAAAGGGTATCCCAGATATAAGGGTAAACCTTCAGGGATCCACACTGTCTCCTTAGCCTTCTCCCCAGAGGATGAAGTACCAATGGCAAGTTGAAACCTTCACTTACTGGCTGAGGAGCCCATGAAAGTCTCAGCCAGTGTTTCTTTAGTATCCCTGGGTCTGTGGGAACAGCAGAATTTAGATGTGTACAATTCTATTCCAGACAATACTAAAGAGTATTACAAAGACAGTGTTCTTGTGAATGGTCAGGCGACCCCTGCCATCAGAGACACTGGGGCTAGCATTACTGTAGTTGATGAATCCTTTTTCAAGGTTGAAGATGTTGCTAAGGCCTCCAAATTCATAACTAAACTTGCTGGAGGCCCTGTCCAAATGCTACCACAGTTACCAGCTCTCATCCAGTGCAATGACACGACTGCCAATATACCTGTAAGTGTGCAGAGTGAAGTACCTGGGAGAGTCCTGTTGGGGAATGACTTAAAAACTCTTGTAGTTGTATCAAGCACCCCAGGCCTCCCAGCAAAAGGAAACAGGAGCAGACTAGGAAGGCCAGAGAGAGTACCGTAAGAGGCTCTCAGGAGGAGATTAGAGAATACAATATAACTCCCAGTCCACAGGACCTACTGACTGCAATTTCAAAGAAGAAGGAGGAAAAGGGGAAACCTAATACCTCCAGGAAGAAACCAGCTAGCCCTCCTGTGCTACCAACAAGGACATCCCCGAGAGGACTGTCCAATGTCACACCTGTGACTCCTCCACCAGGTGAGGCTGAGTGTGTGGAACAACCTTGTGTGGATGATTCAGCTGCTGAGGGATCAGAGCTGGAAAAGGACCTTGCTCTTGTTGGAGATCTGGATCCTGCAGACCATCCTGAGCTGCAGTCTTTACTGGCAGAAGGTGGACCCTGTAGGGGACTCTCTTTGACGTCTGCTGAAGGTCTTTGTCAACAGGCAGCTTCCCAGCTGGATGGGCAAGAGCCAGGGAAGCATAGGTTATACTGGGAAGAGGGCCTCTTCTACAGTGAACCGACTTAGTCTATCCCAGGGGACTACAGAAGACTTGTAGTGCCTCTTGAAAGCAGACTCCAGTTCCTAGAGTTAGCCCATGAGATACATTTGGCTGGTCACTTAAGTTTTAAGAAGAACAAGGAAAGTCTCTCTTTATATTTCTACTGGCCCAAGTTGGGGTCTGATGTAGATAGGTACTGTAGGAGCTGTTGCACTTGGCAGACCTCTGGCAAGAGTGGAGCCAAGAATGTGGCACCCATGGTGCCTCTCCCCAGTGGTGGGAGTCCCTTTTGAGAGATTAGGACTCGACATTGTTGGTCCCTTAGACCTGCCAACATCTTGAGGAAACAGGTTTATCCTGATTGTAGTAGACCATGCTACTAGGTATTGTGAAGCTATACCTATGAGGACTGTTACAGCTCAGGCTGTTGCTAAGGCCCTCCTTGGTATTTTTACCAGGGTAGGTTTTCCTAAGGAAGTTATCTCTGACAGGGGTCCAATTTTATGTCCCACTACATGCAGGCCATGTGAAAAAACTGTGGAGTAACTTACAAGTCCTCAACTGCCTACCATCCTCAGACAAATGGATTGATAGAGAGGTTCAACCGTACAATGAAGAGCATGATAGGTGTTTTAGAGGAACCCCTTAGGAGAAAATGGGACCTTCTACAGCCATGCCTTCTATTTGCTTATAGAGAAGTCTCTCAGGAGGGAGTTGGATGTAGTCCCTTTGAAATTCTCTATGGCCATCCAGTTAGAGGTCCCTTGGCCCTGATCAAGGAGGGGTTGGAGAGTGCTCCTTCCGCCAAGCCAGTGAGAGTCACTGACTATGTGATAGGTCTCTGGAGGAGAATGTCACACATGATGGCAGAAGCATCAGATAACTTGAAAGGAGGTCAGACTCTGGTGAAACATTGGCATGACCAGAAGGCCAACATGGTTGAGTTTTCTCAAGACCAGCTAGTTCTAGTTATGGTACCTACAAGGCAGAGGGCCTTACAGGACAAGTGGATAGGACCCTTCAAGATTGTGGGTAAAC
Source organism: Ambystoma mexicanum (assembly GCF_040938575.1). NCBI lineage: Eukaryota > Metazoa > Chordata > Amphibia > Caudata > Ambystomatidae > Ambystoma > Ambystoma mexicanum. The sequence goes on from NC_090936.1 coordinate 351,408,721, forward strand.
TTGGAGAGGTCAACTATCTGGTGGACTTAGGCAAATCTAAGGAGGCTCCCAGAGTCTTTCACACCAACCGTTTAAAAGCTTATATCTCAAGACCAGAAGTGGGAGCTTTCCTTCTAGCTTCAGCTCAAGAGAAGGAGGGGAGTGAACCTCTACCTGACCTACTCAGAGGCCAGCCTTTAGAGGAGAACCTAGAAGGAGTTAATCTCTCTTCTAATTTGACACATGAACAACAGGATGAGCGCAAGTTTCTGTTAAATCAGTTTGCCTCCCTGTTTTCACTATCACCAGGCTTAACCCCTTGGGGCCAGCATGATATTCTCACTGGTGACTGTTTACCTGTTAAAAGCAGAGGTTACAGGATGTCAGATCATGTAATATCCCACATAAAGGAGGAGGTCAACAATATGCTTGATCTCGGGGTAATAGAGCCCTCTACCAGTCCATGGTATAGTCCAGTTGTTCTATTACCAAATGCAGGATCCAAGGAGTTGAGAGAGCTCTTAATGCAGTCACCAAGACTGATGCCCACCCTTTACCAAGGACAGATGAACTGGTGGATAAACTTGGTTCACCCAAGTACCTCAGTACATTTGATCTCACTTGAGGCTATTGGCAAATAGTACTGACAGACCATGCCAAAGAGAAAACTGCATTCTCCACCCCAGCATGCCTCCACCGGTTTAAGGTAATGCCTTTTGGACTAAAGAATGCACCTGCTACATTCCAAAGGATGGTTAATCAAGTTATGAATGGGATGGAGGACTTCTGCATGGCATACTTGGATGACATTGCAGTGTTCAGCCCTACTTGGAAAGAACATGTTGAGCACTTAGGATATGTTTTGCAGGCTCTTCAGCAGGCCCATCTGACCATAAAGGCTAGTAAATGTCAAATTGGTCAGAGCAAAGTGGTCTACCTTGGACTTGAGGTAGGAGGAGGTGAAATCAGGCCATTGTCTAGCAAAGTACAAGCTGTACAAAACTGGGCCACCCCTACTACTCAAACCCAAGTGAGAGCCTTCCTAGGCCTCACTGGTTACTATAGGAACATCATAGAGAACTATGGGACCATAGCTTCTCCCATGAATGTGGTCTCCTCTCCCAAATTACCTAAAAGGTCAGGTGGAATGAGGAGTGCACTCAAGCATTTGAAGGCCTAAAGAAAGGCCTTTGTCAAGCTCCAACCCTAAGAGCTCCTGACTACAACCAAACCTTCATTGTGCAGACAGATGCTTCAAATACAGGTATAGGTGAAGTTCTGAGTCAGCTGGATGAAAAAGGTAGGGAGCACCCCATTTGCTTCATCAGCAGGAAGCTGAAGGAACCAGAAACAAGGTGGGCAACCATTGAGCGTGAATGCTTTGCTATTGTGTGGTCACTGAAGAAGTTTAGACCATACTTGTATGGATCTACTTCTGTGATTCAGACTGACCACCAACCCTTGAGATGGTTGATGCAAATGAAAGGGGAAAACCATAAACTACTGAGATAGTCAATCAGCCTGCAAGGGTTTGATTTTACCACTGAACACAGGTCTGGGTGTCACCACCAAAATGCTGATGGTCTCTCCAGGATGTTTGACCGAATGGAGTAAGGCGATTCATCCAGGTGTGGATAAAATCCTCCTGTCCCTTAGTCTGGGGGGACGAGTGTTAGGGAGTGTTCTCAAAATGTGCTAATTTCCCTTACCTTTTGAGACCCCCAGCAACTTTGCTGGGTTTCTAGGATGTTATTTATTTTACCTTGGAAGAGTGTGAGCCTTTTTTACCCACTCTTCCATGTATTTTGATGTGTGTTTTACTTTTGTGTTCTTTGGTTATGGCGTTTTAAAACAACTCCATAGGCATCATCTTTTTCTGTGTGTGACACAGCACCTTCAGTGCAGTGACACAGGGGTGTCTTTCAGACTTCCCAAGGTTTAAATACCTTCTCTGGGACTGACTACTGTCTCCCAGAGCATGTAAAGTTAAATTGACTTTACTAGTGTCTTTAAATTTACAGACCCAGCACACACTATCTTCCAATAGAGTGCTGGAGGAGTTGACTAGCTTCCTCTGAGTCAAAACACTCATGTAACAGTCAAATGTTACCTTTTCCTACTTTAAATGGCTGGTAGCAGTGGTTTAGATCAAACTAGCATGATCTTTCCCGACCGCTAACAACCGTAGCTAATAATCGGGTCGGCCATGTTTTTCAATATGGCGCCCAACACCTATCTGTAAAAACAGACTCCGGTCATCTTTTTTTGCCATTTCTTTTAGGGAAAGTACTTCTTGTGTTTTTCTCTGCGCGCCAAACCAGGTTTGTCCCTTTGTTCGTTGGCCTTTGGCAGGCTTCAGTGCTGAAGCCCTCCTCTGGCGCCTGAGTATCTGGAGTGGACAGGATGTGAGGGAGGTGCCCGAAACTCCCTATACTTAGTCTCCTAGGAGACCTGAATGCACTCTGGCGTGATTGGCCGGGTTGCTGTCTGGCCAGGACAGCCACCCTGCTGTGTGAGTGACAGCCAGGCTGGAATGAATGGGGGAAAACTGTTTAAAAACAGGTCTCTGGGACTTGGAAAGCAGAGATGACCACTGGAACGAAAGAACCAAAGACGAGCTGAAGGAAGAGGACTGCTGCAAGTCCTGGATGATCGGTAAAGCACCTCTACAGGTCCGAATTGCCTGAAACTCCATCGAAAGGACAGCCCTTCAAGGTTAACTTCTTCCCTTGAGTTTGGTGAGAACAACCAACTCGCAAGCCACCTGGACACCGTCGCCATCTGGTCGAAATTTCATCAGAGGGCTGTTGAAAACTGGATAGCCAGAGGGAAGGAAATCAGCTTGTGGACTTTAAGACACTCACACCTTAAACAACGTTTTGCCAAGCTTGCGGCCTCATCCCTGGGCAGTGTAGGAACCTCCCGACGTCGTCCTTCTTGTCCCCATGACTGAAGCTCAGGAACAGCGAGATCTGCTTGAACTGCCAGGAACAACTGCCTCAGCTACAGCTTTTCTTCACTAACAAGGTACTGTGCAAAGGCGGTCCGGAAATCTTTTCGGCCACTGCAAAAGTTTGTGGAACTTTCCAACTTCGAAGGCTTGTCCTTCCCTAAACATTTGTCAAACTTTTTGCCTATCCATATTCTTTTATACTCTGTGGCAAAGACTTAACCATTTACTACCAGAACTGTGCTATCCTATACAAAGACTCTGAACCATTGACTTTCGCCCAGGCCTATGAAATGAATTGCTGGTTGTAGTTTACTGAAACCCTTTGCCCTGCCTATGAATGTAATTGGGCTGTTTATTCTTATAACCTTGACTTTTTACCCCTTTCTAACGTATCTGAAGTGCCATTTTGCTCCCACTTCAGGAGAGCTAAACTTGTTAATTTACTTATTTTGTGTCTATTTATGGTTTATTAGTGAGTGATATTGAGCTACTCTTGCTAGTGTAATGTTTTCAAACTGACTGTGTAAATAAATGTATTTTCTTTTTACCAAGAAACCTTGAGAAAGTGTTTGTTTGAATCACTGTATTAGTTGGTCCTTTGTGTAACTTGTTCTACTGCTCACTCAACTCTTGACATAGGTCTGGCTGCTCAGCCATCGCTACCACTTTACTATGTAGTACGTGCTTGACCCAACCGTGAAATTGTGCTTACACTTTTAGTCCTAATTGCATGTAGTGTTCCCAAAGGGTACTGCATGTGATTCTGCCTAACAGCCTCCCCTGGGGCTACCTCTAACCCAACCACAGTCGGGGCAACGCTACAACTGCTTGACTGATGGAGCTTGACCTCTTCCCCACTGGGCGAATGAGGTGAAGGGGCGAAAACTCCAGCCTGTGGGGTATGCCGGTTGTTGTAGTTTGCCGGCAGTCCCAGTAATTTTGCATTTGACAGCAAAGCCTGGAATTTCTGCAGAGATTCATTGGCCTTCGTAGCGAACTGGTTGGTCCCGTCAAATGGCAAGTCCAGAGGATTTTCTTCGACATCCGGAGCAAAACCCGACATTCTCAACCAAGAGTATCTCCTTATCGCAGTACTGCTGGCCATCATTCTGGCCACACAGTCTGTCATGATCAGGCCTGACTGGAGCATCTAGTCGGAAGTCTCCTTCACCAGGGCCTTAAGCCCATTCCTCATGTCACCTGCAGAGCTGTGTTCTGCCACCTCTGAGATGACAGAACAAAGCCCAAAAGAGAATTTTGCTAAGGCATACAAGAGTTTATACATCTGAGGACAAAGCTCACTGAGCCAAAAATATTCCTCCCCAGGCATCCAGTCTCTTGTTCTCCCTTTCAAGGGTCAAAGAGGGGAAGATGCAGACTACAGGTTATCCATGGCAGTCTGTACAGCTAAGCTTTCTGGTGATGCAGGGGTGGATGGGAAATGTGGGTATGAGGATGCTGGTCTGTGCTTTTTGGCCAGATCCCAGCCTACACTCAGTACTGAGGCCGGTTTTGTCCATAGCTCAAGGACAGGTGCCTCTGCTGCTTGGTTGAAAGGAAGTAGGGTTTCCTTCGCTGGGCCCTTGTCCAGAATGCCAGTCAGCTCGTACTACACCTTGGGCTGTGAGAAGGGGACCGATAATCCTAAGGTACCCACCAGCTTGGCAATCAGATGTTGAAACGCTGCCTGAGGCTAAGCTGGGATAGGAGCAGGGGGGCCTGTCCAAATCTGGCCAGTTGTCCAGGCCACTTGTACCCTGCAGGTCAGCAGCAAGATCCACCAACTCACCTTCCTCACTATAAAATTCCTCTGGGAAATCCCTAACTCCCCCCGGATGATGTAGATCAAATCTAAAAGGAATAGGGTCCCCTTCTTCATCATAAATGTGTTCTGAACAAGACAAACGCCCATCTAGGCAGCTGGGCCTTCTTCGGAAAAATGGTACAATGAAAGGTCAATTGACTGACGTTGAAGGCGGAATGGTGCACATTGTGAAAGGTTCTTATCTGGCTTCTGCATGGCTCTGCACAAGCACATATGGTCATGCCATTTGTCAGTGTCTCTGCCGGCTTGTCCGAATGTGGTGGAATCAGACATCTCTGGTGGGGCTGAGGCGGAAGCCAGTGTGGCGGAGGCGAGGCCGAGGCTAAAGCCAGTGGGGCCAAGGCTAAAGCCGGCGAGGCTGACACTAGCAGCCCCAGGGCCAAGGCCGCTGGTACCTTGGCAAAGATGTTGAGCATCTTCAACCTGAAGGCCTCCCATTCCTCCCCAGTGGAGGATGGGGTGGGGAAAGGTAGCTGAGTGGGCCTGGACTTCAGGGGAGTTCCCGGAGAGGTGGCTCCTCTTATTCGACAAGGAAGAAGAATTGTGCTTTGAAGAACTGCCGGATGAATGAGACGTCTTGCAGTGCTTCTTTCTCAGCCTTTGCAGACCGAAGACTGGTCTTCGGTGTGACAAATAACGCAGAGCAACCTCGAATGAGTCCATTTGTCAACCTTTTTGGGGTGCATCCACTGACACGCCCTGCAGTTCTGATCTCTGTGTCACTCACAGAGGCAATAGAGACCGATCCTATGAGGATCTGACACCAATATCTGATGTCCGCAGTTGCAGGGTTTGAACCGCAAAGGCTTTCATGGTTTTTTGCATGACGTCGAAATAATGAGAAAAAGAGACATTTTGAAAGAAGCAATGTTCCAAAAGCGAGCAGAATGCGTAAAAAAAGGAACTGAGGTCACGGGGTGCAGCACCTCTTTATATACTGGCTCCAATGTAATATCTGGCATGGATTACATAGAGGCATTGGGAAGAGCCGATACGGAGCCTTCCTGCAACCACCAGGGTAGCGGAAAGGTTTACAAAGAGAGTCTGCGCTGGGAGATAGATATCATAGATGAGGAATCAATGTCAGAAAGGAAACCAATGGAAATACATTTATCATGTAAATTATATAGAATTTATGGATGACAAATGATGTATTCTTTAAAAGATTTTATAAAGAAGCCTGCTCTTAGGGGCGTTGATAGGTAAGAAAAGAGAAAAAACAAAGTTTCCCAACCTACCATGGTTTGCATCAAATGCTTTATTTCCAGCAGATATTTTACAAATAAATGGTAAGCTCAAACTAAAAAAAGGAGAAGCTTGAAATATGTCATGCAGGTTTTAGCAAAATATACAAGTTACATGCTGTGCAGCAAAGATGCATGCATTGGTGTGCTCATGTAAATTCTGTTTGAACGTTTGAGTGTTGAAAAAAGAACCCACATGGTCGTGCAAGCTTCTGTAGCAGTCGAAATATGAGTTGGCCTAATAAGGGCACCTTCCCATAAAGATCTTTGTGTACCATGCAAACAGAGTGTGCTTACCTGGCTGGGCTGGTTCTTTGGCAGGACAATTCTCCTTGTCGCATGTCTCCATTGTTGAAGCAAGATATGTGGCTGTAACATCACCATTGCCTGGCAAGATGTACAGTGGAACACACTATTGTCATTTGGTTGAAGTTGCATATCTTATGTAATCAATATTCAATAACAAACGCAACATTTTAAAGGCACGCTTGTCTTATTGCAGCTGAACAATTGGTAAACATCAGAGAAGTGAAGCAAACAATCCAAGTTGATGCATAGACCATCATGGCAGCAATGAATCTTTTGGCAATTTAGTAACTGTGCTCATGGTTTAAGAAAATATAAGTTACTCAGTGTATTGATGATTGCACCAGTAATAGTGTGACCTCCGCCCTGTCTTAAAGACTAGACCATTACTTGGCAAGCAGGAACTACTGGATTCATTTGTTGATTAGCTACACAAATAAAAAACTGAAACAATATCTAAATTGATTGTTGTTTGCTGCTCCATTCCCTTATTTTACGAGGACATGCCACCCACAAGCCTCCTGGTGGGATGCTACGCCCAATCCCTCCCATCTATTGCAAAGCCCTTTAACAAACATGAATTCGGTCATTTCATTTCTTTTAGACCAAAAGGAATTTTTGGTTTTCAGGGAGCTTTTCTCAATTTCTATTTTTTCCCTACTAATGACTGTTAAGATGGATTTCTGAATTCTGTCCTGGAGGGGCAGAGGTTCAGAAGGCCAGCCTAGTTTCTTGGAACAGGGTAACCTCTGGACAAGCCAGACCAATCAGGGTAGCGATTGCGGCGGTCAAGACTAGGTCTCAAGAGGGGTGAGGGTGACTGAAAGCCCGCAATGAGCACACAAAGCAAGGGCACTTACAAATTACTCCAAGCAGGTGTTATATTAAAAATATATACACATTTATTACAAGGCCTTTGTAACATTGACCGTAGCGAGAAATCACAATAAAACTCAAGTAAACCAACACATACCAAACCAATACAATATATATACAAATACAACCAAGTCTAACGAGTTAGACGCACGAAATGTGTAGACCACATAGATGGGGAGGAAAACAGGCAGTGCGAATAATAATTAGACCCAGTCCGCCTTCAGAGGCACCTAACTAAAAGGAAGTCCAAGCCCTACGAAGAGTGGAGCCTTGTGCTCAAAAGTACCTGCACACGCTGGTGCCAACGGGCAAAAAGGGGAGTCTCTTCGAGGGAATCAGGCAGTTTAGTTCGGTGAACAAATGAAGATGAACAGAGCTCTGCGACTCAAGCGCAGCCTCCTCTGTGGGCAGAAGCAGAGCGCGAGTACGGAAAGGCGTGCTGTTAGACACAGCGGGGAAAAGCTGTGGGCTCCTGCAGGAGGGCGACCAGTTCCTAGCGATGCTACTCACAGGTCCCCGATGCAAGCAGACCCAGGCTTCTCCGCGTCAGTTTCAGTGCTGGCAGGTTCAGATACGACCAGGGGACGTCTCGGCGTCGTGTAGATTCCGCAGCAGCAGAAGTTGAGTTGAGGATGTCCCAAACGCAGTGAACCCGCACAGTTTGTTACCACAGCAGGGCAACGGAGCGGCCGTGTGTATTTCAGCCCAATGTACACTACTCACTTCAGACCTGGGAATGCCAAGTGTACGAATCGTGTGAGAGTGACAAGGACTCGTAATACAAGGCTGGTCAGTCTGCTGGATGGCCCAGAGACACTTCCAAAGGCTTACGTGCAGGAGATGGTGAAGATGCCGAGAATAGTTGTTCCCACTATTCCAAGGGGTCGAAGTACCAGTGCAGGCCTTCTCATTCGATCAGAGGTAGAAAGGGTTTCACAAAGCGACAGCAGTGCAGAGGAGCAGTCCTTCAGTGGGTCACCAGCGATTCCTCGGTTCAGCCTCGTGGTTGCAGGATACTTGGCTCCTGTAATCCTTTGTTCATGAGAACTCAGGAGATCGACATGGTAGTGGTGTTTCCAGCCCCCTCTTATCCACGGTTCCCTTTGCGCCAAAACGGAGGGGACCCAATGGGAGATCTGCTCACAAAACACTCACATCATACGTGGACCTATCACGGACCACGGAGGTCCCAGGCATTCACACCACCCTAGACTCTCTGGCGCCCAGGATGTGTATTGGGACCAGACATCCCAGCCCACATCCTGGAGGCACACACAAGGCCTGTAGAAGCCCGCGAAAGCAAATGTGTTTCGCGGGAAAGTACATGCCCAAATAAGGAAGGCCCCGGGTCGGCTCGACCTGGGGGAAGGTGAAGGGGACAAGACGGTCAGCGGACAGGACAAAGAGCCTCGTGGTCTGGCCATTTTGGGAGCCAGGCCACCATTTTGGGCTAAGCGCGAGAAATGCGCTTACATGCCAAAAGGAGCTCAAAAACACAAGAAATGATCGCTGCCACCAGTCCCGTCCATGATTCACTTGCACCGTTCATTTACAATCCAAAGAGAGTATCTAGGGCCTGTAGAAGACTAGAGACCCAAGAGAGCAGTAACTTAGCTTACAGTGCCCTCTTGTGCCATGTTGCGCGAAAGCGGCAACATGATAAATAAACTACGGAAAACAACGTTTCCTGGTACTGACTGTCTTAAGGGCATGTCAGTTTCCCCGTAAGAATGGAGCGAAAGCCCAGATGAGTGCGGCAGAAGGCTGCACTTCTCTGGCAAAGTCTAGATCATGGTGAAAACAACAGCAAAAAGTTTAGGGGTTGCCACATGGAAGGAAAATTACCCACAATTAAAAAATCTTTCCTAACAATGACAAACACTGGAATGATAACGTTTATTGGAAGCTTGTGTGCATCGATAGCTACAGCTTGAAACCCCATCATACACCCTCTGGCTCCCTGTACCCCAGTCCTTTTTTTCCATTTGGCTATAAGCAGAGAAAAAGAGAGAGGGTGGTTGAAAGGTAGGCTTATCTAGAGGAAGGGCAAATCACAACTACCATTACAAGATTCAATACAGTGAGTAACTTCCACTTTCTAGTATGTTCTTTTGGTCGGATTGATGGAAGAGCTAGGTGCATCAGGAAACCACTCAAAATGTTCTTACTCATTCAGATATTAAACCATCTGCTATACTGGAAGGACTCGCACCATTGCAGGACTCGGCCAATGCCTGATTGTTCCCCCTCGCACACAAGGCTTTGTCAATGCTAATAAGTCTTTGAGAGCACATGGTTTCACAAAACAGATTAGCAAAGTAACCACACACCCAATTAAGTGCTCAAAATCTTAAACATGTTGTGTGCTTCTTGTCTACATTGTACTGATCATTACTACTGTAGGATTCATCAACTTTATAAGGGATACAAATCTAATGCTCATTTGTATCCAAAAAAGAGTCATCCACTGCATCAAAACATGATGTAAGTTCGGTCTATCCTGATCAAATCCCTTAGTTATGTTTATACCAGTTCCCTCACTAAACCGTCATGGGTAGACCCATAAGTATATAATCAGATGAGTCACAGAGTCTAGATCATAAGTGTTAGGTAGAGTTTCCATTTATGTGCCAAATCTCCTTCACCTGTGAGACCCCATGACACTTTTTGCTGGACTTGTGTTCTTTTTGGTCTATGGTCCTGGTGAGTGGGAACCTTTTCATTGCTTTCCCCCAACTTCATAGTCATCTGTAATTTCCTTTTGCAGCACACATCACTTTATGTGCAGTGGTGCTGGGGAGCACCTTTGGCTTCCCTTTTTATTTTATGTTAGTCTCCTTGTACGAACACATGTTCCCAAGAGTAGAGGGATACTTTTTATCCTTTCTACATTTTATATAGTGAAATCAGCAGGCACCACCTTATGTGACGTGCTGAGGGGTTATGCTGTATGCCCTTTTACACTGCTCCTGTAACATTTCTGTTGACCCACAATGGTGAGTGTATTATTTTTTTTCTCGCAATTTCTTGTTTGCTTTTTGCTTTCTTGGTCGTTCTTCTGCCGTGCTGGGTGGAGGAGATCCTGGTTTGACTTTTGTCTTCGTCGGGAATCCTTTGTGAAGCTCACAAATGCTCCAGAGTGTCTCTGAGTATAGGAACCAGGGGAGGATCCCGAAACTATGCTGGACTTTGTCTTCTGGCATGCCTGCCTGGTACCAGCCCCAAAGTTTGAATGTAGCATGAGTTCTGATTGGTGGGGTACCTGGATAATAGACTGGATTTCTGGTGCACAGGCAGAGTTGACCACTGGAACTAAATCCGAAGAGGAGTAGACATCAGCAGCTACTTCCAGCGACCAGAGATGCCTAATGAGTGACCCCTGCTGTGCTGACCCCCTCCTCCATGCGACTGAGGGTCTCCGAAGAGGACGACTCGTTCCTTTAGACTGATGGTACCAATCAGTCTTGAGATGACCTTCAGTTTGAGCCATCCCACGATGACCTGCAACCTTCTTGGGCTGCGAACTGCAAATACCTTGGAACGTGCGACCATCGTGCAGGGCATCGTCTCCTGAACATCAAATGCTCCCAAAACTTTGGTGGACTCCTTCCGGACCTCCAGAGGCAAGATTCCACTCTTGAAGTCCCCTCACTGGAGTGCTGGACCGAGAACGTGAGCCAAATCTACCGGGATAGAACCGCTCTTCATCTGGCATCCTGAAAAGGGCGCCAAAACCACAGAGTCGCGAGAAGCTATGAAGAATCCTTTGCTGGTAGCCTTTCGACTCAACTGCTGCTGCAAATTCTCTTCAGAGTCCTTTCTTTCATCAGAAGACGAAGAATTCGGTGACGGATCCTGAAGCTGCTGCATCGTGAGGGTGCCTGCCTACATCATCTTCTTCACTGCTGAGGTACTTTGAGACTCGAGTTAATACTTACCCACAGTCGTTCTGCCACTTCTGTGTTGTTGAGGTGGTTGTGCGTTTGGGTGTTCACCCAGGCCTTACTCTGGTGTGCATTCAGGGAGCCTTCTACGAAGTTCCTGAAAACCTTTAAAGGGATGGTCTAGTAAAAAATTTTATTTCAAAAATAGATAGGCCACATTAAAAAAAAAATACTAGCATCCTCCGTTTTAAAACTTCCTATGTAAAATTTTGAGCTATTCAAGCTCAAAATTCGAAAAAGCAAGAACAGGGGCGCCGCCATTTTGTGAAATGGAGGCCCTCCTGTGCTGGCTTTTGCTTTTGCGGCACTAATGAAGGAAAAGCCAGCCAGCTGTAGTAAACAAAGTCTACCGCTGGGTGGCTTTCCCTTCATTAGTGCCGGGACTCGGAGGACGCGGACCGGAGACCAGAGCAGGAAAGCTGCAGCTGAATCTCGGTAAGTGCTATTTATTTTTTTTACAAAAATTAAGCACTAGCTGCGGTTTTTTTTCCAAGTTTTCCGGGCTTTTTTCTAAGTTTTCCGGCTCGGAGGAGCCTGGGAAACTTGGAAAGAAAAACCGCAGCGTTTTCCAACACAACCGTGTGTGTTTCTGCCTGCTGTGGCTATCACTTTGGGTCTCCGGTGCTCCCAGGGGAGCACCGGAGACCCAAAGTGAAAGCCACAGCAGGCAGAAACACACGCGGTTGTGTTTACATGCCGCGTAGTGTTTCTACCTGCAGCTGATTTCCCATTTGGGGCTCTCGGGCTCCCCGTGGGGAGCCCGAGAGCCCCAAATGGGAAATGCTACGTTGTCTGCCTAAAGCAGATTCAGGCAGACACAACACGGTTGTGTTGGAAAACGCTGCGGTTTTAAAACCGCAGCGTTTTCCAACACAATAACGTTGTATTTATGTTTGCGGTCGCTTCAAAAGCGACCGCAAACATAAATACAACGTTTTTAAAGCTGCAGTTTTATTTCTAAGTTTTCCGGGCTCCTCCAGCCAGGAAAACTTAGAAAAAAAAACGCAGCTAGTGCTTATTTTTTGTAAAAATAAATAAATAGCACTTACCGAGATTCAGCTGCAGCTTTCCTGCTCTGGTCTCCGGTCCGCGTCCTCCGAGTCCCGGCACTAATGAAGGGAAAGCCACCCAGCGGTAGACTTTATTTACTACAGCTGGCTGGCTTTTCCTTCATTAGTGCTGCAAAAGCCAGCACAGGAGGGCCTCCATTTCACAAAATGGCGGCGCCCTTGTGCTTGCTTTTGAGCTTAAATATCTCAAAATTTTACATAGGAAGTTTTAAAACGGAGGATGCTAGTATTTTTTTTTTAATGTGGGCTATCTATTTTTGAAATAAAATTTTTTACTAGACTATGCCTTTAAGCTACTAAAACCTTAGTACTTACTTGTTACAGAAGAATTCTCTGGAACTCTTACTTTTCTATAGTTTGTGCCATATCCTGTTCTGCCTACAATGTGCCACTGATGCCCAGTGTCCCCTTCTGACTCTGAGACAATCTCATAAGTAGATAGGGAAGGACCTCTAAAGCCTTAGGCCTCTCTAAAGAAAGTGTAACAAGTGTTGAAAATGCTGACCTGCTTATGTTGGTCTTGTAACTTTATTTTATTCCTGAAACAGAATATTCTACAAAGTTTACTACAAAGTGGATTTCCCTTACCTTGAATTACATACTGCTGTTCACTAAGTCTTTTTACACTGTGGTCTACTTACCAGAAGTATTGCATTTGTTATATATTGTGTTTGCTAATTGTGATAGTACTTACCTTTATGGAGATTTCTCTTTGCCTGTGTATATTGTGATGAATCCAATGGTGTAATCACTCCTTTCCCAGCGGTTACCTCTCCCCATATGGCAAGGACCCAGCAGCTGCTACCTGATCTTGTCCCTGGGGTGGCTATCTGAGAGAGGATCACATGGGGAGAGGCAAACCCCAAGGGGATGACATCACATCATCGGACGAGACATGGTATCCCCCTTTTTCTTTTGAGGATACACCATCCATTCCCTGTGCCTTAATGGCATATGTTCATACCCTCCCCTCACCCACCTAGGCAGGTTACTGAAAACATGTCCCCATACTCTGTACACAAGTCACCAAAACCTGACTTGCCTTTCAAAACTTATTTTCCAGACTTTCCATACAAGTCATCAAAAACGTACTTTCTTTTTTCTAAATGTGAAAGCACTGCGACTAGTTGTTGCAGAGGAAAGCAAGTTGGCAGGAGATTTAAACCGTCAGACCAGTTGAGATTTGGGCAAAGACAATCATAGTGATGTATTGTAAAATAAAATGGACTAATCTTTTTTTAAGCAACATCACTTTGATATTTACCTATATTTGTTTCATGGTTTTTCTCAGAGCGTCATGAGGACTGGATAGGGTATACTTGTTTTATTTATGTTGGAGACCTTCATTTGGTTTATTGTATGCTCTTGTCAGCTCTGATCATAGCCATGATTAGTGATATGACAAACTAGGGTAGTGAGAAAGGAACAAGTTACTCACCTGTAAATCGTGTTCTCCAGCATGGGTCTGGCGTGGATTCACATGCTCATGAATATTCCCTGTCATCAGGCTGGGAATCCTTGGCAAAAAAGAAAGAAGTTTTGCGTTAGACTGAAAACTGCTAATTTCCACAATAACAATATCACACCACGGCTTCCACCGCCAAGGCCCTCGCCATCCTGTGTCGCTACGATAGGGAGCTTTGGTACAAGATCGGGCCAATATTGGATATCCTGCCAGACAAGAAGGCCAAAGCCCTTGCCCTATTCTAGGAGTGCGAAGTGGCCTCGGACCTCCCCATCACGTGGGCACTAGACATAGCAGACTCTGGGTTCTGCCATATGTGCAATGGCATGGCCCTTTGGATGCCAGGGTTGGCTAAAGACCACAAACCTCAGGGCAGACGTACAGTCCAAGGTTGTGGACATGCCTTTTGATGGGGACAATTTGTTTGGAAAGACAGCGGATGAGACGCTCCAGGGTATCAAGACTGTTACGGTGACGGCATGCTCTCTACGGATCCTGTAGCAGAGCAGATGTTCATACTTTCATTCCTCGAAAGGGAAGAATTCTAGGTCCTCCAAGGGGTACTCTACCCCCTACCGTCAGCCCCCCTGCTCGACCACCTAGGAAGCCTACAGGGGCCACTCTCAGACCTATGGCAGCATAGGCCAGGACCGTCATCGCCCACAGGCCACAATGCAGATGCCCAAGCAGTCCTGAACCCACCGCAGAGTCGGGCCCCCACATTCGCACCCTAATGGGAGGCCGGCTATCAAACTTTGTCGAACAGTGGAAAGCTGTCACCTCAGACAAATGGGTGCTGGACGTTCTTTAGCAGGGGAAAACCTTGGAATCCCAGCACAGGTGCCCTCTCATTCCTCCTGTAGCGCGTCAAGAACTGCACATTATATGATATCATATGGCATTTATAACGTGTCTATACACAAATGTTTTAAGGCGCGATGAGGCAAGGAAGTGGAAAACAGAGGGAAGACAGAGACAACGATCCTACTAGGCCATGTGACATTGAGATTGCGCAAGTCCAGGGGGGGGGGGAGTGCATTGGGAAAGGGAAGGGGACAGTGCAGTACATTGGATAACAGTAAATTAAATAAAGACAATAAATAAAAGTGTGGCCAGCTGGTGGCAAAAGCAAGGATAAGTGCAGACATCAGGTGTCAGGTGCTAGCAGGGGCTGAAGGAATACAGGCACAATCCCTGAGTGCAAGGGTTGCCAGGGGGGCAGTGCAGGTGTGCAACTGGTGGGGAGGAGACCTGGGCTCGAGATCAGAAGGTAGCCAGGTAACCAGTGCAGTTTCAGATTCAGCCAGGACATCATCAGGGGAGAGGAGGAGAGAAAGCAGAAGCAAAGAGAAAGGTCTTGAGATGCTTCCGGAACCAAAGATGGTTCTCCTCGAGTTTCAGAGAGGCAGGGAGGCTGTTCCAGAGGGAGGCCCTGCAGAAGAAAGAGATCTACCACCACTCGCTACCTGGAGAAGCAACTAACCCTGAGGGAGTTGGAGGCGGATGAGCGAAAAGCTCAAGAAGGAAGATATTTAGCAAGAGAGGGTTGAAGGTATTGTGGTCCCAGGCCCCAGAAGGCCTGTGGACAATGCAGAGGGTTTTGAACTTAATCCTCGCCGCCACTGGGATCCAGTGCAGAGATTTCAATCCTGGTGAGATACGATCCCTGGGCTTGAGGCCAAGGACAAGTCTCACAGTGCTGTTTTGGATGAGTTGCAGAGGGCGGAGAGTAGCAGCAGGCAGATTGAGAAAGAGGCTGTTGCAGTAGTCCAGCCTAGAGAGAACCAGAGCTCTGGAGACAATGAGTTTCTGGTGGAAGGAGAGGAAAGGAAGAATACCTATAAGGAGGTGTAGCTGGTAGTGTGAGAGACATCTGAGATGTGAGTAGAGACGGAAAGCGTGGAGTTGAAGATGACCCCGAGGTTTTTAGCCTCACAGGTGGGAGCAGAAAGAGGGCCAAGAGAGGCTGGCCAGAGAGTGACAAGAAAGAAGGGAGCAGGTGTGCTGACAAGGAGAATCTTAGTCTTACTGGCATTAAGGCAGAGATCATTGGTGGCACACCACTCCCGGATGGCGGACAGATAGTCAGAGAGTCAGAGATGAGAGCAGGAGAAGAGGTGGCTGAAGGGAGCCTGAAAATGAGCTGAGTTTCATCCGCATAGCACTGAAAGTTGGGGCAGAGAGCGGCAATGCGGTGGGCAAGAAGTGCCAGGTATTGGTTGAACAGCCATTGAGAGAGGTTAGACCCCTGGGGTACACCACAGGTAGAGATATAGGAGAGGAAGGACCCAAGTAGGACCTGGGAGGGTCGATTGGAGAGGAAGGAGGACAGCCAAGCCAGGGCCTGATCAGTGATACCCGGGGTTTCACAGAGACGGTTGAGCAGGATGGCATGGTTGACAGTGTCAAAGGCAGAAGAGAGATCAAGTAAGATGAGGACACAGGGGTTGTTGGAATCAAGATTGCATAACAGGTCTTCACGGATGTTCAGGAGAGCAGTTTCCGTGTTTCTGGCAGCTTTGAAGCTAGACTGCTGGTCATGAAGACAACCAACAGATTCAGATTGAAGATTAAACTTGGAGATGGGCAGCTTTTCCAGGAGTTTGCCCAGGAAAGTTGTGATGGAGATTGGACGATAGTTAACCAGGCAGGAAGGGTCGGCAGAGGGTTTCTTAAGAAGAGTATGCTCAAGGGAGTGCTTCAAGGGGCAGGGGAAGATTCCTGTGGCGAAGGAGTGTTTTTGTAGAAATCAGCCAGAGCAGGAGCCAGGGTGTCAATGTGGTCCTTGATGGTTTTGAACCTGTTTTGACAAGACTTTCATAGATCAGACTTGTCTAGAAACCTTGTCTGAGGAGAACAGGGGAAAGGCAACGAAGGAGGGAGGAGAGGTGGCTGAAGAAGGGCCAGAGGAAGAGCAGGGAATAGAGGGAGGAGGGGGAGAGGAAGAGAGAGAGGACATGATGT
Organism: Ambystoma mexicanum; assembly: GCF_040938575.1. Classification (NCBI taxonomy): domain Eukaryota; kingdom Metazoa; phylum Chordata; class Amphibia; order Caudata; family Ambystomatidae; genus Ambystoma; species Ambystoma mexicanum. The sequence goes on from NC_090936.1 coordinate 351,425,347, forward strand.
CCTTAGTTTTAGAGAGGAAATGAGAAGCCGGGGCCAAGCAGAGGGCCTGGGAGGGGACAGGAGAGGTAGAGACTGTGGCAGGACTGGCCAGCTGCTTGCAGATTTTAAAGAGTTCAGCCGAGTTGTTAGATGCCGCAGAGACGTGGGCTTGGATGTGGGCTCTCTTCTTGGTGCAGACAGAGATCCGGTATTGCCTTCGGAGCAGGTGGCAGGCCAGTTTGTCAGAGGATGTTCCGGAAGCACGCCATTTCCTCTCAACCACGCTGCACTTGCGTTTAAGGGTGACGAGATCTGAGTTGTACCAAGAGTTGCACTTGGCTTTGGGATTCAAGCGGATCCTCATGACAGGGTCAGGAACATTGAGAGAATCAGATATAGCAGAGTGGAGCATGTAAAGGGCAGTGTCAGGGTGTGGGTCAGCATGGCTAAGCTGTTGCAGGCGGTTCAGGCTATTTTAAGGAAAGGAGAGTGACCCCTCAGCGACTCTGGGGCTCCGGAGTGTACGCCGGATACTTCTGGTACGACTATCCGAAGTCCTGGGTGGTGCCATAGCAGAACGCTCTGTTCCTGGGAGCCTGTCTCAGCGCGGTCACATGTCTGGCAACCACCTCGGAAGAGAGGGTGAAGATCATCCTATGGACGGTTCAGCAGCTGTCAGCAGTGTCCATCCCAACAGTACGGCCAAGTCTCTGCGGGGCATGATGCCTTCCTACATCCATCTGGACACCTTCTGCAGGCTCCAAATGCAGCCTCTCCGGGATGCCAGGTGGCAGCAGGTCTCAGGCAGTTGGACAGGTAAGATCACCCTCAATCGGGCACTCCTTCAAGCTCTACAGTGGTGGGCAGTGCACCCTCATCTCACTCAAGGAGCCCCCTTTTGTATTCCCCTGTACCAGGCCCGGTCACCACGGATGCCTCCCTGAAGGTTGAGAAGCCCACACAGGGCAGTCACATGCCAGAGGCCTCCGGCTCAGGGCGGTGTTCTGGACCCTCAAGTCTTTCCAGCCTCAGCTACAGGGGAATGTGGTGCAAATCTTCCTGGACAATACCACCACCTTGTCCTACATCCGAAAACAGGGCAGGACACACTCTTCCGCTATCTCCCTGGAAACCCAGTCTTGGTGGTGCTTGGCCATTATTCAGGACATGTTCCACGTTCCTTTTCACCTGGCAGGAATCAAGAACACCATTGCATACTCCCTCAGCAGGTAGCTGTGGTCTTGCCACGAGTGGGAACTTCAACAGGTGTAGGTGTGTAGATGCCTCGACTTTGTAGCAGGTGGTTCCTTCCCCAGATCGACCGCTTCATGACAGTGGCCAACTTCAAGTGCCGAAGGTTTGCCAGCAGGTACCTACAGCTGAGGAATCTGGAGGACGCTTTCTCGTTCGCTTGGGACAGGCTCTCCCTGGATGCCTTATTTTATTTATTTGATTGTATTTATTGGTTATTTGTAATGCACCTATACACAATGTGTTTCAAGGTGCAAAAAGGCAAAGGGGGGGTGAACAGGGATGAAGACAAAAAACGGTCCTATTAGGCCATGTGACAGTCAGATTGTGCAAGTGCAGTAACGAGAAGTGTGGGCTGGGGGTTTCAGGGGAGGTCAGGTGGACTGAGCCAGGGAAAGTAGAGAGTGTAGGGGAAGGGGTCCCCGAGATAAGTGCGAGGAGCAGGGCTGGAAGGGCTCAAGGGGTGCAGACTAAGCCAGGCTTGTGCAGGGCGAGGGGGCCTGGAACGACAATTGCAGGAAGGGATGGGGTGGGTCAGTGGAGGCCAAGTGCAGGAGTGGACTGGTCGAGGAGGGCCTGGTGTCCTGCAAGAATCTGAAGGAACCAGGTAGCCAGTCAAGAGACAGAGGGGGGCATTATCAGGGGAGGTGGAGAGAGGGAAGGAGGAAGAAAAAAGGAGGGTCTTGAGAAGCTTTGAAACTTAAGGAGATCTGGCTCAAGTTTTAGAGGGGCAGTGAGGCCATTCCAGAGGGAGGCACCTGTGGAGGAGAGAGATCTAACACCCACTATCTGCCTTTGCTCCGATCCCGCTCCTGCTACGTGTGATCAAAACACTCAGACAATGCCATTGCAGGATGATACTCATTGCGCCAGCATTGCCGCGGCAGATCTGGTACCCGGACCTGCCCCATCTTTCAATGGCTCCATCCATCTGTCTATCTCTGCTTCCGGACCTTCTCTCGAGAGAAAACAAAACAATACTACACCCAGTGTCGCTGAGTCTCATGGCCTGTCTCCGGTGGCACTAGAGTTTGGACACTATTTATTTATTATATACTATTCCCTGCCGCTGCAGTGCAAGAAGATCCTGGCCAAGGCTAGGGCGCCCTATACGTTCGCTTGTTACGGCCATTAATGGAAGTGCTTCACAGTGTGGTGCAGGACTCAGAAGATCACGCCTCTGCGGGTGACAGTTCTGCAGCTCCTCCTGTACCTGCTTTCACTGGCCAAAGCTGGGCAGGCTCACACCTCTATCAAAGTTCATCTGGCTACCGTTTCCTGGTACACCCGGATGCCAGGCAAGTGTCAACCGCCTGGTCAATGGGCCATGACTTACTGGCTGTTTGGTAGCTGTAGCGTGCTGTGCGGTTACTCTCTTGGAGGCACCAGCCCGCAGGACTTCCAGGGTATTGTCCTGTGTAAATGTGGATAGGGAAAGATGCCCTTTTACGTCCCAAAGAGATGGACACTCGAGCACGGTCGGGGATCATCTCCCCCACACCACGTGCTCCCCCTGGTATTTATGTGATGCAGATGCATTGGAATCCACTGTACCGGGAGGTCTTTGTTTGGTTATAGAATGGCAGTAATTAGTAGAATAACTCTTAGAAAGCCAACCCTAGAGCAGACAGCAGGAACAAGGCCAGGCGGCAGGCAGGCAGACCAGGGAGGAAGACAGGCAGGCAGGGAGAGCAAAGAGAGAGAGAAAAGAGGGTAAGGGGCAGCAGCAAAATAAGGCAGGGTAACGGGACCCTAAGACCAAGGCTACTGCAGTGTTAAGACGCAAGGAACCAAAGTTCAGTCGCCTTTTATCTGCAAAATGGTGGCGGTTCCAGCGTCAGTCATTGCCCAGGCAACTAAACACCTTTGCGGCCAACCACAGGAGCCCATGCTGCGGGGCAGTGCCATGACGTGGGTGTGTCTACTAGGTGAACCCGGAAGTGCCCATAGCGAGCACGGTGCCCCCCGCATCCCGCCTGTATGACGTAGCGGGGCCTGATTGAACGCCCACCTGCACCACCACAGGTACAGCCACCAGGAACCTGTGGGCAAGCAACGTTGATGAGCGGACCTCTCTGGAACTGCAGATGAGTGTCTGCTAAACGTGACAGCAAGCCCTCCCTATTGTCACACATGCTTGTCAAGGAGTTTCTCAAAGGCCTCTTCTCGGCTTGCCCGCCGGTGAAGGATCCTGCCCTGGCACAACATGGTTTTGACCAAGCTCATGACCCCTATGAAGTTTCTCTCATGGAAGACTGCTTTCCTGGTGGCCATCATCTCGGCTAGATGAGTCGGGGCGATCCAGGCCCTCTCCTGCAAGCAGCCCTACTTTACATTCCACGCTACAAGGGTGGTGCTGCGGACCCACCCCACCTTTATGTCAAAGGTTCCTTCGAAATTCCATCTCAACGAGCCTTCGGTTTTGCCAGTTTTCTTTCCGAACCCTTCTACGCCTGCTGAACAGGCATTACATTGGCTAGACGTTGCTCGTGTCTTGAGGTTTTATGTGGCACGCACAAAGGATTTTCAGAAGACATCTCAACTCTTGGTCAATTTTGGCCCAGTAGGGCATCGGAAGTCCCTGTCTAAGACTTCCATTTCCAGGTGGCTCTCCAGCTGTATCATGCACTGCCATCGTCTGACCTCTTCCCGACCAGCCGAGAGCCCATTCGACCAGAGCAATCGCAGTGCTCAAAGTGGGCTGGAGCGGCTGGGCCGTAGTGTTCCTCTACTGTTTATGTTTAAAAGGTACGGTTCCTATACTTTAATTTTAAAAAGAAACCATTCTCGAATGCTTTATTTTAAAAATAAAAGCATAGGAAGAAGTTGAAACTTGCACTTCAGTCCACTGCACTGAACATACCCTTTAATAGCAGGTGTGTTTGCTTGGGGGTCTGAATGGTGTGTGGGAGGGGGCGTGGCAATGGAGTTTGTGGGTAGCGGGGGCAGGTCAGCAGGAAACATAGTTCCACTACTTCTTTTTGTACACTTCGACCGCTGGACGAAGCATTTCTCTCTGGTGTTCTCCCTGCTCGACATCTGCAGGGCTGCTACCAAATATCTACTTGCTTTTTGCACTTTTTTTCTTTTTTTAAAATGCCCATCCTTAACTAATACCTTACCGCATCCCAAACCTATATTTTAATAAACGTGTACCAACATTTTGAAAATAATCGGGCCAAAAAATTTGGCCATTTCTTTCTTGTTTTTTGGGGATTCAGTCATTTCTACGGATACCGTGCTACGCAACCTGTTCGCTTGAGATGAGTCTGTTCCAGGGGTAAGAGTATTGCTTCTGATTAGCCTTACCACCTACAGAGGTTGTTTGTATGTATTGCTGTGTATTCGTATTCATGAGCATGTGAATCAGAGGCGTCGACAGGGTAGGACCTGAGGGGGCACAGCCTACCCAAAATCTGTAAATGCCCACTAAGCAGCACTGTATGGGCATTTCCAGATGTTAATGTCACACCAGTGGGCCCAACTACATTAGCTTCAGGCCCCACTTGTTAGACAGTCCTGGTTACGCCTCTGATGTGAATCCATGCCAGATTCCATGCTGGAGAAGGAACAAGTTACTTACCTGTAACTTTTGTTCTCCAGCATGAGTCTTGCATGGATTCAAATGCGTACCTGCCCTCCCTCCTTCCCATATGTTACTCTTCTTGGTTCATACAGCAGCTTTACGTGCTCTAGCAAATCTGAAGATGGATTTCCAGGGGTGGAGCTTAGGAGGACGAGTGTCATTGACTGGGGCAGTCGGATTGCCAACCGCATCCAGCTTCTTGCCCTCCTGGTAAAGCCCCACGGAAGAGGACAATGGATTGGACAAGCACTTCCTGGTCAGCGGTCGAAAAGACTGAGTCCGGAGTAGGCTGAGACCTCAGGCACCTGCAGTCTGAGTCCGGGACCCTGTACTTCTTTTCCAGCCTGTTTCTCATGGAGGCGTGGTACTTGCCATCTTCCTAAGGGCCAAACCTTCCTCCCTGACGTTGTCCAACAGCGGAACCGACATGACTGTCTTCCTCAAGGACTCACAGCGCTGAAAGAGAAACCCTTCTTTCTTCTTCTCCTCCAGTACCAGTCTGAAGAATTTTGACGCCTTGAGACCATGGCGTGGAAGGAGCCAATCTCATCGCTGGTGAAACCCTGGTGGGCTTGTTGTACCAAGAGATTCCCCGTCTGCAGGGACATAATCTTCAAACTTTTCTGTATGAGTTGCTGTGGTATCTGTGTCTGTGCCAGTCTCTATATGCAGTGGTTCTTCCTCCACCGGGGTTAAGGCCCTATGGGGAGATGTTAGCTGATGTTTCTGATTGGGAGGGCTTGGCTGACACTTTGGCCTGGGATGACTTGGCCTGGGGGGAATCCTGGTCGGAGGCCTGGGGGGGGGGGGAGTGCGGGTCAGCCCAGGTGCTGATGCAGCAGGCAGCCTCTGCTGAATGTAAGCCACCAAGGTGTGTAGGGTGGAGAGGATATCCAGCAACATATCCCTGGGTGCTGGCAGGGGTGCGAAGGGCTAATTCACAAATGGATTTGGGCTGGAACCCCTTGGAGGGGCAAACGGCAAGGTAGGGTCCTGGCGTGGAAATCCCTCCTGGGACATGGGCCGATGGCCCCTTTCATGGTCCAAATAGAAATCCTCAGGCAAGTGTTCGTCCTCTGAACTACTATAGATGTGTGGATATTTCTCTGGAGACCCCACAGGCACTGGTGGAGGCAGCCTCAACGGCCTCAGCAGGAAGTCCAATGGAGGTAGCAACTCCCTCACCCGACCAGAGTTCTTCAGGAAAGAGGCGATGATGCGAATATGCAAAATTTGCGTTGCCGCTGATGCAGTCGTGGTTGGTACACCAGACGGGGCCGTGGAGGCAAAGCCACCCTTGTCGTTGCGGTCCTTGTGACTGTGTAAACGACAGTTGCGTCAAACTTTTTGTCGATGAAGGAGTGGTAGATGTTGATGGGGTCATCGATGAGATGGTCGCTGGTGTGGTGATGGTCAACGGGGTTGTTGGTGTGGATGAAGAGGCTGTTGATGAGATGGTCTTGGTAGACAAAGTCATCATTGACGAGGCTATGGTCTTGGTAGACGAAGATGCTGTCGACTGGGTCCTTGGGACTGAAGAAGATGAGGGAGCTGCCGACGGCTCATCCATAGGTCTCTCCTTTGACAATCTGCCCTTGGAAGAGGACTTATGCTTGGAAGGTGTCATAGAATGCAACCAACCAGCCGGTAGGCTTACCGTCACCGGTGCCAGGGATTGGCCTCTTCTCGCACTAGATCCCGCAACAGGTGCATAATGCTTAACCTTCTATTGGATGCCCTTGGAAGGGGCATCCTCAAAGGACCTCAACCTCTTCTTCTCAGAGGGAGCACGCTCATGGGATCTGACAGTCCTTGATGAGGCATGACTACGCCCGGAGGCCACGTCAGAGGCCTTCTCCTCCTTGAGCCAAGCCACCAACCTGCGATAGCAATCCCTCTTGGTCTTTGCTGGGAATCCACCGCAGATCTTGCACCCATCCTTGTCGTCTGGGTGGAGACAATAAAGGCACTTGAGGTGCCGATCCTCGACATACACTTTCTTCAGGCCACAGGACTTGCAGGCCCTGAAGAGACTTCTTTTGGCCACCTCGGTCATCGTTGAGGTGAGATGTAGGCGCAAGCCTGGGCCCGACGAAAGTCACAGAGAGAAGCTCTAACGATGGAAACACGATCTTCGCTGACAACGGGTCCCCGCTGTTGATATTCCATGTGTGACAGTCGATGAAGAAAAGTGATATATAGATTTATTACATAAATGAAACACTACATAGCAATTGATGAATAAAAAAGTAAAAGTGACTGAGGAATAAGGCATGCCAATATTACAGTAGTGTTTGTTTTAACAAGACTCTCATAAAATGCACATGGTATTACGAAATATGTAGACTACTGCATAACAGCAGATGATCTATATGTTAGCAATATATTCAGTTTGCGCCCACAAGCAATAGAATAATGAGCTTCCACAAAGTGCTTGAAAATCAAATATTTACGTTTCTTAAAAATTGGAAAAATGTGTGAATTACAACTGTTGTAATACATACCTATAGCAGGTGTTCTATTTTTCAGCCTTTCCACATCCATGATAAAATCATCTTTCAAGAATAAGAAACCAACAATGGAGAACAGGTAAACAAGGATAAGAGCTAAGACGGCAGTCAAAATAATGGAACGGCCATTCCTGGTAACACTTTTAATGACATTCAGCAATGTTTCCTCTCTGTAGACCAAATCAAAAAGCTGAAACAAATGGAAAACAACAGTACAATCGTATATGGTAATTAGGGAATGTTAATATGTTAAACAGTATAGACAATCAAGCAAAAGCATGTTCCAATATATGTGTAAATTCATTTTCCCTTAAAATTTTTTTTTTTTAGAACTTTATTTTTTGAGATTTTCATATGGTCGGAATACATTTGCACCGACATGGTGCACCGTCCGAACAACAAAAGGAAAGGAGGGGAAAGAGAAGAGGAAGAAAGGAGAGAGAAGGAAGAGACAAGAAAGGAAATGACATAACATTACCCACTGATGAGTTCGTCCCCGTAGCCACTCCCCCTTCCCGTGTCCACAAAAACAAATATCAATACGTTCTTTGCTTAATACCGACTAGATTGAGGTTGGGAATATGCAGTAGCTCTTCAGTCTCAAAGCCCTGTTTCAAGTTCAGGTGGTTTCGAAATCAGATGATTCAGTACTATTTAGCAGATATGCAACATACGTCCCCCAGATGTCAGGGGGGCGAGCATGTAATGGTAGGGTTCTTATAAATTCGCTCTCTACATCCTGACAATATGTTATGTCTTTTCTCCAGTCCTCGATTTTTGGTAGTGGTCCACGGCTCCATGCCATGGCGATTCGTCTTCGGGCCAGCACCAGAAGAAGGGCTGCTTGTTTACGGGACGCCGGTTGTAGGTGTCTAGTAAGGCCGAGAAGGGCCGCTAATGGCAGCGGAGTCACCTGTTCGCCAATGATGTCGGCAGTTATTTGTAAAACTGAAACCCAGAAGCGCTGAATTCCCAGACAGTCCCAGGCTAGGTGAAAGAAGTCTGCGTGTGCTGCCGCACATCGACCGCATTGGGCCGATGCTTCTGGATGATGCTGGTGCTTCTTAACCGGGGTATAGTATGTTTGGTGTACAAAGTTGAAGTGTATTAGTTTATAGCGTGTATTTACTGCGACTTTTTGAGTTTGGCGAAGGATATAAGACCAGTCTTCTGCGTTTATTGATTCCTGAATGGCGGATTCCCATTTTTGCTGTGTTTTAGGATTAGGTGACCCGGTGTCCGCCACAAGAGATTTGTAAAGCAGCAAGACAGTCCCCCCCCCCCCCTGCGCCAGGATGGTGTTGTGTAACAGATCCCATGTAGGGGGTTGTTTAGGAAATGAGGGGAACATTTTGTGTAGGGTGTGGCGTAATCTAAAGTAAAGGAAGATGTCTAGGGAGGTGTTTCCGCCTCTGTCTTTGACCATTTGTGGGGTTAGGAAGGTGCCCTCCAGGAAGAGGTCCCTGAGGGAGTGGATATTGACCTTATCGGCCCATATTAAGAAAACTTTTTCATTCGTGAGTGGAATGCCCGGGATGAATCTGATTGGCAGTAAAGGGGAATATTTTACGGTCACGCCGTATTTGACAGCCATCTTTTTCCAGATTGCATACGTGGACAGGACCGTGTTTAGCGTGTTGTGCGGGACTGGGATTTGACTTATAATGACTGCACTGAACAAGTCGGATGAGGCTAGAGCTTGTTCCACCTGCACCTGTGGGCGAACGAAATGGGACATGTACCAGTAGCTCAGGAAATGAGCCTGGGCCGCCAATAGTATTTTTCTATATCTGGGAGCGCTAGGCCACCTTTTGACGTTGGTAGAACTAGAGTGCTATATGCAACACGCGCAGGTTTACCCGCCCATAGTAGTTCCAGGACTGCAGTCTTGACTTTCAGGAGAAAGGATTTGGGGAGTAGTAGCAGAATATTTGTGAACAAATACAGAAGCTTAGGAAGAATGACCATTTTCGTCAAGGAGGTCCTGCCCCACAGCGTTAGCAGAAGCGTCTTCCACCTCTGTATACGGTCTTGGATGGCGTTTAGCGTGGAAACATAGTTATCTTTATATATCTCATGGTGATTCCGTGACATATAAATACCCAAGTATCGCACCCTCGAGTTCTCCCATTTAAAACCATGATTGTCTACAAAATTCAATCATATTAGGGGTCAAGGGGAATACTACAGATTTGGAGTGGTTGAATTAAGTCCCGACATTTGACCAAACCTTATCACTTCGCGCATTACAGGGTGAGGTTCTCTTGGGGTTGCCGACGAACAACATGACGTCGGCGGCATAAAGGGAGATAATCAGTTTGTGAGGACCTAGTTTAAGACCCCTATATATGTGGAATTCTCGTAGTCTCGAAGCCAAGGGTTCCCTAATAAGGGCAAAGATCAGGGCAGAAAGTGGGCATCCCTGCCACGTTCCACACTCTAATGCTATGCTCGAGGACCTAGTGCTTCCTAGAGTGACATATGACCAAGGGTCGTTATACAACAGAGACACTAACTTGATGAAGAAGTTTCCAAAGACCATTTGTCTAAGCGTTGCTAGCATGAAAGGCCATTCCACAGAGTCAAACGCTTTCTCTGCATTGAGAAGCACTGCTATTGCCTGCTGTGTTGGGTCCAGGGCCTCGATAACACCAAACAGCCGTCTTATGCCTTAGGTAGTGCTGCATCCCGGGATGAATCCAGCTTGATCTCCAAGCCGTGAAGCGAGAATTTTTGCAAGGATTTTATTGTCCAGGTTGATCAGAGAAATCGGCCTATATGATGCAGATTCATCTGCGGGTTTGCCGGCTTTGTGCAACACCATTATATTGGCTTCGCGTAGCGTGGGGGGAAGACTTCCTCACTCAATAGATTCCTCATAGACGCGAAGCAAGATAGGCGCCGGATAGTCGTGTGAGCCTTATAGAACTCACCGGTTAGCCCGTCTGGTCCTGGCGCTTTGGAGCTCGGAAGGGATTTGATTGCGTCAAGTATTTCTTCTTCAGTTATTGGTGCGTTCAGTGATTCTCGCAGGACTCCTCCACCCAGTACAACTCAGTGTCGTGGAGATATTCTTGTAGAGATTTAGAGTCTGAGTTATCCCTGGAGCTGTACAGGTTCTGATAGAAGTTACAGAATGTATTGGTGATGTCCTCTGCAGTGCGCCAGGCTGCTGTCCTTCTCCATATAGTCGGATTTGATGATTGCGGCTGAGGAATTTTAGTTCTCTTTCGGCTGTTTCCCTGAACTTCAGAAGTTCTTCTTTCAACTCTGCCTGGATTTGAGGGTCTGGTGCCGTGGATGCTCTCAGCTCTAGTGCCTTTAGACGTTGTTCACTGTCAGAGAGCTCTCCACGGATTAACTTTAATATTCCGTTTTCTTTGGCTAGGCATATGCCTCATACAAAGCACTTTAGTGTTTCCCATATGGTGCTGGTCGAATCGACAGAGCCTTGATTCATCTCTATGAAGGCTATTATTTCTTGGCGCAGTTCAGCTGCAAAGACTGCATCCGAAAGTGAGCCCTGCTTGAATCTCCAGCTTAGTCCGGGAACTGTTGTTCCTGCCTGGGAGGCTTCAAGCGTGACCATCGAGTGGTCGGAGAATGTGCGTGGTAGGATTTGACTCTTTCCCCAGAAGAATGGACAGTGGATGGATGCCATGATGTAATCAATCCAGGAGCTGGTGTTGTGAACGGGCGAATAAAATGTGAAGTCTCTCGCATCGCGGTTGTGATGTCTCCATGTGTCCGATAGATCGAACGCTTGGCATATCTCTCGAACTTGAATGCTGGCTCTGGACGGGTCCCCGGTTGTATTGTGGGATTTATCGAGTTTGGGGTCAATTGGCATGTTAAGGTCAGCTCCCCATGTAATGGTTGCTGTATTGATCTTTGCAAGTTGAGACATCACCCAGTTGAAATTGTCTGGACCATCAGAGTTCGGGGCGTAGGAGTTTACAATCACAACTTCCCTCCCTGCGATTATCCCTCTCACCAGCAGGGCCCTTCCCTCAGAGTCCTTCTGCGAGTCAATTAGGCTAAAGTTTGTCTTTCTGCCAATCAAGATTGCAACCCCTCTGGCATAGGACGAGTATGATGAAAAATACCCATGGCACCCCCAGGATTTGGCCCCCTGAAGTTCCGTCGCTGGCAGGAGATGGGTTTCCTGGAGTATGGCGATATTGATTTTGTGTCTGCGGAGATACTGGAAGATTCTCCTATTCTTCGCTGGTTGATTACCACCACGGATGTTCCAGGTGGCGATTTTAAATGTTGTCACCGCCATTCAGGGAGCCAGGTAGGTTCTTGCTCGACAGGATGTGAGGGCGAGACTGGTATCTTGATCCATGTAAGTGTCTGAAGGACTTGGCTTCTGAGCGATCAACGATGCGTGGTGTAGCTGTTGTGGAATGAGAGTGGGGGGAATAAGGCGATCGTGTAGAACTCGATTTCCTCCCTAGTGTGGGCAACCCCCAACTGGCCCATGATAAGCCCTCCCTTAAAAATAGAACTGTAAACATTGCTGCGCTAGGGGCGCTAGTAGCCCGCCAAGAGGGTACCGGGCTCCCTTTGACAGCAGGATTTTGCTCCTGTGGTGAGTAACCACGGTGAGAACGGAGGTGTGTTAACATCTCCCGCCTGCCGCTGGCGTTATAGATTACGGAGGGTCTCTTCTCATTCGATCCTCACGTCAAGGTCTTGGATTGTTCCCGCTGGGCCTGCAGCCGGCTCGATCTAGATAGTCGCTGGCCTCTTCCGGGGTGTTGAAAAATTGAGCCTTCCCTTCATGTTGGATGCAGAGTTTTGCCGGGTACAGCATAGAATAAAGGATGTGATTATCCTGCAGCCGCCGCTTGACCGCTGTGTATGACCTCCTCTGTGTCTGCACTGCCTGGGAAAAGTCTGGAAAAATCTGAATGGGGTCGCCGTTGTATTGAAGTTTCCCTTTATGTCTGGCTGCCTTGAGGATCGCATCTCGGTCTTTGTAGTTTAATAGCTTTGCTATTATCGGCTGAGGGTTTGTGCCTGGTGCCGGTCTGCTGTTCGGGATTCTGTGCGCTCTTTCTATCACAAAAAGCTGAGACAGGATTTCTCTTCCGAAGAGTGCTATGCACAACTGTTCAACATGGTCCTCCATTTTACCCGAAGGCTGTTGCTCCCTTACTCTGATGATCCTAATGTTGTTCCTTCGGGATCGGCCCTCTAAGTCTTCATTTTTAGCGCACACTGCCTTCATCTGGGTTTCAACCGCGGAGACTTTGGAGGTTAGTGCCGCTGCCCCGTCGTCCAGGTCGGATACGCGCTGCTCAACAGTGTCGATTCTGTCTGCATGCTTATCAAGTCTATTTTGGAGTTGATCTACTTTTGCCAAAAGGGTGTCCAGCTTGCTCCCCAGGCCGCTTATACCGGTTTTCAGATCCATCAGGATCTCTCTGATATCGAAATGTGGATTCTGTTCCTCCGCTTGCGCCGCGTCTGGTGTTGGGGATTCCGCTCTGCTGCTGGTCCTGGGTTTATTCAAAGAGCTGGTTTCAAAATTCAGTTTCTTTTGAATCTTGTCAGTTTTCCCCATGATGACTTTGGGCGATTCTTGTGGGATAATACTAGGTCTTGTTTATCCTGACCAAAGGCAGCGCTTGGTAGTTTCCAAATATCAGGGACGCCTTGTTCCCTTTGTCGGAGGGTCTGTGCAGTTCGTTTAGTGGTCGTTATGTGGTGTGTGCGTCAAGCAGGGCGCAGCTCCCGTGCCACGCAGTGGACACGGGCTCGATGAGCTGCGCTGGGGTTCTCCCGGCGGACTATCAATGGATTATCAATGGTCACGTCTGATATGGGAGAGCCACGTGTCCTAGATTGATTTAATCCGTACTTTTGGCACTGCTGCGCTCCCAGGGGAGGGCCCTCGGCCGATCTGATTGCTCTCCTCTTCCCAGCCACGCTGATTGGCAACGGTGAGGCTCCTATGGATACTCACAATTACAAAAAAGGTAGCAGCTTTTTGCTCACTGTACCTTCACAGAAGGGAAATATCCATTTGCATATCAGTCTTTGTCCCGCCCACAAGGGCAGTCCAGCACCGAAATCCTATGGCAATTCCTCTCTGAACAAGAGTACCATCAGCAACCCCATACACGTGTTTCAGCCTTGTTGGGCATCATCAGTGAGGTGAAGCTGAGCCTCTCCAAGCACAGTGAGCAGGGAGTCCACGTCTGGTTGCCCCCAGGTAACCTAGGGTGACCAACCCCAAGTTCCATTCAAAATTACAAAAAAGGTAGCAGGCGCCCCTCTCTCGAAAGAACAAGGCGTGATAACCTGTTCAGTGGTTATTAACCACATTCAGAGTTCGCAGCCATTGCTTTTTGCTCACTGTAACTTCACAGAAGGGAAATATCCATTTGCATATCAGTCTTTGTCCCGCCCACAAGGGCAGTCCAGCACTGAAATGCTATTGCAATTCCTCTCTGAACAAGAGTACCATCAGCAACCCCATACACGTGTTTCAGCCTTGTTGGGCATCATCAGTGAGGTGAAGCTGAGCCTCTCCAAGCACAGTGAGCAGGGAGTCCACGTCTGGTTGCCCCCAGGTAACCTAGGGTGACCAACCCCAAGTTCCATTCAAAATTACAAAAAAGGTAGCAGGCGCCCCTCTCTCGAAAGAACAATGCATGATAACCTGTTCAGTGGTTATTAACCACATTGAGAGTTCACAGCCATTGCTTTTTGCTCACTGTACCTTCACAGAAGGGAAATATCCATTTGCATATCCGTCTTTGTCCCGCCCACAAGGGCAGTCCAGCACCGAAATGCTATGGCAATTCCTCTCTGAACAAGAGTACCATCAGCAACCCCATACACGTGTTTCAGCCTTGTTGGGCATCATCAGTGAGGTGAAGCTGAGCCTCTCCAAGCACAGTGAGCAGGGAGTCCACGTCTGGTTGCCCCCAGGTGACCAACCCCAAGTTCCATTCAAAATTACAAAAAAGGTAGCAGTCGCCCCTCTCTCGAAAGAACAAGGCATGATAACCTGTTCAGTGGTTATTAACCACATTGAGAGTTCGCAGCCATTGCTTTTTGCTCACTGTACCTTCACAGAAGGGAAATATCCATTTGCATATCAGTCTTTGTCCCGCCCACAAGGGCAGTCCAGCACTGAAATGCTATGGCAATTCCTCTCTGAACAAGAGTACCATCAGCAACCCCATACACGTGTTTCAGCCTTGTTGGGCATCATCAGTGAGGTGAAGCTGAGCCTCTCCAAGCACAGTGAGCAGGGAGTCCACGTCTGGTTGCCCCCAGGTAACCTAGGGTGACCAACCCCAAGTTCCATTCAAAATTACAAAAAAGGTAGCAGGCGCCCCTCTCTCGAAAGAACAAGGCATGATAACCTGTTCAGTGGTTATTAACCACATTGAGAGTTCGCAGCCATTGCTTTTTGCTCACTGTACCTTCACAGAAGGGAAATATCCATTTGCATATCAGTCTTTGTCCCGCCCACAAGGGCAGTCCAGCACCGAAATGCTATGGCAATTCCTCTCTGAACAAGAGTACCATCAGCAACCCCATACACGTGTTTCAGCCTTGTTGGGCATCATCAGTGAGGTGAAGCGGAGCCTCTCCAAGCACAGTGAGCAGGGAGTCCACGTCTGGTTGCCCCCAGGTAACCTAGGGTGACCAACCCCAAGTTCCATTCAAAATTACAAAAAAGGTAGCAGGCGCCCCTCTCTCGAAAGAACAAGGCATGATAACCTGTTCAGTGGTTATTAACCACATTGAGAGTTCGCAGCCATTGCTTTTTGCTCACTGTACCTTCATAGAAGGGAAATATCCATTTGCATATCAGTCTTTGTCCCGCCCACAAGGGCAGTCCAGCACCGAAATGCTATGGCAATTCCTCTCTGAACAAGAGTACCATCAGCAACCCCATACACGTGTTTCAGCCTTGTTGGGCATCATCAGTGAGGTGAAGCTGAGCCTCTCCAAGCACAGTGAGCAGGGAGTCCACGTCTGGTTGCCCCCAGGTAACCTAGGGTGACCAACCCCAAGTTCCATTCAAAATTACAAAAAAGGTAGCAGGCCCCCCTCTCTCGAAAGAACAAGGCATGATAACCTGTTCAGTGGTTATTAACCACATTGAGAGTTCGCAGCCATTGCTTTTTGCTCACTGTACCTTCACAGAAGGGAAATATCCATTTGCATATCAGTCTTTGTCCCGCCCACAATGGATACTCGCCGTGTCTCAATTACCGGAGCAATGTGGGAGCTTCTTACATGTGCTGGAGGTTAGGGTGCCTGGGTACGTCCTCAGCACTGAACAATTCCTCTGTGAGAAGTGACCACTGGTCTGTGGGTTCCAGCGGTCAAGGCAGGCCAGCACCAGGCCAACTGTTGTTGGGTTGCCCCCAGGTCGTATGCGGTGGGTATGAGCTGACTCCTCAATCGCTGATTGACCCGAATGGGTCTCGCCCGAATTGCAGTGAATTTGTCTGATGCTGGGGCTGATTATATTGAGCCATGTATTGTGTACCAAGCCGTTAGTAGGCGGCTCTGAGCGTGGGCTCCTCTGCCATATTGAGCGCCTGACCAGTGCTGTGCCGCTCGCCGACCCAGCTGTCCGCCTCCTCGAAGATCGTTATCACGGTGGGTTGCAGCAGTAGTTTCTTGTGCCGCTTTGTAGGTTGGGCTCGGGGCCTGGTGGTGTGGGTGAGCTCCGCCTGTATGTGTCTGCTAGAAAGGGCCCAGGGGAAGTGAGCATGCCCCGCCCGGTGATCCCGCGAGGGACCGCTCCCTCACCCTGGCGTCTCCACGCCGGGATGCCCCAATCCCACGGCCGGTTTCGCAGAGTGTTCGCCCGGGGCGGGGGAAGCGGAGCAGGCCTTCCTAGCGGCTGCGCTGCAGGTCGCGCACTCAGCAGCACGTTCCTACCTTGAACGCCATGAACCTCCGACACCCCGGGCTGCTGTACCGCTGGTTCCGCACCAGGCCGCCGCCGGGACGGAGACGTCCGCGTCTCTCAAGTGCTAAAGACGCACGCATCCACCCGCCTTCTTGAGCGGCACAGTACGCTCTCCGGACACCCGTGTTCGAGCTGGATGCCCGCTGCACTCGGCAGCACGAAACTCCAGGGGACCCCTCTCACGTAGTTTGTCCGCCAGCAGGCCCTGGCTCCAAAAGCTCGCAGTTCGGACTGTGGTCGTGTGTCAGAGACACGACTGGTCTCAGATTTATCAGCAGGACACCATGAATGTACGCCTCAGCTGACTGGGGTTGTCCAGCCACCACAGGAGCAGCGATGTTGCAGGATTCATTAGAGCCACACAGAGCTCACTCAGTAAGCCGCCATCTTGGGTGACTCTCTAGCGCCCTCTTCATTTTCCCTTTAATGACATTAGCCTGGTTAAAATAGTTTGCATTAAGTCATTGTTGAATTGCATCCTGTGGATATTTCGGTGCTGAAATTGTAGTGTGGGATGTTACTGTGATTGCTTGAGTGGAGGAGCTTTTTATGGGATTGTGAAGGAGAAAATGGGAAGACTGGGATTGCTAGAGTAGGGGAAATGAATCAGAAGTGCAAAGCATCAGGAGGAAAGCAGAAATAATAGACCAGGACAGAAAAGGTTTGAGAGGAGTCCACCAGGACTTCAAGTGAGGAAATGAGATGGGGGAGAGGAAATGTATTGCCTTCAGAGGAGAAGGGGTCCACATGTGGATTTGGTGGTTATGGAAGAGAAGAGATTGGGCCTGGAGAGGTGAAAACGAAATTAGACACAGTTTCAAGGAAGCAGAACCAAATGATGCGAGGAAAGCAGTCATACAAGGAGATTTGGCCAGTGAAACAAGAGGTAAGGGTAACATAGGTGTTCTCCATGTGCTATTTCAGCATGAGCACAAGAAGATTGCTGGCATTGATGTTTCTATTAGTGAGCTAGACTAATTTAAAAGATATGGCATGGCAAGACCAAGTAATGACACAAGTGACACTGATTAAGGTGTTTTTGGCAATGCACTTTATTGGTCTAGCAATAACTGGTTGGTTCAGCACCAATAGGGTCTAGGGCAATGTTATAACCAAAAAGGGATTCACCCTAACAAAACAGTGCACAAGGAATCTTAGCACAAAAGTGAGTTTCATCCCAAGTGCCTAACACCTTAGCAATGCAGTCTCAAATTGTAAATTAAATTATTAAAGGGATGGTCTAGTAAAAATTTTTATTTCAAAAATAGATAGGCCACATTAAAAAAAAATACTAGCATCCTCCGTTTTAAAACTTCCTATGGCGGCGCCCTTGTGCTTGCTTTTGAGCTTAAATATCTCAAAATTTTACATAGGAAGTTTTAAAACGGAGGATGCTAGTATTTTTTTTTAATGTGGGCTATCTATTTTTGAAATAAAATTTTTTACTAGACTATTGCCCTCATTACGACCCTGGCGGAAAGGGGTTTACGCCAGCGTAAAGCATGGCGTACCTTTCCGCCAGACTACGAGTTCCCGTAGCGCCATGGTGATTTTTACGCCTGCTTTTTGCAGGCGGAAAAATCCATGGCGCTATGGGACTTGTTGTTAATTACGCCACCGTAATTTACGGTGGCGTAATTAACGCCTTCCCCACTCCCATTATACCCTATGGGGCAAAAATGGGAATGGGGAAGGGTAAATGGGGATTGGGGACTTACCGCTCCGCCAAGGTCGGAATGGGGCGGTAAGTCCGCCAACCCCCATGGCGGAGTTGGCAGCTTAGCGCCATGGTCCATGGTGCAAATTGCACCATGGATCTCCGCCAGGGTCGTAATGAGGGCCTATGCCTTTAATCTTTTGTGTCCTTGTCTCGCCTGGAGACACCCTAATATACAACAAAAAAAAACAAAATTCTAGGGCCTCTCTGAAGCTTGAAAAGTCATGCAGGCTGAAGGCTACCCAACTCTAGCAACATAAATGTCTTAAGGATTGGCCAAAATAACAGTTAAAAAACATTCTTAAACTTCTATCCTTATTCTATGGCAAAAAACAAAACTATGTTTTGGGGAATCTTCTTGTAGCGGTTACTCACAGTCTGGTTCAGGCCCTTCTGCTTTCACTCTCTTCTTCAAGCCTCCCCTCAAGATTTTACCTTTTACAAATCTCTTGTCAAACCGTTGATGGCTTGAACACAATTTCTTCTGGCTTCCTCAATCCCTTGGGGTACTTAAAAGCTCTTGACAAGTCACCCCTTGGTTTAACACTGTATCTCTCAATAGCCCTTGGGAAATAGAATCTTGCAGGACAACACTGTGCAGAGGGATACCCCTTGGGAAACTGCCTCTTGTGGGAGCAGTGAAAAAGCAGGATACCTCCTCTTTTAAACTCTCGGAAGCACATCTGGTAACGGCCGGCCCAGCCAAGTTCCTGGTGGCTTGCTTCACCCATATGCAAAAATTGAATGTTCAGACAACTCAACACAAGGGATCCACTTGGGTGAGGGATAGAGAAAACTTTTGTCTATGACTTGGGAGCCTGTAGAGATCCTACAAACATGTCTCCTTACCCATAGGACCATATATGGTGTATATATATATATATATTTTTTTTTAAAAGAATTTTATTAAATTTATACAAACCAACAAAAAAAATACAACCAAACACGCAGTGCAATTCTCAACCAATACATGAACATCAATCAGTCTTTGACCACTGCCCCCGCAATCCCACCCCCCGTTACGAGCCTGTTTGTCCTCCACACTCCGCATCCGCTGCATGAGGCAGGGTATCACTTTCCTCGGATTCCGCTGGATCCAATGTTGTTCCAAATAGTTCAGCTATTAATGATTTCCATGCCATCAGGGTACCCACTTCTTCCTCCCCATACATGCTACTTGCCTCCTGCCATACCACAGTTTCAGCCTCCGCCCATTTCTGCAATTCCCTCCACCACACCTCCACCCGTGGTCCGTGACACTTTTTCCATCCCATAGCAATCCTCCGCTTTGCAAGCACAGATGCCAAATCTTTCAATTTCCCAACATGTTTAAGTTTCCGCGACCTGGGAAACCCTCCCAGCAGGCAGGCCCAGGCTGTGTCTATGACGAGCGTGACCCCTTTTCCAGCTAGTTTTTGTGCCACTCCTCTCCAGAAACACTCGATTACTGGGCATGACCAAAACATATGTGTCATGTCAGCGTTCTCCACGTCGCACTTAGGGCATTCCTGTCACTCAGCATTTCTAAACTTAGATATCCTCAGAAGGGTCATATATGCTCTATGCTTTACATACAGTTGAATTTGCTTCAATCGGGCATTCCTTGATACTTTCTTATGGAATCCTAGGGCACGCTCCCACATCCCATCCTCCATCTGGGCTCCCACCTCCGCTTCCCAATCCAATCTCAAATGCGTCAATTCTTTCCCAACCTTAGTCATTACCATTTCACACAATCTCAAAATCTTGTGCCCTCCCTCCGCTATGTCATATATCGTTCCCATAATGGCATCTGGTTCTTCCGCCAATACTGTCTCAAGCCACATTTTCCGAATTTTCTGCACCAACCTGTGATACGTAACATATTGGCCCCCATGCAATGCCGCCTCTTCCCCTAGTCCTTCAAAATCCTTGATGGTCCCCTCTTGCCAGATATCCCCTAACGTTACCAGCCCGACCGACTCCCAGTAGGATCTGACAATCACCCTTACTTGCTTGTCTCCCCCTGCCAAAGCAACCAGCGGTACCTGCGGGGAGCACGGAAGCGGGTCCCCCATCATCCTGCATGCTCAGCGCCACATTTTCCACCCTAGCATCATCAACCCCGGGCGCTCCTTCATTTCTGACTCGGGCAACCAGATCATTTCCTTCAAGTAGAACGGGGTACAGTCTTGCCCAAACAACCTAAATTCAGGGGTCGTTTCATTGGAGAGCCATGTGGCCACATATTGTAATTGACCCGCTACATAATAAACCTCAAAATTAGGCAGTTTGATCCCCCCTTTCTCATGGAAATTCTGCAACTTCCATAGTGCCACTCTGTTCCGGGTGCCATGCCACAGGAAGTCTCTACACAGTCTGTTCAGTTTAACAAAAAACCTCTTGGGAATCATATATGGAATATTACTGAAATAATGCAGAAGCCTAGGCAGGACCACCATCTTAAGCATCGCCCCTCGTCACATCATTGCTAAGGGCAGCTTCTCCCAAAACTTCATAGATTTACGGACTTTTTCAATAGCTATCTCAGTATTATGTCTATGTTCCTCTTCCGCCGTATGATACACATCTATTCCAAGATAGCGGAAGGAACTAACCGTCCATGGTATTGACAACACTGGTAATCTTTCTACAGGGGTTCCCTTATAACTACCCAATGGGAATATGCTAGATTTTTGGGGATTCACTGCTATGCCGGACAGCCCCGCATACCTCTCCATCACCTCCAGAATATACTGAAGATTTTCTTCTGGGTATCTCAAGTATAATAACAAATCGTCCCCATATAGGGATATCAGGTGTCTTTCCCCCCCTACCTCAATACCTATCGTGTCATATTGTTGCCTGAGGTATATCGCTAGGGGCTCCAGAGCCAAAATGTACAACATCGGGGACCAGGGGCACCCCTGTCTAGTGCCCCTACTAAGTTGCCATCTCTCAGATATCACCGCTCCCGTTCGAACCCTGGCTAGCGGCTCACTATACAGCATCTTCGCCCACCTGATATAGCCCAGCCCCACCCCATACTCCCTCAGGGCCGCCAACAGCCACGACCACCTAACCGAGTTGAAAGCTTTTACAGCGTCTAAAGACACAACCGCCATTTCCCCTCCATTGTTACACCACCATTCTACCACCCGATGGAGTCGCCGGTGGTTGTGAGTTATATTCCTGTTCGGGACATAGCCCGTTTGGTCTAGATGTATTAATTTACTAATTACTTTCCGCAATCTGTTTGCCAGGACAGCCGTCAATATCTTGCCGTCCTGGTTCAGCATCGATAATGGCCTATATGAGCCACAGCTATGCCCTGGTTTATTAGGTTTGGGGAGCGGTATTATGATCGCTTCTCTGAGCGACTCAGGCAACCTTCCCTGGGGTCTTACTGGTAGGCAGCTGCCTAACAACCTCCTCCAACTCCTTCAAAGTAATCGGTGCATCAAGCTCTTCTCTTTCTTCTGCACTGATCTTGGGCAATCCTATATCCTCCAAAGTTTCACGTATCTCGTCCTGGCTGCCCCTACCCCTGTCCTCATACAGTACCCTGTAATAATTTGCAAATTACCTATTGACTCCCTCTTGGGTGTCTGCTACCTCTCCATCTTCTCTGGTTATTGTCCTAATCGGGGGCCTAGGGGCTTTACTCTTGCACAGCCACGCTAAGAGGCGGCCCGTTTTATCCCCACCCGCATGCTGTCTCTCAACATACTTTTTATAATTCAGGTTGCAGAGCCTATCCCAGTGTTCCGCGCACTGCTGCTGTAGTTTAAGCACTAGCTCTGTATCGACATTTCCCTTTCTTAAT
Organism: Ambystoma mexicanum; assembly: GCF_040938575.1. Classification (NCBI taxonomy): domain Eukaryota; kingdom Metazoa; phylum Chordata; class Amphibia; order Caudata; family Ambystomatidae; genus Ambystoma; species Ambystoma mexicanum. Next base: position 351,447,148 of record NC_090936.1, read on the forward strand.
TCTCTTTCTAGTTCATCTTCTGTTCTTCTTTGTAGGTCAGCCAGGACCTCACCCTGCAGTCCTTTTGATTTAGCGATGGCAATCCCCCGCATCACCACCTTGAAGGCCTCTCATAGTGTGCCCGCCGAGTCAACACTGCCTGTATTCACCTCGAAATAATTGATAATCTCATCTCTGATATCCTTTCTAAAAACTGGATCTTTGAGCGCCTCTGCACGGAGGCGCCATGTCGGAATCCGCGCCCTTCGGCAGCAATATTGCCACCCCAGGACCAGGGGCGAGTGATCCGAGAGGACTCTCGCTTTATATTCTACTTGCGTAATCTCTACCACTACATCTGGCGTGGCAAAAATATAATCAAATCTCGTGTGCAGCTGCTGCAGGGCTGAGTAGTGCTAATATATTGCTTCTCCCCAGGATGCTTTGTTCTCCACACATCCACCAACCCAAAGTGGTCTAGTAGCGTCTGCAATGCTTTAGCTGCTGGGGCGGGCCTGTTAATCTTGTCATCAGATCTATCTACCTTGGGGTCCAGTACACAATTGAAATCCCCTCCCCAAATCACCGCACTACCCACACACCTACATAGGTTAGTGCACAGGGTCCTGAAATACGCCGCCGTGTTCTGATTAGGGGCATACGTGTTTACAATGCACACCTCTTTATTCTCTACCACCCCTTTCACTATAATCATCCGCCCCTCAGTGTCTACCACTTCCTGTGTCAGCTGGTACAGGACGTGCGGCGCCACCCAGACCAGTACTCCCCTAGCATAGACAGAGTACGAGGAACCCACTACAGTACCTTTCCATTTTTTCCCAACCAGCTCCAACTTTTCATGCGTTAAATGCGTCTCCTGCAGCAATGCAATATCTATCTTTTGTCTTTTCAGATATAGCATGACCTTGTTCCTCTTTAACTGTTAAGTCCCCTGACATTCCACGTTACTATCTTAAGATCTCCCATAGCTCTTCAGTACCCATCTTCCTTCCGTCCAGCCAATCCCACCTGCTCATGCAATACAGATACGACCCTCTAGCTCTTCCATATAGGCTCTCATGTAGACTTAAACTCCCCATAACTATGTACACACCAAACTCCCGTACCCTCTCCCCAGCTACAACAACCCACTGCACACAACCCCATCCCTCCCCCAACCCCACCTTACCCCAACCCCAACAGCTGCCCAGCTCCATCCCTGGATCTCAGGCTCCCCCGCGTTTGGTCCTACCCTGGAACACCCAGGTCAGGACCCCAGCAGGGTGTCACCGCACTATCGGTGACCTAACTAAACTCTAAATGGGGGTATAAGGACTAGCTCTGCGAGGTTCCCTAACTAAGCAATAGTCACAGTGCTCACGGATCATGTTCCTTTCCAACCTGTTCATGCCAGCCCATACGCTGCATCAGTTACTATAAGCAAGTCCCATAGTCTTAAGCCACGACACCTGCAGGTGCCCCCCTGCGCATTACTTATCTCTTCCTTCTCCTTCTCCCATCTGGATGCCCGACTCCTGGGGGCAGCTTTGCAGGTCGAGCCACCCCATAGCTTCTTCCGGAGTGTCGAAAAACAAGGTTCTGCTTTTATGGAAAACTTTTAGTTTCGCCGGGTAGAGCAACATGTACTTGTGGCCCGCTTCTCGCAGTCTTCTCTTGACAATTCCAAAGTTCATACGGCTCCATTGCACCATCAGGGTATAATCTGGGTAGGCAGTTATGTTTGCTGTCCCTCTTTGTATTGTTCCACCCTTACGGAAGTGTTCAAGGATTCTTTCTCGAACCTGATAGTTGAGGATCTTAGCAATCACTGGCCTAGGTGGGTTGCCCGGTGGCGGCTTCCTCGTTAAAGCCCTATGCGCCCTCTCCACCGCGAACCCCTGGGACAAGACTCCTCCGGTTATCTCCTGCAGCAGCATAGATTCAATAAACTCTGTGGGTTGGGACCCTCTGTTCCCTCCGGCAAGCCAACAATGCGGATATTATTCCTCCGGGCACGTCCTTCTGCCTCCTCCGCCCTGTTCTCTAGGTTGCCCACGCGCTGCACTAGGGCGTGAAGTTCCGATTTATGTGAAGCACAGTCCGGTTCTCAGTGCGCTCCGCCAGTGACCTGGCATCTTGCCGGAGAAGATTCACTTCCTCTTGCACCGCTCCAACTTTGAGCTCCAGCAATGTTTTCAATTCGGTCACGGCCAGTTCAAGCTTGGTTTCCCAAGCCACCTTCAGATCAGCGATCGCGGCAAGGACCTCCTGGTTCGTGCCCATGGCGGCCACGATCCCAGCGGGGGTCCTGTCCTTGCTCCTGGCCCCTTCTGGGCCGGGCGGTGCCTTGGCGTATTCGTCTAGCGTAGGCTGTTTGCCCTTCAGTCTTGGAGGTTTGTTGGAAATGGCGCTGCCGCTAGAATTCGTGGGTGAGCCCCACCACTTGTGGTTTTTCAGCCCCAGCGGGGGCAGACTTCCGTTATCACCTGAGCCCTGGGGGGCTGTCCCAAAAGCATCCCAAAACTATCTCTTAGCTGCAGGAATGGGTTGTGCCCTCCCACGTAACCGTGTGGACCCCCTCTCCGACTCCGCTAGTGGCCTCAGGGCAGCGGGTGCGTTAGCTGTATCTCTATGTGCTTTATGCCGCTCAGTGGCCAAAATGTCCGGGCCCAGTCCGATCGTGTCAGGGGTGTCCTCCGGCGACTTATCTTATTTCCAGAATGGACTATGTCCTCCCACGTAAGCATGTGGGTTCATTCCTTCTTGCCTCGGCTCCTGTGGTGTTCAAGTTTTATTGTGGACCGTTCAAAGTAGTATGTGCTCTTCTGTGTTGTGGGCGTTTCGATGCCAATTCTGCCCAATGTGATGCCCTGGTATGCGTCCACTGTGCGGGTCTGCTTGGGGTTGGGGGTTGCGTCCTGATCTGCCTGCCTTGGGGTTGGACAGCTCACTGCAGGGCAGTAACTGAGCGCTATTATGCCCTACCAGCACCTAGGTTGCTGGATTCCGTCTTCCAGCATGGTCTCACTGTGAATTGTTCTTTGTACTTGGTGTTCCTGATAGTTCAGTGGCATTCACCTGGGCCAGTGTATGGTGACCCTATGGAATCCATGAGTGTTTCCTCTGCTAAGGATTGCCAAATTAGTCAGCGATCGTCTGTAGGTCAGGTCGCGGCACCATCTTCCACAAATGCAAGATCCCTGGGCCGCCTCAACGTGCAAGCCGTGCGTTTCCACCGTCTATGCCACTTTCCTGTGCGGGCTCGGAGCCCGAGTGCACACATGCGTGGTGCCTCCCGGGTGCTGCTTGCGCAACCGCCAGTCCGGCACCACTGTCGCCGGCTCCACAGGCCAGTCGCTGTTGGGCTGGGATCTGTTGGTATGATCTTTCCTGCCCTAAAATGCCCTGTCACTGCCATGTCCCGGCCGAAGAGGTTCAGCGCCTCCTGCCGCACTGCATGCGTGGTCCTAGCACCGGCTGCCCATCCGTCTGTTCGTTTTGTCCGCGAAGCGGCTATTGAGGGCACAATACACTCGTCCGTGTCACACTGCAGGATCCGCTTCTCCACACACGGCGCACTCCGCGATGGCTCATGCCCTGGGTACAGTCGCGGGTCCACACGCGGGTTCCTTTGTCTCGGAGCTGCCCGGAGCCTCCGCCATCTTGCCTTCGCGGGTCTCCATTCTCATGAACTTCACTCCCTCATATCTGCCGACTCCTCGCAGTACGAGGGCTGCAGTCCGTTGGCTTCAGTGCCCAGTGCCTTCATACACCAGTGCCTGCTTTTGTAGTCTTTGAAGGGCTCGTGCATCTGCACTTTTTTACAGGATTAATGCCGCATCATCGGGAGCTTCACCACAAGCACGTCTGCTCACATGGCCATCAGGCCACGCCCCCTCATATGGTGTAAATATAATGGCTTGTTATGGAGTTACAACTTTGTAAGATGAGGGATCTAACATTATAAGGGAGGCAGATGTAATACAGCCCATGAAAGCCTCAGATATCTCGCCCTTCTCTACTTTTCTGACACAATACCGCCTCTCACCTGGGGCATTGCAATGAGCATAACCCCGGGTACCCCTATCCAGATGATCCTCCCTCGCTCGTCCACCCTCAGGGTTGGGTTCTGAGAGTGCCAGCCCGCCCGCCCCCTGGACACTTGAATAAGGGTTTCCTGAGGTCTACTTGGGAAAACACCCTCAGGTTTCTCACAATGTTTTCAAGGGTTCCACTGTCAACTGACATGTTTATTATTATATGACTTTTACAAGTTTTGCCACAAAAACAGAGTTAAGTCCTTGCCTCAATCCTCTCTGTGTAACCTGAAGTCAGAGATTTGAATCCTGATAGTACCATCTCAGCCCTTTATCCGTCTTAGGGTGGCAACACTGATTAACATTAAAGTGGATATTAATCACACCTGTTATCACATGATTATATAGCAAGACAATCCAAACAAAAGCGTTGATGAGGATTTTTTATGAAACAATAAATGTTTCTTCATTTAGCTTTAAAGCAGTTGTAGCAGTGTATACTTGGTATCAAACATCTGGCGGCAAATCAATGGTTATTTACAAGGTTTAAAATGCCTTTAATGTCCAGGGATACACCCCTCCTGTGAGTGCTAAGACTAATAGAGCCTCAGGTGCGTTTTCTTTTTAAGACGGAAATTGTTCTCCTGAACACCGGAGGAACAATGCTTGCAAATCTCGATTCCAACTCTCAAGCTGTTCTCATTCTCCTTGATCTCTCCCCTGGTTTTGATACGGTCAACAATTCCATCCTCATAAAACGACTCAGTGAGACCCTCGGCATCACTGACTGGGCACTGGATTGGCTGACGTCTTTAGTCACTAATTGCCCCTCCCAAATGCAGTTGGGCTCTTTCTCCTCCACCATCTCACTCGCTATCTGCGGCGTCCCCCAGGGCTCTATCCTATCGCCCCTGTTCTTCAAAATCTAGCTTGCCCCTCTCGCTCACCTGAGTTCCCCCTCCTCTCCCCATTTCCAGTGTTATACCAATTACACACAGCTTTCCTTCAAACTTCCCTCTACTACCTCCTCCTCGTCCTTTCTGATCCCTGACTGCCCGTCTGCCATTCAGGCATGGTGTGCAGCTAACAATCTCTGCCTTAACGCCAGTAAGACAGAGATCTTTCTGATTGGGACACCTGCACCCTCCGATCCTCCTACTCTATGGCCACCCTCTTTGGGCCCTCTACCCCCACCATCGTATGAGGTCCAAAATCTCAGGGTCATCTTCGATTTGTCTCTCTCTTTCATCCCTCATATCATGGACCTTACTAAGAAGTCTCACTTCCAGCTCCATTTCCTCAGAGACATTCTTCCTTTCCTCACCCTCTCCCAGAAGCTCAATGTCTCCAGAGCTCTGGTCCTCTCCAGGCTGGACTACTACAACAGCCTCTTTCTCAATCTCCCTCTTTCCTTCCTACGCCCACTCCAGCTAATCCAGACTAGGACAACAAGACATATCCTTGGCCTCAAACCCAGGGACCGTATCTCTCCAGCCCTAAAATCTCCCTACTGGCTCTCAGTGACTGCAAGGATAACATTCAAGACTCTCTGCATCATCCACAAGGTCTTCTGGGGCCTGAGACCATGCTATCTCCAACTTTCCCTCCCTAAATACCCCCTTCTAGAGCCCTATGCTCCTCCCACTCCAACCCTCTGACTGTCAAAGGCTTCTCTAAGCAGAGAGTGTGGGGCAGGATTCTCTCCTTGGCTGGCGACTCCCTTTGGAACGGCCTCTCTGCGCCCTCTCAGACTGGAGCCAGACCTCCTCAAGTTCCGGAAACTGCTCAAAACTCTGCTGTTCTCTACCCCTTTCCCCTCCCTGCTAATCACCCCACTGTCGCTGTGACTGGTGGCCAGATCCTCATGAATCTCACAGGATTTCAGGCCCTTCTTCCCAGTCGATACCAGCACCCGCCCACCCCCCACTACACTGTCCTGCTTGGCGGCTCTGCATCCCACCCTCTGGAGTCGCATGCACTTGCACCTAGCCTGAGGTCCTACTCCCTGGCTCCCCTTGACACTTCCCTCCGGGGCCCTCCACCAGCACTTGCCCACTCCTCTGCCCCCCTCCCTTCCTATCTCCTGCGCTTCTCACTACAATTGCACAGCCGAATGCTACAAGGCCTAGTAGGACCATGACTATATTTTACTGTGTTTGCTATCATTATTTTTCCCTTGTCCCCTTCACATTTAGCCTTGTGGCGCTTTGAAACACTACTCAGTTGTATAAAGCACCTAAATAAAAATAAAGAGAAAATATTTACACTCAAAGCTCAAAGAATTAACAAGTTGCGGACATGTAAAAAAAAAAGACACACCATGGAAATTAAAATGTTCTACTGTTTCAACCTGATTTGATTCAGAAACTTGAGAAAATCTCAGGAGGCTTTTTTTCTTTAAAAAAAAGTTTTACCAAAGGGATTCACACATTTTTCATATTTAGGTGTAGCTAGAGCAAGGTGTGCTTGTTACCATGGAGAGCAAATGAAGCTTGGTAGAGGCTTGGTTTCAGTCAGCTGCTCGGTCATGCTTAACCAGTGCATCATGCTGTAAGTATGTTACAGAACTGGGCATTTTGTTAGAGCTATGAAGTTGTCTAAGCTGGGGAGAGAATTGTGACTGATGCATTTAAAAGCAAGTTTTGTTTCCATCCTGCTTGGTATGGTGATGTTTTTTTTCACTTTTGAAATGCATTACATCAGTAGTACCTTCTTCTGTAGTATATCCAGTAGAGCAGTGGACTCAGTATTTTTTTAATGATTTCAGCCCACTTGTAAGTCTGCTTTATTATAGCAATAACACCCGATCTGGTCTGTTATTGCTATTGGCACCCCAGGTTTTCAATCTGAACACCAGGAGTGCTGGGAGCAATGCATTTTGTTTGAATGAACAGGATGTGCCGGGGGCACCCTGGTCATTCAAACAAAATACTTACTTAAGATGGCCGCCGTAGAGATGAAAGGCAGGGCACTATGCAGAGCCCCTCTCCCATTTCCACAGCGGACTGGGAGGCTGGAGCGGTGGCATGCTGCAGCCTAAGAAATCAAGTAAGTGATTCGGGTATGGGATGGAGATGTAAGGTAACGAGACCGGACTGAAAGGGTGGACGATGGAGGGGAGGGTGAGAGCAACCTTAAGGTTGCACGGAATGTGGGCTTGGATTGTGGGATTCAGCCCACGATCCGAGCAACTTGATTGGCTGGCTCACCCACCCCGGGTGCTAATAGATATTATGACAGCCCATCAACCAAAAAGATCTACACACAAGCTCTGTGCAGCCAGGGTTATATAGATAAGTGGTTAGATCCTTGGTTGCCTCGAGCTTCTGTCAACGCATTAATAGATCTTTGTCATCCAGTTATGTTCCTGAGAGGCCTAAGCTGTAAGTTGTAACTCCTTAACTCAAAAAGCCTTAAATGGACTGATAGAAAATGTCTGCCCTTTATCAAAACCGTTTAGTCAAGCTTACTTGTGTAAGCTGCTAGAAGCCTTTGCAGAAAAAATGGCATGCTAGATGACACACAGACTGGCTTTCGGCCTGGGCGCAGCATCAAACTCGTAGTGGGGGCCACCATGGATGAGGTCAGACAAGCGGCGTATGAGGGCAGCATCCTCATCTTGCTTGATCTGATTGTGTTCTTTGAAACCATTGACCATGCAATCCTTTTGATGTGTCTTCATAGAGTAGGGATCATAGACAGCACATTAGGCCTGGATTAGATTTTTACATCTTTTCTCATTGGTAGAGTTCAAACAGTCGGTCTATCACATGAGTCACTGAAAAAAGCAATTACTTGTCCTGCAGGGCTCACTGTTATGCCCATTGTTATACAACCTCTGCATGAGAACACTGGCAGATTTGATCTGACTCTTTGAAGATTTCTTTTACATTTATGCAGATCACACCCAGCTGATTTTTCAGATGGGTTACTCCGATAAGGAAGTCTGTTTTAAAGACTATTTTGGACAAATTAATTCCTGGATGATTCTAAACCATCTGAAATTTAACACCCAAAAACGTTATATTTTATTATGCTCTAATCTGTTGCAGAGTCTTTGAGTAACTCTTCCTTGAATAGTAGTTAACAGCTTTCAGTTACTAAATCAGGGACTGAAATTTGCTGACCCTTTAGTCTGTGGACATGCACTGCTCCTTCATTGAAAGCTTAGAATTCAGGAGTATACTTAGGACCGCACTTGTCTCTGGACCCTGAATTAACATGATTTCAGGTGCATGCTTCTTTCTGCTCGGCTTTCTTGCAAGATTCCTGGATTACTTTTCCAACTGATCAATGCATTTATTTCGGGTAGACTGGATTATTGTAATGCCTTTTATTTCAGATTACTCAAGGCTTGTCCAGTGTGCTACTGCCCGACTTCTCCATTGCTTGGGCTACAGAGACCACATCTTTCTGGCTTTGCATAAGCTTTATTGTCTTGCAGTGGATTGTCAGATCCAATTTAGAGCTTTAGGCTTGGCACACAAATCTTATTATGCTCATGTTTGGTTTTTGAGCAATTGTTAGGTGCAGTACATACACAGGGGAGTGTTAGGATCAGCAACTGCAGGATTACTTGAGATGCCAAAGTATAGATATGCCAAATCGGGTAGTGTAGGTACGCATCCTTCAGATCCAGGGAGCACATCCAGTCTCCCTTGCACAATGTCTCCGCTATAAAAGCTGACGTAACCAGGGATGGTGGAAAGGTCCGGCACAACTCTAAGGCCCGCCTGGTTCTTTTTCTGAATGGCGAAAATCCTGGAGTAAAAGCCCTCGCTGGGAGGCTGGGACTTCCTTCACTGCCTGTCTCTCTACGAGCGAACGGATCTCTGCCAGAAGAGTTGCTGTCCCAACCTGAGGGAGTGGAGGGGAGGAGGGAGGAGAGGCTGGAATGGGTAGGCTGTACCCCATGGATACTACAGAGAGGATCCAGGGGTCTGTGAAATTTTGGTTCCAGAAATGTGCATGGAGAGCAAGCCTGCTCCCTGCTGGAGACACGTGGACCCAGAGGGGCGTGTCATGCCTTGTTTCCCTCACAGACTGTTGCGGAGAAGGGGGACTGGAAAAAGCCCTTACTCCCCCCCCCTTTTGTTGCTTGTGCCGATTTGGAGTTGGCGAGTGCTCCGGCTGCCTGGACCTCCATTCTTGGAAGCCGCAGAACCCTCCGTATGTCGGAGCGCTGCTGTGACTGGGTAAACGATTTGGGCATGGTCTTTTTCAGGATGTATAAAGACTTGGCTGTTTGTGAGCTGTTTTTATTTTTGTCCAGCTCCTCATCCGTGGAGGAGTGGAAGAGCCCCCCCCCCTCTCGAACGGCAGGTCTAACATGCGTTCCTGGATATCCGGGTTGAATTTCGTTGCACGGAGCCAGGCTGTCCTTCTCATGTCTGTGGCGATACAGATGGCACGGCCAGAGGTGTCAATATGGGCCACGGTAGACTCCATGAGGTCCTGCGCCACCAGCTTGGCCTCAGCCAGTCCCGCCTTGAAATGTGAATGGCTTTGCATAGGGAGTTCTGGGAGGAAATATGCAATTTCCCGCCATAAACTCTGGTTAGAGGCAGCCAGCATGGCATCGGCGTTGGCCTGACAAAGATGCAAGGACGTGTTGGAATACAGATTCCTCCCGTACGCCTCCAAGATCTCCTCCTCCTTCCCTAGCAGCGTTGTAGAGGAGGAGGCTGAGTACGGCTGAGGCTTGGAGTATACTGATGCTGCAGCGATCACCGAGGAGTGTGGCTGAGGATGGGCCTATAGCAAGAATGTATCCCCCTCCATCTGCCTGTACTTGACATCCAGGTGTCGATTGACCAGCTGGGCAGAGTGGGGCTTGAGTCAACCCTTTATGGCCAGGGAGACTAGATTGGTCTGCAGTGGAATTCATGTTTTGGCAGAGGGTCGTCGCGTGAGGACTTCAGCAGGGACCCCCTCTGCCGGTTGCTCGACCTCAGGTTGAGGCAGGCCCAGGTACCCCGCCAGACCTGCAAGACGTTCGTGGAAGGCCTTGGCTGACGAGGGCATGTCAGGGTCCTCCCATTCTTCCGTGTCCTGTGGGTCAGGAGGATCCTGCGACAGTGGAGGAGTAGTGGAAGCCGGCGGGTGGGGTACCAGGACCGGAGCCGGAGGCTGTGGAGGAGGCTGGTACAGAACCGCCCGAGGAATCAGCTGGGGGGCCGGAGGCAAAGGCTGCGCCGGGGACGGGGTGTGACGGCAGAGGAGCCTGAGGTGCTGGAAACATTGGAGGGAGCATGTCCCTGATGGCATCCCTGAGGATAACCCCCATCCGAGGAGAATTCATGAGCCAGAGGAACCTCTTAAAGAATCTGTCCTCACAGGCCAGAGGGGTAGTAGGGGATATAGACGGGGCAGCGGGAGGCTGCTCGAGCCGCTGCATACCCTGCCCATACAGACGTAGCAGGAACCTGCCCTGCGCAAATGAAGGCTAGGCTGTAGGCCATGTACCTGGTTGAGGCCACTCCCACATTGACACTCGTTCCTCGACAAACTCCTGGAATGGCATTGGACGGGTTCTGATGTCTGGCACAGCGGCCATTTTATCGAGCTGCCTGCCACGTCCCTGCCTCGTGTTGCTCGGCTCGCTGGGCCCAGCCTCCTCCAGGACTCTTGAGTGTGGATCATGAGGCCTACCCTGCTCCTCGAGCCTAAACCCGGTAGGTGTGACACCCTCGGCCCAGGGGCCAGCAGAGGTGCGTTTAGGCGCCCCCTCAGACGTAATGTCGGTAATAGGGCATGGCCCCTCAGACATGATGCTGGTAAGGGCGGAACCCCTCGGGTGAAGATCCGGTACAAGAACCTTCCGGGCCTTCAACACTGTCACTGGGAGGAGCATGTGCTGGTAAGAGAACCTGAGCGATCCCTCCCACGTGGGCGAGTCCTTGTGAAGGAGTCTCCCTTGCTGGATGCGATGGAAAATAGAGGCCCTACCTTGGGCCTGGATCGATGTTTAACGAAGTCCTTCAGGTCCTCTGGAGGTGACTTCTGGAAGAGCTCCCTCCACCTGACTAGTCTGTTCTTCAGAGACCTCGATGACAGGGTGTTACACTGTACAAGCTTGCCAACCGGGGTCTCGGCCAAGGAAACGTAGGCAGAGGGCGTGGGGGTCTGAAGTTGGAAAGAGCCCGTCGCAGGATGGACCCCTGCTGAGCCCTGTGGAAGTCGAAATGCGCCGGGGAGGAGCCTGATGCCTGAGGATCGAGTACCTGTATGATAAAAGACAAAAAAGACGGACGAAGAAGTATCCGCAAGTGGAATTACATGGCCGAAGCCAAACCCAGGAGCGCTGGTGAATTCGGCATGTTCACGTCAACGCGGAAAAGGGGGCTGAGGTGTGGCACCGGAGGGCAGAGTCAGGGCAGCACATGCTACTGGGGCCGCACCCCGCACGCCGCTAAATTTAAAGGGGAAGAAGGTTTTTTCTGGTGAAAAAGGTCCTGTCTCCCCTCCCTTGGAAGGGACGCCCATGCAGTATGGAAGAAAGGGGACGGGACATAAGAGTATAAGTAGTTATGTCAAATCAAAAACAAGCTTTCCCATTTATATATCTGAAGAGTACCCTTTATAATTTTTGAGGTTCGTGACGCAATAATAACACAATTTCATGCAACAGTAACTCTTAATTCCAATGGAGATGGGTACGGCCAGGAGGCTAATTTGTTGATCAATGAAAGCTACTTGGGCTCAAAGCTGTGTGCAGCACATACCCTGATATGCTGGGGTAATTTACAGTAGTAGGACAGTGCATGGAGGGCAGGATTAAAGGAACGATACTGCTCACCCTCCTAGATACCATACAAGATCGATTTTCTGAAATTCAAATGATTGTCATAATCTTACTCTGTATGTCTCTGGAATCTCCTAAAACTTTATGGGCCTCATTACACGGTAGGCGGCCGCGGAATGAACGGTGCCAGTAAGGGGCGGGCACCGTTCATTCCGGGCCACCACATTACGAGGTCTGCAGTGGGTCCCGCTCTGGACGCCTGGCCAGACCAGACGTGCAGAGCGGGACCCGCTAGCAGACCAGGATGCTAACAACGGGCCCATCATTAACGGGCCAGTTGTTAGCATCCTCCCCATTCCCATTGAGCCCCATCGGGGCTCAAATGGAAATGGGGATGTACCGGGTCCGGGTACCGAGAATGGGAATTACCGGGCCCGCAAAAGTCGGCATGGCCGGTTATTCCCTATTTTTGGGACCCGGTACCCGGTTTGGGGGTAGCCATGCCGCTAAAAACGGCATGGCTACCTCCAAACTCGTAATGAGGCCCTACTTCAATAGCAGCAGTTTGCTCCTACAATACAGCTTTGTAAATCTTACCATTGGGGTCCAAACATAGATCCACACAATACACATGCTATCCATTGGCATAGCTACTTCTTTTTAATTTCATGAGTATTTGCAAAAATATTCAACCACTGTTTGAAAACTCAACAGCCTGTACCAAAACTCACCAGGAAGCTATAGAAGAATTCATGCACAAAGAGGCCCAGCGAGCAGATAATGACATACACCACATGGTACAGAAATGCCACATCCATGATGACCGCGCTGTAACCGCGTGTAAATGTTCCTCGGTTTCCAACAAAGCTCACCAGAAACACAACTTTATTGCAGAGCTGCAGAGAAATAAGGGTGGCTGTTAGATTTCAGGCAAATTCTTCATATAAAGACAAATAAATACAAAAATTTGGCAGGTTATATTTTGGTGTTTGTATGCGCTTACCAGCTACAATTGTTGGAATGGTATCAATAGTTTGAAATGAATTGAATTGGTCAGAATATGGTAAAGACATGATTACATTGACTTCAATGGTTACCCAATGCCTGGAGGAACTACTTGTTTCAACTCAAGCAAATCAAGGTTCGAAAAGTAAGGCGTGCATTGGGCTTCATTATGACCCTGGCGGCGGCGGTATGAACGGTGCCGGTAAGGTACCAGCACCGTTCATACCGGGCCCCCACATTACCAGTTTGCTCGCGGGTGGCGGTATGCACCTCTGGTCTGGCCAGACGTGCCTACCGGCACCCGCGAGCAGACCAGGATGCTAACAACGGACCCGTCATTAACGGGTCCGTTGTTAGCATCCTCCCCATTCCCATTGAGCCCTATTGGGGCTCAAATGTGAATGGGGATGTTCTGGGTCCCAAAAATGGCAATTACTGGGCCCGTAAAAGTCGGAATGGCCCGGTAATTCCCTTTTTCGTGGCCCGGACACGAGTATGGAGGTAGCCATGCCGGTAATGACAGCATGGCTGCCATCAAACTTGTAATGAGGCCCATTGTCTCCAATCCTAAATCTAAAAATAAAATCATACTTGATATTTAGGATTATCACTCATGCTTGACAATGAAGATTGCCCAAGCTTGCAGCACAGGAAGTCTTGATTCTATTAAAGACACAGAGGCAAGCATTACGCTTAAATTCTTTAATTACTGCTTCCGAAAGCTTTTCAAGCTCTTCAAGTGCTATATATTTTTATTACGTTAGCCTCTGGGTGTAAAGCAAAATCTGAATGTTAACAAAAGAGAGAGGAGAAACTACAAATCCCCATGATCCTCTCCATATGGTAGTCTTGAGACTCCGTCCCACTCCTACAACCAGGGCCCATCCAGAGATACATACCACTGTCTCTCTAGATCCTTTCCTCTTCTTTTTGAATGCATCAATCAGAGTTCCTGATTAATAGTCTATGAAAAAAAGGCTAACTTCTTCGGTGTCCTCTGAGATCACTCATTCGATCAAGTAACTGCTCCAATTGTGTGCAGCTATTCTCAATGTTTCTTTTGGTCATTTCCTACATTAATAGAGAGACCTACTGTTAGGGATGGGAATAGGCTAACATAGTGTATCCGCTGGGTGGGATAACGGTCGCCTCTGTGTCTTTAATAGAATCAAGACTTCCTGCGCTGTAAGCTTGGGCAATCTTCATTCTATGTCAAGACCAGAGGTGAGCATTTTGCTTGTTCAAAGCTCTCTATCACAGCTGCGGCAATAGTTGGAATCGGCTTAAAATTAAAATTTCTGAACACAGAGTCACTAGGCCAATCTGCCACTCTCATGGTCTCCTGCAGCAGGACCCCCGCTGCAAAAGCTTTGAAAGCCATAGCACCTCTAGCGGAATGAGCTCTGAATAAAGAAATATCAACCCCTGCTAAAGCCATGCTCTCTTTCACCCATCTTGCTATTGTAGCTGTTGCTACCGCGTGATACGGTTTCCTATACGCTATTCATGGTTGAGTTACACTCCGAGGTCTTACTGCTGCCGTTGCTCTTTTGTAACTTTTAATACACTAAGCTATGCATAAATTGCTCTTAATAGGAAAATATGGGTATGAAATGAAAGAGGAGCCGGTCTTTGTGCGCTGTGCCAAATGCTAAATGACACCCCCTCTGCGTAAAAGACTTTCCTGTCAATCACTAAAACTTTTACATCTGAGACCATCCTACAGGATACTAGGCAAAGTAGGGTCACTAACTTCCCTGATAGCTGTTTTGCCGACAGGAGATTGTTACTCGGCCATTGCTCAAACAGGCTTAGCACCTTGTTAACGAACCACAATTAAGAATATTTCAGCTGAGGTGGTTTGCTCACTTTTACCCCTTTAATCAATCTAGTTATGGCTGGATGTTCTCCTACTCGCTCGCTGTCTACTAACTTCTGTCCGGCTGAGATGGCTGAACTATAAACTCCTACTGTTCTAAACGCCCTCCCTTGACTGGGCAGGCTTGCTAGAAAGGTTATTACTTGCACTATAGGTGCTGAAACGGGAGGAACACCGATCCCCTGCACCCTAGCTCCAAGGATTGCCAAGTGGCTCCTGATGGTGGAATGAGCCCAGGATACTCTGAGCCCAGGATACTCTGATGAGCTCTGTAGCTTCTGTTGCTTCCTCTGAAAGTCCTGGCAAACACCATCTGCGCCTGAAATTCTTTATTAAAGTTAGTGTCTGTTCCTGCACTAGAGGATGTGGAAATCCTGAAGGATCTGTCTGGAGATCCGCTCTCTGCTGAATCCTCCAGGGGAAATCCGAAGAAAGTTCCATCAGAACTGGAAACCAGGCTTGCGATCTCCATTCTGGTGTCACTGTGACTATATCTGCTCTGTCTCTGCGTACCTTTGCTAGTGCCGGCGCCAGCATCGCGATTGGGGGAAAAGAATAATGTACTTGCTCTGCCCAACTGTGTAGGAAGGCGTCAGCACCCAGAGTCTCCGGATCTAGCCTCCAGCTGAAGTACTTTGGCAGCTCGGTGTTAAGACTCGAGGCGAAGAGATCCATACTGAATGGACCCCACACTTGCTGTAACCTCTCA
The DNA here is from genome assembly GCF_040938575.1 of Ambystoma mexicanum. NCBI lineage: Eukaryota > Metazoa > Chordata > Amphibia > Caudata > Ambystomatidae > Ambystoma > Ambystoma mexicanum. The sequence goes on from NC_090936.1 coordinate 351,462,501, forward strand.
AATACCAACCTCTGTAGTTTCCAGTCGCTCAGGTCTTGGAGATAGCGGGTGTTCCAAGCTGCTACTATGTTCTGAACTCCCAGCAGGTAATCTGCTGTGATTGTTATCTTCTTCTCCAGGTAAACATGCCAGAAGTTCATGGCCAGCTCCACTAGCATCTTGGATTTGGCTCCCCCTAGTTTGTTTATATATCTCACTGCTAAGATGTTGTCCATCTGCAGAAGTATGCAACACTGAGCTTTGTCTTTGACAAAGGCTTTCACTGCAAATGAGCCTGCTAGCAGCTCTATACAGCTGATATGTAGATTGAGTTCTGCCTGGGACCATTTCCCTCCTGTTTCTGTCTGACCACATCTGGCGCCCCAGCCCGATCTTCTGGCGTCGAACTCTATGACGAGTTTTGGGACATCGCCAAATATGGCTCTGCCGTTCCACGCTTCCATATTGTGAAGCCACCATGGGAGTTCTGACTTGCTGTCTTCATCTAGAGGCACTTATTGATGGTATCGGATAACCTTCGGGAGATATTAGATTTTGAGTCTCTGCAGGGATTGGTAGTGTAGGGGGCCAGGAAAAATTGCTTGGATAGATGTTGCGAGTAGGCCCACTACTCTGGCTAGATTCTGAAGCGATATAACTGGATTCTTGAGAGCTGGTCTCAGATCCTTCTTTATCGCCCTCATCTTGGGTGTGGGTAGCTCTATGGTCGCCTTCCGGGTAGCTATCGTGAAACCTAATTAATCTGTCCTCTTGCTCGGAGAGAGGACAGATTTTTCCTCATTTTCTAGGAAACCTATTCCTGTTATTGTCGAAATCACCCACTGCACTTGCTCGGTAAGCCTTTCTTTGTCGTTTGGAGGAAGAGGGCCCCCAATATCCAAGGGCAGTAAATCTGCAAGATACCCCCCCCAAATGCACAGAACACAATGGACACGGGCATGCCAGATGAGCAGACCCCTTCAAGGGGTTTGGGTGAAAGACGACACTCACAAGAGGAGAAAAGCATATTATTGTTGGCGGGCGAGAACATCAAAAATCATCGACCAAATGACACCGCTTTGAAGGGCCTCAATTTCGTCCTGAATTCTTTGGTCTTGGTATTTGAATTGCTAAAAGGCTAAGTGCAGGCCCAAGCAGGGATTCTCCTCGAGCTGTCAAATGAAGAAGCGAAAAGTGACTCATCAATGGTGGGACTCAACAATATGATCAATACCATGATTATACCAACGGTGAACAAAACCAGAATCGAACTGGCAAAACAGGGCCTTGACATCTTATCGATTCTTGGCCACCTTTCAGAGAACAAAAGTGAAGAGGGAAAAAAAAGAAGTCATTTACCGGAAGTACTGAGGGTTGTGCAATCACTCTCACCACCTCAAGAGACTCCTGGGACAGAGATTAACGAGAGCCCACAGATTTGTGATGACACTCCACTCTCAGAATCTGTTCTGGAAAGGGCGGCACTGTTGCGCCGAAACAAGATGGCCGCCTGAGTGTAGAGCTCCGGACGGGGAGAGCGAACGATCCTCACTTTTACACCTCTGAACGCATCTGATTGCTGGAATACTGCCGGAGCCTCCTCGGGAACGGTGCTGCTGGACCCCTGTAAAAAAACGGAGCTAAATGCGCCCTGGGCGCCGAACTACACGACCTGCACAGTTTGCGGCTGCTGCCTGCTTTCCCCGCTCCGTGGCAACAGGGGCCGCGGCTCTCCTATTCACCTGAGAGCGTGGCGGCCCACTGTGGGGGAGGGACGTCACACCCCCCGAGATGAACTGGGCTGCTGTGGACTGCGAAGCAGCTCCCTTATCCCCCTCGCCACCCTTGTACAACCTGCCTGGAGCTCCCGACACCCGCCGTGTGCAGCCTGCCGCCTACATCATCGGCATCCAGCGGCTTCTAATCTCCTGCGCCGCCCGCCTGGATACCACGGCTGGTCCCTCTGCCTGCGTGCTGTCTGCCTGCCCTCCCTGCCCCCCCTCCTCAAGAACACCGACAGCTACAAGGTAGGGGGGCGTGGGTGGACGGGCGCGACTGGCTCTGGCGGTCCTTGCGGCCGGCCCCTACTGCCACCTGTGTGCCTCACGGCCCGCAGCCCTTGTCTCCCGTTGTGGCTGCGGGCCCTCGACCTGATCCGGGCGGAGCGGATCGGCGCTGGCCCCTGGGCGGGGACCCGCTGCGGTGCTGCTTGCCGCCCGAGGGCGCCCATTTTACCGCTGCTTGGCCCATGCGGCACCATTGCTCTCTTTAGCTGACTCCCCATCCTCCCCTGTACACTTGTTGGGGACTCCTGGTACACTTACTGCAACTTTTGAACCGAGGCTGGGCCTCCCACTGGTCAAACACTCTATTGCACGCCTCCTCATCTATACAAAGGTCATTTGACCCTTCTTCTCCCCGCAACTGTGCAACTATGCTGCTGGGGTAATTTGTGTGGACCTCACCGCCCATTGACCAGATTCCTACGACATACTGCGTTGAAGCCTGCGGGTTCCTGCCACCTCGCTGCACCTTATTGAATCCGCTGGCCCAACCCCGCAGCCTCCGGCTGTGCTGCTCTGCCCAAGCCCTCCACACCCTCCTCTCTAGAGGTTGAATCCCCATTTCATACCAGTATTGCCTTGCTCATAACTCTCTGCAGTGTCCGGACTGCCCATATCTTGGACCTCGCCGGGCTAACGCTCAGGGACTCGCCCCACCATCGGTCCGAGCCATTGCTTCCTACATCACGTTGCTGAGGCGGCGGTCCTGCGGCACCATCATGGTGACGCTCCCCTGCGGCTGCATGTGATACACCTCGGCCCTTGCTGAAACGTGAGGGTTCACCCTAACACTGTACCCATCGTACTGTATCGGTATCCTTGGTTCAACCCCTCTCAGGGTATTTGTCAACGTGGAACTTGATACCCTTGATTGCTGTTTCCTCTAGGGTCCTGCAGACCGCACTTTACCAGTCACCATGACCAAGGGGGCTGGGGGTGGAAAGAAGCAAAGCTCACTGAACATGTTCTCTAAAACACCCTCCAGGCCGCCGAATGAACCCCCAGAAGAATCGCCTACCTCCTCAGCATCCTCAACCCCCGATGACTCGCATAAAATGCTAGAGTACTTGCGCAAAGGCTTCACTACACTGCATACTAAACTGGATGATATGAATGGCACCATCTCATCTATAAAGGCCCATATCGAAAGAACGGATAGCCGGGTCGCCGAGATTGAAACAAGGGTTGGCACCGCTGAGGATGACCTGGGTTCCCTACGTTGCGCTGTCACTGCTCTCACCGGACGGATCTCGGCGGTTGAGAGGAAAATTGACGACCTTGAATCTCGCTCTAGGCAGAATAACCTCCGAATTGTCGGCGTACCCGAGGACAACATCAAAGAGCCCATGGAGGACTATGTGGAACGCATCCTCCTAACAATCCTTGATAACCCTAAACTCTCGGCGCAATTTGCGGTGAAAAGGGCTCACCGCTCCCTTTCCGCGAAGCCCAGACCTGGGGCACCGCCTCGTCCCATCATAGCCAGGATTCTAAACTTCCGCGATCGAGATGCTCTCCTGCGAGCGGCCAGGGCCAAGGGTGAGCTACTTCTGGGTACAGCGAGAATACACCTATAGCCGGATTTTTCCGTTGCGGTGCAGCAGGAGCGCAAAACCTTCTTGGCGGTTAAAAAAAGACTTTGTGACTTAGGAGTTAAATACTCTATGCTCTTTCCTGCAAAACTAAGGATCGAACACTGCAACCAAACATACTTTTTCACCATCCCTGAGGAGGCTTCAAAATGTATAGATGAACACATCCCTGGTTGACTCATTCATCACAAGCACTAGATCCATGTCTACCATGTTATTGTTGCACCTAAGCCATGTAGGGGGCCGCTGTTGGCGAGTTCCCCTATGGTGGCCACGGGGTAAATGAAGTTCATTGGTTATTGTTTTGTTAACGTTGCTCCACCAATCCTTAGCAAATGTGGTCCTGTTCGTCACTACGGTCTTATTGTGTTCAGAGACATGCAGCTTTCCGATGGGTCCCCATTTTGGCGACTATCCTATCACCACAGGTTGACCCCAGGGGCCCGACCTATCCACAGCCATCTCGGATCTACATTCCTGATGTAACCCACACCCACTCTAAACGCCCTGCTTTATCCTACTACGTAGCATAACTCTCCTTACGCTCTTCCCAGTCCAGCACACCATCGCCCGGCTGCTAACAGACCCCCAGGCGTTGATGCCTAAAAGTTTATGGTTGTTTTGGTTTTGTTCGGGTTTCGTCCCTCTGATTGGGGGAGGGATGTGGGTGGGGGGTTGGAAGGGAACATTATGGTTTAAAAATGTCTTGACAGCCTCCAGAGACGCCGCAGGCACCACGCCCAATCAATTCATATATATAGTCGAGCGTCCCCATACACCAAGGGTACACGCCTTTCATTTCACTGGAATCCACCTTTACTTATTCCACCATCACCCCTTCAAATATGGCTGATGCTACTCTGACCTTTATGAGCTGGAACGTCAGGGGATTAGGCAATTATAAAAAGATGCGACAGATTCAGCTCCATGATGAACGCCACGGAGTAAAGATCCTATGTTTACAGGAAACCCACGCTCGCTCGGAGCAATGTGAACGATTCGCCAAGCAATGGGGCCCCCAGAGTTACTACACTAATTATTCCACTCAGAGGCGAGGCACCCTCACCCTAATACATAGAAGTCTGAAGTTCACGTGTCAGAACTCCCAGATATATCCACTTGGAAGGTTTGTGCTCATCACTGGTATATTACAGCATCAGGAGATAGACATCCTGAACATATATGGTCCCAACGTCGACGACCCTGACTTCTATCTTCACCTGGCCACTCTACTTGAGAGCTACCCCTGATTCCTATTTTATGGGGCGGGGACTTCAATACGATACTAGATGTCACCCTGGATAGATCGGGTTCTCGTCCTCGCCAACTGTCTAGGGCAGCATACTCTATCCTGACCTCGCTCCCCCGCCTGGCACTGGTGGACGCTTGGCGCCTGATGTATCCCGAGGACCGTACATACTCCTTTTACTCCTCAGTGCATGATTCCCACTCTAGAATAGATAGATGGTTTGTCACAGACATACTGATTAGATGTGTAACTCCCTTAGCCATTCTCCCCAGGACACTGTCAGACCACTCACCGGTACTTATCTCCTTAAACTGGGGATTAGACGCCAACAAAACAAGACAGTGGAGGATGAGTCCTCACGCGCTTCTTGACCATGTTTTTGCCTCCAAGCTTGAATCCTCCATTCAGGAATATTTTGAGATTAACATAAACTCTCAACACAAGCTGTGCTCTGGGAAGCCTTCAAAGCACACACGAGAGGGGTCACCATCTCCAAGAGCAGTGGCATCCTGAAGGGCATCTGCGCCGACATCTCTACCAGCGAATCAGCCCTATCCGTCTATGAATCCCAATATGCTGTGGATCACTCCCCGGATACTTTAGCGATGCTGGGTTCTGAGCTGGACAGGTTCCGCCGCCTTGCCGAGCGTGAGGTTAAGTTCCTGGACTCCCCTCGATCGGCGAGGAAATACGGCGAGGGTGAGCGGCCCGGCAGAATGCTAGCTAGATTGCTACGCCGCGAATTCAATGCCCCCAACATACCGGCCATTGCTAGACCGGATGGCACACTCGCCACCTCCCCCCAAGACATCAATTCTGAGTTCCTCGCGTTCTACACCTCCCTGTACTCGGAGGTTGACAGTTCCCAGATTTCTGAAATAAATCGATTCCTATTTAGAGAACCTCCCTTTATCAGCCCTGTCAACCGACTCTAGCGCCTCCCTCGTGAGGCCCTTCTCCCTAGAGGAAATTGTGGAGGCCAACGAGTCACTGGCATCGGGGAAGGCTCCCGGCCCAGATGGGCTCCCAATGGACTTCTACAAACTATACAAGGCCCAACTAGCGCCGCACCTACTGACCCTACTTCCACCGTCTCTCCGGGAGGCATTGATTACAGTGCTCCTTAAACCTGGTAAAACCCCCATGCAGTGCAGCTCATACGACCCCTCTCACTGATTAATAGTGATATTAAAATATTTGCCAAACTACTTGCCAACCGCTTAGCCCCGTACATGTCCCACATTATTCACTCAGACCAGGCCGGCTTTGTCCCTGGTAGGTCCACTTCCCTAAATTTAAGGAGACTCTTCAATGTAATCAGCAGAATCGACCCGGCCACACAGGCAGTGGCAGCTACATTGGACATGCAAAAGGCATTTGATTCAGTTTCATGGAAATACCTGTGGTGTGTTCTTGAGAAATGCAAATTCGGCCCTAACTTCCGCACCTGGATAAAGCTCCTTTACACCGCCCCATCAGCCAAGGTCCGCACGGAAGACAGGTGCTCTTCCCCCTTCCAGATATTTAGAGGTACACACCAAGGATGCCCTTTGTCCCCACTCATTTTTGCTATAGCCATGGAGCCCTTCGCTGACATGATTCGGCAATCACACTCGTATAGGGGGTTGCGCACATCTGGCCAGACCGACATAGTCTATCTCTACGCTGACGATACCCTGCTGTATGTTCGATCCCCTGAAATCAATCTTTCACCTATACTGACAGATGTGGCCCGATTTGGGGACATATCGGGTTTGAAGGTTAACTGCTCCAAGTCTACATTATTTCCACTCACAGATTCGAAACGCCCCCCCCCCCCGATCTACATGGGATTAACTGGTCTCCTTCCAGCTTCACCTACCTGGGGGTGGTGGTCTCCCAGCACACGTCACAGCTGCGTGACGACAACTACCAAACTGATCTAACTAACCTGGAGGCTAAAACCTCCAGCTGGACTAAATTTCCCCTTTCGCTAGCAGGCAGAATTGGAATACTCAAAATGATTGTATTACCTCAATTACTGTACCAATTTACCAATCTGCCTCTGTGGCCCGGGGATACCTTTTTCAAAACACTGCGCAGCATTGGTAACACCTTCCGCTGGCACTCTGGGGCCGTCCGCCTCAAATTATCCACACTAACCGCTCCTAGGGCATTGGGCGGTTTCAGCGCACCCGATTTTATCAAATACTGGGTGGTGGCCCAATCACATTTGCTGCATACTGGTTTAATACCATTGATCCCCTCCCCCCCCACATATTCGCCTCGAGAAGCTAACTGTCTGTGACCGAGTCATCGGATCCCTGGTCCTCCAACCAATTCCGCCTGGCTTAAACTCTGCGAATCCTGTAGCCAGTACATTGGCTCTGACCAAACTCTGGTCCATGGTCGACACACCTCACCCGTTCCACGGGGATTTGCCACTGTGGAACTTCTTTCCCGATGTTCCACACATTCCACTTTCAGTGGTCACTCGCTGGGCCGCTGCTGGCTTCCTGACGCTGCACAATGCCTTTGAACAGGGAAACTTTATAGAATGGTCTGAGCCTCCTCCTTCACTCAGGCGCCGACCCTCGGTGTACCTACAGTACTCTTCACTCCGCGAACATCTCAACTCCAGATATTCAGACTTCCCCGCCTTGCCCACTGATGAACCTATAGTGGAGGAGCTCTGCTCCTATCTCTCCTTCAGAGGCAGGTGTCGAGGCTCTACTCCTTATTACAGACTGGAGCGGCCCCCCACTTCACCGAGCTGAGACGCAGATGGGAGGAGGACCTTAGTTCTGAGATCACCGACGAGAGGTGGTCTCAGATGTGCGCTCGTACCCACAAGGTCTCCTACAACACTAAATTTAAACTCATCCAGTTTCAAATCTTACACAGGTATCTTCATACACCTATGAGACTCCACCGTATGTTTAGTGCCAACCCCTCCTCCTGTACTAGGTGCGGCGCAGATCAAGCTTCCTATATACACATGTTGTGGCTCTGTCCCCGGCTGTCCCAATTTTGGCTAGACATTTGCTCTACACTGTCTGACATTCTGGAACACCCAATCACCCCTACCCCACTGCACTGCTTATTCCATGACTTCCCGCAGTTACCCCATGATTCTAAGAAACTGGCAGGTCTTTGCATGCTACTGGCAGTTCGCTGTATATTACTCTGTTGGCTCCGCCCTAGAGCGCCTACCTATACACAATGGCTCAGATCGGTCACATGGGCTCACGACACTGAGCAGTCCTGGAATGCGATGCAGCACCCACACTCCAGGCCGAGGGACATCTGGCCGAGATTCCGAGACTATATCTCTGCCATGGCCTCACCATCAACTTCTCCCTCTACTTCCCCAGGTGGTTCCCCTTAGATAATGGCCTGTTATGGTGTATGTATCAATACTTTGTATACTGCCTTTTATCAATATGCTACATTTTACTCAATATGTATTGTTTATCATTCGCATTGCTTGCTCTTAGCGCTGGTGCCTTGTGGCTCCCTCTGCTTTTTTGTTGTGCTGTCAAGTCAATAAAAAGAATTAAAAAAAAAAAAAAGAATCTGTTCTGGAAGAGTTTAGGAGTATAGCGCAAGTGATGGAAGAACATCCGGAGTTACAAGGGGAGGTTCCATCTCCACAAAAAGATGAATCAGCAATAATCATGGAAGATAAGGAGCCAACCTGGATTGTGGCTAGTAACCAAATTACAAAAGGAGGAGGAAAACAAAAAATTAAAGTTGCAGGGAATAAGAGACCGAACAATGCCCTGCGGCAGGGAACAAAGAAGAAGGAAAAAACAAACAAAAAAACAAACAACAAAGTGAGAAACTCGGGAATACAAAACGTTTTGGAAAACATCACAATACCCTCCTCAGACAAACATGATGAGGCAATCCAGGAAGAAAGAGTGAACCAAGAGATCTCCAAGAAGCAGCTGGGCTCCAGAGCACATGAGCACAATAAATCAAGCACCAGATGAGATCAGGGCAAAGTGAAACAAAAACAAACAAAAAACACCCCAAATAAATATGGAGATTGTGAGTGTGAGTATAGGAATCCAGACAGAAACACAAGAGAATGCGCCCAATGATCCCAAAGTCAATATGGAGAAGCCAGAACCAAGAGAGGTAAAATCCTCATCTGCAGGCCATACTGGAGATAACTGTTAGGGAGAATTCTCTTCTATGGCTAATTTTCCTTACCTATAGAGTCCCCCAGCAGCTTTGCTGGATTTGAAGGGTTTCTTTTTTTCTCCTGCTAAGAGTGAGACCATTTTTTCCCACTCTTAGACAGATTGCTAGTGAATGTTTTAGGCTATCTTGTGTGCTTATGGTCCATGGGTTTTTTTCTCAACCTCATAGGAATCATCTTTTTACATGTGTGGTACACAGCATCCTTCGTGCCGTACCACAGGGGTGCCGTAGCGACCCCCAAACATAGACTCCATACCCTGGGACTGACTACTGTCTCCTAGGGCATGTAAAGTCCCCATTGACTTTACTAGTCAAATCTTATGAACAAAACCAGTACAACCCATCTTACTATGGAGGTACTGGGAAGGGTTAATAGTTTTTCCCTACTGTTCATTTTCGAGGGGGTACCGTACAGTCCCTCTCTCAAAAGTTTCTGGCTGGTGGCAGTGGTTACTACTGTAAATATTCGACCGCAAATATTTCCCTATGGGATTTTCCCATAGTTCGAGGCTACCACTTTTACTGACAGCCTCTAACATACCGCCGGTTTATTTTAATATTAACTTTACTCCGGTAGGTTTTTATTGCCAGAACTTTGATTTAATTTCTTTCTCGTGTCTTTGTCTATAGTCCTAACCCAGGTCGGGGATCCTTTGTTTGTCCTTTTGGCGGGCTTCTGCACAGAAGCCCTCCTCTAGGCGCCACTGAGTCTGGGGTAGACAGGATGTGTGGAGGGGGAATAGGCACCCTGGACAGGGTTGCCTACACAAACCAAGTCACACTCTGCCCTGATAGGCTGGGGGGTTCTCCCCCCAGGAGAGCTACCCCACTGTGTGAGTGACAGCTAGGCTGTATGAATGGGAGTCTTGCTTCATAAAAGCAGGGTCCTGAGTGTTAGGGAGAATTCTCTGTTTAGGCTGAATTTCCTAACCTATTGAGTCCCCCAGCAGCTTTGCTGGATTTTTGGGGTTTATTTTTTTTTCTCCTGCCAAGAGTGAGACTCTTTTACCCTCACTCTTGGACATGATTTGAGTGTGTTTCTTTGAATCTAGATGTGTTTAATGGGCTATGGGGTATTTTACCCCATAGGTGTTGATGTGTTTTTGTGATGTGTGTTACACAGCACCCTCAGTGCAGTAACGCAGGGGTGTCATAGTGACCCCCCAGTATAGACTCCATACCCTGGGACTGACTACTGTCTCCCAGGGCATGTAAAGTCACCATTGACTTTACTAGTCTTAAATTCTGAACAGAACCAGTACAAACCATCATATTGTGGACGTACTGGCTGGGGCAATTCAATTGCCCCGGGGTCTGTTAGTTGAGGGGGCACGTCTCCGTCCCCCCTGATCGAGTTTTGGCTGGTGGCAGTGGATACTACTTTTTATATTCAACCGCGAATATTTTCCTATGGGATTTCCCATTGTTTTAGGCTACTATCTTTATTTAATTATTTACGGTAGCCTCGAACATACTGCCGGTTTATTTAATTAATATTAATTCTCTGGTTGGTATTTTTTGCCAAAACTTGATTCTAAAATGGCGTTTGTGTTCTCTTCTGCGACTCCAACCCAAGTCGAGCCCTTTGTTCCACTTTTTGGCTGGCTTCTCCACAGAAGCCGTCCAAAGTGATGCCACTCTGTCTGGGGTACTTAGGAGGGGTGGAGGGGGATTTAGGCACCCTGGACTGAGTTGCCCAGGCAACTCAAGTCGCACTCCGTCCTGATTGGTCCAAGTGGTGAGCCAGCCGGCTCACCACTTAGCATGTTTGAGTGACAGCTAGGCTGAGTGAAAGGGGGTTCTCTGCATAAAAGCAGGGCTTTGGGGACTGGAACTTCAGAAGTCGCCACAGGACCTAAGAATCCGACGAGGGAGAAGCTGAGCCGACCTGCCACGACGCCACCACCGGTGGAGCCCTGCTGGACCGTCTCACCACTTTTCCCAACGACAGAGGAGATCTCCGGCCGGAGAGTCTTCTTCCTTTGACTGGTGGGGATAACCAGTTTCACCGTCTTTTCGCCTTCCCGACGTACCTCGTGGCCGCCTTGCCCGTGCCAAGCACCCCGGCAACCGGGATACCACGTTTTACCACGACCACCAAAAAAGGTACCACCTTTAACAGGAAAACTCCGCGGCTGGTTTCTTCCCTGGTAGTGCAACGACCTTCATCTTTCCTCCAAGTCGAGATCTTTTCTTCCCCTGGACGACGACATGACTTGCACACACTGCCAGGAACAACTGCCACCGCTGGAGGATCCTTCCCATTTAAGGTACCGTGTCCCGCGCCTGGCTTCCCTTGCGACCGACTGTACGGGGTAGATTTAGCCCCCGGCTTTTGAACCTGGGTTAGCCTGGGACACCCTGGCTAAACTTTCCTAAAGCCTCTCTAAATTCTTTTTGAACCCTCTGCAAGACTTTCTAAGCCTAGTGTAACTGTGTGATCTGGGGCGCATTTGTGCTCTGCTCTCTCTAAGAGCGGGCCCAGCCTTTGGACTTTGTCCACAAGTTACTTTTGCTCTTCCGCCTTGCTAACAGTGTTCCTGAATATTAGAGTGGTGTACCTTTCCATATTCTGTCTTTTTCCCTCCCTTTCTCACAAACGTATTGGAGTGCCATCTAGTTAAGCGCTCACCTCTGTATGAAAAAAAGTGGTGTTTCACTGTGACTTATCTGATAAGGAAAAAGGGGTGTATATATTACAATAGTAACTGTGTTTAGAATATTTTACAACAAGAGTGCTGGAGTGTTTCAAACAGTGTGTTTTTAAATAAATAATGATATACTTTGATACCAAAGCTCTGGTCAGTGTTTGCTTGTATTGGTGTGTCTGAGTGCCTATTGTGTATACTTTGCATACTGCCTAACTCTTCTTGAGAGAAGTCTGACTGCTCAAGCACAGCTACCAGGTAAATCTGGGTGGTACAGACTGCTACCAAGTGGGTTTACTGCTAACACCTGTAGTCCTAAATCTTTTGCAGTGTTCCCTAAGGGAACTGCATAGATTTCTGCCTAACACTGAGGACTGGAGGACAAGACGTCGCCACTGGAACTACGAAGCTGAAGAGGAGAGAAGCCGAAGACATCTGCAACGACTGAACCACCGGTGAAGCCCTGCAGCAGATCCTCACCACTTTTCTCCGACGACTCAAGAAGATCTTCAACTGCAAGAGTCTTCTTCCCTTGAGCTGGTGGGGCCAACCAGTTCGCCAATCGCCTTCCACGACCTGCTTTTGCTAGGTTTTCACCTCAGTATTATACATGCTAAAGTACTGTCTTGCCTAACTTGCTCACAATCTTATTGGGAAGTGTTGCTGGTGTGTTTAAGAGTATATTCCTGTATAACTTGGCCTTTCCCTCCCTTTTGAGAAATTGATAGAGTACCATTTCTGCTTGGTTTTCACTGTGCCGTTTTACTCAGTTTTCACTCTTGCTCAAACTTGTCTACAATTCAAATAGGGAGTTGTGTATACTTTTCTTGACTGATTTAACTTGCTTTCATATGAGTGATTTGTGTGTGAACATCAGTGCGTAAAATAAAAATATATATTCTTTTTGATACCAAGCTTTGGTAAGTGTTTCCTTGTTCCATAGTGTTGTAGTCCTAATGTGTAAACCTTGAATACTGCTCATCTCCCTCTTGAGATACGTCTGACTGCTTAGCCACAGCTACCAACTAAACCTTTGTGGTACAGACTGATACCAAAGGGGATTTATTGCATATACCTGTAGTCTTAATCTTCTGTAGTGCTCCCTAAGGGAACTGCACAGGATTCTGCCTAACACTGGCGTACAGCGGTGAGGATAAAAGTATTGGATTTACATTTTAGAGTGCTGCTAGTACCTTGGTTCAATTAACCACAAGGCTTAACAATCACTAAAAAGTTAATTTTAAAAAGTCAAAAATGGAAAGCTATAGCCAGGAAACCCTCCTTACAAATACTGCTGATTATTTAAGAGATCTGTGTAGACAGAAAGGTCTTCCTGTCAAAGGCAACAAATCAGAAATGATTGAAAGATTGTTAGAAAAACAAAGTCTGGAGAGTGGGGCTGTAGTGCCTACCCCCCCAGCAAATGTAGCAAACCTTGAGGATGATAATGTTGATAATGTTATTGTTAAAGCAGAAGAGGAAGAGGAGGATAACAATGTCACCCCCTCTGGCCCCCTGCCTGCTCAAAGACCCCAACCTATGGCTACTGGACCCTTGTCAGGTCCCACATTAAGTCCTGAATGTATCACTCTAGATAACATGAAGCTTGAACTTGTATTCAAAAGGATTAGTGCCCAAACTGAACAGAGACATCAAGAACTAAGGCCCAAAGAAATAGATCTCAACCATGAGCCAGAGAGGAAGAAATTGTCTTTTGAAAATGCTTCTCTCCCCGAATCCTCTAGATCCTCCAGTCCAAAAAGACCCTGGATGCCTAAAGAGATTGTGGGTATGTATGAACCTAAGTTGGATGTGTTAGATTGGTTAGCTATGTTTGTGAGTACAATCATGGGCTCCAGGACATCACAGGGAATCCGTTGATCCCCTGGTTGTTCTCTAGGCTCCCCCCTGTTGCATCTGATGTGGTAATGGAGTTGGGGGAGGTGGATAGGATGGATTATGAATGTGTAAAGCTAGCTTTAATAGCTAGATTTGGGAAGACCCCTTCCCAGTACCTTAAGAGGTTTAGGACCCTCAAAAAGCATGATAGTACCCCTTGGGCTACTTGGGTGAATGAGTGTTTGAAAAACTTAGAGGGAAGGATTAAGGGTTACAGAGTGAACACTTATGAAGGAATGAGAAATCTTGTAATGTTGGATTCTATCTATGATGCCTGCTCTCCTGAGCTCAGACAGCACTTGGCTGATTCAAAAGAACTAGATTCCAAGAAACTAGCTAAGGCTGCTGACTTGTGGGTTGCCAACATGTCTACTCACAAGGATTCTGGGGTCACTCAGAAAAAGGATGAGGGAAAGCAGCCAAAGAAAGACAACAAAGAGAATTCAAATAATTCCAATTCCAAAGAGGGCCACAAACAGAATTCTAAGGGTAAGCCACATGGGGAACCTAATCAGGCTAGTGTACCTTCTGGTTGCAGACCAGAAGGGGGTCAGAACAAGCCACCATACATCAGGACATTTGGGAAATGTTATGTTTGTGGTTCAACTGACCATGTGAAAGGGGATCCCAGATGTAAGGTTAAACCTTCAGGGATCCACACTGTCTCCTTAGCCTTCACTCCAGATGAGGAAGTACCAATGACCAGTGGAAACTTTCAACTACTAGCTGAAGACCCCATTCGAGTCTCAGCTAGTGTATCTTTAGTATCCTTGGGGTTGTGGGAACAACAGAATTTAAATGTGTATAATTCTATCCCAAATAATAGTAAAGAGTATTATAAGGACAGTGTCCTAGTCAATGGTCAGGGGACCCCTGCCATTAGGGACACTGGGTCCAGCATAACTGTGGTGGATGAACCATTTTTCAATGTAGAGGATGTTGCTAAGGCACCCAAATGCCTCACCAAGTTTGCTGGAGGGCATGTGCAGATGCTTCCCCAGTTACCAGCTCTCATCCAGTGCGATGACATGACTGTCAGAATACCTGTTAGTATCCAATCTGAAGTACCTGGAAGGGTGTTGTTGAGCAATGATCTGAAAGATCTTGGAGTAGTGTCAAGTACTCCCAGACCTCCTAGTAAGAGATTACAGGAGCTCACCAGACCTACAGGGGAGAGGACCTTAAGAGGCTCTCCTGAGGAGATGATGGAAAAAGAAATCACTCCTACTCCACTGGAGTTACTAACTGCAATTTCGAGACAACCAGAAGCAAAGGGGAAACCCAAGATTTCTAAGAAGAAACCAGCAGAAAACACTCCAGTGCTGCCAACCAGGAAATCTCCTAGGTTAGCAAAAATCACACCTGTGATTCCACCTCCAGCTGAGGCTGAGAGGGAGGTACCACTGTGGGTGGTTGAACTAGAGCCTGAGGATTCAGATCGAGTAGGAGGCCAGGATCTTATTGGAGATCTAGACCCTTTGGACCATCCTGAGCTGCAGTCTTTACTGGCAGAAGGTGGCCTCAACTGGGCAGACTTCAGTAGGTGACAAAGTGAATGTCCAACTCTGGAAGGTCTTTGCCAACAGGCAGCTTCTCAGCTTGAAGGGCAAGAGCCTGGGAAGTATAGGTTACACTGGAAAGATGGCCTCTTCTATAGTGAACCGACTGAGTCAACCCCTGGAGACTACAAAAAACTTGTAGTGCCCCAAGAGAACAGACTCCAATTCTTGCAACTAGCCCATGAGATACCTTTGGCTGGTCACTTGAGCTTCAAGAAGACCAAGGAAAGGCTCTCTCTCTACTTTTATTGGCCTAAAATGGGGGCTGAAGTAGATAAGTATTGCAAGAGTTGCCACACCTGCCAAACATCTGGTGAGAGTGGCTCCAAGAACGTGGCACCTTTAGTGCCTCGCCCTGTGGTGGGAGTACCATTTGAGATGGTGCGAATCGACATTGTCGGTCCTCTTGACCCTCCAACCTCTACAGGCAACAGGTTCGCCCTTGTTGTAGTAGATCATGCTACTAGGTACCCTGAAGCAATTCCTATGAGGACTGTTACAGCACAGGCTGTGGCTAAGGCCCTCCTTGGTATTTTTACCAGGGTTGGGTTTTCTAAGGAGGTAATATCAGACCGGGGGTCAAATTTTATGTCCCATTACATGAAGGCCATGTGGAAAAACTGTGGAGTTACCTACAAGTTCTCAACAGCATACATCCCTCAGACAAATGGGTTGGTAGAAAGGTTCAAAAGAACCATGAAGAGCATGATAGGAGCTTTAGAGGACCCCCTTAAGAAAAAGTGGGATCTTCTACTACCATGCCTTCTCTTTGCATATAGAGAAGTCCCTCAGGAGCGAGTGGGTTACAGTCCCTTTGAACTTCTCTAGGGCCATCCGGTCAGAGGTCCATTGGCCCTGATCAAGGAGGGGTTGGAGAGCGCTCCTTCCCCCAAGCCAGTCAGAGTGACTGACTATGTGATAGGACTCCGGAGGAGAATGTCACACATGATGGCTGAGGCAAGTAATAACTTAAAAGCAGGTCAGGCTCTGGTTAAGCAGAGTTCGCTCAAGACCAGCTAGTTCTTGTTATGGTGTCAACAAGGCAGAGGGCCTTGCAGGACAAGTGGATAGGACCCTTCAAGATTGTGGGAACACTTGGAGAGGTGAACTATCTGGTGGACTTAGGCAATCCTAAGGAGGCTACCCGAGTCTTTCACACGAACCGCCTAAAAGCTTATGTCTCGATACCAGAACTGGGTAGTTTGCTTCTAGCTTCAGCTCTAGAGGAGGAGGAGGAGAGTGAACCTCTGCCTGACCTTCTCAGAGGCAAGCGTTTAGATGAGCAAATAGAAGGAGTTAATCTCTTTTCTAATCTGACTTCTGAACAACAGGAGGAGTGCAAAGTTTTGTTAAATCAATTTGCCCCCTTGTTTTCACTTTCACCAGGCTTAACCCCTTGGGGCCATGACATAAACACTGGTGAGTGTTTACCTGTCAAAAGCAGGGGTTACAGAATGTCAGAAAATGTAAGGACCGGGGGGTGCTGTTGCGCCGAAGCAAGATGGCCGCCTGAGTCTACAGCTCCAGACTACGAGGGCGCATACCATCCGTTTTTCACCGTGCAAATGCAGCTGGTTCATCCGAAGCTGAGGCAGCCATGAGATCAGGCTACAGGCTACGCTCGAGCCGACTTTGGGAGCCAGAGACCCCCTGTGAGGCCCGTATTTCGTGACCAGCTGCGTGGCGTGGCAGGCTGCTAGCCCGCCCTGTACCAGAGCCCTGTGTGGCTCCGATCGCTGGTGCTACCTGACACCCCGGCGCAGGTGGCCTGCATGGGGGAGGGGCACCAAGACGCGTGTGCCGGACCGAGTGGCCGCGCGGCTTGCCTGGTTGCCCGGCGGTCCTTTCCTGCATTATACCCGTGCGGGCTGGTGACGGGGACCTGAGACCGCCCTCTTCCCTACTCGGGACCGGAGCCTGCTGTGACTGGAGCTGCTGCGGCTGACTCCGCGCGGCGCTACCGGACGCCTGCCCGCCTCCCTCGCTCCCCCTCCAGTGGCTCTCCATATGCAGCTATCACTAAGGTAAGGAGGCCGGGGAGCGCGGAGCGAGCTGCATTCCCCCGTCACTGGGGTTTCAACTACTGCGGCCACGGACTAGCCTGGAGTCCTTTCTTCCCTGCTGCGGGGTGGTCCCTGTCGCAGCGATCGACTACCATAGCCCATGGCGGACTGTGCCGCATACCACCCGGGCACCCCGTGGGAGCTGCTCTGGTCCTGAAGCCTGCACCATCTGGGACGCGTTTGGGGCCTCCCCCCATCCCAGCGTACCATATACATTGATGTCCTCCAGTAGGACCAACGTGGGAGTCCATTGATACGCTCCCCCTGCTCTCTTTAGAGGGCCCTGAGCTGTGCGTTGCCGCCTTGACACCGGGGTGGCCCTGCAGGAACCCCCCCCACAAGTATTCATGACTAGCAGGCCAGCGGACTCACTTTGAACACCTGCGCAATTTGTCTTTACCACTCAGTTTAGGTATACTTGGTGCGTGGAGGTGCCGCCTGGCTCCCAGCTCCCCCTCAATAACACACTGATCCTGCTGTGACTGTGCCGCTGCCGCTTTCCACCCCCGAGCATCTCCATTTTTATGGGGCATCCCCGCTGGTGTCACCACTTGTCCTCCCTGCACGTCGTGGAAACACTGGCATGGCTCGGTAGGTGGGCTTGAAGCATACCTTGCCTGCAAATTGGCCACTGACTCACTGGTGCTAAGAGCCGGGCAGCCATAAACCCAGGAACTCTTAGTCTGCGGCCACTGCCTGGGAGGCTGCACCACCTTTAAGCATCTATTTTTCACTCAAGTCTCTTGCACTCTAACCCAAATCTCTAGCCTTGTGAAGCCTGCTCTGTTGGAGGCCCTGTTGAGCAGCGGAGACCCCCCTGCTGCTGGTTTGTTTTGGGGGCACCCCCTCTGTATTATGTGTCCGTCCGGCCGCCTAACCCCACCCTGTTGAACTTTCTACAGTGCTCCACTTGGAACTTGCCATATGCCTACTTGGTAGGTGAGGGGTCTCCCTGGGCCCTACTACTTATTCCGTGCTATACCGAGCCTGTGGTATTATACCACCGATACCCTAAACTCAGCCGACTCTGCCCTAGGGGGTTTACACGCACCGCAGCCACCGTGGGGGTGGAGCCTGTCCATCTGAAGGCGCACAAATCACCTAAATTGTTGATGCTGAACATAACCTGGCTGTAACTTGGACCCGTCCTACAGACCCGGAAGACTACATACTACAGTCCCAGGTGTCTCAGTGCTGCGGTTGAATTTGAGGGAATCTCTGTACCCCTGAACACCTACTTTTATCCGGGACCCCGGTTCCCGAGCCCGATCTTCACCATGACCAAGGGAGCTATTGCTGGGAAAAAACAAATCTCATTAAATATGTTTACCAAAACGCCGACCAAGCCCGCCCCTGACAAACCCGAGGAGCAACCTGCCACTTCTGCTCCACCGACTTCTGACGACTCACAGAAGATGCTGGAATATATATGAGATGGCTTTACCACGCTTCACAAGAAACTGGACGATATGAATGGGACAATCTCCTCCATAAAGGCCCATATCGAAAGGACTGATGGTAGAGTCGCTGAGGTTGAAACCAGACTGGGAGTTGCTGAAGATGACCTGGGCTCTCTACATGCTGTAGTCTCCACGCTCACCAGCCGGTTGGCAGCAGTGGAGAAGAAAAATGACGATCTTGAGCCCTGCTCGAGGCGGAACAACTTACGCATTATTGGTATTCCCGAGGACAATATCACTGAGCCCATGGAGGATTACGTGGAACGCATCCTCATAACACTCCTGGATGCCGCTAAACTGTCCTCACAGTTCGCCATTGACAGAGCACACCGTGCCTTGACCGCAAAGCCAAGACCAGGTGCTCTGCCGCGGCCCATTATTGCCAGAATCCTAAATTTCCGGGACCGTGATGCCCTCCAGCGGGCGGCCAGAATCAAGGGAGAACTTCTCCATAGAATCCACCTCTATCCAGACTACTCTGTGGCGGTACAACGAGACCGCCAATCATTCACAGCTGTGAAGAGGAGACTTCGCAACCTGGGGGTCAAGTACTCCAAGCTATTCCCCGCAAAACTTTGTATCGAACATTCCAACAAAACTTTCTTTTTCACGATCCCAGAGGAGGCCTCCAAGTTCCTCGACGAGCACTTCCCTGGCTGACCCGCGGCTGCCACGGTCCCAGTCTGTCATGATACCAAATATGTTGCTTTAAATCAATGATGGTCCGCTTCTAGCCCCGTTCACAATGTTTCATGCCATGCGTATCACCTCTGGTTTTTCATCTGGTTCTTCTCCTTGTTGCTTTGATCCTCTGTCTCCAAGTCCTACTGCGGAGCAGGTTCTTGCTATGTTTGACTACTAGTAATGCCTTACAATTGCACAAGTTTTGTGGTTTGTTCTGTTTTGGCCAGTCTCCTCTGTTGGAGGACTGGTGTAGTTGGAATGTCTATAATTGAGATGTCTCAGGGCTGGAGGCTACGAAAATGCATGAACATGATACTACAGTCCTCCTGTCTCCACCGTAATCCTCCACACATGTAACCTGAACTGAACACACTTGTTACTCTAACTGTATTTGCACTCTACTTGCCCTCGTACAGTCTGTCGCACCACGGCTAGGACTGCTAACAGGCCCCCAGGAGCTGATGCGGAGTTGTTTGTTGATGCTTTGTTGTGGGTTGAGTTTCGTCCCTCTGTTTGGGGGAGGGATGTGGGCGGTGGAAGGGAGGGGACGTTTTGGTTAAAAAAAGTCTTGACAGCCACTGGAGGCGCCACACTCGCCACAGCGTAACACCTTACACTTGCAGACATGAGGCCACATACATTCAGATCGTACACTTTCCACTTACTGATAACCCCTTCACAGTAATTCAAGCATTACCCCGTGAGTTATGGCTAGCACCGACTTGACCTTTATGAGCTGGAACATCCAGGGGTTAGGCAACTACAAAAAGATGCAGCAGATTCAGCTCTATGCCGAGCGCCACAGAGTTAAAATCCTGTGCCTGCAGGAAACCCACGCTCGCTCTGAGCAATGTGAGCGATTCGCTAGACAATGGGGACCCCAGAGGTACTATACCAACTATTCCACCCAAAGCCGTGGCACCCTCACCTTAATACACAAGAGTCTGAAATTTACCTGTCACCACTCCCACATAGATCCACTTGGCAGGTATGTATTGATCACTGGCATACTACAACATCAGGAGGTGGTCATCCTAAATATATATGGTCCCAATGTTGACGACCCCGATTTCTATCTACACCTGGCCACTCTACTTGAAAGCTACCCCCTGATTCCTATTTTATGGGGTGGGGATTTTAATACAATACTAGATGTTACCCTAGATAGATCGGGCTCTAGACCTCGCCAACTGTCTAAAGCAGCATATACTGTCCTTACCACACTTCCCCGTCTGGCACTGGTGGATCCCTGGTGTCTGACGAACCCTGATTCTCGTACATACTCCTCAGTACATGATTCCCATTCTAGAATAGACAGATGGCTCATTACAGACATGTTGGTCCGATGCCTATCTCACCTGGCTATACTCCCCAGGACACTATCAGACCATTCACCGGTACTTATCTCCTTAAACTGGGGGCCGGACGCCAATAAAACCAGGCAGTGGAGGATGAGTCCTCATTCGCTTCTCGACCAGGTTTTCGTGTCCGAGCTGGAATCCTCCATTGAGGAATACTTCAAGATCAATACAAACTCTGTGTCAACACAAGCTGTGCTCTGGGAATCCTTCAAGGCACACACTAGAGGGATCGCCATCTCCAAAAGCTGTGGAATCCTGAAGGGCATCCGCGCCGATATTGCCGATAGCGAATCGGCTCTTGCTGCCTACGAATTCCAATACCCTGCAGATCACTCCCCAGCCACCCTAGCGGCGCTGGGAACTGAGCTGGACAGGTTTCGTGCCCTGGCTGAATGCGAGGTTAAGTTCCTGGACTCACCTCAATCCGCGAGGAAATACGGTGAAGTAGAGTGACCTGGTCGAATGCTGGCTAGATTATTGCGCCGTGAACTTGGTGCCCCCAATATCCCGGCCATAGCTAGACCTGATGGCTCACTCGCCACCTCCCCACAGGACATCAATTCCGAGTTCCTCTCGTTCTACACTTCCTTATACTCGGAGGCCGACGGCCCCCAGGTGCCTGAAAATGACTCTTGCCCTCTCAGCCGACGCAAGCGGCTTCCTTGAGAGACCCCTCACGTTGGAGGACCTTATCAAAGCCATTGAGTCGCTGGCATCTGGGAAGGCCCCTGGCCCGATGGGTCCCCTTGGACTTATATAAACAATACAAATCTCACCTAGCACCACGCCTACTGGCCCTGTGGGAGGAATCATGCATGCGACAGAGGAATACTACCCCGTCTCTCCGTGAGGCACTGATTACAGTGCTCCTCAAACCTGGCAAACCCCCCACTCAGTGCGGTTCATACCGACCACTCTCGCTGATTAACAGTGATATTAAAATATATGCGAAACTGCTAGATAACCGCCTAGCCCCGTACATGTCCAACATCATCCACCCTGACCAATCGGGATTTGTCCCTGGTAGGTCCACTTCCCTAAATCTGCGAAGGCTCTTCAATGTGATCAGCAGGATCACCCCGTCTACACAGGCGGTTGCGGCCACGCTGGACATGCAGAAGGCATTTGACTTGGTCTCGTGGAAATATCTGTGGCGAGTTCTTGAGAAATGCAAGTTCGGCCCCAACTTCCGATCCTGGATCAAGCTGCTCTTCACTGCCCCGTCGGCCAGAGTCCGCACGTAAGACAGATGCTCCGTCCCCTTCCGAATATCCAGAGGCACACGCCAAGGATGCCCCTTTTCCCCACTCATCTTTGCCATAGCCATGGAGCCCTTTGCTGACATGGTTCGGAAATCACACTCGCACAGGGGATTGCGCACTGCCGGCCAATCCAATATAGTTTCTCTCTACGCTGATGATGCACTCCTATACATCTGCTCCCCTGAAACCAAACTTGCCCCCATACTGGCTGATGTAGCCCGTTTTGGAGACATATCTGGTTTGATAGTAAACTGCTCCAAGTCTACCTTATTCCCACTCACTGACTCAACGCAACCCCCCCACCTGCATGGGTTCAAATGGTCTCTGTCTGGTTTCACTTACCTGGTGGTGGTGGTCTCCCGACACTCGGCAGCAACTACGTGTCGACAATTACCAGAGTTACCTCACTAACCTGGCGACAAAAACCTCTTACTGGACTAGGCTCCCCATCTCACTAGCAGGCAGAATTGGAATACTTAAAATGGTTGTATTACCCCAATTGCTTTACCGATTTACCAATCTGCCTGTGTGGCCCGGGGATGCTTTTTTCCAAACACTGCGCTCCCTCAGCAACACCTTCCTCTGGCACTCGGGCGCGGTCCGCCTCAAACTCTCCACGCTGACCGCCCCCAAGGCGCTAGGCGGATTCAACGCACCGGATTGTATCAGGTACTGGGTGGTGGCCCAATCTCAATTCGCTGCACACTGGTTCAACACTATCGACCCCCCCCCCACATGTTGGTCTAGAGAAGCTGACGGTCAGTGACCGAGTGATTGGATCTCTGATCCTCAAGCCGATCCCCCCCGACTCAGATTCTGCAGACCCTGTCGCTAGCACATCCTTGGCATTAACTACACTTCGGGCAATGGTCGACACTCCTCACCCATTTCACCGGGAACTGCCATTATGGAACTTCCTTCCCGATATCCCACTCATTCCACGATCAGTAGTGTCTCACTGGGCGGATACCGGCTTTCTGATGCTCCGCGATGCCTTTGAACAAGGAAACTTTATCGAGTGGCCTGATCTCCCCCTCTTACTCAATCGCCGACCCTCGGTGTGGCTGCAATACTCTTCACTCCGGGAGAGTCTCAAATCCAGGTATCCCGATTTCCCTGCCTTACCCCCTGACAAGCCTATAGTTGAGGAGCTTTGTTCCTATCTCTCCTTCAGGGGTAAAATGACGAGACTTTATTCCTTACTGCAGACTAGAGCAGCCCCCTCTTCACCAAGCTCAAGCGCAGGTGGGAGGAGGATCTCAGGGTTGAAATTACAGACGATAGATGGTCTCGAATGTGTGTGCTCAAACCCATGATGTGTCCTATAACACCAAATTTAAACTAATTCAATTCAAGGTTCTGCGCAGGTTCCACCATACACCCATGAGACTTCATTGCATGTTCCACGCCACCCCTCCCACATGCCCTAGGTGTGGCATGGATCAAGCCTCCTATATCCATATGCTATGGGACTGTCCCCGACTAACCCAATTTTGGCTCGACATCTGCTCCACACTGTCGGACATCCTGGAACTTACTATTGCCCCCACCCCACTGCACTGCTTGTTCCATGAACTCCCTCAACTGGCCCGCGACTCTAAGAAACTAGCAGGCCTCTGCAAGCTGTTGGCAGTCTGCTGCATATTACTATGTTGGCTCTGCCCTAGAGCGCCTACCTATACACAGTGGCTCAGATCAGTCACATGGGCTCACGACACTGGGCAATCCTGGAATGCAATGCAACACCCGCATTCCAGGCCGAGGGACATCTGGCGTAAATTCCGGGAATATATGAACGCCATGGCTTCACCATCAAATTCTCTGTCCTCCTCTCCGGTGGGCCCCCCGTAGATGCATACTCCTCTGATACAGTAGTCAGTACTTTGTATATTGTCTGTTTTCGATGGTGCTTCAGTCTACTCATTACGTTTTGCCTAATATGTACATTGCTTGTGTTTTAATGCTGGTGCCGTGTGGCTCCCTCTGTGTTTCTGGTAAGCTGTCAATTCAAATAAACAAAGTAAAAAAAAAAAAAAGAAAATGTAAGGACCCACATCAAAGGAGAGGTCAACAAGATGATTGATCTCGGGGCAATAGAAACCTCTACTAGTCCCTGGTCTAGCCCAGTTGTGTTAGTACCAAAGGCAGGATCCAAGGAGTTGAGATTCTGTGTGGACTATAGAGCTCTAAATGCAGTCACTAAGACGGATGTCCATCCTTTGCCAAGGACAGATGAGCTGGTGGATATACTTGGTTCAGCCAAGTTCCTCAGCACATTTGATATCACGTCAGGCTATTGGCAAATAGCCCTGACAGACCATACCGAGGAGAAAACTGTATTCTCCATCCCAGTAGGCTTATACCAGTTTAAGGTTATGCCTTTCGACTTAAAGAATGCACCTGCTACACTCCAAAGGATGGTTAACCAGGTTCTGAATGGGATGGAGGACTTCTGCATGGCATACGTAGATGACATTGCAGTGTTCAGCCCCACTTGGAAAGAACATGTTGACCACCTAGGATATGTTTCAGAGGCTCTTGAGAAGGCCCAACTAACCATAAAGGCAAGCAAATGTCAAATTGGTCAGAGTAAAGTGGTCTACCTTGGACATGAGGTAGGAGGTGGTGAAATAAGGCCTTTTCTCAGCAAGATAGAAGCTGTGCAAAATTGGACAACACCTACTACTCAAACACAGGTGAGAGCCTTCTTAGGTCTCACTGGTTATTACAGGAATTTCATTGAGAACTATGGGACCATAGTTTATCCACTGAATGTGATCTCCTCTCCTAAATTTCCTAAAAAGGTCAAATGGAATGAGGAGTGCAATCAGGCCTTTGAAAGCCTAAAAAGAACCCTTTGTCAAGATCCAGTTCTAAGAGCTCCTGACTACCACCAACCCTTCATTGTGCAAACAGATGCTTCCAATACATGTATAGGTGCAGTCCTAGTCCACTGGATGAGAAAGGTAGGGAACACCCCATTTGCTTCATCAGTAGGAAACTGAAGGAACCTGAGACAAGGTGGGCAACTATTGAGAGGGAATGTTTTGCCATTGTGTGGTCTCTGAAGATGTTTAGGCCATACTTGTATGGTTCTACTTTCACCACACAGACTGACCACCAACCTTTGAGATGGTTGATGCAAATGAAAGGGGAAAACCCAAAACTGTTAAGATGGTCAATCTGCCTCCAAGGGTTTGATTTGACCATTGAGCACAGGTCAGGATGTCACCAAAAAAATACTGATGGTCTCTCTAGGATGTTATTTTTTCTTGAGCAAAAGACTTTTGACCCATTGACTTTGGCCATGAAATACCGCATTCTCCCAAGGTAATGATCACTGGGCCTGTTATATTCTAATGGTGGTTATAGTATAATACAAGGTTGGAATGTGTAAGGTTGGGGGAGTGTTCATAAAGAGGCGGTTGAAGAAGCAGTAGAGTCTTGGAGGTGTTACCCTCTTCACTTACCGAGGAGGTGGTAGGGGGTGCTGACAGGGTAGCAGGAGGCTGCTGGAGCCGCTGCGTACCCTGCCCATACGGACGCAAAGGAAAGCTGCACCGCAGAAAAGAGGGGTAGACTGTAGGCCAACTACTGGTTGAGGCCAGTCCCACCTTGACACTCATTCTTCACCGAATTCCTGGAATGGCGTTGGACGGGTGCCTCTTTCTGGCGCGTCAGCCATTTTGTCGAGCTGCCTGCCACGTGCCTGCAACGTGTTGCTCGGCCCGCTGGGCCCACCCTCCTCCAAGACTCTTGCGTGTGGATCACAAGGCCTACCCTGCTCCTCGGGCCTCGGCCTGGTAGGCGTGACACCTTCGACCCGGGGTTCGGTAGAGCTGCTTTTAGGCATCCCCTCAGACGTATTGCCGGTATTAGGGCGTAGCCCCTCGGCCATGTGCCAGTACAAGGGCGGAGCCCCTCGAGTGAAGACCCGGTAAAAAAACCTTCCGGTCCCTCAATACTGTCACCAGGAGGATCCGAGGATCACTCGCCCCGGGGGCCGGTAGCTGCAGCAACCTCAGTGCAAGTGTTGGTAGAAGGACCTGACCGGTCCCTCCCGCTCCGGAGAGTCCCTGGGAAGGAGTCTGCCTTGCGTGGTGCGATGGAGAATATTGGCCCTACCTTGGGCTTGGTTCAATGTTTCACAAAGTTCTTGAGGTCCTCTGGAGGCGACTTCTGGAAGAGCTCCCACCACCTGGCTAGTCTGTACTTCAGCGCTTTCAAGGACAGCGAGCCACACGCTGAACAAGATTGCCAACTGTGGTCTGGGGCAAGGCAACATAGGCAGAGGGCGTGGGGGTCTGAAGTTGGGAAGAGCCTGCTGCAGGATGGACACCTGCTGAACCCTGTAGAAGTCGAAATGCGCCGGGGAGGAGCGCAATGCCTAAGGACCCAGTACCTGAATGATAAAAAGACAAAAAAAAAGACAAAGAGAAGAAGTATCCATGCGTGGAATTATATGGCCGAAGAAAAACCCAGGAGCGCTGGTGAATTCGGCCCGTTCCCATCGACACGTAAAAGGGGACTGAGGTGTGGCGCCGGAGGGCGGAGTCAGGGCAGTGCATGCTCCCGGGGCCTCTAAATTTAAAGGGGAAGAAGGTTTTTTCTGGTGAAAAAGGTTCCGTCTCCCGTCCCTTGGAAGGGACACCCATGCAGTATGGAGGAAAGGGGACGAAATGTAAGAGTAAGGTTATGGATGTACAGTGATCCTTCTCTAGATGATGCGATTGCTATTGCGAAAAAGATGGAGCATACAGTGACATGCAGGAAAGCAATGAATGAAGGAGATAAAGGTCTTCATGATGAGTGTGCCGGTCTGGTAATAACGGTGCCGGTAATGCTACCGGCACCGTTGTTACTGAACCGGCACACTACGAGTCTGCGGGTGGGTGCCGTCCCACCCGCAGACTTTTTTGGAGGCACCGTAATGATTACGGTGCCGGTGCTTCCATCATCCCCATTCTCATAGAGTCCTATGGGACTCAAATGGGAATGGGGAATACCATTTTTCCGGTGCATGACTTCCAGGAACATTGGGATCGTAATGCCCCAGTGTTTCCGTGGAGCCAGGCGCCAGAAAAGGCATGAGTCCAGCGGCAGCCTGCCGGTTTTACTGGCACGGCTACCGACGGACTCGTAATGAGACCCAAAGACTTGGTGGCCAAATCGGCAAAAGTCAATGATGTAAAGCCTAAGGAGCCAGTGAAAGAAGCAGTAATGAACAGAGGCAAGGATTGGAAGAGCAGAGAGCAGTCAAGACCTGACCCATCGGAAAATGTTGGAGAGGACTATGGGAAAAGGACCTTGGGGGGTGGAAGAAACCTGAAGGTGTCTCACCCGCTAGTCCCCAGGGTGCTGTCATCCAGGTAGCCAGGACACAGCCATCGCTATTGGATCCAGTTCCTGGCGTGGACCAGTACAGGAGGATCACCTGCATGGGGGATTTCTGGGGGAGTGGAAGTGGGACACCAACGGGTGAGGCACGGTACCCCCTTCACTATAATACCTTTTTTCCATCCTACCCTTCGGGATATTCAGAAGTTCTACACCCCCCCTTTTCCAACGCAAACACCTTCCTACACTGTGACAGACAACGAACTAACACCAGAGCCGTTTTCCTGACATGTCCCAACACAAGGGTCAGGCAGAGTCAGGCAATTGACAATAGCTATGCACACCTGACTGCCCTTTCGCTTCCCCACAGGGATAAAAGGCAGAGCAGGAAAGCACACTTCGAGCAAGGCCGAACGCATGAGGAAACAGCTATTCCGGACCGGGAGTTCAAACCGAGGAGAAAGGCGGAGAGACCTGGAGGAAAGACGAGAAGGGAATTGCCCTTGCCCATTTCAACTCAGACCCGCAAAGCCTCCAAAAGGGAAATCATAAGACTGGGAAGTTCAGCTGGCATGTGGTGTGATAGGTGTCAACGGCACACGGGGCCCTTCTGCAGTGATAGCCAAAGCGCGGAGCCGTCCTTGACTCGCGAGACAAGAAACTCCAACAGTTCAGCACAGCCGGTGAGTCGGAGAAGACAGATAGTAAAACCGAACTGTGCTGGGCCCAAGGTTGCAGGCGGCAACATTGGTGAACAAAGAACTTGTGTAATTGAACTTTAAAGAATCCCTAATAAAAGGTTCAGAAGCAGAGTGGTCCGGCGTTGCGGGGGCGCTCATTCGAAGCACTCTGACTGAAGCCTTTTTGGATTATGTTATTTTGTTGAAACTACGAGAGCCAAGTGAAGTGGCAAAGTGGTCCTACGAGGGTCGAGGAAAAAAACCACGTACATTCGAAGGTCTTTGACAGATTGGAGAAAACTGACAGAACTGTGAAATTGCCAAATGTGAACCCGACAGACAGATGCCTCGGAATTGAGGGTATACAGTGATTTACCCGTGAGCATTGTGGCGACAAGTGTGAACCCGGCTGAGGGATGGGATGTCCACAGAGAATAGTTGTTTAAAAAGAAATTGAGACTTTTAGAAATGCTACGATTTTGAGTGAAAGGCCGTAGTGAACCTGATTTAGGGAGGCTAACATTGTAAGAAGGATCAGAGCCCAGCTGAGGGGGATCAGAGGGGCGAAGATCAATCGCCCAACGTGAAAGAGTACCAAAGGAACCTTTGTTTTGTTGAATGTGGTTCAGCAGGCTTTCTAAGGCAAGAGACTTTGCAGGAAAGAGATTTGGTCCCCGAAGGTCCTGGCATCGTTGCAAGTGACTTAATCCAGTGCTGGCGAGGCCCTGGATTGAGTTGTGCTCAAAGGTCCTGCCTTATCCTGTGCTAAAAACGTGGACAAGGGAGACCCCAACCATACCATCCTGACTTATCAATTGGTGAACACTTCTTTCTTTTCTTGAGAACATTATCCCCCACTATTTTGTAACTTAGATGTAAGGATTGGCGATCGCTTTTTTTAGTATAGGCCCTTTTTATTTGACAAGGTGCCACTAGGCCTGCCTTATTATTATTTGATGGTCGTAGTGTGCTCCCATCTAAGATTTAGGTTTAGATTAGGCATTTTTCTCACCCATTGTACAGTTTAATAAACACCTTTGGGCTGTGATCACTTGTGTCTGTTTTTACTGTTGCCACCATGAGTTCCTTACATGAGGAAAGTGTTTTCGCTGTGGCAAAAGGGGACATTATGCAAATTCACAATGGCGTCCAGGTTTGAATAAGAAGTGGACAAATTGTTGGATCAAGAGTCATTTCAGTATTGTTTGTATGAATAGAAGACAAAATCAAAAAGTGAAATATGTACATGATGGTGATGATGAAATGCAGGAAGAACAAGAGGTTGAAGTTTTGACCATTGTGAGGGGTGCAAAAAGGGTGCCCCTAAAAGTGTGTTTTGTATTAATGGTATTAACTCTGAGCTTGTGGTGGACTCAGGTTCACCATATACTATAACCACTAAGATAAATGCCAGCAGCTGTGTAAAAGGGGATTTTACCATGAATTGGATAAACCAGCTATTAAGAATCTTGGAGCATTTGAGGGCTCAGTGATCAAAATGCTGGGGTATAAGTTTGTTATATTTCAATTTAAAGGCAGGTTTGCTGAAGTTAAGGTTTATGTGCACCGAAAGGTTTTCATGTATTAGGTTGGGAGGACCAGCCCAAACTGAGAATTAAACTTAATCCATGTTGTGAAGAACGAGTTTCCATTGTTACAGCTAACAGTGTGAGTGAAAGTTGTTCCCCGATGCATTTAAGGAAGGGATTGGTATGCTGGTGGGGTACAAAAACAAGATTGTACACAAGGATTACGTTAAACCTATGCCACAGGCTGTCAGACATATCCCTATAGCTTTGAGGGAAGATGTGAAAAGGAGTTACACAGATTAAAGGTGGGGGGAGTGATAGAGGAAGTGGATGCTTCTGAATGGGTGTTCCCGATTGTACTAGCCAGGAAATCAAATGACAGGTAAGAATATGTATGGATTTGAGAGAATTAAATAAAGCTATGGTAAAAGAGAAATATCCTCTACCAGTGATTTCTGAAATGTTGAATCGGGTTGCTGGGGCTGATACATTCGCCACCATTGACCTTTCTGCGGCCTATCAAATACAGTTACACCAAGATTTGATGAAGTATACTACATTTATCACACCTTTTGGTATGTTCCGATATGTTAGAATGCCTTTGGGACTGGCCTCAGTGGCCACTGTATTTCAAAGAGTTCTAATGCATTTGTTGGGGGATTTGCCTGGAGTGTATGTGTTCCAGGAAGACATATCGGTGTGTGGAAGTGGACCTGGTGAGCATAATGAAAGATTGGGCAGAGATTTGAAGAGACTAGAGGAAAAAGGACTACTGTAGAGTACAGTAGGTGTACATTTGGGTGTAATGAAGTGGATTATTAAGGCCCTACGCTGGCCATGGGTGGATACAAGCCTACGTTTAGGGCAATGGAAGCTATTGAAAAAGCACCCTATCCCCGCAACAAGGAAGAACTTCATTCATTTTTGAGGATAGCAGAGCATTATAGTACATTTGTGGAACATTTTGCAGTGATTACTCAGCCATTAAGAGAATGCTAAATGTGTTTGGTGTGAAGAACATGAGAGGATTGTTGACGCAGTAAAGAAGAGTATCAATGAAGCACCTTTGTTAGGAGAATTTGTACCGGGAAGTCTATTATTACGGTGGATGCGAGTGGTAAAGGTTTAGGATCCGTTTTATCTCAGTTTGAAGGGGATCGAGAGATAATTATAATGTTTGCCTCCAGAGTGATAACTGATACAGAAACACGTTATTCTATGTTTGAAAGAGAACTTTCACCATGTTGTCAGGGGGGCAGAGCATTTCAGACAGTATGTTTGGAGAGGTAAATTTGTTATAAGAATGGATCACAAACCTCTGATTGAAGTTCTGACAGTTAAGGGAATGTCCAGAGCCACGCCTAGAATTGCTCAGTTGAGCCTGAGATTAATGGAATATAATTGTGATATAGAGTATGTTCCAGGGAAAAGGAATTGTGTTGCAGATTAGTTATTTAGGATGCCTAATGATGGCTGTAGGGCAGGAACAGATGAAAATGAGGAGTTCGAGGAACAGGTTTGTGGTGTTTTGGATGCTTTGAGTTAGGAGAATTGGATAGACAGTATTGTAGAAGATGAATCTCTGATTGAAGTCAAAGAATGGATTGTAAAATTGTGGCCAGGAAAGGATAAAATAGGGGAGAATTATAATGGTTATACATTTTCAAGGACGAGCTGACGATTGAGGGTGTTTTGATGTTGAGAGGGAATAAGGCGATACCACCAGTAAGGCTGAGAGAATTTTTTTTTATTTGGCCCATGAGGGTCATCCAGGTATGTCGATAACAAAGAGGAAAATTAGCGAAAAAATATTTGTGGCCAACAATGGATGCGCAGGTGGAAAGACTTTTACAGTCGTGCTCACCCTGTAACAAATGTGACAAGAATCTGGTCAGCCAGAGGTTACCTTTGACTCGTACTCCTGTTCTTAAAGAGCCCTTGGTGGAGCTAGCGATTGATGTGGTTGGTCCTTATGAAGATTTGGGACGGGGTAAAAAGCTCCTGTTGGTGGACAGATATACTAGATGGTCGGAAGTTACGGTCATGGACTGTGTTACGTCTGAAAGGGTGATTGAGTTTTTGGAAAAAATGTTCAGAAGGGAGGGTGTTCCTGAGGATTTTGAGTGATAATGGTCCACAATTTAGAAATAAGGAAATACGAGATTTCACCACTAAGATGGTCTTTCAATTGAGGTATTTGTCAGTGTACCACCCAGAGACCAATGGGATGGTGGAAAGAATCAATAGAGTTATTGGTGATTGTGTGTAGTTAGCTCTGGCAAATGGATTGGATTGGAAGGAAAATCTTTGTGATCTAGTGTGGAGCATTACAATAATGCTGCACAGTGCCACCGGTGTGTCACCTTTTAGGTTGATGAGGGGTAGGGAACTCAACAGTGAACCTTTCCCCTTGTGGTTAAATGAGGTTGTGGGCATTCCTTTAGTGAGCAAGAATTTTGTGGCTGAAAGAATGTTGCTAATGCAACAGAAGAGTAAGGAGAACCATGACAAGAAGTTTAAAGGAAGCGCTCCCTGAAAAAGGATGAATCTCCATGTGGGTGATGTAGTGAAGGTGATAAAAAGCAAAGGAGGATATAAAGGAGCTTCCGAATATTCCAGAGAGTAATCAAGTGCTTCAAGAGAGCTGTAGGGGTGGAAGGAAGTGCAGTATGGAATCTTAACAGAATTGTCAAGTTGTCAAAGGAAGGTGTGGAAACCAAGAGTAACACTGTAGTGAGACAGTGGGATTATTGGGACTATTCCTTGTTACGAGAAGATGTTGAGGTTTTGGTTCAAAATATCCTTGCAGAGAAAAAATACATTGTATGGACATTACTAATTGGACTTTCGAATTGTTTTGTTTCTTGGTTTTATGTTGTCAATTTTGTAATTTTTTTGGGTTTCTATTTTTTCCTGTACATATTTGGTTTTTGCTTTATTTAATATTTTAGGGGGAAGAAATGTGTTATATTCTAATGTTGGTTATAGTATAGTACATAGTTGGAATGTGGAATGTTGAAGGTTGGGGGAGTGTTCCCATGAGATTCACCCACTGCGTACCACCCCCAGGGGCCTTCTTCCCTCATGGAAGCATTGATAATACTCAGGGATTTGTCAGATATCCTTCCCCTCATGCTTCTGGCTTCCCCATCTGGATTTTTACATCGTGTTTTTAAGCTAGAATCTCAACTCCAGATAGGGATGCTCTGTGAGACTTCTTCCTCTTCCTATGCCTCAAGTGGGCAGTAAACTGTTACTTACTTATTAATCTCTTCCATGATCGCCCAAACTTTGGAAAGTCTATTCCAATAATAGTTTCTTCCGGTAGTCTGGGAATGATTGCCAAACTTATTAAGGTTTCTTGACCTCTGCTCTTAATAATAGTGGGAGTTCTATGGTATACTTCCCGATCTCTGTGTACATAGGTGACCCTAATGAGTTTGCTATTTTCCAATTTGATGTTGCTGATTAAAACACCCCTTACAGCCGTCTGCTTGCTCCCTAAATATACCAGCGCTGATACTCAGACTCCATTTACGGTGGCAGGTTTGTGAGTTTTAAAATGGGAGGTTTGACAAACATAGTTGCTGGTAGTTTCAGTGTTGGCATCAAATTGGTACTCTGGCCCCTCCCATTCTTCCCCTGTCATGCAAACTACCTCCATAGGTTCATCCTTCTTATTGGAGGGACATTGGGCCTCATTATAAGTTTGCTGGTCCCGTTAAAACAAGGTCTGCTCGCGGGTGCCTTTTTGCACACCAGGTCTGATCTGGCAGGCGGAACGGCACCCGTGAGCAGACCATGTCGGATGCACCAGCACCATTCATGAATGGTGCCGGTGCATCCGACCCCCCCATTCCCATTGAGCCCTAGGGGGCTCAAATGGGAATGGAGAGTAATGCATTCCGGCGCCTGGCAATGGGAAAATACAGGGTCCGCCAGGGTTGTAATGGCCCTGTATTTCCCCATTGCCAGGCGCCGGAAAAATTCGCAAGTTCGGCGGCAGCCTGCCAGTTTTACCGGCAAGGCTACCGCCGAACTTTGAATGAGGCCCATTGTCTGCAAGAGAAGTGAGTAATTGGGGATATTCTAAGGACTCTAGCTTCTTCCAATTTTAATGGCACTTTGTTTTTCATTACAGGTGGTCATCTTTCCTCTCTCTCTGATTCTCGGGTTCTCGACCCGTTTATTTTTGGTAAACTCTCATTAACTTTTCCCCTAACCTGTGTCTTTGCTTTGGATAAAAATAACTTTGGTGTCCTGGTTTTAACTGCTTCTTCCCATTGTCTGCCTTATGTAAAAGCCTAAGATGTTACAGTAGCTTCTGCATGATTTTGGGCAGTTTCTATTGCTATAACGAGAGCGGGTTTACTCATTTGTAAAATGGGTCTGAAGAGATGGAAGCAGGCTATTGATAAGCTGTTCCTTGGTTTAACTTAATCCCTTGAAATGTATTTTTACAAAAATATTTCAGTTTGTCTCACCTTGAGTAACAGGCCTGGTTTGATTTCATTGAATGAACTTTCATGGACTTCCCAGGGGGTTGAGGGATTGATATGACTGTAGGTCTCCCTTTAAGAAGGGTGCCAGATAGCTGGATTTTAGTTAATCTACCCAATGAAACTGTTCAAAGTTTTGGAAGAAACTTCTGAAATGTTCCCCTTCCCTATAAGGCTGTAGAATACCATGTGGAAGATGGGTCTTTGTTGGGCTGCTACTACCCTGTAAATACCGTCTTGGCACCTGGCCTCTGCTCCCACCTGGTGGTGGGTTACGAGATGTTCCAACCGAGCTTCTAGGGAACTCATAGTGTGAGTTGCACAGTTCTCTGGGAGAGCTCGAGGTCTATAGATGAAGTTAACTTAATAGGAGTCTTTAGAGGTAGTAAGTCTGAAGAAGGAAACTTAGGTATTTCAAAGAGAAAAATGTCCTCTTCAAACTTGCAAGTAATTTCTTCCACTTCTAGGGTCTGCAAGACTCTGCCTGAATGGTCTCCTTAGTTCTTAAGGGGTTTTCTTGGGAATCTGGACAAAAACTATCAGACACAGTAATTATAACTATAATTATTTATTCATACAGCGCTTATACACAGGTGGAGTGCTTCAAAGTGCTTCAAGGCGGGAAGGGAACAAGGGAATACAGTAATCGTTCTTCGGCCTTTGAGTTTCCGAATGACATTTCTCCTAGTGCAAGTGCATGAGGTGTTAGAGTTCGAGCTAGGGAGGCGGTACAGACAAAGGTGGGGAGGGGAGGACAGGGCAGACAAACTTACTAGTCCTAGTACATTTATTTAATGCATGCGTACAGACGGAGGTGCGAGGAAGAGTGGGCGTTGGGTGGTAGGGGGGCAAATGCGTCCAGTCCAAAAGAGCCATGGGTTAAGTGCAGAAGGAGCGTTACACATAAAGCGTAAGCAGAAAGTGCAGTAGTGCTGAACATAGTGCAGTAGCCTGGCGGCAAGTGCACAAACTGTCAGGGGGGGCCTGGGACCTTTAAGGCTCTGGAGGTGAACCAGGCAACCAGTCAGCAAAAACTCAGCAGAGTTAGGGAGGAGAAGGAGGAAGGCGAGTGGGGAAAAAAACAGCGGTTAGCAGGGTAGAGGGAGAGAGAAGGAGGAAAAGAAGAGGAAGGTCTTGAGGACTTTCCGGAACTTAAGATGCTCTGGCTCAAGACAGAGAGACAGGGAGGCTATTCCAGAGGAAGGCACCTGCAGAGGATAAAGATCTACCCCCACATTTTTTACTGATTCCCCAGAAATTATCTGTGGAGATTTCTTTAAACTTGGTTTTATCCCTAGGCTCACTAGTGGTGGGAGGTTTTAGTGGTCTCAACAACAAGATTTAACATCTGATTCCCTTCAACTAAATAATCAGATAGTTATGCTCCATCTGCTAATGTTCTTCCTTTGAAAATATGTTTTTCTTCTGATATTGGAATTTTTTGTTTGGCAAGTGTGGGAAAGGCCTGGTATCAAAAAATGACACTGGCAACAGATTTAAAGTTTCAAAGAATGTTTGATTTAAAATATCCGGATGGTGTAAGGCCTAAATTGTTCTATAACTAAGGCTCTCTGTTCTGGGTGCAGTTGTCAGACCACACAGCCTGGCCATCACAGGTCACGTAACCAGGAACCCCGAGCTTCACCTTGGCTTAATTTGTGATGTCGGTAATCTTCACAGTGAGGAACTCCCTGGTCTAGGCGCAGTTGTCAGACCACAAGGTTCAGCTATCACAGGTCACGCAACCATAACTTCCCTGAATCTTGTTTGGCCCCTTCTGCCACAGGCTTCTGACTTCTCACACTTGTAAGCACTGGTTACGGTAACACTCTTCTGCTTCAGGTTTATATTTTACCAAAGACTTATGGGCCTTTCTCAGACTGTTTGTTAGAATACTTTACTTTAATTTAATGTATTTGTTTTAGCACAATGTTATGAACTTTTACAAACTGTTCTTACTTTAGAAAAATACGATCAAATTTCTAAATTACATTTCATAGCAAAAACAAAGAGATGATGGCTGGAAGGTTTAGAATGAATCTTAACCTCTGGCACTGCTCTGGGCAACCCTTCAGACCATTGTTCTTCATCTGCCAAGCCATTACAGAAGGGGAACGACCATATGCAAATCAGGCTTGGTCCCTACCCAAAAGGGGCATTCCAGCACAAACTGCTAGTTCACATCCCTTCTGCACGAGACCACAAGTATCCCCAAACATGTTTCGGCCTTGTTGGGCCTCATCAGTGCAAAGTAGCTTAGGTCTCTAGTTCCAGCAGGCACGGGACCCACAAGACAAAGTGCCTCATTACGACCCAGGCGTTTGACCATGGTGCTAGTAGCACCACAGTCCATGCCGGTAATTTACCGACTCCGCCATGGCGGAATGGGGAATTACCACCCCATTCCGAGGTTGGCGGGGCGGTAATTCCCCATGCCGCCATGGCCCTTCCCCATTCCCATTTTTGCCCCATAGGGCTCAATGGGAATGGGGAAGGCGCTAATTACGGCACCGTAAATTACGGTGCCGTAATTAGCTCCTAGGTCCCTTTGCGGGTTGGTTTTTTAACGCCTGCTAAAAGCAGGCGTTAAAGTGCAACCCGCAAAGGGACCTCGTAATCAGGCGTTAAGGGTTTAACGGCGCCGACACCTTTTACGGCGCTGTTAACCCCTTAACGCCTGGGTTGTAATGAGGCCCAAAGACTGATATGTTTTGGATATTTCTCCTCTGTGAAAGATAGTGAGCTAAAAATTCTGGGTATGGCTCTCGTAACCAGGACTACTGTTTGGCAGAGGGACTCCCAGGTCCCCCCTTGTTAATTTGCATAATTTAAGTAACTTTGGGTCACACCCTAAGTTACTAGGGGAATCCAGACGTGGACCCCTTGCTCACTATTCTTAGAGAGGAACAGCTTGAGACGTGGCTTGGAGCGCCAGCGATGTGGACGCTTCTCTGTTAGCCTCCGTGTGAAGCCCAGAGAGTTGGCATGTAATCCACTGGATCCAGACAGTTCTTTTGCCTCAAACCACTGGCAGCAGAAGGGGTTCCAGAGCCGAAGTGGAGGGGGAAACGGCAGAACAATGAGTGACCCAGGGGCAGAGATAGCCCTGCGAGATGCCCCTGTTAGGAAAGATTTCATATTGTAGGTAATTTTCCTTCCATGTGGCAACCTCCAAACTTTTTGCTGTTGTTTTACACCCTGATCTAGACTTTACCAGAGAAGTGCAGCCTTCCGCCGCACTCCTCTGGGCTTTCGCTCCATTCTTACGGGGAAACTGACATGCCCTTAAGACAGTTAGTACCGGGAAACGTGGTTTTCCGTAGTTCTTTCCTCATGTTGCAGCTTTTGCGCAACATAGCACAAGAGGGCACTGTAAGCTAAGTTACTGCACTCTTGGGTCTCTAGTCATTCTACAGGCCCTAGAAACTCTCGATGGATTTATAACTAACTGTGCAAGTATGTCACGGATGGGACTGGTGGCAGCGATCGTTTCTTTGTGTTTTGAACTCCCTTTTGCCCTGTTAACTGCGCTTCTCGCGTTTGGCCAAAATGGGTGGCCTGTCTTCCAAAATGTCGTGAGCCTCCAGGCTGTCGCAGAATCTACACGGCGTCAAGGCATCCTGCTGATCGCATCTGAACTTGCCAGTACCGAAACGGAACCGCAGAAGCCTGGGTCTGCCTGCATCGGGGTCCGGTGAGTAGTCAATACCCTAACCGGTCGCCCTCTCGCAGGAGCCTGTGGCTTTCCATCGCTGTGGTAAACAGCAACCCTTTTCTGCACTCGCACCCTGCTTCTGCCCACAAGTGGAGGCTGCGCTTGAGTAGCAGGGAACTGTTCATCATCGTTTTGATCACCTCTCTGAACTGCCTGATCTCCCTGAAGAGACTCTCCTTTGCCCGTTGGCACCCGCGTGTGCAGGTACTTTTGAGCACAAGGCTCCACTCTTCGTAGGGCTCGGACTTCCTTCTAGTTAGGTGGCCTCTGATGTCGAACTGGGTCTAACGATTACTTGCACTGCCTGTTTTCCTCCCCATCTAAGTGGTCTGCATATTTTGTGCTTCTAAATCCTTAGACCCCTTGGTCTTGTATATATATTGTATTGCTTCTGATGTATTGGTTTATTGGATTTTTACAGTGATTCTTTACTATGGTCGATGTTACAAAGGCCTTGCAATAAATGTGTCTATATTTTTAATATAACACCTGTCTGGAGTAATTTGTAAGTGTCCTTGCTTTGTGTGCTCATTGTGGGCTTTCAGTCACCCTCACCCCTCTTGAGACCTAGTCTTGACCGCTGCCATCGCTACCCTGATTGGTCTGGCTTGTCCAGAGCTTACCCTGTTCCAAGAAACTAGGCTGGCCTTCGGAACCTCTGCCCCTCCAGGACAGAGTTCAGAAATCCATCTTAACAGCCCCCGCCAGACCCGCTTCAAAAGCTGCCCAAAATGGCTGCCGTGACACCAGCCGGTGCCGGCTAACATAGCTATCAGGCTACAGTTGCAGCGAGGGGAGCACAGCATTGTCGCCAGGCGGACATCCCTCGATCGCCCGGGGGTCATCTCCCGAGCAGCGGCATCTGAATGCAGAGCATACTGCCCTCTGCTTGGCTGACCGCGAGGTGCTGAAGGGAGAGGCAGCAGGATCGAGCCTGCGTGTACAACAGTCTTCCATTGAGCCTGCTGGGCAGAAAACCAGAGACAGCAAAATGCTCATTGTCCCCACGGAACCTGGCCAGACTCCCTATCCACTCAGGATCCTTGCTGGAAGTCCCGTACCTGCCAACAATACAGAGCCCAGTGAGGCGTTGTGGCCGTGCATTCCAGCGACATCAACCTCCACTGCCACCTACAAGGCTACTTCTGCTCAATGCGAATCCCATCCCAGAGAATAACGTGCAGCAAGCTCCCCCCCAGTAGAGCCATCACGACTCCTGTGGAGGATCGGTGCCCCAAAGACCCATCAAGAGCTCCCCTACTGATGTGGGAACCTCCAGGAATGAAGCTCGGACCCAGCTCCTTGGGGGACTCATAGCTACATAGACTTTACTCATCTGTCTCTCTGCTCATCTGTATCCAGGCGGGGGGAAAAATAACAATAAACCAAAAAAAGAAGGCTGTTTCGGAGCACCACGGGATCCCGCCAAAGCACAGTATTGCGCTCACCTGGTATCCACGGGGACGCCACTCAGTCGGGCTGGTTGCTGGTATCTTCTTCCCAGGTTTTTCCCTAGTATGGTCTGTGGGGAAGGTTCCACCTGAAAATACAGGAGGACTGTGTTCAAGACTGGCCGACTGAGGTAAATATCCTCCCACCACCCTGTGTGACTTCAGCCCCAAAGGGCCCTCTCCTCACCCTGTTGTGGAATTAGGCGTGCTCTCCGTCCTTCTTTCTTGGCAGGGGCGCGTTGTCTTGTGTGGGTGTGTGCGGCCAAGTTACTTCACCAGCGCGGGCCTGTTTGGTGTTTCACAGGTAGGTCTTATTGCAGCTTTTGCATAGCGCATTAATCTTGCATGCCTTACTTTGTTTAAATAATGTCTTTTTTTCTCCCTTAGGTGTGCGGAGCTTCAGCGAGGCAAACTGGCTGAGTTGGGCCTCGCCGGTAAATGATGGCACGTGATGTGCGCTACAATGCGGTAAGTAAGCGCTATGCGCAGCGCTGCATTATCTTGCCACTGCTAACATGTTTTCTTCCTTTCTTGCAGGTCGCAGTGTTTTTCAGCGTGTGTGGAATTCGGGAACGACACCGGCCGGGAGACGACCAGCCAGGTAAGCTTCTTGTGCAGTTCGTGGTTTTGCAATATCCAATATGCCTTCTTTAATTTTGTCCTTTCCCTTCCTCTTTCAGGTCTTTCGGTCCGGGAGGCAAGCGGATCCAGAGGAAGCTGTTCACTGGAGCTGCGATCAGATAATAAGATGGAGATTGCAGGTACACATTCCACTCCTCCGTTCACAACTCGGCTTCGCAATTGGACTTTTTCCTGATTTCCCAATGCGCTGATGGGGTAGTCACGGAGACAGTTATCCTGGCATGCACATTATCAGATTATTCCCCAGTGTTACTGACTATAGAGCTGGCGGGTCATGGGAGAGGGGGGATGCCTTGGGTCTTTAAAAGTGAAAGCCTGTCGGATGCTTTTTTTGAGAGAGCCTGACAGGTGCGATATGAGTGTTTTTTTACATCAGTGTGGGATCGGTGGAGTCAGCCGGGGTCCTCTCGAAGAGCTTTAAATGTGTAATAAGAGGGGAGTGTATACCAAAAGAATCAGTGATGCTAATACAAATTAGGAATGAGACCCACATATGAGCATTGCAGACAGCTGCTACTACACCAACATCCCTAGAACAAGCAGAGATTATGAACATCCTGCGGAAGTTCAACAAACTGGCACATAGGGAGGGAAACTTATTAGGTGGAAAACAGTGGTACGGCAATATGGAGAGGAACAGAAAACGGGTAGGCTGCTAGCAAGGGCGACGAGGTTGGACAACGAAAGGGACCAGGTTTTATCTGTGACAGACACGCAAGGTGTGGAAATATTTGCAGACCTGGAGATCATCCAAGAATTCTACCAGTTCTATGGACAATTGGAACCCTTCTCATATGTCACCCATCGAAGTTTATTCCAGCACATTTAGACCCCTTCATGGCCATTCTAATAGAAGACCAGGCAAATCCCTAAAATGGTGGTGGTGCTGCTATAGCCTAACAGGGACCTTTTCTAATTCTATACCACAGTAACACCTGAATCCCATTTGCTGTTCCTGATAGTTCTTAATGCTTCTACACTCCAACACACTTTAC
This sequence comes from Ambystoma mexicanum, assembly GCF_040938575.1. Lineage (NCBI taxonomy): Eukaryota > Metazoa > Chordata > Amphibia > Caudata > Ambystomatidae > Ambystoma > Ambystoma mexicanum. The sequence continues at coordinate 351,503,356 of NC_090936.1, forward strand.
CAATCTACAGAATGAAAGTGTAAGTGTTGTGCACAATCGTAGCAAATGATTCAAAGTATGGCTATGTAAGCAGTTATTGCTTTCGTCTCCTTTCCTGCCTTCACCACCACGGCTTATACTCCAAGATGTACCACTGTCGGTTTTTTTCAGCCCCAATGGTTGAAATGTTTTGGGTCGGGCAGATGAGGTTAGCTGGAGTGTCCCCCCAATGCATTATTTTATTTGTAGTTCCGGGGATGGGGTAAACCTAGTGCTGTTAGCACGCGCCTTAGTGGGGCTTCCCGGCACTGAGTGGGAGAATGCTGCGGGAGGAGGGGAGGAGGTTACTGTTCCAGCTTGCAGCAGATTGGCGACAATTCCCTATACTAAACCCTTCTGCTGGCCCCCTAAGCCTTCGCCTGTATCCTGCCACATCCGTCTATGCAAAGCATTGTGGAGCAGCCACTCTAACACGTACAACGCAGTGCTAAACTCCCAAGCTAGCCCAGGGCGATTCGCACATACACGCATGCAAGCATTAGAACAACAACAGTTACCCGTATTTTGGGGGGGTGAGGAGAGGGGGTTTCGGATGCCAGGTTGGAATGAATGCCAGTTAGGGCCATGGGGCAACGCAAGGCGCCCCCCCCAGCACGGCTTACCAAGCAGTCTGGTCTTGCACTGCAAGCCATCCCGTGTTCCACCTCCCGGATCGATCTTCCTTTGTGTCGACTCAAACTGGTAGCCTACACATCACGGCTACATCCGAGGAACGTGACCATTAATTAGCACATAACTAGGCTACCATGCCCCAGAGAAAGCATTGCATACGTATAATGTTTAAAACTCACCCATTCCAACACCCTGACGTAACGCCAATTACATCCAGCCGGAATCAAGGCCTTTCTTTGGACAAAATCAGTTTTTTATTTTACATGCCAGCAACCCCCCCTTCCCAGCGAACCCCCCATGACTGTGTTTGCGTGCACACCCACCAGTAAAACTGAACCCCAAACACACTGGATCCAAAGAAGCACCCACCGCAAAGGTGCCTGTATAATGCAAACACGTGATGCTATGGTCAAATATTTCTACACTGTACACAAGCTTTAAGGCACAAAGATTTTGTCAAGTGACTGAGGACAAAGAGATGGAATGTCTTGTATGATCGTAACAGAGACAACGGCAGAAAAAACATGCTATTACTGCAACTTTCGAAAAAGCAAAATACATATTCACGGTTACGGAGGGAGATCCCGCCTACCGTACCATTGGGACCGCTTAGGGGTCTTCCCCGTGCGGTCCCAGGAAGGCACTCTATGCCTCCTGAGTCCTAAGTGGAGCGAAGAGGACACAGAAATCATTCCGGCGACGAAAGCAGCTCACTGCTCCAAGTTGCAACTTATGGTGCCGGCGGCAGTGGCAGTGTGCTGCGGAGAGGCGAGCAGATTCTGTTACAAATCACTGGGAGGGAGCAGGCTGGGCTGAGGCAGCCCCGCCCAGCCCTGCCCGTCCCTCCCAGTGTTTTGTAGCACTAACTGCTGCTGGCGCCAGGGTGTCGCGGGCCGAGGCAGTTAGCCGCCGGCCCGCCGCATTTATCAAAGAAAGGTAATACTTCAGTGTTACCTTTCTCTGCATCTGCAGCGGGCCGGCGGCGGAGGCGGGCGTGGGGCTGCAATTGCAAAGGATCTGTAAGTTACTTACTTACAGATCCTTTGCAACTTGCATCCGCCTGGCGAGGCCGAGGCCCTGGGGGCTGGTTCCTGAAGTGTGAAGCCCACGTCTTGGCTGAAACCGGCCCACGTGGGCTTCAGGAACCGGCCCCCAGGTCTCCGGCCATGATTTTGCATCGGCCACGGGCCGACTGGCCGACGCCCCAATCCGACGCTGCTCTCCATGTGGCTTTCCCTGGCTCCCATACCGTGTTTATCAAGACTTCACCTATGTTGTTCTGCTCGAAGTATTGGTCGATCTCCTTCTCAAGGTGTTCATGGGATACCAGGTCCTTCCAGAGTGTTTTGTTGCAGCGCCACTTCGAACTTCTGTGGGGAAGCACCATATGACTGAGGGTGACCGTGACCATGTCGTGGTCTGACCATGTGATAGGAGATATTTCGGAAGCGGACATCGCCTCCGTTAGCTCTGTTGTGAGATATAGGTAATCGATTCTGGTATATGTAGCTTGTGGCGCAGAGTAAAATGTGAATGACATTTGCTGCGGGTTCATATGGCGCCATGTATCTTTTAGTTTTTAGGTGTCCATCATTTTGTCTATCGCTGAGCGGCCAGCCTCTGGTGGCATGTTCGCCTGTGGGTTGCCAGCTTGTCTATCCAGAGTTGGGTTGGCCCACATGTTGAGGTCACCTCCTAAGACCACTTCGCCGTCTGCTTCGACCATGACTTTGGGGACTATGTGTTGTAGGAACCTGGACTGTCAGGAGTTGGGGCCATATATAGATGCAAGTGTGAGTGTGGTGTCCTGTGTCTTGCCGACCAGCACTAGTGCTGTGCCACTTATGTCTGAATTCGGAGTGATCTGTTGAGTATGCCTGACCATCTTGGGCTTCAGTAGCTTTGTTCCCCCCCTCCCTCCCCTCAGGCGTATACAACACAGTATCCCCTACCCACAGTCCCCTTTGTTCATCTTTCCCCCTGTCGTCGAGGGCTTGCATGTTTTACTTGGTGGCGTCCGATTTGGACTGGGTGGAAACTGGCAGTCCAATGTCGGACCACCGCTGGGAACCGTTACCACACGGTCCTATCACACATAAAACCAATTTAACGTTTTGAGTCCCTCGCCCGCTCTCCCTCCTCGCTCCCCCCAACACTTTTAACTCCACAAAAACTTTTTAAGAAAAAGAAGATATTTTGATACATGCAGTTTTCGAGGTTCGTCATCAGCTGGCTGTTCCGCCCCTCCCTTCATGGGGGGTCTCGTCTGTAAGTCTGGCCCCATGCTGAAGGCGTGTGGGTTGCCTGGGTCTTGACAGTCGCCCCAGCAGCATTCCTCAGGCCTCTCGGATGTTGGCCGAGGGATGATTTTTCATTTGTCGCTATCTGGGGTGTTGTTACCCCGTCTGTACTTTCTTGAGTCTTTCACTCTTTTTCTCCTAGGTCCCTGGAGTTCCCATCGTGGTCTATTCTGTTCAGGTCCTTCATGATCTCCTTCCTTTGGCCCTGTTCCGAGAAGTTCAGCAATGCAGTTGTGGATTTCCTCTTCCGATCGTAGCTGTATCCTTCTGCTTCCGTGTTCGAAGGTGAGGGAGAAGGGGTATCTCCACCTGTATCGGGTGCCCTGATCTTTGAGCCATTTCGTAAGTGGGCTACAGAGGCGTCTCAGCGCTAGGGTGAGCGAAGATAAGTCCTGGAAGATGGATATCTGAGCTCCTCCAAGGTTAAGGGGGCCTCCCGAACTAGCCTTCTCCAGTATCCTGGCTCTGTCCTGGTATCAGTGAAATCTGGCGAGGACTGATCTTGGCCCACCAGCGGGGCCTCCGGCTCTATGTATTCTCTCTGTTTTAGGATTGTCGATATCCTCGTCCGCCGTTAAGATTTTGATCATGTCATGGATGGTTTTTTGAAGTCTTCTTCTGTTTCACCTTTGTGCTCTAGAATGCCAAAAAAAGTAGATTGTTTCTCTTCTCACGATTTTTCAAATCGTCCATTTTTAGTCGGAATTCCTCCTCTCTCTTCCCAATTTCTCATATTCTAAGGTCCATCTGGGTTTCGAGAGTATCTATGGAGGCTTGATTATTCTCAACCCCTTCTAGTCTTTCTTAAGTGTTGTTCATTCTCTGTGTTATCTTGTCTATTTTGCCGCCTAAATTGGCTCCCATATTTTTTATTTCGTTGAGCAGGGCTGCGATATCGCCTTTGGTGGCGGCAGCACCTATCTCTGAGGTCTGCATTATCTCTGTGGTCCTGAGATTAGTGGTCGGTGGGGCTGGGGTGTAGGCGTATCTGGGCAGTTTACCTTTGACGTTCTTGGGTTGGTCAGTAAGGCAGAGGAGGCACACGCCCCTGAGTCCGGCGCCCAACCCTCTGCTGTTACTAGGCGGCAGGAGATGGGTGCATAGAGCTCGTTGGTTTTCGGTGCGTGCTGTTTGGTCCCTTAGTCGCAGGGGGCTGGTTCTGCAGCCTTCTGGGTCCTTGCCCGTGTGACTCTGTCCTGCAGGGATTGGGAGCTGGTGTTTGTTCTGGGCGGCCTTGTGTGTCCCATGTTGTTTGCTGCTTTATTTAGGGCCAGTGCTTATTTTCCCATACAAGGTGTGGGAATAGGGTGTTTCACTGTGTTCTGTGGTTGATATGGGCTCTTTAATGTAGCCTGGTGTCCGGGCATATGGGTCGTGGGAAAGGTGACCCTGCCTTTCTCCTTTTGGGCGGATAGCTCACTTGGGCCTGTTTCAGGGTTTTGATTTTAGCTGCTGAGCGTGTATCAGCTCCTGCAAGTAGTGCTTTCCACTAGGAGGACTGATCGCTTGGGCCTCCGTGGGGGCCCGTGACAGACTTTTGGTTTCGAAAATATCAGTCATATCAGTTTTGCAAGTCAAGGGTTATTAGCAATCGAATTTTCGGATTTCCCATGACTCAAGGCTTCTCCTTAACTATAGGGCAGCTATCGCCACCATATAATATATGGAGAAATTACTTTACTGTAATGCTCTTTCTGTGGATTATTCTCCTGCAGATTCCTCATCATCATAGCTTCGCTGTTTGGAAAATCTTCGACAGGGGGGCGTAGTCGACCTCTACTCATCGATCCATCTTGTCTGGCTCTCGATCGTCGGTTTCAAACGTGACGTCAGCCGTTGTATATATACCACGTCACTACGCCCCATGAGTTAGTTCCTGTAAATCGTTTGGAAAGAAGCGACATCCCACACAACTCTCTGAGCAGGATGGATGGGAGTGTCGATGAGGAATCTGCGGGAGAAGAATCCATAAAAAGAACATTACAGTAAGGTAATTTCTCCTTCAATGGATTGCTTTTCTCCTGCAGATGCCTCATCATGATAGTCTCCTGAAGCAGTTAGGATAATGGAGGAGGGCAGAAAGATTTCAACCAGTAGATTGTGCAGAACCGCCCTACCAAACCTAGCTTCAGCTCCCTGTGCAATGCCCAATGCATAGTGATTGGTTAAGGTATGTAAGGATGACCAAGTGGCCACCTGACAAATATCCCTAACAGGGGCCCTTCTCTGGAGGGCCGTAGAGGCTGACACTCCTCTGGTCGAGTGAGCCCTGATGCCCACTGGGAGCTTCTTGCCTGCCGATTGGTAACACTCGGATATGCACAAGACGATCCACTGTGACAGCATTTGCTTAATGACGGCAAGGCCTTTTCTAAACAAGGAATGGCCAACAAACAACAGGTCTGATTTCCTAAACCCAGACATACGAGCGACAAAATGTTCTCTTGGGATCAAGGCAGTGGAACCACTCTTCCTCTTTCGAGGGATGTGGAAGAGGGTAAAAGACAGGTAAGTCAATAGACTGGTACAGATGAAATTCTGAAACCACCTTAGGAAGGAATCCGGGCCTGACATTAAGAGAGACTTTTTCACGAAAGAACTTCAGGAATTGAGACTTGCAGCACAAGGCTTGCAGTTCGCTAACCCTCCTGGCAGACGTGATTGCGACCAAAAAGGCTGTTTTAATCGACGACAGCCGCAAGGAACATGAATGCATAGGCTAAAAAAAGCGGCCATCAAGAAGGTCGGAACCAGATTCAGATCCCAATCCTAGGGGACTTGAATTTTGGCTATTTTAATCTCTTGTGTGCGTCAGCTATGCTACTGAAGTCTATGTTAATCGACCTTGGGTTTGACCAGCATATTATGTCATCTACCCATGAAAAATGTAAAACCCCATATTGGGTCCTATCTCAAAACATCTGCATTGAAGATGTACAAAATAGTCAATGCCCATGGTGGAATTATCATCTCCTAGGTTGGAATATGACTTTCTCTCCAGTCCAAAAAATTCATAAAGAGGGTTGCAGGGTTACGTTTAGAAATACTTGTAAACTTACCCTGCCAGGTATGGCACCCTTTTTGCACCTCTGGCAAATTATTTGTCTAACTTTAACTCGGCAGAAAATCTATCCAATGTCTACCGCAAAACATTCGAATCAGACGTTGAAAGTTTAGTACCAGTGAAATCACACATAGTCACAAAACCACCCAATAAAAAATGGTTCATGCCAGAATTGCGGGTCTTAGAAACAATGTCCACCTTGCACGCAAACACTGGTATAAAAGGAAGTTTACTGAGAACAAACTTCTCTAGCTGCAAGCGGCTAAGGCCAATAATGCGTACATTACTTCTGCAAAAAGGAATTACTATGACCTTTGCATTTCTGGAGCAGCGTCCAGCTTAATGGAGTTTTTTAGGATCCTTAAAGAGTTGGAAACTCCTTTTTCCCTGCCCAGTCAGGTGATAAAAAATGCCACATGGTGTAATAATATCCAGGAGGCTTTCCTGGACAAATTAGGGAACATTTAGGCAAGTATCTGTTGTAAAAACAAACAGTGCCCAGTGGACGGGAAAATCACTTTAAAACAAGCAGTACCTAAAACATTCCCTGAGTTCACATTCAAGCCCATATCAGAGGGTTCCATGTAATAATGTCGCCACACCCCCGCAAGCCCCAAACTTTTTTTTCTTTCTTTTTTTTCTTTTTTTTTTTGCCCCTGTCCCCATATATATGTTCACCCATATAATATCGCCGCGACCTTTTCCCGGCGATATTATTTACGGCGACCATATATATGGGGATAATATTACCTGATACCTATCAGAGCAGTATCTGTCTGAAATTTTGGGCAAACTTAAGCCCACTAATTGTAGGGGTGATGTCTGCCCGGCTATTACTGTTAAGGCCTGTGCTCCACATCTGGTGCCCCTGATTACAAAGTTTGTTAATGCATCTTTCAGGGAAAACTCTGTTTCAAGCAATATAAAACAAACTTGGATTTCAACAATTATAAAAAAGGCTTCTCTTGATCCCAGTATAGCGGGCAATTATCACCCTATTACGAACGTACCCTACCTGCTAACGATCTTGGACAAAGTAGCTAATCTTCAGATTGAAGCGTTTTTGGCCGCATATGATATCTTAGAGCCCAAACAATCTGGTTTTAGAAAAGCCCATAGTATGGAATCCACCCTCTTAGAGCTCAAGACCAACATAATGCAATCCATGGCAGAGGGCATAATCACTATGCTCATGCTTCTGGATCTATCTGCCGCGTTTGATCTCGTGGATCATGCTATTTTGGCAGAGAGGTAACGGACATCTGTGCATTTCTCTGAATCAGTGCTGGAGTGGGTGAAATCATTCCTTGCTGAACGCAGAGCAAGGGTTTTTTTCAGACAATTTCATGGCTCAGGAGTTCTCTGTCTTGTGTGGGGTCCCACAGGGCTCATGCGTGGCACCCACCCTCTTTAACACCATTATGATTCCATTATTTGAGCAGCTAGATAAACTTGATGTGGTGTACACGAACTATGCGCATGATACACAGTGCCTTGTGCCCATGACTAGTGATTACACGCGTGATTCTGTCTCATTAAATTCCGCCTATGACATTTTCCAATCATGGATACAAGTAAATAATTTGTCCCTAAATAGTTCAAAAACCAAACTTATGATGCTGGGAACTGCAAAGCAACTGAAGAAACTTAATGCGACATATTCATCCTTTAAAATTTCAGAGTGTCAAATTAAGACTCAGAACAAGGTTAAGACACTCGGTGTGATCTTTGACCAAGCATCGGCCATGAAAAGTCAGGTTAACTGTCTTGTCTCCACCATGTGTTATCATCTGAATCTCCTAGCTCAGCTGCAGTAATTCCTGTCATTGTACCACAGTGGCCCGTGCCATTATTGGAGCTAAAATCGATTATTGCTCCAGCCTATTGCTAGGAATCTCCAAACAAGATATGACCTGGTTGCAGGTGATCCAGAATAATGCAGTGCGTATTGTTGTAGGTCTGCAAAGGTGAGACCACATTACAACGGCTAGGAGAGCATTACATTGGCTCCCCATTTGTAGCCGTATTACTTATCGCGTGATGTGTACCACGTATAATTGCATTTCAGGGCAAGCCCCTAAACATCTGGTCAGTTGCATTTCGCGCCTATCGGCGCGCAGAGTGCTGAGATCAAATAATACTGGCTTACTAGAAACTCTGAAAGCGCATCTGTCTTACCTGGAGCATAGATCCTTTCCACATGCTGCTCCAGGGATATCAAACTCCCTACCTTTAAATCTGAGGTTATGCACCAATCTGCAGCTCTTTAAGAGCAGGCTAAAAATCCACCTATTTGAGTAACCTCTGTTTCAACAATTTGACTCTGTGCTTCTGTATGAAAGTTTCTTCTCCTTCTCTACCCCCTTTGGATACTTTTTGTTATTTGTTGGTTGGTTATGTTGGTGCTATCATGCCTCTGGGCTCGTTTTTACGTGCAGTAGAAATAATATAAGTAAATAAATAAATAAATAAATATATCTGGGACAACAAAGGGAGTTGGCGGAAACTTGTTGAAAAGGCCCTTCAGGAACTCGGCATGATCGGAATGGTGAAAAATGGAGCTTGGTCTGGGGATCTCTTAAACACAGACATGGCCGCCAAATACCCTTTCACTGTGGCAACCTGAAGGCCTGTAGAGGCCAGTGACAGAAGGAACTTCGTCGCTGTGGTGGTGGGACAAGAGATAGGGTCAGTCTTGCATTCCCTGCACCATGCCTCAAATCTTCTCCACCTGCACATGTACAGAGATCTAGTAGAGGGTCTGGTGCAGCCAGCAATACCTCAAGTACCTCCTCTGAGAGGTCCCAGTCATCATACCTCATCCTCTCAAGAGTCACGCATGTAGGTTGAGAGAATCCGGGGTTGGTTGGAGCACCCGACCCTCCAACTGGGTCAGGAGATCCGGATGCCGAGGCAACCGGTGAGGCAGACAGATGGTCAGCTCCAGGAGATCAGAGTACCATGTTCTCCTCGCCCAATCCGGTGCGATCAGGTTCGAGGATGCTCAAAATCTCTTCAACCTCCTGAGAACCCAAGCAATGACGGGAATTGGAGGGAAGGCGTAGTGGAGAGGGAAGGTCCAATCCACCAGAAACGTGTTCGCTAGTGCACCGTTCAATGGGAATTCCCTCAAGCAAAACTGTTCGCACTTCCTGTTGGACTCTGTGGTGAACAGATCCATTGCAGGGGTACCCCACAGAGTGAAGACCTCCTCTAGGACTTCTGGGCACACTTAACACTTGTGTGAGACTGTGCTCTGCCTGCTCAGAGCATCCGCCAAGGTGTTCCCTGTCACGCCAGATGAACTGCCGAGACCGAGATTTGGTTCTCTCTCAACCAGAACCACAGCTGAATTGCCTCTGTGCAGAGTGGGCGAGAGTGCACGCCACCCTGCTTGTTGAGGTAGTGCATGACCACTGTGTTGTCTGTCAGGACGAGGACATGCTTCCCTGTGAGAGATGGGGCAAAGGCCCTCAGGGCTAACCCGATGGCCCGCAATTCCAGCCTGTTGATATGCCACTTGGCTTCTGATGGAGACAAGAGGCTGCTCACCTGCAAATCCTCGCAGTGGGTACTCCAACCCTTCAGGGACGCATCTGTGACCATTCGGGCCTGGGGCCAAGGAGGCCAGAAGGGTTCCCCCGCCAACAGATGTTTGCATGTGTGCTACAAGCTGAGTACACAGACTACTTGGCTGGACAATGAAAGGTGATCCGTGAGAGCTCCCAGATACTGAGACCACTGGTCCCTTGGGAGCCACTGGAGGGATCTCATATGCAGCCTGACCACTGGCATTAGAAAAATACAGGAGGCCATGAGACCCAAGAGGCGGAGAAAGGAAGCCGCTGGAAGAGTGGCGTGGCTCTGAAACAACTGTAACATCTGGGCGATGTTGCTGACTCTCTCCTCAGGAAGAAAAGTAATCCCTACCTGGGTGTCTAGGACTTCTCTGATGAACTGGAGCTGCTGGACTGGCATTAGATGTGACTTCTTCAAGATGATGGAGAAGCCCAGCCTGTGCAGTAGTAGGCAGGTGTCTTCCAGATGAGACAAGACTTTCCCAGCCGACTTCCCTCGAATCAGCCAGTCGTCCAGGTACGGAAATACATGGAACCCGGATTTCCTGAGGTGAGCCGCAACTACTGCCATAAGCTTTGTGAAGACCTTTGGCGTGCAGGTCAAACCAAAGGGAATCACTCTGAGCTGATAGTGCTTGTCACCAATGAGGAACCTTAGGGACTTCCCGTGCTTTTGGTGTATCAGCACATCGAAATAAGTGTTCTGTTGGTCTATCGCCATCAGCCAGTCATGGAGTTCGAGAGCGTGGAGAATCTCTCTCAATTTAACCATCCTGAGTGGGTCCTTCCTCAGGAACTTGTTCAAGGCCCTGAGGCCCAGGATGGGACGGAGACCTCCTTCTTTCTTGGGCACCAGGAAATAACAGGAATACCAACCCGACCCTCTCTGATCGTGAGGGACCTCTTGCGCTGCACCCTTCGACAACAGGGCTCTCAGTTCATCCTGGAGCTCCTGTCGCGGTTGGATTGGGGGAGGCGGAGGTCTGTCTGCAGGCCTCTTCAAGAAAGGCAGACAATAACCCCACCAAATAAACTGCAGGACCTAGGCGTCGAAAGTTATTTCCGGCCACTGGGGCCGATGCCCTGCCAATGGTCCACCAACCAGTGCATCGTGGGAGGGGAAAATCAAAGCAGCTTAGAGGGAGCAGGTGACCCTGCCGCTCCTGCTGCTTATTTGCCACTAGAGGCCTTTCTGCCCCTTCCAGGGCACAAGAAGCACCTCTGCCCTTGCCTGGCTTGCGGGAGCTGCATCTTCCTGCCATAGGGCACTTACCGTCTGTAGCCTCTGCCTTTGGAGGCGAAGCTAAAAGCAGGTTTGGACGGCTTTGACGCTATGCCCAAAGGTTTAGCAGCCAATTTGGACTCCTTGAATTTCTCCATGGATTCATCTTCGTTCTGCCTTCAAAAGGCATGTCGGGCAACCTGTTTTGGACATTTGGGGAGAAGCCAGAAGTTTTAAGATAAGCTTGGGATCCCCGCCGAACCCATTGCTCTGCCAACACAGTCTGCTATGTCCAGGCCCATTTGTAATGACTGTTTGGCTACCTCCTTACAATCCTCCACCATCTGTAAAAAGCAGTCCCACATGGCACCCTCAGGGACATACCCAGCAGCCTGTCCTACTGCTTTCCATATGCCAAACAAGTCTTTGGCGAAACCGCATGCCACGTTAGTGGCTTGGAGTGCCATGCTACCAGAAGTGAACACCTTTTTGGCCAAAGAGTCACATTTTTTCCCTGCCTGTCCGTAAGCAGGTTAGAGGTGGATGCCACGGGTCTGGTGGAAACAGTGGCAGCCTGTATAACCAACCCTTCAGGGGATGGATGTGTGGCGAGGAAAGAAGGGTCTCCTCTTGCCGGCCAATACTTCCGTGTGAAATTGGCATTCACAGGGGAAATGGTACAAGGGTGCTGCCATAAGGAGGCTAAGGGGTCCGCAATGACTGGGTTGAAAGGCATATTGTGCTCAACTGTGGGACTCTCGTCCAAAATCTCAGTAAGATCATGCCCCTGAAGAGGGGCAGAGGATGCTTTCAACCCCATGGTGTCAACTACCCTGTGAATCAGCTCCCTGAACTTCACACTAGTGTGGGTATAGGGCTGTTTTTGCTGTAACTTCAGGTCTGGCGAAGTATCCATACCATTGGCATCATGTAAACCCTGAGCCAAAGCCAATAAATTGGCCTGGTTGTCAAAAGAGTCGACACTGCCGGCTCCCGTGTAAACAGGGTCGACCGTGTCCTTGGGGTCATCGTGTTCCTCGACTCTAAATATGGAATGCATGGAATTGAAGAAACCCGATCTCGACAGTGCCACAAAGGAACCATCACCGACTGTTGGCGCGGAAGGCTTAAGGATAGGTTTCAAAGCCAAAGCTTTCGATGCTGAGCGTACTTTCGGCAATGAGGAACGCTCAGGTGCCAATAGACATCGTGAGCTTTGGCCGTACGGCCTTCCGCAACTTATTCCAGATGGGATTAACACCCGAAGACACTTTCGATGCTGACAATGTGGACTGAGTGGCAGGCTTGGGGTCGGGAGAACCAACTGCTGCTTTTGCCACCAAAGCATGCTGGTCAGGGGCCAGATCTGTACCTACAGCAGCTTGCATCTTAAACATTTCTAACATAGAGGTCTTAAAACTCTTCCACTCCTCTCGAATTGTTGGCCCCGGCTGAGGGCTTACCTCGTTCCGACGTCGAGCTGGACTTGCGTCGATGGTGGTGGTACTGCTTTTTTTCCGCGAAGAAGACGAGGAATGGCTGCTAGAATGGGACCCTTTCTTGGTCCTTACAATGTCGGTCTTTCCCTTTGACGGGGGTGAGCTCCTCAGTCTCGGCATCCGAGGACCGGACGAATGATTGCTCCAGAGACTTGGCGAGAGGTTGGCGCAAAGCCAGTTTCCCGGCGCTCTCACGCAGGGATTTCAGCTGCATCTGTGTGCACGACGTGCAGGCCTCCCTGTCGTGACTAGCACCCAGACACCATAGACAGACGTAATGGGGGTCGGTCATAGACATTTTGGCCTTGCAATCACGGCATAGCTTTTAGCCCGAAACCCTGTGAGATGACATTGCGTTGAGGTTTTCAAAGAAAAAAGCGTACAAAGTACAATAAGAACATCGAGTAAACTCAAGTCGTGTTCCCGATGCAGCGTGCAAGCGCTTGGAAAAAAGGAACCGACTCATGGGGGTGAGTGACTTGTTATTTATACGATGCCTGACATCACGTCCGGAACAGACTATCGAGAGCCAGACAAGACGGATCGACGACCGAGTCGAGGCCCAGTATGCCCCCAGTTCAAGATTTTCTGAACAGCGAAGCTGAGAGATGGATATCTATCACGATGAGGAATCTGCGGGAGAAAAGCAATCCATTGAAATATATATTTATATATATATATATATATATATATATATATATATATAAAATATATATATTGAAGAAAAACCGTTAGTTGCAAGGACGTTAAGGTGAGAACTTAATGCAACAAAACCCTGGAAATTCAGCTAAAGCCACCTTAACTTCACTCCCCTGTTGCGCAGACTATGACCACAATGATGACATTACAAATCACATCACTGTTGACAACAGTAAATGCATTGTATATAACTGATTACATCAATAATGGAATTAGACATATCATCATTTATAAGTTAACTCATGAAAACTTTGATTACCTTAATAAAAATGTAGGCTGTGGACTTGGCCAGCACCAAAGGCAATAGCCAGTGTTCGGTTAGTGTTTAAAAATACCAATGTTCATGGTTAACTGCCATGCCTAGTAGCCTGTCACTGTTTCAAAAATATACAGTGGGCAATGTTGAAAGCTGTAGTCAGTGGCCATGGCTAAAGGCCATAGCTAGTGCCCAGTAATATGTCTGAATATACAGTGGGCACAGCCAAAGGACGTGGCCACTGGCTAGTACTGTGTTCAAGACCATGGCTAGGGGCTGGTTAGTGTATATAATATACAGTGGGCACTGTCGAAGGCCATAGCTAGTGGCTGGTTAGTATTGTGTAATACCCAGTGCGGTCGTCCGAAGTCCATCACTTATGCCTTGTTAGCATTTTTAAATATACAGTACACATGGCTAAAAGTTGTATAAACTGCTCATTGTCAAATGCAAATGGCTAATGGCCCATTTATATATTAGGATATATAGTGGACATAGTCAAACATTGTGGCCACTGGCCAGTATTGTGCTAAAGTTACTGGCCGGTGCCTGTTCCGTATATATAATATACAGTGGACACTGTTGAAAGCTGCATCCACTGGTAAAGGCCACAATCTATCAGTTACTGTTGTAATATAATTAGTGATGTCATCAGTGATGTCATCATTGTGGTCAGTCTGCGCAACAGGGGGCATACACCTAAGGTGGCTTTAGTTGAATTTCCAGGGTTTTGTTGCATTAAGTTCTCACCTTAAGGTCTCTGAAACTAAAGATGTTTCCATGAATTTCAAGGGTTTTGTTATTCCATACATAATTAGCATGAATGGTAGTGACAATTCAGCTAATCAAAACACTGTGTTTTGTCTAGAAAGTAAAATAAAAAGTAACTGAACAACCACATTCCCCCCAAATAAACCAGTTGTTACAAAATATGAGTTTGCATATGTGGTTAACTTTTTAAGGATTTACATGTATATGTACTGTTCATGAATAGTTATTAAAGTGTTACAGTAACTGTCAATATATTTTAAAATAAATATACACAAGACTACTGCCCATATATGGGATACATTACTCACCGTAATCCTATTTCTGATGCTTGCATCTGCTTAGATTCACATGCTATGCATTGGCTGACATATGGTGGAAGTTGCAGAGAATTACAGTTGTTGTTTTCGAAACTCGAAAAGAGACGTCAACAGGGCGTGCCAGTAATAGTATCCCTAGTGTGACATTCACTGTACCCATGGTCCTTCGCGCGTCGAGGTCCCTCAGATTTTTTTATTTCTGACATGAGGTAGCATGAAGTGTAGCGTGAGTAAAGCAGATATGTATCAGATAAGCTCATATAAACATTCATGCAACTCTCTCCAAGGGGTGGACGGGTGGGCACATTTGAATCTAAGCAGATACAAGCATCAGAAATACAATTACGATAAGTAATGTATCCCTTCTGAGGCTTGTGGAATCTGCTTAGATCACATGCTATGCATAGATTCGCGAGCAGTGTTAGGAGAAGGTGGTGGGTTGGGAGAAGGTGTAGCGGCAAATAGATGCTTTAGACCCGTTTGTCCAACCTGTGTATCTGCTTTTTAAAAACATTTTTTTTATTTTGTTTATAATTAATATAAACCTTTACAAAAAATATATTCACATTAGAATAAAATTATCATTTAAAATATGGTTTAAACAAACTAAATTTTGCAATACAATATTCCAAAATACATAAACAAAATAGTGTATCTGCTTTGGAATGAGTGTCAATGCAGTAATGCTGAGTGAAAGTATGTACTGAGCTCCATGTAGCTGCTTTGCAATTGGCATCTAGCGGGACATTTGCGATAAAAGCCAAGGTAGCTCCTGCACCCCTTTTGGATTGAGCTCTTGGTGTGAAAGGCAGTGTTTTGCTTGATAATGAGTAACCGAGCTGTATGCATCTGACTATCTACCTGGAAATTACATTTTTGGAAATGCGGTCTCGGCAGCCTGCTACTATGGAGACAAGCAGTTGGTCTGTTTTTCTAAGCGGTCTGGTCTTGTTTACATAGTAAAGGACCGCCTTGCTTACATCTAGTGTATGGAGTTTGTTCGCAGCTGAGCTTGTTGAATCGGAAGACGGCCGGTAGCTCAATGGATTGGTTCACGTGAAATTTGGAAATTAATTTAAGTGAAAACCTAGGGTGTGTACGTAAAACCAATTTGTCCTTGTGTAAGACAAAGAATGGATCCTGCACTGACAAAGCTTGCAGTTCACTAACTCTTCTTATGTAAGTAATCACCACTAAGAAGGCAGTCTTGTATGTCAGGTGTTTAAGACTTGATTTAGGCATAGGCTCAAAGGGTGATCCCATGAGCTTTGTGAATAATACATTGAGATCCCAACCTGGCGGTGGGTTTGAAATTGGAGGGTGTAGTCTCTTTACTCCCTCCATGAATGCCTTAATGACTGCAACTTTCTACCACAATACTTTACTCTGAGAGGTGGTGTAAGCTGATAAAGCAGCCAGGTGGACCTTAATAGAGTTGAATACTAACCCAGAGTCTAACAAGTGGAGCACATAGTTAGGAATGTGAGAGGGAGTACATTCTATGGGGTTTATTTGTTTAGACTGGCACCAAATTACAAATCTCCTCCACTGGTTTACGTATCTCCTTGAGGATATCCGTACATTTTTGTGATAGATTTAGATGTCCAAACTCTATGACCTCATGAGCCATGCTGCCAAGTCCATTCATTGAGTGAGGTTGAGGGTTAGCTGTTATTCCCCTGTGTTGGGTCAGCAGATTGGTCTGGCACGGGAGTTTGATGGGATCGCACATCGCCAGTTTGCGCAGATGTGGATACCATGGTTGTCTTGCCCACATAGGAGCAACTAGGGTGAGCGTCATCTGTTCTCTGTGAATCTTGTTCACCACTCTGCTCATTAGAGGAGTTGGGCGAAAAGCAAAAGCACATTTCCCTGAGCAGCTCATCCATAGGGCATTGCCCTTGGAGCATGGTCGGGGAAACCTGGACGCGAAGTCTGGCATTGCTTGTTTTCTCTTGTAGCAAACAACTCTACCGTGGGGTAACCCCACTGTGAAAAGATCTTGTCTATGACATTTCAGTCTAGTTGCCACTCGTGTTCTTCTGGTAGGGGATCTCTGCTCAGAGAGTCTGCTACAGTGTTGAGTTCCCCTGGAACGTGTTGGGAAGATAGAAACAGCCCCTGTCTGAGTGCTCTTTCCATATTTTTAGTGCTAGCTTGGACAGAGTTGGAGAATGTGTGCCCCCCTGCTTGTTGATGTAGAACATTGCAATGGTGCTGTCGGTGAGGATCTGTACAAACTGATTTGTCAGCTGTGTTTCGAATGCTTGAAGCACTTAGAACACTGCCAGTTCTAGCAGGTTGGTGTGGTTCTGTGCCGTGATGTGAGTGCACAGACCATGTGCTGTGTGGTGAAGGTGATGTGCCCCCACCCAGAGAGTGACGCGTCTGTTGTAACTACTGCTTGTCCTGCCGGATCGTGGAAGGGTTTCCCCTTCAACAGATTCTCCTTTGTTCACCAGCATAGGTCTTCTACTAGTGTTGGCGAAAAGACCACTAGATCGTCCCACTAACAGCTTGCCTGAGACCATTGTTTCACCAACCACTCCTGCATGGGGCGCATGCGCAAACGTGCATGTGGGACCAGGTTAATGCAAGATGCCATCATGCCGAGCAAACACATTGCTTTGTTTACGCTTATCTGGCAATCGGCTTGATACTGATGTATTTGCAGTAGCATGTTCTGAACTCTTTCCTTTGATGGAAAGACTAACCCTTCTTCCGTATCCATGACAGCTCCTAGGAACTATTTGGTGGTGCTTGGCACGAGTCTTGATTTTTTCACGTTTATTGAGAAGCCCAATTGGAAGAGAAGGTTTATGGTTCTTTGAGTGTTTTGCCTGCAAAGTTGGGAAGACTCCCCTGTAATCAGCCAGTTGTCCAGGTAGGTGTACACTGGTATTGCCTTCCTGCACAGGTGCGCTGTCACCACCACCAGTACCTTGGTGAATACCCTTGGGGCAGGTGTTTTTCCGAAGGGCAGCACCTTGAATTGGTAGTGCTGGTTTGCTATCTTGAAACGCATGAGGCTTCTGTGTGCTGGGAACATTGAAATATGAAAATAAGCATCTTTCATTTACAATGTTGCCATGTAGTCCCCCCCCTTTAGCAGAGGGATTACTTCTTGTAGCATTGTCATGCAGAATTTTTGTGGCTTTACATAAGTGTTCGCAGGGCGTAGGTCTAATACTGAGTGCATTGTTAGATCTTTTTTTGGCACAAGGAAGTAAGTTGAATAGATACCCTTGTTTTCCTGGTTTGCTGGGACGATTTCTATGGTGTCTTTGGGTAACAGCTCTGCGAGTTCCTCGAAGGATGCGTTGTTCTTCCTTTGTGGTTGTTCTTTGCTGCGGGGGATGGTTTGAGGGTCGCTGAATTAGTTCCACGCAATAACTGGCCGCTCCCGTCGAAAGCACCCACTTGTCTGAGGTGATCCCCTCCCACGCATGGGTGAAGTGTGTTACCCACCCTCTTACTAGAGAGGCATGGGAGGGGACCTGAAGCGGTTGGTCATTGTTTAGGAGGTATAGCTCCACCTCTGGAAGTAGAGGACCTCCCCCGGCCACAGGATCGACGCTGGCCCCTCTGGAAATCTTGCAAGGCTTGTCTCTAATTGTTTCCCCCAGATGAGCCCTGACTTTGGCCATAACATGAACCCCTTTGTGAGCTTTGACCTGTAAATCGACCTAAATTGCTTCTGCCTCTTTGGCCTGGTGGCTTATTAGTTAGCTCGCCTAGTGATTTCAGAGTATCGTACTCCTCCTTGGCATATTTTAACGCATCCTCCACAGCCTTCCCAAACAGGACATTGGGTTCTACTGGCATGTTGAGGAACGTTGCCTGTGTTTCCAGTTTGAAACCAGATTGGCAAAGCCATGCATGACGTTTAATGATGGTACCTTCGACAATGATCCTGCCCGCATTATCTGCAGATCTAAGTTGTTTTTTAAGATTCAGCTGGATGCCGCTTTGTCATCTGCTACGGCTAGGGACAGTTGAGATTTGAGGGCTTCAGGAGCTGAAGCTATTAAGTTTTCCACCTCGTCCCACTTGTGGCAGTTGTAGCTTGTCAACAGCGTGGTGTTATTAGCAATTCTTGTTTGAAAGACCCTGAAGTGGCCACCTTTCTACTCAAAGTGTACAGTTTCTTACTTTCCTTATCGGCTGGCGCTTTCGATGAGGCTAAAGGTGTTCCAGCCCTCTTTCAAGTTGTGGTTACCACAAGAGAATCCAGTTTTAGCTGCCCCCCTGATGTACAGTGGGTCTGTGGGTGCAGGACGGAACAGTTTTTCAATACGTGGGTTTACTGCCTGCATTTGGTTAGGGGTCTCCAGAGAAGGTTGTACTCTTCTTTGGATGGACTGAAGGATTGGTATAAATTGGGTGGAGGCTTTCCTGTACCCCAAAATATCTTGAACAAAATCCTTATCTAGCTGAGTCTCTTGGGTCTGAATTTGAAAGTGCTCAGCTGCCTTCATGAGCATATAGTTATACAGTGGTTGATTGTCCACTGGTGAATCTACCACTGGTGCATCTAGGTTAACGGGAGAGGGTAAGTTGTACACATCCTCTTCATAGTCATCGTAGTATTGGTCTGCTTCCTGTAAAGTGTCATTGTCCTCAGTGTCTGTAGTTAGATCATAAAGATCAATATGGACTGGGTTTTGCTGAAGTGAAATAGGACGGGTATCAGGACGTGGCCTCTTTGATGAGGATGTAGCAGCAGTGATTGGTGGCGTGGTTTGGAAACTTTGGACAGCCTGGGGGTTTTTCTGAAAGAAATCTGCCATGAATGACATCCTTCTCATAACCCTATCAAAGTCCTCAGAGGTCCATTGCGATGAGCTTGGTATGGATACAGGGTTCTGAATTGTAGACTGTCCCTGAAGTGTAGGCTGGCCCTTGTTCTTCAAGGCTTTGTTAAGGTCTTCTCTCCCTGGGAAACAGAGAGTGTTTCCCTGTGAGGTGTGCTAGACTTCTCCTTGGGTGAGTGGCTCTTAGAGGAGTGTTTCTTTTAACTTTTTTTGCCTCAAGGAGGCTTTCAGGGACATGCTTTTGCACCAAATGGGCTATTCCCAAGCTTTCGGTGCCTTTAGCTGTTTTCAACGTCTGGGTGAAGTGTCGAAGTTCGGCAGTGGTAAGGACTGAAGCCGCGTCTTCTGGCGTTCATCAGATGGTTTAGATACAGCGTCTGCATCGTCTCTCGACTTTAAGGGCCTGTTGTGTGGCGATCGGGGACCTCGAGTTCCCAGAGGACAGGTATTCTGTGGACCTCTCCCTCGATGCTGTGTGCGGGCATGTAGACGAGGTTGCCGTCGAATCTCGGCCCTTGTGTATGTTCTTGGTGCGTGCTGTAGTGCGAGTGCTACTGCCGCCAGGTGTCGTCCCCGTAACAGAGCCGTCGGCCTGTCTTTTGGGATCGGTGAATAGCACATGGGAATCAATTAGTTCCCCCTCGCATTCACCGTCTGAAAAGAATGCAATGCTGCCGTCGCTGAAGGCTGCTTCCGCGTCCATGGCGGCCTCGGACTGCATCCCGCGATGGGCCCAGCGCATGTTTTTTTTCGGTCCTTAAGTGTCTTCAGCTTGAAGAGCTTACAGGCTTGACAATGGCCCTCGTCGTGGTCCTGCTCTAGACAAAGATTGCACACCCGGTGCTTGTCTACCCATGCAAACCTATTATTACAACTGGGGCAGAATTTAAATAGAGTTGAAAGTCGGTGAGCAAAGGGATAGGAAGAGTAACTAACTCTAAATTAACAATAATCAATGGCGTCAGCCGAAAGGAACTCCACAATGAAGCGTCCTTCTATAATGGTGGAAAAAAACAATCTGAGGGACCTCGACATGTGAAGGACCATGGGTACAGTGGACGTCAAACTAGGGATAGTATCACTGGCACGCCCTGTCGATGTCCCGTTTCGAGTTTCGAAAACAACAACTGTAATACTCTGCAGCTTCCACTAGATGTCGGCCTATGCATAGCATGTGATCTAAGCAGATTCCACAAGCCTCAGAAATGTAGCTATATATATATATATATATATATATTTTTTTTTTTAAAAGGTTTTATAACCGTGTATACCAAGGATACATGCGCAGCTACATACAGCAATGACTGGGGCAGGGGGTAGCCCGTGTGTGTGAAATGAGCCAATAGAATGTCGACATCCTTCAAGGCGGCTACGCATCTTCACGTCTAATATGCGAACCAATGGTATCAAGTGATGCGGTACCGCGCCTACAGGTTATACGCGTCAATGAAGGATCCAATAACAAATTGTGAGGTATTGACGCGAGTAGGCCCCACTTGTGCGTATAAACCAATGGGACGTCAAACTCCTGTAACGCAGATACACCTCTTTGCACACAATACATCAGTCAACCATAACATGTGCTGCGGCTCTGCGCCTACACGTGACTTTTATATGCGGCAACGAACTATCCAATTCACACGTTGCGCTGTGTCCATGCGGCTACCAATCAGACTGTGCAGCAGTCTGCAGCGGCGAATAATCACCACACCCACAAAACATTACTTTACATTAATCATTGCTTTCTGTACTTGCTAGTGAAAGGGTTTCTGAGTAACTGCAAGCACTTTTGGAACTTTACCCCTTAAACTCTTCATTCGTTTTACCCAGTTTTCCCAAAATCCCATTTTCCTTTGTCTTGTAATTTGTTTAGTTTGTCTTTTATTTGTTTAACTTTTTTGTTTTCTTTAAACATTTTCATTTTGTGCAGCATCGGGCCTCATTACGAGGCGGGCGGTAAGTACCGGTCATTACCGGCATGGAGCAACTACCGTGTCCGTGCTGGTAATAGACCGCTAAAAGCGGCCTATTACGACTTCGCGGGCACGAGCTTTGCGCCATGCTGTTAGGAAAGATTTCGTAATTGTAGGTAATTTTCCTTCCATGTGGCAACCCCTAAACTTTTTGCTGTTGTTTTTCACCTTGTTCTTGACTTTGCCAGAGAAGTGCAGCCTTCTGCCGCACTCCTCTGGGCTTTCGCTCCTTTCTTATGGGGAAACTGACATGCCCTTAAGACAGTCAGTACCGGGGAACGCTGGTTCCCGTAGTTTCTTTTATCATGTTGCGGCTTTCGTGCAACATGACACAAGAGGGCACTGTAAGCTAAGTTACAGCTCTCTTGGGTCTCTAGCCTTCTACAGGCCCTAGATACTCGTTTAGGATTGTATCTGATCGGTGCAAGTGATTCAGGGACAGGAATGGTGGCAGCAATCGTTTCTTGTGTTTTGAGCTCCTTTTGGCGTTCTAAGCGTGTTTTCCGCGCTTAACCCAAAATGGTGGCCTGGCTCCCAAAATGGCCAGACCACGAGGCTCCTTTGTCCTGTCCACTGACCGTCTTGCTCCCTTCACCTTCCCCAGGTCGAGCCGACCCGAGGCCTTCCTTATTTGGGCATGTACTTTCCCGCGAAACACGGATGCTTTCGCGGGCTTCTACATGTCTTGTGTGTGCCTCCAGGATGTGGGCTGGGATGTCTTGTCCCAATACACATCCTGGGTGCCAGAGAGTCTAGGGTGGTGTGAATGCCTGGGACCACCATGGTCCGTGATTGGTCCACGAATGGTGTGAGTGTTGATGAGCGGATCTCCCATTGGGTCCCCTCCGTTTGGGCGCGAAGGGAACCGTGGATAAGAGGGGGCTGGAAACACCACTACCATGTCGATCTCCTGAGTTCTCACGAACGAAGGAATACAGGAGCCAAGTATCCTGCAACCAAGAGGCTGGACCGAGGAATCGTTGGTGACCCGCTGAAGGACTTCTCCTCTGCACTGCTGTCGCCTTGTGAAACCCTTTTCACCTTTGATCGAACCAGAAGGCCTGTACTGGTACTTCGACCCTTGGAATAGCGGGAACAGCTATTCTCGGCATCTTCACCATCTCCTGCCAGTAAGCCTTCGGAAGCGTCTCTGGGCCATCCAGCTGACTGACCAGTTTACACGGGAGTCTTGCTCTGTAACCGCCGCCAGGTTGTGTAGTATTTCGAGTCCTTGTCACTCTCACACGCTTCGTACACTTGGCGTTCCCAGGTCGGAAGTGAGTAGTGTACATTTGGCTCAGATACACACGGCCGCTCCGTTGCCCTGCTGTGGTAACAAACTGTGCGGGTTTCTTCGATTGGGACGTCTTTTTACTCAACACGACGACGAGGCGTTCCCTGTTCTTCTGAACCTGCCAGCTACTGAAACGGACGCAGAGAAGCCTGGGTCTGCTTGCATCGGGGACCGGTGAGTAGCATAGCTAGGATCTGGTCGCCCTCCTGCAGGAGCCCATTGCTTTTTCCCGCTGTGTCAAACAGCACCCTTTTCCGTACTCGCGCTCTGCTTCTGCCCACTGTGGAGGCTGCGCTTGAGTCGCGGAACTTGTTCTTCTTCTTTTGCGCACTAAACTGAACTGCCTGATTTCCCTCGAAGAGCTTCTCCTTTTGCCCGTTGGCACCAGCGCGTGCAGGTACTTTTGAGCACAAGGCTCCACTCTTCGCAGGGCTCGGACTTCCATCTAGTTAGGTGCCTCTGAAGGCGAACTGGGTCTAAGCATTATTGCGCACTGCCTGTTTTCCCTCCCTTTTAGGTGGACTACACATTTCGTGCATATAACGCTTGAGACTTGTTGTATTTGTATATATATTGTGTTGATATGGTATGTGTTGGTTTACTATCGTTATATTGTGATTTTCTCGCTACGGTCATTGTTTTAAAGGCCTTGAAATAAATGTGTATATATGTTTAATATAACAACTGTTTGGAGTAGTTTGTAAGTGATCTTGCTTTGTGTGCTCATTGCGGGCTTTCAGTCACCCTCACCCCTCTTCAGACCTAGTCTTGACCGCCGCGATCGCTACCTTGATTGGTCTGGCTCGTCCAGAGGTTACCCTGTTCCAAGTAATTAGGTTGGCCTTCTGAACTTCTGCGCCACCAGGACAGAGTTCAGAAATCCGTCTTAACACATGCCGGTAATGACCCCACTGCCTTGCCGTAAAAGGGCGAAAAATCTGCCTTACCGGCATAGCACGAAGCGCAAATAGCTCCACCCCCATCCAAGCCATTGGCATTAGCGGCCACCGCTACTAGCGGTCACAGTTATTAGCGGCCACCGCTAATAAGTGGAACCGGAAGTAGCGTCATCGCACAGGAACGGGAAAGAGCACGACGGCCATCTTCAAAAACACAATCCATTGCCACCCTCTGTAACCAGGACCCATCTGACCACCACACCTCCACCACACCTCTACCTCTGCCTGCAGCACATCAAAATGCCCAAGGCACTAAAAAAAACTGGAGAGCGCTTGCGCAAGGAGCGCTTCTCACAAGAGAAGTTGACCATGATATGGGCGGAGGTTGCGCAGAAAGTAAGTGCCGTTGGCACCACACCCCGCACTCCTAAAGATGTTCGGAAGTGCTGGGATGATCTGCGCTTACGCATGCGGAGCATCCTCTCGGCCAACCGCAAGCTAGGGATGGCAACAGGCAGAGGTGCGGACTCCCCCATCAAGATGCAACCCTGGGAGGAGATCTGCGCAAGCACCATAGGGATGGAGGCAATTGAGGGAGTGGGGATATGGAGCGAGGAGCCCCGTCATCGGCTGATGCAGGTAGCTGTCCCAAATGAAACAATGCAAATAACAACACGATGATGTCCACCTGAACTCACAGTGCAATGATGTAGAGCAGGGTCCACCAGACACATATACACAAGACTGCCTACAGGCAGTGCACAGCACCATCTTGTCCACATGCATGATGCACCCCATATATGTTTCACCCCAGACGCTTCCCTGCATCACCCACCCAAAAGCCAAGCAACCCATATGTCACTACCCCAATGGCAATCAACTGCAATTCCATATGAATGCAGCCACCCCAATGCATGCCTGATGCATGTAGAGCCATCACTAACCCTCTCCCTCTATTGGTCCCCCACAGGCACGCAATCAGACAGCGATGACCAGGACCCTAGGAAGGATGCTGCGACACCACAAAAGAAGGCCAGGGGCATGGAAGGAGAACACCGCCCCTCAACATCAAGGGGAAGAGGCCAACCTGCACTACCGCAGAAGGGCAAGAAAACCCCAGAGGCCACAGCACCAATGTGCACTACGGCCCCCACCACAGCACCTACACCAGCCACCAACACACAGGAGCCAGTGGCAGAAGGCACTGCATCGGCTGCCAGCAGCACAGTGGGGGAGACAGCTGCCACAGCAGCCGTGTTGGACGACGAGGCAGATGTTCTGCCGCATGGCGCAACTACTGCCACAGGCCCCCTGCATTCACCACAACTCTCCCCATGGAGCTTGCAGAACAGCAGCATCCATGGGCTGTCTCCTGGGGATTCATGGCCCGGCAGTTTCACCCCCACGCCAAGTGTGCATGAGACACTTGTGTGAGACTGTGCTCTGCCTGCTCAGAGCATCCGCCAAGGTGTTCCCTGTCACGCCAGATGAACTGCCGAGACCGAGATTTGGTTCTCTCTCAACCAGAACCACAGCTGAATTGCCTCTGTGCAGAGTGGGCGAGAGTGCACGCCACCCTGCTTGTTGTGGTAGTGCATGGCCACCGTGTTGTCTGTCAGGACGAGGACATGCTTCCCTGTGAGAGATGGGGCAAAGGCCCTCAGGGCTAACCCGATGGCCCGCAATTCCAGCCTGTTGATATGCCACTTGGCTTCTGATGGAGACAAGAGGCTGCTCACCTGCAAATCCTCGCAGTGGGTGCTCCAACCCTTCAGGGACGCATCTGTGACCATTCGGGCCTGGGGCCAAGGAGGCCAGAAGGGTTCCCCCGCCAACAGATGTTTGCATGTGTGCTACAAGCTGAGTACACGGACTACTTGGCTGGACAATGAAAGGTGATCCGTGAGAGCTCCCAGATACTGAGACCACTGGTCCCTTGGGAGCCACTGGAGGGATCTCATATGCAGCCTGACCACTGGCATTAGAAAAATACAGGAGGCCATGAGACCCAAGAGGCGGTGAAAGGAAGCCGCTGGAAGAGTGGCGTGGCTCTGAAACAACTGTAACATCTGGGCGATGTTGCTGACTCTCTCCTCAGGAAGAAAAGTAATCCCTACCTGGGTGTCTAAGACTTCTCTGATGAACTGGAGCTGCTGGACTGGCATCAGATGTGACTTCTTCAAGATGATGGAGAAGCCCAGCCTGTGCAGTAGTAGGCAGGTGTCTTCCAGATGAGACAAGACTTTCCCAGCCGACTTCCCTCGAATCAGCCAGTCGTCCAGGTACGGAAATACATGGAACCCGGATTTCCTGAGGTGAGCCGCAACTACTGCCATAAGCTTGGTGAAGACCTTTGGCGCGCAGGTCAACCCAAAGGGAATCACTCTGAACTGATAGTGCTTGTCACCAATGAGGAACCTTAGGGACTTCCCGTGCTTTTGGTGTATCAGCACATCGAAATAAGTGTTCTGTTGGTCTATCGCCATCAGCCAGTCCTGGAGTTCGAGAGCGTGGAGAATCTCTCTCAATATAACCATCCTGAGTGGGTCCTTCCTCAGGAACTTGTTCAAGGCCCTGAGGCCCAGAGTGGGACGGAGACCTCCTTCTTTCTTGGGCACCAGGAAGTAACAGGAATCCCAACCCGACCCTCTCTGATCGTGAGGGACCTCTTGCGCTGCACCCTTCGACAACAGGGCTCTCAGTTCTTCCTGGAGCTCCTGTCGCAGTTGGATTGGGGGAGGCGGAGGTCTGTCTGCAGGCCTCTTCAAGAAAGGCAGACAATAACCCCACCAAATAAACTGCAGGACCTAGGCGTCGAAAGTTATTTCCGGCCACTGGGGCCGATGCCCTGCCAATGGTCCACCAACCAGTGCATCGTGGGAGGGGAAAATCAAAGCAGCTTAGAGGGAGCAGGTGACCCTGCCGCTCCTGCTGCTTATTGGCCACTAGAGGCCTTTTTGCCCCTTCCAGGGCACAAGAAGCACCTCTGCCCTTTCCTGGCTTGCGGGAGCTGCATCTTCCTGCCATATGGCACTTACCGTCTGTAGCCTCTGCCTTTGGAGGCGAAGCTAAAAGCAGGTTTGGACGGCTTTGACGCTATGCCCAAAGATTTAGCAGCCAATTTGGACTCCTTGAATTTCTCCATGGATTCATCTTTGTTCTGCCTTCAAAAGGCATGTCCAGCAACCTGTTTTGGACATTTGAGGAGAAGCCAGAAGTTTTAAGATAAGCTTGGCGTCCCCGCCGAACCCATTGCTCTGCCAACACAGTCTGCTATGTCCAGGCCCATTTGTAATGACTGTTTGGCTACCTCCTTCCAATCCTCCACCATCTGTAAAAAGCAGACCCACATGGCACCCTCAGGGACATACCCAGCAGCCTGTCCTACTGCTTTCCATATGCCAAACAAGTCTTTGGCAAAAACGCATGCCACGTTAGTGGCCTGGAGTGCCATGCTACCAGAAGTGAACACCTTTTTGGCCAAAGAGTCACATTTTTTCCCTGCCTGTCCGTAAGCAGGTTAGAGGTGGATGCCACGGGTCTGGTGGAAACAGTGGCAGCCTGTATAACCAACCCTTCAGGGGATGGATGTGTGGCGAGGAAAGAAGGGTCTCCTCTTGCCGGCCTATACTTGCGTGTGAAATTGGCATACACAGGGGAAATGGTACAAGGGTGCTGCCATAAGGAGGCTAAGGGGTCCGCAATGACTGGGTTGAAAGGCATATTGTGCTCAACTGTGGGACTCTCATCCAAAATCTCAGTAAGATCATGCCCCTGAAGAGGGGCAGAGGATGCTTTCAGCCCCATGGTGTCAACTACCCTATGAATCAGCTCCCTGAACTTCACACTAGTGTGGGTATAGGGCTGTTTTTGCTGTAACTTCAGGTCTGGCGAAGTATCCATACCATTGGCATCATGTAAACCCTGAGCCAAAGCCAATAAATCGGCCTGGTTGTCAAAAGAGTCGACACTGCCGGCTCCCTTGTAAACGGGGTCGACCGTGTCCTTGGGGTCATCGTGTTCCTCGACTCTGAAAATGGAATGCAAGGAATTGAAGAAACCCGATCTCGACAGTGCCAAAAAGGAACCATCACCGACTGTTGGCGCGGAAGGCTTAAGGATAGGTTTCAAAGCCAAAGCTTTCGATGCTGAGCGTACTTTTGGCAATGAGGAACGCTCAGGTGCCAATAGACATCGTGAGCTTTGGCCCTACGGCCTTCCGCAACTTATTCCAGATGGGATTAACACCCGAAGACACTTTCGATGCTGACAATGTGGACTGAGTGGCAGGCTTGGGGTCGGGAGAACCAACTGCTGCTTTTGCCACCAAAGCATGCTAGTCAGGGGCCAGATATGTACCTACAGCAGCTTGCATCTTAAACATTTCTAACATAGAGGTCTTAAAACTCTTCCACTCCTCTCGAATTGTTGGCCCCGGCTGAGGGCTTACCTCGTTCCGACGACGAGCTGGACTTGCGTCGATGGTGGTGGTGCTGCTTTTTTTCCGCGAGGAAGACGAGTAATGGCTCCTAGAATGGGACCCTTTCTTGGTCCTTACAATGTCGGTCTTTCCCTTTGACGGGGGTGAGCTCCTCAGTCTCGGCATCCGAGGACCGGACGAATGATTGCTCCAGAGACTTGGCGAGAGGTTGGCGCAAAGCCAGTTTCCAGGCGCTCTCACGCAGGGATTTCAGCTGCATCTGTGTGCACGACGTGCAGGCCTCCCTGTCGTGACTAGCACCCAGACACCATAGACAGACGTAATGGGGGTCGGTCATAGACATTTTGGCCTTGCAATCACGGCATTGCTTTTAGCCCGAAACCCTGTGAGATGACATTGCGTCGAGGTTTTCAAAGAAAAAAGCGTACAAAGTACAATAAGAACATTGAGTAAACTCAAGTCGTGTTCCCGATGCAGCGTGCAAGCGCTTGGAAAAAAGGAACCGACTCATCGGGGTGAGTGACTTGTTATTTATACGACGCCTGACATCACGTCCAGAACAGACTATCGAGAGCCAGACAAGACGGATCGACGACCGAGTCGAGGCCCAGTATGCCCCCAGTTCAAGATTTTCTGAACAGCGAAGCTGAGAGATGGATATCTATCACGATGAGGAATCTGCGGGAGAAAAGCAATCCATTGAAATATATATTTATATATATATATATATATATATATATATATATATAACATATATATATTGAAGGAAAACCGTTAGTTGCAAGGACGTTAAGGTGAGAACTTAATGCAACAAAACCCTGGAAATTCAGCTAAAGCCACCTTAACTTCACTCCCCTGTTGCGCAGACTATGACCACAATGATGACATTACAAATCACATCACTGATGCCATCACTGTTGACAACAGTAAATGCATTGTATATAACTGATTACATCAATAATGGAATTAGACATAGCATCATTTACAAGTTAACTCATGAAAACTTTGATTACCTTAATAAAAATGTAGGCCGTGGACTTGGCCAGCACCAAAGGCAATAGCCAGTGTTCGGTTAGTGTTTAAAAATACCAATGTTCATGGTTAACTGCCATGCCTAGTAGCCTGTCACTGTTTCAAAAATATACAGTGGGCAATGTTGAAAGCTGTAGTCAGTGGCCATGGCTAAAGGCCATAGCTAGTGCCCAGTAATATGTCTGAATATACAGTGGGCACAGCCAAAGGACGTGGCCACTGGCTAGTACTGTGTTCAAGACCATGGATAGGGGCTGGTTAGTGTATATAATATACAGTGGGCACGGTTGAAGGCCATAGCTAGTGGCTGGTTAGTATTGTGTAATACCCAGTGCGGTCGTCCGAAGTCCATCACTTATGCCTTGTTAGCATTTTTAAATATACAGTACACATGGCTAAAAGTTGTATAAACTGCTCATTGTCAAATGCAAATGGCTAATGGCCCATTTATATATTAGGATATATAGTGGACATAGTCAAACATTGTGGCCACTGGCCAGTATTGTGCTAAAGTTACTGGCCGGTGCCTGTTCCGTATATATAATATACAGTGGACACTGTTGAAAGCTGCATCCACTGGTAAAGGCCACAATCTATCAGTTACTGTTGTAATGTAATTAGTGATTTCATCAGTGATGTCATCATTGTGGTCAGTCTGCGCAACAGGGGGCATACACCTAAGGTGGCTTTAGCTGAATTTCCAGGGTTTTGTTGCATTAAGTTCTCACCTTAAGGTCTCTGAAACTAAAGATGTTTCCATGAATTTCAAGGGTTTTGTTATTCCATACATAATTAGCATGAATAATACAGACAATTCAGCTAATCAAAACACTGTGTTTTGTCTAGAAAGTAAAATAAAAAGTAACTGAACAACCACATTCCCCCCAAATAAACCAGTTGTTACAAAATATGAGTTTGCATATGTGGTTAACTTTTTAAGGATGTACATGTATATGTACTGTTCATGAATAGTTATTAAAGTGTTACAGTAACTGTCAATATATTTTAAAATAAATATTTACAAGACTACTGCCCATATATGGGATACATTACTCACCGTAATCCTATTTCTGATGCTTGCATCTGCTTAGATTCAAATGCTATGCATTGGCTGACATATAGTGGACGTTGCAGAGAATTACAGTTGTTGTTTTCGAAACTCGAAAAGAGACGTCAACAGGGCGTGCCAGTAATAGTATCCCTAGTGTGACATTCACTGTACCCATGGTCCTTCGCGCGTCGAGGTCCCTCAGATTTTTTTATTTCTGACATGAGGTAGCATGAAGTGTAGCGTGAGTAAAGCAGATATGTATCAGATAAGCTCATATAAACATTCATGCAACTCTCTCCAAGGGGTGGACGGGTGGGCACATTTGAATCTAAGCAGATAAAAGAATCAGAAATACAATTACGATGAGTAATGTATCCCTTCTGAGGCTTGTGGAATCTGCTTAGATCACATGCTATGCATAGATTCGCGAGCAGTGTTAGGAGAAGGTGGTGGGTTGGGAGAAGGTGTAGCGGCAAATAGATGCTTTAGACCCGCTTGTCCAACCTGTGTATCTGCTTTTTAAAAACATTTTTTTTATTTTGTTTATAATTAATATAAACCTTTACAAAAAATATATTCACATTAGAATAAAATTATCATTTAAAATATGGTTTAAACAAACTAAATTTTGCAATACAATATTCCAAAATACATAAACAAAATAGTGTATCTGCTTTGGAATGAGTGTCAATGCAGTAATGCTGAGTGAAAGTATGTACTGAGCTCCATGTAGCTGCTTTGCAATTGGCGTCTAGCGGGACATTTGCGATAAAAGCCAAGGTAGCTCCTGCACCCCTTTTGGAGTGAGCTCTTGGTGTGAAAGGCAGTGTTTTGCTTGATAATGAGTAACCGAGCTGTATGCATCTGACTATCTACCTGGAAATTACATTTTTGGAAATGCGGTCTCCGCAGCCTGCTACTATGGAGACAAGCAGTTGGTCTGTTTTTCTAAGCGGTCTGGTCTTGTTTACATAGTAAAGGACCGCCTTGCTTACATCTAGTGTATGGAGTTTGTTCGCAGCTGAGCTTGTTGAATCGGAAGACGGCCGGTAGCTCAATGGATTGGTTCACGTGAAATTTGGAAATTAATGTAAGTGAAAACCTAGGGTGTGTACGTAAAACCAATTTGTCCTTGTGTAAGACAAAGAATGGATCCTGCACTGACAAAGCTCGCAGTTCACTAACTCTTCTTATGCAAGTAATCACCACTAAGAAGGCAGTCTTGTATGTCAGGTGGTTAAGACTTGATTTAGACATAGGCTCAAAGGGTGATCCCATGAGCTTTGTGAATACTACATTGAGATCCCAACCTGGCGGTGGGTTTGAAATTGGAGGGTGTAGCCTCTTTACTCCCTCCATGAATGCCTTAATGACTGCAACTTTCTACCACAATAATTTACTCTGAGAGGTGGTTGGTGTAAGCTGATAAAGCAGCCAGGTGGACCTTAATAGAGTTGAATACTAACCCAGAGTCTAACAAGTGGAGCACATAGTTAGGAATGTGAGAGGGAGTACATTCTATGGGGTTTATTTATTTAGACTGGCACCAAATTACAAATCTCCTCCACTGGTTTACGTATCTCCTTGAGGATATCCGTACATTTTTGTGGTAGATTTAGATGTCCAAACTCTATGACCTCATGAGCCATGCTGCCAAGTCCATTCATTGAGTGAGGTTGAGGGTTAGCTGTTATTCCCCTGTGTTGGGTCAGCAGATTGGTCTGGCACGGGAGTTTGATGGGATCGCACATCGTCAGTTTGCGCATATGTCGATACCATGGTTGTCTTGCCCACATAGGAGCAACTAGGGTGAGCGTCATCTGTTCTCTGTGAATCTTGTTCACCACTCTGCTCATTAGAGGAGTTGGGCGAAAAGCAAAAGCACATTTCCCTGACCAGCTCATCCATAGGGCATTGCCCTTTGAGCATGGTCGGGGAAACCTGGACGCGAAGTCTGGCCATTGCTTGTTTTCTCTTGTAGCAAACAACTCTACCGTGGGGTAACCGCACTGTGAAAAGATCTTGTCTATGACATTTCAGTCTAGTTGCCACTCGTGTTCTTCTGGTAGGGGATCTCTGCTCAGAGAGTCTGCTACAGTGTTGAGTTCCCCTGGAACGTGTTGGGAAGATAGAAACAGCTCCTGTATGAGTGCCCTTTCCATATTTTTAGTGCTAGCTTGGACAGAGTTGGAGAATTTGTGCCCCCCTGCTTGTTGATGTAGAACATTGCAATAGTGCTGTCGGTGAGGATCTGTACAAACTGATTTGTCAGCTGTGTTTCGAATGCTTGAAGCACTTAGAAAACTGCCAGTTCTAGCAGGTTGATGTGGTTCTGTGCCGTGATGTGAGTGCACAGACCATGTGCTGTGTGGTGAAGGTGATGTGCCCCCACCCAGAGAGTGACGCGTCTGTTGTAACTACTGCTTGTACCGCCGGATCGTGGAAGGGTTTCCCCTTCAACAGATTCTCCTTTGTTCACCAGCATAGGTCTTCTACTAGTGTTGGCGAAAAGACCACTAGATCGTCCCACTAACAGCTTGCCTGAGACCATTGTTTCACCAACCACTCCTGCATGGGGCACATGCGCAAACGTGCATGTGGGACCAGGTAAATGCAAGATGCCATCATGCCGAGCAAACACATTGCTTTGTGTACGCTTATCTGGCAATCGGCTTGATACTGATGTATTTGCAGTAGCATGTTCTGAACTCTTACCTTTGATGGAAAGACTAACCCTTCTTCCGTGTCCATGACAGCTCCTAGGAACTATTTGGTGGTGCTTGGCACAAGTCTTGATTTTTTCACGTTTACTGAGAAGCCCAATTGGAAGAGAAGGTTTATGGTTCTTTGAGTGTTTTGCCTGCAAAGTTGGGAAGACTCCCCTGTAATCAGCCAGTTGTCCAGGTAGGGGAACACTGGTATTGCCTTCCTGCACAGGTGCGCTGTCTCCACCACCAGTACTTTGGTGAATACCCTTGGAGCAGGTGTTTTTCCGAAGGGCAGCACCTTGAATTGGTAGTGCTGGTTTGCTATCTTGAAACGCATGAGGCTTCTGTGTGCTGGGAACATTGAAATATGAAAATAAGCATCTTTCATTTACAATGTTGCCATGTAGTCCCCCCCACCTTTAGCAGAGGGATTACTTCTTGTAGCATTGTCATGCAGAATTTTTGTGGCTTTACATATGTTTTCGCAGGGCGTAGGTCTAATACTGAGTGCATTGTTAGATCTTTTTTTGGCACAAGGAAGTAAGTTGAATAGATACCCTTGTTTTCCTGGTTTGCTGGGACGATTTCTATGGTGTCGTTGGGTAACAGCTCTGCGAGTTCCTCGAAGGATGCATTGTTCTTCCTTTGTGGTTGTTCTTTGCTGCGGGGGATGGTTTGAGGGTCGCTGAATTAGTTCCACGCAATAACTGCCCGCTCCGGTCGAAAGCACCCACTTGTCTGAGGTGATCCCCTCCCATGCATGGGTGAAGTGTGTTATCCGCCCTCTTACTAGAGAGGCATGGGAGGGGACATGAAGCGGGTGGTCATTGTTTAGGAGGTATAGCTTCACCTCTGGAAGTGGAGGACCTCCCCCGGCCACGGGATCGACGCTGGCCCCTCTGGAAACCTTGCAAGGCTTGTCTCTAATTGTTTCCCCCAGATGAGCCCTGACATTGGCCATAACATGAACCCCTTTGTGAGCTTTGACCTCAAAATCGACCAAAATTGCTTCTGCCTCTTTGGCCTGGTGGCTTATTAGTTAGCTGGCCTAGTGATTTCAGAGTATCGTACTCCTCCTTGGCATATTTTAACGCATCCTCCACAGCCTTCCCAAACAGGACATTGGGTTCTACTGGCATGTTGAGGAACGTTGCCTGTGTTTCCAGTTTGAAACCAGATTGGCGAAGCCATGCATGACGTTTAATGATGGTACCTTCGACAATGATCCTGCCCGCATTATCTGCAGATCTAAGTTGTTTTTTAAGATTCAGCTGGATGCCGCTTTGTCATCTGCTACGGCTAGGGATAGTTGAGATTTGAGGGCTTCAGGAGCTGAAGCTATTAAGTTTTCCACCTCGTCCCACTTGTGGCAGTTGTAGCTTGTCAACAGCATGGTGTTATTAGCAATTCTTGTTTGAAAGACCCTGAAGTGGCCACCTTTCTACTCAAAGTGTACAGTTTCTTACTTTCCTTATTGGTGGGCGCTTCCGATGAGGCTAAAGGTGTTCCAGCCCTCTTTCGAGTTGTGGTTACCACAAGAGAATCCAGTTTTAGCTGCCCCCCTGATGTACAGTGGGTCTGTGGGTGCAGGACGGAACAGTTTTTCAATACGTGGGTTTACTGCCTGCATTTGGTTAGGGGTCTCCAGAGAAGGTTGTACTCTTCTTTGGATGGACTGAAGGATTGGTATAAATTGGGTGGAGGCTTTCCTGTACCCCAAAATATCTTGAACAAAATCCTTATCTAGCTGAGTCTCTTGGGTCTGAATTTGAAAGTGCTCAGCTGCCTTCATGAGCATATAGTTATACAGTGGTTGATTGTCCACTGGTGAATCTACCACTGGTGCATCTAGGTTAACGGGAGAGGGTAAGTTGTACACATCCTCTTCATAGTCATCGTAGTATTGGTCTGCTTCCTGTAAAGTGTCATTGTCCTCAGTGTCTGTAGTTAGATCATAAAGATCAATATGGACTGGGTCTTGCTGAAGTGAAATAGGACGGGTATCAGGATGTGGCCTCTTTGATGAGGACGTAGCGGCAGTGATTGGTGGCATGGTTTGGAAACTTTGGACAGCCTGGGGGTTTTTCGGAAAGAAATCTGCCATGAATGACATCCTTCTCATAACCCTATCAAAGTCCTCAGAGGTCCATTGCGATGAGCTTGGTATGGATACAGGGTTCTGAATTGTAGACTGTCCCTGAAGTGTAGGCTGGCCCTTGTTCTTCAAGGCTTTGTTAAGGTCTTCTCTCCCTGGGAAACAGAGAGTGTTTGCCTGTGAGGTGTGCTAGACTTCTCCTTGGGTGAGTGGCTCTTAGAGGAGTGTTTCTTTTAACTTTTTGCCTCAAGGAGGCTTTCAGGGACATGCTTTTGCACCAAATGGGCTATTCCCAATCTTTCGGTGCCTTTAGCTGTTTTCAACGTCTGGGCGAAGTGTCGAAGTTCGGCAGTGGTAAGGACTGAAGCCGCGTCTTCTGGCGTTCATCAGATGGTTTAGATACAGCGTCTGCATCGTCTCTCGACTTTAAGGGCATTTTGTTGTGTGGCGATCGGGGACCTCGAGTGCCCAGAGGACAGGGATTCTGTGGACCTCTCCCTCGATGCTGTGTGCGGGCATGTAGACGACGTTGCCGTCGAATCTCGGCCCTTGTGTATGTTCTTGGTGCGTGCTGTAGTGCGAGTGCTACTGCCGCCAGGTGTCGTCCCCGTAACAGAGCCGTCGGCCTGTCTTTTGGGATCGGTGAATAGCACATGGGAATCAATCAGTTCCCCCTCGCATTCACCGTCTGAAAAGAATGCAATGCTGCCGTCGCTGAAGGCTGCTTCCGCATCCGTGGCGGCCTCGGACTGCATCCCGCGATGGGCCCAGCGCATGTTTTTTTTTCAGTCCTTAAGTGTCTTCAGCTTGAAGAGCTTACAGGCTTGACAATGGCCCTCGTTGTGGTCCTGCTCTAGACAAAGATTGCACACCTGGTGCTTGTCTACCCATGCAAACCTATTATTACAACTGGGGCAGAATTTAAATAGAGTTGAAAGTCGGTGAGCAAAGGGATAGGAAGAGTAACTAACTCTAAATTAACAATAATCAATGGCGTCAGCCGAAAGGAACTCCACAATGAAGCGTCCTTCTATAATGGTGGAAAAAAACAATCTGAGGGACCTCGACGTGTGAAGGACCATGGGTACAGTGGACGTCAAACTAGGGATAGTATCACTGGCACGCCCTGTCGATGTCCCGTTTCGAGTTTCGAAAACAACAACTGTAATACTCTGCAGCTTCCACTAGATGTCGGCCTATGCATAGCATGTGATCTAAGCAGATTCCACAAGCCTCAGAAATGTAGCTATATATATATATATATATTTTTTTTTTTTAAAAAAAGGTTTTATAACCGTGTATACCAAGGATACATGCGCAGCTACATACAGCAACGACTGGGGCAGGGGGTAGCCCGCGTGTGTGAAATGAGCCAATAGAATGTCGACATCCTTCAAGGCGGCTACGCATCTTCACGTCTAATATGCGAACCAATGGTATCAAGTGATGCGGTACCGCGCCTACAGGTTATACGCGTCAATGAAGGATCCAATAACAAATTGTGAGGTATTGACGCGAGTAGGCCCCACTTGTGCGTATAAACCAATGGGATGTCAAACTCCTGTAACGCGGATACACCTCTTTGCACACAATACATCAGTCAACCATAACATGTGCTGCGGCTCTGCGCCTACACGTGACTTTTATATGCGGCAACGAACTATCCAATTCACACATTGCGCTGTATCCATGCGGTTACCAATCAGACTGTGCAGCAGTCTGCAGCGGCGAATAATCACCACACCCACAAAACATTACTTTACATTAATCATTGCTTTCTGTACTTGCTAGTGAAAGGGTTTCTGAGTAACTGCAAGCACTTTTGGAACTTTACCCCTTAAACTCTTCATTCGTTTTACCCAGTTTTCCCAAAATCCAATTTTCCTTTGTCTTGTAATTTGTTTAGTTTGTCTTTTATTTGTTTAACTTTTTTGTTTTCTTTAAACATTTTCATTTTGTGCAGCATTGGGCCTCATTACGAGGTGGGCGGTAAGTACTGGTCATTACCGGCATGGAGCAACTACCGTGTCCGTGCTGGTAATAGACCGCTAAAAGCGGCCTATTACGACTTCGCGGGCACGAGCTTTGCGCCATGCCGGTAATGACCCCACCGCCTTGCCGTAAAAGGGCGAAAAATCTGCCTTACCGGCATAGCACGAAGCGCAATTAGCTCCACCCCCATCCAAGCCATTGGCATTAGCGGCCACCGCTACTAGCGGTCACAGTTATTAGCGGCCACCGCTAATAAGTGGAACTGGAAGTAGCGTCATCGCACAGGAACGGGAAAGAGCACGGCGGCCATCTTCAAAAACACAATCCATTGCCACCCTCTGTAACCAGGACCCATCTGACCACCACACCTCCACCACACCTCTACCTCTGCCTGCAACACATCAAAATGCCCAAGGCACTAAAAAAAACTGGAGAGCGCTTGCGCAAGGAGCGCTTCTCACAAGAGAAGTTGACCATGATATGGGCGGAGGTTGCGCAGAAAGTAAGTGCCGTTGGCACCACACCCCGCACTCCTAAAGATGTCCGGAAGTGCTGGGATGATCTGTGCTTACGCATGCGGAGCATCCTCTCGGCCAACCGCAAGCTAGGGATGGCAACAGGCAGAGGTGCGGACTCCCCCATCAAGATGCAACCCTGGGAGGAGATCTGCGCAAGCACCATAGGGATGGAGGCAATTGAGGGAGTGGGGATATGGAGCGAGGAGCCCCGTCATCGGCTGATGCAGGTAGCTGTCCCAAATGAAACAATGCAAATAACAACACAATGATGTCCACCTGAACTCACAGTGCAATGATGTAGAGCAGGGTCCACCAGACACATATACACAAGACTGCCTACAGGCAGTGCACAGCACCATCTTGTCCACATGCATGATGCACCCCATATATGTTTCACCCCAGACGCTTCCCTGCATCACCCACCCAAAAGCCAAGCAACCCATATGTCACTACCCCAATGGCAATCAACTGCAATTCCATATGAATGCAGCCACCCCAATGCATGCCTGATGCATGTAGAGCCATCACTAACCTTCTCCCTCTATTGGTCCCCCACAGGCACGCAATCAGACAGCGATGACCAGGACCCTGAGGCCAACCTGCACTACCGCAGAAGGGCAAGAAAACCCCAGAGGCCACAGCACCAATGTGCACTACGGCCCCCACCACAGCACCCACACCAGCCACCAACACACAGGAGCCAGTGGCAGAAGGCACTGCATCGTCTGCCAGCAGCACAGTGGGGGAGACAGCTGCCACAGCAGCCATGTTGGACGACGAGGCAGATGTTCTGCCGCATGGCGCAACTACTGCCACAGGCCCCCTGCATTCACCACAACTCTCCCCATGGAGCTTGCAGAACAGCAGCATCCATGGGCTGTCTCCTGGGGATTCATGGCCCGGCAGTTTCACCCCCACGCCAAGTGTGCATGAGGAACAAACCATGTCGGTAACCCCTCACACATCCAGCACTGTCCCGACCAGCCAAGAGGGGATCAGGGCAATTCAGAAGTGGCAGGAGGAGCTGAAAGGGCTCTTGACACAGCACATCACGGAATGTGGCCGGGAAAGGGATGACATAAGGGAATGTGCTTCATCCCTCAAATCAGCAATTGAGACCACCTCAAAGGACATTTGCAGTGAACTGGCAGCTGTGAGGCAGGTCCTCACACAAATGGTGGCAGCAATGGAGGCCATGCGTCCGGCACAGATGTTGGAACAATCTGGGACATCTTCCAATGCGAGCTCCACTAAGTCCAGCCCCGTGCGTATGTCTGGCCGGAACCTGCGCAGGTCGGACAGGGGTGCACCTGGTGCTGGAAGAGGGGGAGGGCTGTAGGTTCAGCCAGGCATACTGGTCTCATGTGGACTTATGGTGCACGCCAGTGCACATCATGTGTGGGGGAGTTGAGGGGGGAGGGGTGAGAGGGTGTGTGGGGAAGTTGAGGGGGGAGTGGGTGTATGGGGAAGTTTAGGGGGGAGGGGGGAGTGGGTGTGTTGGGTGGAGGGCTTGTGCACTTGTTAGTTACATATTCAGAATACACCTGTTATGGAATCTGACTTCACATGTGAGGACATTGCTTATTGTGTACGTGTGTTTTATTGGTGAACAGTCTACAGTGTCCATGTCCCTGACACACCCAGTGCCTTGAGTTCCACCTCCATGTCACACTCCCCATCCATGTGTGCTAGAAACATTGGTCAATCAGAGTCTGACGCATGGCACGTCCCTCCTGTGCATCGCTGCCTCCCTGAAGTGCAGCCCCATCTCCACCCTCCTCATCCTCATCGTCAGGTGGTTGCAGTTCAGCGTCAGGGGCACATTCTGTCAGATGCACATATTGTGTAGCATGACACATGCCATGACGATCTTGCCCACCTTCTCATGGCCGTACAAGAGTGCACCACCAGACCTGCTGAGGCAGAGAAACCGTGCCTTCAAGAGGCCAAAGGTCTGCTCAATCACCACACGGGTACGTGTATGCGCACGATTGTAGTCCTCTTCGTGCCTGTTCTGCGGGTTCCAGACTGGGGTAAGGAGCTACCTCTTCAAGGGATAGCCTGCATCAGCTGCATGTGGGCAACAATGATTATGTGTAAGTCCTCACATCACATGGTACCTGTATCAATGACACCATAGCAAGCATTCATTTCCTGTATGCACCAACAGATCCATGCATGAATAGAGACACATGAAGTGACTGCTATGTGTGTATTCCACTTATAGGCAGTTGTGCGTGCCATCGTCAATTGGGCACAGGGGAGCCAATTCCTTGTGGTTGCTCATGCACTGTGGTAGTCCACGATGGTTGTTCCCATGATCTGGGTGATGTGCAGTGATATGTATGCTACCATCCTGTCAATGTTTATGGCAGCGTCATGATGATCTCACTTTGCACGACAAATGGTGACATGCTGTTTTGGTGGACCTCTGTGTTGGTGTAGGGGTGCGTTCTTGTATCTTGCCCTCATGTGGCTCCTTTGTACGCAGTAATGGAGACCTGTACTTTTAGATGATGGTATTTGTCGCTGTGCATTGGCCATCCTCATTGCTTGTTGCTGCATTGTGCTGTGGGGTCTACGGTCTGATTATGTGCAGTGTACATGTTGATGGCTATGTAATGGTTGTTGCACTGCATCATTTTCGTGGTAGTGCAGTGTACGTCTTGTATTTTGTGGTGAGGTGTCGGGTCAAGTCTGGCCTGCTTTGGGGTATGAGCATGGTACATCCTCTCAGGTACTCTCAGCCAGGTGAAGTATGCATCCCCCCCCATCTCAGCCAGGTGAAGTATGCATCTCTCCCCCCCCTCTCAGCCAGGTGAAGTATGTATCTCTCCCCCCCCATCTCAGCCAGGTGAAGTATGCATCTCTCCCCCCCCATCTCAGCCAGGTGAAGTATGCATCTCTCCCCCCAATCACATTTCATTTCCATGAGCCTGACATGCAACTCACCGAGAAGCCAGGATCTCTGCCCTGCATGTCGCTCCGTGTCGCTCCATGTAGCGTGGTATCGTGGAGTTCCGCATGACAGCATGACCATTGAATCATGGGTTGATCCGGGGAATCGGGCACAACAATGTGTAATGATCTTGTTTGAGCCACATACCATTTGCACGTTGATGGAGTGGTATAACTTACGGTTGCGGTACACCACCTCCATGGCATGTGGGACCAACAATTCAACATGGGTGCAGTCGATGGCGCCAATACAACCAGGGATGCCGGCCAGTGAATGGAAACCAACTTTGGTGTTGGAGATGTCCTGGGCTGTCCGTGGTAGGAAAATGTGGTCGCCTGTGTGCTTCAGGAGGGCATCAAGTACTTGGTTCAGCGTACATGAGAATAATGGTTGTGATATGCCATGCATGTGCCCCACTGTGTGCTGGTAGGTGCCTGTGGCCAGGAAGTGGAGCACAGACACTACCTTCAGTAGAGGTGGGATGGCGGTGATTATTTCAATCAGGCTGACAATGTCGTCATGTATCATGTCCACAATGGTGGTGATGGTGTCCCGGTCCAGACGGTACAGGGTGTGGATCTGCTCAGGGGTTAGGTTGAATGGACTGGCTCTGATGTGAGGGATTGGGGGCTGCCTGCGTGGTACCACTGGCTGCACTGGTGGGGCATGCTGGGCCTGCCTCACCCTCCTTCTCCTCCTGCGTCTCCTCTGTGCTGCCTGTTGTTGTTGTTGTTGTTGCTGGAGTTCCACTGCAATCATGTCCTCCAGCCCCAGCATTGATAGTAGTATTGTAATCATTTTGGTGTGTGACTGGGTGTGGGAAGGGGTGGGGTGTGCTCCTTTTGTGCTGGCCCAGTTTATATTGCCTCCACATGTGCTGATTTGTTGGGAACACTGCACATGGCCGTTTACGGGTGGTCCGCGATGCCGGTATTTACTCCATGCCGGTAAGGTACTTTTCGGGCTTCAGTAGGCCGTTGTTTGCATGTCCGCGTGACTTGTGATGTCCTCCTGTTTACACCATGCCGGTATTGCCGGCATGAAGGGTCGCGTGCCTGCGCTCATGCCGCTATTAGAGGCACCGTTATTTACGGTGCCGCTAATAGCGGGTTGGCGGGTCATAATAGCCCGGAGCAGTAAGCGATGCCGGTAATCCTTTACCGGCATCGTTTTTCCCTTACCTCCAACCTCGTAATGACCCCCATTGTCTTTTTCGTGTTGTCATTTTTATTCTTTTATATTTTCCTCCCCGGTTCGACATTCCAACATGTCCGACCACGACAGTAGGAGCAGTGAGGATGACGTCATCATTTGGGTCGACAATCCTTCACGATCAAGGAAGAAGCACACAGGAATGAAAAAAACTGCAGACAGTTGGTGCTTCTTTAAAGTGAAGGAACACTGCTCCAGAGAAGAGGCGCAGGAGGTACGGTGCACCTTCTGCAATAAGACTCTACACAGTGTACCTTCCGATATCCTGTCTCAAAGTCTAGGAACATTGATAATGACCAACCATCTGGTACAAGTCCACTGGGAAGATGTCGATGATGAATATCGTAAAGCCCATGAACATCACAATAGAAACATGCATGGGGCCCGTTCCCTGCATAGACGAAGATCGGCACCACCTGCAGAATTACCATCCACCAGTGCATCAACAACGCCAACTGGAAATGAAGCCTCTACATCAGCAGTGGTATCCACTATACTGACTCCTCTGTTACCGACACCCGACCTTTCCAGGATGCAAATGATTGATTGATTGATTGTTTATTTATTATGCGTGTACACACAAGTGTTTCAAAGCGCAACCATGCATGAGAGGAGGGAAGGCATAAGGATGACCAGACAAACGATCTAATGTTACGTGACCACCGTGCCCCTCTTTTACCCAACAGACGCCAAAAAGCACCTACCACACCTGCCATGCCCAACCACCGACCGAAACCAACGTCTCAGAGCCAGACTAGCTAAGATATATGAGCCCCCTGCTAGATCGCTTAACATATCCTATGCTTCCAGGACCCAGAGCACGCCCTTGGCACCTCTGTGCAGCCCCAACACTTCTAAATAAAAGTCTACAAAGCCTAGTAAACCCAAAACCCCACATACTCCTCTGACCCTCACTCTCAACTCCACGAACCCCCAGATAAAAGGCGCCCTAATCAACGCCAGATCAATGGTAGCACATGCTACCGATGTAGCTGATCTGATCGTGAACGAGGACTTGGACTTCCTTGCCATCACCGAAACATGGCTACACCCTGCGGCTGGCCCTATGATCATGCTAGCAGTCCCCGAGGGATTTTCCATCCTAAGACAGGACAGACAGAATGCAAGAGGAGGAGGCGTCGCATTTATTTACAGATGTAGCCTCAACATGCGACTGGCTGCCCAGTCTAACATCCACTTTTAGTG
Organism: Ambystoma mexicanum; assembly: GCF_040938575.1. Lineage (NCBI taxonomy): Eukaryota > Metazoa > Chordata > Amphibia > Caudata > Ambystomatidae > Ambystoma > Ambystoma mexicanum. The sequence continues at coordinate 351,545,907 of NC_090936.1, forward strand.
AAAGTTCCCCTCTCCAACAACCAAACTTTAAACATCCACCTAATATACCGTCCACCAGGCCCGCCTGGAACCTTCATGGATGAAATTAACTCCATCTTAACCAATAACTTAAAAGCACATCACAAGTACTTCTTCTTGGAGTCCTGAACATGGGATTCAATGACAATTCAGACCAGCTTGCCACTACTGTAGCCAACACCCTGTCTGACCTTGAATTTACCCAGAGAAGCAACACTGCTACCCATGAGAAAGGCAGGATCCTTGACTGGGTCGCAGACTATAACTACCAGGCTAACATCCTCTCCATCCTTCCCCTAGCCTGGACTGACCACCACCTAGTATCCTTCTTGCTTTCGACTAACAAACCCCCACCGGCTGTGGCCATCAGGGCTCCCCCCACCTTAACCAGAAACAAAAAAAACATCACTGCGGACAGGCTTCTACCGATACTAATCCCTACCCTCAATTCTCTCCATGACAACTCTGACCCTGAGAGTCTAGTTGAAGAATTCAACAAAGCCATGATGACCTTGTTGGATCAGATTGCCCCAGCGAAATTAAGACCTAGCAAACAAAAAACCCACCTGAATAATTGGTTCACACCATTCCTAAAAGGCCTTCGACAACAAAAAAGAAATTGGAGGCTATTTGGAGCAAATACCCATCTGAAGCTAATAAACTCAAACTTGCAAAACTGTCATCCTTGTACAAAAAAGAAATCTACCTTGCAAAACGTACATCCTTTGCACACGCATAGCCAATGCCAAGTCAAATATAAAGGAACTGTTCACTATTCTTAAGGAAGTAGAGACCCCAATAGCACCACCTGATACCTGCTTAAAAGACAAGAAATGGTGCGAGGACATCCAATTCGCCCTTTCCAATAAAATAGCTACTCTGCAGAATAAAATCTCCCGCAAACGAAGTAGCCTACCTGATCCCTCTGCATCCAACTCTACAGGCAAAGACAGTAGAGATGATGCTATACAATTCAACTTCACCAAGGTCTCCATCATTGAAGTGGAAAGAATAATCTTATCCCTTAAACCGTCAAACTGTCAGGGGGATATATGTCCGGCACAACTCATCAAGGATGCGGCCCGCGACCTATCGCCATTCATTACCAAACTTATCAACGTTTCCTTCACTACTGGCACTATTGCCACCAACCTGAAACAGTCATGGGTACTCGCACTGCTAAAAAAACCTACTCTCGACCCATCTATACCGACAAACTACAGGCCCATCGCTACGGTGCCTTTTCTCCTAAAATATTGGATAAAGTAGCTTACACCCAAATTCAGAAACACTTGGAACAACATCACCTGCTAGGGGCCAGACAATCTGGCTTCCGCCCCCAGCATGGCACGGAAACGGCCCCCATTGACCTTAAGTCCCAAATTGATGAGCTTAAAGATAAGGGGACCTCAGCACTTCTCCTCCTTTTAGATCTCTCAGCGGCCTTCGATCTTGTCGACCACTCCATCTTATGCAAGCACCTCAACACAGCAGCACATTTCTCCCATCAAGCCATCACCTGGATTAGATCCTTTTTAAATGGCAGAACAATGAGGGTCTTCTCGCCGCTAGCGGCCGCTGACCCCATACCCATCACCTGTGGTGTGCCTCAGGGATCTTGTGTCTCGCCAACACTCTACAACAATTTTACTAAGCCCCTTTTCAATGATCTGGATCATCTTGGTATCACCTACACCAGGGGTCTGCAACTTTTGGCTCTCCAGATGTTTTGGACTACAACTCCCATGCTCCCTTCCCATTAACTATGATAGCCGGGGCTAATGGGATTTGTAGTCCAAAACATCTGGAGAGCCAAAGGTTGCACACCCCTGACCTACACTAACTATGCAGATGATACCCAGATCCTCCTCACGCTTTCTGGGGATTTCGAAAAGGATTTGGCCTTGGTGAATAGAGTGTATATCATCATCCAGGCATGGATGGCTACTCATGGCCTGTGCCTGAACAATGATAAAACGGAACTCATCATCCTAGGCACTCAACCCAACCTAAAAAAACTAGGACCCAAATACTCATCGTTCACAATCGTTGGTAACATCATAAAAGTAGAGGACGAGGTAAAAACATTCGGCTTCTACCTCGATTTGCAATTATCATTCACTAAACAGGTTAACTCCCTTGTATCTTCCACAGCATACACATGCAAATTGATACGTACTGGCAAACCATTCCTTTCAGATAACAGCTGCATTACTTTAGCCAGAGCTCTCATCCTCTCACGTCTTGACTACTGTAATGCACTCTACTTAGGATCTTCTAAAGCCATTATCAAACGCATCCAAATCCTTCAAAACAATGCCCTGAGAGCTGCCCTAGGCATGTCCCGAAAAGAACAAATCTCCCAGGTCTGCCGACAGCACAACTGGCTCCCAACCTATGAGAAAATTCTCCTGAAAACTCTATCTCTGACTTATAAATCCCTCAACAATGCCGCTCCCAATTATCTTGTGGAGAGATTCCACAAGCAGACATCCTCCAGACCCACCAGATCTGCCAATAAAGACCGTCTTATTGTACCCACTTTCAACCGGGCCACAATTGGAGGTAACAGTTTCTCGGTGAAAGCATCCAAACTTTGGAACAATCTGCCTCCCAGCTTAAGAATGAACCAAACCTACAACAAATTCAGATCCAACATTATTACATGGCTAAAATCTGAACAAACCCACTCACTTTACAAATAGTAGGCTATCTATCTGACCACGTAGTCCTCTGTATATTATGTATGTAAACATGTCTCCGTGTAATTAACCCCACATGCCTACACTATGCATACTGACATGTATATAAGCCTTGTATAACTCTTGTATAATTTTTGGTGTATTCCTATTGTCATATTTTGTGTGTAACCAGGTCTCGCATAATCTTGTATCTGCTGCGCCCTGTTACCCCTGGGTATGATGCGCATTATAAATAATAAACAAACAAACAAACAAACTAGGCACAGTACATTCAGATCATGCAGGTGAACAGAACAAGAAGTGCATGGGAGGGGCGGGGGCAGCAGGGACCAAGTGCGCCCAGTCCCGTCAGAACATGGGTTAAGTGCTGAGAGAGCCCACTCTCAAGGTCGTAACTGAAGTACAGTAGTGCCGTGGCAAGTGCAAGACATGGGGGGGCAAGTGCAGGAGATAAGCGAGGAAAGCTTGGGACCTGTGAGGCTCTGAAGGTACACTAGGCAGCCAGTCAGCGATACTGAGCAGAAGTAGAGGAGAGAGAGCGAAAGGCAGAAAGAGGTGGTTAGCAGGGGAGAGGGAGAGAGAAGGAGGAGGCGAACAGGAAAGTCTTGAGGAGTTTCCGGAACATAAGGAGATCCAGCTCAAGAGGGAGAGAGGCAGGGAGGCTGTTCCAGAGAGAGGCACCTGCAGTGGATAAATATCTCCCCCCAACTCTCTGCTTGGAGAAGCAGCTCACCCACAGAGAGTTGGAGGAAGATGAGCGGCGGGCTCCGGAAGGAGAGTATTTAGGAAGAGAGCGTTGCAGATAGAGTGGGCCCAGGCCTCAGAAAACCTTGGGGACAATATAAAGGGTCTTGAACTTAATCCTTGGAGCAAGTGAAGTGATTTCAGGGCCGGAGAGATGCAGTCCCTGGGCTTGAGGCCAAGGATAAGTCTTGCGGTACTGTTCTGGAGGAGTTGAAGAGGACAGAGGCTTGTAGAGGGCAGGTTGAGAAAGAGGCTGTTGCAGTAGTCCATTATTAGAGAGGGCCAGGGCTCTGAAGACAGTGAGCCCCCGGCGGAAGGTGAGAAATGATAGAATACCTCTGAGAAGGTGCAGTTGGTAGTGGGACTTTTTAGAGATGTCCGCAATGTGAGACGAGAAGGAGAGAGGAGTCGAATATGACCCTCAGATGTTTTGCCTCATTGGTAGGTGGAGGCGCAGAGCCAAGGGAAGTCGGCCAGAGAGAAAGAGGGAAGGCGGGAGTAGGGGTCCGGATGAGGACATTCTCCGTCTTACTGGCATTGAGGCAGAGGTTGTTTGCAAAACACCATGGCTGAACTGCGGACAGACAATCAGGTATGAGCGAGGAAGAGGCCGAGGGTAGCCTGAAGGAGAGCTGTGTGTCATCCGTGTTACACTGAAAGTTGGTGGTGAAGGTGGCAATCAGACGGAGTTAGAATCAAGATTTGAAAACTCTGTAAAGGATGCTGCGAATGGGTAGTCAAGCGAGATGCCACAATTGAGCAATGGCTGAAGTTGATAACTGAAAATCGGATTACCTGTCATGCTTAGTATCTTTTTAAAGTGGCAATTTTTCCCCCCTTTTTTTCTAAAAAACCAAACAAAACAAATATTTTAAAAAAGCATATGTTGGATTTTATTTTAATTCCCTTTGTTACATGTTTCATCCTTATGTATTGTCATCCCCTTTGCACCCCACCCCCCTCTTTCTATCCCCCAAAATGGCCCTTTTAAGGGCCACCTTTTATGTTACAAAAATAGATAAAATTGAACACAGACTGCAAAAATATATAACAATATCTATTGTAATTTATTTTATCCAGTTGAAGTACTCAAAATTCCAAATTGTTGCCTGTAGCTCCGGTTAACACCCAGACGTCATACTAATTAATTGTGGAGGCAATGATTTGGGGAATGTACGTGGGGTGTCCCTTACTGTAATGGTTAAACAAGACATGGGAAAACTAATGGAACTATTTTCTCACACATCTTTATGTTTTACAATATCACTGAAGGCAACAATGGAGATGGACCACCAGAATTAATGGGAAAATTGAAAAACCCAAGAAAAATGTTAATAAAGCAATTTTACGCATTCATGATAGACCACAACCAATAATGGATTGCGAACAACATACAGTTCTACATGGCCAATTTCTATAGACATGACTGAGTACACCTAACCAATGAAGGAAATGCAGTGTTCCTTCATAACATCAAAACAGTACTCCTAATGTGCTAAACTTCTACACTCAGTGTACCTCAAAACAGTCCTTTTCAGGACTACTTATCATATAAAAATACAGAAATACAATAAACATTAACCAAACATTTTTTTTAACATAACCGCGGCTGCAGTTCATTGACTTTTCTCATAACCACGGTTACAAAAAGTCAGTTGACAAGGGACTGACTTCAAGTTTTATACTACAATCCAACTTAAATTATCAATACAGAACAACACTACTCATGTAATTATGTAAAGTAACTGAAAAATAAGAAAGCACAGAAAAACACATAACAGTAAACTAGATAGGCAAACATTGCACATTCACACAACATAATAACATAAGTGAGAATACACAATCTACAATACATTGTATGGCGTATCGAAAACGAGACTACAATTGCTCCTTTTTATAATAATTATGTTAAACAATTTTCTTCGATCTTTCTTCAAAGTCTCACATGCTCAAAATTCTGAAAACACACATCCAAAATAAAAAAGACTCTCTAATACCTAGCAGGTCACAGTGATTTTTCACCCCCGACATCACTATACCTAAACAAAGTACTTTAAAAAAAATATAAAACACTGACAAACTATATAGCCGCGGATACCGAACGACACATACCCTCGGCTATCTGTAGTCCTTTGTAGCCTCGGATATAGCTGCGTATCCCGGCAAACCAGGCAGTTATACAGTAACTTCCTGGCTCCACTACACTTTTCTGCTTTTATTATGTATTTTATTTATTTATTATGTATTTATTTGTACTCTTTTACATAGCACTTTCCAATTCACCCACCCTCCATTCACTTTCAGCCTTTCCCTCTCCCATGCACTTGTAAATTCTCAATATCACTGGGCCTAGGAAGATCATTGTTTTGTTCTCCCATATTCCCCTCCCTTCCCTCATCGCGCTCTGAAACACTTCTGTACGAGCGCGATACAAATAAAATATGAATATCAATTGTTATATTCCAGTAGAAAACAGCGACTAAAATGCATTATTATTGTCTTCTCTCGCCAGATATCTTCTACCATACTGCATGTGCCACAGTTTCCAACTACCATCCGACGTTTTTTACAACCAGCATTGGAAAATAAACATCCACAGCATGTTTTCCATCACGCCATATGGGACGATCGACATGGACCAATCTGCCCTTTCATGGTACGAGTAACAAAAATCAACATATCGGCCTTCCCTATGTAGCAACGTGCACAAGCGACAACGTTCCGCTTCAAAGTGCAAAACATTAACATCTTCTCCCACAAAAACCACCATGTGCGTCTCTCCAAAACCTCACTGCTACAACATGAGCACACACAAGACTTACGGTTCTTCGTAAGCAGCATATCATGCAGAAATTGGAAACCACAATCGAGTCATGCAATATCCCAAACCTTTAACTTCCATGAGCCAAAAAGTATTTTTAATTTCATTAGATTACTAATGTCTTGCACACGTTCTTTGTTAAATAAAAGCACTTGTTACATTGTAAACTGTTACTGTTTCCTTAAAAAATTCTTTATATCAACACGATTCTTGACAAGAAAGAGAACATACCCTCTGTATAATGATATCTGGATTTATCTTCTTGGTTCTGCGTTAAGTAATGTTTTGGCGTAAATGACAACAACGCACTTTTGCGTACCATGCCCACGAACATAATAAAACAGGTGCAGCAGATCCTTCTGACAAATTATATCAGCTTCAGGAGCGGCCCATCTGTATTATTACTGAAAGGGAACTTGAATTTAGGGCGACACATCAACTGTTAACATTAGCACAAGCTCACCATATCTTCTAAATTGCACTCCATACTCTAAAAATCCGTCTTCCCTCAACAAATAACCCCAAACATATTTCCCCATCTCCCCACCAAACAGAGAAAGAAACCAAGATTTCTCCTGCATTTCAATGTACAACAAACTCAATCTGTGCCCACAATGTTATATCAATAAAAAGTACCATTTCCACTTCAATGTATTCTCTCACTGTATTCCAAAAAGTGGACACTGCCTATACAGTATGTATAATCACAATACACATATTTGTACAATACTTATTTCCAATAGCCAAATTCCACTTCTGTAGACATATTACTGCAATGCTTACAGCCAGAGTCCAGCCATGCATCCGAGAGTCCAGGGTCTGGCCACAACCACCACAGAATAATACGGCCATGCACCCAACAATCTAATTAGTGGCCACAACCCACACACATAAGCCAGGCGCATGGTTAAATTACTGCTCGTATTGCCATATGACCCTGCAGTAGTTGTGCTAGTGCCTAGATTCTTGTGTTACCTATGCAAACATCTTCATATCACCTACATTCCAGTCACCTACCCTAATTCAAATAACACATTTGAATGACGAAAACCGAAAATACATAATATCTAGTAACACAGTTTTAATTATTGCATCTATATTTCACTGTGTGTAGTGACACCGTAGTCGATAGAATTCCTAGGCTTCTGAGTTTACAGGCCAATGTCCGCTTGTACAGCATGATCTTGGGAGGATAAGTATTAGTGCACATGTGAAAACACTGATGACCTTCATCCATTTCGTCAATAAGATTCTCTTCCAAAAGTGACCATGAGAATGTTAGAGAGTCATATAGTTAGCGAGCTATAAAGTAGCGAGCTATGAACTTTGAACAAACGGTTCTTTGTTAAAAATAGACTATGTTAAGGTCAGCTAAATTAAAATGCTGCACTTGTTTGAGGACAAATGACAGGACACATCTGAAATGGCGGCAATGAATGTTGTGCATGTTACAATTCATTTATTTAAATTATAATTAAGAAATAGTACATACAAGGGAAATTAGAGAAAATTATTAGAAATATATTGATATAGATCAGTGGTGATCAAAAATTTCTATACTGAGCCCCCCCCTTCGGTAACAATATTGTTTCTGGTCCCCCATAATCTAGAACTGCTATTATTTTCTATTGAAAGCAGTCACCGTAATCCATTTTAAAGAGCCTCGATCACCCCTCGGACATCCTTTGGGCCACCTTAGGGGGCCAACCCCTCTGTTTGAAGACCACTGAATAATAATATAAAATATATTCCTGAGGACAGAATATTAAAACTTTTATTTATTGATCCGCAGGTATGTCTTTTGTGTGTGTCCTTGTCACAGAAACGATCTTTTGCACAATGATCTACCAATACAATATGTAAATTTAACAATATCCAATGGTGTGGTTGTTACAATCATATCAATCATATGGGAAAACAGGTTCATGCATGTGTCCTTCTGCTGTACCAACTGTCAGAAGCAGCGCAACTATTCAAGAAGTAGTTGAATACCAGTCAGCTCACGTGTTTTTGTTGAGTGTTCCCTGCTATGTTTTGCACTCGCCCGACCTCCATGTGGTTTACGGATTGCGGTTGAAAGACCGAGCTTGAAATGTTCAGGAAAAAAGACTCAAGATTATTTTTTCGAAATAATCTTTGTCTTTTCTCCCCTGAACATTACTGACTTGGCCCACCCCCACCCCTATCCAAACCTCCAACACTCCCCTACCCAAACCTCCAACACCCGCCTACCCACACCCCCACGCCCCTATTTACCTTGCATTTCGACTCGCTGTGTCCCTGCAACGCCTGTTCCCTTTCAATTCCGTGATCGGGAACCGGCGCCGCAGGGTCCTTTCCTTTTTTTTTTGAGGACAGCTGCAGGTGTGTCCCCCGCAAACCCCGCTCACAATATAGTGAGCAAGGATGCAGGGGACACTCCTGCAGCCCCGGAACACTGTATGCGTGATGTGGTCGAACTTTTCAGCCATTCAGATTTTTCGAACGGCCGAAATGTGGCCAGATCACGCATTCGGTATTTCTTTTTCGAACATTTTGGCCGAATCCATTCTTTACACCACCCACTCCTCATCTCCATTGTGGACACAAACATTTGCAAGATATGGATTTGGTCGTCAGTCAATGGAACACTGTTATTTCAAACCAACTATTTTAAATGCACAATTTGGATTGACAAAGTTACTCACCGTAGTGACTACCTTACTCCTAGTCCATAGTCCCCTTTCCTCCATACTTTTGGGACATTCCGTCCTGTGGGACGGGACCGGAGCATTTTTTGTAAAAAAGCATCAAATTGAAAAATGTGTCCTCCTTCTCCTGCCCTCCTTAGCTCCGCCCCACACATCGCCCTTCAGTCCTTTTCTATTGCCAGGTCTGAGGCCATTTAAGCAATAATAGAGGATACTTATTAGAGGGGACTGCGGGCGGGCGTATAGAGGAATGGACAAGGATTAAGGTAGTCACTACGGTGAGTAACTTTGTCATACTCCTAGGTCCCATCCCCTTTCCTCCATACGTTTGGGAGATTACCAAGCACTCCTCACAGGAAAACGGATGGATGGAACTTCTTTATTGAAAGAGGTTTTTAAGAACTGTCTGCCTGAACTGAGCATCGGCTCTGGAGCTCAGGTCTAAGCAGTAATGCTTACAAAAAGCTGATGGGGAAGCCCACGTAGCTGCTCTGGCAATGGTTTCCCAGGGAACATATTTCTGGAAGGCAACAGCGGCTGCCTTTCCCTGCACCAGATGGGCATGAATTCCCTTTGGAGGCTGAAGGAGCTGAACAGTATACGCCTCTGAAATACAGGAAGCAATCCATCGGGAGATAGTTGCTTTCGAGGCCGGATTTCCTTTCGGATCTCCAAAGATCACAAAAATCTGGGAAGAGCTTGTATGTTTAGATGTTCTGTCCAAATAAAACTTTAAAGCTTGTATGACATTCAAATTATGCAATACCGTCTCGGCATCTGAGGCCGGGTCTGGAAAGAAAACGAGTAAGGAAATAGACTGGTTTAGATGAAAATCGGATACCACCTTCGGAAGGAAAGAAGGATTAGTCTGGAGGACAACCTTATCCTTGTGAAAGATGAGGAATGGATGTTCTACAGACAAGCCCTGAAGCTCGCTTACACGCGTTGCCAGAGTCACCGCAATCACAAAAGCCATTTTGCATGAAAGGAACTTCAGGTCCACCGTAGCCATGGGCTCAAAAGGATTATGGCATATGGCAGTGAGGACCACATTCAATTCCCACTTTGGATGCGGGTTGCACACAGGTGGATAAAGATGCAATAGACCTGCAAAGTGTCTTTTAATGACAGGGTTTGTCAATGAAAAAGAGCAAGAGTCCGTGGACAGGTAAGTAGCGATAGCCGACAAATAAGTTCTCCAGGACAAGACATGCATGCCTGAAGTTGCCAGATGAGAAACGAATGACAGGACCGTGTTAATGGTAGCCTCTTTGGGGTCCAGCTGCTTCGCTAAACACCAGTGACAGAACCGGAGCCATTTTCTCCTATACTGAGACCTTGTCGAAGGCTTTGTAGCCGCCTGGATAATGCGCATATTAACCGCGGACAAGTTGAAACTTTCTAAAGATTTGAACTCAGGCACCAGGCCGCCAAGCTGAATGATTGTGGGGAGGGGTGTCACGTCTGCTGAACGCTCTGGTGAAGCAGGTCGGGAATCAGCGGAAGCCTGATCGGCAAGCAGACTGACAGATGCTGAAGCTCCAAAAACCAGAATCTGGCTAGCCGCCAAAGGGGCTATGAACAGGAGAGTGCAATGTGTTGTCTTCCTGATCTTGCATCGTGCCCGGTGAATCAGAGGAAGAGGCGGGAAGGCGTAGGCCCTCATGTTGTGCCACGGAATCTCGAGAGCATCCCCCAGGGAAGAAGCTTTGAGCTTGTTCCTGGAAGCATAAAGAGGAAGTTTCCTGTTTGAGGACGTCGCAAAGAGGTCCACTTCTGGAGTACCCCAATGGCGAAAAAGGTGGGAGAGGATCGATGTGTTTAGTTCCCACTCGTAGCTGACCCCTGCTTGTCGGCTGAGAGAGTCTGTAGTCACATTCAGTTGGCCCGGAATGTGCCCCGCCAGCAGCCAAACACTGTGCTGGATGGTCCATTCCCAAATCCGAATGGCTAGATCTATAAGGGGAGGTGACATGGTATCCCCCTGCTTGTTGATGTAAAACATGGATACCGCATTGTCTGTGCGGATACGGACCACTTTGTTCACAATCACTAGCTTGAAAGCTTTGAGCACCAGGAAAATCGCCAGAAGCTCCAGATAATGTATGTGAAATTGTCTGTCCTGTGGCGACCACAGGTCAAAAACCTGAAGATGATCCATCGTCGCGCCCCACCCGATAAGGGAGGAGTCTGTCATAATGGTCGCTTAAGGGGAGGGCTCCTGAAAGGGAGCACCCACCGACAGATTGCTGGAAGATGACCACCATAGGAGTTCTGCCATCATGCAGGGTGGGACCAGAATCATTTTGGTGTCCGGGTGCACTGCCTGAAGCCAGGAACTCCGAAGAGCCACCTGAGTGAGTCGCATTTTGAGACGAGCAAGGGGAAGAGCAAGCACGCACGAGGCCATGAGGCCTAGAAGCCTCTGGAACCACCAGGTCGACATGCTCTTTGACCGAATTAAAACTTGACATGTGGTTAACAGATCCGCCATCCTGTCCACAGTCAAGTACACCCTGCAGTTGATCGTGTTGCAACAGAAACCCAAGAACATCAGGTCCTGAGAGATCGTCATGGAGGATTTCGCCCAGTTCACCGACAGCCCAAGACCGAACAGGAGCTGAAGGGGAGATTGAAGATTGTTCAAGGCCTGCATTGGACAAGTACTGCGCAGAAGCCGGTCGTTCAAATATGGATACACATGAATACTGTGTAGCCGTAGAAAAGCGCGATGACCGACATCATTTTTGTGAAGACACACAGCGTTGAGCTGAGACCAAAAGGGAGCACTCAGAATTGGAAGTGCTCGTCTCCCAGGGAGAACCGACGATATTTCCGATGCAGGCTCCAGATCAGGATATGCATATAAGTGTTCAGACGGTCCACAACGCTGAGCCAGTCGCCCTTCTGAAGAGAGGACTTTATTTGGCAGGGTGTGATCATCTTGAATTTCTCTTGGGGAAGAGAAAGGTTGAACTGGGAAAGATCTAGGATGGTGCGCAGGCCAGCCTGGTTGGGTTTGGGCACCGTAAACAGATGAGAGTAGAAGCCCTCCTGTCGTTCCACTAGGGGAACGGGTTCCATCGCCTTGAGATCTAGAAACTTCTGGACCTCGGTTCAGAGTGAAGGCGTCCCCGACTGCTGAAAGGGAGGACTGAAGGGTGAGATGAGGGGGAGGGGAAAGCGGAAGCCCGCCCGAGTGATGGACAAAACCCACTGGTCTTCGGTGATGGTTTGCCACGCCTCCAGATGAGATGAGTTTCGTCCTCACAGTGGAGACTCGTGCGAGCGCCAAATAATATAATTTTGCACACTTTTTGGCGGAGAGACTACCTGTCCCTGAAGTGGCGGCTGAAAAAAATCTTAAAAAAGATCAGAGAGAAAAATCGACCTTGTTGCTGTCTCTGACGGGAGTTACCTCTCGGCAGATAGGTCCTACGAGACCTGCGGTCCTGGAACCCTCTGAAGCCTTAGGAGGACCGAGACTGGATCCAGATCTCTGATCGTTGACTGGGGGCTTCACTAGCACCGACAGAGACTTGGCAATTTGCGTGCTCGCCTTAGTCTTTGTAAGCTCATCATCCATTGAAGAATTAAACAGCTCTTTGCTGTCAAAAGGCAGGTCCAGAACTTTATCTTGGACCTCCTTCGAAATCTTCGCTGCATGAAGCCAAGCTTGACGAGTGGTATCCACCCCCAGCATGAGGCCTCGAGCTGAGCTGTCAACATGGTGCGCAGCAGCGTCCAGCATATCCTGTGCCAACACCCTGGCGTAAGTCTTCCAGCCTGTCAACAGGAATGAACTCCTGGAAGTCAGCCAAATCCCTCCACAGTTTCATATTCGTCACCGCCAAAATGAGCTTGGCGTTGTCCTGACGCAATTGCAGCGCTGACTGAGTTGGCAAAAATCTTCTTGCCCAAGGAATCAAGCAACTTGTCTTCCTTGGACAAAACCTGAGCCACAGCTGCGGAGGTTGCAGAGGCCAGGTGGGATTGCAGAGTGGCGGCCGCTACCACCGTCGAGGATGGGAGCGGCCATGACGCCAAGGCTACTTCCTCAGAGGTGTGAAGCCTGTAACGGGCATCAATTCTTTTATCTATGTGCAGCCCAGTGTGGGGTTTATCCCAGACCTTGCAGGCCTCGGCCAGGACATCCCTCTGAAGGAACAGGCTGGTACGTTCCTGTGGAGACAAGGTTAGCGCCCCCGAAAGCACCCCTTCCTGCGTAGCGGGTGCCTCAGGTACTGGTATGTCAAGGAGTGACATCATGTCCAGTACCCGGTCGTGGAATGCTCGGACAGAGCGGGGCTGGTCCTCACTATCCTGATCTGCCTGAGGGTCATCTAGTGCATCCAGATCCACCGGTTGTGATGCGACCGGCGTCAAATTGATGTCTCGCTCTGCTGGAGTCTTGTGAACCGTAGACAAGGGAGGCAGAGGCGGAAGAGCTGGGGTGGGCGGGAGGCAGAGGCGGTGCCGCTGCCGGGGCGACAGGTGCCGTGACCGGAACTGTCGGGGCAGGATGCGGCACCTGAGGGCAGATTTCCCAAAAGAGTCCTTTAAAGTACTCCCTCATGGGATCATACATTCATAAGACTATGACATTTCTCAAAAAAGGCATCCTCTGCCGAGACCTTAGACACTGGAGTGGGCAGAGGCCTCTAATGAAGGGCATAAGCCCACAAACGTAGTGAGGAGGGCTGCCAAGAGTCGCGTGGAAAAGGTTGTCCACCAAAGAGAAGGTTTCCAGCACCCGCCGTCCATAGCATGGGTGTGAGGAAAGAATCCAAAATGGCCACCGTAGACCACGCGGGAAGGCCCGCCATTTAGTGAACGTCTGAGGAGAACTGCGTCACATGTGGAGATGAGGTAGGTGACTCCACAGACTGGTCAGGGGACTTGATTGAAACTTTAGAAACTTTAGCCTTCATACAAAGATCCTCAGCAGAGCCGGTACTATGGGGTCTTGGATGTTTACTGGACATCCTGTCCCTTGAATTAGCTTCAAAAAGAGGAACCTCGGCAAAGCCGGTAAAAGAGGAGTTACAGTCAGTGACCTCTCCCTGTGCTCCCTCAACAGAACCGGTAAAGCCGCGAGTGCGGGAAAGTTGAGGAATCCACCTCACATGCAAGACCTTAACAGGTCTCTCAGTTCTGTTGGTACACACCTTACCCTCGATAAGAGGAACCTCGGAACAGAGTCTGGTCTTTATAGCTCCCCCGAGAGGGGCCTCAAACCATGGTTCGCTACGGAAAACCTCAGCAGAGGCCTCAGGGTGCACCCTGGTGTCTGTGTGGGAAGCTCCAAACAAGGAGACCTTGGAGCGAACTCCGGTACCCAACGCCTCAACACAACTTTGCTGGCTATTAACACCTGATTGGTGAACCTCGGATCATGATCTGGTATCGGCAGGCCCCTCGTGGGAACCCTCAGAGAAAACCCTGGCAAGCCTATTAGGCCTGCGAGGCACCTCAGGAGAATCCCTGGTAGCAGAGCTTTTGAAGCCCCTCCCCGACATGGAGGACCCCGGGAAGGAGTCCCCTGGCCGGGGTGCCCTGAAAAGTAAGGAACTTACTGGGCGTCTTTTCTTTCCGTTGATGAAGAGTTGAAAATGCGATGGAGGAACTCTCTAGAAGATCTCCTCCCACCGACGAAGACGACGCTGAAGTGCCCAGACCGAAAGGGAGTTGCAGTAGAAACACAAGTCCCAGCGGTGATCCGGTCCCAGACACTCTAAGCGGAGAAAAGAAACGATCCGGCATAGACGGAGGACTACGCGACTGCAGAACCGGAGCAGGAGAGACGGACAACCGGAAAACTAAAAGGTCTTACCGGTGATGCAAGTGCGTCCAGCCCTGACCCCGCGGAGAAAAGGACTGGAGGGCGATGCATGGGGTGGAGCTAAGTAGGGCAGGGTTATGACCCCCTTGCGGTACCCTGCGTAAAAAGAGAAGGACACATTTTTTCAATTTGATGCTTTTTTACAAAAAGTGCTCCGGTCCCGTCCCACAGGACGGAATGTCCCAAAAGTATGAAGGAAAGGACACGGGACGTAGGAGTACTTGGATTTACAGTCAGCATAAGAACTGGAACACCTGAATCATTTTTGGAGCAAACCATACTTAAAACTAAATGACTGCCTGCTCCAAGACTAGAATTTTATCCCCATCAACATCATACTTGCCCCATCACTTCTTCAGTAGAGGAAAGAGTTTAAGACCTTCCTCTTCATGGAATGGCTCCTCCTTAACATTTAGGTCCACACACACTGCATTCTCCACCCTACCTGAGACTCAGTTATATGCTCCCCACTGTCTTCCCCCCATGCTGCCAATTGCCCACCCTCCCCTGTTAGCTCTCTGTTCCGTTTTTCGCTGCTTCCTTCACTGTGTTCTTCCCCCTATGATTGTAAAACGCTCCGTTGCTTTGCAAAGCTAGGTCCGCGCTCAATAAATACTGTAGTAATAATACAAAATAATAATAAAATGACAATGAAGAGAAACAATCATATAAAGAAGCAAAATTAATAATGTCATTGGACCTCGTGTTTGTAGCTGTTTTGATTGCAAATACCCAAAAATGTTATTGGTAGCTGTTATGTTTTTGTAAAGCGATGCTCGTACACAGTTTGAAAGGTAGCGATCAATGCATTTCACAATTTACATTTAAATACAAAACATATTGATATGGTAACGCCTCTATCCTTTAATTCATTCAACATAAAATACAACCATTTAAAAAAAGCTTTTCTATGCAAAGCGACTAAATAAAAAAATGTAGGTATGCATTGAATTTCTCCTGTGTTGTGTGTGCATAAACATGATTTTGCTGATGCATGGACAGTAAGCCTAGCTCTGTTGTGCACTTACGTCATGACAAAGGGCGCTGCATGGTGTTTGCAGCTGCTGCCACAGAGGGAGATGTGGTATGATTTATTACCGCCAGGGCAGTTCCGCTCACAGCAGATTAGATTATTATAGGATGCCGGGTGGGGACCGGTACAGTTCGCAGACATTCATTTGACTAAATATAAATTAAGAACCACTAAAAGAAGCAATGTAATACATCGATATATGGTGAAAAGCGGATGGCATTTCATGATTTAAACATGTGAGTGAACGCTAAATTTACACATGCAGAACATGGGCAGCCTCGGTTGACAACAGAGACATTTTATTACAGTTTTAATACAGAAATGTTACAGAAATGTAACAGAAATGTAAACGAAATTGTGGTTAATTTGTAAACCCCCAAATAAGCTGCTATGCCCTTATCACTGATAACTGGATATTTGCTATTGAGGGTTAGTCAAAAGGTAGGGAGTGATAGGAGTTTCCGTAAAAGTAATATATGAACCTAAAATAGAGGGACTCTTTGTACAGATAAGCTGTATGCTGTATTCGCACCCTATGAAGGGCCCTCAGCTGGAACAGCGGGCAAGAATAGGCATTCTCAGCCTGCTGTCCTAGTCACCAGAGGCCCTTCCCCAAGTGGCGCCATTTTTTGTTGTTGTTAATGAGCGGGACAACAGGTAGCTTCTCCATGTTGCCTCCCTATTCCCACCCTCCACCCGAAAATCGCCCGATCCCCTTTGCCATCCCCCTCGCTCCATCCCCACGTACCTGTGGGACCGGAGCTCGGTGCACTGGTCCAGGTGCTCCTCCTGCCACCGCCCACCGCCATGGACTTAGAAACAGGCTTTAGGGCCTCATCATGAATTGGGAAGTATCCCAGCGGTAAATCTGCCTGAACACCACGCCAATGCAATTCCCTTACGGCCACTTGGACCGGCGGTATTAGTGCTGAATTACAAGTCACAGTGGCGGTGTAAGTCCCCATTTTTTGGAGTCCATTTAACTCAATGGGGCATTTTCAGCGCAATTACTGCAGTGGTAATTCCGCTGCAGTGATTGTGCCCAAAATGGGCCAAAAGTCAGCAGATTTACCTCCAGCTCAGAGCTGGAGGTGAAACCTCCAACTTTCCACCCAGCTCATAGTTGGTAATGCTATTACTGCCGAATTTTTACCACACCGCCCAACTCATGATGAGGCCATATGGTGGTGGCCATCTTGTTTTTCTTTTTTTTCTTTTTTCTCTGGAGATCAGCTGCGGAAGCAGCGCTGATCACCTGACAAAAAATAATGAAAGCCCGGATGAACCGAGGTGCGGCTGGCTTTCATGCCCACTCACGAGGGCTGACATGGTTGTTAATGGCCCACAGCCAGAGCCGAGGCCCTCGCTTCTCGGAACAGTTAGCTTTGCCAACGATTGGTAAACAATTGTTCCTGCTTCTGTTATCTACATATGTAGATCCTTGGCTTCTGTTCATGAGATTTTATTTTAAATATAGACAACTGTGCATTTGTAAAGTAAATAGACTCACACGTACATCAGATAAATGCTACACCTGACGGAATCTGTAATGAGATGATCATAGGGGAAAAGCATCTAATTAATACATAACCTGCAGTGACGAAAATGTTTAAATAATACGTTACTGTAACCTATCATAACAGGGACTAAAAATTAACACAATTGCTGATTTTACATTAAGGTCCATTGGAGAGATGATTAGCTTTCTATCATCACCACACAACAGAGTATTTGTAATTAGTTTTGTACTTACATTAGCAGCACCAAGAAGAATTAGTGTAGGCCCGAGGCCTATCGTGTATATTGACCTGAGCATTACGGATACCAAAAATGGACGAATACCAAAAGGCTTGGGAAACAAGAACAGCATGGCTGTGCAGACTGCCAGGGCAATCCACAGTAGAATAGAGATGAGGGGTGGGAGCGTGCCTGTGAAAGACAGAGAAGGTTATGAAAATATGCTTCGAAAAAAATATCTCTCACAGAATATTTAAAATACAGAAACCTATTTTAATAAAAAATCATTTATCATTTAGGCTACTGACTGCAATGCGCAAAATCATTCTGTAAATAACTATATCCCGCAGCAATCAACATTAATCTTCTGAATTAAGTCATACTGCTTTCACAACAGATGCATTCAAGAAGTGCAGTTTGTGTGCAATTTCATCTAACAGAAATGGTTAGTAGTACAAACTGCCATGCCTCACCACTACTTTTAAGAACACTGGCTAACTTTCTTAAGTTCTGCAGAGGATTGGAGAGACTGATGTTTCTACTCAGCCTAAGGGCAAGAGTCCCTCTCCTAAACCAAATTGTTTCTACTAATTGACCAAGCTTCTATTGGCTGGTGAGACGACTAAAACCGGCATTATCACCGTCTTTTTTTCCAGCACCAAAGTGTCATTACCAATAATAAGACGTCCCCAAGCACTAGAACTTGTAATCTCTGTGTGACTTGCAAATTGCGGCTCTGCTCTCAAACAATCTGGAGAGATCTGTGTTTTAGTTCTCCGTGCACTGCAGGGGGATGATTTGAGAGTGGTGCTTGGAAACGTTCAATTCTCGTGAGCTTCCTCCTTTCAATCCCTGCTCAATACCACAGAGGAAGCCGAAAAGCTATGTTTCATGCTTCACAAAACCGTTAAATAAATACATGGATTCTTTTCACGAATGTTTGGTTTAGTAACATTAAGTCCATCAATGAACAACTCTTGCTGCAAGAGTTAAAATGACACAAGGCCTACCTTCTCTACCACTTCTATGATTCCAACATGCATCAGTACATACATGGGCAGAGCTATAAAATGAACTGACGGTATGAGAACACAGCAAGGGTTTTGGCCTCCACCAATGTTGATAAAGAGATAAAACAAATGCACCCCACCACATGGAGAAGATAAAAGAAAGATTCGCATTTTCTGGTGAATACACTTACACTGCTGGAGAACTTTAACTCACCACTTAATGAGGCTGTAACAGTCATGCTCACACGATGAAATTCTGTAAAGTTATACATAACGCATGAAGCAAGTTTAACCAACTGGTAAAACAGAAAAAAATATTTGCCCATCTGCTTCATAAGACACATGTTCAGAGAGTCAAACACCCTCATTCCAATGTATGCCATTTTGTCTAATCAGGAACATTTCATTTGATTCCAGGAGAACCCAAAAGACTGGAACTGCAACTGAATTATCCACCCTAAAGGTCATTCATTCTGAGGGTTCAAAAAGCAAGAATGGACATTGCTGGGCATGCAGTGCTGCCTAAGGAAACGCAACATATTAACATAACATTTGACTGAGACTAGTGGCCTTTTATGAGCCTTGTATTGTGCGTCAGGACTCCCCGTTCTGCACAGCAATAATATTCCGGCTCGTCAAGAATCCCAAATGTCGAGTTCTTCGCATTACCCTATAGTCAGCCTTTAAGGAGCAGTTACTGCACTTAACAAGACTGTACTCTGTGACGTCACATAAACACATTTTGCACGAGTTTTTCAAAAATGTTTGGGACAGTTAAAATGGAATAAAAACATTCATAGTATTAGGAAAAGACTAACGAGTCCTACTTTGTTCATAATAACCCGCTTATGTACAATGACAACATTCCAAGGGCTTATGCTTAAAATGAATTAAATATGTGTTTTCTGATGTTCCATTCTACACAGGAAACGAATTAAAACGAGAAACATTAGGCAACATCTCTTCATCGCCTATTACGGGGAACAAACTAAATAGCGCTCCAAAGCATAAAACTCGAGGACAGAACACAAGAGAAAAGAGGTAACCTCTTGAGGTCTGGAGGGTTCCCAGAGCAATGCCAGAGGTTAAGATTAATTCTAAACCTCCCAACCATCACCTCTTTTGTTTTTCTGTAGTCACCCCGAGTGGGACGGGTATACCGAGACGTGGGTCCTGAGCCTGCTGGGCCTAGAGACCCAAGCTACTCCTCAATGAGGAGGCCCAACAAGGCTGAAACATGTCTGAGGATGCTTGTGGTCTCACGCAGAAGGGATGTGACCAAGCAGTTCGGGCAGGACTGCCCCTTTTGGGATGCGACCAAGCCTGATTTGCATTTGGTCTTTCCCGTTTTGTAATGGCTTGGCAAACAAAGAACAATGGACTGGAGGGTTGCCCAAAGCAATGCCAGAGGTTGAGATTAATTCTAAACCTTCCAGCCGTCAGCTTGTTTGCTCTGCTGTACTCGAGGACAGAAGGCAGAATACCCAAACTCTTCCTAAGAAACTGTCTCCCCTCTGCTGTTATTTAAATGGTTACTGAATCATATCCGCTTCATACCCATTCACCATAAACATAGAAGCATGCAACTATGTAATCGAAGACAGGTTTACATTAGTTGTACGTCAACCCTCAGGCGTGGTCTATATACAGTACCGCAGAGGTCAGGAGACCAAAATTAAGCATCCATGATCGATCTAGGGACTGCCCCTGGGACTTCTGACCCCAAAACCCCAATATTTGGAAGGTCTTTCTCTTCAACTGGGCAGG
This sequence comes from Ambystoma mexicanum, assembly GCF_040938575.1. NCBI lineage: Eukaryota > Metazoa > Chordata > Amphibia > Caudata > Ambystomatidae > Ambystoma > Ambystoma mexicanum. Next base: position 351,566,271 of record NC_090936.1, read on the forward strand.
AAGCAACACAGAGCTCACCCCGACACCACCTGAATCCCTCTTTCCATCTGACTGAGGCTGCCTGCAGAGGTCATGAGACCCAAAAGAAGCATCCAGAACTGATTTAGGGACTGACCCTGTGACCTCTGACAAAGTTACTTCCAGTTACTTTGGGTATATAAGCGCTGTCCTTTGTGCGTCCATTCGGCAGGGCGTCCAGAGCAAAGGGAAGACAGAGTTAAGGGATGCTAATATATCCATCTCTATTTAATTCTGCGCTCCCATGCTTGCCACAGGTTGTCACAAAAATGCTTTGCATACAGCACACAAACAACATTCAAATGTAACTCCAACCCTCCACTAAAACAACTATTTGCATACTCCTGCACCTGTGAGTACCCCAGCTTCATAATTACTGCACTGTCTCTCCACAGTGTGATTCTCACCTATAATGCATTCACTCCTACTCGCCTCTTCCTACGCTTTGCCCAATAACGCTACAACTTCCTCCTTTCCTATCCCTATTCTAAAACCCACAACTTGAAACTCCCACTACTCCATCCCTCTTCCACCTTCTTCCAACAAACAAAGCCGAAAGCTAACCATACCTCCTCGAACACCTAATCCACCATGCCTCTCTTCCTCCGAGACTCAACTTCTCTACTCTTCCTTACCTAATCAACTGAACGTTACACTCTGAAATTATCAGTCTGTATGCAACAAAACTTCCTTTATCAACAACTACTTTCACTAAAGCTCTCCTTCCGAGACCTTCTTCCGATCACTGTAACCTGGATTTCTCCATCTGACACTGCCACTCGGGCGGCCCTGCACGTCTCCAAACTATCCTTCATTCACTCTGCTTGACTGACTGGCAGAGGTGCAGCTGTCGGACACCCACTCTCTTCCCACCTCAATGCCTCACAAATTTCCAATGCCATGTCCTCTCCTACCTCATTTGAATTCACCATCAATACTATGGCTCAGCTTTACATTGTTCACTTGATCTCCATCTATCACCCTCCTAGTCCCACTGGACTATTCTTTGAAGATCTTGGCCAACTCCTTGATTCTCTTTCCAGAAACATCACCTAATTCTCTTAGGTTAATGTAACCTTTCCGCCCCAACCACTTCTTAGAAATCTGAACTTCAGTCATTTCTTAGTGACCACGCTCTCCACTATATCCATAACCTACCTACCCACACCAGGGGTAACTCTCTGGATCTCTTATTCATCTACACCTCTCTATCTCAGCCACTAATACTACTGTCACACCATTCATATCTAATCACTCAATTGTTTCCACCACCATTTCCTTTTTCACACTCTGACCTTCCCTCACCACTTGCTTCATCTATTACTAAAATGAAATTTAAATCTTCTGCCATTTCCCCCTTTCCCTATGACCTACAGTTCTCACTCTCCCCCTTCTCACCCAATGCTTCTTCCACCAACACTGCCTTCTCCAGTTTCCAATCCCAATTATATAACCCATTCTCCTCTCACTTCCCACTACTTTCTTTCACCCCTAAGTCTCAGAATCCTCGGCCATGGGTCACCGCATTCATACGCTCTCTCCACACAGACATGCGTTGGATGTTACTCAAATGGAGGCGGACCCACACGCATGCCGATATGCAACTCTACCTCTCTGCCCCGAACTCTCTGAAGTCCACTCTTTTAAAAAAAAAATCTGTTTATTGTTTTCCATAAAACCAAATAAGAAACAACAATGGTCGTTAACGCTTGGTTACATTATATCAGTATTATAATTCAATGCATAGAATACATAGATATCCCGGGTTAGCAGGGAAGGATAGCGCCAGGCCACAGTTCCTTTGATGCATGGAGCGATAACCACTCACTACGGCAGTACATTTTTAAATTCTAACACAGTTCCTGTCCTTCTCCCCCAGACCTTCTGAAACTTCCTGGGGCAATCCCTGCAATTGTATATTCGTTTTTCTAGGGACATGCATCAGTCCACCTCACTGGCCCAGCGGCTGAGGCTTAGTCTTTCTGCTGAGCCCCATGTTGCAGCTTTGAGCCTCTTCCCCAGCCCCAGTGTCACAGCAAGGAATGTCTTCTTATGTCTGGTGAATTCCACCTTCCCCCAGATTCCCAGTATCACCAGTTTCGTGTCCTGCGGAACTGAAGACCCCAACACTCCAGCTGTCTTGCGGATGCACTTCTGCCAAAAGTCCTGGATTAAGTCACAGCTCCACACCATGTGGAAGAAGGTACCCTCCGCCCTCCCGCATTTCAGGCAAACCCTGCTGTCCTCCACCCCCCATCGTGCCATCACTGCGCGGGAGTAATATGCCTGATGCAGTATTTTGTACTGGATTAAGCGAAGCCTGGCGTCTATTCCAATGTCTTGTGGGAACATCAGTGCTTCCACCCACTCCACAGAATCCAGTGTACCCACCTCTCTCTCTTATTTTTCTTTAAATAGGGACAACTCCTGGGCCCCGAAGGCCGTGAGGACCGCTATAATGTGGAGGTAACTTTAGTTGTAATTCGTTCTGGGAGGATATTAGCTTCCAGGGGGGAGCATTTCGGGACTCCTCCACTACAGGAAACTGAGAGCCAATGGCATGTGTTAATTGCAGGTGTCTGTAATAGTCCTTACTGGGCAGCTTAAATTTCTACTGTAGGGCCCCAAATGCCAGAAGACGTCCCACTTGCACTACGTCCACAAGGATGCAAATCCCTTGTGTCTCCCAGTTCACAAAGTGACCCATTTTCAAGACCTCTGGGATATGCCTATTGTTCCAGAGGGGCTGGTCCAGTGTTAGTATCCCATCCCAACCTATGTGGTGATGGGCTTCTACCCAGGTTTGACGGATGTGTTGCGTCATCACCGGGAGTTTCGCAGTCCCCATCCCATCTCCATATAGTACGTGCAGGGGTTTGTTTTGTCCCAATCTCCTTCTCCCCCCCTATGTGAGGGAGCCCCGGGTCAGCATGGAGCCAGTCATTCACCACCCCCAATGTGTCACCCCAGTAACAGGTGCAGAGGCAGGGTAGACCAATCCCCGCCCTCCCAAACTGAGCGTTGAAGGGTTTTTTAGAGCAATGCAGGGTTGTTTCCCCCCGAGAGTAGCCCCGGAGGATATCTACAATAGATGCAAAGATCGCCTTGGGGACGGAAAGTGTGGTGTTCTGGAGGATGTAGAGGAAGCTAGGGAGCATCAGCATCTAAAAGAGGGCCGCCTTGCCCCTCAGCGTTAGTGGGAGTGCTTGCCAGTGGACCACATCAGCCGCAAATGTATCACCGGTTGCAAGTTGAGACGTAGGAAGTAATCCGGGTCTGGGCTTCTTCGGATGCCTAAATATTCAAAACCAGAGACCAAGATTGAGTATAGACACTGGGCCTCATTCGGACTGTGGCGGCCATGGAATGAACGGTGCCGGTAAGGGACCGGCACCGTTCATTCTGGGGCGCCACATTACAAGTTCTGCTGCGGGTCCCGCTCTGTACGCCTGGCTAGACCAAACGTGCAAAGCGGGACCCGCTAGCAGACCAGGATGCTAACAACAGGCTGTTGTTAACAGGCTCGTTGTTAGCATCCTCCCCATTCCCATTGAGCCCTATGGGGGCTCAAATGGGAATGGGGATGTACCGGGTCAGGGTCCCGCGAAAGGGAATTACCAGGCCCTCCAAGGTCGGAATGGCCCGGTAAGTCCCCTTTAGCGGGAACTGGACCCGAGTTTGGAGGTAGCCATGCTGGTAATGACGGCATGGCTACCTCCAAACTCGTAATGAGGCTCACTGTCTAGGGACCGCTCCATCTCCCCCTAAAGAGGAAAAAGGACTGTCTTTTGTTTGCTCAATCTAGCCAACAGAACCGCAGGTATTCTGTGAGGATACGTGTCACCTCAGGGCAGGAAGTCACAGGAATACTTATAAAGATAAGGAGATCATCTGCATAGAGCGAGACGTGCCCCCCAACGGCCATATGAATCCCGACCCTTCCTCTGCCGTCCTGAGTCTTATCGCCAGCGGCTCTATGGCAAGCGTAAACAGCAGGGGAGAGAAGGGGGAGCCCTGCCTGGTCCCCCGCCACAATGTGATAGCCCTAAAGAACCCCCTGTTTACCCGCACCACTGCTTCCGGGGAATCGGACAGTAGTCTGACCCAATACATGAAACTGTCCCCGAATACCATACAGCCCATGATGGCACATAAGGCGTCCCACCCTACCAAGTCGAATGCCTTCTCAAAGTCCACGGCTAAGAGCGCTAGTGGGTCCGATATCGCCGAAGCCTGGTCAGTGGCAAACTGCACCCTGCGTAAATTCATCTGAGTGGAACTGGAGGGCATGGCTCTGCATTGGTCTGGGTGTATCAGGGAGTCTATCACGCCTAGTATCCAGCACTTTGGTCGCTCCATTAATTAGCGATATCGGCGTATAGGAGGCACAGAGGTCTGGTGGTTTCCTGAGTTTGGAGATCACCACAATGCATGCTTTCCTGAGGTCTGGGGGGAGTTGTCTGTTCTTTCTACTTTGTACGAACATACAGTGCACATGCTCTTATCACTGGTTAAACCAGTCATTTCCAGGTTTCCACCAGAAAACCGTTGGGTCCCGGGGTCTTGCCGGACTGTAGCTGGGACAGTGCTACTGCCACCTCCTCCACTGTGATTTCGGCCTCGAGATCCAGTGTCTGTTGTTCTGAGAGGCGGGGGATCATTAAAGAGTCGAGGATATTTGACCTGTCCTGTATTTCGCGCTCTGAAACACGTGTGTATGAGCACAACACAAATAAAATGTCATATCATATCATATCATGTTCTTCTCAAGTGGCAGCGCCTGGGCGGGAGTAAAGGTCCTTATAAAAGGTTGCGAATGCCCCAGCGATATCTGAGTCTTCCGTTATTACCCCCCCCCGGCGTCTTGTATGGCCTGTAGTTGTCCCTTGCACCTGTCCTGCCTTTCCAGCCAAGCCAGGGTTTTCCCAGCCTTGTCTCCCGTTTCATGTATTTGGCTATGCACCGTCCAGTGGGCCGCCCTCGCATTGTCTAGTGCCACATTTGTAGGGCCTTGTGCGCTGAGACTAGGACTTCTTGTGGAGTCCAGGACCCCGACTCGAGGAACTCTTCCTCCTTCCTAGATACCGGCTCCTCTGCCTCCTCTATTGCCCGGGCATGGTGCCGGCGGTGAGCTGCCACAAGGGAGAGAGCATCCCCTCGAAGTACTGGCTTGTAGCCTTCCCATAGTGTGATTGGGCTATCAACTGAGCCCTCATTTAAAGTAAAATATCCTGCCGTCTTACTGGTTAGACCCTCCAGCACCTACGGCATACCCACATAGTACACATAGAGATACCAGGCTGTACTAGGCTTTGTTTGTCCATCTTTTAATATCATCAGTAGTGGGGAGTGGTCTGATATACCTCTAGCCAAGAATGTCGCAGACAGTAGTTTATGTGACATGCACTGTGGGAGAAAGAAATAGTCTATCCTGGACAGAGACTTGTGTGCATTGGAGAAGAACGAGAACCCAGATTCTGCCCCATGCAGTGCCCTCCATGCGTCCACCAATTCAAGTGCCATCGTGAAGGAGTGTAGCTCGGTCAGGTCAGGGTTTCTGTTGCCCGTGTGTGATCTGTCACTACCCACTTCCATGACTTTGTTGAAACCCGCCCCCAGCACCCACATGTCCGCTTGTTCAGTGAGTATTGAAAACTGGAGCTCATTCAGGAGTTGAAGCGTGAGCGGCGAGAGTGCGTATACTGCCATAATGCCCCAACTGTTCCCCCACATTTCCCCAATTACCACCATGAATCGCCCTCTCGGGTCCTCCTGTACCACCCTCAATAGGAATGGTACCCTCTTGTGTATTAGAACCATTGTCCCCTTTGCCCCTCGAGAACCCTGCGTGATAGGCCAGTGCATAGTTGGACCTCTTGAAGAACCTGCATTCTGTGATGACCAAATGTGTTTCTGTTAGGAGGGCAATGTCCGGTGAGTATCTGCTGAGGAACTGGAGTACTAATCTCCATTTAATGCTGGAGCCTAGACCATTGACGTTCCATGTCAACAGAGATACCCCTCCAGTATGTGTAATTGGATCCCCGGAGATGTGTCACTTGTGCCCTGTGAGTCAGTATCCATCTCCCTATTCCCAGAGATCCCGTGGCAGCCCACACAACCTCTGCCAGTCGGTGCAGTGTATGTCCTCGCCATCCACCCCGCCTCCCCGGTAAGTTAAGCGACCAACCAAGCTGAACTGTAAGAAAGACAGCTCTTCAGTGTCCCCCGTCGAGGGCTGCTGCTTGGAGGATTCCACATAGTAGCAGTCTTGGGTCCCAGAAGCCTTGTCAAGCAAATTTTTCAAATTCGTATCAGCGTGTCAATGTTGCACATCTGTGCAGTCAACCTACTTTTCTACTCCCTAAATTTCCACTGTCCATCTTGACGACACATGGTTCCCCGGCTCTGCTGGAAATGCAGGGTGTGATGTCTCCCCAGACTGGGTGATCCTTTGATATTTCCGGGCACGGGCCAGAGAGAATGTATGTCTCCAGCCAGTCCCAGACCTCTTTGGGGCTGTGAAACACATGTTCCGTAGTATTGTGATAGAGTTTGAGTATAGCTGGAAAGAAAAGTGCGTATTTAATGTTCAGGGACATTAGCTTCTTCTTTACAGAGTCAAAGCACTGCTGTGATCTTTGTACTTCCCTTGTGTAGTGTGGGAAGAGGCCAATTCGGTTGCCATTGTAGGTTATCGGGCCTGTCACCCATGCCACATGTAGGAGCGTGCCCCCGTCCCTATAGTTCAGGAGACGCGCTATCACTGTGCGTGGCGGGGCGCATGGAATAGGTCAGCCCATTGGGATTCTGTGGGCCCGTTCAATTGAAAAGAAGTTTGAAGGTTTATTGGGTGCCATAAGGTCCAATAGCCAGTATTCCAAAAATAATTCCATAGAGTGTCCTTCCTCCTATTCTGGGAGTACGAGTAGAAGGAGGTTATTGCAGCGGGACCTGCCTTTATTGTCCTCCCTCTGGTTTTGTAAGGTAGTTAGTTTCTGAGACACTGATGTCAGCCGTTCCTCCATCTTCTTTAGCGCATCCACATTGTCCGATATACGCTGTTCCGTCTCTTCCACCCGCAAGGTCAAGTTGCATAGGTCTTGGCGTAGGAAGGAGACTTCAGAAGCCAGGCCGTCAATTTTGGTTTCAACGATGACCTAGATTCACCGATGGCGGCCATAATGTCTGTGAGCAATATTATCTGCCCCGCTCCTGCACATTCCCCATCCACAGCCATCTTCTCCCGTGCCGAGGAAGAGGGTGTCGCATAGCGGTCTATTTTGTTCTGCATGGTCCCTTTTCGGGGCGTGTCTTTTACCATAGCTGTGTGAGTCATTGGTCCCAGGAGCGTATAGTCACCACTCTCAGTCCTACTGGCCCCCTCTGTTCTCGGTGAATTGTCAGCCCTCCCTATGTGCCAGAGGGAGAGGGGGGAAAGGGTAAGCCGGCAAGGGTCTCCGGATCCAGGGGCGAGGTGTAGGGCTTCTTCTCTGGGCCTGTGTGTGCGTGGCAAGCCTAGATGGGATTGGTCCTCGCTTTCCCGGACTGTACAATGGGCACCAGGGTCATTGTGTGCAGGGAAGCGCACCCCAGGGTGTTTGTGTGGCTGATGGTCGGCACTCACACAGAGCCATGCCACTGCCCCTGATTGGTCCCAGAGGCCTGTATCTTCTCTTCGCCGGGTACTCCAGACTCTGTCCCACGGGTCTCCTTCCGCCCTGCACAAGGAGCCAGATCTGCTGTTCTCCTGCAGCCAGAGGCAGGGGGTCTAAATGGAATCAGTCTCCGCTCTGTACAATGGAAACCAGGGGTCACTGTGTACAAGGAGGTGCAGCCCAGGGTGTTTGAGTGGCTGATGGTCGGTGCTCCCACAGAGCCACACCACTGCCCCCAATTGGTCCCACAGGCGTGTATCTTCTCTTTTGCCGGGCACTCCAGACACTATCAGACGATTCACATAATGCTCCTTCTGCCCAAAGAGCCGGATCTGTTGTTCTCCTGAAGCTGGGGCTGGTGGGGGGTGGGGGGGACCACCCCCACCTCGCACTCTGGGCCTCACAGTCACTGCACGCCAGTGTATTCCCCACTGGTCTGTCTGGACTCGCTTAACTCACTGCCTTAGGGCCGGATTTGTGTTGGACAACTCCTTATTTGTGTTGATGGTGCTTGCGGTAGGGGCTGTCCGGTGGTTCCCACTTCTGGTTCTTGCAGGTCGCGCGCAGCCTCCTCCACCACTACCGGCAGCCCGGCTTACCTCCAGGTGTACGGACACACAGAGCAACTTGATCCGTAGGGTCGGGTCACCCCTCGGGTTTCGTCCCTCATGTGTGTCTGGCTGTCCCGACTGCTGCTTGCTGCGGGTTATCACTGGGTCCCGAGTTTGCTCCCGCTGTTTAGCGCCTTTCACCCACCTTCACCAGGATGCCAAGATGGAGGGTGGTTTCCGCATGGACTGTGGAGTCAACCCGACCCTGGGTACTGCTACTCCGATTCTCACTGTTTTTTCTGCGGGAAGTAGCAGAGGAGCTCTGCAGACCCATTGTTATAACTGCTGGGGAAACCAAGCAGCAAACAGGATTTTATGTTCGTATTGCAGCAGCCCCGGCAGAGCAGCAGAAGCTCACATCTGCATGCGCTGGCTGCTCAACAGCACCCCCTCAAGTCCACTGTTGATAGAGCGAAAAGGGAATTCTACCTAACCCTCATTCACTCTCACTCCAACCATCCTCACCGGCTACAGAGCACCCTAAACGCACTCCTCACACCCCCTAAGTCTATGACTATCAACTCTACTCTCACAGCTAATGACCTAGCTGAATACTTTGCTGCAAACATTTCCAAAATTAGGGACTCCCTCCTGACTGTCCTCACAATCCCTCCTCCTCCATTTTACACTCTGCCTATTACACCATCATCCACTGACTCTATCTCCCACTTTAGTCACACTAATACTGACGACTGCTAGCTCTACTGACGAAGGGTAACCCCTCTTGTGCCCCATCAGAACCTCTTGCTCCTCAGCTAGTCAAACCGATTGCCCCTTTAGTGGCCTCTCACCTAGCTGCACTCTTCCACCTGTCCTTCGACTCTGGTTGCATTACCTCTGTTTTCAAAACAGCCACGGTCATCCCTCTTCTAAAAAAGTAAGGGGCTGAACAGCACCTACTGACTACATTTCACCCTGTGTCTCTGCTTCCACACTACTCTAAAGTACTTAAAAGTGTTGTGCTCAACCATTTTACCAATTTCTTAAACATCTATAACCTTCTAATCTAATCTCTCTCCCTGGCTGTTCAACCAGTATCTGGCACTCCTTGCCCACCGCATCGCCGCTCTCTGCCCTAATTTCCAGTGCTATGCGGACGATACCCAGCTCATTTTCAGGCTACCCTCAGCCTCCCCCTCTCCTTCCCTCATCTCTGACTGTCTGTCTACTATCCAAGAATGGTGTGCCGCCAATGACCTCTGCCTTAATGCCAGTAAGACTGAGATTCTACTCATCGGTACTCCCACTCCCTCCTTCCCTGTAGCTCTCTGGCCTGCCTCCCTTGGCCCCCTCCCTGCTCCTACCTGCAAGGCAAAAAACCTTGGGGTCATCTTCGACTCCACACTCTCCTTCTCTCCTCATATTTCTGACGTCGCCAAGAGGTCACACTACCAGCTGCACCTCCTCAGAGGTATTCTTCCCTTCCTCTCCTTCCCCCAGAAGCTCACTGTCTCCCGAGCCCTGGTTCTCTCGAAGCTGGACTACTGTAACAGCCTCTATCTTAATCTGCCTGCCTCCACTCTCCGCCCTCTGCAACTCATCCAGAACAGAACTGCGAGACTTGTCCTTGGCCTCAAGCCCGGGGACCGTATCTCTCCAGGACTGAAATCTCTACACTGGCTCCCAGTGGCTGCGAGGATAAAGTTCAAAACCCTCTGCATTGTCCACAAGGCCTTCTGGGGCCTGGGTCCTAAATACCTTCAACTCTCTCTTCCCAAATATCTTCCTTCCCGAGCCCTTCGCTCATCCGCCTCCAACTCCCTCAGGGTTAGCCGCTTCTCGAAGCAACGAGCTGGGGGTAGATCTCTCTCCGCGGCAGGGGCCTCCCTCTGGAACAGTCTTCCTGCCTCCCTGAAACTTGAGGAGAACCATCTCCGGTTCCGGAAGCACCTCAAAACCTTCCTCTTTGCTTCTGCTTTCCCTCTCCCTCTCCCCTGCTGAACTGCTAATTAATTTTCACTGAAACTGCACTGATCCTGCAACTGGACCACTCTAAACGGCCTCGGTCCTGGGCCCTGCCACTCTCCACTTGCACTGATGCCCTGGAACCCCTTTGCACTGCGGGACTGTCTCTGTATCCCTACAGCCCCCCCCTCCCCCAGCACTTGTTCTGCACTTACCTCACACTTGCCACCAGCTGGCCCTATTTATTTATTTATTACGTACGCCACTTACCTTGTACTGCACTTTTCCCCCTCCCCTTCCCCTTGCACTTTTTCCCCCTCCCCTACCCCTGCACTTGCGCGATCTGAATGACACCTGGCCTAGTAGGATCGTTGTCTGTCTCCCCTTGTCCCCCCCTCCCTGCCTCGTCGCGCCTTGAAACACTTGTGTATAGGCGCGTTACAAATACCATATCATATCATATCATATCATATCCTGGCCCTTGCTCCTCCTCACTCATGCTTTCTGTTCCCCTCGCTCCTTGCAACCAAATCCTTTGATTTCCGTGTGCATACCTCTGAGACTTTCCTTCTTCAATCTTCCTACTGCCTTGCCACTGTAGCTGCTCCTCACATCAGGTACACATCTTCAAGCATAAGGATTCTCTGCACTTCTCTCTAACCAGGTTTTTAACCCTGACATGGTTTTCCCCTGCATCCTGGCTCTGTGCCCCCTGGGCAGGCTGGAAACCAGTTTTCAACCTCCATATCTTCCAATACAGGTAAGACAGTAAGACGTGATCTTGACACTGATAAGCAGGTTTCTGCTCCTGTCACTCCACGGAAACTGTTCTCATGAATGTGTCCAGCTTCATCACCTCTGCTAAGGACTCTAACGTATCCTCTATCGTAATTATCCTTGATCTGTCTGCTGCCTTTGACACTGTCAATCACTCTGATCTCCTTAAAGGCATACTCTAGTAAAAAATGTTATTGTCCCTATGGGTCGGCCATGTTTTTTTAAGGCTAAGTGGCTCGATTTTAGAAAACTTTCCTATGGACCTTACCCGAGTTTTCGTCCATTAAACGCACGCGAAAACAAGCACCTGGGAGCCGCCATTTTCTGATAATCCTATCTTTTCCCCGATCGCCCTGGCTCACCTGCTTTTGCGGCACTAAATCAAGTCCCCCGCCCCTGAGCCTGACATTATCAAAACATTCATATTCCCCGCCTCTCCCCGTGACGTTACTGTGCTGCGTAGGCAAACGCGCCCAGTCGTCTTCTGCGCGACTCCACACAGAACCCGGAAACCAACACAGATCAACTCACAACACAGCGCGCCACAATTCGGAATATGAAACTGTACTTTACAATGAAACAGCAACACAGTACATTTGGTAAAGTACATTTATTTGGCATCAAATGTTTAGAGAATATTCATATGAACTCCGGAAGACATATATTTTCTTTTATCTGTATCCTCAATAACTGTTCCGTTTCATCTTGGGTCACGCGCTGTTCCATTATGGCACACAGGGTGTTCATTTTCGTAAAAAGAATCACTTTGGAAGCACGGTGAACCGCAAGGCTGTTCCATCAACTAGGCACTAGTCCAGCCTAAAGTTTGTTATGTTGCTTCTAGCCACTAGTACAGCGTAAGGGCATGTGGGCCCTTGGCGATCGTCCCATAATATGGTGATCGTGCTCCAGTTGTTGACACGAAGCTGCAGGTGTCTGCTGAAGAATCCGTCCGCCGGTGTCTCAAACAGGTGGCAGTTGCAGAACGGGATCAAATACCTGTTAAGAAAACAAATAAATGATAATTAGTCTCACTAGCCGAAGTTCATTAATATTACTCATTTCATTTATTACGGCCGATCAGAAACTATTTGCTTGCAAGGGTAGTTCAATGGAGTTTGTTCTTCTCTAACATAAATGCGAAAAGTAACGAGATAAATCTAGGGCAACACACAATGATAAACAACACTCTACATGCATGAGGAATGATATGATATATGATATGGCATTTGTAACGCGCGTATACTCAAGTGTTTCTAGGCGTGACGAGGCAGGTGGGGAACAAGGGCAGACAGACAACGATCCTACTAGGCCAGGTGTTTTTTTCTGATCGCGCATGGGGATGGGCTGTACAAGGATAGTTGAATACAAATTAAATAATAGGGCCAGCTGGTGGCAAGTGCAAGGTAAATGCCGGGACAAGGGGCTGAAGGATACAGAGACAGTCCCGTAGTGCAGGGAAAAGTGGCTGGGCCAAGGAGCGAGATTGGTGACACCAGTGAACCTGCATGCCCATGTGCCCACTACGAACAGTTTTAACATCTTTTACAGTCATCATTCATTCATTTATTCATGCATCCATTCACTAAATCTTTATTCCGGTATAAAAGCGTGTAAAGATTTACTTACATTATATTTGAAATTTCCATTTGTCTCTTCGTAATGCAGTCTGTAAAACGGACCATGCTCTTGACAATGATTTTTCGTATACTGACCTAAAACTGAAACTCGGTCTAGTTTCTGAATTTTCTGCCTTATCGTCTCTTACGTTATTGCGCACTCCCTTCAAATGTAGTTCTTTCTGCATGGTCCCTGTCTCAAGGTCAAAAAACAATAGACCCTTATACTTCCAGTGCGACTTGTGGGCCTCATCTGTGCACTGTCCTTCGCATTCTTTATTTGCAACATCACGTAGTATAGGCATCTGTGAGAACTTGAAGTTTAGAATCCGTCTATGTAGTGCGCCTCAATGTGCAAATGCGAACTGGCTTCTCTCCCAAATGCCACGGCCTGCTTGGCTGGCGCGTTCTAAGTGCCCCAATTTTGTCCCCGTTGTCTGCGAGCTTTGCAGCCTAAATTGAAACATTTAATTTTTTGCGGAAGGTCAGAGAAAGTATAAAGTACCACAGGAGTTGAGTTAAAAGTGATATTTATTGTTTGTTTGTTTTATTTTTTGCAATACGCAAGCCTCCCCTCCGTTAACAGTGCGCAGCATTTACATTTACATGAGATGAGACATGAGAAAAATATATACATACACATATGTGAGGTGAATAGAGAGAATTCAAAGATGACACCCAGCTTCTTCGCCACCCATGATGGTGAAGTTGGGGGTTAGGTTTACTGGTACACTGTACAATAACATTTATTTACAAAAATACAATCCTATTGCAATTATTTAAACCGCGATTTGTACTTTACAATCAGCTGTGCATCGGGTGGGCATGGCACAGTCGCAATGTTTGGTGGCAATGGATCACTGCTCTGTACAGAAACGTCCAAAATTCCATATCTGTGCTTCTCTAACACAGCAACAATAATGCCTTTCACAAAGTCGAACTGCATTTCATCATAGACTGGTTTGATCACCCATTGCTTACTTCGTTTTGAAAACACCTTGGTGTAGCGAGGCATCCTTACTTTGCCCCTAGTCCTAGATTGTTCACATCCGACATTGCTGTTATGGGCCAAGACTGCTAGTAGAGTGCGATGTTTCATGCCCCGAAAGCTAAAATGCAAGCGCTTTGGCCTGTACTTTAGGCACATATTGTGGAACACCTCCAAATCTCCTGTGTGACAAAATTCTGTCAGTCCTCTCAAATCTCTTGATAGAGTTTTGTCGAAAACAATCTTCTCAATGGCTTTGTGTGTCGGTGATGATGGAATCAACCACTTCTTCTTCCGTGCCTCCTCTGGGGACAAAGGGCCATGTTCACATTGGTGGAAATGTTCATTTGCTGTCCAGCGGTGAACGTTGGTACAGTGGTGCATCAGTGACCGCCATTTTTCAAGTAGTATTTCCACTGACCCCTCGCAAGTTTTTGAGCTCCACCAAAGATGGTTGGTGATAGAATGTGACCACTGCAAAATACTTTCAAAACCTTTTTTTTTCCTGCAGCCAAGATTTTCTTATTGATTGATTTAGCAAGATGCCATACGTCAAATTGATGTTTAATATGTGGGAACTGCTCTCTCATTGTCTTGGCAATTGAAACATGTCTATCCGTGGCTATGAGCTCGATGTCCATCCCCCTCGATTGTAGATGTTCCACTGATTTTATAAATCCTAGTTTCTCCATGGCCACTGAGGATGTACATTGTGTTACCTGCACGACCTCCGAACTCACAATTTTCTTACTATCCATGTCCTGAAAGTGGTAGGTGCAGTACTTGGCAGAAAACCCAGGGCTATCGCACTGTCCATCGCCGGCTAGCCTGAATCGTTTGCCTTCGAATGTACTTGCTAGAGACAATTGTTCAATTCTCCAAGCATCACTAATGGCCGGAAACAGATAATCACGTTGGTATGTGTAGTACAGCGCACTAGAAATGAAATGGAGTCCCACAAACTGAAAAAAAGCCTCTAACTTTCTAAAACTGGAGCCACTAAAAAGTGATGCAGCTGCACACAGTAGATTGCCTGCTGGCAGTTTCCCCAGCATCGGTTGTGCAGACCAGGAGAACCTATGATTTAATCTACAGGCGGCTTTTATTTTGACATTAGTGCCTTTCATTTTACGAGCCACATTAATCAATGGCTTCCCACATACTTTCCCTCTAACGGAATGCACACATTTCAGCATACTTATAATTTCCATCAAGCAACTGTCGAATACAATGTATTTGCTCTCTTTCATTAGACTGTCATCCTGCGTCAACGTTGTTTCAGCTTTTGATGCTGTGGAGATGTCAACACATTGGAAAGTAATATCGCTGCTATCAAGTATTGTTGCGTCTATGGATGCTGCGGCTGGTTCATTCTCTCTCATTTCAACATCTGCTAATTCAACATTGATGGGAGAACACAACAATGTCGACATGTTTTTTGGTGGCAATTTTTTGGCTGGTGTAGATTGTGTAAATTGATCTGCAACTACTTCAGAGCTATCTCCAATACATTCAATAACATCTTCTTGTAGTGGTCCGGTCGCACAGTAGCTATGGTCCAATGCAACTTTGCTGTAGTCTCCAAATAGAGCTAATTCATGTTCTGGCCATTGGACATGAGCATCTCGAGCCTGAACACGCCTCGCCTCAATTAATAGTTCCTCCATAGTGTACATGGTCTGGCAAGCCACATCTCTCATTCGCTTCAATGTCTGTGTGTGTATAGTTCTGATGCCCACGGGTAACTGGAGGAGAGATTGGAAAAGGGATGTTCAGTTTAAACACAAGATGGAGTGTAGTAGAATTGACTAGAAAAAAACATAAAATAGTCCCCACCTTAACATTTTTTTTAAAGTTATTAACTGTTTGTAACTAACCTTTTTTTGTTTTTTTTTCTTTGCAACTTTTTTGACTCGACCTTCAACATCTGCACGCTGTAGCTCCGATTCGTTTCCGCATGTCCTCCCTTCCTCTTGCGCTGCAACGAGTAGATTTTCTGTATCCGCATAGACAGCAAGGAATGAGGCTCCATCGTCTCCCTGAAACATAGTACTTTCATTACTATGTATCAAAATATTGTTAGCATACACACGTGAGGACGAACACACAGGTACATCTCAATAGCCAAATACGATTTAAACATTGTGTGCAACAATCAAACGACAAGTATTCGACCAGTGATGATCTATTTCGATGGAACTGTCAGTATCCATACCTCCGGCTCTGCATGGACAGCCATGAATGGCTGTATTGGAGAGGAGGCATCCGCATCTCCCTGAAACACAATACTTGCATTAGTATGCTTTTCAATATTGGAAACATAACACACACTTGGGGTCGACGGCACAGGTACATATAAAGAGATAACTGCAAATGATGCATTGTCCAAAAGAATCAAGGAAAATCCAAATATGATCACATTTCATCGACTTATTTCAACGATTCCTTTACATCTGCATCATCTAAATGAGATGTTGTGATTGGGGTGGAAGCTCCGTCGTCTCCCTGAAACACAGTACTTGGATTAGTATGGTTTTCAATATTGGAAACATAACACACACTTGGGGTCGAACGCACAGGTACATATAAAGAGATAAACGCGAAAGATGCATTGTCCAAAAGAATCAAGGAAAATCCATATATGATCACATTTCATCGACTTATTTCAACGATTCCTTTAGATCTGCATCATCTAAATGAGATGTTGTGATTGGGGTGGAAGCTCCGTCGTCTCCCTGAAAAACAGTACTTGGATTAGTATGGTTTTCAATATTGGAAACATAACACACACTTGGGGTCGAACGCACAGGTACATATAAAGAGATAACCGCGAAAGATGCATTGTCCAAAAGAATCAAGGAAAATCCAAATATGATCACATTTCATCGACTTATTTCAACGATTCCTTTACATCTGCATCATCTAAATGAGATGTTGTGATTGGGGTGGAAGCTCTGTCGTCTCCCTGAAACACAGCACTTGCGTTTATAGGGAAGAAAGTATAGCAAATGGAATCACGTTATATGATCACGCATGATGGAGCTGTCAGTATCCATACCTCGTGCTGCTGAAGAATATCTATGGATGTTGCAAATGTAGTGCGCACTTCCGAAAGCTGTTGCGCCGATTTGTATACTTGAATGTCAGGCTCTGCATCAAGTGTAGGGGTTGACGCTCCATCGACTGCCTGAAACATAGTACTTGCATTAGAGAGGATTACAATTGTGAAAACATAACATACACCTGGGGTCGTCAGCACAGGTACATATCAACGGCTAACCACGAATGAAACATTGTGTAGAACAATCAAACGACAAGAATTCCAGCTCTGATGATGATGCTCGATGGAGCTGTCAGTATCCATACCTCCTGATGTTGAAAAACATCTAGAAATGTTGTAGATGTGGCGGACGCTTCAGCATCTCCCTGAAAGACAGTACTTGCATTAGTATGGATAACACTAATTCGAACTGAAAACAAACACCAGTGGACGATAACTAAGGTGTATATCAATTGGAAAGCAGTAACCAAACATTCGGTAAAATAATTACACGATAGAATAAAACTATTACTTGACATGCATAAAACAAGTATGTAGCGGATTAGCCTAATAAGATTACCTGATACGCGCTAGAAGTGGTTGATAACTGCGACCACGTCAAGGATGTAGAATGTTCTTGCTTCAGATTCACGGGATAGTCAAGAAGTTGTAAAGGTCAATTAATGATTGATAATGAAATGCCAATATTGAAAATAGCCATGTAAGCCGACAGAATACTTGAAAAATGCTCAATACAGCACAGTTCCCTGTCCCCATATATATATATACATTGCGTTTGTGGGTTATGAAATCGAAAAAGAATATATTGATAAATGTCATTATTCAAAAAACTATACAATCATATCAATATCGAAATTATTACAAGGGATAGAACACCTACAATATCAATTAATCCATTCGGCTACACACTACCGCAAGGCCTAAAGCTAAATCCGGACACTTGACTCACCGGTGGCGGAATGTGGACGAATAGAGTGGGAATAGCGTTTTCGAGCAATTTCCGTGTAGTTCGCCGTTTATTCTTCTTTGTTACCCAAGAAGTTGTGTACATTTCCAAGGAAAAGTGCCGGCTGCAGATGCGGTATCGATCGCCCCTTTTGTCCTCTAAGACTTGTTGAACTCTACTTTCCAGCTCATCCAGTGGATATCCGCAATGTCTGACCCATTCTCTTATTCGATCGACAGTTTTCGGGAATACATGCATTGTAGTTCCTTCGGATTTCGCATGGGTCTTCGAAGGGCAACCGCTAATCGAACAGGCAGGCATTGTTGATAAATCTGAAAAGTAAATATCGACATTATTATACAATCTTCAAGAATAAAGATTTGATACAAAAGTAAATGAATCATACAATGATCAATGCAAGGTTTGTTTGGGTCGCAGGAACTGTACCAGTTCATTATGTGCAGCTTAGTATTTGCATAAATTGCAGAAATGTATAAATGATGTGACTAAAATCTGAAAAGTGACTCATCCCTTGGATGTTCTGTATTGCACGAGAAGGAAACATGCTTACATCATCGACTGGATCCCCGAAGGATGCAATTCGATGACAATAGACACAGATGAAAATAAATAGATCTATTGATAGCATAGCAATGGAAACTCTAGTCAATAGCAATGAGACCAATGAACATAGCACTATTGTGTACTCTACTCGCAAATAGATAGAAATTTAAAAATCTGTGAAATATGACTAGGAAACATGGCCTTACCTTGACCAACAAACAGTCGGATTCAGCAAGCAGAGCAGTATGTTGCAGGAGAATAGGTGGGTGGCCACAGGTAGCACACTGATGGGTTTGCTCTAAGCGGTCACAGAAGTTCACGGATAGCATGACGACGACCAGATTAGCGTAGATCTCGGTGGTTGCCAGGTAACACGTTCAGGAGTTGACTTGCAAAGCACAAAGATGTTCTCATGAGACATATCAAGTGGTTTATAAAGTATTTGGAACAGGGGTGTGTTTGTGAATGAATGACGTATGTCGTGGTCTTAGGGGGGCGGCCTGCTTCAAGGGGAGGCCTGGCTGGAGACACGGGGTCTGAGGAGGCCATGTGACCGATGGCCCCTTGGCGTGGGACACCTTTTGAAGTGTACATGTTGTTTGGCACCTTGGCCTTTCGCGCCCCGGACAGCACCCCCCATGCCATCGAGCATCCACAGGCGCGAACCGCCTTTGATACAGGGGGGTGGGATGGATGGGCCTGGGGCGTGCAGATAAGGCACAGGAAGACTGCTGAATGGAGACAAACTTAGGTGGATTGCAGGGGGGCGGCCTGCTTCAAGGGGAGGCCTGGCTGGAGACACGGGGTCTGAGGAGGCCATGTGACCGATGGCCCCTTGGCGTGGGACAACTTTTGAAGTGTACATGTTGTTTGGCACCTTGGCCTTTCGACCCCGGACAGCACCCCCCATGCCAGCGAGCATCCACCGGCGCAAACCGCCTTTGATACAGGGGGGTGGGATGGATGGGCCTGGGGCGTGCAGATAAGGCACAGGAAGACTGCTGAATGGAGACACACTTATGTGGATTGCAGGGGGCGGCCTGCTTCAAGGGGAGGCCTGGCTGGAGACACGGGGTCTGAGGAGGCCATGTGACCGATGGCCCCTTGGCGTGGGACACCTTTTGAAGTGTACATGTTGTTTGGCACCTTGGCCTTTCGCGCCCCGGACAGCACCCCCCATGCCAGCGAGCATCCACCGGCGCGAACCGCCTTTGATACAGGGGGGTGGGATGGATGGGCCTGGGGCGTGCAGATAAGGCACAGGAAGACTGCTGAATGGAGACACACTTATGTGGATTGCAGGGGGGCGGCCTGCTTCAAGGGGAGGCCTGGCTGGAGACACGGGGTCTGAGGAGGCCATGTGACCGATGGCCCCTTGGCGTGGGACACCTTTTGAAGTGTACATGTTGTTTGGCACCTTGGCCTTTCGCGCCCCGGACAGCACCCCCCATGCCAGCGAGCATCCACCGGCGCGAACCGCCTTTATATCAATATACAGTATATCGCCTTTATATGAATGATAGTATATCGTTGCTTATCAACAACAAATGCCACATACCGCAGATTCTTGTGAGCACAGACCCACACTTCAACCAGTGTATTATAGTGGCCCAAGACCTGAAGGTCTGTATAATCCAATGGTAATTGATAGTATAGATATATGTGATTCATTTAAAAAATCGAGAAAAACGTTGTTAAAATAAATGTGGTGTTTTATTTTGTATCTTATTTTCATGACACAAAAATACAAGACTTTAAAGATTATACAGGTCAGGTTGCAGCACAGCGAGAGAAAATCCCCTGTACTGACCGCTGTCACTCGGGAACGTTTCTCTAATGGTACGAACGGCACAGGCGGGTATCACTCTTCGAACGCGGTGTCCAAGCCTCCCGTGAAGCCACCATGTATAGGAACGATAGGCCACCAGCCTGTACCACCTGTGAAAAGGAATGAAACAAACTGTTTTTAAATGACCCAGACAAGTTACAATGATATGTGGATGTAATTTTGGATATAGTAGAAGAACATGAAATAGGAGTGGCATGACAAGCAGAGTATACTTACTCGTTACTCGGATTACGAGGACAAACAGTTGCTCGAAGTTCGTGCATAAGCACCATCAAGATTCTCAACACGGCCCGTGTGAGGCAGGCTGCCCTGAAGTCTGGCAGCTCGGTGATGCATTGCGGTCGTGGCTCGCCTTCCGAAATGTAGGCCAGGCATCCCGAGTTTTCTCGGCAGCAGCAGTTCTCGTCCTCGGTTGGCATTAGCTCGCACCGATTGCATGTGCACCAGGTGGAGACGCCGTCCATGCGACTAGGCCCAGGCTCTTCATCTGTTGAATCGTCCTCCCAACTGCCGTCCGAATCCCCATCGTTTTCACGTGCTTCCCTTTCCAGTAGTTCCTCCTCGGTATACTCAGGCTCGTACATGTAGGGCATTATTGTAGCCATTGTGTGGTAAACAGAGTAAAATAATTTACCGAGATGGTACAGGTGTTCACACGGGCTACAAGCGGCGAAGGTAGCTGACCAGAGCACTGAATCGAGTCACAGAATACTCAAAGTAACACAGAGAGAGGAATGGAATCGAAAATCTGCTGCTGTGTGTTGTGAAACGGTCTGTTTATACTTATTGAGGAAAGAGGCGTCCTGCCATTTCCATGGCGACACGTCATTAGCTGAAGCGCAGCGAATGTTGACACGAGACGTGCTTTGGCGTTGGGAAATGGGCGGTACGAGTCTGCTGATGACAGGCTCAGGGGCGGGGGAATTGATTTAGTGCCGCAAAAGCAGGTGAGCCAGGGCGATCGGGGAAAAGATAGTATTATCAGAAAATGGCGGCTCCCAGGTGCTTGTTTTCGCGTGCGTTTAAAGGACGAAAACTCGGGTAAGGTCCATAGGAAAGTTTTCTAAAATCGAGCCACTTAGCCTTAAAAAAACATGGCCGACCCATAGGGACAATAAAATGTTTTACTAGAGTATGCCTTTAATATTCTCTATCTTCTTGGAATTTCTGATTGAGTCTTTCCCTGGTTTGAATCCTACCTTGGACCTCACAATTTCTGTGTCTCCTGGAGCAACAGCATCTCTCAAATCACTCCACTAACTGTTGGTGTTCCACAAGGCTCTGTCTTGGTTCCACGCCTCTTTACACTCTACACCTCTTCTATTGGGGCACTAATCTCTTTCTTGTAACAACTCTTCGCGACAACACCCAAATCTTCTTCTCTTACCTGAACTCTCCTCAAACTGTCTTTCTGCCATTAAATATTGGATTGATTTGCACTCTCTGATATTGAACTCTACCAAAACTGAGGTGCTCTTATTCCCTGCCAAACGCTCTATCTCATCTCTTCCTCCGTCTATCCAGTTCCCACCTGACACTCTCCCCTACTCTCCTTCAGCTATAAACTTCAGTGTCATCTACGACCCTTCTCACACTTTCTCTACTTTCATCTCCATAACTGGAACAGCAGCTCCCCCCAACCTCCTAAATATTAGGAAAATCTGGCACCTCCTTCTTTTCAACACCGCCAAGCATCTCTTAACCACTCATCTCTTCTCTAAACTGGACTACTGTGGCAGCATCCTCCTTGATCTCCCCAACTATGCTTTCTGTCCTCTCTACAAGATCATCACCTTCGCTACCCGGACTCTGCTTGAACTCACTCACTTCAGAACTACTTCCTCGTACCGTCACCAGGGTGGATGGATGGCTGACGATGCAAAACTCGGCCGGATTCAAAATGTTTCTCTTGGTTCACAAATCTATCCATGGTAAGGCACAACTGTACCTATCCTCGTCTATTCAACTCTACAAGCCTTCACATAATCACTGTTCTGTCTCCTCTTCTTCCCTTCTGGCCCCTCGCCCTCCCTGTGCTTGCTTCCGCTCCTTCTCTCATCTTGCTGCACTTGCATGGAATGCTCTTCCACCAAGACATCCGAGAAACAGTCCATGTGGATTTGTTCAAAACCAAAATAAATGCCTACCACCTCGCCTCTTAGTGACCCTCTTAACCGACCTCTCATCTGCCTGATAGTTAACATTTTCCCTCGCCTCTATCATGCCTATGTCCCTCACTTGCTCTCCCTCCACTCTACAACTTCACCCATTTTGGTCACATCCCAACTAAAGCTGGCCGTACCACCTACCTACACTTAAACATTTCCAATGTTCATTGTGTTTAATCTATGTAGTGCACAGTGACTGTTGGATTTACTCCCCTTCACAACCTGGTCAGAATGTCACTCAAACTCACCCTATTTCCTATTGTAAGAAGCTCAACACTTCCCGCCAAATCTGATTTCTTATCTGTTGTACATACTTTTGTGATTAAAAGAGCATTGTTCCTTCTGTATATAAATACATAAAATACTCTGTTGCCTATCGGTCGAACTATGTTCGAATTTCACAAATAGCAAAGCAAAAAATAAAAAAATCGAGCCAGTCTGCTTCTAAAATAAAACTCTAACGCCATTAATATATTCCTTACTGTAAGCAGTCAAACACCATTCACTGGAAACTTTCCTTCCCCAAAAAGCACACAGTGGTAATACCATTTAGCAAACACCAGGCTCTCTATAAACTCATAGACACAAGCATTTTACTGTTCATATTTATGTCCGCACTGGTGCACTACAAAACTCCCAATAAATCAATAGATAAATATTGCATATTGAAATAACCTTGCTCACTGTCAAGGGCCCTCATTACGACCCTGGCGGAAAGTGACTGACCGGACCGCCACAGCGTAAATAGCGTTTCCGCCATTGCACGAAGGAGCAAAGTGCGGCCCATTCCGACCCATCGGGCACGAGCACCACGGCATGGCGGAAGTGCAAAGTCCGCGATGGCGGAAATGACCCCAAAACGGCCCACACCGCCGCCGTACGGCGCCCTAGGTGCAATACCGCCACCCATCACAGCGGACACCGCAGTGTGCGCCTACCGGAAAGTACGGTGACCGTAAATATACGGAAACGGAAGTAAAAACATGGGCCCGGAACGGGAAACATCCCGCCGTACACCTATAAAACCACTAAAACCACACAACCACTAAAAACACTACCCTGAGACACACCCCAACCCGTCATCCACCCTAGCGAAACCAAGAAAAATGGGAAAAGTAGCGAAGAAAGCGTGCGACCGCAAGCGGCAGGTCCACTTCTCCCGTGAGGAACTCACCGTGCTAACAGAGACCCTCCAGGAGAATGCTGCCGTCGTCTTCTGCACACAAATGACCAGGATGGCACTTGCAAACAAGAAGGCCATATGGGCTCTGGTGGCACAGCGGGTAAGTGCGGTGGGGACCGCACCCCGCACCCCACAGCAATGCCGAAAGCGATGGGACGACCTGCGGATACGCGTCCGCAGCATACTCTCTGCCAACCGCAACATTGCCACAGCCACCGGGGGAGGTCCTGAATCACCCATCAAGTTGACCCCCTGGGAAGAAATCTGTGCCTCCACCATCGGAATGGAGAGCATAGAGGGAGTCGGAGGGATGGAGAAAGGAGTGCAGACATCCGAAGATTCAGGTAGGTGGGCCAAATAAAACAATGCTAAATCCACAATGTCCAATCATGTGAAGTACCATGTGTCCACATAGTGCAACAGAAACACATGTCCAGGAGAACGTCCACACACATCGGCCTGATAGCGCACTTTAAAACTCACAATAAATACATAAATAATTAAAAACCCCTAAAACACCCACTACACGTGCAGCAGGCACACCCTAACTGCAGGCTGCCAAACAACTGCACCCTCACTCCACACACAAATGAAAGCACCTCCAAGGCCCCGACTAAAAATCACCCTCAGGTACCACCCCAATGCATGTGATACAATGCCATTCCAATACCCACAGACCCATTAATAACCCTCGCCCTCCTTTACTCCACCACAGGGTCCGATCCAAACGACGAGCATCAGGACACCCCTACCAGCACACCTGCAAAGAGGGCCAAGACCAACGGCCAAAGACCCTCCACCTCAGCTGCACGCATCAAGACACGGCAGCAGCACAAATCAGGTGGCAGCACAGAGGAGGGAACATCAACAGGCACCCCAGCAGCCAGCATGCCCACAACACCACCACCACAGGTCCCCCCAACGGATGCCACAGAAGGCACTGCCTCTGGTGGCAGCAGCACCATAGGTGACACCCCATTGATGGCAGCATGCTCCGACACAGAAGACGGGGATGTCGAAGTCAGATCCATCCATGACCTGTCCCAATCCCCCTGTCTGTCCCATCCCGTACAACATGAGGATACCACGCAGGGGCACCCACAAGACGACGACTGGCCATCCCCCACAAGCCCTGTGGCAAGGCAACATGAGGTCAACAGCCCCTCTGTGACACCCCCGCAAATGGCAATGGCCCAGCAGAGGCAACAGTCCCTCGACCAGTTAATCGTGCAACAGCAGCAACTGGCCACGCTCCTCAAGGACCATGCCGATGAATGTGGGGGCACTAAGGCAGACATAGAAACATCAACTGAGACACTTAGGGCAGAAATGGTGAGAAGTACAGAGACACTAAGGGCACAAATGGAGAGTAGCACCGAGAGCCTGAGAGTCCAAATGGAGACTAGCACCGAGAGCCTGAGAGTCCAAATGGAGAGTGGCACCGAGAGCCTGAGAGTCCAAATGGAGAGAAGCACCGAGAGCCTGAGGGGGGAACTGCATGCGACGTCCACAGACGTATGTGCCGAACTTGCCGCAGTGCGCCGTGTGCTCACTGAGCTCTCACAAACACTTAGGGACATGCATGGACGTGAGCAGGCAGAGACATCATCCGTTGCAAGTTCCGTCCAGGGCAGCCCCCAACGTAGATCTGGGAGGAACCTGCGCTCCACAGGCAGGGGTGCCCCTGATACCCGCAGAGGGGGCTTGCAATAGCGACAGCCCACTGACAATGAGCATCTTTGGACACTGGTGTTCGGGGTGGAGGTAGGAGGGTGGAGGGGGTGTGTTGGGCTCACTTGGGTGGCGGGTCGATAGGGTGTTCAATATGACATCACATATGCCATAAACAGTGCACGATCAACCAATGTGATGTGTGGACAATGATCATTGTGTACTAGGCCATCATAGGCGTACAGTCCATATTGTGCATGTACCAGACACACACAGTGCCACGAGTACCGTGTCCATGTATCAGCCACCAGGCGTGAGTGCTAGAAGCATGCATCAATGAGATGCTGACGAATGTCACGGCCCTCCGGTGCCTCGCAGACTCCTTGAGGTGCTGCCACATCCCCACCCTCATCATGACCATCATCAGGTGCTTGCAGTTCTGCGTCAGGGGGCATGGGCACATTTCTACGTACGCACATGTTGTGGAGCATGACACATGCCATCACCATCTTTGCAACCTTCTCATGGCGGTACAGGAGTGCCCCGCCAGACCTGCTGAGGCAGCGGAAACGAGTCTTTAGTAGGCCGAATGCCTGTTCAATGACTACACGGGTACGTGAGTGGGCATGGTTGTAGTCCTCCTCATGCTGGTCCCGTGGGTTCCGGACTGGTGTGAGGAGCCATCTCTTCATTGGATATCCAGCATCACCTGTATGTGGACGATAAACGGATTATGTGGAATGCCATTGCTACGTACGCACACCACCCCCCCCCCTTCCTGCCAGGTCATTGCCGAATCACATACCCCACATTATCATGCATGTAATGAGACTCACCGAGTAGCCAGGATCTGTTCCCTGCGTGTCGCTCCATGTAGCGTGGTATTGTAGAGTTCCTCAAGACCATAGAATCATGGGTTGATCCAGGGAATCGGGCACAACAATGTGTAATGATCCTGTTGGAGTCACACACCATTTGTACATTCAGGGAATGAAATTGTTTTCGGTTGCGGTACTGGGCCTCCATGGCATGTGGGACGACCAATTCAACATGGGTGCAGTCGATGGCACCAATGCAACCCGGTATGCCGGCAAGTGCATGGAATCCCACTTTCGTGTTTGTAATCTCCTGCTCCGAGCGTGGTAAAGAGATGTAGTCGTCTGCGTGCTGCAGGAGGGCATCGAGCACTTGCAATAGTGTCCGTGAGAACAGTGGCTGAGAAATGCCATGCAACTGTCCGACTGTGTGCTGGTAGGTGCCTGTGGCCAGGAAGTGGAGTACAGACACCACCTTCAGTAGGGGTGGGATGGCGGTTGGGCTATCTATCATGCTGACAAGGTCAGCCTGTGTCATGTCCACAATGGCGGCTATGGTGTCCCGGTCCAAACGGTAGAGGGTGTGGATCTGCTCATCAGTGAGGTTGAACGGATGTGCTCGGAGGCGTGGGATTGCAGCCTGCCTGCGTGGTGGTAGTGGCTGTGCTGGCGGCCCTTGCTGGCCCTGCCTTGCCCTCCTCCTCCTCCTGCGTCTCCTCCGTGCGGCCGGTTGTAGTTGGTGTTCGTCTTCTTCTTGGAGTTGGAGTACTTGCAGTGCTATCAGGTCCCCCAGGGCCAACATCGCGAGTCCTGCCGGTAGCATTTCGGAGTGGGTGTGGTTGTGGGAGGAGACTGGGTGTGCAATTTATGTGTTTTCAGGCTGTATGGCCTCCACCTGTGGTGATTCATTCCACCTGTGCAAGCTGCTCTCCCCTTTGGCCGAGCACGTCCCGCACACAACGCTGCAATTCGGTAATGGCATCTTGCTATTGCAATCATGTATTTGTACCCGATGGCCGTGTAACATTTGTTGATATGTACATTCGGCTATGGTCCCATTGTTTCACATACAATCTTTGCCGTCGCGAACAGACTTGTGAAGGGTCAGTGGAACGTAGTACTCGAGTAACGGTGGGCCCTCATGCATCACTGTACCGAGTTGCACCGACGGGCGGGGCGTCCCATTTGTGGGTGAAGGCAGTTGCCATTTTCACACACAGCCGCACTAGATGGATTAATTTGTGATTTCAAACGGCCACAGATGCCTTTTCGACGTGATGTTGCAAATGAGGAATTCGAAGGGCGGCGCTTTCGGTTTTCAGCTCGCGGCGAGGAGATGCCCACAGGTCTGACTGCTAATATAACGTTCTATTGTTCAATGTCCTTGAGACAGGGGCCATGGCGAGGAAGCAATGATTGATATGAATAGTTTGGGATGCGCAATAGCGACGTGGGCGATGAGGCCGGACGTTCCCAAATACATGTTACTTCACAACACTGGAATTACGGGCTGGGGCACTGTGGATTTTGCAGGCTGCATAACGCACAGACTCAATGGATATTTCTAATGTTATGTGAGTAAATGTTCAGGCGTTTTTATACCGGGATGAGGCGAATGATGAATGGATGCATGGGCAGATGATTTGATACAGAGTTTGCCATGTTCAGGGCTTCTTGGAATCTATCCGCCTCCCCTGCGCTATGTGATGCAGGGCTGCCATAGTGGGACCATCGTCTATCTGGCCTTGTTGAGCCCTCCCTTTCTCGACGCGCCTTCAGACACTTGTGTCCATGCACGTTAACAATCCCATCAGATGGATTCTGTTTTCACAGACGCATGCACAAGTACACTCATTTGTGATGGTGTTTACACCTCGATATAGATGGTTATGAGTCGCAAGTGGTTTTGGGGTGGTGATGATCCTTTGGAGTGGGGTAGCATGCATATGGCTGTGGATTCAGTGTGATCATTGAAGTGAGTTGTTCGGATGTAGTTCTGATGGCCATTCTGTTCTTTTTCTTTTCTTTTGGTTGACAGGTATCTCCTCCCCTTTTGCCACTGCCATCTGTATGCCACTCCTGCAGATGGCTTTTACTCCCGACACCTGCTGCTTCGTGTTGATCAGTGGAGCAGCATTACGATCTTATGGGACGATCGCCAATGGGCCACATGCCCTTACGCAGTACTAGTGGCTCGGAGCAACATTTCGGCCTTTCAGCTGGACTAGTACCTCCCCATTGGGACGGCCCTGCGGTTCTGTGCGCTTCCATGTTGCCTTTTCGTACGTGAATGTGGCTCTGTGTACCATGATGGAACAGGGCGTCACACAAGTAGTGGCTGGTCATTTCTTGCGGATGCAGCCCACAATGGTGAAATGTGTTTTGGAGTTCATGGCCTGATGGCTGTATGGGCTTGGTGATTTTGTTGTGCATTAAATTTCTATTCTGATTTGGCCCGTGTAGCGTTCTTCTTTGCAAGTGATGTGGCATATTCCTATTTGGGGAGCGATGTATTGTGAGGAGATCTGCATTGGGTTCCAGCTTCGGAGTTTAGTTGCGTGGTACTGTACTGGGCGCGTTTGCCTACGAAGCCCGTGAGGTCAGGGATGGGGGCTGCCAATATGACTGTTTGAATGTTGTCATGCTCAGGGGCGGGGGATTGGGTTTTGTGTAACAGATGCCGGTCAGCCAGGTGGACTGGTGGAATGATGTGATTTTCGGAATATTGCTGGTCACAGGTGCCTGTGTTTGCGTGCGTTTCTTGGTGGGGGACTGTGGTCATGTCCATTGGGATGGCTTCTGTATTCGTGCCATCTGTGCCATGCAGCTCCCATTGGCCCCTCTTGTGTTTCATTTGTTCGTTGGCATGCATGGGTGACTTGTACATTTCAATGGTTGCATTGTGACTTCATTGCACCTACGGGGAGTTGTACTTTGTGGGCAGGGAGCGGTGTACAGGCACTCAGTGGGGCCGTTTACGGTTGATTCGCGATGCCGTACTTCTCACCATGGCGGAATGGTACATTCCGCCATGCTTGATGGCGTTAGGTACATGTCCGCTAGGGTCGGAATTAGCGTACCCTTGCGCCATGGTGGTGTTTACGGTTTGGCACGGCGCGCGCGCGCGTGCTTGGTGCAGTTAGCGTTGGCGTTCACTACGGTGTCGCTAATGGCTTCGTACTTTGCGGTGACGGGTCATAGTCGCACCGAGCGCTATTCGATGGCGGTATTGCATTTCCGCCATCGTTTTCCGAATTCCGCCAGGGTCGTAATGAGGGCCAAAGTGTGGAGTCTCGGTGGACAAAACAAAGCCAGAAAGAATGAAAAAGTTGTTGCAGAGCCAGGATCAAGAGGACATATGAAAGTCAAATCCGTGATTGAACAATATGGCTTGAGTGCAGCCTAATTCAATGGAGTCAACGTACGTTGAGGGCTAAACACATACTCTATTCAACTTATGCAGCAGTGAGAGGGAATTCAAATGTTTCTGTCGCAAACTTTTACTGCTGTTGTTATGGGTTATTGGATTTAGGGATTGGATTCTATGTCTAGGTCAGAGGCTTCCAATTATGCATACGTTCTTCTTTACTTCAAACAGCAGGAAATACATTAACATTTTCTAACACAACTTAGTGAACAAGAAAATATTTTAAAGCACACAGCAAACGTCTTTAATAAGCCAGTCCAAGGTGGAGGCTGATGATATGCTCCTTCGTAGCCAATAAACCACAATTCCAGGTTATAAATCTCATCTGAGTTTGTCTTTTAGCGCCTTCTTTGCTGCTCGACCAGCCAAAATAAGTCACCATTTCTAAGGTTGTTCGAGCTGTAATGTTATTAATATTGTTACAGTGTATCAAGTTTGCATGGTTTACATCTTCTAAATAAATCGTGTTGGTGTGCGCAGGTTTTTTTGTTGCAGGGCACGCTGCTCGCGGCGTGTCGTGCGTGGAATTGCGTCATGGTGCAGACCTCGATACAAACCTTCAAAAGCACTATATGTGCTGCGTGAGAAATTCGTGCCGAGGTTACGACTCCAAGCGCCATTGTTTTTTGTGGCATTCCCACTGGTTTCCTTTACGCCTACTTGGCCTATACCCCTCTTCTCTGGAGCTCAGCAATACATTTGCTGGTCAGCTAAAGTTGCAGGGAAAGTATCTCCTCAGGGCTGAGTTTTTCATTCTTTGACACACTGTATATTTAAAGTCACAGCAGCATAACACAAAAGGGGTGAGTTAGTGGTGTTTTGGTGGCATCTAGAGGTAGTGAGGGAAATCAGCAGGGTACAATGGGTCACAAAGACAGTATAGGTGATAATTTCGGAGGATTATGGTATCCCATCAAAACAGCAGAATTCTACCAGTAAGGTTTCTATTTTGGTTCAATTAAAAAAGCTGTCCATGGAGTTCATGAATAACACCCTGTGGGACCTCAATAATACTTTGGTTTTGTTCGATTCATAAATGGAAATTCAGACTCTCATGTTGGTCATGACCCTGAGTCTGCGGGGCTCTCTGAATCCATAATGATCCAACATCATAGGTCTCAACTAAAGCAAAACACATGAAAGATTATTGGGTGTCATGGGACACTTTCGCAGTTTTTTTAGGTCCTACACGAAAATACAGTCGGTGGTTCAATAACCGTTGTGACGGTTTTGTGGGGTTCGGTCCAGAGATGTCTATGCCTGCTCAAAATTGCTTATACAGCATTATCTACAGAGTGTAGACAATCGATTCTGATGCGCTTGGATCCAAAGCTAGCGGGCATGGTCCCTTCTGAGACAGGGCCAAAAGTGCAGGGCTTCCTTCCTGTTTGGGGACAGATTTGCAAAGGACTTGCTTTTTTTATATACAAACATTTACAGCTCTAGAAAAGGCCTAGACCTATATAAAAAAAGGTATTTGCCTCAGGTAAATTAAAGGGACCGCTTCTTGAAACTGTATCATCCAGAGCCCTTCTTTCCCTCAAAGTTTGGATCCAGAGGAGCTCATTCAGGATTCCGTTTCATTCAGAGGAGAACAGGAGATCCTCCCTCCCCGAAAGAGGGAGCCAGTGGAGAGGACAATCTGGCAGGGGATCAGGTTGTTTTCAACAATCATCAGGTACACATTTTACATTTAAATGTTTTTCCCCCAAGAAGGTTTGGAAGGCAGGATTGTCAGTTTCTTTCAGAACAGGTCCATTGTTACAGCAGATACACGGGTACTGCAAATGGTAACAGGTAGCATCAAGTCCTATTCCACCCCCTCCCTTATCAGTTGGAGCCACCAGTTTAATTAGTGTTAAATACAAGGAGCAGGAGTGTTTGGATCGAGAAGTACGGGATCTCATTTGTAAAAGGGTGGTAAGTCCCAGCCATTTATCAAGCGTCCCCTTTTTATCAGTTCCATTTCACTGGTTCCAAATTCAGACTGTAGTTTCTGTCCAGTTATCAAGATGCAGGCCCTAAACACATTTGTGGTCTTTCGCCATGTCATGATGGAGGGTATCCGCTTGTTGAAGGATTCCATTCTTCAAAGAGATTGGATGGTCAAGACAGACTGAAAGGATGCTTATCCAGCGGTGCAAATCTACTCTCCCCATCAGGAATGCATGCAACTTCTGTGGCTGGTCAGCCAATGGCAGTATGCCTCTCTAGCTTTCGGCGTGTCTTCTGCTCCCTGGGCTTAACAAAGATGTTGTGCCTGGTGACGGTATTCTTCAGAGTAAAGAGAGTTTGGATAATCATCTACTTAGACAACATGCTCATGATGGTGCAAGAGGTGCATTTACTCTTGACACATCTCAGGATAGCTGTGCCCCTTCTTTAGGATCTGGGGTTTGTGATAAATTCCTAGAAATCTATACTCAAGCATGCACTATGCATCGAGTTTCTGAGGTTTGTTATAGATTCTCAGCAATGCCTTCTTCTCCTTCCAAAGAAAAGGATGAAGGGATTCAACACGAAATCAACTCCATCCTAAAGAAGGACTCCCTCTCACTCAGAGGTCAGGGAGGCTCCTGACCTCAATTCAGGTAATTTTCTCTTCTCTGCTGCATCACAAGGCTCTGCAGAGATTGAAGTAGAAGACATCTCTGCAGAGGGATATCTTATACTCAAGTGGTTTATCTATGCCCAGACGCAAGGGAAGAGCTGGAGTAGTGACTAATAAACATGGCAGCCTGGAACAGGAAAGCCATCTTCAGGCTCTCTTGACATTGTGTTAAAATCCGACACAAATGTGTTACGCTTACATCCTCACAGGAGAAAAATTGTCCTTAGAAGAGACATCTCTGCAAACACACTGTCAGCAGCTTTTGGCAGGCTCTTTTGCAGTGAAGAGCCGGGCAAAAAAGCAAGACAAATTGATGCATGCTCCTGAAAATTAACAATGTCTCCACAATGCAATTAATCAATCGCTTGTGGTAGCACAGCATGCAAAGGCTTATCAGATTTTGCAAGAGATTTTTGGCACAATTCCTGGTTTGAGGAATAAATGCTGCACGCAGACTACCTTCAAGGGTTGGTGAATACAGTGGCAGACTGGAATTCCAGGAAGCTTCAAGTCAGAAGTGGCTGGGAATTGGACAGCGACATATCCTCCCAACTCTGGTACCTTTGGGTCTGGTCCCTTTGGACAGAGACCTTTTTGCCTTATGCCTCAATGGTCAGGTGCCTCAGTTCTTCTTTTGGTGGCTGCCTATCTACGCAGTTATGTGTTTTTCCCTTTCTCGAGGTTAGCAAGACCTCTGGTTCAGGTGCAGTGAGAGTTCTGGGTCAAGTGAACACACAGCAAGTGCCTCTGGTCCTTCTCATCCTGTTGTGACTTTCTCATGTGTGGTTCCCGGCCCTTCTGGAGCTAACAATGGTGTTCCTTGGATTCTTCCTTTGCGGAGCAAGCAATGGATTTCCAAGGATTCTTCCTTTGCTTACTCTTCTCTTAACAGATCTAAGGCTTTCACATATTCGTTCTAGAAAACCATCTTCCTCTCCTCTCATGACATGGACGTTTTTTTGCTAGTTCTGGTCTTCCCCAGACCTTTCAGGAGACGCTTTCTGGGTCATCAGCAAATCACAATCCCAATCCACCCAATCATCGTACGCAGCAGCACGGTCACGGTGGGTCCTTTTTCTGCCCCTCCTGTGGAGGTAGCTAACGTCCTGGTCTCTTTGTTTAAGGAAGGAAAAGCTTGCACGACCATTAATAATTTAAGATCAGCCCTATCTGTAAGACATGTGTTGGTTAAAGGAGAACCAGTAGGTAGAAATCTTTCATTTAAAAAAGCTTGAGGTCCATATGCATCAAGATTCCACCGCAAGCAAAATATTCTGTTTTTGGGACGATAATCAGATTTTTTGTTTCTGTCAAACATGACGTTTTGTTTTTCAAGCAGTTGTCTGCAGATTTAATAATGGGCCTCATTACGAGTTTGGTGGTATCTGGGTGGTAAATCAGCCCAGATACCACCAAACTGTATTACAGTTACCGCCACTTGTTCTGGCGGTATTACCATGGATTACAAGTGGCGGTGGGGGTGTAAGACCCCATTATTTTTTTAGTCCATAGGACTCAAAGGGACATTTTCGGCAGAATTACCGCAGAGGTAATTCTGCCATGGTAATTTCACAGAAAATGGACGGATCGTCGGCAGTTTTACCTCCAGCACGTAGCTGGGGGTGAATCATCCAACTCTACGTCTAACTCCGCCCAGGTCCAACTTGGGTCCTTTCTCTCCACCACCTCTCTCTCTCCTCATGTGGTGTTCCCCAGGGCTTTAACCACTCACCCTGGCTCTTCAATATCTACTTGGCCCCTTTTCCCCACCTGATCTCACCTTCTCCTCTAACTTTCAGTGTTATGTGGATGACACGCAGCTTTCTTTCAGGCTCTCCTTATCCTCCTCTCATCTCTTGCTCATGCCCGACTGTCTATCCGCTATTCAGGATTGGTGCACCTTCAATGATCTCTGCCTTAATGCCAGTAAGACTGAGATCCTTCTCAGTGAGACCCGTGCTCCCACTTTCCCTCTTTCACTCTGGCTGCCCACCTTGGGCCCCTTTCCTTCGCCGTCCTGTGAGGCAAAAGACTTTGGTGTCAAACCTAGACTCCACTCTCTCCTTCTCTCCTCACATAACATACCTTGCCAAGAAGGCCAATTATCGGCTGCACCTCCTCACTGGTATTCTTCCTTATCTCACTTTCCCCCAGAAGCTCACTGTCTCCAGAGCCCTGTTCCTCTCTAGGCTGGACTACTGCAACCGCCTCTTTCTCAATCTGCCTTTTTCTACTCTCCACCCTCTGCAACTAATCCAGAACAGGACTGTGAGACTTGTCCTTGGCATCAAGCCCAGGGACTGTATTGCTCCAGCCCTGAAATCCCTCCACTGGCTCTCAGTGGCAGCAAGGATCAAGTTCAAGACCCTCTGCATCATTCACAAGGCCTTTTGTGGCTGGGGCCTGCACTACATCCAACTCTCTCTTCCAAAACACCTCCCTTCTCGAGCTCTTCACTCAGACACCTCCAACTCTCTGAGGGGGAGATGCTTCTCCAGGCAGAGAGTGGGGGGAAAATCTATCTCCTCTGCAGGTGCCTCCCTCTGGAATCACCTCTCTGCCCCTCTCAAACTTGAGCAGGGTCACCTGAAATTCCAGAAGCAGCTCAAGACCTTCCTTTTTGCCTCTGCTTTCTCTTTCTCTACCCTGCTGAACCACCTGTCCGCTGCACGGACCGGTTGCCTGGCTACCCCATAGTCTCACTGAGTACCAGGCTCCTCAATAACCAGTCTCCCCTGCACAGCCTCCGGGCCCACTGCGCACTTAGGGGCTGTAACTGTTACTCTACAGTCCCCCGCCTCCTTGCACTGAAACAGAGCTGGGCTTCCCTGGCTGCTCATCCTCTGAGCAATGTTGCCCTTCCCTCTCCCTAGCACTGACCCCCTCCCTTTCCCCCTGCACTTTGCGCTGTCTGCACTTGCACAATCTGAATGACACAAGGCCTAGTAAGATCGCTTGTTTTGCCCTCCCTCTGTCTTCCCCCCATTGTCTTGTCACGCCTAAAAACACTTCTGTAAAGGCGCATTATAAATGACTTATCATATCATAACTCATGGTTGGGCGGTGCAGTAATGTGGCACCTTATGGTAATATCTACTCCTGTATTTAACCCGCACCGCCCAACTCGTAATGAGGCCCAATGTATTGTGACTTATTTCCATCAAGATATTTTCTGATGTTAAACCTTTAGATGTAGACAATAAAGTCAGTGGTTTAATAGGAGATGCGGGTGGATGTTTATGACCTACAAGTGATGCAACGGCTTCTTAATCAATGCTTATGGGGGGAGGTGGGGATGGAGGAGATCCTCAGTGCAGTTGACTGGTCAAAAGAGTAAACTTTTAAAAGGTTTTATCATAAGCATGTTCAACATATCGCTAATGTTGTTTTACAAGGGCTTTAAACTTGCATAGTAGGAAGCCTCCAGTCTTAACAAAGAATGGCTAACCCATTCCATTAACTTGAGCAGGGTTTAGATTTTATTAAGAGACAGAGGCAAGTATTATCCTTCCCACCTTCGCTTATTGTTTCTCTTTCTTCTCTCTAGGCTAGTTTTCATTTGAAGAAGAAGGCTTGATATTCCTTTCAGTTGTAAGGTTGGAAGATGTCCTGAAGTTTACTTTATGTTCCTTGGCGGGATGGATTGCTTTCCTAATTTTGGGTCTGCAGCAGTTGTCTGAAGGTTTTTCGCAGTTACAGTAGAAGATGAAAGACTAACTGAGATGGGCTTCATGCCCTGTGACTGAGGCTGATTGGCTATGAAGGAGCACATCTTCAAACTCCATATTGGATTGTTTTATTAAAGAAGTTGTTCTGTGTGTTTTAAAATGTGTTCCGGTTCATTAAGTTGTGTTAAACACTTTTAATATATTTGCTGCTGGTTGA
Source organism: Ambystoma mexicanum (assembly GCF_040938575.1). NCBI lineage: Eukaryota > Metazoa > Chordata > Amphibia > Caudata > Ambystomatidae > Ambystoma > Ambystoma mexicanum. The sequence goes on from NC_090936.1 coordinate 351,602,027, forward strand.
AGTAAAGGAGAATGTTTGCATAATTCTTGCCCAAGTGTCTTTTAATAGAATATAAACCCCCACTCACTTTAGCGGCTGCTTTCCCTTGGACACATGGGAGGAGATCCCCATTGGGGAATCTGTGATCACTCCACTAGATTCATCAGTGGGAAATGAGTAACACGTATATGGATTTTGGGGGTAGGAGATCTGTTGCACTTAGATGGATTTTGCGGGCAGGAAATGATGTTGCGCTTGGATGGATTTTGGGGGTAGGAAATAAGTAGCATGTAAATGGATTTTGGGGGTAGGAAATCTGTGACACTTAGATGCATTCTGGGGGTAAAATTGTGTTGCTCTTGGATGTATTTTGGGGGTAGGAAATGTGTTGCACAGATGGATTTTGGGGGTCGGAAATGTGCTGCTCTTGGATGGATTTTGCGGGTCGGAAATGTGTTGCTCTTAGATGGATTTTGTGGGTAGGAAATGAGTAGCACGTATATGGATTTTGGGGATGGGAAATGTGTTGCACGTATATGGATTTTTGCGGTAGGAAATGTGTTGCCTTAGAAGGATTTTGGCAGTGGGAAGGGGTAGAAATGTTGTTGAACTCTATTTTTAGCATGTCCATGCATGCAGATGTTTAGGGTGCTGTCCTGTTCCCAGCACTCAGATCATTATAGGGCAAACCGGACGCTCGAAGATATATGCTGGTAATCCTCCATTGCACTTATAACTGCTTAAGTTATTAGACTGCTCTGGTTAGCGTTTATAGAACGTGGAAATTATGTAGTAAGACTATAAAGATAACCTATATTTTGCGCTCAGACAATGCCATTAGCCTAGATTTATGGTAGCCTGTCTGTCCCATCTAGAAGATGTTCTGGGGCAACCAGTCTATTCCACTTGGTAGACCTTAAGGGTAGGCTGTCCATAGGCCTAGAAAAGTCTACGAAGGTAGCTGGCTTCTTCTTCCCCACAGAAGATCGGATGACACAGGTACATCAAAGATAAGCTCCATCTGAGCTTAAGGTATGCATAAATGAACCACGTCAGTGGATATCTGCCGCAGGCACAGCTATCCATACATGCACTCTAGGATGCAGCTACGACTATAACAGATTTGGTCTAGCTGATGTGAGAAAACTGAGGGCGTTCTCACAAGTCTTTCCCGGGTATCCGTTGCTCAGGTGGCCAGGGGAGGGCCATCGCTCTTGTATCTCAACCCTGGGTGCGGACAAGCGAGGGAGGATCTCCTGGACAGGGGGTCCTTGGGGACTGCGGGGAGAGCATCCGAAGGTGAGGCATGGTATTCCCCCATTCCTTGCCCGAATCCATCCTACCCACCCTCTTTGTTCATGGGATATTGTCACCCAAGTCCCATCCTGCCCCTTAACCTTCCCTCACCAAAGGGGAAGATAAAATCTCTGGAACGTCTAGAGAGACCAAGCCCTTTTTCAACTCTTAACACTAACCTTGTCTCTCCTTTCTCAAAACCTAGAAGATATACTGGGAACCCACCTTTTTCCTCACAGGTAAACAAAGGGATTTAGCATTAGTCCCTCACCTTAATGGGCCCCAACAAGTCCCCACACCTGGTACTGAAAAGAAGAGGAGACAAGGTCAGGCTCTCTCAGTTTGTCTGTATTTCCAATCTCACCCCATCTTCCCCTCCCCATTTCCAATAAGTACTGGGACGAATAAGAGGCAGACTGTGGCAATGAGGATTACCCATAGAAACAACATAGGGATACAAAGTGAGGCCTACCATGTAACACCTTTAAATTGTCCCACTAATAGAGTCAGGCAAGGTGAGGCACTTTTCCCCAACTGTGCACACCTGACTCCAATTGACTCTTACCTACAGTCCAAAAGGGGAAGTTCTGCCAGAAGCAGAGGGGAGCTGGGATTGCTGACGGGACCCGGAGACCCAAGCAGCAGGTAGCTGCAATAGGGGACGTCTGGAGGGCCTGGAGGGGGGCTGCGTGCCGAGACTCTGGCCCGGTATGTTTGAGAGGCTGCAGCGTGGCTAGGAAGTCCTGTCTCCAGAGAGCCGGAGTGAGGCAGACTGTGACCTTCTGGCCGAGTCCAGAGAGATGCTCTTTTTCCTCGGCCGTGTGCCGGACCCAAGTGTATATGAGGGGCAGGAAGGTGAGACCCTGACCTCGAGCCACAGTATCCCAAGGAGACCGCTCACCAGTGCTGAGCTTTGTGAAAGTGAAGAGAGAAACTCAGGAGCGTTCGGGTGGCTGGAGAGGGAGTGGAAACAGACAAGATTTTCAAGCGGCACAAAGGTAAAGAAAGCAGTAAGTAAGAGAGAAAGTAAGGAGAGCGGAAAGCAAGAGAAAAAGCAAAAAGCTTGTGGCACGGAAGTAAAGAGAGATAAGAGGAAAAATGATCTTTAAAGAATAGAATGAAAAGGAAAGGGTGCAAGCGACCCGAAAGCAAGGGAAGGGTGCGAGCAACCCGAAAGCGAGGGAGCGTGAGAGTGACCTGAAAGCAAGAAAGGGGTGCAAGCGACCCGAAAGCAAAAAGAGAAAGGAGCAAGTTTGCACAACAAAGTGAGAAGTGTGCAAGAGATGCAACCAGAAAAAGCAAAGCAAGAAGAAGGTGTAAGTGTGCACGATAAAACAGGAAGAGTGTAAAAGAAATACAGATGAAGTAAAAAGGGGTGCAAGAGGCACCTGTAAGGAGGAGCTAAGAGGAAGACAATTACAGAAAAGAAGGAGAGGCGTTGAGAGATCAGAGTGGTCGTGCATGGAAGGAGCAAAGAGCCCGACTCTGATAGTACTCCCATGAAAGAACTGTACAGTAAAAAGGTACATTCTTTATTTGAAGACAAAAGGGGCCTAAGCGTGGGGAAGGGAACCCTGGGAGGCCTGAATGGAACTGTGAATCCTCAGTTGAGTTGTAAATTAAGTGTTACTCACCGGAGTGACTAACGTACTGCTAGTCGCTAGACCCCTTTCCGCCATCTTGTAAGGGCGTCCTTCGGTAGGGACGGGAAAGGAACCTTTTTTCATCAGAAAAAGAACACTTTGCCTTTAAATGTATACTTGCGCAGGAGCGTCACCTTGGAGCATGTGCTCTCCTAACCCCACCCACCAGTGCCATACCTCAGTCTCCTTTGACGGATAGGCTCTATTGAACTATTCAACCTTGCTGCTCTTATTTTAGGGGGAAGGATGGTGGGACGTATGGAGGAAAGGGGACTATGGACTAGGAGTACGTTAGTCACTCCTGTGACTAAGACTTAATTACTCCTACGTCCCGTCCCCTTTCTTCCATCCTGTATGGGCGACAACAACTGATGAAAACGCCATGGAGGAGAGCTTGATACTCTATGCAAACAGATTATGCAGGGCAGCCTGGCCAAATGCTGCATCAGCCCTGATGCTGGTATCCAGAGAACCGTGCTTGCAGAAGGACGATGGAGCGGCCCGTGTCGCTGCTCTGCTAATTGCTTTACACGGTACGTGACGTTGGAAGACAACAGCCGCTGACTTGGCCCTTATAGCGTAAGCGGTGACTCCTGGCGCTGAGTCTTGTATGCCTCCTGGAAGGCAACAGTCATCCATCTGGCTATTGAAGCCTTGGACGCTTGTTGTCTAGGCCTTGAGCCTCCAAATCTGAAGTCTAAATAGTGGAGAGCCTTGTCAGCGTCTTCCTTGGGGTTTGGAAAAAAAGTGAGGAGCACAATCTCTTTGCTAATGTGGAAAGAGACCACCTTTGGTAGAAACCTGGGGTGCTTGCGGAGCACGACCTTGTCCCGATTAAACTTAGGGTAGGGCCCGGAAGCCACCAGAGCCTGAATCTCGCTAACTCTGAGCTGAAGTAAGGCCCACTAATAGCTTTAGAGGAACTGGCAAGGCTAACACACAATCTGGAACTTCAACAAGAAGATCTTGAGGATCGCTCAAAGCGCTCCAACATTAGAATAAAATATCTCCCAGAAATGGTGTTGGACTCCGAGCTGAAAGAGACAGTCACCCAAATATTTGCTGATATAATTGCAGAAAATGACTCTACAAATATCTTCCTGGAAGGGGTTCATAGAATAAGTCCCAGGTCCTTAGAACCAGGTGCCCGGCCCGCGATGTATTGACTGCATGTGCACGTTACCCACAAAAAGTAAAAATACTAAGAGAAGCAAGAACGGCAGCCACAAAAAATGCATAACAGCACAGAGATTCAACTATACCAAGACCTTTCCTGGCTAACCTTACAAAAACGCAGAGACATGTTTGAGGTGGTACAGAATCTTCAAACACATGGAATCCGATACAGGTGGACTTTTCTCTTCAGCTTAACTTTCAACCTCGAAGGCAGACAACAAAGGATTTTTTCTAGGGAATCGGGTATGGCTTTACTACAGATCGAAGAGGACACTCAAGGCGATCCCCCAGATGGAGCTCAGGCGAAATTGACGACACGGACGATGAATCCAAAAGCAGGTGAATGGACCTCCATGAATCGACAAAAGAAGTATCGCCGAGGCCCACAAAAAGAAGACTGGAGAGCTCAACCAAGTGGCCCGTCTCATAAACTCAACACTTGATTGACCGACCAGATCACCATTCATAACAGCAAGGAAGCGAACTTGTCCAAAGTATAAAATGATATGCAGATCGTACGGTTTGAGACATCATGGACTCTTTCTGTTCAGATAACAGATGGGAGAGTTAGGACTCTCTGCACTCAGCCATGGGAAGAAGGGTGACTCACAGCTGGGGGTCAAGGCCCAGGGATACAATCATGCTGGAATGTATCATGCTTAAAGTTTAAAATACACACAGAACACAATTCAAATGTTTATCCTGGAATGTGAGGGGGCTTTACACCCCACAGAAGCACAGTAAAGTGGAACATTTCTTGAGGCATCACCAACCCGACTTGGTGGCACTCCAAGAAACTCACATAAGAAAAGCAGACAGGGGTTAACTCCACCTACAGCAATATCCGATTATATTGCAGGCGACAGCCGGCCGTAAAGTGGCGGGTGTGCTAATAGCAATAAAGCAAGGCTTGGGGATCCAGGTTGTTTTCACAAAATTCCATAAAGAGGGCAGATTTGTCTTTGCAATATTAAAGGTGTTGGCCACGAAGATGACGGTAGCCACAATATATGCTCCAAACATTGCCCAAGAGGGTTTTTTTGAAAAACATAGCAGTGCAACTAGAAGCTTTTATGGAGGGGGAATTGTTAATGATGGGGGACTTTAATATAGCCTGGGACCCAGATCGCGATTGCAGCAAGTTAACTACATATGTCACACCTTCCCACTCGACAGCCCTGAAGAAGAAATTTGCAGATCTGTCCTTGGTAGACGCATGGCTAATTAAGAAGGGGGATGGAAAGGAATATACATTCCATTTGCATGTACATATATCATTCTCCAGAATAGATTATGTATGGATTTCTACTCCACTCCTGGGCCTGATCTCGGAGATTCAGATTTATACAATCACCCTCTCGGATCATGCCCCAATTGTGGTGGATCTTAAAATTCAAAACTTAGCAAATAAATTATGGTCATGGAGATTCCTGCTAGCTTTACTACACGACCAGGTGGTTAAAGATAATATGGCACGGCAAATAAGAGACTTCTTCGCGTTGAATCAGGAGGGCGAAACCTCAAAGAATACCATATGAGATGCCTGTAAGGCTACACTAAGAGGGTCACTCAAAGCAGTGGAGTCTAATAGACGCAAGAGGAGTACAGCCCTTGAGTTAAAATTGGAGCGGGAATTAGCACAAATCCTAAAGAAAATCGAGACAAATTCAGGCCCACAGGTGCAGAATGAGTATAGAGCCACTGTAGTGAAATTAAACTTACATACAACTAAGAAAGCAGAAAAGGCCCTTCTTTTCCTAAAACAGAAATGCTACACAAAAACCAATAAAACAGACTGTCTTTTAGCTAGTAAGCTTCGCCAGGAGGCAGCCACAATGTTAATTCAGCAGATCAAACTGCCTTCAGGGGAGCTTACCTCTGAAACTACTGATATTCTCCATCAATTCCACCTCTTCCACTCTACTCTATATCAATCGGAAGGCCCAGATGCCCAATCGCAAGTCGAATACTTAGCATTGGTTACTCTTCTTCAACTGTCACCGACAGATAATCAAAAATTGGAAGCACTTATTACCCAAGAAGAGGTTCCTCGTGTCATTTGCGATCTCCCCCCGAATATGTCACCAGGTCCAGATGACTTTCCAGCCACTTTTTATAAAACATTCAGCAATATGCTGGTTCCCACGATGACCACATTATATAATTCCTTCTTAGACACAGTACAAATCCCCCCTCTATGGACAAAGCGAATTTCATTCTCTTTCCGAAAACTGGCAAAGATTTAACGATTCGCAGAGCATACCGTCCCATAGCATTAATACATTTGGATGCAAAAATGTTCACCAAAGTTCTGGCCAACCAATTAGCGGCATATATGCCTTTTGTTATTCACCGAGATCAAACGGGTTTCATAAAACACAGCAAACACATGACAACATTAGAAGGGTATGCCATGTCCTGGAAAAGGTGGAAAAGAAACATATCCCAGCACTGCTAGTATCTATAGATGCCGTAAAGGCTTTTCACAGAGTAGAATGGTTCTTCCTTTTTCTAACCCTAAACAGGATGGGATTTGACCCAAAATGTATATGCATGATTACAGTCAACTATAATAATCCAACCGCACGCCTATGAATAAACAGTCATATTTCTCCTCCCATCCGTTTAGAACGGGGAACCAAACAAAGGTATCCTTTGTCACCATTGTTGTATGCACTCCACCTAGAACCATTTTTGAAAATATTCCGACAGTCACAGCAAATAAAGGGGATACAATTTGGTGGCGTCCCTCACAAAATCATGGCATACACTGATTACATGCTGCTTATGGTCGCAGACCCAGCTCACTCATTACAAATTTTTACCCGTGAATTGGCGAATTTCGGTAATGTGGCAGGATTAAATATCAACGTGACTAAATCAGAGATTTTAAATGTATGCCTGTCAATGGAAGAAATGCAAGATATTCAAGCACAAACAAAACTGGGTTGGGTGTAGACCGGTATCAAACTACTCGGGGGGGTAATCACTCCTACAGTTAAAAATGTATACACCGCTAACTACCCCACATTGTTAAAGACGATAGAAGAACAGCTAAAAAGCTGGGACCCACTTACCATCTCATGGCTAGGAAGAATAAATTCAATAAAAATGGTGACCCTGCCTAAAGTGTTATATGTATTCCAAGCACTCCCAGTTAGGGTACCCATGTCCTTCTTCCACAGAATACATAAAGCTGCATCTGCATTCATTTGGCATAATAAAACCCAGAGAATCGCACTGTGTACACTACTGCTTCCGCCTGAGAGGGGAGGGATGGTGCTCCCAAACTTCTTAAAATATTATAGGGCAGTCCAAATAAGGTGATTAGGAAATGGTCAATGGGCAAGTCCGAAAATAGATGGATACAGATGGAACAAGTGGTGGGGAGACCCAGACTCCGGGAAATATTGTGGCTCACGAAAAAAGGCTGACCTCCGAACATACATGCAAGTGACATAACTGGTGTTACAGAGGAGGTTTGGCATATAGCTGTAAAAAAGTACAAATGGACAACATACCCCTCTCCACTTACCCCCATTTTCTTTAACTTACAATTCACTCCAGGCCTCGAAATGAATGCATTTAAAGAATGGAAACGGGCTGGGTGTGTATAGCTTAGGGATATGTTTCAGGGGGAGGAGGTTAAGCCATTTACACAATGCAAGCTAGAACTGGGATTATCAGAAAAATCAAGATTTTGGGGAAGGGAATCTTAAGAGGCTCACTAAAGACATTGTTGAACTTTATGATGAGAGGCCTAGACTTGGGGAAGGGAACCCCAAGAGACCCAGAGGCATTGTGAACTCTACTGACTTAAGGCAAGAGCCCTACGTAGAAGGTTACAAGGGCAACCCGGTTGAGTTTAACTATTTTGAACTGTCAGAACTACACCTATTGGTAGACTGCCTGAAACCAGCTGTAGTTTATATTTCCTTTTTTTTAAGTCACCATTTCTCCTTTAAGAAAATTCCATATCAGATTTGGTTTAAGAGTGAGAGCAAGCATAGGTTTGGACACAGACAAACGTTGGTTTTGGACTTACGGACATCAACGGCCCTTAGAAGCATCAGTTGAGGGAACCATCCCCTTAGAGTTAGTGCCATGTAGTCATTACACCAATTCCACAAAGTTTGATAATAAAGGTTTTCACACTGTTACTTTTGAGTCTGTCTCTCTCTTGATATCTTGCCTGTCTCAAACTGGTCACAGAACCGGTTCGCACTGAAACACCAGACTTGCCTCAACACCTCTGCCATTAGAATAAGTGGTTAACCTACAACCAATTTGGTCTAGCTGGGTACATATCAATTCTCCTGCACTAGCGCTCTATCATGACCTTCCTCAGCACCTGCCCATGTGCCTGATCTCTTGGGCTGCTAACTGGAGCCTAGCCAGCTCTCCTGAGTCATACTCTTGGCCAATGCAGATACGCACCTTAAACCTCGTCTTAGAACTTTCCCATACCTGAACTTTGGTCCCTGAGGGTGTTCCTACCACAAAGAGCATTGAGGCCATACAAATGGGAAAAGTCGCTTTATAAATGACTACTACAATGCAATACAATACAAATATGGAGGCTTATAGGAGAGAGCCTGCATTTCCCCAACTCTCTTGGCCAAGGTTGTCGCCACCAGGAAGGCAGTCTTCCATGATATTAACTTCAAGGTGTCCTGATGTATAGGTTCAAACGGAGGCCCCATCAATTTAGACAGTACCACATTTAGTTCCCAAGCGGGGACATGAGCCTTCACCAGAGGATATGTTCTGAAGAGGCCCTTGAAGAACTCCTTAACAAGCCTGTGAGACCACAGGGAGAGCTTGGTTGGAGCCCGGGTGTACTGGGCTATGGCGCCCAGGTCTACCGTGATAGATGCATTGGCAAGGCCAGACTTGGCAAGCAACAGCAGGTACAGAAGAAGAAGCTATGGCGCTGTTATGTGCAGCAGAGACATATTCCCTGACTGGCACCACACTTGGGCTGCAGGAGCCAGGCAGTGAGGCTCAGAAACGCTGGGTCGTGGTGTAGGTTTGACCCTCCTTTGCTGGAGAGCGGGTCTGGAAGGGGAGGTAGTTCGATGGCTGGGACCACCGACAGATGGAGAGGGTCTGAGTACGAGATCTGCCTGGGCCACGCCGGTACAATGATGATCATCTTGCAGTGACAACTTATGGGTGTGTTGACATACCGGAAGAGGCCCTCACACGGGAATGAGAAGGTGTCCGCTAGACTCCTTGGTGAGGATATCTGCAGGCAAACCTCTGACACTTGGCGTTGGGAGCTGTTGCAAAGAGGTCCATTTGGGGGGGGGGCCCAATTCGTTGAAGAGACGAGACACCTGTGTTTGCTGCAGCTCCCATTTGTGGCAGGAACACAGTTCCCTGCTGAGAGAGTTTGCAATGGTGTTCTGAATGCCTGTCAGGTGAAATGGGATAAGAAATATCAGTTGAGCAATGGCCCAGTGCCACAGATTCTGCGCTTCCTGAGGGAGAATGGGAGAGCACGTCCCGCCCTGCTTCCTGATGTAAAACATGGTGGTGGTGCTGTCCGTGAAGACCCGCACAACCTTTGTCTGGAGCTGAGGCTGAAAAGACTTCATAGCCCAGAAAACCACCCATAGTTCTAGGATGTTGATGTGCAATTCCTTTTCCTGCAGGGGCCACAAGCCTCTGGTGTATTAATGCCCTGTGTGGCCTCCCCATCCCTCCAGAGAGGCGTTGGTTGTGACTGTCGCTTGATACGCAGGGATCTGTAAGGGAGCACACTGTGAGAGATATCAGCGAATTAAACACCATTGCAGGGCCGGACGGAATGCCCGATTGAGGGCGATCTTGTCGTTCCATGCACCGATGACTTGCTGCCATCTGGCATCCAGAAACTTTTGAAGGGGTCTCATCTGTAGTCTGGAAAGGGGAACCAGATGGATGCAGGACGGCATCATCCCTAGCAGGGACTTGATGGACCTGACTGTTGCAACAGAAGCTGTTGATAGCCACTGGACCTTTCCAATGATTGCCTTCACTCTCTCTTCGGAAGGAGCCGCTAGACAAGAGAGTGTGTTGATGCGAGATCCCAGAAATAGCACATTCTGAAATGCTGATAGGCAGGATTTCTGATAATTTATCAAGAATCCCACAGAAGTTAGGGTCTGGATGGTCTCCACGGTGTGCTAGATTGCAAGCTCGTGTAAGCGGGATCGGATCAGCCAATCCTCTAGGTAAGGATAGACATAGATTCCCTCCCTTGCGACGCAGGTGCACTGCCAACAGAGCCAAAAACTTGGTGAAATACCCTTAGGGCCAACTTCAGGCCGAACGACAGGGCTTTGAACTGGTAATGTCTTCCCTGAATGACAAAACTTACAGTGTTTGCGATGAATAGGGATATGCAAGTAAGCATCCTCCAAGTCGAGGGTCACCAGGAAATCTCCTTGCTCCAGTTGGTCAAGCAGATGCTGCGACGTGACCATCCTGAATTTTTCAGATTTGAGGAATTTGTTCATGTGCTCCAAGTATAGAATGGTTCTCCACCCCCCTGACTTCTTTCGCACCAGAAAGTAATTGGAGTACATTCCGGACCCCCGAAGTCGCTGAGGGACTGGCTCTATAAGCCCTTTGTTTAGGATGGCTTAAACCACCTTAAGTAGCTGCGCTATGTGCTGTTCTTGTCTGGGAACAAGAGGAAGGTGAAGGCAATTGTCCTGGAATTCCAGAGAGTGACCCTGTCAAAGGATATCAAGCACCCATTTGTCTCTGGAGATGTTGCACAACTAGTTGACAAAATGTGGTAACCGGCCTCCTTCTGGGGTGCGGAAGTGGGGGTGTCGGCCCTAGGCCGGGTCAGGCCTGCTTTGGCATCTGCGTTCTGGATGCTGGAGTATGACAATGCTGATTGCCACTTCTGTAGTCCTGGGAACGTCTCCTAGATGCCTCCTGTGTGATTGAATGGGAGGGCTGGCAATAGGGTGAGGTGAAACCTTTGGAGGACCTCGAGACTTTCCCTTTAGAGGAGCAAAAGGATGGCCTCCTCTGTTGGAGAGAGCCTGATGAGTGTGCTGTGTCAGTGTCCATTTTTAAGGCCTGCAGGGTGTCATTGACTGCCTTCCCGAAAAGGTTGTCCCCATCGAATGGCATGTCTAACGCCTTCATCTGCACATTCATGCAGAAGATGGTGGCCTTGAGCCAACCTTAGTGGCGGAGGGCCACTCCATTGCCCATCTGCCAAAATCCTGAATCTGCGATGTCCAGGGCGACGGTAATCACATGGTCGAAGCTACCTCTCCCTCGTGGAACAACGCTATGGCCTCGGCCTTCTTGTCCTCCGGGAGGAAGTCGAGAATGGGTCCCAACTTATACCAAATCTCTCTGTCGTACTTTGAGAGAAAGGGTAAGGCGTTGGCAGCCTTGATAGTGGATGCCGTCGTTGTGATAATGCGCTGCCCAGTCACATTCAGCTTCTTACCCTCCTAATCAGGAGTAACCACAGAAGAGGAAACTGGGTTAGAGGACCTTTACTACCGGCAGCAGAGACCACTGAGTCTGGTGATGATTGAGATCTGAGGCACTTTGGGGCTGTGTCCCTGACCGAGTATTTCTTCTCCAAACAATCCCTTTTTGCTGGGGTCGTGCTAGGGGTCTTCATGACCAACAGGCCATCCTCCCAAAGGGTAACTGAAACAATAGTCCTCTAGGACGAGAACTCCCATCGATCGACAAGGAAACATTCCCTTTTCTTCTCCTCAGGCACTTGTTTGCACAGCTTTGCAGCCTGTGAGATCATTGAATGAAATGAACCAATCTCGTCTGGTGGAGAATCGCTGCAGGGCACTTTGACGTCAGGAGGCTCTGCATCAGTGGGAACATAGTCATCAAATTCTTCAGTCCCCTGTGTATTCTGTGTCCTAACACTATCCATATCAGTGTCTGTCTGAGCTGCGTCTTCCACCACAGGAAGAGGTGCAACCGACAATGGTCAAGGGGTAACTGGGGCTGAATGGGACGGTGTCAGCCGGATGCGGGAAGGCCTTGGAGGGTTCCTTGATGGAGCAGGTATGGGCGCAGCGGGTAGATGCTGCTGGATTTCTGACACCAGCATGTTTTCTGCCCTTTTTCCCTACTTAAGCAGGCCTGCGGCCTCTTTCATTTGCAGTTGGTGGACAGGTGCAAGTGGATCTAGGTCACCTGGCCTAAGCCCCGCCCACCTGTCAGTCACCTTAAACTGTTGGCGCCTTCCTGTTTTCCTGACCTTTTTCCCTACTTAAGCAGCCCTTCGGCCTCTTTCCTTCGAAGTTGGTAAGCAGGTGCAAGTGGATTTAGGTCACCTGTCCGTAGCCCCACCCACCTTCCTAGCCCTACCTCTTCCTTTCTGCTCTTAACTGTTAGATCAAGGGCTTCTCTCAACCGGGCATCCAAAGTAAAGGGCAGACGAAGAAAAGGGCAATTCCTGTTTGGACCTGTTCAGACTGGCAGGACCCAGCGCTCGAAACCCCTGCTCCGACAACAGGTAAGCACGTCCTGACATGTGTTTTCTCCCTCCATCCCCACAGGCCATCACCAGGCAGTGCCAACGTCAAAAACATCACCCCCGCCCCTCTAAGGCATGGGCTCTGCAAAACAGCAACCTCACCTAAATCAGCCTGAAGCACATCAACACGCCCTCAACGTCCACAACATGGAAGTTGATGCTCGTCAATGTCTGCTCATTTATCACCCATGCAGCAGACATCACGGACCTCATCACTACACATAACCTTGACGCCATCTTCATCACTGAGACCCGGCTGACACCCACCTCCACCCACATCCTAAAGATCCTTGTCCTCAATGGCGAGAGTATCCAGCACAGAGACCGGCCGAGCAAGACAGTCAAAGGAGAATTTACAGTCATACACAAGACCGCATGGCCCTGCACCAGACTTGATGTTGACACCATTGGCTCCTTTGAAGTCCTCTCCTGCCACTTCACGCTCTCCTTGATGGACACAGTCACCTTCCATCTCATCAACAGACCATCCAACCCCAACACCGCCTTCATCTGAGACTTCACGGACTTGGCCACTGTTAAGACGGATTTCTGAACTCTGTCCCGGAATGGCAGAGGTTCAGAAGGCCAGCCTAGTTTCTTGGAACAGGGTAACCTCTGGACAAGCCAGACCAATCAGGATAGCGATCGCGGCGGTCAAGACTAGGTCTCAAGAGGGGTGAGGGTGACTGCAAGCCCGCAATGAGCACACATAGCAAGGACACTTACAAATTACTCCAAGCAGGTGTTATATTAAAAATATATACACATTTATTACAAGGCCTTTGTAACATTGACCGTAGCGAGAAATCACAATAAAACTCAAGTAAACCAACACATTACCAAACCAATACAATATATATACAAATACAAACAAGTCTAACGAGTTAGATGCACAAAATGTGTAGACCACCTAGATGGGGAGGAAAACAGGCAGTGCAAATAATACTTACACCCAGTCCGCCTTCAGAGGCACCTAACTAAAAGGAAGTCCAAGCCCTACGAAGAGTGGAGCCTTGTGCTCAAAAGTACCTGCACGCGCTGGTGCCAAAGGGCAAAAAGGGGAGTCTCTTCGAGGGAATCAGGCAGTTTAGTTCGGTGAACAAATGAAGATGAACAGAGCTCCGCGACTCAAGTGCAGCCTCCACTGTGGGCAGAAGCAGAGCGCAAGTACGGAAAGGCGTGCTGTTAGACAAAGCGGGGAAAAACTATGGGCTCCTGCAGGAGGGCGACCAGTTCCTAGCAATGCTATTCACCGGTCGCCGATGCAAGCAGACCCAGGCTTCTCCGCATCAGTTTCAGTGCTGGCAGGTTCAGATAGGAGTAGGGGACGTCTCATCGTTGTGTAGATTCCGCAGCAGCAGAAGTTGAGTTGAGAACGTCCCAAACGCAGTGAACCCGCACAGTTTGTTACCACAGCAGGGCAACGGAGCGGCCGTGTGTATTTCAGACAAATGTACACTACTCACTTCAGACCTGGGAATGCCAAGTGTACGAATCGTGTGAGAGTGACAAGGACTCGTAATACAACACAACCTGACGGCGGTTACAGAGCAAGACTCCTGGGTAGGCTGGTCAGTCTGCTGGATGGCCCAGAGACACTTCCGAAGGCTTACGTGCAGGAGATGGTGAAGATGCCGAGAATAGTTGTTCCCACTATTCCAAGGGTCGAAGTACCAGTACAGGCCTTCTCGTTCGATCTGAGTTAGAAAGGGTTTCACAAAGCGACAGCAGTGCAGAGGAGCAGTCCTTCAGCGGGTCACCAGCGATTCCTCGGTTCAGCCTCGTGGTTGCAGGATACTTGGCTCCTGTATTCCTTTGTTCGTGAGAACTCAGGAGATCGACATAGTAGTGGTGTTTCCAGCCCAGTCTTATCCACGGTTCCCTTCGCGCCAAAAAGGAGGGGACCCAATGGGAGATCTGCTCACAAAACACTCACACCATACGTGGACCTATCACGGACCACGGAGGTCCCAGGCATTCACACCACCCTAGAGTCTCTGGCACCCAGGATGTGTATTGGGACCAGACATCCCAGCCCACATCCTGGAGGCACACACAAGGCCTGTAGAAGCACTCAAAAGCATCTGTGTTTCACGGGAAAGCAGGCCACCATTTTGGGCTAAGCACGAGAAACACGCTTAAACGCCAAAAGGAGCTCAAAAACACAAAGAAACGATCGCTGCCACCAGTCCCGTCCGTGATTCACTTGGACCGTTCGTTAACAACGCCAAGAGAGTATCTAGGGCCTGTAGTAGACTAGAGACCCGAAGAGAGCAGTAACTTAGCTTACTTTATCATGTTGCGCGAAAGCTGCAACATAATAAAGAAACTACGGAAAACAACGTTTCCCGGTACTGACTGTCTTAAGGGCATGTCAGTTTCCCCGTAAGAATGGAGCGAAAGCCCAGAGGAGTGCGGCAGAAGGCTGCACTTCTCTGGCAAAGTCTAGATCATGGTGAAAACAACAGCAAAAGGTTTAGGGGTTGCCACATGGAAGGAAAATTACCCACAATTAAGAAATCTTTCCTAACACTTGCACCTCCCAGACTATGGACAGGGGGAACTAATCCACCCCTGGATGAGTCTCTTGTTCAGGTCGGTTAAACATTCTGGACAACCCATCAGCATTGCTATGTTGGACACCTGGCCTATGCTCAATAGTGAAGTCGTAGCCTTGTACACTTATGGACCACCTAAGCAACTTTGTATTCTCTCCCTTCATGTTCATTAGCCACTTTAAGGGCTTATGGTCAGTTTGCACAGTGAAGTGGGTCCCATAGAGGTAGGGCCTCAGTTTCCGTAGGGCCCACACAACAGAGAAACATTCTTTCTCCACTGTGGACCATCTGGGCTCTTTTTCCTTAAGCTGGCGACTAATAAAACCAATAGGGTGTTCCTTACCCTTTTCATCTACTTGCGATAGTACAGCTCCTATCCCAGTGTCAGAGGGGTTCGTCTGCACAATAAAAGGTCTTTGATAATCAGGGGCCCTGAGGACAGAGGCCTGGCACAAGGATTCTTTTAAGCCGTTGAAGGCCTTCTCACACTCGTCGGTCCAAGTTACCTTCTTGGGTTTCTTCAGAGTAGTGAGGGCAGTCAGAGGGGCAGCTATGGTGCCATAGTCTGCCATGAAATTGCGGTAATACTCTGTGAGTCCTAAGAAGGCTCTCACTTGGGTCTGTGTAGTGGGGGTAGGCCAGTCTTGCACTGCTTGTACTTTACTGGGAAGAGGCTGTATCCTCCCTCCACCTACTTCATGTCCAAGGTAAACCACTGAGCCTTGTCCAATCTGGCATTTACTAGCCTTTATGGTCAAGTGTGCTTTCTGAAGAGCCTGGAGCACAATCCCAAGGTGTTTCACATGGTCTTCCCAGGTGGCACTGAAAACTGCTATATCGTCCAGATATGCAAGACAGAATTCGTCCAACCCATTCAACACATGATTCACAAGCCTCTGGAAAGTGGCAGGTGCATTTTTCAACCCGAACAGCATTACCCTGAATTAGTAAAGGCCGTCTGGAGTAGAAAACGCTGTCTTCTCCTTGGCATGTTCTGCTAAAGCTATTTGCCACTAGCCCGCAGTGAGGTGAAACGTGCTGAGGTACTTGGAGGAACCCAAAGTATCCACCAGCTCATCTGTTCGAGGCAAGGGGTGTGCATCTGTCTTGGTGACAGCATTCAAAGCCCTGTAATCCACGCAGAACCTCAATTCAGAAGTGCCTGCCTTTGGAACCAAAACCACAGGGCTGGACCAAGGACTACTAGAGGGTTCAATCACCCCAAGGTCTAACATCTTGTTGACCTCGGTCTTAATGTAAGACCTTACTTTGTCTGACATCCTGTATCCCCTACTCTTGGTAGGTACACTGTCTCCTGTGTCTATGTTATGTTTGCACCAAGGTGTCAAACCAGGTGACTGTGAAAACAGGGGGGAAAACTGCCTAAGCAAACTTTTCACCTCAGCCTGCTGATCGGAAGTCCGATGAGGGGCCACTCGGACACCCTCAAAGGAGCTATCTGAAGGACCGCTTTGGAACAAGTCGGGGAGAGGTTCAGACTCCTCTTCCTCAACATCTGAAGCCAGTAGCAGTGCTGCGATTTCGACTCTTGGGACAAAAGCCTTCAGCCTATTTACGTGGGACACTTTTGGAGCCTGTCCAGGCCTTCCAAGGTCCACTAAATAGTTAACCTCACCCAGGGGCTCCACCACTGTGTAAGGGCCTGACCATTTGTCCTGTAAAGCTCGAGGCCTTATGGGATTCATGATCAGGACTTGCTGACCAGGTGTAAAGTTGATGAGGGAAGCTTTCTGGTCGTACCAATGTTTCACCAGCACTTGTCCTGCCTTCAATTTATCACTAGCCAAGCCCATCAGAAGTACCATCCATTTTCTGAGCCCCAGCACATAATCTACTACGTTGGTAGTAACAGGGGGAGTGGGCATCTCCCATCCCTCCTTGACTATGGCTAAGGGTCCCCGTATGGGATGACTGAACAGAAGTTCGAAGGGGCTGAAGCCAACACCCTCCTGTGGTACCTCTCGGTAGGCAAACAGTAAGCATGGTAAAAGAAGATCCCATTTTCTTCTCTGAGGTTCTTCCAGAGCCCCAATCATGCTCTTTAACGTTCTGTTGAAACGTTCCACCAGACCATTGGTCTGGGGGTGGTATGCAGAAGAGAACTTGTAGGTGACCCCACATTCTTTCCACATAGCCTGCATATACTTTGACATAAAGTTACTGCCTCTGTCAGACACAACTTCTTTAGGGAAGACAACACTAGTAAAGATGCCAATTTACGCTTCTGCAACTGACTTGGCAGTTACAGTTTTCAATGAGATGGCCTCAGGATATCTGGTAGCATAGTCGACTAGCACCAAGATAAACCTATTGCCTGAGGATGTCTGTGGGTCAAGGGGACCAACGATGTCGATCCCTACCCTTTCGAATGGTATTCCCACAACTGGGAGTGGTACCAATGGAGCTTGGATTGTTGAGCCACTCTTACCAGATAACTGGCAGGAGGCACAATTCCTGCAGTGACTTTCTACTTGCACCCCCATCTTGGGCCAGTAGAAGTGCATGGATAACCTTTGCTTGGTCCTCTTAATACCAAGGTGACCAGCAAGGGGCACTTCATGCGCCAGCTGCAGGAGGAAGGGTCTTACAGCAAGGGGAACCACCAACCTCCTATGGTCTCCTTCTGTAGACTCTGTGGGCTCACTATACAGGAGTCCACCTTCCCAATAAATCCGATGCGTCCCAGGAGGTTCACCCTCAAGCTGGGAGCAGGCCTGTCTCCTTAGGCCTTCCAGAGATGGGCACTCACGTTGGCCTTTACTGAATTCTTCCCTGTCAGGACCTCCTTCTACTAACAAGTCTTTTAGTTCAGGATGGTCGTTGGGGTCAAATACTTCAGGCATCGCCACTCCTCGTCAGGCCCGGGCGAATGACCAACTTCCTCCACCGCAGTGATAGGCGAGCTCGGGGGAATGTTCTCTTTCCCTCGTCTTGACTTGCTTACTCCTTTTGCCTTGGGTTTCCCCTTCGGCTGGGGCGGCGTATTGGTCTTGGCCAATGCTGCCTGTGTTTTAGACCGTGTGCAGGGTCTGTCGGCAGTGTCTCCTACGAGCCCTAAAGCTCTGAGATCATTGCCTAACAAGACCTTTCCTGGGACGTTTCTCTGAATGCTCACTGGAATCCTGACTGCTGTACCATTTAAAGTAAGATTTACAGGTATTACTGGAAACATGCGAGGTGGGCCGTCAGACAACTTAGTGGGCATCAGAGTAGCTCTGGCAACTTCCTCTGAGTCTACCAAGGAAGAATCCACTACAGTTCGACTGCACCCACTATACCTAAGAGCTGGAGTATCCACTCCATTGATCAGCACATTGTCTTTAAAGTAGTGCTTGGTATTATCTGGAATCCTAGCATAAGCCTCTGTGACTTAAGGCTCCCAGGAACCCAGGGAAACTAAAATTACCTCAGCTTCTATCCCGCTGGGGAAGGAGTCTGAGGAGAAGGTTGCTCCTGTAATCTCTTCTTCCTCGTAGGTGGAGAAGGCCAGATTAGCGGAGTGGACCCCCAAAGGTTTAACCTTACACCGGGGATCCCCCTTCACGTGGTCAGTTGCTCCACAAGCAAAACAAGATCCATTGGGTCTGTTTACATAGGGAGGCTTACTGTAACCAGAGCTCTGTTTCGGAGGCTGACCTCCACTACCCTGTGAGTTCTCTTGTGTCTTACCCTTATTTTTCTTTTTGTGGCCCTTTTGAGAAGAAGATTTATCAGATTCTCCACCCTCCTTATCTTTGGACTTTTTCCCTTCCTCCTGCTTACCAGGATGAGTTTTGTCCTTATGGGACACTCGATGTGACACTCATAAATCTGCGGCAATGGCCAGCTTCTTAGGATCTATCTCCTTCGAATCGGCCAAATGCTGCTTAAGTTCCGGGGAAGAAGATGCAAAAATATGTTCCAGCATGACAAGACTTATCATGCCTTCAAAGGTAGAAACCTTATAACCTTCAACCCAGCCAGTCAAGTTTTTTAAGGATTCGGTTACATAAGATACCCAAGTACCACCTTCTTTTTTCTTATACTCTCTGAATCGTTTTAAATATTGGCCAGGAGTCTTTCCAACCTTTAAAATGAGAGTTTGCTTTAACATTGCGAAATCTGCTCGCTCAGCCTTCGACATTTCCATAATGGCACTAGAGCCAGAATGGGGCAGTCTGCTGAGTAACCAGGCAATCTTACCAGCATTGTCAACTTGTTGAACTTCGCATGCATACTCAAACGTATTCAGCCAGTCCATAATGTCATTCTTTTCCTCATACACACTGAGCAGATCTTTTCGAAACCGTGGATGAGAGGAGACCCCAGACCCATGTCCAGGACCCTTGGATCCATTTGCAACCTGAAGCTTGGCCAGTTCCAACTGGTGATCCCTGTCTTTCTGTTTTCCGGCCTGTTCGATTATTAGTTTGGTCATGCTGAAATCAAGCTCCTTCTGCCTAAACAGCAGTTCGTGCTTCTTGAATTCAAGCATGGCCTCCCCATCAACACTGGCAGAGGAAACATTTGACATCTCATCCTCCCTTTCCTCGTGGTCGCGGTGGACCAGTGCAGTGGCAGAACCGTCGGTTCTACCAGTGAGAGCAGCCCCACCTCCTTCCGCACTGTCCTCAGAAGTTATAGCGTCAAGCTGCGCTTCTTGCCACGCCACGATTCTTTGGATCATATCCAATTTGGTGCCTTGAGAGGGGACACCTCTCTCTGCACACATCTTTTTCAATGTTTCAGATTTAGAAGCATTTAAAGCTAACAAGGTATTTGTTTCCATACTGTTAGATAGGACTATGGCCTTTTAAAAGTTATACTACGACAATTCACTACGTGTCCTGGTAGGAATAACTTGAAATGCCTTCGCTCGTGCGCAACACTGGATACCTTCAGTCGTATCCCACCGCTGTACACCAATTTGTTAAGACGGATTTCTGAACTCTGTCCCGGAGGGGCAGAGGTTCAGAAGGTCAGCCTAGTTTCTTGGAACAGGGTAACCTCTGGACAAGCCAGACCAATCAGGGTAGCGATCGCGGCGGTCAAGACTAGGTCTCAAGAGGGGTGAGGGTGACTGCAAGCCCGCAATGAGCACACAAAGCAAGGACACTTACAAATTACTCCAAGCAGGTGTTATATTAAAAATATATACACATTTATTACAAGGCCTTTGTAACATTGACCGTAGCGAGAAATCACAATAAAACTCCAGTAAACCAACACATACCAAACCAATACAATATATATACAAATACAAATGAGTCTAACGAGTTAGATGCACAAAATGTGTAGACCACCTAGATGGGGAGGAAAACAGGCAGTGCGAATAATACTTAGACCCAGTCCGCCTTCAGAGGCACCTAACTAAAAGGAAGTCCAAGCCCTACGAAGAATGGAGCCTTGTGCTCAAAAGTACCTGCACGCGCTGGTGCCAACAGGCAAAAAGGGGAGTCTCTTCGAGGGAATCAGGCAGTTTAGTTCGGTGAACAAATGAAGATGAACAGAGCTCCGCGACTCAAGTGCAGCATCCACTGTGGGCAGAAGCAGAGCACGAGTACGGAAAGGCGTGCTGTTAGACACAGCGGAGAAAAGCTATGGGCTCCTGCAGGAGGGCGACCAGTTCCTAGCGATGCTACTCACCGGTCCCCGATGCAAGCAGACCCAGGCTTCTCCGCGTCAGTTTCAGTGCTGGCAGGTTCAGATAGGAGCAGGGGACGTCTCGTTGTCGTGTAGATTCCGCAGCAGCAGAAGTTGAGTTGAGGACGTCCCAAACGCAGTGAACCTGCACTGTTTGTTACCACAGCAGGGCAACCGAGCGGCCGTGTGTATTTCAGCCAAATGTACACTACTCACTTCAGACCTGGGAATGCCAAGTGTACAAATTGTGTGAGAGTGACAAGGACTCGTAATACAACACAACCTGACGGCGGTTACAGAGCAAGACTCCTGGGTAGGCTGGTCAGTCTGCTGGATGGCCCAGAGACACTTCCGAAGGCTTACGTGCAGGAGATGGTGAAGATGCCGAGAATAGTTGTTCCCACTATTCCAAGGGCCGAAGTACCAGTACAGGCCTTTTCGTTCGATCCGAGGTAGAAAGGGTTTCACAAAGCGACAGCAGTGCAGAGGAGCAGTCCTTCAGCGGGTCACCAGCGATTCCTCGGTTCAGCCTCGTGGTTGCAGGATACTTGGCTCCTGTATTCCTTTGTTCGTGAGAACTCAGGAGATCGACATGGTAGTGGTGTTTCCAGCCCCCTCTTATCCACGGTTCCCTTCGCACCAAAACAGAGGGGACCCAATGGGAGATCTGCTCACAAAACACTCACACCATACGTGGACCTATCACGGACCACGGAGGTCCCAGGCATTCACACCACCCTAGACTCTCTGGCACCCGGGATGTTTATTGGGACCAGACATCAGACATCCCAGCCCACATCCTGGAGGCACACACAAGGCCTGCAGAAGCCCGCAAAAGCATCTGTGTTTCGCGGGAAAGTACATGCCCAAATAAGGAAGGCCCCGGGTCGGCTCAACCTGGGGAAGGTGAAGGGGGCAAGACAGTCAGCGGACAGGACAGACACCGAGCCTGGTGGTCTGGTCATTTTGGGGGCCAGGCCACCATTTTGGGCTAAGCGCGAGAAACACGCTTAAACGCCAAAAGGAGCTCAAAAACACAAAGAAACGATCGCTGCCACCAGTCCCGTCCGTGATTCACTTGCACCGTTCGATAACAATCCCAAGAGAGTATCTAGGGCCTGTAGTAGACTAGAGAACCGAAGAGAGAAGTAACTTAGCTTACAGTGCCCTCTTGTGCCATGTTGCGCGAAAGCTGCAACATGATAAAGAAACTACTGAAAACAACGTTTCCCGGTACTAACTGTCTTAAGGGCGTGTCAGTTTCCCCGTAAGAATGGAGCGAAAGCCCAGAGGAGTGCGGCAGAAGGCTGCACTTCTCTGGCAACGTCTAGATCATGGTGAAAACAACAGCAAAAAGTTTAGGGGTTGCCACATGGAAGGAAAATTACCCACAATTAAGAAATCTTTCCTAACAGTCACCACCAGGTCCCTCACGCACGCAAACATCTTCCTAGGAGACCTCATCCTCCCAGGCAACAAGGCCATCAAACTGATGAAGGAAACTCTCCTCAGCCTTCTCAACACACTCAGCCTCACACAACACATGGAAGACCCAACACAAGAGAAAGGTAACATCCTCGACCTAATCATGACTGCACTGCCTTCCCTCCACTACAGCTCTCCTTTCCTTCTTGACTGGTATAACCACCTATTTGTGCCTTTCAACACCCTGGATGTAGGCCCCTTTCTTGGCGTGGATTGAGAGTCTGTATTGCCTTTAGGGCAGGCAACAGGGCAGTTTCTCAGAGGGTGAGCCTGAGGTCTGCCACTTGCATTCTGCAGCTCTGCACTTACGTTTCATGGCTTCAAGTTCGGAGTTGTACCAGGTGTTACGCCTGGAGGCATGTTTCAGGCGGATCCTCATGACTGGGGCAAGAATGTGAAGGGCATTGGTAATGGCAAAATGGAGGTTACTGAAAGCAGAGTCAGAGGTAGAGTCTGCAGTGGGGAGAGAGGGGGGATGAAGGTAGATGCAAAGGCAGCCGCTGACACTCGTTTCATCGGACGGATGTCTGTGAACGAAGTTGTCAGGGCTAGGGGAGGTGCAGTCAAAGGGCAGAGAGGACCCAGGCGAGAGGAGACAGTGGTCTGACCAGGCGAGTGTGGTGATCAGTGGGGAGGAGAGTGAAAGATCAGTGTGGATGAAGGCATCAAGAGTGTCTCCAGCCAAGTGGGTTAGACCAGAAGGGAGAATGGAGAGGGAGAGCTTGGTGCAGAGATTGCAGAAGAGAGCGAATGCCTTGATTGAGGAGTCAAGGTGGATGTTGAAGGTTTATAGTCATAATGTCGAAAAAAAAATGTCGACAGACAAAAATGTCGAAAAAAAAATGTCGAAAACAATAATGTCGACATCCTATACTTATAATGTAAAAAGTCATTTTTTCGAAAAAAAAATGTCGACATTTTTTTTTTTTACATTATGACTATAAACCCTTAAAACTATCAACACCTCACCCAACACCCCCCTGCCACCCCCCCCACACCCCCCAACCACCCTTTCACCCCTCATACTCAACACATACCAATTATTTATTTATTTATTTATTTATTCAATAAATAAATAACCTAAAAAATGATCATTTACTATGGGGGGGGTCCCCCCCCAACCCCCCCTCACCCAACACCCCCCTGCCGCCCCCCCACACCCCCCCAACCACCCTTTCACCCCTCATACTCAACACATACCAATTATTTATTTATTTATTTATTTATTTATTTATTCAATAATTAAATAAATAAAAATTGTATTTACTATGGGGGGGTCCCCCCCCCAACCCCCCCTCACCCAACACCCCCCTGCCACCCCCCCACACCCCCCCAACCACCCCTCATACTCAACACATCATATATATATTTATGTATGTATTTATGCATACACTAAATTAATGTCGAAAAAATATCGAATAATGTCGACATTTTTGTTTGTCGACATCATTGTTTTTCGACATTAATTTGTCGACATTTTGACTGTCGACATTATTGATGTCGACATTATGACTGCACACCGATGTTGAAATCGCCCACAAGAAGGAATTTAGAGGTGGTTATGAGGAGAGAGGAGGAGAAATCAGCCCATTCAGAGAGGAACAGGGTGGTAAAGCCAGGAGGCCTGTAGATAGCGGCAATGGTCAGAGAGGAGGTGGGAGAGATGACCAGCTTGCATACCAGTCTCTCGAAGGAAGAGTAAGGCTGAGTGGGTATGAGGGAAGAAGATATCCACTCAGGGAACATCAGAGCTACCCCACTGCCATCACGGTTAGGGCAAGGCTTGGAGGTGATCTTATATCCATCAGGGAGAAGGGAGTCAAAAGCAGTGACTGAGCTGGCCTTGAACCACGTCTCGATAAGAGCAAGGATATCGAGGTCAAGGTTGTCAAGGAGGAGGCCGATGTCGGCAGAGTGTTTGATGGCAGAACGAGTATTACGAGTGGCTAGATGCAAGAGGCCTCCACCATTGAGGGTATTCAGAGGAGGGGTACAGGGGCGTGGTGCACCAGTCGGAGGGGGTGGACAGAGAAAGTGGAAGAAGAAGTAGCAGGTGTTGGACTGAAGTTAATGAGCGACGGCAGGTGCTGGTCAAAGAGGAGGAGGTTGGGTTGAGGACCCTGGACCAAGATAGTGCCAATGTGATAGACATTAATAATATACCTGGATGATGCGAAGCCCGCCAAGAGGACTTCCCATTTAGTGGCACCATTAATGGGTGAGGAATTGAGAGGGGAGAGAGTAGAGATGAGATGAGGAGTCCATAGATCTGGAGAGGGGACAGAGAAGAGGATATCAGTGAAAATCTGTCTGGAGGTTGCGCTGACATAGGTGTCTGCGATGGGTAGGCCAGGGTTTGTGGTCAGGATGTCTTTTTTAAGCTTTTTTTTTCCAGACTTCGTGAGAGAGGGAGGATAGGTGATTGTCTAGCAGTTAGAGAAGATAGGGCAAATGGTGAGTGCCATAGGGGAGGCGGAGGAAAGTTGGAAGAAAGGGGAGGGGCTGCACAGCACAGTCCGAGCACAAACTCACCAGGCGGCTTAGTAGGCAGGGCATACAAGAGAACAGATGCATTGAGAATACTTTAGTACTGCAGATGGGTGCAGAGATGTTAGAAAACACACACCAGGCTTCGAATTTGCAAAAGAGAAACAAAATGGAATGCAGAATGGGTGCAGCGATGTTAAAAAAAAAAACACACCAGGCTTCGAATTCGCAACAACAAGAGACTCAATGCAATGCAGAATGGGTGCAGAGATGTTAAAAAACACACACCAAGCTTTGAATTTGCAAAAAGAGACACAAAATGCAATGCAGAATGGGTGTAGAGATGTTAAAAAAAACACTCACCAGACTATCTCAATGGAGTTGTGCACCCTACAACCTCAGAGTTCTGCATCATATAAACTTGAAATTCTTGCTTGTGCCTTATAGACCCCCACCACTTGTAAGATCATTATACCTCCACACGTGTTAAGAAATCATTCTACCTTCAAACGTGTCTATAAATCAATCTAAACCTTGAGGAATATTTTAAAATTACTTGAGAGGAGGGGTGAGTGATGTCCCTCAGTGGGAAACTTGTGGAACCAACTCACGTGATTCATAAAATGAACGTGTGCATAGAAGAGAGACGTTTACTACTTACTACGAGGGATTGTATTGGATTTGTAAGGGTTGGGGGTTCTCTTTTGCCGGAAGGCCTAGCAAGGGTTTTCAGAATGTTCTCATTCCTAGATTTGAATTAATCAGCTGACAAATTACCTATAAAGAGCAGGGTCTGGAGGGCAGATGAGGCTGTTGCAGTCATTTCCCATTAGGTGAAGATGTTTCTGAGCAAGGCAAATATAGCTGTCTCTGATTATCACCAACCCAAATCAATGCATGAGGCTTTTAGACCGGAAGTCAGATTAGTTACTTTTGTGCTAACTTCTTTGTGTACTTATTATGGGCCAGTGCATTTACATGGTTGCTAGGCAACACATTTTCTTTCAGGTTGGTGTGCCCCCTGGCTCCATTCCCTCAGATTTTCCTCATCATACCCACTCGTTTGATTTAACTCACATGCTTCAGATTTGGCCCCCCTCCTTGTTCTTCCTGATTCCAGCTGAATGTTGGCTGGAGTCCATGTTTGCCTCTTGCTGCTTCGCTTAATCTTCTCCCACGTATTGATGGTCAGCTCTGCACTTCCTTGTTGACTCCCAGGCAAACAGTGCTCTGATTCTGGGATATTGTTGATGTGGAATGATAGCCCCAGTGCTAATCCTCTGCCTCTGTGTTACTGGCCTCTGGTGCTATCAGTGAAACCTGCATCTCCATCTTTTTCTTTTCCCTATGGTCTTTGGTTAGGGGAAGTGGATTAGGACTTCTCTTGTCACAGACATCTAGGTAAACTGGGGACTTAGAATCAAAATGTCTGACGTTAGAGCCAGGGACAGAAAACGGAGAAGGCGTATGGTCTCGGGACAATGACCGTTCTGTATCCTCTGGGTAGGGAGCACCAGAGTGGAGTTGGAGATGCATTGGCATCCTGTCGACATGTTCATTTGAATGTCTCAATATCAACTGGACTGGCAGTGTCTGAAAGAAATGGTATCTTATCTTAAGTTTTGTCAAGTATCAGGATCAGTTCCTTGTGTCACAAGCGCTGTGTGGACTGTGAAGTAGTCGTCATGCAGCATTACTTCACCAAGCTGTCAAGCTGGATGAAGACTGGCAATTCATGGTGTGAGACACAATTCGGGCAGAGTGACAGAATTCGCTCAATATTTTACTACTTCACGTTCGCAGAGCCAGCTTCAGGATTTGCAATGCTTAGGGGACAACTCAAATTTCTGGTGAGGGAGCCCAATGTCGGCATCCTTTACCTGAACAAAATGACCGTCATATACCATTGCAGAACAGACATTCTCTGGGTAGTTACACTGAAGGGAATAGGAGAGTGTCCATTTTCCTTCTGTGATTCCCTCATGCTAATGTAGTAGTTTCCACTCTCTTTTTCTGCAGAGCCCCCGTTGAGAAAAATTACTGTTGGCGATTCCTTCCAATTGTGAGAAGTATCTTGATTTTCCAATAAACACAGTTATTGGCTTCCTATTTGAAACAGCCTCACACACCCGCTCAGATAATTCTCTGCCCCCTCCCAAAGGAGGAAGAGACCCACAGTTTTTAGACTAGTCTATCCAGCATAAGAGGAAATGGCATGCCCACTCTTCTCCCACATTCAGTAATAGCGGGGAGAAAAGAAGGTGTACCCACATAGGTGTTAGCAAGTTCCAACAGACATCTAGAGCATCCTCTCTAAAGCACAATATAAAACCTAATATTATTAAAATTATCAGATAATATGGAATACATTTTAAAAAAATATATGGGTGTGTCTATTTTTCATGTGAAATCAAGCAGAGAACAGTATCACCACAATTTCAGTGTATTTTTTATTAATTGTAAAAACGACTTGCCTTCATCGCCATCATCCCCAAAAGGGTAGAAGAGAGCCACCGCTAAGTTGATAAACACTGCAAGATTGAAGGAAATGCTTCCCCAAAGAGAAATGTGCCTAGAGAACCAGAACAATCCAGGGTTACCTGGTAAGAGAAAAGAGCATTTGAAAATTATGAGAAGAAGGTAAATAAAAAAGCACAGTGACAGCAACCTTGAAGATACAAGACATGTCCATATACAGGGACGCTAAGCAAGTGACAAGGAAGAGTGGTGGTTGTAGTAGTCCTAAGTCTACACAATATGTAGTGTTAGAGTAAGACGCTTTTCCAATTAACTTTTTGGTTCATTATTATTGTTTCTTATCAGGTGCTATCAGCACTTACCACTCTGAAACGAGCACTAGATGTTATAATTAATTATGTGAATGTTGAGGTATATTAACCTTTTGAGTGCCCTCAGATTGTATATAAACATCCTAAAAAAGTGGAATGTTTTGCCTATGAGGTGAATACATCCATCCTAAATTATGGACTGTGAGGCAGAAAGTTAGTCCGGGTACTCCTATGAAACACGTTTCAATTCAAACGGTTAATGTAACTGCCAACCGTGTACATTGGTCGCCAGTGAAGAATAACACACCAGACACTCACAAGTGAACAAGTAAGAGATTTTTATTTCATCTAAAACTCAGGCATCATAGTTTTATTTTTGCAACCGGTTTATTGATGTAAAGCTAAGGTTTATGATTTTATCAGCATGCATTTTCTTACAGAGCAAATGTGATGTATAGCTGATGTCCTTGAGGGTGTTCTCACAGTATGAAGCAATGATGACTGTGCATTTAGTCCTGTTGTTGTTTATTATAAATTAGGAATGTTAGTACCTTTACTGTAACCCATGTTTACCTATAAACCATCAGTAAATGGGGACTCGTGTTCCCATACGTTATGCAGGCACCTACAAAATGCCATGGTACCGATTTTCGTGTAAGCAAAGTAGGACATTTATAGCTTCTTGTCAGAATTATAGCTATGGAGCAATTCTTTATTTTTTGATTAAATACATCTATGTTGTGGGTTATTTTTTTTTAATGGCCATTTTAAATGATAACGAACAGGTAACTCCTCCCCATTCTCTCTCTCCCCCACCCCACGTCCCCCGCAGTGCAAGATACAAATAACAATGTTTAATAAATGAACTGATACCCAAAATTCGAGGTTTTTGAGGACAGTAAGAGTTAGTGTGGTCACTTTGCAGAAAGTTCAGCACCATGTCCCATTCCTTGGTAAATTTAGTTTGTTCTCCCTGTATAGAGTATGTAATCCATTTGGGTGCAACAAAATTCCAGACCTTAATAAACCATTCAGTGATATTCAGTGAGTTTTTATACTTCCGGTTTTGAGCAATCACCAAAAGTGCTGCTAACTGCAAGATGACAAAGGCTTTACATTTTTGTTTAGAGCTGTGCCCCATATCTTTTTCGATAAAAACCATTATAAATGATCTAATAGTCCTAGGCCCTTACAGATCAAAAATTTGCGACATATGATTATTCACTTCATTCCAATAGGTTCTGAGCAGCTGACAACTGCACCAGATATGCACCCAATCCCCAATCGCCCTGCATTCCCACCAACATCTATTTGAGATTGAGGGCTTCATTGTATGAAAGCGGGCTGGTGTATAACACCATTGCGTTAATACCTTGTACCAAAATTCCCTAACTTGAATAGAGCTCGTGTATTTGAGTATTTCCTTCCACAATGCCTCCCACTCAGCTTCCGATAATGGCTCCCCTAGAGACAAATGCCAGCGTCGTATGTATTTCAACGGAGTTGTGGGAATGGTATCAGCCATAATTTTAAATAAATTGGAGATGAGGGCTTTGTCACCTGGATTGGTGGTTACACATTTTTCAAAAGGGGTAAAATCTCTCACTGCGGCTTTCTTATATGGGGGAGCTAGTAACCAATGCGTAACCTGAAAGTATTGAAAACGGGCAGATTCGTGGAGCCTCCTTTCTGGCTTACAGAGTACAAAGGTGTGGGTTCTTTTCCCTGAAACTTGTAGTGTATTCTAGTGCAACCGGCCCGATTCCAATCTGTAAATGCGTGAGGTTCAAGACCCAATGTGAACTGTGGGTTGTGAATTAAAGGTCTAAGAGGAGAAGGAAAGATTGTGAGGTGACATTCCCTAACCGCTGGGTCCCATACTTCCTCGACCAGTTTCATAATCACACTTTTATGGATGTTAGGGGGCTGATCTTGCTTTGGCAGCCACAACATGTCTGCGAGCTGTGACTCACCTAATGCCTTCTCAACCTGGACCCATCTTTCTACAGAGTTTTCTGCACACCGATCTTTCATGACTCGGATTTGTGTGGCATGACAGTATTTCAGGAAGTTCGGCAGACCTAGACCCCCCCTTGTTGTAGGGATCATCAACGTACTCAAGGCTAATCGTGGGGATTTCTTATTCCAAATAAATGAAGTAATCACCCTATTTAATTTACGGAAAAAGGAAGGGGGTACCCACACTGGTAATGCTTGAAACATATACAGGATCCAGAGTAAAATTACACATTTCACAGAATTGATCCTGCCCAGCCAAGACAAGTGGTACCCATTTTGACATTTGATCCTGAACTTCTTTTAGCAACAAGGGATAGTCGGCCCTGTATAACCCTTGTAGTGTGGGTGTGATGGTTACACCAAGTAATTCAATCTCTGCCTGCACCCACGCAAACCGCGTTTGTGAGCATAAACGTTGTATTTCCTTTGTGGAGAGGGATACATTTAGAATTTCCGATGTCGTCTATTTCCATACGCGATGGATTCGTAAACGCCGAGTAGGTGCGGAGAGGCATATGTAAAGAAATTACAAGTCAAACGGCGCAGCAGTGTGAGTGACTGCAACATGGGCTGACAGTATTTTGGCTCTGTGCTGAACTTTGCGTGGTCATACGGGTCGAGAGCATTTTTCCGTCTTGTACAACTATATGCGGACAGCAAGACACGTGATGCATTATGAATAATGCAGTTTGCGCTCTCCTACTGAGGGAACGCGATTCACCAAAGAAAATCATCAAACGGAATATGAATTATGGACTTCTCTAGATGCCGAATTTATATGACGGCTTCCTTCTAAGTCTAAACAAGTTGCCCACCATACCTAAAAGAAATTGTATACCAGGGTCCAACTGTGATGCACAGGCTCCAGGCACCATAGTTGAACACTGCCACTATTTTTCTGCTTCCTGAAGACGGGTCTCGGAACTGCACTAACCAAAGTTAGATTACAGAAGTGTCGTTCCCTATCCCAGAAACACATTTAAGTGTACACACTGTCTAAATCCATGTTGGATGAACATCTGTATCTGATACTGCCTTAATTCATGTGGGATAAATATTGTTACCTAGTTGAAATCACTGCTACTAACATCACATTACTTCAAATGAATAATTTTTGAAGTTCATTTAAAAACAGCTCTCCCTGTGGGTGAAATCCCACGGTGTTGTGTTGTTCTTCAAGTTACATCTGCATATAGTAGTGTTTTATATGTTTTATGTGAGCATATTGTCTGATGTATAAGTATTAAAATATGTCTGTTCTGATATGAGGCCCCTCTGTTGAATTTAATGGTCTGAACCATTTTCTTGTGAGTAGGTTTTCCTCAAAACTGGTGTGTGGTAGAGGTGGGTAGCTAGTGGTATACCCTGTTTCTGTTTCATTATTTTATGTGAGACACCACTGAATTCTATCCCCTGAATAGTGTCCGTCTGTCTAATCTTGGCAAGAAGTGGTTCCAAATGTAAATCGTATAGAAGTGGAGAGAGTGGGCACTCTTGTTTGATCCCACGTTGTAGAGCTATATGGGAAGACAATTGCCCATTGATAGATAGTCTGGCGTTCGGATGAATATAGCTCGCTTGTATCATATGTATGAATTTTTGAGTAGAAAAAAAATGACCACTCGACCCGGTCAAAAGATTTCTCTGCATCCAACGATAGAAGAATCGCCGATATGGTTTTCTTTTCCACTGTCTCCAAAAGATGACATGTTCTCCTGATAGTGTCATGGGTGTGACGATTTATTATAAAAACCAGATTGGTCCGGGTGTATTAATGAAGGGAGAAGGTCTTCCATCCTATTGGCCAATATCTTAGTGCACATTTTTGCATCTATATTAATTGGAGCTGTTGGGCGATATGATCCGCAACTACACAGATCTTTGCCAGATTTGGGAAAAAAGACAATTTTTGCTTCCTCCATGGTGGGGGAAATACAACCCGACTGTTCAAAAGAATTGTATAGATAGGTTAGTTTAGACAACAATATATTCCGAAACCTTTTAAAAAACTGAGCTGGATACCCACCTGGACCTAGAGATTTGTTTAGCGGCAAATTACATATGATCTTGGAGACCTCATCCTGAATGATATCACATTTAAGCAGCTCCTTATCTGCAGGTGTTAACTGGGAAAGAGTAACTGTATCTAAATATACTTTTTGAGATAATAGATCCAGAAATTCCAACTGATATAATTGCTAATAAGGGAGTAGTTTCTTACCTGTAACTCCATTTCTCCAGCCTTGGTATCTTTCATGGATTCACATGCTGTGAATATTTCCCGTCGTCAAGCTGGGAAACCTTGGGAACTTTAACTTAGCATTTTCCTATGGAAAACGTTGGCACTTTAGTGTCCTATCAACATTCTTTTTGGGTGCTGCAGGCTACACCAATAGGACGTCTGATATAAATAGCCCCGCCCCCGCAGCTTCCCTTCAGATTTTAATCTCCAACAGAGGAAACACTGAACCAAGGTTTGATTGCAGGGGAGGCCAGTGGGCGCATGTGAATCCATGAAAGATACCAACGCTGGAGACATGGAGTTTCAGGTAAGAAACTACTCCCTTCTCCAGCATTGGATCTTTCATGGATTCACGTGCTGTGAATAGATTATATAGCAGTATGACAACTTGGAGGTGCATGACAGGCAAAATATACCCAATGCCCTAACATGACAATGAACCCCACAAATGACATGTATGCACAGGCATGATAACAAACAAACAGTAAGGCAAAAAACAACAGAACATCCCCTGAAGATGCAGGGTCTACCTTACCAAAACAGGAGTTGGAGAACTGCCCGTCCAACCTGCACATATTCCACATGTTGCTGCCCCAGACAGTAGTGCCTGGTGAAGATATGCGGCACTGCCCAGGAAGCCGCCTGGCAAATGTCCACGAGCGGTATAGCAGCCCAAATCGCTTCCGACAACGCCATGGAACATGTAGAATGGGCCTTAGGAGTGCCTCTCAAAGGCTTGCCAGCTTTCGCCTGACAAAATGAAATTGTAGAGGAGACCCAATGGGAAACCCCCTGCTTGGAAATAGTTACTCCCCTGTTGGAGGGACCAAATGCCACAAACAGCTGCTTCGACCTCCAGAAACCCTGAGTACAGTTCAGATAAAACTTCAATGCCCTCTTGACGTCCAGACAATGCAGGGCTTTTTCTGCCGGCGTGGTTGCATTAGCAAAGAACGAGGGTAAGGCAATGGAGCAAGTTTGTGAAATGCTGATGGCACTTTCGGGATAAAATGCAGATTAGTAGCTAGGAGAACCTTGTCCCTCATAAATCTCAAAAACGGTGAGTCAATGACCAGTGCCTGCAATTCTGACACCCTTCTGGTCGACATGATCGCAACCAGAAATGCGACATTCCACGAGAGGAACTTCAAGGAAGCTGTCGACATGGGTTCAAACAGTGGTTTCATCAGGGCAGATAGAACCACAGTGAGGCTCCACACCAGTGCAAACCTCTTCCAGTTCCAAACAGTCCTTTTAGAAAATGTTTAACCAACCGATCACTAAATGGAGGAGTGGCATGGTGCCGTCTCGTGAACCTGGAAGTCACCATCAAATGCACCTTGATTGATGACAATGACAGGCCCCCTTGCGCAAGGTGTAACAAGTACGGGAGAATCTGGGCCGGAGAGACATCCAACGGCTGCACTTCTGGGTGACCCTCACAACAGGCACAGAACCTTGCCCATTTATGACCATACGATACATTGGTAGAAGGGGCCCTTGCCACCTCCAGGATCCGACGACACTCCTGTGAGATATCTAGATGGCCGAACTCGGCCGCTCAGCCAGGCTGAGAGATGCTGGATGGTGATGCCACACACTGCCTTCGTCTTGCGACAGGAGATCCCTGTCTGCTCCTAGACGAAACGGTTCTTCCACAGCTAGATGAAGGAGATTTGAGAACCACGTCTGCCTCGGCCAGAATGGGGCTACCAATATCACTGTGCACTGGTACTTGCGCACCCACTGGATCGTTCTCTGAATCAGTGGAAACAGGGGAAACGCATATGCGAAGAGGTCCGTCCATGGGAAGGAGAACGCGTCCCCCATTGACTCCAGATGAGCCACTCTACTGGCATACCCCGGACACTGCTTGTTTTCCTGCATGGCGAACAAGTCCAGCGGGGAGACCCCCATTTTCAGGAGATTCTTGCAACCTCTTCCTTCTTCAGCCGCCACTCGTGCAGCTGAGTGGTGTATCTGCTGAGCGCATCTGCCTGAACTTTCTGCACCCCCGGCAATTGGAAAGCTACAATATGGATCCGCTGAGCTAGGGACCAATGCCAGAGCTCCTGAGCCTCCTTTGACAGGATCTGGGAATGAGTGCCACCTGTTTCGTCAAATAGAACATCGTGGTGGTACTGTCCGTGAACACCTGCACCACTGCCCCGTGAATGTGAGGCAGAAACGACTTCAGAGCCTAGTATACCGCTCTCAACTCCAGCACGTTGATATGCAAAAATGTCTCCTCCCGAGACCGCACCCCACCTGGGAAGCATCTGCCACGATCATGAATTGAAACTCTGGTTCCAGCAGGGGCATGCCCCGTAGGAGATTGTCTGTGCAAGTCCACCACCGAAGAGCTTCCACCAGCTCCCGGGCAACAACCACTTTGCCGACCACAACCCTCGACTCTGTGACCACCTGCCTGCAAGGAATTCCTGCACTGTTCTCATGAACAGGCGCTTATTTGGAATGAGCGGAAGGAATGCATGACGCCATGGCTCCCAGCAGCGACATGTAACTTTGGACCGAGACCACCGTACCATGGCCCCACTCGCTCGCCTTGGACCGTAACTTCACCACTCTTTTGCTAGAAGGTTTCACCAGATTGTCCTGGGTAAGAAACTGAACCCCGAGAAACACCAAATCCCTGGACGGCGTCAGATAGGAATTTTCGAAGTTGACAGCAAATCACAGCCATTGCAAAAGGCCCAAGGTTGCCATGAGAGACTCCAACGTCCATTCCGGCGACAGACTGCCTTACCAACCAATCGTCCAGGTAGGGATACACATGATGGCCTTCCATACGGAGGAAGGCAGCCACCGGAGCCAGGCACTTGGTGAATGTCCTGGGAGACAACTTCAGGCCAAACGGGAGGACACAGAACTGGTAATGATCCTCCCCGACCACAAACCACATGACCTTGCAGTGATTTTGCCTCATCAGATGTGAAAGTAGGTGTCTTCCAGATCTAACGACGTCAGGAACTCTCCCGGTTGCACCGAGCAGATCACATCCTGAACTGTGAGAATCTTGAACTCCAGGCGTTGCAGACTCTTGTTTAGTTGCCGTAGATCTAGAATAGGCCTCCACTTGCCATTCAGCTTTTTTACGACAAAATACCGGGGGTACACCCCTTGGCCTCGTTCCGAGACACAAACTGGTTCTATTGCCCTTTTCGCTACCATAAGTATCACCTCCTGCCGCAAGACTGGAAGATGCGGTTGCGCCACATACACGGGCGGAATGGGGACCGGAGGACGCCGAAACTCCAACAAGTGGCTGAGACGTACTGTATCCAGTACCCAGCGGTCTGAAGTGATAAGTTGCCACTCGTCAATGTGGTTCACCACTGTTAGGGAAAATTCTCTGTTTAGGCTGAATTTCCTAACCTAGTGAGTCCCCCAGCAGCTTTGCTGGATTTTTGGGGTTTATTTTTTTCTCCTGCCAAGAGTGAGACTCTTTTACCCTCACTCTTGGACATGATTTGAGTGTGTTCCTTTGACTCTAGATGTGTTTAATGGGCTATGGGGTCTTTTACTCCATAGGGCTTCATGTATTTTTGTGATGTGTGTTACACAGCACACTCAGTGCAGTAACACAGGGGTGTCATAGTGACCCCCCAGTATAGACTCCATACCCTGTGACTGACTACTGTCTCCCAGGGCATGTAAAGTCACCATTGACTTTACTAGTCTTGAATTCTGAACAGAACCAGTACAAACCATCATATTGTGGACGTACTGGCTGGGGCAATTCGATTGCCCCGGGGTCTGTTAGTCGAGGGGGCACGTCTCCGTCCCCCCTGATCGAGTTTTGGCTGGTGGCAGTGGATACTACTTTTTATATTCAACCGCAAATATTTCTCTATGGGATTTTCCCATTGTTCGAGGCTACTATCTTTATTTATTTAATTACGATAGCCTCGAACATACCGCCGGTTTATTTAATTATTATTAATTCTCCGGTTGGTATTTTTTGCCAAAACTCGGTTCTAAAATGGCGTTTGTGTTCTCTTCTGTGACTCCAACCCAAGACGAGCCCTTTGTTCCACTTTTTGGCGGGCTTCTCCACAGAAGCCCTCGAAAGTGGTGCCACTCTGTCTGGGGTACTTAGGAGGGGTGGAGGGGGATTTAGGCACCCTGGACTGAGTTGCTTAGGCAACCCAAGTCGCACTCTGTCCTGATTGGCCCAAGTGGTGAGCCGGCCGGCTCATCACTTAGCATGTTTGAGTGACAGCTAGGCTGAGTGACTGGGGGTTTTCTGCATAAAAGCAGGGCTTTGGGGACTGGAACTTCAGAAGTCGCCACAGGACCTAAGAATCCGACGAGGGAGAAGCTGAGCCGACCTGCCACGACGACACCACCGGTGGAGCCCTGCTGGACCGTCTCACCACTTTTCCCAACGACAGAGGAGATCTCCCGCCGGAGAGTCTTCTTCCTTTGACTGGTGGGGATAACCAGTTTCACCGTCTTTTCGCCTTCCCGACGCATCTCATGGCTGCCTTGCCTGTGCCAAGCACCCCGGCAACCGGAATACCATGTTTTACCACGACCGCGAAAGAAAGGGTAATACCTTTAACCGGAAAACTCTGCGGCTGGTTTCTTCCCTGGCAGTGCAACGACCTTCATCTTTCCTCCAAGTCGAAATCTTCTCTTCCCCTGTACGACGCCGAGACTTGCACCCGCTGCCAGGAACAACTGTCACCGCTGGAGGACCCTTCCCACTTAAGGTACCGTGTTCCGCCTGGCTTCCCTTGCTACCGACTGTATGGGGTAGATTTAGCCCCCAGCTTTCGAACCTGGGTTAGCCTGGGATACCCTGGCTAAACTTTTCTGAGCCTCTCTAAACTCTTTTCAAACTCTCGGCAAGACTTTCAAAGCCTAGTGTAACTGTGTGATCTTGGGCGCATTTGTGCTCTGCACTCTCTAAGAGTGGGCCCAGCCTATGGACTTTGGCTCACAAGTGACTTTTGCTCTTCTGCCTTGCTAAAAGTGTTCCTAAATCTTAGAGTGGTGTATCTTCACATATTCTGTCTTCTTCCCTCCCTTCTTCATGAACTTATTGGAGTGCCATCTATAGTTAAGCGCTCACCTCTGTCTGGAAATAAGTGGTGTTAACTAAGACTTGTCTGATAAGGAATAAGGGTTGTATATATTATAATAGTAACTGTGTTTAGAGTGTTTTACAATAAGAGTGCTGGAGTGTTTCAAACAGTGTGTTTTTAAATAAATAATTATATATTTTGATACCAAAGCTCTGGTCGGTGTTTGCTTGTGCTATTGTGTCTGAGTACCTATTGTGTATACTTTGCATACTGCCTAACTCTTCTTGAGGGAACTCTGACTGCTCAGCCACAGCTACCAGGTAAATCTGGGTGGTACAGACTGCTACCAAGTGGGTTTACTGCTAACACCTGTAGTCCTAAATCTTTTGCAGTGTTCCCCAAGGGAACTGCACAGGTTTCTGCCTAACAAACACCCTGCCCCTGTTAGGGAGAATTCTCTGTAAGGCTAATTTCCCAAACCTAGTGAGTCCCCCAGCAGCTTTGCTGGATTTTTGGGGTTTATTTTTTTCTCTCCTGCTAAGAGTGAGATTCTTTTGCTCCGACTCTTAGACATGATTTGAGGTGTTCCTTTAACTTTCCATGGCCCTCATTACGACCCTGGCGGAAAGCAACTGACCCGACCGCCATAGCGTAAATAGCGTTTCCGCCATTGCACGACGGAGTAAAGTGCGGCTAATTCTGACCCATCGGGCACGAGCACTACGCCATGGCGGAAGTGCAAAGTCCGCGATGGCGGAAATGTCCCCAAAACGCCCCTCACCGCCGTCGAACGGCGACCTAGGTGCAATTACGCCACCGAACATAGCGGTCACCGTAATGAGCGCCAATCGGAAAATACGGTGACCGTAAATATACGGAAACGGAAGCAAAAACATGTACCCGGAACGGGAAACAGCACGCCGTACACCTATAAAATCAGAACTACCACACAACCATCAGAAATACTACCCTGAGACACATCCCAACCCGTCATCCACCCTAGTGAAACCAAAAACAATGGGAAAAGTAGCGAAAAAAGCGTGCGACCGCAAGCGGCAGGTCCACTTCTCCCGTGAGGAACTCACGGTTCTCACAGAGACCCTCCAGGAGAATGCTGCCGTCGTCTTCTCGACGCAAATGACCAGGACGGCACTTGCGAACAAGAAGGCCATATGGGCCCTGGTGGCACAGCGGGTAAGTGTGGTGGGGCCCGCACCCCGCAACCCACAGCAATGCCGAAAGCGATGGGACGAGTTGCGGATACGCGTACGGAGCATACTATCCGCCAACCGTAACATTGCCACAGCTACCGGGGGAGGATCGGAATCACCCATCAAGTTGACCCCCTGGGAAGAAATCTGTGCCTCCACCATTGGAATGGAGACCATAGAGGGAGTCGGAGGGATGGAGAAAGGAGTGCAGACATCCGAAGAATCAGGTAGGTGTCCCAAATAAAATAATGCTAAAACCACAATGTCCAATCATGTGAAGTACCATGTGTCCACATAGTGCTACAGAAACACATGTCCAGGAGAACGTCCACATACATTGGCCTGATAGCGCACATTAAAAGTCACAATAAATAAATAAATACTAAAAATTCCTAAAAACACCCTCCACACGTGCAGCAGGCACCCCCTAACTGCAGGCTGCAAAACAACTGCATCCTCAATCCACACAAAAATGAAAACACCTCCAAGGCCCTGACCCAAATCACCCTCAGGTACCACCCCAATGCATGTGATACATTGCCATTCCAATTTCCACAGACCCATCAATAACGCTCGCACTCCTTTACTCCACCACAGGGTCCGAATCAAACGACGAGCTCCAGGACACCCCTACCAGCACACCTGCAAAGAGGGCCAAGACCAACGGCCAAAGACCCTCCACCTCAGGTGCACGGATCAAGACACGGCAGCAGCACAAATCAAGTGGCAACACACAGAAGGGGACTTCAACAGGCACCCCAGCACCCAGCATGGCCACAACAGCACCACCACAGGCCCCCCCAATGGATGACACAGAAGGCACTGGTGGCAGCAGCACCATAGGTGACACTGCATTAATGGCAGCATGCTCCGACACAGAAAACGGTGATGTCGATCTAGGATCCATCCATGACCTGTCTCAATCCCCGTTTGTTTCATCCCGTACACCATGAGGATACCACGCAGGGGCACCCACAAGACGACGACTGGCCATCCCCCACAAGCCCTGTGGCAAGGCAACATGAGGTGATCAGCCCCTCTGTGACACCACCGCAAATGTCCATGGCCCAGCAGAGGCAACAGTCCCTCGACCAGGTGATCGAGCTACAGCAGCAACTGGCCACGCTCCTCAAGGACCATGCTGATGAATGTGGGGGTACTAAGGCAGCCATAGAAACATGTACAGAGACACTAAGGGCACAAATGGAGAGAAGCACCGAGAGCCTGAGGGGGGAACTGCATGCGACGTCCAAAGACGTATGTGCTGAACTTGCCGCTGTGCGCCGTGTGCTCACTGAGCTCTCACAAACCCTTAGGGACATGCATGGACGTGAGCAGGCAGAGACATCATCAGTTGCAAGTTCCGTCCAGGGCAGCCCCCAACGTAGATCTGGGAGGAACCTGCGCTCCACAGGCAGGGGTGCCCCTGATACCCGGAGAGGGGGCTTGCAATAGCGTCTGCCCACTGACAAAGAGCATCTTTGGACACTGGTGTTCGGGGGGGAGGTAGGAGGGTGGAGGGGGTGTGTTGGGCTCACTTGGGTGGCGGGTCGATGGGGTGTGTAACATAATTTCACATATGCGATATAAATTTCACTATCATCCAATCAGATGTGTGGACATTGATCTTTGTGTACAAGGCCATTATAGGCGTACAGTCCATATTGTGCATGTACCAGACACACACAGTGCCACAAGTCCCGTGTCCATGTATCAGCCACCAGGCGTGAGTGCTAGAAGCATGCATCTATGATATGCTGACGAATTTCACGGCCCTCCTGTGCCTCGCGGACTCCTTGAGGTGCTGCCACATCCCCACCCTCATCATGACCATCTTCAGGTGCTTGCAGTTCTGCGTCAGGGGGCATGGGCACATTTCTACGTACGCACATGTTGTGTAGCATGACACATGCCATGACCATCTTTGCAACCTTCTCATGGCGGTACAGGAGTGCCCCGCCAGACCTGCTGAGGCAGCGGAAACGACCCTTCAGTAGGCCGAATGCCTGTTCTATGACTACACGGGTACGTGAGTGGGCATGGTTGTAGTCCTCCTCATGCTGGTTCTGTGGGTTCCGGAGTGGTGTAAGGAGCCATCTCTTCAGTGGATACCCGGCATCACCTGTATGTGGACAATAAAGGAATTTTGAGGAATGCCATTGCTACGTAAGCACCCCCCCCTTCCTGCCAGGTCATTGCCGCATCACATACCCCACATTATCATGCATGAAATGAGACTCACCGAGTAGCCAGGATCTGTTCCCTGCGTGTCGCTCCATGTAGCGTGGTATTGTAGAGTTCCGTAAGACCATGGAATCATGGGTTGATCCAGGAAATCGGGCACAACAATGTGTAATGATCCTGTTGGAGTCACACACCATTTGTACATTAAGAGAATGATATTGTTTTCGGTTGCGGTACTGGGCCTCCATTGCATGTGGGACAACCAATTCCACATGGGTGCAGTCGATGGCACCAATGCAACCCGGTATGCCGCCAAGTGCATGGAATCCCACTTTTGTGTTTGTAATCTCCTGCACCGAGCGTGGTAAAGAGATGTAGTCGTCTGCGTGCTCCAGGAGGGCATCGAGCACTTGCAATAGTATCCGTGACAACAGTGGCTGTGAAATGCCATGCAACTGTCCGACTGTGTGCTGGTAGGTGCCTGTGGCCAGGAGGTGGAGTACAGACACCACCTTCAGTAGGGGTGGGATGGCGGTTGGGCTATCTATCATGCTGACAAGGTCAGCGTGTGTCATGTCCACAATGGCGGTTATGGTGTCCCGGTCCAAACGGTAGAGGGTGTGGATCTGCTCATCAGTGAGGTTGAACGGATGTGCTCGGAGGCGTGGGATTGCGGGCTGCCTGCGTGGTGGTAGTGGCTGTGCTGGTGGGCCTTGCTGGCCCTGCCTTGCCCTCCTCCTCCTGCGTCTCCTCTGTGCGGTCGGTTGTTGTAGTAGTTGGTGTTCGTCTTCTTCTTGAAGTTGTAGTACTTGCAGTGCTATCAGGTCCCCCATGGCCAACATCGCTAGTCCGGCCGGTAGCATTTTGGAGTGGGTGTGGTTGTGGGAGGGGGTTGGGTGTGCAATTTATGCGTTTTCAAGCTGTATAGCCTCCACCTGTGGTGATTCATTCCACCTGTGTAAGCTGCAATCCCCTTTGGGCGAGCACGTCTCGCAC
The DNA here is from genome assembly GCF_040938575.1 of Ambystoma mexicanum. Lineage (NCBI taxonomy): Eukaryota > Metazoa > Chordata > Amphibia > Caudata > Ambystomatidae > Ambystoma > Ambystoma mexicanum. Next base: position 351,643,310 of record NC_090936.1, read on the forward strand.
AAAACGCTGCAATTTGACGCATGGCATCTTGCTATTACAATCATGTATTTAATCCCGATGGCAGTGAAATATTGGTTTATATGTTCATTCTGCTATGGTCCCATTGTTTCACATACTATTTTTGCAGTCGCGAACAAACTTGTGAAGGGTCAGTGGAATGTAGTACTCGATTAACGGTGGACCCTCATGCAGCACTGTACCGCGGTTCACCGACGGGCGGGGCGTCCCATTTGTGAGTGAAGCCAGTTGCCATTCTCACACACTGCCGCACTACATGGATGGATTTGTGATTTCAAGCGGTCACAGATGCCTTTTCGACGTGATGTTGCAAATGAGGAATTCGAAGGACAGCGCTTTCGGTTTTCAGCTAGCGGCGAGGAGACGCCCACAGGTCTGACTGCAAATATAAAGTTCTATTGTTTAATGTCCTTGGGACAGGGGCCATGGCGAGAATGCAATGATTGATATGAATAGTATGGGATGCGCAATAGCGTAGTGGAGGATAAGGCAGGACGTTCCCAAATACATGTTACTTCACAACACTGGAATTCCGGGCTGGAGCACAGTGGATTTTGCAGACTGCATTACGCACAGCCTCAATGGAAGTTTCACATGTTATGTGAGTAAATAATCAGGCGTTTTCATACCGGGATGAGGGAATGATGTATGGATGCATGGACAGATGATTTAATAGAGAGTCTGCCATGTACATGGCTTTTTGGAATCTAACCACTTCCCCTGCGCTATGTGATGCAGAGCTGCCATAGTGGGACCATCGTCTATCTGCCCTTGTTGAACCCTCCCTGTCTCGACGCGCCTTCGGACACTTGTGTCTATGCACGTTACTAATCCCATCTAATGGATTCTGTTTTAACAGACGCATGCACACAAACACTCGTTTGTAATGGTGTTTTCACCTCGATTTATATAGTTATGATTCGCAAGTGATTTTTGGGTGCGATTGATCCTTTTGAGTGGGCTAGCATGCATATGGCTGTGGATTTAGTGTGATCATTGAAGTGAGTAATTCAAATGGAGTTCTGATGCCCATACTATTCTTTTTCATTTCATTTGGGTGACAGGTATCTCCTCCCCTTTTGCCGCTGCCATCTGTATGCCACTCCTGCAGATGGCTTTTACTCCCGACACCTGCTGCTTCGTGTTAATCAGTGGAGCACCATTACGATCTTGTGGGACGATCGCCAATGGCCCACATGCCCTTATGCAGTACTAGTGGCTAGGAGCAACTTTTCGAACTTTCAGCTGGACTAGTGCCTACCTAATGGGACGGCCCTGCGGTTCTAGCCGCTTCCATGTTGCCTTTTTGAACGTGAATGTAGCCCCTGTGTACCATGAAGGAACAGGGCGTCACACAAGAAGAAGCTGGTCATTTATTGCGGATGCAGCCCACAATTATGATATATATTTTGGAGTTCATGTCCTAATGGCTGTATGGGCCTGGTGATTTTGTTGTGCATTAAATTTTGATTGTGATGTTGACCGTGTAGCGTTCTTCTTTGCAAGTAATGTGGCATATTCCTATTCGTGGAGCGATGTATTGTGAGAAGATCTGCATTGGGTTCCGGCTTCTGAGTATAGTTGCGTGGTACTGTACTGGGCGCGTTTGCCTACGAAGCCCAGTGAGGTCAGGGATAGGGCCTGCCATTGTGTCTATTTTGATGATGTCATGCTCATGGGAGGGGGATTAGCTTTTGTGTAACAGATGCAGGTCAGCCAGGTGGATTGGTGGAATGATGTGATTATCAGAAAATGGCTGGTCACAGGTGCCTGTGTTTGCGTGCGTTTCTTGGAGGGAGACTGAGGTCATGTCCATTGGAATGGCTTCTGTATTCGTGCCATCTGTGCCCTGCAGCTCCCATTGGCCCCTCTTGAGATGAGCCTGGCTGCTCAGTCACTCTGCCAACTTGTGTGGTACATGCTTATGCTGATGGTTGGTTTGTTTACTGGCAGGTGTACAGGGCTGGTGCAGTCTCACTCAGGATACTGCTTTGAATGTTGCCTTACACTGGTGTCAAGCGATGGGGGGCCTGTTTTTGTTTGTCTCAGTTTTCAGTTCATGTTGCTGTACTTGAAGCTTCACATGCCTGTGCTGCATCAGTACGGCAATGGTGCCATGGCTAATATGGATGGCCACTCACATGGCACTTGGAGCCCCTACATTCATTTGTTCGTTGGCATGCATGGGTGACTTGTACATTTCACTGGTTGCATTGTGCGACTTCATTAGACCTACGAGGAGTTGTGCAATGTGGCCAGGGAGTGGTGTACAGGCACTCTGTAGGGCCTTTTACGGTTGGTTCGCGATGCCGTACTTCTCGCCATGGCGGAATGGTACTTTCCTCCATGCTTGATGGCGCTAGGTACATGTCCGCTAGGGTCAGTATTCCCGTACCGTTGCGCCATGGTGGTTATTACGGTTTCGCTGGGCGCGCGTGCGCGTACTTGGTGCAGTTTGCGTTGGCGTTCACTATGGTGTCGCTAATGGCATCGTACTTTACGGTGACAGGTCATAATCGCACCGAGCGCTATTCGATGGCGGTATTGCATTTCCGCCATCGTTTTTCGATTTCCGCAAGGGTCGTAATGAGGGCCCATGTGTTTTATGGGCTATGGGGTCTTTTACTCCATAGGGTCTCATGTGTTTTTTTTGATGTGGGTTACACAGCACCCTCCGTGCCGTAACCCAGGGGTGTCGTAGCGACCCCCCAACATAGACTCCATACCCTGGGACTGACTACTGTCTCCCAGGGCATGTAAAGTCACCATTGGCTTTGCTAGTCCCAAGTTATGAACCGAAACCAGTACAAACCATCATATTGTGGACGTACTGGTCGGGCAATTCGATTGCCCCGGGGTCTGTTGTTCGAGGGGGCACGTCTCCATCCCCCCTGATCGAGTTTTGGCTGGTGGCAGTGGATACTACTTTTTATATTCGACCGCAAATATATCTCTATGGGATTTTCCCATTGTTCGAGGCTACCAACTTTAATTATTTAATTCGTATAGCCTCGAACATACCGCCGGTTTATTTATTTATTTTAATTCACCGGTTGGTATTTTTTGTCAGAACTCGATTCTAAAATGGCGTTTGTGTTCTCTTCTGTGACTCCAACCCAAGTTGAGCCCTTTGTTCCACTTTTTGGCGGGCTTCTCCACAGAAGCCTCCAAAAGTGGTGCCACTCTGTCTGGGTTCCAAATGGGGTGTAGGAGGGGGTTTAGCACCCTGGACTGAGTTACCTTGGTAACTCAAGTCGCACTCTTGTGTGAGTGGCCCAAGTGGTGAGCCGGCCGGCTCACCACTTAGCATGTTTGATTGACAGCTAGGCTGAGTGAATGGGGGTGTGCTGCATAAAAGCAGGGCTTTGGGGACTGGAACTTCAGAAGTCGCCACATGACCTAAGAATCCAAGGAGGGAGAAGCTGAGCTGACCTGCAACAACGACACCACTGGTGGAGCCCTGCTGAACCGTCTCACCACTTTTCCCGACGACAGAGGAGATCTCCAGTCCGGAGAGTCTTCTTCCTTTGACTGGTGGGGATAACCAGTTTTGCCTTCTTTTCACCTTCCTGGAGCATCTTGTGGCCACCTTGCCTGTGCCAAGCACCCCGGCAAACGGAATACCACGGTTTACCACTACCGCAAAGAGAAGGGTAGTACCTTTTAACCGAAGAACTCTGTGGCTGGTTTCTTCCCTGGCAGTGCAACGACTTTCATCTTTCCTCCACGGCGAGACCTCTTCTTCCTCTGGACGAAACACCGACTTGCATCTGCTGCCAGGAACAACTGCCCCCGCTGGAGCTTCCTTCACACTTAAGGTACTGTGTCACGCCTGGCTTCCCTTGCGACAGATCGTTCGGGGTCACAGTAAAGCCTTGACTTTCTAACCTGGGCTGGCCTGGGGCAACCTAGCGAACGTTTCCTGACTTTAATTTCATCCTTTTTGCACAAACTATCTTCAAGACTCTTTGGGCATAACCCCACTGTGTGAACCTGGACCCCTTCTGCTTGCTCTCTCCAAGAGTGGGCCATGCAATTGACTTCCTTGCTCTCCAGTAGAACTCTGCCTATCCTGCCTTACTGTGGTTCTTTGAAAAAGTATTGAAATTTGTGTGCTTCTTTAACTCTGCTTTTTTCCCTCCCTTTCTTTACAACTTAATAGAGTGTCATCTTTTGTAAAGCGCTCACCTCTGTCTGCAAATAAGTGGTGTTTCTCACTAAGACTTGTCTAATAAGTGAATAGGGTTGTATATATATGATAGTGACTGTGTGTTGAATTTACTCACCTCGTTTTTGCTAGTGTAAATTACAAGTGTGTTTTTAAATAAATAATTATATACTTTTACACCAAAGCTCTGGTCAGTGTTTGTTTATACTACTGTGTCTCTGTACCTATGGTGTATACTCTGCATACTGCCTAACTCTTCTTGAGGGAAGTCTGACTGTTCAGCCACAGCTACCAAGTGAATCTGTGTGGTACAGACTGCTACCAAGTGGGTTTACTGCCAAACACCTGTAGTCTTAAATCTTTTGCAGTGGTCTCTAAGGGAACTGCACAGGTTTCTGCCTAACACTGGTGTACAGCGGTGGGATTTGTATTTAGTATACATTTTAGTGTGCTTAGGGATACCTTAGTGCAACTAACCACAAAGCTTAGCACTAAAAGAAGTATTTTCTAAAACCTGTCAACTATGGAAAGTTATAGTCAAGAGTCCCTTGCTACATAAACTGCTGATTGTTTAAGAGTTCTCTGTAAGCATAAGAATCTCTTGACTAAAGGCAAGGAAATTGAGCTAATAGAAAGGATGTTAGTAAACCAAAGTCTGGTTGGTGGTTCAGAGGAACCTACCACTCCAGCAACTGTAGATAACAGCAATGATATTGATATGAATGTTAGTATTGATAACTTTGAGTCAGAAGCAGAAGAGGAAGTGGAAGATGATAGAGTTGTCTACCCTGGGCCTCTACCTGCCCTGCCAGCTGTACCTACTGGACCCTTAACAGGTCCCACACTTAATCCTCAATATATGGAACTAGAAAAAATGAAGCTTGAATTAGAATGCAAAAGAATTAATGCACAAACAAAACAACGGCACCAGGAACTAAGGCTCAGAGAAATGGAGCTCAACCATGAGCTAGAAATGAAAACATTTTCTGTGGAAAGTGCTTCTCTCTCCGAATCCTCTAGGAGTTCCAGTCCCAAAACACCCCGGATGCCTAAGGAGTTGGTGGCTATGTATGAGCCTAAGTTGGATGTGTTGGACTGGTTGAGTTTGTTTGAATATAATCATGGGCTCCAGAACATTACAGGAAATGAGTTACTTTCCTAGTTGTTCTCTATGCTCCCCCCTGTTGCAACTGATGTGGTAATGGAGTTGGGGGAGGAGGATAAGAAGGATTATGAATGTGTGAAACTAGCCTTGATAGCTAGATTTGGGAAGACCCCTTCCCAGTACCTTAAGAGGTTTAGGGCCCTCAAAAAGAATGATGGTACCCCTTGGGCTACCTGGGTGAGTGAGTGTTTGAAAAACTTAGAGGGATGGATTAAGGGTTACAAGGTGAACACTTATGAGGGAATGAGAAATCTTGTAATGTTGGAGTCAATTTATGATGCCTGCTCTCCTGAGCTCAGACAGCACTTGGCTGATTCAAAGGAATTAGATCCTAGAAAACTAGCTAAGGCTGCTGACTTGTGGGTTGCCAACAGGGCTATTCACAAGGATTCAGGGGTCACTCAGAAAAAGGATGAGGGAAAGCAGCCACCAAAAGGGAACCAAGAGATTTCTAATACCTCCCAACCCAAAGAGGGCCCCAAACAACTAAATAACCAGGGTAAGTCCCAGGGTAAACCAAAACAGGCTAGTGTACCTTCTGGTCACAAACCAGAAAGAGGTCAGGCCAAGCCACCCTTCCAGAGAGCATTTGGAACATGCTATCTCTGTGGGGCAACTGACCACATCAAAGGAGATCCCAGATGTAAGGGTAAACCTACAGGGATCAGCACAGTCTCCTTAGCCTTCACTCCTGAGGAGGAAGTCCAAATGGCTAGTGCTCACTGTGAAGTCTTTGCTGAAGAACCTTTGGGTCTTCAAGCAAGTGTAACAGTAGAGTCCATGGGTCTGGTTAGTGATCAGAATAGGAGTGTGTACAACTCCATACCAGAAAACTCTATGGTTTATTATATGGACAGTGTTCTTGTCAATGGCCAGGATACTCCTGCCAGGCGAGACTCTGGGGCCAGCAGAACAGTAGTGGATGAAAGCTTTTTCAGGCCTGAGGATGTTGCTAAGGCACCCAAAGGTCCCACTAAGATGTCTGGAGGCCCTGTCCAAATGGTTCCAATTCTACCAGCCCTCATTCAGTGTAATGACATGACAGTGTTGATTCCTGTCAGTGTTCAGACTAGGTGCCTGGGAGAGTCCTGTTGGGGAATGATCTAAGAACTCTAGGAGTAGTATCCAGTACCCCCAGGCCTCCCAGTATGGAGACCCAGAACCAAACCAAATTGGCTAGAGAGGCCACCTTAAGGAACCACTCTAAGCCTGTGGGAACCTCTACTGAGAACCCCACTACAAGCCCTGGTGTTGGTAAATTGACCTCTGACCCAGGCAAATTTCAGGCTAAAATGTTAGGGAAATGGGAGCCCCAACCAAGCTCCATCATTGTTCCCCCAGTTTTAGAGTCTGTGACTCCCCCTGCTTCTGAGGAAGAGGTGGATAGACCTACTGGAACCCTAACTAGGCCTAGGAGAACTGGTAATTCTCAGTGCTGGTGGAAAACCAGAAAAGAAAAGTCTAAGGCCAAAAACCTTCAGACTGTTGGACCTTCCACAGAAGACTCCAACCCAATTCCTAGTCTTAAGGGGGAAACTCCCTTTCTTTACAACTTATTAGAGTGTCATCTTATGTTAAGCGCTCACCTCTGCAAACAAGTGGTGTTTCTCACTAAGACTTGTCTAATAAGTGAATAGGGTTGTATATATATGATAGTGACTGTGTGTTGAATTTACTCACCTCGTTTCTGCTAGTGTAAATTACAAGTGTGTTTTTAAATAAATAATTATATACTTTTACACCAAATCTCTGGTCAGTGTTTGTTTGTACTACTGTGTCTCTGTACCTATTGTGTATACTCTGCATACTGCCCAACTCTTCTTGAGGGAAGTCTGACTGCTCAGCCACAGCTACCAAGTGAATCTGTGTGGTACAGACTGCTACCAAGTGGGTTTACTGCCAAACACCTGTAGTCTTAAATATTTTGCAGTGGTCCCTAAGGGAACTGCACATGTTTCTGCCTAACAGCCCCCCAGCAGGTTGCCCATATGGCAGTCATTGTTGAGTCTTCGACTACCTCCCTTTAGCAGCTGAGGTGTGTGCACCCTTTTTACGCTGTGCTTGAAAGTCTCTGCTCTTCTGAGCCGACTGGAACGAGCGCCTGTAGCCTTGAGATGAATAGCTGAAGCGTCCGTAACCTCTATTTCGGGAGGCGGCCAACCGGGCATTACCAGAGGCTCCACGAAAGGCTTGAAACGAACAGCCAATCTGCAGGGATCCTAAAGTCTTTGCAGTCTCAGTGTCCTCTTTCATGCCCTTCAGGGCCTTGGCAATCTTTTCCCCAAACAAGTGTTCACCGTCAGAGGGCATATCCACGACTCTATGCTGGACTTCCGGGCGAAAATCCGTGCACCTCAGCCAACCCCAATATTGATTTGTTTTAAGCTTGACTCCGTTGGGTCCACTGCAATATTGATGCTGTGGTTGGAGGCCTCCTCCCCCACCCGAACCAGCAGCATTGCCTCCTTGCGGTGTTGCTCCGGGAGATGATCAAGTATCGGGGCCAGCCGATGCCACATCTGCCTATCATACCTGGCCAAAATATCCAAGGAATTTGCAGCTTTCACCGTGCTAGCCCCCACAGTGAGGACCTTCTTCCCAAATGCGTCCTGCTTCCCGGCTTCACCGGGCGTAACACATTTGCGTTGGCTTCGGGCCTTAAGGCTAGCTGTCGCCAAAACCACACACTTGGGGCGTGGGCTGCGACACAAGACATTTAGGGGTCGATTCAGGAGCCTTGAACTTTTTTTCTAGATGTCCCTTCACAGCAGGTTCAGAAAAAGGGTGGCGCATAGTGCGCATACCCTCCTGCCACACGTCGTCCAGAATCAGACCAAGAAGACCGCCTTCCGTCGCTTTCCCATATGGTCGAAAAGAAAGCAGTCTTTTCATTCTTCAGGAGCCAGGCCAAACTCCTGACATGCCTTCGCCATCATTGCGTGGAAAGCCCTCACATCATCCGGTGGAGACGGTTGAGCTGGGCTACTAGGCTGTTCCACCTCAGGATCCGTATCCCATGTATCATCACTCGTAGGTGATGAAGACACAGTCGACAGGGTATCACGCGGAGCACTCTCCTGATCCGAATCTGGCAACACCCCTTCTTCAGGATGACTTCTGGGACGGTCCGACCCAACCGGTAACGACCATGGCAACCGCACCAGAGGCGACCTCCTAGGGGCCTCACCAGGCACACTCTCAACCACCGGAGCCACCGGGCTCGAAGGAGGTGGAAGCCTTGCATCCAGTTGGCCCAACAACGACTGGAGCGTATTCAACACCTGCAAAGACTGTGGATTCACCAACGGGTAAAGGGGTGGCCTAGCCCCCACCCCACTCGAAGTAGACGGGTGTGCACCTTGCAGACCCAGAGCCGACAGATCCAAAATCGGCTCCTGTTCCTCCTCCATTCCTGAGGAAACAGAATACGCAGCTGGTTCCTGTTGCACAATGTCCACTGGAAGCATGAGTCCAAAACCGTCAGATTGCCACAGCCCTCCTGTCTGCGACAAGCCCTCCAAATCCATCTGCGCCGACAACAACAACAGTGGCCCACTGTCAGTCACTGCCGTGGACGGGGCCGACGACACCACCGTCGACGACGGAAGAGCAGATTGTACCACCACCGTCAATGAGGGAATATCCGTCCACGATACTCTCGTCGTCGGAACTGAGGCCTCCAAGGGCTTAGATTTCTCTGGTGAAGCAGACTTTCTGGAAGAAGAGCCAAAATGGTGTTTCGACGAGTCCCAGCTGGACGATGATCTATGTTGGTCCCTAGTCGACGAGTGCATCGAGGAGGAAGACTCCCTCGGCTTTGCCTGTCCTCTGTCCGACGCCGCCTTTGACTTCTCAGGCCTACCACCAGACACCTTCGACTTGTCCGGCCGATCTGACTTGGACAGTGAGGAGCCACTTGCCCCTTTCGAGTGATGTGACCTGGACGGCAAGGACTTTCTACCTCTCCCCACCTGTGACGTTGGCAACTCCGTTCATTGCTTCTTAGCGGGGTTTCCGCTGACGCCGCCTGTCGGTGCGCAGAGGTCTTCCCTGTTGTCACCGAAGACTGGCTTCCCCGGGCCGAACCCACCTCCGAAGCGAACAGATAAATTGACGGTTGCGGGCCTTCAAAGTCTTCTGTGAAAACCCTTGGCATATCTCGCAGGCATCCGCCGAATGATGGTGGTATAGGCAGTAGAGACAGTCCATATGACTATCCCCTTCGAAAACCTTCTTTAGGCCGCAGGTAGCACAAGGCCTAAACAGCGATTTATTTCTGGCCCACAGATGACATACTGGCAGGAGTCCGAAAAAGCACGTGCAAAACACAAAGAGAAACACGAGGTGATCCCAACAGTTTGGAGACGGTTGAAATCTGAAGGGAAGCCACGGAGGCGGGGCTATTTATATTATACGTCCTATTGGTGTAGCCTGCAGCACGCAAAAAGAACGTTGATAGGGCACTAAAGTGACAATGTTTTCCATAGAAAAATGCTACGTTAAAGTTACTGAGGTTTCCCAGCCTGACGACGGGAAATATTCACAACATGTGAATCCATGAAAGATCCAATGCTGGAGAGAATGTGTGAAATTGTGCAATAATATGGCGGGGGTCTCAGTAACCATCTCAACTGAGGGGAGTCGAATCAATTGTAGCATCTGAGCTGTCATTTTTTGCCAGAGTTGTCTGGCTAAAGACAGTGGCCCACATTACAAGTTCGACAGTCCTGAGTGCATCACCCATCAATTAGTGTACATGCAAGTGGACCAAGTATGAGGAGTGGGTTGCATGTGACTGCCCCACTCACATCCTGTCATACGACTAACAGCATGCCCAACATTTCCCCACAGGCACATCAACCGACAGTGGCTCGTCACAACAGCCAACGGCAAGGGGGACTGCAGCCCGCCGTCGTACAAGGCATTCCCAGGACGCTACTGCCAGCACCTCCGGCACACAAGCATCTGCCATGGTGACAGTGCCCGACGACACAGACACCACCATCCCCGCTGCGCCTGCAATCCAGCATGTGCCAACACAAGATACACCTGCAGCCACAACCAATCCACCCACCAGTGGCCGTCAAACAACCAGCGACAATGACGCAGCCAGCGTCGAAAGTGCACCTCGAGAACAAGGCGCTGACCTGAGAAAAAAGAAGAACAGGAGTTAGAAAAGCATTGAAGGCCTTACCTGCAGAACATCCTCATCTCGCCTTCTGCTTACCCACGGACCGCCGCATCTATAGAAGAGCAGAACTAAAGGTACCCTCCCAGGTAGCTACTCACCTGAAAGCGGCCACTTCTAGAAACTCCATCAAGCAGTTTTTCATCATTCCAGCATCGCGCCGCAACTCAACCGTCGAGCGGCTCTTCCATCATCTTCCTGGAACTGCGCCGCACCTGCCGAACAGAACAGAAAAAGCAGGTTAGTCGCATACAGCAAGGAAAGCTAAATACAGCGAACAAATAGCGCGCCCAGCACAGCGCTATACTTACCAGCTGGAATCCTGCTCATCATCGTCAGGAGAGTCATCCATCATCCGAAAGCCGCTTAAAGCCGCACCTGAAAGACAAGAACGAACATTAGATATTTCGGGCAAAGACTTAAGACAGCTATTTCAAGGAGTTATTGGAATAGAGACTTACCTGCTTACGCCGGCCTTTCCACTTCAGCAATCTCCATCGGATCAGTGAAGTAACTAGATCCTGGAAAGACTCTGAAACCGCGCTCCTGCCAGAGTGTGCAGGATGGAGAGCTCGCCCATTAAAAAACCAAGGTGAACCAGAGGAAGAGAAGGGAAAATCGGAAGGAGGGGAAAACCAATACCAGCTCCAATCGATTGGCTAAAATCTTGTTTCGACTTGCAGACAAACATCTCCTTAGGCAAGAACAAAGGGAAGACGCAAGCTAGCACCCTCCGTTAAGCAGAGCAACACCAGTGCATAAATCATCCTTTGAACACGAGCACGCCCCCGTGGAGACCAGGTGAGCGTGACAACGTGTGTTCTTCATTGCATTTCAATACCTGTTTCCCCGGTTAATTCTGAAATACACTGGTGTGAAAATACAAATGACGAGTGGACAATCTCATTTAGTGTGTATCCAAACAATTTACTGTAGTGGTACCACATGAAGTGCAGAATGTGCATAGGAAGTGTATCAGAAGAAATTGAGTATGAGTGCAGCACATGCATGTTGTCCATCAATGGCATCCCAGCCTGGTAGTGCACCCGCGTGATATGGCATGGGGTGATCTTCAAGTTGCAGCAGTGAGCTGTGTGGATTCTGGTGCTTGTCTATTCCCCCCAATACACAGGGGTCATGCACTGGCAGTTGTGCTCGTTCAACTGCCTGGGACACTGTGGGCCTTGACTATTCCTCCCCCCGCCAATACACAGGGGTCATGCATTGGCAGTTGTATTCACCCAACAGCCATGTGCTTTGTCCTGCATAACGTTCCATGTAGCGTGGCAATGTTGAATTCCCCAAGGTCATCGAGTCGTGTGTGGACCCTGGGAAATGTGCACAGCAATATGTGATCACTTGTTGGGCATCGCAGACTATCAGGACGTTCAGTGAGTGGAATTGCTTCCGATTGCGGTACACAGCATCAATTGCATGTCTGACAGTCAACTCCGTGTGCGTGCAATCTAATGTGCATATGCAATTGGGCGTGCCGGCAATGGCATGGAGGGCCACTTTGGTGGCAATGACCTGGGCAGGGGTACGGGGTTGGGAAATGTACTCTGACGCATGGCACAGCAGCGCATCCAGTACCATGACCAGTATCCTGGAAAACCAGGGTTGTGACAGCCCGTGCAGCTCCCCAACTGTGTGCTGATAGGTTCCGGTGGCGAGGAAATGCAGTATGGAGACTACCTTTAGCAGGTGGGGGGGGTTGCAGTCTGGATGCCGATGCGGCTGCTGATGTTGTCTTCAATGAGTGTGACGATAGATATGATTAAGGCCCTGTCAAGCCGGTATAATGTGTGGATTTGTCCTGGGGTCAGGTTCCAGGGTGATTCTGTTACGCTCACCTGGTATCCACAGGGACGCAACCCAGCCCTGGTTGGATGATTTGCACACTTGAACCCTCTCCCGGTCCCTTTGTAAGGCCTCTGGTTAAAGATGGGTCTGCAATATAGGAGAGTTGGATTTAATACCAGATTGTCTTTATGTTTTCCCACCTCCCTTGGCCTCAACTCCTTCCTCCCCCTTGGGACTTCTCCTCACCTTAATATTGTAAAAGGTGGATTCTCCATCCTGCTCCTTGTGGCAGGGGTGCCTAGATTTGGGGGGCGAGCAGCGACCAAGTTACTTCACTGGTGCAAGCCCCCTGTGAGAATCCAGGCCTGCTGAGTCTCAGTAGATTTGCTGCTTTACAGTCTTTATATGCAGTTCTTATGTTCCTCTTAGTTCGAATAATAATGTCTAGCTACTTTCCTTTTAGGTATGGAAAGGTATTTAGGTGTTGTCATGCAGTATGAAGATGAGCATGGGCAGGTAGGCGAAAGCGCGGTGTGCGTGATGCTGTCGGGTGAGTAATGCGCGATGCGCGGTGCTGTTTCACCTTTTATATTGCTAACCTGTGTCTTTTCTCTCCTTGCAGGTCGCGATGTTTCTCGCCGAGCGCCATGATGTTCCAGCAATGATACTGACTAGGAGATGACTACCCAGGTAAGAATTGTGTGGCATTCTTCGTTCGGGAGGAAATGTGAGTAAACGCTTATTAATGCTGTCTTTCTTCCTCCTCTTTCCAGGTTATGGTATTCCAGGATGCATGCGGTGCCGGATGATGGAGTTCGTTCCTTCAGGTGAGTGGAACTGAAGTCTGCGATGGATTGAAGACAGGATACTATTCTAGGTAAATTTCGTAGTAGTGTTCTTTCTCTCTCTGCAGGTCCTTGGTTTCAAGTAACCTGGCATCAAAGAACTGGATACAGTGCGTGTTACGCTGCCCATAGCAGAATAACACGAAGCGTGTTCTGCTGTTTGGGTGTGGTTTAAATAGTCTCAGGTAAAGTAGTCCAGGTAAAATAGTCCCAGGCCTGCCACACCCAAAGTAGTCCAGGTAAAATAGTCCCAGGCCTGCCACACCCAAAACACTAGACCGCATAGCTCAGTTCCTTGTAACTGAGCTATGTGTGTGCCTCCATGTTGGCTGAACTCCCCAAGTTAAATAGTCCCAAGTAAATAGTCCCATTCTAATGTTGGTCTTCATGATGGTTATGAGCCTGGCGCCAAAGGCCCCAGGACTGACTCCAAGAGAATTTTGCATAAGGTTTTAAGGCCTTTGACCTGGCCCTAACTGGAAGGCTGACTTGGCAGTGAGGGCCAGGGTTAGGGGCCATGACAGCACTCCCCCCCAAGGCCCCTCTCACTGTGGCACTTCTGCCTGGTCCTGGTTTGGCTGGGTAATTCTGATGGAACCTTTTAATTAAGCGAGGTGCATGGATGTATCCACTAGGTTCCCATGATCTGTCTTGAGGGCCGTATCCCTTCCAATCAACTAAGTACTATAGGTTGGATCTGGTGTATTTTGAGTCTAGGATATCCTTTACTTCAAATTCTGGTTCTCTGTCAACTAATACTGGTTTTGGTGGTGTTGTAACCAGAGTACCAGGTTGTACCGGTTTCAGGAGTGATACGTGAAACACAGGATGGATCTGCATAGTGGGTGGTAGGGCTAATTTAACTGCCACTGGATTTATCATGGATTCAAGAGAATAAGGTCCCAGATATCAGGGACGAAAGTTCCGAGTCCTTTTTATGGACACATATTTTGATGCTAACCAGACCTTGTCTCCAATTTGATAGTTGGGGGCTTTACTACGAAGTTGGTCAGTGAATTTCTTTTGTCTGTTCTTGGCTTGGAGTAAATGTTCTGCTGCTTCTTTGAAGGGAAATAGTCGAATGTAGGGTTTTAACCGCTGGCATTTCCAAAGGGGTTGGGAGATCCAAATCCGAAGTATGTGGATGGCCACCATATATAGTGTAGAAAGGGGTTTGTCCAGTGCTGGTGTGTAATGCATTATTATAGGCATATTCAGCTATCCATAACAAGTCCTTCCAATTTCTTTCCACTTGATGTAACATGCAACACAAGTATTGCTCGAGGGTTTGGTTTGTTCTTTCTGTTTGGCCATCTGTTTGAGAATGGTGACTTGTGGATAGTGGAATGTCAATTTGGGCCATTGAACAGCATTTCCTCCAGAAGTTGGATACAAACTGACTACCTCGATCTGAGATCAAGACCAATGGAAAGCCATGTAGCCGTACGATTTCCTCCAAGAAAACTTTTGCTAAACTGGATGCATTTGGAAGACCCTTAAAAGGAATAAAGTGTGCCATTTTAGAGAACAAGTCTACAATTACTAAGATGGTGTTGAATCCTTGACTGGGAGGTAGATATGTAATGAAATCAAGGGACAGTGTGTGCCATGGTGCGGGAGGAATTTCCAATGGTTGGGGAAGACCAGCTGGTTTCTGCTTTTGGGACTTGTTTTGTGCACACACACCGCAACATTGGATAAAATGGATGATGTCTTTACGCCATGTAGGACACCAATAGTTTTGTTTTACTTTAGCTAGAGTTTTGGCAATTCCAGGATGACCTTCAATCAGGGAGTCATGATAACCTGAAATAACCTGCTCTTGTAAATCTTTACTTGGCAGGTATAGACAGTTCCTAAAATATGGTAACTGGTCTTTAATGGTGTAATGTTCTCCTTGAGTACACAACTCTTCTGAGGGAGTGGGATCCATTAAGAGTTGGATCTTGTTTTGGAGTTCACCCTGTGTCAATGTTGTTGTAAGACCCAGGAGTTTGTCTTCTGGAATGATGGCTACTCGATCTGGAGTTGTGTATACCTTTTCATCAACACCAACGCGGGACAAGGCGTCTGCCTTTCCGTTTCGGACTCCTGGCCGGTAGGTGATCGCATAGTCATATTCAGTGAAGAAAAGAGCCCACCGCAGGTGACGGGATGATTGAGCCTTTGCTGTTTTTAGGTATTGCAGGTTTCGATGATCAGTTATGACCGTGACAGTATGTCTAGCACCAAGGAGATAGTGTCGCCATGCCTTGAAAGCTGATTTTATAGCCAAGAGTTCTTTGTCTGTGATAGCATAGTTGAGTTCGGGGGGTGAGAATTTTCATGACCAAAAGGCCACAGGGTGTAACTGGCCAGTTCCTGGGTCCCTTTGTAAGAGAACAGCTCCCATAGCCATGCTAGAGGCATCTGTTTCAACTATATAAGGGAGGTCTGGACAAGGATGCCGTAGAACTGGAGCAGAAGTGAATTTTTTCTTAAGTTCTTGAAAGGCCTTCTCTGCTTCTTCGGTCCAATGGAACTTTTTATTGTTTTTTTCGCAATAGTGATGTAATTGGATGCACTATTTGGAAAAAATCTGGGATGAATCGGCGGTGAAAGTTTGCAAAGCCCAACATACTCTGGATTCCTTTAAATGAAGTTGGTGACGGCCAGTTAAGAATGGCATATACCTTGTGCCTATACATTCTGATACCTTTTGGTGTGAGGATAAAACCGAGGAAATCCACTTCGGTGACATGAAAAGAGCATTTTTCGAGTTTAGCATACAGTTTATGTTGGCAGAGTTTAGTAAGGACGGAGCGGACATGCCTGACATGGTCTTCTCGTGTAGCAGAATACACTAAGATGTCATCAATGTAAACCAGGGCGCAAACGTTGATTAACTCCCCCAAAACATCATTCATAAAGTACTGGAATGCAGCAGGAGCATTGCAAAGTCCAAAAGGCATTACTTGGTATTCATACAAGCTGTATTTGGTACGAAAGGCGGTTTTCCATACGTCTCCTTTCTTCACTCGAACAAGATGGTACGTCCCCGTAAGGTCCAGTTTGGTATAGATTTGGGCGTCTTTGACTTGATCCAATAATTCAGGAATAAGGGGCAGTAGATAATGTTTTTTTACTGTGATCTGGTTTAATGCGTGATAGTCGATGCAAGTCCTCAAATCTCCTTCCTTCTTTGGTAAGGGACTGGCTGCCGGTGATTTAGATGGGCGGATAAATCCATTTGCCAGGTACTGATCAAGATAAGATTTCAAATGGAGGTTTTCTGGTTCAGTAAGTGCATAGATTCGACCACAAGGAATTTGCGCACCAGGTATGAGGATGATCTGACAATCGTAGGGCCTGTGCGGTGGTAGAGTATTGGCTTGTTCTTTCTGAAACACCTCTTGAAAATCTTGGCATTCATTTGGTAGAGTACTAGTCACACCTAGTACAATCACCGCCGTACTGGGAGTAGCAGATGTACATAAGTCTGTTTTCCCCTTTTCTTGGTAATAACAGGTGCAAGCACAATCATTGGAAAAGGCCAACTTCTTGGCACGCCAATCTATTAGAGGGTTGTGAGCTACCAACCATGGAATCCCTAAGATTAGTTGATACTGAGGAGCTTTGATGAGATCGAATGCAATAGATTCTCGGTGTCCATCCTGGCACAGTAGGGTTAGTGCTGCTGTACATTGGGTTACTAGTCCAGAAGCTATTTCTGTCCCATCAACAGTGGTAACTTTTTCAGTAGTTATCTTATAGCATAAGGAAAGCCCCATCTCTGCTTCCAGATCTTGGTCTACATAATTCCCAACTGCTCCACTGTCTATGTATGCTTCGACAGTATGCATCCGAGACGGTTGTTGGTGATTGATCAAAATTACTGGTAATGCAAAGTGTGAGGTCTGTGGCTCATCTTTCTCGCTCGACAAGCGGACCTCTACGCTTGCTGGGCTTGGTAGTTTTCCGACTCGTCGTTATTATCTTCATTCTCTGTGGCTCCAACAGTTCTCCTTGGTGGTTTCACTGGACATTCTTTGAGGAAGTGGCCTGATTTTCCGCAATATAAGAATAATTGCTGTTGCCTTCTCTTGTCTCTTTCCGTTTTAGTTAAAGGGGCCGTACACCTCCGATTTGCATGGGTTCTACCGTGTTTTCCAATGTACGTGGAACATTATCCTTTGACCGGACATACACAGCTCGAGTGTCTAACCTTATCCAGTCCGCTTTTCGGTCTTGTAATCTGTGATCTAATTGAACCACAAGGTTGATGAATTCTCCACAGTCTTTAGGTGGGTTAACCACTTGAGCAAGTACATCCTTTAGTTCCCCTCGTAGACCCCTATGAAATAATGTGGGAGGTGAGAAAACATAAAGACAATCTGACTTGCCAGTGAGGGCCAGGGTTAAGGGTCATGACAGATGCAGGGTATTGCTGGCTGCCTGCGGGGTGGTACCTGCAGCACATTGATGTTTTGGATGGCCACCGGGTTCATGATTTGCCTCCTGTGCCTATGCCTCACCCTCCTCCTCTGCCTCAGTGCTGCCACAATCTGCACTGCTGCTTGCAGGTTCCCTATCCCAAATGCTGCTAGGGTGGCTGACAGCATGGTTATGTTGGAAGGTGGCTTGGGTATGGGTGTGGTCCTTTTGTAGCCTCCCAGTGGCTGTCATGATGCCTTCCCCCGGGCATCCGGATCTGTTACGCTCACCTGGCTCCCACATGGGGCGTCGGTCGGACCCAGACTGCTGCGGCCTCCACCCACGTGATGCCTAGTGCAGCGATGACTGACTGGATCTGCCCTCCTAATCTTGTCTGCTTTGCCCGTAGAAATATTCTCCTACAAGTGGAGAGATAGATTTAGCCACTTGTGGATTCAAGTGATGGCACCCCCACAGTCCTCCCCACTAATCACCTCTGAAGCGCCCTCTCAGCAATCTCACCTTATATTCTTGAAGGATGAGCTCTCCATCCTGCGAAGCACGCAGGGGCGCGTTGATGACCAGTTACTTCACTGGCCTGAAGATATTGGAAGAGTTTTAGACGAATCCCGACTCCAAAAGGTCCTGGCGAAGAGCCGTAAGTATATAGTTCGTAAGAGTTCAAAATGTCTGGAATTCACTCCTGTCCAATTCCTCTTTTATCTTGCAGCTTTGACCCAATAAGAAGATTGACAGTTGAAAGCGCTCCGGTAAAAGTCTGTGTTACCCAAAACTGTGCGGTAAATAATGCCAAGGATTAAACTTGCTGCTTTCTCCTTATCTTACAGGTGCGGCATTAGAAGGTGTGGCATGCTGAAGAATTATACCTCCGGCGGTAAAATCAGGTAAGCATATGGCAGCTAAAGAGATTGTCTCTGTCTGTTCTCTCTGCTGACCTTGTTGTTTCTTGTCCCCCTTAGGTGCCGGGATTCGGCGATGTAAAGATGGAGACAGCGCCGGATCGAAGAGATGCTGCGTGGAACGGTGAGTATGGCGCGGCGCTGCTGCTGGCGATGCGACGCGTTTAAAACAAAGTCTTTTCTCTGGTTTGAAGATGTGATGAATCCGGAATCAGGTAAGAAATCAGGTAATACTCTTGTTCTAACCTTTGCTTCTTTCCTTCTTTCTAGGTGCTCCAGGTTCGAGGCGGGCGTGGCAGAAGGCTGGATGCTGCTGCTGGCACGGTGAGCGTTACGCTGCTGGATGCAGAATAACGCGAAGCGTGTGCTGCTCTTCGGGCGTGGTTTAAATAGCCTCCAAAGTAGTCCCAGGTAGGTATTCCTCTCCGACCACACCCGAGTAACAAAATAGTCCCTAAGGTAAAGTAGTCCCTTCCAGGCCTCACATGGGCTTGGATCTTCTTGCAGCATGGTCTGCATCAGGTAAGTGTGCACCTATGAGCCTGGCGCCTATGGCGCCAGGACTGATGTCCCATATGAGCCTGGCGCCATAGGCACCAGGACTGAACCCAGACAGCCCCTAGCAGGGGTTGCTGGGTTTTCTCAAGGCGACATGATGCCTGCTCCCGGGGCTGATGGACGTGGTCTGGATGCCCGGGGGTATGCATCATGACAGCACTCCCCCTCAAGGCCCTTCCTAAAGTAGTTCCTCCCCTTGGTCCTGGTTTGTCTGGGAAGTCCCGATGGAATCTCTTCACTAATCGTGGTGCATGAACATGGTCACTAGGCTCCCATGACCTTTCCTGTGGCCCGTAACCTTTCCAATCGATTAAGTAAAAAGTTTTGATTTAACCACCTTGGAGTCCAGGATGTTTTTCACCTCGAATTCAGGTTCTCCATCTATCAAGATAGGATCTGGTGGTTTGGTTAATCTTGTTCCTGGTTGAACTGGTTTTAAAAGTGAAACATGAAAGACAGAATGGATTCGCATATTGGAGGGTAATTCCAGTTTGACGGCCACCGGGTTGATAATGGCCTTAATGGTGTAAGGTCCCAAATATCTAGGATTAAAAATCTGAGTTCCTTTCAGAGAAATGTGTTTTGTAGCTAGCCAAACCTGATCTCCAATTTGGTACTGTGGAGTTTCACTTCTATGTAGATCCGCATTTTTCTTGTATCTCTCTTTTGCTTGCTTCAAATGTTCTGTCGCTTCTTTGAAGGCTTGCGTAATAGTAGAATGCAAATGACTAACTGCAGGCATTTCTAAGTGCTGAGGCGAATCGAGTTCTGAGGTTCGAGGGTGGTGTCCATATATGGTATAAAAGGGACTTTGTCCGGTTCCTGAATGTACAGAATTATTGTATGCATATTCGGAAATCCATAAAATATCTTTCCAATTACTTTTGGTCTGGTGAAGCATGCACGCTGGAGGAGGTCGCAGCTGTCCGGGTCCGATCGACGCCCCTGTGGGAGCCAGGTGAGCGTAACAGAACGCAAAGCCTATCTATAAATCCCCACCCGGGCATTATGGAAACCTCCGAAACAGACCAACTAGCCCAATTATTAGGGGAATTTAGGGCAGAAGTGCACTCTGCGCGCCAAGAGACTAATGCCCTAAGGAGAGAACCTGCAAAATCAAGCTGGGCAAGCACCCCTACCTGGACTCGGGGGAAACCCAGCTCCTGTTTCATCGAGCAATCCTGTACAAGTAATCCTACCAGGGGCTATTCCTTTAGCTCCACCAGAACGCTTTGCTGGGGACCCAAAAAGGTTTGCAGTGTTTATGAATCAATGCCGCTTGCACTTTTTATACAGACCTGGAGCTTTTCCAAATGACCAAGCCAAAGTAGCCTTTGTACTATCATATCTTAGTGGCAGCGCAGCTGACTGGTCAATTCCACTAGTCAACCAGGATGACCCTCTTCTTCTGGATTTTCAGGGTTTTCAAAGAAGCATGGAAAGACTGTTCGCCAGACATTCACAGGGACAGGCCCTGGATAACAAACTTTTATCCCTACGACAGGGTAATCAGGATCTGCTAACCTATATCGCAACCTTCAATAGATTGGTGGTGGAAACCGGATGGCCTGAGGAGAAACAAATTACATTATTTCATCGTGGGCATCAGGGAGAACTCAAAGATGTTTTGGCTCAAGTTGTGAACCCACCTCAGGATTGCGCAGAATATATAGACTTAGTGGTCCAGTTAGACCACCAACTTCAGAATAGAAAGGCTGATCGAGCTAAGTTCGAGAGTCGGGTATGGGTTAAACCCAATGTTACCCCCAAAGGAACAGATGCATCAGAACCTATGCAGATCGGGGGGGTTAAAGGACCCTTAACTCAAAAGGAAAGAGAAAAGAGACGGCAGATGCAATTGTGTCTGTACTGTGGAACCACAGGACATTCTCTACGGGATTGCCCTATAAAACCACCCCAAGAAAGTAGTAGGAGTAGCTGACAAAAGTCCAATATAGCCTGATTCGTGAAACGACCACGCCCGACAAGCGTAGAGGTCCGCTTGCCGAGCTTAAGGAAGGACACTCAGACCTCCCACCTAATTATGTCAATGGTCCTAATTGATCCAAGGCAGCCATCACGTATGCACGCAGTAAGGGCATACATTGATAGCGGGGCCGTAGGAAACTACATGGACCACGAATTGGCCTCAAGGATGAATCTACCCCTTTGCAAAAAGACCGCTTCGGATGTCATCACCACAGTCGATGGAACTGAAATTGCCTCTGGGCCTGTAACTCATTCCACTACTGAGCTGACACTGTTGGGTCAAGATGGGCATTGAGAAACTATTGTGTTTGATTTAATCAAGGCCCCGCAATTTCAAATAATTCTGGGAATGCCATGGTTGGAAACACATAATCCTTGTATTGATTGGCGAGAGAAGAGAGTGACCTTCCCAGATTGTGCACACACCTGTTACCCGGAAAAAACCTTGAACAAAAGCCTGGCCACCGTTACTAATCCAGTTGTGCAGCTACCTCAGGAATATCAAGAATTTCAGGATGTTTTTCAAAAAGAACAGGCAAATACCTTACCACCTCACAGATCATGCGATTGTCAAATCGACCTACTACCCGGTGCACAACCTCCATGCAGTAGAATCTACGCCCTTACGGAACCCGAAAATCTTCACTTACGACTATATCTGGACCAATACCTTGCTAATGGCTTCATTCGTCCATCCAAATCTCCTGCATCCTCAGCTCTATTCTTCGTGCCTGTCTTAAGGCATCCACGCCCTGAGCTTCCATACATAGTTGAAACCGATGCATCCAGTTTAGCTATGGGAGCTGTCCTGTCCCAGAAGGATCCCGAAACCGGCTAACTTCATCCAGTAGCATTCTGGTCAAGAAAGTTCCCGAATTAAACTATGTTGTTACTGATTAGGAGTTATTAGCCATCAAGTCCGCCTCAAGGCTTGGCGGCATCATCTTCTCGGTGCCAGGCATACCATCACTGTAATCACCGATCACAGGAATCTGCAGTATTTGAAAACAGCCAAGGCCCAATCATCGCGTCAACTTCGGTGGGCATTATTCTTTGCCGAATTTGATTTCGTGATCACTTATCGACCAGGTTGTAAAAATGGCAAGGCAGATGCCCTATCCCGAATAGGGATGTGGGAAGTATATTCGAACCCGGAACCGGTGCATATGATTTCAGAACAAAGAATTCTTGGCATAACTACTCTACAGACTCTAGAAGACATTCACTTAAAAATCCAACAACTTTTCGATCCAGCAGCCCTGCAGGACTGGGTAAAGAAAGGCCAAGATCATTCAGTCATGACGCCCTTATGGATGGATACCCAGGTATCGCAAAAACTGAAGCTAAAATTAAAGACAATTTTGGTGGCCCACCTGGTGAAAGGACGTAAAGTCATTTGTGATGTCTTGTGGTATCTGCGCCCAAAACAAAAGTCAGAAGAAAAAACCAGCTGGCCTTTTACAACCTTTGGATATTCCAACTACACCATGGCACACCTTGTCTTTAGACTTCATTACAGATCTACCTCTGTGTAATGGATTTAACACCATTCTAGTTATTGTGGATCTTTTTTCCAAAATGGCCAACTTTATTCCTTTAAAAGGATTACCTTCCGCTTCGATTTTGGCCAAGGAATTTCTCGAAAACATTGTTCGAATCCCTGGATTTCCTTCCGTATTGGTCTCTGACCGAGGTAGTCAATTGATTTCGCAATTTTGGAAGAAATGCTGTCAATTGGCACAAATAGACGTAAGGCTATCAACCAGTCACCACCCCCAAACTGATGGTCAGACGGAGAGGACCAACCAGACTCTTGAACAATACCTACGTTTTATGCTACACCAAACCGAAAACAATTGGAAAGATATTTTATGGATTTCCGAATACGCATACAATAACCATATATGGACATCATCCACGAACCTCAGAACTTGATTCGCCTCAGCACTTAGAAATGCCTGCAGTGACTCATCTGCACTCTACTATTACACAAGCCTTTAAGGAAGCAATAGAACACTTAAAACAAGCAAAGGAGAAATACAAGAAAATTGCTGATCGACATAGAAGTGAAACTTCACAATACCAGATTGGAGATCAAGTTTGGCTGGCTACAAAACACATACCTCTAAAGGGAACTTGAACTTTCAATCCTAGATATTTGGGACCTTACACCATTAAGGCCATTATCAACCCGGTGGCCGTCAAATTGGAATTACCCTCTAATATGCGGATTCATCCTGTCTTTCATGTTTCACTTCTAAAAACCAGTTCAACCTGGGACAAGATTAACCAAACCACCTGACCCCATCCTAATAGATGGAGAACCTGAATTCGAGGTAAAGAATATCCTGGACTCTAAGATGGTTAAATCAAGACTTTTTTTAATTAATCGACTGGAAGGGTTACGGACCACAAGAAAGGTCATTGGAGCCTAGTGACCACGTTCATTCACCTCGGTTGGTGAAGAAATTCCATCGGAACTTCCCAGACAAACCAGGACCAAGGGGAAGAACAACTTTAGGAGGGGCCTTGCTGTCATGATGCCTACCCCCGGGCATCCGGAACAATCCCATCAGCCCCGGGAGCAGGCATCCAGATATTTAATAAAACCCCAGCAGCCCCGGCTGGGGGCTGTCTGGGTTCAGTCCTGGCGCCTTAGGTTTACCGGCACTGTTAAATCCGGACCGGCTGACTTGTAATGAGGGACAATCTGTTTAATTGGCTTTTATGTAATATTGCTATTTAAGATATAACTGGGATTTTTCTGCTTTTTTTGTTTGGAATAGATTGAACCTACATGCCGCCCTTCTAATTGCTTTTTGTGCAGCCGGCCCTGTATTTGTCTCCATTTTCTTCATTGCTCTAACTCTATTTCAAAGGCCTTTTTTGTTTTAATCTAATGTCCCCTTCAGCTATCAGCACCCCCTGTAAAGTAGCTTTGAAAGCATCCCATATAACGTTCGCCCCTATCTCTCCAACTGGATTAAGGTTAAAAAAACTCTGCTATCTTTTCTTCGATCCTTTCTATAACCACTTGATCCCCAAGTAATTCAAGTGAGAATGACCAGGCCCATTAACTTTGTTTCCCTTGTGGAATATCCAGATCAATGGAGACCCGAGCATGGTCTGACAGCGCTATAGTATGGTATGCTATTTGGGTGACATAGCCTAAAAGCGGAATTGAGGCCCAAGCATAATCTATCCGTGAGAATGAGCGATGAACATGTGAGTAAAAGGTATATCCATTTTCTGACCCTCTAAGCGTAGGCCAGACTTCTGCCAGGGGCATACTAGCGAATTTCTGTTTCAGGATGTTAGAGGGGGGAATTTAGCATAAGGTGTGACCGTGCTCCGATCTTGAACAGGATCCCAAGCCATATTAAAATCTCCCAGCAGAATTCTTTTGGTGTCCTTAAAAGCTTCTAAATCTGCAAGAGTCATTTTTAGAAAGCTCTCTTGACCAACTTTAGGGGCATATACAGAAGCCACTGTCAACATCAAGGGACCCGATTCTACAATTGTGAAAACATATCAGCCTTCTTTGTGAGCCTTATTGCGGAGTACTTCAATACGAGCCCCGGCCCCGAATGCTATGAGAACGTCCACCATCTTTCCGTCAGCATTTGCCTGTAAGATTATTGGATAGTGTCGTAATCATAGTTTGTGCCTGTCTAACCTGTGGATGTGAGTCTCTTGAAGCGCCACCAAGTCTGGTTGGTAGCACCCCAGAAAGCTCTCCAATTTTCTCTGTTTCGTCTGAGTATTTAGGTCCTTAATATTCAACGTAAGGCACTTGAATTGGTTTGGTGGAACAGACCCTAAAAATCTGTCAATATCTAGTCTGGCTTGTACGTATATGCTTCGCAAACATCCATGCACTCCATGCACTGTGGTTTCCTGCCTCCCCCAGCCCCGTATCCCAACCTTGAACTTCCCCAACTTTGATAACAATTTAACCCCCTCCCAACCCCTCGAAAGTCCCTTGGCCTGAGCCACAGTACCTAATGCCACCTGGGGTACAAACCCTCAGCTGTTAGTCATTATTTTACCCAGGGTAATGTGCATTGTCTCCTAAAACCCCCATCTGTTGCCTGAACAGATAAGGTCCAAGATGTCGAGTTCCTTCTCAGCTATGCTCGGATAAGCCCTTCTTTCTCCAACGTTGTGCCAGCATTTCCCTCGCTGTGTTTGCTCTATGTGGGTGCCTTGGGGTTTGGTCCTTTTAGGTGACTTTTCCATTCATCTTTCTGCATGCCCCTTTTTCTACGCCCTTGTTGATTACCTGAAGACCATTCTTAGGGTTTGGGTTGCTTGATGGACTGATTACTCGTACCCTCCGATGGACCCCCTGTTACCTCTTTTTCAATCTGAAGTAAAGCACATCAAGACTCTCAAAAAGTTATCCTATGCTGTCGACCGTCCTTAGAAAAGGAAAGCCCAAATGGAAAAGTCCACTTGTACTTGATCCCGTGTGACTGTAAGGTATTTACTACAACCTGCATGCCTCTGCGCTTTTGTAGGATAGTTTGCGAGAGGATCTGATACAGCTGAATTTCGAATCCATTATATTTTACTGGTGTTAGGTTCCTCACCTCTTTGAGGCTTTGTTCTTTTTGTGGATATAGTGCACAGGCAGCAAGCAGATCCGAGGGCAGGCACCTGGTTCAGATCTTCTCAGTCCCATCCTGTGAGCCCGGTCTAGGGGGATCTTACTGGTCTCCTCTTCTAAGATTAGGTCTGCAAAGATGTATACAACTGTGTCTTTTAATTCTGTATCTGATACCATCTTTGGAAGACTTTTTATTCGAATATTACAGCGCCTGGATCGGTTTTCTAGATCTTCACAGTGAATTTCGAGATTGTGCGCCACCCTATGTCCTCCAAGGCAATATCGGATTGCTTGCAATCCTGTGTGAGTACCTGTATGGCCCGTTCATTTGAGTCAACCTGTTCTCCCAGGCAGGATATTTCTTATTTAAATTCAGCCAATGAGAGCCTAATTTCCGACGTGAACACGGAAAATTTAAGCTGAAAGGATGCAGAGAATTTATCTTGAAATTCTTAAAAGCTTTTCGCAAAATCTTCCTTTGACGCCGACATGTCTAAGTCTCGGTTATATGGTTCTGCTATTCGATTGGCTCCTAAAGTGCCTTGGGTTGATAGCTTTGTAGCATTGTTTGCCCAGAGTTTCTGTAATGGATTGTTCAGTGACCGGTGAGCCCTGGTGAGCCCTGGTGAGCCCAGGTGGGGAGTGTTTTTCTTTTTACCTCTCGGCATGTGCGTGGCACAGCAAGTTAAAAGCTAGTGTTCATTGTGTTAATGCTGACAACGCTCTGTTGAAATATAGCCTTTCTTCTGTAGTAAAAACATTGTAAGTCTCCGGCACTGAGCACCCATATCCTCAAAAAAGAAGAAGAGGGCCAAGGTTATCAAGGACCAAAGTTGCTACACACACCAGCCTTTTCCCCACTGCGACAACTTCTCTGGCTGTTTTATGCAGCACTTTGACCTCCGCCTTAGGGTGCACTTATGCAACAGTGGAAACAATAGTGAGGATGCACCCAGCGGAAACAATAGCAAGGTTGCACCGAAGCACCAGTCATTACAGGCACTATTTACACTGCAATAGCACTCCCAGTCATCTCTCTTGACCCCAGAATTTTGTGCAGTCATTTGTCTGGCGTGCCCAGATCCAGCGAGACTTGGGAATCTAGAAGAAATCCGATGCTGCAGAGAGATCCAGACACAGCGTTGCGGGGGTTAGAAGGCATGTGTTAGCTGACTCCTTCTACAACGCGTATCACAAAGCCCCATTGAGGGATATTCTTCAATAACAGCTCTCCGGAAGAATCTGGACGTGTTGCTTGCAATACAAGATGCCCAAAGTCTGTGAGCAGGGAGGAGGCGTCACAGATGAGTTTTACTGCGTTTAGCCAGCATCCCTCCTACCTTATAGTTCCCGGTCTATATGTTGTAAAGGGGGAAGACGCTTCCATGGGGCGTCCCTCAATCTGGGAAACACTGCAGGGTTCAGCAATCGAAACAGCCACACCGCTCCAGTGCCTCTTCTCCCTTCAGGGCAGCGTCTCTTGACTCCAGGAGTACTCCGTCTACGGCTCCAGAGATAGCTCAAAGAAGGAATTCTGGGGTTAAGTGAAGATACACCCACATTGTGAACACAGACCGGCCATCCACCTGATTTTATTTTGTAAAGTTGGGACAGAGCTCAAGCTCGCACGTCCTCACGGTTCGGTGGCCATCTTGGATCCCCCCCTGTGGGTTACTTTTACTGATATATAAGAATCATTCATCTACCATTTCAAAAGATGTTTGTTAGACTCTCCGACTGACATAGAATAAAGGTTTGATAATCTTCATTTGCTTCAAAGACACAGACGTTGAATTTGCATTGAAGTGGTTCGTTAGAACTAAAAGCTAGAATGAACATTTATTCTTGCAGGCATCACCTAGATGTGAATTACCATCATTTGTTAGTTTCACTGCACATTTTGGACCTTGTGGTGCACCTTAGAACTGGAATTGCTAATTCGTTTTGGTCGAATTAGCACTTGTTTGATACGACTTACAATTTTGTATTACTGTGTAAGATGCATGCTCTAATTTTGCTGCATGTTTTGTCTTCAAGTACGTGGCAAGGCGACAGCGAGACACCGTCTTCCTCTAGAAGATGCTCACTTGATCACTAGGCTCTGGTAGGAATTACAACTTACTTTACTTTCTGCTACTTTGCAGAGACTCACTTAGGTCTACTGGGCAGGTGAACACTCTCTGACTGACAGACCCCCCCCTTTTCACGATGGGCTATCTAGACAGTCTAAACTTACTACTGGCTGCCCAAAAAGCTTGACAGCTGGCCATTGTGTCAATAAATATCTTTGTATGAGACTTGATCTACTACCTAGTGCTCTCCTAGAGCAGCCCCATCCACTCCTGCAGAACACTCTCTCCACAATCCCATCTTGAAACCTAATGTGGCAGGATATTTAGCTTACACGGTCTTGTTCTCACCTCAGGCGGATGTACTTTGGGATTACACCTCCTCAATACCTCTATCTTGCTCAGCCCCCAACTACAGTTGTTAACAGGCTTTAAGTGAAGACGCCAAATGCTTCAATAATTTGTCACTTGTCCTCACTCTCTATATACTGGAACACTCTGAAGACAACATACCAACCGTTTTTTTGTTGTCAAATTCAGCTACAAAGAAAGGTATGCCCATGAAACCCCTGTGTAATAATCACCCTTCAGTCACAACAGTGAAGCGTGCCCTACTAAATACATGCTCCCTCATCAAGCATGCAACAAACATCTGTGACTACATTTTGGCACTTGACCTAGATTTAAGATGGCTTACAGAAACCTGGACCACAGAAGCAAGTGGCCCAATGATTGCCTTGGCTACATCTCAAGGTTATATCACTATTTGCCAAAATCTTCGGTCCGGTCACGGGGGCGGTGTGGCTATTATTGCTAAAAAACAGTTGAATGTATTTCAGTCACCTTGCATTTGTATCAACTGCGAAATTCTTCATGTTAAAATGACTCCATCTGCTCACAGTTGCATAAACTTTGTTTTAGTCTATCACCCTCCAGTAGATATGCCAAGCTTTAACGAATAACTTGTTCACATCCTAAATGGTTTACATGGCCCAAATTGCTCTACTCTGTTGGCTGGGGATTTAAACCGATGGCGCAATAACAGCTCTGACAACGAAGCCATTGCCCTAGAAAAAGCCTTAAATAACATTGACTACCATGTACTTAACATCTCACCTACTCATAAAAAGGGAACAATCTCAACTGGATTGTGGCCAGGAATCTTATTGTGCAGGTTGATAATACTCTACCTTGTTTTTGGTCTGACCACTGCTCCATAACCTTTAACATTCATCCTCAAACCCTTCCTCCTAAAAGGAAGAACCTAGTGAAAACTGTAAAGAATCACAACTTTTATTCACTGCAAATGATTTGCAAGAATGCCTGAAGGATATTATGACCTCACCTTGAGATCTAAATCCCCCAACAATTCTGACTGATGTTTTTAATAAATCTTTGTGTACTATGCTAGACAACGTAGACCCTACTAGGAATAAATTGGTCAGAGATAATGCCTCTCACCGAAATTGGTACACTCAAGAACTGAGCTCAATGAAGAAAGATAAAAGACAAGCTGAGACAAAATGGCTACAATGGCCCTCCAAAGCAAATAAAACTTCTTGGAAAACCTTTGACAAAGCATTCAAGCAGTTTACCTATGACACAAAGAAGAACTTTTTTTAATAAGCAGATAGAGGAGGCCAAAAACTATGCCAAAACGTTTTTTGAAATTGTTAAATGTCCATAGAAACCTAGCACCCTTTCCACAACCTTTGTCCCAAAGGACCAAGACTGCCTCTAAATACAACAGGCTTTCAAGAGAAAAGTCCATAAGGCACGCACTAAAATCAAATCTGAACTAGTTAAGAATATGCCTAGCTCCACTTCCCCCTCTCAAAATGACTATTAATGAGGAACATGTCAAATTCAATTTTACTTCCATCGCATCTCTTGATATGATGAATATACCGTCCTCATTACTCCCCTCTCAGTGCCCAGAAAATACTGTCCATCGTAATCTCATTCTTGATCATAAAGAAATATTTGCACCTTTTCTCATTAGGTTTGTAAATTCTTCGTTTGCCATTAACCAGGTTCCAGGCTCTATCAAAAAGCCCACCATCGCACCACTGGTTAAGAAACCCGGGCTTGATCCCAAAGATCCCAACAACCTACGACCCATTACGAACTGTAATTTCCTGCTAAAAATATTGGACAAAAGTGCTACCATTCAGCACCAGTCATTCGCTGAAGCATCTAACATCCTACACACTAGACAATCTGGTTTCCGTCCATATTACAGTACTGAAACCGCACTCCTAGACCTTCAAAAGCACATGTTGAGTATTTCAGACAAAGGGCAACGCAACTTCACTTCTGGCACCTAGTGCCTGTGGTGTGCCACATGGTGCCTGTATGTCTCCCTTACCTTTCAACTTGTACATCCAACCCCTATGCAACCTCTTAGATGTGATTAATGTGTTTTTCACTAACTACGCTGATGACACTCAGCTGTTTTTTGAGCGCTCAGGAGACCACAACTGTGATGCCACCATCCCGCACTCTATCTATGGCCGTATTGGAACCTGGATGAACTCCAACTGGATGTGTTTTTAATGGGAATAAGACTGAGCTATTGATATTTGGTACTATGCATTCCAGATCTAAGCTCGCCCCAACTATCAGTCATTCTCCATCCATGACTGCTGCATTCAGGTCTCTAATAGAGTTAAGACTCTGAGTTTTTACCTAGATCCCATGCTTATATAGGGCAAATGTTAAGCAGACCATAAAAAATAGTTCCTATTACCCTCGACTACTAATGAACCGTCAACCTTTTTTGTCCGGGTCCAACTGCTCATCTGTTGTGTGGGCATTCATCTTGTCCAGACTAGAAAAAATATACAAGACCTACAAATGATACAGAATGATGCAGTCTGCATCGTAAAAAGGAAATCTAGGAGACACCATATTACTCACAGTCGACAAGACCTCCATTGGCTTCCTATCACTGCTCGACTAAAATTTAAAGCAGCTATACTTAGCCATAAATTTATACATGGTATTATCCCATCCTATATCAAAAATCTTATCTTCCCCTACGAACCCCCAAGAAAGTTACGCTCATCCACATTAGCATTGATCAAAAACCCAAAATTCAACCTTGCCAAAAGCCCAGGATTATCCTTTTCTGTGCAGGCTGCCAAAATATGGAATTAGCGTCCATTAGACCTCTGACTATTGAAGAAGCCAAACATGTTCCATTGACAATTGAAAACGATGGTTTTCAACTAAGACCCTACCCGCCGATTTCTATACCTGATTGTCCCGTTTAGTCTGTTGTTCCTTTGTGTTTTTGTTTTGTTTTGTTCGTTAAAATGAATATAAATACAAATAAATACCATGTCCACTCAGTCCACTCAGTCTCCCTTACTGCAATAATGCCCCCCTAAACCAAAGTCTTGTTAGGTGCTTATTAACCTCTTTCTGCAACCCTGTGTCATTCGCCCAGCATTCTCTTCATGTTTCCTGAGGCGAGAAAACTCCACCATTCCCAGAAGACAATTACTTACCACATACAGATCTGCATTGGTATGTTTTTTATACATTCCCGTGACATCAGCCTGATGTCTTTTTTCCATATGTTCATTCCTCCCTTCCACCAGAACACTGACAAGGTTGCATCCCACTTCAGCCTCAACACCGTCCCTTTGATTCTACTCTCCAAGGCCCTTCCATACATGGCCACAACCCGCTCCCACGAAAGCATGATATCGCTCTCCCCTTGTGCTGTTTGGGTAATAACATTGGAGGCCCTGCTTGTGCTTGCGGGAAATGATGTATGAGAACATACCTGTGTGAAGGTGCGAGAGAGTGCTCTCAGTGAGCTTGAGTATGCTGCTCTTTGGCATCCTGTCATGCTCACTGCATCTCCAAAGTACACTAGGTTACCAATGTCTTGGCTGTCTGTCTTCCTAGGTGTCCCTGCCCGCAATAGAGATTTTAATAACTGGAATGGATCCAAGCAGCCATGAAGTATCTGAATATGAACAAATATCAAACGAAGCAAACAATGTATTCCCAACAATATTTCAGTTTAGTAATACAAACATTTATATTGATATTGATATTTTATTTCTATCCCGCTCGTATACACAAGTGTTTCAGAGCGCAACAAGGCAAGGGAGGCGAACAGGGGAGAACAAAACAGCGATCTTACTAGGCCCAGTGACATTGAGAATGCGCAAGTGCATGGGAGAGGGGGAGGGGAAAAGTGCATGGAAGGGGGGAGAAGTGGAAAGTGTGAAGCAGAGGAGAAACAGATAAATAATAAATAAATAAATAATAAAGGCAACAAACAGTGGTAGTGCAGCCAGCAATTTGCAAGTGCTAGGTTTAAGGCAACAGACAGGGTAGGTCTGATAAGTGCAGGAAGAAAAAGGGGGGGCTGTATGGGTACAGATACAGACCCCAGTGCAAGGGGTGGCCCGGAGGCAGTGCGGGAGGGTGGCAGGGTGAGCAGGTACCTGGGCCCGGTGGACAGAGGGTGACCAGGTGCACGGTGCCAAGAGAGAACAGATCAGCATGGGAGAGGGGGAGCGAAGGCAGAAGAAAAGAGGAAGGTCTTGAGGTGCTTCCGGAACCGGAGATGGTTCTCTTCAAGTTTTAGAGTGGCAGGGAGGCTGTTCCAGAGGGAGGCCCCAGCCGAAGACAGAGATCTACCCCCAGCTCATTTCTTTGAAAAATGACTGACCCTGAGGGAGTTAGAGGTAGAGGAGCGAAGAGCTTGAGAAGATAGGTATTTGTGGAGGGATAGCTGAAGGTATTTTGGACCCAGGCCCCAGAAAGCCTTGTGGACAATGCAGAGGGTTTTGAATTTAATCATTGCATCCACTGGGAGCCAATGGAGAGATTTCAGAGCTGGAGAGATACGATCCCAGGGCTTGAAGCCAAGGACAAGTCTTGCAGTCCTGTTCTGGATTAGTTGCAGAGGGCGGAGAGTAGAGGCAGGTAGATTTAGAAAGAGGCTGTTACAATAGTCCAACCTAGAGGGAACCAGAGTTTGGGATACCATGAGCTTCTAGGGGAAGGAGAGGAAGGAACAAGTTACTTACCTGTAACTGTTGTTCTCCAGCATGGGTCTGGCATGGATTCACATGCTCATGAATATTCCCCGTCGTCAGGCTGGGAATCCTCAGTAAAGAAAAATCAGTATCAGTTTCGTTTCTGATCTGTCTTTCGTAGTAGTAACCAATCACTGATCTCTGCGTCATACTGACCACAGCCAATGACTGCCGTCTCCCTAAGCCCCGCCTCTGGCAGCCATCTTCAGATTTTTACCGCACGTTCAAGTGTTGGGAGTCCTCGTGCTTAGCTCTCGAGCTTTTGCTGCGTGTTTCGCGTTTTTTCAGGTGAATTTTCACATTTTTCGGTTAATCGAGCCTCAAGCTCCACCGTTTCTACTTCCGTTAACGGGTACCCGTTGCGGGATTTTCCTACGGCCCTCAGGGGTGAAGATTTCGTCGAATCAACCTTTTGGAGGATTCCAGAAGATTTGCGGCCTACTTCGAGATGGCCCAGGACGCAAGTTCGTCACCCGGACCCAAGCTGTTTCGCAGCTGCCCTGGATGCGGGCTGCAGAATGTGTTCAAGGAGGACGAACATTTGCGATGCCTCTACTGTCTTCATGGGGACAAGACTCATGTAGACTCTCCAATCTTCCATTCCTGTTCCTTCACTCTCATTCTGTCAACAAACAATTTCTTATTCTTTTCTTGACTCAAAGCAATGAGTTTCATTATTTGACCCCGATCCACATTGACTACCTTGGCCATGCCTAACCATCCTGGACATAGCCTTGTTCCAGGTTCCCTACCCTTCATAGACACAAATGGAGATACTCCAGTCACAGAGTGTGGTGTAGTGACATAATTCCAGGTTAACATCTTTAATACCTCCCTCCATGGTTGTCCCGATTTCATGGCCATTTGTAGGGCCCCCTTTATGTACCTGTTAACTCTTTCAACAAGCCCATTCGCCCTGGGACTATACAATGCTGTCCTCGTGTGTTTTATACTATATCCTGCAAGAAATTTCTTCATTGCCACCGATACAAATTGTACTCCATTGTCGGATACAATTTCAACAGGTACTCCCTCCTTAAGAAAAACACTTTCCAAAAAAACAACCAAATTCTTAGCCGTGACCTCTCTCACCACTTCCCATTCGAACCATTTGGAATGGTAATCTACCACCACAAATACAAACTTTAACCCATCTCCCAAACCTGCTACCGGACCTATTATGTCCACTGCTAGCTTGCTCCAAGGCTGGTCTGGTACTACACTCGGTATTAATGGCGCCTCTCTCACCACCCTGCATTTGTCACTAGTTTGGCAATCCATGCAATCTTTGACAAACCTCTCCGCACTCCCGTCTATCCCTGGCCACCAATAGTTCTGCCTTAACTTCCTTTTCATTGCAGCTTCTCCAGGATGTCCCTGATGTGCCAGCTTTACTAGCATAGACCTGATTGATTGTGGGGGAACAATGCACCTACCCCTCCTTAGCCTGTTGTCACACAAATTCAACTCGTTTTTTATTTCCCACCAGGTATTGAATTTACTAGCCAATTCCTTCTTTTCCAGCCATCCCTTCAAAGTCCAACACTTCACAAGTTTAAGATCCTCATCTAAATCTTCTTCACGTGTCCACTCTTCCTTGCTAACTGCATTTTGTATTTCTGCCACTACTGACTCCTCCTCTGCCTCCCTTTCTTTTTCTTCCACCAGATCACTATTTACCGGCAGCCTGGACAGGCAGTCCGCTACCACATTTCTCTTTCCTGGCAAATAGCTCACATCAAAATTAAAATTTTGAAGTCCTAAACCCCACCTGCTTATTCTTGGGGAACCCAAGGCCCACCTTCCACTCTCAAAAAGCTGAACCATGGGCTTGTGGTCCGACCTGACCACAAATCTTCTCCCCCACAAGAAGTACTTAAAATGATTCACAGCCCAGAACATGGCCAACGTTTCTCTTTCAATGACGGAATATTTGCACTCCGCACCTCTCAGTGTCCTAGACGCAAACGCAACCACTCTCTCTGTATTGTCTCTGTCATACTGTACCAATGTTGCACCCAGCCCCAACATGCTGGCATCAGCCACCAAAACAATTTTGTCCTTAGGATCAAACCTACCTATGGATGGTGCCCCACTTACCGCTTGCTTAATATATTCAAAAGCTACTTCACAATCTGCTGACCATTCAAACCTCGCACCCTTCTTGAGTAACATTCTAAGAGGAATGGACACTTTGGCAAAATCTTTCACAAACTTGTGATAATATTCGGCCAAACCTAAAAATGATTTCACTTGTTCTTTATCCTTTGGCACTGGTGCACATTGTACTGCCTCTACTAGACTCCTCTTAGGTCTCACTCCCTTTTCATCTATCTCATGGCCGAGATATTCTACCTTGTTTACCGCAATCTTACACTTGCTTCTTTTTACCGTCAATCCTGCCTCACTCAACCTGTTCAACACCTGTCTCAACACATCATCATGCTCTTCAATGCAATTAGCATAAATCATAATATCATCTTGGAACACAATAATGTTTTTAACACCGTTCATCACTGTCTCCATCACCCTTTGGAATACCGCTGCTGCCGATGCGAGTCCAAACGGCATCCTGCAATACTTGAATGTTCCAAACACCGTAATGAATGCCGTCAGGTGTTGACAATCCTCCTTTAGTGGAATCTGATGATATGCTTGAGAAAGATCAATAACTGAGAATACCTTGGCATTGTTAAGCACCGATAACTGGTCACTAAATATTGGCAGGGGATGTCTATCGATTAAGATATTCCTATTGAGATCTCGCAGATCTACACACAGTCTAATGTCTCCATTCGACTTCATGGCCACCACTACCGGTGACAGCCATTCCGAGCTTTCACTCTTCTCTATTATGCCTCTTTGAAGTAACGACTCTACTTCTACTTTTAGCTTCTCACCCAGCTCCTGAGGCACCGGCCTTACCTTGTGCACCTTTGGACTGGCGCCCACCTTCAGCTGAATCTGATGCTCGAATCCTTTCAACATCCCTAATTCCTCTCGAAACACTTTTGGGTATTCTTTCTCCCACTTGTCCTTTACTTCTGCAACATCAATTGGTCTTTCTGCATTCGCTTGTATCCTTATTCCCAACTTCCACTGTTCACCCCATCCCAGGAGTGATGAACCTTCTTGAGTAACATATATTTCTGATTCGCAGCTTCTTCCTTTATACTTCATGGAAGCCTGGAACATCCCCACAATTTCAATTCTCACGTTCCCATATGCATAGGGCTCAATATTGTGCTCCCTCAACAGTCTCATATCTCCATGCATGCAACCCAGAAATGTTGCCTTTGACATTAAAGTCCATGGTGAACAACTGTCCACCTTCATTGTCACTACTCTTCCATTGACCATGAACACATCTGTAGGCGCACCTCCTTTATTAGATACTTCCGATATCTCCAGCACATGCTTTGCTTGGCCGCTTAGTCCCATTACTTGTTCTTCCTCTTGTTCGGGCACTCTCCCACTTGCTTCAATATTGTGCACCACTCCCAATTCACGACAAACTCTTGCGAAATGACCCTTCTTCTTGCATTTCAGGCAGGTGATATTCTTGGCCGGGCAAAACATGCTTGTAGAAATGTGGCGGTTGCTCCCACACTTGTAGCACCGTATTTCTTTGTTCGGGACCCCCTTTCGGAACCCTTTCACCGCCGCCACTTCCCCTTCCGGCTTGTCTCCTTTCATAGTTGACATGTACTTATGGGTCTGTTCCATACTTCTTGCCGTGTCTATGGCTGACTCTAGTGATGCATCTTTTGATAACAGCCTCTCTTGTATCTTCACATTATTCGTGCATCGGACCAATTGGTCCCTTATCAGAGAGTCTGCAAGCGGTCCAAACTCACATGTATGACTAAGCGACCTCAGTGCTGCAATAAAATTCTCCACAGGTTCTTGTGGACCTTGTACCCTCTGGAAGAATTTATGCCTCTCAAACGTTATGTTCTCCTTAGCTTCAAAATGTACTTCCAACTTCCTCTCTGCCATAGAGTATTGATCCATCTCTCCTTGGCCCTGCTGCTGAAGATCAGGCAGTCCATCATATACGCTCCTGCCCTCAGTTCCTAAATTATGGAGCAAAATTGCTTCTTTCCTTGCACATGCAAATTTATCACCTCCTATGGCAATCAGGTAAGTATCAAACAACTTTTTCCATCTGTCCCATCTTATTGGCGGGGTACCTGGTTCTGACAGGAACGGCGGTGGCGGTGACATACTCGCTGCAGCCATCTTTATTTATTTATTTTTTCTCTGGTTGTAGTTACTCCCTAACTACGCTGCTCACTTTCACAGACTTGAGCTTCTTATTGTATCCTCTATATTTGCCAATCTCTAGCTGGCTCTTCCTTCCACACCCTACTCTCACAATGTCTCTGCTTCTTTGTATGCTGTGGTTACAGTTCAATAGTCTTTCAAACTGCTTGAATCCAAGTTGTCCACTAGATGGCACTATACCCTTTTTTTATGGTATAACCTCTAGATGGCACAGTTCTATCTTCCAGGTTGTCAGGGACAAATCCTTTTTCTTGAATGTCCCCCTCTTGTTGATTGTCCAGCCCAGCCCAGTCCCGACTCCCCCTCTGCTCCTCACCTTAACATCCAAGGAGAGCTGGGGTGGGCGGCACCAATCCGGGATAGCTGCACAGGCTCAACTCTATTTAGTGAGCCGAGGCAGGGATAGCGGAAAGCGCCACACTCCTCGCCCGCCGCACTGTCCTCCTGCAGCACCTCGCTGTCAACTGCTGCAGAGACAGTCCCCCTGGGGCCCCACACCTCTCCGTAATGCGCGGCCTTCTTTTCAGACGGCCCGTTCATCAACGCAGCCGTTCTTCTCCGACTGCTGTCCTTCGAAGGGACACCCCGCCGGCTCCGTGGCAAGCTCCGTTCCTCGTCGCCAAATGTAGGAAGCACGCTGACCCGGTATTTTAGTGTACAAGTACACTTTATTAGGGAGCTCCCCGGAGCCCCATCCACCGCTCATTCAAACTCTAACCGCCTCGTCTCCGGTCGCGCGGCTCTCGCTCACCAGCCTACAGAAAGCACGCGCGACCATTACGAGGCACAACATTCCAACCACATAGGTCTCTACACTGCTCTCGGACAATTTCAGCAGGCGGTGGAGTACGGGTCAACAGCACCTTCCTCTGCTCTTGCGCTTCTCAACTTCCAACCAGGATGTCAGCGTTCATACATTTAGTACACACTACAACCGCCCCCTCAGTTCCCCACCTTTTCCCCCATACTCTGCATCCACAGGAATCGTTTCTCATACAGAGAAACCAATATTGGAAAAAAATCTCAATTTTGGTACTAAAACATAAAGAATGCCATCAAAGCCTTCACTGATTTTGTTTTTTTGTCTTTATTTTTACTCCTTTAACTCACCCACATGGAGAGCTTTCAAAAGCATGTAGTCAGGGAGGCAGATGAGGAATCTGTGGTAGGAGAATCAATAGAAAGGACATTACCGGTATGTAATTTATCCTTCAGTGCATTTCATCCTCCTACAGATTCCTCATTTGGATAGGCTCCCACAGCAGTAAGCAGACAGAAAAAGCCTGAAAGAATGAGACCAAAAAACATTGCAAAACAGCCCTGCCAAACATAGCTATATTTTCTGATTTACATGAAATTCCAAAACAACCTTCGGCAAAAAAGACAGTCTGGACCTGAGTGTAACCTTCTTGAAAACCTGGAGGAACCATGCCTTACTTGACGATACATGCATCTCACTCACACGCCTTGCCAATGTTATAGCCACTAAGAAAACTCCAGAGTGATTGAGGTGGAATGCAAAGGCTTGAATGGACTGCAATTAAAACCAAAAGGACCACATTTAGGTTCGAAGTTGGAACAACAAAATAGACTGGAGGAAACATATACTTATACGCCCTTTCAGAAATTGGGCAATCAAAGGAACCGAAAAGAAAGACTTATTCCGGGGACCTCTTGAACAAAGAAAAAAGAGACCAAGTAATCTTTCACCATACCCACCTTCAATCCCTAAAAGGCCAGAGACAGCAAAATGTCCAAGAACACAGAGGCGGGACAAGACATCTGATCTGCACCTCACCATACCTCAAACTTCCTTCATCTGCATGATTAATGGACCTCATAGAGGGCCTGCGCATAGCCAACAACAACTCCAAAACATCATCTGTTTGATTCCAGGCAGCATATCTTGGCCTCTCAAGAAGCATGCATGGAGACTGAGAGACTCCAGATTCAAGTGTAGCAATCGCCCCTCCGACTGAGACAAAAGAGCTGCTCCCAGAGGAAACAGCGAGGTGAACAGAAGGCCAGCTACAGAAGTTCCGGGTACCATGTTCTTCCCGCCCACTTCTGCATGAACAGAATTGGGCAAGCCTGGAACTTTCTCAACCTCCAATGAACCAAAAGGATGATCGGAATGGGGAGAAATGCAGAGTGGATGTCAAAGGTCTATAAATGCATAAATAATGGTTCACTTCATCAAGTAAACATCCCTCAGAGCCCCCTTAGTTGAAATTCAGTTAAGCAGAACAGACTGCAGTTTGAGCTGGCTCTCGTTGCAAAGAGATCCACCTGAGTAGTTCCCCAAATGTCCAAAATGTTTGCAATAACCTCCAATGCGATGACTCGCAGCTCCAGCAGGTTTATGTGCAATTGTCACTTTACCTGGGGCCAATGGCTGCTCACCTGCAGATCTGTGCAGTGAGCACCCCAGCATTTCATAGTAGTGTCTGTGACAACTTAGGCACCCAGTCAGTGCGTCGAGAACAGTTCCCCAACCATCAAATTCTACCAACTCAACCACCACAACAGGCCATGATCCTCAAAACCAATAAGACCTCGACAAGTGCCCGGAAAACTATGACCATTGTGCGCACAGCAGCCACTTCTGGGAGTGCATCTTAAACCTGGCATCTGCCACCAGAAAAATGCAGGAAACCATGAGGCCCAAGAGGTGGAGATAGGCCAAAGCTGGTAGCCTGCATGTGTTTGTCACTATCTACTGAATGCAAGTGGATCTTCCTTTGAGCGAGAAAGCCTTCCCTATCCTGGTGTCCAGGACTGTCCTGGTGAATTGGTTCCCCAGGGATGGTGTCATGTTGGACTTCTGGAAGTTCAGGGAGAACTGCAAGCCATTTAGCATTATGCAGGTGTCCTTGAGGTGCCTCGATACCTGCTCCTGTGAGCAGCCTTGGATGAGCCAGTCATCCAAATGTTCTCTCTCTCTCTATATATATATATATATATATATATATATATATAGTGAGACAGGCATGGTATCAAGAGAGGCACAGACTCAAAGATGTTAGTTTCAAAACATTTATTTACTTAAGTTCCTGGGTTGGTGTAATGCCTAACTGTCCCTAACACTAAAGGGATGCGACCCTTAACCGATGTTTCTAAGGGCCGTCAAAGTCTTAAAGTCCAAAATAAAAATCTCTCTGTGTCTAAACCTATGCTTGCCCTCACTCTTTGACAAAACGTGTTAGGAAGTCTGTTAAAATAAAAAGATAGTGGTTAAATAGAAAATAGGAAACCAAGGTTGGTTTCAGGTGGTCTTCTCACCAGATGTAGGTTGGTCAGTTTCACAAAAATTAGTTCAATCGAAACAGGGCTGTTCATAAAACCTTCTCCACAAAGCCCTCGCAATACTCTCAAATATCTTCAATGTATTTGGGTTCCTTGAGGTTCCCTTCCCCAAGTTTCAACGTGTTCAAGTTCCAACACCACAAGAGAAATATAGCACAGTTCCTTTTGAAGCACCTCACGGTTTCCTTCCCCAAGCTCAGGTCCCTTTCCGTTTCCAACACAAAATCAGTTTTGTCAGGATGCTCTTTGCTTTCTTTTTTAGGCCTCTCAGGGTTCCCTTCCCCAAGCTTGGGCCCTTTTCGGTTTCAAATAAAAGTTCGACTTGTTAGGATGCACCTTTCCTTTTAACCACAGTTCTTTCATATGCACTTTACTTGTGGGACACAATCAGAGACTTTCAAAACCGCCTGATTCTTTACTCCTCCTAGGTGTGACCACTCCAATTTGTAACCCCACTTTTAATTCCTTGCTCTTCCTTCTTAAGCCTTTCACCTTCAGGTGCTTCCTGCACCCCTTCTTGTCGTCGTTTGTTGTGTCTTTTGTTTTCTTTCTTGCGCACACTTGCACCTTCTTTACTTTCTTATACACACTTGTACCCTTCTTGCTTTCTTGTGCACACTTGAACTGCCTCTCGATTGCTTTCACCTTTTCCGTGCCCCTGGCATTTTCCTTTTCCCTTCTGCGCCTCTTGCACGCTTCTCTTGTCCTTTAGGTGCTCTCTTGTACCCTCCTTTTTGTTGCGGGTTGCTTGCACCCGTTTTCCACACTTTTATGTGCTCCCGGTGCTCATTTGCATCTTCTCTTTCCGCTCTCTCAGCACTTCTTTATACACTTTCTGCTTTTCACTTCAAACCCTTTTTACCTTCTGCCTCTTGCTTTTCGCTCTTTGCTGCTTCATATTCTGTGCCTTTTTCCCACTTCGCTACAGTCACACGGACGCTCCCGAGGTTCTTTCTCACTGCTTTCATGAAACTCACAGGACAGCGTTGCGTTGACCGGCAGTCCCTTCAGGATACACGTGGTTGAGGTCAGTTTTTCACCATCTACCCCACAGACATCCTTTATTTTTTTATTTTTTTAAAATATTTTATTTTTGAAGTTTACAACATCAACAATGAATGCAACAAGGCATCCGGTTCTCCCCCCACCCCTTGTGAATCCCAAGTAGCATCACATTTGTATTACATTCTCCAAGCCAGAAAGAGGTTGGACGACTCGCTCAGTTTTTTCAACCTTTTTTCAGTCTGTGGCTGTTATCAAATAGTTAATGTAAGGGTCCCGACTGTGTGGGGGACGTGCATGAAGGGGCAAAGCTCTGATGAATGTTGTCTCCATGTCATGACAATACACAACAACCTGGAGCCAAAACTGTGCAGTGGGTGGGCAACGTCTCTCCCAGTTTATAGCCACCCTCCTGCGTGCCAACACTAGTAGCAACCCTGCCAATCTCCTCACAGCGGGTTGTAGTACTTTAGTGTATCATGCAGTGAGCGGGCTCAATTCTAGCTGTTCCCAAACAATTAATGAGATTTTGGCCAACACCTCTGTCCAGTACTAACCAACTCTCGGCATTCCCAGGCAAGGTGGAAGAAGCTTTCCGGGGTGTAGTTGCATCTGTTGCATGCATCCAAGATGGACCGACAGTGTCTGTGTAGCCAGGCTGGAGTGTGGTACACCAGATGGACATAGTTAAAATCGATTAGTTTGTATCTATTGTTAAGAGAAACCTTTTGAGTCTGCCAGAGTATATAGGTCCAGTCCTCCTCCTCAATGTCGGGCCCCGGGGATATTTCCCTCCTTTTCCTCAGGGCTTCCATCTTGCCCGTCACATCTCCCACCAGATCTTTGTAGATCTGTAATTGCCAGATCGGTGGTTCTGCTGGGAATGAGGTGAAGAGGGACTCAGGTGTGTGGCGGAGCAAAAAATACATAAATATATCAAGGGCTGAATCAGCACCCCGCTCCCTTGCTTGTTGGGTCGTAAGGAACACTCTGTCCGTACACAAGTCGCTTAGGGTTACAATCCTTATCTTGTCTGCCCATTGCAGATATACCTGCTCACTTGTTATGGGTACCCCTGGGATATGTTTTGCTGGGAGGAGGGGTGAGTATCGGCTGGAAATGTTACCTTTTGCTGCTATCTTTTTCCATACTGCGTAGGTAATGAAGACTACGTTTAGTGTGTTTGATGGGACCCAGAGCTCCCCGACAATCACTGCCCGTAGCAGATTGGGGGACATCAGAGCTCGCTCAATTTGAACATGTGGGGGAACAAAGTGGGAG
The DNA here is from genome assembly GCF_040938575.1 of Ambystoma mexicanum. Taxonomy (NCBI): domain Eukaryota; kingdom Metazoa; phylum Chordata; class Amphibia; order Caudata; family Ambystomatidae; genus Ambystoma; species Ambystoma mexicanum. The sequence continues at coordinate 351,685,994 of NC_090936.1, forward strand.
GCATACCAGTGCCCCAGGAATTGTGCTTGTGCGGCCCAGTAGTAGCGCTCTAGGTCTGGTAGGGCCAACCCCCCCTTTGCCGTCGGTTGAATAACTGTCGTGTGGGCTACTCTTGCTACTTTCCCGGCCCATATTAGGTCTAAGATTAGTCCTTGCAAGCATTGAAAGAAGCCTCCCGACAGCAATAATGTGATGTTTACGAATAGGTACAGGAGTTTGGGTAATACGATAATTTTAACAATAGATACGCAACCTAGTAGTGTGAGTGGAAGATGTCGCCACATGGTTATTTTTTCACGGAGTGATTCAATGGTTCTCCTATAGTTATCACAGAACAGTTCCTCACGGTTTCTAGATAGCATTACCCCCAGATACCTTACGGCAGAGGACTCCCACTGGAATTCAAAGTCGCTGCGGAATTCCCTGGTCTCTGCCATTAGGAGGAACACCACTTATTTGCTATGATTAATTTTGAGCCCCAAAAATACCCCGAACCTGAGAACCTCCCGCATCACTGGGTTCAAATACATTTCTGGGTCACTAATGAAGAGGGCCATGTAGTCGGCATATAATCATAGAATTCGTTTGTGAGGGCCCAGGCTAAGTCCCCTCTCAATTTGTCGGTCTCTCAGGCCCGCGGCGAGCGGTTCCATTGCGAGGGCCAACAGCAGAGCCGACAGAGGGGAGCCCTGTCTGGTGCCTCGTTTCATTTCAAATTGTGCCGACTTTGTTCTCCCCAGCGTGATTTTGGCTGAGGGATTCTTGTAGAAATCAGACCAATTTGATGAAGTAGGCTCCAAGTCCTAATTTTCATAGGACAGCGAGTCGAAGGTCTTTTCTGCATCTAAAAGGACAGCGACTGCCTGAGTTGGGGGGTTAAGGGCCCCCATGATGCCGAAAAGGCACTGGATACCGAATGACCTGTTTCGTCCAGGTATTAAACCCGGTGTCCAGTCATTCATTCGAAAACAAAAGGATCGAATGCAATACATTAGAGTCAAAAGGACCGAAAAAAAGACTGAATGCCTTTTTTTAATGTATTTTTTTTGGGGGGTTTTGGTATAGGTAAAAAAGCATTCAGTCTTTTTTTCAGTCCTTTTGACTCAAATGTATTGTATTTTGATCCTTTGTATTCGATCCTTTAACCATAACCATTAAACCCGCCTGATCTGCCAATACCAGTCCGGGCATGAATAGAAGTAGCCTGCTTGGCAGGATTTTGGCAAAGATTTTATTGTCGACATTTATTAATGTGATCGGCCTACAGGAGGCGCAATCCCCGGGGGGGTTCCCTGGTTCATGGAGTAGTATCACGTTAGCTTCTCGCATTGTGGGGGGTATGGTTCCCTTCACTGGTGCATTTTTGTACACCAGGAGGAGAAGTGGTGTCAGGATATGGGCAAGAGCCTTGTAAAATTCCCTGGTTAGTCCATCGGGACCAGGTCATTTGGATCCTGGGAGTTCTTTGATCGCTGCTATTATTTCATCGGGGGTGATCGGCCTATTGAGAGATTCCCTCATGCCCCCCTTCCACCCAAAACAAACCTGTTTCTTCGAGGTAGTCATTTAAGGCTTCGGGGTCCCTTGGGCATTTGGAGCAATAGCGCTCTTGGTAGAAAACGCGGAACACCTCCACAATGTCTTCTTCTGCGTGGACCAAGTCCCCTCGTGGATTCTGTATACTTTTTACCATAGGGGGTCGTCTGCCAGCGGCGATCAGACATGCCAGGAGGGCTCCTGGTTTCTGGCCTTCACCATACTGGCGCACTTGGTGTCCCTGCGCCAAGAACTGGAGTTCTCGGTCTGCGTTGGCCCTGAATTTATCGAGTTCCTTGCGAAGCCGGGCTAACATTTGAGGGTCTTGGTTTTCGGCATACTCTCTCTCTATTGCTTTAATCTGGGTTTCCCCTTCTGCAAGTTCCCTTCTAATGACTCTCAGGATTCCGTTTTCCTTGGACATGCATATCCCTCGGACGTAGCATTTGAGGGTCTCCCATAGGACCCCGCTAGAAGAGACCGACTCCTTGTTAAGTGTGAGAAAGGAACACTCTCGGCCAGAGCTCTTGGGCGAACACTGGGTCTTGGAGCACCCCCGACTTGAATCTCCAGGAGAACCCTCTTCTTCCATCCGTTTCGGGTATACATTCTAAGGTCACTGGGGAATGGTCGGAGAGTGTTCTGGGGGGGATATGGCTGTCTCCCCAGCAGAATCCTCCTTCTCTGAACACCAGCAAGTAGTCTAACCTGGAGCTGGAGCCGTGGACCCAGGAATCAAATCTATAATCTCAGGTCTTTGTGTGAATGAGCCTCCATGCGTTAATTAAATTGTATGCCATGCAGATTTCTTGTATCTGAAGGCTCACTTTGGTCTTCCTGCTCGGGGTCGTGTTTGATCTATCCCATGCTCTAAACCCTGCAAGGTGTGTCATAATCCAGTCAAACGCATTGGTGCTGTCTGTGTTTGGGCCGTATGAGTTCGCTATAACAACCAGTACTCCCTCGAGTACTGCATGCCCTGTTTCTCCTTGTCCACTGATATTAGGTGAAACCTCACTCCCTTATTTATCAGGATTGCTGCTCCCCTGGATTAGGATGAGAAGTAAGAGTAATATCTGTGACATCCCCAACGTGCACCCCATTTACCCTCAGAGGAAGGGGTAAGATGGGTTTCCTGTATTAGTGCCACATTGATTTTGTGCCTTTTGAGGTATTGAGATATTCTCTGGATTTTGGCTGGGTTGTTCCTCCCTCTTATGTTCCATGTTGCTACTTTAAACCCCATAGGAACCTGGTGTGGCTATGCAATGCGACTCTGGTCTTTCCAACCGTTTCTCTCTGAAAGTGGGTTAGCTCTGCTCATTCCGAAGGATATATCAGTGGAGTGAGCTGGTGAGGACCAGACTGCCAACAAGAGTAACCCCCCTTAAAATTCCCCCTTCCCGCCCATTGTCCCCCCCTTGCTCATTCCTGAGTGCCCCCCATTATCCCTGCAACCCAAAGGCAACCTCCAACCTGCCCCTTAACGCTACCCTCCCACTTAACCTGTATCCCTTATACAGTGCTGAGCTCGGGCGCTAGTGCCTGGCCGAGCCCGCTGACTCCCTTTCTTACTAGTGAATGAGTGTGTCTGTGGTGTTTTAAGTCATATATTTGCAGTGTGTTCCTCACGAGTGGTGTTCGCATCGTTACTTCTCCTTGCTTACATATTTATACGGCGTCAATGACAAGTGTTCACAGTATTGCTACCTTATTTGTCACATATTACTCAGCTTCAGGGCGGGTCCCCTGGCCACAGTCCTCTCTCCCAGGTCTCGGATTGTTGCGAGGTGGATGGCCGCCGATCTTGTCAAGGAAGGTGCTTGCTGCCTCTGGCAAAGTGAAGAATTGTGTTCTCCTCGCGTGCTGGATGCAGAGTTTCGCTGGAAAGAGCATGGAGTACGGTATTTTGCAGTCTCTCAGATGCCTTTTCACCCCTGTGAAGGACCTTCGTGATGCCTGCACTGCTGTAGAGAAGTCAGGGTATATTTGAATCTTGTCTCTGTCGTAGTGAATTTCCCCCTTTTCTCTGGCCAAAAGAATTGTGTTGCAGTCTCTGTAATTGAGGAGCCATGCAAGGATTGGGCGGGGGCCGCTCCTGGTATCGGGCGAGCAGTGGGTATGCGGTGCGCTCTTTCTACCAAGGATGAGAAAATGAAGGTTCCCTAAACAATTCTTTACACATGGCTTTCACGAACTTTTCCATTTTGTGAACACTCTGCCGCTCACTCACCCCGACCAAGCGAATGTCGGTTTGACGGGTTCTCCCTCCCCCAAGTCTTCGTTCTTGGCTGTTACCACTTTCACCTGGACTTCAAGTGCTGACACCCTGGCCACAAGTGCAGTACTCCCGTCCTCCAGCCCAGACACCCTCTGCTCTACTGTATCTAAGCAGTCACCATGTTTATCCAGCCTTTGTTGTAGCAAATCGACCTTTGAGCGGGACAAAGACTGATATGCAAATGAGTCTAGTTTAGAGTCTAGGACTCCAATTTCAGCCTTCAGGTCTAACAGGATCTCTCGAATGTCTATCTCTGGGGTCTGGGCTGCACTCTCTTTAGACTCTGCCATTGTCTCAGTGGATTCCGGCTGGGTTTGTGGTCTGGAGATCTTGCTAGAGGGTCCTCCCTCAATGTTGAGCTTCTGTTTTAGTTTGTCCGATTTCCCCATTGTCTGTGGCTGTCGCCCTTGGGGTCAGAGCGGCCTGACCAGGGAGTATTGTGTCAGACAGGGGGGTTGAGTCTACCCCGAGGTGCCATGACGTAGGATCAATTGTTTAAGTCCCAGTGGCGATTTGGTTTGCAGGGCTGTGGTTGCAGGTGTTGGCCTGGTTATCTACCAGGCGTTGATTAAAGACTGATTTAGTCGGGGGTATTTTGGGTGCCACTTTTGGGGGAGTTTTAAGACTGGCCGTGGCTCCTGCTGGGGGGGTCTCGGCTGTTGTCTGGCCTGAATGTATGCTGATGTCCACTTTGGAGACCAGGTTCGTGCCTCTTCTCCCGCCGAGCTGTGCCAGTTACAAGGATTCCCTTCACTCATGAGGCGCCCTGTTTGTAAGGAAGTTCATCGATTAGTGTTCTTTTTTCCTTTTTACCTGAGTTTTTTTATAGTGTGGCCTCCCGATGCTGCTTCATAGGACGCTGGAGTATTGTTGCAGCAGCACAGATTCCTTAACTCTCCCTCAAGGTGTTCTGCTGGTGGGGGGCTCACCTGGTGGCATTCGGTGGTCTTTTACTTGGGCGTCCTCTAGTGCGACCCCCTGTTGTTTATTCGAAGGCTGGTGGGGTGTTGCCTCAGTGACCCAGGATAACTGTACGTTACGCTCTTATTGGTACTCTTGTTCAAAGGAGGTTTGCCTGGCATTTCGGTGCTGGACTGCCCTTGTGGGCGGGACAAAGACTGATATGCATATGGATAGTCCTCCTTTGTGAAAAGTACTGTGAGCAAAAAACGATGGCTGCGGACTCTCAAAGTGGGAAAAAACCACAGAGCAGGTTATCATGCCATGTTCTATCTATAGAGGGGCGCCTGCTACCTTTTCTTGTATAAAATCCCTTTAACAATGTTTTTTCAGTGTATTTCACAGGTTTATATGAGTGAAAATGTTTCATGATGTTACATAACTGTATATAAGTTAATAATAATTCCTCTTCTAACATATAGGAAAGAGGCACAAACCTCCTTTAACAAACATATTTTTTGCAAAGCATGAGGCTCGACCATGACCCTAGCACCACCAAACCACCCCTGTTATCCACTTCACCATCCCTGCTTCCTAGTTCAGTGTCCACTATACCATCATAATGTGACCAATGGCCAGTGCTCATGGCTTACAGCCATGGCCAGTCTCCACAATCCATGGGACATGGGCTTTGGCCTTGACGCATTCCCCAATAAACAAATCAGAGTACACATTTGTCCTTGCCGAGTGCCAGGCCCACTGGCCAGGCAGCAAAGTTATATGACTATTTTTGTACTTACAAAAAAGTAAAACACAGTACAGATATGCAAAAGCATGCTTTCAGGTCTTTGCTGATGCTTCTCGTGCAAGTTTGTTGCAATTCCGTCTAGCACTTCGGGCTGCAGCAGCAAGCAGAATAGTTTTCCTCATTTAAACCTAGGGCTTCTGCCATGCCGCATGCCTCATCAAGTAAATCAGAGTAGGCAGTTGTCCTTGCAAAGGGCCAGGCTCACTATCCAGGCACCAAAATTATATCACTATTTTTTGTACTTACATTATTCAAATAATAAAACACAGGACAGATTTGCAAAACCATGCTTTGAGGTCCTTCCTAATGCTCCTCGCACATGTTTGCTGCAACCCCGTCCAGTACTTTGGGGTGTAGCCATGAGAAGAATTTATTTTCCCATTCAAACCTACCCTGATTTCGAAAAACGTACACCACATAGCCGGTCCCTGGTGGCCATGCCCACTTTAACCGCATTGACAGTGCCTCGTGGTCATGGCCAGTAGCCAGATTTTCGGGGTCATGGCCAAACTGGCCATGGCCACAGGCTAACATTCAAGGTTGGGTGTATAATCATTCTGCAAACCTTTGTGCAGATTTGTCAAACATCAATAAAGTTATAAGCCCTGTATAAATGTGGGACCCTCCTTTAATTTTGACCCCTCTTCACAGAATCCCACCAAACTTTGCAAAAACATTCAAATCCGGATTTGAAATTTTTTTGCAAACGTTTGTGCAGATTCATCAAACAACACCAAATGTATAAGCCTTTCAAATATTTTGGGACGCCCCTCTGTTTTTGATCTCGCTTGGTGAAACAGCACCAATCTTTGCAGAACCATTCAGGGCTGGGTCTAAAATGATACTGCAAACTTTCATGCCGTTTCATTGAGTGGCGCCAAAGTTATAATCCTTCCAAAAACTGCTTTTCACCAACCCTATAGTGTAGAAATATGCATGGAATATGCATGGATGTCCCCGAACATCACAGGAACGTCCCCTGTTTGTGGACTTCGGAGATGAAAAAAAAAAATGTTGGCTTTTTATAGCCATATCCAATCCCATCCTCATCACCGCTCACCTCGTCAGAGATTGTTTTATTAGTTTGATAAGTGTAATGTTGTGTTTTTTAATATGTTTTTACCGCAATGTTCACAGACTTCTACATTTGTTAAGTCATCTTTGTTGTCCTGGGTGTTAGTCTTAGCAGTGCATGCCGGTGGCGCAAGCTATTGTTGCTTAGCAGAAATACCACAATCAGTGTGAACTGTGATATAAATGTGCATGCAACCGCTGATACTCTGTTAACTGTACTCAGCTCTACAGATAAGGGGTGTATCAGACACCTTTACTCCCTAAAAACAGGCAAATACTCCCAAAAAATTAAAATACAGAGTAAAAATACTCCCAACAAAACTATAGGAGAGAGATAAGTAGAACCATGTGCCTCTGCTTTACCCCCACATAGCTCCATGTATATGTTTGGACTAGTAGTACACATAGTGTCACAGGAAGAAAATACTATTATTACTGCCTGATTCATAGAGATAAACATGTATCTTTTAATGTGCATGAATTAACTAGGTGCAAAAAAGGAGTATGTTGACAAGGAGAAGAGACAAAGAGCGGAAGCGAGAAAAGCACAGGGAGGGCGAGGCACCACAAGGGTAGTCAAGGAGGCAGAGCAGAGATTACGAGAAGGCTTGTAGAGTTGGATAGAGGAGTATTTTTTATGTTATTTTATTGAGCATTTGTAAGGCTCTTTATACAACAGAACTGTGTTACAAAGTGACACAAGGCTCAATGGGAAGGGAACAGGGTAAATAAAAACAATGGCAAACAGTAATATACAGTTGCGGTCCTACTATGCCTTGTGGCATTCAGCTGTGCAGGTGCATTGAGGAGCAGTGCAGGGGAAGGAGATGGAACTGGGAGCAGAGGAGTGGACAAGTGCTGCGCGAGGGCCCGGGAGGCAAGTGCTGAGGGGCGCTGAGGGGGAGAACCTCAGGCTAAATTCTGGTACAGGTGACTCACAAGGCGGGACGTGGGGCCACCAAGAGGGGCCCGCAGGGCAGTGAAGTGTGTGGGGGGGCTGCTGGTATTGACTGGGAGGAAGGGCCTGGGAGCCTGTAAGATTCATGGGGATCAGGCCACCAGTCACCACAGCAGTGGGGTGATTAGCACTGAAGGGAAAGATGGGAAAAGAGGGGAAAAGGTAGAGAAAAGCAGAGTTGTGAGCAGTTTCCTAAGTTTAAGGAGGTAGGGTTCAAGTCTGAGAGAGGCAGGGAGGCTGTCCCAAAGGGAGAAACCAGCCAAGGAGAGAGACCTGCCCCCACTCTCTGCTTGGAGAAGTGTTTGACAGCCAGAGAGTTGGAATGAGATGAGCGTAGGGCTCTAGTTGGGAAGTATTTAGGGAGGGAAAGTTGGAGATAGTGTCGTCCCAGGCCCCAGAAGGCCTTATGAATGATGCAATGGGTCTTGAATTTGATCCTTGCAGCCACCCCACCGGGAGCCAGTGGAGAGATTTATCCTGGACTTGAGGCCAAGGATAAGTCTTGCAGCCCTGTTTTGAAGGGAGGAAAGAGGGAGATTGAGAAAGAGGCTGTTGCAGTAGTCCAACCTGGAGAGGACCAGATCTCTGCTGACATTGAGCTCCTAGGGGAATAGATACAGGAGGATAGATACCAGTGGTGCCTTACCATGGATAGATTTGTGAACCAGGAGAATAGATATAAATTTAGCCCTGTTTTGCATCGGCAGTCATCCAGCATGGTGATGGTACGAGGAAATAGGTGTAAAGTGAGGGAGTTCAAAGAGAGTCCTGGTAGCAAAATGAATGATCTTGTCTTGAGAGCAGAAAGCATAGTTATCCAAAGAGAAAGCTAGCACAGTAGTCTAGTTTAGAGAAGACAAGAGTGGTTAAGAGATGCTTGGTGGTGTTGAAAGGAAAGAGGTGCCTGATTTTCCTAATATTTAGTAGGTTGAGACGAGCTGCTGTTCCATTTTTGGAGATGAAAGTAGAGAAGGTGTGAGAAGGGTCATCATAGATGATGCCAAGGTTCTAGCTGAAGAAGAGCAGGGCAGAGTGTCAGGTAAGAAATGGATAGGCAGAGGAAGAGACGAGAGAGAGCTTTTGGAAGGGAAGAAGAGAACCTCTGTTTTGGTAGAGTTTAACATGAGAGAATGCAAAGCCATCCAATAGTTAATGGCAGAGAGACAAGTGGAAATGTTGATAGAGAGATCAGAGGAGAGTTCAGGCAAAGAACAGGGAGGGCAGAGCCGGCAGTCGAAGCCGGCATCAGTTCCCACCAAAGGCCCTCAGACAAGGCTAGAGCCTGTCTCCCTGAAGGCCATACCATCAGCACTTCCACTGTGCCTTTTCTGCTCCAGCAGCCCCCATTCACAACCGAGGGCTGCAACATGGGAACATCAGTGCAACAACAAACCATGCGTTCCCTTAAAAGATGGCTGCTGCCATCCTAATGGAACTGCTTCACTCCAAGGTCCCCACTGAAAGCCAGTTCCTACAGCATCGGATTGGCCAGTGAAGGCCTTATATCGACAGGCCATTCAAAGCTGCCAGCAGCCCCCATTGCCAAGGCAATGAAGTTGGACACATACATAAGAGCAGTTTCCGTGAAGTGACAGGAGCAGAAGCAGACAACTGCTTGTAGGGGGTCCCAAAGGTAGTGGATGTCTAAGAAATTGGTAAGACAATTGAACACAACCCTCTCAAGCACTTTAGAGTAGTGTGGAAGGAGAGACACAGGGCAAAAGTTAGCCGGTAGTTTCGGGTCAGCCCCTAGCTTTTTTAGGAGCAATCTAATAACCTCCTCAAAAATTATCTTACAAACTCATGTTGCATGTCTAAGAATTTGTGATAACAAGGTGAATCTAGATATACATATTTCATTGATGGGAGGGATTCCTGTCTGCACATATGGGAAAAAAGTATGATTCTAAAGTGTACAGCACCACCCTGTGAAATGTGCAGAAATATGATCAACCTATGAAATGAAGGGGTGTATGCTCTGGGAACCCCTGTCCCAAATGGATGAGTGCTGAGCTTGGTTAATATCTGGAGGTGAATGGGCCTTTTCCATGGGGAAGTCTGATTTTACCTGAGCCAGATCTGATTTCTTACAGGTGGGTGAAACAGACCAGAAGGGCCTAGCTGGCTGGGGCTGGGAAATTTACCTGGAAACTCTGCGGGTCCATGCTGGCTCTGTGACTTAAAAGAATTATCCAAAGTGAGTATACAAATTCCTCAATTAATTTAGATAGAAATTGCTGGGGATCATATCCCTGTTAAGTCCCTGGAGCGGGAGGGACGAGGGGGGTGCCACTAATGGAAACTGATCCCAATAGATTGCTTGAAATGCAACACTACTTTATCATTGTCATTAATCAAAGAAAGTTTGTTATAGGTTTATGCTGTGCAACGTATCTAAAGACACTGGCCGGCATTTAAGGAAATGTGAATTGCATTGTGCTATTTAGAAATAGATTTTTTAAAAAATATTCTTGCACATAATTATTTGACTTATGGAATGACTGTGTAACATTTTAGTGAGAGCCTCAAAAGCTGCTACATTTGTGTATGTAAATTACTATGGTGGCTTCCACGGCGTAAAGTTATGCGACCACCATTGAACTGATTTGACTTTCATGAAATAAAATATTGATTCCTAATACAGCCTGTTTCTTTTACCAGAATAGTGGGGTGGCATTGTACACCAGGGATTGTTAAATTAGAGGCTTACATTTAGTGAAGAACAACTACAACACACCAAAGTAGTTTAACACAAAAGACTGAATTTCTTCCATATTGCCCACCCGTTCTTGCTGACCATAAAGCTAACAATACCAACATTTTAGTGAGAGGAGTAGGACAAGGTGGGAAAGTCACTATAGTGGCAGATAACGTCGCCATGTCACAAGGCGAGATCCAGTTTGCTTTGACAGTCATCATCGAGAATTTGGGGTGATGGGATTTGAAAATGTCAGTTTTGAAAGAGGGTTTAGGACAGAGAGATTGGGCTTTTGAGAGGCCCAAAGGAATTTCAATAGAAGCAACAGAGTGTGGCAAAGTAGGTGAGGCTGAAGTTGAGGGAAGACAGACAAGTAAGATGAGGTTGGAGTGAGTAATACGCAAGGGAGAGCAGCATCCAGGGTGTCATTTAGTGGGAGAGTGGAGAATGGTGAGAGGGAGAGACAGAGAACAAGAGAGAGAGGGGGATATAGGGGAGAGGGGAGACAGGGTAAGGGGATAGGCAGAAGCCCTGGCATAAAGGGAGAAAGAGGGCAGTTAGGAGCAGAATTAACTAGGGAGGGGCATGGTGAAGAGAGAGGAGTGAAATGATAAGTTACTCACTGTAGTGACTAACATACTTTTAGTCCTTAGTCCCCTTTCCTCCATACTGTATGGAAGTCCCTTCCAAGGGAGAGGAGAGGGAACCTTATTCACCAGAAAAAAAACCTTCTTGCACTTTAAATTGAGAGGCGCGTGGGGTGTGGCCCTGGGAGCATGTGCTGCCCTGACTGCGTCCTCCAGCGTCACACCTCAGTCCCCGTAGACGTGTCGACAATAGATTAATATTGCCTAATGACACCAGTTTTATTAGGGGGGAGGATGGTGGAACGTATGGAGGAAAGGGGACTAAGGAGTAAAAGTACATTAGTCACTACGTTGAGTAAATTATAATTACTCTTACATCCCGTCGCCTTTCCTCCATACTGCATGGGGGATTAGAACTGAATGTTGCCCCAGGGAGGTGAGGAGATCCTCCTTAAGCAAACATGTTTCTAAGAACCGCCTTCGAAAGCCGCATTTAATCTAGAGCTGGTATCCAAACATTAATGCTTGCAGAAAGCCGAAGGGGTGGCCCAGGTGGCCACCCTGCTTATGACCTGCCATGGAACATGCCGCTGGAGGGCGATGACAGTTGCCTTGGCTCTGACTACATATGCATGCATGTTGGCCGGAAGTGGCTTATGCTGTCCCTCATAGACTTCTTTGATGGCCGTGGCCATCCACCGGGCTATGGAAGCCTTGGATGCCTGATACCCAGGTCTTGAACCTCCAAAGGTGATAAAAAGAGCATCCGACTTGCGGAAGCCCTTCGTCCTGTCCAAGTAGAATTTCAGTGCACGCCTGACATCAAGGCAGTGCAGGACTGTCCGTGCCTCATCTTTAGGATCGGAGAAGAACATAGGCAGCACAATTTCCTCATTTAGGTGGAACGCAGACAACACCTTAGGCAGGAAAGCTGGGTGTGTCCGGAGGACCACCTTGTCCCTGTGAAACGTAGTGTATGGCTCCGAGGCAACCAGCGCCTGGATTTCGCTGATTCTGCAAGCTGAGGTGAGGCCGGCCAAAAAGGCTGTCTTAATCGTGACCAGCCTGATGTCCGCAAATGCCATTGGTTAGAATGGTTTGTGTGCCAGGGTGCCCAGGACTATGTTGAGGTCCCACACAGGGTGCAGCCTCTTGATGGTTGGTTAGAGCCTGGCGAGACCCATCAAATGTCTCTTGATAATCGGTTTGGAAGAGGAAAAACTCTCCTCCAAGTTTCTGTATGCCCCATTGGCTGCCAGGTAGGTGCGGCAAGTGTCCACCTGCACACCTGAATGGGCGAGATGCGCCAAAAAAGAGAGCACGTCAGCCAGGGAACATGTCAGAGGGTTGAAGCCCTTCGAGTCTGCCCAGTGACAGAACGTGGTCCACTTGCTTTTATACCGGGCCCTGGTAGATTTACTCCTTGTGCCCTGTATGATCTCTAGATTAGCCTGAGAGAGGCTGAGATGTGCTAGTGTGACCTGTTCAGGAAACACGCTGTGAGGGCTAATTTCTCTGGTGCGGGGTGGATGACCCTGCCCCCTTGCTGCACCAGCAGATGTGCTGGGTCCGTCAGCAGGCGAATGGGAGGCCTCTCCGAGAGGTTGAGTAGCTCCAAAAACCATGGCCTGGCTGGCCACCATGGAGCTATTAGGATGATGCTGAGGAGGCGAAACTCCTTTATATTGCATGTCACTCTGTGAATCGGGGGAGTGGGCGGAAAGGCGTATGCTGTCATGCCGTCCCACCTGATCTGAAAGGCATCACCCAGGGAGCCCGGGCCCTGCCAGGAGGCAAACAGTTGCCACTTCCTGTTGCCTTGGGAGGCGAAGAGGTCCACCTGAGGGTGAACCCATTTGCAAAAGATCTCCTGCAGCACTAGGTCATTCAACTGCCACTCGTAGTTGTATGCTCCCAGCCTATCTGCCTCCAAGTTGGATTCCGCCGGCAGGTAGACCGCTGTGAGGTAGATGTTCTCCAGGGCCCACTCCCACATGCTGCGAGCCTGAACAGTGGGGGGGGGAGGGTCTGGTACCTCCCTGCTTGTTGACATAGAACATGCGGGTCGAGTTGTCTGTCTGAATGAGGACGACCTTGCCCTCGATCACCGGAAGGAAGGCCCTGAGCGCCAGCCAGATGGCCTTCAATTCCAGCCAATTAATGTGGTACTCCTGCCGGGTCCATGTGCCATGGATGCAGTGGCTGTCCAGAGTGGAACCTCAAACCCTCGAGGGAGGAGTCCGCGGTGATGGTGACCTGTGGTGTAGGTTACCGGAAAGACTTGCCCGTCCGCAGGTTGCAGTCCCTGGACCACCATGTAAGGTCTGGATGAAGTGATGGAGGGACGTTAATCATCTCTGACTGATGGCCCCGTTCCTGGTTCCAAGATGCTGCAAAGTGCAGCTGTATCCCCCTCATCCTGAGTCTCGTGTGGGGGACGGCCAAGAGAACTGCTGCATGAAACCCAGTAGGTGTTGGTACCACCAAGCCGAGGTCACTTCCCTGTTGAGGAAGTGCGCCGTGGCCCTCTTGATGGCCGTGATCTCTCCCTCTGAGGTGTAGCCCTGACGAGCCAGTCGTCGAGCTATGGGTAGATGTGGTGGCCCTGCGCCCTGAGGAGGGCCACCACAGAGTTCATCAGCGTGGTGAAGACGCTGGGGGCCGAGTCCAGGCCAAAAGAAAGCACCTTGTATTGGAAATTGTAGCCCATGTTCCTGAATCATACAAAGGGACGATGAGGCTGCCAGATCGGGACATGTAGGTACGTGTCCTTCAGATCCAGGGAGCACATCCAGTCTCCCTTGCACAATGTCTCTACTATCAAAGCTGGCGTAACCATCTTGAATCTTTCTACAGGTAGGGAGAGGTTGAGGGTGGAAAGGTCCAGCACAACTCTCAGGCCTGCCTGGTTCTTCTTCTGAATGGCAAAAATCATGTAGTAAAAGACCAAGTCCCTCTGGGAGGCTGGGACTTCCTCCACTGCCTGGCTCTCGACGAGCGACCGGATCTCTGCCAAAAGAGTTGCTGTCCCAACCTGTGGGAGTGGAGGGGAGGAGGGACTGGGATAGGAAGGCAGTACCCCGTGGAGACTACAGAGGATCCAGGGGTACGCACATTTCTGGTGCCAGAAATGTGCATGGAGAGCAAGCCTGCCCCCCCACTGGAGACACATGGACCTGGAGGGGCGTGTCATGCTTTCTTTCCCTCTGAGGCTGCTGAGGTAGAGGGGTACTGGAAAAAGCCCTTACCCACCCACCCCCTTTTTGTTGATTGCGCCGATGCTGGGACGGCAAACAACCAGGCTACCTGGACCTCCACTCTTGGAAGTCGCAGAACCCTCTGTATGTACGCCCCTTCTCAGAGCCCTGCTGTGACTGGGTGTACTGTTGGGCGTGGTCTTTGTAAGGATGGATAAAGACTTGGCCGTTTGAGAGCTGCTTTTCTTCTTGTCCCGCTCCTCATCCGTTGTGGAGTGGAAGAGGTCACCGCCTTCAAACGGAATATCTAGAATGTGTTCCTGAACATCCGGGTTGAATTTCGTAGCCGTTCTTCTCATGTCCGTGGCAATACAGATGGCACGGCCAGAGGTGTTAATGTGGGCCACGGAGGACTCCTTGATGTCCTGTGCCACAATCTTGGCCTCCGCAAATCCTGCCTTGAATCATGATTGGCTCTGCGCCAGAATCTCTGGGAGGAAATCCGCAATTTCCTGCCAGAGCCTCTGGTTAACGGCTGCCAGCATGGCATCCGCGTTGGCTTGACGCAGGTGCAAGGACGTGTTGGAATACAGCTTCTTTCCGTACGCCTCCAAGACCTTCTCCTCCTTGCCTAACAGTGCTGCAGAGGAGGAGGCTGAGGACGTCTGAGGCTTGGAGTATAATGATGCTGCAGCGATCACCGAGGAGTGTGGCTGAGGATGGGCCGATAGCAAGAGTGTATCTCCCTCCATCTGCCTGTACATGGAGTCAAGACGTTTATTCACCGGCCATTTTGTTGAGCTGCCTTCCACGTGCCTGCGTCGTGTTGCTCGGCTCACTGGCCCCTCCCCGTCCAGGACTCTTGAGTGTGGATCATGGAGCCTACCCTGTTACTCAGGCTGAGGCCCGGTAGGCATTTCGCCCTCGGCGGATCTGCCGGTAGAACTGCATAAAGGCGCCCCCTCAGACATGATGCCGGTACTAGGGCATAGCCCCTTGGGTGAAGACCCGGTAAAAGAACCTTCCGGTCCCTCAGCACCATCACTGGGAGGATCTACTGATTCCTCTGCCTCTCGGCCGGTAGCTGAAACAGCCTCTGTACTTGTACTGGTACCAGGACCAAGGCGGTCCCTCCTGCGCGGGCGAGTCCCTGGGAAGGAGTCTCCCTTGCGGGGTGCACTGGAAAAGAGCGGCCTACCTTGGGCTTGGATCGATGATAGAACAAGTCCTTTAGGTCCTCTGGGGGCGATCAGTGGAAGAGCTCCCTCCACCTGGCCAGTCTGTTCTTCAGAGGCCTTGAGGAAAGCACGTTGCATGCGGTACAAGCTTGCCAGCCGTGGTCAGGGTCAAGGCACCGTAGGCAGAGGGCGTGAGGGTCTTTAGTCGGGAAGAGCCTGTCACAGGATGGACACCTGCTGAACCCTATAGAAGTTGACATGCGCCGGGGAGGAACGTGACGCCTGAGGACCGAGTACCTGAATGATAAAAAGACAAAAAAGATAAAGAGAAGAAGTATACGCACGTGGAATTACATGGCCGACGCCAAACCCAGGAGCGCTGGTGAATTCGGCCCGTTCCCATCAACGGGGAAAAGGGGACTGAGGTGTGGCACCGGATGGCGGAGTCAGGGCAGCGCATGCTCCCAGGGCTGCACCCCCGCGTGCCTCTAAATTTAAAGGGGAAGAAGGTTTTTTCTGGTGAAAAAGGTTCTGTCTCCCATCCCTTGGAAGGGACACCCATGCAGTATGGAGGAAAGGGGATGCGACGTAAGAGTAAGTGTAGATTGGAATGGATTGGGAGGGGATTCATTAATGGCCCATCTCAGAGGTGGTACATGCATTAATGTTCAGTCAATACGCCAGTGGTGCCCAGCAGGACAAATTCACAGGATCATTTAGATACAGCTATGCTGCTGATGACCAACAGAACAAATATACAGTGAATTGTAGGTAAAGCTGGACCAGTGGCAACTATCGGAACAAATGCACAGTAAAATGTAGGTATTGCTAGGCCTGTAGCAACCAACCAGTGTCGCACACACTTTTGTGATTAGTAAGTGGTAATGCCGCACCTGAACTTTTTGAGTTAGTATACTTGGATGTGTAGCCGATGGTCTTTACATATTGTACTCGGGAGGGAAAACAGTTGGATCAGAGTGGGCCCGAGGTGATCTGGGCGGAATGGCAGACCTGCAAAGAGATGTTTCCCTTCTCCATTCACCATCCACTTAGTCGTGTCTGCCCTATAAGGAATGGGTCTGTGGCCTTTGTACAGCCCAGTCACAGGGGCTGTATATGCACAATCAGCGCTGACTGCTTTTCTGCTGGAGCGCTGAGGCTTTTCTGGTGCAGGATAGTGCAGCAATAATCCAACATTTTCTATTTCTCTGGTGGTGAAAGAGGGACATGTTCACGGTCAAACCGCAGTATTCTCCAAAGGAAAACACAAGCTTTGCGCGATGTTTTGGGAGGCACTTTCTGCCCAGGCTTCAGTAGCTAGTCACAAGAGCTGTATGTCCACAATCGGGGTTCGGCTGCTTCTCTGCTAGAGTACTGCGGCTTTTGGGTGTATGATGGTGCCATAAACTATTCAAAATGTTGCAGATCTTTGGGTAGGAACAGCTGGGCCTCTTGTTCATGCAGCTATGTTGAGCACTTCTTCTGCCATCTACAAACTGAATGAATTGACCACAAGGTACAATAATCCATTAACACGAATTGATACTCATGTTGTCTTATTTAGTACATTTTGATACTCACTCCTGATTTTCCTTTGCCATTTCATTTCATTGTACAGGTCCTCGGTCTGTTGGAAGAAGTCATTCACCTTACTACCTTGCTCATCTCTCTCTGTCGAATTGAACACACGGCGCTGTGATTCTCGCGTGAGGTACTCACAAATATTGGGTACTGGAAAGACTATTTGCTCCATAGTCCTATCCTGGCGAACAATCTGCAAATACACAATCAAATCGCACAAGTTCAGTTTTTTTTTTCTTTTGTTGGATTCAAACAGCATGTTCACATTTTTTTTTTAATCGGAAAGAATTTTAAAATGAATAAACACGTTTGAGATTTAAACTGTGGGCGAACAACCATTACACAGCTCAGAAAGAAGGAGATCTGGGAGGAAGTGGCAAGGAAAGTAAGTGCAGTTGGTACCACTGCAAAAAGAGCTGGGATGACCTGAGGCTAAGAGTGAGGAATATCCTGTTGGCCAATCGGAGCCAGGCCTGGCAACAGGTGGCGGAGCACACTCACCTATTAAATTGGCAAGATGGGAGGAAACATGCAGCACATTGATAGATGTGGAGCCCATTGAAGGAGTCGGTGGAGCAGAGTTTGCAGTGCCATCATTGGCAGATGAAGGTGAGTGTCCCTACAAACACCTGACAACCAATCATCACAGATGAGCAACAAATGTGACAGCGATGTGAGCCAAGACATGGCCCATCATACACACATACACATATCCCTGTCCAGATGCTGGCCCCACCACTGTCACATCCAAATGCATCCCATACACAAATACACACCCGACACACAGCAAGCAAGACACAACACACCCGTAGGCCCCACAGCAGACACCATGGTGAACATGTGAACACCTGAGGGATGGCAATACTCCCCCTCAACCTTGCACGTACCCAGCCCGCTGCAAAAACAGGCATGCAGCTGGTCACATGGCACCAACTGCACAAAGACCAATGCATGCATGATGAAAGCACCACCATCACTGATGCCCTGCCTCTCTCTGTCCCTCACAGGTACGGATGCAGACACCGAAGAACATGATGGAAGTGCACAAGCCATGACACCAGCCAAAAGGCCCAGGGGCCAAGATGATGGCACCAGGCCATCCATGTCGAGGGGATCAAGGATGGTCTAAGTGCCACGCAAGTCAGCAACCAGTGTCCAACCAGCCATGCAGCCACCTACGCAAGACCATCAGAAACCTGCCACTGCACCCCTGGAGACACAACCCACACAGGGTGAGGCCACATATGCAGAAAATGACCATGAGGGCTCACAGTCTGCTGCCACAAGCTCGATAGGGGAGACGGCTGCATCGGCACTGCATAGTGGCGACGAGGAAGAGCCCATGACGACAACACTAATGCAGGAGTCCTCCACTCAGAGCATGCTGGTCAAACCCCAAGCCCGCAGGTCACCCCACAGGGCACCCGTCACCAGGAATCTGTAGGACAGGGCAGCCATGAAGAGTGGTCTGCAACATTGCACAGCCCCGTATTGGCTGCAGACACACCACCAAACCTACCATCCACCACCACCACCGCAATACGGGACCTTGAAGGACGTCTATCCAGGATGGAGGGCCGGCAGGAGGAGATGCATGGATATGTGAAACAGTACCTTGCAGAAGGCGAGGCAACACGCCGTGCAATGCGTGACACCACTGCGGCCGTTATCAAGGCCATCAACCAATACACTAAGCGCGTCCATGATGGATTCGCTGTTGTGGGCCAGATCCTCACCAGGATTGCAAACAGTATGGAGCAGCGGCAAACAGCGGCTTCGGGGACACAACCATCAACATCATCTGCATCTACTATGCCAGCATGTTCCACTCAGACCAGCCCTGTGCGCAGGTCCCTGCGCAGTGCGCAGCGCTCAGAGATGCAACCCCCACCTCCGAAGGGGGGTCCACAGTAGCAGGGGCACCCTGCACATTTTGAGTTGCACCACATCTGGACACATGTTGTGCCATTGATGTCTTGGGGTGTTGGGGGGAGGGTGGAGGGTGTGTGGGTCTGTTGGGGGAGGTTGGAGGGGGGTAGAGGGTGTATGGGGGTACGTGGGGGATGTTGGGGGTGTTGGGGGAAGGGGAGAGGGGGGAGAGGGGAAAGGGGGGAGGAGGGGGGTAGGGGGTGGGGGGGTGGAGGGTGTGTGGGGCGGGAGGATGAGGGTGTGGCAGGTTCAATCACATTGTACAAACCATCACTTGAATACACCCGTTGTGTAAAAAACCTCACGAGTGGACATTGCTTCTTTGGTGTGTGTCAATGTATTGCTTTACAGTGCACTGTGCCCATATACCCCCACACCCAGTGCCCAGAGTCCCACATACATAGCACCCTCTGCATCCCAGTACATCAGAATGATTGGTCTATGACCGATTGGCGCACAGCACGTCCCTCAAGTGTATCGCGTCCTGGCCGATGTCCAACACCTACCCCTTCCTCTCCTTCAACTTCACCTGGTGGTGGCGGGTCCATGTCAGGTGGCAGGGGTACGTTCCGCCGGATGCACATGCTGTGCAGCATGCCACATACTATGATGATCTTGCCCACCTTCTCAGGCCCGTAAATGAGGGCGCCAACTGACCTGCTGAGGCAGCGAAACCGTGCCTTCAACAGGCCAAAGGTCTGCTCAAGGACCACACGCGTGTGTGTATGGGCACGATTGAAGCCCTCTTCGTGCCTGTTCTGCGGATTCCTGACAGTGGTGAGGAGCCATGCCTTCAGGGGATAACCAGCATCACCTGCATGGGAGCAGAAGAAGGTATGTTTAAGGATACTGCTCAGTTTCCAAATGTGCTCGGCATGTCCATCGTTCATATTCACATGCAGTATTCCGTTGATGGCAGCTATTTACTTCACATTTGCACAACTATCTGCCCTGTACAGTACTTGCCAATCCATGGTGCCGGCCTTGAATGACGTACATAACTTAGGGGACTTGACATTGGAACCATCAGCCACCCAGATGGATTGACAAGGTCCATGATGTACACACATGTGAGGGCTGTGTGTCAGGGGATGACTCTAGATGCATGTTGGGCAATGTTTGATGCATTAGGCTGCTGTACTACATGATACTGCTTGTTCTGAATATGATGCATATGGGTCATTGTAGACACCATGCACGCGACCCTCAACGTCTACACACTCGTCACATTAAATGGCACAATGTGAATGTTGGTAGTGTCCGTCAGTGTTGGGCACAGTACCTTAGGTGAAGCATGGTGTCGACTTGCATGCTGGTACTCATGTGCTGTGGGCAATGCCCACACCTATCACACCGATGTAGGTGTTGCTTGCTACTTGATGTGTGCAATTTGATGCATCCTTGTTGCATGTGTACTGCCATTTATTTACATCTGCACATGTTGCCATGGTGTTATGCAGTGTTGCTGTCGGGGAGGGGCAGTGGAAATACATGAGGTGGAATTGATACTGCGCACTCATGGATTCTTGTACTGCGAGGTGCTTCAATGCGGTCATGTGTTTTCAGCTTTGTGGACATGTGATGGTGCGTTGTGGTGCTGAGGGCATGGTCAAGGTGATGTCCGGTGGACATGTTCAAGGGTGTGTGCTGATTGTGTGTGTGACATTTACACATTGGTGTGCGGCCAGAGTGCATCAGACTCCATTGTCTGTGTCATGCATCATATTTGATTGATTATGGGAACGGTCTTTGGCAGCATGGACAGTGTCCAGACACCCCATTGAGGCCACTCCCATGGCCCAGAGGGCAGTCTCCTTGCGTATGCATGTACGCCCCCCCAGCACTCTCCCATGGCCCAGAGGAAGTCTCCTTGCGTATGCATGTACGCCCCCCCAGCACTCTCCCATGGCCCAGAGGGCAGTCTCCTTGCGTTTGCATGTACGCCCATCCCAACACTCTCCCATGGCCCAGAGGGCAGACTCAGCCAACAGCCAGCCACGTCATACAACGTCTCCTTCCATGTAGAAGGGTAGTGAGGAGTTCCGCAGCACCATGGCATCATGCATGGATCCTGGGTATCTGGCACAGCAATGTGTTATCATCTTGTTGGCATCACACACCATCTTCACATTGATGGAGTGGTATAGCTTCCGTTTGCCACCACGGCATGTGGGACTACCAACTCCACGTGGGTGAAGTCGAGGGCACCAATTACATTGGGCATGCCTGCCAGTGCATGAAATGCTATTTTGGTGTCATTCGCCTCCTGTGGTGCCCGTGGTAGGGATATGTAGGCCCTTGCGTGCTTTACTAGTGCATCCAGAACTTGGTTTAGCACACCAGAGAAGCATGGTTGAGAGATGCCATGCAGTTGGCCCACTGTATGCTGGTAGGTGCCTGTGGCCAGGAAGTGGAGCACAGATGCCACCTTCAGCAGAGGGGGAATGGCAGTGCAGATGTTGATCAGGCTGACCAAGTCTTCATGTATTAATTCCACTATGGTGGTGATGGTGTCCCTGTCCAGGCGGTACAAGGTGTGGATCTGTGCTGGGGTTAAATTGAATGGATTCGCCCTTATACGTGGAATTGGTAGCTACCTGCAGGGAACAACTGCCTGCACTGGTGGGATTTGCTGGGCCAGTCTCATCTTCCTTCTCCTCCTGCGTCTCCTCTGTGTTGCCTTTTGTACTGCCTGCTCAAGGAGTAGCAGTGCAGGCATGTCCTCCAGCTCCAGTATGGCGAGTGCAAGTGGTATCATTTTGGTCTTGGAAGGGGTGTGGTGTGTGGGTGTACTCCTTTTGTGCAGGGCCTGGCTCCATTGCCTCCACCTCTGCTGAATAGTGTGCACCTGTGGCAGTTGGGTGCACAGCAGTTTCCTATTAACGGGTGATCCGCGATGCCGGTATTGAGGGCATCATGGTGGCCCTTCTTACCAGCATCTGGATGCCGGTATGTGCATGTCCGTGCGACTCGTGATGTCCTGTTCCTTACGGCATGCCGGTATTACGAGCATGGCGCCGGCACGCACACGCGCATGCTGGTACAGTGGTGCACGGCCACAGCGGGTTCTTGTTGATGCCGGTAGGACCGGCGTCTAGGGTCGTAATACTACGGTCTGGTAATGAATGCCGGTATTGCCTTACCGGCTCCGTTATTACCGGACCGCCAACCTCGTAATGAGGCCCACTGACTCTAAATACATAAGGTAATATTAAAAAGCATGACAGCAGTAGGTTCCAAGATGGCCGCCGGATACAGTGGATGTGTTATGGAACACTCTGTCACATTAATGTGAAAACTAAGATGCAAATCGCACCCAAGGTGTCTTTTAGAGTGTGAAAGACTCTAGAACCGGATGGCAACAACTTGTCATCCTTGCTGTGAACAATAAAGGTGGAAAAACGATGAAGAGATGGCATAGCGAATATGGGCCATGCCCTTATTGCTTAAGGAGAAGCTGTTCCCGGTGAAAAAACACATGCCGCAACCCTTCTGAACTCGCCGTGGGGAGTACAGCAATCCAGATACAGACCGTTAGTACCCAGAAGAAAGCACTTCTGCTGTCTAATCAGAAACATAAATACCGACAGAGGTGAAAAAGAACTTCAGCAACGGGAAAAGCGGCCCGCTTGCAAGGCAGCCGGCACAAAGTTACTGCTCTTAGAGCAACGTCTCTCATCTAAAGGTCAGTACTTTCTACCAACAAGGAACAAGTTACTTACCTGTAACTGTTATTCTCCAGCATGGGTCTGGCATGGATTCACATGCTCATGAATATTCCCCGTCGTCAGGCTGGGAATCCTCGGTAAAGAAAAAATCAGTTTCAGTTTCGTTTC
Source organism: Ambystoma mexicanum (assembly GCF_040938575.1). Taxonomy (NCBI): domain Eukaryota; kingdom Metazoa; phylum Chordata; class Amphibia; order Caudata; family Ambystomatidae; genus Ambystoma; species Ambystoma mexicanum. The sequence goes on from NC_090936.1 coordinate 351,708,557, forward strand.
TGAACTGTCTTTCTCCTAATAATCAATCACTGGTCTCTGGGTCATACTGCCCCCAGCCAATGACTGCCCTCTACCTAAGCCCCTCCTCTGGCAGCCATCTTCAGATTTGGTAGCACGTAAAGTGGCAGTAGGACCAAGTGAAGAGCCGCAGAGGGGTAGGAGGGAGGGTTCGCATGTGAACCCATGCCAGACCCATGCTGGAGAACAACAGTTACAGGTATGTAACTTGTTCCTTCTCCAGCATGGGGTCTGGCATGGATTCACATGCTCATGAATACAAGAATACATAGCAGTACACACATGCACAACCACGGGAGGTGGCAAGGCTCAACATTAAGCATTTCATCAACTCAACATTAAGCATCTCTTACCTCGTCACTAGGCTCACCTTCAGGCGAACAGGTTGCGCAACACTGCTGGTCGACCGTGGACTCCTCCGTGGAATCCCAGGCAAAACAGTAGAATCTCGTGAAGGTGTGCGTCGACCTCCACGTAGCAGCCCTGCAGATGTCCAGCAGAGGCACACCAGATAGGAACGCTGTGGTAGCAGCGATCGCTCTGGTCGAATGGGCTCTCGGACGGCCGGGCAACGATTGGTTTGCCAACCGGTGACAGTGCATGATGCAGCCAGAGAGCCATCTGGAAATGGAAGCCTTCGAGAGGGCCTTCCCTTGGTTCACAGGTCCAAAGTTCACAAACAGCTGTGATGTCTTCTGAAAACTCTTTGTACGGTCCATGTAGAACTTCAGCGCTCTAGCTACATCCAGCGAGTGCAAAGTCCTCCCGGCCGGCGACGAAGGCGACGGGAAGAAAACAGGTAACACCAAGGGCTTGTTGAGATGAAAGTCCGACGGCACCTTGGGCATGAAGGAGGGGTGCATCCTCAGCACCACCCTCGTCTCATGGAAAGTCGGGTATGGGAGCTTGAAGGAGATGGCCTGGATCTCTCCCACTCGTCGTGTGGAGGTGATGGCCACAAGAAATGCCGTTTTCCACGACAGGAACTTCAACGGTGCCGAATGTAGAGACTCAAATGGCGGGCCCATGAGCCTGGTCAGCACCATGTTGAGCTTCCATGCCGGGGCCGGAGCCTTCACCGGTGGGAACGATCGTAACAGTCACTTCATGAACTCCTTCACCAGGCGATGGGACCACAGGGATGAGCGTCCTGGAGTTCAGGGATGAGCGTCCCGGAGTTGTGGTGTAGCGGGAGATAGCCGCCAGATGGATCTTGAAGGAGGCATGGGGCAGCCCCGCCTTGGCCAGTGATAGCAAGTACGGCAGCACTTGAGGGGCCGTAATCCTCAGAGGGTTAATCTTCTGTGCCCGGCACCAGACAGAAAGCCTCTTCTATTTGTGTCCATAGCACTTGAGAGTTGAGGACGGCCTGGCCTTTGCAAGCACCTCCTTGCAGTCCGCTGGGATATCGTACACTCGAAACTCTAGTGCTGCAGGAGCCAGGCCTGCAAGTTCAGCGACCCCAGGTCATGGTGGAGGATGGCGCCTCCTTCTCTGGAGAGGAGATCCGCGTCCGTCGGCAGTTTGACTGGGGGGGAGCTGACATGCCCAGAAGGTCCGGGAACCAGATCTGTCTCGGCCACGCCGGTGCGACGAGGATCATCCTTCACCGGGACCATCTGAGTTGGTTGATGAGTTGCAGCAGCAACGGCAACGGCGGGAATGCATAGAGGAACAAGCTGTCCCAGGGGAATGAGAAGTCATCGCCCATGCTCCCCGGCTGGGGAAACCTGCTGGCGAACCACCGTCACTTGGTTTTCGTCGCTGTCGTGAATAAGTCGATCTGGGGATTGCCCCATCGTTGGAATAGCAGATCCACTTGATACTGTTGCAGCTCCCACTCGTGGCACAAGCGAAGCTCCCTGCTGAGTGAGTCGGCAATGGTGTTCTTTATTCCTGCCAGGTGGAAGAGTACCAGAAACACCCCTTGGGCGACGGCCCAGTCCCACAGATGCTGGGCCTCCTTGGATAGGGCTGGGGATCTGGTGCCTCCCTGCTTCCGGATGTAGAACATTGTGGTGGTGTTGTCGGTGAAGATCCTCACCACCTTGCCCTTGAGGGACGGAAGGAATGACCTGAGGGCCCAGAACACGGCTCGGAGCTCCAGGACGTTGATGTGTAGTAACCTCTCCTCTGGGAGCCAAAGGCCTCTTGCGTGGAGAACTCTGGTGTGCGCTCCCCATCCCTCCAGGGAGGCATCCGTCGTCACCGTCTCCTGATGTGCCGGGGTCTGGAAGTCCATACCCACTGCGAGATGCGCACGGGTGCCCCACCACCGGATCGCTTGGCGGAAGGTCTCGTTGAGCGAGATCCTGTCTTCGAAGCTGCCCGCCGCTTGCATCCAACGGGAGTCGAGGAACTCTTGCAAGTGACGCATCCACAGCCTGCACATGCGCACAAGGTAGATGCAAGAGGACATCATGCCGAGAAGGGACTTGATGGACCTCACCCTGGCCACGTCCATGGTCGACAGCCGTTGCACCTTGCCAGGATGGTCTTCGTCCTTTCCTCCAACAGAGAGGCCAATCGCACCACTGTGTCGAGCCTGGCTCCCAGGAACAGTGCGACTTGCGAAGGAACCAAGTGGGATTTCGCGAAGTTGATGGAAAATCCCAGATCCGTGAGCAGCTGGACGGTCTTCGCTGTGTGCTCAACGATGAGTTCTCTTGTCCTTGCTCGGATGAGCCAATCATCCACGTAGGGGTAGACGTGGATCCCCTGCAGGCCCAGCCGCGTTGCCACTGGTGCTAGGCACTTGGTGAATACCCATGGCGCCGATTTCAGTCCGAAGGGGAGGGCCTTGAACTGGTAGTGCCATCCTTGGACTACGGATCTGAGAAACTTTCGATGTCCTTTTAGAATGGGGATGTGGAAGTAGGCATCCTCCAAGTCCAGCGACAATAGAAAGTCGCCCTCCCCCAGCGGCCCCAGCACATGCTGGAGAGTGACCATCCGGAACTTCGGGGACTTGATGTACTTGTTTAAACGACAAAGGTCCAGGATGGGTCACCAGCCGCCGGTCTTCTTTCTTACGAGGAAGTATTGGGAGTACACTCCGGAGCCTCTTTGGGACAAGCTCGATGGCTCCTTTCTTGAGCATCGCCCTTCCTTCCAGCAGCAGTTGAGGGATGTGGTTTTCCTTCCTAGTCACGGGTGGAATGCAGGGGCACTTCTTTAGAAACTCGAGACTGTGCCCCCGGGCCAGCGCATCCAGCACCCATCGGTCGGTGGAGATGGACTCCCACACGCTGACGAACTTCACCAGCCAGCCTCCCATCGGGGTGCTCAGGTGGGGGCCCGACGCTACGGCCGGTTCAGTCCTGCTAGGTAGTGGCCTTGCTGCCTTGGCATCCTTGATGACGATGACAAGATCCTCCAGACTTGCTGCTTGCTCTGTAGGCCTCCTGCGATAAGGAGCTGGCCGCCTGCCGGTACGTTGAGGAGCCGATGCTGGATCCTTTGGAGGCACCTTGCTTGCCTCCGGAGTTCCGAAAGGGCGGCCGTCGTTGCTGCAAAACTCCCAAGGCCCACGCCATCTCTGTGTCGGCCTTGATTGCCTGCAGTGACTCATCACTGTCTTGCCAAACAGGTTGTTTCCATCGAAAGGCATGTCCAAAACTCTGGTTTGCACGTCCTGGCGGAAATCGGTTGCCTTGAGCCAACCACGCCGGCAAAGGCAAACACTGTTGCCCATTTGGCGGAAGCCGGTGTCAGCAATGTCTGTGGCCACTGTTATGGCATGGTCCAACGCCACCTTGCCTTCCTGCAGGATCTCCAGGGCCTCAGCCCTCTTGTCGTCCAGGAGGAAGTCCAGCAGAGGAGCGATCTTAAACCACAGCTCCCTATCGTAGCGGGCCACAATCGCGAGGGTGTTGGCTGCTTTAATCATCGTCGCCATCGACGAGATGACCCGTCGTTCCATGGCGTCCAATTTCTTCCCTTCGCCGTCCGGCGGGGAGGTCTAAGTTGAAGCCGTCGCCCCCACCGCTTTCTTCTTGGCCACCGCTGAGATGACCGAATCCGGGGTCGGCTGCACCCTAAGGCACATGGGGCGGAATCCGGGACTGGGTACTTCTTCTCGTACCGGTCCCTCTTGGCAGGGGTCGTGGATGGGTTCTTCAGGAGCGCCAGCCCCTCGTCCCAGATGTTGTCAAGTAACGGGACCGAGAGGACCGTCTTCCTCTTGGCCTTACGCCATTGATAAGAGGAAACCTTCCTTCTTCTGTTCTACGGAGCAGAGCTGGAAGAGCTCAGATGCCCTGGTGATCATGGCCTGGAAGGAGCCAATTTCGTCGGGCGGAGAGGCCCGAGGAGGTGGTGAAGGAAGGCCCATCCCGTCATCACCACCCTCGTCATCCGTCCCCGTCGTGGCCGTCTCTGTTCCCGTGTCATCCCTCGGATCCAGGAAAGGAGATGAAGGCTGTGAGGGCCGTGCAGTGGGGGAAGAGTTCTCCTCCGCTTGCTTGGAGGGCTTCCCGATGGTCCAGGCTCCGCTGGGGTGTCCGTTGGGGGTAAGGGCAACCTTGTCCTTATCTCTGTACACAAGGCCTGGATCGCCATCAAGATTGCTCCTGAGTTGTCCTGTGGCCCAGGTACAGGCTGCGACAGGCGCGACGGTTGGGGAGTGGAATCCTCCGCCTCCACGGGAACCTCGATTGCACCACCATCGCTTTCTTCGTCCGCCTCGTCGGGATCCCTCCCGCGGGACCGGACTTCCTTGAACCTCTTGTCCAGGATCTTCACGACTTCTGCCAGCTCCTCTTCAGAGGCTGTATCCGTGTCCGCCGGCCCCCCCCCCTCTTTTTCCACCGGGGTTCTCACAGGGGTCTTATCGATGGGTTGAAAAGAGGATTCCCTCCGCTGTGGCAAGTAAACTATGGGCCCCGAGGTCACCTCCACTGGGGTAGCCTCCACAGGCTTCGCCAGGGCCGCCACGACTCCCTCGATAGAGGCCTTAGCCGGGTGAATCAAGGCCTTCACGACTTTGGACGCGCTTGAGGCCTTCACCTTGGGGAGAGGGTCGCTGCCTCGCTCCCCCTCGGCTGTCTCTGTCGGGATCGACCGGGACTTATCCCGAAGCTTACCTTGGTTCTCCGACTTCCTTTTCCCGAAGCCAGAGCATTGGCTCGTGGTTGATGGCGTCAGTGAAAGTGCGCCCTGCCTAATGTCCGGCACCAGAAAGAAATCTACACTATCCGGGCAAGTGGATCTACAACAGAAACAATCCAAACCTCTGGACTCAATTTGGGCAAAAAGTAAAAGTCTGACAGGATCTCTGGTCAAAGCCAAATTACAAGAGACGCCAGCAGTCAATTTAGGAACATTGGATTTGGCGGCTTCCAAAGATGACTTTCACAATAGTTTTTGAGAATTCCAAGAGAAATTCTCTTCCACAGTCCAACTTCAGTTCTCCACCTTCACTTCAGAAATCAGAGGATCATTGGTGGATTTTAGGAAAGATCTATCTACATTGGCTGAAATAATTGGTACCCATGAACGAGCAATTCAAGAACTGACTGAGGAAGGTAGACAGACTGACGGTGCTCTTGAATAACTATCCAAAAGGACACATAACTTGGAATTGCAGTACGAAGACTTAGATAACCGTTCTCGGCGATCAAACATTTGTATAAATCACTTGCCGGAATCACTACAGGATGCAGATCTGAAAGATATTGTGTGTGGTATATTCGCAGACCTTATAACAGAAAGCGATCCCAGAAACATCCATATGGACATGGTGCATAGAATCGGGCCCGAAGGATCAGAACCTGGTTCCCGACCTTGGCATGTACTGGCGGCCAGTGCTAATTATCTGCAAAAGGAGCACATATTGATGGAGGCAAGAGCAGCAGCAACAATTACACATAACAGATCCGAGATCCAGCTATTTAAAGATTTATCAAGACTGACTCTCCAAAAACACAGAGACATGTTCCCACTGGTAAAGACCCTTCAATCGCAAGGCATTAGGTACAGATGGAATTTTCCCTTTGGCCTAACCTTTAACAAGGATGGTAGACAGCAAAGGATAACCTCTGGCATGCATTACAACACATTGACAAGGATTTTCAGCAGACCTTGGAGGAAGGGACACAAGAAACGCCTGTGTCTCAGACACCACTTCCAAAATCAGAGCAATGGACTTCCATGGATCGACAAAAGAGGAATTGCAAGGGTCTGCAAAAAGAAGATCAGAGAACCCGACTAAGAGGTCCAACACCTAAACCAGGCCTTGGGTAAGATACAGATGTCGGGACCATGATAACATGGTTTGCAGCATGGACTTGGTTACTGAAATCATGCTTGAAGATCGGACGGAACGTGACATCTTGGATATTATCTGTTCAGGTAACAGTTGGGGGAGCTAGGACCCTCTGCACTTAGCCCTGGGATAAAGGGTGATTCACAGCCGGGGGTGGAGACCTCGGGATACAATAGGTACTGTGTTTCACACCAGGGATTTGGTCAAGGGAATTTGAGGGCGGGCGTGGGGGTTAAAGTAGATATCGAAACTAGGGTGATCGTAGATTTTAGCAAGTTGGGGGGGACTTAGAAGATGGGGGGAGAATAACCATTGAGCAAGATACATGTATTGATGCTGTGACGATAAAAGGTCACAGAAAAGTTGACTGTTTCTTGAGACGGCACTAACCTGATTTGGTGGCGCTTTAAGAAACTCATATTCAGAGAGCAGATAAAAACAAACTCCGTGTCTGGTTATATCCCACCAGTATACAGGCAACTGCAGAACTTAAAGTAGCAGGAGTATTAATAGCGATAAAACAAGGTTCGGAGCTTCAAGTTGTTCGGTCTAAGGTTCATAAGGAGGACAGATATGTATTTGTGATAGTTCAATGCAGGGAAGTCAAGGTCCAAGTCGCAGCTATATATGCCCCGAACATAAATCAGGACGCCTTTTTGAAACATACGATGGGGCAGTTAGAACTATTTATGGAAGGGGAATTAATGCTAATGGGCGATCTTAACATAGCGTGGGATCCTGAAAGGGATCAAAGTAAACTAACGAGACATACAACACCATTCCCATCGGTTGCCTTACAAAAGAAGTTTGTAGATTTGACATTAGTGGACGTTTGGCTTACTCTTAAGGGTGACGAAAAAGGCTATACTTTTTATTCTCACGTACATCAGACAATCTCTCGAACAGACTATGTATGGACATCTACTGCACTTCTAGGCTCTATCACGCAAAGTGAGACCCACACAATGAATCTCTCTGACCATGCCCCAATCACAGTAGATCTTGATATCCTAAAAAAGAGACATAGATTATGGTCCTGGAGATTTCCGTTTGCACTGTTACAAGACTCCTTGACTATAGATGTGATTGCTAAATAAAGAGGGAGTGATGCAGCTACAAACTACTTGGGATGCATTCAAAGCAATGATGCGAGGGGTCCTCATATCAGCAGAGGCTAATAAATATAAACAAAGTGTAGCACTAGAACAATAATTGGAGGGCGAATTAACCAACATTTTAAAGAGGATGGAAGCAAACTCGGGGCCTCAGATCCAAAGAGAATTCAGGACACCTGCTAGTAAACTAAATCATTTAACAAATAAGAAAGCACAGGAAGTCTGCTTATGCTGAAGCAATTATTTTATATTAAGGCTAATAAAATGGATCGCTTACTCACCTCTAAACATCGACAGAAAACAGCCTTGAGAATTATACAACAGACTAAAATGCCCTCAGGGGAAATTACCTCAGAAAATATAAGTATCTTAACACAATTTCATTTATTTTATACCGCTCTATACATCTGAAACTCCTGATATACAGAGGCAACAAGACTATTTAGACTCTTTTACACTTCCCCAGATCACTCCAATGGTTAGCCTGGCATTGGAGGCACCTATAACCCAGGACGAAGTATTCCAGGTAATTTCCGACATACCTTTAAACAAATCACCTTTAAACAAATCACCCGGTCCAAAAAAGATATCCGGACACATTTAAAAAATTATTTAGCAATCTATTAGCCCCCATAATGACCAGATTATATAATTCGTTCATGGACACACACCAAATTTCCCTATCTATGGATGAAGCCAAAATAAATATTTTTCCTAAACCTGGTAAAGACCCAACAAATTGCGGGTCGTATCATCGAACTGCTTTAATTAACATAAATGCCAAAATATTTACCTATATTCTGGCTAATAGAATAGTTGATCATATGCCAGATCTCATTTATCCAGATCAAAAGGGTTTTATAAAAAATAGACGGACACATGATAATATTCGTAGAGTGTGTCACATCTTAGAAAAAGTGGATAAAAAGCAGATCCCAGCGTGTTAGTCTCAAATGACACGGCAAAAGCTTTTGACCATGTGGAACGGTCATTTCTCATTTCAACTTTAACTAAGATGGGATTTGGGGCTAATCAAAGCTAATTATAAAAATCTGTCCACGAGACTTGAGATCAATGGCCAATTATCACTCCCAATTGAGATACGAGGAACTAAACAAGGGTACCCACTGTCTCCATTATTGTATGCACTGCACTTAGAGCCCCTCCTAGCGAACATTCGCCAAACAGAAGGAATAAAAGTAATAGACTTCAGAGGCATTTTTCATAAGATAATGTCAAATGCCGACGATATGCTACTTATCGTAATGGACCCGGCAAACTCTCTACAGATAGCTACACAGGATTTGGAACTCTTCGGTGAGGTGGCAGGATTAAGGATTAATGTAACTAAATGAGAGGTTTTGAATCTGTCTCTTTCACCATCTAACATTCAAGATCTTCGGGAACACACTTGGTTGGGGTGGGCAAGTACAGGAATTTATTAGGAGTGGTAATAACACCTAAACTACAAGGCCGATATGCAGCAAATTATCCCACACTGCTAAAAGACTTAGAAACAAAATTAAAGAGGGGGAACCCTCTCACTATATCATGGCTGGGTAGAATAAACTCCATTTTCCCAAGGCATTGTATATCTTTCAAGCTTTACCTTGTGGGTCCCCCTTAGGTTTTTCGTAGATTACATAGAGCCATGTCTACATTTATATGGCAGAATAAAACTCCCCGAGTTGCATTGAGCATGTTAATGCTCCGAACTGAAAAGGGTGGGATGGACCTTCCCAACCTATTGAAATATTACTGTGCAGCCCCACTTATGGTAATTAAAGAGTGGTCTATGGGTGAAACCGAAAAAAGGTGAATGCAGATGGAACAGGCAGTGGGAGGACCCTGATTATCGGAGGTACTGTGCCTGCCAAAAAAAGATCGCCCGACTAATTTACAGGGGAGCGAGATAACGAAAGTAGTGGAAGATAACTGGGATGCAGCAGTTAAAAAATATAAATGGACCACATTTCCCTCCCCACTTATCCCAGTGTTCTGCAACCCACAATTTACTTCCGGGATATATGATATGATATGATATGGCATTTATAATGCGCCTGTACACAAGTGTTTCAAGGCGCGACGAGGCAAGGGAGGGGGAACAGAGGGAGGACAGAGATTACAATCTTACTAGGGCAAATGACATTGAGATTGCGCAAGTGCGGGAGAGGAGGGATGGGAAAAGTGGCAGGGGAAAGAGGGGGCAGTGCTGAACATGGGATCAAAACAATAACAAGAGGTGAGGCCAGCAGGTAGCAAGTGCAAGGGTAAGTGCAGACAGCAGGTGTCCGAAAGTGCAGGCAGAGGACTGTAGGGATACAGATACTGACCCAAGTTCAAGGGTTGCCAGGAGGCAGTGCTGGTGTGCAACTGGGCGGGCAGGGACCTGGGCCCGATATCAGAGGGTAGCCAGGTGACCAGTACAGTATCAGACAGGAAATCAGCAGGGGAGACAAAGAGAGAAGCAAGAAGCAAAGAGGAAGGTCTTTAGGTGCTTCCGGAACCAGAGATGGTTCTCCTCAAGTTTCAGAGAGGCACGGAGGCTGTTCCAGAGGCAGGCCCCTGCCGAAGAAAGAGATCTGCCACCAACTCGTTGCTTGGAGAAGTGACTGACCCTGAGGGAGTTGGAGGTGGAGGAGCGAAGAGCTCGAGTAGGAAGGTATTTACGAAGAGAGAGTTGGAGGTATTGAGGACCCAGGCCCTAGAAGGCCTTGTGGACAATGCAGGGTGTCTTGAACTCAATCCCCGCAGCCACTGAGACAGTGAGCTTCTGGGGGAAGGAGAGGAAAGGAAGAATACCTCTGAGGAGGTGCAGTTGGTAGTTTGTCTTCTTAGAGACGTTGGAGATGTGAGGAGAAAAGGAGAGTGTGGAGTCGAAGATGGCCCCCTAGGTTCTTAGCCTCACAGGTGGGAGCAGGAAGCGGGCCAAGAGAGGCCGGCCAGAGAGTGACAGGAAAGGAGGATGCAGGTGTGCCGATGAGGAGAATCTCTGTCGTACTGGCATGAAGGCAGAGATGATTGGCGGCACACTACTCCTTGCAAGCAGATAGACAGTCAGCGACGAGAGAAGGATAAGAGATGGCAGAGGGGAGCCTGAAAATGAGCCAAGTGTCAACCGCATAGCACTGAAAGTTGGAGCAGGGAGCGGCAATGAGGTGGGCGAGAAGTGCCAGAATACCACAGGTAGAGAGTGAGATAGAGTAAAGGAAGGACCCAAGTTGGACCTGGGAGGGTCGATCATAGAGGAAAGAGGTCAGCCAGGCAAGGCCTGATCGGTGATCCCCAGGTTATCACAAAGACGATTGAGCATGATGGCAGGGTTGACCGTGTCAAAGGCAGAAGAGAGATTGAGTAAGATGAGGACATATGGTAGTTTGATCTAAACCACTGCCACCAGCCATTTAAAGTAGGAAAGGGTAACATTTTACTGTTACCTGAGTGTTGTGACTCAGGGGAAGCTAGGCAACCCCTCTAGCACTCTATAGGAAGATAGTGTGTGCTGGGTCAGTACATTTAAAGAGACTAGCAAAGTCAATTTAACTTTACATGCTCTGGGAGACAGTAGTCAGTCCCAGAAAAGGCATTTAAACCTTGGGAAGTCTGAAAGACATCCCTGTGACACTGCACTGAAGGTCCTGTGTGACACACAGAAAAAGATGATGCCACTGGAGTTGTTTTAAAACTCCATAACCAAAGAACACAAAAGTAAAACACACATCAAAATACATGGAAGAGTGGGAAAAAAGGCTCACACTCTTCCCAGGTAGAAAAATCAAATCCTAGAACTCCAGCAAAGTTGCTCGGGGTCTCAAAAGGTAAGGGAAATTAGCACATTTGGGGAATTCTCCCTAACAAGGACTAGGAGGTAAAACGTATCAGTTTGGGGTTAGTGCATTGACGTGTACTCCCGTCATTGTGGGAAAATTAAAGATGCCCCAATGTAGGTGCCAATTGCAAAAGAGTGTCAAGAGTAGTTTGCATTTTCTTGGAATGGGAGGCAGTACACGTTTCAACGCTTGCCATAGGGATCTGTTCACAGTCCGACTATTTGTCACTGACTGGTGGCAGAACATTAGGATAAGATACTGTGCAAACCTGATGTACAGATTTTACACTATATTGATGACATATTGATACAGGGAAAGGATGCGCAAAGCGTGCAGACGCACCTAGAAGTAATTATTTGAAGATTGAGAAAAGAAGGTTGGCAAATTAAACAAACTAAAATTCAGGGTCCAGCGGAGACTGTGATTTTTCTGGGAATTCAGTGGCATAATGGGCATCGTGAAATGGTACCGAAGGACAAACAAAAGGTTCTTGAGTTCACCACACCTATGAATAAGAAAAAAGCTCAACAACTCATAGGGTTATTTGGATTTTGGAGACAGCACATACCACATTTAGGACAAATTATAGTGTCTCTCTACAAAGTGACACGAAAGAAATGTGACTTTGAGCGTAGGGATGAGCAGGGGAGAACATTTCATCTGGCGAAAGATACGATCCAAGAGGCTTGATTTATGGCGATTGAGAGAAGGAGAGGTTGAATTAAATGTGCCTGTACATGATAATTACACCAACTGGAATTTATGGCAAAAACAGGACAGGAAGCATGTGCCTTTGGGATTTTGGAGTCATAAATTACCCGAAACTGGTGACAGATATGCTCCCTTTGAAAAACAGTTGTTAGCATGCCATTGGGCTCTTATAGACAAAGAGCAAATGACAGTGCGTTATGATGTATTGATCCGACCTGAAATTCCGATCATGCAATGGGTACCGAGCCCTCCTAAAACGCATCGAATAGGACACGCTCAAGAGGCTAGCATCATTAAATGGAAATGGTACATTCACTTAACCATTGAAGGTCCTGATACGTGAAAGCTGAACTGTTGTCTCGTGCTGTGCTCAGGAGTCTCACCTTGTCCCGTGCTCAAAACGTGGGGAAGAAAGACTCCGGCTACCACATCCTGATTTATTTGTGAACACTTCTTTCTTTCTTGTGAACCCTATCCCACACACTTTCTATATTTAGTTGTAAGGATTGGCAATAGTTGTTTTAGTATAGGCCCTTTTATTTTGATGAGACACCACAAGAACTGCCTTATTTTTCATTTGATGGTTGATAGTCGAAGTTTGCTCCCATGTTAGATTTAGGTTTACATTAGGCATTTTTCCAACCTGCATACAGTTTAATAAACACCCTTAATAAACTGTGATCACTTGTGTCTGTCTTTACTGTTGTCACCATGAGTTACTTACACCCCGGAGTGTCACCTTGACAGTCGATCCACCTTGGCCACCAGCAGGCCACCGTGAGTCACTGTCACTGAGGTCTGCTGGTGTGGCCAAGGCCCTGCCCATGCTTCGCTGATGCGCAAATTTGAGTAAAAGCCCGGCCCTCCAGTCCTCCCATCGGTGGTTAGGCCTAGAGGGGAGAGCTTAGGGAGAGGCCCTCGGAAGCAGCTGCTGCTTGTCCTTGCAACCAAAACTTCTGTTTCACGTGCGATCACGTGCAGTGCAAGGCAGGCAGGTCCCTTCTAGCTGACCAGCCCACACACAACACCAGCCCAGCAGCAGCACGACCTGAGAAGTTAAGGAGGAGGAGGTACATTTTTTGTGCTTAAATCAATTTATTTGTTCGCTATCTTTTGGCCTGCTCCTTCCTTTCCCCTCCTAATTGCCCTTCTCCCCCTATATTATTTACCCCCAGAGCCCTGTTTTTTTTCTTCTCCCAACACCCCTCGCCACCCCAGCCCTTTTACGCTTTACTCACCCCGCCACTGGAACATTGCTCTCCCCCACCGACCACTATACTCACCAGCCACCTTCTCAGTGCAGTTAGGTAGGTGTCTCCAGGGTACACTACTTCTTTTTCTCAATAGCACAGGTGCACAACTTGGAGGAGCTAACTTTAGAAACTGCGGGAGGAGGGACGAACTTACTTGTGGGTGCACCTCACTTCTTTACATATTCTAAAGATACGTCTCAGTGCAGCTTATATGTTACAAGCTGTTAATTTGCTGTGTGAGAATGAGCTGTCAATCACTCCCTGGCCCTTACATGAAAGTACTAACACCCTATCACGATTTCAATTGCCAAAAAACGTATGCATACAAATGCAGCAGGTGCTAACAATGGAACATTTTACGCAGGCTGGCCCTAGCATTTACAGGGCCCTGGTTGGCAAACAATGTGTGGGTCCCCCTAATTTGCTTAAATACTGACATCAGTGACATCATAGAATGAACCTTTAGTATGCAAAGGTGTCATGGGAAGTTAAATTAAAAATATGTTTACATTTGTAAGGAAGTAAAGAAATACAGGCAATATCAGGAGTGGGTTTTTTTTTGAAGTAGCAGGCAGTGTGAGCTGAATACCCTGTAGAGCCTTCTAATTTTAGCAGATAAGGCATAGTGTGATCACAGGGGTTTGCCCGGGAACATTCACTTTGACTGATTAAGTGGTGAAGACGGGATTTGAGAGCAGTATGTAAGTCAGGAGCTTTAACACATCTCTTCCCAGATGTAATTGGTAGAAATACTGTTTGCAAAAAGGTCTTTTTGAAACTTTGGTTTGGAAACACTATCTGACTGGAGTGCATTGCAAAAATATGGTGATTGTGTTTTGCTAACTGAAACTAACTGCTGTTTTTGCAGAAGTTTCACAATTGTTTTTATTTTTATTGTGTGTCTATTTGGTCATATTGTCCAAATTAGCAATATGCTTTTATTTCAGAAGCTACAGATAAGGATTATTTTGACAAAAGAAATATCTCCAAGCAGATAATAACTAAGTTTATCAAGTGCTGCTCACTACAAAATGAGAAGGGAACTTTATTAATGCAACCCCCCACAACCCTACCTTGATTGGAGGGGGGTGAGCAGGCCAAAACTGTTTTCCTGGTGCAGGAATATTGGGGTATCCTATAGCAGAATGTTGCAAAGGCAACTCGGCAGGTTATGAGATTGTTGTGAGATGTCATGTTTATACCTTACTGTAAACCATACAGCTTTTCACAGTTTTTGCAAAGAATCATATTTGTTTTGTACTATTTATCTTTGAATTTAAATTTATTAACAACAATTGACTAATCTATATTGGAATTGGAAATGTGTCTTTCATATTTACTACAGTATGTTTTATCCATACTGCATTTCTACTAAATGCTACTCACACGGTAATGGAATAAATCCACAAATGTCATTGTTGGAAATGGAAATACTTTTCATTTGGTAGTTATGTTATGTTATATTGGGTATTTGTGTCCCGCCTGCTAGCTGCTGGCCGCAGCTTATTAGCAGTATAGTAATCGGTACCCGTTTAGATCACTAAGAAACATATGTACTTTTCTGGTTATTTTGGAAAAATCGTGCTGAAATGTGTGAGATTTTGACAGGGTTTTTTCAAAACATTTCTCGAAAGCAGGAGGTGAGCAATGCATTCATATGCTACAGTTATGTGATGTCTAAACTTGACCTAGCAACGCCCCTGATGGTTGCTCAAACCTCGCAACATTATGCGTTACTACTGACTTCTGCAATTGTATTCACTCTCCCCTCTTGCTTCTCCACTCTTTTGACTGCTAACTCTCTGTTCTCTCCTCCTTTCCCTTCTCCCTTTTCCTATCTCCTCCCCTTACTTTCTTCTATGCACTAACTCTATCAGAATTGTCCCTGGACCTAGTATGATAGCAACCTCGTCTGTCTCCTCCTCCCTCTCCTTACTGTTTTTTTCCTCACCACACCCCCTCCAGCACTATCTGAAATGTTGTCAGGCTTAATATGATAGTCGCTTGTTTTGTTCCTCCCCTACCTTTCTGCACCCCTCTCCCTGACCTCTTGTTTTTTTTCTGGCTCTACCAGAAATGTCATCAGGCCTAGTACGGTAGTCGCCTGTCTGTTTCCATTTCCTTCCCACTCTCCCCCTCCCTTCCTTATCTATGTTTTAGCTCTTGTACTATCTGAAATGTCGTCAGGCCGAGTACGATAGTTAATTTCACATCCTTACTGTTCATGGCCTGTAAGAATGTTAATTGTTTTTTCCCTTGTTCCCTTCCTTGCCTTGAAGCGCTTTGAAACACATTGTGTATAGGTGCTATAGAAATAAACTATCATATCATATCATATATCTCTTCTGTGCTTTCTTCTCTCTGCCCACTTTCACTCTCTACTACGTTCAATCTTCTATTCCTCGAATATCTTCCACTGCTTCTAGGTCTCGCATCAACCTTTTGATATTACTCATCCTTTCACTATACTTCTGCTCCGTTCCTCCACCCTAATACTACACCCTCTCCAATACTACGTCCTCCTCCACTACACTAGGCCCTCCCCCTCTCTACTATGCCCTCCTCCTCTCCACTAGGCCCTCCTCCACTCCACTAGGCCCCTCTTCCACTATGCCCTCCTCCAATCCACTGTGCCCTCCTACACTTCACTGCTCCCTCCTGAACTACTCCCTACTCCACCACTACCTACTCCTCTACACCACTCACTCCTCACCCCCACCACTCCCTCCTCCCCTCCACCACTCCCTCCTCCACTACTCCCGCCTATACCACGCTACTCCCTCCTCTATCCCACTACACCCTCCTTCACTCTATGACTACTCAGACACCATACTTTCACTCAGTCACATAGACTTCAGTCACTCCTTACCCTATCTGTCCTAAATCCACTCGCCACATCTGCACTTACACTGCAGCACTACTTGCACTCACGACCCAATACCTCACCAACTCCTGAAATCACCTCCACTTACTTCACATGAGCAGCCCACACTTATTACTTCCTGTACTGTCCTTTTAGCCTACTCCCCCATCTTGGATTGGGCCCCTGTCCCTGACCAATCTGTCCCTGTCTTCCCCACCCTGTGTGCAGCAGAAGCAGGAAAGGTTTCAATTAAGAGGATAAGACCAGAGGAATTGCAATGGCGGCCCGGGAGAGCGAACGTTCGCGTTCATGTTATAGGGCTCCGGTCTGGTGGCCCCACAGTTAAGTACCAGTGTCTGAAGTGTCTGTGTCCCCTTAGAGTGCAGTGGTCTAGGCTGCTGAGTTCCCACAGTGTGGTCTGCCGTCTCAGTAGGGTATACTGCCTAGCTCTGTTGTCTACCACGGGACATTAATTCTGTTTGTGTACTCTCTGTCTTCCAGTGCATTATTCAGGTAAGCTAGACGTCTGCCATGTGGTTTGCCTCAATGCTGGTTGGGACTTGTGAAAGGAATTTTGCTCTCTGCAGCTCTTCAGTCAGGACATCTTTGGGATTTATGTAACAAACAGAGAAAAACTGGTGAGCATTTGCTGTAGGCGGCATTGCACAGAAACAAACTGGCACAAAGGGGGAAACAGAAATTGGGGCCCTCTCAACTGTCACTGTCCACCTCAGGGGTATGATTGGCTCTGTATTTCCTCTCGATAGGTCTCCCACCCTTGCTCAGAGGGATCCCTGTACAAAACTGAGAAGGCCCTTGTCACAAGAGACTATTGTGGTAAAAACACAGAAGCCTTATTATAACTTACTGTGTCATGGCCGGTGTACAGAAAGATGGACAATAGTTACCATGTTAGGATCAAATGCAATTCTTTTGGCAATATTGAGCAACCAAGTAAGTCTCATTTTACAAATTGTTCTGCAGGAGCAGCAAATCCTATGCCACAAAAGAAGGAAATGCTGATCGTCAAATTCAGGAAGCAGATGGACCGGGAAGGTTCTATGAGGGTTGGAGTTAACTCGGTAGCCTAAGTTTGGTACATGAGGAAAGGTTTGGTCAGTTAGAGAAAGCTCTAGGACTGATAACCGGAACACTTCTGTCAAACAGCTGTGTGCATGATAGAATTTCATGTGATATGGTATTCAAGCAGCATCGCACACAATGTGCTAACAAATCACATTTAACATTACGTCTGCAGGACAAAGAATTGATTGGGACATCACATGTGGAGAAGTTTAAGATTACCTGAATGACCAGCTGAGAGCGAAGCGATCCAAGGTGAAATCAAGCATCTGCCCTGGCCGGAGGCATTGGGTAAAGATTCTGGAGTTACCTATACATTGCGGTCCTGGCAGAATGCATCGAAGTTCAGCAGGCAGTGCAACTTTGAGGCAGTGCAAAGTTCCTTCAATGCTTATGGGACCCTCAGGGGAATACAGACTCCAACGTATCGGATATCACCAAGTATGTGAGTGGATTGCAAATGGGACTGGATGGTCCATTGAGAAATTGGGAAAACCCAAATCACTAAAAAAAACAGACGTTAAGTCATACGTGTTCCTTAAGTAAAGCAAGATATGTGGATAGGATGGGACTGGGACTTGCGGCCAAAGAACCACCAACCACCACTGCCGCATCTAAGGGTCCGCCTGTTAGGCAGAATCACCTGCAGTACCCTTTGGGAACACTACAGGCAATTAGGACTACAAGTGTAAGCACAATTTCACCTTTGGTACAAGCCTATACCACACAGTAAAGTGGTAGTGATGGCTGAGCAGCCAGACTTATCTCAAGAGTTTAAGTGGGCAGTAGAACAAGTTACACAAAGGACCAACCAATACAGTGATTTAAGTAAACACTCACTCAAGGTTTCTTAGTAAAAGAATATACATTTATTTACTCAATCATTTATAAAACATTACACTAGCATAAGCAGCTCAATATCACACACTAATACACCACAAAAATCCAACCGGTAAGTAACTAAACAAGTTTGGCTCAAAAATTAAGTGTGAGCAAAATGGCACTTCAGTTACTTAATAAAGGAGGGAACAGACAAGGTTATAAGAATAGACAGCCGAAATACATTCATAGGCAGGGCAAAGGGTTTCAGTTAAATACAACCAGCAATTCTTCTCAACAGGCCTGGGCCAAAGTCAATGGTTCAGAGTCTTTGGTATAGGAAAGCACAGTTCTGGTATATAACGGTTAAGTCTTTGCCACAGATTTTTAAAATATTTGGCTAGGCGAAAAGTTTGACGAATTTTTAGGGAAGGACAAGTCTTTGTAGTTGAGGAAAGTTTCACGCACTTTCTCGATGGCTGAAAAGATTTTGGGACCGCGTTTGCACAGTACTTTTTTAAATTAAGAAAACTGTAGCTGAGGCAGTTGTTCCTGGCAGTTCGAGCAGATCTCGCTGTTCCTGGGCTTCAGTCATGGGGACAAGAAGGACGACGTCGGGAGGTTCCTGCACTGCCCAGGGAACAGGCCAAAAGCTGTAGCAAGACGTTGATTTGAAGGTTGGAGTGCCTTAAAGTCCCCCAGGTTTCCTTCCCTCTGGCTATCCGGTTTTCAACAGCAATCGGATGAAAATTTGACCAAAATAGGACGGTGTCCAGGTGGCTTGCGAGTTGGTTGTTCCCACCAAACCAAGGGAAGAAGTTAACCTTGAAGGGCTTTTCTGTCGTCCAGAGTTTCATGTAATTCGGCCCTGCAGCAGGGCTTCACCGGTCGTCCAGGAGTTGCATCAGTCCTCTTCCTTCCTCTCCTCTTCGGTTCTTTCGTTCCAGTGGTCGTCTCTGCTTTCCAAGTCCAAGTGACCCGCTTTTAAACAGTTTTCCTCCATTCATTCAGCCTGGCTGTCACTCACCCAGCAAGGTGGCTGCCCTTGCCGGAGAGTCAGCCAGCCAATCACATCAGAGTGCATTCAGGTCTCCTAGGAGACTAAGTACAGGGAGTTTCGGGCACCTCCCTCACATCCTGTCCACCCCAGACACTCTGGCACCAGAGGAGGGCTTCAGCACAGAAGCCCGCCAAAGGGCACAAACAAACGGACCAAACATGGTTTGGCGCACAGAGTTACACACAAGAAGGACTTTTCCTAAAAAAAATGGCGAAAAAAGATGACCGGAGTCTGTTTTTGTAGATAGGTCTGGGGCGCCATATTGAAAAACATGGCTACCCCTAATTTTGAGCTACCGTTGTTAGCGGTCGTGAAAAATAACGGTAGTTGATCTAAACCACTGCCACCAGCCATTTAAAATAGGAAAAGGTAACATTTTACTGTTACATGAGTGTTTTGACTCGGGGAAGCTAAGCAACCCCTCCAGCACTCTATAGTAAGATAGAGTGTGCTGCATCCGTAAATTTAAAGAGACTAGTAAAGTCAATTTAACTTTACTTGCCCTGGGAGACAGTAGTCAGTCTCAGGGAAGGTATTTAAACCTTGGGATAGTCTGCAAGACACCACTGTGCCACTGCACTCAAGGTGCTGTGTGACACAGAAAAAGATGATGCCACTGGAGTTGTTTTAAAACTCCATAACCAAAGAACACAAAAGTAAAACGCACAAAAAATACATGGAAGAGTGGGAAAAAAGGCTTACACTCTTCCAAGGTAAAAAATGAAATCCTAGAAATCCAGCAAAGTTGCTGGGGGTCTCGAAAGGTAAGGGAAATTAGCACATTTGGAGAATTCTCCCTAACACCACCCAATCTTGAGTTTGGCGTGTTTACCCCCAGCTCAGAGCTGGGGTTAAACACACCAGACAAATGTTAATTTTCTGCACAATTACCGCCAGCGGTATTACCGTGTGGTAATTGTGCTCAAAATTCCCCATTGGGTCCAATGGACCCAATGGGGCCTAACATTTAGCGCCCAACCCGTTATCCGGCCGATATACCGCCGAACGGGTTGGCGCTAACGCTAATAAAGTTGGGAGGTATCCCAGCCAACTCGTGGTCAGGCCACCCACAGGTTCAAAGTAGAGGATTCCTACATGTTGGCAGTACTTATCGCTGTAAATATTAGTTATTATTCGGACCTTGATTGCTTAACAATAAGCTTCAAGCACATTTGGCCAAATTGTTATCTCTTCTCATATATAGCATGGAAGTTACATGTTTATTAAAAAGTAGAATGCGATGAATATGAAAAAGATGAAATACAAAAGATTATGTTGATCGAGTAAATTTGAAGAAAAAAAACAATGTATGCTGACAAAAGATAAGAACATTTTATTAAAGTACAAGCAAAATAACAAATTAATGCGGCAGCTGATTAAAATTGCTTAGATTAACCTTTAAAGGCAGGGATAGAAAATAAAGGCCCAAATAAATTGAGGATTCTTGGGGGAAGAGAAACTCTTGACTGTAATAAAATGGGATTGAAAGGAAATATAAAATGTGAACAAATGCGCTAGGAAGCATAAAACAGGAAAACCGTCAAAACCAACAGTATTTTAGGTTTTCCCATTAAGTGCTGAGCGGGCATGTGCATGAGACCAACAGCAACCCCTCAGCCAGGATTGAGAATATGATGCTGTAGAACCACGCGTAAGGATGATTGGCTGACAGGAATGAAGAAGCCTATAAGGTTGTGACTGTGATGCTGGAAATGCATTAGAGGGACATGGCCTCCTTGTCCTTGTCCTAGACCTCCTTAAACTGTGTGTTAGCCCTGACTCTGTTCCCTTTAGCTGAATGGTTGTTGGGTGGAAGGACCATGTATGGCTCTGGGGCTGTCTCTTGCCAGACTGGCTGGAGCCTTCCTTGTTGTGGGTCATCCCTTGGGGTGAAGTCTAACTGAATGGAGTGAGTAGTCAATATGCATTCTTTGTTGTGGGTGTCTGGTTTTGGTTGTGTGACACAAAGCCTGAGCTAGCCCTGACTGAAACTGGAATGAATGCAGTGTGGTGCACTGAAAGGCCTGGGGGGTAGCCCCCAATTCACATTCTGTATTGTGGGTGTCTAGTTTCTAGTGAATAGCCTGAATGACTGTGAGCGTGATTGGGTGCTGCCTGCATGAATACACGTGTGTGTGATTGGCTGGCTGAGCTGACTCGGCCTGAGTGAATTGGGAATGTTTAGAATAACAGGGGGCCTCGCACTCACCTCCTTGTCAGAAGCTGAAACAAGAAAGCTGAAGTCATATTAAGCTTGCATCCTGGACTCCAGCTGGAGGAAGAAGTCTGTGGCTGCAAATATTCAAGCAATCTGAAAGCTGCTGTAATGAACCAGAGGGGACCTGGATAGGCAACCTCTTTCCGAGCTACGAGGAAACATTGTGCAAATGCTGCTCTTCACCTGAAATGTCCTGGATGCCAGTCCTTTGTACCTGCCGTCCGGAGAAGGGATCTTTGTTGGTCCAGAAGAGGAGTGCTTGAACCTCTTGATGCCAAGAAGTTCATTTGTGTCTTCCAGGGTCCAGAGGAGGGTTTGTGACTGCTGGAAGCCAAGGTGCTAGACACCCTGAGCTGCGAAAGTTCCAAATCATTGATAAATCATTCAAGGGGCACCCCTGCCATGACACCTGTCCACTTGTCCATGCCTGAGAATGTCCAGGGTTGCTGCCTGCAGTGGAGTGTTCGCTGGTGGGTATCCGGCCACCAAAATCTAAAGAAGACGCTCCGAGTGTCTAGACTTGGTGAGGGGCCACAGTCCAGACTTGGTGAGGGTCAGGATACCAGTCCAGTGGGCATGTCTAGGTCACCAGAAGCCACTCTCGAGCTCTGTATTGTGGCTGCAGCACTGATGAACAGAAAGGCAGCAAACCACGAAATCCCAAAACCTACTTCCGCCACTGCACCTGTCACCACTGAAAGTCATTCAAGGCCATGAAGGGTCTGATCGTCTTCAGCCAGGCCTTGTCAGGGTCCACGGCAAGTTTCACCTTTGTGGGGCATCCACAGCCAGAGTAACGACCTGCCAACCGAGACACTTGAAGACTGAAAGTGGTGCCTTTCTGACACTGCGTGGTTCCTTTCTTCTTCTCTAGAACAACATCCCAGCGACTCCTTCTTCCAAGGGGGGTAGGGAGGAGTCCATCCTCGAGGGGTCAAGCTGAGTGTGGAAGACAGGGGCGGGTTTGAGTGTATGAATACTCTTTTTATTGCCAAGTTTGGCAAGACACCTATCCAGTACCATAGAAGATTCAGGGAACATAAAAGGAGAGAGTGAATGTGTCTTGGGTTGACTGGGTGAGTGCTGCCCATATGAACATGATGGGGTGGATTGATGGATACAAGACGAAAACATTTGTTGAATTATTTCCCCTCTAATCCCCTAACCCATCTGAACTGCATTGTGATGCAAATAATTGTATACAATGTAAATATTATCCTTATATAATGTACAAAATGTATGTAGTCACTCTGTTTCTCCCAGGACATGTTCATACTTCTTCATGTTGACCTTTAATAAAAACGACATGCAAAGGCATTGATCAGCTCACAGTTTTTGTGTACAGTATTTCCGATCAAATTGCTTACCTTCTATTCCAATTAATATAAAATGCAATAAAATATAAATATAGCCTTTGTAATCATAATGATCAAGGGCATAATTGCAAGTTATGGTTATGCAGTAAAGGAAAAACAAGAAGTATTTTAGAATACTGCCTGCTTTACCGATAAGCATGATTATGGATTTCAACACTCATACACCTGAACAATTCTGCTTGCAAATGGCAGTATTACCTCTACCTACAATTATGGGAAATGACTGGGCAGAATTAGAGCATGCGCTAATTCTGCCTATCCCCAGTAGAGTCCAATGTGTCTTGATAAACAATGTCACATACAGCACCTAGAGAAGGGCGCCGAGACCAAGTATAGACAATGTACTACTTTTTATTTGGAGACAAGTTACAAGTAGAGGCTAGCCAATACCAAAGCACTGATCTCCCCACAAGAAATAATAAAAATACTTAGTAGGGTCTTGTCCAAAGAAATGGCTCCCGCAAGCGCAGGTAGTTTGATCTTAAGGTCCCTGGAACAATTGTCTGACACTTCCTAGGTGGTTGCTTCACCTCCCTTTCTCTGCCATTTCAGGCTTAAGTATGACCAGGACTCTCTTGTCTCATCTAGACTAGTTGTGGGCTTTCTGGGGTCCCATACCCTACAAATAACTCTGGCACCAAGTTGAGTCAGTAGATGGGTTTGAGGTCATGGTTGACAGGGAGAGCTAGAGATTGGTACCTGGGTTGGGCTGAGTGGACTCTGGATATGAATGTTGTCATCCCTTCCTCCTCCTGAACCTGTACTTCTACTGATTGCTTCCACTTCTCTGAGCTTCTTCTGTTACTTCTCCATTCATCTTCTTCCTTTCCATTGACTGATTCTGTCAACTCTCACCTTGAGATGTAACCACATCTGCCTTGAACGTTTTCACTAAGACCACAACCTTCTGTTTGCTTTCGCATCTCAATGCTATCCTCTGAAACTCAACCTTTGCTACCACCACCTCATTCTGCCACCTCTCTATTCCTAGAAAAAAAAGTAAAAACATTCTCCTAGACCCTCTTTACTACCAACACCTCCTTCTATGCACATGCCACTCTTCTTGTTACCAACTCCTCCTTGACTTTCTCCACTACTGTCACCTCCTTCTGTCTACCCTCCACTGTCGATGTTACCAACACCTCCTTCCCTTTCTCCACCACCACCATCCTACATCTACTATCCCCCATGATGTTACCAACTCCTCTGCCACTGCCCTGCCACAACCTGGCTAGTCTCTTCTGTCTCTCCAGCCTTTGCTTCCTTCACCCCTTTCAGGCTTTTCCAAATGTGAGCTCCTGAAACCCAAACTTGAACACTTTCGCTAGCTGCATTAACAATGTGGACCTTACTCAGATGATCTGCTCCTGTGAGTATTGAGTGAGTGAGACCTCAGATGAGCTAGCTTCCCTGAGTGCACCTGGGGCTGCTTTGGATTCAGGGGGTTGGACTCAGTCTATATCTGACCTGTCTGTCTTCTTAGATTTTCGCTCTGGTGTTCTGACCTTTTTCGTGATGAGGCCTGTACTGAGCTGAGGACCATGGTGTTCCCAGCATGTAAATTGTGTGCAGGAAATACACTGGATAAGCTTTCTATAACTTTCAGTTTACTGGTAGCATTGTGTGAGTGAGAAATATTATACTTTTCTTCCTCCCAACACCTTTCCCGGTCTAAGCATCCACTGACTCAGTGGGGAGGAACAACCCACTCAGTCTTTGCATTGGTGGTTCCCAGAAAGAGGCAGTGGACTTTGTCACATGGGAAATATCATAACCACTACTCTAAATGTGATGGTAGATTGCAGTTACCTCATGCAGGAACAGTAATTACCCTAGTTAATATTGTCAAGCTTATAATGAGATCACTAGAGTCAAATGGCTAATGCTTGCTGTTTTCACTGATACAACATTTAAGGCATTATCAAACCAGCTACATCGATTAGTGAAATCAATTGAACAGGCTTGTTCTAACAAAGTATTTGAATGTTAAGGTATTTGATAGAGAAAGCCTACCTTCTACACCTTCCACTTGTGACTTTATTCAGACGAAGAAATCCTTCACAAGCAGCTGCATAAGGAGGTTCCATTTGAAGAGGATTGGAAATCATATACATACATAACATAGCTGCATATACCAGCAACAGGAAAATACATGTGGACATCAAACACCTACCTGCAGCAGGAAAATCAAAATCATACCCAATTGACAGTGTTTTTCTGGAACATGCCTGACGCAATACAGAACACAGTTTAAAACACAGTGGGATTCATTCCTTTGAAACATACCTCAATCTGTGCTGTGTGATTGGCATAGTACTTTAAGGCTTGATCCCCTTCTTCTGGATCATTCCCTGGCTTTAACATCTGCTGCAATATTTTGTTGTGACATGCAAGCTAAAAAAAATGAATATTAAGTTGGTATTGTAGAGACATGCATTTCGAGGATTTTTGTCAAACCGATGCATTTAACAATAAATATCAATTATACATTCATTTAAAATAAATCCATTTTCTTTTCACAATCCCTACTGCCTCTCATCCTGTTAGTTCCCAGTGATATACCCCCGCTAAAGTCTAATGGGCAATTGTTTTTTCAACTTCTATGCCAACATTGATTTTTGACAATAGGTCATCTTTCAGCATTTTAAGGGATGAAGTGTTTGTCTCATCGAAAGGGGAAAACAGTGCTCAGACTCACTGTGCCCCTAAAAAGACTATTGCTCTTGGGTAATTATTTGGGCATGCACCAGAAAAGAAATAGTTAAAATCAAGCAGGCTAGGGGAAATATTGGTAGACTGGTTCAATAATGCTAAGATAATGATGGTGAAACATTGACCCATTAACTTTATTTCTCTGCATGTAAAGCGAGAAGTGTTGAAAAATTGTACTGATTTTTCAAATGTGGCACCTACACTGTTGGAATAAATATTGGCCTGACAAAGCAGGTGATTAGGTGCCGCTTTTGAAAATGGAAAGCACCTAACGCTAAAAACATGGAGACAGCCTATATGTAGAGCTAGAGGCACCAAAAGACTACACCCTGCAGCACTGGAAAAGCGAATGGCACAAGTCTGCAATTTGATTCAATAAGGAAATAACTCTGGCCTACACTATAGAAATATGTATGTCAACCAATGCATAAAGCCAATGTGTTCACCTGTGATTTTTTCATCAACTAACGTACTAATTGCTTTCAAATGCAACACAGCTAATTCCTAAGTGGACTGTACCCCACAATGCCTTGCATTCAAACCATGGGAAGTAATGTTGAATGGAAAAAAATGATACTATTATAAATGAAGAAAAAGTAATGGTTCTACTGGCTAAAAGAATACTTGTGTTTAACAGCACTATATTGTGGCAACTTTGGGTTGACCCTAGTTTCAACACGGAGCAAGCCAGTCCGCCACTTTGGAGAACATTTTACACGGCACCCTTGAAAAATAACTTAAAATGTTAATAGCTCGCGCTCCGCTGTCTATATATTTTTAAATTTCTTTATTGGCATTTTGTCATGGTTACATAGCAATTCTGTTAATTCGTTCATGAGAAAAAGGAAGTAAAGAAGAAAGAAAGAAGAACTAAAAAAAAGAGAAACATAAACTACATTAACTGTCTCCATTCGTTGACAATGTGTTCCAATGTGGGCAGTTCCAATTTGGGGGTTGTTTGGAGAGCGGGGGAGACAGGGGGTCCTAGTCGGTTTCCGGCAGTGTTTCAGCTTGGGTGCTGTAGAGACATATAAGTCTCTACCTTACCGTGGGTGGCAAGTCTCTGTTGTACTTGTGCGGAGGCATTCATGGAGGCATGTCATCTGAGGGGTGAAACATGCTTCACGTTAGTTCTTTCCAGGCGTCTAGTGCCTCGCTTGTGCCATCTGCAGATCTGGCAACGCTGTCTTCCCAAGCTTTGGTTTCCGCACCCACCCAGCGTTCCAGTTCTCTGTACCATGTGTTATATATTGTGGGCCGGCGGGTCTTTTCCAGGCCATTGCAATTGTTCTCTTAGCACGCAAGCCATGTCCATAAGTTTCATTGTATGTTTGGATTTAGCTAGCCTGGGGTATGTTCCCAGTAGACATTCGCTGGGGGACCATTTGTATCGTGTCATGCCTGCCCTTTTGCAGGCTTGCTCCACTCCCGCCCAGAGGCCCTGCACCTTTGTGCATCTCCACAGCATGTGAAAGAGGCCTGCTTCATCTGTGTTGCACCAGATGCAGTTGGGTAGTGTCTGTGGGTTGAACTTCGCTATTCTGTGTGGGGTTAAGTACGTGCGGGTATAGCACGTTTAGCTGTATGAGGCGGAACCTGGAATTCCTAGATACTTCTTTGGGGTAAGTAAGCGCCCTGTCCCATTCTTTGTCGGTTATTGACGTCCCCAGGTCTACCTCCCACTTAGATCTCAGTGTAGCACTGCGGTGATTCGGGCTGGCACTTAGCTGGATGTATATTTGGGATATCGGTCTCCCTCCCCGAGGTTGTATAACAGTGTCACGTGGGAGTCTACTTCTGGCTCCTCAGGCCAGGACTCCCACTTAGCCTGTGCTATCCTGCGAGTTCTTTGGTACCATAAGAACTGGCCGCTAGGCATGCCGTCCTCTTCCTGTAGGGAAGTGAACTCTCGAAAGGTGCCCCCTGCATATAGGTCCCCCCAGGCGTAAACTCTGCCTCTTTCCCAGAGTCTGATATCTTCAGATCTGCACTAGAGTTGCATAGGTCTGCGATCAGTGGAATTACCAGTGAATATTGGTGTTTCGCCTGTAGGAGTGTTTTGGACCTGTGCCATATTTTCCTACCCAGTTCAACTAGTAAAGGCTCTTCCCTCAGGAGCTGTCTGGGTACCCAAATAAGTTCCTTCGGTTGTATTGGGGAGACCATTTGGCGCAGTAAGGTTTTTTCTGACGTGGTGTCATCCGCCAGCCACTTGTTCATGAAGCTAAGTTGTGCCGCTAAATAATATTTCTCCAGGTTCGGGAGCTGTATTCCTCCCAGTCTATATGGAAGGACCAGTGTGGAGAGTGCCAATCTGTGCCTGTTTTTTCCCCATAGGAATTCTCGAAGCAGTGTGTCAAGCAGGCGAAAGAAGGGGACATTAATGTAGTGGTGCACATTTTAGAACCCGTATAGGAATCTAGGAAGGACAATCATTTTGACAATTGATGCTCTACCCATCATGCATAGGGGAAGCTTAGACCAGAAGCCTATCAATTTGCGCAGAGAGGGGACGCTGTCTTGGTGTTGTGCTCGTGCATCAGTACAGGGGTGTGCATGATGTTAATCCCAAGGTATCGAAATTAATTTGTTTGCCACTATCTTCCCACCGAAGGGAGGTCTTCTGCATTCCTGCCCCTCAGGTCTGCTAGAGGGTACAGGCAGGATTTTTGCCTGCTGACCTGTATCCCAGGAGCTCCGCTGTCTATGTAAAGATTAACATCTGCTTGTAAAAATCATTAATTTGTATTGATAATTTCAAATTATTTCATTGCACTTAACATGACATGCTGAAGCATCAATCATCATAAAGCCTAACATGACTGTTGGTCTAATGTAAGTAGAACAAAAGAGCCTCATTTTATTTTTTTTGGCATTTCACATTTTTGAACAATAAACATATTCCCAACCACCTAAAACCCACCTCTTAACCTCTCAGAATCAAAGTCTATGCATTGCAAATAGAGGTTTGACTATAGCTGGAGAGCCAAGGGAGAGGTAGCTTTTCACTTCACTTTGTTTGAACCACTCCAAGGCTACAAAGTTCCATACCTCGATAAACCAGTCATGAACGTGTGGAGGATCTTTATCTTTCCAATGTTGAGCGTTTACCACTAGAGCGGACACCCTTAAAAAAGTCTGTGCTTTACGTTTATGTTTGGGCCAGTTACTTTCCTCCGATGTACCAATTCACCAACACCCAAACTCTCAACATCCATTTGATCTACCGTCCACCAGGCCCCTTGGGCACCTTCAACGAACATATTAACACCGTCCTCTCCAGTAATCTTACAAGCTCCACCCAAGTTCTCACCCTAGGCGACTTTAATATGGGTTACAACGATCCTGAAGACCATTCTGCCAGCACTATAGTCAACACTCTTTCGGAACTAGGTTTCACGCAAAGAAGTATGTCACCTACACACTCCAGAGGCAGAACACTCGATTGGGTGGCCGATTACAACTGTCTAGCAAACATCACAAACATCTCACCACTAGCCTGAACTGACCACCACCTGGTTTCGTTCCTGCTCTCAACTGAAAGACCTCCACCCCCACCCATTAGCAGGGCCCTGCCCACCCTCACAAGAAACAAGAAGAATATGACAGCTGAAGGACTAATCCCAAACCTACTCCCCACACTCAACACACTCCCAGACAATCTGGACCCAGAGACCCTGGTCGAAGAATATAATAAGATCATGGCCACCTCATTAGACGTAATCGCCCCCCCTTAAACTGAGACCAAGCAAACCGAACACACACCTCAACAAATGGTACACACCATTCCTTAAAAATTTAAGGCAGCAAAAAAAGGAACTGTGAGACCACCTGGAAAAAATTCCCCTCAGCCGCAAATAAACTCAAACTCTCCAAACTAGCCACACTCTACAAAAAAGAAATTTACCTGGCTAAACGAACCTCCTATGACTCTCGCATATCCCAGACGAAATCAAACATGAAGGAACTATTTTCTATCCTTAAAGAAGTAGAAACCCCTATAGTACCTCCTGACACCTGCACCAAAGACAAAAACTGGTGCTCAGAAATCCAAAGCGCCCTAGCAAATAAAATTGCGGCCCTCCAAAGTAAAATCACCCGTAAAAAAGTATCCCTTAATGACACTCTCCCCTCAAAACCACCAGATAAGCCCATGCTTACAGACCATACTCGCTTCAACTTCTCTAAAGTCACGATTATCGAAGTAGAAAAAATCATCCTGTCTCTGAAACCTGCCAACTGTCAGGGAGACCTGTGACCGGCACAGCTCATCAAGGATGCCGCCAGTGACCTCTCCCCCTTCATCACGAAACTAATTAATGCCTCCTTCACCACTGGCTCCATCCCCACCAATTTGAAACAATCCTGGGTACTTCCACTATTAAAAAAACCCACACTTGACCCAGCCACACCCACTAATTACAGGCCTATAACGACCGTTCCCATTCTACTAAAAATCCTGGACAAGGTTGCCTATGTACAAATCTAGAAGTACCTGGAAGAACACCATCTACTAGGCACCATACAATCAGGATTCCGCCCTCAACATGGGACTGAAACTGCTCTCATTGACTTGAAATTTCAGATCGATACGCTTAGAGACAACGGCCAAGCTGCCCTACTCCTCCTCCTCGATCTGTCTGCAGCTTTCGACCTGGTTGATCATTCTGTCCTTTGCACACACCTTCACACATCAGCTCATTTCTCTACTGAGGCCAGCACCTGGATCACCTCTTTTATCAACGGTAGAACCATGAGGGTCTTCTCACCTACCGCGGCGGCAGACCCCATACCAATCACTTGTGGCATCCCACAGGGCTCCTGTGTCTCCTCCACATTGTACAATATATTTACCAAGCCCCTTTTCGATGATTTGGATCATCTCGGTATCACCTACACTAACTATGCAGATGATACCCAGATCCTCCTTCCGCGTTCTGGAGATTATGGAAAGGATTTGGCCTTGTTAAATAGGATGTGCATCATCATCCAGGCATGGATGGCCATACATGGACTATGCCTGAATGATGATAAAACGGAACTCATCATCCTAGGCACTACGCCCAGCTTAAAGAAACTTGGCCCTGCCTACAACTCTCTTATGATAGATGGCAACAACATCAGGGTTGGACAAGAGGTCAAAACCTTAGGCTTCTACCTGGATTCCAATCTCTCCTTCAGAAGACAGGTGAGCTCCCTGGCCTCATCCATGGCCTATACGTGTAAATTAATCCGCACAGCTAAACCATTCCTACCTGACACCAGCTGCCTTACCCTCGCTAGAGCCCTCATACTGTCCGGCCTGAACTATTGTAACGCCCTCTACCTGGGATCCTCCAAGGCTACCACTAGCAAACTACAAACTCTTCAAAATAATGCTCTCAGAGCAGCCATGGGCATCTCCAGAAGAGACCACATCTCAGGACTTAGTCAACAGAACAACTGGCTCTCCATTAACGACAAAATTCTCTTAAAAACTGCATCGCTCACTCACAAATCCCTTAATAACGCTGCCCCTATTTACCTGATCAATAGATTCCATAGACATTCCTCCTTGAGACCCACCAGAATTGCCTACAAAGACTACCTCTCTGTCCCTAACTTTAAATGTGCTACCATAGGGGGCAACAGCTTCCCAGTGAAAGCAGCCAAGCTGTGGAACTCCTTACCACCTAATCTCAGAGTAGACTCGCCCTACCAGAACTTCCGATCTAAGGTAGTTTCATGGCTGAAAATGTAGGCCGTCAAAAATACTCCAAGGCCAGGCTGTCCCCTTCTCATGCTACCCACACACAATGTAACCACGTGTGCCCACATGTATATATGTACATAATATCTATGTACCTCATTGTTGCTATGTATATAATTTTGGTGTAACTTACTGTTCTCTTTGTATAACCTATGACCTGTAACCAAGCTTCGCAATTTCTTGTAAAGGCTGCGCACTGATACCCTTGGGTACTCTCGCGCATTATAAATAATAAAACAAACAAACAAACAAACAATTCCCAACAAGATGTCCTTTGTGTGAGCCCGCAATCGTTTTCCAAGCATACCTTGAATGTGCTTATTAATAGTTCCCCAATAGTTAGCCAATTTAGGACAATCCAACCAGATATGCTGTCAGCCACCTTTACCGTTGCATTCCCGCCAACATTTAGCCGGTAAGATAGCTCAGCGGGTTGAGTGCTCGCTGCTGCAATCTGAGTGTGATCTGCAGGTCGCAGGTTCGAATCCCGGCATGGCTAACTCAGCCTTTCATCCTTCTGAGGTTGATAAATGAGTACCAATTTCGGTTGGGGGATATTGTATGTAAATATGTGCTTTGTAAAGCACTTTGGATTAAGGCGCTATATAAATAACACATCATTATCATTTATCAGTGCAGATCAGTTTCATTTTGTGTAACCTGTGAGGGGTATAGTGCCATTGCAGCATAGCCTTATACCATGATTCTCTAACCTGTAAAGAATGTGTTAATTTAGGAATATCTTTCCAAAGTGTTTACCATTCTTCAGTGGATATCGAGATTCCCAGTGTCTGCTGCTTGATCTGTATATATTAAGGCTATCTACTTTGAACTTCTCTTGTAATAGGCGATATAAATTGGAAATTAGGGTTTTCTCTCAAGGATTTGAAATCAAGAATTTCTCAAATACAGTTAGCAGTCTAAGGGCTGTGGCTTTGTTTGGAGGAGCCAACAACCAATGACGTACCTGAAAGTATTGGAATCTTTCTTTTTTTCCGTGAGCCACATGTCCTTTTTGCATTGTACAAACTGAATAAAGTCTGTACCCATAAACATGTCCTTGATTTTATTGCATTTCATTTCTTTCCATTTAGGAAAGGATCCTTTTTCTAAGCCTGGTTTGAACTGCAGATTATTAAATATTGGTGAACTAGGGAAAGATATGTAGTAATTTGGTAGTGTTTAACCACCCTGTGCCATACAGTTTTGACAAAATTAGTAATTTGACTGGCATACATATTCATTGGACGGTATTGTTTTGGAAGCCAGAGTAGTTCTGCGATATGCGGGCCGCAAATTGCCTTTTCCATTCTAGCGCAAATGTTCTCTGTCGTTGAAGATGCCCATTCTTTCTGCACCCCTAAGTGTGCAGCCTGATAATATTCTACAAAATTGGGACGTCCCAGACACCCCTTCATGGTTGGACTCATTAGTGTTTTCATTGCCACACGTGGGTTTTGTTATTCCAAATACATTACGAAATCAAACATTGTAATTTCTGAAAAAATATTTGCGGTACATCTTTAGGGAGAGCCTGGAATAAATATAGCACCTTGGGTCGTATCGTCATTTTTACAGCATTTATCCGCCCTAACCATGAGATCGTTAATGGGACTCAGTGCAACCGTAAACATTTACATTCTGGAAGGATAGGGGGAAAGTTTACTTTATACATTGACTGTAACAAGTTGGTTAGGTACATGCCCAATAATCTAATTTTATCCTTTGCCCATGCAGATTAAGTGTGTACGGACACCTGGACTACATTGGGGGGTGTGAGAGATAAATTCAATATTTCAGACTTAGTGAAGTTTATTTTCAGACCCACCACCTTACCGAGTTCTTTGAATTCCTGTGTAACCCCTTTCAATGAGTCAACCAGATCTGTAACCGTGATCAACATATCATCAGCATAAGCCATTATTTTATGTTTATCAGGCCCAAATGGTATCCCTTGTATTTGAACTGAATGTCTTATTTGAGTCAGAAGGGGTTCCAGATGTATTGCATACAAAAGAGGGGATAGTGGGCATCCCTGCTCCGTTCCACGACATAACGTAATCAGAGTGAATATCTGTCCATTTATTGATAACCTAATCTTGGGGTCTATATAATTCACACATATCATGTTCAAAAAGTTGGGACCGCATCCCATAGCCTCTACAGTTAAGAACAAAAAAGACAACTCCACCCTGTCAAACGCTTTTTCAGCATCTAATGATTAGAATAGTGCTGGTTGTCTCTTCTTAATCGTTTTCTCAATCAAATGACAAGCCATTCTGATGTTATCATGAGTTTGTCTATGCTTAATAAACCCTGATTGATCAGGGTGGATTAAGGACGGCAAAATATTTACTAATCTGTTGGCAAGAATTTGTGTATATATTTTTGCGTCAAGGTTAATCAGGCCAATAGGTCAATATGATCCACATTGTGTGGGGTCTTTACTGGATTTTGGAAAAAGGATCATTTAGCCTCCTCTATAGATGGCATTATATGACTAGTTTCTTTAAATGAATTATTAAAATGTAGTAGTCTAGGCGCCAATGTTGATAGATCCGTTTTATACCATTTGGCTGAATATCCGTCTGGGCCTGGAGCCTTATTCATGGGAAGACGACGGATTATATGTGATATTTCTTGGATTGTTATCTCTTGTTCCAAACATTCACGTACCTGCAGTGTGATATTTGGAAGCTTTACTGAGCATAGATATGTGTTTTGGGCTATAGGGTCAGGGTTGTCGGATTGATATAATGTGGAGTAAAACTCCACAAATTGTTTAAGTATTTGTGGGGTGGCTGTATCCAGGTCCCCGTGAGTATCTTTTACTGCTAAAATTGTACGTGAAGTCTGACTTTGCCTTAGCTACCTGGCCAACAGTCGGTAAGCTTTATTCGCTTTTATATAATATTTTTGTTTGCCATATAATAGACCTTTTTCTGCTTTTGATTTTGGCATAAGCTGTAATCTGCCCCTTACGTTTCTATATGCCTTTTTGATAGCTAGGCCTCCGTCCGTTTCCATTTTTTTCATTAGTTTTTCAATTCACTCTCCAGATCGGACTCAAAGGCCATCTGTTGTTTATGTCTACATGCCCCTTCTGAGAAGAGTTCCCTGTGAAACATAGCCTTAAAAGCATCCCATAGTGTGTTTATCGCTATCTCACCCGTATAGTTTAACTCAAAAAAATCCTCAATCTTTCTCCTCTAATTTCTCCCTCACAACCGAATCTCGAAAAAGTTCAGAAGGGCAAACCCATGACCATATGTCCTGTGTTATCCTGGAAAGAGAAACTCCAGTTCCAGGGCAGAGTGATATGATAATGCGATAGGATGAATCTCTATTTTTGTAATGTAACCCTGCAACTTGGATGATGACCAAATCTAATCGATATGTGAGAATGATTTATGGACATGGGAGTAATGTGTATAACCTTTCTCTGCCCCTTTCAGTGTTACCAACACATCTGAGATAGCTAACTGCTGCTCTACTTTAGTTCATAGCCCTTGTGATGGAGGGGAATGTCTGAATTGGGTTCTTGCGCTTCTGTCCCTGCGAGGGTCCCAGGCCACGTTGAACTCCACAAATATTAGCCGTTCTCTTACCATGAATGTTTCCACCTCTGTTAAAGTCCTCCTCAAAAAACTACTTGGCCATCGTTAGGGGCATAAAATGATACCAGGGTTATCATTGTTGATTCAATTTCGGCTATGATAAATAGGTATCGGCCTTCCCTATCCGCCTTAGTATTGGTAATTTAAAATTGTACCCCCCTTTCTGATTGCTAATAAAACACCAGCTGTTTTCTTCTGTGCATTAGCTTGAATGATAGTGGAATAGTAACCTATATGGAGTCGGGACTTGTCCTGCTGTTTTATGTGGGTTTCTGAAAAGCTAATACATCTGGCCTATGTGTTAGAAACCCCTCTCATTTTTGTTTTACTGGGGGTATTTAGCCCCATGAATATTAAGAGATATACAGTTGAATGCAATGAGTTTTTAATAATCTGTGTACAAACATTGCCCAATTCCTTGACCTTGATCCATATTTGGATTCCTTAAACAAATGTGTTTTTTCCACCCTTCTCCCCAAACTCTATAACCTCCCCCACCCAGCTTTTGTTACTCTTATCCCAATAAACCCTTACTTTTCCCTTCCACCAACCCTGGTATGACCAATGTACCTAGAGTACCATCGATCATCAATCTGCCGGTGTGGATCACCAGTTCCTCCAGGGTTTCCCATAGGGTGTCATAAAACCCTATTCACCTCCTCTCCACTGATTCCAAGTTGGAAAGTCACATCCCGAGCATTCAACTTCGCATAAAGTATTGGCACAGAGCTCAAAAAGTTCCCCTCTTAACTCTTAGTTAATGTCACTTTTTAGGAGTGTGCAGCGGACCTTTAAGGCGAGGATTCTTGCTGGTCTAGTTTGCCCCTTTGATTCCTGGGCTTCCTATGTCCCTGCTTAATCTTTTACATGATATCTCTGACATGGGCCGACCCACCTGTACACGATGAGTCTCAACTGAGCCACTTTCATCTTCATCGATTTTTAACATTTCAATGCCTTCTGCTGGAGAGGTGACCCTATGTTGTCTCCTGTCTAATGATATGATATGATATGATATGATATTGCATTTATAACACGCCTATACACAAGTGTTTCAAGGCGCGATGCGGCAAAGGAGGGGGAACAAAGGGAGGACAGACAACAATCCCACTGCGCCAGGTGTCATTCAGATCAGCGCAAGTGCATGGGATGTGAGAAGGGGGAAAAGTGCGGGGGGAGGGGATAGTGCAGTACATGGGAATAGAATAATAACAATAAGTAAAGTAACGGCCAGCAGTTGGCAAGTGCAAAGGTAAGTGCAGACATCAGGTGTCAAGTGCTGGTAGTGGGACTATAGGGATACATAAACAGTCCCCAAGTGCAAGGGTTGCGAGGCAGGCAGTGCAGGTGTGTGTGACTTTCAGGGGAGGGACCTGGGCCCGAGATCAGAGGGTGGCCAGGTAACCAGTGCAGTTTCAGTTTCAGCCAGGAGGTCAGCAGGGGAGCGGAGGAGAAAAAGCAGAAGCAAAAAGAAAGGTTTTGAGGTGCTTCCTGAACCATAGATGGTTCTCCTCAAGTTTCAAGGAGGCAGGAAAGCTGTTCCAGAGAGAAGCCCCAGCCGAAGAAAGAGATCTACCACCAACTCGTTGCTTGGAGAAGCGACTGACCCTGAGGGAGTTGGAGGCGGATGAGCAAAGAGCTCGAGAAGGAAGATATTTAGGAAGAGAAAGTTGAAGGTATTGAGGCCCCGGGCCCCGGAAGGCCTTGTGGACAATGCAGAGGGTTTTGAACTTAATCCTCGCAGTCACCAGGAGCCAGTGCAGAGATTTCAGTCCTGGAGAGATACGATCCCTGGGCTTGAGGCCAAGGACAAGACTTACAGTCCTGTTCTGGATGAGTTGCAGAGGGCGGAGAGTAGAGGCAGGCCGATTTAGAAAGAGGCTGTTGCAATAGTCCAGCCTAGAGAGATCCATAGCTCTGGAGACGGTGAGCTTCTGGGGGAAAGAGAGAATAGGAAGACTACCTCTGAGGAAGTGCAGCTGGTAGTGGGACTTCTTAGAGACATCAGAGCTGTGAGGAGAGAAGGAGAGTGTGGCGTCAAAGATGACCCCGAGGTTTTTAGCCTCGCAGGTGGAAGCAGGAAGAGGGCCAAATGGGAATGTCCATATATAGTGTATCTTTTTGGATTGCAGCGTTTTTACTACAATTTGCATTTCTCTACTCTTTTGAAGTGTGCGTGGGGAGAGATCTTGATATCATTGAATGTTTGAGCCAATGTATGTGATAGGGTCTGCTTGCCTGGCGGCCCTCAAGATATGTTCCTTTTGTGGGTAGTCTCCACTTGCTGCCAGCACAAACCTTGGGCATGATCCAGGATGTGATCTCTTCGGACCCACCCTGTGAATGCGATCTAGTGGTATCTTCTCCTCTTCGTCATTAACCAGTAGTTCTCTGAAGACAGAAATTATTACTTCTTTCAAATCTGGGTCTCCAACTGATTCAGGAAGATTTCTAAAATGGATATTGGCCCTGCGAGACCTGTTCTCTAAATCTTCACATTGTATCTCCAAATTATGATTGGAGCTCGCCAAATGTTCCAGTAGTTCTTCAGATTGCCTAGTGTCATGAGCCAATTCTTGTCATGAGCCAATTCACACATCCTTAGTGCACAGCGGCCATTTTGGAATCCAAAAGCTGTTTATTTTTTTTTATTTTTTTTTTTTATTACGAGTATATAATCACCGAAGTGATTTTTACAAGAAGATGATGAAGGTAACGTAAGATTTCAAAAGTAAAAGCGAAGGTAAAAGCAAAAATAGTAGTAGAAAAAGTAAAGATAGAAGATGAAACTGAAGAACTGGTTAACAATGAAAGCCAGAGTGGAAACACAGATGGTAAAAGTGAGGACGAAGGCAAACAGAACAGGACAGAAGAGGATCACTCCCCACAATCTGTTTGTGTTAACCCATTCTGGGGAGGCTGTAGTGGTGCTTGTATAAAGCTGTTTATTTAAATCATGTGTGAGACTCTAAATTGAATTACTTAGTTGGATTTGAATTACAGGGTATGCCCATGCACGTTCATTTCCCCTGGTGTAGACCGCACATTTTATTTACCATTAACTGTATATGTAAAACCCAATATTATTCATAGTTCTGGAACTACAAGACGTAGGAACATGAAATCTAATGCATTTCGAAGGTCAGAAACTCCTTATTGATGTGACACCAAAATCAAATTGCATACATTAATCAGGAAATATTAAAACAAGAAAAGTGTGTAACTTCATGAAGTAACATGCCAAAAAGTCATATTGCATTTTCAGACATGTGTCTACACTGAAGGATTATTACAATTTTGGTTTCGTTAAGTTAGTATAATGCTGTTGGAAAAAATGAATTTTCTGTAACAAATATTAGAAGTGGCTTTCGGCCCAGCCTTTTTTCTGATCACAAATATGGAAATATAATTATCCATTGAAGATTTGGGGGGTTTATTCAATGGTAGTGTCTGACTGTTGGGTTTTGTTTGTTTGTTTGTTTTATTATTTATAATGCGGGCCAGACCCGAGGGTATCAGTGAGCAAAAAGCAAAAAGGAAATGTTCAGTTTCAGTTACATTGCTGTGTAGTTATATACAAATATATACAAATAAAAATATATACAGGAACAAAATACAAAATACAACATGCAAAATGTGTACAAAAGGGTGAATACAGGCAGGGAGGGAATGGACAGGATTAGTGGCATTAGAACGGGCAGTCTGTGTATTATCGGCCATTTTCCTTGATCCAGTGGATGAAGGTATGCCTAAAATGAGGATATGTTTGATCTGCCCTTAAGGTGGGAGGAAGGGAGTTCCAGAGTTGGGCAGCTTTCACCGGGAAGCTGCTTCCACCAGTTTTAGAACATTTAAATGTAGGCACCGTCAGGAGGTTGGAGTTGGCAGCTCTTGTGGGGCGGTTGGAGGAGTGCCTCTATGAGGTATCGTGGGGCAGCGTTGTTAAGGCATTTATGTGTTCGTGAGGGTACTTTTAGTGAGATTTTGTCCATTGTGGTGAGCCAGTTGTTCAATCTCCTTATGTCACAGATGTGTTTTTTTAGGGATACTCAGTGCTGTTCTGAGAGCATTATTTTGTAGAATCTGGATTTTGTTGGTGATATATTTGTTAGTCCCTAAGCATAGGGCGTTACAATAATCCAGTTTTAACAAAATTAAGGCTCTTGCCAGGGTGGTGCAATTATTGGTGGAGAGGAAGGGCTTGGCTGCTCTGATTAGTTTACATGTGTAGGTAGTAGAGGAGGCCATTGAGTTGACCTGGTTGTTTAAGGTGAGGGTGCTGTCTAGGTAAAAGCCTAAAGTTTTGAATTCTTTAGCTACTTTGATGGTATTACAATCTATGATAAAGCTGGAGTAGTTGTGGCCGAGTTTGCTGATGTTGTGGAGGTGCCGAGGATTATGAGCTCAGTCTTGGCATCATTCAGGCATAGACCATGAGATGCCATCCATGCCTGGATGAGGTACACTCTATTCACCAAGGCCAAATCCTTGTCATTATCTCCCGTCAGCGGTATGAGGATCTGGGAATCATCGGAATAGTTGGTGTAGGTGATACCAAGACCATCAAGATCATCAGAAATGGGCTTCACGAATATATTGTACAGTGTGGGGGAGACACATGAACCCTGGGGCACCCCACAGGTAATGGGAATGGGGTCAGCAGATGCTGAGGTGTAGAAGACGGGCATGGTCCTATTGTTTAGGAATGATTGTATCCAGCCTATCGCTTCCTGCGAGAAGTGGGCGGCCGAGTCCAAGTGGTTGCAAAGGACTTTACTTTAACTTCCCCAACAACCCCAACCAAAAACAACAGCCCAGCATTGTTACTCTTGCTCCGGCATATCCGCTCCTCGCATTTGTCTCCAGTAGCTGCACTGAAGGCTAATTTACAGCGTGTGGGTACAAAATATAGAAATCGGAGGGCGTGGCGGCCCCTGCTATAGATCTGGTCCTTCTCCTTCGATGAATAACGTTGACCATTAGCATGTTACGCCATGTAGATAAAGTATAAGCTCCAAGGAACATCAGTGAGATGTTCCATTCTTCACATGGGAGTTTGATGAACTTCAGGAATTATCAGAGCCCCAGGCAGAACAGCAAGAAACAGCCAGTCGGTCAAAGACTTGCATGGCCACCAACTATGTAGAGAACCCCTGTTGTCACACATGATCACCTGCTTCATCCGTTTCATAGGGGCTTATCTTCTCCCTGTCCATCAATGCTTGTGCCTCCTCCGGGAGGTCAAAGAACAAGGTTCTGTTTTTGTGTAAAACTTTTTGGCGCGCTGGGTAGATCAGCATGTATTTCAGACCTGCTACCCAGAGTCTGACTTTGGCCATTGAAAATTGTGCTCCTCCCTGTCTGGAGTAGGCCAGTATTTTTCCCCTGTCCTTATAGTTCAGGACCTTGGTGATTATCGGTCCTGGGGGTGCTCCAGGGGGGGAGGGGCACCTAGTCAGTGCCTTATGCGCTCTGTCGATTGTAAAGCCCTGTGTGAGATTTCCAGGCCGATTTCCTGGAGTAGCATGTTCTCTATGTAGGTTGTGGGGTCTGTGCCCTCCTCCTCTTCAGGCAGGCCTACTAAGCATATATTGTTCCTGCGGTCTCGACCTTCCACTTCTTCCCCTCTGTTTTCCAGCAGGCTGACCTTTTATTGCAGGAAATGAACATCTGCATGCGTCTCTCGGAGCACCCCTGTATTCCCCTTCACCTGAGTTTCCAGAGTGGTAGTGCGCTCTGCCAGGTTACGCACGTCTTGGCGCAGCAGTCCCACATCTATTTGCACCACTGCTATCTGTGTCCCCAATGAGGCCTTCCATAGCTTGCATCACCAGGTTGTGCAGTTCCATGGCTTCCCCTCCTTCCGCTTGTACTGGGTCCGGGTTTCCCCCTGGTGCCTGTTGCATAGACTTGGCGTAGTTGTCCAGTGTTGGTTGATTCGCTTTTGTTTTGGCCAATTTGGGAGGCGTCCGGCCTCCTTGTCGCTTCAGCAGAGGACCACTCTTGTTATAAGCCTAGGGCCCTGCTTTAGAATCTCTGCCCGTGAATGTATTAATCGTGTCTGATGCTCCACAGATGCTTGAGTGTCATGCATAATTGTCACATGCTAAAGCAGTTGGTGACACTTAGAGGCTAATGTGGCCACTCATGCACAAGTATCTGGTATCTGTTCTCCAGTGTTTTGCCTGTAGTCACTGCCTGGAGCAGGCCTTATGCTGAAACCTATCTCTGGGGCTTCCCCAGTGTGGCTAATAGCAGTCGCCAGTCCTTTATTGTGCCCGAGGAGTGCTTCAGAATTTTCAGATCACCGGGATCCTTCCACTTTTTCACTACATGGCCCGGGTCCTCCTTCTGTGTCTCCTCTGCTTCTGGCCTCTCACCAGGTGTTTTCGTTCTTTGAAGAAGGGCGGGGGCGCAGTGGCCCGCTGAGCCCTACCGGCTCCATTCCACCCGTGCTTGCCAAGGGACACAGCCCCGAAATGTCACCACCCGCTCCGGTTCGCTACCGTATGCTCCCTCATCCAGTGTCCTGCTTATAGGGATCAGTGCTCCGCAGAGGGGTGCTGCGCCTCGTACTTGTCTGTGATGCACAGCATTGTCTGGGCCCCATGTGTGCAGCCTGTGCTCCCTGACTGGATACCTCTTTCTTCTTCCTTCTCGCGGCTCCTCCCGGCTGGCCTCCTCTGTTCGGGTGCATCCCTCCTCCTCCTCACACGCTCCGCTGTTGCTCGCCGCGTCAATGCTGTCCCTCCTTGTCTTGCTGCTTCGCCGCTGGGGCTCTCGGGGCTCTCTCACCTTCCTGGCTTCTTCCCATTTGTTGCTGTAGTTTGCCTCATATCGCGGCCACCATTTTCATCACCAGGCGCCGTCAGCGTTCTCCCTCTTCCGTGCCTGATACCAAGTCATCAGCAAAAGTGCCTGACTCCTAATTCCAGCTGGGCACTCCAGAGAGTCTCATGCATTGTCAGGCTCTTACTCTGCAATAAAGCTTAGTTTTAATGCAGATTCTTGAGGATCAGGCGGGAGCAGTCTCGGGAGTCGACCTACTCCATAGCTGCAAGCCACGCCCCTCCTCATGGAACAGCCTTGTTGATAATGTGTCTACCCTTTAACAACCTCTGCAGCTGGATCAAATAGGAAACATACTCTAATGAAGTACCAACACAGGGTGGTGGATGTTGGTTGTCTTTGTCTCATCAATGGCAATAACAGAACAAAAGACATCAAATGTCCTTTGACTTTGCTGAGATCTGATAAGGTTTAAGTTACTTACCTGTAACTCTTGTTCTCCAGCATGGGTCTTGCATGGATTCACATGCTCATGAATATTCGCTGTCGTAAGGCTGGGAACGCTGGGTGAAACGAAAGCAGTTTTACTTAGACTGAAAACTGCTTGTCTGCCCTATATCCAATCATTGTCCTTTGCTTCATACTGCCCCCAGGTGATAGCACTCGTCCTCCTAAGCTCCACCCCTGGGGGCCATCTTTAGATTTGGTTGCATGCTAAAAGTGGCAGTATGAACCAAGATGAGCCAGAGGGGAAGAAGGGAGGGTTTCACATATGAATCCATGCAAGACCCATGCTGGAGAACAAGAGTTACAAGTAAGTAACTTAAAACTTCTCCAGCATGGGGTCTTGCATGGATTCACATGCTCATGAAAAGGATTACACAACAGTACATATACATATCCACAGGAAATGGCAAGGCTCAACAGAAGCAATACACTTAACTCGGAACAGACTAACCTCAAACAAACAGGTCACGTAGCTCTGCTTGGCCGTCCCAGGACTCCTCCCTGGAATCCCTGTTGACGCAGTAAAATCTTGTGAAGGTGTGGGGGGACCTCCACGTAGCAGCCCTGTAGATGTCAAGCAGGGAAACACCAGAGAGAAACACCATTGTTGCTGCAATGGCTCTGGTGGAGTGGGCTCTCGGCCGGCCTGGCAGAGGTCTGTTGGCCAGACGATGACAGTGCATGATACAGCTGGAGACAGCCAGAGAGCCACCAGGATATTGAAGCCTTAGGCAAGGTCTTCCGTGCCCCACAGGTCCAAAATTGACAAACAGCTGAGACATCTTCCAAAAATCCTTTGTACTTGCCACATAAAACTTCAAGGCACGAGCAACGTCCAGCAAATGCAATGTCCTTTCAGCAGACGTAGAAGTGTTTGCAAACAAAACTGGCAGAACCAAAGGTTCGTTGATATGGAACCCCGAAGGAGACTTTGGCATAAAGGTGGGATGGGTACGCAGCACCACCTTTGTAGCGTGAAGGTCAAGTACGGCTGCTTTCAGGAGAGTGCCTAGGTCTCCCCGAATCACCTAGCCGAGGTATTGGCCACCAAGAAAGCAGCCTTCCACACACAAGAAAAACTTCAAAGGGGCCTGATGCATCAGTACAAATGGAAACACCATGAGCTTAGTCAAAACTACGTCGAGCTCCCAAGTCGGGGTAGGAGCCTTCACCAGCGGAAAAGTCCTGAAGAGGCCCTTGAGGAACTCCTTAACGAGACTGTGTGACCACAGGCAAGGACCACCGGGAGCTCGAATGTACCAGGATATGGCAACCAGATGAATCATGATGGAAGCGTGAGCTAGTCCAGCTTTGACCAGCGAAAGCAGGTATGGGAGCCATTATCCGCAGAGGCGTAATCTTCTTAGTCCTACACCACACTGTGAAGCGCTTCCATTTGTGACTGTAACAAGAAAACGTAGGGGTAGCTTGGTCAGGATCTTTTGCACTCCAGCGGCAGGGAATAGTGCCCAAACTCTAGGGCTGCAGGAGCCATGTCGCGAGGCTCAGCGACGCTGGGTCGTGGTGTAGTATTGTTCTGTTATCTCTGGAGAGAAGGTTGGGAAATGCAGGCAATCAGATGGATGAAGCCACTGACAGATGGAGATCATCCGGGCACCAGATCTGCTTCAGCCACGCCGGCACGATGAGGTTCATCCTGCAATGGCAACATCTCAGTGTGTTGATCACATGTAACAGGAGCGCAATTGGAGGGAAGGCTTACAGGAAGAGCCCATCCCACAGGAATGAGAAGGCATCCCTAAGCCTCCTCGGCTGAGGATATCTGCTGGCATACTTCAGGCATTTGGAGTTGACAACTGTCGTGAAGAGGTCAGTCTGGGGAGGACCCCCACCTGCCGAAGAGATAAGACACCTGCGCATGTTGAAGTTCTCACTCAGGGCAAGACCGTAGCTGGTGTTCTTCGTGCCTGCCAGCTGAAAAAGGATGAGGACCATGCCCTGAAGAATGGTACAGCATCACGGGGACTGAGCTTCCAGGGAGAGAGTGGAGGAGCGTGTTACGCTCTGCTTTTGGATGTAGAACATGGTGGTGGTGTTTGTGAAGATTCGCACCACCTTCCCATGTAGCTGAGGCTGGAACGACTTGAGGGCTCAGAAGAACAACCGGAGATCCAGGATGTTTATGTGTACGTCCTTCTCCTCTGGGAGGCAGCTGCCTCTGGTATGAGACTGTCCTGTGTGGGCTCCCCAACCCTCTAGGGAGGCGTCTGTGGTGACTGTGGCCTGGTATGGCAGGATCTGAAAGGGAGCTCCTTCAGTGAGATGCGGATGCACCGCCAACCATTGCAGAGCCTGCAGGAATGCCCGATTGAGGGCAATCTTGTCTGTCCAAGTGCCTGGGACATGCTGTCACCTGACATCTAGGAATTCATGGAGAGGCCGCATCTGGAGCCTGCAAAAGACGACCAGATGGATGCAGAAAGACATCATTCCTAACATAGACTTGATGGACCAGACTATTGCAATGGACACTGCTGACAACCGCTGAACTTTCCCTAGGATGGCCTTCACCCTCTCCTCTGAGGGAGTTGCCAGGCTTGTGACCGTGTTGAGACAGGCACACAGGAACAGAGCGTTCTGTGATGGCACCACACAGGACTTCGGATAATTGATGGAGAATCCAAGCGAAGTCACAAGGCATTTGGTCTCCGCTATGTGCTGAGTCGGCAGTGCATGAGAGCCGGATCAAATGAGCCAGTTATCCAGATACCGGTAGGCATGTTTGCCATTGTTGCGTAGGTGCACCGCTACTAGGGACACGCATTTTGTGAATGCTCTTGGCCTGATTTCAGGCCAAAGGGCAGGGGTTGAACTGGTGGTGCCATCCCTGGATTACAAAACAAAGAAACTTCCGA
Organism: Ambystoma mexicanum; assembly: GCF_040938575.1. Classification (NCBI taxonomy): domain Eukaryota; kingdom Metazoa; phylum Chordata; class Amphibia; order Caudata; family Ambystomatidae; genus Ambystoma; species Ambystoma mexicanum. The sequence goes on from NC_090936.1 coordinate 351,753,418, forward strand.
TGTTTGCGATGAATGGGGATGTGGAAATATGCGTCCTCCAGACCAGAGTTTCCAGAAAATCCCCTTCCTCCAGCTGGTTGAGCATGTGCTGCAACCTAACCATTCCGAACGTTTGGGACTTCAAGGAGTTGGGCCATGTGAAGTTCTTGACACGCACAGGAGCAATACGAGGGTACCAGTCTTGAAATTCCAAAGCGTCCACTTTCTGAAGTACATCCAGCACCCAATGTGTCTGTAGTGATCTTTCTCCACTGTTTGACAAAGTTCGATAGCTGGCCTCCAATTGGGGTGTGAAAGTGGGGAGCATATCCATGGCCGGTTCAGGCCTGCTTGTGCGTCTGGGCCCTGCCCTGCAGACGACGACGCTGGCCTTCACTGCCGTAGGCCAGGGAGTGACACTTGTAGGCTTCCTGGGTGGAGGAGCTGGAGGGCTGATGGTAGGGGGCGGAATTCCCCTTGCAAGACCTGGAAACTCTCCCCCTCGTGGAATGAAAGGATGATCTCCTCTGCTGCAGAGCACCAGAGATCGCGCCACCTTCGTGTCAGTCTGGATAGCCTGGAGAGTCTCATCCACTGCCTTCCCAAACAGGTTGTCTCCATCGAAAGGTATGTCCACAACCTTGGACTGCAAGTCTAGTCAAATGTTTGTGACCTTCATCCACCCTTGGTGTTGAAGGTTCACACCATTCCCCATCTGGCTGAAACCCGAGTCCGCTTTGTCCAGCACCACTTTAATGGCGTGACCAAAGCCACATCTCACCTTCCTGGAATAGGGCCAGGGCCTCTGCCTTCTTGTCATCAGGAAATAAATCCAGTATAGGCCCGAGCTTGTACCAAATATTCCCTGTCCTAACGAGACAGGATGGCGAGGGCATTGGCGGCCTTGATGGCTTGCCAACCGCATCTAGCTTCTTGCCCTCCTGGTCCAGGGGCACCATGTATGAAGACGAGGGGTTGAACAATTGTTTCCTGGCTGCGGCAGACACCACCGAGTCCGGAGAAGGCTGCAACCTGAGACATCTAGGAGCTGAGTCTGGGACTTGGTATTTCTTCTCCAGTCTGTCCTGTTTTGATAGAATTGCACTTGGAGTTTTCAAAATGGCCAATCTGTCCTCCCCAACGTCCAACAATGAAACCGGAACAACGGTCTTCCTTGAGGACTCAAGTCGTTGGATGAGAAATTCTTCCTTCTTCTTTTCTTCCGCAACTACACTGAACAGTTTGGGCGCCTTTGAGATGATGGTGTGCACAGAGACAATTTTGTCTGGTGGCGAAGCCCGGCTCGGCTTGTCAATATCCAGAGGTTCCCATCAGCAGGGACATAATCCTCATACACATTAGTGTGAGTAGTCATGGTAGCCATATCATTGTCAGTGCCTGTGCGCTGGCACTTCCTCCACCAGGGTCAATTCCCCAAGTCAAGATCCAGATGCGGCATGCCCCCTAAAGGGCAGCGTCAGTCTGGGAGGATTCCTGGCTGGTGACATGGGAGAATTTCAGCCCGGACCAAGCACAAGGGCAATAGGCAGCCATTGCTGAATTTCCAGCAACCAAAGTGTGCAGGGTGGTGAGGATGTCCAGTGGCATATCCCTTGGCACAGGTAGAGGTGCAAATGGTGCAGGAGCCAAGCTGAAACCCTAGGAGGGGCAAATGGTTGGTATGGCTCATGTCACGGAGATCCCTCCTGAGGACCCAGACATGGGTCCCTGGCCCCCTACATGTCCGAGTAGACATCCTCAGGTAGGTCATACTCAGAACTAGTATGGATGTAAGGAGATTTTCTCGGCGACCCCACGGGAGCTGAAGGAGACACTCTCACTGGTCTTGGCAGGAAGTTCAACTGCAGCAGTAACTCCCTTATCCTGCCCGAGTCCTTCAGGAAGGAGGCAACGATGGGGATCTGCAGAATGGGCGCTGCTGCCGACGAGGTCGTGTTTGATATTGCTGGCGGAGGTCTTGGTGGTAAAGAGACATTTGGTGTTGTTGTCATCGTGATGGTCAAAACGACAGTCGCTGACAAACTCTTCTTCGACAAAGGAAGAGCTAATTTCGTCGACGGGGTCATTGACGAGGGGGTCACTGACAAAGCGATTGCCGACAGTGCCGTGGTCATTGACAAAGAGGCCGTCAATGAGGTGGTGGTCCTGGTAGACAAACTTGACATTGAAGGGGCGCGTGCCACAAACGAAGATGAGGGAGCCACAGACAGGCCTCCCGCAGTTCGGTCCTTCGATGACTTGTCCTTCGAACACTCGTGCTTAGAAGTGGTTAGGTACTTCCTCGCAGATGGAGGGATCCCACCAGCCCGTAGGCTGTATAAGGAAGGCATGATATCAAACAGTGAAGACAGACACAAATGATCACAGATTAAGGGTGTTTATTGAACTTCAATGGGTTGGTTGAACGCTGATCTAATCCTAAATCTAAGGATGGGAGCAAGCTACGACCCTCAAATAATAATAACGCAGTCCCAGTGGAGTCTCTGTCAAAATAAAAGGGCCTATACAAATAAACCTATTGCCAATCCTTACTTCTAAATACAAATGGTGTGGGACAACAATGTATGCAAAAAGAAAAGCGTTCAAGAAATTATATGTCAAGATCGTTGAGCAGTTGGCTTCCCTTCCCCACTTATTCAGCACGGGACAAGGCGGCACGCCCAAGCTTTGCACATACTCTGGCTTCTCTGTCATGAGGATATAGTTCAAAGCATAGATATCAGGGCCTTCTCCCAAAGTCTCTTTCCCAATAACAGTCTCTTATTGCAGAGGGCCTGACTTAACAAACAAACACCAAAGTTCTTTTCTTATCAGGATTTTCACATTCACAAGTTCTCGAGGCCACTGTTCACCATGGGTCTCCCTCCTTCAGTTTCGGACTCCTTTTTAACACAATATTCAAAATTGGTCTCCGTTGTTGGGGCTCGGACCACAGATCTCTCTCGTTTGGGCTTGGACCCCTTAGGCGCAATGTTCACAATTGGTCTCCTTTGTTCGGGTTCGGACCTCTTTAAGCACAATGTTCACAATTGGTCTCCCACTCGTTCGGGCTCGGACCGGGGATCTCCCTTATTCGGGCTCGAACCCCTTAAGCACAATGTTCACAATTGGTCTCCCTCGTTCGGGCTCGGACCATGTAATCTCACTTTCTGAGCTTTCCTCCCTGTATCAAAAATCAAAGACTTCCGATTGTGCAGTGGATTTTGCTTAAACCGTCCCAAGACCACTTTGATTCACTTCATTTCTCATTCTCATCTTTTACTTTTGCTTCTGCCACTTCTTGGCTGGATACCTCACAGAGACCTTCGATTGAGCACCCTTGCGATGCCGGACCACTCTGTCACACTGGTAATGTTTCTTTCTCTGTTAAAGTTCAAACATCTATCAGTATTAAAGCTTTCCTCACGTCTTTCATCATGCATGTTACCAATCTTTGGTCTTGCGCTCTTTATACAATGTTGCCACTTGCAACCTTGACTTCAACACAGACCGGTCTTGCATCGGTCTCCCCGACTCCCCGGCTGTGTTGATCTCTTTGACGATGCTTTGACGAGGAGCCAAGGACAGTACCACAGCGGCTGCTGCTCCTCCCCGACTCGGTCAGCCATGCAGGAGGGTTTGGGTATCTCCAACGCACAATGCAGGATTCTTCAGTCTGGTTTCCTGGCCTTATGCTTTTTAATCTGAAGGATTCTGGAAAGTAACCGTTTCTCGCTGGAAAGGTCAAGGGTATCTCCCTCCTTGCACACCCTTCTTGGTGTGCCGTCTTTCTTCCCTCATTCAGCTGCCATCTGGAAAATGCTGTTCCTTCGTGTGCTTTGCCTCGCTCAGAGTGTGCTCTCGTGCGCCGACTTTTATCCATGTGGGGAAGCTTAATGGAAGTCACGTGTGAGTGGTTACCAGTAATTGACTGACCTTGCCTGACCATAGTAGTGGGACATGTCAGGTACAATGCTCGGATGTGAGTCTGTTTTCTCCTGGAGCGGGCTGTCTGTGTGAAAGTGTTTGTGAAGGGAAAGGGGTAGTGGGGGAGTAAAATTCCCGAATAACCTACCAGGTATGATGGGGCTAAGGTGTTACAGGGAGGGGGATACTGCGTCTCGCCATCAGGAGTCCCACTCCCACTCCCCGAAGACCCCTCACCCAGGTGATCCTCCGGCACTGGTCCACCCCAAGGGTCTAGATCCAAAGGTGATGGCCGTGTCCTGGTCACCTGGATGGCATATCCCGACGACTAGCGGGTGAGACACCTTCTGGTTTCTCACAGCTGATTGTTGATGGAGCAGGCGACGGGGACTAGCCCCTTACCAAGCTTGATCCCAAAGCTGTGGCAACCTTCGAGGGAGCAGATGGAGCATTGTAGCATCCTCAAAGGACCTCAACCTCTTCTTCTAAGAGGGAGTTCAATCATGGGACCTGCCGGTCCTGGATGAGGCATGACTGTGCCCGGAGACCGCGTCAGAGACCTTCTCCTATTTGATCCAAGCCACTACCCTCCGGTGACAATCCTTCCTGGTCTTTGACGAGAAGCTGCAGCAGATCTCACATCCATCCGCGTCGTGATGCGGGTGAAGACAATAAAGGCACTTTTGGTGTTGATCCTCGACAAAAATGTTCTTTGAGCCACAGGATTCATAGGCCCCGTAGAGACTCTTCTTAACCACATCGGACATGGATGAGGTGAGATGTCGGCCACAGCCTGGGCCCGTCGATAGTCACAGGGAGAAGATCCAACAATGGAAAAGATGATTTTTGCCAATAACGGGTCCCCACTGCTGGTAGTCACTGCATAACGGTAGACGAAGAAGAAATGGAAGAAAGCTATCAAAATTATTTAAAAAAACTGCAGAAAGTCCACACATTTCAAGGAGCTTAGTACGAGGACTCCCAGTACTAGAAACGTGCTGTAAAAATCTGAAGATGGCCACCAGAGGTGGAGCTTAGGATGACTGTCATTGGCTGGGGCATTATGACCCAAAGGACAATGATTGGATATAGAGGAGACAAGCAGTTTTCAGTCTAAAGCAAAACTACTTTCTTTTTACCTAGGATTGTCAGCCTGACAGGGAATATTCCTGAGCACATGAATCCATGCAAGAACCCATGCTAGAGAACTGGAAGGTTGCAGGAGTACGATTCTGACACAGTGGTGGCATGCTTTTTGGCAAAGACTTTTATTATTAAAATAAAGCAAAGGAAAAACTTATTTTGCCCTATTTCTATAAGGGGTTGCCTGCCTCAACAAAAATACTAAGGAGTCTGTCAGGATGTTTTATCAAACTGAATGTCCACCCATCCTGTGTCCAAACTTATTTCGGTCCCTTACACTAAAACCAACTAAAGAAAACTGGAGGCTCCTCTTTTTTCTGGATACCGACGTTAATGTTCAGTTCTTTATTAGAAAACACAAAGAACAACTTTCGTATGCAGTTCCCAAATGTCTAGGGGGGAGTCTCTTCCCCTTTCTTCCACTCACAAGTTTTTTATCTCAAGTCTGGCGTCCAATCCAACCAGACTTGTCCATTGAACTTAGTATGCCCAAAGAGTGTTCCTTCCTTTTACAACAGGTCCTCGACTTCTTGTATTTCTCCATGAGTCCCAGATCCCTCTGCGTTGTCTCAGATTTCCCAGACTTATTCTGCGCTTACTTTCATCTTCTTGTGGGTCCCAGACCCCTCTATATTCTCTTGTGTTTTCCCTGACTTGATTTGGGCTTCAGCCCCTTGCGTATATGCTTCTCAGGCCTTGCGTGGGTCCTTCACCCCTGTTCCACTCAATGTCCAGCTGAACAGGCTTGATGTAATCACCTGCCAGGTACTGTTTTATCTATCTTGTATAGTTCTCGTGTTATGTTTCTCTATATTTTCATATGCGCTCCAAACCCTGGTTTGCTGTTATTGTGGGTTCTTAACTTTTGCTCTCCTCAATGTCCAGCTGAACAGACCTGGTGTACTCTCCTGCCAGGTACTGTTCCATCTATCTTGTATAGTTCTCGTGTTATGCTGCTCTATATTTTCATATGTGTTTCAAACCCTGATTTGCTGGTATTATGGGTTCTTTACTTTTGCGCTACTCAATGTGCAGTTGAACAGATCTGGTGTACTCTCCGGCCAAGTACTGTTCCATCTACCTTTTACAGTTCATTCACTAGGTTTCTCTATCTCTTCATATGGATGTCAGACCCTGGTGTGCTGTTATTGTTTTTTTTTCTACCCATGCTTGACTTAATGCCCAACTGGACAGAGCTGGTCTACTATCCTGCCAGGTACTGTTCCACATAGGCTGTTTTGTCAAGTTTGCTCTAGCTTTTACAGTTCGAGGAGTATCCACTTTTATATCTCTTTTCGTGTCCAGGATTTTAAGGGGTATCTGTTCAACTAGTTTTGTGCCCTCTGCTTCCCACCAGCCGGCCTGACCCTTTCCCTGCCTTCGGGAACTGTTGTCGCGGTCTCCGGTCTGCCCTTGGAGCTGAGCATGGATTCTGCACTGCTCCTGCTTTCAGCGCTCTGTCTTTGTGCGGCTCTGCAGCGGTAAACTCTCTCTTACGTACCCAGCTGCGCATCCTCCACTCGCTTTGGCTTTGCCGGTCGGGATTCTGCTTTTCCTGTTACCAGCCAGGCTCCCGCTCCATGGGGCTCTCTTATACTCTTGCATTCATTGGCAGCGTCTCGTACACTGCCTTTCGGGTCATCAGGGAGCCTGCATCCTCTATTCCTCAAAGATATACAGAGGTATCAGGGACTACAGGGGATTGAATCTGAAAAAAGTGGAAGTAGAGGACTGAAATAAGGAAGATGAATACCACATTCTCCCAAGGTAATTATCACTGGGCCCATGGAGGAATTCCCTCCCCATGAGTTCCACCCACTGAGTAACACCCGCAGGGGAACTATCGGGTAGTGGCCTCACCTCCCTGCTCATGGGAAGGGTCTTCCCCCATATAAGTAGCGACAATACCCTGGTATTCGTCACATAACATACGTGAGCTACTGTAATTGTGATTCTGTGCATGAGGTATCTTGCAATCCTGAAAATAACATCTAGTACAAATGTGAAGTACAAAAAGCACCAATTCTGACGGCGGAGGCAAATGGCAGAATTTTGCAGACTGTTTGGGGAACTGAAAAATACTGAATATGAACTTGTAATTGTCATGCACTCACCTGTGGGGCATGGTAGCAGGAATCCATACGCTTTTAGAACGGCAGCCAAACCGTTTTATAATAAATGGAGACTGTTCTCCAAGCTTCCTGCCAAACGATACTGAATTTCTGCATTTGATCACATGATCAGTCATGTGTCTGTGGCACGTATTTAGGTCCTTTCCTCAGAACGCTCGGTGCTTCTGATTGAAGGTTTCTTCGCGGGCAGTTCGTTTACTCACTAACTGCTTTCCTTCATTCTAAAGCTTTCCGGAGTTTTAGCCTGCGTCAGCCATTACGGATGCTTCTCTTCATTCTTTGAACTTCACGAGGCGTTTTCCATCTGGCAGCTTTCATCTGCAGCAATTCCACGAGTACGCTGTTCCATGCGAAGGCTTCCCAGCCGGCTGCGTGCATTTCCAGCGTACACTCGTTCACGCGACGGCTTCCCTGCCGGCCACGTTGTCTCCAGGTGATTTTGCCAGCTCTTTCCCGTCGGCTGCATTCTTCCGCGGAACGGCTCCAGCTTCTCGCTGGCTCCCACGTTGACCTACCAGCTTCAGGTCGTTCTACGCAGCAGCTTCCCATAGCCAGGGGCTGTTTCTACCGCAGAGTTTCTACTCTGTCTTGCTGCTACAGACGGGTCCTGCTTACTAAAGGTACAAGACTTTATGCTGTTGAATAAGTATTTTTGAATCCTCCACGATACTTCCGGAAGTACGGAAGTGCTATTAGTTATAGTTTATTTTCCATTACCATTGTGTGAAATGACACTACAACCCAGTCAGGTTTTGAGTTCTTTTCAATGGTGAATTCCTCATCGGAGAATACTTAGTTTGGACTTGTTAAAGACTTCCAGGGTGAATAACATACTGCACTTAAGTGAAAACCTTAAAAGCTCACCATGTTGGAGAATTCAGGATTATGTTTCGTGCATTGAACTAACGAACGCTATCCAGAGTGCACCAACCCGACTCTAGTTCGGCCCTCATTCCGTTCGGGATTAGCTTCATACTAACCTTCCCTTCCTTGCCGTTGTTTTCCTTTGTTGTTGGAATTGTCTGGAACATCACGTAAATCAAGTCATCTAATCATATAAGGTTAGTGCAGAAAATAGTGGAATTTAAGGGAAATCAAAGTGGAAGTTCTGTTATTTACCATTTGTTTTCTTGTAACAGATTGGAGGCTGTGCATAGTTATTCATCCTTTCAATTGATTCTTCACTCTGGCGGTATATTACTTCAGGTGGTGAGTGGAATCAATGGAAAGGATTCTTCCTTGAGGATTCTTCACTGAAGGTTTAGAAGAAAGACCCGGATCCTTTGTGTATCCTTTATTTACCCTACTTGTATGCTTTTTAGTAAAAGTTACCATAGAGTATTGAGGGTGGCATGTCAGTAATAAGGATTAACCACACATATTAACGATTCTATGTGATTACAGAGAATACATAAGAGAGAATGTTTTTTCAGCGAAAACAATAACTGAAGAAATATTGAATTATTATTATTTTGGGGGGTCCCCTCACAAACCCCTGGTTTCTCTGTGTGCTTAAACGAACCCCAACCCCATTCCCACCTGTTTTAACCCCTTATCTATTTTTTAAAATGTTTGATGTTTTTTCTCTGTTTTTGTCTCTCTGTTATAGCATTCTCGATTACCACTGGATTACAAATTGAATCACACTTATCATTAGAGTGCAGAAATCTGTTTTGCTACCAATTATGACATGTATTCTATTTCAAATTAGAAACGTCCTTTCTTGTGCTGACCACTCTCTGGTGAGATTGATCCACTGATTAATCGTCATCTAGTTGAAAGTTACTCATATTTGTAACTGCATAATGAGGGTCTTTGCCTAATCTTGACTTCATGTCGGTACCAGCATTAAAGTTGGTGGATTTGGGAAATCCGGCATACATTGTGTGACAAGACCAGTACCCATGCCTTATCAAGAGGGGACAGGAGAACCTCTCAACCGGGACTGGCAGGCCCACGAGGGAGAAATCCAGAGCTAGTTCTACCACTTAGGTGGCTGGTGGCAGTTGAGAGGTCCTGCCCCCTCCATAGTGCCAGCATGTAGGTCTACAGTAAACCTGTGTCTCAAGCCATGCCTCTAAACAACATATACTTGCGGTGTTTCTATGTTTATTTAAGAGACACATCTTCGGACAAGAATCCAAGAAGAAACATCAGAGTGTGAATAGAGATCCAGCACCCTACATTCGTGATAAGACAGCTTGCTGCCAATCCACATCAGTTATCCCTGTACAAAAAGAGAAACCCACAAAGAGAGAGGGAAGCTGCGACACCCATGCGGACATAGACTGCAGGCTTCTGTAATCCACAACAGGGAGAGAGAAGCCCCGCCCATATAGACAAGAGAACGTTGTTAACAATCTGCAAGCTCCCTAAAGCACCAGGGACTACGAAGGGAGAAACACCCTCCCCCATTGACTTAGGGGCACCCAAAACCAGTTCCTAGAAAACGAACAGGAACAGTTTCCTTCCTGGGCTGCCATTGTGGGCAGGGCTTAGCCCAGTACTTCTGACTTTTCTTTTCTTTAGCCCTCCCTGGGTGGGGAAGACGAGGCCGAATTGGCCAGGGGGAGAGAACCAATACCAGCAGAGGAAGGTGGGTGTAAGGATACAACAGAAAGCAGGAAGTGTGGGTTACTTTGTGAGATCAGGGAAGGAATACAGCTGACATGTTTTGCCCCAGGAACCATGTCCATAAGGCACTACGACCTAATCACTTGATTTGAGTAGTTTGCCATTTTAATAATTACTGAAATACAAATATTTTGCCTTGATTTTGGAAAATGTATTTAATAAGATGCTTTTGGGAAAGGAAGGTCCCTAAAACATAATTCAAGTATGTACATCTGTATTAGTTTAGAAAACATAATATGAAGTAATCCCCTTAAAATAAAGTGTAGATCAAGTTCACTTAATCTATTAGTGAAAATAGTTCAATCATTCTGGAGTGATTTGCATTTTAAATTTCACCACGGCTGCAGAATTATACGAAACGCTGACTACTTACATTCAGGTAAGTCAAATATAAAAAAAGACAATTCTGATCTGTTCCACCATATTACATTTTTTTCTGTTTCCTCACAACCTTCAAGCACGTCAATCAACATAGGTACACTTCAGGAATTACCACAAAAAGTACAATACGTGGTGCATTCGGAAAATGGGTGTGATTTACTCTTGTGGCTTGACTTTAAAGCTGGCCCCCTCAGCCCTTCCGGGAGCCAAGAGTGCCAGGGCAAAAAAGGGCCCTAACGGCGCACAGGGCTTTCTGTCGCTGCTCTCTCTGCACCAACACATTCGACCATACAAACCGTTGCACTTCAAAAGGGGGTATGTATCCGTCCTGACATTAAAAGGATGCATACATGGGTGTAAACCACACATGCACAGTGCCAAAGCTTCTCAGGAACTGTGCGCATCGATGGACATTTCTGATCACCCACATAATATAGAGAAACAATAGAATCACTCGATCATGAAAGTTGCCCCTCCACAAAAAGGGTTATTTAATTAAGTGTAGAAGAAATAAAAACAGATCTATCCAGTACACTGGAAGCAAAGTATTGTGGAAGATTGCTCTGGACCGCTCTGATAAGGCACTTCTGCTGTAACCTCGGAGATATATTTATGGCTTTCTATGAACAAGAGGTCAACCACTTACAAGAATTCCTTTCACTTCTGGTAAACCTGACTGCAGTGAGGTCAGCAGAGGGCGCAGAGCCTGTAATTTGCAAAAACCCTCGCCGACCTCAGAAGAGTCGCACCAAAAAAGAAATGAGAGTCTGAGGAGGCTGAAATAATAGTCTACAAAGGGGGATGAAAATAGCCAACGAAGAAGACTAAGGTACCGGCTGTGATTATGTACAACAAATGCAAAGTCTGGAATAAAAGCCAACGTGACAAACGAGACGCAGGTGAACCCACGGACAAAATGAAAAATGATGTGAAGGGAACCTTACGTAGTGTGTCAATGAAGTCTGGTTTTATTTACTACCACCTCCCTTGCATAATGCTCGTCCACTCTCAGTCCTGTCTTTAAAGCACAGCATGATTACGGCAATTTGCTGCATACTTGCCAACGGGCCCCGATTTCCTTTGGGATTGGCCCATTATAAAATACTTCCATGAATCAGGCCTAAGTCGGAAGGATAGTCCTTTTTAAGCAGTCTACCGCGGAGCGATTTTTCTGGACCAACTACTGATTTTACAGGCTTGTCTGCCTTAGGCCCAGAGAGCAGAGCACTGCAGCATCTCCAAGGGGCGTGGATCGCCCATCTCATCATTTTGATTGAGCGTGATCCTGGCAAGGCCTGCGTGAAACAGACACTCCATCTCTGCCCTGCACAACCCCTGGTCCAGGCAGTCTAGTGTTAGAGCGACTCCACTCTCCGTCTTGCACTGGGTAAGTAGCTTCTATTCTTCCGAATTCAGCTCAGCTCTGCTGCAAAACATACAGAGCTTGCGAAACTCTGTTTGTCTTAAGATAACATAATTACTTTTGAACTTGAGGTTGTGTCACTTGACATGTCTGAAGTCCATCCTGTAAGGCCATTGTAAAGTCACGGTTCACTCCTCCAGAAAAAAAAGTCTGCCCTCATAATCAGACACAGCAATAAGGTCTGTGTCATAACACTCTGAAAATGTGCGCCCACGGCACCCCACCAAGCCAGCAACGTCTCGTCTAGCAGCAGCCCCTGCAGCCCACTAATGGACCCATCCTCGCCTGGACTCACACATCTTGCTCGTGGTTTAGTCAGCAAGGGCCTGGTCAGTGCTGTGTACTCACTGCAACTAGGGTGGCCAACCTTGCGGGACTTACCCGTATTGATGGGGTTTCTTCTCCAGACACTCTAAGCGGGACGCCCAAAGTCCTGCATTTGCTTCCTCCCGGCCCATACACACCTTTTCAGTTCTGGGCTCACACTTCCCTGTGATCACTGGCTCACTGGCGCTAGGGCAGCAGACAGCTGCTCAGTGGGTCTGTGCAGCAACTTAACACATTGCATTACAATGGGGGGACTATTAGCAGGGACTTTGGCCCTTTAGAAATGGGAATGGCATTGATGAGAAACGGGAAGAGTGCACAATATAGCATGCACTGTGAAATAAGACTAGTTTAACCCAAGGAAGATTGTTCCGTGGTGCCGTGCAGGATGGGGAAAATAGAGCTAAAGGCACACTTATATTGCTTAAGCTGTTTCTACAACAATTTTCATCGTGTGCGTTTAGTTTATCATGACATACTTGTTTATTATGTTATGTGCATTATTTTCAAGGCATTTCTTTAAAGAAAGCCTTAAGAAATATATATATGAGCGTAACCTGGAAAGACGTGTAGTTAACTTGCCTGATCCTGAGCAAATCATTAATGTCACTGATTCAGTCCATAGCGTAAGTTATATTATTATGTTATTATAATAAGCTATTATAAAAAAAATCCCCACTCTCTGTTTAATGACTATAGAATTGCTTCATATCTAGTAATAGTGTCATTCATGTTTTTCACACCCCAATGTTATTTGCCACTTAACGTGATAATTCCAGCTTATTCTAAAGCCACTTCTCATGGTGTCTCGAAGTATCACAGTCTGATGCTGCTTCTTGCAGTGCCCTTTCTCTGACGTCACTTATGTTGATGTCAACACGTATGCAATTTGGGATGTTTGCATATATTTTGGCCAACAGGGCCTGGACACAGCTTTAACAAATGAGGGTCCTGCATCTATAATGGCCCCACAGTGTTTTGTGCTGTGTGTGTTAAAATGCCATATGCCGCTAATTTACCCCAACAGTGGATGGGAGGAGTGGAGGGGGGCGGAATGACACTATATGGAACCTCACGCACTGCAGGCCACTTTCAATGGCTACCACTTCTAAAGTGTCCTGCAAAACTATTTTGTAAAGTTGGCCACCCTAACAGCAGCTAATGCTGTTTTTTGAGTGAGGGACCGACATCTCTGTGTTCTTGTCACTGCTGTCCCCCATTCACTTAGCAGGAGAGAAGCACCACCTCTTGCCCACTTTAAGAAGCTCGACCTGGCAGTTGGTGTGTGCTGCAGTGGCATTCCACAACCACATGGCACATTTTACATTTCCTGTGGTGTCATGTCCTATCATTTCATTGGGTCAAATTGACGTGACATCATTTCCTGTGATGTCATCATTACGTTAATTACTATTTTTGAACCTTTGAGATTCCTACAGATGTTTGGTCATAGAATGTTGGCATGTATGTATGCTGCAGTGGTCTGCCACCCAAAGAGCCTCAGCTGTTCTTTTTCTTAGACGCTAACAGGGAAATCACAAAATACCTTCCAGTTAAAAGGTCCAGAACTACATTTTCGAGTATGAAAAACTGAAATTAAGGCTGTACTCCCGGCACGTACTCTGCACAGTTGAAACTCTTTACTTTCACCACGCCACGAGGCGAGGACAGAAAAGTAGTCCTGTTGCCTGGCAACGGTACAACAAGGAAGCCTCCGGCTCCACACACGTGCCCAGCCTGGGCAGGACACAGTAGTCTATTGTCTCTTCTACTTTTCGACACTTGAGTAAGATTAGTCCTTCATTTTGGCATGCACTCGGCATGCACCTAGCTCCTTTATATATTCAGCTCCTTTATATATTCTGATCTGTATATCTTTGCCCCACATTCTGATCTATACATCTTTGCCCCACAGATGTTGCCAAGCCGCAATGCACCGCCAGTTATAGGTGGATTTATCAGCTATCTTGATTTTTATCACACACAGGATCCCTCCTGCTTTGTGTAAGGTCACATATCATTCAGGTAACTCCCACCAACAGATTTCACTCTTTCCACGTTATATTTTGCTCATATTTCTTTCATCTCACTAATTTGACATTTCTTTACTATTCTGTCTTTTGCTATCCTCACATGACTGCAACTGAAACAACTGATGACTGGTATGTTTTGTTATGCTTACTTTTGCAAAAAGGGCATTATTATTCACAAATTGTATGTTTGTATATGTATTTTTGATGAATTGTCCGAATGCAGTATTTGACTCGCCCTGATGAAAGAGATTTTCTCCGAAATGCATTGGCAAATTAAGTCAATATTTTTGGATGCTGTGACATATCTGCTTCCTCACTAAGAAGCTATTAGTGATCTTCTTTTTGAAAAAATTCACCTTTTTGATATAAATTGGTTATTATGAAACTAAGAACAGTGTCATTCGTGATGATTCACAGAAACTTCATTCAAGTTCGTCATATCTAATTGTGAATAATCTACAACTTAACAATTAGTGTTTTGAAAGTATTTTGAAATTTCTTATCCCCACTGAGACCAAAAGGAGAGCGACTGCGTGGCTCGGCTTACTACCTAGCCTTCTGCTTTGCATATTTTTAGAGTTAGGGTGTCTCCAGACTCTTCGCGGTCAGCTCCCATCAAGATTGTTTACAAAAATGTAAATTGACTAAACTTTTCCAGACTCTTTAAAAATTTCACTCAACGTGCTCAGATTCAAGTGGTGCCCACTAATTTTTTGCTTTGATAATTTCGGACTTAGCCTGGTTGATCTTAAACCCTGAATGTTTTGTAAATTCCATAATGTCTCGCATCACAGGTGGCAAGTGTGTGTCGGGGTTTCTGATGTAGAGCATTGTATCATCCGCATAAAGAGAGATGAACTGCGGGGTTCCTATAATGCGGATACCTCTCCAGGCATGTTTTTTACGAAGGTATGCTGCTATTCCTTCTATCGTTAGTGAAAAAATTAATGGGGAAAGTGGGCAGCCTTACCTGGTGCCTCTCTGTAGGTGGAATCCGGATGATAGCGTCTTGTTGGTCCGTACTTTGGCAACGGGATTGCAATACAGTAGTTTTATAAATTGTAGAAGCCTGGACCAAATCCCATTTTTTGGAGTATTGCATACATGTACCTCCACGAGATAGAGGCAAACGCTTTTTCGGCGTCTTGTCTAACTGCTACTGTTTTCGCGCGAGGGTCCATCTTGGAGGTTATAGCGAAAAATCTTCGTAAATTAAGAGCGGTGGAACAGCCTGGTATAAAGCCTGATTGGTCTGGGTGGACGAGTTTGGACATGAATGGGTTCAGCTTGTTTGCAATGGCTTTGCGTAGATTTGGGTGCCAACATTGTTTAGAGATAGCGGTCTATACGAGGATGGATCGTGGGGAGGCTTGTGTGGTTTCAATAAGACCATGATGATTGCTTCTCTCATTGATGGTGGCAGGGTTCCCTTCTCCAGGGACTCCTCCCACACTTCCAGTAGTCGTGGAGCCAAGACCTCAATGAGTATTTTGTAGAGATCTGTCGTCAGGCCATTTGAACCTGGTGCCTTACCCGCCTTGAGGTCTTTGATTGCTTGCGTTAAGTCTTCCAGGGTCAGGGGTAGGTCTATGACGGTTTTATCCTCTACGGACAGTGTGGGGAGCAGAAAGGAGTCCAGATGTTCCTGTAGCTCCTCTGTTGTCGCTTGATCTATGTTCGTATACAGTTTGGTGTAGAACCTCAGGAACCATTCGTTCACCTTCAGGGGGTCCACATGTGTTGTTCCTGCCTCGTCCGTAATACTGGTAATTTGCCGGAGGCCTTGTTAGGATTTAATGAGATTTGCCAGCATCTTGCCAGATTTGTTCCCCTCCCTATATTTTCTGGCCTTGATCGGTTGTGCCATATACCAGACCTCCTTTTCTGCCAGTATCCTAAACTCGGCCAGGGTGCTGTCCGTATATGCTCCTTCCGCTTCCTTGATGCGGGCCTCAGTTTGAGTCATTTGAGTACGGATTTCTTTTACTGTGTCGTGGACCATGGATATTAAATGTCCCCTTAGCCATACCTTAAAGGTCTCCCAAACTGTGCTTTGACAGCTCACCGAGCCTTGGTTCCTCTCGATTCGGAGTGGTTCATGTAGTGAGTCGTCTCTCAGAAGGTCCGGTGGCAGTCTCCATAGTCAGTGGTCCGGGGTGGGTGCCCCTAGATGTATGTCTAGCACCACTGGGGAGTGGTCTGAGGGGATGTGGGGTAATATAGTGCATTCCTCTAGGTGAGAGATACTTTCAGTGGAACATAGCCAATAGTCAGTTCTGGAACTTGACCCATGGACATATGAATGGAATGTGTATTCTTTGCTGCAGGGGTGTAATCCCTCCATTCATCGGAGAGTGGTAGTAAGGTCATGGCCTGTTTTATGGTGAGTGCAGTTTTGGAGTCCGTCCGCTGGGATGTGGTTGTCCTATCAAGTTTAGAGTCTAGGATGGCATTGAAATCTCCCCCCTATATCACTTTTGCTTCACCAGTTGGCATTAGTAGTGCGATGACCTGTTGGTAGAATTCTGGTATGTCTACGTTTGGTCCATAGGTGTTGACTATGATTATATCTTGGCCTTTGTTAGGCAGAATTCTCTCTTTAGGCTGAATTTCCTAACCTAGTGAGTCCCCCAGCAGCTTTGCTGGATTTCTGGGGTTTGTTTTTTTCCTCCTGCCAAGAGTGAGACTCTTTTCCTCCCACTCTTGGATATGATTAATGGTATTCCTTTGACTGGTAATGTGTTTTATGGGCTATGGGGTCCTTTACTCCATAGGGTCTCATGTGTTTTTCCTATGTGTGTTACACAGCACCCTCCGTACAGTAACACAGGGGTGTCATAGTGACACCCCACCATAGACTCCATACCCTGGGACTGACTACTGTCTCCCAGGACATGTAAAGTCACCATTGGCTTTACTAGTCCCAAATTATTAACAGAAACCAGTAAAAACCATCATATTGTGGACGTACTGGTCAGGGCAATTCGATTGCCCCGGGGTCTGTTAGTCGAGGGGGCACATCTCTGTCCCCCCTGATCGAGTGTTTTGGCTGGTGGCAGTGGAAACTACTTTTTATATTCGACCGCAAATATTTTCCTATGGGGTTTTCCCATTGTTCGAAGGCTACCAACTTTAATTATTTAATTGTCATAGCCTTGAACATACCGCCGGTTTATTTAATTAATATTAATTCTCCGGTTGGTATTTTTTGCCAAGACTCGATTCTAAAATGGCGTTTGTGTTCTCTTCTGTGACTCCAACCCAAGTCGAGGCCTTTGTTCCACTTTTTGGCGGGCTTCTCCACAGAAGCCTCCAAAAGTGGTGCCACTCTGTCTGGGTACCACAGGGGCTGTGGGAGGGGGTTTAGGCACCCTGGACCGAGTTACCTTGGTAACTCAGGTCGCACTCTTGTGTTTGAGTGACAGCTAGGCTGAGTGAATGGGGGTTTTTCTGCATAAAAGCAGGGCTTTGGGGACTGGAACTTCAGAAGTCACCACAGGACCTGAGAATCCGACGAGGGAGAAGCTGAGCCGACCTACCACGACGACACCACCGGTGGAACCCTGCAGAACCGACTCACCACTTCCCGACGACAGAGAAGATCTCCTGGCTGGAGAGGCTTCTTCCCCTGACTGGTGGGCACAACCAGTTTTCCTTTCTTTCTTCGCACCCCAGCCCCGTTTGTGGTCGAACTGCCCGTGCCAAGCACCCCGGCGGCCGGATAGCCACTCACCACTGAACCGCGAAACACCGGACCGCTCCTTGTACCTGAGAAACTCTGCGGCTGGTTTCTTCCCTGGCAGTGCAACGGACTCCTGTCTTCCTCTACGACGAGATCCTCTCTTCTCCCGGACGAACCCCCAACTTGCACCCGCTGCCAGGAACAACTGCCCCCGCTGGAGCGTTCTCACCACTTTAAGGTACCGTGTCCGCCAGGCCTCCCTTTCTAAAGATTGCTACAAAGTAATAATAACTCCTTAACCTTCTGGACTGGGCTGGCCGCCTTGACCCTCTAACTGGTCCCTTTCTTTGGTCCAACTCCTTTTGGAACCTTTTCAAGACTTTTGTGCCCTGCAACAGTGTGACCTTGGACACATTTTGTTTCAATCCTCTTAAAGCGGATCCAGCCTACTGACTCTGAATTCACGGTTTTACTTTGCCTCCTCTCTTGTTATGTTCTCGTAAAAGCGCTGGGATCTGTTTCAACTTGTTCTCTGCTTTTCTCTCCCTTTTTAAAACGAACTATTAGAGTGCCATCTACGTTAAGCGCTCACCGCTGTCTGAAAATAAGTGGGGCTTTACTTAAGACTTGTCTAATATTCTTTTAAGGGAGTGTATATCTTTTAGTGACTGTGTTTTTGAATTGCTTACTATTAGTGCCTGTGTGTTTTTCTAGATGTGGTTTTAAATAAATAATTATATCTCTTTTACACCAAGCTCTGGTCAGTGTTTACTTGTTCTATTGTGTGCTCTTGACCTATTGTGAATACTCTGTATACTGCCTAACTCTTCTTGAGGGAAGTCTGACTGCTCAGCCACAGCTACCAAGTGAATCTGTGTGGTACAGACTGCTACCAAGTGGGTTTACTGCCAAACACCTGTAGTCCTAAATCTTTTGCAGTGGTCCCAGAGGGAACTGCACAGGTTTCTGCCTAACAGCCTTGGATTGACCCCCAAAGTATTATGAATCTGCCATCTGTGTCCACTTCAGTTCTAGTTACTTGGAGGCCTAGTCTACGATGTATGAGTGTGAGTACTCCTCTTGATCGCGTCGAGTAGTTTGTGGCAAATAGTTGTGATCCCCAAGAGCATCCAAATGATTTGGTCCATGGTGTGCGTCTCTTGCAGCAAAAGGATATCAATATTGTGCCTGTTAGCATATGCCAGTATTTTCCTGGCTTTGATTGGATTGAGCAGCCCCCTGATGTTCCAGGTAAGAAGTCTAGTGCTCTTGGTTACCGGATGCGATGCCATTTATTGTTTCTGTTGGCTGTGACATTTCCTCTCAGGTCTTGTAGTGCCCTACTTGTTGATCTCATGCCAGATCTTCTATTTTTAGCTCCATTTAACCATAAACACCCCCAACCTGGGTTGCCAAACTTTCCCCCCTCCACCCACCTCCCTCACCACCCCCCCAATCGGGCAGTGTAGCCCTTGTAACAAGTGGTGCTTTCCTTTGCCGCGCCCGGAGTCGTAGCCTTCAAGGGTGTATTAATCCTGTCGGTTAGCTATCAAGTGTTTCCATTCGTAGCCGGGATGTTTGATTCCACATATGCTGTAGCTTCTTCTGGCGTTTCAAAAAATTGGGTTCTGCCTGCGTGTTGAATTCAGAGTTTCGCTGGGAACAACATGGCGTAGGCAACTTTCCTGTCTCGTAGCAGTTTCTTGACGTTGTCAAATGCGCGCCTGGTGGTTTGTACTCCAGTTGAAAAGTGTGGGTATATGTGAATACGATTGGAGTCGTATATAAGGGGAGATTTTTCCCTTGCAAGCTTTAATATTAGGTCTCGGTCTCGGTAGTTGAGCAGGCGTGCTATAATTGTTCTGGGAGGGGCCCCGGGTTTTGGGGGGCTAGTGCTCTGTGTGCCCTCTCAATTAAGAATTGGCTTGAGAATCGGTCATCAGGAAACAGAGTGTGCAATAGTTCTTCCAGGAAGTGTTCCATGGGTTTGTTGAGTTTGGATTCTGCCACTCCCACCACGCGTATATTGTTACGTTGTGACTGGGATTCACATTTTGCCTTTAGTGTTTTAATATCTTTGTGTATGTCTGCTATTGCTTTTCCTTGTGAGCTGGCTGTGTCTTCCAGCGTGCCCACCTTGTCTTCCGCCTCAGAGACCCTGGAATTTACTTTCCGGATGGCTGAGCGTATGGAATCTATGTTTTCACCAATGTCGTCTAATTTGTTGTTTATGGCGGCAAATCCTTTTTCCATCGCCTTCATGTAGGGGGCCATACATTGTTCTGGTGGATCCGTTAAGGGCGTCTCAGGAGGGCACGTCTGGTCTGCATCTTGTGCAGCATTGGGGGCACTAGCAAACACGTCCATTGAGCCCTTTTTTTTGTTCTTCGTTCCTCCCCACATCATGGATGTTGGAGTTATGTTCACGCCGTATCTGGTTGATACTGGTGACTGTCCCCCAGTTATAATTGTGTGTCCTAGGCCGCGTGTGTGGTGGACAGCGTGCTTTCACAGTGTCAGTAGCTTCTCGCCGGGGACTTAGGAGTTATCCCTACAGGGGGTTGTTGGTAGTTCCAGGTGTTTGCGTGGTACACTGTGTTGTGGTTGCCTTGTTGCCCCCAGAGCTTGTGTCCCATTCTGTTTGACAGCTGTGTGGGGTTCGTATTTTTTGTGGGGTAGCTCTGTCTGTTTCAGTATTGGTTGGGGCTTTGCGGCGCGGTTCCGTGTGGCAGCAGGGAATGAGTTTGTATTTGAGCCCGGTTATACGCTCATTACTATGAGAGGAATTGCCCTCAGGGGGGGTGCCCGCTGTGTTTTCTTGTGTGGTGGTAGGCCGGGGGGAGCTTGTGGCAGCTCCCAGGTAGGGCTCTGTGGGCTAAAGACAAGTGGCCTCAAGAGTCGGTATTGGCCATGCGGGCTTTCTTTGGCGTGTTGTGGCTCATTCCCCCTGACCTGCGTACCTCTTGTTCTTTGTAGTTCTCTTCTCGACGGGATTTTCACATGTGGTGGGCTGGAGGAAGTGCCAGAGGTTCCCCAGCGGTCTTCCATGGAGGGGTCCGGCTGCCGCCTGGGAGCGGACCAGTCTGTGCGCGGTTTGCGCGCACAGCTCACTGGCGCCCGCTGCAAACACGGCGGAGGTCCCCCCCACTGCACTAGGAGATTGGCAGGTATCCCTTTATGGCGTCCTGGGGCTGCGGGTTGGCATTGGCAGGGTTGGAAGACAGCGTGCACTTGCTGCAGCGACGGGCCGTGCCCGGCCCAGGGGAGCGAGTTAGTGCAGTGGCACTCCTCTTGCTCCGCCCCCACACCTCTTTCGCGCCCGCTTCCACCCGGCGCGGTGTTTGGCTGCTGCACAAATATCGCGGGTACGTCTGTCAGAGCCCCCGCAGGTGTCACTCGCGGGGCCCAGGCATTACATGCGGCCTGCCGCTGATGGTGGGGCGGGGGGAGAGGAGGGCTGGGTTTTCGACAGAGGCCGCCTGGAAATTTGGCGTGCGGCTCTCCGACCGTTGATGATCCTTGCCACTGGTCCGGGTGTCTTTTGACATGGATTGAAGTTGCGTTAGAGCCTGTAACTCGCCTTGCTTGTGGTGGGGGCAGTTAGCAAAATCGAAAACTGTATGTCTTTCTGGACCAGATTGCCATTGTCCATAATGGGATGTGCAGCATTACCGAAGATGGTGGTGCTACCGAGACTCCTTCATTACTTTGTTAATATCCCATTTGCGATACCGAAAAAGTTCTTTACGAAACTGCATAATATATGTAGGAGCTTCTTATGGCATATTTCGTGGTGCAGAGTGGCATTGTGGAAGCTCCAGTACCCATATGAACAAGGGGGAATAAAATTGCCCAACTTTGAGGTATATTTTGTAGCTAGCCAGCTGCAATTTGTGGTGAAATGGCTGTCAGATGGACAAACATCCTGAATCAAGGTTACTAGGAGCGGCCAGTACCCCGTTCTTTTTTAACAAAGTTATATGGCTGACTGATTTGCGCACAATCTGCTTGCACTTACTGTTGCGCCTGGGGCGAAATATGCGGCGCAGAGCCTGCCGGCTGCTGGAGAGCATCAACCCGTACTCTCTTCACATCCCGCTAGTTGCGTAGGAAGGAGTAGACGAACAAGTGAGGCTCAACATGAGGAAGTATTGGAAACCCATGTGAGTGGCAACGGTGGGAGATTTGCTGAAGGAGGGGTCAAAAGATTTTGAGGAACTGAGAGGAGACTCTGGGATACGCCAGGTGGCAACACCTAACATCTCTCTTGAGGAGTCTAAGACGCAGATGGCCAGAGATCGAGACGTCCTTACAATTAGACGAGATTACATAGACATTTTATGATGTGTCGGAGGGAGGACATGAAATCTTGCAGAATATATGAACTATTGATGTCCAAGTTTGGAAAGGAATTAGTACAGACAAGGCAAAACTGGGAAGCAAATTTACAGGAGGCGTGTCGGATGAGGTGTGGAGTAGGGTTATGGGGTATCACAAAAAGGTGTTGAGGAATGCACAACTACAATAGATCCAATTATACGTGACCCATAGGGCATCCCTGACCCCGAACAATATAGCCAAATTCAGCCAAGCAGTAACACAGGCATGCCCAAAGTGCAGGGAGATAAACACAGATATGGTGCATATGTTCTGGGCATGTGTAGAGATCGGCAGATTTGGGGAGAGTTAGCTCAAGCATTAGCACAAGCAGAGATAACCCTGGATGTTGGATCCCCCATGGCATGTCTGTTAGGGGGCTTCCCAAGGCCCAAAAGAGCTAGACACGTGAGCAACTCAAGGACTTGGCATACATACTGGCGAAACGCAGAATAGGGATAGGATAGAAAGCAAAAATGAGACCAGCAGTGTAGATGTGGTGGAGAGACCTGTTAAAATGGGCTAATACGGAGACTGTGGTGTGGCAGGAAGCGATAAGAAGGAACAAGGGGAGGGGGAGTGGACGTTTGGAATCAATTGATAGGGGGCCCGGCCACCTCTGAACAGGGTGCCAAAGACGTGGTGGAAACTCTTGAACAAGTAGATACCAAAGCCAGGAGGGTGGATGAGGAATGAAGGAAGGAGATGGTAGATTGGGTGTGACGTAAGCCTGGGTTGGGTGGGTGATGCTGGGGGGTGGCAGAAGCAGACAGACAAATTTGATGTGTAATGTTTTGTAAATGGTTACATAAGTCTGCAAGTTGTCATGGTTATGTTAAAAATAATAAAAATTGTTCCAAACAAAAAGGATGGAAAAAGTATCTCTTAGCAACTCAAGCAATGGTATATACTGAAGGATGATGAGAACATTATCTTTTACAAACAAATGTTCCTTAAGAATAGTAGAAATGTCTCTTTTATACACCACTTTCTTAAGGATGAAGTACACCACTTCAGTAGCCCCCTTCTTTTGTGTGTCACACAGCACCTTCAGTGCCGTGGCACAGGGTTGTCTTTGAGACTTACCCCGACTCCATTTCTGAGGCTGACTACAGTCCCCCAGAAAAGGGTAAAGTTGCCATTAAGTTTACTTAGTCAATCTACCACAGATTCAGTACACCCCATCTTCCATGGAGTACCGGAAAGAGTTAATTCGTATCCCTTTTTATCTGTACCTCCTAGAGCATTGTTTCGCTCTTTTAACATTTAGACTTGGCTGGTGGCAGTGGTATCTACCCTAACTTTTCTACCGTGGGTATATTAGATAAACGTGGTATTGTTCTTGGCTATTACATTAGCCCCGAGCATAAACCTGCTTGACCAAATTGTCTTTCTTTTGGCTCCGGTTGGGTTTATTCGGCATTTCTTTTTGTTAAAGTCCTTCTTGTGTTTTACTTTGCGCGGCAAGCCCTCCACCAGGTGCCTAGGTTTCTAGGTGGGCTGAATGTGAATGAGGGGTGTAGTCACCCCTGTACAGGGTATCCTAGGAAACCCAAGTCACACTTTACCATGATTGGCTGAGGTGGTTGTCCAGGCTGGGCAACCCCCCTGCTGGGTGATTGACAGCCAGGCTGTGTGAATGGGGGTTTTGCGCATAAAAGGCAAGTCTCTTGTGCTAGCGGTCAGAGAGTCGCCACTGGAACTACAAGGAACCAAAGAGAAGCGGAGAGAATGACAGCTGCTGCAACTACCCCGTCCCGGTGAAGCCCTGCTGCAGTCCTGAGCTATCTACCCTTCAATGACTAAGAGAAGATCCAGTCCAGAGTCTTCTTCCCTTGAGCCTGGTGGGGATAACCAGCTCATCTTCCACAGCCAGAGGATTCTCTTCCTTGGTCAAAATCGCTGCACACTGCTGTAGTGGTCTGGATAGCCATTTGAAGAGCCTCTCCTGTTTTTAAGGAGCGCACCTTTTATTCATTGTCGCTGCCGGCTTCATCCCTGTGTGGTGCAGACCCCCTTCAGACATCCTCCTTCACAACGAAGCTCCAGGAATCGTGGGTCAACTGCCAGGGCACCAGCTGCACCATTGGAATAAGGTACTGTGTTCTGCTTGAGGAAACTGGGTGAACCCCTTTTCTTCATCTCCAAGGCTTCCCCTTGTCTTCCCTCCTTCTTATAACTTTTGCTTCCGAACATTGACAATATCGAAGTACTCTTGGCTACGTTGAATCGTGAACTGTCTGACTGTGTTATCTTCGGCAACAGGCCCCCGGTGTCATTTGAGCCTGGCTCTGGCCCTTTGACCCTTAAACTCCTGTTTCTGAGTGTTTCTCAATTCTGTCTGCCTAACCAAAATATTGCCTGTGATTTTTGCCTCCAACTCCCTCTGGGTATCTCAGGTGCTAAGCGTGTTTTTGCCCCGGTAGCATTTCATGTCACGGATACACGTTTATTTAGTAGACCGAACTGTCAAAAAGTGATCTCAATCGTATTTGCGGTAACGTGTTTTGTTCGTAACACCGGTTCATCCAAACACAGGGTACTTACCTGGAGACATACTGTACAAAGTGAATTGGTTAGTTGTAGTATATTTGATGTGTAGTTTGTGTTTAAGTTTAATAGAAGTGTTGTGTTTATAACAAATGGTTTAAAAATAAATGTACTTATATTTTTCTACATGAAACCTTGAGTCAGTGTTTGCTTGAGTCACAGTAATTGTGGTCCCTTTGTGTAATCTCTGCTACTGCTCATATACTCTTGAGATAAGCCTGGCTGCTCCCCCACTGCCACCACTCTGACATAGTAGTACAGGCTTGTACCAAAGGTAAAACTTGTATTGCCACCTGTAGGCTTAATTGTGTGTAGTGGTCCCTAAGGGCACTGCACAGGATTCTGCCTAACAATATTAAAGATGGTCTCCTGGTGTACTCTCCTGCCAGGAACCCTATCATAATGTCTTTTTCTTTCAAACAACTTATAAACGATGGTCTCCAGGTATACTCTCCTGTCAGGAACTTTTTTACAATGTCTTTTCCTTTCACATACTCTAAATGCATTACCTAGTGTACTCCCCCAGCCAGGAAACCCCCTCTGGGCTTTGGTAGATCATCTGGTATACTCTCCTGCCAGGTATCTTTCCCACAAGGGTTTACTGCCTGATGCAACTCTTTCACCAGGTCTTCTTACAATCTTTTCTTTATCTTTCAGTTCTCATTAAGTATAATTTTTATCTGTTATTGCCTCAGAATGCATAAACCATGTGTAGTTAATTTTTCGCTCTTATTTGTCTCAGACGCTCCTGGAGTCTCTAGTTATATGTTATTATTATTAAAAAAATGTGTCTGCACCTTCATGCCTGCGGGGCTATAGTACGCATTATAAATGCCATGTAATGTAATGTAATAACCCAGTTGTACTCCTTCACTTTTTATACTTTATTGGCTCCAGGTATTACGCGTTCGAACTTCCCCCATACTGGCATCTCATATATGGAGACTTGTTCAGGTTTTGTTTGTTAACTTAATTGTTAGTATTCATTGGCTTGTGGCAATGCTTGGACAAATCTTCCCCATGTTGACATATCATATATGAAGATTTTCAATTGCTTCATTAATGTTCATTTGTTTATCACAACATTTATTACAGCTTTCCCCATTTTGACATCAAATATAAGGAGACTTGTGTACACTCTGTCTTTCTATATCATTTAGTAGATATTCAAAATAGGTGACGCCCCCGGGGCTCAGAATGCTACTGGGCAGACTCACCGTTGTTTGCTGGTGTTCCCGACCTGTGGAGTATGGCTGCGGCGAAGTGTGTGCATCAGGAAAGTGTTTCCCACTCTACAAACCCTCCTGCGGTTCTCCCGCTGGCTTCTCCTTCATCCCCAGGTGGAACTGCTGCTCTTGGTTGCGAATGCATACCTGACAGCCTTCCCACTGCAGATGGCTCCTCAGTGTTTCACCTGCAGTACATATTATGTGTCAGGAGTTTGGGCAGCAAAGTTGCAGCTTAGGTCCACTTGGCAGGTTGGGTGGTTGGCCCTGCCACTCAATGGTACAGACCAACAACTCATTGAACAGCTAACATATACATGTTAGAATATTTGCAACATCATCAAATACAGCATCAGAACACATTGTGAGAATGTACAGAAGAAAGGGCGTCAGCGAGAGGCTGAGAAAAAGGGAGATATTAGAAGTGATTCGCTTTGTCAGCAGTTTGCGGTATCTGTGCAATAACATATACTCCAGTTCTCCAATTTCACCAATCTCTCAAAACACGGCTCTTTCAACACCACCTGACCAAGGACTAATTGAAATGGATGCACATACCAATGCACAGACCTCAGAGTATTGTGCTACTGTTAAAAGATGCCAGCCCAAAGGCTGGCTACACACACTCTGTACAGTGCTCTGTTGCTCTCAAGCTAGGTCCGTGCTTTACACAATAAAATACAAAATAAAAAATATACTGACATGACGTAATGCACCTGGATTGTACGCAGTGAAATGCTGCATTACTGTAAGTGGCTGAACAAAGGGAGGGGGACAGAAAGCAAGACAAACCGTAGAGAGAGAGAGACCTGCACTCTTACCAGCAGCAACATACTTTACATTGATAGCACATTTACATTAATAGCCTTCACCTGCAAATTAATCCGAGCTGCCAGACCATTCCTCTCTAGTGCCAGCTGTATTACCTTGGTTAATGCTCTTATCATGTCTAGACTAGACTATTGCAACACCCTGTATTCAGGAGCTAACAAGTGTGTCACTGACAAACTCCAAAGATTGCAAAACAACACCTTAAGAGCAGCATTGAACATCCCATTCAGAGAGCACATTTCTAAATTCCGGAAAGAGGCCCATTGGCTAAAAATAAAGGACAGAATTTTCCTCAAAACCATATCCATTACCTCCAAATGTCTCAACAACCTTGCACCTCCTTACCTATCGGAAAAAATCACCAGGAAGTCCACAACTCGACCTTTGAGATCTGCCAACAAATTCTTGCTCGATATACCTAGATTTAAACTCACCACGGCTGGAGGAACTAGCTTCCCAGTCAAAGCTGCGCAAGCATGGAATACACTCCCAATAGACCTTAGACGTCCACTACATTATGTCAGATTCAGAACCAATGCTCTCAAATGGCTTCGCTCTAATGACCCTTAACTACTGCACCCTGACAACGACTGCGACTTCGTTTCACTGCACCTGTCAATACTATTGCAGCTTGCACTTTGGTCCTGCTTGTCCATAGCTACAACCGTAGGCACTCACTAATTTACGCAATGTTAGTTCTGTCCTGTGTCCTGTATCTAACTAGCTATATCTTTCCACGTTCCATGAATGGAATTGTTTATACTACTTCATTGACTGTATTCATATTGCAACCACCTGTATCCACGTATGACAAATGCCTGTACTATTTTATTTACTGTACTACACACTGTATCCACATGTATGCACAAGCCTGTGACAGGCAATGTAACTAAGATTTGAGAATTCTTATACTGCTGCGCCCAGCTGCCCAAGGGATTGGTGCGCATTATCAAATTAATAAACAAATAAACAAACATAATAAATGTGGAATTAACCATATAATTTGCAGTGCTTTCAAGATCCTGTGGCTGTAGGTGGGTGAATGCCGATTCCTGGGTGTGCCTCTGTGAAGGAAAAGATTACAATAGAAGATTGAGGCACATCACCACATGCATATGTGAAGAAGAACACATTGCAGGAAGTTACACAAGCGAGTAAGACATAGAGCTGGTGAGGCATTGACAGCAGTGTGCATTATATACTGTTCAATGCCATATTGTACTGAACAGTAATGGTCAAGGGGAGACAGTTTACCTGATAGACAGTTCAGTACTCACTCTTTATTATGCTGACCACCCTATTCTTCCGTGCCACCTTAGCAGGCGTCGCAGGATTCTTTTCAAGGCATCAGGACCTTTTTGCGCTTCAAGCTGAGAGTTGTCCGAGCAAAGCCTTGTAAATGATCATCACATCCATGATTAGGGACTACTATATTCCAATCCCGAGAAGAACATTGATACATTGGAATACAGCCCAAACTTTTAAACACACACTATCCTTTGTCCTAGCTACAAAGATATTTGTGAGCTAATTTCAGAGGGGAAAAGCCGAAAATGAGGTGCGAACAGGTGGTTGGTCAAAGCAAGGTATGCCTGTGTAGTAAGCCTTCATTTTCTTTGGTTGGAGGTATGACTGGTGACACTGCCTGTCTATTCTTGCAGTATCTATTATGCACTGTATTCTGCCTAATGGGTGTGATGAGCATTCAGGGCTGCTTTTGTTCTTCTGACTTGATAAAAGACAGGCGCACCCCCAGTACAAGGATGTAGTTGGATGTACTTGGATTTGACCTGCATCTTTCAGCAATCTTTCTTATACTCAGGCACAGGAACCTGGTTCCTTTAATATTCAAAACAGCACTAGATTTGACTTGGAGAAAACATTTGTAGTTTTGCACACATAGGTAAGTCACAGGGCATTACTGTAGCTTTGCTTACAGAAAATTAGAAGGGATATGCTGCTGTGCTCTTCCCCCTGATCGGTATAGAAATGCTGTATACAGAAATTTGTAATTCACTTATCTCAGCTGAGGGATCCCAATATGGATCCTCTGGAACCAAGACCATGGATGCAAACCATGTGCATAATGTCCAGACTATTCAGTAAGCACACATTGTGATAATAAAAGTTGAGATCTGCAACCCCTTACCATTCACCATGCTGACTGGTACTGGTAGAGGCTGTAGTTGGCAGCTGAGTTGCTGCAGTCTGTGGCAGTCTACTCTCTCCTTCTCTACAGAGACCTGAGTCTCTCTTCAGTTGCAGTGTGTTCCAGTTTGTGGGAGGACCCATAAAAACTCTTACTATCCGCGGAGTGGCCGCTGAGTTGGCAGCTGAGTTGCTGCAGTCTGTGGCAGTCCGTGGGCAGGTCTGGCGGTCCACCTCTTCATGGAGTCTGAAAATCATGACGAAGAGGGTCACTGGATGCGGAGTGCCAGCTTATCCCACAACAGACCAGATTCTAACCGGGGCCTCTCGGCCCGCTCAACCCCAGGATCTCGTGGCCACCCACCATTGACACTGACTCTGTCTAAAGAATCAAATGGAGCAATAAACGCTGTAAATGCGCCAACATCAGCCGCTCGTGCGGGTCGCTTACCCTTACCCCCCCTTCTCCAGAACTCACCAGACTTGGATGACTTGGCTGATTCCAGTGAACTCCATACTCCAACTTTACTGGAAGCCTTACTGAGAGCAGCTTCGGGAGCAGCATCGGATGTTCCAACACAGCCTGAGGAAGGTCCGGCGGCACAAACTCCCGGCCCGCACCCAGTGCAGCCTGCTGAAGGGCGGTCTGCGAGGGACTCGCCATCCGGTCCGAGTTGTGCTTCCGGGCTCGCCCCAAGGAATGAGCTTCAGCCCTTCCCTCCTCCTGCATTCAAACTCACCGTTACTACGGCGCCGGAGTTGGGTGTT
Organism: Ambystoma mexicanum; assembly: GCF_040938575.1. Lineage (NCBI taxonomy): Eukaryota > Metazoa > Chordata > Amphibia > Caudata > Ambystomatidae > Ambystoma > Ambystoma mexicanum. The sequence continues at coordinate 351,782,979 of NC_090936.1, forward strand.
CGCAGCCCGCTGTTCGAGGCTTCTGCAGTCCCCCGGGGAGTCCCGAGCGCAAGTGCTGCTTCCGCGCACTCGGTGCTGGGCGACACAGAGTGGGGGCGGGGGCCTCGCCCTATCCCCGGCACGTCATCCGAACAAAGGCTGGTGGAAGCTTTGTTCCCCGCCCCAGAAGGCGCGGCCCCGCCTCCGAGTGGAGGCGTGGCCAAGTGGCTCCAGGAAGGAGACAGGCGGCCAACGTTAGAAGGAGGAGCGATGCGTGGCCCCCCCGGGAAACATTGTTCAGGTCGATGACTCTATTGAAGATCTGGGGGAGGTTAACAAGTCCTCTACCTCGCTTTCTGTTACCCTTCCTCCAAAAAAGAAAAACAAAACAAGAACTGGACCAAAAGTGTCTGATCTACCAACGTCAAAAAATAACAAAAAAAATAATAATTCATCAGACTCTACAAAAAAAAAACATCCGCTTTGAAGGTTCTGTCAAAAACTGTCATATGTAATTCCTTGAAGGAATATTTCGTGAGTCAAGGGAAAAGGAAATATGATGTTCTAAAAGAACTCACAGACACAGAAATATTGGAAGTCACCATAGAACATCCAATAGGACCAAAACAAAGTCAACCTACCTTAGTTGCAACAAAGGATCAAAGCAAAGTAAAGGGCCCTCTCGGTGATCCTTTTGCAAATATCGAAAACCAGAGGCCACTTCGTCCTATTCTTCCTTCAATCGCGACAAACTTACCCTCTCCAACTAACTCCAGTGGTGTCGCTCTGAGTCAAGAGCTTGTGCAAGTTAATTCCCCTTTGTCAGCTCCCAACTCTTTGCCAGCACCAATCTCTACAGAACCGGTGTCTCCGCGCCTTCTCCTGCCCATCACAACACCATCGGCGAGAGACCGGTGACCTCAATCTCTGTCCGAGGACCTCCCTGCTTCTCCAATCAAGTCAGTTCCAGTAGCAAACCACACAAGCTCTCCAATAGGTCGTCCTGCACATCGTCCAGTTTTATCGCCAACTTCTAAGGACCCAAGCCCAACAAAAAGTGCAACACAGGTCCCTTCACCTCAGACTCAGCCTCCAGCCACACCAAGAAGCAAAAGAAAATCAAGAGAGCAGCAACATGACGAAACGCAGAAAGATACACCTACAAAAAGACTGGACCTGGCAAACTTAATGTCTGCAATAACAATTGCCCTTGCCCCGTTCGGTAAACTGTACGAGGCAATAAGCGACTCACCCAAGGACCAAACAACTTTACTTGCAATGACTCACACTAAGTAGATTTTTCTGGAAGGATACATCACAGCTAAAGAAAAACAGGACACTGAATTGTTCAATAAAATCCTGCTGGCGCCCCTGAGAACTGGGCCAACATCCGAGCTTCCACTCCAGAGCACCATTGTTATCAAGGATTCAATAGACCAAGGCTCCCAAACGGAAATTAGCAACACAATCGGACAACAGTTGGTTCCTAAACCTCCAGCGGCAGACAAAACGTTGCTTCCTGGAAACTGTCCTGATCACCAAAGCAAACAAAAAAAGAATCAGTCTCACCCTGGTCACCCCGACTTAACCGACCTATTTTCATTTGGAGCCAGCATCCTGGGGAACTCAAAGCCCTCCATACAACCAAAAGGGCCATTAACTAAGTTGTCAGTAAACTCGAAACCCTTGGAGACACAGTCTGGTGCACAGACGCCCGCAAAGCGGGTCGAGAAAGCAAAAACCTCACTACAGGCCGACAAAGTCTCAGACCAACTAAACCCAAAAGAAAGAAAAGGATAGGCTCAACAAGCAGGTCCCATGGTCAGGCCAAAAGAGAAAGAACCCAAGGAAAATTAATCCTCAAGGCCTACGTCGAAGAGCTCTCAGCCAGAGAAAAGTTCCTCTCTGGCTCCCTCAAGACATTCACCGATTACAGCAGAGGACTTTATGAGAGACGAAAATTTCATGAACTTAACCCTCCATCCTTCACCTACGAATGCCGCCGACCCCCAAAATTGGCACTTTGGCAAGCAAACCACGTCTACAAAACTCAACAAGATTGCCTCTCCAGTCTCAAAAAAACGCAGGCGAATGAGTGGTCCCCGCACGGAAGAGAGCCAAGCAAACAACTCCAGATATCCGAGAGGTCCGCTAAAGTTGAGAAACCTTTCATCACCCCCAAAAAATTATCAAAAAGGAACGGATCTACGGTTCCATGAGAACCCAAAACCAGGAAATAGAAGATGCCCGGACAGTCTTCGAAGAGGATCCAGCCCGCAAAAGCAAAGCAGTCCCTACAGGCAAAAATACATCTCACGACTCCGAAGACCTCAGCACAATCTGTCTCCTTCTATCATCTTTAAGCTAGAACAGATCCCGCAAAACTCGGAAGCGATAACCCTGAACAGGGGTACAGTCCTGAAAATCTTGAAGCACGCCAGAGACTTTAAGCACCTGACGACGGCTGACTTAACGCTAGTCGAGCCATACCACAAAGGACATAAGGCAAAGCCCTTTTTTCACGTTAAAGTGCACGCGGTGAGGCGGGGTTCCAAAGAAGGAGAAATCGACCTACTCAAAAATGGCTACACCATCACAGAGTGGACAAGGTCAACAGATAAAGAAATCGAATACCCGTCGGATACGTACACCAAGCAAAGTCATCCATAGTGGCAGCTCAGAGGAGCCCGCAGGAACATCTCAAACCAGCGAGCCATCGGACGGCCACTTTTCATGAACTTAGTGCAGAGGCCAAACGTTCAAACAGGAAAGATAACCAAAATCCCTCGAGCTGGGAAAGAGAAAGGAGAAACCCAAGTACAGTACCACACAGGGTACCTAAACCAACAATTACAAATTTGAACAACAAGACAAAAGAAGTGCTGAGTGAGAGGTCCCCTCTTACACCCCCGAAGACCTTGTCAACATTCACTCCAATCAAACAATTGCTAGCGTGTTTGCCTATAGCTCCAACGCCCTCGATGAAAAAATAACAATTAACACCAATGAGTCTGCTAGCGAGAGAAAAGACTCAACCATCACCTTCAACGGCCAACCATAGCATGAGAACCCAAGGAAGCTCCGACCTTAAAATGATGTCTTGGAACACAAGAGGATTCAGCCACTTAACAAGACCAGGTGAAGTCAACCTAGCGGAGTACGACATCATAACGCTACAAGAAACATGGCTCATCGATAAACCGGGAATTGATGGTTTCTCTGTAATGGTCTCGCCAGTCAGCAAAGGGCGACTCGGTCCCCCGTCTTCAGGTCTCTTGGTAGCAGTCTGGCTTGGCGCTGGTCTGACAATTAAGAAACGCCTAGCTGCAACCCAGAACCATCTTGCGGTTTTGGTGGAATGGGTGAGACCTTCCTTTCCAGCCTCCAAAAAAAAGGTGAGCAACTGGCTGGCAATAATTACAACGTAATGGAACCCGCAGTCTATCACAGACGAGAAATTCCTCAAAATTATCATAACAGAGATTGATGGAATTTTGGCATCAAAGGAAGAGCCATTAATCATAATAAGCAGCGACTTAAATGCCAAGTGCCCGAAAAATGGGCAGATCGCCAACCACTCACAACCAAAAATACAGACAGAGTCTCGAGGGCAGAAATGGCAATCACTCATGAATACCAGGAACCTCCATAACATCGAGGAGGCCCTTCCCCAGGTATGTCACATCCCGACTTGGGAAAGAGGTGTTCAAAATGGGACAATCGACTATATCTTTACATCAGAAGGTCTGCTTACTCGGATAACATCCTTTGAGGTCCTACGGACCGCCGCCAGTGACCATAACATCCTGAAAATCAGTTGGCCCTCAGAGTTTAGCACAAGGGAGTACTCGTCTGAAGTTACGGAACCCACAGCCCAAGGAAATCATCTCAGACTCACGACTGAAAGGATCACAGAACTTACAAGAAACTACACCAGGCAGCAGTAAAGGGAGGCAGGAGTCTTAATATCTCCATCAGACTACCAACCTCTCCTACACCCTTACTATTCTAATATACAAAAAAAAGTAAGAGTCACTGCGCACCCGATCTACGAGTACAACATGGAGTTGGTCATTAAAAGGCGAAATCTGAGGATATTGAAGAGACAAGATTTTAATTTAAACACAAATAATGCCAAGAAAACCTTCTTGGAAGAAGAAAAGAGATACAAGTCATGGCTAAGATTCCACAGATTTGCCCTCTACCAACAAGACGCCGAAGAAATTTTGAGAAAACTGGCGGACAAAAGGTCTGGAGCTTTCTGGCAATTTATAAGAAAGATTGACAATCCCTCGACCCTCCTAACAACAAACTGTGTCGCGGAGGACGCCTGGATATCTCACTTTTCTTCCACTTTTAAGCTCCCCACGCAGAAACCAGTCATCACAGAAGAAGCCCCCGAAGTTACCATCTGGGAAGACTTCTCAGATATTGACGACATCGTGACAGCCATAAAAAGGCTAAAACCCTCAAGAGCACCTGGACCCGATGGAATTACCAACATTGATCTGAAAAACCATCCGATAGAATGGGCCACCTTCATCAGTCAAGTTTTCAAAAACGGTACCCTCTCTAGAACAATCCCTGGCGCTTGGACCACCTCCTTGGTCGCCCCAATCTATAAGAAAGGAGACAGGGCAGTCCCTGGCAACTACCGCGCAATTGCTCTGCTAGATACGATCAGAAAGATCTATGGGTCGTTCCTGCAAAGAAGCTTTCAAACATGGGCAAAATCTGCCCTGTGCAACGACCCTTTCCAAGCGGGTTTCATGAAGAACTGTAGAACTACAGTGAACATCATGATCCTTAGCATTTTAAAGAATAAACTCATGGAAGGATCTGGAAAGGTTTTTCTTGCTTTCATCGACCTCACCCAGGCATTTGACCGAATTGACAGGGAGATGCTATGGTCAAAATTGGCCTCCTGGAACTGCCCGAACACAATACTGGACCCTGTCAAAGTCCTTCACACCGGAACCTCAATGAGAGTTAAACTGACCCACAAAGGCCTACTTTCCGAAGAAATACCAACATTACGAGGAGTTAAGCAAGGAGTTAAGCGAGGATGTCCCCTTGCCCCGGCTTTGTTTATTTCATTCCTAGGCGATTACAAAGAGAGTGCCAACCAAATAAGATCTTTTCCGCCAAAAATTGGCCAAACAACTCTGGCTCGACTTCTATATGCTGATGACATTATCCTCCTCGACCAGACAGAAATCGGCCTCCAAAGACAACTGGATAACTTGGCCTCGTACATATCTGCAAACAATCTGGAGATAAGGAGAAAACGAAAATCTTGATAATGGAAAAACCATCCGGAAAGAAGTCAAAAAAATTGAGCTGGCACATTGAAAAAGCACCCTTGGAGGTAATTAAAAACTTTAAATACCTGTGAGTGATGATAGACAGTTCCAAAATAGAAGTATCAATGCAAAAGCACCTGTGGGAAAAAACACGGAAGCTAACAACACAGGCTCATGTAATCGACAGGAAATATTGTTGGTTCTCACTGCTACCGGTGCTAAAATTCTATAAAGGGAAAGTGGTGCCGTGTCTGGTCTACGGAGGAGAAGCAATGCCTGCGATCCCATCCACAATTTGGCAAAAACTGGAGGGGTACTTTTGGCGGAAAGTTCTTCAATTCCCAAACTCGACATCCATTGCAGCCATCAGAAGAGAATTGGGCCTTCGCTCCCTGAAAGCAGTAAAAGAGGCAGGAGAAATGGCCCTTTTTAGGATAGTGCTTATGTCTGAATCTCCACTGTTATACAACCTGATAAAAATGTAAATGAACAACGAGAGCTGCAAGGCATTGATAGCATGGGGGGGGCAAACAAAGAACAAGCCTGGCTAACATTGCATGCACAGAAGAGATACTGATCCAAAATCCAACCAAAGTCAAAAAGAAAATGTACCAAGAAGACTGGATAGAAACCCAAACAATTACAGAAAAAAACAAACTGCTGGTGCATCTACCCCCCCCCAAGCAAAAAAACTGCACTCCACGACTGAAATCATTAAAAGATTTCCGGACAGAGCTCTGCGCTTAACCTTCCTAAGGGCAAATTCGGGCCGTCAGGGGGCTCTCTACGACAAACCATTGTCGCCTGTGCAAAGTTTCATCAGAAAAGGAGTCAGTGAAGCACCTTCTGCTAACTTGCTCAAAGACTATAAAATGGAGAAGAGCGTTCCTTGGCTCTTTAATCGAGCCATTCTCTTTGTTTGAAGAATAAGTGTGGTGGTGTCGTCTAATGAGTGGCTCAAAGCCTTCATGGTCCCTAGCAACAGCAAAAATCCTAAGTACGCCTTGGACGAATGGGCGAAACAATTTACAGTGAGCTTGGCCGACTAGTCAGGTGCAAGGTCTAAAAGCAATGGACTCAAAACAGACAAACCAATACAGAGCAACTAAAGAGAAAGAAAGAAAGAAAGAAAGAAAGAAAGAAAGAAAGAAAGAAAGAAAGAAAGAAAGAAAGAAAGAAAGAAAGAAAGAAAGAAATTGAAAAACACTTTGCAAAATCATAAAATTGATAAAAGCAACAAAAAGAAAAACTGTAGTCAAAAACATCTGGAAAGCCAATGGTTAAAGATCCATGATTAGTGCAGTGGCAAAAATATCACCTCTGTAATGCTAGGGAATATTTTTGATTATTTTAGGTGTGCTTTTCCAGTTTGTGCACTCTAATCTTATATTTTGTTGGAAGAGAAGCATTGTGTTCGAGAGATCAAGTCGCCATAATAACAGTCTGTGGTTTTCAATTTTTAGTATTGACTGTTTATGTTGATTAAAGCCTGTTAAGAACAAATACTTTAGTGAGTGTATAAATGTTCAATTTTTAATGCTGCATTGAACATACATGGAACTGTTTTGCCTGCCAACCAACACCCCAGCTCCATCCATGACCACAGGTGCTGGTTGGGAGCTGCCACCAAATGCCCATCAGGGAGTTGATTGATAATCGCAGCAAATTCAATGACTTTGGGGGAAGCAGCGTTCTGTAGCAATGTTAACAAGCACTTCAATGGGACACCAAAGTCAGGGTGCAAGAAGGGAGGACAAAGTATATGGTGCCTGACACACAAACGCCCAGTAATAAGGGGCCTGTTAGTGGGTCTTTTTTAAAATGTATTTTGACCCTTTTGTTTGATGCCCTCAAGCACCACTATAATCTTAATTCTAAAAGCATATGAAAAAAGAAGTGATGAAATAAGAACCTGGAAATCATAAATACATTCTCAAAAAATTCTGCAGGTGTACACATTATAGAACCCATTAAAAGCAGCAATAGCAGATCGAATCATGCAACACAATTGAATTATGGAATTAGGAGTCATCCAAGTGATGACGCATTGCCCAATTGATGAGGCTTACACCAGGTTTGAACCTTGGCCCCCAGCATACCATTGGTACACCAGATAGGCATTCAACCCTGTCTATGTCTCACTCTCACACAATAAAGAATAATTCTTCCAAAAGAACATGAGTAATTTGTTCGCTTGTCTCAGTGCAAGACGATATGTCTAGACTTGTTGATGCGGGTGGAGTTGGGGCTCTGATTCTGTTGGATCTGTCTGCCGCTTTTGATACGGTGGACCATCCTATCCTTCTTTCACGTCTAGCAGAAATCGGGATCTCTGGCCCAGTTCTTGCTTGGTTCACTTCCTTTCTCTCAGATCGCACTCAGACCCTCACTATGCCCCCCTTCCTTTCTTCCCCCTGTTTCCTCACCTGTGGTGTCCCCCAGGGATCGTCTCTTTCGCCGATTTTGTTTAACATTTATATCTGGGCGCTGGTCTGCCTGATCCGCTCGTATGGGCTTAATTGTTATTCCTACGCTGATGATACTCAAATCCTGATCCGTTTGGATCAGGATCAAACGGTAGTCTCAGCCTGCCTTCATGACTGCTCAGAGGCAGTCGGTGCCTGGATGGACCACAACTGGCTGAAGCTCAATGGCGACAAAACGGAGGTGTTGCTGGTGGGTTCCCCCCCAGCCCCTCATTATGGACTCCCGCCTTCTGGCCTACGTCATTGGGTCCTCTGCCTTGCCCAGTCAACAAAGTGAAGAATCTGGGGTTTTTTCTCTCTGCTTCCCTATCCATGTCAAATCAGGTGACAGCCGTTTGCCAATCCGCCCACCACCAGATTAGGGTACTAAAGAGGGTCCTCCCTATGATCTCGGTAGCTATGCGTCCTCCCGTGGTGGCTGCGCTAGTCCTCTCACGGTTGGACTATTGTAACTCTCTGTACCTTTCTCAACCGGTGGGCCTCCTCCAACGACTCCAACGTATGCAGAACCTGGCAGCCAGACTAGCCTCCGGCTCCCCTTATGGTGCGCATATCTCGCCAGTGCTTTGCCGACTCCACTGGCTTCCAGTGGCCCAGCAAGTTAAGTTCAAGTCACTATGTATTGTCCACCGGGCCATTCATGGCTTAGGAGCTGAGTTCCTTCAATCCAAATTCTCCTGATATATCCCGGAACGCAATCTCTGCTCCTCGGCCACAAACTTACTTGCTGTTCCCAGGTATAACCGGGAAAGACTTGGCGGCAGAGCCTTCACCATTGCTGCGTCCAAGCTTTGGAACACCCTCCCACTGCCACTCAAATCTACACCTAACCATCTGGCCTTCAGGAAATTTCTGAAAACCACTCTATTCTAGTTCTCCGACTTTTCACTGTTCTTCCTGGTCAGTAGCTTCCTCACCAGTGCCATGATGCCTCTGGGTGACCGTGTGCTCTATAAGTTCAGGTAACATAACATAACTCTCCTAGCTCTTCCAGCAATATCTTTGACCAGGGCCAACGCACAAAGTAGCAGATTCTCACAACCTCCCTTTAATGACAAGGAGTCATCCAGTGGTCAAATGATAAACAGTGTCTTGAAATGGGTTGGGCAATCAATTTTGAAGTGGGACTGGGCCCAAATCACTGCCAAGATCAACAGCCAAAGGGGCCAATTGAGTCAATAAAAAAAGCAATATGTTTCGAAAATGCTCCCAGGTACCATATCACCATCATTCTCCTGAATGTGGATGCAGGGAACAAATATGCAGATCGACTTAATTATTTTGCCAAATCCACAAATCCCTAGCAGGGTGAGTGGTTCCATAACCAGGGTTCTTGCATGTATGCAGCAACAGCAAATGTTCGAGCATGGAATAAGAATAGCCACATGACCATATTTTGTCATTTTATATGTATGTGCATTATGTTCACTCTAAACAGGCAGCAGCCCACCGCAAGCTAGAAGGATAGCTCAGAAGCAATGTGCAATGTGCTTACCTTGGGATGAAGACAATTTCATGAAACATGGGTTAGGTCTCTGATGCAGTGTTTAGAACCTGGATGGGTCTAGCATTAAGCATGATATAAGTCACCAAAAACATGATTACAATAAGACATAGACCCAATACCATTCCTTACAACACCAACTTGTCAGGCCATAATTAGTTGAAATAATAGATTATGTAGGCAATTTGGATGTGAGGGGGTATTATCTAGCAGTGGGAAGGCATTACAATGCTTGTGAATGTGTATCTGCCTTTCATATGCACCTTGCATAGGGTATACACTGAATGCATGCAGTAATCTTTGTCAGCTAAGCTTTTCCATGACTATTTTCGAATCCTCATATTGAATTTGCACGATCCGGAAATGGGAAGAGAATACCTCAGATGTAACCAGACCACTGGAAGTGATGTCAACCATGGAAAAATATAAGGTATTCGATCATTTAGGAGGATGAGGCTATATGTTGAAAAATTCAGCACACTGTAAAATTCCCACCACTATGCGCCAAAATGGGAAGACCCAATATAAATAATAGTTAGATACAGTGGAGATCAGAAACATTGTTTTCTCATATTTTTTTGGTTTAAGTATACATTCCACTGGTTCAATTAAAAAAACAGCTAAGTCATACCTGATGTGCCAAAATATAAATATTGTGCCCAACATCCTTTGGTGAAATATGCTCATCTCCACTGTGCTCATCATAGTCACCTTCCATGCCTTGATTATAAGCATTCTTCATGACTTCGACCTGAAAACACACGGTAGGAAAGGAGGAATGATTACAGGTTGTGGCAAGGAAATAGAATTCATGTATACTAGATAGCTTTCATCAAATCACAGCTCACCCACAAATAACCTATATTACTGTAGGCAGACACTATATACACTCGGAACAAGTTACTTACCAGTAACTGTTGTTCTCCAGCATGGATCTGGCATGGATTCACATGCTCATGAATATTCCCCGTCGTCAGGCTGGGAATCCTCGGTAAAGAAAAAATCAGTATCGTTTCTGATCTGTCTTTCTCAGTAGTAACCAATCACTGGTCTCTGGGTCATACTGCCCCCAGCCAATTACTGCCCTCTCCCTAAGCCCCTCCCCTGGCAGCCATCCTCAGATTTGGTAGCACGTAAAGTGACAGTATGACCAAGTGAAGAGCCGCAGAGGGGTAGGAGGGAGGGTTCGCATGTGAATCCATGCCAGACCCAGTTACAGGTAAGTAACTTGTTCCTTCTCCAGCATGGGGTCTGGCATGGATTCACATGCTCATGAATATAAGAATACATAGCAGTAAACACATGCACAACCACGGGAGGTGGCAAAGTTTGAACATTAAGCATTACATAGAACATTAAGCAACTCTTACCTCCTCAGCAGGCCCACCTTCAGACGAACAGGTTGCGCAGCACTGCTTGGCCGACCTTGGGACTCCTCCCTGGAGTCCCGATTGACGCAGTAGAATCTCGTGAAGGTGTGCGTTGACCTCCACGTAGCAGCCCTGCAGATGTCCAGCAGGGGCACACCAGAGAAGAACGCCGTAGTAGCAGTGATCGCTCTGGTAGAATGGGCTCTCGGACGGCCGGGCAACGGTCGGTTTGCCAACCGGTGACAGTGCATGATGCAGCCGGAGAGCCATCTGGAAATGGGACCTGGTGCCTCCCTGCTTCCGGATGTAGAACATCGTGGTGGTGTTGTCGGTGAAGATCCTCACCACCTTGCCCTTGAGGGACGGGAGAAACGACCTTAGGGCCCAGAACACTGCTCGGAGTTCCAGGATGTTGATGCTGAGAGACCTCTCCTCTGGGAACCAAAGGCCTCTCGTGTGCAGATCTCCGGTGTGCGCTCCCCACCCTTCCAGGGAAGCGTCCGTCGTCACTGTCTCCTGATGCACCGGGATCTGAAAGTCCTTTCCCGCCACGAGATGCGCGCGGGCGCCCCACCATCAAATCGCTCGGCGGAAAACCTTGTTGAGCGGGATCCTGTCCTCGAAGCTGCCCGTCCCTTGTATCCAACGGGCGTCGAGGAACCTTTGTAGAGGAGGCATCCGTAGCCTGCATAGGCACACCAGGCAGATGCATGAAGACATCATTCCGAGCAGGGACTTGATGGATCTCACCCTGGCCATGTCCATGGCCAGCAGGCGCTGCACCTTGCCCAAGATGGCCTTCGTCCTTTCCTCCGACGGCGAGGCCAATCGCGCCACTGTATCGAGCTTGGCTCCCAGAAACAGTACGACCTGTGACGGGACCAGGTGGGATTTCGAGTAGTTGATGGCGAATCCCAGATCCGTGAGCAGTTGGACGGCCTCCGCTGTGTGTTCGACAGCGAGTTCTCTTGTCCTTGCACGGATGAGCCAATCGTCCAGGTAGGGGTAGACGTGGATCCCCCACAGGCGCAGCCGCACCGCCACTGGTGCGAGGCACTTGGTAAACACCCTGGGTGCCGACTCCAGCCCGACTGGCAGGGCCTTGAATTGGTAGTGCCGCCCCTGGACTATGAATCTGAGAAACATTTGGTGTCGTTTTAGAATGGGGATGTGGAAGTAAGCATCCTCCAAGTCCAGCGACGATAGGAAGTCGCCCTCCTCTAGCTGTCTCAGCACGTGCTGGAGGATGACCATCCTGAACTTTTGTGCCTTGATGGATTTGTTCAACCGCCGCAGGTCCAGGATGAGGCGCTAACCGCCCGCCTTCTTTCTGACGAGGAAGTACCCTGAGTATACTCCAGAGCCCCGGAGCCTCTTCGGGACGAGCTCGATGGCACCCTTCTTGAGCATCGCCCTTACTTCTAACAGCAGTTGAGGGACGTGATTTTCCTTCCTGGCCACGGGACGAATGCGGGGGCACTTCTTTAGAAATTCGAGAGTGTGCCCATGGGCCAGGCCATCCAGCCACCAATGGTCGGTGGAGATCGACTCCCACACGCTGACGAACTTCACTAGCCAGCCTCCCACCGGGGTGCTCAGGTTGAGGCCCGACGCTACGGCCGGTTCAGTCCTGCTTGGAGGCGGCCTTGCTGCCTTGGCCTTCTTGGTGACGACAGACAGCGAGATCCTCCTTACTTGCTGCGTCCTCTGTAGGCCTCCTGCGACGAGGAGCGGGCCACCTGGCGGTACGTCGGGGAGCTGCCGCCGGATCCCTTGGAGGCACCCTGTCTGCCTCTGGCGTTCCGAAACGGCCGCCCTCATTGCTGCAACCCTCCCAAGGCCCGAGCCATCTCTGTGTCGGTCTTGATGGCCTGAAGTGACTCATCCACTGTTTTTCCAAACAGGTTGTTCCCGTCCAAAGGCATGTCCAAAACTCTGGTTTGCACGTCCTGGCGGAAATCAGTTGACTTGAGCCATCCCCGCCGTCGAAGGCAAACACCGTTGCCCAACTGGTGGAATCCAGTATCAGCGATGTCCGTGGCCACCGTTATAGCGTGGTCCGATGCCACCTCACCTTCCTGCAGGATCTTCAGGGCCTCTGACCTCTTGTCGTCCGGTAGGAAGTCCAGCAGGGGAGCGATCTTGTACCACAGCTCCCTGTCGTAGCGGGCCATAATCTTCCCATGGCTTCCAGCTTCTTTCCCCCACCGTCGGGTGGGGAGGTCGAAGTTGAGGATGACTCCCCCGCCGCCTTCTTCTTGGCCGCCGCCGAGATGACCGAATCCGGGGTCGGCTGTGCCCTAAGGCATAAAGGGGCGGAATCGGGGACCCGGTACTTCTTTTTGTACCGATCCCTCTTGGCAGGCGTCGTGGACGGGTTCTTCAGGAGTAAGTCCCTCCTCCCAGATATCGTCAATCAATGGTACCGCGAGGACCGTCTTCCTCTTGGCTTTGCGCCGCTGATAGAGGAAACCTTCCTTCTTCTGTTCCTCAGGGCAGAGCCGAAAAAGCTTGGATGCCCTGGCAATCATGGCGTGGAAGGAGCCAATTTCGTCGGGTGGGGAGGCCCGAGGGAGTGGTGATGGAAGGCCCATCCTGTCGTCACCACTGTCGTCATCCGTCCCCGTCGTGGCCGTGTCCATTCCTGTGTCATCCCTAGGATCTGGGGAAGGAGATGAAGGATGAGCAGGCTGCACGGGCTGGAAAGGCGGGGGGGATGAACTCTCCTCTGCTTGTTTGGAGGGCTTCCCGATGGGCCCGGTTCTGCTGGGTCTTCTGTTGGGGTTAAGGGCAATCTCATCCTTATCTCCGTGCATAAGGTTTGGATTGCCATCAAAATGGCCACTGAGTTGTCCTGAGGCTCGGGCACTGGCTGTGACGGGCGCGATGGTTGCTCCTCCTCCACGGGAGCCTAGTCAGCACCATTATCGCTCTCTTTGTCCACCTCCTCGGGGTTCCCCCCTTGGGACCGGACCTCCTCAAACCTCTTGTTGAGGCCCTTCACAACTTCAACCAGTTCCTCCTCAGAGGCTGTATCCGTGTCCGTGACGGCCACCGGCCTCCCCCCCTCTTTTTCCACCAGGGTCTTCATGGGGGTCTTATCAATGGGCTGAAAAGAGGATTCCCTCCGTGGCGGCAGGGAAACTCTGGGCCCCGAGGTCACTTTGACTGGGTTAGCCTCCACAGGATTCGCCAGGGCCGCCGCGACTCCCTCGATAGAGGCCTTCACCGAGTGAATCAAGGCCTTCACCACCTTGGGCGTGCTTGAGGCCTTCACCTTGGGGGAGGAGTCACAGCCTCGCTCCCCCTCGGCTGATCCCTTCGAGATCGACCGGGGCCTCTCCAGAAGCTTAGCCAGGTTCTCGGATTTTCTCATCCCCGAGGCAGAGCGTTGATCGTGGTTGATGGCGTCAGTGAAAGTGCACCCTGCCTGGCAGCCGAGGAGCTTGACCCTTCGGCGCTCCCGGTGCCCGCGGACTCGCAGTGCTTTGCCTTCTGTTGGGCCCCCGTCGCCGGGGTGCCCTCACAGGTCTTAGAAGACCGCTCTGACTTCTTCTTCTTCTCACCTGCTGGGCCCTTCTCCAGCCAGCTGGCGAGGTGGGTCCGACGATCCCTCGTAGTCTGTTCCGAAAGGTTCTGGCAAAACGCACAGTCCAATTCCACGTGCGTCTTGTCTTCGTGAAGGCAGTAGAGACATTTCGAATGCTCATCCTCCTTGAAAACATTCTGTAATCCGCATCCAGGGCAGTTCCTGAACAGCTTGGATCCGGGTGTCGAGCTTCCCTTGTCCTGGCCATGTCCATGAGGTAGGCCTCAGACCTTCTGGAATCCTCCAAGAAGCGTAACTCGACGAAAACCTCGCCCTTGAGGGGCGTAGAAAATTCCGAAACGGGGCCCCGTTGATCGGAAGTAGAAACGGTGGAGCTTGAGGCTCGATTGACCAAAAAAATGAGATTAACCTCTTTGAAAAATCACAAAACGCAGTAAAAGCTCGAGGGCTGTAGCACGAGGACTCCCAACACTTGAACGTGCAGTAAAAATCTGAGGATGGCTGCTAGGGGAGGGGCTTAGGGAGAGGGTAGTCATTGGCTGGGGGCAGTATGACCCAGAGACCAGTGATTGGTTACTACTTGTTTGTTTGTTTGTTTGTTTATTTATTTATATGGTGCACCGGACCAGAAGGTATGAGGGCGCAAGCATTACAAGAATATTCTCAACTTAGTTACAATACTGTACATTATTTACATTATTATGCATAGTGAGTAGATGCAGTTACAGTGAGTAGAAGCAGTTACAAGGATACAGAGTAACATTACGACATAGTTACAGGTTGAACAAATGTGTAGTAGTAGCATGGTGTCATTATTGGCTCTCATTATTGGTCTTTGTTCTTAAGCCACTGGATGTAGTTACGCCTAAATTGGTGGTAGGTTTGAGGTGCTCTGACGGAGGGTGGTAGTGAGTTCCAGTGTTGGGCTGCTTTAACCTGGAAGCTGTTGCCGCCCATTTTCGTGCGCTTGAATCTGGGAACAGCGAGCAGGTTAGCATTGCTATTTCTGGTGTGTCTGTTGGGCATGTATCTACTAAGAAAGACAGATCAGAAACAAAACTGATACTGATTTTTTTAGCAGGCGTTAGGGACGAGGGCGCAAAGGGGCTTATTAGCCAATAACGGTGACCGTAAAGTACGGTCACCGTTATTTGCAATTTCCCCATTCCCATTGAGTCCTATGGGGGCTCATTTGGGAATGGGGAAGAGCCCTGGGGAATGGGAAATTACCGCCCTGGTCAACTCGGAATAGGGCGGTAATTTCCCATTCCACCAGGGCGGTGCCGGTACGGGTCCGGTGCCGACCAAGGCGCTACTACCGCCATTGGTTAGCGCCGGACTCGGAATGAGGCCCAATGTATCTAGCAACAAGTTATACTATAACTAGATAATAATCACATATTTGTGGAACACTCACTTCAGCAGTGATACTAGGAGCAAAAGAATGCAACACATTTTTTTAAAAGGAAAAGGTTTTAATAGAGGGAACAAACAAGTATTCTTTTTGTGGAAAGCACCATGAAGACCAGAAGACTAAGCATGACTTATGGACGTGGCTAAGCAGCCATGCTGTAGGATGCAGCTTTTGGTGGCTCCTGTGATCCGACATCGATTATATTCAGAAAAGAAGGATTTTTGCAGGCTCTCACGCCCGCAAGTGGACAATTATGGAAGGATGGATGCGCCCCACTGAAGGTTTTCCAAGGTCCGAAGTCCGGGACCTAACCTAGAGAAATCATCCAAAATGGCGGCGAGTAACAAAGGGGACCTGGCAGAGCGATGACGGCTGAGGCAAGACATAGGGCCTCATTACACGGACGGCAGTAAGGGTTAACGGTCACCGTTAATGGTACCGGTGACCTTTAACCCTTACCGCCTTACTACGAGGTCCCTTTGCGGGATGGAGACTTTAACGCCTGCTTTTTGCAGGCGTTAAAAACCAACCCGCAAAGGGACCAGGGAGCTAATTACGGTACCGCAATTTGTGGTGCCGTAATTAGCACCTTCCCCATTCCCATTATGCCCTATGGAGCAAAAATGGGAATGGGAAAGGGCAATGGGGGAAGGGGGAATTACCGTCCCACCAACCTTGGAATAGGGCGGTAATTCCCCTTTCCTCCAAGGCGGTGCCGGTATTTTACCGGCATGGACCAAGGTGCTAATAGCACCTTGGTCCACCGCCGTCCGTGTAATGAGGCCCATAGTCTAACCTAAAGAGGTGCAGCCCGGCTGACTTTTCATCTAAGCGGTGCCGAAGGTAGCACAAAGTGACGTGAGGCGCACAACAGCTGATGTGCCGGAGGGGCATTGACATTTAGTAAGACATTTTGCATGAGGTTGATTAGAACATGCAGTAATGCCAGTTTCTTTAACAATAACTGTCAAACAAACAAGACAAAGCAAGTCAAGCGGTTATTTACTACAATCTTGGCATGTGGGGACATGGGACCGAACAGACGTCACGGTGTCCGGGCTGCTGCTCCTGCCACTTTCTTCGAAGCATCCCCCCCCCGGTTCACACATGGGGGGGTGGCCAGCTTGTTGCCTGGGCGTGAGGGAGTGCACTACATGGTGTGCAGTGCATTCATGGGGGTTTATCATCAGATGTCCCATATCAGTGTTTTCCAAGCGACCCATTTGTCATTACCAATCAGCCCTGATCTGTTGACTGCCTCCATCCTTACCTTAGTCTCGGCCTCAGCCCATCTCTCAAATTCCCTGTGCCAATGTTGGTATCGTGGCCCCCCAGCCCTCTTCCATGACATGGCAATGGTTCTCTTGGCCAGGTTACATGTGAGGTCCATAAATGTATGCACATGTTTATGTTTGCTGATCCTGGGGTAAGTTCCGAGCAGGCACTCCTTCGGTGACCACTCATAACGGGCAATGCCGGCTGCTCTGCAAGCTTGTTCTATTCGTGACCAGAGATCCCTCACCCGCTCACAGCCCCAGAACATGTGTATCATATCGGCATCCTCCATCCCGCACCATGGGCATCCCGAGCTAGCTTTGTTATTGAAGGTAGCTATCCTGTGTGGGGTCATGTAAGTGCGGTACAGCACATTTAGCTGTATCAGTTTGAACCAATGGTTCCGAGACACTGCAATGTGGTAGCTCAGCGCCCTCTCCCAGTCCCGTTCTGTTAATGTTGTGCCCAGGTCTTCCTCCCATTGTTCTTTCAGCGCTGCACTCTTGGGTTTGGGTGTGTCTATGAGCATGCTATATATACTAGACACTGGGCACCAGCCATCACCAAGGCTGTACATTAGTGTGAGGATTGGTTCAGCCTGCGGCTCGTCCGGCCAGCCCCCCCAGCCATCTCTAGCCACCTTTCAAACCCGTTGGTACCACAGGAACTGTCCACCGGGGAACCTTTCCCATTCCTGTATAGAGCTGAACTCCCTGAAGGCCCCTTTGTCATACATGTCTCCCCACGTGTATATCCCGTGCCCCTCCCATCTTCGCAGCGCCGCCAAGTCCATGCTGCATACACCTGCCGCTATTGGTATTTCTGGGGAGTAGGGGTGGGTGACCTTTAGTACAGCTCATGCCCTCTTCCATATCTTCCGCCCCAGGGTTACCACCATTGGAGTGTGTTCTGCCGCTCCAAGAGTTACCCAGAGTGTTTAATTTAGTGTAGTGGGCGCGACCAACTGTTGTAGCAAAATAGTCTCCGAGGTGGGATCATCGGACAGCCATTTGACCACGTGGCTAAGTTGGGCTGCCAGGTAGTACTTTTCTAGGTTTGGCAGTTTCACGCTCCCCTGGTCATATGGCAGGTATAATGTTTTAGTGAGAGTCTGTGGCGAGCAGCGCCCCAAAGGAACCCCCGGATCAGCTTCTCCAGTGTGTGAAAGAAGGAAGCCTTGATGTAATAATGCACATTAGTAAAGAAGTATAGGAACCTCGGGAGGATGATCATCTTGGTGATGGCCACTCTGCCTAGTAATGATAACGGTAGCTTGGCCCAGAACTTCATGGAATTCCTCATGCCGTGCAGCACTCTAGCCGTGTTATGTTCGTGTATCTGTTCAGGCGTATGTTTGATATTGACACCCAGGTACTTAAACGAAGCAGTTTCCCATCTAAGGCCAACCGCGGGCAGCATGCTGGGGTCTCTCCCCCTCAGCCGGCTATTGGGAATATGAAGGATTTGGATCTGCTAAAGCTGATTCCGGACACCTTGGCGTAATTGTCCAGTATATCTAGGATCACTGGGACGTTTAAGTGTGGGTACCTGACATATAGAAGAATGTCGTCTGCATAAAGCGATAGTAGGTGCCCCGCTCCCCCAACCCAAATACCCACGTCTAAGTACTGTTTCCTAAGGTATATCGCTATGGGTTCAAGACCCAGGACGTACAGCATTGGGGAGAGCGGGCAGCCTTGCCTAGTCCCCCTCTCAATGTCCCAGATTTCAGACACCAACCTCCCTGTTTTAACCCTGGCCTTGGGATTAGTGTATAGGATGCAAAGCCAGCGAGTGAAGACCTCCCCAAATCCAAACCCCTTCATTCCCGCCAGCAACCACTCCCAGTAGATTGAATCGAACGCTTTTATAGCGTCCAAGGAGAGTATAGCATATTCCTTTTGGGATCCCTCGGACTGCGCTAGAATGTGTTGCAGTCTGTGCAGGTTTAGGGCGGTGCTGCGCCCAGGTATAAAGCCTGTTTGATCACTGTGTATTATGTCCCCAATTATTCTGTTCAGGCGTTTGGCAAGGATTGTGGTGAGGATTTTGACGTCATAGTTTAGCATCACCAAGGGGCGGTATGATTCGCAGCTTTCAGTCGGTTTCCCGGGTTTAGGTATTGGAACAATTAGCGTTTCCCTCATAGACCCTAGTAGTACCCCATTGGTAAATGCTTCTTGATAGACCTCGAGCAATACCGGCGTGATGACATCCCCATATGCTTTGTAGAACTCTGAGGGGAGTCCGTCGCTACCCAGTGTTTTGCCGGAGGCGAGGGACCTGATTTCCTCAGTAATGTCCTCACCCGTTATTGCAGCATCTAGGGCCTCTCTGTGCGTTTCCTCTATTTTGGGAAGGCCTATTTCATCCAGTGTGTCTAATATGTCTGAGTTTGCCACTTGGTGGTCGTGGCTGTATAAGTGGGAGTAGAAATACCGGAATGTGTCATTTATGTTTTGTTGCATTGTGTGTGACGTGCCTGTTTCGTCCTTGATTTCAGTTATTTGGTGTCGTGGGTGTTCCCTCCGGCATAGCCATGCTAACAGCCTACCTGGTCTGTCGCCTTCAGCGTGTGATTTGGCTGTTTTCACTGTGAAGTCGAAATTGGAGAGCCTACCCCATGCCTCTAAGCAATTCCCTCGCAGCAATGCTAGTTCTTCCTCCTCCCCCTGTGTCCCTTTGGTGTGGGTTTCCTTATGTTTTATCTCCTCTTCAGTTTTTTCCAGTTCAGCCCTTAGTGTTTTCTGTATGCCTCCAGCTCCCGTAATGGCCTCCCCCCTGACAACCAGCTTCAGTGCCTCCCATACTGTGCCCCACTGTTCAACACTGCCCACGTTTATTTCCAACTACTCTTCCACTTTGTCCCGTAACCCCTCTGCAAAAGCCTGGTCTGTGAGGGGGTCTGGTGACATACGCCATAGTGGTATGGGTGGTCGGGGGCCCCTCGCTTTCCACATCACCTGCAGCGGGGAGTAGTCCGATATTGACCTGCCCAAGTATTGAGCCGAGTCCATTTGTGGCTGGTAGCATTTGGGTAGAAATATATAGTCTATTCTGGTGCGCAGGGCGTGGGGGGCAGAGAAGTACGAGTACTCTCTTTCCGTTGGGTGGAGTTCTCGCCACACGTCGACCAGGTTCAGGGTTTCTATCAGTGCGTTAAGCGCCCCAGTCGCAGCATCGTTTCTAGTTACTGGTGATTTGGATCTGTCCAATTCCCAGTCCCTTACACAATTAAAATCGCCACCCCAGACGCAGAGGCTGTCTTGGCAGTTGGCTAGTTTGGCTCCCAGTGTGTCCAGATGTTTTGGGATTCCGTAATTGGGGTAATATGAGTTTATAATGCTGATTTCAGTTTGTTCAATCCAGCCCCTCACCAACAGACTCCTGGTCCGCCTCCCATTTCAACAACCTGAACGGGACTGATGGACTAATCCAGATGAGCACTCCCTGGGCATATTTGGAATAGGGAGCCCCGTAACACTGCCCATCCCAATGATCCCTCAGTACCCCCAGGGTCTGCTGTGTCAGGTGGGTCTCCTGAAGTAGCGCTATCAACACCTTCTTCCTATTAAGGAATGATTTAATTCTGTTTCTGCGTATGTAGGTGCCCAAACCCCAGACATTCCATGTTAGAATTCTAATATTGTTGGCCATTTTTGTATGTGCGGCCCAGCTGGTTGGCTCGGGTGTCGTCCAGCCATTGATCTCGCCACAGCAGGCGAGTTAATCCATTGCTCCGAAAGAACCCATCCCCCACCCCGTGACTTTCAGTAGCACTTGCATTCTTGGTGTTGCATGCCCCGTTTTTCATTAAGATCTCGCCGCTTGCGTGAACAAAACAAACAAAAACCAAACAAATTTGTAAGCATACCAGAACTAGGTAACTGCGCTCAGCAGCCACCGTGTGGCCGTGGCACTCGAGCCCCCCGCAACTGACTGGCCCTCCAGGGCCAAGGTGTGCGGGCTGTGATGTGTCAGCAACCGTCCGACACTGAACGGTTCGTGGAGTGTGTGCTTTCGCCCGGTCAGAGGCTCCCACCTTGCTCCAGCCGAATGACAAACTGTGGCGTCCTTCTTGGTTTTCACTTGCGCCCATAAGAGTCTCTTTTATTGCACTCCCTTCCCCCACCCCACAGTTGACTGAGCCAGAGTTTTTCATGTGACTGCTTCTCGACCATCGTCCAGATTGTTGTGCTCCAGCCACATGTTGGCCGCAGCCGGCGTTTCGAGAAAAACGGCGCGCCCTTTATAGAGGACCTTGAGGCGGGACGGGTACATGAGCATGTACTTGAGGTTCAGTTTCCTGAGTTTCTGTTTGACAGGCACAAAAGAGTTCCGGGCCCTCTGAACAGCTGGGGTGTAGTCTGGGTATATAGCTACGTTGGCATTATCCCGGCGGATATCTCCTCCCTCCCTGGAGAACTTCAGGATTGTTTCCCAGTCGCGGAAGTTCAGTATTTTAGCTATCACAGGTCGGGGATGCGAGCCCGGGGGCGGCCTTTTCTGCAGTGTTCTGTGGGCCCGTTCCACCGTGAATCCCTGTGATAATTTCTCCGCTCCAATCTCCTGAATTATCATGTTTTCGATGAAGTCTGTTGGGTTGGGCCCTTCTGCATCTTCTTCTCGGGCTTCCAGCACTGCGTTCTTCCTTTCGAGCTCCGTCAGTCGCTCCCCGAGATCGCTGGTGGTTTCTGCTGTCTCCTTCAGCGTCGTTTAGGCTGTTATGACTCTTTCCGTGAGGTTTCTCATGTCTTGTCTCATCAACTGCACATCCAATTTGACCTCCTCGATCTTGGTATCAATGAAAGTACATAGGGCTGCTATTGCTTCGAGCACCTGGCTATCCTTGTCAGCAGAGCTCTCTGCAGGCTGTGCCGCCTGTGTTTCTGGGGCGGGTTGTGGTTGCCCCTTTTGTCTGGCGCCGTTGAAGGAGTCCATGATCGTTGGTTCCTTTTTCTGTTTCATGGACGGCATGTCCACAGTGATAATTGAGAGTGCAGGGGGTATTAGTTCTTCTCTGCTGGCGTGCCCCTTGTCGGCCACGCAGCGGTGTGTCGCTCGTGTGGGGGTCCTCGGGTCAGTCTCGTTTGATGGTTCCACTTGTCGCAGTTCTGTGCATAGGATTCCGGATTCCTCAGCTGTTCGCACAGTCGGGGAGGGCGCCGCAGTGTTATGTGTGGTGCCCCAGCGGTGCGTTGGCGAGGCTATGAGTGAGTGATGCGTGTGCTCGTGCACCCTCTGTTTATGGTGAGCCTAGTTCAGTGCAGTCTTGCCTTGATCTCTTGTTTGCGTCCTACTCCTTCTCCAGTGTCACCTAGGCATAGCCATCAGGCCGCGCAGGTGCCTTCACCGTTTGATTGTGGTGTTGCTTGTTCGCTGGGCACCCGCAGGTTCTGTTAGCCAGCACTTGTTTATAGGGCGCCAAGTTGCGCGCCATGTTCAAGTCAGCGCCCTGCTCCTGCTGGCGCGTTGGCGTGCACCTTAGTTTGTGGGGCCCAGTTCTTATAGGGAGTATCACTGTTTCATTGTGGTGCAGTGATGGTCTGCTGTGGTGTTGCAGGTTGGTGGGTGTTCCCTTACCCCCGTCTGCTGGTGCAGACCTGGGGCTAATAAGGCCAGCGCGCGCCACTCCGGCCTCTCCGCCCGCAGATTCTTGTCTAAGTATCCTGCCGGCGTAGTGCACTGCGTCACAGGTTCAGTTCGCGCCCGGCTTCTTCAGGCCGTGGATTATCCTTAAATCCGTACAATCTCTGCTGCCCAGGTCGCAAGTCACTTAGTAACGTCTTTTGAATGTGGATTCTTGTGAGGGGCCCTTTTTCTCTTGCTGCGTCCGAGTTAGCACTTAGGAAATGCAGAAAAACTGTGACCCTTAACGGACCTGCTCTGCGCTTCAAAAGTCAGCGCGGCGTGCTTACCGCGCCGCACCCTGTGCCTGTGGCGGTGACGTCCGCCAGCACTCCTCTCTCTGTGCTCCGGGCCAGACCGTTCTTCTCCTTCCCGAGACGACCCGGCAGCACTGTTATGGAAGCACATTTGTTTGGGGCGGGGGATCGATCTTGGTTTTCCAGTCTTACAATGCCCCGATCGTCCTTCTCCCGTCCACTCACCTACCGAGTGAGCTTTCCTTCCGTGACTCGCCGTACCAATGCAGGCTGGCTTCCCAGCGTGAAGGTGTCCTGAGCTTTCCGCAGCGACTCTGTGCTTCTGTCTTCTGCGGTGCCCGCCACCCTCGCCGCTGCATGTGATGCCGTCCCTTCTGAGCCGCGATTACCCAGAGCTGCTCCCCTCTTGTGATGCGTCTCCTCCTTTCCGACTCCAACCGCGAACCACAGGCTTCTTTTGTTGTTGCCATCGGTCTTGCCGACAGACAAGGGGTTCTCGTAGGGCTTCCGCGAGTGTCCGCTTTATCGGGGGAGCCGCAGTAATCCTCCGCCCATCCCCCACATCATCTCGGGCATCGAGTCGCGGCCGTCATCTTGCTTATCCAAGGGTTATCTTTCCTGGAGGATTTGTTCACGTTACCCAGCTCCAATTTTCTCCGGTCCTGCTGCGTACGTGTGGGGAAACGCTTTAACCACTGTACAGAGCACTTTTCGTCCTAGTTTGTGCAGTCTGTCCGCCGTTATAGGATCTGTTCCAAGGATCTCGGCTGGAGCTCAGCACTGCAACCTCTTCAAGCCATGAGCACCACGCCACGCCCCCACATAGAAACCCTGTTGCAGCAAGAAACTGGCCCTGGGGCCCTTAGTCAAGGTTTTTACGGTGGAAAGGGCACACAGGTCACTAGCAAGGAAGCCGCCACCAGGAACCCCGCCAAGGCCGATTATAGCCTGGCATTTGAACTACCGTGACAGGGAAAAGGTCCTTGAACATTTTCGCAAAGGTAGAACGATCCAACAAGCATCGGCCACGATAACAGCACATTCGGACTATACACAGCAGGTCCAGAAACTACGAATGAGCTACATTGCTGTCAAAAGGAGATTGCAAGCGGCTAACCAAAAGTACATGCTTCTGTACCCAGCTAAGCTGAAAGTGATCCACAAGGGCCGCGCAATCTTTTTCGAGACGCACAGCCATGGATGG
Organism: Ambystoma mexicanum; assembly: GCF_040938575.1. Classification (NCBI taxonomy): domain Eukaryota; kingdom Metazoa; phylum Chordata; class Amphibia; order Caudata; family Ambystomatidae; genus Ambystoma; species Ambystoma mexicanum. The sequence goes on from NC_090936.1 coordinate 351,806,949, forward strand.
ATATGCAGAACCTGGCAACAGGAGACAGCACCGAACCAAGTAGTCAAGAATAATCGCAGATAGGAACCATGACTAGTATGTGACCACAATTATCGCACTACATAGACACGTCCTAAACCCAAAACTGCACAAGACTGTACGGATACTAGTAGTTACGTATCCGCCCACTGCTCCTTATGCACCAGGACAGGATCCAGGGGTGAGGGTGAGAAGTGGATAGGCCTGAGCACAAGGAATTGAGCTGGGTTACTGATTGGGGATTTGGGAGGGGGGTGTGTGAGGGAGTTGGGGCTGTTGGGAAGCGGGAAGGGAAGGGAGTTGTGGTAGTTAGAGGGGAGTTGGCCTACGGATACGCACAGAGATGGGAGAGTGAATGTGACATGGCAGTAATGAAAGCGAGAACCACTAAAGAAGATGGGGGAACTTAAAATAGCAACCTGGAATGAACAGCTACATTAAGAGGAACCGGTGATGGCATATTTAAGACAACAAAAAAAAGACATAGCCCCCCTGCAGGAAACCCATCTAACTAAAGACAAGACACCCTAGCACGGCAATGGGGTGGGGTGACCGTGGGTTCAACATACTCAGCATATGCCAGAGGGGTCCTAATATGGGTGGCAACGACAGTCCAATTAAAGGTCCTCCAGACCTTCCTGGACACAGATGGTAGGATGATAATATTACAGGGAATGATGAGAAATAAGGAAATATGTGTTATTAACACGTACGCCCCAAATCGTGAAACATCAGCCTATTTTAGATCTCTATATCCCAAGATAGGCCTGTGTAGAGATTGTGCGCTTATATGGGGAGGAGATTTTTATTGTACGCTAGACCCGGCGATAGATAGATCGGATGGTAAATTCGCTCACCCAGCCCCCTCAGCAAAGGCCTTGCATACGCATTCAAGTTGGCTGATATATGGAGGACAAGGCATCCGCAGGACAGAGTATACTCTCACTATACTGCATCTACAAACCTCTACACAAGGCTGAATTACGTGTTTGTGGGGGAAGAAAACCTGGGAGAGTGCATAAGGACGGAATATAAAGCTAGGTTCCTATTGGACCATGTACCTCTAGTAGTCACGTGGCAGATCCTCCCCCCCTGGGCTAGGATTCCAACATTGAGACTTAGGGTCAAGGCACTCAGAGACAGAAGGTTCTGGGAACATTTGAGAGAGGAGGTGAAGGAATATTTTGAGTATAACACTGGCAGTGTGAAATCAGCAGGTACACTGTGGCAGGCCTTTAAAGTAGTGGTGAGAGGAGCGGCCATAGCAAAGTCGAAAGGGATGCAAGATGTCATTTTACGGGATCTACAGATATGGCTGATATCACAGGTTCCTAGGCTGGGTGACCGAGGCAATGATACAGCCTCGAGCATTGTCAGACCACTCTCCAATATTGATAACTGTGCACATACCCATAGTCGTACAGCACAGACCCCCATGGAGGTTTAAGGCAGATGCTCTGTCAGATCAAGTGTACAAGACTAGCATGACCCAACACATCATTGAATACTTTGACAATAATGACGGCTCGGTAGAGAGCCAGGCGATCCTCTGGCAGACCTTTAAAGTATATATCAGAGGCATTGCTATGTTAACAGCGCTTAGGGTACTAAAAGATATTAGAAGAGAACTAGGTAGGCGGGAGAATATAGTCAAATTACAGGAACAATATGCAACCGACCCCACAGCGCAAACTAAACTTGATATTCAAACTCAACTAAAGGAATTCAGAGCAACAACGGATCAGGAGATACGCTATTTCGATAGGCCAGCAGCGGCAATGCGATATGGAGTTCAGGAACGGCCCGGCAAACTCCTAGCAAAGATGGGGAGAGGGGACCATGGAAGCACCATCATCCCATGTATAACACGGGCAGACGGGGTGGTGGTCACTGACCAGAATGAAATAGAGAAAGTCTTTTATGACTTCTACTCCGACCTGTACTCCCCCCAATGTGTAGCCACAGAAGGGGAAATAGACAGATGCCTAGCAAAAATACCCACCACACTTTTATCCACCGAAACGTAAGATGCCTTGGAATGCCCCATGACTCAGATCGAGATAACAGTGGCCATTAAATCCTTGCCGAATCAGAAGGAGCTGGGCTCTGACGGTCTCAGAGCCGAGTTCTATAGGGAATTTTCGGCGATCCTGGTGCCCCGACTCCACGCTGTTTGGACTGAGGCCATAGGAACGGGCAGACTTCCTGAAACAACTCAGGAAGCAATTATAACTCTATTGCTCAAGCCTGGGAAGCGACCTGAGGAATGCAGATCCTATAGACCGCTGTCTCGGATAAATACGGATGTGAAAATATTCACAAAAATACTTGCTACACTCTTAAATCCTTTGATGCCACGTATGGCCCACGAAGACCAGGCAGGCTTTGTACTGGGTAGATCCACGGCAATGAACATTCGCCATTGCTTTGACATACTGACCTCGGTCCCAGGGGGTGTGCAGGGAGTGGCACTAGCGCTAGACATGCACAAGCCTTTGATACCGTTTATTGGCCGTTCCTATTCAGGGTCCTGAATAACTATGGGTTCAGACCGAACTTCATAAACTGGGTTAAGATACTCTACACGCAGCCGTATGCTAGAATATGTGTCAACGGGAACTTATCGACGATCATGAAGTTGGCGGGAGGCACCTGTCAGGGATGCCCACTATCACCCCTCTTATTTGCACTGGTCATAGAACCACTTGCTAGATATAGCAGGGTTAGGATCCCTCTGGCTGGCAAATTAGAGATCATCACTTTATATGCAGACAATATAATGCTCTATTTAAGGAATCCTGAAATTAACCTGGGGAAAGTACTACACACGGTTAAGGAGTTCGGATAATACTGCGTCTGAAACTGAACTCGACCATGTCCGAGTTGTTCTCCCTCACAGAGGCTACCCAAAAACCCACTGTTCTGCCTGGACTTCTATGGGCCCCCAATCAGGTGAAATATCTGGGGGTGGAAGTAGCACGTACAACACAACTCGTGCGTACTCTATGCAACACTTGCAGAAGCGCTCTGTGCCAAACTCGAACAATGGCGGTGCCTTCCAATCTCACTGATAGGCAGACTCACACTGATTAAAATGATAGTCTTACCAAAGCTATTTTACTTATTCAACACAGTCCATGTATGGCTCGGTAGAACATTCTTTTCTAAAATGCAGGTAGCATGCACCAGATTCATGTGGGACGGCCAGCCAAGGGTGAGTTGGCAAAGACTCACTAATCCATACCCACAAGGGGGGCTTTCTGCCCCCGACTTCGAACTATACTATCTAGCTGCACATGCGCATTACGCGACACACTGGATAGAAGTTAACACACAAGCACCACAAACAACAATCGAAACACGTACAGTGGACTCCACAAAGCTCTTACCTACAGCAGCAGAAGCGAAAACAAGAAATGATAACACCACTAAAGGCACTGGTAACATGCACCGTCTGGTCCAGGCTGGCAGGGAAACCCAGACACGCGGTCTTATACAATCCGAACATGCCATTGTGGAATGCACCCTACATCCCCCCAACACAAGATAAAATGCTTGCCACACACTGGGGGAATAGAGGAATAAACCGTTTCGGAGACCTATTCTCAGACAAACAATTCATCAGCTGGGAAGAGATCAAACTGACCGTGGGGGACAACCCTCTACAAAAGCTACAATATTTACGACTGCGCTCAGCCATGGCAAATGTATGGGAAACGTTCCCTACTGAACCACAGATACACCCGGGTTTGGGTTATATATTCACTGCAACTATGAGTAAGACGTCTGCTTCCACACTATACAAAATTGTATCATCAACCCGGGAGACACCACCTATGGACACCAGAGGGAAATGGGAACATGATCTGGGCTACACCTTCACAGACAAGCAATGGACACAGCTGTGTGGGTTGACAAAGAATATATGCTGCAACTCAAGATATCGTCTGATACATTATAAGGTACTACACAGAACCCACTACACCCCGACTAGGCTTAAGAGAATATACCCTACGGCGGATGGAAGGTGCCCCAGATGTGGGAGTGAGGAGACAGACACATTACACATGCTGTGGTCGTGCACGCAACTATCTAAATACTGGACAGATGTATGTAATGCGTTAGACGACATGTCAGATCAGCCCATTGTATGGGATGCAGGCATATGCTTGTTGGGAGCAGTAAGCAAAATGAATCCCACATGGCGCAAGTTGCTTAATCTTAGTCTGTTACTGGCAAACAAGTAATATTGATGCATTGGAAATGTAAAGACCCACCCACGAAGAGTGATTGGGAAAAAGACATGACATGGGCGAACGACTGTGGAGAAGTATATGTTGGTCTATTACCCATCCAAAGCCGCCCCAGAGACATATGGGGCAGTTACAGGAAGTATCTCTCTGATAAATGTGCAAGGGAAGAAGACTCAGATGTACCGTAGTCATGAATGTAAAGGGTACCCAATATGTAAAATGTTGAATAATAGTAAAGGCAACAATGTAAAGTTGAAGGTATGATGATGGAACTGTGCAAGTTAAAATAGAATAAAAAAAAATACTATTAAAAAAAAGTGGCAGCCGCTGGAGGAGCGTGAGACTCTGTACAGGAGGGGACTTCGGTGGCCGAGTAGGTGAGAGTCCCGTTAGGAGCAAATGCATGCTGATACGGCTCCGGCCACCGCCATGTAACTAATAAACTACTATGTAATGAATGGTATTTTGGCAATCTGGCTCATATTCCTCGTGGCGGATGCAGTAAAGCATGGGTCAGTGTGCGCTTCCACGCCTGCCCTGTACATATCATGCAGCGGGGGCCTGCGTCGGGCAGCGTGGCCCAGTGTGTACCTCCACACCTGCCCTGTACATATCACACAGCGTGGACCAGTGTGGGCCAGTGTGCACCTTCATGCCTGCCCTGTGCATATCATACAACATGGACCTTTGTTGGCCAGCATGGGCCTGTGTACACCTCCACGCCTTTCACAGGCCTGTTCAGAGAGGACGTCACTCCCTGGAACATGAAAATGATGGTGTGTGCCGTATATAAAGAAACTTCAATGATAAAGTGTACCACTGACTATTATGCTCTAGGCGATTGGATTGAACCGGTGTTGCTTAAAGAATGTACGATCCTGACAGTGTCCAAGCTGAATCACCTTGGTGCTGCTCTGAGATCTTTAATGTATTGATAAAAACATTGAATCGGATGGCAGTTCAACTTCCAGTTCAAGTTTGTATGAAGGGAGTCAGTATTGCAGGAATTTTGTGGAGACACTTGGCCAGTCCCTGTCTTGTGCTTTCCAAGGAGCGGCTTGATGTCTTATGTTTGGCCTAACTTACTCTGGGAAAATGTGTTTATCTGAGCTTGGGATTGAGTCCTATGGGCCATATGCTCTGCACTCAACTGGGCTTATTGAGTATTGTGATGTAGATAATGCATTACATTGTAAAGATATACATCTGATCTAACTGATATTGGCAGTCTGTATAGACTGGCTGACATTAGTCAGTATACTTACAGGAGTTTGAAAACTTGTAGGGGCAATGTTTTGAATTGGACATGGAAAACTGATGAAATATTGAAACAGAGAAGAATACTGATTAGCGCAAGGGTAGACTAATACTATCAGAATATATAGGTGGGCAGAGATGTGCATGATGCATGGGGGGGAATGGGAAGGCTAGTGTTGAGGAAGTTCGTGTTTTTTGGGTCTCTTTTGGATTTAGATATTTTAGGTATTGTATTAGGTTGTTTAGTAATTACCATACTGGTTGGCCATTGAAATAGTATATAAAAGATGTTGATTTATGGGTGCTTGTCTGGGGCTGTCTTTGGGGCTGATTTTAAGATATTTCCAGGAGTAATTATTGCTGGATGTATGAGAAGGCGTATCGTATTGTATTTTGGCGAACCAGTTTAAGTCATATATGGAAGTGGATATGAACTATTGGCAATAGTGGCAAATGTTGCAATTGGACATGGATACTTAGGTGGAACATTATGAATGTGATGTTGATGGGATAGTATATGGTTTCTGGATAGATAGAAGAGATGTTTAGAACTTCTTTTATAGCTGTTGGTCATTATAAGGGCAGTTAATGTTGAGAATGTAGTGAATGGGTTTGATGGATCCATTATTCATGAAGACAATGTAATAAATATACATGATATTACTATGTGTGATGTGGAAAAATGCAATTGACAGATTGTGGGGTTGGTAATGATGGAGGGGGTTCACATAGTTATTGGTTGTATAGGGTAAATATTGGTTATGGTATTTATGTTAGTTAGAGCATAGGGTGTAGGGTTTCTGGTGGATATAGCGCAGAATACTGTATTTAATGTATATATTAATGCTTATTATATGTTTGATGTTTATCAGACTGGAAATGTTTTGCAAGGCTCAAGTTTTATGTTTGTCTGTCTTTATATGTGACTTTTGTTGTTGCGTGAACCCTTCCCTTACTTGTCAGTTTTTGTTTTTTGGACCCTTCCTCCAGAGCATGTGGATTGTCATATGAATATATTTAAACAGAGTATAGCCGTATGGCTCCATTGACTTTCATCTCATGGAATGTTAAAGAGATTGGTAATGCTGTGAAGAGGCGTAAGGTTTTGGCAAGGTTGTGGAGGAGTAAGGCTGATGTGATTTTCCTACAAATGAAGAGAGTGAAAGATATTTGTCCAGCTCGAAGTATTCTCAGGTAATTTCAAATAGTTATGATTCTAGGTCTAGAGGAGTGAGTATATTGTTTAAGAGGGGTCTACCGATTAAGATTTATAAGTCAGTTGTAGATGAAGATGGTAGAAGTTTATTGCTTGACATACTATATGATGGTAGGAAAATGATAGTTGGAACTGTATATGCTCCATGCTCTCCAAATACGTCTTTTTTCAGTCAATTGGGCTCCTTGCTAGATGGTATGGAAGGTGAGTCATTCATCCTGGGAGGTGACTTTAATATAGTGATGGATAGCAAGATTGATCGGAAGTCAGAATGTAGATATTACAGTGAAAAGATTAGTGAAGATTTAAGGACATTTGTATTTAAATATGGACTAATAGATATATGGAGAGAGATTCATCATGACGAAAAGAATAATTTGTTTTATTCACCTGTACATGATTCGCACTCAAGAATTGATTATTTTTTTATTAGTGATGAACTTAGTGATTAGGTGGTGTCCTCAAATATTCTGGAAAGGGGTATCTCTGATCATGCTCTATTAGATATGCAGGTGATATTGAAAACTGTGAGTGACAAACCTAGAAGATGGAGAATGCAAGCCAATGCACTAATGTCATGCATGCTGGACATTTTACCTCTGGATCTGGAACTCCGTCTGTACGCAGAACGGGTTATGCTCATAGAACTGCTAGACCGTTTTATTCGAGATGGAGGTTGTTTGATGTATTACCAGGAAAACGTGGCTGTCCTGGCTGTGTGTATTCGGTTTGTGTGTAAAATCCCACGCGGACGCTGGAACTCTTCAAGCACGGCTGTCCTGGCTGCGTGTATTCGGTTCGCGTGTAAAATCACACGCGGACTCTGGAACTCTTCAAGCGCAGCTGTCCTGGCTGCGTGTACTTGGTTTGCGTATAAAATCACACGCGGACGCTGGAATTCTTCAAGCGCGGCTGTCCTGGCTGCGTGTACTTGGTCTGCGTGTATCCAGCATGCGGTTGATTTTAATCTGTGAGGATAACAGGTGGACTCATTCCAATTTGTTTTGTTCCTGGTGGGAAAGGAAGGTGTATCTACAATATTTATTTGAAGGTGTCTGTGGACAGAACTATGGACGCTATTCTGTGGTGCACCAACCCGGTATCTAGCGAGAGCCTCGTGCCGTTCTGGATAAGTCTCCCTTACTAACCTTCCCTCCTTTGTCGTTGGTTTTCTTTCCTGGATTTCTTCATTTGACTTTGGTGGATACTCCAGTTCTAAGCCTACAGGCTGCCTTCCTATTACTCTCCCACACCCTTTCCAGTGGTCCTTCTCTCTGCCTGTTTTACCAGTCAGAGAGCTGTATCATTTGGAAGGTCTAAATTGACATCACTTCTATCAAATCGTGTGAATTCAAGGATCTGGAAGACCCCTATCAATTGTATCCTTTTTGGTTACTGTATCCTTTTCATAAGATACTTTGGGGATTTATGACGGAATCAGAAGCCATGGAGGGTACGGATCCTTTAACGGTTCTGACTCATTTAATCACAGATTTGAGAAATGAAATGATTATGGCACAGGACACATTGCGTCATCGCATGGATGTTATGCAAGACGCTATTCGGACTGCTCCTCAGGGAACACTGGCTCCAGCTGCCATTGCATCCGGTACCCCGGTACCACAACAGGAAAACCTTCAAGTGATCATGCCAACACAGTTTCCTTTGGCTCCTCCAGAAAGGTTCACAGGAGATCCCATAACCTATAGAACCTTTGTCAATCAGTGCTGACTCCATTTCCTGTGCCGCCCTAACTAATTTCCTGATTTAACTACAAAGGCGGGCTTCGTGCTTTCCCATTTGGGGGGCACAGCTGCTGCTTTGGCTAATCCTTTATTGGAGACTAACAGTCCTTTGTTGTACGATTGTGACAAGCTTCTATCTGCCATGAGCAAGGTCTTTGATATGTGTTATTCTACTCAAGCCACAGATCTGGAATTGCTTAACCTACAACAAGGTAATCAAACACTATTAGCCTACATAGCCAGATTGAATCAATTAACCGCCGAGACCCAATGGCCTGAAAATAAGAAAACTGCGTTTTTTACAAGGGTCTCTCAGAAGAACTAAAAGACGCCTTGTCTACAGTTCCTGTGGTCCCTACGGGGTTCACAGAATTGCTCGATCTGATTCTACAAATCGATGCTCGAAGAAATGCTCGTAAAGGAGAGGGAAAACCATTCTTGCAAGCATCAGTTCGTTCTGAGGTACCAGCAGCCTCATCTAATGATCCTGAACCAATGCAAATCGGTGCTGTGAGAGGCCGATTATCTAATGCAGAAAGGGAAAACCATAGAAAAAACAATCTTTGCATGTACTGCGGTTCATCTGAGCATTTACTGGTGGCATGTCCCAAAAAACCAGTTAAGCGTTCGGGAAACGCCAAAACTCGACACTAGAAGGAGTCCCTGTGTCGAGTGTTACATCGGACTCCCGTACCATTCCAGCTTATACACCTATAGCTGTAGAGGTGACGTTACATTTTGCTGATCAAGAGTTAGTTTCCAGGGCCATGGTTGATTCTGGAGCCACAAATAATTACATCAACATTACATATGCAAAAAATGCTCTATACCCTTGATAACCAAAAACAAACCTCAAACAGTGAGCACTGTGGATGGGTCAGTCTTGACTTCAGGTATGGTCACTCAGGAGACTGTACCTATTCAAATGACTTTATCAAATGGGCATTCAGAGGAAATGGTTTTTGATGTCATCGCGGCTCCTCATTACAAATTATTCCTTGGTCTTGCCTGGCTGACTCTTCATAATCCAACCATTGACTGGGTTACGGGATTGATTCAATATCCTTCTGCCTATTGCAACAAACATTGCTTTACCAGTCAAGGGGTGTCATCCAAATCAGATATTCTGGCCTCTATGGAGGGAGGTTTTTCTATCAGTGTCATACATCAAAGCAGTACACATGTACCATGTGAATATACTGAATATGCAGATGTCTTTGATAAGGGCCAAGCAGAACAGCTGCCTCCTCATAGACAGTATGATTGTCCGATTGATCTAATTCCTGGGGCTAAGATACCTACTGGTCGTGTGTATTCTTTAACTCCCAAAGAAGATGCTGTCTTAAAAGACTACATTGATAAGGCTCTTGATATGGGGTTCATACGGTGTTAGGCAGAAACCTGTGCAGTTCCCTCTGAGACCACTGCAAAAGATTTAGGACTACAGGTGTTTGGCAGTAAACCCGCTTGGTAGCAGTCTGTACCACACAGATTCACTTGGTAGCTGTGGCTGAGCAGTCAGACTTCCCTCAAGAAGAGTTAGGCAGTATACAGAGTATTCACAATAGGACAAGAGCACACAATAGAACAAGTAAACACTGACCAGAGCTTGGTGTAAAAGAGATATCATTATTTATTTAAAACCACATCTAGAAAAACACACAGGCACTAATAGTAAGCAATTCAAAAACACGGTCACTAAAAGATATACACTCCCTTAAAAGAATACTAGACAAGTCTTAAAGGCATAGTCTAGTAAAAAAATTTATTTCAAAAATAGATAGCCCACATTAAAAAAAAAATACTAGCATCCTCCGTTTTAAAACTTCCTATGTAAAATTTTGAGATATTTAAGCTCAAAAGCAAGCACAAGGGCGCTGCCATTTTGTGAAATGGAGGCCCTCCTGTGCTGGCTTTTGCGGCACTAATGAAGGAAAAGCCAGCCAGCTGTAGTAAATAAAGTCTACCGCTGGGTGGCTTTCCCTTCATTAGTGCCGGGACTCGGAGGACGCGGACCGGAGACCAGAGCAGGAAAGCTGCAGCTGAATCTCGGTAAGTGCTAGTTATTTATTTTTACAAAAAATAAGCACTAGCTGCGGTTTTTTTTCTAAGTTTTCCGGGCTGGAGGAGCCCGGAAAACTTAGAAATAAAACTGCAGCTTTAAAAACGTTGTATTTATGTTTGCGGTCGCTTTTGAAGCGACCGCAAACATAAATACAACGTTATTGTGTTGGAAAACGCTGCGGTTTTAAAACCGCAGCGTTTTCCAACACAACCGTGTTGTGTCTGCCTGAATCTGCTTTACCATTTGGGGCTCTTGGGCTCCCCGGAGCCCGAGAGCCCCAAATGGTAAAGCAGATTCAGGCAGACACAACGCGGCGTTGCGGAAAACAACCGCGTTGTGTCTGCCTGAATCTGCTTTTCCATTTGGGGCTCTCGGGCTCCCGGGGAGCCCGAGAGCCCCAAATGGAAAAGAAGATTCAGGCAGACAACGTAGCATTTCCCATTTGGGGCTCTCGGGCTCCCCACGGGGAGCCCGAGAGCCCCAAATGGGAAATCAGCTGCAGGTAGAAACACCACGCGGCATGTAAACACAACCGCGTGTGTTTCTGCCTGCTGTGGCTTTCACTTTGGGTCTCCGAGACCCAAAGTGATAGCCACAGCAGGCAGAAACACACGCAGTTGTGTTGGAAAACGCTGCGGTTTTTCTTTCCAAGTTTCTCAGGCTCCTCCGAGCCGGAGGAGCCTGAGAAACTTGGAACGAAAAACCGCAGCGTTTTCCAACACAATAACGTTGTATTTATGTTTGCGGTCGCTTCAAAAGCGACCGCAAACATAAATGCAACGTTTTTAAAGCTGCGGTTTTATTTCTAAGTTTTCCGGGCTCCTCCAGCCCGGAAAACTTAGAAAAAAAACCGCAGCTAGTGCTTATCTTTTGTAAAAAAAATAAATAGCACTTACCGAGATTCAGCTGCAGCTTTCCTGCTCTGGTCTCCGGTCTGCGTCCTCCGAGTCCCGGCACTAATGAAGGGAAAGCCACCCAGCGGTAGACTTTGTTTACTACAGCTGGCTGGCTCTTCCTTCATTAGTGCCGCAAAAGCAAAAGCCAGCACAGGAGGGCCTCCATTTCACAAAATGGCGGCGCCCCTGTGCTTGCTTTTTCGAATTTTGAGCTTGAATAGCTCAAAATTTTACATAGGAAGTTTTAAAACGGAGGATGCTAGCATTTTTTTTTTAATGTAGCCTATCTATTTTTGAAATAAAAATTTTTACTAGACCATCCCTTTAAGTAAAGCCCCACTTATTTTCAGACAGCGGAGAGCGCTTAACGTAGATGGCACTCTAATAGTTCATTTTAAAAAGGGAGAGAAAAGCAGAGAACAAGTTCAAACAGATCCCAATGCTTTTACAAGAACATAACAAGAGAGGAGGCAAAGTAAAACCGTGAATTCAGAGTCAGTAGGCTGGATCCGCTTTAAGAGGATCGAAACGAAATGTGTCCGAGGTCACACGGTTGCAGTGCACAAAAGTCTTGAAAAGGTTCAAAAAGGAGTTGGACCAAAGAAAGGGACCAGTTAGAGGGTCAAGGCGGCCAGCCCAGTCCAGAAGGTTAAGGAGTTATTATTACCTTGTAGCAATCTTTAGAAAGGGAGGCCTGGCGGAAACGGTACCTTAAAGTGGTGAAAACGCTCCAGCGGGGGCAGTTGTTCCTGGCAGCGGGTGCAAGTCGGGGCTTCGTCCGGGGGAAAAGAGGATCTCGTCGTGGAGGAAGACAGGAGTCCGTTGCACTGCCAGGGAAGAAACCAGCCGCGGAGTTTCTCATGTACAAGGAGCGGTCCGGTGATTCGCGGTTCAGTGGTGAGTGGCTATCCGGCCGCCAGGGTGCTTGGCACGGGCAGTTCGACCACAAACTGGGCTGGGGTGCGAAGAAAGAAAGGAAAACTGGTTGTGCCCACCAGTCAGGGGAAGAAAACTCTCCAGCCGGGAGATCTTCTCTGTCGTCGGGAAGTGGCGAGTCGGTTCTGCAGGGCTCTACAGGTGGTGTCGTCGTGGTAGGTCGGCTCAGCTTCTCCCTCGTCGGATTCTCAGGTCCTGTGGCGACTTCTCAAGTTCCAGTCCCCAAAGTCCTGCTTTTATGCAGAAAACCCCCATTCACTCAGCCTTGCTGTCACTCAAACATGCTAAGTGGTGAGCTGTCCGGCTCACACCTTGGGCCAATCACACAAGAGTGCAACCTGAGTTACCAAGGTAACTCGGTCCAGGGTGCCTAAACCCCCTCCCACATCCCCTGTGGTACCCAGACAGAGTGGCACCACTTTTGGAGGCTTCTGTGGAGAAGCCCGCCAAAAAGTCGAACAAAAGGCTCGACTTGGGTTGGAGTCACAGAAGAGAACACAAACGCCATTTTAGAATAGAGTCTTGGCAAAAAATACCAACCGGAGAATTAATATTAATTAAATAAACCAGCGGTATGTTCGAGGCTATGAGAATTAAATAATTAAAGTTGGTAGCCTTGAACAATGGGAAAATCCCATAGGAAAATGTTCGCGGTCGAATATAAAAAGTAGTTTCCACTGCCACCAGCCAAAACTCGATCAGGGGGGACAGAGACGTGCCCCCTCGACTAACAGACCCCGGGGCAATCGAATTGCCCCGACCAGTACGTCCACAAAATGATGATTTGTACTGGTTTCTGTTAATAATTTGGGACTAGTAAAGCCAATGGTGACTCTAAATGCCCTGGGAGACAGTAGTCAGTCCCAGGGTATGGAGTCTATGGTGGGGTGTCACTATGACACCCCTGCGTTACTGCACGGAGGGTGCTGTGTAACACACATAGGAAAAACACATGAGACCCTATGGAGTAAAAGACCCCATAGCCCATAAAACACATTACCAGTCAAAGGAATACCATCAATCATGTCCAAGAGTGGGAGGAAAAGAGTCTCACTCTTGGCAGGAGGAAAAAAACAAACCCCAGAAATCCAGCAAAGCCGCTGGGGGACTCACTAGGTTAGGTAACTAGAAGCAAGAAGTTGATGAGCAGAAGTCTGTTCATGGGTATCTGGCATTGCACAGTAAGCAGGAGCTACCTCCGTAGAAAGAGGAGATAGTAAGGATTTAATTTCCACAGGAGGCAAGCTATAATCTTTGTCCTTTAAGTACGACCCATTATGGTTTACAATTCTTCTAGATGTGTCCGAACATTCAAACAAACTTACTCAAAGCATGAGTCATATGATAAGAGAATCTAGCTTCTGCAAGCCAAACGAAAATAAGTCTGAGGAGAGCGAGCATTTTCCAGAATATATGGAGTCACATGTCTATATGGGCCAGATCACAGTTACACTGTCTACACCTATCCTATTCATGGCAGCAATACATTGTTTTGCTTTAAACTGCGTAAATACATTTCTAGAGTAGTCAGGTTATTTTATTCTTTTTATTACCACACACAGATTCCCAAGTACCCAGAATTCGCCGAAAAGATATGTTTCTATGGTACCAGTTGTCTTGGGAAGTCAAAAGTAGCTCATTGAAGCTGTTAGCGTCAAGGTAGCCAGGCCTTCTGCAGGAGCTAAATGGCTCCCATCTCCTGGCACTTTCAAACCCTGACTCGACTCATTCACTCTGCCTTTATGCTCCATTATATTTAGTTGTCCCAGCAGTGTACCTGTCCTTTCTAAATTCATTTTTGTAAGAAACTGCCAACCTTCTGTGTTCATCGATCATTGGCCCTAATTGGCTTGTCACATAACAGAGGCTCAACCTAGTCAAAAGGGGTAGAAGTACAAATGCCTTGCGCAAGTAGCGGAACACCTCCCTGTGTGTCTGCTGTTCCTAAAAGACTATCCCGAGTATGGCGGTAGGGGGTTAACGGCACCGGTAAGGAAGCCGGTGCCGTTAACCCCTACCGCCGCATTCCGAGGTCCCTTAGCGGGTTCCGCTAAGGGACCATGGAGCTAATAACAGGCCCGCAATTTACGGGCCCGTTATTGGCTCCTTCCCCATTCCCATTGAGCCCTATGGGGGCTCAAATGGGAATGGGGAATGGTTTTCGAAATGGGGACTTACCGCGTCCGCATAGGTCGGAATGTCCCGGTAAGTCCCCATTCCGACTACCCGGACCCGGGTTTGGAGGCAGCCATGGTGCTAATAGCACCATGGCTGCCTCGAAACTCGGAATGACCCCCTATGTAAATTCACTGCAGGTGGTGTAGAAGAATTTTTTTGGGAAGAATGCAAAACTCAAGCACTGTTCAAGGTACATCTTATTCCTATGGTTTTGAAAGCCCAAAATAAGATGTTCTGATATGCAATGAGGGAAGAGCGCCATGATATCCCACTGGAGATTCAGCCTTGTATGATCTTGCTACAGCTTACCTCCAAAGACTAATCTTTGAAGCTTAACAAAGAGGATCGGACCCCCAAAAGTACAAAGCCTTCAGAAAATGCAACATTGTTATGGAATCCTAAGAAAACGTGTCCTGAAGTTCATCAAGAAGTGCCTCAAACATGTGGCCAGAGAAGAAGCAACATGAGAAAGGCTAAAACTAGAATGTTTGATGCTCATTTCTTTGGAATAAGAGAGTGCACCCAAAAAGTAAGTTCCCCTAAAGAACTGCAGTGAAATAATCTACTAACCAATATCTGTCATCAGGCCATTAAAAGTGAATCTCTAGCTCGAGTTGCTGAAGTTTTTATCTGCATCAAGGTTCTAGCAGAGGCTATTTACCATACACCGTCTGAGCCTGGTCACTCTGCTGAACAGAAAAAATGGTCCCATGGCCAAGGCACTGGGTCAGACACTACTTTTGTGAATGATCGGATCAACTGTTTCCATTCTTGGGCAGTTGAATCTCCAAGGTTCCTGTATCCCAGCACTACTTTTGAGCTTCATTTAACTCAGTTATGTTATTTCCATGAATTATGATACATTGCCCTCTCTAAGGTGGTTAGTTTGAGACATTCTTGTGTATTGTGTATATTCTTGTATGTTTGATATCTTGTTTCCACCTCTTCTAAAGTGAGACCTTGTACTCAATCTGTAACCAGTCAACTCCATTTTAAGTGCCCCATACTGAACCCCAATTTTCGCAGAAAGTTTGGTTTGGGCATACATAAGGTTCTCACCTGCTGCTGGTATTTGCAAAGACATACCGCATCAACAGCATGAATTTCCAAACAAAAGAAAGAGTCTTACCAATTCTCGAGGCCTCATGTTGTACAGAATCCTTTCTGCATTCTCGCTGTCGTGTCTGCTTTCCATAATCGCAAGCAAGAGCTTTGAGGCATTGTTCTGTAGACATAATTGAATTCTAGTTTAGAAATGTTTTGGTGAGGAGTAATCAGGGTATTTATCTTAATCATGACAATTGCTATCATATTTAATACAAAGAAAAGAATTGCTGAATTATGGCATACTGTCAAATTGATTTTTTTATACCAACATGTTTTAAATCGAACTACTTAACTAAAAATGGGTGGTTCACATTACATAATTAATTTTATTTTTTTTAAAAAACAAATACATTGTGAAGACATTATTTGGGTGATCAATTCCCAGACTTATGGATCCAAATTAATAGAATGTTTACAGGCTTCATATTCCATTGTAAAATGGAGAGACGAGCAAAATAAAGTCAATATTAGTGTGCCTGCTGCCACTGTTCAGGGTGTTTGCTAGAGGGCACATAGGACAAAGGGAAACCATGTACACCACCGTTATACTTCACCACCATCACATCGCAGCACGACTCTCTCTAGTTACTGCATTCCTTTCTTTTTGTTGGCTGATCTCTGCACTCCTTTTGTAACCTCACTTCTCATCCACCTCTATCCACAGAATTTAAAATCTATTTTGACTGCTGTTTTTCAAAAAATGCTAGGCTTGTTCATGACTTATCCATACTTCATTCTGCCACCAGGTCACTCGGATTCCTTTCTTTTTATGGCAATTTAGCAGACAGCCGCTCTCAGAATGATGTGGTCGTGCATTTACATTCTCTCTGCTGCAAGGTAGAGAACTGGCAAACCAAAGTGAATGGAAAAAGTGAACACATATTCCACTGACCATTCTCCCTCTTGAGGAATGTTTGGGGGTACACCCCATAATCAAATTATGAAATACATTGGGCTCATTAGTGCATTATTCATCAAGAATTGGCCAATGAAGTTAAGGTTTAACGGGTAGCCCTGAATGGCCAGTGATGAAATTTTACAATAAATCAGGGTCTCCCGTTCCTGCTTGAAGAAAGCCAGCTGTTTAACCCTCAAAATTAGTTTGAAAAGCTCGGCCCTACAAGAGCATTTTAAATCGCAATTTGGCCAACTAATTGGCCAATGTCCAAACGTTTTAGAGGGATTTCAAATGAACTGCACATGCAAATCCTATCATACATTTTCAAAATGTATAAAACATCCCCCTTAATTTCTGCTACCTGTCCCTGCCAATTCCCTCTCATTTTCCTATCCCATCCCTTCCAAATATTTTCTTAGTCATGTAAGAAGACCCAGAATCTACTTGGAAGCTGTGGGATGGGAACATTAAAAGTTACAGCAATCACAGTCTCGGGCCCGAGAGAGAAATGGTACTCTGCAAGTTAGACATCTCTTAAAGGCTCAGAAACCTGAGCTAACATTCAGGTTAGAAAGATATTAGTAGGATGCAACATCAGAGCCAGAATTCAGATTACAGAGATATTAGATGATGCAACATCAGAGATAACATTCAGGTTACAAAGATATTAGAGGACGCAACATCAGAGCCAGCATTCAGATTACAGAGATTACCACTCTGAACATCCTTTTACTATCTCCTACACTAGATACATCTTTTCCAGCCACCTTGAATAGCCTTCTTTTATCTTTTCTAAAACCCAACTCAAAACTTATTGTATTGGATGATTTCAACTTGTGGCTGGGATGTCCCACGGATGCTATAGCTAAAGCCATGGAGAATACCCTAGACTCCCTGGGCTTGTCTCATCATGTTAGAGACCCAACTCACATTAAGGGACACACTTTGGACTGGGTATCCTCCCTGAATATGACCCTTCTGAATATAGAGGTTAATGCCTGTCCCTGGTCTGACAATCTTTTCATATGTTTTCAAGTACAGACTGACTATTTTCAAAAAAAGGTTACTCCACCCAAGCTCTCAATAAAGGTGAGAAATCGAAAGAAGCTGGCTCGCACACATTTGGCTGATTGGGCTACTTGCCTTAATAACAAGATATGTAGCATTGATAACTTGGAAGAAACTTCAACAACGCTCTTGAATTCTCTAGGCTCAGTCACAGAGAACCTTGCACCTATCAAAAACAAAATACACCCCCTGGCAGCACGCAATACCTGGTTTAATGACAACCTAAAGGAAATTAAATCCATAAAAACCAAACTTTGTTATGCCTGGCGTCAGTGTAGAGACCCGCTTAGCCTGGCAAGTTATAAAAAAGCCTCATCAGAATATAAACAGGCTATATACACCGCCAAAAAGAATCCTTTAACACAAGAATATCAAAAGCTAAGTCAGATAGTAGAGAACTATTTAAAATCTTGAAGGAGCAATCTCATACACCGAGTACTGCACAGGACACCATTCACAGAAATTCAACTGGGCCTGTCCGACAAGCTCAAAAAAATTAGAGAAGGGATTGAGGAAAAAAAACTCACTATGTCGGAACAGGCCCTAGTAGCTAATTTGCACACTTCGGCTAATAATGGTGACGACCAATCTGCCTTTAGCTTTCAGCCAATATCAGAACAAGACTTGGCCAAAGTCATAATGCAACTTAAAAGCACCAGCTGTAAAGGAGATCCTTGTTCATCGATTATAATTAAAGAATGCTCCCCCATTCTTATCCCTACTCTTACGAAATGTGTTAATTCTTCTTTTGCTAATAACAAGGTTCCTGATAATATCAAGAATGCATGGATTACTCTATTACTTAAGAAGCCTAATCTCTGTCCTCGTACTGCTTTGAACTACAGACCCATTACTAATACCACCTTTCTGTTGAAAATTTTAGATAGAGTGGCATACAACCAGATCTCTATCTTCCTGGAACATAATCACATGTATCATGATTATCACCCTGGCTTCCGCAGAAATCATGGACCGAGACTACTCTGTTAGCGTGCAAGTCCCACCTACTCCACAGGATGGATGGGGGTCATATATCACTTCTGATGATTCTTGATCTATCTGCAGCGTTTGACCTGGTGGATCATTCCATCTTATCCACCAGGTTAAAAAATAACGCAAACTTTTCCCCAGCAGCAGTAGATTGGATTACCTCGTTCCTGGAGGGGAGACAAGTTAGAGTGGCTAGCGACAGTGCTGAAGCAGAACCTTTTACTCTTATGTATGGTGTCCCTCAGGGGGCCTGCGTGTCGCCCTGCTTTTATAACATCTTTATGATCCCTTTCTTCCAGATGTTGGAAAAGGAAGGGATCATATTTGCAAACTATGCAGACGAAACTCAATGTGTTATCCCGATCTCAGGCTCCCATATGGAGGACGAATCCTATATTAATAAAATGTATCCAAAAAACCAACATTGGATGGTGGCTAATGGTTTAGCCATCAACAGCTCCAAAACCAAGCTCTTATTAGTTGGGTCAAAGACCAAACTTGAGAAGCTGGGCCCTAGCTTTAAGAATTTTACTATTGACAACTGCAAAATTGATGTTATGAGCAAAATTAAAACGTTAAGCATTTATTTAGACAAAAATCTAAATATGAAGGCCCAGGTCAATAGCCTAATCTCTGCAGCATCCTATTTCATTAAGTTGTTTTGCTGTCTCAGACCCTTCGTATCTGAAAAAAGTTCAGAAACTCTGGCAAGGGCCATCATTGGCTGCAAGTTAGATTATGGTTGCAGCCTCCTGGTGGGCATACCCCTATCAGATTTTCATTGGCTCCAGGTCATTCAAAATGGAGCTGTCAGAGTGGTCAAATGTCTGGCAAAAAGAGACCATGTGTCGGAAGCACGCAGAAGTCTGCATTGGCTCCCTGTGCGGGCCAGGGTCTCCTTTAGACTACTTCTCATTACACATAATAAATGTGTACATGGAACCATGCTTACTTATTCGAAGGAACTCATTATTCCCGTGAAAAATGTCAGAACCCTTGGATCTGAAGAGTTGAATTTTCTCACGGTTCCTCTTTTTAAAACTAACAAGTCCAAGGATGACACCTTAGTATCTATTGCGCCTCAGACTTGGAATTCTCTCACTCCCTCGCTAAGAGTCACTACATCGAATGAAGTCTTTAAGAAAGGGTTGAAAACTTCCCTTTTCTCCTAACTTCTGAACCCGCCTTATACGATCTGACCCTTTTGGGACATTGTTGTCTGGATATTTTGTTTTTCCTATCGATGTTGTGTATTGTAAGTTAGTGGTTGTTTATGTCTCAGCTCCATACTCATATGGCGACTTCCAAGTAGCAGCCCCTCAGATGTCTAGCAGGGGCACACCAGACAGTAATGCCGTAGTTGCAGCGATCGCTCTGGTAGAATGGGCTCTTGGACGGCCAGGCAGCGGGCGGTTTGCCAACCGGTGACAATGAGTGATGCAGCCGGAGAGCCACCTGGAGATGGAAGCCTTAGACAAGGCCTTCCCATGGTTCACAGGGCCAAAGTTTACAAAACGCTAAGAATTCTTCTGGAAACTCTTTGTGCAGGCCACATAAAACTTCAGTGCTCGAGCCACATTCAGCAAGTGCAAAGTCATTTCAGATGGCGATGAAGGCATCAGAAAAAACACAGGCAACACCAAGGGTTCGTTGAGATGGAATTCCGACTGAACCTCGGGCATGAAGGGGGGGTGCGTCCACACCACCACTCTTGTCTCGCGGAAAGAAAAATAAGACTGCTTGCAGGATAGGGCCTGGATCTCACCTACTCTTCTGGCAGAGGTAATGGCCACGAGGAAAGCTGTCTTGCAAGACAGGAATTTAAGCAGAGCTTCCTTCATCGGCTCGAATGGGGCCCCCATGGGCCTAATCAGCACCACTTTGAGTTCCCACGCCGGGGCAGGCGCCTTCACTGGCAAGAACGAACGCAACAGTCCTTTGATGAACTCCTTCACTAGACGGTGTGACCAAAGAGAAGACCGTCCCGGAGACCTGGTGTAGCCGGAGATAGCCACCAGATGCACCTTGATGGAGGCGTGCGCCAGCCCAGACTTAGTCAACAACAAAAATACGGAAGGACTTGGGGGGCTGTGACCCTCAGAGTGTTAATCTTTTGCGACCAGCAGCAATCCCCGAAACGCTTCAATTTGTGTCCGTAACACTTCAGAGTCGACGACGCCCTGGCCTTGGTGAGGACCTCCCTGCAGTCCACAGGCAGCTCGTAACCACCTAACTCTAATGCTGCAGGAACCAGGTCTTCAGGTTCAGCGATCCTGGGTCGGGGTGCAGGATTGCACCTCCTTCCCTGGAGAGAAGATCCGCGACCACTGGCAGCTTGACTGGAGGGGACGCTGACATGCTGAGAAGGTCCGGGTACCAGATTTGCCACGGCCACGCTGGCGCGACGAGGATCATCCTGCACCGGCACCATCTGAGTTGACTGATGACTCGTAGTAGCAGCGGCAACGGAGGGAACGCGTATAGAGACAGGCCTTCCAAAGGGAAGGAGAATGCATCCCCCATGCTCCCTGGCTGTGGGAATCTGCTGGTGAACCTCCATCACTTGGTGTTGGTTGCCGTTGCAAACAGATCGATCTGGGGACTGCCCCACTTGAGGAAGAGTTTGTCCACTTGATCCTGCCGAAGCTTCCACTCGTGGCAAGCGCGCAGCTCCCCGCTGAGGGAGTCAGCGACAGTGTTTTCGACTCCTGCCAGGTGAAAAGGAATGAGGAACATTCCCTGGGAGACGGCCTAGTGCTACAACTCCTGCACCACTCTGGAGAGCACTGGGATCTTGTGCCCCCCTGCTTCCGGATGTAAAACATTGTGGTGGTATTGTCCGTGAAGACCCTCACCACTTTGCCCTTGAGGGACGGAAGAAATGACTTGAGGGACCAAAGCACAGCATGTAGTTCCAGGATGTTGATTTGTAGCGCCTTCTCCTCTGGCAGCCACGGGGCCTCTGGCTTGGAGATGTCCGGTGTGTGCTCCACACCCCTCCCGGGAAGTGTTCGTTGTGGCTGTCTCCTGGTAGAGGGGACACTGGAAGTCTGTGCCCCCGGCGATGTTGGAGCGCACGCACCTCCACCTTATCGCTCAGCGCAACTCCTTGTTTAGCACAATCCTGTCCTTGAAGCTTTCGGACACCTGGATCCAACGAGAGTCCAGGCATTCCAGGAGCGGTCGCATCCGCAACCTGCAGAGCCGGATCAGGTAGATACACGACATCATGCTGAGTAGCAACTTGACGGTACTCACTGTGGCGTTCTTCAGTGCTAACAGCTGTAGCACCTTGAATAAAATGGCCGCTGTCCTCTGCTCCGACGGAGCTGCCATGCAGGATACTGTGTTCAGCCTGGACCGGATTTTGCATAGTTCCCTGAGAACCCCAGATCCGTCAGCAGCCAGACAGTCCTCTGTGTGTGATCGACGGTGACGTCCCTTGACCTGGCCCAGAGCCAGTCATGGAGTTACGGGTAAACATGAATTCCTTGTAGTCGTAGATGGGCCGCAACCGGAGCTAGGCCCTTCATGAAGACTCTGGGCACCGACTTCAGTCCGAAGGGGGGTGCCATGAACTGGTAGTGCTTTCCTTGTATGAAGCACAGGAACTTACAATGTTTTTTGTGAATAGGGATGTGGAAGTATGGGTCATCCAGATCCAACGACGACAGAAAGACTCCCTCCTCCAGTTGGCCGAGCACGTGCTGCAACGTGACCATCCTGAATTTCTGGGACTATTTGCGGTCACGGTCGTTGAAACTCCAAAGTGTCCCCGTGAGCGAGAGTGTACAGCACCCATCGATCGGTGGAGATGTTTTCCCACACGCTGACTGACGAAGATCGCCAGCCTGCCTCCCACTGGTGTGCAGGGGTGGGGGCCCGATGTCTCAGACAGTTCATTCCTGCTTGGAGGCAGGCGCGCCTCCCTGGGAGCGTTGATGACGATGGCGGCCACCTCCAAAGTACTTGGAATGACGTCTGAAGGCTTCCGAGGTTGTGGAACGGGAGGGTTGGCGGTGAGAGGACGATCCACCGCCAAAACTCTTTGAAGACCTACCCAACTTCCCTCATGAGGGACGAAAGGACAGACTGTGCTGTTGCAGTGTGCCCAGCGCACGGGCCATTTCTGTGTAGGTCTTGATGGCCTGGAGAGATTCATTGACGGCATTGCCGAAAAGGTTGTCCCCATCGAAAGGCATGGCCAGAACCCTCGTCTGGACCTCTTGTCTGTAGTTGGTGGCTTTCAGCCAGCCACGACGACGGAGGTAGACTCTGTTCCTTATCTGGCGGAACCGCGTGTCCGCAATGTCCAAGGCCACAGTGATGGCATGGTCTGACGCCACTTCACCTTCCTGAAGGATCTCCATTGCCTCAACCCGCTTGTCATCGGGGAGGAAATCCAGGATTGGAGCCATCTTGTCACCTGGCCAGGATCACTAAGGTGTTGGTCGCCTTGACCGTCGTCGCCACGGAGTAAATGACCTTCCATCCCACAGCGTCCAAAATCTTTCACTCGCCGTCCACGGAGACAGAGGCTGACAACGGGTTGGACGACTTCTTCCTAGCCGCAGCCGAGACCACCGAGTCTGGCAAAGGTTGTGGCTGCAGACATTTGGGTGCAGCCAGTATTTCTTTTCTAGCCAGTCCCTCTTCGCCAGGGCTGAGGCAGGGTTCTTCAACAGCGCCAGCCCGTCATCCCAGATGTCATCCCAGAGCGATGCCGACAGAATGGTCTTCCTTTTCGCCTCCCGGCATTGATACAGGAAACCTTCCTTCTACTCTTCCAGGGTGAGTTGGAAGAGTTCCAATTCACGGGTGATCATGGAGTGGGAGGAACCCACTTCGTCCGGTGGACAAGCCCTTGGTGGCAGAGAGATTCTGCAGTCTTCGCCCGTATCCTTCGTCGCTGTGTCCGTCCCCGTCTCCCTAGGGGGGAGGGCAGTGACGGTTGGAGTGGAGGCGCAGGGTGTCTCCTCCTTTTCTTTAGCGGTGGTGGCCCCAGTGTCAACGGGGTAATCGCCAGTGGTGTTGCTGGTGGTGCCGTCGGCATCCTCTTCTGAATTTCTGACACCAGTGTGTGGAGAGTCGAGACAATATCCTGTGACAGATCTCTGGGAGGTGCCTGCGGAACAGGTTCGCTGGGCCAAGCGTCCATGTCATCGTCTCCATTGTCGCTGCCTCCGGTGGACATCGCCTCGACTCTCTCATCGTCGTCCCTGCCATCACCCTCCTCCTCCTGGATGGTGTGGACGGAAGCTATATCTTCCTCGTCAGACTAAGAGATATCTGTGCCTTATTCAATTGGGGGACAGCTACCAACCCATCCTGTTTGAGATGCAAAAGTGAGCAAGGCTCCTACTACTACATCCTGTGGGAATGTACTTTTATTCAGCAATACTGGCAGCAGTGATGCGATGAACTGTCAAGGGTAATGGGCAAAGCAAACCCGAAACAGTTGTTGTTGGGGATAGAGGAGGATGTTGAGCTGTCACGATACGAAAAACTGTTTTTATCCACCACCACTGCATTGATCAAGAGAAATATAGCGCAACTTTGGGGTTCTGAGACGACACCGAGCCATGCGCAATGGATCACAGATGTGGACATCTGTATTGCAATGGAAAAAAGAGTTTATACAGCTAGGGGATGCCCTGAGAAAGCTCAGAGAATATGGCAGAAGTGGGAAGATGCACACTGCAAGGAGGTTTGCACCGACAGACCGAACTGTCACCTGAGGACATGTGAAGGGAACCAGAATTACGAGACATTGGCGTAGCAAATGTAACTAGACGTGTTAAGAGACTCTATCAAACTGTAGCCATGGTGTGAATTCGATGTTTGGCGGGTAAGGGAAGTAATTGTTACCTCGCAGTGCGAGGCTGTATGTTTTTATGTTACTTGAAAAACATTAAAATTTTAACAAAAAAAATAGAGGAACTGTGCCCTTCAGCTCTTCCACGCCCCCCCTTCCTTCTTTGGGTCTTGAGGGGTCAGATTCAGGCTAAGGTCCAGCATACTCTTCAGGAAAAACCATGGCAAATCTTGTAATCCGCTTTCATGAGTGTGGGGTGAAGACAATAAATTAATAGTTACTTACCATAGTGACTAAGGTACTCTTAGTCCATAGTGCCCTTTCCTCCATACTGCATGGGCGTCCCTTGCTAGGGATGGGAGACAGAACCTTTTTCACCAGAAAAAACCTTCGTCGCCTTTAAATTTAGAAGCATGCTGGGGCGTGGCCCTGGGAGCCTGTGCTCCACTGACTCTGGCCACCATTGACGCGGCAACAATATTTAACATTGCCTAATGACACCAGTATTATTAGGGGGAGGATAATGGGACATATGGAAGGAATGGGGACTATGGACCAATCGTCCCATTCCCTTTCCTCCATACTGCATGGGCTATTACAACTGAATATAGCCCCAGAGTGGAGAGGAGACCCTCCTTAAGAAAAAAGATTCCTCAGAATCGCCTGTCCGAAAGCCACGTCTGACGGTAGTGCTTACAGAAAGCCGAAGGGGTGGCCCAGGTAGCCGCCCTGCTGATGACCTGCCACGGGACATGCTGTTGAAATGCAATGGCGTGGTCTTGTCTCTGACAGCGTGGGCGTGCATGTTAGCTGGAAGTGGCATGTGCTGGCCCTCGTAGGCCTCCTTGATGGGCAAAATCATCCACCTTGCTATAGAGGCTTTGGATGCCTGATAACTGGGCCTTGACCCCCCAAAGGTGACAAACAGGGCGTCCGACTTGCGGAAGCCCTTGGTTCTGCCCAGATAGAATTTCAAAGCACGTCTGACATCAAGACAGTGTAGGACCCTCTGAGCCTTGTCCTTAGGGTTGGCAAAAAACATAGGTAAGACTATCTCCTCGTTTAGAAGGAAGGCGGTGGATACCTTAGGTAGGAACGCAGGGTGTGTTCTCAGGACCACCATATCCTTGTGAAAGGTAGTATAGGGTTCTGAAGCCACCAGTGCCTGGATCTTGCTGACCCTGTGAGCAGAGGTGAGGCCCACCAACAGAGCTGTCATAATGGTGACCAGCCTGATGTCCACGGACACCACTGGCTCGAACGGTTTGTGCGCAAAGGCACCCAACACTACACTGAGGTCCCACACGGGGTGTGTTTTTTTCATGGGCAGGTAGAGCCTATTGAGGCCCGCCAAATGTTGCTTGACCACTGGGTTGGAAGAGGAGAAGACCTCCTCCTCTGAATTTCTGTAGGCCCCTATGGCTGCCAAATAGATGCAGCATGTGTCTACTTGTACGCATGAGTGAGCAAGGAGTGCAGAAAAGGAGAACACATCATCCAAGGTGCACGTAAGTGGGTCGACCTCTTTAGAGTCTGCCCAGTGACAGAACCTAGTCCATTTACTCTTGTACTGGCTCCTAGTAGCCTTGCTCCTAGCGCCCCGAATGATTTCTAGGTTAGGCTGTGATAGGCTCAGGTGTTTCAGCGTGACCTGCTCAGGAACAACGCTGCAAGGGCTAATTTGTGTGGAGCGGGGTGGATGACTGTGCCGGCCTCCTGCGCCCTGCCCCTGCCAGGACACAAACTGCAGGCACTTCCTGTTGTCCCTGGAGGAAAAGAGATCCACTTGAGGTTGCCCCCATCTGCTGAAGATCTCCAGTAGCACCTGATCATTCAGTTGCCACTTGTAATTGTCTGCTCCCGGTCTGCTGAGCCTGTCCGCCTCCAGGTTGGACTCCCCCAGAAGGTGGACGGCCGTGAGTTAGATATTGTTCTCCACATAGGCTGCACAGTGAAGGGGACCTGGTACCCCCCCTGTTTGTTGACATAGTACATGCTGGTGGAGTTGTCGGTCTGGATGAGGACGACCTTGCCCCCAATGAGTGGAAGGAAAGCTTTGAGAGCTAGCCAGATGGCTTTCAGCTCCAGCCAGTTGATATGAGACTCCTGCTCCTGCCGGATCCAGACTGCATGGACACTGTAGTTGTCCAGAGTGGCCCCCAGCTTTCCAGGGAGGAAACCGGGGTGATGGTGACCTGCAGAGCCGGCAGCCGGAAGGGCTTGCATGTCCGCAAGTTGCAGTCTCTGGACCACCATGTGAGGTCCGAGTGGAGAGAAGGAGGAATGTTGACCAGCTCTGATTGGTAGCCCTGCTTCTGATTCCATGAGGCTGCAAAGTGCAGCTGTAATCTTCTTATCTTGAGTCTTGTGCGGGGTACGGCCAGTAGGACCGCTGCCATGATACCTAATAAATGGTGGTACCTGTAAAGCACCGGAGGGGGGGGGGACTGTACTCCTGCTCTCTATATAGCAGAGGAGAGGCACAGAGCACCCCAGCCAAGATTCTCTATTATTGGTAAAATGTGGCGAGCAATCAAGGCTTAGCTCTCAGGAGGTGGTGCGGGCTGGTTCTTAAGTACAGTGTAGTCCCCAAGCACCGACAAAGGAATGTCCACCCACTATGTTAGTGAAAACAGTCTTTATATAAATAAGGTTCACGTTATGTACACATATTTCACACAAAAAGACTGTCCCCTTTGCATAAAGTGCTTTAGTAGTGCCCCTCCTCTATTTAGGTGAGGCACTAACTTGTTCCTTCCTTGCCCTTGCTTTTAATGTCAAACAATTGAGGGCAAGGGAACTATTTGAGGAGCTTGTCACACTTCAGTAAACTCATTTAGCCTGAATCTACAAATTCAAACAACTTCAGCCAGACATGTACTTATATGTATTTTATATATAGATAGAGAAATAAAGCAGAAAAAATCAAACAACAAAATGTGTAGTGCAACAACAATTATTCACAGTGGCACGTACATGGAATGTAAACAAAATATCACATTCATCTTCTGATGCTCAAAAATGTAGTCAGAAAGAACATATGTACAATCCTAATTATTTACAGTAACATATTTACCGTGACATATAGAAAAACTAGACCCTGTTTGAAGTGTGAAAGAAAAAAGAAGTGTGAGTGGTCCTCAATTTGAAATGCTATTAATTCAGCATATTACTTAAGTGTTTTAGCTTAGGTTACTGGCTGTAGTTCAAAGAAAGTCAGTGACCAAATCCCAAGTTCCTTGGATGGGTCCGTAAAGGAAAGGGCACAGTTCAAAGGCAGTATACACTTGTGTTGTTTGTGCAAGTTGAGGGCGGGGGTCTTGCATCTTCATGAGCTGCACCCATCTGTCAGTAGAGGCGGTGCTGGAGTAGTAAAGACATAAGGAAAAGAAAGAAGAAGAAAATGTATAGGACTTGTTGGGGTGTTGAATCGATTACCGGCATGTCTGTACATGTAGGGAAAATCGTAGGGGATTGATTCATCTGTGTGTGTGTATATATATTCACCTCCAAATACAGGTCCCAGCGTGTTAGATGGTGCTCTCCTGTGGTGAGTAAATTGCCCAAGGCTTTTGTTTGGGGATAGGAGAGAACCTCTTCTCTGTATGTGTCATCTTCAGTCGATCAGCATATCTGTATATGCAGAAATAAGTTCTTAATAGGTGGGAAAACCCCCAGAGAGTCTCATACACGGGGGTGATCAAAGGTGTGTGGGTAAAGTTCCCCATGGATTCAACAAACAGTGAGATTCTATTTGTGAAACACCAATAGGGGCGTGAGTCTCTGGGACCATTTTGTGAACGCGGGTGCCGCAGGCAGTGTGTGCCCTAGCAAGCCCTAGTGTAGTCCCCCATGCATAGAACCGACGCATGCTGTGTAAAGCAGGCCGGGCCCCTCTATCACCCGTGCGTGGTCCATGGCGGGCGTGCCCTAGCCTGATGCATTGTTGTGAGCTTCGCTGGTGCGCATCGGAGAGTCTCTGGCATGTCGGCTCACCTTTATGTTCGGCCGTGCACTGGCTTGTATGCACGGTGCTCCCGATTGCTGCATTTGCTTCCTCGGACTGCAGGGCCTTCGCTGGGCGTACCGCTTCTGGGGACGCGGCCGGGTAGTTGTGGAAACCGCGTCACCCGTGCGGGTGCCCATTGGTGCAGCGAGGTCTTGCGTGGTGATATGGATTGTACATGCAGTATGATTGGCTGCTTGTCGTTGTCAAGGAAACTGACAATGCTTTTCGTCCCTTTCCTTCGTGCCAGGCTGTACAGTTTACAAATGCCTGGATAATATATATGTTTAAGTCGAGGAAGGGCTCAAATATGTGGTGGACGCTGTGTCCCAAATGTTGGAGTACTTGCAGTGAGAGGCAAAGTATTGTCCGTGCAAGACATAGTGCCATATGTAGAATTAGGCATGTCATATTCCGAGCAGGGGGTAGGGGGAAACTAATGGTTTAATGCCATGAACCGAGTTGTGATGTCTGATGCTGTTGGTGCTAGGGGGATAAAAAACACACTAGAGTGAGTCAAATGAACGGGGAGCCTATCTTGTTTATGTCAAACCGGAATGGGACATCCTGTTTACTCAGTCACTGGAGTGTTGTGGCATAATCAAATAAAGCTAAGTAGACATGCCATTCCTGCATTGCAGGGCGCCAAAAAAGGTTGGGTTATGTAGTCATCCAAATGCTGGGAAAACAAAGGATGACCAATTATTCCGTAGCTTGTGAGTCTTGCACTGAAAGCTGGCTGGAGAATAGTGTATCCCTGCCACAAGTAGACTACTGTACGCCCTTGATGTAGGGGCATGCTGAATATGTCTAGATCAGTGAAAGGTAGGTTGGAAACCGTGATGGTACGTGTCCAGGCAGTGTATCCATCTGGATTCTTTTTGGATAAATCTGGTCCTCCTTTTACCTTCTCCAGAACCCACCATACTAGATCATTGGGGGAGTGTCTAGCTTCCAAATAGTGTGTCACCAGGGGGGCTGTCAGTGTCTTACATCTTATCCTGGAGCGATGTTCTGATATTCTCAGTTTTACAGCCCGTTTGTTTGGCCCACATATTTGAGGCCACAAGGGCACTGAATGCAGTAGACCACATATTCACTTTTGCAATTCGTGAGGTCTCGCAGGAACCATTCACGTTGGCCTATTTTAAATGATTTGAGTTTAGTGGTGAATTTACAGGCCACATGGATGGTGCCCTTGCATCAGTCGTAGCGTTCTTTGTGCCTGGTGTCTCAAGTCCGGTTGGAAGAGAGAATGTACCAAGGTTTCTTTGATATTTTTACCCCGTTTGTATGCAAAGCGGGGTGGTGGGTCAGTAGATTCAGTCTGGCTATATGCCAATGTTTCCGAATTGCTTTCTTCATCTGAGATGTATGTGTTCTGTGAGTGATTACACATGTCAGACGATCCTCTTCTTCATTATTGGTTGTATTTTGGGGTTGTAGCAAGATGTCCCTGTTTGTGTTCAAGGCTCTTTTTGCTGCTTGGTCTAGTAGTGGTTTCGGATAACCTCGGGTCCTTAGTCTGTTTGTGAGTTCTTTGGCGTGTTTCTTGAAATCCTCTTTTGATGTGCAGTTCTGCCGGATTCTCAAAAATTGTCCATATGGTAGGTTAGCTTTGGTGTGACTTGGGTGATTACTGGTGTGGTATAATAAAGTATTGCGGTCTGTGGGTTTTCGATGCAGGTCACACTCCAGAAGTCCATCTTTGTGTCTAATGATCGGATCCAGAAATGAGATTTGGTTGGTGCTGTGGTCTATTGTGAACTGGATGTCTGGATTGCACGCTTTTAGCTATTGCCAAAATTGTAACAGGTGAGTCAGTTCTCCCGTCTATATGAAGATGAAGTCGTCGATGTATCTGTACCAGGAAATGACCTGGTCATGCCACTGATTCGTCTGGGATAGCACGTATTGTTCTTCATAGTTTGCCATGTATAGTATTGCCAGACTGGGGGCAAAGCCAGCCCCCATCGCGGTGCCCTTGGTTTGCAGGTAAATTTGACCATCAAAGGTGAAGAAGTTTTTTCTTAGGGCTATAGACATAAGTTCCAAAATGAAGTTGGTAGGTACCCTTTGTTGTAGGGGGTTCTTCGTGAGCCACTCGTGTACGCATTCTATAGCCGCGTCTTGCGAGATATTGGAATACAATGATTTGATGTCCATGGTGAATAGGATCTGTGTTTGTGGGTCAAAGGCTTTGCCCTCCATGATGGTGATGGTATGTCTTGTGTCACGTAAATATGTGGTAGTGTGCATACTCAAGGGTTGTAAAAAAGTATCCACGAATTTGCACAGTGGCTCCAGAATGGAGCCACAGCCTGACACTATTTGTCGGCCAGGCGGGTTTGTGGGGTCTTTGTGGATTTTGGGTAGCGCATAGGAGCAGGGTGTGCAGCCCCCTTTCCTTGTTAGGAATTCTGCTTCTTTTTGGGTTATCCACTCCTGTCGCAATGCAAAATTGACAGTTACCGAGATCTCTTGTTCCAGACTTTTAGTGGGATTGGTGCAGAGAATTGAATAGCATTCCCTGTCGTCCAGTATTGTAAGTGTCATTTGTTTATATTGAGTTATGGACATAATAACTATTGCACCCCCCTTATCTGCTGGTTTTATTATTATGCCTTTATTGCTTTGGAGTTGTGTTAGAGCTTCCTTTTCCTTCCAAGTGAGATTGTATTTCAGTTTAATTTTTCTAGTTTTCAATTTCTCTAGGACTTTAAGGACTCATTTTTCAAAAGTTAAGAGTTCTGGTGGCACTTGGTTGTCTGTGGGGGTAAAGTTAGATGGTTTATGAGGACCTGTGTCTGCCGTTTCTTCTTGGGAATCTTGCTCGTGTTCTCTAAAGAAGGTACGGAGCCTGACTTTTCGTAGGAAAGTGCGTGTCTACATCTCTAAGTCATACCAATCGGTCTGTTTGACAAATTAGTTTTGTTCTTTGGTGAGCTCAATATTAGCCAAGTTGAACACCAGTGTTGTTAAAGTTGCATTCGGAGGTATCAGTACCTCGGTCTCCTCTGGCGTGGTCGGGTGCTGGGTCTGACTCCTCTGGGCGGTGGGCCCCACTGTGGGGGTCCCCATTGTTGGTTGCCAAAACCTCCTCCTCCTAAAAAAGGAAAGAACTGAGGTGGTGGATAAGGGTAGTTTGGCTGAGATTGGTTAGCCGGTTGTCTTAGTAGGTCATCTGATGATGACCCACTGCTGGAGCCTGAAAAATTGACCCCTTTTCTTCGATTTTTCTGTGTTCTTGATGTAGATGAACCTGGTGAGCCTCCCTGTTTCGGGTTAGGGACGTAATAGTCTGCAATATAGGGGTAGATTACTTCCAATTGGAAATCTTTTCTATCTTTTTGGAGCTTTTTTTTCTGGCTAGAGTGGCAGTCTTGAGGTCCTCAAATTGTTTTTTAAGATCAACAAGTATGTTTTGGCATCTGCAATTGTGGTATTTTCTTGAAATTTTGTCTCTACTATGTCCAATTCTTGTTGCATCTGATTGCTCTTTCTCTGTGCTGTTGTGATAGTTAACACCATGAGGCTGCGGCTGCATTTTGTGGTGATGAAGCTGAAGCTGGTTAAATATTCTTTATCGTCCAAAAATAGACAGGGTGTGTTTCTCACGACAAGCCCCGTTGGTATAATGCTGGCCCTTAGGTATTCTCGCAAGAAATGAGCATGTAGTTCTGTACGGAATGTTTTCTTTTTAAGACATAAAATGTTATCTTCAGTATTTGTTGAGCTTGTTGGGGGTTGTTACCTACGTTATGTACACAATCACAATAACAAACTTTGTACTCGGGTAATACTATAATGGCAAATATATACAGGTTTACGTGGTACCACTCTTAACTGTCGATTCCTTTGAAATGCATCAACTTCTAACAGTTCAAAATGGCATACGAATCAGATTATAAGATGAATCAACGATAGACACAGAAAGAAAACAAGTTAAATCAAGCAATGGCAGAACCGTCTATACCATTACCATGAGACAGTTCGGTCCGAGGATCCCCCCACCTGGGCAACCTGTAAATAAAGCGTATTTGACAAGCCCAGTCCAATTATGCTCAATATAGTCTTGAGTCCTTGTAAAAGGTTCCACGACCACAAAGTACCTGGTTTTGTAGAGTTTTTCAGTGAGTCGTCGACAGGCCTTTCTTGAGTGCACTCCCTTTCAGGCAGGAGCCACGGGTCGTCGAGAGTCAGTCAAGAAAAGGGTGAACACTGTCATTGCGGCAGCAGCTTCGGTTCTTGCGGTGCTCGTTGACGATCGGTCGAAAACGTCCTGCAAGCTGAGGCGTGCGGTGCACCTCGGCGACGAGTGTTCGTTGCCGCAAAGAGTTAATGAAGAACTTTGGCCCAGCAAGGGCATTGAGTCGTCAGCGTCTCTGCGGTCTTCGGGGGGCGGGAGACCCACCAGCGGATTCCCCTCGGTCGTCGATGATGCGCAAGGGTGCCCTTGTTTCAATGTTCTTAGGCAAAGGGAGCATTGGGGCTCCGGTCGGTGACGGTGGTGATGGACTTCAATGTCCGGGTGCTTCAGTTTGTGATTCTGCGGCGGTCTCAGTCTCCGGTCAGCAACCTTTCAGGGTCTGACATCCAGGAAGCTTTGGTAAAGATCAGCTGGTGCACGTTGATCCCTCGTAGCTCGGGAAGAGGTTCCAAGCCAGATTCTCTCATGGATCAGTTCCGGACAGTCACGCAGCTTTCAGATTAGCAAAGGACAGCAGCAGCAATTCTTCTTCTTCCAATGTGTTTCACGGTTGAGCATCTAGTGTCAACTTCAGCTTCTGAACGATTTCCATCAGTGAGAGGCCCCACAGATATACTGTTGATCTCACATTCACTCTGCTGGGTCACACTCAGGCAACTAATCATTCAGAAGGGCATTCAGGCAGTCAGGCAGCCAATCAGGCTCACAGTGCATTCAGGCTATTCTTCTCCATCCAGACAACCACAACACGGAATGTGGATTCGGACAAGCACTCTGCCATTCAGCACTCCATCCTGCATTCATACCAGTTTCGGGCAGGGCTGTCTGAGTCATTGTGTCAACCACCAGATACTAGACACCCATAACATGAAATACGTATTTGTCACACACTTCATTCACCCAGGTCCCACCCCACGGGCATACCCACAACATACAGTCATTGTGAAGGCTCCAGCCAGTCTGGCCTGGACTTCCCCACACTACCATATATGGAACTTCCACCCAACAGCCAGTCTGGATCAAGGGACACAGCCAGGGCTCCCCGGGACTTCATGAATACAAGGTAACAGGCGAAAGAAAGCAAGAGGCCACAGGGGCCATCTTGTTTCCTATCAGGAATCAACTGATTCCAATGACAGGGACTAGGCACCCCCAAAATGGAGGTTACTCAGAGCAGCTGTCAAATTCAGCATGGAGCTGCCACCAGCCCATACCCTGCTCTGTGGGCCACACACAGGTGCCCAAAAACATACACTAGGAGTAGAGGATTGTACTCCCACTCATGGGTGCCATAAGGGTATCCCAAGGGTCTGTTCACCAAACCAAAAAGAGGAAGAGCCGCACCGCCAGGAGTCCCACGTGAACTCCTGCATGGAAAACATGACAGAACATATATGACAAAGCAACAAAGGACAAGGATACGGAGGTCCTGTCCCTCCGATGCATTTCCAGCATCACAGTCACCCCACCAGACTGAGGTTAGGGAGTCTAATCTCCCATGAGAGTGACACCCTCATCCAGACGGTCAACATACCTTCTGGAAAGGCCATCTGCATTATTATGACTCTTCCCTGGTCTATGCTCAATGATGAAGTCTAGCCCTTGCAGGCTAATGGACCACCTGGGCCGTTTCGGGCTTTCACCCTTCATCTGCATCAGCCATTTTAAGGGCTTATGGTCTATTTAGACCTTGAAGGTAGACCGTGTAAGGTAGGGCCTAAAACGCCTAAGGCTCCAAACTACACTGAAACATTCCTTTTCAACAGTAGCCCACCTAAACTCTAGTTTAGTTTAGTTTACTTTATTTACTTACTTGTATAGCGCACCTAACCCAAGGGTATCTGGGCGCTCAAAACCTAGGTACATAGTGAGTTACACACAGATCATTTTACAGGCAGAGAAAAAATCAAGCACATTTATGCACAGGTACAGGAGTCAGGCAAATACAACATTTACAGAAAATGTACAATAGTTACAAATGGCCCGAGGAACAAGAGCCTGATAGAGTGAACAGTTTGGATATGCAGGTATCTGTTGAGTAAGCTAGTGTTAGCAAAGCTAAATGGAAGTCAAGGCGAAAAGCCAGGATTTTGTCTTGGCTCTGAAGGACCAGAAAGAGGGTTCTGCTCTTATGTCTGGAGGGAGGGAGTTCTAGCATTTGGCCACTAGCACTGGGAAGCTGGAGCCTCCTGCCGATTTTAAGTTATATTTAGGGATGGTGAGTTGGTTGAGGTAGATTGGATCTGGTGGGTCTGTTTGACTGATACCTGGAGAATTTATTTGTCAGGTATTTCGGGGCCGTGTTAGTGAGACATTTGTGTGTGATGACAAGTGATCTAAGGATGATTCTGTCGCGCACGGGTAACCAGAGTGCCTCCCTCCTTGAAATGTGTCTATGTCGTGGGGTGTTTAGGGCTGATCTTAGCACATTGTTCTGGAGAACTTGGAGTTTGTTCAAATTCTGTGGGGATGACCCAAGGAATAAGGTGTTGCAGTAATCCAGCTTCGAGAGTATCAGTGCTCTGGCTAGCGTGACACAGCTGTTAGTGGATAAGAAAGGTGTGCAGGCATTTATGAGTTTGTTAGTGTAGGCCGTGGAGGAGGCTGTGGAGTTAACTTGTTTTTTTAAGGATAGAGTGGAGTCTAAATAGACGCCAAGCTTTTTGACTTCACTGAATACTTTTATGGTGTTCCCATTGATGATGAAAGCAGAGTAGCTTTTGTCCAGTTTGTTCAAACGAGCTTGGGAGCCTATAATCAGAAGTTCGGTCTTATCATTGTTTAAGCAACTATGAGTGGCCATCCAAGCTTGGATCTCTAGATAGATGTCATTAATACATTTTCTGTTTTTGACGTAGCAACTACTGAGAGTAATGAGGATCTGGTTATCATCTGCATAATTAGTATAGGTGAGACCCAGATTGTCAAGACGGTCAAAGAGGAGCTTCGTATAAATATGTTTTATAGCGTGGGTGAGACTCAGGAGCCCTGCGGAACACCACAGTGGATTGGAACTGGCGGTGCAGCTGCTGAGGGTGCAAATACCCTGGTGGTTCTGTTTGAAAGGAAGGATTGGATCCAGCTGGCATCATTCGGTGAGAAGGCTGCTGCTGAGGTTAGGTGTTTAGTCAGGATTTCATGGTCGACCAGGTCGAAGGCTGCTGATAGATCCAGCAGAAGGAGGATGGCCAGTTTACCTTTATCTTTTGCTTCATCCATCTGAATTTTTAGGTCTAAAGTCTCAGTACCGTGTCTTGGTCTGAACCCTGACTGTCGGAAGCCGAATAGTTTATTGTCTTCCAAATGATTTTGGATTTGGATGTATGCAGCGCAGTCTAGAATTTTTAAGAGAAAGGGAACCGGAGTGATACGTCTATAGTTTGTATGAATGTAGGGGTCTAGGTTAGGTTTCTTCAGAAGAAGCATGGCCCATGCTTCTTTGAGGTTATCAGGAACTGAGCAGTATTTGAAGGAGGAGTTTATTAGGGTTGTTATGAACGGTGCTAGTTCTCTAGCTCCATCCTTGATGACCGAAGCAGGGCATAAGTCACCCTGGCAATTGGAGGGTTTTATCGCAAGGATTATGTTTTCAACTTCTTTGATAGAGACTGGAGAGAAGTGGAAAGGTGTACAGTAGAATCGGTCTTATTTGAGCTAAAGGGTGGGTTGATCTTTTAGCCTGTAAAAGTGCTATTTTATCTGACAGGGCCTTCTGGATGTTTGTACACCATGCAGCGTCTTTCAGGCATGTTTCAGTAGGTGGAGCTGGAGACTCTAGTTCCCTAAGAACAGTGAAGAGTTCCTTAGTACTGGACTTAGCATTCTGAATTCTCTCTTTGTAGATTTCTCTTTTGGTTCTGTGAATGGCTGCTTTATAGGATGTGGCAGCAGTAACATATTTCTCTTTGTTGGTGTTAGGCAGACACCTGTGCAGTTCCCTTAGGGACCACTGCAAAAGGCTTAAGACTACAGGTGTTGGCAGTAAACCCAATTGGTAGCAGTCTGTACCACTCATATTTACCTGGTAGCTGTGGCTGAGCAGCCAGCCTTCTCTCAAGAAGAGTTAGACAGTATATAGAGTATACACGATAGGTACCAAAATACTGTAGCACAAGCAAACACTGACCAGAGCTTTTGGTATCAAGTATATAATTATTTATTTAAAGACACACTTAGAAACACTCTAGCACTATTATTATAAGCAAGTTCAAAAACACAGTCACTATTAATATATATACATCCCTTATTCCTTATTAGACAAGTCTTAGTTAACACCATTTATTTCCAGACAGAGGTGCACGCTTAACTACAGATGGCACTCCAATAAGTTTAAGAAAAAGGGAGGGAAAAGGCAGAAATTAGGAACAACACACAACACAATCCTTTAGGAGCACTTAGCAAGGCAGAAATTTCAAAGTCTACTTGTGAGCAAAAAGTTCAGAAGCCAGGCTCCCTCTTGGAGAGAGTAGAACACCAATGTGCCCAAGGTCACACAGTTTAAAAGGCTTGGAAAGTCTTGCAGAGAGTTCAGAAAGGAATTAGTTCAGTTTAGAAAAGTTCAGTTAGCCAGCCTAGGGCCAACCCAAGTGGTAAATTGAGGCTTTAAGAGTCACCCTACACAGACCGTTGCGAGGGAGGACAGGCGGACACAGTACCTTTAAAGTGGAGAGGATCCTCCAGCGGGGGCAGTTGTTCCTGGCAGCGGGTGCAAGCCACGGCGTCGTCCAGAGGAAGAGATGGTCTCGACGTGGAGGAAAGCTGAAGGTCGTTGCACTGCCAGGGAAGAAACCAACCGCAGAGTTCTCCGGTAAAAAGGTACTACCCTTTTATTCGCGGTAGTGGAAAAATGTGGTATCCCGGTTGCCGGGGTGCTTGCCACAGGCAAGGTGGCCACAAGATGATCCGGGAAGCCGAAGAGGTGGGCAAACTGGTTATCCCCACCAGTCAAAGGAAGAAGACTCTTCGGGATGAAGATCTCCTCTGTCGTTGGAAGAAGTGGTGAGTCGGTTCAGCAGGGCTCCACCGGTGGTGTCGTCGTTGCAGGTCGGCTCAGCTTCTCCCTCTTCGGATTCTTTGGTCCTGTGGCGATGTCTGAAGTCCCAGTCCCCAAAGCCCTGCTTTTATGCAGAAAACCCCCATTCATCAGTCCTAGTGTCACTCAAACATGCTAAGTGGTGAGCCGGGCGGCTCACCACTGGGCCAATCACACAAGAGTGCGACTTGAGTTGCCAAGGCAACTCAGTCCAGGGTGCCTTAACCCCCTCCCACACCCCCTGTGGTACCCAGACAGAGTGGCACCACTTTTGGAGGCTTCTGTGGAGAAGCCCGCCAAAAAGTGGAACAAAGGGCTAGACTTGGGTTGGAGTCACAGAAGCGAACACAAACGCCATTTTGGAATCGAGTTCTGGCAAAAAATACTAACCGGTGAATTAATATTAAATAAATAAACCGGCGGTATGTTCGAGGCTATGTTAAAAAGTATTAGCCTCAAACATTGGGAAAATCCCGTAGGAATATATTCGCGGTTGAATATAAAAAGTAGTATCCACTGCCACCAGCCAAAACTCGCTCAGGGGGGACTGGACAGTGCCCCCTCGAACAACAGACCCAGGGGCAATCGAATTGCCCCTACCAGTACACCCACAATATGATGGTTTGTACTGGTTCTGTTCACAATTTAGGACTAGTAAAGCCAATGGTGACTTTACATGCCCTGGGAGACAGTAGTCAGTCCCAGGGTACGGAGTCTATATTTGGGGGTCACTATGACACCCCTGTGTTACGGCACGGAGGGTGCTGTGTAACACACATACCAAAAACACATGAAGCCCTATGGAGTAAAAGACCCCATAGCCCATAAAACACATTACAAAGTCAAAGGATATCTCAAATCATGTCT
This sequence comes from Ambystoma mexicanum, assembly GCF_040938575.1. Classification (NCBI taxonomy): domain Eukaryota; kingdom Metazoa; phylum Chordata; class Amphibia; order Caudata; family Ambystomatidae; genus Ambystoma; species Ambystoma mexicanum. The sequence continues at coordinate 351,845,506 of NC_090936.1, forward strand.
AAGAGTGGGAGAAAAAGACTCTCACTCTTAGCAGGAGAAGAAAAAATAAACCCCAAAAATCCAGCAAAGCTGCTGGGGGACTCACTAGGTTTGGGAAATTAGCCTTAACAGAGAATTCTCCCTAACAGTTGGGAGTGGATGGCATCTTTCTCCAAGAGGATTCAGCTGATCTTTTATCATTACATAGCAGTTTTAGGTCAGCAGTAAACCATTTATTTAGGTGGGTTATCGGTTTGGCCTTCCGCAGTTTTAGCAGAGCATTCTTGTTAATTGCTTGCTCCATGGTGTTATTGTATCTATCAACTATATAGGCAGGGTTCTTCTCAGCATCGGGTGGCAGATTGGCAATTGGCTGTAGAAGGGGCAGTAAGTGATCAAGAGTTAAATTACGCTTGTTTCTGGACAGGATAGGGGAGTAGCTGTTGGGCCTTTACCTGGGGCAAACTTTTTCCTGGATTGAGAAGGTGATGCAGTGGTGGTCAGACCAAGCACACGGTTCGTGGTTAAGGATAGTGGTGGAGCAATTGAGGTCGACCAACCAATCCAAGGTTCTGCCTTTGCAATGGGTAGGTTCAATGATGCACAGGTTGAAGCCATGTTGAGAGAAGATATTCTCAAGGGAGGTGGCATTCGAGTCTTTGGGGTTGTGGAGGCCTAAGTTCAAATCCCCTAGGAGAATGATCTGGGAGCCGGGTTTGGTATTTTGTGTGAGAATGGTTGAGATATCTTCCTCAAAGGAAGAGATAGGGCCGGTAGATGAGATGAAGGAGTAGGGTGCGTGTGGGGGTAAGTGGTAATTTGACTGAGAGTAGTTCGACTGAAGGTAGTGGGGTGCTGGAGAACTCTCTGAGGCAAAGGTGGGATTTAGTTGTGAATGCGACACTGCCTCCTTTGCCCGAGGTTCTATCAGCTCAGATGATAGTATAGTTGTCTGGCAAGGCTAGTGCTAAAGCGGGACCTGAGGCTGAGTTAAGCCAGGTTTCTGATATAGCCACAAATTCTAGTTGGTTGGCTATGATGAAGTCCGCAATATAGAGTGAATGGGCTGCTAGGGAGCAACCGTTGATGAGGGCTCCTTTAATATCTAGTGAGGTAGGTGGAAGTGGAAGATGTCGAGTAGGGGAAATGGTATCGGATTTTCTGACTTTAAGTGGGGGGTGTGTGCCTATGGGCTGTGATCGGTAACTGTGCCTTGGAGGGGTTGGTAGTGACATGGGGTGTGACTGTGCTGGTTCTTGTTACCATGTGGCAAAGGCGAGACCCTAGTCTAGCATTCCTCATTATGAGGGAACATGGGACCAGTGGAGTAGTTGGTGTGGCGAAACGCAAGATCCATTCCTCTGGCGAGAGTGGACAGGAGGGCGTCGGGGTGATCCAACTGATTGGAGGTATGTTGGACATGTTGGAGGGTGAAGGGAAGGTGGGAGAGGTAGTATGGAGTGTGGGTAGATGTAAGGCTTATGCAAAAGTTACGATGCAGAAGTTGGCCATTCGGGAGAGAGCTAGCCACAGTGTTGTTAGATGCTTGTACAAATGTGGCGTTCTTGGGGAGATACCGCTAAGTGGCAGACCAGGTGGGCGATTAAGCAGTGGGTGTGGGATGCTGGATCTGTAACATAGGGTAGTGCAAGGTCACTAAAAGTGGTACTATGGTTGAGGGACAGTAGTAGTCAGTACCTTAGTTAGCGGATTTGTACACGTTACTTATACAGGGCAGTAGCCACAACAGCTATAAAGTCTAGATGCTAGGCTAACAGGTTAGAGAGCTATGCAATGCAGTAACAACAGCAATAAAGGCAGCACATGTGTAGTTTAAGGCAGAGAGCGTTCCAGGTTAATGCGACAGATAAAAGGATTGCTGGCTAGCCGAGCAGGTCAAATAGCTATGGAAAGCCGTAGCAACAACAATAGTGGCAGTGTCACATGTGTGGTTAACGAAGCTGGCTAGGCAGGATCAGATTCTTGTGCGAAATCATAGGCGCAACAAAAGGCAGCTTCTTATGCTGGGAGAGCAAGACGGAGGCAGTGCCATGTAACGATCATCGCATGGGATATTATATGCTTTCTAAAAAGCAGTCAGCGAGTATTGTGTACAATGAAGCTAGCAGCAAGCAAGGAGAGGGTGGCATAATAGGATTGATGCAAATCTTGCAGTTACATTTGCTAAGAACATTTACAATCGGTGCTGCTCTTGGTGCCTTACATGATCAATGTTGTAAATACAGCTTGGTCTTATTTTCACATGCTGTGAATGTGAATGATACAAGCAGCGCTGGGTAAAAATGAAAGCTCTGTCTGGGGTAGTTTATGCAGGAAGGCGGTGGCTGTGGCCACTAGCAGAAGCCTACAGGACGAGGCGGCTAGTGCGTATACTAAGGAATGTGTTGAAACAACTTTGCCGCCAAGATATATAGCAGTTCCGGTACTTAAATGACAAACGTAATAGGATTTACAAGCCTTTGGCATGCCAGTGTGATATGAGCTAGGTGCTGCTTGGTATTCAGCAGTATGTTGCTCGCTTCCGATGTGGGTGGCTCCGAGAGCAATGAGATTGTAACTGCAGTCAGCCAACGAGCGGCCACACTGGAGTAGGTATGTGTAAGGGGCCGGTAGTGGAGATGGGGTAATGAGTGTCATCGAGTCGGGGGTTGGTGCTCACGTCTGCAGCGAGGATAGCCCTGTACCCGTGGCAGCCTGGACAGATCCAGACAGGTATGAGCCTTGATCTTGTAGGGCCTTTACCGTGGAGGGCCCGGCTAATGCCTTCCGGTCCTATGAAGCGGCCTATGAGCTTGATGGACAGTGGTTGCTTAGAAACCTGAATAAACAAAATCAGAGCGATATTACGGTGGCCATTTTAGAACGTAGGGGACAGATTCACAGCGATCTCGGCTTCCACGTGTTCAATGGCGATGTGTGGGCAACAAGCTGTTGTGCTGAGACCGGGGACATGGCAGAGTTGTCGTCAGAACTTTTCTGACCTCCTGCCTGGGTGGGCATAGAGGAGCTTCAATCCCTGGAGAAGGTGGCTGCTTCTGCTGCCGATGAGATCATGATGGTGAGGCTGCTCCTGCAGCGTTCATGCGGCGCGGGCTCCAGCCCTGTGCCAGGGTGAGATGTAAGCTCTCTACCCTTAAATTGTCTACTGATGAATATGATCGGATGTTCCCTCCCTTTGTCATCTAACAGGGACAAGACAGCTCCAATTCCGGTGTCGCAGGCATCCGTCTAGATGATAAAGGGTTTGCTGTAGTCAGGCGCACACAACACAGGTGCCCTACACAGACTTTCTTTCACGCAAACAAAGGCCCTCTCACAGTCTTCTGTCCAATGAACCTTCCTTGGTTGTATGGGCGAAGTTAGAGCTGTCAGCGGGCCAGCTATGGTTCCATAGTCTGCCATGAAATTGAGATAATACCCAGTGAGGCCCAAAAAGGCTCTCACCTGGGTTTCAGTAGTGGGAGTCTCCCAGTCATGTACATAATGTACTTTACTGGGGAGGGATTGGATTTCAGCCCCTCCTAGCTCATGACCAAGATAAGTGACTTCCCCCTGAGCTATCTGGCACTTGGTGGCATTGATAGTGAGGTTAGCCCTTTTCAAGGCATGCAACACCTTATCCAGATGAGCCAAATGCTCTTCCCAGGTGGAACTGTAGACAGCAATGTCGTCTAAGTAGGCCACACAAAAGGCCTCCAGCCCACTGAGCGCATGATTTACCAATCTCTGGAAGGTGGCAGGTGCATTTTTCAACCCAAAATGCCTGGCTCTAAACTGGTAGAGCCCCCCAGGTGTTGAGAATGCAGTCTTTTCCTTGGCATGGTCCATCAGAGCTATTTGCCGATAGCCTGAGGTAAGATGAAAGGTGCTCACAAATTTGGCAGCATCTATGGTGTCCACAAGCTCATCAGCCCTGGGCAATGGGTGCGCATCAGTTTTGGTGACGACACTGACTCCTCTGTAGTCCACACAGAACCGTCAATCCTTGGTACCTGCCTGGGAACTTGCCTTGGGGACAAGGACCACTGAAGTGGACCAGGGACTGGTTGGGGGTACAATAACAATATTTTGGCAACCTCATCTGCTTTTGACAGGTACGCTGTCACCAGTCACAATTTCATGCCTGCACCATGGAGTGAGGCCTGGTGTCAGTGAGAACAGAGGCACATACTGCTGGAGCAAAGCCCTGCAGGCCCTCTGCTGTTCTGGAGCCAGATCTGGAGAGAGAAACACCCCCTCACTGAGCCATCCTGAGGGTAGCTATGCAGCCAATCAGGAAGGGGCTCACTCTCATCCTCTCCTTGCCCTGAAGCCAGCAAGAGACATGAGACTTCTGCACGCCTATGGAAAGGCTTGAGTCTGTGGACGTGGAATACCTGAGGGGCTACCCTAGGGACTCCCATGTCCACCAGATAATTGACTTCGGCCATCTTGGAGATTATCCTGAAGGGTCCAGTCCACTTATCTGCCAAAGCCCAAGGCTTGGTAGGTTCCATCACAAGGATCTCCTGTCCTGGAGACCAATCTACTTGTGATGCTTTAAGGTCATGCCAGTATTTGTTCAATTCCTGGCTGACCTTAAGATTTGCTGTCGCCTGGCCCATCATCTGTGTCATCCTCTGTCTGAGGCCTAACACATAGTCCCCCACTTGCTTGGCAGGACCTGAAGGGGTGGCTTCCAAACCTCTGATCAAGGCAAGGGCCCCCTCACGGGATGTCCAAAGAGTAACTCAAAGGGGCTGAAACCAACACCCTCTTGAGGTACCTCTCTGTAAGCAAACAGCAGGCACGTCAGGAGAAGATCCCATTTCCTCTTTAGGGGCTCTTCCAAAGCACCTATCATGCCCTTGAGAGTTTTATTAAATTTCTTTACCAGAACATTGGTCTGGGGATAGTAAGAGGTGGCGAACTTGTAGGTTACTCCGCACTCTTTCCACATGGTTTTCATGTAACTAGACATGAAGTTGGATCCTCTGACAGAAACAACCTCCTTAGGGAATCCAACACGGGTGAAAATGCCCAGGAGAGCCCTGGCAACCACCGTGGCAGTTACAGTCCGAAGAGGTATAGCCTCAGGGTACCTGCTGGCATGATCAACCAAGACCAGGATGAACCGATGTCCACCTGACGTGGGAGGGTCAAGGGGACCGACAATGTCGATGCCCACCCTCTCAAACGGTGTGCCAACCACTGGCAATGGCTGCAGTGGGGCAATGACACTACCTCCAGTCTTGCCAGACAACTGACAAGTTGGGCAGGTCCTGCAGTGGGACTCCACTTCTACTCCCATCCGAGGTCAGTAGAAATGGGCCGAGAGCCTCTGCTTAGTCTTCTTGGTACCAAGATGACCAGCTAAGGGCACCTCATGCGCCAACTGTAGTAGGAAGGGCCTGTAAACCTGGGGTACCACCAACCTCTTGAGGGCACCAGGTTCAGGTTTAGTGGGCTCATTAACAAGGAGCTCGCCCTCCCAATATATCCGGAAGGTCCTAGGCACTTCTCCTTATGCCTGGGACAGGGCCTGTTTCCTCAGACCCTCGAGAGAGTGGCACTCTCTCTGTCCCTTACAGAAGTCTGCCCGGGAGGGTCCCCCTTCAGCTAACAAGCACTGAAGATCGGGATGATCCTCTGGGTTGAGAACCTCTCCCACAGGAGAGTCTTCTGGCTCTTCTCCCACAGGAGTTGAGATGGGGTTTACCACTGGATCCAGCCAGTCCAGAGCATGGATCCCAATGGGTGCTGTAGGAAAAGTTGGAAGAGAAGGAGCCCCCTGCACAGAGGTGGCCTTGTTATTCTTCCTTCGTCTTGCCTTAGGCCTCGCCTTTGTCTCGGGTACTTGACTCACAGCCAGACCCTGTGTCACCTGTGACCTAGTGACTGCAGCAGCAGTCATGGGAAGACGATCCGAGATCAACCCCAACTCTACTAGATCATTACCTAACAGAATCTTAGCAGGGACATTGTCCTGAACCAGGACAGGAAGCTTTGCTGTCTTTTCTCCAATTATGAGTGTGACTAAGGCTACAGGCGATAATTTGAGAGGCCCCCAGCTAACCTAGTGGTTCTCAGAGGAGCACCTACATAGTCCTCTGGCTTGAGCAGGGTCCTGTCCACCACTGTGATGCTTGCCCCAGTGTCTCTCAAACCAGTAGAAGGCTGGCCATTCAAGAGGACCCTTCTCAAAAACCTGTGGGTGTTCTGTGGGATAGTCGCCAGTACTTCCGCGTACTGGTCCCAGGCCCCAAGGGACACTAAGGAAATCTCTTCAGGGGCACCAAATGTGATCCCTGTAGAGGAGGGGAGGACAGTGGCCTCCACCTCAGACATGGGGTAAGGGTAGGTCAGGCTGACAGCCTGTACTCCAAGTGCCTTACCTTTACACTTGGAGTCACCCCTCTTGTGATCCAGAGCCCCACAATCCCAACAAGTGCCGGGAGTGCGGGGTATGGTACTGGAACCACTGGGAGCCTGCTTTGCAGCAGGTGGACCAATACTCTTATTCCCACCCACAGATGACTTATCCCCACTAGATTTTTGGGTCTTAGGAGAGGAGGGTTTAGGTTTAACCCACTGTGACTGCTTTTGGGACTCCTCACCTCTCTGAGAGGCCCCTTTTCTTTGTCCTTGTCCTTCCCACTTGAGTCCTTAGGGGACACCAAGTGGTAGACCCACTTCTCAGCCAACCTAGCCAGCTTAAAGGGATTCAAAATGTTCTGGTCAGCAACATACTGACACAGCTCTGGTGAACAGGCTTCAGAAAAATGCTCAAAAAACAACAGGTGGGACAATTCAACAAACGTTTTCACTTTGTATCCATCAATCCACCCCATCATGTTCATGTGTGCAGCACTCACCCAGTCAGCCCAAGACACATTCTCTCTTTTCTTAAAATCCCTGAACCTTTTAAGGTATTGGGCAGGTGGCTTGCCAAACTTGGCAATCAAAGCAGATTTCATACACTCATACTGACCCGTCTTCCACACTCAGCTTCAGAATACAGTCATACCCAGTCTGAGGCACTCTGCTTAACAAACGCTTAGCCCAATCTCTTTTGTCAACATCATGAATTGCACAAGCCATTTCAAACGCTTCAATCCATTGGAGGATATCAGAACCCTCCACAAACACACCAACCAAATCTTTCATAAACTTGGTGGCTGGGGACCTGCCACTCTCACCTGGTTTCGATGAAGTCTCTATTCTAGCTTTCTCTAGCTGGATTCTCTGACATTCAGTGTCCTTGTCTTTGAGTTCAAGATCCCTATTCTTGAGTTCCACTTGCTGTGCCAGCTCCTCTTTCTTAAGCTCAGCTTCTATCTCCAACTTGCGGTATTCAAAGGCCAATTCCATCCTTAATAACTCATGGTTTTGCTGGGGGTTCGGAACAGAGGCAGCAGGAATGGTGGCATTCCCAGAAACAGATTCAGCAGAAACCCCAGGGGCAGAGTCCTCATTGGTTGCATTCCCTCCCTCATCAAGAGTTTCACCATCTGTCTGGTAGTCCACCAGGGCGGCTATCAGCTCAGCCCTGGACTTATCCACAAAGTATAACTCCCTGGCTTCACAAGCACTCTGGAGAGCCTCTAAGCTCATCCTAGTCAATTTACCATTTGCAATAGACTCCATTGCTTGTAATGCTGTTATTTTGTACACAACTAAACCTTAATTCAATAAAGTGCGGATATTTTGTAAGTGGCACGGTTATACACTGATTCTTAAAACCATAAGCATCCCACCGCTGCCACCAGTGTAAAGGACCGGAGGGGGGGTGTCTGTACTTCTGCTCTCTATATGGTAGAGGAGAGGCACAGAGGACCCCAGCCAAGATTCTCTATAAGGTAGCAATGGACGAGCAATCAAGGCCTAGCTTCTCAGGAGGTGATGCAGGCTGGTTCTTAAGTACAGTGTAGTCCCCGAACCCCCACAAAGGAATGTCCACACACTGTATTACTGAAAACACAGTATTTATATAATTAATATTCAAAGGTATGTACACTATCACAATAACACACTTTGTACTCAGAAATCAACAAAGGTAAATATATACAATTCTAAAGTGGTACCACCAATATTATTAGATCTCATTAAAGTGCATCAACTATACTGTTAGAATGTCACAAAGATCAATAACAAGGAAACCAGCGATAGAGATAGGAAGGAAAGCAAGATGGTTGACACAATTGGCAGACTACTGGTCCAGTTACCTAGACCCAGTTCTGTGTGGAGATCCCCCCACCTGGGCAACTTGTAAAATAAAGATATAGCACAAGCCCAGTCTATACATTGCTCAATAGTCTTGTTCTCTCCTATAATGTTTTTACCCCCCCCCAATGTACCTGGTGGAGTAGAGTTCTTCGAAGAAGCGTCGACGGATCCTACTTGAGTGACTCCCTTTCAAGCAGGAGCCACGGATCATCGAGAGGCGTCGAAAAAGGTGAACTTCGCGTCAATGGCGTCGATGAGAAGTTCGAGGGTGCAGAGACCACGACATCGATCCAGGCGGTGCTCGTCGACGACGTCCTGCGAGGTTGAGGTGTGCGGGGCACCTCAGCGATCCATTGTTCAGGACCGCAAAGAGTTTTTTAAGAACGGTGGCCCAGCAAGGGCTTCAAGTCGTCGAAGTCTTTGTGGTCCCAACTGCGGATTCTCCTCGGCGCGTCGGCGGCCTTGACTCTCTCCGGCAGGATAAAGCGTTCGTCGGTGCGGACAAGGGAGTCCTTCGATTCAAATGTTCTTAGGCAAAGGAGCGGGCGGCTTCAGTCGTCGGTGGCACGGCATCAAGCGGTCCCCGCGTCTGGGCAACACAACTTCGACGGGCCTCCAGCAGTTACACAAACCTGCGAACTCTGGTCGACGGCAATGGACTTTGACAGCGGCGAAGTCCTGGTGCTTCACTTCGTTCTCCTCAGCGGTCCAGTCTCGGGTCGGCAGCCTTTCGAGGGTCTGACTTCCAGGGAGCTTCGGCGAAGGTTAGCAGTGCTCGATGGTCCCTCGGAGCACAGGAAGAGGGCGCCGTACCAGGTCCTCTCTCGGATCAGTCCTTGACGAATTCGGCAGCTTTCTGATCAGGACAAAGCAAATGCAACAGCAAGTCTTCTTCTTCCAGCTGGGCGTCCAGGATCAGCAGTTCCAGTTACTCTTCAAGTATAGACACAGCTTCTGAACAATTTCCAGTGGTGAAAGGTCCCCAGATATACTATCCTGTCTCTCATCCACACTGCTGGCTCACACTCAGCAGCCAATCATACAGAAGGGCATTCATGCATTCAGTCAGCCAAACAGGCACACAGTGCATTCAGGCCATCCTCCTCCCTCTCAGACACTCAAAACAAGGAATGTGGATTGGGACAAGTACCCAGCCATTCAACACTACACACTGCATTCAGGCGACTTTCCGGCAGGGCTGTCTCAGTCTTTGTCTCTCATCCCAGAAACCAGACAGCCACAACAAGAAGTGCATATTGGTCACACACTCCATTCACCCAGGTCCCAGCCACAGGGTGTACCCACAACATACAGTCAATGGGAAGGTTCCAGCCAGTCTGGACTTGACTTCACAACAACACCATATATGGAACTTCCACCCAACAGCCAGTCAGGGGGAAGGGAAAGAGTCAGGGCTTCCGAGGACTTTGGGAAAAGAAGGTAACAGGCAATAGAAAGCAAGAGGCCACAGGGGCCATCTTGTTTTCTATCAGGAATCAACTGACTCCAATGGCAGGGCCTGGGTATCCCAAAATGGAGGATACTCAGAGCACCTGTCAAATTCAGCTTGGAGCTGCCTTCAGCTCATACCCTGCTCTGCGGGCCACCCACAGGTGCCCAAAAACATTCACTAGGGGCACAGGGTTGTACCCAACACCCATGGGTGCCATAAGGGTATCCCATGGGTCTGTTCACCAAACCAAAAGAAAGAGAGCTGCACCGCCAGGAGTCCCACATGAACTCCTGCGCAGAAAACATGACAGAACACATGATTAAAAGGCAGTAAAGGACAAGGATACGGAGGCCCTGTCCCTCGATGCATTTCCAGCATCACAGGTAGATCTTAGGGATAAGGAGGGTGGGGAGAGGGTCAGTAGGGGCCGACGTAGGGTGGGCTTTGGACAAGAGGAGGGACACATCAGAAGGGGAGACAGGCGAGAAGTCAGACATACAAGCTGAAGGGGGATGAGGAGGAGGGGAAAGAGAGGAGTAGGAGGAGCAGTTAATCTTTTGAGGAAGATAAAGAATCTTGGAGGAGAAGAAGTTTGCAAAGTCAGAAGGGGAGAGGGTGGATGAGGCTGACCGGTCAGGGGTGCACGGGGAGAGAAGATGAGAGAGGGTTTGAAAGATACAGCGAGAGTGAGAGGCTTGGAAGTGGAGATCGTCAGAATAGTAGGAACACTTAGGAGAGCTGAGGCAGGAGTCATAAAGAGAATGGTAGGAGAAATAGGAGGTTTGGTTGGATAGCAAGGGAAATTTGAGCCAGAGTCGCTCAGGGCGACAAAGGAGATGAAGCATGGAGAGAAGCTGAGGGGAGATCGATGGCTAAGAGAGTTTTTGAGTAGGACGGAAGGAAGAGAGGGGGTAAAGTAGATCAAGAGTGGAGGAGATAGAAGAGGAAAGAGTGGATAGAGCATCATTGGCCGAGAGAGAAAAGAAATCAGGGAGGGGGGAAGAGAGGAGGAGCAAGTGTCGAAAAAGAGAGATCGACTAAAGTTGCAAAGGTCACGTCGAGAGAAGAAGGTAGGGGAGGGTACAGGAGTAGATGAAGGGGAATAAGGGAGAAGGAGAGTAAAGCATGGTCAGAGAGATAGATGGGTAGTGTAGAGACGGTGGAGGAGGGGTTGGTTCAGTTAAAGATTAGGTCAAGAGTGGAGCCAGAAGAGTGAGTAGGAGAAGAAGGGCGAGGAGAAAGGAGATAGGAGTCAAGGATTGAGAGAAGAGGGGAGGATTGAGGGGGAGTAGGGAGATGAAGATTAAAGTCGCCAAGTACAGTGAGAGGAGAGGGGAGGGAGAGATAAGAGAGAGGAGGTGGTTGAGGTCATCGTAGAAGGAAGAGAGGGGGCCAGGAGGCCGGTAGATAATTAGAAAGGAAATCGGGTGAGGGGAAGTAAAGGGTTTGAATAGGTATTCGAAGGAAGGGAAGGTAGGAAGAGGCGATGAGGAGGTAGAAGAAAGGAGCAAGAGATATGGGAGAAGGAGGAAGAGGAGGTGGTGAGGGAAGCAGGGACATTAGAGTTTTGAAGGGGGATCCAGGTTTCAGTTAGACATAGGAAATTGAAGGTTAAGACGAAAGAACATGTCCAAGACAGCTGCGGTCTTATTACAGAGGGATCTGGCGTTCCAGAGAGCGATGTTAATGAGGCTGGAGGGTTGAACAGTAGGGGGTTAGATAAGGTTAGGACGGAGAGGGTGGGTAGGTATGGGGTGGGAAAAGTGGGGGATGGGGTTGAGGAAGCGAATGCACATGAGAAAAAAGGGGAATGGAGAGCAGGAGATGGAGGGGGCAAGGGAGAGGGGGGTAGGAGGAGGGGGAAGAGTAATGAAGACGGGGAGAGAGGAGTCTGGCAATACGCATAATCAAGGGGAGGAGAGAGTGGTGTGATGAAGAGGGAGTAAAGGGGAAAGAAGGGGGGAGGTAAATAAGAAGAAGGATAGTGGAAGAGAGACTGGTCTTAAGTGCTGAATGATCGGAATTGTTGTAGGCGAATTCAGCCACGGGTATCAGGAGCGACCAGTCATCCTGAACCTTGGTGGCGAAACATCGAAGATACTGCTCCAGGGTCTGATTAGCACGTTCTGTGGCCCGTTGGTTTGGGGATGATAACCAGATGAGAGGGCGCGTTGGATTCCCAAAATGCGACAGAGATGTTTCCAGAATTGAGAGACGTATTGAGGTCCTCGATCAGATATGATCTTGGAAGGAAGTCCATGCAAATGGAATATTTGTTCCAGGAAGATTCCAGCAAGCTCGGACGAGGATGGTAGCTTACACAGGGGTGTAAAATGAGCCATATGAGTGAACAAGTCTATGGTAACCATGATGGTCGTGTGTCCTCGGAAAGGTGGTAATTCCACAATGAAGTCTGTAGCAATGAATTCCCATGGCCTTGTTGGCAGTGTAGGTTGCAGTAGAAGACCCACTGGTCTCTTGTTATCATGTTTATTTTGACTACAGATAGTACAAGCTTTGATGTACTGCTGTACGTTGGTCTTCATTCCAGGCCACCAAAACTGTCTTTGTATGAGACGGAGGGTGTTGGTTATGCCACGATGTCCGGAGTGAAGGGTATCATGACAGAGGTTTATTATTATTTGTTGTAATTTCTGTGTAGGAATGACCAGTGCATTGTCCTTGAATAAATATCCTTCCTTAACTCTTAGGTTCCATTGATTTTTCCTTGAAATATCCTTCCAGACATCAGAGGATTGGGTTTGCATTCGAATTTCTTCCAGGAGATTGACTGCTTGAGCTACAAAGATCGTGTGGGGAAACATCTTAGGATAGGCCCTGTCTTCAGTAGCTACATAGTCAGGACGTCGAGATAAGGCGTCAGCAATCAGGTTTTGTGATCCGGGAACATGAGTGACGTGGAACTGGTACTGGGAAAAGAAGTAGGCCCAACGCACCTGACGACTGTTCCTACACTCCAATGACTGTAGAATTTGAAGATTCCGATGGTCCGTGCGGACCTGAACTGGATATCTAGCACCCAGAAGTAGATGTCGCCATTCAGTGAAGGCTTGGCGGAGGGCTAACAGTTCCTTTTCCAGGACGGAGTAATGTGTCTCACTGGGAGTCAGGGTTCGTGAAAGGTAAGCAATGGGGTGTTCCAGTTTATCCTCAAGTTCCTGCTTCAAGACCGCTCCTATGGCATAGTTAGAGGCATCCGTTTCCACTAGGAATGGTCGATTTATGTCGGGTTGGGCCAAGATGGGGCCTTGCGTGAACTCTGTCTTTAAACGTTGGCATGCCTTATCTTGCGGTGTAGACCAGATAAAGGGGGTGTCTTTCTTCAAGAGCGTAACTATCGGCTGAACGATCTCGGAAAAGGTAGATATGAACTTCCGGTAAAAGATGGCAAGCCCCAGGAAGAATTGAACTTGTTTCACGGACGTGGGAGCGGGCCATGCCAGTATGGCCTTTACCTTTGAAGGGTCCATACCAATTCCGTCTGGGCTAAGGATGAATACTAGGTAGTGAACAGAAGTAACGTGAAACAAGCATTTTTCAGGTTTGGCTAAAAGTTTGTGTTCACGGAGTCGTTGTAATACTGCCTTTACATGTTCTTCATGCTTTAGAGGATCCTTGGAAAAGATCAATATGTCGTCCAGATAAACAATGACGAAGAGGAATAACATGTCAAAAAACACCCTATCCATAAAACGTTGAAAAACTGCGGGGGCATTAGCTAGTCCAAAGGGCATGACTAGATATTCATAGTGACCAAAGGGTGTTCTAAAGGCTGTTTTCCGTTCGTCTCCTTCCCGAACACGGATCAAATGATAGGCACCCCGGAGATCCAACTTCGTGAATATGACGGCGCCTCTCACAGCTTCCAGGATATCCGATATCAGTAGCAGTGGGTACCGATCTTTGAGGGTGCATTGATTTAAGCCAGGATATTCGAGGCAAGGTCTGAGTTCCTTGGTGTCCTTCTTGGGAACAAAGAACAACGAAGCGCCTGCTGGAGATTTTGAGGGTCTTATGGTGCCGTTTTCAAGGTTGGTATCCAGGGGGCGTGGCCAGCACGCATGCCGTGAGGACAGGCTTCCATAGAGCTCCGTCCGTGATCCTTCCTTAAATGAACAAATATCGCTGAAATTCAGTCTGAAACACGAGACAAAAGAGTAACAGTGCAGGGGAACCGACTGCTGGCACTCGACAGCGACCCTGGGCTGAATCGGAGACCAGACGCCCGAAAACGGGAAGCCCGAAGCCGAGCCCCTCCGATCCGTAAGATGGCGGCGCCCGCCACGAAGCAGAACTGAACCGGCTTCGACCCCGGGCCATTCCACAGACCGCAGCAGCTGAGGACGCTGCTACTGACGAGACTGCCGCCTGCTCTGTCGGCCGCATCCTGGCTCATGCGAGCGGAAGACTGAGAGAGGAGAACTGGGGCTGAGGTCTGCTGCAGCCGCGGAGCATCGAGGAAGAACTGGTGCGCGGGTGCGGCTTGACGAAGACTCGCCCGCCGGGACGGAGAAGCAGGGGACACAGAGCTGTTCCTGCGACGCTGACCCGCTCGCACACAGGTGAGGCCGGGCAGAATCACAGCTGAGCGGAGCCACAGGGAGCATAGGGGGAGGTGACGGGCCCCCGTACGACGCAGTGCACGGGGCGAAGACCCCTTAATGTCAACCCTTGCGGGAGCACCCAACCTCGCCTTGCACGACCTTCCAACACCTGGGAGCGGGAGGGAGGCCAGCCTCATCTTGGCCCCCGGACAGTGGGATAACGCGGGGGCCCACACCAATAAATACAGCCCATTTGCATTACAACAACCACATCATCTAGGCCGCTGGAGGACACAGGAGTGATCAGTGAACCCCCAGGGAGACTGCACTGAAAGCGGCTGAGGTCCGCCAACCTATCGGGAGCCTGGGGCACCCCCAACCACACATTGGGCCTAACTGGCAGGCTAATGCCCCCCCCCCGAGACGAAGGTAACAGCAAGACAGACAAAGGGGCAATCATTACTGCTTGACGAACGGCCTCAGGGATACTCCCCACCGAAACAAGCCCCAACGCAAACATAAGACACAAGTGGCCGGGGCACTGAGGAAGGCAGGACCAGGCAAATACTAGTAGGAGGACCAGCTTGAGCCATATTCCACCAGCTCAAATCGGATAAGCAGGACAGTGAGGCGGGAAGGCCCATATCATTATTTGGGCTGCTGGACACTGGCCGGATAGGGAGCCCTGCCCAGGGGTCCCATCGAGTAACACCGGAACTACAACACTACCTGAAGGCAGTAAGTCAGGGCCACACAACTTGCGGATCAAGACCTGGAACAGGACATCGGAGGGACCTTGGGAGGGAGATGTCACCCCCCAAGAGCAAACTGAAACTGGTCACAATGGACTCTTTTACGACGGCTAAACCCCAGAGACAACCACAACAGGTCCACGAAACCTCGGGGGAACCCCCCAGAAGGAAGAAGATCTTAAACATGCGCAGGTCCTACAGGCAATATCTGCCCTCCGCACATCGGTGGAGGGGAAGATAGAGGAGGTGAAATCGGACATTCAGCTCATGCGTCGGGACGCCCGCAACCTCACTGAGAGGGTCACGGCAGCGGAAAATACACTACAAGACACTGTGGAGGGCACCCAAGAATTGAAAACGAAAGTCCAGGAACTTGAGCAAAAGGTGGCAAGGTTGGAGGCGCGCTCCGAAGATGCCGAGGGCCGAGCCCGCCGAAATAATATTCGCATACTAGGGGTTCCCGAGGACTTGGAGGGCCCAGACCCGACCGAATTCGTCGAGACACTGCTGCTGCAGGAGATAGGCCCAGGGAAGCTCTCCCAGGGGTTCTCCGTGGAAAGAGCCCACAGATCCCTCCAAAAATGCCCACCGCCAGGATCACACCCACGACCAATTATAGCCAAAATTCTGAATTTCCACGACCGTGAAACCATATTACGATATTCAAGAGAAGGAGGAGAAATCAAACGGAATGACTCAACGATAGTCATATATCCGGACTATACACCCACTGTGCAACGAGCAAGGAACTCCTTCATCCCAATAAAAGCACAATTACGGAAACTCAACCTAAAGTATATGTTGCTCTACCCGTCACGCCTCAAGGTCCTCTACAAAGGAAGAGCGACATTCCTGGAGACTCCAGCCGCAGCAAATTTATGGCTGGAACATAACAACCTGGCCGACGGCAAGGATGATCCACCAAGATCGGACATGGGATGACAACCCACCCGCCGTTATAAGAAGAACAGTGAGACCTCCCCATGTAAGGCCACCAAAGCAGACACTGAGATTTCAGCGGAATATTACTGAGTTGAAAGCCGGATCGGACGGGAGCTCGAAGGATTACACAAGCACGAAAAAGCGACCCACCCCCACGGAAACTGTGTAGGCAATCTACCTGCACACATCCTGATCCGGAAGGAAGGCTCGGGACCCCCTGAGCGTTGCAAGTTGGAAGCAACTGCTGGGGCCAGTTCAAAGTTACACTGTTTGCTGTTCATTTAAAGAATGGAAGTTACTACTGTTGGTAAGTCTCCAAAAATGAAAAGAAGGGGGAGAGGGACTGAACTGAGGGAGGAGGAAACCTGCATCTTGTCCCATACAGGGAAGGGGCCATTAACGCCAGTACCATGCAAATGGACACCAAAAAGAGAGGAACTGAATGAACACTATGCCCACTTTAAACCACCATGACCACAACTGCAATTAAAATATTGACATGCAATGTGCGAGGTTTGGGGACATATATCCGCAGAAATAGAATTAAGACCCACCTGCATAGAAAAGGGGTGATGATAGCGTTACTACAGGAGACTCACTGCACGACGGACTCACTGGCCAAACTCCAAACACACTGGGAGCAGGGATTCGGCACTGCATACTCCAAATAGGCCAGAGGAGTGTATACCTGGATACACCCACAGCTCCCTTTCCGCCTGACCAAATCAGAGGTAGACCCGGAGGGCAGATTTGTGATACTATGGGGGCACATAGAGCAGACAGAAATATGCATAATGAACTCCTATTTTCCTAACAGCAATCTACCGGCCCACCTGGACTCACTATACCCCAAAATTGTGCAATATAGAGATAGCCTGCTCCTCTGGGGGGGTGACCTTAACTGTGTATATGATCCGGCATTAGACAGATCCATCCCCTACCTGAAGGGTCCATCAGCAGCGACAATGGCCCTGACTGCAATGATAGACAGGCTGGACCTGGCAGATGTATGGCGGGAAACACACCCAGCACAAAGAGGATACTCATACTACTCATCCCCACATAAACTATACATGAGATTGGACCACATCCTCATAGGCAGAGAACACTTACCCCAAGTGGAAGGAGCGCAATATTTGGGAAGAACCATATCTGATCACTCCCCACTCTTGGTAACATGGAACCACAATGGCCCCAGACCCCCGATTCCCATGTGGAAAATGCCAGCGGAAGCTCTCAAAGACCCAGCCTTTAGAGAGGAGCTACAAGACTCCATAGATAGCTAAATAGAAATTAATGTGGGAAGTGTGGAACACAGCAGCACGGTATGGGACGCCCTGAAAACGGTGATAAGGGGGGAAATGATTGCAAAGGCCGGGGGAATCAGGAGACAGCTCAGGAAAGAATTAGACCAGCTGGAGAAGAAGATAGAAAGGTTAGAAGCAGCTCCCACAGGTGCCCAGAACAGGGAAACGGAACTTCGGAAACTCAGGGGAGAAAATGATACAGCGTGGAATAGGCTAGAAAAGCTAGACTACACGGCCAAAACGAACAGAGCGCACACAGAGGCGGACAGACCGGGCAGGTTGCTGGCCTGGCTATGCCGAAGGGAACACCCTAGACACCCCACCACCACACTGCGAGATGAGGAGAGGAACACACATAACACGCAGCAGAACATAAACGACACCTTTAAACGTTTCTATGCACAACTCTATTCACATGAGGAACAGGTCCCTTCAGAACAGATCACAGATACCCTTGATGAGATAGGGCTCGATAAGATACCACCCGAACAAGCTTTGCTACTAGACGCTGAAATCACGCTTGAAGATATAACAGAAGCCATCAGGGCCCTGGCCACGTGCAAGGCGCCTGGCATGGAAGGCCTGCCCTCGGAGTTCTACAAAGCATATGAACCCTCCCTCACACCTCTGTTACATAAAGTGTACCAAGAGGCATATGAGAAGGGAGTGCTGCCCGAAAGCATGAGGGAAACATTAGTGGTCCCGATCCTTAAACCAAACAAACCGGCAGATCTGTGCGATTCCTACCGCCCGCTGGCAATGCTAAATTATGATGCGAACATTTTAACCACAATACTAGCCAAGCGACTGTCCAGAATAATAGGGGACATAATACACATCGACCAGTGCGGCTTTATACCGGGCCGAAACACATTAATAAATCTGTGCAGGCTACAACACATCATAGCCCAAACTAATGAAGACAGGAGCTCATATGCATTAATGTCCCTAGATGCCATAAAGGCGTTTGACTCTATCTATTGGGAGTGGCTGGTGGCCGTGCTCAAAGAATTCGGCTTCGGACCCGGGTTCATTAGATGGGTTCAGATATTGTACACCGGACCAAGAGCTAGAGTGAAGTCTGGGAAACATGTATCAGAAGCCTGGGATATACAAAGAGGGACCAGGCAGGGCTGTCCGCTATCCCCAATGTTGTACATACTGGGGCTGGAACCCATAGCGATCTATTTTGGGAAGCAGTTCTTCGATGCTGTCATAAGACTAGGAGGGGTAGACCACACCATTTCGCTTTACGGGGATGATGTCCTTATATATGTTAGAGACCCACACCTCAACGTGCCCATCATGCTGGAAGTCCTGGACAATTACTCCAGAGTATCTGGGATCCAATTCAGTAAGTCGAAATCCTGCATGTTCCCCCTGGCGGCTCTGAAACACGTAGAAATGGAGGCACTTCCGACGGTAGGGATAAAATGGCAAACCACCAAATTCAGATACCTAGGAATCCAGATAATGCATACCCCCACACTGATGCATGAACACAACACAAAGGCAGCACTTCCGACTCTACGCAGGTCCATGAACTTCTGGTCGCGACTCCCCCTGTCGATGATGGGAAGGGCCTCAATAGTTAAGATGATTGTTTTACCGCGATTCCTGTATGGGTTCCAAAACGTACACTATTATATCAAAAAACCCTATTCCGACTACTGGAGTCGCTAATAAAAGAGTTCATATGGGGAGAAAATAGGCACAAAATAGCACTGTCGACACTAACCCTGCCACACGCTCGGGCGGCATTCAGCTACCTAATTTAGAAAAATATTATCTAGCAGCCCAACTCAGCTTTATAACTAAATGGTTTTCTGACAAACCTACCGATGAAAACCCCCTACTACAGACTATGAGCCTCCCGCACCACCTGAAAGAACTGGTCTGGGTATCATCGAAGTTGCTGGGAGAAACACCTCACATAGTCACCCTGGGGAGGGACGTCTGGCGCAGAGCGAGAACACTCACTCACACGCAGAAGGCTTACTCACCAGAAGTTCAACTGATTGCAGATCTATACACAGAGGCCACTGACCTGAAACAAATCAGATCATGGGAAAGGGAAGGGGTCTATGCTTGGGGAGATCTCTACGAGGAAGGTACCTTTAAGGAGTTTGCCACGCTACAGGACAGAGAAGGCATACACCCGGGACAGTTCCTCTGGTACCAGAAGGTCCGCGCCAAGGCACGAAGCAAATGGGAAACATGGCCCAAAGAACCGGACATTGAACCACTATTAACGCTGCTATACAACATGGGGGAGGGATGCAGACCAATATCCCAAATATATAGGCAACTGAGCGATATACCTAACCCCTGAAGCATGGAAATGAAAAGTAAATGGGAAATAGATATAGGCAGGGAAATGACGGAGGGGAAGTGGAACAGAGCGCTTATATTCCCCAAGGAGGTGTCGAGAAACCACTGGTTCCGGCAAATACAGATGAATGTACTACATCGAACCTACCTAACCCCGAAAAGGATAGCCAAATTTAGCAAGCAAATGCAGTCAAACTGCACCTGGTGTATGAAGGAGGAAGCAGACCTAATCCACATGATGTGGGAATGCCCCAAAACAAAGACACTTTGGGAAAAGGTGAAACAGACATGTGAGAAAGCAGGTATGACCAAATACAAATGGTCACCTGAGGAGTGCTTGCTAGGAACCTACTCCAGATTAGCCAAGATAAAGCACACAGTCAGACTTATGGACATAACGTGCATATTAACCAAACAAACTATAGCCATGTCCTGGAAAAAAACAGCTGGACCACAATATAAATCATGGCAAGGAGAAACTGAACGATGGCTTCTGGCTGAGACCAAGGCCTGGGAAGAAAGCGTGGCCAGATCTACCGATGACTCCAGCAGAGCCCTGGAGGCATGGAAAGAACTTACTAGGCATATGTTTCTCCCCTCCGACCATGAGCCCCCCTGAGCCAACGGCCTGGAACGAACATACCTGCAAGCCAGGCAAGAAGACCCTATGAGAGCTAATAAGAGACACTACGGGCCCCTGGGAAGCATCCCCCCACACCCCACGAGCAACCCGATCGCCCTCTTCCACACACCCCTCCTCCCTGGGACGAGAGAAGCAGAAATACGTGAACATAGTAAGGAGACAGTTGTTGTTTGTTAAAGTTAAAATTAAAATGTATTGTACTTGAACATGAATAAGGCACAACATGGAAATATGTAACCGATGTTATTGAAAATGCCAATAAACAA
The DNA here is from genome assembly GCF_040938575.1 of Ambystoma mexicanum. Taxonomy (NCBI): domain Eukaryota; kingdom Metazoa; phylum Chordata; class Amphibia; order Caudata; family Ambystomatidae; genus Ambystoma; species Ambystoma mexicanum. Next base: position 351,865,970 of record NC_090936.1, read on the forward strand.
ATTTTAAAATAAAAATTCAAGGTTGGTATCCAGATATTCTCGGAGGGCCTTTTTCTCAGGTTCGGAAAGGATGAACATTCTGCCGAAGGGAATCACTGCTGAGGGATCTGTATCTATGGCTCAGTCTTCAGGTCTGTGAGGGGGTAAGGCTTGGACTATGGCAGTTGAAAATACATCAGCATATCCCTGATAGGCCTCTGGGACTTGTATGATATTGGAAACCATGAGTGGTGTTTGCTGGTCTCTTGGTGGTTCTTTAGGGGGTGTCGAGGAGGGATCCAGGAATAGACAGTGGGACATACAAAACTCTGAGCCTAGGAATAATGATCCTGCTGTCCAATTGATATAAGGATTGTGCTTCTGTAACCAGGGCATACCCAATACCATGGGGTAATGAGCTGACTTAATGATGTTGAATGTAATCCGCTCTTGGTGATGGTTTATAGAAAGCTGGATCTCTTTTGTCTGCAGGCTTATGGGTCCTGAAGTGAGGGGTCTTCCGTCGATTGCTTCCACCGGCTGCATGGTGCTTCGTGTGGAATATGATGACTAACAACCCAATCTTGATCACTGAAAATTCCCATAGCTCCGCAGTCTACCAAGGCCAGAATGGGATAGGTCTTATTCTTGGAGGGCGATAGGAAGGCCTGTAGTATCACCAAATTGTTTTGTCCAGGAGAGTTCAAGGATGGAATTGATGTGGAGCAAACATCTTTCTCCAGAAGCTCTGCTCCATCTAGGATAGGGAGCTGGCGTTTCCAGAACGCCGAGGAGGGGCTAGAGGACACTCCCTAACCAAGTGTTTGTCTGAGGCACAATACATGCACAACCCCGTATGAATCCTTCTCATACTTTCTTGCGGGGATATAGGTCCACGGAAGGCTCCTATCTGCATGGGCTCTGGTTCAGAGACTGAGCCTGGGTTTGTGTCCGTCTTGGTGGTACTCTCAAAGGACACTTTCGGAGGATTACATCTGGATTTCTTCTTCTTTGCCTTCCTTTCCTGGATCCGGAAATCTATTTGCATGGCAAGGTCCATTAGTGCCTGGAATGAGTTTGGTCGAGCCACTCTGGCCAACTCATCCTTAATCTCCTCATTCAGTCCTCTTCTGAAAAGGGTAAAACTCGCCTCAGGGGACCAATCAGCTTCCTTGACTAATTGCTTGAATCGGGTTACATAGGTGAGCATATCCTGGGATCCTTGCTGAAAGTCTAACAGGCGTTCCTGGGCACTATAAACCTGCTCTGGACGGTCAAACATGGTCTTAAGGGCTTGTATGAACCCATCATAGTCATCTAGGAGAGTATTGCCGGAATTAACGAGGGGCGTAGCACAGGTTAAGGCGTTTCCTGAAAGGTGGGAAATGATGAACCCCACTTTAGCCCTGGGGGTCGAAAAGTAGTAGGGCTTAAAAGTAAAGTGGACCAAACATGAATCCAGGAGTTCCCCCCTTCTCAACTGAGTTAGATCCTTGCTGGATTTCTTGGTCGATGCCTTCTTGCGGACGGATCGGGTCTTGAATAAGGCTGCACAAGTCTCTTCCAACTCCAGCGTGCGTTCAAAGTTCCGGGATGCAAAGATCCAGGAATCCGGGAAATTTACAGAGTGCGCTACTCAGCACACGAGTCCAGGAATCAAGAAAGGAAGGAAATGGACTAGGAATGGGGTTGGCTGGGAAAGAACCAAGGAAAACAATACAGCGAGCTACGGAGCACACATCTGGTCGCTACTTCGCAATAGCATTGAGACGCGCGGAGCCGCGGGAGGCGTGGTCTATAAATAGAATACGCTACGTCCAACGTGTAGAGCGAGGAAGGTGCTTCACAGTGGACGGCCATGTTGGGAGTACCAGGGAGTGTAAGCCCCGTTGAGACAAGGACCAGGAAGTCCAAAAGGGGCGTGTTCTGTAGGTCATGACACCTGCCCGGTCTTTTCCATTCTTCAATCACCTTCTCTTTCATCCACGTAATAATGCGTTTCCAAAATTGGGTCACCGACTTTTCTCAGCGAAGTTTGAATCTGTTTCAACTCTTCTTTTCAAATACTGAGTCGCCGCCCCTTTCTCAGCAAAGTTCGCACTTACAATAATTCCTCTTCTGAAATATTGGGTCACCAACCCGGTCTTAATATTGCTCACATCTCTATCAGTTTCTTTAATGGTATCACTTTGCCTCTCTCACGCTGTTAGTGTGACACAGCATTCACCTTCAAGTGCTCCGGTAACCCATTCACTTTCCCTGGGCTTACCGGGCGGCTTTGGTGTTCCTCACGTCTTTCCTTCTCCTTCCTTTTCGGTCAGCTGACTCGGCATGCATCCCGTTAACCTAAAAGTCAGTATTAAAAGGAGGGTATGGGGGGCGAATAAGGTGTTTAGTTGAAAAAACCTTGGCATTCTTTAACTATATCACAATAAGCCATGTAGTTATGTTGCTGGGGCACATGAGTGTCATTAGGAATTGTGACTGCAAGAATGTTTTGATCCAGTGGTTGTCTGCCTCTCTGTAGTTTATCTTCCCCCATGTGGGATAGCCACCCCCAGGGTCAGAGTCAGGTAGCTTCTGCCTTTCCCTGGCCACGTAAGAGAAGCTTCCCTCCAGAGACTCTCTGATGATATTGCTAGATTTGTCACAATATACAGACTTCCTCTGATTAACACCCCTGGCTGGCACAGCAAACGGTTTGCTAAAAATGCAGAATAAATATTGAAATCTCTTGATACAAGCCAGTGCTCTGAGGAAGCTCTGCACTGCTCACCCCCACCCATTGTCTCTCCCTCGCCCCCTCTCGCTTCCTAGAACCCTATTCACCCACAATGACCCTCCCGAGCCCAGTCACCTGGACTTATCCACCAGCCCTGCCACACCTCGCTGAATTTCACCAACTGCTCTGGCCACCATGGAGAAGGAAGGGAGGTTCCACACAGAGCCCTCCATTTCCATAGCAGCCATCTCAGGTGTATTTTTATTTTTGTACAATAACTGGTCGCAAGCTCTATGTGGCACACTATTATACATAAAGCCATTGTTCTTAGCACCCCAGTATTCATCCCTGGGGTTTTAATGGAAATATGATATGGATGCAAGGGGTGTTCCAGGTGGTAAAGATCTTGGGACCATCATTAAAAACACATATGACTTAACTGTTCTTCCTCCTGCATTCTAGAATTGTAACAGATATAACTGCCTTGCATTAGCAAACCACTGTTTGCTCTTTGCCTTTTCTTTTCTATTCAGTGATGTATAAGGAACATAAATGAAAAGAATGTTTAAAGGGTGTAGGAAAGAAGGGAAGGGGGATCAATCTCATTGACATTGCCCTGGCAAGGTGCTTGTGAAGGTAAGGCCTAGTGAGCAGCCATGGGAGTAGTGGTGGTAGGAATTACATTTAAAATGCCGTTTTTGCACCATGTAAGTAATTAACTTCAGAACTCTTGACCCGGCCACCTAATGTGTTCTCCCAGTGCGTTGCATTCCATGCATATATTCTGCAAAGGGGCACTCAGCCAGGCACACTGACAGGGAGTTTGAGGTTTCACTGAAAAGTCCAAAAGAGAACTTGCTGCAATACAAAGAGAGGTGGACTTCAGAACGAATGCCCCAAGTTGTCACCCATCACCCAGCGTTAACACAACTGAACAGAATTGTTAAGGACCTGCTGAATCAATATTCAGCAGGGGCGAAGAACTAAAAGACAGTTTCCATGAACCACCTTTGATTGCATTAAAGCAAAAAAAAAATCGATCACATTCTCTGACCAGAAGCACAATTCCAATGGAGCCTCTCGTTACCTTCTGATTTCAGGCCCAGGTCCCTGCCCACCCAGCCACACACCCGCACTGCCTCTTGGCAACCCTTGCACTTGGGTCTGTATCTGTAAGCCTACAGTGCCCTTACCTGCACTTATCAGAACATCCCTTGTCTGCGCCTCAAAACTTGCACTTGCCACCTTGCTGGCTGCACTATCAGTTTTTGTTGTTTTTATCCCTTCTCAGCACTTTCCACTTCTCTGCTCTCCCTTGCACTTTCCCCCTCCCCTCTCCCCTGCACTTGGACGTTCTCAATTTCACTGGGCCTAGTAAGATTGCTGTTTTTGTCCTCCCATGTTCCCCACCCTTGCCTCGTTGCGCTGTGAAACACTTATGTATGAGTGCGATACAAATAAAATATCATACATACAACTACATCCATTGTACGAAATGCCTGCTAGGAAAGTAAGAAACCATCAAGAATTGCACAAAAGAATGAACATCTATAGACTTACCATCTCAAATCATTAAACAGAAGCACTGGTATAATATCACTTCACTCAAGATGAACATACGCTAAAGGATCTGCTGCTTTTGGTATTGAGGGGGATCTCCCAAATACAAAACAGCGAAAAACATGGGAGCTCAAGTATTTGAAGGTGCTCTACCTAAGAAAAGAGGCTTCAATGGAGATGTGGGTTTCCTGTATCACTATGGTGAATTCTGAAGTGTAGCCCATCAGACAACATACCAAGAGATCCCAAGTAATATATGTTTTTTCAAGTTCACTAGGTCTCCATTCTTTTTGTTAAAAAAATCACTTTCCATGTCTGTGGGAAAGCACAAAAGACTGGATTGTTTTAATTATGTAAATGCTCTATTTGAGCATCACTGTTCTGTTTTCTGTTTTCGGCAAGCTAATGGTTCTGAGGTGTAAAATGACAACTCTTAAAAAAGATGATCAGAGCAGAGCACTGTGTTACATGGATGTCAGCCATGGTAAAACGCTAAGAATGTGTCTCTCCCGTTACTTCTACCTGTTGACATGTGATGAAGAAGGTCTTTGAGAAATTTGAAAGCTAATGCTTTATCCATTGTAGTTGAATATTCTCAGTCCAATAAACGGTATCAAAACATGAAATACTGTGATTATTATTTTTTTAAACTGGACTTATACATCGACAAACCTTTTTTGCATTAAAACTTTGAGAAAGTGAAGAAACTACTATTTGTCAAATAACTTAAACTCCACCGGGGAAGCTGTCCTCCACTGCTACTTTTCCAGATGGCAGGGAGAACACAGCCTGATGCAATTCTTCAAAGCCAATCTCCTTCATCAGAGCATTTTTGGGTGGATATTGTCCAATATTAAATCTCTAGTTATCCAAGAATTTCTCGATTGTGTCCCTATTTTCTGGTAACCCAGAGTGATAACGCGTTGTGTTACCCTCCAAAGTGTAGCCTCACTTTTAACTCAAAAGAAGTAAGAGAATGGTGCTACCTATAAACAGGATATGGGCACAACATAAGCAACCCGATATTCTTCTTTTTCTCCCCAAAACTCTGTACTGACTTTTTAACAGGAATCAACAGTGCCTACCACCTGCATAAAAGTAGCAGTAGGTAAAGCCCATTGCCTGACAGAGTGTACTATCTCCTCAACGATCAGTAATGGATTGATCCCAAAACACTACACACTCTCATTCAGTGTGCTGACAGTTACCCTTTACAAACAGGTTTAAAGTTCATTAAATTACTTAATTATTAACAAAGGACTGAAAATTAACACAAACCCAAGACATGGATTCAAATTTACATAGGACTATACACACTCAAAAACCAACCAGTTCTAGTGGTTAGGGCAGCAGTAGGCACAGCATACATTAATTTATTTGTAGTGGGGCAACACTCACCCGCAGTGCTTCTAGGCACTGGGTGAGTGCCCAACCTGAGACAAGTGCCATCTACATTTTCTTAAGGTTCACTGGTCCTATATACGTTAATGGTTTCCTTCTGAAGGAGGACGATCACTGCTGCAAGGTGTGCTACAGTACTAGGTGGAAGGCAGTGACATCAAGTTTAATAACCACCAAACCCTTCTGTGGTCCCTGCCGAATGCTTGTTTAGGTCTCACAATCTCTCAAGTGACACCTTTAAGGGGAATTTAGTTACCATCTCTGTAGCTTGAAAAATGCTTTGGGAGTTAGGGCTTTATTTCAGATAAGGGGCTCTCTGGGCGCTTGAGGATAATCATCCTTTTTCCTCAATACAAATGTTGCTACCTCTGTCATCTTACCAGTCAGTCTGTCAAGTCTCTACCCACAGCTCTCTGGTATTAAAGTCCTGCCAGGAGTTGTACCTTGGCTAATGCATATGTAGTCACCCTCTTGGGTGGCTTACTTCAGGGGGCTCAGAGTCACACAATTTAGTGAGTCTGATATTCTATGATGAGGGCTTTCTCCCTACATTGGAGTAGAGGGCCCATTGTCTCAGTCAATGGATTAAAGTTTTTCGGAAATGTTTTAAGTCTACTCTTAGCTGAAACATAACTACTCTCTTCAATCTCCGGTTACCTTCTCTGCTCAGTCATGAACCATGAGTTGTCAACAGTCAGGTATGTCAGCCTGTTACTGGTTGTGTCTGTTGTCACTTATCTTTTGGTAAATTTACAGTCTCATTCTACTAATTTCACTCAATATTGGCTTGTAATTCAGGTAAACTAATATGGCACTTTCACTTATATGTCCCACAGATAACCGCAATTAGCTTCTGCACATAACAGGCCCAAAGTGCATGGACTTCTCCATTTGGCAATTAGGTAAGCTGCTAATACCAATTGCCAATTCCATTAACATGGTTATTTGCTCTGTCCATCTACAATTGTAACTGATTAGACCAGTTATACTCAAATTAACCCTGATAATCATTTATCATCATTCAGAATAAGTCTCTCTGAATAAAAAAAAAAAATATCAGTCATATTTTTCCTTCTATTTTGAAATGTACACCAGTAGAAGTAGGTACAAGCCTAGGGGGCGTAGAGTAGGCTTGAAGTGTCAAAGTGGTAAAGTGTTGCCATTCATAGAATGGCTATCAGCCATCTCTTGGTATAACTGTTATGATCTAATGTGATACATTTTTTGAATATCTCTTTGTGTTAGTTGAACAGTCACAAACTGAGACACCTAATGTACATTTAAATGTTTTCTTTTCTTGTAGAAATTGTATGAAAATGAATGTATGCCCCTGATGAAGAGTAAGATTAACTCGAAACACGTTGGGCCAGTTGCAACAAATAAAAGCTGAATGTTTATTAACAAAACTCAAAAGTTGTCAAACGTGATATGTGCTATTGTTTAAATTACCTTGGACGCATGAGGTCATATATTGTCAAAATTTAACTGAAACATGTTTTGAATAATAGGTTAGTCGGGCCAGTTGCCTCCATCTTGGATATTCTGACTTTAGCCCAAACCATTTATATACATACTTAGGCCTAGGCCAGATTGAAAGTGTGCAGGGGATGCAGGTTTCCTAATTAGGAAATCTTTCTTTGTTGTCACTTATCTTTCTCCCATCAATAGGTCCTTCTCATTATACAATTGTAGCAAGCCCCTACTGCCCCCTATGGTGTAGTATTAACCACAACAGTCGGGGCAGGCTGTACAGTGAACAGTTACCTGTTGTTGCACTTCAGGTCTCAGAGATAGGATAGGTTAACGCTTTGTCACCCAGTCACCAGCAGAACTGTCTCATTAGTCTGTTAAATGAAGACCAACAAAAAGTGGTTGGTACCAAATTACATGGGGGTTACTGCTTCATAGTGCGCTCTTCCCCAATTTTGTCCTTATCACTGGCCAAATATCCATCTGGATACATATTCTCCTTAACTTACCTACCCATTGCTCTTTCTAAAGATAATTTCTATCACTGGTAGAATATGATCAATTATTTTGCCTCACACATATTTATTTTCTTTATGAAACCTCAACTGCACAGCTTTCTTTTTACAATGATATACTTTGGTTTCCATCATTACATTACTTTCCAATAACTCATCCTGCCTAAGCCTTTGTTCATATATCATTAGTGTTCTTGTTCTATTAGTTTTAACTCAACGTTCAAGCCCTTCCAATGTCTAAACCTCTTCATTCTTTCCTTGAAAAATATAATATTATGTAACCCCTAGAAAGGCTTTTAGAGAGTAAAAGAGCCATCAATAACTGACTGAGCCTTCATTTAGTCAAATAAAATTCTTAATAGCAGCGCCACTGACTACTAAAACCACTCCTGATCTCAAGGTATTCAAGCTGGAGTCCATGACCAAGAAGCCCTCTGCATTGTAACCAATGTTAGAGTTCTACCCATTAATGCCTGTTTCCAAAATGTAATTGATTCATATTCACATTGCGCACCCTCCGTCTAATCTAAAGTAGTTATCACTAGGGCTACATGTGATTTCTTCATGTATTAGTGAGAATAACATGAACAACATTTTCTGTTTGGATATAGTTAATGCCAGAGATTGACTGAAAGCTCTGCAGTCAGAGACCTTAAGCTTCGGTTGTTTTCTTGTGCCATCTATTTGATGCAATCCTATGTCAAGAATTAAATTATATTCCCCAAATAGGCAAAATGGTTAACACTACTAAAAATGGCATGGTTGCACTCATTTTATGCATTGATGGAGCTCCCCATAAAATCAAACTATTTCTCATTTGGCATTCATAAAAAAGGGGACAGGAAAAATCCACACAACTATCGTCCTATTGCATTGTTGGACTCTATGGGAAAGTTGTTTGCCACAATACTTTTGAGAGATTTATCTAAATGGTCAAAGAATGCAGGAATCCTTGATCAACAACAAACAGTATTCATTAAAGGGATTGGAACATCATTAAAGATCTTTACGCTAGGCATTCTGAAAGCCAAAGCACTTAGAAAATAAGGCAAAAATATATATGGCTTTCTTAGATCTAGAAAAAGCGTTCGATTGTGTAAATCGTACTAAATTGTGGCTGAAAGTCACCAAGTGGAACTGTCCAAGGGACCTAATTGAAGGAATTTGTGCTCTTTACTCTAATACTTCAGTACAGATCAGACTTTCGAATGCACGCACACTCTCAAAGCAAATACCAACAAAGCGAGGGTTGAAACAAGGATGCGCCCCTGGCCACATTCCTTTTTAGCCTATATATATCTGATCTAGGAATTCCTCAAGCTGAGGTTCGAGCATTTCGACCAAAAATAAATGGCAAGGCAATTGCTTGAATAGTTTATGCTGATGATATACTCTTCATTGATCTTACTCCCGTAGGCCTGCAAAGACGATTAGATTGTTTTCAAAAATACCTGGAACTAAGTGATATGATTCTAAATGCCCGGAAATCAAAAATTATACAAATCTCATCTGCGCTAATCCCAAACTCTACGAAATTAAGCTGGTGGGCAAATGGTGTGTAACTAGAAGTTGTGGACACCATTTTATACCTTGGTGTGTTGATCAATAAAAACAACAATGAGAATGCTCATTATCAGGTGCTTCGACTAAAAGCAAAACGTCTAGCTGCCCAAGGATCTAAAATCCTCCAGCGATATGGAAGATTCTCCCTTATATCTTTGGTGACATTTTACCGTCAAAAGTTGCTGCCATATTGACATACAGTGCCGAAGGGATGCTTCACCTACCATGGGAAATCTGGCCACTTTTGGAAGGCCTTTTTTGGCGTACAGGCTTACGCTTACCCAATGCCCTTAAAATAGCAGTAATTCGTCAAGAACTTAAATTGCAATCACTAGAGAGTATGGTATTATGGAAATCTATCTCGTTATACAGAAAGACTAGGCTGGCGGAAATAAATTCTCCTCTAGAAATCTTCTGCTTCCCAGAGAGATGTAAGGATACCAACCTCCAACATTGGTGGTCCAAGATTGCGTTAATAATGAAACAGCGAGATTTAAGTGAAGAAGACCTACTCGTTAATCCTACGAAAATGTTTAAAAAAATATATTGTACAAGACTGGATTGAAACACTATGGCTCAGAAATCAAGATCCCAGAAGACCATCGCGGGATACAGACAAGAAAGGATTAAACAACTTGCCACTATATTTAAAAAGATTTCCATCTCCCATTTATCGAGACTTACTCCTATGAGTAAGACTTCATATTCTACCCACTAATGAGATCGCCTTGGAAAGGGAAACAAATTTTGCAAAATGAAGCAACCTGTCGGTTCTGTAAAAAAGAAGATCAGATCGAAACACTGTTGCAGTGGGTGCTCGTTTGCCCAAATTTCATAGGTTTGCTTTCATTCCATCTAAAGAAAACACAAATGCTGGTTTCTATGGATCTTGATGAATCCTGGTGGGAATGGATGCTAATGGGAGAAAGCACTAGCCTCTGTCTTGAAATACTTACATTTATTGAGGAAATTCTACAAAAAGTAAAATCTGGAAACTGAACTATTCTAAGGCCGGAGATTACCAAATGTGCTGATCTAATGTAAATAAAATTGTGAGCCTCTGGTTAATCCTCATTTTGGCAAAATTGTAATCAAGAACACTTTTGGATATCTTTTGAAGACAACTGTCGTCTTTTTAATGCTGTGAAGGGAGAGATTCAATGCAAATGGTTAATTTAATTTGTAAAGACAATTGATGGCTTGCTTATTTTGTTTTAAACCAATAAACATTATATATTTTAAAAAAATTGTGCCAGGACTCCGGTGTGAAAGGAGTCAACCAGGTATGAGACACCTCTACCTCCCAGGATATTTAAGTTCGAATATTGCACATGTTACATGTAATGGCATATTGCTGGTTATACATAGAATTCGAAATACATCTCAATTAATTGCTTGGATTTACACAATTAACATTTGTCACTACAGGAGGAATCAACAAGTGACTTAAAATGCAGCCTAAGGCCAAACAATTAAGTTTGATTGCATTCAAGAATCAGAGAAAAGGGAAACCGTGTTTGGACATGTCTCCTCCAAATAAAGTGAAGGTAGGGAAAACTGAACAACTTTTGGAAATGTACACAATAGGTACCCACACGTGTCTATTCCCCAACAGTTTGTTGACCGAATAGGTGGCTCCGGCAGAGCCAGACACAAAGTGACACACAGTGAATGATGGATTTTCCCAGATGCAGATCATTGACTTCTTCCCCATCTGCCTCCGGTTGATTTTCCTGCCGTCATTATCTTAGTCCCCACCAAAATCAATGTGACACCAGTACTCTCCTAACTTCTCTAGAACCGGCAAGTGTTATTTAGTCTCATTGGTGGGCTTTCTAATCTCACCAGAGAATAGCTCTCGACTAGCCTGTCGCTATACCTATCTACAATGCTCTCAACAGACTTGGCCCTGGCGCCCTGGCTCCTCCCTACCTTGTGCGCAATTGTCTCTGCTTCCACCTCTAGGCACTGCCTCTATCTTCTCGCCATCCTGGCTTGGCATTAATAACTCCCAGACTATGAAAATGTTTGGGGAGTTTTTATTCTAAACAAGTTAAAATTCAGTTTTCGCTCCTCCGTTGGTCAGGGTGTGGGCAGGGTAGACTGTGGGCTTCCTACCACCCTAAACCAGTCATCCCTAAACCCTAGATTTCCCATCTAGCAAGCAGTATTGTATTGTATTTGTATTTATTGTGTTTATATAACGCTTTCATCCAAAGCGCTTTACATTATAACAACAGAATACATAGAGCGTTATAACAGTAGAAGCAATTTACAATCATGAATCGAACCAGTAAAAAAAGTAAGTAGAGCAATTAATCTGTGACGGAAGAGGGAAGGGGTGAAGAAGGGAAGGAGGGGGGAAAAACAGAAGAGGTATAATGGTGAAAATGGGGGAGGATAAGGGGAGGGGGAAGGGAAGAGAGGATCATAGGGAAGATTTGAGGGAAGGGGAGAGAATGAGAGGTGGGGAAGGTTTCATGGCAGGAACGGAGATGGAGAGATTTCAGGGAAGTGCGGAAGGAGGAAAAGGTAGGTATAGAGCGGATTGAGAGTGGTAAGGAGTTCCAGTGCAGGGGGCTAGGAGCTGAAAGGAGCGGAAACGGGAGGAGGCACATGGGGAAGGATGGACGGTGAGAAGGAACTGGTCGGCTGAACAAAGAGAGCAGGAGGGAGTGTAGAAAGAGAGGAGAGAGGAGAGATAAGGGGGAGCCAGATCATGGAGAGATTTAATGACAAGACAGAGGAAATGAAATTTAAGTTGGGAGTGAAAGGGAAGCCAACCAAGGGAGGAGAGCGAAGAAGAAATGGAGTCATCCAGGGCAAGGAGACAGAGGGTACATACGGCTGAGTGCTAGATAGATTTGAGGGGAGCAAGATGAGAAGCAGGTAGTCCAAAGAGTAGGGAGGAGCAATAGAAGAGGCGAGAGGAGATTAAAAGTTTAGTAGCATGGAAGGTGGGAGAGGAGCGGACTTTGCAAATATTGAAGAGGTGGTAGCAACAGGCGCGAGAGGTAAGAGAAATATGGTGGGAAAAGGAGAGGGAAGAGTCAAAGTGAATGCCTAGATTGCGAGCGTGGGCAAAGATAGGAATATTAGAGGGGGGAAAGTGAATGAAAGGTGGAGGAGAGGGAGGAGAAAGAGTATTGGAGGGAAAGAATAAGACTTCAGTCTTATCAGTATTGAGAGAAAGAAAGCGGGATGACATCCAGTTTTTAATGGCAGTAAGACAGGAAGAGAGTTTAAGGTGGAGGTCATAGGAGAAGGAAGAGAAAGAAAGGAAGAGTTGGGTGTCATCAGCATAGAAATGGTGAGAAATATTGAATGAGGAGATAACAGGGGCAAGGAGAGAGTTGTAGAGAGAGAATAGGAAAGGGCCAAGAGCCGAACCTTGGGGTACACCGTACTCCAAGGGGAGGATATGCGAGGAACGGCCGCCCCAGGCGACAGCGAATGAGCGGGAGGAGAGGTAAGAGGAGAGCCAGTTAAGAACAGAGCCTTTGAAACCAAAGGAAGAAAGAGTGTTGAGAAGTAGGGGGTGATCAACAGTGTCGAAAGCAGCAGAAAGGTCAAGAAGAATAAGGACAGAGGATTGCTTAGAGTATCGAGTGGAGAGGAGGGAGTTAAGGATATAAGTGAGGGCAGTTTCAAGAGAGTGTATAGGCCGGAAACCAGATTGAGAGGGGGGTAGGAGAGAAAGATTAGTGACAAAGGCTGAGAGCTTGGAATAGGCGAGGCGTTCAAGTCGTTTAGAGAGGAATGGGAGAAGAGAGATTGGACGGAAGTTAGAGGTAAGAAGGGGATCAGCAGAAGGTTTCTTCAGAATAGGAATGATGGTGGCATGCTTAAATGCAGAGGGGAAGGTAGCGGAGGAAAGGCAGGTGTTGAAGAAGGAAGTTAAGTAAGGAATAAGAAGAGGGTAGATCTTGGGGATAAGAAGGGAGGGGAGAGGATCAGTAGAGGCAGACGTAGGATGGGCTTTGGACAGGAGGAGGGACACGTCAGAAGGGGAGACAGGTGAGAAGTCAGACATGCAGGTTGAAGGGGAATAGGGAGGGGGAAAAGGGGGGAGTAGGAAGAGCAGTTAATTTTTTGACAAAGAGAAAGAATCTTGGATGAGAAGAAGTTTGCAAAGTCAGAAGGAGAAAGGGTGGAAGAGGCTGAAGGGTCAGGGGTAGGCGAGGAGAGAAGACAAGAGAGGGTTTGGAAAATACGGTGAGGGTGAGAGGCTTGGTAACGGAGAAGATTAGAGTAGTGTGAACGTTTAGCAGAGGCAAGGCATGAGTCATAAAGAGAATGGTAGGAGAAATATGAGGTTTGGTTGGATAGTGAGGGAAATTTGAGCCAGAGTCGCTCGAGACTTCGAAGGAGACGACGCATGGAGAGAAGTTGAGGAGAGAGCCAAGGTTGAGAGGGTTTACGGGTAGGACGGAAAGAGGAGAGGGGTTAGAGTAGATCAAGAGTGGGGGAGATAGAAGAGGAAAGAGTGGATAGTGCTTTACTGGCCAGAAGGAAAGAGAAATCATGGAGTGGGGAAGAGAGAAAGAGCAAGTGTTGAAAAAGAGAGAGGGATTAAAGTCGCGAAGGTCACGTAGAGAAAAGATGGTAGGGGAGGGTAAAGGAGAAGATGAATGGGGAAGGGGAGTAAGGGAGAGGGAGAGTAAAGCATGGTCAGAGAGATAGATAGGTAGTGTAGAGACGGTAGAAGAGGGGTAGGTTGAGTTGAAGGTAAGGTCAAGAGTGGAGCCAGAAGAGTGAGTAGGAGAGGAAGGAAGAGGGGAAAGGAGATAGGAATCAAGGATAGAGAAAAGGGGGGAGGATTGAAGGGGAGTTGGGAGGTGAAGATTAAAGTCGCCCAGTACAGTTAGAGGAGAGGGGGAGGGAGAGATAAGTGAAAGGAGGTGATCAAGGTCGTCGTAGAAGGAGGAAAGGGGGCCAGGAGGCCGATAGATGATTAGAAAGGACATAGGGTGAGGGGAAGAAAAGGATTTGTATAGGTATTCGAAGGAAGGGAAAGTTGTCATACCGCCGAGTTCCTGGCGTCTATGGAGCCGCTGGCGACGCGGAACTTAGCTCTGTTCGCTTCGGCCACGCCCCCTGTATCCTGGTTTCCCTTCCTCTGATTCTGATTGGTTGGGCGCTCCGCGACCCAGTGTTGTAACCGGCCACTTCCGGGTCACGGATGCGTCGCAACGCTTCTGATTTCGTCCGTTAGCTGAGTTGCTTGCTGCCTGTGGCTTTCTTACGAGTCTCTCGTTTGTTTGCTGGTCGGGTCCTCGTACCCTGTCCGGCCCCTTCTGTTCTTCCTTCCTCCTTCCGCTAGTCCTATCTGCCTTTCTCTCGCTCCCTTGGTTTTGCTTTCTTTCACCCGTCTCCCTTGCCCTCCTTCCAACTTGCTTACCCTCCCTCCTTCCCATCTTCACTTACCGCTTTTTTTTCTCTTCTTGTCTGTTCTACTTTCCGCTCTTCCCACGCCTACCTTCAGTATTGCTTGCTTTGACCTCCCGTGTACCAGACTCCGGCCTGTTCCCCTGGACAGCCTTTGCTTGCGGTATTAGTTACTTCCTCTCCTCGCCTGTGTACCAGATCCTCGGACCGCTTACTGGACTGCCTGAGTTCTGAGTATTCACTCCACGTGTTGCCTCCAGTCACTTTTCACCAGCTCTTACCTTGCAAGTATTCCTGGTTCCACGCCTACAAGACACCCAACTATAATACAGGGCTTTTTCCCCTCTTGGTCGATCCCGGGGGTGGGGCCCCCTGGTCTCCCCTCTTTGGGGGGCACGGTGGCTTCCTTCCGGGGTCGTCCCTATCTTCATAAAAAAAAGGTGTCAGCTCGAAGAAAAGAAAAGAAGGGTTCTTGGAAGGAAGAAGAAGGTGAGGAGTCGGGGGAGGGGGAGATTTCAGAAACTACACTTTCGGACGAAGATATCACCGACCCCGTTGACAAAAGTAGGAAGAGGCGGTGAGGAGGTAGAGGAAAGGTATTTAGGGTGGAAGAGAAGGCCAATGCCACCGCCACGACCAGAAGAGGCAGAGATATGAGAGAAGGATGAAGAGGAGGTGGTGAGGGAAGCAGGGACAGTAGAGTTGTGAAGGGGGATCCAGGTTTCGATTAGACATAGGAAATGAAGGTTGAGACGAAAGAACATGTCCAGGACAGCAGCGGTCTGATTGCAGAGGGATCTGGCGTTCCAGAGAGCAATGTTGATGAAGCTGGAGGGATGAACAATGGGGGGTAGATAAGGTAACACAAACTATATAAATCTGACTCTAGGTGATAGCCTAAAGGCAAAAGCCTTATCCATTTGGCACGCTCTGGGTTCTTCTAAGGGTGTCCTAACCTAACATTCCCCAGGTTTGTCAATGGGTCATGGTGGTTTTCCTGTGTCAGAAACATGCACCCTACACAGTTCTCTCATGCGAGCACCCCCAGCCCCTTTCCTTTCCCTGATCTCATCACTCCTTCCCTACCCAGGGATATGGTGCCCTGCTACTCCTACACGGATATGATGCCCTGCTCAGCCATCTCCCATCTCTCCCTTCTCTCATACCCTCAGGTCCTCTTCCACTCCTGTCTCCTTATTTCCCTCCAATGTTCACACTCTATCTTTTTCATTCCTCTTCTCCTCTCTCCTCACTTTTATCCACACCTCTCTTCTTACCCAAAATCCCCCAGCCATACCTCTAGACCCTAGTCTTACCACATTCTCTCACCTTTTTTATTTTTTTTATTTGTGCTTATGTTTATACAACCTTTGCACATACAAAAATCCAATCACATCTCATATCACATGGGTTAAAACAGACAGTATTCTTAGAGCATAAGAACAATCATTAAATAATTTAAAACGCACCCTGGTTTACACTTTGTGAACAAGACTTAATAAAATATTACATCACTATCACAGAACAGTTATCGGACAATACAGACACCGTAAATTCAGAATTAGATCAATCTGTCCTTAACCTGGTTCCATGTGTGGGAGGAAGCCACCGTAATCACGAGTGATTCAGCACCACATATGGCGCTCCAGAACTGGCCCGAAGCAAAATTCCGGAATTCCCTGTAGCCTTTCTTGTAGAGATTAACCCGTATGCAACAGTTGGTGAGGACATGTCTCCCCGTTTCATTTTCCTTTTACATATTCTACAAATCCGATCCTCTCTTTGGATCCCGGCCCAAGCCCCCATATTGGAGTTTGAGTCTCAAATATACAATGAAGCGTATACGGGGCCGGGGGGATCATACTTGATTAGATAGTTACTTGGGCTATCTGTGAATCGACCCTGGTGTGTATATCTCTCGTATTTAGATTTCCCCCGAGAGATTTGATAGAGACTAGATTTGGTCATCTTCCATGGTTTTTTTAACCAGGCCAGAGAGGTGGAACTAAATGAGACTAGTTGGGAGTTGCAGTACCCCAATAGCACAAAAATGAATACCAACTATGCGGTCTAAGTCTGTGAACCAGGTACTTTGTGAGCACCTTGTCTGGTGTGATATGGCAGCCTTCAACAGCTGATTGCTTGTCTCCTCTGAGAACGTTATACTGGCCCAAAGTCTACATGCCGCCATTTTCCAATAGGGAATTAGTGATGGTAGCCCAAGCTCCAATCTGACCGCCTTGACCAGCGTGGCACAAGATAGACCAAGTAGCGACCGTAGTATTTTACCTTCAAGGGGCATCAGCCATTTAATGGTGTCTTCAGGATACACCTCTAAAGTATATAGGATGGCTAAAACAATTGCAATCTTGCAGACTCCGACCATTGGTTCAATAGAACCTCCACCAATCCTGTAGATAATCTCTCCCAGGACCGGGGGCGTGGCTTGGCGGCCATGCAAGCGTGAGCTGATTCAGAGGAGCTCCCACTCGATCTGACAACTGATCCTGATATAAGGCTGAAATAATCTTTGATAGGCCGAATAAACACTGGGAAGAGGCACCGGAGAGCCCAGAGCACGTACGGGAGAAGACCCGAAAAAACTCAGAAGCCGGAAGGGCGAAAACGGAGAAAGTGAAGTGCGCGAGACTCGCGGCGCCATCAACAAAATGGCGGGCGCGTCTCACTGAAACCGCCGCCCGCACCCTGCGACGCGAAGAAGCGCTGACGGCGGAAGGCAGAGCTTGGAGGGACTGACGACCAGCATCCAGGCAAGGCTAGGAAACCACCCTGGAGGCAGAGGTGTGGTGTGCGGCTCCAGCGGAAGAGGAGAGAAGCCTGCGACAGCATTATGCACTGCCGCGCTGAGCCAGGGCGCTGAGCCGAG
The DNA here is from genome assembly GCF_040938575.1 of Ambystoma mexicanum. Classification (NCBI taxonomy): domain Eukaryota; kingdom Metazoa; phylum Chordata; class Amphibia; order Caudata; family Ambystomatidae; genus Ambystoma; species Ambystoma mexicanum. The sequence goes on from NC_090936.1 coordinate 351,883,455, forward strand.
GATGACGTGGTGACCCGCGGCCGTGAGGAACAGGAGGTGGCCCGCGGATCAGACCGGAGAGGGGCCTGCGGGAGCCCGGGAGCCCCCCTCCCACCAGCGCGATCGAGAGTAGCTGCACTGGAGTGGAGGCCAACGACCAGAGCATCACGAGGACACAACGGAGCAGCAGGGGACCCCGAGACCAAGAGGCGTTAGGCCCCAGACCCGGAGGCAAAGCGGAGGACTACCGAGCTTGGGAGGTGAGACACAATCTAACCAGGGCTGCGCCCGGATGGCCAGCGCCGACCGCCAAGCAAGGGAAGCGGGAATCCACAGACTGCACCGCGGGGGGTGACACTGCCCCAAGGGTGGCCAGCCTCCTCCTTGAAAATACCGAGACGGGTGGCAGCCATCAACAGAGCGGCTGGAGAGGGGGCCAGTGGAGGCATACACGGAGACTGCCCCCAGCCCAGTCAGCTACTCCGGGGATCAAAGGACAATCAATGGGAGAATATAACCCACTCAAGCAGCACCCAGGTCGTTAGTAAAAGGCCTCCTATAGACGCCACGAACCACACAACTAGGCTGTAACACAATCGAGGAAAGGGCTCCCGTGAGCGGCTAGCCCCCTCCTACAACATCAAGGCAGGAGCAATAGCCAGAGGGAATATTACCCCACGGTGAGACAGGCAGCAACGCACCCACGGGTACGTGTGATAGCAGTACCGCAGAGACACGGTGGTTGAACAACGCTGAGAGAGGACGGGGAGAGACCGCCCATCAGAGGCCAGCACAAGCAGGAAACCGTGAGAGGGAGCACAACCAAAAGGGAAAACCTGCGAACAAACCCATTGCAGCGCAAAGTAGACCCGGAACGAGCAAGATCCACACGCAGGCACGGAGCAGCCGGCGTCGATATGCCAGACAAGCAAAAAGGTGGCAGGGGGAGGCAGACAGTCATGGAGTCATTCGCCCGCAAATGTGATGATCAGCAGCCTGGAGCAGACGAGAAGGATGCGCCAGAGCCATACGTCACGCAGGGAGAGATCAGACAGGTGGAAGGCAGAATACTAGAGGCCATAGAAGCACTGAAGACGTCGATTGAAGGCAAGCTGGACGCAGTGATCGTGGATGTGGGGCTCCTCAGACAGGACACGAGGAACTTGGCGGAGAGGATAACAACGGTGGAACAACAAGTACAGAGCAATACAGCGGACATGACCACCTCTCGATCGCAAATGTCAGAGGCACTGGAGAGAATCAGTACACTAGAACGCAGAGCCGAGGACGCGGAAGGCAGGGCTCGGCGCAACAATGTACGCATAGTGGGGCTGCCGGAAGGGGAGGAAGGCAGAGACCCCACGAACTATGTAGAGAACCTCCTGATCCAAGAGGTCGGAGCAGGGACCCTGTCTCAGGGTTTCACAGTAGAGAGGGCACACCGAGCGCTAACTAAGAAGCCCCGCCCGGGGGCACCACCGAGACCAATGATCGCAAAGATCATGAACTTTAAAGACAGGGAAAAAATCCTGACGTTTTCAAGAGAAGGTGGAAACATAACGCGAAATGTGGCCAGGATAACAATATACCCAGACTACACAGCACTGGTGCAAAGACAGAGAGCCCAGTTCTGGCAGACCAAAGAGCGCCTTCGGGCTGCAGGTGTGAAATTGATGCTGCTGTACCCAGCCAAACTTAAAGTCCTGCAAGACAGGAGGACACAGATCTTTGAGACAACGACTGATGCCCAAGAGTGGATGGACCAGCGGTGGATCCCGCAGCTGAGGGAGGGGAATGAGCGGAACAGGAACGCCCCCCGGCGTGGTAGAGAGTGAGACTAAGCACAATACGCATGCCCGAAACCGCAGCAAGAAGACAACAGAGACACCCTGCTGAGACGTGACAGAGCAGGATAATCAACAGCCGAAAAGTTCAAAGGCCTAAACTAGAGACTTGAAATGGGAGCACAGACTTTGGGAAGCGGAACCGCCAAGACCCACAGTAGAAACCCCAGTAGAGACAATGTTTGCAGTGTCAGTTTTGAGACACTACGCCGCGACAAGTACGCCGGAGGAGAGGAAGGCGGTACCTGGAGTGCGGCGGGGCCCGAGCGGGGGGAGGGAGGCTGGGCGTTTGTTGTTGTTGTGGTTAACAGTTGAAGCAGTTCGAAGGTTAAGGTTAAGCTTGCAGGAAGAAGGCACAGGAGGAAGCGGACATAACAGTTGGCGTAAACAGGGAGATGGCACGACAGATAATCACATGGGGCAGTTCCCAAACGCAGGGGACTGGCGGAGAGCACGGGGAAAGACTGTCAACAGCGAAATGAAGCCAATAGCAGCAGGAGCAACTTGGGAAGGAGGACAAACTAATCATCTAAAATCCGGCAAACAGGGGACAGGATATAAATCCCCGACAGCGATATACCAGGAGAATATGTCAGTAAGCGAGCCCATGGGAAAGAGCAGGCCGCTAGCGCTAACCCCCACAAAGACCGAGATGACCTGAGGATCGTCACGTGGAATGTAAGAGGGCTGAACGCATATGTCAAGAGGCTGAGGATTTATACCTGGTTGAACAAAGCGAGAAACCACATTGCAATGTTGCAAGAGACACACCTAACGGCTGAAAAACAAGCCAAGGTAACAAAAAAATGGGGAGGTCAGATGTATAGTTCAACATACTCCAATTACGCAAGAGGGGTGACGACCTGGATTGCCCCTGGCATCCCATTCCAACTCATCAATCAAGAAAAGGAAGCCGAGGGTCGGGTCCTGATTGTCCATGGGATGTTGGAGAACCGGGAGGTGTGCCTGGTGAACACCTACGCCCCCAACCATGACGCAACGGCCTTCTTTAGGTCGCTCCCACCCCGGCTGGCCCCGTACAGGAACGCTACGGTAATCTGGGCCGGAGATCACAATTGCACATTGGATCCTCGGCTGGACAGGTCGGACGACAAGCATAAAAGAGCAGCGCCACCAGCAAGGGCGCTACGGCAGTTGCTGAACCAGCTCGAGCTCGAGGACATCTGGAGAAAGGTACATGGGGAAGAAAGGGGATACACGCATTACAGTGCTCCACACAGGACATTCACATGGATAGATTACCTTCTTACGGGCAAAGAAACACTGGGAGAGTTCACTGAGGCACATATACACGCACAAACCCTATCTGACCACGCCCCCTTGAGAGTTACATGGGCACATACACACAGGGGAGCCCCCATACCCACATGGAGGCTAAGGGCAGAAGCACTACTTGACGGGGACTTCCAGGAACACATCCAAAACACAATAGATGATTACTTCGAGCATAACATGGGTAGTGTGGATAGCACGAGGACGGTCTGGGAGGCCTTCAAGGTGGTGGTCAGGGGAGAGGCAATGGGGAAGATGGGAGGACTCAGGCGGGAAACCCTAGCACAACTGGACGAGCTAGAAAGGAAAATTGAAAAGGCCGAGGGGCAGGCGGGGGAGAGAGGGGCAGAACAGAGCAACCTTACCACTCCACTCTGCGACAACAATGTGCAGCGACCTGGGATAGACTAGGGCGTTTTGACTACGGGAAATACATACAGAAGCTGCACGCAGAGGGGGATAAGCCTAGAAGACTCCTGGCTTGGCTAACCAAACAGGAGACCAAGCGGGAACCGATCAACGCGATTCAGAACAGTGAAGGGGAGGTGATAAGGACCCAGGAGGGTATAAATGAGGTGTTCTCGCAATTTTACGAGGACTTATACTCCAGAGTCCAGGAAGCGGAGGAGGGGGACCTGGAGGATGCCCTTGCGGAAATTAGGCTCCCACAACTAACGGAGGAGCAGGCCCGAATGCTGGATGCTCCCCTTACTGTGGAGGAATTGGCGGAAGTGATCACCCAACTGCCGACAGGGAAGTCTCCGGGGCCTGACGGGTTGCCGGGGGAATTTTATAAACAGTACAGGGATGTCCTGGCCCCGAGGCTGCTGGAAACATTGGAGGAGGCATATGAGACGGGAAGGCTGCTGGAAACATTGGAGGAGGCATATGAGGCGGGTAGGCTCCCGAACAGTATGTCCGAATCTATAATAGTCCCGATCCTTAAACCAGGTAAACCACCTCTCGAATGTGGGTCTTATAGACCGATCTCCCTGATAAATCAGGACTCCAAGATCCTGACAGCGGCGTTAGCTAACCGCCTTAAGAGGGTGATACCCACCCTGATCCATACGGACCAGACAGGGTACGTACCGGAACGAAACACGTCATGGAACCTTCAAAGACTCCACTATGTCATCGATAGGACGAACCAGGAGAAGGGGGAGTGCGCTGTAGCTTCACTAGATGCAATTAAAGCGTTCGATTCGGTGGGATGGGAATGGCTCCTGGGGGCGCTCGCCCATTTTGGGATAGGTCAGGGGTTTCTACGATGGATAAAGATACTTTACAAAGACCCGAGAGCAAGGGTCAAGACAGGTAGACATGTTTCCAAGGAATGGGGCATAGAGAGAGGTACGAAGCAGAGGTGCCCCCTGTCCCCAATGCTATATATTTTGGCTCTGGAGCCATTCGGGGCCTTCCTAAGAATGGACTACAAAGACACGGGCATAGAGATAGACGGGGAAACACACCAGATATCGATATACGCGGACGATATATTGCTTTACGTACAAGACCCACGCACCCACCTGCAGGACCTGCTAGAGGTGCTGAGTGCATTCGGTAGGTTATCAGGAATTGTGGTTAACAGAGAAAAATCCTCACTGTTCCCCCTGGCCGGCCTGCGCACAATGCCGGCAGACCAATTGCCACGCCTGAGCATCAAATGGACCCCGACCACCTTCAAATACCTGGGAGTGGATATTTATCACGACACCACGGAAACACATATAGGCAACACGCAAGCAGCCCTGGACAAAATCGGGAACGCCATGAAATTCTGGCAGACTTTACCGTTGGGTATGATAGGCCGAGCAGCCTTATTAAAGATGACGGTCCTGCCCCGACTCCTATATTACTTCACAAACATCCCTTACAACATACCAGGGGCCTTCTTTAAACACCTGCACACCATCGTGAGAACCTTCTTGTGGGGAGGAGGGAGAAACAGGGTGGCACTAAACACACTACCAAGGGGCTACGAGTGGGGGGGCATCAAGGTCCCGGACTTTGAGTACTATTACTTAGCAGCACAGCTCCAATTTGTGGTACGATGGCTGGGGGAAGAGATTTCCATAGATGCAATACTTTTCCAGCCAACACTCCGGCAATATTACCTGAGAGAACTCCTATGGTTAAAAGCCTCCCAAGCCAAAGACCTTCCCAACATGGCCCAGTTAGGCCGAACATTGTGGAAAAGAGCCTGGAAGACACAAGGCATGCAGGACCCTTGCTCAAGACAGATCCCCCTGGCGGGATTAGTTGATACCCGAGTGGCGAGCCTGACCACGTATAGGACACAATAGGAAGACAAAGGAGTAGCCCAAATAGGGGACTTGTGGCATGAAGGACAATGGGTCGAATTCCAGTCCCTGGTGGACGAACAGGATGTACACAAAGGCCAATTCATCCTGCACAATAGCCTAGTGCAAGCAATAAAGAAAAGGTGGGACACCATGCCAGAGACAGAGGACACCGAAAGAGCGTTGGATGCATGGTACGATGTTTCTGAAGGGGGACACACCGTGACCAGACTCTATGAGCAACTACTGGGAAACACCAACAAAAAGACACTGAAAGCACGAGCGAAATGGGAGGAGGAACTTAGACAACCCTTCAAAGATGGGGAATGGAACAGGATCCTCCAGTACACGAAAAAAGTCTCCAGGAACACTAGGTTCAGGCAACTGCAAATCTATATAGTACATAGAGCATATCTAACTCCCAAGAGAATGTCGAGGATGGGAGATGGACAGATCCGGTGCTGCCCGCGCTACAAAGAAGAACAAGCCGACATGCTGCACATGTTCTGGTCGTGCCCGAAGATAATAGACTTCTGGAACATGGTAAAGGAAAGGGCGATGACAGCAGAAATTCACATGCCAGCTGGGTCGCCGGCGTCTTATATTCTGGGCCTGTTCCCGAGGGGAGACCGGCAGATGTCGCACGTGGCAAAAATGAAAGACTTGATGACAATATTAGCGAAGCGCCGCATAGCGATGGCATGGAACAAGAGCGAAGGCCCCTCGAAGGAGGGCTGGTGGGCCGACCTGCAAAAATGGGCGATAGCAGAAACAGCAGTCTGGACGAGAGCCACGCAGAGGGGAGAAGGCAACAGCGGGGCCAGACTATTGGCATGGAACACCCTGGGTCAAGACCTGTTCCGAAACAGAGACGAAGACAGCACGAGCAACCCAGACGACTCAGGAAAAGAAGGAGTTGACCCGCTCGCGCCTGGGGGCAATATATAGACCAGAGAAGGGCAAACAACCGGAAAGGGGAAGGCCTGGCCGTGACCAGTGCGGACAATGGACAACGCAGATTTCACTTGGAAGTGCCAGCACATATACTCATGGACAAAGGAGAAGACACCCCCAGGGAAGAGAAGGGGGTAGCTGGGAGGGCTGTCTCTCCACATAAACTTGACAACTGTTGTGAACCGGTCCGAGGAGGTGATGGACCACGGACATACTGCTGCTGCCTTCGAGGGAGGGAGGGGGGGTGCGGGGGAGGTGTTGGGTAATGGTTCTTTTCCTTTTTTGCCTTTTCTTTTTTGGTTCTTCTTTCTCTTTGTTGTAAAACCAATAAAAAGAAGTTAAAAAAAAAATCTCTCCCAGGACCATCCACTTCCTCTCTCTAGGCTTTAGATTTGATGCTCCTACATAGGGGTTTGCAAGACCGGTCGTTAGATAGCTATTTGTACATGCCAGACCACTCAATTCGTGAGTCGCCCACCCACCAGACAAAGGTGCTATTCTTTTGGGCCTGCTTTCCAAATATAAGGATCTTGGTTTTGGATGGGTTGATTACAAGCCCATTATCATTGGCGTATTGTTGTAGTCTGGTTAGTGAATGTTGAAGTCCAATCAGGGTTCTGGAGAATATTGCTGAATCGTCAGCATAGGTAAGACAGTGCAGGGGGTTTGGACCATAAATAGGCAGATGATTGTTGCCATCTACTTCCAAATATTCTGGGAAATCGGAAACAAAGATTGTATAGTAAAGGCGCGAATGGGCAACCCTGTTTCAAGCCTTTGTTGATAGAAAAGGTTTCCGATAATTCCCCCTTCTGTGATAACCAGATTCTTATCTACGTATCAGAGTATAACATCTTGAGGAAGTAGAGCAGTGATGGATCTATGCCCCAACCACTTAACCTACTCGAGAGTCTGCTACGTACAACAGAGTCAAAAGACCCAAATAGGCCACAAAACAGACATACAAGGGAGACTCCTCATAGTTCCAAGAGTCAGATATCAGGGTCTAAATTACCCATATCGGGTGAGAAGTGCTATAGTTCTTCCTGAAGCCCGTTTTGGAGTAGTGGAGAAGCCTCCTTCCTTTCACTCAAGTTGTCAGCATTCCCAGCAGTATACTTGAAAACATTTTTGATGAATTATCCAGCATAGCTAACAAACGGCAATTGGAGGGAATATCCAGAGGGCACAATTTGTGGACCAAGGCCCAACAATCTGACTGATTGCATCCAAGGCCCCGGTATCATGCCTGTCTCTCAAATGTGTGAAAAAAGTAGGTATACTAAATAAGCCCAGAGGGGAGGATCGTCCTTTAGGACCAGGTTACTCATCCCATCGGGTCCAATCACTGCAGAAGATTAAAAGGTGTTTATAATTGCTCTAGGTCCGTTTCATTTGGATAATGCCAAATCCATGTATCTTTCATGGAGTGGGTTTGGATGGTGTCTTGGCCTTCCTAATAATCCCAATATATATTCTTTATATGGGACGCCCTTGCTTCCTCTGAGATGCCAATAATCCCGTTTGTGGCAGAGCCCGCCACTGAGAAGATGTCTTTGTGTCATTTGTTGGAATCAATATGTTTATATAATTCCAACTTCTACTAGTAGAGCTACGTCAGTGGCTGGCCAACCATCATTTGAACCACTTTTTAATGAGGTAGCTTTTCACATTCCTCTCCGCCGATTCTAAGCCTGCTTGCTTTTGGAAAGATCTCAGTTCCCTATTTCGCTCCCTTTTCCTTTACGCAATCTCATTATCACAAGGCCTCCCTCCCCCCTCGGCCATCATTCGGTCTAAATGTTAAGACATGTCTAGGGGTGTCATAACCAAACAATCTCACCAGGCTGTCCAACTGCCAGTCATTAATGGCCAGCGTCTTGGCTGGGGGTTTGTCTAAATTTGCGACCTTATGGTTGAATTTCCTAATATTAGAGGTCGTCCAGCGTAGACAATTACCGTGCACATAAACCACTGTGTTTGCCATTAGTATGTCCTTTCTCCTATGGCCGTCAGGGAATGTCATAGATAGAACAGCATGGTCACTTAAATGGGTTGGAGATACTTCTCCCACCGGATTACACAGCAACAGAGCATCATTTATAAACATGAAATCAATCCTACTTGAATACACACCATTAGATAACATGGGTCTGAACTCTCTCTCCTGCAGTATCAATGCATGCACATCAAATTCCATGAACATTTCAAACCAATCACTTTTCCCCTTTGGGTGTTTAGGGGCTCTCTCCAGCCCCTCCTTTGCAAGGCAATCTGTATATAAGACACTGGCTACAATGATTGTGGTTTTGGACAGACCATTCTCTAAGGCAGTCCTTGACCAATTTAATTAATTTAGAGGTGCCACTACCATCTGGGGGATCGTACAGTGTGATTAAGAGTTAGGGGCGTATGTCAACCGGAGGGTGTGACATAACCCCAAAAAGGAGATTTGAATTGGAACGCCCACCCAGAAGGGGTTTTAATCCGTACCCAGCATTCAGCCCCATACAAAGTCTGTGCTAATTCCAAATAGAAAATGCCGGAGAATGTCAGCTTGGAATGCGAAGGAATAAGCCCAAAGAGCTGGAAAAGCCATGCCTGATTTAAGAAAGGCTTGAGTCCGAGGGGTCTTTCTCCACTATTTTTTCAAACCTCGAACTCAGTCAGTGGCTACGAGGCATTTTGTCTTGTCCTAATGATTCTTTGCGTTGTTTTAGCTGTTCCAAAAGTTGAAGCCAAGAAGGTTGGCTGTTATTATCGCAGCTTTTAGAGTGGGCCGTTAAAGAAACCTGTACATGATGTTTTTGGGGGTGAGACAGGTCTGACTGCATAGTAACTGGCCTGGCAGCCTTTTCGGATGGTGGTCTCCACTTGAGGGATAATCTTGCCTATCCTGGCTTGCCCATCCTCGACGCACTTCTTTGATCATATCCAGACCTCTACCACCACTGTCCGGTTTATTGGATATGGCTGGCGTCGTAGTGGGGATTGTGTGCAGAATTTTACCAGTATTTCGAGGGTTCACTTAAGTGCCAAAGTTTTCTTTTTTTTATTTCTTTTTTTATTTTATTTTAAATCAACCAACACTCCAAACATTACAACAATTGAGGACGTTCCACCATCAATATTAAAAATCAATTACACTTTACTGTCCTCCTCCCTCCCCCCTGTTAACTGGAGCCATTTCACCAGTGTCATCTCCCGAGCTTCCTCATGTATCTCTGACATCCTCCCCTCCATATCCTCTGCTTCGCCCTCGGACTGGTGGGGGTTTGCCATTGAGGCCACCAGTTGTCTCCAAGCCATTAGGGTACCTACTTCCTCCTCCCCTCCCCTAGTGGCTGCTTCGTACCAGGCCACTGACTCTGCCTCTGCCTACATCAAAAGGTCCTCCCACCACATCTCCAGTCTGGGCCGGTGGGCCGCCATCCAGCCCATAGCAATTCTGTGCTTGGCCAAAATATAAGCCAGGTCCCTCATCTTGCTAATATGCTTTAGGTTCCGGGGCCTGGGGAAACTCCCGAGCATGCATGCCCAAGCTGATCCAACATCAAGCACCACCCCACTGCTAGCCAGTCTCGTTTTCAATTCTATCCAGAATCTGCTCACTTCCGGGCAGGCCCATAACATATGTAGCAGCCCAGCCTCCTCCTCCTCCCCATACCTGGGACAATTCTGTGCAGCCGAACCCCCGAACTTGGCTATCCTGCCGGGGGTCAGGTATGCCCTATGGGTGACGTATAACTGAATCTGCTGAAGACTCGCATTCAGGGACACCTTGTGGTACCTCTGGGCTCTATCCCATTGGCCGTCCATCATGGGTTCCCCCACCTCCTCCCAGTCGTGTCTCAGCTGGAGCAGCTCCCTTCCCGCCTTTGTGCCCAGTAACTCATATATCCGGGACATTTCGTGCCCACCCTCCGAAACATCGTACATCATTTCTATGGTGGCGTTGGGTTGTTCTGCAAGTACTGTTTCAGGCTACCTCTCCCTCACTCGTTTCATAATTCTAGTGTGCGTTGTATGTTGGCCCGTATGCACCCCGGTCTCCTCCATCAAGCTCTGGAATCCCACTGCCTCCCCCTCCTGCCATATATCACCCAGGGTGGCCAGGCCCACCGGCTCCCAGTATTTGCAAACCCCCTTTATCAACTGAGAGTCCCCCCCACATAGCACTACCAGCGGGACCTGTTAAGAGAGCGGATCCGGGTCACCCACTGTTTGCCACGTTCTGCGCCAGACCTCCCAGCCGAGCACCAGCAACCTACCCCTCCCCGCCACCTTCGCCCTAGGCAACCATACTGTCTCTCTAAGGAAATACAGTGCCAGGTCTCCTTGCAGAAGCCTGGCTTCTGCCGACTCATTTTCTGACAACCACCTAGCCACGAATAACAGCTGTCCCGCCAGGTAATACAGTTAAAAGTTCGGCAGGTTGATGCCCCCCTTCTCACACGAGTTCTGCAGTTTCCAGAGGGCCACCCTGTTCCTGGAGTTGTGCCATATGAAGCCCCTGCACATACTGTGAAGTTTAACAGATCTGGGACATTCACGAAAAAGTGCAACAGTCTGGGCAGCACAACCATCTTGAGCAGAGCTGCTCTACCCATCATGTCTAGGGGCAATCTGGACCAGAACACCATACTGTTTCTGATACCTTCCATCGCCTTCTCCGTGTTGTGTTTGTGCTCTGCTTCTACGCTGTGATATATATTTATGCCTAGGTATCGGAACGTCTCTGTCTGCCAGGGTATCTGCAAGATGGGCAGCTTGTCTGGCGGGATGCCCCTGTATCTCCCCAAGGGGAACACACTGGATTTCCCCAGGTATACCGCTATGCCCGAGAGGGTGGCATATTGTTCCATCACCTCTAGGACATATTGCAGATTCTCTTCTGGGAAGCGCAGGTAGAGGAGCGTGTCGTCAGCATATAACGAGATCAAATGTATCCCTCCTACCGTTTGGATCCCCACCTCCCCATATTGTTGCCTGAGGCAAACTGCCAACGGCTCTAGCGCCAAGCTATATAACATAGGTGACCATGGGTATCCCTGTCTGGTCCCTCTACTGGGTTTCCATTTATCTGAGATCGTGGTGCCGGTTTTTACCCTTGCGATCGGGGAACTGTATAGCATTTTGACCCATCTCATGTACCCCAGCCCCATCCCGAATCCTCTCAAGGTCGCCATCAGCCATGGCCACCTGAATTAATCAAAGGCCTTGACCGCGTCCAATGACACAATGGCCATTTCGCCAGGGTCATCCTCTGTTTGGTCGATGATATGGTGTAGCCTCCTATGATTGTCAGTGATATTTCTGCCGGGGACGTAACCTGTTTGGTCTGGGTGTATTAGTTTGCCAATCACTAACTTAAGTCTGTTGGCGAGAACCGCTGTGAGCATTTTGCTGTCCTGGTTCAGCATGGATAAAGGCCTGTAAGACCCACAATTTGATTCCGGCTTGCCTGGTTTCAAGAGCGGGATGATCACCGCCTCTCGCAGGGTCTCCGGCAGCTCCGCCCGCTCGTAGGCCTTGTTGAACATGGCCAGCAGCGGCTGGAGCAGCTCCTGCCTGTACGCTTTGTAGAATTCGTTAGGCAGTCCATCCGACCCAGGCACCTTACACGTGGGCAGATGCTGGATCACTGCGTCCAATTCGTCCGCGGTGATTGGGGCCTCTAAGCTCACTCGTTCCAGGTCGTCCAGGGTGGGCAAGCCCATATCCTCTAGTGTTTCCGAAATTTCTCCGTTCATGTCTACGCTTTTATCCTCGTACAAACGTTTATAATACCTAAAGAACTCTTTGTTTACTCCGTCCTGTGTATCATAAATCTAGTCATATTCCCCCTTAATAACTCTGATCACTGACCGGGGTGTCTCATTTTTATATAACCAGGCCAGCAATCTTCCCGGCTTATCCCCGCCCGCATATTGCCTCTCCACGTATTTCTTATAGTTCAGCTTACATAGCCTGTCCCAGAGCTCTTCGCTAGCTCCCTGCAACTCCCTTATCCTCCTCCCATCTTCCCGGGTGCTCCCCCCTTTGCGCATTAGATCCTCTAGCTCCCTTTCCGTATCTTGCAACTCCTGTTCAATACCACCTTGGAGCCCCCTAGATTTAGATATGGCAACCCCCCGCACCACCACTTTGAATGCCTCCCATACCGTTCCCACCTATTGCACACTACCCATGTTAATATCAAAGTATTCCGTGATGGCCTCCCTCAGGTCCTCCCGGAATCCTGAGTCCTGTAGGGATTCAACTCTAAGCCTCCACGTCAGGATACCCGCCCTAGGGGTGTGGTATCGCCACTCCAGGACCAGGGGGGAATGGTCTGAGAGCACCCTGGCCTTATATTCAGCTCCCACCATTTCTCCCACTAGCTCCTCTGGGGTGAACACATAATCCAGCCTAGTGTGCAGATCGTGTGGTGCTGCATAATGCGAGTATTGCCTGTCCGATGGGTGCAACCTCCTCCATACATCCTCCAGTTTGAGGTCTGACAACAATACCCCGAGTGCTTTGGCTGCCGGGCTCGGTTTGTCCTGCCTACCATCTGACCTGTCCACCCTGGGGTTCAGGGTGCAATTGAAATCACCCCCCCCACAATATCGCCCGGCCTATCAGGGGGCAGACTTTTCCATATAAAGCCCTGAAGTAAGCTGCTGTATCCTGGTTAGGGGCATATAGGTTTATAACGTTCACTTCTCGATTCTCCAGAAGCCCCTCCGCCACCACCATTCTCCCCTGCGGGTCTACAGTGGACTTAAGCAACTGAAACGGCACATGCGGTGGCACCCATGTAATCACACCCCTCGCGTACGCCGAGTATGTGGCTCCCACAACGCTTCCCTTCCATTTTCTCTTAACCACCTCCAGTTTTTCTTTCGTGAGGTGGGTCTCCTGTAATAATGCAATGTCGACTTTCATCCTTCTGAGGTACATCATCACCTTATTCTGTTTGAGATAATTATTGAGGCCCTGCACATTCCAGGTCACCACCCTAAGATTACCCGACGCCATGAACACGGTATCCTGCCTCTCCCCTTAGCTTCCCGTTCTGCTCCAGGTAACACTGAGTCTGGCTCCTTACCCTCCCGACCCCAACAACCTTCCCTCCCCCCCTTACCCCAACTACACCCCACTGCACACAACCCATCCCCTCCCCCCTCCCCACGCTACCCCCAACAAATGCCCAGCTCCATCCCTGGATCTCAGGCCCTCCCGCTTTTGGTCCCTCCTCAGAGTCCCCGAGGACGAGAACCCAGCAGGGTGTCACCGGACTACCAGTGACCTAACTAAGCTTAATGCTATGGGGGTACAAGGGTTTGCTCCCAGTAGCTCCCGCATTAATGTTTCGGATTTTGTAGTGCAAACGGATCCTACATGCATGTTCATCCCGAGCAACACCTTCCCCCTCTATATTCCAGTCCCAGTGTCTTGCGCGACGCCACCCTAGGTGCCGCCGCCGCATATTACTTATCCTTCTTCGCCTCCTGTCTGGATATCCGATTCTTGAGGGCTGCTCTGCATATCCAGCCACCCCATGGCGTCCTCCGGGTTTCAAAGAAAAGGGTCTTGTTCCTGTGGAACACCTTCAATTTGGCTGGGTAAAGCAAAATATATTTGTGGCCCGTTTCTCGTAGTCTCCTTTTCATCGCCCCAAAGTTCATCCTGCTGCGCTGCACCTGCAAGGTGTAGTCCGGGTATGCCGTTATCTTCGCTGACCCCTTTTCAATTGTTCCGCCCTTCCGGAAGAATTCAAGTATCCTCTCCCGGTCTCGGTAATTCAGGATCTTTGCAATTATTGGCCTGGGAGGGGTACCTGGTGGTGGCCTCCTCATCAGAGCTCTATGCGCCCTCTCGACCGCAAACCCCTGGGATAGCACCCTTCCCGTTATCTCCTGGAGCAGCATGGTTTCGACATACTCCGTTGGGTTGTGCCCTTCGGCTCCTTCAGGCAAACCTATAATGCGGATGTTGTTCCGTCGGGCCCGTCCCTCTGCCTCCTCCGCCCTACTTTCCAAGTTGCCACTCGTTGCACCAGGGCATGAAGTTGCGATTTGTGAGCGGCGCACTCCGCTGTATTTGGGGCCATCTCCTTTTCCAGGTCTCCGGTGCTCTCTGCCAATGTCCTGACATCTTGCCTGAGGAGGTTCACTTCTTCTTGGACCGCCCCAACTTTAAGGTCTAGTGCCACTTGAAGCTCACTCATGGCCTGTCCCAATTTGGTCTCCCAGGCAATTTTCAAGTCCGCGATTGCGGCCAGCACCTCCTGGATCGTGCCCGGCGCGCCCGCGCTCCCTGCAGCAGCCTTTTCTTTGCTCCTGGCACCTTCTGCAGCTGGTGATGTCTTGGCATAATCGTCCAGCGCGGGCTGCTTGCCTTTTAGTCTTATGTTCTTAGTAGCCATCGTGCCACTCCGACCAGGTATGAGCCGACCAACAGCCCCGCTCCTACCGTCTCACTCCTTGTTTAGCGGTGCCCAGTGTTTGGGACCTACTCAGCCGTGTCAGGGGTTCGCGCAGGTTGCCTGTGGCCCTTCCGGGATGGATCTGTCCTCACGTGTGGTGCTGCTGACTCAACTAGTTCACCGGGGCTTTAATCCGGGTTCTTCTGGCTACTCCTCTTTGGTTCCCAGTGCCAACGCCCAGGTCACCTTCCTTCGCCAATGCTTATGGCCTTCCTTCCTTGGTCACCTCCGACCTTATAGCATATGGGTCCTTGCCCACACCTGTTATTGCTTCGCTGCAGGCACCCCCCAAAGGCCGGAGGCGCTTTGCACCATAGGCAGTGTGGGCTCCTCAGGTCTGGGGGCCCTTCACATTGGCCTGTTGCCCCCTCTGCCTTAGTGTTCTTCCCCGCTGGTCGTCCGTGGGCACATATGACGTGTTATCAATGTCTGTGACTACTGGTGCTGCCGCATCCAGTGCCCAGCGCCGCCAGCCCCAGTGCCGCCTCGTTGTGCTTCCAGTCCCAGGGGATCACCTACTCCGCTGATGTTAAATGCGGCTTCCCCCCGGTAGCCTTCAGTGCCATCCAATATGGGTCTGTGCTCCCCTTGGCAGCCTCCCCCTGTGAGCCCTCCGGCCTGTGTTTAGGAGGCGCTGCATGCGACATCCAGAGCGAAGCCACCAGCCCGGTGGGATGCTGCCTTCGGGGCCTCAAGCGCTTCGGCACAGTGTGTCTCAGGTGCCTCCTGTCCAGGCACGGCACACTGCTGCCCCGATCGAGCTCCAGTATGGCAGCCTCTGTCGCAGCGCCACCTGCACTTTCCACACCCACCCCCCGCAGCTGGCCGATTGTCACAGCGTCTTCGGCTCCTCTGTGGCTCTCTTCACGGGGATCCACCTCAAAGGGGGCCCGTGCTCACAACCATGCAATTAGCCCAAAGTGTCTCGGGGTGTTACCGGGCAAGGTTGTCGCAGGGCCCCACTGTGCGCCTCGGGACCTCGAGCGCTCCTGCACCACGGGTCCCGGGCACCAGGTGCGGCACTCCGCTGCCCCGATCAGCCTGCGGTGCTGCAACTCCCGTTGTGGCGATGCGGCGCTGCCCGCTCCAACCTCACTCCCCTCTTATCTCAGGCTTGGGGGCTGCAGGAGCCAGTACACTTCCCAGGGCCACCAGTCCGTGCATCGCCGCGATGGGCTCCAGGCGACCACACTTCTGATGCGCCCTCCCCGTGGTCCACACGTTTTTGGGGCTGAGGTCCGCCGGCGCTCCTGTCTACGGGACTGACCGCTGCTTTGTTCACTGGCCCGGCGGGGGTCCTCCTTCCCACTGGTTCTCCAGGCCGCTCCCAATCAGGGTGCCTCACACCTTGGGCCTCTGTTATGGGTGTAATGTGCGCTGCGCTGGCCAGCACAGTCCACCAGAGCCTCGCGGTCCGTTTATGGCCCTTTGTCCACTAGCGGCCATCTTGGATTGCACTCCGTTGCGGACAGCTCGTTTCTTCCTTCAACTCCGGTTTCTGCAGCTTGCTGTCACAAAGGCTGTATGCACGCTCATAGTGTGCCCCCAAACTTCATGCTTCCTCAGGTGTGCCGTGGGCATGCTTGTCCACCCCAAAACATCGTTTTTCATCAGAATCAGTGCCGGATCTGCGGGAG
The DNA here is from genome assembly GCF_040938575.1 of Ambystoma mexicanum. Lineage (NCBI taxonomy): Eukaryota > Metazoa > Chordata > Amphibia > Caudata > Ambystomatidae > Ambystoma > Ambystoma mexicanum. Next base: position 351,899,938 of record NC_090936.1, read on the forward strand.
CTCCTACGAGGAACGTCCTTTCACGCAGCCATCAAGCCACGCCCCCCCCTACCTTAGTGGCAAAGTTATGTTATATATAAGGCATTCTCTGCATAGAACAGCCCTCCTTACCCTTCCTGTTAGGTACCATGGCCCATCTATTTGAGTGGCCACGTAACCATACCTGCCTTGGCGTGCCCTCACCCACTTCCTTGGTAATAGTGTAGTATCCAGAAACAGATGGAGGGTTCGGCTTGTTTGAAAGGCCAGGGTGTCGAGTAATGACCTGCTGGATACCTACACATGTGCAGGTAGGAGCAGTGTGGCTATTATGATCGTTGATATGGGTAATATCCAGCGGGCTGTTTAACATTGACATCTCAGCACAAAGTGCCTCAAAGGCATGATCCTCCAAATGGGCCATGATGTTCAGCATGCCCTTTCCTCTTTCTGGCTCCTGTGGCAACCTGCTGGGTTTCACCCTAGAAGGCCCCACGAGGGGGCCACTGGCATTAACCGTCTTGCTTCTATGTACTTTGGGGGGCACCGTCGGATGCCTGCACACCTTAGTTGAAACAGAATTCATTTTTAGTTGCAAATGTTCACCATCAACTATCCTCTGCATAATAATTTCTAAGCTGGAAGCAGTATTTGATGGATTTTCTGCCAGTTTGGTAACTAATAACAAAAGGGCTCCCAATTTCGATTCAATGGATTGGATAGCCTGCAAGGGACCACCCTCGCCCTCCCCAGAATTCAGGTCATCACTGTAAATTGTGACCATTTCTGATTCACTGTCTTCATCAACACTATTAAATGTTGAAGCGAATATGTCTAAATCCGTAGTACTGGACAATTTGGTAGCTGGGATTGTAGTTTGGGCCGGAACTTCCAAGCCCAAGGATTTCTTTCTAAAATGTTCACAAAGGTTGAGGAGAGAACCATTGTTGTTGATTGTGAAAGAATTGGCAAAGGGAGGGGGCTCTGTCATGGGATCTGATGGTTCCCGCTGGGTGCTAACCAGTGTAGGCGGGGGAATCAGAGTTTCTTTGCACAGTAAAGAGAGAGCCAATGCTTTGTTGAAGGCAGCCCTTGATTATTTTTATTTCCCCGGCCTGAGGCAGACCACGTTTTCCACGTACCTGAGGGGGCGGCTGTGCCCCCGTTTCACTCTTAAAGTCGTGGTGCTTCTAATTTTCTTGGAACCCATCTGGTTAATGGCGAAGGAGCAAGTCTTTGGGTAACAAGACAGTACAGGTGAAACGCCCCCCTCTGTGCAAGATTATGTCTTTCCGGTGACTCGATGGACACGCAACCCCACAATCACCGCCTTGAGCCCAGGAGTAGAGATATAAGGGTGAGGAAGTGGGTGGGGAAAAGAGGAAGAAGTCCAATCAGCCAAATGTCATTCCCACTGAAGCACTTGCGTATTGCGGGGAAGCGTCTTGCCACAACTCCGTCAACTGCCGCGGACCACTGAAGACCACTTTTCCCCACTTTCCGCTCCGCGTTCTGCAGACCAAATGACTACAAGAAGGCTTCTGCAGTGTGCATCCTTCTGGTGCCCCGCCTCCAGTAGTAGCCAGCAAAAAAAGACTGACAACCGCAGACGACTTTTCTCTCCCACTTTCCACATTCCGCTGACCAAATGGCTACAAGAAGGCTTCTGTGGTGTGCATCCTTCTGGTGCCCCGCCTCCAGTAGTAGCTATCAAAAAAAGACTCTGACCACTGCAGATCACTTTTCTCTCCCACTTTCCGCTCCTTGGATCACATGGCTACAAGAAGGCTTCTGCAGTGTGTGTCCTTTTGGTGCCCGCCTCAAGTAGTAGCCAGCAAAAAAAGACCACTGCAGACTACTTTTCTCTCACACATTCCGATCTCACCTATCTCTTCCAACTTAACCCCCTTTTCTGGTTCACTCTGCCCACACCTCTACTCTTGCTACCGGTATTGCACTCTCTCCAGACCCTCCAACCATACACTCTATCAGTCTCACTGTCTCTCTAATGCTGCGTTACACTTCTCTCCCCTCTAGCTGTCTTGTTCTTTCTCACTCACGTTTTACACACTCACCCACTTCACACCATAACATATACAGCTGGTCCACTCTCTCACAATCAGTACTTCAACATGCACTCTTCTCCAACTCACCCACCAACATCTTCAGCACTCCTCTTCAACCTCGCCCTTACTTTGGCATCTTGATCCACTCCCACACCTCCTGACCTCACACCTACAACCCTCACTCTGCCCTCCATTCCGTCCTTTATTGTAGTGCTCTTTACCTTGTTCTGACCACCCCCCACCCTTCCAATGGGTGCAGCACTCACTTGACTCTAGTGACCATTCCTGTTCTTTCCCCAGGGGTTGGGTCTTTGAAGTGCAAAGCTTTAACAACCCCTCTTAGTCCTGCCCCATTTTTAAAATTTCTAGTCGTATTGTGTTGTATTGGAGTCATTTATATAGGGCCATTTCCACATGTATATGCCTCAATGCGCTTTGTGGTTGGAACTCCCTCAGGGACCTAAGTCCAGGTATGGGAACATTATAGGAAATTAATTTAAGATGTGTTTGTGCATTCTGCCATGAGTAGGTTTTAGGAGTGCTGGCTAGGCTCCAGTAAGCAACCCAGAAGTCAGGCACGTGGGTGGGTGCAGTTGGCGGTTTAAGGTAGAGTGCTATAGCGTGCAGGAGACTTGATGTGTGCCCAGCTACACCACATGTTTACGTAGGTTGTCACTGCATACTAATGGTAGAGGTGTTGAAGCACACAGGGGTTTCAGTGTGGATGGCTATGCAAGTTGCTAGACCGGATTTGACATAGCCATGTCAGCATTCTAGAGTGCATGGATGGGGAGCCGTGCCTGCAGCATGTGCCCACGGACGTGGTGCCATTTATACATACCTTAGGCTTGTATGGATGTTTCGGTGTCGTTTTCTTAGGACTCTCAAGACAATAGGCTGGTCGTTCCAGTGCATCTTCTGGTAGGGTAAGCATACTACCTTTGGAAAGGACCTGGCTGCTGGCATTCTTTCAGTGCAATAGGAATACATTAAATAGATCTTGCCACCTATGGCCTAGGACCAATGCAGGGTTTGAAATTAAGGGTAGCTGAGAGCTATTTAGCTCCTGGGTAGGGCCTTGAACAGCCTAGTTAGCTTCACACCAACAGCTACCAGCAGTTACTTTTTGCTCCTCAGGCCAACTGATTTGGTAAACTCTATAAATAAACATTCAAACACATATGCATGCCGTATAAAGCATAAGGGGTCATAAATAATGAACAAAATGATATCTTTGCATTTTATGTAGAACTTAGATTTATGTACTAGCTCCTCGTTCCCCAATGGTAGCTCCTGGTCACTGGCTAATGTTGGATGCCCAGGAGCTGCTTTTAGCTCCCGCTTATCCAATCTCAATTTAGATCCCTGCAATGGTATTGTTCGCGTCCCGAACAGAAAGTGCTGTCTAAGTGCGTCTTAGTGCATCTCTATTCCTACCCCAAAAGCCAACAAAGTGCGTTCCGTGCCCAATAGCCCCGGTTGAACTGGCGTATTTCCTCTCTACCCCCAGTGAGACCTATGGGTTGAGAGTTCTGAGTGCTTGGGTACGCCCCTTGATAATTAGGTAGGGACATCCAGCTGAGTTGCAGGATGGCAGCCATAAGCTCAGGCAGCTGGTTTTCCTCGTGGTGTGGTGTGCTTGTGAGTTTTGTTTCAAATTCGATCTGGTGAGTATTTATGTGTCTCCTGTTCCCCTGCTGTCTCTCACTCCTAGTATGTTTTATGTTGCCCACCATTCACCTGGGGTAGTCTGGGGTTGGTATGTCAGGTGTTAGGTTTCCCATTTCTGTTTGATAAGAAAATCCCCAAGCCATCCTGATCGCTTACTCAACTCCTTTCCCCTAGTTGCAATCTGTGTTTTCTTGGTTGGTCCGAGGTGCATGCTGGGAGCGGCATGTCTGATAAAAGAGAACTCTGGCCAGAAACAGTACTGGGAAGCATCATGTGACTGAGCGTGGTAACAGTATTAATATTCATGGAACATTTAAGGACTGAGCCCCCTTACCCTTGTCCTCCTCATCGCCTCTGGAACAGGGCTAGCTCTGGTTTCACTCCGTTACCACTGCTGACCCCAGTTGGAAGGGGTTCCAGGTCCCCGCTCATGCTGTCAGAGCCAAAGCTGGTTGCTATTACTGAACCTCAGTATCCATCACCTCTTTCTACCCTCCTCTTGTTCCTCCTCTTGGCTCTAATGGTTTTGGCCTTTATCCACTCTTCCCCTTCAATCTGCTTTCCTCCTTTGATCTTTCATGCCTACATATCCGTCCTTTTTTTGGTCTTGACTTCCACCTAATGCTTCCCTCCTCTCTTCCTTTCTCCACCTTCTCTCTTTCTTTCTTCTGATCTTTCCCTTCTGACATGCCTTTCTTTCCCTGCTTACCCCTCTAGCTCTTGTATGCTCTGTTCTGCAATCTCCAACCAACTCCAATCTCTGTGCTTAGGAGTAATGCTGGTGATAATACTTTAAAATGGGATCTTGTACAAGCTGATTATTTGGGCTCACTGACTGGTTTCCTGTGCTCAGAGCTGCCCCTCTCTTGGTTTTACTTCTTGTCTTTTAATACTTAATGGGTGGTCTGCAGCTCCACAGGCCAATAAAATGAAAGGTCGGGTCTCCATCTTGGAATCATGCAACCCTGGCATTGTGGTCACCTGATTCCACCAGCACTCCCTTCTTTGTGTGGCATAAATCACCCTTCTCTCTGTGTTGAGAATTAATGGTCTGAGCTGCTACTTCTGTGCCTGTGCACCATTTGTGAGTGGTGATTCACAACCCACTCCACAGGACCACACTTTGTCACTTATGCTTTCTGTTTCTTGCTCAATGGCAGCTATTGCAAAAATCAGTCGAACAGGACAGGCACCTACACGTAAGCAATGTGTTCTGCTTCTTCTTTTGTGGTCACATTCCATGCTCCAATATAGAAGTAAAGACTGGGGAAAAGGCCCTGGGGGATCATTGTACACCATCTATGGGGTTGGCATTATGAAACTCCACTTAATCATCTGAGGAATGGAACTTAGACACAGATTTCAGCTGATAAATGACATGTAAGACATTGAAATTTAGTGTTATTTCATCTCCGTTTAAACCAATTCTCTGCTTGGAGAAACGTCTGTCCTGCAGAGAGTTGGAGCTAGAGGACCGAAGAACTCTAGCAAGGAGGTATTTAGGGAGAGAAAGCTGGACGTAGAGAGGTCCCAGGCCCCAGACAGCCTTGTGGATGATGCAGAGGGTCTTGGATTTGATGCTTGCAGTCACTAAGAGCCAGTGGAGAGATTTTAGGGCTGGGGAGATACAGTCCCTGGGCTTGAGGCTACGGATCAGTTTTGCAGCCCTATTCTGGATTTGTTGAAGAGGGCAAAGGGAGGAAAGAGGCAGATTGAGGAAGGGGCTGTTGCAGTAGTCCTGCCTAGAGAGAACCAGAGCTCTGGAGAGATTGAGGAAGGCGAGGAAAGGGAGATGTCTCTGAGGAGGTGAAGCCGAAAGTTGGACTTCTTGGCAAGGTCCGTGATGTGAGGAGAGAAGGAGAGTGAGGAGTCAAAGATGATCCTGAGATTTTTAGCCTCACAAGAGGGTGAGGGGAGGGGACCCAAGGAGGGTGGCCAGAAGGTGGGGGGAATTGGGAGTAGGTGTCCCAAGGAGAAGGATCTCTGTCTTATTGGCATTAAGGCAGAGATCGTTAGCAGAGCACCACGCCTGAAGAGTAGTCAAGCATTCAGAAATGAGAGAGGAAGGAGAGGCGTAGAGGATGGAAACTTAAAGGAGAGCTGTGTGTCATCAGCATAGCACTGGAATTGAGGAGAGAAGGTGGGGATCAAGTGGGCCAGAGGGGCAAGGTAGAGGTTGAAGAGCCATGGCAATAGCATAGAGCCCTAGGGGCCATCACAGGTGAAGAGTGAGGTGGTGGAGAGGAAAAGGTCCAATTGCTCATGGGAGGGTCGGTTTGAGAGGAAGGAGGTCAGACATGACAGTGCCCTGTCCATGATGCCTAGGGTATCACAGAGATGATTTATGAGAATGGCATGAGTGACTGTGTCAAAAGCAGAAGAAAGATCGAGAAGGATCAGAATAGAGGGAGAGTTGGAGTCCAGGTTTGAGAGCAGGTCTTCACAGGTGTTCAGGAGAGCAGTTTCCGTGCCTCCGGAGGCTCTGAAACCAGACTGGGGGTCGTGGAGGCAGCCAGCTGATTCAGTGTGGTGGGGCAGTTGGGGGATGACCAATTTCTCCATGAGTTTGCCCAAGAAAGGAGTGATAGAGGTAGGATGATAGTTAGCCGTGCATGAAGGGTCTGCAGATGGATTTTTTAGAAGAGGGTGCACAAGAGAGTGCTTGAGGGGTTGTGGGAAAGAGCCAGTGGCAAAGGAGTGGTTGCAGAGAACAGCCAAGGAAGGGGCGAGAGAGGAGATGTTGTCCTTGATAGTTCTGGAACAGCAGGGGAGCACCTGATTGGAGGAGACTTTCATAGAGCAAACTATTCTAGAGACCTCATCCAGTGCAATGGGAGAGAAGGAGGAGATAATGGGAGGAGGGAAGAGGGGGGTCAAAGGAGGCAAGAGAAGGGGGGGGTGCTGGGGAGGGGAGTAGATGACAGTGAGGACCGGATGTCCTGAGGTTTGGTGGAGAAGTGGGAGGCAAGTGCAGTGCAGAGAGCCTGGGGGCGAAGAGGAGAGGAGGAGACTGCAATGGGATTGGCAAGTTCCTTGCAGGTTTGGAAAAGTTCAGCCGTGTTTATAGCTGCCCTAGAGATGCAAGCTTGGACATGAGGCCTCTTTTTGGAGCAGATGGCAAGACGATATTGCCTTTGGAGCTGGCAGCAGGCCAGTTTGTCAGACGATATACTTGAAGCCTGCCACTTCCGTTTGGCAGCTTTGCATTTGCATTTCAACGCTGCCAAGTCGGAGTCATACCAAGAGTTGCATTTGGAGGTAGGCTTCATGAGGATCCTCATGGCAGGGGCAAATATGTCTAGAGTGTTAGAGATGGCAAGATGGAGGTTTTAAAGTGCAGAGTCGGTAGGAGAGTAAAAGGTAGGGGAGGGAGGAGGGATGAAGGTGGCGGCAAATGCAGTGACTGAAACACACTTCATTGGTCAAATGGTGGAGAAGGAGACTGGCAGTGCGGGTAGAGGCATCATCGGTGGCCAGGGAGCTCAAGATGGGAGAAGAGGAGAGAGTGGTTGGACCAGGAGAGAGGAGTAGTTAGAGGGTTGGAGAGAAGGATATCTGAAGAGATGAGAGCATCCAAGGTGTGTCCGGCAGAGTGGGTTGGACCAGAGGGAAGAATTGTGAGGGAAAGGGAGTCACTGAGGACACGAAAGAGTACAGTGGCCAAATCCAGAGAATCAAGATGGATGTTAACATCTCCAAGGAGGAGAAGTTTGGGGGAAGAGGCCAGGAGAGTAGAGGAGAGGTCTGCCCATTCTGAAATGAAGAGGGGTAGGTCCAGAGGGGCCTGTAGATAGTGGCGCGAGAGAGGGAGAGGGGAGGGGAGACAGAAAGCTTGCAGGTGAGGCATTCAAAGGAGGAGTAGGATTGAGTGGGAATGATGGTGGCCAGAACACACTCAGGGAAAATCAGGGCCACTGCGCCCCCAGACTGGGTGGTCCTGGATTGGATAGGATTGTGTAGCCCTCCGGGAGAAGGGTGTCAAAAGCAGTGACAGAGCTGGCATTGAACCATGACTTAGTGAGAGCAAGGACGTCAAAGTCTTCAAGGAGAAGACAGATGTCAGAGAAGTGTTTGACAGCGGAGCAAGAATTGAGGGTAGCTAAGTGAAGCTGGTTGCCCCCTTTAAATGTTTTCTGAATGGGGTACAGGGGCGGGGTACCACCACCAGATCGAGGGAAGAAAGGGGGAGGGAAGACAGTGGGGCGCAAGGAGGGGGGTGTTAAAATGGTAAACGCCTGTCAAGAAGGAGGAGGTTCGGCTAAGAGCCCCAGACCATTATACTACCATTAGGATAGACATTGATGATGCACCTGCATGATGAGAAGTGAGCCAAGAGCACTTCCCATCTGGTATGGGTGAGGAACAGAAAGGGGAGAGGACAGAGACCATATGGGCAGTCCATAGGTCAGGAGAATGTACGACAAAGAGAATGTCAGTGACAGTCTGCCTGGAGGAAGCATTGGTGTAGGTGTCTGATATGGGCAGTCCTGGGTCGGAGACCAGGAGAGCCTTCCTAAATGTCTTCCTTACAGATTCTGTGAGAGAGGGAGGATAGGTGATGGAGAAGCAGTTAGAATAGACAGGAGAGATGGAGAGCACCATAGTGACGAGGGGGAGGGAGGATCAGAGGGTACGCAGTGGTGGGAGAGGGACAGAACTGCACAGTGCAAAACAGAACTCACCAGGCGGCCTAGCAGCCAAACAGAGCAGAAAAACAGCACTAATACCAGGATCCCAGTGAGGGCAGTAGAGTTATAGGTACAGGAATTGAGGTTCAAACATACATGAGGACTTTCAGAGCACAGACATTTAGCACAGTGCCAGGAGTACTTTCTAGTAAACTTGCTAGGTTCAAAGGCACACCTAGATTCGATTTTTAAAGCAGACCACTAAAAAGCAGCACACAATATGCAATGTGCGGGTTCAAAGGCAAACCTAGATTACATTTTTAAAGCAGTGCACTAAAATGCAGTACAAAACATACACTGTGTAGGTTCAAAGGCACATGCAATTCAGATTACAGGTGGGTGCAGGGACTACAGAGGCGAAAAGGGCAACAGAAGATGGTACCAGAAAGGCTGGGTGAAGTACAGCAATAATTAAGAGTTCTATTTTCTGCAAACCAATGCAAAGGCAAACATTTGAATGCAGCAACAGATTGCAAGTAGAATCAGTTTCAGGCCGTCAGGATAAAAAGGTAGCATTTAAATGTGGCGATGTTAGAAGTCCAGGAGGGAGTGATTTGCATGGTGCAAATGAGAAGAAAAAAGTTCAGGATCAGGTAGCTAAGAAGAGATGAACTGTGTAGGCACAGTGCAGTCAGGAGTGGCGCCAAGGCACATGGGCCAGCAGTAAACGTATGAGTTAATTGGCCAGTATTGAAGGAAAGAGCTCTTAGACAAGATATGCAGTGTGAGGGAGGTGAGAGCAGCATGGCGAGGGGCGTACGAAAGGAAAAAGGAGGCTGCAATGCCGTGGATCATGAGACTTTGTGCTACGAGCGGGCGTGGGAAGGCTTACCAGGTATATGGAGGACAGTGTGAGGAGCCCTGGACCGCTGTAGTGTTGCAGAGGGGGTGGGCGAGACAGGGGAGGGCAAGACCCATTTAGGTGGGCCTTTGAAGGGGCCGGCATTCGCTTGCAGGCTCCCGGGCCTGCAAAATCATAAACAAATGCCCAGCCAATCAGGCGCAGTCTTGGCAGGAAGCTGAGATGAGCTCTGGATGCGGGCAAACAGTGTCTCCATGCTGGAATGCCTTTTCCGGTGTTCCAAAGCTAGCACCATGCGGTCGTCACAGCATCAGGGGGCAAGATGGTGCCAGGCCAGGCTACAGGTGAAGATCCTCACCACATTCCCCTGCAGCTAAGGTTGAAACGATTTGAGGGCCCAGAAGACTGGCTGGAGCTCTCTTCCGGGAGCCAGAGGACTCTGGTGTGCGATTGTCCGGTGTTGGCCACCCACCCTTCCAGAGAGGCATCTTTGGTGAATGTGCCCTGGTATAGTGGGGTTTGAAAGGGAGCTCCTTGCGTGAGTTGTGGGTGCATTCCCCACCATCGTAGAGCCTGCCCGGAACTCCTGATGAGGGCGATTTTTTCCGTTTAAGTGCTGCGGCTTGCAGCCACCTCTCATCGAGAAACTCCTGGATAGGCTTCATCCGGAGCCTGCAAAAGGGAAAGAGGTGGATGCAGGAGGGCATCATGCCCAGCAACGACTTGATGGAGCGTACTGTTGCAGAGTGTGCTGACAACAGGCACTGCACCTTCCACAGGAGGGCCGTCACCCTCTCCTCCGAGGAGGTATCCGGCATGTGACCGTGTTGGGGCGGGCCCCTAGGATCAGCACATTCTGGGATGGATCCACGCAGGAATTTGGATAATTGATAGAGAATCTGAGTTCTGCCAGAAGGCATATGGTCTCCGCCGTGTGCTGATACACCAGTGCGTGAGAGCCAGTTGTCCAGATAAGGGTAGACATGGATGCCCTTGCAGCGTAGATGCGCCACTTCCAGGGCTCAAAACTTTTTGAACACCCTTGGAGACGTTTTCAGACCGAAGGGCAGGGCCCTGAACTGGTAGTGCCGACCCTGGACCACAAATTGCAGGAACCTTTGATGTTTCCAGGGAATGGAGATGTGAAATTATGCGTCCTTCAGGTGCAGAGTTGCCAGAAAATACCCTTCCTCCTGCTGGTCAAGCACGTGCTGCAATGTGACTATCCTGAACATTTGCGACTTCAAGTACTTGTTGAGGCATCTTAAGTGTAGGATTGTCCGCCACCCTCCTGACTTCTTTCGCAGCAGAAAGTATCTGGAGTACACTCTGGAGCCCTGGAGGCGCTGAGGGACTGGCTCTTTCACCCCTTTCCTTAACATGGCTTGAACTGCAGCAGTTGGGTTATGTACAGTTATTGACGTGCTACAGGAGGAATGTGAGGGTAGCTGTGTTAAAATTCCAAGGCGTGCCCCTGCTGAAGAATGTCCAGCACCCATTTGTCTGAGGTGATATTTTTCCACTGTTCGACAAAGTTCACTAGCTGGCCTCCCACTGGGGTGCGAAAGTGGGTACTCGGGCCCACGACCGGTTCAGGCCTGCTTGAGCATCTGCATCCTGGCCTGTGGAGGACGATGACGCAAGCTCCTGCTGTCGTAGGACTGGGAATGGCCGATGTAGGCTTTCTGGGTGGTGGAGCGGAAGGGCTGACAAAGGGGGAGGGGGGTACTGTGCCCCTTTGTCGGACCTGGAGACCCTTTGTTGTGTGGAATGGAAGAACGAAGACCTCCTTTGATGCATGGTCGCCAGAGAGTGCGCTTTCTCTGTACCTGTCTTGATAGACGGAGTGTCTCATCCACTGCCTCCCCAAAAAATTGTACCCATCGAAAGGCATGTACAACACCTTGGACCGCATGTAGGCCCGGAAGGTTGTGGCATTCAGCCAACTCTGCCGTCGAAGGGCCACCCCATTGCCCATCTGGCAGAACCCAGAGTCTGCTATGTCCAGCGCCACTGTGATGGCATGATCCAACGCCACCTAACCCTCCTGAAACAGGGCCATAGCCTTGGCCTTCTTTTCATCTAGCAGGAAATCCAATATAGGCCAGAGCTTGTACCAAAGCTCCCTGTCATAACGCAACAGGAAGGCGAAAGCATTGGCAGGCTTGACGGTGGAAGCTGCATTTGCCCACCGCATCCAGCTTCTTGCCCTCCTGAGGATGAGGGATTGGATGAATGCTTCCTGGCGGCGGCTGACACCACTAAGTCTGGGGAGGGTTGCAACTGAAGACACCTGGGAGCTGAGTCTGGGACCCTGTACTTTTTCTCCAGCCAGTCCCTCTTCGAGGGTGTGGTACTTGGTGTCTTCATAAGGGCCAATCCTTCCTCCAAGACGTCATCCAACAATGGAACCGACATGATGGTCTTCCTCGGTGACTCACGTAGCTGAAAAAGAAACCCCTAGTTCTTCTTCTCCTCGGGCACCAGGATGAAGAGTTTGGATGCCCTTGACATCATGGCGTCGAAGGAGCAAATCTCATCTGGTGGCGAAGCCCCGGCAGGCTCGTCAGTACCCAGAGGCTCCCTGTCAGCAGGGACAACATTTTCAAACATATCCCTAAAAGTACCTATTGTATCTGTGTCCGCGGCAGTGTCTATACGTGCAGATTCCTCCTCCATCGGGATGAAAGCCCTATAGGGTCAGCTGGCCAACGCTTGTGGTCCAGGAGGACTCTACTTAAGCTGTGGCCTGGGAGGACTTGGCCTGTGGGGATTTGGCCTGTGGGACTCCTTGTGGGAGGCCTGGGTGGTCTGCATGCCGGCACACAAGCAGCAGGCATCCTCTGCTGAATCTCAGCTGTCAAAGTGTGCAGGGCAGTGAGAATGTCCAGTGGCATGTCCATAGGTGCTGGTCTGGGTGCGAATGGTGCATCCAGGAATGGACGTGGGCTGAAACCTCTTGGAGGATCAAAAGGCAGGTACCGCTCCTCACGTGGAGAACCTTGCTAGCACATACGCCCTTGAAGGGGGTCTTCATGGTCTGGGTAAAAATCATTAGGCAGATGTTCATCTTCCGAACTACTGTAGATCTGTGGGGACCTCCATTGGAGCTGGAGGAGATACCCTCATGGGTCTTGGAAGAAAATATGATGGAGGCAGCAACTCCCTCACCCTCCTCGAGCCCTTCAGGAAGGAGGCAATGATTATAATGTGTAAAATCGGTGTAGCCGCCAACAAGGTTGTGGTCGGTACAGCCGAATGAGGTAGTGGAGGCAATGCCACCCTTGCTGCTGCTCTCGTCGTGACAGTGGAAATGACGGCCACCACCGAACATGTCGTCAATGAAATGACGGTTGATATCGTTGATGGGGTTGTGGACGAGGTGGTCGCTGAAGTCGTAGTCATCGACGAATGGGGTGTCGACAAGGTGAAGGTCTTGGTCGAAAAAAAAGTGTTCGTCAATGGGTTCTTTGTGATCGAAGGTGGCGAAGACACAGGAGGCGCTGACAGGCCTCCCGCAGGTCACTCCTTTGAAGACTTGTCCTTGGAAGAGGACCTGTGCTTGGAAGGGGTCAGGTACTTTCTTGCAGAAGGCTTACTGTCGATGGTGGCGCAGAGCAAGCCCTTCCCGGACCAGATCCTGCAGCAGTGGCCACCTTCGTGGGAGCAGATGCGTTATCTTTCACCTTCTTCTGTATCCTCTCAGAAGGATCATCCTCAAAGGACCGCAGTCTCTTTTTCTCAGCGAGACCATGGTCATGGGACCTGTCGGTCTTCGAGGAGGCATGACTGCGCCTGGAGGCCACGTCAGAGGCCTTCTCCTCCTAGAGCCACGGGACCAACCTGCGATAGCGATCTCCCTTGGTCTTTGCCAGGAAACCATGGCAGATCTCACATCCGTCTTCATCGTGGTCCGGGTGTAGACAATACAGGCACTTGAGGTGCCGATCCTCGATATAAACATTTGTCAGGCCACAGGATTCAAAGGCCCTGAAGAGACTTCTCTTGCATGATTCGGACATCATCGAGGTGAGAAGTAGGCCCAAGCCTAGGCCCACCAGAACTCATGGAGAGAAGATCCGACGATGTAACTCGATCTTTGCCGACAACGGGTCCCTGCTGCCGGTAGTCAACATACGCGGTTGACGAGGAAAGGGTTAAAGAAAACCTATCGAAACTATGGAAAACTAGCAAAAAAGTCAAAATTCTCAAGGAGAAAAACGAGGGGACTCCCAACACTGAAACGTGCAGTAAACATCTGAAGATGGCCCTAGGGGTGGAGGTTAGGAGAACGAGTGTCATTGGCTAGGAGCAGTATGACCCAAAGGATAGTGATTGGTTATACAGGAGTCGAGCAGTTTTCAGTCTAAAGCAAAACTGCTTTCTTTTATACCGAGGATTCCCAACCTCAAGACAGGGAATATCCATGAGCATGTGAATACAAGCAAGACACCATGCTGGAGAATGTGACATCTTTATATTTGTCTGAAGACAATGCTGAAATAAACCAATATGATAAAAGGAAATAATTTGTCTCTTTAAGGAGAGATGTATAGTCAACTGCAATGAGTGGAAGGAGAGAGAGAGAATAGCTTTTCCGTAGAAATGGCCTCCAGTACTATACCACTTGCTTTATTAAAAGGCATCTTCTTAACCAAGCTCAGTGAATGTATTTGACTACAAAATAAACTATATTGAGGTTCTTCATAGGATATTCGTAGCATGATCCAGCCTGCAAATGTTGTCTGTATTGAGGCATGGCTTTAAATATCTAAACCTCAAGTCTCTAAAACAATCACAGAAAAACATAAAATTAATTACAGTCTGTCCCCCCACAAATAGGCCGGACACATACTACTATTTGATCCTTTCCACAAACATGTAAGCTTAGCCACACTCAAAATGCCCATTCTAAACTTCATGTAAAGTGCATGTGCATAAGTTGGTGAAACATCCAAAAATTCATTGAATCCAAAGAACAAGTTACTTTCTTACCTGGTAACGTTCTTTCGATGGGATGGTCCGACGACGTATTCCATATCTATGACATGTAATCACCACAGCTGTGCTGCTTCGGAAACTTTTTTCGGCGTCTGCGTCCTGCGTCGATGACGTCGATGCGCCGACGTCGAGGGCCTCCTCCGACGTCCGACGTCATCCGATGTGATAAGTAGGACGCACGACGCCCGTAGCCTCAGTTGTAGTTTTTTCCCCCAGAACGTGTGACACTAGTCAACTGCCAGTCAGACACAAAGCCTTGCGGAACGTAAGCTGCAATCGCAAAAGAAATTCTGCAGCGGGGAAGGCAGGGCGGGAGCGATATGGAATACGTCGTCGGACCATCCCATCGAAAGAACGTTACCAGGTAAGAAAGTAACTTGTTCTTCGAGGGGATTGGGTCCTCCGACGTATTCCATATCTATGACAGACTCCCAAAGCAGTACCAGAGCAAGGAGGAGGGAAAGAATTTAGAATCAAGATTTAGAATAGCCAATCAAATAGCAGAGCAAAGGACCGCCTTGCCAAAGGCCAGATCCTGTGCTCGGATGGAATCGAGGGAATAGTGACGTACAAATGTATGTACTGAAGCCCAGGTGGCTGCATCACAGATGTTGCGAATAGGAACACCCCTCTGCAGGGCAGTAGACGCAGCCATACCCCTGGTAGAATGGGCCCGCAAGCCAGCCGGTGGGTCCTTACCCGCCAAGCGGTAGCACTCCGAGATGGCCAAAATAATCCAGCGAGACAAAGTCTGTTTCGTCACAGCTTGCCCCAAACGCTTTCCAGCGTAACCAATAAAGAGTTGATCGTCCACTCTGACCCGGGACATGCGTGAAACATAAAAGCTTAAAGCCCTCCTAGGATCAAGCCTATGGAGCCTCTTCCTTACCAGGATGCGGAGGAGGATAGAATGCCGGAAGAACAACCTTCTGGGCCAAATGAAATTCCGTCACTACCTTCGGAAGAAAAGAAGGACGAACTCTAAGGACAACCCTGTCCTTGTGAAATACAGTGAAGGGAGGCTTAACAGAAAGTGCCTGTAACTCACTCACTCTGCGAGCGGAAGTAACCGCAACTAAAAACACAGTTTTCAGAGTTAACAGCCTCAAAGGGCAAGAATGTAAAGGCTCAAACGGAGCACCCATAAGAAACTTAAGAACAAGGTTTAAATCCCAACCGGGCACCAGGAAAGGTGACGGAGGGAACACATTAGTGAGCCCTTTCAGAAACTGTGAAATCAAAGGGATTTTAAAGTAAGAACACTCTTCAGACGAGCGCTTAAAGATGGACAGCGCCGCCAGATAACCTTTAACGGTACCCACTTGCAAGCCCCTGTGGGCCAAAGAAAGTAAAAAGGACAGAACCATGGGGATGTCACATGCAAAAGGATCCACATTCTGAACTCTGCACCAGTCGCAGAACTTACGCCAACGGCAACGGTACAGAGACTTTGTTGCTGGCCTTCGGGCCGAAAGCAAAACCTCCATCACGTCCTCAGGGAGGTCCCAATCCATATACCTCAACCTTTCAGAAGCCAAGCGTGAAGGTTGAGGGATCTGACCTCTGGATGGAGAACCTGACCCCCCTCCCGTGAGAGCAGATCGTCTCGGTAGGGAAGACGACGTGGAGGGCAGATGGATAAGTCGAGAAGGTCCGGGTACCACGTCCTCCGAGCCCACGCCGGGGCAATGAGCATCATCCGGGAACCGAACTTCCGTAACCTCCGCAGCACTTGCGGGATGACGGGGACTGGAGGAAACGCGTACAGCAGCGGGAATGACCACTCCACCACGAACGCGTCTCCTAAGGCTCCTTTTGGAGGAAATTCCCGCGAGCAAAACCTTTCGCACTTCCGGTTGTCACTGGAGGCGAAGAGATCCACTTGAGGGGTCCCCCAAAGGGCGAAGATCTGCAGGAGAATCTCCTGAGCCACCTCCCACTCGTGAGAGATTGCGCTCTGCCTGCTCAGAGCGTCCGCCGTCACGTTCTCGTCTCCGGCCAGATGAACTGCCGAGATCCAAACTTCCTGCTGGATGGCCCAGAACTCGAGCTGCATCGCCTCCCTGCACAGAGGAAGTGACCCTGCCCCCCCTTTTTTGTTGAGGTAGTGCATGGCCACTGTATTGTCCGTCAGGATCAGGACACTCTTTCCTCGCACAGTCGCCAGAAAAGCCTTCAGGGCTAGCCTGATGGCCCTCAGCTCCAAAAGATTGATATGGAGTCTGGACTCCGACGGAGACCAACGACCGCTGACTGTCAGCCCGTTGGCATGAGCTCCCCATCCCGTGAGGGATGCATCCGTCACGATCGTCACCTCCGGCCAGGGAAGCCAAAATGGAGCCCCCCTCATCAAGTTGCCTTCGACGGCCCACCACAGAAGATCCCGGGCGACCGAGGGCGGCACCTGAACCGGGTCCGACATCCTGCCGGAGGACTGCAACCATTGCGTCTTGAGTGCCCACTGCAAAGATCTAATCCGCAGGCGAGCCTCTGGCACCAGAAGAATGCAGGATGCCATGAGGCCGAGCAACCTCAAGAACTCGAACGTAGGGAGCGTCTGGGCATGCTGAAACTTGTGCACCATCTGCTGAATGTGAAGAGCCCTCACCTGGGGAGGAAAACACTGCCCCAAGGAAGTGTCGAGCACTGCTCCGATGTACTGGAGCCGCTGTGTTGGCGTCAAATGGGACTTCTTTAAATTGAGGGAGAAGCCCTGCCTGTGAAGGGAGCGGCAGGTGACGGACAGATGATCCAGGACTTGCTTGGGAGAGCTCCCCCTGATCAACCAATCGTCCAGGTAGGGGTAGACGTGAATCCCCCCTTGCTTGAGATGCGCTGCCACCACAACCATGAGCTTGGTGAAAACCCTTGGGGCGGAGGTCAATCCGAACGGCAGGACCCGAAACTGAAAGTGCGAGTCGCCAACCGCGAACCTCAGGTTCTTCTTGTGCTTGGGATGGATCGGCACATGGAAGTAAGCATCCTTGAGGTCGAGTGACACCAACCAGTCCTGAAGCTGAAGGGCCTGGAGGACTTGAGAGAGAGTAACCATCTTGAACTTGTCCTTCCTGAGGAGTTTGTTCAAACCGCGCAAGTCCATAATGGGTCTCAATCCCCCGTCTTTCTTCGAAACCAAAAAATAAGGGGAATACCATCCCTTGTTCCTTTCCGCCACAGGCACCAGTTCTATGGCGCCTTTCTCCAGCAGGGCTTGAATTTCCTGCGCAAGGAGCGGATCCGGACACTGCAAAGAGAGGTTCCCCGGTGGATTGTCGCGAGGCCTGTGCCGAAAGGGAAGACAGTAGCCGTGGGTTATGATCTCCAGAACCCACACATCTGAAGTAATGGCTTGCCACTCTACAAGATGCTGCGCCAGCCTTCCCCCAACCGGCGAACCATGGGACATGGCCTCACGACTGAGTGGGAGCGGCTGCGGCGTTACCTGAGGGCAAAGAGGCAACTGCCCGAGCGGCCTTGGCACCACGGGTACCCTGTCGTCCACCTCTGGTACCCCTGCGGTGGCCTCTTTGACTGCCAGCTCCTCTCGCTTTACTGAAGGATGAGTAATAGCGAAAGGAACCACCCCTCCACTGCTGTCCCCTAGGACGAAAAGGCGGAGGTTGGCGAACTGCAGCGCCCAACGATTTCGCTGCAGCTTTTGAGGTCTGCAACCTCTCAAGGCTCTCGTCAGCCTTGCTGCCAAAAAGGTGTTCACCGTCAAAGGACATGTTGAGGAGCCGGGACTGCACATCAGGAGCAAATCCCGACTTCCGCAACCACGCAAACCTGCGTATCACGGTGCTCGCCGCCATGGATGACGCATTCAGCTAAATCCAAACCCGACTGAACGGATTCACACATGGCATCCTTACCATCCTGGACCATAGCAAGGAAACCATCCCGTTCGTCCCCTTCGGGAATATGTTCAGCCGCCAACGCAACACAGTTCCACAGAGTGTGAGTGAAACGAGACAAGGCACAAATGGAGTTGGCCGCCTGAAGCGCCATACCACCAGAAGAAAACACTTTCTTCGCCCAGCCATCAAAACGTTTGTCGTCCCTATCAGGAGGGATGGTAGGGTACGACGCCTGCTTTGCCGGGGCCGTGGCCGCCTGCACCACCAAACTCTCCGGAGTGGGGTGCCTGGTCAAGTAGCAGGGGTCGCTACTGGCTGGATGGTATTTTCGCGACAAGGATCTGCCCACCGCCGGGAGACTCTCAGGAGCAGTCCAAGCCGCCGCCACCCTTCTCTGTAAAGCCATATGGAACGGCAGTACCGGGTCAGTTGGGGGACCAACATCAAGGATATCCGTCAGATCATCCTGCACAAACTCCCCTGGGGGAGCAGACCATCCCAAGTACTCAGAAACCCTAGCCATAAGGCGCCGGTACGAGGAATCGGCATGAGAGCCAGGCTCAGGCCTACCAAACTCCACCTCCGGAGAGGTGTCCAGTCCACTGGCATCATGCAGTGACTGTCTCAATTCGTCAAACTGACTATGGCCCGAGACAATTTCATCTGGAACCTGACTAGGAACCAGGCCATCAGAATCCTCATCCGCCTCTGAAATATAGTCCAGGTGGCGAAAAGAAGGCACCCGAGAGTGCTTGCTCTTAACCAGAGCCTTCCTAGGGGGTTCTCCCGTGCCACGGGGTACCTCCGACACGAAAGGCGTCGATGGCGTCGAGCGAATCGGCGCCGGCGTCGAGCGAATCGGCGCCGGCGTCGAGAGAACCGGCATCGGCGCCGAGAGGATCGGCGCCGAGGAAATCGGCGTCGACGTCAGACGCAGCGCCTCCAGCATCGGCGGCGTCGACACAGCCCTCGAGGCCGGAGCCCCGAGCGTGTCCCTCGACGACCCGAGCGTCGACGGCCTCGACGACGTCCTCGAAGCCGGAGCCTCGAGGACGCCCTCAACGCCCCAGACGTCGATGTCTTCCTCGAAGACTTCACAGGTGCACACGGTCTCGAACGCGTTGAGGACCGGGACCTGGAACGGGTACGGCGAGAACGAGTCTCCTTGTCCGAACGGGACCTCTCCCGTGACTCGTGCCGACCACTCATGCGAGCGGAGTCTCTCGACCTCACACGACCGACTCCACTCGGGGGCGCGGACGGCGCAGTACTCTGCGACTCAAGAATCGCCAGCATTTTCTTCCCGAAGGAAGCCCATTCCTCTGGCGTCGCACGGCTGGAGGGGTAAGCGACGTGCCGGGCAGAGTCCTCCGAGGAGGACCTGGAAGACGACCGGTGTCGGCGCTTCCGAGAACGCCTCGAAGAGGCTGAGGAGTGGCGAGACCGACTCCTAGAAGGAGACCCACGAGACTTCCGACGATGACGCGGAGAGTCACCCCTCGAATCATCCGTCGAAAGCCCCGCAGACTTCGACTTCCTGGGCTTGGACACCCGACCTACCGACAACTTCTTCTTACGTTCGCGTAAGGCTTTGGACGTGAGCGAATGGCAGTCGATACAGTCATCCGTGTCGTGGGCCTCCCCGAGGCACCAGAGGCAGGCGTTGTGCGAGTCCGTCACCGACATCTTGGACCCACACTCCCCGCACTTCTTGAAACCTGGACGCGGGGTCGAAGACGAAGTAGAAGACATCTTCACACGAAGGATTTGTCACAAAACGAACAGGTTCGAAGAACCGAGAAGAACAGAACTCCAAAGAGTCGAGGCGTGAACCGAGAATCACGAAGCAACACGTTCGCGGAAAAAACGGAACTGAGGCTACGGGTGTCGTGCGTCCTACTTATCACATCAGATGACGTCGGACGTCGGAGGAGGCCCTCGACGTCGGCGCATCGACGTCATCGACGCAGGACGCAGAAAAAAGTTTCCGAAGCAGCACAGCTGTGGTGATTACATGTCATAGATATGGAATACGTCGGAGGACCCAATCCCCCCGAACTCTGGTTTACATAATAGGTATGAAGGTCCTGTTGATAGCCTTAAGCATGAAGCCTCCATCCTTGTACGTGAACTTTAAGAAACATATATGCTAAAGAGAGACATTTGTTTATCAAATAACCACAGGAGATAAAATCAATACCCGAAGAGAAAGCCGCTGGGAAGCAGGCATGAAGGGAAACAAGGCCAGGATAAGAGAGACATTCGAAGAGCGACATTCTTTTGACCTATTTTGTATTTTTCATATTAGTGGTAGGGTCAGGTAGAGTTAGGTTTTGGACTGAGGACGATTACTTTGGAATTCCTGATGACAGACAAACACCTTTAGTTAATTTAGATAGGCAAGATGATCCCTTTAGTAATAGGGAAAGATAGGTGTTTTTCTTATCAGTTTCATTAAAAGAAAGGTAACAGGTTCTCAGTGGGCCTCATTACAAGTATGGCGGTAAGGCAACAACGGCGCCGGTATCGCTACTGGCACCGTTGCTACCCTACCGCCATGCTATGAGATCTGCATGCGGGTGCCCATGCAGCCACCAGGTCTGACCTGGTGGCCATACCGGCACCCGCGAGCAGAACATGATGGTAGCACTGGTACCGTTATTAACGGTACCAATGCTACCACCCTCCCCATTCCCATTTGAGCCCTATTGGGCTCAAATTGGAATGGGGATGTACCGGGCCTGACACCTGCACAAGGGCAATTACCAGGTTCGGCTGGGCCGGAATAGCCCAGTAATTTCCTATTTGCGGGTGCCGGACCCAGATGCGAATTTGGAGGTAGCCTTGCTGGTAAAACCGGCAAGGCTACCTCCAACCTCGTAATGAGGCCCAGTGTGTCTGACTCCTACTTCCGACCCGCCACATCAAACTTAGGTCAAAGTTCAATAATTTTACCTTTGGCTAAAGAAATGTCACGCACCCCTTAAAAAACAAACGTGAACAAGAAATTGACACACTTTCTATGCTAAAATATTAGTGCCTACTTTTACAATATTGCTAAATAATTCCCAAGTGTCAGCAAAATGGCACTGTTGCAATTTTTACATTTCTCTTATTGCATTACTCCTGCTGCATCATCTAGAAGGCCATCGCCATCAAGTCCCCAAGCTAGCTTGCTGAAAAGCTCAGCATCTCCAGAGGTCTACGATTCACCAGAAGCAAGGACATGTCCAGACCAGAACTCCTCCAGTGCAGGAATGAAAGAGCTCATAGGCAGTTATTCTCTGTTTACACTCACCGACTCTGTAGCCTCCTCCCTTTCAACACAAGAATCGCACCCTCAGTTCTACTTTGCTGGAAGGTGCTCAAGACCCTCCTCTTTACAGAAAGTCTCTTTCCTAACACCTAGGTCAACATACCATTCACTCCCCAAATGAGACTGGGCGGTTTCCTCTCCTGGTTGCTTGTAGATCGCTGTCTGTCAAATTTCCCACCGTCCCCCTCCCTAGTGGTTAGCTTCCCAGTCCCTTGTATTGATTTCTTGCAAACCGCTTCCCTTGTGGTGTACCTCGACCATTGACTTTTAAAGCGCTATGTTGTTTCCCGAAGCTAGGTCTGCACTCAATAAATACCCTAATAATAATAATAATTTTAGCTAAACAATCTTTAAACTATCAACAAACAAAAACATGTTTTAAAACAAGTTTTTAATCAGTAAGAACACTCCATTATCATATTCGGCATCATACCTTTAGCTGGAGCACCAAGTCCATGCGGTATTTACCAAGTGGATGTATGTCATTGAGGATCAGAGCAATGATGATATCAATTCCATTAGACTCATGAGCAGCAATGCATGTCTGGGGAAGAAAGAAGACAATCTTTGGACTCCATTTTCGATTTCTACGTCTTCTAAACAATAGAAAAGGAAAAAGTTACTTAACTGCAACTCCTGTTCTCCAGCATGGGTCAGGCATGGATTCACATGCTCCTGAATATTCCCTGTTGCCAGACTGGGAATCCTCGGTAAAAAGACAAAACAGTTTTGTTTTAGCATGAAAACTGTATTTTACTCTATAACCAATCTTTTGGGTCATAATGCCCCCACCCAATGATAATCGTCTCCCTAAGCTCCACCCATGTTGGCCCTCTTCAGAGGTGGTAGAGCACATAAAGTGGCTGTAACGCTCACCTGAATCCCTCGGAGGCGCAGGTTCGGGCTTGGAGATTTCAGTGTCTTCTAGGGTCACGCGCAGGCCTCTGGTAACACCCTGGATAGACCCTCTCCTCACCGTAATTTTGACCTGGAGGGTGAGGTGTCTGCAAGCAGGAGAACAAGGGGTTAATGTATGTCTGGTTGGCCAATCTGACCTTCCCCTTTTCTGGACTCCCCACGTTACTCGTAGGCGGAATATGCTCACCTTATATAGGTGAAAGCGGAGCTCTCCACCCTGCGTCTGTGCAGGGGTGCTGATGCCAGTTGCTTCACTGGTTAATTGCCCAGCCCCTTGATTGCAGAGGATGAAGTCAGGGAGCAAGGCCGTCGTTAGCTGCACGAACGGTGATTGCTTGAATATGGAGTTTTATTTATATGAACCCTTAAATGTCTCTCGCCATTGCTGGTCCGGTATGTAGATGAGGTAAGCGAGAAGAATGCCAGAGCTCGTGAAGGCACGTAAGTAAAACAAATGTTATTCGAAGTTAAATGCACTTCTTAATGTCTCTTTTCCCTTTCGAAGTTAAATGCACTTCTTAATGTCTCTTTTCCCTTTTTCAGGTAGCCGTAGCAGTCGGCGTGGAGATGGACGCCGAGGTACGTGCCGGAGAATGGGTAAGCCGATGACAGCTAGAAGGCACGTGAGTAGTGATGGCGTACGTGGCACAGGTAAGCAGAATAATCACGGAGGTTCACTAACCAATGTCCTTTGTTTCCGCAGGGTTGCCGGAGTATGAAGAGTGCGGTAAGCGGCCTCAGAATGCTGCGCTGTTTTGTCTTGTCCTAACCTGGTGTCCTTGTTCACTTTCAGACGCTGCTGAAGACTGAAGACTGATCTTCCGGGAGGTAAGACTGAAGATTTCTTATTCACAGATGCAGAGGCTGAAGATTCTCTGGAGCTGACACGGTGAGCGTCCTGCTGCTAGTGCAGAATAACGCGAAGCACGTTGCACTGATCGGGTGTGGTTTAAATAGGCCACTGGAGTACTTAGGTGTCTCCTTCCGCAGCCTCGCCCAGACAAGAAAGAAGTTCCAGCTTCCAGAACAGTTCCAGTATCCAGTCCCAGGGTGTGGTGCTGGCCACACCCAGAAGGTAAAGTAGTTCCAGCCAGGAATGGATGAGGATGTCATCCTACAAGTAAGTGAGCAGCATGGTCTGCAGCAGGTAGGTCCACCCAAGCACCATTCCTCTCAATATGAGCCCGGCGCTTCCTGTGCCGGGACTGGGTTCCCTTATGAGCCTGGCGCCACTGGCGCCAGGACAAGGTCCAAAAGGCCCCTATGGGGACCGGCTGGTGCCTGGAATGGAAGTTGTGACCCTGCTTCCAAGGATGTTGGGCTGGGTCTGACTCCTTGGAGACAGCGGTCATGACAGTGGCAGTGCGAATCAAGAAGAGCCACAGAGGGGAAGGAGGGAGTGTTTGCATGTGAATCCATGCCAGACCCATGCTGGAGAACAGAAGTTACATGTTAGTAACTTGTTTATTCTCCAGCATGGGATCTGGCATGAAGTCACATGCTCATCACTACGATTACATAGCAGTACATATACACAACCACGGGAGGTGGCATGGCTCAACAAAAGCAATACATTTACCCCTGGAGCAGACTCACATCAAACACACAGGCTGCATAGCAGCGCTTGGCCGACCCGGGACTCCTCCCTGGAATCCCTGTCGATGCAGTAGAATCTCATGAAGGTGTTGGTGGACCTCCAAGTAGCAGCCCTGCAGATGTCGAGCAGGGGAACACCAGAGAGAAACGCTGTTGTCGAAGCGATGGCTCTGGTGGAATGGGCTCTCCGCCGGTCAGGAAGAGGTCTGTTGACCAGACGATGACAGTGCATGATGCAGCTGGAGAGCCACCTGGATATGGAAGCCTTAGACAGGGCCTTCCCAAGATTTACAGGTTCCGAAATTCACAAAGAGTTGAGATGTCTTCTCAAAGTCCTTTGTGAGTGCCACATAAAACTTTAAGGCACGAGTAACGTCCAGCGAATGCGAAGTCCTTTCCGCCGGCGTAGAAAGGTTCAGGAAGAAAACTGGCAGAACCAAAGGCTCACTGAGGTGAAATTCCAATGGAACCTACAGCATAAAGATAGGGTAGGTCTGTAGCACCACCCTCTTAGCATGGAAGTGAGGGCCTGGATTTCCTCGGCCCACCTGGCCGAGGTGATCACCATGAGGAAAGCAGTCTTCCACGAGCGAAACTTCAGTGGGGCCTGATGCATTGGTTCAAATCGGTACCCCATGAGCTTAGTCAAAACCATGTTGAGCTCCCAAGCTGGAGCAGGAACCTTCACTGGTGGAAAAGTCCTGAAGAGGCCTTTGAGGAACTCATTGACGAGTATGGGTGACCACAGAGAAGGCTTATCATGCGTCCTGGTGTAACGGGATATGGCAGCCAGATGCACCCCGGATCGAAGCATAAGCTAGGCCAGCCTTAGCCAGGTAGAGCAGGTAGGGAAGGAGCTGCGGATCTGTGACCCACAGCGGCATAGGTTTCTGAGTCCTGCACCACACTGTGAAGAGCTTCCGTTTCTCGCCAGAACATGACAGTGTAGAGGACGCCCTGGCCTTGACCAGAATCTTCTTGCATTACAGAGGGAGAGCGTAATGTCCAAACTCTAGGGCTGCAGGAGCCAGGCAATGAGGCTCAGCGATGCTGTGTCATGGTGTAGGAATGTCTGCCTTCTCTGGTGAGGAGGTCGGATGGATGGAGTCACTGACAGAGCAGGTCCGGGTACCTGATCTGCTGCGGCCATGGCAGAGAGATGAGTATCATCCTGCAATGACAACGTCTGAGTGTTTTGATCACATGTAGCAGGAGTGCAATTGGAGGGAAGGCATACATGGAGAGCCCCTCCCAGGGGAACAAGAAGGCATCCCCCAGGCTCCCTGGCTCAGGTAACCTTCTGGCAAACCTCTGGCACTTGGAGTTGGTCACCGCCGCGAAGAGGTCGATTTGGGGTCATCCTCACTTGCTGAAGAGACGAGTGACTTGCACTTGCGGAAGCTCCCATTCGTGGCAGGACGGCAGCTCCCTGCTGAGCGAATCTGCGAGTGTGTCTGAGTGTCCGGTGTGCCGAGCGTGCTGACTTTCACTTGGAGCATTATTTATTTCATCGCGCAGGATCACAGGAAGAAATTGCAGGAAAAGGCATTGCGAGAAATCTTTCTTCCTGAATCTGAAAGCGGAGTCTTTCTACCTTGGATACCCTTGGCAACCCTTGGCAACCAAACACTCCACCTCTGTACGTCTGCTTGCATACAGAAACCGGAAGCAAAGCGGAGCGTAGCGGAGTGTGTCTGAGTGTCTGGTGTCAGCGAGCAGTGAGCCACAAGGATTCTACTAAGAAAGCCCAAAAGGTAAGAGGTGCATGTCTAACCTACTGGTTAACCGGAAGGTATATTAACCCTGACGTTACCCGCCCCAGGCAATTCGTCGCATTATGCCGAGCAACCACCCGTATCAAGCGTGGTGGCTAAATCTGCGGCTAAATCCGAAGAGTTAATTAACGAACTGGTACAACAGTGTCGGGTGGAGGGGGCCCTAGAGGGGCGCCTGGAAGCTGCCTGCTCTACGCCTTCATGGGCAGCCTAGGCGGAACCATCGGAGGTTAACCGGGAAGCACTAAACTCACAAAGTGGGTGTCCTTTTAATATCCAAGTCACAATTGGTGCAAGCACGGCCCAATATATAACAAATCTGCCTATAGAACGGAACACTCAGGATGCTGTGACACCAATGGACTCTTTGGTGGGTGACACAGAAATTGTGGCAAGTAACATGCAAACGCATCGGCAGCCTTTGACCAATCAAGAGCAGGAACCGGCCCCAACAACAAAGGAAATGGAGTACACAGAGAAACCAGCAAATCCCCAGGAACCAACAAGGCCTGTTTTACTGACTCACATGCCTCAAGAAAACATTGCAGATGTCTAGAATGAAGCAATGAAGGACACATCTGCAAAGGAGCCAGATAATGGAGAAAAAACAAAACTCCCAACAGAAAATGAATTACCAAAATCTTTTTTGAAAAGGAAAAATTCAAAAGACATTGAACATGATGAGATATCACAAATTAATCCTACTCAGGGAGCAAGATAAAGAACTGGATGAGACAGCTCGCTCAGCGAGCCCACCTTCAAGATACATGGTAAAAAGGACAAAATATTCTGCCCAGAGAGAAGGCCTGGATGCCTATAGTAATATATGGAGGCTTTACAAGGTAGGGATGGCAACGAAACATATAGACATTCAAGGTTTTTCCGCCTCAAAAACCACTAACTTTTGGAAACCCTCAACATTAATAAAAGAGCAACCTGCAACCAGGTTCCCCTTTGGCAATGTACGACATCTGGGTATGACGACAACAACTCCGCATATAAGATCGGGGGGCAACGATGCAGAAATATCAGACGAAATTCTGCTCGAAACCTCAGTAAACATGGAGAAATCAGTTATAGAAAAAAACGAGTTCCGGTAATGAAAAGTAGTAATCAGACTCACCGGGAACCTCTCGTCATGAACATAGAACAGGCTACTCAGACAATAGAGACAAGGAGTGTCAACTATAAGGACCAGTATTGGCCAGAGGAACAAAAGACCTCCCCATTAAGGACAGCTGAGAATGATACCCTTAAGCAAGTAGGCCGGTCGGAGGAGGAATATTTTCTGTTAGTAGCGACAATGACATCTATTTTGGCATCCTTTATGAAATTATACGAGGATATTGCAGGAACCCTGAAAGACCACTCAACCCTGCTTGCAATGGTCCATTCAAAAGCTATATTTGTGGAAGGGTTCATAACAGCAATACAAAGTAACCTGGATAACAGTACCGCTAGCGTTTCCCAACTCTTGCACGACATAATCAAACCTATATTGAAAGAGAAAAAAATCAGGAAGAAAAAGCCAAGCGGGAAAAGGCGCAACAAGTGGAGGAAACACTTTGGTGAGCTCAATCTCATCAGAGGCACCAAAAGAGAGTCTGATGGCCGTGAAACGACAGGACTGGAGAATAACAGGGAGGGATTCTCGAGAGCCCAAGAAAGAAACCAAGAAACCAACTCCATATTGAGAACTGCTCCCGCAAGTCAAAACTCTTTAACTATGGAGAAACCTGGCAGGGAAGGGTTGGTCAGAGAAAAAGGTACAAACCAAGAGGATAGAACACTAAAGGGACTCCCAGTGGATGTGTCACAGGCACAACATCAGGACTCAATTACCTCAATGGAACACAAAAGCTCCAGAGCGGAACCAGGCTTGGAACGACTCCCAAATGTAACTGCTTGCACTTGTCAAAACAGCAAAAAACAGTCAGTAGTCAATAAAGACAAGGAGCAGTTAATCAAGTCACCGGAAAATGTGACCAACAAAGAAACACTAAATGCCAATGAAAGCAACTTTAAAGTAAACCACAATACAAGTGTATGTGAGATTTTCAAGAAAAGAGTCCCAAATACAGGGAACAAAAAACAAGGTGGTGTTATAAAATCGAAGAAAGCGGGAGGAACGGAAAGTAATAAATCTGATGAGCGTAGTACACCCGGACCCAAGAAAAATAGAAAAAACAAACCTTACCAAAGAAAGCAAATTCTAATAAATTTTGTGTATTTACAAAAAACCTGACCTTACCAAAAGACCAACCAGGCAATATGGCTCAATTAACAAATCCAAAGAAAAAGGTTAGGTTAGAACAGAGCATCAAGGAAAATGCTACCCCAGAGTTTGGCGATGATGACTGCTCAGAACCAGATTTAATGGACCTCTCGACATATACAATATCAGAAGATGAAGAGAGGCCTGGGTGAGGGAGCAAAAGGACAAGAACATAATCGATGAAGAACGTGATTGCGTGCAAAGCTCAGAGAACACCGAGAGCGACTTCTCCATATCAAATGATGAAACAGTTGACTGTATTCAAGAAATGAGGGAGGGCGGAAGAGCCCAGACCCATCCACAACCTGTGGAACGGGTAGAAGCTACAAGGCCCCGCAAAAAAGTAGGGGACACATCAACAAAGGATTACCCTGGGAAGGAGTACCGGGGGCAGGGGATTGAAAATTTGCTTCCGGGGTCATACAATCAATAAAGCGGAGGGTCCATTTGCTGAAAATCCCAAGCAACAAATTGAGGAAACTATAAACCCACATCGCCATCGTGCAAAATCAGACAATGACTGGGGCATTAGGCAACCAGGTCATACTTTGGTGCGCATACTACACTTTGATGATGGACTGATTCTAAATAGAGCTAACATACTACGTCTTCTACATCATATTCCGGCATTAAGGTTAATTACCACTAACGAGTTCGCCATTGTGGAATTTGTCAATGAATCTTGTACAGATAAAGTGATCTTACATACGGTGTCAAATCTGGTCAGACAATTGCTCCTGGAAGAAGCTCATCAGTTAAGACTAATGGGCTTTGATCTTCAAGAAAGTGTTGAGACACTAAAAGAACAAGAAAAGAACAACGAAAGCACTCGCCCAGGTCAAACAATAAGCAAGGCAAAGAGCCCAAATACCCCAAGGGCCACAGGCCATCGCCGTGAGAAAGCCACAATAATGGTAGCCGGAATTCGAATTTTAGAAAAACGAGAGACAGTGATGAGAACGAAGCAGCAAGATGGAAATGGTTGAAGAACCTAATTTCTGATAAAATGGATACCCAATAATATACAGAGAACAGAATTGCTGGCTTATGGTGCCTCGGAAGTTGGAACACAAGAGGCTTTAGCCACCTTTTTACCACAGGAGAACTACAAAAGGACAACCTGAAAGTCCTTTGTTTACAAGAGACCTGGTTGCAACAATCACCAATGTTGGAAGGATATTTGGTATTATCAAATCCAGCAACAAAAGCAATAAGAGGCCGACCTATGTCAGGTCTTTTAGTGGCAATCAAAAAATGATTTAAATTGGAGGGTGTTGGAGACTAGGAACCCATCCCCTTTTGTTCAGATGGTGGGCATACAACTGGATAAAGTGGAAGAGGCTAACCCTAGAGTCCTGATCCTGCTGAATCTGTATTGGAATCCTGCAATTCCTTCTAACGATACCTTCCCAGAACTAATAACCGCCTTACTGGACTAACAGCGAGAGAAGTGGACGGATCCTCTCTGTATAATGGTGGGCGATTTAAATTGTACCTGCACGGACAAAGAAAATCAGGCCATAGAACACGATCTGGCCGCAGCAACATCAAAAGAAAAAAGAGGAATAAGGTGGAGAGAAATGATACAATCAAGGGACTGTATGATATTAAATGGAATGGTTCAAGGGGGCGTTCCGGCCCAGGCCACATGGAAGGGGGCAAAATCAAAGAAATATTAGACTACATTTGTACATCAAGTAATTTGTCGGCGAACATCCTAAGGCTGGAGGTGATAATAACCTCTGCCAGCGATCACAACTTGATGAAACTCACTTGCAGGAATATCAGCAACAATAAGACCATTACTTATAATCATGACATATTGACCTCAGGAAGAGGAATAAAACTCAAGATACGACCAGATAACATCA
The DNA here is from genome assembly GCF_040938575.1 of Ambystoma mexicanum. Lineage (NCBI taxonomy): Eukaryota > Metazoa > Chordata > Amphibia > Caudata > Ambystomatidae > Ambystoma > Ambystoma mexicanum. Next base: position 351,929,753 of record NC_090936.1, read on the forward strand.
AAAGGCTAAATCTCAAATTAAAAGGTTTGATTACGGCTCTGGAAATGTAACAAAAAAAAGCAAAGGATTGACTATACACCGCTCTTCAAAGGTTACAGATCAGAAGGGAAAAATGGTAACAACCAACTGACCAAGATCCATTGCCATTTATAGGATAGAATGGTATGGAAAAGAAAAAAAAATCTAAAGAAAAATATCACCCGTCTAAATAAGAACTGGTCACCTAATAACAGCAAAGAGATTCACAAGTTGAAACAGAGATACCACAACTGGCTATACCTACATAAGAAAACCCTGCTAAACCAAGACGCAATGAGGATGTTGGCCAAAATAAGATCAAAAAACACGTCGTAAACTGGGGCGATTATCAATTAAATAGACACACGCCAAGACGTGTTATTGTCGAACCCCATAAGTGCAACCGCATGGTGTGAGTTATACACACAGCAGCAAGAGGAAAATCGGATTCCATCAAAGCACAGGCCTTTGGGCAGGTATGAGGGAGGATGAATTAGAAATCGGCACAGAGGCAATTGAAATCATAGAGAAGCCGGTCAAGTGGCGCAGCGAGTAGAGCACTCGCTTTGACATCCGTGCAGAGCCTGCTAACGCAGGTTCGAATCCTGGCGAGGCCAAACGCAGCCTTTCATCCTTCCGAGGTCAATAAATGAGCACCACACACCGTGGGTAATAATAAGCAGCGCTCATATACCTGAGGGGTTGTAGCGGTATATAAATGCCTTATTATTATTATTATTATTATATTGAAGAACCTAAAAAACTCAAGAACCCCAGGACCAGAGGAGTGACGAATGCCATACTTAAAATATAACACATCCGAATGGGCATGGTTTCTGAATCAATTGTTCAAATATGTGCTATATACTGAAAAAATCCTGGAGTCTTGGAAGGCAGCGGTGGTTGTACCTATTTTTAAAAAAGGGCTTACAACATCTCCGGACAATTACAGACCAATCGCCCTTTTGGACGTCGCAGGGAAGGTATTTGCGTCCACATTATTGAAGGCCTTGACAGTATGGAGCCAACGGAACGGTCGGAGAGACCTCTGGCAGTCTGGCTTTGTTAGGAGAAGAGGAACTGCTCTTAACATTTTTTCGATCAATCTGTTGAAAGCCAGAACCGCCAGAAATAAAGATCAGGAAATTTACATCGCCTTCAAAGGCTTTTCACACAATCAGAAGAGCCAAACTGTGGGGAAAACTCGAGACATGGGAGTGTTCCCAAGTCCTTGTGGAGAACATCAAAGATCTTTACCTGGATACAAGTATTAGAGTAAGGCTGGATAAAACAGGCACACTGTCAGACCAAATTACCATCCAAACGGGCCTGAAACAAGGTTGTCCAATAGCGCCGTAACTCTACAACCTGTTCACATCAGACATTAGGTATGCCTTTGAATTTAGACGCTGTTTTCCACCAAAGGTTGCGGGATCATCAATAGGGAGACTGTTATACGCAGACGATATTGTTCTGATAGATCAGACTCCGATAGGTCTGCAATGACAGCTGACAACCTTATAGTCATATGTGGATGCTAATGATCTGATAATCAATCCAGAAAAATCAAGGATAATGAGGTTTACCCTTGGAAGGAAGAAATGTAAAAACAGGAAGACTGAAAGGTCATTAAAAGGAAAGAAAATTTTGGAAGTAAACTCCTTTATATATCTGGGAGTTTGCACCAACAACACCAAAAGTGAAGCCCCAAGAATTGACAAGTTAAGACAGAAAGTAATCAATTTAGCCTCGCAGGGGAAAATCCTATTGAAGAGATACTGCAGGTTTACCATAATTCCTCTGGTAAAATTCTATAGAATGAAAGTAATTCCTATATTGTTCTACAGAGCCGAAACATCAATGTCGTTCCCAGTGGAAATATGGCTAATCCTGGAAGGTATGTTTTGGCGGAAAGTGTTTCAACTCCCCAAATCAGTACCAATACAACTAATAAGGAGAGCGTCGGCCTTAACTTTGCTAAAAGCCATAGTTGATTGGAAAATTATGTCCTTTTATCGCAAATGCTTGGAGGAGGATGCAACTGGGGGCTTTAGTGTGTTGAACAAAGCCTTTAAAGAACAAACAGATGTAGTGCTATCTGGATGGCAAGGAACATGTCAAGTAATGCTAGCAAACCTGAACGAAACGTAGGAAGATCTACTAAAAAATCCAGATTAAAAAAAAAAGTTGTACACCATGGACTGGATAGAAACCCAAGAACATAATGGGAAATATAAGAACTATGAAGAGTTCTGGTCACAGCCTCGGAAGCTTGACCAGTTGCCAGGATACCTGGCATTGTTTCCAAACTGGTATTTCAGGTCACTCCTTATGAGATAGAGACTTAGGGCCTCATCATGAGTTGGGATGTATTCCCGGGTGTAATACTGCTGACTGTAATAGCCCTAGCACCGACTGGCCTGGTGGTATTACCACCGGATAACAGGTTGGGCTTTAACGGTAAATCCCCATTCCTTATTGGGTCCATTGGATCCAATGGGGAATTTTCTGTGCTAATAGTGCGGGCTAATACAGCCGGCTGTAATACTGCCAAAAACAGGGATTTTCACCCCCAGAAAAAAGCGGGAGGTAAAACAGCCGATTTAGCGCCCAACTCGTGATAGGGCCAGCCCTTAAATGCGACGGTAATACCGTTACCGATGCATTTAAGGGCTACAGCCCAACTCGTGATTGGGCCCTTAATGTTTTGCCGACCGGAGAAATACTCCAAAGAAGAAACATCAGTAATAGAGACATAGGGCCTCATTACGACCCAGGCGGTAAGGGGTTTACGGCAGCGTAAACAGCGCCGACCCTTACCGCCTGAGTACGAGGTCCCTTAGCGCCATGGCGGATTTAACACCTGCTTTTAGCAGGTGTTAAAATCCATGGTGCTAAGGGACCATGGAGTTAATTACGCCACCGTAATTTACGGTGGCGTAATTAACGCCTTCCCCACTCCCATTATGCCCTATGGGGCAAAAATGGGAATGGGGAAGGGTAAATGGGGATTGGGGACTTACCGCCCCGCCAAGGTTGGAATGGGGCGGTAAGTCCGCCAACCACCATGGCGTAAACATAGTTTACGCCATGGTGGTAAAGTCACGGCCCAGGCGGTAACTTACCGCCTGGGTCGTAATGAGGCCCATAGGGTGTAGATTGTGTGAGTTCCCTGGCATGACAGAATCCTTGAAACATCTAACCCTAAGCTGTCCGGGCCTAAGGAACGAATGTGAGCATTGTCTAGGGCACATTCTGAGAAGTTACAAAATCTAGAAGTGTGGACTACTGGTGGAGAATTGTGATTGAGGGAGGAAAAATCAAAATCAATATAGCCCTCGTAAAGCTGGTAATTACAATGCTCAAGAAACTAGAGGTACCAGAATCGGAAGGAACTCGGAAGTAGTTACTGACTGGTCAACTAGATCAACATCTTCTAAGATAAAGTATCTGTGGGCATTCGTAGACCTAGCAAAAAGTACCAATGATTAGAACTTGGTAATATGGCAAGGTACAGACTGAACTTGGATACCAACTATGAATGGACATGATGAGATTATAATAAACAGTGAGACAAAGGGTTAAAGGTTTTTGATTTGTAAACCAAATGACCTGTTGAATAAAAATAAAAAAAATAATATGTGCTTGATGCCTGGCAGGTGGAAAGTGTACAAGGAACGTGCCCTGAAGGATGGCCCAGCTCCACATCGCCTGACCCTCCTAGGAAAAAGCGGGAGAGCGCATCCCGCCCTGCTTCAGGATGTAGAACATGGTGGTGGTGTTGTCCGTGAAGATGCGTGCCACCTTCCCCTTCAGCTGAGGTAGGAACGACTTGAGGGCCCAGAAGACTTCCTGGAGTTCCAGGACATTGATGTCGAAGTCCTTTTCTTCTAGGAGGCAGAGGACTCTAGCATGGGACAGTCCACTGCGGGCCCCCCACCCATCTAGGGAGGCGTTCGTGGTAACCGTGGCCTCCAGTGGAAATGTCTGGAAAGGAGCCCCTTTCCGTTCGATGTGGGTGTGCCCCCACCATCGAAGAGCTTGTCGGAACTCCTGGTTGAGAATTACTTTGTCCGTCCACGTGCCCGTGATCTGCAGCCACCGTGCATCTAGAAACTCATGAAGAGGTCTCATCTGCATTCTCCACAGCGGGACAAAGTGGATGCAGGAGGACATCATTCCCAACAACGACTTGATGGCTCGCACTGTTACGTTCTTTGCCGACAGCAGGTGCTGCATCTTCCCGAAGATGGCGGCACCATCTCCTCCGAGGGGGTCGCCAAGCATGCAACCGTGTTGAGGAAGGCGCAGAGGAACACAGCGTTCTGAAATGGCTCCATTCAAGACTTCGGATAGTTGATGGAGAATCCGAGATCTGTCAGAAGGAGAATGGTCTCTGTGGTGTGCTGGATTACCAGCGCATCGGAGCAGGAGCGGATCAGACAGTCATCTAGGTAAGGGTAGATGTGGATCCCCTTGAGGTGCAGATGCACTGCGCCAGAGTAAAACACTTTGTGAAAACCCTTGGTGCTGACTTCAGACTGAAGGGCAGGGTCTTGAACTGATAGTGTGATCCCTGGACCACGTACTGTGGGACATTCAGATGTTTTGCATGGATGGGGACATGAAAGTAGGTGTCCTCCAGGTCCAAGATTGCTACGAAATCCCCTTCCTCCAGCTTGCCGAGCAACTTGACCATCCTGAACTTCTGAGTTTTCAAGTATTTGTTGAGGAGTCTTAAGTATAGGATTGGCCGCCACCCTCCTGACTTCTTCCGTACCAGAAAGTATCTGGAGTACACTCCAGAATCCCAGAGGCACTGGGGATGAGCTTTATCACCCCCTTTCCTAATATGGTCTGGACCTCCATTAGCAGTTGGGCAATGTTTAGTTCATGACGCACCACAGGAGGAATGCGAGGACACCTGTAATGGAAATCCAAGGTGTGCCCCTGATGAAGAACGTCCAGCACCCATTTGTCTTTGGTGATCATATTCCACTTATCGACAAGGTGCGCTAGCTGGCTGCCCACTGGGGTGCTAAAGTGGGGGCTCGGATCAGTGGACGGTTCAGGCCTGCCTCCACAACTGCGCCTTGGCCTATGGACAGCGACAACGCTGCCCTCTGCTGCCAAAGACTTGCGAACGCCCTCTGTAGGCCTCCAGGGTGGTAGGGCAGGAGGCCTGGCGATAGGGTGCAGAATATCCCTTGGAGGAACTGCCTGATTTCCCTCTTAAGGAACGAAAGGAAAATGATCTCCTCTGCCTCAATATCCCTATGGACTATGCAGTCTCTATGTCGTTCTTCATCGATTGGAGCGTCTCGTCCACGCCTTTCCGAACAGATTGTTCCTGTTGAAAGGCATATCCACCGCCTAGGACTGCACGTCCGCCCTGAAACCCATAGCCTTCTTTTTTTAAAAATTTAAAAATTTGTTTATGGTTAACAAAATCAAGGCAAATTACATATAAATGCATCAGCATTCAACCAGTATAAAATCATTAACAATCGAATAAAGTTGATAAAAACATTTCTACTAAAAAGACAACACATAAAATTAATTTCCATATTAGTCCTAAAATGCACAAGAAACCTTGTTTAAGCTTAGTATAATTTAAACATTCCAACTCCATTGACAGTGCCAATTGGAAAGTGTTATTCTTTAGATTACTAACAATATCCAGAAAATGAAAGCCAAAATTGTTGCTGCATGGTAAATTATCTTACATCTTGCCAGTGCATAATATGAAACATAATGTAAACCTTGATGCATGTAGTTAACAAACACCCCATGTATATTACATCTTTTTTTTTTTTTTTTATTTAAAAATTGTTTATAGTTTACATCAATTTTATAAACTTTTACAATTATTTCATCAACTTTAAAACACTACATTTCTTAGAAGCATCGCATAAAATCATTTTCTTTCTATGTACGCATTAAAATATATTTGGCATAAATCATTTCTATTTTACGATTTTCACATTTTCACACTTAGTAACAATAGAATTTATATAGTTTCTTTACATGAGTATATATTTTTGCAATAGGCCTTTTTTTTAAATACATGTCATAATGATGCAATTAATCAAGTAAAATATATAATACATCAGTTATATCCTGAATTCATCAATTTCATTTAATTTACTGTAATTCTTCAACAAGAAGCATGTTTAAGCCCAGATTTTTAGTTTTCAAATCCTCGTCAATTTTGAATAGGAGCCTTGATAAAGTCAAAATAAAACGCATACTATCCCCTTGCATGCTGCGTTCCCAAAACGCGGCCCGTGCGATATATGTTAGGCCTGGATTAAATTCGCCTAATAACAAGCATCTCTTTTCCTCAAAATATGGGCAATATACCACAAGATGCTTTATAGATTCAATTTGACAAATCGAAGCACAAAACCGACAATTTGGGTGCACGATCAATTCGCTACCAACTTTCCATTTAAAGATACGTTCCAAAGTAGCGAATTGATTTAATCTGAATCTTAGGTAGATATTACGTACTCTACGATCGGGACATTTCATAAGATATAGTGGAAGAGTACCCCTCGTCCTAAGTCTATTCGCACACTCCGTGTATAAAACATATTTATGATTTTTTTCAATTATCATCCTCCAGTCCCATTCATACATTTTGCGTTTATTTCTAGCTAAACCAAGTTCTAGGTCCTCAATTGTTACTTCAATGGTGTCCAAAAGCATATTCATTTGTTTTTTAAACATATCCAATGATTTAACATCACCATTATGTAATAAACTGTGAAGATCTTCATACAATGAGTTTCTGGGGGCCAACAGCATTTTCATATAGCTCATTAATTGTCGCCATCTCCATTTTGACGCTAATGTAGATAGACCCAGTTCATGGCAAATTATCGAATTTGGTATAGCTGATGACAAGCACAAGGTTTTTTTCCAAAGAAACCCTTGAATCCCATTAAGGATTTGTTCAATGTTCATTAGACAAATATCTAAACTATAAAGAATAATGGGTTCAACCTTTAACAAGTAGAAGTCCAATAAAGGCTCAACCGAGAACATACAGTACTTAGCATAAATCACCTTCATCATTGATAGGAGAGAACAAGATTTTGAAGTTAAGAACTCCTTCCATGATTTCAGTGAATAGCTGTTATTCAAAGGATAACCTAAATATCTAATCGATTTTGCCATTTCAAGCCTACTACCCGCAATTGTCCAATAGTACGATCTTATTTTTTTCCTATTATGACAAATGATGATTTGAGATTTTTTGGAATTTGCCGTGAGATTGTGTTCTGCAGCATAATCATAAAAAATGTTTAATTTTTGCTGTAGTCCCGAAGGGGTCCTATCAAACAGAATAATGTCATCGGCAAAACAAAGCCAATCAAGTTTAAGACTACCAAGTTTTACCGGAAATATGCCATTGCCTGTCCACAATCGATCCATATCAGAAAGGTACAAGTTAAATAGGATTGCTGCTAGGTTGCAACCCTGTTTTACCCCAATCTCGGTAGCAATAGGCGAGGTAAGAGCACCTTCCCTATTTATTCTGATTTGGAAAGATGTATTAGTATGTAACATTGCAAGAAGTTGCACAAGTCGTTGAGGAAAACCTAAATTCAATAGTTTTTCCCACAGCACTTCTCGAATTACACAGTCGAATGCACTAGTTAGATCAAGCGATGCAAGGTATATTGGGCCAGACTCAGGTAGTTTAGATTTATAGATGAAGTGTGCAAGAATTATAGCATTAAGAGATGTTCCGATATTCTTTCTAAATCCGGATTGAAACTTTGAGTAAATATCATTGTTATCAATATAATTTTGTAGTCTTATTAATAAACAAATGGCAAAGACCTTGGCAGAAGCATCCATAAGGGCAATCGGACGAAAGTTTGCAGGGTCAGTTGGATCACCCTTTTTATAGATAGGAATGATTATCGCATTCTGCCAAGATTTGGGAATGCAATTTGAATCCAGAATGTTTGAGAATTTGGTGTAGAGAATTGTAGCCCAGAAAATCGGATCATCCTTTAAAACACATGCAGGCAACCCATCAGGACCAGCAGCTTTTGAAGGTTTAAGTAGATTAATAGCATCCAAGATCTCGTCCATAGTAAGTGCTAGTTTGTCTCTGCACTTTTCAGTTAAAATGTTTGAGTCAATTTTATGAAATTTTGACGGTAACTTGAATTTCTCAATCATGAATGATTTCCAAGATTCAGATGAGACCGAAGAACTTAGATCATGCTGCTCTCGTCCATTAGTATCATTAATGATAGACCAGAGCCTGCGGGTGTCATTTCGAATAATGGCTTTCATGATTTGCTGGTTCTCCATTAGCTTAATTCTGTCTTTAATACGTTTGTTCTTATTAGTGTATTTTAAACAGATTTTCTTTTTGCATAGTAAATAAAGTTCAGTAGTCAAATTCAGTTTTCGTAATTTTCTCAAACGCAGATTTTTTTCACATTTCAAAGCGGCAATTTCAGCATTAAACGTGTAAGGATGACAAACATTTTGCGTCCCTACATCGTTTATGAATGATTGAAGGTGTTTTTTTATAATCAGGTTGTTCCATGCCTCACGTAAAATTACATTTTGTTTGGAATCATCTCCTTTGGGGACTCTCCATAGGTCCCTGTTGACCAAGAAGTTCAAACTTCTACATAAGGAGGGATGCCATCTCACTGAGTGTTGAACTCTCTTGATATTAATCAATTTAAGAATAGAACTAGTTTCAAGAGTTGTAAAAACTAATTTAATAGTCATATTTATGGGCGTGTGATCACTATAAGGTGTATCCATCATAATGATCCTACTCACGCGCCCCATAAGATTTACTGAGACAAAGAAGTAGTCAAGATAAGATTCGACTCCACCCCTCCTCCAGGTACCATTTAGTAACCCAGCTTCAAAGTCCACAGGGACAACGTTCCAGGCTTTGAAGTAATGCAGCAAATTATCGCCTCTATTAATTAAATTGATTTTATATTTAGAGATATAAGTTTGTCTGTCAATTAATCCCAAGTCAGTGCAGATAGCATTAAAGTCCCCACCAATCAGTATCAAGTAATTCGGGTTTCGTTCCATAGCAGCCAAAAAAATCCCATCTATTAGTTCCAGAAATTTTTCTAAAAGGCATTTAGCCGGATTATAATACACACAGACTAAAAGATAAATATGCTCAGGGTGATCACACACGGAGAATTCAATTGCCATTAAATTGTCTGTAGCATATAAGGTTTTCACGTTATGATCAATAGAATTATCAATCAAAATTGCCACACCACCGGAAGGACGACCAGCTAATCCTTGGCGAGCAGGTACACTAATAGTGTTAAAGCCATCAATAAAGAAAGCATCTAAGCACATCGTCTCCTGTAGGAATATGACCATGGGCGATTGTATACACACAGACTCTTTAAGCCAATCGCCCAGGTTTTTCATCCCACAGCAGTTCTACTGCATCTCTCAGCTTCATAGCTAGTTACAAGGTTGACGCTAAATTGTCTTCAAATGCAAAGGTTAATGGATTGTAGTTTCCTTTCATCATCCTTTCCCATAGAAATTTCAAACAGTCCACAAAGTTTGGGTTGACAAATTTCATCAGGAGATTTGTACGGGGTACTCTAAATTGAGGGCATTCCAGTACCAAATGTTTAAGTGTTTCCAAGGGCTCAAGACAAGTGCCAAATTTGCAGTTCGCCTGCTGCGAACTCGTTAATGCACCTACCCAGTGCCTACAGCATTCCCTCGTTCAAAATAGATTAAATTTGAAGCGCATAAAATACATACGTGTGTACATGCAAGGGAAAATACTTATGTATGAGCAGCAAGGCGATCTTTTATGCGTACATTTTGCGTATTCAGTAAACATACTATAATTCTTAAACTGAACCAATGTGCAAATCCAATCCTTCTAAAACAGTTTTTTTTTTATTTTACAAAGGCTGGTCATAAACAAAGATCGTTGTTGGTTACAGAGAGGAAACAAATAGCCTTGAGCTACTATGTTGCCCATCTGGTGGAAACCCGAGTCTGAAATATCCAGTGCCACCGTGATAGCATAGTCTTAGGCCACCTCGGCCTCTAAGAATGGGGCCAGGGCACCAACCTTCTTGTCCTCAGGATCGGACCAAGCTTGTACCAGAGCTCCCGATTATACCAGGACAGGATGGCCAGGGCGTTGGCGGCTTTGATAGTGGAAGCTGCTGTATAAATTATGCACTTCCCCACCGCATCCAGCTTCTTCCCCTCCTGGTCCGGATGCTGGGTCCGCTGAGCGCTTCTTGGCAGCAGCAGACACCACAGAGTCTGGAGAAGGCTGCAAACTCACGCAGATGGGTGTCAAGTCTGGCACCCTATATTTCTTCTCCAGCCTATCTCTTTTGGGAGGGGCGGTGTTCGGCATCTTCAGCAGCTCCAACCCCAAACGTCTTCCAGCAGCGGAATAGACATGACCGTCTTCCATGAAGACTGCCGGCACTGAAAAAGAAACCATTCTTTCTTCTGGGACCACGTTGAACAGGCCAGAGGCCCTTGACAGCATGTTATGATAAGAGTCTACCTCGTCAGGGGGCGAAGCTCTGGCGGGCTCATCTACGCCCAGGGGCTCACCATCAGCCAGCACATAAGCGTCAAACTCATCTGTATGGTTCAATGCTGTGTCGTGACCGTATCGGTATGCGTAGGCACTTGCCTCACGTAGGTCAGCGGTCTCGGGGCAGTGCTGGCGTGACGTCTCCGGCCAGCGTTTCGGGCATGATGGGCTTGGTTGCCCCTTGGTTTGACAGGGCTTGATGAGCGCCTCAATCTTGTTGGGCTAATCCTGGGATGACTCCTCACTGGAGGTCTGGTAGGGCAGCTGACAGGACCAGGAACTGGGGCAGTTGGTAGCCTCTGCTGCATCTCCAACACCAAGGTGTGGAGTGCTGTCAAGATGTCCAATGACATGTCCCTGGGAGCCGGCTTAGGCGTGACTGGGATCACAGGTGCTGGTTCCGGGCTGAAACGTGGATCAAAGGGCAGATCCGCCCCCCCCCCCACCTTGATGCTCTCTCCTGAGAAATGATCCGAACAGTAGCCTTGGGGGAGGCAATCATTGTCAGAGCTGGTGTATATCAGCGGGGATCATCTTGGAGACACTTGCATGCTTGCCTGGGACACCTTGTCCACCCTAGGGAGAAAATCTTTAGGGGGCAGCAGCTCCTTCAATCTGCCAGAATCTTTAGGGAAGGAGGCGATGATTAGAACCTGTTCACGCACAGGCGCATCTTCAGGAGTCGTGGGCGCTGCCGTCGGCGTGCATGGAGGTAAAGACACGTGTGGCGTAGACGTCATCTTCACGATGGACACCACAGTAGTGATGGCCCCTCCCGTTGCAGAAGTAACAAACAATGGTCATCAGGGATGTAGTCAACAGGATGGCAGCCGCCCGGGTCGTCGACGGAGTGGTCGTAGACGGGGTCACTGATGACGAAATAGAAACCTTGGATGATGAAGTGGTTGTCGACGATGACAAGGCATTGGCAAACTGAGCCATTGTCAACGGGGTCTTGGGCCTCTCCTTCACACCCTTGTCCTTAGAAGAGGAACAGTGCTTCGAAGGGGTCAGGGACTTCCTCGCAGAAGGAACCCCCCATTGGCAGGCTCACCGTGGACGGAGACGGGGAACGTGTCCTTCCCGAACTCAGTACCCGCAGCTATGGTGACCCTTGCAGGATCCTGAATGTGAAGTTTAACCTTCTTTTGGATCCTTTGACCAAAGGCATACTAAAAGGACCTCAACCTCTTTTCGGAGAGAGCATGTTTGTGGGACCGGCTGGTCCTGGGTGAGGCATGGCTGTGCCCAGATGCCGAGTCAGAGGTCTTACCCCATTGGGCCACGCTGCTAACCTGCAGTAATGGTCTTTCCTGGTCTTCGCCAGAAAACTGCAGCAAATCTCAGATCCCTCCTCATCATAGTCCGGATGCCGGCAATATAGGCACTTGAGGTGCAACAGGCAAAAGCATACCTACCCGGTCTGCCGTGGACAGGCTGTTAGGCAGATTCCTGTGCAGTGCCCTTAGGGACCACTACACACAATTAAGACTACAAGTGGTAAAACAAGTTTTACCTTTGGTACAAGCCTGTACTACTATGTTAAAGTGGTAGCAGTAGCGGAGCAGCCAGACTTATCTCAAGAGTATATGAGCAGTAGCAGAGATTACACAAAGGGGCCACTATTACTGTGACTAAAGCAAACACTGACTCAAGGTTTCAGGTAAAAAATATAAGTACAACACTTCTAGGAATTCAAAACCATACGTAAAATATACTACAACCAACCAATTCACTTTGTACGGTATTACTTCAAGGTAAGTACCCTGTACGATCACTTTTTGACAGTAATAACAGTTCGGTCTTACTAAAGAAACGCGTATCCGCAGCAATAAATGTTACCGGGGTGTTAGGGAGAATTCTCTGTTAAGGCTAATTTCCCAAACCTAGTGAGACCCCCAGCAGCTTTGCTGGATTTTTGGGGTTTATTTTTTTCTCCTGCTAAGAGTGAGACTCTTTTTCTCCCACTCTTAGACATGATTTGAGATATCCTTTGACTTTGTAATGTGTTTTATGGGCTCTTTTACTCCATAGGGCTTCATGTGTTTTTGGTATGTGTGTTACACAGCACCCTCCGTGCCGTAATACAGGGGTGTCATAGTAACCCCCAAACATAGACTCCGTACCCTGGGACTGACTACTGTCTCCCAGGGCATGTAAAGTCACCAATGGCTTTACTAGTCCTAAATTATGAAACGAACCAGTACAAACCATCATATTGCGGGCGTACTAGTAGGGGCAATTCGATTGCCCCTGGGTCTGTTGTTCGAGGGGGCACTGTCCAACCACCCTGAGCGAGTTTTGGCTGGTGGCAGTGGATACTACTTTTTATATCCAACCGCGAATATATTCCTATGGGATTTTCCCATTGTTCGAGGCTAATACTTTTTTTTTTTTTTTTAAACCTTTTTTTATTGAACAGCTTGGCAGCAGAGTACAGACCAGCAGTACAGGGATAAGCACAAAGTGGGTACAGAAGGGTCAATACAGGCATAAAGGCATAGCATCCAACATTAACAGTTTCCATCAAGGATGCTTATAGTGCGAGAACAACATAAAATAACCTTTGACTCAGGGTGAAGCACCCGCATGTGCAGGAGAAGTAGTTGGGTGAGTCGTATCAGGCGTCGCATTTAAGTCTGACATATAGGAACGAAACTGGGTCCAGACATTTCTAGGCCTCGAACAAACTGGTTGCAAACTGGACCATGTCTCCTCAGTGTCTGAGGCCCATGTGAGAGCATTGAGCCATTGTGCGTGCGTGGGGGGAGCGGGGCGAAGCCAGCGAAGCAGAATGGCCCGCACCGCAAGGAGCATGCAAAGTCCGGCTAGTTTCCTGGATTTTCGGGGTAGCTCTGGAAAGTCATGAAACAGGCTCTTTGCTGGCGAGGGGTCGATGGGGAAGTCGAGCATAGCCGAAACAGTTGAGAATACCCTCTCCCAATAGTGAGAGAGGCGGGGGCAATCCCAAATCATATGTATGTAATCGGCACCATCTTGTCCACACCTGGGGCATCTTGGAGAGTGATCTTTGAACATACGGTGCAATCTGCTCGGAGTATAATGAAATCTGTGTAGCACCTTTAATTGAATCAATTTGAACCGGGAGTTGAAAGATACCCGGTGTATTTGGGCGCACATGTGAGACCAGCGCTCATCCGTCACCTCCACCCCGAGGTCCTCCTCCCACGCGCCCCTTAGCCTAGTAAATTTCGGAGTGGTCCTGGATTGCATCATTGTGTATAACCTAGATATTTTCCCTCTAGTGGGTGTGGGAGAAGTTAACTCCTCAATAGCAGGGTCCTCTGGTGGCATTGCGGGGAACATGGAGTAGTTTCTCTTAAGGGTTTTACGTAGGGCTGAGTACTGAAGCCATGCACTCGGGTCACCTCTCAAGGATAGCGGTAGTTCGGGCCATTCCACAAAGTTACCCTGCACGAATATGTCGCGCAGCAGCTCGTATCCCGCCTCAGCCCATCTGCGTGCAGTCGGCGGCGGGACTCGCGGGATCCCGGGGAGAAAATTCCACAGTGGGAGATTACCATGAAATGGGTGAGGAGTTTCTAATAGTTTCCACATTTTCAACAGTGCCAGGGAGGTGCAGGCCACAGGGTCCGACGGATCCCGCGTAGGGGGAATGGGTTGTATCACCAGGGAACGGATATCTCGGTCGGTGACCAAAAGTCTCTCGAGCCTGACATGTGGAGGGGGGACAGTTGTGTTGAACCAGTAAGATGTGTGTTGGATTTGGGAGACCAACCAGTACTTAAGGAAATCGGGAGCCCCAAAGCCGCCATCAGGCATCGGGGTGAATAGGGTCCCGAGCTTAAGCCTGACCGCACCCGAGTGCACAGAAAGGAGTTGGTGCTACGTGTCAACATTTGAAAGAAACCCTTGCCTGGCCACAGGGGTACATTAATGAATCTGTATAGTAGTTGGGGTAGTACTATAATTTTTAGTAGTCCTATTCTACCTGCCAGAGAGATCGGTAATTTACTCCATGTCTGGAACTTAGTGGCCAGCTGCGCTAGGTAGGTTTGGTAGTTTTCCTCCCGGGTAGTCTCAGGTTGACGGGTTATTACAATCCCCAAGTATGTGAACTTCACCGGCGCCCATAGGAATCCCATCGTATCTGGAGGGGGGAGGGTGTGTTCCGTGAGCGGAAAGAGCATAGATTTTGAGCAGTTCACCTTGAGGCCTGAGATATACCCGAAGTAGATCACATCTTTCAGTATCGGGGGTAAGTTAGTGGAGGGGGACCGCACAAAAAGGAGTGCATCATCAGCATAGAGTGATATGATATCGGCTTGGCCCGCCGAGCGGAGCCCTCTGTGTGAGTGAAGTTGTCGGAGCATGTCGGCGAAGGGTTCTATTGCTAGGGCGAAGATCAGGGGGGAGAACGGGCAGCCCGGTCTCGTTCCTCTGGCAATGTCGAAGAGTGGGGAACATCTGTCCTCGGTGCGGACTCTGGCCACCGGTCCCGAGTAGAGCAACTTAACCCAGGAACGAAACACCGGCCCGAATTTGCATTGTTCGAGCACCCGCCAGAGGTACCTCCAAGAGACAGAGTCGAATGCCTTCTGCATATCGAGGGTCGCGGCGACCGCCTGGACGCTGGGGCTGATTCTGCTGATTATATTAAAGAGCCGTCTAATGTTCATAGCGGTGGATCGGCCTGGAATGAACCCCGCCTGATCCGGGTGTATAATGGATGGCATACAGGGAGCAAGTCTGGTCGCTAACATCTTGGCAAACATTTTTGTGTCACAGTTCATAAGGGAGAGTGGGCGATATGAGCTGCACTTGGTGGCGGGTTTACCAGGTTTAAGTAGCACCATAATTGTGGCTTCCCGGAGTGATGGGGGGAGTGTGCCTGCCTCCACCGATTCCTCCCAAAGGGCCTGTAAGTGAGGAAGCAAGAGGGCCTTATAGCATTTATAGAATTCGACCGGGATTCCGTCAGCCCCCGGTGCTTTCCCAGAGGAGAGAGAGTCAATGGCTTCCGCGAACTCTTCAGTGGTGAGTGGACAATCAAGGGAATCAGCGGTCCCGGGAGAGTGGACCGTCAGGGGGAGAGCCGTAAGATAGGAGTCCACCTCTGTCTCAGTAGCCTCGTCCGAGTTGGAGTACAGAGCTTCATAGAAGGCAAAGAACTCGAGTTAATGTCCTGTGACGTGGTAGCCAGGGAGCCATCTGATCTGACAATCCCAGGTATATGTGGAGAACCCAGTTCATGTCGGACGAGTCTAGCGAGGAAGCGGCCCGGGCGCCCGCCCTCTCCATATCTCCTCGCCAGGCCTGGGCTATCAAGGAATTTTTGTTCACGTTCCGATAGTGATCGAAACACATCCAGCTCCACCCCCAAGGCCGCGAGTGCCGCAGGGGTCGAGGACCTCGAGCACTGGGCTTCCAGGATTGATAGTTTAGTTTTGCTGATCGTGATATCTCTTCGGATTGTTTTAAGTATGCCACTCTCTTTAGATATTGCTATGCCCCTAATGTATGCTTTAAAGGCCTCCCATAGGGTGGCCTGGGAAGATACCGAGTCCCTGTTTATTTCGAAGTATTCCTCGATGGCTACCTCGACTTCCGATCTAAACAAAGGGTCAAGAAGAGAATGAGGTTTCATCCTCCATCGTCTAGCACGGTCCCCACCCGATCCCCAGTCCATGGTGATGGTCACTGGGGAGTGGTCAGAAAGGGTCCTGGGGAGGATCGTTAGTTGTACCACATTTTTAATCAGTGTATCGGAGACCACCCACCTGTCGATTCGGGAATAGGAGTCATGGACTGAAGAATAAAAGGAATAGACACGGGAGTCGGGGTAAATCAGACGCCAAGCATCCACGGCCGCGATGCGGGGGAGGGATGATAGTACCGTATAGGCTGCCTTAGTGAGTTGGCGAGGCCTGGACCCAGATCTATCAAGGTCCATATCAAAGATGGTGTTGAAGTCCCCCCCCCAAAGGATAGGGACCCAAAGGGAAGCCTTCAAGGAGAGTTATGAGGTGTGCGAAGAACTCCGGGTCATCCGTGTTAGGGCCATAGATGTTAAGTAGGATCACTTCCCTGTTTTGGAGTATTGCGTGGAGAAGCATGTATCTGCCTTGTGGGTCTATTTGTGAGGAAATGAGTGTAAATTTGAGGCTCTTGTGGATGATAGTCATGACCCCCCGACTTTGAGTAGAGAAGTTGGTGTAGTATCTCTGGGGGCCCCAGGTCCTAGCAAATCTCATCCAATGTTCGGATCGTGCATGTGTCTCTTGTAAGAACAGGATCTTGGACCCATGACGCTCCACGTGTAGTTGTATCTGTCTCATTTTTTTAAAGTTGCCCAGACCCCTCACATTCCAGCTTGTAAATGTTAGATTGACCTCCGCCAGGGGAGGCATGGCACTCATATCACCGGGATAATGCCCAGTGGGCCGATGCTGCAGTCCTGTAGCCCCATCAGTATGGCTTTGCCCTGCCCATCGCACACTCTGCCAAAGCTAAACTTTTTTAGAACAAAACCCCCAACACCCCACTCCCCCACCCACATCCCTCCCCGAACATGAGGAATGGCAACCCCGAAACCCCTAAACCAAATCCAAAACAATGGCATCAACGCCTGGGGGGCTGTGGGCCGCACCGATGACGCCGCTCCGGGCCTGTGGCAGATCAAGTCAAAACATGGTGCCTACAGTGATGCTATGGACGTTACTTGAACAGTTATAATCGGCACAATTTACCTTGGCACAGCTATGCAGATTAATCAAATTGGCAGATGTTGTTAAGTGTAAATGTAGTACTTTCTTAGTGTCGGGGGAGAGCCTGTGTCGGCACCCCACCAACGAGCGTTTCGCACGATACCTGGTTCTTATGTTCCACCCGTAGCTTAGCTGGGTATAACATGGAGTATTTGACTCCGTGGTCCCTGAGCCTCTTTTTCACTGCCAGGAAAGTCTTGCGTTCCCGCTGAACTGCCACAGAGAAGTCCGGGTACAGATGTATCCTTGCTCCGTCTAGCAACAGTTCGCCCTTAAGTCTTGCAGCTCTAAGGAGGATATCTCGGTCGCGGAAGTTAAGGACGCGATCTATGATGGGTCGCGGGGGTGCGCCCGGTTTGGGTTTAGGCGCCAGGGCCCGGTGTGCCCGCTCTACGGCAAACTGCGAGGACAGCTTCGGGGAGTCCAGTAGCGACAATAAGGTACGTTCGACAAATTCTTCCATCGGTTCTCCGATGCCGCTCTCCGAGACCCCAATGATACGAAGGTTGTTACGCCTCGAGCGCAATTCCAAATCTTCGTTTTTCTTTTCCACCTCGATGACGCGGTTAGATAGAGCCGCGACCTCCGACCGTAGTGCCCCCAGGCCATCCTCGGCGGATCCCATCCTGGCCTCCACCTCCCGAACTCGGCCGTCGGTTCTCTCCATGTGGGCCCTGATGGAAGATATGGTGCCATTCATATCATCGAGCTTCGAGTGAAGCGTGGTGAACCCTTCCCGGATAAAGTCCATCATGTTCTGCGAGTCTAAGGCAGAGGTGGATGAGGTAGTAGCGAGGGTCTGCTCGGCGGCCTCCTCGGCAGGGACGACCGGTGCCTTCGCAAACATGTTTATGGAGCTCTGTTTTTTGCCAGTCCCTTTAGTCAGTGTGGCTGTGATGTGGCCTCGGAAGATGGAGGGGTGCCGGTAGTGTCGCTCGCCTCCACGGGCAGGATCCCCGAGGTGCGGCCCCCGGGGCTCCGGGCCTCGAATGCAGAAGCCAGCCGATGGGACCCGCGTTCGAAGAGGATCCAGGCAGGCGGCGGCCAGGCCGCCAGGGGTTCGGGTTCCTCCAGTAGCCGGTAAATTGCAGGGGTGTTCCCGCCGCGTCTCCCAGCAGGAGCAGGACGTCCCCTACGTGTTGTGGATGGCTGCTGTTCGATTCGTAGGCTGCAGGTTGAAGGCCGGCACACGGGGTGCGGGCCTATGCCGCGTGCAGGTCCGGAAAGCGGGAGACCACAGCTCCAGTGGTCGAGCAAACCCAATATTCTAGTGCCCCGTTCCCTGTCTCCGCTCCGAGGCCCCTCAGGATCATGTAAGGCGGCAGGCTGCTCCGGCTGCGAGGACCGGGGCCATCCGCGCCGCGGTTTTAGCGCGCAGGCCCCGGGGGAAGGCACGCCCGTTCCCAATTTCAGGGTTCCCTGCACCGATTTTCTTCGAGATTTGGACCAGTTGGCCCCTGGACCAGCAGCTCACGAATCGTAGTCGCAGGTACAGGGCGAAGATCGTGTATGCTCAAGATCAGGATCGAAGGATCTGCCTGCCACGGAGCTCACGCTTCAGGCGGCCATCTTGCTCGGCGCTCAACAGCGCCCCCCAGAGGCTAATACTTTTTAACATAGCCTCAAACATACCGCCGGTTATTTATTTAATATTAATTCACCGGTTGGTATTTTTTGCCAGAACTCGGTTCCAAAATGGCATTTGTGTTCGCTTCTGTGACTCCAACCCAAGTCGAGCCCTTTGTTCCACTTTTTGGCGGGATTCTCCACAGAAGCCTCCAAAAGTGGTGCCACTCTGTCTGGGTACCACAGGAGGTGTGGGAGGGGGTTTAGGCACCCTGGACTGAGTTGCCTCGGCAACTCAAGTCGCACTCTTGTGTGATTGGCCCAGTGGTGAGCCGCCCGGCTCACCACTTAGCATGTTTGAGTGACAGCTAGGACTGATGAATGGGGGTTTTCTGCATAAAAGCAGGGCTTTGGGGACTGGGACTTCAGACGTAGCCACAGGACCAAAGAATCCGAAGAGGGAGAAGCTGAGCCGACCTGCAACGACAACACCACCGGCGGAGCCCTGCTGAACCGACTCACCACTTCTTCCAACGACAGAGGAGATCTTCATCCCGAAGAGTCTTCTTCCTTTGACTGGTGGGGATAACCAGTTTGCCCGCCTTTTCGCCTTCCCGGATCATCTCGTGGCCGCCTTGTCTGTGCCAAGCACCCCGGCAACCGGGATACCATGTTTTTCCACTACTGCGAATAAAAGGGTAGTACCATTTAACCGGAGAACTCCACGGCTGGTTTCTTCCCTGGCAGTGCAACGACCTTCAGCTTTCCTCCACGTCGAGACCATCTCTTCCGCTGGACGATGCCGCGACTTGCACCCGCTGCCAGGAACAACTGCCCCCGCTGGAGGATTCTCTCCACTTTCAAGGTACTGTGTCCGCCTGGCCTCTCTCGCAACGGTCTGTGTGGGGTGTCTCTTAAATCCTCAATTTACCACTTGGGTTGGCCTTAGGCTGGCTAACTGAACTTTTCTGAGCTGAACTTATTCCTTTTTAAACTCTCTGCAAGACTCTCCAAGCCTTTTAAACTGTGTGATCTTGGGCGCATTGGTGTTCTACTCTCTCCAAGAGGGAGCCTGGCCTCTGAATTTTTTGCTCACAAGTAGACTTTGACTTTCCTGCCTTGCTGAGTGCTTCTAAAGTATTGTGTTGTGTGCTGTTCCTAATTTCTGCCTTTTCCCTCCCTTTTTCTTAAACTTATTAGAGTGCCATCTTTAGTTAAGCGCTCACCTCTGTCTGGAAATAAGTGGTGTTAACTAAGACTTGTCTAATAAGGAATAAGGGGTGTATATATATTAATAGTGACTGTGTTTTTAAACCTGCTTACAATAATAGTGCTAAAGTGTCTCTAAGTTTGTCTTTAAATAAATAATTATATACTTGATACCAAAGCTCTGGTCAGTGTTTGCTTGTGCTACTGTATTTTGGTACCTATCTTGTATACTCTATATACTGTCTAACTCTTCTTGAGAGAAGTCTGGCTGCTCAGCCACAGCTACCAGGTAAATCTGGGTGGTACAGACTGCTACCAATTGGGTTTACTGCCAACACCTGTAGTCTTAAGCCTTTTGCAGTGGTCCCTAAGGGAACTGCACAGGTTTCTGCCTAGCACGGGGCAACAACACACTTAGCACCTGAGTTACCCAGAGAGAGCTGGGGGCAAAAATCATAGGCAATACTTTTGTCAAGGCAGACAGAATCAGAGAACACTCATGGACAGAAATTCAAGAGTCAATAGGCCCGAGCCAGTGCAAGTGGAACCGGGTTCCTGTTCTCGAGGATCACACAGTCGGACAGTTCACGATTCAGCGTAGCCAGGAGTACTTAGATATTGTCAATGTAGGAAACAAAAGTTATAAGAAGGAGGGAAGATAAGGACAAGCCTTGTAGGAGGAGAAAAAGGGATTCACCCGATTTCCTCAAGAAGAACACAGCACCTTATTCAATGAAGAAGCTGGTGCCACGGCAGTTGTTGCTGGTAGTTTCCTGCAGACCCACTGTTCCTGAAGCTTCGGCAAGAAGGAGGACGTCTGGAAGGGTCTGCACCACACAGGGCTGAGGCAGGCAGCAGCGACGTTGAATAAAAGGTGTGCTCCTTAAAAACAGGAGAGGCTCTTCAGGTGGCTATCCGGACCACTACAGCAGTGTGCAGCGATTTCGACCACGAAGAGGATCCTCTGGCTGTAGAAGATAAGCTGTTTATCCCCAACAGGCTCAAGACAGAAGAAGACTCCGGACTGGATCTTATTTGGTCGTCGAAGGGTAGATAGCTCCGGACTGCAGCAGGGCTTCACCGGGACGGGATAGTTGCAGCAGCCGACTTCTTCTCCGCTTCTCTTTGGTTCCTTGTAGTTCCAGTGGCGACTCTGACTTCTAGCCCAAGAGTCCTGCCTTTTATGCGAAAATCCCCCATTCACACAGCCTGGCTGTCAATCACGCAGTAGGGGGGTTGTCCAGCCCGGACAACCACCTCAATCATGGCAAAGTGCGACTTGGGTTTCCTAGGATACCCTGCGCAGGAGGTGACTGCACCCCTCCCTCACATTTAGCCCACCTAGACACCCAGGCGCCTAGAGGAGGGCTTCTTGGCAGAAGCCCGCCAAAAGACAGTGAACAAAGAAGGCAAACCTGGTTTGCCGCACAAAGTAAAACACAAGAAGGACTTTAACAAAAAGAAATGACGAATAAACCCGACCGGAGCCAAAAGAAAAAGTATTTGGTCAAGCGGGTTTAAGTTCGAGGCTAATATAATAGCCTACAGCAATACCACGTTTATATAGTATAATCGCGGTAGAAAAGTTAGGGTAGATACCACTGCCACCAGCCAAGTCTAAATGTTAAAAGAGCGAAACAATGCTCTACGAGGTACAGATAAAAAGGGCTAAAGATTAACCCCTTCCAGTAATCCATGTAAGAAGGGGTGTACTGGATCTGTGGTTAAATGACTAAGTAAAGTTAATGGCAAATTTACCCTTTTCTGGGGGACAGTAGTCAGCCCCAGAAATGGAGTCGGTGGGAAGTCTAAAAGACAACCCTGTGTCACTGCACTGAAGGTGCTGTGTAACACACAAAAGAAGGGGGCTACTGAAGTTGTGTGCTCCAGAGCCTACACATGGCAAAACATGGGTAAGAGTGGGGGAAAAGCTCATTCTCTTACCAAGTGAAAAAAATAAACTCCAGAAACCTAGCAAAGCTGCTGAGGGACTCACTAGGTAAGGGAAATTAGCCATTGAATGAGAATTCTCCCTAACACAGACCAACCGGAAAGACGGACAAGCAGAAGTCCAGGCATGAAACACAGTGGGACCGTGAGGCTGAGTGAAGAAGTGCATTTTTTTATAAACAATTTTTTTTAATGTATTGTTATATGGTTCAATTAATAACCTTTAACAAATTACAGAACAAAAAGAAAAATAATACAAGACAAATCAGTAATAAGACATGTTACAGAGTAAATACTTTTATAGTACAGTTCATTTCAATATGGGTAGATAAGAGTAACATTTCCTTAAGTGCATCATGCCAATTCAGCAGGGTCCAACTATAAAATCTAAAAGAGAACAATTAACGGCAAGCACTGTTGAGGTAGATCTACCAAACAAATGGATTCTCGATAAATAGATTAGTAGTACAATTAATTTAAATATGGTTGAAAGAAGGTTCAGCTGCACCCAAATGTAAAGAATCTAAAAAACCAATTACTGCAAGCACCATTGAGGTTGTTCTACCGGTCAGACAATAATAGCAAATAGTCTCATGTTCACTCAAAACCAACACATTAAGATATCTCTTAAAATAAACTCTTCTCCTGCCATTCAACGTTACACAAGATAAAATTAGATGTTTCAATGTTTCTGTTTCCATCTTGTCTTTACAGAATCAACACCATCCTGTGCTAGGCTGCAACCTCCCATATCGTGCTAGGAGTTCCTTGGTTCGATATAGATTCGGAATCGCAAGAAACCCCATCTAATTTTTCTATCACTATGTATGGCCAAGAATGGGGTGAGAAAACATGCCTTTTTTTAATCCGCACTCAAATGACTCATATAACTGTAGGCGTGCAAACTTTCAATGGTAGAAGACCAGTCGTAACGATATAATAATAATTTCACATTTCCTGGATTGGCAGTCAATTCAGTATCTGACGATCCTATACTTTCCAGCAGATCAGTACAGAATTTGCAAAACTCATTTACACATTTGTCCCCCTTGCTATTCAAAATTGATCATAGATATGAAAACAATGGATTAAGTAGTGGACTTAAAATGTTATAATAAAGACTTAAAAATATCCACCAAACTTTGGCTTTTAAAGAATGGATACCAAACTCGTACCTAATCGCAGAGATCAGAATACTATTGGGAAGTCAGAGAATCTTCCTCCAAATCATACTTTCTAGAACTGGTAAAAAGGGAGTCACCTATGTTGCCATAATTTCACACCCATATTCAATTTTAGGGATTGTTAGGCAGAATTATATGCAGTACCCTTTGGGAACACTACACACAATTAAGACTACAAGTGACAGTACAGATTTACCTTTGGTACAAGCCTGTACTACACAGTTATAGTGGTAGCAGTAGTGGAGCAGCCAGACTTATCTCAAGAGTAAGTGAGTACTACAAGGAGTTACACAAAGGGACAGCAATTACTATGGTTCAGGCAAACACTGACTCAACGTTTCTAAGTAAAAGAATGTATATTTATTTACTCAACAGTTGTATAACATTTCACTATTCTAAGCAAGTCAAAAATCACAATCATAAATACACCACACCACTTCACTTAAATTCCAGACAAGTTAAGGTCACAAATGAAATGGGAGCAAAATGGCACTCCAGCATTTTAAAAGGGAGGGAAAGACAAATTTATTAGAAATTAGGCAGATCCAACAGGTAAGTTATCCTAGCCGTAGAACGAGAAAGACTACGAGGTTAAAATCAGATAGAAAAGGCTCAGGGCCAAAGTCAATGGTTCAAAAGTCTTTTGCTCAAGATAATAGGGTTCAGTGTCGTTAGCGGTAAAGTTCGTGGCACAGATTCCGGACGAGGTTGGTTGGTAGAAAAGTTAGTTCAAAGAGAAGGACAAGCCCTCGGATTGGAGAAAGATTTCAAACACTTTCACTGCGGCTGACCGAAACGGACAACCGGATTTGCACAGTACCTTAAAATGGAGAGGGAGCTGTAGCTGAGGCGGACGTTCCTGTTGGTTCCTGCAGGCTCGCAGCTCCTGAAGCGCCTGTCGGACTGACACGAAGTAGGAAGACTGGAGGGTCCTGCGCCATCCAGGGAAGAAACCAGCAGTTTAGCAAAACAACGAATAAAAGGTGCGCTCCTACTAAAACCTAAGCGGGGTCCGACCTTCCTGGCTATCCGGCCCACTGTAGCTATGTACAGCGAATTCCACCAGAGGAGGGGTCCCGGCTTGTAGTTTGGGCGAACTGGTTGGTCCCACCTGCTCAAGGGAAGACGTTTCCTGGAGGATCTTCTCTGTCGTCGGATCTGGAGATTCGGACTTGCAGCAGGGCTTCACCGGGCGGTTCAGTGGTGGTAGGGGTCCTCTTCTTCCAGTTCCTTGTTGGTTCTTTCGTTCCAGTGGCGACTCTGCTCTTTCAGTCCCAGAGACCTGCTTTTTATGCAGTCTTCCCCCATTCATACAGTCAGGCTGTCAATCACACAGCAGGGTGGCTGGCCTGGCAAGGCCAGTCCCCTTAGCTATCAGACAAGAGTGCAACTTGGGTTACTAAGGCCACCCATGGCACGGATCCGAAGGGCCCTCCCTCACATCCTGCCTACCAAGACTATCAGGCGCCTTAAGGAGGGATTCTGTGCAGAAGCCTGCGAACAAAGGAATCATCCCCGGTTTGGCGCGCAGAGTAAAACACGAGAAAGACTTTAACAAAAAGAAATGGCGACTAAACTGTTAGGCAGAATCCTGCGCAGTTCCCTTGGGGAACACTGCAGAAAGATTAAGACTACAGGAGTAAGCAGTAAACCCAATTGGTAGCAGTCTGTACCACCCAGTTTTACCTGGTAGCTGTGGCTGAGCAGTCAGACCTCTCTCAAGAAGAGTAGGGCAGTATATAGAGTATACACAATCGGGCTAAAAACACAGTAGAGCGAACACTGACCAGAGCTTTGTATAAAAGTATATAATTATTTATTTAAAACACACTTTAGGCAATATACTAGCACTCTAAATCAAAAGCAAGTTAAAACACAGTTAGGTAAAGTATACACACCTCCCTTGATAACTATCAGACAAGTCAGAGTTAAAACACCACGATTTGTTAAACAGATGGCACTCCAATAGTTCAGTTAAAGGAGAGAAAAAGGCAGAGCATAGAAATAATACAAGTCCCAACACTTTTAGGAGTTCTCAGCAAGGGAATAAAGGCAGTAAATACTGTAGAGCCCAAAGTTCATAGGCCAGGCCCATGTTAAAGGGAGCAAAGCGAAATGTGCCAAGGATCTTACGGTTTAAAATGCACGAAAAGTCTTTGCAGAATGTTCAAAAGAGGTTGGGGTGATGCAAGAAGGTAAAGTTAGAAGGTCTGGGGCCAACCCAGTTGGCAAGCCAAGGATTTAAGTGTCACCTTGGGCAAACTGAAGAAAGGGAGGCCAGGCAAGACGCAGTACCTTAAACAGAGAGGAGGCTACAGCGGTGGCAGTTGCTCCTGACAGTGGTTGCAGTTTGTTGTTTTTCAACCAGGGGAAGAGAGGATCTCGTCGAGGAGGAATCGTGGAGTCGTTGCACTGCACAGGGATGAAACCAGCCGCGGAGTTCGTCAATAAAAGGTGCGTTCCTTTTATTTGCGGTCAAAGTGGTGAAGCTTGGCTATCCGGCTGCCGGGGTGCTTGGCACGGGCGATTCGACCAAGAGACGTCTTTGGAAGGCGAAAAGGGCGAACTGGTTGGTCCCACCAGGTCAGAGGAAGAAGACTCGTCCAGCAGAAGATCTTCTCTTGTCGTCAGGAAAGTGGTGAGTAGTTGGAGCAGGGCTTCACTGGTGGTGTCGTCGTTGCAGATGGCTCAGCTTCTTCCCTCTTCGGATTCTTAGGTCCTGTGGCGACTTCTGAAGTTCCAGTCCAAAAGGCCCTGCTTTTATGCAGAAAAACCCCCATTCATCAGCCTAGCTGTCAATCACACATGCTAAGTGGTGAGCCGGGCGGCTCACCACTGGGCCAATCAGAGTAGAGTGCGACTTGGGTTGCCGAGGTAACGCAGTCCAGGGTGCCAATTACCCCCTCCACCCTTCCTGTGGAACCCAGACAGAGTAGCACCATTTGGAGGGCTTCTGTGGAGAAGCCCGCCAAAAAGTGGAAGAAAGGGCTCGACCTTGGTCAGAGTTACAGAGACGGACACAAACGCCATTTTAGAAAAGAGTTCTGGCAAAAAGACCCAACCGTTGATTTAATATTAAATAAATAAACCAGCGGTATCTTTAACATTTCACCAAAAAGTGGTGCGTTTAAAATTAATGGGAAAATCCCATAGGGAATATTCCGGTGGAATATTTTGCGTGGTAACCACTGCCAACAGCCCGAAACTCGACAAGGGGAGACTGGACAGTGCCCCCTTGAAAAAAGACCCACGGGCAATATAATTAACCCCTTCCAGTACTTCCACAATATGATGGTTTGTACTGGTTCTGTTCATAATTTAGGACTAGTAAAGTCAATGGTGACTTTACATGCCCTGGGAGACAGTAGTCAGTCTCAGGGTATGGAGTCTATGTTTGGGGGTCACTATGACACCCCTGTGTTACTGCACTGAGGGTGCTGTGTAACACACACACAAAAAAACAGATGATACCCTATGGAGTAAAAGACCCCATAGCCCAAAATCACACAAATAGTCAGAGACATACCTCAAATCATGTCTAAGAGTGGGAGTAAAATAGTCTCACTCTTAGCAGGAGAAAAAAACAAACCCCAAAAATCCAGCAAAGCTGCTGGGAGACTCACTAGGTTTGGGAAATTAGCCTTATAAGAGAATTCTCCCTAACATAAACCCAACCGGAGCCAAAATAAAATGTATTTGGTCAAGCGGGTTTATGTTCGAGGCTAATATTAAACCCTAAAACATTACCACGTTTATATAAAATAATCGCGGTAGAAATGTTAGGATAGTTACCACTGCCACCAGCCAAGTCTTAAAGTTAAGGGAGCAAAACAAGGCTCCAAGAGGCACAGACAAAAAGGGATAAGAGTTAACCCTTTCCAATACTCCATGTAAGTTGGGTTGTACCGGGACCGTGGTTTAAAGTGACTATATAAAGTTAATGGCAACTTTACCTGTTTCTGGGGACAGTAGTCAGCCCCAGAAAAATGGAGTCAGTGGGAAGTCTCAAAGACAACTCTGTGTCACTGCACTGAAGGTGCTGTGTAACACACACAAAAGTGGTGCACATGGAGAAGGTGAGGCTCCAGTGCCCAAGATCACAAAACAGTAAAAATACACACAGCAAAACACATGTAAGAGTGGGAAAAATGCTCACACTCTCACGAGGTGAATAAAATAAATCCTAGAAATCCAGCAAAGCTGCTGGGGGACTCATTAGGTAAGGGAAATCAGCCATTTATGAGAATTCTCCATAACACTCACCCCCTCCCACCCCCCCAGACTAAGGGACAGGAAGATTTAATCCACTCCTGGGTGAATCTCTACCTCTAGTCGGTTAAAAACATCCTAGAGAGACCATCAGCATTTTGGTGGTGATATCCTGCTCTGTGCTCAATGGTAAAATCAAACCCTTGCAGGCGGATTGACCATCTCAGAAGTTTTGGGTTTTCCCCTTTCATTTGCATTAACCATCCCAAGGGCTGGTGGTCCGTTTGACTCGCAAAAGTAGACCCATACAAGTATGGTCTAAACTTCTTCAAACTCCACACAATGGCAAAGCATTCACGCTCTAGGGTTACTCACCTTGTTTCTGGTTCCTTGTTTCCTACTGATGAAGCAAATGGGGTGCTCCCTACCTTTCTCATCCAGTTGACTAAGGACTACACCTTTACCTATATTGGAGGCATCTGTCTGCACAATGAAGGGTTGGTGGTAATCAGGAGCTCTTAGGACTGGAGCTTGACAAAGGGCTTTCGTCAGGCTTTCAAAGGCTTGAGCGCACTCCTCATTCCATCTGACCTTTTTAGGGAATTTTGGTAGAGGAGATGACATTCAAAGGAGAAGCTATGGTCCCATAGTTCTCCATGAAATTCCTGTAGTACCCAGTGAGACCTAGGAAAGCTCTCACTTGGGTTTGAGTAGTAGGGGTGGCCCAGTTTTGCACAGCTTGTACTTTGCTAGGCAATGGCCTTATCTCACCTCCTCCTACCTCATGACCAAAGTAGACCACTTTACTCTGTCCATTTTGACATTTGCTTGCCTTTATGGTCAGATGGGCCTGCTCAAGAGCCTGCAAAACATATTCCAGGTGGTCAATATGTTCAATCCATGTAGGGCTGAACACTGCAATGTCATCCAAGCATGCCATGCAGAAGTCCTCCATCCCATTCAGAACCATGATATATGATATGATATTTTATTTATATCGCGCCCATACACAGGTGTTTCAGAGCGCGACCAGGCAAAGGGAGGGGGATCAGGAGAGAAAACAAAAACAAACGATCTTACTAGGCCCAGTGACATTGAGAACGTGCAAGTGCATGGGAAAGGGAAAGGGAAAGGGGGAAGTGCAACAGAAAAAGGGAGGGGGGGCAAAGAAGTGCAGGCATAGGATAAATAATGTTAGTGGATAAATAAGTGAATAAATAAGGTGATAAGAGCAGTGATTAGTGCAGCCAGTGAAGGGTGCAGTGCAGGGCAAGTCAGATAGGGTAACATCCGATAAGTGCAGGAGAGGAGTGGGGGGACCTGTGAGGGTACAGATAACAGGCCCCGGTGCAGGGGTGGCCGGGAGGCAGTGCCGGAGGATGTCCAGGAAGGCAGGTAACTGAGCCAAGGGGGCCCCGTTTGCAGGTGAGGCACTGCTGAGAAGAGAAGGCAAATCAACAGGGGAGGAGAGTGGCAAAGGCAGATGCGAAGAGGAAGGTCTTAAGGAGCTTCCGGAATCGTAGATAGTTTTCCTCCAGTTTCAGGGTGGCAGGGAGGCCGTTCCAAAGAGAGGCTTCGGCCGAGGACAGAGATCTGCCCCCTGCACGTTTCTTAGGAAAGCGGCTGACTTGAGGGAGTTTGAAGTAGAGGAGTGAAGGGCTCGAGAAGGGAGGTATTTACGCAGGGATAGTTGAAGGTATTTTGGACCCAGGCCCCAGAAAGCCTTGTGGACAATGCAAAGGACTGTACATTTAATCCTTGCATCCACTGGGAGCCAATGGAGGGATTTCAGTGCTGGAGAGATACGATCTCGGGGCTTGAGGCCAAGGACAAGTCTCGCAGTTCTTTTCTGGATTAGCTGTAAAGGGCAGAGGGTGGAGGCAGGTAGCTTTAGAAAGAGGCTGTTGCAGTAGTCCAGCTTAGAGAGAATCAGAGCTTGGGAGACAGTGAGCTTCCGTGGGAAGGAGAGGAAGGGAAAAGTACCTCTGAGCAGGTGTAGTAAGAAGTTAGATTTTTTTGAGACTTCAGAGATGTGTGAGGAGAAGGATAGTGTGGAATCAAAGATGACCCCGAGGTTCTTTGCTTTGCAGGTAGGTGCAGGAGGAGGGCCGAGGGAGGCAGGCCAGAGAGTAAGGGGGAAGGAAGGAGAGGGTGTGCCGATGAGGAAGATCTCAGTTTCATTAGCATTTAAACAGAGATCGTTGGCGGCACACCAATTTTGAATGGCGATTAGACAGTCAGAGATGAGGGAGGAAGGGGAGGTGGCAGAGGGAAGCCTGAAAATGAGTTGTGTGTCATGAGCATAGCATTGGAAGTTGGAGCAGAAGATGGAGATCCAGTAGGCAAGGGTTGCCAAGTCTTGGTTGAAAACCAGGGCGAGAGATTAGACCCCTGAGGAACACCACAGGTAGAGAGGGAGATAGAGGAGAGGAAGAACCCAAGTTGTACCTGGGTAGGTCGATCAGAGAAAAAGGAGGTAAACCAAGCCAGAGCCTGATCAGTGATGCCAAGGTTGTCACGGAGAGGATTGAGCAGGATGGTGTGTTTGACCGTATCAAAGGCAGAGGAGAGATCAAGTAGGATAAGGACAGAGGGAATGTTAGAGTCAAGGTTGGAGAGCAAATCTTCACGGATGTTCAGGAGAGCAGTTTCCATACTTCTGGAGGCTCTGAAGCCAGATTGGTGGTCATGGAGTGAGCCGACAGAGTCAGAATGAAGGTTGAGATGAGAGATTGCAAGCTTTTCCAGGAGCTTACCCAGAAAGGGGGTGATGGAAATGGGGCGATAGTTAGCTGGACAGGAGGGATCAGCTGAGGGTTTCTTGAGTAGAGGATGCACAATGGAGTGTTTCAGGGGGAAGGGGAAAGAACCAGAGGCAAAGGAGAGGTTGCAGAAGTCTCCAAGGGCAGGTGCAAGGGTGTCAATGTGGTCCTTAATGGTTTTGGAGAAACAGGGATGAACCTGTTTTGATGAGGCTTTCATAGATCGGACTTGTCTGGAAACCTCATCAGGGGAGAAAAGAGGAAAGGCGGAGAAAGAGGGAGGAGGCGAATCTGAGGGAGGATCAGCAGGCAGAGGAGGCAAGGGGAGAGGAGAATGAGAGGAGGAGAGTATGGACAGGATGTCCTTAGTTTTACAGATAAAGTGTGAGGCAAGGTCATTGCAAAGGGCCTGAGAGGCGAGAGGAGAGGTTGATACTGCGGCAGGGTTAGCCAGCTCCTTGCAGATTTTAAGAGTTGGGCCGAGTTGTTAGATGCTGCAGAAACACAGGCTTGAATATGAGCTCGCTTCTTGGTTCGTACAGAGAGGCGATATTGTCTTTGGAGAAGGCGACAGACCACTTTGTCAGGGGATGAGCAAGAGGCCCTCCATTTCCTCTTAGCCGCTCTACACTTACGTTTATGTGAAGATAGGTCAGAGTCAAACCAAGTGCTGCACTTAGCTTTGGGCTTAAGGCGGATCCTCATGACAGGGGCAAGAGCATCAAGGGTAGTAGTAATAGGTGAGTAGAGTAGGGAAAGGGCTGAGTCAGGGTGAGAATCAGCCTGAAGTGGAGGAGGGGATGAGAAGGAGGCAGCAAAAGCCTTGACTGACACGCGCTTCATGGGTCGGATGTCCGAGAAGGTGGGTGGCAGTCTTGGGACAGGCTTGGCTGGAGGGGAGGAGATGGGAAGAAAAGAGGATAGAAGGGAGTGATCGCTCCAGGAGAGAGGAGTGATGAGGGGAGGTGTTAAAGGGGGAGGCCAGAGGAGATCAAGACATCAAGTGTATGGCCAGCAGAGTGAGTAGGGCCAGATGGAAGGATAGAGAGGGAGAGTGAATAGCAGAGGTCGCGAAAGAGTGTAGATGGAGAAAAGGGAGAATCAAGATGGATGTTGAGGTCCCCAAGGAGGCAGAGTTGAGAGGAAGGGGCCAAGAGGGCTGAGGAGAGGTCAGTCCACTCAGAGAGAAAAGAGGTGTCAGTGAGGGTTTGTCTGGCAGAAGCGCTAGAGTAGGTATCAGTGATGGGGAGACCACGGTTGCAAGTCAAGATGTCCTTTTTGAATTTCTTCTTGCCAGATTTAGTGAGATGTGAGGGATAGTTGATAGTAAAGCAGTAGAATAGATGGGAGAAACCGAAAGCGCCATGGTAGGTAGAGAGAGGGGGTGTTGAGAGACAGAGGCAAGTGAGCGTCACTGGGCTGATAAGTGGAAGGGAAAAAATGCAATTAAAAACACACCCAAATTTGACTTTCTAAAAACACACCCAAATTTGACTTTTAAAAACACACTCTTCATAGAGCTATTGGCGGTAAGTGGGTCCGAAGGTTGGTGAGATGAGGTAACAGTAGAGTTGAGTGTGAAGGGGGGAAGGTTAGGTAATAAATCTAGGAGGCAGCAGTTAGGGCAGGAAGAGGGGAGAGTGAAGGATAGAGGGAGGAGACAGAAAGACACAGAGTGGTAAATAGGAGAGGCTTTAGTAGTGCAATTTCAGGGCTGCGTGATCTGGGGGGCCCAAGTAGAGAGTCGAAAAGGTGATTGTGGGGTGGTGGCATCACAAAAGTGTTCCGGAAAGCAGACAGGAAGCTGACAGGGGCCTTAGAAGTGGGCCTTTGGAGCGTGGGCCGGCTTCGCCTGCCGTTCCCCAGTTGTGCAGATGAAGAAGGCACCAACTAATGGCAGAGAGGGGCAGGCCAGGCAGCTAACATCCACTGCCTCACACACAGCAACCACCCGAGCGGCCATCTTGAAGGGAGCGCATGGTGGGGGCAAAAGAAATGCTGCCAAGTTCCATGAAAGGCAAATTAAACAAATAGCAGGTCCCAGGATCTTCAGAGGAGCAATGCAGGAAAGCGTGGTAAAACCGCTACAAATTTGGACGTTTTTCAGAAAATTTTAAAATGTATACTTTTGTTCACATTTGGCCTCAAAAAAGGTGGTGATGATCCCAACAGGAGCCATAACACGGGACACTGCACCTACCTCAAGGAGAGGAAGCATCTCGGCGCATGTACGCCCAAGGAAAGGGAACAGCAGATGATCAGCTGGGGGAGAGCAGAGCCTCCCACTCTGTTGCGGAAGAAATAGAAAGTGAGCAGTGAGCCTCTGGAGCGAGGCCCGGCTTCGCCTGCTGGTCCCCAGTTGTGCAGATGAAGAAGGCACCAACCAATGGCAGAGAGGGGCAGGCCAGGTAGCTAGCATCCACTGCCTCACACACAGCAACCACCCGAGCAGCCATCTTGAAGGGAGCGCATGGTGTGGGCAAAAGAAATGCTGCCAAGTTCCATGAAAGGCAAATTAAACAAATAGCAGGTCCCAGGATCTTCAGAGGAGCAATGCAGGAAAGCGTGGTAAAAGCGCAACAAATTCGGACATTTTTCCAAAAAATTTTAATTGTTTACTTTTGTTCACATTTGGCCTCAAAAAAGGTGGTGATGATCCCAACAGGAGCCATAACACGGGACACTGCTCCTACCTCAAGGAGAGGCAGCATCTCGGCGCATGTACGCCCAAGGAAAGGGAACAGCAGATCAGCTGGGTGAGAGCAGAGCCTCCCACTCTGTTGCAGAAGAAATAAAAAAGTGAGCAGTGAGCCTCTGGAGGGAGGCCCGGCTTCGCCTGCCAGTCCCGAGTTGTGCAGATGAAGAAGGCACCAACCAATGGCAGAGAGGGGCTGGCCAGGCAGCTAGCATCCACTGCCTCACACACAGCAACCACCCTAGCGGCCATCTTGAAGGGAGGGCATGGTAGGGACAAAAGAAATGCTGCCAAGTTCCATAAAAGGCAAATTAAACAAATAGCAGGTCCCAGGATCTTCAGAGGAGCAATGCAGGAAAGCGTGTTAAAGCGCTACAAATTCGGACGTTTTTTCAAAAATTTTAAAATGTTTACTTTTGTTCACATTTGGTCTCAAAAACGGTGGTGATGATCCCAACAGAAGCCATAACACGGGACACTGCACCTACCTCAAGGAGAGGCAGCATCTCGGCGCATGTACGCCCAAGGAAAGGAAACAGCAGATGATCAGCTGGGGGAGAGCAGAGCCTCCCACTCCGTTGCGGAAGAAATAGAAAGTCAAATAGAAACCATCCTTTGAAATGTAGCAGGTGCCTTCTTTAGTCCAAAAGGCATTACCTTAAACTGGTAGGGGCTTGCTGGGGGAGAAAATGCAGTTTTCTCCTTGGCATGGTCTGTCAGTGCTATTTGCCAATAGCCTGAGGTTAGATCAAATGTACTGAAGTACTTGGCTGAACCAAGACTATCCACCAGCTCATCTGTCCTTGGCAAAGGATGGGCATCAGTCTTAGTGACCGCATTTAGAACTCTATAGTCCACGCAGAATCTCAACTCCTTGGATCCTACCTTTGGTAGTAGAACAACTGGACTAGACCATTGACTTGTAGAGGGCTCTATAACCCCGAGAGCAAGCATCTTGTTGACCTCTCCTTTGATGTGGGATCTCACATGTTCTGACATTCTGTAACCCCTGCTTTTGACAGGTAAACAGTCACCAGTGAGGATATCATGCTGGCCCCAAGGGGTCAAGCCTGGTGATAGTGAAAACAGGGAGGCAAACTGATTCAACAGAACTTTGCACTCCTCTTGTTGTTCAGAAGTCAGCTGAGAAGAGAGATTAACTCCTTCTATTTGTTCATCTAAAGGTTGGCCTCTGAGGAGGTCAGGTAGAGGTTCACTCTCCTCTTCCTCTTGAGCTGAAGCTAGAAGCAAAGCTCCCACTTCTGGTCTCAAGACATAAGCCTTTAAACGGTTGGTGTGAAAGACTCTGGGAGCCTCGTTAGGTCTGCCTAAGTCCACCAAATAGTTCACCTCTCCAAGTTTGCCCACAACCTTGAAGGGTCCTACCCATTTGTCCTGCAAGGCCCTCTGCCTTGTTGGCACCATAACTAATACAAGCTGGTCTTGAGAGAACTCAACCATGCTGGCCTTCCGGTCATGCCAATGTTTGACCAGAGCCTGACCTGCTTTTAAGTTATCACTTGCTTTTGCCATCATGTGTGATATTCTCCTCCGGAGACCTTTCACACGGTCAGTCACTCTTACTGGCTTGGGGGAAGGAGCACTCTCCAGCCCCTCCTTGATCAGGGTCAATGGACCTCTGACTGGATGGCCATAGAGAAGTTCAAAGGGACTGTATCCAACTCCCTCCTGAGGGACTTCTCTATATGCAAAGAGAAGGCATGGCAGTAGAAGGTCCCACTTTTTCTTAAGGGGTTCCTCTAAAGCACCTATCATGCTCTTCATAGTATGATTAAACCTCTCTACCAGTCCATTTGTCTGTGTATGGTAGGCTGTAGAGAACTTGTAAGTGACACCACAGTTTTTCCACATGGCTTGCATGTAGTGGGACATAAAGTTGGATCCCCTGTCGGATATCACTTCCTTAGGAAACCCCACTCTGGTAAAAATACCAAGTAGAGCCTTAGCCACAGCCTGAGCCGTAACAGTTCTCATAGGCATGGCTTATGGGTATCTTGTAGCATGGTCTACTACAACCAGGATTAACCTGTTCCCTGAAGATGTGGTAGGGTCAAGGGGACCGGCAATGTCAATGCCCACCCTCACAAAAGGAACTCCCACCACTGGGAGAGGCACCAGGGGTGCCACATTCTTGGCTCCACTCTTGCCAGAGGTTTGGCAAGTGTGACAGCTCCTACAGAATTTGTCCACTTCTGCACCCATATTAGGCCAATAGAAGTAGAGAGAGAGCCTTTCCTTGGTCTTCTTGAAACTCAAGTGACCAGCCAAAGGTATCTCATGGGCTAACTGTAGGAACTGGAGTCTGTTAGCAAGGGGCACTACAAGTCTTTTGCAGTCCACAGGGGTAGACTCAGTCGGTTCACTGCAGAAGAGGCCATCTTCCCAGCTTAACCTGTGCTTTCCAACTTCTTGCCCATCAAGTTGGTAAGCAGCCTGTTGTCGAAGACCTTTAAGAGTAGGACACTCTCTCTGTCATTTGCTAAAGTCTTCCCTGTTGGGTCCACCTTCTGCCAGTAAAGACTGCAGCTCAGGATGTTCAACAGGGTCAAGATCTCCAACTAAGACAGTGGGCCTCATTACGAGGTTGGAGGTAGCCATGGTGCTATTAGCACCATGGCCAACCCCTTACCGCATACCGGGTCCGGGTTCGCTGAATGGGGAATTACCAGGCCATTCCAACCTTGGAGCACCCGGTATTTCCCCATTCAAGGCACCCATCCCCATTCCCATAGGGCTCAATGGGAATGGGGAGCATGCTAATAACGGGCCCGTTATTAGCATGCTGGTCCTTTAGTGGGTCCTGCTAAGGGACCTCGTAATGCGGAGGTAAAGGGCTAACGGCACCGGCACCTTTACCGGCGCCGTTAACCCCTTACCTCCAACCTCGTAATGAGGCCCAGTGTCTTCTTCTATATCTGACTCTTCAGATATTGGTTCAACCACACAACGTTGCACCTCACACTCTGCCTCAGCAGGTGGGGTAGTCACAGGAGTGACCTTAGACAGTCTTGGTGATGTCCTTGTTGGTAGTACAGGGGTGCTGTCTGACTTCTTCCTGGAGGTCTTGGGTTTCCCCTTTGCCTCTGTTTTTCTAGAAATGGCAGTGCGCAACTCCTGTGGAGTGGGAGTGATATTTTCTTGCATCATCTCCTCTGGAGAGCCTCTCAAGGTTCTCTCCCTTGCAGACCTTGTGAGCTGCTGTTTCCTTTTACTGGGATGCCTGGGGGTGCTTGACACAACTCCAATAGTTTTAAGGTCATTACCCAACAGGACTCTCCCAGGCACTTCACTCTACACACTAACCGGTATCTTGACAGTCATATCATTACACTGGATGAGAGCTGGTAACTGGGGAAGCATTTGCACCGGGCCTCCAGCTAACTTGGTGAGGTGTTTGGGCGCCTTAGCAACATCCTCCACCTAGAAAAATGATTCATCCACCACAGTTATGCTGGCTCCAGTGTCTCTGATGGCAGGGGTTTCCTGACCACTCACAAGAACACGTTCTTTATAATACTCTTTAGTATTATATGGGATGGAATTATAGACATCTAAATTCTGTTGTTCCCACAAGCCCAGGGACACTAAAGAAACACTAGCTGAGACTCTCATGGGTTCATCAGCCAGTAAGTGAAAGTTTCCATTTGCCATAAGGACTTCTTGCTCTGGGGAGAAGGCTAAGGAGACAGTGTGGACCCCTGAAGGATTACCCTTTTTTTTTAGAACTTTATTTTTGAATTTTCAACAGTTATACAACAATCACACCCACATTAGGGCATGTTCCCCATGCATCGACTGAATCCCCACCCCCGCCCCTCTCCCCCAACCCTTCCCTCTATCAGTCCGTTAGGTTAATGGTACATTGCTCCGTCTCCCTCGTATATCTATTATCGGGCTGGCTTTATATATTAGGAAAGGTCAGACTCAGCGTCCTGGGAGCCGTGCTTTTCTGGCGAGGAAGACCGTTCCCCGTCGGCTTTGTTAATTAGGTATGCTATAGATGGACCCCAGATATCAGGGGTGCATGCGTGTTCAGGTAACAGTAGAGAATGTCTTTCCGCCAGTTTATAACCGTCGGCGCTGGTCATGACATGGCGATTTTTCTGCGTGCAAGAGTTAGCAGTAATACAGCCAGTTTCCTCACTGCTGGCGACAGCTGGTTTGTCAGTCCCAGCAGGGCTATTGCCGGGATCGGCCACGTTTCCTCTCCTATTATCAATGCTGTCATCTGAAGGACCTGAGTCCAGAACAGTGTCAGTTTCGGGCAGTCCCATGCTAGGTATATGAAATCAGCTGCCTAACTTCCACATCTTTCACACTTTGCGGTTATCTCTGGTTGTTGTCTGCTCTTTTTGGCGGGGGTGATGTATGTTTGGTGAAGGAAATTAAAGTGGATTTGTTTGAAGCGGGAGTTGAGGCGATATTTTGCGTTTGACGCAGGATGAATGTCCAATCCTCATCTGGGATTGTGATTTGGGGGGCGCTTTCCCATCTTGCTTTTGTGCGTGGGTTGGCTGGCACTGTGTCCATTAGGATGGATTTGTAGATGGATGAAACTAGTTTGCCCTTGCCCTGTACTTGGATCACATTATGTAGCAGTTGCCAAGTTGGGGGTTGCTGCGGAAATGAGGAGAATAGTGCTTGAAGCGTGTATCAGGTTCTAAAGTATAGGAACCTGTCTAGGGGGGTGTCACCACCCTTATCTATTGCTTGTTGGGGTGTGATGAAGGTGCCTCCACTGAACAGGTCGCCTAAAGTGCTTATCTGTAGCTTCTCTACCCATTGATGGAATACCTTTTGTGAAGTCTGGGGGATTCCGGGTATGAACTTCACTGGGAGGAGGGGCGAATAACCTACTTGGATTTTGTACTTTCTTGCAAGCTTCCCCAGATCCCATAGGTCGCCAGGACCACGTTCATGGTGTTATAGGGTACCGGAAGCTGACCTATGATAACTGCCCTCAATAGGTTAGGGGTTGCCAGGGCACGTTCAATCTGCACGTGCGGCCTGATGAAATGTGTTGTGTACCAGTGGCTGAGGAACTGCGCTTGGGCCGCCCAAAAATAGCGTTCCAGGTTGGGGAGGGCTAGTCCTTCGCTGGATACTGGGAGTGTCAATGTTGAATAAGCGACCCTGGCCGGTTTGCCTGCCCATGGCAGCTCGAGAACCAAACTTTTGACTCTCTTTAAGAAAGATTTGGGGATCAGAATGGGGATGGTAGTGAAAAGGTATAATGGTTTCGGCAGGATCACCATTTTGACAAGTGAGGCTCTTCCCCATAGGGTTAGCGGGAGAGACCGCCAGCGCTGAGCTTTCTCTTGTAATGTTTTTAACACCACCTCGTAGTTGTCTCGGAACACCTCAAGGTAGTTTAGTGACATTAATATCCCCAAATACCGCACCCGAGAGGTCTCCCATGTAAAGTGGTAGTCATAAGTGAATGCTCTGGTCCCTGGGGTGAGTGGGAAGATGAGGGATTTAGACTGATTGATTTTTAGGCCGGACATTGCCCCAAACTTGATTACCTCTCTCATCACTGGGTTTAGGTTTTCACTGGGGTTGCTAATCAATAGTGCTACATCGTCCGCATAGAGGGATGTGATTAGCCTGTGTGGGCCGAGGCTAAGCCCTTTGTGGAGTTGTTGGGCTCGAAGGTTCGACGCCAGGGGTTCCATTATTAGCGCGAATATTAGCGCCGACAGCGGACAAACCTGTTGGGTGCCTCGTTGTAGGTGAATTGTGGAGGACCTTGCAGAGCCCACTAGTATGTTTGCTTGGGGGTTCTTGTATAGCAAGGAGACTAATCTAATAAATCGTGCACCGAGGCCCATCTGAGTGAGTACTGCAAATTGGAAGGGCCATTCCACCGAATCGAAGGCCTTTTTGGCATCTAGCAGTACCGCCACGGCCTGCTGAGAGGGGTCAAGGGCCCCGATGATTCCAAACAGTCTCCTAATGCCAAATGTTGTGCTGCGGCCAGGCACGAACCCGGCCTGATCTGCCAGCACGAGGGCAGGCATAAGCGGTAGTAGTCTGTTGGTGAGTATTTTCATTAGGATCTTGTTGTCGAGGTTTAGAAGAGATATGGGCCTGTAGGATGCACAGTGCTCTGGGGGTTTGCCAGCTTTGTGCAATAGTATTATATTGGCCTCGCGGGAGGACTGTGGAAGGCAACCTGTGTCAAGTGCCTCAGCGTACACTTCCGCCAGGGGGCGGGGGCTAGGGTGTGGGCGAATGCTTTTTAGAATTCTCCCGTTAGGCCGTCGGGCCCTGGGGCCTTTGTGTTTGGGAGGGTTTTAATAGCTTCTATTATTTCGTCTGGGGTAATGGATTAATTGAGGGGTTCGCGCAGCTCGCTTTCCACCTAGTAGAGTTCAGTGTCATTGAGGTATATTTTTAGGGTGTCAGTATCTGAGTTGTGTTTCGAGGAGTACAGGTTTTGGTAAAAGGCTTTGAATTCATCTGCTATTTCTTCATCAGTGTGCACCAGTGTGCTCTGTCTGGTCATTATCCTTTCGACTGTCGTCGATTTCCTGTCAGCGTTCAGGAGCCTCGCGAGGAGGGCACCAGGCTTTTGGCCCTCTCCGTATTGACAGACTTGGCTGTTTCTTCTCAAGAATTTTACCTCCTGTTCCGCCGTGGATCTGAACGTTTCCAGCTCCTCTTTAAGCCCTGCCTGCCTGCGAGCATGAATCGTTTGTGGTGGAAAGCTCAGAAAGGAAAGGAAAGTTTGAGGTGTTTTAGTCGTTCTTCACTGGAGGACAGTTCTCGTCGGATCAGCTTAAAGATGCCATTCTCCTTTGCCAGGCAGACGCCTCTTACGAAACATTTCAGTGTTTCCCAGATTGTGCTGATCGAGTTCACAGTGCCCATATTTGTTTCTTTGAATGACGCAATTTTATCCCGGAGTTCTGAGGCGAACACTTGGTCTTGCAGGGACCCTGGTTTGAAGCACCAGTGCAGTAGATGGGATTTGGCGATTGCCGGGCTGCAGGGTTACCGGGGAGTGATCCGAGAACGTTCTGGGAAGCATTTGTCATTGCCCCCATTGGAGTGGACCCTTGGCCGAGATGAACAGGTAGTCAATTCTGGAGCTGGTGTTATGCACTGCTGAGTGGAATGTAAATTCACGCAGCTCCCAACTGCTATGTCTCCATGCGTCCACGAGATCGTAGGCTCCGCATATTTCATGTACCTGGAGACTGGCTTTGGACCTGGTCGATATCGTGGTCTGCGACTTGTCCTTCAAGGGATCTAGGGTGGTGTTTAGGTCGCCTCCCCAGATGATCGTTGTGGAGGTGTATAGCGATAGGTTTGTGAGTACCCAGTCGAAGTTATTAGTTCCATCGACATTGGGACCGTAGGAGTTGACTAGGGTGATGTCTTGGCCGTCTACGATCCCTCTGACCAGCAGTGATCTGCCGTCGGTATCTTTTGCCATGTTTATCAGCCTGAAGCCTGTTTTACGGTTGATCAGTATCGCCACTCCTCTGGCGTATGACGAAAATGAAAAGTATCTATGGCAGCCCCAGTGACGAGCCCATTGGTGTTCTTTTTCAGGTAGGAGATGTGTTTCTTGGAGCATGGCCACTCAATGCTGTGTCTTTTCAGGTACTGAAGGATCTTCCTGGTTTTTGAAGAGAGGTTGCCTCCTCTAATGTTCCAAGTGGCGACTTTGAATTGTTCGCTCGGCTATTGAATTGAAGCTGATAATCGTTCTTTTGAGTTGTGAGAACGCAGGGTGCCGTTGACGGTTTCTACGCCTGGGCGTGGGAGGTTTCCGCAGTGCTTGAGAGAGAGGGCATAGTGTTGCCTGGTGGTCTGGGGGGTCGGTGCGGGCGGGTGGCTCGGGGGTGCACGTCCATCCCCCTCTTTCAACTTCCTTCCTTACACGGGCAACCCCCAACTCGCCCGTTTCTTTGCTTGAACAAGGTAAGGACTGCAACGGTGCGCGTCCGTTGCCTGTAATCCCTCCCATTGACAATAAACAACTGAGGTAACTTTGCTGTGCAAGGGGTGCAAGGGGCCTCCCAGGCTGCATGGCCTCGGAGTACATGACTCCTGTGGTTATTCCGGTGTAGAAGCTGCGCTGTATTTGTAGGACTTGTGCCTTCGATCTTGAGTTATTTATATTGGGTTTCTGTGGGATCTTTCCCTCTGTGCGTGTGGCTGATTGGAATTTGGTCCGAGGCAGCCAGCACGGTCCAGGAAATTGTTTGCTTCCTCTGGAGTCTGGAAAAAGTGTACCTTACCCCCATGTTGCACTCTCAGCCAGGCAGGGAAGAGCATGGAGTAGGGTATTTGATTGTCTTTGAGTCTTTGTCTGACAGAAGTGAAGGATCTTCTTTGTGTTTGGACTGCTGGGGAGAAGTTGGGAAAAGAGTGTATCTTGTCTCCATCGTGTTGTATTTCACCTTTTTCTCTGGCCAGTCGAAGGATGGTGTCGCGATCTTTATAGTTAAGCAGTTTCGCTATTATCGGCCTCAAGGGCGCACCTGGAGCGGGTTTGGCGGACGGGATTCTGTGGGCTCTCTCTACTACGAACATGTGGGAGAATGCTGTCTCTATGTCCATATGGTGCTGTAGGAGATCTACTTTGGAGGCAAGTCCGTCCATCTTGTTATTTAGGTTTCCAATACCAGCTTTCAGATCGAGGAGGAGTCCCTTGATGTCGGTGACGGAAGTTTCCTCATCCGTTAGGTGTGAGTTGGCCATCTGGGGTTCTGGATCTTCTTGGAGTCTGGGGGTTTTGGGGACTGTTCCAGTCTCAAAGGTCAGCTTCCTTTGGGATCTGTCCATTTTACCCATTGGGTTTGGGTGGTTGGGGATGGCCTCGAGTGGTTAGTGGGGTTCGCCGCTTGATATCAGGGCACCAGTGGTGCCTTTGTGTTGGAATGGGGCGTGGACTGGTTGGATGGCCGCTGCCAGTTGAGCTGGGGCCCTTCGGGGTTCGGTGGCAAGGTGCAGCGTATTAATCCGGCTTGGCCTGCAGGCGTGCGGTTCTCAGGGCCTCAGAGTAAGGTTCTAGGCTGGAAGTGCGCTGTTCTTTGGAAGGAGAGGCTCAGAGGTCTTTTTCCTGCGGATCAGGAGGGAAGCCGGGGGGCAAGGGAGCCTCTTAGCTTCGCCCAATTTAGGAGAGGCTGGCTCAGCGTTGTGTAGCTTTGTGCTGCTGCTGCATCTCATGGAGGTAGGGCTGGAGTGTAGGAGAGGGCTTGGAGATGTGGGTTGGCTGGGTGCAGTGGGATCAATGCAGGAGCGCAGGGCGCCAGACCCGTACAGAGCAAGCACGCGCTGTACCTATGTGTCCCGCTGCTGGAGGGGTGTTCATTGTCAAGCTGCACCGGTCTTCTTATGGCAGCCGCTTGAGGGTTTTAGCCTGGGGGGCCGGCGATCATAGCTCCCCGCACCCCTCCGCGCACTCACTCCTTCTCATGCGTGGAGAGCGGGAAGCGCCGCGGCCAGACTGCGGACGAGGGGAGAGCAGAGGGAGGGACGCAAGCCGCAGCCCGCTGGGGACCGCCGCTCTCACGGTCCTGGGTCTTCGGCCGCGATGTTGTCACTGCGAGGGGGAGGGGACAGGGGGTTTCACACTCCGGCCCCCGGATCGCTCGACCCGCTCTTCGCGGGAGACTGCTGGAAGCAGGGGGGCCCTGCCAGTCGGTTCTCTGCGCAGCCCCGGGCTGTAGCACGGCACTTCACGGTCTGTTGGGCTCCCCCATTCCTGGATGGCGCCGGAGCAGGATGATCATGTTGGGGGTCTCTGCTTTTCAGTTTTGGCCCCGGATTCCGTGTACCTGTGGGTCAGCGACTCCTCAGCTGGGTTAATGTTGATCAAGGCGACAGGTTACTGAATTTCGGCGGATTTCTCAGGATTAATTGCGGCCGCGCGGGAGCTCACTAAGTAGCGGCCATCTTGGCTGGCCCTCTAGCGCCCTCTCAAGGGTTTTGAAGGTTTACCCTTACATCTGGGATCCCCTTTCACATGGTCAGTTGACCCACAAACGTAACATTTCCCAAATGTTTTGATGAATGGAGGTTTGTTCTGACCTCCATCTGGTTTGGTTCCAGATGGTGCACTAGCCTGATTTGGTTTCCCTTGTGGTTTACCCTTATGCTGCTGTTTGTGGCCCTCTTTTGGATTGGAGGTATTAGAATTCTCTTTGTTGTCTTTCTTTGGCTGTTTCCCCTCATCCTTTTACTGAGTAGCCCCAGAATTCTTGTGAGTAGCCCTGTTGGCAACCCACAAGTCAGCAGCCTTAGCTAGCTTCTTTGGATCTATCTCCTTAGAATCAGCCAATTGCTGTCTGAGCTCAGGAGAGCAGACATCAAAATAGACTCTAACATAACAAGATTTCTCATTCCTTCATAAGTGTTTACTCTGTAACCCTTAATCCAACCATCTAAGTTTTTCATACACTCACATACCCAGGTAGCCCAAGGGGTACCATCATGCTTTTTGAGGGTCCTAAACCTCTTAAGGTACTGGGAAGGAGTCTTCCCAAATCAAGCAATTAAAGCTAGCTTCACACACTCATAATCCATCCTTTCCACCTCACCCAACTCCATTACAACCTCAGATGCAACAGGGGGTAGCCTAGAGAAGAGCCAGGGAAGCGATTGATTCCCTGTGAGACCTTGAATAACATGGTTATATTCAAACATTGCCAACCAATCCAAAATATCAAGCTTAACCTCATACATACCCACAATTTCTTTAGGCATACAGGGTCTCTTAGGACTGGAAGACCTAGAAGACTCTGGGAGAGAAGCATTTTCAAGAGACAATCTTTCCATTTCAAGTTCATGATTCAACTCCATTTGTCTGAGTTTCAGTTCTTGATTTTTGTGCTCAGTTTGAGCATTTAACCGTTTGAATTCCAGTTCAAGCCTCATTTTCTCTAGAGCAATGAATTCAGGACTGAGTGTAGGGTCCTGTGGGGTCCCAGTGGACAAGAGTTAAGGTTGCTGAGCAGGCAATGGAGCAGAGAGACCTACATTAGGAGACACATCTACTTCTTCCAACTCATCATTAACAGACATTGGGCCTCATTACCAGTAGCCCAGTAAAAGCGGGTTCATTACTGGCATGCCGGAATGAGCGGGTCAGTTTTAATAGCGGGTGATTACGAGTGCGCGAGCATGCGCGTTCCCCCATGCCGGTAATGGCAATACTGCCATGACGCTAAAGGCCCTCCAACCCCCCTATACCGGCATCGCGGGACCCGCCCATAGCGGTACCGCCTCATACCAACCCCTAAATACCGGCACGGTAATACCACCATGGTAATACCGTGTTCCCAAAAAACAGACCCGGAAATTACGTCATCGCCCAGGAATGGGAAAAGGGCCGGCGGCCATGTTTAAAAACACAATCCATTCCCATCCTCCCCAACCACCAGTCCATTTGTATTGTGCTGTGCCAGAAAATACTCAGGATGACCAAGGCAACCAGGAAGATGACCCCCCGGAAGCGGAAACAGCGTTTCTCTGATGCTGAGCTTAATATGCTGGCAGACACCCTGGCCCAGCATGCAGACATCATCAGGTCTAACGACATACACATATCTGAGACCTGGGACATATGTAGGGGCACTAGACAGGGATGCCCACTCTCCCCCATGCTTTATGTATTAGGACTGGAACCTATTGCTATATATTTTCGAAAACAATTTTTTGACGCCGGGATACGGCTTGGAGGAATAGACCA
This sequence comes from Ambystoma mexicanum, assembly GCF_040938575.1. Classification (NCBI taxonomy): domain Eukaryota; kingdom Metazoa; phylum Chordata; class Amphibia; order Caudata; family Ambystomatidae; genus Ambystoma; species Ambystoma mexicanum. Next base: position 351,974,420 of record NC_090936.1, read on the forward strand.
TATTATATCTCTCTACGCAGATGACGTATTATTGTATATCAGAGACCCACATATCAATGTACCCACGATGCTAGACGTCTTAGACAACTTTGCAAAGTTTTCGGGTATACAATTTAGCAGGGCAAAGTCTAGCCTATTCCCTCTGGCAGGCCTCAAGACACAAGATGCAACAGAACTACCTGTGGTGGGAATACAATGGGAGCTGACCTCATTCAAATATTTAGGGATACACATAATGCATACCCCTACACTAATGCACGACCACAACACAAAGTCTGCTATCCCTGTCTTGAGGAAATCCATGAACTTCTGGGCGAAACTCCCCCTATCCATGATGGGTAGAGCCGCAATAGTTAAAATGATTGTCCTTCCTAGATTCTTATATGGGTTCTAAAATATACATTTCTACATCAATGCGCCTTTCTTCCGCCTGTTAGAGAAGATACTTCGAGATTTCCTGTGGGGGAAAGGGAGACGCAAATAGCACTCACCACCCTGATGCTACCATACACCCAAAGAGGAATCCAACTCCCAAACTTGGAAAAATATTATCTGGCTGCACAGCTCAGTTTTGTCACCAAATGGCTAGCAGATGAAGTCACATCTGAGACGCCACTGCTGCAGTCTTTAGTATCCCCGTTGCATATGAGAGAACTTATCTGGGCTCCCACTCACCTGATGCGTTATGCCCCCTTCATGGCCACCCTGGGACGAAACATTTGGCGTAGGACAGAAACCCTTATCTGTGCTAGGCGCCAGTACTCCCCGGACATTCCTCTGATCTCGGACCTATGCGGATCTATAGGGGATTTACATCACCTCAGACACTGGGAAATGAAAGGGATATACTCATGGGGGGACCTGTATGTAGATGGGGCTTTTAAAGATTTTGAAACACTTCAGGAAATGGATGGTGTCCACGTAGGCCAGTTCCTGTGGTATCAAAGGGTGAGAACCACAGCACGAACCAAGTGGGCGACATGGCCGGAGGAGCCGGAATCAAACCCCCTGATTACACTATTGTATGCCCTAGGGGAAGGTTGGAAGCCGGTGTCTCAGATCTATGGCCACCTAAGCGACGTCCCGAACCCACGGAGTGCCGATTTAAAAAGCAAATGGGAAGCGGACATGGGCCGAGAAATGACTGATGGAGCATGGGAGAGGGCTTTGACATTTCCCAAAACTGTCTCTAGAAACCATAGATTTGGTCAAATACAATTCAACCTGCTTCACCGAACGTACTTAACCCCATCCAGACTTGCAAAGTTCCACAAACTGCCGCACTCTAATTGTACATGGTGCGGAATGGAGAAGGCGGACTTAATCCATATGTTCTGGTCGTGCACTAAGACGCAGTCCCTGTGGACCGACATACAGCAGACAAGCGACAACCTTGGTGTGACCAGGTATAAAGGGACCCCAGAGGAATGCCTACTGGGCACATACACTAGACCGGCCAAACTTAAGCACCTTGCCAGAATAATGGACATTATGTCTATACTCGCAAAGAGGACAATTGCAATGTCCTGGAAGAAAACAGCTGGGCCCCAACAAGAAATTTGGCACAAAGAACTGAAGCGATGGGTAAGAGCAGAAACAACGGCCTGGGAGGGCAGTGTAGCCAGATCTACAGATGACTCGAGCATGACCCTGGAGGCCTGGAAGGAACTCACAGGCCCCCTGTTTTACCCCTCAGATGACAAGCCCCCGTGAACTGGGACAAACCCACCCAAGGTGGAACTACGAACCGAATCAGCAGAACCCAAGTCTAACAGGCCTCTACCATACTGGGCCCTCACAGGCACAGCCCTCGCTTTCCCCCCTCCTCCGGACCAGCCGGGACCCCCCCGGATCCACCAAATGTCAATTGCCTAACGGAAAGAACACTGGGAGATAGTTAATGTTGTAATGTTAATTGTTAATGTTTTATGATGAAACACTCATTATCCTCTAATCACGGGCATTTATTGTCCTGTAACTGTATTAAATAACAAATGCCAATAAACAAATTTGAAAATAAATCAGGTCTAACGACATGAAGCATGCTGCCCAGATGAAAAAGAAGCAAATCTGGCAGGAGGTTGCCCAGAGGGTGTCGGCTGTGGAAACCACCCCACGGACTGTGCGTGACTGTCGCAAGCGGTGGGACGACCTCCGCCTCAGGGTGAGCAACATCCTGGCAGTCAACAGGAGGGCCGCCATGGCGACAGGCGGGGGGCCACACTCACCAGCGAAGCTTATGCCATGGGAGGAGACAGACAGTTCATTCATAGATCCCGAGTCTATAGAGGGATTCGGAGAGATGGAGATAGGCGCTGCATCATCCCCAGAAGAAGGTGAGTGACCCAGCATATCCCTGTAGGGTAAACCATGATGTGGCACAAGTGACGTGGAAGTGAGACTAGGCAAGGCAATGCATGTCCCAGGCCCACATCAACATATCCAGTCAAGAATGCGTGCCACACCCTGCCACACACAAATGCATGCTGAGTGCCAATGCCAATCCCAACACACAGGCAACATGACTCGACCGTGCCCATGTAACTCACCACACAGACACCATATCAATGCCATGCCACCAGCCATGCATTGATTGCCCACATGCCCCCTCAGAACACCAAATGCCACACCCCTGTAATAATTGGATGCATGAATGTATGAACATATCACAGCGCTATAGAATATTGCTGCCATGTGACACCATCACTGATGACCTGCATCTCTTCTATCCCCCAGGCACCGATGAGGAATATGGCAGGCAGGACAGGGGAGCAAGGGCACCTACATCACGGCAAGGGACAAGGGCCACCACCACCCCCACCCCACAGCAAGGGAAACTGCCCAGACCAACAGGCAGTGTGCCAGACCGGGCAGAAACCCAGCAGGAAACACCTGCAGCCAGTGTGGGCCACACACATGGAGTCCAGGAGCAGCCACCCACAACAGTGGGAGGTGTTTCCATTCCCGCACCGCCAACCACCGCGGACGTTGCGGATGCTGATGTGGACAACGAGGGTGACACAGTCATGTCCACCACACCCACCCCAAGCCCCATTACCACTCTCCCCCCCATACAGAGGCTGACAGCAGCGACGATCCCTGCCTCCACAACTCCGACCTCGGAGAGTCCGACATATGCCCCTTCGAAGAGGACAGTTCCCTGGACGTGGGCCCCACGCAAGCGCCATCCACCACCCTGGCTACCATCACCCTGGCTACCACCACCCCAGGTACCACCACCCCAGCCACCAGCATTCCCGCTCGCCTGTCGAGGGTGGAGGCACGACAGGAGTCAATGCTAGACCTACTGCGGCAACATATTGCCGATGGGAAGGACTCCATGAGGGCCATCGCTACAGCCATCGATGCTAACACTGCTGCCGTTGAGGCGTCCACAACTGCCATGAGGGAGTGTCTGGGGGCAGTTACGCAAGCCCTGATGTCCAACCTGCCTCAAATGCAGCGCCCACACCTTGGAGCAGGCATGGGACCCGCCACTGACACGTCCACTGCTACGACCCCTTCGACCCCAGCCCCCTCAAGCCCTGTGCGGATGACCCGGAGGAGTGCATGGCGTTTGGATATGCCACCCCCAGGACCCCAAAAAGGCGAAGAAGTAGATTGGCCAGACAATGCCGTTGGACAAATGGACGTTGGTCAAGGGAACAATCTTTGGTGTACATTTTGGGATATTTGGGGTTTGTAGGGTGGGTGAGGGAGTTCTCTGGGGTATTTTTGGGGTTTGTAGGGTCGGTGAGGGAGTTCACTGGGGTATTTTTGGGGTTTGTAGGGTGGGTGAGGGAGATCACTGGGGGATGTGAGGGGAATGTTTACATTATTATGTGTCTGAAAAATACACCCGTTGTGTGCAAGAAAATCAATGGCTGGACATACTTCATTTTGTGCATGTACATTTAATGTGTGATGGTGTACAGTGGCGAACTTCAAACAAAACAAGTGTGCATGTCCACATGCAGCCAGTGTGTCACTGGCACATGACTTTCATGGTCCCTGCGTTTCAGAAGTATTTGTGGATTAGTGCTTGGCGTACAGAATGGCCATCCCATGCATCATGTACTGGCAGGGGGGATCCTTCGCCTCCGTCTCCATCCCCTTCATCTTCACCCGGCCCATGCATGTCAATGCCAGGTGGCAGTGGTACATTCCTCCGGACGAACATGTTGTGCCACATGACACAGGCCATGGTGATCTTTGCCACCTTCTCAGGCCTGTTTAGGAGTGCCCCACCAGACCTGCTGAGGCAGCGGAACCGTGCCTTCAACAGGCCAAAGGTCTGCTCAATTGCAACACGGGTGCGGTTGTGCACACGATTGTACTCCACCTCATGGCTGTTCTGCGGGTTCCGCACAGGGGTGAGTAACCACGGCCTCAAGGGATATCCTCCATCACCTGCAAGCAGACACAAATAGGCGTGTGTCACTCTGAACTGCCACCTTCAGGGAGCACAGTCATGGCAGCAGCTATTTGGTGTGGGCATGCACATGTCCCTGTACGCATGGAATGATGTTACCTAGATGCAATTTATACTGTCATGAGGTGTGGTAGTCTGGATGGCATTCAATAGATGATGCAGGGTGTAATCATGCATGCTGAGGCAGATGTGCAGTGGAATTGCAACAATCTTTAGCCCCCAATGCATACTGCTCATTCCCCACTATGCATGGTCACACTGACCACATTGCCACAGTTGCCATCCTGTTCATTCATGCATTGCTTGCCATCACCATGGTGGCCTGGTTGTGCCTCTTACTTGTTGACATCGATATGCATTATTTGTGATATGTGGCCCAGTGATGTGTCATGTTCCATTTGAATGGGTCAGGTCAGGAGTGTTTAGCTCTGCATGCATTCTCCAATCACTGGCTATTGAAACCCAGGTGCAGTATTCCCCCCCCTTTCCCACCCAGGTGCAGTATTCCCCCCCGCTTATGCATCCCACACATCAGTGCCCCGAAGCACTGCCATGGGACAGTTGTGCAACTCATCAAGCAGCCAGGCTCGTGGTCCAGCATGTCGCTCCATGTGATGGGATAGCGTGGAGTTACGCAGTACCATGGCATCATGTGTTGATCCAGGAAATCGGGGACAGCAATGTGTGATGATCTTGCTGGAGTCACATACCATTTGCACATTGATGGAGTGGTATTGCTTGCGATTGCGGTACACCGCCTCTATGGCAGGGGGACTACCAATTCCATATGGGTGCAGTCGAGTGCACCGACACAACTGGGCATGCCTGCCAGTGCATGGAAGCCTACTTTGGTGTCTGCTATCCCCTGGCCAGTCTGTGGTAGGGATATGTGGCTGCTTGCGTGCTTCAGGAGGGCATCCAGCACTTGGTTCAACATGCTTGAAAATAGTGGCTGTGAAATGCCATGCAGCTGGCCCACTGTGTGTTGGTAGGTGCCTGTGGCCAGGAAGTGTAGCACAGACACCACCTTTAGTAGCGGGGGGATGGCAGTGCGTATTTCAATGAGGCTGGCAATGTCTTTTTGTATCATGTCCACTATGGTGGTGATGGTGTCACGGTCCAACCGGTACAGGGTGTGGATCTGCTCAGGGGTTAGGTTGAAAGGGCTGGGTCTGGTGCGAGGGATTGGTGGTTGCCTACGAGGCACTGCTGCCTGCACTGGTGGTAATTGCTGGGCCTGTCTCACCCTCCTTCTCCTCCTGCGTCTCCTCTGTGCTGCCTGTTGTTGCTGTTGTTGTTGTTGTTGTTGTTGCTGTAGTTGTAGCAGTATGGGCATGTCCTCCAGCGCCATGATTGCAACAGCTAGTGGTAGCATTTTGGTGTTGGAAGGGGTGTGGTGTGTGTGTGTGTGCTCATTTTATACTGGCTCAGCCTCCATTGACTCCACCTGTGGGGATTGTGTGCACCTGTGGCAGTTGCCTTGTATCCTGATTGCTGTTTGCGGGCGGTCCGCGATGCCTGTATGGCCGGCATTGTGCAGCCCGTGATTACCGGCTTCGCGATGCCGGTATTTGCATATCTGCGTGGGTTGGGATTTCCCCCTATTACCGGCATACCACTATTTGTTCCCTGAAGGGGCGCGTGTACGCATCTATGCCGCTATTAGCGGCACCGTTATTTAGGGTGCCGCTAATACCGGGTTTGCGGGTCGGAATACAACGGAGCGGTAAACGATGCCGGTATTACCGTACCGGCATCATTTTTGCCTTACCGCCAACCTCGTAATGAGGCCCATAGCATCATCCTCAATACTTTCTACACTTGCTAAGGAGTCAGGCATTTCAGACCCACTCCCTACATATGGGTTGTTTAACAGCTTTTCAACTAATTCAATCTTTTTGCCTTTGGCAGAGAGTTTCCTTTCTTTACAAATGTTTCTTAAATAATCAGCAGTGTAACTCAGAAGGGTCTCCTGACTGTGGCTTTCCATATCAGACAGGATTAATTTTGCTTTTTAGTGATGTTAGCCTTGTGGTTAGTTGATCCAAGGTAATAGCAGCACTCCAAGTGTAACTACTATACTTTTATCCTAACCGCTGTACACTAGTGTTAGGCAGAATTATATGCAGTACCCTTTGGGAACACTACACACAATTAAGACTACAAGTGATAATACAATTTCACCTTTGGTACAAGCCTGTACTACACAGTTATAGAGGTAGCAGAGCAGCCAGACTTATCTCAAGAGTAAGTGAGCAGTACAAAGAGTTACGCAAAGGGACAGCAATTACTATGGTTCAGGCAAACACTGACTCAAGGTTTCTAAGTAAAAGAATATATATTTATTTACTCAATAGTTGTATAACATTTCACTATTCTAAGCAAGTCAAAAATCACAATCATAAATACACCACACCACTTCCCTTAAATTCCAGACAAGTTAAGCTCACAAATGAAGTGGGAGCAAAATGGCACTCCAGCAATTTAAAAGGGAGGGAAAGACACAGTTATTAGAAATTAGGCAGATCCAACAGGTAAGTAATCAGGGTCATAGAACAAGAAATACTACAAGGTTAAAATCAGATAGAAAAGGCTCAGGGCCAAAGTCAATGGTTCAAAAGTATTTTGCTCAAGGTAATAGGGTTCAGTGTAGTTTGGTTTAAAGTTTGTGGCACAGATTCCGGACGAGGTTGGTTGATAAAAGGTTAGTTCAAAGAGAAGAGAAGGACAAGCCCTCGGATTGGAGAAAGATTTCAAACACTTTCACCGCGGCTGACCGAAACGGACAACCGGATTTGCACAGTACCTTAAAACGGAGAGGGAGCTGTAGCTGAGGCAGACGTTCCTGGTGGTTCCTGCAGGCTCACGGTTCCTGAAGCGACTGTCGGACTGACATGTAGTAGGAAGACTGGAGGGTCCTGCGCCACCCAGGAAAGAACCCAGCAGCAGAGCAAAACAACAAATATAAGGTGCGCTCCTTAAAACCCAAGCGGGGTCCGACCTTCCTGGCTATCCGTCCCACTGTAGCTCTGTACAGCGAATTCGACCAGAGGAGGGGTCCTGGCTTGTAGTTTGGGTGAACTGGTTGGTCCCACCAGCTCAAGGGAAGAGGTTTCCTGGAGGATCTTCTCTGTCGTCGGATTTGGAGATTCGGACCTCCAGCAGGGCTTCACCGGGCAGTTCAGTCGTGGTAGGAGTCCTCTTCTTCCAGTTCCTCGTTGGTTCTTTCGTTCCAGTGGGGACTCTGCTCTTACAGTCCCAGAGACCTGCTTTTTATGCAGTCTTCCCCCATTCATACAGCATGCTGTCAATCACACAGCAGGGTGGCGGGCCTGGCAAGGCCAGTCCCCTTAGCCAATCAGACAAGAGTGCGACTTGGGTTACTAAGGCAACCCATGGCAGGGGTCCGAAGGTCCCTCCCTCACACCCTGCCTACCCAGACTATCAGGCACCTTAAGGAGGGCTTCTGTGCAGAAGCCCGCGAAAAGACAGCGAACAAAGGAACCATCCCCGGGTTGGCGCGCAGAGTAAAACACAAGAAAGACTTTAACAAAAAGAAATGGCGACTAAACCCAACAGGAGCCAAAATAAAATGTATTTGATCAAGCAGGTTTATGTTCGAGGCTAATATAATAGCCTAAAATATTAACACGTTTATATAAGATAATCGCGGTAGAAAAGTTAGGGTAGGTACCACTGCCACCAGCCAAGTCTTAAAGTTAAGGGAGCAAAACAAGGCTCCAAGAGGCACAGACAAAAACGCATAAGAGTTAAACCGCTCCAATACTCCATGCAAGATGGGGTGTACGGGGTCTGTGGTTTAAAGTGACTATATCAAGTTAATGGCAACTTTACCTGTTTCTGGGGGGCAGTAGTCAGCCCCAGAAAAATTGAGTCAGTGGGAAGTCTCAAAGACAACCCTGTGTCACTGCACTGAAGGTGCTGTGTAACACACACAAAAGTGGTGCACATGGAGTAGGTGAGGCTCCAGTGCCCAAGATCACACAAACAGTAAAAATACACACAGCAAAACACATGTAAGAGTGAGAAAAAGCCCACACTCTTAACAGGTGAAAAAAATAAATCATAGAAATCCAGCAAAGCTGCTGGGGGACTCTGTGTAAGGGAAATCGGCCATTTATGAGAATTCTTCCTAACGGGGATATTTCCCTTGTAAAATGTTAATGCAGGGATTAAAGTAAATTTTCCAAACTTTAAGTCCACTCTACCCATTTGGTTCAATAATGTAGTTGTTTGCATTTTTAACCAATTCTTGATGTATTGTTTTTGCGGACTATCTGTAATAGGGAAACCCAAATAAAAAAATGGATAGACCAGTTCTATGGGTACAGCAACATCTTGCGCAACAAACATTGCATTACCTTAGTTTTATCTGGATTCACATCGAGACTATGGGCCTCATTACACTGTAGGCGCTAAGGGATTACCGGCAACGGTAAGGGCACCGCTGCCAGTAATCCCTTAGCACCCTACTATGAGGTCCTTCAGCGTGTCCCGTCCTTAACGCCTGGTCTGACCAGGTGTTAAGGACGGGACCTGCTAAGGGACTTCAGAGCAAATAATGGTACTGCAAATTGCAGTACCATTATTAGCTCCTTCCCCATTCCCATTGAGCCCTATGGGGAATGGTATTTGGCATGGGGACTTACCGGGTCCTCCAGGGTCGGAATGACCTGGTAAATCCCCATACCGCCTACCCGGACCCGGAATGCAGTAAGGGAGTAGCCATGCCGCTAATAGCGGCATGGTTACCTCCTACCGTGTAATGAGGCCCTATGAGACTTTGCGAAATGAGAAAATGCAGTAATGGGATGCTAAAGGCCTAATTGTGTGCAGTTAAGTAAAAGAAAGTTGTCTGCATATGCCAACCACATAACCTTCAGATTACCTATTTTAGGGGTGACAAATACAGGGGTGATAAGGTGACAATAATTCTGCAAAGAACCAAAGGCTGTGGAGCCGCCGCAGCACGACAAAGAACGGGAGAAGCCATGAGAAATACGAAATAGAAAGCAGAAGAGCCAGAGCCTGACTGACGTACACTGGCAGCAACCCTAAAGGTAGAGGGATTGCCGGGATGGTTGGTGGGGGCACAGCAGAGTCATGGAAGACTCTTAATCCACAGAGCAGGGGTGAAGAGGAAGCCCCTGTGGGGGTAGAAAACATTGAGGATGCCAAAAACAGAAAGAGAATAGGTCGGGTCTGGGACCCATATCTACAATAGAAGATCCCTAAAAGTCATCTTCGTGGCAGAACCAGGCAGGAAAGTGAACCAGGTCTGCCAGGTCAAAGCAGTAAAGAAATACAGGTCTGGGACCGGCACCCACGAGAAAAGGGGAGTAACAGCCATTTTCCTTGTGGCAGTACTTGTCAGGAGAGTGAACCAAGTCTGCCCCAGTCTGGAGACGAGCAAGCCTGGGACCCTCAAAAGGAAAGACTGAGAGTGTTGAACTGTGAAACCAAAGTGAAATAGAGGCCAGGAGAAGTGAGTAATTCCCCCTGGTGGTGGTGTACTGTGCAACCAAGTGAACAGATACCAGGGGAAGGGAGTCATTCCCCGGTTGTATTGGACTCTAAAGCCATGATACCAGGAGAAGGGAATCATTCTCCTGGTAACCAAGGTCATGGGAAAGCTGTCATTCCCCCTGGTTGTATTGTACTGTAAATCCAAGATACCAGGAGAAGGGAGTCATTCTCCTGGTAACCAAAGCTGAAAAGACGTTTTGACACAAAGATAAGCAGTGTATCTGCCAAAGTAAAGTGCTGGAACTTTGCCTTTTGTGTTGGAGAACAATTTTGACCCGGGAAAGGGAACTTTTGTCCCCAGTCTAAAACAAGGGGGCCATTCTTCTGGACCAGAAAGGTCTACTTTATCTTTCGTTTAGCTTTAAGTTTAATGGACAGAAGAATGGTTTTTGACACAGGATTATGGACTATTGATTTACACTGACATTCTGACAGAACCCTTAGTGTTTTAGTTGAAGCAGGGAAACCCCTCTAAGAGATTGGGAAAGTTAGGTTTTCTCTTTATTTTCTTTACCATTAAAAGTCTATAGCAATCACCATGCCACCTGTGTGTCAGTCTCCTCCTTCTGCACCCTTACAGCATTAAAACAGTTACCAATCCTCCCTGGCTCCCAGAATCGTCTCCAAAATCATTCAGCTTAAACACAAATCAAATGTAGTGAGAGTTTCTCTTGGCAGTATTCCACTAACAGCTTCCAGACATTCACATTTTCTGGAATCTGTTTACATAGATGAGCTCTAATCGTCTCTACCACCAATATGTTCCAGATCCTTCCCCACCACATGAGTAGCACAGAGTTTTCTGGACTCTTCCACCTCTTTGCTAATGTGATTTTATCAGTAACCAGAATATGTATTATGAGAGAAGGTATGTATTGTGAGGAACCTGAGGGCATCCCCCCCATCTACTTCTCTTGGATCTTCCTCTCAGTTGGCCAGGGAAACGCCATCGTCCTTGGATGCTGACCCTGGAGGTGGATATGCGAGGGAGGATCACCTGGGTGGAGGGACCTTGGTGAGTGGAGAGAGGATGTCTTCAGGTGAGATATGGTATCCCCTTTCCCTTATGAAAATAAGCCCTACCCTCCCCCTGTCTTCGTAGCATATTGTCAGTCTTTATCCCTTCCCTACACACCACCTGTCCCACACTTATATGCCTTTAAGACTGGGATGAGAAAGAGGCAACTAGTAGTAATGCACACTTCTAGTCAATTTCACCACTTTGGTACTGAGATGAGGAAGAGGACTATGGAGGGAAAACATTGCGAGTGTCACGTATGTCCCATTAATAGGTGTAATTGGGGTCAGGCAAAGGACTTGCACATGCAACCAATTGTGAGGCCACAGGTACATAAATGGAGAGACCGTCAGAGAGTAAGAGGGAACCTGCCTGGTGAGAAGGACATAGCTGCGAGGGAGGAGCAGGCTGGAGAGGGGCCAGTGGAGAGGACACTGTGGCCCTCATTACAACCCAGGCGTTAAGGGGTTAACAGCGCCGTAAAAGGTGGCGGCGCCGTTAAACCCTTAACGCCTGATCACGAGGTCCCTTTGCGGGTGGCACTTTAACACCTGCTTTTAGCAGGCGTTAAAAAACCAACCCGCAAAGGGACCTTGGTGCTAAGTACGGTGCCGCAATTTGCGGCACCATACTTAGCGCCTTCCCCATTCCCATTGAGCCCTATGGGGCAAAAATGGGAATGGGGAAGGGTCATGGCGGCATGGGGAATTAGCGCCCCACCAACCTCGGAATGGGGCGGTAATTCCCCATTCCGCCATGGCGGAGTCGGTAAGTTACCGGCATGGACCATGGTGCTATTAGCACCATGGTCCAACGCCTGGGTCGTAATGAGGGCCTGTGTATTGCAGAGGATCGGAGCCCCTGCAATCCCCTGCAGTCCCCTGTGCTGCGTGTGCCCAGCTGGAGCTGGGGAACAGAGAAGACTGAATTGCTGTGGGCTGCTGCAACGAGGTTCAGGGGGGGCCAGCGCTGCTCGCTGCAGTCCCCTCATGCGTACGCGGGAAGCAAGTGGAAGCCAGAGAACAGGAGAAGAATGCCCGGAGGAGCGACTGAGCACCAGTGAGAAAGGGAACACTCGTACCGGGCGCTCCAGGGGCAGAAATTGGACATTTGCTATTACTGATCAAACAGAAACCTCTAAGAATGGGGGTTGGAGGTAAAATGGAAAACTATGGAATTTCAAACAACTGGAAAGTCATTTTTTTGAAATGCAACAGCAGTTATTGAATACCAAACTAAAGAGAAGCTACAGAAAGTTTATGAAAATACAGCACGAGTGGAAATGATGTGCAGTTATAAACGCTGTGAAAACTATTTAGAAGCACTTATGAACCAAGTAAAAACCTTTAATAACACTGAAACACTGACGAATTAAGTGAAAAGCAAGTGTGCTAGGCAAGTTGATGAACCTGTGTCAACAATGTGAAACCAAAGTGCTGGAAAAGGATGAACACCACAGAATGAATGGAGTACAATTTGTGGTAAAGCCAAAAGACTGCCAAGGAGAAAGCTACATCAAATATTGATTACTGGCACAGGTACAGGGAGAAAACATGTAGTGGCCAATGGAAACCAAGAGCATCACAAAGTGCCAAGGGTTATCAGTTGCATGACCTGCAATGGGTGGACCGTGTGGTCCGACAACTGCGCCTAGATCAAGTAGACCCTACCGGAGAAAGAAACAAGGCAAGCCAAGACACAATGCTGTGTGCTATAATAAGGGCTGAAGTGAGAGAAATCATTTGTTGTGAACTATTAAAGAATCTAAAGGATTATAAAGTGAAACTGGAAGTATCATTGAAAGTCAAGAAACTTGAACTGATTGTAGTTCTGCTGGAAGAGCTGTCTTCTTGGGAAAGGGAACACCAAGATATCTTGGAACTGTGTTGAAATTTGGGAGGGGAACCCTGAGGGTTCTTGGAACTGTGTTGAACTTGGGCAAGGGAGCCATGAGACCTTTTTCAACTAGGGGAAGGGAAAGCTGAAACAAGACAACGCTGGAAGAAGCTGGAAGAAACTGAGAAATTTATTTTGAACAGTTTTGTTTTTTTGCCGACATCCCAACACAATGTTTATCTTTAGTTGTGAGGGCAGGTATAGGTTTTGAACACAGACAGACTTTTAAGTTGAACTTACTGATACAAACTATCCTTAGTTTCTTTAGGTAGGGGACTCCCACCTCATCTTAGGGCAAGTTAGGCCTTAGGCCATCCTGACAATTTAGACAAATAAAATTATTTTGCTAAGAAAAGTGAATCTTTTGTCTGCGTCTTGCTTCATGATGCCTTCACAGTATTCTGTTTGTGGATATACACCCTCTACCAGGCCATCCAAAGGAGCCATAAGTGTCTCCTCAGGAATAGTGAGGCCAGAAATCAGACCAATTCTGGATAGAACCCCCTCTCCAAAATCCACCGATCTTATGGCAAGACCATCACATTTCTACCACTTTTTCCCATATTGGGGTCCAGCTCCTGCCAGTCCTGCTCTCATAATTGTGGTGGAGTATTCAGTGTAATGTATTCCTGCTGATTCCAGGCTTTTCCCTGTCATCAGGATCTCAAAGTAGTAATAATTTCACTTTCTTATTTTTAGCATTCTGGACCTTTCCTTCCCCATCTCTTAGCAATACTAAAGTATTCAGATTTTTTAGTGTTCTTAACTTCTATGGTAAGGTTTTGTTGGCCTTATTCCCTTTGGCATAATGCAACTATCTAGTTCATAAAATAGCATGAGCAGTGCAATCTGCCAACAGTAATTTCAATTGTTTCTAGCTAACATTAAGTGCCTAAGAGATTTTAAGGACCTTTTCCTCTTATGCTCTAACTCTCTCTCCTCTACCTCATTTTCTAAGGCTTGCCTGAGTATTGCTTGTGATTTGGTAAAAGCGGCCATGAGGGAAATAGGCACCCTTCCAATTATGGTCTTTCTGGTTTCGCCCCATCCATCCATTGGAGAACCTCCACAGATCTCTCCATAAAATAGTTCTTTATCAGAGCGCCAGGGGACCACTCCGTTGGTGATAGTGCATGCTACAAATATCCTTTAACATTAACATTAACCCATGAAAAATGATCCTGAATGACAAAATCACATAAGATCGGGTCATACAGCTTCTATGGAGGCTTACCCAGCGTTGATAAACGGTTAACCGATAAGGCCATATCAATCGGGGCATGAGCCGAGATGACACAGAACTAGAAAAAACAAGATTATAAGCAATAAAACAAATGTTACTTTAGCACAGTCACGCATTAACAGTCTACAAGACATTGCATGTTAATTTCCAGCACGTATTTTGGCTGTAGGGTCTTTTTCAAGGCCAACTGGGTTAATCAACATGTATATTGAATTTGGTAATCGTTGGGATTTGTGGCACAATTACCACGTGGTAATAACGCTAACCGTAGTCCTGCCGAAAATTCCCCATTGGGCCCAATGGGAAATGGGGAATTCCCGAATGGGTCCATTGGGGAATGGGGAATTACTGTTCTGCCAAACCTGTGTTCCGGCGCTAATAGCGCCAGAGGGGTTTGGCAGTTACGCTATTAGCCCCGGTGGTATCCTGGCGGTAATACCACTGGGATACTGCCCAACTCGTGATTAGGCCCCTTCAAGGGAATGTCACAAGCAACAATCATCCCGACCAGTGATAAAAGTGTACCAAAAAACTGTGATTCCGGCAGGGGACAGAGTAGGAAGGAAGGGAGCAACGTGCAACACATTTTTCAGGGTTGCAGTCATGCTGGTTGACAGTCAATTGAGTTGAAACAGATTTCAGTTCAGCTGTAAGCGATAGCCAGTGGTAAAATGGAGAAGTGTGCTTTAACTTCAAAAAGAACAGTTCCGGAATGGTGAAAATGGTTGCAAAAAGTAGTGGAGCTGTTAACAGTAAAAAATAAAAGTAGTGGAACACTGCTCCCGACCGTTCCCCTCACTTCGACTACTGATCCCGACCTCAGTCTTCTTTCCACCCCTCCCACTTCCCCTTTAGGCCAAGTAATGTTTTGAGTAGTTTGTGTTTTTCAATCAGCATTCATCTGGGGTCTATAAATGTGCTTCTTGCAGAAAGGTTATAAGGACCCGCTTATCACGCAACCTGCTCACGATAGATTTCCTTTTAACAGGGCCGTCAGGCACCGTACATTTAAAGTTATTATGTAGATCTCAACCATGGAGGTATTCTTAGTGAGGGCTATGAATTCGATTGTCAAACCTACCAATTTCAGGCTTCATTGAGGCATCACATCCCCATAGCACCTTGGGTTACATCGCTTCATGTCACAACCATGTTTAACAACCATGCTCCAACTTCCCCGCCCTAATCCCAAGGCCAGTGGGACGAGATAGCATTTAAATCGGAGGTGGGGGTAGGTCAACAGAACTTTCCACTTCTCGATGGCCACTAAATTAACATCAGAGTTTGAAGATATACCATTCGATTTCTTCCTTATTCATATGTATGGCTTCTCCATTGAAAGATATAATAGATGTGATCCATTTGTGCCATTAAAATGTGTCATAAAGGCAGTGATACAGTATGCCTTAGGCTATTTAATGCACATAGTTGCATCAAATTTGCATTTGCTCAGTCACTGCTTGCAATTATAGAGTTCCTTCTCCAGTAACTAACAGGGATCGTGTATCGGAAGTCTTAGCTCTTAGTGAGCGCAGATGATTGAGAGCGCAAATTAAACAGAGTAAACTCTGCTATAAAAATGTCTTTATCTGAAGACCCTGTTTACCCTCACAAAGTATTAAGCTCAACTCCGGAACTGGATCTGATATGATATGATATATGGCATTTATAACATGCCTATACACAAGTGTTTCAAGGCATGACGAGGCAAGGGAGGGGGAAAAGATGGAGGACAGACAACGATCCTACTAAGCCAGGTGTCAATCAGATCACGCAAGTGCATGGGAAGGGGAGGGGGGAAAGTGCAGCTGGTAGTGTGACTTCTTAGAGACATCAGAGATGTGAGGGGAGAAGGAGAGTGTGGAGTCGAAGATGACCCCGAGGTTTTTAGCTTCACAGGTGGGAGCAGGGAGAGAGCCAAGAGAGGCCAGCCAAAGAGTGACAGGAAAGGAGGGTGCGGGTGTGCCGATAAGGAGAATCTCGGTCTTGCTGGCATTAAGGCAGAGATCTTTGGCGGCACACCACTCCTGGATGGCAGACAGACAGTCAGAGATGAGAGAGGGAGAAGAGGTGGCTGAGGGTAGCCTGAAAATGAGTTGAGTGTCATCCGCATAGCACTGGAAGTTGGGGAAGAGCGCGGCAATGCAGTGGGCAAGAAGTGCCAGGTATTGGTAGAAAAACCAGGGAGAGAGGTTAGACCCCTGGGGAACACCACAGGTAGAGATAGAGATGGAGAAGATTAAGGACCTGAGTTGAACCTGGGAGGGTTGATCGGAGAGAAAAGAGGTCAGCCACGCCAGGGCCTGACCAGTGATCCCCAGGTTATCACGGAGACGGTTGATCAGAATGGCATGGTTGACCATGTCGAAGGCAGAAGAGAGATCAAGTAAGATGAGGACACAGGGGGTGTTGTAATCAAGGTTGGAGAGCAGGTCTTCACGGACGTTCAGGAGAGCAGTTTCCGTGCTTCTGGCAGCTCTGAAGCCAGACTGATGGTCATGGAGACAACCAACAGATTCAGTGTGAAGATTAAGCTGGGAGATGGCCAGCATTTCCAGGAGTTTGCCCAGGAAAGGAGTGATGGAGATTGGGCGATAGTTAGCCCGGCAGGAAGGGTCGGCAGAGGGTTTCTTAAGAAGAGGGTGCACACAGGAGTGCTTCAGGGGGGAGGGGAACACTCCAGTGGCGGAGTGGTTGCCCCTTTGAGAAGTCCGGTCCCGTAGCACAAATACCCCCGGCTAGCCCACAAAAAACTGGCTCCAGGGACCACATGATGCCAGTTTTGACCTTAGATGTACCACACTCAGAAGGTCTGAGATATCCACAACCCCATTACCCCCTACCTGCCAAGGGAGGGTTTTGCCTAACTTGGCTCAATCTGAGTCCATTGGTTCACCCCTGTGGCCTCAGCTTATGGCCAACATTGCCAAAGAATTACTCTTATGCAATGATCCATTCGACCTCGGCTTGTTGGATGATGCCTTGAATGAATGGGCATTGAATATACGGCTGCCTAAAATGAACACAGCCTCCCAGACCTACGGACCCATTGGGCCAGGCGCACTGCCAGAGGCATCGCGAGTGAATATTGCCTGCCAAACCCTTTTACAAAGGGAAAGGATAGACCGAGCCACTCAAACTGACTCCTGTAGTAAGGAGTTTTTGGAGCCCACTGGGCCAGTCTTGGTCAGTAAGGATAAGTCTCTTATCCCCAACATAGCTGGACCATCATCATTGCTACCTGAGTCGAACCTTGCTCACAAAGAGGACTATGAGGTCAACCGTGTCCACAAAGAGGTCAAACAGCCCACAATTTTGAACACTAAACTGAAGAGGACACTCTCACGGAATTTATAACTAAAAAAGTTACAAATGCCACTGATAAAGGACAGAAACACATATGGCTTTGTAATGGATCAGAGAAATTTCATCATAACCAACATTCGGAAAACCGAAGTAAAAGAACTAAAGAAACCTTGCGCAACAAGGTTCTTGCCTGGTTGTGCCAGCGAACAGGCCCAATGGTGGTCAGACGTTCTGACCTAATGGTCATTCGAAGGATAGATCAGAGTGATTGGTGTTCGCAACCCAATAGTGATTGCATCATAGTGGGCTATGGGGTTAGCACCCTATCTGTCTTCCTTAGACGTTGTAAATATTTGCCCAAGGTGCCTCAAACTGCAACTTGATTCTTTAAATGCTACATCCTTCCAGGGAATTTTCCCTTGTGCTCTCTCTTTTTATCTTTAATGTGTAATGATTCATGTCTGATAGTTGCTTCGGGAGAGATATTGCAGCCATTTCCACAGTTAATTATTTTTCTCCATACTGAATTTATTCTTCATTACACGCACCTTTATGTTTTTTATGTATGTTTTGTCATCTGCGCCATCATGAATATGGGTCTATTGTGCGCATTATAAATGTTATAAAGTAAAGTAAAGTAAAAGTTAGTTGAGTGGCACTTCCAATGCCCCCCAGGACCAGGAGGTCTCTCCTGTCTTTCATGCTGTGTACAGCCCATTTCTTGCCTTCATATGTGACTAGGAGTGTACTGGGAAACCCCCACTAGTATCCCACCTTTTTATTCAGAAGCCATGATGTCAATAGCCGCAGAGCCTTCCTTTAAGAAAGCGTGGATGGAGCAATGGCTTGATACAATACAATGGAATTTTAGACATTTTCTGGGCAGATTTCATTAGACTGTTTTTAACAGCATAGAAGTGGACCGTAGTGAGCACATCGCAAAAGCAAGTTCATCTGAGTTGAAATGATGCTGCAAATCCAATCAGACCTGTATAATTAACTATTTGCCTCTATAGGCAATTTGAGTATAGATATGATCAAATCCTGGATGGACGCCTTCTGGTCCTCCTTCAGAACGTGTCTCTGCACTCCTATCAACCTGATATTATTTTGTTGAGAGCAATTTTCTGCATCCTTCTGTTTGATTTGTAGGGCTTCACATTAAGCTTCCAATGCTTTACAGTGGTTGGCCAAGTCCTTTGCTACGTATCTTTGCTCACAGATTGAGTCTGTGGCATCTCCTATGTACTCCTCTGCCTCTTCCATCCATCTATCCAGAAATTACATTTTGTGGCTTAGTTCTGCCATGCTGTCCTGGATCTCTCTTGATCTTCCCAAGTGGGGTCGGTTAGAGTATTCAGATGGGATATGCACATTTTGCATATGCTGAATGTCTGAATGTGCTGCTAGATTTGACTGTCATGGGTCAGTGAGTCTGGGGAGGCCATGTGCTAACCCTGGTTAGCTGGCTGTGCTGAGACTAAGCCCTCAGTCCCAGACCAATCAACGTGGCATGGGGTGTCCGCACCATTTGGGACAGTCCGCTCTGATGTAACTGAAACCCCATTGCGCAAACAGGAATTTTAGCAAGTCTCTGCACCACCAATCATGGCAGTCACTGCAGGACCACCTCCAATCCTCAGTCCAGCATGCATGTGGCTCCTGGACAACCATACCTCACTTCCAAAAGCATTTGACCCCGCTCGGCTCTGCTGGCACTCTCAGAGACAGCTTCCTTGGTGTCCCAAAAGGCCACACCCGGTCCTTCAGCTATTTGTTACCTCTGTTTTTTTTACTTTATGTCTCTTTATCAAGTATCAAAATGATTACGTCTTTTGTGAGGAAGCCTAATTTTGGGGCATATTGTTGCTCTATTTCAAATCAAATCAAATCAAAATCACATGTACCATGGACTTCACCAATGATTACATTGTCGGATACATGATGTATTGGCAATGTTGAGCATGGCATAAGCTTAACCCTCATGCAGATGTATGACACGTTTCGCCAGAGGTATCTACTATTCCTGGTTTTTACTAACCTTGCTGCCACATTTGACGCGGTTAAAAAAGGATCTATTCTGGAAGGCATTGTAATATGAGGGGATAGGGTCCTACCCTGAAATGCAATATATTCTTATTCTCTTGTACAGTTACAACCTAGGGAGAGATCGGCTTAATCCTAATTTTGTGCCAACAGGGGCTTACCCATAGAAAAAAAGGGTCAGGCAGAGATGCATGCTTGCAGTGGCCAGTTTGAACTGCTTCATCAATGGTTCAATTAAGTGGTTGTAGAGGGTCGGTGCAGATGCCCCCAGGATGGATGGAGAGAGAATCTGCTTGCTGCCAATCAGCACCAAGAATCCATTATCATTATAATAGAACTAAATATGTTTGTCTCTTATATCTGGCCTGTTTCTGATTATCCACTTGATGGGGGTATGATTACATTGCAGAATTATTACTGAAAGGTTTAATAGTTCTTTAATTAATAAGGCTTTGACAAAGATAGTGTCCATCACTGAGTGGCCAAATCACTCTGGAAGTCTTATTCAGTGATTTGTATTTCCAGATAGCAAAGGATAGACCAGACTGCTGCCATTCAGGGTCGCACACACTGTCTAGTGGCTGTAGTGTCTACATATATTCTTCAGTCAGGACACAATGAGCATTTTTATAGTTACCTGGTTTTCGTGACACGGGCCTTGGCAGTATTCAGTCAAGCTTTCAAGTGTTTGGTTGATTAGGGCTACATTCCTCTCATTGATGTAAAGGCCCAACAGACCCAATCCACCGGTTGTGCTCCCACAAATACAGTCAAGAAACTGAAGGGTCTCACAAACCAAGTTGTAGTTGGTTTTGTTGTTTTGATTTCTCAGGAAGTTCTATAAAAGAATAAAACAATATACTCATGTAAGACAATGCTATAGAATGGTTTAGCTCATAACATGATGAACTGGTTATAGGAATATTGAATACATGTCAAAGGAATTTGAATCTATTAGTGTAATCAGTCAAAAGCATAATCATTAACGGGGAAAACATATGCCACTCTAAAAATGTTCTGGTTGTCCATTCGTGTTTGCATGCCCTAATAGTTTCTTACTATGTCCTAGTTCTATATATTCTTTGCTCCAGTTTTATAGTGCCTCTCCACAATACAATAAATGTGATGAATAATGACGATGATTAACAGGAATGGGCCTAGAGCAGAGGTGTGCCTTCGGGAACATGTGTGACTCAGGTTGTGCATAGGAATCGTGGCAGAGATGGGCCTCTGACCAGGAACTGGCATTGGGTATTATAAGGGAGATCACAACAAGCAAACATTACCTTTCAATGTATTGTTCTACTTACATCTTTCTGACATTCAAAAACATTTGACCAGCACGAAATGTTACTTTTTTCTTGATTAATAAAATATTTTCAGCCGTTCAGGTGGATGATTAACCACTTCACATATAGAGAGATCTCTCTAGAGTGGCTCTTGTTACTACTGACCACAAACAATGCATGCAATTTGATGCAAGGCTGCAGATAAAGAGTTTTGATTTTCCAGCACACAGAAAGCTTTGAAACATCTGCCAGCTTTCCTCACAGAAATGTTTCTTTGTAAAAGTTTCACCTCATGCCTACACCATCTTTTTGCAATAGAAATAACAATATAACTCTTCTCACTTAGACTACTCTATCTGTATTAGAGTTGTCTAATGTCTGCCTTATTGCTGTTCATATCAATCCGTTTTTCCAGTGGTTTGCAACGTGTTTGTGGTGTGTGTGTCTACTGCACATTTATTGGTTTTTTGAAGTTTTTATTTTCAAAATAATAAGCATTATACCTTTGATTTCAGTTAAAGCATATGTAGCTTTATATAAAGAAAAGACAAAACATATCACACTGTATCTTTCAGGTCATAATAATGTTGGGCCACAATGTGATGGATAACCGTGTGTGTGCCAAAATAAATGTGCTTGTCCAAACAAGAATTTTCCAGATAAGAAAAATATCAAACAATTGAGAGAGTAACAGTTATTCTGTTTAATCACAGTAGCGGCAATAGTGCATTCTTTTTGCAAACATGAGGTCTTTTTCAAGGCAATGACATGGGATAAACGTCCCGCGGGGGACTGTACGTTGGTTAACATGAGGTTTTGTGAATCCCCCCACAAATGTGACTGGTTGAGTAACTTCGTCAATGTTCTAAAAAACAAGACCAATTTGGTCGGTGCTAGATATTTCATAAGAGGTGTAATCCAGGAATGATTGTACTGGCGTTCGTTCCATTCAAATCCCTTGTCCTGTATTAATTTGTGCCCGTATATTTTGTATTTTGAAAGTATAAAGTCATTTCGGGTTCATCTGAGGCAGATCCCTGCCTTTGTCCGGCGTCCGCGCCAAAATGTGACAAGCAGTTGTACAATATTGTTCTAATCACAATAACATTAGGCCAATAACATTAGACAAAAATGGGGCAATCATATTGTACAATATTGTTCAAATTACTATAACATTATCCGACAGGTGTTTCACTCATAATATGGTGCTTCTTCAGGGACTGTAAAAGTCTTTTTCCTTAATTGGTTTCTGACACTCAAGAACTGTTTGGAGTAGAATAAAAATTATGCAATAAAAATTATGCATTAGAATAAGGACATTAGGTCATCTTAGAATAAGGCATTTTCATCTTTTATGTACTGTCAAGGCATCATGTGTCAGACGCAGACAACAGGTTCAAGTTCTTTAAACCAGGTTTTATTAACTCAAAAAGGCAGGGTGGAGTAATGCCTAACTCGCCCTATGCTAAGGTGGAATTTCCCAACCTAAAGAAAACTAAGGATAGTCTGTGTCAGGAAGGCCAAAGTAAAACATCTGCCTGTGTCCAAAAAACTATACTTGCCATCACAACTAACTGCATCCAATGTGTAGGGATGTCAGCATCAAAATGAAATAGTATTCAAAGTAAAGTTCAGAGCTTCTTCTAGCTCTCTGGCTTGTAATCAACTCATGATGGCAACAGTAAAGCCAGAAACAAGTGATCACAGTTCAAGATTGTTTATTAAACTATAAATGCAGGGTGGAAAAACTCCTAATCTACACCTAAATCTAAGATGGGAGCAAGCTTCGACCATCAAATGAAAAATAAGGCAGTCCTTGTGACGCTGTGTCAAAAATAAAAGAGGCCTATACTAAAAGAACTATTGCCAATTCCTTACAACTAATTACAGAAAGAGTGTGGGATAGGGTTTCAATAAAGAAAGAAGTGTTCCAAAAAATAAGTCAGGATGTGATTGCCAGGCGTCTCCGTTCCCCATGTTTTCAGCAAGCGACAAGGTGGGAACTTGGAGCACAGGACACGCTCAACCTTTCTCATCCTGAGCCAACAGTTCAGTTCTAGCTATCAGGTTTTCGATGGTTAAGTCTCTTTTCAATAAAATGTCTCTTGCCTTCCAGGGCCTGATGTATTCAACAAACAAACAAAAAAGTTATTTTCCATGTATACGTTGGGTGATGGCTTCAACCCTGGGTCCCCCTCTTCCAGACGCAGACCCCTCTTGAATTGTATTCAACAAAACAAATAAACAGTTAATTTCTCACTGGACTTTGGGTGATGACTTTTAACCCCTGGATCTTCCTCGGCCAGGCTCAGACCCAACTGACAAGGGGGATAATTCACTTCCCCTGGTCTTCCAATACTTCTTACTTTCACGAGTCTTAATGTCTTTTTAAACAGCTCTTCAGGCTTTACCCCTGTTTGTCGGCTTCCCTCTACTGGGTTCACTCTCGTCAACTTTTACAGACAGTTCACTGTGGACGCCCCATGGTCGGGTTTACTTTGATCATCACACTGTTCATAGGGACTTCAGGCCTCGGCCTGTTTTGTTAGCATCCCTGCACTGGGTTCACTTCGGCCAACCTTTGCTAAACAGTTCACTGTATTTCAGGACTTTAGAATTCGCCCTTTTGTTAGCATCCCTCCGCCGGGTTCACTCTTGCCAACCTTCATAACGCACTGTTCATATACTTCTTTCACCCTGTAGGACTAATTTCTCTTAGCTTCACAATCACTGGTCGGTCAAAGACTTTCAACAGAACAGAGGATTTTACAAGACCCCTGTATGACCACTTTGACCTCTCTTCGCCTCTTCCCTAGGCCTTCTGGTTATGGTAGTGTCTTACCATCGGGTAATCGCCGAGAGTTTTCTGTGGATGCACCCACATGGTGCCGGAATCCTCTGTTGCTGGTTTTCTGAATAGTTCCTTTAAATCTTTCAAAGTTCAAATTAGCAACTTGCTACTCTTCGTTCAACACTGTTCGGTTTCTTATTGGCTCGCCCCTTGACTCACAAGCTGTGATGAACCGCCTGGCTTTTCTTCTCTTTGGAGTCAAGGTTGGTACCTCCGAGACGATCTCCTCGACTTGGTAATCAGCGGAGGAGGGTCTTGTGTACCGTTGACATCTGTTGCAATACACGCTGGTTATTGTTCTCAGTCTTAGGTTTCCATCTGCGGAGATTTCAGGGGCCTTGGACAGAAAGGGCAAGGTCACTTCTCTCCTTGTCACCCCCTCGATATGCGCCGTCTTTCACCTCCTTTTGAACTGCCGTGCTGAGTTAGCTCTCACTTTGTGCGGTCTGCCTTGCTCGTCCTGTGCTCTCATGTTCCACCTTTTATCCCTGTAGCCGTCAGGTGTGTGTGATTCTGGTCAATTGCCTGATTTTGCCTGACCCTTGTATTGGGACATGTCAGGTAAATGGCTCTGGTGTTAGTCCATTATCTTTCATGTTGTGCAAAAGTGTTTGTGTCGGAAAAGGAGGGGGCAGTGTTTTGGAATATCCTACGTGGTATAGAGAGGAAGAGGAATTGTAGTTGTTGGTCACATTCGACTGGGAAGTCGGAAAATGACAATCAGAGGGACAGGATTGGCAGGGCTTTTGAAACAAATGGGGATAGCCGGAATCGTGAACTGAATAGAAGGGATTGTAAGAACGGTACTGTTTAGTTAATGGTATGTTATGTTACTTAGGATTTATATAGTGCCTTATGTATCACTGGTATGACCTCAAAGCGCTTGTAGGTTGAACGCCCTTGGGAACCGCAGTTCAAGTCAGTAGAGAGAGAGAGTGTCGTTTGGTGCGTGGGCGCACCGGATATGTGTGTAGCTGGTGTGGTTGTCGCATGTTAGCTGCTTCTTAGCGGTAGATGCTGAGGAAATCAGTTGGATGTGTGTCTGGAGGGTGGACACCGCCTGAGGAGACGCCTAAGCTAGCCGGTATGTGCTCAGTTAGCTGTGTTTTTTTAGGATGATGAGGTGTTCGTGGGGTCATGTTAGTATGAGAACAGCTAGGCCGAATGTGTGATAGTATAGCTGTATTTTAGTTGAATGATGGTGTAAAGGAGAGAGTAAGCGTAGTAGTGTGATATGGTGGTTATTAGTAAAGCGCCTGCGACCAAGCACGAGAGCAGGACAGGGGGCGTACATAGCAGGATACGTATATAAAGCGACAGGATGGATAGGGTAAACATGTGATACAGATAACATGGGGCTACAGGAACATAGAAAATACATAGTATAAATAGGAGATACAGAGATATACAGAGATATATCCACTCCATCCACTCTGTCCTTTCCATCCACTCCATTCACTCTATCCTTTCCATCCACTCCATCTACCTTTTCTATCCGTTCAATCCACTCCATCCGTTCCATCCGCATCATCTGCTCCATCCGTTCCATCCATTCCATCCTTTCCACTCTGCTCCATCCGTTCCATCTTTTCCATCCTTTCCCTTCTTTTTCCATCTTTTCCATCCACTTCATCCGTTCCATCCACTTCATCCGTTCCATCCACTCCGTCCACTCTGTCCGTTCTACCCACTTCGTCCATTCTATCCACTCCGTCAGTTCTATCCACTCTGTCCATTCTACCCATTTTGTCTGTTCTATCCACTCTGTCCATTCTACCCATTTTGTCTGTTCTATCCACTCTGTCCATTCTATCCACTCCGTCCATTCTATCCACTCCACCCACTCCATCATTTCCATCCGTTCCATCCACTTCATCCGTTCCATCCACTTCATCCGTTCCATTCTCTTCATCCGTTCTATTTTGTTCATCTATTCCATCCACTCTATCCGTTCCATCCACTCTGACCGTTCTATCGACTCCATCCGTTCCATCCACTCATCCGTTGCATCCACTTCGTCGTTCCACCCATTTCGTCCGTTCCATCCACTTCATCCGTTCCATTTTCCTCATCTATTCCATCCACTCCATCCGTTCAATTCACTTCATCCATTCTGTCCATTCTATCTGTTCCATCTACTCCATCCTTTCAATCTACTTCATCCGTTCCATCCACTTCATCCATTCCATTCTGTTCATCTATTCCATCCACTCCATCGATTCCATTCACTTCATCCGTTCTATCCTC
This sequence comes from Ambystoma mexicanum, assembly GCF_040938575.1. NCBI lineage: Eukaryota > Metazoa > Chordata > Amphibia > Caudata > Ambystomatidae > Ambystoma > Ambystoma mexicanum. The sequence goes on from NC_090936.1 coordinate 352,000,295, forward strand.
TCATTTTATTTATTTATTTTATTTTATATGAATTTATAAAGTGCCCAGCAGCCCGGAGGCATCGTGGTGCTGTTACAGCAAGTTACTTAGTACAGTAGGACAGGTAATACATAGGTAGTGAAGAGGTTGGTACATGTTCAGTGACATTGTTGAGAAAGAGTTCCAAGGGTTACAGTGGAACAGGGTGGAGAAAGTACATTTGTAAAAGGTGTTAGTTAAATAACTTTGTTTTTTGCAGTTTTCTGAACACTGAGAGAGATTCTGCGCTTCTTAAGTTGAGAGGTAGTGCGTTCCAGGCTATTGGGGCTGATACTTCAAAGCTGGTGCCGCCAGCTTTAGCTCTGTTGAATGCTGGGACCATCCCTCATCCGTTCCATACACTTTGTCCGTTCCATCCACTTGGTCCGTTGCATCCACTTCATCCGTCCATTCTATCCACTCTGTCTGTTCTATCCACTCCATCCGTTCTATCCACTCCATCCGTTCTATCCACTCCATCCGTTCCATCCACTTCATTCGTTCTATTCACCAAATTCATTCCATCCACTTCATCTGTTCCATACACTTCAGGTTAAGGTAGACTGAGGCCCTCATTACGACCCAGGCGGTAAGCGGAAAATGATGCGAATACCGGCATCGTTTTCCGCTAGGTCCGATTATGACCTGCGAAAGTGCAATTAGCGACATCGTAGTTTACGGTGCCGCTAACAGTACCATGGTCGTGCGCGCGCGACCCACCATGCCGTAAATACCGGCATGGCGCAAAGCTACGCAGATCACAAACCAAGCGGACATGCCCCTAACGCCATCGCCAAGGCCGTAAAGTACCTTACCGCCATGGCGCTAATTCCGCCATCGCGAACCAACCGTAAATGGCCATGTGCAGTGTACCCAGCTGCCACAGGTGCACAGAATCAGCACAGGTGGAGGCAATACAGACTCTCCCAGTGCAAAAAGAGCACACCCCACCCCTACCAGCCCCAGTCACACTCCACAATGATACCAATAGGACTAGCAATGTTGGGGCTGGAGGACCTGATAGCAATGCGAGTGCTACAACTGCAACAACAACAACAACAACAAGCTGCACAGAGGAGACACAGGAGGAGAAGGAGGGCAAGGCAGGGCCAGCAAGCCCCACCAGCACAGCCAGTGGCACCACGCAGGCAGCCCCCAATCCCACACATCAGAGCCAGTCCATTCAACCTCACCGCAGAGCAGATCCACACCCTGTACCGACTGGACCGGGACACCATCACCAACATTGTGCACATGATACACAACGACATCGTCAGCATGATAGAAACACCCATCGCCATCCCGCCCCTACTGAAGGTCGTGTCCGTGCTCCACTTCCTGGCCACAGGCACCTACCAGCACACAGTGGGCCACTTGCATGGCATATCCCAACCATTATTCTCACGTACACTAATCTAAGTGCTCGATGCCCTCCTCAAGCAGACAGACGACCACATCTCATTGCCACGGTCTGCCCAGGAGATTGCCAACACCAAAGTGGGTTTTCATGCACTAGCTGGCATACCTGGTTGCATTGGTGCCATCGACTGCACCCATGTTGAATTGGTGGTCCCACATGCCATGGAGGTACCATACCGCAACCGTAAACTATTTCACTCAATCAACGTGCAAATGGTCTGCGACTCAAACAGGATCTTCACACATTGTTGTGCCCGATTCCCCGGATCAACCCATGATTTAATGGTCCTTCGGAACTCCACAATACCACGCTACATGGAGCGACATGCAGGCCCAAGATCCTGCCTACTCGGTGAGTCTAATGTCATGAGCATGGAAATGCGAAGTGTGTAGGTGATCGACGTATCAATGCATATTTCACCTGGCAGAAAGGGGGGGGGATGATGCATACGTCACATGGCTGCGACTAGCAGTAGCCAGATCATACCCTGAGGCAGCACTCACGTCATCTGACAACTGTATACATGATGCCTGATCTAATCAGCCCTAACATGTGAATGAAAGTGTACCCCAACCATGACACAACCATCTGCAAGTGCATTGTACGAAATGTGACCACATTGACTCCAAAGGAACGCACCTACATGCACGTCACCAAACACCATCAACTGAAAGGCCTGTCCCCCATAACTGCGCACAAAGGAGGCACATGTCGGACAGGAACATCAATGCACCACTACACAGACAGCAAGACACACAAACTCCCCCCATTGACACCAGTATTGTTCCCTGGGGTCATAATGAGCCAGACAGCAATGTTGCAATCATGTGAGCTTTGACATCACAGGACACGTGCCAGGTCACATAAAGTAACGGCCTGAACGGACACAGTGGATGGGCACTCACAAGGCAATTGTCCCCCCTGCATTGTGTCTTGGCATGCAAAACAGTACATGAGAGCCATGAACATATACCGGTTGCATAGTGTGAATCCATTAGCACAACTAAATTTGGTGCAAAGTAACAGTTGAATGCAAGGCATGGTGGCGCGTCATGTTCAGAAAGCGATCTCATTCCTGACACATACATTGTTGGCCATTTACAGGTGATGCAGGCTATCCCCTGAAGAGGTGGCTCCTTACACCAGTCCGGAACCCACAGAACCAGCATGAGGAGGACTTCAACCGTGCCCATGCACGTACCCGTGTGGTGATAGAGCAGGCCTTAGGCCTACTGAAGGCACGTTTCCGCTGCCTCAGCAGGTCTGGCGGGGCACTCCTGTACCGCCATGAGAAGGTTGCGAAGATCGTCATGGCATGTGTCATGCTACACAATATGTGCGTCAGACGTAACGTGCCTATGCCCCCTGACGCAGAACTGCAACCACCTGATGATGAGGATGATGAGGGTGGGGATGGAGCAGCACCTCAAGGAGGCAGCGATGCACAGGAGGGGCGTGAAATGCGTCAGAATCTCATTGACCAATACTTCTAGCACACACAGCGTGTGCGTGTAACATGTGGACGGCACTTGGGGCACTGTGTGTGTCTGGTACATGCACACTGTAGACTGTACAACAATAAAGCACACATACACAATGAGCAATGTCCACACATTTGGTTTGTGATAAACGAAAAGGTGTATTGTGCTTGTGAAAAGTTATGACACACCCAATCCCCCCTCCCCCCTGAACACCCCAACACACCCAATCCCCCCTCCCCCCTGAACACCCCAACACACCCAATCCCCCCTCCCCCCTGAACACCCCAACACACCCAATCCCCCCTCCCCCTCCCCCCAGATATCCCTGCAAAGGAGTGCCAGTGCCTGTGGTGAAGTGGGTAATGTTTCAGTGGTCCACTGGGTGGGCACTATTGGCAGCCCCCTGTCCCGGAACCTGGGGCCCCCCTGCCTGTACTCCTCCGGGTCCTGGATGACCTGCGGACGGGGCTGGATGGGGCCGAACTTGCAGCTGAGGAGGTACCGGCCTGCTCGGTACGCCTTGTGTCCATGATTGTCCGTATCAGGTCACCAATCATATTCCGCACTGCGGCTAGTTCTGTGCATATGTTCGTGCTTGCTGATTGGATGGCTGCCTTGATGCTGTCAGCACACCTCTCCATGCCTGAACTGGCACCTCCACAATCAGCAACATGCTGCGTTAGGATTGACGCCAGTTGTTCTTGCCTCGCTGATATTTGGTCCAGCACCTGGCTGAAATCAGGCACAATGGAGGTTGCAATTGCAGGCCCAATAGGACTACTCCCCTCTTCCCCTACTCCCACTGGGCTTGGAGTGGCTGGCCATGAACCTTTAGGGGATTGCCCCTGTGTGTCCTGTCCATGCAGGCTACATGGGGACAGGTGTGGGGAGGTAAGTTGGGTGTTGGGGGGACCTTCCATGTCATCATCCCCATTCGCCACATCGCTGTCAGAACAGGCTGCGATGGCTGCAGTCTCCCCGACTGTACTGCTCCCCGCAGACACGATCCCCTCAGTGGGCGGCAGTGGTTGTGGGTCTGCCGTGGGGGCCATCATGTCCCTTTCCTCGGGGGGAATTGCTGCCCTGGGCTGTTTGGCAACAGGAATTTTGGCCTACTGTGGGTTGGCCATGGGTCCAGCAGAGGTGGATGGTTGGTGGCCTCTTCCCTCTGTCCTGGTCTTCTTGGCTGGGGTGGTGCCACTCTCGTCCCTGCCGGTGTCCGAGTGTGAGCCTGTGGTGGAGCAGAGGAGGGAAAGTGTTATTGATGGTTCAGCGGACATTGAGCAGGCATTGTGATGAGTGCCATGGTTTAGATGGATAGATGGTAGGCCATGACATACAGGTTGTCTCACTTTTGGGTGGGTTGAGCATGCAGGAATGTGTGTGCCTGCTGTAGAGTGTACATGCTGCATGTGTGCAGGGTGTGGGTCTTCTGCTGATGTGTTGCGTTTGCCATATGGGGCGACATTATGATTCCCATGTAAGTGTGATTCAGGGTGTTTTGCAAGGCTGCATTGGAGGCACCTACCTGTGTCTCCTGATGTCGGGGCTCCTCTCTCCATTCCGCCGACGCCCTCAATACACTCTATGCCGATCAATGAGGCACATGTCTCCTCCCATGGCTGCATCTTCAGTGGGGAGTCTGCTCCACCGCCAGTTGCCAGTCCCAGGTTGCGGTTTGCTGACAGTATGCCCTTACTCGGAGCCGGAGGTCATCCCACCTTTTGCGGCACTGTCTGGCGGTGCGTGGGGTGGTACCTACGGCACTGACGCGTTGTGCCACGAGTTCCCATGCTGCTTTTTTCCGGCCTATGGCTGGTCTCGTCATCTCTGATGAGAAGACGACGTCTGCCTTCTCCTGCAGCGTTTCTGCAAGCATGGGTAACTCTTCGCGACTGAAGCGGTCCTGCCGCTGCCTGTCTCAGGCTTTTTTGACAACTTTTGGCATGGTTGGGTGAGGAAATGGGTGGGTAATGGGATTCACAGGGTTTCAGGGTCGATTGTAGTGTGGTTGGGTAGGATGGCAATGGATTGTGTTTTTAAAGATGGCCGCTGTGCTCTTTCCCGTGCCGCCGCGATGGCGCTACTTCCGGTTCCGCTTATTTGCGCTGACCGCTAATTACAGTGCCCGCTAATTACAGGGCCCGCTTATTACGGGGCCCTCTGATTACGGTCGGCGCAATGATGGGTGGCGGTAGGTCACCCAGCGCGGCATTCGATGCCGGTAAGGGCTGTTTACGCCATGGCGTAGTTTACATTACCGCCATGGCATAATGCTCGTGCGCGATGGGTCGGAATATGGCGCTCTTTACGCCATCAGTCCATGGCGTAAACGATGATTACGCCATGGCCGTAATGTAGATTACTTACCGCCAGGGTCGTAATGAGGGCCTGAGTGTCGGAAATTATCAGAGGGATGTGGATAAGATGTCGCGGGAGGATAGCTCAGTGGCAATGTGTTCACCTTGGAAGCAAGACGACAGGAAGCAACACAGGTTCGATCCCGGGGTCCGTGGTTAGAAACCTCTGGGTATTTAAGCGCATTATAAATACGCAACTAAGACAAAACAAAAACAATTCCACAACTAAAAAAAAAAACAATTCCTGTAACAGCACCTCGATGCCTGTGGGATGTGTGAGTGCTTTAAAAATGCAAATAAATAAAATAAAGAATGGTTGGATTCTAATAAAGGAGCTTCATTGGGAAGAACGGAGATAGATGTGATACAACCTGCAAAGGTTTTAGGGATCTCATTCTCCTCTCCTTCTTCCTCTGCATAAAACCGCGTCTCACCTGGGGTGTTTCCTCGAGCACAACCCTGGCTCCCCTACTCAGGTGATCCTCCCCCGCTCGTTGACCCCCAGGGTTGTTATCTGGGAGCGCCAGCCCTCACCTGGCCACCTGAATAAGGGATTCCTGAGGTCTACTTGCGAGAATACCCTCAGGTTTCTCACACTTCTCTGCTGATACAGATATCAAAGCCTATTGAGTCTTTCCTGGCAACAGAGGGGTCTGACGCTCTATGACTAAGCTTCTGGAATTTTAGTGTTCCCCAATTTGTGTCAATTGAGTCACATCCCACTCCTGACACCACATGTAAGGAAGGCACGGTATCAACAGTAAGACAGACACAAGTGACCACAGTTCAAGGGTGTTTATTGACTTTCAAAAAAGGGTTTGAAAAACACCTATCTAATCCAAAATCTAAAGATGGGAGCACGCTACGACCATCAAATAATAACAACTCAGTCCTAGTGGTGTTGTGTCAAAATAAAAGGGCCTATACTTATAAACCCATTGCCAATCCTTACCTCTAAATACAAATAGTGTGGGAAACAATGTTTTGCAAAATAAAGAAGTGTTAACAAAATAATATGTTAGGATGTTTAGGCCGTTGGCCTCCCTTCCCCACGTTTTCAGCACGGGACAAGAAGGTTCACTCAAGCGTAGCACAGTCTCTGGCTTCTTTAGCACGAGGATAAAGTTCAATCATTAGCATCAGGGTCTTCTGGGCTCAAGTCTCTTTGCCTATCAAAGTGTCGTCTTCAGAGGGCCTCATGCAACAAAATAAACAATAAGTTATTTTCCTCTTTCAGATTTTCACAAGTACTCAATTCAGGTGATTCACTATTCACCCCGGATGTCATGACCCATAGAACTTGCCCCTTCTGGACTTCCTGGTCCTTATCGCGACGGGGCTTGTATTCCTTGTTACTCCCAACATGGCTGTGCCAAGTGACTTGCCTCGCACCAGCCTTCACGTCGCACACGGCACGTTCTATAAATCTGCCACGCCCCCGCGGCCCCACGCGTCTCAACACCATCATTAGGTAGTGACTTGACGTGTGTGTGCTGTTCGGCGAATCCACTATTCCTATTTTCCTGGTTCCTTCTTCCTTCCTTTCACCCCTTCCCTCTAATTCTGCTTCCGGAATCTTCATCCCTAGCGACCGCTACCTTTTTCCTGGACATCCTGGAACTGCGACCTTCGCGGAACTCTGAACGCGCTATGCAGCCGGACGAGACTTGAGCGAGCCTATACAAGACCCGATCCGTCCACAAGAGGAATCCTCCCGCGGAACAGAGCAAGAAGCGATCCCAGGTGAGACGGGGGGAGATTTACGACAGTTTGAGACGCCAAACGACCGACACTGATACTGCTATGGAGAAAGCAGTCCAAGACCTTATGCGTGGCATGCACAAACTCACAACTGAAGTACAGAACTTAAAAGCTGAGAATGCTGCGTTAAAACAGCTTGTTTTGTCTCGCGACCCCGCTAACAAGGACAGTGGGCCTCATTACGAGTCCGGCGGTAACCGCGGCGGTAAAACCGCCTGGTTACCGCCGGACTCGTATTACCATTCTGCCTCCGTGATTCCCGGAATTACCGGGGCATTACAACCCCGGTTTTCCGGGAATCACGGAGGCGGAATGGTGTAAATCCCCATTCCTATTGAGTCCTATGGGACTCAATGGGAATCGGGATCATGGAAACACCGGCAGCATCTCGTAATGCTGCCGGCGTTTCCTCGTCCGCCTGCATGCGGGAGGTGTTAAACCCGCCAGGTCAGACCTGGCGGGAACATCACCTCCCGCCTGCAGGGGTCGGGATCAGGCGGTCCGGAAACAACGGTGGCGGCGGGTTTACCGCCACCGTTATTTCCGGACCGCCAGGGTCGTAATGAGGCCAAGTGTGTTACTGAGTGGAGTGGTAGACAAATATGATGGCTCGGCAAAATCCTTACGTGGATTCCTGGATTCCTGCTTGGTGCATTTTACTTTTAAGCCCTATTATTTTTCAACTTCCAGGGCGAAGGTGGGCTTCATAATCTCGCAACTCACAGGGAAAGCGTCGACCTGGGCCACTCCCTTAGTCCACTCAGGTGATGCCCTCCTGGATGATTATGATGGATTCATTCAGGTACTCAAGACTATGTTCGACCGCCCAGAACAGGTTTTTAGTGCTCAGGAACGGTTACTTGATTTCCGACAGGGATCTCAGGATATGCTAACGTACGTTACTAGATTCAAACAACTGGCCAAGGAAGCGGATTGATCCTCAGAAGCAAGTTTCACTCTATTTCGCAGGGGTCTAAAGGAGGATATTAAGGACGAATTAGCCAGGGTGGCTCGTCCTAGCTCATTCCAGGCTCTTATGGATCTAGCCATGTAAATAGACTTACGAATCCAGGAAAGAAAGGCTGAAAGAAGAAAGACCAAGATACCCTTTCAAAAGAATCCCCTTGAGACTTCTGTAAAAACCGATCCTGCCCCAACCTCTGACATAGATCCGGAACCCATGCAAATAGGAGCCTTCCGTGGGCCTATTTCCCCTCAAGAAAGGATGAGAAGGATCCACATAGGCCTGTGCATGTATTGTGCCTCGGATAAACACCTTGTTAGAGAATGCCCTCTAGCCCCTCCACGGCTCTCGGGAAACGCCAGCTACCGATCCTAGATGGAGCGAGGTGTCGGGAGAGAGATGTTTGCTCCACATCTATTCCATCCTTGAACTCTCCTGGACAAAACAATTTGGTGATACTACAGGCCTTCCTGTCGCCCTCCAAGAACAAGACCTATCCCATTCTGGCCTTGGTGGACTGCAGAGCTATGGGAATTTTCATTGATCAAGACTGGGTTGTTAGTCATCATATTCCGTACGAGACACGAAACACCATGCAGCCGGTGGAAGCAATTGACGGAAGACCCCTCTCTTCAGGACCCATAAGCCTGCAGACTAAAGAGATCCAACTTTCCATAAACTATCATCAAGAGCGGATTACATTCGACATCATTAAGTCAGCCCATTACCCCATGGTTTTGGGTATGCCCTGGTTACAAAAGCACAATCCTTATATCAATTGGACAGCAGGATCATTATTCCTGGGCTCAGAGTTCTGTATGTCCCACTGTCTATCCCTGGATCCCTCCTCGACACCTCCTAAAGAACCACCAAGAGACCAAAAAACACCACTCATGGTTACCAATATCATACAAGTTCCAGAGGCCTCTCAGGGATATGCTGATGTATTTTCTACTGCCATAGTCCAAGCCTTACCCCCTCACAGGCCCGAAGACTGTGCCATACATACAGATCCCTCAGCAGTAATTCCCTTTGGCAGAATGTTCATTCTTCCGAACCTGAGAAAAAGGCCCTTTGGGAATACCTAGACACCAATCTTGAAAACGGCACCATAAGACCCTTGAAATCTCCAGCGGGTGCTTAGTTGTTCTTCGTTCCCAAGAAGGATACCAAGGAACTCAGACCTTGCCTCGACTATCTAGGCTTAAATCAATGCACCCTCAAAGATCGGTACCCACTACCCCTGATCTCGGATATCCTGGAAGCTGTGAGAGGCTGGATCTCTGGGGTGCCTACCACTTAATCCGTGTCCGGGAAGGAGACAAATGGAAAACAGCCTTTAGAACACCCTTTGGTCACTATGAATATCTAGTCATGCCCTTTGGACTAGCTAATGCTCCCGCAGTCTTTCAGCGTTTTATGGATAGGGTGTTCTCTGATATGTTGTTCCTCTTCGTCATTGTCTATCTGGATGACATATTGATTTTTTCCAAGGATCCTCTAAAGCATGAAGAACATGTAAAGGCAGTACTACAACGACTTTGTGAACACAAACTTTTAGCCAAACACGAAAAATGCTTGTTTCACGTTACTTCTGTTCACTACCTAGGATTCATCCTTAGCCCAGAAGGAATTGGTATGGACCCTTCAAAGGTAAAGGCCATACTGGCTTGGCCCGCTCCCACATCTGTGAAACAAGTTCAATCCTTCCTGGGGCTCGCCAACTTTTACCGGAAGTTTATTTCTACCTTTACCGAGATCGTTCAGCCGATCGTTGCTCTCTTGAAGAAAGACACCCCCTTTATCTGGTCTACACCGCAAGATAAAGCATTCCAACGATTGAAGACAGAGTTCACGTAAACCCCCATCCTGGCCCAACCCGACATAAATCACCCATTCCTAGTGGAAACAGATGCCTCTAACTACACCATAGGAGCGGTCTAGAAACAGGAACTTGAGGATAAACTGGAACACCCCATTGCTTACCTTTCACGAACACTGACTCCCAACGAGACACACTTTTCCGTCCTGGAGAAGGAACTGTTGGCCATCCGCCAAGCCTTCACTGAATGGCGACACCTACTTCTGGGTGCTAGATATCCAGTTCATGTCTGCACAGACCATCGGAATCTCCAAATTCTACAGTCGTTGGAGTGCAGGAACAGTCGTGGGTGCTTTTCCTCCAAATTCTACAGTCGTTGGAGTGCAGGAACAGTAGTGTGCTTTTCCTTGCTCAGGGTGCGGAAGCACACCCTGAGCAAGGAAAAGCACACTAGGAAGCAGCAGTTCCAAGATGGCAATTTAATACAAGGCGAAAGACGGCAAGACCGAAGAGGATTGCAATGAGTGAAGTACCCTTGACCGTTTCAACGAAAGACTGTTACTTTCATGAACCTTCAAGAAAAAGAAACATAAGACCAGGAATTAATGCTGAAGAATCCTGCATTGTGTGTCGGAGATACCCGGGGCTCTCTCGTGTCGAAAAGCAAGGTGGGGAGAATCGTGTGCCGCTGTGGTACTGCCTACAACAAAACAGCGCCAGTGAAGTCAGCACAGCCGGTGAGCTGGGGAGACTGATCCCAGACCGTCTTAAAGTCAAGGTTGCAAGCAGCAACATTGTATAGAGAAAACTGAAGGAACAGTGTGTGATGCCTATGTGGCAAGCAACGCAAATATAATTAAACAGCGGATGAGTGACTGAACTTTGAAGCCAAGATACAATACCATAGACCGAGTGGTCCGGCGGCATGTGGGTGCTCATTCAAAAGTCTCTGTTAGGTATCCAACTGAAAGGTGGCAAATGTGAAAAGGAAAGGAATTGTGAAATCGAAGTAGTCCTGCAATGGGTCAAGCCAAACCCTGTGCACATTCGAAAGTCTTCGATAGTTGATGTTAATTGAAATTGGTCTGAGCCCGGCTTAGGGAGACTAATTGTGTAGAGGCATCTGAGCCCAGTTGAGGGGGATCCGCAGGCAACCGTGAATCACCCAAGATAGAGGCTTCTGAGCCCAGTTGAGGGGGATCCGCAGGCAACCGTGAATCACCCAAGAAAGAATAGCCTACAAACATTGTGACAGAAGATCTGAGCCCGGCTGAATGGCATCCGGTGTCGTAAATCTCCCCCCGTCTCACCTGGGATCGCTTGCTCTGTTCCGCGGAGGATTCCTCTTGTGGACGGATCAGGTCTTGTATAGGCTCGCTCGAGTCTCGTCCGGCTGCAGAGCGCGTTCAGAGTTCCGGGAAGGTCGCAGTTCCAGGATGTCCAGGAAAAAGGTAGCGGTCGCTAGGGATGAGGATTCCGGAAGCAGAATTAGAGGGAAGGGGTGAAAGGAAGGAAGAAAAAACCAGGAAACTAGGAATAGGGGATTCGCCGAACAGCACACACACGTCAAGTCACTACCTAATGATAGCGTTGAGATGCGCGGGCCGCGGGGGCGTGGCCAATTTATAGAACGTGCCGTGTGCGACGTGAAGGCTGGTGCGAGGCAAGTGAATTGGCACGGCCATGTTGGGAGTAACAAGGAATACAAGCCCTGTCGCGATAAGGACCAGGAAGTCCAGAAGGGGCAAGTTCTATGGGTCATGACAGCATGCCTCCTCCAAAGACCTGTTCCATCAGGTTTGCCCGGGTGTATGAGATGGAATCTTCTAAGTAATCGAGGGGTATTTAAGTTAGAAACTGGTTCCCAGGTTCGCTCGCTAGGAGGATATCCCTTCCATTCAACCAGGTATTGAAGTCGACCCTGTTTATACCTGGAATCACATATTCTGGACACTTCATATTCCAGCTGATCGTCCACAACAACAGGACTGGGTCTGCAGGATTTTTGGGTGGATTGGATGTAGGGTTTCAATAGGGAAGTGTGAAAGACTGGGTGTATTCTCTTCCAGGAATCAGGTAGCTTGAGTCGGAATGAGACAGGATTAATGATTTCCTTTATGGAAAATGGTCCATAGTACCGAGGGGCTAATTTGTTTGGCTGTAGATGTCGCGGTAATAGTTCCGAGGACAACCAGACTTGATCACCAACAGAATAAGAAGGCGCTGGTCTTCTTTTGGAGTCCGCATAACGCTTAGTGCATGCCTGGGCCTCTTTCAATTGTTCCTTGGCTTCCTTGTGTATATTGATGAGAGTCTGAATCCATGAGTCGAGAGTAGGTACTGGAGTGGGATGTGGAAGAACAGAAGGTAAAACGGACAGGTGAAAACCTTGACTGCAATAGAAAGGGCTGACCTTGAGTGCTGAGTGATCGGAATTATTGTAGGCAAACTCGGCCAGGGGTATGAGGAGAGACCAGTAATCCTGAACCTTGGTGGCAAAAAAACGAAGATATTGCTCCAAAGTTTGATTTACTCGTTTCGTGGCTCCGTTGGTTTGTGGGTGATAACCTGATGAGAGAGCGCGTTGGATCCCTAGAATACGACACAGATGTTTCCAGAATTGTGAGACGTATTGAGGTCCTCGGTCCGATATGATCTTGGAAGGAAGTCCATGAAGACGGAAAATGTGTTCCAGGAAGATTCCAGCAAGTTCTGAGGAGGATGGTAGCTTATACAAAGGTGTAAAATGAGCCATATGAGTGAACAAGTGTATGGTTACCATGATGGTCGTGTATCCTCGGGAAGGTTGTAATTCCACAATGAAGTCTGTAGCAATAAATTCCCATGGTCTTGTTGGCAGCGATGGTTGCAGTAAAAGACCCGCCGGTCTCTTGTTATCATGTTTGTTTTGACCGCAAATAGCACAAGCCTTGATGTACTGTTGTACGTCGGTCTTCATTCCAGGCCACCAAAACTGTCTTTGTATAAAACGGAGGGTGTTAGTTATACCATGATGACCGGAGTGAAGGTTATCATGGCAGAGGTTTATTATCCTTTGTTGTAATTTCTGCGCAGAAATGACCAGTGCATTGTCCTTGAATAAATATCCTTCCTTAACTCTTAGATTCCATGGATTCTTCCTTGAAATATCCTTCCAGAGGTTATAGAACTGGGTTTGCACTCGGATTTCTTCCAGGAGGTTGACTGCTTGAGCTACAAAGATAGTATGGGGAAACATCTTAGGATAGGCCTTGTCTTCAGTGGCTACGTAGTCAGGACGTCGAGATAAGGCGTCAGCAATCATGTTTTGTGATCTGGGAACATGAGTGATTTGGAACTGGTACTGGGCAAAGAAGTAGGCCCAACTAGCGGGTGAGACACTTTCAGGTTTCTCACACATCCCACTGTCCCGGCGCCATGAGGAAGATGTCAAAAATGTTAGTAAGGTGTACGAACTGATGCAAGCCTGGAAGGTAGAAAACGGTCTTGCATTAAACAAAGAAAAAACTGAACTCATGGTGGTTGGCACAGAAAATAAAATCATAAAATTGCGAGTAGACTATAGGCATTTTCTGGTGACTCGTTGCGAGATTGAGACCAAAAAGAAAGTAAAAACTCTTGGCATCTATTTAGATCAAAATTTGAATGTGCATGCCCAAGTGAATAGTTTGGTCTCCTCTTCTGCATACTATATTAAGCTTCTAGCGCAACTTCGTACTTATATCTCCCGAGCAAAGTGTGAGACTGTGGCTAGGGCCATTGTGTGCTCTAAAATTGACTACTGTAGCAGACTTCTTATAGGTATAAATAAGCCAGACTCTGCTACACTCCATATTATACACAATAGTGCGCTGAGGGTTGTAACTGGCCTCAGTAAGAGAGACCACGTCTCGGATGCTAGACGTGACCTGCACTGGCTCCCTATTAAGGCTAGGATTGAATTTCATCTATTACTGATCACCCACAAATGTTTAGTGGGTTCAAGTCTACTATATATGAGTGAAGCATTGCTAAACACATCTAGTAAAAGGACTCTTAGATCTAATAATACCAATCAGTTTAAGATTCCTAAATGGGGGCACTGTTGCGCATGACAGTAATGGCTGCCTGATTCGAGCGATCCGGCCCGATCAATATCCGTAAAACCATTAATCCTGTTCTTGGAGCTAACCACAGGGGGAGTCAAAGGAGAGGTGCGGTGGGTAACGGTGCACACACACAGAAAATCCTGGCAACGGAGGTGCTTTGCCTGCCTAGCTACGCCGTGTGAAAGATCTGCCGAGATTGGGCTGGAGTGCAGGCCGGGCTGAACATCCAGAGATTTGGAGCCGTGTGCCGCTGACGCTCTGGGCCAGTGGAGCATCGAGAGGAGGACCCTGCTGTGCAGAGGCACCCAGCGCTTGTGACGGAGCGAGCTGGGCTTGATGGGGTCGGCTCCCCCTCTGTGTACTGAATAAGCGCAGAGATGCAAGGATTTGCACGGACTGCGGTGGTCATGCGAACGGGCCTGGCTGGACTGACACTTCCCCGACCGAGTCCTGCACACAGGTGCGATTGCAGAGGGGCCTGGCTGGACGGAGTGGGCGGTCTGCATCCTGGGTGGAGCGGGTGCTTGCCGCACATGAGGGGGCCTCTGAGCAGTGCCCCCCCCCCTGGCCGTGTCCCTGAGTGGGGGTGCCGGGAGCGGGGAGCCACAGGGCGCTCAGCCTGAGCCGACCCGGACAACACACTACGGCGTGGCGAAGGGGAACAGTAATCCTGGACTTAGTGGACCGTGGGATATCAACACCGTATTGCCATATTCCAGATCGGTGTGCGAACAAGGCAGAACAATCACGGAGCATGGACACGCACTGAACTGTGAGTCATCAACATGCAGAAAATGTGAAGGCCGTGTGTAGTGGCCGCCAGGACACTGTTGAGTCCAACCATATACTGGCTGAAACACATTAAGATAAGCATTGTGGGAGAGGCCACCAGGGGGCGCAGGCGAGATGGCTGCCTAAGCTACATGCTCCCCTCATGGCCCTGGCAAACTAGAAGAGAAATGCGCCCTGACGGTCTGTAACCCCTGCCTAATAGCGATATCCTTGAGGGGGACCCAGCGGGGAGCCTAGGGGTGTTGGAGTGGTCTCCGGAGGTGCCCCCGTTCCTGAGCCAGCAGCCTCTGGGTCTCGGCCCTTCCCCTCCCCCAGGCGGCACCGTAGAAGACGCAGGCTGAGGACCGCGGCGCAGCCGGCCACTCGGGAGGAGGAGGAGTTGGGCGCTACATCGGCGCGATACCCGCAAGCATCAGAAGGAGCCCTGACGCACTGCGGTGGACCCGTGCCTCCCCGGGGGTCCGCGAACTCGAGAGGAACACACGCCGGGGATCCTCTCCCCGCCCCCCCGCATCCGGAGTGAAGCTGCGATCCGAGCCTGCAACGGGGGAGGCGGCTGGTGGAGGACACGGAGCGACCTGCCACACACCCCCGGTTCTGCATCCGGGGAGCGCTGGGGGTGGTGTCTCTCCCGCCCCCCCACCCTCATTAATACAGACATACGACGGCCCGGGCTGACGCGGGAGCGCGTCCTGGCCCCTTTCCAGCATACAGCACCCCTGCAACAGCACGCCGGCAGTGGGGGCCCGCACTGGGCAATCTGCGGGGGAGGGATATCGGAGGCTAAGGGTCCGAAATGAGATTGCGGTCCCCGTAGGGATGGCCCCCCCGCAGTCCCCTCAGTGAGCCCGGACCGTCGCAGGAGCACGCCCGGGCCCTTCACCTCTCCTCTCATGTAACCACAAGAGTGTGGCCCACGCGGGGAAATCCGCCCCACAACGGGGCTAAAGAAAATCATCTGCCCCACACCACAAGACCACACCAGGCCCCCCGCAACAGGGAGCTTCAATCAAGGTACCCCACACATCTGGAGAGCTGCCCTGCCTGGCCACTCCTGCAGCCTACTCCAGGTGAGCACTCAGGGCACAGCAGGCTTAACGGGCTCCCGCTTGAACTTGTACATCCACCGGCACTTCACTGTAACCAGCGACCAGCTTGGGGGGCAGCACAGGAGGTCCTACGGAAACACCGCCCCTCCCCACCACACTGAAAGGGCCCAGTGGAGTAATATGGACTGGGCCTAATCAAGGAGGGGTATCTTCAATACCAAACCCACTGGCACTAGCCAAGAACCACCCAGGCCCCTAAGAGTAGTATCAAAGAGGACACTAGAATACCTCCAGAACGCTGACCCACGATCAGTACACCAATGGGGGTTGTCCTGGGGTGACTTGAGAGGTAGAGAGGTAGCTCGAAGAACGGAGCACTGGGACCAACACACCTCGCACACCCCAAGGATCTGCCCCACACAACGGGACGGACGACCCAGGGTCCTGGGAGGACACCAGAGGACACTTCACTCCGTGAGGCCATAGTAACCCCAGACGACCGGAGTCCCATGAGTTGGAAAGAGACCCAGGCGAGATATCAGTTTACCCCAGGACACCTGAAGATGGAAACCGGTCCCACCGCCACGCCTGCCCCAGATATGAATACTATCCAGAGCAACATCCAAACGATCCTCGAGGAGATCAAAGGTATGAGGACAGATATGGGTGCCAAGCTGGCTGACCTCACGGCCAAGGTCTCCACAATAGAAGACCGAATGGAAGGGGTTGAGAACAACCAGGCATCAACGGACCTCCTTGAAACGCAGATGGAAGCAAGGTTCAAGGAGCTGCAGCGTTGTGAGGAGGAT
The DNA here is from genome assembly GCF_040938575.1 of Ambystoma mexicanum. Taxonomy (NCBI): domain Eukaryota; kingdom Metazoa; phylum Chordata; class Amphibia; order Caudata; family Ambystomatidae; genus Ambystoma; species Ambystoma mexicanum. Next base: position 352,016,859 of record NC_090936.1, read on the forward strand.
TTCCGGCTTAAGGTCGACGACATGAAAAACCACGAAAGGAGAAATAACTTGAGGATCTTCGGCCTGGCGGAGACAAAGGGGGAGACCCAAACGGGCTTGGAGGGCAAAGTTCAAGATATTATCAGGATCGTTCTGGGGTCGGAATCCGAGGAGACGCTCCTGCTCGACATGGTCCATCGTGCGGTTGGGGGCAGGAGGGGCCCACGTTCAGTGCTGGCAAGATTCCACTATTACAGAGACAACGCCAGGCTCTTGGTAAGGGCGAGGTCCTTGAGAGACATTCAATATGGGAACTCCAGGGTGACAATTTATCTTGACCTCTCGGCCCTCACACTCCAGATGAGGAAAAAATGTGGGTCCATCACCAGATGGCCACAGGAGAAAGGGGTCCGCTATCGCTGGGGGCATCCATTCTACCTAGCTTTCGAATGGCAGGGACGAGATACCAACTAGTCACGGAGGAGTACATTCAGAGAGCCACGGATCACTTGAAAGGAGACCTGGCGGGAACATCTAGAGACCAAACCAGAGGCGACAGGGATCACGGCCATGCCCCTCGGGGCCCAGATCTCACCCAATGGAAGCTCAAAGTGAAGGGCTCTCGAAAATTCCAGAAAACCAGACATCCCCCAACAGACCGCGGGGGCCCTACATGATAACATGGGAAGTGTTGGAGGTTCAACCACCAGGCTGAGGCTCACCATGCGACCTTTGAGGGGTCTTAAAGGCCGGGGGAATGTGCTTGTTACCTTATGTGCTCGCCACGGTTGGCGGGTTTCTGTTCAAATGACATGAGTTACAAAAATTGCAAAGTTACCTAGCGAGAGGCTGTTTTAGTGCTGTGTTGAGTGGTTTTCGGAGCTTTGCCCTCGAGAAGAGGCAGAGGCTTGTGGACCTACGCCGAGAGGCACTTGTTGTGGGTCGAGTGGAGTGGATCATACGTTATGGTCAATGGAAGGGTTATGGGGAGGGGGGACCCCCATTGGGACCCCGGCGTTGGCAGAGAGGGGGAAACACTCCGTAGTGCAGGACGTGAAGGAACGTTCTACACCACAGATTTTCCCGGGGCCAGGGTAGCAACCCTGGCGGTTCGTTGCTAGCTCCAACCCCACCTGGGGTGACGGCGACGAACGCCTTACAAAATGGGTAAGGGAGACTGATGGGGGAGTAGGGAGGGGGGGTGAAGTTTTTGATGGGGATATGGGAAAAGGGGAAAGCCAGTTCGAGCCATGGTTCTTTGTTCCACAACGAGGTCTACATAGGCATTACACAAAGGGGTTTAAAGAGCACATGACGGAAAACGATAAGGACTGAGGGGTGGATAGGCACACTGAACGTTAAGGGCCTAAATTCCCAGATAAGAGAACTCTCATGAGCAACATGTTCCGCAAGCAACGATTAATGGTCCTTTTCTTACAGGAAACACATTACAAACAGGGGAAGTAATCGATGATAAAGGGGAAGGAAATTGGTAGTAACTATTGGGCCTCCCACAGAAGTACGAAAAAGGAGGGGGTGGGCATTCTTCTGGGCTAGGCGCTTCGCCTCACAGAAATAGAGACCAAGAGAGGGTTTGGGGGACGGTTCCTGGGGGTAAAGGGCACCTACGAGGGGGAACCCATCACCCTGGCCACCCTGTATGCTCCCAACTCGGGTCAGATGCGATTCCTTACCCACATTTTTAGGGTAATGGACAAATTGGCAGAGGGGGCCACGATACTTGCCGGGGATTTCAACCTCATTATAGACCCCCTCCTGGATTGGTGGTGTGCAAAGGGGGGAGCGCCCAAGGGAGCCTCCAAGGACAACCTAGCCATGCAGAGCCTTCTGAGGGAACATTACTGGGAGGACATATGGCGCAGAGCATATCCGGGCCCGGGTGGATACACCTTCTTCTCACCCCCACACTACACTTATACAAGAATTGACCTCCTGTTAATTTCTGAGGAAGGGAGAGGGGAGGTTGAACAACCAAGGGTGGAGGCAATAACGTGGTCGGACCACAAATTACTCCTAGCCAACTGGTCTTTGTCCGTCTCCCCAAGATCATCGAGATGGCGGTGTAATGACACGGTCGTGAGAGACCCAATTTTTCGGGAATTCATGAAGAAAGAAATGATAGCCTATTTCGAGACAAACGATAATGGGGAGACGGATATGGCCGTGGTGTGGGAGGCTGCGAAGGCCACCTTCAGAGGCCTCCTGATAGCCGAAGGCTCAAGGCATAAGCGAGAAAGGGGTCTAATTGAAAACAAGATCCGGATAGAACTGGGTGCCCTGCAGGCTGGGTTGGGTTTGCCCGGGGAGGATCGCGAGGCTCTCCTAGTGGAGATGCAAGGTAAAAGACAGGCGTTAAACACGATCCTCATAGGTGAAGTCATCAAGAAAGTGAGATACACCAAACAAAGGTACTACGAACAGGGAGACAGGGTGGGGACCCTCCTGGCTCAAAGGGCCCGAGGATGTAGGGTGGTGAGAGGGGTGGGCCACCTTAGAGACAAGGAGGGTAGGGTCCGCAAAAGCCGGGATGAAATAGCAGAGGGCTTTGCCGATTTTTACAGCAAACTCTACTCCAGACAGGAGGGTGAATCACTGGACGACATACAAACCTACCTGGCAGAGCACTCCCTGCCCCGGTTGAGTGACTCTGAGTGTAAGGCCCTGGAGAGGGAAATATCGGAGGAGGAGGTGGAGGGCGCCATTAAGCGGCTAAAGGCTGGGAAGACCCCAGGGGGAGACGGCTACACGGCAGACTTTTACAAACAATCCCAATCTATTTTGGTGAAGCCGCTGGCCAAATTATTCAACCAAATCAGAAACTGATATTCGATCCCACCGACGTTTCTACAGGCACTAATCACCGTAATAGCCAAACCAGGCAAGGACCAGACACAGTGCTGATCGTATAGACCTATCTCGCTCTTGAACTTAGACGCCAAGATCTTCGCCAGAATCCTGGCGACCAGATTAGAGGGCTGCCTCCCTCGCTTGATACACCCCGACCGGGCGGGATTCATCCTAAATAGACAGGGCTCTGATAACATACGAAAAACCCTCCATGTGCTTGGTTCCAGGGTGGTCCGGGAGGAGGGCGTGCTCTTACTGGCCTTTGATGCAGAGAAGGCCTTCGACGGGGTCAGTTGGGCCTTCATGGGGGAGGTTTTTTCAGCTGTGGGAATGGGGCCGAGGTGGCTCGGTTGGATGTCAGCACTATATTCCTCTCCCTCGGTTAGGGTGGTTGCAAATGGGACGGAATCGAGGATGTACCCCCTGGAGTGTGGTACGCGGCAGGGATGCCCACTGTCCCACCTAATTTATGCGCTGGTAAGGGAACCTTGGGCAATATTTGTCCATAACGATGAGGCTATCAATAGGTGATGCACATTGCAAGATCTCCCTGTTCGCTGATGATGCACTACTCTACATCACAAGGCCATCCCAGACAGTCCCTAGGATCCTCCAGGGCCTGACACGCTATGGAGAACTATCGGGGTATAAGGTCAATCTCGGGAAGTCTGTAGCATTTGTAGGGGGGGACCTGGCAGACCCAGAGACAAATTATGTGAGAGGGCTCCCCTTCAGACTACAGGAGGACGGGTTCTGATATCTAGGGGTTCAAGTGACACGCGACCCTGATGGCCTGCTCCCGGGTAACTTCCCCCCGCTTTGGTCTGAAATTAGAAAGAACATAGAGAGATGGGCAAGATCGGGTCTCTCCTGGATGGCACGCCTCAATTTAGTAAAAATTGTGATTCTCCCCAAGTTTTTATTCCTCTTCCAGATGCTTCCCGTGCAGGTCCCCAAGGCATTCTTTACAGAAACAAAGCGAGTCCTCCTGAACTTTCTCTGGTCCGGCAAAAACACAGGATCTCCTATGAGGTATTAACCAGGCCAAAGGAAGACAGTGGGGTGGGATACCTGGACCTAGAAACATACTGTAGGGCATCCCAGTTGAGGGTGCTGATTGACCACTTCACCCCAGGCACGGAAAAAACAATGGGTGGCCATGGTCAACAAGGTCCTTGCACCTGTCACAGTAGAGGAATGGCTCTGGGTCCCAAGAAAGAACATCCCCAGAAGGGTCCTGAACCACCCAGTCTTGAAGTGCTATGGTCCCTATGGAGGGAGGGAGGCTACTATCGTTGGCTCACAACATGGCCCTCCCCACTGAGTTGCATCTGGGCCCCCCCTTCATAGACAAGATAACTGAACCAGCTGCGTTTCTGTCATGGTGCCTACCCCCGGGGAACCAGACCAGGTCCAGCAACCCGGAAGCAGGCATCAAGTTATTTTGAGCAAGCCCAAAAACCCCTGCTAGGGGCTGTTTGGGTGCGGTCCTGGCGCCTATGGCGCCAGGCTCATAGAGTAGAACTTACCTGATGCAGAACATGCTGCAAGCCTACCTGATGCAGACCATGCTGCAGAGCTCCAAGCCAAATGAGGCTTGGAAGGGACTATTTTACCTAGGACTATTTTTTACTAGGGTGGGGCTGGGAAGGAATACTTACCTGGGACTACTTTGGAGGCTATTTAAACCACGCCCGAAGAGCAGCACATGCTTCGCGTTATTCTGCATCCAGCAGCATAACGCTCACCGTGTCTGCAAGCCTGTATCCAGTCTTCTGCCCCGACCGCCTCGAGTCTGCAGCTCCTAGAAAAAGGGAGGAACAGAAGGAGAAGAGGTTAGAATAAGAGCAAAACCTTTGATCCTTACCTGAATTCCGGATCCACCGTGCCTTCGAGCTGGAAGAAAGAAGCATTTTACGCACGACGCCTCGCCTGCTGCAGCGCCGCGCTGAACTCACCGGCCTTCGCAGCATTCTCACGATCCACCGCATCCTTCTGCACGTTCCCGCAGCACTCTGGCACCTAAGGGGAACACAAGAACAGCAGAGGTGAGCCAAGGGAATAAACAGAGGCAATAGTAACTACCACCATAGACTTACCTGATTACCGCCGGGGGTACTATTCCTCTTCACGGGTCGGCGCAGTCTCCATTGCATCCTCGCCGTACCCCGGCCCCTATGGGGAACAAAAGGACAACAAGGTGAGACGAAGGGACAAAAAAGGGCAACTCTTCTCACCACAATAGACTTACCTAATTTTACCACCGGAGGCATTATTCCCCGAACTTCATATTTCTCTCCACACCTGAATAAGGGAGCAAGCCACAGGTTGCATTCTGGCCTTATTTTGTTGAACTGTGTAGGATAAGCCAAATCCTTACCTGAACTTCGTCAGCTACCACGAGGAACTCTTCGCTGGGGTCAAGCTGCAAACTGCAAGGAATCGGACAAGAGTGAAAGTCAGACATGTGAACTCTTACGAACTACATACTTTTCGAAGTCAATATTGTTCTGGAACTCACCAATTCCTTCGAGCCAGTGAAGCAACTGGTTATCAACGCGCCTCTGCGCTCAATGCAGGATGGAGAGCTCATCTTTTCAAACCATCAGGTGAGACTATAAGAGGGGACGTCAAAGGTGATCTGTGGGGAGAACAGCGGGGGTGGGGGGATTTACACTCAACTCCACGGGTGGTTAATTCCCTTTCTCCATTTGCAGAAGAATATTCCTACAGGCCAAGCAAATGAAGCTAGGTGGGCCAGTCCAGTCCGTCATCTCGGCCCTACGCGTCACATTGGTGGAGACCGCAGCTGTCCAGTTCAGATCGACGCCTCTGTGGGAGCCAGGTGAGCGTAACAGTTTCAAAAGTGGTTTGAGGCCGGTCTATGCAGGACCGGCCACCTTTGGGTGGGAGGCTCGTTTCTACCCCTGGGGGACTTAGAGGAAGTTTTGGGAATAGGCACCCTGTCCCCATTCCGATACCTCCAGCTCAAGGGGGTCCTTACCGAACCATCATGGGGGACACCCTCCGGAGGGACTTGACCGACTTTGAGAAACTCATAATTTCCACCCGGGGCTCTAAAGGGGTGATTTCTCAGCTCTATAAACTCTTTCTGCTCTCCGCCCCAAGGTATCCGCCACCAGTGCGCACACAATGGGGGAGGGACTTAGGTGAGGAGATTGACGACGAAAGGTGGGCTAAAATGTGCAGGCGGGCTAATCGCTCCATGGCCTCGCTGCAATATCAACACCAGGCTCTTAAGGTTCTGCACAGATGGCACTCCCCCCCGCAGAGGATTGATAGAATGAGGGCGGGATACGACCCGCACTGCTGGAAGAGTGGGAAAGTAAGAGGGGACTACATCCATATGTGGTGGAGGTGCCCGGTGATCCAAACGTATTGGGGAGAGGTGCTATCCTGGATCACAGGGGTGGACGGAGTCGAGATGCCCCGCTGCCCCTGGCTCCTCCTCTTTGGAATCGACACAGGGGATGACCCTGGAGGTGCCCGGGACCACATGTTGCAGGTCATGTTGGTAGCGGCCAGGTGTTGCCTGGCACAGAAATGGAAAAGTCCTGGTATGCCGGGAGAAGAGGTATGGGTCACGAAGGTACGGGCCATTTACGACATGGAGTTTCTCACTCATCGATGAGTCCAAATCAAACATCGAAGAACTATGACTCCCATTCTTTGAAAAATATAGACGCCCTACCTAGTGGGACAGACTCACACTGGGGGCTCCTCCCCCAGATGGGAAAGGCCGCTGCTTGCGGAGCCAATTGAGAACTGCTTACATGTTTGGCCCGAAATTTCGGTGTGCAAAGAGACAATTTGTAAAAACACTGCTACGCTCTTCAAGAACTCGCTAGGTCGACTATACACGAGAGCTCGAACTGGGGGTGGGTGGGGGGAGGGACAACGGGGGACGTGTTATAATAGGTTTATGAAGATTAATGTTTAAATATGTTATGCAATGTTGTAATGCAAAATATTAATAAAATATGATTTTCAAAAAAGATAAGCTTTGTGATACGAGGCCCTTTCCGCACGCTAAGCAAATACCGCGGCGACTGGGCCCATTAACACTATAGACAACGTGGGGCGAATAACAGGATACGCGCTCACGGTGGACTGCGGCTATGTATTTTCACACAGTGGGGCGACGGTGTGCTGGGGCCATTAAGAAACAGCAGCACTGAGCCATCTGAAAACCCGTACGCTTGCCGAAGCACAAGTGGGGTACTCAGTACACATGCAAAGATACTGAAGACCAGGCCAGTTGACGTTGTGATCAGAGTGGACCGCCAGAACATCCGGCTACACTGAAACTGTAAGTCATATGTGGATGATTAGTGGAGTGGCTGCATGCAAGGGCCCATTTCGACACTGTAAACTGAGACATGTACTGTTGTGAATCTTTTAATATCCAACACGTGGGTACATGGGAGAACACAGTTCATTGGCCACATCAAGCGGGGATCTGTAACATCAGGCCTGCCGGCACGGGGAACTGAAGACATATGCGAGTGAGAGGGGGACCGGAGAGCTAGGGTCTGAGTAATCCCTTGCGCAGTAGTCGCCCGAAGGCTCTCCTGGGAAACGCAGTGACCAGACAATACCTGTGTAAACCATACATGCTTGGACCTCTCCTGGTAGAGCTGCTGGTCTGTGGACTCCACAACCCCACAGGCAGGTTAAGGTGGAATACCTGCTGGCACGGTCGCCATGGGGAACACAAGAAAACAAGACAAAATGGCAGATGGAGCAAGCACCAAGAAAAAAGGATCGATGGACCCGATGGACTCATACACCAGCAGCCAGACAGGGGGCTGTGAGCATGACCCACCAACAACATCCGATACTGACCATGGCGCAGATGGCGGTGACAGGGTTGAGCGCCTGACCACCATAGTTCAGAATGGCTTCCTATCCATTAATGTGAAATTGGACGATATTGTAACCACCATGTGGGCACTGAAAACAAAGAGTAGACAAGGAAAGCCTGAGACTAAATGAAGCGGAAAACAGGATTGGAATAAATGAAGACACCATCACACGGCACGACCGAGACATAGCTCAGCTCAGAGAAGGCATGAACAAACTGCAGAATAAATGCGAGGATCTTGAATCGCGCTCACGAAGAAACAACGTTCGAATTGTGGGGGTGTCAGAAAAATGTGGCAAGGACACAATGGAACTACAGGTGGAAACACTCCTTAAAACCCTCTTCGGAGCAAACTCCTTTTCAGATCACTTCCTGGTTGTGCCGGCTCACCGCACTCTGGCCCCTGGGCCGAAGCACGGGGCCCCACAGTGCACGATTATTGCAAGACTTCTCAATTATAGAGATAGAGAAACAATTCTTAGAATGGTGAGAGAACTTGGGACACTGCAATACGAAGAAAGCCGCATACATATCTACCCAGATTTCGCTGCAGGAGTGCGGGCAAGCCGAAGATCGTAAGAACCGGTCAAGAGTCTCCTAAGAGCACGACGGGTCCCATACGCACTAATGTTTCCGGCCAAGATGCAAATTCAACATGGAGGGAGGGCACATTTTTTTGAGACTCCGACTGCTGCCCTGGCCTATGTAGAAGCCACTATACCTCTGCCCCTCAGGGGCCGTGGACCGGCCCAGAACAGAAGACTCTCACCTCCGGCAGAGGACCAAGATCCTGTTGAGTGAATCAGGACACATATATATCCTTATGAGTTGTAACAATGCTCGGCTCCCGCGGGGGGCTCCAAGTAACGTTAAAGGTGGGCTGTGAGCCCGATCTGGTGGCCTTGTGATGGCAACGCGGCACCCTCAGGAATGTTCCTACTAGTTACAAGGGCTCATCATCAATTTGGGGTAGATGATGTGGGTGGAGGGGGAGTTGGAAGTTGGGAATGTTTTAGACTGTTGTTGCCGCCAAGACGAGTTTGGGTCTTGGGGGGAAAGAGGTGTGAACGAAAGTTCCAGTTTGGTTAAAATGTGGTCTCACAGGTGTTGGTACTGCTCATATCAGATCAAACTAAGACTTAAAGGTAATAATGGTATGTCACAATACATATGCATAAAAAGTGGGTGATGGACTGAAGATAAGCTTACTATCCTGGAATGTCCGGGGGTTAAACAACCATATGAAAGCTAGGAAAGTGGGAAATTATGTCGCCAGACACGGACCACAGATTCTGATGTTCCAGGAGAGACACGCACAAGGCTCTGTCAATGAGAATATACTGGCTAAATGGGGCCAACTACGCTATTACACAGACTATTCCTCTCAGTCCAGGAGGGTTATTGCACTTATACATCCCACACTGGGATTTTAAACAAAGGGGCATAAGATAGACCCAATGGGAAGATTTGTTCTGGTTTGGGGGAAATAACAAGCAAACAAATAACCTTGGTGAATACCCATGGCCCCAAAATAGCCGACCCAGAGTTTTATCTGAACATGTTTGAGGTCCTCAACGATACGACCAGCATAATATGGGGTGGGGATTTCAACGTGGCACTTGACCCTGCACTGGATAGATCTGTTAGTGTAACAAGGACACCCACTAGGACGGCATTAACTCTGGGTCAAATTCTCCCACAATTGGCGTTGATAGACGCATGGCGTGTACTCCACCCTGATAGTAGGCGGTACACATACTACTCCTCTGTGCATGACAGTGAGTAACGCATAGATTATTGGTTCATATCCTCAAATATTTCACATACATTACAACACTGTGAAATCCTGCCTCGCACGCTATCTGACCGTTCCCCAGTGCTGCTGGAAATTAGGCTGAAAGACGTCCCCAGACCAACGAGGAGATGGAGAATGCCAAAGGGAATAGTAGATGATTCAAATGTGGTTGAGACCTTGCATGTTGAAATAGCTAACTTTTTCACAGATAATGTGGGGACAGTGGATCTGGTCTCCACAGTGTGGGAAGCCCTCAAAGTCTGGGTTAGAGGAATTCTGATATCGAAAACCACGGGCCTCCTGAAAGGCGTACGTCAGGAACTTGAGGGGGTGGAAAAGGAATTGAAAAACCTAGAACAAACTTATAGTCGCACACATAATGGTGACACACTGGCTAAAATACACAAGCTCCTCAGAGATTTTGACGGTTTGGCAGTGAGAGAGATACGGTATATTCGGGCACGCAGATCTGGAGAGAGGAATAAAGCGGGGAAAATGTTGGCTAATTTGGTTAAATATGAGAAACAACTGACCCCGATCACTACTATCCAAACAGCACAAAATTATATAATCACGAGTGAACAAGGCATAAACGACGAATGTGTTAAATTTTATAAGACACTTAATGCAAATAAAGACAGAAAACCCCCCACTGAAATTAAACAGTATCTGGCCATGCTCAATTTCCAGACACTCCCAGATGAAAGCAAAATGGTGCTAGACCAGCCTGTTACGGTAGAGGAAATCACTGAGGCAATCAATGATCTTTCATCCGGTAAGACACCGGGCTCGGATGGGCTAGGTGCCGAATTTTATAAAGAATTCCACAAAGAGCTTATCCCTATAATGCGGGAAACATGGGAAGAAGCCCTAGAAAAACACATACTCCCCCCGACAATGCGGGAAGCTATAATCACAGTACTGCCCAAGCCCCATCGCCCGCCACAGGATATGTCATTTTACAGGCCCCTTTCACTTATAAATGTGGACGCGAAGATCTTTGCGAAAGTACTGGCGAACCGCATGCTACCCATAATATTCACGTTGGTCCACTCAGATCAGAGTGGATTTATCCCTCTAAGGTCCACTGCCCTAAACCTAGGTAGGCTGTTCGGTATAATAGCACAAATAGACCCAGACAAACAAGCGGTTGCGGTATCCCTCGATGCCGAGAAGGCGTTTGACTCGGTCTTGTGGGAATACCTCTTTTCAGTGCTGGAGGCATTTTTAGTGGGACCCAATTTCATCAGATATGTCAGGCTACTCTACACTGCCCCAGGGGCAAGAGTATGTACAAACAGAACCATTTCCGAGTTGTTTAAATTGGGTAGAGGCACCAGTCAGGGCTGCCCGTTTTCTCCCATCCTGTTTGCCTTAACGATAGAACCCATGGCAGCTGCTGTTAGAATGCGACACAAAGATAAGGGAATCATAATGAAAGGATCCACCCAATTAATTTCACTATACGCAGACAATTCACTGTTACATATCCGTGAGCCCGACAAAAACATCGCAACCATAATGGCAGACATACACAAGTTCTCTGACTACTCTGGGTATACAGTAAACAATTCTAAGTCAGAAATATTCCCGCTTACCCCCTCGACAAGGTGTCCCGCAGTGACATGTGGTCTTAAGTGGTCGGAGCAGCACATTAGATACTTAGGGGTGCTGGTCTCTATGTGTTGATAACCATGACCAGGCACTACAATCACTTAACACAAAGCTACAGGTCTGGAGACACCTCCCTTTCTCGCTACATGGCAGGACTGCAGTTCCTAAAATGATTGTACTCTCTAAGTTACTATATCTATTCGTGAATGTCCCCATATGGCCTGGCAGGGATTTTTTCTCCAAACTGCGATCAATGGCAGTGACATTTCTGTGGAATGGGAAGATGGCCAGAATAGGGTGGGAGACGATGATAGAACCATACAGTACTGGTGGGATTGCGGCCCCGGACTTTGAGTTGTACTATCTGGTTGCTCAGGCACAAACATGGACAGAAACAAATACCACTTCACCCACGGACATCCGATAGGTCATTTTTTTTTTATATCATATTTTATTAATTTTATAACATACAACCACTGGTTCTTACCGGGCCAGATCACAATAACAACAATAAAGTTCAATGGAATACGCGCTCATACAGATCACATACAATACATATTTTATAGTAGGTTCTCCACTGCAATGTTCATATCCTACATTCTACGGTGTTATGTTATTAGAGATTCAAAAGTTCACATCGTATCTTCCCATCATTGCCAAATCTTGTCCGCTTTCTTGGGAAATCCCCTGGCTCTATATACTCTCCTTTCTATGGCGATGCAAATTTGTACATCAATGATCCACTGGCCTACTTGCGGCGATTCCGCTACTCCCCATAGCTGCGCTATATTTCTTTTGATTATTGCTGTTGCAGTCATGAAGCAGAGCTTTTCGTATCTTGACAGGTCTAGCTCGCTGTCTGCTCCGAGTAGCAGTAGCTTGGGGTCTCTGGGGATCGTCTGTTTCAGGACTCTTGTAAAGATGTTGCAGCATTGCTGCCAGTAATGGCTAATATTTGGGCATTCCCATAGTATGTGAAAGAAGGTTCCTTCCTCTCTACGGCAGCGTAGGCAATTAGGTTCTGCTATTTTACTCCAGCGATACTGGGCTACCCTCGGTTAATAGATCCTGTGTAATATCTTCAGTTGGACTAGTTGTAACCTGGTTGATATGGCAACTTCATGGGGTTACATTAGGATCTGAACCCAATCTTCCGACATGATCTCCCCGACTTCAGTTTCCCATTTTGTTTTAAGACGTACCAGTTCTGGTGTGGCAAAGGAGATGATGACACTGTACATCACTGTGGTGACTTTTGCCCGGATGTGGTCTTTGATTATGTTTCGTTCCAGTGGAGTACAATCTGACATGTCAGAGAGGGTAGGGAGGTGCTGTTGTAGTGCATGCCAGAGCTGTGTGTAATGGTACCTTCCTACTTCCGGGAGGTTAAAAGACAGAATCAGTTCATCGTAGGGTCTAATAGTACTGTTACGTCCGTAATACATGTGCGCATGCGCAAGCCTCGTTATGGCCGCGCATGCGCGTACCATCCACTATAATGTCTCCCACTTTTTCTATACCACATCTCACCCACACTGGCCATTTCGGCAATTTAGCTACCTCAAGGAGATTCCTATTGTTCCATAGCGGTTGTATTGGCGTGACTTTGTCCCCCCAACCTATAAAAGCATGTGATTCTGTCCAGATACAAGACGTCTGTGATGCGATATTTCGGGGGTTTATTCTGGGTGTTGCAGCATATAGCTCCAAGGGAGGTGATCCTTGTACATGTGGTATTGTGGCTTCTGCATAGTGTGGCTTCTGCAGTGCATCATTTATTACTGACATCTGGCTGGCCCAGTAATAAGTCTGTAGCCTTGGCAGGCCAATGCCACCCTCCCATACCTTTGCAGTGTTTGGAGGGCTATTCTCGGGCGTCCGCCTCCCCATAGGAGTTTTCCGAGTGTGCAGTCTATTTCTTGGAACGTCTTCACAGGTATATGCAGTGGGACATTCTGAAGTATGTATAAATAGCGAGGAAGTGTCAGCATTTTAAACAGTGCAGCTCAACCCAGCAGGGTCAAGGGTAGAGACATCCAATGCTGCACATCCCCTGCAAAACGCTCTGTGATGGGTTGTTAAGTTATTGAGTGTGTAATTATTGAGATTTCTTGTGATCCTGATACCCAGGTATTGGAAGTGGTAGGGGGCAATTCTATATGGACAGGGCTCGGGGGCCTCCATACCTAATTGATTTAGTGCAAATAGTGTGGATTTGGACCAATTCACTTTTAGGCCACTAAAGGTCCCGTATTTTTGGAGTAACTGTGTCACTACTGGTCATGTCGACTTGGGGTATCGCAGATATATTAATAAGTCATCTGCGTACAGTGAGACTTTGTCCTCCCATTCTGGCCCACCCGGGATGCCTCTCCATGTACATGTATCTCTCAGTAGCTGAGCCAATGGTTCCATGGCCAGTACAAAGAGGAGGGCTGATAGGTGGCAGCCTTGCTGCGTCCCTTTTCCCAAGGCAAAGGATCGTGATGTCCAGCCATTCACTCTGACTTTGGCCATTGGTGCGTTGTACAGCAGTTGGACCCAGTGTAGGAATTGATCTCAGAACCCCATTTTACGCATGATCCCCCAGAGTGCCTCCCAGTGGATTGAATCAAACGCCTTTTCAAAGTCTATTGTGAGTACTCCTAAGGGAATATTCAGGGTCTGGGCACAATCAATGACTAAGTGTATTCTCCGTATGTTCATTCTTGTGGATCTACCGGGCATGAAGCCACATTGGTCTGGGTGAATCAGAGATGTCATGACCTGTTGTAGGCGTGTCGCTAGCAATTTGGCCAATATCTTCACCTCACTGTTAATGAGGGAAATCGGCCTATGTGAGCTACAATTATCTGGGGGTTTGTCTGCTTTAGGTATTGCAATTATTGTTGCCTTTCTTAGGTCTGCTGGCAGGCGCCCTGAGGTTCGGGCTTGTTGGTACATTTTGAGTAGGTGGGGGGCCAGTTCATTACCATCTATCTTTTTCCAGGTTTTCTATGGGAAAGCCATTTGGTCCGGGTGTCTTTCCGGATTGGAGCTGCATCATGGCCACTGTAATCTCTTCTTCTGTGATTTCCATTTCTAGGTTAGCAATTTGTTCGGTACTTAGGGAGGGGAGGGTGATCTCTTCCAGTATGGAGGCCTCAAGGGGAGCTGCAGGTGCCTTATATAGCTCCTCGTAGTATCTTGCAAACTCTTCAGCTATATCTGCATCCGTCAGATGCGGTTCCGAAATTTTGGGGTGTGATTGCTCTTACTTGATCCGCTCGAGCCAGGATAGCATCTTCCCCGCCTTGTCACCTGTTTCATAAATTCTGGCTCTCATTGCTCCATGTGCCTGTTTTGCGTTATCCAATGCAATGTTTTGTAGTTTCTTTTGAGCCAGAACCAAAGCCCTGTTTGTGTCAGGACAGTCCTGGGTTAGGTGTGTCTCCTCTGCTTGTTTTACGTTTGCCTCTGCCTCTCTCAGTGATTCTAGGTGTACTTTCCTTTGTGCTGCAGTCCAGGAGATGATTTCCCATCATATCACCGGTTTATAGGCTTCCCACAGTGTAATAGGACAGTCCACCGATCCTTCATTTAGTTCAAAGTATGTTGTGCTGGCATTTTGTAGGCGTCCTATCAGCTCAGGGGAACTTAAATGGTAACTGTTCAATCTCCATACCGGTGGGGGGGTTGCTTTGCATGTCGTGATTGACATGAGTAGGGGGGAGTGATCCGAAATGCCTCTTGGGAGGTATTCTGCTTGTGTTGCTGTATGTATTATTGCTGCAAGTACAAAGAAGTAGTCTAAACGTGACAATGATGCATGTACCCCAGAGTGATGGGAGTATTCCTTTTCCTCAGGATGTAGGTCTCGCCATACGTCTCTGATACCAAATGCTTCCACAAATGTGGCTACGTTGGTTCGGCGGTTGGGGTCTCTGCTGCGTAGGTGTGTGCGATCCTGTATATTATTCATGACATCATTGAAGTCACCTCCTAGGAACAAGATATCAGAGGTATCACTGGTCAGCAAAGGCGTTATATCTTCTATTTCCGTGGTTTGTAGCGTGGGCGGGGCATAGATCGCCAACAGGGATATTGTTTTATTCCAGAGCGTACCCGTGACGTACGTAAATCTGCCCCCAGTGTCTTGCGTTGTTTTCGTGAGGGTAAACAGCAGTCTTTTATGTATTAATATCAGTACTCCTCTGGCTCCCATCGTGAAGCCTGCCTGTATTGCTGTGCAATAGTTGAAACGCTTGAATAGTGCATTGGTTGTACCTGCTAGGTGAGTCTCTGTTAGGAAGGCTATGTCTGGGCCATGTCTATTCAGGAACTGTCATACTAGTCGTCTTTTTAGGCTGGTTCCTAGGCCATTCACGTTCCAGGTAAGAAGCTTTAAGGCTCGAGTCTTATTGTCTTGCGGGGTTACATAAGCACTCATGGTTACGGATGACAATGAAGCCTCCCGGAGGGGGGGCATTGCTTACGCTTGTCTTGTGGCAGGGAACAGTGGCCAGTGTTTGACTAACACCTGGTTTTTGTAGGTTTCGGTGTTCCATTGAGATTTTCCATCTTCTGAACATACATCCAACTCCCCCATCCCCATACTTCGCCCCCAACTGAAGCATCTGTTGCCCCCTTTATAACTCAAACACTGATTAACAAAAACTATGCACTCGCAACATTCATGCAATGATTCGCGTCTGTTGCACTCCTCCAATCTATTACTGGAACGGAGTATATTGACAGGGGTTTGTGGTTGGGGGTGCCTAATGCGACATATCACAGGGCCGCCAGCCTCCTTATTCAGCACGTGTTATAACTTTCGATTGCTATGTCCAAGGGGGTAAGCGCACCGTAAATCTTGTTATCTGCATGACCGGCATCTGCTCCTATTCGTCGCCTTTTGGGGGCATTTCCTCTTCTTGTTGCTGCTGTGGTGGCTCGTCTGGTGGCCTATCTGGTCGAGGTCTGTTCCTTCGGTTTTCCTGCCTTCTTCGTGGCTTCCAGTTCCCTCCCAGGTTGCGTTCTGCCCAATTCCATGCCTCCCTTGGGTCTGTAAAATGCACTGTCGTACCATTGTGGTATATTTTCATTTGTGCCGGAAATAGTAGGCCATATTTCACATTCAGCGCCTGGAGGCGTTTCTTCAGATGGTCAAACAATTGTCTCGCTTTCTGTACTTCTTTAGTGAAGTCGGGGAAGAATGCTATTTTGGAACCGTTGTATGTTATCACGCCTTCCGGTCTGGCCATTTGAAGCACCGCATTGCGGTCTCTATAGTTCAGGAGTCTATCGATCACTGTTCGTGGTGGTGCCCCAGGAATTGGTCTGCCTGTTGGGATTCTATGGGCACGTTCAATGGAAAAGAATTTGGACAAGGATTTTGGGGCGAATAGGTCAGCAAGCCACTGTTCGAGAAAAAGCTCCATGCTTGCTCCCTCTGTTTTTTCAGGCAGGCCGAGCATCCGGATGTTGTTCCTTCTCGATCGACCCTCTCCATCCTCCACCCGCTCCTTCAGTGCTTTGATACGTTCCATTGCACTGCTCATTTGTTGACTCATGCCTCGTAGCTCGTCTTCTGCCACTGATTTGCGAGTCTCAGCTTCTCCAGTCCGGGATGACGTTTCTGGAGATCATGGCGTAGCAGAGACACCTCGGTACTGATGCTGTCCATTTTTGCGAGCTGGCGATAGCATTCATCACATCTTTAAGTGATACGTTTTCTGAGGATTCTTGCAGGTTATCAGATCTGTTTTGGTCTACTTGGGGGGTTAGGGCCGGTGTTGTGTATTGCTCCTTAGTGCACTGGGTCCCTGCTTTCTTCGCTTTCTCCTTGCCCATCTCGGAAACTACTTTCCGGGCCCCTTATCCCTCTTGTTCTTGGCAGTTGATGGACCGGATTTGGCTTCACTGCTGGATCACACCCAGTCCTATGGTGCACACAGTCCAGATGATGATTCCGTGGTTGTTTTGTGGCTTATATCCGTACCATGCCCTGGTCATCTATTTCTGGTGGTTTGGCCACTTCTGCCGCCTATATCTGCAGTGTATATCCAGGTTATCCGTTATACAAATATCTTGCGGATTCAATGCCACCTCATCGGTGCCCTGCGCTGTTCAACACCTATCGTATGGAGGCCCTGGGGCACGGGTTGTTGATTTTATTGTTATATATGGCACAACAGCTTCGATAATACAGTAGTTCATCGGGGTTGATCTATGTTTATTTTACATGAGGTTCCTGCCATTATATGTCCACTTTCTTTCCCTTTCCGTTGTTTCAGCTTGTTGGGAGCACCACACGCGGCACAATGTTTCCCCTCGGGTAGCCTCGCGTGCTATGGTTAGCAGGGCGCTCCGCAGCCCCGAGATGGGCCAGAGATGGATGTAGGCCGTGCCTCTCGGAAGGGATCCCAGAACAGTGAGGTCTGGTCCACAAGGGTTCCACCTGCCACGCTAGTTTCCTCCCACTATGGGCCGCAGTGGCTCTGCCAGTTATTTCCCGCCTCCCCCTCTCCTTACTGCTGTTTTGGGTCCCTGGGAAGCAGTGCAGGGCCACAGATCACTCGCCAACACAATGGGGTGCAGCAGGCGCTCTACGTTACACAGAGCGCCCACAACCTCCACGTAGTCCACCTTTGTTTCGGAGCTACGGGTAGTATGACACCGGCCCCGCTATGGCAGTACTCCCTTCCGGGGAGGCGATGTCTCCCTCTTCTTTCAGTACGAGGCGGCAGGGGAAGCTGCAGGGCGTCTTTTACAGTGTTTGCAGGCTGGATTTCGTCTTCTGCTTCCCTTCAGCTAACTAGGTGTGAATTCAGAATCAAATTTGTCTTGGCTCATGTGGTTTGCCGCCGTATATGAAATCAGCCGTGTTAGCAGTTATGATGTGGCTGCATGGAACCAGGCGCAGCCTCCGCTCTGCTTTGCTTCCACTGGCTGGACCTAGTAACAGTTCTTATGGTGTATTGCTGCAGGGGTTGCGGGCTTGGACGTCCGGTCCTGCGCTGGCAATGGTCCACGCAATCACAGCGATCACAGGTCTTCGCTGTGCGTTCACTTCCAGCGGCCTCCGGGGGTGCATCCGTGTGCGGCTCTCCGTTCTTCGGTTCGGTGCGGTTCCAAGACAGGGGTTGGTGCCTGGACTGGCGGGGGTCTTTGCCTCCTCCTGTCCCACTGTCCGCAGTCCTCTGTGCCTCTATTAACGCAGGTTTGGGTGCAGGGTAAGATCTCTTGCCTTCCGCTCAATCACTACGGGGTGTTCTTTGTGGAGACACCTCCGCTGCGTTGTGTGCACGCCACTTAGTTTCCAGCTCAGGTGGCCATCTTGGATTCAGTGTTCGGTTCCAAGATGTCTAGCTTTCGGCAACATTTTCGGTGTATATCGATCTCTGATTCCAGATGGTTTTGCAGCGATCCGTTCCCTGGGGATTCCGCTGCCCGTGGTTGTAGTTTCTGTCAGGATGTGCTGATATTTTGCAGGATATCAGACAGGATTTAGCCACGCCCCCACCCGATCGGTCATTTTTGACACACGACACAGAGACTCATACGAATAAGACCCTGAGAGCTGTACTGTCTGAGCTTGGGGGACATGCAAACTCTTATACCTGATAACAAATGGGGCAGATACTGTGCACTTACAAAATCCTGAATACATTGCACTACACGCCTGCTAAAATTGCCGAATTTGCACCTGATGGCTCAGGCAACTGCCCCAAATGCGGTTCCCCACAAGCGGGATCTTTTCATATGTACTGCGAGTGCCCCGCCTTGGTACGGTTCTGGGAGATGGTGGCCGAAATGCTTGCAGAAATTACACAAATTCCCCCGCATTTGACTCCTCAAAAGTAACTGTTCGGGGATATTTGGAAATGCTCTGAAAAAGTTAGAAGGCTGTTCAATGTTTCATGTGCTGTCACAAAAAGATGTATATTGCAGGCTTGGAAAAGCTCTGTGCCGCCGAGCATGAACAAATTTTTACGCAAATTAACGTATGTTAATAAATGCAAGGAGCAATACGTTCTAACCCAACCAGGCACGAGCCGACCAAAGGACATCTGGGGCCCCTTCTGGGTGTATCTATGTGAACTACTTTCGGACAGTACATTGCCTAAATGTCTATAAGTTGTACCACTGTATGATATGCTGGAAATGATGCTGAGTAAGTGCTGTTATATCTGTTGTGACCACTAATAAAAAAGAAGTTTAAAAAAAAAAGATTCCTAAATGTACCCTCACACACACTATTAAAGGTCATTTTTTTGCAGCTGCATCCAAAGCCTGTAACGCAATTCCGCCAGATTTGTGAGAACTTTGACTGACTGCCATATTTAAGAAAAAGTTGAAGACTCTGCTTTTCAGATAATATAATTTCGGCTTGGCTGACTATTTCCCTGGTTATATAACCTGTCCTATGCCTGTTTTCTGCGTGTATGCCTGCACCCTTAAATCTCTGGGTCCCCTGGTGCGCATTATACATTTTTACAGTAAAGAATGGGTCAAGACCACGAACGATGCTTGGCCCGTCCAGGTCGTCCAACAGGGTTAACGTCTCCCTTTCGTGCAGCGTCCTCTTGACCATGGCCCTTACGCCATCACCTTGACTCTAGATACCAGAAATACTATTTACAAATGTACCTGCAATAGGATAAATAGACATGGCAGGTATTTTAAGCTAACATGTCTGTCAGTATTGCCCGAGCACACTCTTGAGCTCATCACATACCCAACACTGCTTGATCTCGAACATAACATTCTTTCAAAACTGCCTTGCAATACCAGTATCTATATTAATTAGACACATATGGGCTTCATTATGAGTTTGCTGGTATGTGGTAAAAGTGTTGGTAATGGAATTACTGCCACATTTACCACACCGCCGGATCTGGGGCTGGCGCTAATTCTGCGGGCGTAATTAACGACAGGAGAATGAAAACTGGCAGAATGCCAATAGCAGGCAGAATTAGCATTGGTTCTATTTCGTGGGTGGAATTATCACCAAGTTGGAAAACTGTATTTCTGCTGCATGTATTGTTGAAATACTGCCAAAATACAACCGAAAATGGGCAGTAATTCTGTCAAAAACACCTAGAAGGTGGTGGTAAATGCATACAGGAGATGGAAATCCACTCACAGGTACACCCAATCCAATCAGAAAGACTACATAAGGCCCACGCCTGACCCAAAAACATTTTACAACACCATGCTGCCACTAGCACCCACAAACCAGGACATGCAGCACCTCCTGCTCCACATTGAGCTGCAGGGGCAGAAATCGCAGCACAGGTCACATGGCGCAGAGAGGAAGAGGAGGAGATGCGATGCAAGGCAGGCGACCATTCCCCGGATCAGACCTTCACCCTGGGCATTGACTAATGCCCAACTTATTACCCTGTACTGGCTGAACAGGGAGACGATAGTTGAGGTACTTTCCACGATCCACGACAACATCCAGAGCAGGATCTATATCACAACTGCCCTACCTCTGCTGCTGAAGCTCCTGTCAGTGCTACATTTTCTAGTCAGTGGCATTTTCTAGCACACTGTGGGCATGCTACATGGCAAGTTGTTAAGACGAATTTCTGAACTCTGACCTGGTGGGCAGAGGTTCATAAGGCCAGCCTAGTTTCTTGGAACAGGGTAACCTTCTGGACAAGTCAGACCAATCAAGGTAGCATTGGCGGCGGTCAAAACTAGGTCTCAGGAGGGGTGAGGGTGACTGAAAGACCTCAATGAGCACACAGAGTAAAGGACACTTACAAATCACTCCCAGTCAGGTGTAGATTTATTAAAAAGACAAATACAATTATTTCAAGGCCTTTGAATGTCAACACAATAGTTATTAACAGTAACACTTCTAAACCAACACAACCCTACTAAAATACATATATACAAGACCAAAGTGGCCTAAAGGGTTAATGCACGAAATGGGGCCACAACCTAGAAAGGGAAGGAAGCAGGTAGTGCAAAGAGTCTTTAGGCAATTCTGCAACAAACACAATAGTAATTGAAAGGCAGTCCAGTCCCTAAGATAGAGGAGCCTATTGCTCAAATGTACTTGCAATTCTGGCGCACACTGTAGTGCAGTCGGGTGAAAAGGGGTCTTTTGTAGGGTCTGTAGCAGCTCAGGAAGGTGGGTGAGGTGATGCAGAATAAGTTCCCACTATTCGTGGAGAGTCTCCCCAACAGGGCAGCGGAGGCTCCAAGATTTGGGAATAGTTCGCACTAGCAGTGGAAAGGAGAGGGGCTCTCAGGGGCCACTCGTGAGTAAAAATTGTTGGATGCGCTAGGGGCCACCGGTTAGGGTTGCAATTACTCACCGACCCCCAGCGCACTCCAGACAAAACTTTGGCAGTCGAGTCCACTTCGGGTGCAGGTTCAAATGAGTCAATTTCGTGGCTCTGCGGCTTTCAGCGACAAAGTTACAGCGTTGATTCAGAAGTCAGGTGATGGGCCAATTTGACACTCTCAATGGAGCTATCTGAAGGACTGCCCTGGAACAGGTCAGGGAGAGGTTCTGACTCCTCCTCCTCAACATCTGAAGCCAGCAGTAGTGCAGAGATTTCAACTCTTGGGATGAAAGCCTTCAGCCTATTCACATGGCACACTTTTGGAGCATGTCCAGCCTTTCCAAGGTCCACTAAATAGTTGACCTCACCCAGTGACACCACCATTATGTAAGGGCCTGACCATTTGTCCTGTAAAGCTCTAGGCTGTATAGGATTCATGACCAGGACTTGCTGACCTGGTGTGAAATTGATGAGGGCAGCCTTCTGCTCATACCAATGTTTCACCAGTGCTTAGCCCTGCCTTCAGTTTCTCAATAGACAGACCCATCAGGAGTACCGTCCTCTTTCGGAGCCCTGGCACATAGTCTACTACGTTGGTAGTGATGGGGGAATGGGCATCTCCCATCCCTCCTTGACTATTGCTAAGGGTGCCCTCACAGGGTGACCAAACAGAAGTCTGAAGGGGCTCAAGCCAACACCCTGCTGAGGTACACCTCTGTAGGCAAACAGTAAGCATGGCAGTAGAATATCCCATTTATGCTCTTTAAGGTTCTGTCAACCTTGAAACTAGAGCATTGGTTTGTGGGTGGTATGCGGATGAAAACTTATAGATGGCACCATATTCCTTCCACATGGCCTGCATATACTTTGACATAAAGTTGTGTTAGGGGGAATTCTCAAGAATGTGCTAATTTCCCTTATATTTTGAGACCCCAAGCCCTTTGTTGGATTTCTAGGATTTTATTTTTTTTACCTGGGAAGAGTGTGAGTCTTTTTTCCCACTCTTCCATGTATTTTGATATGTGTTTTACTTTTGTGTTCTTTGGTTATGGAGTTTTAATCCAACTCCATATGCATCATGTTTGTCTGTGTGTCACACAACACCTTCAGTGCAGTGGCACAGGGATGTCTTTCAGACTTCCAAAGGTTTAAATACCTCTCTGGGACTGACTACTATCTCCCAGAGCATGTAAAGTTAAATTGACTTTATTAGTCTCTTTAAATTTACAGTCCCAGCACACACTATCTTCCTATAGTGTGCTGGAGGGGTTGCCTATCATCCCCTGAGTCAAAACACTCATGTAACAGTCAAATGTTACCCTTTCATACTTGAAATGGCTGGTGGCAGTGGTTTAGATCAAACTACCATGATTTTTCCCGACTGCGAACAACGGTAGCTAAAAATTGTGTCAGCCATGTTTCTCAAAATGGCACCCAAGACCTATCTGTAAAAACAGACTCTGGTCAACTTTTTTCACCATTTCTTTTTGGAAAGGTCCTTCTTGTGTTTGTCTCTGCGCACCAAACCAGGTTTGGTCCCTTTGTTTGTTGTCCTTTGGCGGTGTTCAGTGCTGAAGACCTCCTCTGGCGCCTGAGTGTCTGGGGTGGACAGGATATGAGGGAGGTGCCCGAAACTCCCTGTGCTTAGTCTCCTAGGAGACCGAAATGCACTCTGGCATGATTGGCCGGCTGGCTGTCTGGCAAGGACAGCCACCCTGCTGTGTGAGTGACAGCCAGGCTGGAATGAATGGGGGTAAACTGTTTAAAAGCATGTCTCTGGGACTTGGAAAGCAGAGTCGACCACTGGAACGAAAGAACCGAAGACGAGCTGAAGGAAGATGACTGCTGCAACTCCTGGACGACCGGTGAAGGCCTGCTGCAGGTCCGAATTGCCTGAAACTCCATCGACAGAGAAGCCCTTCCAGGATAACTTCTTCCCTTGAGTTTGGTGGGAACAACCAACTCGCAAGCCGCCTAGACACAGTCCCCTCCTGGTCAAATTTTCTGCAGAGTGCTGTGGAAAACCGTATAGCCATTGGGAAGGATACCAGTTTGTGGTCTTTAAGGCACTCACACCTTAAACCGACGTTTTGCCAAGCTTGTGGCCTCTTCCCTGGGCAGTACAGGAACCTCCCGACGTCCTCCTTCTTGTCCCCATGACTGAAGCTCGGGAACAGTAAGATCTGCTCGAACTGCCAGGAACAACTGCCTCAGCTACAGATCTTCTTCACTTTAAAGGTACTGTGCAAACGCAGTCCAGAAATCTTTTCGGCCACAGTGAAAGTTTGTGAAACTTTCCCAACTTCAAAGGCTTGTCCTTCCCTAAACCAACATCTGACTTTTCATCTGACCAAATTCTTCTAAGATCCGTGGCAAAGACTTAACCGTTTACTACCAGAACTGTGCTTTCCTATACAAAGTATCTGAACCATTGACTTTGGCCCAGGCCTATGAACTGAATTGCTGGTTGCAGTTAACTGAAACCCTTTGCCCTGCCTATGAAGGTACTTGTGCTTCATTTCTTATAACCTTGGGCCTCATTACGACCCAGGCGGTAAGTTACCGCCTGGGTCGTACCCTTACCACCATGGCGTAAACTACATTTACGCCATGGTGGTTGGCGGATTTACCGACCCATTCCAAGGTGAGTGGGGCGGTAAATCCCCATTTCCCATTTTACCCTTCCCCATTCCCATTTTTGCCCCATAGGGCATAATGGGAATGGGGAAAGGCGCTAATTACGGCACCGTAAATTACGGTGCCGTAATTATCGCCAAGGTCCCTTTGCGGCATGGATTTTAACGGCTGCAAAAAGCAGCCGTTAAAAGCCATCCCGCAAAGGGAACCTTGTAATCAGGCGTTAAGGGTCGGCGCCGTTTACGGCGCCGTAAACCCCTTAACGCCTGAGTCGGAATGAGGGCCCTTGTCTTTTTACACCTTTTTTAACTGAAGTGTCATTTTGCTCCCACTTCAGGGGAGCTGAACTTGTTCAGTAACTTATTGGTTGTGTATTTGTAGTATATTAGTATAGGATATTGAGCTGCTCTTGCTAGTGTAATGTTTTCCAAATGACTGTGTAAATAAATGTATATTCTTTTACCAAGAAACCTTAAGAAAGTGTTCGTTTGAATCACTGGGCCTCATTACAACCCAGGCGGTAAGTTCCCTACTTTACCACCATGGTGTAAACTCTGTTTACACCATGGTGGATGGCGGATTTACCGCCCCATTCCAAGATGAGTGGGGGGGTAAATCCCCATTCCCCATTTACCCTTCCCCATTCCCATTTTTGCCCCTTAGGGCATAATGGGAGTGGGGAAGGCGCTAATTACGGCACCGTAAATTACGGTGCCGTAATTAGCACCAAGGCGGGTTAGCGCCTTGCATTTTAACGCCTGCTTAAAGCAGGCGTTAAAATGGTAATCAGGCGTTAAGGGTTAACGGCGCCGACGGCGCCGTTAAACCCTTAACGCCTGGGTTGTAATGAGGCCCACTGTATTTGTTGGTCCTTTGTGTAAATTGTTCTACTGCTCACTCTACTCTTGAGATAAATCTGGCTGCTCAGCCACTGCTACCACATTCCTGTGTAGTACAGGCTTGTACCAAAGGTGAAATTGTACTGACACTTGTAGGCTTAATTGCATGTAGTGTTCCCCAAAGGTTCTGCATGTGATTCTGCCTAACAAGTTGCTGCCCCTATCAGACACAACTTCTTTAGGGAAGCCAACCCTAGTAAATATGCCAGGTAAAGCTTTTGCAACTGGCTTGGCAGTCACAGGGCCTCATTATAAGTTTTGCGGAACAGGTTAACGGGCTCCGCTAATGGAGGCGGACCCGTTAAACCCGTCCAGTGAAATTATGAGGTCCCCTCGCGGGACCTGGTAAGGACGCCTGGTAAAACCAGGTGTCGTTACCGGGTCCCGCGAGGGGAAGAGGGAGCTAACAACGGGCCGGTCGTAATCGGCCCGTTGTTAGCTCCCTCTCCCATTCCCATTGAGCCCTATGGAGGCTCAGATGGGAAGGGGGAAGGTCTGGGCCGGGTTCCCAGAGGGAGGCATTACCAGGCCCTCCGAACTCGGAATGGCCCAGTAATTCCTCATTCTGGGAACCCCGTAAAGGAGCCCAGTTTGGCGGCAGCCATGGAGCTAATAGCTTCATGGCTCCGCCAAACTCGTAATGAGGCCCACAGTCTTCAATGGGATGTCCTTGGGATACCTGGTAATACCTGGTAAAATGGTCGACCAGCACCAGGATAAACCTATTGCCTGAGGATGTTTGGGGATCAAGGGGACCAACAATGTCGATCCCTACCCTCTCAATTGGTACCCCCACAACTGGGAGTGGTACCAATGGAGCTTGGATTGCTGTGCCACTTTTTCCAGATAACTGGCAGGTGGCACAACTCCTGCAGTGACTTTCTATTTGCACCCCCATCTTGGGCCAGTATAAATGAATGGATAACCTTTGCTTGGGTCTCTTGATACCAAGGTGACCAGCAAGGGGTACTTCATGCGCCAACTGCAAGAGGAAGGGTCTTACAGCAAGGGGAACCACCAACCTCCTATGGCTACTGCTGTAGCCTCTGTAGGCTCACTGTAGAGGAGCCCACCTTCCCAATAAATCCTATGCTTCCCAGGAGGTTCACCTCCAAGCTAGGAGCAGGCCTGTCTCCTTAGGCCTTCCAGAGATGGACCCTCATGTTGACCCCTACTGAATTCAATTCTGTCAGGACCACCTTCTAACAAACCTTGTAGTTCAGGATGGTCATTGGGATCAAAAACATCAGGTAACACCTCTTCCTCACCAGGTTCAGGTTTTGACCAACTACCTCCACCTCACTGGTAAGTGAGTTAGGGGGAATATTTTCTTTCCCTCTTCTGTCTTTCTTTACTCCTTTAACCTTGGGTTCCCCCTTTGGCTTGGGCTTTGCAATGGTCTTGGCCAGGGCAGCCCTTGTTTGTGACCTTGTGCAGGGCCTCTCTACTGTCTCTGCCACAAGCCCTAAAGCTCTGAGATCATTCCCCAGCAAGACCTTTCCTGGGACATCTCTCTGAATGCTCACTGGAATCCTGACCACTGTACCATTTATAGTAAGATGTACAGGCATAACTGGGAACTTTAGAGGTGGGCCATCAGCCAACTTAGTGGGTAACAGAGGGGCTCTGGCAACTTCCTCTGGATCTACCAAGATAGAATCCACTACAGTTCTGCTGCACTCACTATCCCTAAGGGCAGGAGTATCTACTCCATTAATCAGCACACTGTCTTCAAAGTAGTGCTTGGTATTATCAGGAATCCTAGCATAAGCCTCTGAGACTTTAGGCTCCCAAGAACCCAGGAAACTAAAACTACCTCAGAATCTATCCCACTGGGGAAGGAGTGTGAGGTGAAGGATGCCCCTGTAATCCATTCTTCCTCATAGTTGGAGAAGGCCAGATTAGCAGAGTGGACCCCAAAGGTTTTGACCTTATATCTGGGGTCACCGTTCACATGGTCACTTGCTCGACAAGCCACACAAGATCTACTGGGTCTTGGGACATAGGGAGGCTTGTTATAACCAGAGTTCTGTTTTGGAGGATAACCTCCAGTACCCTGTGTGTTCTCTTGTGACTTACCTTTGCATTTCTTTTTGTGGATCTTTTGGGAGGAAGTTTTATCAGCTAACCCACCCTCCTTATCTTTGGACTTTTCCCCTCCTCCTGCTTACCAGGATGAGTCTTGTCCTCATGGGACACTCTATGTGACACCCACAAATCTGCTGCTATGGCCAGTTTCTTAGGATCTAACTCCATCAAATGTATCAAATTGCTTAAACTCAGGTGAACAAGATGCAAAAATATGTTCAAGCATGACAAGACATATCATGCCCTCAAAGGTGGAGACCTTATAGCCTTCAACCCACCCAGTCTAGTTCTTTAACGAATCAGTCATATCTGACACCCAAGTACTTCCTTCATTCTTTTTGTACTCTCTAAACCTCTTCAAGTATTGGGCAGGAGTCTTCCCAAACTTTAAGATGAGAGTTTGCTTCAACATTGCAAAATCTACTCTTTCAGCTTTTGACATTTCCATAATAGCACTGCAGACAGAATGGAGTAGTCTGCTGAGCAACCATGCAATCTTATCAGCATTTACAACCTCTTGAACTTCTCAAATGCAGTCAACCAGTCCATAATGTCATTCTTCTCATCATACACATTGAGCAGATCTTTAAGACATTGTGGATAAGAGGAGGACCCAGCCCCATGTCCAGATCCCTTGGATCCATTTGAAACTTGAACCTTGGCCAGTCCCAACTGGTGATCCCTGTCCTTCTGTTTTTCTGCCTGCTCTATCTTCAGCTTGGACATGTGAAATTCAAGCTCCTTCTGCCTAAACAGCAGCTCTTGCTTCTTGAATTCCAGCATGTCCTCAGCACTAGAGCTTGCAGAGGAAACATTGGACATTACATCATCCAGGTCCTCATGGGCACCATGAATGAGGGCAGCGACAGAACTGTCAGTTCTGCCAGTGGGAGCAGCCCCACCTCCTTCTGCACTCTCACCAGAGGCTATGGCACTGAGTTGCAACTCTTGCCATTCCATGATTCTCTGAATCATTTCCACTTTTGTACCTTGATCAAGTAAACATCTCTCAGTACACATCTTTCTCAATGTTTCTGATCTAGAAGCATTTAAGGTTGTAAAGGTACTTGTTTCCATTATATTAGATAGGTCTACGGCCTTTACAGTTATTACTACTAGGTCACTATGTGTCCTCGGTAGGGGTAATCTGAAATGCCTTCACTAGTGTGCACCACTGGATACCTTCAGTTCTATCCCACCGCTGTGCACCAAATTGTTAAGACAGATTTCTAAACTCTGACCTGGTGGGCAGAGGTTGAGAAGGCCAGCCTAGTTTCTTGGGGCAACCTTCTGGACAAGCCAGAAAAATCAAGGTATCATTGGCGGCGGTCGAGACTAGGTCTCAGGAGAGGTGAGGGTGACTAAAAGACCTCAATGAGCACACACAGTAAAGGACACTTACAAATCACTCCCAGTCAGGAATAGATATATTAAAAAATACAAATACATTTATTTCAAGGCCTTTGAGTTTCAACACAATAGTTATTAACAGTAACACTTCTAAACCAACACATTCCTACTAAAATACATATATACAAGACCAAAGTAGCCTAAAGGGTTAATGCACAAAATGGGTCCACAGCCTAGAAAGGGAAGGAAGCAGGTACTGCAAAGAGTCTTTAGGCAATTCTGCAACAAACACAATCCTAACTGAAAGCAGTCCAGTCCCTAAAATGAGAGGAGCCTATTGCTCCAATGTACTTGCAATGCTGGCGCACAAGGTAGTGCAGATGGCCGAAACAGGGTCTTTTGTAGGGTCTGTAGCAGCTCAGGAAGGTGGGTGAGGTGATGCAGACTAAGTTCCCACTTTTCGTGGAGGTTCTTCCCAACAGGGCAGAGCAGGTTCCATGACTTGGGAATAGTTCGCTAGTTTGCACTAGCAGTGGAAAGGAGAGGGGCCTTTAGAGGTCACTTGTGCGTAAAAATAGATGGATGCGCTAGGGGCCACCGGTTAGGGTTGCAATTACCAAACTGCGGCAGTCAAGTCCACTTCGGTTGCAGGTTCAAATGCGGCAATCTCGCGGCTTTGCAGCTTTCAGCAACGAAGTTACAGCGTTGATTCCCAAATGGGACAGTGGCAATTTCTCTGCTCCTGTTAGATGGATCAGGACAGTTCCGCTGTAGCAGGCTTCAGGGCACAGAGGAGCACAGCTGCAATGAGTTTGCAGAGTTCGTCACCATGGCTGGGTGACATGGTAAACAGAGCTTGCGATGTACCAAGTTTCAAAGGCCTCCTTGAAACAGTGGCGGTTTCAGAGCAAAGCACCTGCGCAAGCTGGTCAGCCAATTGGTTGGCCCAGGGACACTTCCGAGAAGGCTAACTTGCAGGGTTTGTTGAAGGTGCAGAGAATAGTTGGTCCCACTATTCCAATGGGTCGAAGCGTCTTCGCAAACCTTCTAGGACGACCAGATGCGGAGGGGTCCAGCGGGATGACAGCGGACTGAGGGTGCCAAACCTTCCGGCGGGTCACGAGCGGTTCCTCGACTCGGCTTCTTAGTTTCAGGATACTTGGATCCTATCCTTTGTTCAGTGAGAACTCCAGAGATCGACATGTGTCGGGATGCGCATTGGCCCCCGCAGGGGGTAATGGGCGCACCTGGGTCTGGGGGCACCAAGAGCGGACCGACCGCTCCTCTCGCGGCAGTCGCCTGCGCCGGCAGCGGGGGAGCCCGAGCCGATGCTCGGCGACGCGGTGTGTCACCGTTGCACTTACCTGCCGGAGGGCGGGCCGTTGCTCGGGGACGCGGCGCGTCGCTGCCGCATTCGCCCGTGGGAGATCCCAGGCCTAGGGACGGGAGGGGAACGGAGACCCTCCCTGACAAGGAAGGGGGGCGATCAGCCCTTCAGCGAGCCGCGGATCGCGGCTGGAAGACGCCTGGAGCCAGGGCCCACCCATACCCAACGCGACCATATTTTGGGTCACGTGATTGCCTCAACAGTTCCCAGCGGATTGGATGGAATCATGCAGGCACGGCAGCCTTTATGGGAGGCGGGTCAATCCGGCAGCAGCCAATAGGATGCCGGCTGGTCAGGGCTGATGGCAATTGCTGGGGGCTTGATGCTAAGGTAGCCCATAAAAGCCCGCCAAAAGAAACTGACGAGGCTCTCTCATTTTGCAGGGAAGGAACGAAGAGGAGGAACGAAGGCCAGAGTGGTGGGCCTATCCAGACACCACGATATAGAATAATCTTGAGGACTGCCTCACCATATTCTGAAGGGATCAAACCCTGGTGAAGTGAACCAGAGGACATTATGTTTTGATTTGTTAAGGACCCTTTATCCAGTTGGAATAAATATAATTCTCAGCACCTGCCTGTCTCCTGAAGGTTATTTCCCACAACATGGTATGGGTGTTTGGAGCCTTCCCTTATCCAAAATCTACTTTGCGCCAAAACGAAGAGGACCCAATGGGAGATCTGCTCAGATACAGGCATATCATACGTGGACCGATCATGGACCATGGTGGCCCCAGGCATTCACAGCACACCAGACTCTCTGGCACCCAGGATGTGTATTGGAACCAGACAGTCCAGCCCACATCCTGGAAGCACACACACTAAGGGATGCAGAAGCCTGCAAAAGCTTGGCGTTTCGTGGGGAATGCTTGCCCAAATAAGGACTGACCCGGGTCAGTTCGACCTGGGGAAGGTGAAGGGGCAAGATGGCCAAAGGACAAAGAACCATGTGGCATGGCCATTTTGGAGCAATGCCAGCTATTTGTGCCAAACGCAGTAATCGTGGTTTATCTGGCCTGAAAGGGTTACAAATATATGAAAAGATAAGCTGCCACCAGACCTGTCCAAGGCACACCTGCACTTCCCCTAATAAATCCTTGGAGAGTATCTAGAGCCTTTAGAAATGACAGAACGACCCAAGTGCACTATACTGGAAGGTACATTGTGCACTTGCAACATGTTGCAGAAAAGTTGCAACATTGACATGGACTAAGGGAAACAAAGTCTCCCAGTACTGACTGTCTTTAAGGGCATGTCAGTTTCCCCATGATAAAGTGAGAGACAAGCCCAGGGGAATGCAGCAGAAGGCTGTGCTACTCTGGCAAAGTCAGACTATGGTGTTAGACTATGGTGTTTAACATCAGCAAAAAGTTGGGGGTACACAATTGACGGGAAAATTACACATGGAATGGAAATCTTTCTTAACACAAGTCCCAGCCCACTTTTTTACTTGTGCTTTGGCAGGTGCTAGAGGCATTCCCGTGCCATGCCTCGCACCACATCTCCATGCCCACTACCCTGGAACATATAAATGCCACAAAGGTGCGTTTCTATGGAGAAGCCCACATGCCAAATGTAATTGCTGCACTAGACTGCATCCATGTGGCTTTGGCTGCCCCCCGCCTAGGCATCTGAAGAGACATACCGGAGCAGGAAGTTGTTCCACTCCATGATTGTGCAGGTTATGTGCGAAGCTGCCCTGACAATAACACACGGCTGCACCCGCTTTGTTGGATCCACCCATGATGCTATGTAATAGCACCCTGCCTGCATACATGGAGAGCCACAGAGGACAACGAATATGGATGTGGCTGAGTACATGTTCCATCACACAATACAATGTTGCTATACAAGTACAATGCAATGTGAAGGGGGGCATTCCTACTACTGACCAATGCATGGCCTGTCAAGGCCCCATATATGCAGGACAGGCCCCCTCACGCCACACATGATACCCACCAACCCACAGGACTAGGCCGAGCAGGACTATGCAGCATTATGAAAAAGGAAAGAAAAATGAGTGGGCGGGACCCTCTTTTTGTAAGCGGGGGCCTGACTCTAGAGGGTGGATGCAATGAGAGAGAGAGAAGTAGAGTCAACGGCTACCCTAACCCGAAGCGTGACGTGGGGTCTCTGTATTGCAGCGGAGCTAGATAGTTGATAGCTTAAAGGACTAAATCACTTTGTGATACACAAATTATCTCAAAAGAAATGTTTAATTACACTAACAAAAAGACTTATTTTTACAAAAAGTGCTGTGGCACTGAAAAGTACGCATCGTTGAGCACATGGTGAGCTGCACATTCGTGGGTTAGTAAGCAGAGTGATCAAGTTGTTACATTTATTGCTTAAGTTCAAAATACGTTCATACTGACGTAGTCCAATTGACACACCCTGCATACGGATGTCATTCTATACTTTCTCACTATGGAAGGCTATATTTTACTATACTTTGATAGAATTGTTCTACGTAAGCCACCACTGCAAATTAAAATAAAGTCTAGCATGATGTGACATGAACAAACTCTTAATAATAACCTTTTTTTTAATTTAACGTGATTTACATGGTTATACAACTGACAACCAATACTATAACAAAACATTCTTGCCCGTTGCATCTATATAACCCTGCGTTTTTAGCAACTACTTCCCGCATTCCCATCCTCTTATCCTCCCCTCATGCATTTTATTTATTCCAGCATGGGAACGTCTGTATACCCCTGGAGAGGGGAAACTATGGGCAAGCATAGGCGCTCTGATACTACTACGGTGGTGATTTGGTGCAGTTTATACTGACAGCTTCTCGTCACAGTGGTGATCCAAATCTTGCTACATTTTAATTCATGAAAAAGGTTTCTAGACCTGTTTTTTGATGAACTGATATGTGCATCATGTTTTTCAAAGCAATCTGCTTATTTCAAATTGCTTAATTTAAGAGAGACACTAACAGCTTTTCAGGTCGCAATTCTTTGCAGCACACCAGAGGTGTCATGTGGTATGGACATTGCAGGGAAAGGACTTGGGTGAGTGAGAATGGAAAAATTACAGCTAAACATGTCATGCAAGATGGTGATTCTGATCATCTCTGAATAGGAGACTCCCAGAATGATGGAGTCATGTGATCAAGGTTGAGACATCTGCGTCGACGATGAACTCATGAGCCTGTCTAGCACGATCTGAACAGGGGTTGGAGGTATCTCCTTAAGGACTGAACATTGCGTTTCGATTCTCAAAGGTTATTTGCTAATTTTGTTTTTGGTTCCAGGGTAATGTGAAGTGCAGGCTCAACAGAAATATCATATGGAAAAATGTACATACAAAAAAAAAACATTTAGCCGAGCATGAGTAAAAGATTGCAATTTCCAGTGTGCCCTGTTCTGCCATGCTACAATATATAGAGACACAGAGAGACAACATTGTAAGGGGGATTTCTTTACTCAGTTCCAAATACCTGAAGCTCCCTGTTGTGGTTCTCACAGAGCAGCTGCAGAAACCTCAGGATCGGCTGCATGATGGTTATAGCTGGGCTAATCACTGCTTCCTCTGTCGCCTTCTCTTCCGTTGTCCCACCGTCTGCTCCCATGGCCATATCATCTATGTCAGGGTCGATCTCTCTTCGATACACACAGTATGCTTTCGAGGTTGCAGAGCTTGCTTCTGTCAATTGACTTTTCATCCCCTCTTTCAAATGCAGTTGTGGATCCCTGGCTATAGTAAAAATAAATAAAAATAATCCCTTTCAGCAATATCGTGCAGGAAATAAGGAGACTTAACCTACTTTTATATCTGGAAATAAAAAAGTAATTTGTGCACATTTCAGAAATTTCATCTCCTAACATTTCTTTTCTTGCCTTAAAGTCTAACCTAGAAGAAAAAAAGACTTACATCTGATAAGGTTCTTTCTGATGGCTGTTATTCCCACAGGATCCTCATCTATGATAAGACATGCATTACTTACTGTAAAAGCATTTCAATGATTGTATCTGCTTAGATTCACAAGCTGTGCATATAGTCTGACATCCAGTGGTCACCGCAGAGTATTGCATCTTGTCTTTCGAAAATCGAAAGAGGACGTCGACATGGGCGTGCCTGTAACACTATCCCTATCATGACGTGTAGTGTACCCAAAATCCCTCACACGTCGAGGTCCCTGTGATTGCATTTTTTTGCCGTGAGGGAGCCTTATGACTATTGTGAGTGAGTACAGAAAGAGAGAAGTAGTAAGACGTCTATGTTCCTTCCTTCCGAGCGGAGAGGAAGGGTGGGCGCATGTGAATCTAAGAAGATACAATAATCAGAAATGCTTTTACGGTAAGTAGTGCATGTCTTCTGATGCTTGTTAATCTGCTTAGAATCACATGCTGTGCATAGACTAGTGAGCAGTACCCGGAGTTGGAGGTAGGTTGTGAGAAGGAACAGTAGTGAAAAGATGTCTTAGTACTGCTTGTCCCACCTGAGAATCAGACCTAGAGTGAGCGTCTAGGCAATAGTGTTTTGTAAAGGTGTGTTCAGGACTCCAAGTTGCTGCTTTGCAAATGGACTCAAGGGGAACATTTGCAATGAATGCTATGGAAGCCCCAGTGCCTCGAGTAGAATGTGCTCTAGGCTTGAAGGGCATTTCTCTCTTAGCAAGAATGTAACAGAGTGTGATACATTTGACAATCCACCTACAGATAGTGGATTTGGAGACCGGGTCTCCTGCTCTACCAGCTGCCACTGAAATGAAAAACTGATTCGTCTTTCTCAGTGGTCGAGTTCTTTCCAGGTAAAACATGACTGCTCTGCTTACATCTAGTGTGTGCAGGCTTCTTTTTCCCATGTTTGAAGAGTTTTGAAAGAACATTGGTAGTTCTATGGATTGGTTCACATGGAACTTTGAAATTAATTTAGGCGCAAACCTAGGGTGAGTGCGCAGAACCACCTTATCTCTGTGAACTGTTACAAAGGGGTCTAAAACTGAGAGCGCTTGTAGTTCACTTACTCTCGTGATGGAAGTAATAGCTATTAAAAAGGCAGTCTTGTTGGTGAGATCTTTAAGACTTGCTCTATGCATGGGCTCGAAAGGAGACCCCATAAATCTAGTCAGCACCATGTTTAGGTCCCATCCGGGAGCTGGGTTAGAAATGGGAGGGTGAATTCTCTTCACTCCCTCCATGAAAGCCTTAATAACTGGTATCTTCCACCACAACACCTTCTGTTGTGATGTAGTGCAGGCTGAAAGAGCAGCTAAGTGAACCTTTAGAGAGTTAAAGACCAGGCCTGAGTCATGTAAATGAGGCAGGTACAAAACAATGTGTGTGGGAGAGCAGTCAATAGGGTTGATGCTCTTAGAGTTGCACAAACCGTTTCCACTTACAGGAATAGCAATATCGAGTGTTAGGTTTTCTTGCCTCCCTGAGAATGTCCATACATCTTTGAGGGAGTTGCAGGTGCCCAAACTCTATGACTTCAGGAGCCAGGCCGCTAAGTTCAATGTCGGCGGGCATGGGTGAAGAGTCTCCCCTTTGTCTTGTAACAACATGTTGTACAGGGAAGGCAGTTTCACTGGAGGAGATAGAGACATCTCCATCAGATGAGCGAACCAGGGTTGGCGGGCCCACATGGTGGCCACCAATATCATGGTGACTGGTTCCTGGTACATCTTGTGCACTATCTTGTTGAGTATGGGAGTCAGAGGAAAAAGCGTAAACAGATTTCCATGACCATGTTATCCAGAGTCTGTTCCCCTTGGAACGGTTCTGGGGATACCTGGAGGAGTAATCTTGGCATTGAGTATTCTCCAGAGTTGCGAACAAGTCGATCTCTGGGAAGCCATATTCTATGAAAACATTGACGACGATGTCTTTGTGTAATCGCCATTCGTACTCCATTGGTAGTGGGAAATCTGTGCTGAGTACGTCTGCCAGAAGATCGAGTTCCCCTGGAACATGTTGTGTTTGAGAGCTCACTTCCAAATGTTCTGGGACAGTTTGGACAGCCCTGGAGAGTGAGTGCCCCCCTGTTTGTTCAGATAGTACATGGCCGTGGTGCTGTCTGTGAGATTCAGAACCGTCTTTCCCTGCAGTTGTGTCTGGAAAGCTTTCAGTGCTTTGAACACTGCTAATAGTTCCAACAGGTTTATGTGGTTGGATGCTATGTCTGACGACCAAACTCTGTGCGCTGTTTGTTGAAGCAGGTGAGCTCCCCACCCTGTGAGAGATGCGCCTGTAGTTAGAGTGGCCTCCACTGCGGGGGTGGTGAAGGATTTCCCCTTCAAGAGGTTGTCCCCGACCACCACCGTAGCGAGAGAACGAGGGCTGGAGAGACGACCACTAGATCGTCCCATTGTCCGCTGGCCTGACACCACTGGCTGTTGAGCCACTCCTGCATTGGACGCATGCACAAACGCATTTAGGGAACCAAGTAAATACATGACGCCATCATTCCTAACAGTCAGATAGCTTTGAGTACCGTCACCTCTCGACTGGCTACATATTGAGAGATTTGAAACAGCATGTTTCGGACCCTCTTATTGGAGGGGAAGACGAGGCTGTTCTTTGTTCGGATTAGAGCCCCTAGGAAATGTTTGACCTGACTGGGGTCTAGGCTGGATTTCTTCTCGTCGATTGAGAATCACAGAATGAATATAAGATCTATCGTTCTTTGGGTATTTGACAGACAGGTTTCGTAAGAGTCCCCTGTTATGAGCCATCGTCAAGGAAAGACCGGGATGGATTGCCTATGCAGGTGTGCTGCTGCCACCGCTAGTATCTTTGTAAATACCCTTGGTACGTATGCTATGCCGAAGGGTAGTACCTTGAACTGATAGTGCTTGTCTTGTATCATGAACCTGAGGTATTTTCTATGCACTGGCAACATTGAAATATGAAAGTATGCATCTTTCACGTCCAGTGTTGCCATGTAATCCCCCTGTGAAAGCAGGGAATCACTTCCTGCAGAGTGACCATGCAGAACTACTTTTGTGGCTGTACAAATTTGTTCGCTGGACGCAGATCTAGTACCGAGCGCATGGTGAGATCCTTTTTGGGTACAAGGAAGTACACTGAATAAATACCTTTGTTTACCTGTTACAGTGGTACGACCTCAATGGCTCCCTTCTCTTGTGTCTCGACTTCCTGAAGAAGGATACGCAGATGGTCTGGTGTCAGTCGTCTTGCATGTGGAGGTCTGAACGTTGGAGACCGGCTGAACTCTATACAGTACCCGTGGGCCACGGTCTTTAGCACCCACTGGTCTGTAGTTATCCCCTCCCATGCCAGAAGGAATGATGTCAACCGGGGAGGCATGGGAGGGGACCCAAATCTTCGGGTCATTTTGAACCTGAGGCCGGGGCACCTCTGGGGGTAGGGTTCCGGCCCCTTCCTTTCCCACAACGCTGACCCCTCTGGGGATACGGGGTGATGTATCCGCTGGTTCCCTGTGGAGAGGACCAATTGTTTCCCGAGGTGTAATGTTGTTGAGGGAAGTGTTGGCCACGAAAAAGGCATCTGGACCCAGATCCTCGTCTTTTGGAAGGTATTTGTGTAATTTGGTCCAGCGTCTTAGGGTATCGCGCTCCTTTTTTGCAGTCTCGAGAGCCTCGTCGACCGCTCTTCCAAGCAGGTTGGATTCTTCCAAGCATTTACTAATAAGTGACGCTTGCGTTTCTGGCTTGAAACCAGAGTTTTTTAGCCACGCATGTCTTTTTAGAAGGGTGCCCTGAGCCAAAGATCGACCAGCTGTCTCAGCAGAATCCAAAGTGTTCTTATCTTAAGTATACTCTGGTTTACTTGTCTGCCCTCGGTTACCGTGGCCAGGAGACAAGTCCATAGTGGTTCGGGAACCTTCTGTAGGCCTTTCTGTAACAAGGCCCACTGAGCGTCCGCATAGCTGGCTAATAAGGTGGTATTGTTAGCGATGCGTATAGGAAAAGCTGCTGCGGTCGTGATCCTCTTTCCAAGGGCGTAAAGCCTTTTACACTCCTTGTCAGGGGGTGCCTCGCCGGTTGACAGAGGAACCCCTGCCCTTTTCCTTCTAGTGGTCACCACCAGGGAGTCTGGGGTGAAGTGACCTCTAATATAAAAGGGATCAGAG
Organism: Ambystoma mexicanum; assembly: GCF_040938575.1. NCBI lineage: Eukaryota > Metazoa > Chordata > Amphibia > Caudata > Ambystomatidae > Ambystoma > Ambystoma mexicanum. Next base: position 352,054,716 of record NC_090936.1, read on the forward strand.
GGGAAGGCCGAAAAAGCTTTTATATCCTCAGATTAACTGCTCTTGTGAGTGCAGGTGTTGATAACATGGGAGTCAGACACTTCTTAATCGAGTTAAGGAGAGGAATAGCCTGGCTGGCCGGGCACTTGTCTTTAAGAATATCCTCCACAAAGTAAGTTTCAGGGACAGCTTCATCGGTGGCGATTTTGAAATGTTCTGCTGCTTTGCGCAACATGACGTTAAACGTCATTTGATCGTCCACTGGCGAGGGCTGTCTAGTGGAAGTAGTTTGGGGGGGAATCCAAACACAGGGCATCAGGATCTGGTGAAGGATTTGGAGACTGCCAAGGCTGAGGGTCACCCATATCCGGGTTTTCCCTCCACCCCTCTATGGGGTCATGCATATCCTCAGGGTCGATGAAATGATCTTCATCCTGAGTTCCTGCAGGAACCTCCTCCTCAGTGAGGTCGTGAGTGTACACATCCTCTTCCTGAGAGGGGTCAAAGAGTCATGGGAATTTAGCCACAGGGTCCCAAGGGCTTTCTTCCCGTGGTCTTCTGGGGGTGGATTGCTCTGAACGGGTAACAAACCTGTCAAGCCTCTCCATACAATTTTCCAACTTTTCCCTAGTTCAAACAGAGGACCCAGAGGTGTCTAGAGGTGGACAGGGCTCCTGTAAACGATCCTCTGCCGCCAAACGTCGAGATATTTGTCTCAGCGTCGAAGAAATACCTTCCTTGCCTTCTGAAAACTCCTCCCGGGGGACCAACAGAGGTGGCGTGCCCCTATGCCTCTCCTTCGGCCTGGCGGAGGGTTCCGGTACTCCTCTTAGGCTATCTTTGGATTTCGACGGATCCTTGGACTTGACAGATCCTTGGCCTTTTCCGTAGGCCTCGCCGAATCCCCTGACTGCCGCCTATGAGCGTCGGCCCAAACAATTCTCGCTATGCTTTCAGCAACGTCCTCCGCAGACGGGAGGCGCATAGCCTCGGCCTGCGGCTGTGAAATTTTCAGCGGAGCCGGAGGCTTGTCTCCGGCGGATGCCTTCTTCGGCGGAGCCGGGGCCTTGTCGTCGGCGGACGCCTGACGGGCGCCTTCTTACTATGCGTCTCGACGGAACTTGGGATATTAGAAGTGGCGCCCTTTGTTTTCAAAGGCCCTGTCGCTAGGCGCATATGTGGCTGCGGGGAGGGCTGCCGATCGTGACGGTCGGCGGGTACGGCCGGAACTTCCGGTGTACCCGTTGGCGCTGAGGTCCTCTTTGTTAGGAAAGATTTCATACTGTAGGTCATTTTCCTTCCATGTGGCAACCCCCAAACTTTTTGCTGTTGTTTTACACCCTGATCTCGACTTTGCCAGAGAAGCACGGCCTCCTACCGCACTCCTCTGGGCTTTCGCTCCATTCTTTCGGGGAAACTGACATGCCCTTAAGACAGTCAGTACCGGGAAATGTTGTTTTCCGTAGTTCTTTCTCTCATGTTGCAGCTTTCGCGCAACATGACACAAGAGGGCACTGTAAGCTAAGTTACTGCTCTCTTGGGTCTCTAGTCACTCTACAGGCCCTAGAAACTCTCACTGGATTGTTAACGAACGGTGCAAGTGAATCACGGACAGGACTGGTGGTGGCGATCGTTTCTTTGTGTTTTGAGCTCCTTTTGGCTGTTTAAGCGCGTTTCTCACGCTTAGCCCAAAATGGTGGCCTGGCTCCCAAAATGGCCAGACCACGAGGCTCTTTGTCCTGCCCGCTGACCGTCTTGCCCCCTTCACCTTCAACAGGTCGAGCCGACCCGGGGCCTTCCTTATTTGGGCATGTACTTTCCTGCAAAACACAGATGTTTTCACTGGCTTCTACAGGCCTGGTCTGAGCCTCCAGGATGTGGGCGGGGATGTGTGGTCCCAATACACATCCTGGGTGCCAGAGAGTCTAGTGTGTCTTGAATGCCTGGGACCACAGTGGTCCGTGATAGGTCCAAGTATGGTGTGAGTGTTTTGTGAGCAGATCTCCCATTGGGTCCTCTCTGTTTTGGCGCGAAGGGAACTCTGGATAAGAGGAGGCTGGAAACACCACTAGCATGTCGATCTCCTGAGTTCTCACGAACAAGGATACAGGAGCCAAGTATCCTGCAACCAAGAGGCTGAACCGAGGAATCGCTGGTGACCCGCTGAAGGACTGCTCCTCTGCACTGTTTTCGCTCTGTGAAACCATTCTGCCTCTGATCGAACGAGAAGGCCTGTACTGGTACTTCGACCCTTTGGAATAGTGGGAACAACTATTCTCGGCATCTTCATCATCTCCTGCACGTAAGCCTTTGGAAGCGTCTCTGGGCCATCCAGTGGACTGACCAGCCTACGTAGGAGTCTTGCTCTGTTACCGCCGTCAGGTTGTGCTGTATTCCGAGTCCTTGACACTCTCACACAATTCGTACACTTGGCATTCCCAGGTCTGAAGTGAGAAGTGTACATTGGGCTGAAACACACACGGCCACTTCGTTGCCCTGCTGTGGTAACAATCTGTGCGGGTTCACTGCGTTTGGGACATCCTCAACTCTAACTTCTGCTGCCGTGGAATCTACACGACGCCGAGACGTCCCCTGCTCGTATCTGAACCTGCCAGCACTGAAACTGATGCGGAGAAGCCTGGGTTTGCCTGCATCGGGGACCGGTGAGTAGCAACGCTAGGAACTGGTCGCCCTCCTGCAGTAGCCCGTAGCTTTTCCTCGCTGTGTTAAACAGCACACCTTTTTCGCACTCGAGCTCTGCTTCTGCCCGCAAGTGGAGGCCGCGCTTGAGTAGCGGAGATCTGTTCGCCCTCCTTTGTTCACCGCTCTGAACTGCCTGACTTCCTTGAAGAGACTCCCCTTGGCCCATTGGCACCAGCGTGTGCAGGTACTTTTCTTCGTAGGGCTCGGACTTCCTTCTAGTTAGGTGGCCTCTGAAGGCGAACTGGGTCTAACGATTACTTGCACTGCCTGTTTACCTCCCCATCTAGGTGGTCTGCATATTTCGTGCTTCGAACTCTTTAGACCCTTCGGTAATTGTATATATATTGTATTTGATTGTGATGTGTTGGTTGACTTGAGTTTTATCGTGATTCTTTGCTATGGTCAATATTACAAAGGCCTTGTAATAAATGTGTCTATATTTTTAATATAACACCTGCTTGGAGTAATTTGTAAGCGTCCTTGCTTTGTGTGCTCATTGCGGGCTTTCAGTCACCCTCACCCCTCTTGAGACCTAGTCTTGACCGCCGCGATCGCTCCCTTGATAAGTCTGGTTTGTCCAGAGGTTACCCTGTTCCAAGAAACTAGGCTGGCCTTCTGAACCTCTGCCCCTCCAGGACAGAGTTCAGAAATCCATCTTAACACTCTTCGACTTTGTCGAAGACTGACTGGGGGTTGTGTGCTTAGTGATTTGCAAATGTTTGTCTTTGTCACTGGGGTGTATCTTCCCTATAGCAGTGCCTGAGCCGTGCCTGGCGGGGCCGGGGACAGACGATGCAGAAAGGGAGCGGTCCTTCGAAAGGTCAACGACCCCCGGTTCGGAGGTATGTTCCTCACTATTGTCAGTGTCACACTCAGTGCTTGCGGCAGCGGGAGATGAATCGGCCTTCAACATCCCCTGGGCCGTCCACCGCTTGACACAGCGCTCCTTCAATGTTTTACGACAGAGGAGCTTGCAAGCCGCACAACCTTCTTCGTTGTGATCGAGGCGCAAGCAACGGTTGCACCGTTGATACTTATCTCTCCAAGGAAATTTGCCTTTGCAAATGGGGCAAAACCTAAATGGAGTCCTCTCCATAGCTGAGGATAGGGAAAGTTGACGAAGACCAAAGAGGAAAGAGTGAGGAAAGGGAAAGGCATTCTCAGATTGTACAGAAATGTCCACCCCGACCCTGCTCTCCATACTGTGTAGGCCGGCTGTAAGGCCCAGCCACGTGGTCGGCAGCGCCGACTGGATCACCGTCCTTCGAAGGTTTGGAGGTTTCGGCAGAGATCTGTAACAGCCGTTGAAAGGAAGGACTGTTAGGGTTATCTTAAATAATGATATAAACTATTCGACCAAAGGTCGAAGGGACAATTGGCAATGTCTCTGACGAGCTCCGCTTAAGGCGACCAGTATGCTGGGCGAAAAAAAACAATCTGAGGGACCTCAAGGCGTGAGGGGTTTTGGGTACACTACAAGTCACGATAGGGATAGTGTTACAGGCACGCCCATGTCGACGTCCCCTTTTGATTCTCAAAAGACAAGATGCAATACTATGTGGTGACCACTGGATGTCGGACTATATGCACAGCATGTGATTCTAAGCAGATTAACAAGCATCAGAATCCATATTACCAGCATAGCTGCAATTCAGAAACCTTTTGCCACTAGGGGGCATAGCACGGCTCTGGGTCGGCTCTACTTGACATCCTTACACACCAAGCTCTGGGCCTGTCACTGAGGACAGTATATATTGTGGTGCTGCACCCCATGATCTCAGTTCCACCTTTATACCCAAGCACTCTGAGGCAGAGGGACCAAAGAAGGTGTACTAGCTATACGCAAAGTGGGTAAGGTTGGAGGGTGATGAGGAAACAAAGGCAGAAACATCCATCAGAAAGGACATTAACAGGGGTAAGTTATTTGTTCTTCTAACATTTCCATCCTTCCATTGATTCCTCATCTATGATAGAATTCCATAGCAGTGCGTAGACGTGGAGGAGGGAAGAGAGTAATTGGGCACCATCTATACCAGAAAACTCTGCAAATGGAGCGTCCAGCCCTGAGTGACAATCCAAGCAGTACTGTCTGGCAAACATGCGCAATGAGGCCCACTCAGCCACCTGGCATGTGTCCAGGACAGGGACCCTCCACCCCCTTCAGGGTAGAGGGAGGCAGCCAGCCCTCTGATCAAATGAGCCCTAAGACCTCCAGCAACATCCTTCCCAGCCAGATTGTAGCATTCTGAGATGCAGAGAATTGTCCACCTTGATGACACAGCCCTGCCAGCACAGGCACAAGCATAACCTACAAAAGGAAGGTCATCCTCCCTGATATCCCCTGTCCAAGAGACATAATCCAGGGGGCATGCACCATGTCCAGCTGATGGAATCGCTCCTCTGCTTTGGAAGGGTGAGGTAGAGGAAAGAACAAAGGAAGATGGATATTTTGAGAGATGGAAATTGGATACCACCTTCAGAAGAAGGATGTCCTCACTCTCAAAGTCACCTCTTTGGAGAAAACCAAAGGAGGAGACTTAACAAACAATTCCTGGAGCTCCCTCACTGGTCTCGCAGAAGTGATCACTACCGGGAAAATCCCTTAAGGGTGAGCAACCTAGAACATTAATGCAGGGTCTCAAATGCCCACAAGGAATGTCAATACTAAATTAAAACGGTATCGGGGGAAAAGCTTGAATAAAAAAAAACAATGCCAAATGTTGAAAATCACGTATAAAAAAAAAAGTCGAGTAAGGGGAGCATGAGTTGTGAGGTGTCCCCCGTACTCGACATTAATTAAATTCAGGGGTGGCGGTGATGTCTCCTGCAACCCTTAAAAGGGAAGCGGGGGACAAATAATGTTTTTTTTTTAAGAAAGAAAAAAGCACCCTGCGGCAGAAGTTCTGCCTCTCAATGGGAGGTGGAACACGCGTCGCAGGGATACAGCCGTGCAGAGGAGGAGCAGGTAAGTCAGTGGTAGAGGTAAGAATGCGTTATAGGGGGGTGGAGGGTGAGGGCATCGCGCATGGGGGTTGATGTGCGTGATTATTGCGTTACAGACATGTCGAATTCGTGATTTTAGAATTTGACATTTCGTGTGCGAAATAATCACGTACATCCAAATAAAACCCCACACTGGAACAACAAACTGGCACTGGGGAAACCTATTATACAATCCCCACAAAAACTGCATAACCATGGGAATTGTGAAGAACAAGCCTTGCTATGGGGTCCTTTTGAAATCTGAGATAGCGGTCAGGTACCCATTTAGAGTGCCAATCTGCAGGCTCGTCCAGGCGAAGGAAAGCAGAAAATTCAACACAAGGGATGTGGGACAAGTAAACAGAATCAGATTCCTCTCCTGGCACCAATCAGAAAATGTACATTGCTTACAGGCATAAATTGACTTGGTGGCAGGTCTCAGAGCTGAGAGGAGCATGTCCAAGCCGTCATCCAACAAATGTTACTCTGTATCCCAGCCTCTCATCACTAAAGCATGAAGGTTATAGCTGCTGAGGTTCAGGTGGAGGACCTGCCCCTCCAACTAAGGGAGCAGATATACTCTTATCTGGAGGCACCAGGGAGGATAGAGCCCAGTCTGCGGCAGTCAAGATTAATGTTGACCCGAACTGGCGCATCATCCTGAGAACCAGTAGAATGACAAGAATCAGAGGGGAAAGTAAAGAGGGAGCCAAACGTCGACTCGATCACCAGTGCACCCCACATAGCTAGCTCCCTGCCAGTGAAATTCCCTGGAGCAGGAAAACTTGTACTTCCTGATCATACTAGAAGTGATGAAGTCCACTTGAGGAGTTCCACAAAGGGAGAAAATATCCTCCAGAACCTCGGGTAGAACTCCAACTCGAGGGGGGCTAGAATCTTTCTGCTCAAGGTATCCACAATGCCATTCTCCATCGCAGCGAGAAGAGCTGCCATCAGAGACACATTGTTCTCCAGATGCCAGAACTACAGCCACATTGCTTCTCTGCACAGAGGCAAGGGCCCTACACCACCTTGCCTGTTAAGGTAATGCATGGCCACTGTGTTGTCCGTCAGGACCAGCATATTCTTGCCCTGTACTGAAGGGAGGAAGGCAGCAAAACTGAGCGCCCTCAACTCCAGCAAGTTGATGAGCTCTCGAGACTCTGATGGAGACCATAGTCCAGCAGATCTTACTGGTGAGCACCCCAGACCTGAGACAAAGGACAAAACTTCCACCGGGGTTGAACCATCACTTCCTCATCTCCATACAGGACGCATCCGTGACTAACATTACTCAGGGTTAGGGCTGTGGAAGCAGCGCCCCTTTCAAAAGATCGGTTTGCATGGACCATCATGCCAGGCCTTTGTAAACTCTCACTGAGACCAGCACAAGGTATGATGTGTTCCACTGAAACAGAGATCACTGACAACAGAGAAGCCACTGAAGCACAGCTGGGGCTCTAGTACTATAAGAATACAGGAGGCCAAAAAGCTCTCCTTTGATTGGAGGATATGAACCATCTTTAAGATGTTTGCCACTCAATCGTCGAGGAGTACAGCCCTGCCCAGACAAGTGCACAAGAATGCACTGATAAATCAAAGGGACTGGGATGGTGAGACCTGAGACTTTTTGAATGGAACAGCCCAAGCCGTTCAACCGACTACACGTACGGAACGGATATTCCGATGTCTGGTCTGGGGAGCGAGTTTGGATGAGCCAGTCATCCAGGAAGGGAAAGCCATGAATACCTTCATCCTGAGTCGAGTCACACCCACTGCCAGCTGCTTGGTGAACTCCGTGGGTGACAACGAAAAACCTAACAGCACAACTTTGAACTGGTAGTGGTAATCGCCATAACAAATATCAGGAACATCCGGTGCAGGAGGTGAATCAGCAGGTGGAAGTAGGCATCCTGAAGATCTAGTGATACAAGCCAGTACTGCAGATCAGGGGCTTGAAGGACAGGTTCAAGAGCCACAGCTGTAGTATTGGACACAAGTGCCCGTCCTTCTTCAGAGCCAATAAAAAGACTGAAGACCAGCCCCTTTCTCATTGTGAGCAGGGCACCAGTTCTAGATCACTTTTCCCCAGAAGCTGACAGTCCTCCTCCAATAGGAGAGGGTCTGGAGGAAAAAAGGGGCTGGAGGGGGGATGGTCCGCAGGGAGTTGAGCAAAGGGGAGACAACATCTCTAGTTAACAACCAGGCATCGAACGCAGTGAGACTGTGGTCTGTGGTCACCTCCGCAGGGGATTTGTGGTGTAAATGGTCTTCACAGAGGTTTAACACCCAGGCATCGAACGCGGTGAGACTGTGGTCACCTACGCATGGGATTTGTGGTGTAAATCACCTTCACAGAGTTTTTGCACCTGGGGACATGAAGAGCACTGTTGAGATGGAAATACCACCTGTGGGAGAATCCCAGCCTCCTGCTATGGCTGGCCGACACACCTGCTGTTTGCCTGAGAGAGCCTACCCTCTGCCCTGATGGATGTAGGAGGTGAATGGTGAAAATCATCTATCTCTGCTAGTGGGCGCTGCAGGCTGCTGCACTGCTAGGCCCGGACACTTTGACTTTGTTTTTGAGGATTTCAACCTCTTAAGGGAATTTTCTGCTTTTGTCCCAAACAGATTATGCCTGCTGAACGGCATATCTAGCAGCTTCCACTGAAGGTCCTAGGCAAAACCCGAGGTCATTATCTAGATTTACCTACTCATCAACCTTCCCTGTTGCCATTGCAGTTGCCACACAGTCAGCTGTGTCAAGGCCAGACCGAAGCCCATAGCGAAAGCCTCCCTACTACCTTTACCAGGGCTTCAAAGCCCTCTCTCACCTTCCTGATTTTGCCTGGGCACAGGAAGCAATGGCTGCTCTCAAGGCCAAACTACCTGAGGCAAAAACGTTCCTCCACTAAGCATCCAGCCTCTTGCTCTCTCGGTCAGAAGGCAAGGTGGGAAAATGGAATGTTTTTAGGTTTACTGTGGCACCCTGGACTGCCAGGCTCTCTCTCTCTCTCGCTCTCTCTCTCTCCCTAGAGAGAGAGAGGCATGAGTGGACAGAAAGGCTGGCTCTGATGGTGCCGGCCTGTGCTCCTCAGCAAGGTTCCAATCAAACACTTGGGCAGAAGCAATCTTCTCCAAACCTCCTCTTCCGGGGAATCCACTGCTCGATTTAAGGACAGTAAGGACCTCCATCCAAAATATTGGTAAGTTTGAATTGAACCTTCTGTTTGGATAGGGCTGATAACCCTATAGATTCAATTACCTTGGCCACTAGGCATTAGAAGGAATCCTGTGGATTCCCCAGAGTTGGTGTTGGTAAAATGTGCATATCCAGGAATGTGTACAAACACAAAAAGGATGGGATCCCTGTCCTCAACATAGGTGTCTCCTATTTACATCATAAATGCACCCATAGGAAGCAAATATTCCCAAGGTACTTCTGCTGTGCTGATCAAAACCAGAGAGGAAGGAGCGGGCCCCACAATGCCCAAGGATGGAGCTGCTTGGCGCAGTGATGGGTTGTCACCTGAGGGAGCGAGGGTGAGCCCATATGCTTGTATTGCAGTCCCTCGCAGAGTCCTTGCCGGCTTGTCAAAGCCTGGTGGGCCCTGATGGTGCCGCTGGTGCCAAGGCCGAAGCCGCTCATACTGTGGCCTTGGCAAAGATGTCTAGCTTCTTTAGCCTAAATCCTGCCTGTTCCTCCAGGGTGGAGGATTGTGTCAGAAATTATACATGCAGCACTGTCTCCTCCGATGAGTCCCATGATCAGTGACTCCTCTAATTCAAAGAAGACAACTGATGTCGAGAGGAGCTATCAAGTAAGTGTGATGTCTTGCAGTGCTTCTTTTTCTTCTATATCAGGGTAGTGGGCCAGTCTGCAGTCTTTCATTCTGCTCCAGCGACCTCTAAGGGGTCAGTCTGTCTTTTCCATCATGGAAAAAAGTTAATTGTTTTGTGGCACGCTCCCGTAAAGTCTTTGGGTGCATGGACTGGCATGACCTGCAGTCCTAAGGTTTGTGTTCCTCCCCCAAACAGTAAAGAAATATTGTGTGCAGGTAAGAGATGGACATCTGATACCCACACAAGACTTGAAGGCCAAGACCTTCACTGGATTTCGCTGGATTCGGCATGCCGCAAAACCAAAAACGTCCATGACAAAGTTGTGCTTATGAAGCAAGCAAAGTGCACAGAAAAATGGAACCAAGGTCATGGGCGCAGCACCTCAGTATATACTGGTCCCGATGTCATGTCTGGCGCAGGGTGTGTAGGGGTGGCGATGCAGAGCGCTGCTGCTATCCTAGGTAGCATAGAACTGTCCAACAATCAGCTGCGCTGGAGATATGAATTAGCACAGATGGGCAATCCATGGGGGAAAGGAATCCACTAGAAGTTATTTTAGGCCCCCTTCTTACAATACTTACCTGGCGGATATGGCAAAAGCTAACCACAGAACGAAAAATGACCCTAAACATAGGTGTACTAATATTGAATGCATATTTGCATTTTATACTATCAGTTCCATTGGAATGGTTTGCTGCAAAGGGAGAGACTACAACACATGCTTAATTTCAACACTACAATTACACATCTGCTGCTGTTGATTACTGATCTGTTTATGCCTGAGTAGAAGTAGTAATCGTTCTGAGAGACTCACTTGAGCCTATTCCTGGCTTCCTGAAATTGAGGCTGCCCTTCAATGACAGATTGGTTGCACAAGTTTTGACATTAGTAGAATTCATCTCTTCATTCTTAACAGAAAAACATCCCGGGGTTGTTAGATGTGTGCATAAAGCTTTCTAAGGATACATAGATTATAATGTCATTAAAAACAAGTAAGTCATTTTAATAAAACCATGCTGAATAAACACCATGATAGAGATAGTAAAGAAATGGGTCAACCATTCAACTTTAAAAATGCAAGGTAGAAAAAATACAATACCCTGTTAATGTGCACACCAACAAATGAATTATTTCACAACTGAAATGAAGATACATAATATTCCAATTGATCTTCATCACTATAGTTGCTTTTATCACTGTGTAAAGTTCTGCAGGGTGCAATAGTTCACTTATTTGAGGAAGATTATGCTCCAGTGGGATTACCAAACAACCTCAATGACTAAGTGAATAAAAGCAATGTGGAAAAATCCTTCTCTGTAATTGTGAGTAAAAAGGTTGCAGCCGCCACATGTTCTTGTAAGAAAAATTGAAGGGAAGTAGAAACTGGTCGAATCAGAGCACAATGCTGAAATGGTACCTTGCTGGGTTTTTTGATACTTGCAAGTATGGCACTTTACTGCATTCAAACGGTGTAGCATTCTTTAATCAATGGGTGAAATTTCAATGGGTTTTTTCCCAAGTAAATCTTACTGAAAAAACTCATTGAACTTTTTAGGGGGGGGTAGAAAAGTATATATATGGGGTGGTGGTGGTCGGGAAAAGGTAAAAAATAATAGGGGATGGGGGTTCGGGAGGAAAACCCCCAAAAATAAAAAATAAATCTAATTCTATTAGTTTTTAGGTAAAAAATACTCAGAAAAAACCCATCGAAATTTCACCCATTGATGAAATGACATAGAACCCATTCAAACATAAGGTAGTTACCAGAACTCTGCAAACAAGAAATATGGAGCCTGTGAAATGCAGAGAAACATTTCAACTAAACCAATAACACCAACATTCCTCGTAAATAGCGTGTTGCAAAATGCTAAAGAGAGACAAGAAACTGGCGCCTGTTTCTACATCATCTAGAAAAACACTGCAAAGTATGTAATAAAAGCCTGGTTTAAAACACTGAAATGTCAAGTTTAAAAAACACACCAGCCAATGAATGTATTCTTTCATATATGGTACTCTGAGCAGACAACAATCTGTGTTGCTCACATGATGGACAGGTCTGTTTCCCACAACCAGGGCTTTAAAGGCAAATCATGCATTTAAAGTTTCACCTTTGACCTAGGCCTACCCATTCAAACCCACCATCTGCCGAGTTAAGGGAAAATTAAACAAAGAGATGCATCAGCCACTCACATTAATCATTAGCCTCACAAAGAACCTCTGACAGCTGCTCAAATGATTCATTTGCTGACACAGATTTTCATGTGCACAGTTTAACAGAAATGAAAAGCAGATATATAAAATAGAAATAAAGTAGACCATTTAAATCATCATTATTTGATGTATTCAAAAATGATTTTGGATATACCTTCACAATTAATACGTTTACAAATAAACCAACAAGTGTTCTGAAACCACGAGAGTCTCTTCCATGAAATTAGACATATTATTATATATTAATAATTGATAAATTATGAAAAAGATTACAATTTCAGTCACAATTCATTGCACAAACTCATGTTGCATGTCCCTGAATTAAATTAAGCAAATCAGATCTACCCCTGTCACGTGCAAAAAATATGATCAACCTATGAAATTAAGGGAATGTATTTTCTGGAAATGTCAACCTGCTAAGCCTGCCGATGGGACTATTTCACCAAACAAAAAGTGTCATATAAATATGACAGTATGAGAAAATGAGAGAATATTTAAGTTTTCTTGACCCCGACGCCGCAGCACCGCACTCCGCATCCACGAACTCGGACCCTGCGAAGAAGAAGAAGAAAAACAAGGTTGGAACATCCCTCCTAGGGCCACCCCACATTTGAACCCCACGCGCCTCTTAGTTAACAACTTACCAGCTACTGTACCGCTGCAGCTTCGTTCCTAATTCCCTCCGGCTGCCGCCTTGAGCTCTGCAGCTTCTGCCGGGCCAGCAACATCACCTGCAAGGGAAGAAAGCAAAAGAGCAAACATCAAAAGTGGAACGGACAGCAATACAAGACAACAAACTTTGCAATACAACAAAAACAAACGAGGAAAGACAAAGGCAAACAAGAACACTTACCTGAAGTATAGTGGCTTAGTCGCAGCAGGACTGGATTACCACGTGCAAGGGACCAGTGAAGGAACTCGGTCCAGATCATACAAGTGCCCCTGCCAGAAGCAGCAGGACGGAGTGCTCGCCAAAGCTAATCAACAGAAGCAGTCCCGAGCAGCATCACCTATTACCACCAGTCACCACATAAGCGCAGAGGGCGAAGTCAGACCCGAGCGACCTCACCCCCGGGAGGGCTGCAACCGTGCCCCAACGCCTCCACAGGGACCAGGTGAGTGTAACAGTTTAAGGTAATGCCTTTTGGACTAAAGAATGCACCTGCTACATTCCAAAGGATGGTTAATCAAGTTCTGAATGGGATGGAGGACTTCTGTATGGCATACTTGGATGACATTACAGTGTTCAGCCCTACTTGGAAATAACATGTAGACCACTTAGGATATGTTTTGCAGACTCTTGAGCAGGCCCATCTGACCATAAAGGCTAGTAAATGCCAAATTGATAAGAGTAAGGTGGTCTACATTGGACATGAGGTAGGAGGAGGTGAAATCAGGCCATTGCCTAGCAAAGTACAGGCTGTAAAAAACTGGGCCACCCCTACTACTCAAACCCAAGTGAGAGCCTTCCTAGGCCCCACTGGGTACTATAGGAACTATCCCGGGAGGATAGCTCAGCGGCAGTGTGCGCGTCTTGGAAGCAAGACGACACGAAGCAACAACAGGTTCGATCCCCGGGTCCGCGCTTAAACCTCTTGGTGTTTAAGCGCGTTATAAATACGTAACTAAGACAAAAACACAATTACGCAACTAAGAAAAAAAAACAATTCCTGTAACAGCGCCTCGAAGCCTGCGGGCTGTGTGAGTGCTTTATAAATGTAAAATAAAATAAAAATAAACTTCATTGAGAACTATGGGACCATAGCGTCTCCCTTGAATGTGGTCTCCTCTCCCGAATTCCCTAAAAAGGTCAGGTGGAATGAGGAGTGCACTCAAGCATTTGAAGGCCTAAAGAAAGCCCTTTGTCAAGCTCCAGTCCTAAGAGCTCCTGACTATAACCAATACTTCATTGTGCAGACGGATGCTTCAAATACAGGTATAGGTCTAGTGCTTAGTCAAGTGGATGAGAAAGGTAGGGCGCACCCCATTTGCTTCATCAGCAGGAAACTGAAGGAACCAGAAACAAGGTAGGCAACCATTGAGCGTGAATGCTTTGCTATTGTGTGGTCACTGAAGAAGTTTAGGCCATACTTCTATAGATCTACTTTTGTGATTCAGACTGACCACCAACCCTTGGGATGGTTGATGCAAATGAAAGGGGAAAACCCAAAACTACTGAGATGGTCTATCAGCCTGCAAGGGTTTGATTTTACCATTGAACACAGGTCAGGGTGTCACCACCAAAATGCTGATGGTCTCTCCAGGATGTTTGACCGACTGGAGTAAGGAGATTCATCCAGGAGTGGATTAAATCCTCCTGCCCCTCAGTCTGGGGGGCAAGAGTGTTAGGGAGAATTCTCCAAATGTGCTAATTTCCCTTACCTTTTGAGACCACCAGCAACTTTGCTGGATTTCTAGGATTCGATTTTTTACCTGGAAAGAGTTGTATTTTGATGTGTGTTTTACTTTTGTGTTCTTTGGATATGGAGTTTTAACACAACTCCATAGGCATCACCCTTTTCTGTGTGTCACACAGAACGTTCAGTGCAGTGGCACAGGGGTGTCTTTCAGACTCTCCAAGGTTTAAATACCTTGCCTGGGACTGACTACTCTCTCCCAGGGCATGTAAAGTTAAATAGATTTTACTAGTCTCTTTAAATTTACTGACCCAGCACACACTATCTTACGATAGAGTGCTGGAGGGGTTGCCTAGCTTCCCCTGAGTCAAAACACTCGTGTAACAGTCAAATGTTACCCTTTCCTACTTGAAATGGCTGGTGGCAGTGGTTTAGATCAAACTACCATGATTTTCCCCTACCGCTAACAACCGTAGCTAAAAATCGGGTCTGCCATGTTTTTCAATATGGCGCCCAAGACCTATCTGTAAAAACAGACTCAAGTCATCTTTTTTCGCCATTTCTTTTAGGAAAAGTCCTTCTTGTGTATGTCTCTGCGCGCCAAACCAGGTTTGGTCCCTTTGTTCGTTGGCCTTTGGTGGGCTTCAGTGCTGAAGCCCTCCTCTGGCGCCAGGGTGTCTGGGGTGGACAGGATGTGAGGGAGGTGCCTGAAACGCCCTGTGCTTAGTCTCCTAGGAGACCCGAATGCACTCTGGCGTGATTGGCCAGCTGGCTGTCCGGCAAGGACAGCCACCCTGCTGTGTGAGTGACAGCCAAGCTGGAATGAATGGGGGAAAACTGTTTAAAAGCAGGTCTCTGGGACTTGGAAAGCAGAGTCGACCACTGGAACGAAGGAACCGAAGAGGAGAGGAAGGAAGAGGACTGCTGCAACTCCTGGACGACCGGTGAAGCCCTGCTACAGGTCCGAATTGCCTGAAACTCCGACGACTGAGAAGCCCTTCAAGGTTAACTTCTTCCCTTGAGTTGGGTGGGGACAACCAACTCGCAAGACACCTGGACACCGTCCTATTCTGGTTGAATTTCCATCAGAGTGCTGTTGAAACCCGGATAGCCAGAGGGAAGGAAGCCAGCTCGTGGACTTTAAGGCACTCACACCTTAAACCGACGTATTGCTACAGCTTTTGGCCTCTTCGCTGGGCAGTGCAGGAACCTCCCGACGCCCTCCTTCTTGTCCCCATGACTGAAGCTCAGGAACAGCGAGATCTGCTTGAACTGCCAGGAACAACTGCCTCAGCTACAGCTTTCTTCATTGACATGGTACTGTGCAAACACGGTCCGGAAATCTTTTCGGCCATCGAGAAAGTGCATGAAACTTTCCTCAATTACAAAGGCTTGCCCTTCCCTAAACATTCGTCAAACTTTTCGCCTAACCAAATCCTTGTGGCAAAGACTTAACCGTTACATACCAGAACTGTGCTATCCTATACAAAAGACTCTGAACCATTGACCTTAGCCCAGGCCTATTGAGAAGAATTGCTGGTTGTATTTAACTGAAACCTTTTGCCCTGCCTATGAATGTATTTGGGCTGTCTATTCTTATAACCTTGTCTTTTCCCTCCTTTATTAAGTATCTGAAGTGTCATTTTTCTCCCACTTCATTTTGGAGCTAAACTTGTTCATTTACTTGCCATTTGGATTTTTGTGGTTTATTAGTGTGTGATATTGAGCTGCTTATGCTCGAGTAATGTTTTATAACTGACTGAGAAAATAAATGTATATTCTTTTACCTAGAAACCTTGAGTAAGTGTTTACTTGAATCACTGTATTGTTTGGTCCTTTGTGTAAGTTGTTCTACTGCTCACTTAAACTCTTGAGATAAGTCTGGCTGCTCATCCATCGCTACCACTTTACTGTGTAGTACAGACTTGTACCAAAGGTGAAATTGTGCTCACACTTGTAGTCCTAATTGCCTGTAGTGGTCCCCAAGGGTAATGCAGGTGATTCTGCCTAACACCCACCCCAAATGGATGGGCGGGGCACCTCATGCAGGCTTCCCTTGTGCTCCTACGAACGACTGCATGAGGTGCCCCCCTCCAATTGGGGTGGAGGGGGAGAGGGCCAACAGAAAAAGTGGGAAAGGGCCCCCAGTGGGTGAGACAGTAACGTTTGGGCACCCTGGGGGCAGATTGGCACACAAAAGTGCTGATCTGTGCCAGGGGAAGTTTGGTAAACAAAGAAAAAAATTGAAAATTGTAGGCTGAACTTTGGTGGGGGGGGCCCGAGGGACACCCTAAACCGCAGAGGAATTTTGTAATGCAAAGGGTGGTGCACCTCTCCCCCCCACCCCAAATGGAAGTATGGAAGTGGGGCATCTCATGTAGCCCTCCCTGGGGGCAGATAAGGGGGGGCATGCCATGCAGTCCTACCTGGGATCAGGTATCCCTTCCAAGGAGCAGATATCTGCCTCCAGGGAGGGCTGCATGAGATGGCCCACACTTCATTTTGGGTGGGTGGGGAGAGGATCACCACCACTTCCCATTACAAAATTCCCCGGCGGTTTAGGATATCCCACAGCCCCCCCTAAAATGTTGTCTACAATTTTCAAATGTTGTCTTTGTTTACCCAACTCCCCTTGGCGCAGATGGGCACATTAGTGTGCCAATCTGACCCCAGGGTGCCTAACACCTACTGACCAACCCATTCAGGGGCCTGTCTTACATTTATTTTGTGGTGGCCCTCTCCCCCCCACCCCAAATAGATAGGGGGGCACCTTATGCAGGCTTCCCTAAGGCTCCTTCAAACGGCTGCATCAGATGCCCCCCCCTCCATTTGGGGTGGGGGGGAGAGGGCCAACAAAAAAGTGGGACAGGGCCCGCAGTGGGTGGGGCAGTAAGGTTTGGGCACCCTGGGGGCAGATTGGCACACGAACGTGCCCATCTGCGCCAAGGGAAGTTTGGTAAACAAAGAAAAAAATTGAAAATGGTAGGCTGCACTTTAGGGGGTGGGGGGGCTGAGGGACACCCTAAACCACCGGGAAATTTTGTAATGCAAAGGGGGTGCACCTCTCCCACAACCCCAAATGGAGGGGGGCATCTCATGTAGCCCTCCCTGGGGGCAGATAAGGGCATGTCATGCAGTGCGCCCTGGGTCAGGTGTCCCTTCCTAGGAGCAGCTATCTGCCCCCAGCGAGGGTTGCATGAGATGGACCCCACTCCATTTTGGGTGGGGGGAAGAGGGCCACCACCACTTTCCATTACAAAATTCCCAGGCAGTTTAGGATGCCCCACAGCCCCCCCCTAAAATGCTGTCTACCATTTATTTCTTTGTTTACCCAACTCTCCTTGGCGCAAATTGGCACATTAGTGTGCCAATATGCCCCCAGGGTGCCCAAAACCTACAGCCCCACCATTGGGGGGCCTGTCCGACATTTTGTGGTAGCCCTCTCCTTCCCCACCCCAAATGGGAGTGAAGAGAGCCACCACCCCTTCCCATTACAAAATTCTCCAGCGGTTTAGGGTGCCCCACAGCCCCCCCCTAAAATGCTGTCTACCATTTTCAATTTTTTTCTTTGTTTACCCAACTCCCCTTGGCGCAGATGGGTACATTAGTGTGCCAATCTGCCCCCACGGTGCCCAAAACTTACTGCGCCACCCATTGGGGGGCCTGTCAGACATTTTGTGGTGCCCCCCCACCCCAAATGGATGGGAGGGGCGCCTCATGTAGGCCTCCCTGGGGATCCTACGAACGGCTGCATGAGGTGCTCCCCCTCCATTCGGGGTGGGGGGAGAGGGCCACCACAAAATGTCAGACAGGCCAGCGGGACAGGAAAAGTATGAGGATTTGTCGAATTTACCAGATGAAGGGGATATGAATGAATATGAGAAATGTATTGCCAAATTAAATAAACACTATGAAAAAAAACTAAGCACAATACTGGAAAGATATAAGTTTGGCAAGAGATCACAAGAAACCGGGGAAAGTGTAGAACAATATATAACTGCTGTAAGGAAGCTTGCAAAGAACTGCAAATTTGGACCACAACTAGATGAAAGACTCAGAGATCAATTTATGCTAGAGTGTAATAGTGCTAAGATTAGGGAAAGACTATGGGCTGAAGATGACCCTGATTTGGATGTGGTACTACGCATTGCTAAGGAAGTTGAACATATGGAAAATTGCGTAAAGGCTTTAGAGGATAGAGTAAAAAGTACGTCTCTGAAACCAGACAGCAATATCAATGCAATTCAGATGACAAAAGTTGATAATGGGAACAGTCAAAGTTCTGTAATCAGGCGGAAAGAAGAACCCAAGATGTAAAGTACATACAAGTACAGTGGTGATGTGAAGAGTCGAGGGTTTAGATGCGGATATGGAGGATATAACCGAGGGCGTTTCATAAATAATCGTCGACCTCAATTGAGTCAAAGAGGCAGAGGAAGAATTAGAACGTGTTTTAGATGTGACAGTCCCATGCACTGGGCTAACAGTCCTGAATGCCCAGCTATCCATATATTCTGCAAGAATTGTAATGGAAGGGGTCATCTGGCCAAATGCTGTAGGATAGATAAAGGAAACATGAATCGGATTGGTGGTGCAGAAGAATATGAAGATGAAGAATGTGTTTTTGTCGTCAGTGATTGTGCAAATAAAACAGAACTGGAAAGTCCCAAGACCATCATCATGATAAATGGCTCTCCAGTAAAAATGATGACGGATTCGGGAGTGAAATACACACTATTGCCGGAAGCAATATGGAAAAAGATTCTTCCGAAATGGTTAAATGAATCAGACATTAATCCCAGTGCTTATGGTGGTGTGAAAATAGATATCATTGGATGGTTTGAAGCAAAGTTGGCTTTCAAGGATAGAACTGCCAATGGGAAAGTGTATGTGTCAAAAAAGGGAGCATCACCTTTACTCAGCTGGACACACCAAGCATGGCTTAAGGTTAGATTGGATGCAAGTGCAGAAGAATCTGTTTATGTGATTGAATCAAGTGAGATGACTGCAGAGACAATAAAGAAGGAGGTATTCAAGGATGGAATAGGTTGTGTGAAAGGTATTACACACAGAATACAACTTAAAGAAAATTGCAAACCAGTTGCACAGAAGCTGAGGAATGTGCCTCTAGCCATGAGAGAAGAAGTTAAAAAGGAATTGAAGAAACTAGAGGAGCATGGGATAATTGAAAGAATTGATGCTGCAGAATGGGTGTCACCATTGGAAGTAGTTAGGAAGATCTCAGGAAAAGTCAGAGTGTGTATAGATCTCAGAGAACTGAACAAACGCATAATTCCTGAAAGACACCCACTACCCAATATTCAAGAGTTACTATCAACTATGGGGTCAGCCAGAGTATTTTCGACCCTAGATCTCACTTCTGCGTATCATCAAATTCTGTTGCATAAGGACACAAGGCATTTGACTGCGTTCATAACCCCGGAAGTTTTATATCAATATAGGAGAATGCCGTTTGGTCTTATATTAGCAACCTGTATGTTTGAGAAGACCATGCACCACATATTTGATGGTGATGAAGGTATAGTCTTCTTTCAGGATGACATTCTTATATATGCCAATGATCAATCAGAGCATGATAGTAGAGTGGAAAAAGCATTGAGGAAATTGCACAAAATGGGCATGACATTAAGCAAGGAAAAGTCAAAAATACAAAGGAAACAAATTGAATATCTAGGCCATGTTATATCAGAAGAAGGGATTGCACCAAAACCAGATTTAATGTCTGCAATCAATAATATGGCGACCCCCAGCAATAAGGAACAACTTTGAACATTTTTAGGAATGGCTGAATACTATTCTAAATATGTAAGGAAATTTGCTGATCACACAGCTGTACTGAGAGATCTCACCAAGATGAATGTTAAATATGAATGGGATGAAAATTGTGAGAAAGAATTCAATTACATAAAGAATGCTTTGACAACTGCGCCAGCAATAAAAAACTATATAAGAGGACAACGTACAATGATTACAATGGACGCCAGTAACGTGGGTCTAGGAGCAGTGTTAGCACAAGTGCATGATGGAGAAGAGAAAATAATTGTGTTTGCTTCACGGTTGTTAAAGGGAGCAGAAAAGACATACGCAACGATTGAAAAAGAGGCCTTAGCTATTGTATGGACAGTAAACAAATTCAGGAGTTTTGTGTGGGGAACACAGTTTGAGATACACACGGATCACAAACCACTTGTAGAACTATTCATGAATAAAGAATGAGATAAGGTAGCGGCAAGAATAAGGAGATGGGCCCATAGAATGCAAGAATGCAATGTAGTGGTTAAACACATCCCTGGCGTAAGGAATTATGCTGCAGACTGCCTATCTAGGCTTACAAATGTTCAAGAAGAATGTGAAAGTGAAAGTGAAGAAAGTAAACAAGAAACAATATGTATTTTGCAAGATACAGCTATTTCCAAAGATGAATGGTTAAAAGGGATGAATAAAGACACAAAAATGAAGTTTATGATAGAAAATATCAACAGCAAACATATTCCCATCAACAAAATTAAAGAGGCAGAAGTACAAGGATTATGTAGTGCCAGAGATGAGCTAAGCGTACAAGATGGATATTTACTTAGAGGAGACAGACTAATTCCACCAGAAGACATCAGAAGGAAAATAATTGAACCGGGACATGAGGAGCACCAAGGCATTTCCAAAACGAAGAATAGAATAAGGAATACGTATTGGTGGCCAGGACGTGAGGCACAAATCGAAAGGAGCGTAAGAGATTGTATCCTTTGTAATAAGTCAGACAAGAATTGTGTGAGTAATGAATACCCTATGGTTATGACTGACATACCAAGTAGACCCTGGATGAAAGTAGGTATTGACATAATGGGTCCAGTGTGTAGTGAGGGATACCAAACATTTTGTGTGGTAATAATTGACATATTGATGAGATGGGCAAAAGTAAAAATGATGCAGAGTATTATAACCAAGAATATCATTAATTTCATGGAAGAGATATGTGGTCGTGAAGGTTATCCAGAGGTTATGTTAGCAGACAATGGGCCCCAATTTATTTCCAGAGCGATGGAAGAGTATTTGAGAGAAAAATCAATTAAGCATGTTACTAGTGCGATTTATCACCCACAAACTAACGGTGTAGTGGAAAGATACAACAGAATTCTCAAAGATGCTATTAGATGGGCATGGGCCAATGGAATGAGTTGGAAAGAAGCAGTCAGAAAGATGGTTATAGCACACAGGTTTACTCCACACAGGATGGATGACGGAAGTGCTAAATATGGCAGTAATAACCAGTGATGCGGCAGATATGATTAGACAGAGACAAAATAGTAATAAAGCATGGCATGACAAGAGAAGATTTAGGTTTAACAAGAAATTGGAAGTAGGATGTTTTGTGAGAGTGAAACTACCAGAAGCTTTCAGAGTGAAAGGCATTACGTGGTTAAATCCTATCCAAGTTATTGAGGTGTTTAAACATGCTGTAAGAACAAGTGATGGGAGAATATGGAATAATGGGAGAATTATAGGAATGAATGGTAAAGCTAATGGTGAGCTTGTGGACAGGATTAATGTTGATGAAAACAGAGTGAGCCAAGAACTTTCCTTACCAGTAAATTCAATATATGCACCAATTGGGATAAAAACTTCAGTATCAAGGTTTGGGAGAAAGTATCAAAGACCAAAGTACTTAATGGACTATGGAGTGTGAAGATGTGTCTAAAATGAAGAGGGCTGTGTAGCATGGTAACATCTGCTGCTGCACTTGGTGTGGAATCTACAGGGATTCTGGAAGAAGAATGTGGAATGGTGGAGAGGACACTGAAGCTGGCGGTTGGAGAGACTGAAGCAACCTCCTTCAGAGACTCCTTTCATATCCCCTTATATAAATATTAATAAGACTCAAATGTATCAATAAATCCTTATTATTTATGATATATTGTCCCTCATTTATACTACATGCATATTTTGTACTGTACAGGGCTCTGTGATGAATGTTGCAGGGTTTACTGTCTTACAACGTACCACGTGAACATTTGGGCTGGTGATGATAATCTCATATGCCGATGATCTTTGGGTGGTGAGTGTGGATTTTGATTATTCAAGAATGGCAAACAGGGAGTTCCCAACGTACAATGTGACGGAGCAGCCCATTACAATTGTTGCACATTTTTCCAGTGCAAACGTGGGTGCTGCAAGAGATTGCTTGCACGCGAAATGTCCTTGCATTACTGAATCAATTGTACTGCTGTAATACGCTAGGGGTTTGTGTCCTACTGATGTTTTTTGTCAACACTGCAGTCATGAGTGTCCCAGTGTAATGCGAAAATAAGTAAAACTCTCACTCATAATCACGTGTTGCCAGGACGGGTTTCTCCTATACCCAGGAAAATTATAAACCAAACCTTTCCCGAGCCCAATCAAACCAGAGAGGACGCAGAGTACGTTTCGGCAACACATCCTACAGCTCCTACGGCTCTAGTGATGAGAATACGGAAGAAACTGATGATGTTTATTCCAACAATAGAGGTAGCTCAAGAGGCAGGAGATCCAACGGCATGAGACGAGGACAACCACAAAGACCCCGGAGAGGAAGAGGGGACTCAAGACCTACATCTGGTTTCTTAGACCAGGACCCAACGAATTGGGACTTCGAGCCACGGCACACAGGGAGCAAGAGACCTTACTAGTGAACCTATCGAATTATCATCCTACAAAAACAGAGATAGATGTACTTGAAAAGGGTTTAAGCTTTGTCCCTACTAACCATTATGATGCCTTTGGTAATAGAACTGATTTGGAAATGTTATTTAGAAAAATACATCTGAAACAATTCTTTGCTAAAAACGCTTATACTGGATTGTGACGGCCTTCCAATTTCAAGCCCCCCACTACTAGTAACACCCCTGAATCCCAAGTATTCAAAAATAAAGTGATGAGAGACCTTGCTAAACTTGAGAAAATCACTGACAGACACATCTTTTAGAACATTAGCAGAAGAGAAAGAGAAGCAATCAATACTCTAAGATCTAACCAGGATATAATAATCAGAAAAGCTGATAAAGGAGGAGCAATAGTTCTACTTAACAGACAGGACTATATCACTGAATGCGATCGGCAACTCAGCGATACCTCATTCTATGAGCAACTTGCAATTGACCCGACCAAAAGATTACAATCCTTGATTAATCTTAAAGTTGCTAAAGCTGAAGAGAGAGGTTGGATATCCAAACAGGAAGCTGAATATTTGACACCTATTCACCCGAACGTGCCTAAGTTTTATATCCTGCCAAAAATCCATAAGACCCTCGAGAACCCTCCGGGTAGACCTATTGTTTCCGGTTGCGGCTCACTTCTAGAACCGCTCTCTAAGTTTGCAGATCCCTTCTTGAGTCCATATGTGAAACAAATGACATCCTATATCCAAGATACTACAGAAGTAATTAAAATGGTAGAAGGCCATAAGATCAATACTAACGATCTACTCGTCACCTTAGACGTTGTCTCACTTTATACTAAAATTCCCCAGGCAGCAACTTTAAGTATGGTGGAAGAGAAATTGTTACACTCTAGAACGACAGGTAAAACCCCAAACTCATTCATCCTCTGGTGTACAGAGATGGCACTGTGTGAAAATTATTTTTCCTTCAATAACCGGTTTTACAAACAAATACATGGAACGGCCATGGGTTCAGCAGTAGCCCCTACACTTGCAAACCTATATGTAGAAGCAATTGAAGTACATACCATCCTGACTGATCTGAATCCCTTTAGACAACATATTTAATTGTAGAAAAGGTATATTGATGACGTGCTGATGATTTGGTCTGGTGATACATCGAATTTTAATGCATTTGTACTATGGCTGAATTCACAAAATCCCTTTTGCAGTTTACTAAAACCGTGAGTGTTGAATCAGTCAACTTCTTAGACATAACGATTTACGTTAATAAAGAACTTTCAATACTTCAAGTAAAACCATTTCATAAGGAAACAGACAAAAACTCAATGTTGGCATATTCTAGTTTCCACCCGAAACATACTCCACAAAATGTACCTTGCGGCCAATTTCTGCGTATGAAATGCAATAGCAGCACCAAAAGAGATTTTGTGATGGAAGCAGACAATCTTAAACTCAATCTGATACAGAGGGGTTACCCTAGAAAAATTATTAAGACAGCATATAAAAGAGCGGTCAACAATGACAGAGACGCTATTCTAGAATACAGAGAGAAAAGACCATTTGATGACAACATTGTGTTTGTGAGTACTTATAACCCACTTTCCAATGAGATAACTAAGATTGTGAAAAACAACTGGCATATACTAGAAGGGGGTGACTGTTCACTGTCTACTCCTAAGTGTGCGTTCCGCAGGAGTAAGAACCTGAAAGAACTCATCACAAAAAATGACGTGTCCCTAAAACTAAGTACTCAATCCACACTAACTGAAAGCTGGGGTCTACCCAAACCAACAGGCCATAGGCAAGACCGAAAGGAAAATAAAGGTCAGGATTGGTGAACATAAAAGCTGTATCAGGAACAATACCATGAATGCACCACTAGTGGGCCATTTCAACGGCCAAGGGCACAAACCGGAAGAACTCAGGTGGACAGTAGTTCTAAAAATTGATCAAACTGAGGACATTAACAATGACAAACACAAACTATGTGTACAAGAACAAAAATTGATCTTCTTGACTCAGAGCTACCCAAATGGACTAAATGAGAATATCGATTGGAGCATATTCATTAAATGAAATTCCAAATATACCCTTAAACCAGTACTGGTTTGGGTGTATTAAATAATCATTTGCCCCGACCAGCCATGGACCGCACTTGACGACATTTTCCACTTAGTAAGATTTTACCCTTGAGCATTTTAATTGTCCCCCCATGGGCTGTGTAAGATATCCAACAAGACGATGACCCTTTCATCTTCTAGGTCTGCATTAAATCAGCTCTAAAGACTAGACTATCACAACTCTATGTAAGGACCCCATTAATGCAGAGCTCTAACATCACCTGTTTATGCATGCACTATTGCATCACCATCTAGCAGTTCAGTTTTCAGACGTTCGACACACCTTTTGCATCTAGTACACTATTATTATTAATTAGCGGTTCCACTATACATTTTTTGTCTCTAGAACACTACTATTTATCAGTGGTCTCACTATACATCAATAATGAGGCACTACTTCCTTAAGGCAGATGTCTATGACACCTATCACAAACAGAGTCCTGTACTCGTGCATATATAGTAGTGTTTCTATTTGTTCATACCGCCTACTGCCAACACGTCATGGGATTCCCCTAATGAGGAATTACTTTCCCTTTTCCATCTCCAATTATTGCCAACACTGACTGTTGAGAGGGACGACTCCAGGATCAGCGCTGCCCTGTGCACACATGCACAGTTAGTTCCTTGTGCCGGGATTAAGCATGTTTGGTTTCCATAGCAACTAATATTGAAGTTGCTACATCGGTATTGATCATAATATACTATAACATGACTTCTCACACCTGTACAATTGTTTGTCTAATAGGTAGACCGTTGCTGTGCTAAGATTACTCCTTTGCTATTTCGACTTGTTTTAACTTATGGCCATAAACGATCATTACATGCTCGACTAGCGTCGCAACCTCCATGTAGTGTTCCTTTTTATGCGCATGCGCAGCCAGAGCAACGTATTTGTTCCCGGGCGATTAAGCAGCCCTAGTAACGTATACACAGAAACCTGAACGCTGTTCGAATTAGCAGAACTGTAGACACAGAGCCGTGCTACTCCGGAACTCTAGGTAAGCGTTGTGCTCACGCTATTCTTTAGCTACTCATGTGCGGTACCTTATTTCTAGCAGCCCTTATAAATATACAAGTGTCAACTATTTGCTATTCTAGACTAATATAACTGTGCCTCACAGTTAGTCTGAGTACCCTGTTAACGTAGTACTTGAAAACTCTCTACTATTTATGCTTTCTTGACTTACATTGCAGAAAGCTACTTTAAAATTAGACCGCCGATACACCATTGATCATTCGATACCGAGCTTCTCTGAAATACTATTTTACTCTTTACCTACAGAATACGATTAGTCCTCAAATATTTTTGAGCCTGACCATACAGTAGCCCACCAACACCATACCAGAAGACACAGGAAACATGATTTCACCACTAGACGAAGTCTAAAGTAAGTCTCTCCTGTTTGAAGAATCTAACGGCAGTATTTCCATAATGGCGACAGTTACCCAAACACTATATGCCAACTGTGTTAGTACAGCACCATTTTACCTATTGATTAGAGTATATTGAGTCTTATGTTTGTGTGTTTACAGGGATATCCCTGAGGACTGCAACACTATGAATCTGGGCAGTACCTAGGCAATACTTACCGATACTGAGACGGTAAACCCCCAATTATAGGGCGTTTTCTTCTTTATGACTAATGCATTGACTAAGAAACCACAATAAATTCAATGTGGTTTTCTGTTTTTATGTTTAGGTTTGGCCTGGCACTCTCAAAACCTGTATTAAGAACAAGAGTTTGTGAATGGTTACCAACTTAGACTTATCCTCTACAAATACAATCAAGGACTCTACGCTGCTACAACAGCCTGTACAAGTTCTGTTTTATCAAGCCTCCACCCTGATTTAAGCTGAGGACGTGTTTAGTCTCAGCTCCCACACATCCCCCTGAAGAAGTTCCTAAATCAAGCCTAAGGACTACAGGAACGAAACATATAGGGCTAATGTAGATACTAACATTAAGTACCTCAACAAGGATTTAATACCTACTAAGGTGTATTTTTTTTAGGTACTCGGTAACCACAGCACCATTTTTTTTTGAGACATTCGTATAAGATAGGTCTCTTTTGTTGTTTTTTGTGTGGCTTTTTCTCTTTTTTTGTTTGATATAACAAGTCAAATGTTGCCTGTTCTTACAAGTTTCTATGCCAAAATTGTAACTAAGTATTTGTTAATTTAGAACCTGATTCTGCTTGTAAGACAGTTAAAGCTATATTAAGCATTATGTACTCTATTAACACTTTTTGGTGATTTGCACACAGCACTTTATTCACAGCACTGGTCACATTGTACGTTCATTTATGACTACATTTTATATATATATATGTTCTTTTAACTTTATATGTTTTATATTAAAATGTTTTTTAACAGAATCAACAATGAAGTTAGGTTGTATTCTCCATGAACTTCTAAGCGTCATTGTACTGATTCATGTTGTAGTGAGATAATTTGTGTTCAACCAGTTAATTGAGTGCCCAAACCCATATAAGGTACGGGAGCCTTATGTTCTTCTGTTTTTTAATAAGATACGTCAGGTTTGCTCCCCATTTACCTTCAGTATACCTGATTGCCCTCTAAGTCTATATAGTTGCCAGGACGGGGGCAGTACTTCTCAATTCTTTCAATGTGATGAATGCTGTGTGCAGTTTAGGTGTCCATTTTATTAGCACTTTGTCTTTTTGTGCTTCTTTTAGGCCATTGAGCAGCGGCTTCATGTACGCTGCATAATCCAAAATCCAAGCACTGCAATAGTTACAGATGCCAAGACATTTTTGCATGTCTTTTAGAGTATGCAGTATACAAGCGGCGCGCACTGCTGCTGCTCTGTCTGGTACTATTCTTTTACCGTCTTTTGAGATGAGCTCACCCAAGTAAAGTATTTCTGGTAAGCAGTACTGCAATTTGCTTTTATCTACTTTGTACCCTGTGTGGGCCAGTAATGTCAGCAAAGTAATCTTTTCTACATTTTTCTTCTGCTTCACCACATACTAGGAGATCATCCACCTACTGTGTTATGGTGCACTGTACCTCAATGTTGCCAAGATCGTCATGGAGTATTCTATTGAATATACTTGGGCTCTCACAGTACCATTGGGGCAATCTGTGGTATTTGTACTTCCTCCCCCCTCTGGTGAATGCAGTGAGGTATTGGGACACTAGATCGAGGGGTACTGAGAAAAAGGCTTTTTTTTTTAAGTCCACTACTGTAAAGTGGTTTGCCTCTTTTGGGATGCTGCACAGAAATGACACAGGTTTAGGGACAAGAAGGAACTCTTTTTGAACAGTATCATTAAGGGGGTTGAGATCCTGGATCATACACCACGCCCTTCCCATTGCTTTTTTAATCGGATTAATCGCAGCATTACATGGGGAATTAGAGGGTTCAAAGATACCCTGTTGTAGTAATGCATTTAGAGTAGTTTGTATTCCTTCCTCTGCTTCTCTTGACAAAGGGTACTGTTTTACTCTTGGGAGGACAACACCTGGTTTCAGTTTGATTTTTACTGCGGTCACTTCTCTCAATAAGCCTACATCATGTGGGTTTGTGGTCCACAAGTATGGCGGCACATGTTGTAAGTCTGCGTCACAAAAAGATGGCGGCACATGAGGGGGTTTGACACTTCTCTTTTCTGAATCATTATGTCACAAGGCATACACATTTCTAGTATAATCTCCCCATCAGTGTCATTGTCAGTGAACAGATCTTCATCTGTTAATGTTCTTAGTGGAATACTTGGATCGATTCACAATACTGTCCTCCATTCGCACCCATGTGGGTCCAGGCCAATTGCTATAATACGTCTTTCTGACACTTGCACCTCTTGTAAGTCGAGTAAAATCACTGACCCTGGCAGTATTTCAGGTGTGGCTCCAGGGCGAAAAACAAAATATGGAGGTACCTTCCACTCTTTTCGTGTTATCTCGGGTACTGCTTGAGCCAATAGTTGTATCCCATAAATGAACATGTCAGCATTTGTGGGTATTCCTCGCACTGTTGTCTCATTTGCTAATGTCTGTATCAATAACATTGCCCGCAGTGTGCACATCCCCGGGGTGGAACATACTATGCCTCTCTCAGTGAATGCGATGGTAATATTCAACTTGCTCAGGAGATCTCGACCTAATACGTTTATGGGAGATTCTTCATGATACAATAGGGGTGCTTGCACTGTTTTACCCCCTATTCTGACATCCAAATCTTCTGTGTACGGTACCATGACCACTGCCCCAGAAAAACCTTGTGTCTCGAGATTTTTGCCAGATAGCAGAAAATTGCCTTCATGCAAACATGATTCTTCCGCCCCTGAGTCCACCATAAAGATGAACTTTTTGTTTCCTATCTCTGCCCCCACCAGCAGTTCCTCATCTGGTCTTAAGGTAGTTGATAGTATGGGACACACAAGGGCTCTCTGTGGGCTGTCCTAGTTGGGGTTGGTGTCTGTCCCGGGGCATGCGAAAAGATTATCACTGAGCACACACATTCTCTGAAATGGAGAGGGTGCGCCATTAGCACAAGTGGCAAACCTGTTTGCATGTGTGTGTGTTATTTGGTTTTGCTGCATTGGGCGGCTTTGCATCCAGTGCGGGGGATATCTGAACGTGCTATACCCTGATGGGGGTCTGCTTTTATTATTCCCCATGGGTAGACCATACAGACTACCAGGGTGGGGTGCCCGTAATGTTGTTCATTTCCGTATCTCAAATTATTTGGGTAATTCCCCATGGGCTTACTCCGACATTCCCTTGCAAAATGTCCCCACCTCCCGCATGACAGCACTGTCCCACAGCACTCCCCTTTGATCCTTGTCCGCCATATCCTCCTCCTCCTCCTCCTCCCCACTGTCCTCTGTACCCACCTCTTCCTCTGCCAGGCCTTCCTTGTCACTGGGGTCCCGTGCAACATTCCTCTCCACCCCACTGTTCTTGTCCATTGTCTGCCCATGCTGCAGCCATCCTAGCCTGTATTGCTACACATCCTAGCCTGTATCTCTACAGACACCTCCCTTCCCTCTCCTGGCTGCTCTGGGGGCGGCGTTGCTGTGACTGCCGCGACCTTCACTAACTTGCTCTGTACCAGCTTTGCCTCCTCTGCCAATCTCTGCTGTGCCGTTTCTTTTTCCCTTTCTTTGATCCTCCTGCAATGGTGTAACTGAATTTCTTTATTTCTGGCCAGCCCTTGGCTTCTATCCCAGCTATTTTATCGAGCGCCTTCTGTACTTCCTTAGGGAGGCCTCTTTTAGTAATGAAGTAAAATAGGGAGGTGTATTGGTCCCAATCCGTGCCCGTCTCTGCCCGCTACATCTCTTGCATCCGAAGAATGTCCTGCGCATCATCTTCCTCGTCCCCCATAGTGCATTGCATTATTGAGTGTAAATCGGGGGTATCAGGGAAGTTTCTCCGCAGGGCATCCAACAATTGCGATCGTACATTATTGAAGGACGCGCCATCATGTGTCCAGGGTCACTCCCGGGAACCCTGCCTTCACCCACACTGAGTATGCCTGATCACCCACTGCTGTTACTGAAAGGCTCTTAACATCCCCAATTGCTAGCGGAACCCCTGCTGTATTCTTTTCAAATTCATAAATCCATTTCCCTGCACCCCCAGAAAGTGATTGAGGAGATTGTTTTTGTCCATTAGTGCCCAGGGCACATAATGGGGCCTTCCCGCTCACTTGTGAATGAATGACATCAGTAATTTCGACCTTGCTTTTTTTCTACTTACTTTCACTGATTTCTTTTTAGACAATGCCATCCTCCCAAGCCCATTCCTTACCCTCCCTTCCCATGCTGCTTCTTCTGCTACCCGTGGGGTAGCCCAGTTTACTTGCGGTAGTGGCACCCCTCCCGCGGCCCCTCATTTGTCCTCGATCAAATTGCTCCAACATTGTTCATACTCTCTGAAGCCCCAGTATCGTAACTCACACTGTCTGCCTCCCCCTCTCTTTCTACTCGCACCTTTTTAATCGGTAAACTGTCTATCCTAAAGAGGAAATCCCCGGATTTCCACTGGTCTTCCGTTAATAGGGGCAGGCTAACTCCCAGTGGCGGTTACGGCGGCTGCACTTTCCCTGGCCGTGATAAAGGCATTTTACATAATGCTTGCAATTGGGCCAATTCAGCTTGAGTAGAAGTTAGAAGCCTCTCTAGATCTCTGTTTGTCGGGCCTGTAGGGGCAGAAGGTATTATTAGTTGGGCATAAAGAGGGGGTTGGGTCGCTGCTGGAGTTGTTGGCGTGCTACCCCCGGCACATATACTGGGTCTGCGTACCCCTCTGCGGGTCGTGTAAGTAGAGGGTATAATGTTTTAGGTTCTTTATTCTCTTTTTCCCCTTCTCCCTTTTCGTTGCCCTCCCCGGTCGTACTCCCTTCTTTGCCTTTACTTTGTACGACGGGTGTTTCCTCAAACATTTTCCACAGGTCTAAAACCTCTCTTCTATTTTGGAGTTTCTTCCCTTTGAATTTGGTCATTAAATGGGTAGCAACATGATCTAGTATCCCCTTAGCGAAGTACCCCTCTTCTGGCCAGGCACAAGTCGCTCTCGCCCCCTTCAGTTCCGCCAACCCCTCGTTATGATAAGAGGTTTTTACAAATGTGGGACAATAGGGTATCTGTCCCCATTTTTAGTCAAGCTACTTCCTTTCCTTTCTCTCCCACCTATTACCCTGTTTTAATCCGGGGGTAACACAGAGTATGTGTATCTTTTACTTCACCCCCCTTCACTATTCTCTATCCGTGGTACACATAAACACAATGATCCATGGAACGTTTTGACGAAACACAACCAACAGATATTTAAACAATACAAAACATTGAGACATAAAATTCAGCCTTTTTTATCCTTACCCAACACTCCCTTAACCCCCCTTTTCACATACACTTCATGCACACCACCTATGCCACTCCTGGGCCTTTGTCCACAAAACCAAACACTAAAGAAAAAGATAGGATCTAAAAACAACCACTATTGCTTGCTATCGAGCCTACTCCTTTTATGAGGCTCCTACTTTGTTTTCTTTTCTCTTTTAATCTTTACTCTGGTCGAGACAGTGCTACCCGGTGCCGGCTTCTATCACTTTTCAGAGCTAGGTTCCTGTATCTCCTCTCTTCTTCAACTTATTTCTCCATAAACAAAAAAGAAATGGCCATACAAAGAAAATAAAAATTCTCAGATACTCATCTCACTCACTCACACTCCAACCATGCGGGTTCTTCCTCCCTTATAGTTCAACCTCCCAACTATATGCCCTTATTTGTTCGTCCCTTGCAATTAGTACTCACATTCCGGTGATCTTCCAAGAGCCTCTGTTCGTGGTGTATCCCAAAGGTGGCCTTCTCGTGGCAGACCCTGCCCAGCTCTGGCGAGCAGTTGGGTATTTGCAAAGCAGGGACCCACAGGCCCAACTCAGGAGCGTACGCTTTTGTAGGACGTCTGCCAACCGTAGGTAGTAATGGCCCTCCACGGGTAGCACCAGATCTCGCCGCAGATATGGAAGTATCTCATGGATTATCACGCATAAGGGGTCACCAAATGAAGGCTGGCACCTTAGCATGCACGTGTCCCAAAAGACAGAATAGAGTAGACACCCCACTAGGGAATGAGACCAGGAGAGTAATTGCAAGGAAAACAAAATTTATATAAGTAAATAAATGCAAGCAAAGAACTCTGCTGCCCGAGAGCGGTCTGCCAACAGATACATGGGCAGCACATTAAAAGGGCACCACGCGTCATAGATTAGGTGATTCATAAGAGTCAAGCTTACAAACCTGATTGGCTAAGCACATGTACTACTTCCAGTTCCATACGGGAGGCTTGGGTTCCATTGGTTACTGTCTCTCCATCAGTCACAGTACACGTGGTCAGCTGGGCTCATCCTTGCAGTGTGAAGGTCGGGCGAAGTTCACAGAGATGATGTAGAGCTGTCTGACTAAGCGAAATTACAAAACCTAGCATGCAAGAAATAATTACTGGCATGAACCCTCACATCAAAAGGGGGCTGTTGGTGTGAAATAGGTGCATTCTAACCTGTGTTTTTATGGGAGCATATGTTACAGGTTGTTCCTTCAGGTGGCTTATGAGAAGGGTCAATCGCTGATTTGTGGTCTCTGGTACCTTGCGATTAAAAACACATTGGGGGTAGATGTTAGTGTTACCAGGATATACGACCACTCTAGATTAGGTATATGGTGGGTGATTTGAGGGTGGTCCAGGGGAAGGGCCGGTGACCAGTTGCATTCAAAGGGATAGGGGGCATGGGTTCAATGGACCGCGGCTTGGCAGAGAGGGGGTGGAGCAGAGATGGATGGGGCGCTGGGCTGGAACAGGCATTGGTCTCACATTCTAGGATCAGCACATTTTGTCAGTGCTCAATACTTGCTAATGGCAGCAATGAATGGCTGCGTTTCTGTGAGAAAAGGAGTCGCGCTGCGCTGACACAGGGTGGAGGTGGCGGGGGCTGGCTGTGCGCAGCGCTGGGAGAGGGAGAGTGGACATTTCGACAGAGGGGCAGAGGGCCTAGAAAAAGATGGCGTTTGGAAAGAAACAAAATGGAGTTCATACTACATACATTAACATGGTGTTTATACTCTTATCCAGAAGATGGGCGATGCAAATCTGTACAGGAGGGGCAGAGATGGCTCCCACCTTAGCTCACATAACATTTACCTGGTGCGGGAATGGTGCAGGGGTGCGGGATATGCCACCTCTCCCCCAACACCGCTTAGTTGAACCACTTGGATTCCCATAAAGAATGATGCAATTTCAAATGGAAATTCAAATTTTGCTAAAGATATTGGGCCTCATTATAACTCACCCGGTATGGAAACAACGGTGGCGGTAAACCCGCCGCCAACGTTGTTTCCATACCGGGTGATCACGACTCCCGCAGGCGGAGGCGTCCATCCCACCAGGTCTGACCTGGGGGGTTTAACACCGCCCGCCTGCAGGCGGACGAGGAAACACCGGCACCATCACGAGATGGTGCCGGTGTTTCCATGATCCCCATTCCCATTGAGTCCTATGGGACTCAATAGGAATGGGGATTCACACCATTCCGCCTCCGGAATTCCCGGGTCACTGGGGTTGTAATGCCCCGGTAATTCCGGGAATCACAGAGGCGGAATGGTAATACGAGTCCGGCGGTAACCAGGCGGTTTTACGCCTCGGTTACCGCCGGACTCGTAATGAGGCCCATTGTGTTGAAGTTAGAGGACCCTGAATTAGATACACCTAAATCATCCAAGGGAATTGGGGGGTTAGTGGTTGTCCTTTCAGAAAATTATAAATTGGGGTTTATACATAGGGCCTCATTCCGACCCTGGCGTTAACCAAGGCGCTATTAGCGCCTTGGTTGACGCTGTTATCACTCCGACTCCGCCATGGTGAATGGCGGAATTACCGCCCCATTCCAAGGTTGGCGGGGGCGGTAATTCCCCATTCACCATGGGCCCTTCCCCATTCCCGTTTTTGCCCCATAGGGCATAATGGGAATGGGGAAGGCGCTAATTACGCCACCGTAAATTACGGTGCCGTAATTAGCTCCAAGGTCCCTTTGCGGGTTGGATTTTTAACGCCTGCAAAAAGCAGGTGTTAAGTTCCAACCCGCAAAGGGAACTCGGAATAGGGCGGTAGGGGTTTAACGGCACCGGTCTCGTTACCGGTGACCGTTAACCCTTACCGCCCGACTCGGAATGAGGCCCATAGTGTAGATAAATCAATATTCTATGTGTTCAAAATTGACAGATAACTTTGCTAGACTCAAGCCTGTAGATTATTTTTTTAAAACCTTTATTTATTGGTAGTTCGGAGGGCTCCGGAAGGCCACAATAGTCCATGAGGAGTTTGGGGGGCCGTAGGTCCAGGGAAAGCAGGGCCCTCATCTCCAATGTCCAATAATGACTGCAGGAATGCCCAGAAGGGCGGCCATATATCTTGGGGCTTGCAACCTGAGGGCTTTGGGGAGACCCAACGCTCCTCGGTGTCAGATGCCCAGGTAACATCCCGAAGCCACTGCTCTGGGGTAGGGCTAACAGGACTGAGCCAGAGGACAAAAATCAGTCATACAGCTAGAAGCATACATATATTAGCCAGCCTGAGGCCTCCCACAGGGAGCATAGGGAACTCATGCAGTAAACAGTTTAAAGGGTCGGGAGAGATAGATCTATCAAGCATCACAGAAACAACCGCACAGACCCCCGTCCAATATTCCCAGATTTTAGAACAAGTCCAGACCATGTGAAAGTAACCTGCATCATCAGCATGGCACCCGGGGCAGCAGGGGGAGTGGTCTTGGGACACAGCATGGAGTCTGGCAGGGGTGTAGTGAAACCTATGTACTACCTTAAATTGAATTAGGCGATATCTTGCATTCAGGGACACTTCACACTTCACGCAGGTGTCTACACATGACCTCCCACCTTTTTCGTCAGATATATCGGTGCCTAGATCCCTACCGCAAGTCTCACAAAGTCTCACGAAGCCTGGTAAGGGGTTTATTAATTCGCTCTTGGAGCTGTTTGTACAACTCAGAAACAACTCCAGCAAGTACAGTGGATCCTGTCACCAGTGCAAATAATGGTTCATCTGGGGATTGCACAGGAAACCCAGGCCATGCATTCCTAACAGCACGGTGCAGTCCAGCGTACTGCACCCATCCGGAGGATAGCACTTCCAGAAGCCCGCTCACAAATGTTCCACATGTCACCAAGGGAAGAATAGCCAATAGCTGGCCATTTGCCCACTGCAGTCTTACTAATCTTGGGGAAGCCAAGGCTGTCATTCCACAGTTGAAAGTCCTTATGTAAAGGGCGGGTAGCACCAGTCCGCCTCAGTATTTTGTCCCAGACTAGAGCCGTAGTGGCAGCTGGGCTGGGCACTCCCGGGTCCCTCCACAGAGAAGGAACAATGAGCAGAGTTCGCTGGGCTTGGAGGCGAGTCGCTCCATCTTGGCATGTAGGGCCGGTGGACCCTCAGCGGACCAATAGGCCGCATAGTGAGCTTGAGCCGCAAGCCAGTATATCTCAAATTCGGGTGCCGCTAGGCCACCCTAACTATGAGACCGAGTAAGAGAAGACCACTTTAATCTCATCACACCAAAATGCCATAGGAATCTATTAATAATGGTTTTAAGCTACGGGAATAGAGCCACCACTGGCCAGAGGGGGACGTTCAGAAAATGGTAGAATGATTGGCAGCACAACCATTTTATGAAGAGCTACCTTGCCTGAAAGGGTAATGGGGAGGGCAGCCCAGTTTAGGCCTAAGCCAAATCAAATAGGACCCAAAGTTCTGATCATATAGTGTGTCCTGGCGCCTTGTAATCGTGACTCCGAGATATTTTATTTCGGAAGCGGCCCAAGTGGATCCCATAGAGTCTGTCGGGGCTGTAGTCGAGTCAGTTAAAGGGAAGAGCTCAGATTTAGCCCAGTTTACCTTGAGGCCGGATAGCAGGCCAAAGCGAGAGACATCTACCAGGACCGGCTTAAGGTTACGCTCAGGATCGCTGACAAAAAGCAATGCATCGTCAGCATATAAAGAAATGATCTCAGGAGATCCAGACAGGCACACCGCCCTATGCGCATGATTGTACCTTATGAAATCTGCCAAGGGTTCCATAACTATGGCAAAAATAAGAGGAGAGAAGGGGCAACCCTGCCTGGTCCCCCTGCAGATGTCGAACGGCCAGGAGAGGCGGCCTTTAGTGCACACACTGGCCACGGGATTGGAGTACAACAACTGTACCCAGAAAATGAAGCGGGACCAAAATTGCACCTCCCCAGAACTGCCCAAAGGAAGCACCGGGAGACAGAAGGGAATGCCTTCTGAACATAAAGCACCGCTGCAACGGCTTGAGCGTCAGGGAGATCTGGGAAAGGACATTGAATAATCGCCGAAGTTGAGGGCATTGGAGCGGCCAGGGACAAAGCCGGATTGGTCAGAGTGGATTAAATGTACCATATATGGGGCAAGGCAGAGGGCAAGCACCTTAGCAAAGATCTTAACATCACAATTAATCAGGGAGAGGGGGCGGTACGAACCGCACTGTGCGGTAGGCTTACCGGGCTTAAGAAGGACCGTTATCACAGCCTCTGTAAGCGTTGGGGGAGGTACCCCTTTGTTTTTAAAATAAATATGTTTATTTTAAACCAGATATGATATGGCATTTGTAACGCGCTTATACAAAAGTGGCAGGGTAACAACAGTACAACATATCTCAAGATAAGGTGATCATCATATAAAAGTCCCATCCAATCCCTTCACCGCCTCCCTCCCACGACCGCCAGCTAGGGCCAGAATTTCAATGGTTTGTGTTCTCTGGTCCAGTTCAGCCGATGTTCCCGTTGGGGGGATGCCTCCGTCACCCAGAGCCCACCTGGCATTACAAGGCTTATAAGTTAAGGCCGGGAATTTTCGGTCATAGTCTAAAAACGGGGCTCAGATGTTCTGAAAGCGGTGAAGAAACCCTGCCCTAGCGGCTGTTATTTTCTCTGCAATCAGTATATCCCATTTTTACTCCCACCAATGGAACATGAGGGGGCCGTCCGCAGATTTCCAAGAGCGGGCGATCGCTATTTTACCCGCCAGAAGGCACTGGGTTAGCAGTTTGGCTTTGTTTCCAGAACGTGGATAAATCCCTGGGATTGGGGTCCCCGAAAGGATAGGCTCAGGCTCTAGTGGGAGCACTGTCTGGGTGATCTGTTCAATGGTAGCTAGACATAGTCTCCAGAACTGTTGGATTCTAGGGCATGCCCACCACATGTGGAAAAAAGAGCCTGGCAGGCCACATTGTCTCCAGCAAGTGGGGTTGAGTGCCTGGTTCATGTGGTGAAGCCTGAGGGGAGGATAGTACCAGTGTAGCAGGATTTTGTAAGCACATTCTCCATTGATAACACAGAGGGATGATTTATGCGTTCGATTCCATATATCCACCCAGGCCTGGTCCTCTATGGGGTGTCCCAGATCTGCCTCCCAGTGAGCCATGCATCAGGTTTTTGAGGCCAGGAAGTCTCCCGGTAAGTGTTTCTATAAGGTGGAAATCCTGCCTCGGGCCGGGAGATCATTGAGAGTCAATTCGAGGGATGTGAGATTGCGAGTGGCAGCCTGGAGAGTTTGAGGGTGCGAACACCAATGACGTAGCTGGATGTAGGAGAATCTGTCTCTTTCCTGCAGCTGAAAGGATTCCTTACATTGTTCAAAGGTGCGGGGTAGGCCTCCCACAAATAGTTGTCCTAGAGTTTCAAGGCCTCCTGCAATCCAGTTCTTGGGGTTTGCTCCTGGTGAGAAAGCCGGGATTCTCTTACGTCTCAGAGCCCAATCCCAAGAGTTTACAGTGTGTTTAGTAGCTGATAGGAGTCCTTCCCATCGCCTTCGCATAGGGGGTGGGATGTGTGGGAGATACCGCAAGGGGAGGGAGAAGGCATGATTGTTCCAATTCTGCCCATCTGGGACGGTTGGTGGTTGCCTGCCATGCTTGGACGTGTGCCAGCTGTGCTGTCACCCTATAGGCCTGGAGGTCAGGGACTCCCAATCCACCCAATCTTGCGTTACCTAGCATTGCTCTTTGGGGAATCCCAGCTTTCTTCCCTCTGCAGATAAATTGGAAAATGTTCCTCTGCAAATTACGGAGGGCGAATGCCGGGATTGCGACAGGGAGAGATGAGCAGGCATATAAAAATCTGGGGAGAAGGTTCATTTTACAGGCACTGATACGTCCCATCAATGAGATTTCTTGGGACGCCCAGCGTTTCAGATCGCCTTCCAGTTCTTTGAGGAGCAGGGGGAAGTTCACGGAATGTGTCCCTTGGATTTGCGTACACTCGGAGCCCTAGATAGGGGATCGCCTTCCTTTTCCATTGAGTGGGGCATATCGGGGCTAAAGATTCTCGTTCAGCCAGGGACAGACCTATCCCCAGAGCTACCGATTTATCAAAGTTAATGGAGAAGCCGGTGAGCCTTCCATAACTATTTATTTCAGAGAGGGCATGCCTTAATGAGGTCCTCCGAGATGGTGAGTAGGACGTCGACTGCATCTGGGGCGATTTTATGTTGGGAAGGACCCACCTGGGGGTCCTTGATGTGGTTAGTCAGTCTGATTTTCTGGGAAACGGGTTCCATGATTAGCGCAAATAGAAGCAGGGATAATGGGCAACCCTGTCTGGTCCCGCAGGTTAGGGGAATTGGGGCGGAGAGGGAGCCATTGATCCTAAGGAAGGTCTTTGGTGACTTATAGTTAGCCAGAACCATCGCTCGGAACGCCTGTCCAAACCCAAAGGCTTCCAGGGTAAGACTCATAAAGGACCAATCAACTCGATCAAACGCCTTGGTAGCGTCCAGGGCCATCAACACTAATCCCTGAGAGCTTCGGGAGGCAAGGTCCACCAGGTTTAAGTCTGTGGAAATGTTATCACCTGCAGACCTATTTTTAATAAAGCCAGCCTGGTTGGGTGAATTATGTCAGGCAATTTGTGTGATAGGCGATTAGCAAGAATCTTGGAATAAATATTGGTGTCTATATTCAGCAGGGCTATTGGTCTGTAGGAAGCAGGGTCCCTCAGGTCTTTTCCTTGTTTGGGTAAGAGGACAGTGATTGATTCCTGCATAGAGGGGGTCACAGTACCCGTTTCCCTAAAAGAATTGAAGAGTGCCACTAGGGGGACAACTAGCTGGGCCCTAAATATTTTATTAAATCTGGAGGATTATCCATCGGGCCTGGGGCTTGGGATTTAAGAGACTTAATGGCCTCCTCGACCTCCTCACCTGAGATCGGAACGTCCAGATTGTCCCGGGCTAAGTCTCATTCCGATCTCATGGCGGTGCGGTCATCACTTAAGCCAAATCAGACCTTCCAGGATTTTGCGGCATGAAATGGCAAATTTTGCGGCATGAAATGGCAAATTTTGCGGCACAAACCTTTATTTATTGCGGCATTTTTGCGGGACATTTTGTATTAACTGGAGGGTGTAAGATTGCCACATTGCAGGAAATAGGTAGAGTGCAAGGCTAGAAGAGAGCCAGGGTATCATTATTATGTGTCTTTTGTATTAATTTAATAGGAAGAGTCCCAGATGTCTCTGGCTTGGCAGAACAGTGTTTGATTTGGCTACATTTCTGGTTTAATGTTCATGCCTATTTAATAGTATTAACTAAATTGATCATTATCAATTGTAATGCTGAAAATATTCCCCTTCTATGTTCTCCAATCCCCCAAACACCCACAAACATCTCACCAACTCTCCATCATAACTTACATTCCTTAACCTCTCACTCTGTCATACAAATACTCACGTGCTATGTCACACTGTCAAGTCACAATCTGCACTGCCCAGCCCCTGCCACACTCCAAATCATACTCCCAACTCACACCTTACACTCTACAATTCCTCCCTCAATATACAGCCCTTCATTCTTTTGTGCTGCTTCTGCATCTTGCATCTTTTCTCCCATTCTATCACATTCTTCCCTCATCCTTTTTCCCAATCTGCAGCTCACTGCCTCTTTCTGGCCAACCGCTTCCTCTACTTTCTGTACCTCTGCTCGCTCTCAGATTTCTGGCCCACCGCATCACTGCTTCCTCTGCTCTCTTGTGCAGCACTTCCTCCTCTGACCCACTGCTCTTCCTCTGCTTTCTTGCCCATCACTTCACATCTCACCCATCACTCTCCCTCTCTCTCATAGTGTAACCATTTTTATTATTTTTTTTTAAAATGTAGATTTTGTCCCAGTTCCTCAAATGAGGGGGCATTTAAAAAAAGAACGGAGGATATGCTATTTTTAGACAACCCATTTTTGGAAATGAGCAGGTCACCTTATTCTCAAAGGTGACCGGCGCATTTCCACAGGCTTGAGCTGTAGCGCAAATTGTGCGCTGGCAGCTGCCTTGAATGGTGTTCTGGGTTGTTTGACCGAAGTGTAATTATTTGCGGCGGAATTGACCGTAGTCAATTTTGCTGCAAATTGATTTGCACTTCAGCCAAACAACCCAAAATGTGCCTTTCACCACCACCCGACCCCCTCCCCTACTTAACCGCTTGGTCGCTGCAGCTTCCCCTGCAACCCTGCGGTGCCAGATCCGTCCCTCTAACGCGGGTCGGATCCGTCCCTCTAACGCGGGTCGGATCCGACTCTGCAGGGTCCTTTTTTCGTTATTTTCCTTTTTTTTCTGTCCCCGCCTCCAATTTTGAGGAAAAAGGGGAAAACACTTCTG
Organism: Ambystoma mexicanum; assembly: GCF_040938575.1. Classification (NCBI taxonomy): domain Eukaryota; kingdom Metazoa; phylum Chordata; class Amphibia; order Caudata; family Ambystomatidae; genus Ambystoma; species Ambystoma mexicanum. The sequence goes on from NC_090936.1 coordinate 352,095,790, forward strand.
CAACCACCCTAGACCAAAAATACTAAACAAGGGGAGCGGGTGACACCCCCGCAACACATGTTCAGTATTTATAAAAATCGATCGAATAGTACTGCACGTAATTGGTCAAATTGTAACATTCGATAGATTTTTGTCATCAAAATGGGGAGTACTTTGAATAGAATCGCTCTCCCGACAGTGTTCTGCAAGCTCCCAGCGCCTTTCACAGGGACAGGCACTCTAGGTGCCTGCCGCTGTAAAATGTGACCCAAAAAATGCATTTTTATCCTGTTTGAGGAACAGAAATGCAAGCGACTCAGCAGCGGTTCATACCTTAAAAGAAATGCATGACAGGGTCAGGAAAGACCCTGTCATGCAGTGGCAGCCCCACATCCCGTGCGCGTAGGGTTGCCTACAATTTCTGCACATTTAAAAGTACATCTTGCTTGGAAATGAGGGATGTGCTTTTAAATTGACAGAAACGCCACTTTATTTGATCAAGGAGGTGAAAAAGGCCATCTGAATGGGTGCGCATATAAAATGTGCCCATTCATGTGTCCCTTGTGGATTGGGCTGCAATTTTTGGGGCGCAAGTGATTTCATTTCTTGTGTAAATAAAAACAAAAAAAAAAAGTTGAGCACCTGGCACCCTGAGGATTCTTTTTTTCAAAACAGTAATTTTTGCAGATTACTTAAAAAAAAAAAAAAAAAAAAAAAATTTTTTTTTTTTAAAAGATGCTGTTTTTGCACAAAACGGCCATTTTTGCGGCATTTTGCGCAAAACGGCCGTTTTCGCGGCATTTTGCGGGATCGCAAAATCGCAATAAGCTGGAGGGTCTGCCAAATGGTTCTTTGCCAGCCGTTGCTTATCTGGTTCCGCATATTGTATTACGCCTTGCGAGTCTCGCAGCCCAATGATGGTGTTGCTCATTTTAGCTTTAGCCAATTTAGCCACTAGCAGCTTGTTCGCTTTGTTACTCTTAACGTAGTAGAATTGCTTGGCTTTAGCCAATAGCTGAGCCGTGTGTTCAGCGTAGTGGGCCTAGAGCTTCTTTTGTGCACTGCGGATGGCTTGCTGTGTTTTAGGGTACCAGCCCTTTTTCTTATGAGTTTCTTCCGCTTCCTTAAGTTCCTCCTCGAGGATCAGGCGAGTCTGTCGTCTCCCCTTGTGAAATGCCACACCCTGTGCGTGGGATTAGTTCTCCCTGAATCACTGCTTTTAGGGCGTCCCAGGTGGTCGTGGGGGAGGTATCCTCGCTGGGGAGTACCCCTTTGTTACATGACTCATCCCACAGGGCAACAAGGCGGGGCAAGGAGGGATTTATAACTCTTGTAGAAGTCAATAGTGAGCCCATCTGGGCTAGGTGCTTTATTCGAGGGTAGTGCGTCAATGGCACAAGCAATCTCCTCACTCTTCATTGGGCGATCAAGGGTATCCCGAGTCTCATCCGATAACATGGATAGTGGCATCTTGTCTAGGAATGTGTTTATCGTTGCCTGCGAGGCCTCATCACAGTTAGTATGCAGCAACGCATAGAATGTATGGAACACCTCATTTACGTCGCTCTCCGAATGGACCATCAATCCATCAGCATTCTCCATAAAGGGGATCTGCCTCCCCCCGGTCTCCTGGTGTACCAATCTTGCCAATAGCCTGCCAGGCCATTCGCCCTCCCCATATTGTCTAGTAGCCACCGGGCCATCCAGGAACTAAAGTTCCCTGTCGAACGCCTCTCTGAACCCATCAAGAGCCTCCCTGATTGCCCTCAGTGTAATGATTGTGGGGTCAAGGGCATATGACCCTTCCAACTGCTTAAGAGTGTCTTCTCGTCTCCGAAGGTCCCTATGTATCACCCTAAGCATACCAGATTCTTTAGCTAGGGCCATTCCCCAGACATATGCCTTGAACGCATCCCAGAGAACAGCCAGGGAGCACACAGTGCCGGCGTTGATATCTAAGTAGTCTCTGACGCATTCTCCTAGTTCGGACCTGAATATTAGATCTGACATTGCTTGGGGTTTAAGCCTCCAGGGGCGCCTGTGGGTCTGCCGCTCGTGCCAGGTCGGAGTCAAGGTGATCGGGGAATGAATATCTGAGCTAGCTACGCAGTGATTAGAATCCCTGATACTAACAACAGGTCGATTTTGGAATGCGAATCGTGGACAGATGAATAAAAAGTGTAACCTCGGGACTGGGGATTGAGAAGTCTCCAGAAATCCACCTAAGCAAGTTCAGGTTGGCCATTCTGTGGAGGTGATTTTAACACAGTCCTAGACTTACAATTGGACAGGTCTGGCAAGCGGCCCTAGAAAGGAGGCGAGGCCTGCTGCCAGACCTGTCCAATTGTAAGTCTAGGACTGTGTTAAAATCACCTCCACAGAAGATGGGAATCAGGGTGCATCGACCCAGCATCTCCACTACCACCTGTAAAATTCAGGATCATCTATGTTGGGCCTGTATATGTTAAGGAGAAGCACCTCCAAACCTGCCAGCACTCCGTGCAGAAGCGCATATCGCCCCAGGGGATCTATGTGAGTATTCTTAGGGCTGCATGGTAACGACTTGTGGATCAGTGTCATCACCCCTCTATTCTGAGTGGAGTATTGGGTATAACAACTTTTCTGGCCCCAGCCTTTAGCAAACCTCTCACATCCCACAAACTGCAAGTGTGTATCATGTAAGAACAGGACCTGGGCTTTGTGCTGCTCTAAGTGTAATTGCAATTAGCGCATTTTGGGGTAGCTGCCCAGCCCTCTAACATTCCAGCTCATATATTTCAAACTGTGAACCGCCATCCAACTGGGAAATAACAAGAATGGTGCAGCACGCAAGTGAGCTGCTACATTGTCTCACGTAAGAGCACTGATCTAGGTTGCCTCTGTCAGAAAGCCATGCAACCCAAGTCAACCATTTTCTATATCCAACTGTCCCAAATCCCTCCCCACCCAACCAGGAGGGTGAAAACCCCTGAACACCGAACTCCAAACATTTGCAACTTAGCATGGGGGTGCTGATACCGCATAGCAGACCAGCTCACACCACCACAGAGACCAATTTCACAAGTGGTTAGGCAAATCGGACAAGGATTATACAACAACGCGTATATAGCTGGAGGCCACCAAGGCCAATAGGAGACAATGTAATAAAAATGACTCAAGAACCAGACAACGGGAGTACAAAGAGGCTGTCTTCAGTGCAAGCAGTGTCATCCAGGAAAGTGCTGATCAATGAATTTCATCGCCTCCTCAGGGATCGTGAAGAAGGCCTTGTCGGAGTGTTCAACACGGAGTCTGGCCGGAAACATCATGGAATAGCGGACCCCTAGGTCCCGGAGCCGCTTCTTCACCGCCAGGAAGAATTTGTGCTCCTGCTGTACTGCTACAGAGAAGTCGGGATATAGGTGAATTTTATTCAATCCAAGCAGTAGCTCTCCCTTGGCCCTGGCAGCCCGCAATAATGCATCCCTGTCGTGGTATTTTAAGCCCTGCCAATGATAGGGCAGGGGGGAGCCCCTGGTTTAGGCTTCGTCATCGGGGCACGATGGGCCTGTTCCACTGCAAATTGAGGCGAAAGCTTTGGGCCATCCAGCAGGGAAAGAATAGTGCGTTCCACAAAATCCTCCATGGCGCTGGCAGTATTGTACTCATGGATCCCGATGATACGTATGTTATTGTGCCTAGACCTGAACTCCAAGTCATCATTCTTTCTATCAATCTCCCGCACCTGCTTAGTGACTGCTGATAGGACGGAATGTAAAGAGGTGATATCATCCTCGGTCACCCCAACCCTGGATTCAACCTCTGTGATACGGGCATCGTTTTTTTCCACGCGTGCCTTTATGGAGCTGATCATGCCACTCATATCTTCCAACTTGGTGTTGAGGGTCGTGAACCCCTCCCGCATGAAGTCCAACATCTTCTGCATCTCAGAGGGATCTCCATCGCCCACAGGGGTGGGGGCATACGCCGACTCAACGGGGTCCGCTGGGTCCTTGGGGGGGGGGGCATTCGCAAACATGTTCATAGAGCATTGTTTCTTGCCTCCTCCCTAAGTCATAGCAGAACTTCCCAACAGGGAAGAACGAGAGTGTGAAGTGAAGTGCACCAAAGATGGCACTACACGAGATAAAGGGAGGAAACAGTGGGCTGAGGACATGGATGCTGGGCACACCTCTGCCGCGCACCAAGGCAGACAGCCAAAGAACACAGAGCTAGCAACAAGTTTCTGCCGAGTGATGACTTCAGATACCAGCAGGCCAACGTGGTAGAGAGGCAGTAAGAGTTCTGTACCATATAAATGGAGACAATGTCAAGCACAGCACTCACTGGAGCCAGTGCCCAAGAAGACCTCTACATGTACTATTGGACCAGGTGATGCAGCAGGGGCCAGTTAGCAGGGCTGGGGAGAGGATGAACGGGCACCAATCCAAACAGGGCGGGCAGTGCAAGGATGCATACAGCACACCCACCTGGAATCCAGAAGTAGCACCCAGCCGAGCTATGTTGATCAATTTTAGGGTCCAAGGATGAACAGAACGCTCAGGTGGCGTGGCGATTCAAGCTGTTAGTGATAAGTGTGGTCTAAGGCCACACAGAACTGCACCGCCATAGAGCTTCAGTTGTTGCGCTGCATCCCAGCAAGAGGAGTACACCTGTGCCGTAACCAGGATAATGTCAGCAAGAGGGGAGGTCGGTAGCCGGGTGTCAGACCACAGCTCAGGCCACACCAGCAGCAGGCTGGGTCTCTGTTCAAGGATATACTAGTAGAAGGAGGGTAGGGGCCAACGGGTATTGCGTGCGAGGGCCTGGCCGGGCAAGAGAGACGGAGCGTGGAAGGAGCAACACAGTGGGGGTGTACAGCAGCAAGTGGCACAGTGCCTGGGATAGGGACAAGAGGCTGCCCGGATGCGCAACAGCAGTGGTATCCCCACAGTCTGCAGACGGGCCTCAGTGGGGAGTTGTAAGCAGATCCCTCCGGGCCAGGGAGCACACCGGATCCGCAGAGTACAGCAGGCGCAGCCCGTGCCTCCAACAGCTTGTTGCAGACATAAGGATAGTGGGGTCCCACGGGGCCATCAGGCTCCAGCCAAAAGTCGCTGACAGGCAATCCAAGGTGTGCACGGCCGCTGCAAGCAAGGGTCACCCAGGAGGGGGTCCACTGCCTATACAGAACACGCCGCGCTCACAGTGCTTAGTGCAGGAAGGCAGCACTGCAATTTGCAACACCCGGAGACTCACAGTGCCACTATACACAGTCCCCTGCAGCCCTGAGGTAGACAGTGTTGGATAGCGGCATTGTCCTAGATTGGATCACCGTTGCTGAAGGCTATCATAGCCAGCAGGACTGTCCAACATGAGCCGTCAGTTGACAGCGGGCAGTGTTAGGAAAGATTTCGTAATTGTAGGTAATTTTCCTTCCATGTGGCAACCCCTAAACATTTTGCTGTTGTTTTTCACCTTGTTCTTGACTTTTCCAGAGAAGTGCAGCCTTCTGCCGCACTCCTCTGGGCTTTCGCTCCTTTCTTACGGGGAAACTGACATGCCCTTAAGACAGTCAGTACCGGGGAACGCTGTTTCCCGTAGTTTCTTTTATCATGTTGCGGCTTTCGTGGAACATGACACAAGAGGGCACTGTAAGCTAACTTACAGCTCTCTTGGGTCTCTAGCCTTCTACAGGCCCTAGATACTCATTTAGGATTGTATCTGATCGGTGCAAGTGATTCAGGGACGGGAATGGTGGCAGCGATCATTTCTTGTGTTTTGAGCTCCTTTTGGCGTCCACATTTTCCGCGCTTAACCCAAAATGGTGGCCTGGCTCCCAAAATGGCCAGACCACGAGGCTCCTTTGTCCTGTCCGCTGACCGTCTTGCTCCCTTCACCTTCCCCAGGTCGAGCCGACCCGGGGCCTTCCTTATTTGGGCATGTACTTTCCCGCGAAACACGGATGCTTTCGCGGGCTTCTACATGTCTTTTGTGTGCCTCCAGGATGTGGGCTGGGATGTCTGGTCCCAATACACATCCTGGGTGCCAGAGAGTCTAGGGTGGTGTGAATGCCTGGGACCACAGTGGTCCGTGATTGGTCCACGAATGGTGTGAGTGTTGATGAGCGGATCTCCCATTGGGTCCCCTCCGTTTTGGCGCGAAGGGAACCGTGGATAAGAGGGGGCTGGAAACACCACTACCATGTCGATCTCCTGAGTTCTCACGAACGAAGGAATACAGGAGCCAAGTATCCTGCAACCAAGAGGCTGGACCGAGGAATCGCTGGTGACCCGTTGAAGGACTTCTCCTCTGCACTGCTGTCGCCTTGTGAAACCCTTTTCGCCTTTGATCGAACCAGAAGGCCTGTACTGGTACTTCGACCTTTGGAATAGCGGGAACAGCTATTCTCAGCATCTTCACCATCTCCTGCCAGTAAGCCTTCGGAAGTGTCTCTGGGCCATCCAGCTGACTGACCAGCTTACACGGGAGTCTTGCTCTGTAACCGCCGCCAGGTTGTGTAGTATTTCGAGTCCTTGTCACTCTCACACGCTTCGTACACTTGGCGTTCCCAAGTCTGAAGTGAGTAGTGTACATTTGGCTCAGATACACACGGCCGCTCCGTTGCCCTGCTGTGGTAACAAACTGTGCGGGTTTCTTCGATTGGGACGTCTTTTTACTCAACACGACGACGAGGCGTTCCCTGCTCTTCTGAACCTGCCAGCTGCTGAAACTGATGCGGAGAAGCCTGGGTCTGCTTGCATCGGGGACCGGTGAGTAGCATAGCTAGGATCTGGTCGCCCTCCTGCAGGAGCCCATTGCTTTTCCCCGCTGTGTAAAACAGCACCCTTGTCCGTACTCGCGCTCTGCTTCTGCCCACTGTGGAGGCTGCGCTTGAGTCGCGGAACTTGTTCTTCTTCTTTTGTGCACTAAACTGAACTGCCTGATTTCCCTCGAAGAGCTTCTCCTTTTGCCCGTTGGCACCAGCGCGTGCAGGTACTTTTGAGCACAAGGCTCCACTCTTCGCAGGGCTCGGACTTCCATCTAGTTAGGTGCCTCTGAAGGCGAACTGGGTCTAAGCATTATTTCGCACTGCCTGTCTTCCTTCCCTTTTAGGTGGACTACCCATTTCGTGCATATAACGCTTGCGACTGTCGTATTTGTATATATATTGTGTTGATATGGTATGTGTTGGTTTAATATAGTTATATTGTGATTTTCTCGCTACGGTCATCGTTTTAAAGGCCTTGAAATAAATGTGTATATATTTTTAATATAACAACTGTTTGGAGTAGTTTGTAAGTGTTCTTGCTTTGTGTGCTCATTGCGGGCTTTCAGTCACCCTCACTCCTCTTGAGACCTAGTCTTGACCGCCGCGATCGCTACCTTGATTGGTCTGGCTCGTCCAGAGGTTACCCTGTTCCAAGTAATTAGGTTGACCTTCTGAACTTCTGCGCCACCAGGACAGAGTTCAGAAATCCATCTTAACAGGCGCGTCGCAGCTCGTCGAAGCAGTCGAGCGGGAAGAGCAGTGGCCACAATATGCAGCAGGTAAGAAGGGACTGCTGGATGTGGTGAATCCTTAGCAATGTGCCCCAAAATTGGTCAGTACCAAGCCGCCATCCTCAGTGTGCCTCGACGGCCATTCAAGTTTAAATCTGTGCCTGGTAAGGATATGTACTCCGCAATGGTGGAGCGAAGGGCTGCAGAGCCACTGGTTCAGGCAGCCATCTTCATGCACGGCCAACAGTGCCCCCCAAGCCTGAAGATTTCTCTATGTTTTTAAGTATTTTATTTGCATTTGTTGTCATACATACATACATGATTAATTTTTGCAATTCTGAGTTTGTTTCATATCGTGTGACATTGATATAGTTATTAACAATTATTAAACCATAAACAACGTATAACAGGTACTGTCTTTTTGCTACTGGAGTGAGTTTGTGTCTCTTGTAGTTCATTTGGTGTTGGGGTTCTGCTATCTGTGTGAGTATTTCAGGCTTGTCTGTTCCGGGTGTTCGTTCCATTTTTTCTTGGTACTGTAGCTTAGTTTTAAATTGTTAATGTGGTCTTTTCAGGGGTCGTCTTTTGAGGTGACCAAGTCTCTTATTAGGGCTTTCCATGATTCAAACGTGGTGCTTATGTCCTCCTCGGTACCTCTGGTTCCTTCTTCCCAGGCCTTGCTCTCTGGCTCAGCCCATGTCTCTAGCTCCTTGTACCATTGCTCATATCGTGGTCCTCCAGGTGTTTTCCATGCCATCGCTATTGCCCTCTTTGCTAGTATGCACACTAGCTCCATTAGTCTCACTGTGTGTTTATGTTTGCTTAGTCTGGGGTACGTGCCCAGTAGGCACTCTTTTGGAGACCAGTCGTATCTGTTCACTCCCGCTTTTCTACAGATTCTTTCTATTTTCCTCCAAAAGCTCTGTATTTTGGGGCAGCGCCATAACATGTGCATTATGCCAGCTTCCTCGTTGTTGCACCATGGGCACTTCGGCTGGGACTGTTTGCTGAAGCTTGCAATTCTTAGAGGTGTCATGTAGGTCCTGTAGAGGACGTTCAATTGTATAAGTCTAAATCTTGCATTCCTGGACACTTCTTTTGGTTGCGTCAGTGCCCTTTCCCATTCTTTGTCAGATAGTGTGGTCTCCAAGTCTTTCTCCCATCTTTATTTTAGTGTGGTACTGCGGGGGTTGGGCCTGTCTGCTAGTTGGGCATATATTCTGGACACTGGCCTCCAGCTGTCGCTTAGATTGTACATTTCTTCCAGGATGGGGTACGGTGCCGGTTCTTCTGGCCATGTGTCCCATTTTCTTTTGGCAGTTTATTTGATCCGCTGGTACCACAAGAATTGCCCCTTTTCCAGGCCCTCGTGTTCACATAGTGTATCAAAGTCTTTGAAGACCCCGTCTTCAAACATGTCTCCCCAGGTGTATAGCCCAATCGTTTTCCACTTTCTCATTAAAGTTATGTCTGTAGGCGACTTGCATACATTAGCCAACATTGGGGTTTCAGGTGAGTAGGGGTGTCGCAGATGTAGTAGTGATTTGGTTCTGTTCCATATCTGTCTGCCCAGGATTACTATCATGGGTGTGTGTATTGGGCCGGTCGGTGGATTCCATAGTATTTCTTTGAGGTGTGCCGGTGCTATCAGTTGTTGGAGATACTTGGTTTCGGCTGTGACTTCGCCTGATAGCCATCTCGTTACGTGGCTGAGTTGTGCTGCCAGGTAATATTTCTGGAAGTCCACCAGCTGTATCCCTCCTTCCTTGTGTGGCAGTGTTAGTATTTCTAGTGGTAGTTTGTGTCTCGCCCGCCCCATAGGAAGTCTCTGATTAATGCCTCTAGCTTTCTGAAGAAGGGTTGCTTGATGTAATAGCATACGTTTTGGAATTGGTATGGGAACCTCAGGAGTATAATCATTTTAGTGATTGCAGCTCTGCCCATCATGGACAGTGGTAGCTTGTTCCAGAATCTCATCGATTTTCGTAGGCTGTTTTTGGCAGCCACCATGTTGGATTTGTGTGTAAACTCTGGTGTATGTTTGACGTTGATGCCAGATATCTGAACATTTCAGTTTGCCACTCGATTCCTACCTCTGGTAGTTCTGTTGTGTCCTTCCCACGTAAGCTCGCTAGTGGGAATGCGCATGACTTCCTCTTGCTGAACTGTATTCCCGAGTACTGTGCATAGTTTTCTAGTATCTCCAGTATTATCGGTGCGTTAAGGTGTGGATCGCTCAGGTACAGAAGGACATCTTCAGCGTAGAGGGATAAATTGTTGTGTGTGCCTTCTACCTTTATCCCAGCGTCAAAGTACTTGTTTCTGAAGTATACGGCGATGGGCTCTAGCCCCAGGATGTACAGCATGGGTGATAGCGGGCAGCCCTGTCTTGTTCCTCTTTGTATTTCCCATTTCTTTGACACCACTTTCCCGGTCTTCACTCTTGCCATGGGTGTGTTGTATACTACTGTAAAGACGCCGGTGGGGGGGGGGGGTGTGCACTTCCGCCAAGATTCTCTATTTAGAAGCTATGGTCGAGCTATCAAGGACTACCTTCTCAGGAGGGGATGGGAGCTGGTTCTAAAGTACAGTGTAGTCCCCAAGCACACACAAAGCAATGTCCACACACTGTATCGGTTACAACGCAGTCTTTATATAATTAATGTTCACAGGTATATACAATATCACGATAACTCACTTTGTATTCCGAAAATCAGCAAGGGTAAATATATACAGTTTCTAAAGTGGTACCACTAACGTTATTAGATCTCATTAAAGTGCATACGGTCAGAACGACACACAGATCAGAATAAAGAGGAAACCAACAGTAGAGAGAGGAAGGAAAGCAAGATGGTTGAACAATTGGCAGAATACTGGCCCCTACCACTAGACACAGTTCTGTGTGGAGATCCCCCCATTTGGTCAACCTGTAGAAGAAAGATACAAGCCCAGTCCATATATTGTTCCCACTAGACTTTCCAATAGTTCTGCAACCCCAAAGTACCTTGGCGTTGTAGCGTTCCGCATCGGGGAATCGACGGCCCTTCTTGAGTGTCCTCCCATTCAGGCAGGAGTCACGGGTCGTCGAACGTCCGACGGAGAACAGGCCGAGCTACGACGGTGAAGTGGCCGCGTCGTTCCTAGCGGTGCTCGTTGACAGGGAAGCGTAAACGTCCTGCAAGGAGGAGGCATGCGGGGCACCTCGGTGTCGATAGTTCTGGGCCGCAAAGAGTTTGAAGAACTGTGGCCCAGCAAGGGTGTCGAGTCATCCGCATCTCTGTGGTCTTTGGGTGGCAGGAAACCCACCGGTGGATGCTCCTCGGCGCACTGACGGTCAGGCCTTCTCCAACAGGATACAGCAGCGACAATGAGGATGAGAGCGTCCTTGGATCAATGAAATTCTTCTCTTCCAGCAGGGCTTCAAGGTCAAGCATCAGTTTCACTCCAGTTACTCTTCGTAGTTTGGACTTCAGCTCTGAACACTTCTGAACACGATTCCTAGCAGTGAGAGGTCCCCAGATATACTGTTGATCTCCCATTCATTCCGCTGGGTCACACTGAAGCATCCAATCACTACAAAGGGCATTCATGCGGCAGGCAACCAATCAGGCACACAGTGCATTCAGGCCATTCACTTCTCTCCAGACACTCACAACAAATTATGTGTATTGGGACAAGTACCGAGCCATTCAACACTTCATACTGCAGCCATACCGGTTTCGGGCAGGGCGGTCTCAGTCATTGTGTCAACCATCAGATACTAGACACCCACAACATAGAATGCGTATTCGTCACACACTCCATTGACCCAGGTCCCACCCACAGGCGTACCCACAACATACGGTCGTTGGGAAGGCTCCAGCCAGTCTGGTCAGCACTTCTTCACACTACCATATATGAAACTTCCACCCAACAGCCAGTCAGGGGGAAGGGACAGAGGAAGGGCTTCCCAGGACTTCGGGAAGATCAAGGTAGCAGGCGATGGAAGGCAAGAGGCCATGGGGGCCATTTTGTCTCCATCAGGAATCTACCGATTCCAATGACAGGGCCTGGGCATCCCAAAATGGGGGACGCTCAGGGCACCAGTCATTTCAGTATGGAGCTGCCACCAGCCGGTACCCTGCTCTGTGGGCCACCCATAGATGCCCAAAACAAAAACATACACTAGGGGCACAGGTTGCACCCCTACCCATGGGTGCCATAAGGGTATCCCATGGGTCTGTTCACCAAACCAAGAGAGAGAGAGCTGCACCGCCAGGAGTCCCACACAAACTCCTGCGCGGAAAACACAACAGAACACACGATAAAAAAACAGTAAAGGACAAGGATACGGAGGCCCTGTCCCTCCGTTGCATTTCCAGCATCACAGTCACCCCCCCCAGACTGAGGTTAGGGTGCCTAATCTCCCACGAGTTAGACACCCTCATCCAGACGGTCAACATACCTTCTCGAAAGGCCATCTGCATTATCGTGACTCTTCCCTGGTCTGTGCTCTATGGTGAAGTCTAGCCCTTGCAGGCTAATGGACCATCTGAGCAGTTTCGGGTTTTCACCCTTCATCTGCATAAGCCATTTCAAGGGTTTATGATCGGTTTGGACCTTGAAGTTAGACCCGGTAAGGTAGGGTCTAAAATGCCTAAGGCTCCAAACTAAACTAAAACATTCCTTTTCAACAGTAGCCCGCCTAAGTTCCCTACCCTTTAGTTGTATAATGATGAATATGATCGGATGTTCTCTTCCTTTGTCATCTAACTGGGACCAGACAGCTCCAATTACGGTGTCGCAGGCATCAGTTTGAACCATAAAGGACATGCTGTAATCGGGCGCACGCAACACCGGGGCCCTACACAGACTTCCTTTCAAGCCATCAAAGGCCCTCTGACAGTCTTCCGTCCAATTAACCTTCCTTGGTTGCTTGGGTGAAGTCAGAGCTGTCAGGGGTGCAGCTATGGTTCCATAGTCTGCCATGAAATTGTGATAATACCCAGTGAGGCCCAAAAAGGCTCTCACCTGGGTTTGAGTAGTGGGAGTCTCCCAGTCCTGTACATCCTGTACCTTACTGGGGAGAGGTTGGATTTGACCCCCTCCTAACTCATGACCAAGATACGTGACTTTCCCCTGAGCTATCTGGCACTTGGTGGTCTTGATAGTGAGGTTAGCCCCTTTTAACGCCTGCAACACTTTATCCAGATGAGTCAAATGCTCTTCCCAGGTGGAACTGTAGGAGGCAATGTCGTCTAAGTAGGCCACACAAAAGGCTTCCAGCCCACTGACTAATCTCTGGAAAGTGGCAGGGGCGTTCTTCAATCCGAAAGGCATGACTCTAAACTGGTAGAGTCCCTCTGGTGTTGAGAACACCATCTTTTCCTTGGCATGGTCCGTTAGGGCTATTTGCCAATAGCCTGAAGTAAGGTCAAAGGTGCTCACAAATTTGGCAGCACATATGGTGTCCACGAGCTCATCAGCCCTGGGCAATGGGTGTGCATCAGTTTTGGTGACGGCATTGACTCCTCGGTAGTCCACACAGAACCTCCAATCCTTGGTACCGGCCTGGGAACTTGCCTTGGGGACAAGGACCACTGGACTGGACCAGGGACTGGTTGAGGGTTCAATAAGACCCAGATCCAACATCTTGGCGATCTCAGCCTGGATGTGGTTCTTTACAGTATCTGACATACGGCAGCACCTGCTTTTGACAGGCACATTGTCACCAGTGTCAATCTTGTGCCTACACCACGGTGTAAGGCCTGGTGTCAGTGAGAACAGAGAGGCGTACTGCCGGAGCAAAGTCCTTTAGGCCTTCTGCTGCTCTGTCGTCAGATCGGGAGAGAGATGTACTCCCTCCACGGAGCCATCCTGAGGGTTGCTATGCAGCAAATCAGGAAGGGGCTCACTCTCATCCTCTTCTTGCTCTGAAGCCAGCAAGAGACATGAGACTTTGGCTCGCCTGTGGAAAGGCTTGAGCCTATTAACATGGAATACCTGAGGGGCTACCCCTGAGGCTCCCATGTCAACCAGATAATTGACCTCGCCCATCTTGGAGATTATCCTGAAGGGTCCAGTCCACTTATCTGCCAAAGCCCGAGGCTTGGTAGGCTCCATCACGAGGACCTCCTGTCCCGGAGTCCAGTCCACTTGCGATGCTTTAAGGTCATGCCAGTACTTATTCAATTCCTGGCTGGCCTTAAGATTTGCTGTTGCCTGACCCATCATCTGTGTCATCCTCCGTCTGAGGCCTAACACATAGTCCCCCACTTGCTTGGCGGGACCTGGAGGGGTGGCCTCCCAACCATCTCTGATTAAGGCAAGGGGCCCCCTCACAGGATGTCCAAAGAGTAACTCAAAGGAGCTGAAACCAACACCCTCTTGAGGTACCTCTCTGTAGGCAAACAGCAGGCATGGCAGGAGAAGATCCCACTTCTTCCTTAGGGGCTCTTCCAAAGCGCCTAACATGCCCTTGAGAGTTTTGTTAAATCTCTCAACCAAACCGTTGGTCTGGGGTGGTAAGAGGTGGAGAATTTATAGGTTACCCCAGACTCTTTCCACATGGTTTTCATGTAACTCGAAATGAAGTTGGATCGTCTATCAGAGACAACTTCCTTAGGGAATCCAACACGGGTGAAAATTCCCAGGAAAGCCCTGGCAACCACCTTGGAAGTTACAGTCCGAAGGGGTATAGCCTCAGGGTACCTGGTGGCATGATCTACCAGGACCAGGATGAACCGATGTCCACCTGACGTGGGAGGGTCAAGGGGACCGACAATGTCGATGCCCACCCTCTCAAACGGTGTGCCAACCACTGGCAACGGCTGCAGTGGGGAAATGACACTGCCTCCAGTTTTGCCAGACAACTGACAAGTTGTGCAGGTCCTGCAATGGGACTCCACTTCTACTCCCATCTGGGGCCAGTAGAAATGGGCAGAGAGGCTCTGCTTAGTCTTCTTGGTACCAAGATGAACAGCCAAGGGTACCTCATGCGCCAACTGCAGCAGGAAGGGCCAGTAAACCTGGGGTACCACCAACCTCTCGAGGGCACCAGGTTCAGGCTTAGTGGGCTCACTAACAAGGAGCTCAACCTCCCAAGAAATCCGAAATGTTCTAGGCACTTCTCCTTGTGCCTGGGACAGGGCCTGTTTCCTCAGACACGAGAGAGAGAGAGGGAGAGAGAGAGAGAGAGAGAGAGAGAGAGAGAGAGAGAGAGAGAGAGAGAGAGAGAGAGAGAGAGAGAGAGAGAGAGACACTCTCTCTGTCCCTTACAGAGGTCCGCCCGGGAGGGTCCCCCTTCAGCTAATAAGCATTGAAGGTCAGGCTGATCCTCCGGGTTGAGAGCCTCTCCCACAGGAAAGTCTTCTGGCTCTTCTCCCACAGGAGTTGTGACGGGATTCACCACTGGACCCAGCCCGTCCGGAGCATGGATCCCAATGGGTGCTGTCGGAACAGCCAGAAGAGCGGGGGCTCCCTCCACAGAGGTGGCCTTTTTAATCTTCCGTTTCCTTCGTGCCTTGGGTTTCCCGGTCTGCGAGGGTACCAGGCTCGCAGCCGGACCCTGTGTGACCTGCGATCGGGTGACCGCCACAGCAGCCATGGGTAGACCCTCTGTGATCATCCCCAACTCGCCCAAATTGTTTCCCAACAAAATGTTCGCAGGCACGTTGTCCTGAACCAGGACCGGAAGCTTCGCTGTCTTGTCTCCAATCGTAATTTTGACTAAGGCTACAGGCGATAATTTGGGAGGCCCACCAGCTAACCTGGTGGTTTTCAGAGGAGCACCTACATAGTCCTCTTGCTTGAGCAGGGAACTGTCTACCACTGTCATGCTTTCCCCAGTGTCTCTCAAACCAATAGAAGGCTGGCCATTAAAGAGGACACTTCTCAAAAACCTACGAGTGTTCTGTGGGATAGTCGCCAGTACTTCTGCGTACTGGTCCCAGGCCCCAAGGGACACAAAGGAAATCTCTACGGGAGCACCAAAGGTGATCCCAGTAGAGGAGGGGAGGACAGTGGCCTCCACCTCAGTTACGGAGTAGCGATAGGTCAGGCTGACAGCCTGGACGCCAAGTACCTTACCCTTACACTTGGGGTCACCCCTTCGGTGATCCAGAGCCCCACAACCCCAACAAGTGTCAGGAGTGCAGGGTACGGTACTGGAACCACCGGGACCCTGCTTTGCAGCAGGCGGACCACTACTCTTACTCCCACCCACAACAGACTTATCCCCACTAGGTTTTTGGGTCTTCGGAGAGGAAGGTTTTGGTTTACCCGACTGTGATTGCTTTTGGGACTCCTCAGCTTTCTTTTTTTTAAAATTTTTTTAATCTTTATTTTTGTTGCACACAGTTAATACAAACACTTAGCTGTAGTACTGATATGTTCATGCATTATACAATTTCGATTACTTTTCTGAGTCTGAATGTTCTTGCTCGGCCTTTACCAGCAGGTACAGTTTCTATCTTTCCCATATATTCTTTGGCCGGGATACAGGTAATACCGAATCTATGTATAGTTCCTCCATATCGTTTGCCCATACCATGTCTCTATCCCAGTCCGCCTTGGTTGGGGGATTTGCACTTTTCCATTTGATTAGAATCGCCCTTTTGGCTAGGAGCAGACTTAAGTTCAAAGCTTTACGCCATATCGGGTTTATTTTCTCGACTACCCCCAACAGGCACATTTGGGGGGTCCATTCCACTGGTTGATCTGCCATCCCATCTGGGGCCAAACACACCTCCTCCCAATATCCCCTCAGTTTTACACATGCCCATAACATATGGTAAATGTTTGCATCTTCTGTATTGCATTTCGTGCAGTTCCCAGACGTGGTCGGATATATACGTTTGAGCTTCACAGGGGTGTAGTGTGTTCTTTGTATTATCTTATAGTGAATTAGCCTGTATCTAGAATTACATGAAATCTGCTTGGTAAGTGCACAGAGTCGGGACCATTCGTCGTCTTCAATTTGCTGTCCCAGGTCTTGTTCCCACTTGGTCTTAGTTGTGCGTTGCACTATCGGGCGTGTCTGGAGTATAATCTTATACAGTGCTGATGCCGTGATCTTTTGGGATCCCCCCGTGAACATATATCCCAATCCCATATTCAGCGGTGGTTCATTAGGGAAGGCCAGGCATATACTTTGTATGACTGCTTGTATACGGTTATATTGTTGTCTGGTCCTGTGCATATTCCCCACTACATCCTTTATATCCTCCCACTGAATAAAGTGCCCGTCAGTGAATAGTTGACCCCATTGTGATATGCCTCTGGAGGACCAGTGGCGGGCTACTTCCCCATCTATACTGAAGGGTGTTTGGGGGTCGCCCCACAGCGGCATACTCGGGTGGTATAGCTTATCAGTGTCAAATACATCAACCATTTTAGCCCATGCCGTAGTCACCACCTGTGAGGGTTTTATAGCATTATAATGCTTGGGAGTTGGCCTTGTAATTTGGTGGAGCGCCATTGTGGCCTACTTTTCAGGCTGGTTCGGTACAGGGCCCACTGGGTTCAGAAATAATGTAGTCAATTGGGCGGCATATTGTGCCTGTGCCGTCAAGTAGTATAGTTCCAGGTCCGGTGCCATCAGACCGCCCCTTGGATAGGCATCAGTTAGCACCCTCCAGCTCATCCTAGGGTGACCACCCCATACAAATGAGATACATGTGCTAGACATCTTGGTGAACAAGGCTCGCCCCGGCCAGACCGGCACAGTACTAAATAGATAAAAGAACTTTGGGAGAATTATCATTTTTACTAATGCGATCCTACCCATCATTGAAATGGGGAGAGCACTCCAACGCCTCAACTTAATACATAGAGCATCTGTCAGCAGGTTATAGTTTAGTGCTTGCGATAATTGAGCCGTCCTAGCAATACACGCTCCCAGATACAGAATATGTGTCGGGCACCACAGTAGGCCATGCAGGTCTGGGGGTTTACTCGTATTTTCAGCAATGGGGAATACTTCTGATTTGCTGGGGTTCAGTCGTAGGCCTGAAAATCTACCAAACCGCTCTACTTCTGCCATGACCCTCCCCAGTGTTCTGTCTGGATCTTTTAGGTATAGCAAAATGTCATCTGCATACAGATTTATAATGTGCAGTTTACTCCCTATCCTCAGCCCATATGCGCTGTAACGTGTCCTCAATATGTCCGCCAATGGTTCTATTATTAGGGCGTACAGTAGTGGTGACAATGGGCATCCCTGTCTAGTGCCCCCTCATAGTTCAAGCTTTTTTGTTAGGGTTACATTGACTCTAATTCTGGCCTGGGGGCCTGTATATAGTAATTGTATCCATTTCAGGAAGTTTGGACCAAACCCATAATTACGCAGTACCCCAAATAAAAAGGGCCAGGACACCGTATCAAATGCTTTACGCATGTCTAGCGATACGGCTATAGCCTGCTGATCTGAGGGTGTTGTAGTCAGGATCTCGTGGCACCTTCTGATGTTAGTGGCCCTGGATCTACCCAGAATGAACCCTGCCTGATCCTCGTGGACCATGTATGGCATCAATGGCGTTAACCTAGTTGCGAGTATCTTTGCTAAGATCTTTGCATCTGTATTTATTAATGACAGTAGTCTATAAGACCCGCAATCAACTGGCGGTTTCCCTGATTTGAGCAGTAGCTTTATTACTGCTTCTCTTGTAGTCTCGGGGAGCTCTCCCTTATCTAGGGCTTCAGTCCACACCGCCAGTAGTCTGGGTACTAACAGATGTTTAAACTCCTTGTAGAACTCTGCACCAAGGCCATCGATGCCAGGGGCCTTCCCATTGGGGAGTGCCTCAATTGCCTCCACAACTTCCGCCTCAGTTATCGGCGTCTCCAATAACTCCCTGGTATCCTCCGCCAGGAGTATCGTTCGGATTTGGGAGAGATAATTTTCAATCTCTGCATCCATAGCGTCGGATTGAGGTGAGTAAAGTTCTTCATAAAATGTGTGGAATGTGTCGCGTATCTTACCCTGATCAGTGGTGACCGAGCCATCTGCTGTTTGTATACATGGGATATCTGTTGATCCTTTTTCTCCCCTCACTGCTCTGGCTAACAACCTCCCCGGCGTTCGCTTTCTCCGCAGCGGCGTGCAGCCGCTAGTTTGTCAAAGTAGCGGATCTCTTGGTCCGCTGTCTCAGTATATTCGTCCTTGAAACAAGTGGGAAGGCGTCCTGCCACTTCCTTTGGAACCGTTTACCTATATGTTTTGGTAAAGGCTAAATTCTTTCGCATGCTAGGTATGGCAGTGGCTTTTTTATTTGGCTAACTGTCATAGGTATTCTAAAGAGATGAGCAAGAAAAGCCCTTTGAGAGTGCATCATAGCATGCTTTTATTATTTTGCTAGTGCTAGTAGGTGCACAACATATTTTATGCATTAGAATTTTTCAAGAAATAATGCTATTTCATAATATACATTTTAAATCGAAATACATTCATCTTGTTTTGGAAATGTATTAGAAAAGAAAGAGTGAGTGATAAACATAATTGTGACAAACGTTCAGCAAATACAAAATATCTAACACATGTAGTACACAGAGTCACCATCAATAATGTTTTTTTGTGTCTTGAGTGGATCATATATGCAAGTCAGCATGGTGTCTGTGAGCTCTAAAAGAGACAGGGACCTAGTCGTTGGTCAACGTCAGGAATCAGATCAGGTAATGGAACGGGATTGTGGGTTGAGGTGAGGAGTGGGGGGTAGGGGTGGCCCGCACTGCGGCGCTCGTGGTGCGCCAGGCTGACCCCCATCTCCCTGTCTAGCTGCTCCTGGGAATCCTGACCCTCTCATTCTTCCCTGCGTGACACCTGAACTGCCTGCACCCGTGGGGGACCTGGGTCTCTGGTCACAAACTGCTGCACCGCTTCCCACTACTGGAAGCCCGGACTGCACTGGGTTCCCCCACCATATACGGGCTACTGGTGGCTGCCGCATCTCAGGTCCAGTGGGGTACCAACCCTGCACCTTCCCCACATTCCACCAGGGGCACCTGGCAAACGGCTTCTGTTCAGTACTCTCTGACCTGATTAGAAGTGGACCTCTATAAAACAACTGTTTAACTTCATCATCAGGAAACCACTCGCTCGCTGGGGCTGGCTGCCTTTTCCTACTGACTCCTGCATGGTCTTATGCTTCCTACTTTGCTGCAGCCTGCCCGACCCCACTGCTGCTATAATCTGCCCGGGTCGCCGCCACGGGTGCGGTGCTCGACGGTTGCCATCGCTTTGATCCTTGGGCTATTCGCCTTTTTCTAATTGCTGCTCCGTGCGCCCTGCCACACGGAACCTGGTCTTCGGGGGGCCACTGGTGCGCCACCCTTGGTTCTTTGCCGTTTGGATCCCTTGACTGCTCACTCTACTCCATCGCCTGCCCCAGCGGCCCTCCGCCATCTCTGTGTTTCTATCCACGATGCCAAATAAAACCAAGGGGGCCTCTGGGAGGGGAACCATGGATACATTTGCCAAATCAGTCCCGAGGGCGGAGATGGGGCACACATCGTCCTTGCAGGAGGACCCGGAAAGTGATACTCCCTCTGGGGCGAGAACCCCCGATCTGACTAAACTCATGGAATCCATGGCCAAGAATTTCGCCTCTTTCCACGAGAAATTGGACGACATTAACGCCAATGTTGCTTCTCTTAAAACCCGAGTGGACCAGGCAGGCACCAGAATTACTGAAGCCGAAGGTAGGATATCCACGAACGAGGATGAGATCCATGTGCTGCAGAGTACTGTCGCCTCCCTATCACGCGACATGAAGAGTGTGAAAGCTAAATGTGACGACCTAGAATCGCGCTCTCGTAGAAATAACCTATGCATAATTGGGGTCCCTGAGAATGCACTTAAGGGCCGCATGGAGGACGCCGTCGAAGCTCTGCTCAAGGATCTACTAGGCAATCCGACTCTCCCACCGTACTTTACTGTTGAACGTGCGCACAGAGCCCTGTCTCCGAGGCCCAAGCCGGGGGATAGCCCAAGGCCCATCATTGCCAGGATCCTCAACTATCAGGACAGAGACCTTATCCTCCGACTGGCCCGTGAAAAGGGAGACTTGCGCCATGAGTCCCACACCGTCAGGATCTTCCCGGACTTTTCAATTGCGGTGCAGCAGGAGCGGCGCCAATTCCTTGGGGTTAAGAAACTGCTTAGAGAACGCAATGTCCCGTATGCCATATTGTTCCCGGCGCGTCTCAAAATTACTCACAATAATAAACTGTACTTTTTCACTGTCCCGGATGAAGCGGCAAAATTCATCGAGGCACACATACCATTTCACAATCCGGCGCCTGACCGCGCCGGTGTTGAATGACCAGATGTAGCTCAGTCTGTCACGGCTTCACCTGGCTGGTAATCCTTCATTGTGCATGGGTCAATGCCAATCTTCTATCATTAACCATGCGGTCTGGGTACCCTCAATTTACTTACGGGCCGCGGCTCGGGCGCTGGAGACTAGCTTTGGGACCCTACAAAGACTCCGCATTCCGCAGAAACCTGTTTCTGACAGTTCATGCTGTCTTACACAATGTTTAAGTAGCCGTCCACACGGCAACAGCGCACCTCACTGCAATTGCAATGTTTATGTTTTGTTGGATGCTACTGCTAGTTGACCCCAGTTGGGCCCTGGAAGGGGCATATCCCCGTTGGATTTCGCCCTTTGACCCTTACTTCCTAGTGATGGTCGGGTTAGTTGGTGGCATGTGCATCCGGGGGGGGGGGTGATTTCCACTGCACGTTGTGGGTGGGCAGTGAGGGAGGGTGGTGGTATGGTTGGGGACTGGGGTAACAGTATTGTAAATGACGGGGGCAGTTTGGCAAAGCACACGACATCGGGGCACCCTTGT
Organism: Ambystoma mexicanum; assembly: GCF_040938575.1. NCBI lineage: Eukaryota > Metazoa > Chordata > Amphibia > Caudata > Ambystomatidae > Ambystoma > Ambystoma mexicanum. Next base: position 352,117,081 of record NC_090936.1, read on the forward strand.
GGGGGCTTTCTTCATTCACCGTGTAAGTTTCGACAGCGGTTGTGGGATGTACCTTAGTCTTCTGAAATGTCCACAACAGTGATGTCCTGGAATGGGGGTTAAGTAACTACACCAAGGCGTGCAAAATCATGGACCGCTGACTCGGTGCATGGCACCATCATGGGGTCCTCATAGATATTCCACTGCTTACTCCCGCGCCAGAGGGGTATTGACAATGATCCACAGGTCACTCAAGTTTGTACTCCATAAGAGCTACATCGATCCAGAGGGAAGGTACATTATCCTACATTGCGCAACAGCTAACAGGGAATATTTACTGGTTAATACGTATGGCCCCAATGTGGACTCTCCCGACTTTATTGACCAGGTTGCTTCCATATTGCTGGGATACGTAGGGGTGCAGATCATTTGGGGGGGGGGCATGAACTTTATATTAGACACCACACTGGACAGAACAGGCACGGCCCCAGGCTCCTTTCCAATGCGGCGCGCAAGCTCCTTGCACATAGCACTGCCCTTGACATTCGAGACCCCTGGCGGATAATGCACCCGCAGATGCGTGAATATACTCATTATTCCTCTGTGCATGACAGCTCCTCCAGAATTGATATGTTCTTCCTGTCTAGTACTTTGCTGGGAAGGGTGTTGGAAACTCAAATATTGGCGCGCACCCTGTCGGACCATTCACTGATCCGGCTATCCATAGACTTAGGTGTGCCCGCCCCTACAATTAACACTTGGCATTTCAAGTCCTTGGCCTTACAGGACATAGTATTTAAGGCTGATATTTTGGCCGACATCCAGTCCCATTTTGAGCTTAATACACCTCAGTCTACCTCTATAGGGGTCCGGTGGGAAGCTTTCAAAGTCTTCATCAGGGGAATGCCCATATCTAGGGAGGCGGGAGTCCTCAAGACCATTAGAGCTGCCCTTGCCCGCTCCGAAGCCAAATTGCGCGAACTTGAGAGTGCTCATCCTACATCCATTGACCCCGCTACTCTATCCCGGATCAGCGAGGAACTCCAATTCTTTAACGAACAGGCCACCAAGGAAGTCCAATACTTCAGTCGTCCCCAGGCGGCTCGTAAGTATGGAGAGGGGGACAGACCTGGCAGGACACTGGCTGCATTGGCCAGTGGTGAGTGGGGCCAAGCGCAGATCACTTGCATCAAGGACAGCCTGGGGTCGGAACGGTGGTCTGACCAACATATTTTGGAGGTCTTCACAGACTTCTACTCAGAGCTGTATTCCCAACCCCACGAGCACAGTGAGTCCCAAATGCGCGACCTCCTCGAGCAGATCCCCACGACTATCGTCTCCCCCGCAACCAGAGACCAATTGGATTTCCCCATCCTGTTGGATGAAATAGTTGAGGCTATATCTAAATTCCCTAAAGGAAAAGCACCTGGTCCTGACGGGCTGACAGCTGAGTTCTATCAGGAGCACGTGGCCATTTTAGCCCCCAAACTGCTAGAGGTTTGGAACGAGTCACTTCGGCTGGGCACTCTTCCCCCATCGTTGCGCGAGGCCGTCATTACGGTCCTGCTCAAACCCGGTAAACCCACTAACGAGTGCGGATCATATAGGCCCCTCTCACTAATGAATTTGGACACCAAAATCTTCGCCAAAGTGATTGCCAACCGCTTCCTCCCGGTCATGTCGTACATGGTCCACGATGATCAATCAGGCTTTGTACCCGGAAGATCAACATCCCACAACATTAGAAGGCTGCTTAATGTCATGTCACGCATTGATCAAGGGGCGAGTGTGGTTGCGGTCACACTGGATGCCCAGAAGGCATTTGACATGGTGTCTTGGAAATACATCTGGTTGGTCTTGGAAAATATGGGGATAGGGCCCAATATGATAGCATACATTAGGTTACTGTACACTTCCCCGGTGGCCAGGTTGCGAGTTAACTCCCAGACGTCCGGTCTGTTCCCTCTCTTTAGAGGTACTCGACAAGGTTGCCCGTTTTCCCCGATCCTATTCGCCTTGGCAATAGAGCCGATGGCCGACTACGTCAGGGAGCGGCATGCGCGCAAAGGGGTGCGGCTGAAAGACTCCCCTGAGATCATCTCGCTTTATGCGGACGATGTATTACTCTTAATAAGAGACCCAGCTGTTCATCTGGACCCAATCTTACGTGACGTCACCCGCATAGGCACATACTCAGGGTTCACTATAAATTATACTAAATCTGAGATCTTCCCCCTTACTAGCTCCACGATACAGCCCACCCGCGAGTACCCGCTCCGTTGGTCCCCGAATGGGATTAAGTACTTGGGAGTCCAGGTGTCCAGGTGTCCCTCTCCAAAGACTCGCTACTAGCAGACAACTACCGGGCTGTTGCTGAACAAGCCGAGGCCAAAATCACGCGCTGGCGTACCCTTCCACTATCACTAGCCGGAAGACTCTCGCTGGTAATAATGATCTTGCTCCCCAAGTTGTTGTACATATTTGGTAATGTCCCTGTCTGGCCGAGTAGGAGATACTTCACGAACCTGCACAAATTGTTTGCTCAATTCCTATGGCACTCCGGCGCGGTGCGTAAAAAGTGGTTGGATATGTCACTGCCCTACGACAGAGGGGGTTTCACAGCTCGGACTTGCTGCGATATTGGACTGCTTCACAGGCGCAGTTCGCATCTTACTGGTACCCTGGGCCCCCATCCCGTCCCTACGTCAAACTTGAGGTTGTGGCAGCGGCAGGCACTGATGTCATGTCCTTGATTCTAAACCGGCAGTATGTGCCAGACTCGCCCATTGACCCGGTCCATACCAAGGTACAGGCTTGGGGTCAGATATTCAAAACTTGCAATGAGCAATATCCGTACTACAAATGGCTCACCGCCTGGAGCTTTCCCGGGCTGGAACCCACACATGACACCGCCCTGGCGTGACACTGGGAGGCCCTGGGATACCGCACCCTCACCGATTTCTATCCAGAGGGACAGTTTATAACACCGCAGACGTGGAGGCCGGGGGACTCGGGTTCCGTTCTGGAGCTCCTGCAGTTCTACAGACTCTGCGCTGCCTTCCGAAATGCATGGCTTGTCTTCCCCATTGAACCCCAGGACTCTCCTGGGATTGCTTACATCGCCAACTCGGGTGGCGCCTGCAGGGTGGTTTCTTCGTTATACAAACTCCTCTTGACCGCTGCCTCTCCCCTTCCATCCAGGGCCCGTGATGACTGGGCCTCCGAGCTAGAACTGGAACTTACTGATCAACAGTGGGAGAAGATGTGTTCCCATACTAGCAGGGTGTCCCTAAACTTCCGTTACCGCACCATACAATATAAATTGCTCAACAGGCTGTATTACACTCCAGGTAGAATGTCAAGGTTTGCTTGCTCTGATCCTCGGCTATGCCCCCGCTGCGGTGCGGAGGGTGCTGACCACCTGCACATGTTCTGGGACTGCCCGGAACTGGCCACATTCTGGAGTAAAGTCATAGAGACATTGTCTGTGATCACTGATACTGTTGTTGATCCTGATCCAATGGGGGTTCTGTTTGGAGTGTGGCATCCCGGGGGAGCTAGAGACATTATTAAGTTCTTGAATGTGAGCTGTGTCATAGCCAAGAAATGTGTCTTACAAAGCTGGAAGAGCCCTACTCCCCCTACATTCCAGAAATGGTTAAATTTACTCACGTGGTCCCGAAACTGTGAGGAATAGTTTCTGGGTATGCCTCCCAGTACGTTCTCGTCCTCAAAACATATGGTCTGCATTCAACAGCTACTTGATTAACTTAAATGACACTTCCTCAGTGGATGAGTCCTCCTAGCCTCTCTACTACTGTTTGGCATCTTGGTGCTCTTGGTGCTCTGTGATATGTTGTTGCTCAACTGCTGTTACCATACTTCTGCCTATATGCTCTGTATGGAACAAGTTACTTACCTGTAACTGTTGTTCTCCAGCATGGGTCTGGCATGGATTCACATGCTCATGAATATTCCCCGTCGTCAGGCTGGGAATCCTCGGTAAATAAAAAACCAGTATCAGTTTAGTTTCTGATCTGTCTTTCGTAGTAGTAACCAATCACTGATCTCTGCGTCATACTGACCACAGCCAATGACTGCCCTCTACCTAAGCCCCGCCTCTGGCAGACATCTTCAGATTTGGTAGCACGTGAAGTGGCAGTATGACCAAGTGAAGAGCCGCAGAGGGGTAGGCGGGAGGGTTCGCATGTGAATCCATGGCAGACCCATGCTGGAGAACAACAGTTACAGGTAAGTAACTTGTTCCTTCTCCAGCATGGGGTCTGGCATGGATTCACATGCTCATGAATAAAGAATACATAGCAGTACACACATGCACAACCACGGGAGGTGGCAAAGGCTCAACATTAAGCATTACATCAAACTCAACATTAAGCAAATCTTACCTCCTCACCAGGCTCACCTTAGGCGAACAGGTTGCGCAGCACTGCTTGGCCGACCCTGGACTCCTCCCTGGAATCCCGATCGACGCAGTAGAATTTCGTGAAGGTGTGCGTCGACCTCCACGTAGAAGCCCTGCAGATGTCCAGCAAGGGCACACCAGATAGGAACGCCGTGGTAGCTGCGATCGCTCTGGTGGAATGGGCTCTCGGACGGCCAGGCAGGGGTCGGTTTGCCGTGACGTCTTCCGAAAACCCTTCATGCGGTCCACGTAGAACTTCAGCGCTCTAGCCACATCCAGCGAGTGCAGAGTCCTCTCAGCCGGCGACTAAGGCGACGGGAAGAAAACAGGCAACACCAAGGGTTCGTTGAGGTGGAAGTCCGACGTCACCTTGGGCATGAAGGAGGGGTGCGTCCTGAGCACTACCCTCGTGTCGTGAAAAGTCAAGTACGGGGCCTTGCAGGAAAGGGCCTGGAACTCTCCCACCCGTCGTGCGGAGGTGATGGCCACAAGAAACGCTGTTTTCCACGACAAGAACTTCAACGGGGCCGAGTGCAGAGGCTCGAACGGAGGTCCCATGAGCTTGGTCAGCACCACGTTGAGCTCCCACGCCGGGGCCAGGGCCTTCACCGGCGGGAACGATCTGAACAGTCCCTTCATGAACTCTTTCACCAGACGATGAGACCACAAGGACGTCCGCCCCGTGGTTCTGGTGTATCGGGAGATCGCAGCAAGATGAATCTTGATGGACGCGTGCACCAGTCCCGCTTTGGCCAGCGTCAGTAGGTACGGCAGTACTTGGGGAGCCGTAATCCGCAGAGGGTTAATCTTCTGTGCGTGGCACCAGACAGAGAACCTCTTCCATTTGTGTCCGTAGCATTTAAGAGTTGAGGACGCCCTGGCCTTTGCAAGAACCTCTCTGCAGTCGGCCGGTATGTCGTATCCTCCAAACTCTAACGCTGCAGGAGCCAGGCCTGGATGGTGCCTCCTTCCCTGGACAGCAGATCCGCGTCCACTGGCAGCTTGATTGACGGAGACGCTGACAAATCCAGAAGGTCCGGGAACCATATCTGCCTCGGCCACGCAGGTGCGACGAGGATCATCCTGCACCGGGACCTCTTGAGCTGGTTGATGAGCCGGATCAGCAATGGCAATGGAGGGAACGCGTATAGGAACAGGCCCTCCCAGGGGAATGAGAAAGCATCGCCCATGCTCCTCGGCTTGGGAAACCTGCTGGCGAACCTCCGGCACTTGGAGTTCGTCGCCGTCGCGAACAGATCGATCTGGGGTGTGCCCCACCGTCGGAAGAGGCGGTCCACTAGATCCTGTCGAGGTTCCCACTCGTGGCACGAGCGCAGCTCCCTGCTGAGTGAGTCGGCAATGGTGTTTTTTATCCCTGCCAGATGAAACGGCACCAGAAACATCCCTTGGGCGACGGCCCAATGTCACAGATCCTGGGCCTCCCTGGACAGGGCTGGGGACCTGGTTCCGCCCTGTTTCCTGATGTAGAACATGGTGGTGGTGTTGTCGGTGAAGATCCTCACCACCTTGCCCTTGAGGGACGGAAGGTAGGACCTGAGGGCCCAAAACACTGCATGGAGCTCCAGGACGTTGATATGGAGGGACTTCTCTGTCGGGAGCCAAAGGCCTCTCGCGTGCAGATTTTCGGTGTGCACTCCCCACCCTTCCAGGGAGGCATCCGTGGTCACTGTCTCCTGGTGGCCGGGGGTCTGGAAGTCCATGCCCACCGTCAGATGCGCGCGGGTGCCCCACCACCGGATCGCTCGTCGGAAACTTTCGTCGAGTGTGATCCTCTCCTCGAAGCTGCCCGTCGTCTGGATCCAGCACGCGTCCAGGAACTCCTGCAACGGGCGCATCCGGAGCCTGCACAGGGGGATGAGGTAAATGCAAGAAGACATCATTCCGAGGAGGGACTTGATGGACCTCACTTTGGCCGCGTCCGCAACCAGCATCCGCTGCACCTTGCCCAGAATGGCCCTCGTCCTTTCCTCCGACGGGGAGGCCAGAAGCGACACTGTGTCGAGCTTCGCTCCCAGAAACAGTGCGTCTTGCGCGGGCACCAGGTGCGAGTTGGCGTAGTTTACGGAGAATTCCAGGTCCGTGAGAAGTTGGACGGTCCTTGCCGTGTGCTCCACGGCGAGCTCCCTCGTCTTGGCTCGGATGAGACAGTCGTCCAGGTAGGGGTAGACGTGGATCCCCTCTCGGCGCAGCTGCGCCGCCACCGGTGCGAGGCACTTGGTGAACACCCTGGGTGCCGACCTTAGTCCGAAGGGAAGGGCTCCGAACTGATAGTGACGCCCTTGGACCACGAACCTGAGAAACTTTCGGTGTCCCTTTAGGATGGGAATATGAAGTAGGCATCCTCCAAATCCAACGACGACAGGAAATCGCCCTCCTCCAGCTGACCCAGGACGTGCTGGAGGGTGACCATCCGGAACTTCTGTGCCTTGATGAATTTGTTCAGTCGTCGTAGGTCCAGGATGGGAGGCCATCCTCCCGTCTTCTTCTTCACGAGGAAGTATCTTGAGTAAACTCCGGAGCTCCGAAGCCTCTTTGGGACGAGTTCGATGGCGCCCTTCCTGAGCATCGCCTTTACCTCTAAGAGAAGTTGAGGGACGTGAAGTTCTTTCCTGGCCACAGGGGGGAGGCGCGGGCACCTTCTTTGAAACTCGAGCGCGTGGCCCTGGGCTAGGGCGTCCAGCACCCAACGGTCGGTGGAGATGGACTCCCACACGCTGACGAAGCTCGCCAGCCGGCCTCCCACCGGGGTGCTTCAGTGGGGGCCCGACCCCACGGCCGGTTCAGTCCTGCTCCGACGAGGCTTTGCCGCCTTGACCTCCTTGGCGACGACGGCGGGGTCCGCCTGACTTGTCTCGTCCCCTGTAAGCTTCTTGCAACGACGAACGGGCCGCTTGACGGTAGGTGGAAAATCTGCCGCCGGAACCTTTGGAGGCGCCCTTGCCTCCGCCGCTCCGAAAGGGCGGCCGCCGTTGCTGGAGAACCCCGAGAGCTCGGGCTGTTTCCGTGTCTGCTTTGATGGCTTGAAGGGAATCGTCCACTGTTTTCCCAAACAGGTTGTTTCCATCGAACGGCATGTCCAAGACTCTGGTCTGCACGTCTTGACGGAAGTCAGTAGCCTTGAGCCATCCACGCCGCCTAAGGCACACGCCGTTGCCCAACTGGCGAAATCCAGTGTCGGCGATGTCCGTCGCAATCGTAATGGCGTGGTCCGACGCCACCTCACCTTCCTGCAAGATCTCTAGGGCATCCGCCCTCTTGTCGTCCGGTAGGAAGTCCAGCAGGGGGGCTAGTTTGTACCACAGCTCCCTGTCGTAGCGGGCTACGATAGCCAAGGCGTTGGCCGCCTTAATCGTCGTCGCTGCAGACGAGATGACCCTGCGCCCCATCGTATCCAATTTCTTTCCCTCGCCGTCCGGCGGGGAAGTCGACGTGGAGGCCGCACCCCCCCCCGCTTTCTTCCTGGCCGCCGCGGAGACGACAGAGTCCGGGGTCGGCTGTGCCCGGAGGCACAAGGGGGCCGCGTCCGGGACCCGATACTTCTTCTCGTACCGATCCCTTCTAGCCGGCGTCGTGGATGGGTTCTTGAGGAGGGCGAGGCCCTCATCCCAAATATCGTCCAGTAGAGGCACGGAGAGGACCGTCTTCCTCTTGGCCTCGCGCCGTTGATAAAGGAAACCTTCCTTCTTCTTCTCCTCCGGGCAGAGCTGGAAGAGCTCGGATGCCCTGGCGATCATGGAGTGAAACAATCCAATCTCGTCGGGCGGGGAAGCCCGGGTGGGAGGTGACGACGGCAGATCCTCGTCGTAAACCTCGTCGTCCGTACCCGTCGCGGCCGTGTCAGTCCCCGTATCATCCCCACGAGTCGTGGACGGGGAGGAGGGCTGAACAGGGCGCGATGGCTGAAAAGGAGGTGGAGGGTGAATCCTCCTTCTCTTAGGGGGAGGGCTCTCAGAAGGGCCTGGCTCCGGGTCCCTCGTCGGGAGCGGTTCCTCCGCTGGTGGTAACGGCAGTCTTGTCCTTATCTCCGAGCATAAAGACTGTATAGCCAACAAAATGGCCGCCGAGTTGTCTTGCGGCGCTGGTTGAGGGGAGTCCGACGGGCAGTCAGGGGCCCCGTCGTCACCCTCGACGATATCGTCGTCTCCTACGTCGGGATCCCTCCCGACGGGCTGGTCTTCTTCCACGCTAACGCCGTGGCTTAAGACCTCGATCAGCTCTTCCTCAGAGGTTGAGGCCGAATCCACGACGACCTCCTGGCCCCCCTTTTTCTTCTCCGTCGGAGGTTTTACGGGGGTCCTGTCGATGGGCATAAAAGAGGACTCCCTCCGCGGTGACAGGGAGACTCTGAGCCCCGAGGTCGCCACCACTGGTGTAGCCTCCACAGGCTGAGCCAGGGCCGCCGCGACTGTCTCGATAGAGGCCTTGGCCGGATGGATTAAGGCTTTCACCACCTTAGGTGCGCTCACCGCCTTCTCCTTGGGGGGGGGACACTGCCTCGCTCTCCCTCCGATGGGGCCTTCGAGCTCGACCGGGGCCTCTCCAGGAGATTCGCCGGGTGCTCGGCCTTCCTCTTACCCGAACCAGAGCATTGGCTCGTGGTTGATGGTGCCGGGGAGGATGCGCCCTGCCTGGCGCCCGTAGAGCCCGACCGATCGGCGCTCCCGGTACCAGCGGCCTCGCGGTGCTTGGCCTTGTGTTGGACCCCCATCGCCGGGGCGTCCTCAAAGGTCTTAGAAGACCGCTCGGATTTCTTCCTCTTCTTCTCGCCTGACGGGCTCTTCCCTTCCAGCCAGTTGGCGAGACGTTGATGGCGGTCCTTCATGGTCCGCTCCGACATGTTGCCGCAAAACGCACAGTCCTTCTCCACGTGCGTCTTGTCCTCATGTAGGCAGTAAAGACAAAAGGAGTGTTCGTCCTCCTTAAAGACATTCTGCAGCTGGCATCCAGGGCAGACCCTGAACAGCTTTCCGGGCGTCGAGCTTCCCTTCTCCTGGGCCATGTCCGAGATGGGCCTGAGAAACTTCTGGAGTCCTCCAAAAGCGTAGCTCGACAAAATCTTCACCCTTGAGGGGCGTAGACGAATCCGACACGGGTCCCCGTTGATCGGATGAAGAGTCAGTGGAGCTTGAGGCTCTTTTTGACCGAAAAAACAAAGTTTTTGAGAAAAAACATGAAAAAATAGCACTAACGCTCGAGAGCAATAGCACGAGGATCCCAACACTTGAACGTGCGGTAAAAATCTGAAGATGGCTGCCAGAGGCGGGGCTTAGGTAGAGGGCAGTCATTGGCTGTGGTCAGTATGACGCAGAGATCAGTGATTGGTTACTACTACGAAAGACAGATCAGAAACGAAACTGATACTGGTTTTTTCTTTACCGAGGATTCCCAGCCTGACGACGGGGAATATTCATGAGCATGTGAATCCATGCCAGACCACATGCTGGAGAATCACTTATATATGCAACGAATTTGTGTCTATTGCTCTGATGCTTGTGTATGCTTTTTGCCTCTGTCAGCAAAAATAAAAGTTTTTTTAAAAAAAAGAAGTATGGGGGAGTGATCTGAGTATGTCCTGGGTAGCATCTGAGTGTCTGTGACCCATGATAGTGCTGTGTTATCGACCAACCAAATATCTATCCTGGAATGCGCATCATGTACTGTCGAGTAATATGTGTACCCTCTCTCAGAGGGGTGTAGCGTCCTCCATGCGTCTTTCAAGTTCAAATCTGCCATATGTGTGATGATTGTCTGTGCTGCTTTGGTTAATGCTCTCACTTGTGTTGAAGTACGGTCGATATTCACATCAAGAATACTATTGAAGTCCCCCCCGCATATCAAACAGGCCGTGGGGAAGTTTGCCAGTTTCCCAAAAATTGTGGAGTAGAATTCCGGGTCGTCTATGCTCGGCCCGTATACGTTGAGGAGGACTATCTCTTTGTCTCGTAGAATACCATGTACTAACACATATCTCCCCTCAGTATCGCATTCCACTTCTTTGCACGTGAACCGCAAGGTCTTGTGTATCAAGATTGCTGTACCTCTAGCCCTTTTCGAAAAAGTTGTGAAATATTCGTGTGTTCCCCAATTCGGAACCAGTTGCCCCTCCTGTTGTGGCCCTACATGTGTCTCTTGTAAGAAAACAATCTTGGGGGTCTGTCTGTTAATGTATGCTATAATTTTCCATTTCTTAACTCTGGAGCCCAGACCTCGAACATTCCAGCTCATTACTTTAATATCATCAATGCCTGTTTCAGCCATTCCACATGAAGTGATCATGAACGTGTGTTTGCGAATATTTTTTTACAATACTTTCAGAATTTCCAGTGTACATTACCTGTGTGCTTTTTATTTTCTTCCCCTCCATAACATAACTCCCACCCATCGTGTTAAACTCCCCCCTCCCCCCTCCCTCACAGTTCCCCTAACTTCAACTGTGCTTTTAGGATCCCAACCCTTCCCCCCCTCCAACTGAGTGTGCACCTGCTACAGGGGGGCCTGCGGCGATTCCCAGTGCGTATGCCTTTCTAAACCTTGAGTAAGGGTAACCGGTTCCATAAGTTGCTCTCTCACATGTTGTCTGTGGGGGACATTACAATGCAGCATAGCACACTTATTGAAACATTCCCGCCCCCACATAGAGCTACCCCAAAAGGGGGAGCCGACATTTCTGGACCTAGGCTTCATTAGTTAAACATTCTGCTAATGCGCAACCGTAAAGACTACTCCTGTTCATTCACTTCAGTGCTCCTCGACGGAGTGGGGATATGTGTCTCAATAAAGTTGACGGCTTCCTCGGGGAAGGTGAAGAAGTGGATCTTGTTTTGATATTGAATTTTAAGTCTTGCCGGGTAAAGCATGGCGTACTGGACCTGTTGTTCCCGGAGCAGTTTCTTAACCCCGTTGAAAAGTTTCTTCTCTTGTTGTACCGCCAGTGTGAAGTCTGGAAAGATCAATATAACGTTGGCTTCCCATCTCAGCTCCTGCTTTTCCCTAGCTGCCCTCAGTATCAAGTCCCTGCCCCTATAGTTCATCACACAAGCTATGATTGGTCTAGGATATGCTCCTGGCTTCGGGGCCAAAGACCTATAAGCCCGCTCAATAATGAACATTGGTGACCACCCAGGGTCCCCCAGCAGTGTGTGCAGGAGGGCCTCAACTCCCTTTTCCATGGAGCCCTTCATCGCTTCCTCTGGTACCCCCACTATGCGAATGTTGTTGCGCCTTGACCTCGCTTCTAAGTCCTCTCATTTAGTCTTCACCGTTCTTAATTCGATTGCCATCGTGGAGACAGTACTTTTCAGGGCTTCAAGAGCATCTTCAGTGCCCGATATTCTTGTTTCTGCCTCCGTTATACGTGTTGTTGTTTTGTCCAATTTCGTTTTAAAGGACGCCACATTTGCGGTAATCCCGTCAAGTTTGTCGTTCAGTGCTGAAAAACCCTGTTGCATTGCAAGGAAAACCGCTTGAGGGTCCATCAACGTAGCCGGCGGAGCCTGCTGATCAAGCGGGATCGTTACTTCCTCCAACTCGGGTGTTGAATCTTTCTGGATAATTGTGGTGTATTTGTCGATGGCCCCCTTGCCCTTCTTGTGGCCAAAACTCTTGGGCATTATCCCCCTTTTCTGGTTGATTGTTCAGTAGGGTTAACGAAATTTGCTTTCTCTGACCGAACTATGGCAGCAAATGCAAGGTGTGGTCGTGCCCCTCGGTATGTAATGCACAGAGCAGGCCTGATCAGGTAAACACTCCTTTCGTGACCCCCATATTCTGGTTCACGGCTCGTTTCTCGGTAAGTCTTATCAGAGGTGGGGGGTCGGCGTCGGTATACTTGTTGCAGGTAGTGCGATTTCGGTGTCGTGGCACCAGTGCTGTGGTGGGAGCTTGATACGGTCTGTCGCGTTAGCTCCCTTATTGCTTGTTGTGAAGATGCGGTTCTAGAGTTACAAAACCATTATATTAAAAAGAGACAGTCATAAGGCCTCACTTCCCGCCTTCCTATGCACTGTCTGCTGCGTTTGTTTGTAATTCGTTCCAATTATAATGCAGGGGCCGGGGGTTTGCGCCTAGTGCAGTGCTGCCACCTCCCCCTCGCCGCCCCACTTATCTGCGCTGTGCCCGCCGAGGGCCGGGGGTACCGCTCCTGCAATTCGTTGCTGGATTCTTGTCGCCGGACACGAGCCGAGCACCGCTCGTTCAGAGGTGCCTGTAGGAGGGGGATGGCGGCAGCTGGTGGGGTCCCCGCAGGCGCTCTACGAGGAGCGGAGCACCCGCAGCAGGTTCCAATATCGATGGGCCTCCGGTGTCCTGGGCGCCGCTCGCACTTTCTTCCGCCAGGCTCCTCCCCTCGAGTTCCGGCTTGACTTCAGGCTCTGTACCCAGCTCTTCGTGGAGTTCATATGATGCTTTATCTCGGAGAGTCGTTCACCGTTGGCTTCCAGGTTTCGCCGTCCCGATCAGTAGTGAATGCCATTCAATCCATGTTTCATAGAAGTAGAACCGGACCCGTTAAACTATTATATCTGCATTACGGCCCTGGTTCACTCCGGAGCTCACACAGGAGCGGCCATTTTCTCCCGTGGGCAACAGCACCCCCCCCCCCCCCGACTCCTTGGCTTTCTGAGAGGCCCCCTTTTCTTTGTCCTTGTCCTTCCCACAGGAGTCCTTAGGGGACACCTGCTGGGAGACCCACTTGTCAGCCAACCTAGCCAGCTTGAAGGGGTCCAAAATGTTCTGGTCAGCAACATACTGACGCAGCTCTGCTGAACAGGCTTCTGAAAAATTCTCAAAAAAGAAGAGGTGAGACAATTCAACAAACGTTTTCACTTTGTAACCATCAATCCACCCCATCATGTTCATGTGCGCAGCACTCACCAAGTCAATCCAAGACACATTCTCTCGTTTCTTAAAATCCCTGAACCGTTTAAGGTATTGGGTAGGCGTTTTGCCAAACCTGGCGATTAAAGCAGACTTCATGCACTCATACTGACCCCTTTTTTACACACTTAGTTTCAGAATACAGTCATATCCAGTCTGAGGCACCCTGCTCAACAAACACTTAGCCCAATCTCTTTTTATCAACATCGTGAATTGCACAAGCCATTTCAAACGCTTCAATCCATTGGAAGATATCAGAACCCTCCGCATACACACCAACCAAATCTTTCATAAACTTGGTTGCTGGGGACCTGACACTCTCAACTGGTTTCACTGAAGTCTCCACTCGAGCTTTCTCTAACTTGATTTGCTGACATTCAGTGTCCCGGTTCTTGAGTTCAAGGTCCTTACCTTTGAGTTCAAGATCTGTATCTTTTAGCTTAAGATCCTGGTTCTTGAGCTTCACTTGCTGTGCCAACTCCTCTTTCTTAAGCTCAGCATCTAGTTCCAACTTGCGATATTCAAAGGCTAACTTCATCCTCAATAACAAGCTCCAATGAATTGCTGGGGTTTGGAACGGAGGCAGCAGGAATGGTGGCATTCCCAGAATCAGTTTCGGCAACAACCCCCGGGGTAGAGTCCTCATTGGTTGCATCCCCCCCTTCAAGAGTTTCACAGTTGATCTGGTAGTCCACCAGGGCAGCTATCAGCTCCGCCCTAGACTTATACACAAAGTCTAACTCCCTGGCTTCACAAGCACTCTGGAGAGCCTCTAAGCTCATCCGAGTCAATTTACCATTTGCAATAGATTCCATTGCTTGTAATGCAGTTATCTTGTACACAACTAAAACTTAATTTAACAAAGTGCAGATATCCTTCGTAAGTGGCACGGTTATACACTTATTCTTAAAACCATAAGCATCCCACCGCTGCCACCAGTGTAAAGACGCCGTGGGGGGTGTCTGCACTTCCGCTCTCTATATGGTAGGGGGGAGGCACAGAGAGCCCCTGCCAAAATTCTCTATTCGGTAGCTATGGTCGACCAATCAAGGCCTAGCTTCTCAGGAGGTGATGCGAGCTGGTTCTTAAGTACGGTGTAGTCCCCAAGCACCCACCAAGGAATGTCCACACACTGTATCGGTTACAACACGGTCTTTATATAATTAATGTTCACAGGTATATACAATATCACGATAACTCACTTTGTACTCCGAAAAGCAGCAAGGGTAAATATATACAATTTCTAAAGTGGTACCACTAACGTTATTAGATCTCATTAAAGTGCATACGGTCAGAACGATACACAGATCAGAATAAAGAGGAAACCAACAGTAGAGAGAGGAAGGAAAGCAAGATGGTTGAACAATCGGCAGAATACTGGCCCCTACCACTAGACACAGTTCTGTGTGGAGATCCCCCCACCTGGGCAACCTGTAGAAGAAAGATACAAGCCCAGTCCATGTATTGTTCCCACTAGACTTTCCAATAGTTCTGCAACCCCAAAGTACCTTGGCGTTGTAGCGTTCCGCGTTGGGGAATCGACGGCCCTTCATGAGTGTCCTCCCCTTTAGGCAGGAGTCACAGGTCGTCGAGCTACGACTGTGAAGTGGCCGCATCGTTCCTAGTGGTGCTCGTTGATGGGATGGCGTAAACGTCCTGCAAGGAGGAGGCGTGTGGGCACCTCAGTGTCGATAGTTCTGGACTGCAAAGAGTTTGAAGAACCGTGGCCCAGCAAGGGCGTCGAGTCGTCGGCGTCTCTGTGGTCTTTGGGTGGCGGGAAACCCACCGGTGGATGCTCCTCGGCGCGTCGACGGTCAGGCCTTCTCCAACAGGATACAGCAGCGACGATGCGGACGAGAGCGTCCTTGGATCAATGAAGTTCTTAGGCAGCGGGAGCACGGCGGCTCCAGTCGGCGGCGGCGGTCGTCGACAGTGGCGGACAACAGTCCGGGCGCTTCTCCTTGGAGTTCCGCAGCAATCCCTGTATCAGGTCGGCAGCCTGTCTAACGTCTTTCTACCAGGGAGCTTAGGCAAAGGTCAGCTGTGCACGATGGCCCCTCGAAGCTCGGGAAGAGGGCGCCTTACCACGTCCTCTCTGGGTCAGTCCTTGGAGACACAGCAGCTTTCAGATTGCGAAGGAGAGCAACAGCAATTCTTCTCTTCCTGCAGGGCTTCAAGGTCAAGCGTCAGTTTCACTCCAGTTACTCTTCATAGTTTGGACTTCAGCTCTGAACACAATTCCTAGCAGTGAGAGGTCCCCAGATATACTGTTGATCTCCCATTCATTCCACTGGGTCACACTGAAGCATCCAATCACTACTACAAAGGGCATTCATGCGGCAGGCAACCAATCAGGCACACAGTGCTTTCAGGCCATTCACTTCTCTCCAGACACTCACAACAAGTTATGTGTATTGGGACAAGTACCGAGCCATTCAACACTTCATACTGCATTCATACCGGTTTCGGGCAGGGCTGTCTCAGTCATTGTGTCAACCACCAGATACTAGACACACCCACAACATAGAATGCGTATTCGTCACGCACTCCATTCACCCAGGTCCCACCCAGAGGCGTACCCACAACATACGGTCGTTGGGAAGGCTCCAGCCAGTCTGGTCAGCACTTCCTCACACTACCATATATGGAACTTCCACCCAACAGCCAGTCAGAGGGAAGGGACAGAGACAGGGCTTTCCGGGACTTTAGGAAGATCAAGGTAACAGGCGATGGAAGGCAAGAGGCCATGGGGGCCATTTTGTCTCCATCAGGAATCTACCGATTCCAATGACAGGGCCTGGGCATCCCAAAATGGAGGACGTTCAAGGAACCAATCATTTCAGCACAGAGCTGCCTCCAGCCCGTACCCTGCTCTGTGGGCCACCCACAGGTGCCCAAAAACATACACTAAGGGCACAGGGTTGCACCGCTACACATGGGTGCCATAAGGGTATCTCATGGGTCTGTTCACCAAACCAAGAGAGAGAGCTGCACTGCCAGGAGTCCCACACGAACTCCTGCGTGGAAAACAGGACAGAACACACAATAAAAAAACAGTGAAGGACAAGGATACAGAGGCCCTGTCCCTCCGATGCATTTCCAGCATCACAAGTACTTTGACCCATCTTATAAAGCCTGGTCCGAACCTGAACTCGCTCAGTACTTCTAGTATCCACTCCCAATATATGGAATTGAATGCCTTGATTGCGTCCAGTGATAATATTGCCATTTGTTCCTTGTTGTCTAATGTTTGTGCCATAACGTGCTGTAGTCGGCGGAGGTTAGCCGTTGTGTTTCGACTCAGGACAAATCCATTTTGGTCCTCGTGTACCAGGGTCCCTACCACTTTTGCCAATCTCTTGGCCAGTATGGCTGTTAGAATTTTGCTATCGTAGTTTAGCATCGCCAGTGGGCGATAGGAGTCGCATTCCTCAGGAGGCTTGTTTGGCTTTAGTATCGGGACTATCAAAGTTTCCCTCATTTTCTCTGGCATAATCCCCAACTCATAGGTTTCCATGTATACCTCATGTAGTAGTGGGGCCAGGGTCGGCTCGTATGTCTTGTAAAATTCTGGCGGTAGGCCATCGCTACCAGGGGTCTTGCATGTGGCTAGGGATCTAATGGCCTCACTTACATCTTCAAACGTGATTGCTTCCTCCAGTGTTTCTTGCTGTTCTTTGCTGAGTTTGGCCAGTCCTATTTCCTCTAGTGTGTCTCTAATGTCTTTCTCTGGTATTTTGTTGCTGTGGGCGTATAGTTTGGAGTAGAAGACGGCAAAGGTATCGTTGATCGATCGCTGTGTCCTGTGTAGTGTTCCTGTTGAGTCTTTTATTGTTTGTGGGGGGTGTTTCGGGTGATCTCGCTTGCACAGCCATGCCAATAGCCTGCTTGGTTTGTCTGCCTCTTTATGTGCCCTGATGGTGCGAGTTGTGTAGTCGAATTTAGATAGTCTACTCCACGTCTTCTGGCAGCTTTCTCTGATGAACTTTAGTTTTGTTTCCGTCTCAGTAGTGATCTGGGCGTTGGTTTCTAACTGTTTTATTTCTTCTTCTTTGGCCTCAAGTTCTTTCTTTAGTTGTTTCCGAACCCCCCCACCCCTGGCGATTACCTCCCCGCATGTCACTACTTTCAGTGTTTCCCATATCATGGCCCATCTGTCCACACTACCTGTGTTCATTTGCATGAAGTCAACTAATTTTTCCCCACGTTCCTCTTTAAATGCTTGATCTGTGAGTGTGTCTGCGGGCATACGCCAGAGCGGGATGGGGGTCTGGGTCCTTTGGTTTCCCACTGCATTATTAGGGGGAGTGATCTGATATTGATCTGCCCAGGTATTGTGCTAGTTCTACTTGTGGCATTTGGTTCCTATCTATGAACAGATAGTATATCCTGGTATGTAGCTTATGGGGGGGTGAGTAGTGTGAGTAGCATCTGTCGGTGGGGTGCAGTATCCGCCATACATCCACCAAGTCTAAGTAGTCAATCATTGTATTCAGGGCCTGTGTGGTTGTGTTTGTTGGGTGTGGTGGTGGTTCAGACCTATCTAGGGTCTCATCTCTTACACAATTGAAGTCCCCGCCCCATATGAATAGGCCTTCTCTGAGGTGCGTGATTCTGGAGCATATTTGTTTGAGATAGGCTGGTATGCTGTGGTTGGGGAAGTAGGAGTTCCCAATGCATAATCTAGTTTGTTCTATCATACCCCACATCACCAGGTACCTGCCCTCTTTTGTCAGCTTCGGTTCCCAGCGGTTGGAATGGTGTCTCTGGGCTCATCCATGTGAATACTCCCCTTGCGTATTTAGAGTAGGGCGCTCCTTGTCCGTTCCCTCCCCAGAGTTATTTCAGTTTGGATGTGGCTTCGCTCGTGAGGTGGGTTTCCTGCAGTAGGGCAATCAATATTTTTTTTCTTTGGAGGAAGGATTTGATCCTGTTTCTTCTCAGGTATGATCCCATGCCTCTCACGTTCCATGTCATTATTTTAAGTTGTGTTGCCATGGTCTTGACTGAGTTGTTTATTGTCCTGTTTTCAACCGCCCTCCACTTGTGTGTTGTTTTCCCGGATCACGCTCTCTCCCTTCTTGTAAATTGCCTTCTTTATTCTGTTAGTTCTTGGTTTTAAGACCCCTTTCTCACCATTTATTTGTAGCATATTGACAGTGTAACAAACGTAACTATGAACATGGGTTGAACTGTTGCGCCCAGCTTCTGCGTGCAGTACGCAACGCTCAGGCGCCCTCGCGCTGTCTGGCCCCATTCCGGCTTTCGGGCACGAGTGGGTTCGTGCTGGCAATGGGGCCCACACTGTTTCATTCGTGGGTTGGGTCTTTGTGCTCAGTCGGGGTGGCCGAGCGTGTCCTCAGCCTTCTTATTTTATCTTGTTGTTCCAGTGGTATTGTCTCGTTTTTATGCTGTTCCTAGCGTTCCTGTGGTCTCTTCCTTATCGTCCGCTAGGTTATGTTCTATCCACATGGAGGCCGCTGCCGGTGTTTCAAGGAATATCGCTCGGCTTTTATGTATCACCTTGAGTCTTGATGGATAGAGCAACATGTACTTCAGGTTTAGTTTTCTGAGCCTGGCTTTAATTGGTACAAAAGAGTTTCTAGCTTTTTGTACTGTTGGCGTATAGTCCGGATAAATGGTGATTTTGGAGTTTCCTCGTTCTATTATACCTCCTTCTCTGGAGTATTTGAGGAGGGTCTGTCTGTCTTGGAAGTTTAGTATTTTAGCGATTATCGGGCGGGGGTATCAGCCTTGGGGTGGTTTCTTCTGGAGTGATCTGTGGGCCCTTTCTACTGCGAAGCCTTGTGTCAGGTGGCGCACCCGATTTCTTGTTGTATGAATGATTCAACATATCTTGTCGGGTTTGGGCCTTCTGTACCCTCGGGCACTCCCAGTATTCGTATATTGCTGCGTCGTGCGCGTCCTTCCGCCTCCTCGGATCTGGCTTCTAGCGTTTTCACTTTCCATTCTAGCTCCTTTACCCTGTTTTGTAGGTCTGTTGTGTTATCTGGGGTCTCTTGGAGGGCTGTCTCTGCATTGGTTACTCTTTCTGCCAGGTTGTGGGCATCTTGGCGCATTAGCTGCATGTCCGACTTGACCTCCTCTATTTTTGTGTCTATGAATGTTCTGAGCGCAGCTATGGCTTCCAGTACTTGACTGTCTTTGGACATCTCATCCACTGCTTTCTGGGTTTCTGTTCCGGTGCCCCCAATTTGTGTCGCATTGTGGGGCTTGGTGACGGCAAACAAGTCCATTATGGTTGCCTTCCCCATGTTTCTAGAGGAGGACATATTGGTGTTGTGTCGTGGTTGCAGTGCAGCCCTGGTAATCTGAGCGTGAGTGTTTCTCTGGTGGCTTTCTTCAGATGGGCTGGGGGTTGTCCCGGTCGGGCTTTTGTCTCAGTTTGGTTGGATGTTGTTGCTTGTGGCTAGTTTGTATGGTTCCGTGGTCTCGGTCTGCCTTGTCTTGTGGTTCGTTGCGGCCGGGGTATTTTGTCCTTTGCTTCCGGGTTTGTAGCTCCTAGTGCATTGTGGGCCTTACTGTTGGGGGGCACCTATATGTTGTTCACCGTGTTTTACTTCTCACCGCCTTCCGTTTTGACCTGTTTGTGCTGCTTTCTGTGTGCCTGCTCTCTTTTCTCCCTTTTGTTTTCTTGGTTCGCGTGTTGGTGGGGTGTCGCTTCTCCTCCTCGTTGGTTCTTGTTTAGGGGCCAGTATTGGGCTGACGGGTGCAGGCTTTTGTTGTTGTTGCCGGTGGGGTTGCTGTGTGGCCCATGGGCCTGCTATAGGCAGCACCGTGGTTTCTGGGTGCCTGCTGTTTTGTTGTATTTATTAGTCCCTTTCCGCTGTGTAGTGGTTGCTTGTGGAGGGTTACCTCAACACATAAGGAGGTGGAGGGTGGTTTTGTGGGGTTTCCAGCATGCCCCTCGTGTAAAGGGGTGAATCCTTGAGTTTTAAACAATGGAGTTTGTGACTCCGGTGCACCGTTTTCTTATGTGGCCCAGAGGGGCTAGCTCATGCCCTCCACAATTTCCAGCGCTGTTATGCGCGACTGTTCTGTATGTTTCGCCGTCTCTCCCTCTCACCCCCTAGCTGGATGGCTCACCTTCTTTACGCAGGCTTCTTCCTACGTTCGTGTGTCCTCACCAAGTGTATGCTCCTTTGCCTCCAGCGTCCAGTGGGCTCGGCTTTTCACTTCCCGCTCCTCACTTCTCTCCGTGTTGCACGGTGTTCCGGGGGCCACTCCGATGCTGGGTCCGGCACACTTCTCCGCTCTTCTTCTGCCAGTCTCGCTCTCCTCCGTGGCTCCGCTGTGGCGCCAGTCGCGCTGTCTGCTGCTCTGCTGACCGCCTTCACCTTCCTGGGCATTATGGTCTGGGCAGACCGGCCATCCTCTCCCGCTTCCTGGCTTCTCCGCAGCTGTTCGGTGTGTCCCCTTTCTTTTCTCAGTGATCACCTCTGCCTTGCCTCGCAGTTGGATCGTTGGGGCGGACTGCCCTTCCCCCTCCTTAGCTTTTCGGGCTTGGTGCCGCGCCTGCCATTTTGCTCGGCACCAGGAGGGTCTGCTTCGGATGGGTGTGCTCGTCCTTCACAGGTCTGATTTTTGTCGGATTTGTTGGGTAACTGCTGGGAAGCGCTTGTACTTCCCTGCAGTGTGTTTGATTTCTCCTTTTGTTAGCTTTGACTGCTGGTATAGGATCGTGTCCAAGGATCTAGGCTGGAGCTCGGCGCTTCTACCTCCTCACGGCATGAGCACCAGGCCACGCCCCCCCTGTAGATTTCTCTATGACCCATCATAGCTGTATTTTACTTACATTACATGCACAGAATCTACAGCAGCAAATCTACATCTATCGGGAATTCATTCAAATGTAATTCATAATAACGCTGCTTGACGTAACTTTTCTCCAATATTAATGCGTGCCATTGTTATGGGAAAAAATAAAGTGTTCGGAAGAATCTGTCAATCATTAAAATAAGATGGGCCTCATTCTAAGTTTGCCGGTGCGGAAATAACGTGCCAGTAATTCCATTTACGGGCACATTTCTACACCATCAAACTACAAGTTTGCGGGTGGGGTGGCCGGAATTACTTCCAGCCAAGACCTGGAGGTAATTTTTCCACCCCACCAGCAAAAATTGCTGGTACTCCACAGGACTCCATGGAATGGGGATAAACATCCTTTACTGCTGGTAAGATAGCTCAGCGGGTTGAGCGCTCGCTGCCGCAATCTGAGCATGATCTGCAGGTTGCAGGTTCGAATCCTGGCAAGGCCAACTCAGCCTTCCATCCTTCCGAGGTTCATAATGAGTACCAGTTTTGGTTGGGTGATATTGTATGTAAATATGTGCTCTGTAAAGCGCTTTGGATTAAGGCGCTATGTAAATAACACATCATTATCATGACTGGCACTTGTAATCTTCTGGTAATTCTGGTAGACCAAGTGCTGGTAACGGTATTACCGTTTGGTGGTATCCTGCCAGTAAATCCGTCGCGATACCACAAAACTTATAATGAGACCCGATGAGTTTTACAATAGCTGTGCAAAATATTTTCACACACCGACAAGCAGCAACGCCCAAAATGAAATGTGAAATTGCATTGTGATATTTAAAAATAGATGTCTGGATATAGGGCCTCATCACGAGTTGGGTGATATCCCGCCCAATTTATTTGCAATTACGGCGCAGTAATATCGCCGGTGGTAATTGCACCGAAAACTGGCATTTTCCCAGCTCTGAGCTGTGAGTAAACACGCCAGATTCGAGATTTGGCTGAGCGGTAAATGCAGCAGTAACACTGTTACCGCCGCATTTAAGGGCTACCGTCAAACTTGCGATGAGGCCCATAGTGTTGTGTGATTGACATAATTACTTCTTTTAGCACCCAATGTCTTGACAGAAAGATTGGGGATCGCCTTGGTTTTGAATAAATTAAATACATTAGAGTTTCAATTCCGAAAAAAGGCCTGTTTCTACAATCATGATGTGGGGCTGAATACTACAGGGTGCTCAATCAGAGGATGTACCTTAGGAGAATAACATAATTATATTCACTATATATCCGATATTCCGCTGCACCTCCTCTCCCTCCCAGGACCTTGCACCTCCTCTCCCTCCCAGGACCCTCCAGCAGTCGATTCTATTCCACGTCTCTTCAATAAAAATGGACACCTATTATTCCATCATCTTCTGGGATGCAAACACTCAAATTGGTCATCTTGGAGCCGAATCTGACCTCTATGGTGACCAACGACAACAACGACAAAATTGTCCAAAGATTAACAATTGCAAAACTGAAGAGAGCGCCAGGCCTTTGGTCTCCTGTCTTTTGGCACATTCATGAGGCCCTCGCCTATATACGGTGCACTCAGTAGTCAAGTTGGACTTTACTCTGAACTCAATTAACAGTTTATGATTCATTTTTTAGTCCTGCAGCTTGCAAAAGCAGGCAATAAAACCTGTCACAAAAGATGTAATGATTTAATACCAATTTCTTGTGCTTAGGTGGATATTCTTTGGTTTTACAGACACTAGGGGAAAATGGAACGTCATCTCCTGCCTACCTGCATCACCCATGAAAACTGAACTGTTTTCCACCAGCATGACATTTTCAGGTTTGCGGAAAACCATTAGATTCCAATGAGTCTCCCTGTTTTTAAAACCTGATAAAGGCAGGTAGATTCCATTAAAAAATGTTGTAAATGCGTCAGGCAAGTGTAAATAACACAACAAAGTGAAAAATAAACAAGTTTTCATGTTCTACCCTGGTATCACCATCTTCCTCAACAAAGCACCCAAGAAAACATAAGAAAAGATGAAGGATGTGAGGGAGAAGGCAAATTACTGTAGGCCTCCAAGTGAATCCACTGAAAGAAACAACCAGGGAAGGGACACTGAGGCTCCGATTGGTGTTAAGTACCGAAAAGGTTGTTAAAAGGGTTAACAACCTTTTCGGTACTTAAGACCTATTCTGAAGGTGGAGCATTCTTCCGAAGTCGGTAGGAATGCACCACTTTCGGAATACATATGGCGGTTGCTAGGATGGGTTGGAAACCAACCTAGCAACCGCCACATTCCTTACCTGGCATTTTTAGAAGGGGTTTCTTGTGACACTCCTCCAGTTTTATATGTGCACTAAAATCGCGCGCATATACGGTACCATTTTGGTGCAGTTATACTCAGGCCCCTATTCTGAACTTGGCACAGTGAAGGTGCAAAACAGCACGATTCACTGCACCAAAAGAGGATGCCCAGGTTCCACTACTATTCTCAAGTGGGCCTGGGCGTCCTCTTAGAGCACGACAGTGCTCTGTGTGGATTGCACCTGTTTTAAGGTGTTACGGGCGCAGTCCAATCTCGGCAGCACTTTTGTAAAATAACGACATATTCGTTATTTTACAAAAATGGTGCTGAGGACCCAGATTAACACGTTCCTATACAACAACGTGAGCAGCTTCAACGTTGCAGACTGCAATGTTGAAGCTGCTCGCTTTAAATGAAAGTGTTTATATACACCTGTGCGGTATATGAACACTTTCATTTACACCAAAGCGAGCAGCTTCAACGTTGCATTATGCAACGTTGAAGCTGCTAGGTTTGGTGTAAATGAAAGTGTTCATATACACCCGTGTTTTGTATATGAACAGATGGGAACTGAGGTCACAGGTCGCAGTCTGAACTTTGTTTGGAAGCCCAACATCAGGTCAGCGCCAACAGATCTCAAAGATGATGTTACATAGTGCCCCCTGCTGGTGAAAAGGTTTCCATGATCCAGCTGAAGTTGCAGGAATATATTGAAGATGAGGACACAATCCATTAGAAATATCTATTTGGCCCGCCAGTGAAAGAAATAAAAGGCATTTTAAATCATAATAGTAGATAGTAGCCAAATAAATAAAAGGGAAACAACTCCTAAAATATGCAAAAGTCGTGGTTTAACTTTCCACAGTCCAAAACTCTCAGAACCTAACAACTACAGTTTGGTCACCTTCAATTAAAGAATTTGAACAGGGATCTAATCATCTGATCGAGATATGAAATCATGATCAGGCGGTTATGTTTCATATCAATAACATCACATACTGCGGAAAGGGTACAGCATGTATAGCCAGCTAAACATTTTAGGCATCTTCTCAAAAGCAGAGGCAAACTCGAATATACTCCTAATGTCTGTTTTTTGTGTCAAACACCAGTAAAAATACCACGAGACACTGATGCCATAAAAATGCAAGAAACAAATCTGATCATGAATGTTGAAGGTGGAAGATAAAGAAATGTCTTTTCATTAAGCATTGTATTGCCTCAGCCATGCCCCGAGCATGACAGAATTTCTTGTTGAGTTTTGTGTCAAAATTTAGAGCTCCATTTCAGTTAGAATACTTGGTCATCCATAGAATGCAAGGATTCTAGAAGCAAGCACAGTAAATCATTTATCTTAAGTTTTCAGGAAGCGGACATTTTGAAACTTATTTCAGCAGTGCTTGCTATTGGATCAGGCCCCGATCCAAGATACTGTTGGCCCCTAGTCATCATGACATTTGGAAACCATTGAACTTTAACTGAATACCAAAACCAATGTTATATATTACCTCTCTTCTTTGGTACAGCAATGCTTAAATCACTATCATCCACCTTCTTACTCCCAAGGTCAATCGTGTTCACGGTCACTGTGGCTCTTATTTCTTGCTGGGCTGCTTTAATCCGCTCATATAGGACTTTAAAGAATTTTTCGGATTTCTTCTGCTCATTCAGTTGCTTATAAAAGGAATACTGAAAGAAAACACAGTCACACAATACAAGACATTACCATATCAAATTAAACAATTATCACACCAAAGCACAATTAACTGTACCTTCAATCAACAAAGTTGTAAAATGTTCATCTCATGATACTTTTAAATCGACAGGAAGCTGTGGCCATCCACATTGTGTTTTATCAGCAACACCTTGAACAGAACACTTCTTGTTCGCAATTGTCCAATAGAGTACAGCGCCAAGCATCATCGAGTTAAGATTCACTGCACCACATTGTAAACACTGGAGGGGGTATCTATACTTCTGGCCCCTATATGGTAGGGTAAAGGCACAGAACAATCCCAACAAGGCTCTCAATTTGGTATAGTGTGGCGAGCAACCAGGCTTAAGCTTTCAGGAGGTGATGCAGGCAGGTTCTTAAGTACAGTTTTTCCCCAAAGACCCCGAAAAGGAATGTCCACACACCATGTTAGGTGATAACACAGCTTCTTTTTAAATATACGTATCAGTTTCGTTTCTGATCTGTCTTTCTTAGTAGTAACCAATCACTGATCTCTGGGTCATACTGCCCCCAGCCAATGACTGCCCTCTCCCTAAGCCCCACCCCTGGCAGCCATCCTCAGATTTGGTAGCACGCCAAGTGGCAGTATGACCAAGTGAAGAGCCGCAGAGGGCTAGGTGGGAGGGTTTGCATGTGAATCCATGCCAGACCGATGCTGGAGAACAACAGTTACAGGTAAGTAACTTGTTCCTTCTCCAGCATGGGGTCTGGCATGGATTCACATGCTCATGAATAAAAGAATACATAGCAGTATACACATGCACAACCACGGGAGGTGGCAACAGGCTCAACATTAAGCAATACAACAACTCAACATTAAGCATCTCTTGCCTCCTCACCAGGCTCACCTTAAGCAAACAGGTTACGCAGCACTGCTTGGCCGACCCTGGACTCCTCCCTGGAGTCCCGATCGACGCAGTAGAATCTTGTGAAGGTGTGCGTCGACCTCCACGTAGCAGCCCTGCAGATGTCCAGCAAGGGCACACCAGACAGGAACGCCGTGGTAGCAGCGATCGCTCTGGTCGAATGGGCTCTCGGACGGCCGGGAAGCTGTCGGTTTGCCAACCGGTGACAATGCATGATGCAGCCGGAGAGCCATCTGGAAATGGAAGTCTTCGAGAGAGCCTTCCCTTGATTCACAGACCCAAATTTCACAAACAGTTGTGACGTCTTCCGAAAACTCTTTGTGCGGTCCACGTATAACTTCAGCGCTCTAGCTACATCCAGCGAGTGCAGAGTCCTCTCGGCCGGCGTCAAATGCGACGGAAAGAAAACTGGTAACACCAAGGGCTCGTTGAGGTGGAAGTCCGACGGCACCTTGGGCATGAAGGAGGGGTGCGTCCTCAGCACCACCCTCGTGTCATGAAAAGTCAAGTATGGAGGCTTGCAAGATAGGGCCTGAATCTCTCCCACTCGTCGTGCAGAGGTGATGGCCACGAGGAACGCTGTCTTCCATGACAGGAACTTCAAAAGGCGCCGAATGCATAGGCTCGAATGGGGCCCCCATGAGCCTGGTCAGCACCACATTAAGCTCTCACGCTGGGGCAGGAGCCTTCACCGGAGGGAATGATCGGAATAGTGCCTTCATAAACTCCTTCACCAGGCCATGAGACCACAAGGACGCCCGTCCCGTCATCCTGGTATATCGGGAGATGGCAGCCAGATGTATTTTGATGGAGGCGTGAGCCAGTCCAGCCTTGGCCAGCGACAGCAGGTACGGCAGCACTCGAGGGGCCGTAATGCGCAGAGGGTTAATCTTCTGTGCACGGCACCAGACAGAGAACCTCTTCCATTTATGACCGTAACACTTGAGAGTTGAGGACGCCCTGGCCTTTGTAAGAACCTCTCTGCAATCAGCCGGGATATCGTACCCTCCAAACTCTAGTGCTGCAGGAGCCAGGCCTGCAAGTTCAGCGACTGTGGGTCGTGGTGGAGAATGGCGCCTCCTTTTCTGGAGAGAAGATCCACGTCCGCCGGCAGCCTGACTGGCGGGGACGTTGACAAGTCCAGAAGGTCCGGGAACCAGATCTGCCTTGGCCACGCCGGTGCGACAAGGATCATACTGCACCTGGACTTCTTGAGCTGGTTGATGAGGCGGAGCAGCAACGGTAATGGAGGGAACGCGTATAGAAACAGCCCGTCTCAAGAGAACGAGAAAGCATCGCCCATGCTCCTCGGCTGTGGGTACCTGCTGGTGAACCTCTGGCACTGGAGTTCGTCACCGGCGCGAACAGTTCGATCTGGGGTTTGCCCCAATCCACTTGATTCTGGCACAGTTCCCACTCGTGGCATGAGCGCAGCTCCCTGCTGAGTGAGTCGGCGATGGTGTTTTTTATTCCTGCCAGGTGGAAGGGAACCAGAAACATCCCCTGGGCGACGGCCCAGTACCACAGATCCTGGGCCTCCTTGGATAGGGCTGGGGAAATGGTGCCCCCCTGCTTCCGTGTAGAACATCGTGGTGGTGTTGTCGGTGAAGATCCTCACCACTTTGTCCTTGACTGACGGGAGGAACGACTTGAGCGCCCAGAATACTGCTCGGAGCTCCAAGATATTGATGTGAAGAGACCTCTCCTCCGGGAGCCAAAGGCCTCTTGCGTGGAGATCTCCGGTGTGGGCCCCCCCAACCCTCCAGAGAGGCGTCCGTAGTCACTGTATCCTGAAACGCTGGGGTTTGAAAGTCCGTGCCTGTAGTGAGGTGAGCCCGGGTGCCCCACCATAGGATCGCCCGACAGAACTCCTCGTCGAGAGGGATCCTGTCCTCGAAGCAGCCCCTCGCCTGAAACCAGCGGGCGTCGAGGAACTCCTGTAGCGTACGCATCCAAAGTCTGCAAAGGGGCACAAGGTAGATGCATGAGGACATCATCCCGAGAAGGGACTTGATGGACCTCACCCTGGCCACGTCCGTGGCTAACAGGTGCCGCACCTTGCCCAGGATGGTCTTGGTCCTCTCCTCTGAAGGGGAGGCCAATTGCTCCACCATATCGAGCTTCGCTCCCAAAAACAGTGCTATTTGCGATGGAACCAGGTGGGATTTGGGGTAGTTGATGGCGAACCCCAGCTCCGTGAGCAACCAGACGGTCCTCGCCGTATGATCGACGGCGAGTTCCCTTGACCTTGCTCGGATTAGCCAGTCGTACAGGTAGGGGTAGACGTGGATCCCCTGCAGGCGCAGCCGCGCCGCCAGTGGTGCCAGGCACTTGGTGAAAACCCTGGGTGCCGACTTTAATCCGAACGGTAGGGCTCTGAATTGGTAGTGGCGTCCCTGAACCACGAACCTGAGGAACTTCCTGTGCCTTTTTAGAATGGGGATGTGGAAGTAAGCATTCTCCAGGTCTAACGACGATAGGAAGTCGCCTTCCTCCAGCTGTCCCAGCATGTGCTGGAGGGTGACCATCCTGAGTTTCTGCGCCTTGATGTATTTGTTTAATCAACGCAGGTCCAGGATGGGGCGCCAACTGCCTGTCTTCTTTCTGACGAGGAAGTACCTTGAGTACACCCCGGAGCCTCCTGGGGCGAGCTCGATGGCACCTTTCTTGAGCATCGCCTTTACTTCCAACAGCAGTTGAGGGATGTGATTCTCCTTCCTGGCCACGGGAAGAATGCGAGGGCACCTCTTTAGGAACTCCAGCGAGTGCCCGTTGGCCAGGGTGTCCAACACCCAACGATCGGTGGAGATGGACTCCCACACTCTGACGAACTTCGTCAGCCGGCCTCCCACCGGGGGGCTTCGGTGGGGGCCCGACAACCCGGCCGGGTCAGTCTTGCTTGGAAGCGGCCTTGCCGCCTTGGCCTCCTTGGCGACGACGGCAGGAACCCCCTTGCTTGCCGCGACCTCTGTAGGTCTCCTGGGAAGAGGAGCGGGCCGCCTGGCGGTAAGTGGAGGAGCCACCGCTGGATCCTTTAGAGGCACCCTGTCTGCCTCCGGGGCTCCGAAAGGGCCGTCGCTGCTGAAGCACCCGAGGGCCCAGGCCATCTCCGAGTCGGTCTTGATGGCCTGTAGAGACTCATCCACCGCCTTACCAAAGAGGTTGTTGCCGTCGAACGGCATGTCCAACACTCTGGTCTGGATGTCCTGGCGAAAGTCTGTCGCCTTGAGCCATCCTCGTCGTCGGAGGCAAACTCTGTTGCCCAGTTGGCGAAATCCGGTATCGGCAATGTCTGTTGCCACCGTTATGGCGTGATCCGACGGCACATCGCCCTCCTGCAGAATTTCTAGGGCCTCTGCCCTTTTGTCATCAGGCAGTAAATCTAGCAGGGGAGTTATCTTGAACCAGAGCTCCCTGTCGTAGCGGGCCACGATCCCTAAGGCAATGGCCGTCTTAATCGTCGTCGCCGCCGACGAGATGACTCGTCGTCCCATAGAGTCCAACTTCTTGCCCTCGCTGTCCGGCGGGGAAGTGGAAGCCGCCGCGCCCGCTGCCTTCTTCTTAGCCGCTGCCGAGACAACTGAGTCCGGCGTGGGCTGGGCCCTGAGGCACAAGGGGGCGGCATCGGGGACTCGGTACTTCTTCTCGTACCTGTCCCTCTTGGCGGGTGTCGTGGCAGGGTTCTTGAGGACAGCAAGCCCCTCGTCCCAGATGTCGTCGAGTAAAGGCACCGCAAGGACCGTCCTCCTCTTAGCCTCTCGTCGTTGGTACAGAAACCCCTCCTTTTTCTGTTCTTCAGGGCAGAGCTGGAAGAGCTCGGATTCCCTGGTTATGATGGTGTGGAAAGAGCCAACCTCGTCGGCTGGGGATGCCCGCGCGGGGTGGGGGACGACGACGGGATGTCTGCTGTGTCATCGCCACCGTCATCATCCGTCCCCGTCGCCGTATCCGTCGCTGTATCCTCTCTAGGGCCCGGCGAGGGGGATGAGGGGTCCACAGGTCTCGCAGGCACGAAGGGCAGAGCGGGGTGGACTCTCCTCCGCTTGTTCGGAGGGCTTCCCGACGGGCCTGGTCTGGCTCCTCCGTCAGGGTGCGTGGTAATCTCGTCCTTATCTGGGTACATAAGGATTGGATTGCCAACAAAATGGCCGCCGCGCTATCCTGGGGCTCGGGCAATGGCTGCGACGGACGGGATGGCCGCTCCACTGGGCCTTGTTCGTCGTCGCTATCTTCGATCACGTCAGCATGGACCGCCCCCTGGGATCAAACCTTCTCGAACCTCTCGTTGAGGTTTATGAACCTCTCGTTGAGGCCTATGGACCTTTCGTTGAGGCCCTTCTCGGTCTCCACCAGTTCCTCCTCAGAGGCTGATTCCGAGTCTGTAATGGCCACCGACCCCTCGCCCCTCTTTTTCAGCCGGGGGCTTCACGGGGGTCTTAGCGATGGGCTGGAAAGAGGATTCCCTCCGGGGTGGCAAGGATACTCTGGGCCCAGAGGCCGTTTCCATTGGCGTAGTCTCAGCCGGCTCTGCCAGGGTCGCAGCGACCATTTCGGTAGAGGCCTTAGCCGGGTGGATCAAAGCCCTCACCACGTTAGGTGCGTCCTGGGCCTTCGCCTTGCGGGGAGGGTCAGCATCTCGCTCCCCCTTCGAGATCGACCGGGTCCGCTCCAGCGGCCTACCCGGGTTCTCGGACTTCCTCTTCCCCGAACCAGAGCGCTGGCTCGTGGTCGAACGTGCCGGGGAAGTAGCGCCCTGCTTGGCAATCGAAGACCCCGACCTTTCGGCGCTCCCGGAGCCCGCGGACTCGCAGTGCTTGGCCTTCTGTTGGGCCCCCGTCGCCAGGGCGCCCTCAAAGGACTTAGAAGCCCGCTCAGACTTCTTCTTCACCTTCTCACTTGCTGTGCCCTTCTCCAGCCAGGTGGCGAGGCGGGAACGACGATCTTGTTTGGTCCGTTCCGAAAGGTTCTTTCAGAACGCACAGTCCTTCTCCACGTGCGTCTTGTCCCCATGGAGGCAGTAGAGACATTGCGAATGCTCGTCCTCCTTGAAAACGTTATATAATCCGCATCCAAGGCAGTTCCTGAACAGCTTGGATCCGGGCGTCGAGGTCCCCTTGTCCTGGGCCATGTCCGTTGAGGTAGGCCGCAGATCTTCCGGCATCCTCCAAGAAGTGTAAACTCGACGAAAACGTCACCCTTAAGGGGCGTAGAAGAATTCCGAAACGGGTCCCCGTTATCGGAAGTAGAAACGGTGGAGCTTGAGGCTCAATTAAACCGAAAAAATGAGAAATTCTCCTGAAAAAGCGTGAAAACGCAGTAAAAAACTCGAGAGCGAAACACGAGGACTCCCAACACTTGAGTGTGCGGTAAAAATCTGAGGATGGCTGACAGGGGCGGGGCTTAGGGAGAGGGCAGTCATTGGCTGGGGCAGTATGACCCAGAGATCAGTGATTGGTTACTACTAAGAAAGACAGATCAGAAACGAAACTGATACTGATTTTTTCTTTACCGAGGATTCCCAGCCTGACGACGGGGAATATTCATGAGCATGTGAATCCATGCCAGACCCCATGCTGGAGAAATAATAACACTTTGTACTTGGAAAGACTTATTCAAAGAATGGTATATATATACACTCTATGTGGTACCAGACACTACTTAAATTCAGTAAGAACTGCACTAACTGTAGACAGTTTTAAACGACAGGTGACTTCTTAAATAAGGTGCAACCAGCATAGAATAGGAAAGAAAGGCAGGTTAGTTATGAACAGTGGTAGAATGCTTTCTTTAGACTAGACAAGTCATTCTGAGTGAGGATCCCCCCACCTGGTAAACCTGCAATAGAAAAGGTAGGGAGTATCTTATCTTGTCTTTTACATCCCAGTCCAATATTGTTCAGTAACCTTGTGCCTTCTTTTAATAGGTTCTACGACCCCAAAGTACCAGAGAGGCCACAGGAGAACAGGATCCAAGATGATTCTGGGACCCCTGGACGACTCCTGAGGCTAGAAGATGTTATTCTTTGTCACATTACCTTTGGTACCTTGGCAGGAGAAGTGGCAGAGTTTCTTGGCTTTACTCAGCGATTCCTTCTGAGGATGGACCCCCTTTGGAAGAAGGAGCCACTGGGATGATGAGCCCAAGAATAAAAAGGAACCAAAGTCTTTTGGAATGGCAGTAGTTTGAGTTTGGCTATTTGCAGTGCTCTTCTTTGGTCGACGATTTCTCTGACTGTAGAAGTCCTGTGAGGAAGAAACTTGCTGTGCTCTCTTTAAAGGCTTGGTGGATGATGATAAGACATATGGGATCCTATGATGACTTCTGGCGGCGACAGGTGCATAGGTCACTTTTGGTGTGAGGTTTTGTAATATTGTGGTTTTTGGACTTTCGGTTCTTCAGTGTTGCAGCCGTAGCACAGACCTCTGGACGGCGTCTGGCGACCTGGACTCAACCACTGGAGTAGACCTCAGACCATCACCAAGTCTGGACCCTCTGGACGATTTCGATAGTTTCTGGTGGTGGGAAACCCACCAGCGGACCTTCCACGCACCCCACGACTCTGGGCTCTCTCCAGCAGGAAAAAGTGGTCAGTGGTGACTGCACGGATGTCCTTTCAAATGTTCTTAGGCAATTTGGAAATTTCACAGCTCCAGGTGTCCAGCAGCACTATGCCAGGGTACCCACTCTTCTGGGCAACGGCTTCCAGCGGTCATGAAGCGCACCTCCGTACCCTGGGCGAAAACAATGGACTTCTCTGGCTCGAGATGTCCGCCACTCCTCCTCTGGACTTCGAAGACCCCTTCTCCGGACAGCAGGCACGCAGGACTGACTTCCAGGATACTTCGATGAAGAGTAGCAGATTTGCGCGATCGTCCCTCATAGCTCGGAGAGAGGTCTCCTTTGCAGGTCCTCCCTAGATCACTAGCTGGGAGACACGAGAGCTTTCGGATTGTTAAAGAAATGCAGCAGCAGACTTCTCTTCCAGCTCGGCTTCAAGAATCAGCTTCTTCTTGCTAATCTTCGACTTCAGCTACTGAACAAATTGGTAAGTGAGAGGTCCCCAGATATACACATCTGTCCCTCATTCACTCTGCCTGAGCCAAGCTCAGTCAGCCAATCACACAGTAGGGCATTCATGCAGGCAGTCAGCCAATCAGGCTTTCAGGCACTCAGGCCATTCACTCCACCCAGACATTCTTTACAAAAGATGTGGATTGGGGCAAGTACCCAGCCATTTTAGCACGCTACACTGCATTCATGTCAGTTTCAGGCAGGCCTGTCTCATTCATTGTGTCACACACACAGAAACCAAACACCCACAGCAGAGACTGTGAGTTCACTTCAGACTCCATTCACACAGGTCCCACCCCTAGGATGTACCCACAACACACAACACCTGGGAAGGCTCAAGTCAGTCTGACAGGAGGCAGTCCCAGAGCCATATATGGTTTTTGCACCCAACAGCCAGTCAGGGGGGAAGGGAACAACAGAGACATATATGGTGTTTCCACCCAGCAGTCATTCAAGAGGTAGGGACAGAGTCAGGGCTTCCAAGCACTTTGGGAAACAAGGTAAAAGGCAATAGAAACTAAGAGGCCACAGGGCCATCTCGCCTTCTGTCAGGAATCCACTGATTCCTACAGTAGGGCCTGGGTATCCCAAAATGGAGGATACTCAGAGCCACAGTCAAGTCAGCATGTAGCTGCCACCAGCCCATACCCTGCTCTGTGTGCAACACACAGGTGCCCAAAAACACACATAAGGGTAACAAACGTGCACACCCAGCCATGGGTGCCATAAGGGTATCCCATGGGTGATGTTCACCAAAGGATAAGATTGAAGAGCTGCACTGCCAGAGGTCCAGGCGGGACCTCAGTGGCAGAAAACATAGATAAGAAACACGCAGAGACGTGGTAGGACAAGGACAGGAGGTACTGTCCCTCAATAAGGCATTTTCAGCATCACACACTTTAACTTGGGTATCCCTCCAATGTTGTCAGGGGGATGCATTTCACAGATATCAAAAGTGACAAGGTGGAAGAAAGGCAGTCAATGTGATTTTCTTTCATTTGCAGAATTTCAAAAATGCAGTTGTCATTACCTCTTTTCATTGGTATGGAGACAACAAACCTCTATTGTTTTTAAAGTACTGCATTACCATTTTGTATTTCATTTTCATTTATACACTTATAAAGCGCCGAAAGCCCACAGGCATCGGGGAGCATCACATAAAACAAGGCACAACACACAACACAGTCATCTAACCATTTCTGCAAGCTTCAACACCCACTGCTCAGCATCAATGTCTACTTGAAAATGAATGTTTTTAAGTTCTTTCTAAAGGCCATGTAATTAGGCTCAAACCTGAGAGCAAGAGGAGGGCTGTTCCATTTCCCTGCTGTACGAATAGGGAAGGATCTGCCCAGCGCTTAGGTACTTCTATGGGCTGGCATTTTGATCTTTCCAATTGCCTCTACCACTAACTGGGTATCGTCGGCGTAATTTGTAAAAAAATACACTGACTCCTTCCAGAACCTCACATAGAAATCTCATAAATAGATTAAATAAGAGTGGGGACAGACTCGCCCCTTGTGGAACTCTATACTTAATAAGGGCTGCCATGGAGAAATGACTCCACCAATGAATTTTCACTTCCCTATT
Organism: Ambystoma mexicanum; assembly: GCF_040938575.1. Classification (NCBI taxonomy): domain Eukaryota; kingdom Metazoa; phylum Chordata; class Amphibia; order Caudata; family Ambystomatidae; genus Ambystoma; species Ambystoma mexicanum. The sequence goes on from NC_090936.1 coordinate 352,151,725, forward strand.
GGCCAAAAAGGAGGCTAGCCAAGTGGCTGCTACCCTGGAACAGTTGGCTACTTTTTGCAGGACCTGGTGGAGAAGTTGGTGATCCACCACGTCAAAAGCTGCACTCAGGTCAAGCAACATAACCATCCCTATCTTACCTTTATCCATTACGCCTAACATATGGGTCTAAAGATCCAACATAGACGTCTCCATACTGTGAGCGGTGCGGAATCCGGATTGTTGATCATGCAGAATGTGATTCCTTTCCACAAATTTCTGAAATTGTCCTGTCGCTATTTTATCTAGAACCTTCAAGATGAAATTACAGTTCGTTATGGGCCGTAAATAACCAGTGTCTTTGGGTTCTAGACCAGGCTTTTTATAAGTGGGGTAATCGTAACAGCTTTGATGCTTTTAGGCACCATGCCTTCTCTGAAGGAGGGATTAGCAATCTTTGTTAGGATTGGTATAAAGACTTCCTTGTTCTCTAAAATTATTCTCGGTGGTGTGATGTTCTCAACACAGGAGGTAGGCTTCATTGTGATGAGTACTTTTCTCATCTCTTCCTCGCTGACGGGAAGAAAGTGAAATTTCTCTTCCTCACACTGACTATGTTCCCTATCTAAAATGACCACTTCTGTGAACAGGGATTCCCTGGAAATCACAATAATGTCTCTAGCCTTCTGTGTTTTCCCTACAAAGGCCTGTTGAACTCTGTCTTCTTGTATGATTGTGTCTGTTAGAATATGCACATTCTTGCTCTTTTTATAAGTTGGTATATTTTGAAGAGGTACACAAAGTCACTGCATTTTCACAAAGCTGACAAGGTGGTCACCACCAATTACTATAGATGATCCAGAGCCACTTTACGTACTCTGGTGTGATGTCAACTGTTAGGTAAAAATGTCACTTACTGCTATTTAACCTCTTTAATTGTGAAGTCCCAACTTTTTGCTATGGTTTTAGCCTCCTGTCCTGACTTTCTGCCAGTGAAGCACAGCCTCCAGCTGCGCTCCACTGGGCTTTCGCTCATAGTTCTGGGGTAGCTGACTTGTCCTTCTGACAGTCAGTACTGGGAAACATTGTTTGTCTAAGTCTTATGACTTTGTTGCCACTTTTGGCAACTGTATTTCAGTGTACAAAGTACATTACAGTACTGCGCACTGGGGTCCATGCGTTTCCGGGCCATAGACATTCCTCAAGGATTTTTTGGTAACTGGACAATCTGCCTAGGAGTAGACTGATGGCAGCAGAAGCTTTTTCATGTATTTTTATGAAATTTTACCAAGCCATACCGCGCTTATCGTGTGTGGCTCATGACTGTGGCTAGTGTCTGTCATGGCCGTGCCACAAGATCTTTTGTCTTCTCCTTTGGACATTTTGTCCTTTGACCTTCCCCTTGATCTTTGTGACCCAGAGAGTCCTTATTTGGGCATGCATTCTCCCGCGAAAGCCGGTGTTTTTCGCAGGCTAATGCATGTCACATGGAAGGGTACCCAGGAACTGGGGTGGGACTGTCTGGTCCCAATCCACATTACTGGTGCCAGAATGTCTGGTGTGCTTGTGTGCGTGAAAGCCGTGGTAGTTCCTGATTGGATCACAGTTGGCGGGCATGAGTGGGCAGATCCCCTCTTTGGCCAGCCGGGTGCAAGCCCACCCTGGACTTTTAGGATGTGAGGAGGGGCTCTGAGTGCAGACCCGCAGATCACTCTTAGGTCAGAATCAACCTATACACGGAGCCAAGTATCCTGAGAAGCTAAGCAGATCCAAGGACTGTCCAGAATTGCACAGAGAAGGTTTAGCACCTTGAGCCCGCTGTTGTCACGGTAGAGCCCTGCATTGCGCTTGATCTTCTGCGAAGGTGCTTCAATCCTTTTGAGTGGTGGGATCAATCACTCTCAACGCCTCCTCTGAGCCCTGCAAATGAGCCTTTTCAGAAGTGCCACTGGGTCAGGGGGTGCTATTGCGCGGCAACGAAAATGGCAGTGGCCTGAAAGCGCTACATCAGAGGCTCGGGAACTTTGTCCCTCAGGGGAGCAACAACGACCGTCGGCTACGCTTTCTATCCTGATTCTATTTTAAGAACGTTTAGTGGTCCCCCGGGTTTCCGCATAGTGAGATCAGACGGCATCCTGTGCAGTAATTGTCCTTGGGCATGCGGCTGCGGTGGCCGCGTGGAGCTTCCCCTCCCCCACCTCGCAGAGCTCCGGTGATGCCAGGTCCTGGGTGGCCCGCGGTCGGCAGAGTTGTCGCCAGCTGACCGGAGTGTTTCCGCCAGGTCTCGGGCTGGTGCTGGTGTTCCTACCTCAGCTGGGTGCTGGAGTGCGGAGGTGCTGTGCGAGGCGGGCTCTCCTGCGGTACGAAGACGAGGTGGCTGAGCCAACCGAGGTCCCCTGAGTTGCTGCTCGCTCTGTGGGCAGTCCGGGCTGGCGGATGTGCGCCCGGGTTGCGGCGTCGTGGAGGCGAGGCCGGAGGAGGTGAGTTGTGTGCCCCCTCCTTCCTGGCAGAGTATTCATGGTGGAAGTTGCCGCAAGCCTGGTCCTGACACTCGCCCCATCAGCAGTTGGACAGCGTGGGGTCCTGTAGGCTCCTCTCCCTTCCCTCCAGGTCAAAGATATACGCAGAAGATGGTGGCGGATCGGCCTGGTTGGCTCCGTTGAGTGGTGGACTGAGCTGGGTGGGTCATCTCCCTTACACCCCGCTCCTGGTGGATGGTGTTGGGGGACCTTCCTGCACCGGCAGTGGGGGATTGCTGAGACTGGGCATTAGGTCTCCTGGACTGGCCTGGCTGTAGGGACTGTGTCGTGGCTCCTTGCTGTAGCTGTGATGAGCCAATAGCTGGAGGCTGGGTGCATCTCCCCCCTGGGCACAATAGTCTTGCAGTAGGTGTGCGCCCTGGTCCTTTTGAAATGCATTTGAGCCCCTTCCTGCCTGTGTCCATGCGGGGGTGAATTGTGTGTGCAGGCTTGGGTCGTTATACTCCGTTTCCCTTGTAATGGGCAACCAGAAACGACATTCCAAGATGGAACAATATGCCAGAACGGATTGGGCCTCGACCAGTCAGGATGGTGAACCCAGCGAGTACGGTATTGACATTTCTGCCTTAAATCAAACCCTGCTAGCCCTAAAAGGTAGCACGGACAGTCTTGGGGCCAAAATAATTGCTTTAGCCTGTAAGGTAGATGTGTCGGCGGTGCAAATCGAGAAATTGTGTGGGAGGATGTCGGAGGCGGAGCAGAGGATAGGGGAGGGTGAAGACAAGATTGCCGTCCTGCAGCGAGAGGTGGCATCCCTGCAACAGACAGTCAAGAAAGTCACTGCTAAAAATGATGACCTTGAAGGGAGGTCTAGGAGAAATAATATTTGGATTACAGTGGTGGCCGAGAGCACTCACTTTGATAATATGGAGCTTTTTGTTCAACAACTCCTTAAAGAAGTCCTGGACAATCCTCCGGTCACTACTATGTTTATGGTTGAACGAGCCCACAGCTTGCTGGCGGTTAGGCCCCCCCTGGGGCTCTGGAAAGGGCTATCATTGCCAGAATTTTTCTTTACAGAGATCGTGATACCCTGCTGTGAGTGGCGAGAGAAAAGAAGAATTTGCAATGGGGCTCAGCGACAATTCGATTGTTCCCTGATTTCAGCCAGAATGTATAGGACCAGAGGAAAACTTTTGTAAATGTTAAGGGCATTCTGAGGAAAAAAGGGATTCGATGTTCGATGATGTATCCAGCGAAGCTTAGAGTGGTGCAGGATGGCAAAGTCCTTTTCTTTACCACCCCTGAATCAGCGGAGAGGTTTGCTATGAACATTCCGGACCTTAGCCCCCCTGCGCCGGAGCCCTCTTAGCGGTGCCGGGGCCTGAGTGCGCCTGTGGTTGCGTTGTGACACTTTGCCAATCTGTGGCTGTAGCTGAACTTGATGTCATTCTGCAATGTTTGAATATAGTAATTAGTGCTCCCTTTAGGTGGACTACCACAGTATAACGTGACAATGGTATTGAGCCTCCGAACTTTAGGAGTCGCAGTAGCCGCCAGCTCCCCCCCATGCCCAGTGGCTAATTAGCTATGTTTGACTTGATGCTTGAGGGGTATAGGGTGGGGGGTGACAATGGGGGGCCAGTAGGTTGGGGTTTCTGGCATGGGCGGGGGATGGGGATTTGGGTTAGTTCTGTTGATTTGTTGGTGTTGCAGGTCTGGGGTGGGGGACGGGGGGGATTTCCAGTTGCTAAATGTGCAGGCAGTATTATAAGTACTGGCATTGGTACTAACATTACAGGAGGTACAAATCATAACGGTCTAAATTTACAATCAGCAGTGTTCTCCCGCAAACAGGGTCAGAAGCAGTATCCCCCATAGGGGGTGATGTTCAGCTGGGAGGAGATATAACCATATTATCGTTGAATATACGTGGGTTCACAAATTGCAAAAAACCACGGCTAATTACAAATTATGCAAGGAACCATCATGCTAATGTTCTGTGTATTCAGGAGACTCATTTGCCTAAAACACACAACCTCCCTAATTTTTCGGGCTGGGGGATCCACAGGTATGGGTCCTCCTACTCCTCCCACTCTCAGGGGGTAGCGATATACATACATAAAACTCTCGAGTTCTCAAGCTGCACAAAGTGATTTCTGACTCGGAAGGCAGATTTGTTTTGGTTGCGGGAGAAATCTCGGGGTGGCGTATACTGTTTATTAATATATATGGTCCCAATTATGACTGTCCAGCATTCTTTCAAACATGCACGGATCATCTTTGTGCGTTTCCTCAATATGATGTGGTTTGGGCGGGTGATTTTAATGTCGCTCTTACATTGGATATGGACAGATCCTCATCCACTCAAACTTCCGACACCTCGGGCGGCCCTGAAGTGGTGGTCAATAGCGAGGGATTACTCATTGGTTGACTCCTGGAGACTGTTACACCCCTTGGACCTGGAATTCACCTTTTATTCGGGGGTCCATGGCAGCTCCTCCAGGATAGACTATATCCAATTGACCTCAGAGTTAGCCAGGTCGACCCAGACGCTCAAATCCTCGCCCGTACCCAGTCGGACCACTCTCCAGTAGTGGCCGAATTTACTAGACCCCAAGTTCCCAGGAGTCAGCTTAGATGGAGGTTCAGAGTGCAGGCGTTGGAGGATATTGCCTTTAGGGAAGATGTCCGTCGTGATATAGCTGAATTTTTTCTTACCAATACGGATTCGGTGGCTGACCCTAGGGTGGTCTGGGAAGCCTTCAAGGTCTATAGGGTGCTCTATGCCTAGGGAGGGGGGGGTCCTGAAGTGTATACACAGATCTATTGCGACCCTGGAGAAGGAGATCAAGGAGATAGAAAGGGAACAAACTCAGGGCGATTCTCAGGAGTTACGAGATCGGTTGGGGGCGAGGAGGGCGGAAGTTCGCTGACTAATGGACAGCAAAGAGCGATTTGTGGGGGACCCTATAGCAGCGGCCAGATACACTGAGAGGGACCGCGCCAGCAGGACCCTAGCTTGGGCGATTAAACGGGAACGGCGGCAGGAGGCTATCCTGAAGATGGGGATATGGTTAGGGACAATGTGGTTATTGATGACGAGTTTCGGTATTTTATGAGAAGCTGTACTCTACACAGCTCTAGCCATGATAGTATCACCCAATATCTGGATAGAGTGGCGTTGGGGTGGCTGGACCCGGAGCAGGGTGCATTGTTGAATGCTCCTCCCACTGAGCAAAAGATCCTTAAAGCAATACAATCCCTCCCAAATGGTAAGGCACCGGGCATTGACGGCATCACTGCTGAGATGTACAAAGCATATGCTGAACTACTCATCCCGCCGCTACGGAACAAGTTTGAACATGCTAGGCTGGCAGGTACCCTCCCAGAGACTAGTAGGACGGCCCTGGTCACGGTTCTCCTCAAACCTGGTAAGGATCTGCACAGTTGTTTGCCATATAGACCTTTATCCCTGATGAACACCGAAAATATGATCCTAGCCAAAATTCTGGCAGATAGGCTTCTTCTTCATATGCCCGCCCTGGTGTTGCCAGATTAGGCTGGGTTCATCCCTGGTCGGTCCACCCAAAATAATTTTAGGTTATTCTCATTGATGCACAATATCAACAGTGAAATTCCCATGGCCGTCGCGGCCCTCGATGCAGAGAAGGCCTGTTGAGTGGCCCTTCCTGTTCGAGGTGCTCCGCCGGGCTGGTCTAGGCAATCCCTTTTTGCAGTGGATCCGACTGTTGTATACAGCCAGTAATGCAGTGGTTTATACTAATCAAATGCAGTCGCCAGCAATTTTCCCTTCCCGTGGAGCCAGGCGGGGGTGCCCCCTCTCACCCATCCTTTTTGCTTTGGCGATTGAGCCAGTGGCTTGTGCATTGCATGAATTTCATTCACATAGTAAGTATACATTTGTGTATGTCTATTGTGTCGTTATATGCGGACGACATGTTGATTTACAAGAAGCACCAAGGGACAACTTAATGCCAATCAGGGAGGAGATTTTGGAGTTTGGGGCCCTTTCTGGTTTACAGATTAAGTGGTCCAAGTTAGAAATACTCCCTCTTACGGCGCGGGTATCACGGGATGATATTGGGGGTGAGTTTGGCTGATGTCCTCAGTGGATCCGTTACTTGGGAGTTTGGGTATCCACTTCTCCCATTAAGCTCTATGAGGACAACTATTTGTCGACACTGGAAAGCATGGAACATAAGGTGGACTCATAGGTGTGCCTCCCGATCTCCCAGGCGGCCAGAGTTGCGCTAAGATGGTGATTCTACCCAAACTTTTATATATTTTTAATAATGTGCCAGTCTGGCCTCCCTCGAGATTCTGGGTTCGCATTAAGAGCTTGCTGAACAGACTGATTTGGGCCGGGGGTCATCCTAGGATCTCATTAGATATACTATGCCGTTCATACTCGCAGGGTGGATTTGATGTTCATTACCTTCCCCTTTATCATATGGTTGCGCAGGCCCAGTATGCAGCTTGGTGGTGGGCCCCTTCCCTGGATCTCCCTCATACATATTTGGAGAAGGTTATAATTTACCCGGATAGTTTGAATGGATTATTGGGGGGGAGTGCGAGCTGATGGTGCCAGGTCGGAGGTACAGCCTATAATAATTGCGTTTAAGGCACTTGACAGCCTGGCGGACAAGTTAGGCCTGGATTGCTGGTACTCTCCGGACATGTCCATTTACAATGTCCGGGGTGTTCCTCTTACTCAGGAGGAAGCTTTCTGTAAGCAATTTAGGGCTCTGGGTATTTATACATTGGGGGACCTGTTGTTGGAGGGAAGATTCGTTACTTGGGATGAGCTAAAGGAGAGGGGGGCCTGGACTCCTATAACAATGTTCCTCTATTATAGGCTCAGGGAGACTTTGCGGTCTATATGGCCAGCCTTCCTGGCAGCCCCGCCGATCTCCCTGGTATTGTCCTATATAACTTCTACACAAGACAGGAGTAAAGTGATCTCTACGTTATATAGATTAGTGCAGGCCAACACCCCTCCCCTGGGAAACCAATTCCGAAGTAGATGGGAGGAGAGTTTAGGTTTCTCGCTGTCGGAGGCTCAATGGGGTATAGTGTGTACACAAACTAAGCAAATCGCTATGAATACTAGGCTGCGTATGATACACTTTAAGTTTGTTCACCAAATGTATTATTCTCCAGCCTACCTAAGTGGGTTCTACCCGGATAGGTCCTCCAGCTGTAAATGATGTGGTATGTCACCGGCTGATTTTCTACATGTGGTCTGGGTGTGTCCCCCAATTCAGGCTTTCTGCACTAGGGTTCAGCACACCATGGCTACTATTCTTGATATAACAATACCCGACTCCCCAGCAGTGTGGCTGTTGGCTCTGGTAGAATCCGGAACCAGGAGTGAGAAGCGTCTCCTAGGCATGGCTACGATTGTTGCAAGATCGTTGATTACCAAAGCGTGGGGGGCGTCAAGAGCTCCGACTGTCGTAGATTGGATTGCGTCCAAGTCTAGATTTGAGAGACTGGAATCGTTGTATATACAAACACTGCCGCCAAGCAGTAGACCCTTGGACTATTGGAACTTGTTTAGGTGTTTCCAAAGGGAGAGTGAAAGGTCTCTGGACCCTTTGAACTGTGATCAGGTGATCTAATAATGCTTTTGTGGTCTCGTAGAGCCTGTCAGTTCCGCGTTGATATGTAAATGGGTATGTTCAGCATAAGGGATGGAATGCAGGCCGGAGGGTAATCTTCTCCATTTTGTTATGATATATTGTTATCCTTTTGCTTTGCTGTCAGTACCATCCAATATGGGGTGTATGTGCAACTGGGGTCAGGGATGGGGGAGGTGTGGGAGCGGGAGGGGTGTTGGAGGGTGTAAGGGTTGTTGCTGATTGTCCGTGTTTCTCATGTTTAAGTATAAATCAATTAAAAAAACAGTTAAAAAAAAAAAGAAGTGCCACTGGGCCTTCCAGTAGACTGACCAGCATGTACCGTGGCACGCATGCTGGAGCATTGCTACATTGAGTTTCGGCTTGAGGAGAACCCTAGTTCGCACAGAAAAGCCTCTTCTTGGCAAATCTTGTTGTCCCTACTTCTTTGGGCCACGAGAGAGAAGTGTGCATCATTGTGCGAGACTTGGGTGCTCCTGCATCACTGTGCAACAGTGGCAGTCGCTGCTGGTGACTTTCCAACTTTTCTTCAAGTGTCCTGAGACCAGCAGCTGCATCAGTGCCTTCTTTGTCCTGCATTTGTCAAGAGAGATCCAGCTCCAGATGTAAATCGGACCAGCATCCGCACCCACAGCACCTGTGCCATTTGAAGCATCACCAAGGAGGGGATTTCGTAGTCCAGGCGATCTTCTTCAAACCTGCCAAGACTGAACCCGGAGTGAGCTAAGGGCAGTGAGTAACCATACCACTTACCAGTGGTCCCTAGTTCATCCATACCATTTTTACGCACAAAGGATCCTTTGTGGTCTTTGCTTTGACTTGGGTGGCTCTTGCTTCCTATAGTCGTCTGAAAGTTGGGGACAGCTTTGTTTCTCATAGCAGACTCGCCTCTGACTCTTGGAACTGAATTATTCGCACTCCAAAGTCCTCTTCTAACTTTTCCTTCCCATTGAAGTTTGTCCTTTGTGAGCTTTACGAATCGATGAGCGTTTTTATGCATGAACATAACATTGAGCACAAGGCTCCAATCGTCGTAGGGCTGGACTTCTAAAGTTAGGAATATGCAATTCTAGAGTTGGCCATTGTGATGAAGTTTTTTTGCTTTCACTCCTTACAGGTTTTGGCAGGAATACACTCTTTACCGCATTGACCGAAAGGTGACTGTAAATATATTTTACATAGTGTGTGTTTAAGTAGTAGTATTACTGTGTTCTTCGTAATTCACTTGTGTCTGTTTTGGCCCTAATAAATTGTATATTTTTGATATACTACTGTGTAATGGTAATTCTTGTCGTCCAACTGTATGTGCTCATCCAAGACCTCAGACACCCCCACTTCTCCTGAGACTTAGCCTTGGCTGCTCTCCAAGCTAACTTGAATTGTCCTGGCTAACTTCGCAGAAGTGTTCCCTGTTTCACTAAACAAGGGTCACCAGGTCAGATTTCAGAAATCCATTCTAACATCAACATACTCTGATGATCTAAAAATATCTGTCTTCTTTTCTGATAAGACACTGGAGGGTCTCTGCCATAGTAACTATTTTCAATACATAAACTTGGTGTCTTTCTTCCTATCCCATTGGTTCATAAATGGGCATAAGCGTATGGCTTTTACAGATTAGGAAACCCCACCAGTAGAGCATACCTAAGTAATATTTTCTTTGAACTCTTTGGGTTCATGTCTTAAAATGGAAACTGAAATACAGCTGCTTGAAATACTCCAGATGGGAGGTCTGGAAGTGAGAATGTGTGTGTTTCCTATCAAGGCAAATTTCTGACAAACTCTCAAGTTTGGTTTTTGTCAGCTTTATATGATATGCCATTAGCAGCCACCTTGTAAAACACATTATGTACATTCATATAACTTACTTCCTTATAGCTAACTTTCCGATTTTGTCCAGACCACTAAAAATAGAATGACTACACAGAGTTTAACTATTACTTACATTCTGCATCCATTACCAGCAGCCTATGCTATCTACATTTGTACTGGCTGAAGATGAGAGGCAAGCATGACTGTCCCTTACTCTTGATCAAAGGTATAATAGAACTGATTGTGTGAATTCCCTGGGGATGTTTGTACACATTTGAACTGTTAAATTATTGGGCGGGTGGCACAGGGAGACAGGTAGATATGTGAAATTGAAATCACTATGGAAGGACCCCACATAATGTTACATGATCTCTAGTCTTGCAACTACCCCCAAAAGCATCTCTCAAACTAGAGGGAATGTATTTCTTCTCCCATGGGCTGGTATCAAACTGATCATATTCATACAGGCGTGAAGGCATTTTAAAACATTTAATTTGAAAGTGTGTCATTTTGAAGGGGTGGCAAATCCCTTCTGTTTGCATTTGACCTTCACGAAGGTTCAATGCATGCAAGTCTCACATACACATTTCCATAATGAAAGGATGGATTCCATTTTAAATATCTGAAGGCATGAAAAGCACAATTTCACAGTTGTAGAGGGCCTGGAAATTTGCTGTAGGCGTCAGTGACGTCATTGGGCCTCATTACAACCTAGGCGGCCACGGAATGAACGGTGCCGGTAAGGGACCGGCACCGTTCATTCCAGGCCGCCCTATTATGAGGTCTGCAGCAGGTCCCACTAAGGAATGCCTGGTCAGACCAGGCGTCCTTAGCGGGACCCACTAGCAGACCATAATGCTAACAACGGGCCCCTCATTAATGGGCCCGTTGTTAGCATGCTCTCAATTCCCATTGAGCCCTATAGGGGCTCACATGTGAATGGGGATGTACTGGGTCCAGGTCCCGCGAAAGGGATTTACCGGGACCTCCAAGGTCAGAATGGCCCGGTAAGTCCCCTTTTGCGGGACCCGGACCTGGTACCCGGTATGGGGGTAGCCATGCCACTAAAAGCGACATGGCTACCTCCATACTTGTAATGAGGACCATTATGTGTAAATGGGAAGTCATACATGGAGGGTTCGAAGTGCTGGAATTGCAGTTACAAGTGAAGCACTTTATAGAGCAGGTCTATCATTCTGTCAACAGCACAGGGTCTTAATGTTTAGTTATAACCGCCATCTGTGTAATTATCCTTCTTATATCTTGGAAGTAACTGCTCTGGATAATGCATTATTGAGGAACTTTCTCAGGGATCATAGCCTGCCTTAAGACTCCAGATTTCCTGTACTCCACCTATTCAGAGTGAGCGCTGCTTGGGAGAAGATGGAGACATTTTAGACATCACGATTTAACTCAGTGCCCTTTCTGAAAAATCTTGTCCTGGTATACCAATTCACAGCTAAAGGTGGAAAGGATGCTTTGGAAGTCTTTCAATGCTTCAGTAATTCTATCATGCAGTTTTCTTTGTATCGGGGTTCAATTGTGGTTCCCTCAAATGTCTCCAAATTTGAAATGGGTTACTAGATGTGCAGGGAAGTCATCCTGCACCATATTCTGGTACCACCATTCCCTGCTATGTGGGAAGTAAAATGTCCTTGGAACTTACAGCAAATTATCATTGGGAGGTGGCAATCTTGGATATCTTTGTTCGGGGAAGAGGATTACGCACCTCTGTTAGATCTTAATCTTCCTCATCCTCAGACTCCTTGAAAACCATAATCATCTCTGCTCAAGCCCACACTGATAATGCAAGTGACGATCCCTCTGCTAAAAAAGGAATAAACATGACTTTTATATTTAGCAGTGATAATGTTTTTAATTTAATACAAAGTGGAGCTCTTTGCTTTTCAATTTTTCATTCTGCTTCTTTGAGATCCAAGAGGCACTTTAAACTGCTGTTGGACACTTTTGCTGTAGCTTATGGGACTGATGTCACCACATTTCTAATGAGGCGTCTTCTATTTTACCTTCCAGCCTACAGCTGATTCTTCTTGTCCAGCTAACTATCGCCAATTTCCATTACTCCCTTTCTTGGCAAACCCTGGAAAATTTGGCGATCTCTCAGCTTAACCTTCTGTTAGGCAGAAACCTGTGCAGTTCCCCCTGGGACCACTGCAAAAGATTTAAGACTACAGGTGTTTGGCAGTAAACCCACTTGGTAGGAGTCTGTACCATACAGATTCACTTGGTAGCTGTGGCTGAGCAGTCAGACTTCCCTCAAGAAGAGTTAGGCAGTATACAGAGTATTCACAATAGGTCAAAAGAACACAGTAGAACAAGTAGACACTGACCAGAGCTTGGTGTAAAAGAGATATAATTATTTATTTAAAACCACATCTAGAAAAACACACAGGCACTAATGTTAAGCAGTTAAAAACACGGTCAATAATTATTTATTTAAAACCACATCTAGAAAAACACACAGGCACTAATGTTAAGCAGTTAAAAACACGGTCACTAAAAGATATACACTCCCTTGGAAGAATATTAGACAAGTCTTAAGTAAAGCCCCACTTATTTTCAGACAGCGGTGAGCACTTAGCGCAGATGGCACTCTAATAATTCGTTTTAAAAGAGGGAGAAAAGCAGAGTATAATTTGAAACAGATCCCAACACTTTCACAAGAACACAACAAGAGAGGAAGGCAAGTAAAACCGTGAAGTTAGAGTTCAGAAGGCCGGATCCACTTTAAGAGGATCAGAACGAAATGTGTCCAAGGTCACACGGTTGAAGTGCACAAGAGTCTTGCAAAGGTTCAAAAAGAGTTGGACCAAAAGAAAGGGACCAGTTAGAAGGTCAAGGCGGCCAGCCCAGTCCAGAAGGTTAAGGGATTATTATTACCTTGTAGCAATCTTTTGAAAGGGAGGCCGGGCGGACACGGTACCTTAAAGTGGTGAGAATACTCCAGCGGGGGCAGTTGTTCCTGGCAGCGGATGCAAGTCAGTGCTTCGTCCGGGGGAAGAGAGGATCTCGTCGGGGAGGAAGATAGGAGTCTGTTGCACTGCCAGGGAAGAAACCAGCCGCGGAGTTCTCGGGTAAAAGGAGTGGTCCTTTTATTCACGGTCCAGTGGTAAGTGGCTATCCGGTTGCCGGGGTGCTTGGCACGGGCAATTCGACCACAAGACGTCCTGGGATGCGAGAAAAAGAAGGTAAACTGGTTGTGCCCACCAGTCAGGGGAAGAAGCATCTCCAGCCGGGAGATCTTCTCTGTCGTCGGGAAGTGGTGAGTCGGTTCCGCAGGGCTGCACCGGTGGTGTCGTCGTGGCAGGTCGGCTCAGCTTCTCCCTCGTTGGATTCTCAGGTCCTGTGGCGACTTCTGAAGTTCCAGTCCCCAAAGCCCTGCTTTTATGCAGCACACCCCCATTCACTCAGCCTAGCTGTCAATCAAAAATGCTAAGTGGTGAGCCGGCCAATCACACAAGAGTGCGACTTGAGTTACCAAGGTAACTCAGTCCAGGGTGCCTAAACCCCCTCCCACACCCCCTGCGGTACCCAGACAGAGTGGCACCACTTTTGGAGGCTTCTGTGGAGAAGCCCGCCAAAAAGTGGAACAAAGGGCTCGACTTGGGTTGGAGTCACAGAAGAGAACACAAACGCCATTTTAGAATCGAGTCCTGGCAAAAAATACCAACCGGCGAATTAATATTAAATAAATAAATTTATTGGTATGTTCGAGGCTATGAGAATTAAATAATTAAAGTTGGTAGCCTCGAACAATGGGAAAATCCCATAGGGATATATTTGCGGTCGAATATAAAAAGTAGTATTCACTGCCACCAGCCAAAACTCGATCAGGGGGGACGGAGACGTGCCCCCTCGACTAATAGGCCCCGGGGCAATCGAATTGCCCCGACCAGTACGTCCACAATATGATGGTTTGTGCCGGTTTCTGTTAATAATTTGGGACTAGTAAAGCCAATGGTGGCTTTACATGCCCTGGGAGGCAGTAGTCAGTCCCAGGGTATGGAGTCTATGGTGGGGTGTCACTATGACACCCCTGTGTCACTGCATGGAGGGTGCTGTGTAACACACATAGGAAAAACACTTGAGACCCTATGGGGTAAAGGACCCCATAGCCCATACAACACATTAACAGTCAAAGGAACACCATAAATCATGTCCAAGAGTGGGAGAAAAAGAGTCTCACTCTAGGCAGGAGAAAAAAACAAACTCCAGAAATCCAGCAAAGCTGCTGGGGGACTCACTAGGTTAGGAAATTCAGCCTAAAGAGAGAATTCTCCCTAACACCTTCATTCCAATTCTGTTGGCTGTCTCCATGACCACCAGTTTGGCTTCAGAGCTGCCAGAAGCACGGAAACTGCTCGCCTGAACATCCGTGAAGATCTGCTCTCCAACCTTGACTCTAATATTCCCTCTGTCCTCATCCTCCTTGATCTCTCTTCTGCCTTCGACCATCCTGCTCAACCATCTCCGTGAAAACCTGGTTATCACTGATCCGGCTCTGGCCTGGCTGACCTGTTTCCTCTCAGATCGACCCTCCCAGGTCCAACTTGGGACCTTCCTTTCATCTCTCTTCCACTCTACCTGTGGTGTTTCCCAGGGGTCTTACCTCTCACCCTGGCTTTTCAACCAATACCTGGCAACTCTCGCCCACTGCATTGCCATTTTCTGCTCAAATTTCCAGTGCACGCTGACGGCACTCAACTCATTTTCAGGCTGCCCTCTGCCACCTCCTTTCCCTCTCTCATCTCTGATTGCCTAACTGCCATTCAAGATTGGTGTGCCGCCAATGATCTTTGTCTGAATGCCAGCAAGACGGAGATCCTCCTCATCGGCACACCTTCACCATCCCTTCCCCTCACTCTCTGGCTGGCCTCCCTTGGCCCTCCTCCTACCCCCACCTGCGAGGCTAAGAACCTCAGGGTCATCTTTGACTCCACCCTTTCCTTCTCCGCCCACATCTCTGAGGTCTCTAAAAAGTCAAACTTCCTACTGCACCTCCTCAGAGGTACTCTGCCTTTCCTCTCCTTCCCCCAGAAGCACATGGTATCCCAAGCTCTGGTTCTCTCTAGCTTGGACTATTGTAACAGCCTCTTTCTAAATCTACCTGCCTCTACTCTCCGCCCTCTGCAACTAATTCAAAACAGGACTGAGAGACTTGTCCTTGGACTCAAGCCCTGCGATCGTATCTCTCCAGCTCTGAAATCTCTCCACTGGCTCCCAGTGGATGCAAGGATTAAATTCAAAACCCTCTGCATTGTCCACAAGGCTTTCTGGGGCCTGAGTCCAAAATACCTTCAGCTATCCCTCCGCAAATACCTCCCCTCTCAAGCTCTTCGCTCCTCTACCTCCAACTCCCTCAGGGTCAGTCGTTTTTCTAAGAAACGAGCTGGGGGTAGATCTCTGTCTTCGGCTGGGGCCTCCCTCTGGAACAGCCTCCCTGCCACTCTAAAACTTGAGGAGAACCATCTTCGGAAGCACCTCAAGACCTTCCTCTTTTCTTCTGTCTTCGCTCCCCCTCTCCCCTGCTTATCTGTCCTCTCTTGGCATCGTGCACCTGGCCACCCTCTGTCCTTCGGGCCCAGGTACCTGCTCATCCTGCCACCCTCCCGCACTGCCTCCGGGCCACCCCTTGAACTGGGGTCTGTATCTGTACCCATACAGCCCCCCTTTTTCTTCCTGCACTTAGCAGACCTACCCTGTCTGCTGCCTTAAACCTAGCACTTGCAAATTGCTGGCTGCATTACCACTGTTTGTTGCCTTTATTATTTATTTATTGTTATGTATCTGTTTCTCCTCTGCTCCGCACTTTCCACTTCTCCCCCCTTCCATGCACTTTTCCCCTCCACCTCTCCCATGCACTTGAGCATTCTCAATGTCACTGGGCCTAGTAAGATCGGTGTTTTGTTCTCCCCTGTTCCCCTCCCTTGCCTTGTCACGCTCTGAAACACTTGTGTACGAGCGTGATAGAAATTAAATATCAATCAATCAATCAATCTTGTCTGTTAGCCTGTGACTCAATGTCAACTATTCTTCTGAGTTTTCAGGAATGTACTTCCGTGGCTGTCTTGATCTTCCACAACACACGTCAATCTTTGCTTCTCTTGTGCTTTTCGGTTTGATTTGTCACACAGGTTCCTTCCTCTTGGTGTTGTCAAACATGAATTCTGGTCTGGATCTTCACATATACCTTTCCGCTAGACGGTAACATACATTAGAGCTGGTTGTCACAAAGAACCTAGGAGTTAACTCTCTTATTAGCCTTAGATCTCACAGCGATTCTTATTCTTTCTTCCAACCTATAATGGAATCCTACTAATCCAAGACATGAGGTAAGTTGTTTGTTGCAACAAGCATAGGTCCTTGTTATCAACTTCACTATGGTCTTGAATACAACTGTTTCACAATGTGCATTAGACTTGACAACATTTTTGATAGGACTTCACTTCCCACCAAGCCATTACCCATTGACTTTGGAATAAGTTACCTACCCTTAACTCCTGTTCTCCAGCATTGGTATCTTTGACAGATTCACATGCTGTTTAAATGTTCCCAGTCGTCAGACTGGGAATCCTCAGTGACATCACAGCAGCTTATCTTTACATTTTCAAATGGCTTGTCACTTTAGTGCTCTATTAAGAGTAATTCTGGTCATATTGCCCACAGCCAGATAAGACAGTTCTGCCTTATCTCCACCCTTGGAGGCCATCTTCAGATTTGGCAAGCGCTCGTGATGTGGCAGTATGACCCAAGAAGAGCCAGAAGAGGGGTTGGCGGTAGGGTCTCTTTTGAATCTATGAAAGATACCAATGCTGGAGAACAGGAGCTACAGGTAAGAATCTTATTCCTTCTCCAGCATTAGATTTTTCATACATTCACATGCTGTTTGAACAAGACTATAAAGCAGTGCACTCATGCAACCAAAAAACGTACGGAGGCATAGCTCAACAGAAGTAACCAACTCACCTTAGTAACACTCACCTCAAGCACACAGGTTGCGAAGCACTGCCTGGCTGACCTGGGACTTCTCCCTGGAATACCAATCAACGCAATAGAGCCTAGTGAAGGTATGGCCAGACCTCCACATGGACCCCTTTCAAATGTCCAGAAGGGAAACACCAGACAGGAACTCTTATTGAGCCTTATTATCCACAGCACTTATTGAATGTGTTCTCAGCCTGCTTGGAAGGGACTTGTTGGCAATCCGATGACACTGTGAAATACACGCTGATAAACAACACGCAATGGATGACTTTGAAAGGGCGTAGCCTTTACCGGAAGGTCCAAAAGTCACAAACAATTGTGATGATTTGCGGAAGTCTTTAGTGCGAGCCACATAGAACTTAAGCGCTGGGCCACATCCAGAGAATGCAAGGATTATTCAGCAGGGGATGCGGGAGAACAAGAGAACACAGGTAAAACTAATGGTTCATTAAGATGAAATGACGACGGGGCATTTGGCATGAACTGATGAGAAGTCAAGCACGGAGGCTCACAGCAGAGAGTCAGGATTTTGCCTACCTGCTTGGCAGGAGTAATGGAAATTAGGAAAGCAGTCTTCCAGAAGAGAATCTTTAAAGAGCCTCTCTGTAGAGGCTCAAAAGGAGGACCTATCAGCTTGGAGAGAACTATGTTTAGTTCCCATGCCGGAGCAGGAGCTTGGGCAGGAGGGAAGGAGCAAAACAAAACTTTGTGGAATTCCTTGACCAGTCTGTGAGACCAAAGAGAAGGCGTACCTGGCAAAGTGCAGGGCAGGTCTTCTACTTCTTGTTAGTTCAATAGTTCCACTGTAGCTCAAAACACAAAAGTTCTCAAAAGGTGCAAAACAACTTCAAAAAGATAGACAGCCTTGGTCCAGCAGGCTGTCGGCTCCTGATATTGCCAATAGAGGGTTCCCTTCCTCTTGGCCGGCTGAAATCTCTACTTTCCTTCAAGAGACTTTGTTTCTCTTTCTTCACAACAACTCCAAAAAGGATGGACAACATTGGTCCTGCAGACAGTCAGCTTCTGGCATTGCCAAGAGGGGGTTTCCTTCCATTTGGCGGGTAACAATGTCCACTTTCCTTCAAGGGGGTATATGCTCCTTCCCCTTTCCTCTTCTACTCTCACCGTCTATCCGGTTCACTAACCTGCCAGACACTGTGGTTTTGAAGATTAGTTTAGGTGCAAGTATTACTGCTCAGCTCGCGTTTCTCAGGTTTGGTTTCAGTGTTCTTGATCTTATGTCTCTTATAGTGCTAGCCACCCTGGTACATTAACCTGCCAAGTGGTGTGGTTAGGGAGATTTCTCTTGTAAGGAAGGCATGGTATCAAGGTAAGACATACAAGTGACCACAGTTCAAGGTTATTTATTGAAACTTATAAAGGGGTAAACGCCTATCTAAACCTAAATCTAAGATGGCAGCCCTAGTCTCGTCAAAATGAAAAGGGCCTATACTAAAAAAAACTATTGCCAATCCTTACAGCTAATTTACAAATAGTGTGGGGGTATGTTGATGAGCAAGAAGGAAGTGTTCACAAAATGATAAGTCTGGAAGTTCAAGCCATTAGCAACTCTTCCAGAAGTTTTCAGCACGGGGCAAGGCGGTTCACTCGAGCATAGCACACTCTTGAGTTTCTTTGGCATAAGGATACAGTTCTATTTACACGGATCATGGTCTTCTATTCCCAAGTCTCTTAAGTTATCAAAAGTCTCTTGATCCAGAGGGCTGATGTATCAAACAAACAAAATAGTTATTTTCCAAGTATTCAAGTAGGGCGATTCATGCTTCACCCTGGATCCCGCTCAGCTGAGCTCAGATACTCTTTTGTACCAAAATCTTTTCTTGGGTGACTCACGATTCACCCAAGATCCCCCTCAATCGGGCTCAGATCCCCTTTTCACAATTAGGCTCCCTCAGCTGGGCTTGGACCAATTTCAATTTGTATATTTTTTCTCAGGTGACTCACGGTTCACCCCAGATCCCCTTCATTTGGGGTCAGATACCCTTTTGACATTGAGTCACCATCAGCCGGGCTCGGACCAATTACAGTTCTTATTTGCTATTGAAGACTTTCAAACTTGCACAGGGTTTGGCTTGACCCATTGCAGGATCTACTTGATTTCACAGTTTACAATTTTTACACTCTCAGTTGGTTACCTTACAGAGACCTTTGAATGAGCACCCACGTGCTGCCGGGCCACTCTGTATGTAGCATCTACTTTGGATTCATAAGTTCACTCACTCCTTGGATGTTCAATTATATTTGTTCTTTGCAGATTCCTTCTTATAGTGTTGCCGTTTGCAACCTTGGTTCTAACACAGACGGGTCTGCTATCAGTCTCACCGACTCACCGGTTGTGCTGACTTTACGAGCGGCTTTGTTGTCGGAGCCAAGCACAGTACCACAGTGGCAATAGCTCCTCCCCGACTCGGTTGTCGATGCGGGAAAGCCCTGGGTACCCTCAACACACAATGCACCTTTCTTCAACTTTAATTCCCGGTCTTATGTTTCTTATCCTGGAGGGCTTGTGAAAGTTTTCTTCCTCTGAAAAGGCCCAGGGCAATTCCCTCCTTACAACCCATTCTGGTCTTGCCATCTTTCTTTGCATATTAAACTGCAATCTCGTACCCTTGTGTTGGGGCATGTCTGTTATACGGCTCAGGTGTTAGTCCATTGTAGCTCACAGTGAACTGTCCGAGAAAACGTGTTTGTGTCGAGAAAGGGGAGCGGGGGGTTTGGTTACTAAGTATCCTACCTGGTAGGATAGGTAAAAGGTGTTATAAGGAAGGAGATACTGTGTTTCACCTTCCGGTGTCCCACTTCCACTCCTTGAGGACCACTCATCCAGGTGATTCTCCCGCACTAGGCCACCCCCTGGAAGTGGATCCAAAAGCGATGGCCGTGTCCTGGCCACCTGGATGACAGATCCCCGGGGACTACCGGATGAGACACCTTCAGGTCTCTCACAATTTGGATACAATTTGTTTGTATGTGGGGGTCCCAGACCCTTATTTCATGTCTGTGTGCCTGTAGCAGACTTGGTGCATTCACCATCCATATACTGCAACGAGGAAGACTTCCTTGGATGCAATCTTCATATGGGTGGAGGTTCCAGACTAGCCTCCCCTCTGTTTCACACTCTCTGGGATTGCTTCTTTGTCAATCAGGGTCCCTAACCCTGTATTCTATGTCTCTCCCCTTCAGGTAACTTCTACTACTGCTTCTTGGGGCACCTGCATCTACCCAATAACCAGCATACCTTGTTTCTTGGTCCGCGATGGCTGAAGGTCTCTAGTATCGCCAGCTGTCCGCTGTGGGGGTTGGTCTTTGTTTGCTGTCCTTGTGCGTACCTACGTGGTTTGGCAGAGGTAAGTGAGGCTTCAGGGATGCAGCTTTGCTTCCTTGCATCTCCCCATGGCCAGCCACAACAGGAGCTTCTGCTTCCTTACATGGAGATTGGTCTCAGGATGATAGCTCACGGGCAACGTGCTCGCCTTGGAAGCAAGACGACATGGAACAACACAGGCCCGATCCCCGGGTCCACGCTAAGAAACCTCTGGGTATTAAGCGCATTCTAAATAACCTATCATATCGTATCATATCATATTTCTCTTTGGGGCTGGATTCTCTACTACTCGCTCCCTTCTCGGTGTCCCGCTCCACCTGCCTTCCAAACTTCCTCTCGCACTGCTTGTGACTGCGGCTTTTCCAGGCAGGGCTTGACTCCGTGTCCACATTGACTAGACCATGCTGTTACTGATTGAGCTGTCTTCAGCATTCTTCTGTGCTTCTTATTCGTCCACGTTGTTTTGCTCTGAAATGCATTAATATAGTTCTCGCTCTTCTTCGTCTCAGTACATGGTGTGACTTTCAATAGCATAACATGAGGCAGGTATGGACTACACTACCCTGTGGGGTATGAAAGGGTATGTGGGTTTGGTAAGGGATATCTGTATACCGTGTTCACCCTGCATGTCCTCCCTCATCGCATGAGGAATAACCCTCACCATGAGATCCTCCCACAGCATTGCACCCCCAGGGGGATTATTGGACTGTGATCACACCACCCAGGTCACATGAGAAGGGTTCTCCCCCCTGGGGGAATGGACAACATCTGGGGATTCATCACAGTACTGTAAAACACCAGGTACCTGTAAGTGAAATGGTTCAGGACGTTGATCTGCACACCAGATGGTGAAGCATTTGCACTTGCTGTTGTAACAAGACAGTGTAGATGGCGCCTGGCCCATGACTAAGATGTCCCGGCAGTCTGGAGGCAGAGGTACGTTTCCAAACTCTCTAGGGCTGCAGGAGCCAGGCCATCAAGTTGAGGGATGCTGGATCATGGTGTAATACAGAGCTGCCGTCTCTGGAGAGGAGGTCAGAGAGAGGGGGCAACCGGATGGGAGGAGCCACTGAGAACTGGAGGAGGTCCAAGTACCAAATTTGTTGCGGCCATGCGGGGGCTACTCGGATCATCCTGCACTGCTGTTGTTTAAGTGCACTTAGCAGTCGAGGCACGAGCGGGTTTGAGGGGAAAGCGTAGAGAAACATTCCTTCGCACGGGAACAAGAATGCATCTCCCAAACTCCCCGTCTGAGAAAACCTGCTCTCAAACATATTGGATTTCTTGTTCGTCGCTGTGGCAAAGAGATGGACTTCTGGAAAACCCCACCCGGAGAAGATGCGTAGAACCTGGTCTTGAAGAAGTTGCCATTCATGGCAGGATCTGAGTTCCCTGCTGAGGGAGTCCGTTATTGTGCTGTGCCTCCCTGGTAGATGAAAGGGAATCAGGAACATAATATGTGTCAGCGCCCACAACCACAATACCTGGGCCTCTGCAGAGAGAATCGGTGAGCGGGTGCCCCCCTGCTTGCGAATATAGAATATGGTGGTCATATTGTCCGTGAAGATGCAAACCACACAGTTTTGCAGTTCAGGCTTGAAGGACTTCAAGGCCTAGAACACTGCCTGCAGCTTCTGAACACTGACGTAGAGTGTCTTCTCGCTTGGAGACCAGAGGCCTCTGGTGTGGAATTGGCCTCTGTGAGCCCTCCAGCGAAGCACCTGTCGTGACTGTGATCTGATGGTCTGGGAGGATAAAGAGCGCACCTTGAGATGGAGATGAAGGCTCCACCACTGGAGGGCGTCACAAAGGAACATGTTAGATGAAGCTTGTCTTTCCAGGATCCCAAAATCTGCTGGCAAAGGGCATCATGGCACTCCTAAAGAGGTCTCATTCAGAGTCTGCAGTATGGGATCAATGGTATGCATGAGGACTACATTCACAGGAGAGATTTGAGAGAGCGGACGGCAGCAACTGGCAGGCTTGACAGCAGGATGACCTTCCTCAGAATAGACTTCAATCTCTCCCCGGAAAGCATGGCGATGCATGAGCGTGTGTTCAGACGTGACCCTAAAACAGCGTGTTCTGAGAAGGAGTTATGCAAGTCTTTGCAAAGTTCAAATAGAAACCCATTGGTGTCAAGCAGAGGATCGTCTCTGTTGTATGTCGTGTTGCCAGTGGAAGCGATGGGGCCCACACCAACCAGTCCAGATATAGGAAGACATGAATCCCTGAACGATGGAGGTGAGCAGCGACTGGAGTAAGACAATTGGTGAACACCCATGTCGCTGATTTTAGTGCAAAGGGCAAGGACTTGAACCAGTAGCGTTTTCCTGCAACCTTGAAGCAAAGGAAATGCCTGTTCTGCCAGTGGATTGGTATATGGATGAACGCATACAGCGGGTCTAGAGAGGAGAGAAAACCCCCTTCCTGCAGGTGGCCCATGATATGCTGGAGTGTCACCATGCAAAAGGTCTGAGACCTGAGGAGTTTGTTGGGCCTGCGCAGGTCGAGTATAGGCTGTCAACCTCCCAATTTCTTCTTTACCAGAAAGTATCTGGAGTACACTCCGGTGCCCTGCAGATGAACTTGGACAAGTTTGATTGCTCCTTTTGCCAAAAGGGATTATACCTACTGCAGTACCGGTAGGCATTTTTATGCCTTTGGAATGGGAGGGCTGGAGGGGAGAAGCCCAACAGACTCCAGAGTGTGGCTGTGTCAAATGATGGCTAATACCCATGCATCGGTGCTGATGGACTCCCACTGCGTGACAACGTTTGTAAGCCTCCCCCCTACTGGGGTGCAGAAGTGGGTGTGGGGGGTGAGAGCCTAGTCAGACTTGTTTTTTAACCTGGCTTCTGTCAGAAAAATCCTGTCGATGCTGGTTTCCACCACTTTGGACTGCACTTCAGGCCAGAAGTTGGTGGCTTTGAGCAGACCTTGACAGTGCAACACAGCTCCGTTGCCCATCTGCTGGAATCCACGATATCCACAGAAATGGAAATGGCATGCTCCGACACAGCCTCCCCTTCACGTAGAAGCGCAAGCGCCTTGTCATCAGGAAGAAAGTCCAGCACAGGGCCCAGCTTAAACCAGAGCGCCCGGTCATAGCGTCCGAGGATTGCCATAGAGTTTGTAGCCTTGACAGTGGTAGCGGCTGTCTAGTGACTAACGTACTCTTAGTCCATAGTCCCCTTTCCTCCATACTGCATGGGCGTCCCTCGCTAGGGACGGGAGACAGAACCTTTTTCACCAGAAAAAACCTTCTTCCCCTTTAAGTTTAGAGGCCCGCCGGCCGTGGCCCTGGGAGCATGGGCTGACTCCGCCCACCGGTGCCACTCGTCAGTCCCCCTTGAGGCATCGACAATATTACAATTGCCTAAGTGACACCAGTTTTATTAGGGGAGGAGGATGGTGGGACGTATGGAGGAAAGGGGACTATGGACTAAGAGTACGTTAGTCACGACGGTGAGTAACTTGTAATTACTCTTATGTCCCATCCATACTGCATGGGCGATTATAACTGAATGTAGCCGCAGGGTGGAGAGGTAACCCTCCTTAAGAAAACAAGCTCCTTAATACTGCCTGCGAGAATACCGCGTCTAACCTGGAGCCGGCATCCCAACAGTAGTGCTTGCAAAAAGCCAGGGGAGTGGAGTAAGTGGCCGCCCTGCTGATGACCTGCACACAGTACGTGTCTCTGCAAAACGACCGCCATGGCCTTGGCTCTGTATGTGTGGACATGCATGTTTGCCGGAAGCGGTTTGTGTTGCCCATCCTAGGCCTCCTTAAGGAGGCCACCATCCACCTTGCTATGGAGCCCTTGGAAGCATGATATCCTGGCCCTGACCCTCCGAGGGTGATAAATAGAGCCACAGACTTGCGATGCAAGTGTGCTGAGGAAGCTCTTGGTCCAGTCCAGATAGAAGACAGTGCAGAACCGTCGGAGCATGGTCCTTAGGGTCAGCGAAGAAAGTAGGGAGTACTATCTCCTCATTTAGTTGGAACACAGAGACTACCTCAGGTAAGTACATGGGATACGATCTGAGGACCACCCTGTCCCTGTGAAAGGAAGTGTATGGCTCTGTGCCATCAAAGCTTGGATTTTGCTGACACAGTGTGCAGACGTAAGACCCACCAAGAGGGCTGTCTTAATGGTGACTAGTCTGATGTCCGTGGACGCCATTGGCCCAAAGGATGTATGCGCCAAGGCGCCCACCACTATGTTGAGGTCCTACACGAAGTGTGGCTTTTTGATGGGCGGGTAGAGCCTGGTGAGACCCGTCAAATGTCTTTTAACCACCGGATTGGCTGATGAGAAAAGACGTTCTCCTCTGTGCTCCGCTTGCCGCCAGATAGGCTTTGAGGGTGAGCCAGATGGCCATCAACTCGAGCCAGTTGATGAGGGCCGCCTGCTCCTGACAGAACCCTCTCCATGGACACTGTGGCCATCCAAGGTAGCTTCTCATCCTGCGTGGGGATGGTAACTGCGGAGCTGGCTGACGAAAGGGCATGCCTATCTGTAAGTTGCTGTCCGTGCTCCCCCAGACTAGGTCGAGACAGAGAGCAGTGGAATGCTGCCCGGCTCCACCCGGGAACCCCTCTCCTGACTCCAGGAGTCTGCGCAGTGTAACTGCAATTTAGGCGTTGGTACCACCATGCAGAGGTCACTGTTCTGCTGAGAAAATGCCCCATGTGAGGGGGAAATTCTCTCGGAGCTCGTATCCCCAATGAGGCCGAGGAACGTTAGAGTCTGCCTGGGCTCCAGCTTTTGACTTATTGAGATTGATGGAAAATCCCAACTCGTGTAGTGGAAGCATAAGGGCGGAGGCGGTATGGAGGACTGCTTCCGGAGACCTTGCCCTGATGAGCCAGTCTTGGTAGGGATAGGCGTTGTGACCCTGGGTCCAAAGTAGGGCTGCCACACATTCGTCCTGTACAGACCCTGGGAGCCGGAGTGAGGCCAAATGGTAGAAACTTGCATAGGAAATGGAAGCCCATCATCCTGACCGTATGAAAGGACTGATGGGGCTGCAGATCGGTACATGAAGGTAAGCTTCCTTCAGATCCAGGGAGTACATCCAGTCTCCCGTGCACAATATCTCCGCAATACGCGCTGGGGTAACCATTGTATGCGAAAAACTGTGAATGATCTGTCGTGGAATGGAGCAGGTCGCCCCCCCAAAAGGGAAAGTCTAGTATGCGTTCCTGGGCGTCCGGGTTGAATTTGGTCGCCGTAGCCAGCCTGTCCTTCTCCTGCCAGCAGCTGTGCAAATGGCACCGCCTGAGGCATCAATGTGCGCCACAGCTGACTCCATTATGTCTTGCGCAACCATATTTGGCCTCCATCAGCCCTACCTTGAGGCGTGCCGGGCGCTACACCGGAAGTGGCCGAGGAGTGTGGCTGTGCGAGTGCCAAGAGCAAGAGGGGGCCCCCTTCAGCTGTCTAAAATTGCCGTCAAGGCGCCTGTTGGTAGGCTGCGCCGAAAGGGGTTCAAGCTGTGACCTGCTGACCCGAGCCGGTTGCCAAGAAGGAGGCTCTGAGGCTGTCAAGACCGTTGGAGGCGTGGGAGCCGGTGTTGTGGCATGGGCAGCTGGGGCTGCACAGGAACTGGAGGCGCAGGAACCAAGGGCGGAGTGGCCGTGGGTGCTAGCGACAGAACCTGCGGGAGTATGTCCCTGAGGGTCATGGCTTTCAAGATAACCCATCTTCACAGGCCGGTGGGGTGCTTGGAGGCGCGGGCATGCAGCGGCCTGAACCCACTCTGCCTTACTGTCTGCGGGGTGCATTGGCCCTGCAACGATGAAGGGTATGCCGTGGGCCACATACTAAGTGAATATCGGGACCCACCTGGAAACTCGTTCCCCTACCTGTTCCCCAAAGGGGGATGGTGTCGGACGCGCTGCCATTTTATCTGGCCCGGCGGCCATTTTTTTGGGCTGCATGCCGCGTGCCTGTGTCGTGGTGCTTGCCTCGTTGGGCCCGCCTCTTCCAAGACTCCTGGCGGTGGAGGTTGAGGCCTACCCTGCACCTCAGGACAGGGCCTGGTAGGCGGGTGGCCCTTGGCGATGCCGCCAGTAGTACTGTGTACAGGCGCCCCTTCAGACATCTCTCTGGTACTAGGGCGTAGCCCTTTGGGCCTAACCCCGGTAATAGAACCCTGCGGCCCCTCCACCTGGTGGCCGGTAGCTGTAGTAGCAGCCTTGGTACCTGCACTGGTATCAGAACCTGGAAGGTCCCTCCTGTGCTTGTGCCTCCTGGATGGAGACAACTTTGCAGGGGTGTGTGGTGCATACAGGTGCCCCCTCGGACTTACTAGGGCGTAGCCCCTCGGGTGTGGACCCAGTAATTGAACCTTGCAGCTCTTCAGCGCAGTCAGCCCCCGGTAGGATCCTGCATCCCCTCGGCCTGACAGTTGGTAGCTGTAACAGCCTTGGTACCTGCCCGGGTACCCAGGACCTGAACGGTCTGTCCCGCTCCTATGCTTCCTGGGGAAAGCGTCACTTTTGCAGGGTACGTGGTGTGTACAGGTGCCCCCTCGGACATCTGTCCGGTACTAGGGCGTAGCCCCATCGGGCGTGGACCCGGTAATAGAACCTTGCAGCCCCTCAGCGCAGCGTCCGGTATGATCTGGCGACCCCTCTGCCTGACGGCCGCTAGCTGTAGCAGTCTTGGTACCTGCACTGGTACCAGGACCTGAAAGGTCCCTCCTGCTCCAACGCTTCCTGGGAAAGGAGTCGCCTTTGCAAGGTATGTGGTGCGTACAGGCACCCCCTTGGACATCTGTCCGGTACTAGGGCGTAGTCCCTCGGGTTAGACCCGGTAGTAGAACCTTGCGTCCCCTCAGCGCAGTGTCTGGTATGATCAGGCGACCCCTCGGCCTGATGGCCAGTAGTTGTAGCAGCCTCGGTACCTTCACTGGTACCAGGACCTGAAAGGTCCCTCCCGCTCTTGCGCCTCCTGTGGGAGGAGTTGCCCTTCCAGGGTACGTGGTGCGTACAGGCGCCCCCTCAGACCTCTGTCCGGTACTAAGGCTTAGCCCTTTGGGTGTGGACCCGGTAATAGAGCCTTGTGGCCCTTAAGTGCAGTCACCGGTAGGATCTAGCGACCTCCTCGGCCTGGCGGCCGGTAGCTGTAGTAGCCTTGGTACCTGCACTGGTACAAGAACCTGAAAGGTCCTTCCCGCTCTAGGTGCGGATGAAAACAGTGCTCCTACCTTGGGCCTGGACTTGTCCTGACAAATTCCCTTGAGTCCTCTGGAGGCAAGCTTCTGAAGAGCTCCCTCCCCCGGGATAACCTGTTCTTCAGAGCGTGTTGTAAGTACGTTGCACGCTGAACAGGACTCCCAGCCGTGGTCAGGTCCAGGGCACCCGAGGCGGAGAGTGTGGGCGTCAGACGTAGGGAAGAACCCCATGCAGGCTGAAAACCTGCTGGAGTCTGCTTAGGGAGCACTACAGAAGATTAGGTCTACAGGTGAGAGCAATACATCCCCTTTGGAATCAGTCTATACCACAAAGATTTAGTTGGTAGCTGTGGCTGAGCAGTCAGACTTATCTCAAGAGGGAGATGAGCAGTATTCAGGGTTTACACAATAGGCCTACAGTACTATGGCACAAGGAAACACTGACCAAAGCTTTGTATTAAAAAGTAGATATATGGAGGGTACTGTCCCCGGATGAAAGGGACTTCACCTTCTACTCATACGTGCACTGTACTTTCTCTAGAATTGACCTGATCTTGACCTCCCCACAGATCCTGACTTTCACTGATGTGGTAATTGGCCCCCTGGATCCTTTCGGATCATGCGTCAATCATATTGACCTTGCGGTCCCATGACCCGGAGCCCCCTCCACGCCGCTGGTGCTGCTTATATGACCCTATTCTGGGGGACATGGCTGTGAGAGACTCAATCGCCAGCTCAATCAAGAATTTTTTCGCTGAAAACCAGGACGAGGACACTTCCCCGGCCAACACCTTGGATGCCATGAAAGCGGTCCTTAGAGGAGAGCTGATCGCCCAAGGTGCCGCATTCCACAAAAGAAAGCAGGCAACTCGAGCCATCCTGGAGGCTGAGGTCCGTGAAGCTGAGGCTACTCACAAAAGGAAGGGCTGGGCCCCCAAATCTTACAGGATCCTACAAACGGCTAGGAAAAAGCTGGAAGCTCACTACGCTGAGGCTATGGCGAATCTGCTAACCAGAACCAAGCAATGGTACTACGCCCACAACAATAAGGCCAACAAACTCTTGGTGAACAAACTGACAAAGGTGAAGAGTAGAAATGCCATCCTGGGCCTCCGTGATGCGCAGGGGGTGATCCACTAGGCGGACCACGAGAAAGTATGCTTGGCAACCGCCCACCACCTGGAAATAATGACGGCAGCCCTGAAGGATCCGACCAAGCAACATTCATACATTTGAGATACGGCCCTCCTGCACCTGTCCTCGGCAGCCAGGGAAGACCTTGAAGCACCGATTACGACCGAGGAGGTGGAGGCAGCCATTAAGAGCCTAAAATCTAGAGCCCCGGGCCCGGATGGATTCTCCTCCCGCTTCTACAAAATCTTTTGGTCCCAATTAGTGGCCCCCCTGGCCCGCCTCTACAACTCATTCGTGGCCACTGGAACGGTCACCCCAACAATGCAGAAATCAATCACAGTCCTTATCCCCAAGCCTGGGAAGGACCCCCACGACATTAGCTCGTATAGACCCATTGCCTTGCTGAATCTGGATGCCAATATATACTCCAAGGTCCTAGCCAATCGTCTAGCACCTATCCTCCCGAACATCATAGACCGGGATCAAACGGGCTTCATTCACCATAGGTCGACGAAAGACAACATCCGCAGAGCTCTGGACCTAATTGAGATCGCCACTCGGGACTCCCAACAACTAGCTTTACTGTACTGGCGCTGGACGCAACCAAAGCGTTTGAGAAGGTAGACTGGTCTTATCTGCGCCTCACTCTAGAGGCCTTTTGCTTTGGCCCGACCTTCCTGAAAATGATCTTTGCGAACTACCAGGCCCCTAGGACTAGGCTGAGAATCAACAGCCGCTTATCGGACTCGATCTCCCTCACATGCGGAACGAGACAGGTATGTCCTCTGTCCCCCTTGCTCTTTGCTTTGGCCATGGAGCCGTTGGCTCAACGAGTCCGGAAAAAACCCTGAATCAGTGGCCTGAGTACTGGTTCTGCGCAACATAAAGTGGCCCTCTATGCGGATGATGTTCTGCTCACCATCACAAACATTGAGGGATCCCTGAGGGAGGCCTTAACTGAAATCCATAACTTTGGGATGGTCTCGGGATTAACTTCCAAAAGTCAGCGGCGCTGGGAGTGGGTTTGACCTCGGCTGAACGAGAGTCCTTGGAGGAGAGAGGTCCTTTCCAGTGGAGCATCAAATCGATCCCCTACCTGGGGGTTCAGATCCCTGCACATCCAACGAAAGTCTATCGGGCTAACTTCCCGTCTATCTTCGAGGAACTAGAAAAGGATCTGACCCGCTTGCAATCACAAGAGATCTCCCTCCTAGGCTGCATCACGGCATGCAAAATGAACTTACTTCCTCGCTTCCTCTATGCCTGTGCCGCCCTCCCGATCACCATTCCGCTCCCCCCCTACAGCGGATCCAAAGAAAGATGGTGGACTTCATCTGGAGGGGGAAGAAAGCATGCATCCCACGGAGAACAATGATGGCCAGCATGAGACTGGGAGGCCTGGGGGTACCCGACCTCCGTAAATACCATATGGCGGCGCAACTAGCCCACCTCCAAGCATGGGGGCTTGCTACAGGTCGGCCGAAATGGGTGGAAATCGAACAATCCTGCCTCTCTCTCCCCCTTCGCTTGCTCCCGTTCCTACCTACAGCCTTATGTCGAAGTTGGCCGGGCTCTCTAACAGCCACAAAACAAACGATAAAGGCTTGGGAGTGGGCTCACAGACAACGGGGTGTCCCAGGAGGCCTGAGTGCGCTCTCCCCAATCTTCCTCAACCCAGCCTTTTCCCCAGGGGCCCATCCCAAAAACTTTAGAAACTGGGTCGCAGGGGGCCTCACCACTCTGGGACAACTCTTCGAGGGGAATTCCCCCCTAACCTTTGAACGCTGCAAGATGACTTTCCAGTTAGCGGAAACGCATAGGTATTCCTACGCCCAACTTAGGCACTGGTGCTCCCACCCGCAGACCCGTGCGGCGGCCACAAGACCCCTCACCTCACTAGAGCTGACGGTGAACGACCTACCGGCCCGGGGAAGGATCTCTGCCCCATATAGACTGCTGCAGGAGGACCCCCTCCAGTTTAGGCCTTCCTACATGTCTTAATGGGAAACGGACCTCGGACACACCATTGAGGACCACACGTGGGTGGACATCTGGACAAGAACGCAGACGACATCCCGCTGCATTACCAACCGGGAGTGTGCCCATAAGCTACTCCTGCGCTGGTACTATCCCCCTCTACGTCTTCACCACTTCCAACCGGCACTAGACCCCCACTGTTGGGGACTTTGCGGCCTTCCAGGATCCTACTTCCACATGTGGTGGACCTGCCCCCATACGAAGGAGTTCTGGACTCTTTGCTTAGCTACCATAAAGGATGTCACCCAGGTGACCATTCCGCTCACGCCCGAACAGGTCCTTCTAGGGATTCCACTGCCAGAAGAGCTGCCCTGGTGTCCCAGTTCTTGTTAGCAGCTAAGATCACGGTGGCCCGCACCTGGAAGTCTGCTGACGGACCCTTGATGGCCCTTTGCTGGGTTAAACTCTGGGATATTTTGATAGCCGAGAAGGTCACAGCGGCCAAAGCGGGACTGCTTCACCGATTTCGAGACATCTGGGCGCCAGTACTGGACTATGACCTGAACTACCCGGCCCTGACCCACAAACCACGCCTGATTGCAAGAGCCCTTCACGCTATGGACGACCCGCTACCGCCACCAGACCAGTCCAATTAAGGCTGAGAACTATGCTCGTCGGGGAAAGCATGGGATGGGAGAAGGGGACTCTGGGTTTGCACGATTTGAGAAGCTTCATGTAATGCATTTGTGTAATTTCTCCTGTGTGTTGATTTACAAATAATAAAAAAAAAAATTATATATATATTTATTTTATACACTTCTAGTAAAACACATTTATCACGGTCATCAAGCAAGTTAAAATAAGTCAAAGAAAAATATGCACACTCCCTAGTTAAATTGTAGACCAAGTGAACCAAAGGGAAAACTGAGCAAAACGGCACAGTGAAAACCACACACAAGGGATGCTCTATCAATTTCTCACAAGGGAAGGAAAGCACACGTTATTTAGAAATATCTTCTCTTCCCATAAGTTTGTGAACCAGTTTAAGCAAGACAGTGCATCAGTATGGGAAATACTTAAATGAAAACTGAGCAAAATGGCATTTCACAAATTTTAAAAAGGGGAAGAAAAGGGTAGTTATAAGAAGTAGGTGCATCAACACAGTTCTAGTTGAGAAGCAATCTAAAGAAGGCAGTTCTAACAAATGTAGCCAGAGTCAGTAGGCCTGTGCCAGAGTCAGTGGTACAGGGCAAGGGCCCAGGAGCAAAATATTCTTGTAGCTGCAGTCAGGTCTTTGGTTAACGATTTCGAAAAGGTGGATGCAGAAGGTGAAAGACAATGTTAAGAGAGAGGGGCGGCCAACCCAACAGGTAGGTAAAGGATTTAAAACACCTTTAGAGCTACCGCGAAGAAAGGGCGGCCTGGCGGAATAATGTACCTTTAAAATGAAGAAGTGGCTCCTGCGGGAGCGGTTGTGCCTGGTAGTTCCTGCAGTTCGGGGGATCCAGCAGAGGAAGAGGGGCTCTCGTCGTAGAGGAAGGTTCCAGTTACTGCACTACCCAGGGATGAAACCAGCCTATGTGCTGCCCGACGAGTAAAAGGTACGCTCCTTTAAATCGCGGTCCTGGTGGACTGGTGCCTGGCTATCTGGCCTCCGAGTACAGGGTATTGGTGGTTCGACCAAGGCAGGTCCGGGAAGGCGATTGGCAAACTGGTTGGCCCCACCAGCTCAAGGGAAGAAGGCTCTTGCAGATGAAGATCTTCTCTCGTCGTGTGGAGAAAAGTGGTGAGACACTGCAGCAGGGCTTCACCGGTGGTTCAGTCGTTGCAGATGTCTTTGGCTTCCCTCCTCTTCGGCTTCTTAATTCCAGTGGCGACGTCTTGCTCTTCCAGTCCTCAGGACCCTGCTTTTATGCAAAAAGCGTCCCATTCATACAGCCTAGCTGTCACTCACACAGTGGAGTGGTCATCCTGGCGGGAGACCCTCCAGCCTATCAGGATAGAGTGTGACATGGGTTGCTGAGGCAACCCTGTCCAGGGGTCCTACTCCCCCTCCCACACAATGGAACCACCCCAGACTCAGTGGCGCCGAAAGGAGGGCTTCTCGGCAGAAGCCCGCCAAAAGGACGAACAATGGATCCCCGATCTGGGTTAGGAGTTTAGAGAAAGACACGAGAAAGAAGTTATATAAAAGTTCTGGCAAATAAAACCTACCGGAGTAAAGTTAATATCAAAATACACCGGCGGTATGTTAGAGGTTGTCAGAAAATGTGGTAGCCTTGAACAATATGAAAATCTGATAGGAAAATATTTGCGGTCGAATATTTATGATAGTAACCACTGCCACCAGCCAGAAACTTTTGAGAGAGGGACTGTACGGTACCCTCTCGAAAATGAACATAAGTGAAAAACTATTAACCCTTTCCATTACCTCCATAGTAAATTGGGTTGTACTGGATTAGTTCATAAAAATTGACTAGTAAAGTCAATTGGGACTTTAAATGCCCTGGGAGACAGTAGTCAGTCCCAGGGTATGGAGTCTATGTTTGGGGGTCCCTACGACACCCCTGTGTCACTGCACTGAGGGTGCTGTGTAACACGTGATTAAAGATGGCTCCTATGGAGGTGAGAAAAAAAACCCATAGACATTAAACACAAAAATAGCCTAGAACACACATAGCAAAAATGCCTAAGAGTGGGAAAAAGAGTCTCTGCTGGGGGACTCTATAGGTATGGGAAATTAGCCATAGAATGAGAATTCTCCCTAACAAGAATACATACCAGTCTTCTTCAGTTACTGTTATTCCTAATATCTGTTGCCACTTCTGAACATATTTCAAGTTCTCCTCTCAGACCTCTTATGTAACAGGTGATACAAATTAGATACAAAAGGTTTCTCCCCTGGGTTTGATAATAAGAATCTCTCAAATGCAATGAGTGGTCTAGTAGCCGCTGCTGTATTCAAAGGGGCCATCAGCCAATGTTGTATTTGTAGATATTGATATCTATCTGATTCGTTAAGCCCCAGCTACGTCTTACAATGATCAAATAATAAAAATTCAGTGCCACAAACAGATGCTTCATTTTATTGCACTTCCTATCTTTCCATTTAATAAAGGCCCCCTTCTCCATGATCGGTTTAAATTGTGGATTATTAAACAAAGGAGAGAAGGGGGAAGGGTGCGTCGTTATTTTGCAATAATGCAGTGCGTTGTCCAATATATTTTCTACTAAATTCGTAATTTGACTGGCATGCATATTGTTGAGGCGATCATGTTTGGAGAGCCATAACAGTGCCGCAATATGGGGCCACATATTGCTTTCTCCATTCCAGCCCATATTTTCTCAGATGATGTAGAGCTGTGCTGCTTGGTCATATTTCACAAAATTAGGAAGTCCCAGTCCCCCTGCTTCTGGTCGCTGCATTAAAGTTTTCATAGCTACCCATGGGGTTTTATTGTGCCATATGAAGTTCGATACCACGCTGTGTAGCTCAGTGAAAAATAATTGTGGTACATATATTTCGGGAGGGCCTGAAACAAGTACAAGACCTTGGGCAATATTGACATTTTAACTGAATTTATTCGCTCCAGCCACAAAATCGTTAATGGGCACCATCGTGCCAGCAACCGATGGATTTCCACCAAAATTGGTGGGAAATTTTCCTTATGTATGGATTGTATTGAATTAGTTAGGTACACACCTAATAGTCTAATTTTGTCTTTTGCCCAAACAAATTTGTTGTTCAATGACACTTGTGCTACTAGAGGAGGTGAAAGAGTGATATTCAGCATCACCGATTTAGTGAAGTTTATTTTTAAACCTCCTACCCTTCCAAATTCTGCCAATTCCTATGTAACCCCTCTCAATGATTCAAGCGGCTCTGTTACCGTTATCAACATAATCAGCATTTGCCATTATTTTATGATGCTCTGATACAAATGGTATCCCTTTAATTTGGCTTGATTGTCTGATTCGTGCTAAAAAGGGTTCCAAATGAATTGCATACAAAAGAGCGGAGGAGGACAGCCCTATTTCGTTACGCGGCATAGTGAGATTAGAGTGGATGTCTGACCATTTATAGTTAGTTTTATCTTGGGGTCGTTATAATTAACTCAAATCATATTTATAAAATTGGGGCCAAATCCCATTTTCTCTAATGTTTTAAACGAAAAGGACCATTCCACCCTATCAAACGCTTTCTCTGCATCTAAAGACAGAAAAAGCACTGGCTGTTGTTTTTAGGTCGTTTTTTTCAATCAGGTTGTCATGGGTTTGGCACTGTTTAATAAACCCTGATTGGTGCGGATGAATCATGAGGGAAGTATATCGGTTAATCTAGTGGCTAATATTTTGGTGTAGATTTTTGCGTTGAGGTTCATTAAAGCAATAGGACGATATGACCCGCATAATGTGGGATCCTTGTTTGGTTTTGGGAACAGAATCATTTTAGCTTCCCTTATAGAGGGTGTAATGTTACCAGATTCTTTGAATGAGTTGAATAGACTCACTAATTTAGGGGGGGGACAGTATTGTTTGGTTAGTTTTGTAAAATAAGGCAGAATATCCGTCTGGGCCAGGGGCTTTATTTAAAGGGAGATCTCTAATTACCTGGGATATTTCATCTACAGTTATTTCCCGATCTAGGTGTTCACGTTCCACTGGTGTTATCTTTGGGAGCTTGACTGAGTGTAGGTATGTGTATTGAGCATTCTCATCTGGCTCATCCGATTGATACAGTTTGCCATACAATTCCTCAAATTGTGAGAGTATTTGTGAGGTAGATGTAACTAAATCCCCCTGGGTATCCTTCTCTCCCTTGATTGAACGTGATGCATGAATTTGTCGCAACTGCCTGGCTAATAACCTGTCGGCTTTGTTTGCTTGCACATAATATTTTTGTTTTGCATACAAAAGGCTTTTTTCTGCTTTTGAAGTTAACATAAGTTGGAGTCTCACCCCATACATTCCTGTATGGCTTTTTAATTTCCATCCCTCCATCCGGTTCCATTTTTTCATAATGTCTTTGAGCACCTCTTCCAACTATGGCATGATAGCCGTTCTTTGTTTATGTCTGTGGGCCTCTTCCGAAATAAGGATCCCATGGAACGTAGCTTTAAATGCATCCCATAATATGTTAATTTCCTTCTCACCTTCCGTCACCTTATCTCAAAGAATTCTATGATCTTGTCTTTTAATTTATCCCTTATTATTGTGTCCCGAAAGAGAGATGAAGGGCATGTCCAAGACCATAGCCCCTGAGCTGGCCTAGGGAGAAAAAACTCAAATTTTAAGGGCGCATGATCAGATATCGCTATGGGGAGAATTTCTGGCTTAGTGACAATGCCCATCAGTGTTGCGGATGTCCAAATGTGATCTATACATGAAATTGATTTGTGAACATGAGAGTAATGTGTAAACCCTTTTTCTGTTCCGTGCATTGCAACCCATACATCCACAATAGCGAATTGTTTTATCTTCCTACATAGTTCGTGTGAGTGTTACCATATTGAGTTCTATTGCTTCTGTCTCTAAGTGAATCCCACGCCAAATTAAAGTAGCCAAATATTAGCCGTTTCCCCGGCCATAATCCTTTCTACTTCTGCCAGTGTCCTGACCCGTGTTTGGAGTATAAATCGAAGCAAGGGATAGCGTGGTAGGACCAAGATCAGCCACAATAAAAAGGTAACAACCTTCCTTATCTGCCTTAATTTTGTTTATTTTAATATGTACCCCCTTCCTTATTGCAATTAGCACGCTGGCCATTTTATCCTTTGCATTAGGTGGAATTATTATGGGATAGTGTCTTAAAAGAAATCTGGCTTTGTCCTCCTGTCTGTTAGGAGTTTCCTGCAAAGCTAATATTTCAGGGTGATGTCGAGTTAGGAATCCTTCAAATTTCCTACGCTTTACTGGGGTATTTATCCCCTGAATGTTAACAGGGATGCATCTAAGTGGCATTTTTGTCTGTACCATTAAATATAAAGACTTGCCTGTCTCCTTGACTTCAAACCATACTGCGTGTCAGCATACATTTGCGGTTTAACCCCCCCTGTCCCAAAGCTTTGAGCCCACCCTCCCAAACCACTAACACCCATCTTACCCACCCACCTTGCCCTTTCCCTCCCCTTCCCCTGGTGCGACCCAATGTACCTAGAGTACCTTTCTCCACCACATCTCCACCTTGGATCGCCACTTCCTCCAGGGATCCCCATAGGGTTTCCTAAAACCCCCTTTACCTCCACACCATGGATTCCAAAATGGGGTAACTCGTCGTATAACCGTACTTCTTAAATCATTGCACAGCATCCGCGTATTTCCCACTCAAGCGCATGCTTTCTGATCGAGTGATGTCAGTTTTTGGGCGTACGTTGTGGACCTCTAAGGCGAGGTCCCATGCAATCCCATTGTGCACCTTTAACATATACATATCCAACATCCCGCATTGACCCTGCTGTTGAGGTGGTGGGGCAAGCCATTTGTAGAAGACGACTTCGGGTGTTTACAGATTCTTCTTCCTCAATTTTTAGCAGTTCCATACCCTCTTCTCTGGTAGTTATTCTGTGTTATATCCTATCTAGCGTAAATACCAGGCCAAACGGAAATGCCCATCTATATCTTAACTTTTTAGCTTGTAGCGTTTTCACCACTATTTGCATTCCTCTACACTTCTGAAGTGTGAGAGGAGACAGATTTTGAAATAGCTGAATGTGTGAGCTGTTGTATGTGATAGGTTCCACCTGTCTTGCCCGCAGTATTTGTTCCTTTTGCGGGTAGTCCCTGCAAGCTGCCAACACATCCCTAGGGTGCGTGCCTGGGTCCGATCTCTTTGGGCCCACTCTGTGAACACGGTCTAGTCGTATCTTTTCTTCTTCTTCTGCACCAAGTAATTCTTTGAAGATCAATGTTATTGCTTCATTTAAATCGGGGTCCCTGACAGATTCTGGGAGATTTCCGATTTGGATATTCGATCTACAAGATTCACATTAAAGCTCCAAATTGTGAGTAGATCTCGCGTGATATTCCAACAATTCTTCTGATTGCCTACTGTCTTGAGTTAGTTCTTGTATGGCCCATTCATTTGCATCTGTTCGTTCTCCCAGGTCTGGCAGGTCTTTCCTAAAGTCTGTAAGCGCCTGTTTTATCTCTGATGTAAAAGCTGTGAACTGAGTTTGAAATGTAGCTGTGAATGAACTTTGAATGTCTCGGAAGCTTTTCGTGAAGTCCCCCTTGGCGTCTGCCATTGCAGTAGCTGCAGCACTTGTATGGGTGGGAGTGCCTTGGTGCTGTGGCTTAGAGGTTCTGGCCTAGATATCTTATAGTGGACATTCTTTAATATTTTGAGGAGCCCTTCGAGTTGTCAAAACCACTTTCTTCTTTGTTCCCGGAATAAGAAAACTACTGCATACAGGCCTCTGCCCGAACGTCCTAAGTGGTTTATGGTATTAGTTATTTCTGCAACTAACCCGACCCGGAGGCAAGTGATATGCCAGGCGTGTGGTGAGCTTACTTTGCACTGGCCTTGCTTCCCTGTTTCTCCAATTCCAAAGATCTGCTGATATTATACAGTCCACCCAGATGGTAGTTCTGTGAATATTATTTGCTGTAATATAGCACTGTGGAGCGACTGCCAATATATATCGCCCTATTGTGGGATTCCTATGAGGCGAGTCTATGCGTTCCTTCTCATACTCTGTGCGCCTAGTAAGCCTAGATATCAAGGTAGACCTTGAGTATGTGCACATTATATGTGGAATATCTTTAGCACTATTAATATGCTAATGAAAAGATTTCACTGTTCAGGGTAAATGATCAGCTGTTGCAGAGTTCTCCAGTCAATGTGCTATTGTTTAGGTTGTATCCTGATTCTTTGTATTAGTTTTCATAGTTATTCATGGGTCGTCACCCTCCCCTGCTGTATTGTTATGTGTGCCAGGAACTTTCCCCTTCCTTTCAAACAACCAGGAGCAAATTGTACTGAGTGTTCATCTTGCAGTGGCAGAATTGTCTGATCAAACTGTATTGCTATAGGGGTTATTTTAAAAATATCCTGAAGTGCATCTGGCAGTCCCCTCGTCCAACTGCGGTCCTTTCCCATGTTTATTGTCAGTCTCAAAGTGGCGAGTGCTGCTTTAATATATCCCTATGTTCCTCCTCCCTCCAACACCAGGATAAGCACACCTCGTTCAATCAAACGTCCTTCCCAGGTCCCCCCCGTGCATTTGCCTTGGCCAGCCTTCCTCTATCAATATACCGGACTGCATACACACTGGTATCTTGCTCAGCGCTGAAATGCAGTCACATCAGCTATTCTGCTTCCCGAGTCTTGATTGCCGTCGGGCTGGGATCGTCGCTACGGTCTCTATTTTCCTCCGTTGCCGGCGACAGGGTGGCACGTAAGGATTAATTGCCCCTCACCAGGCAGGGATATCCAGAAGAGTGGAGGGCAGAGGCATAGCTGGCCGAACCATCACCCGCTCACTGCATAGACTCTCCGATTCCATAATGGTCTTTTCTCCACGTCTGCTGGTAGTGATGGAGATTACTGCTACCTCCTGCAGATCAGGTGTGCCCGCTTGTATTTGCTTACTTCCACTGCCGTTTTCAAGCCACGATCCGCAGTACTCTTAGCCCCCGTAAACACTGAAGCCTCCAAAGCTACTTTAGGCAGCGGAATTCAGGGAGTTTCTGCTAAAAACAAATCATATGCTGTGCAAATATTACTATAGACCTTACGAGCTCCGCCTGCACACGTCCTCAGTGCTTGGCAGCCATCTTAGAATCAATATTGTACCAGATTTTATTTAATTACGTGTTCCAGTGGTTTCAGGTATTTCCTGCCTCACACCTTAGAGCTGCAGTATTTCCTGTAATGCCTCATAGTGTTCACCTCATACAGCCCCTGTCCCTCACCCTCTGGCCCCTGCCCACCAACTTCCTCCACCCCATGACAACAACCTCACACACCTCCTGATCTCCTTTCCTATCCCCACATCCCCGTTCCCTCCCCTATTTGAGGTCAATATGCTCACATAGAAAGTGCAGCACAGTAAAGACATGCTCCTCATATGCATTCATTACAGAAATGTCATCATTTAAAGTATCTATAAAATCTCTTGCCATCAATTACTTTTCAACTTTGCATTGAAATAGAACTTCATTAGCTAGCACTGAATCAATGTTGAAATCTGGTC
This sequence comes from Ambystoma mexicanum, assembly GCF_040938575.1. Lineage (NCBI taxonomy): Eukaryota > Metazoa > Chordata > Amphibia > Caudata > Ambystomatidae > Ambystoma > Ambystoma mexicanum. Next base: position 352,191,496 of record NC_090936.1, read on the forward strand.
TTATGCCTTCTCTTAATAGTGTGCAGGGGTTTTAGACTATGGGCCTCATTACGAGTCAGCCGGTCCAGAAAGAACGGTGGTGGTAAATCCGCTGCCACCGTTCTTTCTGGACCGGCTGGTCTCGAGTTCTGCAGGTGGGAGGTGTCACTCCCGCCAGGTCTGACCTGGCGGGTTTAACACTGCCCGCCTGCAGGCAGACGTGGAAACACTGGCACCATTACAGCATGGTGCCGGTGTTTCCACTTCCCCATTCCCATGGAGTCCTATGGGAATGAGGATTTACCGAATTCCACCACCGGAATTACCGGGTCACCGGGGTTGCAATGCCCCAGTGATTCCAGGAATCACGGAGGTGGAATGGTAATACGAGTCCGGCGGTAACCTGCCGGTGTTTCCGGCTCGTTCCCGCCGACTCGTAATGAGGCCCTATGTGTCCCAGAATATATAATCTCTCTCACTCTATTAGTTAGTGTTGGACTTCATTACTCAGCATTCAATCAATGTTTAAGTGTCTTCTTATGCTTTTTTCTGGGTTCATGCAGCTATTGTCTCACGTACCCCAGCATGCATACATTTTCTTGTTCTCTCAATCAGTGATCGACCTGACATGGGAATTCGACTTCATTACACAGCATTCAACCAATGTCTAAGTGCCTTTTTTATGGCTCCTCTTAATATCACACTTGATTGTGGATTATGTCTGCAAGCATATATTCAACTATTTCATCTGGTGCAGTGCTCAGACTACTGCTTGCTTGGGGTGGTGTAACTAATTCCCCTATCTCAGTTGTATCACAATAGCCTGTGGTTTCCATCCAAACCTGGCCGTGTATTCCTTCTTGAACAGGCCTCTGCTCTCACCTCCTTTCCTGCTGCACTCCTTTACCTTGGCCGCTCTGTGCTTAAGCCTCCAGGATCATGGCCACCACTTCCCCCAACCTCCCTTCAACCGGCTTCGAGTTCCTCTTTTTGTCTCCCCAGGTTGTTACTTTCTTGGTCGGTCTTTGTTCAGCATCAGACGCTGTTAGGAAAGATTTCCATTTTATGCGTAATTTTCCCTCCAGTTGTAAACCCCCCAACTTTCTGCTTTGTTTAAACACCATAGTCTGACGTTGCCAGAGGATGTGGAACGTCTGGTTCCAATACACATCCTGGGTGCCAGAGAGTCTGGAGTACTGTGAATGCCTGGGACCACCGTGGTCCATGACTGGTCCATGTATGGTATTCCTGTATATGAGCAGATCTCCCATGGGTCCTCTTCGTTTTGGCGAGAAGGAGATTCTGGATAAGAGAAGGCCCCAAACACCCATACCCTGTCGATCTCTGGAGTTCCCAATGAACGAAGGATAGGATCCAAGCATCCTGAAACTAAGAAGCTGAGTCGAGGAATCGCTGGTGACCCGCTAGATGGTTTGACACCCTGAGCTCGCTGTCATCCTGCTGGACCCCTCTGCATCTGGTCGTCCTAGAAGGTCTGCAAAGACGCTTCGACCCATTGGAATAGTGGGACCAACTATTCTCAGCACCTTCATCTTAACCTGCAAGTAAGCCTTTTTATTCAGAAGTGTCCCAGGGCCATCCAGTGGACTGACCAGCATGCGCAGACGTTGGACTCTGATACTGCCGCCGTTTCTAGGAGGCCCTTGAAAGTTGGCACATCGCAAGCTCGGTGTTCACGGCACTCTCACACCGAATTTCGTACACTTGCCGTTCCCAGGTCTGGAGTAAAGTGAGTGGGCCCGAACCAGAGTTTACGCGGTTGCCGTGCCTTCCAGCCGTGGTGATGAACTTTGCAAGTTCATTGCAGCTGCGGTTCCCTGATCCATCCACCAGGAGCTGAGAAATCACCACTGACCCATAGGGGAATGAACGCTGTAACTTCACCGCAGAAAGCCGCAGAGCCGCGAGATTGCCGCATTTGAACCTGCAACCGAAGTGGACTTGACTGCCGAAGTTTGGTCCGGAGTGCGCCGGGGCTCGGTGAGTAATCGCAACCCTAACCGGTGGCCCCTAGAGCATCCATCCATTTTTATGCACAAGTGGCCCCTGAGGGCCCCTCTCCTTTCCACTGCTAGTGCGAACTAGCGAACTATTCCCAACTCTTGGAATCGACTCTGCCCTCAAGTGGAGGCCCTCCTTGAATAGTGGGAACATATTCTGCATCACCTCACCTACCTTCCTGAGCTGCTACAGCCCCTACAAAAGACCCTGCTTTGCCCATTTGAACTACCGCGTGTGCCAGCTTCGCAAGTACATTTGAGCATTAGGCTCCCTATCTTAGGGATTGAACTGCCTTTCAGTTAGGATTGTGTTTGATGCAGAAGGGCCTAAAGACTATTTGCACTGCCTGCTTCCTTTCCTGTTTAGGTTGTGGACCCATTTGGTGCATTCATCCTTTAGACCCCATTGGTCTTGTATATATGTGTATAGATAGGATTGTGTTGGTTTAATAGTGTTACTGTGATTGTATTACTGTATGTTGAATTGCAAAGTCCTTGGAATAAATGTATTTGTATTTGTGATATATATACACCTGACTGGGAGTTATTTGTAAGTGTCCTTTACTCTGTGTGCTCATTGAGGTCTTTCAGTCACCCTCACCCTTCCTGAGACCTAGTTTGACCGCCGCCATAGCTACCTTGATTGGTCTGGCTTTTCCAGAAGGTTAACCTGCTCCAAGAAACTAGGTTGGCCTTCTAAACCTCTGCCCACCAGGTCAGAGTTCAGAAATCCATTTTAACAGACGCACACACTCCCAGTCCAAACCATTAGGGGAATTAGAGTCTGCAGCAAGCGTCCCCCTCCTTCTCTTCACTCTGATTTGAATTGGGTGTTTGTGGGTTTTGCTACTGCATTCCTTGTCAGCAATTCTAACAGCATCCAACACCTATGTCCGTCTTTTCTTTCTCTGTATTTCTGCACCCCTTTCACTGACAGAAACAGGAATCTCTCAGGTCTCCAACAGCAATGATGGTGGTGGCATTCCACCTCCAGGCCAGCATGCTCTGCTTCCACCTTCAAATGCTCAGCCCTTCTCCACTAATCATCGACCAGTCACCTCCATTTTCTGCTGTTACAAATCACATTATTTCTATAGTACATAGAACAGATCCTCGTGGGAGTCTTCTCTGCACCTGTATCAGAAACAATGTTATGGTCTCTGCCAGGAAATACTTCAAACATTTTAATAGTTCTCACTGAATCCTCTGTGATTTCTATCTTAGGTCCTGTTAACCTTAACATCAGTAGTCTTGATCATATGTCTAATCCTTCCAGTCTTATTTTAGATCTAAAATGTAAAGCGCCTGCATTCGTTGACTCCTGATTCCAACCATCTGCTAACAGAACACCAGCCACGACTACCGGGCACCTTCTTCACTTGCAAGTGGCAACTGAGACCTAGGTTTATTTTTACCACAGCCAACACGCGTGGTGCTGGGCACTGGGAAATAAACCTTTAATTTGTGAACTGTGCCACCTCATCCTAAACAATGCCTACACGCTTCGTCCCAAATTGCTTCTCAGGTTTAAAGGCCCTCCTCTGCCACCAAAGTGTTTGGCATAGGCACTGCTATTAGCTCTGTCATCACACCAACATTGTGTCAGGAGTGACAACCCCTCGATATGACTCCGACCTGTCTGATGACTTGATGGCTGTTCTTGATCAGTGTCAGCCTCATGGTTTACATTTTACATAGGTTCTTCCTTCTATGGACTCCTACAAAGACTCTCGAGCATGCTCTCAGAGCAAAGATTGTCAGATTGATCACCATGATCAGGGGGTTCTCATGCTAAGTTATTTCCCCTCAATGTCCTTCAATAGTACCCTTTTGAAACTGGTGTACAAGCAGATTTGTTTTTATGGATGTTTTACTCTTGTCACGTGATTATTTTTATTTCCAATCAGTATAATATTTCTGTGCATCTGTTACATTAACCTTTTCCTCCTTTAGCTAATATATAAGGACTTTATTGTGTGGGGCAATTTCATGGCATATATCTTGATTCCCTGTAGCTGTGCTCATTCATATTATGTAATCTGAACTTTAGAGGTCAGTTGATTAAAGTGTAAGACACATCTGCATCAACGGTGGAGGGAAGCCCCCTCTCTTAGCCTAATAAATAGGTTTTGTTTCTGGAAGCATCTTGGATATTTTAACTTTTAGGTCACTAGGGCTTGATTTATAAATGATTGTTCCAGCGGAGTGAACATGTAACTTTGTTGATGGTCGTGCAAGAAAATAAAGCGGTATCAGACTTTGCTGTTATCAGAGACTGAGTTTGTGAGCTTGGCTTCTCTGACAATATGGTATCGCAACTCGAGGGAGCACCACCAACTTGCAGCACCCTTTCCCTCAAACTCTTCTGGCGCTAGCAGAAGAAAAGCATCCTCTTTAAAACTTCCCTGGCGAGATGAAGAGGAGGCTGATCTAAAGCAGTGCTTCTTCGTAGCTGCCCAGGGACCAATAGTTAGGCCAGCAGAGGGATCAGGCACAGAGACTTAAGTAATTGTTAAAGGGCCACATCTGGTTAATAGTTTTGTTACCTCATTTTCATTGTGAAATAGTTTATTTGGATCAAATCCATTAACCAATACAACCCCACAAAAATTCCCAGTCAAATAAAAAAAAATACTATTTACATACACAGTATAAAAAGCACGGCCCAGACTAATAACATACAATTTATAACATATTAAAATCAATCAACAATAAAAAACCTTGGATCAACATTTGATGAAAAGCCAATTCATGTCAAAACATCTTCCATTCCAAGCCTTCCTCAAATATTCTGACCGACCCCAAGCAACATTCAGAGTTTCAGTGTAAAATTGGCTTCTCTTAAGAGTGGAAGAATGGTTTGTTTCCTAATATGATAGTATGGGCATAAACAAGACAAAATGTACACAGTCTTCTTTCACAGCCTCACAGCCCGGGCAAACTGAGTTCTGCTCATGCCCCTGACATTTCTTCGTAATGTCTCTCAGCAGCAGTAACTATCAGTCTTATACGTCAGATAGTGCTGAATAATATACAGTTTCGTGAAAGGCAAATATTGCCTATTGGACTCAAGGGAAAGACCAATGGATTCTCGTTTTGTAAGAATAAGAGAGCGAGAATCCCTCTTGTACATTCTACACCCTGCTATTGCATGAATTTGAAACGGACACTGTAAAGTCAAGGCATTCACCTGTCTCACGCAATCTGAAATACATTTTAACTATGGTATTTTTTGCCAATAAGATCATTGCAAGAGTATTCTGATAATTTTGTGTGCCATTAAAGCTCTTAAATTTGACCAGATCCCCAGCCAGTGCACAAATGGAGCTTCATACCAGTCATTGCCAATGTGGCTAATGCCCAATTCTACGCAGACTGCGTGATTAGGAGCAAAACTAGGGAGGCCCAACAATTTTTTAAAAAAGTTGTTCCTATTAACTTCAAAGGCCGATGTGTTTTCAATCCCCCACATTACCGCCCCATAATTGGTGACAGCTTTAGTTTGTGCACAATACACTTCCATAATTGGACCCAATGGTTAAACATGGCACATTTTCATAAATCTTCCAACTCCCCCAGAGCCTGCTTCATTTTAGTACTTTGTCTATGGACATGGGCCATCCCCCTCCAGTTTTCCGTGAAGCAAATGCCAAGATAATCAAACTTGGTCACCCAGGGAAAAATTGACCCATTACTACTCAAGGTAAACATTTTTCCCCCCTCTCACAGGGCTGCATGTCATCACTGCCGACTTACTGGTGTTTATTGTTAATTTTAACTGTACCATAAAATTAGTGTATGCATTGATAAGCTTTTGAGGAGCTATGGGTGTCCGAGCAATGAGGACCATGTCATCAGCATATGCAAACAGAGGGAATGCTTTGGCGCTCACCCAGGTATAGTCTGCTTTTGTATTCAGCAGAGCTTTAAACAGGCCGTTTATATAGAGGGTAAAAAGGACTGGAGCAAGGACACAGCCCTGATGAACGCCAATATCAACCTCAAAATAACCAGTACATTGGCGCTGTTCCCATAAGTGGACACAAGCCCTACTATCCTGATGAAGCATTTGTAGGACCTTTAATAGCTATTGAGGGCAGCGCATGGACCAGAGCACCCACCATAGAGACGCTCTGTCCACCATGTCAAATGCTGTGCCCAGGTCCATGAAGGTTAAGTAAATAATCGGCTCTGCCTTGCCATAGACAGAATAAGCCCCCACCAAATACAAATTAACCACTTACCTGCCATGGGTATTTCCCTCCAGTGCGAAGGCCTTTTTTGGTGATTTCAGTATGTCGCCATTCAATGCCTTGTAACCTTTATGTTACAAGAGATATCTCGGCCAAATGTGTCCCCTTTTTTCCCATATGTAGGCGGTCGTAACGCCACCCAGGAATCCTAGTTTGCTGTAGGCGGTGAGAGACATTTTGTTTTTTTCAGAAAATGCCAATAAAATGTTGTACAAAGAAGCCTGTGGTTTTCTCCTTGTAAGAGCTAGGAACAAATGGTTTTCTAAGCTGAATTCGCCATGGAAACCAAAAAAACATATTTTGATGTGCGAATCAGTTAGAGGTAGGCGATTTTGGACTTTTTTGTCCAATAGGACATGCGTGGATGGAATGGAAGAAAAGGGTAGGAAAGCTGAATGGGAAGCCGGAAAGGCATACATTTTCCAAAAGTAGACAAAATTCCAAGTTTAGGAAGGGGTGATTTGCACAGGTCTGGCAACAACTATGTAGGGAAAAATTCCATAGTTTGGGGAAAATTGGGAAAATGACAGAAAACCCCCCACAATTTCTGCACATTTCACTCTGGTCACCCATCGAAACACGCAGCCAACAACACATGGCCTACCTTCCCGCGGTCCCACAGGTGTCGCGATGAAAACGGTACCTCACATGTGTGGATGCACCTACCTGGGCGTAAAAGGGAAAAATCTAAAACACTGGACAACCTACAGATTTGGGCGTAGGGTATCCAAGCCACGAAGGAAAACAGGGAACCCCATGCCTTTCTGAAAAGAGGACCCTGTGGGAATCCACAGAGGTCTGACTTGTGCGAATCGGTCCCGAATTTACTACCCACTATCCCTGGCAAAGCCGAAATTTGGCAAAAAAAACCTCAATTTCTGCACATTTCACTCTGCCCACCCTCTGCAACACGCCGCCAACACCACATGTCTTACCTTCCAGCTTTCCCACAGGTGTCCCGACAAAAAAAACGGTACCTCACATGTGTGGGTGCACCTAACTGGATGCAAAGGGCAAAGGCTAAATCACTGGTAACCCCCAAAGGGTTTGGGGAGACAACCTACAGATCTGGCCCTAAGGTGTCCAAGTCACCAAGGAAAACAGGGAACTCCATACATTTCTGAAAAGAGGACACCCGTGGGAATCCACAGAGGTCTGACTTGCGTGAATCGGCCCAGAATGTGTTACCCACAATCCCTGGCAAAGCCGAAATTTGCCGAAAAAACCCACAATTTCGGCACATTTCACTCTGGTCACCCACCGAAACACGCCACTAATAACAAACGGCCTACCTTAACGCGTTCCCACAGGTGTCCCGACGAAAACGGAACCTCACATGTGTGGGTGCACCTACCTGGGTATAAAGGCAAAAGCCTAAAACACTGATAACCCCAGGTCTTTTCGCAGAGCAGATTTTCAGGAATTTTGCTCATGTGGACAACCTACAGATTTGGGCCTAGGGTGTCCAAGCCACCAAGGAAAACAGGGAACCTCATGCATTTTTGAAAAGAAGACACCCGAGGGAACTCAAAGCGGTCTGACTTGCGCAAATCAGCCCGGAATTTATTACCCCTAATCCCTGGCAAAGTCCAAAATTTTGTGAAAAAGAACACAATTTCTGCACATTTCACTCTGGTCACCCACGGAAAGATGCAGCCAGTGCTTTAAGTGGGCCGGGGCCTGCCGGGGCCAGGCGCCGCCAGTCTCCAAAAAGTGGGGTGAACCGGGGCCCTGCCGGGGCCCCTCGGTCCCACCACGCCATGGCAGGAGGCATTATCCCGCCACGGCCGCAGCCGCGACGGGAGATGCGCCCGCCAGTGTACCGTTAGTCAAGTGGACAGAAGTGCCAGCCAGCCACAGCGTCGCTGAGGGTGGCTGGCACTTCTGTCAGTCACTGTAACTTCCCTGATGACCCCCCATCTGAGGGGTCATCAGGGAAGTTACAGTTCCTTTGTTTGCCCTCGCCAGGTCACTGACCCTCTGTGAACCTGCAGGCTCCATGATCTAATATGTAGATTACATCACGGAGCCCGCGGGTTCCCAGAGGGTGAAAGACGCCTTGGGCTCTGTGATCTCTGCTCAGAGCAGCGATCACTGAGCCCGAGGTGCCTGTCTCCTTTGGCAAATCTTTATAAAAGATGCCTTGAAATGTGTACGTTTCAAGCCATCTTTTATAAACGTAGAAATATTTCTACGTTTATAACAGACGGCTTGAAACGTACACAATTCAAGGCATCTTTTATAAAGCTTTGTCGACGGACAAAACCACCTTGGGTTTTGTCCGTCCTCAACGCTTTATAAAAGATGGCTTGTAGGTTTCAAGCCATCTTTTATGAACATAGAAATATGTTACAAATGTCTATGTTTATAAAAGGTGGCTTGAAAAGTACATAAACCATGTTAAGGTAAGCACACAAGTGTGCGTAACTTACTATGGTGTGTACACTTTCAAGCCACCTTTTATAAACATAGAAATATGTAACATTGCTATGTTTATAAAAGAACGCTTGAAAAATACACAAACCATACTAGTACGCATACAAATATATAAATGCTCTACTACATTTATATATTTGTTTGCACACCTACTATGATTTGTGCACTTTTAGGCCACGCCCACAGCGGATATCACGCCCCCAAACGAGGGCCCCCCCTCAATTTCTTACCCCACTTAAAGCACTGGATGCAGCCAACAACACATGGCCTACCTTCCTGCGTTCCCACAGGTGTCCCGGTGTAAACGGTACCTCATATGTGTGGATGAACCTATCTGGGCGCAAAGGGAACAGGCTAAACCACTGGTAACCCCCAAAGGGTTTGGGGAGACAAACTAGAGATTTGGCCCTAGGGTGTCCAAGCCACCTAGGGAAACAGGGAACCCGATGCATTTTCCGAAAAGAGGACACCCGTGGGAATCCACAGAGGTCTGACTTGCGTGAATCGGGCCAGAATTTATTACCCACCATCCTCGGCAAAGTCTGAAATTTGGAGGAAAAAAACACAATTTCCGCACATTTCACTCTAGTCGCCGACTGAAACACGCCGCCAACAACACAAAGGCTACCTTCCCGCGTTCCCACAGGTGTCCCAACAGAAACGGTACCTCACATGTGTGGGTGCACCTACCTGGCCGCAAAGGGAAAAGCCTAAAACACTGGTAACCCCAAGTTTTTTCACATAGGAGAGTTTTAGGAATTTTGCTCATGTGGACAACCTACAGATTTGGGCCTAGGGTGTCCAAGCCACCAAGGAAAACAGGAAACCCCATACATTTACGAAAAAGGAGACACCCGTGGAATCTACAGAGATCTGACTTGTGCGAATCGGCCTAGAATTTATTAACCGCAATCCGCAGCAAAGTCTGAAATGTGGTGGAAAAAAACACAATTTCCACACATTTCACAATGGTCATCCACCGAAACATGACGCCAACAAGACATGGCCTACCTTCCCACATGTGTCCCGACGAAAACGGTACCTCACATGTGTGGGTGCACCTACCTTGGCGCAAAGAGAAAAGCCTAAAACACTGGTAACCCCAAGTCTTTCGTCAGAGCAGATTTTGCTCATGTAGACAACCTACAGATTTGGGCCTAGAGTGTGCAAGCCACCAAGGAAAACTGGAAACCCAATGCATTTCTAAAAAGAGGACACCCGTAGGAATTCACAGAGGGACACCTTGCGTGAATCGGCACAGAATTGATTACCCACAATCCCCGGCAAAGTCCGGAATTTGCAGAAAAAAACACAATTTCCACACATTTCAGTCTGGTCACCCACCGAAACGAAACACGCCGCCAACAACACATGGCCTACCTTCCCGCGTTCCCACAGGTGTCCCGACAAAAACAGTACCTTATAAGTGTGGGTGCACCTACCTGGGCGTAAAGGGAAAAGCCTAAAACACTGGTAACCCCAAGTCTTTTGTCAGAGCAGGATTCTGCTCATGTGGACAACGTACAGATTTGGGCCTAGGGTGTGGAAGCCACCAAGGAAAATAGGGAACCCCATGCATTTCTGAAAAGAGGACACCAGTAGGAATCTACAGAGGTCTGACTTGCGTGAATCGGCCCAGAATTTATTACCCACAATCCCCAGCAAAATCTGAAATTTGGCCAAATAAAACACAATTTCCGCACATTGCACCCTGGTCACCCACCGAAACACGCCACCAACAACACATGGCCTACCTTCCCGCGTTCCCACAGGTGTCCCAACAAAAACGCTACCTCACATCTGTGGGTGCACCTACCTGGGCGCAAAGGGAAAAGCCTAAAACACTGGTAACCCCAAGTCTTTCGTCAGAGCAGATTTTACTCATGTGGACAACGTACAGATTTGGGCCTATGGTGTGGAATCCACCAAGCAAAACAAGGAACCCCATGCATTTCCGAAAAGAAGACATCTGTGGAAATCCACAGAAGTTTGACTTGTGCGAATCAGCCCAGAATTTATTAACCAAAATCAGTGGCAAAGTCTGAAATTTGGCGAAAAAACCCACACTTTTCAGACATTTCACTCAGGCCACCCACCGAAACACGCTGCCAACACCATATGTCCTACCTTCCCGTGTTTCCACAGGTGTCCCGACGAAAACAGTACCTCACATGTGTGGGTGCACCTATCTGGGTGCAAAGGGAAAAGGCTAAATTCTTTTTTTATTGTTTTGCCCCTTCTCTATGTGCAAATGGGCATATGTGTGTGCCTATCTGCCCCGGGGGGGGGGGGGCAAAACGTACTGCCCCAGGCTTGGGGGGGCGCTACCTATATTTCTGTTGGCCTCTCCCACCCACCCCAAATGGATCTGAAATCTGCCCCCAGGGAGAGCTACATGAGTTGCCCTTCCATCCACTTAGAGTCCGGAGGAGAGGGCCACCCCTTTTCAAAAATCCCTGGTGGCTAGTGGCTCCACCCGCACCCACCCAAAACTATGAGTTTTTTTTTTTAGTTTGACTCCCTTCCTTCGGGGCAGATGATCACCCATCTGGCCCCAGGGTATTGCCCTCATGCTTTGGGGGCTGGGGGGAGAGGGCCGCTTACATAGTAAGCAGCCCCCCCACTTCAAAAACAAACCCCTGGTGTCTAGTGGGCATTGCTGGGCGCGGATCGAGGGTTCCGCGGCCAGCAATGCTTCAAAAGAGGTGTCCTTGGAAAGGGGAGATTCTCCCCTTTCCAAGGACACCTCCCTTGATCTGAACGGCACAAGTGCCGTTCAGATCGAGGGAGATAAACGTGAAAACACACTTTTAATTTTCACTGCGGCAGCAATTTCGACTGCCGCGGTGAAAATTACTTTAGGTTTCATGTCGGTGTGCATTATGCATGCCGATTTGAAACTGAAGGTAATCCAACCCCCGGGCCGTGAGGGGGAACCTCCCCCTCACATAGTTGAGGGTTGGGTTACAGTTTTGTGCGATCCCTGGGGCTTTGCAGGGATCGCACAAAACAGAATGCCTAAAATGACGAGCTATCTCGTCCTTGGCACTACGGAGGTAATGTCAAGGACGAGATAGCTCGTCCTTGGCATTTAAGTGGTTATGGGTCTGGTCATGAGTTCCCAGAAAGCCATATCGGATCTCCGAGAGAGCTAGTTTGGATCCAATCCTCAACATGTTGCAATATGACCCGACCAAAAACCTTGAAGGGGTGTCCAGCAATGAAATTTGTCTATAAGCCATAGGGCTTCCGGGATCAACCTTTTAAAAAATTAGTTGAATAATTGCAGTTTTACAGGATTGTGGAAAATTACCTGTTTCCAAATTTGAATTAAAATAAGCTACCGACAGGGTGGCCCATAAGTCCACTTCTCCCTTAAATAAATCTGCGGGGACCGCATCGGCCCCGGGGGTTGATTATGTGACTGTTGATTAACTGCCATTTTCACCTGCTTCAAAGTTAGCTGTATCAAGGATCAGCGGTCTTCATCCACTTATCTACATGCCTGTACCCTTTATAAAGCTGAGAAGAGATCCAGCCAGGCTTGGGCTGCAACATGATTCTCCCTGTGTGTCTTGACTCGTTAATATTGCGGTCCTCCCGCAACAAACTCCCAGAATTTCTTAGAGTCCCTTGCGGAAACGACCAGCAAAAGATTTTCCCATGCTTTATTCTCCAAGTGATCTTTTCTTTGTTCCATAGTCCCTTTATAATCAGCCCTTGCATTAACCACGTCTCCCCAGGAGCTTTCCATGTTTTGATACCTATTATGTCTAGTTCTTGTAAAAATGAAACACGTCCTAGCATAAACTGTTTGGTAAAGTGGAACTGAAATCCGATTAGGGGTTATAATTGAAGTATGAGTGGGATTTGTTTTTATTCTTTAGCACCACTTAGTGGAGTCTATGGTACCTGAACTCCCTTCCTCCTCAGAAAAGCATAAAAACTGAGTTTTCTTTATCTGCGAGTGTTAGTGACATATCAGACAATAATCATATTTAAACAAGATTTAAAAAAAAAGAAAAACATGGAACCATACCGTCTAAAGAACACCTTATGTCAACTGGGGCTTGGGGACATACAATATGTATATTAAATATGCAGTAGACATGCAAGTATCTACAAGAAGGGCACAACCTAACACGGGAGGGGAAGGGGCTGGCCTGGCTCACAAGATATACAAGATGAAGAGTTGGCAGAGGATAGAACAGAGTTATTTACTAGCATTCCTTCTGCCCCTCAACAGATATAGTAAACAGGCGGGGGTTCAACGGCCCCACCCTCAACTGCTAGTGCACTGACTAGAGCAACTCTGACAACAGGTCACAAGGTCTTCGCAACCATCTGCCTTTCAACCACTGTCCTCAGACTACCCCAATTATCAAATATTTGGACCAAACAAAATACAACCTGCACATGCCCTTATCTAGTTGCCTATGGAGATGTCCACCCCCAGATTTTCACAGATACTCATACTGTGCCTGTTTGTAGCTTCCCTTACAAGGGAACTGACAACTATGGAGGGTACTCTTATATTATGCAAGCAAGGCCGAGCCAAGTGCCAGGGAATACCAACAGCAAGGACAGGGAAGATGGTTTGCTGACTATACACGTCCAATAGTTTCCAGGAGACATTAGCAATCTGGTCATGGAATTCCCAAATAATACAGAAGAACCTCAGAATTTCACTGAGAAGATAAAAACTGTGGTCCAGCGCCCAACCCCTCTTGGGGTGACGTGAACAGCACATGAGGGTGATTATGCCAACGGAAATCAGACACTCACCCAACAAGGCCAGTGGCCAACTCATAACCTAGGGATAGTTAAAAGTTTAGAAAGAACAAGCCAGAAATAGAGTATTGCCATAAATCCCTGAAGTATGTCTCTGGCGAACAGATCAGGGCAAGATACACAACTGTTAGCAAAATAAAGGAGAATCACTGGCAGATGATTTGGACAGATTGGTGATGGTATTTACACAACACACTTTTGTTTCTGGCCTACAACCAAAGCTCCAGCAACAGCTCATGTTATTTTGTATAGGATGGCAAACCAAACCCCTTTTTGAACTAGTAATAATGGCGAACCACAGTGTTGCTTGTCATAAATAGAAGGAGAGTCTCCAGTGGCAAACCGTCCCCAAGCGACTGAATCTCTGTTTGCATATCTTCCTAGGTTTACTACAATTCTTCTTTTAGAGACTGAATTTCTTTGGAGGTGTTTTTCTGCAGGTCCCCTATACGTGAAATTAAATCTTTGTTGGTTAGTGGTGTTGGTAGATCTCCTTTGGGGATATTCTGCTCTCCCCAGCACATTGCACTGTTGACATTTTGAGGCTGTGTTTGGCTTTTAAGCATTCCTCTGAATGAAAGACAAATCTGTCCAGGCTGCTCCATTCTCCAGCATGGGGTCTGGCATGGATTCACATGCTCATGAATATTCCCCGTCGTCAGGCTGGGAATCCTCGGTAAAGAAAACATCAGTATCAGTTTCGTTTCTGATCTGTCTTTCTTAGTAGTAACCAATCACTGGTCTCTGGGTCATACTGCCCCCAGCCAATGACTGCCCTCTCCCTAAGCCCCTCCCCTGGCAGCCATCCTCAGATTTTTACTGCACGTTCAATTGTTGGGAGTCCTCGTGCTATAGCTCTCGAGCTTTTACTGCGTTTTGCGATTTTTCAAAGGGTTTAATCTTTTTTTGGTCAATCGAGCCTCAAGCTCTGCCATTTCTACTGCCGATCAACGGGGACCCATTTCGGAATTTTCTACGCCCCTCAATGGCGAAGTTTTCATTGGGTTACGCTTCTTGGAGGATTCCAGAAGATCTGAGCCCTACCTTGTGGACATGGCCCAGGACAACGGAAGCTCGACACCCGGATCCAAGCTGTTCAGGAACTGCCCTGGATTGCGGATTACAGAATGTTTTCAAGGAGGATGAGCATTCGAGATGTCTCTACTGCCTTCACGAAGACAAGACGCACATGGAAAAGGACTGTGCGTTTTGCAAGAACCTGTCGGAACCGACTATGAGGGATCGTCGAACCCGCCTCGCCAGCTGGCTGGAGAAGGGCCCAGCAGGTGAGAAGAAGAAGTCAGAGCGGTCTTCTAAGTCCTGTGAGGGCGCCCCGGCGATGGGGGCCCAACAGAAGGCAAAGCACCGCGAGTCCGCAGGAACTGGGAGCGCCAAAGGGTCGGGCTCCTCGGCTGCCAGACAGGGCGCACTTTCACTGACGCCATCAACCACGAGCCAACACTATGGCTCGGGGAAGAGAAAATCCGAGAACCCGGTTAAGCTTCTGGAGAGGCCCCGGTCGATCTCGAAGGGATCAGCCAAGGGAGAGCGAGGCAGTGACTCCTCCCCCAAGGTGAAGGCCTCAAGCGCGCCCAAGGTGGTGAAGGCCTTGATTTACCCGGTGAAGGCCTCTATCTAGGGAGTCACGGAGGCCCTGGCGAAGCCTGTGGAGGCTAACCCAGTGGAGGCGACCTTGGTGCCCAGAGTTTGCCTGCCGCCACGGAGGGAATCCTCTTTTCAGCCCATCGATAAGACCCCGGTGGAAAAAGACGGGGGGCGGTGGCCATCACGGACACAGATACAGCCTCTGAGGAGGAACTGGTTGAAGTCGTGAAGGGCCTCAACAAGAGGTTCCAGGAGGTCCGGTCCCACGGGGGAACCCCGAGGAGATGGACGAAGAGAGCGATGGTGGCGCCGACGAGGCTCCCGTGGAGGAGGAGGAACCATCGCGCCCGTCGCAGCCAGTGCCCGAGCATCAGGACAACTTGGTGGCCATTTTGATGGAAATCCAAACCTTATGCACGGAGATAAGGACGAAATTGCCCCTAACCCCAACGGAAGACCCAGCAGAACCGGGCCCATCGGGAAGCCCTCCACACAAGCGGAGGAGAGTTCATCCCCCCCGCCTTTCCAGCCCGTGCAGCCCGCTTAGCCTTCATCTCCTTCCCCTGATCCTAGGGATGACACGGGAACGGATACAGCCACGACGGGGACGGATGACGACGGTGGTGACGACGGGATGGGCCTTCCATCACCACTCCCTCGGGCCTCCCTGCCCGCCGAAATTGGCTCCTTCCACGCCATGATTGCCAGGGCATCCGAGCTTTTTCAGCTCTGCCCTGAGGAACAAAAGAAGGAAGGTTTCCTCTATCAGCGGCGCGAGGCCAAGAGGAAGACGGTCCTCCCAGTACCGTTGATTGACGATATCTGGGAGGAGGGATTTGCTCTCCTGAAGAACCTGTCCATGATGCCTGCTAAGAGGGATCTGTACGAGAAGAAGTACCGGGTCCCCGATTCCGCCCCTTTGTGCCTTAGGGCATAGCCGACCCCGGATTCAGTTGTCTCGGCGGCGGGCAAGAAGAAGGCGGCGGCGGGGGCATCATCCTCCACTTCGACCTCCCCACCCAACGGCGAAAGAAAGAAGCTGGACGCCATGGGACGACGAGTCATCTCGTCTGCCGCGACGACAATTAAGGCGGCCAGCGGCCTAGCGATTGTGGCCCGCTACGACTGGGAGCTGTGGTACAGGATCGCTCTCCTGCTGGACTTCCTACCGGACGACAAGAGGTCGAAGGCCCTGGAGATCCTGCAGGAAGGTGAGGTGGCATCGGACCACGCCATAACGGTGGGCACGGACATCGCTGACACCGGATTCCACCAGTTGGGTAACGGTGTTTGCCTTCGACGGCGGGGATGGCTCAAGGCAACAGATTTTCGCCAGGACGCGCAAACCAGAGTTTTGGACATGCCCTTCGACCGGAACCTGTTTGGAAAAACAGTGGATGAGTCACTTCAGGCCATCAAGACTGACACAGAGACGGTTTGGGCCTTGGGAGTTTTGCAGCAATGACGGCCGCCCTTTCGGAACGCCAGAGGCAGACAGGGTGCCTTCAAGGGATCCGGCAGCAGCTCCTCAACATACCACCAGGCGGCCCGCTCCTCGTCGCAGGAGGCCTACAGAGGACGCAGCAAGTCAGGAGGATCTCGTCATCGTCACCAAGGAGGCCAAGGCGGCAAGGCCGCCTCCAAGCAGGACTGAACCGGCCGTAGCGTTGGGCCCCCACCTGAGCACCCCGGTGGGAGGCTGGCTGGCGAACTTCATCAGCGTGTGGGAGTCCATCTCCACTGACCGTTGGGTGCTGGATGCCCTGGCCCAAGGGCACACCCTCAAATTTCTAAAGAAGTGCCCCCGCATTCCTCCCATGGCCAGGAAGGAAAATTACGTCCCTCAACTGTTGTTAGAGGTAAGGGCAATGCTCAAGAAGGGTGCCATTGAGCTCGTCCCTAAGAGGCTCTGGGACTCCGGAGTATACTCAAGGTACTTCCTCGTCAGAAAGAAGACGGGCGGTTGGCGCCCCATCCTGGACCTGCGGCGGTTAAACAAATACATCAAGGCACAAAAGTTCAGGATGGTCACCCTCCAGCACGTGCTGGGACAGCTGGAGGAGGGCGACTTCCTATAGTCGCTGTACTTGGAGGATGCTTACTTCCACATCCCCATTCTAAAAGGACACCAAAGGTTTCTCAGATTTGTAGTCCAGGGGCGGCACTACCAATTCAAGGGCCTGCCATTCGGGCTGAAGTCGGCACCCAGGGTGTTTACCAAGTGCCTCGCACCAGTGGCGGCGCGGCTGCGCCTGCGGGGGATCCACGTCTACCCCTACCTGGATGATTGGCTCATCTGTGCAAGGACAAGAGAATTCGCCGTCGAACACAGAGCGGAGACCGTCCAACTGCTCACGGATCTGGGATTCGCCATCAACTACGCGAAATCCCACCTGGTCCCGTCGCAGGTCGCACTGTTTCTGGGAGCCAAGCTCGATACAGTGGCGCGATTGGCCTCGCCGTCGGAAGAAAGGACAAAGGCCATCTTGGGCAAGGTGCAGCGTCTACTGGCCACGGACGTGGCCAGGGTGAGATCCATCAAGTCCCTGCTCGGAATGATGTCCTCATGCATCTACCTGGTGCGTCTGTGCAGACTACGGATGCGTCCTCTACAAGAGTTCCTCGATGCCCGTTGGATACAAGCGACGGGCAGCTTCGAGGACAGGATCCCGCTCAGCGAGGTTTTCCGCCGAGCGATTCGATGGTGGGGCGCCCACGCGCATCTCGCGACTGGCAAGGACTTTCAGACCCCGGTGCATCAGGAGACGGTGACGACGGACGCTTCCCTGGAGGGGTGGGGAGCGCACACCGAAGATCTGCACACGAGAGGCCTTTGGCTCCCGGAGGAGAGGTCGCTCCACATCAGCATCCTGGAACTCCGACCAGTGTTCTGGGCCCTCAGGTCGTTTCTCCTGTCCCTCAAGGGCAAGGTGGCGAGGATCTTACCGACAACACCACCACAATGTTCTACATCCGGGCGCAGGGAGGCACCAGATCCCCAGCCCTGTCTGTGGCACTGGGCCGTCGCCCAGGGGATGTTGCTGGTGCCCTTCCATCTAACAGGAATAAAGAACGTCATCGCCGACTCACTCAGCAGGGAGCTGCACTCGTGCCACGAGTGGGAGCTGCGTCAGGATCAGGTGGATCGACTTTTCCAACGGTGGGGCAAACCCCAGATCGACCTATTTGCGACGGCGATGAACTCCAAGTGCCAGAGGTTCGCCAGCAGGTTTCCCCAGCCGAGGAGCATGGGCGATGCTTTCTCGTTCCCCTGGGACGGCCTGTTCCTGTATTCGTTCCCTCTGTTGCCGTTGCTACTACAACTCGTCAACCAGCTCAAGAGGTCCCGGTGCAGGATGATCCTCGTCGCACCGGCATGGCCGAGACAGATCTGGTTCCCAGACCTTCTGGACATGTCAGCGTCCCCACCAGTCAAGCTGTCGACGGACGCAGATCTTCTCTCCAGAGAAGGAGGTGCCATCCTTCATCACAAACCAGAGTCGCTGAACCTGCAGGCCTGGCTCCTGCATTACTAGAGTATGGAGGGTACGATATCCCGGCAGACTGCAAGGGGGTGCTTGCAAAGGCCAGGGCGTCCTCAATTCTCAAGTGCTACGGACACAAGTGGAAGAGGTTCTCTGTCTGGTGCCGTGCACAGAAGATTAACCCACCACGGATCACGGCCCCTCAAGTGCTTCCGTACTAGCTCATGCTTCCATCAAGATACATCTGGCAGCGATTTCCCGATACACCAGAACTACGGGACGGTCATCCCTGTGGTCTCACCGCCTGATGAAGGAATTTATGAAGGGACTGTTCCGATCGTTCCCGCCAGTGAAGGCTCCAGCCCGGCGTGGGAGCTCAACGTAGTGCTGACCAGACTCATGGGGCCGCCATTCGAGCCTCTGCATTCAGCACCGTTGAAATTTCTGTCGTGGAAAACAGCGTTCCTTGTGGACATCACCTCCGCACGACGAGTGGGAGAGATCCAGGCCCTATCCTGCAAGCCTCCGTACTTGACTTTCCACGAGACGAGGGTGGTGCTGAGGACACACCCCTCCTTCATGCCCAAGGTGCCATCGGACTTCCACCTCAATGAGCCCTTGGTGTTGCCAGTTTTCTTCCCGTCACCTTTGTCGCCGGCCGAGAGGACTTTGCACCTGCTGGATGTAGCTAGAGCACTGAAGTTCTAGGTGGACCGCACGAAGAGTTTGCGGAAGACATCACAGCTTTTTGTGAACTTTGGACCTGTGAACCAAGGGAAGGCCCTCTCGAAGGCTTTCATTTCCAGTTGGCTCTCCGGCTGCATCATGCACTGTCACCGGTTGGCAAACCGACCGTTGCCCGGTCGTCCGAGAGCCCATTCGACCAGAGCGATTGCTGCTACTACGACGTTCTTGTCTGGTGTGCCCCTGCTGGACATCTGCAGGGCTGCTACGTGCAGGTCGACGCACACCTTCACGAGATTCTACTGCGTCGATCAGGACTCCAGGGAGGAGTCCAGGGTCGGCCAAGCAGTGCTGCGCAACCTGTTCGCCTGAAGATGGGCCTGGTGAGGAGGCAAGAGTTGCTTAATGTTGAGTCTATGTAATGCTTAATGTTGAGCCTTTGCCACCTCCCGTGGTTGTGCATGTGTGTACTGCTATGTATTCTTATATTCATGAGCATGTGAATCCATGCCAGACCCCATGCTGGAGAAGGAACAAGTTACTTACCTGCAACTGTTGTTCTCCAGCATGAGTCTGGCATGGATTCACATGCGAACCCTCCCTCCTACCCCTCTGCGGCTCTTCACTTGGTCATACTGCCACTTTACGTGCTACCAAATCTGAGGATGGCTGCCAGGGGAGGGTCTTAGGGAGAAGGCAGTCATTGGCTGGGGGCAGTATGACCCAGAGACCAGTGATTAGTTACTACTAAGAAAGACAGATCAGAAACAAAAGTGATACTGATTTTTTCTTTACCGAGGATTCCCAGCCTGACGACGGGGAATATTCATGAGCATGTGAATCCATCCAGACCCATGCTGGAGAACAACAGTTACAGGTAAGTAACTTGTTCCTTACTTTACCTGGCAATAATTCTTCAGTACATGATCCAGGGACACTTTGTGTGTGTGTCCTTAAGGAAGGAGTTGCAGTGGTTCTCTTATCACGCCTTTGTCGCTCGCAACTTTGGAGCCGACTCCATAGGGGAGGATAGCTTTAAGGAATGGTGTGCATTATATAAAATACACCAGCCCCTGGGTCTGTGTAGTTTTGAAGAAATATGGCTGGGTCATATAAGTAAGAAGTGTGAACCACCAGGAGTCTGTGATCGGCCCTGGTAACCCCTTCACAATGTGGCCGATTCCTGCTCATGTTAGACCCACAATTTACTAGTGAGCAGCGAGCCTACTCTAGCCACTTCAGGATGGTTATCCCCCACCAGTGGACAACGTGTCCAGGTCTACACCACAACCTTCTTCGGAGGAGACTGGCTAAGATCCATCCAGGAGCATCAGGGGAGGCATCCCTTGCCAGCATTCAGATTCTGGGACAAACCTCCAACAACAGTTGTCGGACCCTCCTGCAACAGCCATCCCCATCTTGCTGGGTTCAATGATCCTGGAGGAGTGCAGCATCCACTCACTCATGGTCACAATATTGTGCTGGAGATACACTCATCTTTCTCCTGTTTATCACCTCAATAGTGTACTGACAAGTGATCTTCTGTATTCTCCGGATGCTGCTCCCTTTTACATCTCTTAAAGGGGGATTGGTTTGCTACTTTCCAGGTGGCAGCACTGCCAGAAACGTCTTACCCAATCGTCATCTTAACTCTGCCCACCTTCTATTTTTTAAACTTTTAATGCTGTAGTTTGTTGTTGTAGGTATCACAATGATGAAATAATCCGTGACTTTGGTTCTTATTGCTAAGGCTACCTACAAACAGTCAATGTTTTAAAAACCAATACAAGCCCCACCAAGTTGATTAGGTTCCTCTATAACTAAACAAAACCAGTTTGTAGCATTAATATTAATTAATTCCGATGCTTGTACACTTACATATGTCATTGCTTTAATCTTGTGCTTTTTATTTCCTTTTTTGAATGGTTAAATGTACTGTGCACATGTCTAAACAAATTGTTTAATGTTAGCATAGGCACTAAAAATCAAAGGTTCAGCAGCTCTTTTGATTATGGAAGAATGGGTATTTTTGGTTTTATTCCGTCACTAAACTATTCTTGCAAAAGGACTATTGGAAATCTCTACAAGAACAGATTCTTCTTAAGAGAGTGCAGGCCTTGCAAATTCTTAAAACTTCCAGTGGACCTGTAGAGCGAGTTCCTTTGTTTATGTACTCGACTTAAGCGAAATGCACTCGCTCAGTGGTGACTGCAGACAAAATATTTACCAGTATTTTCTGGAAAGTGCTGCCTGTCACCATAAACTCACTTCATATTTTGCACAATGCTGCCACTGACAGGCCAGCCATGCACACTGAAACATTTGCCATTTACTGCAAATAAAGTTCATTTGCAGTAAATGTCAAATAAAAGTTTCAAACCTCCCCATACTTGCCAGCAAAGTCTAGTACCATGTAAATGGTACTCGTCCATCATAAAATCTCCTCGCCAATGCGAGTGGGCTAGTAGATTTTGCGAGCCCCGGAGTGCAACAATGTACATACCTGGGTTTGGGTGTTTCCTCCTTCAAGAAGTGCAATCCCAAGCAAGATACCTTCCAAGAATATTCGATCATTTTTGGTGCTAACTATGACATCTATCACCAGCTCTGAAGCACCTTCTTTGTCCAGAAGACACTGAATATCAGACATAGCTATCCCAGTCTTGTCTGAATCTTGTCCTGCAAAACAAACTACAAGCAAAATAAACCCTCTTATGAGTGTAAGTCAATATTTACATATGTATTTCATTACTATTGTACAGAACAATGATACAATGGCACATAGATATCCGTTTAGAAGCAGTATTGTAAATACTCTGATACATCACTGTTTAAAACACAACACAGGAATATTCACTTACACAATTAATGAGCAATGGCATTTTCTTCAAAATTGCATCCCAAAACAGCCTCGTCTAACTGCCATAATGTACATTTTCAAAATCCTTCCAAGCTTCATATACAGTAGCAGTTAGGGCAATATAAATTTCAACTTAGAGAGCAAAACATGTCAATCACTCCAAGTAGTTGAAATTAATCCTTCACTGATGTCATATGAATGGCTAGCTACTAAGAGTGCAGAAGGAATTTCACATCATCTATTCATAGATTTATTTTTCTACCAGGTCATGGGTAAGGTGTAGGCGAGGGGGGAGGTCAGAGGACCGAGGTCTAGGGAGCATAAATGTTTGTTGTTAAACTGAAGAGACTAAATCAAACCCAAACTTTGCAAAGATGAAGGATTCCGGGTCTCATTTGGAAACCACAGTATATTCCATTGAGGCATCTGCCTCTCTAGAGGAGTCATAATCACTGATAGAAGTTAGAGTAACATTAAACACTTCTTGTTGTTGTATCAGAAAGCCAAGACATATAAAACTGTCAACAAGTAGAGATCATTTATTTCAGAGTACATTGTCATGAACAGATTTTAAGAACCACTGTTATTATTATTTATTTAATGTGATTTAGTCTAAGAAAACTCAAACTTTACACATATTATAAAAATTATAAAATAAAATGTAACAATTATATAAAAGTAGATACAACAAATCAGTGATTCACATAGCACTTAAAATGATTCCTACATCAACTGGTTGGCCGCTTTGATTTTTATACGGCCACCTGCATAGATACAAATAACAGCTCAAGTATTATCACAGTACCAGCTCTTTTCCCTTGGGTTAGGCAAAGTTATAACTATCTTATCGATATCTCATTTTGACATTCCTAACTTATGTTCAACCTTTAGCCATATGTTGTAAAGGGCAATTAATAAGCTCATATTCCCTGAGTTTGTACAATAACACCAAAAGGACAGATCTTTCAAAGTTTCCAAGTTATGTACATATTTGCCGAGTAGCAACTGAATAATATCAGCCATTTCTTGGCAATCAGTTAGTAAATGTCTAGGTGTCTCCAGTTTATCCATTTGCATACAAAGACGGCAAAATCGATCTTTAGTAGGAATCGTTGCTCTGCTCCCCAAGTTCATCATAGTTGGTAACTGTTCCATTCTAAAAAGAATAATAAATCGTCTAAGTCTTTTAGCTGGCCGGAGGTTCAAATAAATCTGTGGCTGCATAAATTTATAGTTTCTAAGTTGAACAAACTGATAACTCTTCAATGTACTCAAATGAGCAAAGTTCTCTAGCCAGTCCCACAAACCAACTCTCTTTCCAAGTGCATTTATAACGGGCTTCGAGAAACAGACTCCTCTATGGTTCCAACCTATCTCCGCTAGGTATTTCATCCTGGGTTCGAATAATGTGCTAGTGATGTAACTTTTATTTAATTCCTGGTGGACTGCCATTAGTAGGGGATTGTTGTGGCACC
This sequence comes from Ambystoma mexicanum, assembly GCF_040938575.1. Lineage (NCBI taxonomy): Eukaryota > Metazoa > Chordata > Amphibia > Caudata > Ambystomatidae > Ambystoma > Ambystoma mexicanum. The sequence continues at coordinate 352,215,085 of NC_090936.1, forward strand.
CATCATCCTCAGAAAAAACCCAGCTCTGTGTTTTAACACCAGTGCTTTTAGAGAAGGGAGTCCTAATTCTAATCTGATAAGAGCCATCGGCACACCAGGTGGCAACCCCAATATCCGTCACCAGAATTTTCCTTCAAAAACTTGTAGCCAAGCCAGATCGAGAGTTAGCAAGGCCTCCAGTCCATACGTAATTATGGGTAATTATGGGAATGAACACTTGAACATATAATTGTCGTGTTGTCCACAGCGTAAAGCCACCCTGTTTATGAGTGAAGTTGGTTATTAAGGCTGTGACTTGGGCAACTCTGATAGTACGTGTTTGTCTACAGATTTTATAATCCCCATTCGGTTCGAATTCTACCCCTAGGTAGCGATATGAAGGAGCATAAAGAATAGTAGTATTGCCCACCACAAGATTGACCCGGGTAACTCTTTTATGAGTATATCTCAGTACTTTGGTTTTCTCTAAATTAATAGTTAAACCATTGTTACTGACATATTCCCATAATACCATTGCAGACCTTCGCAGTCCACATATGGTGTTATCTAGTATAACTAGATCATCTGCGTAGGCTAACACTATACAAGGGGATTCCCCAACTTTGGGGGGACAATTTTTTGCAGCTGATAATGCCATTGGTATGTCTGGACATATAAATTATAAACTAATGGTGCCGTGACGCACCCTTGCTTCACCCCCCTATTCTGCAGCACCCGATTAGTCAAATGTCCTTCCTGATCTAGTTTAAGTCTGACTGAGGTGTTTAGGTGTAAAAGTCTAAGATAATAAAGTAGGCCCTCTGGGCAGCTCATATTTTCAAGTTTCACCCATAACCGGTCTCTAGGAATGGAATCAAACGCCGCCTTGAAATCAATATATAATGCATACAGCGGTGGCTGCCCCTTAATGCTCACTCTGGTGGGTAGAATGTCCTTAACCATCAGATTATGGGTAGTAGAGTAGTCCCGACGGAACCCACTCTGAAATTTACACATAATGTTAGCTTCGTCTACCCACTTCAGTATTTCTCTACGCAATAATGATGCGAACAATATACCTGTGATGTCTAACATTGACAGTAACCTGTAATTGTAAGGATCTAATCGATTTCCCTTTTTGAAAATAGGGATAAGAATCGCTGTTTGCCAAGAATAAGGTATTTTCCCTGAGGACAAGATCTTCCTTAACAGGATATTAAGCAAACTAGCCCAGAAGTCAGGATGGTTCTTAATAACGGCATTGGACAGTCCATTAGGACCAGGGGCTCTCGAAGCTTTCAGCTCTTTGATTTTACTAAGTATCGTATTAACCATTTGGCATAATTGACAATTTGATATAAGAAACTCTCTTTTTCAATATTTCAGTAAAACACAATATTTTATTATACAAATAAAGAAGCCAAACGTGTTTCGAGTCACAAACTCTTCTTCAGGGGCAATATCAGAATTCATCAGATTTCTAAACAGTAGAAAAGAAACATCTTAGTGTAAAATTTCACACTGTAATTCAACAATAAAGTATTCTTTAACACAGTAACTACTTTTTAGCAATTTTTAACAAATCACGTATTAATACATACTTAGATCAATCAGGGTCCTCTATATCCTAGAGGTAAATCAGCTAGTGTAGCTATTATTAGAAATGTGGAGAAAAAGAGCTTGGCCCGGCTCAAAATAACCAGAATTCTATCGAATCAATCCGCACATGCAGTCAAGAGAGAGAGATTGCTGTCAAAAGTTCTTAACTCAGTATGGTCGGAAGAAAAGCGGACAGCACTTACCCCAGCAAGTGGGTGTCTAAATAGGGAAACAATCCTAGAGGTGTATGTATTCATTAAGTAAATGATTGATAGGACCCCGCGACCAACAATAGATCAATATTAAGTCTGCAATACAAGTAATAGCTCTAATTAGGAAAAGAAGTAGAGCCTCGGTGGAATGTAGTAAAAGAAAATAGATAAACACTTACATCAATAATAATGTCCTGCTCAACGGTACCCAGAAGAAATCCTAACCGCAAAAAGCTGAAAGTAAGAAGAAAAGGATAAGTGCTAGTTCGAATAACGAGTCAGACCATGGTACAGGGAAAAGTACCTAAGCTACTTACAGAATTTGCCAAAGATCAACCAACGTGGGAGCCGAGGAGCGACACATCTCACCAAAGTAGGATGCGTTGTTCCAATGGGTGCCTTTTATTTATACTCAAAGGAGTGTAAAGGAGTGCATGCGCAGAAGATTGCGCGTGCGCCTAAGAAAAAGGTCAAGAGCGTCATAAGGCTTGCGTCATATGCGAACATGCGCAATAGCCTAAGGAAGGAAAGTAAACACAGCGCCGTGACGTATCAAGAAGGCGTGTGCGTTTGATGGAAAGATGTAGGGCGTCATGAGAATGATGTCATTTATCATGCGCGGATGCTTAAAAAGTAAAAGTATTCACGTAAGGAAGGAGAGTAGCGTTAGGAAGTAAGCAAAGTGTGGAATACTCATAGCGCCGTCACCATAGTGACACGATCTGCGTCAGAACGTGATGGCGGCTGTAAAAAACTATGGAAAAGGAAGTAGCATTAGACAGTAAAATACTCATTACGTAAAAGAATAAGCAATGGAGATGATAAAATAAGTGAAGATCAGTGAAATTGTCAGTCTTCCTACAGGGACTATGTCATAAATGTCCAAACCTGAGGAGTCTTTAGAAAATACATGTACTGCCTGCCCACCTAGGGGCGTACAATCTTACACAGTCACATGAAAAATAGACCTACTACAAAAGAATGGAAATAAAATAAAGTTACATTTTTTATGATGAAAGGCAGTAAATTTGGATACATGATTTATAAAATTTATAAACAAATTTATAAAAAAGGGCCCAGATAATAGTCTTCATTCATCCCCAAAGGGGAGAGGGAGTCGAGGCAATGAATCCAAAAAAGTTCTCTCTGGGCTAGTAACTTCTGTAAGTTACCTCCTCGAGGAAGTGGATGTATAGTTTCTAGTATTACAAAGCGCATTTGTGCTACTGTATGCTGATGGTCTCTGAAGTGTCTGTATACTGGTGATTTAATGTTTTTTGTGCGAATATTAGACTTGTGTTCTGTCCATCTCTCCTTTGCTTTCCTGGTGGATTTGCCAACATAATATTTCCCGCATGGACAGCGTAAGGCATAAATAACATTTTTAGAGTCACATGTAGCATATTGTTTGAGAGGTATCTTTTTGCCAGTATTGCCATGGCGGATGTGATCGCCTTTAATCACATTTGTTACAGTGTTGGCAATTAAGGCATGGAAAAGTCCCATTTTTGGTTTTACACAGCACAGTTTGATTACCAGGTTTCTGTTTTTCAGCCTTAATCAATTTGTCGCGAAAGTTTCTGCCCCTCTTGTATGCCAGCATTGGTGGTTCCGGAAAAAGGTTGTTCAGTTGCGGATCTGTTTTTATGATCTCCCAGTTTTTGTGAATAATTCTCTTGATTTGAAAACTCTGACTGGAATATTTCAAAGAGTGAATTAAGTTAGTTTTCTTCATTTTGGCTTTTGGGGCCAGGAGGTCCTATCGGCTATGCAGTTCAGTTCTGAGTATGGCTTTATCGATCAGGTCTCCAGGGAAACATCTGTCTCTGAATCTTGTTTTCATGTTGATGTATTCTTCCTCTAGTTTATCTGCTTCCGAAGTAATTCTTTTCACTCTGAGAAGTTGACTGTAAGGTAAATTTTCTTTAAGATGTTTTGGATGAAAACTTTGGAAATGTAGACTACTATTCACATCTGTCGGTTTCCTGTAGATCTCTGTTTTAAGACCCTCATTCGTAATTTCAATGGTGACATCCAGAAAATGTACAGATGGTTTACCTATGTCCATTGTCAACCTAATCCTGTCGTTACATTTGTTGAGGTATTCCCAGAATTTCAAAAGTTCTTCTTCGGTACCTTTCCATATGCCGAAGATATCATCAATGTATTTAAACCAGCTCTTGATTTTGTCTTTCCAAGCAACATTATCTAGAACATGTGTATGTTCGAAGAAATACATAAAAATATTGGCATATGAGGGTGCCACCGATGATCCCATTGATGTACCTGGTGTTTGCAGAAAGAATTGTCCATTAAACCTGAAGTAATTGTTGAAGAGAATGATGTTAATGAGTTCAATTGCAAATACTTAGTGAATAGTAACTTCTTCATGTTTTAGTAAGAACCATTCGAGGCATTAATGCCCTGGTTATGTGGAATAGAGGTGTAGAGACTAGTAACATCCATTGTAAATAGTATAAGGTTAGGTTCCTCCAAATCTCTGATATTCTGTAGAAAATGAGTTGTGTTCTTTAGATAAGTTTCTGTTTTTTGAATTAGCGGTTGCAGTGCCGTATCCAGGTATCCTTGGCAGGAGTTCTATAACAGCAAACAAGCCAACTTTACACCAAGGCAACCAAAACCACGACCCACTAACAATAATACGGATAGTAGCGAAGTCACCAGCGGTGAGCTTGAAGAACGTCCTTCGACTAGCGGGACGACATTACCAACAGTGGGAATTACTCCAAGTGATATTTCTACTCCCACAATTGGGACCGTACCAGCACCAATACCACCACATGAGATTTTTTTAGGAGGAGGAGAAAAATCAGACGAGGGAAATAGAAAACCCCGTCAGAAGAACAAACATTGAAGGAACCAACAAATGTCAATATCTCTTCCAAACCTCTTTCTCAGTCACAAATAGATACTCTCAATTTAGGCATCTCATTTATACCAACTACCAATACAAGTCTGTTTGAAGAGGAGGTCAATCTGTTCAAATTAATTCAAAAAATGGAACTGAAAGTCTTTTTTGATAATCTCACTACAGTTACAAGGACAAAAGATAAATGTCCTTATCTGGAAATAAAAGACAAAAGTCATTTTCATCCACAAATTAATCATCCCCTGATAAATTTGTTTAAATTAAAAACCACGAGAGCACTTAGAAGCTTGAAATACACGACCTCTAGCAAACAAAATATCAAAAAACACCAGTTGAGAATAATCAAAGATCTAGCTGAGGATAATAGTATAACTATTAAGAAAGCAGACAAAGGAGGGGCTCTCGTTATTATGGACACCTCATTTTATGATGAAGGCTGTTTCAAACTGTTATCTGATCAAAATACCTACCTTAAATTGGATAGTGACCCTGTTAGCAAGATTAAGGCTACGATCAAAACAACCATAGAAAAAGCCGAAAATGCAGAATGGATATCAGAGAACACAAGTAAATTTCTGATTAACAACAATCAGGTAACACCGGTGTTTTATGGACTCCCGAAAATTCATAAGAACAGAACGGACCCACCTTTTAGGCCGATTGTCGCGGGTACAGAGAGCATATTTCATCCCTTGGCAGTATGACAATGCATTACTTACCGTAAAAGCATTTCTGATGGTTGTATCTGCTTAGATTCACATGCTGTGCATAGGTCCGACATCCAGTGGTCACTGCGGAGTATTGCATTTTGTTTTTCGTAGTCGAAAAGGGGACGTCGACAAGGCGTGTCTGTAACACTATCCCTATAGTGACGTGCGTTGTACCCACAATCCCTCACGCGTCGAGGTCCCTCTGTTTGTATTTTTCTGCCCTGAGGGAGCCTTCTAGACGTGAGTGAGTACAGAAAAGAGAGAAATATAGTAAAGGATGTCTATGTTCCTTCCATCCGAGCGGGGAGGAAGGGCGGGCGCATGTGAATCTAAGCAGATACAACCATCAGAAATGCTTTTACGGTAAGTAATGCATTGTCTTCTGATGTTTGTTAATCTGCTTAGAATCACATGCTGTGCATAGACTAGCGAGCAGTACCCGGAGTTGGCGGTGGGTTATGAGAAGGAACAGTAGAGAAAAGATGTCTTAATACTGCCTGTCCCACCTGGGAGTCAGATCTAGAGTGTGCATCTAGACAGTAGTGTTTTGTAAAGGTGTGCACAGAACTCCAGGTAGCCGCTTTGCAGATGGACTCAAGGGGAACATTTGCAATGAATGCTATGGAAGCCCCAGTGCCTCGAGTGGAATGTGCTCTTGGCTTGAAGGGTAGTTCTCTCTTAGCAAGAGTGTAACAGAGAGTGATGCATTGTACAATCCATCTAGATATAGTGGACTTAGAGACTGCATCTCCTTCTCTTCCTGCTGCCACCGAGACAAAGAACTGATTAGTCTTTCTCAGTGTTCTGGTTCTTTCCATGTAGAACATGACAGCTCTGCGTACATCTAGTGTATGCAGACTTTTTTCTCCCAAGCTAGAAGGGTTTTGGAAGAACGTTGGTAGTTCTATAGATTGGTTTACATGAAATTTCGAAATGAATTTTGGTGCAAACCTTGGGTGTGTGCGAAGAACCACCTTATCCTTGTGAACTGTTACGAAGGGGTCTAGTACAGAAAGAGCCTGTAGTTCACTTACTCTCCTAATGGAGGTGATAGCTATTAGGAAAGCAGTCTTAAGAGTGAGGTATTTAGGAGTTGCCTTGTGCATGGGTTCGAAAGGAGTGCCCATGAGTCTAGAAAGTACCACGTTTAAGTCCCATCCGGGAGCTGGGTTAGCTATTGGGGGGTGTATTCTCTTTACCCCTTCCATGAAGGCCTTGATAACTGGTATCTTCCACCACGACACTTAAAGTTGGGAAGTGGTGTATGCAGAAAGTGCCGCTAGGTGGACTTTAATGGAATTAAACACTAGACCTGAATCCAGTAAATGGGTCAAGTACAGAATAATGTTAGTGGCAGAGCAGTCAACTGGGTTGATGTTCTCACTTCTACACCAGATGACAAATCTTTTCCACTTGCTAGAATAGCAGTGGCGAGTATTAGGTTTCCTGGCTTCCCTGAGGATGTCCATACATCTCTGAGGGAGATGTAAATGTCCAAATTCTATGATCTCAGGAGCCAGGCTGCTAAGTTCATGGTCTGAGGGCATGGATGCAGTGTCCTGCCCTTGTCTTGTGACAGCATGTTGTACGGGTAGGGAAGTTTCATTGGGGGAGATAGGGACATCTCCATTAAGTGAGCGAACCATGGCTGTCGGGCCCACATTGGGGCCACTAGTATCATGGTAACCTGCTCTTGGTTCATCTTGTGCACAACTTTGTTGAGGAGGGGAGTCGGGGGGAAAGGCGTAAACAAATTTCCCTGACCATTGAATCAACAGACCGTTCCTCTTGGACTGGTTCTGGGGGTACCTGGAGGCGTAACTTTGGCATTGTGAGTTCTCCAGGGTTGCGAAAAGGTCTATTTCCGGGAATCCCCATTGCGTGAAGACGTCTAAGACGATGTCTTCGTGCACTTGCCATTCGTACTCTTTGGGCAGGGGGAAGTCTCTGCTGAGTTTGTCTGCTAGCAGATTGAGTTCCCCTGGTACATGTTGTGATAGTAGGAACATGTTGTGTTTGAGAGCCCACTTCCATATATTCTGGGACAGCTTGGACAGTCCTGGAGAGTGAGTGCCCCCTTGCTTGTTGAGATAGTACATGGCTGTGGTGCTGTCTGTGAGGACCATCACTGTCTTTCCTTGTAAGTGTTCCTGAAAGGCTTTCAGTGCTTTGAACACCGCTAGTAGTTCCAGCAGGTTTATATGCTTGGATGCTAAGCTCGGAGTCCACACTCCGTGAGCAGTCTGATGGGATAGGTGAGCCCCCCATCCTGTAAGGGATGCGTCTGTGGTTAGAGTGGCTTCCACTGCAGGTGTGGCAAAAGTTTTCCCTAATAACAGGTTTTCCTTTGTCCACCACCGTAGCGAGAGAACCAAGGCCTGCGAGACCACCACTAGATCGTCCCATTGTCCGCTGGCCTGACACCACTGGCTGTAGAGCCACTCTTGCATTGGGCGCATGCGCAGGCGCGCGTGAGGTACCAAATAAATACATGACACCATCATCCCTAGCAAGCGCATTGCTTTGCGTACCGTCACCTCTCGACCTGCCACATAATGGGGGATCTGAAACAGCATGTTTTGGACCCTCTCGTTGGAGGGGAAGACGAGGCCGTCCTTTGTTCGAATTAGAGCCCCTAGGAATTGTTTGATTTGGCTGGGGTCTAAGCTGGACTTCTTTTCGTTGATGGAGAAGCCCAGTTGGGACAAAAGGCCTACGGTCTTTTGGGTATTGGAGAAGCATGTTTCGTAAGAATCCCCTGTTATGAGCCAGTCGTCGAGGTACGGGTAAACCGGGATGGATAATCTGCGCAGGTGGGCCGCTGCCACTGCCAGTACTTTCGTGAATACCCTTGGTGCAGATGCTATCCCGAAGGGTAGTACTCTGAACTGGTAGTGTTTGTTCTCTATCTTGAACCTGAGGTGTTTTCTGTGCGCTGGCAACATTAAAATATGAAAGTATGCATCTTTCATGTCTAGTGTTGTCATGTAATCCCCCTGTGCTAACAGTGGGATTACTTCCTGCAAGGTCACCATACGAAACTTTTGGGGTTTGACAAACTTGTTCGCTGGGCGCAGATCTAATACAGGGCGCATGGTTAAATCCTTTTTGGGTACAAGGAAGTACACTGAATAAATACCTTCTGTTACCTGAGATAGAGGGACAGCCTCTATAGCTTCTTTTTTCAGTAGCTCTTCTACTTCTTGAAGAAGAATAGTGAGGTGTTCCGGTGTCATGCGTCGGTTCCGTGGGGGTCTGTATTTCGGGGAACCGTTGAATTCAATGCAGTATCCGTGGGCTATGGTGGATAATACCCAGCGGTCTGACGTTATTCCCTCCCATGCTGAAAGGAACGATGTTAGCCGGCCCCCGACCGGTGATGCATGGGAGGGGACCCGAATCTTCGGGTCATTTGTTGGTATTGGGTGTGGGGCCTTTGGGGCTGGAGCCGCGACCTCTTCCTTTGCCACGACGTTGGCCTCTTTGACTGAACTGGGTGCTTTGGTTAGAGGGCCAGTTGGTAGCAGAGTAAAATTGCTGTTGGCTTTGCTGCTGGCGTTGGCCACGAAAGGAGCGTCTATTGCCATAGCTGCGTCTGTTAGGTGGCCTAGAAATTTGGTCAAGAGTCTTGATGGTATCAAACTCTTTCTTCGCATGTTCTGGTGCCTCATCAACTGCTTTCCCAAACAGATATGTTTGTTCTATGGGCTTATTTATCAGGGAAGCCTGGGTTTCCGGCTTAAATCCCGAATTGCGCAGCCAGACATGGCGTTTGAAAAGTATTCCCTGAACCAGGGAACGGCCAGCCGTCTCTGCGGCATCTAAGGAGTTTTTTACGATGTCCTGGTTTCCAAGAGTTCCCTCTGAGATTATAGCTAGCAGGCGTGAACGCAGGGGTTCTGTGCGCCCTCTGCTTCGCTGCGCAGCTTGCTCCACTGTGCATCTGCGTAGCTAGCTAGTAGGGAATTGTTGTTTGCAAACCTAGTTGAGAAGGCGGCGGAGGTCGTGATTCTCTTCCCAAGTGCGTAGAGCTTCTTGCCCTCTTTGTCAGGTGGTGCCTCACTAGTGGATAGTGGTACCCCCGCTCTTTTTCTTGTATTAGTAACTACAAGGGAGTCCGGAATAGAATGTCCCCTGATGTACAAAGGGTAAGAGGACGAAGGGCTGAAGAGCTTTTCTATTCGAGGGTTGACCCCTCTGACTAAGGCCGGATTGGAGAGGGAAGGAGTTATTCTTCTCCTTATAGAAGCCAGGAGCGGAATAGACTGGCTAACCGGGGCTTTTTCTTTAATAACTTTTTCTACAAAGTCTATGTCCGGAAGAGTCTCCCCTGTGTCTATTTCAAAATGCGCTGCTGCCTTGCGCAATAGTGCATTAAGTGAAGGTTGGTCATCTATGGGGGAGGTGTTTCCAATAGGTGTGTCCTTGGGAGGAGAAGGGTGAAAGACATCAGGGTCTGAGTGCACTGATGGGGATTGCCAAGGATGTACTGATGGGGATTGCCAGGGCTGTGAGGTAGCTGTATCTTCTTCAAAAGCTCCTGCACTAGTGTAAGGGTCTTCTTCAAACCCCTCTTCCTCATGTTCTTCCTCTCCACCCAAACACTCCTCATCTTCCTGGAGGTATTGCTCCTCTTCAGTGAGGTCATATGCGTCTGTAGAAGGGGGAAATAGCCTAGGAATCTTGACCCTAGGGTCATCCTGGGTCCATTCTCTTGGTCTTTTGGGTGTGGGTGGGTTTTGGCTACCCAAAAACCTTTCCATTTTTTCCATACAAGAATGGAGTCTTTCAAGGGTCTCATGGGGAACCCCTGAATAGTCTAGAGGGGGGAAATCAGTGTTTTCGCCTTCCAAACGCTTAGAACGCTCCCACAACGTCGACGAAAGGTTTCCGTCGCCCTCAGAAAAGCCCTCCGGTAGTTCAGAAGTGCCTTTAGATGAAGGGGGCAGTTCCTGGCTACTCTTGTGCTTTTTCGGCGTTTCTATATCCTTTGGTGCGGTATTCGACGTCTGTTTCGTCGTCCGCTTACGTTTGTCCTCGGAAACAATTCTCGCCAGGCTCTCGACGACGAGTTCGTCAGTAGAGGGTTCTGGAGTCGGCGTTGCCTGCGTTATGCGTTGTTTCTCGACGGCCGCTCTATGGAGCGTTACGTCGGATGTTTTTGAGGTAGCGCCCGTGTTAGATGAAAGCCCAATCGCTGGTCGCGGCTGCGTTTGGGGGTGGGGCTTGAGACCCTTACGGTCTGAGGTAGACGCCGGAGTGCCCTGCATCCCCTTTGGCGCTGATGGATCCTTCGTCCTCGACGAAGAAGAGCCGTGGGTTGTGTGCTTAGGCCTATGGGGTCTGTGTGCGTCCTTGTCGCCGGGGTGTTCATCCCCATAAGCAGGGCGTGAGCCGAGCCCGTCGGGGCCGGGGACGGACGTCGAGGAGCGCGAGCGCTCCTTCTGGGGGTTAATGACTTCCGTAACGGACGTCGAGTTATCACCCTCCTCATCACTTTCTGTAACAGCGGCGGCGGGTGAGGAAACTGACTTCGACATAGCGTAGTCCGCCCACCTCTTAACTTTCCGTTGTTTAAGAGTTCTTGGTTTCAAGAGCTTACAGGCCGCGCAGCTGTCCTCTTTATGATCGAGGGGCAAGCAACGATTACAGAGCTTGTGTTTGTCCTTCCAAGTGTATTTGCCCCTACAGCGTGGGCAAAACTTAAAAGGTGTCCTCTCCATAGCTGAGGCAATAAAAACTAGTGATAACAACCCCAAGGGAAAGATAGGGGAGAAAGAAAGACAATCTCGACGAGAAGATAAAAGTTCGAACCCCCACTCTCCCTACTGTATGTTGGCCGGCGAGGCCTGGCCACGTGTTCGGCAGCGCCGAACGATCTCCTCCGTCTCTTCCCCTCCGTCGAAAACTTGCTCGGCGGAGAAACAGCTTCACAGCTAACGTCGAGGGGAGGGATCTTTAACAATAAGTATATATTAAGGACCGAGGTCCGTAGTAAGTGTTTTGCAATGTCTCTCTAGGAGCTCCGCGTAAGGCGACCATAAGCTGGGCGGAAAAAAACAATCTGAGGGACCTCGACGCGTGAGGGATTGTGGGTACAATGCACGTCACTATAGGGATAGTGTTACAGACACGCCTTGTCGACGTCCCCTTTTCGACTACGAAAAACAAAATGCAATACTCCACAGTGACCACTGGATGTCGGACCTATGCACAGCATGTGATTCTAAGCAGATTAACAAACATCAGAAACCTGGATACGGCACTGCAACCGCTAATTCAAAAAACAGAAACTTATCTAAAGGACACAACTCATTTTCTACAGAATATCAGAGATTTGAACTTGGAGGAACCTAACCTTATACTATTTACAATGGATGTTACTAGTCTCTACACCTCTATTCCACATAACCAGGGCATTAATGCCCTTGAATGGTTCTTACTAAAACATGAAGTTACTATTCACAAAGTATTTGCAATTGAACTCATTAACATCATTCTCTTCAACAATTACTTCAGGTTTAATGGACAATTCTTTCTGCTAACATCAGGTACATCGATGGGATCATCGGTGGCACCCTCATATGCCAATACTTTTATGTATTTCTTCGAACATACACATGTTCTAGATAATGTTGCTTGGAAAGACAAAATCAAGAACTGGATTAGATACATTGATGATATCTTCGGCATATGGAAAGGAACCGAAGAAGAACTTTTGAAATTCTGGGAATACCTCAACAAATGTAACGACAGGATTAGGTTGACAATGGACATAGGTAAACCATCTGTACATTTTCTGGATGTCACCATTGAAATTACGAATGAGGGTCTTAAAACAGAGATCTACAGGAAACCGACAGATGTGAATAGTAGTCTACATTTCCAAAGTTTTCATCCAAAACATCTTAAAGAAAATTTACCTTACAGTCAACTTCTCAGAGTGAAAAGAGTTACTTCGGAAGCAGATAAACTAGAGGAAGAATACATCAACATGAAAACAAGATTCAGAGACAGATGTTTCCCTGGAGACCTGATCGATAAAGCCATACTCAGAACTGAACTGCATAGCCGATAGGACCTCCTGGACCCAAAAGCCAAAATGAAGAAAACTAACTTAATTCACTCTTTCAAATATTCCAGTCAGAGTTTTCAAATCAAGAGAATTATTCACAAAAACTGGGAGATCATAAAAACAGATCCACAACTGAACAACCTTTTTCCGGAACCACCAATGCTGGCATACAAGAGGGGCAGAAACTTTCGCGACAAATTGATTAAGGCTGAAAAACAGAAACCTGGTAATCAAACTGTGCTGTGTAAAACCAAAAATGGGACTTTTCCATGCCTTAATTGCCAACACTGTTCAAATGTGATTAAAGGCGATCACATCCGCCATGGCAATACTGGCAAAAAGATACCTCTCAAACAATATGCTACATGTGACTCTAACAATGTTATTCATGCCTTACCCTGTCCATGCGGGAAATATTATGTTGGCAAATCCACCAGGAAAGCAAAGGAGAGATGGACAGAACACAAGTTTAATATTCGCACAAAAAACATTAAATCACCAGTATACAGACACTTCAGAGACCATCAGCATACAGTAGCACAAATGCGCTTTGTAATACTAGAAACTATACATCCACTTCCTCGAGGAGGTAACTTACAGAAGTTACTAGCCCAGAGAGAACTTTTTTGGATTCATTGCCTCGACTCCCTCTCCCCTTTGGGGATGAATGAAGACTATTATCTGGGCCCTTTTTTTATAAATTTGTTTATAAATTTTATAAATCATGTATCCAAATTTACTGGCTTTCATCATAAAAAATGTAACTATTTTATTTCCATTCTTTTGTAGTAGGTCTATTTTTCATGTGACTGTGTAAGATTGTACGCCCCTAGGTGGGCAGGCAGTACATGTATTTTCTAAAGACTCCTCAGGTTTGGACATTTATGACATAGTCCCTGTAGGAAGACTGACAATTTCACTGATCTTCACTTACTTTATCATCTCCATTGCTTATTCTTTTACGTAATAAGTATTTTACTGTCTTACGCTACTTCCTTTTCCGTAGTTTTTTACAGCCACCATCACGTTCTGACGCAGATCGTGTCACTATGGTGACGGCGCTATGAGTATTCCACACTTTGCTTACGTCCTAACGCTACTCTCCTTCCTTACGTGAATACTTTTACTTTTTAAGCATTCACGCATGATAAATGACATCATTCTCATGACGCCCTACATCTTTCCATCAATCGCACACGCCTTCTTGATACGTCACAGCGCTGTGTTTACTTTCCTTCCTTAAGCTATTGCGCATGTTCGCATATGACGCAAGCCTCATGACGCTCTTGACCTTTTCCTTAGGCGCACGCGCAATCTTCTGCGCATGCACTCCTTTGAGTATAAATAAAAGGCACCCATTGGAACAACGCATCCTACTTTGGTGAGATGTGTCGCTCCTCGGCTCCCACGTTCGTTGATCTTTGGCGAATTCTGTAAGTAGCTTAGGTACTTTTCCCTGTACCATGGACTGACTCGTTATTCGAACTAGCACTTATCCTTTTCTTCTTACTTTCAGCTTTTTGCGGTTAGGATTTCTTCTGGGTACCGTTGAGCAGGACATTATTATTGATGTAAGTGTTTATCTATTTTCTTTTACTACATTCCACCGAGGCTCTACTTCTTTTCCTAATTATAGCTATTACTTGTATTGCAGACTTAATAATGATCTATTGTTGGACGCGGGGTCCTATCAATCATTTACTTCATGAATACATACACCTCTAGGATTGTTTCCCTATCTAGACACCCACTTGCTGGGGTAAGTGCTGTCCGCTTTTCTTCCGACCATACTGAGTTAAGACCTTTTGACAGCAATCTCTCTCTCTTGACTGCATGTGCGGATTGATTCGATAGAATTCTGGTTATTTTGAGCCGAGCCAAGCTCTTTTTCTCCACATTTCTAATAATAGCTACACTAGCTGATTTACCTCTAGTATATAGAGGACCCTGATTGATCTAAGTATGTATTAATACGTGATTTGTTAAAAATTGCTAAAAAGTAGTTACTGTGTTAAAGAATACTTTATTGTTGAATTACAGTGTGAAATTTTACACTAAGATGTTTCTTTTCTACTTTTTAGAAATCTGAAGAATTGTGATATTGCCCCTGAAGAAGAGTTTGTGACTCGAAAAGCGTTCGGCTTCTTTATTCGTATAATAAAATATTGTGTTTTACTGAAATATTGAAAAAGAGAGTTTCTTATATCAAATTGTCAATTATGCCAAATGGTTAATATGAACTATTGATTACCTACTTGAATGTTTGGTCTGATCTTCAGACATTAGAAAGTGTGCAGGGGACGGGAGTTCCTAAAGGACTCTTTAGGAACAACCACTTTTTTGTTCTTACATATCCAACCTAGATGCCAAGGTTGAGCCTTTGCCCCCCACACCTCAAAACGCCATATAAACATTGTAGAATGTCTTCAACAATACCCTTGCAGGTATTTAACCAAAAGAACCTTTAAAATAGGTGTGCCTTGGTGTTATCTGCTGTTCTTTTTACTAAGTATCGTCCCATGCGATCAAAGGGAGGACCAGATGGAGTCTGTCTTACTGGCATGTGCTCATCAGCCTGACTTTTTGAATTACGTGCTTCCAGGAATTTTACCCATACTGCTCCACTTATAGGGTTAGCTAGTTGGCCTTTGCTCTTCCCCTTTACCTCACGTAAGAGCGCCCAAATGTTACGCGAGTTTCTAGAGCCAACAGTCTGAACCACTCGTTGGTATGAGCGAATACTCGCAGCCTTTTTGATATTCTTAATAGTTATCCTATATCTGTTTTTTATTTTCCTAACCAAGTCACCATATTGTGGCATAGGTAGTTTCATAGCCTTCATTCTTCGAAGCTCGGCTCTTAAGTCCCTCTTAGCATCCCTTATCTCTTTATTAAAGGGTCGCGTGTTACCTTCTGTTCTTAACATTACCCACATGGAGCTGGCAACATGTTTACCGGAGAAGGACAAAATCCAGTCTTCAATAGCATTAATGGACATACTACTGAAGTCAAAAGAATTCAGGATGTCCAGATGGATTAGGGATTCAGTGGCTAACCTTATATTCTTATCTGACCAATTTATTCGGGTTCCAGCATTATTGACCTTAATTTTTCCCATATTAGTTTGTGTAATAGGGTCCCTGGGGATGTTGAGTGTGCACCGGAGGATTGCGTGATCACTACATTTGTTTTTAATCACTTCAATATCCATCACCTGTAGTAACAATATGGGGCTCATAAAAATATAGTCCAACGTGCTAGAGGTTACACCATTGGACCATGTGTGTTTGCCTGGGGAGTCGCTAAAAGTGCGTCCATTAATCATTTCTAACTCCCAGCAGTCAAACAGACGAATTTAACCTTGTCCCTCAACACTCTTTTTCACATGGGCCATACTGCATTTCTCCTTTAACTTTGGATTTTGAGTAATGCCTCCCTCGCCTCTCATATGAAAATTGAAATCCCCCAAGACAATTACCGCTGAGTTCCCAGCTTTTAACATCCAAGTGGTCATTAGATTGTGTAGAGCATCCTGGATTTGATCCCTAAATGCAGCACCCGGAGGGTTATAGAGACTTATAAGTAGGAATCTTTCGAGGCTACTCTCTCTCCCCAGCTCCACTTCTACTGCAATAAGGTAATCGTCTAAGTGACCGTAGAGCCGTTTGGAGACCAATGAATTTGTTACCCCAATAAGTAGTCCCCCATAAGGACGGCCTCTTGTGCCCCTTTTTGTGAATGATTGGTGAACAACAAAACCATCTAATAACAAGGGGTCCATTGTCCAGGTCTCTTGTAGGCAAAAACAACTATGATTTGCCAATAGAGCAGTGGACCGCTCAGTTCTTAATAAATGCGTAAAGCCGTGACAAATCCAGGACAGAACCGTAAAATCTCAATGATTCGCTAATACCCCCGGTAAGGACTCCAACAACCATTT
The DNA here is from genome assembly GCF_040938575.1 of Ambystoma mexicanum. Lineage (NCBI taxonomy): Eukaryota > Metazoa > Chordata > Amphibia > Caudata > Ambystomatidae > Ambystoma > Ambystoma mexicanum. The sequence goes on from NC_090936.1 coordinate 352,231,490, forward strand.
TAAGACTTGCTGCGCATCGGAAAGTTCACGTTTTTTTCCTTCAATATCCTTAACGCTGACTGTTTCACTTGCTGGAATAGTAAGTTCTTCTTGTGCAGCATTCGGGTCCTGCTCATTCAAATCCACATCAATGTCAATGTCCACTGATCTCAAATCTTCTTTATATTTTCTAATAATCTTTGCTGTTGCTAAGAATTTACAATGTAGCGCAGAGACATTGGGATTAGGACCTTTTAGCGGCTCAACGAACAGGAAGTCTTCAGATGTAAGAACTCGAAGTTGAGGAACATAGTTAAGCCTAATTAATAGTTCCGATCGAGTTAACGATTTATTTGTACCACTTTGGTATAAGTTCTTTATCAGGCACACCCTGTTTTCTGCCGGATCTTTCCGATCTTTTACCGACTTTAAAGGTGTTATCGTTGATTTTCCTTTCACGAGCAAAGATTTCACAGATTGATCAGGAGACCCTGTTGCTCTTATGTCTTCTTCCTGGTCAACAATCTCTAATACTTCCTCTTCTTCGACTGCAGCTTTCAACTTCTCTTGTTCCTTAAGAAGCCAATTGTTTAAATGGGCCTTAGCTGGTAGATTCTTGTTCCTGGATTTAGCTGCTCTTTTCCTTGCTTTTTCTTTTAACGCAGATCGGAACGAGGTGAATCTTCCTCCAATGAGGGGGAAGTGTTTGATTTAATAAGCTTTTGTGCTTTCTTTGCTAGTCTCCGCTGCTTCCGAGAGAAGAAGACTTGCAGACTTTGTTCATGGTGTTTCTCCGTCTCTTTGTCTAATTGCTCCTCATACTCTTCAGCAATCTGTATCTCTGTCTCTTTAGCTAATAGTTCCTCATACTCTTTGGCAATCTGTATCGCTTCAGAGAGGTTGGCTTCGATCTCGTCACCTTCTTTTACATTATGCTCTTGTGTCGCAGTCAGAGTGTTATTATTGCCCAATATGCATCCAGACATTTGTAAAAGAATCTTGAGTGCGAATTGCAGCGAAGCCACTGAGGACTGAAGCTCAGCAATCTCATTTGTCATAGTAATATGACAACCTAAGTCCTCTGTTTCTTTATCTGGCGCGTCTTCCATGGAAGTCATCACAAGATTAGGGTAAGCAGATGGTCTTCCAGAGCTCTCTGTAGGTTTAAGTAGACCAGGCGACACACACATGGAGCTTTCAGTCTGTTGCAGCTCTGTTTTCTACTGTCAGTCGAGTTTGTGAAGACATCTCCTTTTGAATACTTAAACACAGCTCCAGCAGGGAGTTGTTGTCGATATCCTCATAATTAGATGAGCTCATTAAAACGCTGCTTCTAGGGTCAGGCACATCAACTTCCTCAATTAATGTTAAGTTGATATCCGCCGGTGGGTTAGGCAGGAAAAAACCTGTGATTGTACCTTGGCCCGCTGCAATAGAGTTCTTATTTTTCTTTTTAGTCTTGGGCTTATTCTCCATGGTTATCACTTCAGAGCTCTCCTTACCGGGCTGAATTCTTGAGTTACAGAGAAAATGTCTGTTCTTAAGAGCCCCTCTTCCCGGTGGCATTACAGTCACAGCCGCAACCGGAGTGAATGGGAAGTGCTAGAATGTTACTTTCCACCAGTACTTGTTATAGCGGCCTCCACGCCTGCACTGCTCCAGCTGCTATGCCAAACTGAATAGTGGTAAAAATGTAGGTCAAAAGATGCCTCCCCCATGAATTATCATCAATTAGTGGTACAGAGACGGTGGGTCAAGGATTACTTTTACTTTTGGGATCAAAGGCACTCAGCCCGCAGTCTCCCAATTTATTTCACTAGATCCACCAATTGCAATCCACCAATATAAAGCTTAGTACCACTATATAGCTGTAATAGATCCAGAAGGTCAGCAAGGGACCATGCCAATTCACCAACTCGTTTCAGAGCAATAACATGGCTCCCCATAGTGACTCAATGGCAGGTCGTAGCTGAGCTACTAATGGGATGAGGGAGGGGAGGCAGTCAGCTAATCCCAAGCTGGCAATTGTTCACCAACTTTCTTTACCCACCCCCTGCTCGTACCTTCCACACTCAAGGTTTTCCCCCTCACCAAAATTCGTCGTGTCAGCTACCAGGCGCTCACCCAGAGTACACGAACGCACACGGATGCCCGCACAGAGCCGCCCCTGCTTTCCATGTCGGCAGCTCCAGCAAGGTTCGGGGTGTAGCACAATCCGGCTGCCAATCAGCACACCGCGCATCCGCTCCACCAAAGACACAGTGACTCAGCGACTCGGAGACAAAGACGAACGCACTCTCCGATACTAGACCTCAGAGGAAAGAACCCAAAGGATGTCAGGTCGTCAGGCCGCACCAGCTTTGAGTCTATGCTATCTATTAATTATCTATTTTTTTAAACTTTATTTATAGTTGCTTGACATTACAGTATGAACATAGGTGAACATATACAAAACAATGGTAAGGCACACGCATGTACAATTTCAAAATATACAGTTAACAGGTAAAGGGGCGCCTCCGGGCTGCGCAGGCATCTGTAACATTTTGGATACTCAGACTCATCAATAATCCTTAATAGTCTCTTCATTCAGCTCTTGTAGATAGGAGCGCAAGGGGGACCATATCTCTGCAGGTTTGCAGGAGATAGGTCAATTATGTTTCACCAACCTGCGTTCCCATTTCGACTTGTGATGCTGTAAAATAGAATTTTGTTGTAGAATGGACCGTACAAATGTTCACTTTGTGTTTCGTGTGGCAAATTGACATGAGAATGAACACACGGGAGACATATTTAGTATGACCAGGCAATGTCACCCTGTCTCGCATGATGGTACACAGGGCTGCTTCAGGTGTGCAAGCGAGCATGAACGGACATGCATGAACTATATATAGTAAGAGCCATAAAATATATGTCAGAAGTGTAAGTAGCAAACAAATGATTCAAGAGTAGAACAGGGATATAGTAATGAAGGGTGGTAGGTATGTAGGAGACTAGGAGTAGGGGTATGCTTTGTGCAATAAAACAGTGCTGGACGAGGGAGATGGGGGTTTCAATGTACTTTTCTTACAGAGATTATGTATCTCCGGAGGTAACAGCAACACATAATTTTCTGGTTTGTTGTGACGTTCCTGTGCGGCACATATTTTACATTGCTGTTTTTAACTGTCCTTAGTTTTCTTAACCACATGCCCGAAGCAGCGTCTTGTCCAGTAGAACAAGTTAATTTCTTACCTGGTAACTTTCTTTCGATGGGATGGTCCGACGACGTATTCCATATCTATGACATGTAATCACCACAGCTGTGCTGCTTCGGAAACTTTTTTCGGCGTCTGCGTCCTGCATCGATGACGTCGATGCGCCGTCGTCGAGGGCCTCCTCCGACGTCATCCGATGTGATAAGTAGGACGCACGACGCCCGTAGCCTCAGTTGTAGTTTTTTCCCCCCAGAACGTGTGACAGTAGTCAACTGCCAGTCAGACACAAAGCCTTGCGGAACGTAAGCTGCAATCGCAAAAGAAATTCTGCAGCGGGGAAGGCAGGGCGGGAGCGATATGGAATACGTCGTCGGACCATCCCATCGAAAGAACGTTACCAGGTAAGAAAGTAACTTGTTCTTCGAGGGGATTGGGTCCTCCGACGTATTCCATATCTATGACAGACTCCCAAAGCAGTACCAGAGCAAGGAGGAGGGAAAGAATTTAGAATCAAGATCTAGAATAGCCAATCAAATAGCAGAGCAAAGGACCGCCTTGCCAAAGGCCAGATCCTGTGCTCGGATGGAATCGAGGGAATAGTGACGTACAAATGTATGTACTGAAGCCCAGGTGGCTGCATCACAGATGTTGCGAATAGGAACACCCCTCTGCAGGGCAGTAGACGCAGCCATACCCCTGGTAGAATGGGCCCGCAAGCCAGCCGGTGGGTCCTTACCCGCCAAGCGGTAACACTCCGAGATGGCCAAAATAATCCAGCGAGACAAAGTCTGTTTCGTCACAGCTTGGCCCAAACGCTTTCCAGCGTAACCAATAAAGAGTTGATCGTCCACTCTGACCCGGGACATGCGTGAAACATAAAAGCTTAAAGCTCTCCTAGGATCAAGCCTATGGAGCCTCTCCTCTTCCTTACTAGGATGCGGAGGAGGATAGAATGCCGGAAGAACAACCTTCTGGGCCAAATGAAATTCTGTCACTACCTTCGGAAGAAAAGAAGGACGAACTCTAAGGACAACCCTGTCCTTGTGAAAAACAGTGAAGGGAGGCTTAACTGAAAGTGCCTTGAACTCACTCACTCTGCGAGCGGAAGTAACCGCAACTAAAAACACAGTTTTCAGAGTTAACAGCCTCAAAGGGCAAGAATGTAAAGGCTCAAACGGAGCACCCATAAGAAACTTAAGAACAAGATTTAAATCCCAACCGGGCACCAGGAAAGGTGACGGAGGGAACACATTAGTGAGCCCTTTCAGAAACTGCGAAATCAAAGGGATTTTAAAGTAAGAACACCCTTCAGACGAGCGCTTAAAGATGGACAGCGCTGCCAGATAACCTTTAACGGTACCCACTTGCAAGCCCCTGTGGGCCAAAGAAAGTAAAAAGGACAGAACCATGGGGATGTCACATGCAAAAGGATCCACATTCTGAACTCTGCACCAGTCGCAGAACTTACGCCAACGGCAACGGTACAGAGACTTTGTTGCTGGCCTTCGGGCCGAAAGCAACACCTCCATCACGTCCTCAGTGAGGTCCCAATCCTTATACCTCAACCTTTCAGAAGCCAAGCGTGAAGGTTGAGGGATCTGACCTCTGGATGGAGAACCAGACCCCCTTCCCGTGAGAGCAGATCGTCTCGGTAGGGAAGACGACGTGGAGGGCAGATGGATAAGTCGAGAAGGTCCGGGTACCAAGTCCTCCGAGCCCACGCCGGGGCAATGAGGATCATCCGGGAACCGAACTTCCGTAACCTCCGCAGCACTTGCGGGATGACGGGGACTGGAGGAAACGCGTACAGCAGCGGGAATGACCACTCCACCACGAACGCGTCTCCTAAGGCTCCTTTTGGAGGAAATTCCCGCGAGCAAAACCTTTCGCACTTTCGGTTGACACTGGAGGCGAAGAGATCCACTTGAGGGGTCCCCCAAAGGGCGAAGATCTCCAGGAGAATCTCCTGAGCCACCTCCCACTCGTGAGAGATTGCGCTCTGCCTGCTCAGAGCGTCCACCGTCACGTTCTCGTCTCCGGCCAGATGAACTGCCGAGATCGAAACTTCCTGCTGGATGGCCCAGAACTCGAGCTGCATCCCCTCCCTGCACAGAGGAAGTGACCCTGCCCCCCCTTTTTTGTTGAGGTAGTGCATGGCCACTGTATTGTCCATCAGGATCAGGACACTCTTTCCTCGCACAGTCAGCAGAAAAGCCTTCAGGGCTAGCCTGATGGCCCTCAGCTCCAAAAGATTGATATGGAGTCTGGACTCCGACGGAGACCAACGAACGCTGACTGTCAGCCCGTTGGCATGAGCTCCCCATCCCGTGAGGGATGCATCCGTCACGATCGTCACCTCCGGCCAGGGAAGCCAAAATGGAGCCCCCCTCATCAAGTTGCCTTCGACGGCCCACCACAGAAGATCCCGGGCGACCGAGGGCGGCACCTGAACCGGGTCCGACATCCTGCCGCAGGACTGCGACCATTGCGTCTTGAGTGCCCACTGCAAAGATCTCATCCGCAGGCGAGCCTCTGGCACCAGAAGAATGCAGGATGCCATGAGGCCGAGCAACCTAAAGAACTCGAACGTAGGGAGCGTCTGGGCATGCTGAAACTTGTGCACCATCTGCTGAACGTGAAGAGCCCTCACCTGGGGAGGAAAACACTGCCCCAGGGAAGTGTCGAGCACTGCTCCGATGTACTGGACCCGCTGTGTTGGCGTCAAATGGGACTTCTTTAAATTGAGGGAGAAGCCCAGCCTGTGAAGGGAGCGGCAGGTGACGGACAGATGATCCAGGACTTGCTCGGGAGAGCTCCCCCTGATCAACCAATCGTCCAGGTAGGGGTAGACGTGAATCCCCCCTTGCCTGAGATGCGCTGCCACCACCACCATGAGCTTGGTGAAAACCCTCGGGGCGGAGGTCAATCCGAACGGCAGGACCCGAAACTGAAAGTGCGAGTCGCCAACCGCGAACCCCAGGTACTTCTTGTGCTTGGGATGGATCGGCACATGGAAGTAAGCATCCTTGAGGTCGAGTGACACCAACCAGTCCTGAAGCTGAAGGGCCTGGAGGACTTGAGAGAGAGTAACCATCTTGAACTTGTCCTTCATGAGGAGTTTGTTCAAACCGCGCAAGTCCATAATGGGTCTCAATCCCCCGTCTTTCTTCGAAATAAAAAAATAAGGGGAATACCATCCCTTGTTCCTCTCCGCTACAGGCACCAGTTCTATGGCGCCTTTCTCCAGCAGGGCTTGAATTTCCTGCGCAAGGAGCGGATCCGGACTCTGCAAAGAGAGGTTCCCCGGTGGATTGTCGCAAGGCCTGTGCCGAAAGGGAAGACAGTAGCCGTGGGTTATGATCTCCAGAACCCACACATCTGAAGTAATGGCTTGCCACTCTACAAGATGCTGCGCCAGCCTTCCCCCAACCGGCGAACCATGGGACATGGCCTCACGACTGAGTGGGAGCGGCTGCGGCGTTACCTGAGGGCAAAGAGGCAACTGCCCGAGCGGCCTTGGCACCACGGGTACCCTGTCGTCCACCTCTGGTACCCCTGCGGTGGCCTCTTTGACTGCCAGCTCCTCTCGCTTTACTGAAGGATGAGTAATAGCGAAAGGAACCACCCCTCCACTGCTGTCCCCTAGGACGAAAAGGCGGAGGTTGGCGAACTGCAGCGCCCAACGACTTCGCTGCAGCTTTTGAGGTCTGCAACCTCTCAAGGCTCTCGTCAGCATTGCTGCCAAAAAGGTGTTCACCGTCAAAGGGCATGTTGAGGAGCCGGGACTGCACATCAGGAGCAAATCCCAACTTCCGCAACCACGCAAACCTGCGTATCACTGTGCTCGCCGCCATGGACCTACTGACGCATTCAGCTAAATCCAAACCCGACTGAACGGATTCACACATGGCATCCCTACCATCCTGGACCATAGCAAGGAAACCATCCCGTTCGTCCCCTTCGGGAATATGTTCAGCCGCCAACGCAACACAGTTCCACAGAGTGTGTGTGAAACGAGACAAGGCACAAATGGAGTTGGCCGCCTGAAGCGCCATACCACCAGAAGAAAACACTTTCTTCGCCCAGCCATCAAAACGTTTGTCGTCCCTATCAGGAGGGATGGTAGGGTACGACGCCTGCTTTGCCGGGGCCGTGGCCGCCTGCACCACCAAACTCTCCGGAGTGGGGTGCCTGGTCAAGTAGCAGGGGTCGCTACTGGCTGGACGGTATTTTCGCGACAAGGATCTGCCCACCGCCGGGAGACTCTCAGGAGCAGTCCAAGCCGCCGCCACCCTTCTCTGTAAAGCCATATGGAACGGCAGTACCGGGTCAGTTGGGGGACCAACATCAAGGATGTCCGTCAGATCATCCTGCACAAACTCCCCTGGGGGAGCAGACCATCCCAAGTACTCAGAAACCCTAGCCATAAGGCGCCGGTACGAGGAATCGGCATGAGAGCCAGGCTCAGGCCTACCAAACTCCACCTCCGGAGAGGTGTCCAGTCCACTGGCATCATGCAGTGACTGTCTCAATTCGTCAAACATACTATGGCCCGAGACAATTTCATCTGGAACCTGACTAGGAACCAGGCCATCAGAATCCTCATCCGCCTCTGAAATATAGTCCAGGTGGCGAAAAGAAGGCACCCGAGAGTGCTTGCTCTTAACCAGAGCCTTCCTAGGGGGTACTCCCGTGCCACGGGGTACCTCCGACACGAAAGGCGTCGATGGCGTCGAGCGAATCGGCGCCGGCGTCGAGAGAACCGGCATCGGCGCCGAGAGGATTGGCGCCGAGGAAATCGGGGTCGACGTCAGACGCAGCGCCTCCAGCATCGGCGGCGTCGACACAGCCCTCGAGGCCGGAGCCCCGAGCGTGTCCCTTGACGACCCGAGCGTCGACGGCCTCGACGACGTCCTCGAAGCCGGAGCCTCGAGAAAGCCTGTCGACGCCCTCGACGCCTCAGACGTCGATGTCTTCCTCGAAGACTTCACAGGAGCACACGGTCTCGAACGCGTCGAGGACCGGGACCTGGAACGGGTACGGCGAGAACGAGTCTCCTTGTCCGAACGGGACCTCTCCCGTGACTCGTGCCGACCACTCACGCGAGCGGTGTCTCTCGACCTCACCCGACCGACCCCACTCGGGGGCGCGGACGGCTTAGTACCCTGCGACTCAAGAATCGCCAGCATTTTCTTCCCGAAGGAAGCCCATTCCTCCGGCGTCGCACGGCTGGTGGGGTAAGCGATGTGCCGGGCAGAGTCCTCCGAGGAGGACCTGGAAGACGACTGGTGTCAGCGCTTCCGAGAACGCCTCGAAGAGGCTGAGGAGTGGCGAGACCGACTCCTAGAAGGAGACCCACGAGACTTCCGACGATGACGCGGAGAGTCACCCCTCGAATCATCCGTCGAAAGCCCCGCAGACTTCGACTTCCTGGGCTTGGACACCCGACCTACCGACAACTTCTTCTTACGTTCGCGTAAGGCTTTGGACGTGAGCGACTGGCAGTCGATACAGTCATCCGTGTCGTGGGCCTCCCCGAGGCACCAGAGGCAGGCGTCGTGCGAGTCCGTCACCGACATCTTGGACCCACACTCCCTGCACTTCTTGAAACCCGGACGCGGGGTCGAAGACGAAGTAGAAGACATCTTCACTCGAAGGATTCGCACAAAACGAAGAGGTTCGAAGAACCGAGAAGAACAGAACTCCAAAGAGTCGAGGCGTGAACCGAGAATCACGAAGCAACACGTTCGCGGAAAAAACGGAACTGAGGCTACGGGCGTCGTGCATCCTACTTATCACATCGGATGACGTCGGACGTCGGAGGAGGCCCTCGACGACGGCGCATCGACGTCATCGACGCAGGACGCAGACGCCGAAAAAAGTTTCCGAAGCAGCACAGCTGTGGTGATTACATGTCATAGATATGGAATACGTCGGAGGACCCAATCCCCTCGAATGTATTTTTATGTGGCATTCTTTCCCAAAATCGAAACCTACCCGTCTCTGGCTCAGATCACTGAAAAGAGGCTAGTATTGTTATTTGGCCTTGAGCGAAAGACAGCAAGTGTTCAAAGGACACAATGGGCCTCATTACAAGGTTGCCGGTCCGGATACAACGGTACCGGTAAGCTCACTGGTACCGTTGTATCCGGAATGGCAAACTCCGAGTTGTGCTCACGGATGCCTTTCATTCCGCCAGGTCTGCCCTGGCGGAATGAAAGGCACCCGCCAGCACAGCAAGCCTGTAGCACCGGCACCGTTAAGAACGGTGCCGGTGCTACATGCATCCCCATTCCCATTGAGCCCTATTGGGCTCAAATGGGAATGGGGATCTACCGGCTCCGGCACCCGCGAAAGGGCAATTACCGGGTCCGGCGGTGCCGGAAAGCCAAACTAAACTACACCTCCAAACTCCACTGCAATCCAATAAACGCAAAATCATTGTCAAAACACTCTACAGAGATCTTTGACCTACTCGATGACAATGGCATTAACATCCTATTCATCACAGAAACATGGCTAGACGACAACTACAAAATCACACTGCAAAGCTACCTTCCAGTAAACTGCAAATGCCTTCAAATAAACAGAAAAAACAAAAAAGGAGGAGGTATCGCAATAGCATTCAAAGAACACCTAAAAATCAAAACAGATGAACCACTAAACACCCCCAACTGTGAATCCATGGTCATACACCTAACAGCGAGCCCAAAAACCAACATCACATTCATCTTGGTGTACAGACCACCAACTTACGATGCATCCTTCGTCGACAACTTCATAGAAGCCATCACAAGCATAGCCATCAACCGCGAACACCTAATCATCCTGGGGGACTTCAACATCTGGTTCTAAGACAGTCACGCCAACTCCCAAAACTCACTGATTGAACAACTCACCACCATGAAATTTCGACAACTAGTAAAAGGGGCAACACACTCGGTAGGACACACACTGGACGCAATTTTCGCAGAGGAAAAACTCATCACCACGGCACCGCCGATACAAATACTTTGGAGCGACCATCTCATCATCCCATTCGTGATCACTCTGCCTACTCAAGTCTGCATCCAACCTCCTAAAATCACAACCACCCCAAAAAGAAACTGGAAACACGTCAAAGAAAGCAACCTATTCGAACAACTGGAGTTAACCAAACCCTCAACTACAAAACTAGAGCTAGCTGACCTAGACGGGAAAGCGGAGATACTACACAAATGGATTGCGGATACAATTGACAAGATAGCCTCAGAAAAACCATTCACACCAACAAAAAAGAGAGCAATGGCAAAATGGTTCACCCACAATTAACACCATGCAAAAGGAAAACAAAAGGATTGGAACTGGAATGGAGGAAAGAATACAACCCAGACAAAAAAAACACTGTTCCCGAAACAAATCCGCACATACAAGAAGGAAATTCAAAAGGCAAAGAGAAGGCATTATGATGACAGAATCATAAATGCCACCAACACACAAAAATAAATGTTTATCATCATCAAAGAAATGAGAAACCCACCAGGATGTGACAACACCCCAACCCCCCCTCAGAGAAACTCTGCAACGACCTGCCAGACCACTTAAAAAAAAATCAATGACATTCGACAAACGATTCAACAGGGACAAACCAACAGCAACATACAACCAAACTAACCTAACTCAGAACCTCAGCACAAACTCAAAAACGTTCCTGAAATATCAGCAGAGGCATTCGCAATGCTGGTAAAACACAGCAAGAAAGCTGGTTCACCCATGGATCCCTGTCCCCTGGACATCTACAAATCAATCTTTTCACAAGGAACGCCATCAGAATATTACAGAAACCTTCTAAATCTATCACTAACAACAGGAACCGTACCCAGGATCTTCAAGTCAGCTTACATCAAATCACTTCTAAAAAACACAAGTGGCGACGTAGATGACCTCTTCAACTACAGACCGATCGCAAACATTCCCTACCCGGCAAAACTACTCGAAACCTACGTATACAAACTAACCCAAGAATATGTTGAAAAACACCACCTGCTAGACCAAGCTCAAGTCGGCTTCAACCCACAAGAGGAACAGAAACAGCACTAATATCCATCTGTGCCGACCTAAAAACTAACGCAGATTCCAACACAACCTCAGCCCTTATTCTACTCGACCTCTCTGCAGCCTTTGACACAGTTAGCTACGACACCCTAACCAAAAGATTAGAAGACATAAGCATAACAGACACAGCACTACGCTGGACTAAATCATTCCTAGCAGACAGAACAGAAACTGTATGGATTAAACCCTTCAAATCCACTCCACGAGTTAACGACTGTGGAGTACCACAAGGATCCTGGCTATCACCACTGTACTTCAACATCTACCAAACCCCAGTTATCAGAATCTTCATGAAACACAACATTAGATGCTACAACTACGCAGATGATACTCAAATCATCTATAAAATCGAAGACACCCAAGCCGATCATTCAAACGTAACCAACTGTCTAAAAGAAGTCTTCAACTGGATGAATGCCAACAATCTGAAAATCAACCCAGGAAAAACAGAAATCATGATCACATCCAAAGACCAAGAGAACGAAACCACTATCCCGTGGCCAACGGAAATGGAACTACACCGTCACCGTCTAAGGTAGTAAAAAACCTGGGGGTCCTGATGGACAACACCCTAACCTTAAATAAATGCAACAGTCAAGAAATGCTTCTTCCTCCTCCACACAGCAAGAAGAATCCTACCTTTCCTCTCCTTCACGCACAAAACACTCACTATCTTCGCCCTCATCATGTCAAAGATCGACTATGCAACAGCCTCTACCTCGGAATACCAGAATACCTCCTGAAGAAACTACAACGGATCCAAAATACAGCAGCCAGATTACTCCTCAAACTGTCCAGAAGAGACCACATCACCCCTGCCCTAAAAACACTAAACTGGCTCCCAGTAAAACATTGTATCACCTTCAAAACAATGTGCATAACGCACAGGGAAATCTGCGGACAAGGAGCTGAATTCCTGCAAAAAGTAAATAACAATCTACAAACCAACGATACCACTCAGGTCAAGCAACGAAATCCGCCTGGAAATAAAACCATACATCAAGAAACAATTTGGAGGCAACGCCTTCTACCACTTAGCCGCAAAAACCTGGAACAACATCCCAAAAGAAATAAGAAACACCAAAGATCACCTAAAATTCAGGAAATTACTTAAAACTTGGCTTTTCAATACCAAAGACTAAAACTGAAATAGCAGAAAGGAAAGGAATGACTAAACCGTAAAGGACACTGACAATCTTCCAGAACCAACTGAGAAGCACCAACGGCACCCGGACAGGGACACAGGGCAGAGGGGAACACAGGCGACACACAGGGAGACGGAGTCAACATCCCCAACCAACCCTAAACCAACATCTTGAACCACCCCTAACTGCAACTAGATACCACTGGGCTGCGGAACTGTCGAGACTAACTAAGGTGTGGACACTGGCAGGTGATGCCATATAAGTGGGAGTGAGGAACATGTCAGGTTGTTGGGGAGGCTGGTAGAGGTGGCAGCGAGATGTGAAATGGGCCACAAATTCAGAACGAGCCTAGACCTAACCTGAGGCACAGGGGGAACACGCACCCCATCTATGAGAGACTACGCAAGCCCAATTCTTCAATTCAGGATAGAGATGCCAACTAACCAATTCCACTAACAATTTCCTCCTCTGCATACACCTCTCAAACTCCAAACCAAACACAACCACAAACCCACAGCACAACAAACCGCACAAACTTCACTACACTACAACAACAAAACATAAAACACACATAGACTTGCACAACAGTACACAAAGACTACCAGCCGCAAACACCCCAGGCCCAGCCAACAGACCCACTGGGCTGAGGCCCCCAACAACACAGCACTGCACTCTTGCACTTCTTCCACCCTCCCCCCACTAACTCACCCTCCCTTCCTCTTTCAGAGCCGCCAGAGCACCAGGGGACCACTCCGGTGGTGATAGTGCGCGGTACAAATGTCCTTAAACATTAACATTCGCGTGTGCTGGACTTTCTTGCCGGTTTGGAAGTAGCCTTGCCGGCAAGGCTACCGCCAACCTTGCAATGAGGCCCAATGTGTGGAATACCCACAAAGAATTGATAACATGTACCATATTGAAAATGGACATACAAAACTTTAGTTTCCATTTCTGCAATCTGTTTTTCGGAGCGGTTACTCACTGTGACATCGAGAGAATGGAAATTATGTAAGCTAAACTATACATAATATTTAGGCGAGTAAAAACATCATGTGTGATGTGCGCATGATGACTAATTTTGTGACTGCAAATATGCAATTTGACCACAAGAATGGAAACAGTACATTATGTTATGTTGAATGATATTAATACCGCGCACTATAAAAACCTGAGTGTGGAATTCGCGGTTTATCTGTCTAGTAATGATTGTTATTTGTGTATGGTTTAAAGAGGTGTCTGTTGAGTCTGTGGTTTAACCGAAAACGTTACTATCTCTGTCCTTATTTTCTGTTAGGGCCCACCATGTGAAGCGGGTGCATCTGCTTCTCCCTCCCATTGGGATGTATGACTACTTCACAGCACTAACCTTTCATGCACGTCATGGTTTGACCTACTCCCCCGTGTTGACATGTCTGTGTTCATTCTGCATGGTTTGTGTTCATGATTAGGTTTCTTCCGGTTCAGAATTATAAGGTAACTTGCTATATTCGATAACAGAACGGCTACTAAATATACATGATTTTATTCTGTTATCTACACAGCTATATTCTACCGTTCTGCGCATGCCATAGTTTCCAGCTACCATCGGATGGATTCTTCAATCAACATTGGCGGATAATCATCAACGATGCTTATTTCACGACCGACAGGGACCAATCTGCCCTTTAGCGGTAGCAGCAATAAGGTGCAGCGTTTATGATGTGAAAAAGTGCTGATGCAAAAGCGTTGCGCTTGAATGTGAAAATAATCCATATCTTCTCACTAACAGAACACCATGTGCATCCTTAGAACGTTTTGCTGGTGTAACATAAGGATGTACAGGGATTGATCGATCGCTGAACGCAATCGGCGTATCATGAGGAAGTTATAAAAAACATTTGAAGCATGCGATGTTCACTAGCTATAACTTGTATTGCAAAAAGATATCGTTCATTTCATGGACTTATTCTTCTCTTGTGAGCGTCCTTTGCAAAATAAAAGTACTTGTTACATTGCAGACTATTGATGTTTTCTTCAAAATAAATGTTTTGCTCTCCTATTTGGGACAAGAAAGAAAAGTTATGCGCAGTGAGAGGATGTGTGTGTTTATCTTCCTGGTTCTGCGTTAAGTAACGTTATGGCGTGAGTGATGACAGGGCACATTTGTCTACGCTGGTCACTAACGTCATGAAAATAGGTGGACCATATCGTTTAGACTAGCAATGTCAGTTTGAGGGGCGGGCGATCTGTATTCTTGCCGCAAGGGCACTTGAAATTAGGGCGATGCATCAACGGATAAGATTAGCACAAGATGGCGGCACCGAACCTGTTGTTTTGGCATTTGTAAAAGTGAGGAAAACTAAGGTATGATGCATAGGATTTTATTTTAAGATTGATTACAGCATGCTAAAAATACATGCCCAAACGGTCAGGACAATAACATTTTTGGGCAAACTTCCCCTTTAATTTCCCCAACCGTCACCACAGACGCCATTGATTGCAGAGTGGGACCTGTGCACGGGTGCAGCTGTAGCGCAAGACCTATTATTTATTAATTTTTTTCCATTTATAAAGCACTCTAAACTCAAGAGGCATCAAGGTTACATAGGTTAAGCAACATGAGCAGCAGAGATTAGGCAAACAGGATTTTTAGGATGCGAGTTCCACAAAGTTTGCATCCTGGGTGAACAGTTAGGTTTTTACAGATGGCCCAGTATGATTGTTCCGATCTTAAGTTAAGCAGTAGGGCGTGCCAATTGTTGGTGGCAATAACCGGCAAGTTCAGCCCCCCCCGCTCTCTTTAGTCTGAATCTTGGAGGGATAAGACTGTAAGAATTGTTTGTGCGGGTAGGTCTTGCAGATTCCAATTTTGTGATCATTTGAGAAAGGTACTTTGGTGTAGTGTTCGAAAGGCATTTGTGGGTGATGGCTAGAGTTTTGAAGATAATGTGCCCGTGAATCGGAAACCAGTGTCCATTTCTTCTTGCGGCTGAGATGTGCTCTTATCTCGAGATATTCAGTGCAGCCCTGAGAGCATTATTTTGTATTACCTGTAATGTGTTAATATTTGGAGCAGAGGTGCCGGCAAATAGGTTGTTGCATTAAACCAGTCTCGAGGCAATTAGTGCATGGGCAATGGTATGGTAGCTGTTGGTTGACCGAACAAGCCATTGATTAGCTTATTGGTGTAATCCGCAGATGATGCAATGGTGTTCACCAGCCTCTTTATCAAAAAGGTGGAGTTAAGGTAGACATCAAGGGTCTTCACAACACTCGAAACTGGGATGGTGATTGTTAGGCAGAATTATATGCAGTACCCTTTGGGAACACCACACACAATTAAGACTACAAGTGACAGTACAATTTCGCCTTTGGTACAAGCCTGTACTACACAGTTAAAGTGGTAGCAGTAGCGGAGCAGCCATACTTATCTCAAGAGTGAGTGAGCAGTATCAAATATTTACACAAAGGACAGAAATTACTATGATTCAGGCAAACACTGACTCAAGGTTTTCAAGTAAAAGAATATACATTTATTTCACTCTTCGGTTGTATAACATTACACTATTATAAGCAGTCTAAAAATCACACTCTTAATACACCACACCACTTCCCTTAAATTCCAGACAAGTTAAGCTCACAAAATAAAGTGGGAGCAAAATGGCACTCCAGCAATTTAAAAGGAAGGGAAAGACAAAGTTAATAGAAATTAAATCAAACTAACGGTAAGTACTCAGGGCAGTTGAACAAGAGGAGCTACAGTGAGGAGATCAGCTAGAAAAGGCTTAAGGCCAAAGTCAATGGGTCAAAAGTCTTTTGCTCAAGATCATACAGTTCAGGGTAGCACGCGGTAAAGTTCGCGGCACGGTTTCCAGACGAGGCTGGTTGATACAAAAGTTAGTTCAAAGAGAAGAGAAGGACAGGCCCTCGGATTGGAGAAAGATTTTAAACACTTTCCCCGTGGTTGAACGCAACGAGCAACAGGATTTGCACAGTACCTTAAAACGGAGAGGAAGCTGTAGCTGAGGCGGACGTTCCTGGTAGTTCCTGCAGGCTCACGGTTCCTGAAGTGACTGTCGGACTGACAAGAAGTAGGAAGACTGGAGGGTGCTACACTACCCAGGGAAGAAACCAGCAGCAGAGCAAAGCAACAAATAAAAGGTGTGCTCCTTAAAACCCAAGCAGGGTCCGACCTTCCTGGCTATCCGGCCCACTGTAGCTCTGTACAGCAAATTCGACCAGAGGAGGGGTCCTGGCTTGCAGTTTGGGGGAACTGGTTGGTCCCACCAGCTCAAGGAAAGAGGTTTCCTGGAGGATCTTCTCTGTCGTTGAATTCTGGAGATTCGGACCTGCAGCAGGGCTTCAACGGGTGGTTCAGTCATTGTAGGGGTCCTCTTCTGCCAGTTCCTCGTTGGTTCTTTCGTTCCAGTGGCGACTCTGCTTTTCCAGTGTCAGAGACCTGCTTTTTATGCAGTTTTCCCCTATTCATACAGCCTGGCTGTCAATCACACAGCAGGGTGGCTTTCCTGGCAAGGACAGTCCCCTCAGCCAATCAAACAGGAGTGCGACTTGGGTTACCAAGGGAACCCATGGCAGGGGTCCGAAGAACCCTCCCTCACATCCTGCCTACCTAGACTTTCAGGCACCTTAAGGAGGGCTTCTGTGCAGAAGCCCACGAAAAGACAGTGAACAAAGGAATCATCCCCGGTTTGCGCGCATAGAAAAACACGAGAAAGATTTTAACAAAAAGAAATGGCGAATAAACCCAGCCAGAGCCAAAATAAAACATATCTGGTCAAGCAAGTTTATGTTTGAGGATAATATAATAGCCTAAAACATTACCATGTTTATATAAAATAAACACAGTAGAAAAGTTAGGGTAGTTACCACTGCCACCACCCAAGTCTTAATGTAAAGGGAGCGAAACAATGCTCCAAGAAACACAGACAAAAAGGGGTAAGAGTTAACCCTTTCCAATACTCCATGTAAGATGAGGTGTACTGGGTCTGTGGTTTAAAGTGACTAAAATAAAGTTAATGGCAACTTTACCTTTTCTGGGGGGCAGTAGTCAGCCCCAGAAAAGGAAGTCAGGGAGAAGTCTCAAAGACAACCTTTTGTCACTGCACTGAAGGTGCTGTGTAACACACATGAAAATATGAGGTCATGGAGTAGGAGACCCTCCAGTGCCCAAGATCACACAAAAAGTAGAAATACACATAGCAAAACACATGTAAGAGTGGGAAAAAAGGCTCACACTCTTACCAGGTGAAAAGAATAAATCCTAGAAATCCAGCAAAGCTGCTGAGGGACTCAGTAGGTAAGGGAAATTAGCCATTTAGGAGAATTCTCCCTAACAGTGATGCCGTCGATGACTAAGGATTTGTAGAGAGGGCGCTAGAGGGCCAACCAAGATGGCCACCTTGGTCTGAGCTCCCGAATAGCCCCACATCAATCCTGCGAAATCCTGCTGTTCCTTGCATGTCAATGATCCAAATCCCTGACTCCTGGCTTCCTGATCTATCCAGCAGCCATCCCCCGAAAACGAGGACAAAAACGGCCTCTCCAAACCCATAAACGCACCACGAGGCCTTGGGGCCAAGCGCCAAGCAGATTGCCCGGCGAGGCGATAGAGCACTCATAGCCACCCCCACCCGGCTGAGACTCGAACACCTTGGAGCCCGTGAAAGCGCCGAGAGACAATAGCAATGAGACGGGCAGGGGGCAGGCAGCAGGTGGCGGCCCGCGGCCGGTCTGTGAGGGACTTCTCCCTTTCCCCCCCACCCTGCCCGCGACTGGTGAGAGGACCGGGAGTGTTGCGCCGTCTGCTGGCGCCTGACATCGCCGCCGGGGGCTGTAGCGTCTCGGTGGGGGACGGAGGACCTTCCCCGCCGCTCCACCGGCGCCGGGGCCAGTCCGCCCTCTTGCAGGGCTGGGATGAGGGATCCCCGTGAAGACCCAGGGCTCCGTGACAACTGTGGGGGCCCCCCGGCGCCGGTAGCCTGCGCCCGTCGGCAGAGGACAGCGGACCAACTCATCGAGCACAGAGGTACGGGGAAGGGGGGCAGTCGCACTCATCTCCTGAAGCGGAGCCGTCCAGGGCCAGCTCCCTCCCCCTCCCCCACCGAGCACACAGCCGTGTGCGGCGGCGCCACCCGAGGCCTCGTTGGGCGGGAGGTGGCTCCGGCTCACGACGCGACCCGGAGCGGTGGAGTTCTGCGCCCCAGCGCCACCACGAGAGACAGCAAGATCACCCGTAGCCAAGAGACTCGCTCCGACAGCCTCATAGACCACACCCACCCCCCCAAGCTGGAATGAGATGGACATTCCCCACTACACGAGCCCCAACCTGATTCTACAGTAAGGAGGGACAGCATTACCACAGGAGGGGGCTCTACCTCCCCGCCCCCCTTCCGCTTCCCCGGGCACTGCATCACTTACCTCTCTACCGCGCTGTCCGCAGCTAGGTGCTCCCGCTTCCCAGCACCATCAAACGAAGCATTAAATGACTCACGCAGAAGCCCATTGGAGGCACTACAGGCACGATGGGTGCCCTGCTCCAGCTGCCGTAAGAGCTAATAGGCCCCCCCCTGCAGGACCAGAGAGGCCCAGTACGCTGGACTTATCCTCCCCCCATAACACGGAGTGTCGGCCGAATCTCGAGAGGGGGCTCCCCCCCCAGTCACTGCAATATTCGCCTCTCCACCAAGCTCTTTACAGCCAGACACAGCTGCTCCCTCCTTTCTAACACGGCGCAGCTAAAGACCGGTAACATAAGGCAGCCGCTATAAAACAACCGCCCAAAGCCTCTCACCGAGGCACTCCCACCTGGGAAGGAGAGGGAGCAACAAAACCTCAACTATTCCAGAAGCAATCTCACACTCTCTAAAGGAAACCAGGAGAATGCCCCCACGAAGGGTCCAGCGACCCACTCAAGACACCCCTGTTTTGAAAATATCCACGTGGCCAAACAGCTGCGCTCCCACCAATCCCGCCGGACCAGGTACTGCCTCACTCCCCTGGGAGAATCCGCAAGGCGCTCTAGATAAGGCGGGACACATCCTGACACCAACAAACGTCACCAAAATCGCATGAAAGATGGGGAAAACTGACAAGTCCCAAAGGAAATTGACCTTTGAAAATGGCGCCACTCCAAAGACACCCTTGCAGCGAGAAGACCAGGTGCCCTCTCCCGGCTGCTCACACCAGATGGAGTCGGATGGTAACCCGTCCGAAATCAAAGAAATTCTTCTAGACTTGAAAGCTGGAATAGGGAGCCTGAATAATAAAATGGATGGCCTTGCCTCTAAAGTCGACCTCCTACAACATCGCATAGATACACATTCAGAACGCCTGAACGAGGTTGAGCAAAGAGTATCTAACCTTGATGATAATTCAACGACCCTTTCAAATAATGTCTTGCAGTTAGAAGCACACATGAAAACGACAATAGCTAAGTGTGAGGACTTAGAATGTCGGTCAAGAAGGAACAACATCAGAATCATCGGGGTGGGAGAACACCAGCCACAAGGGAAAATGGAAGATTACGTGGAATCAATTTGCACATCCCTCTTCGGCCGAGACTCCCTATCGCAATTTTTCATAGTAGAAAGGGCACAGAGGATACCGGCAGCCAGACCTGCTCCCGTCACACCGCCTAGACCAATCATCGCAAAGCTACTCAATTATAAGGATCGTGATACCATCCTTCAATTAGCCAGAGAGAAAGGAGACCTCCTCCACGATGGTGACAAAATTCACTTTTACCCCGACTTCTCTCCCTCAGTTCAATCACAGAGGAAATCCTTTACCTCTATCAAACAAAGACTCAGAGCCAATCAAATGCCCTACTCGATGCTCTTTCCAGCACGGCTCAGAGTACAACACGGCGAGAGGGTCCACTTCTTCCAAACACCAGACGAGGCAAACATGTTTCTAGACCAGATAGGCTGCCCTGATCAAAACCCCAATCGCCCCAGGCCTCAAAGAGACAGAAATCATAGGAATCCACCGTAAACTGAAGAGACCAGAGTCAGGTAACAGGTCTGCAGCAACGCACTAAAAATTGCAGGAACAATCAAGAAGAGTACAACGCGGGGCTGGGACAATTGGGAAGCCCCAAGCGCCCCTAGCACAGCACCAGTTTGGTTAACAAAGTTCTGTTAAAGGGTGGACTTCGTATGGCGGCCTGGCGACGCAAGGGACCGCACCTTGCTCAAGTATACAAACGGGCCAGTTGGGGGTTGCCCGTGAAAAGGAACGAATATGTACAAGGGGAGGGAATTGCACCACCGACCCTCGGCTCCCCTCCGACCCTCAGAGTCCCCAATCACCTACGCCTCTACGTCCGCAAACTAATAAAAGACCACCAAATGCCTCCCAAACTTCTGCACTAAATCAGTCTACGACCCCCTCATACAGTAAGAAGGTAAACACAGCGGAAACAATGATGAGGACACCCAATTCAATGTCGCAACTTGGAACATAAGAGGAGGCAACCTCCTGGCTAAAACCAGGAAAATTCTACAGTATCTACAACGGCACGAAGTAGACGTGGCAATGATTCAAGAAACGCACCTGATTCCTGGAAGAGAACATCTCTGGGCTCAGAGCTGGGGGTGCCACAGATATTTCTCATCCTATTCCAGAGGGGTTGCGATCCTGATTAACAAAAGAATCACTTTCCGGCTAGTCCATACGGATAAAGACTCAGAGGGAAGAGCACTCCTAGTTAGCGGCATTATAGCCGGCCAACAATTCACCTTCGTGAACTCCTATGGGCCCAACGTTGACGGCACCAACAATTTCGACTGGGTCCAGACCCACTTAGCTACCTAAGACCCAAGAAATATAATCTGGGGAGGCGACATGAACACAGTCTTTGACCCGCTAAAGGATAGGTCGCGACCCGCATCCCAACCGCAATCCAAAGCCAGCCTTCAAATAAGGGAAATTTGCAAGGCTCTTGACCTTAAAGATCCATGGAGAGCCACAAACGGCGACCAGCAGGCATACACCTTTCATTCCGCTGTACATAACACGAGCTCCACGATCGACTATTTTTTCACATCGGCGAACGGCCGGATGATATGGGGCCCCTGCCGCATCCTACCAAAAACCCTCTCCGACCACTCCCCAGTGATCCTCAGCTGTAGGCCTCCCGGTTTCAACCCGCCGCTACAACGCTGGCCATTCAAGACAGGATCCATGCTAACCAGGTCTTTGTTTCTGAACTAAGAGAGGAGATCGCCGCATTCCTCGACTCCAATATAGGATATGTTGCTTCAATGGGCACAATATGGGAGACACTGAAAGGTTTCACCAGAGGGATATGTTTGGCCAAAGAAAACGGCATCCTCAAGTTAATTAGGTGAGAACTAGCCAGCAGCGAAGAACGACTCAAAGGCCTGGAACCAAAATGCGCAGACGGGACTGACCCAGCCTCGCAAGCAGCCTTGAAGGAAGAGCTACGAAACTTCAACACCACGGCAGACCGTGAAATAAAATTCCTAAATCATAATAGACAAGTTCGACAATACGGCGAAGGCCAAAAGCCGGGAGCCCTTCTGGCCAACTTGATAAAAGCAGACAGGTCATTACCGCCAATAGAAGGAATACGCTCCAGGCGGGGCGAACTAATACACACTGACGAGGGTATCGCAGAGGAATTCAGACTCTTCTACCAAGACTTATACAGCTCCAAACACAATACAAACTCTAATGCCCTGCGAGAGTACCTCAATGATACAGAACTGTATTGGGTAGAAGGACAGCTACGGGAACCCCTCAACAAACTGATCACACCAGAAGAGATCAAGGAGGCAATCAAGTCCCTCACCAACACCAAAGCCCTCGGCCTGGACGGCCTAACAGGAGAATTCTACAAAGCTTTCGCTGATACACTGGCCCCCCTCCTAGCCGAGGTCTATCGGGAAGCGCTGGAAGTAGGATGTCTCTCACAATCCACCTGTGAAGCCAATATAATTCTCTTACACAAACCGGGTAAACCCCTGGAAAATTGCGCGTCTTATCGCCCTATCTCCTTACTTAACCTGGACAATAAAATCCTGGCCAAAGTCCTCACAAACAGGCTGATTCCGTTGATGCCAGCTTTGGTATTGGCAGATCAAGCAGGTTTTGTACCCGGCGCAATACGATCTTCGGTATCAGGAGACTATTTGGTATCATCGAGGCAATAGACCCCTCCCAAAAGGCAATCGCAGTTCTTCTCGATGCAGAAAAGGCATTCGATTCAGTGGAATGGCCGTTTCTATTCGCAGTGCTCACCAGGATGGGATTGGTAGCCTGCTTCATTAAGTTAGTATCGCTACTATTCACCAAACCCTGTGCCAACATTCAGACAGGTGCAGCAAAGTCCGCCCCGCTTGAACTACAACGTGGAACCAGACAGGGCTGCCCGCTTTCGGCCCTAATATTTGCCTTGATAATGGAACCGTAAGCGTCAAATCTACGCGGACGACGAGTTCTAAGAGGCCTTAGCATAGGCCCACACAAGCTAATAATATCATTATACGCTGACAACGTCGCTTTGTTTATACGCGATCCCGAAGAAAACTTGAACCTAGTCATGAGGGAGGTGATTAAATTCGGTGCAGTATCCGGTTTGAAAATAAATCAAACAAAATCCATCATATTCCCGTTGACGCCAGCAACCCAGCCGTTCACGGATGATTTCCAATTTACTTGGCAAACGTCCCGAGTTCGCTACTTAGGGATCATGATGTCACTAAACTACCAGGACGTATTCCGTGATAACTACGAAGAAGTGCGAAGGTACTACAGGATAAAATTTCTCGTTGGAAAACGCTGCCACTCACCATCTGGGGGAAGGACTCCTTGCTAAAGATGGTGATCCTACCAAAACTCCTGTACCTATTTACCAACATTCCGATCCTGGTGCCTCAACCCTTCCTGAAAAAACTAAAGAGCATTGTCCTGGAACTGCTATGGGCAAACAAACCCGCCAGAGTAGCCTATTCAACACTTACCCTCCCGGTGACCAGTGGAGGACTGTCCCTCCCAGACCTCGAAAGATACTTCTGGGCGGCACAAGCACACTTCCTTAGCCACTGGTATGCCGAGCAGTTTTTCAGACCCCATGTCCAAGTGGAGCGGGCCCTTGCAACTCCCAATCTACTCAGTGCAGTCATCCTCAGCCAGATTCCGGTTCCCAATAACACAATGAACGTTGTGCTCTCAACCTACAAAGTCTGGAAGAAGATTACCCAAAAATATGAAGTACAAAGCCGAAACTCGCCCCTCCTCTCCGTCATATTCATACCTGGCATACCGCTGACATCGGAGACAGTCTTCCATAAATGGATAGAGAAATTAAAAATAAACACACTGCGTGACCTCTTCATTGAAGACTGCTTTATGACCCCCCAACAAGCAAAGCAGAAGGGAGGTAACACCGCCCTGGACACATTCATTTATTTCAGGACACGATTTACCTTACAAGCAATCTGGCCCACTTTCCCATCTCAACCACCAAACTGGCAACTTCTCCACAATGTGATCAAGGCACAAGGTGCGGGCAGGCTGGTTTCACAAATATACAAATCTAACACGAGCGATACGGTCCCTGTCAACACCAGCATCAAAGCAAGATGGGAACGTTCCCTGCAATCAACCATCTCAGAAGAAGACTGGACATACATATTGTGACAAACTCAAAAAATAGCGCTCAACTCTCGCCTCAAGCTAATCCACTTCAACTATCTCCACCAGACGTAATACACGCCAGCGAAAGTGCATAGACATCACTCCGAGTCCTCCTCCAACTGTGAAAGGTGCGGGATCTCCGAGGCTAACTTTTTCCACCTTGCATGGGACTGCCCGAAGCTAACTACCTTCTGGAATCAAGTTCTGGAGACAACCGCGAAAATCATAGGGGAAGAGGTACAACCCACTGAGACCGCAGCTCTACTAGGGATGACACGACTCATCTCACCACCGATGAGAAAACTTACAGGGTTACTATTGACACTTGCCCGCAGGAGGGTAGCCATGTCCTGGGGCCGTGGCCCCCCCCTCCTTCTCCAACTGGCGCAGAGACATCCTCTATTGCCAGGATGTGGAAACAGACTTCATTAAGCTATTGCCCCAGCACGCTCGCCCACCAGATATTTGGGGCCCAGTGGTACTATTCTTGATCTCAGAAGCGGAAGAAACATCCACCTCCCCCACAAATTCCCAATAACTCCAAGGTATGGACTACCAATCAGCACAAGCCAAGGGCTCGACAAATCGAAGGAGGCGACCAGAACTCGAATATATACTCACAGAGGCAGGGGCCGGCACGACTGAGGGGGGCGGGGGGAGCGTGCGGGAGAGGAGGGGTTGAGGGATTGGCGCAAAGTTGAAACCACCCTAATGTGGGTGTGAATGTTTGTAGTTAACGTTCTCATGCATCATAAAAACCAAAAATAAAGGTTGTAAAAAAAAAAAAAGACTAAGGATTTGTATGCTGGGTCCAATTTGCTGAGTAGAGATTGCTAGCCGACCAGGAGAACTTCCGTCTTATCATCATTCAGACACAGCATGTGAGAGGTCATCCAGGCTTGTATGGTTTGGTAGACTCAGAGGAGCGACGTTGAGCCGGTAGTGTAGTTACAAGTGAGGGGTAGGAGGAGTTGGGTATCGTTGCCATAGTTTGTGTAGGATAGGCCCAGCTCATCAAGGAGGTTGAATAATGGCTTGGTGAAAATATTGTACAGGGTGGGTGATACACAGGAGCATTGGGGGACCCCGGAGACAGGGGATGGAGGGGCTGCGGCTGTGGCTGAGAAAACTCTCATAGATCTGCTAGACAGAAAAGAGAAGACCAAGGCGGTTGCTTCAGAAGAGAAGTGAGCTGCCGCCGACCAATCCAGCTAAAGGAGGATGGCAACACTGCCCGTATCTTTAAGTTCATCCAATTGATTTTTTAAGTATAGCAATGCAGTTTCTGTGCCATGGCAGGTCGAAAGCCAGATTGACGCAGACCTAGGAGGTTGTTAGATATGAGGTGCGATTGGATCTGAAGGTATGCCGCACGATCCAAGACTTTAAGGAGGAAAGGGATGCTGGTGATAGGGCGGTAGTTCATAGGGATGGTCTAGAGTAGGTTTTTTTGGCAGAGGGAGGACCCATGCATCCTTTAAATTGGGTTGGCACTGAGTTAGAGGAAACCGAAGCATTAATAAGGGTGGAGATGAAGGGAGCAAGCATTTCAGCACAGTCCTTGATGACTGTAGCAGGACAGACATCGCCTTGGAATTGGAAAGGTTTGAGCCCTTTAATGATCTGGGTGACCTCGGTTTCTATGACCCGTTTGAAGTTGAATAGAGATGGGTTTTGCGAGGGGGCTGAGGGCCCCAGGACAGAGGGGAAGGGGGCTGCAGTGCCTCTAGTCAGGGTGATTTTTTCAGTAGACTCTTCTTCTGGAGCATAGCCATTTTATCTAGCAGCACTTTTGGATGTTGATGCACAAGGTGCTGTCTATGGTGCAGTTGGCTGGCGGGGGTGCAGGTGATTCAAGCTCTCATCATGTTGACAAAAGCTTTCAGGTGCTTGAGTTAGAGTAGCGATTCTTGTATCATAGATAGAGCTTTTCGCTTGGAGTATCGCCTGTTTTTGGCCCTGTTGAAAAAGTTAAGCGGTCTTTATTAGACTCTGAAGGATTGTTCCTTAAATTGGTTTCTGCCACTCTTTCTTTTTTGCACAGAGAGCTTTGAGGTCAGAGGAGAACTAGGAATTGATGTGCAATATGGGTGTGGCTTTACATTGGGTGAGGGGCGCCACAGTGTTGATGGCCTGGTTAATGGTTTGGTTGTAAATAGCTACCAGGGTGGCAGGGTCATTGGAAAGTGTTTGTGAGCAATTGATTTAATTCAGCAGAGGAAAAATACGGGTGGTGGTAATATTGTGGGAACTCTGCGTTAGTGTAGGCGCAAGAACCTAGCTAGCGTTGGGAGAGAATTAGGAGCTTGTATGTTGAAGGAATTGATATTTGGTCGGGCCATGGGCAGGGCAAATTGGAGGTAACTATGGTGTTACAGTTCAGGTCAGCTAGCTAGTTCAGGATGCAACCTTTGTAATGCGTAGGACTAAGGATCTGTTGCTTGAAGTCTCGTGCCTCAATAGAGTTGGCTAGGGATATGGCATTAATATCTGCCTCATCTTCGAAGCCCATGTTGAGGTCCCCCATGAGAATGGTCTTAGATGTACGTTTCGAATTGGCAGAGAGAGGCTGCAAAATATCCTCTTCAAAGGAAAGTGGAGGGCCTGGGTGCACAATAGATCAGATGAATAGATACCGTAGAGGTGTGACAGAGGGTCAGCCTAGTGGACAGAGGTCTTTCTGTTGAGAAGGTAGAGTTACTGATTTTTCTTATAGCAAGGGAATCTCTGGCTGTAAGGACAACACCCCCACCTCTAGTGTCAGCTCTATCTATCCTGTAGATGGTATATTTAGGGGCGATAGCTAAGGATACTGCCAGGCCAGATGCAGCATGCAGCCACGTTTCTGTGATGGCCAGCAGGTCCAGATTGTTTGATGTGATGAGGTCTGAGATGTCGTGTCCATGGGCTGAGATGGACCCAGCATTGACTAATGCTCCCTTTAGGGTTGCGACTACAGGGTTAGTGGAAAGCTTGTTGTGTTTTGAGCTTATATGGTCAGGGGCGCTGGTAAGGTGATTACTGATTACACATGGAAGTGTATGGTGAGGGATTAGTGCCTTGACATTACCCCTCCTCAAGGCCGCAATATGGTCTTCGTAGAGAGCAATAAAGAAGTTGAGCATTGTGTACATGACCCATCGATTCCCAAGTACGTTCCTCAGGACCGTAGCCTTTCCAGTCATGTGCAATACCCAGGATTGGTTTTTGCCTCCTTGAGTACAGAGATATGGAAAACAGATGGACATGCCAAGTGGCAGGTAAGACCAGATCTACAGCCATATGATTGATAACTTCAGTATTTTGTATTTGTATTTTATTAGTGATGTAGAGCGCTTTCGCCAAAGCGCTAGAGAAGAAATCTTAATTACAATGGTACATAAAATAATGAAAATGATAGAGGGGCATAGTAACAGAGTGCAGGAATGAGAAAGGTTTAGAAAATGAATTGGAGATTGTTTATTGTGCCGAGCAGAGAGTAGACAGTTTAAAACGTGTAATAGTGCAGATTTGATGGAGTGGGAGGGATGAAACCTAGATTGGAGAGGGTGGAGAAGAGAATGAAGATGCAAGAAAGAAGGAATTTAAGAGCATACAATCCTTTCAAGGAGTAAACAGGTAAGAGGGAGGTGGGACAGATATTACATGATAGGGAGGAATCTAACAAGGGCTTTTTAGGAATAGGCATAATGACAGCATGCTTGAAAGAAGAGGGAAAGATAGAAGAAACAAGAGAAAGACTGATTAAGGAGGTAGAGTACAGGGAGGAGATAGATTGAAGGAATAAAGGCTGAAGGGATAGGATCAAGAGGGGAGGCAGTAAGAAGAGCCCAGGCCAGGTATTTAAAAACATGAGAGTCTGTTAGGAGAGAAAAAGAAGAAAGAGAACAATGGGAAGAAGGAGAAGAGAGGGAGACAAGAAGAGAGGGAGTTGGAGCGGAAGTGGGGAAAGAATAGGAGGAAGAGAGAGGGAGGTAAAGAGCACAGGTTAGAGACATTTTAAGTGAAAAAGTCAGCAAAGTTAGTAGCGGAGAGAGAGAAGGAAAGAGAAGGGTTGGGGGACATAAAAGAGAATGGTTTTGCGCAGTTGAAAAAACTATGAGAGTGGTGAGAGAGGGAAAGAGTAAGAGAAGAGAAGTACTGCTTTTTGCCAAAAGTAGGAGGGAGTCATAAGGGGAGTGGAGAGAAGGCAAAGTGGAAAGGCTATCAGAGGCAATAGACTTTGGCCTTTGCTTTGCAGAGAGAGGAGCAGAGAGATAGGAGGGAGGGTGAGAGCCAAGGTTGGACATTATTCTTAGAGGGAAAGAAGGGGCTTGAAGGAAAAGGGTCAACTGTGGAGGGTAGAAGGGAATCACGATGAGAAGAGGAAGCATCAGCCAAGAAAGAAGAGAAATTGTCAATAGTGACAAGAGTAGCAGAAAGAAAAGAAATAAAGGTACAAAGGTTAAAAGAGTAAAGAGCACAAGAAAGGAAGAAAGGAAGAAAGAAAGAAGAAAGTGATCAGAGAAGTATATGGGCTGATGCACCTTGGGGGAGTCACAGGAAAAGGTCAAGAGAAGAGTCAGAGGAATGAGAGGGGGGAGTGATGAGTTGAGACAGATAAAAAGAGTTGAAAAGAGGAAGAAGTGGGAGAGAGGCATAGATGGGCGAAAGATGCAGGTTAAAGTCCCCAAGAAGTATAAGTGGAGAAAAGAGATGTAAGATAAGAGAAA
The DNA here is from genome assembly GCF_040938575.1 of Ambystoma mexicanum. Lineage (NCBI taxonomy): Eukaryota > Metazoa > Chordata > Amphibia > Caudata > Ambystomatidae > Ambystoma > Ambystoma mexicanum. The sequence goes on from NC_090936.1 coordinate 352,260,275, forward strand.
AGAATGTGAAGATCAGCAGCAAATGTAGTGAAGGGGCAAGGTGGACGATAAAGACTGAGAAATAAAATAGGAAGTGGGGGAGAGAAATGATATTAAAAGGAAAGAAAAAAAGGGAGGGAAGGTAAGAAAGGAGTAAGAGACCAGGAGGAATGGAAGAGTATAGCAGTATCCCCACCTTTGCTATGAAGGTGAGGGGAATGAGTAAAGATGGGAAGTGGAGAAAGAAAAGAAGATGGGGTAGCAGTGTTGTCATGGGAGACCCATGTTTCTTTTATACAGAGAGAGAAAATGAAAGTTGAAGAGAAGATATAAAGATAATTTGTTATTTTACATAATGCTTTCTTTATCCAATAATTTGTTATTTTATAAAACTAATTGTTATTTTGTATAATAAGACCAAGGATGGAGTAAGATTTATTACAAGTAGAACGGACCGCTCAAAGTCTTATGTCAAGGGAAGACGGGCGAAGTAGACAGAGGGGATTAGATGCGTCGCGGATGCGCAGCTAAGTAATTTCCTTCAACAGTGACACCCATTAAAATGTGATAGCGTTAGTGTGATACTGTATCAGCACCCTCTGGTGGAGGTTTAACGTTGTTTGGGTTCAGTTTGCGCCTTCAGTTATTTCAAAGGTTATCAATTCTACAGAAGGGAGGCATCCATCAGAAACAAATATGCAATGCGTATTAGACTCTTAGGGGAAATAATTGATGCTTTTGCCTTTTAGCAATCTCACTCCGGGTCAGTATTGTTCATTAAGGTTCTCACACATACATCATTGCTTGTGACTAAAGTTACATACCTGCTGTTGGGGCAGTTTTGTTGAAAGCCACAGACAGAGGCACAGTCATGGTTGCTCCATGCTCTCCTTTAAAGTAGCGATTCAGAAGAATTTTTCTTAACGTGCTTTCCTATGAAAAAACATCTCAAATTAATTGTGATTTTAGCAGAAACTTACCGAGGTCAGTTCCAGAGAATGCTGTAATAAATATTCATTTACAATGTTATCAGTTGTTTAAAAAAAACACATGAATTGAATGCTGGTTCCAATGAGGATGCTGACAGGAGTAGTTTGTGACATTACTCAAAACAGGCAAATCTACTCTCACCAAAAATATTACAAAAACCTTTGCTAGGGAACAAATAAAATGTTTATGTCAATTGATTTATAAAGTGCACGACACCAGCGTCTGACCAATTTGTAAATGGTCCCAATTTGAATATGTGCGGGTGTTTAGGCATGGGGGATTTGCCCACAAACACACAATTAGTCCCAATGGAAAATCTATTTTGCCTCCAGTTATCTCAACAGCATAATCCTACTTTCAATATAAAATGTAAAGAACATTTTTCATTTCACCACAGCAATGTCGCTTTTAGCTAATGTCACAGATGGCACAGAAACACACCAAGTCCTGCACACAGTCCAAGGGTTTTTCTTGCAAATGTCTCAAAAGGTACGAACAGTTCTTTGTAGTAATCATGAGAGACAGGCAATTTGTTTGATCACATGTACCGGCTGAAAAAGGGATTTGGCAAATGACGCTAGGGCCGTCACTCTCTCGTCTCCCTTGGGATATCCACCCTAGCCCAGCATCTGTACCTCCTGGTTAGTGCTACAGACTGATAACACCAACTGTCTTATTATCTTCTCCTTTTGCTGCTGATGATCGCCCGAAGTGTAGTGTGTCCGACCTCCCTCAGGGACTGCCGAACTTTCCAAACTCTAAGCAAAGGTTAGTCTTCTAGAGGGAATTAGGATAGTGCCTTCCACTTCCACTGTTTAATCAGGCTAGATCAATCACGCCCCGTCTCGCCTCTACACTTACAACCACTCCCTCCACTTACTCCTCCCTCCAATACTTAGTCCCTCCGATGTTCCACTCTTCCTACTCCCTGCCTTCACCCGTTGATGTAATCACTCCTCCCACTCCAATATGTCTGTCCACCAGGATCATCCTCTTCTGCCTACTACTATACTCCTTGACCTTCTACTACTGCACTCTTCCTCCGGCTACTACTACACTGCTTTTCCCACTACTAACACTACACTCTTCCTCCCACTACTACTCTCCTACCACCACTACTACTCCCCTCCCATCACTACAGCTACTCTCCTCCACCACTATTTCCCTCCCACTGCTTCTACTCTCCTCTACACCACTACTCCATTCCCACTAGCACCTCCTCTTACTCCACAACGACTTCTACTTCTACAACATACACTTCTTTCAATCTCACAGCCACTTCACAGACACTCCTTACACTAAGGGCCTCATCACGAGTTGGGCGGTAGCCCTTAAATGCGGTAACGGGGTTTCTGCTGCATTTACGGTTCTGCCCAATCATGAACATGGTGTGTTTACCCCCAGTTCAGAGTTGGCGGTAAACAAGCTGGAAAGATGACGCTTTTCAGTGCAATTACCGTGCGGTAATACCGCTGGCGGTAATTGCACTGAAAATGTCCCATTGGGTCCAATGGGGAATAACGTTTACCACCCAACATGTGATTCAGCGGTAATACCGCTGGACGGGTAGGCAGAGACAATATAAAGTTGGGCGGTATCCTAGTCGGGATACCGCCCAACTCATGATGAGGCCCTAACTAAATTAACTGCACTTAATTCAAATACACACTCAGTCACACAGGCGTACCCATACACACACTGAATTAATAGCTCACCTATTCCAACATCAGCCTCTGGTCCACCACCTTCCACTTTCCTCCTGGCTGGTCTCTTGGTCAGGGACTTCAATTGGGTGTTGCCAGGGGTCGCAAATGTGACCCCTTGAATCTTCTGTGTGACCCTTAGCACTACCTCCTCGACCTCCTGGTTATGGGGTAGTGCTCGGATTTCAAAAATAAATAATTTCTTTTTGAAGTCACTCTGGCTTCAAAAAGAAATTATTTCTGTTTCGGTTTTCCGTAACGGAAATATTTTTAAGTCAGTCAGAGTGACTTGAAAAAGAAGGTATTTCATTTTGAAATCCAACCCCCACAACCCTCACAGGACATAGAGCTATGCATGACAGGAATCAGAGCAGGTTCCTTGCATGATGCACGCTTGCGCATGGGAGCCAGAGGCTTGCCTGAAGGGAGGAGCTGCATTTTTTAAGTGTAAACGTTTGTGTGCATATAAGCGTATATGTCATGAAATGTGAGTCAATGAGTGCATGATGTATGGGTGGCTGGGGTGCGTGTGTGGCTGAATGGTGAATGGGTGTATGTGTAAATGAGAAAGTGAATGTGTTAGCTTGTGTTAAATGCCTGTATTACTTACCATTAATCTTCATTACTCCTAGTCCTACTTTTTCTCGTCCCAGTACTTTCCTATGAAGCACCTTGAATCATATATATACTGGGATGAGGAAGAGGGACATGGCGGCAATGCTGGGCTGGGGAAATTATTTTGGGCGTTGGAGGAGAGTGGGAGGGAGAGGGAACATGTGGGAAGGATTGTGCAGGGGAGAGGTGAGCTAATACATAATGGTCATCCATGAAAAGCATGCATGATATCTATCAGTGGTTAGTGTGAGGGGTCAGAAATGCGAGACGGACAGGTAAAGTTTTCTCAAGTTACCATTGTATTTAAATAAAAAGGGGTGAGACAAAAGTCAATCTTTCCCTAACCTAACAAGGATATCCATACCTAACAAACTAAGGCTAACGAAAAAATGACCTAGTACAAAAAGTATCTGACTCTCACACTAATATAGACAACAAAATCATATAGGAACTGTTTGGCAGTTTTAAACTCCACAAAATAACATGAATTCAAACTCAAAAGTTATAACCATTAATCCTTATGACCCGGGTAGATTCCCTTCCCCTGCATCAATTCAGGATTCTCTGGAACAAAGTTTAATTTCAAGAAAGTTTGACTCAGTAACAAAGTTCCACTCAATGTAGGATACAAAGTCTTTTGCATTAAATATATTTTTTCACAGGATAAAGTCACTTTCTCACTTACAAGGGTTTCTTTACAGTTCAAAGCAATTGATAACACTTCCTCTCCTGTTTGGCAAACCATTATTACTTTTCTCCAACCGTCAATTCAGAAATTAAATTCAAGTGTTCTTTTCTCCACAAATCAATCACTTATTAGCAAATCATACCACCCCTTTATAGGACATACTTTAGTCAGGATGGCTCATTCAAAAGAAACACTCTAGTCAGGATGGTTCAACAATAACTTTAGGTTATGCAACATTTAATCAAAGCAAGGTGGTGGAATTGACACTTAATTTCCATCAGAATCTTTTACCACAACCACGGTACTTTAAATCAACTTAAGGGTAAACTCACCTGCCAGGACTAACTACAATGTGTCCCTTTCCTGGTTTACCCACCTGCCAGGATAAAACTCCTACTACTACTACTACTAAAACTTGTACTCTGTGGTAAGGCTTATTCCAAACTCTCCACACTATAATCATCAACAGGAAGAATTGAACGAATAACTGCTTCTCTGGTAAGCCTTTTAACTTCTAACACATTTGGCTTACATCTACTTCCAAATAGACCCTTCACAAAAGGACAATGATTCTCTTATTGGTCTGTTTGCCATAGGCAGTGCAGGTTACAGTTCTCTCCCCCTTGATTCCTTTTTGCAAGGAGGGCTTTGCTCATGCAAGCTTTGACTTCTGCCTGTGCAAGCTTTTGGCTGCTGGCAATGGGAGTTACAACTTTCTCCCTCTGGCCAGCTCTTTCTATGAATATCAAATCTAAATTGTCTTGCGATCACTCTTCAGTTAACTTGACAATGTAGGTCACAAGAGTCTCCTAATTGTATCCCTGGTTAGGAGAGTTGAGGCCAATTTGTCTATGTATCTGTTTTCTTTGGATTTGACAATGTGTGTTATGATGTCCTTCTATTTGAAACCCTTCCTTAGGAGAGTTGTGTCCACTCTGCTGAAATTCCTTAATAGGAGAGTTGCACCCAGTTTGCCTTTTTATCACTTTTCTTTGGCTTTGGCAATGCGGGTTACAATGTTCCCCTATTCGGAATCCCTCAGTAGGAGAGTTGCGCCCAGTTTGCCTTAATTCAATTGTTCGAAATTCCAAAGGGGTATTATTACCTAGAAGTCTCCCTTGGAGCACCCCGGTGTCACCGGCTTCAGGCCACCTTACCAGTATGCCCTGGTGTCTCCTTCTGACTTGCAGGTAAACCTCCTGTTTTACTCTTCGGGACCTCCTCTGCCTTTGACAGCTCTGGTCGTTCTGCTGCCACTCGTTGACCTTCAATGGAGCCTCTGCAGCTCTGTGCACTGCCTGGTGTGAATCTGTTACCGGAGCAGCTCACTGCAAGTAGAGTGCTTCTCTCTCTCACAGGCTGGGTGGCTTCAATACCGCGTCACGCTCCGTGTCCTCTGCATACATCAGGAGTCCCAACTTCTGCCAAGTCTTCTACACAGCAGCCTGCTGCCGGTACAACGGCAACTTCCGCATCGGCTTCTCCCTGCTGCTTCTTCCTCACCTGTACCTGAAAGGCCTTTAAATGTTTAAAGGTCCAACTCAGGTGTTGGTCACTACAACAACTAGACCGTTACCCATAATTTACTAATTCTGGGCCCCTCTTCCTCATCTTAGTACTAAGAGCTTTATAGGACCTGAAGTCCATAATGTACTTATTTGTTCTTTTATTAACTAATCCATTCTTATTAGGTGATTGAGAGGATTTACACTTAAGGGAGGGTTTTAAAGGAGTTGATGCTTTTCCCTTAAATTTAAGATCTAAGCATAAAGTAGAATAATTAACTTCATGACTCCCTTGTGTATCATTTTCCTATTTGTTAAAAGGATCTTCATACTTAGCACTTTGGGTAATTCTGGGAGAGGAAGTATTACAATGACAACATGCCATTAATTATTTTAGGCATTAGGGAAATGTAATCCCCAGAAGAGGGTGAATTCTGCTTCTCTCCTAACAGAGTCACTGCTTTCCCTTGACAGCCGTCTGCTCCCATGTGATCTTCTCTCCTGATACCACCTCCAGGCTTAGGAACCAGTAGTGGCTGCCTTTCCCTGGCCATGTGGGAGGGGACTTTAGGCTGAGATTTCGGGATGACTCTGCAGGATTCATCACATTAGACTCCCATTTTGGTACAGTCTAGTCATTTTTTAGTGTGGCATGACATTTTTACTGTGCATCTATACCAAAGTAAGCATGATAGGGGTGCGTGGCTACGAGGGCCATGTAGGAGGACGCGATCTGGAGGAGCTCCCGAGATCCTGAAATGATCCTGGCAGAATAGTGCATAACAATGTGCCTATGACTGCTGAAAACACACATGCCGGTGTGTGAACGGTCTGACCGCGCTCAGTGAACTTTTGGAAGGCGTGGGAGGAACGGCGTGGAGTTTTGTGCGAAAAAGATAAGGAAAGCGGAGATGAAAGATGAAACAAAATGGCCGACCAGTGACCGGAACAAAGGAAGGAGCGGGCTGCACGGTGGTCGAGAGATAAAGGCGTACTGTGTGCGCATTTGTAACTTGTGCAGAGCGCAGGTCCTATGGGTCATGTCTAACAGAACAGTGAGACCGAAGGCGAAGCAGCCCACCTTGGACGACTTCGCTAAGACGTCCCCTGGTCCGGAAAATTCCAAGAGTAAGGATAAGTCGCCTACAGCCGGCATGCCTGCGACGGGTACTAACCAAGAGGTCCTGGCTGCGATTGCGGACTTGAAGGCGACCTGGGAAGCTAAACTTGAACTGGCCATAACTGAGCTGAAAACGGCATTGGACCTTAAGGTCGGTGAGGTGCAGGAGGAAGTGAATCTACTCTGGCAGGACGTCAGGTCCTTGGCGGAGCGCACTGAGACCCTCAAGAAAGAGGTGAGCCTGAATACCGCGGATTGTGCCTCCCATAAGGCCGAATTGCATGCCCTGGTGCAGAGAGTGGGCAACTTGGAGAGCAGGGCGGAGGAGGCAGAAGGACGTGCCCGACGGAACAACATTCGCATCGTGGGCCTGCCAGAAGGATCGGAGGGCCACGAGCCTACGGAGTTCATTGAATCTATGCTGTTGCAGGAGATACCCGGAGGAGCCTTATCGCAAGGATTCACGGTGGAAAGTGCGCATAGAGCTTTAACAAGGAGGCCACCGCCGGGAAACCCGCCTAGGCCAGTAATAGCCAAAATCCTTAATTACCGGGACCGGGAGAGGATACTGGAACACTTCCGCAAGGGAGGAACAATTACACGAGGAGCGGCAAACATAACGGCCTACCCGGACTATACCCTGACTGTGCAGCGTAGCCGCATGAACTTTGGGACAGTAAAGCGGAGACTGAGAGAGGCGGGCTATAAATACATGTTGCTGTATCCGGCGAAATTTAAAGGTTTTCATAAACAGAAAACTTTGTTTTTTGAGACTCCAGAGGACGCCATGGGATGGCTCGATGCGCAGGGATGTCCCCAGGAGCCTGACGTTCCGACGGAAAGAGGAGATGGAGGAGATAAGTAGTGCACGAGGAGGGTGCTACAAGATGGCGCGGAATAGATCTATGGGACTTCATTATAGTCATTTGCGCGGCCTTAGGAAGAGAAGGTCAGACTGTTGCACAAGCTATTATGAGCACTGTGACTATTGCTGTATTTAGGGGAGCCTTGCAGAGCGGATCTCTTTACCCCACTTGGTAACTTTAGTTAAGTGGCCATTAGGGCGACTTCACCCTACTGGGCTCTGGGCATTGTTTGGTGCTTGCAGGGCTAGATGTGGGGGTGCCTGAGTTCCGAGGATGGAGCTGGGCAGCAGTTGGGGTGTGTGGTGTTGGGGAAGGGATGGGTAGAGGGTGGGGAGGGAGGTGGGGAGTTTGGGGTGTGTATAGTTATGGGGAGTTTGAGTTTGTACAAGAAGCTACAAGAAAAAGCCAAAGGGCTGTATCTGTATCGCGTGGGCAGGTGGGATTTGTTACACGCAAGGGGGGAGGATACTTATGAGCTATGGGGGACCTTAAGATCGTAACGTGGAATGTCAGGGGACTCAATAGTTACCTAAAGAGGAACAAGGTCATGATGTATTTGAAAAGACAGAAGATTGATATTGCGCTGTTGCAAGAGACGCATCTGACTCGGCAAAAGTTGGAACTGGTGGGGAAGAAGTGGAGAGGTACTGTAGTGGGCTCTCCGTATTCTGCCTGCGCTAGGGGAGTGTTGGTCTGGGTGGCACCGCACGCTCCGCTCCAACTTACACAAGAGGTGGTGGATACGGAGGGGAGGATAGTCATATTGAAGGCACTGGTGGAGAATAAGGAGGTGTGCATTGTAAATACGTATGCCCCCAATCAAAATACGGCGGCATATTTTAGGACTCTGTGTACCAACCTGGGTGCGTGTGTGCGGGGGGCGGTCATTTGGGGATGAGATCACACATTATTTCGAGGAGAACGCTGGCAGTGTGGATTCAGCGGGCACGCTCTGGGAAGCCTTTAAGGTGGTATTGCGGGGTGCTGCCATTGCTAAATCAAAGGGCCTACAGGGTGGGGTCCTAATGGAGTTAGGGGAAGCTGAGGATGAACTGGAACGGGAAATCAATAGGGGAGGAGGGGATGCGGAAATAGTACTCAAACTGCAGCAGCGGTGTGCAGAACTTTGGGAAAGGCTCTGCAACCTTAACTATAAGAAGTATGTTGAGAGACAGCATGCAGGTGGGGATAAAACGGGCCGTCTCTTGGCGTGGTTATACAAGAGCGAAACCCCTGGGCCCCCGATTAGGAGGATAACCAGAGAGGATGGGGAGGTAGCGGACACCCAAGAAGGAGTCAATGAGGCATTCTTAGACTACTACAGGGCACTATATGAGGACAAAGGGGGGGGCAATCGAGAGGAGATAAGAAAAACTTTAAGAGATATGGGATTACCTAAGATTAGTGCCGAAGAAAGGGAGGAGCTGGATGCACCGATTACTCTAGAGGAATTGGAGGAGGTGGTGAAGCAGCTGCCCACCTGTAAGACCCCGGGTGCGGACGGACTCCCTAGCAAATTTTATAAAGCATATAGAGAGGAGGTACTCCCCCCCCTGCTAGAAATGCTCAATGAATCTTTTGAGGTGGGCCAGCTGCCGGAATCGCTTAGAGAAGCGATAATAATGCCGCTCCCTAAGCCCAACAAGCCAGAGCACAGCTGCGGCTCCTATAGGCCCTTGTCACTGTTGAACCAGGACGGCAAGATATTGACGGCGGTCCTGGCCAATAGGTTGCGTAGAGTTATTAGTAAACTGATACATCCGGACCAGGCAGGCTATGTCCCCAACAGAAATATAACCCACAACCATAGGCGACTCCACCGGGTGATTGAAGGGGGGAACAAAGCGAGGGAGAAATGGCGGTTGTGTCCCTAGATGCAGTCAAAGCTTTCGACTCAGTGAGGTGGCCGTGGATTCTGGAGGCCCTGAGGGAATATGGGATGGGGCCGGGCTATGTCAGGTGGGCGAAGTTGCTGTACAGTGAGCCGCTGGCTAGGGTACGTACAGGAGCAGTGGTATCCGATAGGTGGCAACTTAGCAGAAGCACCAGACAAGGGTGCCCCTGGTCCCCGATGTTATATATTCTGGCCCTGGGGCCCCTAGCAGTGTACCTTCGACAACAATATGACATGATAGGCATTGAGGTAGGGGGAGAGAAACACCTAATATCCCTGTATGCTGACGATTTGCTATTATATCTGAAATATCCGGAGGAAAATCTTCAATATATTCTAGAGGTAATGGAAAGGTATGCAGAACTGTCTGGCATAGCGGTGAACCCCCAATAATCGAGCATGTTCCCATTGGGTAGCTACAGAGGAACCCCTCCGGAGCGGTTGCCAGTGTTGTCAATACCATGGGCGGTTGGCTCCTTCCGCTACCTCGGAATAGATGTGTATCACACGGTAGAGGAGGAACATTCGCATAACACCGAGGTGGCTGTGGGAAAAATCCGTATAAGTATGAAGTTTTGGGAGAAGTTGCCGCTAGCGATGATGGGACGGGGGGCGATGCTCAAAATGGTGGTCCTACCCAGGCTCTTACATTTTTTCAGTAATATTCCGTACATGATACCTAAGAAGTTCTTTGCCAAGCTGAATAGTATGTGCAGAGACTTCCTATGGCATGGCACTCGTAATAGAGTGGCGCTATGGAAATTGCAGAATTTCTATGAAAAAGGGGGTATTAAGCAGCCTAATTTTGAGGCCTATTATGTAGCTGGCCAGTTGCAATATGTGGCCAAATGGCTCTCTGATGAGGTAACGCTCGAATTTAGGCTGTTTGGACAGGACTGCACTCCGTTTTACCTGAAGGAAATTATTTGGTTGCCTAGGCCGGGTATGATGTTGCTTGGGTGGAAGATGTGGCGTAGAGTATGTCGAATGATGGAGGACCCGTACCCGTGTTCCCCACAGGTGCCGCTGGTGGCCTTGGCAGGGGAAGACAAACAACTAAGGATGATAATCAGGACCTATTGGGAGTCGGTCGGGCTGGTTACATTGGGTGATGTCTGGCAAGAGGGGGCCATCAAGGATTTTGAAGGACTAGGGGCAGAGGCGGGCTTGCATAGGGGCCAGTATGTCACGTATCTAAGGCTGGTGCAGAATATTCGTAAAACCTGGCCTGAGACTGTATTAGCAGAGGAGCCAGACGCCACCATGGGGACAATATACGACATATCAGAAGGAGGGCATGAGATCTCTAGATTGTATGAGATGGTGATAACCCGGGTAGGGAAGGAATTAACGCATTTGAGGCTGGATTGGGAAACAGAGGTGGGAGCACAGATGGAAGATGGGATGTGGCAGCGTGCTATGGGATACCACAAGAAAGTGTCCTGAAATGCCAGATTACAACAAATACAGTTGTACATAACGCACAAAGCTTACATGACCCCGATGAAAATATCTAAGTTTGTAAATGCGGGACGACAGGCGTGCCCAAAATGCGATAAGGAAGATGCTGATATGACACACATGTTTTGGTCTTGCCCAGTGATTGAAAGTTTCTTGGGAGAAGTGGCGCAAAAACTAGCGGACAAAGGGGTCACGCTCACTATAGATACGGCCTGGGCCTGCCTGTTGGGAGGGTTTCCCAGACCACGGAAACTCAAACATGTTGGGAAATTGAAGGACTTGGCATATGTGCTTGCAAATCGAAGGATTGCCATGGGCTGGAAGCAGTGCCATAAGCCACGGGTGGAGGTATGGTGGCGGGATTTGCAAAAATGGGCGGAGGCTGAAACGGTGGTATGGCAGGAGGCATGTAGCAAGTGTGGGGAAGAAGAAGCGAGTACCCTGCTAGCATGGAGAGTGTTAATAGCAGGACTGTTTAGAACAATAACGGATTCTGCAGTCTCAGAAGAAGGTGATACCCTGCCACACACAGCAGATACGGAATGAGAAGGATAAACAAGTTCTTGAGGGGGGAGGGATTGGGGGAGCAGTGGTTTTCACTAATTGATGTTCATGTGTTTTGTTGCAAATAACGCTGCTAGTTTGGTTTGTATTGCTTGTTTGTTTTAAAAATAATAAAAACCGTTTTTTAAAAAAAAAAGCATGATAAGTGTCATTACCTGTCTAGCCATTTCTTACTATGTCATGGCATATTTTCTGAGCATACATAATAAAGTAAGCACCATAAGTGTTATAATGTGCATTTTGGTACAGCTAGTATAGCCACGTTTTACTGTGGCTTGACATTGTGTACTGGGCATCTCTGATAAAGCAATCATGATAAGTGTTATTACCTGTTGCGGTGACCTGGAATGAGGAGTCTGACCAAGTGAGGGAATGTTTGTGGTCATAAATATTAATTCACCAAGATAAATGCAATCCTATCTATCCCAGTCAGGAATTCCGTGACGTGCAGAGCAAAGGTACTGTCTTAGTCAAAACTCCCACTCTTTCCCTATCGCTTAAACACAAAGCACTAAGATAACAGAAGAGTTCTTATATTCTAACCCACAGGATGACTCTCTTCTCCTGAGTAAAAGGGGGTCATTCCGAGGTTGGTGCTAAGGGAAAAACGATGCCGGTAAAGGATTACCGGCATCGCTTACCGCTACGGGCTATTCTGACCAGCCTGACCGCTATTAGCGGCATCGTAAATTACAGCGCTTCTAATAGCGGCATGGGCGCGGGCACGCGTCCCACCATGCCAGCAATAGCAGCATGCCGTAAACTGGAGGAGATCACAAGTGAAGCAGACATGCAAATACCGGCTTCATAAAGGCGTAAAAAGTGGTTACCGGCATGTCGTAAATACCGGCATCGCACACCAACCATTAAATGCATTGTGCAGTGTTCCCAACTGCCACAGGTGCACACAATCAGCACAGGTGGAGTCAATGGAGTCTGCCCACTACAAAAGGAGCACACACCCTCCCACACCAAGATGATTCCAATAGTAGTAGCATTACTGGAGCTGGAGGACATGCTTGCATTGCCACAACAGCAGCAACAACAACAACAGCCGGCACCACAGAGGAGATGCAGGAGGAGGAGGGTGAGACAGGCTCAGCATGCCCCACCAGTGCAGCCACTGTTACCACGCAGACAGCCCCCAATCCCTCGCATCAGAGCCAGTCCTTTCAACCTAACCCCTGAGCTGATCCACACCCTGTATCGTCTGGACCGGGACACCATCACCACCATTGTGGACCTGATACACAACAACATTGTCAGCCTCATTGAAATACGCACCGCCATCCCCCCTCTACTGAAGGTAGTGTCTGTGCTCCACTTCCTTGCCACAGGCACCTACCAGCACACAGTGGGACACATGCATGGCATTTCACAACCCTTATTTTCTCGGATTCTGAACCAAGTGCTGGATGCCCTCCTCAAGCACACAAGGGACTACATATCTCTACCACTGACTCCCCAGGAGATTTTTGATACAAAAGTTGGCTTCCATGCACTGGCAGGCATGCCAAATTGTGTAGGTGCCCTCGACTGCACCCACGTGGAGTTGGTGGTCCCGCATGCCATGGGGGTGGTGTACCGCAACCGCAAGCAATACCACTCCATCAATGTGCAGATGGTATGAGACGCCAGCAAGATCATCTCACATTGTTGTGCCCTATATCACGGATCAATTCATGACTCCATGGTCCTGTGGAACTCCACGCTACCACGCTTCATGGAGCGACATACTGGATGACGTGTCTGGCTGCTTGGTAAGTTGCATGACTGGCACATGGCATTGAAATGGGGGGAGAGATGCACACACCACCATGCTGTCAATGTTGATGTGACTGCACGATGTGCACATCACCGAACACTGTGCCCCAAATCATCACAAACGGTACATGACACCCAAATCCCATAGGAATGAAGTAAGGTCGACACCTAGCACTACATGACTAACAGTAGACCACTCCACATCCCACAACACGTGCACCACTCATCAGCGGACCTCACCCTCCGTAACACCATCCAGCAACATGCAGTGCATATTCACTATGTTGCTGTCTCCAGCAAATCAACACACAAAACAAGCATCCCGCGGAGTGCATTGAACTGAACCAACTAGGGAATCCACTGTCTTTCACAGGGCCGCCACACCCACAGGAGTGCTGCATGTCACCATGGTAATAATCAGCGCTGATTGCCTAATCTTGGACAGACTACTGCCAACGCTCCCTCTAAGTAAATCTCACAGAACACAACACATCACAAATTTGACACAAACACAGCTGTATGCGTACACGATGCATGTGCAACAAGACGTCAGTGCACACCATGTATCATCTTGAAGCTACAATCCACACCATTAGTCCATGGCACAGGACACATTGAGGGACTGAAGACGGCGTAAATACATCCAGGGACATGTGCAACGATGTGTGACTAGTCCAGCTGTCTATCATGAATCGACTAACATTTACCTTTTATTGCCTCTCATGCAGGTGATAGTGGCTATCCCTTGAAGCCGTGGCTCCTCACCCCTGTCCGAAACCCACAGAACAGGCACGAGGAGGACTACAATCGTTCCCATACCCGTGCCCGTGTGGTCATTGAGCAGACCTTTGGTCTGTTGAAGGCACGATTTTGCTGCCTCAGCCGGTCAGGTGGGGCACTCCTCTACAGGCATGAGAAGGTGGCCAAGATCATCATGGCATGTGTCATGCTGCACAATATGTGTATCCGCCGGAACATGCTCCTGCCCCCTGGCATTGAACTGCTACCACCTGGTGATGATGAAGGGGATGAAGATGTGGCTGGACATCATCGCGGTGCCGATGCATAGGAGGGGCGTGCTGTGCGCCAGTCAGTGATTACACAATATTTCAGACACACATGGCAGCAGAGGGTGACAAGATATTTGGACAGAGGGCGCTGGGTGTGGGGGTACATGTACACTATGCACTGTATATGAATAAATGACACATGCGCAATGATGAATGTCCACTCAGGTCTTGCTTTTCACACAACGGGTGTATTAAATATAACAATGATAACGAAAGTGCAAAAACCCTCCACCACCCTCACCCCCCTCCGCTCACAACTCCCTCACACACCCTCACCCCCCTCCCCCACAACTCCCCCACACACCCTCACCCCCCTCCGTCTCCCCCCACAACTCCCCCCACACCCTCACCCCCCTCTTCCTCCACCCCCAACTCCCCCACACACCCTCACCTCCCTCCCCCTCCCTCCCACAACTCCCCCACACATGTCCGATCAAGTCTCCAATGCCTACATGAGGCTGCCCTGACTATCAATTGGCACTCCCTGGTCCAGGTGGCGGCATGTCTTGCCGGCACAGGGTACGTGCTGACCTGCGGAGCGGGCTCGTCTGTGTCGAACTGGATGATGACGGTGTGGCCACCTGCTGGGATTGGGTAGCCGGATGCCGTGCCTCCATGGCATCCGCCATGCGGCCTAAGACCTGGCGGAGGGCCGAGACCTCCTCGCAGAGGCGGCTGGTGTTATCTGCAAAGGTTTTGGCCATGGAGGTGGTGTTCTCCGTGATGGACCTGCCTAGAGAGGCAAAGTTCTCACGCCACTCCTGTCTGGCCAGTGTGTTGTCCGCAAGAAACTGCCGCACAAGGACAGTCAGCTGTTCTGACTGCTGCGGCCCTGCGGGTGCACCTGTGGAGGATGATGGTCCCTGGCTGTCCTGCTCAACCTGCTCAGCCTCTATACCCGTCAAAATGGGACTGAAGTGCCCTTCCATTTTCTCCTGACCAGACTGCTCCGGGGTGGTGGTGTGCTCAGTTTCGAGGGACGATATTTGGGGGGATGCCGGTGGACTGGGCGTACGACCACTTCTGATGCATCGTCCTCAACGGGCACCCATATGTCATCCAGTGGGTCCTCCACAGCCAGGGGTGCTGTGGCTCTGCCACCTCCCCAGCCAAACTGGACTACTCAGAATGTGGTGCCTCGCCTGATTCCTCAGGATGGCCAATGGGTGGTGGTGCTTCGGCCTCTACAGCCCTTGGCGGCACCGGTGTAGTGGCAACCTGGGGTGTCTTGCCGGTTGCACAGCGGCCCCTGGGTTGTACCCTCGAGGTTGAAGGGCGGTTGGCATCGCCCTGGGACCTCTTCCGGGGTGTGGTCTTTGCGGGGGTTGCATCCTGCCCATCGCTGTCATGGTCAGAGTCTGTGGGGGTCGGAGAGAGGGACGGCATGAGTGATGTTTTGATAGGCATCATACATACATTTGGACAATTGATAATCCACACAATTAGGGGCAATAGGCATTTGTGTTTGGATGAGCATGTTGTTTGATACATGGGTGGGTTATGCAGGCATACCCCGGCGTCACTCGTGTTGGACAAGAACTATGCTATCTGACATGCATATTATTTGGAGCCTGCACGCTGTGTGACTCATGGCCTTTACATCTTTGTGTGGTATGTGTCAGGTACGGCATTGCCTTGCAGCAGGCATCTGCATGTGTCTGTGATGCGTCCGCCTACTTTGCTGCGAGTGTGTGTGTGTTGGACCATGGCTTGACTCTTTGGACTGACATATTGGTTGACTTTCATCAGACTCGGCATTACAATGTTTTCTTAAGACACTCACCTCCATCGCCCGATGTTGTGGCGCCACACTCCATCTCGTCAACACCTTCTATCCCCTCCATTCCGATCATGCTGGCGCAGATGTCTTCTCATGGGGTCAGCTTGATTGGTGAGCTGGGACCTCCTCCTGTTCCAATTGCCTGGCTCCTGTTCACTGAGAGTATATTTCTAACTCTGAGTCGCAGGTCGTCCCATCGCGTACGGCAGTCTTTGATGGTGCTTGGGGTGATCCCAACAGCACTGACTTTTTGAGCAACAAGTGCCCAGATCTCCTTTTTTTTAAAGAATTGCCTCCCACTTCATGTTGTTTGAAATGACTAACCCAGCATGCACCTGCAATGCCCTGACCAGCACCTCCAGCTCATCCTCATTAAATCTCTCCTTGCGCTGGCGGGCAGCTCTCTTCTTAAGGGACTTCGGCATAGTGGTGTGATAGGAGAATGTTTTCAGAACAACAGCAGAGTCCAATGGGTCCTGTGTGGTGAGGATAGCAATGGATTGTGTTTTTAAAGATGGCCGCCGTGCTCCATCCCGTTCCTGTGCGATGACGCTACTTCCGGTTCCGGTTATTAGCGGTGACTGCTAATAACGGTCACCGCTAATACCGCATTGTACCTTGCCGGTAGTGCTATCTGCGCTATGGATGATGCCGCTAAGGGCATTTTTCCAGACTCGAAATGAGGGCCAAAGTCTCTAACAGTTCATGTTTCATAACGTTCCAAAATGATCACTGGACTAGGAGAATGGCTCCCTTGACTTGAACACTGTCATTCAACATGCCCCACCAGGACGAGGAAGAGACTCGACAAGCTCTCCTGGATTCTTCAATGGTTTTCTTGGGATCTATGTGATCACTGTGCAGCCCGTAACATGCGACGGCCGAAAATGCTGACGCCAGTTACGGCGCGGCGCAGTGATCATATGAATCACTGTGCCCGCTTCCCCCGGCCTGCATTACCCCTCCCAACTCCCCCACTCCACTTACCTTTAGGGAGGCACATGCAGAAGTGTGCCGCCCGCACTCTGCGATCCCTGCGGTGTCAGCTCCTCCCACTAACATGGGTTGGAGCTGACGCCGCAGGGTGCTTTTAATTTTTATTTTTATTTTCTTACGTGTCCCCTGCTTTCCGAAATGGTAAGCGGGGGACACCCCCGCAACCCCTGTTACTGGGCCCAGGTAGAGCGGGGGACACCCCTGCAACCCCCTCTCTGCTTGGACGCATAAATGTCGCCCTCATTTTGAGTGCCTCCAAAGTCGCGGTGACTGTGGGGGCGCACAAATGAGGGCGACTTTTTGGTACAATACTGTTTTCTTGAGTTGCTTTAATCCAGAATTCTTCATTAATACTTTAAGTTCTCTCCACGGATTTAATGGAATATTCATTTGAATACTGTCCTTCAACTTGCCTCCACTGGGATGAGTGAGAGGCTCCCCGAGTCCTTCTTGAGTCTTCAATACCACAGTTTTATGAAACTGACCAGGGAGTTGCCTCACAAAATTATCTTCTTCTTTCTTATATTTTGTTATCCGCTTCTCAAGTTTTCCCGGCCCCACCCGGGACTTACTGCCGTTCCTGTTACCTTCTCTCTGGGAACTCTTCACTAGTTCCGCCAGGGCTCCTAAGTTCGTTCCTTGTCTCTATTCTGCTGCTCCTGTTCGGCCCGCTTGACTTTGCAGGCAGTTACTTCTGGCAGTCTGGGCGCAAGTTTCAGACCAAACGGTCCACCCATTACAGGTTGTGCAACCACCCAAGCTCCTCTAACTTCCGATGCAATCGCCTACGCAGCTCCGCAATAGGCTAATGTTGACGGTCTTGGCGTAGTTTTTGGACTGCACAGTCCACCCACCACAGGTCAAGCCACCAACACACTGACTCTCAGCTTCAACATTGTCGACTACCAGCGGATGGATGAGGTGCTTTCCTGGCGCCCCTCGGTTAGCGGCCTCACCTATCTAGTCTCATGCAATGGGGGGAGCAGTGACATCATCTAGAGGATCGTCACACTGGCTAGATTGGTATTTGGCTACAGTCAGTCTAGCCTTTCCTTACTGTGGCACGGTATATTTTTCTGGGCATCTATGGTAAAGTAAGCATGTTAAGTGTTATTATGTGGATAGCTTGGTATATTGGTGCAGCATATCTAGGCATGTTTTACCGTGTCATGGCATTTTTTACTGTGCACCATCAAGGCTACAGCGACCATGATAAGTGTTATTATGTGTCTGGCCTACACTGTGCAGCCAGTCTTGACATGTTTTCTTATTGCGGCACTGCATTTTTAATAGCAAAGTGGTAAGATAGCTCAGCGGCCTGAACGCTTACTACTGTGATCTGTGTGTGATTTGGAGGTTCCAATCCTGGCAAGTCCAACTCAGCCTTTCATTCTTCTGAGGTTGATAAATGAGTACCAACTTTGGTTGGGATGATAATTGAATGTAAATATATGCTATATAAATAACAAATCCTTATCATGAATCAACGTATTAATGCTCCTGTGTACTGTTGGTGAGTTGCAGCTATTGGATTTTTGGATATTGTAATATCGCAGCTACAAGCAATATAGGGGGCTCTTCTTATCATATAATGACAATATCTGATGTGCAGCTGTAATTGGCATATAATATGGAAGTAACTGGCCATACCATGCTCAAGTGGCATATCAATGACAGTCCCTCGGCATGTGTTGATTCTATTGCGTCTAAGCCTAACACATCATGAACCCATCCAAGGCATAGGAAGGCAGTACCCTTGTTAAAATGTAGTTGGTATCTAAAATACTTGTGTACTTTATTTACGCACGCAAGCCACTTCTGGTGATATCAGCAGGGTTAGACAGGAACTGATGGCATCTGGGTCAAAGGTCATGGGATATCACTTCCTGTGATCTCATCAGATGTGTGATGTCACTTCCGCTAACCCTGGCATTTTGGTGAATTGACGTCCCTGATCTTGGTGTGCCTCCATCTCCTCTGATCTATCTCGGATGAGCCACACTTTCTGCTTCCTCTTTCTTGTTTAAATATCCCTCCCACTGTGTCAATTGGCCACTTCGCCCTGTCTTTCCCTCCTTCAAAGGGATAAGTCATAGGGCCCTATCTAACGCTTCCCTGTCTTTTTCCCAGGTGGGGTGTATATGCAAGAGAAAAACCATAAAGCCTGGCCCACTTCTGCTGTTGCAGAACTACTATGGTAGCCCTAGAAGGCTACAGACCAAGGTTGTAGTGGGGTCTGGTTTCAGTGGCCTTTATAGTTAAGTGTCTGTCTGGGATAGCAATGCTCCTGCTTCCTGTCGCTGTCCCTGGTGGTCTATGAATGATCCAAAGTGTCGAGGCATACCGCTGAGATTGCCATAGTGAATCGCTGTGGGTTGGTGGTTGTATATGCTCTGCAGCATCGCTCTCTCCTTCCAAGGCTCCTCTTGCGGCTGCCGTGGGAGTCCAGGTTTGCTGTGTCCTGGAAGGCTGTTCTTCTTCATGGGCATCTTAGCCTCGAATAATGTGGTGAAACAGCATTTGGTATCTTGCTGTCACCAGCGTGTCTGCTGCAGAACCTCTGTAAGGAACAGAAAATAAATTGGCGAGCATTGTTGGAAAGAGGCATGGTTTAAGACCAAAACCTACTGCTATAAAACATGCAGGCACACGGGGAAGTGGTAGAAACTGTGTCCCTCCTGACAGCCACCTTCTCCGTAGGACTGGCTCTGGATTACTGGCCTTGTCACACAGTAAACAATGGTTGTCTAATGGTATCAAATAGATTTGTAATAGGGATCTTCGGAGCTAAGTGTGCACAGTAGTAACCATTATGACTGCAAAATAACATTCATTTGTGTTCTTATATAGTGCCTCGTGCCACATTTCTCTCACTTGTAACTGGTGTAAGAACAGGTGTTTATACTACTCAATTTAATGGCACTTCATGTATAGACTACTGTCTGTCTGCTATCCAGGAGTGGGGTGCCGCCAATGATCTCTGCCTTAATGCCAGTAAGAATGAGACTCTCCTCATCGACACACCCGCTCCCTCCTTTCCTGCCACTCTCTGGCCAGCCTCTCTTGGCCCTCTTCCTGCTCCCACCTGTGAGGCTAAAAATCTTGGGGTCATCTTTGACTCCACACTCTCCTTCTCTCCTCACATCTCTGACGTCTCTAAGAAGTCACACTACTAGTTGCATCTCCTCAGAGGTATTCTTCCTTTCCTCTCCTTCCCCCAGAAGTTCACTGTCTCCAGAGCTCTGGTTCTCTCTAGGCTGGACTACTGCAACCGCCCCTTTCTAAATCTGCCTGCCTCTACTCTCCGCCCTCTGCAACTCATCCAAAACAGGACTGCAATACTTGTCCTTGGCCTCAAGCCCAGGCATCGGATTGTATCTCTCAGGACTGAAATCTCTGCACTGGCTCCCAGTGGCTGCGAGGATTAAGTTCAAAACCCTCTGCATTATCCACAAAGCCTTCTAGGGCCGCAATACCTTCAACTCTCACTTCCTAAATATCTTCCTTCTTGAGCTCTTCACTCATCTGCCTCGAACTCCCTCAGGGTCAGTCGCTTCTCCAAGCAACGAGTTGGTGGTAGATCTCTTTCTTCGGCTGGGGTCTCCCTCTGGAACAGCCTCCCTGCCTCTCTAAAAATTGTGGAGAACCATCTTCAGTTCTGGAAGCACCTCAAGACCTTCCTCTATGCTTCTGCTTTCTCCCCTCCTTTCCCCTGCTGAACTCCTGGCTGAAACCTTAACTGCTCTGGTCACCTGGCTACCCTCTGTCCTCGAGCCCAGGTCCACTCCCCACCAGTTGCACACTTGCACTGCCCCCCTAGCAACCCTTGCACTCTGGGACTGTCTTCTGTATCCCTACAGCCCCCACCACCACTTAACACCTGATGTCTGCACTTACCCTTGCACCTGCCACCAGCTGGCTGCACTTCTTATTTATTGTTTTGTTTTTATTTACTACTGTTATCCTATGTACTGCACTTCCCCCTCCCCCCTCCCCCTTGCACTTTTCCCCTTCCACCCTCCCCTGCACTTGCGCAAACTCAATATCACCTGGCCTAGTAAGATCGTTGTCTCTGTCTTCCCTCTGATCCCCTCCCTTGCCTCGTCGCGCCTTGAAACACTTGTGTATAAGTACATTATAAATTCCATATCATATCATTATAAACCACACAATATGAAGTCTTTGACACTGTTATGATGCTTTCCGATGTTTGTACTTCTCCACTGAGCGTAATTGGAATCCCTACAAAATATCCCCACCAAAAATATCGCCGTACATATGACTGTTTGTACATGTGAGAGCAGTTTCCACACATTCAGCATCAATTTGATGTATGGCACATTGCCAAATCAATCAATAAAACAATTACCGCTGGTGGTAAAAAAAAAAAAGGGTCCCGAAAACCGTTTAAAGCGGTCTCAGTCTATCAGCAACCATCTTTGGTGGAGCTCCAAAACTTGTGATGGAACTGTAGAAATTCTACTGAAAAAATGGCGTTCATTGATGTCCTATTGTTCCAACATACACTCATGGACAGAAAACCAACATTTCCACGCATGTGCACATGGACCTTTATTGAATGAGCACGAACGCAAGAAGAAGTGGTTGGTGCCATGTTCCCCGCAAACACAAAGCACTTGAGAAGATCGTGTAGGAGTAAACGCTTTCAAGAGACCTGAAGGGACTCACAGAATTCTGTCATACTGGAGATTTGGAGGTGTTCCATAATAATTTAGGTGTGCCTAAATTACAGGCCCAAAAGGTTGCATTTTGGCATAGACGGTATGGAGGCCAGAACAAGATTAGTTGTACTTGCGCCCAACAAGAACATTGGGAGGGAACAAGCTAAAACTGCAGGAACTTTCGGGATGCTTTGTTACCTCATGGACTTTACAAAATGAAGCAAACAATGGGTGGCCAAGCCAATCTACCAGGAAAGGGAGTTTGAATTTGTGGAAGATCTGACATTGATTTTGTTGGCCATGCATACTCATGGAATGGCTCCTGATTTTGTTCCCAGCACACATATAATGCCCCAGAACATTGCAAATGAGCCTTGTTCTCCAAAATTGGAATTTGTTGAAAGGTTGACTTCCAGATTTAAATGATTGTAGCTCTCTTCAAAATCTGCTCACAATCAAATTTTCCATATGTTCCCATAATGTTTGGACATTGTACAGAAACTATCTAATGGTATTACACTTGCAATTCCAATGCTAGATAATGTATTAAAAATCATTAATTTACAGCTATATAATTGGGTTTATGATGCATTAATCTATATCTTTTACCTTTCCTTCATTTATATTGCATATCTACTGTCTAGAAGACACGTGTCTGTGGTTGCTATTGGTACTCTTGTTCAGAACAGAATTACCCAAGCATTCGGTGCTGGACTGCCCATTTGGGTGGGAGAAAGAATTATATGCAAATGAATATTTCCCATCTGTGAAAGGTACACTGAGGCTTGGTGTCTGTCAAACTCCCTGCTAGACCCAAACCCCATGCACACATGCAATCCATGGCACTTGTGCTGATGGCCTCCCCA
The DNA here is from genome assembly GCF_040938575.1 of Ambystoma mexicanum. Lineage (NCBI taxonomy): Eukaryota > Metazoa > Chordata > Amphibia > Caudata > Ambystomatidae > Ambystoma > Ambystoma mexicanum. The sequence continues at coordinate 352,282,818 of NC_090936.1, forward strand.
TAGCAGATGCAATACGTTGTTCCAATAAGGGATATATTTTTATATGAACGAAGCAGAGGGGAACCCCGCTGACACTATAAGTTTGCTAAAAGTGCAATGGAAAGGGGTAAAAAGCATGTAATCGCAGACATAAAATCTATCCTATGGATCAAAATCAAGACCCTCAGCAACAATCACAAACCGTTCTTGTTCCCGAGACCACGCAATCTCCTACTTTCCTTCCCTAAATACTACCCTCATATAGCCGTACGCTCCTCTAATTCCATGTCCATGACAGTCAAATACTTCTCCAATCTTAGAGTGGGTGGCATGTCTCTCCTCCCGCAGGTGCCTCTCTTCACAGAAGTATCCATGCCCATCTCAGACTTCTGGAGCACCACTTTACAGTTCTGCAAAATGGTAAAAACGGTATCCTTCTACATTGCTTTGCCTTCTCCTGAAATGACCCAACTGCTGCAGTTACAGCTTGTCCGATCCTCATAATTCCCACAGGTTCCCTGGCCCATCCTCTGAGTCAATACTATTGAAATGATGCATCACTTGCCGGATTCCCACCGGCACAACCAATCCCTTTTATGCATGAATATGCCATAAAGGTGTTCGATCTTGAAGTGGATGGATGAAGAAAGCCCGTCGTCAAGGACTGAGAAACAGTTGGAAGGCACTGCAGAGGTGTGATTGGAGGCTCCTCATAGGCACTGTGAGAGGTTAGGTCGGACTAGCGCTGGGACAAATAGTTGGAGCAACAAACATACTTTAAAGGCAACCTTTGGTGTGAGATTTTGGAGGACAGCAGGAGCAAGACCAGGAGCATACGTTGTGATGAGGCATCCTCCACCCAAATATTGCTACTTTCGGATACTAGCGATTACGTATCTGCCCACCGCACACACGGCACCGGAAGATAAGGACAGCTGGTGCGCCTGAGCAAGAGGTACATAGCTGGACAATTGTGGGGGTTGGGAGAAAGTTGGGGTAGGCGCTGGACAGTTGGAGGCCAGCCTACATAACCACACAAAGCATACACAACACAAAAGTTAGACCACCAAGGTATACAGAAGATTTCATTTATAACAGGGCACCTTAGGATAGCCACCTGGAATGTCAGGGGGTTCAATAGTTACATAAAGAGGAACAGAATAATGACATATTTACGCAGACAAAAGGTGGACATAGCGCTCTTACAGGAGACACATCTTACCCGAGAAAACAAATTGTGCCCTCACCAGAAAATGGTGTGGCAACACAGTGGGCTCGCCGTATTTGGCGTAAGCGAGAGGGATACTTATAGGGATAGCACTCACTGTACCCTTTTGGGTGCTCAAGACCGTTACAGACAAAGAAGGCAGGATGGTTTTAGTGCACAGCTTTTTAGAAAAACATCAACTGTGTATTCTTAACACCTATACCCCAAACCACAACACTGCAGCCTATTTCTGCTCACTATATTCCAAAATTGACCCATATAGAAATTGTACATTCATTTGGGGAGGTGACTTCAATTGCACATGGGACCCAAGACTCGACAGGTCTGATGATAAACTCACGCACCGTCCCACCCAGCCAAAGCCCTGAACACACTGCTACAAGCGTTCATCCTGGCAGACATATGGAGGACTCTTCATCCGCAGGCCTGGGGATACTCGCATTACACTGCCCCGCAGGGGTTATACACTAGACTAGACTATGTTTTTACGGGAGAAGAATTCCTACGTGAATTTACTACTGTGGAATACAAGGCGCATGGACTGTCAGACCACACGCCGCTATTAGTTACATGGTGAGTACTCCCTCCAAGAGCACGCATTCGGACCTGGAAACTCAGAGGTGAATCTGTGAAAGATGGGGCGTTTAGAGAACACCTTAGGGTGGGTCATACGACTATTATGAACACAATACTGGCAGTGTAGCGTCCGCTGGGATGCTATGCAAGGCTTTTAAGGGTGGTGATCACGGGGTTGGCAATAGCCAAGGCGGGGGGGGATATAAGCCGTAATCGAGGAAGACTTGCCCAAGGCAGAAGCCACCCTCAAGCACTTAGAACGGACAGAAGATATATTTAGTGCCCAGGACTCGGAAGCTAACAGATTGAAGCACAAATGCATAAAACATTGGGATAGGTTGGACGTACTAAATTACATGAAATACGTAGAGAGAAAGCTTGCTGCGGGAGACAGGCCAGGACGACTGCTTGCCTGGTTATATAAGAGTGACTCGAAACAAGACATGGTAAGGTCAGTTAAGAGCGAGGATGGTGCATTGTGCATGACACAGGAAGGGATAAATACAAGTTTCTTTGAGTACTATAAAGACCTAGATGCAGAGTCATCTGAGATACAGTCCTCTGGGATAGACGAGGCCCTAGCGCCGATAGACCTCCCGAGATTAGACCATTCTGCAGGGGAGCGTCTCGAGGCCCCTATAACCTTAGAAGAACTGATGGCTACCATTAGAGGGTTGCCAACTGGCAAGACGCCGGGAATGGACGGGCTGTCTACCGTGTCTTACAAAGAGTACATGATGGAAGTGACACCCCCACTGCTAGCAATGTTGAACGAGGCATTTAACATACCCTCCCGTTGTCGTTAAGGGAATCCATTATTATATCAATACTTAAACAAAATAAACCAGACACAGAACGTGGGTCGTACAGGCCACTGTCATTGCTCAATCAGGATGGGAAAATACTCACCTCCTTACTTGCCAATAGACTTAAGACAGTAATAGCCAAGCTTATACACCCGGACCAGACAGTATATGTGCCAGATAGGAACATCACATGGAACCTACGAAGGTTACACCACATTATTGATCACACCAAAGACAGCACGAACCAATACGCAGTGGACTCACTGGACGCGGTCAAGGCGTTCAATTTGGTTAGGTGGCCCTGGCTGCTGGCCACATTAGAGAGGTTTGGCATGGGGCCCATTTATATTAAATGGGTATGGCTGCTGTACAGTAGGCGGGTTGCTAGAGACAAGATGGGCAGACAGATCTCAGAACAGTGGGTATTAGAAAAGGGCACGAGACAGGGTTGCCCACGGTCCCCCATGCTGTTTATACTGGCCCTCAAACTCTTAGCAGTATACCTCCGGAAAGAGTACAAAGAGGCAGGTACAGACACACACGGGAAGTGGAATTTGATTTCTTTATATGCCGATGACATGCTCCGATATATACAACACCCAGAAACCAATTTACAATACATACTCAGAATATTTGAACGACATGCCGAACTCTCGGGCATCACGATCAGCAAGCAGAAATCATGCTTGTTCCCACTGACAGGATACAGTCAGAAGTCGGTAGACTCGCTACCCGTACTTACAGTTAGGTGGGTGGCAGAAGCATTTAAATATCTTGGGGTGGACATCTATCATGATTCAAAGGTTGAACAAGCACAAAACACGCAGAAGGCGGTTGACAGGGTGGTGAAATCCATGCACTACTGGTCTAGGTTGCCTCTTTCATTGATGGGTAGAGCCACGTTATTGAAAATGGTAGTCGTCCCCAGGCTTCTTCACTTCTTCACCAATGTCCCATACAACATTCCAAGTGGCTTCTTTGCTAGGCTGGACACTGCATGCCGGGGGTTCATATGGCGTTATACCAGATGTAGATTGGCGCTGACAAAATTAGAGAGACCATACGAACAAGGGGGTATCAGGGTGCCCAACCTTGAGGCATACTTTGTGGCGGGCCAACTACAGTTTGTCACAGGGTGGCTGTCAGATGAATCGACCCAAGACACACCCCTATTACAACCGGTGAGTACCCAATTTTTCTTAAAAGAAGTAATCTGTATACACACAATAGGGAAGACCATATGGCACAGGGCTTCATGCTTACTAGGGGACATGATGCCCTATTCTCCCCAGATCCCATTGGTAGCGCTAAGAGCCGACGACCCGCAGGGCAGACTGAGTGTGAGGAAGTACTGGTAGCCTAAAGGGGTGGCGACAATTGGTGCCCTGCTGCGGAACAAGAAATTGGTGGACTTCAGCACACTCACCATCGAAACAGGTTTGCATGGGGGTCAACACATTATGCATGTCTCCTTACTGAAGGCACTAAAGCAAAAGTGGACGGAAGCTGCAGGGGGGCTAAAAAAGAATGAAGTGATAGAAACACTCTATGACACCTCAGAATGAGGTCATGTAGTATCGAGGCTCTATGAACTAATCATAACCGCCAACCAACTACAATCCCTCCACATTAACAAAGCCATTGCTGGAGGGTTAGGCTGCCCTCACATAGCCGCCAAGCTTTGGAACTCCTTACCTGCAGACATCAGAGCTGAAAACTCCCTCCTTGCCTTCCAAAAAAACCTCAAAACCACTCTCTTCACCTAACCCGCTACCCTCGCTTCTCTCCCCTTACAGTCACTGAAAACAAAAAAAATGCAAATGTCAATGTTTATCTGTAACTAAGAAAATGTCTGTAACCAGCGCCACGATGCCTCCGGGCTGCTGTGCGCGCCGCTCAACAAATGGGAATAAATAAATAAATAAACCTCACAGATAAATGTAATGGTGCTGACCCGCCAAAGTTGGAAAGAGGACCTACAAGAACAGATCACTGACGAGGAATGGGAGCAAGTGATCTCATACCGCAGAACTACACTGGAGCGCACAGCCGATGCAAGTCATCTTCTTTCTTTTGGCGGAGTTGTGAACTTGAACCCACACTTTCTCATGCTCCGAGGTGGCAGAAGGACTGATTGTGAGGTGGAGGGCTTGCTCCTATAACGCGGAACTGTGGGTGCATAAGGCGCCATCGAGGACTACCTTACACCATACTGACCGGGGTTATTAACCACTGGCACTACTCACGCAACAAGGGGCAAATGTCTAACTCACGGAATAAGAACAAGGGGGCAACAATCATGGACTCCTTCTCGGGGGCGAAACCCAAACAGTCCCTTCATCATGAGATCCCTACGCAGACGGAACCTCCCACTCCCGTGGAAGACCCCAGCAACGCCCAGGTGCTGCAGGCTATTGCAGCACTCCAAACATTCATGGAAACCAAGATAGACGAACTTAAAGTTGATATACAACTCATTTGTCAAGATGCCCGCAACCTAACAGAGAGGGTAAGCAAAGTAGAGGTTAACTTGCAAGATAACACAGACACTGCCACGGACTTGAAAATTAAAGTCAACACGCTTGAAAAACAGGTGGCTCAGCTGAAGGCGAGATCGGAGGAGGCAGAAGGCAGAGCCCGCCGCAGCAATATTTGAATTCTTGGCATTCCGGAGGAGATGGAAGGAACCAATCCAACGGAATTTGTAGAGTCCTTGATACTACAGGAGATTGGGGCCGGCAAGCTCACGCAGGGATTCTCAGTTGAGAGGACCCACCGTTCCCTACAAAAAAGACCCCCACGGGGATCGCACCCACACCCAATGATTGCGAAGATCCTAAATTTCAGGGACAGGGAAACAATACTTAAATTCTCCAGAGAGGGAGGTGAGATCAAGCGGAACGACTCTCGGATAGTCATGTATCCCGACTATAACCCCAATGTGCAACGAGCCAGGAATTCCTTCATACCAATTAAAGCCTGTTTACGCAAGCTCAAGCTCAAGTATATGCTTCTATATCCCTCGCGCCTCAAGATCCTTTACAAAGGGAAAGCGGTCTTCATGGAGTCCCCAGCTGCAGCCACCATGTGGCTAGAGCACAACAACCTAGCTGAGGGTGATGACCAGGCCTCAGCAGCGGAGGATCTACGCAGAAATCACGATCGCCGAGAATGAAATTTCACCCAGTTGCGATACCTAGCCATTGCTTTCAAAGGTGATCCTCCTCAAAGAAGCAAATATGTTATGTCGGACGGGAGCCCAGGCAGCCACACATGGACACCGCCGCAACCCACCCCATTGCAATTAGTGCCGGCACGTTGGCACTACATCCGCATCTCATGACCTGGATGGGCCGACGAGACGCGGAAGCCCCCGAGCGTTGCTCCCCTGAAGCAGCTGCTGGGGGCAGTTCACAGTTGTTCTATGTTGTTAACCAACCACTTCGAGTGGGAGTTGAACTTGTTACCATGTCTCCTTTTTCCAAAGCAACTCAGGCACTAAAGGCACGAGGTGGAATGATCCATGCATTATTATTAACCAGCCATGAAGGCTGCTGCTTGAAATACACGTCTAATGAAGGGACGAGGAGGACTGGCCTCGAGCGGGCTCACAGGTTTTGCTTCTCACTATCATGGCCACACGCATCAAGATGGTAACCTGGAACGTGAGGGGTCTGGGTACTTACCTTCGCCGCAATAGAATTAAATCCTATCTCTGCAGGAAACGAGTGGGAATTGCCCTCCTGCAAGAAACCCACCTAACAAATGACTCCATTGTAATGCTTCAAACTCACTGAGTGGGGCAAGGGTTTGGGTCCTCCTACTCCAAATATGCCAGAGGGGTGTTCACATGGATCAGCCCCCAAACCCCCTTCCAACTCTACAGTGCCGAAATAGACCCGGAAGGAAGGTATGTAATATTGTGGGGCAGCATCGAGCAAACGGAGATATGCATTGTAAATTCGTACCTCCCCAACAATAACATACCAAAACATTTGGGGCTGATGTATGCCAAGGTGTCACAGTATAGGAAAGGATTTTTTGTTTGGGGGGTGATTTTAATTGCGTCTGCAACACAGATCTTGACAGGTCCACCCCTCTCCCCGGCGGCCCACCATCATCCACTGCAGCACTGAATACCATGCTGAACCGCCTGGACCTGGTGGATGTTTGGCGTGAGCAACATCCGGAAGACTGGGGCTACTCCTTCTATTCTTCCCCGCACAAACTCTACACCAGGATCGACCACATCTTCATTGGCAGAGAAAGCCTCCCTCAGATTGAAACAGTGCAATATTTGGGCCGGACTATCTCCGATCACTCCCCCTTGGCAATAGAATGGTGCACCGCTGGGCCCAGATCTCCGATACCCACATGGAGAATCCCTTTTGAAGCGCTAAAAGACTCTGCATTCAAGGAGGATCTCCGAGAATTCCTTGTGAACTATGTCCTGGACAACATGAATAGTGTTTGCCAACTAAGCACTGTGTGGGAGGCACTGAAGGTGGTCATACATGGAGAAATCATATCGAAATCAGGAGGCATTAGGAAGCACCTGCAAACTGAACTAGAGCAACATGAAGCTGAAATTGAACAGCTAGAATCTGGCACATGTGAAACACAACAGTGGAGGAAGAGCTCAAGCAGTCTAGAACCAAATGCAAAATGGCTTGGGACAGGCTAGCCAAGTTCGACTACACCATCAGGACCAATAGGGCCCACGCCCAAGCCGACAGGCCCGGCAGACTGCTAGCCTGGCTGTGCAGGAGAGAGCACCCACGGAACCCGACCACTTCCTTGAGAGGCGCTGCCAGCACACTCCATCTAACCCAACAGGATATCAATGACTCTTTCAAGTTATTTTACACCCAGCTGTATGCCCACGACATCCGGGTGTCTCCGGGTGAGATCTCAGACACCCTGGATGAAATTGGACTACCTAAAATATCACTTGCATACAGAGAAGCACTGGATGCTGACATCACCAAGGACAACATAACTGATGCAATCAAGTCCCTAGCTACGTGTAAGTCCCCGGGCAGCGACGGGCTTCCCACTGAATTTGACAAGACTTACGAGACCGAGTTAACTCCACTCTTGCATGGGGTATTTCTAGAGGCCTATGAACTGGGGATCCTACCTGAAAGCATGCGTGAGACGTTGGTGATCCCAATGCTTAAGCCCAAGAAACCGGCCGAGGATTGTGACTCTTATCGACCACTCGCAATGCTCAATTATGATGTCAAGATCCTGACAACGGTCCTAGCCAAGCGACTCGCTAGAGTGATAGGGGAGGTGGTTCATCCCGACCAAAATGGATTTGTTCTGGGCCGTAACACTACCGTCAACCTGCGCAGGCTCCAGCACGTTCTGTCCCAAACCAATCTGGACGGGGGCTCCTACGCAGTGCTTTCATTGCATGCCATCAAGGCATTTGATTCCATCTACTGGGAGTGGCTCTTAGCAGTGCTCCGGGAATTTGGCTTTGGAGAAAAATTCATCAGATGGGTCAAGGTCTTGTACACTAGGCCAAGAGCAAGCGTGAAATCCGGACGGCTTATCTCTGCAGCATGGGACATACAAAGGGACACTAGGCAGGGTTGCCCACTATCCCCCATGCTTTACATACTCGGGCTGGAGCCCATTGCCATCTATTTCAAGAAGCAATTTTTTGATGCCGGCATTCAATTGGGTGGAATAGATTATATAATATCCCTGTACGCAGACGAAGTTCTTCTCTACATAAGAGACCCACACCTAAATGTCCCGACCATGATGGATGTCCTTAGCAACTTTGCCAGGGTATCGGGCATACAGTTTAGTAGGAGTAAATCCTGCCTCTTCCCTCTGGGTGGCCTCAGAGGCAAGCACTTGGATCACCTGCCATCACTTGAGGTGGCCTGGCACCCCACCACATTCCGCTATCTAGGAGTCCACATCTACCACACACCGGAACTCATGATTGAGAATAACACAGCGGCAGCATTGCCTCCTCTACGCAAGTCAATAGGGTTCTGGTCACGACTCCCCCTCTCCATGATGGGAAGAGCTTCCATCGTCAGAATGATTATACTTCCCAGATTTCTTTACGGGTTTCAAAATGTGTTTTACTATATTAAAGCCTCGTTCTTCTGACTACTTGAAACGTTGATCAAAGACTTCTTATGGGGAAAAGGCAGACATAAATTGGCACTATCCACGTTAGTCCTCCCGTACCACCAGGTCGGCATCCAGCTCCCCGATCTTGAGAGGTACTATTTGGCGGCCCAGATCAGCTTCGTAGCTAAATGGTTGGCCGATGATGCCACTTCAGAAACAAAACTACTGCAACACTCAATCACCCTAATCCGGCTGAAAGAACTTATTTGGGCTCCCCGACACCTCGCGGGCAAGACCCCCTTTTTGGCCACCCTCGGAATGCAGATATGGCACAGAACAAAGTCGCTCCTTCACCTGCAGAACGCTTATGCCCCGGATATTCCACTCCTCTCCGACTTGTGTCGAAACAGTTTTGATTTGACGGTCATTCGATGCTGGGAACGGCTGGGGGTGTACACATGGGGGGACTTGTACAACGAGGGTTCTTTGCGAGAATTCTCCTCCCTACAATTGGAAGATGGTATTCCCACAGGCCAATTCCTTTGGTATATGAGGATCCGGAAATCGGCAAGAACCAAATGGGACATGTGGCCCGAGGAGCCCGAGGCCAGCCCCTTCGAGACACTTCTATATAACTTGGGAGAGGGGCAGAGACCAGTGTCCCAAATATACTGTCAACTCATAGAAAAACCTAACCCCGCAGTCCAGACCTAAAACTCAAATGGGAAAGAGACCTTGGTCGAGAGATATCAGATGAAGAATGAGAAAGGGCACTGGCATTCCCTATAGAGGTCTCCAGGAACTCCAGATTTAGGCTGATCCAGCTCAACGTACTGTACCGCTCATACCTAACACCGTGCAGGATAGCAAGAATCTATGAACGACCCCAGGATTGCTGCCCTTGGTGTAACAGAGATAACGCAGATCTCATCCACATGTTCTGGGATTGTACCAGGGCCTGACAATTCTGGGCTGTGGCCGAGGAGACCTGCAGGAGAGGCATGACCAGGTATGATCGGACTCCCGGAGAATGCCTCTTGGGAACTTATCCCAGACTAGCTAAAATAAAGCATACTGTGAAGCTTATGGACCTGGCCTGCATCCTTGCCAAAAGAACTATTGCCATGGCCTGGAAGCGACCTGATGGGCCACGTTCCCTTGTGTGGCGCAATGAGCTGGAACGCTGGGTGGGGGCAGAAACTTCGGCCTGGGAGGAAGGCATTGCCAACTCTCCCGATGACGTGAGCCAAGCTTTTGAAGCTTGGAAGGCACTCACATGGGAACTGTTCCATCCTTCCAATGATGACAAGCCTCCCTGAACAATTCACCCCCAGGTTTAATAACCTCCACATCATTAAACTCTGGTATATACCACTGCCTTGAGATATTTGTGCTCCCCTCCTTTTTTCACTCCTAGACCCCTCCTCTCGTCCTCTCTTCTTTGCGCTCCCACTCCCTTCCCCGTGTCCATTTTTTACAATGCAGTTTATTGCAGATCATTAGGAGACAATTGTTGTTCTTGTTATTGGTTTATGTTATAATTGTCATTTTTGTTTACTGAACCATCGGCATACCTGAAAATTTGCTTTGTGTCACAGTGGGCACCCTAATGCCATACTGCTGTTGTACCTATCAGAAATGCCAATAAAAAGATTTGAAAATAAATAAATTCACTGACCTCTGCTCCTCCCTATCCCTCTCCATTCTTCCCTCTGGTCCGACACATTCTGCTGGACACACGCTAGACGCCATCATCCAGTCCAACCTCACTCTCTCTACTCCCCTGGTCACCCCTCTCTCCTGGTCTGAACACTCTCTCCTCACCTCTCACCTCGGTCCATATGGGCCTGTGACAACTCCTCTTAAAGCTCTGTCAACCTCGTTCACGAACATCCGTCCGATGAAACGAGTGTCAGTTGCTGCCTTCTCTTCCACCTTCATTCCCCCTTGCCCACCAAACACAGACTCTTCCACTGATTCTGCCCTCATCAACCTCTATTTGTCCATTACCAACACCCTTGACATCCTTTCTCCAGTCATGAGGATCCACCTGAAACCTGCCTCCAAGCATAACACCTGGTACGACTCGAACTTGCAGACCAAAAACATAAGTGCAGGGCTGCTGAATGGAAGTGGCACACTTCAGGCTCACCCTCTGACAAACTGGCCTGCCGCATGATCCAGAGATACTACAGACTCTCCATCCGTGCCAAAAAAAGAGCACTCATTCAGGCACAAGTCTCCAATGCATCCAATAACACGGCTGAACTCTTCAAAATCTGCAGGGAACTTGCCAACCCGTCTGCAGTATCTTCTGCCCCTACTCCCTCCCAGGCCCTCTGCAATGCACTCTCCTCTCACTTCCCTTCCAAAACCCAGGACATACTGAACAGCCTTGTCACACACTCCTCCAACCCAACCCTTCCCCCTTTGCCCCCACAACCATTAACTCTCCCCTTCCTCCTTCTCACCTGTCTCCCCTGAAGAAGTCACCCGAGTTGTCAACTCCATGAAGGTCTCTTCCAAACAGGTTGCTCCATGCTCTTCAAGAAAGATCAAGGACAACATCTCCTCTCCAGCCCCTGCTCTTGCTGATATCTGCAACCACTCCTTTGCCACTGGCTCTTTTCCATCCTCCTACAAGCCTTCCCTAGTGCACCCCCTCCTGAAAAACCCCTCTGCAGACCCCTCATGCCCAGTCAACTACCACCCCATTTCTATCACCCTCTTCCTTGGGAAACTGCCCGAGAAGTTGGCCCTCCGCCCAACTCATCTCACACACCTAACTTGGTGGCGGTCTACACAAACACCAATCTGGATTCAGAGCATTCAGAGACACAGAAACTGCTCTTCGGAACACCCGTGAAGACCTGCTTGCATCCCTTGATTCTAACTCCCCTGCTGTCCTCATCCTCCTTGACCTCTCTTCTGCATTTGACACAGTGAACCATTCCATCCTCATAAAAAGGCACCATGATACTCTTGGTATCTCAGAGCGGGCAATGGACTGGCTTACCTCCTTTCTAACTGACTGTTCCTCCAAAATCATTCTGGGCCCTTTCTCCTGCCCTACTTCCTCCTCTACCTGTGGCGTCCCCCAGGGCTCCATTCTTTAGCCCTGGCTCTTCAACATATACCATTCTCTACTGGCACGCCTCATTGCCTCCTTCTCCCCCAACTTTCAGTGCTACGCTGATGACACACAACTCTTCTTCAAACTTCCTACCAACGCCCTTGCACCTTCCTTCATCCATGACTGCATCTCTGCCATCCAGGCCTGGTGCACAGCTAATGACCTCTGTCTCAATGCCAGCAAAACAGAGATTCTCCCCATTGGGTCCCCTGCACCCTACCTCTTCCTTTCTCTCTGGCCTTCCTCCATGGGCTCTCACCCTGTCCCCTTCTATGAAGCCAGGAATCTTGGAGTCATCTTCGACTCCTCCCTCTTCTTCATCCCTCATGTTCAGGACATTGGGCCTCATTACGAGGTAGGAGGTAAGGGATTACCGGCACTGGTAAGTGTGCCAGTGCCAGTAATCCCTTACCTCCATATTCCGAGGTCCCTTAGCGGGTCCCTTCCGTAACGCCTGGTCTGACCAGGTGTTAAGGACGGGACCCGCTAAGGGACTTCAAAGCTAATAACGGTACCGCAAATTGTCGTACCGTTATTAGCTACTTCCCCATTCCCATTGAGCCCTATGGGGGCTCAAATGGGAATGGGGAATAGTTCACAGAATGGGGTCTTACCGGGTCCTCCAAGGTTGGAATGATCCGGTAAGTACCCATTCCGAGGACCCAGACCCGGTATGCGGTAAGGGGGTAGCCATGGTGCTAATAGCACCATGGCTACCTCCTACCTCGTAATGAGGCCCATTGGGCCTCATTACGACCCCGGCGCTAAACCATGGTGCTATTAGCACCATGGTCCATGCCGGGGTCCGCCATGGTGAATGGCGGAATTACCGCCCCATTCCAAGGTTGGCGGGGCGGTAATTCCCCATTCACCATGGCCCCTTCCCCATTCCCATTTTTGGCCCATAGGGCTCAATGGGAATGGGGAAGGCGCTAATTATGGCACTGTAAATTACGGTGCCGTAATTAGCTCCTAGGTCCCTTTGCGGGTTGGTTTTTTAACGCCTGCTAAAAGCAAGCGTTAAAGTGCAACCCGCAAAGGGACCTCGTAATCAGGCGTTAAGGGTTTAACGCCGCCGACACCTTTTACGGAGCCGTTAACCCCTTAACGCCTGGGTTGTAATGAGGCCAATTGTCAAGAAGTTCCACTTTCAGCTCTTCCTTCTCAAAGGTACTCTACCCTTCGTCACCTTCTCCCAGAGACTCAATGTTACCTGTGCTCTGGTTCTCTCCAGGCTAGACTTTTGCAACAGCCTCCTCCTTAATCGTCCTTCGTCCACACTGGGACCCCTCCAGCTTACCCAGAATAAGGCAGCAAAACTTTTCCTTGGCCTCAGCCCAGGGACCGCATCTCTCCTGCCCATCAAAGCCTTCACTGGCTCCTGGTCTCAGCACGGTTTAAATTCAAATCCCTTTGTATCATCCACCAGGCTATCTGGGGGCGGGGACTATTCTATCTTCAACACTTTCTGACCAAATAATCTGCTTCTATACTCCTGCGCTCCTCTGGCACCAACTCTGTGTGTGAAGCGGTTTGCTAAACAGAGAGCTGGTGGTTGATCTCTCTCCTAAGTGGGCTCCCTCCTGTGGAATAACCTCCCTCCCCCTCTGCGTCTTGAGCAAGACCTCCTCAAGTTCTGAAAAAGCCTCAAAACTTTTCTCTTTACCTCTTCCTTCTCCTCCTCTCTTCCCTGCTAATCCTACAGTAGTGTGACTGATGTGCAGTGCCCTTATCAATCCTCTGGGCCCTGACGCCCTACATCTTCATCCAAGCCAGTGTCGATTCACTGCACTTGCTTAGGATCACCCTCACTACAGGAGGTTGCACTTACCTTTTCCCTTCATAAGCACTTCGGCCATAGCACTTGTTCTCCATGAGCACCACTGCACCTATTCCTCCCCCTTTTCCCACTGCACTTGCACGTTCTGAATACTCGCACGGCATAGTAGGTTTGTCTCCCCTCCCTCCCTTCATTCTCATAATTTTTTTTTTTTTGTAATTCATTGTTTAACTTCCCCTGTCCCCAACCTGTTGCCCTGTGAGCACTTTGAAACAGTTTTGCTAATTGTATAAGTGCCTAACAAGTAACCAATAAAATAAATAAAATAAATGGAGGCCCCAGCCTATTCCAACCCTCTGCCTGTGCTCTGTTACCGACTCTCTTACTCCGGATGCCAGTCTATCCCACCAGAGCCACTTGCAAATGGCATCCTTCATCGGAGCAACGACCATCAGTTGGCAGAAGCTTGAAGGAAAACCTTTGCGGCCAGTACCTTGACTAGATAGCTGGCTTTCATCTCCATATTAGAAGGCCTCAGAACACTCTATAATCCAAGAGGTCTTAATACCCATCTCTTGTTTGCATAAGAGACACCGATTTTGCAGAAACAGGATATGTAGGCTTTGAAATGTTGTATCCAGCATCTGCCACCACCCATCAGTGCCAGAAAAGGATTACAGAATCCTCTTATGTTACCGACGAGATGATAATAAGTGGGCCTCTTTACAAGCTTGCCGGTCTGGTACCAATGGTACCGGTAAACTTGCCGGTACCATTGTTACTGGACCGGCAAGCTACGAGTTCTGCTCGCGGGAGCCTTCCCGCCTGCCAGGTCTGACCTGGCGGGCGTACCGGCACCCACAAGCAGACCTCGACGGATGCACCGGCACCATTGATGAATGGTAATAAATACCACACCCGGCAATGGGCAATTACTGGGTCCGCCGGGGCTGGAAGGCCCCGGTAATTGCCCATTGCCGGTAAAGTCATGCCTCCGGCGGCAGCCGTGCCAATATTTACCGGCATGGCTACCGCCAGACTCATAATGAGGCTTATTGAGCTTTACTAAAGCAGCAAGTCTGACAAATACACACCCAATCTCCTCTTTGAAATTCCAGGCCCTGCCCTCTGAAATACCACTCCATTATCCTGTGATAATCCTCCAGGACATAGCTCATTGATTCATCAGTAGTAAATACAAAAACTGTAAAGTTATAGTAGAAGCAAGCGATACCAACCTTTCTGCTATAAGACCACAAATCAGTCTGTTAAAAATGACACCCAACTAAGGGCTCCAGCCGCAGTCTTTACTGACCCATTCGACCTTGCCTAGCCTCCACCCTGACAAGGTTCTGATGCCTGTTATCCACAACCATGAGTGTATAGACTGGAGCGGGGTATCTGTATTTCTGCCCCCTATATGGTAGGGTAGAGACACAGAGCACCCCAGTGAAGGTTCTCTATATAGCAGCTATGGCCGATTGGCAGAAGGCCTATTCGGAGCATGAAGGTAACTTACCATTTCAGAATTATTTTTTCCCAACCTGCGTTGCCCTTTCGGCTTGCAGCGCTTTGAAATAGAATTTTATTGTTGAATGCGCAGTACAAATGTTCACATCATGCATCGTTTGGCAACTTGACATGATAATAAACACACTGGAGGCCTATTCAGTATGAGCACGCAATGTCACATGATGTGCGGTTGGTATATAGCACACTAGGAGTAGGGGTATGCTTTGTACCATAACACAGTGCTGGACGAGGGAGAGGTGGGGTTTCGATTTAATTTTACCACTGAGAATATATATCCCCGGAGGTAACAGCAACACACAATTTTCTGGATGATTCTTACGTTCCTGTCGAGAAACATATTTTACATAGCAGTTTGTAACTGTCCTTGGATTTCTGAACCAATTGCCCGAAGCAGTGTCTTGTCCATTCTTTTCTTTTTCTTTTGTGGCATTCTTTCACAAAACCGACACCTACCCGTCTCTGGCTTTAATCACTGAAAACAGGCTGCTATTGTTATTTGGCCTTGAGCGAAAGTCAGCAACTGTTTGAAGGAGTCATTTTTTTCCAGCACCCGGCAATGGGGACTTACCGGGTCATTCCAGCCCCGGCGGTCCCGGTAATTCCTCACTGCCGGGCACCGGGAAATATTACTCCCCATTCCCATTCGAGTCCCATTGGACTCAATGGAAATGGGGAGGATGGATGCACCGGCACTGTGTGCAACAGTGCTGTTGCAACCGTCAAGGTCTGCAGGCGGGTGCCGTTCCACCAGCCAGGTCAGACCTGGCGGGCTGAAAGGCACCCGCTTGCAAAACTCGGAGTATGCCAGTCCGGTAACAACGGCGCCGGTAGCTAACCGGCACCTTTGTTACCGGACTGACATACTTATAATGAGGCCCAGTGTGTCTAATCCCCACAAAAAACGATAAAATGTACTATATAGAAAGTGGACATATGAATATTTTGTTTCCATTTCTGCGATCTTTTGTTCAGAGCAGTTACTCAGCATGACAACCATAGAATGGAAATTATGTAAGCTCCACTATAAATAATATTTGCTGCATAATGACTAATAAAGCGAGGTGCCAATGTGCGATTTGAGAAAAAGAATTGACACAGTATGTTATGTTATGGTGAATGATATTTACACTGCGCACTATAAAAAACTGAGTGCGTAACTCGCGGTTTGTTTATCTGTCTAGTAATGATGGTTATTTGTGTAATAGTTTAAAGAGGAGTGAATAGAGGTATGCTATTTTTTGCCGTATTGCTTACTGACCATGCACACCAATATATTCTGTGCCGAGTTAAGGGTTGTTAAATGGACCATATTGTGATGATTAATCCTCGAAGACCTGCAACCACAACCTGTATGCAGGATAATGATATCTACACCACTTTGTCCCGAGGGATAGCCTTGTGTGCTGTCACTGCTGCATCCTTGTGCACCATAAAGTGGGGTTTGGGTGGAGGGACGGGGGATGAAAGTTTTCTGTGGCCACTTGGTTCTCTTATCGAACACTAATCTTACCAATTCCATTCTAATGCCATCTGTCTGTGGTGCAACATACAACGTTACTATCCATGTCCTTATTTTCTGGTAGGGCCCACTATGTGAAGCGGGTGCATCTGGTTCTCCATCTCAATTGGACCTATAACTACTTCACAGCGCTAAACTTTCATGTACATCGTGGTCTCAACTACTCCCCCATGTTGTCATGTCTGTGTTCATTTTGTGTGGTTTGTATTTAGGATTAGGTTTCATCCGGTTCTGAATTATATGGTAACTTTTATTTTATTACAGAACGGCTACTAAAATATATTCTGTTATCTACACAGCTATATTGTACCATTCTGCGCATGCCATAGTTTCCAGCTATCATCGGACGGATTCCCCAATCAGCATTGGCGGATAATCATAAACTGTGCTTATTGTATAACCATTATGTGGGACGACCGACAGGGACCAATCTGCCCTTTGGCGTTACCAGCAATAAGGAGCAACCTGTCAGCGTTTTTAATATAAGTACGTGCTTAAGTGAAAGCGCTGCGCTTGAAAGAGCAAAGACTCTGTATCTTCTCACAAACGGAACACCGTGTGCGTCATTAGAACGTTTTTCTGGTGTAACATAAGGACACACAATAATTGAAGTACAGGGATTGATCGATCGCTGATTGCAGTCAGCGTATCATGAGGAAGTTATAAAGAACAATCAAAGCATGCGATGTTCGCTAGCAATAACTTGTATTGAAAAAGATATTGTTCATTTCGTGGACTTAATCTTCTCCTGTGAAAGTTCTTTTCAAAATAAAAGCACTTGTTACATTGCAGACTATTGATCTTTTCTTAAAAATAAATGTTTTGCTCTCCTATTTGGGACAAGACAAAAAAGAAAAGTTCTAGGCTGTGAGAGGATGTGTGTGTTTATCTTCCTGGTTCGGCGTTAAGTAACATTATGGCGTGGGTGATGATGGCATGTTTGCCTATGCTGGCCACGAAATTCATGAAAATAGGTGGAGCATATCGTTTGGAATAGTGATGTTAATTTGAGGGGCAGGGGATCTGTATTCTTGCCACAAGTGCACTTGAACTTAGGGTGATGCATTATCTGATAAGATTGACACAAGATGGAGGCACCCAACCCGTTGTTTTCGCATGTGTAAAAATGAGGAAAACTAAGGTAAGAGGCATAGGTAAGAAATGTAAGATCGATTACTGTATGCTTAAAAATACAAGCCCGAACGATTGGGACAATACCATTTTTGCCTGAACTATTCCTTTAATTTCTTTTCCTTTTCTTTTGCTGTTTTTGAATTTGCTTTTTACCTATTTTATTTTGTCCAGTGGTGTAACAGGTTTGATTTCTCTCCATATGTTTACAGAATGTCAGACAGTGCAACTATTCATTTGTTTGATGATATTACACATTTGCCAGGTATGTTTGACTGGATATTGTTCTGTCTCCTTTCTTCCAATACAAATTGAATGGCAACAAAAAAAAAAAAAAGTAGAAAAGGCTGAGTTGGTCTTGCATGGGGATTCAAACTTACGTACGAAGTGCCGGCTGGCTGCGTGTCTGAGAGCTTTTAATGTGAGCTAACCACTCACCTGATGAAATGCATGAAGAGATGATGAACCAGTAGGTAGGTAAGCTCTAGTTAATTGCTCAATGAGGAGAGTATTTCCATGCACTTGGGAAAGCACTTAATCTAGCTGCTAATTTGGATGAAGTGTGTATGAATCTGTATAAAAGATCCCATGTGAGCTCTATTTTCTTGTAAATTGCCCATCCTACAAACAACAATCACTTCAAGATCATTGTTTTCCCACCAGAGAAATTGCTTTCAAATGTGTACAGACATCTTCAACAAACATTCATAAGAAGTGCTAGCATCCCTGAAGTTTATGCATTATTTTATTTAGATGCCAGCATATTTTTCAGCGTACACAAATCTAAATGTGCTCATATTACCTACTACGATTATCCTTCAAATAACTTTAAAATGCTGTGATACTTAACTGCTCTTTGCTAAATCAACATTAAACATAAGCAAGATCTTGGATACACATTTGCCATAACCAGAATTTAACAGTGACCGCTGCTAGTTTCTAATTGCAGTATCTGGTCATAAAGTGGCAACATTTCATTAGGATCCCTGCAAATCAAAACAATGGAATGGAAATAGAGCAGCACTAGGAATCCTTCCACTGAAGCAGAAAAGTGGTTCTGATTAAACGTAGGATAAAGACCTTCCCCAACACAAAGATCTGACACTTGGCATGGTCTATTAGTTGAAGAGTTTGACTGGGGATGCATTAATTCCTGTAAAAGCATGAATGGTAACTGATTGTACACCAACTACTTGTGCAAGTGCTGAGCACTCCTGCCACAAAAATTGTTACAACCTAAAATCTACATGGTCAGACATAAGTACAAAATGGCTAAACACTGGTAGCCTCACTGTACCCGTCCGTGAACTGGTCGCTTTTTGTCCTTAGGGATATTCTAGGCATACTACAACATCTCCTGACAAATCTTCTCATTGCAGCCTAAAGTCCTCCCCATTGTGTCCCACCCCTCTTGGATAAGGCAGCATCTGCATTTTCTTGGCAGAGTTCAGGGGAAAAAACTGCTACATTTCCCCGAAAGAATCCACATTTTTTCATTCTTCATCCATTGCAGTAGAGGCTAGTGTAGCTGGAGCCTTGATCGTATGCATTGCGCTCTCACCACAAGTAACCTTTCTCTGAAGGGTGTTGATGTAACACACAATTCTTCCTCAAGCACAGTTATGTATGTTGTCTCAAGCTTCTTGCTTGCCTGTGCAACGATTTCCTAAGATCACCAAGCATTATGCCTCAAGCTTCTTCGCAATGTCACCTGCTAATTTTAACAAATTTCAGTGAAGGGTATGCTTGATATCTGATCTGGAGATGAAAGAAACAGGTCCAAAGCCCTGTGTTTAAAAGAGTTCCAGAGCAACAAATCCCATCCACTGCATTACATTCTCCAGCAGACGAAAACCCATTCAGGCTAGATTCTGATGTAGCATCAACTACCCAAGAGGTCTAAGAGTCAAACTGTCATGGGGCCTTGTCCATTCTGCCCTGCGCGGGTCAGAGGAATAGGTAAGACACCATCTCATTTCAGAATGTCACCTCATAATAGAAGAACTATTTTAGCATTGGCATTTAGCATTGCCTTTCAAAGGCCAGGTAAAATATAGTACATTGAATGAGATAAGCAAATGGATTCCTATATTATATCTTTTGAGGATATATTATGTTATGTTTAAGTATAGATAGTAGTGTTATATTGGCTTAAGTGAAGTACATACCACAATGCTTAAACAAGCAACTGTAGTGCTTAGCACTACAGCAGTATACTCAAGGTGCTTTAGTGTTCAAAAAGGCTCCTAGAGGCTTATATTAGCTTTGTAGTGAAAAGACAGCTCTATATGGCAATGGAGTTTTGGTAGTAATGTCTCAGACACCAAGAGAGTGTGTTAAACATTTAGCATAGCAAAGCGCTAAGCACCTTGACCATATCATATCACACATGCATACATGCTTACATATGTAGTGTGGCCGGATTAAGCAATCCATCCCATTCATTCCTATGCAAACCTATAGCCAATATGGGTAGGCCGTGGAACCAGTTTCTATTTAGCAAAATATACAGCAACTCACTTGGGAGCTAAGAAGAAGCACCTTGTGACGTTGAGGCCTTGGGCAGGGACATTCAGGGCATGTAAGCTAGATAAATCCAATCTGAGCTGTTACTGATAATTTGACTTGGGGATTCTACTGATAAAAAAGCGGGTGGTACCAACCAATATTGCATTCCATTCTCCTGAGGAGAATGGTAGGTACTTCGAATCCAGAAGCCAGCAGCTGGAGAATTCATCTGACAATGGTAAGAGGGGAATTCGAAGTGGGAAACATTATAAATCGGCTGCTAACCCACAGACCCAGGCTGCTGATGCCATCACCAGGAATGTAGATGGGCTTACGGGTCTCTCCATGTCTCTCTCTCTCTGCATAAGGATACATCAAAATAATTGACGGGACACAGTTGCTTCACCGTGAGTAAAATGTAAGGTTCTTAGGGTTGTAATATTGTAATGCTATACATGCTGTGAGGGAAGGGAAAACAAACCTTGAGGCCCACGAATCTAACTATAATCTAATTATTGTAGCAAGAGCACAAATCAGCTCTGAACTGGCCTGGGGGAGATGTTAATCTTGCAGCTAGTCCGATGGCCGACTGTTCCTTCCATTCCCAAATGAAAGGTGCTAGCCCTCCTATCTGAGCTGAGATAGCTGGAGGCAGAGTTTTAAACTAGCTGGGGGATTGTTAATACAATATGCAACAAAACATATGTCGAGGAGCAAAGAAGGATGTCCCAGAAGACCAAAAAATATTAGCACCAATACCAGGCCCATAACTACTAGTATCTTTGCTGCCTGCACAGAAGTGGCCGGGGAGAATACTAGCCAACAGAAATAAAAAGGTTGAGATAATTGAGCATATGCCTAAAACACCTTTGAGGTGATCTGAGCAAGGGAACATTTGGAGAACGCCAAACAGCTGACCCTCGTCGACTGATACAGGCTGCAACGGTCCATGTTGCATTAACACTGAGAATCTTGAGTCAAGCCTGGGCTAGTACCGAGATGGTTAGGAACATGAGAGAGGTGGACCCTGAGGCTCGCTCTTCCAAAGTAGAGTATGAGGCCTGTAATGACCTAAAATGTGGTACTTTATTAAGACTTACAGGAAGGGGAAACTAGAGCAGGAACCAGAAATTCCAAGATTTCCCATGAACCAGAATGCAGGAGTCTTCTGTGTGTGAAGAGTGGTTGCGCCGAATAAGCACCATCTCTGAAAGATAGGGCTCTGTGTTCTCATGTGGGCTTTGAGTACCCTTCACCCAGCTCATCCTGTTCTGAGTTGGTGGAAAAACAGAGGGCCCACTGGGTGAGGTGCAGCCTCCTTAAACTCATTACCCTCACAGGATGCTACAAACAGACCAAGAACTGGATCTATCCAAATGAGAGTAGGGCCACAGCGTCTCCATCCTAAAGCAGAAAAAACAGTACCCTTGGGGTAGGCTCCATCATCACCTGTGCTGTACACACCCTGGAAGGCAGAGGGCAATGCTTTTACTTCATGTCAGGCACCTATCTCCCCAAACTGCATCACTGATTTGCGTGAGGTTTCCCCCTCTCCCAATTTTCTTTATCTTGTGTAACTTGTGGAAGTGCTGCCCTGAGCAGAGCTTGTGGTTGGCAGTGTGATGAATCGTGTGGAGTCATCACTGATCTCCAGCCTAAGATCTTCTCTCATGGTGCCAAGGGAGAGCAGCCACTATCTGATCCTGACCATAGGGGTGGTATTATGAGGGAGGATCACATGGGAGGAGATGGCTATTGAGGAGATGTAGTGACCCCATCAGGAAAGACGGAGTATTCTTCCCTTCCATGTGAAGAAGACCCTAAATTCCTAGATTCCGGATGACATGTTGTCTTTATAACACCCCTGTTGTAAAGAGACCTCCACACTTCTTCTTAGGTTACTTAAGTTACTTAAGCTTTATTAACAGGTTCTTAAGTTACAGTTACATTAAGTACTAAGGACAAATAACACTGGCACCCATCACCCAGGCAGGGGAGCACAAACTGCCTGAGTGTGGAACCTTCATGTAAACATAACATTTTCACATCAACATTCCACATGACATCACCAGCTTACATCAAACACAGACAGGTACTATATAACACATCTCCTTCCCTTACCAATACACAGCAAACACATACAGGCACATCACAAAGCACAACTCAACACATCTCCCAGTCTATACACCAAGGGTAACATTTGAAATGACGAGGGAACACCAAGTGCATCTTTTTACAGAGAGATGCAACTCCCAGCAATTCCCAAATTCTCAATATTATGGTTGGAGGCGCTACCTCCCAGAAACCATTGTAGTACTCCCAAACAGACTCACATCTCTAACATACTCAGATGGCTACACTTGATGTACTACCACCCCTGAACCATGCAATATACCGAACCACACTAATCACTGGCATACACAATCCTCACAATGGAGGCGCTACCACCCTGATCTCTGTGGCACACACTACCACACTCATACTAAATACTGGAGGCACTACCATCCAGACACTCTGGCACACTCTACCAGACTCTTACATAACACTAAAGGCGCGACCTCACACAAACATTACTCACACTGACCATCTCTGAGTTTACTTACTTTTACAAACATATCAACAGTATGAGAACTTTAAAAAATGTCCAGACTTCTTAAACTTTATACGTTTTTCCCCTAAAAGTCCATGACCAATTAACGGCTGTAAAGCCCACACTAAACCTACAGGTCCATGTTGCGTTGTAGCAACCTGACTTCTGCACATCCTCAGATGGTTAAGCCTACATCACACTCATGCTCATAACACTCACTATGCACTGTTCACACTTTGGCATCTTTGACTATGCTGCTAAAAGTCCATGGGTGCTTTGCAACCCTAACCTGTAAAACATCAAAAAGTGACAATCTTTATTGTGGCAAACACTTACTTCCATTCTGCTTCATCTCCAACCTGCAACTTTAGCACTCATACCTTACATGCATGCTAGCTCAATGGCTTTCCTTAACCGCGCAAAGCAAAATACATATATTTATTAAGTCCATAACTATTAAAAGATGCACGTCTTGCTTTTGCAAATCGCTGGCATAAACCAAATCCTCCTTTCTCACTTCCATTCCGTTTAAGGTAAGTGGAAACTCAGAACATCATCATGAACAGGATGTTACTCCCAAACTTCACTGCTCCAACTTAATTATAACCGTCTCGGTGAGGCGCTCACCGTGTTTATGGTTACATCGTTAATGCCGTAGAACTTGCGGCGCCTTTTTTTTTGTTGCTACTGCACTACATGTCCCATGCTCCTAAATAACCGTAGCAATCGATGCGCTTGCTAAAGTGTATCACAAATTCACATACTTTAAACTTTTTTCTTCTGACGTGACACAGGCCCTCATTCTGACTCAGGCGTTAAGGGGTTTACGGCGCCGTAAACGGCGCCGACCCTTAACGCCTGATTACAAGGTTCCCTTTGCGGGATGGCTTTTAACGGCTGCTTTTTGCAGCCGTTAAAATCCATGCCGCAAAGGGACCTTGGCGATAATTACAGCACCGTAATTTACGGTGCCCCTATGGGGCGAAAATGGGAATGGTAAAATGGGAAATGGGGATTTACCGCCCCACTCACCTTGGAATGGGGCGGTAAATCCGCCAACCACCATGGCGTAAACGTAGTTTACACCATGGTGGTAAGGGTACGACCCAGGCGGTAACTTACCGCTTGGGTCGTAATGAGGGCCACAGTCTTAGATTCACTTCTTAGATACTTCCGATAATGTTGGCACATTTCTCTGGGTCCTTTACTCAGGTCCAAGCCGCACCTTCTTATTCTGCCAGTACGCATTGCGGGTACTTTATTCCTGCAACAAATGCCGAACTCTAATTTCTTATTGAGCTACGGTCAGCGTTCCATCGAATCGCCAACCCCTGTATGCCCAACGTGATGTTATCATTTCTTCTTGGAGTGCCGCACCTCACGGAGCTCTGCAGCCCCAAAGGCCATATGCTCCTGACACTGAATTGCCGTTCCAGGCTCACACTGGGAGCACTATTCAGGACTTCAAAATGGCATTTCAGTCTCTCGCTGGCGGCACAACTCTGTGGCGCTGCCCGATGACAGGGCGCGCACGCGGCGGCGTGACGTTGCACGCCGCCGCGTACAGCATAAATAATCGGGGCATTTCCCGGCCGCGTCAGAGCGACCGGGAAGCCCGAACCGAGAGGACGCGTGTGTGTGAGTCCTTGGGGTCCGGGGCTTACGGGCAGTGCTGGTGGGGCGCCAGTAACCCCCAACAGTGGCGACGAGTGGGGGAGACGATGCCTGGGCCCGGCGGTGAACATTTCTACAATTTTTCTCACTGAAACGAGGTTGGGTTAAGACTTTGTTTCGAGCCGCAGGCAGTGCGTCACCCACGCGGCTGGCGGCCATTTTACCTATCAGGCTGTGGAACTTCACGGAGCTCCGGTTCGAGCTCTGAAGTGCATCCAGACCTAATTTTTGTAAATCCTGTCAGCAGGCAGCTATACCTGCATATATATGTGCCCAATTTGTGATTTTTTTCATTTTCTTGGGTCTCCTACGTCGAGTGCAAGCAAGGAGGAGGGCTACAAAGGCTGGGCCTGCATAGCCCATTGTTCTTTCTTGTCTACATTTTTGGAACAGTCAAAGGCTGAGGCCTTTCTTCATCCTCTTCATCATCAGACTGGTGGCCCTACTGTTCTTCATCCTCTTCATCATCACAGAGGTGTGTTTCAGTGATCTTCTTCTGTTTGTATGCTGGTGGCCCTACCCTTTTTCATCCTCTTCATCATCATAGAGGTGTGTTGCAGTGACTTTTCTCCTGCCTGGAGGTGGCTCTGAATGTGAGTTGCGGCCCCCATTTTCCATACTGGGGGTGCCTGTGCGCTCAAGCTCATGAGTGATACCGAGGATCAAGACGGTGCACAACCAGCAGCGGTGCAGCAGCTTCCATGTGCTCAAGTGGTGCTTCGAGGCCCGTTGCTTCCCGTGCAGCCGGCGGTAGTACCGGCTGTTCAGCCAATTCCTCCTGCAATGGCCCAGGCACGTGCACACGTGGCCCTGCAGCCCATCCCGGAGTTTGATGTCTCGGGCCCACCTTCCAGCTTGGGGCCCAGATGGAAGAGGTGGGTCGACCGCCTGGACATGTACTTTCGAGCCGCCCAAGTGGCTGATGATGACTCCAGGCTGGCAACCATGTTATACTCGGCAGGGCCCTCAGTTCAGGAGATTTTTTAATCACTTCTGCTGGGGGATGGACCCTACGGTCAGGCGAAGGCCGCCCTTCAAGCTCATTTTCTGCCTCTGGCCAACACTGACTATGAACGTTTCATGATGCTGTCCACCAAACAGAAAGAGGACGAGACTTTGGACACTTTCTATGGGCGCCTGAGGCGCCTGTCGCTGGCCTGCGCTTGGGGTGATGCAGAAGATATGATCAGGACTATGCTCATACAGGCGTGTTCTTCAGGAAAGCTTAGGCGCCAAGTGTTAAGGGAGCCCGGAATCACACTCCCACGCATCCTTGAACTGGGGAGGTGCCATGAGGTGTCTGAGGCGAGGGCAGCGAGAATGGAGGCTGGGTCGCGGTCCATCAAGACCGAGGAGGTATGTGCGATGTGGCGCGGTGGCAGGGGCACCAGAAGACCTGGCGGCGGTCCCTGGGACAGAGCCGGAAGGGCAGGGGAGTCTTGCCAGAAGTGTGGATATGACCTGCTGTTAGGCAGAAACCTGTGCAGTTCCCTTTGAGAACACTGCAAATGATTTAGGACTACAGGTGTTAGCAGTAAACCCACTTGGTAGCAGTCTGTACCACCCAGATTTACCTGGTAGCTGTGGCTGAGCAGTCAGACTTCCCTCAAGAAGAGTTAGGCAGAATGCAAAGTATACACAATAGGCACTCCGACACAATAGCACAAGCAAACACTGACCAGAGCTTTGGTATCAAAGTATATAATTATTTATTTAAACACACACTGTTTGAACCACTCCAGCACTCTTATTTGTAAATCACTCTAAACATAGTTACTATTATAATATATACAACCCTTTTTCCTTATCAGACAAGTCTTAGTTAACACCACTTATTTCCAGACAGAGGTGAGCGCTTAACTATAGATGGCACTCCAATAAGTTCATGAAAAAGGGAGGGAAAAAGGCAGAATATGTGAAGATACACCACTTAGGAACACTTTTAGCAAGGCAGAAGAGCAAAAAGTCACTGGTGAGCCAAAGTCCATAGGCTGGGCCCACTCTTAGAGAGAGCAGAGCACAAATGCGCCCAAGATCACACAGTTACACTAGGCTTTGAAAGTCTTGCAGAGTTCGAAAAGAGTTTAGAGAGGCTCAGCAAAGTTTAGCCAGGGTGTCCCTGGCTAACCCAGGTTCGAAAGCCGGGGGCTAAATCTACCCCGTACAGTCGGTGGCAAGGGAAGCCAGGCGGAACATGGTACCTTAAGTGGGAAGGATCCTCCAGTGGTGGTAGTTGTTCCTGGCAGCGGGTGCAAGTCTCGGCGTCATCCAGGGGAAGAGAAGATCTCGACTTGGAGGAAAGATGAAGGTCGTTGCACTGCCAGGGAAGAAACCAGCCGCTGAGTTTTCCGGTTAAAGGTATTACCCTTTATTTCGCGGTCGTGGTAAAACGTGGTATTCCGGTTGCCGGGGTGCTTGGCACAGGCAAGGCGGCCAGGAGATGAGTCGGGAAAGCGAAAAGACGGTGAAACTGGTTATCCCCACCAGTCAAAGGAAGAAGACTCTCCGGCGGGAGATCTCCTCTGTCGTTGGGAAAAGTGGTGAGACGGTTCCGCAGGGCTCCACCGGTGGTGTAGTCGTAGCAGGTCGGCTCAGCTTCTCCCTCGTCGGATTCTTAGGTCCTGTGGCGACTTCTGAAGTTCCAGTCCCCAAAGCCCTGCTTTTATGCAGAAAACCCCCATTCACTCAGCTTAGCTGTCACTCAAACATGCTAAGTGGTGAGCCAGCCGGCTCACCACTTGGGCCAATCTGGACGGAGTGCGACTTGAGTTGCCTAGGCAACTCAGTCCAGGGTGCCTAAATCCCCCTCAACCCCTCCTAAGTACCCCAGACAGAGTGGCACCACTTTGGAGGGCTTCTGTGGAGAAGCCCGCAAAAAAGTGGAACAAAGGGCTCGACTTGGGTTGGAGTCACTGAAGAGAACACAAATGCCATTTTAGAACCGAGTTTTGGCAAAAAATACCAACAGGAGAATTAATAATAATTAAATAAACCGGCGGTATGTTCGAGGCTATCGTAATTAAATAAATAAAGATAGTAGCTTTAACAATGGGAAAATCCCATAGAGAAATATTCGCGGTTGAATATAAAAAGTAGTAGCCACTGCCACCAGCCAAAACTCGATCAGGGGGACGGAGCCGTGCCCCCTCGACTAACAGACCCCGGGGCCATCGAATTGCCGCAGACAGTACGTCCACAATATGATGGTTTGTACTGGTTCTGTTCAGAATTCAAGACTAGTAAAGTCAATGGTGACTTTACATGCCCTGGGAGACAGTAGTCAGTCCCAGGGTATGGAGTCTACACTGGGGGGTCACTATGACACCCCTGTGTTACTGCACTGAGGGTGCTGTGTAACACACATCACAAAAACACATGAAGCCCTATGGAGTAAAAGACCCCATAGCCCATTAAACACATCTAGAGTCAAAGGAACACACTCAAATCATGTCCAGGAGTGAGGGTAAAAAGAGTCTCACTCTTGGCAGGAGAAAAAAATAAACCCCAAAAATCCAGCAAAGCTGCTGGGGGACTCACTAGGTTAGGAAATTCAGCCTAAAGAGAGAATTCTCCCTAACACCTGCCCAACCCAACAGAATGCCCTGCGGCCGGAAAGACTTGTGGACGGTGTGGGCTGCCGGACCACTTCTCGAAAGTGTGCAAGGCGGCGATGCCTGTGTTGGTGCTGCGGGGCCCGGCCCGACCCATTTCCATTCGCCAGGGTCGACCGCCCAGCGTCGCTCAAGTGGACCAGGGCGAAGAGGATGCCCAGGCAGAAGAAGCTGACGAGGAGGAGGAAGAGAACATTTTCTTTGTCTCAAGTGTGGAGGTCCTGAAAGGAAAGAACAGGAGACAGCCAAGATGCGTGGTAGAGGTAAACCATTCTCCATTCCCGGTCTTGGTAGACACGGGGACGTCCGTCAATGTAATGGCCCGTGGACACTATGACGCCATGAACTGGCCTCCCAAGTTGGTCGCACCCAGGGCCCGCATTTTCATGTTTGGTGGTCTGGACTCTATCCCATTGGACGGTGTTTTTGTGGCGAAGGTGGAGCACGATGGTTCCCAAATCACTGCACGATTCTATGTGACACCGGTGAGCACCAATACCTTGCTGAGCTGTGCAGCGGCGGAGGCCCTTGGCATCGTCGGTTTCGCATACTCCGTCTATCTTGAAGACATCAACGATCTGCTTGAGAAGTATGCTGCACTATTTAAAGGGATTGGACAGATGGCTGGTGACCCAGTGAGGTTACACGTTGACGAATCCGTGCAGCCCATCGCCCTGAAGCATAGCAGGGTACCTTTTCACCTTCGTGAACATGTCGACAAGGAGCTGGACAACTTGGTCGATCTCGACATCATAGAGAAGGTGGAAGGTCCGACTCCCTGGGTGTCCCCAATTGTGGTGGCACGAAAGCCTAAACAACCGGATGCTGTCAGAATCTGTGTAGACATGAGGTTGCTGAACAAAGCAATTAAGAGAGAGAGAGACACCGCACCCCGACGATGATAGATCACATCATTGCCGAGGTACAGGGCGCTCGCTTCTTTTCAAAGCTGGACCGCCGAGCGGGCTACCACCAGGTTGTCCTCCACCCCGAGTCGAGGTATATCACCACCTTTACTACTCACCGAGGTCTGTACCATTATAAGAGACTGAGTTTCGGTATGTCCTCGACGGCAGAGATGTTCCAAAACATCATCCGGGGCGCCCTAGCAGATCTAGAGGGCATCCTGAATATCAGTGATGATATCCTGGTGTTTGCCAGAAAGGAGGTAGACCACCTGAGACGCCTGGCGAAGACGTTTGAGAGGCTGCAGTCCCTGGGCCTCACCCTCCACAAGGAGAAATGCAAATTTCTGCAACCATCAATAGAGTTCTTTGGCTTTGTGTTTAAAGAAGGGGGGTGTCACCTGATCCCAAGAAGGTCCAGGGCATTAGAAGGGCGCAGCCTCCAAAATCTGTGTCGGATGTGCGGAGCTTTCTGGGTATGGTTACATAATGTGGACAATTGATCCAGAATCTTGCCTCCAGGTCGGAACCGCTCAGAGCACTGACAAGAAAAGATACCACCTGGAACTGGGGCCCGCTTGGACAAGCGGCCTTTGATGATATCAGGGGCGCCCTGGCAGCAGAAGACACCATGGCTTTCTTTGATCCTGCGTTACAATCAGAGATCATTGTTGACGCCAGCCCGGTTGGCCTGGGCCCCGTGTTGACGCAGATCGACCATGATGGGGGTGTCCGCCCGGTGGCCTATGCCAGCAAGGCGATATCGGAGGCGGAGCAACAGTACTCGAAGATCGAGCGCAAGGCGCTGGCCGTGCTCTGGGGCTGCAGGCACTTCCGGCTCTACGTTCTTGGATGCCCGGTGACGGTGATGATGGACCACAAGCCGCTGCTTCCCATCCTGGCGGGGTCGTCATCCAAGCCGCCAGCAAGAATTGAGAGGTGGATGCTCGCCCTCCTGGAATATGGAGTCACCCTGGTGTATCGGCCGGGGGCGAACAACGCGGAAAAATATCTCTCCAGACACCAAGGGGCGCCAGGAGTGGATGATTATGACACCTGTGCGGAGGAGGCCGAAGAGCATGTCCGGGTGGTGGTGGAGGCGGCCACGCCGAATGCCATGCCCTTAGGGGAACTTGAGACAGCTGCAGCGGACGATGAGTGTTTCAAGATCTTAAGGCACTCCATGCAACAGGGATCCTGGAAGTGGGTGCTGGAGGCCTGGCGGGGCACACTCAGGAGGCCAGAACTGGACTTGAGCAGTTATGGAAGGTCTGGGAGGAATTAACATTCTCCAGCATGGGGTCTGGCATGGATTCACATGCTCATGAATATTCCCCGTCGTCAGGCTGGGAATCCTCGGTAAAGAAAAAACCAGTATCAGTTTCGTTTCTGATCTGTCTTTCGTAGTAACAACCAATCACTGGTCTCTGCGTCATACTGACCACAGCCAATGACTGCCCTCTACCTAAGCACCGCCTCTGGCAGCCATCTTCAGATTTGTACCGCACATTCATGTGTTGGGATCCTCGTGCTATTGCTCTCGAGCGTTAGTGCTATTTTTTCACGTTTTTTCTCAAAAACTTCGTTTTTTCGGTCAAAAGAGCCTCAAGCTCCACCGACTCTCCATCCGATCAACGGGGACCCGTGTCGGATTCGTCTGCGCCCCTCAAGGGTGAAGATTTCGTCGAGCTACGCTTTTGGAGGACTCCAGAAGCTTCTCAGGCCCGGACATGGCCCAGGAGAAGGGAAGCTCGACGCCCGGAAAGCTGTTCAGGATCTGCCCTGGATGCCAGCTGCAGAACGTCTTTAAGGAGGACGAACACTCCTTTTGTCTCTACTGCTTACATGAGGACAAGACGCACGTGGAGAAGGACTGTGCGTTTTGCGGCAATATGTCAGAGCGGACCATGAAGGACCGCCATCAACGTCTCGCCAACTGGCTGGAAGGGAAGAGCCCGTGAGGCGAGAAGAAGAGGAAGAAATCCGAGCGGTCTTCTAAGACCTTTGAGGACGCCCCGGCAACGGGGGTCCAACACAAGGCCAAGCACCGCGAGTCCGCTGGCACCGGGAGCGCCGAACGGTCGGGCTCTACGGGCGCCAGGCAGGGCGCACCCTCCCCGGCACCTTCAGCCACAAGCCAACGCTCGGGGTCGGGTAAGAGGAAGGGCGAGCACCCGGCGAAGCTCCTGGAGAGGCCCCGGTCGAGCTCGAAGGCCCCATCGGAGGGGGAGCGAGGCAGTGTCCCCCCCCTCAAGGATAAGGCGGTGAGCGCACCTAAGGTGGTGAAGGCCTTAATCCATCCGGCCAAGCCCTCTATCGATACTGTCGCGGCGGCCCTGGCTCAGCCTGTGGAGGCTACACCAGTGGTGGCGACCTCGGGGCTCAGAGACCTCGGAGGGAGTCCTCTTTTGTGCCCATCGATAGGACCCCCGTGAAATCCCCGGCGGGAAGAAAAAGGGGAGGCAGGGCGTCGTCGTAGATTCGGCCTCAACCTCGGAGGAAGAGCTGATTGAGGTCTTAAGCCACGGCCTTGGCGTGGAAGAAGACCGGCCCGTCGGGATGGATCCCGACGCAGGTGACGACATCGTCGAGGGCGCCGACGGGGCCCCTGATCGCCCGTCGGATTCCCCTCTGCCAGCGCCGCAAGACAACTCGGCGGCCATTTTGTTGGCTATACAGTCCTTATGTTCAGAGATAAGGACGAGACTACCGTTGCCGACGGAGGAACCTCTCCCGTCGGGGGATCCTGAACTGGGACCTTCTGGTGTTCCCCCGCCCAAGAAAAGAAGGATTCACCCTCCACCTCCTTTTCAGCCGTCGCGCCCCGTCCAGCCCTCCTCCCCGTCCACCCGGGGGGATGATACGGGGACTGACACGGCAGCGACGGGTACGGACGATGAGGTATACGACGAGGATCTACCGTCGTCACCTCCCACCAGGGCTTCTCCGCCCGACGAGATTGGATCGTTCCACTCCATGATCGCCAGGGCATCCGAGCATTTCCAACTCTGCCCTGAGGAGAAGAAAAAGGAAGGATTCCTTTATCAACGGCGCGAGGCCAAGAGGAAGACGGTCCTCGCGGTGCCTCTACTGGACGACATTTGGGATGAGGGCCTCGCCCTCCTCAAGAACCCTTCCACGACGCCAGCTAGAAGAGACCGGTACGAGAAGAAGTACCGGGTCCCGGACGCGGCCCCCCTGTGCCTCCGGGTGCAGCCTACCCCGGACTCCGTCGTCTCCGCGGCGGCCAGGAAGACAGCGGGGGGGGGGTGCGGCCTCCACATCGACTTCCCCACCGGACGGCGAGGGAAAGAAATTGGACGCTATGGGACGCAGGGTCATCTCGTCTGCAGCGACGACGATTAAAGCGGCCAACGCCTTGGCTATCGTGGCCCGCTACGACAGGGAGCTATGGTACAAACTGGCTCCCCTGCTGGACTTCCTACCGGACGACAAGAGGGCGGATGCCCTGGAGATCCTACAGGAAGGTGAGGTGGCGTCGGACCACGCCATCACTATTGCGACGGACATCGCCGACACTGGGTTTCGCCAGTTGGGCAACGGCGTGTGCCTTAGGCGGCGTGGATGGCTCAAGGCTACGGACTTCCGTCAAGATGTACAGACCAGAGTCCTGGACATACCGTTTGATGGGAACAACCCGTTTGGGAAAACAGTGGACGATTCCCTTCAGGCCATTAAAGCGGACACTGAGACGGCCCGGGCCCTTGGGGTTCTGCAGCAACGACGGACGCCCTTTCGGAGCAGCGGAGGCAAGGGCGCCTCCAAAGGTTCCGGCGGCGGTTTCTCCACCTATCGTCAAGTGGCCCAATCGTCGTCTCAGGAGGCCTACAGAGGACGAGGCAAGTCTGGCAGACCCCGCCGTCGTCGCCAAGGAGGTCAAGGCGGCAAAGCCTCGTCGAAACAGAATTGAACCGGCCGTGGGGTCGGGCCCCCACCGAAGCACCCAGTGGGAGGCCGGCTGGCGAGCTTCGTCAGCGTGTGGGAGTCCATCTCCACCGACCGTTGGGTGCTGGACGCCTTAGCCCGGGGCCACACGCTCGAGTTTCAAAGAAGGTGCCCGCGCGTCCCCCCCGTGGCCAGGAAAGAGCTTCACGTCCCTCAGCTTCTCCTGGAGGTAAAGGCGATGCTCAGGAAGGGCGCCATCGAACTCGTCCCAAAGAGGCTTCGGGGCTCCGGAGTTTACTCGAGATACTTCCTCGTGAAGAAGAAGACGGGAGGATGGCGCCCCAACCTAGACCTGCGACGTCTGAACAAGTTCATCAAGGCGCAGAAGTTCCGGATTGTCACCCTCCAGCACGTCCTGGGTCAGCTGGAGGAAGGAGACTTCCTGTCGTCGTTGGATTTGGAGGATGCCTACTTCCATATTCCCATCCTAAAGGGGCACCGAAAATTCCTCAGGTTTGTGGTCCAAGGGCGTCACTACCAGTTCAAAGCCCTCCCCTTCGGACTACGGTCGGCACCCAGGGTATTCACCAAGTGCCTTGCACCGGTGGCGGCGCAGCTGCGCCGCGAGGGGATCCACGTCTACCCCTACCTGGACGACTGGCTCATCCGAGCCAAGACGAGGGAGCTCGCCGTGGAGCACACGGCAAGGACCGTCCAACTTCTCACGGACCTGGGATTCTCCGTGAACTACGCCAAGTCCCACCTGGTACCCGCGCAAAACGCACTGTTTCTGGGAGCGAAGCTCGACACAGTGGCCCTCATTAGGACCCTGGCGGTAAGGGGTTTACGCTAGCGTTAGCTGCGCCGACCCCTTACCGCCAATTCCGAGTTCCCAGAGCGCCATGGTCATTTTTCCGCCCGCTTTTTGCGGGCGTAAAAATCCATGGCGCTATGGGACCTTGGTGTTAATTACGCCACCGTAATTTACGGTGGCGTAATTAACTCCTTCCCCACTCCCATTATACCCTATGGGGCCGAAATGGGAATGGGGAAGGGTAAATGGGTCAATGGGGACTTACCGCCCCGCCGACCTCGGAATGGGGCGGTAAGTCCACCATCCGCCATGGCGTAAACGGACTTTACGCCATGGCGGAAGAGTCCGTCGATGGCGGAAAAAATCCGCCAGGGTCCTAATGAGGGCCAGTGTCCCTTATGGCCTCCCCGTCGGAGGAAAGGACCAGGTCCATCCTGGGCAAGGTACAGCGGATGTTGGTTTCCGACGCGGCCAAGGTGAGGTCCATCAAGTCCCTCCTCGGAATGATGTCTTCTTGCATCTACCTCATTCCCATGTGCAGGCTCCGGATGCGCCCGTTACAGGAGATCCTGGACGCGCGCTGGATCCAAACGACGGGCGGCTTCGAGGAGAGGATCACACTCGACGAGAGTTTCCGCCTAGCGGTCCGGTGGTGGGGCACCCGCGCGCATCTGACGGCGGGCATGGACTTCCAGACCCCAGACCACCAGGTGACAGTGACCACGGATGCCTCCCTGGAAGGGTGGGGAGCGCACACCGAAAATCTGCACCCAAGAGGCCTTTGGCTCCCGACGGAGAAATCCCTCCATATCAACGTCCTGGAGCTCCGTGCAGTGTTCTGGGCCCTCAAGTCCTTCCTTCCGTCCCTCAAGGGCAAGGTGGTGAGGATCTTCACCGACAACACCACCACCATGTTTTACATCAGGAAACAGGGCGGAACCAGGTCCCCAGCACTGTCCAAGGAGGCGCAGGACCTGTGGCATTGGGCCGCCGCCCAAGGGATGTTTCTGGTGCCGTTTCATCTGGCAGGGATAAAAAACACCATCGCCGACTCACTCAGCAGGGAGCTGCGCTCGTGCCACGAGTGGGAACTACGGCAGGATCTAGTGGATCGCCTCTTCCGACGGTGGGGCACACCCCAGATCGACCTGTTCGCGACGGCGACGAACTCCAAGTGCCGGAGGTTCGCCAGCAGGTTTCCCCAGGCGAGGAGCATGGGCGATGCTTTCTCGTTCCCCTGGGAGGGCCTGTTCCTCTACGCGTTCCCTCCTTTGCCACTGCTGATCCGGCTCGTCAACCAGCTCAAGAGGTCACGGTGCAGGATGATCCTCGTCGCACCTGCGTGGCCGAGGCAGATATGGTTCCCGGACCATCTGGACTTATCAGCATCCCCGCCGATCAAGCTGCCGGTGGACGCGGATCTACTCTCCAGGGAAGGAGGCGCCATCCTCCACCACGACCCGAAATCGCTGAACTTGCAGGCCTGGCTCCTGCAGCGCTAGAGTTTGGAGGATACGACATACCGGCCGACTGCAGAGAGGTTCTTGCAAAGGCCAGGGCGTCCTCGACTCTTAAATGCTACGGACACAAATGGAAGAGGTTCTCTGTCTGGTGCCACGCACAGAAGATTAACCCTCTACGGATTATGGCTCCCCAGGTTCTGCCGTACCTGCTGACGCTGACCAAAGCTGGACTGGCACACGCGTCCATCAAGATTCATCTTGCTGCGATCTCCCGATACACCAGAACCACGGGCCGGACGTCCTTGTGGTCTCATCGTCTGGTGAAAGAGTTCATGAAGGGACTGTTCAGATCGTTCCCGCCGGTGAAGGCTCCGGCCCCGGCGTGGGAGCTCAACGTGGTGCTGACCAAGCTCATGGGACCTCCGTTCGAGCCTCTGCACTCAGCCCCGTTGAAGTTTCTGTCGTGGAAAACAGCGTTTCTTGTGGCCATCACCTCCGCACGACGGGTGGGAGAGATCCAGGCCCTTTCCTGCAAGGCCCCGTACTTGACTTTTCACGACTCGAGGGTAGTGCTCAGGACGCACCCCTCCTTCATGCCCAAGGTACCGTCGGACTTCCATCTCAACGAACCCTTGGTGTTGCCTGTGTTCTTCCCGTCGCCTTCGTCGCCGGCTGAGAGGACTTTGCACTCGCTGGATGTGGCTAGAGCGCTGAAGTTCTACGTGGACCGCACGAAGTGTTTTCGGAAGACGTCACAACTCTTTGTGAATTTTGGACCTATCAATCAGGGGAAGGTCCTCTCGAAGGCTTCCATTTCCAGATGGCTCTCCGGCTGTATCATATACTGTCATCGGTTGGCAAACCGACCGCTGCCTGGCCGTCCGAGAGCCCATTCCACCAGAGCGATCGCAGCCACCACGGCGTTCCTTTCTGGTGTGCCCCTGCTGGACATATGCAGGGCTGCTACGTGGAGGTCGACGCACACCTTCACGAAATTCTACTGCGTCGATCGGGATTCCAGGGAGGAGTCCAGGGTCGGCCAAGCAGTGCTGCGCAACCTGTTCGCCTGAGGTGAGCCTAGTGAGGAGGTAAGATGCTTAATGTTGGGTTTGATGTAATGCTTAATGTTGAGCCTTTGCCACCTCCTGTGGTTGTGCATGTGTGTACTGCTATGTATTCTTTATTCATGAGCATGTGAATCCATGCCAGACCCCATGCTGGAGAAGGAACAAGTTACTTACCTGTAACTGTTGTTCTCCAGCATGGGTCTGGCATGGATTCACATGCGAACCCTCCCGCCTACCCCTCTGCGGCTCTTCACTTGGTCATACTGCCACTTCACGTGCTTCCAAATCTGAAGATGGCTGCCAGAGGCGGTGCTTAGGTAGAGGGCAGTCATTGGCTGTGGTCAGTATGACGCAGAGACCAGTGATTGGTTGTTACTACGAAAGACAGATCAGAAACGAAACTGATACTGGTTTTTTCTTTACCGAGGATTCCCAGCCTGACGACGGGGAATATTCATGAGCATGTGAATCCATGCCAGACCCATGCTGGAGAACAACAGTTACAGGTAAGTAACTTGTTCCTTTTCAACATCCGGCCTTCTACTCCGGGGAGAGCAAATTGTTGTGCCCCAGTCGAAGGTGGGGGATGTGATTGCCCTTGCACATCGTGGTCACCAGGGCGCTGCCAAGACCAAGGCACGCTTAAGGCTAAAAGTGTGGTTCCCGGAACTGGAGCGGAAGGTGGACGAGTTTGTGGCGGCCTGTGTTTGGTGTCAGGCGCCGTCTCCCCTGCAGCGCGAGCCTGTCATAGAGGCGATGCCTCGGGGGATGCATCCGTGGGAAGGCGTTCATGCGGATTTTGGCTCCACCACGATGGGCACCCACTTCCTCGTGCTGGTTGACGAATACTCAAGGTACCCCGAGGTGGAGTTCGTCGAGTCAGTGGCGTTTGAGCACGTCATGGTGGCCGTGGAAAAGGTGTTTGCGGCACATGGTTTCCCACACACGCTGTGCTCGGACAAGGGGGCGCCGTTCCAGAGTGAACGGTTCTCGGAACTGATAGAGAGCTGCGGGGTGTTGCACAGGAAGATCACGCCTCTCTGGCCAAGGGCAAATGGTGAACCTGAACGCTTGATGAGGACTCTAAATAAGACCTTTCGAATCGCCCAGGGCCAAGGACAGTCCCTCCAGAGAGCCCTCTATCAGTTTCTGAGGGTGTACCGTACCATGCCGCATGCATCTACCGGAGTGGCCCCGGCAGAAGCGTTATTCAAACGGTGCCCTCGAGGGCTGTTACCGGAGGTGAGAGAGAAAGAACCAGGGGTGATCGACAACCACAGGTCGAGACAGACCGGCGAACAAGGATTGAGCAGGAGAACCTCCGGAGGGGGCTTCGCCCGCAGTGGATGGAGCCGGGTGATGAGGTCCTCATTCGGAATAGACACCCCCATGGAAAGCTCTCCCTACCGTATGAGCCGGAGCCGCTGGACGTCGTTGCAGTCAAGGGATCCATGGTGACTGCATCGGACGGCCAGACTGCGGTAACTCGCAACGTGAGCTTCTTTAAGAAGTTGCGGGATCCAAAGACTGATCCGCCCCCTGATCCGGACTTAGAGGTCGTCCCTGAGGACGAAGGAGAAACACCATGTCTGCCTGAGTCCCCGGCCCGGGGAACGCCTATGGACCGATCACCCGTGCCGGAGGTGAGTAGGAGATACCCCAGAAGGCTGCGCGAGGGAAACCTGCTCACCTCAGCGACTACGTTTTGGGAGAGTTGTCTGATCATCCTGATGATGAGAACTGTTAAGTAAGGGGACCCGGGTGGAGGTCAATAAAGGGACATTTCAGAACGGGACATGTGAAACTTTATAGGTGTAGTGTGTTTTGGTTTGCAGTGTATAGTTCTTGAATGTTTGTTGTTTGTCCTCCCGAAAAAGGAGGAGTGTGGCGCTGCCAGATGACGGGGCGCGCACGTGCAGCATAAATAAACGGGGTGTTTCCCGGCCGCGTCAGAGCGACCGGGAAGCCCGAACCGAGAGGACGTGTGTGTGTGAATCCTTGGGGTCTGGGGCTTACGAGCAGCGCTGGAGAGGCGCCAGTAACCCCCAACAAACTCCATGCAACACATACACCAGTATGCATCATTAACTTCTCATCTTCGCCGCACCACAGGGACATGTTTCTTGCACAAGCGTCCCTGCTGCTCACGGACTCAGCTATCTCCTCTTGCCCACGGCACACTTCTCCAGTTTCCCTTTCTATCACAAGGGCACAACTTCTCCTCTCAACTTATGAGGCACAAGCTTTCCCTTTCACTGTATGGCGAAGCTTCTCTCTTCAGCCCCTGGATTTAGCTCACCCTCATCCTTATGGGTAGCTAATCCCTCCTGTCACAAGGCTCTCTATTTCCCCCTTTAACATGTGACAGGTAATCCCTTCTTCTATGGGGCTTTCTTCCTTGCTCCTCCTTGCTGCCCTGGGTGATGGGTCTTACTTGTCTTGGGGGCAGTGTTGTCCTTATTCGTGTCCTTTTTCCTGCACCCCCCGCAGCAGGCTTCTTCAGCTTTCTTCAGTTTCTTGCACACAGGTTCTTTTTCTTAAGACCAACTCGTCGCCATTGTTGTAAAGTGACCTCCACACTTCTTAGGTTACGTAAGCTTTATTAACAGGTTCTTAAGTTACAGTTACATTAAGTACTAAGGACAAATAACACTGGCACCCATCACCCAGGCAGGGGAGCACAAACTGCCTGAGTGTGGAACCTGCATGTAAACATTCTCACATCAACATTCCACATGACATCACCAGCTTATAGCAAACACAGACAGGCACTATATAACAACCCCTTCCAAGGCCTTTTCTTGCCAGACACCCTAGGTAGGATATCATTCACACTTCAAATGTACATAATGCTCACTTAACATGTCCTAGTTTTGACAGTCTTGATTTGAGCAAAGATCCAAAGCAATGAAGCTTTACACATTCTAAAACTTCTATGGACTCCAACTCCCATAAAACCTACAGCACTGGGACAAGGGAAAAGATAAAGGAATTGATGTAGAGCACCAAACACATGAAGCTAAATGTGCAGACTAGTTTTTGTAATGCTATTCAGCGATTCGGGACATGTAAACATGGCGTGCCTTTTCAAATTGTAAGTAGAGAAGCAGGAGAAGAGAGATGCAGAGTGGGTGCAGCAGAAAGCAGAACCGAAAAGCAGACACACACACGAGCGGGCTATGTTGAAGGAGGCAGGCACTTCCTACCGGATAGGAGAGAGACTGGGAGCATCATAGTGAGTGCCAAAGGGGGACTGCTGAGTAGTCGGCAGCAATGGAGAAGCTTCATGGATGCAGTCTCGTTGAAGAGCAGCAAGTGTAAGAGAAGCCGA
Organism: Ambystoma mexicanum; assembly: GCF_040938575.1. NCBI lineage: Eukaryota > Metazoa > Chordata > Amphibia > Caudata > Ambystomatidae > Ambystoma > Ambystoma mexicanum. Next base: position 352,322,471 of record NC_090936.1, read on the forward strand.
CGGGAGAACTGCAAGAGGGTCTGCAGAGCACGCTTCACCGCAGTTTGACTTCATGGATCAGAAACACCAGCAAACACTGGTGAGTCTGCCCAGGAGTATTGGGAGTCCTGGGGCATACCGACAGGCATACAATCAATGTAAAACCTAATTTGAATATCAAACAAGAAATATAGAAAGCCTGAATTTACACAAGTCTCCATATATGGGATATTGATATGGGGAAAGCTGGAGTAAATATTGTCATAAGCAAGTGAACTTTAATCAAGCAAGTGAAAGGCAGAATCTGTACAAATCTGCATTTATGAGATTTCAATGTGGAGAAGTTTGGAACAAGTATTGCCACAAGCCAATGAATACTAACAAGGAAGTTAACAAACAAAACTTGAACATGACTCTATACATAAGATGCCAATATAAGGAAAGTTGGAACAAGTACTACCTGGAGCAATAGATTATAAACACTGAAGAACTACAAATGTGTTATACTTAAAGGGAAAGAGAACTGAAAGATAAAAGAAAAGATTGCAAGAAGACATGGTGAAAGAGGTACATCAGGCAGTGAGTCTTTAGGGGAGAGATCCCTAGCAGTCATGGGCGTAATTATAGGGGGGGGGGACAGAGGGTTTTGTCCCCCCCAACTTCTGTGGCATGCCTTTTTGTCCCCCTAACTTTTGGAGGGAGGGCAGGGGGGCTACAATCATCAATTATGTAATTGGACAGTGCAAGCCAGGCTGGGGTGCCCAGCAAGGCTTGCGCTGTCTCATTACATAATGCTGAGATGCCTGGCAGACGCGCTGCAACTCATTCAGTGCCAGGATGCCCTGCATGGCTCAGTGTCTCACCCTGGCTGGCCTGACTCAAAGTCAGCAGCCAGGGTGCTGAGCTGGGTGTTGCAGGGCCTGGCACCTGTGCTTCCACGCTAGCAGCAGCACTTCCAGGGGCTGCAGCGCAGAGAATCACTTTCCGGCTTTGTGTTCAGGCGACACACTAAAGCTCATTCAGCTTGCTGGTTTCTGTCTGGAGGTGCATGAGTGAAAAGATGTTAGGTCGGTGTAACATGAGACCGGCATTTGAAAGCAGAGCAGAATAACTTTCTTTTAAAATATAATTTTTAATTGTGTTTGTGTATGTTTGTTGGGGGGCTGGGATGCAGGCTGACCCTAGTAAGGGCGTGTGTCACATTTGGACAATGTGAGCAGAGCTCACTGTACACATTAAGGCCCCAGGTACGAAGACACACTAACAATAACAAATGATGCTTTCTCTGTGGTAAGCCACAGCTCTGCCATGCCTCTAAAATTAGTCTTGCCACTTTCAGATGCTACTAAAGCACCACCATCCTAATCTATCAGAATTGTCCCTGGACCTAATATGATAACAACTTCGTCTGTTTCCTCCACCCTCCCATTACTGTTTTTTTCCTCCCCACTCTCCCTCCAGCACTATCTGAAATGTCGTCAGGCCTAGTATGATAGTCGCTTGTTTTGTTCCTCCCCTCCCTTTCTGCACCTCTCTCCCTCCCCTTTTGTTTTTCTCCGGCTCTACCAGAAATGTCGTCAGGCCTAGTACGGTAGTCGCCTGTCTGTTTCCATTTCCTTCCCACTCTCCCCCTCCCTTCCTTATCTATGTCTTAGCTCTTGCACTATCTGAAATGTCGTCAGGTCGAGTATGATGGTTAATTTCAAATCCTTACTGTTCATTGTTAGGAAAGATTTCGTAATACTGGTTCATTTTCCTTCCATGTGGCAACCCCTAAACTTTTTGCTGTTGTTTTCACCATGATCTAGACTTTGCCCGAGAAGTGCAGCCTTCTGCCGCACTCCTCTGGGCTTTCGCTCCATTCTTACAGGGAAACTGACATGCCCTTAAGACAGTCAGTACCAGGAAACGCTGTTTTCCGTAGTTTCTTTTATCATGTGAGGGCACTGTAAGCTAAGTTACTGCTCTCTTGGGTCTCTAGCCTTCTACAGGCCCTAGATACTCTTTTTGGATTGTAACTGATCGGTGCAAGTGATTCACGGACGGGAATGGTGGCAGCGATCGTTTCTTGTGTCTTGAGCTTCTTTTGGCGTTTTAAGCGCGTTTCTCGCGCTTAGCCCAAAATGGTGGCCTGGCTCCCAAAATGGCCAGACCACGAGGCTCCCTTGTCCTGTCTGCTGACCGTCTTGCTCCCTTCACCTTCCCCAGGTCGAGCCGACCCGGGGCCTTCCTTATTTGGGCATGTACTTTCCCGCGAAACACGGATGCTTTCGCGGGCTTCTACAGGCCTTGTGTGTGCCTCCAGGATGTGGGCTGGGATGTCTGGTCCCAATACACATCCTTGGTGCCAGAGCGTCTAGGGTGGTGTGAATGCCTGGGACCACCGTGGTCCGTGATAGGTCCACGTATGGTGTGAGTGTTGATGAGTGGATCTCCCATTGGGTCCCCTCCGTTTTGGCGCGAAGGGAACCGTGGATAAGAGGGGGCTGGAAACACCACTACCATGTCGATCTCCTGAGTTCTCACGAACAAAGGAATACAGGAGCCAAGTATCCTGCAACCACGAGGCTGAACCGAGGAATCGCTGGTGACCCGCTGAAGGACTGTTCCTCTACACTGCTGTCGCCTTATGAAACCCTTTTTACCTCCGATCGAACCAGAAGGCCTGTACTGGTACTTCGACCCTTGGAATAGCGGGAACAGCTATTCTCGGCATCTTCACCATCTCCTGCTCATAAGCCTTCGGAAGTGTCTCTGGGCCATCCAGCAGACTGACCAGCCTACACATGAGTCTTGCTCTGTAACCGCCGCCAGGTTGTGTTGTATTTCTAGTCCTTGTCACTCTCACACGATTCGTACACTTGGCGTTCCCAGGTCTGAAGTGAGTAGTGGACATTTGACTGAGATACACACGGCCGCTCCGTTGCCCTGCTGTGGTAACAAACTGTGCGTGTTCACTTCGTTTGGGACATCTTTAACTCAACTCTGCTGCTGCAGAATCAACATGACGACGAGACGTCCCCTGCTCTCCTGAGCCTGCCAGCGACTGAAACTGACGCGGAGAAGCCTGGGTCTGCTTGCATCGGGGACCGGTGAGTAGCATAGCTAGGAACTGGTCGCCCTCCTGCAGGAGCCCATAGCTTTTCCCCGCTGTGTCAGAACAGCACGCCTTTCCGTACTCGCGCTCTGCTTCTGCCCACAGTGGAGGCTGCGCTTGAGTCGCGGAACTCTGTTCTTCTTCATTTGTGCACTAAACTGAACTGCCTAATTCCCTCGAAGAGACTCCCCTTTTTGCCCGTTGGCACCAGCGTGTGCAGGTACTTTTGAGCACAAGGCTCCACTCTTCGTAGGGCTCGGACTTCCTTTTAGTTAGGTGCCTCTGAAGGCGGACTTGGTCTAAGCATTATTTCGCACTGCCTGTTTTCCTTCCCTTTTAGGTGGTCTACACATTTCGTGCATCTAACGCTTGAGACTTGTTTGTATTTGTATATATATTGTATTAGTATGGTATGTGTTCGTTTACTAGAGTTGTATTGTGATTTCTCGCTACGGTCATTGTTTTAAAGGCCTTGGAATAAATGTGTATATATTTTTAATATAACACCTGTTTGGAGTAGTTTGTAAGTGTCCTTGCTTTGTGTGCTCATTGCGGGCTTTCAGTCATCCTCACCCCTCTTGAGACCTAGTCTTGACCGCCGCGATCGCTACCCTGATTGGTCTGGCTTGTCCAGAGGTTACCCTGTTCCAAGTAATTAGGTTGGCCTTCTGAACTTCTGCGCCGCCAGGACAGAGTTCAGAAATCCGTCTTAACAAATTGGTGTACAGCGGTGGGATACGACTGAACGTATCCAGTGTTGCGCACGAACTAAGGCATTTCAAGTTATTCCTACCAGGACACGTACTGAATTGTTATAGTATAACTTTAAAAAGGCCATAGTCCTATCTAACAGTATGGAAACAAATACCTTGTTAACTTTAAATGCTTCCAAATCAGAAACATTGAAAAAGATGTGTGCGGAGAGAGGTGTTTCCTCTCAAGGCACGAAATTGGATATGATCCAAAGAATCGTGGCATGGCAAGAAGCGCAGCTTGACGCTATAACTTCTGAGGACAGTGCGGAAGGAGGTGGGGCTGCTCTGACTGGTAGAACCGACGGTTCTGCCGCTGCACTGATCCACCGCGATCACGAGGACAGGGAGGATGAGATGTCTAATGTTTCCTCTGCCAGTGCTGATGGGGAGGCTATGCTTGAATTCAAGAAGCAAGAGCTGCGGTTTAGGCAGAAGGAGCTTGAATTCAGCACAGCCAAACTAAAAATCGAACAGGCAGAAAAACAGAAAGACAGGGATCACCAGTTGGAACTGGCCAAGCTTCAGGTTGCAAATGGGTCCAAGGGTCCTGGACATGGGCCTGGGGCCTCCTCTCATCCACGGTTTCCGAAAGATCTGCTCAGTGTGTATGAGGAAAGGAATGACATTATGGACTGGCTGAATACATTTGAGTATGCATGCGAAGTTCAACAAGTTGACAATGCTGATAAGATTGCCTGGTTACTCAGCAGACTGCCCCATTCTGGCTGTAGTGCCATTATGGACATGTCGAAGGCTGAGCGAGCAGATTTCGCAATGTTAAAGCAAACTCTCATTTTAAAGTTTGGAAAGACTCCGGCCCAATATTTGAAACGATTCAGAGAGTATTGTAACGCTCACCTGATTCCCGTAGAGGCGCCGGTCTTGACTGGGCGTATACCGTATCTTCAAAGGTGATGTGTAACACACGGCTGGCTCTTTGGGCTGGACCTCTGTGCACTGTATGTCTGACTCGAAGGGTAAGATGTCTGCAGATAGAAAATATGGGATTAAGGAACTGGGTTATTGAATGTCTCTCTCTTCTTCCCTTTCTCTTCTCCTGTAGAACCCCAAAGGTTAACGCTCTCACCTTAGGTAAGTGAACGCCGTGCTCTCCATCTGCCTCGGGGCAGGGTGCTGTAACCAGTTTCTTCACTGGATAAGGGGAGCAGGCCTCTCGACTTCAGAGGACTGCTGTCCGTCGTTTACTGCACGAACGGTAAGTTTCGAGTAATTCTAATGTCTTTAAAATTCTTTAGTAATGATGTCTCTTGTTTTGCAGGGTTCCGGCGATGGCGGATGACGGGCTGAAGTGAGTTGAAGATGAAGCACGTGTGATGAATAGAAGCGCCTGGAAGCACGTAAGTAAGCGCTTGTTGCCTGCTTCACGATGCGCTCTAACTGTCTTTTTATTTTGCAGGTACAAGTTCGGAGCGGCTGCAGGGTGCCGGAATACCCACTGGGTTAGATGTGGAAAGGAGTAATGGCACGTGAGTATTAAAGTTCCCCAATGTCTTTAAACGCACCTTGTTTTGTCTTTCAGATGCGGGATGCAGCGCCGAAGGCCTCCGGAGCGTGCGAAGAGTTGGTAAGCTTTTGTCTTTCAGATGCCGGAATGCAGTGTGAAGACCTCCGGAGCGCACGAAGAGTAGGTAAGCCTTTGTCTTTCAGATGCCGGAATGCAGCGCGAGGCGTTGGTGACAGCCGATGGACCAGGTAAGTGAAGAGCTGTCACTGAAGACCGTAATGCTAACCTGTTCTTTCTTGTCTTTATAGGTGTTGCTGAAGACTGGATTCAGGATGGTAAGCCTTTTTCCTTAGGCCCAGGATCAGATGCAGAAGACACGATGAGCGTTCTGCTGCAGAGGATGCAGAATAACGCAAAGCAAGATTCATCCATCGGGTGTGGTTTAAATAGCCTCCTGTAGTGCTTAGGTGTCTCCTTCCCCAGCCACGCCTAGGTAAGAAAAGAGTTCCTGCTTTCCAGAAGAGTTCCAGTGTTCTGAATCTAGGGAGTAGCTCCTGCCCCACCCAACAGGAAAAGTAGTTCCAAACAGAAGAGGATCAGAGGCTCAACTGGCAGGCAAGTAAGCAGCATGGTCTGCTGCAGGTAAGTCCACCCAAGCATTATGAGCCCGGCGCTTCCAGCGCTGGGACTGGGCATATTTATGAGCCTGGTGCCACTGGCGCCAGGACTGGGTCCAAAAGGTCCCAATTGGGACTGGTTGGCACTCCGAACCTGGGTTATGGATCTGCTTCCAAGGGAGTTGGGAAAACCCTGACCTTTTGGAAGCAGAGATCATGACAAGTATAAGAAAAAAGAAGGTGGTACTTGGGTATCTTATGTAACTGAATCCTTAAAAAACTTAACTGGCTGGGTCGAAGGTTATAAGGTTTCTACCTTTGAAGGCATGATAAATCTTGTCATGCTTGAACACATTTTTGCATCTTCTTCCCCGGAGCTTAAGCAGCATTTGGCCGATTCGAAGGAGATAGATCCTAAGAAGCTAGCCATTGCAGCAGACTTATGGGTGTCACATCGAGTGTCCAATAAGGACAAAACTCATCCTGGTAAGCAGGAGGAAGGGAAAAAGTCCAAAGATAAGGAGGGTGGAGAATCTGATAAATCTTCTTCTCAAAAGGGCCACAAAAAGAAAAATAAGGGTAAGACACAAGAGAACTCACAGAGTAGTGGAGGTCAGCCTCCGAAACAGAACTCTGGTTACAATAAGCCTCCCTATGCAACAGACCCAATGCATCTTGTTTTGCTTGTGGAGCAACTGACCACGTGAAGGGGGATCCCCGGTGTAAGGTTAGACCTTTGGGGGTCCACTCCGCTAATCTGGCCTTCTCCTCCTACGAGGAAGAAGAGATTACAGGAGCATCCTTCTCCTCAGACTCATTTCCCAGCGGGATAGAAGCTGAGGTAGTTTTAGTTTCTCTGGGTTCCTGGGAGCCTAAAGTCGCAGAGGCTTATGCTATGATTCCAGATAATACCAAGCACTACTTTAAAGACAGTGTGCTGATCAATGGAGTAGATACTCCAGCTCTTAGGGATAGTGGGTGCAGTCGAACTGTAGTGGATTCTACCTTGGTAGACTCAGAGGAAGTTGCCAGAGCTACTCTGATGCCCACTAAGTTGGCTGACGGCCCACTCCGTATGTTCCCAGTAATACCTGTAAATCTTACTTTAAATGGTGCAGCAGTCAGGATTCCAGTGAGCATTCAGAGAAACGTCCCAGGAAAGGTCTTGTTCGGTAATGATCTCAGAGCTTTAGGGCTCGTAGGAGACACTGCCGAAAGACCCTACACACGGTCTCAAGCACGGGCAGCATTGGCCAAGACCAATACGCCGCCCCAGCCGAAGGGGAAACCCAAGGCGAAAGGAGTAAACAAGTCAAGACGAGGGAAAGAGAATATTCCCTCGAGCTCGCCTACCACTGCGGTGGAGGAAGTTGGTCAATCGCCCGGGCCTGACGAGGAGGTGGCGATGCCTGAAGTATTTGACCCCAACGACCATCCTGAACTAAAAGACTTGTTAGTAGAAGGTGGTCCTGATAGGGACGAATTCAGTAAAGGCCAACGTGAGTGCCCATCTCTGGAAGGCCTAAGGAGACAGGCCTGCTCCCAGCTTGAGGGTGAACCTCCTGGGACGCATCAGATTTATTGGGAAGGTGGACTTCTGTATAGTGAGCCCACAGAGTCTACAGAAGGAGACAATAGGAGGTTGGTGGTTCCCCTTGCTGTAAGACCCTTCCTCCTGCAGTTGGCGCATGAAGTGCCCCTTGCTGGTCACCTTGGTATTAAGAGGACCAAGCAAAGGTTATCCATGCACTTCTACTGGCCCAAGATGGGGGTGCAAGTAGAAAGTCACTGCAGGAGTTGTGCCTCCTGCCAGTTATCTGGTAAGGTTGGCTCGACAACCCAAGCTCCATTGGTACCACTCCCAGTTGTGGGAATACCATTCGAAAGTGTAGGGATCGACATTGTTGGTCCCCTTGACCCGCAAACATCCTCGGGCAATAGGTTTATCCTGGTGCTGGTCGACCATGCAACCAGATATCCTGAGGCCATCCCATTGAAAACTGTAACTGCCAAGTCAGTTGCAAAAGCGTTACTTGGCATATTTACTAGGGTTGGCTTCCCTAAAGAAGTTGTGTCGGATCGTGGCAGCAACTTTATGTCGAAGTATATGCAGGCTATGTGGAAAGAATGTGGGGTCACCTACAAGTTCTCTTCTGCATACCACCCCCAGACTAATGGTCTGGTGGAACGTTTCAACAGAACGTTAAAAAGCATGATTGGGGCTCTGGAAGAACCTCAGAGAAGAAAATGGGATCTTCTTTTACCATGCTTACTGTTTGCATACCGAGAGGTACCACAGGAGAGTGTTGGCTTCAGCCCCTTCGAACTTCTGTTCGGTCATCCTGTACGGGGACCCTTAGCCATAGTCAAAGAGGGATGGGAGATGCCCACTCCCCCTGTTACTACCAACGTAGCAGACTATGTGCTAGGGCTCAGAAAACGGATGGTACTTCTGATGGGCTTGGCTAGTGATAAATTGAAGGCAGGACAAGCGCTGGTGAAACATTGGTACGACCAGAAAGCTTCCCTCATCAACTTTACACCTGGTCAGCAAGTCCTGATCATGAATGCTATAAGGCCTTGAGCTTTACAGGACAAATGGTCAGGCCCTTACACAGTGGTGTAGCCCCTGGGTGAGGTTAACTATTTAGTGGACCTTGGAAGGCCTGGACAGGCTCCAAAAGTGTTTCACGTAAATAGGCTGATGGCTTTCGTCCCAAGAGTCGAAATCGCAGCACTGCTACTGGCTTCAGACGTTGAGGAAGAGGAGTCTGAACCTCTCCCCGACCTGTTCCAAAGCGGTCCTTCAGATAGCTCCTTTGAGGGTGTCCGAGTGGCCCCTCACCTGACTTCTGGTCAGCAGGCTGAGGTGAAAAGTTGGCTTAGGCAGTTTTCCCCCCTGCTTTCACAGTCGCCTGGTTTGACACCTTGGTGCAAACATAACATAGACACAGGAGACAGTGTACCTACCAAAAGTAGGGGATACAGGATGTCAGACAAAGTACGGTTTTATATTAAGACCAAGGTCAACAAGATGTTAGACCTTGGGGTGATTGAACCCTCTAGTAGTCCTTGGTCCAGCCCTGCGGTTTTGGTTCCAAAGGCAGGCACTTCTGAATTGAGGTTCTGCGTGGATTACAGGGCTCTGAATGCTGTCACCAAGACAGATGCACACCCCTTGCCTCGAACAGATGAGCTGGTGGATACTTTGGGTGCTTCCAAGTACCTCAGCACGTTTGACCTCACTGCTGGCTATTGGCAAATAGCTTTAGCAGAACATGCCAAGGAGAAGACAGCGTTTTCTACTCCAGACGGCCTTTACCAATTCCGGGTAATGCCGTTCGGGTTGAAGAATGCACCTGCCACTTTCCAGAGGCTTGTGAATCATGTGTTGAATGGGTTGGACGAATTCTGTCTTGCATATCTGGACGATATAGCAGTTTTCAGTGCCACCTGCGAAGACCATGTGAAACACCTCGGGATTGTGCTCCAAGCTCTTCAGAAAGCACACTTGACCATAAAGGCTAGTAAATGCCAGATTGGACAAGGCTCAGTGGTTTACCTTGGACATGAAGTAGGTGGAGGGAGGATACAGCCTCTTCCCAGTAAAGTACAAGCAGTACAAGACTGGCCTACCCCCACTACACAAACCCAAGTGAGAGCCTTCTTAGGACTCACAGGGTATTACCGCAACTTCGTGGCAGACTATGTCACCATAGCTGCCCCTCTGACTGCCCTCCCTACTCCGAAGAAACCCAAGAAGGTAACTTGGACCGACGAGTGTGAGGAGGCCTTCAATGGCTTAAAAGACTCCTTGTGCCAGGCCCCTGTCCTCAGGGCCCCTGATTATCAAAGACCTTTTATCGTGCAGACGGACGCCTCTGACACTGGGATAGGAGCTGTACTATCACAAGTAGATGAGAAGGGTAAGGAACACCCTATTGGTTTTATTAGTTGCCAGCTTAAGGACAGAGAGCTCAGATGGTCCACGGTAGAGAAAGAATGTTTCTCTGTGGTGTGGGCCCTACAGAAGCTGAGGCCCTACCTCTATGGGACCCACTTCACTGTGCAAACTGACCATAAGCCCTTAAAGTGGCTAATGAACATGAAGGGGGAGAATCCAAAGTTGCTTAGGTGGTCCATAAGTCTACAAGGCTTCGACTTCTCTATTGAGCATAGGCCAGGTGTCCAACATAGCAATGCTGATGGGTTGTCCAGAATGTTTAAGCGACCTGAACAAGAGACTCATCCAGTGGTGGATTAGTTCCCCCTGTCCATAGTCTGGGAGGAGCGAGTGTTAGGAAAGATTTCGTAATACTGGGTAATTTTCCTTCCATGTGGCAACCCCTAAACTTTTTGCTGTTGTTTTCACCATGATCTAGACTTTGCCCGAGAAGTGCAGCCTTCTGCCGCACTCCTCTGGGCTTTCGCTCCATTCTTACGGGGAAACTGACATGCCCTTAAGACAGTCAGTACCGGGAAACGGCTTTCGTGCAACATGACACAAGAGGGCACTATAAGCTAAGTTACTGCTCTCTTGGGTCTCTAGCCTCCTACAGGCCCTAGATACTCTTTTTGGATTGTAACTGATCGGTGCAAGTGATTCACGGACGGGAATGGTGGCAGCGATCGTTTCTTGTGTTTTGAGCTCCTTTTGGCGTTTTAAGCGTGTTTCTCGCGCTTAGCCCAAAATGGTGGCCTGGCTCCCAAAATGGCCAGACCACGAGGCTCTCTTTGTCCTGTCCGCTGACCGTCTTGCTCCCTTCACCTTCCCCAGGTCGAGCCGACCCGGGGCCTTCCTTATTTGGGCATGTACTTTCCCGCGAAACACGGATGCTTTCGCGGGCTTCTACAGGCCTTGTGTGTGCCTCCAGGATGTGGGCTGGGATGTCTGGTCCCAATACACATCCTGGGTGCCAGAGAGTCTAGGGTGGTGTGAATGCCTGGGACCACCGTGGTCCGTGATAGGTCCACGTATGGTGTGAGTGTTGATGAGCGGATCTCCCATTGGGTCCCCTCCATTTTGGCGCGAAGGGAACCGTGGATAGGAGGGGGCTGGAAACACCACTACCATGTCGATCTCCTGAGTTCTCACGAACGAAGGAATACAGGAGCCAAGTATCTTGCAACCACGAGGCTGACCCGCTGAAGGACTGCTCCTCTGCACTGCTGTCGCCTTGTGAAACCCTTTTTACCTCCGATCGAACCAGAAGGCCTGTACTGGTACTTCGACCCTTGGAATAGCGGGAACAGCTATTCTCGGCATCTTCACCATCTCCTGCTCGTAAGCCTTCGGAAGAGTCTCTGGGCCATCCAGCAGACTGACCAGCCTACACAGGAGTCTCGCTCTGTAACCGCCGCCAGGTTGTGTTGTATTTCTAGTCCTTGTCACTCTCACATGATTCGTACACTTGGCGTTCCCAGGTCTGAAGTGAGTAGTGTACATTTGACTGAGATACACACGGCCGCTCCGTTGCCCTGCTGTGGTAACAAACTGTGCAGGTTCGCTTCGTTTGGGACATCTTTAACTCAACTCTGCTGCTGCAGAATCAACACGACGACGAGACGTCCCCTGCTCTCCTGAACCTGCCAGCGACTGAAACTGACACGGAGAAGCCTGGGTCTGCTTGCATCGGGGACTCGTGAGTAGCATAGCTAGGAACTGGTCGCCCTCCTGCAGGAGCCCATAGCTTTTCCCCGCTGTGTCAAAACAGCACGCCTTTCCGTACTCGCGCTCTGCTTCTGCCCACAGTGGAGGCTGCGCTTGAGTCGCGGAACTCTGTTCTTCATTTGTGCACTAAACTGAACTGCCTGATTCCCTCGAAGAGACTCCCCTTTTTGCCCGTTGGCACCAGCGTGTGCAGGTACATTTGAGCACAGGGCTCCACTCTTCGTAGGGCTCGGACTTCCTTTTAGTTAGGTGCCTCTGAAGGCGGACTGGGTCTAAGCATTATTTCGCACTGCCTGTTTTCCTTCCCTTTTAGGTGGTCTACACATTTCGTGCATCTAACGCTTGAGACTTGTTTCTATTTGTATATATATTGTATTGGTATGGTATGTGTTGGTTTATTAGAGTTGTATTGTGATTTCTCGCTACGGTCATTGTTTTAAAGGCCTTGGAATAAATGTGTATATATTTTTGATATAACACCTGTTTGGAGTAGTTTGTAAGTGTCCTTGCTTTGTGTGCTCATTGCGGGCTTTCAGTCACCCTCACCTCTCTTGAGACCTAGTCTTGACCGCCGCGATCGCTACCCTGATTGGTCTGGCTTGTCCAGAGGTTACCCTGTTCCAAGTAATTAGGTTGGCCTTCTGAACTTCTGCGCCGCCAATCCGTCTTAACATTCATGGCCTGTAAGAATTTCATTGTATTTTCCCTTGTTCCCTCCCTTGTCTTGAAGCGCTTTGAAACACAAGGTTATTAATTCATAGAATTTAGCGCACAAGTGGCGCACGCGGCTGGCGCACAGTGTGCACGTGCGAATCCCTGCGCCAGCCGCGTGCGCTAAAATACATTTCCGCGCACAGCGTATTCATGGAATCCAGCTACCAAAACCAGCCGTGGCGCACAGTGGCGCAGCGACCCTGCAGCAGCGCCAGTTACGCCCCCAAGAACGCCCCTCGCGCAGGGAAAAGCCATCAAAATCCCCAATCCAGCGCAAAGGGCTGCGCTAACCCTGTACCAGCACGGCAAGCGGGGAACGTGTATCACTGGGGATCGCAGGAAGTTTCACACGCGATTGGCCCTGTGCGAGCTGGGTACGTGTATTACTGGGGTACGCAGGAAGTTTGACACGCGATTTCAGCAGAGTACGTGTATGACTGGGATGCGCAGGAAGTTTCACATGCGATTTCAGCAGGGTACGTGTATTACTGGGGTGCGCGGGAAGTTTCACACGCGATTGGCCCTGTGCGAGCGGGGTACGTGTATTACTGGGGTGCGGGGGAAGTTTCACACGCGATTGGCCCTGTGCGAGCGGGGTACGTGTATTACTGGGGTGCGCGGGAAGTTTCACACGCGATTGGCCCTGTGCGAGCGGGGTACGTGTATTACTGGGGTGCGTGGGAAGTTTCACACGCGATTGGCCCTGTGCGAGCGGGGTACGTGTATTACTGGGGTGCGTGGGAAGTTTCACACGTGATTTCAGCAGGGTACGTGTATTACTGGGGTGCGCAGGAAGTTTCACACGCAATTGGCCCTGTGCGAGCGGGGTACGTGTATTACTGGGGTGCGCGGGAAGTTTCACACGCGATTTCAGCGGGGTACGTGTATTACTGGGGTGCGCAGGAAGTTTCACACGCGATTTCAGCAGGGTACGTGTATTACTGGGGTGCGCGGGAAGTTTCACGCGCGATTTCAGCAGGGTACGTGTATTACTGGGGTGCGCTGGAAGTTTTACACGCGATTGGCCCTGTGCGAGTGGGGTACGTGTATTACTGGGGTGCGGGAAGTTTTACACGCGATTTCAGCAGGGTACGTGTATTACTGGGGTGCGCGGGAAGTTTTACACGCGATTGGCCCTGTGCGAGTGGGGTACGTGTATTACTGGGGTGCGCGGGAGGTTTTACACGCGATTTCAGCAGGGTACGTGTATTACTGGGGTGCGTGGGAAGTTTTACACGCGATAGGCCCTGTGCGAGTGGGGTACGTGTATTACTGGGGTGCGCAGGAAGTTTTACACGCGATTTCAGTGGGGACGTGTATTACTGGGGTGCGCAGGAAGTTTTACACATGATTTCAGCAGGGTACGTGTATTACTGGGGTGCGCGGGAAGTTTTACATGCGATTTCAGCAGGGTATGTGTATTACTGGGGTGCACAGGAAGTTTTACACGCGATTGGCCCTATGCGAGTGGGGTACGTGTATTACTGGGGTGCGTGGGAAGTTTTACACGTGATTTCAGCAGGGTACGTGTATTACTGGGGTGCGCGGGAAGTTTCACATGCAATTTCAGCAGGGTACGTGTATTACTAGGGTGCACGGGAAGTTTCACACGCAATTTCAGCAGGGTACGTGTATTTCGGGGGTGCCGGGGAGTCCCACACGTGATTTGGCAGTGTGGGTCCTCCCAGGTGTTCCCTGTACACCCTCCACGGCCCCTGCAGGCAGCCCACACCACAGGGGACTACCCTTCATCCCTGGTCATGTCCCGCAGGCAGCCCACCCAACATGGGCATGCCCCCCAGCAAAGGCACATGTCTCCTTGCACTACTGATCACCAACCCACCCCCCAGCATTGCGGGGCACCTGCCAGCAGGCCCCCATTCATGTCCCACTCATGTCCCCTTGCACCCCCACCCCCCAGCATTGCGGGGCACTTGCCAGCATCTCCCCATTCATGTCCCACTCATGTCCCCCTGCACCCCCACCCCCCAGCATTGCGGGGCACCTGCCAGCAGGCCCCCATTCATGTCCCACTCATGTCCCCTTGCACCCCCACCCCCCAGCATTGCGGGGCACCTGCCAGCAGGCCCCCATTCATGTCCCACTCATGTCCCCCTGCACCCCCAGCATTGCGGGGCACCTGCCAGCAGGCCCCCATTCATGTCCCACTCATGTCCCCCTGCACCCCCACCCCCCAGCATTTTAGGGCACCTGCCAGCAGGCCCCCACTCATGTCCCCCTGCACCCTCACCCCCCAGCATTGCGGGGCACCTGCCAGCAGGCCCCCACTCATGTCCCCCTGCACCCCCACCCCCCAGCATTGCGGGGCACCTCCCAGCATGCCCCCACTCATGTCCCCCTGCACCCCCACCCCCCAGCATTGCGGGGCACCTGCCAGCAGGCCCCCATTCATGTCCCACTCATGTCCCCCTGCACCCCCACCCCCCAGCATTGCGGGGCACCTGCCAGCAGGCCCCCATTCATGTCCCACTCATGTCCCCCTGCACCCCCACCCCCAGCATTGCGGGGCACCTGCCATCAGGCCCCCATTCATGTCCCACTCATGTCCCCCTGCACCCCCACCCCCCAGAATTGCGGGGCACCTGCCAGCAGGCCCCCATTCATGTCCCACTCATGTCCCCCTGCATCCCCACCCCCCAGCATTGCGGGGCACCTGCCAGCAGGCCCCCATTCATGCCCCACTCATGTCCTCCTGCACCCCCACCCCCCAGCATTGCGGGGCACCTGCCAGCAGGCCCCCACTCATGTCCCCCTGCACCCCCACCCCCCAGCATTGCGAGGCACCTGCCAGCAGGCCCTCATTCATGTCCCACTCATGTCCCCCTGCACCCCCACCCCCCAGCATTGTGGGGCACCTGCCAGCAGGCCCTGACACATGTCCCCCAGCCAACACGTCATCACAATCCAGATCCCTGGCCCTTATGGGCAGCCTCCACATGCCAAAAAGCCAGTATTGCATCCACCCACTTAGAAATGCCAATTACATGATACAACCCCAATGTCAAGTATGTAAATGAACACATGTCCCTCACATACACACAATGGGTGTAAGTGAATGTCAAAACCCATATCATGATATGCATGAAACCAATGAGATGATACTACACATTGAAGTTTGATGAAAAAAATGTATTAAAAGCAACATGAATGGAATTAAAAATAAACAAACGACAATGGGAATTAAAAACCAAAAGCAGCATGTCCGTAAAATAATGAAAAACCACAAATCATAATCCAAAGGAAAGGTGTCCAAAGTCACAGTTCAAAAAAGTACATCCAAGGGAAAAACAAAACCGAAAACCATTGCTCCATGGGTAAATCCAAAAAAAAACTATAATCCAACAGTCAACTATATACAGATAAACAATCCAGGGTCCATGATCCCAACTGAAGAAATGAAACCTATGTAAAAATACTACCTAATAAAAAAACTATATACAAAAATGTGGTCCATTGTCCAAAAGGTCCAAATAAATAAAAAAGCAAAGGAAACCTAACACTAACTACATAACTATTTACAAGGGCAGCGGGCTAGTCTGACAGCTGACTGGTTGTTGTCATGGGCCAGGGCATCATCGAACTCCTGTTCAATGGCTTGGAGGCGGGCATGTTCCCTGGCCCGAGGTCTCGCAGGGATAATGCAGTGTCCAGCTCCAACTCCCTGCGAATACCCTTGAGGCACTCAGCCCGCCTCAGCACCCTCCATGACTCCACCCTGACCATTGTGAGCCGTTCCTCCTCTGCCCGCTGCCGCTCTGCACCTATCTGCTGGCCCAACCGCTCCCACACGGAAGACACTCCCATTCCAGGGTTCTCCTGCCCTCCGGCCAATGCCTGCCCCCCTGATGTTGATGGCCCCGAGCCATAATGCCTCCCACTTCGAGCCTGCCGCTGCCTCCGACGCAACTGCCTGTGCCAGCACGACTGCATCCAGGCTGATGGAATCCACCGACGCCGTCGTGCACGTGCCCTGCCCGATGATGCTGTCACATCCTCCATCTGCTGGGGTCCAGTTGCTGGTGTGTCTACCCCTGCTGGACCTCCGACTCCCGACTGTGGCAGGGATGGGATCCCCACCGAGTTGGCTGCGTTGGTCGGGGCAGGTCCACAGGGGGCCCTGGTGGCATCTGAGCCGGAAGACGGCATGGAGAACGACTGGCGCATAGCCTCCACAGAGGAGGAGAGGGTCGCCTGAGTGCCCGACACATGTACGAACCCCCCCGACCACGGCCGCTCCCAACTGGGCCACGTTGGCACGGTGCTCTTCGTGATGACGTGCGTGCTCCCCCCGGGAAGCACGCACCTCATCACGAATGACACCCGTGCGCAACGCGACACCAATCAGGACCTTCTCCATACGGCCAGGGGTCCCCTCGTCCGCAGGTGGAGGGGAGTCAGATGACATGGACCTCCCCCCCTACCTGCAGACGGGCCTGGGATGGGTCATCCCTGCTGGTGCATGGTGGTGCAGTTACAGTGTCAGGGACAGTGAAATGCACAGACACCTCCACGGCGACCTGTGCTGCCTCCTGCCCCTGCCCCTGGACTGCACCACTTGCACCAGCAGGGATGCCCCCACCAGGCCCCATGTGTGGCTCAGTAGCGGCCTCCTCCTCCTCTGTGGAAACCACCAACCTGGATGGCTCCACCCCGTCTTCTGCCGTTGCAAGCCCCTGGGGGGGCTCACCCACCCCTTCCGCTGCAGCCGTGGGGGCATCCCCGCCGCTTTTCTCCACAGCGCCGTCTCCGCCCTCTTCTTCACTTTGCGCTGTGTAGAGAGAGACATAGAACACAAGCATCAGGGTACTGTACAATGGTCCCCTAGACAGGAAGCAATAGCAGATGAGTGGCACTGTCAAAGATCACTTCCATCATGTCCCTCCACAACACATGGGTCAGTGCAGGCAAAACACATGCAGTAACAGGCATGGCGCATTCTATGGACATTAGCAAACATGTCCAAGGGACGCTTGAAACATACAATGTTGTTTTTGAACTCACATGCATCATGGGTCATGCCTATCATAAGCACACACTTCACCGTACTTTCATCCATCTGGACTCGTACACCCAAGACAGAGTGGATGCAAGGATAACTAGGCTGCATCAGTGAATCTGAACATTGTCACAGACATGTGTCATGCATCCATGGCATTCACAAGTCACAGACACGCAGGTCAGACACACAGACATGGACACGATACATGTACATGGCATCAGCACCCATCCCTCACCCCCACCCATGCCCAGAAACAGAGACTGGCATGCTCTCATGTGTCCATTCCGCATAGGGCTCCCCATGTAGCATTTAAACACATACACCAACCGTGTGCTTCACACATTACTGGTCTCACATGCATGACCATGATGTCCCTGCACACACACACGCGTACATGGCCTATGTCACACATATAGGCAAGTATCAGACAACCAGCACACTGCAACATGCTCTGTCTCACACAGCAATGCTTGGCCTCTTACCGCTCGACTCCAGACGGGTCTGCCTCTCAAGGATCTGGGCATGGAGCGCTGGGCGTACGCGTTCCAGGACCCTCAGCTGGATGGTACTCATGCTGCCCTGGCCCCCCTCCATGAGGCGCCGGGCCTTTATGAGGGTCCTGGACCTCAAGTCCTCCCAGCCCTTCTTGTCCCAGATCCTGTCCCGTCCTTCCTTGTCGGTGCGTCATGATCCGAAGAGGGCATCATAATGCCCCAGGCAAGCTCCACCAGGACACCAACTACCTTCTGACTGAAGCTGGTGGCCCTCTGCCCCTCTGGCTGGGGGTTGCCAGTGGTCTCAGATGGTGTTTGCCCCGACATGGCGACCCCCGAGGCAGGCGTGGGTGGGCAACTGGGTCCTGGGGCTGGGCTGTGGAGCGATGGTATCCCAGTCGGGAGTCTTCTGTTCCAGCAGGGGTGGGCACCGCAACTGGACCCCTGCAGATGGCTGATCTGCAGGCACCAAATGGCAGGGCACGGTGGCAGCAGGCAGGCAGCATCAGATCGCTCGTGGGAGGCTGCTCGGGGCTCTGGGGGGCAGTAATTCGGCCTTTTGGGCAGGAGCGTGGTCTTCCGTGTGATTGCGCGTGGCCAGCTTGATACGGAGTGATTTGGCACGTGAAAATTCTGCACGTCAGCATGTAATTCGAGGAAAGGACCTTAGCGCGTCTGCAGGCATACGCGATTTCATTGGACCGAAGGCCCTTCAAGCGTAAGCACCTCTGTGATGTGACGCGCGCGAGCGTTTCAGCGCGCGTGAAAAACTGCACGTCCGTGTGTGAATGCGTGTAATCCAAGGAAAGGGCCCATGCGCGTAAGTGACGTGACGCGCACGGGCGTTTCCCTCAGCACGGGTTAAAGGTGAGCAGGGGCAGCAGTTCGCTGTACGTGCCTTTCGTGGAGACCGACGTGTTGCTGCTTCCTGTTGTTTCGCACGCCATCACAACTTCACAGCTATCAAGGACGTATATCTTCTTTTGGCGGGGGTATTGGCTACGCGTGTTTTTTTGCATCGCGCTAGTCAGACGGTGATTCGCACACGCTATTTTTCCCACTGCGGGTGCCCCTGTTTATCGCACCCATTTTCGAGGTCATAGTAGCCTGCGTGTCCCACGCGTACGCGTTATTCGTGTTACTGGGTGCCACCGCGTACTGCGGGAGGTTGATTCCACGCACGTAGGCTGCAGGGTTGCGTGCACGGTTTTACTGCAGTTTTGGGGTGCCTGAGCATTGCGTGACCCGTCACTACATCACTGGGGTCACATACAGCCTTGCAGGTGCAGGGGGGCTGTTAACATCTTGCTTCCCACCCCCTTCACCCCAATTGCCCAGGTCAATTGTGGTGTACACCTCCCATTGGCACTACTCCATCTGTGCCGGCACTACTACATCTGTGCCATGGGTTGGGAGGACACCAAAGGTGAGGGGCGCATCAGCCGGGCATACTCCTCGTGGCGGGCGTGGTCGGGTACGTGGCCGTGGTGACCAGGGAGTAGGGGGACTCCAGGGTGTCCAGGGAAGCCACAGATGGGGAAGAGGCAGGGGTGCGCCACTTGAGCACAATGTTGTGCCATGTGTTGGTGCAGTCATGCCACCACCCCCTGTGGTTCCGGGGGATGCAGCTTCTGCATCTGGCACTGGCGCCCGTGTGACCCGGCAGTCCGTTCCATCGACTGCCACGGGCCCAAGGGTAGTGGTAGCTGCAGGTGCAGCTGTGGACACCGCCACCCAGGCTCAGGGTCTGCCAGCGCAGGCTGCGTTGGCACTTGAGGAGCCCTTGGTAGATTTCCAACAGGCCAGGAGGGAAACCATAGGGGCACGCAGGGCTGCTCTGACCAAGACACGTGTCCCTGGGGCAGTTATGTCATCTGCTGGCCCGAACAGCCGGGTGTTGGCAAGTGCAGGGGCAGATGCACCCAACAACACCCCTGTTGTGCGTCTGCCAACCAGGACCGTTGCAGTCAATGACCCTGCCACAGCGGATGTTGCTGCGCAGGGTCCATTAGAGGGCACCCAGATGCCACTGACACAAGTCAGGCCTTTGGTCGTCCCTCCACCTGCCACTCCCTTGGCTCAATCCACCGAACCCACTGGCCATACTGGTCAGGGCGGCATTAGCCAGCCAGGGTCTGCGCCACAGTCCAAGAGGAAGAAGGTTGCACCTGCAGCACAGGCTGGGACCCCACACACAGCCACGACCTCCTGCACGTCGAGGAAGAAGCCTTTCTGCAAGCAGGAACTGGACTTCCTCGTGGACTACGTGCGGGGCCACAGCCGTGACATGGTAGTGGGTGCCAATAGTCAGACTACGGCTGCCCACCGTGACACCCACTGGAAGCATGTTGCGGAACATGTCAGTTCATTCGGCCATGAGGTGCGCACGGCGCAAGAGTGCAAAAAGCGGTGGAATGACCTCAAACGCAGAGCTAAGGCTAAGCATGCCTCAACTTGACTCTGGTGACTGGCGGTGGGCCTGCACCAGAGGAGGAAGAGCTCACTCCGCATGAGTCACTCGTTGCGGAGTTCATACCACCTGAATTGGTCGAAGGAGTGGGAGAGATGCTGGACTTTGATGCCCAGTCCAGTGAGTGTTGATGTGTGTTTGTTGAGGACGTGTGCGTTTCACTTGTGGGATGTGTTGTGCATGATTGCCACTACATGTGACGTGTACATGGTTCTGATGTGTAAGTAATGCAATGCTTCCGTGATGCATGTCTGCTCTGCTGTATGCTGGACATGTGGAGCAGACGGGGACTGTCCGCATCACCACTATTGCACCCTACTCACATGCTGGTTACAAGTATGCCCCTCCGGTCCATGTTCCAGCTCACTGGCCCTTCTGCATGTGGCGTGGGGTGACCTTCCTCTCAGCCCAGGCACAATGTCATTGCATGACTGACGTGCATGTGTCCTCTACCTGCATGCGGGTACTCCATGTAGGCATGCTCCCTTGCCCCTCCTCCGCCACTCTGCACCCCAGTTCCACCTTTGCACTGGTCTGCTTCAATCTTGCCATTGTGTACTTTCCTGTTCATGCGTCCTGTGTACATGCTAACTTCCAGCGTACAATCTGCCAGACATATGTCGTGTGGTACAGCCTTAGTATTTGATGCAGGGTAGCTCACTTGTACTATGCATAGGTCAGATGTCCCGCAGGGACATGAGTGCCCATTCATGCTCCATGTGCATTGCACACAGGCCCCTATGTGTCCTTGACTGGATCATCACTGTAATACAAGTCCTGGGTGACATACATTGCATGGCATCTCATCAGCCTTCCCATGTCAACTGTGGCTCAGTTCTGCGTTGCACACATGTTTAGGGTCTGACAATCTGTGTGGCTAGCAGGCCTCAGCTTGTTTAATGGCAAATGACTCTGTCCGACTGTTGTAGTGTCTTCATCACACGTGGGCGGCCTCCAGAGTTTTCATCATGTGTCCTGCTTACTATCCCATCATCATTTGCAGTGTTGTCACTTGAATCACATTAAGCTGTTGATGCCAGTCAACACTGCCTGTCAATACACAGGTCTATGGTCAGCCTTTTGATACCATGCTAGGCATCCCTGCTTTTGTACTTGGGTGGAGGGGTGCTTTGCTTGTAGATATGCTACCCATTGAATGCACATTTCACGTGATGCCTGAATTTGACCTTGCACTGCCTTCACATTTCCTGACCACGTTTGTTGGTGCCCACATGCACATGTGTGCGCAAGCAGAGGCACAGGGATTGCAGACCTACATCCTAGAACTGCTGACGTGTTCCAAGGAACTCCAGGCAAGGTGAGCAGCACAGGGGGGCCACAACACAGCAAAGCTTCCACCAGGCCAGTTGCACATGCAGACTTAGTAGCAGCACTGAGGGTGAGCTTGGACGAATATTAGTGTTGAAGCACACAATACAGCTCAGATGTGTTGGTGGACTGATGGCTGTAGATTGTAAGGTTGTCTGGGGCACCTGCAGGGGTAGTGGCACATACCCTCCAGTACACCAAGGTCCATTGAGGCACTTGTATCACCCATGTAGCCTTCCGAGACATGGAAAGGAGCAGCTCACAGGGACATACAGCAAGGGACATACTCGGGTGCAGTGCATTTCATTTTCATGTACATTTTGAAACATGCACTGCCTACTTTGTTTCGGTCATGGTGGAACACAACTTGTTCTGAAGTCATGCCTTGCTATATGGGTCTGTCTGCTTACCCAGGGAACATTGCATGTTGTGTGAATTGTGACACATTGGTGTTCCATTTGCCACCTACCCACCGGCGGCTGACTTACTGCATTGACTGTGTATGACCCATCACAGGGGTAATGTTACATATGGGTACGAAGCATCCACACCAGATTGTCTGTTTGTAGAGTAGTTTGTTGCTATGGGGCATATTTGGTGGTGTGTTTTTGTGTTATGGGCACGCACAGATTATTAACTGTGGCTCTCTTTGCAGCATTGAAGTGCTCCTGTAACCGGACCTGAGAGTGCGCAGGCAGGAGGCCAGCACTCAAAACCAGAGCTAAGTGTCTTGTTGTTTTTCTTTCAAACTGCTCTGCATAGGCTTGCTGGGGGGTGCACTAATGCATGGATGAATGTGTAATTCGATTTGGTATGCTTTTTTTCCCCTAATCACCCGAAGTCCTATCCAATTCTAAACCCTGTACCCTCTACCCGGTGTTCCTGCTTCCCGTACCTATCCAACCAACGTTCCCTAACCCTCTTTCCCCACTGGGGTTGCGGATGCCTGTGTAAGCCGCAAGCTTGCAGGTGCCGAAACCCTAGAGGGGGTGGTTGGTTCATGCCACTCCTAAGCCTGGACTCCAGAAGGCTCTGACAATGATGTACAAGTTTGTTCGGATTGTGTATGTGTTCATGCAGGTAGTACATTTTCGTGCATTCCCTACTTTCATGTGTCATTCCTCCTCCCCTCTCCTGCCACTCATTCCAGTTATCCAGTGTGCCAATGCCTGTCCCGACTGCATATCCCTGACCCTCCTTCCCCACCAGGGTCTCAGAGGCCTGTGTGAGTTTGACCTTGCAGGCACCCGGGCCACGGTGGGGGTGGTTGGTTCGTGCCACTCCTGTGCCTGTACACGGGACCTGTGACAGTACACATCCGTTCGTGGTGCATCATTCTATGTTATGTACCAGACATGGTTCACATCCTGTTGTGACATTGTTTTACTGTGCTACCTTGGTTGTTACATCATTGTGGTAGTACTTGGCCTTTGTGAGGTACTGCTACTTCAAGTCATCTAGTGGAGGCTGTTCTGGTTCGTTTTTCTGCCTTGGATTTTGTGATTTTGCGAATGAAGGTGGACTCTGAGGGTGCAGGCACCTTTTTACACACAAGGTGGGAGAGGGTGACGAAGGGGAAGGGTGATCCTGTGGCCAGGTGAAATTGAGGGTTGAAGGCTCCATGACCCAGGTGCAGTTGTTCAGTGGGTCATGGTCATTTGTGAGGGAGGGGGGTGTTTTGTTGTTGATAGTTGCCTTGCCCTGCAGTGTGATGGGAACCCTGACATTGTAATTGTGGTATCCTATGTACATGTTGTATTCTGCTGATCAATGCCTGTTCATGTGTTGTGTTTACCTTTCAGGTGTGAGGGGATAGTTGTGGTTTGACATGCTGGGGTGTACACATGGTGAATGTTCACATGTGATGTGTAGAGGACACTGATGGTCACTTGATTGCACATGCATATGTTGAGTGCATGTCCTTACTGACCCACACACTTGCACTATGATGCACTACATGTACAACCACCCTTGGATATCCACGTCTATACTCTGTTTGCCTTCTGGTGCCCACTGTGTCCTTGCAGCACATGTTCTGTGACCAATTATGGAGCCTAATTTGCTTTTTGATGTGGTTTGTCACTTAGATGTGATGCTCAGGGTGTGCATCACACACAATAGCTGTTCACTGTGCTGTGCGCTGAGCAATGTGTTGCAGGAGT
Organism: Ambystoma mexicanum; assembly: GCF_040938575.1. Lineage (NCBI taxonomy): Eukaryota > Metazoa > Chordata > Amphibia > Caudata > Ambystomatidae > Ambystoma > Ambystoma mexicanum. The sequence goes on from NC_090936.1 coordinate 352,346,244, forward strand.
TGGACACAGCACACACAAGCTGCAGTGTTGATTTTGCAATGCACAATGTGCATGTAGACAGGCATTCATTGTTATGTTACGTCTACAACTTTTGTAATGCATTTGGGAATTACTTATTTTGGGTGGGAGGTTGTTGGTCAGTCATTTCATCTGATTCCATGTCAGGCATCATTGTCTGATGCCAATGTACATTTTTAACATGGCAATGTGTACCTTATTGGTACTGTGTTGGTGTATGGCTAATGCTTGCCATGTCATGTTGTGGTTTGGGAGGGTTTGAGTGACATAACAGTGATGGTCATGGCTTGTTTTGCAGGTGTGTGTGATTCACACCTTGCATGTCAGGGTCAGCCGCTTCTCGAAGCAACGAGCTGGGGGTAGATCTCTCTCCGCGGCAGGGGCCTCCCTCTGGAACAGCCTTCCTGCCTCCCTGGAACTTGAGGAGAACCATCTCCGGTTCCGGAAGCACCTCAAAACCTTCCTCTTTGCTTCTGCTTTCTCTCTCCCTCTCCCTCTCCCTTGCTAAATTCTTCACTGAAACTGCACTGGATCTGCAACTGGGCCACTCTCACCGACCTCGGTCCCTGGCCCAGCCACTCTCCACTGCCTCCCTGGCAACCCCTGCACTGCGGGACTGTCTCTCTATCCCTACAGCCCCCCCTTCCCAGCACTTGTCTGCACTTACCTTTGCAGTTGCCACCAGCTGGCCTATTTATTTGTTTTTTATTCTACTTACCCTGTACTGCACTCCCCCCCTCCTCTTCCCCTTGCACTTTTCCCTTCCCCCTACCCCTGCACTTGCGCAATCTAAATGATACCTGGCCTAGTAGTATCGTTGTCTGTCTTCCCTTGTTCCCCCCTCCCTGCCTCGTTGCACCTTGAAACACTTGTGTATAAGCATGTTACAAATGCCATTTCATGTCATGTCATGTCATATGTCATATGTGTGCCTTATGGTCACACAGGATAGCTTATGTTTAAGTAGCTAGGGATGCAGACAATGTGGCACTTCCATGGCAACAATCTCAGGGTGGTAAGGTTGTGACAGTTGACTGTCTCTTTGTCATCATAGATTGTCACCTGGTATGTGCCAGGCCTGTGTGCACTCCGCAGGGGTGGGTGTTTAGGTGAAAAATGTGGCCACAAGCTGGGTCCGGGCTTCCTCGCCACGTGCCCTGTCCCCTCCCATGGGCAGCGTCTGTGCCTGTGGTTGGGGATGTGGGGGCACCACCATGTCCACCGGTACGCCCTGCCGTGTTGCAACATTGTGCAGGACACATGCTGCCACAATGATCCTGCACACTACTGGGGGTGCATAGAGTAGCTGCCCGCCAGAGCGGTCAAGAGAGCGGAAACGTGACTTGAGCACTCCGAATGTGCGCTCCACTATGGCCCTGGTTGCAATATGGGCGGCGTTGTATCTTACCTGGGGTGGTGTGGTGGGGTTCCGGATTGGCGTCATCATGTGGTTGCTCAGAGGGTAGGCACTGTCCCCTGGGTAGGTGTAAATGGTTGTGATTATTGGGGTTTGTGTATTTGTGTGTGTGACATGCATGCATGTGCAACGGCATTTGTACTCACCTAGGAGCCATGTGTCGCCATGCTGCCCAGCTTCCAGGGCCCAGCTCAGGGCGGACATTCTGTATATGAAACTGTCATGGGTGGAGCCAGGGTAGTTTGCATAGACAGAGGTGATGATTCCCTTTTCATCGCATACCACCTGTACATTGATGGAATGCCAGTGCTTGCGGTTTCGGTAGATGTGCTCAGTGGCCTTAGGTGGACGTAGGGCCACATGGGTGCAATCTATGGCACCGAGCACTTTGGGGAAGTGTGCCACCCTGTAAAAATCCAGGACAACGGCCTGCGTTTCTGCGGGTGTTCTGGGCATGTATATGTGCCTGCGGACTGAGGGGCGCGCTGTCATGATTGCCAGTACCTGGTGTAGGCAGCGTGACTGCGTGGCCTGTGAGACCCCCCCACTATGGCAGTAGTCCGCTGAAATGACCCAGTGGCCAAGAAATGCAGGACATTGAGCACCTTCTCCAAGGGGCTCAATGCTTGGGAGCAAAGGGTGGGGATGTAAGGTCATCTTCCCACTCCCTGACCAGGTCTAGGATGATATGGGGTGGAAACCTATACCTGCCGTAGACCTGGTCGTCAGGCATCCCAAAAAGGCTTGTCCGTGGTGCGAAAATGCGTGCCCTGGCTATTCTCCTCCTCCTGCGGTGTCCCACGATCAGTGCTGCGACAAATGGGGCATTCATCATAGCTGTATATACATGTTTGTTGTTTGCGCGCACTTTTATACTGTGCGCGGGGACGCTTCCGCCTGCCTTCCTGTGGCGGACGCATTGACGCCTGTGTGCGTCTTTTGCCGTGTGCGAGTTTCCCGTATTCGAATCCATGAATATGGGTTGTTCGTGTGCGTGTGGGTGTTCCGTGTAGTTCCCTGCAGTACTTCCCCAGTTACGCCTTCTTTTTCACGCGTTATTCCTCATTCCGCGTGTTACGCCCACTGTTACGCCCACTTTGGTTGTGTGCGCCGCGCTATGTGCGCTTTTGCTGTGCGCGTAGCGCACACCGTGTGTGCCCGCGTGCGCCATGCAGGATTTGGCGCACGGACAGCGGGAAACATGCGCAGCGTCTTCCTTGAATCGCACGCGTGCGCATGCGCTGGGTTTCTCACGCTTGCGCCACCTTGCGCCTGCTTGCGCTGGGATTTTCGGCACACGTTTGCTCCATGAATCGACCCCATTGTGTATAGGTGCTATATAAATAAACTATCATATCATATCAATTTCAAAATGAAGTTGGCAGAAGGTGCGCCCTTCCCAAGTAGAGTGGAAAGTGTCAAGCTGAGAAAACTTGTGACCCAAAACTGTCGTACTCTGCAAATTCTGTTAAATTAATTTGAGTGCTATACGCCTTCCAAACATGGTGAACTTTTGTTAAGCAGTTTTTGCTCTAGATGCACAGAAGGAACCGTATGGGATTTTGTGTTAAAAGCACACTTTTAGGACCCCTACCCCAATCTACTTTTTTGGTAACATTAGTGGAAGCTAGCATTTTAACACACAACAAAAATAAAACTGCAGGATCATTCCAGATGCAGGAAACTCATCTATTATAGCTCTGTCCAAGCCCTCTGAGGCAAAATACATGCAAACTTCCTAATTATTTTATGGAATGCACCAACAGAAGGGACTTCACAGAAAAGGACATTGCAAGGCGCATTATCAGTCCTTGATACTTGGAGGCACCATGGAAGTGACTTTAGAATAAGTTGCCATAAATAAGCCAAGTGACAAATAACCTTGTGGTGCAAAATGACTAAATGGCACTTTTGTTATATGTGGAGCAACTCTATAGTCATTAGGCTTTTCCATTATCATACCATGATACATTAACATAAGCTTTGAAGTGAATCAGAGTCAGTTGCAGAGTTGCAGATAAAGCACAATGTGATTAAATGATTTGCCCAGGATCATGCACTTGGTAAAATGGTGAAACTGGGATGTGGACAATTTAAGCGACCGCGCACATCTTTCCAGGTTTAGTTGATATAGATATTTATTAAGGCTTTTCTTTACATTTCATGTGCTTAAATAATTGTTTATAGCAATGCCTTGGAAGCAAACCACATTACATAATAAACTAGCCTTTCATAGTAAACTAACCATACACTATATTCATTGTCATAGAAATATGTTGAGCAATGGGAGTGTGGCTTTAGTTGTATTCTACCCATTCTGCATGCAAAGTCACAATAGTATCATGTAGATTAATGTGAGCCTAACAAATCCCCCTTGGGTTTTAAAGCCATAGTCATTATTTCATAAAGCATGCAACATTATGCACCCTTCTCACTTCTGCTCACTCCCTCCCATTCACATTTCTAATGGGACAAAAGCTCCCGCTAATAGTACCCCCTTCCCTCCCATCAGTGCCTAATCACTCACATTGTAATGTTCTGTTGATACAGAGCAACGTGAGGACCCTCTGCTGCCCCGAGCTCCTTGTGACATTGTCCTGGCAGCGGGACACCTCTACCATTTGGAACGGGTAAGGTGTTCTGCTGCCAGGACAATGAGCATGCTGATCAGGAATTGCTCAGCACACATTGTCCTGCCAGCGGGACACCTTTGCCGTTGGGCACCCTCTTTGATGTGCCGAGCGGGAGAGGTGTCCCAATGACAAATGCCCCAGTCTGGCTCTTAAAAGAGCCACGGGGAGCAGCTTGCCCTCCTCCCCCCTGCCTCTCCTTCTTGGTACTCCACTGCTTGGAGCCATTTGAACACAGGAAAACATACCTTAATTTTAATCAGTCAGAATCTTATAGAACATATCTATCAGCACATACACATATAAGTTGCTGTGCACAACCCAGGTTTGGAGGTATATGGCATTTAAAAATGGATCACAAAACAAAACAGTGTCCTGACAGGTTCACTAGACATACATATACATTCTATTTATAGTAGTCTCCTCAATGCCAAGAGTATGGCACAAACTATCTGAAATAGTTCCTAGGTATGATTTTTATAACTTTATGTGTCCACCTAAGTCTTTATTGGGATAAGTCTTTCAAATCTACCATATCCAATTTCTGTTTAAGAATTAATACAAAAGTAGCTTTTTTATTATTTTTTGTTATTATTGCTCACAAGCGAGGTCTATAAGTTACCAAGCACAATTGACTAAAAGTAAATTCCAGAGCAAGCACAATCTGTACACAAATGGAACAGATGGGTGTCCATATTAATGTACACAATTTTTCATATAAAACAAAATACAATTATTTATACGCATTTGAAAAGAGCATATGAAAAACAAAAATACAATTATTTATACACATTTGAAAAGAACATATGAAAAAAAGGGAAACTTTTTCTCTAAACAATCAACACAATGTGAATGTTGGAAATGAAAGGCCCCCTCTCGATGTTTGAAGCCATATGTAGCTGAATCTTAAATTTTCAGTTCAGTTGGGGGCATTTCCAATTTGCTAGCTAAACTCAAAGTGTACTAGCTGAACTCGGGGCCTACGTGTGACACCAGGATGGATCTAAAGGGTGTCGTACTCGTACTCGTACTGGTACTCGTACAAGTATGAGTCCAAAAGTACAAGTAATCTACGTTTCGGCGGAGTGGGCAATCCCGCCTTCCTCAGGACCAGTAGAAGTCACGATCTTCGCGTCTGAACTTCAACAGGAGATCATGACCCATGTCTGGGGCTCAAGATCGAATTAGCCACTTATTGTACAGTCAGTAGAGTGTATAACACGACCATCCGTCACCTCTATCCACAGGCGTTTCAACTCCTGCGGCAAAATCATTCACTGCTTTCCCGACACCATACTGCATGCAGCTGTTCCATGACCATGACAAGCAATGACGTAGCCCCCACGTGCCATTAACCACCTGACTCCCAAAAATGGATACCAAGTATACTTGGTCACCCACTGCACTGCATTAACCAACGCCTTCTGCCTTTGAATGAAAGGAAAAATCAAGGGAATTGCTGACATACCAGTGAATCTGTTCCTTTGGGTCATGGCTTTACAGTTCAGGTAGGTCAAGTCAATTTAGCCCAAAATTTCAGGGATCAGGGGGACATAAAGTCTGGTCTGCTCAATGGACGTTGCACCATTGTTTCCATTTGTTATTGTATCTGTACATATAAATGCTCTGTGCACACAGTGTATGTCAATGGAGGTGCTGGGTGCATTTGTGTGTGAGTGAGAGTGTATGCAAACATATGTGTGTTGACTTTTGTGTCTGAATGATAAATAATGCATTGTTTGTATGTTCTATTGGAATTAAGTTTGTGAATGTTATGTTGTGTCACTGGGTGCATGGCAGGCCGGCTAGAGATGTGTGGGGGCCCAATTGAATTTTAAAGATAAGCCACCAGTCTTATGAGAGTTATAACAGAGCGTCAGCAATGGACTCCTGTGGTGTAGTAGTTTAGTGTTATCGCTCAGAGATTTAGGTTGTTTGACCTCGGTACAAAATCACAGCGAAATTGACCATAGTCATTTTCACTGCGAATACGTTTTTACCTCGGTACAAAAAACCAAACCCATGTCCCCCCAAACCGCCAGTACACCCATAAACCCCCCCTGCTTACCTTTTCACCATCCGCCGCCTCTCCTGTACCTTGAAGCGTCAGATCCATCCATTTTACGCAGGTCGGATCTGACGCTGCAGGGTCCCTTTTTCTTCTTTTTTTTGTTGGGTTCCCTGCCACCAATGCTGAGGAGGCGGGGGACACTCCAACCCCAGCTCTTCATGTTCAGTATCTTCGGCTTCAAACTAATAGTATTGACCAAATTCAGTCAAATCTACCATTCCACCAAATTTTATCGAACAATTTGGGCGAAACGATAACTATGAGCCACCACCCGCCCTCCCTCCACTCCACCCCTGTCCCCCCCAACATTTTCAGCAAAGTTACTCCACTGCTAGCAGTAGAGTAATCCAGGGGATCTACCAAGCTCAGAGTGGGATTCCTGGCAGGAGAGTAAACCAGGTAATCCATCTAGAGTATGCCAAAGGAAAAGACATTGTGAAAGGCCCCTGACAGGAGAGTATACCTGGGGACCATCTTTAATAAGTTGCTCTGTAGAAGAGAGATTGTTGCCATCCTTAAAATACCATTGCTTGGAAAAGACACTCTTCGTCATTTTTAACAAAGTGCTGTATAAAAGAGACACTTTCGCAATCCTTGAAAACACCATTGCTTGGAAAAGACACTTCTCATCATCTTTAAGAAAGTGCTTTGTGAAAGATACTTTTCTACTACTCTTAAAGAACCCCTATTTGAACAGAACAGAGGGCGCTAGAGAGCCAACAGGATGGTGGCTTCCTAGGGAGCTCTGTGTGGCTCTGAATGAATCCTCTATCATCCATGCCTCTATGGTGCCTAGTTTTGCTGTAGCTAATGCAAAGCTGGTTTCTGGGTTCGTGCTGAACATTTTGATACCGGAACCACTTCATAGGCCTCGATATCAGCTGAGTTGTGAGGCGATTTCGAAGACTGGTCGACCCGTGTGGGGTGGGACCCGGGCAGCGGACAAGGCCGCGCGGTTGGAGAGGGTGGATCCCCGCAGTGCCAGTCCACCGTCGGCAGCAGACATCCAGTACGGGTTTGCGGACGGCGTCACCGCTGAGGAGCCGGGCCGCTGCAAGTAAGCGGGTTGACGTGCGCATCTCCGCTCGTAGAGACGTGGCTCTCTCCGTCCCCGCGGTGGCTCGGCAGGAGGCGCTGAAGCGGCCCGCCCCCTGCTGAACGATCCCGCTCAAGTGTCCAGGTAGGAGTCCGGCCGGCGTCTGCAGTCCACGATCTGAACCCAGTGGGCCTGTGGATCCCCTCGGCCCCGTCTGCATGATAACCCCTGCTGGAACCCAATGCAGCTGACGCAGTCGTCGGCTGCCTTCAACATAGTCCCCGAGGCGGGCAGCCTCCTGCGTTCTGAGCAGACGTTACCCCCAAGCTTCCCCCGGGTCTCACCCAGCCTCGCCGAGATAAACTGTTGGCCCCTGCGGCGCCCCCGAGAAACCTTCCTCCAGCGGCGTGATATCGCCACAATTAACTCGGGCACTGGCATTCACTGCACCCCGAGCATAGACGGCACCACGCCGGAGTGTCAAGGCGAAAGGGATAGCCAGCATTCCCTGAGAGACTCGCCTCTTGAGCAGCAATTAACATGGACTCCTTGTGGCCCCTGAGAGGTTAAAGCTTGCTGGAGGTACACCCAGTAAGAAGACATCTACATTCCTACAGCCGGCAGTGCGACAGGGAGACGCTGGTCGCAGTCGCAAAGCGGTGCCTCACCACAAAGATGGCTAATGCACCGGCCGATGTGAATCATCGCACTGCGTGAGACCGCAGCTACACTCCAGGGCCGCACTCAAGAACGGTTGCCGCAGGCCCAAGATCCTTACCGTCTGTAACCTCAATCAGCTAACACACGGCGTGGTACGGTCTGTAATCCATGACAAATAGTCTCTGCCTGCGTTGACCAACACTATAACTCGTAGGGACTGCTGGAAACAGGTTCCTCTGACCCCAGAGACAGCATCCCAGCGCTGACTGCCATTCCCCCAGATAATCGCGGCCAGCACCTGTGCAAGAAGTGGAGGACTTCTGCTACATAACGAGGCACCCCATCACTACCCCGAGGGCAGACCCAAGTTTCATAGGAATCGCAAAAATCATTGATTAATCCTCTATCACCAACCAATAATAACAGCCAGGCTTCCCAAATAGGCACCTGCACCACAACGCTGTCTCCAGCAGCTAAATTACAAACTTTTTTCAATTGTGCAGAGGCCAGTCTCGAGCGGACCATGGGGAAGACTGACAAGTCTAAAAAAAAACTGAATTTTGAAGCCAGTGCCTCCGGTAAGACAACCAACACTAACAGCAGACCAGCATCGCCCGTGAAAGACACCGACCTGGCGGCGGCGCAAACCCCAAGCCTTGACATTAGGGAAATCCTACTGGATCTGAAAGCTGGAATTGGAGACCTGGGGAGTATACTTGACAAATTATCGTCCAAAGTAGATCAGCTGCAACATCGCCTCGATCAACATGCGGACAGACTGGACAATGTGGAACAACGCGTATCAGATCTCGACGATGGTACCGCAGCCCTGACCTCCAGAGTCTCCACCCTAGAATCCCAAATGAAAGCGGTCTCGGCCAAAAACGAAGAATTGGAAGGACGTTCCCGCAGGAACAATATTAGAATTATCGGTGTTAGGGAGCAACAACTCCAAGTTAAAATGGAAGACCACGTTGAGCGGATGTGCATAGAACTATTCGGGGCAGAAGTGCTCTCCCACTTCTTTGTCATAGAAAGAGCACACAGAATTCCCAATACCAGACCAATCCCAGGAGCAAACCCTCGTCCAATTATAGCCAAAATACTCAACTACAAGGACCGAGACGCTATACTTAAGGCGGCCAGAGAAAAGGGGAAACTCCAATTTGATGGTGACCCAATCCAATTCTTCCCGGATTTCTCGCCATCGGTGCAGGCACAGCGGCGCTCCTTCACAGCCGTCAAGCGGAGATTACAAGATAACCACATACTGTATTCAATGCTGTTTCCGGCCAAGCTCCGCATTCAGCATGAGGGGAAAGCCCAATTCTTCACCACGCCACAGGAAGCCAATGAATACCTTGACCGTGCTGGCTGTAGACCCGCTCCCAACAACCCAAACCCGCGACGTGAAGACCGCATGCGGAGAGACCCACCTTAGCCTGCGACCTCGGCAACCAGCTGCATTGCTACCACTTCACCCTCACCATGACACACGATACTCACCATGGAGTCAAAATTCAGCACCAGCGCCACAATACCTTCTGGTGGGCTACTAAAGCCCCGAGCACAGCACTGTTTGTAGTTCTAAGCCTGAGGGTGGGTACATCGTCGGGCAGTTGGGGGTTGCCCACGCGAGGGAGGGATGTTAAGTTAACTAAGCTACTTCCAGTTAGTCATCTGCGTTCAACCACAGAGCAATCACAGCCCCCCGGTACAGAACTTGGGATCCTCGACAACTCCTTTTGCATGCCTCGGCATTGTCTGAAGCTCACCGACAGGTTGGAGCCCGTCCATCGTCTTCCAGTCACCCACAATGAGCCCGTTTAAAATTGCACCTGGAATATCAGAGGTGGCAACTAACCAGCCAAACTTAGGAGGATTCTCCAGTGCCTCCGTAGACATAGAATTAATTTTGCCGTGCTACAAGAAACCCACCTCATAACAGCTGCTGAACAACATTGGGCCCGCTCATGGGGTTGCCATAGATATTTCTCTTCCCATTCTTCCTTCGCCAGGGGGGTTGTGATACTAATAGCTTGATTGACACTAAAAAGGACGGTGAAGGTAGGACCCTCTTGGTGAGGGGGCTACTTACTGGGAACGAAATAGTGCTGGTGAACTCCTATGCTCCTAACATGGATGGACCGAACAACTTCAACTGGGTCATGTCCCACCTGGGAGCGTACACCTCCACAACAATCATCTGGGGCGCAGACCTCAACACCCCTCTCGACCCCCAATACGACAAATCTCACAATATAAACAGAGCCTCTAAAGCAAGTCGTCAGGTGTCTGAGATCTGCCAGGCCTTTGATCTGTCCGACATCTGGAGGCACACTCATTGAGACTTACACGAATACACATTTCACTCAGCCGTCCATACTACCAGTTCACGCATTGACTATATCCTGGTGGCAACCCGCAGTCCATACAGCTGGGGACCCTGTCAAATCCTGCCGCGATCCCTCTCTGACCATTCCATGGTCACATTGGAATTCACGCTCCCCGATACACCGCAGAGTTAGATCAGTTCAGAAAAGTTAGTTAACAGGTCCGAGGTCATCCCAGGATAGAGAGTCAAGGATTTACGGGACACCTTGAACAGTCTGTTGCAAGGGAGACCAGGCAGGACACAGTACCTGAAATGGTGAGAAAGCTCCAGCGGGAGCAGTTGTTCCTGGCAGCGGGTGCAAGTCGGTGTTTCGTCCAGGGGAAGAGAAGATCTCGACGTGGAGGAAAGTTGGAGGTCGTTGCACTGCCAGGGAAGAAACCAGCCGCAGAGTTTCCCGGTTAAAAAGTACTACCCTTTTATTCGCGGTAGTGGTGAAGCGTGGCTATCCGGCCGCCGGGGTGCTTGGCATGGGCGATTCGACCACGAGATGATCCAGGAAGGCGAAAAGAGGGTGAACTGGTTAAACCCACCAGTTCAAAGGAAGAAGACTCTCCTGGAAGAAGATCTTCTCTGTCGTTGGGAAGCGGCGAGTTCGGTTCAGCAGGGCTCCACCGGTGGTGTCGTCGTTGCAGGTCGGCTCAGCTTCCCCCTCTTCGGATTCTTTAGGTCCTGTGGCGACTTCTCAAGTTCCAGTCCCCAAAGCCCTGCTTTTATGCAGAAAACCCCCATTCATCAGTCCTAGCTGTCACTCAAACATGCTAAGTGGTGAGCCGGGCGGCTCACAACTGGGCCAATCACACAAGAGTGTGACTTGAGTTGCTGAGGCAACTCAGTCCAGGGTGCCTATTACCCCCTCCCACACATCCTGTAGACCCAGACAGAGTGGCACCACTTTTGGAGGCTTCTGTTCAGAAGCCCGCCAAAAGTGGAACAAAGGGCTGGACTTGGGTTGGAGTTACAGAGGTGAACACAAATGCCATTTTAAAACCGAGTCCTGGCAAAAAGACCCAACCAGGGAATAAAAGTTAAATAAATAACCCAGCGGTATCTTTAACATTGCACCAAAAAATTGGTGCGTTTAAAATGAATGGGAAAATCCCATAGGAAATATTCCGGTGGAATATTTTGCGTGGTATCCACTGCCACCAGCCAGAAACTCGACAAGGGGGGACTGGACAGCGCCCCATTGGAAAACAGACCCAGGGGCAATCTAATTGCCCCTACCAGTACTTCCACAATATGATGGTTTGTACTGGTTCTGTTCACAATTTGAGACTAGTAAAGCCAATGGTGACTTTACATGCCCTGGGAGACAGTAGTCAGTCCCAGGGTATAGAGTCTATGTTTGGGGGTCACTATGACACACCTGTGTTACTGCACTGAGGGTGCTGTGTAACACACATACCAAAAACACATGAAGCCCTATGGAGTCAAAGACCCCATAGCCCATAAAACACATTACATAGTCAAAGGACATTCTCAAATCATGCCTAAGAGTGGGAGAAAAAGAGTCTCACTCTTAGCAGGAGAAAAAAATAAACCCCAAAAATCCAGAAAAGTTGCTGGGGGACTCACTAGGTTTGGGAAATTAGCCTTTATAGAGAATTCTCCCTAACACTCACAGCACTCTCTTAGGTTTTCTGGGTCCAGAGGGCTTGGCACTTCAGGCAAATAGCACCTTAGTTACCCACTAACTGAATATTTGCGGCCCTGCATCTGGACAGTTGCTTATGGGCCATAGTACACATTCCACTGAGGGGAAAACCTTGAGAGTTTTAGCAAGGCCAGTTTTACAACCTTTGTTGGAAAGCAGGAAGCCCTGCGGCCCTATAGAAGCCACCCACTTCACAATGCGACTCATGGAGACAATATAAGGAGTATCCCACAGCAACTGTTCTTACCTACAATGCTGCAGGTATGGGAACCACAATGGAGAGTGCAGACCAGAGATCACAAATCACTGGAACAAATGTATAGAGACAGGAAGCGTTGAGGGGGCATTAGTACATCAGGTCTCATCAAAGTGTATGCAGAGCCTGACAGGTATTGGGAAACCCAGGACCAGTAAGATGCGGAAAGCTCCCCTTAACATTTAAGCCCCAACACGGATCCCAACTAGCTAAAAACGTTCAGGTAAATGAATCAGATGTACAAGTCCCACTGACCTATCTAGGTAAACAGAGTCCTCGGCAGGAGTTATACAGGGGAGTCCTTCCACCAGTGCTTTAAGTGGGGTAAGAAATTGAGGGGGGGCCCTCGTGTGGGGGCGTGGCATCCACTGTGGGCGTGGCCTAAAAGTGCACAAATCATAGTAGGGTGCGCAAACAAATATATAAATGTATGTGAGCATTTATATATTTGTATGTGCACTACTATGGTTTGTGTATTTTTCAAGCCTTCTTTTATAAACATAGCAATGTTACATATTTCTATGTTTATAAAAGGTGGCTTGAAAGTGTACAAACCATAGTAAGTTACGCACACTTGTGTGCTTACCAAGTTAGCCAGCAACTTTAACTCACTAGCTGACAAGAGGCAGAAATCACTGAGAATGAGGAGAATGATTAAACTTCTGGATGTTATAGCCCAGGCCCTGGTAGTATCCTAAGGCCGGCATCACAGAAATAGAGAAGCCTTGCTACCCAGCGTAGGCTGGAGCCTGGCAGGTGCTGATGACCTTGAGAACCGGAGCCTCTGACAGGCTCAAGCCCAGAAAGGCAACCAATCCTTTCCTGAGGGGAAATAGTTACTGTAATATGAAAACGACCCAGGCACAGTGGACATGCTCCTGCTTTTACCTGATCAAGGTTTTCCCTGAGGCAATGGAGAGTATGCGGGCAGGGGTGAAAATACCAAAGTCTTGCCCAGGAAGGGAAATGCTGTGAATGCAGCTACAAGATGGTCACGGCCAAGAAAGAAGTGTACTGGAGAGCTTGAGACACCCTGAGTCTGTGAGTGAACTGAAGAACGCTTCCAGGGCACCACATCACTGGGATATTGTTGTCTATAATATGGAAGACATTGCACTAAGGACCTGGGATCAAATGAGATGAGGGTCCTTGCACTTAGTTTGTTTTCTCTTCCTTTCTGACAATGTTAATCATAGCTTCCTCTTCTGTGTGTGTTAGTTTGCTCACCAATAATATGTATACATTTCTCTTACCTTACTCTAACCCTGAATCTCACCCTGAATCTAACTCTATGGATAGAATTTAGGAATCCTGCTGGAGACAAGTTGTCCAGGCACAAAAGGGAAAACAGAGTGAGAGAAAGGGGATCACCCATATTGTATTGGATATTGTTCCCCAATTGCTGTATACTAGCTAGTAGGGCATTATTGTTTGTTTTATACACCACTCTTGTATATCCTGACCAACCTGCTGTCAAATAAGAATAACACATGACGCATCTTCTAAATCACTTAAGCTGGGGAGCCATATTTGGGCTTTAATTACATGGCTGTGTAGGCACTTGTGTTGGCTCAGGATAAAACCTTTTGTTTTCCCTTTGCCCCCATTCATAACCTCATACAACCTAACCTAATAGAACAGATTCAGCCGTATTCTCTGAAGAAACAAAAAATAGCCAGGGTGCTTGGTGCAAATCGATCCAGGTCCCACGTTTTAAACCTGTTATTCTTCCATTTCAAAAACCCCTGGAACTGTTGTGGTTCTTGAATTCTGAGGCGATCCACATACATAAGGATTCTATTTTGGAGAACTGTGACCAATACATTTCAACAATGCACCACAAGTTATGCCCCACGCGCTGAGGACCTAGGCAGATCAGCTTTGAAGAACTCAATAGGAACGTTCTTGCACCAATTGAAACTGAAAGTCTGTGGCATTAACTGAAGACTGAAATAAAGGCATGGAAGCCATGAGGGAGTGTCAGGCTAAGCCACCTCTGTGTAGGGGGGCGCTCGAGAGCCCCACCAATATGGCCGCGGGCCTGTGAAGCTCTCCGGCACCCCTAGTAATCCGGAACAAATCCTGCCGACTCTTGTGCTATTCTGGCACCCAGCTGTGGTGCGCCAGCAGTGGTATCCCCTGTGGCCCTGGAAGGAGGGGGCTCATGCCTGTTGCCGAGGGTGCGGCTCCGGTCCGGCGACTGGGAGTCCCGGCGAGGAGTGGAGGTGGGAGTCCGGCGAAGAGTGGAGGAGGAGCGGACCTGGGGGAGAGACGCCACCGCGCGGGAGACCTGCCGCAGGAGAGCGCGCTTCTAGCTCGGAGCTGGGGTGAAGCTTTCGCTTCTCATTGAGGCGGTGGATGTGAGGCTGCCATGGCCGCCCTGCACATGGAGGCGGTGAAGCGGTTGGGGCGCCGCGGCAGCCAGGCGTGGAGGTGGCACTGTGGCGCGAAACCCCGGAGGAATCTCGACGGGGCGTAGTGCCGCGAGGTCGGCCTGGCGGGAGCATTCCTGCCTGCTGCAGCGGAGGCGAGGCGCGGCTGCTGCTAGAGCCGACCTGCGAGGAGCCCTGTCGAGAGCTGTTTCAACGGAGCGCAGCCCTGGAGGAGGCTTTTGTGGGTGGAGGAGCGTTCTTGCAGTGGATCCTCGTCGGGGGCACAGACCAGTGCCCGGCTGGCTGGGGCTGAGTTCGCTTCCTGGATCCCTCGGGAACGGCAGCCTGTGCCGGAGGAGTACGGGTGCCGGGGTGGACTGGTGTGATAGGCGGGGTCCCCCGGCGGGCCCTGCTAGTCATCTGTAAAGGTCCGGGCTCGGAGGCAGGTGAGGCCCGGCACTCTCTGGAGCTCGAGGGGCTGCGTGTGCGTGGCCTGTTGTGTACGCAGCCTTGTGGGGTGAGCTGACTGGGCTTGGCGAGGCCGGGCCTGCATGCTCTCTCATATTTGGGGGTATTTATATGTTTGAGGACTTTGC
Source organism: Ambystoma mexicanum (assembly GCF_040938575.1). Lineage (NCBI taxonomy): Eukaryota > Metazoa > Chordata > Amphibia > Caudata > Ambystomatidae > Ambystoma > Ambystoma mexicanum. The sequence goes on from NC_090936.1 coordinate 352,361,349, forward strand.
TGTGCCTACAAGATGTGGAGTATATAACTGTGGCGCTGTGGCTGCCTCGGGCTTGCCTCCCCGGCGGTGGACACTTGGGCTCCTGAGTCTGGACACGGGGAGAACCACCTGGTATATTAGTGGACCTTGAGGTGTGCTAGCGGCGCGGGGAGGATCCTTGGACTAGAAACGTTCCCTGTTGCATGTGCCTTTGCCCTCCTCCTCCTTCCCATTCTTGTGTCATGTCGAAGTCGGGCAAAGGCAGTAAACACCAAGCTAAATTACATTTTGAAGCACCGGGCCAGGCCAAGCCTAGTGGCGCAATGGTGGAACTATCAGAGCGGTGTGCCCTAACTTCGGGGACAGATCCTTCCACTGCGTTTCAAGATATTAAGATCATGTTTACGCAGTTACAAACCGGTATACAGTCCGTTGATGGGAAGCTGGACACGTTGACCTGCAAGGTGGACCACATGCAGGTCCGATTGGACAAACATGGGAAGAGGCTGGATGAGGCAGAGGGATGGATCTCTGGAGTGGAGGACACTGCGAATTCGGTGTCAGGGGCTATGGCTGAGGTGCAGAGGGCCCGAAAGAGCTCAGGGAAAAGCAGGAGGGCTTTGAATCGCGGTCGAGGAGGCACAATGTTAGGATTGTGGGCCTGGCAGAATCGGTGGACCGGAAGGACATGGAAGGCTTGGTTGAAGATATTCTGAAGGAAGCACTGGGCTCGGAGGGGTTCTCCTCAATATGTGTGGTAGAGCGGGACCATAGGATCCCTGGTGGAAGACGGCCGGTTCCGGGGGCCCCTCCGAGGCGTTAACAGCTCGCCTGCTGAACTATCGAGATAGGGATACCGTGCTCCGGAAAGCGAGGGAGGAAGGCACTGTGACTTATAAAGGGGATGTTATCCGGTTCTTCCCAGATTTTCCGGATAAGGTCCAGGCTGTCCGGAAGACTTTCTAGGATGTGAAGAGGCGGTTGAGGGATAAGAATATGAAATATGCTATACTATACCCTGCCAAACTCTGTGTGGAACATAAGGGCAAATCGCTCTTTTTTCAAACTTCTGGGGAAGCGGCATCCTTTTTTTTTTTATATGTCGCCGGAGGACCCTGGCTCGTGAGGCAATACTTTGGTCTGATGAGGGGGCCGAATTGTGTTTGGTTTTGGTATGTTGCAGCTGGCATAATCTTTATGTTTGGATCCTGCAGGAGGAGTCGGGGATTCTACAGTAGGGGGCCGGAGGGTCGGGCTGGTAGCTCCCTCTGGCGCGAAAGCTGTCTACCATGTTATGGGTGTTGCCACTGCTGGAGAGTTGGGGTGTCTGTCAAGCAGGGGGGAGGGTTGTGTGGGGGGTGGTAAGCTGGGAATGCACCGACAAGTTGGGGGGGGTTGTCGGTACGGGAGGGGGAAGAGGGGATGGGGGGGAGCTCCATGGAGGTGGGGGTGGGGAGAAATGGCACGGGAAACACAGGTCTGGGGGAGGTTGGCTGGCACATGCTCGGTGGGTTCTGAGAAGCTTGGTGATGGCGTCACTTAAACTTTTGTCCTGGAATGTGAGGGGCCTTAACAGTCCACCGAAGTGTCGAAAGGTGCTGCAATATTTGCGGCATCACCAGGTGGAGGTGGCCTTTCTTCAGGAAACCCACTTGACGGTAGACTCGGAAACGAAGTTCGGTAAATGCTGGGGGTGTCATAGGTATTTTTCTTCATATTCCTCCTTCTCTAGGGGGGTGTGTATCCTAGTGCACAAGTCGGTGGGGTTCCGACTAACCAGGGTGCTGAGGGATCAGGAGGGGAGGGCACTCATAGTCCAAGGGGTTGTTCAGGGTAGACCATATACTTTGATTTGTTACTATGGCCCTAATCAGGATACGACTGGGTCGCTGGAGTGGGTGGAGCGGCAACTGGTGGATATGCCTGCGGGGGAGGTACTGTGGGCGGGGGACTTTAACGCAGTGTTAGACCCTGCCCAGGATCAGACGGGGCAACATCCGCAGTTATATAGTAGATGCTCTGTTAAACTTCGGGGTATGCCGGATGTGTGGCAATTGGCTGAAGTTTGGCGGGTGCAGAACCCAGGGGTAACTCAATATACTCATTACTCTGCACCGCACAACTCGGCAGTGCGGCTGGACTATTTTCTGGTATCTGATAGCCTATTGGGACAGACGTCCGGTGAGGAAATATTGGCCCGCACTCTCTCTGATCATGCTCCGTTGGTATTAGCTGTCCGGTTGAAGGGGCGAGCCGAGGGGAGACCGCCGTGGAGATTCAAAAGTGACGAGCTAACGGATATAGTTTTCAGGGAAGAACTGCGGAATGCTATTGATAAATACTTTGAGATGAATGAGGGGTCGGTGCCCTTGGTGGGTATTTTGTGGGAAGGGTTTAAATGTGTGATGCGGGGGGAGTGTATTGCTAAGGAGGCGGGTATACTGAAAAAAATACGTAAAGACTTGGTGGAAAAGGAGGAGGAGATACGCGCCATGCAAAAGGCTGCTCCTGTCCCTTCCAAGTCTCAGCAGGGGGAGATGGTGAGGAAACTTCAGGAATTCCATACATTGGCCCAGCAGGAGGTTAAGTACCTGTGGGACAGATCAGCCCCTCGGAGATATGGTGAGGGTCAGGCTCCGGGTAGGTCGTTAGCTCAGGCCACACGTTTAAACACCCCGGGGGGCAGAGTGGCGGTAATCACGGATGAGCGGGGGATGAATCACTTCGAGGATGAGGCGATACTTCGGGAGTTCCATTCCTTTTACACTCGTCTGTATGCTACCCAGTCCCGGGCCTCACAAGCGGATATCGAAACATACCTCGATCAGGTAGGCTTGTTTTGGTGCTCGGAGGAGCAGAGGGATAGGCTAAATAGACCAGTGACGCTAACTGAGGTGCAGGAGGCTATGAAGTCATTGCCTAATGGGAAATCCCCAGGCCCGGACGGGTTTACTTCTGAGTTTTATAAATGTTTTATTGATAAATTGACTCCTTACCTGCTGCGGATATATCAAGAGGCAGTATCTACGGGTCGGCTACCGGAATCTCTCAGGGAGGCCCTGGTGGTGGTGTTGTTGAAGCCGGGGAAACTGGAGGGGGATTGTTCTTCGTATCGCCCGATATCCCTGATTAACTTGGATAATAAAATCTTGGCCAAGATCCTAGCGTCCCGTTTAGCACCATTAATGCCTACGCTGGTTAGGGCTGATCAGGCGGGTTTTATCCCTGGGTGGTCGATGTCGTTTGGGTTGAGGAGAATGTTTGGGTTGTTGGCTGCCTTGCCGTGCACGGACCCAGCTGTTGCAGTCTTATTGGATGCCACTAAGGCTTTTGATTCTGTTGAGTGGCCGTTTTTATTTGCGGTCTTGCGTAGATTGGGTTTGGGTGGGTCCTTTCTGGCCTTAATAGCTCTCTTATATGAAAAGCCTGTTGCAAGGGTAAGGGTTAATGGGCAGATGACCGTGGTAATTCCGCTGGAAAGGGGAATGCGCCAGTGGTGTCCTTTGTCCCCCTTATTGTTTGCTCTGGTAATAGAGCCTTGGGCTGAGAGGGTGAGGGAGTTTCATATTCATAGGGGAATCCAATTGCATACCCATAAAGTGGTGATTTCGCTGTAAGCGGATGATATGGTTTTGTTTCCTCGCCATCCGGAGATCAATTTGAACCCTGTCATGCTAGATATTTAGAACTTTGGTGAATTCTCGGGGCTGCGGGTGAACCCTACTAAGTCGGTGATATTCCCTTTGACAGAGGGACCGGTTCGTTTTCAGGATGTGTGGGGGTTTCAGTGGGATATGCATAGTACTCGGTACTTGGGGATTACCTTGGCCAGGTCCGCAGATGAAGTGTTCCGTAGTAACTATGGAGCGGTGTTGCAGCAGGCTAAGGAAGCGATGCAAAGGTGGGCTACGCTCCCGCTTAACTTGTTTGGTAGGGTCTCGGGAGTTAAAATGACCATTCTGCCCCGATTTTTGTATGTTTTTCTCAATGTTCCCATTCGAGTGCCTAAGAAATTTTTCCAGGACCTCAAGTCAGCAGTGACTCGATTTCTTTGGGCTGGGAAGCAAGCGCGAGTTGCATGGGATAAGCTCACGGCACCTGTCCGCAGGGGGAGCCTGGCGCTCCCTGACTTTGAATTATATTACTATGTGGCTCAAGCTAGCTACCTAAGGTATTGGTATGGCCTGGCGGCTGAACATAGGCATGTTGAGGTGGAACGGTCAATTGCGTCCCCGGCCCTGCTGAGGTCGGTTATCCTGACGGCCCAGGCTCACTCTGGGGTGACTCAAAACTTGGTGGAGCTGACGTGCAGAGCATGGTCTCGGTTGGTGCGTGTGCCTGGGGAGGGTGTGCTTTATTCTCCAGAACTCCCGGTTATATTTATCCCTGGGGTGCCCGTGACTAGTGAGGCAAGCTATGTTGCTATGACAAAGCGGATGGGTCTCGCCAAGTTCGCGGATTTGTTTCCGGGTGGCACCTTTATTACTATTGATCAACTTAAAGGCAGAGGGGCTCTATCGGCCCTAGACATATTTCAGTACTGTAGGCTCCGGGTGGCACTGCGGCAGCTCTTTCCGAACTTTCCGGGGCAGTTCCAAGTGGCGGAATTGTTAGATAAGGTGGTAAGAGGTGACTTGGATCGGGGGTTGAATTCACAGCTCTACGCTGAAGGGTCGAGGGGCAGGTCATTGACTGTTCTGTCTTCGAGGTTGGACAAGCTGTTGGGCAGGGAGATCTCGGAGGAGACATGGTTGTATTGTTGTGAAGGCACGAGAAAAGGGGCTATTGATACCAGTTTCAAACTTGTCCATTTTAAATTCCTACACCAATATTATTACTCTCCGGATCGGCTACATCGATATTTCCCTCACACGTCTGCGGCTTGTATTAGGTGTGATTATGAGCCTGCGGGCTTTCTCCATGTGGCGTGGGATTATGCATCGCTTGGTCAATTTTGGGGTGGAGTGTTTGATGTGGTAGGGCAGATTGTAGGTCAGCGGTATACTCCGGATCCGGTGATGGGCCTGTTGGGATACACTGCTCAGGTACCGAAGAGATTTCGTAAGTTGATAAGCCTTCTGTTGATCCTGGCCATGCGCTGGGTTGCTATGGGGTGGGGTAAGAGCACTGCTCCAATGATTGCCCAATGGTCCCAGGATATTCTGTACTGTAACGACATGGAGCTGAGATGGGGGGTGGTGAAAGGAAAGAACTGGGGAGATACTGGAATGTGGGATGCATATATGTCATATCTCCTTGATGGGAGCGGTGGGGAAGTGGGCACTGCACCGTCGGAGGAGTTTTCGACTATGCCATTGCCAGATTGAGCGCCCTGTTCATTAGGGGATGAGGAGCACCCTGGATTATTGGAACGTTGGGCGAAGGAGGGGGGGTTGTATTGACTTGTATTGACTTATGTTTCTCTTGTAATACTATGTGGGTTTTGGGATCTGCCTCGACGGGGTGTATAATTTATGTTATCGCATTAGGTATTTCACCCTCCGTGTACTTCGGTTTGTCTTCAGACGTGTGGAACATTCTCGTGCCAAGGGGGGGTTAAGGGGGGAGGGAGGCTTGGGGTTTGGTTTGGGGTGTTGTTTTTGTGAAATGTTAATAAAGAAAGCAATAAAAAATAATTTAAAAGCCACCTCTGTGTAGAAAAGCATGCCCAGTCCCAATGAGAAAAGGAAATGTATGGAATAAGGGAAAACAGTGGATATGATCCAAGCACAGACACAATAATGTCTTTACCTGGGGCTTCCCTTAGCGTAGGGCGCTGAAGGTTTTCACACTGCAGCAGTAAAATGCTACAGTTAATGGTTATAGAAACCCAGAGGAAGGTAGGCTGGAAGTATGAGTAGTTGAATTGCTAATTCTTCAGTTTACAATGAAACATATTTTGTATGTTATACCCGTGATGGAGAGAATGGAGCATTGCAGAGTAGTGTGTCATAGGGCCCACAATGCGGAACTATGCACCTGTTTTGGGATGAATAGGATTCCAAGTATTCGCTTTGACAAAGATGCTATATGGTCCATTCACAAAAAGGGTGATTACGAAATCTGAATATTGGTGATCTATGGTGAGAATTTACCAGCTGTAACGCTTGGTTTAAGATTTTGTTTGTCATCTTTCATGACTTAAAAAAATGTAGTCTATAGCAACCGAGTCTCCCGTCATGTGAAATGTAGCTTTCCCTAGTTGTTCTGGCTAGGCAAGGATAGCATAAATGTGATGCTAATATTGGTTCATCCTCCTCTTCAGAGATCACTAAGCCGGGGGCCACCAGCATTCAATTTAAAAGCTATACCTTAAGGAACGACAGAGCAAGCTGGTAAAAACTGAGTGATAAAGAGCATGTGAAAGGGTGACAAGTTCTGTGGAACTTGCCATTTTAAAATAAGGGTTAAATGGACCCTCATATTTCAGAAATGGAAGAGAAAGGTGCCAAACAGTGCCATCTAGTACTACATGCATTGCCGTGGGATTTCAAGGGCAATGGCATATTAGGCTGTGATATACCCCAAAATACAACCTGGGCCCAGAGCATATCTTCTTTAATGCTCACAAGAGCCAATTCTGTTCACACTAGTTTTCATTGTGTGATTGTTTGCACTGAGTGTGCCTTCATCTAGGACGCTCCAATACATGGTATTTTAAAGAAAATTAGCACTGATGAATGTGCAATGTTCATCTTCAGAGTTGCCGTGAATATAGGGAAGATGGAACCTGCAGTTTAAGAAGAGGTACATAAAACACATGTAAAAAATAGTATATAATACCATAACCTTTCTCTAAGTTGTGACCTCACAACTTTTCAATTATTTCTTTGTAAAATAATAGCAGTAAGGACATTTCCTTCCAGGGTCATGTGACTGGCTGCAAGGGAGGGGGTGATACGCCAACAGATGGAAGTAGCTCAGCGCCCAGGGCACACCGGCCAGCTCCCCACGCAAGAGTCAGATAGTCCAGATGGTAAATTTCCCATGAGGGGAAGGGGCTACCAGCTGTAAGGACACTTGCTTCTTAGGTCACGGGATCAGCAGCGAGGTAAGGTGCGGAGCCACAGTGCCGCTCGGCGGTGATACAGCAACAAATCGAAGTGGCTCAGCGTATGTGGCACACACGCCGGATTACCACACCAAGAGTCACATCGTTCCTCTGTTTTGGAAGGAAGAAGCGGAGGAAAAAAACACAGAAAGGTAAGATGGATCTTTTTGAGAGAGACATAAATCCAAGAATACTTTTGGAGGGAAAGAGTGTTTAATTCTCAATGTGCCCTTTTCTTTGGAGAGAACCAAATAGGGAGGTTTAACAGATAACACATGGAGTTCACTCATCCGTCTCACTGAAGTGACGGCAACCAGGAAAATCACCTTAAGGGTGAGCAACCTAATAGAACAGGAATGGAGGGGCTCAAACAGAGCTCCCATAAGGAATGTCAAAGTCAAATTCAAATCCCTCGCCGGAACCACAAACTGGCGTGGAGGAAACTGGTTACACAAATCCAGCAAGAACTGCATAAAAGTGGGATTTTGAAGAACGAGCTCTGTTCCTTGAACCTCTTAAAAGCCGAAAGAGCGGCGAGGTAACCCTTAACGGTGCCAAGCTGCAGCATTGCTTGGGCCAAGGACAGCAACAGTTCCCAAACTGGGGATAACGGACAGGATAAAAGGGTCCAAATCCCTCTTGCACCACCACGCCGAAAAAGAACTCCACCTGCAGGCATGAATAGACTTTGTTGCAGGTCTTTGAGCAGAGAGGAGCACATCAAGGACATCATCCAACAAGTCCCACTCTTTGCATCTCAGCCACTCAGCCAAGCACAAAGGTTCAGCCTGCTGAGGTTTGGTTGAAAAACGCACCCGTCTGATTGGGAGTGCAGGACGACTCTCCTTGCAAGGTGCCATGGAAGGCAGATGGACATGTCCAGCATGTCTTCCACATCCCCCGGTCTCAGTTCAGAGCGACCAGAATCAGCGTGGTTAGAACAAGTGTCCTTTCCTGAAACCCATCTGATTGACAGGGATCGACGGGAACACATAAAGGGGGTTGAATGTCCATTTGCACGTCAGTGCGTGCCCCAGAGCTCCCTGACGAGAAAATTCCCTGGAGTAGAACACACACCTCCTGTTCACACTGGAAGTGAAGAGATTTGCTGCAGGAGTTCTCCAAAAGGAGAAGATTTTCTCCAGAACTTCATCAAGCAGGTCTGTCTGCTCAAGGCATCCGGTGTCACATTCTCTCGTCTGGCCAGATGGGCAGCCGTCAGAGAGGTGCCGCTCTCCAGAGACCAGAACCACAGCTGCATTGCTTCCCTGCACAGAGGCAAGGACCCCACACCACCACATGTGTTGAGGTAGTGCATGCCTACTGTGTTTTCAGTCAGGATCAGCACAGTCTTAGGTTTTGCAGAGGGGAGGATGGCGACCAGGGCCAGCTTTGTCACCCTCAGTTCTAGCAAATGTATGTGCTACTGAGACTCTGAGGGAGACCACAGTCCGTTCACTCTCAGTTCGGACCACTGTCACTTGGGGCCAGGGTTGACCAAGCAGCACACCTCCCTGCAAGTTGTCTCTCACAGCCCACCATGCAAAATCCGGAGTCACATGCTTTGATATCTGTAGAAGGTCTGACATGTGGCCCTTAAATTGGGACCATTAGCAAATGGAGGAGCCATTGATGTGATCTCATGCACAGCCTTGCCTCCAGAAACACTAGGATGCAGGTGGCCATGAGACCCAGTAGGTGCAGACAGGCAGGGACTTGTTTGTGGGATTTGAGGACATGGACCAGTCAAAAGATGTATGCCACTTGGTCCTTGGGCGGGGATGACCTAACAGGGTGAGTGTCAAAGACTTTGGAGAGAATCGGATGATGAAACCTAAGTCTTTTTAAAGTCCAAGGAAAAGCCCAAGCTGTGCAATAGAGTGCATGTGCTCCGACACTAGATCTGGAGAGCGAGCTCCAACAAGTTAATCCTCCAGGTAGGGAAGGACATAAATGCCTTCCCTCCTGAGGCAAGCCACGATCACTGCTAGCAGCTTGGTGAAACCCTTGGGAGTCGAAGGAAGACCAAACGGCAGGACTTTGAACTGGTAGTGACGCTAGCCCACCACACACCTTAGGTATTTCTTGTGCTTTTGATGAATGGATACTTGGAAGTAGGCATCCTGAAGATCCAGTGATACCAACCAGTCCTGCAGATTGAGGGCTTACAGGACCTGGGCAAGAGTAACCATCTTGAATTTGTCCTTGCATAGGAACAGATTCACCAGCCGCAGATCCAGTATTGGATGCAAGCCCCTGTCCTTCTTCAGCACCAAAAAGTAGGAGGAATACCAACCCCTGCCTCGTTCAGAGCACGATACCAGCTCTATTGCGCTCTTTGAGAGAAGCTGGCGGAACTTCTCCAAGAGGATGGGGTCCAGAGGCAAGGCGTCGGAGTGAGGGCCATGGTCCAGGGGGCGCTGCATGAAAGGGAGACAGTATCCCAGTTGGATGACCTGTAAGGCCAAAGCGTCACATCTGACATGGCCTTGGACCATTCTGAGCTGAACAGGGAGAGCCTGCCTCCCCACAGGGAATTCATGGCAGAAAATCTCAGAGGTTTTGCACCTTGTAGCGCTAAGGAAACAGTGGTCCCCGCTGCTTTCCCTCTGGAGGCACCTGCCTTGCAGTTTTCCCAAAGCTGCCGGGACTCGACGTCATGGGATGTAGGAGGCAGAGGTATGAAATCCCTGACTCCTTGCAGAAGGTGCGGAGGGTTGTTGTACGGCCAGACTTAGCTGTAACCTTTGATGACTGGTACCTCTGCAGAGCGTCATCAGCTTTACCCCCAAACAGTTTCCATCCATCAAAACAGATGTCCAAAAGCTAAACCTGGACATAATATACGAAGCCCGACATCCTCATCCAGGAGGGACGCCTTACCACTGTACTTGTGGCTATGGATCTGCTGACACGATCAGCAGTGTCTAGCCCCGAATGCAAAATCTGATGAGAGGCTTCCCGGCCATCATTGACCATAAATAGGAAGCCCTACCTCATCTCATCTTAAGGCAAGGTTGTCCAACTCCAGGCATCGAGGGCAGAATCCTGACAGGTTTTCCAGATATCCCTCGTTAATATTCATGAGAAGACATATGCATACACTTAGAATCATTGCATGCACATCTATCTCATGAATAATAATGAGGGGTATTCTGAAAATCTGACATGTTTCTGGCCCTTGAGGCCTGGATTTGGACAAGGGGTGAGACCAAAGTTAATTTATGCAAAACAAAGGGGGGTCTGGGAGTCTACCAGCACAAACACAGCCCAATGACCTGTTCTTTGGTGGATGGCCCCTGGGAGAGACTCGACCAAGTCTTTAGCTCACTGTCCCTTTCACAGAGAAGAAATGTCCCCACATATCAGTCTTTGTCCTGCCCAGGGACAGTCCGGCACCGAAATGCTAGGCAATTCTCCTCTGAACAAGAGTACCAACAGCAACCCCATACACGTGTTTCAGCCTTGTTGGACATCATCAGTGAGGTTATCTGTGTCTCTCTAAGAACAGTGAGCAAGGGCTCCACGTCTGGATCGCCCTGGTAACTTAGGGTGAGACCCAAAGTTAATTTATGCAAAACAAAGGGGGGTCTGGGAGTCTCTCTACCAGCACGGACAAAGAATTTGGACAACCCTGCCCTAAGGAATGTTATCAGCCACATCGACCACTGTGGACCAATGGCTGAAAGAGAACTTTGCCAGGGTAGAATGGTGCAAAAGGCGAGGCTGCCGACACAAAAATGTTCTTCCCCAAGGCATCCAGCCTCTTACTCTCCCTGTCACGGGGGAGAAGGAAAGGCGGATGGCTTCAGGTTCGCAGTTAAGGGCTGTACCACAAAACTCTCAAGGGAGGCATGAGTGGACAAGAAAGCCGGATCCGGGGGAGATGTTTGATGCTTCTTAGCCAACTCCATGTCAATGGCAGGTGTAGAAGTGTGCCTCTCCTACACCTCCAACACTGGGGCCTCAACTGCTATATTGAATGGTAGGAGGATTTGCCTTTTGAGGCCAAATTGAATCTTGGGCCTGGATGGAGCAGATATGCCGAGGGTATCAGCTACCTTAGCCATCAGTTCTTGAAAAGATGCCAGAGGCTTACCAGGAGTGGGTGCTGTAAGAATGTCCAGTTCAGGGGAGGTGTCCAGACCAGTGCCCTCCTGACGATGCATGGAATCGAAGAAACCCGATCTCAACCGCGGCACAAATGAACCATTGTTGACTGTCGACGTCGAGGGCTTGAGAATCGGTTTTGAAGCCCAAGCTTTCGATGCCAAAGGTTCTTTCAGTGCAGAGGGATGCTGGGATAACCAATGGGCGTCAGAGGCCTCCTGCCTAACGGCCCACTGGTGATTTATGTCTGGAAGGTGTAATACCTGAAGATGTTTTCAACGCCGACGATTTCAACTGAATTGCTGGCTTGGTTTCAGGAGCACAAAGCGCCACCTTCGCCGCCAAAGCTTGCTGGTCAGGGGCCGGAGCGGCACCTACGGCAGCTTGCCTCTTAAACATTTCTAACATTGAAGTCTTAAACCTCTCCCACTCTTCCCGAGTGGTTAGCCCCGCCGAGGATTTACTTCGTTCCGATGATGAGCTGGACGTGCGTCAATGGCAGTGGTGCCGCTTCTTCTTCCACAAGGAAGACGACGAGGAAGGGCTCCTAGATTGGGACCATTTCTTGGTCTTCTTACAATGTCGTTCCTTTCCCTTGTCGAGAGTTGGCTCCTCAGTCTCGGCCTGCAAGGATTGGAGGAGCGACCGCGCCAGGGACTTGGCAACAGGTTGGCCCAAAGCCAGTTTCCCGGCCCTCTCACATAGAGATGGATTTCGGCTGCATCTTTGCACAATGCGCAGGTCTCTGTGTCGTGACTAACACCTAGACACTACAGGCAGATGTCATGGGGGTCGGTCATGGACATTTTGGCCTCGCAATCGCGGCATTGCTTGAAGCCCGAAACCCTGTGAGACGACATTGCATCAAGGTTTTGAAGAAAAAACGTACAATAGTACCAAAAAGAGCATCAAGTAAATTTGAGTTGTGTTCCTGGTGCAGCGTGCAAGCACGTGGAAAAAAGGAACTGAATCATGGGGCGTAGTGACGTGCTATATATACGATGCCTGACGTCACTTCCGGACGGCAGAGTTGGGGTCCACTACGCCCCCTGTCGATATGTTTCCAAACAGCAGAGCTAGATGATGGATATCTATCATAAGGAGGAATATGCGGGAGAAAAGCAATCCATTGAATGTTGATTTTTACTCGTAGTTTAGTTTTACATTGTCTATTATTCAAGAAGCGTTGTTCGTTCCTCTTTAAATGCTTCTGTAAGTGCCTACTGTTTGTTGCTTCTGTTTTAAGTGTTTAAAGTTAGTTCGTTTCGCTTGAAGTGGATTACACAATGTCTGGAGACCTTTGAAAATGAGTATTATACTGCACGCGACCACCCTGATACAAAGTTATCCTGCTGGTTCAGTGATTGAAGTTGAGAAAGATGGAAGACTTTCGGAAATGTGCTCATGAGAGGCACGCGACCACTCTACTACAAAATATCTCTTGACAATAAAGTTAAATTATTCACACACCAGGTTTCCCATCCATAAGAAACTCACTGATCTCTCGGACATCCCGCTGTAGCCCGGAGAACATGGCCTCTGATTTTCAAGGCCCGGGCTCAGCCTTCTGCTCCTCAGGTACTCCTTTTTGGGCCTCTCCACACAGGGGAACGATCAATGTGAACATGAGGGAAAGGGACAGCCTTTCCTTGCAGCTTCCCTCTCTTCACTCCCTCTCTCCACGGAGTCCCAGCTCCTCCACCACACTTCCATAGACCCTTTTCCTCTATGGCCACCTGCATAGAGGATACAAGGAGTTCAGGAATGAGAATATTGCAGGCTTCTCGCATACCCTTCCCCAATGCGGGTTGGACCGAGGTGCTTCACAGGGAAATTGGGAATGGAAGTCAACCTTATCTTGTCTTTGACTTTTCCGGTATTCTACTGTGTGGCACGAATATTGACAGTCTAAGACAACTCGCATATCCCTTAGGTTAGATCCATTTTGAGGTTTTAGATTTGATTTCAAGGAATCAACATTTTCTTCCCCACTAGCTCTTTTTCTTAACAAGGGAGATTTTAGTTTCCCTAAATGAGGTTTTCGCAAGAAAAATTGAGTTGGTAAGTCAGAAATCACTGCTACAGTTAGGTCTAGTTTCTTTCCCAAAATGGAAATAGGGATTTGCTTTAACTGGTACCTTTTTGTATGGCTGTGTACACGTTACCTTCTCTTTTCCAATTTCTTTCTATCCGGGAGGAAGCAACCCTGTTCTTATGGCACTTCCTTTACTTCCGGTATCTAATTTTGCGTAGACAAGTTGGTCTTCTAAGGTAACAGGGACTTTATACAAGATCTTCCCACAGGTATATTAAAAGGTGGAAAGTTTTTTCTAGTTCTTATAGCCTTTTCCATTTTCTTCAGATCTCTTAAATTTCTGTTCCACCTTTCCTCCTTTCTTTTTTGAGTCTAGTTGGATTGCCTGGATGATAGAGGATTGGGAGGGTCAACTACATACAATGAGCAACCTTTTGCCACAAGTTCATACCCTTTACAAGAATAACAAATTCGATAAGGATCGAGAAAGGCATTTATTACTGGAGTGTAATCCCTATACTCTGCATGTTTCCCTAGGGTTTTGGGACCCGTGGTCTCTGGCTCCACGATTGTTGTTATCTGGGGAAGATGAATGTCAAGTGAGCACGCTAAGGAGGATTAAATATTATATGACTTCTAAGAGTTTTCCTGGGTCTCCTCAAAAGGATTTACTGAGTTTGGATTATTTTCGTTTTCTCCCGATTCCCTGCATTCTCAAATTTTCTACAGCGTTAGTTGGCTCTGATATTATACCTTCCCCATGGGATTAGTGTCCTTTTATTTCTCCAGAATCTAGGATAAGGTCTTGATTCCCCTCCTTATCAGAGATTTTCATTCAATTACTTTCTCTCAAAGTTGGATAAGCAGTAGGTTCCCATAAGATCTCATACCTTAAAATTGCCACCAATTGTCCCTGTGGGATTTCAATGGAGTCATATGAAAAAATCAAAAGAACAAATTTAAATTCCTCTTCCCACAAGAGTATAGGTTATATATTCTATCCTATTCCTCTAGGAGGTAGTATATAGATGCCCGTACCATAAGGGAAATTGAGTTGTAGACCCAAAGAGATTATTATTTTGTCCCTTTCCGATATTCGACAGCCATTGAGGGCAAAAAAGATTAAAATCATTCAACTCTACAGACATCCGAATCAGAAGAATGGCCTGTGGATTAAACATCTGACAGACTACCCCAACATGAGGATCTATCTGGTTGGAAAAATGTGAGCTCTCCCAAGAATTCAGATTTTGCAAAGTTGGCAGAAAATGTTTTTAGTCAACCTCTTTTCCTTGGGTTTTTAGTCCCTTGTCGGGGCAGACAGAAAGTGTAGAAAGACTATTTTTCCAGCAAGTCGTACACACCTGTATTAGATTTTTAATATACACATCCATTTCTGGCCAGAGAAATTCTTCAATCAAATAAATTTGGAGTTTCAGGGGTCTTGGATGGTCTTCCATCAAACGAGACCGACCTCTCTCTAGGATCACCTTTTTATGACTTTCATGAATCATCAACTGCAGTTTTATCCTACCTTCTGGAAAGGTGTCTACCTTATCGAGGAAACATTGTTCCGGTGGAAAAACGGTTGCCCCGTCTTCTGAAACTACTTGTTCTGAAACTACTTGTGAAAAGGCCTTAGTCAGAGAGGGGTCGTTTTTTTGGGCTGCAGCTTAATCTAGAATTGTATTTGGTTGTCCCTAACAATCTTTTAGGGATTCAGGGGTGGAAAGGTTCCCAGGTATTTCATCAACTTCCCCCAAACCCATTGTAAGGCTCTCTCAATTATCCCTTGAGCAATCTTATGGCCTCGGTAAACTTAAAATGGGTCTCTTCTGTGGTTTAGCAGTAAGATCTTAACATCACCTCTAAAGTTTGGGTCTATTACCCCTGCTGAAACATTGTTTCAAACATTCCATGCTAACCCTAATTTGGGGGCTATTCTTATGTAAGTATCAGGGGGTGGTGCCTAATTTGCCCTATGCTAAGGTGGGATGGTCTAAGTCAACAAGTTCAACTTGGGAATCTGAGTCCAAAACCTATGCTTGCCCTCATAACTAATTATATACAATGTGCAGGGATGTCAGTAACCAAAAGAAAATAGTGTTCCATACAAAAGTCTGAGCTTCTTCCAGCTCCCTTCCCCAAGGGTAAAGCAGTTCCACAAAAAGTTACCTTCTTTGGATTCAATAAGATATCATTTTAACCAAGGCTCAGGGTTCACTTCGCCAAGTTCCAAGCCACAAAACACAAGGGAACCATGTGACTCTGTCTTCACTTCAGCAAATGTCTCAGATCTCATGGATTCCCTTCCCAAAGTGAATTTGGTTAAACAACACAGTTCAAAAGCAAAGATCCTTGCTCCCGTTTAACTTTCACAGTTTTGTTGTTTGCAATTTTCAAAGATTCCTTTCGGCAGCTTGTAGCGTTCATACATGTTGAAAATAATATCACTTTCTGTGGTTTAAGTTTAAAGTTCCAATGTAAATTCAACTTCAGGGTTAATGTGTTTATTTTTCAGAGTTAAGTTCACTTTGAAGCACAGCACATGGTAAATTGTTTGTTTTTTGAGGAACTCTGCATATAATGGTTTGCTTAAATGTAAGATCCAGTTTCTTCTCTGACTTCGAACACATATTAATTTGGGCTGTTTGTAAAGATTTAGTTTAGTTCAATATTCAGTAATGGGGATTTTCACTCATAGGTTAGTTTTACAATGTCAATTATTCAAGAAGCATTGTTTGTTCCGCTTTAAATGCTTCTGTGTCTACTGTTTGTTCACTCTGTGTTAAGTGTTTAAAGTTAGTTTGTTTTGCTTTAAGTGAATTAGACAATGTCTGGAGACCTTCGAAAAAGTGTCTTATACTGCACGCGAACACTCCGATACAAAGTAATCCAGCTGGTTCAGTGACTGAAGTTGTGAAAGACCACAGACTTTTGAGAACATGCTAATGAGAGCCACGCGACCACTCTGCTACAAAATATCCCTTGACAATCTCTTGACAATAAAGTTAATACATTCGCACACCAGGTTTCCCAGCCACAAGAAACTCATTGGTCGCTCTGACAGGTCCCATTGCAGCCCGGAACACACAGTCTCAGATTTCCAAGGCCGGGCCTCCTCCTTCTGCCCTATAGGCACTCCTGTGTGGGCCTCTTCACACAGGGGAACGAGCAACGCAGACTTGGGAGAAAGGGACAGCCTTTCGTCGCAGCTTCCCTTCCTTCACTTCCTCTGCTCCACGGAGTCCCAGCTCCTCGACCATGCTTCCATGGACCCTTTTGCTCCACGGTGCCCAGCGTCTTGTTCTGGGAAGGTTCTCTGCCGTTTGTTTTTATCTCCTTGCTGCCTTTCCTGTCTCCTGTGATGTCTCTTGGAGCTCCTTTTATACACCTGCAGCCCCTTGACAGGCTGCAGGTGTGGGCAGTCAATGAGCCCTGTCTGACCACAATTAATGGGACATGCTTGACCCTGACAGCTCTTAGCATGCATCTTCGTCATCCCAGTACCAGAGTGGTAAAAGAGCCTGTTCTTCATTGCACTTAGTTGCCTCTTCTTCATCCCTGTATTGTCAAATATCAATGATGAAGAAATTAGGAGAACTGGCTTATAACAGCCTATGAAAGTTGGGGAAAGGTTGGGTTGGCTGTCAATAGGAAAAGGGGGATACCATGTCTCACCCAAGGGCACCACACTCCTAGTTCCCAAGGACCCTCAACCCAGGTGATTCTACCTTGCTTCTCCGGCCCCAGGGTCGGGATCTGATAGCAAAGGTCTTTCCCTGTCCACCTGCACAGAGGATGGGGTTCAGGAATGAGAATACTCTCAGGTTTCTCACAGTGGAAACCAGAGAACAAAGATAAGCTGCTGCAACAGATTCATAATAATAATATCCAACAAATCATTATCAAACTGATACATAATGCAGCTGATCTTTATCTACCGTGTGGCATTTTAGATAAGTTTTAATTATTAATTAGGAGGATAACCACAAATTGCCAGAAAGAGGTAACAAGGTCTTCACCTAAACGGGCTTGTTGATTTGAAAAGGAGTGCAAGGAAGCAACATTGTTTCTGATTGATATGCTAAAAAGGAAAGATGCAAACAGAAATCTTAAACGGAAAAGAGAAAAGGAGATTTAGATAGAACAGCTCGGGACGATCTAGTGGTGGCTGCTAACACTAATCATATGGCACAGTTTTGGGAGTTAGTCTCTTTGGGCCCCAAACATAAAAGGCTGGGTAACAGGTTCGAAAAACATGTTGCAGATGGAAACTGGGTTTCTCTCTTATCAGCCCTATATAATCCTCCTGTGGCGGGAACTGATGTGGAGATTTCTGTCCTCTTAGACAGACAATTAAAGCCTGTAACGACTCAACCCGGAGAAGATAGGCATCTGGTATTTTTTTCTCTTCTGGAAGTCACTGACGCAATTAATCAGTATAAACTTGCCCGCTCCACTGGCCCTGACAGCATCCCCTCAGATTTATTTAGGGAAAATGTAGCTTTATGGGCTTCAGTTCTGACCGTCTGTTTTAATGCTATGTGCAAAAATGCACAATTCCCAGCCTCCTGGGGAAATGGGGGAAGGAAATGATTCAACCAATCTATAAAAGGGGCCCGAGAGACTCCCAAGTGTCGTACAGACTGATCTCTCACCTAGATTCCTTGTTCAAAGTGTTTGGAAGAGTGCTGTTATGTAAAATCGAAGCTTGGCTGGACACTAATAACATCCTCAAGGAGATATAACTTGGCTTTCACCCAGGCCTGGGTGTCAGTGAGCAAATCCTAAATCTCTATCTGATTCTGGCTAACTCACTCTATTTAAAGCACAGAGTAATATATCTGGCTTTCGTGGACCTGAGCACAGCCTTCAATAAGGTTAATAGGGACTCATTGTGAGCTGTACTCAGGTCTCAGGGTTGCCCGACTGGGATAATAGAGTTGTTGGCCATTTTGCTTAGGAATACCTGGGCCTGTGTGAGAAGTGGACCCTCTGGTCACTGTGCATCTTAATTTAACATCAGGACAGAGGTACGTCAGGGATGTCTATTGGCCCCTGTCCCATTTCCATTGTATATTAATGGTCTCCGAAATGTATTGGCACGGGCGACCCTGAAACGACAGAATTACTCCTCATTGGCTCACAACACCGCCTAAACAAACTTGATGACGCCTTCAAATCTTTTATCATTGATGCCATTACCACCAATCTCTATAAGGAAGTAAAAAAGTTGGGCATTTACCTTGATTTTGCTCTCACCTTAACTAGAAAGGTCAATGCCACAGCAACCGTGGCAGCCTACATATCTAAGACAGCTGCATCACTTTGGCTAGAGCTCTCATCTTATCCAGATTAGACTAATGTATTGCCCTATACACTGGTACTAATAGATGCAATATAAAAAAAACTACAAGTGATCCGAAATAACGCTCTAAGAGCAGCGCTCAACATCCCAAAAAACAATCACATTACTACGGCAAGACGGAAAGCCTATTGGCTGCCGGTCCAGGATCAATTCCTGTTCAAAACCTTCTCCCTGACCCACAAATGTATCTCGAATTCAGCCCCCAAGTACTTATCCAACAAATTCACAAAGAACAAATCCAATAGACCTAAAATGCGTTTAGCCTACACGCATTTATTCACCATTCCCAAATACAAACTACAGAAAGCAGGGGGTAACAGCTTCCCAGTGGTAGCTGGTAAACACTGGAACGCTCTACCATCTTCATTAAGATCTGAATCCTCCTTCTGGGCCTTCCGCAAAAGCCCGACAACCTGGCTATTCACACAAGATCGAGCAAATTACCTAAACCTCCCTCATGCCACTCTACATATTTATGCTCCCCACTACTACTCAGCTATATGCTTCTCGCTGAATTTGAACTGCTAAATTACACCTTTCGTACTTATGTATGCATTGATATGTGATGTACTACCAAACTGAACTTTAACTGTTAAGTGATACATTATTACATTGTATGTACTTTCAAAAGAAAAACTAGCGCCCAGATGCCTCAGGGTTAGGTGCGCTTTCCAAATGTCAAAATAAATAAATAAGTACATAAATATCCAGTCTTTGTATATGCCGATGACACAGTCCTGATCGCTCGCACACCAAGGGCTTTGCAGGAACTTTCCAAGGTATATATAGATTAGATGACCTCTTTGGACCTGAAAGTTTATGCCTCCAGTCGGCTGTTATAGCCTGTCACCACTCCCGGGAAAGCCCCAAAATGGCCCTGATACTGACAAATGGGGTAGTAATCCCAAGAGTTCAGACTTTTGACTATCTTGGTATACATCTAACATCAGATCTGAAATCAGGAGCACACATAGAAAAACAAGGAGCTAGGTTTAAACAATCTCTTGTGGGTTGGGGGGGGCTAAGGATATTAACGTCAATGTTGAGTGCAAAGCAATAGACCTGATAATGACAGTCTGTGTCATTAAAGCAAAATCAGTGGCCAAATATGGAGCCACGTTATAGGGTCTCGGTGATGTACAGTCTCTGCAAGTTATCAAGAACTCTTTTCTAAAAGTAACTCTCAGTCTCCCAAAATTGGCTCCAAATGATGGTGTATACACTGAGCTGCAAAATCAAAGAGGTGATGGCTGGAAGGTTTAGACTGAATCTTAACCACTGGCATTGCTCGGGGCAACCCTCCAGACCATCGTTCGTTGCCTGCCAAGCCATTACAGAAGGGGAAAGACCATATGCAAATCAGGCTTGGTCCCACCCCAAAAGGGGCAGTCCATACCGAACTGCTAGGTCACATCCCTTCTGCACGAGACCACAAGCATCCCCAAACATGTTTTGGCCTTGATGGGCCTCATCAGTGAGGAGTAGCTTGGGTCTCTAGGCCCAGCAGGCACAGGACCCACGTCTGGGCATAGCCGTCCCACTCGGGATGACAAAGCAAAAACAAAGAGGTGATGGCTGGAAGGTTTAGACTGAATCTTAACCACTGGCATTGCTCGGGGCAACCCTCCAGACCATCGTTCTTCGCCTGCCAAGCCATTACAGAAGGGGAAAGACCATATGTCCCAAAAGGGGCCGTCCAGCCCGAACTGCTCGGTCACATCCCTTCTGCACAAGACCACAAGCATCCCCAAACATGTTTCGGCTTTGATGGGCCTCATCAGTGAGGAGTAGCTTGGGTCTCTAGCCCCAGCAGGCACGGGACCCACGTCTGGGCATACCCGTCCCACTCGGGGTGACAAAGCAAAAACAAAGAGGTGATGGCTGGAAGGTTTAGACTGAATCTTAACCACTGGCATTGCTCGGGTCAACCCTCCAGACCATCGTTCTTCGCCTGCCAAGCCATTACAGAAGGGGAAAGAACATATGTAAATCAGGCTTGGTCCCACCCCAAAAGGGGAAGCCCAGCCCGAACTGCTAGGTCACATCCCTTCTGCACAAGACCACAAGCATCCCGAAACATGTTTCGGCCTTGATGGGCCTCATCAGTGAGGAGTAGCTTGGGTCTCTAGGCCCAGCAGGCACGGGACCCACGTCTGGGGATATCCGTCCCACTCGGGGTGACAAAGCAAAAACAAAGAGGTGATGGCTGGAAGGTTTAGACTGAATCTTAACCACTGGCATTGCTCGGGGCAACACTCCAGACGATCGTTCTTCGCCTGCCAAGCCATTACAGAAGGGGAAAGACCATATGCAAATCAGGCTTGGTCCCACCCCAAAAGAGGCAGTCCAGCCCGAACTGCTAGGTCACATCCCTTCTGCACGAGACCACAAGCATCCCCAAACATGTTTCGGCCTTGTTGGGCCTCATCAGTGAGGAGTAGCTTGGGTTTCTAGGCCCAGCAGGCATGGGACCCACGTCTGGGCATACCCGTCCCACTCGGAGTGACAAAGCAAAAACAAAGAGGTGATGGCTGGAAGGTTTAGACTGAATCCTAACCACTGGCATTGCTCGGGGCAACCCTCAAGACCATCGTTCTTCGCCTGCCAAGCCATTACAGAAGGGGAAAGACCATATCCAAATCAGGCTTGGTCCCACCCCAAAAGGGGCAGTCCAGCCCGAACTGCTAGGTCACATCCCTTCTGCACGAGATCACAAGCATCCCCAAACATGTTTCGGCCTTGTTGGGCCTCATCAGTGAGGAGAAGCTTGGGTCTCTAGGCCCAGCAGGTGGTCTGGGGGGTTGCCCAGAGCAATGCCAGTGGTTAAGAATTATTTTAAACCTTCCAGCCATCACCTCTTTGTTTTTGCTTTGTCACCCCGAGTGGGACGGGTATGCCCAGACGTGGGTCCTGTGCCTGCTGGGCCTAGAGACCCAAGCTACTCCTCACTGATGAGCCCCAACAAGGGTGAAACACGTTTGGGGATGCTTGTGGTCTCATGCAGAAGGGATGTGACCTAGCAGTTCGGGCTGGACTGCCCCTTTTGGGGTGGGACCAAGCCTGATTTGCATATGGTCTTTCCCCTTCTGTAATGGCTTGGCAGGCGAAAAACGGTGGTCTGGAGGGTTCCCCAGAGCAATGCCAGTGGTTAAGATTCATTCTAAACCTTCCAGCCATCACCTCTTTGTTTTTGCTGTATACACTGAGCTGGACATGCCGTTTTCTGGGGATGAAATGGTGTTGGAACTCACTCTACATTGGCTCAGACTATGGGCCAATCCCAGAGCAGGGGTAACACAATCCTTAATTATGCACCTGTTGGGCAAGGTTTGTTTTTAACAGTACAACGCTCATTACTTGGGCGATAGCAACACATCTTAATTGTCCATTGCTGCCAACATCTAGAGCTGACTGGGAAGACATGGAAATTCAGAAGGAGCACAACAGAAATCTGGTAATGATTTCATCTGACTTCATCCAAAATCACTTATTGTGGGTAAATAATCCATCTGAAAGAAATCTCCTGACAAGATATAATTGCCTTCCTATTAGTACTACCCTGTCTCGATGGTCTGGGGGTAGGAAGGGCAAAGGGTGTCCCTTTGGATGTGATGCCAAGGAAGACAATTTGCATGTCATTCTTTTTTGCCCAGTTTTCAAAGACATTAGAGCCAGAACGCTGGTTCCTGTTCTCAAAGATAGGCACTTTGTGCAGTGTCCGCCGGCACTACTATACTTACAACAGGCAGAAAACCCGGGGTGAGCTGGTCGCTGCTGTTGTCTTTAAAGGGATGGTCTAGTAAAAAATTTTATTTCAAAAATAGATAGGCCACATTAAAAATAAAATACTAGCATCCTCCGTTTTAAAACTTCCTATGTAAAATTTTGAGCTATTCAAGCTCAAAATTCGAAAAAGCAAGCACAGGGGCGCCGCCATTTTGTGAAATGGAGGCCCTCCTGTGCTGGCTTTTGCTTTTACGGCACTAATGAAGGAAAAGCCAGCCAGCTGTAGTAAACAAAGTCTACCGCTGGGTGGCTTTCCCTTCATTAGTGCCGGGACTTGGAGGACGCGGACCGGAGACCAGAGCAGGAAAGCTGCAGCTGAATCTCGGTAAGTGCTATTTATTTTTTTTACAAAAAATAAGCACTAGCTGCGTTTTTTTTTCTAAGTTTTCCGGGCTGGAGGAGCCCGGAAAACTTAGAAATAAAACCGCAGCTTTAAAAACGTATTTATGTTTGCGGTCGCTTTTGAAGCGACCGCAAACATAAATACAACATTATTGTGTTGGAAAACGCTGCGGTTTTTCGTTCCAAGTTTCTCAGGCTCCTCCGGCTCGGAGGAGCCTGAGAAACTTGGAAAGAAAAACCGCAGCGTTTTCCAACACAACCGCGTGTGTTTCTGCCTGCTGTGGCTATCCCTTTGGGTCACCGGTGCTCCCAGGGGAGCAGGGGAAATGGTAAAGCAGATTCAGGCAGACACAACACGGTTGTGTTGGAAAACGCTGCGGTTTTAAAACCGCAGCGTTTTCCAACACAATAACGTTGTATTTATGTTTGCGGTCGCTTCAAAAGCGACCGCAAACATAAATACAACGTTTTTAAAGCTGCAGTTTTATTTCTAAGTTTTCCGGGCTCCTCCAGCCCGGAAAACTTAGGAAAAAAACCGCAGCTAGTGCTTATTTTTTGTAAAAATAAATAAATAGCACTTACCAAGATTCAGCTGCAGCTTTCCTGCTCTGGTCTCCGGTCCGCGTCCTCCGAGTCCCGGCACTAATGAAGGGAAAGCCACCCAGCGGTAGACTATTTACTACAGCTGGCTGGCTTTTCCTTCATTAGTGCCGCAAAAGCCAGCACAGGAGGGCCTCCATTTCACAAAATGGCGGCGCCCTTGTGCTTGCTTTTGAGCTTAAATATCTCAAAATTTTACATAGGAAGTTTTAAAACGGAGGATGCTAGTATTTTTTTTTTAATGTGGGCTATCTATTTTTGAAATAAAATTTTTTACTAGACTATGCCTTTAAGGCAAGCTATGGTGAGAAGGAGGTGCATGCTGTCTTTGCAATCTTGCACAATGGTCATCATTTAGACTGAGCTAATTTGTGTGTACAGCAGCCATAATTGTACTAATTATTTTGAATTCTTTTGGAAATTGTTAAATTGTGTTTATATTTAGATGCATCTGTGCTCCAGGACTTTGATTGCCTAGATAGTTATTCTATTTTTTGTAATTAGTATTATTAGTTTTATTGGTGTGGTTTTAGATAATTTAAATGGTTGTATTTTTTAATGCTTTTATGGCCAACGGCCGAAATAAAGTTGTGTTGCTTGCATAATAGCTCGGCAATTGAGGGGTTGTTAAAATATACTGAATTGATCATAGTTAATGAAATATTGGCTTAATATTCAAGGCAATGTAAAAGGAGTCTGTGTATCAGAGCTTGTGGTGGGTGTCCAGACCTGTTTTGGAAGATGGCACAGAATACAGCTTGTTAGACACACTGTTACCATGGATACTATGAATTAGTTTTAGTGCTGAAGCTACACATGAAAACCAAGTTGACCAAAAAGAAAAAGAGCACGAAAAGCATCACCATTATATCTTTTACAATTTCCGGACACAGAGCAATCCCCAAGATGAAAAAATGTATTGGTCTATGACAAGAATTTCTAGTTAGAATGCAGACATTTATATCGAATATTCCATTCAAGCTACAGCACCCTCGATGCCCGGAAGGGCCTGATTGGCCAGGAGAACAAGTTACTTTCTTACCTGGTAACGTTCTTTCGATGGGATGTTCCTTGGATGTATTCCACATCTATGACAGGTAATCACCACAGCTGTGCTGCTTCGGAAAATTTTCGGCGTCTGCGTCCTGCGTCCATGACGTCGATACGCTCCCTCGGAGGCCCCTGTCGAGCCGACGTCACCGGATGTTATAAGTAGGACGCACGACGCCCGTAGCCTCAGTTGTAGTTTTTTCCCCAGAACGTGTGGCACCAATCTTCTGCCAGTATGACTACAGAAAGCCTTGCGGAAACGTAAGCTGCAATCGCATAAGAAATTCTGTAGAGGGGCAGGTTGGGAGGGTGCGATGTGGAATACATCGGAGGAACATCCCATCGAAAGAACGTTACCAGGTAAGAAAGTAACTTGTTCTTCGAAGGGTTAGTGTCCTCCGACGTTTTCCACATCTATGACAGATTCCCAAAGCAGTACCAACGTATGGTGGTGGGAAAAGAATTTAGAATTTTAGAATGCCCAATTAAATTGCAGAATAGAGGACTGCCTTGCCAAAGGCCAAATCCTGCCCATGGATAGAATCCAGGGAGTAGTGTTTTACTAAGGTATGGACAGAGGCCCATGTGGCTGCTTTACAAATGTTATGATTGGGAGCACCCCTCTGCAGAGCAGTAGAGGCAGCCACACCCCTAGTAGAATGGGCCCGTAAGCCTACCGGAGGGTCCTTACCCGCCAAACGGCAACATTCCGAAATTGTCAAGATAATCCATCTAGACAAAGGGCCTCATCACAAGTTGGGCGGTAACGCCGGCGATATTACCGCCGGCGGTATTAGCCCTACCGCCAAACCCCCCGGCGCTATTAGCGCCGGATAATGGGTTTGGCGGTAATGGAATTCCCCACTGAGCCCATTCAGGAATGCCCCATTCCCCATTAGGCTCAATGGGGAATTTTGCGCTCTTACCGCCGGCGGATTTCCCGCCGGCTGGTAATAGCGCAAATTTTCAGGGGATTTCCCCCCAGCTCGGAGCTAGGGAGAAATCCGCCAAAGCCCTGATTTGGCGGACCCTTAAATCCAGCGGTAATAGCGCGACCACCGCCAAAGTCTGCTTAGTAACAGCTTGTCCCAAACACCTTCCAGCGTATCCTACAAAGAGCTGATCGTCCACTCTGACCCGGGACATGCGTGAGATGTAGAAACTTAAAGCTCTCCTAGGATCCAACCTATGGAGCCTCACCTCTTCCTTACCAGGATGCAGAGGAGGATGGAAAGCTGGAAGAATGACCTTCTGGCTTAAATGAAATTCGGACACAACTTTCGGAAGAAAAGAAGGACAAACCCTAAGACAACCCTGTCCTTATGGAACACCGCGGATAGTGCCTGCAACTCACTCACTCTGTCAGCGGAAGTAACCACAACTAAAAATACAGTTTTAAAAGTCAGCAGTCTCAAAGGACAAGAATGTAAGGGCTCAAACGGAGCTCCCAACAGGAACTTCAACACCAAGTTCAAATCCCAACCAGGCACCTGGAAAGGTGAAGGTGGAAACACATTAGTGAGCCCTTTCAGAAACTGAGAAATTAAAGGAATCTTAAAATAAGAACACTCCTCAGACGAGTGCTTAAATATGGACAGCGCCGCCAGGTAACCTTTAATGGTACCCACTTGCAGGCCCTTGTGGGCTAACGAAAGCAAAAAAGACAGAACCACAGGAATGGCAGATGAAAAAGGATCCACATTCTTAACCCTGTACCAGTCGCAAAACTTTCTCCAACGGCAACGGTGCAGGGACTTTGTTGTGGGCCTTCTGGCCGAAAGCAAGACCTCCATCACGTCTTCAGGGAGGTCCCAATCCTTATACCTCAACCTTTCAGAAGCCAAGCATGAAGGTTGAGAGACTTGACCTCTGGATGGAGAACCTGACCCCCCTCCCGTGAGAGCAGATCTTCTTGGTAGGGAAGACGGTGTGTAGGGCAGATGGACAAGTCGAGAAGGTCCGGGTACCATGTCCTCCTATCCCATGCCGGAGCAATGAGGATCATTCGGGAACCGAACCTCCGTAACCTCCGCAGCACTTGCGGAATGACAGGGACTTGAGGAAATGCGTACAGCAGTGGGAAGGACCACTCCACTACGAACGCGTCCCCTAAGGCTCCTCTTAGAGGAAATTCCCGCGAGCAGAATCTTTCGCACTTCCGGTTGACACTGGTGGCGAAGAGATCCAGTTGCGGGGTCCCCCAAAGGCTGAAGATCTCCAAGAGAACCTCTTGAGCCAGCTCCCACTCGCGAGAGACCGTGTTCTGCCTGCTCAGAGCATCTGCCGCCTCGTTTTCGTCTCCAGCCAGATGAACTGCCGAGATCGAAATTCCCGCTGGATGGCCCAGAACCAGAGCTGCATCACCTCTCTGCACAGAGGGAGAGACCCTGCACCCCCCTTTTTGTTGAGGTAGTGCATGGCCATTGTATTGCCCGTCAGAATCAGGACATTCGTCCCCCGCACAGACGGCAGAAAAGCCTTCAGGGGTAGCATGATTGCCCTCAGTTCCAACAGATTGATATGGAGTCTGGACTCCGACGGAGACCAACGACCGCTGACTGTCAACTCATTGGCATGAGCGCCCCTTCCCGTGAGGGATGCGTCCGTCACGATTGTCACCTCAGGCCAGGGTAGCCAAAATGGAGCCCCCTTCAACAGATTGCGTTCGATGGCCCACCACAGAAGATCCTGGGCGACCGGGGGCGGTACCTAACGGGATCCAACATCCTGCCGGAGGACTGTGACCACTGCATCTTGAGAGCCCACTGCAGAGATCTCATCTGTCACTGCAGAGATCTCATCTGCAGCCTGGCCTCTTGCACCAGGAGAATGCAGGATCCCATGAGGCCTAGCAACCTCAAGAACTCGAATGCCGGGAGACTCTGGGCATGTTGAAACTTGTGCACCATCTGCAGAATGTGATGAGCCCTCACCTGGGGAGGCAAACACTGCCCCAGGGATGTGTCGAGCACTGCTCCGATGTACTGGAGCCGCTAGGTAGGGGTCAAGTGGGACTTCTTTAAGTTGAGGGAGAAGCCCAGCTTGTGAAGGGAGTGGCAAGTGACTGACAGATGATCCAGGACTAGCTTGGGAGAGCCGCCCCGATCAACCAATTGTCCAAGCAGGGGTAGACGTGAATTCCCCTTTTCCTGAGATACGCTGCCACCATCACCATGAGCTTTGTGAAGACCCTCGGGCGGAGGTCAATCCAAACAGCAGGACCCGAAACTGAAAGTGCGAGTTGCCAACCGCGAACTTCAGGTACTTCTTGTGCTTGGGATGAATCGGCACATAAAAGTAGGCATCCTTGAGGTCGAGAGACACCAACCAGTCCTGAAGTTGAAGGGCCTTGAGGACATGAGCGAGAGTAACCATCTTGAACATGTCCTTTCTGAGGAGCTTGTTCAAACCACGCAAGTCCATGATGGGTCTCAATCCCCTGTCCTTTTTCGCGATCAAAAAATATGCGGAATACCATTCCTTGTTCCTCTCGGCTACAAGCACCAGTTCTATGGCGCCTTTCTCCAGCAGGGATTTGACTTCCTGCACAAGGAGAGGATCCGGACTCTTCAAAGAGAGTTTCTCTGGTGGATTGTCGTGAGGCCTCTGCCGGAAAGGAAGACAGTAGCCGTGGGCTATGATCTCCAGAACCCACACATCTAAAGTAATGGCAAGTTGCTGCGCCAGCCTTCCCCCAACCGGCGAACCATGCGACATGGCCTCATGACTGAGCTGCAGCAGCTGCAGCAGTGCCTGAGGGCAAGGAGGCAACTGCCCGAGCGGCTTTGGCACTTCCGAGTACCTTGTTTTCCACCTCTGGAACTCCTACGTTGGCCCCTTTGACTAGCAGCTCCCCTCGATCTACCAAAGGTTGAGTAGTATCGAAAGGAACCTCCCCTCCATTGTTGTCCCCTAGGACGAAAAGGCAGAGGTTGGCGAACTGCAGCGCTCAACGACTTCGCTGCAGCTTTGGAGGTCTGCAACCTCTCAAGGCTCTCGTCAGCCTTGCTGCTAAAAAGATGTTCACCATCAAAGGGCATGTTGAGAAGCCGGGCTTGTACATCAGGAGCAAACCCCGACTTCCGCAACCACGCAAATCTGCGCATCACGGTGCTCGCCGCCATGGACCGGCTGACACAGTCTGCCACGTCCAGACCCGACTGAACGGATTCACACATGGCATCCTTGCCATCTTGTACAAGGGCAGAAAGCCATCTCGTTCCTCCCCTTTGGGAATATGTTCAGCCGCCAAAGAAACACAGTTCCACAGAGTGTGAGTGAAACATGCTAAGGCACACACAGAGTTGGCTGCTTTCAAACCCATACCCCCTGACGAAAATACTTTCTTCGCCCAACCGTCAAAACGTTTGTCGTCCCTATCAGGAGGGATGGTAGGGTATGATGCCTGCTTTGCTGGGGCCGTAGCCGCCTGCACCACCAAACTCTCCGTCGGGTGCGCTGACAAATAGCAGGGGTCGCCACTGGCTGGACGGTACTTCTTCAGCAACGACTTACCCACTGCCGGGAGACTCTCTGGAGCAGTCCAAGCTGCTGCCACGCTTCTTTGCAAAGCCATATGAAATGGCAGTACCGGGTCAGTTGGTGGACCTTGGTCCAAGATATCTGTCAGGTCATCCTACAGAAAATCCACTGGTGGCGCAGACCACCCCAAGTACTCCATCACCCTCGACATGAGATGCCGGTATGAAGACTCAGCGTGCGTGCCAGGCTCAGGCCTACCAAACTCAACCTCCAGAGAGGTGTCCAGATCACTGGCGTCGTGCAAAGACTGAAGCAGGTCTTCCATCTTGCTATTACCAGACAATAGCTCGTCAGGAACCTCATCAGGAACCAAACCTTCATCAGACCATTCATCCACCTCAGAGATGTAATCCAGAGGCTGGAATAAATCCCTGGATGAGGGCACAGAAAAAGGTTCAAATACAGGCCTCAGGGCCTTCCTCGGAGTTACCTCTGGTGAAACCTCCACAAAAGGCGTCGAGGGCGTCAACGGAATCGGCGTTGACATCGAGCGTGGCGCTGATGGCTTCGACACAGGCCGCGTGGGCGGTGCCCCGAGCTTGTCCTTCCACGGCCTCGGCGCCGATGGCATCAATGACTTCCTCTGAGGCAGAGCCTCGAGAGAGTCCCTCGACGGACATGGCTCTGATGGCGTTGACGTCTTCTTAGAAGACCTCACAGGCTCCGACGGTCTCGAGGGCATCGAGGACCGGGACATGGAGCGGGCAGGGCTAGAGCGATCCACCTTGTCCGATCGGGACCTCGAAGGCTCCCGATTATCGCGCTGACCGCCCGAGCCCGAAGGCATGTGAGCGTTGGCATTAGCGCGTTCCCTTGCCGGCTTCTCTCGAAGGCACGGACGGAACGGAGCCCTGTGATTCAAAAATCGCCATAATTTCCTTACGAAATGCATCCCATTCCGCAGGAGAGGAATGCTTGTTGGGACAAGCAACCCGCCGTCTGGCGGAGTCCTCGGACGAGGAAGGCGACCATTGACGGCGCTTCCGCGAGTGCCTCGAAGAGGCAGAGGAATGGCGGGAACCACTCTGGGACCGAGACCCCCTGGACTTATGGCCGATGCGGAGAGTCACCCCTCGAATCGTCGGTCGAAAGCCCAGTGGATTTCGACTTTCGGGGTTTGGAAACCCTACCTACAGATAGCTACTTCTTCCGCTTCCGCACAGTCATCAGTGGCGTGGTCCTCACCGAGGCACCAGAGGCAGACGTTGTGCGGGTCCGTAAGCGACATCTTGGAATCGCAGTCCAGACACTTCTTGAATCCCACCGACGGGGTAGAAGAAGACAAAGACATGATATCTTCACAAACAACCAAGTTCGAAGAACCGATAGAAATCAGAAGAACCGAGGCGCGCCGAGATCTCCGAAGCAAACACGTTTGTGGAAAAAAAGGTACTGAGGCTACGGGCGTTGTGCGTCCTACTTATAACATCCGGTGACGTCTGCTCGACAGAGGCCTTCGAGGGAGTGTATCAACGTCATCGACGCAGGATGCAGACAGCAAACATTTTCCGAAGCAGCACAGCTGTGGTGATTACCTGTCATAGATGTGGAATACGTCGGAGGACATAATCCCTTCGAAAGCAGTTTTTATTCTAACTGGGCCAGAGAGCCAGCAGGCAAGGCCAGACCCCTTCGAAGGGCCACTTTTAAGGGCTGAGTTAATCCCCATCTGGTCCTCAAGTGGCAGAGCAGCAGCCGCTACCTCGGTGGGAGCCTGGACAGCAAACTCAACGGGGGAAGCTACATCGAGAATACTCAGCAGAAGGCAACAGGAGAGATGGCAGCACTGTACCTACTCCTGAAGACCACCTACCCTGATGTAAGCCTCCCCAGCATGGATGATCTGCCCTGAGCGACACCGGAAGAGTCTTCAGATAGTCCAGAACAAGGCCCTGAGGATATCGTCTGGAGCTCCAATCTTCACAAGGACAGCTGACCTTCACAGAGAGCTGGACATCAAGATGTTGGACGAACATCTAGCAAAGCTGAGTAAGAACTGCCAAGGACTGGATCAAAACCCGAACCATCTGATCAGAAGACTCACTTCCACCACTGCAAACCCCTTCGACCGCTACCTGCGGCCCATCACGGCAAAGACCCTGTGAAACCAGCCCGACTAGTCCACATAAACCAAGAAGAATCCAAACCCACGACTACATACTCAACCCGAGAAGATGGAGTAATGAGGCCCAAGCCTCGGTATCAAAAAATCACTGCTGATGGATAAAATCTATCAGCAAGAAGAAGTGCCATCTGGTCCTTCCTGGGCATGGGCAGGCAACCCGCCTCCTCGCCGTTCCGGTACTTACATTATGCCTCCCTGTGGCCCTGCACACTGCAGAGTTCCGGTAAGCCACTGCTTTCTCACCCCCTCTCTTCATGGTGCCTGTGCGCATCTGTATGAAGGCCCATCGACTCACGCCATGTCTCCTCTGATAAGCTCCCCTCCTTGAGGTGCCTCAGCCAGGCTTCAGTTCCCGTCATTGCCGCAGTGCACCCTTTTTACCAGCCGCAGCATGCTGCAGTGTACACAGCCTCTCCTGCCAAGCCTGACCGAGCTACAGTACTCAAGCAACCTTGTGCCTCACTTCCCCACGCACCTTCTCAGTTGCGGCCACACCCAACATTCCATCCTGCACTGTACCATATATATTGGACCTTCTAGCTGCCGTCTGACTTTCTAACCTTGGTGTTTCCGTGACGGTACTGCCGTCTATGTACTGCCTCGTACCTGTTTCACTAAGCTGGCATCTCGTTACTGATATTAAGGCCAGCATTTGTTTCAAAGTTTGTATGCCTGTGCTGTTGACATCCGCCTGCTCTGTGTTACTGTTAGGCTTTTTCTTCTCCTTTTTTTGTAAAGGCAATTCTGGGGTCCTGTAACGTACAGGTGTATATGAATGTTTCTGCCTTACACCCTTTTTCTTGACAGTCAAAGCTAGGTGATCTGTGTTTAATGGTATGCTTTTCACCCGTATTCCTGAAAGTCAAATCTAGGTGCTCTGTGTTTAATGGTGTGCTTTTGAACCCTATTCCTGAAAGTCAAAGCTAGGTGAGCTGTACTTTAATGGTATGCTTTTCAACCCTATTCCTGAAAGTCTAGGTTAGGTAATCTGTGTTTAATGGCATGTTTTCACCTATGTTCCTGAAAGTCAAATCTAGGTGATCTGTGTTTAAATGTCATGTTTTCACCCTTATTCCTGAAAGTCAAATCTAGTTGATAGGCAACTTCTTGATTGCCAAAATGTTTTGCCTTTACCCTATTTCTAGGAAACCAAATCTGTTTCCTTTTTAAATTGCAGCTGTGCTTATTTAATTATCCTTGTACCCCTACTCTGAATGCCTGATCTGACTCTTCGATTTCCACGGGATGTGCCTTCATATTTGCTCCCTCCCATCCTTGCTTGGTCACTCACATCTGCTATGTGCTTGCAAATACTGGTCGCATTCTATCTTTTCCTCTCTGTGTTGTTATGCCACTTCCTGGTACCGGGCTTTTTCTGCTGTATTTCTTTGTATAAGCTAGGCTCCTCCCCTCCCGACACTTGTTTAACTGTTCCCCTAATTTGTATCGTGTTTTCTACTGTTTTTGTAACCTAGACTCCTCCCCTCCTGACACTTGATAACCGTTTCTCTGATTTGTTTCACCTTTCTTGCTGCTAGTCCGCCTGGTGTGTTCCTCGTGCACTGTGCAGTCAGTCCTTCTGGCTGCTTTCTCCCCCCTCCTACAGCCATGGTACTCTCCATCTCCCCTATATATTCCAACTGCTTTTCTATTACCTATCATATTGCTCTCTCGAAACCTGGAAAGAAAAAGTTTAAGAAAGCACTTCTGGTCTCCAACCCAGCCCTGCCCATCGCTGACACCTATGCCAATGTTTCCTCCAGGCATACTATCACAACATCCTCTTTGTCACACCCTCTCATGACCGATGGACTTCCCATATGGCCCGAGCCCTCTCCCCTTTCGCCTCCTCACCCATTAATGGTAGCACCAGATGGGAAGTACTATTGGCAGGTTCTCATCCTCGAGGTGCATCATTAATGTCTATCAGAATAGCACTGTCATGGACAAGGGCTCTCAGCCCAACCTCCTCCTTCTTGATAGGCGTCTTCCAGCCCTCATTAACTTCCTTTCTTCTCCTGCCTTTCCTCCTTCTGCCACCCCCATAGCCCCTGCGTCATCATTGATGGGTGTACCATCCCCCTGTACTCCTCCTCTGAATACCTTCAAAGGGGGAAACCAACTCCACTTAGCCACTCTTAACGCTCGTTTCGCCATGAAACACTCTTCTGACAACTATCTCCTGCTTGAAGACTTTGAGCTAGCCGTTCTCACCCTCACTGAGATGTGGATCAATGCCAGCTCTGTCACTGCTCTTGACACTCTCTCACTGAGGGCTACAAGATCCTCTCCAAGCCCAGGCCCAACCGGTCCAGAAATGGAGTGGCCCTAATCTTGTCTGAATGGGTCCCTGCTACCATCAAACCTACTCAACCCTATTCCTTTGAATGCCTCGTCTGATGGCTTGGTGTCTCCCCTACATTTTCACATACTCTCGCCACCATCTACAGGCCCCCTGGCCCGGTCTACCTCTTCCTTTCTGAATGGACCGACCTCAACTCTTCTCTCCTGACCTCTACCTCCAAGCTTATCCTCCTCAGAGATTTCAGTATTCTTCCGTGACCTCTGCAGCTCTATTTCCCTCACAATTCTTTCCTCTGGTCTGACCCACTCAGCTGGACATACCTTGGATGCACTAATCTCATCAAACATCCCTATCTCTAACCCCTTAACCACTCCTCTCTCCTGGTCTGACCGTGCCCTCCTCTCCTCTCACCTGGAGCTCTTGGACTCCCAGGCAAGGCCTCTGTCAGCATTGCCAGTCTCCTTCTCAGTCATTGACCGATGAAGCGAGTGGCAGTTGCTGCTTTTGCCACCACTTTCACCCCTCCTCCCCTGCCTCTGACTCTCCCACCGACACAGCCCTCGCTAACGTTCACCTCTCCATCTCCAACACTCTTAACATCCTTGCCCCTGTCATGAGGAGCTGTATGAAGTCTGACTCCAAAAGTAACAGTTGGTATGATTCCGACATAGAATCTCTGAAACGTAAGTGCAGAGTTGCTGAACGTAAGTGGCAGGCCTCAAACACATCCACTGACAAACTGACCTGTCACCTGCTCCAAAGACAATACCGCCTCTCCATCCGCTCCAAGAGGAGGGCACATATCCAAGCCTGCATCGGTAATGGGTAAGGCACTCGCCGATCCTACTGCAGTTTCCACCCGTCCTCTTCCATCCCAGGCCCTCTGCACAACCAAAACCAAGGACATCCTGCCATCTCTCTCCTCCACCCCGCTCCCTACTCCTCCTTCTGCTCTCAGGCCTCCCTTGGCCCCTCTCTCCTTCTGCCATACTTTCCTCCTTCTCCCCCGGAGCACCGGAGATCTCTAGAGTTGTCTGCTCTATGAAAGTCTCCTCCTAACAGGTGTTCCCCTGCTCCTCCAGAACTTTCAAGGACAACGTCTCCTCTTTCGCACCTGCCTTGGCCGACTTCCGCAACCATTCCTTTCCACTGGTTCCTTCCCACTTGCCCTTAAGCACTCTCTTGTGCTCCCTCTCCTTAAAAATCCCTCAGCTGACCCCTCCTGCCTGGCTAACTACAGCCCTATCCATTAGCCCCTTCTTGGGTAAACTCTTGGAGAAGATGGTCATCCACAAACTGACCCACCAAACTGAATTGGTTGGGTATCTCTATGACCATCAGTCTGGATTCAGAGGAGCTAGAGGCACAGAAACTGCTCTCATGAACATCTGTGAAGACCTATTCTCTAACCTTGACTCCAATTCTCCCTCTGTTCTCATCCTCCTCGACTTGTCCTCTACCTTTGACACTGTCAATCATGCCACCCTCATAAAACAACTCCATGATACCCTTGGTATCACGGGCCTGGCTCTGGACTGGTTGATGTCCTTCCTTTCCTATCGCTCCTCCCAGGTGCAACTAGGCCCTTTCCTCTCCTCCAACTCAATCTCCACCAGTGGCATCCCCCAGGGTTCTATACTATCACTGTGGCCTTTCAGCATCTACCCTGCCCCGCTAGCCCACTTGATTTCCTCCTTCTCTCCTTATTTCCAGTGTTATGAGGATGACACTCAGCTCTCCTTCAAGCTTCCTTCCAATATCCCATCTACCTCATCTCTCATTCCTGACTGTCTGACTGATATTCGTGCTTGGTGCATGGCTAATGATCTCTGTCTTAATGCCTGTAAGACTGAGATCCTTCTCATTGGGAACCCTGCTCCCTTTTTCCTTCCCACTCTTTGGCCGTCAGCCCCCCTCCTTCCTGTGAGGCTTAAAACTTTGATGTCATTTTTGACACCTCTCTCTCCTCACATTATGGATCTTACGGATCTTGCCTAGAAGGCCCACTTTCAACTTCACCTCCTCAGAGGCATTCTCCTCTTCCTTACCTTCCCCCAGAAACTCAATGTCTCAAGAGCTCTGGTTCTCTCTAGGCTGGACTTCTGCAACAGCCTCTTCCTCAATCTGCCTCTCTCCACGTATTGTCCTTTTCAACTAATCCGGAATCGGACAGCAAGCCTTATCCTTGGCCTCAAGCCCAGGGAATGCATCTCTCCAGCTCTAAAATCTCTCCACTGGCTCCGGGTGGCCACAATGATCAAATTCAAGACCCTCTGCCTCATCCACAAGGATTTATGGGGCCTGGGACCCTGCTACATCAAATTATCTCTCCATAAATACCTCTCTGCTAAAATCCTTCGGTCCTCTAGCTCCAACTCTCTTTAGATTACACCTTTTTCTAGGTAGATTTCTCTCCTCGGCTGGTGCCGCCCTATGGAATGGCCTGCTTCCTCCTCTAAGACTTGAGCCGGATCTCCTTAAAGCTTCTCAAGACCCTTCCCTTCTCTTCTTCCCTCCCTTGCTAATGCCCCCTTCTGCAGCTGCGACTGGTGGCCTGGTCCCTTATGAGTCCACTTGGCACCAGGCCCTCCTTGACCAGTCTTCCCAGAACCCTCTCCACTCCAGCACTACCCTCTGGGTCTTTCTCCCCAACTAGCCTGGTGGGTTGGGTGGGCCTCCCACCTTGGTCCACCCCTCATCCTTGCATTTAGCAGGGGGTCCTCCCTGGCACTTGCCCCCCCCCGGGTTCCCCCTAGCACTTGCCTATTCCCTGGGCCTCCCCTCCCCCCTTTTTGTGCACTTTCTTTTTATGGCACTTGCACAATCCGAATGTCACAAGACTTAGTAGGACCGTTTATTGTTGTTTTCTCCCATGGTCGCCTACCTCTTTTGTCTTGTGGTGCTCGAAAAAACCTTTTGCCGTATAGTGTGCCTTTGCAATGCCCTTGCGTCTCACTTTATGTCAAAAATCCAGGACATCCTGTCCACCCTCTCCTCCCATCGCCCTCCTCTCCCCTCTACGGCTACACTTGCTGACCCCTCCTTCAACCACCCCCCCACCCTCTTTCTCCCCTGATGAGGTCACTAGACAAGTCTGATCTATGAAAGCCTCATCAAAACAGGTTCATCCCTGTTCCTCTAAAATCATCAAGGACCACATTGATTCCCTCGCTCCTGCCCTTGCCGATTTTTGCAACCTCTCCTTTGCATCGGGAACCTTCCCCTCCCCTCAGAAGCACTCCCTTTTCATCCTCTTCTCAAGAAACCCACAGCTGATCCTTCTTGTCCGCCTAACTATCACCCTATTTCCATTACTCCCTTTCTGGGTAAACTCCTGGAAAAACTGGCTATCTCTCAGCTTAACCTTCATTTGGATGCTGTTGGCTCTCTCCATGACCACCCGTCTGGGTTCAGAGCTGCCAGAAGCATGGAAACTGCTCTCCTGAACATCCATGAAGATCTGCTCTCCAACCTTAGCTCTATCATTCCCTCCGTCCTCATCTTAATCAATCTCTCTTCTGCCTTCGACACTGTCAACCATATCACCCTGCTCAACCGCCTCTGAGATAACCTGGGTATCACCGATCAGGCTCTGGCCTGGCTGACCTCTTTCCTCTCTGACCGACCCTCCCAGGTCCAACTTGGTGCCCTCCTATCATCTATCTCCATCTCTACCTGTGGTGTTCCCCAGGGATCTAACTTCTCGCCCTGGCTTTTCAACCAATACCTGGCAACTCTCGCCCACTGCATTGCCATTTTCTGCTCAAATTTCCAGTGACATGCTGACGACACTCAACTCATTTTCAGGCTTCCCTCGGCCACCTCCTCTCCCTCTCTCATCTCTGATTGCTTAACTGCCATTCAAGATTGGTGTGCCGCCAATGATCTTTGTCTAAATGCCAACAAAACTGAGATCCTCCCCATCGGTACACCTTCACCATCCTTTCCACTCACTCTCTGGCCGGCCTCCCTTGGCCCTCCTCCTACCCTTATCTGCGAGGCTAAGAACCTCAGGGTCATCTTTGACTCCACACTTTCCTTCTCCGCCCACATCTCTGATGTCTCTAAAAAGTCAAACTTCCTACTGCACCTCCTCAGAGGTACCCTTTCCTCTCCTTGACCCAGAAGCTCATTGTTTCCCAAGCTCTGGTTCGCTCCACGTTGGACTATTGTAACAGCCTCTTTCTAAATCTCCCTGCCTCTACTCTCTGCCCTTTACAACTAATACAGAAAAGGACTGCAAGACTTGTCCTTGGCCTCAAGCCCCAGGATCGTATCTCTCCAGCTCTGAAATCCCTTCATAGTCTCCCAGTGGATGCAAGGGTTTAATTCAAAACCCTGCCTGGGACCAAAATACCTTCAACTATCCTTCCGTAAATACCTCCCCCCTTGAACTCTTCGCTCCTCTACATCTAACTCCCTCAGTCAATCGTTTTTCATAGAAACGAGCTGGGGGTAGATCTCTGTCTTCGGATGGGGCCTCCCTTTGGAACAGCTGTCCTGCCACTCTGAAACTTGAAGAGAACCATCTCCGGTTCCGGAAGCACCTCAAGACCTTCCTCTTTGCTTCTTCCTTCACCCCCCACTCTCCTGCTGATCTGTATCTCTCCTAGCACTGTTCACCTGTCTACCCTCTGTCCTCGGGCCCAGGTACCTGCTCACCCTGCCACCCTCCTGCACTGCCTCTGGGCTACCCCTTGCACTGGGCTCTGTATCTGTACCCATACAGTTCCCCAACCCTTTCTTCTCTTTCTGCACTTATCAGACATACCTTGTCTGCTGCCTTCAACACAGCACTTGCCACGCCTTTATTATTTATTTATTTTTATTTATTCATTATTATTTATCTGTTTCTCCTCAGCTTCGCACTTTCCACTTCTCCCCCCTTCAATGCACTTTTCCCCTATCCCTTTCACATGCACTTGCGCGTTCTCAATGTCACTGGGCCTAGTAAGATCGTTGTTTTGTTCTCCTCTGTTCCCCTCCCTTGCCTTGCCGCGCTCTGAAACACTTGTGTAAGAGCGCAATATAAATAAAATATCATATCATATCATGAACTATAAATAAAAGAAATAAATAAATTCTGTGCAAGATAAATAAAAGTCAATGGGGGTCATTCCGAGGTTGGAGGTAAGTATTAGTTCTTACCGGCATGGCGGAAAGAACGAGTCCGATCTGGTACCATGCCGCTATTTACAGGCTATTCCGACCTCGCGGGCACAAGCTTTCCGCCATGCCTGTAAATCCCCTAGCGGCATACCGCTAAAGGGCCTGTTAAACCCCTTACCGGCATGAAGCGAGAAGTACTTAACAACACCGCCGTCGAAGCTTTACCGACCGTAATTAGCGTTGACCCTAATTTACGGTATCCGTAAATTACGGTCACCGCTAAATAACGGATACGGAAATTACGTCATCGCACAGGAACGGGAAGGAGCGCGGCGGCCATCTTTAAAAACACAATCCATTGCCATCCTCTCCAGGTAGCACCCTTGGGACGAACCTGAACCTCGGAAAAGGCCTACACAACCGCCAGCTATGCCCAAAGCACCCAAGAAGTCAGCGGACCGCCTCCGCATAGCAGCGCTTCAGCCCCGAGGAGCTGCAGGCCCTTGTGGGCCACCTGGAGGAGCACGCAGATGTCGTGTTCAGCAGCGACATGCGCAGAGAGGCAGTGGCCCGCAAATAAAAACATATGGGCAGAACTTGCCCAAAGGGTGAGCGCGGTAGGCACCACCCCTCGCACCCCCAGGGACTGCCGCAAGAGGTGGGACGACTTGCGGTTGAGGGTGCGGAGCATCCTCTCAGCCAATCGCAGCCAGGCACTGCAAACTGGAGGTGGACCAAGTTCACCAGTGAAACTAGAGCCATGGGAGGAGACATGCGCTGCATTGATTGGCACAGAAGCAATCGAGGGTGTCAGCGAAATGGAGTGTGGGGCTCCGTCGTCTGCTGATGGAGGTGAGTGTCCAAAGTCAACACCGCCAATGGCAAATACATGCAGAATACACCTCCATGCCACGTCCAATGCACCTTGTCATACTGCCCTCCACCCATCCTGATAATGGCAAGACAACTGCCACCAAGGGACAAGTGCCACCATAGAATGCCCACCAACCACAGTGCAGTAAGTAGCACATCCCAATAAGCACACTGGCAGCAGGCTTGGCAGTGTGCGAGTCAGACTGCACATGACCTGGCCAGGATTAGTGACTCCAACACCTGCGTACATATCCAACACATGCATAGAATCCAGTGATGTAGTAACGGCCAAAATGCCACCAACCCAAAATGACTGAAATGTGAATGCTGCCATTAATTACATTAGCATCTCACACAACCACTCATGTTGTACCTTTGTTCTACACCCACAGGCAGTGAGCATGAGGGCGATGAGCCTGAGTGAAGCCGTCCCACCACATCGAGTGCCAAAGGCAGGGACCACCGCGTACCGGCCAGGAAGGACCGAACCACCACAGCTCCTCCAAGGCCCATTGAGGTTGCACAACCCCCATCCCTCACTGCATCTGCGCCTGCTAATATCGCCACACCAAGGTCAGAGGATTCCAGCATCTCTGGGGAGGTGGCAGCCACGGCCCCTCTGCAAATTGTGGACAGCCCCTTGTCAATTTGTGGTGCATCTGAGGAGGAGTACTACCCCACTGTACACACACCTGAGCCCTACAATGTCCCCCAGGTGTCATGCAGTGACTCAGGGGAGGGTGACACACCAGTCCGAAGTGCACGTGGCGATGCACCGGGAGACGCAGATCCCGTGCCCAGTACCCCATTTGAGGCCATGTCAGGGCATGTTGCCCCAATCCCCTGCAGGGATGATACGCCATCCCAGGATGCACTACGTGCAGGACAGCTCACTACCCTCATTACTGACTTCAATGAGGAGAACCGCCAGGGCAGGTTGGAGTTACTGGAGGAGCTCAGGCAAATGCGTCAGGTGTTCACGGAAGGCACCAACTGTGTGTGTGAGGCACTTGGACGCATTGCAGACGCCCT
Source organism: Ambystoma mexicanum (assembly GCF_040938575.1). Classification (NCBI taxonomy): domain Eukaryota; kingdom Metazoa; phylum Chordata; class Amphibia; order Caudata; family Ambystomatidae; genus Ambystoma; species Ambystoma mexicanum. The sequence continues at coordinate 352,401,659 of NC_090936.1, forward strand.
TGTGGCAGCACATCCCACCCATGTGACTCAGCAGGAGGACACCCCCTCTACCAGTCGCCCCACCCCGGCAAGCCCGGTGCGCCGCTCGCTGCGATCTCAGCAGCGCAGGAACATGCCCCCCCCGGGCCCTGGGGGCATGGATGAATAGGCAACGCTGGCACATGTGGACTCAATGTGCTACACGGGACTAGTGTTGCGGAGTTGGGGGGAGGGGGGTGAGAGTGTGTATGGGAGTTGGGGGGAGGGGGGTGAGGGTGTGCATGGGAGTTGGGGGGAGGGGGGTGAGGGTGTGTATGGGAGTTGGGGGGAGGGGGGTGAGGGTGTGTATGGGAGTTGGGGGCAGGGGGGTGACGGTGTGTATGGGAGTTGGGGGAGGGGGGTGAGGGTGGAGGTTTTGTTGTTCACGTTGGAACCTACAAATACAATACACTGGTTGTGCATAAAAATATCAGAGTGGACATTGTTCAATGTGCATGCGTCTTCTAATGACTCACAGTGCATGGTGTACATGTATCCCCACAACCAGTGCCCGATGCCCTGTCATCCTGACACCCTCAGCTGACTAGAGTGTCAGAAATATTGTCCAATCAATGATTGCCACACAGCACATCCCTCCTGTGCACCTGCACCGTGATGCTGTCCTGCCATTTCTTCCTCCACCCCCTCATCATCATCTGGTGGTAGCAGTTCCAGGTCAGGGGGCAGTAGCACGTTCCGACGGATGCACGCATTGTGCAGCTTTACACATGCCATGGTGATCCTGGCCACCTTCTCGTGGCTGTTGATGAGTGCTCCACCCGAACGGCTGTGGCAACAAAATAGTGCCTTCAACAGGCCAAATGTCTGCTCTATGGCCACCCGTGTACGGATATGGGCTCGATTGTAGTCCTCCTCATGCCTGTTCTGTGGGTTGCGGATAGGGGTCATGAGCCACGGCTTCCAAGGGTAGCCACCATCACCTGCATGGAAGGGGAATGAAGGTAAGTGTTTGTACATTGATGGTGGGGAACTGTAGCAGTCGTGCATGGCAGCTGGTGATTCCTGGCCATACACACATGTCCCTGGTTGCATCAACCCCATTACTGGCCCGGCTATGTGTCCTGTGCCATGGAATGATGGAGGGGGTAGCTTCTTCAAGGTGGCTTATGGTGTGCACTCACATCTTGTTGCACGTGCACCGTATATGCGTGCAGCAGTGTTGGCCTGAATTCATTGATGTGTTGGGTTCTGTGTGATTTGGTGGCAGGGGGTGTTGACTGTAGTCAGTAGCATACTCGTCTTGCTGCACTGATCAGTACCATGGTGACTTGCACCACTACTATGGGTGTGCGGAACCAGGGACACGCTGCGGTATCCCTGTTGGGCTCACTTCTATGCACTCCCAGGGACGTCTGTCTTGTGTGGTGGGATGCAGGAGGCTGCGAGATAGTGCATATGCAGTGCATGGTGCAGGATGCCCTTACAGTGTGTGTGGTCCGCCGATGAGTGGTGCTTGTGTTGTGTTATTGGGCCAGGTTACCTGTCGGACGAGTAGTGTTGTGTTTTGTACATTCTGGCATCGCTGTTCTGTGGGGTGCACATTGTGCACTGGCGTCAACATTCCCACACAGGTGTGGTATGCACCCCCACCCTTTCCCACCAAGTTGGGGTATTCATCCACCCCAATCATGGCACCAATGCGCTGCCATGGCCCAATCAGGTGACTCACCAAGCAGCCAGGCATGTTGTCCAGCATGTAGCTCCATCTAGCGTGGTAGCGTGGGGTTTCGCAGGACCAGGGGGTCATGTCTTGTTCGGGGGTATTGGGCACCGCAATGTGTGATGTCTTTACTGGCATTTCATACCATCTGGGCGTCAATGGAGCGGTATTGCTTGCAGTTGCGATACGCCACCTCCATTGCATGTGGACAGTTCAATTCCACGTGGTTGCAGTCGAGGGCACCCATGCAATTTGGCATGCCTGCCAGTGCATGGTAGGCAACTCATGTATCCAATATCTCCTGGGGTGTCCGGGGTAGGGATATGTAGTCCCTTGTGTGTTTCAGGAGGGCATCCAGCACTTGTTTGAGTATCTGTGAAGATATGGCCTGTGGTATGCCATGCATGTGCCCCACTGTATGCTGCTACGTGCCTGTGGCAAGGAAGTTGAGTACAGACACTATCTTGAGTCGAGGGGGGATTGCGGGGTGGATTTCTATGTGGCTCACTATGTCGTCATGTGTCAGGTCCACTATGGTGGTGATGGTGTCCCGGTCAAGCCGGTACAGGGTGTGGATCTGCTCTGGTGTGAGGTTGAAGGGGGAGGCTCTGATGCGAGTGATTGAAGGCTGCCGGCGTGGTAATGGTGGCTGCACCGGTAGGGCATGCCGGGCCTGTCGCACCCTCCTTCTCCTCCTGTGTATCCTCTGTGGTGGTGGCTGTGGTGGTTGTTGTTGTTGCTGTTGTTGTGGTAGCTGCCTTGCATGCAGGGCCTCCGGCTCCGGTAATGCTGCTACTATTGGTGTCATCTTGGTGTGGGAGGGGGTGTGGTGGGTGGGTGGGCTCCTTTTATGCTGTGTCAGACTGCATTGAGTCCACCTGTGCTGATTGTGTGCACCTGTGGCTCTAGGAACCACTGCTCAGAGTTCTTTACTCCTTCTCTGAGATGCCTGTATGTACTCCATGCCGGTAAGGTACTTTACGGCCTTGGGGATGCCGTAATTTACGTGTGCTACTTACTTGGAATCAGCTCCGGTTTACGCCATGCCGTTAATTACGGCATGGTGGGTTGCGCGTGCGACCCAAGACCGTAAATTACGGCATAGTAGTTTACGGTGCCATAATTTACGGTCTGAGGGGTCGGAATAGCGTGGAGCGGAAAACCATGCCGGTAAAGCATTACCGGCATGGTTTGGACCTTACCTCCAACCTCAGAATGACCCCAATGTTGCTTTCTACCCAGGCTGTATTAAAGGACTAATCGATTCTAGTGCATTTTTATGTGTTTTGTAGTTTTGGCTGAAAGTTGGCAAAGCCAACTTTGCAAAATTATTTCTGCATACATAGCCATTCAGATTGGTGTAAAGAGATGAGTCCACCAGCCCTTCGTCAAATAATCCAATAGGGAAACCAGGCAGCAAAGGAAGAGACAAGGGTTATTTTCCTACAGCTATGAAGAAATGGTCAGCATCCCGATTCCAAAAATATGTCCCTCGAGCAGAGAAGCCTCATGGTTTTTATAGGGTTTTAACACTATCAGGATATACAGAAAAGTCAGTATGATACATTGACAGTTACATTTACAATGGACTTCTTAACGGCACATCCTCAATCCTTTGAGGACATGGCTTAACAGCACCCATTCGGGCCCTGTACTATTCCACTTAGCCTACGCATGTGATAGAGACCAGGGATCGCAAAATCTACTAGCCCACTCACATTGGCAAGGAGATTTTATGAAGGGTCAGTACCATTTGCATGGTACTGAACAATACTGGAGAGTATGGGGATGTTTGAAACGTTGTTTGCAGTAAATGGCAAAGACAATGTTTGCTGTGCGTTGCTGGTCTCTGGATGGCAGCACTGCACTAAATATGAAGTGTGCTTATGGTGAACATTTTACAGAAAACGCTTGTAAATATTTTGTCACCCCTCAGCATGTGGTCAGTGCATTTCTCTTAGGTCGAGTATGCAAACTAAGAACCTTGCCCGGCATGTATAGTGGTATTTTTTAATAATTTGTGAGGTTACTCAGTACAGTCAGACCCGGCATCTAGTGCAAAAGTAAGCCTTGTTCCAGTTCTGAGGCAGTGCAGCCCACCTTCAATGACGACGCTGAGCTGGGAAAGTGGGAGAACCCAAGCCCTGGACAGTGCCTGGCACATGACATGCACAGCCTTGCTTGCCAACCAATCTACTTTCTCCCCATGCCACCTCTCTTAACATGTCTGTATTCGCCATATTATCTGATATCATGTCTGGGGCTTTGTGCTTTACATGGCGCATGTATGTACACACCTCCTGCAGAAAAATAGTGCTGTCAGCTACGTCCCTGATGCAACTCCCAAATGATTTTATTTCTCTAACCATCATGTTTTCTGAATACCTTCACCAGAGTCTCATCGTAGCCATACTGTTTATTACTATGTAAATGTGTATTATGTGCACATGAGTGCAGAGCAACCGGGCTCCAACTTGTTCTTTTAATTCAGTCGGCGTTCTAGTGCTGCAGCGCCTGGCTCCAGGCACATACTCTGCTTATTTAACTTGATATTAGTTGCGCTCTTAGCGCTGCAGCGCCTGTTCTCCTGTTCCCCTGACCCCTTGTCCACACTTTCCTTTGCCTCCCCTCCTCCCCGCCCACCGCGCTCCCATTGGTGAACTGGGCCCTTATCTGACAGCCTTCCAGGGAGCCCCTGCCTGGCAGCTCCCTCGCAAAGTAGCATCAGGCAAAGGACAGCTCCAGTGGAAGCAACTCCAGATGGTGTCTGCCAGTGTGTGCCGGTGAAGCTAGAAGGCTCCAGCCATCATCCTGCTGCGACTGACCAGGTAGGTGCAGCCAGGCGGAGGATGGAAAAAAATCACTGCACTCCACCAAACTGACCCACCCACCCCCCTATTCATTCCTACATCGTTTACTACACCACACATAAGCATCCCAGTAAATTGTATTGTTTAGCTTTCCCTCTCTTTTCTCCTGGAAAGTTACATTCTCATGCACTGCTGCTGTGTTTAAAACTAGGCCTTTTACCCCTTTTTAGGAAAGTTGAATCTGGGTGCTTAGGTTTGCTACTGTGTTAAAAACTTGGCCTTTTTCCCTCTTTTTAGGACAGTTGAAAGACTGTGTGGAAGCCCTGGCAGGAGAGTATACCAGGCAAAGTCAAGTGTGTGTAAACAGTTACAGTAAGAGGAGAACCTCAAGGAATATCCATGCCCTTTAGAGTTTGAATTGTTATAAATGTGGAAAAGAGCCTGGCACGGGAGTATACTAGGTGACCTGCGATTCTGGGAACCGCAGCCACATAATAATACAGTAGAAAAGTGCCTCAAGGAAGACATATACCTTTAGGATCATTGAAGTATCTTGAATGTGAAGAAAAACCTAGGGAAAAGCGCGATTTCCCCAGGAACCGTGAACAACCCGGTGACCTACGAGTCTGGGACCTGCACCCAAATTGTAATACAGTGAAAAGAGAATCACATGGAGGATACAAGCCCTTGGGATTCTGAACTGTGTTGAATGTGAATAGAAACCTTGGGAAGGGAGCATTTCCACAAGAACTGTGAACACACCAGGAGAAGGAAGTTATGCTCTTGGGATATAAGAAATTTGGTTAGTCTGTGAACTTTTCGTTAGTTAAAAAGGAATCTGGGGAAGGAAGCCATTCCCTGGAACTGTGAACATTGTCCACTTGAAACCTTTTGGTTGGATTTACACCTTTGCGTTGGATTTGAACATTTGTGCACTTTGAAAACCAGAGACAATGGGGTTCATTACGAGTTTGGAGGTAGCCATGGTGCTATTAGTGCCATGGCTGCCTCCAAACCCGTGTCCGGGTCCGGATTCCTTGAATGGGGACTTAACGGGTCATTCCAACCTTGGAGGACCTGGTAAGTCCACATTCAAAACACCCATCCCCATTCCCAGGGGCTCAATGGGAAGGGAGCTAATAACGGGCCCGTTAATAACGGGCTTGTAATTGGCTCCCTGGTTCCTTAGCAGCTCCCGCTAAGGGCGGCTGGTAAAACCAGCCGTCCTTAGCGAGACCCGCTAAGGGACCTCGTAATGCGGCAGTAAGGGGTTAACGGTACCGGAATCCTTACCGGCACCGTTAACCCCTTACTGCCGCACTCGTAATGAGGCCCGATATCTTTTGCAGCTTAGAGTAAGTTTTAGAATGTGAGGGACATTATAGGATTTCAGACAAAATACATCATTTTGCTTTGGACATCTTGACAAAGGACAGACCCCTTAGTTTTGGTTTAGGTAGGGAAATACCTCCTACATTAGGCTTAGTGAGGCATTTTCCAACCCCTTTTGATTTAATAAAAGTTTATGATCCCAATCATAAGCTCTCTGTGTCTGTGTCTTATTTCTGACTCCTCGCAAACTGCACCTGCTGACTCCCACTTTATCGCCTGCTTAATGTTACCTTTTATTCTCCCGATGGATGGGTTGCAGGATGTGACATTGGTCTAAGTGTTTTAGGTGTGTACAGAGTTTGAACAGAGGTTGTCATGCGTGTGAGGCCGCTGGGAAATAACTTCAGCACCAGACACCAAAAGGCTGGCAGACTGTGAAGAAGCTGCACCAGCTGAAGCTATCACTCCTTTATCCACCATCTTTCTTTCAAAACACAGACTGCAGCGGTCACTGCTTCTTGTTAGTGCCAACCTTTGTTTCGTTTGGTAACAAAGTAGGGTTTCTGAGATATGTGAAGGCCTTCAAAGGTAGTGGGGGTCAAGGCCCGCAAGTGAATGCACTAGTGACAGCTGCAGATTTGCATCTTTGAAAGAACTAATTCTCTTCATAAGCACTGTGTTTTTCATGGTCGCCAGTGGTTGCGGATCCATGGGTAATCTGATCTCTGCACATTGTTCTGTTACCTTGTCTGCATTGAGACATAACGCTATGATTGATCATGGACAGAATTACAAGGAGTACGAGAGGCTAGGGAGTAACTGGGGAGTCTTTGTACATCCTCTCCAGGTCCTGCATAACAGTGCAGATGACAGTCCCAGCCCCCCAAGGTAGCCCCAATCCCATCTCCTAGCCTCCAGCATGAGACTTTATCATGGGACCCAAGTCCATTCCAGGCTATATCAGGAAAACGCCATACAGTATCTGTAGATATCTTCGAGCCCTATGCATGTCAACTCAAGAGAACTAAGAATTCACCCAAACAGAAATCTATGGAGAGCAAAGATTTGGCAAATATAATTACTAGTTTTGCTAGAATGGATTCCATTGAAGCAAAGCATTCTATTTCTAAGTGATAACATGATCCTACAGGTTTCTGACTTAGAATATCTCCAAGCACAAACTGTAGTCAGAAATCTTTGAGCATCTATCAAATGGGGTGGGAGTGACTACATCATGACTCGGTTATGAGAAATTGGCCCACATATATGGAGCTGCCCATAGTCTTTACCTTAGTGGGTAAAATCTGTACACTGCAGCTACCACTGGGAACTGGCCCCTTGCCACTTTTGACAGATGCTTGTTTGAGGTGTGGCCCTGGAGCATGAAACAGAAGGTTGTTTCAAACACCATACGCTAGAGGTCCATCTGGGTCTCTGTCACTAAGGTGTTCATGGTGCTGAACAAACCGAGCAGTGATAACCATCTCAGTCTCTCAATGTGCATCATATGAAGAGACTTGCTTCAGTGTTGTTCATCTCTGAGGCCAGACTCCTTCCAATGAGAATGGAAAGAAGAGAAAGTGGTCTTGACCAAGAAGAGAATCATCTCCTCCAAGCACAGGTAGTCTTTTGCTTTGAGGCAATCCAACTGCTGGAACAGAGTCTGTGAACAGGTCGCAGGAAGAAGAGATGATAGCAGTGTTTGAGAAAATGGGGATGGAATACAATATTCACTTCCGCTCTGCCGTCTCACTTCATTGGAGAAACACTCCTTTAGGCAGGGAATGCTTCAGCCTTTTGAGCACTATAACAGCCAGGGACAGCAAGCCTATTTAAGCTATGAGGTTTTTCTCCACAATTACAAATAAGAGCAATGTGTATGACACAAAAACAGTATGGAGAATGCACAAGTAAAACATGGTTTACTGTAGGGATCAACCACTGAGACTAACACTGACCCTAGGTAGAAGCACACTCTACTCCATTCAGGGCGTGCTGCCCCTAGGTTTCGGTGGTGTGCTGCCAATCTAAAAGAAAAGAGGAAACTGTCCCTATGCTTAGACACAATCTAAGTGTCCATATTGCTTTGTGGGTGAATAAAAGGAATATAATCCACAAAAATTCCCCTCTGGAATATTCAGAATGTGAGGAAATCAGAAACTAAAGGTCTGTTTCCTTTTTGGACTATTGTTTGTTTTTTAACTGGACACTTAAATACATTGGCCCTCATTACGACACTGGCGGAGATCATGGTGCAATATGCACCATGGAGCATGGCGGAAAGCTGCCAATACCGCCCCATTCCCCATTCCGACCTTGGCGGGGCGGTAAATCCCCAATCCCCATTTTGCCCTTCCCCATTCCCATTTTTGCCCCATAGGGTATAATGGGAGTGGGGAAGGCGTTAATTACGCCACCGTAAATAAAAAGGCTCCATGGCGCTACGGGAACTCGTAGTAAGGCGGAAGGGTCCGCCATGATTACCGCTGGCGTAAACCCACTCCGCCAGGGTCGTAATGAGGGCCATTGTGTTTGAGCATAGGGACAGTTTTTCTCCTCTTTTCTATTAGATAGGCGGCACACCACCGCCGACTTTGGGACAGCACGACCTGATAGGGATAGGGTGTGCTTCTACCTAGACTGAGTGTTAGTCTCTCTACAGATCAGTCTTTTGACCAACATATCCTAGCACCGACATCTTTGGTGCTTCTCCACTAGAAGGAGATACCACTCCTCTGGGATTTGTGTTTGTGTTTGCTTCTTGTACCACATGTACAGGAAGTGCCGCCATCTCCATCATCCAAACACCCATCTGAATATTAGTAACATTATTCACTTTTCCTTAGATGCGATACTCATTTTGCTTGTACAGAGAACGGATTGGCACTGGACTGGCTCCCAGCTAAATATTTAGGGATCGTGCTATCATTTTGGCACTTGCTTCTTGGAAATACTGAATTCCTAGTTTCTCTCTGGCAAGGCTCTCTTGACTTTCAAGAAGAACTGAAGAGTTGTGCTCATTCTTAAAAAAACATCTATAACAATGAGGTTCCTGAAATAAAACCGCTGACTCCCCAGGAACCTTTCAATACAAATAACCAAACCATGTCAGGGTTCATTGAGGAGAGGGGGGGGATTACATTGTTAAATCTCAATCTATTGAACATTTGGGATCGACAATTGTTTTTATAGTTTTCACTATTCGAAGAATATACTTTGCAATGGTGGGCACAGTTTTTTAAAGTATTTATTTTTCCATATACTAAAAACTCCTTCAAAAGCAGCGGAATGGAATGATCTAATTTTCTAAAGGGGTTTAGAAATCCATGAACTACCATTTACTAACTAATACATTGGAATATAACTTTAGGTAACCGAGTTTTTCATGTAAAAAAAGAAACAGAACAACTGTACTGTGCAAAAATACATGATTTAAGTGATAATAGGTTGTCAATATTTATATTGCATTGATTTGGATGTCTCAATAAAGAAATCATTTGTAGGTAACATTGTTTCATATATTGAAATAGAAAAAATTATACACAGAAGCTACTAGTGTTTATTTTCTTGTTAATATGTAAATGTATTGTATTGATTTGGATGTTTTGATGAACCAAGGAAGAAATATTTTGGGATTTATATACTTTGTATGTAATTTTATCAACTGATTATGAATTGGTCAGCAAACGTTGAAAAGAATGAATGGAAAGGTAATCTATTCACTTCTGAACGCTGTTCCATCTACCAGGTTAATATGGTCACCTTGCAGAACCAGTATGTTAGCAGGAGATATTATAGCTTGTCCTTCCTCTATGTTGTAGCCAAAAATATTGACTCTATACTGGGCGCCATTCATATAGATCTTGGCTCATGCCGCAAAGTGACCACTGCCATGATGCATGTAGACGGACCTATGCCACAATATTAATGTTTGTTAATGTACTCTGGTAAGCTAAAGGGTCTATTTGTGCTAATTATTGATTAGACGCCTTAAGTTTAAAGCCGTGGACTGGCAACCTGCCCAGCCGTTCACTCTCGCCATATTTCTTCGCTTGATTGGGACCGTCCAGGAACTTTAGCTCCCTATCTGCGTGTTGCTGGAATTTATCTAATTCCGTTTTTATCTCCCCCAGATTTAGATTACTAGGGTTTGTTGCTAGTGTCGGTTCTAAGCTGTGTAGGTGGGCCTCACTACATTGTATGTCACCGCGTATACACTGGAGTATCCCGTTCTCGGACGCCAGGGCAATCCCCCGGATATATGCCTTAAAGGCTTCCCACAGCATTGCCTGTGTGTCAACCGTGCCCCTAGTCAATTCAAAATATTCATGTATGCATTTAGTTATCTCAGCTTTAAACACAGGGTCTAGCAAGGATTGCAGCTTGAGATTCCTCTCTCTACCTCCATTGGGCGCAGCCCCCAGGGATATCCGTTAGTGTTACAGGGGAATGGACAGAGAACGTTCTGGGTAGTATATCAGCTCTGCCCAAACTACCAATCAGTCTGTCAGAAATATGCCACCAGTCGATTTGGGAATGTGAATCATGGACTGTAGAATAGTACAAGTACTGCCGTGTCCCGGGGTTCAGTACCCTCCATGCATCTACCAGGCTGAGATCTTTGAGACCTTCATGAAGCACCTGTGCTACTTTGGTCAGCTGGTGGGAGCTGGATCTATCGAGGCCATGGTCTATTATAGTATTAAAGTCGCCCCCCAGAGGTTTGGAATCAGGGGATATTGGTTAATTAATTCAAGCATCTCTATATAGAACTCTGGGTCGTCAATGTTGGAACTGTACGTATTTAGGAATAGTATCTGCTGTCCGCATAACGTCCCATGCATCAGAACGTAACGTCCTGCTAGGTCTATTTGGGCCCTAATATGTGTGTTGTGAGTGGATTTGTGGACAAGGGTCATGACTCCTCTGCATTGAGTCGAGTATGTGGTGTTGAACCGTTGCGGGCCCCAGGTCTTAGCGAATGTCTCGCAGGACTGTGTCAATGCATGCATCTCTTGCAAGAACATAATCTGCACTTTATGTTGTTCTAAGTATAGTTGCAGGCGCCGCATCTTAATCGGGTTGCCTAACCCCCGCACATTCCAACTCACTAGGTGTAATGGTTCAACCCCCATCGGAGCTATCCGTACAATGACTGTTAACTGCTGCTGTATTATACATCAAATGAATGAGAATATCTGCTCGGTGCATGCTGTGGTTGCAATCGGTACATAGGAACATGTTGAACACTTTTTTAATTACTTTATCCCAACTTCCCTACCCCACCCCCATCCCTCTCCCAATCAGAGGGATGACACCCCCATTGTAAACAACCCAACTACATATGCAGCCTTGCATGGGGGCCGGGGGGACTGTGTGCCGCCTGTTTCCGGTGCAGCGCAGCTGGCTTAAACAGTGAGATTCACAAACAGTGAACTTCCTGACAGCTTTAGGGTTAGCATATATTGAGGGGACGAGACAATGTCACCCGGGAAGCTGCCAATGATTTCAGTATGCCAATCAGGATTTGCTGGTGAGTTTCAAGGTCGAGTCGCCCGCAGCGGTCATCCAGGGTAGTGTTCATCAATGAAACGCGTGGCCTCCTCGAGGAACGTGAAAAAATACACTTTGCCATTGTGTACGATACGTAGTGTGTTAGGGTTGAGCATGGCGTATTTTATGTTATGATCGCGGAGCCTCTTCTTGATCACCAGAAATGATTTGTGCTCTTGCTGTAGCAATGCAGAAAAGTGCGGGTACAGGTGGGCTCCATTGGAGCCTAACAGTAACTAGCCCCTAGCCATTGTGGCGCACAGGCAATTATCAGGCGAGGGGGGCACCAGGCTTAGGTTTGGGGGCCAATGTGTGGTGCGCCCGTTCAATGGCAAATTGTGGTGACATCTTCGGGTTGTTCAAAAGAGTTTGCTCCACCTAGTCTTCCATCGATTCCTCCTCTATGTTGTCCTCAGGCATGCCAATAACTCTTAGATTGTTACGGCGAGACCTAGCCTCCAGGTCCTCATTCTTCCTGCCAATGCTTTGCACTTGTATCGATAGTGCAGTGACATCTGCCCTAAGTGCACTTACTTCATCTTCGGTCGTGCCCACCCTATTCTCGACTTCCGTAATGCGGGTGTCAGTTTTGTCCATCCAGGCTTTAATGGAACAGATAGTGCCGCTTATGTCATCCAGTTTCGAGTGCAGTGTGGTGAGCCCCTCACGCATGAACTCCATCATACGCTGGAGCTCAATAGGTTCCTGGGGTTCTGTGCTCGCCCGGATGAGTCGCTTGCACCTTCCGCTCCCTCCACCACCTTGGGTACAGTCTTGGCGAACATATCAATGGAGCTCTGTTTCTTGCCGGCCCCTTTCATTATTGTGTTGAAATGTAGGCCAGGTCTGGCGTCTGGTGTCAGGGAAGGTCCAGTACTGGATTTCTTTGGCTAGCGTGACGTAGCCGGACCAAAGTGTCTAGGCATTTGAGTGCAGATAGTCCTTGTCGATCTCAAGTTGCCTATTGTAGTTCAGTGGGGGTTGCCATTGCTTGCAGACTGGTTGGTCCCCGGCTTTCTATGTTTAACGAGTTGGGGCCTTCCTGGTGGATATCAGGTGGAGATGTTCAAAATGATATAGTGACGGCCAATTGTGGATCCCACTGTGCTGGCTAGCCTTGAAGTGCGAGCGTGCCTTGTGTATTGGGGCCAGGGGTGTGATCGCCTTGCCCCTGGAGGGGTTATGTGCCGCACTGAGATGGAAGTTGAGGATCCCAGTGTCTTCGCCCTCAATGGAGTAGGTCATATAACTGCCACTCGTAGTTGTCCGCCCCAATCTGCTGAGCCTGTCTGCTTTCAGGATGGATTCCCCCGGCAGGTGGACAGCCGTGAGGTATATGTTGTTCTCCATGGCCCATTACCACATGCTGACTGCGAGCCTGCACACTGGGGGGGAGGGATCTGGTACCTCCCTGCCTGTTGACATGGAACCTGCTGGTCGAGTTGTCTGTCTGAATGAGGACGACCTTGCCCTTGATAACCGTAAGGAAGGCTCTGAGCGCCAGCCAGATGGCCTTCAGTTCCAGCCAATTGATGTGGTACTCCTGCTCCTGCAGGGTCCAGGGGCCATGGACGCAGTGGTTCTCCAGGGTGGCCCCCCCAACCCTCGAGAGAGGAGTCCGTGGTGATGGTGACCTGCGGGGTAGGTTGCCAGAAGGGCTTGCCGAGCCGAAGGTTGCAGTCCCTGGACCACCATGTGAGGTCCGGGTGAATTGATGGAGGAACATTGATCATCTCTGACTGAGAGCCCCGCTCCTGGTTCCAAGAGGCTGCAAAGTGCAGCTGTATCCTTCTCATCCTGAGTCTTGTGGACGGCCAAGAGGACTGCTGCCATTAGCCCCAGTAGGTGTTGGTACCACCAGGCCGAGGTCACTTCTCTGCTGAGCAAGTGCGCAGTGGCCCTCTTGAGGGCCGCAATCTTGTCCTCTGAGGGAAAAACACTTGCGGAGCACGTATCCCTAATGAGACCCAAGAAGGTCAGTCTCTGCGTGGGCTGTAGCTTCGACTTCTTGAGGTTGAGTGAAAAACCCAGCTCATGCAGCGTGTTCATAAGAGCGTGGGAAGTATGGTGCACTGCTTCTGGAAATGTAGCCCTGACAAGCCAGTCGTCGAGGTACGGGTAGATGTGGTGGCCCTGCGACCTGAGGAGGGCCGCCACTGTGTTCATCAGCCTGGTAAAGACCCTGTGGGCCGAGTTGAGGCCGAAAGGAAGCACCTTGTATTGGAAATGGAAGCCCATGATCCTGAATTGTAGAAAAGAATGATGAGGTTGCCAGATTGGGACGTGTAGATGCGTGTCCTTCAGATCCAGGGAGCACATCCAGTCTCCCTTGCGCAGTGTCTCCGCTATCAAAGCTGGCATAACCATCTTGAATTTTTGTAGAGGTAGAGAGAGGTTGTTAAGGGTGGAAAGGTCCAGCACAACTCTCAGACCAGCCTGGTTCTTTTTCGGAATGGCAAAAATCCTGGAGTAAAAAGGCCCAAGCTTTGCTGGGAGGCTGGGATTTCCTCCACTGCCTGGCTCTCGACAAGCGACCGGATCTCCGCCAAAAGAGTTGCTGTCCCAACCTGTGGCAGTGGAGGGGAGGAGGGTGGAGAGGCTGGGATAGGGAGGCGGTACCCCGTGGATACTACGGAGAGGATCCAGGGGTCCGCGAAATTCTGACACAAAAAATGGGCATGGAGAGCAAGCCTGCCCACCACTGGAGACACATGGACCTGGAGGGGCGTGTCATTGTCATGCCTTCTTTCCCTCTGAGGCTGTTGCGGAGGAGGGGGACTGGAAAACGCCCTTACCCCCCTTTTTGGTGTCTCCGCCGGTGTTGAGTTGGTGAAAGATCAGGCTGCCTGGACCTCCACTCTGAGAAGCTGCGGAAACCTATGTATGTACGCCCCTTGTCGGAGCGCTGCTGTGACTGGGTGTGCGTTTTGGGCGTGGTCTTTGTCAGGATGGATAAAAACTTGGTCGTTTGTGAGCTGTTTTTCTTTTTGTTCAGCTCCTCGTCCGTTATGGCGTGGAAGAGGTCACCCCCTTCGAACGGAAGATTTAAGATGCATTCCTGAACATCCGGGATGAACTTTGTAGCACAGAGCCAGGCCGTTCTTCTCATGTCCGTAGTGATGCAATGGCACGGCCAGAGGTGTTAATGTGGGCCACGGTGGACTCCATGATGTCCTGTGCCACCATCTTGGCCTCTGCAAATCCTGCCTTGAATCGTGATTGGCTATGTGCCGGAAGCTCTGGGAGGACATCTACAATTTCCTGCCAGAGCCGCTGGTTAATGGCTGCCAGCATGGCATCTGCGTTGGCTTGACGAAGGTGCAAGGACGTGTTGAAATACAGCTTCTTCCCGTACGCCTCCATGATCTTCTCCTCCTTGCCTAGCAGTGCCGCGGAGGAAGAGGCCGAGGACAACTGAGGCTTGCAGTATAGTGATGCTGCAGCAATCACTCAAGAGTGCGGCTGAGGGTGGGCCGATAGCAAGAGTGTATCCCCCTCCATCTGCCTGTACTTGCCGTCCAAGCGTCGATTGACCGGCTGGACCGAGTGGGGCTTGAGCCAGCCCTTTTTGGCCAAGGCAACTACGTCCTTCTGCATCGGGATCCCCGTTCTCGCCGTGGGACATAGCGTGAGGACTTCGGCGAGGACCCCCTCTGATGGTTGCTCGAACTCGGGTTGAGGAAAGCCCAAGTACTCTGCCAGCCCTGCAAGATGTTCATGGAAGGCCTTGGCTGATGATGGTGTGTCGGGGTCCTCCTCCTCATCTGTGTCCACCTGAGGTTCCAGAGGGTTGAGCACCAGTGGAGGAGTACTGGGAGCCGAAGGCTGGGGTGTGGAGACCGGAGCCGGAGGCTGCAGAAGAGGCTGGTACGGAACCACCTGCACTATCGGTTGGGGAGCCGGAGCGGGTGTGGAGGCTGAACAGGGGCCACGGGGGCCTTTACAGGGGCCTGAGGCACCAAAGCCATCAGCAGGAGCACGTCCCTGATGGTGTCCCTGAGGATGACCCCCATCCAGGAGATTTCATGAGCTTGAGGAATCGTTCAAAGAACCTGTCCTCGCAGGCCGGAGTGGTGGTAGGCGATATTGACGGGGTACGAGCGGCTGCAGGAGCCCTTGCATGCCCAGCCCAAATGGGCACAGCGGGAACCTGCCTTGCGCGAAGGAAGGGTAAGCTGTAGGCTACGTACCTGGTTGACATCAGTCTCACCTTGACACACGTTCCTCCATCTGCTGCCTTTTTTGAGCATTGTCGGCCGGATGTCTGGATTTTCTGGCGCAGCAGCCATTTTGTCAAGCTGTCTTCCAGGTGCCTGTATCGTATTGCTCGGCTCACTGGGACCCGCCCCGTCCAGGACTCTTTAAGCGTGGATCATGGGGCCTACCCTGTTCCTCAGGGTGAGGCCTGGTAGGCGTTTCTCCCTCAGCGGATCTGCCGGTCGAACTTTGTATAGGCGCCCCCTCGGACATGTTGCCGGTATTATAGCGTAGCCCCTCGTGTGAAGACCCGGTAAAAAAAACCTTCTGGTCCCTCAGCACTATCACTGGTAGGATCCACTGACCCCTCGGCCTGTTGGTCGGTAGTTGATAGTTGATTTAGCCTTGGTACTTTTGCCGGTAGCAGGACCTGGGCGGTCCCTCCCGCGCGGCGAGTCCTTGGGAAGGAGTGTCCCTTGAGGGGTGCAATGGAAAAGAGTGGCCCTACCGTGAGCCTGGATTGATGGTAGACGAAGTCCTTTCAGTCCTTTGGAAGTGATCTCTGGAAGAGCTCCCTCCACCTGGCCAGTCTGTTCTTCAGAGACCTCGAGGAAAGCGCGTCGCCCGACGTACAAGCTTGCCAGCCGTGGGCTGGGCCAAGGCACCATAGGCAGAGAGCGTGGGGGTCTTTAGTCGGGAAGAGCCCGTCGCAGGATGGACACCTGCTGAACCCTGTAGAAGCCGACATGCGCCAGAGAGGAGCGTGACGCCTGAGGACCGAGGGCCTGAATGATAAAAAGACAAAGAGAAGAAGTATCTGTGTGTGGAATTACATGGCCGAAGCCAAACCCAGGAGTGCTGGTGAATTCGGCCTGTTCCCGTCGACACGTAAAAAGGCACTGAGGTGTGGCGCCAGAGGGCGAAGTCAGGGCAGCGCATGCTCCCAGGGCCGCACCCCTGTGTGCCTCTAAATTTAAAGGGGCAGAAGTTTTTTTCTAGGGAAAAAGGTTCTGTCTCCCGTCCCTTGGAAGGGACGCACATGCAGTATGGAGGAAAGGGGACGGTACGTAAGAGTAAGTGGAAGTGGGGTTGCCACTTAGTGCAGCTGATGTTGGAGCAGAGCGTGTCTGGTAGGCAGAAGGCAAGTGATCACAATGTCAGCACCCTCGGGACATTAACGTAGTGCAGCAAGGTCAGTGTGGGGCACAATGACTCGATAGGCATCAATGTTTCTGCAATCCCAGGGGGCCTCAGCAGCAGGACATGGGGCCATGGGGCCAGTGCAGCATGGAACTGCACTTGCCGCACCCGGTATGGAATGCTGCCTGTGTGTGCACATCTCCAGCATCAGCACGATAAAGTGCTCTGCAGGCTCGATCCTCTTGAAGGGTGATAGCCCTTGGTGTCGGCACTCAGATACGCCCCTATAAGGCAGCAAGCAGGAATCAGAGGGAATGCCAATACAGTGCACGGCCGGATTCGGCAGCACAGGTGTAGAGCTTTTCGTGCCCAGGATGCAACCTCTGCCGGGTCCCCAGCCCTGGGCACAGGTCGGCCTCCACTGGGTCTCAAGTAGCCGCGACTGCCATGGTGCGGCGGAGTCGATTGCAGGACCCCTCGCTGCAGCTTCGCCGTGGTGGAAGATCGGGGGATATCTCGTTGGGGCGCCTCGCAACGCCCAGCCGCCGTGGCTATATCTGGAATGCTGCAGACGGTCTCCACGCAGCAGGCGCGGTAAGTGCTGGTCGTGGGCTCTCAGTCGCTGCGGGCCGTAGTAGCCCCTGGGAAGGCTCGGGTATGGCAGGTCACAGTCGTTATGTGCCACAGCTGTTCTGCTTGAAGATTGTGTGTAGTGTAAGTGTTTTAAGTTCCCAGAATATGTGTATTGCAGCCAAGCTGGCGCTATCAGCACCAGCGCTCCTTCTCTATGCTCCCATCTTCGTTGTGCGCAACAGCTCCCTCGTCCAGTGACTATATTGTTACAATTAAAGAGCATTTTACCCTGTCTGCAACGATTTCTAAATTGCTTGCAGAGGAAGAAATGTTGTTTTTTGCCAGGGAACAAAGGCCATAATACTTAACGGTTGTTTTGAACTCTCCAGTCTGCAAAGACACTAAAGTCTTGCCTAACACAAAGGCAATGACTGCAGGTCTTCAACTCTGTCATCAAGTGGTAAACTGCTCACTAGAATAGAGTCAACACCTCTGAGGGCATGAGGATTGTCTATACATGCTGTTGGAAGGACTGCCACTCAGCAATACATGGAGTGCCCTGAATTCTGGTTCTGTGCACCTAGTTATCGCTGACCTTTTGCTTATTGTGGAAAATAGTGAATAGTTTTTCCTTTTTTACTTCAGCCCTGAACCTTGGGAGTGGGAATAGTGTTATGTTTTTTGCATCTCTGACTTTTGGTGGTGCTGTCTGCACACCCGGGGGGGGGGGGGCGTTGTCAACCATCGCCAGAGAAAACCCTGAATAAGTATTTCATATTTCCTTCAATAAATCCATATTTCCAAAAACATGGACTACCATTACCATAATGCACCTTCAAGATATGTGGAAAACTTGGCAGCCACTCCAGAAACACTTTTGGAATCTGAGTTACTTGCATACTAGTTTCACCATGACTGGAGGGAGACTTCAATTGACACAACATTCAAAACGCCATGGCAATTATTGTGCTTTTGTTTTTATACAAAAACTCCTAGAGTTTGACAGCACTGGATCATCTCCCAAAGTCCATACCGGGTATTTCCATTAACCACACCTGTGATTGCTTGTGGCAGCCCAATCAAACAGCTCTACTCTGGTTTACCTCCCAACTAGCACTGCTTATAAGCTGCCACACCCTCGAAATCCCTGTTTTTGCATTGAATTCTGAACCCCATGCAGCTGCGGTCCATTCCACTATTTACCTCTCTGACCATTATGCATTGTGCTTTGCTTGTGACTGATCCCTGCAAATAAGTTGTCTTGCTCCAAGTTCCACCGCCCTGCCTGGCTGACTCAGTCCCCCTCCCTCTGCATGCTGCCAGTTTATGCTCTCCTGTCTTTGTGGTGTGTCCCTTCAGCCATTAATCCCTGTTTCTTGTACCGATTTTCCTGATGTATGCGGTTTCCCTTCAGTCTTCTTCATTGTTCCCTGCTTTGCCATCTCTTGCCTTTGCTTGCTCTTTGAAGTGTATTTAGTCTCAAGCTGTATCCCACTTAGCGAGACTCTGCTTCCATTGCTGCTGTCTGGCCATATCCATTAGTTCTAATTATGTTTTCTACAGCCTTGCCTTGCATAGTTTGTGTGCTTCCAGTTCAGTTTTGCAGCTGCCTTTTGTTACTTAGATTGAGTTACCTTGTGCTGTTCCTTTTCTGTTACCTTGTCAGTTTCTTCCCTCGGTCACCTTGAACCAGTTTTGTGCTACAGTTTTTTGCATTTCTAGGTCTTGCTTTCCTGTTCTGAATTCTTGCTTCCATTTTATCTCGTGTTTCATGGTCTCCACACCTGTGCCTCTGTATTCCTTTATAGAGAGATGTATTGTCTTTTTGATCTGGCCTTTATCTTGGGCGGTGGGGCGTTAACGACAGGGTCGACCTGCCACTGTATGGGATACATTACTCACCGTAATCGTATTTCTGATGCTTGTATCTGCTTAGATCACATGCTGTGCATAGGCCGACATCTAGTGGAAGCTGCGGAGTATTACAGTTTGTTTTTCGAAAGTCGAAAATGGGCGTCGACACAGGCGTGCCAGTAATACTATCCCTAGTGTGACGTCCACTGTACCCAAGATCCCTCACGCGTGTAGGATCCTCAGATTGTATTTTTTCTGACATGAGGAAGCATGAGGAGTAGCGTGAGTACAGATAATCCAAGCAGATAGACAGAAAGGTAAGACTACAAGCAATCATGCGCCTTCTCTCGGAGGGGAGGAAGGGTGGGTCGCATGTGAATCTAAGCAGATACAAGCATCAGAAATACGATTACAGTGAGTAATGTATCCCTTATGAGGCTTGTGGAATCTGCTTAGATCACATGCTGTGCATAGATTAGCGAGCAGTACCAGAAGAAGGAGGTGGGATGTGAGAAGGGTCATGAGCAAACAGGTGTCTTAGAACCGCTTGTCCCACTTGTGTATCTGTCTTGGAATGAGTGTCAATGCAGTAATGCTGAGTAAAAGTGTGAATAGAGCTCCAAGTAGCCGCTTTGCAAATGGTGTCGAGGGGAACATTTGCAATGAAAGCCAGAGTGGCACCAATGCCTCTAGTAGAGTGGGCCCTTGGCGTAAAAGGCAGAGTCTTTTCAGAAAGAGAGTAACACAGCTGTATACAGTTGATAATCCACTTCGAGATAGCGCCCTTAGAGACGCGATCCCCCTCTCTGCCTGTAGCTACGGAGACAAACAGTTGATCTGTTTTCCTTAGCGGTCTGGTTTTATTTACATAGTATAGGACCGCCCTACGCACATCTAGGATGTGTAGTTTCACCTCAGCCGAGCTTTGCGGGTTTTGGAAGAAAGCCGGAAGCTCGATGGACTGGTTTACATGGAACTTGGATATGAATTTAGGTGAGAACCTAGGGTGTGTGCGTAAAACCAGTTTGTCCTTGTGGATAGTAAAGAAAGGATCTTGCACTGACAGAGCCTGAATTTCACTGACCCTTCTTATGGAGGTAATGGCTACTAAGAAGGCCGTTTTATAAGTCAGGTGTTTGAGACTACTTTTATGCATGGGTTCGAATGGGGGTCCCATGAGCTTAGCTAGCACCACGTTGAGGTCCCATCCTGGCGGTGGGTTCGAAATAGGAGGGTGAAGTCTCTTTACTCCTTCCATGAAGGCTTTAACCACTGGTACTTTCCACCACGAGACCTTGTTATGGGATGTGGTGTAAGCCGAGAGGGCTGCCAGGTGTACTTTCAGCGAGTTAAAAACCAACCCTGCATCCAGCAGGTGGAGCATGTATGTCACAACGTTGGAAGGAGTGCAATCAACCGGGTTGATTTGTTTATTCTGGCACCAGATAACGAATCTTTTCCACTTATCAAAGTAACAGTGCCTTGTATTTGGTTTCCTGGACTCCTTTAGAATGTCCATACACCTCTGTGGTAATTTGAGATGTCCAAACTCTATGACTTCAGGAGCCATGCTGCTAGGTTCATAGAGTTGGGTTCCTGATGCACTGTTTGACCCTGTTGCTGGGACAGTAGGTTGTACCAGGCTGGGAGTCTGATGGGCTCGCACACCGCCATCCTGCGTAGGTGTGGAAACCATGGTTGTCTCGCCCACATGGGAGCAACTAGGATGAGCGTCATCGATTCCTTGTTCATCTTGTACACCACCTTCCTGATGAGAGGAGTTGGTGGAAAAGCGTACGCAAACATCCCTGACCAGTTCATCCACAGGGCATTCCCTTGGGAGTCCGGCTGAGGGAACCTGGATGCAAATCCTGGGCATTGTTTGTTTTCGCTTGTGGCGAATAGGTCTATAGTGGGGAAACCCCACTGAGAGAAGAGATCTTCTACTACGTCTCTGTGAAGGACCCATTCGTGTTCTTCTGGGAGGGAGTCTCTGCTTAGAGCATCCGCTAGGGAATTGAGCTCCCCTGGAACATGTTGCGATGACAGGAAGATGTTCCGTCTGAGTGCCCATATCCATATTTTCTGGGCAAGCTTGGACAGATTTGGCGAACGAGTCCCCCCTTGCTTGTTCAGATAGAACATGGCTGTCGTGCTGTCCGTCCTGATCTGCACCGACAAGTTCAGTAGATGGGGCTCGAACGCCTTTAGCGCTCGGAATACTGCCAGAAGCTCTAGCAGATTGATGTGGTTCTTGGCTACTGAGTGAGACCAGAGACCCTGAGCTGTGTGGTGGAGATGGTGAGCTCCCCACCCAGTCAGGCATGCATCTGTAGTCACCACGGCTTGTACTTCGGGATCGTAAAAGGGTTTCCCCTTTGCGAGATTCTCTCTTGTCCACCAGTGTAGGCTCTGTACGAGTGTTGGCGAAACGACCACTAGATCGTCCCAATGACCACTTGCCTGAGACCACTGTTTCGCCAACCATTCCTGCATGGGACGCATGCGCAGACGCGCGTGGGGGACCAGGTAAATGCATGACGCCATCATGCCCAGTAACCGCATAGCTTTGCGTACTGTTATCTGTTGACCTGACTGATAATGCGGAATTTGCAGAAGTATATTCCGAATTCTCTCTTCCGAAGGGAAGGTCAATCCTTTCTGAGTATCTAGGATAGCTCCTAGAAACTGTTTTGAGGTGCTTGGCACCAGACTTGACTTTTTCTCGTTGATAGAGAAGCCTAATTCGTGGAGGAGGTCGATAGTCCTCTGAATGTTTGACCTGCAAATTCCTGGGGTTTCCCCCGTTATGAGCCAGTCGTCCAGATAAGGGTACACCGGGATTGCCTCCCTGCGTAGGTGTGCAGCCGCCACCGCCAGTACCTTGGTGAATACCCTTGGTGCTGAAGCTATCCCGAAGGGCAGTACCTTGAATTGGTAGTGGCGACTGTCCACCTTGAAGCGCAAGTACTTTCTGTGCGCTGGGAGCATGGAAATATGAAAATAAGCATCTTTCATATCCAAGGTTGTCATGTAATCCCCCTTTTTTAGGAGGGGGATTACCTCTTGTAGCGTGGTCATACGGAATTTTTGGGGCTTGACATACTTGTTGGCAGGCCGTAAGTCCAATACTGGGCGCATTGTCAAATCTTTCTTTGGCACAAGGAAGTAAGTTGAATAGATACCCTTGTTTACCTGGTGTCCTGGGACGAGTTCTATCGCGTCCTTTTCTAGCAGAATGGCGATCTCCTCGAGAAGGATCCTTTGATGCTCTAGGGAGTGCACTCTTTGTCGTGGAGGATGGTTCCGGGGACGCTGCAGTAGTTCTATACAATATCCTGCGGATACTGTTGACAGCACCCATCTGTCTGAGGTGATCCCTTCCCAAGCCTGGGTGAAGGTGGAAATGCGTCCCCCTACTGGGGTTGCGTGACAAGGGACCCTGAACTGAGCGTCACTGTTTTGGTGGAGGCGTGCCACCTCCCTTGTTGGGGCTGCCTCTGCCTCTTCCACGACCTCTCTTGTTACCCCTGCCGTAACTCTGGGTAGACTGCTGGTTGTTATTCCATTGTGTACCCTGTCCCTGGGCATAGTTGCCTCTTTGTGAATTTTGGCCGCGTGGGCGACGAAAATTACTGTTCCCCCTCTGGTTAGGGGGTTTGTTGGTAAGCTGGCCAAGGGATTTGAGAGTCTCATATTCATCTTTGGCATTTTTAAGTGCGTCTTCGACCGCTTTCCCAAACAATAGGTCGGGTTCCACTGGCTTGTCTATTAAAGAAGCCTGGGTTTCTGTCTTGAATCCCGACTGCCGTAACCACGCATGTCTCTTGATAACAGTACCTTCTGCTATCAATCTCCCTGCGTTGTCAGCGGCGTCGAAAGTTGCTTTTAAAATGCAACCAGACACGGCTCTCCCCTCTGCCGAGATCCGAGCCAGCTGGCCCTTTAACGGTTCTGGAGCAGAGGCAATGAGCGCCGCGACTTCTTCCCATTGATGGCAATTGTAACTAGCCAACAGGGTGGTGGAATTCGCAATCCTTGCTTGGTAGGCGGACGTTGAGGCTACCTTCCTGCCCAACCCGTAAAGTTTTTTGCTCTCCTTGTCGGGAGGAGCTTCTGATGAAGATAAGGGCGTGCCAGCCCTTTTTCTAGTGTTGGTAACCACTAGGGAATCTGGTTTAAGATGTCCCCTTATATACAGAGGGTCAGACTGGGCTGCCTGGAAAATCTTTTCAATTCTGGGGTTGACAGCTCTGGTGAGGTTCGGATTCACCAGGGAAGGATCTATTCTACGTTGGATGGATTTGAGGATAGGGATGGTCTGAGCGACCGGTCTTCTCTCTCCTACAAACTCCTCCGCGAAGTCCCTTTCCTCCTGTACACCTTGGGTGTCGATGTGGAAGTGTTCCGCTGCTCGAGCGAGAACCTCGTTAAGGAGGGGCTGGTTATCAACTGGAGAGTCAGTAACTGGGGCTTCGCTTTGTACTGGGGAATCTACTCTGTAAATTTCCTGCTCATCTTCTCCCTCCTCCAGGTCCTCATCCTCCGCATAGTAATCTGTCCCGGTTTGTTCTTCCATAATGTCAAACTCCTGGTCCTCTTCAGGGAAAACTTGTCCCTGGTAACTGGGGAGTGGAGTAGAATATGGAGTGGAGTAAGGCTGAACCTCGAAGGGTTCAGGTCTTTCGAACCGGGGCTTTTTACTTAGCGGGATAGGATCGGAGGAGCCTGAGGGTGTGGCCCCTTGAGGGTTATATGAAAGAAAGTGTTCTGGGTTCTTATCATAAAAATCAGCCAAGGAAGACATCCTAGACATAACCCTGTCTATGTCTTCACTGGACCATTCCCTGGAACAGGGTATTACTTTAGCAGGTGATTTATGGGACTTTTCAAGGGTAGACTTGTGTTTGCTTGTCTGCCTAGGGTGAGAGGATGGCTTTACAGGGGTGGAAGGCTGTGCTTTCCGCTGTTTCCCCCCCTCCCCGTGCGTGGAAAAATGTTTTCCCTGTCCCTTGGAGGCCCCAGAGACTTTCGACGCCTGGCGCCGAGGGTCTGGAGAGGTATCTGTGTGCTTCGGGCGTGGGGCCTCACTGGTGTTAACCGCGGTCTCGGTATCTTGGAGCGCGGCCTGGGGGTGGAAGTCGTCTTCGTCTCCCGACGATCGAACTTCCGTTAATGTGTGTAGCGAGGCACTCTTGGCAAGAGTGGATGATTGCCTTGCGTCGTGAGGCGATCTCGATCGAGAGCGCCCAGAGGACACCGAGTCGGACCGTTCTTTTTGTGCCTCTTTCCGGGAAGTCGACGTCGTCGAGGTCCGGTTGGTCTTAGTGTGTTTAGTGTGTGTTAGGTGTGTAGCGCTTGCGTCGCCGGGGGTCTTCCCCATAGCCGCCCTGCCGGACGACCTTCCGAGGTCGGGGACCTGCGCTCGTCGGCTGTCTTTCGACGCCGTAATGCCCTCGCCGTCCGAAAGTACGGCGTCGCTGCCATCGCTGAAGGCGCCCTCCGCTGCCATGGCCTCCTGCCTGGCGTGGTGGGCCCAACGCTTTGTCGAACGGTCCTTAAGTGTCTTAGGTTTAAACCTACTACACGCTCTGCAGTTCGCTTCGGGGTGATCCCTCGGCAAGCAGAGATTGCACGTGGCGTGCCTGTCGACCCAAGGGTATTTGCGATTGCACTTGGGGCAGAATTGAAAAGGGGTACCCTCCATACGCACCTTAAGGCAGCGGGCTGCTAAGTGTAGGAATATATAAATGTAACTATATATCAAGAGTGAAGAGTATGTACCACCCCCCACTCTCCCTACTTGTAAGGGCCGAGGCCAGCGGCCTACTAGGCCCGGGCCGAGGCCAGCGGCCTTCCGAGGCCCAGATCCGTCGTGCAGCAGTCGACGGTCGATGACTTCTCCAGCCGTCGTCGAGGTTGAGGGTCGAAGTTGGGGTGGGGAAGGGAATGAATAAGAATTATAATTATAATAACAGCAAAAGTATGGCTAAGGCCAGGGAACTCCGCAAGATGCTTCCGACCAGTATGGCGGAAAAAAACAATCTGAGGATCCTACACGCGTGAGGGATCTTGGGTACAGTGGACGTCACACTAGGGATAGTATTACTGGCACGCCTGTGTCGACGCCCATTTTCGACTTTCGAAAAACAAACTGTAATACTCCGCAGCTTCCACTAGATGTCGGCCTATGCACAGCATGTGATCTAAGCAGATTCCACAAGCCTCAGAAATATTGCTACAGTACCTGGTTTCCATCCCTTCTTGTTCACCATCGAGGTCTGCCTTTTCTTCCTATGCCATTGTTCTGATTTATGTTGTCTGTTCCTTCTTGTTTACCCTTCTGCTATATGTCCTTTCCTGTCACCTCATATCAGCATAGCATCCACCAAACATCCGTAAGACGCCCTGTATATCTCTTGACACTCCCTTGTACTGATTGCTTTTGAAGGAGTTTTTAGTATATAGAAAAAAAAATCTATTTTTAAAACAGTGCCCATCCTTGCAATGTATACTCTTTGAATAGTTCAAATTGTTAAATGTTAGTCAATCCCAGATATTGAATAGATTGAAATTTAACGATTTAATTCCCTACCCGAACACTGACATTGTTTTGTGATTCCCATAGTTAAACATCCTTCCTTTGATCCTGATTACCCGGCCAAACTCAAGCCTTCCTTGCTTCTGCCTTATCTTAATAAACTCATAGAAAACGATGTTTTCCCTGCAAGTTCAGGACTTAATTCATTGGCTGCTAAATTTGATCTAATTTAAGATCCTCTGTTTAGCTTATCGGGACCTTTATAACGCAGGGTTTCCCTTTTCTTCAAGCTGACTCTCAACTTCTACACTCTACCTCAAAGGCCTCACATTTAGCACTTTGCTACTTATGACAGTCCCAGGGTTCTGTGTGCAATGGCTAGGAGGTTGTCTTTTGCTGTGTTACATATTTCCTCTATTTATACATTTTTTGTCTTACTATCTTTTTTTCAGTTAGCCATGTGACAACGTCACATTGGACAGATCAGTTGACAAGGACAAAGAGACCAAGTGGGGTCAGAGAAGCCTCCCTCTTTGCAATGCACCCCATGAGGTGGTAGAAGGGGAATTCCCCAGTTACATGGATACCATAGTCCTGTATACCCTAGTCAACCAAGGTTAAATTTGAGACTGGAGACCAGATTTCCAAAGCACCTGTCACGCAGGAATGGATAGATGGACAGGGGAAGCGACACATGATTTTAGGTCATTTCGTTTCATTGAAGCACACTGAGAACCTTGCCCAGAAATAATGGAGAAGTGGAAGAAAGCTAGGTCAAGATCCTGAACCCAAGACCAAACCTCTTTGCCCTGCAGTGATAGAAGTCTGGTGACTTTTCTCCGTTGAAAAGCATGGAAAATAGGACTCTGGGAGATGGTATAAGGCGGATTCCCCAGAGTCCTTCCAAACAACCCAAGACTCAGACTAAGCAGTAGGAGAGCCTCCTCCCCACAATACCAATGTTTAGCAAGGACTCATACAATTGCTTTCAATGGAAACCCCACTTTGGGATTTAGGACACAAAGGGTGAGATAGACCCCCACTCGGTCATAGGCAAGGGAAACACATATTAGCACGCCCCTCAAACCCTAAGAACACATTCCCCTCAGTCATCCAAGAAAGCACAATAAAAACCCTTATCCCACCGCAATTCAGCAGTAGAGCTTGCACATACATAACACTTATTCAGCCTGAAAACTGAATAATAAACACCAATTTACAATTTTCCAAAAAAGGGATGTAAGCAAACCCGAGCAATTTGAAATTCTCCATTTTACCTGTAAGGGCAGCAGCAAAACAGAGAGAGGGGGACTCCGGTTGCCTATTAAAACTCTGGATGCACATGGCAAATTTCAAAGATGGTGACCAGCCCATTTAAAGCCCTCTAAAAAGAATTACAATGGAAAGTCCAGACACTGCAGTTGGGGAAGTGAAGTGCTTTACTTGGGATCCAGGTTGACAAGGTTAACAGGAGGTAAGTCCATAGGTAATTATCAAGGAAGGTGAAGGAAACGTCTACCAGCTCCCATTCACTCAGGATCTTAGCCACCAACATTCCAGGAACACTCAGACAATCATACAGCAACATTCCATGCAGCAGTGTTCCATCCAGGCATTCCAATAGGCTACATGCATACAGAACCCGGGCAGGGTTCTGTATGCACACCCCCATCTGCCCCCGAGTTCTGATCTAGAAACCTCACTCCCAGTCAGACACTGCAGGAAACCATCTGATCACCACAGCCAGTCGTAGAGTAGGCGCATGGCTCACGCGGTATAAAAGAGGTTCAGTTACATCTCTCTGGGCGTGGGGAAGTAGGAGGGGAGACATGGATAAGGAACGCATGGTGGCAACAGTAAAGACAGACACATGTGATCACAGTTCAAGGGAGTTTATTAACTGTATGCAGGTTGGAAAAATGCCTAGTCTAAACCTAAATCTAAGATGGGAGCAAGCGCCAACCATCAAATGAAAATAAGGCCGTCCTAGTGGTGTCTTGTCAAATAAAAAGGCCCTATACTAAGAACCCTATTGCAAAACCTTACAACTAATACAAACAGGGTGTGGGATAGTTTTCAAGAAAAGAAAGAAGTGTTCATAAATAATATGACAGGATGCAGTAGCTTGGGTCTCCCTTCCCCATGTGTTGAACACAGGGTAAGGTGGGATCTTGGAGCACAGTACACTATCGAGCTTCCCCAGCACGAGACAACAGTTCCACTTGCAGCTCTAAGGGCCGTCAATGGCCAAGTCTCGTTTCACTTGAAACTCTCTTGCCTTCGAGGACATGATGTATTCCAATAACAAAAACAAACATTCCTTCAACAAAATGAAATTTAGTTTCCTGGTTTTACGTAGGGTGAGGATTCTTCAACCATGGGTCCTGTTCTTCCGGTCGCTGACCTTTCACAATTCGTATGCCATAAATCAATAACAGTTCCTTCTCTTAATGGACTTTGGGGGTTGGCTTCACCCCTGGATCTCCCTCGTTCGGGCTCGGATCCCTCTCGACTCTTGGCCTCCTTCCACCGGGTTCACTATGGCTTTCAACAAATCTTCCTCTATCATTCTCGTACAAAGGTGGACGTGACTTTACCTCCCACCCAATTAGCCCAACGTCCCTCATCACCCATGCCCTCTGCCATGAAGAATGTCTTTGAACTTGGCCTTGAAGTGTATTCTAGTCTCCAGGAATATAAGGGAGTCTGAGCATGCGCTATCATAGTTCTGGAGCAGCATGCCCAACTCTATTTTCATCTAGTCTCGGGAGGATAGCTCAGGGGCAACATGCTCGCCTTGGAAGCAAGACGACACGGAGCAACACAGGTTCAATCCCCAGGTCCGTGCTTAGAAACGTCTGGGTATTAAGCGTGTTATAAATAACCAATCACATCGGTATCCAGTCATTGCATCGAATACAAAGCATTGAATGCCAAAATCATCGAAAAAAAGCATCAAAAAATGCATTGAATGCCTTTTTTTTAAAGGTAAAGGTTTTATTTTAAGTATAATGGGTTTTAAGCAGTAAAAACAGGAGTTGGGGGGACCGCCGCCATTAAAAAAAAAGATGCATTTTTTCGTTGCTTTTTTTAGATGCTAAGGCATTCGATGCTCTGGCATTTGAAGCAATCACTATAAACTATCATATAATATGTCATGACTCACGTGATGGGAGACCACACTTCGGCCCATTTTACAGCTTTTATTTTTTTAAAACTCTTTATTTCTTATTTTCAACAAGATACAATAAACAACAGAATAAACATCATAGGTCATTGAATTGCAAAATACACAAGTCAATGGGCTATGTTCGTGCTGGTAGAGAGTTTCCCAGACCCCCCCCTGTTTTGCATACCAAGTAACTTTGGGACTCACCCTAAGTTACCAGGGGACTCCAGATGTGGAGCCCTTGCTCACTGCTCTTAGAGAGACACAGCTTCACCTCACTGATGATGCCCAACAAGGTTGAAACACGTGTGTGGGGTTGCTATGGTACTCTTGTTCAGAGGAGAATTGCCTAGCATTTCGGTGCTGGACTGCTCCTGGGCAGGACAAAGACTGATATGTGGGGAAATGTCTTCTCTGTGAAAGGAACAGTGAGCTAAAGACTTGGTTGAGACTCTCCCAGGGGCCATCCACCCAAGAACAAATCAATGGGCTGTGTTTGTGCTGGTAGAGTTTCCCAGACCCCCCCCCCCTATTTTGCTATCTTTAATAATGCTACTGGCATCACCGGCTTTCCAGTGCTATCTTGTCGCCATAATGCTTCTGTGGGAGATTAAGCACACCCCCTTCAGTTCCATAATTCCTGCTCTTCCTGCGGTGCACTTCCTTGAATTTCAACAAATTGGGTCATTGGTAACTTATTAAGCCCTTTGTGCATTACCGTGGTTGTGACTACTTTCTCTTTAACATTTGGAGTATCAAAGCTTGAAATATCTGGGGAATATGCAACCTTATTGGCTTCTAATCTGCGGCTTCATTTCCGCAAGAGATAAAATTTGTTTGCTTAGTGTGAGCTGCGCACTTAATGACCGCTATGGCCACTGGGGGTTGTAGTGCCTTAATAAGCCTGTCCAATAAAGATGTGTGCTGCACTGGAGTGCCATCTGCATGGGAGTAGCCCCTCCTTTTCCAGCGTGCTAGCCCTCCATGTACAGTTGACGTCACGTAGGCGGAGTCACTACAAACCGGCACTTCCTGACGTGTTTCTTGAGCACGACAATGAGTGCTACCAATTCTAATGCTTGCGCTGAAAAGTGAGATGGTAGCCTTGCACTTGCTACAACTTCAAACTCGCCACTTAATCTATGCCCCAGTACAGCTGCGCCAGAATGCTTTCCCCACTTGTCTGATCAATTTTTTTCGAAGAACCATCAATAAAGAGAATCTCCCCTCCCGCCAAAGAATTTTCATTTACACAAGGTATATCATCATAAAATTCAACATAATTAGCACAGTCATGCTTTTGATCGCCATCTGCTATAGGCTAAGCTATAAATGTGTCAGGATTAACTATTTTCCATCTAATAATTTTGATCGTTGGGTTTGAAATCATTACTTCATAGGCAGAAGCTCTTTAGGAGGTCAATGTACCTTTGGGTTTCTCTAAGATGGCAAACAGAGCATGCTCCACAGAAAGAGTCATAGAGCAGCCCATGACAATACTTGTAGACTTCTCAATTAAGAACGCGGCAGCTTCCAATGACTGTTCACACAGAAAATTACCTCTCATAACTGGGTCCAAAATTCCACTGTATTACGCTAAAGGCTTGTACCCCATTGTGGTTCTCTGTGTAAGTACTGCCGTCATGATTGTCCCATTTGTGTGCAAAAATAAATAAAATTCCTCTTCATAATTGGGGATTGCCAAAACAGGAGCCGTACAAAATGCCTTTTTGAACTCCTCAAACCCTTCCTCCATTTCCTCAGCCCACTCTATTTTTACTTAATCCACTTGTGCTTTCTTTGAAGCTTGCAAAAGAGGTCTTGTGTATGAACTGTAACCAAACACCCAGGTTCTACCATAATTGCATAACACCAGAAACTGTTGTATTTGTTTCACTGTATTTGGTTTTCCGGTTTTCATAATTGCCTCAGCTCTTCTAGGTGTCACCTTCTTTCCTTCATGTGAAATCAACTGTCCTATGTATAACACCTCTTCTTGACAATACTGTAGTTTCTCTTTGTCTACCTTATATCCCCTGTCTGCTATAATAGTCATCAACTGAATTGTATCTTGTCTGCACTCGTCTTCTGTTGTGCTAAGAATCAAAATGTCATCTACGTACTGTATCACTGCACTCTTAAGATCAATATTGCCTAGGTCCATCTGTAGGACTCTGCGAAAGATCGATGGAGACTCACAGTACCCCTGGGACAAACGAGTGTGTTTCAGATGAGTCTGACAGAACGTTAAGGAAGTCAAGTCTTGTGAGTCCTTGTGCAATGGGATCAAGAAAAACGCATTCTTTAAATCAATCACCCTGAAATATCGAGCTTCCACTGGGATACTGCATAGTATCATCACTGGGTTAGAAACTAAAGAAAACTCTGCTTCTATTGATATTTATATTTTATTTCTATCGCACTCATACACAAGTGTTTCAGAGCGCGACAATCTACAATCTTGTTAATCGGCCTCATATCTTGTATAAATCTCCACGGCCCTCCCTTTGAATTTTTGATCGGATACACTGCAGTATTGCACAATGATTCCGATGGCACCAGAATACCTTGTTTCATTAGTGCTGAGATAGTATTAAAGATACCCACATCAGCCTCTCGAGGCATGGGGTACTGTCTTGCCCAAGGTAAAATTGCTCCTGGCTTCAGCTTTATTTCAACCTCGCCTATCCCCGTTAAAACAAACCTAAGTCATAAGGGCCTGGTCTATAGGACACTTGGCACCTTTTCCAAGTCCTCTTCGTAAAATGCTGGTCGCTGCCGCATTATTGGCATTCGCTGTGGGATCTCCCTCTTCTCTATTTTTATCCAATATGTAATGCTCATAAAGAACACTACGTCATCATCTGTTCGATCTTCTCTAAACATGTCGTCATCATCAGTAATGTCAGTTAACCTGTACCCTTCTTCAAGAGCTATTTCTGTCCTCCATGGTCTACCCTCATCATCTTTGCCTTCAAGCATCACCATTTCCCTTCGTACTATGGCTTCTTCTAGCACTATAGGGATTGTATGTCCCCCCTCTTCCTCCATAGGTATCTGTGGTCTAAACAAAAACTCATCAGGTATTCTAACCGTTTTCCCACTAAGCCAGGTAGCCATGTCAGTAGAATGCTTAATCCATAAAGGAAAACCTCTGGCTCTACTGGAATGCCTCGCAGAGCCACTTGCACTGTGAACGCCAGTATACATTCACCAACATTTAAGTAGTGTATTCCCGGGGTGGGACACACTATCCCATGATCAGTAAATGAAATTGTCAAATCTCTTCCCAAAATGTTAACTGGGGTATGTTGTGAATATAACAAAGCAACAGACATGTCACACTCTCCTATAGAGACTGGTAACACCTTCCAGGATTTGTGGCATGAAATGGCAAATTTTGCGGCACAAACCTTTATTTATTGCAGCATTTGTGCGGGACATTTTTTATTAACTGGAGGGTGTAAGATTGCCACATTGCAAGAAATAGGCAGAATGCAAGGCTACAAGAGAGCCAGGGTATCTTTTGTATTAATTTAATATGAAGAGTCCCTGATGTCTCTGGCTTGGCAGGCCTTGTTTGATTTGGCTACATTTTTGGTTTATTGTGCATGCCTATTTAATAGTATTAACTAAATTGATCATTATCAGTTGTAATGCTGTAAATATTCCCCTTCTATGTTCTCCAATCCCCCAAACACCCACACACCTCCCTCACCAACACACATCTCACCAACTCCCCATCACAACTTGAATTCTTGAACATCCCACTCTGTCATACAAATACTCACGTGCTATGTCACACTGTCAAGTCACAATTTGCACTGCCCATCCCCTGCCACACTCCAAATCATACTCCCAACTCACACCTTACACTCAATTCCTCCTGCAATATACAGTCCTTCATTCTTTTGTGCTGCTTCTGCATCTTGCATCCTTTCTCCCATTCTATCGCACTCTTCCCTCATCCTTTTTCCCAATCTGCAGCTCACTGCCTCTTTCCGGCCAACCGCTTCCTCTCTGCTTTCTGGCTCCCTGACCACACACTCCCTCTACTTTCTGTACCTCTGCTCGCTCTCAGATTTCGGGCCCACCGCTTCCTCTGCTCTCTTGTGTGCCGCTTCCTCCTCTGACCCATTGCTCTCCCTCTGCTTTCTTGCCTATCACTTCACATCTCACCCATCACTCTCCCTCTCTCCTTTCCCTCTCATAGTGTAACCATTTTTTTTTTTTTAAATGTAGATTTTGACCCAGTTCCTCAAAAAATGGGGCATTTAAAAACATAGCCGAGGATATGCTATTTTTAGACAACCCATTTTTGGAAATGAGCAGGTCACCTTATTCTCATAAGTGACCGGCGCATTTCCACAGGGTTGAGCTGTAGCGCAAATTGTGTGCTGGCCAGCTGCCTTGAATGGTGTTCTGGGTTGTTTCACCGAAGTGTAATTATTTGCGGTGGAATTGACCGTAGTCCATTTCGCCGCAAATTGATTTGCACTTCAGCCAAACAATCCAAAAAGTACCTTTCACCACCACACCCTCCCCCACTTAACTGCTTGGTCACTGCTGCTTCCCCTGCAACACTGCGTTGTCAGATTCGTCCCTCTAACGCGGGTCGGATCCCACTTCGCAGGGTCCCTTTTTCGTTATTTTCTTTTTTTTCTGTCCCCGCCTCCAATTTTGAGGAAGTTGGGAACACCCCTGCAGCCCCCTAACCCAAATAATACTGAACTTGGGGAGCGGGTGACACCCCTGCAACACATGTTCGGTATTTATAAAAATCGATCGAATAGTATTGGACGAAATAGGTCAAATTGTACCATTCTATCGATTTTTGTCATCAAAATTGGTAGTACCTTGAATAGAATCGCTCTCCCAACAGTGTTCTGCAAGTTCCCAGCGCCTTTCACAGGGACAGGCCTTTCAGGGACCTGCCACTGTAAAATGCAACCCAAAAAATGCATTTTTATCCTGTTTGAGGAACAGAAATGCAAGCGACACAGCAGCGGTTCATACCTTAAAAGAAATGCATGATAGGGTTAGGAAAGACCCTGTCATGCAGTGGCACCCCCACATCCCGTGCGCGTAGGGATGCCTACAATTTCTGCAAATTTAAAAGTGCATCTTGCTTGGAAATGAGCAATGCGATTTTAAATTGGCAGAAACGTCACTTTATTTGATCAAGGAGGTGAAAAAGGCCATCTGAATGGGCGCACATATAAAATGGCCCATTCATGTTTCCCTTGTGGATTGTGCTGCTCTTTTTTTGGGCGCAAGTGATGAGATGTGTTGGCGCATTTCATTTCTTGCGGAAAAAAAGTTGATAACCTGGCACCCTGAGTAATTTTATTTTTAAACAGTAATTTTAGAAGATTCATTTTTGAAATTATTATTATTTTTTTTAAAGGTGCTGTTTTTGCACAAAACGGCCATTTTCACTGCATTTTGCGCAAAACGGCCGTTTTCGCGGCATTTTGCAGGATCGCAAAATCGCTATAAACTGGAGGGTCTAGGTAATTCGTCAGTAAAAGGAACTTGACTCGTGGCTCCAGAAAACCCTTGAGCAATCATGGTAATTCCCGAAATTGGATATTTTCCCTCTCGTATACAAGAATGAGTAGCCCCAGTGTCTGCTTAAAAAGAAAAAGATTTGCCTCCTATCGTCACATCGAACCTTGGTTCCTCTTGGGGGTCTGGTGTCACAGATTGTATTGAATACATGACGTCACCCTGTGAGCGGTCATATTGTGGGTATAGGCATATCCCTGTTCCTGTGAAAGGATTTCCTTCTACTACAGTGGCACCTCCTATCCAAGGTGTGAGTAATTGTCCTGTGTTTGCATACTGTTGTGTTTGCATGGGAGCTTGTTGCGACTGCCCTCGTGGTGGATTCATTTTTACTTGTTGTGGTGTTGGTGTGTGTTGCACTCGCTGCACTTGTGTTTGATACACTGTCTGATCTTGGGCGTACCCTTCCTTTGTTTGTGCACTACATGGTGGAGGATAAGCTGTCCCCCTCTTGAAAAATTGCTATTCTGCATGTTCCCTTGACTTCCACACAGTCGCACAATGTGCATGTCATCCCGCATGTCCAACATATCGGGGCTGCTAACAAGCCCCCCTTGTTTAAATCCTCCCTGCGCGTTTTCGTTCTCATTCTGGCCATTTTGTAACCCACTTTGGTTATTTTAGAATCCACCCCTTCCACCACTACAGCCCATACCTCAACCTCGTAGCATAAACCCATATCCTCCTTGGTTCATCGGGCACTGATTATTCGCCTGCGATGTACCCACTATTTGCTGCATTCCCAATCCTTTTCCACTTGTCAATACCGCCCCTTCTATGGCAAACTTTGACAATTTCTATTGAACTAACTTGGCTTCCTCAATGTTCCTAGCCTCATCCTTCTTATTTTTCTCCTGCAATAGCCGACAGTGATGCACTATTGTCAGCTGTATCTCAGCCCACTGTTTTGCTTCCATTCCTACTTGTTTCTTCACCTGCCTCTGTACTTATTTATTTTTTGCATTTTTAAAGCGCTCACACAGCCCGGGAGCATCGAGGCACTGTTACAAGAGTTTTTTATTGTTGTCTTAGGTGCATATTTATAACGCACTTAAATACCCAGAGGTTTCTAAGCACGGACCTGGGGATCGAACCAGTGTTGCTTCTTGTCGTCTTGCTTACAAGGCTAGCACGTTGCCGCTGAGCTATCCTCTCTGGCTCAGGCAACCACTGAAATAAAATGTGGTAAAATAATGTTACTGTTTTTTCCCACGGCTCGCATGTTTGAAGTTGCCACGCTCTTGAATGTCCTGAATGTAAGCAATAGGATCTTCATCTTCCTTCATTTTACGTGTCATGATTGCACCCATTCCTGATGTATCGGGATACTGCACCCTGAGAGCCTTCCAAACATCTGCTCTGCAATTATTAAATGGTGCTCCGTCATGCGCTTTGTTTTGTGCTGTCAGACTTGAATACCCTGCTTGCCTCCATATGTCATCAGCTTTTTCCCCAAAAATTGGCTGCCAAGAGACCCTTAATGTCCCCTATGGCCAAAGTGTTTCCCCCTGTCATTTTCTCTAACTCGTATATCCATTTCCCAACGCCCGACATCAAACTTGGGACCTTGCATCTTAAATCATCCTTGTCCATTTGTGGTCATGGAATATACTGCGGTCTCGCTCCTCCCTTTTCTAATAAAGGAAACTGCGTAAACCCCCACCCCCGCAATCGGCTCCCATTGTTAGCCTATCCATGGCAGGGACGATCGTCCCTTACTACCTCCTTGCTGGCAGCGATCTTAACATACTCACTTATGGTGGCGATTCCCCCTTCTCACTACACAATCATCCACGGGGAAGCTCTGGATATGGTACAGAATCTGGCGTCATGTCCTTAGGTTGTTTTAAGTCTGACCATCTTACTTCTTTATCCATTTGCAGGCTTCCTGCAGGAGCGCTCACACTCCCTCCTTTTCCCCCCAAGGAAGGATTCTCTTTCCTCATCTGACATTTCTTGTCCCCAAGAAGTGTGACTATCTTCTCCTTCACCTTTATCTAAATTCAGTCTGCTTAAGGACAGTGCTCTGTGCCCGTGACTGAGCAGATTTTCTTCTTCGTTTAATAATTGGAATACTAGGGATGACTACCCCTTCCCTCGGCTCCCATATTTGCCACTTACTTTCAATTCTTGATAGGCCTTATAATTCCTGTCTCCGACACTTCCCACATCAAAGTTTTCTTCTTCCAATACTATTCTAGATGCACCTGATTTTGCTCCCTTTAACGGTAGGAACTCTTCTGTTGTGTCCCATCGTATTGCAGGGCTTGGTCCTACTGGTACTTTACAAATGAGACTGGCATCAAAACCCAGCTGCCTCCTTCTTTGTTCTTTTTCTTCATTTAATTCTCTTTGTTTTCTCGGCTCCCATCTAATTCTGTCTTCCTCTTATCTTCGTTCTTCCCTTCTTAATCCTGCCCTTCTCACCTCTTCTTACCTTTGTCTCTGTATTCCTTTGTCTCTTAACTCTTCCTCTTCTTTCTTCCTGTCCATTCTATCTGTCTTCCATCGCTCTCTGTCTACTGTCATATTTTCTTTGCTCCTCTGCTCTTTCTTCTTTCTTTTGTTGTTCCTCCTGATACATCTGCTCGTGTCGCTTCCTGCTTTCTTTTGTGCTCATCTTCTTCGAATCTCTTCTCCCGTTCCTTGTCCCTTCTATCTTGCTCATCCTTATCTTCCCTTTGCCTGACTTCCTCGATGCTTTTCCCATTCAATTTGAGTAATATATGTCCACCCATCCATTCATTCTTCACAAGTGCTATCTCGTCAGCGTTATCCTTCTCTCCTTTCCATCTCTTGATCTCCCTTTCTATTTCTGTCGACATATTTGACCACTCACTCTTTTCTTCCTTGTCCTGTATGATCTTAAAGATCTCTTCTTTTCTCTTATTCTCCTCTGGACTATTGTCACTGCTATAAGCGGGTGGTTCGTATATTGGATTAATGTACCCCATCGCCACTTTCAGTTCCTTTAAAGGATACAACCTGTTATTTTCCGCACTATCACCTTTCTCTTCAGGCGAGGTAAGGGGAGCTGAAGGGTCAACACCTTCCTCCTCACACTGGCAAAGCATCCACTCCTCGGGTGGCAGATCTTCCCTCTCTTCTTGGTAAATCTTACAGAGCTCTAGGATTGCTAATCTTTTCTCTAATTTCTTCTCCGTGTATGCAGCGTGCAAGTATGTAGTCATGTGTTGCAGTACCGCTTTTAACAGTGATCCCCCATGTGGCCATGGCATGAACCTCTTATCTGCTGTGCCTGTCACCCATTCCGCACTATACTGTTTGATCTTGGGCATATGCTTTGGCAGTGTCTTACATAAGTGCATCAGAGGCGTGTCTCCCATTGTGACAAGTCCCAATTGACTGTCAATACCAGTTTTTATGAAATACTCTCACCACTTTTTCAATATGAGCGCGCCCCAACAATCGCCGCTCACACCTCTACTTTTCCAATCACCTCTGTGTACCTTTGGATTGGTACCAACCACTTCACTAGTGTAGTTACTTCAACTTCTTAACTTCATCTCAATTCCATCACAACTTTTGTCACCTCTTTAACACTTTTACTTAATACATAATATACAGACTAATCGACTTTACACATAAAATAAAAACACACTGTGTTCACCTTTTTTCCTCTCGCCTCTATGGAAATACCCTGTCCGAGGGTTTAAAACATCTCCTTATGCGAACCTGTTTGCACATAGCCTAGTTTACTCCCATTGGAGTGTGAGACGCTTTCTTATGGACTCCCTTGAGTCAGTCCTCTAGGCGCTACTATCTCTTCACACAATATTTCCCGTTATTCAAAATGTATCATAACCCCGTCCCCTCAATTTGCCATTCCCCTTAGGCTACTCACCATTAGTTTGTTAATCGACACTAGGCCTTCGGTATCGTCTCTTCCGCCAAACAACCACTTTCGCCTTCCGTCCGCAGAGGGCCCGTGGAAACCGGACAGGGATTTCTTCAAAAGGGGGCCTGCCTGCTGTCTCGATCCTACTTGCAGTTTTTCTATTCAGCCGCTCTCCGCAGGAAACCCTGCGATCTTCCGGCTAGATGTTGGAGGATGCCCGATCGTTCAAAAGACTGGGGACAAACTAGTTTGGATGTTTTAAAACAATACTCTGCTACCACGTTAGCGTTAGAGCCCTTTTGGTAGCACATAAACAATGGATGGGATGCAGAATAACTCTGACACCAAATAATAGAACCAACTCAGGAAGATGGCAAAGGTATCTCTGTTTTCTTATCAATTGTCTAAAACAGGGAGTTACAACAGACATCAACAGACGTCGTACAAGTCATCTCGAAGCATTTCATAAAAAATCAGACTTTTATAGCAAAAATTCATCATACGTGATGTCATACTACGTGGCAAACTAAGAAAACCTATGAGGGGTTGTGATACGCTCAAGGGGACCATCTTAGTATACTTTCTGTAAGGGGTTGGGTTGTGAGTGGATAACAACTGTCAGGTGGGCAGCTTATGCCCTCCTCTAATGCAATTCATCTTCATCATTATTAAGTACACAGTATATCATTGGTTCTCAAACTATAGAGCCCTTTGTTAAACGGCCCTCTACAATTGGTTTGCATACTTGTGCCAGTCTGCAACATTCGGCTCACTAGCAGCACGTAAGCTCATACCCAGGTGCCAGGAAGTGGACATGACTTTACCTCCCCACTCAATTACCTCAATGTCTCTCATCACCTGTGCCTTCTGCCATGAAGATTGTCTTTGAACTTGGCCTTGCAGTGTATTTTCCTCTCTGGGAATATAAGGGAGTTCTAGAGCAGCATGCCCAACTCTATTTTCATACAGTCTCAGGGGCTGTGTGCTCGCCTTGGAAGCAAGATGACACAGAGCAACAAGGTTCGATCCCCAGGTCCGCGATTAGAAACCTATGGGTATTAAGTGCATTATAAATAACCAATCATATCATATCATGACTCACGTGATGGGAGTACCACACTTCAGCCCATTTTACAGCATTTAATTGTCTTCAGTGAATAAAACTTGGCAATCATGGTGTTCTTTTCTTGAACCTCAACAAGGGATGATTTAGCATCTCATGTTCACCGCCTTCAAGGATAGATAACAAGTCTTGGCTGCTTTAACCTTGACACCAGGCCAGGCAGCCCTTCCAGGCCCTTCCACAATCTCGGCTAATTCTTTACTGCAACACAGTTTTCTATCTTTCTTCTCCATGGGTTTGAATTTACTAAATGTGTGACGCTGATGTCCAGCTTCTATACAATGGCGGTTCCACCTGCAGTCTACTCACAGCTTCTATGATCACTTAGTCTACTTGCGTTACTGCATCTGTACAGTTATTGAACAACTTGCATTTTCTGCAGTGCTCTTCACACATGCAATCTTCTTTTCGCATATGAAGGTTTACTTGATTCTTTACTTCGTCATTAGTTTCTACAAGGTCCATGCACTCTCTTCTTCAGTCTTCTTCTCTTCGTCAGTCTTCTCTGTGTCTTGCACATTTCTTTTGACATCACCAGCTCCTTTTCTTGCTCTTTTCATATTCCTTCAGCGATTTTCTCCATGAGATTGTCTTCTCTTTGGGAATACATTTGGTAAGCCTTTCTTAGTGGGTACCTTTTCTCGAATATTCACCTCGAATGGTCACAGCTGCTGGTGTCAAACATGTCATGATTTCATGCTCCCAGCATATAGGTAGTAGGGGGGCGGGAGAGGAATGTGGCTGCTCCTCTACACTGGTGTCATAAGGAGTTATAGTCTTGGTTCTAGGGGGGTAGGTGATTTCAGAAGGGTGGGTTTTGGAGGGTTTTCGACATGAGTAGGAGAGTTTGTGGCAACTGTAATTGTTGTTCACTTTCGACTGGGAGTTCAGAAAGTGATAATCAGATGGATGGGATTCGTAGGGTTTGCGGGGCAAACGAGAATAGCTGGGATTGTGAAATAAACAAGGGGGATTGTGGGAACTGTAGTATTGTATCTGAGCAGTTTGGGAGTGCAGGAAATAATAAACAGAGGGACTGGAAGAAGAATGACTGGGAGTATTCGGATAGGGAACAGAAAAGCAAGGATTCTGAGGAAGATGGTTTCTGAATGCAACAGGGTGTGTAACGGTTTCACCAGAGGAGGAGGGGATAGTGGATTCTCGAATAGGACGTTTATCGGATGGAAGGGAGGTCGAGTTGATAAAGCCCATAAAAGCCTCAGGGACCTCGTCTTCCCCGTCCTTTTCTCCGGTATAGTACTGCGTCTCACCTGGGGTATTGTTAAGGATTTCAAAGGCACGGTACACACCAGACCAGGGCTCTTTCTAGTGTCTGGGGATGCAGCGCACAATTAAAACACTTTTATTTTATTTATGATGAATTCAGCTTGAGAAGGCACCCAACCCGTCTCACACCCACCTTTACAAGCACCCTGGTTCACAATGGACCGTTGAACCAGGCCGTTGTGTAATAATACAATATTTATTTCTAAATTCCAAAGAAAATGACACAAATTTAATATAGGGCAGCAATCACCAGTGTGGTGAAAATTACACTGTAAAATGATAGAACACACTTACTTTGACCTTTTAACATCAGATATACAATATACCATTGAATAAAGGCAAGATTACTTTTTGGAGGTGTTTTCTGATAGCACCACAGTTACTATTTCCCCCTGCAATGCTCCCTCAAATCCCTATTAACCGAATGTTCTGTGGGTAGAAAGGAGTAGCAAAGAGTCAGTTATACTAGGCAACGAACACTAGCAAACTACAAGGCAATGTACTAACAACGGGCATACAGTTCAGAAAATCGACATGGGAAAGAAAAACACAGTGCAGCCAAATCATACGTGGGGAAATTGCATTTGTTTATTTTCACGGGTTTAAATTGACAAAACAGCTTGAAAAAATGGGTTAAACAGACAACATCAGAATGCGGTTTTGATGCTAAGGGACAAAGGCACATCACAGGTATAATATGGAAATGAAAGGGTAACTCTGGAGGGATGACAGTATAAGATTCTTAACGGGAAAGGAAACTTGTTTTTTAACGGGAATAATTTCACGGGATAACTCGGTTTGAAAAGGAAATTACAAGTTTTACTGAGACTATATTTTTGTGGCTAGAAAAGAGGAACGCCGCCCGTGAAAAGGGATAAGCTGCAGTTTTAAGTCCCTCACGATGTGTGCCTCTTTATGGGGGAATTAATTCATGTATTCAAAATAGTATTAAGGACTTACACAAGGACGGAAATGAGTTGGAAAGAATCGCACTAACACTTGGAGACCACTAAAGATTTTCTACACAGAGGATTCTGACAGTATTAAGGATTTTTGCTAGGGCAGTTGTAGGTTCTCTATGGGATTGGACCTAATACAAGGGATGCAATTTGTGGTTACTGGGGAAGGGAAATACAACAGGCAATTCAATGGGGTAGCTTGAACAGCGGACTGGGTTTCTGGACAGCGATGCAAGATCTGCTTACTGCACACAGCGGCATGCTCTCCTAGAAGGGGACAGCTGGGCCTAGTCTGGTCACTGGATATAGAGGTGCATCAGCTGTGCTCTCCCTGAATTATTGGGATTCTTGTGGGGTTTTTCTAGATCAGTGGTTCTGCCTGGATAGGGTCAGCTAGCTCTGGCCTGGCAGTGGAATCTGGAATCTTGCAGGGTGAATCTGGAATGTCTGGATCTCTGGATGTGCAGGAGCAGGAAAAGTCATAAGAGAGTCTAGAGCTCCCTATGCCTCCGCTTTATATAAGGAGCATAACATCACAGGATTTTACTATGGGGCAGACCCAAGCTGGACGCACCTCTTAAAATTGGATAGGTCAGGTGTGGATGTTACCGCCTCCGTGGAAGCAGATTGGATTGAAGGAGATGACTCAGTTATATGGTGGTTGTTTTTTACAATGTGTTTTATTCTACCAAAGTTACTTTTGTCAAAATCAGTTATGTAACAAAACACTCATATTTACAAATATCACATCAGGAAACTTATACGGGCAGACTACATATTTTATAAGACATATGGTGATCCAAATCCCAAGACGGTGCGATGCTGTTTAGTCATTCTGGCAATCTTTCGCCATTTACATGAAAAATATTTCACCTAAAATTCTACAATTTTATATATGGATGCATATCATCACTGGTCATGTTCTCATACATTTTCAAAGTTGTACCATGTATGTTTCCCCCAGAATTCACATTTTCCTGGCATTTGCTTCTGCAACATGCTAGGAAACCGTACAATGTCTTATTTTAATGGTGCAAACATGACATTTAAATGGTCATAATTTCACATTAATATGTCTTTTGATTACTGAAATAAATGACATAAACTTAATAGTCTCTGAAATCAACTGGGCCGGCTTTGTTTTCCAAGTATCGGCATTCCTTCCAACCCTCAGCCAAATGTCAGCCTCTGGTCAGTTTAGCCCACTGTTGCCATGCATTCGCCTTTGAAGTCCTTCAGCTTGAGTTGAGGGGAGGTGTCACTAAGAATTCACACCTATGTGCCCTGGCAGTCCATTGTCTCAGGCTGGAGCAGTGCCGCTTTGTCTGACGAGGGTGCTAGATTCTGCCACTTGGCCCTTTCATTCTGCCACTTCGCCCTTTCATAGTTTACAGGGGGCTGATCCACTTGGGGGAAGATGATTATGTTCCCAGGAAAAGCAAGGCCCTTTGAATCCAGGGCCTGCCCAACCTGTTCTGCTGGCCTCAAAGTACTTTAATGGTATTCACCTATTTTTCTTTCCTTAACCAGAAAGCAAGTCTTTTAGAAATAAATATCATGTATATGTTTAAAGCAAACCCCCATCACATTTCTATGCAAGCAAAAAACCTTAGTTTAACATTTCACTTTTAGAAAGGCATTTTCTTGTTTGGCAAAAGCTCCATTTTACACGTGGGTTAATATTCCTTGACTGTTCCTTTGAAGGCGTTTTTTCCCCTCGCATCTGTATTCTGAGCATTTCCATGGCCCTAGTCAATTTCTACTACACAGGAATCTGTTCAATGCAAGGGTCCTTTGAAACTGACATAAGCAAAGAGAGAGAGGGCTTCTTGTTAAGGGTTCGCCTGTGTTATTTGGTTGCAAAAAGTAAAGTGTTTGCCGTACGGCTTGGAGTGAAGTTCTCTGCTATTTCACAGATTTTGCATGACACAACATGCCATTCAGTGAGGAATGCCCCCATTTGCTGGTGTACACCCTGAATATGGTTGTACATGGATGTGTCTTACTGGAACCAAACTGGGTAATGTTGCAAAGATGAAAAGGGCATCAGTGTGCAGTGATTTTAAATGCAGAACATTATCTTTTTCAGTGGGAAGTTTTGAGCTGGCAGCATTGCAGCACTGCCTTTGAATTATTTTCTTTGGTGCACATGCAGAAAACAGTGGCAGCCATTCTCGGGGTGTTCCATGTTCCATCTCGCCCCATATGTGCTTGGCAAAGACAGCGCAGCCATTATTTTTGTAATTGCAAAATGCTGTTTTAATGCAAGGGAATAGCGCTCAGCAGAACCATCACAGCCATTCTGCTTGTAACTGCCGGAATGCAGTTTGGTGATGTAGGGGAGTTCTGCTGGGCTGATA
Organism: Ambystoma mexicanum; assembly: GCF_040938575.1. Lineage (NCBI taxonomy): Eukaryota > Metazoa > Chordata > Amphibia > Caudata > Ambystomatidae > Ambystoma > Ambystoma mexicanum. The sequence goes on from NC_090936.1 coordinate 352,445,683, forward strand.
AATGTACCCACAGTATTCCCCAGGGCATAATCCCGGGCTCCCCTACCCAGGTGATTATCCCCCACTCGTCCACGCCCAGGGTTGGGATCTGAGAGCGCTAGCCCTCTCCATGCCACCTGAATAAGTGCTTCCCGAAGGTTTACTTGGGAGGATACCCTCAGAATTCTCACACATGTCTTGCAGGGAACACAGCTACTGTACCCATCATATAGTGGGAAGGCCTCCCTTTCCCTTTCAGAGAAAGAACTGGAAGAGAGCCAGCCACTAGTAAATAGCAGACACTGGTAAAGAGCTAGACACAGGGAAAGAGCAAAATCCTGGAAAGGAGTCAGAAGGGAAACTCAAAGCCTAGAGAGAAACCAGGTAGCTTACACAGAGTGCGAGCACAATGCAATGCAGCTGCACAGACCTTCAGGGTACTACTGCCCAGATTCTGATAAGACCAGAGACCACTGAGTAGAAAGTAGGAGATCTCCTGTGGTCTATAAATCAGACCATGGTAGAAACTAGAGGATAAAGAGCCTTCATAGCCTTGGTGGGCTACATAATCAGACAATGGGGAGATCCAAATCCGAGGGCCTGCTCTGGGCTCAGGCAGGGACAGAGAACCATCTTCTGTTGTGGGATCAAGATTGGAAGGAGAATCCAAACTAGTTGTGGGCTTTAGCACCTGCGGTTGACTGCAGCCAGTGGGATACAATATCTGCCCCAAACATTAAAGTAACAAGAGTCAAGAAAGTGTATGTCATGGGGTGGGGGTGCTTTCAAATCCCTGAGACCGAGAGCGACTTTCTGTGAACAAACAGGATGCTGTGGCCCTGAACAGTGTTATGTTGGACTATGGAACAGACTAGGCCTTAGAACACTAGGTTCCTTTATATTAGCCTTTAAACACATTTGTCTGTTGTAATCTAACATGACACATTTATGCAGAGTTTATTCCCTTCTGTATTTTAGTTTCCACCCCTTTGTTCCTGCATGACTTTAACCACCCACATCTCTGGAAGCATAATTCAAAGGAGTGGTCCCTAAAGAGGGTTGGACATCCCTACCAAGGAAGACTATGAATGTAACATGAGACTGTTGAAACCATTCCCTACAGTACTGGTTGCTACCATCATGTCATTTGTTTGCTTACCTAAGCCAGTTAGGGCACCCTGTTTTGTTTCTCCATTGATTTGTCCAACGTCCTTCTTCCAACCCTTTCCGTATGAAAATAAAGGTGGCCAATCCTATCTTGGGTGTGCTGATTTTTCTCTGTCTTCCCCTGACCGTGAAGGACATTAAGCCCAGGCTGTTTTTGGTTCTTCCGTAGTTCATACAATTATTTTCCCTGACCTCTGCCACACTTTAATCTGGTGCTTTAATCTGGTGCAAAGACAATGCTGTACTTTAGAAGTCCTAAACGGAAACATCTGACCCCATCGGAGGAGAGACCTACCCCTTGAACTCTATGCTAGGCTCGGGTACTGTTCAGCACAACCCTGCAGCTTCACTGAGACTGCCACCTGTGATGTAGGGCTGAGCTCCAGGCATATATCTGTTTTCACCTACTCTTGAATGTAGTGCACATATGTGTGTGTGAAGGTTTATACAATATAGAGCATGGCTCATTTAAACAATATTTTGGATGAGGATTGTGATGCCCCATTTCCAGGCTTTTGGGACTTTTGTGGTGGTCGAGTAGCTGTTCTAGAGTAGTTTGTGATGGGTGGCATGAATGAACCGTAGCTTGACCCTGACATTGATGGCACGGCTGCCAGTCTTCAAGATGCTAGTAGACTAGATTCTTTCCCTTGGTTTATAGTGATTGCATCGAATGCGAAAGCATCGAATGCCTTACCATCTAAAAAAAGCACCAAAAAAAAGCATCAAATGCATTTTTTTTTCTTTTTTTTTTAATGGGGGGTCCCTCCAACCCTCATTTTTTACCCCTTTAAATCCATTATAATTAAAATAAAACCTTACCTTTGAAAAAAATGCTCATATGTGTCTTCAAGGACTTAATGATGACGTGATCCCTGCCAATGATCAATGTTACGAGTGAGCTGGAAAAATGGTAAAGGACAACCACGCCTGCAGAGTTCCCAACTTTCGTAAAAGACAAGATGTGCCAACTATATGCCACAATATAGCCAATGACTGTTGACTATCTCTCATATTGTGGTATTATGAAGACCAGGTAAACTATCCGAATATAGTTCAATTTGTGCTTGAAAGATGTTGTTAGACTGGATTCAGTAGGAATTAACTTTACAATACAATCTAACTTTAATAATGTTGATTTGAAATAACTAAATCGTTGTTATATGGGGTGCCCTTTCCGAGTTTACAATTTCTTTGAAAAAAGATGTAGATGAATCAGCTTTAATGGGTAACAACCCAAATTAGGCCTAACTGGGGATTCAAAGCAACCCCTCTGCAGTCCTCCTAAGAAATACTTTGCAAATGGCAAAGTGGCTTTGCAGCCATTCAACTTCTATATTGTGAAACTTGGCTAACATAATATACATGAAATACAGAAATAACTGATCAAAATGCCACCTTTAATCATCAATAACCTAAACAAGGGAGTATTCAAATAGGGATGTCATTATCAGGTAGAAATGCCACTGGACACGATTCCACTTCCGGTACACTCTGTACTCAAATCCTGTAGGCCCATACTGTAGGTAAACATGACTATCCCCACAGGTCTTCTCTAGGAATACCGTTTTATCGATCTTCACCTTGAAAAAGGGATCAAAAGGTTGGGCTAACGGTATCTGGCACATTTTGGCGAATAGTGGGGGGGTTTACTAGTAATTTATTTAGGTTTATGTGGCAGAACTGTGATAAATATTCATTTTCTGTCACTTAATGTAACACTTTGTATGCTACCCAACAGTCACGTCTGCTAACCCTTGCAACATAGAACGAAAGATGCTGCGACCGGCGTTGTGACGATCACGCACTGCTCGGCCCATTTTAATCACATCATTAAGTAAGAAACAACGTGAGACGGGGCCTGTGCTAAAGAGGAGAAAGGCACGTTTTAGATTCCTTCATAAAGCAAGAGCTAAAGGATAAGTACATGCAATGGCGGAGAAGCGTGATTAGAACATTATTTATAATCCATTGCCTCCAACGTTTTATTGCTCTCATTTTTTGTGCGTGAAACATCTCAGTTTTATTAAACTGCAGGCTGGAAACAATTGCATTGCCATTCTACAGTAACACATACATAGGGAACAGCTAAACCTCTCATTAAAGTGAACATAAAACGGGGGCGAACATCAGTATGAAAAAACGACACGAGAAAAAATAGTAACTTTTATGTTATAGAATTTTGGGGTACATTGCCCAAAACACATTTTCATCTACTGTAAAATAAATGGGTGGAGAACTGTTCACACAAAAGGTGGCACTGTGACCATAAAGGTGACAACAAAAAGGAAAGCATCTCCATTAAAAGCGTGTGGGATAAAGCCCATGGAAATTAAATAAGTCACCTACTACCTGAATGGCCAGAAGTGCAGGTGTACACTAACACAAAAATAGCGCAGACATGTAAAATAATTCTATTTTTATAAAAATTAATTGTATGCATCATGTCAATTTTTACGAAAGCTGCCGATTTTTTTCTTCACTTATAATATGCAGTAATTACTTTTTATGACGTGATAATCTGAGGGTCTATGCGGCAATGAAGCTTTATTGCAATAACAGCAGTAAAACATGAACATTTTCAGAAACACTCCATTCAGTATTTCAGTAAGCTTGCCTGCCATATTATGACACCTTCAAATAAAATAAACCAATGTCCATCCCTGTTATGCATATAGGACAGTAAAAGCTGATCACCCCACTACTGCGCAATGACGTGATTGCATAAACTGTTCTGCCAATCTCCTTTCTGTGTACTATGTGTTTACGGTGTGGGAAACCAGGCATCTGAGGTACCTACATCTAGAACATCCCTTTGAATAAAGGTAAACATCTTTTCTCCTCCTACTGTTTTAACTGTTATCGCCATCTTTTGTGTGCAACAATTGGAGTAATTTCATTGACAAACCCATACTAATTAACATGTTGTATTTACCATATAAGGGGGCTTCATTACGAGTTTGGCAGTGAAATTGGTGGTACCACCGTGTCGTCCAGCAGAATTACAACCAAATTAGGAGTGAACGGATGCACGCACCAACCATCGGAAGAAACGTTAATTACCACCGAAAATGAAGTGTTAAATCTGCCAATATCTGGTGGATTTACCATTACCGCTGTAAATCAGAGGAATACCGCCGAACAGATAGTCATCATGAAGGCAATGGGAAGATCAGCAGCACCAAAAACTGGAATCCACTCCATATCACCATTTTAGAATTATCATCCGACGCTGGAAGTAAGACAAACATGTCTGAAGGAAAGGGTAAAGCCAAGGTGCCAGAAATGTGGCTTCGGAAGCCAAAATTCAGCGAGAAAGAGCTCACTCTGCTAGCTGAGCAGTGGTTGCCCATTCTGAGAAGCTGTATGGGGCCCAAAACAGAAAGACCTCCCATTAGCGCAAAAAAACGCTCTCTGGAGCTTTATTGGGGACAAGGTGGCAGCCATAGGGAATGTCCCACATGAGGAGGTACAGTGGAGCCGCTGCAGCTCACACCCTGGGAGGAGATGGTGAGCGCCATCCTCCACATGGCGGGCTTGGAGAGTGCTGGAACACAGAGGTCAGAGCTGCCATCCAGGAAGACTCAGGTGAGTACATGAGTGAATCGAGAGCCCACTTCAGACCAATGCCAATACAATGTCAACATTCACACGAGTAGTCATCCAGCACGAAATTCGCCAGCCAATGCATGCACGACACATGAAACACCACAGGATTGTACATCAGGAGGCATGGTAGGTGTGAAACTGCCGAAATACCCACCATCAAGTAGGAGGAGGTGGCTGTACATGTAAGACATACACAACAAACATGCTACAGCATGTAATATAGACAGACAACCAATCACATGGTACATCACCTACACATATTGGCAGCACGCTAAGCACACATGCAACAAAACACAAATCAGCCTAATGGCAGCCACCCACTTACCGCATGGCACAAATCTGATATCTGCAGGTTTCCTGACCCAACAGACCAGTAGCAACAAGGCCTCTATACCATCAAATTTCGCACTCACACTACTATGGCAATCAGGGCACCTCTCAGGTGACAGTATTACCGGTCTTGCATGCAACACTGGCCCAGCTCTACACGGGCACCCATGACCTTGCACAACCATGAAGCACATGAGACCACAATCCTGACAAGGTAGACATTCCGAACAGCAAAGAGTCGCACCAAATCATGAAGCCAGTAACCCATGCTATTGCCTGCGATTTTAAAAAAGCACTCATGTGACCATAGCACCACTAGCCTCCAGTGTTCACAGCATACTTCATGAGATCACACCCTACAACATTTCAACAAAGGCATTGAAGCAATGTTTCCTTTCTACCAACAGGCACACAAGATAGTCAGGACCCCATGGAAGGCCCCAGCAGACCTGGCACATCTGCCCCAGGAAATGGTAAGAAGGTATTGAGACATTCTCTACGGGCCAGTGTTGCAGCATCCAGGAAGGCAATTGGGCACGAGGACACCTCCAGGACCCCTCAGTTCGAAGGGCACTGCTGCAGCCACCTCTGGGGCACAGGCACACCTGCTACGGTCTTGTCCGGAACTTCAGCCCTTACAGAGCCTGCAAACCCCCCTCCAAGCCAGCCACCTTTCACTACTGTTGCCGGAGTGTCTGGGGTACAAATCTCCCGCCCAACAGAAGACACCAGTGAGGCTGTTGAGCAAGTCACTGCACAGGACACATTCACCCTACCTGCCGACGGTATCACGTAATATTATCCCCAACAAAAATATTGCCGTCTATATAGTCGTAAGGAACGGCCATAGGCGATATTTTTATTGGGGATAATATTTGGGGGTTTTGGGAGTGGGGGTTGTGGGGGTGTCCCCCGCAGGTTCCATGCCTTAATATCGCCGCAAAAATATGGCAATATTTTGTATGGCGATATTTTTGCTGGGATATTAACACATGGAACCCTGCTGACATAGCTGCACCTGTGGCGGCTAACATTGATGCCACCACGATAGCTGCCCCAGTGAGCTAGATGTCCATGGACTCATCTGCCTGCCCAGCATCTCACCTCACCCTGCCTGGGCTCCGATCTACAGCTACCTGATTTCCTTCCATTGTGCTACCGAATCTGTCCATATAGCATCGCACCGACTTGCCCACATTTTAAAAATGTCGGGCGCGATGCGGCCTCAGAACGAGGCCTGGCTTCTCCACGTTGCTAAGCAACGGCCGGAATAAGGATCAGGAACATCCGCCGGCAGGCGGAAGAGCCGGCTCCAGCTAAGGCCAGTATAAGGCCCTGTTAGCTCCTGTGGCCTTCCAGTTTGTGCCCATCTTCTGGTGGAGTGGGCTGGAGCCCCCACCAGCTGCCCTGCCACCCTGCCCGCTGCCCTGCCACAACACTTACCTGGACGCATTCTACGACGGCAACTGCATCCGACACACGGTGAGCAATCCTCAGGCTGCCAGCCAGCCCCTGCCTGGGCTCCGATCTACAGCTACCTGATTTCCTTCCATTGTGCTACCGAATCTGTCCATATAGCATCGCACCGACTTGCCCACATTTTAAAAATGTCGGGCGCGATGCGGCCTCAGAACGAGGCTTGGCTTCTCCACGTTGCTAAGCAACGGCCGGAATAAGGATCAGGAACATCCGCCGGCAGGCGGAAGAGCCGGCTCCAGCTAAGGCCAGTATAAGGCCCTGTTAGCTCCTGTGGCCTTCCAGTTTGTGCCCATCTTCTGGTGGAGTGGGCTGGAGCCCCCACCAGCTGCCCTGCCACCCTGCCCGCTGCCCTGCCACAACACTTACCTGGACGCATTCTACGACGGCAACTGCATCCGACACACGGTGAGCAATCCTCAGGCTGCCAGCCAGCCCCTGCCTGGGCTCCGATCTACAGCTACCTGATTTCCTTCCATTGTGCTACCGAATCTGTCCATATAGCATCGCACCGACTTGCCCACATTTTAAAAATGTCGGGCGCGATGCGGCCTCAGAACGAGGCTTGGCTTCTCCACGTTGCTAAGCAACGGCCGGAATAAGGATCAGGAACATCCGCCGGCAGGCGGAAGAGCCGGCTCCAGCTAAGGCCAGTATAAGGCCCTGTTAGCTCCTGTGGCCTTCCAGTTTGTGCCCATCTTCTGGTGGAGTGGGCTGGAGCCCCCACCAGCTGCCCTGCCACCCTGCCCGCTGCCCTGCCACAACACTTACCTGGACGCATTCTACGACGGCAACTGCATCCGACACACGGTGAGCAATCCTCAGGCTGCCAGCCAGCCCCTGCCTGGGCTCCGATCTACAGCTACCTGATTTCCTTCCATTGTGCTACCGAATCTGTCCATATAGCATCGCACCGACTTGCCCACATTTTAAAAATGTCGGGCGCGATGCGGCCTCAGAACGAGGCCTGGCTTCTCCACGTTGCTAAGCAACGGCCGGAATAAGGATCAGGAACATCCGCCGGCAGGCGGAAGAGCCGGCTCCAGCTAAGGCCAGTATAAGGCCCTGTTAGCTCCTGTGGCCTTCCAGTTTGTGCCCATCTTCTGGTGGAGTGGGCTGGAGCCCCCACCAGCTGCCCTGCCACCCTGCCCGCTGCCCTGCCACAACACTTACCTGGACGCATTCTACGACGGCAACTGCATCCGACACACGGTGAGCAATCCTCAGGCTGCCAGCCAGCCCCTGCCTGGGCTCCGATCTACAGCTACCTGATTTCCTTCCATTGTGCTACCGAATCTGTCCATATAGCATCGCACCGACTTGCCCACATTTTAAAAATGTCGGGCGCGATGCGGCCTCAGAACGAGGCTTGCCTTCTCGACGTTGCTAAGCAACGGCCGGAATAAGGATCAGGAACATCCGCCGGCAGGCGGAAGAGCCGGCTCCAGCTAAGGCCAGTATAAGGCCCTGTTAGCTCCTGTTAGCGCACTGGTAGTGCACAGTGTGGGAAATCCTATCTCCTTACTTACCCATAGAGGCCTGCATCTCCGCTAACAAGACTCCCTTCCACGGTCATCTCAGCATAACGCCACCAATTTCAATCCAGCACCCTGCTATCTGCAGCGCTTGCACTTACCACCCCCTTGACCAGCACCAGTTGTATTCTGATTGGCCTCTCCAGTCTATCTCCAAACCAAGGACCTGACCCCATGACAATTCTCCATAAGGTAATACGAACGCTATCTCACAATTTGATGCTATACTATCTCCTTTCTCACGGTGCCATTGTGGCTGTATATATATAAGTATAAGCATAGGCAGCTTACTGTACCTGCCCTCAACTCCATACTGTGTACTGGCCTACAGTGCCTGCCCTCAATTAGACTTGCCATCAGACTGCATTGTGTTGTGCCCTATGGTCGCCTTGACCTCACTTGCATTGTGTTGTGCCCTATGGTCGCCCTGACCTCACTTGCATTGTGTTGTGCCCTATGGTCGCCTAGACCTCATTTGCATTGTGTTGTACCCTATGATCGCCTAGACCTCATTTGCATTGTGTTGTGCCCTATGGTCGCCCTGACCTCACTTTCATTGTGTTGTGCCCTATGGTCGCCTAGACCTCATTTGCATTGTGTTGTACCCTATGATCGCCTAGACCTCATTTGCATTGTGTTGTGCCCTATGGTCGCCCTGACCTCATTTGCATCGTGTTGTACCCTATGGTCGCCTAGACCTCATTCGCATTGTGTTGTACCCTATGGTCGCCTAGACCTCATTTGCATTGTGTTGTACCCTATGGTCGCCTAGACCTCATTTGCATTGTGTTGTACCCTATGGTCGCTCACTTGCATTGTGTTGTGCCCTATGCTCGCCCTGACCTCATTTGCATCGTGTTGTACCCTATGGTCGCCTAGACCTCATTTGCATTGTGTTGTACCCTATGGTCGCCTAGACCTCATTTGCATTGTGTTGTACCCCATGGTCGCCTAGACCTCATTTGCATTGTGTTGTACCCTATGGTCGCCCTGACCTCACCTGCATTGTGTTGCGCCCCATGGTCGCCCTGACCTCACCTGCATTGTGTTGTGCCCTATGGTCGCCCTGACCTCACTTGCACTGTGTTGTGCCCTATGGTCGCCCTGACCTCATTCGCATTGTGCTGTGCCCTACGGTCACCTCAGACCCAACCCACATTATGTTGTGCCCCACCTATATCACCAATGCCCCCCACCCGCCACTCCTCTGTACATCACCCTAGCCCCAGCATGCTACTTTGCCTGACGGCGATCATGTTCCCCTTCTGTGTCATGCAAAGCAACATACCTTGCACTGGCAATAGTTACCTAGCCTATAACAATGGCTTAGTCAGACCCGCCTGCCCAAGACATCACCCGATCACCTGCCCCACACCATTCCTGCCCACCACACCAGCCTTCCTCCCGGATCCTAAATCCGCCCATCCCACCCATAGCCATGCACACTCTCCGGATGTCCCAGCTAATACGCACCTAGCTGTCTACAAGCGGAACCCCATCAACACGAGAGCATCATGCCCCACTTTCGACTACAGCACCACCACAATAGCTAACCCAACTATCTCCCGAACCACCACCTTCATCCCTTCCGATCGAAACATTAGACTTGGCGCCAGAACCCACTACAGATCTAGCAAAGGCCCAGCCAAATCACCTAATAAGACCAACCCTCACACTGTAACACCTATCAACACCATCCATCCCATTCCTAAAGGAGCTCTCCTAAATGTCAGATCACTAGTCGCCCACTCCACAGAAGTCGCAGATATTATTCTAACAAACAACCTGGACTTCCTTGCGGTAACCGAAACATGGCTGCACGATGCTGCAGGACCATCTCTCACTCTAGCCATACCTGATAACTACACCATCCTTAGAGCAGATAGACCGAACGCTCGAGGAGGCGGTGTAGCCATTATCTTTAAGTCCACGCTTGACATCAGACTAGCCTCCTCTCCTCCACTTAAATCCTGTGAGCACATCACAGTCAAATTTCAAACTTCCCCTAAAAGTACTATCACGTTGCATTTAATTTACCGACCCCCGGGCCCACCTGGCTCTTTTGAGGAAGACATCACCTCACTAGTTGCTGAAAGCTCCAAACCATCAGCACAAATGATTATACTTGGAGACTTTAATCTTGGGTTTAACGACCCCCTCGACACCCCAGCCACTGCCCTGGCCATGGCATTAGAGGAGCATGGCCTCCAACAACTTTGCTCCAAACCCACCCACTCGAAGGGCAGAATCCTCGACTGGATAACGGCCCTTAATTGCAATATTACTGTGAAAGATCCAACTCAACTTATTTGGACTGACCACTACTTCCTCCCTTTTGACATTCACACTAGCAACTTAGCGCATAAAAGGCCTATCATTGCACCTGCCTGCCCAACCAGGAAAAAGAGCAACATTACAGCGGAAGCCTTAATACCTTTGGTGATCCCTACTTTGAACGCACTACCTGCTATAACGGACTTGAACCAATTGGTCAACGTCTACAATGATTCCATGGCCAAAGCCATCGACATCATTGCCCCACTGAAACTGCGTAAAGGGAAACCTAAAGCGCACCTGAACACATGGTACACCCCGGAGCTCAAAACCCTCCGTCAACAAAAAAATAAACTCGAAGCACTATGGAAATCAGTGCCTTCTGTAAATAACAGAACTAATCTCACCAACATCTCCACTCTCTACAAAAACGAGATTACACGTGCCAAGAAAGAATCTCTCAACACTAGAATCTCCCAGGCAAGCTCCAGCACAAAGGAGCTCTTTAACATACTAAAGGAATTAGAAAACCCCATTACTCCCACCGACGCTTGCACTAAGGACAAACCGTGGTGCACAGGGATCCAGAATGCCCTAGCTAACAAAATCTCAGGGCTCCAAACCAAAATCAACAACAAACGACAACAACTTACTCTTGATCCTACCTCCATCCCCATTCCCCCTCCACTTACTGCCACCAGCTCAGGCTTCACCTTCAAAAAGGTATCCATATCGGAGGTTCAGAAAATTATAGCATCCTTGAAACCATCTAACTGCAAGGGGGACAGCTGCCCCGCACAGATCATAAAAGATGCAGCTAGGGATCTCTCCCCATTCATCACTAAACTAATAAACCTGTCTTTCGCCAATAACATGGTCCCCAGCAATCTGAAACAGTCCTGGGTCTTACCTCTACTAAAAAAAACTACGCTCAACCCTGACATTCCCACGAATAATAGACCCATTACCACCGTCCCATTCTTACTAAAAATCTTGGACAGAGTGGCCTATTTACAAATCCAGGACTACCTCGAGGCAAATCATTTACTAGGAACTCGCCAATCTGGCTTTCGACCACAACACGGGACAGAAACGGCCCTTGTTGATCTCAAATGCCAGATAGACGAACTCAAAGACAAAGGTAAGGCTGCCATCCTTCTACTCCTCGACCTCTCCGCTGCCTTTGACCTGGTCGACCATAAAATCCTGTGCAACCATTTGTCTCTGGCAGCACACTTCTCCCACTCTGCGGTCACATGGATCCAATCTTTCCTGGACAATAGGACCATGCGGGTCTTCTCTCCCTTAGCAGCGGCTGACCCTATCCCCATTACCTGCGGTGTCCCACAAGGTTCCTGTGTCTCACCCACCCTATACAATATATTCACTAAGCCCCTATTCGATAAGCTGGACAATTTGGGTGTCACCTACACGAACTACGCAGATGACACCCAGATACTCCTCACCTTATCAGGTAACTACAACAAGGACGCCAAATGGATCAACGAAGTCTTCTCCATCATTCAGGCATGGATGGCCACACATGGCCTGTGCCTGAATGATGATAAGACTGAACTGCTCCTTGTCGGTTCACCTAACACCATCCGAAAACTCTGTCCCGGCTACACTAGCTTTACTATTGACGGTAACACCATACCCATCGCCAAGAGCGTAAAAACCCTCGGCTTTTACCTAGACACGAACACCAACCTAGCTAAACAAATCAACATGACTGCCTCAGCCACTGCCTACACTGGTAAATTAATTAGGGCCTGCAGACCATTGATCTCCCCTAACAACTGTCTCATCCTAGCCAGAGCACTCATTCAATCCAAACTGGATTACTGTAATAGCCTCTATGTAGGTGCCAACAAAACAGTAATCAATAAATTGCAAGTCCTACAAAACAACGCACTCCGTGCCGCCCTCAATATCCCCAGAAGAGAACACATCTCCGCCACCAGAACTGCTTGTAAATGGCTGTCCATCCAACAAAAAATAGACCTAAAAACTATATGCCTTACATACAAAGCCCTTAATCATCTTGCCCCGCCCTACCTCTCTAACAAATTTACATTAAGACAGAATACTAGAACCACCAGATCGTCTAACACATTACAACTAACAGTACCCAAATACTCCCTCAAAAGAGCCGGTGGATCCAGCTTCCCAGCTCTGGCCTCACAACTTTGGAACACTATCCCACTGGATATCAAATCCACACCCACTTTCCAACCCTTCAGAACCAAGATCATCTCCTGGTTACTTAACAAATAACCTTCCTACCATATATGTATGCATTCCCAATGTCCAATTGTTTTCCTATGTTATTTGCCTATTATTTTCTATGCATTAACTGCCTTCCTGTTCAACTTTCCTATGCCCTATTACTACTGTACTATTGTCCGTTACTTGTAACATGATGTTAAAGCGCACATATACCCCTGGGTCAAGAGCGCTATACAAATAAATAAACAAACAAAACAAACAAACTTAACACCAGTCCCACCCCTTTATCAGTACGCCATGCCCTACATTGGGGCCAACCACAGGACACAGAATCCCTCGCAGAGGATGACGAGGTGCAAAGGAACAGATGTCTGCCTTAGAGGAAAGCCACCACCATGAATCTCCAATGCTAGGACCCCAACAAAAGTTCAATGAGGTCTGGAAAAGGCTCCCTTAGATTGAGCAGCAGCAGGAGAGAATGGAGAGGATTGACCAGGAATAACTCGTCCACACTCAAGCGATGCAGAACAAGGTGAAGGCTGCCTCCAGGAGGGTGGCCACTGTCCTGGACTGTTTGTGTCAGCGTTCTGCAGATGGCACAGCAAGCACAACGCTCATGAGCCAAAGGGTTTGGGAGTTGGCCGAGTATATGTCAGCCACGAGCCATAATCCTCACCCTGAAGCACATCTGGGGTAGTGAACCAACCAGTTCTGTGTCGGCCACCCCAACAAAGGGATCTGTAGCGAGCACCCCACCAAGATGGTCGCAGCGGCGCATCAGTTGTCCAAGCACTCCAACTCAAAAAGGTGACAAGAAGTGGACATGTTCATATGACTGGCTGCAGTCCACGAGGGTCTGGAGAGGGAAAGGCATTGGGGATGTGAGGGTGTGGGCAGGGGAAGACGTTGGGGATGAGGGTGTGATGAGGGGATGGTGTTGGGGATGAGGGTGTGATGAGGGGATGGTGTTGGGGATGAGAGTGTGGGGAGTTGATGGTGTTGGGAATGAGGGACACATTGAATACATCACTGTTCAGTACAGTCAATGTATCCAGTGTTTATTTGTGCATTCAGTAAATGGCTACAAAACTGGGAGATGAGCATATGTGTGGAATTAAAACAAGTTTTCCATTAGGTCCTGCCGGACAATGCGTCCTTCTCTCATCTCCCCGCATATATCCTGAGGTGTCCAGTTGTCACCTGCAACAACTTCATCACCAGAGCCAGGTGGGTATAGTCCTCATCTGGAGACATTGGAATGTTCAGCCGTATGCACATGTTGTGCAGAATTGGTATTGGAGTTCATAGGGGCCTTGATTGATGATAATAATCGTGGGCCTGCTTTCGTGCATACCAGGATAGACTGTAGAGTTGCCTCGGGTCACTATATAGCCTGTGGAAAGTGGGTAATGGGCCACGGCCTATTCAATACGTTCTTGACTCGGCATTATGGGACTTGTAGTTTGCTTACATGGGTTCTCATTCCTGTCTCTCGGTGCCAAATCATTGTCAGATTCACTACTTACCCAAAGGCCATGTATGCTGTCCTCTGTGTGTGTTCATGTAAGTTTGTAGGATGCTGCTCCTCAGAACCATGGTGTCGTGGGTTGCACCTGAAAATCGGGGGCAGCAGTGGCTGATGATGAGATCTGTAACGCATGTCATCTGAATGTTCATGGAATGATACTGTTTCCGGTTCTAAAATGCTGGTTCCACTGCCTGGGGGGGGGCGGGGGGGGCACTAATGCCACATATGCGCAATCCAGTGCAGCAATGATATTGGAGAATAGGGCAATGGGCTAGGTATGTGCATTTGCTGTGTACACTTGAGCATAGGTGGTGGGCAGGGAGATGTGCGGATGGGCATGCCTCATGAGCGCATCCAAGACTTGCTCCAGCACTTTTGAGAATGTTGGCTGCGACATGCCATGCAGCATCCCAACTGTGTGCAGGAATACGCCCGTGGCACAGAAGTGTAGGACAGACCCCAGCTTTACCAGGATTGGGATGGCAGTTCTGATGGTGATGGTGCTCTGGACATCAGACTCTATCAGGGTCAGCCAGTCTGATATGGTGTGCTGGTCCAAGTTATAGAGTGTGACTAATTGTTCATCAGTCAGCGTCCAATGGGATGGGTGGACAAATGATATGGGTGGCCCCTGCAGAACACATCTCCTCCGCCTTTGTGGTGCCTGCCTCCTCTGCTGTGGCTGTGCATGTCACTGTACCTCATGTAGGGCGGCCAGAGTGTGGGAGGGAAGGCGGGACCTGGAGTCCCAATGATAAGGATCTCAGTCTAACTGGCATTAAGGCAGAGATTGTTAGCACTGCACCATGCCTGAATAGCAGACAGGAATGAGAGACTAAGAGGAGGAGGCAGAGGAGGGAAGCTTGAAGGAAAGTTGAGTGTTGTCAGCATAACACTGGAAGTTAGGAAAGAAGGCAGAGATCAAATGGGCTAGGGGGAAAAGTAGATGTTGAAAAGCCAAGGTGAGAAATTAGAGCCCTGAGGGACACCACAGGTGGAAAGTCGGTTGGAGGAGAGAAAAAGGCCCAGTTGAATCTGGTAAGGTCAATAAGAGAGGAAGGTGGTCAGCCAGTCCAGAGGCAGGTCCGTGATGACAGGGGTATCACAGAGCCGATTTATAAGGGTGGCATGGAGCCAACCAACCAAGTCAGCGTGGTGGATAAGCTGGGAGATGGCCAACTTCTCCAAGAGTTTGCTCAGGAAGGAGGTTATGGAGATAGTGCAGTAGTTAGCTGGACAGGAAGGGTCGGCAGAAGGCTTTTTGAGAAAGGGTGCACAAAAGGAGAGCTTGAGGGGTGATGGGAAGGATCCAGTGGCAAAGGAGTGATTGCAGGAATCAGCCAAGACTCGAGCAAGGGAGACAAAGTTGTCCTAGTTCTGGAGGAGCAGGGGAGCACTGTTACGCTCACCTGGTTCCCACAGGGGCGTCGATCGGACCCGGACAGCTGCAGTCTCCACCAACGTGATGCATAGTGAAGAGATGACAGTCTGGACTGGCCCGCCTAATCTTGTCTGCTGGACTCGTAGAAGTATTCTCCTGCAAGTGGAGAAAGGGATTTCGCCACCTGTGGACTTTAGTGATGGCCCCCCCCAACTGTTCTCGTTCTCCCCACTAATCCCCTCCGATATCCCCTCTTGGTAACCTCACCTTATGTTTTTAAATGATGAGCTCTCCATCCTGCATGGCATGCAGGGGCACGTAGATACCAGTTACTTCACTGGTTTGAAGGTACTGGAGGAGTTAGGAGGAATATTGACTCCAGTGTCTATAAAGTTCAGAGTTCAATATATCCGATGTTCACTTTTGTTCCATTCCCTCGTTATGTTGCAGCTGGGTCCAAAAGAATATTGCCTGGAGGCAGCTGATGGCGTTCAGGTAAGAGTCTGTATTACCAAACACTGTCCGGTAAAAGTTGCATGAGTTTAACTTGCTGTTTTCTCTCCCTTTATAGGTGCGGCATAGAAAGATGCAGCGAATTAAAGGATAATACCTCCGGTGGTAAAGCAGGTAAGCCTATGGTGGCAAAGAGATTGTCTTTGTCGGTTTTCTCGGCTCAGCTTGTTATTCCTTTTGTTTTCCCCCCAGGTGCTGGGTTTCGACAAAGAAAATGATGGAGGCAGCGCCGAGTTGAAAGATGCGGTGGACTGGTGAGTATAACGCGCCGCTGCTGCTGGCAAAGCGACGCGTGCAGAAATAATGTCCTTTCCAGGCTCGGAGATGTGGTGGGTCCGGAATCAGGTAAGGAATCAAATAATGTCCGTGATCTAACCTCTTCTCCTTTCTTTTCCTTTTGTCTAGGAGCTCCGGATTCGAGGCGGGCGTGGCAGAAGACTGGATACTGACTTGCAGACAAGGTGAGCATTACGCTGCTGGATGCAGAATAACACGAAGCATGAGCTGCTGTTCGGGCGTGGTTTAAATAGCCTGCAAAGTAGTCCCAGGTAAGAAGTTCCCCAGAACCACACCCAAGTAAAAAATAGTCCCTGTAATAAAATAGTCCCATCCAGGCCTCACGTTGGCTTGGACTCATTTGCAGCATGGTCTGCATAAGGTAAGTAAAGTCTATGAGCCTGGCCCCTATGGCGCCAGGACTGATTTCTATGATGAGCCTGGCGCCTAAGGCGCCAGGACTGAATCCAAACAGCCCCCAGCCGGGGCTGTTGGGGTTTTAATGAATATCTGGATGCCTGCTCCCGGGGCTGATGGACTCGATCCGGATGCCCGGGGGTAGGCATCATGACAAGCACCTGTTTGGATGAAACTTTCATATAGCGAACTTGTATAGAAACCTCATAAGGTGATATGGGAGAGAAATAGGAGGCAAGAGAGAGGGGGGGCCAAGGGAGGCTTGAGAGCGGATGAGGGAGAAGGGTGTGGTGTAGAGAAGAGTGAGGACAGAATGTCCTGAGTTTAGTAATGAAGTGAGAGGCCAGAGAAGTGCAGAGGGCCAGGGAAGGCAGAGGAGAAATGGAGATTGCAGTAGGATTGGCAAGTTCCTTGCAGATTCTGAAAAGTTCAGCATTGTTGTTAGTGGCCGCAGAGAAGCGGGCTTGGATATAGGGCCCTCTTCTTCGGGCAGATGGAAAGTCTGTATTGCCTTTGGAACAGGCCAGTTTGTCAGAGTATGTGCTCAAAGCCAACCACTTCCGCTCAGCTGCTCTGCACTTGTGTTTCAGAGAGGCCAAATCGGAGTCATACCAGGAGTTGTGCTTGGAGGTAGGTTTCATGCGGATCCACATGACAGGGGCAAGGACGTTCAGAGTATTGGCGATGGAGAGTTGAAGGTTAGTAAGAGCTGTATCAGAGTAAGAGTCAGTGGCAGGAGTAGGAGGGGCAGTGAAGGTGGCGGCAAAAGTAGAAACTGACACTCGCTTCATGGGTCAAATGATGGAAAAGGAGACAGGCAGTGCAGGCAAGGTCTTAGCTGGGGGATCCAGGAGGAGAAGGTGAGAGGACATCAGAGAACGGTCAGACCAGGAGAGAGGAGTAATGAGAGGGCTGGAGATGGGGATGTCTTAAGAGATGAACGCATTCAAGGTGTATCTGGGAGGGGAAGCGAGTCAAAGAGGTAGTGGAAGAGTCCAGAGGCCGCATCAGGGAAGTCAAGGTGAATATTGAAGTCTCTGAGGAGGAGAAGCTTGGAGGTGGAGGCCAGGAGAGAAGAGGTAAGGTCAGCCCACTCTGAGAGGAAGAGGGAGACCTGGCGAGGGGGCCTGTAGATGGCACCCAGAGTCAGAGAAAGGACAGGAGAGACACCAAGCCAGCAGACAAGGCATTGAAAAGAGGCATAAGCCTGAGTGGGTATGAAAGTAGCAGGGACCCACTCAGGGAAGACCAGGGCCACTCTGCCCCTGGACCAGTTAGACATGGGCTTAAAGAGGATCTTGTAAACCTCAGGTAGAATGTCAAAACTTGTCACAGAGCTGGCAGTGGACCACGTCTCATTGAGAGCGAGTACGTCTAGGTCGAGGTATTCGAGTAGGGGGCAGATGTCAGAGCAAGGTTTGACAGCAGAGTGAGAATTGAGGGTAGCTAATTGGAGCAGGTTGGCACTTTTGAACGTCTTCTGAGGAGGGGTACAGGAGTGTGGTACACCCATCGGTGTTGGCAGGAGAGGGGGTGGCAGGAGAAGGGAGGAGGTTGATGAGAGACGGAAAACACCTATCAGGAAGGAGGAGGCTGGGCTGAGAGCCCTAGACCATGACAGTGCAATTTAGGTAGATATTAATGGTGCCCCTAGAGGACAGGAAGGATGCCAAGAGTACTTCCCAAAGGGTGCCACCATTAATAGGAGCGGAAGAGAAAGGGGAGAGCACTGAGACCATATGAGGAATCCAAAGGTCAGCAGAGGGAACAACAAAGAGGATGGTTGTGAAAGTCTGCCTGAAAGAAGCGTTGACATAGGTGGGCTGATAAACCAGAAGGTGTCTCAACCACTAGTCACCGGGGATCTGTCATCCAGGTGGCTGGGACACGGCCATTGCTTTTCGATCCAGTTCCTAGGAGAGGACCAGTGTGGGAGGATCACCTAGGTGCTGTAACACCTTTACCCCAACCTACCAGGTAGGATATTTAGGAACTCAACCCCCCCCCCCCCCTCACAACATGAACACTTTCTCACAGACAGACCGCTTTTAGAGAAAACGTACTGACACCAAACCATATACCTGACATGTCCCAATACAATGGTCAGGTAATTACTGACCATCACACACACACCTGACTTCCATTACACTTCCCCACATGGACAAAAGGCGGAGCATGACAGCACACTTTCAGTGAGGCAAAGCACACGAGGAAACAGCAGTTCCAAGATGGAAGTTTAACAAGAGGAGAAAGACGGCAAGGAGGGAAGATCCCTTGACCTTTTCGAAAAGGAACCGTTACTTTCACGAAGCCTAGAGAATAGAAAGCGTAAGACCAGGAAATCAGGCTGAGGAATCCTGCATTGTGTGTTGGAGATACCCGGGGCCCTCCTGTGTCGATAATCAAGGAGGGGAGAATCGCCAGCTGACATGGTACTGTCTTTGGCTCCAAAAACAACATCAGTGAAATCAACACAGCCGGTGAGTTGGGGAGACTGTGTTGAAGCCTAGGTTGCAAGCGGCAACAATGTATGGCGAGAGTTGGAACAAACATTGCATGAAATGCATGTGATAACCAACGCGAGTAAAGTTGAACTGCAGATGAGTGATTGAACCTTTGAAACCCAGATACGATACCTTTGACAGAGTGGTCCGGATTTGTGCTCGATCGAAGGTCTCTGTAAGGTATCCAGCTGGCTGAGAGTTGACAAAAGTGGAAGAGTGAAAAAGGATTGTGAATTGAATTGGTCCTGCGACGGGTCAAGCGAAATTCCAAGCACAATGAAAAGTCTTCGATGTTGATAGAGTAAAGAAAGTTTGTAACAACGTAGATAAAGATGGCCCGAGCCTGGCAGAGGGAGATCAATTATAAGCTTTGGGTTGAAACAAGTTTTGAGTTACAATAGATGCATTTATCCAAACCCGGCAGAGGGAAGCTGATTAAAGATTTTCTGTCAAAGCGGATCTGAGCCCGGCAAAGGGGTATCAAGGGTGAACAGTGAAACACCCGAGAAATTGGGATACGTGAAAATCCTGAGAACATTGTGTTAAAGTGGATCTGAGCCCGGCGCAGGGGGATCATCATTGGCCAAGAGAGAAAAGAAATCAGGAAGGGGGAAGAGAGGAGGAGCAAGTGTCGGAAAAGAGAGATCGACTAAAGTAGCAAAGGTCACGTCGAGAGAAGAAGGTAGGGGAGGGTACAGGAGTAGATGAAGGGGAGTAAGGGAGAAGGAGAGTAAAGCATGGTCAGAGAGATAGATGGGTAGTGTAGAGACGGTGGAGGAGGGGTTGGTTGAGTTAAAGATTAGGTCAAGAGTGGAGCCAGAAGAGTGAGTAGGCGAAGAAGGGAGAGGAGAAAGGAGATAGGAGTCAAGGATTGAGAGAAGAGGGGAGGATTGAGGGGGAGTAGGGAGATGAAGATTAAAGTCGCCAAGTACAGTGAGAGGAGAGGGGAGGGAGAGATAAGACAGAGGAGGTGGCTGAGGTCATCGTAGAAGGACGAGAGGGGGCCAGGAGGCCGGTAGATAATTAGAAAGGAAATCAGGTGAGGGGAAGTAAAGGGTTTGAATAGGTATTCGAAGGAAGGGAAGGTAGGAAGAGGTGATGAGGAGGTAGAAGAAAGGAGCGAGAGTTATGGGAGAAGGAGGAAGAGGTGGTGGTGAGGGAAGCAGGGACATTAGAGTTTTGAAGGGGGATCCAGGTTTCAGTTAGACATAGGAAATTGAAGGTTAAGACGAAAGAACATGTCCAAGACAGCTGCGGTCTTATTGCAGAGGGATCTGGCGTTCCAGAGAGCAATGTTAATGAGGCTGGAGGGTTGAACAATAGGGGGGTAGATAAGGTTAGGACGGAGAGGGAGGGTAGGTATGGGGGTGGGAAAAGTGGGGGATGGGGTTGAGGAAGGGAATGGACATGAGGAAAAGGGGAATGGAGAGTAGGAGAGGGAGGGGGCAAGGGAGAGGGGGGTAGGAGGAGGGGGAAGAGTAATGAGGACGGGGAGAGAGGTGTCTGGCAATACGCATAATCAAGGGGAGGAGAGAGTGGTGTGATGAAGAGGGAGTAAAGGGGAAAGAAGGGGGGAGGTAAATAAGAAGAAGGAGAGTGGAAGAGAGACTGAAGTCGTCGATGGGGAAGTAAGTCGATCAGAACTGGGTAGGTAAACCTTAGATCAGAGGTCTAGGAAGGGGTGGGACGTGGGTAAGTAAGTGAATTAGAGGTGGTGGGTCAGGAGTCATGAGAAACCAGGCAGGGGTAAGCAGAACACTGTTCAGAGAGGGTCAATGGTAGAAAATGGCTAATGGGGAATGAGGAATCTTGGAGGTGGCTGGGGAGTCTGCAGATAGGAGGGCTAGGTGGTGATCAGCAAGACACAGAGTTAGAAGGAAGTTAGGGAGTAACAAGGGGTCACATATCATAAAGTTCCAGCTGGTAGCAAGCAGACCTTGGGAGAAGAGGAATCCAGTAGGTGGTAGCAGATAGTCCGTAGTAACAAGGGGTCAAAAGGATAGGCAGTAACAGGGGGTCCACCGGTCAGAAAGTTCCAGGTGGTAGCAAGCAGACCAAGGGAGATGAGGAATCCAGTAGAAGGTAGCAGATAGTCCGTAGGGGTAGAAGTGGGTGGTGGAAGCAGGAGGACCACCGTGCAGAGAGACTCAGGAGGTAGCAGGTGGTCTGAGGAATGTGAAGAGGCCAGGAGGCAGTAGGGGGTCTACAAACTGGAAGGGCCTTAGGAAGACTGCTGTACTACTGCTCTAAGGGGGGTCAGTAGTGGTGGACAGTACTAAGTGAGTAAGGGGCCTGGAGGAGGCAGGGGTAAGCAGTTGGGGAGGGTACAAGAGAAAGCATGCGGGCCAAAATACATGAGCCCCGAGGCAGATGGGGTGTTAGCTAACGGCCACACGTTAGGTGTGAGTGATGAGGAGCTAGCAATGATGTTTCAGTGAGGCAGATGACGAGGAGACAGGTACTGGCAGGGGAGGACTCAGTGGAGTCTTAATCACAGCACAGTTGCTCCAATATCAGCACACTCTTTTCAATGAAGCGCTGTATCCGGTATCAGTGTGGAGGGTGTAGCGGGAGCAGGAAGAGCACAGAAGAGGGGATCGTCGGGCCGAGAGCAGCTCCCTCAGCCCATCTGAGAAGCCACACAGATGCAGAGGGCTGGTGCTGAGTATAGGAGAAAGTAAGGTGGATTGCCGCATATGTGAGAACTAGTTGGGAAGAGTCAAAAGGCTGCTGGTGGAGGTCTAGGGCACCGTACCGTGAAGGGCAGAGGAAGGAGTCTTCAATGCTGGCAGAGAAGGATCCGATGGAGTCGATAATCCACAGAGGGTAGGGGGAACCAGCGCAGTAGCTAAACTGTACTGGATAGGGCAGTCGGGTAAGAGCAGGAAGGCCGTAGTGTCACATCAACAGGGGAAGAGCAGATCTGGCCTGGGACAGCAGGTAGAGGCCCCGCACACCCGTGTATGATGAAGCGGGAAGGGGCTAGGTCACCCGGAATTGGCACTGGTTGGTCCGAGCTAAGACCGGAGGTGCAGGCAGAGGCTCTGCGCACAAGGCATGCTTGACAGAGCTATCTTATTTTACGTACCAGCTGCCCAGGTTTAATGCGGGCCGATCCGAGGCCGATGTAGAGCTGCAGGCAGAGGCACTGTGATGGAAAGTGACTCTCTGAGGAAAAGCTTACATAAGAAGCTTAGCTAGTTTATATAAGAAAACTATCTATCATCACACGTGAATCTGTCTGCCACTAGAGGATGTTAAACAAATTAAATGCTCACCGCAGGCATGTGGCCAGCCTGTAATTTTGAATACCTGGAGGTTCCACTCAGCGCACCATCCTTCTTAGGTCAATTAATTGCGTAATCTTAACTTGACTAATAATAACATCTATTAATACAGCACTTAGATCTGTCTCAATTCCAAGATGGCCTAACACTGAGAACTCTACAAGAACAGAAATTTCATTCCAATACGCACAGGCAATATTTTTTAATACATCTGAATTTCTCCCAATCAGTCAATGTAAAATTCACCCTTGGAGTACATCAGATCATTGTCCCAACTCACCAGTGAAGTAATGCAAGCACCGATGGCCACTCCTAATAACTGGTGTTCAACGATAGGCATGGTGAAGCTTGAAGTTCTCTCCCAATAGCTGAAGACACACATGGATCTTTCTTTACACTGGTTCACTCTCCTAGGGTTTCATGGATGGACTTGGATATTCAGCTGTCACTTGACCACCACCCTACCCTACCATCCTGGTCCCTGTAACACACTCTTCCTGACAACCCATCATAGACTCATTGCCCCTCGGTGAGATTGCACCATAGAAAACCTCCTCCACCTCAGAAGCCTGCTCTGGAGTGACTTGCTCTGATGGAAACACACTGGTCTCACTTGCTAATAGGGGGCCCTGTTTTCCACTTTCCTCCTTAGATCTTGCAACTTAGATCTTGCAACTTCTCCAGTGCTTAATTGAAAAAATTATAAGTGCAAGGGCCCATATTTTTTTCTACTACGGTTGTGACACATCGGGGCCAGCAGCTCCCCGTCACTGTTGCCACCAACCACGGCTGTTACCCACAGCGTCAAGATATTTGGGGTTAAAACTGCGATTTGCACAGGCTCATTGGGGTTGATAGATGCACTGACTATGGCAGATATGTGATTTACAAATACCAAGAAACATAACATAAAATAGTATAAAATACTATTTGCGTTTTGAAATGAGACAGGTTTAAGTGCTTCTTGAAACACATAATCATCATTAATATGTTGCTGCAATTCTTAAAATGGCAAGTGGATGAACATCTAGCCACAGAAAACAGAGCAAATTTGCTTTCCCCCTATGGTAATTTGTGGAGCAATGCAGACAAAATCATTACCGAATAGATTAACTTTCCTGTCAAGCACCACCAGCAAGATTGTCTTGTGTAGGATGGCATTCAGGTTAGGTACTCCTCCTCGGTATTGACGTTTTCCTTGGCATTGCCCTGGTGTTGGTGCTTCTAGCTGCCCTGTTGTTATCAACCCTACGTGCTGTGGCTGTACTTTCACTTATTGCAATAGCAGATCTGCACCAATGTCATCCCAGCTGACTGAAGCATGGGTGGCCAGCATTGTTACCTTCCGACTCATTGGTTTTCATGAAAATTGACAAATAGCACTGACACATCAGTGTGGGTAATCAGATTAATTAATTATAATAAACCAACCCATGATCCAGTGAAGCGTGTCAAGTGCACACTGGTGTTGCTTGTTGTTCGGCTACTACTGACTGACAGATAAAGTAATAAAGTTGCCAAAACACCACATCCACACCGTAATCAAACTGAGTCTGAGACAATATGTGCTGGGACACAAAAATAAGTGCCAGTGCTGAGTCCCTGCAAACAACCCCACAAATTAAATAATCTCCAAATCTAGATTTTCTTCATTTGACTTCCTGGTTAATGATGGCTCCTTTCTCCTCCAACCTTGAAGACTCCTACATATATAACTTTCCTCCGTCACCTTACTCATCGATAGCTCTCCCTCTCCAAAAGATGCCTAGTTTCCTTCCAGCATCTTCAACATTATCCCTCCAACTTCCTGAATATCCCTCTCCACAGTGGGTAATAGTCCTCCTCCTTGATAACGTTCTACTTCTAACTCTTTCTTCCGAGCTCAGCTCTGAAAAGACCTCTAGTGCGTCAATTTCCAAACATCTTCCACTAGCTTCTTCTCGATAACCCCATGCTGCTGACTGTGCCAGGTGGCTTTTATGATAGAGATCTCTTCTAATCTTGAGTGGTGCTTACGGATATGAGTTGCATCTGTGTGGGCTGGGCTGCCCAGTGATTGGACCATGTACCTATTGACATGTGGGTTGCAAGAGGGCTGATATGAGCTTACAATAAGGTCAGCCGTCATGTTGGATTCCCAAACTACCCTTGACATGTGGGATGCTTTCTTCAATCCCATCTGGACTGCCATTGATATTGTCTGCTTTGAAGTGGGTCCTTCTGTTCTTCCAGCATGTAACTCTGAAGTCATAAAACCCTTTGGTAAGCATGGGAAGCTGTTCAAGTGCAAGCAGAGAAATTGTAACTGTGTGTAACTCCATCAATTCTGGCAAGAGTAGGAAAACTGTGTGTTTGTGTGTGTGTTTTGTTCTTTGTGCTGACAATCCACATACTTTTCAGTTTATTCGGGTGCAACTTTGTATGAGCCGGACTCCTGTGATCTGCGTTTGCATGAATCCTGTTTTCAAGTGCTTCTTTCGGTAGCAGTGCTGAAGAAAGAAACGTGTTTCCTCATTTGCCAGTGAATTCAGAGGGTTGTAAGAGAAATGCATTAAATCACATGTCCAGTGCTTATGTGTTTCTCAGGTGCTGGACTGGCGAGTGCCAGCACATTGCAGTTCATAGGGATGGACATGCTCCTGTTACTGCACCTTGTATTAGTGCGTCAATTCACTAAAGCAAGGGACAGTCACAGGGGCATGCCCAGGTGGCATGCACTAGCTGGCGGCTCCCGGCCTCGTTGAGGGCCCCACGGTCAGTCCTTCAGGTTAGGCAGGGGACTTTATCACAGATGCAAAGGAGCATAATTCCGCAATTATGGGTTCGTCAGGCGGGATTGTAGGGAAGTTGGGGTATCTGGCTTTAAGATTTTTCCGGAGCAAAGAGTATTGTAGCCATGCTGATGGTTTCCGCTTGAGGGGCGGTGGGAGATCCGCCCATTCGAGAAAGATGCCCTGTTCAAAGACATCACGCAGCGTCAGGAAGCCGGCATCAGTCCATCAGGATACAATGGAGTGTGGGACATCAGGGAAGAAATTCCAGAG
Source organism: Ambystoma mexicanum (assembly GCF_040938575.1). Lineage (NCBI taxonomy): Eukaryota > Metazoa > Chordata > Amphibia > Caudata > Ambystomatidae > Ambystoma > Ambystoma mexicanum. The sequence continues at coordinate 352,471,232 of NC_090936.1, forward strand.
CGGAAGGTCCCTGTGGAAAGAATGTGGGGCGTCTACCAGTTTCCAGATCTTGGTAAGAGCAAGAGATGTACTAGCTACCGGGTCCACTGGGTCCGGGTCAGCTGGGGCGGGTTTGAGGATAAGGGAGCCAATTATTCGATCGCTGACTTTTAGTTTCTTCAGCCGAACATGGGGGGGGGGTGGGTCTGTGGTATTCAACCAGTAGGAAACAAATTGAGACTGGGCTACCAGCCAATATCTGATAAAGTCAGGGGCGCCAAACCCACCTGACTCCATAGGAGCGGTCAATGTAGTCAATTTAAGTCAGACTGCGCCGGAATAGTGATACGGCATAGCGAACAAAAGAAGTCATCACCTGGCCACAGGGGGATATTAGGGAATCGGTAGAGGAGTTGGAGTAGGACCACCATTTTAAGTATTCCTATCTGGCCCGCTAAGGAGACAGGGAGTCTAGCCCAGCTATCAGTTTTGGTGGCTAGGGTCGTGAGGTAATTCTGGTAGTTGTCCTCTCGCAGCTGCCCTGTGTGTCGAGAAACCCGCACCCCCAGGTAGTGATGCTGGATTGGGACCATGTGAATCCCCCTAAGTCAGTGGGGTGTTGCGTGTAATCTGTAAGTGGGAATAGGACAGATTTAGAACAATTCACTTTCAGTCCAGATATGTGTCCGAAGCGTACCACATCCTTCAGGATCGGGGCAAGATTGGTTTCTGGTGAGCGAATATATAGGAGGGCGTCATCAGCATAGAGGGAGACAATATCGGACGTGTGACTGTCGCATCATATCAGCAAAGGGCTCCATGGCTATTGCGAATATTAGCGGGGAGAAGGGACAGCCCTGTCGTGTCCCTCTAGCTATCTGGAAGGGGGCGGAGCACCTATCTTCAGTGCGGATATAACAGTTTAACCCAGATGCAAAAGTTGGGACCAAATTTGCATTTCTCCAGGACTCGCCACAGGTAATCCCACAACACTGAGTCAAATGCCTTCTGCATGTCTAAGGTGGCCGCCACTGCCTGCATCCCTGGACCGATCCTATTGATCACATTGAAGAGCCTTCTCAGATTCAGGGAGGTGGATCTGCCAGGGACAAAACCCGCTTGGTCAGGGTGAATGACTTGGGGCATGAATGAGGCTTATCGGGTGGCTAGTAGTTTGGCATATATTTTGACGTCGCAGTTTATTAGTGAAAGAGGGCGGTATGAGCCACATTGGGTAGGGGATTTACCAGGTTTGAGGAGGACTGTTATTATTGCCTCACGAAGTGAGGGGGGGAGTATGCCCTTCTCGCATGCCTCTTCCCATAGGACCAGCAGGTGTGGAACCAGGAGAGATTTAAATCTTTTTTAAAAGTCGATGGGGAGGCCATCAGGGCCTGGGGCCTTACCACATGCCAACGATTCAATCGCTTCCATAAGTTCTTCGGGAGTGAACAGTCTCTCAAGGGAAGCAGTGGCGTCAGGGGAAAGGACAGAGAGAGGGAGACTCTCTAAATAGGAGTCGATTTCTGATATCTGGGGCCCATCAACTTTCGAATAAAGGGAGGAATAGAATGGCATGAATTCTGTGTTGAGAAGCAGTGGCATCAGGGGAAAGGACAGAGAGAGGGAGACTCTCTAAATAGGAGTCGATTTCTGATATCTGGGGCCCATCAACTTTCGAATAAAGGGAGGAATAGAATGACATGAATTCTGTGTTGATGTCTTGTGGTGAGGTGGCCAATGTACCATCGGGTCTCTCTATTGCGGGTATGTTGGGTGCTCCAAATTCTCAGCGGATCAGCCTGGCCAGTACTCTGCCCGGTCTGTCTCCCTCGCCGTACCTCCTCACCAGCTGAGGGCTATCTAGGAATTTGACCTCTTGTTCGGCTAAGCTGCGGAAAGCGTCTAGTTCCGAACCTAGGCGTGCCAGTGTTTCAGGGGATTGATCTATGGCATATTGGGACTCCAGGGCATCTAGGGACGATTCGCTGCTAGCAATGTCCGAACAAATTCCTTTCAGGATACCACTACCTTTGGAGATGGCAATGCCTCTAATATATGCTTTCAAGGATTCCCACAGGGTGGCCTGTGATGGCACAGAATTAGTATTGACCTCAAAGAACTCCTCAATGGAGGACTCGATCTCAGAGGCGAAGACCTGATTAAGTAGCGCATGGGGGCTCATCCTCCACTGTCTTGCTCTATTGTAGTCGTGACCCCAGTTCAATGAGATGATCACTGGTGAGTGGTCGGATAACGTTCTAGGGAGGATCGCCAGATGAAACAGGCACTTGACCAATATGTCTGATATAAGCCACCTATTTATCCTGAAGTGTGAGTCGTGCACCGATGAGTAGTAAGAGTATGAACGAGAATCAGGGTACATGAGACGCCAGGTGTCAACAATCGCCAGTTGAGGGAGTGCTGTCAGAATGGTATGGGCTCCCCTGGAAAGCTGGCGAGGCCTAGAGCCTGATCTGTCCAGGTGTATGTCTAGGATTGTATTAAAGTCACCACCCCATAATATAGGGATCAGGGGGAAACTTTCCAGCACTGACACCCGGTGTAGGTAGAAGTCTGGGTCGTCAATATTCGGGCCATAGATATTCAGAGCTACCTCTTGATTTTGCAGTCTGCTGTGGACTAGTATGTTTCTCCCCTTCGGGTCTATCAGTGAATGACTGCATGAGAATTTAAGGCTTTTGTGGATCAAAGCAAGAACACCTCGACTCTGAGTGGAATAATTAGTGTAGTACCTCTGAGGCCCCCATTGTTGCGCTCGGTATACAGCTGTATCTGCCGCATCTTTCTGTAGTTACCCAGGCACCTCACATTCCAGCTCATGAATGCTAAGCTACTATCCGCCATTTACATGGAGGTGATGGCTGAATTCTGGTCTATAGCGCGGTAGTAGCCGAAGCCAGCCCAGCCGGGGCGGGCATATCGCTGCATCCGTATGTCTGTGAAGTAATATTGTGACTCGTGTGGCATCTCTTGTGGTCGTCAGGTCTTTTTTAACATAACTCCCAATCCCCCAACCCCACCCATATCCCACCCCCAAATGGAGGGATGATAACCCCCCACAACCATAACAACAATAAACTCAATGGCATCAACGCCTAGGGGCCTGTTAGCTGGCCTGGCAGTGACGCAACGGACTGGGGAAGAGTATTCGGAGATTCTCAATACCGTGAATTCAAAACAGTGTGATTAGCATAAGCAGTGTGAACAGCTTAACAGTTCAGAAGAAAACCAAAAGTTAAACTGTGAGCGGATTTCGGTGGAGCATAGTGTCAACTGCAAGTGCGGGTGATGCTGACGTCGCCCCCGGGAATAGACTTGGGTTGCGATGATCGGGCCTCAGCGGTTCCATCGCGCGGTGGAGGATCATCCTGGAAAGTGTTCGTCCATACATTTTGAGGCCTCCTCTGGGATCGTAAAGAAAAATGTCTTATTCAAGTGTTCGATCCTTAGTATTTAACCCCATGATCTCGTAGCCTTTTTTTACTGCCACAAAGGTTTTGCGTTCCTGTTGCTCCGCCACAGAAAAGTCAGGGTAAAGGTGGATCCTTGCAGCGCCAAGACGCATCTCTCCTTTGACTCTGGCCGCCCTCAGCAGAGCATCTTGGTCTCGGAAATTTACAATTCTGGCTATAATGGGCAGCAGAGGTGTGCCAGGCCTTGGTTTTGCAACTAAGGAATGATGGGCCCTCTCCACCGTGAACTGCGGGGACAGTTTCGGAGTATCTAAGAGTGACATCAGCATGCGTTCCACAAAGTCTTCCATTGGCTCGTTTATACTGTCCTTGGGTACCCCGAAAATGCATAAATTACGTCTCGAGCGGGACTCCAAATCATCTTTCTTCTTTTCCACCGCCAGCATCCGAGTGGAGAGTGAGGATACCGTGGCCCGTAGAGAACCCAGCTCGTCCTCAGCAGCACCCACCCTGGTCTCCACCTCCGCCACCCGGCCATTAGTCTTCTCGATATGTGCCTTTATAGATGAGATGGTGCATTCATATCCTCAAGTTTTGAGTATAGAGTGGTGAACCCCTCGCAAATATATTCCAGCATCTTCTGCGAGTCATCTGGGGCCGGCGTGGGCGATGTTGCCAGTGTCTCCTCCAGCGATTCGGTTGTTGATTTAGCTGGGGTCTTTGTGAACATGTTCAGGGAGCTTTGTTTCTTACCCGCACCCCCTCCTTTGGTCATGGTGTAGGTGGGAGGAAGGCTCTCGGAGCACAATCAGGTGTGGGCGGACAAAGATGACAAAGTTATTGCCACTCTGAGTGAAGCAGAGTATCGAATGCCCCCCTGGTCAGCCGGCCAGACGAATGTCCAGGGACCACTCGAGTGCGATGATATGTCCTTAGCGCCTCCAGGGGGCTGTGTGAGCGCTGCAGGAAATATTGTACCCACATGCCTCCAGTTGAGGGTCTTGTGCCTGTTGTAGGGGGTAGGAGAATCCTGTTTGGCTGCGTGCAGGCAAGACGACTGAGCCGATATCGGGCAGGAGCCGAGGGCGGAGCGCGAAGCCAGGCAGTCCCCTGAAGTGCATCAGGTCCGAGGGGCCAACTTAATTTGTTCCAAAACACCAGATCCCAGCCCCTCCCCCAGTGGCGGTGTTCAATGAGATGCTTGGGTGCCCCCGCGCAGGGCTTTCCACTCCCAGCACCCGTGGGTGTCGAATGGCTTAAGTTGGGCCACGTCGGAGAACGCTGGCTAAATTATGATGCCGGCCATCCTTGGGGGGCTTGTCCGTACGACCAGTTACAATTGTTATATAGATTAGACTGTCAGGGGGGTGTCTTGCGCTCAAAGTCAGTCCTTTCAAAAGGAAAATCATTATTGGATAGACATTGCAAAAAGTCCAAATCTTGTAAGATGTGATGTTTATTATCCAATGAAGAAAAACAGCCAACACGTGTTTCGACCCCTGGTCAATGTCAAGGCCAGAAAATTGTCTGACACCAGTAATAGTTGCTAAATTAAGAGTTTCTCATAAGCCCGCATTAGCATCATCACATTTTTACTTTCAACAAAGCTGATTATAGATGCATCTTAGTATGAATTGGAAAATTGAAAGAATTCACGTTTCATGGAGCCATTTCTGGTATATATATTGTTAAGTGGCCTTATTTAAATGGAAAAAATTCCTTGCACAAATTCATATTAGAGAACGCCACGTCACATCTTACAAGATTTGGACTTTTTGCAATGTCTATCCAATAATGATTTTCCTTTTGAAAGGACTGACTTTGAGCGCAAGAAACCCCCCCGACAGTCTAATCTATATTTCATTTTTCTAGTACAAACCTTGTGGGAAGTTTGAAGGGGAGGCTTGTCTTGCTGCCAGGGTCCATAGATCAACATCTAGTCTGGGTTCTAATCAAGCGTGGTCACTAGCGCACCAACGGGACCGATCCCACAAATCTTATTCTTCATCAGTTACAATTGTTTACTAGCACAGGCACCCCACTGGCACACCCCAGACATAAACCCCGCAGGTATCGGTGATCAGCACTTCAAATAGTAGGCGCCAGGGACCACCCAGAGGGCGCACAGGCAGGGGGCCGGCCATCGGCAGTGGTAACCCTGCAGCCCAAAGGTATGCAGTATGAGTACCAGTGTTCAGTGCCGTTCCGTGGCAAAAGAGAGATGATATGGGGCCCCAGCAGGGTGATTGACAGTATCTTCAAGTTGCTTGACACTTATGAAATTGTCCTGGCAAACATTATATCTCAGTCTGGTCTGCCTATGAATGCGTCACCAGCCCGGATGTCCCTGATGAAGTTTGTTATAGCCGCAGCAGAGGTGGGAAGGGGCTGCCTAGCGGGGGTCCCGCTGTACGGTAGTCCGTTCAATGAGGTGTCCACAACACAGTTGCGAGCTGCCCGGTGCCCAACCAGGCCAGGACCACAGATTGGACCCAAGCTGCATTCGCCGCACTCAAGGTATCAGGGGAAGGGGGGGCCGCGAGTGAGTCCTGTCCGTCGAGACACGGGGACGCAGCAAACAGTGTTTATGTATGTATACCTGGGGGCCGATTCCTTACAGGTCTGTGTGATGCCAGTTCTTGGGCGCAAGAGTCGCTCCCCACAGAGCACCAAAGCGGAGTGTCCCCCGGTGCCTCGGGGCAGTGTTTGTTACCCGACCCAAGCTGCAAATCCAGCCCACGGGGGGGAAGGCAAGGAAGCCCCCGCGGCCGCAAGGAACAGCACCGACAAAGTGTAGGCCGCAACCCGCCGGGGGGTCCCTCTCCCCCCCGGGGGCTCTTACCGTGCTGTATGTCTGAGGATAGGGGCAGCCGGGGGGGCAGACAACAGCGCACCAGCGTGGCCCCAACAGCAACGCCGCAGTCCTCCCCGCAGCCCAGCACGAAGGGACCGAGGCATCCGGATCACAATTCGGGCTGGATGGCTGGGGTCAGCAGTCCCTCGGTCGATCAGCCCCACAGCTATGGGCCTCCAGAGCTGGAGCAGCACCGGGGCCGCGAACTCCCCAGGTCCAAATATGGCCTCCCGTCGCGTCCTCAGGGCCGTGGCACCCCTCCCCCACGAGGGCCAGCCGCACCGCGGTGTACAGTGGATGAAGCAGCCACAGGCGCTGGAACAGCCGCGCTGGTCGAATCAGGCGCGTACATCGCTGGCCACTGTCTCGGTCGCCACCTCGGTCACAGGGTGTCCTCCGACCTGCAAGTTGGTGAGGATGTAGTATGGGGGTTCCCACAAAAGCCACCACAAGGAAAAAAGGATTTGCTGCTTGAATGCGGTTATTTTTTAAGTTTAAGTATTCCCCAGTCCGGAGCTCGGCGATCAGGCTGCCAACTCCATTCAGCGCAACAGCGCCCCTCCTCCTATTGTATTACTTAATCGAGATGCCTAATACATGTTATGTCAATTTACATGTTAATTATCTATGATCTGCTCTCAGCAATCACCGAAAGCTTGACTTCTCCTTCTCCAACTTATGCTTATACCCACTGGCAAGACAATAGCTCATTCTATTACATTACATCAATTAACTTGATTGTGTGCTTGAGAGCACACAATGTGCCCATGGCAACCATGATTATCAATATGGTGGGATGCCCTTTTATTTGAGTGTTTTCTTTAGAGTAATGTATCTCAGGAACCATCTTTATTGAGTGAGGGAATTGTACAAAACCACACCTGGTGGGGTTAGAATGGAAAGGCAGTGTTCAGAACCTTTTCCTAATAGGCGAGATACCATGCAGAGGCACTCCTGTACTCACTCTTTCACAAACATCAAAGCTATTTTTGACAATACCTACAATTTGAAGAAAAGAGACCTAGGCTTGTTAGCCTTCGGTGTGGGCCGCACACCCTTATTCCCACTGGGGGTTATTTGATTACTTAGAATTCTTTGAGAAAATAATCACTTGAGATACTTTGTGGTTTTTCAATTCTGTGATTTTAACCTTGAGTTGGGTTTTCCTTCACCAAATATCATAAGTATTTTTCCAGCAAAATGTGTCTGAATGGCCAATATATTTCGGATTATTATCCTTCATCAGGGCCTAGTCCAATACTTGTTTTCAACTACACATCATATAAACCATAATTACAATTAACATTTAATTGGTTATCACATTATTATCAATGACAGGGTACCCACATAGAAAGAATGCACAACATATAGGGAAAAAAAGACAAATTCGATAACATCTATAAGTACATTGCTTACTGACATCTCCTATGTACACGGCAAAAATGTATATCAATCATATGCTTTAGCTTGTTCTATGTCTATGTTCACACAATTTGTGTTCATAAAGTGGTTACAGTCTACATTGTTTCTATCTTTGTGATAGCCATATACACGTGTAAAAAATCATAATGCATGCAGTCATCCACCTTCACCTTTTATGAGCACTGAGACGTGATTGAGATGCAATCCCAATTCCCAATAGTTATTACATTCGCAATTATTTGGTTCCTTAAGCCTATCCTTCATATATCTCGCTGCATTGGTGTCAGGCGACTGGAGATCCTTTTGTGTGTAAATATTCACAGTGTGAACCCTTATCTATTAATATTGACTGAGTGCTGAAAAGCGTGATCATGCAGCGTGGTTCTGACCTGATTCCCGTTGGAACAGCATGAGCTGTTTCACGATGCACTCAATGTGTCTCCTAGAGGCAAGTGTGATCACTTTGTTAGTGCTGAAATAATAATAATACATTTGAAGTCTGTGTCAAAGTGCATAATGCCGGTGCACTTACTGCTACTGCAGTCTGTGGTCTCTGAGAGCTCTCGTGTCACGGACAAACCGTGTTTCTATGTGTGAGGCTCATATCAAGCTATGCTGTGTTGTCATGGTTACTTAGCCTGCCAAGATAGCAGAACGCTCGGGACTGCGTTGCCATCTGGAATGGATTACTCAATGCATTTCACCCAGTAAGCTATTATGTGGAGTATTGTATCCACGTTGAAGATATATGTGTGTAATATATGAGTTAATAAAACACATAACTAAAATTGTCTATTGTTTGTGACTAAATCAAATTATGAAATGAAAATCAGGTAGTGAAGTACAGATTCTGAAATAAAAATAAGGTAAACAACTCGCTTATCCTAGCGATGTCAAACTTATGTGAACATTGTATAGAATGCACTCAATCTACTGGTTTGAAGTGTAAGAAATAAGAAATCTATTTGTGTTAAGCTGTCACCTAATGGTGTAGGAATATATTGCTGATAAATGTTATGCGTAGCCTTATAATTCTTAATTAGGGTATGTGATCATGTAAGAAAGCGATATTGGCAAGCTATCATAGTGTATATAGATCAGTCATGGTGTTGATGTTCCATGCTCAGGTGTAGCGTATCATCCTCGGATATTAGCCTGTAATAATCTGTCTAGGGAAAGTAATAGCTAAGGCTTAATTCTCCATTTAATACATCATGACTTATTGCATCAGATAATGGTCACGTTGTGCATATCATTCTTCATTCTATATGTTTGGACTTACTGCACCAAATAACATCTTCTTTGGTTTAAAGTTGGTGAGCATATTGTCAATTACATTCAGATTTAGTTTATCGTTGTTTGGTGATTAATTTCTACTCACTATATGTCATTCAATATGATGCTACATTCCATTGTAGTGACTTATGATTATAGAAACAGTTTAGATCACATTCCTCATTCATTCCTCTGGGCACCAAGGTGTCCAGTCGGTCGATCCAGTAGGCCTCCCTCTGTTGTCTTCTCTTTTTTTGTGTTTAATCTTTGTTCAGGATTTGCAATCACCTCCAGGACCTAAAATTTTAACTCTGCCATGCTGTGGTTTATTTAAGTTGAAATGTTTCGCTACAGATGAGTTGATATTTCTATTTCTTATGCAGGATTTGTGTTCATTCATCCGTACCCTTAGTTTGCGACCAGTTTCACCCATGTAATAGATGCCGCATGGGCAACGTATGCAGTATATGCAGTTCTCTGTATTGCACGTTGCATAACATCTTAACATGATCTTTTCACCTGCGTGTGGATGCAACACCACTCCTCCTTTGATTGCATTATTACAGTTCCTGCAATTAAGGCATGGGAATGTGCCAAGTTTCTTGTGTTTTGTGATCGTCTGTCTGTTGTCTTTGGTGTTCACTAGTAGGTCCGTTAGGTTACTTGTCCTCTGATATGTAAACACAGGTTTTTCTGTAAATAAATCTTTTGTCCTGTTATTGTTAGTAAGGTTGGACCATTGTTTGTTGATGCACCTCTAGATTTGTGAACTTTGCGGTGAAAATTTGGATATGTATACAATCTTTGGTGCCTCTGATTTTGGTTTGGGTGCTAGAGTGCTTGCTCTGGTTTTGGTTGTTACCTTGTCTGATGCTTTCTTTAAGTCCTCTTCAGGGTATCCTCGATCTTGCAATTTCTTCTCAAGTTTTTCTAATTCTTGGTCAAATTCCACCTGATCACTTATGATTCTTTTTAGTCGTAGCATCTGGTCATAGCGGAGATTGTGCAGGGTGTTCTGTTGGTGAAAGCTCATGCAGTGTAGCAAGTTGTTTCTGTCTGTCGGTTTGGTGTGTAAAGAAGTTGTGATTTGTAAGTTATTCACGTTCACTCTAACATCCAAATAGTGTATTCCCGGATCACCTATTTCTGCACTAAATTGTATGTGTTGTTCTATGCTATTAATATACAGTAGGAATTGGTTGAGGGATTCCCTCAAGTCTTGCCATATCCCAAAGATGTCGTCAATATAGCGTAACCAAATTTTCAGTTTGCCTTTCCATTGTGTTTTGTCCAAAATGGGCGTAGTCTCGAAACGGTACATAAATGCATTCGAGTATGATGAAGCCATGGTTGCGCCCATGGTGGTTCCTGAGACCTGCTGGTAATATTCATTGTCATATGTAAAATATGAGTTGGTAGCAATAAAGGTCAACAAAGACAATATGAATTCCTTGACTGCTCATATCTCGCCTTCCTGTAGAAGGAGCCATTCTACTGCTTCTTGCCCAAGGTCGTGCGGGATGCTAGTCTATAGGCAATTGACGTTGATGGTGAATAAGATGTCTCCTTCTGCTAATTGACGTTGTCTAGGATGTTCATTCAAAAAATGTGTACTGTCTTTCACATGTGTTCCGTGTTTTTTGGATTATAGGCTGCAAGAAGTAAATGCTAAGCTCTTGTGAATCCTCAGTAGGAGATAAAAATGCAGAGTCGCTGATCGTACATTTTGTAAAAATGATTTTGTTTTCTTCGTGATCATCCCCATCTCCTCCGCTCTTGTTAATAGAATTTCCAAATCTTTACGTATGTCATTTGTGGGGTCATGATCTAATTTCTTGTAGACGGTTTGGTCGTCAAGTTGTCTTTTGTATTCAGCGTTGTAGTCTTGTGTGTTTTGAAGTACTAATGCACCGCCCTTGTCTGCGGGTCTTATGGTGATATTCTCATCAGTATATAGTCCTTGTATAATGGACATTTCTCCTCTGCTGAGGTTTTTGTTCTTTGGTGCACCAAAGTGGATTTGCTTTAGATCTGATAGTACCATCTTCTCAAAGGTTTCAATGCAGGGCAAGCTAATGTGTACCACAAAAGTACTCTTGGATTTAAATTCAACTAGGTAAGATGATTCTGGCTCTCTACCATCTTCAGTTTCCAGTTCTGCAAAAAATACCTTGAGTTTCAGTTTGCGTGTAAGTTTGTGTAATTCAACCTTGGTTTTAAGTAAACTGGTCCAGAAGGCGAGTACAAATTTGAGACCGTTTTGTGATACTGTATCCTCTTGTTTGCTTAATACCCTGTCGGAAATGTTGACGACTAGGTTCCTCGAGCCTGAAACCTGGTTGTCACCCCTGTGCCTTTTCCTCTTCCCCCTCCTCATTCTCTTCCTCTTTGGCTGTTGTCTAAAAAACATTGAAGAGCTCTACCTGCTCTGGAAGTTTCTCTGCCTGCTCCGGTGCTGTTACGCTCACCTGGCTCCCATGGAGGCGTCGATCTGGACTGGACTGTTGCAGTCTCCACCAATGTGACGCGTAGGGCCGAGATGACAGACTGGACTGGCCCACCTAGCTTTGTTCGCTTGGCCCGTACGAATATTCTTCTGCAAGTGGAGAAAGGGAATTAACCACCCGTGGAGTTGAGCGTAAATCCCCCCACCCCGCTGTTCTCCCCACTGATCACCTTGGATGTTCCCTCTTATAGTCTCACCTGATGATTTGAAAAGATGATCTCTCCATCCTGCATTGAGCGCAGGAGCGCGTAGATAACCAGTTGCTTCACTGGCTCGAAGGAATTGGTGAGTTCCAGGACAATATTGACTCCGATATTCCCGGCAAGACGCCGTAAGTATGTAGTTCGTAAGAGTTCAAATGCCTGACTTTCACTCTTGTCCGATTCCTTGCAGGTTGCAGCTTGACCCTACTGAAGAGTTCCTTGTGGCAACCGGTAATGTTCTGGTAAGGATTTGTATTATCCAACACAGTTCGATAAAATAATGTCCATATGTAACCTGTTGCTTTCTCCCTTATTCAGGCGCTGAGAGAAAGTATGAAGTCTCGGGGAATAATGCCCCCGGCGGTAAAATTAGGTAAGTCTTTTGTGGTGAAGAGGATTCCCCTTGTCAGTCCCTTGTTTCACCTTGCTGTCCTTTTGTTTCCCCTTAGGGACTGGGGTTCGGCTAGGATGCAGTGGAAGCTGCGCCGACCTGTGAAGAGAATAGTACCCCCGGTGGTAAAATTAGGTTAGTCTATGGGGGGTATTCCTCTGTGTATTTCCTTGGCTCACCTTGCTGTTCTTGTCTTCTCCTTAGGTGCCGGAGTGCGGCGGTAACATGCAGGAGGATGCGGTGAAATGTGAAGATGCTGCAGAGGCTGGTGAGTTCAGCGCGGCGCTGCAGCAGGCGAGGCGACGCGCATAAAATAACTTCTTTCTTCCAGCTCGAAGGGGCGATGGATCGGGAATTCAGGTAAGGATCAAAGGTATTGCTCTTGTTCTAAACTTTTCTCCTTCTTTCTCCCTTTTTCTAGGAGCTCCAAACTCGAGGCGGGCGTGGCAGAAGACTGGATGCAGACTTGCAGGCACGGTGAGCGTTACGCTGCTGGATGCAGAATAACGCGAAGCGTGTGCTGCTCTTCGGCGTGGTTTAAATAGCCTCCAAAGTAGTCCCAGGTAAGTATTCCTCCCCAGCCCCACCCGAGTAAAAAAATAGTCCCTAGGTAAAATAGTCCCATCCAAGCCTTGTTTGGCTTGGAGCTCTTGCAGCATGGTCTGCATCAGGTAAGTTTGCAGCAATCAGGTAAGTTTTAATCTATGAGCCTGGCGCCTAAGGCGCCAGGACTGACTCTCCATATGAGCCTGGCACCATAGGCGCCAGGACTGCACCCAAATATCCCCTAGCAGGGGTTGTTGGGTTTGCTTGGGGTAACTTGATGCCTGCTTCCGGGGGTTGCTGGACTTGGTCTGGGTCCCCGGGGGTAGGCATCTTGACAGCACTCCCCCCAAGGCCACTCCTAAAGTCATTCTTCTCTGTGGTTTCGGTTTGTCTGGGAAATTTCGGTGGAATTTTTTCACCAATCGGGGTGCATGAACATGGTCACTAGGTTCCCATGACCTTTCTTTGTGGTCCGTAACCTTTCCAGTCGATTAAATAAAAAAGTTTTGACTTTATCAGCTTGGAGTCCAGGATGTTCTTAACTTCAAATTCGGGTTCTCCGTCTACAAGGATGGGGTCTGGTGGCTTGGTTAGTCTTGTCCCTGGTTGTACTGGCTTCAAAAGTGACACATGAAAGACGGGATGAATTCGCATATTAGCAGGTAAGTCCAACTTGACAGCCACCGGGTTGATAATGGCCTTAATAGGGTAAGGTCCCAAATATCTGGGGTTAAAGGTCCGTGTTCCCTTTAGAGGTATGTGTTTTGTGGCTAACCATACTTGGTCCCCTATTTGGTATTGTGGAGAACCCCTTCTATGCTGATCAGCATCTTTCTTGTATTTTTCTTTCGCCTGTTTAAAATGTGTAGTTGCTTCCTTAAAGGCTTGTGTAATCGTAGCGTGCAGATGGTCCACTGCGGGCATTTCTAAGTCTTGGGGTGAGTCAAGGTCTGAGGTTCGAGGATGATGCCCATATAAGGTATAAAAGGGGCTTGGTCCAGTTCCAGAGTGTACTGAATTATTGTATGCATATTCAGCGATCCAAAGAATGTCTTTCCAATTACTCTCCGTCTGATGTAACATACAACGCAGGTATTGTTCGAGAGTCTGGTTGGTCCTCTCCATTTGACCATCGGTGTGGGGGTGGTGACTGGTCGATAACCTCACATCGATTTGCGCCAATTGACAGCATTTTTTCCAAAAATGTGAAATGAATTGACTGCCCCGGTCAGAGACCAACACGGACGGAAATCCATGTATGCGAACAATGTTTTCAAGGAATTCTTTGGCCAGGATTGAGGCTAAAGGTAGACCTTTTAAAGGAATAAAGTGGGCCATCTTGGAAAAAAGATCCACAATAACTAGAATGGTGTTAAACCCATTACAAGGAGGTAAATCGGTAATAAAGTCTAACGATAAGGTGTGCCATGGTGTAGGCGGAATGTCTAAAGGTTGTAAGAGTGCATCTGTTTTTTTCTTTTGACTTTTCTTTTGGGCACAAATGCCACAAGACATCACAAATGATTTAAAATCCTTTTGTCAGTGGGCCACCAGAATTGTCTTTTAATTTTAGCTTCAGTTTTTGCAATACCTGGGTGCCCCTCCATTAGGGTATCATGATAACGGGAAATGACTAGCTCTTGTAGTTCCTTGTGTGGCAGAAATAGCCGCCCTTGGTAATAAGGCAGATCATTGGTAACAGAGTAGTCCGGGCCTTTCTTTACCTAGTCCTGCAGGGCTGTAGGATCAAAGAGTTGCTGGATCTTTACCTGAATGTCCTCTAGTGTCTGTAGAGTAGTCATGCCAAGAATCCTTTGTTCGGAAATTATAGGTACTGGTTCTGGGGTCACTTCTGCCTCTCCCATCCCTATTCGGGATAAGGCGTCTGCTTTACCATTCTTACAACCTGGTCGATAGGTATCACAAAATCGAACTCGGCAAAGAACACTGCCCATCAGAGTTGACGTGACGATTGGGCCTTGGCTGTTTTTAAATACTGTAAGTTCTGGTGATCGGTGATCACAGTAATGGTATGCCTGGCACCGAGAAGATAGTGCTGCCAAGCCTTGAAGGCGGATTTAATGGCTAATAACTCCTTGTCTGTAACCGCATAGTTTAACTCGGTGCCGCGAACTTTCTGGACCAAAATGCTACTGGGTGAAGCTGGCCAGTTTCAGGGTCCTTTTGAGACAGGACAGCTCCCATGGCTAGACTGGATGCATCAGTTTCCACTATGTATGGAAGTTCAGGGCGCGGGTGCTTTAACACAGGTGCAGACGTGAATTTCACTTTCAGCTCTTGGAAGGCATTTTCAGCTTCTTCAGTCCACATAAAGCGTTTATTTTTTGGCAAGGGTGCTGTGATGGGAAGTACGACATGTGAAAAATCAGGGATGAATCTGCGGTAGAAATTGGCAAAGCCGAGCATGCTTTGTACTCCTTTAACTGAACTTGGTGATGGCCACTTAAGGATTGCGTCCACCTTTCGTGAGTCCATTCGGACTCCCTTTGGGGTCAGGATAAACCCAGGGAATTCAACTTCTGTGGCATGAAAAACGCATTTTTCTAGTTTTGCATATAGTTTGTGCTGGCGCAATTTCTCAAGGACTGCTCGGACGTGCTTCACATGGTCAGATACTGAAGAGGAGTATACTAGAATATCATCGATATACACGACAACACAAACGTCAATGAGTTCACGAAGTACATCGTTCATGAAGTATTGGAAGCCTGCTGGTGCATTGCACAACCCGAAAGGCATCACCTGGTATTCGAATAACCCATACTTAGTGCGGAAAGCAGTCTTCCATTCGTCGCCCTCTTTTACACGTACCGGATGGTATGCCCCCCGGAGATCTAATTTAGTGTATATACAAGCGTCCTTCACTTGGTCTAGTAGTATAGGGATCAGAGGCAACGGGTATCGGTTCTTAACAGTTATCTGGTTCAATGCGCGGTAGTCTATGCACGTTCTGAGGTCACCTTCCTTTTTGGGTACGAAGAACAAAGCAGAAGATGCAGGGGACTTGGATGGGCGAATAAAGCCATTGGCAAGGTACTGGTCTAAGTATTGTCGTAGGTGAAGGTTCTCAGGTTCCGTAAGGGCATAGATCCTGCTACAAGGGGGTTGTGCACCGGGTATGAGATCGATTTGACAATCGTACGATCTGTGAGGAGGTAAGGTGTTTGCCTGCTCCTTTTGGAAGACATCCTGGAATTCTTGGTATCCTGGAGGTAGTTGCATGACTGCTGTGGTTACTGTGGCCAGGCCTGCGTTCAGATTTTTCTTTGGGTAACAGGTTTGTGCACAATCCGGGAAGGTTATTCTCTTCTCTCGCCAATCAATACAAGGATTATGTATTTCCAACCAATGTATCCCCAGTATTATTTGGAACTGTGGGGCTTTGATTAGATCAAACACAATAGTCTCTCGATGCCCATCCTGACCCAATAGTGTCATCTCTGCGGTGGAATGAGTTACAGGCCTAGAGGCAATTTCAGTTCCATTGACTGTGGTGATGACATCTGAGGTGGTTTTTCGGCAGAGAGGTAGATTCATCCTGGAAGCCAATTCATAGTCCACATAGTTTCCTATGGCCCGCTATCAATGTATCCCCTTACTGCGTGCATACGCGATGGCTGCCCTGGATCTACGAGGACCATTGGTATGATGAAATGCGAGGTCTGAGTATCCCTCTTCAAGCTCGGCAAGCGGACCTCTACGCTTGTCGGGCGTGGTCGTTTTCCGAGTCTGACTCCATATGGCTCTTATCAGCAGCTCCTACCACCTTCTTGGGTGGTTTTACAGGGCAATCCCATAGAAAATGTCCAGAAGTTCCACAATATAGACACAATTGCATTTGCCGTCTCTTTTCTCTTTCCTTCTGGGTTAAGGGTCCTTTAACACCTCTGATTTACATGGGTTCTGAAGCATCTGCTCCTTTGGGGTTAGCATGGGTTTTGACCAACACCCGATTCTCAAACTTGGCTCGATCAGCCTTCCTGTTCTGAAGTCTGTGATCTAACTGGACCACTAAGTCTATATATTCAGCGCAGTCTTGAGGTGAGTTCACAACTTGAGCCAAGACATCCTTGAGTTCTCCTCGAAGCCCTCGATGAAATAACGTGATTCGTTTTACCTCAGGCCATCCAGTTTCCACTATTAACCTATTAAAGGTCGCGATGTAGGAAAGAAGGTCCTAGTTACCCTGTCGTAGGGACAAAAGTTTGTTATCCTGGGCCTGTCCTTGGGAGTGCCGGGCAAATAGTCTTTCCATGCTAGTTCGAAAGCCCTGAAAATCCCGAAGAATTGGGTCATTCTGAGTAACTAGTGGAATTGACCAATCAGCTGCGCTGCCGCTGAGATATGACAATACAAAGGCTACCTTGGGCTATATCGTTTGGGAAGGCTCCAGGTCTGCATAAAAAGTGCAAGCGGCATTGGTTCATAAACACGGCGAACCTTTAGGGATCTCCGGCAAAGCGTTCGGGTGCGGCTAATGGAATATGTCCTGGTAGGTTTATTTGCACAGGGTTACTCGATAACACAGGAGCCGGATTTCCCCCGGAACCAGGTAGGGGTGCTTGTCCAGCCTGGCTTTGCAATAGTTGCCTAGCAAGATCATCAGTTCGCTCCTTTGACAAAATCAGTTCGCTCCTAAGAGCATTGGTTTCTTGATGGGCGGAATGCACTTCAGCTCTCAGTTCCCATAGTAATTGGGCCAATTGGTCAGTCTCTGAGGTATCCATAACGCCCGGGTGGGAATTTGTGGGTAGGCTTCGCGTTCTGTTACGCTCACCTGGCTCCCACAGAGGCGTCGATCTGGACTGGACTGCTGCGTTCTCCACCAATGTGACGCGTAGGGCTGAGATGACGGACTGGACTGGCCCACCTAGCTTCGTTCGCTTGGCCCGTAGGAATATTCTTCTGCAAGTGGAGAAAGGGAATTAACCACCCGTGGAGTTGAGCGTAAATCCCCCCACCCCGCTGTTCTCCCCACTGATCACCTTGGATGTTCCCTCTTATAGTCTCACCTGATGATTTGAAAAGATGAGCTTTCCATCCTGCATTGAGCGCAGGCGCGCGTAGATAACCAGTTGCTTCACTGGCTCGAAGGAATTGGTGAGTTCCAGGACAATATTGACTCTGATATTCCCGGCAAGACGCCGTAAGTATGTAGTTCGCAAGAGTTCAAATGCCTGCCTTTCACTCTTGTCCGATTCCTTGCAGGTTGCAGCTTGACCCTACTGAAGAGTTCCTCGTGGCAACCGGTAATGTTCTGGTAAGGATTTGTATTATCCAACACAGTTCGATAAAATAATGTCCATATGTAACCTGTTGCTTTCTCCCTTTTCAGGCGCTGAGAGAAAGTATGAAGTCTCGGGGAATAATGCCTCCAGCAGTAAAATTAGTCTTTTGTGGTGAGGAGGGTTCCCCTTGTTAGTCCCTTGTTTCACCTTGCTGTTCTTTTGTTTCCCCTTAGGGGCCGGGGTTCGGTTAGGATGCAGTGGAAGCTGCGCAAACCCATGAAGAGAATAGTACCCCCGGTGGTAAAATCAGGTAAGTCTATGGGGGGTTTTCCTCTGTGTATTCCCTTGGCTCACCTTGCTGTTCTTGTCTTCTCCTTAGGTGCCGGAGTGCGGCGGTAACATGCAGGAGGATGCGGTGAAATGTGAAGATGCTGTGAAGGCCGGTGAGTTCAGCGCGGCGCTACAGCAGGCGAGGCGACGCGCATAAAACAACTTCTTTGTTTAAGGATCAAAGGTATTGCTCTTGTTCTAACCTTTTCTCCTTCTTTCCCCCTTTTTCTAGGAGCTCCAAACTCGAGGCGGGCGTGGCAGAAGACTGGATGCAGACTTGCAGGCACAGTGAGCGTTACGCTGCTGGATGCAGAATAACGCGAAGCGTGTGCTGCTCTTCGGGCGTGGTTTAAATAGCCTCCAAAGTAGTCCCAGGTAAGTATTCCTCCCCAGCCCCACCCGAGTAAAAAAATAGTCCCTAGGTAAAATAGTCCCTTCCAAGCCTGGTTTGTCTTGGAGCTCTTGCAGCATGGTCTGCATCAGGTAAGTTTGCAGCATGGTCTGCATCAGGTAAGTTTTAATCTATGAGCCTGGCGCCTAAGGCGCCGGGACTGACTCTCCATATGAGCATGGTGTCATAGGCGCCAGGACTGCACCCAAATAGCCCCTAGCGGGGGTTGTTGGGTTTGCTTGGGGTAACTTGATGGCTGCTTCTGGGGTTGCTGGACTTGGTCTGGGTCTCCGGGGGTAGGCATGATGACAGCTGCTTCCTTCTTCTCCTTGGGAGGATGTTTGTGGATTGCTATCACCTTTAGTTGAGTCAGCGTCTGAACTACTGTAATCGGAGTTGGGATTCTCGGATTCTGGTGGTTGGTAATGGTACTTATCGGCCCTACTTATCGGCCCACGTATACACTTTGTCTCTTAAATAGTCAAATGTGCCTCGTCGGAACTTTCTTATCTTTCGTGCCTCTAAATCAGTTTTGTATGCTTCAAGTTGTTTGTTAATATCTGCTAGAACCTCTGCAAATGTTTCCTCATTGATAAGTGTTGTAATTTCTGTGGTTAGGTCTTGAATCTCTTTTCAAGGTTCACTAGGTTGGCTGAAAGTTCTTTAATAGTTAACAATATCAAATCCAGACAGTATTTGTTGAGTATCTGCTCCCACTTCTTCACAAAATCCTTATTTTCTTTGCATAAGGTTGGTCTAGGTGAAATGCATCGAGTAATCCATTCCAAGATGGCCGACACAGTCACGAGCATTCAGCCTTCTTGTCAGGCTAAGTTACCATGACAACAAAGCATAGCTTGATATGAGCCACACACACAGTAACACGGTTTGTCTGTGACACGAGAGCGCTCAGAGATTGCAGACTGTGTACAGCAGGTAAGGGCACCAGCATTATGTACTTTGACACAGACTTCAAATGTATTATTATCTCAGCACTAACAAAGCGATCACGCTTGCCTCTAGGAGACACATTGAGCGCATCGTGAAACGCTGCTCATGCTGTTCCAATATGAATCAGGTCAGAACCACGCTGCATGATCAAGCTTTTCAGCACTCAGTCAATATAAATAGATAAGGGCTCATACTGTGAAGGTTCTCCAGTCGCTAGACACCAATGTAGCGAGATATATGATGGATAGGCTTTAGGAACCAGATCATTGCGAATGTAATAACTATTGGGAATTGGTATCGCATCTCAATCA
Organism: Ambystoma mexicanum; assembly: GCF_040938575.1. NCBI lineage: Eukaryota > Metazoa > Chordata > Amphibia > Caudata > Ambystomatidae > Ambystoma > Ambystoma mexicanum. The sequence continues at coordinate 352,491,077 of NC_090936.1, forward strand.
CGTCTCAGTACTCATAAAAGGTGAAGGTTGATGACCGCAGGCATTATGATTTTTTACACGTGTATATGGCTATCATAAAGATAGAAACAATGTAGACTGTAACAATTTTATGAACAGAAATCGTGTGAACATAGACATAGAACAAACTAAAGCAAATTATTTATATACATTTTTGCTGTGTACACAGAAGATGTCAGTAAGTAATGTACTTATAGATGTTATCAAATGTGTCTTTTTTTCCCTATATTTTGGGCGTTCTTTCTATGTGGACACCCTGTCATTGATAATAATGTGATAACCAAGGAAATGTTAATTGTAATTACGGTTTATATGACGTGTATTTGAAAACAAGTATTGGACTAGGCCCTGATGAAGGATAATAAACCGAAATGCATGGGCCATTCAGACACATTTTGCTGGAAAAAAAACTAATGGTATTTGGTGAAGGAAAACGCAACTGAGAATTAAAATCACACAATTGAAAAACTACAAAGTATCTCAAGTGATTATTTGCTCAAAGAATTCTAAGTAATCAAATAACCCCCAGTGGGAATCAAGGGTGTGCGGCCAACACTGAAGGCTAACAAGCCTACGTCTCTTTTCTTCAGTCACAGTTTGTGCCCAACACGGCGGCACACAAATAGTGGGCTGCACCCCACCAACCATCTGAAATCAGATGATGATTTTTACTTGAAACTGAACAAAGCGGTGACCGCTCAGCCATTAACAATTTAACACCTAGAATTTGCCCATCGCAATGTCTCAATGTGATTTACAAATCTACTATATTTGAAAATGATATAGTAATATATACAACAAAACCAGCTTAGGCAATCCACTAGGTCCACACATGTGTTATGTCCTCAGGGTATAAACTTATAAAAGCTCAGAGAGGCACAGCATCACCTCACTGATGAGGCCCAACAAGGCTGAAACACGTGTCTGGGGTTGCTGTTGGCGCTCTTGTTCAGAGAGGAATTGCCATAGCATTTCGGTGCTGGACTGCCCATGTGGGCGGGACAAAGACTGATATGCAAATGATATTTCCCATCTGTGAAAGGTACAGTGAGCAAAAGCCGTGTGCTGCAAACTCTCATCTCAGAACAGGTTATCATGCCATGTTCTTTCTGGAGTGGAGCGCCTGCTACCTTTTTTGAAATATTTATATACAAACAAGTACTATAGCAAGTACTATGGCAGAGGAATAATGTGCAAATCTGTGTAAATTAAAGAACAGGTTGAGTATCGAAGAGTCTCCCTCAAGGCTAAGTTCAATTCTCAACTCTCCATTGGAATAAAAATGATTATCTCTCATGGACACTTTTTGAGAGGTGCATTATTATTATTAAACTGATACTTCCTCTCAAATGTCTATGCCTATTCTGTATGCTACATTAACATCACATTTCCCAGTGAGTTTGCATGAAACTAGATTCTGGTATTAACAGTTTTGTTTTATGAGTGGACAACTAGGGTCAAGCAACTACTAAAACTTTCTTTGATTAGGGATGGTTGGGCTGTGCCTGATTTTAAGATACAATATGAGCCTCACTGTGAAACAAGCTCAAGAACTTCCTTTTCGCCTCTGCTTTCTCTCTCTCATCCCCTGCTGACCTGTCTGCTGCGCCGACTAGTTGCTTGGCTACCCTCAGAGTCTCACTGGGTACGAGGCTCCTCCATGATCAGTCCCCCCTGCACTGCTTCTGCCCATACAGCACACTTAGCAGATGTAACTATAACCCTTTCAGTCCCCTGCCTCCTTGCACTTACGCAGAACAGCCCTGCCCATGTTGCACTTACTCAGAGCAATGCTGCCCTGATGGCACTTCCGCCTTCCCGCTCCCTGGCACTACCCTATCTTCCCTCCACCTGCAATTGAATGACACAAGGCCTAGTAAGATTATTTGTCTTGTCCTCCTTCTGTCTTCCCTCCCTTGTCTTGTCACTCCTAGAAACACTTCTGTACAGGTGCGTTATAAATGACATATCTTATCATATCATAGGGAATTTCCAAAATTAATCCCATTAATACATTTTGTGATATTGATATCCTAACAGAGATAATGAGAGATTTGAATACTAAAGTGTGGAAAGATTCCTTGCTTTACATATCTAAGGATCAGGGATTTTTCCAGTAAATTGGTGTCAAATGTATTCAGCATACTTCAGCTATCCAGACTTTGCTGCATTCGAAAAACAAAAACAAAACAAATGATATAAACTAAGTATGTGTTAATATCAGTGGAGTAACTTTGCTGAAAATGTTGGGGGGGACAGGGGTGGAGTGGAGGGAGGGCGGGTGGTGGCTCTTAGTTATCGTTTCGGCCAAATTGTTCGATAAAGTTTGGTGGTAGATTTGACTGAATTTGGTCAACAGTATTAGTTCGAAGCCGAAGATACTGAACATGAAGAGCTGGGGTTGGAGTGTCCCCCGCTTCCTCAGCATTGGTGGCAGGGGACCCAACAAAAAAAAGAAGAAAAAGGGACCCTGCAGCGTCAGATCCGACCTGAGTAAAATGGATGGATCTGACGCTTCAAGGTACAGGAGAGGCGGCGGATGGAGAAAAGGTAAGCGGGGGGGGGGGGGTTTATGGGTGTACTGGCGGTTTGGGGGGACATGGGTTTGGTTTTTTGTACCAAGGTAAAAACGTATTCGCAGTGAAAATGACTATGGTCAATTTTGCTGTGATTTTGTACCGAGGTCAAACAACCTAAATCCCTGAGGGATAACACTAGACTACTACACCACAAGAGTCCATTGCTGGCGCTCTGTTATAACTCTCATAAGACTGGTGGCTTATCTTTAAAATTCAATCGGGCCCCCACACAACTCTAGCCGGCCTGCCATGCACCCAGTGACACAACATAACATTCACAAACTTAATTCCAATAGAACATACAAACAATGCATTATTTATCATTCATTCAGACACAAAAGTCAAAAAACATATGCTTGCATACACTCTCACTCACACACAAATGCACCCAGCACCTCCATTGACATACACTGTGTGCACACAACATTTATATGTACAGATACAATAACAAATGGAAACAGTGGCGCAATGTCCATTGAGCAGACCAGACTTTATCTCCCCCTGATCCCTGAAATTTTGGGCTAAATTGACTTGACCTAGCTGAACTGTAAAGCCATGGCCCAAAGGAATAGATTCGCTGGTATGTCAGCAATTCCCTTGATTTTTCCTTTCATTCAAAGGCAGAAGCCGTCGGTTAATGCAGTGCAGTGGGTGACCAAGTATACTTGGTATCCATTTTTAAATGCCATATATCTCCAAACCTGGGTTGTGCACAGCAACTTATATGTGTGCGTGCTGATAGATATGTTCTATAAGATTCTGACTGATTAAAATTAAGGTATGTTTTCCTGTGTTCAAATGGCTCCAAGCAGTGGAGTACCAAGAAGGAGAGGCAGGGGAGAGGGGGGCAAGCTGCCCCCCGTGGCTCTTTTAAGAGCCAAATTAACAAGGGGGGTCCTGGGAGTCCCTCTGCCAGACATTAGTCCTGGTTACGAGAGACTTACCCAGAGTCTTTAGCTCACTATCTTTCACAGAGAAGAAATATCCCAAACATATCAGTCTTTGTCCTGCCCTGGGGCAGTCCAGCACCGAAATGCTAGGCAATTCTCCTCTGAACAAGAGTACCAACAGAAACCCCAGACACGTGTTTCGGTCTGGTTGGACGTCATCAGTAGGGTGGATCTGTGCCTCTCTAAGAATAGTGAGCAAGGGGTCCACGTCTGGATTCCCCTAGTAACTTAGGGTGAGACCCAAAGTTACTTAAATATGCAAATTAGCAAAGGGGGTCCTGGGAGTCCCTCTGTCAGACATTAGTCCTGGTTACGAGAGACTTACCCAGAGTCTTTAGCTCACTATCTTTCACAGAGAAGAAATATCCCAAACATATCAGTCTTTGTCCTGCCCTGGGGCAGTCCCGCACCGAAATGCTAGGCAATTCTCCTCTGAACAAGAGTACCAACAGAAACCCCAGACACGTGTTTCGGTCTGGTTGGACGTCATCAGTAGGGTGGATCTGTGCCTCTCTAAGAATAGTGAGCAAGGGGTCCACGTCTGGATTCCCCTAGTAACTTAGGGTGAGACCCAAAGTTACTTAAATATGCAAATTAACAAGGGGGGTCCTGGGAGTCCCTCTGCCAGACATTAGTCCTGGTTACGAGAGACTTATCCAGAGTCTTTAGCTCACTATCTTTCACAGAGAAGAAATATCCCAGACATATCAGTCTTTGTCCTGCCCTGGGGCAGTCCAGCACCGAAATGCTAGGCAATTCTCCTCTGAACAAGAGTACCAACAGAAACCCCAGACACGTGTTTCGGTCTGGTTGGACCTCATCAGTAGGGTGGATCTGTGCCTCTCTAAGAATAGTGAGCAAGGGGTCCACGTCTGGATTCCCCTAGTAACTTAGGGTGAGACCCAAAGTTACTTAAATATGCAAATTAACAAGGGGGGTCCCCCTTGTTAATCTTTTAAGAGCCAGACTGGGACATTTGTCATTGGGACACTTCTCCCGTTCGGCATATCAAAGAGGGTGCCCAACGGCAAAGGTGTCCCGCTGGCAGGACAATGTGTGCTGAGCAATTCCTGATCAGCATGCTCATTGTCCTGGCAGCAGGACACCGTACCCGTTCCGAATGGTAGAGGTGTCCCGCTGCCAGGACAATATCACAAGGAGCTCCGGGCAGCAGAGGGTCCTCACGTTGCTCTGTATCAACAGAACATTACAATGTGAGTGATTAGGCACTGATGGGAGGGAAGGGGGTACTATTAGCGGGAGCTTTTGTCCCATTAGAAATGTGAATGGGAGGGAGTGAGCAGAAGTGAGAAGGGTGTATAATGTTGCATGCTTTATGAAATAATGACTATGGCTTTAAAACCCAAGGGGGATTTGTTAGGCTCACATTAATCTACATGATGCTATTGTGACTTTGCATCCAGAATAGGGAGAATAAAACTAAAGCCATACTCCCATTGCTCAACATATTTCTATGACAATGTATATAGTGTATGGTTAGTTTACTATGAAAGGCTAGTTTATTATGTAATGTGGCTTGCTTCCAAGGCATTGCTATAAATAATTATTTAAGCACATGAAATGTAAAGAAAAGCCTTAACAAATATCTATATCAACTAAACCTGGAAAGATGTGCGCAGTCGCTTAAATTGTCCACATCGCAGTTTCACCATTTAACCAAGTGCGTGATCTTGGGCAAATCATGTAATCACATTGTGCTTTATCTGCAACTCTGCAAGTGACTCTGATTCACTTCAAAGCTTATGTTAATGTATCATGGTATGATAATGGAAAAGCCTAATGACTATAGAGTTGCTCCACATATAACAAAAGTGCCATTTAGGCATTTTGCACCACAAGGTTATTTGTCAATTGGCTTATTTATGGCAACTTATTCTAAAGTCACTTACATGGTGCCTCCAAGTATCAAGGACTGATAATGCACCTTGCAATGTCCTTTTCTGTGAAGTCACTTCTGTTGGTGCAATCCATAAAATAATTAGGAAGTTTGCATGTATTTTGCCTCAGAGGGCTTGGACAGAGCTCTAATAGATGAGTTTCCTGCATCTGGAATGATCCTGCAGTTTTATTTTTGTTGTTGTGTGTTAAAAGGCTACCTTCCACTAATGTTACCAAAAAAGTAGATTGGGGCAGGGGTCCTAAAAGTGTGCTTTTAACACAAAATCCCATACGGTTCCTTCTGTGCACCTAGAGCAAAAACTGCTTAACAAACGTTCACCATGTTTGGAAGGTGTATAGCACTCAAATTAATTTCACAGAATTTGCACAGTATGACCGTGTTGGGTCACAAGTTTTCTCAGCTTGACACTATCCACTCTACTTGGGGAGGGCGCACCTTCTGCCAACTTCATTTTGAAATTCGGATGGTGGTGCTTTAGTAGCATCTGAAAAGTGGCAAGACTAATTTTAGAGGCATGGCAGAGCTGTGGCTTGCCACAGAGAAAGCATCATTTGTTATTGTTAGTGTGTCTTCGTACCTGGGGCCTTACTGTGAGCTCTGCTCACATTGTCCAAATGTGACACACGCCCTTACTAGGGTCAGCCTGCATCCCAGCCCCCCAACAAACATACACAAACACAATTAAAAATTATATTAAAAAAAAAAAGTTCCTCTGCTCTGCTTTCCAATGCCGGTCTCATGTTACACCGACCTAACATCTTTTCACTCATGCACCTCCAGACAGAAACCAGCAAGCTGAATGAGCTTCTTAGTTCCTGTCTGTGTGTCGCCTGAACACAAAGCCGGAAAGCGATTCTCTGCACCGCAGCCCCTGAAAGTGCTGCTGCTAGCGTGGAAGCACAGGTGCCAGGCCCTGCAACACCCAGTTCAGCACCCTGGCTGCTGACTTTGAGTCAGGCCAGCCAGGGTGAGGGACTGAGCCATGCAGGGCATCCCGGCCCTGAATGAGTTGCAGCGCGTCTGCCAGGCATCTCAGCATTATGTAATGAGACAGTGCAAGCCTTGCTTGGCACCCCAGCCGGGCTTGCACTGTCCAATTACATAATTGATGATTGTGGCCCCCCTGCCCTCCCTCCAAAAGTTGGGGAGGACAAAAAGGCATGCCACAGAAGTTGTGGAGGACAAAACCCTCTGTCCCCCCTATAATGACGCCCATGGTTGATATGCACAGCAAACGTATGCATCAAATCACAGAGCAAGGGGTGTGTATGTGGGGGTCTTTGCAAAACTATATAGAGTGGCACAAAGCCTTTGTGGCAAGTAAGCAAGCATAATACAATAAAAGTCAATACTGTTCACAGAATGATAAAAGCGGCTGCCGTAGGAGGGCTGGATTTATCTTATCATGCATGTCCTCCTTTTCACAGTTAGGGTTAGTTGAATAGTGGAGTGGTACAAAGGGGTTGAGAAGGTTTGGTAAAAGATCTGAGAAAGCATATAACATTTATTTATGTATTGTTTATTTATATAGCGCTTACACACAGGTGAAGTGTTTCAAAGCACTTCAAGGCGAGAAAGGTAACAAGGGAATACAGTAATCATTCTAAGGCCTTGAATATTCGGAATCATCTAAACAGAGAAACTAGCATACTAGGCCTGGCAACATTTATTCTATTGCAAGTGCATGAAGTGGGACAGTATAGATCAAGCTCGGGAGGGGGAGGTGGAAGACGGTGCGAGGGGGCAGGACAGACAAACTAACTGGTCCTAGTACATTTAGGTCATGCAAGAGTGCAGACGGAGGTTGTAGAGACAGAGGGGTTGTGGGGGGGAGCAAGGAGTTTGGTCTAGCAGCCCCTGGGTTAAGTGCAAAGAGGTGCCCCGCTCAAGGAGCGTAGGCTGAAAGCTCAGTAATGTTGAACAAAGTGCAGCATGAATGCAAGTGCAAAAATCTGGCGGGGGAGACTGGGGCTTGTAGGCTCTGGAGGTGCACCTGGCAACCAGTCAGCAAAAACTGAACAGAGTTAGGGTGGTGAAGGAGGGTGGGGAGAAAAGAAAGGAGGTTAGCAGGGGAGAGGGAGAGAGAAGGAGGAAGAGAAAAAAAGGAAGGTCTTGAGGAGTTTCCGGAACTTAATGTGCTCTGGCTCAAGACGGGGAGAGACAGGGAGGTTGTTCCAGAGGGAAGCACCTGCAGAGTATAAAGATCTACCCCCAAATCTCTGTTTGTGAAAGCAGCTCAACCGCAGAGAGTTGGAGGAGGAAGAGCGGAGGACCCTAGAGGGAGAGTATTTAGGAATAGAGCACTGTAGATAGTGTGGGCCCGGCCCCAGAAAGCTTTGTGGATTATGCAGAAGGTCTTGAACTTGAGCCTTGCAGTCACGGGGAGCCAGTGGAGGGATTTCAGCGCCAGAGAGATGCGGTCCCAGGGCTTGAGGCCAAGGATAAGTCTTGCGGTTCTGTTCTGGGTGAATTGTAGAGGACGGAGAGTAGAAGTAGGAAGATTGAGAAAGAGGCTCTTTCAATAGTCCAGCATAGAGAGAACCAGGGCTCTCGAGGTGATAACCCTCTGGGGGAAAGGGAGAAAGGGTAAAATACCTCTAAGGAGGTGTCGTTGGTAGTTGGACTTGTATGGAGATGCCTGATATGTGAGAAGAGAAGGAGAGAGTGGAGTCAAAGATGCTCCCAAGGTTCTTTGCCTCTTTGGTAGGTGAGGGTGCAGGGTCGATGAGACAGGCCAGTGAGAAAGTGGGAAAGCGGGAGCAGGGGTCCCAATGAGGATGATCTCTATCTTACTGGCATTCAGGCATAGATTGTTAGCAGCACAACAAGCCTGAATTGTGGATAGACAGTCAGCGAGGAGGAGGAGGAGGCGGCCGAGGGTAGCCTGAAAGAAAGCTGTGTGTCATCCGCATAACACTGAAAGTTAGAGGTAAAGGTAGAGATCCTGTGGGCCAAGGGGGCCATGTAGATATTGAAGAACAAGGGGGAAAGGTTAGATCCCTGGGGGACACCACAAGTACAGAGAGTGGTAATGGAGAGAAAAGGCCTGAGTTCTACCTGGGAGGGCCGGGCAGACAGAAAGGAGGCGAGCCACACCCGGGCCTGATCGGTGATGCCCAGGGTATCACAGAGACAGGTGATCAGGATGTTGTGGTTTACCGTATCGAAAGCAGAAGAGAGGTCGAGAAGAATGAGGACAGAGGGAGAGCTGTTGTCAAGATTTGAGAGCAGGTCTTCACAGGTGTTCAGAAATGCAGTTTCTGTGCCTCTTGATGCTCTAAAGCCAGACTGATGGTCATGGATACAACCAACAGATTCAGTATGGAGGGTACGTTGAGTGATAGCCAGCTTCTCCAGGAGTTTTCAAAGGAAAGGGGTGATGGAGATCAGGCGATAGTTTTCCGGAATGGATGGGTCGCCAGAGAGTTTTTTGAGCAGAGGATGCACAAGAGAGTGCTTGAGAGGAGAGGGGAAAACTCCAGTGGCAAAGTAGAGGTTGCAGAGGTCGGCCAAGGCTGGAGCGAGAGTGTCAATATTGTCCTTGATGGTTTTGGAGGGGCAGAGGTCCACCTGTTTGGAGGAGGCTTTCATACATCAGACTTGTCTAGAGACCTCCTCAGGTGTGACAGGGCAGAGGGAGGAGAGAAGAGGGGAAGGGATGGGGCGGCCGAGGGGGGCCCAAGAGATGTTGGTGCAGGGTGGGGGAGCAGAAGAGTGAGAGGACAGGATGTCCTGTGTTTTGGCGGTGAAGTGTGCAGCCAGGACTGAGCAAAGGGCCTGGGTAGTGTAGTAGAGGGTGCAGATGCCGTAGGGTTGGCCAGTTCCTTGCAGACTTTGAAGAGTTTGGCAGTGTTGTTAGATGCCGCAGAAATGCGGGCTTGAAAGTAGACTCTTTTCTTGGAGTGGATGCAGAGTCTATATTGCCTTTGAAGAAGGCGGCAGGCCAGTTTGTCAGAGGGTGTACCTGAAGATCCCTATTTCCGTTCCGCTGCTCTGCACTTGCGTTTAAGGGCAGCCAGATCAGAGTCGTAGCAAGAGTTGCACTTTTGGAAGGCTTCAGTCGAAACCTCATGACAGGGGCAAGAATGTCAAGAGTGTTGGAGATGGAACGATGAAAGTTGGCGAGGGCTCTATCAGGCTGGGAGTCAGCTGCAGGAGTAGAAGGAGGAGAGTATGTGGAGGCAAAGGCAGCCGCAGACACTCTTTTCATAGGTCGGATGTCCTCGAAGGCAGGAGGTGGTGTAGGCGGGCTATTGCCAAAGGAGAAGAGAGCTTCAAGTGAGAAGAGAGAAAAGAATGATCCATTTATGAGAGTGAAGTAGTGAGAGGAATAGAGAGTGGGATGTCTGTGGAGATGAGAGTATCCAAGGTGTGACCAGCAGTGTGTGTTGGACGGGATAGTAGAATGGAAAGAGAAAGGGAGTCACATATGTTTCGGAAACGTCCTGAAGAGTCGGGAGAGTCAATATGGATGTTAAGATCCCCCAGAAGGAGGAGTTGGGAAGAGGAGGAGAGGAGAGGCCAGGTCAGCCCATTTCGAGAGGAAGAGGGTGGAGTGGCCCACCGGCCGATAGAAGGTGGCCAGAGTAAGAGAGGCGATAGATGAGAGAGAGAGCCTGCAGACCAGACATTCAAAGGAGGAGTAGACCTGAGTGGGAATAATGGAAACAGGGATCCACACAGGAAAGATCAAGGCTACACCACCTCCTGGCCTGTTGGGCCTGGGCACGGAGAGGATCTTGTACCCTTCAGGGAGGAGTGGGTAAAAACTTGTGACAGAGCTGTCCTTAAACCATCTCTCAGTAAGAGCAAGAACATCAAGGTCCAGGAGTTCCAGATGTCAGAGGAGTGCTTGACAGCAGAGCAAGAGTTTAGTGTGGCGACATGGAGCAGGTTGCCACTTTTGAAGGACTTATGTGGGGGGATGTAGGGGACAGAAGTCCCCCCCACAAGCGTCAAGAGTGCCTTAGAGATAGAGGTAGAAGGAGGCAGAGGTGGCAAGGGAGCTCCAGATGCAGTGACAGTGGGTGGCCAGGGCAGCAGGGTGGAGGGGGTTGATGGGTTGTCAGTGTAGTGTGAGTAGGCAAGGGCACCTGTACAGTTGAGAGCGACAATGGGGAAGTTGTGAGGCTAGTAGGAGGTAAGGTAGCCAGGGTGGGCATAATTGGCAAGGGATGCTGGGCGGCCGTAGAGGCTGGTGGCGAAGGAGCCTATGAAGAGGGAAGAGGAAACTTGATAAGGCGAGGAAGGAGCCTATCAAAAAGTAAGAGGCCATTGTACTAGGATGGTACTGTTTCTATAGACATTTATGTTGGCCCTGGAGGTGGAAGGGGAGGCAAGAAGGGCCCCCCACCAGGTGCCAACATTTATGTGCGAGGAGGAATAAGGAGAGAGCAAAGTGGCCATATGGGGAGTTCATAGGTCGAGAGAAGGAAAGACAAAGAAGATGTCAGTGAGTGTCTCTGTGGCGGAAGCACTGACGTAGGCGTCAGGGATGGGAAGGCCAGGGTTGGAGGAAAGTATGTCCTTCTTGAGTTTCTTCCTGCCATACTTAGTGAGAGGTGAAGGATAGGAGATGGAGAAACAGTTAGAGTAGATGGGGAAGATAGAAAGTGCCATAGTGAGGGGCACAGGGAGTGGTACACTTAACTAGGCAGAGCAATTGAGGTACGTGAGAGGAGGTAGGTAAGAAGGGATCAGATGCACAGGGAGACACAGACAAGATAGGGAAGAGAGAATGGGAGATGACGTGGGTAAGGGAACAGATAGCAGACCAGACAGAGAACAGAGGGGGTAAACCTGTCAACACATTCTCATGAAAAGCAGTATGTTAAAAACGAATGTAAGCATCGGCAAGATAATCAGGATATGCACACAGCTAAAAACGAGTTTAAACAGCAGCAAGACAGTCAGGATGTAAAACTGGTAAATTCCATTCTAAACTGCAGCAAGATTATCAGGATGTGCACACTGCTAAATTCGGTTCTAAACAGCAGCAGGACAAACAGGATGTGCACAGAGGTAAAAAGATTTTATATTTTAGGTCAAACAGGTATAGTATGATATGATATGATATGATATGATATGGCATTTATAACGCGCATATACACAAGTGTTTCAAGCACAACATTACAGGGGTGTGGGCAGTGGAGGTGAAAGTCCAGGAAGGAGGTGGGTGTTAAGGTTGGTTCTTGGAAATGAAAAGAGAAGAGAAAGTGCCTTCTGTAGATAGTTATAGGGATTGCTGTTTGATATTATTTCTTTATGGGAATTAAATCGCAGATGGGATTAAGGATTAGCTTTACTTTCGCTATTTATGTGCATACATCTCCAGAGGGATTTGGGTTGATTTGTTTCCAAACTGCTAGTGATTAGGCAGTCAATCCTTTGTTCCCATTAGTTTATAGGCACTCTTTTGCATGGTGTAACAGCGTCAGGATCTTGATCCTGTTAAGTAGTGTAAGGGACGCCACCCACAGTGGGGTGAGGGAGTTGGGGTGGTCTGTCCCAGCCCCACTGAGTGTGCTTTGTATATGACTTCTGGTACCTCTGTCCCTTTCGCAGTGCATGTGAGCCTATTTATAGTCTGAGCTCTCTTTAGTCTTTTTTAGAACTGCAGCTCCCAAAATGCATCTGGGTGCAACCAAGAAAACCTGAACTGTAATCAGGGGAACAGAATCAGGAACAGGACTGTAATGGACTGGGTTTGTACCTGCCAAATAGAGAGAAGACCCCCAATAACCGCCCTATAAGCCCCAGACTGGGCTAATGGGAATAGTGAGGCAGCAGAACAACTGAAAGTGAGAAGAGGCTGCAGAAGAGCCAAAGAAATACTCCCAACCCCAGTTGGAAAATAAACACACCCACACATGAAGAAAGTCACAAGAGAAACAAGGAGCCTGAGCACATGGCTGCCACCATGCAAATAGAGATTTAAAACGGGGTAGGGCTGAAAACCCTCCTAAAGCCTTCCAGACGAAGTCGCAAAACTCAGAGGGATAGATTAGCCCAAGATTGACCAAGCAGAGCATGTGACCAGGGAAAAGGAGGTGAAGTCTCATGTATGATTTATTGCTTTTAGAGAAATATCCATCTATCCAAATATTGGGTGATATAGAAGGGCAGGGCTCATACCAAGAGATATTTGAGTAGCCCATAAAAGAAGGTGAAGATGTTTTGTGAAATTGGTCAAGCCCCTTTCCTAGCTTATCTAAGTACAATAACTCCTTCTGTAATGGCATGCAGGCATGTGCAGAGGGTTGCCCTGAGTATTGCCAGTGGTTAAGTATTATTTATAGCCATCCAGCCATACATTTTCTGTTTTGCATTTGTCATCCAGAATGGGATGGGTATTATGCCCAGTTGTGGATCTCAAATCTGCTGTACCCAGAGACCCAAGCTATACTTCACTGATGATACCCAATGAGGCTTAAACAAATCTGTGGTTGCTTGTGGACTTCTGCAGAAGGGATGTGACCTAGTAGTTTTGTGTGGACTTTCGCTTTTGGGGTGGAATCAAGCTTAAATTGATTAGAGTATGTCCTACTAAAGGCATTACAATTGAAAACCATGGTCTCGAAGGCTGCCCAGAGCAATTGCCAGTTCAAATTAATTCATAACCTTCTAGCCATCAACCTTCAGTGTTCTATTGAGCTATGGGATATGAGGCCAAAATCAATGTTACATATTGCATTTACATGTGAATAATTGGTGTCATCTAGATAACTGGTTAGTTGTCTATGCAAAGTTAGGAGACTCATAATGTTTAAAGATGCTCGCCATGTGCTATCAGGTGCCGACCCAGAGTGCTACTCTTTGTTGAAATGTATAGATATGGTCTTTGATTGTATGGAGCAAACACAAGTAGATCTAACGTAACCTACCGTTTGCAAAGGAATTGGTTAATGTCTCTAACATCCTGGCATGAAAAAGCTATATGAAAGGGTTCAAAATGGATGACATCGGTCTAGTAATAAGTTTAACTGATTATGTCCACACCCTTCAAATTACAGTGGTATCGGGCAAGACAGATAATTGGACAGCAGGACTTAGCTTGCCACTGTTTTCGCAGCACCAGTTAATAATGTTCTTAGGCCCATTCTATAAACCAAATAAAAGCTAAGTGATTTATGTAAATGAATGAATATGCACTTAAAGAGTTTTTATATCTTATCTAACTTGTCATTGTTCTCTACAGCATTAGTAAGGAATGTTTTCAGGGACACTTGACTTCCGAAAGGAATTGAAAATGATGCATCTTGCTCGTCGTCGGTCGTGGACGAGACATCCATATGTTGAATGGCAACCTGGGAGGACTGTTTCAGGGCCTCATGGCCTCCCCCCTTTTTCCTCCCTGAGGGGTCTAAACCAGGACCTGGGCCGGTACCTTTACCCCCTCTGGAGTGCCTGCACCCTTTGTCAAAGCCTCTGCAGTAGTGTTGTGTCGTGGAGGCAGGGACACTTTCTGCGCTGCGGGAGCCACCCTCGTTGGATCAGCGCCCGTAGCTGCCGTAGTAGTAGTAGACGAAGTCGCTGATGAGGACTTTGTCTGTGCCGGTTGCGCGGCCTTCTTCTCCTCTACTGCCCCTGGCTTAGCCGATTTCTCCAGTAGCTTAGCCAGGCTGGATGACTTCCTCTTTGAAGAGGAGCTCAATGGTAGGCTGGCAATGGAGGCGGAAGGCGATGCTGATCGCTCCCTATCCAACTTGGGACCCACATCAGCAGCGAACCCGGTGGACTTGGACTTGCAGATCTTGGCCTCATCTTGGACCTCCACAGATGGGGCAACATCAAAGGACTTAGAAGACCGCTCTTCGGACCAGATGGTACTGGACGAGGCATGACCCTGCTCGTAGCTCAGGGCTAGAGTACTCCTTCAAGTTAAGCCAATGCTGCGAGCCTACAATGCCTGTCTTTCATCATTTCTTTAGAGAAACCGAGGCATATTTCACACTCTACCTCCTTATTGACCGGGTGTAGGCAGTAGAGGCATTGTAGGTGCTTGTCTTCCACAAACACATTCCGTAGTCCGCATTTGGTGCAGGGTCTGAAGATGGGCCTTCCCTACAATGGATCCATGTTGCCGGCAGATGAGGAAAAGAGCACACAAGCTCTTTGGAACAAAAACTTAACTTTTCTCGTCGGAAAACTCCAGAAATCATACAAATAGCTCGAAGAGCAACTCGAGGACTCCCAAAACTGAAGCGTGAAGTAAAAATCTGAAGATGTCTGCCAGAGGCGGGGCTTAGGGAGAGGACTGTAATTGGATGGGGGCAGTATGACCCAGAGGACAGTGATTGGCTTAGAGGAATACAGTTTTAAAGTGAAAGTGAAACTGTTTTTCTTTTTACTGAGGATTCCCAGCCTGACAACAGGGAATATTCATGAGCATGTGAATCCATGCCAGATCCCATGCTGGAGAAACTTTGTTACTCGCATTCACTTTGTCTCTGATCTATAGCAATACCATAGAACAGAAGAGCCTATTGAAATAATGTGAAATTGTTTTATTTAACCATCAAAAGCAAAACAAAATTTGAAAGATTTAACTAAATCAACCAAGGAACATCTGCTCAGTATATTTAAGCAGAAAACATAGCTCAATCTGTTCAGCCATTCTCACTGCATCAATGTCTTTACAACAATATTTAATTTTCAACTTATAAGTGACTGCTGACTTGAACTTGATATATATCACAGCATAAATAATTGACACAGGACAGACATACATTACATAGCTCATTCAGTTTTTATTGAGTGGTCTCTGGTGTGGGTGTGCGTGTGTGCGCGTGTGTGTGTGTGTTTGTGTGCGCATGTAACAGTTCCTTGTACCATGTTAGCTAAATGTTCAATAGAGTGTGGATCCAAAGGAAAACAATAAATCAATACCTTAATTAGACTAACAAAGTCATTAATTAAGCAATATTTCCCAAGCAGGGGGGCATCACCAGGCCCGGTAATGCCCCCCCATGCGAGGGTAATATCGCTATTGGTATCCGGCATGATAGTTATTAAGTTGAGAAAGGACGCAGTCATTCTGAACTTTAAATAAATAAAAATAATGGCCGCCATGAATCCAGAGAAGGGACTATGTAGTCCCTTCTCCCTTTCCATTGCGGCCATTCACCTAGCCTCAGGGACGCGCCAGGACCACTGCTGTTCCTGGCGCCGGTGAGGGACCAGGCATCACAAGGTAAGCATGGCAGGGGTTGGAGGGGGAAATATGTGTAAAAGAGAGGTGGAGGGGAAGAGGACGCAGGAAAGCACTTACCTAGGGGCAACATGGTTTACTCCAGCACCAAGGAGGCTCGAAGCGGCGGGATTACCGTATGGTAATGCCCCCACTCCGAGCCTCCTCACTGGCTGGGAGGACTAGGCCACACCCCCGGCTGGTACTAATTTGCAAGCTTTCATGTTCTTTCACACTTCCTCAAACATGGATGAAATGAAGCCTTAGAAAAACATTGCAGTTTAAACACCCCCTCAACAGAATTCATTTTCTTTTTTCTATGCCTGTCTGTATACCTGATTTGTAGTTTTGCTCAGCGAGGCATGCCTTAGTTGTTGAACACCCTGTTATGAATCCAGGGAGTTACCTAAACCCCCAAGATGAAGTCACCCTCATTGGGACTAGGGAGGTGAGCCCGCTACGCAAAACACTGCCTAGGGAGCAGGGCAAGCAGGATCTCATTGGGAATCCCCATTAGGTAGGACTACAACATCTCCCTTAAAACCAGTGACCCCAATGTTTGTTGGATATTTGAGATTGGGTCACAATACAAGTGTACAGGGGCCTTCATATGTACTTAGTTTGGTTGCTGACCCTTCTGTGCTGACTGAGACTCAGAACGAATGGGGTTGTGTCTTTCGTTACCAAGAGAGGCATAAAAAGGCAGAGACCCTTACCTGGAGATAAGGAGCTGATGAAGATCAAACCAGTCACAGGCTTGGAGACGACCCGAGCAACGCTACACTCAGCGGAAGCCTATAAAGCAGCATGGAGCCAGCACATCCTGGAGGCAGGACCATGTTCAATTCGTGTGGATGGAGAGAACTGACAGTCCAAGCAATGCTGCTGATCCCAGGAGGGCTGAGAGGGCCAGGCACCAAGGTCTCTGATACTGAGAGACTGAACCGCCACCGAGACAGCATGCAAGCTTGCTCGAACGACAGCGACAGGACGAAGTAGCAAAAGCAGGGAACCGATGACCTGAGTAGTGGAGTTCCCATGCTACAGGAACTGCTGCCTACCTTGCAGAAGAACACCGTAAACAAGCAGGTATGCCGGACACACCAGGAAAAGGTAGGAGGAAGGCCGAGTTCGGAGACAAATGAGAGGGTGTATGGATGATAAGAACCTCAAAGTATCCAAGGTCCCCTGTAGGACTATAAGATACCAGAGAGAAACAGAGCACCTCGAAGGGGTGACCCCAAACCCAATAACCCAAGAGGGGTTATAAGACACCTGAGAGCAAGCGAAACACCCAGAGGGGTGAACCTGAATACAATAACCCACAAATAGTCACCAGAAAGCAGAGAGTGAGTGAAAATCCCAGAGGGGGTGAACCTGAATTGATGGATTTGAATACTTGATATGATATGATATTTTATTTGTATCGCGCTCGTACACAAGTGTTTCAGGGTGCGACAAGGCAAGGGAGGGGAACAGGGGAGAACACAACAACAATCTTACTAGGCCCAGTGACATTGAGAACACGCAAGTGCATGGGAAAGGGAAAGGGGAAAAGTGCATGGAAGGGGGAGAGTGGAAAGTGCAGAGCGGAGGAGAACAAATAAATAATAATAAATACAAATAAATAGATGATGGAGGCAATAAACATTGGTAGTGCAGCCAGCAAGTGGCACGTGCTATGTTTACGGCAGCAGACTGGGTAAGTCTGATCAGTGCAGAAAAAGAAGAACATGGGTGGGGGGGGTCTATTATATGGATACAGATACAGTCCCCAGTGCAGGAGGTGGCCAGGAGGCAGTACAGGAGGGTGGCAGAGTGAGCAGGTACCTGGGCCCAGGGGACAGAGGGCGGCCACGTGCACAGTGCCAAGATAGAGCAGATCAGCAGGGGAGAGGGGGAGCGAAGGCAGAAGCAAAGAGGAAGGTCTTGAGGTGCTTCCGGAACCAGAGATGGTTCTCATCAAGTTTTAGAGTGGCAGGGAGGCTATTCCAGAGGGAGGCCCCAGCCGAAGACAGATCTACCCCCAGCTCGATTCTTTGAAAAACGATTGACCCTGAGGGAGTTAGGAGGTGGAGGAGCCAAGAGCTCGAGAGGGGAGGTATTTTCAGAGGGATAGCTGAAGGTATTTTGGGCTCAGGCCCCAGAAAACCTTGTGGACAATGCAGAGGGTTTTGAATTTAATCCTTGCATCCACTGGGAGACAATGGAGAGATTTCAGAGCTGGAGAGATACGATCCCAGGGCTTGAGGCCAAGGACAAGTCTTGCAGTCCTGTTCTGGATTAGTTGCAGAGAGCTGAGAGTAGAGGCAGGTAGATTTAGAAAGAGGCTGTTACAATAGTACAACCTAGAGAGAACCAGAGCTTGGGAGACAGTGAGCTTCTGGGGGAAAGAGAGGAAAGGCAGAGTACCTCTGAGGAGATGCAGTAGGAAGTTTGACTTTTTAGAGACCTCAGCGATGTGGGCGGAGAAGGAAAGTGTGGAGTCAAAGATGACTCTGAGGTTCTTAGCCTCGCAGGAGGGTGTAGGAGGGGGGTTGAGGGAGGCCGGCCAGAGTGTGAGGGGAAAGGATGGTGACGGTGAGCCGATGAGGAAGATCTCAGTCTTGCTGGCATTCAGACAAGTGTCATTGGCAGCACATCAATCTTGAATGGTAGTTAGGCAATCAGAGATTAGAGAGGGAGAGGAGGTGGCTGAGGGCAGCCTAGAAATGAGTTGAGTGTCGTCAGCGTAGCACTGGAAATTTGAGCAGAAATTGGCAATGCAGTGGGTCGAGAGTAGCCAGATATTGGTTGAAAAGCCAGGGTGAGAGGTTAGACCCCTGGGGAACACTGCAGGTAGAGAGGAAGATAGATGATAGGTAGGACCCAAGTTGGACCTGAGAGGGTCGATCAGAGGGGAAAGAGGTCAGCCAGGCCAGAGCCTGATTAGTGATACCCAGGCTATCACAGAGATGGTTCAGCAGGATGGTATGGTTGACCGTGTCGAAGGCAGAGGAGAGATCGAGTAGGATGAGGACACAGGGAATGTTAGAATCAAGGTTGGAGAGCAGATTTTCACGATGTTCAGGAGAGCAGTTTCAGTGATTCTGGCCACTCTGAAGCCAGACTGGTGGTCAGGGAGGACAGCCAACAGACTGAGAATGAAGGTTAAACTGAGAGATGTAGTTTGAGCATGGGTGGAGTTTTTGAAAGGCGGAACTCCCTCACTCCTGTGCACTTCTGGTTAGTTTAATTCCTTTGTTAAACCTGCAGCCCGAGTCCTGGTTTGTCAAGGAACCAACTCAAAGTTTCCTGGTTGTGAAGACAAGTTGTGGGGTTTGACAAACTGTGGACCTGTAGGCGCTGGTGGGATTGGATGGTCCGGTATTTGTTAGTATGGCAGCTTTGTCAGGAAATGGATGAGTCAGGTTTGTTTAGTGTTAGACAAGTGGTTAGTTTTATTTCTTTAGTTATTCAGCACTAATGAAATACAATCTCGGACGTAGAGGTGCCAGTTTTAACATATTGACACTTTACACAGCCGACGCGCGTTTCAACCTTAGACGACCGTCGCCTCCGCTACTCCGGAACGCATGTCTGCCGACCGGCTCAGAAACAGCTATCCAGCCCACTGGCACCTTACTGGGTAGGACCAGTTCACCTTTCTTGAAGCTCAGAAAAAACTCAATTGGCCTTGAAAAAGACTAAGGTAGACCGCGCGTCGGCTGTGTAAAGTGTCAATATGTTAAAACTGGCACCTCTACGTCCAAGATTGTATTTCATTAGTGCTGAATAACTAAAGAAATAAAACTAACCACTTGTCTAACACTAAACAAACCTGACTCATCCATTTCCTGACAAAGCTACCATACTAACAAATACCGGACCATCCAATCCCACCAGCGCCTACAGGTTCACAGTTTGTCAAACCCCACAACTAAACTGAGAGATGACCAGCTTTTCCAGGAGTTTGCCCAGAAAGGGAGTAATGGAAATTGGGTGATAGTTAGCCAGACAGGAAGGATGAGCTGTGAGTTTATTGAGAAGAGGATGCACAAGGGAGTGCTTCAGAAGGGAGGGAAAAGATCCTGAGGCAACGGAGTGATTACAAAAATCGGCAAGGGCCAGAGCGAGAGTGTCAATGTGGTCCTTGATGGTTTTAGAGGAACAGGGATGAACCTTTTTTGATGAGGCTTTCATAGATCGGACTTGTCTAGCGACCTCATCACGAGAGAAAAGAGGAAACGAAGAGAAGGAGGGTGGGGAGGTGGAGGGTGGACAGGATGTCTTAGGTTTTTGAGATAATGTGAGAGGCAAGGGCATTGCAGAGAGCCTGGGAGGCAAGAGGAAGGGTAGAGACTGCAGCAGGGTTGGCAAGCTCCGTGCAGATTTTAAAGAGTTTGGCCGAGTTGTTAGATGCCGCAGAGACACGGGCTAGACTGTGGACTCTCTTCTTGGTGTGGACAAAGAGTCGGTATTGCCTTTGGAGCAGGCGAAAGGCCAGTTTGTCAGAAGATGAACAAGAAGCCCTCCATTTCCGCCCAGCCGCCATACACCTACGTTTAAGTGTAGCTAGGTCGGAGTCGTACCAGGAGTTGCACTTGGCTTTGGACTTCAAGTGGATCCTCATGACAGGGGCCAGAGCATCAAGAGTATCAGAAATAGAAGAGTAGAGAAGGGACAGGGTTTTGTCAGGGTGTGAGTTAGCTAAAGGAGGAGGGGGGGGGAGAAGGTGGCAGCAAAGGCCTCAAATGACACCCGCTTTATAGGTCGGATGTCCAAGAAGGTAGGTGGCAGTGTTGGGGTGGGCTTGGGTTGGGGGGAAGAGATTGAGAGATGAGAGGAGAGAAGGCAGTGGTCACTCTAGGAGAGAGGAGTGGTCAGAGGGATAGAGAGGGGGAGGCCAGAGGATATCAAGACATCAAGTGGGCCATAGGGGAGGATAGAGAGGGAGAGGGAATCGCAGCGGTCGCGAAAGAGCAGAGAAGAGGGACAGGGAGAATCAAGGTGGATGTTGAGGTCACCAAGGAGGAAGAGTTTAGTAGTTGAGGCCAGGAGGGAGGAAGAGAGTTTGGCCCACTTAGAGATTGAGAGCCTGCAGACGAGGCATTTGAAAGAGGAGTAAATTTGAGTGGGAATGATAGTGGCAGGGATCCACTCAGGAAAGATCAGGGCTAGGCCCCCTCCAGGCCGGGTGGATCTAGGTGCGGAGAGGATCTTGTAGCCATCAGGGAGGAGAGTGTCAAAGCGTGTGACAGAACTGGCCGTGAACCATGTCGCCGTAAGACCAAGGACATCAAGGTCCAATTATTCTAAGAGGTGGCAGATGTCAGAAGAGTGTTTGACAGCAAAGCGAGAGTTGAGAGTGACAAGATGAAGAAGGTTGTCGGCCTTAAAGACCTTCCGGGGAGGGGTACATATCAGAGGTACGCCCTGCAGAATTGTGGAGGTAGCCTGAAGAGGGGCAGAGGAGGAGGGGAGAGTGGGTAAGGTAGCCAAGAAATGAGAGGAGGGGACAGCCGGAGATGAAAGGAAGTTGATGAGGCGAGGGAACCGCCTATCAAAGAGGATGAGATTGGCCTGAGGACTACTTGAGGAACAACATCTTAAACAAGGCTTTGCTGGGAGGATTCGGGTGTCCCCTTTGTGAAGAAAATCAAGGAGCTTTGTTGTGGACTGTACAACCAGGCATAGGCCTGAACACATGGAGAGAAACCAAGAGACATTTGAACTTTGTTATGACCTGTAAAACCAGGCATAGGCCTGAAAACAACGAGAGAAACTGAAAGACATTTGAATTTTCTTTGGAGCTGTTTCAGCAGGCAAAGGCCTGAAAACCCAAGAGAACAAAATTCAAGAGAGACCTTTGTGAGGTGGTACCAACCAGTACACGCCAAGAAAGAGGTACAAGAACACTTCTCTAGGCTAAGTCTTTTGCTTCCTTTGTTAGTGGTAGGGACAGCCAGCAGGGTAGCACAGGTTTGGATGGAGGGAAACATTGATCTATGTAAGACATCCTGACAAGCACCCTTTTTGTTATTTTCTAGATTAGAGAATCTATCTACCCCAGTGGTATGACTAGGTGAGACATTTTTCTTCACTGTTATAAAATTGAGACCCTTTGAAAAATGTCCAGTTGTCTGTTTCCTGTGTCTGGTCTACCACAAGTGGTGACCAAAGCGGGATATCGATGACCCGATAGAGTCAGACCTCGGCAGACCTCTATATGTCTAAGCCCATAGACAAACTAGCTCCAATGGGCAAGTGGGGAATTAAACCTTCCTTAGGTGGAGTCTGGAAACAATTGGACCAAAACTTACACTTATAGCCACTCCCCGTCATGAATGAACTTCCCGGTAGTTCTGAGGATCAGGGAGAATTTGAGTCCCAAGCTCCCAAATTTCTGTTAAAGAGATTTATAGTGGGAACCCTACTCTAGTCACCTCATGCTCAAGCATGGCTCCTCCCCCATCACTTGTAATCTTCTTAGAGAGGATAATTGAGAACTAAGCAAGAGCAGACCAACATCATAAGGAGGGTCTGGACCTGTTAGGGGTAGCCGAAGTAGCAAATTCCTCCCTCACAGGTTGTTACAACCCCATCGAGAGGGGGGGGGACCTAAACTTATCCTTTGTGAACTTTGAGAGGTTGGTGAGCCTGTTCCACTGGGAAGACACCCTTAAAACATTAAACAGGGAACTGCAGTTGACATACCAGATAATACCAGATAATCAACTCCAGTGGGACCACTCCTTTGCAGAGAGAACTCACAACCTGTGGAATGCTGAGAGCAGAGGAGGGCCAAGGGCCCCAGGTACCGAGGTCTCCAACGCTGATAGACCAAAACAGCGTAGTATACCGGCAAGCCTGAATAATGGAACCCGGCCGAAAAGGCAAAACCAGGGAACCGACGACACGAGAAGCGGAGTTCCCATGCTACAGGAACTGGCACCTCCCTTGCAGAAGAACACAGCAGATAAGAAAGTATGTGGTTCACGCCAGGGAAAGGGAGGAGTGTGGCCGAGTTGCGAGACACTTCAAAAGGGAGTAAGGACGATAAGAAATCGGATAGAGTATCTAAGGGGCCCATGTGGGATTGTACAATACCAGAGAGCAAGAGAAACACCCCAAGGGGTGAGCATGAATGCAAAAACCTGCGAGGGGTTACCAGCTATCAGCAAGCAAGAGAAACACCTAGAGAGGGTGAGCCCAAACAAAATAACCCTCAAGGGGTTATCAGACACCAGAGTGGAAGAAAAACACCCTGAGGAAGTGAGCCCAAAACCAACAACCCGCAAGGGGTTAGTAGATATCAGAGAAAGACCGCTAGGAGGTGAGCCCAAGGGCAACCACCCACAAGAGGTTACCCAAGACCAGAAAGCAAGTGAAACACCCAGAGGGTGTGAACGTGAATACAATAACCCACAAAGGGTCACCAGAAACCAGAGAGTATGCAAAATCCCCAGTTGGGGTGAACCTGAATTAAAGCAGAGTCAAACTGTAATACTTCAGGTACAAACTTTTTATCTTGAACAAGGCTTTGCTGGGAGGGGTCAGGAGTCCCCTTTTGTGTAGGAAATCAAAGAGCTTTGTTGTGGACTGTACAAACCGGTATAGACCTGAAACCAAGGAGAGAAATCGAGAGACAAATGAACTTTGTTAACAGTACGATCAGACAAAGGCTAGCAAATACTGAGAGAAACCGAGAGACATTTGAACTTTGTTTGTAGCTGTTCGAACAGACAAAGGCCTGAAAATCCAGGAAAACAGAATTTGAGAGAGACATTTGGGGAGGGGATCTCTAACCAACCTGAACAATTCAAGAAAGGGGAGTCTTTTTGTTTTCTTTGTTAGGGACAGCCATCAGGGTAAAGCAGCTTTGGACAGAGGACCAAGTTGATCCATGTAAGCCGTCCTGACAAGCATCCTTTTTGTTATTTTCTAGATTAGGGAACCTCTACCTTAAAAGTAGGGCTAGGTGAGTCATTTTCCTTTACTTTTAATCGACATTGAGACCTTCTGAAAAATGTCCAGTTGTCTGTCTCCTGTGTCTGAACTACGCCCCCCCCCACCCCTCCACACATTGCAGTCTTCAAGATCTGAATTATACACTGTGTTAAGTGGGGCAGAGGTCACTGGAACTGAAGAGAAGGCAAAGAGAGAAAATAAATGGAAAAGAAAACACAGCCTACCCTGTTAGAGTAGTATCAGGAAACCAGGAGGGGGTGGTATAGTGTCAGTCATGGGACGTGCAGTTTAGCTGAAACATGGCATATCCGGCCAGTCCCTCTGCAAGATCAGTGGTGGCACAAGCATCCACATATCCAGTTTATGCCTCTAAAAGGCTGAAAGAAAGGAGACATAATCAGTCATGTGTTAGACCCTTGACTCGTGGAGCCTCAGGTTGGTAAATTTGTTTCACATACCATATCGGCATTGTGTTATAAATTATAAGTTACTCATCGTAGTGACTTACGTACTCCTAGTCCATAGTCCTCTTTCCGGCTAGGGACAGGAGACAGAACCTTTTTCACCAGAAAAAATCTTCCCTTTTAAATTTACAGGCGCGCTGGGGTGTCGCCCTGGGAGCATGTGCTCCCCTGACTCCGCCCACCCGCGCCACTGCTCAGTCCCCTTTGGCGCGTCAACAATATTACCATTGCCTAATGACACCAGTCGTATTAAGGGGGAGGATGGTGGGACGTATGGAGGAAAGGTGACTATGGACTATGAGTATGTTAGTCACTACGGTGAGTAATTTATAATTACTCCTACGTCCCATCCCCTTTCCTCCATACTGAATGGACGATTATAACTGAATGTAGCCCCAGGGTGGAGAGGCGACCCTTCTAAGAAAACAAGTTCCCTAAAACTGACTGAAATGCTGCATCCGACCTGGAGCTGGCATCCAAGCAGTAGTACTTGCAGGCTGAAGGTGTAGATCCATGTAGCCGCCTTACTGATGACCTGCCACGGAATGTGCCTCTGGAAATCCACAGCCATGGCCTTGACCCTGATAGAGTGAGCATGCATATTTTCCCGGGAGTGGTTTGTGCTGCCCCCATATGCATCTTGATGGCCACAACCATCCATCTTGCTATGGAGGCCTTGGAAGCTTGATATCCTGGCCTTGACCCAACAAAGGTGACAAAGACCACTTCCAATTTGCTCCTGGTTCTGTCCAGGTAGAATTTTAGAGCATGCCTGAAATCCAGACAGTGCAGTACCCTCTGGGATTCGTCCTTGGGGTCAGCAAAGAAAGTAGGTAGCGCTATCTCCTCATTGAGGTGAAACGAGGAGACTGCCTTAGGTAAGAATGCAGGATGAGTTCTAACGACAACCTTGTCCTTATGAAAGGTAGTATAGGGCTATGAAGCCACCATTGCCTGGATTTCACTGAACCTGAGTGCAGACGTAAGACCCACCAAGAGGGCTTTTTTAATGTTGACCGGCCTGATGTCCGCAGACGCCACTGGCTCAAATGGTTTATGCGCTAAGGCGGCCAACACTACATTGAGGTCCCACACCGGGTGCGGCTTCTTTTTTTTTAACAACATATTTTATTGGTTAATTTTTAAACATACATATATCATACCAACAGTTTCCCCCCACCCTCCATCCCCTGGTCACCGGGTTGGTCCATCAATCTGCTCGTGTCTTTCCACTCTATGCATCACTTTCCAGTAAAATGTTACCTGCCGAGTTCCGTGTTGCGCTCCTGCGCTTTCTCCCCCCCTTCTTCTTTCTCCCCTTTGCTGGCAGTCCTCAGGTCACACGTGCTTCCCACCTTCCCCAAATTTTTGTGGCCTTTGTTGGGCACCCCATGCTGTGTATATTCTGTGTTCTTTTGCCGCGCAGATGTCCATTTCGTTTGACCATTGGGCCGCTGTCGGGCACCCCGGGCTCCCCATTTCTGCGCTATGTCACGCTTTATCAGGCCCATTGCTATGGAGAGAAAAATACCCTCCCATTTGTTTGAGGTGTTCTCATCTGGGGCCCCCAGTAACATTATTGCAGGCTGTAATGCTATCGTGCGACCCAGCATCCTTCCTAATATTTGAGAGCATTGTGTCGAGGTGGTCTTGTTTTTGGGGCATTCCCAGAGGAGATGGATGAATGTACCTTCCTCCCCCTGGCACCTCAAGCAGTTGGGATCCGTTGCCCTTCCCCAACCGAATAGGGCTACACGGGGTAGTATACCCTATGGAGTATCTTGAGCTGAATCAGTCTTATTCTGGAGTCTATTGCAATTTTGCGTGGGTGCCTGAGAACCTGAATCCAGTCCTCAGGTTCAATGGCCCCAACATCCCGTTCCCATCTGGCTTTGAGGCTGACCAGTTCCGGGGTAGCGAATGCATTAATAGCTTTATATAGGATAGTTGTTACCTTGGTGGGGATGTGTTGTGTGAGTCGGTTGCGTTCCAGGGGTGTGTAATCTGGTGCATCGGTAAGTGCTTGCCTATGACCATTGAGGGCGTGCGTTAATTGTGTATTGTATAATGGTAGTGTTCTGCTGCTGGGATTCCAAATTTCTGCTGGAGTATTTCAAACGGGTGGATGGAGCCATCGGTAACGATATCTCCTATCGTGGTTATCCCCGCCCTCACCCAACGGGTCCATGCGTTCACTTTTCGTACCTCCGACAACATGTGGTTGTTCCACAGCGGTTGTGCCGTGGTGATCCTGTTCCCCCAACCTATGTGCATGTGAGCCTGCCTCCAAATGGTCGCGATGTGGGTCGACATCGGTTGTGCTGGGGGCCTGGCTAGACTCTGATATATTGTTTAGAGTGGTGGGGTGTCCTGAATAATAGGTAGTTCCGCTCTAATATGTGGAAGTTCGCGGTCCCCGTGGAGGAGGTAATTGACTGCATTTAATTAGCTGGCCCAGTAGTAGGACCTAAGGTGTGGGACTCCAATACCCCCCTCCCAGATAGATCATTGCAACGTGGTCAGCGCAATAAATGAAACGTGGAAGTGCTATCATCTTAAAGAGGGCCGCTCTGCCCATAAGAGTAAGGGGTAGGAGCATCCAGTGTTGTACATCCCCAGCAAAGCGGTCAATTAGTGGGTGCAGGTTGTGAAGCACATAGTCCGATAGAGCCCCCGAGACCCATATGCCCGGGTAGCGGAAGCCCTCCCTCTCTACTCGGTACGGGGTGTCCCGAGGAATTGCTAGGTCGCCACCTCTTACTGGGAAGAGGATCGACTTTCCCCAGTTTACTCTGAGGCCACTGAAGTCCCCATAGGTCTTTAGCATTTGGGTTTTGATTGGACAGGCGTGGACTGGGTTGCTTAAATAGAGTAATAGGTCGTCCGCGTAAAGGGAGAGCTTGTCCTCTCGCCCTTCTGGCCAGCGGAATCCGGACCATGTGGTGACCTGTCGGAGCCATTGGGCCAGTGGCTCTATTGCTAGGGCGAAAACGAGGGGGGACAGAGGACAGCCCTGTCGGGTGCCTCTACCCAGCGGGAAGGTCCCGGAGGTCCAGCCGTTCACCCTAACTGCGGCTAATGGGGCCTCATATAAAAGTTGGAGCCAGCTAAGAAAGGCTTCACTGATGCCCATGTGCCTCATTATTGCCCAGAGACTTGCCCACACCACCGAATCAAACGCTTTCTCGAAACCAATTGCGAGTAGCGCAAGTGGTGTATTGAGAGTTGGGGCTCTTTCCAATAACAGGTGTAATTGGCGTAAGTTCATTCTAGTCGATCTTTGCGGCATGAACCAGTGAGGATATGACCGGTTGGAGCCTATTGGCCAGCACTTTAGCCAGGATTTTGGCTTCGCTATTAATAAGCGATATCGGTCTGTACGATGTGCACTGGTCAGGGGGTATGCCTTGTTTGGGAATTACTACAATGTTGGCCGTTCGTAGATCTATTGGGAGGGTGCCCTGTTCCCTGGCTGCAAGGAACAGGCCACGGTGGGGGACGGCCATCTTGTTGCTGCCCAGCTTCTTACAGGTCTCGGCCAGGAAACCATTTGGGCCCGGTGTTTTCCCGGATTGTAGCTGGGTCATAGCCTCTGCTATTTCAGCTTCGTCCAATTCCCTATCTAGGTGTGTTCTCTGCACTTCCGATAATTGCAGGAGCACAATCTCATCTAGGAGGGATGAGTCTATAGGGGCCGTTGGGGCGGCATAGAGCGTGGCGTAGAAGTTGGCGAATGCCTCCGCTATCTCTGTGTCTGTGTGGGCAGGCACATTTTGGCTATCAGTAAACTGTCTGATGTGTCTGTGCCCTTCCTCACGTCGTTCCAGCCACGCCAATAGTTTGCCCGCTTTGTCGCCCTGCTCATAAATTCTGGTCTTTGACTCCCGGTGCGCCTGTCTTGCGTTATCCAACGCCGTATTATGGAGGGCTGCTTTCGTTTTCAAGAGGGAGCAATGTGTTTCAGGGGTAGCGTCGGCGATGTATCTGATTTCCCATTTCTCAACCTCGCCCTCCGCCTCTGTCACTTTCGTATGGTGTTCTCTACTTTTATTGCATGTCCAGGCCGTAATTTCCCCTCTAAGTACTGCCTTATGTGCCTCCCATAGTTTCATTGGGTCCTCTACCGAGCCCGTGTTTAATTCAAAGAATTTGTTAAGATTTTTCCGTGATGTGTTCCACGAACTCGGGGAGGCCCAGGTAGTAATTATTTAGCTGCCATGTTTTAGGCGGTAGGGGACGTTCCGTACGGAGCGTCACCTCCAAGGGAGAGTGATCTGATATGTCATGTGGAAGGAGTTCAGCCGTTCTTACCCTATATGCTTCGGCGGTTGGGAGGAAGAAGTAATCTAGTCTAGATAAGGATGCGTGGGCCCCCGAGTGAAAGGAGAATCCTCGGCCTGTAGGGTGGAGTTCTCTCCACACATCACTCAAACCAAGCGCTGACGCGAAGGTCGCCAGCTTCGTGGGACAGTTTGGGCTCCGGTTGCGAATGTGGGACCGGTCTAGTGTGTTGCACATAACATTGTTAAAATCCCCTCCCAAGATCCATACATCCGATTGTTGTTGCGCCATCAAAGCAGTCACCTCCATCAGGAGACCCTCCCCCAACCCCGGTGGGGAATATATCGCTAGAATGGCCGCTGTCTCCCCCCAGAGTATGCCCCTGAGCATCAATAAACGGCCACAAGGGTCCTGCGCCACAGCAGATAGTTCAAAAGGGAGTCGCTTATGTAAGAGGATCAGGACGCCCCGGGATCCCATTGTGTACCCCGCGTGGTAAGCTAGTCGAAGTTAGTTCTGCAGAAGAATTGGCATGTAGAGCCCGTTAAGTGGGTCTCGGTTAGAATGGCTATGTCAGAAGAACATCTATTAAGGAATTGCATGATCAGCCGTCGTTTTATACTTGTGCCCATGCCATCTACGTTCCAGGTAAGGACTTTAAGGGACCTGTGGCGTTCGTTGGGTATCATTGGGGCTTGTGTTTTTCCATTAATGGAATCTACATGGTGCTGGGTGGCCATTACTGTCTAAGAATCTGGGATGTTGTGCCTGGTAGGTGCGTGGTGCATTTGGCCGTGGGGACATGGGCGTAATTATAGGGGGGACCAGAGGGTTTTGTCCCCCCAACTTCTGTGGCATGCCTTTTTGTCCTCCCCAACTTTTGGAGGGAGGGCAGGGGGGCCACAATCATCAATTATGTAATTGGACAGTGCAAGCCCGGCTGGGGTGCCGAGCAAGGCTTGCGCTGTCTCATTACATAATGCTGAGATGCCTGGCAGACGCGCTGCAACTCATTCAGGGCCGGGATGCCCTGCATGGCTCAGTCCCTCACCCTGGCTGGCCTGACTCAAAGTCAGCAGCCAGGGTGCTGAACTGGGTGTTGCAGGGCCTGGCACCTGTGCTTCCACGCTAGCAGCAGCACTTTCAGGGGCTGCGGCGCAGAGAATCGCTTTCCGGCTTTGTGTTCAGGCGACACACAGACCGGAACTAAGAAGCTCATTCAGCTTGCTGGTTTCTGTCTTGAGGTGCATGAGTGAAAATATGTTAGGTCGGTGTAACATGAGACCGGCATTTGAAAGCAGAGCAGAGGAACTTTTTTTTAAAAGTATAATTTTTAATTGTGTTTGTGTATGTTTGTGGGGGGGCTGGGATGCAGGATGACCCTAGTAAGGGCGTGTATCACATTTGGACAATGTGAGCAGAGCTCACAGTACACATTAAGGCCCCAGGTACGAAGACACACTAACAATAACAAATGATGCTTTCTCTGTGGCAAGCCACAGCTCTGCCATGCCTCTAAAATTAGTCTTGCCACTTTTCAGATGCTACTAAAGCACCACCATCCTAATTTCAAAATGAAGTTGGCAGAAGGTGCGCCCTCCCCAAGTAGAGTGGAAAGTGTCAAGCTGAGAACACTTGTGACCCAACACGGTCATACTGTGAAAATTCTGTGAAATTAATTTGAGTGCTATACGCCTTCCAAACATGGCGAACGTTTGTTAAGTAGTTTTTGCTCTAGGTGCACAGAAGGAACCTTATGGGATTTTGTGTTAAAAGCACACTTTTAGGACCCCTGCCCCAATCTACTTTTTTGGTAACATTAGTGGAAGGTAGCCTTTTAACACACAACAACAAAAATAAAACTGCAGGATCATTCCAGATGCAGGAAACTCATCTATTAGAGCTCTGTCCAAGCCCTCTGAGGCAAAATACATGCAAACTTCCTAATTATTTTATGGATTGCACCAACAGAAGTGACTTCACAGAAAAGGACATTGCAAGGCACATTATCAGTCCTTGATACTTGGAGGCACCATGGAAGTGACTTTAGAATAAGTTGTCATAAATAAGCCAAGTGACAAATAACCTTGTGGTGCAAAATGCCTAAATGGCACTTTTGTTATATGTGGAGCAACTCTATAGTCATTAGGCTTTTCCATTATCATACCATGATACATTAACATAAGCTTTGAAGTGAATCAGAGTCACTTGCAGAGTTGCAGATAAAGCACAATGTGATTAAATGATTTGCCCAAGATCACGCACTTGGTTAAATGGTGAAACTGCGATGTGGACAATTTAAGCGACTGCGCACATCTTTCCAGGTTTAGTTGATATAGATATTTGTTAAGGCTTTTCTTTACATTTCATGTGCTTAAATAATTATTTATAGCAATGCCTTGGAAGCAAGCCACATTACATAATAAACTAGCCTTTCATAGTAAACTAACCATACACTATATACATTGTCATAGAAATATGTTGAGCAATGGGAGTATGGCTTTAGTTTTATTCTCCCTATTCTGCATGCAAAGTCACAATAGCATCATGTAGATTAATGTGAGCCTAACAAATCCCCCTTGGGTTTTAAAGTCATAGTCATTATTTCATAAAGCATGCAACATTATACACCCTTCTCACTTCTGCTCACTCCCTCCCATTCACATTTCTAATGGGACAAAAGCTCCCGCTAATAGTACCCCCTTCCCTCCCATCAGTGCCTAATCACTCACATTGTAATGCTCTGTTGATACAGAGCAACGTGAGGACCCTCTGCTGCCCGGAGCTCCTTGTGACATTGTCCTGGCAGCGGGACACCTCTACCATTCGGAACGGGTAAGGTGTCCTGCTGCCAGGACAATGAACATGCTGATCAGGAATTGCTCAGCACACATTGTCCTGCCAGCGGGACACCTTTGCCGTTGGGCACCCTCTTTGATATGCCGAACGGGAGAGGTGTCCCAATGACAAATGTCCCAGTCTGGCTCTTAAAAGAGCCACGGGGGGAAACTTGCCCCCCCTCTTCCCTGCCTCTCCTTCTTGGTACTCCACTGCTTGGAGCCATTTGAACACAGGAAAACATACCTTAATTTTAATCTGTCAGAATCTTATAGAACATATCTATCAGCACATACAAATATAAGTTGCTGTGCACAACCCAGGTTTGGAGATATATGGCATTTAAAAATGGATACCAAGTATACTTGGTCACCCACTGCACTGCATTAACCGACGGCTTCTGCCTTTGAATGAAAGGAAAAATCAAGGGAATTGCTGACATACCAGTGAATCAGTTCCTTTGGGCCATGGCTTTACAGTTCAGCTAGGTCAAGTCAATTTAGCCCAAAATTTCAGGGATCAGTGGGAGATAAAGTCTGGTCTGCTAAATGGACGTTGCGCCACTGTTTCCATTTGTTATTGTATCTGTACATATAAATGTTGTGTGCACACAGTGTATGTCAATGGAGGTGCTGGGCGCATTTGTGTGTGAGTGAGAGTGTATGCAAGCATATGTGTGTTGACTTTTGTGTCTGAATGAATGATAAATAATGCATTGTTTGTATGTTCTATTGGAATTAAGTTTGTGAATGTTATGTTGTGTCACTGGGTGCATGGCAGGCCGGCTAGAGATGTGTGGGGGCCCAAATGAATTTTAAAGATAAGCCACCAGTCTTATGAGAGTTATAACAGAGCATCAGCAATGGACTCTTGTGGTGTAGTAGTCTAGTGTTATCCCTCAGGGATTTAGGTTGTTTGACCTCGGTACAAAATCACAGCGAAATTGACCATAGTCATTTCCACTGCAAATACGTTTTTACCTTGGTACAAAAAACCAAACCCATGTCCCCCCAAACCGCCAGTACACCCATAACCCCCCCTGCTTACCTTTTCTCCATCTGCTGCCTCTCCTGTACCTTGAAGCGTCAGATCCATCCATCTTATGCAGGTCGGATCTGACGCTGCAGGGTCCCTTTTTCTTCTTTTTTTTGTTGGGTCCCCTGCCACCAATGCTGAGGAAGCGGGGGACACTCCAACCCCAGCTCTTCATGTTCAGTATCTTCGGCTTCGAACTAATAGTATTGACCAAATTCAGTCAAATCTACCATTCCACCAAATTTTATCGAACAATTTGGCCGAAACGATAACTAAGAGCCACCATCCGCCCTCCCTCCACTCCACCCCTGTCCCCCCAACATTTTCAGCAAAGTTACACCACTGCGTTGGGGACACAGCGTTCACGCTTGGTGTGGGCATGGGCGGTGAGCACGGTATGTTTGGTGGCGTCTTGATAGACATTGGCATGGTGTGACCTCCCGGAAAATAACTAACATAAAACACTCCCCCCCCCCACTCCCCATACTCCTCCCCAACATGAAGTATCTGTCACCCAAACTGTACTGGCGTTTAAAACTATATCCCCAAATTAACTAATATGAACTGTTTCCCCATTTCCCACTGACTTACTACTCCTTTGTGTGTTTGGTGTCTCGAATCAGGGATGTGGGGTCCGCCGATGGCATGCTGTGTTAATGGCAACTGCATGTGACTCATATGGTCCTTTATAAAAGGGTGAAGGCAACTCACTGCTACTGTCGCTTCAGGAGGAGTGTTGCATTACAGGTGGTTGCCAGGAAAAGGGTTGGTTCTTGAGTCCATTAGTGGTTCAGTCTGCTCCCGCATCCGGCAGGTGTTTCCTGTTTAGGCCGTGCTAGGGATTGGGGTCTCCGTCTGGCTCAATTGGGATCTCAGGTATAGGTTGCTGGGCTGGTCTTTCTCCCTGCGATCGGGGTCTTTATCTGCACCTGTGGCGTTGATCTTGTCTGGTCCAGTCGCCTCCGATGTGGGTCTCCGCCCATTTCCAGGCTTCCTGTGGGTCGGTGAAGTGTACAGTTTTGCCTTCATATTGGATTTTCAACTGGGCTGGGAACAGCAGCCCGTATCTCACGTTCATAGAGTGAAGCTTCCTTTTTAGGTGCTCAAAGGATTGTCTGGCTTTCTGGATTTCGCGAGTATAGTCTGGAAAGAAAGCAATTCTGGTTCCATTAAATATCATTGACCCTTTTGTTCAGGCCATTTGTAGGATGGCATCTCTGTCACGATAATTAGGAAGCCTCGCAATGATTGTTCTCGGGGGTGCACCTGGGGCCGGGCGACCCGCAGGCATGCGGGGTGCACGTTCCACTGAGAAAAAGTTTGAGAAGGTCTTTGGCGCAAAGAGGTCCGCCAGCCATTCTTCCAGAAAGAGTTCCACACTGGGTCCCTCCGTGCGTTCCGGCAGTCCCAGGATGCGAATATTATTGCGGCGGGACCTGCCTTCTCCCTCGTCGACTCGGGCTTCCAGAGTTTTTTCGGTTGGGTTAATGCTTGTGAAAGCTTTTGGTGCACCCCCCCCAAGGTCGTCCTCGACACCAGAAATTCGTTGTTCCCCCTCCCCGGTCCGAGACGAGAGCTTCTGGAGGTCATGGCAGAGGAAGGAGACCTCCGTGGAGATAGTGTCCATTTTCTGTTCCACCAAGGAGTGTGAGCTGGCGATGGCGGCCATTACATCTTTTTGCGACAGGGCCTCGTCTGGCGGAAGGGGGGTTCCCCCCAGGGTCCTCGACGCTTATTGCTGTAGATGTGCTCGTAGCATATTGGTCCATTGTACTTTGCGTCAAGGTTTTCTTGCTCTTTTCTTTGCCCATGATGTTACTTTGCGCGAGTCGTCCGGTGCAAGTTTTGGAGGAGCACTCCTTCTCGTGGCGTTGTTCGGTCCTTTACCAGTGCTTGCAGTGCCTCGGCGTGTGCGGACCTATGCTGTGTTTTGTCGCAGAAGCGTGCCCCTTGGTTGCCTCGGGATTGCGTATATATCTTTAAATTCAGGCTGAGAGTCCCCACGCGGCTCACTCATTGCCGTCTCTCACCGGTCGTCGGGAGTGGAGATATGGCAGCTGGGGGCCTCACTGCCCGCGTCGGCCTCACCCACAGGAGGAGTCCGCTCTCTGTCCTAGTCCCGGGCTGCTCCCTTATCTGTAGGCGACGCCGCGCGGCTCCAGGTGCAGATCTGGCAGTCGGGGGTCGCTATCCACCTCCGCTCGTCCTCGCCGCAGTTCACCGCGTCTCGATGGCGGCCATCTTGATTGGAGCCGGGCAAAGTTTCAGCCAGTCTTTCAACGCAGATAATTTGCGTTTCCCTTCACGGATTCGGCTCCTTTCACCGCGAGGCGTTGCCCCGAGTTTCCGCCGCCCAGATGTCGTTTTTAAGCTTTTTCGTTTCCCATATCACAGGATATTGCAGGATATTTCAGGCGGCCGCAGGAGCGTCGAAGAATCACGTCTCCATTGCACACTCGCTGGCCACGCCCCCCCCGGGTGCGGCTTCTTGAAAGGTGGGTAGAGTATGGTGAGGCCCGCCAAATGTCTTTTAACTATCGGGTTGGAGGATGAAAAGACCTCCTCCTCTGAGTTCCTATTGGCTCTGATGGCTGAAAGGTAGGTGCGGCATGTGTCTACTTGCACCCCCGAGTGTACGAGGTCTGCTGAGTAGGACAGCATGTCGTCCAACATGCAAGTCAAGGGATTGACTTCCTTTGATTCTGCCCAGTGACAAAACCTAGTCCTATTGCTCTTGTACTGGTTCCTAGTAGCGTAGCTTCTAGCTCCCTGTATAATGTCTAGCTTAGTCTGTGACAGATGTGGTGTTTTAAGGTGACCTGTTCAGGAACCATGCTGCGAGGGCTAACCTCTGGGCGGTAGGATGGATGACTGTGCCTCCCTGCTGTGAGAGTAGGTGAGCTGGACCCAGCGGGAAGGTGCACCGAGGCCCATTGCGACAGGCTGAAAAGTTCAGAGAACCATGGCCTCATGGGCCACCACGGAGCTATCAGGATGATGCGGAGGTGCTGAGCCTCCCTGATCTTGCAGATTACTCTCTGGACCAGGGG
This sequence comes from Ambystoma mexicanum, assembly GCF_040938575.1. NCBI lineage: Eukaryota > Metazoa > Chordata > Amphibia > Caudata > Ambystomatidae > Ambystoma > Ambystoma mexicanum. The sequence goes on from NC_090936.1 coordinate 352,526,352, forward strand.
AGTGGGAGAGAAGGTATACGCGTTCATGTTGTTCCACTCGATCTGCATCACGTCCCCCAGAGAGCCCCAGCACTGTCCCTGCCAGGACGTGAACTGGGACCATCTCCTGTTGGGCCAGGTGGCAAAGAGGTCCACCTGAGGATGACCCCATCTGCTGAAGATCCCCTGAAGGACCCGATTGTTCAACTGCCATTCGTAGTTGTCCATACCGAACCCAGCCTGCTGAGCTTGTCCGCCTCCAGGTTGGACTCCCCCGGGAGGTGTATAGACCCTCAGGTGCATGTTATTCTCCAGAGCAGACTCCCAAATGTTGACTGCCAAGGTGCATAGGGGAGGAGACCTGGTGCGACCCTGCTTGTTGATGTAATACATGCTGGTGGAGTTGTCCGTCTGGACGAGGATCATCTTGCCACTGATCATTGGAAGGAAGGCTTTGAGAGCAAGCCAGATCGCCTTCAGCTCTAGCCGGTTGATATGGGCCTCGTGTTCCTGAAGAGACCAAACTCCACGGACGTTGTGGTTGTCCAGAGTGGCTCCCCAGCCCTCCGAGGAAGAGTCAGTGGTGATGGTAACCTGCGGAGCTGGTTGCCTGAAGGGTCTGCCTATCCTCAAGTTGCAGTCTGTGCTCTACCAGACAAGGTCCTGGTGAAGAAAGGGAGGAATGCTGACGAGACTCCATGAAGCTGTGAAGTGCAGTTGCAATCGTCTCATTCTGAGCCTCGTGTATGGCACTTCCAGTAGAGATGGCGCCATGATACCCAAGTGGTGTTGGTACCACCGCTCTGCTGAGAAAATGACTCGTGGCCCTACTGATGGCTGTGATCTTGTCCTCCGAGGGCAAAATCCTCTCGGAGCTCATATCCGAGATGAGGCCTAGATTCTGCGTAGGCTCCAGCTGTGACCTTTTGATATTGATGGTAAATCCCAACTCGTGTAGTGTATTCATGAGGGCGGAGGAGGTGTGATGGACCGCCTCTGGGGATCTCGCCCTGACGAGCCAGTCGTCTAGATATGGATAGACATGGGGCCCCTGGGCCCTGAGGAGGGCTGCCACTGCATTCATGAGTCTGGTAAAAACCCTGGGGGCTGAATTTAGGCCAATGGGTAGAACCTTGTATTGGAAATGAAAGCCCATGATCCTGAACCTCAGAAAGGACCGATGAGGCTGCCAAATTGGGACATGTAGGCATGCGTCCTTTATATCCAGGGAGCACATCCAGTCTCCCCTGCAAAGTGTCTCTGCAATAAGCGCTGGGGTAACCATCTTGAACTTTTGAAGAGGGAGGGAAAGGTTCATGGTGGAAAGGTCAAACACAACTCTCAGGACAGCCTGGTGCTTCTTGTGTATGGTGGAAATCCTGCAGTAGAAGCCCATTTCCCGCTGGGAGGCTGGTACGTCATCCACTGCCTGACCCTCTACGAGCGATCGAATCTCCACCAACAGAGTTGTTGTCCCAATATCTGGGAGTGGAGGGGAGTAGAGAGGGGATGGAGGATCCGGTAGGTGGTAGCCCATGGAGACTGCTGATAGTATTCAGGGGTCCACGAACCTCGCGCGCCTATATTGTGCGTGAAGGGCAAGTCTGCCCCCCACCGAAGACACGTGGACCGGAGGGGCGTATCATGCCTTCTTTGCCTCTAAGGCTGGGGCTGAGGAGGGGGACTGAAAGAAGCCCTTGTATTTGTATTTATTGATTTATAAAGCGCTTTACAACAAAGCGCTGTACAATTGAACAACTTAATACATAAAACATAAACAATTTAACGGTAGAAGCAAATTACAATATGAATCAGTCAACAAAACAGTAAGAAGAGAAATTAACTAAAGGGAATAGGGAGAATAGTGGAGTAGGACTGGGTGGGGGGATGAAGAGGAATAGGAGAAGGGAAGGGGAAAGGTAAGAGTGGGGAGGTAGGGGAGAGGAGGGAGATAGTCAAGGGGAAAGATAAAGGAGGGAGGGGAGGCAGGAAGGGGAAGGGGTATCAAGGAGGAGAGTGGAGAAGGAGAGATTTAAGGGAGGTGCGGAATGAGGAGAAGGTGGGTGTAGAGCGGATTGCAAGAGGTAGGGAGTTCCAGTGCAGGGGGGCTAGGAGTTGGAAGGACCAGAAACGGGAGGGGGCACAGGGGGACGGAGGTACAGTAAGAAGGAAATGGTCAGCAGACCGAAGGGGACGGGAGGCAGACTAGAAAGAGAGGAGGGAGGAGAGATAAGGGGGAGCAAGACCATGGAGAGATTTGAAGACAAGGCAGAGAAAGTGAAATTTAAGTTGGGAGTGAAATGGAAGCCAGCCAAGGGAAGAGAGGGAAGTAGAGATGGAGTCACGGGAGGTAAGGACAGCAGAATGGCAGATAGATTTGAGGCGGGCGAGATGAGAAGTAGGTAGTCCAAAGAATAAGGAAGAACAGTAGAAGAGGCGGGAGAACATAAAAGAGGAGATTAAGAGTTTGGTAGCATGGAATGTGAGAGAGGGACGGACTTTGCGAATATTGAAGAGGTGGTAGCGACAGGTGCGAGAAGTGAGAGAGGTATGGTGGGAGAAGGAGAGAGAGGAGTCAAAGTGAATGCCTAAATTATGAGCATGGAGAGAGATAGGGAGATTAGAGGAGGAAAGTGAATGAAAGGTGGAGGAGAGGGAGGGGGAAGAGAGTTAGAGGGAAAGAATACGACTTCGGTCTTGCCAGTGTTAAGGGAGAGAAAGCAGGAAGACATCCAGTTCTTTATGGCAGTAAGGCAGGAAGAAAGTTTTAGGTGGAGGTCAGTTGAGAAAGAGAAGAAAGAAAGGAAGAGTTGAGTGTCGTCAGCATAGAAATGGTGGGAGATGCCAAACGAGGAGATAACAGGGGCTAGGAGGGAGGTGTAAAGAGAGAAGAGGAAAGGTCCAAGCACCGAACCTTGAGGTACACCATATTCTAGAGGTTGGAGAGGACCGGCCAACCCAGGAAACAGTAAAAGAGCAGGAAGAGAGGTAAGAGGATAACCAGTTGAGAACAGAGCCTTTGAACCCAAAGGAAGAAAGAGTGTGGAGAAGAAGGGGATGATCGACAGTGTCGAAGGCAGCGGAGAGGTCGAGGAGAATAAGGATGGAGGATTGCTTAGAGTGACAAGCAGAGAGGAGGGAGTTAAGGATATAGGTGAGAGCAGTTTCAGGAGAGTGTTTAGGACGGAAGCCAGATTGGGAGGGGGGTAGGAGAGAGAGATTGGTGACAAAGGTTGAGAGCTGAGAGTAGGCGAGGCGCTCGAGAAGCTTGGAGAGGAATGGAAGAAGAGAGATAGGTCGGAAGTTAGAGGTGAGAAGCGGATCAGCAGAAGGTTTCTTCAGAATAGGGATGATCGTGGCATGTTTGAAAGCAGAGGGAAAGGTAGCTGAGGAAAGACAGATGTTGAAGGAGGTAAGGTAGGGAATAAGAAGAGGATAGATCTTAGGGATAAGAAGGGATGGGAGAGGGTCAGTTGGGGCGGACGTGGGGTGGGCTTTGGAGAGGAGGGTGGAGACTTCAGAAGGGGAGATAGGTGAGAAGTAGGACATGCAAAATGAGGGAGGGGGAGGGAGAAGAGGGGAAATCCAAGGAGCAGTTGATTTTTTGCCAAAGGCTAAGAACCCTTGCCCCCGCCTTGTTCTGACATGGAGACCGGTCCGTCTGGCTTGACCTCGGTTCCTGGAAGCCCCTGAACCCGCCGAAGGCCCGCCCCTTGTCGGAATGCTGATGCGTCTGGCTGTATGTCTTCGGTGTGGACTTTGTGAGAATAGATAAGGATCGCCCTGGAACGCCAGTCAGCGGGGGAGACTGCTACTTTTGGCTGTGTTGCCTGATTCTACACAGAATCGTGGTCTAGGTGAGCCATTTTGCTTAGAAGTGATGGCTATTATATTAGGAGGAAGAGAGTTTACCTATGACACACCAGCATTAAAGAGTCTGGATAATAATAAGGGAGCAATCACATTGAGAAGCCTCAATAAAATTAGAAACCTAGGAATTGCTTCCCCTTTGGATATGTGGACTCCCACAACTAGGAAATTGGAAGGCGTTAAGGCTGGTTTAATTAATGCCAGATCTGTGTGTGCACACATTACTGAGGTTGCTACTTTAATTGAGGAACAAGCCCTATATATTCTTTTTATAACAGAAACATGGCTCACAGAGGTGTCACATGTAGTTTTTCATGACATAGTACCAGATCATTTTCTGATTCAACATATAAATAGAGTGGGTAAACAGGGTGGGGATATTGCTATTATTTATAGAGATGTATGGCGCATTTCCCATTTTAAATTACTTGATTGTGGAAATGAATCACAAGTGGGCCAATTTAATATTGAGTTATCCCCTAATTCAGCCACTCATGTGATACTGGGCTACAGGCCCCCAGGATCATATCAAGAATTTTTAGAGTGTCTTTATTTTTTTCTAACTACAGTAGGCAGTAAATATGCTGAAATACTGCTATTGGGGGACTGGAATTTATGGTTGGATGATCGCAACCACCCAGGCTCTATGGAACTTTGGGATATCTTGGGAAATCATGGCCTTAGTAAGAGGTATTTGTATGTCATTTTTAGACAATATACCGATTTATTGATCAGTCATATGCTCCAACTATTTGTATTAGCAGCCAAATCAAAGAATTCTCGAAGTCCTAATTCGGACATTAGGTTATTAACACAGAGACGTAAAGACTTGAATAAAATATCTGCATTGGAATTGTTTAATTCACTGTCTTTAGCCGACACTTCATTGGCCAGTGAAGATTTCTTTCACTAAACTTATGGAAGATATCTGCTCTAGGGCTGTGCCAAAAAAACCTATGCAAAAAAGGATTTCGAAGCCCTGGTATACACAAGATCTGATACCATTACGTAAAAAAGTCAGTTGGACAGGGCGTAATTGGCAAAGACATCATACGGAAGAAAATAACACCAAAGCTAAAACAGCACTTATGATTTATAAAAAGGCTATGTTTGAGGCAAAATGAAAATTCCATTACAAAGAAATTTGTGAAGCAGGAAATCATTCAAGAGAACATTTTTCAATGACCTCCAAATTCCATCATCCTACTAGTAATAACTTGTCTATTACTCCATCAATGGCACATGCCAACTCTTTTAATAGTTTTTTGTAGATAAAATTGTTACAAATAAGGGAAATATTGCAGCTTTGAACCCAATTCCTTTTTCCTCAATGCACTTAAGTACTAGTTCAGATATTGGAGATCATGAGCAAGTGCCCATCCTATAAAACAGTTTAATTTTCATCATGTGACAGTGGATAATATATTTTCAATGATGAAAAAGCTAAAACCAACCAATGACTGCCTATTTCCTTTACCAGCGGTTGCGGCCAGATGTATGGTTGAGGAAATTGCTCCATTTATTACAACTTTTGTAAATAAATCGTTAGACCAAGGATCAGTGCCTGACATACTTAAATATACTATATTGAACCCTCTTTTAAAAAAGTCCAATTTGGATCCACTGGTTCTCCAAAATTATCACCCCATTGCCAGTATTTCCTGGCCGGCGAAGATATTGAAGAAAGTGGTGACTCAACAACTGCAAGCATTTGTTGAAGAGTAACTTCTCTTAGACCCCTTACAGTCCGGGTTCCGTCCGAAATTCGGTACAGAGACGGCTCTGTTGGCAGTTTATGATGAACGTTTGAAGGTGGCTCATCAAGGCAAGCTTTCACTTTTGGTGATGCTTGATCTGTCAGCCGCCTTTGATACAGTCAACCATACTATCCTCTTAGAGCGGCTGAGGACGGTTGGGAAGGTTTCTGAGCATGCCAATCAGTGGTTTAGATCTTTTTTGTAAAGGGGCCATTAATGTGTTAGACTAGGAGCTTTTACGTCAGACCCCTGTAGTGTGGACTGTTGGGTTCCACAGGGTTCATCGTTATCGCCACTCCTCTTCAATCTATATCTTCGACTGGTCATGGAAATCCCAAAACGCCATGGAATAAGTTTCCAATCCTATGCGGACGATACTCAGATTTTCATTACAATTGACAAGGTTGAGGAATCTTTTGCTAAGATTTGTGACTGCCTTCAGGAGATTAGTGAATGGATGGCCACCAACCAATTGCAACTGAATGCAGCTAAAACAGAGTTTATTCTGTTTGGCCCTGAGCACCGTTCAGCCATTCTAAAGAATCAGTCACTTCCCAAATTATTGGGAGTTGAACCTTAATTTTCAACTAAAGTTAAAAACCTTGGCTGCATCTGGCAGGACAATCTAGGTAGTGAGAGCCAGGTAGGAGCCAAGGTGAAAGCTATCTTCTACTCTTTGAGACTTCTCCGGCAAACCAAACCCTCCCATATATTACAGAAGGGGATAATGCTATGGTGGTGGGAGCACTCACAAATGCTCACTTAGACTATTGTAATAGTCAAATGGTGGGTGTTCCAAAAAAACAATTTAGCAGACTGCAAAGGGCGCAGAATGCAGTGTTAGGCTGGTTTGTTGGTTAAATAAAACCTCCCATGTATCACCCTCACGCCGTTTGCTCCACTGGGTATAGGTTGAGGACCGCATTATATTCAAGATAGCATGCCTGTTATTCAAGTGTCTGAACAAACTAGCACCGGATTACTTGAAGGATGAACTTGAGCAGTATCAACCGTCCAGATGTCTACATTCAAAGGACCAGGCTCTGTTAGTTATTCCCCATCTACATTTGTCTATAGAGGGGACAGAAGATTTTCGGTGTTCGGACCTACACTCTGGAACAGCTTACCCAGGGAAATTAGGACTCTGGATTCCCTGTGCCAGTTTCGAAAAGCCCTGAAAATGTTTCTATTTAAATAAAGTATAGTCAGTCTTATTGCAATTGTCCTGTCCTCTGGACGCAATTATGCTGCACTCATGGATGGAATGTGATACGACTAAAATTATGGATGTCCGTTTCAGCAAAAGTCAACTGCGCCATTATACGGTTTGCTCTGTTTCAAGCGCGTTATACATTTTCAAAATCAAATTAAATCATTTTGCAGCCTGGAGACTGTTTTTCTTCTTATCAAGCTCCTCATCAGTGGTGGAATGAAAAAGGACGATACCCTTGAATGGAAGGCCCAATGTGTGTTCCTGGACGTCCAGGTTGAACTTGGTACCCCATAGCCAGGCAGTCTTCCTTCCCTGTCACTCTCTGGCTGGCCTCTCTTGGCCCCCTTCCTGCTCCCACCTGTGAGGCTAAAAACCTTGGGGTCATCTTCGTCTCCACACTCTCCTTCTCTCCTCACATCTCTGACGTCTCTAAGAAGTCACACTACCAGCTGCACTTCCTCAGAGGTATTCTTCCTTTCCTCTCCTTCCCCCAGAAGCTCACTGTCTCCAGAGCTCTGGTTCTCTCTAGGCTGGACTACTGCAACAGCCTCTTTCCAAATCTGCCTGCTTCTACTCTCCGCCCTCTGCAACTCATCCAATACAGGACTGCAAAACTTGTCCTTGGCCTCAAGCCCAGGGATCGTATCTCTCCAGGACTGAACTCTCTGCACTGGCTCCCAGGGGCTGCGAGGATTAAGTTCAAAACCCTCTGCATTGTACACAAGGCCTTCTGGGGCCTGGGGCCTCAATACCTTCAACTCTCTATTCCTAAATATCTTCCTTCTCAAGCTCTTCGCTCATCCACCTCCATCTCCCTCAGGGTCAGTCGCTTCTCCAAGCAACAAGTTGGTGGTGGATCTCTTTCTTCAACTGGGGCCTCCCTCTGGAACACCATGCCTGCCTGCCTCTCTGAAACTTGAGGAAAACCATCTCTGGTTCTGGAAGCACCTCAAAACCTTCCTCTTTGCTTTGCTTTGCTTTGCTTTGCTTTCTCTCCTCCTCTCCCCTGCTGATCTCCTGGCTGAAACTGCAGTGGTTACCTGGCCACCCTCTGATCTCGGGACAAGGCCCCCTCCCCCACCAGTTGCACACCTGCACTGCCTCCCTGGCAACCCCCACACTTCGGGACTGTTTTCTGTACCCCTAGAGTCCCCCGCCAGCACTTGACACCTGATGTCTGCACTTACCCTTGCACTTGCCACCAGCTGGCCATACTTCTCTTATGTTTTTATTTATTCTATTATCCCATGTACTGTACTGCCCCACACCCCTCCCACCCCGCACTTTTCCCCTTTCCCATTTCACTGCACTTGCGTGATCTGAAAGACACTTGGCCTCGAAGGATTGTTGTCTCTGTCTTCCCTCTGTTTCCCCTCCCTTGCTGCGTCGCGCCTTGAAACACTTGTGTATAAGCGCGTTATAAATGCCATATCATATCATATCATGTCCATGGTGATGCAGATGGCACGGCCTGAGGTGCAAAAGGTGTACTCCATGATGTCCTGACCCACCATTTTGGCATCTGCCAGGCCTGCCTTGAAATGTGCCTGACTGTGCACCGGAAGTTCTGTAAGGAAGTCGGCTATTTCCCGCCAAAGCCTCTGATTAACGGCTGAGAGCATGGCCTCTGCATTAGACTGACAATGGTGTAGTGAGGCGTTGGAATAGACCTTCTTTCCATATGCCTCCAAGATCTTCTCCTCCTTGCCTAGAAGCGCCAAACATAAGGTAGCCAAGGAAGACAGGGGCTTGGAGTAGAGTGAGGCCGTGGCACTCACCAAAGAGTGTGGGTGAGGGTGTGCCGACAGCAAGAGTGGATCCCCCTCCAATTGTCTGTAGTTAGCGTCAGGATGCCAATTGGTAGGCTCTGCTGGATGGGGCTTAAGTCATCCCTTTTTTGCCAAGGCGACAACGTCCTTCTGCTTCAGGATCACCGCTCTAGCCGCAGGGCATAGAGCGAGGACCTCGGCCAAGACCCCCGCCTCCGGTTGTTCCACCTTGGGTTGTGCAAGCCCCAAGTATTCGGCCAAACCTGAGAGTTGTTCATGGAAGGCCTTGGCTGAAGATGGTGTGTAAGGGTCCTCCTCCTCATTGGTGTCCACTAAGGTGTCCGGCTGGTCCGGAGCAGGTGGAGGAGTGCTGGGCGCGAAGGCTGAGGTGTGAAGACCAGACGCACAGGCTGCTGTGGAGGCTGGTGTGGAACCGCCTGAACTGTGGGAGGCAGGGAAGCCGGAATCGAGGGACCCGGTGCGGGCATCCTGGGCTGCGTGGGGGCCTGAGGCGCTGGACCCATAGGAGGAATGCCTATAGGTGCTAGAGGCGGGACTGGAGGCAGCATGACCCTTATCAGATCCCGAAGGATGGCTCCCATTTGGCGGGACCTCATAAGTGTGAGAAACGTTTCAAAAAACCTTTCTTCACAGGCCGGTGGGGTGACAGGTGGCACGGATGTAGTAGCAGTAGGCTGCTGGGGCCTGTGCGTTCTCTGCCAACCTGGCTGCGGGGTGTATCTGCCCTGCAACGCTGAAGGATATGCTGTAGGCCACGTACCTGGCAAAGACCAGTCCCACCTGGACACTCGTTCTCCTACCTGCTTGCCGAACTAGGGTAGTGTCGGACGAGTGGCCATCTTGTCTGGCACACTAGCCATTTTGTCGGACTGCATGCCAAGTGCCTGCGTCATGGTGCTTGCCGCGCCAGGCCTGGCCTCCCCCTGAACTCTTGGCGGTGGAGCTTGAAGCCTTCCCTGCACCTCAGGATGAGGCCTGGTAGGCGTAGTGCCCTCGGCTACGTGGCCGGTAGTGCTGCGTACAGGCACCTCCTCAGACATTCGCCTGGTAGTAGGGTGTAGCCCCTCGGATGGACACCCGGTAAAAGAACATTGTGGTCGCTCACCAATAACACTGGAAGGATCCGGCGACCCCTCGGCCTGGCGGCCGGTAGATGAAGCAGCCTCGGTACCTGTGCTGGTACTAGGACCTAAATGGTCCCTCCTGCTTGGACGCTTCCTGGGGAAGGAGTCGCCCTTGCGGGTTGCAGTTGAAAAAAGTGGCCCTACCGTGGGCCTTGACTTGTGCTTGACGAAGTTCTTGAACTCCTCTGGAGGCGACCGTTCGAAGAGCTCCCTCCACTGAGCTCACCTGTTCCTCAGAGCGAGCGGTGTAAGCGCATCACAAGCGGTACAACCAGCCCAGACGTGTTCTGGGCCAAAGCAGCAGAGGCAAAGAGCGTGGGGGTCAGACATAGCGAAGAATCACAGGCTGGACTCCTGCTGAAGCCCGATGATGTCGGCATGCGCCGGGGAGGAGTGTGGCGCCAGAGGACTGAGTACCTGATTAAAGACCAAAAGACAGAAGACAAAAGACAGTATCCGGGGAAGAGCGCGTGTAATTACAAGGCAGAAGCCAAACCCAGGAGCGCTGGTGAAAGCGGCCCGCTCCCGCCGACATGGAAAAAAAGGGCTGGGGAGTGGCGCAGGTGGGCAGAGTCAGGGGAGCAAATGCTCACAGGGCCACCCCCCCGCACACCTCTAAATTTAAAGGGGAAGAAGATTTTTTCTGGTGAAAAAGTTTCCATCTCCCTTCCCTAGCGAGGGACGCCCATAAAGTATGGAGGAAAGGTGACGGGACGTAGGAGTATCATGAGGAAAGGGTGATGCATGACTTGAGACAGGGGTATTCACAAGTCTTTGGGAAGCTTTTGGGCTGAGGCATTTTGAGGACAGGTGGGCCTCGGTTGGAAAGGGTCTGGCAATGAGTCATTGCCTTAGAGAGGCTAGTTGGGCATGTGCAGTGTCAGTTCGGTGCCCATGAGCGACTTTGGGAAAAATGATGGCAAGTGTCAGGCCTGAATGTTGTGATCTCTAAATCTCCATGGGTGGAATAAGTGAAAGTATGTTAGTTGGGATAGCGATTAATAAAAACCGTGATGTCTGGTTATTCCCTCTGTCAGTGCATTGAAAACGTGCATGCATTGGAATTCATAGGTTTTCCTGGCTTTGCCAGTTCTGAGTCACAATCCCAACTAACAGACTCTCACTTTGTCCACCCATAGAGATGCAGGGACCACAACATTCAGACTTGACACTTTCCACCATTTTTTCCAAAGCCGTTCACGGACATCCAACTGGCAGTGCATTAGAATCTCTAAGGAAATTACTTGTTGCCAGACTCCTCCAACCAAGCTCCATCAACCATCAAAAAGCCCAAGCTCATAAACTTCCCAAAGACTTGTGATGACCCTTCTCTCATGTCAAACTCCAACCTTTCCTCATGATTGTGATGTAACACAATCTGGATATGGTATCTGACACAAACGTAATACACTGGGCTCCACGAGTCAAACTCAGGACTGGTGGTGCCAGCTGGATACGTGGAGGTTTGAGCCCCAATTGATCTTGCAAAGGGAAAGGCCTGATAAACCGAGTTTCAAATGGGCTGACCCTACCATGCAGTGCCGGGTTATCCATTAGGCCAAGTAGACACCAGCATATGAGCCCCACTCCTTTTAGCGGCCCCACGACAACTGCTCAAAATAAAGCAGTGCAGAAAATGAAAAACATATTAGGAGATAATTTGCATGGGGTGGCCAACATTTCGATTGCCTAGGGTCCTCCACATGGTTTAATCCGGCGCTGCTACCATGACTGACACTATCCCATCGCCTCCTGCCTTCCTGAGAGCACTCTAAAAGGGTGAGCTGTGGTTTTTTTCCATTTGCCTTCTTTTTTTCCTTTCTCTTCAGTTGCATTGACCCCGGCCCCTCTTAACGCAGTGTACCATTTAGAAATTGAAGACTGCAATCCGTGGGGGGTTCAGCATCTACTGCATGCCTCTCTGCCCAGATCTACAAGTCAGGTACACAGACAGGCATTGATAAAGAAATAAGGATTTTGAGGAGGGGCTATTAAAGCTGTAATGCTGCAATGTTTTTCAAAGCATTCCTTTCATACCTGCCTGAGGAAGTGGCGAAAGATCATGACAGCCTAATTTCAAGATTAACAAAAAAGTAACTGAAATATTTATATAAACAAATCAGTAAAAAGGTAGAAAGATACCTCTTCTGCAAAGCTGTCTTTTTTGTCTAGCATTTCCCGCAGTGTCTGCAGAATCTTAATGCACAGTTTTTCTTCCTTCTCCATTAACTTCTTTGTATGATTAATCAACCTAAAATAAAATGTAATTTGTTTTTCAGGTAAGCCTTTAAAAACAACCATTACTTAGTATTTGCTATGTCAGATATAAGCATGAACATTTATTATTTTATGATACATGTATGGCTGGTAATATCTAAATCAAATATTTCATTTATTATAGCTGTCACATCCCTGTCCACATATGAGAAAATATCATCTCCACACTTCTATAATAACTTATTACAGTTCAGTTCTGATTTCACAATGCTGCCAATTAAGCTAACACAAAGTTTAAACCAAATATCTGCAACACCTGCCAAATAAGCACTTAATTAAATGGATGGATTTTGCAGAAATCCTTCGTTGGAACAGTTTTTTCTCAGGCAGGTCAGTCTTTAACGTACAAGACAAAATGTGTGTATCTCTGTTTAATGAGTCCACCTCTGTATATCGCATGAGAAGAATAACAATCCATCTGAACGATATCAGTAGTTGGAAGGTAGCCTTTGAAAGTATCCTACATAAAAAAAGAACCTAACACAATTATTTATCCTGAATTACAGACTAAATATAGGTTTCGCCCCCCAGCAGGAACAAGTTACACACCTGTAACTATTGTTCTCTAGCATGGGTGTGGCATGGATTCACATGATCCTGAATATTCCCAGTCGTCAGGCTGGGAATCCTCGGTAAAAGAAAAAACTGTTTCACTTTCACCTAAAAACTGTATTTCTCCTTTAAACCAATCACTGTCCTCTGGGTCATACTGCCCCAATCCAATGACAGTCCTCTCCCTAAACCCCTCCTCTGGCAGCCATCTTCAGATTTGGTAAGCATGTAAAGTGGCAGTATCATCAAGAAGATCCGCAGAGGGGAAGGGAGTGTTTGCATGTGAATCCATGCCAGACCCATGCTGGAGAACAATATGTTAGGCAGAAACCTGTGCAGTTCCCTTAGGGACCACTGCAAAAAGTTTAAGACTACAGATGTTAGCAGTAAACCCAATTGGTAGCAGTCTGTACCACCCAGATTTACCTGGTAGCTGTGGCCGAGCAGTCAGACCTCTCTCAAGAAGAGTTAGGCAGTATATAGAGTATACACATTAGGTACAAAAATACAGTAGCACAAGCAAACACTGACCAGAGTTTTGGTATAAAAGTATATAATTATTTATTTAAAAACACACTTGTAAAAATACACTGGCACTAATATGTCAAGCAAGTTCAAACACAGTCACTAGAAATATATACACCTCCCTGATTAATTATTTGACAAGTGTTAGGAAAAGAACACCACTTTTTTTTATCAACACAGAGGTGAGCGCTTAACCCAGATGGCACTCCAATAATTATTTAAAAAGGGAGGGAAAAGGCAGAAATAGGAAAACACACAATACCAACACTTTTAAAGAACCACAGCAAGTCAAGAAAGGCAGGGTCTACTGTAGAGCAAAAAGTTCCTAGGCCAGGCCCACTCTTGGAGAGAGCAAGGCGGAATGTGCCCAAGATCACACAGTTGAAGTACACTTTAAAAGTCTTTGCAGATAGTTCAAAAAGGAGTTAGATCAGTTCAGAAAAGTTAATTAACAGGTCCGAGGTCACCCCAGGATAGAGAGTCAAGGATTTACGGGACACCTTGAACAGTCTGTTGCAAGGGAGACCAGGCAGGACACAGTACCTGAAATTGTGAGAAAGCTCCAGCCTGGGCAGTTGTTCCTGGCAGCGGGTGCAAGTCGGTGCATCGTCCAGGGGAAGAGAAGATCTCGACGTGGAGGAAAGCTGGAGGTCGTTGCACTGCCAGGGAAGAAACTAGCCGCAGTTTTTCCCGGTTAAAAGGTACTACCCTTTTATTCGCGGTAGTGGTGAAGCGTGGCTATCTGGCCGCCGGAGTGCTTGGCACGGGCGATTCGACCGCGAGACGATGCAGGAATGCGAAAAGAAGGGCGAACTGGTTATCCCCACCAGCTCAAAGGAAGAAGACTCTCCTCGAAGATCTTCTCTGTCGTTGGGAAGTGGTGAGTCGGTTCAGCAGGGCTCCTCCGGTGGTGTCGTTGTTGCAGGTCGGCTCAGCTTCTCCCTCTTTGGATTCTTTAGGTCCTGTGGCGACCTCTGAAGTTCCAGTCCCCGAAGTCCTGCTTTTATGCAGAAAACCCCCATTCATCAGTCCTAGCTGTCACTCAAACATGCTAAGTGGTGAGCCAGGCAGCTCACGACTGGGCCAATCACACAAGAGTGCGACTTGAGTTGCCGAGGCAACTCAGTCCAGGGTGCCAATTCCCCCCTCCCACTCATCCTGTAGACCCAGACAGAGTGGCACCACTTTTGGAGGCTTCTGTGCAGAAGCCCGCCAAAAGTGGAACAAAGGGCTCGACTTGGGTTGGAGTAACAGAGGCAAACACAAACGCCATTTTAAAACCGAGTCCTGGAAAAAAGACCCAACCGGGGAATAAATATTAAATAAATAACCCGGCGGTATCTTTAACATTGCACCAAAAAAGTGGTGTGTTTAAAATGAATGGGAAAATCCCATAGGAAATATTCCGGTGGAATATTTTGTGTGGTATCCACTGCCACCAGCCAGAAACTCGACAAGGGGGGACTGGACAGTGCCCCCTTGGAAAACAGACCCAGAGGCAATCTAATTACCCCTACCAGTACTTCCAGAATATGATGGTTTGTACTGGTTCTGTTCACAATTTGAGACTAGTAAAGCCAATGTTGACTTTACATGCCCTGGGAGACAGTAGTCAGTCCCAGGGTATGGAGTCTATGTTTGGGGGTCACTATGACACCCCTGTGTTACTGCACGGAGGGTGCTGTGTAACACACATACCAAAAACACATGAAGCCCTATGAAGTAAAAGACCCCATAGCCCATAAAACACATTACATAGTCAAAGGACATTCTCAAATCATGCCTAAGAGTGGGAGAAAAAGAGTCTCACTCTTAGCAGGAGAAAAAAAATAAACCCCAAAAATCCAGCAAAGCTGCTGGGGGACTCACTAGGTTTGGGAAATTAGCCTATACAGAGAATTCTCCCTAACACAATAGTTACAGGTAAGTAACTTGTTCTTTAACCAGCATGGGGTATGGCATGGATTCACATGCTCATGAATAACGAATTCACAGCAGTACATTACACAACCATGGGAGGTGGCAAGGCTCAACATAAGCAATCGACTCTTACCTCTGGAACAGACTCACCTGAAGCAAACAGGTTGCGTAGCACTGCTTGGCCGACTCTGGACTCCTCCCTGGAATCCCTTTCAATGCAGTAGAATTTCGGGAAGGTGTGTATGAACCTCCAGCTAGCCACCCTGCAGATGTCCAGCAGGAGCACACCAGACAGCAACGCTGTCGTTGCAGCGATCGCTCTGGTGAAGTAGGCTCTCGGACGATCGGGCAACGATCGGTTCGCCAACCGATGAGAAAGCATGATGCAGCCGGAGAGCCACCTTGAGATGGAAGCCTTGGACAATGCCTTCCCATGGTTCACAGGACCAAAGTTCACAAACAGTTCAGAAGTCTTTGTGCGTGTCATGTAGACCTTCAAGGCACGAGCAACGTCCAGCGAGTGCAAGGCCCTTTCAGACGGTGATGAAGGCTTTGGAAAAAAAACAGGTAACACCAAAAGCTCGTTGAGGTGGAATTCTGCAGAATCTTCGGCATAAAAGAGGGGTGTGTCTGCAGCACCACCCTCGATTCGTGGAAAGTCAGGTATGGCTGTTTGCAGGGTATGGCCTGGATCTCATCTACCCTCCTGGCAGAGGTGATGGCCACAAGGGAAGCAGCTTTCCACAAGAGTAACTTGAGAGGGGCCTGATGCATAGGCTCGAAGGGGGGCCCGATGAGCCTCGTCAGCACCACATTGAGTTCCCACGCCAAGGCAGGAGCCTTCACCAGCGGGAAAGATCGAAACAGTCCTTTTGAGGAACTCCATGATGAGTCGGTGATACCAAAGTGAAGATCGTCCTGGAGACCTGGGGTAACGGGAGATAGCCACCAGGTGTACCTTGATAGAGGTGTGCGCCAGTCTGGGCTTGACCAAGGATAGCAAGTATGGAAGAATCTGCAGGGCTGTGACCCTCATAGGGGTAATCTCCTGAGACCGGCACCACGTAGCAAAACGCTTCCGCTTGTGACCGTAGCACTTCAAAGTCAACGTAGCCCTGGCTTTGACGAGGACCTCCCTACAGTCCTCAGGCAACTCGTACCCTGCAAACTCTAGGGCTGCAGGAGCCAAGCCCTCATGTTCAGCGATGCTGGGTCATGGTGAAGGATTGCGCCTCCTTCTCTGGTGAGAAGATTCAGAACCACTGACAGCTTGACCAGAGGCGACGCCAACAGGCTGAGAAGGTCCGGGTACCAAATCTGCCTCAGTCAGGCCAGGGCGATGAGTATCATCCTGCATTGGCACTATCTGAGTGTGTTGATGACTCGTAGCATGAGAGGCAACGGAGGAAACGCATACAGAAACAGGCCTTCCCACGCAAAAGAGAACACGTGCCCCAGGCTCCTCAGTTGGTGGAATGTGCTGGAAAACATCTGGCATTTGGAGTTTGCCGCCGTCGCCAACAGATCGATCTGCGGCCTGCTCCATTTGACAAAGATGCAGTCCACCTGGTCCTGCCAAAGTTCCCACTTGTGGCAGGAGCGCAATCCCTGCTGAGGGAAACTGCAATGGTGTTCTTGACTCCCATTAGGTGAAGATGAACATCTCTTGTCTGATGGCCCAGCACCACAAGTCCTGTGCTTCCTTGGCGAGCGCTGGGGATCGAGTGCCCCCCCGTTCCCTGATGTAGAATATTGTGGTGGTGTTGTCCATGAAGATCCTCACCACCTTGTCCTTCGAAGACGGAAGGAATGACTTGACGTCCCAGAACACAGCCCTTAGCTCCAGGATGTTGATATGGAGATCCTTCTCCTCTGGCAGCCACAGGCCTCTGGCGTGCAGACGCCCAATGTGGGATCCCCAGCCTTCCAGGCAAGCAACTGTGGTGACCGTCTCCTGGTATGGAGGGTTTTGAAAACCTGTGCCCCGGCGATGTTGGAGCAGACATCCCAGCACCTTATTGCCCGACGGAACTCCTCGTTGAGCGTGATCTTGTCCCCGAAGCTTCCGGACACCTGTATCCAGCGAACGTCCAGGAACTCCTGAAGTGGTCGCATCTGTAACCTGCAGAGCCAGATAAGGTAGATGCAGGACGACATCAAGCCAAGTAACGACTTGATGCTTCTCACCGTGGTGGCATTCATCGACAACAGCCGTTGCACCTTCCCTTGAATGGCCGCTACCCTCTCCTCCAAGGGTGACGCCAGGCAGGACACCGTATTGAGTCTGGCTCCTAGGAACAGCGCTTTCTGTGATAGTGTCAAGCAGGACTTAATCCCAGATCTGTCAGCAACTGGACAGTCGCCTCTGTGTGTCCGACGGCCAGCTTTCACAGGCGGGCCCAGAGGGGCCAGTCGTCGAGGTACAGGTATACGTGTATACCCCATAGACGCAGATGGGCCACCACCAGTGCCAGGCACTTCATGAACATTCTGGGGGCCGACTTCAAGCCGAAAGGAAGGTCCTTGAACTGGTAGTGCGTAGAAACCTTCAGTGTTTCCTGTGAATGGGGACGTGGAAGTAGGCGTCCTTCAGGTCCAGCTTTGTCAACAAGTCTCCTTTTTCCAGTTGGCCGAGCACATGTTGCAACATGACCATCAGGATTTTTTTGAACTTGAGGTATTTGTTCAGATGTTGCAGGTCTAGAATGGACCTCCAACCCCTGCTCTTCTTTCAGACCAAAAAATAGTTGGAATAGACTCCGGAGCGCAAGAGTCCCTGGGTAACCAGCTCTATCGCGCCTTTTTGCTGCATCGCCCATACCTCCTCCAAGAGCTGAGGGATGTGCTGCTCCTGACCGGACACCGGAGGGACACGCGTACACCTGTGCTGAAATTCCAGGGTATGTCCTTGGGCGAGGGCGTCCAGCACCCTTCTGTCGGTGGTGATCTTTTTCCACTTGCTGACGAACCTCATCAGCCGGCCTACCACTGGGTGCATGGGTGGGGGCCCAACGTCCTGGTTGGTTCAGGCTTGCCTCGGCTCCGGCATCCTTCCTGCAAGTGACGGCGATGCTGTCCTCTGCGACCGTAGGCCTGGGAATGGCTTCCTGAGTTGTGGATCTGGAAGGCTGATGGTACAATGAGAAGAAACCTTTTGAAGACCTGCTCGACTTTCCTCTGGAGGGACGAAAAGAAGAGCGGTGCTGCTGGAGGGTGCCCAGGGAATGGGTTGTCTCCCTATCCGCCTTGATGGCCTGTAGGAGCTCGTCAACGACCTTCCCGAAAATGTTATCTCGATCGAAAGGCATGTCCAGTACCTTCGCTTGGACCTCCTGGCGGAAATTCATGGCCTTCATCCAGCCTTGGCGACGAAGGCAGACACTGTTCCCCCTTCTGCCGGAACCCTATGTCGGCAATGTACAGCGCCACTGTGATTGCGTGATCCAATGCTACCTCCCCTTCCTGGAAGAGAGCAATTGCCTCTATCTTCTTGTTGTGGGGAGGAGCTCCAAAATCAGACCCAGCTTGTACCACAGCTCCCTGCAGGCCCGGCTCCAGGAATTTTTAACTGGATGGGCCAGGTTTGTGACCAGGGGGGCCCAAATTCCAAATGCTGTGGGTCTAGGAGTACCCTAAATAAAGTGCTGGCATTGAACCAGATTTCCCACATCCGTGACCCAGCAAAATATGTATTTCCAAGTCTGGAAAAATGCATTTGCAGCCCTCTATAAAAAACAGTACAGAGCAAAAAGAGCAACAAGGAACATAGTGTTGCAACATCAATCTACCTATCTTCCCTTCACATCTGCTCTTCCCTTTCTATTATATCCAATCCTCCTTCACCTTTCCCCCAATTCATCTTCCTTCAGCTCCTCTAACCACCATTCCCATTTGCCTCCACTCCCACCAGCCGCCAGCATGCCTTTCTTGGCCTGGCTGGGGAAAATCGAGGGTGATGCTTCCTACTCCCCCTCTGAAAGGGCGGAGCAGTGAGGCCCCCAGTCTTTGTACCATCTCAGATGGTGTTCGCCCAACAATGCCTTTCTGAACACTGTGGCTACTCCCGGCAAGCCCAGGAGGAGGTGCTTGCACTACCTCCATCTTGTTCTGAAAGATTGACCCTCCCCCTCCAGAATACAGAAGCAAGGAATAGGAGATTTTGTTTCTTACAAAATTAAATTTTAAACAACATCTTATATGTTGTTGCATTTTTGCAGCACATTTTAATTAAGTTGAGGGTGCGAGGGAGTGATGGCATGTAGGATAGAATGGTAGGGCTTGGAGAGCTGCATCAGGAGGCAGACGATGCAGGTTGAGGTGTTTCCAGCCTCTTGGTATTGCTCCTGGTGGGGTGTGGCAGGGAGGAGACTGCCTTGCTCACCTGACATGCCCCTGTACATCATTGTCTGGAACATACTATATAAATACTGTTTTTAATATGCAATTTTCCATGATGACTTTTTGTTTGATGTGTTTACTTTGATTTGTTTTTGAATTACACCATTTTGTTCAATAAATGTCGCCTGATATTTTCAAAGAAAGATGTGGATGTGTGTTGTTGGTGGGTGCTAATGCCTGTGCCGCCCATCTATTAAACCTTTAGCAAGACTTTTTGGAATAGCTTATAATGCGAACTGAATCACTCCTAGGGCCACCTATTTTTAGCAGGCAAGGCATAGTAAAATTAAATAATTTGTCCAGGATCACACACTTTGGTTAAATGGTAAAGCCAGAATTTGAGCCTAGCCTGAAATTTAGATTCTTAACCACACATCTTCCAAGCTCAAGTTGGTACAAATATCTGTTGAAGTTTGGTTTTGAATGCCTAAAATAATACTCAATTTGATACAGATTACTTAAAACATGCACAAGTCACTTGATAAATCAACCTGACAATGTATTCATCATTGTAGAAACGTGTTGATGAAAAGAGTAAGGGGGCATTTTATTTTGAATCTTAAATTGTACAGGAAGGGACCACTCCTGTTTCCACTTTGTTTCAAAAGGGACCATTCATTAATGTTCATGTTTCCACCAAGTACTGGAAAAGTAAAGAGTAAAACACAGGTGAAAATCGCCTTTGCTCTTCACCTTTCCACCATGTGTCTGGAAAAGTGTAAATCACTTCCACAATTAACGATTGTGGGAGTCATCCACAATGAATTCCTTTGGAATCTGCCTGCTTTTACCAGTTGTAAAAGTCAGGCAGATCCCATAGGAATCCATTGGTTTTCCGCCAACTTAAAAATACATGCTGGTGGAAAGCCAATTGGATTTGGTAGGGGGGCCTTGTTAACTCCCATCTTCTCTCCAACTTCGTCTGCCAAATCATAGAAAATCCTGCAGCTCATAACAAGTGGTGATAAATACATCCACTCTGCTTGACTTGGAAAATTACCCCCTATTATTGTAGCTTTATTTTCCCTATCCTGAATGGAAGCCTACAAGCTGTAGCATAGAAATCAATAAGAACATACAAAACATCTCATACAGACACAACAAACAAACAAGCAAACAATGAAATGCATGACACGGTTGTTGTTTTACACAGCTTGTTCTTTGTCCCCTTAGTTTCTAATCACCCAACAATCACACTTAAATAGCTTGTTAAAACCCAATATAATTTAAATAAAAAACTGCCACAGCAATGGCCACTACCTTTTACCTTTTATCATCTCCAATCACTTCCTGTTGTAAATAATCTGCCTCTGATACACGTTAAAAAGATAACACCTCGGGGGGCGCTGTTGAGCGCCGAACAAGATGGCCGCCTGAGTGTGTCTCTCCGCGGTGGGTAGATCCCACAATCCTTTTTTGGGCTCTTTCTGGCTCTGTGGCTCGGCCCTGGAGAGTGCGACTCGTATCCTGAGGCAACAGGGTACCACCCGGTTCTGTTCCTGTTCGGATCGTGGCTGGGGATCCTGAGATCTGGGTGCCCCTTTGCCCTTCCCCCATCGGCAGCACGTCTTCGCGCCAATATCAGACCTGGCTGGGCGAGACGCGCTTGCCTCCCTGCATCCCGGTGACTGCGGGACGCCCCGGTGAAGACCTGCGGTGCTCCTCGGGGTTCCGTCCCCCATTACCTGCTTCTACTGGGACCCGCCGAGCGGGATTGGCCCCCCCACCGTTCCGGGGCGCTGCGGCTACGATCGCTGCTGCTGCGCAGCTCCTTCCTGGATCCTTGGTTGCGCTCCACCAGAGACCACCTCCTCTACACTTCTGACCCTGCTGACCGCTCTGAGGTGGACCCGCGAGGTGCTCCGTGATCCCGGCCCCCACCGCCTACCTCTACCTGAGCCCGCCCTGCGGGAGCGGACCCCTTTGGTGCTTCGGCCCCGCTCTGAACCTGGGGCCCCCTACGGCTACTGCGGGGGGGCCGCGACCGCTGCCGCTGCTACTGGGCGGCTCACGCCTCCCTGGAGGCTCCCTCTGCGCTGCCGGGGCCTGACCTCCCCTGGTGCCTCGGCCCCACTCTTGCCCCGGGACCGCCTCCGGCTGCTGCCGGGCTGCTGCGGCCTGCGCCTCCCCGGGGTCTCCCTCGGCGCTGCCGTGGCCGGACCTTCCCTGGGGCCTCTGATCCCTGGATAGCATTCTACTGTGCCCCCCCCCCCCGCGGAGTGGAGCCGTGGTGCGCCCCGGGACACCGAGTGCCGCGCTCCCCTGCAGTCTTGTGTGGCGGGCCAGGAGTGACTAAGGTACGTCAAGGGGGTGCTGCTGCGCGCCCCCCCCGCTTGGCCTCGAGACTCTGGGGCACACTTGGATCACTGGTCTTCCCCCGCGCCTACTGCGCTCGGACTCCCCTCAGCATCAACCCAACAGTGTGCCCCCCCTGCTTTGTAGCCCTGATTGCACCCATTCGCCTTACTGGGGGGGCCCTGGACCTTGCCGGTCACCCACACCCCTACTCTTGGGGGTCTCCTATCTCCTGAGTGGGCCGTGGGGTCCTTGAAGCCACCACTCCGTACCGGATCTGCTGTTCACCTGGGACCTACTTTACCCCACATCGCTGCTCCCGAGGATGCGGCCGGCCGGCCCGCCCTGCACTTGGCCAACCCCTACCTCCACGGCAACCCCTGGTCATCATCACCCCCACCCCAGGGGCCTCTTGTTCTCCCCGGGCTAACTAAACTCCATCAACCTGCACTGGCAGCTGCAATATCCCTTACTCATTGAACTCTCAGCCTCTGGTTCCTCCTTCGTGCTACCTCCGGTCCCATACCGATCCCCGCACCCGCAGCTACGAGGTACACGGTCCGAGCTCCTCCCTGTGCTGTTGGGCATCCCCCCTCACCCCACTCGACCTTCTACGTCGCCAGGATAACCAAGGGGGGCGCGAGGAAACAGAGTTCCATCAACATGTTTGCTAAGGCAGCGGTGAGATCGCCGGAGGAGACCGCCGAGCAGGCCCCTGACGCCTCATCTGACACAGCTCCTGAATCCGAAAACATGATGGACTTTATCCGGGAGGGCTTCACCGCACTTCACTCAAAACTGGACGACATGAACAGCACTATATCATCAATTAAGGCCCACATTGAGAGGACTGATAGCCGAGTGTCGGAGGTCGAGACACAGGTCGGCTCCGCTGAGGATGCGCTGGGTGCCCTGCGCTCTGAGGTTGTTGCTCTCTCCGGCCGAGTCCTTGAGGTGGAGAAGAAGAACGAGGACCTGGAATCCCGCTCAAGGCGCAACAACCTCCGCATTATCAGGGTTCCCGAGAACGAAGTCCATGAGCCAATGGAGGAATTTGTTGAGCATACATTGTTGTCACTCCTGGATTCACCCAAGCTTTCCCCCCACTTCGCTATTGAGCGGGCACACCGCGCCCTGACGGCTAAGCCTAAGCCGGGGGCCCCACCTCGACCCATCATAGCCCGTGTGTTGAACTACCGTGACCATGACGCTCTCCTCAAGGCCGCAAGGCTCAAGGGTGAGCTACTACTGGGCGGTGCAAGGATTCATCTCTACCCAGACTTTTCAACAGCCGTCCAACGTGAACGCAAGACTTTCCAAGCGGTGAAACGGAGGCTGCGAGACCACTCAGTCAAATACGCTATGCTCTATCCCGCCAAATTACACATAGAACACGCTAACCAGGTGTTCTTTTTCACGATTCCGGAGGAGGCCTCCAAGTTTATGGACAAACATTTCCCAGGCTGACCCTCTCTCTCTGACCATGGTCCTGAAGTTACCCTTTGTGCCCGACGGGGAGAGGCCAGGTCCGGCCGCCTCCCTGCATTGGGGCCGCACTGATCCTCTATCCCGCAACCTGCTTGCCCTGCTCATCCTACAAATATGTGCCATACCACCATGTTCAAAGTACCTGGTCTAAGTTACATGTTATGTCTATTGTGGACACCTTATGTTCTACTGGATCTGCCGCAACCCGGAGTGGCGCGGCTAGCTCGGCCTACAGGCCCCCAGGCGCTGATGCCTCTAGTTTGGTTTTGGTTGAGGGGGTTTGGGATCACCATCCCTCTGTTTGGGGGGGGTGTGGGTCATGTTTGGGGTTCTGTTATTAAAAAGTTGGCGCTGGCAGCGAAGGCGGACCGCGGTGTGGCACTCATCCACTGGCTATCGACATTCTCTCGGACTCAAACGCCACTGCATCTATGGCCGAGAGTGACTTGACCTTCATGAGGTGGAACGTACGGGGGTTGGGCAACTATAAAAAAATGAGGCAGCTCCAGCTGCAGGCCGAGCGCCATGGGTCCAAGATTCTTTTTTTACAAGAGACACATGCCCGCACGGAACAGTGCTCAGGTTTTGCCAAAGCCTGGGGCCCCCATAGATTTTTTACTGATTTCTCCACTCAAAGCCGCGGGGTCATGACCCTCATTCACAAGAGCCTCAAGTTCACCCTTATTTCCTCACAAATTGACCTCCAAGGCAGGTATGTTCTGCTGCATGCCACGCTTCAGAACAAGGAAGTGGTTCTGCTTAACATCTACGCCCTAACCTGGACGACCCGGAGTTTTATGCACAGGTCACGTCCCTTCTTGATGGCTTCCCCCTTATCCCCATCCTCTGGGGGGGCGATTTTAACACAATCTTTGACGTAGCCTTTGATAGATCAGGTTCCAAGCCCCGTCATCTCTCCAGGGCAGCTCATGCTGCACTATCATCCTTACCACGCCTGGCCATGGTAGATGCATGGAGGTTCTTTTACCCGGATTCCCGCATCTATTCTTCCTACTCCTCAGTCCACGATTCCTATTCCCGTATTGACCGATGGGTGATCTCCAACGTTTTGGTTAAGAACATTATACAGCTGATGATCCTTCCCAGAACCCTGTCTGACCACTCTCCAGTGACTATTACCATAGGTTGGGGTCCAGACCCCGGCCGGACTCGTTGCTGGAGGTTGAAACCCCTCTCCCTACTTGATCAGGAGTTCTGCTCCGAACTCGAGATGTCTATCGAAGAGTTCTTCGAGAGGAACACGGGCTCGGTAACATCACAGGCCACTTTATGGGAGGCCTTCAAGGCCTATATTAGAGGGATTGCGCTGTCCAAGGAGATTGGGGTCCTTAAGTCAATCCGGAGAGGCCTTGCCGAGAGTGAATCCCGACTGTCTACCTTGGAAGCTACAGCCTCACTTCACGCTACCCCGGGTTGCCTGGCAGACATCGGGGTAGAGCTAGACACGTTTCGATCCCTCGCGGAGCGCGAACAAAGGTTTCTGGACAATCCTGGTATGGCGAGGAAATACGGGGAGGGTGAGCGCCCTGGTCGGCTCCTGGCGAGACTGATCTGTCACGAGACGGGGTCTCCGCACATACTTGGGATCGAGAGGCCGGATGGCTCTATGGCTGTCTCCTCGCAAGACATCAATAGGGAATTGTTTTCTTTCTATGTGACCCTATATTCTAACTCAGATGAGGTGTCAATGGCGGAGATTGACTCTTTTCTCGAGGCCCTCCCTTTGTCGACGTTATCTCCAGAGACTGCGGGTTCCCTTGATTCCCCACTTACGCTGGAGGAGCTCTCAGACGCCATTGACCCTTATCCTCGGGGAGAGCCCCGGGCTCAGATGGCATCCCAGTCGAATTTTACAAGCGCTATAAGTCACTGCTGCTCCCCCACTTGCTGGCTCTTTGGGAGGAGTCGGTTGAGGCTGGCGTGTTTCCCCTTTCACTCCGTGAGGCCTCAATCATAGTTTTACTTAAACCTGGCAAATCCCCCTCGCAATGTGGTTCTTATCGCCCGCTCTCACTTATAAATTGTGATGTCAAAATATATGCAAAGGCTCTGGCGCTCCGGTTAGCTCCCTTTTTACCATCCATCATCCATCCAGATCAGGCGGGCTTCATCCCGGGGCGCTCCACGTCCCTGAACCTAAGGCGTCTATTTAATATAATTAACAGAATTAGCCCCGAGACACACGCAGTGGCTGCCACGCTCAACATTCAAAAAGCGTTTGTTTCAGTTTCCTGGCGGTATCTGTGGCGGGTTCTCGAGAGCTGCAAATTTGGACCCTCCTTTCTCACCTGGGTCAGACTGCTTTACTCAAACCCTGTGGCTAGGGTCTGCACCGATGACCGTTGCTCCCCTCTCTTTGGGATCGCCAGGGGGACGAGACAGGGGTGCCCCTTCTCTCCCTTGATTTTTGCTATAGCAATAGAGCCCTTCGCCGATATGCTCCGCCAATTTCACGCTCACAGAGGCCTCCGCACTGCGGGTCAGGCGGACATAGTGGCCCTATATGCGGATGACGCACTGTTGTTTATACGCTCCCCTTCCATCAATTTACCCCCAATACTGGAGGACATCGTTCAGTTTGGCCGGATCTCGGGCCTTAAGGTGAACTGCTCGAAGTCCACTCTCTTCCCACTCACGGAATGCACTCTCCCCCCCTGACTCCCTGGGATTCACGTGGGCTCAATCCACGTTCACCTATCTGGGGATAGAGGTAACGCACCAGCATGCGCTAACCTTCAAGGAGAACTATCAGAAGTATCTTAATCACCTGTCGGCTAAAGTACTAGCCTGGGACAAGCTCCCGATATCCCTTGCAGGCAGAATAGGGCTATTGAAAATGGTGGTGCTACCCCAGTTGCTTTACAGGTTCACCAATGTACCCTTGTGGCCAGGAGTGGACTTCTTTCGTGATTTGACCCGTACAGTCAATACCTTTCTTTGGCACTCAGGTGCGGTCCGTCTCAAGCTCGAGACCTTGTCCATCCCTATGATCAACGGGGGCTTCGGTGCCCCTGACTTCTTTAAATACTGGCTGGTATCCCAGATCCAATATACGTCCTACTGGTTTAATACAACGGACCCCCCCCCTCATGTCCGACCCGAGAAGCTTGCGGTATGCGATCGCGACATCCGGTCCCTGGTAATACAACCCGCTCCCCTAGCACTGGACTCACAGTGCCCGGTCGCTTGCACATCCCTCGCTTTGGCAAAAACATGGAAGCTGAACGGAACTACTTACGCTTTCCATGGCAACTTCCCGCTTTGGAACTTTCTCCCGGGGGTCCCACGGGTTGCACCACTCACGGCTCGCCGCTGGGCTGAAGCGGGCTATGAGTTGCTGCGCGACGTGTTTGATCAAGGCATATTCGTTGAGTGGCCTGATCTGCCATTACTCTTGAGGAGCGGCCAGAGTGTATGGCTCCAATACTCGTCTCTCCGTAGGACCCTGAAACGTAATTATCAAACGTTCCCCGCATTACCACCGGACGACCCTGCCATCGAGGAACTCACCTCCCCCTCGCCCACAAGAGGCAAAATTTCCAGGTTATACTCTATGCTGCAGTCCAGATCTGTCCCAGAATTTGCTAAACTTAAGCGAGCGTGGGAGGGGGACCTAGGGGGGGGAAATGTCAGATGAACGCTGGGCACACTTATGCGAGCGCACTCACCGAGTCTCCTTCAACTCCCTTTTTAAACTCATTCAGTTCAAAGTGCTGCATAGGTTCCACTACACCCCGATCAGATTGCATCGCATGTCCAGTGATCATCCTTCTAGCTTCCCCAGATGCGGTCAAGATGATGCTGACTACATTCACATGATTTGGTCCTGCCCCCGCCTCTCACAGTTCTGGGAGGCGGTTTGCTCAACGGTGTCTGCAATGCTCGATCACCCCATTGACCCTTCCCCGGCGTTGTGTCTCTTTCATGACCTCCCAGGCCTTTCCCGAGACCCCAAAAAACTGGCAGGCCTCTGCATGCTCCTCGCGGTGCTATCCATCCTGCTCTGTTGGCTTCGCCCCTCACCTCCCACGCATGCCCAATGGCTAAGGGCGGTCACGTGGGCCTCGGACTCTGAGGAAACCTGGTCTCATATGCAACCTACCCACTCCAGGCCTAGGAACATCTGGCTCAGGTTCCGTTCTTACATGTCCGACCTCAACACGACACCGGCAGCTTCACCCCCACCTGCTTCCCCCCACCAGTTTTGCCCCTCACCCCTGTCATAGCTCTCTCCCACCCTCCCCCATGTCACAAACGTTACTATGGTTTTGTGTTAATGTGTGAAGCAGTCTCTGTATGTTCATACTGTATACACTGTGTTCATATTGTACTTGCCTGGCGCTGTTCGCCTGTGTTTTGCTGCCACGCCGAATAATAAAAAGAATTTAAAAAAAAAAAAAAAGATAACACCTCACTGGGTGGGCTTGTGCACCCTTGGCTGTTTGTATTTGAGGAGAGAAAGGAAAGCAGGGGGGCATGGGCATTGTCCAAATGTTAAATCCATAAATGTATACTGTTTGAATGCAAACCCGTAAGTTACTAAAACAGTATGAGGTTATCAAGTCAGTTTGAATCATGAAACATTTATGCAGAGTAGACTAGGCTTCCACACAGACCAAGATACATTCTATTTACGTCAGACCCCCACTGAAAAGTAATCATGAGAAGATCTGAAACTGGTCCATACTTGCCATGCTAGCCTTATCATTTTCAGGCAGGGTCTTGTTGGACCAACTGAGTGATGTGCAGCTTGATTTCCTAGGCATAGCAAGCAAGGCACCCGCATCTGGGCATATACACGTTCACTTAGGAAGACAAACTGAAGACATGTATTGGTGAAGCGAACAGCTTTGGGGTTTGATTAGGCATGGATAGGCATTTGCTAGGCACTGCCAGAAGGGTATGTGGTGTGATGGAGTACGGAGATGGACAAGGTGGTATCTTTTTGGCTATAGACTTGTATTCAAATAAAGAAAAGAACCTGTCTCTCCCTATTTGAAGAGGGGTTTTTCCTACCTCAAACACAAAATAACTTGAGTGCTCGTCAGTATGTAAGTCAAAAGAACCCATAATACTGTTCCCTGTCCAAACCACCTACTCTATCCCGACACTAACAAATAAACCAAGAAGAAAAGGGTTCAATGAACTTAGGTTAACTTAAACACAGTCTCTTATATCAAGGTCTGATTTACCTGGTCTATCTGGAAGAGCCTTGGAGACTGTTCCTTGATCGTTCTGTGTACAAGTTTTTAGATGTCTATTTACTTACTCCCAATAATTGGTGAACAACAGAGTTAAGACTTTATCAACTCTTCTTCTTATTGCTGGCACTTTGTCAGGAATTTTTATATCTTGACTATTGGGGAGATTACTCCCTGCAAGTTCTTGATCCTTTTGGTACCTTTCACATGTGTTGAGTTGCCCACTGTGGTGAGGTAGTGGGAGTTCATTCCTTAGGCACTCTTGAGATTTATGCTGTCTTCTGTCACCAGTGTGACGAAGGAGATCACTCCAGAGGAATACTTGTCTCTTGGTTCTTTCGGTATCACTACTGTGATAGAAGTCACTCCTGAGGAATACTTGACTCTTTGCGCTCCCTGGACCCCACCCAGCTTTCTCGCTCCTGTTACCTGTATCTTCATGGGGACCGCAACCGGTTCTTCGCAGGGTATCAGGTCAGTGTCGGTTCAACACGTGTTCAGTGCGTCTTCCTGCTTTGCTCCTCTTTGGTCTGTATGGCTCCGCTGAGCTGTTACTGTGTTATTGTCAATGTGTTTTATGGACCACACAGTCCACGTCCAGGCCACACCACTGCTGAATTCTTCCTGCTTCAGCAGCAAGTCGGGTTTGCTCCAGCTCATGTAATTCCTTTCAGCTTCTTCTTCGGAGACCAACTGTCTATCAGCGCTTCGGGCAGAGTGGGTTTGAATTTCCCAGACCCTGCACTATGGACACCAGGGTCCCTTACTACTCTTCCTGCTCCTGAACACGCTTAGTCCTTCCTTGGTCTTTACTTTATATTGCTGGGCCTGCCCCAGCGTAGCGGCAATGTTTGTCGTAAATGCCTTTGAAGTTACCTTCAAGCCTAACAGTGGCCACCTCATCACGGTTCTTTGGTAATTTCTTCTACTGTTGTTCTGAATGTTTCTTTGGCTCTTCGTCGTCTCAGTCCTGTCTGACATTACAGATGCAATAGTAGAGACTTAACAATAACACACATTAGTAGCTTCAGGTTGGGAGGAAGAAGGAGGTAATAGGGCCATGGCTCCAGGGAACAAGGGTGGAGGGTGGCCTTTTACGGACGGGAGTCCTCATCCCCATGAGCGGAGTCTCCCCATATGAGGTCCTCCCACTTTGTACCACCCCTAGAGGGACCAGTGGGTTGGGTCCTCACCTCCCTACCCTCATAGGGGAGGGCTACCCTCTGAGGAGATGTGATGAGAACCTGTGAATCATCACAAGTACTGCCTGGCCATAGGATGGGAAAAGCTGGAAAACGGCGAGTACCAGGGCATATAACGGCATTGCTTGGCAAATGTCGGTCTAATACCTATCTGCAAGCCAAAACTGTTCCCTTTGTGGTTGCTTGCTTTAGACAGGACTTCAGTGCAAGGAATAGAGGCATTGAAAAAGATATTGCTTATAAAATCAACTGGCTGAAGACACACATGAATCGATTTTTATTACACCAGGAGCTCATTTACAGAGGCAATTAAGTAATTAAAAACACTCGAAAGAATGCTTTGCTATAACAGTGGACGGCACTATACAGCAACACGTGTTGTGTTACTTTGTGATTGAGCTTGCTCAATGAGTTCCAGAAAGTGTACGTTTTGGGGCAGGCAGTTGGTGGTAATGCCATAGGCATTAACATAGACCTGGCTAGTCATTGGGTGGGTAAGTGACCAAACTCACTCATAGGATGTGTCTTTCTCCAGACATTTTATCTCCATCCTATATGTGTTCCACTGCATGAGTTCTGGCTTGTACCTAGTGGGCAAATATCTCTGAATCAATTATAACCACTGGCATTGTTCTGGCCAGCCACCCATACCATTGTTTTCAAATCATCCTTGGCCATGTCACTAATCCCAAACTGCTAGACCACAAGGCCTACACATGCATGTGGCTTGTGTTCCAGTGCATATGGGACATGGCCTAGCAATTGAGATTGGACTGTACCTTTTGGTGGGAGCACCAGGAGTCATTTGCTAATGGCTTGTCCCCGTCTGTAACGGCACAGAAATACTACAGAATAATGGCATGGAATGTTGCGCAACGGTATTGGTAATTTTGAATTCAAAGCCTTGCATCTATCACTATTTGATTTTACTACACTCTCCCCTCCTGAATTACATTTTTATTACTACCAACTTTATCTTTTCACTTATACTCAAGTAGTTAATGCAGCAGAATATATACTTTGAATGTAATTTGTAAGAGCCTCCAGTTAGATGATGCACCTTCCGCTAAAAGCAAGTGTCGGCAGCTGACATGTCAAGCTTCCATGATAATTAAACAATATGGAAAATGTTCTCTAAGGCCAACCATTGCCTTTTATCAACAAAAGGCAGTGCCGGTCCTAATCTATGGTGTGGAAAACGCATTTGGGTGTTCACACGACTTGTGGAACACACTGGAAAACATTTTCTGGGTCAGGGTCCTACAATTACCTAAAGGAACTTCGACTGTTTGCATACGTTACGAATTGGGTCTCATCTCAATCCATGCAAGAGTATGCTGTAACTTACTAAACTTATTCAGGAAAACAATGGTAACAGCACCAGTATCTCAAGTAAAAATACTGCATAACCCTGGTAATGATAAAGTGTACACCGTGTTATCAATGTGGAACAAGCAATGTCTTGAAGTCCTGAAAGAACATGACATTGCCTTAAAAACCCCTTATTGACAACCCGGACTCGGCCAAGAAGAAGCCATGGAGATCTGACTGGCGCCAAACTTGTGACTCAAGGTGAACATCGAGACTGAATAAGGTCTGCAGTGAAGCAAGAGCATATCGCGAGCCTCAAGCCTACTTTATCTCGTTTCCTGAGCAAAAATCGAGATCTCTGTATATGCAGTTCAGGCTTAACATATTGACAACCAAAGAATGCCTAAGCACATGGGCGCTTTATGCCGAACTGGACCCGACGTGTCGCTTCTGCAATCTACACAAGGAGACACTGAAGCATCTAATGCTGTTTTGTCCAAAGTTCCGGAACCTGAGAACACAAATCTTGGGTCCAGTGATCAGTAGGCACCATACATTGAATGCTGACGACTGGTGGCAAGCCATGTTTGACGGGGCAGACAGAAAACTGATGTTTGCACTGGTTGTCTTCTTGCAGGCCTTGAAGGAATGTCTTGACGACAATTGAACAAGACTCTGAACTTAGTCACCAAAGTGAGCACCTGGTCGGAAACTGAACTGAAAGTTAATATGGTGTTAATTCTAACAGATGACGCGAAGTGTCTGAGTGTAACAAGACTGATCTTGTTCGTTTTCTTTCACTTTTTAAAGGCTTGAATAAACCAAATAAAAAAAATAATAATAATAAAAAAAAGATGATGCACCTTCTGCAGAAATCTGTGTTCAGGCAACATCACCTGTCATTGATTGTTTGATATGGTTAACCATATTATTAAGCATGATGTGAAAAGATGCTATATACCCACAAAAGAGAAACTTACTTTAAATTACAGAAACTGAAATTGTGATTTTAGTTTTGAGAAAATAGTAGGCAGCATGCTTGAATAAGTGTGCTACCCCACTTAAAGATGTGCATGGCCCTCCATCTCCCTGGTCATTTGTGCTTTCATGTTGTGGAGCATAAATCATTGTCTAGGGCAAACAAAATCCTGGCCGGGCCTCCTGCAGTTCAGCGTCTCAGAATGATGTCTCTGAAATTGGTGCAAGGCTTGGACTGGCCCAATAGGGCAGTAGGCCCATGGCCAAACCAAAAACGCAAAATGCTTGCATGGGGCAGTTTTTTTGGGTCAAAGTGGGATTGTTTTTTTGGCCCAATGTGGGCCAGTTTGATGAGTTACTTCACTATGCGGCTAGTAGTTTTGCCAGTGTTGCTGAATAAATATTCTTTTAAATGCACAATTTGCATCACATTTTATCAACAAAAAAAAACCTTGGGTACTACTCAAAACAGTGTCACAAAAGGAATGAATTCCCATTTTCCACTGTGGGCCACTTTTTCATTGGTGCCCGAGACAATGTTATGCCCCAGTTCGACCCTGGTTGCTGCTGCATGTGTAGAGTGAAATCCACCCTTCAGGCCCATACTCCCTCGGGATTCCAGTGCTGTTTACCACCACTGGCATTGCCCCCTTTCTACAGGGGGGCCAAGGGGTGGCCTTGGGGGGGCCTGACCCCCCTGCTAGAGCCGGGCCTGGCTCCCTGTCGTACCTGACTAGGACTGCCAATGCGCTAGCCGCCTTGATGGTGGACGCCGCAGTGTAAATCACCTTCCTTCCCATGGCGTCCATCTTCTTCCCCCTGCTGTCCGGAGGAACTAAAGACGATCAGGATGGGTTAGCTGACCGTTTCCTCATGGCTGCGGAAACCACTGAATCCGGCAATGGTTGCGACCCCAGGCACTTTGGTGCGGATTCCGACACCCGTTATTTCTTCTCCAGCCTATCCCGTTTGGCTGGAGCCGTTCAAGGGTTCTTCAAGAGGATTAGGCCCTCCTCCCACACGTTGTCCCGAAGGGTAACAGCTATGATTGTCTTCCTCTTAGCCTCACGCCTCTAGTACAAGAAACCCTACTTCCTGGTTTCTTCGGGCACAAGATGAAATAGTTCGGAGGCTCTGGCGATCATGGAATGAATGACCCACCTTATCGGGTGGGGACGCCCTAGGCTGCAGAGACCCGCCGCAACAATATCTTCTTCATAATCTGTCGTTGTAGTGGCTGTATCCGTCCCCGTACCTGTGTCTGGCAGAGGAGAGGGGGCCCGACGCGGATGTGGAGGCTGAAATGGTGGCGTCAGATGACGCTTCCTCTTCTTCGCTGGTGGCTGATCAGAGGCCTGGGTGACCATTAGAACCGGGCCATGTGGCATCCTCTTCTGGATCTCCGACACCAAGGTCTGGAGGATCGACAGGATGTCCAGAGACACATCCCTCTGTTGAGCTTAGGCTTAGGGAGAGGACTGTCACTGGATGGGGGCAGTATGACCCAGGGGAAAGTGATTGGTTTAAAGGAGAACTACAGTTTGTAAGCGAACGTGAAACAGTTTTTTCTATTACCGAGGATTCCCAGGCTGACAACAGGGAATATTCATGAGCATGTGAATCCATGCCAAACCCCATGCTGGGGAAATTCAACTCCATATATGCTCGGCAAATCTAAACATGGAAGATCTGCATTAAATGATGCGAAGTACTCCAGCAGAGGATGGGCTGCAGGACACAATAAACAAAGTATCTGTGACAAAATGACTACTGCTCTAAAGAAGTAAAGGGATGTGTTGTGGCAAAACCTCCTCCTCAGCCCCACACTACTACTAAACCAGGAGTGATCCCAATCATAAAACATTTGCAGCTCGAAAGGAATATCTCCTTCGCCTTATGTGGGAAGGTGACCTGTTGGCACGATCTACTCTTCAGGAGAGGTGTGAGGTGATAACAGTAGCAACCCAAACAGCAATAGCACAAGAGACCAAAATAAAAAAATTTCCCATCAAGGCTCTATAAAAAATATACATGTTATCAATTTAACACTAAAATTGCACATAACTAACTAAAAACACAAGCAAAAACTGAACCCTGTAAAGAAACCCAGAATATGCAAGCTGTTGTAGAATAGCACGCTGGGAGGATGAGCAGCTGTGTTCAGGCATTCAAATGGCACAATGTCAGAAGGTGACTTGTCAGAAAAATGAAGAGAAGGGGTGCTTAAAAGTTACTGGACCAGGAGGACAGAGCCTTCTTACTGTACATGATTTCTTGGAATTGGGTGCTAGACAGCATAGAGCTAGGCTTCTATGCTCTTTCCTGCAGTCACATTAGTGTTCACATGGGCCGAATCGTGTTGATCCAGTGGCGAGACGGTGCCGACGAACATCTCTGCATGGACCATGTCAGCGTTTGAAGAGATGCAGTTTGATGTCTTCAAACAGGTTTAAGTCTGATGTTGATTCATGATGAACTGATACTTCCACTGGGTGGAGTCAGCAGATCAAATCAGCAGTTAGGTCGAGGTTCTATTGGAACCTCAGCAGTGAGTGGGTGCTCGAGTCAAGGCTGCAGTGATCTTCACTGATGTGAGACGGTATTTAGATGCCTCGAAGAAACAAGCAATCAGCTCCATGTTTGTGAATTACCAAAAGCAGCACTGTGGGACCAGAGTCTGCTCGAAGGGTGTCGAACATGGTCGAAGAGGCTCAAAGATGGCTTGAAGTAGTGAAAGTAAATTCCAGGAGCTCTTGGGCTTCTGCACCTACCCTAGTCAACCGGAGAATCATTCTCCATCACTGGATATCTTGTCTACTCTACAAACTCTGGTGTCAGACTTGCAGTACAAGGTACAGTTGGTCCTGCCATCCCTATGAGAGCTCTCTGCTCTGCCAGCTTCTCCTAGACACTGCGACCGCAGTTCTCACAGGCTAAGGACATGTCTATGACATGTTCCAGGATGTCCTCAGGGTCAACTTAGAGGGGCTAGGTGGAACATAAAGAGCCAGCATAAAAAGAGACTAATGGCATCGAGGAGAGCTGGAAGAAAAAGATGGGGCCTGTGATCGGGCTTCAGCAGCAGAAATAGTGATAGATTTTTTGATCGACGAAGCAGTGACTGTTGTCATCTGAGATCTTTTTGTTGTCAATGAGGTGGAAGTCTTGTTTATCGATGAAACAGTGGCAGACCATGTTTTTGACAGCGTCTCAGATGAGAATGTCAGTGGAGTGGTGGATGAGGATGGAAACAGGATGGATGCTGACTTGTATCGCTTTGTCACCGTCGACGAAAGGAGTGTTGACAGAGTTGTCACCTTCATGGACGAGAGTATCGCAGATGTTGAGGGCTTCGTCAACGAAGCTGTCACTGCGGCATTCGTGTGCCCAGGCTTTTTATGACGTGGCTTAGGTACATTGACTGCGACAACATGGGCACATTGACCAAGGGAGGCATGTTCTCTCCTCACCTTCTTCCCACTGGAAGATATTCATAAAGAGCTGGGGGTCCTCGAACTCTTAGAAGAGAGAGTCCTGCTATGTCTGAGTGCCTGAGCAAAGCGTGACTCCGAACGGAATCAGAGTCTGAGGCCACCGTACCCATGTCAAGCTAAGTAACCAAACTTTTTTTGACGTTCCCGGAGGGTCTTGTTTGAGAAGGAATGGCAGATGGAACACACGTTGACGTTGTGCTCAGGGTACAGGCAGTAGATGCACTCAACAGGCTGGTCTTCCACATAGATATTCTTCAAATGGCAGGCAGAGCATGTCTTGAAGAGGTTTTTCTTACCCTTTGGATCAGCCACGGTGGAAGCCCTACTCGTTTAAAAAAGTTGGACATCCGATACAGCCATCTTTATATTGGCAACTGTTCCAGTCCTCAAGTTAAGACTCCCTCTGTTCCTTTGGACACTGGGCTCAAAATACAAAAGCATGCTTTACAGGTGAAAGCATCCTGTACGTATGGTAGTAAACGTCTACTTCAGATTAGATTAGACCCTATTTCAATGCAGAGAACCAAGTATCTGTCGCATCTACTCTTGTGAATAACCGTACTGACCATTGTAATAGCCTGTTTATTGGTACTACCAAGAGCAACATTAGAACACTCCAGGTTGCACAGAACGTGTGGTAGAGCTGTCTCTGGAAAAAACTGTAGCAAACACATAACTGAAGCCAGTAGATCCCTACACTGGCTGCCAGTTGGTCATCACGTTACACACAAGGTCCTCACTTTCACTCATAAGTGCCTCTCAGGCAAAGCGCCTATCTCCAAATACCCATATAAAAGGCCCCTGAACCTAGAAACTTACATTCAAGTGGTACTTATAAGCTTGCCATCCAACAACACAAACTTAAAGGTTTCGGGGGTACAAGCTTTAGTGTTTGTGCTCCCTTACTCTGGAAACAGATTCCACAAAGTATTAGCAAAATATAATGCCTTTCCAACTTTAAAAAGGCTGCAAAAACACAACTTTTCAATTCTAAGGATTAATTCTTGTCTCTCCCCTTTACTATATTCGGCCTTCATGCTCCTTAACTTAGTCAACTCTGTTTGTTAGTCTGTCTTCGTTTTTTGTGTGCACTGAGGCCTGTTGCGTTTTACAAGAATTATAATAAATAAACACAAATAAATAAAAAGGCCTCAACTCTGAGGTAGAAAAGGTTTCGGTAACAGAGGAGCGCCATGGATGTGAAAAACTCCCTACTACCAAAGTAGGAAAGAAGAGCTAAGTGAGTCTCTGCCTATTGGCTGTGGAGCTACTCCCCTTGGCCCGGGACTTCCCTTGGAAGTCTTCAGGGGGCCTTCTAGTCGAACTCCTTTGTCAGACTCCATTCTCCTGCATGCTGCCATTTGGTCTGATGGATCATTTGCTCCTGAGTTTCCTTCTGCTCTGGATGTGTATCTTTGTTACTAGGAGTTGGGAAATATTGTTCGTTCTCAACCGTTCCTATGCAATCTCAGTTCCAGTTCTTAGATTTCTGCCCACAGCTCCCTGGTATTCTGTCTGGGGAATCTTAGGGTGGGTGTTTGGTGTCTCCCTTGGTTAAGGAAGGAGAAACTCCAGTGCATTTCCTTTTGGATGCCAAACCCACTCTTCTGGTACCAGGCCGAGTTTTGTTGGTTGCACTCAGGTGCATTCTGGAAGTGGTAGTATGAGATTCCCTTCCACTGCTATTGCTTCCTTGGATCTATAATTCCTAGCAGGCTTCCGAGGGCTCAGGTGCTTGATGAACTTCATGTTCTCAGGGAAAACAGAAAAAGAGATGTGGC
The DNA here is from genome assembly GCF_040938575.1 of Ambystoma mexicanum. Lineage (NCBI taxonomy): Eukaryota > Metazoa > Chordata > Amphibia > Caudata > Ambystomatidae > Ambystoma > Ambystoma mexicanum. The sequence goes on from NC_090936.1 coordinate 352,563,528, forward strand.
CAGGACAGAGGTTTCTAAGTACAAAGACAGGAGCAATGGGACTAATTGCTATGCATGTATTCAGACACTCTGGGGATCTAGGGAATGCGGTCCTTCTCCACTCCTGCACCCCCTGACAGGGTTATACCCATGACACTGTCACAGTAATACAAATCCTCTACTTTTTATTGTTCTTGAGGATCAAATACAAAAATACAGAATTATTCATTGAATAAACATCCTTTACTGATTAGAAATACATTTGTTAGACAGATTCAAAATCAATAAGAATAATTTAAAAGAAGGTTCCCAATAAATGATACCTAAAAACAAAGTGAATAATGCATGCAGAATAGGTAATAGTGTGGTTGCGTTCGGAATTCTCTCCTCTGCCTGCTCCGAAGATTTTACTTAAGGGGGAAAACGTTTTATTTTCCTCTCAAAATGTTCTTCCATTCACTGAAGGGGCTAACATATGCCTATAGACTCTCACTTCTAGTGCTCGTCTAACCATCAACCTTAAAATGTGACTTAAAAGTGTGTTAAAGCTGGACTTTCTGTTTTTTAATCATTCAACTTGACTTTCAATTAGGGCTGTACACAAAAGTTAGCATTTGATTAACACGCATTTAAACAATTGCAACAGACAAATATCAAGCCCAGCTCTTTGTGAATATCTTATTTAATGTCATTGTTATTTTTTGATGTATGTGTTACTTACTTTGCTATTTATTTATAATGATATGTACTTGAATCAAGTGTTTAACCTTAAAAATAAACGCAGGAAGAAGTAATTCTCCCTCCCTTTTTTGGGAGCACTGAATTGAAATGAGTAATACATTCTAAGAATAGGAAATCCAACCAAGGAACACATTGAGGGCCGGATTCATGGAAGTGTTTTATAATGGCGCAATCCCATAGGAAAATGTTCCATGATTCAGGCCCTGAGTCTAAAACTCAAAGTGCATTTCAATGAGAATAATAACAATGCATTGCTTTCATTTTTTCTGGTTTGATCTAAACTGCAAAACTGTTCAGTAATGCAATTTAATAAATTACAAATAACTGTATATTGCCATAACTCTTAGTCTTGTTATTTTCACAGTCAAATTCAAATGAGTCACACCCTGCTCTGTTGTGTTTGCATGCAGAGGGGACAAAGCCTAGCACATGGGGCTGTACTGCTCACATTGGTACCCAGGCCAAGAAGTATTTGAACATGGCTAGTGCCCTTCTCTTATGGTGACAACGGCTACAAATTAATAGTAAATAAGGCCTTCCAGAGCAATGACACTGGTTATAATTAAATCGATTTTTGCTTTGAAATTTGCTTTGAAGTGCAGGATCTGCATCAAGGGAAGCATTCATTTTGTCTGCTAACATTGTTCTAATCCACAGACATTAACTTTAGTAGCAAATGCAGATAAGCACATTTAACTTACTTGTTCATGAAGGCTCCGCATCTTATCCTAGCATCAGATCCATCTGGGAACAGGCGTTCTGGACTATACAGGACATCAACCAGCACAGAGAACTCAGCCTGCAGCATAGTACTAAATTGTTGCTCCAGAGAAGACACTACATCCTACCGAAAGAAAGGTATTTGGTTAAAATGTTGGCATGGAGAAAGTGCTAAATTTCAGTTGTGTGTGAGAAAAATGCTTAAAATATCACAACACATAATTTAGGCTAGGCAATAATTAAAAATAGATTTCTGCAAATTCCATTAAAAATCCTGAAAATCTACTGATATATATATATATTTTTTAACATTTATAAAGCTCACAGAAGCAGCCCAAAGGCATTGTGGCGCTGGTACAAGCAGGTTTACTTAGTTACAACAAGGAACCAGACTGGGGAGGGAGCAGGGGAAGAACAACAACATAGAAGACTGAGGTTCATGTTTACAGTGAACCTGTTGACAATAGAGTTATATTTGATGATAGAGAAATGGGGGAAAGAGGAACAGTAAGGAGGTGAGGAGGTGACAAGGCGAGTGGATGGAGTCTAAGGAGGCGTGTCTGGGTCAGAAGAATCGGTTCAGAAGGTGTATGATTAATTAAATAGAATAATTTTTCAGTTTTTTACGAAAGGACATATGTGAGGTCTCGGCCCTGAGGGTGGGTATTGAGGAGAGCATTCCAATGCTTGGGGGCCAGGTGAAGGAAGCTTGTGCCTCCTGCCTTGGTCCTTTTTATGGCAGGGATGCACAATTGGTTGGTATGACTGGGTCTCTTAAGCCTAGAAGAAGCAGCTCTGACAATTTTCTCTGATAGGTATGGGGGGCTGTGAGCACAAGGCACTTATGCATGATGGCTAGCATTTTGAACGTGATCCTTTCTTTGACAGGGAGCCAGTGGGCTGCGTGCCTGGCATGTGAAATGTGATCTCTTTTGGGAATGTTTAAGGCGGCTCTGAGAGCGTTGTTTTGAATGACATGAAGTATATTGAGGTTTTTTACAGAGGTGCCAGCTAGGAGGACATTACAATACTCTAACTTGGCACTGATGGTGTATCTGGCTATTGAGAGGCAGTTTTCCTTAGTTAGAAAATGTTTGACTGCGTTTATTAGTTTGGTTGGGAGAGATGCGGATGAGGTGATCGCACTCACCTAGCATGACATGGAGAGCGTGGAGTCCAGGAATATGCCAAGCGTTTTTACTGAGGGGATACTGCAATGATTGAGTTATCAATAGTGAATGTGCGTTATGGCTTACTGACTTTACTGAGGATTTCTTTGGGGCCAACTATGAGGATCTCTGTTTTGTCTCGGTTGAGACAGAGCCCCTTGGCTGCCATCCAGGCTTGGATGGAAGAGTAGATCTTTTGGAGAGGCTTATCGTCTGACTCGTAGGAGCCGGAGAGAGGTATGAGGACCCGAGTGTCATCGGCATAGTTTGTATAAACTATGCAGAGAGAGTCGAGTTTGTCAAAGAGTGGTTTAGTGAATAGATTGTAGAAGGTTTGAGCCGTGCATGAGCCCTGGGGGACTCTGCAGTGGATAGTGGTAGGTGCTGCACAAGCCTGGTCTGAGAAGACCTTCATGGCTCTCCCTTCTAGGAATGAGGTGATCCAAGTGGTAGCTTGGAGTGAGAATTGGGCTGCGTTAGTAAGGTGATTAGTAAGAGTTATTTGGTTTTTCAAATAGAGCAGCACGGATTCCTTGACCTTGGCGAAAGCCTGATTGCCTCTTACCAAGTATGCAATTGGACTCAAGGAAGTGCTGAATTTGGATGTGAGCTGCCTTTTCAAGGATTTTTAGGAAAAACAGGACTATAGTAATAGGGCGGTAGTTGTTCAGAGAGGTGGGGTCTAGGGTAGTTTTTTTTAGAAAGCGGCGTACCCAGGCTTCCAGGAGACAAGTAGGGACCAGGCTAAATGAGAAGGAGGCATTGATAAAAAGCTGTCAGGAATGGAGAGAGAGAATCGGCACAGCTTGAATGATGTTGTTTGGGCAGATGTCACCTTTGCAAATGGATGGCTTTAGATGTTTGAGGAGGTCAATGACTTCACTATCCGTGACATCTTTGAAGGAGAAGAGGCCCGTGTTAGGGAGCGTAGTGTTGTTGGTCAATGACCGGGAGAGGTCTTACTTGGGTAAGGCCTTGTAGTGGGCTTAAATTTTATTCTGTAGGAGGCCTATTTTATTAGTCAGAGTGTGATGCTGAAAATGCATTGGAGGGGCAGGGCCTCCATGTCCTTGTCCTGTAGTCCTTTTTCATGTGTGTTCTGTATTGTTTTCTGCCCAGGAGTCCATGTGGTACTTCTGGCAGTGCAGCTCTTCCTCTCTTTGGTTTGGTGTACAGACCCTTGGGATACCCTTATGGCACCCAGGGGTGGGGATACAACCCTGTGCCCATAGTGTATGTTTTTGGGCACCAGTGTGTGGCCCACAGACCAGGGTATGGGCTGGTGGCAGCTCCATGCTGAATTTGACAGGTGCTATGAGAATCCTCCATTTTGGGGATAGCCAGGCCCTGCCATTGGAATCAGTTGATTCCTGATAGGAGACAAGATGGTCCCTGTGGCCTCCTGCTTTCTATCGCGTGTTACCTTGTTTTTCCCAAAGTCCTGGGAAGCCCTGACTCTGTCCCATCACCCTGGCTGGCTGTTGGGTGGACGTTCCATATATGGTATTGGGGGGAAGCCGTCCAGGCCAGACTGTCTGGAGCCTTCCCAATGACTGTATTTTGTGGGTAAGCACCTGGGGTGGGACCTGGGTGAATGGAGTGTGTGACGAATACGCACTTCTTGTTATGGGTGTCTGGTTTCTGTTATGTGACACAAAGACTGAGACAACCCTGCCCGAAACTAGTATGAATGCAGTGTGGAGTGCTGAATGGCTGGGTACTTGTCCCAAAACGCATTCCTTGTTGTGAGTGTCTAGAGGGAGGAGAATGGCCTGAATGTACTGTGAGCCTGATTGGCTGCCTGCCTGCATGAATGCCCTTCTGAGTGATTGGTTGCCTGAGTGTGACCCAGCAGAGTGAATGAGAGACCAAACAGTATATCTGGGGACCTCTCACTGATGGAAATCATTCAGAAGCTGAAGTTGATACTTGATGCTTAACCTTGAAGCCTGCTGGAAGAAGAAGAATTACTGCTGCTGTCCTTTGCTAATCTGAAAGCTGTGTTGACTGTCAAGGAACTGATCCAAGAGAGTACCTGGCTAGGACACCTCTTCCCGAGCTACGAGGGACCATCGTGCACCAGCTGATCTTTGCCAAAGCTCCCTGGAAGTCAGACCCTCGAAAGGCTGCTGACTGGAGACGGGGACCATCGCGGAAGCACAAAGCGAAGCCATTGAAGTCCATCACAGTCGACGACGAACCTCGTCGATCGGAGCCGCAACGCTCCATTGCCTAAGAACATTAGAAACAAGGACTCCCTTGCTCAGCGCCAACATCCGAAGAGAATCTGCAGGTAGGTTTCCCGCCACCCGAAGACCACAGAGACGCTGACGACCCGACGCCCTTCCTGGGCCAAAGTCCTCCATCGACTCTTTGCGGCCACAAACTCTCATCGTCAAGGTGCAACGCACGCCTCAGCTTTCAGGACATTTTCGACCGATCGTCAACGAGCACCGCAAGAACGAAAGCTGCTGCCACAACGACAGTGTTCACCCTTTGCTTCACCAACTCTCGACGACCTGTGGCTCCTGCCTTAAAGGGAGTGCATTCAAGAAGGGTCAGTCGACGACACACCGAAGAACTCTACGAAACCAGGTACTTTGGGGTCGTAGAACCTTTTAGAAGGAATCGAGACGAAATTGAGCATAATTGGATGGGCTTGTCAAATACACTTTATTTACAGGTTGCCCGGGTGGGGGGGATCCTCACACCGAACTGTCTCTAGGTAGACAGGAGGCCGTTCTGCCATTGCTTGATTTAACTTGCCTTCTTTCTGTGTCTATCGTTAATTAATGTTATAATCTCATTCGTATGCCATTTGAACCGTTAGCAGTTGATGCATTTCAAAGGAAAGTTAAAGAGTGGTACCACGTAGACCTGTATATATTTACCATTATAGTATTGTCAGAGTACAAAGTGTGTTATTGTGATTTTGTATTTAACTTTGAACCATATTTATATAAAGACTGTGTTTTCACTAACATAGTATGTGGACATTCCTTTGTGGGAGCTTAGGGGACTACTATACTTAAGAACTAGCCCACATCACCTCCCGAGAGCTAAGACTTGATTGCTCGTCCATTGCTATCAACAATAGAGAATCTTGGCTGGGGTGCTCTGAGCTTCGACTCTGCCATATAGAGAGCCGGAGTACAGATAACCCCCCTTCAGTCTTTACACTGGTGGCAGCGGTGGTGTAAGGCTCACCTGGTATCCACGAGGACGTCACTCACCCTGTTCTGACCTCTTACGACCTCAAACCCTTCCCTGGAGGCTATTCGACTGGAGACTGGGCCTGAAACACAGGATTGGTAGAGTTTAACTCCCTATTGTCTCTGTGTGCTTGAACCCCTTCTTCCCCGGGGTCCAACCCTTCCCATTGAGCCACAACTCCCCTTGTTTTCTTGGATAATGTGCTCTCCATCCTGCTTTAAGCGCAAGGGCGCGTTGATTGATGCAGGCTTGTTGCTGCCTAGTTAATTCACTGGCAAGAGTCTGACAGGTAAGTATAATGAGTCTTTTGAACAGTTCTCTAACTTCGTTCCTTTCCTTCCTTAGATGATGGCCGGCGTCCGGGGATTGCGGCGTGCTGCTGAGATGAGTAGCGCTGAAGATGAGTGAGAGCGCGATGCGCTATGCACCCCTTTCGTATTTACATTGAAGTGAGTTATTTTTCTGTGTCTTTTAGATGCCGCAATGTTTTCAGCGTGGTTGCCGGTTATGAAGAACAAATGCGGTGGGTAAGCGCGGTATGCGGCACCTCTAGATGTTTCCACGCTAACCTGGAGTGTCTTTTCCCTCTTGCAGATGGATGAGAAGTTCTGGAGACAGAGTTCCCCCAGAGCGGCTGGGATTCAGGTAAGCGTTTGAAGCTCGTACAGTATTTAAAAATAAGCAAAGATTTGCTGAATGCTTACTAATGCCTTTTTTCTGTTCTTTTCCCTTTTCCTTAGGAAGCGGCATGCCGGGATGGGAATGACACCGCCGAAGATGCCTGCAGAAAAGAAGGAGCGATGAATGATGGGCAGAAGCGCCGCAAGGTAAGGCTGTTCCTAACGGTGTTCTTGCAGGAGCTGAGTGCAGAAGAAAGATGCAGGCCTACTGGAGACCGATCCGAACACGGTGAGTGTCACACTGCAGGTGCAGAAAACGCAAAGCATGTTTCTCAGCCTGGGTGTGGCTTAAATAGTCTCTGGGTATCCCATGTGTCTCTGGGCTGAACCACACCCAAAAGACTAGACCGCACATGCAGTTCTGGGAACCAAAATATGTGGGGGCATCCATCTTGTCTCCATCAATGCACTACAAGTCCAATCCCCAATGTTATCCTATGGGAGTGAGTGAGTCTGGTGCCACAAGCGCCAAGTCTCACTCCAAGTGGGTCTTTGGAGGGATGGAGAGGCCCTTGAGGGCCATGTAGGTGATCTTGGCCTGGCTCCAGCCTGACATCTTGGAGGGCTGGGGACATGAGGGGCAGGAATCATGACAGCACTCCCCCCCCCAAAGCCCCCCTCAAGGTGGATCTTCTGTCTGGTCCTGGTTTGGTTGAATGGTTTTGATGAAATCGTCTAAGCAAGCGAGGTACATGGATGTACTCACAAGGCTCCCATGTCCTGTCTTGTGGACCATACCCCTTCCAGTCTACTAAGTAGTATAATTTGGATCTGACGTACTTTGAATCTAGGATGTCCTTGAATTTGAATTCTGGCTCCCCAGCGACTACTACTGGCTGCGGTGGCGTTGCTACCCGGGTCCCAGGTTGAACAGGTTTAAGGAGAGACACGTGGAACACAGGATGAATCTGCATGTTTGACGGCAAAGCTAGTCTGACCGCCACAGGATTTATCACAGAGGTGACAGTGAATGGACCCAGGTATCTTGGACGGAAAGTTCGGGCTCCTTTAATGGACACGTGTTTAGACGCCAGCCAGACTTTGTCTCCCACTTGGTAATTGGGGGCCTTTGCTCGGTGTTGATCAGCAAACTTCTTTTGGCAATTCTTAGCTTGAAGAAGGTTTTCAGCTGCCCTTTTAAAGGTTTGAGAAATGGTTGTGTGCAAGGTTTTGACTGCTGGCATTTCCAGGGTTGTAGGAACGTCCAACTCAGAAGTACGTGGGTGCCTGCCATACATGGTATAAAAGGGTGTCTGCCCAGTGCTGGTGTGTAGGGAATTATTATAAGCATATTCAGCTATCCATAATAGGTCGAACCAGCTTCCTTCAGCTTGGTGTAACATGCAACCCAGACACTGCTTGAGCGTCTGATTTGTCCTCTCAGTTTGACCATCCGTTTGGGGATGGTGACTGGTGGATAGCCGGATGTCGATCTGGGCCATAGAGCAGCATTTTCTCCAGAAGTTACATACAAATTGAGTACCTCGGTCTGAGACCAAAACTGAACGAAACCCACGGAGCCGTACAATGCCTTCAAGAAATACCTTTGCCAGAGTGGAAGCATTTGGGAGCCCCTTAAGAGGAATGAAATGTGCCATTTTTGAAAATAGGTCCACGACCACAAGAATAGTGTTAAAACCTTGACTGGGTGGTAAGTCAGTAATAAAATCGAGGGACAACGTGTGCCAGGGTGTCTTTACCCCACGTGGGCCACCAATAATTTCGTTTTACCTTGGCTAGGGTTTTTGCGATTCCGGGGTGGCCCTCGATCAAGGAATCATGATAACCGGTCATGACTTGGTCTCGTAGTTCTTGGTTTGGTAAGAATAAACGATTCCTGAAGTAGGGCAACTGATCTTTTATCATGTAATGTTCTCCTTGTGCACTCCATGCTTGTAATTGCTCCGGACTCATCAGGTTTTGGATTTCTTCATGTAATTCTTTCTGAGTTATGGTTGCTGTGATTCCTAGGAGCTTGTCACTCGGGATGATTGCTATTGGGTCAGGGGTCTGATATCCTTGCTCTTCCACCCCCATACGGGAAAGGGCATCGGCCTTCCCGTTTTTCACCCCTGGTCGAAATGTAATCACATAGTCATATTCAGCAAAAGAAAGAGCCCAACGTATTTGTCGTGAGGATTGGGCCTTTGCCGTTTTTAGGTACTGGAGGTTCCGGAGGTCAGTTATTACAGTGATTGTGTGTCTGGCGCCCAAGAGGTAGTGCCGCCATGCCTTAAAGGCTGACTCAATGGCCAGGAGTTCTTTGTCTGTGATAGCGTAATTGAGTTCAGGGGGAGTGAATTGACGCAACTAGAAGGCACAGGGTGTAACTGGGCCGTTTCGGTGTCCATTTGTGAGAGGACGGCTCCCACAGCCATGCTTGAGGTGTCCGTTTCCACCAGGTATGGGAGATCAGGGCGAGGGTGGCGTAAGTGAATCTTGCTTTGAGTTCCTGGAAAGCCTCCTCGGCTTCTGTTGTCCACTGGAACTTTTTGTTGCTTTTCCTTAGTAATGACGTGATGGGATGCATGATTTGAGAAAATCCTGGGATGAACCGGCGGTAGAAGTTTGCAAAACCCAGCATACTTTGAACACCCTTGAATGAATTTGGGGATGGCCAGTTCAGGATATCATCTACCTTCTGTACATCCATTCGGATTCCATTCGGGCTGAGAATAAAGCCCAGGAATTCCACCTCAGAGACGTGGGATGAGCACTTTTCAAGCTTGGCGTAGAGCTGGTGTTGATGGAGTTTCTCCAATACGGATCGGACGTGTTTAACGTGGTCCTGCTTTGATGCGGAATATACTAGGATATCGTCGATGTACACTAGAGCACAGACATCAATCAATTCCCGTAGGACATCGTTCATAGAGTATTGAAATGCAGCAGGCGCGTTGCAAAGGCCAAAGGGCATTACTTGATATTCGTGCAAGCCGTATTTGGTGCGAAAAGCGGTTTTCCATTCGTCCCCCTGTTTTACGCAAACAAGGTGATATGCCCCCCTCAGGTCTAGTTTTGTGTAGATTTGGGCATCTTTGACTTGATCAAGCAATTCAGGTATCAGGGCAGGGGGTAGCGATTTTTACGGTAATCTGGTTCAGTGCGCGATAGTCAATGCACATTCTCAAGTCCCCCTCCTTTTTCGGTACGGAGAATAGAGGACTGGCTGCTGGAGACTTCGAGGGATGGATGAACCCGTTGGCCAGGTATTGGTCAAGATAGGCCTTCAGGTGCTGGTTTTCTGGTTCTGTGAGTGCATAAATTCGCCCACAAGGGATTTGTGCGCCGGGTATCAGGTCGATTTGGCAATCGTATGGTCTATGCAGTGGCAGGGTATTAGCCTGTTCTTTCTGAAAGACATCTTGAAAGTCCTGGTATTCACTTGCTAGGGTGGCGATTGCCACAGTCGCAAACATGGAGGTTCTGGTGTGCATTGGTTGTTTCTCTTGGCGATAACATGTGTGGGCGCAAGTCTCGGGAAAGGCCAATTCTTTTGCTCGCCAATCGATTCGAGGATTGTAAGCTACCAACCATGGCATTCCCAAAATCAACCGGAACTGTGGTGCCTTAATGAGGTCGAAAACGATAGATTCTTTGTGTCCATTCTGGTGCAAAAGGGTTAAAGCTGCAGTGCATTGGGATACTGGACCAGAAGCTATTTCCGTGCCGTAAACAGTGGTAACAGTGTCGGTGGTTGATTTAGGGCGTAACAGAAGCCCATCTTTGCCGCAAGATCCTGGTCGATGTAATTCCCAACGGCTCCATTGTCTATGTACGCTCTTACTGCGTGCATCCGAGATGGTTGTTGGTGATTGATCAAGACCACAGATAGTGCAAAATAGGAGGTCTGTAGTTCACTTTCTTCGCTCGACAAGTGGACCCCTACACCTGCCGGGTCGGAGAGTATTCCGATTCCTTGATGGTAACTTCCTTGTCCATGGCCCCTACCGTCCTCCTTGGTGGCTTCACGGGGCACTCTTTAAGGAAATGACCTGACCTTCCACAGTACAGACATAACTGCTGCTGTCTCCTTTTATCCCTTTCTGCTTTAGTCAAGGGGGATCTGACCCCCCCCGATTTGCATTGGTTCTCCTGGACCTTCCGTTCTAGGGGCAGTATTGTCCTTTGAACGCATATACATAGGGCGAGGGTCTGGTCTGGTTCGATATGCTCTTCGGGCCTGCAACCTATGATCCAGTTGAACAACAAGGTCAATGAATTCTGAGCTGTCTTTCGGGGGATTCACTACTTGTGCAAGAACATCCTTGAGCTCCCCCCGCAACCCCTGATGAAATAACGTGGTTCTCTTCTCCACTGGCCATTCCGCTTCAACTACGAGTCTATTGAATGTGGCTATGTATGTTACTAGGGACCTCATCACGACTTTGGCGGTAAGCCTTAAATCCAGTGGTCGCGCTATTACCGCCGGATTTAAGGGTCCACCAAATCAGGACTTCGGCGGATTTCGCCCCAGCTCTTGGCTGGGGGAAATCCGCAGAAAATTTGCGCTATTACCGCCGGCGGGAAATCCGCCGGCGGTAAGAGCGCATATTTTCCCCATTGAGCCCAATGGGGAATGGGGCATTCCCGAATGGGCTCAATGGGGAATGGGGAATTGCATTACCGCCGAACTCGTTATCCGGCGCTATTAGCGCCAGGGAGTTCGGCGGTAGGGCTAATACCGCCAGCGGTAATACCGCCAGCGTTACCGCCAAAGTCATGATCAGGCCCTAGGTCTTGATTCCCTTGGCGTAGGGACAGAAGTTTGTTGTCTAATGCCTGCCCATGAGTACGACGGGCGAACAGCTTTTCCATCTCCAGCTGAAAGCCCCTGAGGTCATGCAGCAAAGGATCGTCTTGGGCCACAAAGGGTACAGACCAGTCCGCGGCGCTACCACTCAGGTAGTATAGCACAAAAGCGACACGTGATTGGTCATTCGGAAAGCCCCCTGGCCTACAAAGGAAGTGCAGGCGGCACTGGTTCATGAACGTTGCAAACCTCTTGGGATCCCCCGTAAATCATTCGGGCAGGGCCAAGGGAACTGCCCCAGGAAGGGTTATCTGAACGGGATTGGCTGATGGTGCTGGCATCGAGGGCACGCTTCTCGGCAATGGTGCATGCCCTGCTTGTGACTGGAGAAGTTGCCGGCTTAAATCATCAGGGCGTTCTTTGGCTACTATCAGCTCTCTCCTCAGGGTGTTGGTCTCCTGCCTGGCTGCATGTACTTCGGAACGTAGCTGCCCCAACATGTGGGCTAACTGGTCGGTTTCTGACGTTTCCATGACGCCCAGGTGGATTTTGATGTGAGGCTTTGCGTTCTGTAACGCTCACCTGGTATCCACTGGGACGTCACTCAGCCTGTTCTGACCTCTTACGACATCGAACCCTTCCCTGGAGGCTATTCGACTGGAGACTGGGCCTGAAACACAGGATTGGTAGAGTTTAACTCCCTATTGTCTCTGTGTGCTTGAACCCCTTCTTCCCCGGGGTCCAACCCTTCGCTTTGATCCACAGCTCACCTTGTTTTCTTGGATAGTGTGCTCTCAATCCTGCTTTCAGCGCAGGGACGCGTTAATTGATGCGGGCTCGTTACTGCCTAGTTACTTCACTGGCAAGAATTAGACAGGTAAATACAATGAGTTTTTTTAACAGTTCTCTAACTTTGTTCCTTTCTTTCCTTAGATGATGGCCGGCGTCCGGGGATGGCTGTTAGGGAGAATTCTCTTATAAGGCTAATTTCCCAAACCTAGTGAATCCCCCAGCAGCTTTGCTGGATTTTTGGGGTTTGTTTTTTCTCCTGCTAAGAGTGAGACTCTTTTTACTCCCACTCTTAGGCATGATTTGAGGTATATCTTTGACTTGTTATGTGCTTATGGGCTATGGGGTTCCTTCTTACTCCATAGGGTATCATCTGTTTTTCTGTATGTGTGGTACACAGCACCCTCAGTGCAGTACCACAGGGGTGTCACAGTGACCCCCAAACATAGATTCCATAACCTGGGATTGACTACTGTCTCCCAGGGCATGTAAAGTCACCATTGGCTTTACTAGTCCAAAATTGTGAACAGAACCAGTACAAACCAACATATTGTGGAAGTACTGGTAAGGGGTAATTCGATTGCCCCAGGGTCTGTTTTCGAGGGGGCACTGTCCCGTCCCCCCTCGTCGAGTTTCTGGCTGGTGGCAGTGGTTACCACGCAAAATATTCCTTCAGAATATTCTCTATGGGATTTTCCCATTAATTCTAAACTCACCACTTTTTGGTGCAATGTTAAAGATACCGCCGCTTTATTTATTTAATATTAAATCCACAGTTGGGTCTTTTTGCCAGAACTTAGTTCCAAAATGGCGTTTGTGTCCATCTCTGTAACTCTGACCAAGGTCGAGCCCTTTGTTCCACTATTTTGGCGGGCTTCTCCACAGAAGCCCTCCAAATGGTGCCACTCTGTCAGGGTTCCATAGGATGGGTGGAGGGGGGATTTGGCACGCTGGACTGAGTTGCCGTAGCAACTCAAGTCGCACTCTTCTCGAATTGGCCCAGTGGTGAGCCGCCCGGCTCACCACTTAGCATGTGTGATTGACAGCTAGGCTGATGAATGGGGGTTTTTCTGCATAATAGCAGGGCCTTTGGGACTGGAACTTCAGAAGTCGCCACAGGACCTAAGAATCCGAAGAGGGACGAAGCTCAGCCATCTGCAACGACGACACCACCGGTGAAGCCCTGCTGCAGCTACCTCACCACTTTCCTGACGACAAGATAAGATCTTCTGCTGGACGAGTCTTCTTCCTCTGAGCTGGTGGGACCAACCAGTTCACCCTTTCCGCCTTCCAAAGACGGCCCTTGGTCGAATCGCCTGTGCCAAGCACCCCGGCGGCCGGATAGCCAAGCTCACCACTTTTGACCGCGAATAAAAGGACCGCACCTTTTAATCGGGAACTCCATGGCTGGTTTCATCCCTGTGCAGTGCAACGACACCATTTTTCCTCCTCGACAAGATCTTCTCCTCCCCTGGTCGGAACCACGAACCTCAACCATTGCCAGGAACAACTGCCCCCGCTGGAGCTTCCTTTCTCTTAAGGTCCTGTGTCCTGCCTGGCCTCCCCTTTCTACAGAGTGCTAAAGGTGACCCTTAAATCCTTGGCTTCTAAACTGGATTGGCTCCATGCCTTCTAACTATATCTTTTGACTCACCCCAACCTCTTTTGAACACTCTGCAAAGACTTTCAGTGCACTTTAAACCGTGTGATCCTGGGCACATTTCGCTTTGTTCCATTTAAAGTGGGCCTGACCTATGAACTTTGGCTCTACAGTATAACCTACCTTTCTCCCCTTGCTCTGAACTCTTAAAAGTGTTGGGAACTGTTTTATTCTTATGCTCTGCCTTCTTCTCTACCTTTAACTACACTATTGGAGTGCCATCTGGGTTAAGCGCTCACTTCTGTCTTAACAAATAGTTGTGCTTTAACCCTGACTTGTCCGATAGTTATCAAGGGAGGTGTGTATACTTACCTGACTGTGTTTTAGATTACTTTTCATTGAGAGTGCTAGTGTATTACCTAAAGTGTGTTTTAAATAAATAACTATATACTTTTTATACAAAGCTCTGGTCAGTGTTTGTTTGCTCAACTGTGTTTTGGCCCTATTGTGTATACTCTGCATACTGCCCTGCTCTTCTTGAGAGAAGTCTGACTGCTCAGCCACAGCGACTAGGTAAATCTGGGTGGTGCAGACTGCTACCAATTGGGTTTACTGCTGCTCCTGTAGTCTTAATCTTTTTGCAGTGTTCCCCAACCGAACTGCACAGGATTCTGCCTAACAATGGCGGCGTGCTGCTACGATGAGTAGCGCTGAAGGTGTGTGAGAGCGCGATGCGCGATGCACCCCTTTCGTATTTGCATTGAACTGAGTTCTTTTTCTGTGTCTTTTAGGTGCCTCGACATTTTCAGCGCGGATGCCGGTTATGAAGAACAAATGCGGTGGGTAAGCGCGATATGCTGCGCCTCTAGATGTTTCCACGCTAACCTGGAGTGTCTTTTCCCTTTTGCAGATGGATGAGAAGTTCCAGAGACCCCAGAGCGGCTGGGATTCAGGTAAGCGTTTGAAGCTCGTACAGTATTTAAAAATAAGCGAAGATTTGCCGAATGCTTACAAATGCCTTTTTTTCTGTTCTTTTCCCTTTTCCTTAGGAAGCGGCGTGCCGGGATGGGAATGACACCACCGAAGATGCCCGCAGAACAGAAGGAGCGATGAATGATCGGCAGAAGCACCGCAAGGTAAGGCTGTTCCTAACGGTGTTCTTGTTCTTGCAGAAGCTGAGCACAGAAGAAAGATGCAGGCCTACTGGAGACCGATCCAAACACGGTGAGTGTTACGCTGCAGGTGCAGAAAACGCAAAGCGTGTTTCTCAGCCTGGGTGTGGCTTAAATAGTCTCTGGGTATCCCAGGTGTGTCTGGGCTGAACCACACCCAAAAGACTAGACCACACATGCAATTCTGGGAACCGAAATATGTGGGGGCATCCATCTTGTCCCCATCAATGCCCTACACGTCCAATCCCCAATGTTATCCTATCGGAGTGAGTGAGTCTGGTGCCACAAGCGCCAAGTCTGACTCCAAGTGGGTCTTTGGAGGGATGGAGAGGCCCTCGAGGGCCATGTAGGTGATTGTGGCCTGGCTCCAGCCTGACATCTTGGAGGGCTGGGGACATGAGGGGCAGGAATCATGACAGGTGGGTTGCTTATGGGTTTAAGAATCAGTGTGTAACCTTGCCACTTACAAAATATCTACACTTTGTTAAACTGAGGGTTAGTTGTGTACTAGATAACTACATTACAAACAATGGAATCTATTGCAAATGGTAAACTAACTAGGATGAGCTTAGAGGCTCTCCAGAGTGCTTGTGAAGCCAGGGAGTTAGACTGTGAGGAGAAGTCTAGGGCTGAGCTGATAGCTACCCTGGTGGACTACCAGACTGATTGTGAAGCTCTTGAAGGGGGGAATGCAACCATTGAGGACCCTGCCCCTTGGGCTGCTGTTGAATCTGGTTCTGGGAGTGCCACCACTCCTACTGCCTCTATTTCCAAACCCAGCACTGCTTTTCAGGGGGAAGCCCTGAAGATTGAACTTTTAAAATTGGAGCTTCAACAGGAACAGATAACCTTTCAATATAAAAAGTTGGAAACAGAAGCTGAATTGAAGAAAGATGAGTTGGCGCAACAAGTGAATCTCAAAGGTAGGGACACTGAGCACCAGAAGATTCCGCTCGAGAGAGCTAGAGTGGAGACTTCAGGTAAACCAGTTGAGAGTGTCAGTTCCCCAGCCACTAAGTTTATGAAAGATTTGGTTGGTGTGTATGTGAAGGGTTCTGATATCCTCCAATGGATTGAAGCATTTGAGATGGCTTGAGGAATCCATGATGTTAATAAAAGAGATTGGGCTAAGTGTTAGTTAAGCAGAGTGTGGAGGAAAGGGGCCAGTATGAGTGTATGAAGTCTGCTTTGATTGCCAAGTTTGGCAAGACACCTACCCAATACATTAAAAGGTCCAGGGAATTTAAGAAAAAAGAGAATGTGTCTTGGATTGACTGGTTGAGTACTGCACACATGAACATGATGGGGTTGATTAATGGACACAAGGTGAAAACCTTTGTTGAATTGTCCCACCTTTTGTATTTTGAGCATTTTTCTGAACCCTGTTCATCAGAGCTGCGTCAGTATGTTGCTGACCAGAACATTTTAGATCCCTTTAAGCTGGCCAGGCTGGCTGACTAAGGACTCCGGTGGGAAGGACGAGGACAAAGAAAAGGGGACCTTTCAGAAGGCTGATGAGTCCCAGAAGCAATCACTGTCGGGTAAACCAACACCTTCCTCTCCTAAGACCCAAAAATCTAGTGGGGATAAGTCCAAAGTGGGAAGGAGTAAGAGTAGTGGTCCACCTGCTGCAAAGCAGGCGCTCAGTGGTTCCAGTACCGTACCCCACATTCCTGGAACTTGCTGGGACTGTGGTGCTCTGGATCACAAGAAGGGCGACCCCAAGTGTAAAGGTAAGGCACTTGGAGTCCAGGCTGTCTGCCTGACCTACCCTTACCCCATGTCTGAGGTGGAGGCCACTGTCCTCCCCTCCTCTACAGGAATCACATCCAGTGCTCCTGTAGAGCTTTCCCTAGTGTACCTTGGGGCCTGGGACCAGTATGCAGAAGTACTGGTTACAATCCCACAGAACACCCGTAGGGTTTTGAGAAGTGTCCTCCTGAATGTCCAGCCTTCTACTGGCTTGAGAGACACTGGAGCAAGCATGCCAGTGGTGGACAGGACCCTGCTCAAGCCATAGGACTATGTAGTGAATGTAACAGGAATCCAGGAAGTAAGTAGTGCAAGTATCAAACAGACAGACGGTGACTGCCGCTGCCAGATAGACAGAAGAATGCACTAGTACAGCGGTTCAAGAGCGACCCCACAAGCAACAGCTCACGAGCGAGGCAGTAAGGTAAGTAGAAAAGGATAGCGGCGATGTTCCAGGAACAAGCCGAAAACACAGAAGGTTCAGCAGGGCAACCCAGGGACGGCACTACCAGGAGAGGGCAAGGAAGGAAAACACAAAGAAGCGCCGAGCACGACAACCATACCGAGCGTTGAGACGCACCGACCACATGTCTCAGCGGCGCTTAAATGATGACATTGTCAACAAGACCAAAGACTAGAGTGCCCTTGTTTCTTTGTGTGGCGGCCATGTTGGAAGTAAAAATGGACGCCGCCAAGCAGCGACGAATCATCCTGACAGAAAGAAATGGACGGTCACGTAGAATCATGACAGCAATCCCCCTCCGAAACCCAGCCCCTCTGGGTTTGCCTGGATGAATCTGATGAAATCGATTAACCAATCGGGGGCATGAACATTGTCCTTGGGTTCCCAGGTTCGCTCGCTAGGAGGATACCACTTCCACTCAACTAGATATTGCAGATGGCCTCTTCGGTATCTTGAATCGCATATCCTCGACACCTCCTATTCAAGCTGGTTGCCCTTGATAACCGGAGGGGGTCGTATCTGGGTTCTTGTAGATGGATGATAGGGTTTCAGCAAGGAAGAGTGGAAGACAGGATGGATTCTCTTCCATGACCTGGGGAGTCGTAGTCGCAAGGTCACAGGATTGAGGATCTTGATGAAGGGACCATAAAAACGTGGCAACAATTTGTTTGTTCTTAGATGTCTGGGTAGATATCGAGCTGCTAACCACACCTTGCCCCCAAGGGAGTAGGC
Organism: Ambystoma mexicanum; assembly: GCF_040938575.1. Taxonomy (NCBI): domain Eukaryota; kingdom Metazoa; phylum Chordata; class Amphibia; order Caudata; family Ambystomatidae; genus Ambystoma; species Ambystoma mexicanum. The sequence continues at coordinate 352,581,291 of NC_090936.1, forward strand.
GGGTGCAGGTCAGAGTTTGGTATCTGCAAATCTCTTGATATCCGTGCTGACCTTTAGTAAGTGTTCCTTGACATTTTTGTGTACTGTTGTCAGGTCAGTTATCCATGCATCCACGGAAGGAACCAGATTGGGATAAGGCAAAACTGTGGGAAGGACCGATGGGTGATATCCTAAATTGCAGAAAAAAGGACTTGTCCTTGTTGTTGAATGTTCAGAATTGTTATAGGCAAACTCAGCCCCTGGTAGTAGAATCGACCAGTCATCCAGGACCTAGGAGGAGAAGCACTAAAGGTATTGTTCAAGAGTTTGGTTCATCCTTTCAGTTATTCCGTTGGTCTGGGGATGATAACCAGACGACAGAGCTCTTTTGATTCCAGCAGACAGCATAAATGTTCCCAGAACCTGGATGTGTATTGAGGACCTCGATCCGATATGATCTTAGAGGGTAGACCATGCAGTCTGAAGATCTCCTTAACAAAAACTCTGGCCATGTCGCTGGCAGATGGTAGTTTTTTCAGTGGCGTGAAATGAGCCATGTGCGAAAAAAGATCGATCGTGACCATGATGGTAGTGTGACCCTGGGATGGTGGAAGATCCACGATGAAATCAGTGGCTATTGCTTTCCAAGGATGTGATGGACGCTCCTGTTGTAGAAGGAGTCCAGCTGGTCTTTGGTTGTCACATTTGTTCTGCTTGCAGGTAGCACATGTTTCAATATAGGACTCGACATCCCAATGCATCCTTGGCCACCAAAACTGTGGTTGAAGGGTCCGAAATGTGGACTTAATACCTCGATGTCCTGAGAAGAAGGAGTCATGACAAAGACGTAGTATCTTTTCTCTGAGATTCGGTGTAGGGACCACCAAGGCAGTGTCTTAAAAGAGCAGACCATCCTTGGATGTCAGAGTCCATGGGTTGTTACTAGTGTATTCTTTCCATAGATCTGAAGGTTGGGTCTCGGTTCCAATCTCGTCCAGAAGTGTTCCAGTTTGAGAAATGAATATTTTGTCAGGAAACATCCTGGGAAGAGGTAATGGCTCATCAAGTATGTAATCTTGACGCCTGGATAGGGCATCTGCGAGTGTATTTGCTGAGACTTGAATGTATGATATCCGAAACTGAAATTGAGCAAAGAAGTAGGCCCAGCGGGCCTGTCGACTGTTTCTACACTCCAGGGACTGTAGTACTTGTAAGTTCCTGTGGTCGGTTCACACTTGGATAGGATATCTTGGCCCTAGAAGAAGATGTTGCCAATCTATGAAAGCCTGACGGATGTGTGTTTCGCTGATGCTTAATGTCCTGGAGAGGTATGCAATGGGGTGTTCTAATTTGTCTTCTTGTCCTTGTTTTAAGACTGCTCCTATGACATAATCAGAGATCTGTCTCAACCAGGAAGTGTTTAGTGACATCTGGTTGTCGTAGAACTGGTTCTTCTGTGAATCTTTTCTTTAGATCATTGAAGGCTGTCTCTTGAGCTGTGGTCCAGATGTAGGGCACATCCTTCTTTAATAGGGCTATGATTGGCTGGACGAGCAAGGAGAAATTTGGTATGAATTTCCTGTAGAAGTTTGCCAATCCCAAGAATGACTATTTGTTTCACCGAAGAAGGAGTAGGCAATGATGTAATGGCTGAGACTTTGGAGTGGTCCATAGCTATGCCTTGTGGATTTAAAAAGAATCCCAGATATCATGCAGTGGTTACATGGAAGATGCATTTCTCAGGTTTGGCCAATAGATGATGCTCCAAAACCAAAGTCACATGTTCTTGATGCAAAGCTGGATCTCTTGAGTATACCAGGATGTCATCCAGATAAACAATGACAAACAGGAACAGCATATCCGAAAAGACCCTGTCCATAAATCGCTGGAAGACAGCAGGGGCATTAGAAAGGCCGAAAGGCATGACCAGGTATTCAAAGTGTCCAAAGGGAGTCTGGAAGGCAGTCTTCCATTTATCATCGTTCCTTATGCAGATGAGATGGTAGGCTCCTCTTAAATTCAATTTGGTAAACATCACGGCACCCCTAAGGGCTTCCAGGATGTCTGAGATAAGGGGTAGAGGATACCGATCCTTTCTTGTGCATTGGTTAAGGCCTTTGTAGTCCAGGCATGGATGGAGTTCCTTGGTCTCTTTTTTAGGGACAAATAATAAAGATGCCCCTGCTGGGGATTTGGAAGGAGGGATTGTTCCATTAGCCAGGTTGATGTCTAGATATTCCCGAAGGGCTCTTTTCTGCGGTTCCGTTAGCACAAACATCTGTCCACAGGGTACGACTGCATCCTTATCGGTTTCAATGGCACAATCTTCTGGTCTGTGGGGGGGCAAGGACTACACGATGGCTGTAGAAAAAATATCAGAGAAGGACTGATAAGCCTCTGGAACCTGGTTGATGTTGAAAACCATGATTTGCTGTTTCTTGGGTTGATCGTTCTCGGATTTAACCTCTTGCTGAGCTGATTGGGTAAGACAATGTGTGAGGCAATATTCTGATGCCAGGAATAGGGATCGTGCTTCCCAGTTAATATATGGGTTATGGCGTTGTAACCAGGGCATTCCCAGGGCCACTGGATAGTGAGCAGCTCTTAAGATGTCACAACTCACTCTTTCCTGATGGTTGTTGATGGATAGCAGGAGTTCTGCTGTTTGCGGAGTAATGGGTCCAGAAGAAAGGGGACGACTGTCAATTCCTTCCACGGCCTGCACCAATTCTTTGGACTCTCGGGGTATCCGATGATGGGTAGACCTTTGTTCATCCAGGAAAATGCACATGGCACCACAGTCAACCAATGCTAGGACCGGGTGAGCCACTCACGTGGCCGAAGCCAGGGTCACTTGAAGGATAACCAGGGTGGAACCTTGAGACGGCCCCAGTGATGCGGAGAAAAAGGAGCGATCATTGTTCTCCCGAAGCTGGGCTCCATTCACGATCGTCTTGATGGGGCTATAGGACAGTTCCTGACAAGGTGTTTGTCAGAGGCGCAGTACATGCATAGTCCACTGTTGATTCTTCGAGTTGTTTCTTCCGGAGTCAGAGGTCCTCTCAGAGCCCCCAACTGCATTGGTTCTGCTTCTGTCTGTGCTGCTTGAGGAGCTTCTCTAGGGCTGGGATAGACTGGCAAAAGTCTTGACTGAGCAGTACGACTCTGTCTTTTCTCGGCCTTCCTTTCCTAAAGACGCAAGTCTATTTGCAAGGACAGATCCTGGACGAGCCACTCTGGCCAATTCATCTTTCACCTCGTCATTGAGTCCTTTTCTGACCAAGGTAAAGCAAGCCTCGGGTGACCAGTCTGCTTCTTTAGATAACTGCTTGAATCGGGTTACGTATGTCAACATATCCTGGTTGCTTTTCTGGAACTCAAGCAGCTTCTCCTGGGCCGAGAATACCTGATCTGGACGATCAAACATGGCCGTGAATGCCTGGACGAATTCATCATAGTTGTCTAACAAGGGGTCCCTAGCAGCTACCAGTGGCATAGCCCATGCTAGAGCGTTTCCAGCAAGATGCAATACGATAAAGCCAACCTTAGCCCTGTTTGTTGAAAAGTAGTATGGTTTGAAGGTGAAGCATGGAAGTTCTTGCTCTAGCACTCTAAATCAATGTTGCACAGGATTTATCAGCCGCTCACACTCACCGGCTCCCGTTTGAAGACTTTCCTTTCTATTGCGCTTGCCACAAACATTGTTAAATGCCTCTAGGGGTTCTTCCTCTACCCCTCAGGCACTCCAGCACTATCAGAGTGCCCCAGGAGGGCAAGCACTCCTCTTAATTGGGGAAAGAATGGCCACTGATCTAGCCTCCTTCCTCTTCCCCGCCTTTGTCCCAAGGAGCTCCAGCTCCTAAGCCACAACTGCCAGGACCAACAGCCTTCCTAGTCCCCAGGGTGTGGGCACTTTCCAGGCTGCTGCACTGCACACAGCTGCTCCCCTCAGAGTCTCGCCTCCTTTCAGCTTCTCTTCTGGCTTTACGACCACATCTGCTTATGTCACTTCCAGGACTGCTACTGCTGTTGCTGCTTTCTCCCTCCTTTTATACACCTCTGACTGGTTAATGGATTGCAGGTGGGTATACTTAGTTTCAATAGCCAGATCTTGCCTAGCCTTTTTATTGGGGCATCTCCATTGAGTATGCTGGTGTGTCTCTGTTTGCTTCTTCTTAGTCCTAGTACCATAGTGGTGTTTCACATAGGAAGTCTGTATTCCTCCTGACTCTCTCTTCTTAGTCACAGTACTATCATGGTGTGTCCTATGGGAGTCATGCATTATAAATTATAAGTTACTCACCATAGTGACTAACATACTCTTAGTCCTTAGTCCCCTTTCCTCCATACTGCATGGGCGTCACTTCCTAGTGATGGGAGATAAAACCTTTTACACCAGAAAAAACCTTCTTCCCTTTTAAATTTAGAGGCGCGCGGGGGGTGGTCCTAGGAGCATGTACTACCCTGACTCCGCCCACCGGCGCCACACCGCAGTCCCCATTGACGCATCGACAATATTTACCATTGCCTAATGACACCAGTATTATTAGAGGGGAGGATGCTGGGATGTATGGAGGAAAGAGGACTAAGGACTAAGAGTATACGATGAGTAACTTATAATTACTCTTACGTCTTGTCCCCTTTCCTCCATACTGCATGGGCGATTACAACTGAATGTAGCCCAAGGGTGGAGAGGAGACCCCCCTTAAGCAAATAAATTCCTAAGAACTGCCTGTCCGAAGACCGCGTCTGACTTGGAGCCGGAGCCTAAACAGTAATGCTTACAGAACGCCGAAGGGGTGGCCCAGGTGGCCGCCCTACTTATGACTTGCCACAGAACCTGCTGCTGGAATGCGAAAGCCGTGGCCTTGGCTCTGACCGTGTGAGCATGCATGTTAGCTGGCAGAGGCTTGTGCTGCCCCTCATAGGCCTCTTTGATGGCCGCAACCATCCATCGTGGAATAGATGCCTTGGATTCTTGATACCCAGGTCTGCAGCCCCCAAAGGTGACAAAAAGTGCTCCTGGCTTGCGGAAGCCATTGGTCCTGTCCAGATACAATTTCAGAGCATACCTGACATCCAGACAGTGCAAGACTCTCTGAGCCTCGTCCTTGGGGTCAGTGAAAAACATAGGTAAGACTATTTCCTTGTTTAGATGGAAAGCGCAGGGTACCTTAGGTAGCGACGCCTGGTGAGTCCGCAGGACCACCTTATCCTTGTGGAAAGTGGTATAGGGTTCTGATGCCACCATAGCCTGGATCTCGCTGACTCTACGGGCAGAGGTGAGTCCCACCAACAAAGTTGTCTTAATAGTGACCAGCCTGATTTCAGTGGACGCCTTTGGCTCGAAGGGTTTGTGCGCCAAGGCGCCCAACACCACATTGAGGTCCCACATGGGGTGTGGCTTCTTGATGGGAGGGTAGAGCCTGGACAAGCCCGCCAGATGTTTCTTGACTATTGGGTTGGAAGAGGAGAAGACCTCCTCCTGCGAATTTCTGTAGACCCCTATGCTTGCCAAATAGGTGCGACATGTGTCCACCTGCACGCCAGAGTGCACCAGGTATGCCGAAAAGGAGATCACATCATCCAGAGTGCACCTAAGGGGGTCGATCTCCTTAGAGTCTGCCCAATGACAGAACCTAGTCCATTTACTCCTGTATTGGCTCCTGGTAGCCTTAATCCTGGCGCCCCTAATGATCTCCAGGTTAGCCTGGGATAGGCTCAGGTGCCTGAGTGTGACCTGCTCAGGAACCACGCTGCAAGGGCTAACTTCTGTAGAGCGGGGTGAATGATCCTGCTCCTCTGCTGGGACAGGAGATGGGCTGGACCCATCGGAAGGTGAATGGGCGGTCTGTCTGTGAGGCTGAGCAGTTCGGAGAACCACGTTCTCGCCAGCCACCATGGCGCTATCAGAATGATGCTGAGGTGACAAGCCTCCTTTATCTTGCGGATTACCCTGTGGACAAGGGGTGTGGGAGGAAAGGTGTAGGCCGTCATGCCGTATCTGTAATGCGTCACCCAGGGAGCCGGGGCCCTGCCCCTGCCAAGACGCGAACTGATGGTACTTCCTGTTCTTCCAGGAGGCAAACAGATCCACCTGAGGGTGCCCCCATCTGCTGAAGACCTCCAGCAGCACCTGGTCGTTCAATTGCCATTCGTAATTGTCTGCCCCAAGTCTGCTGAGTCTGTCTGCTTCCAAGTTGGCCTCCCCCGGGAGGTGGACGGCCATGAGGTAGATGTTGTTCTCCAGGGCCCACTGCCACATGCTGACCGCTAGACTACAAAGCAGAGGTAACCTGGTACCCCGTGCTTGTTGACATAGTACATGCTGGTGGAGTTGTCATCTGGATGAGGATGGTCTTGCTCCCAATTAGCGGAAGGAAAGCTCTGAGGGCTAGCCAGATGGCCTGGAGTTCCAGCCAGTTGATGTGTGACTCCTTCTCCTGCCGGCTCCAAAATCCATGGATTCGGTGGCTGTCCAGAGTGGCTCCCCAGCCTCTAGGAAGGAGTCTGTAGTGATGGTGACCTGCAGAGATGGCTGCCGGAAGGGCTTGCCCATCCGCAGGTTGCAGTCCCTGGACCACCAAGTGAGTTCCAAGTGGAGAGACTGCGGTGTGCTGACCAGCACCGCTTGGGAGCCCCTCTCCTGATTCCATGAGGCTGCGAAATGCAGCTGTAATCTCCTCATCCTGAATCTCGTGTGTGGCATGGCCAGGAGGACCGTTGCCATGATACCCAGTAAGTGTTGGTAACACCAGGCCGAGGTCACTGTTCTGGTAAGGAAGTGTGTAGTGGCCCTCTTGATAATCTTGTCATCCGAGGGAAAGACCTTCTCGGAGTTTGTATCCCAGATGAGGCCCAGGAAGGAGAGGCTCTGCATGGGCTGCAGCAGAGACTTCTTGAGGTTGATAGTAAACCCCAGATTGTGAGGTGTGCTCATAACTACGGAGGAAGTGTGTGTAACTAGCATCGGAGATCTCACCTTGAGGAGCAAGCCACTAGGTATTGGTAGACATGGTGGCCCTGGGCCCTGAGGAGGGCTGCCACTGCATTCATGAGTCTGGTAAATACCATGGGGCTGAGTTGAGGCCAAAGGGTAGCACCTTGTACTGGAAATGGCAGCCCATGATCCTGAGGCGTAGGAAGGAGCGATGTGGCTGCCAAATTGGGACGTGTAGGTAGGCGTCCTTCAGATCCAGGGAGTACATCCAGTCTCCCTTGTCTAGTGTCTCTCCAATGAGTGCTGGCGTAACCATCTTGAATTTCTGAAGAGGGAGGGAGAGGTTGAGGGTGGATAGGTCCAACACAACTCTCAGGACAGCCTGGTTCTTCTTTTGTATGGCAAAAATCCAGGAATAGAAGCCTAATCCTCTCTGGGAGGATGGGACCTCTTCCACTGCCTGGCACGACAAGCGACCGGATCTCCACCAACTGAGTTGCCGTCCCAATCTGTGGAAGTGGAGGGGAGGAGGGAGGAGAGGGAGGTATCGGTAGGCAGTACACCGTGGATACTACAGAAAGTATCCACGGGTCCACAAAGTTCTGGCACCAAAATTGCACATGAGAGGCAAGCCTTCCCCCCATCGGAGAAACGTGGACCCGAAGGTACATGTCATGCTTTTTTTTCCTTCCAAGGCTGCTGCTGAGGAGGGGGATTGGAAGAAGACCTTGCCTCCCCCTTTTTGTTGCTTGTGCCAGTGCTGACTCGGCGAGCGATCAGGCTGCCGCGACCTCTGTCCCTGGAAGCACCGGAACTTGCCAAATAACCGCCCCCTGTTGGAGCGTTGATGCGACTGGGTGTACGCATTGGCTGTGGCCTTCGTTAGGATAAAGACTTCGCAGTTTACAAGATGTGCTTCTTTTTATCTAATTCCTCGTCAGTGGTAGAGTGAAAGAGGTCACTACATTCGAATGGAAAGTCCAATATGCGTTCCTGGACGTCAGGGTTAAACTCAGTAGCCCGAAGCTAGGCTGCCCTTCTCATGCCCGTGGCGATGCAGATGGCCCGGCCAGAGGTATTGATGTGGGCCAGGGTGGACTCCATGATGTCCTGCACAACCAGCTTGGCTTCTCCTAGACCCGTCTTGAAGCGTGCCTGGCTCTACACCGGAAGTTCTGGAAAGAAGTCTGCTCTTTCCCGCCAAAGCCTCTGGTTAGCGGCGTCCAGCATGGCATCCGCGTTGGCCTGATGAAGGTGCAGCGAGGCGTTAGAGTACAGTTTCTTCCCGTACGCCTCCAAGATCTTCTCCTCCTTGCCTAGCAGCACTGAGGACGAGGTGGCCGAGGACAACTGAGGCTTAGAGTAGAGTAACGCTGCAGCGATCACTGAAGAGTGCGGTTGATGGTGCGCCGACAAAAAGAGTGTAATCCCCTCCATCTGTCGATACTTGGCATCGTGGTGCCGATTGACAGGTTGGGCTGAGTGTGGCTTGAGCCACCTATTCTTAGCCAGAGCCACGACATCCTTCTGCATCGGGATACCTGTCTTGGTAGGGGGCCTTAGGGTGAGGACATCTGCCAAGACCCCCTCCTCGGGCTGCTCGACCTCGGGTTGAGGGAGGCCCATATATTCTGTCAGACCTGCAAGCCTGTCGTGGAAGGCCTTGGCTGACAATGGCGTGTCAGGGTCCTCCTCCTCGTCTGTATCCACCAGAGTGTCCGGCTGGTCCGGAGCGGGTGGAGGAGTGCTGGGTGCCGTGGGCTGAGGTGTGGGGACCAGAGGCTGCTGCGGAGGCTGTTGTACAGCCGCCTGCACTGGGGAGGCAGGGGAGCCAGAATCAAAGGAGCTGGCAAGGACAGCGGGGGCTGCGCTGGGACCTGTGGTGCCGGAGCCATGGGAGGAATGACTATAGGCGCCAGTGGACTGACCGGAGGGAACAAGTCCCTGACTGCTTCGCTCAGGATGGCCCCCATCTGTGGGGTTCGCATGAGGGGCAGGAACCTTTAGAAGAACCTGTCTTCGGAGGCTGAAGAGGTGGCAGGAGATATTGACGAAGTGGCTGGGGGCTTCTGGCGCCAGAGCACGCTCTGCAGGGGGAACCTGCCCTGCGTTGCTGATGAATAAACTGTAGTCGGTTGCCAGTTATATGGTTGAAAACAAAAGGATCGAAAGCCTTTTGATCAACAGTAAAATGACCGAAAAAAAGAGTTTTTTTTAATGGGGGAGGGGCGTTCCCCCAACCCCCTGTTTTCTTTATTAAAAACATTTTTTTACCAACCCAAACTAAAATATATATATAAATAAATAAATAAATACATTCAACCTTTTTTTTTCCGATCATTTGACTGTCGATCAAATGGTCATTCGATCCTTTGTTTTTGACCATTTGACTGGACACCACTGTAGGCCACGTACCTCATTGACACCAGTCCCACCTTGAAACTCGTTCTTCCGCCTGCTCCATTACTAGGAGTGGCATCGGACGAGCAGCCATTTTGTCTGGCGCGGCGGGCATTTTGTCGATCTGTGTGCCTCGTGCCGAAGTCGTGGTGCTTGGCTCCCTGGGCCCAGCCTCCTCCAAGATTCTTGGTGGTGGAGCATGAGGCCTACCCTGCACCTCAGGCCAAGGCCTGGTAGGCGTATTGCCCTCAGTAGAGTCGCCGGTAGTGCTGTGCGCAGGCGCCCCCTCTGACATAATGCCGGTACAATGGCGTAGCCCCTCAGGTGAACAACCGGTAAAAGAACCCTGCGGTCTATCAGCACCGCTTCCGGAAGGATCTGATGAGACCGGTAGCTGGACTAGCATCGGTATGTGTGCCGGTGCGAGAAACTGAGAGGTTCCTCCCGCTCTGGCGTTTTCTCGGAAAGGAGTCGCCCTTACGGGGTGCGATGGAAAATAGCGGCCGTCCCTTGGGCCTCGATCGCTGACTGACTAAGTCCTTCAAGTCCTCTGGAGGCGACCTTTGGAAGAGCTCCCTCCATCTAGCTAGCCTGTTCTTTAGTGCGCGTGGAGTCAATGTGTCGCACGCTGTACAACCTTCCCAGCCGTGGTCGGGGCCAAGGCAGCGGAGGCAAAGAGTGTGGGATCGGATGTAGGGAAGAGCCCTTCGCAGGCTGGACACTTGGTGAAGCCAGCTGAAGTTGACATGCGCCGTAAGAGGACCATGATGCCGGAGGACCAAGTACCTGAATGACAAAAAGAAGACAAAAAGAATCCGGGGAAGAGCGCATTGAATTACATGGCCGAAGCCAAACCCAGGAGCGTCTGTACAATCGGCCCATTCCCGTCGACGCGGAAAAGGGGACAGAGGTGTGGCGGTGGTGGGCAGAGTCAGGGTAGCGCATGCTCCCAGTGCCGCGCCCCGCGTGCCTCTAAATTTAAAGGGGAAGAAGGTTTTTTCTGGTGAAAAAGGTTCAGTCTCCTGTCCCTAGGAAGGGACGCCCATGCAGTATGTAGGAAAGGGGACGGGACGTAAGAGTATTATAATTATATAATTGTTCTTTTATCCTCCCAGCCTCTATGAGTCTTCTTCCTTGTCCCAGTACTTGGTATAATCTAAGGGGGAAGAACTTTATAAGATGAAGTCCCTTTTGATTCTGGTTGTTCTTTCCTCACTCTCCTGTAGGAACGGGGTTTGGTAAGAGAAGTAGGTGGTATCTCCGTTTGCCTTTTCCTGACCTAAGTTTCCTGTAGGTTGGAAGAAAGGGACAAAGGACAGGATTGACAATAGCCAATGAAGGCTAAAGGAGGGTAGGGTAAGTTGGTAAAAGGAAAGGGGGATACCATGCCTCGCCCTTGGGCGTCCCCTCTCCAATCCCCAAGAACTCCCTACTCAGGTGATCGTCCCTTGCTTGTCCGCCCCCAGGGTCGGGATCCAAATGCGATGGCCCTTCCCTGGACCCCCGAACAAAGGATGCCAGGGGAGTAAATTTGAGGCCGCCCCCCGGTTTCTCACACAAGTTACTTAATTGAAACAATGCAACTTTGTGTTAAAGTCGAATTTCCTTGGTTTTCCTTTGAACTGTGAAGAAACCCTTGTTTGTATCTGGAGAAGTGGAGATCACCCAGTCCATGACAAGAGACATTCTTTATACTGTAATCAGGTTATATGTTGTACATTTGTTGAAATGAGTTGCCATATTATACCTTTTTGTTTTGATTGTTGTCTAAGTGTGAGGGTTAGCGATCCCTTGGCTACAGTGTACCCTTTTAGTTTACTGTAGGAAGGGAAATCCACATTAGAGTATGAATAGTGTAAGGAAGGCATGGTATCAAACGGTAAGACAGGCACAAGTGATCACAGTTCAAGGGTATTCATTAAACTTGAATCGGGTTTGAAAGACACCTATCTAATCCTAAATCTAAAGATGGGAGCAAGCGACGACCATCAAATAATAATAATGCAGTCCTAGTGGTGACTTGTCAAAATAAAAGGGCCTATTCTAATAAACCTCTTGCCAATCCTTACTTCTAAATACAAATAGTGTGGGAAACAATGTTATGCAAAAGAAAAGCGTTCAAGAAATGATATGTCAGGATATTCAAGCTGTTGGTTTACCTTCCCCATGTTTTCAGAACGGGACAAGGCGGCACACTCGAGCTTAGCACAGTCTCTGGCTTCTCTAGCACGAGGGTGGAATTCAAAAGTTCAACATCATGGCCTTCTGTGCCAAAGTCTCTTTGCCATTCAAAGTCTCTTTTCAGAGGGCCTGATGCAACTCGACAAACATCAAAGTTGCTTTCGTCTTAGGATTTCACAGGTCTAAATTCTCAGGGGATTTTCTGTTCATCCCGGGTCCTCCTCCACTGGGCTCAGACCCACTTTAACACAAAACCTTCTTGGGCGATATTCGCTTCACCCTGTGTCCCCCTACGCCAGGCTCAATCCCCCTTTAATTCAACACCTTCTTGGGTGATTTTCGCTTCACCCCGGATGCCCCTCCGCCGGGCTCAGACCCACTTTAATACAAAGCCTTCTTGGGTGATTTTCACTTCACCCTGTGTCCCGCTCCGCCGGGCTCAAACCCACTTTAACACATTGCTTTCAGTCGATCTCCCTCTGCCGGGCTCAGACCAACTTTATTCTACTTTGCCACAAACCTTCTTTACTGTATCAACATCGAAGACTTTAGATTGACCTGTTGCAAGACCACTTTGATTCACAATTCTCTACAACTTTTTTACTTTTCAGCTGGATACCTTACAGAGACCTTCGATTAAGCACACACGCTGTGACAGACTACTCGGTCAAAAGGTATTGTACCTTGGTTTCAAAATTCAATCACTCATCAGCAGTTCAACTTTACTTGCATCTTTTATCACATGTTTTTCAAACAATGTTCGTTTCAGCACTCGCCATACAATGTTGCCGCTTGAAACCTTGGCTGCAACACAGACCAGTCTTATGTCGGTGTCCCCAAATCACCGGATGTGTTGATTTCACTGACGCTGCTTTGTTTTTGGAGCAAGGACAGTACCACCGCGGCTGGTGATTCTCCCTACCTTGATTATTGACGTGGGAGGGCCCCGGGTAACTCTGACACACAATGCAGGATTCTTCAGCCTGTTATCCTCGTCTTATTCTTTCTAATCTCGAGGGTTCAGGTCAAGGGAACTTCCCTCCTTGCGATCCCCTTCTGTTTTACCGACTTTCGTCTCTGTTTAAACTGCCATCTTGGAACTGCTGTTTCCTCGTGTGTTTTGCCTTGCTCAGAGTGTGCTCCCGAGTGTGCTCTCGTGCCTTTAATCTGCGTGGGAAAGCTTAATGGAAGTCAGGTGTGTGTGTGATGGTCAGTAATTGCCAGACCATTGTATTGGGACACATCAGATAAACGGCTCAGTGTTAGTTTGTTTTCTCTCATGGCAGGCTGTTTGTGAGAACGTGTTTGTGTTTTAAATGGGGAGGAGGGAAGAGTTCCTAAATATCCTTCTTGGTAGGATGGGGTAAAGGTGTTATAGGGAAGGGGATACCGCGTCTCAAGATCTGGTGTACAACTCCCACTCCCCGAAGACCCCTCACCCAGGTGATCCTCCCACACTGGTCCACCCCCAGGAACTTGATCCAAAAGCGATGGCCGTATCTTGACCACCTGGATGACAGATCTCCTGGGACTAGTGGGTGAGACATCTTCTGGTTTCTCACAATAGTGAAGTTTTTATTCAACCTGTTTTATTTATTAAAATGGCAGAACTTAAACACTCTTTACAAAATTGTCTGCCTCACATTTCTGACCCCTCACACTAGCGAGAGAATTGTTTTATGGAGCCAGAGCCAGGGTTCTTTGATAGTCAGGCAGGAGTCGCTGCTGTGCCCCTAGTGGCTGTTTTGAGATTTCAGAGACCAGCCTGCACCAGGATCAATTTCTAAACATAAAGTGTCTTTGAGAAGAAGCTGCACATTAGAGCCATCACATACTTCCCACAGTTTTGTACTATGCACCGCTTTTTTATCTCTGGTGACCAGAAACTTTCAAGGCTTGATAAACTGTGAGTATTTATGTTCTGTTATGCCACAAGCATTTTTCAACAGACAATGTTCTGGGAGCACCAGCTGCAGGGTGGTTATAACTTACCAAATATTTGCCATTGATTTCGGATACCACTCATTCTAGCCCATTGGCTTTTTCTCCTGCTATCATCATGATTACACTTTAAATCCTTTAAACATCCACCCCCCAAACACAGAGCCATTCATTATATCTTACCTCAAAGTTGTTTGAATATAGGCTAAGAAACCAAGACATGAAGTAATAATTAATTTATTAATTATGGGCTCCTAAATGGTTTTTCTGTCCACTGATAACTCATCATAAACTCTCAGATTATGATATTAGAACTGAATGTGTGCTTTTGACCACTCAACCTTGTTTAATTACAAGTGAGGCAGATCAGGTTAGAAGAGGTAATTATAAGACGTATACCAACACAAAACACAATTGGATGAAGGCTGACATACTAACCATTTTGTGATTTATTTTAAGCTAAACCAAGAGGCAAAACTGGTCTTTAAAGTTAACATGAACTTAGAACTCTTGATCGTATTTGCATTGCCGAATATCTTCAAACTTACCTGTAACTTCTCAATGATATTCCTGTAGTCCAAGGCTGGTCCTCCCAGTGGCTCTTTATAACGAGGACCTGAGCGTGCAGACAGCCTCCATCCCATAGCAGCTCTTTGGACCATGCTTGAATGGCTTTTCATGAAGAGGGTGTTCACCTGGCTGTCCAAATCAACTGGAATGGCTATGCCACGGTTCTTGGCTTCAAAGTAATGAAGGCAAATATGTCAGTCGTGGGTTCTGGCAAATTATTAGAAGAACACTCTTTACATTTTCTGGCAGATTTTGTATTTATTTATTGAACATTTGTATGTTGCCTATACAGCCAAAGGTGTTTCGAGGCGCCACAAGGCTGGGGGTGGGGGACAGAGGAGAAAAACAATACTGGTCCTACTAGGCCTTGTGACATTCGGATTGTGCAAGTACAGAAGAGGAAGTGCAAGGGGAGGAGGAGGGTCAGGGAAGAAGGATGGATAAGGGAGAGGGGAGGGGGAAGTGCCGGTGGGAGGGGGCCCAGGAACTGGGCAAGTGCTAAAGAGAGAGGGCAAGTGCCAGGGGAACAGGGGTGAGGGTCAACTAGTGCGAGGAAGGGGGTGGGCCAGACTCAGTAGGCTAGTCAGGGAGCGGTTTCGGAGGTCAAGTGCTGGTTATAGGGGTGCTGGTGGAGACTGGTCAACTAGGGCCTGGCCCCAGTAAGACTCATAAGGGACCAGTCAAATCGGCATGGGAGCATTAGCAAGGGAGGGGGAGAGGGAAGGAAGAGGAGAAAAGGAGGGTCTTGAGGAGCTTCCAGAAGTTAAGGAGATCCGGCTCAAGTGTGAAAGAGGCTGTTCCGGAGGGAGGCTTCTGCCGAAGAAAGAGATCTACCCCCCACTCTCCGCTTAGAAAAACGGCAAATCTGCAGACAGTTGGAGCTAGAGGACTGAAGGACACTAGCAGGGAGGTATTTAGGGAGAGAAAGTTGGATATAGCAAGGTCTAAGGCCCCAGAAATGTATAGTTACTCACTGTAGTGACTAACATACTCTTGGTCCATAGTCCCCTTTCGTCCATACGGTATGGGCGTCCCTCGCGACGGATGGGAGACGGAACCTTTTTCACCAGAAAAATCTTCTTCCCCTTTAAATTTAGAGGCGCGCAGTGGCGCGGCCCTGGGAGCATGTGCTCGCCTTACTGTGCCCACCGGCGCCACTCTTCAGTCCCCATTGATGCATCGACAATATGCAACATTGCCTAATGACACCAGTATTATATTAGGGGGGGGTGGTGGGACGTATGGAGGAAAGTGGACTATGCACTAAGAGTATGTTAGTCACTACAGTGAGTAACTATTAATTACTCTTATGTCCCGTCCCCTTTCCTCCATACTGTATGGGCGATTACAAGCCCCAGGGTGGAGAGAAGACTCTCCTTTAGTAAACAGGTTCCTCAGAACCGCCTGCCCAAAAGCCACGTCTGACCTAGAGGTGATGTCCAGACAGTAGTGCTTGCAAAAAGCCGAGGGGGTGGCCCATTTGGCCGCCCTACTGATGACCTGCCACGGCACATGGCGTTGGAAGGCAATAGCCGTGCTCTTGGCCCTGATAGAATGGGCATGCAGATTGGCCGGAACCGGCCTGTGTTGCCCCTCATAGGCCTCCTTGATGTCCGCGACCATCCACCTAGAGATGGAGGCCTTCTTCCCCTCCGAAGGTTACAAAAAGTTTATCTGACTTGCGGAAATCCTTGGTCCTGTCCAAGTAATACTTCAGAGCGCATCTGACATCGAGGCGATGCAAGACTCTCTGAAGTTCATCCTTGGGATCGGAGAAGAAGGTAGGTAGAACAATATCCTTGTTAAGGTGGAAGGTGGATGGGACCTTGGGTAAGAAAGCAGGATGCGTCCGGAGGGCCACCTTATCCTTGTGAAAAGTGGTGTAGCGCTCCGAGGCCACGAGGGCCTGGATCTCGCTGACCCTGCGAGCTGAGGTGTCTTTATAGTAACCAATCGGATGTCGGCGGATGCCATTGGCTCTAATGGTTTGTGGGCCAATGCGCAGAATACCACATTGAGGTCCCAGACTCGGTGAGGCCACTTTACGAGTCTGTGGAGGCCCGCCAGGTGATGTTTTTACCACAGGTTTAGAGGATGAAAAAAGACCCTCCTCTGAATTCCTGTAGGCCCCTGTTGCTGCCATGTAGGTGCAGCATGTGTCAACTTGAACTCCTGAGTGTGCGAGGTGCACCGAAAAGGAGAGATCATCATCCAAAGAGTACTTGAGCGGGTCAGTCTCCTTAGAGCCGGCTCAATGACAGAATCTAGACCATTTGCTCTTGTATTGGCTCCTGGTAGCTTTGCTTCTGGCACCCTGAATGATGTCCAGGTTAGCCAGCGACAGGTTCAACAGTTTTAGAGTGACTTGCTCAGGAACCTCGCTGCAAGGACTAGTTTGTGAGGTGCAGGGTGGAGAACCCTGCCGCCCTGCTGTGTCAGGAGCGGAGCTGGGCCCAGCGGTAGGTGAATGGGAGGCCTGTCCGATAGGCTGAGCAGCTCAGAGAACCATGGTCTCGCCAACCACCAGGGAGCTATCAGAATGATGCTCAGGTGACATGATTGCTTTATCCTGCAGATCACACTGTGGACCAGGGGGGTGGGCGGGAAGGCATATGCCCACATGTAGTTGCACTGTAGGTGGAATGCATCGCCCAGTGAGCCGGGGCTCTGCCCCTGCCAGGAGGCAAACTGCTGGTATTTCTTGTTGTCGTGGGAGGCAAAAAGATCCACTTGGGGATGCCCCATCTGAGGAAGATTTCCCCCAGTACCAGGTTGTTCAATTGCCACTTGTAATTGTCCGCCCTCAGTCTGCTGAGTCTGACCGCCTCGAGGTTGGACTCCCCCGGGAGGTGGACATCGATGAGGTAGATGTTGTTCTCCAGCGGCCATTCCCACATGCTGACCGCGAGGTTGCATAGGGGAGGGGATCTGGTACCCCCCTGCTTGTACACATAGTACATGCTGGTGGACTTGTCTGTCTGGATAAGTACTGTCTTGCCCTCTATGAGAGGGAGGAAGGCTTTGAGGGCCAGCAATATGGCCTTCAACTCTAGCCAGTTTTGTGGGACTCCTGCTTCTTCCGGGTCCAGACTCCATAGACACTGTGGTTGTCCAGAGTGGCTCACCAGCCCTTCAGGGAGGAGTCTGTTGTGAAAGTGACCCGAGGCAGAGGCTGCCGGAAGGGCTTGCCCCGCCGTAGGTTGAAGTCTGTGGACCACCAAAGGAGGCTATTAAGGAAACTAAGGCTGAAGATCTTCTTTGAATCAGATGAAGATCTGGAAACCCTTCAATCATTGGGGGAGACACTGGAAAGTCGACCGAAAAGTAACTTTGATCCACATATTCAGAACTCAATCTTGAATCTCTTTTAAAAAAATGTCCTCGCAGATTTAAAACGGATTAATTACCAGATAGGAACACCTTACAATGCCAAGAAATGTCAACTGGACTATGTGGAAGCATTAGCCAAAGATGAAGATCTAACCATAAAACCGTCTGACAAAGGTGGTGCCGTAGTGATAATGGATACTGGGGACTACATAAAAAAATGCTTAGAACTCCTTGATGACACCAAGACGTACACTAAATTGGATGGAGATCCAATCATGAGGATACGATTGCTTATTGAAACAACAGTGGAGGAAGCCCTTGACAATGAATGGATTAGCAGCAAAACAAGTGAATTTCTAATCAACCAACATCCGATCACACCAGTGTTCTATGGGCTGCCAAAGATTCACAAAAACCAGGATAATCCACCATTAAGACCCATAGTGGCCGGCACAGACAGCATATTTGATCCCTTATCTATATACATCGGCCGTTTACTACAACCATTGATCCAAGTCACTCCAACATACCTCAAAGATACCACGGATTTCATCAACTGTATCCAAGAGGTCAGAGCACTTAGTGATGACTGCATACTTTTCAGTTTGGATGTCTGCAGTCTGTACACGTCCATCCCGCACGAGGAAGGTATTCAATCTGTAGAATGGTTATTGCTTAATTCGCAAGCAACCAGAGGAGACCCACAATTCATCATGAACCTATTAAGTTTGATACTTAACAATAACTATTTCAGATTTCAAGGAAATTACTATCTGCAGGTCATGGGGACATCAATGGGGTCAGCAATGGCCCCAGTATACGCAAACACTTTTATGTATAGGTTTAAGCACACCCATGTGTTGGAGAATGTGGAGTGGTCGAGCAAGATATTAATGTGGAAGCGCTTCATTGATGATATTTTTGGGATCTGGTGTGGGACACAAGAGGAACTGATTTCTTTCCTAACTACTTGAATTCAACACACCACAGTATCAAATTTACAATGGAAATAGGGACACCTTCATTACACTTCCTGGATGTTTGTTTGGAAATAAAAAATAATCAGATCACCACTAATGTCTACCATAAACCAACAGATGTCAACAACTTACTACATTTCTCAAGCTTTCATCCCAAATCAATGTTGAGCAGTCTGCCCTACAGCCAAATTTTAAGGCTTAAGAGAATTATTTCTGACCCAGCAGGCCTTGATGTGGAATGCACGAGACTGATGGAAAAGTTTGAGAAGAGGGGTTATCCTCACACGATCTTGGATGAGGCAAAAAAGAGGTCATCTGTTCTAAGCAAGGAACAATTGCTGACCCCTAAAGTCAAGAACAAGGAGACGCCATTACTATATATCTCCAAATATTCTCGCCAAAGCTTTCAAATAGGAAGAGCAATCAAAAAACACTGGAGTGTCCTCCACAGTGATCCCCTCCTCCATAAATGATTCCCTAAATCCCCGATGATGGCCTTTAAAAGGGGTCAAAAAGAATACGAGAGGACGGTCTGTTACTAAAGAAAGGGATGAGTGAGCAACACATTCACAAGCACGCCTGATTAGGAGCAGTCACATTCACAAGCACGCCTGATTAGGAGCAGTATGTTAGCTGCACGGATCCAGCCTCTTGCTCATTGAGAGGTGAGCCTGTAAATTTTATTACTGCCACTCTTAATGTCTCCATTATTTTTCCAGAATTGTCACCAGAGTATTATAGACTAGAATAGTCATGTTTGGTAAAAATAACAGGTGAACGTAATTTGCCACTTTATATACGAACGTTAAAATCCAAATGAAAGATATCTGGGTTCTACCTGAGTAGAATCAGGCCTCTACTAGGATGGAGCTTGTCATAGAGAATTTTCATGTGAAATACATACAGTGTGTTATGTTTCTAAAAATAGAACTAGTCCACTTATCATATGTACTCTGTCTACATTTAGGTCTCCAACCTGGTAACAGGAGAGTCCTCCATCCCAGAATCATTTGATGAGTGACGCCCAATTTGCCAGGACAGATTTCTTTAACCAGTTCCTAGAAGGTATACTCACCTCTATCCCGACTTGATGCAATGCATGAATATAAGCATTACCCATACATGGAGAACATAGGTAATAAATATGCACTTCTACATTATAGATGCATATAACGCTGGATTGCATAGTGGTCACAACGGCAGTCTTTTGGGATTCGTTACTTAAAATTAGCCTCTGTGAAACACTAAAGATTATCCACTGAATATTTACTTACAAGTTCTAAGCATATTCTTTGAAATTAAGTTGATTTACTGTGATCCAGAGCTAATGCTTTTGCTTGAAATCAATTGTCCTGAACATAAAACTTATGTCCATTCATTTGCCAGTAAGTTGACATCTTTTTCATTTATTTTACTGTCTTACAGTTCATTCATTTTTGGGATGTTGATCCCGAAACGCGTCAGCCTTTTCATTGGAACTGTATATGTAGATGATTGATACTCATCTAAACAACATTTACTACCTGATATTTATTTTGTTCTCAGCATCAAATGACCTAATGACAATCAATGTGTTATATTGATTAAACTGTTGTATTTTAACCAAGTAAATGCCTAAATCACTGTGTGTTCTTACATGGATTTTTCTAAAAAATGTTAACTTATGTAATTCATAAGATTTTTGTTTCACCGTCAGTTGATGGTATATCAATAGTGTGCAGGGGACGGCAGGGCTCCTACCATTGGATCCTCTTTCTCTTCTCTACATATAGGTAATAGTGGTCCTTTGCCAGGGCCACGTTTCCTCCCCCGCACCTTAAAAAAATATTAAATAAACTCACATATTCCATTAATAAGGTAAAACAGCAGGAGAGTGCATCTATAACCCTTTGCACAGACGTGGGAATGTCCACAGGCTCCGATTGTGTGCCCCTCTCCTGATTCCAGAAAGCTGCGAAGTGCAGCTGCAGTCTCCTCATCCTGAGTCTCGTGTGGGGGACGGCCAGAAGGACCGCCGCCATAATGCCCAGTAGGTGTTGGTACCACCAGGCCGAGGCCACAGTCCTGGAGAGGAAGTGAGTCATAGCTCTCTTGATGGCCGTGATCTTGTCCTCGGAAGGGAACACCATCTCTGAGCCGGTGTCCCAGATGAGGACCAAGAAGGTCACCTTCTGCGTGGGTTGCAGCTGAGACTTCTCGAGATTGATAGTAAACCCCAGGTCGTGGAGTGTGTTCATAAGTGCGGAAGAAGTGTGAAGAACCGCCTCCGGAGTTGAGACCCGGACAAGCCAGTCCTCCAGATATGGGTAGGTGTGGGGCCCTGGGCTCTGAGGAGAGCTGGCACCACATTCATCAGTCTGGTGAATTCCCTGGGTGCTGAGTTGAGGCCAAAGGGTAGAACCTTGTTCTGGAAATGACAGCCCATGATCGTGAAGCACAGAAAGGACCGATGCTGTTGCCAAATCGGGACGTGTGGATACGCATCCTTCAGATCCAGGGAGCACATCCAGTCTCCCCTAATCAGTGTCTCCGCAATGAGAGCTGGCGTAACCATCTTGAAATGTTATAGAGGTAGGGAGAGGTTGAGGGTGGAAAGGCACAACTCTCAGGCCAGCCTGGTTTTTCTTCTGTATGGCGAAAATCCTGGAATAGAAGCCCAAACCTCTAAGGGAGGCTGGGACTTCTTCCACTGCCTGGCTCTCTACGAGCGACCGGACCTCCGCCAACAGAGTTGCTGTCCCAATCTGTGGGAGAGGAGGGGACGATGGAGGAGAGGGAGGGACCGGTAGGCGGTACCCCGTAGAGACTACAGATAGGACCCAGGGGTCCGAAAAATGTTGGTGCCAAAATTGCACGGGAGAGTCTGCTGAGGAGGAGGGGAATTGGAAAATCCCCTTGCCCCCACCCCCTTTGTTGTTTCCTGCGATGCTGACTCAGGGAATGGTCAGGTTGTCTGGACCTCCGTTCCTGGAAGCTCGGAACCCTCCAGACACCCGCCCCTCGTCGGAGCCTGGATTGGACTGGGTGTATGCCTTGGGAATGGCCTTCGTAAGAATAGATAAAGACTGCAAGACTTATCCTTGGCCTCAAGTCCAGGGACTGCATCTCTTCAGCCCTAAATCTCTCAACTGGCTACCGGTAGCTGCAAGGATCAAATTCAAGACACTGCATCATCCACATGGCGTACTCTTACGTCCTGTCCCCTTTCCTCCATACTGTATGGGCGTCCCAGAAAAATCTTCTTCCCCTTTAAGTTTAGAGGCCCGCGGGGGCGCGGCCCTGGGAGCATGCGCTTGCCTGACTCCGCCCACGGGCGCCACTTCACAGTCCCCTTTTCCGCGTTGACGGGAACAGGCCGATTTCACCAGCGCTCCTGTGTTTGGCTTCGGCCATGTAATACCACACGCTCTTCCCCGGATATTCTTCGATCTTGTCTTTTCTTTTTTCTTCTAGATACTTGGTCTTCCGACGCCACGCTCCTCGCCGGCGCATGCCGACTTCAACGGGCTTCAGCAGGTGTCCAGCCTGTGAGCTAGTCTTCTTTTTATCTAATTCTTTATCCATGGAGGAGTGGGAGAGGTCACTACCCTCGAATGGAAGGTCCAATATGCGTTCCTGGACGTCCGGGTTGAACTTAGTAGCCCGGAGCCAGGCCACCCTTGTCATGTCCGTGGCGAAGCAGATGGCCCAGCCAGAGGTATCGATATGGGCCACTGAGCACTCCATGATATCGGACACTACCAGCCTGGCTTCTCCTAGTCCCGCTTTGAAGCAAGCCTGGCTTTGGGGCAGGAGTTCCGTGAGGAATTCTGTGATTTTCCGCCAGAGCCTTTGGTTAGCAGCTGCCAGTATGGCATCAGCGTTGGCTTGACGCAGGTGCAGGAAGGCGTTGGAGTACAGCTTTTTCCCCTATGCCTCCAAGATCTTCTCCTTCCCTAGCAGTGCAGAGGACGAGGTGGCCAAGGATGACTGAGGCTTACAATAGAGTGACGCCGCAGTGAATACCTTTGAGTGTAGCTGCGGATGAGCCCAAAGCAAGAGTGTATCCCCCCTAGCTGCCTGTACTTGGCGTTGAGGGGCTGATTGACAGGTTGGGGCGAGTGCGGCTTGAGCCACCCCTTCTTGGGCAGGGGGACAACGTCCTTCTGCATCGGGATCCCCGTCTTGGAGGGGGGCCTTAGCGTGAGGACTTCTGCCAGGACCTCCTGCTCGGGCTGCTCAACCTCGGGCTGAGGAAGGCCCAGATAATCCACCAGGGCCGCAAGGCGTTCATGGAAGGCCCTGGCTGACGACGGCGTGTCGGGGTCCTCCTCCTCATCTGTGTTCGCCTGAGTGCTCGGAGGATCCAGAACTGGTGGAGGGGTACTGGGCGCCGTGTTCTGTGGTGTGAGAACTGGAGCCTGTGGAACCGCCTGTACTGCCAGAGGCATGGGGGCCGGAGCAAGAGCCGGCAAAGGAAGCGCAGGCAGTGCTGGGGCCAGAGGCACTGGAGCCATTGGAGGAATGACTAAAGGTACCGGTGGGGTGACCTGAGGGAGCATGTGTCTGATAGCATCCCGAAGGATGGACCCCATCTGGGGCGTTCGCATCAGTGCTAGAAACCTTTTGAAGAACCTGTCTTCGGAGGCTGAGGAGGTGGCAGGAGATATTGACGGAGTGGCCATGGGCTGCTGGGGCCAGGGCACACTCTGTCTGGGATGCAGGGGGAACCTGCCCTGTGCTGCTGATGGATAACCTGTAGGCCACGTACCTGGTTGACCAATGTCCCACCTTATAACTCGTTCGTCAACCCGCTCTGCTAGAGGAGGTATCGGACGAGCAGCCATTTTGTCAAGCTACGTGCCACATGCCGGAGTCGTGGTGCCTGGCTCGCTGGAACCAGCACCGTCCAAGAAGCTTGGTGTTGGAAGGTGTAATGCCCTCGGCAGAACTGCCGGTAATGGTGCGTGAAGGAGCCCCCTCGGACATGATGCCGGTACTAGGTTGTTGCCCCTCGGGAGTAACCCTGGTATAATAACCTTGCGGTCTCTCAGCACCAATACTGGAAGGATCAGGAGACCCCTCGGCCGTAAGGCCGGTAGCTGGACTAGCCTCGGTACGTGCGCTGGTACTAGAACCCGACAGGCCCTTCCCAGTCGGGCGCTTCTTCGGAAAGGAGTCGCCCCTGCGGGGTGCTATGGTGAATAGAGGCCTTGTCTTTGGCCTCGAACGAAGTTTGACAAAGTCGTTCAGGTCCTTTAGAGGTGACGTCTGGAAGAGCTCCCTCCACCTAGCTAGTCTGTTTTTCAGTGTCCAAGGTGTCAAGGAATCGCACGCGGAGCAACCTTCCCAGCCGTGGTCGGGGCAAAGGCAGCAGAGGCAAAGGGCGTGGGGGTCTGTTGTGGGGAAGACCCCCTTGCAGGCTGGACACCTGCTGAAGCCCGTTGAAGTCGGCATGCGCCGGCGAGGAGCGTGGCGTCGGAAGACCAAGTATCTAGAAGAAAAAAGAAAAGACAAGATCGAAGAATATCCGGGGAAGAGCGTGTGGTATTACATGGCCGAAGCCAAACACAGGAGCGCTGGTGAAATCGGCCTGTTCCCGTCAACGCGGAAAAGGGGACTGTGAAGTGGCGCCCGTGGGCGGAGTCAGGCAAGCGCATGCTCCCAGGGCCGCGCCCCCGCGGGCCTCTAAACTTAAAGGGGAAGAAGATTTTTCTGGGACGCCCATACAGTATGGAGGAAAGGGGACAGGACGTAAGAGTACGCCATGTGGATGATGCAGTGTCTTGAATTTGATCCTTGCAGCTACCGGTAGCCAGTTGAGAGATTTAGGGCTGAAGAGATGCAGTCCCTGGACTTGAGGCCAAGGATAAGTCTTGCAGTCATATTCTGGATTAGTTGAAGAAGGGGGAAAGAGGCAGATTGAGGAAGAGGCTGTTGCAGTAGTCCAGCCTGGAGAGAACCAGAGCTTTGGAGAAATTGAGTTTCTGGGGGAAGGTGAGGAAAGGGAGAATGCCTCTGAGGAGGTGAAGCTGAAAGTGGGCCTTGTTGGCAAGGTCAGCGATATGAGGTGAGAAGTAGAGATAAGGAGAGAGAGGAGTTGAAGATGACACCCAGGTTTTTTGCCTCACACGAGGGTGAGGGGAGGGGCCCCAGGGAGGGCGGCCAGAGAGTAGGAGCGAAGGAGGGGGCAGGCGTCCCAATGAGAAGGCAGGAGTCCCAATGGGAAAGATTGAGAAGGATCTCAGTCTTACTGGCATTAAGGCAGAGATCATTAGCAGCACACCATGTCTGGATAGCAGTCAGACAGTCGAGAATGTGTAGAGGAGGTAGAGGAGGGAAGCTTAAAGGAGAGCTGTGTGTCATCAGCATAACACTGGAAATGAGGAGAGAAGGTGGAGATCAAGTGGGCAAGAGGAGCAAGGTAGATGTTGAAAAGCCAGGGAGAGAGGGTAGAGCCCTGAGGGACGCCGCAATTAGAGGGTGAGTTGGAGGAGAGAAAGGGGCCCAGTTGAACCTGGGAGGGTCGGTCAGAAAGGAAAGAGGTCAACCAATCCAGTGCAAGGTCCATGATGCCAAGGGAATCACTGAGCCAATTTATGAGGATGGCATGATTGACACAGTGTCGAAGGCAGAGGACAGATCAAGGAGGATGAGAGAGGAAGGAGGAGCAGGGCAGCACCTATTTAGAGGAGACTTTTATAGAGCAGACTGTCTTAGTGACCTTCTCGGGTGCTATGGGTGAGAAGACGGAGAGTAGGGGGGAAGGAGCGAGGGGGGATGAGAGAGGCCTGAGAGCAGGTGGGGAGGAGGGACAGGGTAGAGGAGAGTCAGGACAGGATATCCTGATATTTTGAGGTGAAATGGGAGGTGTGTGAAACCTGAGGGTATTCTCCCGAGTAGACCTTGAGAATCCCTTATTCAGGTTACCAGGGAAGGGCTGGCACTCTCATATCCCAACCATGGGGGCAGACGTGTGAGGAAGGATCACTTGGGTAAGGAAGCCCGGGGTTATGCTCGGGGGAATATCCCAGGTGAGATGCTGTATTATGCCAGGGGCGAAGACGAGAAGGACGACTACCTCCCTTCCGCCCAAAGAATCTCCCTTACCTATATCCAACGACCCTTCCACATCTGGTACATCCCTTAGAAGCCCAAACCCAGTTGCATTCGGAAACATCTCCCAGAATCCCTGTTTTCCTGTTTCCTAGCCAAACACTCCCAGTCAGTCTTCTCCACGTCCCGCTGATTATTATTAAACTCCCAGTCTGCTTTGACGAAACGCTACCATTCCCACAATCCCCCCCTGTTCATTTCACGCTAACAATCCCGATTATTCCCGTTTGTTTCACAAACCTCACCCGTCTGAGTTTACCAAAACCCCTAGTACGAAGGCTATGATTCCATAGAACACCTTTTCCCCATCCTACCTCGAAGGATGTTTAGAAGCTCTACCCCACACCTTTTCTGACACAAACACTTTCCAACACTGAAACAGACAACAGACTAACACCAGAGACGTTTACATGACATGTCCCAACACACGGGTCTGACAGAGTCAGGCAATTGACAATAACTACACACACCTGATGGCCCTTTACCTTCCCCACAGGGATAAAAGACGGAGCACAAGAGCACACTTCAAGCAAGACCAACCGCACAAGAAAACAGCGACACAGAACCGACAGTACAAACGGAGGAGAAAGGTGTTGCCAGGCACTCGAGAGTTAATGAGTGCAGCCCCCGCCGTTGGGGAGGCGGAGTTATTGTATTGGGGAGCGGGAAGGAGAAACGGGGAGTTCTGGGTAAGGCGCGAAGGCGCCAGTTCCTGTTAGAGATTAGATGGATAAAGAAGTTGTTACATCCACTCCGTGTGCGCGTCCTCCTTACTGGCCCTTCTGAGAGGGTAACACTGGCGACGAGGTCTTCCAGTGCGCACCGCGGAGTCCTCCTCCTCCTTGGCAATCCGCCACGCTCGTGCTCGGCAGGCCTACCGGCTCCTCCGCCGCATGCACCTCCTCCTGCTCCTTCGGTGGCCGCACACGTGCCACCACCTTCCTCTTTCCGCTACATCGGGGATTTTACCACGTGCCCTCCGGCAACTGAAGTACGCCACGGCCTGACTCATCTCCTCCCGACGAGCTACCGTCGCACATCGCCATGAGCAGAAGGGGCTCCACCTCAGGGTCCGGGCCCAGTTCACCTCAACTGCCCCGTGCGACGCAACCGATTCAACTATGCCTACCCCCACCTTTCACCATGACCCCACAGTCCACAAAAGGGCCGCGATGGACTGACTGGATGGAGGATTTTCAACACTACGTACGGGGGTCCGGCGATGGCGAATCGCCCAACATCAGGGACATTTTCCTCAACCTGGTGGGGGGAGAGATCAAAACCGTGGTGAAAACGATTCCCGCTGCAGAACAAAACACCTTCAAGAACTTGATTAAGGCGCTAGACAAGCTCCTCATAATTGAAGTCAACCGTGACTATGAACGCTACTTATTCAACAAGTGCACCCAAATGCCACAAGAGACGGTAGATGAGTTCATCACCCGCCTTCGGGTAAAAGGAGCGAACTGTCAATTTGACGCGTATTCACTGGAAGAAGCCATTAGACTGAGGGTCATCGAAGGGTGCCTGTCTCCAGCCCTCAAGAAACAGCTCCTGAAGAAACCTCTCACTATCCAAGAGGTGAGTGAACTAGCCCGCATTCACGAGAGGGTGGATGCCCAGGCCACATCCATGTGCAATCCGGCCCACTCCAAATTGGACACTGCTGAAACCGTTGCGGCGCTGCAGCCATCCCGCCCGGGAGATAGAGGCTCATACCCGTACAGGACGCAGCCCATGCAAGCTCCTCGTCTACAGCGGCAGTGTTATCGATGTGGGATGTCGTTCCCCCATGCCGGAGCGTGTCCAGCGCTATCACAACGATGCTCGAACTGCGGGAGAGAGGGCCACTTCCAGTCCGTATGCCGGGAGGGCATACCATTCCCGCCGGTGAGACCCCTCACACAGGCCAGGATGCCTTTCCGTCCGCCGTCCCCACAATACCACCAGCCCAGATTCAGCCAACCAGGAGGGGGACAGAGGCGGTACATCAGAGCCATCGATGAGTATCAAACCCAAGGTTACCCGATGCAACCTGAACAACCGGATCAGCCACAAGCTCTCACCGACGAATATGACCACCCCCCGATAGACTTCAGATATGGGTCTGCTTACCATGACGTGCAAGATGCGGCATACGATCCGCCATACGACATGTATGACCAGGACGAATTCGTCAACCTGATACAGGACACCGAAGAAGCCAGAGAGGCCCCCAAAATCCCTGTCAAGATGGGCAATCAACAGTTCCTTTTCATGATCGACTCTGGCGCCACCGTCAACATCATGGGTGAACAGGACTACGCCAAAATTCTGAACCCACCAGCACTGGAGGCCCCCCGTTCCAGAATTTTCCAGTGGGGTGCCGCAACGCCCCTACAGGCTGTGGGATGTTTCACACAACGCTTCCTCCTGAACGGCCGGCTGATCGACACGACTATCCACGTCATCCGGTCGCTCACCAAAAGCCGATGCCTCCTCAGTTACCACACGGCATCTCGTCTGGGACTAATCGAAATCCATGTGAGAGCGGGAGACGTCATTGCCGCAACCTCGGACAGCCTGAGCTCGAGAGACTCAGTCGGCACTGTCACGTGCCATCAACCGCAAAATGTGATCACACAGGCCGACGTTGCGAGTGGTTTCCCGAAGCTGGTCAAAGGCCTGGGCAAGCTCAAGGCCCCCCCCATCCGGCTACACATCGACCCTTCGGTGACCCCCGTCCCGCAACACCCTCGGAGAGTTGGATTTCACCTACAGACGGCAGTGTCGGAGGCACTTCACCAACTGCTCTCCGACGGTATCATCGAACCAGCCACCGGGCCGACGCCGTGGGTGTCACCACTTGTGATCGTGCCCAAGGAAGGGGGCAAGATACGTCTGTGCGTTGACATGAGGGTGGCAAACACCGCCATCCAACGGGAGAGACATCCAGGACCGTGCATCGAGGACATGATCGTCCAACTGAACAACGCCCAGATGTTCTCCAAGCTCGACCTCAATCAAGGTTACCATCAGTTGGAGCTGCATCCGGAGTCCAGACCCATCACCACATTCGCCACCCACGATGGCCTCTACAGATACCGGCGGCTGAACTTTGGGATCTCGTCCGCCGCAGAAATTTTTCAGGAGGCCATCCGGCAGGTAATCAGACCCATCAAAGGCACCCTAAATTACAGCGACGATATCCTCGTGTTCGGATCGACGAAAGAGGCCCACGACCGAGCCCTCCTTGCCACGTGCACGGCACTCCAAAATGCGGGTCTCACCCTCAACATCTCCAAATGCAGATTCAGTAAATCGAAGCTGAAATTCTTCGGTCACATCTTCTCCCGTGAAGGGATGCTCCCGGACCCTGACAAGGTCGACACCATTACCAACCTGAGCGAGCCGCGGCAAGTGGCCGAAGTCCGTTCGTTCCTCGGCATGGCGGGGTATTGTGCCAGATACATACCCCACTACGCGTCCCTCACGGACCCACTACGTAAACTCCTGCAAAAGGAAGCAGCCTTCGAGTGGACCCCCGCGTGTCGTGCGGCATTCTCTGACATCAAGCGTGCCCTGGCGGAGGCACACCGATTGGCGTACTTCAACCCGTCATGGCACACCGAAATTGTCGTGGATGCTAGCCCGGTGGGCCTCGGCGCCATCTTGGCCCAGACCAGCGGGGAGGACATTCACCCACGACATGTGATCGCATATGCGAGCAGGGCGCTGTCCGCCCCGGAACTTGCCTACTCCCAGGCGGAAAAGGAGAGTTTGGCAGCTGTCTGGGCCTGCGAACATTTCCACAATTTCGTCATTGGCAAAAAGTTTACGCTCATCACTGATCACCAGGCCCTGTTGTCCCTGTTTGGGAACCCTCACACCAAGATGCCCCCTAGGATCGAGAGGTGGGGCATCCGCCTGCAAGAATACAACTATGACATAGTACACCGCCCCGGGGGTGACCTCAACCCCGCTGACTACTTATCACGACACCCCGTCGGGGCGCCAGTGACCCGGGAGGGTGACGTCGCCTACGTACAGTTCATCTCCACCAACGCACTGCCACCCGCGATGTCCCTCGAGAGAGTTGCAGCCGCATCGGCGGCCGACCCGACCATGGCCCTCGCCATCAGCCTCACCTCCGCCAACAAGTGGCACGACCACCGCAGAGCGACGCTGGCGCACCCGGGGGTATGCAAACAGGAAATTGAGCGGCTGGCCAGGATACACAGGGAGCTGGCTGTGAAGGACAACGACATCCTCCTCAGAGGGTGCAAGATCGTCATCCCTGCCACGCTACGGAACGAGGTCGTGCACATAGCACACGAGGGCCACAGGGGCGCGGACAACACAAAGAAACAGCTGAGGTGCCATGTCTGGTTCCCCTTCCTGGACACGGCAGTAGAAGAATGGGTGAGAAACTGCCATGCATGTCAGTGCACTGCCCCTCCAGAACACCCTCCCCCGCTACAATATACACAGATTCCAGAACGCCCGTGGGAGCGCGTAGCAATGGATTTTTACGGGCCGACGGAAGTTGGCGATTACCTCCTGCTTCTCATAGACGAGCACTCAAGGTTCCCGATAGTCAAATCCGTCACCACCACTGCATTCCCACAGGTAGCGGCGGTGATAGAAGAGGCATTCAGCGAGTGGGGGATCCCGAAGATGGTCAAATCTGACAATGGACCGCCATTCTGTGGCCACGAATTCAGGACACTAGCAGAACACCTAGGGTTTAAACACATGAAGGTGACCCCTCGCCACCCACAAGCGAATGGCATGGCCGAACGCTTCATGGCGTCCATCAAAAAAACACGACAAAGAGCCATGCTGGAGGCAGTCGATCCTCACCAGGCGTTGTGCCGACTCTTAAGGGATTATAGAAACACCCCACACGAAGCCACGAACAAGACGCCTGCTGAACTAATGCTTCGATACAAGGTGAGAACCCGCATACCTCACAACTTGTCACCGGAAGAACCGCCTGACATAGAGGTGCTCCAAAAGGATGCAGAGGTAAAAGAAAAAGCGAGATGGGACACTGACTCACGCCGCCATGCGACGTTGCCAGACTTCCACGTAGGGGACGAAGTGCTCGTACAACAACCAACCCTCAGGAAGACAGATCCGCGGTTTGCCCCAAGCCCCATGAGGGTAACCGCAGTCAACGGCACTATGGTGACAGCGGAGGACCAACATCGAGCTGTCACCAGGAACTGTCAACACTTCAAACACTACAACAGACGAGAGGGATCAGGAGGGCCCCAAAGGTCTGTCTCTCCAGAACCTCGAGAGCCGCGGGATGACCCGTGGATTCCCCCGGGAAGAGACCCGGACGAGCTGAGTCAGGAAGAAGGTGCCCCGGAAACCCCGGGACCAAGCGCCCTTGACGAGAGGCCTCGGAGAGTCGTCAAGAAGCCGGTGAGACTAGTTGAAGAGTGTTGACTCTGATGTTTGGACATATTGTTCGGGGGTGGTGTTGCCAGGCACTCGAGAGTTAATGAGTGCAGCCCCCGCCGTAAGGGGAGGCGGAGTTATTGTATTGGGGAGCGGGAAGGAGAAACGGGGAGTTCTGGGTAAGGCGCGAAGGCGCCAGTTCCTGTTAGAGATTAGATGAATAAAGAAGTTGTTACATCCACTCCGTGTGCGCGTCCTCCTTACTGGCCCTTCTGAGAGGGTAACAAAAGGCAGCAAGACCTGGAGGGAAGACGAAGGGGAAACTGCCCTCGCCCTTTTCAACTCAGACCCAAAGAAGCCTCCGAAAGGGAAATGATAAGACCGGGAATTACAGCTGGTATGTGGAAGAACAGATGTCAACGGTGCATGGGGCCTCCCGCATTGATAACACAGACGGGGGAGTCATGCTAGCTACCATGATACCGTCCTTGATGCCAGAAGCAAGACCAGCCAACGGACACATCACAATCTGTGAGTCGGAGGAAGCTGATAGCAAAACGAATTGTATTGGGCACAAGGTTGCAAGTGGCAACATTAGATGAATGCAAGAACTTGAGAACAAAGAACTTGTGTGTGTGTATGAACTTTTGGGAAAGCCCAAGAAGGGCCAGAGATCTGGGAACGGTGAAACTGAAATGTGAGGACTTGGAAGTGAAATTGCGTAGCAACAATGTGCGCATAGTTGGGGTCCCGAAGGACGCGGCGCAAAAGCCCGATGGAACTGGCCGTTGAAGGACTGCTCAAGGAATTGCTCAGAGATCCTGGGTGGTCTGCAATGTTTGTTGTAGAACGGGCTCATAGATCACTTGCCCCACGCCCGAAACCTGGTGCCTACCCGAGGCCAATCATTGCGAGACTCATGAACTACAGGGACAGAGATCTGGTACTGCGAGCCGCAAGAGATAAACAAGATTTATTCTAATGTGATACGAGTTTACCCTGACTACACTCTAGCGGTGCAACAAGAAAGACAATCATTCAGAGGGGACAAAAAGATGCTCAGAGAACATGGAATACCCTACGCAATGCTGTACCCGGCCCAGCTGCGCATATAGTACAAAACATATTTTTTCACGTTTCCAGAGGAAGCTGCTACCTTTATTGAAGCGAATATACCGCTACCAGACAAGCAAGCAACCAGTGGCAACGACAGCCCTACTAATCGCTCCCTAGTGGACGACCTGAGTGCGCAAGGGTAACCAGCCCATGCAGGCACCCGGAAATCAGTTTATGGAACTATAATTGAATATATACCTGGAAGATATTGACTCTCAAGAGAAGTGGACAGCACACCTTACTGTGCCTTACTTCAATATGTGTTCTAGTAACGTAATTAAGATCAGAACAGTTAAGATTGAAAATGAGACCGTGGTCCTCGGCAGCCACTTAGGCGGCCCCACATGTGAGTGAATGAGTTTGTTAATTGGGTGGAAAGGGGGATGGGTGGAGAAGGAGGTGGGTATTGCATAGTTGAAGTTCGGGCAAATATGAGGGAGTGGGTGATCGTTGGGGGGATAAGAATGGAAAAATGCACAGACAGACTACAGCACATCATGGTCGTACGAAAGATACACAATGGTCCAGTGGCAGAGAGATAGCGACAAACAGACAAAATGGCTAGAGAAGCCTCTAAGGAGATAAAATGTATGAGCTGGAATATCAGAGGGCTGGGTAACCCAGTGAAAGCGCGTAAGATTATTGCATATGTTAACAGAGTGGGTGCGCCTATTCTGTTTCTACAAGAGTCACATTTGTTGAGTGAGCAGGCTACCAAACTCGCCCCTAGCTGGGGACCCCACCGCTTCCACACATCCAATTCAACAAGATATTGATACACAAAATGCTCCCTTTTACACATATTCAATCAGACTGTGACCCAGATGGTCGGTACGTGCTGGTACAATGTAAGCTAGGTGACACTGAAATATTGCTAATCAACATATATGGCCCTAACACAGATACCCCGGAATACTATACCAGAATCTTCCGGAAATGTGCTAAATACCCAACAGCCCAGATCATATGTGGGGGAGACGTTAACACCATACTAGATCCAGATCTGGACACGACATCGAGCACCCACAGATCACAGACTAGTGCAGCCCGTGTAATAGGGCTACACATGGAAGACCTGAAACTAACAGACGCCTGGCGTGCAACACACGGAAAACAACGTGTGTACACCTTTTACTCCCCGGTGCACGACATGCACTCTAGAATTGATCTTTGGTTGGTGTTTCAGAGGGTGGTGGGGTGGACATCTGCTGTTACATTGCTCCCCAGGACGCTATCAGACCATTCACCAATACTGCTGACACTCACCATCCCAGAGGTAACCCCAATTGGAACGCCATGACGTTTTAAATCAGCTGCACTATCGGATCCGGTATACAAGATGAGCCTGACACAGCATGTCAATGGGTTCTTTGAACACGACGGGTCGGTCACTAGTCATGCAATATTATGGCAGGCCTTTAAGGCCTACATAAGGGCCGTTGCCATGTCTACTGAAGCCGGAGTAATAAGGGATATACGGAGAGTACTGAGGAGGAAGGAGGGGGAAATAGCTGATCTGCAAGAACAATATGCATCCCGCTCCATTGGCGCCAACATCGTCTGCGATCAAAGAACACTTAGACGATTACCGAGCCGCTGCGGATCAGGAAATCCAGTACTTATATAGACCTGCAGCAGCGCCACGGTATGGCGAGCAGGAAAGCCAGGGCAAACTGCTGGCGCAAATGGACTGCCGCAAGAGGGGCTCCATAAATATACCATATGTAACCAGGCCAGACAGGGTCATGGTAACGAAACAAGAGGAGGTCAGTTAGGTCTCCTATGACTTTTACTCAGCACTGTACTCCCACCAAAGCAAGGCTTTGGATACAGAAATAGATGACTTCTTGTCTAAGATACCAACAACACTATTGACTGGTGCATTGAGAGACTCCAGATTCAGGCATGGATGGTATCAGATGGCCTCTGCCTGAACGACGACAAACCGGAGCTACTAATCCTAGGTTCGGATACGAACATCAAAAAGCTAGGCCCAAACTACACATCCTTTGACATTGATAACAACACTACCAAGGTGATGTCTGTGGTTAAAACCTTAGGATTCTATCTGGACTCCTCTCTCACACTCAAAAAGCAAGTCAACTCCCTGGCCTCCACCACAACCTATACCTGCAAACTTATCCGAGCATCCAGACCATATTGTTCTAATGCTAGCTGTATAACCGTAGCCAATGCCCTTATTATGTCAAGACTAGATTACTGCAATTCCCTTTACTCAGGAGACAACAAATACATCACAGATAAAATTCAAGACTACAGAATAACGCCCTTAGAGCAGCGTTGGATGTCCCCTACAGAGAGCACATCACCAAATTCAGGAAAGAGGTTAACTGGTTGAAAATAACGGACAGAATCCTCCTTAAAACAGCCTCCCTAACTTCCAAATGCCTGAACAACCTAACTTAGCGGATAAAATCACCAGGAGAACAGCGACCCGCCCTAGTAGATCTGCTAATACATTTATGCTGGAGATTCCCAGGTTTAAACGCTCGACTGCCGGAGGAACCAGCTTCCCTGTCAGAGCTGCGCAATGCTGGAATAAACTACCACTTGACATTAGACTAGAACAACCCTACCCTACATTTAGACATAAGGTACTTAAATGGCTGCGTACTAACAACACTTAACCTGATCTACCTTATTCCTACCACTTCTGGCTTGCACCTGACCCTTGCACCTGAGGATTTTTTTTAATGTACAGTAGGCGAATATGTATATACAATTTTGTATGTTAATGTCTTCTTAGCCCCGCAAGGCGAAGATCTGTATTATATATATTTATGCACCTTTTGTACTTACCACTATGCACCTGTCCATGCTATGTAACTAAGCTATAAGACTTCTTGTACTGTTTGCACCCGGCTACCTAAGGGTTTGGTGCGCATTCCAAATATATAAACAAACAAACAAACAAACTCCCTTGAGGCCCCCCTGACGCTTAGCGAAATAAAGGAAGCCATAAAGGCCTTGCCAAGTGGGAAAGCACCCGGTAGCGATGGCCTTGGGGCAGAGTTCTACAAAGAATTTGTTGAGTTGCTGGCCCCACGCCTCCTTGAGGTGTGGGCCGAGGCGCTGGAATTGGGGGGGAACTACCAAATACTACGCGCAAAGCTGTTATAACTCTGCTGCTCAAAACAGGTAAAAGACCGGAGGAGTGTGGCTCCTGTCACCCTTTATCCCTTATAAACACGGACGCTCAAGTTTTCGCAAAAATCCTAGCCAGCCGGCCCTTTAATGCCACACATGGTTCATGAGGACCAAGCAGGGTTTGTGCAGGGCAGGTCCACGGCGACCAACATACAACGCTGCTATAACATCATGGCAAATATTCCGAAAGACACGCAAGGAATAGTAATGGCTCTTGACATGCAGAAAGCTTTTGACACTGTATACTGGCCTTTCCTGTTTAGAGTCCTAGGGAATTAAGGGTTTGGCCAAAACTTCATAAAATGGGTAAGTGCCTTATACACACATGCCTACATGAGGGTCTGTGTCAATGGAGTCTTATTGTCAGTACTGGACCTAGGCGGAGGCACGAAACAGAGCTGCCCGATTACTCCATTGTTATTCAAGTTGGTGATTGAACCACTGTCAGACCTACTGAGGGCACGATATACACAAGCGGGGATACCACTAGCAGGCAAGATTGATCTTATCACTCTCTACGCCGATGATATCATGTTGTATATCAGGAACCCGGGGAGACATATGGCAAGGGTCCTAAAGGCCGTGCGAGAATTCGGAAACTATTCAGGCCTAAGGCTGAATGCCTCCAAGTCGGAAATCTTTCCACTGACGGAAGCAACGGAGTGCTCCGCCGATTTGCTCGGACTCCAGTGGGACCCCAGGAAGGTGAAATACTTGGGAGTGGACATAGCGCATACTACGCAGCTAACTAGGGAGAATAATTACGAGGGTCTATTTGAAACTCTCAAAGCCAGGCTAAAACGGTGGAATCAACTACCGATCTCACTGATGGGACGTCTCGCGCTGATCAAAATGGTCATACTCCAGAAGTTATTTTACCTATTCAGCACTATACCGGTGTGGCCTGGACGGACCTTCTTCACCAAAATAAAGGGAGCATGCTCGGCCTTCATCTGGAAAGGTCAGCCCAGAGTAAGCTGGGAATGTCTGACTGTGGCATGTGAAAAGGGTGGATTAGCGGCACCTGACCTCCAACTATATTTCCTTGCCGCAAAGGCATATTACGCAAAGTACTGGGTGGGGGGAGACCCCAAAGCTCTGCACGCGGCAATCGAAACACACAAGGAAGGGCCGGTGAAGCTCCTATACAGGCTAGCAACGAGGGGACCCCAAAATGATAACTCCATGAACCCCACACTAGTAACGTGCAGAGCATGGGATAGACTAGCCAGGGACACCAGAGACACAGTGCTATACCACCCAGGGATGCCCACATGGGACGCACCCTATCTACCCCCGACGCAAGATACAACACTAACCACACACTGGAAGGAGAGAGGTATATGCCGCTTCGCTGATGTATTTGTAGATGGCCGCTTTGTAGAATGGGATGCAATCAAAGCGATTTTAGGAGACAACCCACTCCAAAAACTCCAGTATCTCAGGCTGAGATCAGCAATGACAGATGTTTGGGAGAGTTTCCCCCCAAGAACCCCTAATACACCCAGGCCTGTGATATGTGCTCACCCCAAGTTCATCGAGGAAATCGGCCTCCACGCTTTATAAAATCTCCCTCGCCAAAAGAGCTACCCAGATCGCAAAGGCTAGAGGGGAATGGGAACATGACCTGATAACCCCATACGCGGAAGCACACTGGTCGCACTTATGTGGGTTGACAAAAAATATCATGCATCTCCAGGTACTAGATAATTAACCATGTATACTACACCCCAGCCCGACTCCAAGGCATATGCAACGCCACATCCAGGGAATGCCCTAGGTGTGGGGGTGAGAATCCGGGTATATTGCACATGTTGTGGTCATGCGCAAAACTCACAGGATATTGGACGGAGGTCTGTGCTGTGTTGGACGTGATGTCAAACCACGTCATACAATGGGACCCGGCGATATGTGTGCTGGGCATTGTGACTAAAATGAATCCAATCCTACGAATATTGCTTAATTTGAGTTTATTGCTGGCAAAACGGGTAATATTGATGTGCTGGAAAAGTAAAGAACCCCCAACACGAGAAGACTGGTTGAGAGATATGATTTGGGCAAATGACAACAAGGGGGTTTATACAAGTTTGCTACCCATAGCCTCCTGGCCGACGGATATCTGGGGTACTTTTAGGATATACCTGGCTGACATGAGGCAAAGGGAAGAGGACCAGAACGACAGGTGCACTGTAACTGTATAACGAATGAACGATGTATCAAAGACCATGTACGATAACAAATGCTGTAACCATGAACAAAATGTGCTGTTGATCTGTGCAAGTTAAATAAAAGTAAAAAAAAAAAAATAATAATAATCCCTTATACAATCGTAAGTCTCAAACGAATTGCCAAAAGAAAGCTAGGGGAAGGGAACGCTGCTTTCGGCAGCAGATTGTGAATATTGTAGAATAAGGCAAGTGTGAACCCGACAGAGGGATACCGAAAGAAAGCTAGGAAAAAAGGAATCCACGCTTTCTGTTGAGACGAAGCAAATCACGAACTGTATCAGGAAATCATGAACTGTGCTAAAGGTGGCTATGTGAACCCAACGGTGGGATGCCAAAGGAGAAGCTAATGAAAGTGAATACCGCATGGTGATAAAGTAAGGTGAATATTGTATCGACAAGAGTGAACCTGGGGGTTTTTGATTATTTCAAGCTGCCTTTGAAAGTCCGTAGTGAACCCGATGGAGGGAGACCCAAGTTGCAAGAAGGACCCGAGCCCGGCGGAGGGCGATCTGAGGGGCGAAGAAGCAATTGCCCAAGGTGCAAGATTACTGAAGGAACTTTTGTTTTTTTTGTTGTTTTGATCCATCAGGCCTTCTAAGGCAAGAGACTTTGCAGAGAAGAGACTAGGCCCCTGAAGGTTCTGGTATCGTTGAACTGGAATTGTGAGGCTAGTGCTGGAGAGGCCCAGGAGTGTGCTGTGCTCTGAAATACTACCTTGAAACGTGGGGAAGGGAGAGCCAGCCATACCATCCTGACATCAATTTGTGAACACTTCTTTCTTTTCTGGTGAACATTATCCCACACTCTTTTTGTAACTTAGTGGTAAGGATTGGCAATAGTTTTTTTTAGTATAGGCCCTTTTTTATTTGACAAGACGCCAAAAGGACTGCCTTATTATATGATGGTCGTAGCTTGCTCCCATCTTAGATTTAGGTTTAGATTAGGCGTTCATCTCACCCATTATAAAGTTCAATAAACACCCTTGAACTGTGATCACTTGTGTCTGTCTTTACTGTTGCCACCATGAGTTCCTTACATGCAGAGGGCCTGGGAAGGAAGAGGAGAGTTGGAGACTGCAGTAGGATTAGCAAGTTGTTCAGCCATGTTATTGGAGGCCCCAGAGATGCTGTCCTCGATGCGTGCCCACTTCTTGGAACGGATGGAGAATCTGTATTGCCTTTGGAGCAGGCGACAGGCAAACTGCAAAGGCTTTTCAAGACCACCCTACTTTTGATGCTTTGAAACAAAACTGGGCTCTGTTCTACCCTTTCAATTACAAGGGTGTATTTAAATTCAACAATCTGAGCAAGAAAACGTTGATACAATATATATTCATGATAACATCCCTGTACTGATCATAAGCAGAATCAAGCCTTGCATCAACCTTTAACAAAGGTACCAAAATAATCTCTACACCTCTTGCATTTTCTTTTTAAAACGTTTCCCCCCATTTATCAGTCCTCAGTTCTAAGCAAGGCAAACCTCAAACATTTTGGAGAAAGAAAGAACTAGAAATGCAATCTAGTTTGAGGTATGCTCACGTATGGCTCTCCTATGGAGCTGCAATTTAATATAATGTTGATTCTGTGTTCATGTTCAGTATATCAAAAAAAAAGAAAGAAAAAACTCCTTTTAGCTTATAAAGCACTTTAAATGTTTTAATAACATAAAGGCAAAAGTGCATCCAAAAAATAAATACAATAAAAATAAAAATATTGAGTGCCACTATTTGTGGTATGCCAATGCATTTCGGACCAAGTCTGTCTTCAGGGCTGGGGCACTATATACATTGATGATCATTTACAGTTTTTATAGCATTGATGTCAATGATTCAATACATTATTCAATACACCAACATAAACAAAACCACAACTGTAGTGTAAATGCCATTATTAATGTGTACCGCCACCAAGTTCCGAAATTATCAAATTTCAAAAGTTAGAATTTCCAACATACCGTATTCAATTGTGATCAGTCAGCAGAAAACATTTCAATAGAAAAATTACCATTATTAAAAGGAATAATAACTGCATTCTAGAACTAAGCCTAATGTTACCTGATACTGTGGCCATGTCGCCAAAGTACTTACTGTTGTTCTTGCATTTATCTGTTGGCGCTGTCTATGTTAGCTTCAATCAGTTGCTCTATGGTGTAAGAGCATCAGTGATCCGTTTTATTAACTTAATTCAGGACTGTATTTTAAATAACACAGAGATTGGCCAGTTGTCTTACCTGCAGTTCAGAGCGTTAGCGAAGCGCCGCATGGAAAATCAGCGTGTGCGTTACTATGTGTATAACTAAATGGGACATGCCATTGCTAGGCGACGTGACACTGTGCGTTTGAGAACGCAACGGCATCATGTACGCCTCACATCCCGCGGTCCCCTGTTGCCAGGGGCTACAGGTGTGGCTTTCCCCTCTTGAGTGTCTGACAATTCAATACAAAGTGCATCAACTATTTAGTAGCATACATTTATAAATACTGTATTGATGTGATACAGGCAGTTGAACGCTCAGATCTATAATGAGTTAAGTACACCTATATTGTGCTTATTTTGTGCATGTTATGCGCTATCTGGTTTCCAGTACTTCTTAAAATAAAAATAAAATAAAATATCTTACGACATTACGTTTGTTTGTTTGTTTTATTATTTGTAATGCCCGAGGGTATCAGGGCGCAGAAGAAACAGGACAATTTTCAGCTTGGATTACATAGCTGTACAGATATATATACAACAAGATACAGTAAGCATATTCTATACAGTCGAGGTAGTAGAAAACTAGCTATAATATACAGGCAGATTAAAGGCAGGCTAGCAACAGGATGTTGCAAAACGCAGAGCTATATACAATGCAGGATATTGGGGTGTACCGGTATGCAGAAGCCCTAAGTGTTTAGCGGCCCTTTTCTTTAATCCAGTTGATGATATTGTGTGTAAAGTGTAGGTATGTTTGGTCTGCCCTCAGGGAGGGGGGTAGGGAGTTCCAGAGCTGTGCAGCTTTAACTGGGAAGCTGCTCCCTCCCACTATGGAGAGTTTAAACCTTGGAACCATCAGGCAATTAGAGTTGGCCGTTCTTGTTAGCCAAGTGGAGGATTTTCTGTTGAATCTTTCGGTGAGGTATCGTGTGGCGGCGTTGTTAAGGCACTTGTGTGTTAATGAGGCAGTTTTTAGCATTAAGTTATCATTGGTGGTGAGCCAGTTATTCTGTCTTCTTATCTCTGATAAATTTTCTTTTTTTGCTATACCCAAGGCCGCTCTAAGGGCGTTATTTTGGAGAATCTGAATTTTGTTAATGATATACTTATTGGCCCCCAGGTATAGTGAGTTGCAATAGTCCAGTGTGGACAGAATTAGAGCTCTGGCCAAAGTGGTGTAACTATTCGTGGAAAGGAATGGCTTAGCAGCTCAAATTAACTTACAGGTGTAAGCAGTGGCGGAGGCCATAGAGTTGACCTGTTTGGTGAAGGTGAGGGAGGCATCTAAATAAAAACCTAATGTTTTAACCTCTTTGGCCACTTTAATGGTGTTGCCAGCGATGTTAAAGGTGGAGTATTTGTGTACAGATTTATTGAGATTTGGGGTAGTGCCGAGGATGATGAGCTCAGTTTTGTAATCATTCCTGGCATAGACCGTGGGCAGCAATCCATGCCTGAATGATGAGGTAAACTCTATTCACCAAGGCCAAATCCTTGTCGTAATCTCCCGTAAGTGGTATGAGGATCTGGGTATCATCTGCATAGTTAGTGTAGGTGATACCAAGACCGTCCAGATCATCGAAAAGGGGCTTAGTGAATATGTTATACATTGTGGGTGAGACGCATGAACCCTGTGGCACCCCGCAGGTGATGGGAATAGGTTCGGCGGATGATGATGGTGAGAAGACTTGCATAGCCTATTATTCAAGAAGGATTGTATCCAGCCTGTAGCTTCTTGAGAGAAGTGCGCAGCTGAATCCAATTGGTTACAGAGGACTTTGTGGCCCACCAAATCGAACGCAGCCGAGAGATCAAGTAGAAGTAGCAGTGCAGTTTTTCCACTGTCTTTAAGTGCATCGATTTGGGTCTTGAGGTCTATCA
The DNA here is from genome assembly GCF_040938575.1 of Ambystoma mexicanum. NCBI lineage: Eukaryota > Metazoa > Chordata > Amphibia > Caudata > Ambystomatidae > Ambystoma > Ambystoma mexicanum. Next base: position 352,622,686 of record NC_090936.1, read on the forward strand.
GCACTGTTTCGGTCCCGTGTTGGGGCCTAAAGCCTGATTGACGGACTCCTAAAAGTTGGTTTTGTTCTAAGTACTCCTGTATTTGGAGGTATGTTACTCTATTTCATATTTTAAGCAGGCATGGTATTGTGGTAATCGGCCTGTAATTGGTAGGTATTGTAGGATCAAGTGATTGTTTTTTAAGGAGAAGGAGTACCCAGGACTCCTTTAGGTTACTAGGGATGGTGCCAGTGGAGAAAGAAGCGTTGATTAGCTTTGATATGAAAGGTGATAGGTCTCTGGCAGCATCTTTAATGATTTGGGCTGGACAGTTGTCGCCCTGGCAGTTAGAGGGTTTGAGAGTAAGGATGACTTTCTCAACCTCGAGGATTGAAACTTTCGAGAAGCTAAAGTGGGGTGTAGGTTTGTGTGAAGGAGTGGGAGTGTTGGGTTGTGAGATCGTATTGGGGAGGTTGGCTTTTTTCTTGGCAATCTTATCCTGGGGGGATACTACTTTGTTGGATAGTGCTTTTTATATATTAGTACACCAGTTGTTGTCCTTTGTACAGTTGTCTGGCACAGGCATCAGTGTTTCAAGTTCCTTTAGGATTACGAAGAGTTCCTTTATGCTACAATTAGCTTGCAGGATCCTCTTATTGTAGATGTCTTGTTTGGCAAGAAGTATTTCCTTCTTGTAAGAGGAAGATACATTACTAAGGTTGGATCTATTGTCCTCTGAGGGTAGTTATCTCCATGTAGATTTGCATATTCTTTTTTTCCTTTCTCAGGGTTTTGAGGTGTGGGGTTGTTAGGGAGAATTCTCATAAATGGTTGATTTCCCTTACCTAAAGAGTCCTCCAGCAGCTTTGCTGGATTTCTACGATTTATTTTTTTCAACTGGTAAGAGTTAGAGCCTGTTTACCCACTCTTACATGTGTTTTGCTATGTGTATTTCTACTTTCTGTGTGATCTTGGGCACTGGAGCCTCACCTACTCCATGTGCACCACTTTTTGTGTGTGTTACACAGCACCTTCAGTGCAGCGACACAGGGTTGTCTTTGAGACTTCCCACTGACTCCATTTTTCTGGGGCTGACTACTGTCCCCCAGAAACAGGTAAAGTTGCCATTAACTTTATATAGTCACTTTAAACCACAGACCCAGTACACGCCATCTTACCTGGAGTATTGGAAAGGGTTAACTCCTATCCCTTTTTGTCTGTACCTCTTGGGACATTGTTTCGATCCCTTAACATTAAAACTTGGCTGGTGGCAGTGGTATCTACCCTAACTTTCCTACCGCGATTATCTTATATAACGTGGTCATGTTTTAGGCTATTATATTAGCCTCGAACATAAACCTGCTTGACCAAATACATTTTATTTTGGTTCTGGCTAGGTTTAGTCACCATTTCTTTTTGTTAAAGTCTTTCTCGTGTTTTTCTCTGAGCGCCAAACCGGGGATGACTCCTTTGTTCGCTGTCTTTTCGCAGGCTTCTGCACAGAAGCCCTCCTTAAGGCGCCTGATAGTCTAGGTAGGCAGAATGTGAGGGAGGGATCTTCGGACCCCTGCCATGGGTTCCCTTGTTAACCCATGTTGCACTCTTGTCTGATTGGCTAAGGGGACTGGCCTTGCCAGGCCAGCCACCCTGCTGTGTGATTGACAGCCAGGCTGTATGCATGGGGGAAAACTGCATAAAAAGCAGGTCTCTGGGACTGGAAGAGCAGAGTTGCCACTGGAACGAAAGAACCAACGAGGAACTGGAAGAAGTGGACCACTACAACGACTGAACTGCCCGGTGAAGCCCTGCTGCAGGTCCGAATCTTCGAATCCGGCGAGAGAGATGATCCTCCAGGAAACTTCTTCCCTTGAGCTGGTAGGACCAACCAGTTCGCCCAAACTACAAGCTAGGACCCCTCCTCTGGTCGAATTCGCTGTACAGAGCTACAGTGGGCTGGATAGCCAGGAAGGTCGGACCCTGCTTGGGTTTTAAGGAGCACACCTTTTATTTGTTGTTTGGCAGCTGCTGGTTTCTTCCCTGAGTAGTGCAGGACCCTCCAGTCTTCCTACGTCTGATCAGTCCAACAGTCGCTTCAGGAACCGGGAGCCTGCAGGAACTACCAGGAACGTCTGACTCAGCTACAGCCCCCTCTCCGTTTCAAGGTACTGTGCAAATCCGGTTGTGCGTTTCAGCCGCGGTGAAAGTGTTTGAGATCTTTCTCCAATCCAAGGGCTTGTCCTTCTCTTCTCTTTGAACTAACTTTTCTGCCAACCAACCTCGTCCGGAATCTGTGCCATGAACTTTACCGCAAACTACCGTGATCTGTGTGATCTTGAGCAAAAGACTTTTGACCTATTGACTTTGGCCCTAAGCCTTTTCTAGCTGATCTTCTCACTGTAGTCTCTCTTGTTCAACTGCTCAGAATACTTACCTGTTGGTTTTACCTAATTTCTAATAGCTTTCCTTCCCTTCCTTTTAAATTGCAGGAGTGCCATTTTGCTCCCACTTAATTTTGTGAGCTTAACTTGTCTGGGATTTAAGGGAAGTGGTGTGGTGTATTTATGATTGTGATTTTGACTTACTTAGAATAGTCAAATGTTATATAACTGTTGAGTAAATAAATATATATTCTTTTACTTAAAAACCTTGAGTCAGTGTTTGCCTGAATCATAGTAATTGCTGTCCTTTGTGTAACTATTTGTACTGCTCACTTACTCTTGAGATAAGTCTGGCTGCTCAGCTACCGCTACCACTATAACTGTGTAATACAGGCTTGTACCAAAGGTGAAATTGTACTGTCACTTGTAGTCTTAATGGTGAGTAGTGTTCCCAAAGGGTAATGCATATAATTCTGCCTAACAGGAGTGAACCAGGTATTAAGATGAATGTTAGGTTTGCTTTTTCTCATTTTTAGTGGGGCAGTGGAGTCTAAAGCTTTAGTCATTATTTTATTGTTTTTATTGACTAGGATGGTGGGATCAGTAGACTCTGGTAGAGAGTTAAGCTTTGGTAGTATTGGGGGGGCGTGGCTTGGCAGCCATGGAATAGGCTGCTCTACTTCAAAGCTCCTGGATCCGGCAATTGATCCGTGAGATTGCATGCTTTCAGCCTGTCTGTTTTGAAAAGAAAGGACATGAAAACAAATGGGAACCGAAGCTGAGCCAGACGCATCGTTTGTTGTGAAGATTGAGTGTCAGGGAGGAAAGTTATGCTACATTGTAGCCTTCGGCAGTGGAAGAAAGGCCGGAGTCAAGATGGCGGCGTAGAATAAACAAAGGAGTTTCCAGGAGTTCGCAAAGCGCCTTCCATGAAAAGCATTGCAGCAGCGGATGGCACGTCTAACTGAGAGCGAAGAACGCCCGGCATAAGCATTCTATGAAAAGGCGCACGGGAGTGCCTGGACCTTGGTGAACGCGAAGGAGGACCCTGCGGGCACCGGCAAACCTAATCCTAGTACAAGCGCGAGCACACACAGCGCTACTAAGTCTGGGGCCCCCAGAGACGCAAACGCAGAGTGCCTGAAAAGAAGGCTTATTACACGACGTGTGGCCGCCCGGATGACAAGACGCACTGCGCAAGAGGCGCGGATGCACACCGAAGGGCTGGTGGAGGTACCGATAAATATAACATTTTATGGATGGTGGGGCACCTCCCTTGACTAAAAGCTTTGGATCCGGACGGTTTAAAACTGCTCGACTCGAATGCCCTTGTTAGTTTATTATTAACTTCATTTTACACTACGGAGGAAAAATTAAACAATAAAGAGATAACTTTGCATAATAAGATAAAGTGCCAGAGCACCCGGACCGAGGCGGCCGGGAGCGAAGGCCCTGCGGACACTGGCAAATCCAACTTCAGCAGGAGCGTGGGCACAAGCCGCGCTCAGACACAGCACCAAGGACCCTAGGACAATGGAGTAGCCGCAAATCACACAGCAGAGCAAGCACATGGGACAAAGAACGTGCGGCCGTGCTGCTGTAAAGGCGCATTGTGCAGGATACGTGGGTGCGCTCATGAAGGCTAGCTGAGGTAACGTGAAGCACATCTCATATAATACAATATACGAATCCCACTGAACCTAGGCGCAGAACATTGAAGAAAAGCCGGTTTGAATGGAATCTCTGTCAGCTGCAGTAAAATAATAGGCCGGAAGTTGCAGGCACTAACACTATAGCGCGGGCCACACGTACAGAGGTGGCCCCCCCTCGTGGTAAAGAAGAGGCACAGTGAAAGGGTGGGCACTGGCCCGCAGGATGGGGGCAACAGAAGTGGGACCTCAGAGGCGGTGGCATAGCCCCAGGTACACAGTGGAATATTAAGGAGGCCCCTAGACAAAGAGAGAGCGCCTGGGGCATCTTCCATGTACACACGGAGACAGCACGGGCATCACACCGTACCCTCAGCCAGGTGAAAGACTGTGAAGGAGCATAGACCTGAACACTGCTGGTGCATCAGACTCATGAGTTCATAACTAGACCGACATGTCTGTGAAGGGGGGCAAGGCCAAGGGCAAGCAGCCCACAATGGACATTTTTGCCAAACCACACCAGTCCCCCGCCACTCCAACGCAAAGTGGGGCTACCGCATCCACAGGAGCAGCAACGCCAAGTGAAAACCACATGATCTTAACATCCATATCGGAATTGAAAGCTTCATGGGGGACGACGATGGCAGAGTTGAGAACCGCACTAGAAACGAAAATAGATGCGGTTGGAGTGGAGGTCAATCTACTGAGGCAAGATGTGATGGCATTGGTGGAGAAGGCCTGCGGACTGGAGAGTGCGGTGAAAATCAACACAGATACTAGCACGGCCAACGCCAAGGCAGTCCATATTTTGAAGCAGCAGGTAGCCAACCTGGAGAACCGAGCAGAGGAGGCTGAAGGAAGAGCGCGACACAATAACATACGTGTGGTTGGTCTGCCGCAAGGGGAAGAAGGCCAAGACCCCACGAACTATGTGGAAAACATGATCATACAAGAGATAGGTGCAAATAAACTCTCCCAAGGGTTTGCGGTTGAACGTGCGCACAGGGCCTTGATGGGGAAGCTGCAGCCTGGAGCCCCGCCGAGAGCAATCATAGCAAAGATCCTGAACTATAGGGACAGGGAAAAGATCTTAGAGTTGTTCAAGAAAGGATGGACGATAAAAAGAGCGTCGGCAGCCATCACGGCATAGCCTCATTACACTATCCTAGTTCAGAGACAGCGCTATAGCTACGTAGCGATCAAGAAGAGACTGCGCACAGCTGGATTTAAATATATGTTGTTGTATCCTGCAAAACTCAAGATTCTCCACAAAGACAAAGCGCACTTTTTTGATTCCCCGGAAGAGGCAGCGACGTGGCTGGACGCACATGGCTGCCCGGAGCATGATGAGGAGCAAGGTCGAGAGGGATACGATAAGTGATCTAACAGTTATGCATGTTAAGAGAAGGGTGCAGGGTAGTGGGTAACTGTAATCAGACATTTGAACAAGTTGGACTGGAATATAGAATATGTAATATAAAAAGAATGGCGGAATGGGTGATCAGCTTGATTATTAAATAAGGAGCAACGGGACAGAGACAACCTACCCCCGAAAGTCAGAATAGGAGGACCGCCACTAGGGTGACATCTCCCTGCCGAGCCGCAAGTAAGGCAACTGCCGGAAAAGGGCTAGATGCGGTAGTGCCTGAGATCCAGGGATGGAGCTGGGCAACAATTCAGGGGGCGGGGTAAGTTGGGGCAAGTAAGGGAGAGGGGGAGTTGGGGGAGAGTTGGGGAGTGTGAAGGGGCTGGAAGGGAGGAGGGTGGGAGGGAGTGGGGAGTTGGGGAAGTGTTAATAGTTAGGGAAAGTTTGTATTGGGGAACAAGCCTACATGAAAAAAGGGAAGTACTGAGACTTGGCTGGTTTTTGTGGAGGGTGGAGTGGGACCTGGATACGTTATGGGAGACATTAAAGTAGTTACCTGGAATGTTAGAGGGCTCAATAGCTATTTAAAAAGAAATAAGGTTATGATGTATTTGTGCAGGCAGAAAATAGACATAGCCTTATTGCAAGAGACACATCTGATGCAAGAAAAACTGGAGGTGGTCCGGAAGAAGTGGAAAGGGACTGCCGTGGGTGCAACATACTCAGCTTATGCAAGAGGGGTGATTACCTGGGTTGCACTGCATGTGCCGTTTCAGCTACTACACTCTACAGTCGAGCCGGACGGGAGGATGGTAATAATAAAAGATTTGGTAGAAAACAAGGAAATATGTATTATAAATACATGTGCCCCGAATCAGGATACAGCGGCATACTTTAGAACCCTGTACAGCAAACTCAGTGTGAGCCTGGGAGGGGCGGTGATCTGGGGAGGAGACTTAAATTGCGTACTGGACCTGAGGTTGGATAGGTCGGACACCAAAATAGATAGACCAACCCCAGCGGCCAGGATATTGCAGTCCCTGCTGGCAGACTTTGGGTTGGAGGATGCATGGAGGTCACACTATCCGCAAGACCGGCAATACTTGCATTACTCAGCCCCCAGAATCTATACAGCAGATTGGATTATATGTTTGTCACACATGAACTGATGGCAGAAATAGCACAGTCAGAATACAAAGCGAGGGTCCTTTCGGACCACTGAGCGAAAATACCGACATGGCGCCTCCGAGCAGAAGCACTGAAGGATAATATTTTTAGAGAGGACATGAGAGAGGAAATAATAAGCTATGTTGAGACTAATACAGGTAGTGTGGAGTCGGCAGGGGTGCTCTGGGAGGCGTTTTAAGTGGTAGTGAGGGGGATAGCTATAGCCAAATCTAAAGGGTTACAGGGTGGGATTCTTGCGGAACTACAAAAAGCAGAAACAGAGCTAGAAATGGTATCGAAAAGAGGAGGTAACACTAAAGACAGTAATGAAGTCATACTTAGGCTGCAGCAGGAATGTGCAGGACACTGGGAAAGGCTGTGCAATCTCAACTACAAAAAATACAGAGAGAGGCAGCATGCAGGGGGGGATAAACCGGGGAGGGTCCTGGCATGGCTATACAAAAACAAGACTCCTAGACCAGTAATCAGGACAATAGAGAGAGAGGACGGAAGTATAGCAGATACCCAGGAGGGAGTGAATCAAGAATTCACAGATTATTACCGCACCCTGTATGGGGATGTGGAGGAAAGTGACAGCAAGGAAATAAGCGAAACTCTGGAGGATATAGAATTAGCGCCGAAGAGTGAGAGGAGCTAGACGCACCAATAACTCTAGAGAAACTGGAAGAAGTGGTGAAGCAGCTACCCACTAGTAAGACCCCAGGGTCTGATGGACTCCCCAGTACATTTTATAATATGTATAATAATGAGGTACTCCCCCCCGCTCTTAGAGATGCTTAATGAAGCATACGAAGTTGGGAGGCTACCAGAGTCCCTGAGAGAGGCGATCATCATACCGCTCCACAAACCAAACAAGCCTGATTGTGAGTGTGGCTCCTACAGACCCCTGTCGATGCGGAACCAGGATAGTAAAATACTGACAGCGGTCCTGGCAAATAGAATGAGGAGAGTCATTAGCAAACTAATACAACCCGACCAAACTGGTTATGTCCCTAATAGGAATATATCCAACAACCTTAGGCGACTCCACCGAGTCATTGAACACGCCAACGAGGAGATGGCAATAGTGTCGTTGGACGCAATAAAGGCCTTCGACTCGGTAAAATGGCCATGGCTAATGGCTACTTTGACAAACTACGGGATAGGGCTGGGATATCTCAAAAGGGCCAAATTACTATATAGCGCACCGCTGGCCATAGTGAAGATAGGGGCAGTTATATCAGAGAGGTGGCAACTTAGCAGAGTCACCAGACAGGGATGCCCGTGGTCCCCCATGTTGTACATCCTGGCCTTAGAACCTTTGGCAATATACCTGAGGCAGCGGTATGATATAATAGGAATCACCATAAGTAGGGAACCGCATTTAATTTCCCTGTATGCTGATGATATGTTGCTGTATCTGCGCTACCCTGAAGAAAACCTCCACTATGTCCTGGAAGCAATGGAGCAATTTGCAAGGCTTTCAGGTATAGCTATGAACCCCAAAATGTCTTGTGTATTCCCACTGGGTAGGTACAAAGGGATCCCGCTGGAGAAATTGCCGATCCTCCAGATACCATGGGAGGTGAGCACGTTTCGCTATCTTGGGATAGATATATACCATGCGGTGGAAGAGGAACACCAATACAACACTGAGAAGGCTGTCCGAAAAATTGAAAATAGTATGAGCTTCTGGGTGAAGCTTCCCTTGGCGATGATGGGAAGAGGAGTAATGCTTTAAATGGTGGTCCTGCCAAGACTGTTGCACTATTTTAGGAACATCCCATACTTGATACCTAGGAGATTCTTTGCTAGGTTAAGTAGCATATGCAGCGAATTCCTTTGGCAGGGGACAAAAACAGGGTGGCCCTCTGGAAGCTGCAAAACCCACATGAGAAAGGGGGCATAAAATGACCAAATTATGAAATTTATTATATAGCAAGTCAACTTCTGTATGTAGCTAAATAGCTTTTTGAAGAGCCGACCTCTGAATCCAGGTTGTTCCAACTGGATTGCACCCCATTCTTCCTGAGAGAAATGATGTTGCCTACATCGGATATGGAAGGGCGCCCAAAGATGATGACACTCGGGTGGGAGTCACTATGGCGGAGAGCCTGTCAGATAACGGATAGCTCGTCCCTGTGCTCCCCGCAGGTATCATTGGTCGCGCTGGCGGGAAGAGAAAGGCAAGTAAGACTAATGATTAGGAAGCACTGGGAGCCTGTGGGGATAGCGACGATGGGCGATATTTGGCAAGAAGGGAGTATAAGGGATTTTGAGGGGCTGGTGCAAGAAACAGGGTTACATGCGGGACAGTATATCACATATCATAGGGTTGTGCAGCGGATTAAGGAGACATGGCCTGAGGAAATATTAGCAGATGAACCAGACACCGCCATAGATACGATATATGACATAGCAGAGGGGGTGCACGAAATATCAAGAATATATGAGCTGATGATGACCAAAGTGGGGAAGGAAGTGGTACAGCTTAGACAAGATTGGGAAGTGGAAGTGGGTGCCCCAATGAGTGATGGGATGTGGGAGCGTGCCCAGGGATATCATGAAAAGGTGTCCAGAAATGCGAGACTACAGCAGATACAACTGTACATCACCCACAGGGCGTATATGACACTCCAAAGAATAGCTAAATTTAAAAATGCAGGTCGACAATCATGCCCCAAATGTGACGAAGAAAATGCTGGAATGGTACACATGTTTGGCCATGCCCAATAATAGGACGTTTTTGGGTAGAAATAGCGCACAGGATGGAAGACAAAGGGAATACAATAGAGGTGGACTCAGTGTGGGCTTGCCTGCTGGGAGGGTTTCCGAGACCACATAAGCTAAAGCACGTGAGTAAACTGAAAGATCTCGCGTATGTTGTAGCAAAGAGGAAAATTGCAATGGGGTGGAAAGCATCTCACAGACCGAAAATGAAGGCGTGTTGGAAGCATTTACAGAAGTGGGCAGAGGTGGAAGCTGTAGTATGGCAAGAGGCGAGCAATGTTGGAGGGGAGGAGGAGGCAGGAACTTTGATGGCTTGGAAACAACTAATTGTTGAATTATTTGGGCCCACGTTTGATGGGGCAAGTGTTACGCTCACCTGGTATCCACAGGGATGCCTGTATGCCCTGGTTGCCGGATTTCCCCCAGATGTACTCAATTCGGGATGATATCTTCTATGGCAGGTGGGCCTGAAAACACAGGAGGACTGGACTTCGGCACAGATTTCATTTCCTCCCACCAGCCCCTTGGACTCGACCTGATGGCCCCCTCCTCACCTTGTTATGATGTCTGGCGTGCTCTCCGTACTGCTTTCTGTGCAGGGGCGCGTAGTTCCAGCGGGTTGAAGCGACCGAGTTAACTTCACTGGTGCCAACCCATTCAAGTGCCTTGAAAGAGGTAAGTTCAATTATTGCAGTCTCTGAGGGCCCTTGCTTTTCTTTCGGGCTATTAATGTCTTTCCCTGATTGTTTCTCCCTTAGGTATGCAGAGGTTCACTGGGAGCGCTGCTTGGGTTCGGCTCCTGCCGGGATTTATGGACACGGAGCGTAAGAAGAAAGGTAGGTTCAGCGCGAAGTGCGGAGCGCTAATGTCTTTTTGGGCTAACCTGTATTCTCTATTCCTTTTCAGGTTATGATGGTCTTTCTGGGCGTGTGGTGATTTCCGGAGCGGAACCGGCCAAGATATGCCAAGCCAGGTGAGGAGATTTCGGTTGCTGCTGTGATTGCCGTGAGTAACCTGTTTAATGTTGTCCCTTTTTCTCTCCTCTCCAGGTGCTTCGTTCCGGTGCGAGCACGATGTCTTGAAGATGGAAGACCGCGAGCAGCTGGGAGCGAAGGATGGAAGACTGCAGGTAAGCTGGAACTGCTAATGATGTTCTTTTGTCTCCTCTGCAGGTCTGTGATTCCAGGAACGCCGGGTGCTGGTCTCTGAACACGGTGAGCGTTACGCTGCTGGCTGCAGAATAACGAAAAGCACGTTCTTTAGCTTGGGTGTGGTTTATATAGCCTACCCTGTAAAGTAGTCCAGGTAAAGTAGTCTGGGCTACCACACCCCAAAACACTGAACCGCACAGTCTGGTTCTTAGGGACTAGACTGTGTGGGTGTCTCCATGTTGGCTGCAGGCCTCCACATAAAAAGTAGTCCCTTCAAGTCCCATTCCAAATATGAGCCTGGCGCCAAAGGCGCCAGGACTGACTCCAGGAGAGTCCTTGGTGAAATTGCAAGGCCCCTAGGGCCCCAAATGAACCCTGAGCCCTAACCCTACCTGGCATGTGACCATGCCAGTGGGGTTCTGGGTCACGGGTCATGATGGCACTCCCCGTTAAGGCCCCTCCTAAGGTGATTCTCCTGCCTGGTCCAGGCTTGTCTAGAAAGTTTTGATGAAACTTTCTATTTAGACGTGGTGCATGAATGTTCTCACTAGTTTCCCAGGATCTGTCTTGAGGGCCATAACCCTTCCAATCCACTAGATAGTATAGTTTGGAGCTGGTATATTTGGAATCTAGGATTTCTTTAACTTCGTATTTGGGTTCTCTATCGATCATGATGGGTTCAGGTGGTGGTTTAACTCGTGTACTGGGTTGTACTGGTTTTAGCAGTGAGATGTGGAACACTGGATGAATTTGCATGTTAGCTGGCAATGTTAGTTTAACTGCTGCCGGGTTGATGTTTGGGTTTCCTTTAGTGGTATGTATTTTGTTGCTAGCCAAACTTTGTCTCCAATCTGATAGTCAGGAGCCTTTTTTCGATGTTGGTCTGCAAACCTTTTTTGCTTACTTTTGGCTTGGATTAATTGTTCTGTTGCCTTTTTAAAGGCCTGAGTGATGTTTGCATGAAGCGTCTTTACAGCCGGCATTTCGAGGCTGGGAGAGCTGTCAAATTCGGAAGTATGCGGATGTCTGCCGTAGGGGGTGAAAAAGGGTGTTTTGCACAGTACTGCAATGTACAGAATTGTTATAAGCATATTCGGCTATCCATAATAGGTCTCTCCAGGTTCCCTCAACTTGATGCAGCATGCATCGCAGGTATTGTTCGAGAGTCTGGTTGGTCCTCTCTGTTTGACCATCCGTTTGGGGGTGATGGCTGGTGGATAGCCGTATGTCGATGTGAGCTATAGCGCAGCACTTTTTCCAGATGTTTGATACAAATTGGCTTCCTCAATCAGAGACCAGGACTGAAGGGAATCCATGCAGTTTGATAATGTTTTCTAAAAACAGCTTTGCTAGCTGGGATGCATCTGGAAAGCCTTTGAAAGGGATAAAGTGTGCCATTTTAGAAAATAGGTCCACTACAACTAAAATGGTATTGAACCCTTGGCTGGGAGGTAAATCAGTAATGAAATCTAGAGAGAGTGTGTGCCCTGGTGCCAGAGGTATTTCTAATGGTTGCAGGAGGCCAGCTGGTCTTTGCTTCAATGACTTGTTTTGTGCACACACTCCACATGACTGAACGTATCGGATGACATCTTGACGCCAAGTGGGCCACCAATAATTGCATTTTACTTTGGCTAAGGTTTTGGTGATTCCGGGATGACTTCCATCAAAGAGTCGTGATATTCTGAAATGATTTGTTGTTGTAGCTCTGTCTTAGGCACGTACAGGCGTTCGCCAAAATATGGCAGTTGATTTTCTTTTATTTTTTTTTAATAATTTTTATTTTTGTTCAGAGGGTTATAACAGTACTAAACTGATTGGCAATTGGCGAAGCACATCGATCATAACAACATAAACAGACATTTACAGTATAGGTTGCACATTATCACATCGCACAGCAGTACTAGAGTGGCGACGTCGGATCATCTTCTTCATCGGATATCATTTTACACAAATATAGCCTGAACAGTGCCCATATATCTTTGGGTCGGCATCTCGATGGCATTGTTATAATGAATTGTTCCTCCAGTTCATTAATCATTGACAAGTCTTTCAAGAAGTCCAGCCGCCTTGGAGGATGTATTGATTTCCAACATTTCAGTATATTACGTTTTGCAACAACACATGTCAAGTTGAATAGTCGTCTAGTGGTGATGGCGGTTTTACCGATATCCCCAAAGAGATATTTCAGTGGGGAAGGTGTGGCAGGTATCGCCGTGATATCTTCCAGAATCTCCGCCACCTCCCCCCAGAATGCAGTGACCGGTGGACATGCCCAGTACATGTGGAAAGAGTCTGCGTCAGGGGCATCGCACTTAGGGCATTTTCCTGTGTGACCTTGTACAAATTTAGCCAACTTAGCTGGGGTATAGTGTAGCTGGTTAAGGACCTTAAACTGAATGAGCCGAAGCCCTGAGTTCATGGATACATGTTTGGTCAGTTGGCAATATCTTAACCATGTGTCTGCACCTAGTTCCACCCCCAGGTCTCGTTCCCAGTACCCCTTAATGTCATTACTTGACTTGGAATGTGTTTGGACTAGACTGTAGAGCGCGGACAGACTTTTACTATGACCACCCGGTTCCGTCATGGTTGCGATACATTCATGTGTGGCAGGTTCCTCTGGGAATGAGGGCCATTTAGCGGCAAAGGCAGCCCTCATTCTATGAAACTGAAATCGCTTAAGATGATCATCACCCACCGGACCAATAAAGTCGTCAAGAGCACAGTATTTTCCTTCCGGAAACATATCACGCATTCGAAATTGCTTTTGTGGGTCCCAAGCACCCTGGAGGGCCCTGTCAAACGTGGAGCTTATGCCTGGGAAGTTCCATAGTGGTACTTCTGGATCGTACGGGGTTGTAAGGGCGAGCCTATTATATATCATAGACCATGCGCGCACCGTGGCGTTGACAGGGTCATATTTGCATGACTCTTTTCGTTTAAGATCGAACATGACTGCTCGTAGTTCTATAGGGGAAGCCGCAAATCTTTCCAGGGGGATGTGTGGAGCAGTGTCTTCCGGGTCGAACCAGTGTCTAGCAAAGTGTGCCTGAGATGTTACGTAATAGAGTTCGAAGTCTGGGGCTGCAATCCCACCCTTATCAAAAGGTTCTGTCATTTTGTACCATTTCAACCTAGGCGTCTTCCCTCCCCATACAAAAGTGGTGGTTAGACTGTTGAGTTTATTAAAGAAGGCTCTGCCCGGCCAGATCGGTATATTGCAAAAGAGATATAGGAGTTTAGGCAACACCGTCATCTTAAGTAAGCATATTCGCCCATATAGGGATAAGGGGAGCCTATTCCAGGATTGTAGTTTAGCTTTAAGGGATTGTAAAAGTTCACCGTGATTTTCAGTGTACAGTGTGCTCCAGTCTTTTGAGACCATGATCCCCAAATAACGGATATGTATAGGTGACCATTTAAATCCTTGTGTATTCGACATTCCTCTAGTACTGGGCGTGAGCGGGATCAGTTCCGACTTGGATACGTTAATCTTGTATCCCGAGTATTCAGAGAACGTCTCAACCTCCAACATGATTGGGCTCAGGTTTACTTCCGGGTTCCTAATATATAATAGGGTATCGTCCGCATATAGGGATATGATCTGCGGCTTCCCCGTCATGCGAAGGCCTCTACATGCATGGTTTTGTCAGACATATTCAGCCATGGGCTCTATGGTGAGCGCAAACAGGATTGGGGAAAAGGGGCATCCCTGTCTCGTGCCTCTACCCAGACCAAACAGGGGCGACATGGTTTGGTTGGTTAGTACTTTCGCTCCCGGAGAGGTGTACAGTAGCTTAACACAATTGACAAAGTAGGTTCCCAACCCAAATCTCTCAAGGACCTGAAACAGATAGACCCAGGAGACAGAATCAAACGCCTTCTCAGCGTCAAGGGAAGCCGCAACCGCGTCAGCCGCTGGATCTATATGCGCCATAACTCCGAAGAGTCTGCGCAGAATGAGAGCAGTAGACCTCGTTGGTACAAAGCCCGCCTGGTCGGGATCCACCAGTATGGGCATATAGGGCAGCAGCCTGGTGGCCAGGATTTTGGCGAAAATCTTCGCATCTGTGTTAATGAGCGAAAGGGGTCTATATGACCCCATGTCATGAGGGGGTCTACGAGGTTTAAGCAGGACAGTTATGACTGCCTCTCGCATGGTATCTGGTAGTATACCACATTCCATTGCTTCTTCCCAAACTGTCAACAAGAGAGGGGCGAGTAAGTCGTGATATTCTTTGTAGATTTCGGCGCCGAGTCCGTCAGCACCAGAGGCCTTACCAGGGGTTAACGCCTTTATTGCCTCCGTAACTTCATTTAGTGTTATGGGGTTATCCAATAACATGCGCGTATCAGAGGTCAAGGTCGGGAGATCAATAACATGCAAATAACTTGCTATTTCTTCTTTAGTTTTGGTATCTTTATTAGAATATAATGTTTTGTAAAATGCAGCAAACATGTCATTGATTTCTTGTTCACCGTTTACCATGTCCCCACTGGGCGCCTGGATGGCTTTTATAGGGGGGTGCCCCTGCTCGGTTTTGAGCGTCTGGGCAAGGAGTTTACCTGCTTTATTACTTTCCCCGCATCTCCGAGCTTGGATCGGGGCAGCCATATACTGTACTTCCCTTGCAGCAAGTTTATTAAAGTCTGCCAGTGTCGTGTGGATATCTAGAAGGGCCTCCTTACTGTGCGTACAGGTGTATTCGAACTCCAGGAGCTCGAGTTTGGCTTCTGTGGCATCCAGCTCTTGTTAACTGTTTTAAGTAAACCTGTGGTTTTACCCATAATTGCACCCCAAACCTTAAATTTTTCCCATAACGTAGCGCGCCGTTTTACCGACCCCTCGTTTAGTTGAACAAATTCCTCTATTTCGATACGCAATGATTCGCAGACATTCGGGTCTCTAAGTAGGGCGGGGGGCACTCTCCAGCGTCTGGCCCTGGGGACAGCCTCATCAACCCTCAGGGTGAGTGATACAGGGGAGTGATCCGAGAGGGTACGGGGATACATTTCACAATGATGGACCATATTCACAAGTGTAGAGCTCACTAACCAGTAATCAATTCGAGACTCTGAGTCATGTACTGATGAATAAAATGTGAAGCGCTGCTCTAGGGGGTGTAATTCTCGCCAGATGTCTACCATAGTCATTTGTTGCATTATTTGTCGTATGGCTAGAGCGGCTCGGGTTAAGGGTCTGTGTGTCGTTGTAGATCTATCGAGTGATGTGTCAAGGATTGCATTGAAATCTCCCCCCCAGACCACCGCGCTGCCTCCAGCTTCAATCAAAATATCATATATGGCATTTTAGAATTCAGGGTCGTCAATATTGGGGCCGTACTTGTTAACCAGGATCATATTTCGCCCTGCCAGCTCACCCCATACCAACACATATCTTCCCTGTTGATCGATCCTAACGTCCTGAGTGCGGAAGTTCAGTTTCGGGTGTATTAACGTGAGGACACCTCTAGATTGAGAGGAGTATTCGGTATAATATCTCAGAGGGCCCCACCTAGACAGGAAATTGGAGCAGACCTGCCCAAGTGCGTGTGTCTCCTGCAACAGTATAATCTGGGGTCTATGTCTGGTAATGTATGCTGCAATTTTTCTAGATTTAATTGGGTTGTTTAAGCCTCGTATGTTCCATGAAAGGAGTTTAATACTCACACCCTCGTCACTCAGCACCACAGTACAATGTCAATGTCAATGAATGAAGTAGTTCGCCCGTGCCACAAACAATAACTGTCGTGCCTGCCGTAACCTGACTCTGCATTTTAAAACATTTGCCAACTGTGGCAACAACTCGTGCCCTTCTCCAACCCCCACCCTCACCATCAACCCCAACCCGATGATGTATCCCTTCCCCCATAACCTGTGGAACGTTCCTGAGGGTAGCTGGTCGCAGTCGCCAGGCCTCCATCAGTAGAGGCTCACGATCCCAACTTTTCCAATACAACTGGGGCCGTTATACCCTAGAGGGTCAGCCACATAACTTAAACAGGATGCTTCAATAGTCTCGATTCAGTCTGCTGAGTCCGGGATGTCATCCCCCCGTCGCGGGGGCCAATTTCGGTCTCGTGGATGATCTTCCGATGGCATGGGAATGGACGACTCAATATACGAAATGGCGTCCGGCGGGTTCTCAAAGAAATGCGATCTGCCTCCATGTTGGATCCGCAATTTTGCCGGGAAGATGAGGGCATACGGGATACGGCGCAATCTCAAGAGCTTTTTTGCCTGTTCGTAGGATCTGCGCTGGGTCTGGACGCTCGTCGAAAAATCAGGATATATGTGGACTTTGTTGCCTTCGTAATGCAGAGAGCCCTTTTCCCTGGACAGCCTGAGCACCGTGTCCCTGGCCCTATAATTGAGGAGACGGACAATGATCGTGTGCGGTGGTGCCCCAGGCTTGGGCGGTGGCGCAAGTGTACGGTGAGCCCTCTCAACCAGAAAGTGGTCGGAGAAGGATTCTGTTCCAAGAAGGGTTTTCAACAGGGCCTCTACCTGCCTCTCCATCGGGCCCTTGCAGAAGGATTCTGGAACGCCGACAACACGGATATTGTTTCTCCTGGATCTAGATTCAAGGTCCTCGCATTTTGCTTGAGTGTTGCGTAGTTCACCTTTAAGCTGTGCTATGTCGCGGCCATGTTGTGTTATCGCATCCTCATTAGTACTGATTCTGCTTTCGGCCTCTGTAATGCGAGAACTTTCCTTGTCCACTCTGGCCTTGAGGGAGCTGATGTTCGAAACAATATTGTCTAGCTTTACGTTCACAGCTAGGAAGCCGTTCTGCACCATGGTCAT
This sequence comes from Ambystoma mexicanum, assembly GCF_040938575.1. NCBI lineage: Eukaryota > Metazoa > Chordata > Amphibia > Caudata > Ambystomatidae > Ambystoma > Ambystoma mexicanum. Next base: position 352,639,916 of record NC_090936.1, read on the forward strand.
AAGACGGTCTTCTCTGGCGTCCTGCCACGTCTCCAATAGTGTGTCATTTTCAATGGTTGTAGCAGCCGGTGCCCCCTGAAGTTGGGAGCTGGCAAAGGAGTCCATCGGGCCTGTTTTCTTCCCTCCTGCGCTTTTCTTATCGTATCGGCCCATGAGCCATCCTTGCAGAGCAAGGCCCGATGCCGTGGGCCAGGTCAAAGTCACACGATGGTATAGTGTCATTCGTGCAGTTGGTTCTGTTATAGTATGCGATGAGTGCCGATATATCAACTCATAAAAACCGAAGAAGTCGGTGTTGCATGGGTTCTAGCATGCGGCAATGTTCCCTTGTATCCTGCCTGATAATGTAGGCCGAAGGTGAATCCCAGATGAATCCCAGGTAGGGGTTATGTCAGTTATAGGAACTGCCAGCCAAAATATCTTGGTGGGTCTGGGGCTGAGCCGGGGCGCCTCTGAACGCACCTGTTCTTACATATGGAGGGCCATCCCCACTCACGCCAGCCGCAAGCCTCTCAACGACCCACCAACGGATTACTGGCAGTGTGTTGGGTCACCTTCAGCGCTCATCCATGGCAATCAGTGTCCAGCCACTTGTGGCGCAGTTAGGGAGCCAAGTTGCCGCGGATCAAATACCGATGGTGCAGGATCAGTAGAGTTGTACAGGCCTCCTCCCAGCGACCAAAGAAAGCCAGGGGCAGCACCCACAAGTTAACAGCACGGAGGTTGGCCGGAATAATGTAGCGCAAGATCCCCCTCTGCGGATGTATCATGCTCTCCCAGCAGGATATTAACGCTGTACATATTTTTCGGTGTAGCTTGGTCTGTGCGTTTTCAAGCCCCTCGCCTGCTTCCGTAGCACCAGTCGGAACAGAGCTAGCTGGGGCCCGGAGTGGGGGACGGCCGCTGTACGGAAGGTGGGCGGTAGCGGCAGCCAATCTTCGTTTGCGGGGTCTCGGCACCCACACACACGGTCCGCCCGTAGGCCTACGAACCAAGGAAGCGCCGCCGGGAACAGCCGCCAGGATCAGCGCCCCTCCCCCACACGGCCCTCCAGCGTCCGCAGAGCCTCGGTCTCGCGTGTGACTCTTCCGGTTCTCAGAGGCGGCTTGTAGTCAGCCGAGCGGCCGCTCAGCGAAACGAAGCTCCGAACTCAGCCGTGCCTCCGCGGTTTCGCACAGGATTTGCTCACAACGTGCAATAGAGGTGCCGGCATCAGCAGACGTAGTCGTATCCTATCTTCACGGCCCCAAAACAGGATTAATTTATGTTAAGGATGTCCTCGGGATCGGAGCACTCCAATCAGGCGGCCATTTTAGTTGCGCGCAACAGCGCCCCCCATGGCAGTTGATTTTTAACAATGTATTGTTTTCCTTTGGTATGCCATTCCAGTAACTCGCTTGGGGTTATTTCCCCGTTGGATTGCATTTCTAAGTTCAGTTTGTGTTAAAGCTGTGGTGAGGCCTAAAAGCTTGTCCACAGGTATAATGGCCACTGGATCTGGTGTTGCATATTCTCTTTCATCGATGCCCATGCGAGATAGTGCATCAGCTTTCCCATTTCTTACGCCTGGTCGATAAGTGATTATATAGTCATATTCGGCGAAGAAAAGGGCCTATTGTAATTGGCGTGAGGATTGCGCCTTTGCTGTTTTAAAATATTGTAAGTTCCGATGGTCAGTAATTCCAGTGACCGTATGCCTGGCCCCTAAGAGATAATGCCGCCATGCCTTGAAGGTGGATTTTATAGCAAGCAGTTCCTTATCGGTAATGACATAATTGAGTTCAGGAGGTGTGAATTTTCGTGACCAGAAGGCCACAGGATGCAATTGGCCAGTTTCAGGGTCTTTTTGAGAAAGAACCGCCCCCATCTCCATACTGGAAGCATCTGTTTCCACGATGTAAGGTAGATCTGGACGAGGATGTCGGAGGGTCGGGGCTGAGGTGAATTTTTCCTTTAGTGTTTGGAAGGCCTTTTCAGCATCTTCTGACCATATAAATGTTGTATTGTTTTTTCATAGAAGTAACGTGATTGGATGCACAATCTGAGAAAAGTCTGGGATGAATCGACGGTAGAAATTTTCAAAACCCAGCATACTCTGGATCCCTATTACTGAGGTCGGAGAGGGCCATTTTAGAATGGCATCCACCTTGTGTGCATCCATTCGAATGCCTTTCGGAGTAAGAACGAAACCAAGAAATTCAACTTCGGTTACATGGAAAGAACATTTTTCGAGTTTTGCGTATAGTCGGTGTTGGCGCAGTTTGGCAAGAACAGCACGGACATGCTTAACATGGTCTTGTTCAGAGGTTGAATACACTAGGATGTCATCTATGTAGACCAGGGCACACACATCGATCAGCTCCCTTAGGAAGTCGTTCATAAAATATTGGAACGCCGCTGGGGCATTGCACAGCCCGAAAGGCATTACCTGGTACTCAAACAACCCATATTTAGTAGGAAAGGCCATTTTCCATTAGTCTCCTTTTTTGACTCGGACAAGGTGGTACGCTCCTCTGAGGTCTAAATTCGTATAAATCGGGGCATCTTTGACTTGATCTAGCATCTCGGGAATAAGGGGCAGTGGGTAACGGTTTTTCATGGTGATCTGGTTCAGGGCGCAATAGTCAATACAGGTTCTCAAGTCCCCTTCCTTTTTTGGTACGAAGAACAGGGGACTGGTTGCCGGAGATTTGGATGGGCGAATGAACCCATTTGCCAAGTACTGGTCCAGATAGGACTTTAGATGCTGGTTTTCTGATTCGGTGAGCGCGTAGATTCTACCCCAAGAGATCTGTGCACGAGGTATGAGGTCAATCTGACAGTCATAGGACCTGTGTGGTCGTAGCGTATTAGCTTGTTCCTTTTGAAACACATCCTGGAAATCTTGATATTCTTCAGGGAGAGTACTGGTTGCGCCAAGTGTAAATATGCCGACTCTAGGACTTGCAGAAACCTTGAAACTGGACTTGTTTTCTTGGAGATAGCAGGTGGAGGCGCAATCATGAGGAAAAGTCAGTTTTCTTGCACGCCAATCTATCCAAGGGTTATGAGCAACTAACCATGGCATCCCTAATATTAGCTGAAACTGAGGCGCCTTGATGAGATCGAAGAAAATCGATTCCCGGTGTCCATCCTGACACAGCAGGGTTATTCCTGCCGTACATTGGGTTACTGGTCCAGAAGCAATTTCAGTTCCATCTAGTGTGGTCACCTTTTCTGTGTTCGGCTTAAAACTTAAGGGAAGCCCCATCCGTGCGGCCAGATCTTGATCAATATAATTCCCAACTGCCCCGCTGTCTATATAAGCTTCAACGGAATGCATCCTTGAAGGTTGTTGGTGATTGATTAGGATTACTGGCATTGCAAAATGTGAGGTCGGCTCATTCTTCAAATTTGACAAACTGACCTCTACCTTTGTCGAGCTAGGCAGTTTTCCGACTCCTTACTCTCATCCTTTTCTGTAGCTCCTACAATTCGCCTGGGAGGTTTTATTGGACAGTCTTTTAAGAAGTGCCCCGATTGTCCGCAGTACAAACATAACTGCTGTTGCCTTCTCATGTCTCTTTCGGCTTTTGATAACGGTGGTCGTATGCCTCCAATTTGCAATGGCTCTGTGGTATTCTCTGACGTGCGCAGAGTAGCATCCTAGGTTCGTAGATACACGGCCCGTGTGTCAGATTTGGACCGATCCGCTTTCCAATCTTGTAATCGATGATCTAATTCCACCACCAGATTGATGAATTCACTACAGTCTCTAGGTGGAGCAACTACCTGAGCCAAAACGTCCTTTAATTCCCCTCGAAGGCCTCGGTGAAACAATGTGGTTCTCTTGTCTTGAGGCCACCTGGTTTCGGCCACCAACCTATTGAAGGTTGCTATGTATGTTAGCAAGTCCTGATTCCCCTGCTGAAGTGACAAGAGTTTGTTGTCTACAGCTTGTTCATGGGTGTGTCGGGCAAAGAGCTTTTCCATTTCCCTTCGAAAGCCCCCAAAGTCACGTAGTAACAGATCATCATAGCTCACAAGCGGCACTGACCAGTCTGCTGCACTACCACTTAGATATGATAAAATAAATGCTACTCGTGCCTAATCGTTAGGGAATGCAGCCGGTCTGCAGAGGAAATGAAGGCGACATTGATTCATGAATGCTGCATATTTTCTTGGATCTCCTGAAAACCTTTCTGGCGGTGCTAAGAGTATTGTTCCGGATAAATTTATTTGCACTGGAGCGGTAGACGACGTGGTTGCCTGTACCGGCAAAGTAGTTCCAGGTAATGGAGCTTGCCCGGCCTGTGATTTCAGTAGTTGCGTGCTGAGTTCTTCAGTGCGATCCTTGGTGACGACAAGATCCCTTCGCCGGGTATTAGTCTCTTGCCTAGCCGAATGCACGTCGGCGCGTAAATGTCCTAATAACTGGGCAAGTTGGTCCATTTCTGAAGTCTCCATGGCGCCTAGGTGGATTTTGTTATGAGGCTTCGCGTTCTGTTACGCTCACCTGGTATCCACGGGGACGCCTGTATGCCCTGGTTGCCGGATTCCCCCCATATGTACTCAATTCGGGATGATATCTTCTATGCCAGGTGGGCCTGAAAACACAGGTGGACTGGACTTTAACACAGATTTCGTTTCCTCCCACCAGCCCCTTGGACTCCACCTGATGGCCCCCTCCTCACCTTGTTATGATGTCTGGAGTGCTCTTCGTCCTGCTTTCTGCGCAGGGGCGCGTAGTTCCTGCGGGTTGAAGCGACCAAGTTAACTTCACTGGTGCCAACCCATTCAAGTGTCTTTAATGGGTTGGCACCAGGTAAGTTCGATTATTGCAGTCTCTGAGGGCCCTTGCTTTTCTTTCGGGCTATTAATGTCTTTCCCTGATTGTTTCCCCCTTAGGTATGCGGAGGTTCGCTGGGTGAGCTGCTTGGGTTCGGCTCCTGCCGGGATTTATGGACGCGGGGGGTAAGAAGAAAGGTAGGTTCAGCGCGAAGTGCGGAGCGCTAATGTCTTTTTGGGCTAACCTGTATTCTTTATTCCTTTTCAGGTTACGATGGTCTTTCTGGGCGTGCAGTGATTTCCGGAGTAGAACCGGCCAAGATATGCCCAGCCAGGTGAGGAGATTTCGGTTGCTACTGTGATTGCCGTGAGTAACCTGTTTAACGTTGTCCCTTTTTCTCTCCTCTCCAGGTGCTTCGTTCCGGTGCGAGCGCGATATCCTGAAGATGCTGCCAACGGGATGGAAGACGGCGAGCAGCTGGGAGCGAAGGATGGAAGACTGCAGGTAAGCTGGAACTGCTAATTATGTTCTTTTGTCTCCTCTGCAGGTCCGTGATTCCAGGAACGCCGGGTGCTGGTCTCTGAACACAGTGAGCGTTACGCTGCTGGCTGCAGAATAACGCGAAGCACGTTCTTTAACTTGGGTGTGGTTTATATAGCCTACCCTGTAAAGTAGTCCAGGTAAAGTAGTCCGGGCTACCACACCCCAAAACACTGCACCGCACAGTCTGGTTCTTAGGGACTAGACTGTGTGGATGTCTCCATGTTGGCTGCAGGCCTCCACATAAAAAGTAATCCCTTCAAGTCCCATTCCAAATATGAGCCTGGCGCCAAAGGTGCCAGGACTGACTCCAGGAGAGTCCCCGGTGAAAATGCAAGGCCCTTGGGGCCCCAATGAACCCCAAGCCCTAACCCTACCTGGCATGTAACCATGCCAGTGGGGTTCTGGGTCACGGGTCGTGACAGCAAGTGACCGGGAACCAGCGGAACCCACTGATAAGGAATCCCTATTGCAGGACGAAGAAACAGAACAAAAAGGAGAGTAGGCTTGGAAGGCGGGGTGAGAAGGGGTGAGACACAGTGAACATGGATAAAGCGATGTGTATTAATCTTATGATGTGCACTGTCAGTTTGGTTCGTGTTGGTTGTTAAAATAAAATCAATAAAAATTGTTTAGTATTAAGTTTTGGTAGCATTAGAGGTAGTAGTTTGTCTGCCGTGATGTTTTTTTTGTTCCTAGTAGCTATGGAGGGGGCCGTAGAGTTGTTTTTGGCTGTAAGCATTTCAGCTGCTAATGAGAATGCTAGGAGGTAGTGGTATGTCCATAACTGAGGGATAATCGACGTGATGGTGGCACTGCAGTTATAGTCTGCCACCCAGTCAAGAGTTCTTCCTTTGTTATGAGTAGGAAGTGTCACTCTTTGAGTAAAGCCGAGTTCAGTAAGAAAGTCAACGATTATTGCTGCTTGCTGGTCTTTGGGGTCTTTAAATCCTAGGTTGAAGTCCCCTAGCACAAGCACTTGGGAGGAGTTTTTTAGGTTATCAGATAGAATGGAGGTTAGATCCTCCTCAAAGGACCCAATAGGGCCTGGGGGTCTATATATTAAATTGATAGTGTTTGGGATCCAGCTATAGGCAATTTGGCAGTCAGGGATTTGCATGATTCCATATCGGGTGACAGGGCTAGTCTCATGTCGAGGTTGGACTTAGCTATGAGAGCTATGCCTCCTCCTCGAGCCTCAGTTCTATCTGCTCTGAGTATGGTGTAATCGTCGGGGACTGCGAGCATGAGCGCGGGGCCGGTTGCAGTATGCAGCCAGGATTCCGTGATAGCTATCAAATCTAACTTTTCTTCCTAAATAAGGTCAGATATCTCTGTGGCATAAGCCACTAAGGATCAGGCATTTATTAGCGCCCCCTTGAGGTGTGGAACATTATTACCTGTCAATAGTTTTGGTGGGGTCTGTTTTTTTTTTTTTACGTCCTCGAGTGACACAGTGTAGGGTTTATTCTGCTGGTGATTCTCCTTAAGTAGTAAAGATGGCGCGAGATGGTTAGCGTTTATATTAATGTTAATTTATTTGATTGGTGGGCATTTTTTCCTGGTATTTGTATTGGGCATCGACCTGGCGAGAGGTTCGAATAGTTTAGGTAGTCTGGAGCAGAGTCTATAATTTCTGAAGGAGGTACTACATGGTGTGTTACTTTTGGGTGGACCCTAGATGCAAGTATTAAGAGTTAGCAGTTGGACTAGATTCTGATTACATGGAGCCAGTAAGGTTGGTGGGGCATCCATGAGTGCTGATAATTTAACTCTTGGGATAAGGTTAGGTGTAGGTGGGGTGTATGGGCCTATGATGCTAATCACTGAGCTCAGTGTTAGTATGACTTGCAATAGGACTGTGTATATGCCAGACACAAACATAATGCACTTGATGTCAATTGTTGTATTTTGTTTACAAGCAGGGAGTAGTGTATACTAGTGGGAGGTAGCTGGCTTACGTGATACTGGGTAATCAATACAGGTTTGATAAATCGGCAATGGTAATCAAACTGTTTACGTTCAATGGGGTGACGCAGCACAGTATGCTGTGGTAGGCTAGTATTAAATTGCTAACAATGGGGTGAAGCAATACAGCCTGCTGTGGTAGGCTAGTTCAATTTAGCTAACAGTAGGAAGAAGCAGCTCAGTCTGGAAGGTAGGCTAGTACAATTTTGAAACAACACTGTCTGCTATGGTAAACTAGTACAATTTTGCTTACAGTGGGGTGAAGCAACACAGTCTGCTAGGGTAGGCTAGCTCAATGTTGCTAACACCAGGGTGAAACATCACAGTCTACTATCGTAGGCTAGTACAATTTTGCTAACAGCAGGGTGAAGTGCATGCAGATTGCAACCCTCTGTTGCCTAGCAAGTATTAAGCGAGACCGGGCTAAATGGGCACAGTCGAGTTCACTTTTGCTAAGCTACCAGTATCGTGTTGGGCCAGCCAATATGAGACTGGTTAGTTTTTGAGCAAATAATAGGCGCCATATTGTGGCATGGTGGCGTACTATGATGTAGGTAACCAGGCAGTGGGTAGTCCAGTTGCTGGGGAGAGGGTGGACTAGACAATATTAGACTGGCAGTGGGCTAAACTATAGCTAGCATGGCAATGTGCTATACAGTTATGTTATGGATCAGAAGTTGCATAAATTAGTAACAATACCTAATGCTAATTCGGTAGGCATGCAGAGATAATTAACAGGCATGTATACGGTTAGAGTATTATAAGGAGGTTTGTCACAATACTTTAAAGGGACACGGGTACACCGTGTCCCTTTAAAGTATTGTGACAAACCTCCTTATAATACTCTCCTCCTCTGATCCAGTCGAGGATTATGGCGTTCATCTTTCTTGGTAGCATTAATTCACATAGTAGTACGTGCTAAAGTTAGGAATAAAGGGCAAACTAAATTGACTGCAGCAAACTTTTGGGGCTGAAAGGTTCCTATCCCTCTATGGGTATAGTGAGAAAAGAGTAGAATCATATTTAGATAGTCAAAAATGAAACAATCGTATGCAATTAAGTTCTCATATGTCTCTTAAGTTTGGTGTCAATCTACAGGTAACAAATATAATTTGCCTCTTCATTTATTCCCCCTGGTGTCAGGGAGTCGAGACAGTCGATCAAATAGGTTTACTTCTTGTCTAGACGTCTGCTTTCATGTGCGTTGCATCATGTGATCACGTCGACTATCTGAAACCGTATTTGATTGATATTGTGTTTGTTATCATTCCAATGTCTCGCCACTGCTGAGTTAATATTGTTTGTCCTGATGCATGATCAATGCGCATTCCACCGAAGCTTCCCTTGGCGCTTGGATTACCCAATGTAATAAATGCCACAAGGGCATTTGATTGTGTAAATTATGTTTGGTGTGTCGCAGGTGGTGTAACTTTTGATTTTTATTTCTTTCACCCATTTGTGGATGGTTGATTCTGTCTCCTTTACTTACAAAACTACAATTGCTGCAGTGGAGGCAGGGGAAGCTTCCTTTTCTTAATGAGGTAGGTTGTTTGAAACTAATCATCCAAACCCCAAACATTTTCCCACAAATATCTGCAGATCACTGCCCTAAATACTCTGTGACCAGCAGATATTTACGGGACAAATTTGGAGAGACAACCAGCCACACCTAAAGCCCTACCGCACCCCTAATACTCCTTTCTCCCACAGCACCCAGGGATTCTCCTTCAGCCTCTACCAACAGCCCTCAAGAAATAGCAAACTTTTGTTTTTATTTCCAGGGCAAAAGAAAAAGGTTTTAATATGCCCCATTCACCTGTGTGGGTTTACCAGGGCCAGGGAGGGGTGTGGGGTATGCATGGGATGGAGCAGCCTGTCCCTTTTTGCGGGTCCCTCAATGATGGACAACTAACTTTTCCGGACACATTTCTGGGAAAGTCTAAATGTTTATTGGAAACTCAGATCATACAAAATGTGGGATTGTTGAGCTTTCCCTGAACTAGTTTACTCAGGCCTACTCAATTCTGTGAAGTGGCATATGCCCTGAAGGAGCTCTGAGATTGCCTGCACAACAGTTATCATCCATGCATCTTGTATGTTAGGAATCATGATCAGAAGCATTAAGAAAAATTAACATTGAGCAAGTTAACATTCCTATAAAGAGTACATGCCATCTCTTATTTTTTGTCAAAAAGGTTTTATTCAACATACTGTGGGTATACATAACAGTCACATATCAAGAGTAATAGATGACCAAGACGTCTGTGAAACAAGCATGGTACATTGTTAAGGCAAATCCCAACATCCCCCCCTGAGCTGCGTCAACCCATTCACCACCCCCCAATCAAACAACCTTACAACAGCGAGAAGTGCTGGATCAGAAGAGGTTTAGCAACCACAGCAGGAAAGTTCTCAGCAAAATCAATAAACGGCTTCCAAACAGTAATATATTTGCAATAATGCCCTTCACACAACGCCGTGATTTTTCTACCTGCCAGATTGTCCCAATGTTTTACCCACCACATCTGAACCACCAGTCCATCCACAGATTTCCATTTTCGAGCAATAGTAAGTTTTGCTGCTAGGAGGAGATGCCCAATCAGAATGGCCATTGGACCCGTCAAAGGGAATGACCCAGCACTCGTATCGTATCACCCAGCACCACAAGCCGTGGGTCCATGGGAAGTGACAAACCAGTGATGTCATTAATCTTAGAGAGCACCTCTTTCAGAAGTGGCTTGCCTTCCCATACGACCACACCATATAAAATAGATAGCCTAAAACATCACAACCCCGCCAGCAGGCAGCCACATAGTCAGTGGACATGTGCTGCAACCTCTCCGGGGTGAGATACCATCTGTAACAGAATTTATAGCAACATTCCCTGTCAGTGACAGATCGGGAATACTTTAGAATCGTACCCCATATTTCTAGCCACGCTTCATCCTCTATGGGCCCTCCTCAGTCGGTTTTCCACTTATCCATGTATGGTAGGTGCACAACAGGGACCCGTATCCAACAACTTATATAGTGTTGATACCTGCCCTCACGGCAACCCTCCCCATAACGTCAACCTGAGAGCATTCAATGGCCTGTTGGCCCCATGATTAATAAGTGGATGAAAGACCCAGTGCTGCAATTGAGCATACCAAAACCGCTCAGTTTCTGGCAAGGTAAAGCGACCTTGCACTCATTCAAAGTATTTGAGCAGTTTTTGTTTGTATAGCTGATGCAGGTAGGTCAAGCCACCCTCTAACCACTTCCCAAAGCTCCCCCATGCGCATCCAGGCAGGAAACCTGGGTTATCCCAGACAGGTGTAAGAGGTCCCACCTCTATGGCCATGTCCCATCTGCGGAAAGCCCTTCCCATATAATAAAGAGTACACTTAGTTATAGCCAACAACGAGAATCCAGACTCCTGCGTTACATATTTATTTTCCGTACAAGGCAACTGGGAGAGGCTGACTGCTGACAGGGCCTGTTCAATAGTTTTCCACTTCGGCTGTAAACTAGTGTCGCCCCAAGTGACTGTGTGGGAGAGCTGTACAGCCAAATATAGCAAAGACATCAGGAACCCCCAGGCCACTCACCCCCATTACTCTCAGTAACACCTTTCTAGAGATCCTAGCTCTTTTATTTCCCCAGATGAATTTGAAAATCTTTCCCTGAAGTGTACAGAGATCCCAGTCAGGGATCCTCACTGGCAGCGCTGTGCAGATGTAAAGCAAACATGGGATAAGGTTCATTTTGATTGCCACAATATGGCCGAACCAAGATATCGCCTGCTGCCCCCACCTAGTTAAGTCTTTAGATAGCTCCTCGAAAAGTGGCGGGAAGTTAAACCGAAGACTTCTGAGATACTGCTAGGAATGCACACACCCAAGTAGGGGATAGACTCCCAAGTCCATTGTATCGGTATCAGGGCCAGAACGTAAACCTTGCTCCTATTGTGAGGTCTCAGGGAAACATCAAGCCCATGCAATTTATCATAATTTACCTTAAAGCCAAAGACCAGGCCAAATATCTCCAATTCTCGCAGCATCTCAATTAAGGAAGAGCAGGAATTACTCAGAGTGAGCAACACAACGCCTGCATAGAGACACCTTATACTCCACCCTACCAACATGAATCCTCTATATTGTCATATTAGTTTTAATTCAACTGCCAAGTGGTCCCATACTCGAGGCAAAAATCAGCAGAGACAGTGGGCAGCCCTGTCTCGTGCCCCTAGTGATTGGCAGGCTGGACGATAGAGCCTGATTGACTCGTAGGTAAGTAGACCAGCTCTAGTAGATTGCCATAACTCATGGGTCAAACCTCGGACCAAAATAAAATCGCGCCAAAACCCCTCAGAGATACCCCCAAATCCACTCTGTCGAAGGCCTTGTGGGAATCTGGTGCTATCATTCCTATGTCCGACCCCGAACACTGCCCCACTTCCAATAGGTTCAAAACCCACCTCACCTTATCGTGGGTGCAGTGTCCCACAATAAATCATGTCTGATGAACTGTCTATAAGACTGGGGAGAACCTCAATCATACGACGGGCCAGGATCTTAGAGAAAAGGTTTGAGTCAATCTTAGTGAGGGTAATGGGCCAATAGGAATCACAAAGCACCGATCCTTACCCAGCTTGGGAATCACGACAGTTGTGGAGACACTCAGAGAAGGGGCAACTCTACCAGAAACCAGAAAGAAATTAAAGAGATCAACCAAGGGGGCTGGGAGGGAACCAGAAGTGTGCATAACTTCTTGAAAAAGGGATCTGTAAACCCGTTAGGACCAGGGGCCTTATTCTTCAAACATTCAATAGTCCACTATACTTAGGATCAGCGCCGCCAGAGATTCCTGATCATCATTGGACAAACTAGGCAGATTTGCACCCTGAGCATCCACAAGGGCTGGCTTACCCCTAGACACCATAATGAAATGGGCCTAAAAATTCCCCAATGTATTGACCTCACCCTGCTGCACCACCCACCAGGCTAATACAGTATTCTGGTTTTGGAGTTTGCACAGCTTGGCTACAAGAAGGCGGTTGGCTCTGTTCCCATTAGCGTAATAATACTGCTTGGTTTTTAAGCATTACCTGGGCCGTCTTTTCAGCAGGGTGTGCCTTCAGCTTTTTACATGTCTTTCTAAGGGCCTGCAGTGCCTTACGGGACCCTAGCCTCTTGTGTTCTTTTTCTGCCTGATGGACCTCCCCTTCCAAACTTAGTCTAATCAATTGCCGTTCTCCGGTGTAAGTGGCAGACCTGCTGATAAGCTCACCCCCTCACAACCGCATTCACAGCGTCTCACACAATGTCCTCTGTAGGACCCGAATCTGTATTTTCCAGAAAATAATTGGAGATAACCTCACCCTCTCAATTCCCTAGTCAACACTGGGCCTCAAAGCACCGGATCATATAATTTGCATAGACATCTGGGTCTCTCGGCCTCCTCACAATTGCCAAGGAGAGTGACACTGGGGCATGGTCAGACAGAGTGTGCGTGCCAATACCCAGCCCTCTGGTACATGAGTACAATGCACTAGGTATAAGTATAAGGTCTACTCTAGAGAAGGCCCGCGAACGTATGAGTGAAAAGAGAAATCCATGTCTTCCCGGTGAGCCAACCTCCAGTTGTCAACCAGCCCCAGTTCTCGCAGAAACAGCCCAAATGCATTAGCCTGTTTAACATCTAGTTTGGTAGGAGGGAGAGTCTTGTCCACTAGGGAGTTGGACACCAGACTCAAATCTCCCCCGATCAGAACTTTCCCCTCAGCGAAAGGGAGCACTTGCAGGACGAGGTTTTCCAGAAATACATCTTGACCAACATTAGGGACATACAGGGAAACAAGCGTAAACATGCGGTCCCAAACATAGCGCCCTTGAGAGCCCCGAAGGACCTTAACCTTAGAGATTGGATCTGCTCACCCACCAGGATAGCCCACCAATTTCTTCTCCCCCCAAAGGCAAAACATGTTTGTGGAAACGCTATGGCTTTCATTCGCTTCTCATCCTGCGCAAACAGATGAGTCTCTTGCAAAAACACGATAGAGTAAGACGTGTCCCTCAGTTTGCCTAACACAGTTCTCCTTTTCATCAGAGAGCTCAATCTCTGTACATTCCATGTACCCAACAGCACAAGATCCTCATCCTCCCCCTCAACCTCTACGTTAGCCAGCATTACCCCCCAAAGTAGGCTGCCCGCCACCCGTCACAACATCTCGAACTGCCCACTGTGAGAAACCTGAGGGTATTCTCCTAGTAAGACCTCGAGAATCCCTTCTTCAGGTGGCCAGGACATGACCATCAATGCTGGATCCAGTTCCTGGGGTGGACCAGTGGAGGAGGATCACCTACGTAGGGGAACCCGGGGTTATGTTCGGGGGAATACCCCAGGTGAAAAGCGGTACCATCACAGGGAGGATGGTTAGGGGAACAAAGTCCCTGAAGCTTTTATTTATTTTATTTTTAAGTGTTTTTATTGGCATTTCAAATATACAATAAAGTGGCTGTGGTACAAGTACCATTTGCCGACAATAGAGAGAAAGAGGAGAAAGGAAAAAAGAAACTCCTTAATCCTATAACTAAACTTTAAACAAATAACAAACATAAGAGGGTCATCACGGTTTCATGTCTTCTTCGGGGGCCAGTCCCAGGGCGAGGTAGAATCGATGCGGGGACAGCCGCAGAGGGATGTTGCGGTATCTGGGTAGGGCAATTCAGTTTATTGTGGGGTTTTATACCAGCCGTGTGTGTTGATCTTGTGGGGTGTAAGCAAGTGTTCATGGGGATTTGTCGTCGGATGGATGGAACATATCCCACGTCGCCGATTTCCATGCTTCGTAGGTTATGCTCGGGCCTTCTCCCGTCCTGGCTATTCCTTCTCCCCATATCCTGGTCTCTGCCTCTGACCAGTGTTCAAGCTCCTTAAACCACTTGGCATAGCGGGGGCCGGCCGGGGTTTTCCACGTCATGGCAATAGCTCTTTTGGCCAAAATACAGGCCATGTCCATAAATTCGATGCTGTGCCTGATTTTGCTTATCCGCAGATAGGACCCCAGCAGGCATTCCATTGGTGTCCATTCGTACCTAGTCAAACCTGCTCTTTTGCAGGCTTGTTCGATTTTGGCCCAGAAGTTGTTAGGGGGAATTCTCATTTATGGCTAATTTCCCTCATCTAGTGAGTCCCTCAGCAGCTTTGCTGGACTTGTGAGCTTTTCCCCACTCTTACCTGTGTTTTGCCATGTGTATTTCTCTGTTTTGTGATTGTGGACCCTGAAGTACACCACTTCAGTAGCCTCCTTCTTTTTGTGTGTCACACAGCACCTTCAGTGCCGTGGCACAGGGTTGTCTTTGAGACTTCCCCCCCGACTCCATTTCTGAGGCAGACTACAGTCCCCAGAAAAGGGTAAAGTTGCCATTAACTTTACTTAGTCAATCTACCACAGATCCAGTACACCCCATCTTCCATGGAGTAATGGAAAGGGTTAATTCATATTCCTTTTTTATCTGTACCTCCTAGAGCATTGTTTTGCTCTTTTAACATTTAGACTTGGCTGGTGGCAGTGGTATCTACCCTAAATTTTCTACTGCGATTATATTAAATAAACGTGGTATTGTTCTTGGCTATTATATTAGCCTCAAACATAAACCCGCTTGACCAAATTGTCTTTCTTTTGGCTCCGGTTGGGTTTATTCGCCATTTCTTTTTGTAAATATCTTTCTTGTGTTTTACTTTGCGTGGCAAACTAGGTTGGCCTTGTTTGTTCACCGTCTTTTGGCGGGCTTCTGCTCAGAAGCCCTCCACCAGGCGCCTGGGTGTCTAGGTAGGCTCAATGCGAGGGAGGGGTGTAGTCACCCCCCTGCACAGGGTATCCTAGCAAACCCAAGTCGCACTTTGCCATGATTGGCTGAGGTGGTTGTCCAGGCTGCACAACCCCCCTGCTGGGTGATTGACAGCCAAGCTGTGTGAATGGGGGTTTTGTGGATAAAAGGCAGGTCTCTTGGGCTAGAAGTCTGAGAGTCGCCACTGGAACTACAAGGAACCGAAGAGAAGCAGAGAGAACGACGACTGCTGCAACTACCCCGTCCCGGTGAAACCCTGCTGCAGTCCTGAGCTATCTACCCTTCAACGACTAAGAGAAGATCCAGTCCGGAGTCTTCTTCCCTTGAGCCTGGTGGGGATAACCAGCTCATCTTTCACAGCCAGAGGATCCTCTTCCTTGGTCGAAATCGCTGCACACTGCTGTAGTGGTCCGGATAGCCATTTAAAGAGACTCTCCTGTTTTTAAGGAGCGCACCTTTTATTCATTGTCGCTGCTGCCAGATTCATCCCTGTGTGGTGCAGACCCCCATCATACGTCCTCCATCACAACGAAGCTCCAGGAATCGTGGGTCTGTAGGAAACCAACAGGAACAACTGCCAGGACACCAGCTGCACCTTTGGTATAAGGTACTGTGTGCTGCTTGAGGAAACTGGGTGTACCCCTTTTCTTCATCTCCAAGGCTTGCCCTTGTCTTCCCTCCTTCTTATAACTTTTGCTTCCGAACATTGACAATATCGAAGTACTCTTGGCTACGTTGAATCGTGAACTGTCTGACTGTGTGATCTTCGGCAACAGGCCCCCGGTGTCACTTGACCCTGGCTCCGGCCATTTGACTCTTGAACTCCTGTCTCTGAGTGTTTCTCGATTCTGTCTGCCTAACCAAAATATAGCCTGTGATTTTTGCCTTCTACTCCCTCTGGGTATCTCAGGTGCTAAGTGTGTTTTTGCCCAGGTAGCATTTCATGTCACGGATAAGCGTTTATTTAGTAGACCGAACTGTCAAAAAGTGTTCGCAATCGTATTAGCCGTAACGTGTTTTTGTTCGTAACACCGGTTCATCCAAACACAGGGTACTTACCTTGAGACATACTGTACAAAGTGAATTGGTTAGTTGGAGTATATTTGACGTGTGGTTTGTGTTTAAGTTTAATAGAAGTGTTGTGTTTATAACAAATGGTTTAAAAATAAATGTACTTATATTTTTCTACCTGAAACCTTGAGTCAAGTGTTTGCTTGAGTCACAGTAATTGTGGTCTCTTTGTGTAATCTCTGCAACTGCTCATATACTCTTGAGATAAGCCTGGCTGCTCCAACACTGCTACCACTCTGACATAGTAGTACAGGCTTGTACCAAAGGTACAACTTGTATTGCCACCTGTAGTCATAATTGTGTGTAGTGGTCCCTAAGGGCACTGCACAGGATTCTGCCTAACACTGGTGTACAGCGGTGAGGATTTGGAAGTAGAGTGATTACACTTAGAGTGCTGCTATTGCTTGGGTTCAACTAACCACAAGGCTAACACCACTAATTCTATATAACTGAGAAATCATGTCAAATTTGGAAAGCTACACTGAAGAGAGTCTTTTACTCTATACTGCTGAGGTTCTGAGAACCCTGTGTAGGGATAAGAATCTCTCTGGTAAAGAAAAGAAATCTGAACTGATTGCAAAGTTAATGGGAAAAAGTCTAGAGAGTGGGTCAGAAGGGCCTACCACTCCAGCAAATGTGGATTTTGATGTTTCTGATTCTGAGTGTTAGTTTAGAAGAAGTAGATGCGTCCTTGTTAGGAAACCCTACAAATCCTTTGCCTGCTCAGAATGCACAACCCCTGTCCACAGGGACGCCCACAGGTCCTACACTTACTCCTGAGTTTATTGCACTTGAGAAAATGAGACTTGAATTGGAAGTGAAACGTATTGATGCACAAACTGCCATGAAACATCAAGAGCTAAGGCTCAGAGAAATGGAGCTGAACGATGAACTAGAAATGAAGAAACTGTCTCTAGAAAATGCTTCTCTCCCAGAGTCTTCTAGGTCTTCCAGCCCTAAGAGACCCCGTATGCCAAAGGAAATGATTGGTATGTATGAGACTAAACTTGATGTTTTGGATTGGTTAGAAATGTTTCAGTACAATCATGGGATTCAAGGTATCTCAGGGAATCAGTTGATTCCTTGGCTTTTCTCTAGGCTCCCCCCTGTTGCAAGTGATGCTGTAATGGAGTTGGGGGAGGAGGATAAATAGGATTATGAGTGTGTGAAACTAGCATTAATAGCTAGATTTGGGAAGACCCCTTGCCAGTATCTTAAGAGGTTTAGAACCCTCAAAAAGCATGATGGGCTGGGGCTACCTCGGTGTGTGAATGTTTGAAAAACTTAGATGGTTGGGTTAAGGGTTACAAAGTGAACACTTATGAAGGTTTGAGGAATCTTGTAATGTTGGAGTCTATTTTTGATGTTGTTAGGCAGAATCCTGTGTAGTTCCCTTGGGGAACCCTGCAAAAAGATTAAGACTACAGGAGCAGCAGTAAACCCAATTGGTAGCAGTCTACACCTCCCAGATTTACCTGGTAGCTGTGGCTGAGCAGTCAGACTTTTCTCAAGAAGAGTAGGGCAGTAGACAGAGTATACACAATAGGGTCAAAACACAGTAGAGCAAACAAACACTGACCAGAGCTTTGTATAAAAAGTATATAATTATTTATTTAAAACACACTTTAGGCAATACACTAGCACTCTCAATGAAAAGTTATCAAAAACACAGTCAGGTAAGTATACACACCTACCTTGATAAGTATCAGACAAGTCAGGGTTAAAGCACAACTATTTGTTAAGACAGAAGTGAGCGCTTAACCTAGGTGGCACTCCAATAGTTTAGGTTAAAAAGGGAGAGAAAAGGTAGAGCATTAAATAAAACAGTTCCCAACACTTTTAAGAGTTCAGGGCAAGGGGAGAAAGGCAGGTTATACTGTAGAGCCAAAGTTCATAGGCCAGGCCCACTTTAAATGGAGCCAAGCGAAAAGTGCCCAGGATCACATGGTTTAAGGTGCACTGAATGTCTTTGCAGAGTGTTCAAAAGAGGTTGGGGTGAGTCACAAGATATAGTTAGAAGGCCTGGAGCCAACCCAGTTTAGAAGCCAAGGATTTAATGGTCACCTTTAGCAATCTGCAGAAAGGGAGGCCAGGCAGGACACAGTACCTTAAAGAGAAAGGAAGCTCCAGCGGGAACAGTTGTTCCTGGCAGTGGTTGAGGTTCATGGTTCCGACCAGGGGAAGAGAAGATCTCGTCGAGGAGGAAAAGTGGAGTCGTTGCACTGCACAGAGATGAAACCAGGCCCGGAGTTCCCGATTAAAAGGTGCAGTCCTTTTATTCGCGGTCAAAAGTGGTGAGCTTGGCTATGCGGCTGCCTGGGTGCTTGGCACGGGCGATTTGACCAAGTGACGTCTTTGGAAGCGAAAAAGGGTGAACTCGTTGGTCCTACCAGCTCAAAGGGAGAAGACTCTCCAGCAGAAGATCTTCTCTTGTCGTTGGAAAAGTGGTGGGTTCGTTGCAGCAGGGCTTCACCGGTGGTGTTGTCGGTTGCAGGTGGCTCAGCTTCTTCCCTCTTCGGATTCTTAGGTCCTGTGGCGACTTCTGAAGTTCCAGTCCCAAAGGCCCTGCATTTATGCAGGAAAACCCCCATTCATCAGCCTAGCTGTCAATCACACATGCTAAGTGGTGAGCCGGGCGGCTCACCACTGGGCCAATCCGAGTAGAGTGGTCTTGGGTTGCCGAGGCAACACAGTCCAGGGTGCCAATTCCCCCCTCCACCCTTCCTGTGGAACCCAGACAGAGTGGCACCATTTGGAGGATTTCTGTGGAGAAGCCCGCCAAAATAGTGGAACAAAGGGCTCAACCTTGGTCAGAGCTACAGAGACGGACACAAACGCCATTTTAGAATCGAGTTCTGGCAAAAAGACCTAACCGGTGATTTAATATTAAATAAATAAACCGGCGGTATCTTTAACATTGCACCAAAAAGTGGTGCGTTTAAAATCAATGGGAAAATCCCATAGAGAATATTCTGGTGGAATATTTCGCGTGGTAACCACTGCCAAACCTAGTGAGTCCCCCAGCAGCTTTGCTGGATTTTTGTGAGGGAGGGGTGTAGTCACCCCCTGCACAGGGTATCCTAGGAAACCCAAGTCGAACTTTGCCATGATTGGCTGAGGTGGTTGTCCAGGCTGGGCAACCCCCCTGCTGGGTGATTGACAGTCAGGCTGTGTGAATGAAGGGTTTTCCGCATAAAAGGCAGGTCTCTTGGGCTAGAAGTCAGAGTCGCCACTGGAACTACAAGGAACCGAAGAGAAGCGGAGAGAACGACGACTGCTGCAACTACCCCGTCCCGGTGAAGCCCTGCTGCAGTCCTGAGCTATCTACCCTTCAACGACTAAGAGAAGATCCAGTCCGGAGTCTTCTTCCCTTGAGCCTGGTGGGGATAACCATCTCATCGTCCACAGCTAGAGGATCCACTTCCTTGGTCGAAATCGCTGCACACTGCTGTAGTGGTCCGGATAGCCATTTGAAGAGCCTCTCCTGTTTTTAAGGAGCGCACCTTTTATTCATTGTCGTTGCTTCCGGCTTCATCCCTGTGTGGTGCAGACCACCTTCAGACGTCCTCCATCACAACGAAGCTCCAGGAATTATGGGTCTGCGGGAAACCAACAGGAACAACTGCCAGGGCACCAGCTGCACCATTGGAATAAGGTACTGTGTTCTGCTTGAGGAAACTGGGTGAACCCCTTTTCTTCATCTCCAAGGCTTGCCCTTGGCTTCCATTCTTCTTATAACTTTTGCTTCCGAACATTGACAATATCGAAGTACTCTTGACTACGTTGAATCGTGAACTGTCTGACTGTGTGATCTTCGGCAACAGGCCCCCGGTGTCACTTGACCCTGGCTCCGGCCCTTTGACTCTTGAACTCCTGTCTCTGAGTGTTTCTCGATTCTGTATGCCTAACCAAAATATTGCCTGTGATTTTTGCCTCCAACTCCCTCTGGGTATCTCAGGTGCTAAGTGTGTTTTTGCCCCGGTAGCATTTCATGTCACGGATACGCGTTTATTTAGTAGACCGAACGGTCAAAAAGTGATCGCAATCGTATTCGTGGTAACGTGTTTTTGTTTGTAACACTGGTTCATCCAAACACAGGGTACTTACCTTGAGCCATACTGTACAAAGTAAATTGGTTAGTTGGAGTATATTTGACGTGTGGTTTGTGTTTAAGTTTAATAGAAGTGTTGTGTTTATAACAAATGGTTTAAAAATAAATGTACTTATATTTTTCTACCTGAAACCTTGAGTCAAGTGTTTGCTTGAGTCACAGTAATTGTGGTCCCTTTGTGTAATCTCTGCAACTGCTCATATACTCTTGAGATAAGCCTGGCTGCTCCGACACTGCTACCACTCTGACATAGTAGTACAGGCTTTTACCAAAAGTAAAACTTGTATTGCCACCTGTAGTCTTAATTGTGTGTAGTGGTCCCTAAGGGCACTGCACAGGATTCTGCCTAACAGAAGTGCTGTATATAGCAGCTCCAGAACATATGTGCCATTATTGCATCCTTTGAGTTGCATCTAGGGCATAGCGGGGCGGGGGGTTTGCTGGACTTAGCGATTCTACTGGGGGTCATGTATGTTCTATGGTGAACATTTAGTTGGATTAGTCCGAATCTCGCATTTCTGGAAACTTCTCTGGGGTGTTGTAGGATTCTTTCCCATTCTTGTTCAGTGAGGCATACCCCTAAGTCTATTTCCCATGAGCTCTTTAGGGCTCTTTTAGACCCAAGGAATTTCTTTCAGTCGCACCGGAGCTATTAGCTGATTTAGGAGGTCTGTCTCTGAGGTGGATTCATCTGCAAGCCATTTGGCCACATGAGTAAATTGGGCAGCCAGGAAATATCTCTCTAGGTCTGGGAGTTGAACTCCGCCTGCTTTATAAGGTAGCGTTAGCGTGTCCAGGGAGAGCTTATGTCTGGAGCCTCCCCACACCAGGTCCTTCAGTAATGTGCCTAGCAGCCGGAAGAAGGAGGCCGGTATGTAGTAATGGATATTTTGGAAGAAATTTTAGAAGCGTGGTAGTACTATCATTTTGGCAATGGCCACGCGTCCCATCATGGACAATGGAAGCCCCGACCAGAACCTTGTGGATTTCCTGAGTCTTTGTGCTTCCGTTAGGGTTTTGCCCTGGTGTGTCTGTTCGGGGGTGTGCCAAATATTGATGCCCAAGTATCTGAATGTGTGTGGTTCCCAGCTTATCCCGACATCCGGAAGTGCTGTTTTCTTGGTCCCACCCAGTCCCGCCAGTGGGAATATGCAAGACTTTTCTGGATTGAATGATATCCCCGATACTTGTGCAACGTTTTTAAGAACCTCCTGGATTGTGGGAATATTGAGTTGTGGGTCTCTTAAATAGAGTAGGACGTCATCGGCGTATAGCGAAATCAAGTGGTATAAGCCCCCAATTCTTATGCCTGCGTCTAAAAATTGTTTCCTCATGTATATTGCTAGAGGTTCCAGCTCACGATGTACAACATTGGGGGAAGGGGGCATCCTTGTCTGGTGCCTCTCCGTATGTTCAATAGTGCCGACACTGTTCTCTCGGTTTTAACTCTGGCCACCGGTGCCTTGTATAGGATCTCAATCCAGTGGATAAAGTGATCGCCCAGGCCGAATTGTTTCAGGGTAGCTAGGAGCCACTCCCAATGTATGGAGTCGAACGCTTTAATAGCGTCTAAAGAGACTACTGCATAGGGTTCCTGCGAGCCTGTTGTTTGCGTTATATGTTGTAACCTTCGTAAGTTTGCTGCTGTGTTACGGCCCCGGACAAACACATTCTGATCCTTGTTTACTAGGGTCCCAATGACTTTTGATAGTCTGTTGGCGAGTATGATCGTAAGAATCTTTATGTCATAGTTGAGAATGGCTATTGGCCTGAGGAACTGCAATCTGTTGTGGCTTTTCCGGGCTTGGGTTTAGGGATCACTAGAGTCTCGTTCATGCTACTCGGTAGTGCCCCTGTCTCGAAGGCTTTCTTGAAGACCTCATGTAGGGTTGGAGTTAGCTCAGCGGCAAATGTTTTGTAAAACTCTGAGGGTAGCCCGTCGCTCCCAAGGGTCTTGCAGGTGGACAATGTTTTGATCGCCTCCTGTATGTCGTCCATTTTTAGTTCCTGATTGAGTGTGTCTCTTTGGGTTTCTCCTAGCGTGGGGAGGCCTATTTCCTACAGCGTGTCTTGTATGTCGTCCTGGGATACTATGGAATCATGGCTGTACGGATGGGAGTAAAAGCATTTGAATGCCTCATTGATCTCTGTTTGCATCGTGTGTATGGCTCCTGCCTAATCTATGATCTCAAAAATTGGCGGTTTCGGGTTTTCTTTTTTACATAACCATGAGAGTAGTCTACCCAGTTTATCTCTCTCCGAGTGGGCCCTGGTGGTTTTTGCGATGTAATCAAATTTCGACAAACCAAGCTTCCTGACAGGCTTTCCTCGTTGTTGACATTTCCTCTTCGAGTTCCTTTGATTTATCGGCCATGGCTTCCATTCGTTTGATCTTCTCTTCACCGACCTCCAGTTCTTTTTTTAAGTGTCTTTCGGATCCCACCGGCACTAGCTATGACCTCCCGTTTTACTACTACTTTCAGGGACTCCCATATGGTACTCCATCTACTCACGCTCCCCACATTATTGTCCATTTATTCTACTATTTTATCACAGAGCTCCTCTTTGAATGCGCCGTCAGTAAGTGCATCCGTTGGCATCCTCCACATCGGTATGGGTGGTCTGGGGCCTTTCGGTTTCCATGCCTTGAGGAGCAGGGAATGGTCTGATATAGTCCTGCCCAGATAGGAGGCAGATTCTATTTGAGGCAGGTGCGCACTGTCTATCAATATGTAGTCTATGCGGGTATATACCCCATGCGGGTACGAATATTACGAGAATTCCCTACCTTCAGGATGCAGTTCCTGCCATACCCCCGACAGGTCCAGCTCTTGTATGACTCTCTGTAAGGCGGAGGGAGGCTGGTTGGGCAGCTGCGTCGGGGGAGTGGACCTATCGAGGGTGAGGTCCCGTACACAGTTAAAATCCCCTCCCCATATAAAGAAACAGTCTCTGTAGGGTGTCAGTTTCCGTTGCAGTTTGGCAAGATATGCTGAGGTAAAGCAATTGGGAAGATACGTGTTGACTAGGCACACTTCTCGTTGTTCGATGCTTCCAAGAAGTATGAGGTATCTGCCCTCGGGGTCTCAGGAGGATAGCTCAGTGCCAACATGCTCGCCTTGGAAGCAAGACGACACGGAGCAACACAGGATTGATCCCCGGGTCCGCGCTTAGAAACCTCTGGGTACTAAGCACGTTATAAATAACCTATCATACCATATATCATATCAAGCTCCTTGGGCAGGAGTATAAAGGGTACGGTGCCGCTTATCCATGTGTGCACTCCTCGGGCGAACTTAGAGTATGTTGCTCCGAAGCCCTGTCCACCCCACCAGTCCGGGATCCGGGAGTCCACTTCAGCAATGAGGTATGTTTCCTGAAGCAGTGCGATGGAAATGTGTTTACTCCTCAGGAAGGATTTGATCCTATTTCGGCGCATGTAGGTGCCTATTCCTCTGCCACTCCATGTCAGTATCTTGATGTCAGCTGCCATATTTGTAGGACTGGCCCTCTGGCCCAATGTGATGTGCCTCCCGTTCAAGTAAAGTGATTGCATCACAAAAATGTGAGGCCCTTCAACCTAAAACAAAAAGTGAAACAAACAAAACTTGTCCAAGTGGACCAACTGCACCCAGCAGTTGCACTGATGCAGGGATGCTCGGGCGCCCCCGCTCTGTCAGGGCCCTTCCAGGTCATCTTCAGCGGGTGTGGTGCGTCAGCGGAGTGCTGCCGCAAGTTCGCACGCGGGGGGGGTGCTCTAGGTCGATCTGGTGTTCCCTCCTGCCTCCCCTTTTAACTTTATTTACATTTTCTTCGTCCATGCTATCTGTGGGTAGATCCGTGCCGTCTGTTTGTTGTTGAGTGGTCCTGTTTTGTGGTGCTGATATACGGGTCATGGTGTCTCCTCCGTACCATCCGCCATGTTATTATGCTCTAGCCACATTGTGGCCGCCGCCGGTGATTCCAGGAAGACTGCTCTTCCTTTGTGTATAATCTTGAGCCTCGAGGGGTACCTCAGCATATATTTGATGTTGAGCTGACTCAGTCTGGCCTTGATTGGGATAAAGGAGTTCCTTGCCCTCTGTACTAGTGGCGTGTAATCCGGGTAAATGGCGATCTTAGCATTGTCTCTCTTGATTTCCCCTCCCTCACGTGAAAAGCGCAGAATAACGTCTCTGTCTTGAAAGTTCAGGATTCTGGCTATAATTCGGCATGGGTGGGACCCGGGTGGTGGTTTCTTCTGTAAGGATCTGTGTGCCCGCTCGACCGCAAAGCCCTGCGAGAGGTGGTTGGCGCCTATTTCTTGTTGAATGACAGTTTCTATGAAGTTGGTTGGGTTGGAGCCTTCCATTCCTTTGGGAATTCCGAGTAGGCATACGTTGTTGCGTCTGGAACGCCCTTCGGCGTCCTCAGCCCTCTCCTCCAGGAACTTGTTGCGTTTCTCGAGTTCTAGGACTCTACCTTGTACATCCTTGAGGGTCGCCGTTGATTCCTTTTGTGTCGCCTCTGTGGTGGTCACTCGGTCTGTGAGATTGTGCAGGTCCTGGCGCATCAGCATTATGTCTGCTTTCACCTCCCCAATTTTAGTGTCTATGAAGGAGCGCAGCCCATTGATGGCCTCCAGAATCTGGTTGTATTTATCTTTCTCTTCAGGCGCTGCTGGCCTTGGGTTGGGCTCGCTAGCTTGCTGGTCCAATTCTTTGGGCCTGCCTGCAGTAAATGACTCCATAATGGTGTGTTTAGCTTTACCTTTGGAATTCGGCATAGCTGTCGATGGTGTGCTTACGGGTCGGGGCCGCGCTGTGCGTCGCCTGGGGACCAACTGGGGTTCCAGTCTTTATACACTGGTCCCAGGTAGCCGCCCCATGGGCACTGCTTGTGTGCACCTGGAGGTGAACACCAGGTGTTTGTGGGATCTGGTCTAAGCAGCGTCCACTAAACAGAGACAATTGCTATCGAACGGTCCTCAATTGCAGGGTAAAACCTGTTCCTTTGTGCGAGGTCCTCGGTGTGGCCTCCTTCTGCCGGGTCCCCCTTCTTTCTAGGGGAGCTGTAATGTGTTGCCTGAAATTCGTGGTTTCTGGTAGTGAGGGGGCCTGGGGCGCCCCCACGGTCGCCATGGCAAGGTGCCAGGCGCTTGGGAACAGCCTCGCCCCTCACTGTTTCGTATGTGTGAAGGTTGGGGGTTATGGGTGCCCCCAAACTGGACTCTGGGCAGTAGTAAAAAGGTTCAGGCACTCCTGAGTCACCTAGTGATTCTGCACGGCGAAGGTGGAAGGGCGCTGGGATCAACCCCCCCGACCAGGGATTGGCGGTTGCTCCACTCTTTATTCAGGCATGCTGGTGAGGGCCCCCCATCAGAGTTATGGGTATAGTTTGTGCTAAGTTGTGGGCCTCCTGACCCGCAGAATTGTCCTGCCTTCTTTATCACTATTGGAAGGCGTATTTATGTGAGTAGGTCCCACTAAATCTGCTGGGCTTCTCCGTTGAGCAGGTGCGGGATGCAGTGTGGCTGCTGGGGAGTTCCAGTGCACATAGGGGACCCCGCTGCTAGTGGGTGGCGTGCCATTGGCACGGTGCTCCGCTGCGACCCGCCGCACGCTGTACATGGACTGCTGGTGCTTGGGCAACGGTCACAGCCCACCCAGGTGAATGTGTAGGTGGGCCAGCGGGAGCCCGGGCACGCTGGACGGGCCTCGTACGGCCCTCCGGGGAGCCAGCCCCCCCTCTTTGCTTACTTTTCACGGTCTGCCCTGGGGGTCACCAAAGGTCCAGGTCCCCGGCTCCTCTTCTTTTCTCACGTCGCCCGGCCTCGGCTGATGTAGGTCGCTGGCTTTCGGCAGCATTTGGTCGCAGCGGGGAGGGGCAGAAAGAGGAGCCCCGAGGTCGGAGATTATGGTATTAGTAGCCGTCGAGGCCACTGGCTTCCTGGTGGTGCGCGACTCAGCACGCTGTCCCTCCTCCTCCTACTCCTCTGGATCAGTTTGCCAT
Organism: Ambystoma mexicanum; assembly: GCF_040938575.1. Lineage (NCBI taxonomy): Eukaryota > Metazoa > Chordata > Amphibia > Caudata > Ambystomatidae > Ambystoma > Ambystoma mexicanum. The sequence continues at coordinate 352,666,200 of NC_090936.1, forward strand.
CATGTCCGCCATCTTGGTCTCCGGAGGGCTTGGGTTCGGAGGCCGCGTTCCAAGAGACGCCGGCTCCGTTTCTTGTCAGGTTGGGGCACCGAGTGTGCAGGATTGGTTGTTGTTGGCAATCGGTTTTTTAAAAAGTAGCTTGGATCTGGATGTGTTTTTAGAGGATCGATAAAAGGATCGGGGCAGGAGCTCGGAGGAGTCACATCTTCACTCCATGTACCTTAGCCACACCCCCATCCCTGAAGTTTTTATAAGCTATTCCCGCTTGTCATCTCTTCCACCCATTGAACCTCCCTTACCCAAAGGTAAAACCAACAACCCATTCACATCTGATAAATACCCTAGGAGCACGAACCACATCACGATCAAAAACCGCCTCTCTCAGAATCCTTGCTTTCCTGTTCTCTATCTGAATACTCCCAGTCATTTTTCTTCCGGTCCCTCTGACTGCTATCTTCCGCACTCCCAACCTGCTCAGATATGATACTACAATTCCCACAATCCCCTATGTTCTGTTCTCCATCCTGGCCTTTCTCGTCCATTTCATAAACCTTCCCTGCCTCATATGATACTCTGACATTCCAGCCCCCCCCCTTTTCCAACACCTTTACACACCCAAGGCAACAAACTAACACTTTTGTGAACTGTGAACAAACTGGACTAATGTTAAACCTGTTTACCTGACATGTCCCAACCCAAGAGTCAGGCAATTAATCTGAATCACACGCACCTGATAGCCCTTTCATTTCCTCACAGGGATAAAAGATGGAGCAAGAGAGCGCAGTACGAGCACGCAGACAGCAGGGCGAGACAGCTAATCAAGTGCGGCAGTCCAAGAGAAGGAGAAAGGCCAGACCTGCGGAACCTTTGTGGAAGAGAGCCTAAGACCGCAAACAAGTGTCCTGCAGCAGATGTCAATGGTACAAGGGGCAAGCCTATGCTGATAAGCAGGAGCAAGGGAAGCTCCCGCGCCCATGATACCGACCTTGACTCAGATAAACAACAAAAGCCAAGCGGTTCATCACAGCTGGTGAGTCGAGGAGAGAACCGATAAGAACCAGGATGTGTTGAGTGAGAATGGCAGGAGTGGCGAGTCTGAATCATGTTCAATGTACTTTGAATGAACTGTGCAAAGTGTGAAGGGGACACCAGCTAAAGGGGGAAACTGGCACCACGTGGGTGCTAACTCAATAGACTCTGGTCGTTCCCCATCTGAGTGAAACTACAATTGCCAGAAGGGCGTAGGTGGGCCAGCAGAATAGGTCAAAGTGGTCATACAGAGGGTCAAGCAAAATCCCTGTACAATCAAAACACTCTGATCTACAAGCACTGTGAAAGAAAGGGAAGTGAATCCCGAAAATATTGAATTGAGTAAAGAGAGAACATTGAAAGTAGAGAGGGGTCAGTGCCCAGAAGAGGGGGACCCAGGGGTGAGCCACTATCGCCCTGATCGAGAGCCATAGTAAACCCAGTGAAGGTAGGCTAAGAATCAAAGGGGTCAGAGCCTGGCAGAGGGGGAGCCATGGGTGAACATGTGTCACCTCAACATTGAGAAAAGTGAAAGTAAAAGATAAGAGACGACAAGAGGGAAACCGAAGGAGGGATGCCAGAAAAGAAGGGTCCCAGCCCGGCAGAGGGATATCCAGAGATGAAACTATCACCCAAGTACTAGCAGTTAAGAGAGGTCCGAGCCCGGCAGAAGGAGATCCAGAGGTGAAACTATCGCCCGAGTACTGACAGTCAAGAGGGGTCCGAGCCAGACCGAGGGAGATCCAGGGGTGAAGCTATCATCCAAAGAAGAAAAGAACCGACATATAAATTGAGGAATACGATACATGAAGGGTCAGCGCCCAGAAGATGGGGACACAGGGGTGAAACTATCACCCTACCTGAACTGTGGATAAAAATTGAGACGGGTCAGCGCCCACAAGAGGGGGACCCAGGGGTGAACCATTATCACCCTAAAGGAACTTTCGTTTGGTTAATGGAACTTTTGTTTTTGTTATTTGAACACCTCAGGCCCCAAAGGCAAGAGTCTTTCAAAGGAAATGAGACTTGGCCATCGACGGACCTGAGAACTGCCATTGGAACTGTCGTCTCGTACTGGAGAAGCCCGAGACTGTACTGTGCTCCCAGCTCCCATCTTACCCCATGCACAAAACGTGGGGAAGGGAGACCCACACCCTTTTTGTACTAGTTGTACGTTTTGGCAATAGGTTTCTTAGTATAAGCCCCTTTTATTTGACACAACACCATTATGACTGCCTTATTTTTCATTTGATAGTTGACGCTTGCTCCCACCTTAGATTTAGGTTTAGATTAGGCGTTTTTCCAACCTGCATACAACATTTAATTGTTCAATAAACACCCTTGAACTGTGATCACTTGTGTCTGTCTTAGTTGTTGCCACTAAGAGTTCCTCACACCACACTCCAGTACCACAGGTGAAATGCCAATTCCACAGCAAACATTTGTAAACAAACCCTGCCCCCCACAACCAACCCCCTAATCCAACCACAAACCATGCTTCAACATGTACAAAATCCAGACATCTGAAAATCCCTCAGGGAAATCGGCTTGGAAGGTGGAAATGTCCCACATCCCAAAGGACTCACTCTTCCGGCTCAACCCCCATAACTAAGAACCAATCTCCAGAGCCACAACATCTTAGCCCCCAAGATCAGCCTATCAGGCTTCTCTCCGAAAAAGCCATCGCCCCAGCCCACAGGCCACAAAACAGAACCCCATGTTATTTGAACCTTTCTAACTGTCCCCTTTGCCCTTCTCCCTCTGCCGACTTTCTGACATTTTCTGCGAGGACACTGGACTGAGAACCAGGCTCAGTTCCCTCTGCCCCTCCGAGTGAACCCCCCCCGACCCATCCACATTCAGCAGGCACTCTGCATCCTTCAGCGTTCGAACCACCCAGCGCTTCCCCATGTGAGAAAAGTGGAGCGCAGTGGAAAATCCCCATCTGTAGGGCACTTCCTTTGTGCACAGCCATTCAGTCAGTGACCGCCGTGGTGTACGCTTTTCCAAAGTCATTGATACCAGATCCAGATACAAGAAGAGCAACATGTTGCGAAAAGAGATAGACGACAAGGGCCTGGCTGCAGCCATTATAAATTATTTTAGTTTGAAGAAGTGAACCTGGGAGAGCACATCTGCAGGTTTGTCCTGACCCAGGGTAGCACGCGTTCCGACACAATGAGTCCTGTCTAATTCAATTTCAGAGTCCTCAGGTAAGTCAAGAATGGAACCGAAGAGGTCCGCCACAAAGGTAGGCGATTCGTCATCTTGCACCTGTTTGTCCTCCAGGATGTTGCAACAGGCCTCCAGGGCCTCAAACCGGTTGTAACACTCACCCACCTCATAGGACTGCTCCCAAAATGTGTCCTCCACCTCAGACACCCTGTGTTCTGCCTCCGAAACCCTTTTATCTAATGCAAGAATCTTGTGGGAGAGTGCCTCTGTGCTTTTGTGGATTTCATTGTGGATTTCAGCTAACAGATCTTGCAGGCCAGACTTGGCAGATATTTGTGGACCTGGGACGCAACAATTTCAGTATGCTTGCTCTTGTCAGTGGAGGGCAGTATTGCAGAGATATCACCCTGAGGCCCTGGTTTAGGTGTTTTAGCTATTCTGGACGTAGAAGGTAGGAGCAGGGCAACCCCCCCCCCCCCCCTCCGCAGAGCCTGTGCTACTAGGGGAACAAAATTTTGCTTCCAAGGTGGCACCCACCAAGATGACCACTAAGCCAAGGCGTCCAGGTCTCACAGAAGGTGCAAAATGAGGCACGCCAACCCCCAGCAGACGGCCAACTCTGGATACAGGCACCAATATCGACAGTGCATTCAAAGAGGCTGTGCACAAAACTTAAAATAACCAGCAGTCAGGGGGAGGGGTTATCAAGCCAACAGGCAGCACATATGTATTTCCACGATAATGTTATTCCCCCAATAGGGGTATGGCAGAGGATACTCTAAAAGAGGTTCTTCAGTGTGAAGTGCCAACCATCCTTACTTGGTGCAATTCTCCCAGAACAGTCAGGCCATGGGGATACTTGATGTGGCATTAACAAGCTAGGGCCCCACCAGCTTCTACAGGCACAATGCTGTCGGAGGCCAGGGCGCTGTAACAGGCTCCATCCAAATATTTACCAGCAAGCGACCACCCATTAGACCAACCCCTATAGGGGGTTTGGGGAGTAAAGTAAAGGAATGAGCTACAGCGAATCAGGCGACCCATACCCATACTAACTAGAAGGAAGTCCGAGCCCTACGAAGAGTGGAGCCTTGTGCTCAAAAGTACCTGCACACGCTAGTGCCAATGGGCCAAGGGGAGTCTCTTCACGGAAATCAGGCAGTTCAGAGCGGTGAACCAAGGAGGGCGAACAGATCTACGCTACTAAAGCGCGGCCTCCACTTGCGGGCGGAAGCAGAGCACGAGTGCGAAAAAGGCGTGCTGTTTAACACAGCGAGGAAAAGCTAAAGGCCACTGCAGGAGGGCGACCGGTTCCTGTCATTGCTACTCACCAGTCCCTGATGCAGGCAGACCCAAGCTTCTCCGCGTCAGTTTCAGTGCTGGCAGGTTCAGATACGAGCAGGGGACGTCTCGGCGTCGTGTAGATTCCGCGGCAGCAGAAGTTAGAGTTGAGGATGTCCCAAACACAGTGAACACGCACAGATTGTTACCACAGCAGGGCAACACAGCGGCCGTGCGTATTTCAGCCCAATGCACACTTCTCACTTCAGACCTGGGAATGCCAAGTGTACGAATCGTGTGAGAGTGGCGGGGACTCGGAATACAACACAACCTGATGGTGGTAACAGAGCAAGACTCCTGGGTAGGCTGGTCAGTCCACTGGATGGCCCAGGGACGCTTCCGAAGGCTTATGTGCAGGAGATGATGAAGATGCTGAGAATAGTTGTTCCCACTATTCCAAAGGGTCGAAGTACCAGTACAGGCCTTCTCGTTTGATCAGAGGCAGAATGGTCTCACAGGGCGACAGCAGTGCAGAGGAGCATTCCTTCAGCGGGTCACCAGCGATTCCTCGGTTCAGCCTCTTAGTTGCAGGATACTTGGCTCCTGTATCCGTCGTTCGTGAGAACTCAGGAGATCGACATGGTAGTGGTGTTTCCAGCCTCCTCTTATCCAGAGTTCCCGTCGCGCCAAAACGGAGAGGACCCAATGGGAGATCTGCTCACAAAACACTCACACCATATGTGGACCAAACACGGACCACAGAGTGCCAGGCATTCAAGACACACTAGACTCTCTGGCACCCAGGATGTGTATTGGGACCAGACATCCCAGCCCACATCCTGGAGGCACACACAAGGCCTGTAGAAGCCCGCGAAAGCATCTGTGTTTCGCGGGAAAGTACATGCCCAAATAAGGATGGCCCCTGGTCGGCTCGACCTGGGGAATGTGAAGGGGCAAGACGGTCAACGGACAGAACAAAGAACCTCATGGCATGGCCATTTTGGAAGCCAGGCCACCCATTTTGGCCAAACGCGAGAAGCGCGGTTAACAGGGCAAAAGGGAGTTCAAAACACAAAGAAACGATCGCTGCCACCAGTCCCGTCCGTGACATACTTGCACAGTTCGTTATAAATCCATCGAGAGTTTCTAGGGCCTGTAGAATGACTAGAGACCCAAGAGCGCGGTAATGTAAGTTACAGTGCACTCTTGTGCCATGTTGCGCGAAAGCTGCAACATGAGAAAAGAACTACGGAAAACAACGTTTCCCGGTACTGACTGTCTTAAGGGCATGTCAGTTTCCCCGTAAGAGTGGAGCGAAAGCCCAGCGGAGTGGGGCGGAAGCTTGCACTTCTCTGGCAAAGTCTAGATCAAGGTGTAAAACAACAGCAAAAAGTTTGGGGGTTGCCACATGGAAGGAAAATTACCTACAATATGAAATCTTTCCTAACAGTGAGAAGGTGAATTATCCAGCTAGTCCCTCTCCTGGCACACCAACTAGATCCAAAAGGTGTGTGGTTACTGGTAGGCGCTTTCCAAGGATCCAGAAGTGCCAGAGTTCTGAGAATCAGGCCTGATGGTGTGCGGCCCACCTCGCGGCAAGATGGTGGCCTTGGGCTGGGATGAGAAGTTGTGCAGCGTGAACATTCCCAGGCTCTGACTTGTGACCTGTGTCAAAGCTGCATATGGAGGAGGTCTGGTTTGCCCCTCCCCCCTTTATGCACCATCCTTGAGGGAAGAGGTGTGGCGGCCTGCTGTGAGCTGCGGCCGGACCAGGAAGAAAAGGGAGGTCCGCAGGTCGTGCAGCCTTCAGGTGTCCATTCTGCACCAGTTGTGCCTTTCATGCAGAGCGCTCCTTCATTGTCTGGAGAGAAGCCGGGATGATGCGCCGGTGATCCCGATAACGCTGATGAGCAGGCAGTGAGTTTAGGTGTTTTAGCTATTCTGGACGTAGCAGGTAGGAGCAGTCCAAACTCCCCCTTTCTTCCCCCACAGAGCCTGTGCTAATAGGGGAACAAAGTTGTGCTTCCAAGGCAGCACCCACCAAAGAGACCACTAAACCAAGGCGTCCAGGGCTCACAGAAGGTGCAAAATGAGGCACGCCAACCCCCAACAGTTGGCCAACTCTGGATACAGGCACCAATATTGACAGTGCATTCAAAGAGGTTGTGCACAAAACATAAAATAACCAGCAGGCAGGGGGAGGGGCCATCAAGCCAAGAGGCAGCACATATGTATTTCCACAATAATGTTATGCCCCCAATAGGGGTATGGCAGAGGATGCTCTAAAAGAGGTTCTTCAGGGTGCAGAGCCAACCATCCTTACTTGGTGCAATTCTCCCAGAACAGTCAGGCGGTTGTAGGTCGTATGGTCGCATCTAAATGGTCGACAGGACAAATGGTCGACACCAAATGATTTAAATATTTTTTTTGTTTTTTAACTTTTTTTTTTTTTGGGGGGGGTCCCCCCCAACTCCCTTTTTTTTGCTAAAAACCCCTTTTTTTCCCTAAACGAAAACCTAAAAAATATATATATAACAAAAAAAAAATTCGATCATTTGTCCTGTCGACCAAATTGTGTCGACCATTTGTCTGTCGACCATTTGTCTGTCGACCATTTGACTAGACACCCAGGCATTAAAAAACGAGGGCCCCACCAGCTTCTACAGGCACAATGCTGTCGGAGGCCAGGGCGCTATAATAGGCTCCATCCAAATATTTACCGGCAGGCGACCACCCATTAGACCAACCCCTACAGGGGGCTAGGGGATTAAAGTAAAGGAATGAGCCACAGCGAATCAGGTGACCCCCACCAGGCCAGGCTCGCACTCCTACAGTTACCCAACGTATGGGACGTGAAGCACCCATTTCCGCTCCCCTGGCACTGCACTCCCAAAGTCGGCGACCCGGTAGGGAGTCACGGCGCACCCCCAAACTCACCGCCTGCTCATCAGCGTTATCGGGATCACCGCCGCATTATCCCGGCTTCTATCCAGACAAGGAAGGAGCGCTCTGCAAAAAAGATACCACTGGTGAGGAATGGACACCAGAAGGCTGCACAACCTGTGGACCTGCCTTCTCTTCCTGGACCGGCCGCAGCTCACAGCAGGCTGCCACACCTCTTCCCCCAAGGATGCTGCATAAAGGGGGGAGGGGCAAACCGGACCTCCTCCTTATGCAGCTTTGACACAGGTCACAAGTCAGAGCCTGGGAATGTTCATGCTGCACAACTTCTCATCCCAGCCCAGGGCCACCATCTTGCCGCGAGGTGGGCCGCACTCCATCAGGCCTGATTCTCAGAACGTTGGCACTCCTGGATCCCTGGAAAGCACCTACCAGTAACCACACACCTTTTGGATCGAGTTGGTGTGCCAGGAGAGTGACTAGCTGGATAATTCACCTTCTCGCTGCCGGAGACACTCAGGCCGCCATTTTTCCAATGACGTGCCTAGCCACGGCCCTCTAGTACATGCCATATTTTACATACACTTTAATTTTCCAGTGTTAAGTCATTGGAAAAACACTAAAGCGTATAACAACTGAGCTAGGGGATGCAATGAATGGACACATTTCAGTCACCTTAGCTTCACTTGGGACTCCAGCTCCATATTTCACTTCCCTCATTCTGTTTCAGGATATTCTCCCACAATCAATTCTTTCCTTTCTCTCAACCATTAAAAGTCAAGCAGCACAGAGGAATCCTGTGGCTTATTTTATCTTCAAGTCTACTGACAAACTGATCCTTCCCGCACCCCATTGGCATTTCTTTTTAACTGGCTCCAATAATGTTCTTTCGCTGTTCATCCACTGGCCAGGTTCATAAAACTAATAGGTCAGCACATTTCCATGGGCTTTGCTACAGAAGCAGAGTTGATCCCTCAACGCTGACCATGGCCGCAATCCGAGGGGAAGAATCTGCTTCTGCCTCTCACTGCCCCCACATTGTTCGTGGTCCAGAAGATGCTAACTGGGATTCCACCCTCAACTCAGCTTCCAGTTTCTGGCACTTGGCGAATACGCTTCCTGTTTCTCCACCACTCTCCGAGGCTCTTTAACCGCTACCTGGCACTTCTGGCCTTACGCATCTCTACCTTCTGCTCTAACTTTCAGTGTTATGCAGTTGACACCCAGTTCTCCCTCAGGCTCCCCTTAGCCTCTTCTGTTCATTCTCTCATACCAGACTGTTTGTCCATAATTCAGGAATGGTGTGCCTCAAATGATCTCTGCCTTAGTGCCAGTAATACTGAGATCCTCCTAATTGGGACACCTGCTCCTGCCTACCCTCTCTCACTACCTGTTCCCTCCTGTGAGGCTAAAAACCTTGGGGTCATCTTCGACTTCACCCTCTCCTTCTCTCCTCACACCTCTGATGTCTCTAAGAAGTCACACTATCAGCTGCGCCTCCTCAGAGGTATTCTTCCTTTTCTCACTTTCCCTCACAAGCTCACTCTATCCAGAGCCCTTTTCCTCTCTAGGCTGGACTACTGCAACAGCCTCTTTCTAAATCTGCCTGCCTCTACTCTTCGCCCTTTACAACTTATCCAGAACAGGACTGTGAGACTTGTCCTTGACCTCAAGCACAGGGATTGTATCTCCCCAGCCCTGAAATCTCTCCACTGGCTCCCTGTGGCTGTGAGGATCAAGTGCAAGACCCTCTGCATTGCACAGAAGGCTTTCTGAAGCCGGGCACCACACTACATCCAACTTTCTCTTCCCCAACATCTTCCTTCTCAAGCCCTCCGCTCTTACACCTCCAACTCTCTGAGGGTCAGACGCTACTACCGGCAGACAGTGGAGGTAGATCTCCGTCTGGAACAGCCTCCCTGCCTTTCTCAAACTTGAGCAGAACCACCTAAGGTTCCGGAAACAACTCAAGACCTTCCTTTTCACTACCGCTTTCTCTCTCCCTTGCTGATGTCCCTGTCTGGTATGATATGATATTTTATTTGTATCGCGCTCGTACACAAGTGTTTCTGCCCCGCATACTGTTTACCTGGCCACCCACTGAACATACGGTACCAGGTTCCTGCACGACCACTGGCCCTTGCACTACCTCTGGGCCTCTCAACCACTTAAGGGACTCTATCTGCAACCATACAGTCCCCTAACTCTCTACACTTATGAGCCACATCCGGGCAGCACATACAAGTTACTTTGCACTCTCCCCTCCCTCCTGCACTCCCCTGGCACTTCGCCCCCTACGTCCCCCCGCACTTGCGCGATCTGAATGACACAAGGCCTAGTAAGATCGTTGTTTTGTCCTCCTTTTGTCCCCCATCCTTGTCTTGTTATGCATAGAAACACTTGTGTACAGGTGCATTATAAATGACATATCATATCATCATATCCACTGGCAACTCCCAATTCCTGACCTCGGCAATGGATCCAATGCAGAGAGTCAGTGCCATATCAAAACAACAAGATGAGAGTTGGGCAGCACAAGAAGCTGCTGTCCACAATGGCAGTAATCAACACAAAATCCACTCTGGGTGGGTATTTCACACACTATACACAAAACGTGTATAGGTATGGTTAACTGATGTCTTTTTTCATATGTTTATCAAGACACATTCTGCTTGACCCTCCAACCAGACTAAATGTTCTCTCCAGCTCCAGATGTCGATGGTGTGCCGCCTATCTAGGGTGAGGGGACAGAGAGAGGCTGACCCTATTCCTAAACTACGATAAAAAAGACAACAAGGAACTAATAAAGTATATATTATTATTATTATTATTATTATTATTATTATTATTATTATTATTATTATTATTATTATTATTATTATTATATCCTTGTGGTGACAACTTCAGTCCGACTGGGCACAGCCCACTTGGCCAATTCATAGTTTGTCCACAAACTAAAATAAGTAAATCCATTGATATAGGTTGGAATTATCCACGGCAACAGAAGCATTTCACAAATTGCAACAGTGGGAATGTAATTTACATCATCACATGCCCCTGTGCCTTTAGATATGTGGGCATGACAACTCGCCCTGTTAAGACTCGGATTGGAGAGCATCGCTCATGTATTAGAACCAAAGATGTGAATGTACCTATAGTAGAACACCTTTTACAAAAGGAACATGGGCATTCTGATTTCTCTTGGAATGTATTGGAAATAATAACTGTCCCCAAGAGAGGTGGTCACCTACACTCATTATCATTGAAGAGAAAACCATTATTGATTTACTGCCGAAAACACATGTCATTGGCCTAAATGAACGCACAAGCTGGCAGGCTTTAGTGTCTTTATGAACCTTTGGGCTTAATATTTTATCTATGAGATTCATTAACATCATCCAATTTATCTATTTTAAGACCAATGAATAAATGATACAATACACCCAACAGTGAGATTCCAATGTAATACAGATATGACAGAATCAACATTACTGTTGTGCTTGTATTTAGCAGGCATCCACTGAGAAATGCGCTATTGCAAATGCTGGGAGCCCAGGGAAGAGAGTTTATAGGGATTGTGATTTGGTCACCTAGCAACGGTCCTTTGGCATCATCTGATACTTGCGTAATCATCTGGTAACGTACAGATATATCATCCCACCAGATTTGGGAACATAAGCTCAAACAGATGAGAGACAAGAGAATTTCAGAGACTAAATGCTAAACATTAAGTTTGGGCCACAGGAGATAGCGGAGTTTAGAAACAGCACATATTTTTCCAATGTTTTTAACTCCCGATTTAAGTACACTTTTGGAGTTGGTTCTAATAATGATCTTAATTGCATAAAATTGTAGTGAAAAAACATGTATACGCACATCCGGCTCCAAACATGCTCTGCGCATAATGTGTTTATTGAAGGCCTTGCATTTTCCAGGATGGCTGACTGTGATTACACCTAGTCACCGGCCTTAACAGCGCACGCGGACAACAGGAGTTTGGAAGTGCATGCTCATATAGAGATGCCGGGCAGCGCGGCACGCACTACACAGTAGCCGCACGGCATCAACCTGACATCGACATGGAATTGTTTGTCTGTTCGAAAGTCTACCTAAGGTAAGAAAAAGAGGGACAATGTGGGATCACTGGCTGACAGCCGGTAATGCTGCCACTCAGGGTCCCTATGCCGTAGTGGACATATAAAAGTGAAAATTGCACCAGTTACCGCTTTGATGAAGCAACTGTATATGTGTGACCCGCCCTAATGGACCTGACACCGTAATTTTATATTGTATCTAGATCATATGGTACATTAAATCATTGTACATCCTGCTCGATGCAATTGGAGCCTTTTTGGTTGGTAAGAATTATAACCACCTACAAACTGTTAAGTGTCAGTGACAGATAGTTAGAGGGACTACTAATTATGCATATAATTTACCTCCCCCACGGTCGCTCTACAGGTTACAGCAACATTTGAGTCTTATCCTACTATTGGTTGCAGCATAAGTCATGCACCACAAGACTATGGAGCAGATGAAGATTGTGCCCTGTATGTTAAATAGAAGCACCTAACTGGTACTGAAGAAAGTGGCAAAAACCACACCAGCCACTGAAACCGGTCGGCCAGAAACAACAGGGGATGCCCCAGTAACAAAGGGACACCCTAATATTGAGAATTGAAATAAATGTGCACCTGGAGTTTTTACATTTTCCTATGCAAAAAAATAATTGTTTTTAGGTTTTGAGTGCATAAAAATGGGATATTAAAGGAACTGTGGTTCCTGTTTGAACTGTCACCATAAGGATATATACTTTATTAGTTCCTTGTTGTATTTTTATCGTAGTTTAGGAATATAGTCAGACTCTCTCTGTCCCCACACCCTAGATAGGCGGCACACCACCGACATTTAGAGTTAGATCCGAGCTGGAAGGAACAGTTAGTCTGGTTGGAGGATCAAATAGAATGTGTCTTGAAAAACATATGAAATAGATATAAGTTGACCATACCTATACACAGTGGCAGTAAGACAGCATTCCTTTACTTCAATTTAGTGAACACATTAGATAATTTATACCAGAAAGCTGCAGTAGCCACAGTGCTAAAGTTATGTTTTTGCACATTTATAGTGGGCTTGGTCCCCTATACAGTGGTAACAGCAGTATTAATAGATTTCCTGGTGCATTTTAGGGCTTGCAGTCTTGTAATGGACCTGCTGTAGCTTGGCTTTTTTCAGGCACATAGGATGTTTGTTTTACTAAAACCTAAGGTCTAGTGCATGCTATCTACTACTTGCTCTTACTAAATACTCTCCCTCTAGATTTTTACGTTCCTCTGCTACCAACTCTGTGTGTCAAGCGCTTCGCTAAACATAGAGCTGGTGGCCGATCTCTTTCCTTAGCTGGCTCCCTCTTATGGAACAGCCTCCCCCTCCTCTTCGCCTTGAGCCGGATCTCCTCAAATTCTGGAAGCTCCTGAAGACTTTCCTTTTTGCCTCCTCCGCCCCCCCCCCTCTGCTAATCCCACAGTTGCTGAGATTGGTTACCAGGGCCCTTATGTGTCCTTCTGGGCCCTGGCCCCCCTGCCCGCTTTCAGCACTTGCCTTGGCACCCACTGGCTTATTGCACTGTTGGCCTGCACTTACCTATTAATTGCAGCTGATCTCTTCCTATCACTTCCTCCACTGGGCACTACAACTGATGCTCACTCACGGGCACGGTCACTCCTAGCATTTACCTCCCGCTCCCTCTCCCCCTCTCCTCTCTCTGCACTTGCACGTTCTGAATGCTCACAATGCCTGGTAGGTCTGTCTTTATCCTGCATTGTTTAATTGTTTTTCAATCCCATGTCCCCTCCTGTAGCCCTGTGGGCACTTTGAAACACAATTTACTTGCTGTATAAGCGCCTAACAAATGCATAATGAATAAATATATAAATTGCCTGATAATGCCCTGACAGAGGTCAATGATAACAAAAGAATACTAAAGGCACGTGCACAAGAACCATTTTGAGTAGTGTTTATTGACTAGTGTCAATGTTATTTACCACCTTTTTGTAATGTCATGTTATATTATGCACAATAGTCATAATGCAATTTCCATTACATGTAGGGGGAGGATTTGGGTTAACCTCATTGTGTCACCCTTCACTGCTCTTTCTTTCCCTACCTCCTTATTGGGCAACCACTGGGACTACACCTGAACTCTGGGCAAAGGTCTGTGAAAAGCAGAGACCAGGCACGACAGGTAGGAGGAGTGGTGGAGTGTCCTGACTGTAGCACATGTTGGTTTCACTACTGGAGGGGGGCATTTTTCCTGTGGTCTTCTTGGTGCTCAGTAGGACCCCCACGCCTGTCTCACATGTGCCCTTGTTTGTCAGTCAGTCATCTGCTACACAGAGGAAGAAAGAAAGTAGGCACTAGCACTTCTAGCCTTTCCTTTGTGTTAAGAATGTATCAGGAGAGCCAGATAATAGTGAACAAGACCTCTGCTCCTCCTCCTTCCGCCTCTTCCTTGAGGTTCCCACAAACAGATGCTCTGCAGCAAAGGGCATATCAATCTATTTTGGACATCCATAACAAATCCAGACATGAACATTTAGGTGTGATATCTAATGACCAACACAGTTACTGTTGCTCTGCCAAAAAAGCCTGCTGTGTCAAGGTCAGATTTTAGAATATGATTAGTAGGGTCCTTGCCATCGGACACCAGAAAGGGCTTCTGCTATTCCTTAGGCATTTGCTGGCTGTCCCCCTAAGCCACAGCTGATGAGGTAAAGGAGTACTGATACAGATGTTCAGAACCAGTCTGGCTCTGGAGCCAATTCAAAAGATGAGAAATGTATGGGAGAAAGGTATCCATTAAAATGATATCCATGACAAATAAGGGAAAATTACATAACTTTACAGCAGAGGCAATGCGCCTCATTACGAGTTTGCCGGTACAGTAACAACGGTACCGGTAAGCTTGCCGGTACCGTTGTTACTGTACCGTCAAACTACAAGTTCTGCTCGCGGGTGCCCTTGTAGCCACCTGGTCTGACCTGGTGGCCATACTGGCACCCGGGGGCAGAACATGACGGTAGCACCGGTACCGTTACTAACTAAGTACTAACTATTCCCATTGAGCCTATGAGGCTCAATGGGAATGGGAATGGGGAAGAATGTTTTCCGGCTGCCCAGTAAAGGGCAATTACCGGGTCTGGCAAGGTCTTAATGACCCGGTAATTGCCCTTTTCTGGGCGCCAGAAAAAAATGAATACCGGCGGCAGCCTCGTAATGAGGCCCAATGAGTAGACATACTTTACTCTCCAAAGCATAACCACAGAAAATAGAGAAAACAGTTCTAGTTTGCAAAGTGTTAGGTTTTGTGTTGATTTTGGCTGTGTTGCCTCCTGTGGAAACAGCATCCCATGTTAGATGCATTAGTTCCTAAGCAACATTTGTGCTTTTATCAAGTCGTCATGCTTTGAATGACAGATCAAATGTATAATTATGTAGCTTATGAGTTAATAAGATCCTGCTGCTAGCATATGTCTATAATCTTCAAGCCACATGTTAGAACATGCAACCGAGTCATTAACCTTTCAATGGTCAATATTAAGAATAGCATAGATTTCTTTTTTAAAGCACTTGAACCCAGCAACCTTGTCACTAAGGTCACTAGGCTTTTTTTTCTTGCAGGGAAGAATTTATGGCATAGAAGCCCATGTTAAGAGGCATTATCTGAATGCAGTCATCATGTTTTCCTAACTATATAGCCCTAATGGTCTATTTCGACTACTTGCAACTACTTCAATGTCATGAATCCAGAATACAATGTGACATTCACTTGAAAGTCAAAAGGTGTATTTGGGTCCATGTAAACATTTTGCTGCTGGAAATAAAGAACATTGTCAAAGTAAAGTAATTATGTTGATGGTAATGATGAAGCCAAATACTTGAAATTCTATTCCTGAAGGCGCTGCTAAGAGTCATCAAGAAGACGCATTAGTTGTGTTTTAAGCCACACATTAATCCTTACAGATATTATCCTTACAAGGGCTCTTTCCGAACCTGCTGTTTGGCTGATTTAAATCTAATTGTACTCACAGAGGAATTGCAGTAAAGGTCCGAACTTTCCTTCATTACCGGCTGTTCTGCTGTACTTGACGGCTTGTGGACATGGCAAGGGGCCTGTGGCGGGTGCCTGCTCCAATCCCATCATCACTTCGCCACAGTATTCTCTGCTGTAATATCTGGTCACTACAGCGCTGCGACAGAATAACTGCAACTCACCGGAAAAAACGTCGTTGTTACTCCGCTTCTCTCTGATGTGCCAGGCAGGTGCGCTTATGGAATGCTGTTCCCAGATCTGTGGGACCCCCGTACACCCGTCGAGAGCGGTGGACACATGTCTGGGGCTGCTTGTGGTCTTGTGTAGAAGGGATGTGACAAAGCAGTTCGGGCTGGACTACCCCTTTTGGGTGGGACAAAGCCTGATTTGCATATGGTCTTTCCCCCTTTGTAATGGCTTAGAAGGCAAAGAATGATGATCTGGAGGGTTGCCCTGAGCAATGGCAGAGGTTAAGATGAATTCAAAACCTTCCAGCCACCACCTCTTTTGTTTTGCTTTGTCAACCCGAGTGGGGCGGGTATGCCCAGACGTGGGTCCCATGCCTGCTGGGCCTAGAGATCCAAGCTACTCCTCACTGATGATGCCCAACAAGGCTGAAACATGTCTGGGGATGCTTGTGATCTCGTGCAGAAGGGATGTGACCAAGCAGTTTGGGCTGGACTACCCCTTTTGGGGTGGGCCCAAGCCTGATTTGCAAGTGGTCTTTCTCCTTTTGTAATGGCTTAGCAGGCGAAGAACGATGGTCTGGAGGGTTACCCAGAGCAATTCCAGAGGTTAAGATTAATTCAAAACCTTCCAGCCATCACCTCTTTTGTTTTGCTTTGAGAGTTGAGTTTAACACAACTGGGAACATCATCTTGTTTAGGTGAGGCTGCTCCTTTGCTGGTGCTCCCTGGGAAGCCTTTGCCCTCCTCTGTATTCCTGTAGCATACAGATGAGCTGGGTGTTTGTCTTGCTTTCAATATAGACTTCTATGGGTGCCATCTTTGACCTGTTTTGCAGTGACGAGATGCAACGCCATGACAACCCCTTCATCAGTCTGCCTCACCCTGGGCCAGTGTAGAGTTCCTTCTCCCTGTTCTATGGCAACCAGTAGACCTTGATAGTCATCCTGGACCTCAGAGCTGATGCGACATTGGTAGATCAGTGGGCTTCAACTCCTTGGCTGAGTGGAGTAGGGAAGCTGTACTAATTCCTTGTTTCATTGTCAAACAGCACATGGTGCTGCGAACCCTGCGCAATACCAATGTGGGAAACCTGAATCAGTGATTACTTCAAACAGGGGTCAAGTTCTAAAAAGAAAAGTGGGGGACTCATTAACTTACCAATTGAATGTGGTCTCACCAGAAATGAGCATATCAAGGAGCCCTCGAAAAAATTTGGGGTACTTCTGAGAAAAGGGGGGGAGGAGGGGCTCCGTCCACCCACGTTTACCATTGACTTGAGCCCTGACTTCAAAGCAGGATACTCAGGAGAAAATTGGAGCACGAAAGAAAACGCCATTTGTTTTCCTCTGTCCAAGTGTCTACTATTTCAGTGGCGGATACAATTCAGTGAATTACTTGTTATCATTTGTGCAGTCCAATTTAACACTCATGGTCGGATGGACTCATATACCAGCACTCCTGTTAAGATTCCACATGAAGGCAGAGCTGCTGCAGGCGAAGCATGACCAATACTTCCTCACAGGAAAATCCTAATTCGACAGTATCTGCACTCATTAAAGATATCTACACTGTAAAAAAAATATGGGGAGATTTGGTATGAAGGTCCTGGTGAAATAACATCTGGATAAATGGGATATGTGAAAATACTACCAAAGGAACAATGGATTATTTTGTGGGCAAACTACTAAACTCCCCACTAGATAAATCAAGCTTTTCATCACAATTCTTGGTTGAATAAGCCTATAGTACTTTTGAAGCGAAAACATGCTGCCCTCCTCGCCCGATATTGCATGTTTATTGAACTATAGAGACAGCAAATTCATTTTGAAATTGGCCAGGAAGTAAGCACAGATGCAATATGACTCTAAGCAAGTGGTACTATATGCTGATTTCTCCCGCTCTATTCAAGCTGCTCGTTAAACATTTGACTCTGTAAAGCGACTTTTACGTGTGTTGCAGGGGTGCGGGTGGGGATCGCAGGGTGTTTTCGTGCGATTACGCTGGGGTGCGGGCGGGGATCGCGCTTAGTTTTCACGCCATTTGGCTGGGGTGCAGCTGGGGATCGCAGGGTGTTTTCGCGTGATTACGCTGCGGTGCGGCCGGGGATCGGGCTGAGTTTTCTCGCCATGTGGCTGTGATGTGGCCGGAGATTGCGGAGTGTTTTTGCGCAATTGCGCTGGGTGCGGCCGGGGATCGTGCAGAGTTTTCATGTGATTTTGCTGGGATGCGGCACGCAATCGAGCAGTGCTTCGCGCGATTACGCTGAGGTGCGGCCGGGGATTGCGCAGAGTTTTTATGCCATTTTGGCATGGGTGCGGCCAGGGATCGCAGGGATTGTTTGTGCGATTACGCTGGGGTGCGGCCAGGGATCGCACAGAGTTTTCACACGTTTTGGCCAGGGTGCAGCTGGGAATCGCAGGGTTTTTTCGCACGATTACGTGGGAGTACGGCTGGGGATCGTGCAGAGTTTTCATGTGATTTGGCAGGGGGGGTGCGGCTGGGGATTGCGAGGTGTTTTTCACCCGATTACGCTGGCTGGGGTGCGGCCATGGATCGGGCTGAGTTTTTACACGATTTGGCTGTGGTGCGGCCGGGGATCGCAGCGTATTTCGTGCGATTACGCTGGGGTGCAGCTGGGGATCGCGCAGAGTTTTCATACGATTTTGCTGGGGTCCGGCCCGGATAGATGGGGTGTTTCGCGTGATTACGCTGGGGTGAGGCCAGGGATCGCGCAGAGTTTCCGTGCCATTTGGCTGGGGTGCGGCCAGGCATTGTGGAGTGTTTTCGTGTGATTATGCTGGGGTGCGGCAGGGGATCGCGCAAAGTTTTTATGCAATTAGGCATGGGTGCGGCCGGTGATCGCAGGGTTTTTTCATGCGATTACGCTGGGGTGCGGCCGGGGATCGGTCTGAGTTTTCATGCAATTTGTCAGGGGTGCGGCTGGGGATCGCAGGTTATTTTTTGCGTGATGATGCTGGGGTACGGCCGGGGATCACGCAGAGTCTTCATGTGATTTGGCTGGGGTGCGGCCAGGGATCGCGGGGTGTTTTCACGCGATTACGCTGGGGTATGGCCGGGCATTGCGCTGTTTTCACGTGATTTGGCTGGGGTGCAGCTGGGGTTTCTGGGGTGTATTTGCGCGATTACGCTGGGGTGCGGCCGTGGATCACGCAGAGTTTTCTTGCAATTTGGCTCGGGCAGATTTTTCACACTATTTCGCTAGGCGAGCTGTATGCTGGCCCAGGGATGGCGAGAAGGCTTGCACCATGTTAGGCATTTCACTTTCTTCTTACTGCGCGTGGGGGCATGTTGGGGACGTTACTGGCGCAGCTTGCTGTTCCTTGCGCCATAGCTACTGATGCCTTTGGAAATCCATCAATATGCATGCTACACAATCATTTCTCTGCGCCACGGCTGCGGACGCTCCTTCTCGGCATGTGGCGCTTGCGCCTTTTTTGCACCAAATTCTAGGAATCGGGCCCAAAGTGTTTTCTAATTTATATCAGTTTTGGTATAAAGTGAATATACATTTTATATCAAATCTATATATAGATGAGAGCGGCGCTCGACGATGTTGATCGGTCGAACCCCGAGAGCAAAGTAAGCTCTGAAGACCGGTACTGTGAATCTAGGGTTTCACAGAGTGACGCAATGATGACGTCACTGTAACGCTCACCTGGTATCCACGGGGACGTCACTCAGCCTCTTCTGACCTCTTACGACCTCGAGCCCTTCCCTGGAGGCTATTCGACTGGAGACTGGGCCTTGTTTTCTCGGATAGCGTGCTCTCCGCCCGGCTTTCAGCGCAGGGGCACGTTGATTGATGCGGGCTTGTTGCTGCCTAGTTAATTCACTGGCAAGAGTCCGACAGGTAAGTATAATGAGTCTTTTAAACAGTTCTCTAACTTCGTTCCTTTCCTTCCTTAGATGATGGCCGGCGTCCGGGGATGGCGGCGTGCTGCTGAGATGAGTAGCGCTGAAGGTGAGTGATAGCGCGATGCCACCCCTTTCGTATTTGTATTGAACTGAGTTCTTTTCCTGTGTCTTTTAGGTGCTGTGAAGTTTTCAGCGTGGATGCCGGTTATGAAGAACAAATGCCGTGAGTTAGCGCGGTATGCGGCCCCTCTAGATGTTTCCACGCTAACCTGGAGTGTCTTTTCCCTCTTGCAGATGGATGAGAAGTTCCGGAGACAGAGCTCCCCCAGAGCGGCTGGGATTCAGGTAAGCGTTTGAAGCTTGTACAGTATTTAAAAATAAGCGAAGATTTGCAGAATGCTTACTAATTAATTTTTTCTGTTCTTTTCCCTTTTCGTTATGAAGCGGCGTGCCGGGATGGGAATGACACTACCGAAGATGCCCGCAGAACAGAGGGAGCGATGAATGATGGGCAGAAGCGCCGCAAGGTAAGGCTGTTCCTAACAGTGTTCTTGTTCTTGCAGGAGCTGAGCGCAGAACAAAGATGCAGGCCTACTGGAGACCGATCCGAACACGGTGAGTGTCACGCTGCAGGTGCAGAAAACACAAAGCATGTTTCTCAGCCTGGGCGTGGCTTAAATAGTTTCTGGGTATCCCATGTGTCTTTGGGATGAACCACACCCAGACTAGAATGCACATGCAGTTCTGGGAACCGAAATATGTGGGGGCATCCATCGTGTCCCCGTCAATGCACTACAAGTCCAATCCCCAATGTTATCCTATGGGAGTGAGTGAGTCTGGTGCCACAAGCGCCAAGTCTGACTCCAAGTGGGTCTTTGGAGGGATGGAGAGGCCCTTGAGGGCCATGTAGGTGATCGTGGCCTGGTTCCAGCCTGACATCTTGGAGGGCTGGGGACATGAGGGGCAGGAATCATGACAGCACTCCCCCCAAGGCCCCTCTCAAGGTGGATCTTCTGTCTGGTCCTGGTTTGGTTGGATGGTTTTGATGAAATCGTCTAAGCAAGCGAGGTGCATGGATGTACTCACAAGGCTCCCATGTCCTGTCTTGTGGACCATACCCCTTTCAGTCTATTAAGTAGTATAACTTGGATCTGACGTACTTTGAATCTAGGATGTCCTTGACTTCGAATTCTGGCTCCCCGGCGACTACTACTGGCTGCGGTGGTGTTGCTACCCGGGTCCCAGGTTGAACAGGTTTAAGGAGAGACACGTGGAACACAGGATGAATCTGTATGTTTGAAGGCAAAGCTAGTCTGACCGCCAAAGGATTTATCACGGAGGTGACAGTGAATGGACCCAGGTATCTTGGACGGAAAGTTTGGGTTCCTTTAATGGACACGTGTGTTGATGCCAGCCAGACTTTTTTCTCCCACTTGGTAGTTGGGGGCCTTTGCTCGGTGTTGATCTGCAAACTTCTTTTGGCGATTATTAGCTTGAAGTAGGTGTTCAGCTGCCCTTTTAAAGGTTTGAGAAATGGTTGTGTGCAAGGTTTTGACTGCTGGCATTTCCAGGGTTGTAGGAACATCCAACTCAGAAGTACGTGGGTGCCTGCCATACATGGTATAAAAGGGTGTCTGCCCAGTGCTGGTGTGTAGGGAATTATTATAAGCATATTCAACTATCCATAATAGGTCGGACCAGCTTCCTTCAGCTTGGTGTAACATGCAACGCAGATACTGCTCGAGCGTCTGATTTGTCCCCTCAGTTTGACCATCCGTATGGGGATGGTGACTGGTGGATAGCCGGATGTCGATCTGGGCCATAGAGCAGCATTTTCTCCAGAAGTTACATACGAATTGAGTACCTCGGTCTGAGACCAAAACTGAAGGAAATCCATGGAGCCGTACGATGCCTTCAAGAAATACCTTTGCCAGAGTGGAAGCATTTGGGAGCCCCTTAAGAGGAATGAAATGTGCCATTTTTGAAAATAGGTCCACGACCACAAGAATAGTGTTAAACCCTTGACTGGGTGGTAAGTCAGTAATAAAATCTAGGGACAACGTGTGCCAGGGTGCTGGTGGGATTTCCAATGGTTGTAATAGCCCAGCCGGTTTCTGCTTGGATGACTTGTTTTGAGCACACACTCCACAAGATAGGATGAATTGGATAATGTCTTTCCGCCACGTGGGCCACCAATAATTTTGTTTTACCTTGGCTAGGGTTTTAGCGATTCCGGGGTGGCCCTCGATCAAGGAATCACGATAACCGGACATGACTTGTTCTCGTAGTTCTTGGTTTGGTAAGAATAAACGATTCCTAAAGTAGGGCAACTGATCTTTTATCATGTAATGTTCTCCTTGTGCACTCCATGCTTGTAATTGCTCCGGACTCATCAGGTTTTGGATTTCTTCATGTAATTCTTTCTGAGTTATGGTTGCTGTGATTCCTCGGAGCTTGTCATTCAGGATGATTGCTATTGGGTCAGGGGTCTGATACCCTTGCTCTTCCACCCCCATATGGGAAAAGACATTGGCCTTCCCGTTTTTCACCCCTGGTCGAAATGTAATCACGTAGTCATATTCAGCAAAAAAAAAGAGCCCAACGTAGTTGTCGTGAGGATTGGGCCTTTGCCGTTTTTAGGTACTGGAGGTTCTGGTGGTCAGTTATTACGGTGATTGTGTGTCTGGTGCCCAAGAGGTAGTGCCGCCATGCCTTAAAGGCTGACTTAATGGCCAGGAGTTCTTTGTCTGTGATAGCATAATTGAGTTCAGGGGGTGTGAATTTACGCGACCAGAAGGCAACAGGGTGTAACTGGCCCGTTCGGGGTCCTTTTGTGAGAGGACAGCTCCCCCTGCCATGCTTGAGGTGTCCGTTTCCACCAGGTATGGGAGATCAGGGCGAGGGTGGCGTAAGATTGGGGCAGATGTGAATCTTGCTTTGAGTTCCTGGAAAGCCTCCTCGGCTTCTGTTGTCCACTGGAACTTTTTGTTGCTTTTCCTTAGTAATGAGGTGATGGGATGCACGATTTGCGAAAATCCTGGGATGAACCGGCGGTAGAAGTTTGCAAAACCCAGCCTACTTTGAACCCCCTTGAAGGAATTTGGGGATGGCCGGTTCAGGATAGCATCAACCTTGTGTACATCCATTCGGATTCCATTCGGGCTGAGAATAAAGCCCAGGAATTCCACCTCAGAGACGTGGAATGAGCACTTTTCGAGCTTGGCGTAGAGCTGGTGTTGACGGAGTTTCTCCAATACGGATCGGACGTGTTTAACGTGGTCCTGCTTTGATGCAGAATATACTAGGATATCGTCGATGTACACTAGAGCACAGACATCAATCAATTCCCGTAGGACATCGTTCATGAAGTATTGAAATGCAGCAGGCGCCTTGCAAAGGCCAAAGGGCATTACTTGATATTCGTACAAGCCGTATTTGGTGCGAAAAGCAGTTTTCCATTTGTCCCCCTGTTTTACGCGAACAAGGTGATATGCCCCCTCAGGTCTAGTTTTGTGTAGATTTGGGCATCTTTGATTTGATCAAGCAATTCTGGGATCAGTGGCAGGGGTTAGCGGTTTTTTACAGTAATCTGGTTCAGTGCGCGATAGTCGATGCACGTTCTCAAGTCCCCCTCTTTTTCAGTACGAAGAATAGAGGTCTGGCTGCTGGAGACTTCGAGGGACGGATGAACCCGTTGGCCAGGTATTGGTCAAGATAGGCCTTCAGGTGCTGGTTTTCTGGTTCCGTGAGTGCGTAAATTCGCCCACAAGGGATTTGTGCGCCGGGTATTAGGTCGATTTGGCAATCATATGGTCTATGCGGTGGTAGGGTATTAGCCTGTTCTTTCTGAAAGACATCTTGAAAGTCCTGGTATTCACTTGGTAGGGTGCCGATTGCCACAGTCGCAAGCGTGGAGGTTCCGGTGTCTATTGGTTGTTTCTCTTGGCGATAACATGTGTGGGCGCAAGTCTCGGGAAAGGCCAATTCTTTTGCTCGCCAATCGATTCGAGGATTGTGAGCTACCAACCATGGCATTCCCAAAATCAACTGGAACTGTGGTGCCTTAATGAGGTTGAAAATGATAGATTCTTGGTGTCCATCCTGGCACAGAAGGGTTAAAGCTGCAGTGCATTGGGATACTGGACCAGAAGCTATTTCCGTGCCGTAAACAGTGGTAACAGTGTCGGTGGTTGATTTAGGGCGTAGCGGAAGCCTCATCTTTGCCGCAAGATCCTGGTTGATGTAATTTCCAACGGCTCCATTGTCTATGTACGCTCTTACTGCGTGCATCCGAGATGGTTGTTGGTTATTGATCAAGACCACAGATAGTGCAAAATGGGAGGTCTGTAGTTCACTTTCTTCGCTCGACAAGTGGATCCCTACACTTGCCAGGCTAGGGAGTTTTCCGATTCCTTGATGGTATCTTCCTTGTCTGTGGCCCCTACCGTCCTCCTCAGTGGCTTCACAGGGCACTCTTTAAGGAAATGACCTGACCTTCCACAGTACAGACATAACTGCTGCTGTCTCCTTTTATCCCTTTCCGCTTTAGTCAAGGGGGATCTGACCCCTCCGATTTGCATTGGTTCTCCTGAACCTTCCGTTGTTCGGGCAGTATTGTCCTTTGAACACACATACATAGGGCAAGGGTCCGGTCTGGTTCGATCTGCTCTTCGGTCCTGCAACCTATGATCCAGTTGAACAACAAGGTCAATGAATTCTGAGCAGTCTTTCAGGGGGTTCACTACTTGTGCGAGAACATCCTTGAGCTCCCCCCGCAACGCCTGATGAAATAACGTGGTTCTCTTCTCCACTGGCCATTCTGCTTCAACTACGAGTCTATTGAACGTGGTTATGTATGTCAATAGGTCTTGATTCCCTTGGCGTAGGGACAGAAGTTTGTTGTCTAATGTCTGCCCATGAGTACGACGGGCGAACAGCTTTTCCATCACCTGCTGAAAGCCCCTGAAGTCCTGCAGCAAAGGATCGTCTTGGGCCACAAAGGGTACAGACCAGTCTGCGGCGCTACCACTCAGGTAGGATAGCACAAAAGGGACCCGTGATTGGTCATTAGGAAAGCCCCCTGGCCTACAAAGGAAGTGCAGGCGGCACTGGTTCATGAACGTTGCAAACCTCTTGGGATCCCCCGTAAATCGTTCGGGCGGGGCCAAGGGAACTGCCCCAGGAAGGGTTATCTGAACGGGATTGGCTGATGGCGCTGGCAGCGAGGGCACGATTCCCGGCAATGGTGCATGCCCTGCTTGTGACTGGAGAAGTTGCCGGCTTAAATCATCAGAGCGTTCTTTGGCTACTATCAGCTCTCTCAGGGTGTTGGTCTCCTGCCCGGCTGCATGTACTTCAGAACGTAGCTGCCCCAACATGTGGGCTAACTGGTCAGTTTCTGACGTTTCCATGACGCCCAGGTGGATTTTGATGTGAGTCTTTGTGTTCTGTAACGCTCACCTGGTATCCACAGGGACGTCACTCAGCCTGTTCTGACCTCTTACGACCTCAAACCCTTCCCTGGAGGCTATTCGACTGGAGACTGGGCCTTGTTTTCTTGGATAGTGTGCTCTCCGTCCTGCTTTCAGCGCAGGGGCGCGTTGATTGATGCGGGCTTGTTGCTGACTAGTTACTTCACTGGCAAGAGTCTGACAGGTAAGTATTATGAGCCTTTTGAACAGTTCTCTAACTTCATTCCTTTCCTTCCTTAGATGATGGCCGGCGTCCGGGGATGGCGGCGTGCTGCTGAGATGAGTAGCGCTGAAGGTGAGTGAGAGCGCGATGCCACCCCTTTCGTATTTGTATTGAACTGAGTTCTTTTCCTGTGTCTTTTAGGTGCTGTGACGTTTTCAGCGTGGATGCCGGTTATGAAGAACAAATGCCGTGAGTTAGCGCGGTATGCGGCCCCTCTAGATGTTTCCACGCTAACCTGGAGTGTCTTTTCCCTCTTGCAGATGGATGAGAAGTTCCGGAGACAGAGCTCCCCCAGAGCGGCTGGGATTCAGGTAAGCGTTTGAAGCTCGTACAGTATTTAAAAATAAGCAAAGATTTGCAGAATGCTTACTAATTAATTTTTTCTGTTCTTTTCCCTTTTCGTTAGGAAGCGGCGTGCCGGGATGGGAATGACACCAACGAAGATGCCCGCAGAAAAGAAGGAGCGATGAATGATGGGCAGAAGTGCCGCAAGGTAAGGCTGTTCCTAACTGTGTTCTTGTAGGAGCTGAGCGCAGAAGAAAGATGCAGGCCTACTGGAGACCGATCCGAACACAGTGAGTGTCACGCTGCAGGTGCAGAAAACACAAAGCATGTTTCTCAGCCTGGGCGTGGCTTAAATAGTCTCTGGGTATCCCAGGTGTCTCTGGGCTGAACCACACCCAGAAGACTAGACTGCACATGCAGTTCTGGGAACCAAAATATGTGGGGGCATCCATCTTGTCCCCATCAATGCACTACAAGTCCAATCCCCAATGTTATCCTATGGGAGTGAGTGAGTCTGGTGCCACAAGTGCCAAGTCTGACTTCAAGTGGGTCTTTGGAGGGATGGAGAGGCCCTTGAGGGCCATGTAGGTGATTGTGGCCTGCCTCCAGCCTGACATCTTGGAGGGCTGGGGACATGAGGGGCAGGAATCATGACAGTCACAGAGGGGCTCCGTCCCACTGCGACAGAAAGCGGGAAATGACATCAAGCAATTTTGATATCTTTTAAATATAAAAATGTATATAAAAATGTACATTTCTTGATATAAAAATGTATATAAAAAAAGAATATAAAAAATATGTTTTGATATACAAATGTATATAACATATTAAATATCATATTTTGTATATGGAATGGTATATAAAAAAGAATATAAAACATAGGGTCAGAGGAAGGCATCTTTAGCAGCAGGGTTCCTGAGCCGCTGCAACCTGATTTCAAAATTTTTCTTAGAGACCGCCGCTGACAAGTGACCGTCTTTACACACAGCTAGCAGAGTTCGGCAGTGAGTTCAATCTGCCACAGTCTTTGTTGGTGAGAGGAGCTGCAGCGACCATTTGCATTTTCTGCTGGACCATTTTTGGCTGCTGTACCTTTAATTCCTAAGGCCAGCCTACATAAACTACTGCCGGGTGCGGAGCACGGCGCGGAGTTCGGCAGTGAGTTCAGTCTGCCATAGGCCGCCCCAGTCCGCCCCTGCTCCCTGCGCCCGCATTGGCAAGATGACACGCGGTGCCCAGGTTGTGATTGTTGCCGAAGCGGCTTCCCAAAATCAGATCGCGCCAGTGCCGTTATCATCTGGTCCACAAACGCGACATAAAGCGTTGCAGTTGCATAGGAACATGTTCAATGGAGCGGAGCCTGAGGTAAGCAACAACTCCATTACTGAATTACATGTTGCCCCCTCCGCTAATGATACAATTAGTGACATTTCTGTAACACCAACACTAAAATCTTTAGCAATGGCAGTCGTGAATAAGATAGACTCTGTCACATTACACAATTCGTCGCAACACGCCCTTGATGAACAAGGAAAACATGACCAAAAACAAGAAATCCATGACAATTGATCTACAGAAAATGTGAGAGATCCCGCGATTGTACTACCATGGGGGCCCCCAGTAAGGAGTAAAACGCCTTCGGTTTCAATCTTACCAATCTTACCTTTGCCGTCAGTTTACATTGACGCTTGTGAATCCCCTTTCGATGTAACGGACTCCGAACTGCTGGCATTGCGAACAGAGAGTGAAGAGGTTATTGCGACGCATGCCAATGCAGTCGATCCTGTTGTTTCTTGTTGTCTAAACGACACCTTGGTTGATGACCTCCCGCCTTGCCAGGTTGAGAGGGGGCGTGTGGTTGGTATCGCAGGAACAATGAGCGAATGCGACGTTGCTATATTTCGACATTCTTTATGCCCGAATAAATCGAACACGGTAACACCAATGACACAAAGAACGCTAGACAATCTTGAAAACTGCTCCCAAACTCTTCTTGCCCTGAGAAGTAACATTGAGCGGGAAATGGACTTAAGACCTAATAAACGGCCATTTGCCGAAGAAGCAAGAAACATAGATTCACCCGTAAATAAACTCACGAAGATGAATACAAACAATGAAACGCCAAAAAAAGCGGGAATCGGCCTTGTAAGCTTCGCAGCCTCAATAAACACACATTCAAAAAATAAAGAACCGTCCGCATCTGAGTTAGCAGCACGAGAAGCGCGCATAACAGAAAGATTAAAGACAGACTTTCTCACGATGCGCGAGAGACTCAAAGAGAGCTTCATCCTCAAATATGGAAAGGCTTCCGAGACTAATCTTGACAACAGATCGAATATGAATTCTCTGCTTTCAAAAACAAGTACACCGCAAAGGAAAATATCTGTTGGAGGCAATACTACCAACGAAGAAAAAAGGAAAACAACTTCATGTTCGAAAACAAACGACATTCCCAAAGTGGGCATGCAATCTTCCAATGCCTCGGTCATACATAATAATGACGCAGAGATGGATCCCAAGAATAAGGCCCATCTTTCCAGAGCTGCCAGGCTCCAAATCCACAGTAATGTTTTAGCTGCGACATCTATTGCCATGCTACCATTTATGAAGCTCTATGAAGCGATGAAAGATTCCTTAAATGATCAGATTTCATTGTTGGCCACAATAAACAGCAAAATGTGCACCATGAAAACGCTAGCGCAAAACATTACTCAGAGATTAGACTATGAAGCTGATGCCTCTCGATGCTGGCAATCACGCTTAAGTGATATTGCCAGACAAGAATCCAACGACAAGGCTGATCTGATGCAGGCCGTCATTGAATGTACAAAATGGATGCGACACAATATGACATCAAAGCAGGATGCTACGTCCATCTTGGCAGATAGATCAGCCGTAAACAAGACTAAAAAGAAGATAATGTCAAAATCTCCTGAGACTAACATTATTAACAGAGTGCCTTGCACCATTGAGATCAGCAATATACAAGCTGTTACACAGGCTCCTGCCTCTGACATAATGCCAACCACACAAGCAGTATTAATGACTACTCCAGCTTCAAAAGAGAGAATTGATTCCACGCATACAGAGTTGACAATTACAAAGCCTGCCTCAACATGCGGTAAAAAGAACATTCAATCGAATGGGGATGCCGAGAAAATAAAGCCAAATGAAATCATAGATCCGAACACGAGGGACTCACAAGGATTTATTGATCCAGGCACGCAAGACTTGACTAATAAACTGTCTTATGGAATATTCAGAGGCTCAGCAACAACGATAATGGTACCAGATAAGCAAAACACCCAGCATGGAACAAAAGCAAAAACAAAACCGTCTAAAGCGAGACTTGAACCAAAAGCAAAGAGACCAAGAACCAATGAGGCAAAAAGATTCATTAGAAACATCACAACCCCTCCGCCCATTAGTATGTTCAATCGAGCGACAAAAAAGGGAAACAGCTCGAATGAAACAAAGAGCGCCAATAAATAGAATATGGTGGCTGTTCCACAAAATAAGAGAAGGAGAGAAGAGCAAAGTGAGGAGGAAGACGCTGAGAACGTAATAAAGATGAATGGAAACACCACAATGAGCAAAAAAAATAATATGTCCAAACCTACTGATATGGATTCTGGGAAAAAGTTACAAAATCCAGCACGAAAAATGGTGGAAATGAGGAAGAAAATTGCTAAAAGTTAAGAGGTAGCTGAGAATACCAGAATAACAAATACAGTTAACTGCCAAAACAAAAACAAGGCGAATAACAAACAGATTTCACTAGCAAATCTAAATCCAAAATTGACAATAGCCCAAAAGGCCAAAAGGCCAAAGGCTTAGGGCAAAATAAAACAAGCCCTGATCAATTTGTTAAATCCGTAAAGTCCAATAGCTGGAAACTCCAACTGGAGAACATCTTAAAAGAACAAAAGGATGTGAACCTAAATCGTCGGAATATTATCAAGCTTCTACATAGTATACCCACTTTACGTACAATTGATTCCGATGACATTGCAGTGGTGGAATACATGTCGGAGGCACGATTAGACTGGGTGACTCTTCACCTAAAATCAAAATTAATTGCGAAACAACTTCTTGGTGCCAAAGAAGACCTGATGTTCTTCGGTTTTGATGTACATTAAGTAGAGGAAGGTTCACTCCATCAAAGCAGTTCGATACAAGTCAGACAGTGCAAAGAAGTGATGAACAAAAACGTGCAGACCTAAGAGAGCGGATGAGAGTTTCACCTGTGACAGTTCAAACAGGCACCTCATGTTCATGAAGGAAACCTCATGGCCAGAAGACGGATGACCACTAGGACATTATCCGAGGAAAGACTGTCACCCACCGCCTGGCATCTTGGACCACAGGAGGTTTCGTCCATTTATTGGAAGAGAAATGGTTACGATTAGACAATTGTACGCTTATATGCCTACAAGAAACTTGGCTCCGAGATAAACCGGCAAGCGACGGATACACAATACTTTTTAATGCAGCTGGGAAGAACAAGCCTGGTCGCCCTTTCGCTGGGCTAATAACGATGATCAGAAATAATTTAAATTGGACCATCTTAAAGACCGTAAATCCCAACTTGTTCACCCAAGCAACCACGATAAAACTCCCCAGACCAACGAGGGTACTGGTTGCCATTTGCTAATAATTAACGTATACTGGAATCCGGCGATGATTTCCGAAGAAAATTTAATAGAGACCGACACCACATTGATCGATGAATGTTTAATCAACTATAAAGATCCAACAATAATTATATGCGGTGACCTAAACTACTCTTGGATCAAGGAGCGAAGTTCATTTAACAAAACAAACAACTCAACAAGTATTCAACTATTAGATAGAGGAATACGTTGGAAGAATGAGATGACGATATGAAATTGTACTATGATAAATTGATGCACGAATGGAGATAATCCAGCTGCCCCCACATGGCACCGTGGATCCAGCTCAAAAACACTTGACTATATTTGGGTGTCAAGAAATTTACAAAGTAAAATCACTCACCTGACAACTGCAAAAACCATAAATAGCGCTCATGAGGCTCTAGTGATGACCTGGCAAGAGAAGGAAAAGTCGAGCCCTGCAGTCTATTATATGGGACCTATAACAACAAACCATTCAGGATCCAGGTTGAGAATTAACACCAAACAACTAAATACGTTCACTGAAAAATATGTGACAACTACTACATTGGCTCCAAATATCAACTATAGCCCGCTGTTGGTGCAGTTCAGAGTGAAAACAACAAATCAAAAGGTACATCAAATATCTAATAGACATCCCTTCAGTGCAACTCTTGATAAAGCAAAGAAACAATTGCAGAGTGACTTATTGAAGATAAAAAAAACCAAAGAGAACGAAAGTGCAATCCAAATGAAAAAACAGCGGCTTCAATATAGAAACTGGCTAAAAGCATTTAATATCAAGCGGGACCAGGAAAAAGCTGAAACAATGTTACATCTCATCATGCGGAAAGATACAAGATTGCTATGGGAAATAATCAACACTGGTACAGTAAAAGCAGCATATGACATGGCAAATGGGGTAAATGATACAACATGGGTCTCCTACTATACAAATGTCTTCGACTTACAGAGTACGCCGTGCCTAACATTGGACACTGAAGAAAACTGCAATTGGCTCATTGTCGAAACAATGGAAGATATAAATTGTGCCATCCAAAAATTAAACAACTCTAGAGCAGCCGGCCCTGATGGCATCTCCAATGTAATGGTGAAAGCAAACAGTCTTCTATGGGCAAAGTTCATCGCCACCTTGTTCGAGAGGATCGCAGCGAGTAAGATCCTACTGGAGTCCTGAGGGACGGCAATAGTAGTGCCCATATTTAAAAAGGGCGACCGCAACGATCCGACGAACTACTGGCCTATTACGCTTATCGATACAATAGGAAAAGTGTTCGCAGTGTTTTTTCAGAATAGTTAGCGCTTTGGGCCAAGCAAGCAAAGATAATCGATAAACGACAAACAGGCTTTACAAAGGGGGTTGGCTTCAAAGTAAATTTGATCATTCTCAACATCATAAAACTGGAATCTATAAGGAAGGGCAAAAAAGTGTTCCTTGCCTTTATAGACTTGAAACAAGCCTTCGACAAGATCAATCGTCAGAAATTATGCGAGAAACTAAAAACATGGGCATGCCCTCCGGAGATATTGCAACCTATAATGACATTATACTCTAATACATCTTTCCGTGTAAGATTGAATACAAAAGGTGATCTATCTGATGTAATCTTTACAAAGAGGGGAGTTAAACAAGGCTGCCACTGGCTTTATATCAGACCTACCAATCACTCTAAGAGAACCAAGGACATTCCCCCCAAAGATAAACAATCAGCATGTGTCCTGGGTCACATATGCCGACTATATTGTTTTACTGGACACCACACAAATTGGTCTGCAACGATCGTTAAATGCACTACAAATGTACTGCAATAATAATGACCTATTAATAAACACAAAGGAATCAAAGATTGTGCCAATCATTAGTGGATGCTCACAAAGCAAAAAAAACTTCAGTTGGTATTTAAATAATGAAAAATAAGACGCCACAAACTTCATACACTATTTAGGAGTGCAGTTCAACACATCAATATGCGAATGGAATTGGACTCAAGAGCTGATAATGCGAATAACGATGTTCGCTTCACAAGGACTGAAACTGCATGCAGCATATGGCAAATTTACCTTAAAACCATTACTTTCCTTTTACTTTCAAAAAGTTGTTCCCGCCATAGCATTTGGTAGCGAAGGCGGATAGAACATACCTGCAGACATCTGGTGTAAGTTAGAAGGTAAATTTTGGCGAAAAGTGCTACGCTTACCTTAATCTTTCAATATCAGTGATCCGCTATGAGTTGGGTATAAATTCTTTATATGGCACGGTGATGTGGAAGTCCGTTTCTGCATGGCGGAAAATGAGAATGACACCAGTAGCGGGCCCCTACGAAATTCTGCAAAATAATCTGGGTAACAACACGGCCGATCTAACAAGCATGTGAGAACAAAGCTCCTTGTGCTAATGAGAGCTGCAGACCTAATGGAAGAGCTTGTTATAAAAATGCCACAAAGAGTCAAAATAAAACTGAGACGCTGGAACTGGATTCAGAATAATAATAAACGACAAATATTGACATCCATCCAAAATGTGGGAACTTCATCACATGGCCTGGATGAAACTCCCAAATATTTATGTAAATTTCCCTCACGTCACCACCGCAATCAATTCATGAGGCTGCGTTTCAATCTCTATAAGACCAAAGCAGTTCTAATGATGAGACGTGACCCTAATACTACTGATAATCAATGCAGATACTGCAACAATGCAGTGGAATTGGCTAAACACTTGATAATCGAATGTCCAGCCACCAAAGTTAAAAGGGCATTATATCTTGCTAATTATGCTCCAATAAACAACGATTTAGAAGAGTGGTGGAGTTATCTAATTTCAGGAACAAATACAAGGCTGACTTGTGCAGTGATAAATTATATGGACTCTATACTGCCAGGAAACTGACGAGGATCTGATTAGGTCCATCAAGCAATCAACTGCCAAATAATGGATAAAGGACAAACGTAACTGTAATAAAAAGTTTTTTTTTGTAAATTAAACTATAAATTACAATAAAAAAATAAATAAAAAAAATAGTTTCTGACATAAAAATGTATATAAAAGTATTTAAAATCGTATTTTTTATATATAATTTCATATGCAAACTTATATTATTTCGATATAAAACTTCCCCTAAAATGATTATATTGAAAAATTGATATCAATTTTCATATGAAAATGTTTATCCATCTTATATGAACTGGCTTTGATACAGAGTATAAATAATGAAAAGCAGTTTGCTTTATAAGTTAAATGTGCTTACCAATGCATGCACAAAAGTTCAAACTATTGGCTTTGAAAAATAACTAAAGCAGTTTACATTATAAGTAAAGTGTGTTCCCCAGACTCTATGCAAAACTCAAAGTATTACCATGACAATCCGGCAAGCTACATTTGGCCCTCTACCGCTATCCGACCCAACAAACACCCGCGAAACAACACTGCAGGGGTATTTAACTATGACAAGTCCTGCGGAATCCCAAGAATGTTGTAACTCAGAGAGGTATTCTCGCTGCATCAGTAGAAAACACTGATGGTCTTTACATTTAGCTCCCCAGAATACATGATGTTCTGTGCCAACTGTATAAAAACACAGTCCATGAAAATACATATCGACATTGTTTAATTTTAGATGTTGCTATAAGGATACAGGAAGCTAACTATTTACAAAATATTGTGCCACTATGTAATTCCTGCCAAGTATGCATGAAATCTGTGTGTGTTGATAAGAAAAAAAGGCACCATGCCAGGGAAACAGTTTGGACCCAGGAAACAGCTAAAATTAGATTTGTTACAAACTCCGTACATGAGTTCATGAAATATGTGTGTGTTGATAATGAAACAACATTGAGCTTTCACCCTTTAAAAGGGGTTCTCTGACTCCATCCAGCAGGGACACTGTCAACCCCAGTGTCAGAACGCCTGCCTGATTGCCTGATGATCCCCTGCAGTGGCAAATAGTTGCCTCCGAAGAGGTGATTGCAACTCTGCCTGGGGGTGGGGGAAGGTGCTTTTTGGCTGGATTTGATCGTGCGTCTGTAAACACCGGGAGACCCCCCTGCAAAGAAAGCCTGCTGATTGAAAACTGTCCCTGCTGTTTATTCAGAGTTTTATTTCAAATGTCAACAACAGCAAAAGGTGGGTTTGGGGGTGTTATGTTATGGTTCTTTCACATATTTCCAAAGATTGACCTGTTGCAGCGATGTCCAAATCCAAGTAGGTGTCAGGATCAGGGTGAGTGCAGCTGGTGAGCAAAGCCACAGAAAATATATGTTCACCCATATGTAACATAGGGTCACGTGTTATCTATGGGCAAAGCCCAAAGGAAAAAAACCTGCAAGAGGTAAAACCTTCAGATTGCTGTACAAGATGCTTCCCGGCAGACGTGCAGGTAGTTAACTAATCACTGGGAAGCCAACGGATGGTTTGCAAGAGGTGCTGGAGCACGGCTGCGGTGAATCAGAATGCTGAGGGGAGGCAATCAAAAGATGTAATGCGCTGTACTGGTAGGAAACAAGGAGCAACCAGGAAGAGCAAAGAAAAGGAAAGGCATGTAAAGCCAGGTGCTCAGGAAGAGCAGAACTCGGGATGAGAAGAGGCAAGGGGGGTGGGAGGGAGGGGCAACGTGGCAGCAAGAAAGCCAATGCACAAAGCGCAAGTGCTCGTAACAATGAAGCGTTGCACAGGGCTTACTGTACGTCTTCCATAAATGCTGTTTGTCGGTTCTCCATGAAGCTGATGATCACATGACTTCTGGGTACTGTAGTAGGAAGGAATGGAGCGTTGCTGTGTCTGGTAAGCAGGGTACGAACAAGCCACCACCTTGAAGGGGCGTAGACTATGTGTGGATGCAATCTCCTCCAATGCTGCCAGAGGGAGCAGGAGTTAGGATTCTTCCTAACAGTATGCCGAGTTTCCAAGGATGGGACCTGTGACATTTTCTCAGAAGACCAGGAGCATGGGCAGCCGTAGCTGGCTGCCAGGTGCGATCGGATGGCCCATATCCTTTCCATTCGAGTAACTATTTCAGATGTCCCCTCTGATACCTACAGTCACAAATTCCATGTACCTCATACTCAGGTCCTGAGACGGTGTCCTGAGGAGCCGGTGGCACACGATTCCGTCTCTTGAACCAGTCTGGTACATGTTGTTTCAATTGGGAAACGTGAAAACCGGGGTGAATCCGAGATTCAGACACTCAGCTAGGACATGTAGATTGCCTGTGTGACCTGTAAGTAACTCATGGTGGCAACAGTAAAGACAGACACAAGTGATCACAGTTCAAGGGTGCTTATTGAACTATAAATGCAGGATGGAAAAACGCCTAACCTTAATCTAACTCTAAGATGGTAGCAAGCGTCGAACATGAAATGAAAAATAAGGCAGTCCTAGTGGCATTGTGTCAAAATAAAAGGGCCTGTACTAAGAAAAACCTATTGCCAATTCCTTACAACTAATTACAGAAAGAGTGTGGGATAGGGTATCAAAAATAAAGGAAACAGTGTTCAAATAATAAGTCAGGATGTGATTGCCTTGAGGTCTATCTTCCCCATGTTTTTAGCATCGGACAAGGTGGGACTTTGCAGCACAGCACATGCTTAAGCTTTCCCAGCACGAGCCGACAGTTCCGTTCCAGCTATCAGGTTCTTTGATGGTAAAGTCTCTTTTCAATAAAAGTCTCTTTCCCGGAAAGGCCTGAAGTATTTCACAAAAAACAAAAACAAAGTTCTGCTTCACGTATACTTTGGCTGACAGCTTCACCCCTGGTTTCCCCTCTGCTGGTTGCAACCCTCTCAGTAATTGTATTCAACAAATCCACAAGACAATTCCGTTCTCAGTGAACTTTTGGTGATAGTTTTCCATCCTTGGATTTCCCATGGCCGGGCTCGGATCCCAAATGACAAGGGGTCACTTCCCTTCCCCTTGTCTTGCAATAATTCTTCATTTCACAAATCGTAATGTCTTTTTAAACAAGCTTTCAGGCTTTGTCCCTCGTTCTCGGTTTCCCTCTGCCGGGTTTACTCTTGCTGACTTTTCCGATATAGAGTTCATGTATCAACTTTTCACAATGCAGGATTCACTTCCCTTAGCTTCCGCAATCATCTGCTGGTAAAAGACTTTCAATGGTACAGAGGATTATTTTACAAGACCCATGTATGACCACTTTGACCTCTTTTTGCCTCTTCCCAAGGGCTTCTGGTTACGGTAGTCTCTCTACTATCGGGTAATTGCCCAGAGTTTCCTACCTGGGCACCCACATGGTTCCAACCCCCTCTGTTGCTGGTTTTCCCCCACTTTTACTTCTCAAAGTTCAAATTAGCCATTGGCTACTTTCCGTTCAACGCAGTTCGGTTTCTTATCGATCCTCCCCTCGACTCACCGACTGTGAAGAACCGCTTGCCTTTCTATATCCTTGGAATCAAGGTTGATACCTCAGAGACCAGCGCCATTCCCCGGCTTGGTTATCAGCAGAGGAGGGTCTTGTGTACCGTAGGCATCTGCCGCAACACATGCTGGCCTTTGCTTGCGATCTTATGTTTCCGTTTGCAGAGGTTTCACGGGCCTGGCTCAGAAAGGGCAAGTTCACTTCTCTCCTTGTCTCCCCCCTCCGTCTGTGCCGTCTTTCTCCTCCTCTTGAACTGCCATGCTCAATTAGCTCTTACTTTGTGCGGACTGCATTGCTCGTATCGTGCTCTTGTGCTCCACCTTTTATCACTGTGGGGAAGGGAAAGGGCCGTCAGGTGTGCGTGATTCTGGTCTATTGCCTGACTTTGTCTGACCATGGTATTGGGACACGTCAGGTAAATGGCCCTGGTGTTAGTCTGTTGTCTTTTGTATTGTGCCATAGTGTTCATATGGAAATAGGGGGGGGGTAGTGTTTTTGAATGTGTTACATTGAAAAGGTGTTGAAAGAAGAAGGGGATACCCCATCTCACGCGTCAGTGTCCCACTCCTACTCCCCAAGGATCCCCCCCCATCCAGGTTATCCTCCCTCACTGGTCCACTCCCAGGAACTGGATTCAATAGCGATGGCCCTGCCCTGGCCACCTGGATGACAGATCCCTGGTACTAGCTAAGGAGAAACCTTCAGGTTTCTCACATACCTAGATGATTTAAAGGTAGACACAGCAGGGGCGCGAAACCTACAGGACAATGCTTCACACTAAAAAACTGTTGTGGCATCCGACACACCCCAGCCATGCCGGTTGGGGTTCAATACCACTCTCTTTAGTGCTCCATGATTGAACCCCCAAATGTATAACCTCTTGTGACAACAGAGCAGCAAAATCCGTGGCGGTTCCTTGGGCCTGCATCCATAAAACGAGATAGCCCCATGACACCGATTACAGAGCTCTGCTGAAAAATCAAAAAAAGCAATCTCCATCTTTGAACAGCCCCATCCGTTTGTGCGTGTTAAATTGCAACCACAGGCCATTCTGAAACTGTGGCTGACCCCCCTCATCCTTGGGTGTGCTGCGTTAGATGAATAATTCAGCCATTATAAGTTGCCACAATCCACATCCAGAGACTCTGCCGGCTGTACCATCCATCTGTTGGTGTATGCAACGTCACTAAAAATACAAGAAAAATAGGGGATTCCAAGATGGCGGCCGCAGTGATGGCGGCACAACATGTAAGTGTCTCTCCCGCCAGGCCGCGTCTATAAAGAAATAAAATAAGCATTGGAACCGAATTCGACAACTGAATACCTGACGGGGATCAGAATACCCGACGGAGACTAGAGAGAGACACCCCGCCAGGGAAGGTGGAACGGAATCGCTCATCACGGCCATGCATGGCAGATTGGAATAAGGGATAGACTCTTTCGAAAGATAAGGGCTCCAGAAGAGCGGCCCCCAGTAAATCATTCAACAGGATAAACAAAGCGGTCATGCATCAACAGCAAGTCTGAGGGGCAGCACAGGGGTAAGCAGAACATACCCTGCCCCCACTCCAGTTAACAGAGAGCGGGCGCACAGGAATACGAGGCATTCCAGCAGGAGAAGCCGTGGGGATTTTTCACAAAATCGGTATTCAGCGACGGAAGATCCAGCGCAGGATGCTTTAAAAGGCACCACAGCGCAGGGGTCATTGGCACGCCGCAAAGAAATTCCATGAGCAGGAACGAGTAGGTCTGTGGAAAAAACGCGCCAGAAGCAGTGGGCAGCCCCTTTCACAGAGACATCAACACTGCAGTAAGAGCTGGGAGCAGAGGAGCGGGGGGACAGATTAACATAAAACCTTTGTTGGCGAAAGGGGGCATGCCGTGAACAGCCCAAGGCACCCCTTCCCCACCACGAGCAACCCAGCCAGTGCGCTCGGCATGCCCACACAAGCTCCGTTGACACAAGAGGAGACGCTTTCCACATTGAGCGGAACAGCAAACAATCTGCATAATCAGATTGGGAATCCCCCCAGGGACGGCCTCATGCAAGCGAGTCTGGGAGGACAAGCAGAGTAACAGGGAGAGAGCAGTGGGACCCGAGGATCCTACAGGAAGGCCCCAAAGCTGCTGAAGACCTCCAAGTAAGACTTGGCGCACTCCAAGGCCAATGTAAGCACGTATTCTCATGTATGTAGGCAGGAAGACAAAAGAAACAATCAGGGAAGGAGACCGGAGCCAGGGCAGCGGTGACCAAGGACAACACAACTCACCACGAAACAGGGCTGATCCACGACCAGGGGCATAACGGGGGTAGGTATACCCATACTTCACCCCGAACCCAGCAAGCCCAAACGTGGCGAAAGGAAGGAGAAGCAATGAAAAGCACATCAAAGACTCTGTGGGGGGGGGCGGACCCATACACAACCCATAATAGAAAGGAGGAAATCCAAAAGAGTCGGCAACAATAAGCTACCAAGCCGAAATCAAATCGGCCACGCTGCGACCAAGAATGCAAACCAGCAGGAGATATATTGGCAGCAGCCCCGCCAATGCACACGAAGCATATAAAAGACAGATCCCAACCTCCCCCCTGCCCAGATTCAGGCACTGACAAGTGGGGTAGACCACTTAGGACACTGGACAAACACCACCCTTATACTCCACAACCACAGGAGCTAACGAAAAGGGGGAGAAGGGAGAACAGGACACAGACGGCAAAAGAAGTAGACAGGATAAATCAGAACAATGCAAGTGAGCAATCTCAATAGCA
Source organism: Ambystoma mexicanum (assembly GCF_040938575.1). Taxonomy (NCBI): domain Eukaryota; kingdom Metazoa; phylum Chordata; class Amphibia; order Caudata; family Ambystomatidae; genus Ambystoma; species Ambystoma mexicanum. Next base: position 352,705,517 of record NC_090936.1, read on the forward strand.
GACATGTCCAAATCAAGAGGGAAAGGGAGGCAGACCCCACTACAGAATCAAGCTTCCAGGCAGGACCCCAACATGATTCAGATAAGGACCAGCGACAACCCCGCCAATACCAAGCGCAAAACCCAAGAGGACACATCAAAAGCACAGGAACCGACCCCCATACAATCGATGGCGGCCACAAAGCAAGACATGCAGGTGTGGTTTAGCGACCTCCAAGAGAAATGTCTGACCACAGTGCAGGACCAATTTGCAACAATAAGAGGCAATATGAAGCAAGCAGACCAGGAGTTAAGGACAGACGTGGCCAAAATTGAAGAACGGACGGACACTCTAGAAAGGGTGGCCCAATTTAGAACGGCAATGCAAGGACCTGGAGAACCGCTCCCGAAGGACCAAGATACAAATTAAAAACATGGTTGAAGACAAGGACCTCAAACTCGCAGTCCAACAAGTCTTCAAGGATATTTTGGCAGACGGGGATGAAGAAGAAATCAAGAAGAAATCATGATAGACAGGATCCATCGGGTGGGCCCACAGAGAGCAGGAGAACCGGGAGTACCCCCCTGTGATGCATTGGTTGCCCTATCTTCATACCCCCAGCAGGAACAGATACTAAGGAAGGCAAGAGGGATGGATCACATCAGAATGAATGCAGTGGAAATTCAGCTGTTTCAAGACCTGGCACAAGTGACATTGCAGAAAAGGAGGGAGATGGCGCTGGTGGTAAAGGAGTTGGTAGCAAAACAAATCAGATACAAATGAACGTTTCCATTCGGACTTCTCTTTTCATGGGAGGGCAAGCAACACAGAGTGACCATCGGTGAGGAAGAATACATGTTATGAACATCCAAGAAGAAGCAAGAGAGGCGGAAATGCAAACGGCAAGTGAAGGGCCACGTAGGAGACCATGGGAAGGGAAGACGATACACCAAAAGAAGAAACAATATGGTTACAAGAAAAGATGAAAGTGATAAGACAGACAACCCCCATAAGGCATGGACACAAGATACGTAAAGGGGGATTTGAAGCAGAAAACTGAATGGACAGAAAGAAGCTATAAACAACCAGAAGTTGTGGCCCGGCCGGGGTCCACCACGGGAATCCGAGTGAGACTGTAGGAGTGAATGCAGGGTTTAGGATCCCCCGTGTGGTTAACCCTGAGTGTGTAGAGGGTCAGGAGCGAAGGGCTCCGTGCCTAGCTACTTTAGGTCCCTGGGCCCTCCTAGGGTCAGTTTTTGGGATGTTGGGGGGGGTTTAAAGTTGGGGGGCAAGGGGTGAGGAAAAGGGATTGGAATGGGGGATGGGGGCCGGAAGAGAGAAAGGGGATCGGAGACAGGATAAAAATGGGTTTTACCAGTAGGACAAATCAGAGATGGTGGGACTGAGAATTCTTACGTTTAATGCGAGTGGCCTAAATAACTCAGTGAAAAGAAAGAAAGTAGAAAGTCTTCTCAATAGGGAAAGATGCGATATCATAATGCTGCAAGAAACACACGTCAGGTCCCAAGACAAAGCGACACTACACCTAAAAGGATACAGACAACTAATACAATCCAACGCGATAGATAAAAAAGCAGGTGTCCTGATAGCGCTCGATGATAGCGTGGAGATAAAGGTATTGGACACTTCAGTGGACAAAACGAGTCGATATGTATTGGCCAACGCGACAATCGACAGGCATCCACTTACAATAGCTTCTATATACACTCCAAACACGGGTCAGGATGGCTTCTTATGGTTGAGAATGGGGAAATTGGAGGAATTCGTCCAGGATAGATTACTTCTGGGTCTCAGTGGGGCTAATGGGGAGGGTCCAAGGGATAGACATAGGACCCCTTTTGATATCGGATCATGCCTCCCTAAGGGTGGAGATCTCAATAGCAGGCAGAAATAAAGGGTTATGGAGGTGGAGAATTCCACAAGAACTACTCCACAATCCCATTATGGAGAACAGTCTACGAGAAAAGATAACTGAATATTTTGCTCACAATGACACAGAAGAAGTGGGTCAAGAAACCATCTGGGAAGCCTTCAAGGTGATAATGAGGGGACACAAGATTGCCCTGAAGGCGACCAAGGATAAGCAGAGGCTCCAATGGGAAAAGGAATTCGAGGGGAAACTATACGATATTCAAAAGGAAATTACTCAAAACCCCAGTTATAGGCTAAAGAAGACCCTGAGACACATACAGGGTCAATTAGAAGTGATCTGCATGAAAAGAGCAGAGAAGAGTCTACTATATCTTAAACACTGGTATTATACAAAGGCCAATAAGGCGGACAAATACCTAGCCAGACAATTGAGAGCCAAGCAAAACACCCTAACAATTAAAAATGTTCGCAATAAGCAGGGGAGACACAGACACGCACCGGATATACAGGGGAGGTTTTCAAAGACTTCTATCAATCCCTTTACAAGTCGGACAATCCTGATAGCGAAGACCAAGAAACATACTTAAACACCTTGACCATACCACAAATAACAGAGGTAGCAAGACGTTCCTTAGAGATGGAAATCAGTGAAGAAGAGGTAAAAAAAAGCCATTGCAGGACTTCCAATAAACAAAGCCCCGGGCCCTGATGGTTTCACAGCTTTGTTCTACAGAAAATATGCAGACACGCTGACCCCATTCATGACCAGGCTTTTTTAACTCGTTCAAGGAGGTGGGTAACCCCACACTATCTATGAACGAAGCCAAGGTGTTGGTTTTCCACAAACCGGGAAAAGACCCTTTGCAACCTGGGTCCTATCGACCGATCGCCCTAATCAACCTCGATTCAAAGCTATATACAAACATTCTGGCAAGCAGACTATCACCCCTCCTCCCAAACCTGATAGGACTTGATCAATCGGGTTTTATTCCGGGAAGGCAAACCAATGACAACACAAGGCAAATCATTAATCTGGTAGAGAAGATCAGCATCACCCAGACCGCAGCAATACTACTGTCATTGGAAGCCGAAAAAACATTAAACCAAGTAGAATGGTTGCTTCTTTTCCGCACCCAAAAAACATGGGGATGGGGGAACAGTTCATAAAAATGGTCCAGGCAAACTATAACTCACCCTCCATCAGAATAGCCATTAATTTTAAAGTTACGGGGAGAGTGGAGATTACCAGGGGTACAAAACAGGGTTCCACGATATCCCACTTCTTTATGCCATATTCATGGAACGACTGCTAATCAGAATCCAAGACGAAACCACCCTGAGAGGGATAGAAATGGCAGGGAGGACACACAAGGTAATAGCGCATGCAGACGATATGCTGGTAGCCCTTCCGGACCCAGTTTGTTCACTCCCAGAAGCAATACAAGAATTAGAAAGATTCAGAGCCACATTGGGGCTACAAATAAACAGACAGAAATCTGAATTATTAATATTGGCAGGGGATCAAGACAAGATACGGCGACGGGCGATATCCCTACATCTAAGGATATCAGACAAAGGGATAACATACTTAGACATAACCCTTAAAGACAAGGTGGAACACATATATGGGGGAAACTATCCACAATTACTAGAGAGAATCAAGCGAGACCTTGTGGAACCCCCTAATGCTATCTTGGTGGGGTAGAAATGATAAGTTACTCACCATAGTGACTAACGTACTCTTAGTCCATAGTCCCCTTTCCTCCATACTGTATGGGCGTCCCTTCAAAAAGACGGGAGACTGAACCTTTTTCACCAGAAAAAACCTTCTTACCCTTTAAATTTAGAGGCGCGTGGGGGTGCGGCCCAGGGAGCATGCGCTGCCCTGACTCCACCCTCCGGCGCCACACCTCAGTCCCTATTGATGTGTCGACAATAGATTTAACATTGCCTATTGACACCAGTATTAGTAGGAGGGAGGTTGGTGGGAAGTATGGAGGAAAGGGGGCCATGGACTAAGAGTACGTTAGTCACTACGGTGAGTAACTTATAGTTACTCTTACGTCCCGTACCCTTTCCTCCATACTGTATGGGTGATTACAACTGATTGTAGCCCCAGGGTGGAGAGGAGACCCTCCTTAAGCAAATAGGTTCCTGAGAACCGCCTGTCCGAAAGCCGCATCATATATAGAGCCGGCATCCAAGCAGTAATGCTTGCAGAAAGCCGAGGGAGAAGCCCAAGTGGCCGCCCTGCTTATGACTTGCCAAGGGACATGGCGCTGGAATGCGATGGCCGTTGCCTTGGCCATGACTGTGTGACATTCAGGCAGTGCAGCACTCTCTGTGCTTCGTCCTTGGGATCGGGGAAAACGTAGGAAGGACTATTTCCTCATTTAAGTGGAAAGCAGACGGAACCTTGGGCAGAAATGCCGGGTGTGTCCGCAGGAGTACCTTGTCCTTGTGGAAGGTGGTATATGGCTCAGAGTCGATCAGCGCCTGGATTTCTACGAGCCGAGGTAAGGCCGACTAGTAAGGCCGTCTTAATGGTAACCAGCCTGATGTCCACAGACGCCATTGGCTCGAACGGTTTGTGCGCCAGAGAGCCCAAGAATATGTTAAAGTCCAACACTGGGTGCGGTCTCTTGACGGGCTGGTAGAACCTTGAGTCCAGTAAGATGTTTCTTGACGATAGGGTTGGAGGAGGAGAAGATGCCCTCCTCTGAGTTCCTGTAAGCTCCAATGGCTGCGAGGTATGTGCGGCAGGTGTCCACCTGCACGCCTGAATGTGCGAAGTGCGCCGAAAAGGAGAGCACGTCATCCAAGGTGCACTCCAGGGGGTCGATTCGCTTGGAGTCTGCCCAGTGGCAGAATCTGGTCCATTTGCTTTTGTACTGGGCCCTGGTAGCTTTGCTCCTGGCGCCCTGTATGATCTCCAGATTAGCCTGTGAGAGGCTATGGTGGCGAAGTGTTACCTGCTCAGGTACCACGCTGTGAGGGATAGGTTTCTCTGGTGCAGGTTGGATGACTCTGCCCCCCTGCTGAGCCAGAAGATGTGCTGGGCCTGTCGGGAGGTGAATCGGGGGCACTTCCGAGAGACTGAGCAGCTCTGAAAACCATGGCCCTTAGCCAGCCACCATGGATCTATTAGAATGATGAGGAGTTGGCGAGACTCCTTGATTTTGTAAATTACCCTGTGAATTAGGGGAGTGGGCGGAAAGGCGTAGGCTTTCATGCCGGTCCACTGGAGGTGAAATGCGTCACCCAGAGAGCCAGGGCCCTGACCTTGCCAGGATGCAAACTGGGGGCACATCTTGTTGTGCCAGGTCGCAAAGAGATCCACCTGGGGGTGACCCCACCTGTTGAAAATCTCCTGAATAACGAGGTCGTCTAGCTGCCACTCATAAATGTCCTCTACCAGCCTGCTGAGCCTGTCTACTTCCAGGTTGGATTTCCCCAGGAGGTGGACTGCCGTGAGGTAAATGTCATTTTCCAGGGCCCACTCCCACATGCTGATTGACAGTCTGCACAGAGGAGGGGATCTGGTGCCTCCCTGCTTGCTGACGTAGTACATGTTGGTTGAGTTGTCCGTCTGGATGAGGACAACTTTGCCCCTGAGAAGTGGTAGGAATACCCTGAGCGCCAGCCAGATGGCGTTCACCTCTAGTCAATTGATGTGGAATTCCTGCTCCTGTCGAGTCCAGGTGCCGTGGACCGAGAGATCGTCCAAGGTGGCTCCTCAGCCCTCGAGCGAGGAATCCAGGGTGATGGTGTCCTGCCGAGAAGGCGGCCAGACACAGGTTGCAGTCTCTGGACCACCAATTCAGGTCCGGGTGGAGACATGGAGGAACGTTGATCATCTCGGATTGAGAGCCCTGCTCCTGGTTCCATGAGGCCACGAAGTGCAGCTGAATACTCCTCATCCTTAGTCTCGTGAGCAGAACGGCTAATAAAACGGCTGCCAGAAGACCCAGGAGATGTTGGTACCACCATGCCAAGGTCACTTCTCTGCTGAGGAAGTGGGCGGTGGCCCTCTTGATGGCCGAGATTTTGTCCTCCGACGGAAATACTTTCTCGGAGCTGGTTATATAGCGCCTTATGTACCATTGCTATGGTCTGAAGGCGCTGGTAGGTTGAACGCCCTTGGGAACCGAAGTTCAAGTCAGTAGAGAGAGTCAAAGATGCATGTGAGCACCGGATATGTGTGCAGCTGGTGTGGCATTTGTGTAATAGCTGCTTCTTAGCGGTAGGCGTGGTGGATGAAAGGTCAAGAGTATGTGTTCGTTCTGGCAGGATTTATCCAGACCGATTGTGGCTGCGTTAGGCCTGAGGAGAACGCCTGGCTGGGGGAGGGTGTAACCAGCAATGTTTAGTTAGAGTGATGGGGAGTATGAGGCAGATGTTGGTATAAGAACAGCTATACCGAATGGTGTCATAGTATCGCTGTGTTCTATTTGAGTGGTGGTGTAAAGAAGAGAGTAAGCGTGAAGATGTGAATATGGTGGTTTACTTTAGGTGCTTGAGATCGCGCACACTCCAATAGTTCCATGAACTTCATCCGTTCCATGTACTCCGACTGTTCCGTGCATTACGATCGTTTCAAGCACATGTCCCAGATGAGGCTCAACAATGTCGGCATCTGCGTAGGCTGCAGCTGTGATTTCTTGAGATTGAGCGAGAAGCCCAGCTCGTGCAGTGTATCCATAAGAGCTTGGGAAGTATGGTGCACCGCTTCCGGAGATGTAGCCCTGACGAGCCAGTCGTCTAGGTACGGGTAAATGCGGTGGCCTTGCGACCTGAGGAGGGCCCCCACCGTGTTCGTCAGCCTGGTAAAGACGCCAGGGGCCGAGTTGAGGCCGAAAGAAAGCACCTTGTATTGGAAATGGTAGCCCATGATCCTGAATCGTAGAAAGGAACAATGAGGCTGCCAGATCGGGAGGAGTAAAATCCCAAGCCTCGCTGGGAGGCTGGGACTTCCTGCACTGACTGGCTCTCTATGAGCGACCGGATCTCCGCCAAAAGAGTTAGTGTCCCAACCTGTGGGAGTGGAGCGGAGGAGGGAGGAGAGGCTGGGATAGGAAGGCGGTACCCCGTGGAGACTACGGAGAGGATCCACGAAATTCTGGTGCCAGAAATGTGCATGGAGAGCAAGCCTGCTGCCCACCGGAGACACGTGGACCCGAAGGGGCATGTCATGCCTTCTTTCCCTCGGAGGCTGTCGTTGAGGAGGGGGACTGGAAAAAGCCCTTACTCCCCGACCCCCTTTTTGTTGCTTGTGCCGATACTGAGACGGCGAGCGGTCCAGCTGCCTGGATCTGCGTTCCTGGAAGCCACGGAACCCTCTGTATCTACGACCTCTTTCTGAGCGCTGCTGAGATTGAGTGTACGATTTGGACGTGGTCTTCGTAAGGATGGAAAAAGACTTTGCTGTTTGTGAGCTGTTTTTCTTCTTGTCCAGTTCATCGTCGGCAGAGGAGTGGAAGAGGCGCCCCCTCCCCTCGAATGGTAGATCTAGTATGCGTTCCTGGACATCCGGGTTGAATTTTGTAGCCCGGAGCCAGGCTGTCCTTCTCATGTCCGTGGCAATACAGATGGCACGCCCTGAGGTGTCAATGTGGGCCACTGTGTATTCCATGAGGTCATGTGCGACCAGCTTGGCCTCAGCTAGCCCCGCCTTAAAGCATGATTGACTCTGGGTGGGGAGTTCCGGGAGGAAGTCCGCAATTACCCGCCATAATCTTTGGTTGGCGGCTGCCAGCATGGCATCAGTGTTGGCTTGATGTAGATGTAAAGAGGTGTTGGAATAGAGTTTCTTGCCATACGCCTCCAAGATCTTCTCCTCCTTGCCTAGCAGCGCCACAGAGGAGGAGGCTGAGGACGACTGAGGCATGGAGTATAGTGATGCCGCAGTGTGGCTGAGGGTGGGCCGATAGCAAGAGTGTATCCTCCTCCATCTGCCTGTACTTGGCGTCCAGGCATCGATTGCCCGGCTGGACGTCGTGGGGCTTGAGCCAAACCTTCTTGGCCAGGGCGGCTACATCGGTCTGCAGTGGAATTCCCGTTTTAGCAATGGGGTGTCGCGTGAGGACTTCTGCGAGGACCCCCTCCACTGGTTGCTTGTCGATGGGTTGAGGCAGGCCCAGGTACTCAGCCAGCCCTGCAAGACATTCATGGAAGGCCTTGGCTGAAAAGGGCATGTCGGGGTCTTCCTCCTCGTCCGTGTTCACCTGGGGGTCCGAAGGATCCTGCACTGGAAGAGGAGGAGTAGTGGGAGCCGGAGGCCGGGGCACTGGGACCGGAGCCGGAGGCTGTGGCAGAGGCTGGTACGGAACCGCCTGAAGAGGTTGGGGGGCCAGAGCAGGTGGCAAAGGCTGTGCCGGGAACGGATCTACCTTGACACTCGTTCTTCGCCGAATTCCCCCTCCTGGTGTGGCGGCGGGCGGATGAAGTATGGCACGGTGACCATCTTGTCAAGCTGCCCTCCACGTGCCTGTGTAGTGTTGCTTAGCTCACTGGGCCCAGCCTCCTCCAGGACTCGAGTGTGGGTCATGAGGCCTACCCTGCGCCTCAGGCAGAAGCCTGGTAGGCGGGCCCAGGGCAGTCCAGCACCGAAATGCTAGGCAATTCTCCTCTGAACAAGAGTACCAACAGCAACCACATACACGTGTTTCAGCCTTGTTGGGCATCATCAGTGAGGTGCAGCTGTGCCTCTCTAAGAACAGTGAGCAAGGGGTCCAGGTCAGGATCGCCCTGGTAACCTAGGGTGAGACCCAAAGTAAATTTATGCAAAACAAAGGGGGGTCTGGGAGTCTCTCTACCAGCATGAACACAGCCCAATGACCTGTTCTTGGGTGGATGGCCCCTGGGAGAGACTCTACCAAGTCTTTAGCTCACTGTCCCTTTCACAGAGAAGACATTTCCCAGCATATCAGTCTTTGTCCTGCCCAGGGGCAGTCCAGCACCGAAATGCTATGCAATTCTCCTCTGAACAAGAGTACCAACAGCAACCCCATACACGTGTTTCAGCCTTGTTGGGCATCATCAGTGAGGTGGAGCTGTGCCTCTCTAAGAACAGTGAGCAAGGGGTCCAGGTCTGGATCACCCTGGTAACTTAGGGTGAGACCCAAAGTTAATTTAGGCAAAACAAAGGGGGGCCTGGGAGTCTCTCTACCAGCATGAACACAGCCCAATAACCTGTTCTTGGGTGGATGGCCCCTGGGAGAGACTCTACCAAGTCTTTAGCTCACTGTCCCTTTCACAGAGAAGACATTTCCCAGCATATCAGTCTTTGTCCTGCCCAGGGGCAGTCCAGCACCGAAATGCCAATATAAAAGAAGCAGATGGGTGTATTTATATAATATTCTGTAGTGATCTTCCATCTCTGGGCTCCAGTGAAATAGAGGAAATGCATAAACTCTGCTGTTACTTAATATATATCTTACCACATTTTCCACTCTAAGATGGCGTACTGGCCTTGAGCCAAATAGGTGCTTTATAACCGAGCACCAGCCCCGTCCTCTCTGTCTACTATTTCACAAGCAGAGAGGGTGTGGTGGTTATGACTGGATATTTAAGATGGTTATAGTCCGTCATCCATGTCAAACATCTCGCTTGGAATACGAGACTGAACTACGGTCCCTGGAGGTAAGCTCGCTCTTTTTTTAAACGATACACCAAGAGTATAATAGCGCAATTCATTAATTGGCGCTTTCATCCTTGATAATACAGGCGTAATACATCGATCGCCGCATCCGCGCCCATACATTGCGCGTGAAGTCCCTGTGGCCGCACCACCTATATACTCAATACACGCGGATTGAAGCAAGTGTTTGACTCTCAGTACACAGAGAAAGTCATGGGCACATAAAGCTCAAGCCATTATGAAAGTTTGGTACCAACAGACTCTCCCGCTCTGTTCCCTGCAGATCTGATGGTGCATTGTGGGTCATATAGTCCTTAGCCCGACACGCCGGAATATACTTACCTGCTACACGCGGCCCTGGAAGCCCTGGTATTGCCTACAACAATCATAGACGGTAATAATTAATTTATATACCTGTCTATATACACGCACAAGTGGCAATCATGTACTTATTGACACCGAATCACTGAGTATCTATATGTATTTGCCCACAGTATGGATTAATCCAGATGTCCGACCCTATTGCCAGGTCACACTGACAAGTGTGATCATCTTACCCTCTACACCTATAAAGAAATTGACACAAGGTTAGTAGGATCCCTACTCTCCCATTTATATTGTTTGTGTTGCCATTACCACAGTTATTTTCAAGAGAATATCTCACACTCAGTTCATTTTATCTGTTCTTAGGTCTCAACACTGATGCATAGGTGCCATGCAGATAGTGTAATCGACCCTTTATCTAAACCATGTGCGTCCTGAAGACAGGCCCTGGGACACCACTAATGAAATTTAGACTACGACAGTGCTGTCCCTCGTCCCAGAAACACACCGGAGTGTAGATGCTGTTATACCATGTTTTCAATACCCTGATATGGTCTAATTTACTTGTTACTAACACCACGTAACCATTTAATGCAGATGAATCAAACATGCATTTATGAGAGAAACAGCCAAAAGTGTTAATTTAAAGTCACTTTTCTGTGCCAATTTGTCAACAATGTGCGCATGTATTGTTTTTTTTATATGTCTTTTTATAGTAACTGTCTGAGAGATAAAATTAAAATATGTTATTTTTATATAATGTCCTTGGTCGAAAATGTAATTTGATGATATTAATTATATCAGGTGGAGTAGTTTATCATACAACTATGGTGTGGTAGAGGTGGGTAGCTAGGGGTGATCGTTTTTCCTGTTCTAGACGTTTACTCCTCTCACACCACAGCCCCCTTTACAAAAAACAGAGGAAACCCCTTGCTCAAACTATTTTTCTACTCCTCTGTTAAAGGGACAGTGAGCTGAATACTTGGTTGAGACTCTCCCATGGGCCATCCACCCAAGAACAGGTCAATGGACTGTGTTCGTGCTGGAAGAGAGACTCCCAGACCCCCCTTTGTTTTGTTTTGAATTGTGTTTGGATCCCTGTGCCTGGATAATAGACTTTAAAAATATCTACAAACACCAGAGATCTTCTGAGGGGTTTCAGACAGCACTCCTTCAGAACGATGTGACTGGCTAGCACTTTATAAATGAGACAAGATAAGGCATCTAATATTGAGTCCGGATTTTCAAGAAGTAATGTATTCATACAACATGAGCAGCCAGAAAAAGCGACATTTTTAAATATGCAAACAAATAATGAACCGTTTGGCGTGCACACCTACCCACTTCAGCCAATGTCTTTATGCAGGACTCCACGGAGGCTTTCTGCGATTGGTTCGGCCAGGTACAATTGTAAATTCTAAAAGCCGATTGCAGCAGTTGGATAAAAATTGGTTGATGCGTCTGAAAAATAAATCTTACTGTCTTTAACAATCCCAATATATTTCTTTAGCTTCAATAGCACTTGTCGTTTCAGTGTGTTTTTTAAAAACATTTATTTATTGTTTCTGTATTTTAGTAATCATATACATGTAAGAAGGATGCACATCCTACCAATGAACACTGGGCTTGGTTAGGATTCGGATAGACAATATACCTGAAATGCAGTTAATGTCTTGGAATCAAGAAAATGCGGCGCAACATAGATCCGAATCCCGATCCCGCACTTCGAAAACACTCGCTACTTTTACGCGCGTTATAAATGAGCAATCAATAAAATAAAACCTGGATGGATAAACCAAACTGGCGTGAGCGTGAATACTACGTCTACAGTTTCTCATCTGCAATGAGCAGGACTTGATTCAAACATGTATATTTGTTATCAGGGATCGGTGTTCCACTACTTTTAGTTTTTACTGTTAACAGCTCCACTACTTTCTGCTACCATTTTCACCATTCCAGAACTGTTCTTTGTGAAGTTAAAGCACACTTCCCCCCTTTAACACGCATATCAGTTACAGATAAAGTGAAATCTGTTTCAACTCAATTGGCTGTCAACCAGCATGACTGCACCCCTTGAAAAATGTGTTGCACATTGCTCCCTTCCTTCTTACTCTGTCCCCCGCCGCAATCACAGTTCCACTACTTTTTTGGTACACTTCTTCCACTGTTTGTTATGAATTATTATGATATACCTGCCGCATTTCTTAACTCTCACAACAGCATTTTCTTTTTGAAAGCTTTATAAAGGGTGAACTACAGTTGGAAACCAGGCATCGGATCGGAACACTCCACCACACACCATGTAGAACAGAGAATGAGCTACCACGCAAAATATACTTAAAATCCTCTTGTGACATTACCATACTTGCCAACATTCTGTGATGTTATGTTATGTTAGCAGTACTTGTATAGCGCACAGTCACCAATGGAATTGGTCCCCAGGCGCTCTGGCGGATCTGCAAACAGGGAGGGTGGGTAGGGTTAGTTGGGAAGAGGGGGAGAAGGAGAGTGGGAGAGGTGGTGTGCTGTTGGTAGCTTCAGCTCATTATACACCGAGTGCTGGGCTTTGGTGCTAGTATCGGATCGGGCGAAGGCCTCGAGTGCTGTGGGTGAAGTTTATGTGTTGTTGATGCAGTGTGGTAAAGTACGTGCGGATTGCTGGGAGAGAGGTGGTTGTGGGGTTTGTGTGGGTTTAAGTATGTGGAAGATTGAGGATTGGGTTAGTGGGGTCTATATCCTCATTCAGGTGCTTATGGTTCTGTTACAGTTGTATACCTGTGGATTGGGATGTTGCTGGTTCCTTGTGGGCCGACTCGCTTTGGTAATGTTGCGCTGATCCAACTGTATCCTATTGAATATAGTTGGGATTGGTAGATGCGTCTGAACCTAATCTTTCGGTGTGGGACTGGGTGGGTAATAGCTATTCTAAGGCTATCTAGTGTGACCCTGGTTGGTTAAGGCTTTGAATGGTTCAGGGTCGGAGCCGTGTTGGTGTGTTGTCCTGGTGGATCCGTATTGGTGAGCCTGTGTATTCAGACGTTCGTATCCTTCTATCCTGACTGGTTCTTTGGTTTCCGTGGGGTGAACATCCTTGGGACTATTGTTAAGTTGTAGTTTTGTGTGGTGGGGCGTTGTGCTTCCTGATTGTGTATTGGTGGGCAGTGTGTAGTGATGAAACATTCTCTTTTTCACCCATTGCATTGGGGCCCGTGGTGCAGTGCTTCCTTACCCCCTCCGTATTTTGTCCTTAGGGCAGAGGCAGGGGAGGGTAATAGTTAAGGTCATGGTCCTCTTGATGATTTGTTCTAGTCTTTCTATCTTAGTTTGCTATGTTTACTTTCTTTGATCGTATTGCTGCTGTGTCCCGTTTGGACCTTTAGTATGTCGTGGGATGTTTACCTTGGCTTTTCCCAGTGATTCATCGGTATGTATCGCGGTCGCTCTACGTTCATTGATGTTTTTTGTTATGTCGATGCCCCTGTGGCCAGTCTTTCTAGTTATGACGTGAAGAGCCAGGTTTTGAGTAATTTCCTGAATAATAGGTGTTCTCTTGTGTTACGTATGTATTTTAGGTGGTCTTTCCAGGTGAAAAGATGTAGGACTTTTGAAGTTTCAAAAATAATAATTCCCATAACAATGACATCACAGGAAAATACTAAATATACATTGTTGGCAGCATTGAAGCATTCTAAAATACAGAACTCATCAAACAGCACAATATGGAAAGATGTTCAAATGTTAAAAATGTATAATTCTGAATGGTAACTTAACACCAAATTCAATTACCTAACTTCACAGAAGGTAATCACACAGAGCTGGTAGGCAATGTTTGCCACTGCTCTGTAGCAGCAGCCTAGGCAGTACATATTTCTTTCAAGTTGAACACTGAATGACATGGTGACTGATACCCCTTCAGTCTGATAGGCAGATGCTGTGTGATGGTGTCACACACTGCCACTTGCCTTCACTGGTGGTTCACCTAAGGGTTGTCCCCGCAAGAGTGCGGGACAGAGTCAAGTAGCTGTCAGGTCTGAGCCCAATCAAAGTAATCACCCACCAGTCCACTGTACAGACAAATTAATGTGTTGCATGCTTTGTTCTGGAGCCTGCCTTAGAATCACATAAATTACTTGCCACTGTAAAAATCAGTAGGATCTGTCACTGAAATCTGTAGGCGGTAGTTTTAGGCAGAATCATGTGCAGTGCCCTTAGGGACCACTACACAAATTAAGACCACACGTGGTAATACAAGTTCACCTTTGGTACAAGCCTGTACTACTATGTTAAAGTGGTAGCAAGCGGAGCAGCCAGGCTTATCTCAAGAGTATATGAGCAGTAGCAGAGATTACACAAAGGGACCACAATTACTGTGACTCAAGCAAACACTGACTCAAGGTTTCAGGTAAAAAATATAAGTATATTTATTTTTAAACCATCTGTTATAAAATACAACACTTCTATAGATTCAAAACCACACGTAAAATACACTACAAACAATCAATTCTATGTTTTGACGGACCAGTGTTGTGAAACAAAAGACGCTACCGAGAATACATATGCGATCACTTTTTGACAGCTCGGTCGTATGAATGAAACACGTATCCGCGGCGAGAAATGTTACCGGGGCAAAAACACACTTAGCACCTGGGCTAACCAGAGAGAGTTGGGGGCAAAAATCATAGGCAATACTTTTGTCAGGGCAGACAGAATCAGAGAACACTCGTTGACAGAAATACAAGAGTCAAGAGGCCAGAGCCAGTGTCAAGTGGAACCGGGTCCTGTTGTCGAGGATCACTGTGATGCTGGAAATGCATCGGAGGGACAGGGCCTCCGTATACTTGTCCTTTACTACCTTTTTATCTTGTGTTCTGTCGTGTTTACCGTGCAGGAGTTCATGTGGGACTCCTAGCGTTGCAGCTCTCTCTCTTTTGGTTTGGTGAACAGACCCATGGGATACCCTTACGGCACCCATGGGTGGGGGTAGAACCTTGTGCCCCTAGTGTATGTTTTTGGGCACCTGTGGGTGGCCCGCAGAGCAGGGTATGGGCTGGTGGCAGCTCCATGCTGAATTTGACAGGTGCTCTGAGTATCCTCCATTTTGGGATACCCAGGCCCTGCCTTTGGAATCAGTTGATTCCTGATGGAAAACAAGATGGCCCCTGTGGCCTCTTGCTTTCTATTGCTTGTTACCTTGTTTTCCCAAAGTCCTGGGAAGCCCTGACTCTGTCCCTTCCCCCTGACTGGCTGTTGGGTGGAAGTTCCCTATATGGTGTTGTTGTGAAGTCCAGTCCAGACTGGCTGGAGCCTTCCCAGTGACTGTATGTTGTGGGTAAACTCTGTGGGTGGGACCTGAGTGAATGGAGTGTGTGACCAATATGCACTTCTTGTTGTGGCTGTCTGGTTTCTGGGATGAGAGACAAAGACTGAGACAGTCCTGCCCGAAACTGGCCTGAATGCAGTGTGCAGTGTTGAATGGCTGGGTACTTGTCCCAATCCACATTCCTTGTTGTGAGTGTCTGAGAGGGGGGGGAGAATGGCCTGAATGCACTGTGTGCCTGATTGGGATTGGCTGACTGACTGCATGAATGCCCTTCTGTATGATTGGCTGCTGAGTGTGACCCAGCAGTGTGGATGAGAGACAGGATAGTATATCTGGGGACCTCTCACCGCTGGAAATTGTTCAGAGGCTGTGTCTACACTTGAAGAGTAACTGGAACTGCTGATCCTCGACGCCCAGCTGGAAGAAGAAGACTTGCTGTTGCATTTGCTTTGACCTGATCTGAAAGCTGCCGAATTCGTCGAAGACTGATCCGAGAGAGGACCTGTTGAGGCGCCCTCTTCCCATGCTCTGAGGGACCATCGAGCACCGCTAACCTTCGCTGAAGCTCCCTGGATGTCAGACCCTCGAAAGGCTGCCGACCGGAGACGGGACCGCCGAGGAGATCGAAGTGAAGCACCCGAACTTCGCCGCCGTCGAAGTCCATTGCCGTCGACCAGGGTATTAGCCCTACCGCCGAACTCCCCGGCGCTAATAGCGCCGGATCACGAGTTTGGCGGTAATGTAAGTCCTCATTCCCCACTGAGCCCATTCGGGAATGCTCCATTCCCCATTGGGCTCAATGGGGAATCTACGCGCTAATACCGCCAGCGGATTTCCCGCCGGCGGTAATAGCGCAAATTTTCAGCGGATTTCCCCCCAGCTCAGAGCTGGGGCGAAATCCGCCGAAGCCCTGATTCGGCGGACCCTTAAATCCGGCGGTAATAGCGCTACAGCCAGATTTAAGGGTTACCGCCGAAGTCGTGATGAGGCCCTAGGGCTGAGCTGATAGCTGCCCTGGTGGACTACCAGACTGATGGTTAAACTCTTGATGAGGGGGGGGAATGCAACCAATAAGGACTCTGCCCCCGGGGGTTCTACTGAATCTGTTTCTGGGAATGCCATCATTCCCGATGCCTCTGTTCCAAACCCCAGCACTGCTCTTCAGGGGGAAGCCCTGAAGACTGAACTTTTAAAATTGGAGCTACAACGGGAACAGTTAGCCTTTCAATACAAAAAGTTGGCAACAGAAGCTGAGTTGAAGAAATAGAAGTTGGCACAGCACGTGATACTCAAAGATAGGGACACTGAGCATCACAGAATCCAGCTAGAGAAAGCTAGAGTGGAGACTTCAGCTAAACCAGCTGAGAGTGGCAGGTCCCCAGCCAACAAGTTTATGAAAGATTTGGTTGGTGTGTTTGTGGAGGGTTCTGATATCCTCCAATGGATTGAAGCATTTGAAATGGCTTGTGCAATTCATGATGTTGACAAAAGAGATTGGGCTAAGTGTTTGTTAAGCAGAGTGCCTCAGACTGGGTATGACTGTATTCTGAAGCCGAGTGTGGAAGACAGGGGTCAGTATGAGTGTATGAAATCTTCTTTGATTGCCAAGTTTGGCAAGACACCTACCCAATACCTTAAAAGGTTCAGGGAATTTAAGAAAAGAGAGAATGTGTCTTGGGTTGACTGGGTGAGTGCTGCGTACATGAACATGATGGGGTGGATTGATGTTACAAGGTGAAAACCTTTGTTGAATTGTCCCACCTGTTGTTTTTGAGCATTTTTCTGAAGCCTGTTCACCACAGCTGCATCAGTATGTTGCTGACCAGAACCTATTGGATCCCTTTAAGCTGGCTAGGTTGGCCGACAAGTGGGTCTCCCACCGGGTGTCCCCTAAGGACTCCAGTGGGAAGGACAAGGACAAAGAAAAGGTGGCCTCTCAGAAAGCTGAGGAGTCCCAAAAGCAGTCACAGTCGGGTAAACCTAAACCCTCCTCTCCTAAGACCCAAAAATCTAGTGGGGATAAGTCATCTGTGGGTTGGAATAAGAAAAGTGGTCCACCTGCGGCAAAGCAGGCTCCCAGTGGTTCCAGTACCGTACCCCGCACTCCCGGCACGTGTTGGGATTGTGGGGCTCTGAATCACAAGAGGGGTGACTCCAAGTGTAAAGGTAAGGCACTTGGAGTACAGGCTGTCAGCCTGACCTACCCTTACCCCATGTCTGATGTGGAAGCCACTGTCCTCCCCTCCTCTACAGGGATCTCCTTTGGCGCTCCTGTAGAGATTTCCTTAGTGTCCCTTGTGGCCTGGGACCAGTACACAGAAGTATTTGCAACTATCCCACAGAACACCCGTAGATTTTTGAGAAGTGTCCTCTTGAATGGCCAGCCTTCTACTGGTTTGAGAGACACTGGGGCAAGCATGACAGTGGTGGACAGGACCCTGCTCAAGCCAGAGGACTATGTAGGTGCTCCTCTGAGAACCACCAGGTTAGCTGGTGGGCCTCCCAAATTATCGCCTGTAGCCTTAGTCACACTAATAATTGGAGACAAGACAGCAAAGCTTCCTGTCCTGGTTCAGGACAATGTCCCTGCTAACATTCTGTAAGGTAATGATCTAGTAGAGTTGGGGTTGATCTCTGATGGTCTTCCCATGACTGCTGCTGCAGTCACTAGGTCACAGGTGACACAGGGTCTGGCTGTGAGTCAGGTACCCGAGCCAAAGGCACGGCCTAAGGCAAGACGAAGGAAGAACAAGAGGGCAACCTCTGTGCTGGGGGCTCCTCCTCTTCCTGCTGTTCCTACAGCACCCATTGGGATCCATGCTCCGGACGGGCTGGGTCCAGTGGTAAACCCCGTCTCAGCTCCTGTGGGAGAAGAGCCAGCAGACTCTCCTGTGGGAGAGGTTCTCAACCCGGAGGATCATCCCGATCTTCAATGCTTGTTAGCTGAAGGGGGACCCTCCCGGGCAGACTTCTGTAAGGAACAGAGAGAGTGCCACTCTCTCGAGGGTCTGAGGAAACAGGCCCTGTCCCAGGCACAATGAGAAGTGCCTAGGACTTTCCGAATATATTGGGAGGGTGAGCTCCTTGTTAGTGAGCCCACTAAGCCTGAACCTGGTGCCCTCAAGAGGTTGGTGGTACCCCAGGTTTACCGGCCCTTCCTACTGCAGTTGGCGCATGAGGTTCCCTTAGCTGGTCATCTTGGTACCAAGAAGACTAAGCAGAGGCTCTCTGCCCATTTCTACTGGCCTCGGATGGGAGTAGAATGGAGTCCCACTGCAGGACCTGCCGAACTTGTCAGTTGTCTGGCAAGACTGGAGGCAGTGTCATTGCCCCACTGCAGCCATTGCCAGTGGTTGGCACACCATTTGAGAGGGTGGGCATCGACATTGTCGGTCCCCTGAACCCTCCCACCTCAGGTGGACATTGGTTCATCCTGCTCTTGGTAGATCATGCCACCAAGTACCCTGAGACTATACCCCTTCAGACTGTAACTGCCAAGGTGGTTGCCAGGGCTCTCCCAGGCATTTTCACCCGTGTTGGATTCCCTAAGGAGGTTGTCTCTGACAGAGGATCCAACTTCATGTCTAGTTACATGAAGACCATGTGGAAAGAGTGCGGAGTAACCTACAAGTTCTCCACCTCTTACCATCCCCAGACCAATGGTCTGGTTGAGAGATTTAATAAAACTCTCAAGGGCATGATAGGTGCTTTGGAAGAGCCTCTAAGGAGGAAATGGGATCTCCTCCTGCCATGGCTGCTGTTCGCTTACAGAGAGGTACCTCAAGAGGGTGTTGGTTTCAGCCCCTTTGAGTTACTCTTTGGACATCCCGTGTTAGCTAATGTGGTAGCTACTTCCGAGGCCAGGTGATCCTTAGAGTCGAGAAGGCCC
This sequence comes from Ambystoma mexicanum, assembly GCF_040938575.1. NCBI lineage: Eukaryota > Metazoa > Chordata > Amphibia > Caudata > Ambystomatidae > Ambystoma > Ambystoma mexicanum. The sequence goes on from NC_090936.1 coordinate 352,724,561, forward strand.
AGGTTAAGGTCGCCTAGTAGCAGTACCTTCGAGTTGGGTTTGGTATTGACGGTCAGAATGGCTGTGATGTCATCTATGAAAGAGCCAAGTGGTCCAGGTCGTCTATAGATAAGGTGGATGGTGGCAGTGGGCTGGAAGCCTTTTGTGTGGCTTACTTAGACGACATTGATGTCTACAGTTCCTACTGGGAAGAGCATTTGACACATCTGGATAAAGTGTTGCAGGCCTTAAAAGGGCTAACCTCACTATCAAGCCCCCTAAGTGCCAGATAGCTCAGGGGAAAGTCACATATCTTGGACATGAGGTAGGAGGGGGTCAAATCCAACCTCTCCCCAGTAAGGTACAGGATGTACAGGACTGGGGGACTCCCACTACTCAAACCCAGGTGAGAGCCTTTTTGGGCCTCAATGGGTTATTTCGCAATTTCATGGCAGACTATGGAAGCATAGCTGCACCCCTGACAGCTCTGACTTCACCCAAACAACCGAGGAAGGTTAATTGAACCGAAGACTGTCAGAGGGCCTTTGACCTCCACCTCTTACCATCCCCAAACCAATGGTCTGGTTGAGATATTTAATAAAACTCTCAAGGGCATGATAGGTGCTTTGGAAGATCCTCTATGGAGGAAATGGGATCTCCTCCTGCCATGCCTGCTGTTCGCTTATAGAGAGGTACCTCAAGAGGGTGTTGGTTTCAGCCCTTTGAGTTACTCTTTGGACATCCTGTGAAGGGGCCCTTGCCTTGATCAGAGAAGGTTTGGAAGCCACCCCTCCAGGTCCTGCCAAGCAAGTGGGGGACTATGTGTTAGGCCTCAGACGGAGGATGACACAGATGATGGGTCAGGCAACAGCGAATCTCAAGGCCAGTCAGGAATTGAACAAGTACTGGCATGACCTTAAAGCATCGCAAGTGGATTGGACTCTGGGACAGGAGGCCCTCGTGATGGGGCCCACCAAGCCTCGGGCATTGGCAGATAAATGGACTGGACCATTCACGATAATCTCCAAGATGGGTGAGGTCAATTACCTGGTTGACCTGGAAATCCCAGGGGTAGCCCCTCAGGTATTCCATGTTAACAGGCTCAAGCCTTTCCACAGGTGAGCAGAAGTCTCATGTCTCTTGGTAGCTTCAGAGCAAGAAGAGGATGAGAGTGAGCCCCTTCCTGATTTGCTGTATAGCAACCCTCACGATGGCTCAGTGGAGGGAGTGCATCTCTCTCCAGATTTGACAACAGAGCAGCAGAGGGCCTGCAGGACTTTGCTCCTGCAGTATGCCTCTCTGTTTTCAATGACGCCAGGCTTTACACCGTGGTGTAAGCACGAGATTGACACTGGTGACAGTGTGCCTGTCAAAAGCAGGAGCTACCATATGTCAGATACTGTTAAGAACCACATCCAGGCTGAGGTCACCAAGATGTTGGATCTGGGTGTTATTGAACCCTCAACCAGTCCCTGGTCCAGTCCCGTGGCAAGTTCCCAGGCAGGTACCAAGGATTGGAGGTTCTGTGTGGACTACAGAGGAGTCAATGCCATCACCAAGACTGACGCGCACCTATTGCCCAGGGCTGATGAGCTTGTGGACACCATAGGTGCTGCCAAATTTGTGAGCACCTTTGACCTCACCTCAGGCTATTGTCAAATAGGTCTGACGGACCATGCCAAGGAAAAGACGGCATTCTCAACACCAGAGGGACTCTACCAGTTTAGGGTCATGCCTTTTGGGTTGAAGAATGCCCCTGCCACCTTCCAGAGATTGGTCAACCATGCGCTCAGTGGGCTGGAAGCCTTTTGTGTGGCTTACTTAGACGACATTGCTGTCTACAGTTCCACCTTGGAAGAGCATTTGACACATCTGGATAAAGTGTTGCAGGCCTTAAAAAGGGCTAACCTCACTATCAAGGCCACCAAGTGCCAGATAGCTCAGGGCAAAGTCGCATATCTTGGTCATGAGGTAGGAGGGGGTCAAATCCAACCTCTCCCCAGTAAGGTACAGGATGTACAGGACTGGGGACTCCCACTACTCAAACCCAGGTGAGAGCCTTTTTGGGTCTCAATGGGTTATTTCGCAATTTCATGACAGACTATGGAAGCATAGCTGCACCCCTGACAGCTCTGACTTCACCCAAACAACCGAGGAAGGTTAATTGGACTGAAGACTGTCAGAGGGCCTTTGATGGCTTGAAACAAAGTCTGTGTAGGGCACCTGTGTTGTGTGCACCTGACTACAGCCGACCCTTTATCATCCAGACGGATGCCTGAGACACCGGAATTGGAGCTGTCTTGTCCCAGTTAGATGACAAAGGGAGGGAACATCCTATCATCTTCATCAGTAGACAACTCAAGGGTAGAGAACTTAGGTGGGCTACTGTTGAGAAGGAATGCTTCAGTATAGTTTGGAGCCTTAGGCGTTTTAGGCCCTACCTTACGGGGTCTACCTTCAAGGTCCAAACAGATCATAAGCCCCTGAAGTGGCTTATGCAGATGAAGGGTAAAAACCCGAAACTGCTCAGGTGGCCCATTAGCCTGCAAGGGCTAAACTTCACCACAGAGCACAGACCAGGGAAGAGTCACGATAACAGATGGCCTTTCCAGAAGGTATGTTGACCGTCTGGATGAGGGTGTCTATCCCGTGGGAGATTAGGCACCCTCCACCTCAGTCTGGGGGGGGCGACTGTGATGCTGGAAATGCATTGGAGGGACAGGGCTCCCGTATCCTTGTCCTTTACTGCCTTTTTATCGTGTGTTCTGTCGTGTTTTCCGTGCAGGAGTTCATGTGGGACTCCTGGCGGTGCAGCTCTCTCTCTTATGGTTTGGTGAACAAACCCATGGGATACCCTTACGGCACCCATGGATGGGGGTACAACCCTGTGCCCCTAGTGTATGTTTTTGGGCACCTGTGGGTGGCCCGCAGAGCAGGGTATGGGCTGGTGGCAGCTCCATTCTGAATTTGACAGGTGCTCTGAGTATCCTCCATTTTACGATACCCAGGCCCTGCCATTGGAATTGTTAGGGAGAATTCTTTTATAAGGCTAATTTCCCAAACCTAGTGAGTCCCCTAGCAGCTTTGCTGGATTTTTGGGGTTTGTTTTTTCTCCTGCTAAGAGTGAGACTCTTTTACTCCCACTCTTAGGCATGATTTGAGGTATGTCTTTGACTATTTGTGTGATTTTGGGCTATGGGGTCTTTTACTCCATAGGGTATCATCTGTTTTTGTGTGTATGTGTTACACAGCACCCTCAGTGCAGTAACACAGGGGTGTCATAGTGACCCCCAAACATAGACTCCATACCCTGGGACTGACTACTGTCTCCCAGGGCATGTAAAGTCACCATTGACTTTACTAGTCTTAAATTGTGAACAGAACCAGTACAAACCATCATATTGTGGAAGTAATGGAAGAGGTTAATTATATTGCCCCTGGGTCTGTTTTCAAGGGGGCAATGTCCAGTCCCCCCTTGTCGAGTTTCTGGCTGGTGGCAGTGGTTACCACGCGAAATATTCCACCGGAATATTCTCTATGGGATTTTCCCATTGCTTTTAAACGCACCACTTTTTGGTGCAATGTTAAAGGTACCGCCGGTTTATTTATTTAATATTAAATTCACGGTAGGGTATTTTTGCCAGAACTCTTTTCTAAAATGGCGTTCGTGTCCGTCTCTGTAACTCTGACCAAGGTCGAGCCCTTTGTTCCACTTTTTGGCGGGCTTCTCCACAGAAGCCCTCCAAATGGTGCCACTCTGTCTGGGTTCCACAGGATGACTGGGGAGGGGAATTAGCACCCTGGACTGCGTTGCCTTAGCAACTCAAGTCGCACTCTATTCTGATCGGCCCAGTGGTGAGCCGCCCGGCTCACCACTTAGCATGTTTGGATGACAGCAAGGCTGTTGAATGGTTTTATTTTGCATAAAAGCAGGGCCTTTGGGACTGGAACTTCAGAAGTCGCCACAGGACCTAAGAATCCTAAGAGGGAAGAAGCTGAGCCATCTGCAACAACGACACCACCGGTGGAGCCCTGCTGCAACAAACTCACCTCTTCCCCAACGACAAGAGAAGATCTTCTGCTGGACGAGTCTTCTTACTCTGAGCTGGTGGGACATACCAGTTCGCCCTTTTCGCCTTCCAAAGACGTCTCTTGGTCGAATCGCCCGTGCCAAGCACCCCGGAGGCCGGATAGCCAAGCTTCACAACTTTGACCGCGAATAAAAGGAACGCACCTTTTATCGACGAACTCCGTGGCTGGTTTCATCCGTGTGCAGTGCAACGACTCCACGTTTCCTCCTCGACGAGATCCTCTCTTCCCCTGGTCGAAACAACAAACTGCAACCACTGCCAGGAACAACTGCCACCGCTGGAGCTTCCTCTCTCTTTAAGGTACTGTGTCCTGCCTGGCCTCCATTTCTTCGGTTTGCCCAAGGTGGCCCTTAAATCCTTGGCTTTCCAACTGGGTTGGCCCAGACCTTCTAACTTTACCTTCTTGAATCGCCCCAACCTCTTTTGAACATTCTGCAAAGACTGTTAGTGCATTTTAAACCGTGTGATCCTGGGCACATTTCGCTTTGCTCCATTTAAAGTGGGCCTGGCCTATGAACTTTGGCTCTACAGTATATACTGCCTTTTATTCCCTTGCTGAGAACTCCTAAAAGTGTTGGGACCTGTTTTATTTCTATGCTCTACCTTTTTCTCTCCCTGTAACTGAACTATTGGAGTGCCATCAGGTTATGCGCTCACATCTGTTTAACAAATCGTGGTGTTTTAACTCTGACTTGTCTGATAGTTATCAAGGGAGGTGTGTATACTTTACCAGACTGTGTTTTAACTTGCTTTTGATTTAGAGTGCTATTATATTGCCTAAAGTGTGTTTTAAATAAATCATTATATACTTTTTATACAAAGCTCTGGTCAGTGTTTGTTTGCTCTACTGTGTTTTTAGTCCTATTGTGTATACTCTATATACTGCCTTACTCTTCTTGAGAGAGGTCTGACTGCTCAGCCACAGCTACCAGGTAAATCTGGGTGGTACAGACTGCCACCAATTGGGTTTACTGCTTACTCCTGTAATCTTAATCTTTTTGCAGTGGTCCCCAAGGGAACTGCACAGGATTCTGCCTAACAGGAATCAGTTGATTCCTGATGGAAAACAAGAGGGCCCCTGTCGCCTCTTGCCTTCTATTGCCTGTTACCTTGTTTTCACAACGTCCTGGGAAGCCCTGACTCTGTCCCTTCCCCCTGACTGGCTGTTGGGTGGAAGTTCCATATATGGTGTTGTTGTGATGTCCAGTCCAGACCGACTGGAGCCTTCCCAGTGACTGTATGTTGTGGGTACACCCTGTGGGTGGGACCTGGGTGAATGGAGTGTGTGACCAATATGCACTTCTTGTTGTGGCTGTTTGGTTTCTGGTATGAGAGACAAAGACTGAGACAGCCCTGCCCGAAACTGGCCTGAATGCAGTGTGTAATGGCTGGGTACTTGTCCCAATCCACATTCCTTGTTGTGAGTGTCTGAGAGGGAGGAGGATGGCCTGAATGCACTGTGTGCCTGATTGGCTGACTGACTGCATTAATGCCCTTCTGTGTGACCCAGCAGTGTGGATGAGAGACAGGATAGTATATCTGTTACGCTCACCTGACTCCCACGGAGGCGCTGGCCTGGTTCGCGCTGCTGTGACCTCTTCTAAGGTGATGTGCAGGGTTCGGAAGACGGACTGGACCGGGCCCCCAAATCTGGCTTGTCTGGCTCGCAGAAGTATCTGTAGGCGAAAATAGGGGATTAACTGTCTGCGGGGTAATGCAATCGGCCTCCCACTTTCCCTTCTCACCCTCCTTGAAACCCCTTCTGTGATTTCCCGTAGCGTCTCACCTTAGGGTCTGGAAGGACGAGCTCTCCATCCTGCTTCTGATGCAGGGGTGCGTTGGTATCCAGTTACTTCACTGGATTTTCAGATTGGTGAGAACCAAACTTGCTTGGCTTCCAGGTAAGTTTTTTGATAAGAGGTTCCCCTTGTGTCCATGCATTAATGTACTAATGCTAGTGTCTTTTTCCCCATAGGGGCCGGGGTACGGAATGCTGGGGAACAGGCACCGACCCGAGATGAGAGGTGAAATCCTTGTAGAAATCAGGTAAGTCTTTAATGAGCGTTTTTTTGCTAATGTCTTTTCATTCGCTCATTAACGCTGATGTCTCTTTTTCCCCTTAGGGGCCGGGGTCCGGAAATGCCAGGATGCGGCGCGGACCCGAAATGAAGAGGGAATGAATCAAGAGGTAAGTCTTAACATGGAGATTTAGCTTTCCTTATTCCCTTCTCTCTCTCACCTTTTGTTCTGGTCTTTTTCTCCCTAGGCGCTGGGGCGTGACTGCGAATCCGGATGATCGCTGCTGAACATGGAGGCGCCCTGTAAAGGTGAGTGGAATGGGGCGCTGCAGCGATCGACGCGATGAGCTTTTAAATTAAAGTCTTCCTTTTCAGGATTGTCGGAGAGATGTCTCCGGGATGCGGATTTAGCAGGTAAGGACTCTTCCTTCTTCTGTTCTCTTCTTCTCTTCCTTTGCAGGTGATCCAGGATGCTGGCAGGCGTGGCAGAAGTCAGGATGCAGGAGCAGACATGGTGAGCGTCCAGCTGCTAGATGCAGAACAACGCGAAGCACATGTGGCTGTTCGGGTGGGGTTTTAATAGCCTTGGAAGAAGTTCCAGGTATGTATCCTTCCTCCAATCAGGTATGTATCCTTCCCCAACCACGCCCGGATGGTAAATTAGTCCCACAGGTAAAGTAGTTCCTTTCAGGCCTCAAGGAGGCCGGGATCCTGCAGCATGGCCTGCATCAGGTAAGTGCACCCAAGCATTCCCATAATGAGCCTGGCGCCTATGGCGCCAGGACTGATGTCTTTTATGAGCCTGGCGCCATAGGCGCCAGGACACTGTCCAAAGGGCCCCTATATGGGGTTGCTGGGTCCTTCCTTGGGGACTGGAGGTCCGCTTTCGGGGACGCCGGGCTTGAACCGGCCCCCCGGGAGCGGGCATCATGACAATATCTGGGGACCTCTCCTCATTGGAAATTGTTCAGAAGCTGTGTCTACACTTGAAGAGTAACTGGAACTGCTGATCCTCGACGCCCAGCTGGAAGAATAAGACTTGCTGTTGCATTTGCTTCGACCTGATCTGAAAGCTGCCGAATTCGTCGAAGACTGATCCGAGAGAGGACCTGGTGAGGCGCCCTCTTCCCATGCTCCAAGGGACCATCGAGCACCGCTAACCTTCGTCGAAGCTCCCTGGAAGTCAGACTCTCGAAAGGCTGCCGACCGGAGACGGGACCGCTGAGGAGATCGAAGTGAAGCACCCGGACTTCGCCGCCGGCGAAGTCCATTGCCGTCGACCAGGGTTCGCAGGTTTGTGTAACCGCTGGAGGCCCGTCGAAGTTGTGTTGCCCCAGAAGAGGGGACCGCTTGACACCGTGCCGCCAACGACCGGAGCCGCCCACTCCTTTGCCAAAGATCATTTGAATCGAAGGACTCCCTTGTCCGCACTGACGACCGCTTTATCCTGCCGGAGAGAGTCAAGGCCGCCGACGCGCCAAGGAGAATCCGCCGGTGGGTTTCCCGCCACCTGAAGGCCACAAAGACTTTGACAGCTCGACGCCCTTGCTGGGCCACAGTTCTTCCGAAACTCTTTGCGGTCCTGAACAATCAATCGCTGAGGTGCCCCGCATACCTCTCCTTGCAGGACGTCGCCGACGAGCACTGCCTGGATGGTGGTCTCGGCACCCTCGAACTTCTCATCGATGCCGTCGATGCCATGTTCACCCTCTTCGACACCTCTCGACGATCCGTGGCTCCTGCTTTAAAGGGAGTCACTCAAGAAGGATCCATTGACGCTTCTTCGAAGAACTCTGCTCCACCAGGTACATTGGGGGGGTAAAAACATTATAGGAGAGAATAAGACTATTGAGCAATATATGGACTGGGCTTGTGCTATATCTTTATTTTACAGGTTGCCCAGGTGGGGGGACCCCCACACAGAACTGTGTTTAGGTAACTGACTCAGTATTCTGCCTATTGTTTCAACCATCTTGCTTTCCCTCCTCTCTCTATTGCTGGTTTCCTTATTATTGATCTGTTTGACATTCTAACAGTATAGTTGATGCACTTTAATTAATGAGATCTGATAATATTGGTGGTACCACTATAGAATTGTATATATTTACCATTGTTGATTTCTGAGTACAAAGTGCAGTATTGTGATAGTGTACATACCTTTGAATATTAATTATATAAAGACTGTGTTTTCAGTAATACAGTGTGGACATTCCTTTGTTGGGGCTTGGGGACTACACTGTACTTAAGAAGAACCAGCTTGCATCACCTCCTGAGAAGCTAGGCCTTGATTGCTTGTCCATTGCTACCTTATAGAGAATCTTGGCTGGGGTCCACTGTGCCTCTCCTCTACCATATAGTGAGCAGAAGTACAAACCCCCTCTCCGGTCCTTTACAATCACACAGTCAGATAGTTCAAGATTCAACGTTGCCAGGAGTACTTGGATATTGTCAACAGAGGAAGCAAAAGTTATAAGAAGGAGGGAAGATAAGGGCAAGCCTTGGATGAGGAGAAAAGGGATTCACCCTAGTTCCTCGAAGCAGAACACAGTACCTTATTCAAGGAAGAAGCTGGTGCCATGGCAGTTGTTCCTGGTAGTTTCCTGCAGACCCACAGTTCCTGGTGCTTCGGTCGTGGTGACAAGAAGGAGGACATCTAGAGGGGTCTGCACTACCCAGGGATGAAGCCAGCAGCAGCGTCGGTGAATAAAAGGTGCGCTCCTTTAAAACAGCAGAGGCTCTTCAGATGGCTATCTGGACCACTACAGCAGTGTGCAGCAATTTTGACCACGAAGAGGATCCTCTGGCTGTGGAAGATGAGCTGGTTGACCCCACCAAGCTCAAGGGAAGGAGACTCCGGACTGGATCTCCTCTGGTCGTCGAAGGGTAGATAGCTCAGGACTGCAGCAGGGCTTCACCGGGACGGGGTAGTTGCAGCAGCCGTCTTCTTCTACGCTTCTTTTTGGTTCCTTGTAGTTCTAGTGGCGACTCTGACTTCTAGGCCAAGAGTCCTGCCTTTTATGCGAAAATCCCCAATTCACACAGCCTGGCTGTCAATCACGCAGCAGGGGGGTTGTCCAGCCCGGACAACCACCTCAGCCAATCATGGCAAAGTGTGACTTAGGTTTCCTAGGATACCCTGTGCCGGAGGTGGCTACACCCCTCCCTCACATTCAGCCCACCTAGACACCCAGGCGCCTAGAGGAGGGCTTCTTGGCAGAAGCCCGCCAAAAGACGGTGAACAAAGAAGGCAAACCTGGTTTGCCACACAAAGTAAAACACAAGAAGGATTTTAACAAAAAGAAATGGTGAATAAACCCGACCGGAGCCAAAAGAAAGAGTATTTGGTCAGGCGGGTTTATGTTTGAGCCTAATATAATAGCCAAAAACAGTACCACGTTTATATAGTATAACCGCAGTAGAAAAGTAAGGGTAGATCCACCCCCCGGGTCGGGATCCAAAAGCAATGGCCCTTCCCTGGCCACCTGAATGGAATATCCCAGGGGAGTAGGTGGGAGAATACCGTCAGGTTTCTCACAATATGAAATGCACCTTATTTTTGTACAAACATATCGCTTCTGTAGGTGCTATGAGGAGTCAGAAATGAAAGCCGGACACAAATTTGCCATGTTTTCGGTTAAAGACTTTTAGTAACATATACAGGTTGGGAAAAAGCCCCTCTGACCGTGTTCGAAGAGGAATTTCCCTACCTAAAGCCAAAAACTAAGGATCTGTCTGTGTCAGTATGTCAAAATCAAAACCGTCCTTGTGTCCAAACGCTGTATCCTGACATTCACACTAGAAACCAAAAGGTGAAGAGGGAAATGTCTTTAACCGGGTGATTACAAAAAGTGTTCATATATGAAAAAGAGAACAGCTCCAACATAAAAGTTCCCCAAGGTAACAGAACCTTGGTTCCAGAAGGTAATTTCCTTCCCCATGATTCTTCAATACTATGTTAATGTTTCTTGGTCTAACAGTTCTTTGTGTCTTTCTTGGCCCACAACAATCCTGTTGGTTACAAAGCTACTTAGCCTTATGGTTTATTTATTTATGTATGGCATTTATATAACGCCCAAACCCAGGGGTATCACAGCATTTGTTACAATATGTAGGAAAAGAGTTACATCTATGTCACTATTCATATTTGTCCAAGAGCCATTTTTGGACAAGTTTTTTTAATGAGGTATATGACTGCTAACTTCTTAGGGATGCAGGCAGGTTGTTCCATAAAACGGGGGCAGTAACCACAAAGCTGGAGCCTCCTGCCCTTTTGCACTTCAAGCAGGGGATATCCAGTGAGATGCTGGAGCTGGATCTGAGGGTACGTCTTGGTGTTCTCTGGATAATGCAGTCATTGAGATATGATGGTGCTTCTTGGTAAACGCACTTGTGTGCTAGGGTTAGTGTTTTAAAGACAATCTGCGCTTTGATAGGCAGCCAGTGGGCATCTCGTCTGGTTGCAGCGATATGGTTGCTACGTTTTAGACCCAGAGTGGCATGTAATGCTTTGTTCTACAATAGTTGCAGTTTGGCTAGGTTGGTAGCTGAGGTGCCCTGAAGGAGCATATTGCAATAATCCAGTTTGTATAGAATCAGAGCTCACGCTAGTATGAGGCAGTTTTTCTGTGATAGGAATTGTCTGCTCAGTGAAATCAGTTTGGCGGTGTATGCTGTACAGGAGGATAAGGCATTAATGTGCCAAGGCATTGAGAGCTCAACTTCTAAATATACTCCCAGTGTCTTCACCTGTTTTCAGAACTGAGATAGCTGTGCTATCAATGCATATGGAGGAGTAGTTATTGTCAAGGGATTTTAGTCGCGTGGTGGGGCCCACAATGAGGAGCTCAGTTTCATCATTGAGGCACAGGTTGCAGTTGGCTATCCAGTTTCACATGGTGCTGTATACCTTGTTGATTGTGATGGAATCCTGTGTGTAGTTGCCAGTGATGGGGATGAGGATCTGAGTGTCATCAGCAATGTTTGTTTAGGTGATGCCCATTGTGCTCAGGAGAACGAAGAGTGGTTTTGTGCAAGTGTTGTAGGGCACGGGTGAGATGCATGAGCCTTGAGGCACACCAAGTGGTGCAGGGATGGGATCAGCTGCCTCTTCTCCAATGAAGACTCTTGTAGTGCGGTTAGATAGAAACAGCTCCAGAGGGTGGCTTCTGGTGAAAATGTTGGCTGAAGTTCTGGCAGAGTTTTTCATGGTCGATAAGTTCGAGAGATAAAATGGCTTGCACTTCTTCCACAATGCCCATACCAGAAACAGCCTCAGACGAGCACAGTGATGCAGACCCACTGGCTGAACATTGCAGTTTTGAAGTTCAGATGTATTGGAACCTCACAGAAATACAGCTTCAAGGTTGGCTCCTGCATTTTATATATTTGTAAGTGCTTCCCTTTTGAGGTTGAAGTTCTGTGAAATAACCAACTTTGGAAGTGTATGTTACAATATTTAGGGAAGGATTGCATTTGAGCATCAGGTGTTCACTCATTCCTGCTTCTCTTCACAATGACCCGCAGCCTCGCTTTCCTGCTCCGGCAGCCCTCGTCAATCCTAGAAGCTTCACCTGTAGGCAGTGCAGTTTGTTGGGCTTATCTGTGACATTAAGTTGCTTACCGCGCCAGTGCGCGCATTTTTGGAAAACTTTCAAATGAAATTGGAAAAATTTGCTGTTCCTTAACGATCGTAACTAGAGCAATCACCTGGTGGATTAAACCCATTTTCATGAATTTTTTTAACTCATTCTACATCTGCCTATTTGTTCACCCATGCGGTTTGGCCTTTCAAGATGGCCGGATCACAATGTTTCAGGCTTGCTTTTTCCTTTGTCTGGCCCGACTCCCCCTTCCATTGGTTGCCTTGGCTTAGATAGGCCAATCATAGCAACCGGGAGGCGGGAACCAGCCCTGATGACTAAGGCCCACAATGAAGGCCCCTGTCTGCTCCCTGTCCGCTACTAAAATGCGACCCCTTTCCCTTGCGCCCCAATGATTGCCTGTGGTGTTGTATGTCCTTCCCTCGCCAGCCCCCTCTTGTATGCATGTGTTCCTGCCTTGCTTATTTCTGTCTTTCCTACCTCCCATTCCCCTTAGCCCTCTCCTTCTGTCCCCCTTTATCATTCCACTCCAGGAGTTGTCTTGATACACTATTGCTCTACCATCACTGTGTTGTTGCAAATGCATGACTTGGACTTTATGGGCTTGTTTGACCCTTGGTGCTTCTCCCGTCTCTATTCTCATGCTGGACTTCCTCTGCATCACGTACTCATGGTGATCCTGTATCATGCTGTGCCCATCTTCTTCCTGAATCCTGTGTTGCATCTGCTGTTTCCCTGCAACACTGTGTGTATTACTGACTTCTGCAACTGTATTGTCTCTACCCTATTGCTTCTTCACTCTTTTTACTGCTTACTCTTGTTCTCTCCTTTCTCCCTTCTTCCTTCTCCCTCTCTCTTCTCCCACGCTCCCTTTCTTACTCTATGCACTTACTCTATCAGAATTGTCCTCGGACACAGTATGATAGCTACATTGTTTGTCTCCTCCCCCTCCCTCTCGTTTCTCTTCCTTCCCTTCCCTCTCCAGCACTATCTGAAATGTGCCAGGCCTATTACGATAGTCACTTGTTTTATCCTTCTCCTTCTTTCTCCTCCCCCTCACCCTCTCCTCTTGTAATCTTCCAGCTCTATCAGAAATGTTGTCAGGCCTAGTACGTTAGTTGCCTGTCTGTTCCCATTCCCTTCCCGCCCACCACCTCCCTTCCTTTGTGTGTCTTAGCTCTTGCACTATATCTGAAATTTCGCCAGGCCAAGTGCGATAGTTAATTTCACATTCTTATTTTTCAAAGCCATGTAAGAATGTTCACTTTTTGTATTTTTCCCTTGTTCCCTCCCTTGCATTGAAACACATTATGTATAGGCGCTATACAAATAAATTATCATATCATATCAAAAATGCAGCAGATAGGTTTAGGAGGAGTAGGATGCCCAGGTTTCCAGAGTCACGAATGTATGTTGACGTGCTCGGAATCCTGATTGTCTTGTGCCGAGGAGGTGGTATCTCCAAGAAGGAGTGGATTGGTGAATGAGTTATTCGGTCAATTATCTTTAGCAGGAATGGGACAGTGGTAATGGGGCAGTACTTGGTGGGTATGGTGGGGTAAAGGATATTTTTTAGCACAGGGGTGATCCAGGCTGCTTTAACATTGGCCGAAATGGAGTTTGTGGCAAAGGAGGCATTGACAAAGTCAGTAATTATGTGGGTCAGGGTGGGGGCACACAGTTTTAGCAGGTGGGCAGGACAGGTGTCTCCTTTGTAAATAGTAGGCTTTAAGGTAAGGATGGTGGTTAGCACATGATCATGTGAGACTTGGCTGAATTTGAACGTGGGTGGCGTGTGAAGTGAATTGCAGTAGGTCCGAGTTGGGACGTTGCGTGTAACAGTGTTGGTGGAGATGGTCTCTCTTTTGGCCTTGATTTTATCCTGAAGGGATTCAATTTTGTGTGCCAGGGCATGTTGGATGACCGTGCACCAGGCTTTGTCTACTTGGGTGAGCAGGGCTGTGGGAATAGGTGTCTCCAGTTCTCTTAGAATGGCAAAAGAGCTCTTCAGTGTTTGAGCCTGCATTGAAAATGCATACATTATATGAGTTGGTTTTGTTGGCCACTACTGTAGACTTGTAGGTTTGGGAGGCCGTAGTCAGAGCGTTGCATTTTAGGGTGGGAAGGGATCTTTTGCATAAGTGCTCTTTTCTTACGGCGTAAGTTGATGAGGTCGTCGTCAAACTAAGAGTTCATTGGTTTGTGGGGCTTTGGTGTTTTCACAGTCAGCAGAGCATGCAAGTCAAGTATAAGGAATAGGCAGGTATGGTAGGGGGTGGCAATGTCATGTGGATTAGTATTGGTAGAGACATGGTTCTTGAGTGAGGCTAGTATTGTGGTACTCAGGCATTCAAGTGTAAGTTTGCGAGTATTCCGAACCAATATGGGTTTGGGAGGATGGATAATATGCATATTGGTGATGCATAGATTGAAATGAATAAGAAAATGATCAGACCAGGAGATTTCTGTGATAGAGGGGACGTTGATGATGGAATTAGATGTGAGAATCCAATCGAGAATTCAGGCTTTGTTATGAGTAAGTGCATCAATACATTGGGTGAATTCCATGTCTTGAAGGGCTGAGGTCAGGGCTAATGCTTTGGAATCCGTAGCATCATTGTATCCAAGGTTGATATCACCTAGGATAAAAAATTTAGTTGCAGGCTTGATTAGTGGGGTGGATATCCAGGGCAGGGAGATTGGCGTTGTTAGGTTGTCGGTAGAGCAGTAGGATGTTATAGGTGATTTTGGGGTTGGTAGCTAGCTTCATGAGTAGGATTTCATACCCTGGTATGGTCAGAGTAGGTGTAGATCTGATTTGTAGAGATGCCTTGGCTATGAGTACTACCCCGCCGACTATGGCATTAAGCGGTCAGCCCAAAGGATTGTGTACTCGGGTGGAATAGCTAATGAGAGGGTAGGGCCAGAAGCAGGGTGTAGCCATGATTAAGTGATGGCTAAGATGTCGAGCTGATAGCAGGTCGTGGACATCGATAGCATGTGCACCCAAACAGCGAGCGTTGATGAGGGCACATTTTAGGAGCTCTTGTTTTACAGGTGCAGGCAATGGATTGCCAGTGGAGTTTGATTGTGAGAATTTTGCAAAATGATTGCCACATTGGGGCTTCACTAGTAGCGAGCTGTGATACAGCTGCTTTGTGGGTTATTATCTGAGGTAGGGGTGCTTCAGGAGATGGTGTCTGGGATGCAGGGCATGTGCGGGATGTAAGTCCAGCGAGTCTGTGGGCTCCTAATGAGGGGTGTGTGGAAATTCACCAAGAGTAACAAGCCTTGATTCGAGAGGTCTATTCCCTTCCCCTGGATTCTTCTTTAACGTCAATTATTCTTGGTCTGCCAGTTCTTTGTTTAACAAAAAGTCCTTTCTCAGGACTTCCCGTAGATTTGCAACTGACTGGTATACTCCCCTGCCAGGACTTCTTATATTCATAAGTAACAGATCCCTTTTTACTTCCACAACCTTTGTTCAACAAACACAGTCCTTTTTTGGGACTTCCTGCGGATTTACAACTGCCTGGTATTCTCCCCTGCTAGGACTTCTCATGCATATGCAGTTATCTGGTTTACCCGTCTGCCAGGACTTATTTCCATAGGTAACAGTTCCTCTTTTACTTCCACAATTGCATATATCTTCCTTGTTCTGTACAGTCCTTTCTTGGGAATTCTTGTATATCGGGTTGTTTCAACAATCGTTCTGAGTTCCCCCCTTATCTGTGTCAGGGCCATCTTAAGCATTTTTGGGGCCCTGTGCATGGACATTTTTGGGGCCCTCCTCCACCAAACCAAGAATATCTGGTGCCCCCCCACCATGATCATAACCTAAAAGGTTGATATTCTGCCTCGCAGCATTCAAAATAAGCATGTTTACTCCCTTTAAGTCCCCTTAGCCTCTTCATTTTTGCGCTAATCGGAATGATCAACAAGTAGCATTTGAAGGTCAACATTAGCAATCTACGAAGAGGTTACTTTTCTTCTAGTATAGAAACAGAATACATTTTATCAATAGCATCCGGGAAGGTATGGAGCCTGTTGTATTAATGCAGGACTGTATGTAAAAGGTACATGTAACCCAGAGTAGGCAGGAACTTACATTAGCTGCCTCAGAGAATGCACAAGTGCTCAAGCATAGATAGAGTAGACCAATTGTAAGGAAGGAGAAAGCTACACATATCAT
The DNA here is from genome assembly GCF_040938575.1 of Ambystoma mexicanum. Classification (NCBI taxonomy): domain Eukaryota; kingdom Metazoa; phylum Chordata; class Amphibia; order Caudata; family Ambystomatidae; genus Ambystoma; species Ambystoma mexicanum. The sequence goes on from NC_090936.1 coordinate 352,740,441, forward strand.
AGCATGGATAGTGGATGCAGATTAGAAGCTACCAGTAAGGTGTCTCTATCTAGACAGACTGAGATTAGAAGTGGGACATGGTTTTCAAATAGTGTTGCCATTAGAGATCAATGGAATAAGTGCCTATGGTGTACAGTATATCAATGCTCACTATTATAGTGGAAGCAACCCTATAGCCCGTGATACCATGAGTGAGGCTTTTATGAAGATCATACTCTAAGAAGGAAATCACTCTGAAGGGGTGACAATTTTGAAAGGTTTAGTGACTGGCCATTCTGAGAGGTTAGGCAATAAAAGATTAAATGAGATGCACAGGATCACACATTGCTTAAGGGGTGAAGCTGGGATGTGTGCCAACTCTGCAATTTCTGCATTTGAACACTTTCTTTTCCAGCTCTTACCATTTACTAAAACAATCTCATTTTATAAAACTGATTTGCAAAGTATACAAATCACATTTCCAAACCTGACAATTTTTAAAACCAAATTATTACAGAAGGGTGTTACGCAAAATGGGAATGATTCTAGCTTAATTCTCTCCATCATCAAGGGAAGTATGTAAGTACCAGCATACCAATCGATGTGATTTAACAGATTTATTCTAGGTATGTCGTTTGTACTTTTAAGCATTAAATAATTCCAAAACAATGGCTTGTGAATTTGTCATTCATAAACGTGCAGAAAAAACCTTTGACTTTTATACAAAAAGCAAAAGATTTTTTGTGTTAAACGAGCAGACCTTAAAATATGCTTGCCCAAGGCCTACAACATCTGGCCCGCTCTCTCCTGTCTACCACCCCTTCCACTGAAATGGCCTACATAAGACCAAAGATCAAGTAATGAGCTAAACGATGCCGCCAGCATGCAAGAAGGCAAACCTAACAGAAGACAGCACAGTAATGCAAGAGATATTATATGATTTGACCAGGATCATGTATCGTCTGCTGGCAAAGCCAAGATACAAGCATGAACAATTTGGTTCCACAGTCTTGAATTTGGATACTTATTCACCTCTTGGACTAATAGTTTATGCTCATCTTTGGAGGGGATTGCCTAGGTTTTAGAACGCCCAATCTGAACAAACCAATTTCTAGACCTTCACCATACAAATGACATGTTAGTTTTTATAGCACCCCCTATCTGGTGCAGGAACATTGCTGATAATAGCACCTCTTATGCTGCAAAACCAAGTACATATGCAGGTAGGTTTATAAACTTCAGACATAGGAAAGGTTCAGCCAGCCTTGCTGGAATGTGCTCTTCTAATCTTTCATATGAACACATATTCCGGCAATGAGTGCTTAACACACTGAGCTAACTTCTGAACCATTGTGGCACTCCATTTATCAATATGGATTTCAACTTTGGCTATTGCACATGATCAACATAATTCCCACAGGAAGGAAAGAATACTACAGAAATTGTGCTGTGCAGAACACACAAACTATGTATTCTACAGTGAACACAGAAAGCATCACATGATTAATTGATCAAGGCAGAATGTACTTGTCAAAACAGACAGGCAATAGGTTTAGCGCCTCAGCAGCATTCCATACAATCTCCTGGCGTGTGCTATTTAAGTCTGGTGAACAATGGAATCTTACTTTAGACCAGGCCGCCTTGTGGGGGCCCCCGCCCCTTTTGCCCTCCCATAAAAACCTCTCTGATCTGCGTTCCATGCACTCATATATGGCTGTGGGCCGTATTTGCAATATGCCTTCTTGATTTGCAAATAGTCATCTTACTGTTTCTGTGGCTTTAAAGTTTATAAACTGTGTTTGGGACGGTCGCTGAAATGCCTTGGGGTCCCCAATTTGCTTGGGTTGACGCACTGGCTCTGTGTACTGTCTTCAGTCCCATTCGCGCTTACGCAGTGCAGCTTTGCTACCTGCTTTCCACTCTGGACTGCTTCCACGTCTTTCCAGTTTCTCTCGCGTTTCTGCTTCTGCATGCCTGTTCAGGTCCCGGTAAGTGTAACGTTGCTTTCTCCTGTTGCTGAATGCCCAGGAATCTTCCCTTGGTTCCTGGCGTCTCTGCAGCACATCCTGCTCGCACAACATCGTTCTTCCTCTTTGCTGGTGAACCCTTTGGCTCCGCCACACGGGTTCGTGCTTCCAGCTTCCATCCACCTCAGAGAGAGATGCAGCATCTTCTCTCAAAACGCAGCTTCGAGTAGTTTGTTTTCCATCTTTAAATGTCCCGTGCATAGGTGTCTTCTGAGTAGAACGCTAATTGAGCATGAGGCTCCTTCTGCTTTGAATTATTCCCATCTTTCTCCTTGTCCCAGTACTTAGGTGGTTGTGGAGTGTATTGCTGAGACTATTGTATAAATGCTTGCAATATATTTTAAAGGCATACTAGGTTATGGAAGATGAGTATGTGGAACTGGGAAAAGTGTCTTTCATAATTTTATAAGGCCAGTTAGTTGAGAGTTGGCCTTTGGGATGTGACCAAATCTTTCCACTACTCTCCTCGGGTGGAAGAGGAAAAGCACGAAAATGGGCCATTAGATTGGTTCTTATTAGAGGGATTCATCCCTGAAGGGATAAAGGGGAATAACATGTCTCAATCAATGAAATCAGGATATCTCCCTGGAGGTTGTCTCCCCCCACGTGATCCTCCCTCATACAGCCATCCCCAAGGTCAGGATCAGGTAGCGGCTGGAAAACAGGAAAACAGTGATGATTCCACAGAATTCATCACAGTGTGTAATTAATATGTCCTGATTTTCATTATAAGAGCGTAATGTCTCCAATACAGGACAGCCCCAGAGCCATGACTACTGATATATAAAGTGGCAGAGCCATTAGAGCCACCCTGTCACCCTCCAGATGTTTTGGTATACAGCTCCCATCATCCCCAGCAAGCACAGTCAATGGTGAGGCGTCATGTGAGTCGTAGGTCAAAAAGTATAAGTTACTCACCGTAGTGACTAACGTACTCTTAGTCCCCTTTCCTTCACACTGCATGAGCGTCTCTACGAGGAACGGGAGACGGAACCTTTTCCACCAGAAAAAAACCTACTTCCCCTTTAAATTTAGAGGCACGCAGGAGTGCAGCCCTGGGAGCATGCGCTGCCCTGAGTCTGCCCTCTAGCGCCACCCCGCAGTCCCCATAGACACGTCAACAATAGATTTAACATTGCCTAATGACACCAGTTTTATTAGTGGTGAGGTTGGTGGGACGTATGAAGGAAAGGGGACAAAGGACTAAGAGTATATTAGTCACTACGGTGAGTAACTTATGATTACTCTTACGTCCCATCCCCTTTCCTCCACACTGCATGGGCGATTACAACTGAGTGTAGCCCCAGGGTAGATAGGAGACCCTCCTTAAGCAAACAGGTTTCTAAGAACCGCTTGTCTGACAGCCGCATCTGATCTAGAGCCGGAATACAAATAGTAATGCTTGCAGAAAGCCAAAGGGGTGGCCCATATGGCTGCCCTGCTTATGACTTGCCAGGGGACATGTTGCTGGAAAGCGATGGCCGATGCCTTGGCTCTGTGCGCGTGGGTGTGCATTTTGGCAGGCAGTGGCTTGTTATGTCCCTCATAGACTTCTTTGATGGCCAAGACCATCCAACGGGCTATGGAGGCCTTGGAGGCTTGATATCCCAGTCTTGATCCTCCGAAGGTGACAAAAAAAGTGTCTGACTTGCGTAAGCCCTTGGTCTTGTCCAGGTAGAAATCAGGGCACGCCTGACATCAAGGCAGTGCAGAACTCTCTGTGCCTCCTCTTTGGGCTCAGTAAAAAACATGGGCAACACAATCTCTTCGTTCAGATGAAATGCAGACAGCATCTTAGGTAGAAATGCTGGGTGCGTCTGTAGCTCTACGTTGTCCTTGTGAAACATAGTGTATGGCTTTGAGGCGACCAGTGCCTGGATTTTGCTGATTCTGCGAGTTGAGGTGGGACCGACTAACAAGGCTGCCTAAATGGTGACCAGCCTGATGTCCGCGGCCGCCATTGGTTCGAATGGTTTGTGCGCCAGGGCGCCCAAGACTATGTTGAGGTCCCACACGGGGTGTGGCCTCTTGATGGGCGGGTAGAGCCTGGCGAGACCCGTCAAATGTCTCTTGACAATTGGGTTGGAAGAGGAAAAACTCTCCTCCTCCGAGTTTCTGTATGCCCCAATGGCTGCCAGGTAGGTGCAGCAAGTGTCCACCTTCACACCTGAACGGGCGAGATGCACCAAAAAGGAGAGCACGTCGTCCAGGGAACATGTCAGAGGGGAAGAGCCCTTCGAGTCTGCCCAATGACAGAACCTGGTCCACTTGTTTTTATACTGGGCCCTGGTAGATTTGCTCCTGGCGCCCTGTATGATCTCTAGATTAGCCTGAGCGAGGCTGAGATATCCTAGCTTGACCTGTTCAGGAACCATGCTGTGAGGGCTTATTTCTCTGGTGCGGGGTGGATGACCCTGCCCCCCTGCTGAGCCAGAAGATTTGCTGGGCCCATCGGCAGGAAAATGGGAGGCCTCTCTGAGAGGCTGAGCAGCTCCGAAAACCATGGCCTGGCTGGCCACAAAGGTGCTATTAGGATGATGCTGAGGAGGCGAGACTCCTTGATCTTGCATATCACCCTGTGAATCAGGGGAGTGGGCGGAAAGGTTTATGCCAATCTGATCTGAAAGGCATCGCCCAGAGAGCCCGGACCCTGACCCTGCCAGGAGGCGAACAGTTGGCACTTCTTATTGCCCCGGGAGGCAAAGAGGTCCACCTGAGGGTGACCCCATTCGTGAAAGATCTCCTGCAGCACTAGGTCATTCAACTGCCACTCAGAGTTGTCCGCTCCCAGTCTGCTGAGCGTGTCTGCCTCCAGGTTGGATTCCCCCGGCAGGTGGACCGCCGTGAGGTAGATGTTGTTCTCTAAGGCCCACTCCCAAATGCTGACTATCAGCCTGCACAGTGGGGGGGATTGGTACCTCCCTGCTTGTTGACGTAGAACATGCTGGTCGAGTTGTCAGTCTGAATGAGGACAACCTTGCCCTCGATAACCGGAAGGAAGGCCCTGAGCGCCAGCCAGATGGCCTTCAATTCCAGCCAATTAATGTGGTACTCCTACTCCTGCCGGGTCCAGGTGCCATGGATGCAGCGGTTGTCCAGGGTAGCCCCCCAACCCTCGAGAGAGGAGTCCGTGGTGATGGTGACCTGTGGTGTAGGTTGTCAGAAAGGCTTGCCGGTCCACAGGTTGCAGTCCCTGAAGCAACGGAGGAATATTGATCATCTCTGACTGATGGCCCCGTTCCTGGTTCCAGAATGCTGCAAAGTGCATCTGTATCCTCCTCATCCTGAGTCCCATGTGGGGGACGGCCAAGAGGACTGCTGCCATGAGACCCAGTAGGTGTTGGTACCACCAAGTCGAAGTCACGTATCTGCTGAGGAAGTGCGCCGTGGCCCGATTGATGGCTGTGATCTTGTCCTCTGAGGGAAACACTTTCTTGGAGCACGTGTCCCAAATGAGGCCTAAGAAGGTCAGTCTCTGCGTGGGCTGCAGCTGCAACTTCTTGAGATTGAGTGAAAAACCCAGCTTGTGCAGTGTGTTCATAAGAGCGTGGGAAGTATGGTGCAATGCTTCCAGAGATGTAGCCCTGAGGAATCAGTCGTCGAAGTATGGGTAGATATGGTGGCCCTGCGACCTGAGGAGGGCCGCCACAGAGTTCAACAGCCTGGTAAAGACCCTGGGGGCCGAGTTGAGGCTGAAAGGAAGCACCTTGTATTGGAAATGACAGCCCATGATCCTGAATCGCAGAAAGGAATGATGCGGTTGCCAGATCCGGATGTGTAGGTACGCGTCATTCAGATCCAGGGAGCACATCCAGTCTCTCTTGCACAATGTCCCCGCTATCAAAGCTGGCGTAACCATCTTGAATTTTTGTAGAGGTAGGGCGAGGTTGAGGGTGGAAAGGTCCAGCACAACTCTCAGGTTCACCTGGTTCTTTTTCTGAATTGCGAAAATCCTGGAGTAAAAGCACAAGCCTCGCTGGGCGGCTGGGACTTCCTCCACTGCCTGGCTCTCGACGAGCGACCGGATCTCTGACAAAAGAGTTCCTGCCCCAACCCGTGGGAGTGGAGGGGAGGAGGGAAGAGAGGCTGGGATAGGGAGGCGGTACCCGTGGAGACTACAGAGAGGATCCAGGGGTCCGCGAAATTCTGGCACCAGAAATGTATGTGAAGAGCAAGCCTGCCCTCCACTGGAGACACGTGGACCTGAAGGGGTGTGTCATGCCTTCTTTCCCTCTGAGGCTGTTGCGGAGGAGTGGGACTGGAAAAAGCCCTTACTCCCCCCCCTTTTTGTTGTTTGCGCCGATGCTGGGATGGCGAACAGTCAGGCTGCCTGGACCTCTGCTTTTGTAACCTGCGGAACCCTCCGTACGTACGCCCCTTATCAGAGCGCTGCTGTGACTTGGTGTACGGTTTGGGCGTGGTCTTTGTAAGGATGGATAAAGAGTTGTCCATTTGAGAGCTGTTTTTCTTTTTATCCAGCTCCTCGTCTGTTGTGGAGTAGAAGAGGTCACCACCTTCGAACGGAAGATCTAGTATGCGTTCCTGGACATCCGGGTTGAATTTTGTAGCACAAAGCCAGGCTGTTCTTCTCATGCTCATGGCAATACAGATGGCACGGCCAGAGGTGTCAATGTGAACCACGGGGGACTCCATGATGTCCTGCGCCACAATCTTGGCCTCTGCCAATCCCTCCTTGAATCGTGATTGGCTCTGCGCCGGAAGCTCTAGGAGGAAATCCGCAATTTCCTGTCAGAGCCTCTGGTTAATGGCTGCCAGCATGGCATCTGCATTGGCTTGATGCAGGTGCAAGGACGCGTTGGAATACAGCTTCTTCCCGTACGCCTCCAAGATCTTCACCTCCTTGCCTAGCAGCGCCGCAGAGGAGGAGGCTGAAGACGACTGAGGTTTGGAGTACAGTGATGCCGCAGTGATCACCGTGGAGTGGGGCTGAGGATAGGCCGATCGCAAGAGTGTATCCCCCTCCTTCTGCCTGTACTTGCCGTCCAGGTGTTTATTTACCGGCTGGGCCGAGTGGGGCTTGAGCTAACCCTTTTTGGCCAAGACAACTACGTCCTTCTGCATCGGGATCCCCGTTCTGGTCATGGGATGTAGCGTGAAGACTTCTGCGAGGACCCCCTCTGCTGGCTGCTCGACCTCGGGTTGAGGAAGGCCCAAGTACTCTGCCAGCCCTGCCAGACATTCGTGGAAGGCCTAGCTAAAGATGGAGTGTCGGGGTCCTCCTCCTCATCTGTGTCTGTTACGCTCACCTGGTCTCTGCAGAGGCATTGGGGCACGGATGCAGCCCTCCTTGAACTGGAATCACACCCTTCAGGCCTCTCCCTCAGTAGAAAAGCTGTGAGCGGTGGTGCGTGTTGATACTGCTCTTGCGTGGAGGGAGATAACAGTGTGTGAGTGTGCCAATCTGTGATTGTTGTACCTCTCAAACCATTCACCCTAAAGTACGGTTTGTGTGAGCATACGCCGGCCCATAAAGCACACCTGTGAATGATGGAAGATAAGCTCTCCAGCCTGCTACTTCTGGTAGGGGCGCATCGAATGGGATCTAGTTCCTTCACTGATCCCTGATAAGGATTAGTCCAGTCCAGCTGCGACTATGCTTCTTCTTATGATTGGTAAGTCTTTCTTGAGCTCTTCTGATGCTGTTCGTTCTGTTTAATGTCTTTATATGTTGTTCCTATTTATGCAAACAATAATGGCTCTCTTCTGTTTTCTTCCCTTAGATGGAAATGCGGCGTCAATGCAGCTGGTTGACACAAGACGCGGCCGGATGGAAGATGGATGCCACCGCAATGTTCGAAAGCAGGTAAGTGATGGTTTAAGGAAAAGGGGGAAGTATGGGAAAGCGCAACCTTAAACTGACTGTTTTTTCAATGTCTAACCTTGTCTTCTGTTTTTCTTTGCAGGCGCTGCTGTCGACGATGGAGCGTGTCGTGCTGCGGTGGCAAGATGAAGATTTCAACGTTCCGGAAAGTGTAAAAATGAATACTTGGTTCACCGAAGAGATGTACAGGTAAGAACAGATTCCCCAGTTGGTAATTATGCTGGCAGGAAGCAGGATGTCCAGGAAGCAGGATCTTCAAAGGTAAGTCTGACCTCAGGCGATGGTGAGCGTTACGCTGCTTGCAAGTGCAGAATAACGCAAAGCGTCTGTCTTGAGGATCGGGGCAGCTTATATAGCTGAGATCGTGGGCACGCACATTAGGGCCGGTTTACCAGCCACACCCTGCCACTCCTAGAGAGTGAGCACGTGCGAAGGCAATCCATTAGCAGCCACACCCAAGAATACACTTGGGGCTGCTTAATGGATGGAATGTTCAAGGTTAATGCATCTGAAGTGCTATGGCCATAATAAAAGCTTTTTGGTGTTAACTGGATGTTCTTGTTCAATTTTGTTCATGAGCCTGGCGCCAAAGGCGCTAGCACAGTGTCCATCCAGGTCTCCTGTGCATGCAACCCCTGCATGCCTGTGCCCCTGACTTTATGACCATGACAGCACTCCCCCTCAAGGCCCCTCTCAAGGGTGGTTCTCCTCCCGGTCCTGGTTTGGTGGGATTATTGCGATGGAACTGTCTGATTAAACGCGGAGCATGGACGTCTTCACTGGGTTCCCAAGTTCGGTCTTGAGGTCCGTAACCGTTCCAGTCAATTAGGTAATACAATTTTGATCGAACCACCTTGGAGTACAGGATGGATCTGACTTCATATTCTGGTTCTCCATCTATTACTTCGGGCTCTGGCAGAGAACTAAGCCGTGTATTGGACTTCATTGGTTTGAGGCGAGAGACATGAAATACGGGGTGAATTTTCATGTGAGATGGTTACTCCAATTTCATGGCAACAGGATTGATTATGGACTTATAGGGGCCCAGGTATCTTGGGTGGAAAGCTCTTGACCCCTCAGGGGAATATATTTGGATGATAACCACACCTTTTCTCCAATCTGGTAGGCGGGAGCTTCCTTCCGATGTCGATCAGCAAACAGTTTTTTCTTTCCTTAGCCTTGGTCAGATGCTCTGTCACCTCCTTAAGAACCTGAGTGATGGTTTTATGTACATTTTTTATGGCTGGCATTTCCAGGGTATCGGGTGGATCAAATACTGATGTCCTTGGATGTCTTCAGTGCACAGTGTAGAATGGAGTTTGCCCTGTGCTTGTGTGAGCTGAGTTGTTGTATGCATACTCAGCTATCCAGAGTATATTTTTCCAAGAATCCTCGGACTGTTACAACATACACCTGAGATATTGCTCTAAAGTTTGGCTGGTTCGTTCAGTTTGCCCATCAGTTTGAGGGCGATGGCTTGTGGACAACCGGAGATCTATTTTGGCAATCGTACAACACGTTCTCCAAAAGGCAGAAACAAATTGAATTCCGCAATCAGATACTAATATTGATGGAAATCCATGAAATCGAACAATTTGCTCTAGGAACACAGAAGCGAGAGTTGATGCAGTTGGGAGTCCCTTCAGAGGGATGAAATCGGCCATTTTGGAGAATAAATCCATAACGACTAATATGGTGTTGTACCATTGCAGTGTGAAATATCCGTGATGAAGTCCATCGACAGGGTATCCCAAGGAACTGGCGGTACTGTTAGGGGATGTAGTAAGCTAGCAGGGTTCTGTTTCTGAGACTTGTGTAGTGCACAGACACCGCAGGTTTCAATAAATTGGGCAATGTCTTTTCGCCAGGTTGGCCACCAGTAGTTTTGTTTTACCTTAGCCTGAGTTTTGGCTATTCCTGGGTGTTCTTCCAGTAATGAATCATGGTAATTTGTGATGATTTGCTTTTGCAGTTCTTGGTCTTGGACATATAATCGTCCTTGGAAATACAGTAGATTGTCTTCGATGGTGTACTGGTCACCTTTTAACAGCCATTCCTTTTGTGTTGATTGATCCATCGGGGATTGCAAACTGGTTCTTTGGTCATCCACACACATGGTGGCAGCTTTTCTGGTTTGAATCCTTTCCTCAGAAATTATGGCCTCTGGGTTGGATGCTGTAAAAGCCTATTTTTCTTCACTCATGCGTGATAGAGCGTCTGCTTTCCCATTGCGTACTCCAGGTCTATAAGTTATAATAAAATCGTATTCCGTGAAAAAGAGCCCAACGAAATTGACGCGAGGATTGTGCTTTGGCGGTTTTCAAGTATTGCAAGTTACGGTAGTCTGTGATGACAGTGACCGTATGTCTCACCCCAAGAAGGTAATGTCTCCAATCCTTGAATGCTGCTTTAATCGCCAGTAATTCCTTATCTGTGATTGCGTAGTTCAACGCGGGGGCTGAACATTTGTAGGACCAGAATGCAACAGGGTTTGGTTGTCCTGTTTCAGGGTCTCGTCGTGACAATACTGCTCCCATGGCTATTTTTGAAGCATCTCTCTGAACTATGTAAGTTAGGTCTGGTTGTGGGTGTCGAAGGACTGGTGCTGTAGTGAATGCTAGTTTCAACTTCTGGAAGGCTTCTTCAGCTTCTGTCGACCAATGGAACTTTTGATTTTTCTTTAACAAGGATGTAATTGGATGTACAATTTGTGAAAATCCAGGTATAAACCGACAGTAAAAGTTGGCGAATCCGAGCACGCTTTGCACTCCATTCGTGGATGTTGGTGAGGGCCATTGGAGGATAGGATCCACCTTACGTGTATCCATATGTATGCCTTGTGGTGTGAGCATAAAACCGAGAAACTCAACCTCGGTTACATGGAAAAAACATTTTTCCAACTTGGCATACAATTGGTGTTGTCGAAGCTTCTCTAAGACTGCCCGGACATGGCCTACATGTTCTTCCATGGAATTTGAGTAGATAAGAATGTTGTCAATGTAAACGAGAGCGCAAACGTCCAGTAGTACATGGAGTACATTATTCATAAAGAATTGGAACGCCGCGGGGACACTGCATAGCCGGAAAGGCATGACCTGGTTTTCAAAGAGGCCATACTTCGTGCGGAAGGCCGTTTTCCACTCGTCTCCCTCTTTTACTCTTACAAGATGGTATGCTCCTCTTAAAAATCCAATTTTGTGTAGATTTGAGCTTGTTTCACTTGGTCCAGGAGCTCTGGTATAAGTGGTAAAGGATATCGATTTTTTACTGTGATCTGATTGATGGCTCTATAGTTGATGCAAGTTCTTAAGTCCTCTTCCTTTTTAGGCACGAAGAATAAGGGCAAGGAGGCAAGTGACTTGGACGGGCGAATTAAACCGTTCGTTCGCCAGGTACTGATCCAGGTAAATTCTAAGATGATGATTTTCTTGTTCTGTCAGAGCGTAAATTTGGCTGCAAGGGATCTGGGCTCCGAGTACAAGATTTATTTAACAATTGTAGGGTCTGTGTGGGGGCAGAACGTTGTCTTGCTCTTTTTTTAAGACATCCTGGTAATCTTGGTATTCAAACGGTAAGGAGCTGATTAGGCCCAACACGATTCCTTTCTTCTGTTTCAGATTGGTGTCATCTTTTTTGTAACATGTGTCGGCACAATCATGAGGAAATGTCAGAACTTGTTTTCGCCAGTCGATCCTAGGATTGTGGGTCTCCAGCCAGGGCATTCCCAATATCATCTGGAACTGAGGATCGCCGATGAGATCGAAAGTAATATCCTCTTGATGCCCGTCCTGACACAGAAGCTTGACTTTCTCGGTGTATTGTGTCACCGGGCCGGATGATAGCTGAGAACCATCCACAGCAGTGACGTTTTCCGATTTCTGCTTCTGTCGGAGAGGAAGGCCTATTCGGAGAGCCAAATCTTGGTCAATGTAGTTACCCACAGCTCCACAATCTATATATGCCTCCAAGGCATGTATTTTTGATTGTTCCTTGTGATTCACCAAAAGCACTGGGATGACGAGATGTGAGGCCTGTACGGATTCCTTTTCATTCTCGACAAGCGGGCCCCTGCACTTACCGGGCATTGGTGTTTCCCGAGTTCTGTTCTTCTTCTTCATCAGTTTTGTCTGTTGCCCCAACTGTTTTCTAGGGTGGTTTTACCGGGCAGTCACGGAGGAAGTGACCTGCTTGTCCACAATGTAAGCAAAGCTATTTTGTCCTCTTCTTTCCCTTTCTACTTTGGTAAGGGGACTTCGTAATTGACCAATTTGCATTGGCTCAGACTGTTCATGTGGTTTAGTCTGATTCTCACAAGGTCGTATGTAAACTAACCGTTCCTCTGATCCAGCTCGATCCATTTTCCGATTCTGCAACCTATGATCGAGTTGCACTGTCAGGTCTATGTAGTCCGCACACCTCTCAGGGGGATTCACCACTTGCACCAACACATCCTTAAATTCTCCACGTAACCCTCAGTAAAAGAGTGTAGTCCTCTTCTCTTCTGGTCAGTTGGTCTGGTCTATGAGACGCTTGAAGGTTGCAATATAGGTTAATAGATCTTGACTCACTTGTCTGAGTGAAAACAACTTGTTGTCCCGAGCTTGTCCTTGAGTATGACAGGCAAACAATTTCTTCATCTCATGTTGGAAATTCCCAAAGTTCCGCAGTAAAGGGTCATCATGATTTACCAAAGGTATAGCCCAGTCCGCCGCACTACCTCCTACATGCGAGAGCACAAATGCCACTTTGGCTTGGTCATTAGGAAATTAAGGCGACATTGGTTCATGAATACAGCAAACTTGTTTGGGTCACTGATGAAGCGTTCAGGAGGGGCTAGAGGCACTGCTCCTGGAAGAACCACCTGAACCAGTGTTGATTGTTGTGGTGTGGAAGAATGAGAAGAATGGGTCACTCCAGGCAGTGGAACCTGTCCTGCTTGTTCTGTAGCATTTATCTTGCCACTTTGTCAGTTCTTTCTTGAGTTACAATAAGATCCCTCCGTAATGCATTGGTTTCCTGTCTTGAAGCATGTACTTCAGCCCATAATTCCCCTAGTAAGAGGGCTAACTGATCTGTTTCTGAAGTTTCCATAACGCCCAGGCAGAGAGTATCAGAGGCTTTGCGTTCTGTTATGCTCACCTGGTCTCTGCGGGGGCGTTGGGGCACGGTTGCAGCCCTCCCTGAACTTGAATCACCCCCTTCAGGCCTCTCCCTCAGCAGAAAAGCTGTGAGCGGCGGTACGTGGTGATACTGATCCTTCATGGAGATAACAGTGTGTGAGTGCGCCAATCTGTGATTGTTGTACCTCACGAACCCTTCACCTTAAAGTACGGTTTCTAGGAGCATACGCGGCCCGTAAAGCTCACCTGTGAATGATGGAAGATAAGCTCTCTGTTCTGCTACTTCTGGCAGAGGCGCATCGAATGGGATCTAGTTCCTTCACTGATCCCTGATAAGGATTAGTTCAGTCCAGCTGCGACTATGCTTCTCCTTATTAATGGTAAGTCTTTCTTGAGCTCTTGTGATGCTGTTTGTTCTGTTTAATGTTGCTCCTATTTATGCCCACAAATAATGTCTCTCTTCTGTTTTCTTCCCTTAGATGGAAATGCAGACTCAATGCAGCAGTGAGACGCGAGACGCGGCCGGATGGAAGATGGATGCCACCGCAATGTTCGACAGCAGGTAAGTGATGGTTTAAGGAAAAGGGCAAAGTATGGCAAAGTGCAACCTTAAGCCAACTGTTTTTTCAATGTCTAACCTTGTCTTCTGTTTTTCCTTGCAGGTGCTGCTGTCAACGATTGAGCGTGTCGTGCTGCGGTGCCAAGATGAAGATTTCGGCGTTCCGGAAAGTGTAAAGATGAATACTTGGTTCGCCGAAGAGAAGTACTGGTAAGAATAGCTTCCCTCAGTTGGTAAGTATGATGGCAGAAAGCAGCATGTCCAGGAAGCAGGATCTTCAAAGGTAAGTCTGACCTCATGTGACGGTGAGCGTTAAGCTGCGTGCCAGTCCAGAATAACGCAAAGCGTCTGTTTTGAGGATCAGGCAGCTTATATAGCTAAGATCGTGGGCACGCCCATTCGGACCGGCTTACCAGCCACACCCTTCCACTCCTAGAGAGTGAGCACGTGCAAAGGCAATCCATTAGCAGCCACACCCAAGAATACACTTGGGGCTGCTTAACGGATGGAATGTTCAAGGTTAATGCATCTGAAGTGCTATGTCCATAATAAAAGCTTTTTGGTGTTAAATGGATGTTCTGGTTTACTTTTGTTAATGAGCCTGGTGCCAAAGGCGCCAGGACAGTGTCCACCCAGGTCTCCTGTGCATGGCAACCCCTGCATGCCTGTGCCCGACTTCATGACCATGACAGTGACCACGTGTGGATCCAGAGGGTCCAGCACCGGAGTGGGGGAGCTAGGAGCTGCAGGTAGAGGTGCGGGGACTGGAGCCGGAAGGCTGCAGCGGGGGCTGGTATGGAACCGCCTGCCCAACCGGTTGGGGGACCGGAGCAGCCTGCTGAGGCTGAACAGGGACCGGAGCAGCCTGTACTGGGGCCTGCGGGGCCGGAGTCATTGGAGGGAGAAAGTCCCTGATGGCGTCCCTGAGGATGACCCCATCTGTGGAGTCTTCATGAGCCCAAGGAACTTTTCGAAGGACCTGTCTGGGTTGGTGGTAGGGGTACTGACGGGGTAGCAGGCAGCTGCTGGACCCGTTGAGTGTCCGGCCCATATGGACGCAGCGGGAACCTGCCTTGCATGAAGGAAGGGTAAGCTGTAGCCCACATACCTGGTTGACACCAGTCCCACCTCAATGCACGGTCCTCCACCAGCCATCCCTGGAGGGGTGTCGGCCGGATGTCTGGATTTTCTGGCACAGTGCCATTTTGTCGAGTTGCCTTCCACATGCCTGCGTCATGTAGCTCGGCTGACTGGGCCCTGCAACGTCCAGGACTCTTGAGTGTGGATCATGGGGCCTACCATGTTCCTCAGGCCGAGGCCTGGTAGTCGTTTCGCCCTCGACGTATCTGCCGGTAGAACTGCGTAAAGGCGCCCCCTCAGACATGATGCCGGTACTAAGGCGTAGCCCCTCGGGTGAAGACCCGGTAAAAGAACCTTCCAGTCCCTCAGCACTGTCACTAGGAGGATCTACTGACTCCTCGGCCTGGTGGCCGGTAGCTGATTCAGCCTTGGTACTTGTGCTGGTACCAGGACCAAGGCAGACCCTCTCGCGCAGGCAAGTCCTTAGGAAGGAGTCTCCCTTGCAGGGTGCACTGGAAAAGAGCAGCCCTACCTTGGGCTTAGATCGATGATAGACAAAGTCCTTTCCGTCCTCTGGAGGCGATCTGGGGAAGAACACCCACCACCTGGCCAGTCTGTTCTTCAGAGACCTTGAGGAAAGTGTGTTGCACACGGTACAAGCTTGCCAGCTGTGGTCAGGACCAAGGCACCATAGGCAGAGGGCTTGGAGTCTTTAGTCTGGAAGAGCCCGTCGCAAGATGGATGCCTGCTGAACCCTGTATAAGTCGACATGCGCCGGAGAGGAGCGGGACGCCTGAGGACCGAGTACCTGAATGATAAAAAGACAAAGAGAAGAAGTATCCGCTCGTGGAGTTACATGGAAGAAGCCAAACCCAGGAGCGCTGGTGAATTCGGCCCATTCCCGTCGACAAGGAAAAGGGGACTGAGGTGCAGTGCCAGAGGGCGGAGTCAGGGCAGCACATGCTCCCAGGGCCGCACCTCTGCACACCTCTAAATTTAAAGGGGAAGAAGGTTTTTTCTGGTGAAAAAGGTTCCGTCTCCCGTCCCTCTCAAGGGACGCCCATGCAGTATGGAGGAAAGGGGACGGGACGTAAGAGTACATCTAGGATGACAGGTTGGCTACTCCTGTATTTGAGTCTACGATTGGTTGGCATCTAAATGACATAAATTGCAAGACTGCATGACTGTGAAATGAGAGCCTGCTGAGGACAGAGTTATGCCCCGTACAGAGTTGACGAAACATCAGATATGAAAATGAGGCTGAGCCTCATTTCAGAAGCGGAAGGAATGTCAAATTATTTGGTGGTTGCTTATTTATAGTGATGTGACCCACCGAAGCAAAGGGAATATCTTAGGAAAGGCAGAGATGTACAAACAGGGGATGTGCTTCTTCTAATGGGCGCTCAAGGTGAAAGGATGTTCTAGGAAGTATGATGTTAAAATGTAAATCATCAATTATGTATTGTCTAAAACCCTAAAAAAGCCACTGAATCAATCAGTATGTTTGTGCATTATTTTTTGGGATGGGGATACTCTGCCAGCTTTCCTGTGTGTTTATCTACAGTTTAAAGGAAATAAACTGACTCTATTGCCCGCTGCAATCGAGAATCGAGTTTGGATGTTGTTTTTGCCTTAACACTTCTGTCATGATGTTGTGGACTTTTATTCATGCATATATACTGACATAGGCAGCCCTCCAGCCTCTTTTCCTTTGCAGTTGGTGAGCAGGTGCAAGGGGATCGAACCTGGTTAACAGAGGTTACCCCAGAAGAATAATCAGACAATCCTTCAAAAGGGCCTCAAACAACAACAGAGATTCCCTGTTGGAGTATAAACAGAAAAAAGAACAAGATGACAACTTAGTGTTTGTCAGCACGTACAGTCCCTTAACAAATGAAATTACCAAGATCATAAAACGAAATTGGCATGTTTTAGAAGAAGGCGATTGTCCACTGTCAAAGCCAAAATGTGCTTTTAAGAGATGTAAAAACCTAAAAGAGCTGACAACTAGGAACGATGTGTTTATCAAACCTATTCAAACTACACTTACTGAAAAATGGGGCTTCCCCAAAACCACTGGTCATAGTCCGTGTGGACAGTGTAGTTGCTGCGCACAAAAGGACCAAGCAGATCGACTTAGGATTACCTAAATTGTGGGAACCAAGATCTCTGAGCAATTGCAATTCTACAATGGTAGTTTATGCGATCTGGTGCCCTTGTGACAGACTATATATTGGCAAAACAGAAAGAAAATTAAAGATTAGAATAGGGGAACACAAAAGTTGCATAAAAATAACACTCTAAATGCACCCCTGAGTGGAAACTTTAACAGTAGGGGCCACAAACCTGAAGAAATAAGGTGGACAGTGGTGATGAAAATTGGTCATTCTGGCAGCACTTGTAATAGTAAACAAATGCTCAGTATACAAGAACAGAAGATGATCTTCTTGACGAAAAGTCACCTCATGGGTCTAAATGAAAACATCGACTCGCGTGTTTATAACCTATTAAGAATATTTTGGTTGAGTCAATGGAGCACTCCACATGCTTGAGGTCCGTGCATAGTGCATTGGTACTTCTGTTGTACCTGTCCACTATTCTGAATCCTCTACTCAATACCCCTGCTTGCTCAATGGTCGATCTGAGGGTACCACTACAGTATGACGTGTAATCGTCCACCTTTTGAAACAAAGACTATATTCCTGTCACACATCTGGGTCTTTGTATATGTCACATAAGTAAACACCACTCGATGGAGTGCTTTTACTTACACACAGTATCGAGACACTAATTCTTAATAAATATTCTTAAGTATCCTCGTCACCCACTTGTGTACGTAATTTGTACTTTTCTTTCCCCGTCATTACGAATTACTGACATGTCAGTTTTGCTGTACTTACCACATTCCTCTCTGATTCATTTAGTTTACGATAGTGGTACTCCAACCAATATGGCGACCTACTAAGATAGGGTTCGATTAGTCAATTTTTTATCTCTATGATCCTATCGAGCCGATTGCGCATGCGCTAGTCAAGACGTCACGCTATAGGTTTAGCCCAGTAACTAAGGTACTCAGACCTTTGCGGTTGCACAACAGCAGATCCGCGTCTGTGGCCCGTCCCCCACACGACTGTAGTATTACGGTAAATTGATTGAGGGCGTATCCTCTGATGACCGAATTGCTATTAATCAACTTACGCTGTGGTTATATGTAACCATGAGGTACAAATTATCTGAATGACGTACTGTTGGTAGTATGACTTCGTATATAAATATCGCATGCACATATTCATTGGTGGGTCATACTACGTACAGGACCACACGCTTTTCTTTTGAATCGGGAGCATGTGAACGTACGAGAACTTCGATCTCTAATGGCATAAGTACACAACATTGCCGTCTGATATGTGAACCTTAATTATCGTTCACAGAGTGCCTATTTACCTAAAATCACGCGGGCCTCTGACTGTTCTAATCATTGGGAATGTTCAAAGGTCATGTTTTATATCTAGAACCACACTTATCTTATGCCCGAAATGGGTTTATTGATGCTAACGGATGACGCTTGATTATTTGATGGATATAATTAACATCTATATCTTTATATAACATCCAGACATAGACCCGTCATGTCGCTAACTAGAACATATGCATTTGTCTCCCTCTCTCTTCCCTCTTGCTATAGGCGAGCTATACTTCATCCCATTCTCTACACCTTTTCATCTTCTGTTGGGATTGAAGCCACACTGAACCAACAGTAAGTGCATAAGATCCTTTAGCATACCCTAACTATTGACATGCTTTAAGATCTATGTGTTTTCGTATAACTGATAAAATAGACAGATTACAGTATGTGTTTTGTGTTTTATGTATGTCCACAGGGAGTAGTGGTGACTTTAACGTAGTGACTAATCTCAGTCATTGAGGACGCTTTAGCGTAACTAAAATACGGTAAGCACGTAATATACCCTGTATAATTGATATTATGGGTCTTTAGAATGGTGACCATTATTAATTTGGTCCCTTTCTTCTGTTTTGTATACTTAGGGTTGGCCTAGACGCTCAGTTCCCTACTAACCAGAGAAGAGCAGGTGGAATTAGTTTCATTACAACCTTTCCACGCGGGACACATACCAGTGTTGTCACATATCAACCGACTCACAGGACACTCTCTAACACAGTGTTGGGTACCCTTGCAACCATCGGATGTCAATCTATGCTTTGGAAATGTTATACCCATTAAGAAGTTCCTGTAATCATGTTAATTTGTATAGGAATGAAACATGTAGGGGTTTCTTTCTACACTAAAACAAAGTGTTGTGAGTGGGATTTAAAACCACACTTCTTGTCAACAAGGCATTAGAGTACTAATGCACCAACTACAGAGTTACTTCTTGAATTGTGGTACTCTGTACCCTATCTTTACTTTCCTTGCCTTTTCCTTTTTTATTTGTGTGGTTTTCAAATTGATTGACTGAAATTCTGCTCGTTCAGAAAAGAGCACTGTATAAAACTGTATTTAAATTGATATCATTACTAGATGTGTACATATTATTTTTGCATTTTGACAATGAGACATCAGTGATATGTCCACTACACCTTATCAAATATTGCACTTGTCACTTAGGGATGTTTTATAACATGTTTTTATGATGTTTTATTACATTGTTTTTTATAATTGTACATTAAAGATGTTAGATTTTGTCAATATTTAAGTGCAAGTTGGTTTAATTCTCCATGCACGCCCATACAATTCCTATAATGTTGATGTGATTATATGTGACATATATACCCCACTGTCTAGTGAACTCCTTACCCAACCTAACGAGATGGGGAGTCTTTTTTCTATATTGGTAAACTATTTGTATAAGGGTTACTCCCTCCTCTCTTAAACCTGATATCCCTTATTTTTTGAATCAGCAAGGGGATCTAGGTCACATGACCTACACACTGTCAATCACTATTGATCTGTTGGTGCATTCTTGTTTTGCCACCCATTTTTCTTATTTAAGCAGCCCTACAGCCTCTTTTCCTTTCCAGTTGGTGAGCAGGCTACCCAAGACCCACCCACCTTCTTAGCCCTGCCTCTTCTTTCCCTTTGTGACTCTTAGCTCAATTAAGGGCCTCTCTGGCCAGGGTGTCTGAAGTGAAGAGCAGTCAAAGAAAAAGGCAAATCCGGTTTGGCCCTGTTTGGACCAAAAGGACCCAGGACCAGAACCCCTTCTCCTCTAACATCAGGTGAGCCCCGGTCAATATGTGTTTTAACCTTCGCCTCGCACAGACATCCCTACCATTATCACTCATCGCCAACCACACCACCCACCAGCAACATCATGGATACTGCATTGCAGCAACCTCACCCGCATCACCATACACCCCATCAGCATTCCATCATCCACAAAAACAAGAAAACTGATGCTCGCCAATGTCCGCTCAGCAATTAACCATGCAACAGACACTGCCAACCTCCTCACCACCCATAACTTTATTATTATTATTATTATTATTATTATTACTTGGATGCCATCTTCATAACTGAGACCTGGATGGCATCATCTACCCACATCCTTGATGTCCTCATCCCCAATGGCTACAGAAATCTACAATTCGGTCCAAACAAGGTTAGCGGAGGCCTCCCCATCATTCACAAAGCATCATTATTTTTTTATAACTCTGTTTATTGAGTATAAACAATACATACCAACTTTAGACAAACAATAGGTCACACGACAAAGTTATACATACATCGTTAAGCAACATGAAGTATTTTCAAACTAGCCTCAGAGCATCACGGGGGTCTCGAGGACGTGTCTCACTGAGTCTGGGTCCTTTACTGCATCAAAGAGCATCGTGGGGCGGGGCCCTCAGCTGCAGGCAATCATCAAGAGTCCTCCCATTTCCCCCAGACCCTTTGGAACTTCCCAGGGCACCCTCTAGCTTTATAAATACGACTTTCCAAGGATGCGCATCTGTCTACTTCATTAAACCATCTGTTTATACTTAGTTTATCAGCCGAGCCCCAGGTTGCTTCGGTTTGCCTCTTCCCTGCTCCCAGTGCAAACGCCAGAAATGTCTTCTCATGGGTATTGAAGTCCGTCTCGTCCCATATACCCAGAAATATCAGTTTTGGATAATGTGGAACCGGGGACCCCAAAACAGTAGAGATTTTGTTAATGCATTTCCTTCAGAAACTTTGGCGTACATCACAGCCCCACACTATATGAAAGAAAGTGCCGTCTAGTCTTTTACAACGCAGACATACTCCACTGCCCACTCTCCCCCAACGTGTCATCGCTGTCCCAGGATCATACACCTGGTCAAGTACTTGAGTTGAATCAGTCTTAGCTTAGCCTCAATACCAATTTCCCGTGGGAACAATAGTGCCTCCACCCATTCCTCAGATTCCAGCAGATCTAGGTCCCTTTCCCATTTCTCTTTTAGCCTAGCCAATTCTTTTGTTCCAAAGGAGTTGAGGACCTGAGATAATGTGGAAGTAACTTTGGTCGGGATGCGCTCTGGAAAGACATTGGTCTCAAGGGGGGAACATTTGGGAATCTCCCCGAGGTTAGGGAATTGTGTGTTAATGGCATTAGTTAACTGCAAGTGTTTGTAGCGATCGCCCGGTTGGATCCCAAATTTCCCTCGCAGGAACTTGAAGTCCAGGAGGTGTCCTTCTTGCACTATATCTGCAAGTATGCGTGTATGCCCTGCCTCTCCCAAGTCGTCAAGTGCCCCATTTTCTGGATTTCGGGGAGGTGTTTATTATGCCACACTGGTTATCGAGTGTCGGTCTATACCTTCACCCGATATATTGGTGGGCCTCTCCCCAAACCTGGTGGATATGTAGTGTCATCCTTGATAACCCCACCATCCTTTTGTCTATATCGTACAATATCTGAATAGGGATAATCGTGCCTGCTTTACTCGTCTCAGCCCCGATGTGCGTGATGAGAGGGTCTCCATGCACCCAGTCGTTTATCACCCCTATTTGTGTTGCCCTGTAGTAGATGCAGAGACACAGTAGTCCTATACTTCCCTCCCACACCGAACGTTGCAGAGTTTTCAGGGCAATGAGAGGTTGCTTCTCGCCCCACAGCAACCCATGGAGGACGCTATCTATTGCTACAAAAGTTGTATGGGGCATGGGGAGCGGGGCATTCTGGAGGACGTATAGAAAACGCGGACGAGCTAGCATCTTGAACAGGGCTGCTTTACCCAATAGCGTTAAGGGGAGGGTTTGTCAGTTTGCCAGTAAGACATGTCGGCTGCAAATCTATCTATCACAGGCTGTAGGTTGAGCGGGAGAAAGTCCTCCAGGGCTGAGCTAATGCGTATGCCAAGATAGGTGAAGCCTGGGATCGAGACAAAGTACAGGCATTGCGCAGGGATTGCGGCGTCTCCTCCCTGGAGTGGGAAAAATATTATTTTTTGTTTGTTTACTTGAAGCCCCCCGAATTTTTGATATTCTGAGAGAATGCAGGACACCACCGGGTTCGATATCGTGGGGTTGCTGAGGTATATGAGAAGGTCGTCTGCATACAGCGAGATACTATCCTCTCTTCCCCACGGCCTCGAGAATCTGGTCCAGTTCCTATCCGTTCTAAGTCTGATTGCTAATGGTTCAATGGCAAGGAGCAACAACAAGGGAGAGAAGGCACATCCCTGCCTGGTCCCATGACCTAACAGAAACACCCTAGAGGACTTGCCATGTACCCTTACGACCGCCTCTGGAGAGTGTAGATCAGCTTCACCCAGGACATGAATCCCTGCCCGAAACCCATCCGTTCAATAATATCCCACAGGGCATCCCACCCCACAGAATGAAATGCTTTCTCGAAGTCCACAACCAAGAGTGCTAGTGGGTCAGAGATAGCCGGGGCATGGTCTATAGCGAGGTGTACCCTGCACAGGTTCATCCAGGTGGACCTGTCGGGCATGAACCCGCACTGGTCCCGGTGGACCAGGGATCTAATCACTCCTAGCAGTCTATTAGGTAGGATCCATGCAAGGATCTTGGCTTCCCCATTAATTAACGGTATGGGCTTATATGATGCACAAAGTTCTGGGGGCTTCCCAGGCTTGCGAATCATCACTATACATGTCCTCCTGAGGTCCAGGGGAAGTTGTCCCTGTTCCTTGCTTCGTAGGAACATGCGATTCATGTGACCAGTTGCTGCGCTCCCGAGCCGCTTCCAGGTTTCTGTCGGGAAGCCATTGGGCCCGGGGGTTTTCCCCGATTGGAGTTGTGACAATGTGATCGTCATTTCTTCTTCAGTGCTCTTAGAATCGAGGTCTACTGCCTGTTATTCTGAGAGACAGGGGAGTTCGATAAAGTCTAGAAAGTTCAGATCGCCTCTCTCGGTCGGCCTCCCAGGGGGGAGTAAAGTTTTTCGTAGAAGGCAGCGAATGCCTCGACGATGTCGGAGTCTGCAGTTACCAATTCACTTCCCTCCGTAAGTATAGCATGTACCTGCCCTTTGCTACAGTTTCGCCTCTCTAGCCAGGCCAGAGTCTTAGCGGCTTTGTTTGTCTCCAGTCTCGTATATTTGACTTCGGACTTACCAGTGGGCGGTCCGTGCGTTATCTAGTGCAAGGTTTCTCAAAACCTCCTTTGCTATAGTTAAGGCCTCCTGTGAGGCCTGGGACCCCGACTCTAAGAGCTGCTCTTCTGCCCTGGGCACCCATTCCTCTGCGAACTCCCCTGTGTTTTGCCGACGGTAAGTCGATACCTGGAAAATGGCTTCTCCCCAGAGGACCGTCTTATATGCTTTCCACATCGTTACAGGGGAGTCCACCGATACCTCGTTAAGGTAGAAATATTGTGGTCTTATGAGAGAGGCCATCCATAATCTTGGTTATTTCCAGATAATATGCGTTCAAGCACCAGGTTGTCTCAGGTTTGGTTTGCCCATTTTTCAGTGCTATCAGTAACGGGGAGTGATCCGAAAGGCCTATTGTGATGAATTCCGTAGACAGCGGCCCATGAGCCATGTTTTGTGGGACAAAGAAATAGTCTATCCTAGAGAGTGACCTGTGCGCGTTAGTGTAGAATGAGAATCCAGACTCTGTTTCATGTAGTGCCCTCCATGTACCTACCAATCCCATTGCCTCTGCAAAGGAGTATAGTATAGTTGGTCAGAGTGTCTCGGTTCCTGTTGCCTCCGTGTGACCTATCTCTGCTCACCTCCACGACTTCATTAAAGTCACTCCCAGGACCCACGTGTCTGCCGGTTCAGTGAGTGTTGCTAGCTGGAGATCATTCAGCAGTTCCTTTGTAAGTGGCGGGGGAGCATAGACTGCAATAATGCCCCAGCTACTTCCCCACATGTACCCGAGAACCATCACCAATCTGCCTCGTGGGTCTGCGTATGCCTTCCTTAACCGGAATGGTACTCTCCTGTGTATGAGAATCATCGTGCCCCTAGCCCCTCATGAGAATCCAGCATGATATGCCTGTGAGTAGTTTGATCTCCTAACGAAGTGGCAGTCAGTACCGACTAGGTGCGTTTCGGTGAGGAGGGCAAAGTCGGGGGAGTGCCGGTTGAGAAAATGAAGGACCAGTCTCTGTTTTATGCTAGAGCCCAGCCTGTTGACATTCCATGTCAGTAGAGATATTTCCCCGTCACGTGCCATGCGTAATCTTGTGGTGTTCTGCAGGATCTTGGAGAGGTGTTGTGCGTCTTGGACCCTGCCCGTCGCCCATTGTCTTTGCATGCTCCCTTTGCATGTTTCGTTCCCAGTGATCTCTGATCACACTGCTGTCATGTGACCAACCCATGTAAACAATGGGTAGTAACCAGCCCCAATCGCCCCCTTTTGGGCCCATTCCACCCAACAATTCCCCCCGCCCTGCACTTCCCCCCAACTTGAAGTACCTGTCGCCAAAACACATGGAATTAAAAATTCATAAGAACGTGTACGGGGTACCTTTCAGAGCCAACTTCAGTCCCCCCATATACTCACACAACGTATGTAACCAGCAATAAGAAAAATATATGTTAGCTGGAAGCTGTCGCATGTCAGGGGGCGGGGCCATGGGGGGGCACCGGGTCCCACAGCATTCACTCAAGTCGTGAAACTTTTCCTCCATGCATCTTTGCTCCGGAGAGAGGAGATGCGCACAGAAGTAGCACATTCCCGGACATTCATCATTTCAGTCTGGTGTTTGTAGTGTGGCGTCTTAATCGTTGGCCACCGTAGGTGGTATTTCCAGGTCCTGGTTTTGTGGTGGCTGTTCTGGTGGGAGTCCCCCTGGTAGGGCTCTGGGTATATTATTTGTGTTCTTATCTGGCCTCCAGTCTCCCTTAAGGTGTTGCTCTGCCCATCTCCATGCCTCCCTGGGTCTGTGAAGTGCACTGTTGTGCCTTTATGGTATACTTTAAGTTGCACTGGGAACAGGAGACCAAACTTAACACCCAGGGACTGCAGACGTCTCTTAAGAGGATCGTAGTACTGTCTGGCCCGTTGCACCTCTCCGGTGTAATCCAGGAAGAATGCTGTACGGGACATGTTGTACGTTATAGATACTTTGGTGTGGGCAATCTGGAGCAGGGCGTTGTGGTCTCTGTAGGTTAATAGTTTTGCAATCACTCTGCATGGTGGCGATCCGGTATTGGTTTCCCAGTTGGCATGCAGTGGGCCCGCTCAACTGAAAACAAAATTGGAGAAGGTCTTGGGCGCGAATATGTCTGTCAGCCATTGTTCCAAAAAAGTTCCATGTTTGGCCCTTCTGTCTTCTATGGGGGACCCAGGATGCGGACATTGTTGCGTTGTAGAGGGGTTGTGGATTTTTACAAAGTAGGATCTGTACATACAATTCATATAGTGTAGAAGACTTCAATTGCGATCATCATGTTTTACAAAAGGTCATGACCACTTGTATTTTGCATGGTGTCTTGATCTCCCTTCTCCCTCCTCCACCCTTTTCTCCAGTGTTTTAAGGCATGACATCACCCTGGCTACTTGTTGGTCTGCGTTCCGCAGCCGGTCCTCCGTCTCGGACTGTGCCACACTCTTAACCTTCTGTAACTAACCCTGATGTCTTTCTCTGTAATTGACACTACCTACTGTACTTTCTATTGTATATCAATTGTCTGTAACAATAAATTGTGTAACTACTAAAAATGCATATTCATGTAATGCGCCCAGGTACCTCAGGGTGTGGCGCGCAGTATAAATAAATAAACAAACAAACAAAAAGAATTGGGTTAATTGTCTCCCACTGGCTTTATTTCAACTGCATACTCAACCCAGTAAGGACCACCATTTGTCCCCCCACGGGATAGTAACTGGGCGACGAATGCAAACGCCCTTGTCTCCGGTAAGAATGTCTGATGCCCATAGAAATGCCACAGAGCTGGGAGAGGAATTTAAGGAATACCTCACGCAGCTTAAAAGGGCAGTACGAGTGATTTTAAAACAAACAGCCCCACCATTCACTAGAGAAAATGAAACGGATACTTCAACACCCACAGTGGATAGCACGTCAAGTCCTTTAATGCTGGGAGAACTAGTATATGTCTGCAGCTTTGTAAGCAGGTAGAACAGTCCAAGATTTCATGGCCCTTAAGAAGTAATATACTGCACGCCTTAAGCAGTGAAGGTGAAGGGCCTGAAATACTAGATCCACCTGTCAGATGTTAGAAAATCACATGACAGTGTAGTACCAGGAACACTAAAGCAAAATGAACGAGAAGTAGCAACTCCTTAATGAATACAGGATAATACTGCATAGTTGCATAAGAGATTACCAAGCAGCAGCAATATAGTGGCTCAGAGAAAGATATGTCCTTAAAAATAATGTACTGCTGATTATTCTCTCTCTCTCTCTCTCTCTCTCTCTCTCTCTCTCTCTCTCTCTCTCTCCCTCCCTCCCTCTCTCCCTCTCTCTCTCCCTCCCTCTCTCTCTCCCTCTCTCTCTCCCTCTCCCTCTCTCCCTCTCTCTCCCTCTCTCTCTCCCCCCCTCCCTCTCTCTCAAAATTGCACCTGTACTTTTAAATGGTTGACAATGCTGATGAACTGAAAATGTGTTTAACCCCTTATATCCCATTCTGTAGGTGCAACCATGGCAGAAAGTAGCTCATTGGTTACAAATCGAATTGAGTTAGATAGAAGTAGGAATAGTATAAGTGCCACTAGGGCATATTCATATGAATGTAGCCTTTATCTTACGGTCATTGTATTTTCCACGATATTATTGTGTCTGGGGTTGTATTGGAGCGTTTCTTTTATTGTTGGGGACATAAAAGAAGAGGGGTGGGGGAAAACTAATACAAGAAGGGAGCAGACTAATATGGGATGGTGTGAAACTAATATGGGACCATAATACCTTCTTAAATATTACTACATTACACAAGAATCGTACAAAGGGGTCATCACAGTATGGGCAATTTGCAATGAACGAAAGTGAAAATGTAATTTATGTAGATAATAGCTCTTTTTCCACGCTACTAAGGTTTACAACACCACCAAGTGACCTGTATACAATCAGATATTCTATCTCAG
This sequence comes from Ambystoma mexicanum, assembly GCF_040938575.1. Lineage (NCBI taxonomy): Eukaryota > Metazoa > Chordata > Amphibia > Caudata > Ambystomatidae > Ambystoma > Ambystoma mexicanum. The sequence continues at coordinate 352,767,552 of NC_090936.1, forward strand.
ATGTAAATAGTGTATATATTCTGTCTCTTACTGACTTGTCAGAAGCTCGTTTGAACACTCAATACTGGCAGCTTCATAATGGTACCAATGTAACATCTAATGTGGGTCTCTTCCCCATTTATCGCTCATATGCTTTCAGTGCACACAAAATGCCCAGTGGCGATGGTAAAAGATACATAAGGTAATTAACTAATGGTAAAAATGTGTCAATACGTAGGCAGAAGCGGCAAATAAAGCAATTACAATACGATGCATACCACGGGTTGGGATTGTATGAGGTGGAGGAGCTTCGTCATCCGGGTCAGTCTAACAAGCGGTACTCTGATATGAGCACCACAGGGAGACAGGCCACAAACGGTAATTGCTTTGTGTGTTCACTGATACCTCATGTGTCAGGGACGCCTAAGGTTTTAGTGACACAAGAATCCCCCTTAGTGGATGCACAGTGTCTTGTTCATCTCACACTGTAGGATAAGCAGCACCTTCCAGGCACACACAGTAAAAATACAACTGCTTCCTCCTGACGAAAAAGCTGTGTAAAACGAGACCTCAAAGTGCAACAGATTTTAAAGAGCCTTTCTTTGTAATGTTTGCTGATAACAAATGGCAAGACGCAACTGTGATACGCAAGGCAGAAGCGCTATGTGGCTTATCAGATAAAAGACAGAACTGGATGGAGGACACCTGCTCCCATGTGTGGTCTCAACACATTGCAAAACTAACATGGGCCACAGCTCTCGAAAAACCAATCAACATCCGGCATGAAGAAAAATATCAACTGTGTTTCCAGGGGGAGGGAAGACTACCCATGACCTACAACACACGCTGCAACAGAACTCTCGTAATACCTGACATGCGAAAAGGAACAGCTGCATTGATGGACCACTACTAGGTGTGTGGTAAACAGGTATACCGGCACCTCCCATCATCATGGAGAGGCCACTGCGCACTGGCAACGCTACACTCTGCACTGATGGTGTTTCCGGACGACCATATCAAGGGTAGGAGGTGCCCAATCTACAGCAACTGGCACCCAAACCTGCAAGTGAAGAGCCCCACATCTATGACGTACTATCAGAAGACAAGCTACAAGACCAAGTGTCTCGCAGAAAGAGAGCATCCAAATACCTCTCAAACCTCTTGGCACAAATATCTGATCAGTACAAACTATTCAATTCAGCAGAGACATTTTTTGCATCACTTATCCCCAGCATCCAGGCACGAGCAAACGCCAAGTGTCTTTAGATTGTACACTGGGAGCTGATCCAGTTGGCAAACGACACAGAAGAAGGATTCAATGTGATAAAGATAGAACTAAGAGCACTTAGGGTGATGACAATGCAGAATCGATACGTGCTGGACCTGCTCACAGCTATGCAAGGCAGTGTTTGCCAAAAAATCGGGAGTGCTTGTTGCACGTTCGTGCCTTCTTCAGATGCTGAAAATGGGACAATCTTGCAAGTAATATCAGAAGTGCATGAAATCGGAGTGCGGATGAAAGAAGGTGGCGGTGTTGAAGCTAGTGACTGGTTTAGTGCAGCATTCGACTGGGTACCATCATGGCTCGGGACTGCGATGAAGTTACTGGTCCGTGTTATTGTCTTCCTCCTGCTGATCTTCTGTGTGTGCCCACTTGGAGTACGATGTTGTGCATAGGCGATTCCTAATAGTGCGATGATGATGGTGACCATGGGCAATCCAAATAGAAATGAGAAAATGCCTCATGATACTAGGGAAGCCCAAGTACAAACAGGAGAAAGTGACAAACCCAAATATTGTATGGCGGCCATTTACAACACAGGGGATATAGTAGATACTCTATGGCACACAACCTTCAAACAGCCCCGGGATTTAGAAAACTACAAGGAGTTGTGGGTTGACCTAGCAGGGGATGGAGGGTGCATTTATACGACGTTTACATCTGAGGAGTATGCGCAGCATGGGGAAAGTCTAAGAAGTGTGTGCCGTGCGTGGATGCCAATAAAGAGTACACCTGCATGGGATGAAGTTGTAAAAAGGGCAGAGGAATGTAGAAGTGCTGGAGGAGGGTATTCCTTACTTTAGGAGTAACGAAAGGGGGGATCATGCATCATGGATCTAACTTGCGCTGAAGGTGGGAGACATCCCCCCTTTCTCCCAACTGTAATCTGTGTTAATCACCTATTAATTACTAACAAAGAAATCATGTAATTAGACCTTACTAACGTGCAAAGACTCCATTTTAGGTAGCTCGCCAGACGCCATCTTTTACTAGGCCCAAAAATTATCTCTAAAAGCGTCTCTCTCCCTCTGTCCTGAGCCTCACACCACCAGCCCAGGCACCCACCCCACTGCCGTCTGCCAGCTGTGCACAAACTCTGTTCTCACGGAAGTCTAGCTATTCATTGTTGGAACCTTCAGTGCCGTCCCAGAGCAGATGAGCTCACTGCACTGTGCGAGACCAGAACCGGCCCCCGCCTGAGAGCCCATCCATCTCCACTATACTTGTGTCCCTTTTGACCCCCACCCTGCTAAACTGTAAACTACCAGGCTCATGCCCCTCTGCTCTTTGATACAGATACACATCTGACCCTCTGAAGTTGCCAAATGAAGGCACCACCGAGGGTCCAGACCCCAGACACTCATATCATGAGGCATCAGGTACATCAAAAACCTCCAAGGTAGGCACCTGGGTCGGAGATTCAGAGATTCTTGGTACCGGGGTGCAGAGGGCACAAGGCCTGCCTATAACTTGTCCAACTCTGGGAAGCACCCACATTCCTACCTGACTTTACGAGTGTCATTTGTCTCATGCTCTCAAACGCTGTTATTGCAAGATCAGTTAGTCAGGGAAAGTGTCATTTTTGCTGGCCTGACCTTCACCTCACAAAGATGAGCCCAGCGCACCCACGTGCTGCGGGTGATGCCTAAGCACCCGACAATCCCATGTCGTTGACACTTATGAATTCATACTGCACCGACAACCCCACTCAATTGTGTTGCAGAATTGTGCATTTGTAATGTGATGTCACTCATGATGGTTGGTGCCTTTTTAATGTGCTGCCTGTGTAATGTTTGGCAGGGCACTCTCCGGGCAGCAGAGTTTTCTGTATACACAATTGACCTTATATAATCTTTGTTCAACTTGCAATCTATCTCCTGGTCTCGTTCCCTACTGGGGTGTGTCCATTATTCAGATTTTTGGATATTGTGTCGGGGAGTGGGCGCCTTCAACGCCAATGGGTATCTAACTACATCCATAATACTACAATAGACATTTTAAAATCCAAGACAGAAGACAAACGGGTATTTAACTACTTTAAAAATATCTTTCATTGGAATACACTTCAAATATGCCATCACAGTTATTGTTACTGCAAAACTTCTTGCAAAGTCTAATATAGTTAGAATACGCCAGCGGGGATCTAACTATTTTAAACACACCTTTAATAACAACACACTTCAATCAAACATCCTATAACACACACTCACATAATATATCCATGCTACCACACACAAGTATTCTGTAACGTGTACATTCTTTAAAATTATTTAACTGCCAAAAGCGATATGTAATTACAGTTGTTTTTTTTTATCCACTATGGATTTTTTTTCCCAATGATTATTTCATGTCAATGCAACAACAGTGTACCGAACACTAATGTTGTAACAAACATAGCACATAGAATATACTATTCATGAGGATCAAAACAGTAAATCTATGTGCACAATTGTATGCAATTAAAGGTTTTAAATTACCTTGTTTAACTCATAATACTGTTTTGTTCACAGAAAAAGAACCAGTGATTCCAGCTTAATTACCATATGCAGCTAAGTAACCATACCCATTATTATCCTATTTCTTTCTTCACAAAGAAACAAATACAGATTCTATAAGCACTATCCTCAATTCTGCTACGATCATAAATACCATATACACTTCGATATCAGTCCACCATATTACAAATACTATATACTACCCCTACAGTACCTATTACCACCGCAATAGAATCAAACCATATAACAAGTACGTACAATAAACCTTCAAATAACAAGAGTCGCCCATAACCTCCCCAATCCCACTGACATCCGCAGACAGAAACAAATACTGCGGACACGGCAGCACCTGCACAGCTTTTTTCACCTACGAAAACAGCTTCCTATCAACATTTTTTCCACTCCCTCAACCTTTCCATGCCCTCTTTCGGTTACAAAATAACCGCAAATATATTTTCCAGACTTATTTCTCAGTGCGTTGTCCGTGGACTACGGCAGTGGTCTGCGGATCCAATATGATGACCATTAAAAAAATTATGACGCATCTCACGTTTTTGAACATCCAAACAAGATGCGTATTTGGTGTCCGCGGACACCAAGCAACCCTCTGGTTGGTCCAGGGGTGTCTGCGGACTTCGAATCAGGAAATGAGCCTGCGGACCAGACCCATATATCACAAAACAAATGTACCTACTTTTTGGCCATTTTTTAAAAAACTACTGGACGGAACGGATTTACACCAGATTTGCAAAAGCACGTTTTTGGGGACGATCCACTGTTCCAGGCGCACGTTTGGTGAAAATACATACAGAGGTTTGGGCTGTAGGCACGAGCAAAAACATTTTTCCACTGTGTATATGAGGATTAAAAAAATGTTGGGGCCCTTCCCATAACTTTTGCCCCCTGAACGAAACCGCACCAAACTTCACAAAAAAGTTCTGATGTGGCCATATACTTTTTTTTGCAAAGTTTGGTGAGGATTCGTCAAATGGCGCCAAAGTTATAAGCTGCTCAAAAAGAGCACTTTCTATGAGTTGAGCAACTTAACCAAAACTACACAGTTGCTACCACATGCAGTTTAATTCATTTGTTTCTGTTTGTTTTGTCTTGCCCCTGGTGTATGTCACACTTTTTTATACCCTCATACACTGCATAGCACAGCACGTGCTCACATCTTTGTGCTGTTCTACAAGCACTGTTCGTGGGAATGCCTATCCCCATCTGGTAATGTATTATTGTTAGTCGCTTCTAATCGAAAACGACATTTCCTTTCCTTTAAATAAATACAAATAGAAATGTGTAACATTGTGTCCATGCAGTTTACTTTTCATCTCACCCTGCCCACTTCTCACCAATCTACCGTTAGTTTACCACTACAGAAAAAGCAAAACCATAACTGCACTGCCAAGCCTTGACAAAAATAACGACAGTTTAATTGTTTATAACATTCTTTTCATTCATCACATCTCCGTCTGCTTCAAATGCTAAAACCATCTTCCATCCCCAATCAAATTGCACGCGGAATTCAACCTTGAGTGAAAGTAACTCAGCCCCTCTGCCAAGTGACCCAGCCCAGAAATCTGACCCATTTCCCAACCCTACCAAAAAAGTCTGGATTGAAAGTGGATTGCTACTGGATTTTCCCAAACATTTAAATCCTCTTCAAATCCTCTTTAACTCCAGAAACTCCCATGGTACTCAGTGGATTGCTTTTGGCTTCATGCACCCTGAAATATGTTAATTAGCAATCCCCAGTGGAATGCAATCCCAAAACAATTCAAGCAATCCAATCTCCAAACAATCCACTAAAAATCCAAAAACAATCCTATCCCCAAACAATCCACTAAAAATCCAAAAGCATCCAATCCCCAAACAATCCACTACAAATCCAAAAGCAAACCAATCCCCAAACAATCCACAAGGAATCCAATCCACTAAAAATCCACTCCCCAAACAATCCTATAAAAATCCAAAAGCAATCCAATCCTCAAACAATCCAGCAAAATCAGAAAACAATGCGATCCCCAAACAATTAAGGGAACGTTGATAAAAGACTGCTGGCAATTCATTTTTTCCTGTACAATACCATATCACGGCCGGTGTCGGATTTTAACATGAAACTGGTGCATACATAACTTATCTGACTTGTAAAACAAGGCCAAGCATAAGGTGTGCTCTTAACAAGACTCTAGAGGTACTTTTTAACAGGTTGCAGGAATATAGGAGCGTGAACGTACACAAGGAACACGCTTTCCGACTCTGACACAAGTAGAATACCCGACAAACACAGAGCAGCGCAATCTGCAATCTTTCTAGGCCCCACTTGTCAGCCTGAAAGAGGAGCGCGCGGTCTGAGCCATGCTTGTTTTTTGTCATTAAAAATATCTACAAAGAGGGGCAAAGCGTGCTGCTGCCTAATTGATGAGCAACAGAGCTATCAACGAGGAGCATAATGGGCGAAAGCAAGCAAAGGAATGACTGAGCAAAGTGGTGTCCTGACAGCGCGGCCTTCGGACCAGCAGAGAGAAGCCTCATTTTGGGGGACGGCTTGTTTGAAGTCAGGTTTGTTCCGCTTGCATTGCCTTGCTCTCTCACCTGCAGGCTGGTGCTGTTGTCTGAAAACGGGGAATTGAAGAAACAGCCCACGATGTTCATTACTTCCTCAGTGACATATTTTTCCAAAGCCATGTCTGCATGCTTCCTGTCAGTTGTTGTGTTGGACACCTGCAATGGCAAAAGAAAGGTGTTGACACCGCTCAAACGTTTTTATCTTTTGGGAGAAGCCATTCTTAACGATATAGTTAACCAAACACGCGTACCTCTGGTCCCCCGCCCCCGTGATCTTCCCTTGTGCCCCCCACCCTATTCGCACAAAGGTGTTGCCTGTTTTGCTTGATTCTTCTACCCTGCTCCCCCCCTCCAGCCTACTGCTGCAGGATTCTGTCCTGATACATTCTGGTTACACCATCACCGTCTTGTGGCCAATGCTGCATTTGACTTTTATGGACTTAATTGATTCATGGGGTGCGTCACCCTTTCTCAACTCTCTTGCTGGATTTCTTTTGCATCTTGTACTCATGGTGGCCCTGAATCATGCTGTTCCCATCTTCATCTTGTAGCCTGGCTTACAACATTATGTGTTACTACTGACTTCTGCAATTGTATTCGCTCACCCCTCTTGCTTCTTCACTCTTACTCTCTGTTCTCTCCTCCTCTCCCTTTCTCCCTTTTCCTATCTCCCCCCTCCCCTCTTATTCTCTTCTATGCAGTTACTCTATCAGAATTGTCCCTGGACCATGTATGATAGCAACCTCGCCTGTCTCCTGCTCCCTCCCCTTACTTGTTTATTTCCTCCACCCCCACCCCCTCCAGCACTATCTGAAATGTCGTCAGGCCTAGTACGATAGTCACTTGTTTTGTTCCTCCCCTCCCTTTCTGCACCCCTCTCCCTCACCTTTTGTTTTCTCCGGCTCTACCAGAAATGTCGTCGGGCCTAGTACGGTAGTCGCCTGTCTGTTTCCATTTCCTTCCCACTCTCTACCCCCCTTCTTATCTATGTCTTAGCTCTTGCACAATCTGAAATGTCGTCAGGCCGAGTACGATAGTTTCACATCCTTGCTGTTCATGGCCTGTAAGAATGTCATTGTATTTTCCCTTGTTCCCTCCCTTCCCTAGAAGTGCTTTGAAACACATTGTGTATAGGTGCTATATGTTAATGTTAAAGGTATTTCTATACGCACATCACCAACGGAGTTGGTCGCCAGGCGCTCTGGCGGATCTGTAAACAAGAGGGGGGGCGGGTACCGTTAGTCGGTTGGAGGGGGAGAAGGAGAGTGGGAGAAGTGGTGTGCTGTTGGCGGCTTCAGTTCGGTATACACCGTGCGCTGAGCTTTGGTGCGAGTATCGGACTGGGCGAGTCCTCGTGTGCTCTAGGTGCTGTTTATGTGTTGCTTGTTTGTTGTTGATGCAGTGTGGTAAAGTGCGTGCGGTTTGCTCAGCGAGAGATGGTTGTGTGAGGTTGTGGGTGGGTTGAGTATGCAGAGATATAATTGTTGGGTTAGTGTATCCTGGTTCCAATACATCTTCCATTTGAGTTGTAGTCCTGTAGGTGGGGTTGTTGCTGAATTCCTTTACTGGCCGTCTGACTTTGGTGTGTGATGGCAGGGCACACTGCCAGTTGTATCCTAATAATGAGCATTATATAATGTGATTGGGTATGTCTATTTCTCTCCCTCTGGTGTAGGAGCTGAGGTTGGGTGCTCCCTATTCCCTTGCTATCTATCGTGACATGGGTCTGTTGGAGCTTGGGTGTGGTATATAAATAAACTATCATATCATATCATACCGTGTTTTAATCTCAGGTATTTTACTCTGTCATTTTAAATGTGTAGTTTGCACCGTGGCCGTTTTCGCTGTTTTGATTTAACTACATGTGTGTTGTTTATTTGAGCTAGGGGATTGAGAGGGGGCAGAGGGGGTTGCAAGGAGTGGTGCCGGTAGGAGGAAGGGGTGGGAAGTTGCATGGAGAGGTGGCGGGATGGGTTAGATAGGAGGTTTGGGGGACCACCCATTTAGATTAAAAAAAGGTGAAAACGGTGCAGTGAAAACTACACAATTAAAATAAGGTATACAATTCCTGCTATGAAAACACGTGGAACCGGTTAAACAGCATGCATATTCAACAAATGCAACGTTTCGAACTGAATTTACAATTATACTTTGCTTTTTCATGCACAGTAAATTCTCTTGGCAATGACTTATGCGACCACATACTCAGGTCTCACACTTCTATAAAACAACAGTGATCCCAATCATAAAGGTGATACAGGCAATGATAAGAGATTTACCTCCTTCACCTTTTGTAATAAAGTGGGTTGAGGGACGTCTATACTCTGAGGGCCCTATTCGTGGACTCCCTGAATAAATCCAGCAAAGCCCAGCATGCTGAAAATGACTCTGCGAGGCCTTATGCGCAAACTACCCTCTGCACGTTGCACGTATTCATGGATTCTAAAGCGCATTCCAACCCGACCTGCAAAGAAAACCTAACTGCGTGAGGAATGACCACAACACACCCACACGCAAACCAAAAACATAGCAAGAGACCAAATTTTGCGCAAACCTCTGCGTCCAACCCTGATGCACCATCCAGCACCCCTGCAAAACTGCACGAGCCACCTCATAAATGAAGGTTGCACCCCTGCGAAAACACACAAGCCCCCTCGTAAGTCAAGACTGCACCCCAGCGCAAACCCATGAGCCCCCTCGTAAGCCAAGGCTGCACCGCTGTGAAAATGCATGAGCCCCCTCGTAAGTAAAGACTGCACCCAGGCAAAAAAGCATGAGTTCCCTCGAAAATGAAGACTGCAACCCTACAAAACTGCGCAAGCTCCCTTGTAAGGGAAGGCTGCACCCTTGCGAAACTGTGCGAGCCCCCACATAAATAATGGCTGCACCCCTGTGAAACTGCAAACCCTCCCCCCTACTCCTTAGGCACCGAAACCGGCAGCATGTAACCCTACTGCACATCAGCCCCCTTAAGCCCAGACACCACCCACCAGCCTGCCACTACCCCAGGCTGCCCCCTCAAGCCCTTACACCACCCACCAGCCCCCCAGCTCTAACATTAAACCAGGTAGCCCCCTCAAGTCCTCACACAACCCTCCAGCCCCCCTCACCTCTGCCACTACCCCAGGCAGCCCCCCCCCAAGTCGGTTCCATGTAATAATGTCCCTGCAAAAATGTCTCCTGACAAAAAAGTCGGCATTTTTTGCAGAGACATTATTATATTGAACATGCAGGGGATGCCCCCAGAACCCCTGAATTTGTGTTTTAGTTTTTTACAAGGGGTGCAGCATATATAATGTCGCCAATGGCTTTTCCTGGCAACATTATGTATAGGGACATTATGTATGGGGACATTATTACCTGATACCCTCAAGTCCTCATACCACCCACCAGCTCCCCTCAGTTCCACCACTACCCCAGGCTGCCCTCTCAAGTCCTCACACAAGCCCCCCCCTTACCTCTGTCACTACCCCAGGCAGCCCCCTCAAGCCCTCACATCATCCACTAGCACCCATCACCTCTTCCAATACCCCAGGCAGCCTCCTCAAGTCCTCACACCACCCACCAGCCCCCCTCACCTCCACCACCACCCGAGTCAGCACCCCGACAGTACTCCCCCTCCCCACAATGCCCTCACCTCCGCCACCACTCCAGTTAGCCCCCTGACAGTACACCTCCCTCCCTATACCCCCCTCCTCTCAGCCACTATCGCAGGCAGACCCCTCAAGTCCTCACACCACCCAGCAGCCCCTTCACCTCTGCCACTACCCCAGGCAGCCCCCTCAAGTCCCCACAACACCCACCAGCCCCCATTCCACCCGCCACTACCACAGGCACCCCCCTTAAGTCCTGACACCACCCACGAGTCCCTATCTCCTCCTCCACTACCCAAGTCAGGCCCCTGACAGTACACCACCCTCCCCACACCGTCGCAACTACTCCAGGCAGCCCCCTCAAGTCCTCACACCGCCTACAAGACCCCCTCACCTCTGCCACTACCCCAGGCAGCACCTTCAAGTCCTCACACCACCCACAAGCCCCCCTCACCTCAGCCCCTACCCCAGGTAGCCCCCTTCAAGTCCTCACACCGCCCATCAGCCCCCTCACCTCCACTACTACCTCAGGCAGCCCCCCTCAAGTCCTCACACCACCCACCAGCCCCCTAACCTCCACCACTACTCAAGTGAGCCCCCCAAGTCCTCACACCACCCACCAGCCCCCCTCACTTCCGCCACTACTCCAGGCAGCCCCCTCAAGCCCTGACACCACCCACCAGCCTCCCTCACCTCCGCCACTACCCCAGTAATCCCCCAGACAGTACACCCCCTGCCTACACCACCCTCATCTCCACCACCACCCCAGGCAGCCCCCTGACAGTACACCCCCCTCCCGACCCCACCCTCACCCCCGCCACCACCCCAGTCAGCACCCTGACAGTCTCCCACCCTACCAGTCCAATGTATGGCTGCAACGACCTGAACCTCTATGGTCTGCCTGCAACATGAAGTAGACCTCCAACATGTCAGCCACTGACACAATCATCTGGAAGCACTGAAGATCAATCCAGGACTGGTGCATCCGCTACCACTCCCGGGCAGACCCGACTCTGCAGCACCTCAACTGGACATCACAATATTGCACCAACAACACTGTGGCCACTCCATCCACATGTGACATGTGAATGCAATGCTAAGTGGCATGTGCATTTTGGCCATGTTTCATCAAAAAGGCATCAAAGCATAGTGACTGAATGTGTTTTGAGGCCATAAGCAAACAGAATGAAACATTTGGCAGATCCACAGAAAACGACTAGGCGTGTTACAGCCTGAGCAAAAGTAACCCGGGTGGTAAGGGTAGCAAAGTCCCTTTCAGAGATGACAACATCACAAATCTGTGCCTGGGTCATCACCGGAGGTCGGTCCGAGAGTGCATGACTCAGTAAGACAAGAAATGTGTGCTGCCACACAGAAACAGCACACATGGGACACAACTGTATTACAGTGGCAGAGATGAGGCGGAGCAAGACATGAGAGCAGGCAGTGTGTAGCTGCACGTGCTGGTGGTTGTGTGAGTATGACATGGGAGGGACACAGCAATGAAATAACAGATGTGCAAGTGATGTGTCCAGGCCACCCTTCCACAGGGAGCCCACCTCCCACCGCAGCACACACAATGCTAAATACACACTACAGTGAAGAGTGTGGGCACATACACAATTCCAAGCATGTGCAAAGGGGACACATCAACAACAGTGGACCTGAAATGAAAACAATGTGAAAGCGTGCAAATACACATGACCAGGTGATATTCCATCCACAATGAAAGTCAACCAAAAAATACATAAAACATCCACACATCACAGCATCCATACCTGTATGTACATCATCACACACACACAAGAGATTTCCTCTACGCCATCCTCACTGACACACTAATGCAAAACACGCAGTGATTGTGCACATGCAATGGAAATTGAAAACCATCCAGTGCTGCCTCCAATTGTCTGATGGCCTCACCCCCACATGCCAGGCACATTTGCATCCCACCACCCGCAAACATCACAGAAACAATATGAAACACACAGGCACGCTACAATACACATGACTTGCAATCAAGAGCGGCACTGGGTGAAATGTAAACAATCAAAAGTGCAGACACAAAAATGAACTGAATGAAGTGTGGAATGTACTCGGATAAAACCTGTATTGAATAAAACTACATACAACAAAAACTGGGAAAGAATGAAGTCTGGGGTAAATGAAGAAAACTGAATAGAACCCTATACCTAAAGAACTATATACATGGAAAACGGGGAAGGAAAGTCACTGAAGTCCAGGGCAAAATTAAAAAACATAAATGAAACCTATACCTGAATAACTATATACAAAGGCACTGGGCTAGTCGTTCTCATCAGTATCTGACAACCTGTCGACCAGGGCTGATTCACAGGCCATGTCTTCCTCCCTCATGCGGGCCTCCGTTGTTGTCTGGAGGGTTTGCAGGGTGGACAAAATATTGTGTTCCACTTCCCGCACCGACCTCCAAGTCACCTCCAGGATGGCAGCCCACCTCTATGCCCGACGCAGCGCCACCTCAGCCCTGCCCACCATCACCTGCGCCTCCCGTGCCTACTGCCTCTCTGCCAGAAGCTGCCTCTGGTACAGACTGAACACAGAAGTAACAGTGTTCAACGCCACCACTTGGTCCTCCTGCCTCATAGTTGCCACCTGCCTCTTTGGGATGGTTTGCCCTGCGACAGTCTGCCTCCTCGAATTTGCCACCTGCTGCCACCGTGCCCAGGGTACGCTCTGTCAGTATGCCCTCTGACGAAATCATAATTGTTGAGGGCCCACAGCACCTGCACTGCTCAGAGGTGTCTGCTGACCCTCCATTGCCTGTGCCTGTGTCGGTGCCTGGGTTGGCACAGTGACCACCTCAGCTGATGAATATTGGACCTCGGGCAGCGACATTAGATCCACCAGACGGGGTGTTGGGGGTGGGACTGATGCACAGGGTGCTGTGCTGATATGTGGGCCGGAAGGCACCCCAGTGGATGACTGGCGCATAGAGGAGGAACCTGAGCAGGGCGTTGCGGCAGTGAACAGCCCATGGAGACTACCAGAGAACAGGCCAACTGCCAGCAAGGCCATGAGGCGGCACATCTCATTGTGATGATGGGCAAGCATACCACGAGTAGCCTACCCATCATCACAAATGACTGCGGTCTGCCTCGTGAGGTTGGCCAGCAGGGGCCGCACCTGATTCCTGATGGATACATCAGCTAGTAAGGGGATGCTGGTCTGGGTGGAGCCATCTTGGAAGGATCGCACTGCTGCATCTGATGGCCCAGGGACAGGATTTTGAACAGGCAATGCCACAGTGGCCTGCACAGCCTCATGCTCTTTGGATAGGGTTGCAGCATGGACACAAACCTCAACACCCCCACCTGACCCCATGGGCTGGACGGCAACAGGAGCCGGGGCCCTGCACCTGCCAGGAGGCGAACTGCTGACATTTCCTGTTGTCCGGAGAGGCAAACAGATCCACCTGGGAGATCCCCGACCTGAGTAAGATGTCCCTCAGAACCAAGTCATTCAATTGCCAATCGCAATTGGCCGCCCCCAGTCTGCTGAGCCTGTCCGCTTCCAGGTTGGATTCCCCGCGAGGTGGACAGCCCTGAGGTAGATGTTGTTCTCCAGAGCCCATTCCCACATGCTGACTGCTAAGTTGCACAGCGGGGGAGATCTGGTAGCCCCCTGGTTGTTGAAGTAGTACATGCTGGTGGAGTTGTCTGTCTGGATAAGGACTGTCTTGACCTCGATGAGAGGGAGAAAGTCCTTGAGAGCCAGCCAGATGGCCTTCAATTCTAGCCAATTGATGTGGGACTCCTGTTCCTGTTAAGTCCAGACCCCATGGATGCTGTGGTTGTCTAGGGTGGCTCCCCAGCCCTCCCAGGAAGAGTCCGTAGTCACTGTGACCTCAGGGGCTGGCTGCCGCAAGGGCTTGCCCTGCCACAGGTTGAAGTCCCGAGGCCACCACTGAAGGTCCGAGTGGAGAGAGGGAGGAATGTTGACAGACTCCGCTTGGGAGCCCCTCTGCTGATTCCATGAAGCTACGAAGTTCAGCTGTAATCTCCTCATCCTAAGTCGCGTGTGGGGTATGGCCAATAGGACCGCTGCCATGAGACCCAATAGGTGTTGGTACCAGCAGGCCGAGGTGACTGGCCTGGAGAGGAAGTGAGCTGTAGCTCTCTTGATGGCCACAATCTTGTCTTCCGAGGGAAAGACTCTCACGGAGCCCAAGTCCCAGATGAGGCCCAAGAAGGTCAAGGTATGCGTGGGCCACAGCTGAGACTTCTTGAGATTGATGGTGAACCCCAGGTCATCCACTCATGATTGCACCACTCACAGCATGGCCATGCCAACACCTGCTTGGGCATTTGTCGACACAATCATAGCAAACAACATACCTCCCTCAAAGCCCGACCTATGAGCATGCAACACATACATGCATCAATTGCACAAGCCACGTGAGTAGATCATAGCCCCAAGCACATACACGTGGCATGCGCACACATCGAGTACACATGCAGCACCATGACAGATCACATCAAAGTCCCTGAAATGACAATGCCACAACTTGACTTTGCCAAACATCCAAACGCATGTGTCTCTTCCAGATGTAGAGGGTGTATAGTCACACATTGCAATTGTTGGTGTGTTCGTCAGCGCGGAGGCAGTATAGTGGACTGCTTCCAGAGAGTCGTCCAGGTATGGGTAGAGATGATGGCCCTGAGGAGATCGCTGCTGCATTCATTAACCTGGTAAATACCCTTGGCGCCAAGTTGATGATCCTGAATCGGAGTAAGGAACGATGTGGCTGCCAAATCGGGACGTGTAGATAGGCATCCTTCAGATCCAGGGAGCACATCCAGTCTCCCTTATCCATTGTTTCCGCAATAAGAGCTGGAGTAACCATCTTGAATTTTTGAAGAGGGAGGGAGAGATTGAGGGTGTAAAGGTTCAACACAACCCTCAGGCCAGCCTGGTTCTTTTTCTGTATGGCGAAAATCCTGGAATAGAAGCCCAAGCCTCGCTGGGAGGCAGGGACTTCTTTCACTGCCTGGCTCTCGACGAGCGACCGGTTCCCCGCCAGCAGAGTTATTGTCCCAATCTGTGAGAGAGGAGGCGAGGAGGGAAGAGAGGAAGGTACCCAGTGGAGACTACGGAGAGGATCCAGGGGTCCGTAAAAATTCAGGCACCAAAATTGCACATGAAGGGCAAGCCTGCCCCCCACCAGAGACAGGTGGACCCGAAGGGGCGTGTCATGCCTTCTTTCCCTATGAGGCTGCTGCGGCGGAGGGGGGATTGGAAAAATCCCTTGCCCCCCCTTTGTTGTTTCCTCCAGTGCTGACTCAGAGAGCGGTCGGGTTGTTTGGACCTACGTTTTTGGAAGCCCCGGAACCCGCCGAACGCCTAACACTTGTCATAGCACTGCTGTGACTGGGTGTAGGCCTTGGGCGTGGACTTAGTAAGAATCGATAAAGACTTTGCGGTTTGTGAGCTGCTACGCTCACCTTAGCTCTGCAGGAGCACCTGGAACCCTTCCCTCAAGGATCTGGACAGGGACCTCCAAGGACTGCGACTGCTGCGGAGGAACTCCCCCTGTGCTAGGAACACTAAGGTTAGGGAGAAGGGTAACAAGATTCCCAACACCCTCCCTGTGACCCAAAACCTTTGGGACTACGCTCACCTTCTTTATAGAATAAGGGCGCTCTCAATCCTGCCTCTTCTTCAAACAGGGGCGCGTGTAGAAGACCAGTTACCTCACTGGTCGTAGCCTGACTCCAGCCCAGACCTGCTGTGGCATGGTTTGCTTCTGGCAACATGGTGGTAATCCCACCTAGTCCTTGCCACAGTCTCAATGCGTGCTTCTGCGCTGAGCACGCTGCTCGTTCTAATGTTCAGTTATTGTTTATGCTATGCCAATGTTACAGTGCATGCTTCTACACTGAATACGCTTTTCCTTGGCTGTCTTGTTTCTTTTCTGTATCGTTCTCCTTCTTTGCGTAGGATTTTATCTTGCGGTATGCTACTGTGCTTTCCTTCTTCTTGCGCGTGTTTTTCTATGCTTTCCTTCCTTGCAAGCCGGTTCTATGCCTTTTCTGCTGCCTTTATTGGTAGTAATGGCTTTCGTGCTTTTTTTTTTTTAACTTTTATTTATTGGCATGGTGAGAGAACAGACAATCAACACACTGTACAGCATAGCAAGAGTAACATATACATACATAGTAGTGCAATACATGGGAATGTTAGGTAGGTACCGGTGGGGCCATTGCCCATCTCCAAGCGGCACATCAGTTGATTAGTTTACATCACCAGGAGGAGGGGAGGACAATAGTTCTAGGTCGTCTTTGTTATTTAAATATGTACAAAATTCCGTCCACACATTCCTGGGGAGGGAGGTCAGTGGGAGGTTATTTGAGTCCAGGTGAGTGCCCTCATCCACATCTCAAACGAGGGTGGGGGGGGTCGGCGCTTCCAACATTGTAATATGCATTTTGTGGCTATTATGGTGGCAACATTGAGAAACCTAGACATTTTCCTCAACTCCGGGCTATCCCACAGGCCGAACAGTACAGCTAGGGGTTCTGCAGGGATACGGGACGCTGTGATGTCTTAGAGAGCTTCAATTATGGCCTTCTAGTATGGGCCCAGCGTGTCGCAGGACCAGAACATATGAGTATGATCTGCAGCAGGAGAACCGCACTTAGGGCAGGTGCGGGCCTGGGTGTGTGCAAACCTGTCCAGTCTTTGAGGTGTGTAATATTTGTTAAGGAGCTTGTATTGCATGCACCTATGCATTCAGAGAGGTGGTCCGAGTGTGTGTGCACATTTTCCCCCACATTGTGTCCGTGATGGGGAGGCCCAGCTCCTCACTCCACGTATCTCGCGCCTTGACTGGCACATCTGTGGGGTCGGCCATCAACAGTTTGTACAGTGCGGACACTATCCCCCTAGCACCAGCCGAGTTGGATATATACTGGATCTCCGGTGAGTCTGGAGGCTCATCTGGGTATGAGGGCCACCAGGCGCGGAACGCCGCCCTCAGCCTGTAGTATTGTAGCAGTTCCAATGCAGTACCTAGTTGTCCGGGGCGCCACGTCTGCGGTGTGATAAACTTCCCGTCAGGGTAAAAGTCGGTCAGGGCACAATAGCCTAGATCATGCCAGTGTTTCATTAAAAGCTTATCATGTGTAGGGCTGAGGCCCGGGAACTGCCAGATGGGCAGCCATTTGTAGTACGGGTGGTGGTCAGGTTGTATCTGCAAGATATATTTCCAGGCCCTAACAGTGGCCGCTACAGGGTCTGCCGGGGCGCCGACGTGATATGTGTGATGGAGGATGAGGGAGAGGGTATTAACGCTCTCGCTCGCCAGTTTCTCGAGCTTCACATGCAGGGGTGGGGGGGGTCGGAGAACATGTACCAGTATGTGGCGTGTTGGGCCTGCGCAGCTGTCCAATATTTGGCAAAATCGGGGGCGGTGAAACCCCCGTTACCATAGGGAAGAGTCATGTGTTGCCATTTCTTACGAACCGCGCCCGAGTGCCACAGAAATTGGGCACACGCAGCGTGTAAGTTCCTGAAATATCGCTTTCCGGGCCAGATCGGCACATTTGTGAAGACGTAGAGGAATTTAGGGACCATAATCATTTTGATTAGAGATAGTCTACCCGACAAAGAGAGTGGGAGACTGCGCCATTTCAACATTTGAGCCTCAGCAAGCTGCGCCACAGCCACATAGTTGTCAGCCAACAGTGAATCTTTAGTGAGGGACACCTGCACTCCAAGGTACCTGATGCCTCCCGGTGACCATCGGAGGGGGAATTCGCAGGACGGTTGTGTGGTGGACGGGGTGAGCGGGAAGATTTCGGATTTGGAATAATTTATGGTGAAGCCCGAGGAAGTGCCAATTTTGGTTATGTCTCTCAATATCGGATCTAGGTGGGCAGCCGGGTCTCTAATAAATAGGAGCACGTCGTCGGCATATAGAGAAATGATCTCGGGAGTATCATGGAGACGTACACCTTTACGCGTATCTTTGTCCCTTACGTTATCAGCCATGTGCTCTATGGCGAGCGCAAAGAGTATCGGCGAAAACGGGCAGCCCTGGCAGGTACCTCTGTGGAGAGCAAAGGGGGCCGAGGCCCTGGAGTTGACCAGGACTCTGGCTGCGGGGCTTGTGTAGAGGAGTTTGATGTACGACCTCATGCGTGGGCCAATTCCCATTTTGTGGAGAACCGCCCACATGCATTGCCAGGACAATGTATCAAATGCCTTCTTGGCATCGAGGGTGACCGCCACGGCCTGCGCGTTGGGGTCAATTCTAGCCAGAACATTTAACAGGCGACGGATATTTAGGGCGGTGGATCTGCCGGGCACGAAGCCACTCTGGTCGGGGTGGACTAAGTGGGGCATAATGGGAAGAAACCTATTGGCAATGATCTTGGCAAATACTTTTGTGTCAGTGTTGATCAGAGAAAGGGGCCTATAAGACCCGCATTCGTCCAACGGTCTACCTGGCTTGGGTAACACAGTTATAAGCGCCTCACGCATGGATTGTGGTAGGATGTTTGACTCTAGGGATTCGTTCCACACCTCCAGGAGTCTGGGTGCCAGAATGGCTACATGCTCCCGATAGAACTCCGAGGTGAGGCCGTCGGGGCCTGGCGCTTTGCCCCTGGGGCAGTTCGAGATGACCGTGGTTATTTCATCGAGGATGATAGGGCCTCAAGGAGGTCGCTGGTCGCGTGGGAGAGGAGGGTCATGGGGATCTGATCTAACAGGTAGTCGGTGTCTTGCAGGCTGTGTTCTTGCTGTGGGGCCATACAGGGTCGTATAGAATGTGGTGAATGTCCCGAGGATATCCTGGTCGGACCAGCACATGGTGCCTCGTGTGTCCTTGATGCAATCAATGCGGTTCCTGCCCCCCTCAGTTCGGACCAGTCTGGACAGTGTCTTACCCGGCCTATCTCCCTCACCGTACTTCCTGGCCGCCACAGGGCGGGCGAAGTACCGAACTTCCCTTAGGGCGTGAGACTCGAACGTTTCTAATTCCGCTCTGATCTGCGCCAGTGCAGTCGGGGAAGGGGAGGTGGCGTATGCCCTCTCAAGCTCTTTTAATTTCGCTTCTGATTGTTGCAAGCTACCTTCTATGGCCTTGAGGACCCCAGCCTCTCTAGATATGCACATCCCTCTGATGAAGACCTTGAATGCCTCCCAGCGCACTCCATCAGAGGTGTCATGCCTGTTTTTGCACTCGAAGAAGGTGTTGATGTCAGCTAAGATATCGGCTTTAAAGACTATGGGCCTCATTACAAATCAGGCGGTCCGGAAATAACGGTGGCGGTAAACCCGCCGCCACCATTGTTTCCGGACCGCCTGATCCCGACTCCTGCAGGCGGGAGGTGATGTTCCCGCCAGGTTTGACCTGGCGGGTTTAACACCGCCGCCTGCAGGCGGACGAGGAAACACCGGCAGCATTACGAGATGCTGCCGGTGTTTCCATGATCCCCATTCCCATTGAGTCCCATTGGACTCAATGGGAATGGGGATTAACGCCATTCTGCCTCCGTGATTCCCGGGAAACCGGGGTTGTAATGCCCCGGTAATTCCGGGAATCACGGAGGCGGAATGGTAATACGAGTCCGGCGGTAACCAGGCGGATTTACCGCCTCGGTTAACGCCGGACTCGTAATGAGGCCCTATGTCTAGCAGGGCCTCCGACTTAAATCGCCAAGAGGAGCAGGGGGGCTGGTCGTGTCCCAGTGTTGTCTGGAGTGTTACCGGTGAATGGTCCGATAGTGTGCCCGGTAGTATCTTGGTCTCCATGACCCTGCCCATCATGCAGCTCGATATGAGGAACAGGTCGATCCTGGAGAGGCTGTCGTGTACCGATGAGTAAAAAGTGTACTCTCTAACCTGTGGGTTGAGAGCTCTCCATGCATCTCTGAGATCTAGTGTGTCAATATGGGCGTGTAACCTATGGGCTGCCCGTGGTGGGGCTCTGCGGGCCGTCTCAGACCTATCCAGGTGTTTGTCTAGGATCAAATTTGTGTCCCCGCCCCAAATGATGGGAATCCCAATATATTTCAGAAGCGTGGTGGTGATGGCATCAAAGAACTCAGGGGCATCAAAGTTCGGGGCGTATGTGTTCACTAGTAGGCATTCCATATTAGCGAGTGAGCAATGGAGGATCACGTATCTACCCTCAGAGTCAATGTGGCTGGAGCGCAGGGAAAACTGGACTGACTTATGGATTAGAGTAAGGACCCCCCCTGGATTGGGTGGAGTACGTTGTATAGAATCTGTTGTTGCCCCACGTGGGGCCGAGACATGCTGCTAGGCGCCCGAGAGCGTGGGTTTCTTGGAGAAAGAGGATTTTGGCGCCATGTCACTGGGCATAGGCAGTTATCCTACGGGCCTTAGTGAAATTGCTTAGGCCACGAACATTCCATGTGACAATGTTCAGAGCCATAGCAATATATCATGGAACATCCCAGTGGTAGTATTCGTAAGGATTTTTCCTTATGCACTTGCCGTGTGCACAGTAGTGTTAGAGTTAAGGTAATGCGTCTCTCAGCCATGTTTTTAACTGATAACACAACCCCAATTACGTCACCCCCCAACCCTCACTGCCCAACCCCAACATGCAGTGCAGATCTCCCACCCCAAAACACACCCGAAGCCCCTTGGGCCTGCTCTGACCGGAAACCAAAGGTCGGAGGACCAAATCCAACGTGGATAGGGCCACATCCTAGCCCAACAGGGGCCAGTCAATAGAAAGAACAAAATAAAAGTGAAAGCAAACATTGCAACGGGGGGCGCTGGTGCCGTGCGGCCGGCATTGTGGCTTGATGTGGGGCAGCAGATGCTCTCCCGAGTGTGTTGTTGGGGTAAAACAGGTATCATAGACAGCCTCTGAGACCAGAGAAAACGCTCTGGCAAGATGACATCACAAGAGAGAGCAGGGCACAGAGGTAGCTCCAGGGGCCAGGTGAGGGAGAAGGCAAAGAAGCAGTGTAGGAGCTAGCCTGTGACCCGCATACACATGGCAAGAGGCCGCAGTTATTGAGTGGACATGGTGGGGTTGCCATTAAACACATCAAAAGTCATGGATCCGTGGACATTTTAACACATCGTAGGCTGTGTAGTCTATGGCGTGTGGTCAGCTTGCGGCCCGGGAAGAGGTATATGTAATTCAATGAACTTCACTGCTTCGTCAGGGACAGTGAAGAAGAAGATCTTACCATCGTGGGTAATCTTTAGTCGTGCCGGGAACAGGATGGCGTAGGGGATGTTGCGCTCCCTGAGCAGCTTTTTGACGCCTAAGAACTGGTGCCTTTCCTGCTGCACCGCCAGCGAAAAGTCAGGGAAGATTCTGACCGTATGGGCTTCAAATCGCAGGTCTCCCTTTTCCTGCGACAGGCGGAGGATGAGATCTCTGTCGCGGTAGTTGAGAATCTTGGCGATAATGGGTCTGGGGATGTCGCCGGGTCTGGGGCGTGGAGCCAGGGCCCGATGAGCCCGCTCAACTGTGAAATACGGATAGAGGGCAGGGTCGTCCAGTAGGTCCTTGAGGAGTTTCTCCACTGCGTCCTCCATCCGCCCCTTGAGGGCATTTTCAGGGACCCCGATGATGCGCAAGTTGTTCCTAAGGGAGCGCGACTCCAGATCGTCACACTTTGCCTTGACACCTTTCATGTCGCACGTTAGGGAGGCCACAGTGTCCTGGAGCACGGTGATGCCATCTTCGTTCACCAAGATCCTATTTTCCGCTTCGGTGATCCTCGATCCCGCCTGATCCACTTGAGCCTTAAGTGAGGCGACATTAGCATTGATGTCGTCTAATTTTTCATGGAAGGAGGCAAAGTTTTTAGCCATGGATTCCATTAGCAGGGTGTGGTCAGGGGCCTCGACCGCTCGGTGCAGGGTTAAGTCTGGCTCGTCCTGTGACAATGATGTGCTGGCTGGCTCATCTCGAGGAACCGCTTTAGTGTACTTGTCCATTGTACCTCCTTGGGCCCCCGCCTTATTTCTACTAGGCATTGTCGTTGTGCTGGGCTCGGCTGCAGTGAGGGCCCACTTATGGGTAGGGTGAAGAGCTGATATGGGCCGGGGCCGGCAGGCTCAAACGCAGTATCCTTCGGTGGCGGTAGGCGGTTGGAGGCAGGTGGGGGACCGCCGTGGATAGCAAAGAGTCAGCAGTGGAGCAGCAAGGCTGTGATGGCGAGCGATCGCGGCCTCCTTATGTGTACAGGTTGCATGGGGGTGCCAGCGGGATCTTTCTTAGGAGGGCGTGGGCAGAGGCGGCGACACTGTCAGCGGGAAAGTGGGCAGACAATATGGTGAGGGCCGCTTCCTTATGACAGTACAGGCCCGTAATGTCGCAGACAGCGGGCAGAGGCCTCGACGCCCATCGCCCCAGCCCCCGCTCACCTGGTCCGCCGCGGCAGCGGGGCGATAGGATCCTCTGTGTCGTCGGCACCAGGGAGGTCACGATGATCACTGACGCAGCAGGTGGCATCCCCAGTTTGGTGGCGTCCGCAGCACGACCCCCAGGCACCCGCTGCGATTTTGCAAAGCGGCGGGAAGCGGGAGCGGGGAGGGGACCCGGGAATCAGGCAGGCCAGGCGGGAGGGCCGGATGTTAGGCAACCGCCGGGGCCGGGTGGAGTGCTAGGCCCAAATCCGACAGGACCGCCAGCCAGGTCCCAGGTGGGCCGATCGAGACCAAAATCGCACAAAATGTCCAGTGCAGTGGCAGAAACAACTAAGCCAGCCGATAGTCCTTCACAATATCGGGAACCGCAGATGGGAGCAGATGAATGCCGAGGCCGCACGGAGCTGAAAGGCTAGGCAGCCATCTTGGGCTGCTCCACAGCGCCACCCCGGCTTTCATGCTTTTTTAAGTGCAGACCTGTATGTACGCAATATTTCAGGCTTGATGCGCGCTGCTTTGTATGTGCGTGGCACTTACTGTTCTTTCTTTATTGTTTCCACAGGTTGCGGTGCAGTGACTTTTCCAGACCGGAGCTGTACCCGAAGACTTGCAGGTTCAAGATCGTTAGTTGGATTAATCCACTGGTAAGTATGCAAAAACGATGACCAGTTCCTTGGGATAACGTTTTCTTTCTTCTTCTTGCAGGAGCTGGTACAGGTGAACGTCACGCTGCCAAGCAGAATAACGCGAAGCGAGAACTGGCCTGGGTGTGGTTTATATACCTGGCTACACCTGACCACGCCCAAAGCCTCTCAGACAAACCCAAAAGCTGGCCTGCAGCATCCAATGCTGTTTGTTCAGTCCTTCTCCATGTTGGGGGAAGACAGGAAGTGATCAACCCTCGACCTTACCCATTGGAAAATGGATGTGGTGCCAGATGCGCCACGCCTGCACCCAACTGTGTTTCCCAGTATTTACACCTGAACTGGCATGAGCCCCCAAACAGTGCCCATGAAGCCTATGTGACCCAATGGGGATTTTTGATATGTGTGTAGATGTGCAGGGATTGGGGTAGGCGCTTCCCAGCGAGCTAGTGGTCGCGACAGCTATTCCTCTTTTTATCCAATTCCTCATCCATAGTGGAGTGGAAGAGGTCACTGCCTTCGAATGGAAGGTCCAGTATGCATGCCTGGACATCGGGATTAAACTTAGTAGCCCGGAGCCAGGCCGTCCTTCTCATGTCCGTGGGGATGCAGATGGCGTGACAAGAGGTATCGATGTGGGCCACGGTGGACTCCATGATGTCCTGCGCTACCAGCCTGGATTCTCCTAGGCCTGCCTTGAAGCATGCTTGGCTCTGTGCCGGAAGTTCCAGGAGGAAGGCCGCTATTTCCCACCAGAGCCTTTGGTTAGCGGCAGCCAACATGGCATCAGTGTTGGCTTGACGCAGGTGCAGAGAGGCGGTGGAGAACAGGTTTTTTCTGTACGCCTCCAAGACTTTCTCCTCCTTGCCTAGCAGCGTCGAGGGCGAGGTGACCGAGGACGACTGAGGCTTTGAATAGAGTGACGCTGCAGCGGTCACTAAAGAGTGTGGTTAAGGATGTGCCGAAAGCAAGTTTGTATCCCCCTCCATTTGCCTATACTTGGCGTCAAGGCGCCGGTTGGTAGGCTGGGCCGAGTGCGTCTTGAGCCACCCCTTTTTGGCCAGGGTGACTACGTCTTTCTGCAAAGGGATCCCTGTCTTGGTAGGGGGGTTTTAGGGTGAGGACTTCTGCCAAGACCCGCTTCTCGGGCTGCTCTACCTCGGGCTGAGGCAGGCACAAATATTCTGCCAAACCTGCAAGGCGTTCGTGGAAGGCCCTGGCTGAAGATGACGTGTCAGGGTCCTTCTCCTCGTCCATGTCCACCAGCGTGCTCAGAGGGTCAGGAGCTGGTGGAGGAGTACTGGGCGCTGTGGGCTGCGGTGTGGAGATCAGAGCTGGTGGCTGCTGTGGAACCGCCTGCACTGTCGGAGGTAGGGAAGCGGAATCGGAGGAGCCAGCTGGGGCAGCGGAGGCTGCGCTGGGGCCTGTGGCGGCAGAGCCATGGGAGGAATGACTATGGGTGCCGGTGGGGTGACCTGGGGGAGCATGTCCCTGATGGCATCCCGGAGGATGACCCCGATCTGGGGTATTCCCATCAACCCTAGAAACCTTTCGAAGAACCTGTCCTCGGAGGCTGTAGCAGTGGCAGTTGATATTGACGGAGTGGCTAACGGCTGCTGGAGCCTGGGCACACTCTGCCTGGGATGCAGGGGGAACCTGCCCTGCGCTGCTGATGAATAAACTGTAGGCCACGCACCTGGTTGACACCAGTCCCACCTTGTGACCCGTTCCTCCACCCGCTCGGTCACAGGGGGTATCGGGCGAGCGGCCATTTTGTCTGGTGCAAAGGCTATTTTGTCAAACTGCACGTCGTGGCACCTGGCTCGCCATAACCAGCCCCGTCCAAGACACTTAGTGTTGGACCAGAAGGCTTATCCCGCACCTCAGGTCGTGACCTGGAAGGCGTATTGCCCTCGGCAGGGGTGCTGGTACTGCTGCGTAAAGGCGCCCCCTCGGACATGATGCTGGTATTGGGGCGTAGCCCCTCAGGGGCAAGCCTGGTAAAAGAACCTTGCGGTCCCACAGCACTGACACCAGGAGGATCCGGAGACCACTCGGCCATGAGGCTGGTAGCTGGACTAGCCTCGGTAGGTGTGCTGGTGCTAGAACCCGAAAGGTTCCTCCCGGTCGGGCACTTCCTTGGGAAGGAGTCGCCTTTACAGGGTGCAATGGTAAATAGAGGCCTTTCTTTCTGCCTCGAGTGTTGTTTGACGAAGTCCTTTAGGTCGTCCGGATGTGACTTCTGGAAGAGCTCCCTCCACCTGGATAGCCTGTTCTTCAGTGCACGTGGAGTCAGAGCGTTGCACGCGGAACAACCCTCCCAGCCGTGGTCGAGGCCAAGGTAGCGGAGGCAAAGAGCATGGGAGTCAGATGTAGGGAAGAGCCCCTTGCAGGATGGACACCTGCTGAAACCCACTGAAGTCAACATGCGCCGGGGAGGAGCGTGGCGTCGGAGGACCAAGTACCTAAATGGAAAGAAGAAGACAAAAATAGAAGAATATCCGGGGAAAAGTGTTTGGTATTACATGGCCTAAGCCAAAGCCAGGAGTGCTGGTCAATTCGGCCTGTTCCTGTCGACGTGGAAAAGGGGACTGAGGAGTGGTGCCGGTGGGCGGAGTCAGGCGAGCGCATGCTCCGAGGGCCGTTCCCCTGCGTGCCTCTAAATTTAAAGGGAAGAAGATTTTTCCGGTGAAAAAAGGTTCAGTCGCCCGTCCCTCGCAAGGGACGTCAATACAGTATGGTGGAAAAGGGGAGGGACGTAAGAGTACACTTGTGTACAGGCGCGTTATAAATGGCATATCATATCATACTCGCCTTCAGGGTCTGCAAGGCCTTCGTGTAGATCCTGGATTTGAGGTCCTCCCAGTGCTTCTGGATGCTCTTGGTGCAGCGGACTGCCACCCGCTTTGCACAGATAGCAGTTGTTATGTCGCCTCAGATCTGCTTGCGTCCTTCCTTGCTGCGTTGCTTCGGAAGGTCGTTAAGGGCATAATAGTTCTCTGGGACCTTATCCTCCAGGATGCCAACTTCCTTGGAGCTGAAGTTGCAACCCTCTGCCTCGCTGTTGTGGGGTTGCCCCTCTAGTCAGAGGAAGATGGTGCAGACATGGCAACTCCTGAGGCAGGTGTTGTTGGGCAAAGTGGTCCTGGAGATGGGCTGTGGAGTAGTGGTGGTGGAATCGAAAGGTGGGAGTCTATCACAGCAGCTGAGGTGGTCACATGGCCGGACACAAGATAACAGGCAGTGGCAGGTCAGTGGGCACTTCCAACGCAGTGCAGGTGGGCAGCAGACAATGACACTGGACAGGCAGCAGTAGATGGCAAGGTGGCAGGCAGCACAGGGCAGGAGGAGGCAGGTAAAGTGGTACAGAGGCAGGAGAGTGGGTTCTCCCATGTCTAGCTACGTCGGCAGCTGAATACTGGGTAAAGGCCCTTAGCGCGTAAGTCACGTGACACGTGCTGCATGCAGCGTGCCTACACGGCTCACGGCATTGACAGGGATACATAGGAACCCGAATGCGCGACACTGGTTGTGCGCGTGAAGGAACGAAGACGGACGAGTATCGTTTACAAGTATTTGGGGTGCCACGCAATCCTTTCCCTTCAGGTACTGCATACCGTAGTTTTACTTTTGGGGGCTGTCTCTGCACATACATGCTTTTTTTGTCAATTTTCAGGCCTGCAGTGTATTGCATATGCAACTTTTGAATGTTGGGCTGCCTCTGCGTATCCTGTGCTGCTTTTTCACTTTTCAGAAGATTTCCGGGTATCGCATATGCAATTTCTGAGTGTTGGGGTGCCACTGCGTATCACGTACCGTTTATTTTAACTTCGGGATACATTGGAGCCTTGCTGGACCACACATCTATGTTGCACATCACGTAGACTATTCCCTTCCTCATTTTGCCCAGAACAAGATCTTGGTGTGCCTTCCATTTATCCTTTACACCTGAATATTGAATGTAAAGGCCCCAAGAGGGAAAGGGAGCAGATGGGGTCGGAGTCAGGGACGTGGTGAGGACACATCTGCCCCAGCTCCAGGAGGACGTGGCGGGCCCAAGGCTACAGGTAACCCTGCACCTTGAGGCCAACGTGGTCAAAGACAGACAGGTGAGGCACCACCTAGTGCCCCTCGTACAAGAAGGGACAACCTGCAGAGCAGGAAGAGGCTCAACTCAAGACACAGCACAGGAGACAGGTCAGCAGAGTAAGAGGCACTTCACTGACGAGAAGCTCCAGATCCTCATCAACTACCTCACAGATCACTATCGTGACATGTGCCAGTATGCGGGGAGCGCCCATATTCCTGCACAACGGATGGTGCATTGGCAGCTGGTCACAGACTAGAAAAACGCTGTAGTTGTGGAGATGCGCACTTCTAAACAGGTTCAGAAGCGGTGGAATGATCTCACATGTAGGACCAAGCACAAGCAAAGTCTCAACCTGTCTTCTGCACTGGCCACTGAAGGGGGACTATCACAGGAGGAGCAGCTGACACTGCATGAAGAGGCCACGAGTCAAGTCATCACACTTGAGCAGGTGCAAGGCGTGGAAGGCATGGAGAACTATTAGGACACATCTGGAGTGTGGCTTTTCTTGTGCATCATACGTTTTGCCAGTTGTGTATGACCCCACCATATATGTGTAGTGCTGCTTCTGGCTGCCGTTGTATAACTTCCTTTGGGAATGCATGTTTGCTCATTTTTAAACTCATGCCACATGTCTTTCATTCTGTATGGTGGGCACCTGTTTGTGTGACAGTACACATCACTGTTTGCTGGTTTACACAGCAGTGACAGTACAAGCATGCAGGGCATCAATGTCAATAACATGTGCAAATAGCCAGACCCCATGACGTGCCCCCTGACAGGCGCACATCACCCACAGGATACCTTGCTGTGCCATGGCCAATTCATTCGACACCTACATGTACTATTGTATGCTACATTCATGCAGCCTTTCACTATTCATAGCTCAACAGGTATCAGCAATAGATGTTGACAAATCATATAATTTGATGCTGAGTTGCATGTTCAAATTGTCACATGCTCCCATGGGATGCCTTGTCATGATGCATATCATATCTGTTTGACATTACACCCTGAGGTGTGTCCCGAATGACATTGCATCAGTTCCCACAGACCACTTCCCCGAGTAGCAGGCGTGATGTTCATGCATTTACACTTGTATGGTGTAAGGGGTTAGACCATACTCTACATGGTGGACAATTGCTCATTGTGGGACATCATGCAGAGGTTGCCATTCTTGGAATGTGAAAAGCATATGTCCCTAGCCAGCCCATATGAACAGTAATGGGCATTGATCATGGCAATGAGCATGCCTGTCTGCATACCATTATAAGTATGTGCAAGGTAGTAGTTCAAACATGTTTATCCACTTGAAATCAGAAGCACCTGTCTCACCTAAAAGGCCTGTATTTGTTCATCAGTTGAAACATGACAGACACATGCCTTTTCAATCATTCTGCTGTACACTTGCACATACATTGGCCTGTCTGTGTACTTGAGGCGTGCATACTTGTCCACACTTGCGTCATCTGTCTGATGAGGAAAGACATGCCAGCAACATTGCTCAATAAGATGTGGCAAGATGGCCCTGTTGCACCTTGTGTAATGTGAGATGTAGGTCAGGAGGTGCAGGTTCACAGTCCAAGCATGCATGGTCATAGAAAGTGGCCTATCATCTTGGGATGATGTTCAGAGACAGGGACTTATTTGCAAACAATGGCACCTATCCCAGAGGCATTACAGTAGGGAATGATTGTTGCACTTACATGCTACTCTTGGACTGTTCAAGACCATCATACGTATGTCCGACAAAGATGGCTTCGGATATTTTGCATGGGCTCTACATCTACACAGTGACACCCTCCTCAGCATCATGGGTGGGGCATCGCCAAAAGAGCAGGGGCATGCTTCTGCTGACAGTGCTGGCATCTGCGTCTCTACTCAGTGCTGGCCTACAGTCAGTGAATCCCATGTAGCGTCGGTGTATCACAGTGGAGTATTGCATATGAGGAGAACTCCTTGATTGTTGCATGCCATTGAAATTGTGTACAGTATGGCACACTCGTGGTAGATGCATATGACACAATTCACTATTTATGGCAGTATTTGCATAGTGCTGGTGCAAGGGGATACCCAGGACAAATATTGTGCTCAACATAAACCCATGATGTGCAGTAGCACTTTGCATTCTATGAGATGAGAGTGGCCAGTGGCTGACAGTATTATAATAAACGACAGTTAGCGACTGTTAGGCATTCACTCATGGCCAGTCATCGACTGACGCTTCATCTGACAACATAATGTGAATGGCACTGTCATCACACATGCTGTCTAATTACTATCCATATCGCTGACTTCTGCTAGGCATACAGCAGGGGACTGAACGCTGACATGGAGCCACACACAGGGTGCTGTGAGACATGGTATTGACATTGATGTGAAACAGCACACAGTAACAGTCATATGTGTGGTCACTTTCCTGCCAAATACCAGGAGCCCTAAACTGAGATGTTTGTGATTTTGACAGCGCTCACATCTTCGATGCACACATCACGTTGTTCATTGTACACAGACTGCGCTCAGCATAACGATGGGGCAGTGCTGTCCTGGCCAGTGTGCATGATTCCATTAAGGTCACATGTGGCAGTGATGTTGGGTGGATGGTGTAAATGGCAATAGTGAGTGTATGCATGTATGCTGTGTCCCAAAGCAGCAACAGGTGCAGTTTAGCCATTTTAAAAGGATTTGATAGTTTACCATCTCAGGCATGTAGTGATGGTGCTAAATGGTTGAACAGTATACATGTGTGTATTGACTGGATATGGATGTCGACTTCCAAGTTGAAATCTTGTTTTGTGAGTCATGTTTTGATGGCAGTAGTATCAATGGACTTGTTGGGTAACTGATGCAATGTGATGTCATTCACCATTACAATGCCCCATGTGCTGACATGACAGTTGCATTGATCATCAGTCAATGCGTATGCCACTTATGTTTGGGTCTCACCCTAAGTTACCAGGGAAATCCAGACGTGGACCCCTTGCTCACTGTTCTTGGAGAGGCACAGCTCCACCTCACTGATGATGCCCAACAAGGCTGAAAAACATGTATGGGGTTGCTGTTGGTACTCTTGTTCACAGAGGAATTGCCAGGCATTTCGGTGCTGGACTTCCCCTGGGCAGAACAAAGACTGATACGCATGGACATTTCTCCTCTGTGAAAGGGACAGTGAGCTAAAGACTTGGTTGAGACTCTCCTGGCAGCCATCCACCCAAGAACAGGTCAATGGGCTGTGTTCGTGCTGGTAGAGAGACTTCCAGACCCCCCTTTTGTGTGTTGCACTTATGTACGTCAATGTGTCCACTGATGGCATGCTTATTGTGTGGTACATCACATTGTCAGATGCGTGTGTATCCTGCCATTTTGTCTCTCTCTGCACTTTGATGAACATGTATATTTTTGTCGGGAGGAACATGTCTCAATGTGTCATTTTCTGCCCATGTGCAGGAGAGGATGGACCAGATGAAGAGGAGGAGGAAGAGTCGTTGGTACGTCAGACCACCAGTGAAGGTCGTGGTGTCGTTCGCCATGAAAACCCACTGGTCGTACAGACCATCATCAGTCGTGCTGCAGCCTCTTCGGACTCTTCTGACTCAGCTGATTTGGATGCAGAACCAGTAGTGTCTGCCTCACAGAGGAAGAAGGTGAATGCCCCAAAGGGCAGATAAGACAGGGCCGTTGAGTCTGCGGCTGTGCAGCTTGCTTCACAAGGCCAGTCAGTGGTGGTCCCCATGTCCGTGGTTGGAACGGCTGCAAGGCCACCCTCCCATAAGTTGGCATCAGGTTCTAGAGCTGATGTCCAATTGAGGGTTGCATCAAGCCAATGTAGGCCTGCACAGAGACAGTGTGGGAGCAGCATATGTTGCGTGCCACCATCCGACATGGGAATGTGTTGGACACAGTTGCAGAGGGCGTGGATAAAATGGCCAAGAACATGACCCCACCAGCTTCCTGGGAAGGACAACGGCTGCAGATCATGCGTTCCTCAAGCCACTCCCACATACTGGGGCCAACATCAAGGGCCAACTGGCTGATCTGAAGTGTCTGCAGGAGTCCCTGCATGCAGATGCTCAGGCACATAGAGAAGCCATGAGGCGCGAGAAAGAGGCATCTTGTAGTTTGCATCGCCAAGAGAGGGAAAGCTTAAGGACTGCCCTGTATGAACTCTTGGCCACAAGGGCAGTGCTCCACAAGGAGATGGATGCCTTGAGGCAAACACTGTCCCAGCAACTTGATGCGTCACGAGTGAGTGTGCATAAAGACTCTGTTGCCATTTGTTAGGCAGTGCATCGAGACATCACCGCCATTGGTGTGCTGGTGGCATCCATCAGTGTTACGACTGGCCATGGCCAATGTATACCAGGCCTTGGCAATGCATGGATTGGATCCACCACCACAACCAAAAGCAGGTCAACCGCAGGATGGGGAGCCCAGCACACCCACACCTCTTGAACCACCGTTGCTGTGATGTCCATGAGGCCATGAAGGTTTTTTTTCTACTTTTTTTTCCTTATTTCTGTTAGTGGTCCACTCATGTGGTTATTGACATGCCCCTTGCCCTGGACCCTCCAGGTGGGAAATATTTTTAACACCCAGTCCAGGATGGACTTTTTGTTTTTTACCTGATCGGTGTGGTTTGTTTTTTGTTTTTATGGACCCCTTGATCAGGACGGACCCATTATTTTTATTTTTTCATACCCCTGTCCAGGATGGAGACATGTGGTGTTTATTTCCCCAATCCAAGATGGACTTATTTTGGCTGTTATTTTTTTTCCTTGAGAGATGTGGTGTTGCCCTCTCAAAGGATTGATGAGTGCAGGACTGAAGATGTAGCCAAGATGTACACAGTGATGTCAACTGCCATAGTTGCCTTGAGGACGACAGGATGGCATGTGCAGGTAACAATGGGTTGATGGAATTTTAACACATATGTGCAGTCTGCATTCTTAGTGATTATTGCTGATGAAATACAATGTCCCAAGTGTTGCAGTGATCCTTATTCATCCAGTGACTGCACTGTGGTCTGTTGGAGGGTGAGTGGACAGCTGGATATTGTGCTGAAGTCCATTTACATTGGTGTCCAACAGGGGGTTGGTGCAGGGTATCTGTAGTGGTTGTCGGCACTTATTTGCAGGAATGTTGCATGCATTGGTCTCTTTACACTTTGCATGCCATGGTGGGTTGTGCATGTTGTTTCTTAGATGTAAAGCTGCCGATCGACCTTTCACAGGTGGCCTTCCTTTGCAAGTCTGCTCTTCTCCATCATCCACTTTTCTTCTTCACTACCCACTACATGTGCTACTTTTCCATGTATGTGCCTTCCAAGCTCTCTGACCAGGCGGCTTCTTTCACAATTGTTCATGTCTCTATCTTCCTCCCTTCTTGGCCACCTTCTCTCTGCCCTCGTCCACTGTGAGGTCAGACACACCCATCCTCATCTCCTCACCAGCCAGTCTCCTACTTGCACCGTCCCCCCCACCTCTCTCTCTGTCTCTCTCTCTCTCTGTCTCTCTCTCTCTCTCTCTCTCTCTCTCTCTCTCTCTCTCTCTCTCCACTCCACTGCTAGGCAATCATCACTCTGTGTCCTGCCTCTCCCTTGCCCTCTGACACCCTTCACATCAGCTACCAGACTTGTACTTCCACTCCCAGGACATCGCCTCTTCATGTGGTGTCATTTTCCTACCCTGCTTCCAAGGTTGACCCAAAGGCACACATGAGTCCTGCCAGTGGGTGTGCAGGACTTGTATGCTTGCAATCACTGTCCCCACTTGGGCACACATCCTAGGGCCGAGTTACACCTGTTTCCAGGGTGCATGTTGTACTGTGTTTGTAATCTGTTTGCTTTGCTGCCTGTGATTTCTCTGTTGCTCATTTTTGCTGTTGTGATATTGATGGTTGCTCACACTTTTGTAGTTCCAGAGGTTAACACTGTGTGGTCCATGCGTACTTCCTTGTTCCATGCAGGAGCTGTAATGGCTGTCCAGTATCTTAATGTTGATGCAATGCATGTCTTTGCGAGTTCCTCATGTTTTTCGAGGTGGGATGCAGTGGATGCGAGCCAGGTGGGTACCTTGTGGAGGTATGTCAAAGGCACTCAGGTTGCCTCTTGTGTTGTCGTTGGTGGCAGGGAGTCTGGCACTGTGTGGTTTTATTTTTCTTTGACTTGTACTGAAGTGAGCGGGTGCAGTTTCAAGGGTGCATGTGACACATGGTGATAGTATGCTGGTGTGTCTATGCCTGCTGTTATATCAAGACAATCAGGGTGGCACTGGTTGTGGGGTGATTGTTATGAGATAAGTTGTCACTGTAGGGCTTTGTTGGTGAGTTGTCATGAGGGTGGCAGGTTAACCAAAGAAGAGTTGTCCCCTACAATGTATTGTTCTCAGGGAGCATTCACTCATAAATGGAGAAGATACATATAAAAAACAAAAGAAGAGTGAATAGCTACCCCTCCCTCAGATATCCAGACCTAGTGTCCCCTCTACCTTTAGTGCAACAATATAATTAATTATGTACAACGCCCTTCTTGTCTTTATCTAATATATAGACGTTTATTCATTTCATATTATGCACAATTCATGCCATTCATAGTGTCAATAACCAACACACAAACATATCACAAAAAAGTAAAAACATTTTTATTTTTTTAATAAATCCCAGAGTACAGCAAACCCAACTGATTCTGATGTAATCCTTTACTGTGGGGTTAGTATTCAGAGTGCTTCAAATGTGAACAAGTACATTACTCAAAGTTTACATAATTTTTTGTTGGGTGTATACAGGCAACCACAATTTTTTAAACTAGTTGAAATTGATTTAACTCCATTCTCCCAAATCTAGATAGCATTGTATGTTTTTTGACAGTGGTTGTTCAAAGAATATCACCCAGTGGCTACACACAAGTACATATGTTAGCTGCTTTTCTATTTGAACACAGGATGTTTCTTCTAACGTTACATTGACACTGGGTGTTTCGGCCCTTATGATAGTGATTCGAACAATAATTTGATTGTGGAATCTTAGTCGATAACCTAAACCGTTTTGTGTGATTGATATTGAAAAATGGCATACAAATAAAAGACAGATTTGTATTATATGGCGTCTGTCAACGTTGTATTTAATAGACAGCTGGCGTAGAGGTGGTCACTGACCTGGCGGTTGCTCAGATACTGTGGATATTATTTCATTGAATGGATAAAATTCCATGTGACCACCCTGATTTTCCTAGAGCAGGGTCGTCCTCATTAAATGAGATAAAACATAACAGAGGCACATATAACTTAATCAAGGCACCAACTATGTGTTACCAAACACAATAGCACAGTGTGCCATGTTGTCTTAGAACATTGGCTTTTGCTATTTAATTTGTGTTTCAGAATCACTTGGTCTCTTTGATGGCTACAAAGAGAGACGCATGTGAACGTGTGTGTCTATGTAACTACCCCAATTGGGGTGGCCCAATTTTATATAACTGCAGAGGGGAGGGCTATCAAAGGGCTGGAGGTAATGGCTATACCATTTGCCAAATTTTCAACTCGGGTCCCTCCGAAAACATTCTTAGGCGCGACCCTCACAGAAAGTCCCCCAACATCCTTACTAGAATTTGATCTCAAAGTGAAAGTTAGCTAGCTGACACTTGCATAAGCATAATTTAATCATTTTGCCTTTTGGACATATAAATATAAACACATGTATAAATCCGTGACTCTCTAGTGAGTCTAGCTCCGCCACCACAAAGCTTTTGTTTATCACTGGGGGGCTGAATACATACGTCATGGCACCAACGCTTTTATGTTGTAAAACCCCACTCGAACGAAAACAGCACTGTTGTATCCATGAGGTTGGGGGCACTAGGAAGGACGAACAAGTTACTTACCCCTGGTAACGTTCTTTCGATTGGATGTTCCTCCAACGTATTTCTCATCTTATGATAAATATCTCTCCAGCTCTGTTACTTCGGAAATTTCTTCGACAGAGGGCGCTGTATGCAGTGTCGCCGAGTCAATGTCCCTCGAGGGCCTCTGTTCGACAGTCTACATCATCATCAGCATAAATAGCGCATGCATCGCCTGTTGACTTCAGTTCTGTTTCTCCCCCTTCTAAAGAGGAATTATCAGGCGTACCCAAGACCGAAGGCTCACAGAAAGCGTATAGTTTGTTTGTTTATTATTTATATTGCACACCCCACTCGAAGGTATCTGGGCGCATTACAAGAATATGCATGTTCATAGTTACAGAATAGGTAGTAGAACACAGTAGATCACATTTAGAGGTATGTACATACTTTGAACAGTTTAGGAATAATACTAATACTACACACCTTTCACAAGAGGCAATGTGTAAACATACCAGATACAGAATAGTACAGAGCACAATATAATGTTACTGGGGGAAGAAATATACAATTGTGCACAGGAGGAGGTGATGCCTATACAGGTGTGTCTTTGGAGATAAGCCAAAGTTTGATGTATTTTCTGAAGATGTGGAAGGATTGGTCTGTACGTAGTGTGGGGGGAGGGAGTTCCATAGTTGGGCAGCCATCACGAAGAAGCTACTACCCCCAGCTCTTTTGGCTTTGTATTTCGGTACCCTTAGGCGGCCGGTGTTAGTCGTTCTAGTTGGTCTGGTGAGGTTGTTTTTTTCCAAACTTATCTGCCAGGTATTAAGGGGCAGCGTTGTTGGGGCATTAGTAGGTAAGGGAGGCTGTTTTTAGCTGGATTCTTTCTTGGATAGAGAGCCAGTTGTTGTTACGTCTAGTAGTTGAAATATGTTGTCGTCTGGAGATACCCAAGGCAGTTCTAAGGGCATTAATCTGCAAAATATGGAGTTTGTTGATGATAG
Organism: Ambystoma mexicanum; assembly: GCF_040938575.1. Taxonomy (NCBI): domain Eukaryota; kingdom Metazoa; phylum Chordata; class Amphibia; order Caudata; family Ambystomatidae; genus Ambystoma; species Ambystoma mexicanum. The sequence continues at coordinate 352,803,449 of NC_090936.1, forward strand.
ATTTGGCATTGCAATAGTCAATTTTTGATAATGCTAGTGCACGAGCTAAGGTCATACAACTTTCCGTGGAGAGAAAAGGTTTGCAAGAATGGATGAGCTTGCAGGTGTATGCAGTTGTTGAGGCAGTTGCACTAACCTGTTTGTGCAGACTCGGAGAAGAGTCTAGGTAAAAGCCCAGAGTTTTAACTTCATTGGCCACTTTAATATCGTTACCATCAATGTTGAAAGATTGGTAACGGTTGCTCAATTTCTTCAGGTTGGTAGGGGAGGCTAACAGGAGTAATTTGGTCTTCTCATTATTCAGGCAGAGACCGTGAGTGGCCATCCATGCCTGAATGCTGATGCAGATTTTGTTGACAGTGGCAAAGTCCGTGTCATAGTCTCCTGATAGAGGCAGGAAGATCTGGGTGTCATCTGCATAGTTAGTGTAGGTGACACCCAGACGGTCCAGTTCATCAAACAGGGGTTTGGTGAACACATTGTACATGGTAGGTGATACACATGAACCTTGTGGAAACCACATGTGATGGTGATAGGGTCAGCTGCTACAGAGGCAGAGAAGACTCATGGATCTATTGTTAATACAACATTTTTTATTGTTTTTTCACATAAAGAAAACATACGTCTCGCGCAGCGAGATAAAGGTTATGTCCCTACCCCATCCACCAACAAATGCATTCCACGTACCCATTACAATAGAGCTTCTTAGCACTGTCAATTGTCTTTGTTATGCCAGTAGTGTGTGATTTTACAATTTCTGTTCATGTCCTTGGGTGCCATTCCAATTCCGGACAGGGGCCACCCTTCAGTGTGTGTCTTCCCACTTTTGCCAAATTTTTGGGCCTTTCTCAGGACATCCCCTGGCCGTATAGACTCTCTTTTCCATTGCGACACAAATGTTCACGTCCGTGGTCCATTGTTCATAGTTTGGTGCCGTTTCAGAACCCCAGAGTTGTGCTTTGTTTCTCTTGATTAACGCAGTGGTCGTGAATAATAGCACTTTTTCGTAGCATGACAGTTCGACCTCATCATCTATCCCCAATAGTAACAGTTTTGCATTTCTATGGATCGTTCTACCCAGTACTCTTGAGAGATCATCGCAGCACTGCTGCAAGTAATGTCGGATTATGGTACAGTCCCATTGTATGTGATAGTATGTGCCCTCGTCTCGTTTGCATCTCAGACAGGTTGAAGAGGAGGTCTTACCCCATTTGAATAGTGCCACCCTCGGGTAATATATTCTATGCAGTACTTTAAGTTGGATCAGTCTTAGCCTGGAGGAGATCGCTGTTTCTCTGGGGAACATCAGGGCAGTTACCCATTCCTCTGGGATTATGTCACCTACGTCCCCCTCCCATTTGGCTTTCAGGCTCGCTAGTTCTCCGGTGGCAAAAGACGTTATGGCACTATACATGGTAGATGTGACTTTGTTTTTAATCATGTCCGGGAATAGGTTACGTTCTAAAGGGGTGTATTCAGGCATGTCGATCATCTCAGGGAGATGGGTCTGTAGTGCGTGTTTGAGTTGTGTGTAGCGATATTGCTCATTTATCGTCAGATCGGAGGTGGTGATTAGGTCCGTAAATGGTATTATTTCGTTACTTTTTATTATGTTGCCAATTTTAGTGATGCCCGCTTGGATCCAAGAGTGCCATTTTGGAAGTTTATTCACTTCTGGGAGTAGTCTGTTATCCCACAACGGTTGAGCTGGGGTCAGCTTATTGTCTCAGCCTAAGTATTTGTGGATGTCTGTCCATGTTAGGGATATGTGTGACAGCATGGATGGGGTAGTAGCTCGGTCTTTTTTCCGGTAGAGGTACCTGAGTATGGGTCGTTCATTTCGGTTAGGATCTGGTTCTCTGTTGTGTGGTAATGTCATGTCCGCGTGGAGTCTGTCGTTCACTATTGCCATCTGACTAGCCCAGTAATAGGTTTGCAATCGGGGCAGTCCGATTCCGCCTTCCCATACAGATCTTTGTAGTGTGGTTAGTGCTAAGCGAGGGTGACCTCCCTTCCATAACAGTTTTCTGAGCGTCTGGTCTATTTTACGGAATTCGTTGGGCGCTATAGATAGTGGCGCATTTTGAAGTATATAAAGGAAGCGGGGGAGCGCCAGCATCTTGAAGAGTGCGGCTCTGCCTAGTAGTGTTAGTGGTAGGGACATCCAGTGCTGGACGTCTTCTTTAAATCTCGTCATTATTGGGTACAGGTTATTGGGCACATAGTCTGTCAGGTTGTTCTTGATTTGGATGCCTAGGTATCTGAATTTCTCCTTTTCCACATAGTATGGGCACTCATCTGGCACCGGGTTGTCTATTTGTTTCAGTGGGAACAGTATGGATTTAGTCCAGTTGACGCGAAGGCCGCTGAATGCGCCGTATTTTATCAATAATCGCGTCACTATGGGACAGGATTTGCGTGGGTCTTTCAGATATACTAACAAGTCGTCTGCGTATAAGGATACCCTGTCCTCCCAGTCGTCTGCCCATCTGAAGCCACTCCATGTTTGTGTAGATCTTAATAGAATTGCTAGGGGCTCAATTGCTATTGCAAAGATTAGGGAGGACAGGGGGCAACCCTGTCTCGTGCCCTTGCCTAGGTGAAAGGGATTGGAGACGTGTCCATTTACCTTTGTGGCTGCTTCGGGGCGGTTGTAAAGTAGTTTGACCCAACTCATGAAGTGCGGTCCTATGCCCATACGTTGCATAATGGTCCATATTGCCTCCCAGTATACTGAGTCGAATGCCTTCTCGAAGTCTATGGCGAGTAAAGCCAGAGGGTCCTGTATCTCAGATAGCTTCTCCAGTGCTGTGTGTAGCCTATATTTGTTTTGTCTAGTGGATCTCTGTGGCATGAATCCACACTGGTCGGGATGTATAAGTGTGTGTATGACTTGTTGGAGGCGGTTGGCTAGTACCTTTGCCAATATTTTGGCCTCGCAGTTTATGAGAGAAATGGGCCTGTAGGAGCTGCATTTGTCGGGTGGCTTATCTGCTTTGGGCAGGACTATAATCGTGGCTTTCCTCAAGTCAGGGGGGAGACAGCCCTGTGAGTGTGAGTGTTGTAGTAAACGAAGTATGTGTGGGGAAATTACATTTGCTCCTATTTTTTTGCATGTTTCAATGGGGAAGCCGTTCGGGCCCGGGGTCTTGCCCGATTGGAGTTCTGACATGGCTTGGGTTAATTCCTCCTCAGTGATTACCTGTTCTAGTAGAGTAGACTGCTCTGTGTTTAGGGTGGGGAGGGTAATTTCCTCTAGGATGTCCATTACGGGTGGTGAGGTTGGTGCTTTGTATAGCTCAGCGTAGTATTTTGCAAAACCCTCCGCTATGTCTACGTCTGTCACTAATAGTTCTGATTCTCCTGTTGTTAGTTGCCTGACCTGGCTGAAGCCCAGGTCTCTACGTTCCAGCCATGCCAGCATTTTCTCGGCTTTATCCCCTGTTCCGTATATCTTTGCGCGCATTGCAGTGTGCGCCTGTTTTGCATTGTCTAGGGCTGTGTGTTGGAGTTGCGCCTGCGCCAGTTGTAGTGCGCGGTGCGTTTCCGAGTTGTCCTGGGTAAGATGATCGGTTTCTGCTTTTTGCACTTTCGCTTCGGCATGGTGTATTGCTTCTGCTTGTTTTTTTTTATGGGCTGTGGTCCAGGCTATTATTTCCCCTCTGAGTACTGTCTTGAATGCCTCCCATAGTGTTACCGGGTTATACACTGAGTTGGTATTCCTCTCAAAATATTCTTTAGTGGTCTTTTGGATATGTTCAACTAGCTCTGTGAAGCCTAGGTAGTAGCTGTTCAATCGCCAGCTGGGTGGGGGGATCGACCTGTTGGTATTAAGTGTTATTACAAGTGGGGAATGATCTGATATACCTCTGGGGAGAAGTTGTGCCTCACGTACTTCGTGCATGTTATTCAGTGGCAGTAGGAGATAGTCCAGCCTAGACAGCGAGGCGTGTGCGCCAGAATGGTATGAATATTCCCTTGTGGCAGGGTGCAGCTTTCTCCATACGTCTTGCAGTCCCAGTGCTCTAGTGAATGTGGCAAGTTTTGTACGTGTGTTCGGGTTTCTGGATCTTCTATGTGTTCTATCAAGGTCCACGTCCATTACCTCATTAAAGTCACCCCCAATCAATGTAAGGTCTGCAAGATTATTCATAATTAGAGGTGTAATGTCGTTAGTCAGGGGGGTCAGTAGGTTAGGAGGTGCATACACCGCCATCATGGTCACCGAGCGTTCCCCAATTGTACCTGTCGTAAGTACAAACCTCCCTCCCGTGTCTTGCGTAATGGATGCGGGCACAAAGGGGAGTCTTTTGTGTATTAGGATCAGTACCCCTCGTAACCCCATGGTAAAACCGGCGTGGAATGCTAGTCTGTAGTTGGTGCGTCTAAAGAATGAGCAGTTGGTACCGGCTAGATGTATCTCCGTCAGGAATACCACATCCGGGGAATGTCTATTCAGTGTTTGCAGTACTAGACGTCTTTTGATACAATTGCCGAGCCCATTTACGTTCCAAGTCATCACTCGGACTGTCCTGTTTTTGTTCATGTTAGTGACTCATGCCATTTGACACGTGTGTGGATGACAACAGTATGCGTCAGGCCCTCAATAGCATTGTGGTGTTCCATGCTATGGTAATATCTGCCAAGGTTAAGGGCAGGCTGGTTTTCTGTCAGGACATGTGTTTCCATTTGTGTTGTGTGGACTGCTGGCAGGATTGGAGTGACAATTGGTGTGCTAGGGATGGTGTGCTTTCTGACATTATAGATGGTGTGGTGTCTTGGAACATAACTAACATAAAACAAATCCCCGCCCCCCCTCCCTATACTCCTCCCCAACATGAAGTATCTGTCGCCCTAACTCTACTGGCGTCAAACAACTATGCCGCCAGATTAACTTAATGTGAACTGTTTACACCTTTCTCTCGACTTACTGTTCTTTGGCAAGTCTGGTGTTCCGAGTCTCAAGTCTTGAGCTGAGGGCGTGGCTTTGGCCGATGCAGTGAGTACTCCCATGTCTCGCGGGCCGCGTGCCTTATTTACATCAGTGTGGTATGATTGTTCGTTAAATGGGCCGCGATGGAGTAGTATTTCTTGTTGGTGCCACTGTTTCAGCCCATTTCCTCTTGTTGTGGTGGTTCCTGCATCGGAGGTTGTGGCGCTGGACGCCTTCTGTCTAGTGGCTCACGTCGATTTCTGTTTCTGGTTCTGTTGTTTGCAAGTTTCCAGTCGCCTTCAATATGTTTCTCTGCCCAGTTCCACGCTTCTTTTGGGTCTGTGAAGTGTACTGTTGTCCCGCCGTGGTAGATCTTGAGCTGGGCCGGAAAGAGCAGGCCGTATTTTACGTGTAGGGACTGAAGTTGTCTTTTGAGTTGATCAAAAGATTGCCTGGCTCTCTGGACCTCCCTTGTATAGTCAGGGAAGAATGTTACTTTGGATCCATTGAAGGTCAGTGTGCCTTTGGCTCACGCCGTCTGGAGTAACGCATCTCTATCTCTATAGTTCAACAGTTTTGCAACTATGGTGCGTGGAGGTGCACCGGGTATCGGTCTTCCAGTGGGCACATGGTGCGCTCGTTCGATTGAAAAGAACTTCGAGAATGTCTGGGGTTCAAACATGTCAGTTATCCATTGTTCAAGGAACAGTTCCATGGAAGGGCCTTCCGTTTTTTCCGGTACGCCCAGGATGCGAACGTTATTTCGTCTTGATCGGCCTTCACTGTCCTCTGCTTTTTCCTCCAGTGTTTTCAGATGTGCCACTACCCCGGCCATCCTTTGTTCCATGGTGCGCAGCCCATCTTCAGTCCCAGAGATCCGCTGTTCCGCTTCTCCAGTGCGGGAGGACAGTTTCTGGAGATCGTGACGGAGGAGCGAGACGTCTGTGCTGATGCTGTCCATCTTTTGTTCCATGGAGGTTCTGGAGTTTGTTATCGCAGCCATGATTTCCTTCAAGGATATGTCTTGTTCTGTTTCTAACATGGTGTTTGATTGTTCATGGTCCGCTTGTGCGCTTGCTGCGGCCGTAGTGAATTGGTCCATTTTGCTTTGACTTGTCAATTTTTTTGCTTTGTCTTTCCCCATAGCAGCCGGCATCGTTTATAACGTTGATCGGTAGGTGGATTCCGCCTGTTTGTCCGAGGCAATTGTTCCGTCGTAGAGCTTCTTTCCCCCACCAGTCCGGGGGCAATCTGCCAGGTACTGTGTTAGGGTTTAGTGCGCAGCTAGTTTTTGCTTTGGGATTACACAGCGTTCAACACCACACCCTCCAGCACTTCTTTGGCGTAGCTGTATCGGTGTTCCCACTTAGGCAGGTGCGCCGTGAGACAGTTTCACCGTGTGTCACCGTGTTCTGGCCACCCTGCCGAGTGTTGCTTATTTCATCGAAATCTGGTCGGTACTCCTGTGCTCGGCGAGAGGGTGGTGGCGGGTCCAGTAAGCGCGCCCCTGCCGGCGCCACAATGACGATTTCTCCCGGGCAGCGCGGGGGGGGGGTGAGGATGTAGATCGCCCGTTGATCCCAGGGTATCTGTGTGCCTCAATATGGCGGATCTGTTTCGTTATGGAGGGGCAGCTGGGAGAGTCTTTGTAGCGGGCCCACCGGCGGCGAGGGGGAAACACGCAAGTTCCTGCTTTCCGGTCCCCCCTTTCCTTACCGCAGGATAGAGGCAGTAGCTGTCCGACAGCGAACGGGAGCCACCTCAGGAGTCTGGTGGGACACCCGAGGAGCCCCAACGGTTCCGGATGCTCCGATGGTGCCAGCAGGCAGAAGTCATGGATCTATTGTTGAGGAAAGATAGAATCCATGCTGTTGCTTCTGTTGAAAAGTGAGCCGCAGAGGATAAGTTTCTACAAAGCATCTGGTGATCCACCAGATCAAAGGCGGCTGAAAGGTCCAACAAAAGCAAGAGAGCAGATTTCCCTTTGTCCTTCATGTCATCGATCTGGATTTTCTGATTGATCAGGGTAGTTTCTGTCGCATGTTGGGGCCTAAATCCAGATTGTCGGAGTCCAAGTAATTTATGGGCCTCGAGGTACCTTTGAATTTGGTTGTAGGTGTTAGGCAGAATCCTGTGCAGTTCCCTTAGGGAGCAATACAGAAGATTAAGACTACAGGTAGAAGCAATAAATCCCCTTTGGTATCAGTCTGTACCACAAAGATTTAGTTGGTAGCTGTGGCTAAGCAGTCAGACATACCTCAAGAGGGAGAGGAGCAGTATTGTCATGATCACTGCTTCCAAGGAGCCAGGACCAGCCCAACGTCCTTGGAAGCAGGCCCCTAACCCTAATCCTAGGCACCAGCCGGTCCCCACAGGGACCTTTTGGACCTTGTCCTGGCGCCGGTGGCACCAGGCTCATCAGAATCATCGGTCCCGGCACTGGAAGCGCCGGGCTCATATTATGTGTGCAGATGCTTGGGTGGACTTACCTGCAGCAGACCATGCTGCTTACTTACCAGCCCCTTAGAAGTCCTCTGTGAACAGGAACTACTTTCTTACCTGGGTGGGGCAAGCTCCACTCCCTGGATTCAGCACGGGAAAACTTCTGGAACTTGAACTCTTTTCTTACCTAGGCGGGGCCGTGGAGGAAGACGCCTCATCACTCCAAGGCTATTTAAACCACACCCGATAGATGAAACGTGCTTCGCGTTATTCTGCATCTGCAGCAGAACACTCACCGAGTCTGTTCCAGCCTTTCTTCTTACGATCCTGAACCTGCAAGAATCATACTCACCATTCCTGCATCCTGAATCTGCAAGAAGCATACTCACCATTCCTGCATCCAGTCGACAGCAGCACCTGCAGAGAAAAGAAACAGCAGGTTAGCAAGGCAGCCTTAACTCGCAGTGCTACTCACCTGATCCATCGGCTGCGGTCATTTCGGCACGCTGCACCTCCGCCTTTGAAGACAAAAGCATTGTCACTACTTACCGGCACTCCGTGAATTCTGGATTTCTTCACACTGCATCGCCGCCTGCAGAGATAAAAGCATTGTATCTACTTACGGACATTCCGCGGACTCCGGCGCTGCAAACCAACTTCTGAAAAACAAAAGAAGAGACATTAGACAGGTATTTACTTACGCCCATCGCGCTCTTTGCAATAGAACGACTGCAATACTCCGGCGTCTCTTCAGCACGAACTACGCTGCAAGGGAAAAGACAGTTAGAGCGCTTGCATTTACTCACGCATTTCCAGGCACTTCACTCCATCTTCCTCAAGGGTCCTGCAAGACAAAAGGGAGAAAAGCATTATACGAAGTCCTGTTCAATGTTAAGGTGCCTTGCACCTAAAGACTATTAAGACTAAAAAGGTGTCTGGAAACTCACCGCTCGTGCAGTTAACGACGGTAACAGTCTTCTGAGTCCAAGAGGCCTATGTTTCACCAGTGAAGGAACTGGCAACAGCGCCCTGCACCAGACGCAGATGGAGAGCCCAGCATTCACCTATCTAAGGTGAGCACGTTGACCTGGGGGCTCTACGGAGAAGCTAGGGAGAGAGAGGAAGAGGGACATTGAACAACCCAGACCATCAACCCCCATATTCTTTCATCTGCAGAAACCTCACCCTACGAGTTCGACACACAGTGCGAAGAGGTTCGACCCCAGAAGCCCATCGAGTTCTGCACATCACCTTTCGAGTCACAGACACCTTCCTGCCAAGATCAGCGCCTCCGTGGGAATCAGGTGAGCGTTACAGAACGCGAAGCCCACCGCAAAACTCCTACCCAGGCGCAATGGAAACCTCAGACACTGATCACTTAGCCCAGTTGCTCAGGGAATTAAGAGCAGAAGTACATGCAGCTCGTCAGGAAACAAGCTCTCTAAGAAGAGAACTGATAATTTCCAAGGAGCGAACAGAGGACCTCGCTAGGCAATTGCTACAAACGCAGGCAGGACAGACACCCCTGCCCGCTCCAGGAGGAAGCTATCCTTCTGCATCATCTATAAATCCAGTGCAAATCAATCTACCTGGTAATGTGCCCTTGGCTCCGCCCGAACGTTTTTCTGGTGACCCAAAGAAATTTGCAGTGTTCATCAACCAGTGCCGCTTACATTTCTTATGTCGACCAGCTGCATTTCCAACAGACCAGACCAAAGTGGCTTTTGTGCTTTCTTATCTCAGTGGCAGCGCCGCAGATTGGTCGATCCCTTTAGTCACCCAGGATGATCCGGTTTTACATGATTTCCAGGCCTTCCAGTCCAGCATGGAGAAACTGTTTGCAAGACATGCACAAGGGCTGGCCTTGGACAATGAACTTCTTTCATTACGACAGGGTAATCAAGACCTCTTGACCTATATAGCCTCATTCAACAGACTCATAGTGGAAACTCAATGGCCCGAGGATAAGAGAATAACGCTTTTCTACAGAGGCCTGCGTGGAGAGCTCAAGGATGTGTTAGCTCAAGTTGTGAACCCTCCACAAGAATGTTCAGACTATATTGACTTAGTCGTCCAATTGGACCACAGATTACAGAACAGGAAGGCTGATCGTTCTAAATTTGATACCCGAGTGTTTTCTAAACCACAGACTTCTACTAAGGGAGCTGACACTGTGGAACCCATGCAAATAGGGAGATGAAAGGTCCTTTAACCCAAAAGGAGTGGGAAAGACGAAGACAGCTGCAATTATGCCTCTATTGCGGGAACTCGGGGCACTTTCTTCGAGACTGTCCAGTGAAGCCAGCTAAGAAGGCTGTAGGAGCCGCAGATTCCAGTACCACAAGTTCTGAGCAGGGAAACGACCTAGCCCGGCAAGTATAGAGGTCCTCTTGCCGAGCTTTAAGATCTGTCCCGTGACCTCGCATTTCGTGGTGCCCATGGTCCTCATTAGTCCTGCACGTCCGGATCGTTTGCATGCAATTGAAGCTTACATCGACAGCGGAGCAATCGGCAATTATGTGGACCGTAAAATGGCATCAAGGATGAATCTACCCCTTGTCCCTAAGGCAGTAAAAGACGTCATTACTACAGTGGATGGCACAGAGATAGCCTCCGGACCAGTAACGCACGCCACCAAAGAAGTGACGCTAGTGAGCCAAGATGGAACCCGGGAGAAAATCGTGTTCGATGTGATCAAGGCCCCTCAGTTCAAGATCATTCTGGGAATCCCTTGGTTAGAGAAGCACAATCCTCAGATCAACTGGCGAGCAAAGACGGTTCAGTGTACAGAATGTTTTACCACTTGTTATCCTCGGACTGAAGTTTCAGTGGCAGCAATCTCTTCTGAAGTTCCCACATTACCTCCCGACTACCAAGAATTCCAAGATGTCTTTCGGAAGGATCAAGCTAACACCCTGCCTCCTCATAGGTCTTACGACTGTCAAATAGACCTGATACCCGGGACAACTCCTCCTTGCAGTAGGATTTATGCACTCACCGAGCCAGAGAATCTTCACCTCAGACAATATCTGGACCAATACCTAGCTAACGGGTTTATCCGTCCTTCTAAATCTCCAGCTTCCTCGGCTTTGTTCTTCGTTCCGAAAAAGGAAGGAGACCTTAGAACTTGTATAGATTACCGCGCCCTGAATCAAATCACCGTTAAAAACAGATACCCGTTACCTTTGATCCCTGAACTCCTGGACCAAGTCAAAGAAGCATGTATATATACAAAGTTGGATCTCAGAGGAGCCTACCACTTGGTACGAATAAGGGAAGGCGATGAATGGAAGACGGCCTTTCGCACCAAGTATGGGCTATTCGAATATCAAGTGATGCCCTTTGGACTTTGTAACGCTCCTGCCGCTTTCCAGTATTTTATGAACGATGTCCTTAGAGAACTCATAGATGTGTGTGTTGTTGTCTACATTGATGACATCCTTGTCTATTCATCATCTGAAGAGGAACATCAGAGACACGTTAAAAAGGTTCTCGAGAGACTGCGTCAACATAACCTTTTTGCCAAGCTTGAAAAATGCGTTTTTAACGTAACTGAAGTTGAGTTCCTGGGATTCATATTGTCACCTAATGGGGTTCATATGGATTCAAAGAAGGTCGATGCAATCATCAAGTGGCCATCACCAACCTCGGTAAAAGGAGTTCAAAGCATGTTAGGCTTCGCTAACTTTTACCGCAGATTAATTCCTGAATTCTCTCGGATAGTCCAGCCCATCACCGCTCTGTTAAAGAAGAACAAACGTTTTGAATGGTCTACTGAAGCAGAACAAGCTTTTCAGGACTTAAAAGCTAAATTCATCTCTGCACCTGTTCTAAAACATCCTCGACCAGAACTCCCCTACATCGTGGAAACGGATGCTTCTAGTCTTGCTATGGGGGCAGTGTTATCACAAAGAGATCCGGTGACACACCAATTACATCCAGTAGCCTTTTGGTCCCGCAAATTCTCGGCTTCCGAGATCAACTATTCAATTACAGACAAGGAACTTTTAGCTATCAGATCGGCCTTTAAAGCCTGGCGGCATTATCTTTTGGGAGCCAGACACACAGTCACCGTAATGACTGATCACCGCAATCTACAATATCTGAAGACGGCCAAAGCTCAGTCTTCCAGACAGCTTCGCTGGGCTCTGTTTCTGGCGGAATTTAACTTTATAATTACTTATCGACCCGGCAGTACAAACGGAAAAGCAGATGCCCTCTCTCGGATGGGAGTAGATGAACATTTGACCAATCCAGAACCAATACCCATAATCCCAGAACAAAGGATTTTGGGGTTGGTCAGCGCTCAGTCCTTTGAAGACATCAAGACTACAGTCAAGTCACTCCTAACTCCGGCCGATTTGCAGGACTGGCAATTAAAGGGAAAAGAATTCTCAGTGGATCAAGACCTACCATATTTCCAAGGGCGATTGTACTTGCCCTGTGAGAAAATACAAAAACAAGTAATCTCCGGTTATCACGACTCTCTAATGGAGGGTCACCCTGGCATTACCAAAACCATGGAAAAGATCAAAAGACATTTCTGGTGGCCATCATGGAAGAAGGATATTAGAGACTTTGTAATCTCCTGCGGTGTGTGTGCCCAGAATAAAAGCCAGAAGGAGAAACCAGCCGGCCTTTTACACCCTCTGGATATTCCTCCCTGTCCATGGCATACCCTGTCTATGGATTTCATCACGGACTTACCTCCATGCTCAGGGTATAATACCATTTTAGTAGTCGTGGATCTATTCTCCAAGATGGCTCACTTCATTCCCCTGAAGGGCCTACCTTCGGCTTCGGTATTGGCTCGAGAATTCTTAGAAAACATCGTTCGGTTACACGGTTTTCCCTCGGTTTTAATCTCCGATAGGGGAAGTCAATTCATCTCCCACTTTTGGCGAAGTTGCTGTCGTCTAGCCCAAATTGATGTAAGACTTTCAACCAGTCACCATCCCCAAACTGACGGACAAACCGAGAGAACAAATCAGACTCTAGAGCAATATCTGCGTTGCATGCTCCAACAAACTGAAAACCCTTCGAAGGATATTCTTTGGATCGCTGAATACGCTTACAACAATTCGACTCATTCTGGAACCGGGAAGACTCCCTTCTTCCTATTATACGGCCATCATCCTAGAACCTCTAATCTGGATCCTCCCCAAGAATTCGAAACACCTGCTGTGGATCATTTACACTCTGAGATTACCCGTGCTTTTAAAGAAGCCACTACCCATCTGCAAAGAGCTAAAGCTCAAGTCAAAAAGGGAGCAGATCGACACCGTAAAGAGGCCCCTCACTACGCAGTAGGAGATCAGGTCTGGTTATCCACTAAGCACCTGCCTCTAAAAGGACCCCGCACCTTCAACCCGAGATACCTTGGACCCTATCCCATCTCTACCATAGTTAATCCGGTGGCGGTCAAATTGGAATTACCTGCGCATATGAAAATACATCCAGTATTCCATGTCTCCTTATTAAAACCAGTACAACCAGAAACCCGATTGACTGAACTCCCAGAACCTGTTTTGGTAGACGGAGAACTCGAATTCGAAGTAAAGAACATTCTAGACTCCAAAATCTCCAAATCTAAGTTATATTATCTGGTTGATTGGAAAGGATACGGCCCCCAGGAAAGGTCTTGGGAACCCTCAGAATATGTCCACGCACCTCGTCTGGTCAAGAGATTCCATCTGAATCACCCCGACAAGCCAAAACCCCCGGAGAAGACACGCTTAGGAGGGGCCTTGAGGGGGTGTACTGTCATGATCACTGCTTCCAAGGAGCCAGGACCAGCCCAACGTCCTTGGAAGCAGGCCCCTAACCCTAATCCTAGGCACCAGCCGGTCCCCACAGGGACCTTTTGGACCTTGTCCTGGCGCCGGTGGCACCAGGCTCATCAGAATCATCGGTCCCGGCACTGGAAGCGCCGGGCTCATAATATGTGTGCAGATGCTTGGGTGGACTTACCTGCAGCAGACCATGCTGCTTACTTACCAGCCACTTAGAAGTCCTCTGTGAACAGGAACTACTTTCTTACCTGGGTGGGGCAAGCTCCACTCCCTGGATTCAGCACGGAAAAACTTCTGGAACTGGAACTCTTTTCTTACCTAGGCGGGGCCGTGGAGGAAGACGCCTCATCACTCCAAGGCTATTTAAACCACACCCGATAGATGAAACGTGCTTCGCGTTATTCTGCATCTGCAGCAGAACACTCACCGAGTCTGTTCCAGCCTTTCTTCTTACGATCCTGAACCTGCAAGAATCATACTCACCATTCCTGCATCCTGAATCTGCAAGAAGCATACTCACCATTCCTGCATCCAGTGGACAGCAGCACCTGCAGAGAAAAGAAACAGCAGGTTAGCAAGGCAGCCTTAACTCGCAGTGCTACTCACCTGATCCATCGGCTGCGGTCATTTCGGCACGCTGCACCTCCGCCTGCGAAGACAAAAGCATTGTCACTACTTACCGGCACTCCGTGAATTCTGGATTTCTTCACACTGCATTGCCGCCTGCGGAGATAAAAGCATTGTATCTACTTACGGACATTCCGCGGACTCCGGCGCTGCAAACCAACTTCTGAAAAACAAAAGAAGAGACATTAGACAGGTATTTACTTACGCCCATCGCGCTCTTCGCAATAGAACGCCTGCAATACTCTGGCGTCTCTTCAGCACGAACTACGCTGCAAGGGAAAAGACAGTTAGAGCGCTTGCATTTACTCACGCATTTCCAGGCGCTTCACTCCATCTTCCTCAAGGGTCCTGCAAGACAAAAGGGAGAAAAGCATTATACGAAGTCCTGTTCAATGTTAAGGTGCCTTGCACCTAAAGACTATTAAGACTAAAAAGGTGTCTGGAAACTCACCGCTCGTGCAGTTAACGACGGTAACGGTCTTCTGAGTCCAAGAGGCCTATGTTTCACCAGTGAAGGAACTGGCAACAGCGCCCTGCACCAGACGCAGATGGAGAGCCCAGCATTCACCTATCTAAGGTGAGCACGTTGACCTGGGGGCTCTACGGAGAAGCTAGGGAGAGAGAGGAAGAGGGACATTGAACAACCCAGACCATTAACCCCCATATTCTTTCATCTGCAGAAACCTCACCCTACGAGTTCGACACACAGTGCGAAGAGGTTCGACCCCAGAAGCCCATCGAGTTCTGCACATCACCTTTCGAGTCACAGACACCTTCCTGCCAAGATCAGCGCCTCCGTGGGAATCAGGTGAGCGTTACAAGTATTCACGGTTTACACAATAGGGCTTCAGTACTATGGTACAGGGAAACACTGATCAAAGCTTTGTATTAAAAGGAAGATATATATTTATTTTACACACTTCTAGTTCAACACATAAATCACAGTTATTAAAGCAAGTTAAATTCAGTCAAGAAAAGTATACACACCTCCCTGGTTAAATTGTAGACAAGTTTGAGCAAGAGTGAAAACTGAGCAAAACAACACAGTGAAAACCAAACACAAATGGCACTCTAGCAATTTCTCACAAGGGAGGGAAAGAACAAGTCATACAGGAATATATTCTTAGGCACCCTAGCAACACTTCCCCATAAGTTTGTGAACAAGTTTAGGCAAGGCAGTTCTTTAGCATGTAGAATACTTAAATGAAAACCGAGCCAAATGGCACTTCACAAGTTTTAAAAGTGGGAAGGAAAAGGTGGTTATAAGCATTACGTGCACCAACACAGTTCTAGTTGAGAAGCAATCTAGAGAAGGCAGTTATAACAGATTCAGCCAGAGTCAATAGGCCTGTGCCAGAGTCAGTGGTACAGGACAAAGAGCCCAGGAGCAAAATGTTCTTGTAGCTGCAGTCAAGTCTTCGTTAAACGATTCGAAAAGGTGGATGCAGAAGGTGAAAGACAATGTTAGAGGATAGGGGCGGCCAGCCCAGTAGGTAGGTAACGGATTTAAAACACCTTTAGCGCTACCAAACAAAAAGGGAGTTCCCGCAGTTCGGGAGATCCAGCAGTGGAAGAGAGACTCTCATTGTGGAGGAAGGTTCGAGTTACTGCCTTGCCCAGGGATAAAACCAGCCGTGGTGCTGCCAAACGAATAAAAGGTACGCTCCTTTAAATCGCGGTCCGGATGGACGGGTGCCTGGCTATCCGGTCTCTGTGTGCAGGGCACTGGCGATTTGACCAAGGCAGGTCCTGGAAGGCGATTGGCAAACTGGGTGGCCCCACCAGCTCAAGGGAAGAAGGCTCGTGCAAATGAAGATCTTCGTGTGGAGAAAAGTGGTGAGCTGCAGCAGGGCTTCACCGGTGGTTCAGTTGGTGCAGATGTCTTTGGCTTCTCTCCTCTTCAGTTTCTTAGTTCCAGTGGCGAGGTCTTGCTCTTCCAGTCCTCAGGACCCTGCTTTTATGCAAAAAGATCCCCATTCGTACAGCCTAGCTGTCACTCACACAGTGGAGTGGTCATCCTGGCGGGAGACCCTCCAGCCTATCAGGGCAGAGTGCGACCTGGGTTGCTGCGGCAACCCTGTCCAGGGGTCCTACTCCCCCTCCCACACAGTGGTTCCACCCCAGACTCAGTGTTGCCGAAAGGAGGGCTTCTTGGCAGAAGCCCGCCAAAAGGATGAACAAAGGATCCCCGACCTGGGTTAGGAGTTTAGAGAAAGACACGAGAAAGAATTTATATAAAAGTTCTGGCAAATAAAACCTACCCAAGTAAAGTTAATATAAAAATAACCCGCGGTATGTTAGAGGCTGTCAGTAAATGTGGTAGCCACGAACAATGGGAAAATCCCATAGGGAAATAATTGCGGTCGAATATTTTTGGTAGTAACCACTGCCACCAGCCAGAAACTTTTGAGAGAGGGACTGTACGGTACCCTCTCAAAAATGAACATAAGGGAAACTATTAACCCTTGCCAGTACCTCCATAGTAAGATTGGTTGTACTGGTTTTGTTCATAAGGATTGACTAGTAAAGTCAATGGGGACTTTACATGCCCTGGGAGACAGTAGTCAGTTCCGGGGTATGGAGTCTATGTTTTGGGGTCGCTACGACACCCCTGTGTCACTACACGGAGGGTGCTGTATAGCACATGTGGATAAAGATGGTTCCTATGAGGGTGAGATAAACCCCATAGACATTAAACACAAAAAATAGCCTAGAACACACATAGCAAATATGCCTAAGAGTAGGAAAAAGAGTCACACTCTTAGCAGAAGAAAAAAAAAACTTTCAAATCCAGCAAAGCTGCTGGGGGACTCTATAGGTAAGGGAAATTAGCCATAGAATGAGACTTCTCCCTAACACTCGCCCGCCCCAGATTAAGGGACAGGAGGATCTAATCCACTCCTAGATGAGTCTCTTACCTCTAGTCGGTTATAAACATCCTAGAGAGACCATCAGCATGTTGGTGGTGACATCCTGACCTGTGCTCAATGGTAAAATCAAACCCTTGGAGGCAGATTGACCATGTTAGCAGTTTTGGGTTTTCCCCTTTCATCTGCATCAACCATCTCAAGGGCTGGTGGTCTGCTTGAATAATGAAAGTAGATCCATACAAGTATGGTCTAAACTTCTTCATTCAAAGACCACACAATGGCAAAACATTCTCTCACAATAATTGACCACCATGCTTCAGGTTTCTTCAGTTTCCTACTGATGAAGGAAATGGGGTGCTCCCTACCTTTCTCATCCAGTTGACTGAGGACTGCACCTATACCTATATTGGAAGCATCTGTTTGCACAATGAAGGGTTGGTGGTAGTTAGAAGCTCTGAGAACTGGAGTTTGACAAAGGGCTTTTTTCAGACTTTGAAAGGCCTGATTGCACTCTTCATTCCATTTAGGGAATTTTGGAGAGGAGATTACATTCAGAGGAGAAGCTATAGATCCATAGTTCTCAATAAAATTCCTGCAATACCCAGTGAGGCCTAGGAAGGCTCTCACTTGGGTTTGAGTAGAAGGGACTGTCCAATTTTGCACAGCTTCAATCTTGCTGAGCAAAGGCCTTATTTCACCTCCTCCTACCTCATGCCTAAGGTAGACCACTTTACTCTGACCAATTTGACATTTATTGGCCTTTATAGTAAGATGGGCCTGTTCAAGAGCCTGCAAAACATATCCTAGGTGGTCAACATGTTCTTTCCAAGTAGGGCTGATCACTGCAATGTCCTACATCCCATTCAGAACCTGATTAACCATCGTTTGGAATGTAGCAGGTGCATTCTTTAATCCAAAAGGCATAACCTTAAACTGGTATAGGCCAACTGGGGTGGAGAATGAAGTTTTCTCCTTGGCATGGTCAGTCAGGGCTATTTGCCAATAGCCTGGCGTGAGATCAAATGTGCTGAGGAACTTGGCTGAACCAAGTCTATCCACCAGCTCATCTGTCCTTGGCAAAGGTTGGGCATCAGTCTTAGTGACTGCATTTAGGGCTCTATAGTCCACACAGAATCTCAACTCCTTCGATCTTGCCTTTGGTACTAACACAACTGGGATAGACCATGGACTAGTAGAGGGCTCTATTACCCCGAGATCAAGCATCTTGTTGACCTCTCCTTTGATGTGGGTTCTTACATATTCTGACATCCTGTAACCCCTGCTTTTGACAGGTAAACAGTCACCAGTATTGATATCATGCTGGCCCCAAGGGGTCAAGCCTGGTGCTAGAGAAAACAGAGGGGCTAATTGATTTAACAAAACTTTGCACTCCTCCTGTTGTTCCGGTGTCAGATTAGAAGAGAGATTAACTCCTACTTTCTCATCTAAAGGTTTGCCTCTGAGGAGGTCAGGTAGAGGTTCTCTCTCCTCCTCCTCTTGAGCTGAAGCTAGAAGCAAAGGTCCCAGTTCTGGTCTCGAGACATAAGCTTTTAGACGGTTGGTGTGAAAGACTCTAGGAGCCTCCTTAGGATTGCCTAAGTCCACCAGATAGTTCACTGTAAAGATGCCAGTGGGGGGTGTCTGTACTTCTGCTCTCTATATGGTAGAGGAGAGGTACAGAGGAGCCCTGCAAAGATTCTCTATTATTGGTAAACGTGGTCGAGCATCCAGGCCTAGCTTCTCAGGAGGTGATGCAGGCTGGTTCTTAAGTACAGTGTAGTCCCCAAGCACCCACAAAGGAATGTCCACACACTGTATTGGTTACAACACAGTTTTTATATAATTAATATTCAAAGGTATATACAATATCACGATAACTCACTTTGTACTCCGAAAATCAGCAATGGTAAATATATACAGTTCTAAAGTGGTACCACTAACGTTATTAGATCTCATTAAAGTGCATACGGTTAGAATGACACACAGATCAAAAATAAACAGGAAACCAGCAGCAGAGAGAGGAAGGAAAGCAAGATGGTTGAACAATTGGCAGAATACTGGTCCCGCTACCTAGACACAGTTCTGTGTGGCGATCCCCCCACCTGGGCAACCTGTAAAGCAAAGATGTATCACAAGCCCAGTCCATTTATTGTTGACACTAGACTTCCCAATAGTTCTGCAACCCCAAAGTACCTTGGCCTTGTAGCGTTCCTCGTCGGGGAATCGACGGCCCTCCTTGAGTGCCCTCCCTTTAAGGCAGGAGTCACCAGTCGTCTAACGTCCGACGGAGAACAGGTCGAGCTACGACGTTGAAGTGGCCGTGTCGTTCATAGCAGTGCTCGTTGACGTGGAAGCGTAAACGTCCTGCAAGGAAGAGGCGTGCAGGGCACCTCAGTGTCAATAGTTCTGGACTGCAAAGAGTTTGAAGAACTGTGGCTCAGCAAGGGCGTCAAGTCGTCGGCGTCTCTGTGGTCTTTGGGTGGCGGGAAACCCACCGAAGGATGCTCATTGGCGCGTCAAGGGTCAGGCCTTCTCCAGCAGGATACAGCGGCGACGATTCGGACGAGAGCATCCTTGGATCAATGAAGTTCTTAGGCAAACGGGTGCACGGCGGCTCCGGTCGGCGATGGCGGTCATCGACAGTGGCGGACAACAGTCCGGGTGCTTCTCTTTGGAGTCTGTCTACGAGGGAGGTCAGCTGGTGCACGATGGTCCCTCGTAGCTCGGGAAGAGGGCGCTTTACCAGGTCCTCTGTGGGTCAGTCCTTGGAGACACAGCAGCTTTCAGATTGCGAAGGAGACCAACAGCAATTCTTCTCTTGCAGCAGGGCTTCAAAGTCAAGCATCAGTTTCACTCCAGTTACTCTTTGTAGTTTGGACTCCAGCTCTGAACACTTCTGAACACGATTCCTAGCAGTGAGAGGTCCCCAGATATACTTTTGATCTCCCATTAATTCTGCTAGGTCACACTTAAGCATCCAATCACTACGAAGGGTATGCATGCAGGCAGGCAACCAATCAGGTGCATAGTGCATTCAGGCCATTCACTCCTATCCAGACACTCACAACAAGTTATGTGTATTGGGATAAGTACCGAGCCATTCAACACTCCACACTGCATTCATACCGGTTTCGGGCAGGGCTGTCTCAAGTCATTGGACCTCATTACAAGTAGGGTGGTAAGGGTTAACGGTCACTGGTAACGAGACCAGTGCCGTTAAACCCTTACCACCCTACTACGAGCTCCCTTTGCGGGTCCTTCGTTTACGCCTGCTTTCAGCAGGCGTTAAGGACGGGACCCGCAAAGGGACTTTAGATCTAATAACGGTACCGTAATTTACGGTACCGTTATTAGCGCCTTCCCCATTCCCATTGAGCCCTATGGGGGCTCAATGGGAATGGGGAAGGGCCCTGGTGAATGGGGAATTACCGGTCCCGCCAACCTTGGAATGGACCGGTAATTGCTCCATTCACCAGGGCGGAATCGGAACGAGTTTAGAGGCAGCCATGCCGCAAATAGTGGCGTGGTTACCTCCAAACTCGGAATGAGGGCCATTGTGTCAACCTCTAGATACTAGAAACCCACAACATAGAATGCGTATTCATCACACACTCCATTCACCCAGATCCCACCCACAGGCGTATACACAACATACGGTCGTTTGAGAAGGCTCCAGTCAGTCTGGTTAGCACTTCCCCACACTACCATATATGTAACTTCCACCAACAGCCAGTCAGGGGGAAGGGACAGAGGCAGGGCTTCCCAGGACTTCAGGAAGATCAAGGTAACAGGCGATGGAAGACAAGAGGCCATGGGGGCCATTTTGTCTCCATCAGGAATCTACCGATTCCAATGACAGGGCCTGAGCATCCCAAAATGGAGGACGCTCAGGGCACCAGTCAACTCAGCACGTAGCTGCCACCAGCCCATACCCTGCTCTGTGGGTCACACACAGGTGCCCAAAAACATACACTAGGGGCACAGGGTTGCACCCCCTACCCATGGGTGCCATAAGGGTATCCCATGGGTCTGTTCACCAAACCAAAAGAGAGAGCTGCACCGCCAGGAGTCCCACATGAACTCCTGCGTGGAAAACACAACAGAACAAATGATAAAAAGCAATAAAGGACAAGGATACATAGGCCCTGTCCCTCCGATGCATTTCCAGCATCACATTCACCTCTCCAAGTTTTCCTACAATCTTGAAGGGTCCCATCCATTTGTCCTGCAAGGCCCTCTGCCTTGTTGGTACCATAACAAGAACTGGCTGGTCTTGAGCAAACTCAACCATGTTGGCCTTCTGGTCATGCCAATACTTCACCAGAGCCTGACCTGCTTTCAAGTTATCACTTGCTTCAGCCATCATGTGTGACCTTCTCCTCCGGAGTCCTATCACATAGTCAGTGACTCTGACTGGTGTGGGGGAAGGAGCACTCTCCAACCCCTCCTTGATCAGGGCCAATGGACCTCTGACCGGATGGCCATAGAGAAGTTTGGAGGGACTGTAACCCACTCCCTCCTGAGGGACTTCTCTATATGCAAAGAGAAGGCCTTGCAGTAGAAGATCCCACTTTTTCTTAAGGGGGTCCTCTAAAGCTCCTATCATGCTCTTCATGGATCTGTTAAACCTTTCTACCAACCCATTTGTCTGAGGATGGTATGCTGTTGAGAACTTGTAGGTAAATGCGCAGTTTTTCCACATGTCCTTCATGTATGGGACATAAAATTTGACACCCTGTCGGATATTACCTCCTTAGGAAACCCGACCCTGGTAAAAATACCAAGGAGGGCCTAAGCCACATCCTGAGCTGTAACAGTCCTCATAGGAATTGCTTCAGGGTACCTAGTAGCATGGTCTACTACAACAGGTATAAACCTGTTGCCTGAAGATGTTGGAGGAACAATGGGAAAATCCCATAGGGAAATAATCACGGTTGAACATTTTTGGTAGTAACCACTGCCACCAGCCAGAAACTTTTGAGAGAGGGACTGTACGGTACCCTCTCGAAAATGAACATAAGGGAAACTCTATTAACCTTGCCAGTACCTCCATAGTAAGATTGGTTGTACTGGTTTTGTTCATAAGGATTGACTAGCAAAGTCAATGGGGACTTTACATGCCCTGGGAGACAGTAGTCAGTCCCAGGGTATGGAGTCTATGTTTAGGGGTCCCTACGACACCCCTGTGTCACTGCACGGAGGGTGCTGTGTAACACATGTGGATAAAGATCGTTCCTATGAGGGTCGTTCTTATGAGGGTGAGATAAACCCCATAGACATTAAACACAAAACATAGCCTAGAACACACATAGCAAATATGCCTAAGAGTGGGAAAAAGAGTCACACTCTTAGCAGGAGAAAAAAACAAACCCTTCAAATCCAGCAAAGCTGCTGGGGGACTCTATAGGTAAGGGAAATTAGCCATAGAATGAAAATTCTCGCTAATAGTAGGCAGCCTTGTCAATGATTTTAAGGAGAAAAGGTACCGTGGTGATTGGATGGAAATTGGTGGGGATGCTGGGTTCAAGTGTGTTTTTTTTAGTAATGGGAGTACCCATGAGTTCTTTAGATTAGTTGGGACAGTGCCTGTGCGAAAGGAGGCATTGATGAGGGTGGTTATGAAGGGAGCTAATTCTGTGGCTGTATCTCTGATGGCAGAGGCAGGACGTGAGTCACCTTGGCAGTTTGAGGGTTTGAGTGAAGCAATAATGTTGATTACTTCTTGGGTGGATACCGGGGTGAATTTGAATCGCTGCAGTGGTTTCGGTGGGGTGAGGGTAGGTTTGATCGTGGACTGTTGTGGAGTCAGGGTCTGTTTTTTAGCTGCTATTTTCTTTTGCAAAAGAGTGATTTTGTTCATTTAGGCTTCTTGAATTTTAGTGCACCCGGTTTTATCCTTGATTCAGCTATCTGTTGAGGGGACGGGAGATTCAAGTTCTCTTAAGACAGTAAATAGTTCTCTGGAGCTAGAACTAGTATTTTCTATTCTGTTATTATATATTTCTCTTTTAGCTGTCAGAATTTCTTCTTTGTACCTGGTTGAGATTTTGAGAAAGATATCTTTGTTGTCTGGGCAGGGGTTATTTCTCCATGATGTTTTGCATTTTCTTCTTTCTTTCCTTAGGGCTTTCAGATTCTCGGTGAACCACGAATTGAGGTGTGCTTTGGGTTTGCTTTTGTGTATTTTTAGCGGGGCAGTGCTGTCTAGCGCTGTGGTCAAGGTTTGGTTGTAAAGGTCCACCAAGTATGAGGGGTCGGTGGAGGCAAATGGGGGCCTAAGTAGAGGTTGGAGGAGAGGCAACAGTTTATCTGCAGTAATATTATTTTTTATTTCTGGTGGGCATGGATGGGGCAGTGAGGTGGTCCATGTTAGGAGGGGTAAAACCTTGAAGGTTAAATGACAGGAGGGAATGGTCGGTCCAAGGTTGGCTCAATAGAGGTGGTGCTAGTACTGCAATTAAGGTCTGCTATCCAGTCGAGGATTCTCCCTTTGTCATGGGTGGGGAGAAGGACTTTTTTGAGTAAGGCCAAGTTCCACTAAGGAGTTGGCGATGAGGTGGCACAAGTGTCAGTCGGGTCATTGAAACCTAGATTAAGTTCACCTAATAAAAGGATTTGTGAGGAGGGTTTTGTGTTAGCGGATAGGATTACATTGATTTCTTCCTCAAAGGAGCCCAATGGACCAGGCGGTCTGTAGATTAGATGCATTGTTATAGTTTTGGAGTTAGTAAGGGGGAGTTTAACAGTCAACAGTTCGCAGGAATTGGTAGGAGTGTATGAGACAGCTACAAATCCCAATGTAGTTTTGGCTATGAAAGCCATTCCACCTCCTCTGACGGCGTCTCTGTCAGCTCTGAGGACTGTATAGTTATTCGGGGTTGCTAGAAGGAGGCATGGTCCTGCTGCTGCATGTAACCAGGTCTCGGTTATTGCAAAGAAATCCAGGTTCTTTTCTAGGATAAGATCAGCGATGTTCACTGCGTGGGAAACTAGGGACCTAGCATTTATCATAGCTCCTTGAATAACCTTAGAGTTGTTATTATGGGCAGAGGTAATGGTGGCCATGGCCCGTCTGGTCTTCTTCAAGTATTTAGGCTTGGTTATAGATGTGCATTTGGGAGAATTGTTAGTGGAAAGTGGGGCAGGAGGTGTCTTATAGGATTTACCCAATCTGCTGCCAAGCCTTGCATTTCTGCTCGTAGGAGGGCATGGTAGCTTGGGCATCAGTGTGGTGGGGGCTGTGGTGGGGGAGCTAGAGGTCTTATTAAGATGGGGTATATCAGGTGCCGGGCCCTGAGTTAGCAATGAGTTATCAATGGGGGATTATCAGTAACAATTGCTGTTGGCAGTGTGAGGGTTCTGAGCATGAGTGTGGAGTGCAACGGTTTCATCAGTGGCAGGAAAGAAGTAGGCTTGATCCTCGTAGGTAGGTTCAAGGGTGGCAGAAAGTTGGTAGCAGATATAAGTTGTAACTATAAGGTGGGGGTGAAGGTAGAAGAATGCTACCTCTAAAGAGAGAGATCTGGGTGAGGAGGCTTACCAACGCTAGATTTCTAATGGGGGCATGCATAGTCATGGACAGCCACAAAGTGATCAAGTACTGTAGTACAGCGGTGGGCGTCTATGGGGCGGAATCTGGCAAGGCGACTCAGTAGAGGTTGCCTAAATAGGTTCCAGCTAGGTAATATCAATGAGGAGTCCTAGTAATACCCTTAAGCAATGGGCAAATATTGGGGATATTGGTGCACTTGAGAATGTACTCAGAGAGGGTCAATGTAGGGCGGGGCAGGGGCAACATTCAACAGTATACATTTTACAATAGCATTTATAATGCATGGCATTTAAACGTCTATATTTTGGCAGTAGACAGATAGCCGTGGGGATAACAGTGATGCATAAAGTATACCAGTAGCCAATAACAGTGAGCCATGCGAGGTGTCGCAGACAACAGATCTCAGTTGTTGGCGGCAGTATACAAAGATATACCAGAACCACTTTAACCAATGAACAGTGCCAGTTGTCATAGGCAGATGATATCAATGAGCAGCAGCATCATACAAAGATATACCAATAACCACATTGACCGATAAACAATAACAGTGAACAGTGCATGGTGTCATAAGCAAATGGTATCAATGATTGGCGGCAGCATGCACAGATATACGTTATAATGTCATTTCGCAATATACATTTAGGTAGCATATAAAGTATACATATTGACATTAAGCAATTAATAACCTGGGTATTGTGGCCAGTGGCAATTGTTGGTAGGTATAAATCTTAAGCAGCACAGAGACAGTGACATGTTCTGAATGATTGTCTAGTAGGAGCCGGTATTGCAAAGTACGGCAGTGGTGCATTCAGTAAAAGATCAGGTTGAATTTATGATTGGCGAGGGCCAATGTTAACCGGTTTGTAATGTCCTTTACGCAGTGAGCAAATCTGGCAGTTGATAGTTGGCCGTAGAGGGGGTGACAATGGCGTTTGTAATTTGCAGATAGTCATCAGCGGTATCGAGAGAGTGTCATAGGATGGGTGTGGGTCTGGTAGGACCGAATCAAGTAAGGCAAGGTTGTACAATTACTGATACGATGGGCTGAGCGGAGTTAGAGCAGGAGGCAATGGGCGGCAGAGCGTAGCATAGTACCTTAAGACTGTAGTAGATGGTGCAGGAATCAGGGTGGTAGTTACGGTAGCCTTGTTGCCCGGAGGCGACCAGGAGGCAAACAGGGCCTTTTCCTCTGCCTTGTCCGCAAGCCGGCTTCCGCCTTACGGTCGACGCTATTGGCTGATATGAAAGCCAGTAGCTTAGCAACCAAGGCAAACAGCCTCCTTTCCATGCCGCGTTGCACTGCCCATTTTAAAATCAGGCTGTGGCTCGGTCGCAGCGTGGCAACATTTAAGATGGGCGATTAGGCAGTTATTTGAAGTTATGGGCACCAAAAATTACCCTATCAGGTCTCACCTAATGCAGGGCATGCTGGAATCAGTTGCCAATTCGGGTGCTGGAGAAGTCGTGGACTCGGATGCTGGATTCACAGGTCAGCGCCGTAGGGGTAGTCAGTGCCTGGAGGTGGAATCCTGTTCTGGGTAGATTCGCTGCACCAGCATGAGAGGAAGAGGACTCCTGCCCTCTGCGCTGCTGGAATGCATCACTTCTGTGAGGGACAGGAG
Organism: Ambystoma mexicanum; assembly: GCF_040938575.1. Taxonomy (NCBI): domain Eukaryota; kingdom Metazoa; phylum Chordata; class Amphibia; order Caudata; family Ambystomatidae; genus Ambystoma; species Ambystoma mexicanum. The sequence goes on from NC_090936.1 coordinate 352,829,287, forward strand.
GCAAACAGAGCCTAATAACACGTAAATTGTACGATGGGGTAGGCTGGGAGGGGTGATGAGGTATACGTGGGAGGAACATCCAATCAAAATAAAGTTACCAAGTGTAAGTAACTCGTTCTTCTAATAGATTGTGTCCTCCCAGGTATTCCTCATCTTATGATAGACTCCCAAAGCAGTAAGGATTTGGAGGTGGGAGTACCAATTAAATTTAGATCTAATCATGGACCGAATGGAGGACGGCTTTTGCAAAAAGTAATCCCTGACTGGAAGAAGAAACCAGACAGTAATGTTTTTACAAATGTATGGATAGACGACCAAGTGGCCCCTGAACAAATATCATTGATTGGGCACCCCTTTGAAGAGCCGCAGAAGTTGCCATGCCTCTTGTGGAATGAGCCCTTAGGTCTTCCAGCGGGTACTTGCTCTCTAGTCTGGATATTGTTTGGTTGGTAAACGCAAGGCCCAATTTGGGAGCAGTATAACCAATAAAAAGTTCATCAACCTGGCAAAAGTTAGCCATCCTGGATATATAAAAACTAAGAGCCTTTTTGGGTCTAGTCTTTGAGGCATCTCATCCTCCTTCCCTGGATGTGGATGTGGGTAGAATATTGGTATGCCCATTTTTTGTGACAAGTGGAAGTCAGAGACTACCTTCGGTAAAAAAAAGAAAGGTATGACCCTGAGAGTGACTTTGGGCCTCATTACAAGTTTGGCGGTAGCCTTGCCGGTAAAACTGGCAGGCTGCTGGCAAATTAGGGAATTTTTCCGGCCCCTGGCAATGGGGAAATACAGGGCCATTACAACCCTGGCGTACCCTGTATTTCCCCATTGCCAGCGGCCGGAAACATTTACTCCCCATTCCTGGTAGCATCGGCACCATTCAGAATGGTGCCAGTGCTACCGGCAGCGTCTGCTCGCGGGTGCCGGTACGCCTGCCAGGTCAGACTTGGCGGGCGGGTAGGCACCCGCGAGAAGAACTCGTAGTTTGCCAGTCTGGTAACAACGGTACCAGCAAGCTTACTGGTACCGTTGTTACCGGACCGGCAAACTTGTAATGAGACCCTTTGTCTCTTAATAGAATATTGTATGAGGAGGTTTGCAGCAAGAAAGAGCCTGCAATTCACTTACCCTGCGGGCTGATGTTATAGCAATAAGCAAAACTGTTTTCAAGAGTCTTAAAGGACATGAGTGTGGTAGGGGCTCAAAGGGAATGCATATTAAAATCTTTAACACAAGATTGAAGGTACATTGAATCGAACTGGTGGGTATACATTAGTAAGGCCCTTCAAGAATTGGACAATCAAAGGGATCTTAATATATGAATCCTCCTCTGTGGAGCGCTTGAAAATGGAAAGCGCTGCAAGGTAACCCTTATTGGTTCCAATCTGGAGTCCCAGATTGGCTAAATGTAACAGAAAAGAGAGCACCATGGGTGTGTCACATAGAAATAGATCCACATTCTTATCCTTGCACCAGTTACTGAACTTATTCCAACGGCTACGGCACAAAGTTTTAGTTGCTGGCATTCTGGCCGAAAGTAAAATCTCTGTTACGTCATCCGGAAAGTCCCAATACTTGTATCTCAGCCTTTCAGAAAGCATGTGTGAAGGCTGAGTGTCTTGCCTTCTGGATGGAGAACCTGACCTTCCTCTTGCGAGAGAAGATCCTCTCTTTGTGGAAGACGTATTGGAGGGCAGATGGACATGACCAGAAGGTCCGAATACCATGTCCTCCTGGCCCAATCCGGGTCTATCAGGATCATGGATTTCCTGAATTTTCTCAACTTCCTTATCACATGAGGAATGACGGGGACTGGAGGAAACACATACAGGAGTGGAAATTCTCAATCCACTATGAATGCATCTCCTAGAGCTCCTCTTGGGGTATATTCCCTGGAGCAGTACTGTTTGCACTTTCGGTTGACACTGGTCGCAAACAGATCCACCTGAGGGGTTCCCCAAAGAGTGAAGATCTCCTGAAGGACTTCTTGAGCTAGTTCCCACTCGTGGGAGACTGTGCTCTGCCTGCTCAGAGTGTCCGCCGCTGTGTTCTGCTCTCTGGCTAGGTGAACTGCCGACAGACAAATTCCTTCTTGTATTGCCCAGAACCAGAGCTGCATTGCCTCTCTGCACAATGGTAGTGACCATACACCTCCTCTCTTCTTGAGGTAGTACATGGCCACTGTGTCGTCCGTCATTATCAGGACATTCTTTCCCCATACAGAGGGCAGGAAGGGCCTTCAGCGCTAGTCTGATCGCCCTCAGGTCCAAAAGGTTGATATGTAGTTTGGACTCTGATGGAGACCAACAACTGCTAATTGTCAGAGTGTTGGTGTGGGCTCCCCACCGCGTGAGTGAGGCATCCGTCACTACCGTAATCTCTGGCCATGGTTGCCAAAAAGACTCTCCTTTGAGAATGTTGTTTTTGCAAACCCACCACAGAAGGTCCTGAGCAACTCTGCTTTGAACCTGCAGGTTGTCTGACATCTTGCCTGAGAATTGTGACCACCGAGTACTGAGACCCCATTGCAGGAATCTCCTTCTCAGGCGGGCCTCCGGCACCAGGTAAATGAACGATGCAATGAGACCGAGCAACGTCAGAAAATCGAAGCACAGAAGATGCTGGGCATTCTGGAATTTGGTAACCATCTGCAGAATGTGTTGAGCTCTCACCACGGGTGGCGTGGCTTTTCCAGAGGAAGTATCCAGGACTGCTTCAATAAATTGGAGTCTTTGGGATGGTATCATGTGGGGCTTCCTGTAATTGAGAGAGAAGCGAAGTTTGTGTAGTGAGTGGCAGGTATTGCTGAGATGTTCCCGGGCTTGTTCGGGTGAATGAGCCCTGATCAGCCAATCGTCCAGGTAGGGGTAGAAGTGAATCCCTCCTCTCCTGAGACTCGCTGCCACCACTGCCATCAACTTGGTGAAAACCCTTGGGGCGGAGGTCAGCCCGAATGGCAGAACCTGAAACTGATAATGAGAACCACCAAACCACGAACCTCAGGTACTTTCTGTCTGTGCTTGAGATGGATTGCCACATGAAAGTAAGCATCCTGAAGGTCCAGTGATACCAACCAGTCTTAGAGTTGGAGAGCCTGAAGGATCTGAGAAAGGGTAACCATCTTGAACTTGTCCTTCCTGAGGAACTTGTTCAAGTTTCTTAAGTCCAAGATGGGTCTCAATCCTCAGCCCTTTTTGGGGATTAGAAAATACGGGGAGTACCAACCCTTGTTCCTCTCCGCTACAGGTGGATGTTCTATTGCACCTTTCTCCAGCAGGGTCAATATTTCCTGCAGAAGGAGCAGATCCGTAATTTTGAGAGTTGTATCCCGGTGGATGATCCTGAGGCCTTTTTTGAAAAGGAAGGCAGTAACCTTGGGCCACAGTTTCCCATGCGCAAGCATCTGAAGTAATGCACCGCCATTCGTTCAGATACTGATAAAGTCTGCCTCCCACCGGGATCTTGTGGGTCAAGACCTCAGAGTGGTTTAGAGGCAGCTGAAGCAGCGGCTGAGGGTAAAGTTGCCGCTGCTTCGGCTGACTTAGCACCGCTCCCTCGTCCACAACGAGGGAATCTTCTCTGACCCCTTTGACCTATTTTCCTCTTCCTCTTCCAATTGGAGAATAGAAATAAAAGGACTTACCCCTCCAAGAAGATGAGCCTGAATAGGGTTGTTGAGGTTGTCTAATGGCAGCGCTAAGGGATTTAGCTGCCACCTTTGAGGTCTGCAGCTTCTCCAAATTCTCATCCACATTGCTGTCAAACAACCTTGAGCCCTCAAAGGGCATGTTGAATAGTCTTGCTTGCACATCTGGTGCAAACCCCGACTTCCTCAACCACGCACATTTGCGTAATACCGAGCTAGCAGCCATGGATCTGCTGATGCTGTCTGCAGTATATAAACCTGACTGGAGACATTCACTCATTGCCTCCTTACGATCCTTAATGATCATCAGGAAGGCGTCTCTTTCTTCACCTTCCGAGATGTCATCAGCCGGCATAGCAACACAGTCATAAAGGGTAAACGTAAATATAAATAATGTGCAAGTCACATTAGTGGATTTCAAAGCCATACTTCCCGCAGTGAAAACCTTTCGTGCCCAGGCATCCACTCTTTTGTCATCTTATTTACTGCAGCCGCAGTTTCCGGGGTCTCCAAATTAGCAGAAACCTTTTTCTGTAGTGCCATATGGAAAGGTAAAATTGGGTCTTTCTGAGGACCCTGGTCCAAGATGTCAGTCATATCATCTTGTTCGAATGACGGAGTAGGCCTACTGCATCCCATAAATTCAATGACCTTTCCCATCAGTTTTCTGTAATATGAGTCAGCATGCTCAGAGGGGTCAGGCCTACCAAACTCTAACTCTGGCGAGGTATCCAAGCCACTAGCTGCCAGCAGATTATCATACAAATCTCTCAGTTTGAATTTGTCAGAAATAAGTTCCTCTGGCATGTTGAGAGTGCCAAACTTTAGACCAAATGGTGGTGCATCATCCTCTGAGGGTTGCTCTTCCTCATAAATGGCTGAAAGCGACTTAAAATAGGCTTTCTTGGGCAAAGGCTTGTAATTGCACTGTCAATGGCTTTCCACAATGTTGAAGTTGTCGTCGAAGACGGCTTTGAAACTGGTGCCGTTTTAGCTGGTGTCAACCTCAATTTCGGTGTCGACAGCTCTGGCGCCGATGGTGTTGGCGACGACGTTGAAGCTTTCGATGCATTGTGCTTCTTCGACGTAACCACAGTTGGACTCAGTTCTTGACTCGTCGAAGCTCTCCGCGATTTTTTGTCAGATCAAGAATGTTCTCGATGTGACGCTGGCTTTAAGCTCGGCTTTGAAGATTTAGTCTTCAACTTCCCCTTGACGTCCTTCAGCGGAGCGAGTGGGGCATGACTTTTTTGCTTTTCATTCGAGGGGGTCGAGACCGCATTCTCGAAGATTTGCATCATCTCACAACAAAATGCTTCCCACTTTGCAGGGGAATCAGATTTTGTAGGACACCTGATTACCTCTGTGAATGAATCACTGGAGGTAGAAGGTGACCTATGGCGTCTCTTCTTGACCTTCTTAGAGGAAGAAGACAAAGAGAGACGCGATTGACTTCTCGATCGGGACCTTTTTCACCTTGTGCTTTGAGAAGAATCCCTCGACTCATCTGTCTGTTTCTCCCTCTTCGAAGATGACTTCGAAGCTAACGTCCCCACCGCCAGTTTTCGGCTATTGCATGACATGATCCACAGTCGGCGGTACGGTGCCCAGAACCCAGACACCACAGGCAGACACGGTGAGGATCAGTAATCGACATTTAGGATCTGCATTCCTGGCATTTTTTAAACCAGACTTTGGCATTGATGAAGTTGAAGAAGAATACATTTTCTTAACGAAAATCTATCACTGAAGTGCGCCGTAATTCACTCGAAGCGTTAACTCGGAAAAACGGAACTGCAGCCAATGGGCGCTGCATGTGCTAGTTATACTGATGATGACTTTCACTGTCTAACGGAGGCCATCGAGGGAAATCGACTCGATGCGCCCCCTGTTGAAAAATAATTCCGAAGCAGCAAAGCTGCAGTGATATTTATCATAACATGAGGAATACGTGGGAGCACACAATCCATTCGGAACGTACTTATGTTGCTGCGGGTTGAGCAAAACAAGATACGCATCTACGGCTTTTCTTCAATCAGCCTGGGGACCGGGCTCGCAGTGTTTATGTGCGTTACCGAGGAGACGCATATGTATCTTTCTATTACCCAACAGTGTAGTGTGATAACTCAGCGGCCATCTTGATATATGTTCACGAGTGTGAGCAGAGTGGTATATTTCCATAACCTTAGAAATGGAGAAGGATATTTTTCTTACCCTACATAAAATTAAATATATGTATGTATAGGCATATGTAAACAGTTTGCAAATGTGACATGTTTCAAAATATGACTTTCTTCAAAAAATGTTTGACAAAATATACATTTTTACTTTTCGTTTACAGTCCATAATTACAGGACATTCCCAGTGTGAATTAAGTATCAGTTGGTTACACCACAAAGAGCCCAGGCAGCCCCAATACACAAGGCAAGTGAACAACACATTGCTTGGCGCGCTGCACTCAGATCTATCTCTGACATGTAGAAATGCCTTGCTTGACTCTAAGAAGGTACATGTTGTCACATATGGTATATATCTATCACGATGATACTTTATGTGGTTAATAGCTGTTTACTATCTTAACTAATATTTGCTATTCATCTTTAGGTGGTCAAAACAAACAACTACATTCTTTCAGTGTATTCTACTAGATGAACAAGTTCCACTCGATGTCTGTGTTAAGACCTTTTACAACCGTGTCCAAATGTTGGATCCACCATTGTTCAAGCTTCCTCAAGCTTATGTCTCGATCACCACCTCGTGAGAGGGAAGGGACAGTCTGAATCACGAACCATATGAATTAATTATGCCTATGCTTTTTTGCCTGGAAATGGTCAACCATAGGTTTGTCTGGGACTTGATTCTTCAAACATGATCTGTGCTCACATATCCTTTGGCGGATTTCCCTTTTTGTCTTTCCAATATACAGAAGATTACAAGGGCATTTTATCCCATATTCTGAACAAGTGGTTTTGCAATTTGTGAATGATCTTGAATGCCCGGGGATTGCCACCATCATTAGGCCTGGTGCTCTGAAACCCCCGCCTTCGAACCCTTTTTTTTGGCACCCTATTGTTGTCCATCACAGGGCCTTCAGGGGTAGAGATTACATCACTATCCCTCTTTCTTCGGCAAACTCAGAGTCAGAGGAATCAGAAGACTTGAGACCTTATCTGAGCGAGTTGAGAGTTTCTTCTTTTCCGATTCGGAACCCTCTACTGAGGGAACCCTTACACCTCCGGAAAAGAAATGGCCGACCTAGCCAATGTGAACGCCCAGTTAGTGCCCATCAGATGAAGGCTGAGGCTAGACTCCAAGAAAACTTGACTAAACTAGTTGAAATGCAAGCGAGAGCCCTACTACCACAATGGGTACTTCAACCATATCTTGAAGGTGAAGATTTAGGAAATGTTGTCTTGAACTTCGAACCCATGGCGGACCAACTAGGATGGGAAGAGAACCTCAAGAAGTGCTATTTGGGGACTTTGTTGAAAGGTGAATTGCATACCTCCTATCAACTACTTAATCTTGCACAGGATGCCACCTTCTGATCCATCCAAGAGGGGCTGTTAAAAGGAGTGGGACAATCCTGCAATTTTATCGGCAGAAGCGGAGAGCCATTACATTAAACCCAGTAGAAACCCCCTAAGAAATGGGCAAATGGGTCAAGAACACGATGGCCCCTGTAGATCAATAACAAATCCTTAGAAGAACTGACGGACATGATAATCCTAGAACAATTCACAAATTCCTTTCCCCCTTTTTTGTAAAAATCGATGTTGCAGTGAAATCGATATACCTTAGTCATGGCCAGTGAGACTGCACAAAACCTCTCAGATACAGCTAAACATTCCACTCAGCCCATTAGTGGGATGATCGGAAGGATCACAAGCCTATACACCGACCTCAAACTCAGGGAATAGATAAACAAAGGGGCCGTATAGAATTAAAGAAAGAAAGTAGAAGTCAGAAAAACAGACCCTAAAACCAAAGATGAAGGAAAAAGGGAAGAAATAAAAGGAAGCAGTCCACCCCCACCTCCCCATCTGTTTTTCATGTAGAGAAACTGTACATGTAACTAGACACTATCCTTAGAATCTAAGGGACGAACCTATGGAAATAGGTTGTTTAAAGGGCGAAGAATGGGTAGAACCCATGAAGAGTTAGAGACCTTTAGTATCTGTTTATGCCAGTCTTCGAATGACTTTACATACGAAAAGGCCTGGGTAAATGGGAGGCAAGTAAGAGCCTTGATTGATTCAGGTAGTAAGCATACTGCTATACGGGCCAATTTAGTTACAGCCAAAGACCTAGAAAATGAGGCTCTAGTGAGGATAACATGTGTACACGGAGACAATGAAGTGTACCCCAAAATACCTGTGCACATTAATATCCAAGGCAAATCCTATGAAATATCGTCAGCCATAATTCCTGGACTCCCTGGAGAAGTCCTTCTGTGGCGAGATTTCCCTACCTTCTCTATTCTCTTACAAGAAACTCCACCTCCATTTGGAGATTTTCTGCCCCAGCGTTGTTGGCAAGCAGACTATTACACACAAAACTCTCCCTTGAAAACCACTTCATAGGTACTGTAGAGAGACCAGTAAAAACAATACACCTCTACCAACACCAACCATAACAAACCAATGGAATATGCTATAGTTCTTGGACATCTCTTGTCTCTATTCTCTTCCAGGTCTTCACAATGTGGAACCTGGACAAAGAACAAACGTATTCACCTTGCGTAGGGGAAGGGTATGTGAAGGTGTCTCACCCGCAATTCCCCAGAGATCTGTCATCCAGGTGGCCAGGACACGGCCATCGCTATTGGATCCAGTTCCTGGGAGTGGACCAGTGGGGAGGATCACCTGGATGAGGGGTCTTTGGGGAGTGGAAGTGGGACACCAACGGTGAGACGCACTACCCACTTCTTATAATACCTTTTTTCCCATCCTACCCCGTAGGATACTTAGAAGTTCTACCCTCCGCCCCCTTTCCGACACAAGCACTTTCTTACACCGTGAAAGACAATGGACTAACACCAGAGCCATTAACCTGACTTCACTCAACACAAGGGTCAGGCAATTGACAATAACTACACACACCCAATCGCCTTTTCCGTTTCCTAAAGGGATAAACGGCAGAGCACAAGAGCACATGTTAAGCAAGGACAAACGCGCAAGGAGGCAGCTATTCCAGGACGGCAGTTCAAAAGAAGAAGAAATTATAAGTTACTCACCGTAGTGACTAATGTAGTCCTAGTCCATAGTCCCCTTTCCTCCATACTTTATGGGTGTCCCTCGCTAGGTAAGGAGATGGAACATTTTTCATCAGAAAAATCATCTTCCTCTTTAAATAAGAATTTAGATGCGCCTGGGGGCACGGCCCTGGGAGCATGCACTCCCCTGACTCCGCCCACTGGCGCTACTCCTCAGTGCCCTTTGACGCGTCGACAATATTAACATTGCCTAATGGCACTAGTTTTATCAGGGGAGAGGATGGTGGGACATATGGAGGAAAGGGGACTATCGACTAGGAGTACATTAGTCACTACGGTGAGTAACTTATAATTACTCCTGTGTCCCGTCTCCTTTCCTCCAAACTGTATGGGCAATTACAACTGAATGTAGCCCTAGAGTGGAGAGTTGCTCCTCTTAAGAAAACAAGTTCCTTAACACTGCCTGACCAAATGCAGCATACGACCTGGCACTGGCAGAAGGCTGAGGGAGTAGCCCATGTAGCCCCCTTGTTGATAACCTGCCACAGAACGTGTCTTTGGAAAGCTACTGCCGTGGCCTTGGCTCTGATGGCATGAGCATGCATGTTTTCTGGTAATGGCTTGTTCTGCCCTTCATACGCCTCCTTGCTGGCCATAACCATCAACCTTGCTATGGAAGCCTTGGAGGCCTGACAGCCTGGTTTTGATCCCCCAAAGGTGACGTCTGATTTGCAGAAGCTCTTGGTTCTGTCCAGATAGAATTTTAGAGCACACCTGACATCTAGACAGTGTAGTACCCTCTGAGTGTCATCCTTAGGGTCCGCAAACAAAGTCGGTAACACTATCTCCTCCTTTAAGTGAAAGGAGGAGACGACCTTAAGTAAGAAAGCAGGGTGTGTTCTGAGCACCACCTTGTCCTTATGAAATGTAGTATATGGCTCTGAAGCCACCAGCACCTGGATCTCACTGATTCAGTGTGCCGAGGTAAGGCCCACCAGGAGGGCCGTCTTTATGGTAACTAGCCTGATGTCTGCGGAAGCCATGGGCTCAAATGGTTTATGCGCCAGTGCTCCCAGGACCACATTGAGATCCCACACAGGGTGCGGTTTCTTGATAGCGGGATATAGTCTAGTTAAGCCTGTTAAGTGCCTCTTAACCACTGGATTTGAGGATGAGAATACCTCCTCCTGAGAGTTCTTGTAAGCTCCAATGGTCGCCAGATAAGTGCAGCATGTGCCTACTTGCATGCCTGACTGTGTGAGGTGTGCCAAGAAGGAGAGCACGTCCTCCAACGTGCAAGTCAAAGGATCAATTTCCTTGGATTCCATCCAGATTCCATCCAGTGACAGAACCTGGCCCACTTGCTTTTATACTGGCTCCTGGTGGCGTGACTCCTAGCCCTCTGTATAATGCCCACGTTAGCCTGTGACAGGTACAGATGCTTCAGGGAGACCTGTCCAGGAACCACGCTACAAGGGCTAACTTCTGCGGGGAGGGGTGGATGACCATGCCCCCCCTGCTGCGATAGAAGGTGTACTGGGACCAGCGGGAGGTGTACGAGGGCCTGGTCGGCCTGGCTGAGCAGCTCCACTGGATCTGCATTTCGTAGCCCAGTGAACCCCTACTCTGTCCCTGCCAGGAGGCAAACTGGGAGCACCTCCTGTTGGTACTGGTTGCGAAGAGGTCCACCTGTGGATGACCCATCTGTTGAAAATCCCCTGAAGGACCTGCTCCTGCAACTGCCATTCGTAGTTGTCCGCACCCAGCCTGGTGAGCCTGTCCGCCTCTAGGGTGGACTCCGCTAGGAGGTGGACTGCTGACGGGTGAATGTTGTTCACCAGGGCCCACTCCCAAATGTCGATAGCCAGTCTGCAGAGGGGAGGGGACAAATTGCCACCCTGCTTGTTGATACACGTGGAGCTGTCTGTTTGAATGAGAACCGCCCTTCCTGTGATAATAGGTAGAAAGGCTTTGAGAGCAAGCCAGATAGCCATCATCTCAAACCAGTTGATGTGCGCCATCTGCTCCTGCCTGGACCATACTCCATGGACGCTGTGGCTGTCCAGGGTAGCTCCCCATCCCTCTAGGGATGAGTCTGTGGTAATGGTGACCTGAGGTGTAGGTTGCCAGAAGGGTCTGCATATCCGCAGGTTGTTGTCCGTACCCCACCAGATCAGATCCTGGTGGAGCTGTCGTGGTATGCTGACCTGATCTGCATGCAAACTCTTCTCCTGGTTCTAGGAGGCTGAGAAATGTAGCAGCAGCCGCCTCATGTTGAGCTTATTATGTGGCACTGCAAGAAGGCATGCAGACATAACTCTCAACAGGTGCTGGTATCACCACGCTGAGGTCACGGCTTTGCTGAGAAAATGCCCATTGGCCCTCCTGATGGCCGTGATCTTGTCCTCTGAGGGGACGATCCTATCGGAGCTCGTGTCCCAGGAAGGTGAGGCTCTGTGTGGGTACCAACTGCGACTTTTTGAGATTGATAGAAAATCCCAGGTCATATAGTGTATCCATGAGGGCGGATGCCGTATGCTGGACCGCCTCTGAAGATCTTGCCCTGACTTGCCAGTCGTCTAGATCTGGGTAAATATGATGGCCTTGCGCCCTGAGTAGGGCTGCCACTGCATTCATTAGCCTTGTAAAGACCTTAGGGGCCAAATTGAGTCCAAAGGGTAGAACCCTGTATTGAAAGTGAAAACCCATAATCCTGAACCTCAGGAAGCACCAATGGGTTCCCAAATCGTGACGTGTAGGTAGGCATCCTTCAGATCCAGGGAGCACATCCAGTCTCCCGTACACAATGTCTACGATATGAAGGCTGGGGTAACCATCTTGAACTTTTGGAGGGGAAGGGAACGGTTCAAGTTGGAAATGTCTAACACAATTCCAGACCAGCCTGGTTCTTTTTGTGTATGGCAAAAATTTCTGACTAGAAACCCATGCCCCGCTGTGAGGCAGGGACTTCCTCCATGGCCTGGCTCGCTACTAGCAAACGTATTTTCGCCAACAGAGTAGTTCTACCAATCTGCGGAAGCGGGGGGTGAGGGGGAGGAGGAGAAGGAGGAAGCCCATGGATACTATTGAGAGGATCCATGGGTCTGTGAACTTTGTCAGCCAGCGGTGTGTGTGAAGGGCAAGCCTGCCCCCCACCGGAGAGTCATGGATCCGGATGGGCCTGTCACAATTTCTTCCCCTCTGAGGCTGGGGCTGAGGAGGGGGACTGGAAAAAACGCTTGTAAGGCGACTTGTGCTGTTTGCGCCTGTGCTGGCTAGGGGACCTGTCCGGTTGCCTGGACCGTCTCTCCTGAACGCCTTTGAAGATGAGCGCTGGTGCGTTTGGTTGTAGGTCTTGGGAGTGGACTTGGTGAGGATCGATAAAGAGTTCGCTGTCTGCGAGCTATTGTTTTAAAAAAAAATGTATACTCTTTATTTAGATTTTCAACAACAACATGTCAACAAAACAATAGATAAATAACAAATTCAGCGTATAAGATAAATATCATTCTCAAGACAAAGATCAAAAAATTCAATAATAAAAGAACAATTAAGACATCAATAGATTAGCTGATCAATAAATAACAAATTGATGATATACCATTAGAATTGTACAGTAATCTGACATAAACACAAGACACACAACACGAAAAACATTGTATTATTCTTCAGCATCGACCAAAAACATATAATAGAGCAGAACAGGCAGCGGTTTGTTTGATGTCAACTAAACCTCCCACCCCTCCCATATGCCAACTCCCGCAACTTAACAATGGTGGTATATCCAAGTGCCCAGACATTATTCTCAGAATCTGACCAACAATATATTTTGGGTTCAGGATTAAAGTTAATGATTAGAAGGTCAGCGATCCCATACAGCGTCCAAGATCCTTCCCCTGCGGGATCACAGCACCGAGTTGTTTTTGAGGATGGCTGGCTTGTGGAATTGATTGTCTCTTTCAGCTATGAATTCCTGAAACGGAAGCCAGACCTTCACATAGTTCTGGTATTTATTCATTGCTAGCGCACATACTTTTTCCATCGCCATAATGTTCCACCCACCACATTGCCAGTATCGGTCCTTGTTCCGATCCCCAGTTATGTGCCATTGTGATTTGCGCTGCTGCTAAAATGTGGGTGATCAGAGTTGCTCTTGCTCCCTTTGCTCCATATAAAACTTCCGCTACTGCCCCTGGTAGGACCACCTTCGGACACATTGGTAACTGTAGACCTAGAATTTCTTTAATGTGACCTAATATTTCCTTCCAAAAATGTTTTAGCTTTTGGACACGTCCACCACATGTGTCCCATATCTCCCATTAGCCCACATCCCCTCCAACACTCTCTAGGGGAGCCCGGGTTTGCCATGTGAAGTCTCAGTGCAGTCACATACCATCTCATGTATATCTTATATGCTGATTCTTTGATTGTGGAGCGTCTCAAGCTCTTCTGGGCCCTCCCCCAAATTTGCCACCATTCCACCTCCGATATGGGCGTACCCAGGTCTTGTTCCGAACTTCTCATGTACGGCAATGGCAATCTCGAAATGCTTTTTCTTGGAGCTCCTTCCTTCTTCGTAAGTTTCAGACCCACTGGTTCTCTACTAGCCGCCTCTCGGCACTCTTTAGATGTGATCCAATGTCTAATTTGTACATAGTGAAATCTTTCACTTTTAGGAAGGGCAAATCTTGTTTTACATGCCTTAAACTGCATGGAAAGCCTGTCTTGAAAAAAGTCCTTTAGTGTTAAGGTGGTGCCCCCCTTCTAGTTTGCCCAAAACCCTGGGGCCAGGCTCAGAGAAAACTCACTATTGTGACTCAATGGACTAAGGGGCCTCTTCCCAGGGCTGAGCGTCTTCGCTCCCAGCGCTTTGTCCCAGTAACAAAGTGTGTTTCTTGTGGATGCGAGCAGGCGTCCCCTTACTTCTCTTGCTTTAGCCTTTAGAAAGCCCAGATACCCCAGTGGAATACTTGTAGTTTGTTCCAGCTCGCACCCCCCTCTCTCAGCATCCTGCGAGGACCAGTGCAGCATGGTGCCAGCTGAGCTGCAGAGAGGTAACAGGATATATTCAGGACCCCCAATCCCCCCATTCCCGGGGTTCTGAACAGAATCTTTCTGGCCACCCGTGGTCTCTTACCCCCCCCCCAGATGAATTGTGATATCTCTTTCAGAAGCCTTGTTATGAGTTTGGGGGGTATCCACAAAGATAGCGCACTTACCACATATAAGAATCTGGGAAGGAGTGTCATTTTGACTGCTGTTATTCTTGCAAACCAGGATAGTTCCTGCAGTTCCCACCTTTTTTAATCCTAAGGCTTCTCATAAGACCTGGGATATTGGCATCAAAGTTCCCCTTCTGCGTGGGGGTCAATTTTGCCCCCAGATATTCCAGGTTCTCCTTTTCCCAAACCAACGGGTAACTCCCGCTCCACTCCGGGATCCCCCCATTCTTTCAAAATATTAAGTGCCCTTCACTTCCCAAAGTGAACCCGGAAGACCAAGGCCTCTGAAAAAACTTCCCATGAGTTCCAGCACCTTTGGTATTGTCCCTTCACCACTGGATCTTTCAGAATAAAGGGGTTTAACCACCATGCTTTCCGTCCTTCTGGTGCATACATCAGAGGTTCCAAATGCAGCACCACCGGAGCATGGTCTGAAAGGAACCTTCCCCCGATTTCTATTTTAATTACCTGGGGTATAAGCGTGTCTGAGACCAAGATCATATCAGTTCGGGAGAACCCCCTGTGAACCGCCGAGTAGTGAGTGTCGTCCCTGGATTGGGGGTCGGAAAAAGCGCCAATTTTCTATCAGGTGTAATTCCCTAAGAAATTGTGCCAGCAACAATCTATTCCTGCTGTCAGCCTGTGTTGGCAGGAGAGTTTTATCCATGTGTGGGTCCATCACGCAATTAAAATCCCCGTCCACTATTACCTTCCCCACACACCAACCTGAGATTTTCCGCCACACCTTAGTTAGAAAATGGTCCTGATTCTCATTTGGACCGTAGATGCTCACTAATGTCACCAGTTGACCTCTTATTAACCCCCCACCACCAGGTATCTGCCCCCTGGATCTTTAGGAACAAACAGTTTGACAAATGCTGCTTCTTTCGCTATTAATATCACCACACCCCTTTTCTTTTCGCCACTAGAGGCAAAGAATTGACTAGAGAATAATTTGTTCTTGAGGCGTATCTCATCTTTCTCCAGTAGGTGGGTTTCTTGTAACCAGGTCACTGAGGCCTGCAACTCTACTAGATGTTGCAAAATAGAACGCATTTTGATTGAGGGAATTAAGCCCTTGAACATTTAGGGACACCATATGCACATCAGCTGTCATCCTATTCCCTTTGGACAACCTTTTAAGAACTCGTCTGCCACCCCGATCCCTCGGCTACCAGTCTGTTCTCAGTATACCACCAGTACCCTCCCCCTTCCCAACCCTAACTTGTGGGAAGTTCCACCCCACAACAACTCCAAAACCATGTCTTCATCGACCACTGGGTTTTATCACCACCCAAGATGATGAGGGCTTGTCCAATCCCTCAACCCCGTCCCTCCCTTCCCCCCCTTCCTGGTCTACGCCTCTACCAACATTATTAGACCCCAACTTTTATAAACCCACATTGCCCTATCGCCTCCTCCTATCAACTCTCGACCAAAATATGTGCCAAACAGTTCTCATGTTGGACCACCCCCTAACTGCCTTCTGTTTGCTTTTCCCTTTCAATTGAGGCCTTGTCGATTTCCCTCGTTCCTTTCTTCCTGATGGTAGAGTCATATCATCTTCCCCCTGAACTCCATTTGGTTCTGTTAGATGTCCGTTCACCCCCTCTTCAATGAGAGAGGCCATTTCTTCTTTGGAAATCACAAATTGCTGTCCTCGCCACTCAAATCTTAAAGCATATGGGAAACTCCATCGGTATCGGACCTTATTGGAACGAAGCCAGTCCGTAACCACTCTTAGCCTTTTCCATTTGATCAGTGTCGCCTGTGCCAAGTCTTGGAACAAAGTCAGTGATGTGTTTCTAAATCTCACCGGCTCCTGCTTACGTGCCTCTTTCATAACCTCTTCTTTCACTTGGTACAAATGTACCCTAGTCAAGACATCCGGTGTGAGGTTTCTGCTTAATTGACATGACGAATACACACGAGGAGTGCAATCCAGTACTATCTCACGATCACCTTTTCCGCCCAAGATGGATTGGAACAAGCCTTGCACATACTCCTCTCGGTCCCTGTCCACAATTGCTTTCGGGATCCCCCTGATCCTTATGTTGTTCCTCCTTGATCTGTTTTCTGTATCTTCCTGTTTGTCTAGGATATACTGCATCTGTTTTTCCACGGCCTCCACCCGTTTCACCAGAATCTCTTGGTCATGCCCCTGCTCACACGTAATCGTCTCCTACTCATCCACTCTCCTTTCCACTGCCATGACATTTTTATTAATGTCTGAGATGGCCTTTGTTAAGTCCACTATACTCTCTCTGATGTCTTTTTTAGTTCCTTCAGCATGGCTTGTAGGTCTGATATCCGGAGCGGGTAGTCCTCCTCTTCTTGGAGGGATGCCAGAGGAGTATGAATCTGTGTGCTCGTTTGCGGCTTGCCCCGTTTCGGGGTTTCGTCGCCCATCATGAGTGCTTTGATGTCTCCCGATTGTGGGCCCTTGGGTTTCGCTGGGTTTTTATTGGCCCCGTTTTCGAGTTGGGTGTATAATAGCCTTGGCTTTTCTCTCTTGGAACCCACAAGTGGGATTAGCTGTGCGGGAGGAGCGCTCCTGTTCCACCTCGTGTCCTATACTTTTGCTGCGCACTTTTGTGGACTAAGTGTTCATGCAGGGCTTCTTCCGTTGGGAGGATGATGAGACTGCCTGTGAGCGTGGCAATTGACCATCAGGTTTGTTCCTCTACGACAGGCACCTCTCCTCTGCCCCATCCACCTCCATGTCCTTTCACCTGCGTATTGCACTTGCCTTTTCTGTCCCAAGGCCATGTGGGAGGCTCCTTCCCTATTTGCCCTTTTGTTTTGATAAGGCAGGGGTAGGGGGATCACCCCAGTTCAGCGTTTGCTCATTTCGCCGCTAGGGTCCCAGGTGAATCATTTGATCCCCTACTATCTCCAGCGTGCTTCGGTTTTTAGGGGCCTTCTCCTTCGCCTTTCACTCCTCAGGTGGTGTCAATGGGCCTCAACCACTCCTCTCTCTCCTTCTTTCATTCTCTCCTTACCTCGATCTCATGCCTCATGCGCTCTCCTCTGGCTCCTCTCTCCATCACATGTTCTGTCCACAGCTCATGGTTGGTTGTGTGTGTCTCCCGAGCATTGATGTGGCCTGCTAATGAGGTCGGTTCACCCTGTGAGGACTAAGTTGCTGTAGAGTTCTTCCCCCAATCGTGTATCACCGAGCCGTCATGGCTGATGCCTGTGCCTGAGGATGGTCCGATACTTTGCGTTGTGTTATTGGGATTTATGTACACTGCCGCAATTCCATTAACTCTTCCGACGTGTGAGAGGGAGAGCTGCTCCCCAGCTGTCCCTCATACATACTTCCTTGCGTTTTGCATTTAGTGCGTCTGTCTGCCGTCGCCCCCCTAAGTTCTTCCCGGAGTACAGCGTCCTGCTCTCTGGCGCCTGCAGGTCCTTTATACTCTCGGACCAAGCAGGTCTGCTACGGGTGGGATGGGCGGGATGCGCATCTTCCTTCCCTCCCGACTCGCACTCTCCCGCCGCTCCTTACCGGGGGTGCCACCAGCACTGGGCAACCATTTCCTCGCTGCCTGCATCTCGATCCTCAAGGACTGCGCTCCTCCTACGCGTGGGAAGTCGCGCCCGCCATTTTGTCCCTTCAGACTCCCCACAGGACTTCGGCACGCCGTTTGTACTTTTTCCGATCATCAATCACCATAAACTTCAGTTCGCAGTATCTCCAGAACTCAAAGAACCAATTTCTACATTGTCAGGGTTTATTCACCTCCAGAAGGGGGATTTAGATCGCCAGGATGGGATCAGCGATCAGGAACTCATCGGAGTCACATATTGCAGCGTCTCCAGCTAGCCAGGCCCGGCTATTCTTTTTCTTATCAAGTTCCTAGTCCGTTGTCGAATTGAACAGGTCCCCCCTTGAAAGGCAGGTCTAGTATGCGTTCCTGTGCCTCTGCGTTGAATTTTGTGGCCCCTAGCCAAGCCATTCTTCTCATATCGGTGGCGATGCAAATGGCCCCACCTGAAGTGTCGATGTGGGCCACTGTGGATGCCATTATGTCCTGTGCCACTATTTTGGCCTCAGACAGCCCAGCCTTGAAGTGAGCCTGGTTGCGGGCAGGGATCTCAGGGAGGAAATCGGCGATCTCCCTCCATAGCTTCTGGTTGACAGCCGCCAACATGACATCTGCGTTGGCCTGGCACAGGTGGAGAGTGGCGTTGGAATACATTTTCTTCCCGAAAGCCTCCAAGATGTTTTCCTCCTTTCTCAGGAGTACCGAGGCCGAAGTCGCCGAAGAAGATTGTGGCTGGAAGTATATATGCCGCTATCACTGAGAAATGTGGTCGGGGGTGCGCTAACAATAAGAGGGGTCCCCTTCCGTCTTCCTGTATTTAGCATCGAAACCCCTATTGGTAGGCTGGGTAGAGTGTGGCTTGAGCCATTCTTTCTTGGCAAGCACTACTACCTCTTTCTGAAGTGGGATTCCGGTTCTAGCACTTGGGCGTAGCGTGAGAACCTCAACCAGTACCTCCGCCTCTGGTTGTTCCACCTGTGGCTGCAGGATTCCTAGGTACTCGCCATGATCGCCAGCCATTCGTGAAAAGCTCTGGCTGACGATGGAGTGACCGTGTCCTCCTTGTCCACTGTTGTGTCCTACGACTCCGGGGAAGCGAGACGAGTGCTGGACGCCGGCAGCTGTGGCGTGCTGATTATCAGTGCAGGAGGCTGCTGAGGTGGCAGAACCGGGGCTGCCATGACTGGTACCGGCATGGGGGCTGGGGCTGCCATGACAGGTATGGGCATGGGAGCCGGGGGCTGAGCTGGAGCCATGGGTGCTTAGGACAGAGCAGGAGGGAGCATGTCCCTGATCACATCCTTGAGGATGGTACACATCTGTGGAGATCTCATGAGTGCGAGGAACCTTCTTGAAGAACCTGTCTTAACAGGCTGGAGGAGTGCCTGATGGAATAGGCATAGGGGTCGGGTCCTGAGGCTGCTGTGTCCTGGGTGTGCCTTGTCTCGCAGCATAGGTCGAAGAATACCTGCCATGATAAGTGGATGGATAGGATGTGGACCAAGTGACAGGGGTTGACCAATCCCATTTGGAAGTTCTTTCCCCTGGCTGGTCTCCGAAGGGAAAAGGCGACGGATGAGCCGCCATTATGTTTAGCCCGACGGCCATTTTATTTTTGTTCCGTGCCACGTGCCTCCATTGTGGAACTTGCTGAGCTAGGACCAGCTTCCACCAGTGCGCTGAGCGGTGGTGGTTGAGGCCTACCCTACACCTCAGGTCGGGGCCTGGTAGGCGGACTGCCCTTGGTTGTGGTGCCGGTAGTGCTGCTTGCAGGCGTCTCCTCAGACATGGGTCTGGTGTTAGGGCATAGCTGCTCGGGTTGGGACCCGGTAAAAGAGCCTTGCGGCCCCTCAGCTGTAACACCGGTAGGATCTTGCAACCCCTCGGCCTGGTGGCCGGTAGCTGCAGCAGTCTCAGTGATGTTGCTGGTCTTAGACCCTCCCGATTGGGTGTTTCCTTGGGAAGGAGTCACCTTTGCGGGGTGCCGAAGAGAACAGGCCACCTACCTTGGGCCTGGTCTTCTGTTTCACAAACGCTTTGAGGTCCTCTGGAGGTGATCTTCCGAAGAGCTCCCACCACCTGGCTAGTCGGTTTTTGAGTGCGTGCGTTGCATGCGGTATAGCTGTCCCAGACGTGGTCGGGGCCAAGGCACCAGAGGCAGAGGGTGTGGGGGTCAGACATTGGGAAGGGACATGCACCAGGGATGAGCATGGCACCAGAGGACAAAGCAGTACCTGACAATTAGAAAAGAAAAAATAAGACAAGAATACTTCACTGGGGAAGAGCGCATGGTTAGGCCGGAGGCCTAACCCAGGAGCGCTGGTGAAAGCGGTCCGTTCCCATTGATGCAGAAAAGAGGACTGGGGAGTGGCACCAGTGGGCAGAGTCAGGGGAGCGCATGCCTCCAGGGCCACGCCTCTCCGCGCATCCAAATTTAAAGGGGAAGATGATTTTTCTGGTGAAAATGGTTCTGTCTACCGTCCCTAGTAAAGGACGCCCATACAGTATGGAGGAAAGGGAACGGTACATAGGAGTAAGACAGGGAGACTGGAAAGGACAACAAAGAGGGAAGAGCCCTTGCCCTTTTCGCCCCAAACCCACAAAGCCTCTGTGAAAGGAATCATAAGACCGGGTACTACAGCTGATGTGTGGTGTAATAGATGTCAACGGTGCACAGGACCCTCCCGCACTGATAAACGAGGAGGGAGGCACGCTTGCTACCGTGGTACCATCCTTGGCTCCAGAGACAAGAAATGACAAGGAGGCCAGCACAGACAGTGAGTCTGAGGGAGAACCGATAGTAAACCCGAAGGTGTTGAGCGAAGGTTGCAAACAGCAACTTGTTATGGACAAATAACTTGTGTGCTACTGAACTTATAAAACCCAGGGGAAGACCAGCTGCAGAGAGGTCTGGCACCACGTGGGCATCTGTTCGAAAAGACTCTGGCTGGTCCCCTTTGCTTGTGAACAATATAGTATGATGAGGCCATAGGAAAGGCCGGCCTACAGAGTTGAGGTGGTCATACAATGGTCGAGCCAAAATCCCTTGTACAATCGAAAGTCCTTAACCCATTACCAAAGTTTTGACATTGTGAAACAGGCGTGAGCACCCGGCTGAGGGAAAATGCTGTATGAACGATAAAAGAGAAAGCCTGACTGTGGGCTGAGAAAAAGCCTTACTGGGGGCTGAGAGAAAGCCTTCCTGGGGGCTAAGAGAAAGCCTGGCTGGGCTTAAGAGAAAGCCTAACTGGGTGCTGGAAAAAGCTAAGGGAAGTAAATCCTGCAAGGTGTTGCAACTAAGTGAACTGTGTTAAACTGCCAAATGTGAACCCGGTTCAGGGATGCCCGCGAATGAGACCAAAGCGTAACACCCGGTAAAGCATTGTCTCGACAATCGTGAACCCGGCTGAGGGATGTCCACAATGAACGGTTGTTTAAATATTAAATAGACATTGAGACTCTTGAATGTTACAAGATGCTGAGATCTTGAACGAAAGGCTGTAGTGAACAAAACTGAGGGAGGCCATTGTTGCAAAACAATCGGAGCCCGGTTGAGGAGGATCCACGGGTAAGGAAAATAACCCGACGTGAAGATTACTGAAAGGAACTTTTTGTTAGTTGTTTATTGTACATCAGGCCCTCTGAGGCAACAGACGGTGTAAAAGAGACTTGGCCACAGAAGGCCCGGCTATTTTGGAAACAAACTGTAAGTTTTTGCTGAAGACGCCCAGGAGTGTGTTGTGCTCATGAGTCAAGCCTTGCCACGTACTAAAAATGTGGGGAAGGAGACCCCAGTTATACCATCCTGACTTATCATTTTTGTGAACACTTCTTTCTTTTCTGGTGAATATTATACCACACTATTTTGTAACTTAGCGGTAAGGATAGGCAATCGTTTTTTTTAGTATAGGCCCTTTTTATTTGACGCCACTAGGACGGCCTTATTTTTATTTGATGGTCGTAGCTTGCTCCCATCTCAGATTTAGGTTTAGAGTAGGCGTTCTTCTCACCCATTAATAAACACCCTTGAACTGTGATCACTTGTGTATGTCTTTACTGTTGCCACCATGAGTACCTTACACTGTATACACCCAACAAAAAATGATGTAAACTTCGAGTAAAGTACTTGTTCACATTTGAAGCACTCTGCATACTAACCCCTCAGTATAGGATTACATCAGAATCAGTTGGGCCTGCTGTATTGATTTGTTGGGATATGTTTGTGTTGTTGGTTATTGACAATATGAATGACATGAATTGTGTAGAATGATATGAAATGAATAAACTTCTAAATATTAGATAAAGACAAGAAAGGCGTTGTGCATAACTAATTATATTGTTGCACTAAAGGTAGAGGAGACACTAGGTCTGGATATCTGAGGGAGGGGTAGATTTTCACTCTTCTTTTGTTTTTTATATAAGGATGGCATGTCCGGCTATATGTGTGCTGAGACACATGATGATGGGAGGTCATGACAAGTGTTTCCTTGCAGTTTTTGCATGCATCTTGCCTGCTGCATTGCATCCAGTTCACTGAGCTTTTCTAGTCATATCTACCCTCACAGGCAGTCCACTCTTGGTCCTTCTGACTCCTTCTCTGGGTGCTGTCCAGAGCCAAACCCACACAACGCCCAGCGCTGAGGACCATTTGGAGGACGACATGTTCACCACAGACACCAGGCACACGTCATTGGCCAGGTGCTGTCTGCCATGGTGGACATGTACCATGCAGAGTACACCGGCAGATATTTTGCAACCTGGTGGCGCTGTGGAGCAGCCCAAGATGGCTGCTTAGCTTTTGAGCTCTGTGCGGCTCCGGCCCTCATCTGCCCACATCTGCGAACATCGGAGCTTGCTACACTCCTATTGCGGCCAACCATCTGCCCCTGTCTGCTGGGCAGCTCCTGGCGGAGTCCCGGCCTTCTCTGACTGCTGGGAGACTTGCTACGGCCACATCTCTCTGGAGGCCTACCCGGGCTGCGGCGGTTACTCGAGGCCTCGCCACTCTTTCGCGGCCCGCCCGCCCCTGTCTCCCACCTTGGGGGGCCCCGCAGGGCGGATCGCTGCCGGACGGGGGGCTGGGACTGAACCGACGGCTGCGGCGGCCTGTGGGGTGCCCCGCCACATCGACACTCGCCTGGCGGAGGACTGCACTGTCGAGGTGAGGAGCGGAGGGGTGACGCATCCGGACGGGGCACGGTGGGCCCGGCCTTCACCTCGCGCTGCCCCTGGACCTGCCCTGTGGGCGCCCCTGCCCCCCTGGTGCGCCCCGCTCTGTATTGCCAGCGTGATCCACGTCCACATCGGTGAAGATCCCCCCGGGCTTGACTCGACTCCTGGACCCTGTGCCCACCACCTCCACGCGGCCGACGCTTGATAACCACGGCGGCCGTCGCTACTCTTCGTCATGCCAAGTAAATCGAAAGGAAACTGCAGGGGAGGATCGATGGATAGATTTGCTAGAGCGGTTCCGAGATCCGACGCTTGCTCATCCCCACCCCCGCCGGAGGAGTCCGGGGTGGAGTCGCAGGCCGGGCCGCCGGGACCTGACCTCACGGTTATCATGGAGTCGATGGCCAAAAATTCCGCTTCCTTCCACGAGAAGTTGGACGATATACATGCCAATGTTGCCTCGCTCAAGACACGTGTAGACCAAGCTGGGACCCGAATAGCGGAGGCCGAAGGCAGGATCTCTACTAACGAGGACGAACTACACGTGCTGCAGTCCACGGTCGCGGCCCTGTCCCGGGACATGAAGGCGGTTAAATCCAAATGCGATGACTTGGAGTCCCGCTCTCGCAGGAATAATCTACGCATCATAGGTGTCCCCGAGAATGCACTCAAGGGGCGCATGGAGGATGCGATCGAGAGCTTGCTTAGGGAACTGCTCGACAACCCGACCCTGTCTCCGCACTTTACGGTCGAGCGCGCACATCGGGCCCTGTCCCCTCGCCCTAGACCGGGTGATCTTCCGAGACCCATCATCGCCAGGATCCTGAACTATCGGGACAGGGACCTCATCCTACGCTTGGCACGGGAGAAGGGAGAGCTGCGCCTGGAGGCCAACACCGTCAGGATCTTCCCCGACTTTTCCGTAGCGGTCCAGCAGGAAAGGCGCCAATTTCTTGGTGTCAAAAAGCTGCTCAGGGAACGCAATGTTCCATACGCCATCCTCTTCCCGGCGAGATTGAAATTGACCCACAACGGCAAACTCTACTTCTTCACGGTCCCCGAGGAGGCAGTGAAGTTCATTGAGCTGGAGATACCATTACCTAATCCGATAAATGCTCCCGTGGCCGCTGAGTGAGCACTCCCTGTAGTGCCCCACTCTCCTCGCCAGCTCTCTCCGCTCATTTTGGATGTGTTGCTGGTAATGCTGTTCTTTGCCCCAGCGACTCGAACCCCGTGGATGGCCATCCGGCCTGGGGTTTCGCCCTGGGCCCTTGGACACTACTTAATACTCCTCGTATACTGTATGCTCATGCATTAGATCGCCTATTGTTCTCTTGTTATCATCCGACCTCAACTCCTGGGTTCGAACTTGGATCCTTCACCGCAGAACTCGACTTGATGGCCCATATTGGCCTACATGATGCTTAAGATGCCGTCCGCACGGCTACAGCGCCCCCACTGCGTTTGCAATGTTTGTGTTTGTGCTTGGTTTGCTGTTAGGGCTGGGTGGCCACTGTTGGGCCGAATCGTGGGCGCATCCCCGTTGGGTGGTGCCCTCTGTTCCTCCCCGGTTGGGGAGACCCTGTCACTCCCCTGGCTTAGCTGGGGACCTTGGGTTTGGGTGGGGGATGATACCTACTGCAAGTTGCGGGTGGGCAGTGTGGGTGGTGGGTGGTGATGTTGGGGGTGTGTGGGACTGTACTACAAAAGACGGAGGTAGTGTGGCAGAATGCAGGACATCGGGGCACCATTATGGGGCCCATTTTAAACTACTGGCTGGCTCTAGGCAGAGAGTATGGGATGTACCCTAATTCGATGCAATGACAACTGTTGTGCTGTCTTGGAATGTACGGGGCCTTAGTAACTACACCAAGGCTCGTAAAATTATGGCTTACGCCAACAGACATTGTTGTAAAATTTTGTTCCTGCAGGAGACCCACTCTGTGGGCCACCTGGCCAGATGCATGGCCCCCTCCTGGGGCCCCAATAGATATTTTACCTCCTACTCCTCCCGGGCTAGGGGGGTCCTGACGATGGTCCATAGATCGCTCAAGTTTTCTCTACATAAGAATTATGTTGACCCTGAAGGGAGGTATGTTATCCTGCATTGTTCGTTGGCGAATAGGGAATACCTGCTGGTCAATACGTATGGCCCTAATGTAGACTCTCCTGATTTCATTGACCGGGTGGCGGCGATACTGCTGGGTTATGTGGGGGTACAGATTATCTGGGGGGGGGACATGAATTTCATTATGGATACCACGTTGGACAGAACGGGCACTGCCCCCAGATTGCTCTCGGGCGCAGCGCGTAGACTATTAGCACACGGGGTGACACTAGATGTTCGAGACGCATGGCGGGCGATGCACCCGTTGACGCGCGAATATACCCATTATTCCTCGGTACACGACAGCTCCTCGAGGATTGACATGTTTTTCGTGTCCAGTACGCTTCTGGGCAGGGTGGCTGAAACTCAGATCTTGGCGCGTACCCTGTCGGACCATTCTCCTGTCCGGATGTCCGTGGACCTGGGAGTCCCGGTTCCCACTATTAATACTTGGCGCTTCAAGTCTGCCGCCCTGCAGGACATAGTATTCAAGGCGGATATTCTTGCTGATATACAGTCCTACTTTGAGTTTAACTTGTCCCGATCCACCTCCCTGGGGGTCCGGTGGGAGGCCTTCAAAGTCTTCATCAGGGGAATGTCCATATCGAGGGAGGCGGGAGTACTCAAGGCTATACGTGCTGCTCTTGCCCGTTCCGAAACCAAATTACGCGACCTGGAAAGAGCGCATCCCACTTCGGTTGACCCAGCCACCCTCTCCCAGATTAGTGAGGAGCTCCAAGCTTTTAATGACCAGGCCATCAGGGAAGTTCGTTATTTCAGTCGCCCTCAGGCGGCTCGCAAGTATGGGGAGGGGGACAGGCCGGGCAGAACGCTGGCTGCTGTGGCCAGGGGCGAGTGGGGTCATTCACAGATCTCCTGTATCAAGGACAGGTCAGGGCTGAGCCAAACGTCTGACCAACGAATCTTGGAAGTCTTCGCGGACTTCTACGCTGACCTATACTCCCAGCCCCCTGAACATAGCGAGTTCCAAATGCGCGATCTCCTCAGCCAGATCCCCACGACACTCATTTCCCCCACAACCAAAGACTCACTGGACTCCCCCATTCTGCTGGACGAAATTGTCGGGGCAATCTCCAATCTACCCAAAGGAAAAGCTCCCGGTCCGGATGGGCTAACGACAGAATTTTATCAGGAGCATGTGGCCATCCTGGCCCCCAGGCTGCTGGAGGTCTGGAATGAGTCGCTCCGGCTGGGCACCCTCCCTCCATCATTGCGGGAGGCCGCCATTACAGTCCTTCTTAAACCTGGGAAACCTGCTGATGAGTGTGGATCGTATAGGCCCCTCTCGCTAATGAATCTAGATACCAAAATATTCGCTAAGGTGATTGCCATCCGCTTCCTCCCGGTCATGTCCTATATGGTGCATGATGACCAATCAGGGTTCGTCCCTGGGAGGTCGACGTCCCATAATATTAGACGGCTATTCAATGTCATGGCCCGCATGGATCAGGGAGTTGGCGCCGTGGCGGTTACGCTGGATGCCCAGAAGGCTTTTGACATGGTCTCCTGGAAATATACCTGGTTGGTGCTGGAGACCATGGGTGTAGGGCCTAACATGATAGCGTACATTAAGTTGCTATACACTTCCCCGGTGGCTAGGGTGCGGGTTAATTTCCAGACGTCAGCTCTGTTCCCTCTCTCTAGGGGCACCCGTCAGGGTTGCCCGTTTTCTCCGATCTTATTCGCCCTGGCAATAGAGCTGATGGCCGACTATATCAGGGCCCGGCACGCCCACCAGGGGATCCGCCTGAAGGATGCTCCCGAAATCGTCTCGCTCTATGCAGATGATGTTTTACTTTTCGTAAGAGACCCGGATGTGCACCTGGACCCGATCATACGCGGTATCACCCGGATTGGCACTCACTCCGGGTTCACCATTAACTATACCAAATCCGAAATTTTCCCTCTTACTAGCTCCACCGCCCAACCGCTCACGGAGTACCCGCTACGCTGGTCCCCAATGGGGATTAAATATTTGGGGGTCCGGGTGTCTCGGTCTAGGGATACACTGCTAGCGGATAACTACCGAGCGGTGGCGGAACAAGCTGAGGCCAAAATCACGCGCTGGCGCGGCTCTCCCGTTGTCGCTGGCCGGTAGACTCTCGCTGGTGAAAATGATCCTGCTCCCTAAGTTCTTGTATATCTTCTCTAACGTCCCTGTCTGGCCGGGTGGGAGATACTTTACAGACCTTCATAAAGCACTTGCACAATTTCTCTGGCACTCTGGTGCAGTGCGTAAGAAATGGTCGGACATGTGCCTCCCATATGACAAAGGGGGCTTCACGGCCCCGGACCTGCTTAGATACTGGACGGCTGCACAGGCGCAATTCGCCTCGTACTGGTACCCCGGACCCCCACCTCGCCCCCACGTCAAATTGGAGACTCTGGCCGGGGCACCCTGTAACATAATGTCCCTGATTCTAAATAGGAAGTATGTTCCGGACTCGCCTATCGATCCAGTCCGCGCCACTGTACAGGCCTGGGGCCGGCTGTTTAACACGTGTGCCGAACAACACCCATACTACAGGTGGCTTCCCGCCTGGAACCTTCCCGGGCTTGAACCCACGTGTGACATTGCACTGGCGCGGCACTGGGAGGCGCTGGGTTACCGTGCCCTCACTGACTTTTACCCAGATGGGCGGTTTATAACACTGCAGACGTTGAAGCCGGGGCACTCCGGTTCAGTCATGGAGCTGCTGCAATTCTACAGGTTGCGCGCAGCCTTCCGCAGCGCGTGGCCTGACTTCCCGGCTGAGCCTCCGGACTCCCCCGGGATTGCATACATCGCCAATTCGGGAGGGGCGCGGGGTGTGGTCTCCTCATTATATGGATTGTTACTGACCGGCCCCTCTCCCCGCCCGTCCAGGGCACGGGAGGACTGGGCCGCTGAACTGGGGACGGACCTTACAGACCAATTGTGGGGGAAAATGTGCTCTCATACCAGTGGGGTGTCCTTGAACTTTCGCTACCGCACCATACAGTATAAATTGCTCAATAGGCTGTATTTCACACCGGGTAGAATTTCGAGATTTGCACGCTCTGCCCCCCGGCCCTGCCCTCGCTGCGGAACCGATGGGGCTGACCATCTACACATGTTCTGGGCCTGCCCGGAGCTGGCCACATTCTGGTCCAAGATCATGCAGACGTTGTCGACAATTATTGATGTTGATGTTGACCTCGACCCGCTGGGGGCACTGTTTGGGGTGTGGGGCCTCGGGGAGCCTAGAGATGTGGTCAAGTTCCTAAATGTAAGTTGTGTGGTGGCCAAGAAATGCATCTTGCTGGAGTGGAAAAGCTCGACCCCCCCTACATACCAGAAATGGTTGAACCTGCTCACATGGTCTAGGAATTGCGAGGAGGGGTTTTTGGATATGCTCCCGGCCCGGTCCCGCCCCCGTAATATCTGGTCTGCCTTTAATAGTTATTTGAACGGTTTGGATGACATCTCCACGGTGGGCGGATCTCCCCGGCCTTCTACTAGTGTTGTCTAAAGTGTTGGTGTTTCATGTTATGTTGCTGATGGTCCCTGACAGCTTACGTTCCGCAGAAAAGCCCTTGCATTCATGTACCTGTATACTGTATTTGCTCTTGTTGTCCTGATGTAAATGTGTATGCTACCTGCCTCTGTCAACAAAAATAAAAGTTTAAAAAAAAAGATATTTTGCAACCT
Source organism: Ambystoma mexicanum (assembly GCF_040938575.1). NCBI lineage: Eukaryota > Metazoa > Chordata > Amphibia > Caudata > Ambystomatidae > Ambystoma > Ambystoma mexicanum. Next base: position 352,857,891 of record NC_090936.1, read on the forward strand.
GTTGACAGCTACTCAGTGCATCTCCACACTCCCTTCAGTTCCAAGCACATGGGTACCCATTCAATCTAGTTGCTGTGAAGTCGTGTTCCCTTTCTCTTGCGTCTTGCCTGCTCCCTTTTGTGTGGCAAGGTCCTTGGCCTGAGTTTCTCATTCATTCTCATGTCTGCTTTTCTCTTTCGGGCCAGTTGCCTGTGTGCCCTGCGTTCCTGTATGACTGCTGCCTCTGAACAGCTACTTTCTGCTGGATCCTGTCTTCGATGCAATTGCTGACATGTCTGTATCCGTCATCCTTGGCTTTGCACCATCGGCTCCCCTGCCAGTGTTTACTGCACTGTCCCGCTGCCACGTTAATCAGGGGATGCCATATTGTGGCATTGGGAGTACTTCCAAGGAGATCCTGGGTTTCCAACCACTCAGTTATTTCTTTTTGGGAGTCCTTTCAGTGTGATACGGACTGTGGCTGGACATGAGTGTTCACAATGTCACATCACCATTACAAGGGGTAAGTGGTACCTGCTCCTTCACAGCATGTCTCTCTGTGGGGTTGGTAGTGTGGATGTTGTGGGTGGGTAAGTTGTCACTATTTGGGTTGTTTTTATTGTTTTGGCATGAGGTGGGCGGATCTAGCTGCATTGGTGCAGGGACACAAGGTGATGGGTGGCTGGTGAGTTCTTGTTTGCATTTGCTGTGTAATTGGGTGCATGGATGTGTTGCCTAACCTGACCTTGTATTGTTTTCCTCTACAGAGGCATTCTACTGTGGGAATATGGTTGCTGATATGAAGGGGATGTTGCTTTTGTAAGCATTTAGAGGACACACCATCAGAGTTGGGTGTTTTGCAGACCTACAGAGTGGGAGCTGGTGCAGGCTCACAAGGTAAAAAGATGGGAGGTGAGATGTGCATCTTTATTGCAGTGCAGTTGCATTTCTCAAAGTCTGCATTACTATTTTGATGTGAAGAAAAAACAAAATATGCCTAAAATTGTTGGAAAAGCACTGTTTTATTGGTCCTTTTCATTGTGCTGTATTTTATTGAGCTTTTTAATACCTGAAGCTGACTTGCTATTTTGAAAGCATGAGTTTTCCCACTATTGCCTGCTTATTGGACTGATTTTTGGCCCTTCCAAGATGGCCGCCATGGTTTTCTTTGTTGTGTAGGAAGGCTGGCTGAACTGCCTCTCCCTGTACAGCAGTCCCATTGGTTGCTGAGTGTTTCCTTCCATCCAACCAGGGACCGGAAGGCTTTAGCCAGCCCTCTCAGCAGAGGCCCACTTCTAAGGCCCCTGTCTGCTCCCTGTCTGCTTCCAAAATGCTAATTGGGGTCCTACCTGCACCTTAACCACAATGATGCTGCCACCTCACTCGTCTAAGAAATCCAGACTGCCTTGACATTGTCACCTCCAGAACTATGGGTTAGTTCCCTCCTTCTGGACTCACTCCTACCACCTTTGACTATCACTGTTCTTTCTGCTTGTTACTCCCATGTTTCCATCCTGATGCGCAGATCTTCTTAAAACTCTTTGCTAACATATGAATCCCCAATTGGAAAGTCACATCTTGCTGTTTTTGCCTTCTGCTAGAAAGTCACATCTTGCTGTTTTTGCTTTTTGCTAGAAAGTCAAATCTTTGTTTTTGCCTTTGGCTTGAAAGTCAAATCTTACTGCCCACTGCAAAATTCTCTGTACTTTGCTTGTATACTGTTGCTTCTCTGTAGCTTGCCAGCCCAGTGACCTCACCACTCTCTTTTGTCCCACACCTACTTGCCTTAGACCCCCAGTTTCGCCATCCTCTCCTCACTTCCACCCTCATAGCGCTTTCTGTTTCTCCTATCTTTTCCAACTGCTTCTCTATTGACTATCCTTCCCTTCTCACTAAGTCTGGTAGGAAGAAGTTCAAAAAGGATATCTTAGCCTCTAACCCTAGTCTTCCTATCGCCGACACCTACTCCAATACTTCCTCCAGACAGACCCTCACCGACATCCTCTTTGTCGTTCCTTCGCCAGATGTATGGACTCTTCATATGATCTCTGTGCTCTGTCCTATCTCCTCCTCTCCTATTAATGGTGGCACTCCTTGCGTGGATTACCGGCGCCTCAATGCCATCACTAAAAAGGACAGGTATCCAAACCCTTTGATCACCCCTCTCCTGAACCGCTTATCCCATGCGTCCGTTTTTACCAAGCTGGACCTCCGGGGCGCGTACAACCTAGTGCGCGTCCGCGAGGGCGATGAGTGGAAGACTGTCTTTTGCACCCGTTACGGGTTGTACGAATACCTAGTCATGCCCTTTGGCTTATGCAACGCCCCGACCACATTGCAGCGTTTTATGAACGACATATTCAGGGACATTCTGGACGTGTACATGGTTGTTTATCTGGACGACATCCTGATCTTTTCGCGAGATCTAGATGAGCACGTGCAGCATGTCCGGGAGGTCTTATCCCGTTTAAGGAAACATTAGCTGTTTGCCAAACCCGAGAAATGTCAGTTCCATAAAATGTCTGTTGAGTTTCTAGGCTTCCACATCACCCCTGGGGCCTTGTCCATGAACGAATCTAAGGTGAGGGCGGTTCTAGAATGGCTCGCTTTGTCCCTTGTAGGGGAATCCCTTCGGCCCCGGTCCTGGCTGACTTGTTTTTTTAATCGGTTTTCTCGTTGTTTGGGCTCCTTTCTGTCCTTATCTCTGATCGTGGGTCGCAATTCACGTCTCATTTTTGGCAAGCTTTGACTAAGCTGCTTGGCATCGATACCAGGTACTCCTCGGCCTATCACCCCGAGACTGATGGGCAGACCGAAAGGATGAACCAATCTATGGAGCAGTATCTCCGGTGCCTTATCTTGCAGCAGCAGTCCTCCTGGTTGAGTGTTTTACGGCTTGCCGAGTTCGCCTATAACAACGTGGCTCACTCTGCTGCGGGTCTCTCTCCTTTCTATGCCCTCTATGGCCAACACCCCAAGGTGTTGCCTGTCCCTGACGCTTCTGTCTCTTTGAATCCTGCTGCCACGGCTTGTTTTAGGGATCTGTCTGCTGTTCATGCTCGTACCCTTGTCCACCTTACTGAAGCAAAGGCCTCCATGAAGACCCGTGCTGATGGCAAGCGCTTGGCTGCTCCGCCCCTTGCGGTGGGTTCCCGGGTGTGGTTGTCTTCCCGTCACCTTCACCTGGTTGGCTGTCGGAAACTTCTGCCTCGCTTTGTTGGGCCGTATGTGATCTCCCAGGTTGTGAATCCAGTGGCTTTTCGCCTGGTTCTCCCGAGCTCTTGGCGCATCCATCCCATTTTTCATGTCTCCCTTCTCAAGCCTTGCCCTGATTCCTCCCGTCTCCGTGCCTCGGTGGCCCCGGTGTCCCTGGCCTCGCCTGATGTCTTTGAGGTGTCGGCTATTCTGGGTTCCCGTTGGTTTAGGGGTAGACTCCAGTATTTGGTGGACTGGGCCGGTTATGGCCCGGAGGAGCGCTCTTGGGTTTCCGCCTTGGACGTTAACGCTCCTCGGTTGGTGTCCCGGTTCCATCGGGATCACCCGTCCTGCCCAAGGGGTCATGGGCTTTTGGGGGGGGCTATGTTAGACACTCCTCCATACATCAGAACACTGCTAGCATCCCCACAACACCTTCCCCGAGCTCCCACACTACTCCCCCCAGGTTTCGAGACTCACGTGATTTGGTTGCCCCACAGGACCGAAAGCACTGTACCGGGTACAATGTACGTGCCCGGTTGCAATCCTTCCTGCACTGGCAGTTGCCATGGAGAGCACACGTCAGAAGGGGCGGCAGAACGCTTCCGCATCGAACAGTTGTCCGCTCACGTGACTCAGGGCGGCTTTTCCCACGTGACGATGGAGGGCGTCACGTGACCCGGAAGCGCCCAGTACATAACGCCTGATGCACGGAGCACTCACCGCTTCTCAGCTGTCTTTCGACTCTGTTTGGCGCTATGTCTGGACTTTGTTTTGCTGGTTTACCTTGACTCTGGATCACTCACCTGGACTCCCTCGGATTATCCTTTGTACCTTTGCTTGGAACTGTTGACTCATCGCTGAACCTCGGCCCGTCCCTCACTTGCCTTCGGATCATCCCTTTGAACTTGTTTATCTTCGTTACGCCCTTGCCCTTTGGGGGCTCACGCTACGACTCCAGCCTTTGGCTCAGGTGGACTGTCCTGTACCCACGTGTGACTCCGGTCCCTGTTGTTCTGGGGACTACCTCTCATCTGAGTCTCGAACCGCCTCCACTTGGTCTCCCGGGTTTTCCAACCACCGGATAGGTACGCTTATTCAGACCCTGTGATTCTTGTATTATATTGTATTTGCCTGGTACTTTAACCCCGTTCTTTCTGCAGCAGCATCGGTGTTCCTGAGGTTCCGTGGATCCGGGAAGCAACATCTCCCACTTGTGGCTCCAAAGGTCGCACAGCGGGGTTCTTTTAGGTTCCCCTGTGCGTCACTTGGGGACGGAGGTTTCAACGGTCTACACGACACTCAAGTCAGAACTCACTCAGACCTACTCCTCTTTTGAATGCCTTGTCTGTAGGCTCTCTCTCCTACCCATTCTCTTACTGTGACTACCATATACCGGCCTCCTGGTCAAATCACCTAATTTCTCTCTGAGTGGGAGGACCTCCCCTCCTCCTTTCTGGCCTCTATCACTCAACTCTTCTTCCTCAGTGACCTCAATATCTATTTAGACTCTCTTTGTTCCTCCTCTGCACTCTTCCATGACCTCTGCGACTCCCTCTCCCTGTCCATCCTGCCCTCTGGCCCGACTCACTCTGCAGGGCACACACTTGATGTCTTGATCTCCTCTGACCTCCTCCTCTCCATCCCTCTGACCACTCCTCTCTCCTGGCGCGCTCATTCCCTCCTCTTTTCTTATCTCTCCCTCTCTTCCCCCCAAGCCAAGCCTACCCCAACACTACCAACTACCTTCTCGGACATCCGGCCCATGAAGTGTGTGTCAGTTGAGGCTTTCGCCGCCACCTTCACCCCCCCCCCCCCCACCCCTTCACCTCTGGCTGTCTCACATCCTGAAACAGCCCTGTCTCTGCTCTACTCTTCAATTTCTGATACTTTTGATGCTCTTGCCCCTGTCATGAGGATCCGTTTGAAGGTCAAAGCCAAGTGCAATTCCTGGTATGACTCTGACCTAGCTACACTTAAACATAAGTGTCGGGCGGCTGAGAGGAAATGGAGGGCTTCTTGTTCATCCTCTGATAAACTGGCCTGTCATATGCTCCAAAGGCAATACCGTCTCTCTGTCCTCACCAAGAAGAGAGTCCACATTCAAGCTTGTGTCTCTGCGGCATCTAACAACTCAGCCAAACTCTTTTAAATCTGCAAGGAGCTGGCCAACCCTGCTGCAGTCTCTACCCCTCCTGTTGCCTCCCAGGCTCTTTGCAATGCCCTTGCCTCTCACTTTATCTCAAAAACCCAGGACATCCTGTCCACCCTCTTGACCCCTCCTCTTCCCTCTCCGTCTATGCTTGCTGACCCTCCTTCAGCCATCCCCCCACCCTCCTTCTCGTCTTTTCCTCTTTTATCCCCTGATGAGGTCGCTAGACAAGTCTGATCTATGAAAGCCTTGTCAAAACAGGTTCACCCCTGTTCCTTTAAACCATTTAAACCATATTGTGCGCTTACTTGTTGTCAGGGAATGGGTTGGCCACTCAACCTGGATTTTTATATGGTACACACATAGGGGGTCCAAGCAACTCCTCACATGTGTTGGTTGGTAATTTACATGTTCTACTGTGTCTTCCTACTTGTGTTCTCATGTATGTAGTTTGGGGGGCTATGCACACAATAATTATAATTATGTGGTTGGCATCCATGTGACAGTGGTCAGGGACTTTATTACTTGTGTGCTTTTGGGTGTAATACATGGACGTTGTTGTTTCCAGTTGCTATGCTTGTGTTGGTGATTTGTGCACAGAGCCTACAGATTAGTGGTGTATCAGCCGGTTACACGCCATAAAAATTGGCACATACATCAAATAAGAATATGGAGTGGAAATACTCCACAATTAGATTATTTATGCAACAAGGCATGTGGAATCGTGCATCCTTGCTTTCACCCTCACAACGACATGGATATGTTTGGCCCAGTGGTGCTCATAGTACCACAGGTGTCCATTGACATTTCAACTGCCTGAATGGAAGAAGTTGACATGTCTCTTTTGATGTGCATATTTGACTAGGTGCAAAGGAATTTATCTTTCCAGAAGAAAATTGCAGATTTTCAGTTGGAACATATTTTTACTTGCTTCCACATTACTCTCATTGTTTATTGTACTAACATTTTTACTCCCTTTTAAATCATTTTACTCCCTAATTTTGAAATTGGGAGTACTATACTCCCACTTGCAATTTTTATCTGGAGCACAGTTTGTACATGTTATTTTATGTGTAATGGTCATACACATTTTGCCTCTCCCACACACACATTCTCAGAGTGTTGCTGTGGACACGGAGGATAGGCCCCAATTCATTATTGAATGGCACCTGGGCTGTGGTCTCGCTGTGTGTGCTGAACACAGGCTGGTTTCTTAGGTGAAGTATGTTTGCACCAGCTGGGTGTGTGCAGCCTCTTCACGTGCCCTTTGGCCAGCCAAAAGCAGGGGTGGTGCCTGTGGGTGAGGGCGGTGTTAAGATATATTTCTGAACTCCGACCTGGTGGGCAGAGGCTCAAAAGGCCAACCGAGTTACTTGGAACAGGGTAATCTTCTGGACAAGCCAAACCAATCAAGGTAGCTATGGCAGCGGTCAAGACTAGGTCTCACGAGGGGTGAGGGTGACTGAAAGACCTCAATGAGCACACAGAGTAAAGGACACTTACAAATCACTCCCAGTCAGGTGTATATATATCAACAATACAAATACATTTATTCCAAGGCCTTTGCAATTCAACACACAGTAATAAAATCACAGTAACAATATTAAACCAACACAATTCTATCTATATACATATATACAAGACCAATGGGGTCTAAAGGATGAATGCACCAAATGGGTCCACAACATAAACAGGGAAGGAAGCAGGCAGTGCAAATAGTCTTTAGGCCCTTCTGCATCGAACACAATTCTAACGGAAAGGCAGTCCAATCCCTAAAATGAGGAGAGCCAAATGCTCAAATGTACTTGCAAAGCTGGCGCACACGGTAGTTCAAATGGGCAAAGCAGGGTCTTTTGTAGGGGCTGTAGCAGCTCAGGAAGGTAGGTGAGGTAATGCAGAATAGGTTCACACTATTCGAGGAGGGCCTCCACTTGAGGGCAGAGTCGATTCCAAGAGTTGGGAATAGTTTGCTTGTTCGCACTAGCAGTGGAAAGAAGAGGGGCCACTCGTGCGTAAAAATGGATGGATGATCTAGGGGCCACCGGCTAGGGTTGCGATTACTCACCGAGCCCCGGCGCACTGCGGACCAAACTTCGGCAGTCGAGTCCACTTCGGTTGCAGGTTCAAATGTGGCAATCTCGCGTCAATGTGGTTTTCAGCTGCGAAGTTACAGCGTTGATTCCCCTACGGGCCAGTGGCGATTTCTCTGCTCCTGGTGGATGGATCAGGCCAGTTCCGCTGTAGCAGGCTTCAGGGTACAAAGGACCAAAGCTGCAATGAACCACGGCTGGGCGACACGGCAACCGTGTAAACTCTGGTTCGGGCAAACTAACTTTACTCCATACCGGGGAACGCCAAGTGTACGAAATTCGGTGTGAGAGTGCCATGAACACAGAGCTTATGATGTGCTAAGTTTCAAGGGCCTCCTCGAAACGTCGGCGGTATCAGAGCCCAAAGTCTGCGCAAGCTGGTCAGTCCACTGGATAGACCTGGGACACTTCCAAAAAGGCTTACTTGCAGGTTAAGATGAAGGTGCCAAGAATAGTTGGTCCCACTATTCCAATGGGTCGAAGCCTGTTTGCAGACCTTCTAGGATGAACAGATGCAGAGGGGTCCAGCGAGACGACAGCGGGCTCAGGGTGCCAAATCCTTCCAGCGGATCACCAGCGGTTCCTCAACTGTGCTCACATAAGGGCATACCATACATGGACCAATCATGGACCACGGTGGTCCCAGGCATTTACAGCACTCCAGACTCTCTGGCACCCAGGATGTGTATTGGAACCAGACGTTGCAGCCCACATCCTGGAGGCACACACACAAGGCATGCAGAAGCCTGCGAAAGCTTGGCACTTCGTGGGAAAATGCATGCCCAAATAAAGACTGACCCGGGTCGGCACGACCTGGGGACGGTGAAGGGGCAAGATGGCCAAAGGACAGGACAAAGAACCTCGTGGCATGGCCATTTTGGAGCCAGGCCGCCTAACCGTGCCAAACGCGGTAATCGCAGTTTACCTGCCAAGAAAGGGTTCAAAATATGCAAAATGATAAGCTGCCACCAGCCCTGTCCAAGGCACATCTGCACTTCTCCTAGAAAATCGTTTGAGAGTATCTAGGGCCTTTGGAAAGGACTAGACCCAAGTGCACTATACTTTAAGGTGCATTGTACACTTGTTACATGTTGCAGAAAAGCTGCAACATGGACAAGGTCTCCCAATACTGACTGTCTTTAACGGCATGTCATTTTCCCCATAACACAGTGAGCGAAAAGCCCAGGGGAGTGCAGCAGAAGGCTTTGCTCCTCTGGCAAAGGCAGACTATGGTGTTTAAACAAAGCAGAAAGTTGGGGGGGTTCACAACTGGAGCTAAATTACACATAAAATATACATCTTTTCTAACAGGCGGTGTCTCACCTGCCCAGAGTGGTCAAGGGAGCAGAAATGTGACTTTAGCCCTCCGAATGTGCGCTCCATTATGGCCCTAGTGGCTACATGCGCTGAATTGTATCTTACCTCAGCTGGTGTGGCAGGATTTTGGAACGGTGTCATGAATGGTGACAGCGGGTAGGCACAGTCCCCTGCAATTGTGTACATTGTTTGTTTTTCATGGAATTTATTGTCAGGGTCTGTTGTTCAATGTGTCACCTACATGCATGTGCGTGTCAGTTCATACTCACTGAAGAGACATATGTTGCATATTTTCCAGATGCCGGAGCCCGGTGGAGTGGTGACTGGTGGGAGATGTAGCTATCATGCGTGCTTCCAAGGAAATTGGCATACATTTCCATGATCAGTCCATTAGCGTCACACACTACCTGCACATTGAAGAGTGCCAGTGCTTGCGATTGCAGCAGATGTGCTCCGTCATTCAGGGGGCGGGAGTAGCCTTACATGTGTACAGTCAATTCCACCAAGTACACGTGGGAAGTGTGCTACTGAGTAGAATTCCTTGCACACTCTCTGCCTTTCCTCCAGTGTTCGGGGCATATATATGTGCCTACGCACACATGCACGTGCTGTTATGCATGGCAATACCTGGTGGCAACAGCGTTATTGTGTGGCCTGTGATATCCTACCAACTATTGCTGTGGTAAGCTGGAAGGAACCAGTTTCAAGGAAATGGAGTGCAGTCAGCACTTTCTCAAGGGGGTAAGGGCTTGGGAGCAGCTGGTGGGGGTGCTAGGTCATGTTCCCACTCCCTGACAATGTCTAGGATTACATGGAGGATGGGTGGACCTGTACCTAGCATTTACTTGGTCATCAGGTATCCCATAAAGCATGGTGCGTTGTGTAAAAATCCAGGCACTGGGTCTCCCTCTGTGTCCATGGACGATAGTTCCTCTATTTATGGGTTCATCATAGCTGTGGATGTTGGTTTGTTGTGCATTTCGTGCTTTATATGCATTGGTTTGAATGTGCGTTCAACTTTATGCCTGCTATCATGTGGCGAATGGATTACTGGGTTTACGTGTGCTTTTTCACAATGCGAGGTTGTGCGTTGAAATCCATGAATTTGGTTGATTTTGTGCTGGACTGGGTGTGCTATTGCTTAAGGGCAGACCGTCCTTCGACACGCCCACATTTTCCCTTGTTCTTCCTCATTCTGCATGTTCCGATCCCTATTTGGGTCTCAGCATAGGCCCAGCCCACACTCTGTGTGGTGTCTCGCGCAAGTCTCTCTGGGCGCTCGCAGAGACATGCCAGGCTTGCAAGAAGTCCCTGCAAAGCCAGGAAAATTCCTGCAAAGTCGATTCCATGAATTGGAGTACATCGTTGAGAGACTGGCCCGCAAAGTCACGATTTTCCACGCGATTAATTACATGAATCAAGGCCTGAAAAGGGGTACGAATGTCAGACAGTAGCAACCCAAACAGCAATAGTAGAACAGTCCCAAATAAAGGAATTTCCAATAAAGGTTTTATACAAATTAAAGACACCATAAACACACCATATACAATACAAAGTGTACTACAAACCAGTAACAAATACCTGCCCTTATAAAGAAAGGAGGAAAAGTGCAGAATGTAATGATATAAGTACTATGGATAATAGGCAGGGAGTAAAATTCAATACACCACTTTAATGTTGTCAAAGAGGATTTGTCTTTGGGAAAAATGCACACAAGGTGGGCTTAAGCATTCTCTAGGGACACAGCAAATGTACCAGAGGAGACATGGCCTTCTAACAGTATCTAAATAAGTTCTTGGTGGTTTCACAGGGTCAGACCAGGCTTGTCAACGTTGTGCGAGTAGGTTGAACCAGGTTCGGATGCAGCGAGTCACAGTGATCCAGAAGGGGAGCAGGCGCAGGGTCAAGTTTGAAATGAAGCTCTCTGGGGTTTGATGCAGCGTTCAAAGGATGCAGGTTGGTGAGGCCAGCAGGGTCAGTTTGGCTTTTGCTCAGGGGTCAGCAAAAAAGATGCTGGTGGCTTGAGCCACAGTTTGAGATGTGGCGGTTCAAAGGCTTCCGCACTGGAGAGCTCATGTTTGAGCCCGGGCAACTGACGCACTCAGCTGTCTTGATGTGGCAGCAAACTGATTCAAGAAACAGCAACAGCGGGTTGAAGAAGGCAAAGACATCATTGTGGATCATGTTGTGTTGAATGCGTTCAAACACTGTTGGCGATGATTCGCTGCTCTATGACGTGGTAGAAATGCAAGAGACCAGCTGATTTGCTTCTTCAGTTGCTGTGGGTCCCAGTCCAGGCGTTCAGGGACAAGATGAGTCCTTATTCTCGTTCTCTGAACCCGGGAGGCTGGCTAACACCTGCAGGAGTTCTTTACCTCAAGTGAGGTCCTGGGTACCATTGTAGCTGGCAGAGAGGCATGTTGCTCCAGCATAAGTTTAGCCCCACTGTTCCCAGGGGATGGATAGGGACGCAGATTGACTCTGTCTTGGAGCACTTGTCTTCACCTCTGGTAGTGGGCTTTAGAGTAGACTGCTCTCTAAACATGGTCTAGATTAATTCCTCCTGAAGTCATGGAAGGTCCAAAAGTGAATCCAAGAAAGAGGGGTTAATCCCTTCCTTATAAAGGAAAATAAAACACCAGGTATTGGGAAAAAGCAAGCCTACTTTAAGGGGTCCAATCCTTGTTAAGATAACAAGTGACACATGCCTTATTGCATCATATCTAAATTGCTTTGCTTTGCAGGAAGTGTGGAAGGCAGGAAAGAAAGAAAGGCCTTCTGACGAATTGACTGCCCCCCCTTGTGACTGTCTTTTTTTAATATAATGGTTTTGTTGCATGAGTGCAAGCATGAGTAAAGGCTAAGGCACCTACTCAGCCCTCTTTACTCTAAAAAACAATAGTTAACCAAATCGTAACCGTAAAACAGGCACAGCTAATAGACATACAACCTTCACCTTCAGTAGTAATGTGGGCCAAGGGAAGGCTATACAGTCAAGAGGAGTGTGTGACGAATCCAGGGAATGTGTCCCTTATCTCCAAGGGGAAGCCACTCCCTTTGGGACTAGGGCAGGGATCCTGCTAAGTCTAATACCCCCTAGGTCATAGGGAAAGCAGGATCCCACTGGGGGGACTCACCTTTGGTTAACAATAAGTCCCAGAAAGGGATTCTAGTCATCCTTCTTCCTGTAAAACGTCCAATGTGTTTGGTGGCTATATGGGAACTGAACTACATGATTGTACTTGTGACCTTTTAGAAGTGGCTGGCAAAGTTTCTGACCCTTTTGTTTGACACCTGTTACGAGAAACACAACATCAATGGCACATTCCATTTCACTGTAGCTGGAGTTATAAACACACCAAAGGATCCACATCAGCGAGAGGAACTTGCAGCGGAAGTCCTGTGGAGAGAACCACAGGTAGCAACATCTGCCTGGATGGTGGAGCTAAGCAGCAGTCCGACACAGAAGGCATCAGGTGCAAAGCAGGAAAGGAGTCAGCGGAACCCTGATTGCTGGTGCGACTGGAGCCAGTCAGGCTCGACCGAATGGATGGTAAAGTACTGCCCAACCGAGGATAAGGGAAACCGGCACCCGCATTCCATGGCACCGACAAGACCGAGAACATATGGCTGACTAGGGCGACGCAGAGAACTGATGAAATGAACAGATGGCGAGATCAACCCACGACAAAGTGACCACCTCCTCCAATTAACACTGCCACAAGACAGAAGGTACATAGCCATTCCTGGGAGGAGGGAAAGATGTCACTGCTATACCACATGGTGGGTCAGAATCCTAAAAAGCCTTGGCAGGGTAAATGCCAGATGACCCCAAGAAGGGCTGAGAGACACAATACCCCACAGTGGGGTGCAAATCCTGAACTTGGCTGGGTGGATGCCAGATGACCCCAAGAATGAGTGAGAGACAATACCCCACGGTGGGGTGAGAAAGCTGAGAGCTCTTCGCAGGGTAAAGGCAAGACAAGCCCAAGATGGGGTGAAAGACAATACTGTACGGCGGGTGAGAAACCTGAGAGCCCTTGGCAGGGTAAAAGCCAGCTGGCCCCAGGTAGGGGTGAAAGATGCAAAGCCCCATGGCAGGGTGAGAAACCAAAGAACCCTTGGCAAGGTCAAAGCCAAATGCTCAATAGAAGGAGTAAGAAATACACAAACCCAATCCTGTGTGAAAGAATGCATACTACAGAGGCAATGACTCATCATCCCAGTATTAAAGTACTTCCGGAAGCTCCCCAAGACCCTTTTCTCCTCTTCCGTCCCCCTCCCCCTCCCCTGCTAACACACACGTTCTGCTGCAGTGACTGGCTGCCTGGTTCCCTCTGAGTTCTACAGGGCACAAGACCCCGCCATTCAACCCCCCTCCTTGCACTTAGCATGTGGACCCTCATCCCCTGCACCCCATGCAAACCCTGGCACTTGCCCTCCTGTCCTCCCCATAGCACTCGCATTGCCCCTGTGGCCCTCTCCCTCCCCCGCCTTTTATTTGCACTCTCTCCTCTTTACCCTTCATTTCCCTTCTTACCCAAGCACTTCACATTTCACACAGACCGGAACCCCTCCCCCTCCTCTAAAACCGATTGTTACTGCACTTGCAAGATTCGAATGTCACAAGGCCTAGTAGGACCGTTGTTATCTTTTCCCCTTGCGCCCAACCCCCTTTTGTTCCTGTAGCGCCTTGAAACACCATTTGTTGTATGGGTGCCTTAAAAATATCCAATAAATAAAGGCAAAGACTGCTATCCCTGAAAACCATAGAGTTTTGAAAGACATTATTGCACAAACTTTGAACTATCCTGCCTGGTGCAAGGCCTGGAAGACTATAGTTGGACAACTGGATGTGAGTTGGAAGCCCACCGCCACTTCAGCCATTGAAGGAACCACACTTTTTGAAGACCTGTTCTGGTCAACTTTATGTTAGCCTTGAATTAGTGGTACATTAGATCAGGCTATTGGGACTGAGTATGGTATACCTTTTATAGAACTTACGGACAAGCACCAGTTATTCTTCTTTATTTTTAGATAGGGCCAAAATCTACATTAGCACTAGGATTAGAATAGGTCTTCTTCTTAAGTTGAAAAAATGTTACTGTTTTATCATGACCTCTAGGTCGCCTCCTGAGTCTGACTTATCACAGGTGCTAATGCAAAACAGTTGCAACCCACACAGCAAAGTATAGCAATCAAAAATAAAGGAATGTCCAATCAAGGTTCTATAAAAAATATATACACTTTAATTAAGCACACCATATGCAATATTAACTAAATAGAAAACACTACAAAAACCTGTCCCTGTAGAAAGAACACAAAATATAAGATAGCCAGATGCAGGGTCAGAAAAGGCAATAAAAACCATAATGTTCTTGTAAAGGGTATGCTCTTGAAGTGCAAAAGGGATTAAAGTGACCTAGCCAGTCTCTAGTGCCCAAAATGGACTAAGGCAGTTATCAGGCAATAATACCTTTGCAGTGTTTTTAGGTGGTTCGACAGAGGCGAACCAGGTTTCTCAGAACTGGTTGTTGGTTTGATTCAGTTCAAAATGCGGCAGTCGCTGTAGTCCAGCGGCCAGCAGATGTCGGGTGGGATCAAAAATGAAGAAGGCTGTGCCTTAAAGTGATGCTGGAGTGATGCAGATTGTGGATGCCACCAGGTTCCGGTCGATGGTCAAGGTTTGACCATGGGTGGGCTGATGATGGGAAGCGCGTGAGAGTCGATATGATGCTGTGCTTAAAGGATGTGGTTCTGAGAGAACCCCAGGGTAGTTTTGATCGTCCACTGGTTTGGCGATGAAGAGGCTGGGGATTTGAATGGCAGTTTGAGCATTGCAAGAGCAGCAATGCGTCTTTGTTTGAGCCGAGGCAACGATGCGCTTCAGCTGGCGTGGTCTGAGGGTCCTGTTGGTTTGCTGCCGAACGCGCTCGAATCACGGCTCACAGTGGTTCAATTGCAAATGTACAGGAATCCTGTCTGCTTTCGCTCTCAGGAGCTGTGAGTCACACTACAGGGTATCACGGTATCAGGGGCAAGACAAATCCTTGAGCTCATACTCACAAACACGGAGGTGGCTGGTACACATCTTCAGGGGTTCTTCAGCATGGTGAGGACCTGGACAGCAGTGTGGCTGGCAGAGGTGCAGGTCTTGCTCCTGCGCAGGTCATCCCCAATATGCCCTGTGGATGGTTAGGGAACAGAGCTTGCCTCTGCCTTGTACTGCTTGTCTTCACCTCAAATTGACAGAGTTTGGAAAGGACTGCTCTCCCAGCAGGGTTCAACAAAATCATCATCAAGGGTTGAAGTCCAGAGATGTATTTATTTAATTGATCTTTTATAACACGCTTAATACTGGAGACCGGTTTCTAAGCGTGGAAGAGATGATTTAGAGACGTAGTGGGAGACCCCACCCCTTCTTTTAAAGGCAAATGCCTACAGGTTAGTGGACAAAATCAAGCCTGCTTTAAGGGTCCAACCACTGTTCTTGGAACAAGTGGGCTTTGCCTTCTGACATCACACCCAAAGTGCTTTGTGGTAAAGAAAGTGGAGGGGACAGTAAGGAAGGGAGATGCAGAGAGCAAACAAGATGGCAGAACCTTCCTCTAGCAGGCCTGGCCTTCCTGTGTCTACACTAACCCTGCTCTTACATGGTCAACATCATCAAAGGCCCTTTTAGTATGCAGCACCCTGCTGTGAGGCAAGACCTTTTGTGAAGGGTGAACACTTTGATTCCTGTTCCTAGAACAGCTTCCTGTGGAGAGGATGTCTATTGGTGAGGGTGTTACCTGTCCTCACAAAGGATGACAGAGAGGGATCCCACAGGGCGGCAGTCTTGCTGGGAGCAGCAAAGACAACCTGGATGGGGGAAATCCACATAACCCTTCCACAGCTGATTTGGGCTAACAGGGCTGATACATGTGTGATATCAAATTGATGTGGCTTGGATAACTATGAGGGATGCTAGCCACCAGACCTCAAACTTAGGTATAGCTATTCTTATAGTTTAACTCACCACCACAAAAGCATTCTTATAGTAATGTAGTTTTGGGGACAGAGGTGAATATTTAAATGCAGCCTCTGCACCGTAGTGACTTGGATGTCAGTGCAGCTGTGAAGAGGGCATCTGTGACCTGGACCTGCTCTGTGCCACTGGAGAGTAGGCACTGCAGATCAGCATTCCGATTCAGCAGGGCAGAGGTACCCACTATGCTTTTCGCATGGTGCTTATGAATGGAGGATCTGGCCAGCAGATCACCCTTTAAGAGGTGGAATTACCCACATCAATGTATTATTTAATAGAAAATAAAAAAAAGCCAGGGCTTCAACACCTGTGCCAGATGGCAATTCCTCACAGGCCCACAGAAAACTAAGATGAAGGAATCCTTCCTCCATTTGGATCTGCTCTACAAGCCTGTCCAAACCCATCCCCCTTCTCTAGCCTTACACTTCATAGGCCTTTTGGTATGGAACACCCTGGGGTGAGACGTGTCCTTTTTTATAGTGTGCCCTTGAAGCCTGTTTCACTGGGAAGCTCCTGCTGGAGAGAGGTATTGCTCCACCTCACAAAGGAACAAAAGAGAGGCATAGTCTTTCAGTCTATTATTCTGTTCGCTGAGCAGGGAGAGGCTGTCTGAATAGAATATACAAACCTTTCCGCACCTGACCTTTGCCCACAGTGCTGACACTTGTATGATACAAAACTACCAACCACCACACCCAAGTAAGTATGGCTTATTTTTTAAGATTACCCTGCTACCAGGTTGGTAGGTTATCATCATATCACAGTTTTGGGTCAGAGGTGCAGATTTAAAAGCAACCCCTGTACTGCAGTGACTTTGCTGTCACAGCATCTGTCATTCAGGGCACCTGCAACCTCACAACCAGCTCTGTTCCACTGGACAGCATAGGCTGCAGATCAGGAGACTGATCTGGCAGGTGTGACGAATCGAGGGAATGTGTCTCTTCTCCCCAAGGGGGAGCCCCCCTCCTGAATGAGGCTTGCGAGGAGAGCCCGCTCCGCAATACCTTCCCTAGGGTTTGAGGCAAGTGGGACCTCACCAGGAGAGACTTCCCACCCTTGGGAACAAGGACTCCCGTTCCTGCGAGGAACTCCCCGATGCCCTCCATGTGATGGCCTACATGGAAATATCTAATACGCCAAATCAGTATAAGTTCCATGACTGGAATGAAAATAAAGTGAACGTATACCGTTACCAAAGAGGAGATGAAACTGTCCCTTTAAATTAAAGTTTCCAAAGGACTGTGCAAAGTTTATTGTAATGGGATGACGCGCCAGAAAGAAGGCGTGAGAGAGAGAGCGGAAAGGCAGAGACAGACAGGGGAAGCCCTCTATGCGTAGAATTCCTGAAGGAGACCGCAAAGTCCAAGACGGCTCCGGGCTGGAGCAGGAAATGCTGAAAGCCAAGCAGGTACAAGGAGCAGAAAGCCAGGAAAGCTGGCATGGAGAGCTTGGTGGTGGCGTGACCGCAGAGGAATCGTGGTGGGCAGGCTGCCCTCTCAACGGCGCCGACACCAGCAGAGGGAAGAAACAACTCCGGAATTGATTACCCGTAGTGGTATTGAAAAGCCAAGAATGAGACAGGAATGCGTACAAAGGGACGTCACAGAAAGCGAACTGAGAAGCAAACAGAAGGAAGAAATAGATTGCCAGTGCCTGGATGCACCAGATACTTTCCCCTACAACACAAAAGGTAATAGGGAGAATGAGAATACCGGGAAGTCAAAAGGGAATCGTCATAGCCTCAGAGAAACTCATCCCAGTATCCATAATGAAAGAGTGGAAAGCAAACTAACAACTTCAAACTGTGTTAATGTGATACAAAAAGAAGCGCAGGGATCACAGAGAGTGAGAGGAGTAGAATTGGAGTATTAATACCGTGGGAAAAGGGGAAAGTCACCCAACAGCCAAGAAACAGTGTGGAACATAACAGAGAGAGACACTTGTGTAGTAAACACCAGAGGGGTGCCTAGAATAAACCTTATGCAAGAACATTTAGATTCATCTAAGAAAGAGAGCAGGAGACCTATAAGAAAAAACTCTACGCAAGAGGAGAGCAAGACTACCAATCCCCCAAGGGAGTTACACGAGTTAATACACAGTATAACAAGAGGCTATTTACGGATTGTATATTAACCAGAACTTTAACATAAGAGAACATCAGTGCAAACACACAGCCACCAGGAGAACAGAGTCATTCTCCTGCACATAGTTGATTATAATAGTGGTAAGGTTAGTTAGCTTGGTTTTGAGAAGGGGATCGATTCTTTTGACATTGATTTGTGACTGACAAGCACCTTAGTTAGTAATCTACGTAGGGAACACCCATAGTGAAAGGGACAGATAGGCCTCCTTTTTTTCATTAATAAACATATAGTCATAATGTCCTCAGAGTGTCTGTGAACTTCTTCTAATCCACCATACAGGACACACATTTACACTATGCTTTTGGCATGGAGTGTAATGAAAGGGGGTCTTGTTAGCAGACCACGCTTTCTTAGCTGGAAATAACTGCATCATTGTATTATTTAATAAAAATCAAAGCAGTCAGGGCTTCTACACCCTTGTCTGACCTTTGCTCACAGTGCTGACAGGTGTATGATACAATTCGTATGCAGCTTTAATTATTATGTGAACTACCAAACACCATACCCAAGTACGTATGGCTAATATTTTGGATTACCCTGCTACCAGGTGGTAGTTTAGCATAATATCATGGTTTTTGGGCCAGAGGTGCAGATTTAAAAGCAGCCTCTGTACTGAAGAGACTTTTCTGTCATAGCAGCTGTACCTGCGACCTCACAACCAGATTTGTTCCACTGGCGAGTAGGAGCTGCAGATTAGGAGACTGATGTGGCAGGACACAGGTTTGCACTATGCTTTTGGAATCGAGTGTAACGAAAGGGGGGTCTTGTTAGCAGACCACTCTTTCTGAGATGGAATTAAAAGCATCATACGTCATGCAAAGGTGTTTCAATTACAAAACGTTCCAACCTGTTCTTCCATTGTTGTCATAACCCTATAGAGTTCCCTTGGGAGGAAAAATACAATCAGTGTGCATAGTTATTTATTGCTGTAATTTGGAATCTATCTCCTAATACGCTTAACATATACACATATTACAGGTAGTCTAATACCATGTCCCCACCCTTGCAGCAAGTATAGTGAGAGGATGTCTGTAGAGTATGCCCCTCCATTGCATGGTGGCAATGGCCAGCTAGTGAGGCAGAGCCAAGAAGACCTGGGCTACTTCTAGCACCTGCATGGATTCAAATAGAACATGCTTTAACTGTCCTTCCAATACACGTTTAGAGTGTTTACTGTGTTCATATGCACATGCATTTAACTGCAACTTAATTTGAATTGTGGTTTGTAAACAAAAAGACCGCCATTTCAGTTAATGGTCTTGAAAGTGTATAGTATGATATGAAGTTAAATAACTTACCCTGGCCATATCAACAAGAAAGTTCTCAAAGAGTTTCCAAATGTGATTACTGGTATATATTTCTTTCATCTCGACTTCAGTATCCACATAACAATGATTAACAAAATTCACATATGCAATTTTAACCTGCAGTAAAAAAGAAATACATCTTCAAATGAATGTGTTAAATTTACAGCACTGTATGTTGCAATATTCACTTTTTATTCTTTCTGTATAATTTAGTTGAAAGAAATAATACACAAAAGTTAATTGTATGAAATTCACAAATGTATATGCCATTATACAAATATAAATATATAAAACAGTAGCAAAACAAAGAGTTCAATGATATCATCACATTCACATGGAAAACATTTGGGAATGAAAAATGTCATATATTTTTATCACGCCACATTTCATACAGTTCATAGGACATAAATAAACTTTTATACATGTTTGTAAAGACTGGAGCGGGGTGTCTGTACTCCTGCTCTCTGTATGGTAGAGGAGAGGCACAGAGGACCCCAGCCAAGATTCTCTATTGTTGGTAGCAATGGACGAGCAATCAGGCCTAGCTTCTCAGGAGGTGAAGCAGGCTGATTCTTAAGTACTACACTGCACCCACAAAGGAATGTCCGCTGTTAGGGAGAATTTTCATTCAATGGCTAATTTCCCTTACCTACTGAGTCCCTCGGCAGCTTTGCTGGATTTCTGGAGTTATTTCTTTTTCACTTGGTAAGAGTGTGAGCTTTTCCCCCACTCTTACCCATGTTTTGCCATGTGTATCTCATCTGTTTTTGTGATTGTGGGCTCTGGAGCACACCACTTCTGTAGCCCCCTTCTTTTGTGTGTTACACAGCACCTTCAGTGCAGTGACACAGGGTTGCCTTTTAGACTTCCCACCGACCCCATTTCTGGGGCTGACTACTGTCACCCAGAAAAGGGTAAAGTTGCCATTAACTTTACATAGTCATTTAAATACAGATCCAGTACACCCCATCTTACATGGAGTATTGGAAAGGGTTACTTCTTAGCCCTTTTTATCTGTACCTCCTAGAGCCTTGTTTTGCTCTTTTAACATTTAGACTTGGCTGGTGGCAGTGGTATCTACCCTAACCTTTCAACCACATTTATACTATATAAACGTGTATTGTTTCAGGCTATTATATTAGCCTCGAACATAAACCCGCTTGACCAAATACTTTTTCTTTTGGCTCCGGTCGGGTTTATTCGCCATTTCTTTTTGTTAAAGTCCTTCTTGTGTTTTACTTTGCGTGGCAAACCAGGTTTGTCTTCTTTGTTCACCGTCTTTTGGCAGGCTTCTGCCAAGAAGCCCTCCTCTAGGCGTCTGGGTGTCTAGGTGGGCTGAATGTGAGGGAGGGGTGTAGTCACCCCCTGCACAGGGTATCCTAGGAAACCCAAGTCACACTTTGCCATGATTGGCTGAGGTGGTTGTCCGGGCTGGACAACCCCCCTGCTGCGTGATTGACAGCCAGGCTGTGTGAATGGGGGATTTTTGCATAAAAGGCAGGACCTTTGGGCTGGAAGTCAGAGTCGCGACTGGAACTACAAGGAACCGAAGAGAAGCGGAGAAGAACACGGCTGCTGCAAATATCCTGTCCCGGTGAAGCCTTGATACAGTCCTGAGCTATCTACCCTTCGACGACCAGAGAAGATCCAGTCCGGAGTCTTCTTCCCTTGAGCTTGGTGGTGTCAGCCAGCTCATCTTCCACAGCCAGAGGATCCTCTTCTTGGTCGAAATCGCTGCACACTGCTGTAGTGGTCCGGATAGCCATCTGAAGAGCCTCTCCTGTTTTCAAGGAGCGCACCTTTTATTCACTGTCGCTGCTGCTGGCTTCATCCCTGCATAGTGCAGACCCCTCCAGACGTCTTCCTTCTTGCCGAAGCTCTAGGAACCGTGGGTCTGCAGGAAACTACCAGGAACAACTGCTGTGGCACCAGCTTTTTCCTTGAATAAGGTACTGTGTTCTGCTTTTAGGAGCTAGGGTGAATCCCTTTTCTCCTCCTCCAAGGCTTGCCCTTATCTTCCCTCCTTCTTATAACTTTTGCTTCCTCTGTTGACAATATCTAAGTACTCCTGGCAACGTTGAATCGTGAACTGTCCCGACTGTGTGATCCTCAACAACAGGAACCCGGTTCCACTTGCCACTGGCCCTGGCCTACTGACTCTTAAATTCCGTCAACTAGTGTTCTCTGATTCTGTCTGCCCTGACAAAAGTATTGCCTATGATGTTTGCCCCCAACTCTCTATGGTTAACTCAGGTGCTAAGTATGTTTTTGCCCCGGTAACATTTCTTGTCGCGGATACGCGCATCTTTAGTAAGAACGAACTGTCATTACTGTCAAAAAGTGATTGCATATGTATTCCCGGTCACAACACCGGTCCGTTAAAATATAGGGTACTTACCTTGAGTTATGCTGTACCAAGTGAATTGGTTGGTTGTAGTGTATTTTACGTGTGGTTTTGAATTAATGGAAGTGTTGTGTTTATAACAAACGGTTTAAAAATAAATGTACTTATATTTTTTACCTGAAACCTTGAGTCAGTCTTTGCTTGAGTCACAGTAATTGTGGTCCCTTTGTGTAATCTCTGCTACTGCTCATATACTCTTGAGATAAGCCTGGCTGCTCCGCTACGGCTACCACTTTAACATAGTAGTACAGGCTTGTACCAAAGATGAACTTGTATTACCACTTGTAGTCTTAATTGTGTGTAGTGGTCCCTAAGGGCACTGCACAGGATTCTGCCTAAAATCCGCACACTGTATTAGTTAAAACACAGTCTTTATATAATTAAGGTTCAAGGTTATATACACAATCACAATAACTCACTTTGTGCTCAGTTAATCTATTGTTGGTAGCAATGGACGCGCAATCAGGCCTAGCTTCTCAGGAGGTGATGCAGGCTGTTTCTTAAGTACAGTGTAGTCCCCAAGCACACACAAAGGAATGGCTGCACACTGTATTAGTTAAAACACAGTCTTTATATAATTAAGGTTCAAGGTTATATACACAATAACAATAACTCACTTTGTGCTCAGTTAATCTACAATGGCAAATAAACACAGTTCTAAGTGGTACCACAATTATTATCAGATTTCATTAAAGTGCATCAACTGTACTCTGGTTAAATGTCACACAAATCACTTAATAAAGGCAACCAACAATAGACATAGGAGGGAAAGCAGTTGGTTGGAACAATTGGCAGCATACTGGCCCCTACCGTTAGACACAATTCTGTGTGGAGATCCCCCCACATGGGCAACCTGTAAAATAAAGATATACTACAAGCCCAGTCCATGTGTTGTTCAATTAGTCTTATTCCTTTCTACAATGTTTCTACCACCCCAATGTACCTGGAATAGCAGAGTTCGACGACGGGTCGTTGACGGATCCTTCTTGAGCAGCTCCCTTTAAAGCAGGAGTCACGGATCTTCGAGATCTATCGAAGAAAGTGAACTCGGCGTCAAAGACGTCCTACAAGGAAGAGGCGTGCGGAGCACCTCAATGTCGATAGTTCAGGACTGCAAAGAGTTTGTGAAGAACTGTGGCCCAGCAAGGGCGTTGAGTCGTCTGGCGTCTCTACGGTCTTTGGGTGGCGGGAAACCCACCGGCAGACGTTCCACGGCTTGTCGACGGCCTGGCCTTCTCCGGCGGAAGAAGGCGGGCGGCGGTGCGGAGGAGTGCATCCGTGAATCAAAAAGTCTTAGGCAAAGGAGCGTTGCGGCTCTGGTCATCGCTGGCATGGCTTCAAGAGGCCCCCTCTTCTGGGCAACAAGGCTTCAACGGGCCTCCAGCGGTTATAGCAACCTGCGAACCCTGGTCGACGATGATGTACAGAATGTCCGGTGCTTATCTTTGTTCTACTCAGCGGTCCCCGTCTCCGGTCTGCAGCCTGTCGAGGTTATGACTTCCAGGGAGCTTCGGCAAAGGTTAGCGCGCTCGATGGTCCCTGGGAGCACAGGAAGAGGGTGCCTAACCAGGTCCTCTCTTGGATCAGTCTCGAGGTCACTGTGGCTTTCAGGTTTTGGCAAAAGAAGACATCAGTCAACCTTCTTCTTCAGGCTCGGTTGTCGAGATCAAGCGTCAGTTTCAACTTCAGTTTCTGAACGAATTCTAGCAGTGAGAGGCCCCCAGATTTACTTGTTGATCTCTCATTCATTCTGCTGGGTCACACTCAGGCAACAAATCACTCAGAAGGGCATTCTGCAGTCAGTCAGCCAATCAGGCATACAGTGCTTTCAGGCCATTCTCCTCCCTCTCAGACACTCACAACAAGGAATCTGTATTGGGACAAGTATCCAGCCATTCAACACTACACACTGCATTCATACCAGTTTCGGGCAGGGCTGTCTCAGTCATTGTATTTCATGCAAGAAACCAGACATCCACAATAAGTAGTGCATATTGGTCACACACTCCATTCACCCAGGTCCCACCCACAGGGTGTATCCACAACATACAGTCACTGGGAAGGCTCCAGGCAGTCTGGCCTAGACTTCAAAAGAACACCATATATGGAACTTCCACCCAACAGCCAGTCAGGGGGAAGGGACAGAGTCAGGGCTTCCCAGGACTTTGGGAAAACAAGGTAACAGGCAATAGAAAGCAAGGGGCCACAGGGGCCTGTTAGGCAGAAACCTGTGCAGTTCCCTTAGTGACCACTGCAAAAGATTTAGGACTACAGGTGGTTGGCAGTAAACCCAATTGGGAGCAGTCTGTACCACCCAGATTTACCTGGTAGCTGTGGCTGAGCAGTCAGACTTCTTTCAAGATGAGTTAGGCAGTATATAGAGTATACACAATAGGTACAGAGATATAGTAGCACAAGCAGACACTGACCAGAGCTTTGGTGTAAAAGTATATAATTATTTATTTAAAGACACACTTGTAAATTACACTAGCACATAAAGAGGTAAGTAATTTCAACACACAGTCACTATTATATATATACAACCCTGGTTACTTATTAGACAAGTCTTAATGAGAAACACCACTTATTTTCAGACAGAGGTGAGCGCTTGACATAAGATGGCACTCTAATAAGTTATAAAAAAAAGGGAGGGAAAAGGCAAAGTTATGAAAGCACACAAATTTCAATACTTTTCAAATAACCACAGTGAGACAGGTTAGGCAAAGTCTACTGGAGAGCAAGGAAGTTCAAATGCCAGGACCACTCTTAGAGAAAACAAGCAAAATGTGTCCAGGATCACACAGTGGGGTTATGCCCAAAAAGTATTTGTAGATAGTTCATAAAAGATTGAGATGAAGTCAGGAAAAGTTAGTTAACAAGCCCCAGGCTAACCCAGGTTAGCAAGTCGAGGATTTACTGTCACCCCGAATGATCTGTCGCAAGGGAAGCCAGGTGGGACACAGTACCTGAAAATGGGAAGAACGCTCCAGCGGGGGCAGTTGTTCTTGGCAGCGGGTGCAAGTCAGTGTTTCGTCCAGAGGAAGAGGAGGTCTTGACGTGGAGGAAAGCTGAAAGTCCTTGCACTGCCAGGGAAGAAACCAGCCCTGGAGTTTCCCGGTTGCAAGGTACTACCCTTTTCTTCGCGGTAGTGGTAAACCGTGGTATTTCGTTTGCCGGGGTGCTTGGCACGGGCAAGGTGGCCACGAGATGGTCCAGGAAGGCGAAAAGATGGGCAAACTGGTTATCCCCACCAGTCAAAGGAAGAAGACTCTCCGGGCTAGAGATCTCCTCTGTCGTCGGGAAAAGTGGTGAGACGGTTCAGCAGGGCTCCACCGGTGGTGTCGTCGTTGCAGGTCGGCTCGGCTTCTCCCTCCTCGGATTCTTTAGGTCCTGTGGCGACTTCTGAAGTTCCAGTCCCCAAAGCCCTGCTTTTATGCAGAAAACCCCCATTCATTCAGCCTAGCTGTCACTCAAACATGCTAAGCGGTGAGCCGGCCGGCTCACCACTTGGGCCAATCACACAAGAGTGCGACTTGAGTTGCCGAGGCAACTCAGTCCAGGGTGCCTAAACCCCCTCCCACACTCCCTGTCGTACCCAGACAGAGTGGCACCACTTTTGGAGGCTTCTGTGGAGAAGCCCGCCAAAAAGTGGCACAAAGGGCTCGACTTGGGTTGGAGTCACAGAAGCGAACACAAACGGCATTTTGGAACCAAGTTTCAGCAAAAAATACCAACAGGTGAATTTATATTAATTTAATAAACCGGCGGTTTGGCTTACTCCGGAGATAGGGGACATGATTAAGGAAAATGTGCGGGTCATGTGTAGTGGTTTGCGGACGAACCTTGAGAGATGGAGTCTTTTGAATCTTTCTTTGTGGGGTAAGGTGAATGCCTTAAAGATGATATCTACCCCGAGAATTACTTATGTTTTGAGTATGGTCCCTTTGATGTTCCCTGAGACTTTTTGGAGAGAGTTGGACAGGATGCTGCAGGAGTTATTGTGGGATAGGAAGCCCCCGAGGTTGAAGTTGTGGAAGTTACAATTGCCATTGCATAGGGGTGGTCTTGGGGTGCCGAATTTCAGGGCATACCACCTGGCTTTCTTTTCAGAATTTTTGGTTCCATTTGTGGAGGACTTGCAGGATGTCTGCGTAGAGGCTGAAACCAGTTTCCATGGGCCTCTTACTCCAAGAGTTGTGTTGACTTCGGTCTCTAGACAGAGTTGTGGACATGATTTGCTGATGGATAACATGAGGAGCGCCTGGAAGGGCTTGTGTCGTTATTTGAAGGTGGACGCTTTGAGGGAGCCTGGTGCCTCGGTGTGGAGCCCTGACTCTGTCCCTTCCCCCTGACTGGCTGTTGGGTGGAAGTTCCACATATGGTGTTGTTTTGAAGTCCAGGCCAGACTGGCTGGAGCCTTCCCAGTGACTGTATGTTGTGGGTACACCCTGTGGGTGGGACCTGGGTGAATGGAGGGTGGGACCAATATGCACTTCTTGTTGTGGATGTCTGGTTTCTAGTGTGAAATACAATGACTGAGACAGCCCTGCCCGAAACTGGTATGAATGCAGTGTGTAGTGTTGAATGGTTGGTTGCTTGTCCCAATACACATTCCTTGTTGTGAGTATCTGAGAGGGAGGAGAATGGCCTGAAACCACTGTATGCCTGATTGGCCGACTGACTGCGGAATGCCCTTCTGAGTGATTGGTTGCCTGAGTGTGACCCAGCAAAATTAATGAGAGATCAACTAGTATATTTGGGGGCCTCTCACTGCTAGAATTAGTTCAGAAGTTGAAGTTGAAACTGACGCTTGATCTCGACAACCAAGCCTGAAGAAGGTTGACTGCTGTCTTCTTTTGCCAAAACCTGAAAGCCACAGTGATGTCGAGACTGATCCAAGAGAGGACCTGGTTAGGTGCCCTCTTCCCGTGCTCTGAGGGACCATCGAGCACCGCTTACCTTTGCCGAAGCTCCCTGGAAGTCAGACCCTCGGCAGGCTGCCGACCGGAGACGGGAACCACTGGGGAGAATGAAGATAAGCACCGGACATTCTGTCCACCGTCGTCAAACAGGGTTCGCAGGTTTACTATAACCGCTGAAGGCCCGTCGAAGCCGTGTTGCCCAGAAGAGGGGACCGCTTGATGCCATGCCACCGAGGACCGGAGACGTAGAGACGTTGGACAACTCGATGCCCTTGCTGGGCAACAGTTCTTAACAAACTCTTTGCAGTCCTGAACTATCGACATCGAGGTGCTGCGCACGCCTCTTCCTTGCAGGACGTCTTCGTGCTGTCGTCGACGAGCACTGCTGGGACCGAAGCTGCCGCCTCAACGCCGAGTTCACTTTCTTCAAGGGTTCTCGATGATCCATGGCTCCTGCTTTAAAGGGAGCTGCTCAAGTAGGATCCGTCGACGACCCGTCGTCAAACTCTGCTATTCCAGGTACATTGGGGTGGTAGAAACATTTTAGAAGGGAATAAGACTAATTGAACAATACATGGACTGGGCTTGTAGTATATCTTTATTTTACAGGTTGCCCAGTTGGGGGGGATCTCTCCACACAGAATTGTGTCTAACGGTAGGGGCCAGTATTCTGCACATTGTTCTATCCAACTGCTTTCCCTCCTATGTCTATTGTTGGTTGCCTTTATTAAGTGATTTGTGTGACATTTAACCAGAGTACAGTTGATGCACTTTAATGAAATCTGATAATAATTGTGGTACCACTTAGAACTGTGTATATTTTCCATTGCAGATTAACTGAGCACAAAGTGAGTTATTGTGATTGTGTATATAACCTTGAACCTTAATTATATAAAGACTGTGTTTTAACTAATACAGTGTGCGGACATTCCTTTGTGGGTGCTTGGGGACTACACTATACTTAAGAAACAGCCTGCATCACCTCCTGAGACGCTAGGCCTCATTGTACGTCCATTGCTACCAACAATAGAGAATCTTGGCTGGGGTCCTCTGTGCCTCTCCTCTACCATATAGAGAACAGGAGTACAGACACCCCCCTCCAGTCTCTACACTGGCGGCAGCGGTGGGATGCTTATGGTTTTAAGAATCAGTGTATAACCGGGCTACTTACAAAATATCTGCATTTTGTTAAATTGAGGTTTAGTTGTGTGCTAGATAACTGCATTACAAGCAATGGAATCTATTGCAAATGGTAAATTGACTAGGATGAGCTCAGAGGCTCTCCAGAGTGCTTGTGAAGCCAGGAAATTAGACTTTGATGATACGTCTAGGGCTGAGCTGATAGCTGCCCTTGTGGACTTCCAGACACATGGTGAAACTCTTGAAGGGGGGGGTACAACCAATGAGGACTCTACCCCTGAGGGTGTTGCTGATTCTGACTCTGGGAATGCCACCATTCCTGCTGCCTCTGTTCTGACCTCCAGCAATGTTTCTTTAGGGAATGCCTTGCAACTTGAGTTATCACGGATGAAATTGGCCTTTGAATACCGCAAGTTGGCAATAGAAGCTGAGCTTAAGAAAGAGGAGTTGGCACAACAAGTGGAACTCAAGAATAGTGATCTTTAACTCAAAGACAAGGACACTGAATGTCAGCAAATCCAGCTACAAAAAGCTAGAGTGGAGACTTTAGCAAAACCCGTTGAGAGTGTCAGGTCCCCAGCCACCAAGTTTATGAAAGATTTGGTGGGTGTGTATGTGGAGGATTCTGATATCCTCCAATGGATTGAAGCGTTTGAGATGGCTTGTGGAATCCATGATGTTGATAAGAGAGATTGGGCTAAGTGTTTGTTAAGCAGAGTGCCTCAGACTGGTTATGACTGTATTCTGAAACTGAGTGTGGAAGAAAGGAGTCAGTATGAGTGCATGAAGTCTGCTTTAATTGCCAGGTTTGGGAAGACACCGACCCAATACCTTAAAAGGTTCAGGGAATTTAAGAAACGAGAGAATGTGTCTTGGGTTGACTGGTTGTGTGCGGCGCACATGCACATGATGGGGAGGATTGCTTGTTACAAAATGAAAACGTTTATTGATCTGTCGCACTTTTGTTTTTTGAGCATTTTCCAGAAGCCTGCTCACCGGAGCTGCGTCAGTATGTTGCTGACCAGAACATTTTAGATCCCTTTAAGCTGGCCAGGCTGGATGACAAGCGGGTCCCCTAAGGACTCCAGTGGGAAGGACAAGGACAAAGAAAAGCGGACCTCTCAGAAGGCCGAGGAGTCCCAAAACTAGTCACAGTCAAATAAACCAAAACCTTCCTTGCCTAAGACTCAAAAATCTAGTGGGGATAAGCCTTTTGTGGGTGGTAGTAAGAGTAGTGGTCCACCTGCTGCAAAGCAGGGTCCCAGTGGTTCCAGTACTGTACAAGTGGCCCAGACACCCTGTCATCTGTGTCAGGCCAACCAACGTCTCAAAGACCTCAAGCCCAACGCCCAGAAGAAGTGCTAGGAGCAAGAGAGTGGTGCAGCTCATTACGAGTGCTTGTGCGCCCTCCTGTCCTACGACAGTGAAGAGACACTCCTGCTTGGGGGACCATGGCCAAGGAAGAGGGTAGTGAGTAACATGCTGCCACCCCTACCCTGACAACATCATGTGGCGCAGCCAAGACGCCCTGCCACACGCGTCACACTGACTACCCAACATCAAGGGACTCCTGTCGACATCATGTGGGGCAGCCCAGACGCCCTACTACCCACGTCTCGCTGACTGCCCAACATCAAGGGACTGTCTGAGCCAGGCGAAGTTTGGATGCCCTGCTACCTGCGTCTCACTGCCTGCCCCAAAATCAAGGGACTAAGTCGATGTGGCCCTGGTGCCCCCAGGTGTTTTACCGGCAGGGGCGTTGCTAGGGGGGGGCTAAGGGGGCTATAGCCCCTGATCTTTTGGTTGTAGCCCCGGATAGAATCTCAGGAGCTACAGCCAAAAGACTAGCTAGCCCCCAGTCCCAACAGTTCTGACATCAGCTTAGCCCCGGGTCTTTTCCATACCTAGCAACTCGCCTGTTTACCGGCCTTTCAACTGGAATATCAACAGAACAGACCCGGGCCTGTAAGACAATGACTATCCTAAACGGACGCTGGAGCCAAGTGAACTGGTCTCCTGCAGTCCTGCGAGTGCTCGGAGAAGGCTTGATGGTCCCAGTTACATGGATGTGAAGCTGTATTTGCGTAAGGTCGGAGACAGGCTCTAAATGGTGCCAGCCGCTAGTAATGGTGTCATTCAGTGGTGAAGTGAAAGTTCCACTGGTCCCAGGTTAATAAAGAGTTGTAACATGTGGTGGAACTGGCAACAATCCACCGACGGTTCGCCAACCGCGACTGTCATCCGTGAGTTATGTGTGCATGTGTTAATATGTGTAGTATGTCTATGACTGTGTGAGCCCCATGTGTGTAGCAGTGGCATATCCCATTTTTTGTCGATCCCACATTTCTGAAGTAGCCCAAGTAATGTTGTTCTGTAACAGGGGGAGTTGATCATTTATGTTTCAGTAGCATTTGTTTGTTTTTTATGAAAAAGGAGAAGTGTGGCGTGTTGTAGGCCTGATCGTGGATGTGACCTGTTTCATTCAAATACCCAACATGTTTGCCATGGAAACGAAAGGAGGAGCTCCTTGCGGAGCCCCTATTCCATGAACATGGAGTCCCGGGGACTGACGATAAGCAGCACAGTGGCACTGCAACATAGACAGGTGAGTGGGAGTTAGTGTGGGAAGTGTGGGAAGTGCAGAGTGGATGGGAAGCAGTGCAGCGAGACAGGGAGAGCGAGACAGGGAAGGTGGCAGGAGAGTGTCAGTGACGATGAACAAGAACCAAAGAAAATGGAGGAGGCACCTCGATAACCCGGGCGGTGTCCTCCTCCTGTCCTCCCCCTTCACCCTTGGGACGAAGGGGAGGCGCCAGCAGAAAGCGCGGCAGAAATTGGGAAAGCCCGCGAAGGGCTACAAAAGAAAGGGGCAGAGCTTTAGAGCGGGCGGGCTCCTTACTGCAGGCAGCTTCCATCCAGCCTTGGCAGAAGGACGCCCTCCCGCAAGGACTAAGAAGAGGATTTTGTTTTGGAAGAGGACTGCGTTGGAATCGTTTGCACCAGGAAGAGGAGTTTGTTGAAGGAAGAGGTCTGCGTGGAGCCCGGTTCTGCCAAGAGTCTCGGTGTGCTGCCTGGCGGGAGTCTCGGTCGGAGACTGGGAGCCCAGCAGCGAAGGATCGCTACAGCCGAGGCGGACCATGATCCAGGAGGGAGCAGGGCAGCCGCCGAGGGATCCGAAGAAACCGCTGCAGCAACCCACGAGCAGAGGAAGAGCAGGAGGCGAGAGGGGCATCCAGAGGCGGCGGAAGACCATTGCAGCTCGGAAAGAAATGCAACCCCACTAACCACCCCCCCAAGCAACGATCCGGTGTGAGAGGGGGAGGCGCAGGACGCAACCCTAGAAAGGAGGCAGCCGCAAGAGGAGTGCACGTGGTGCTCGCCGGACCGGCCAGCATTTCAAATGACACACGGCACAGCCGTTAAGAAACCAAAGGAGCCCGGGTCTGCCTGGGTGATCGATAGGGTTGCAAGCCCCAGATTGGCCCCGTGCACATCACAGGAGGGGCCGTGGCTCACGGTAGTTGGACAGTGCTACACGCTCCTCGGCGGGCGCAGGAATCCGCCTTTCATTGCTGGAAGGGAGCGGCAGAGCAAGCAGGGCAGCGCGTGAGGGGCAGCACTGGAGGAGGCACGTAAAGTGCTGGGGCTTATCGCAGGAGCAAGCCGCACCCCCCGCAACCTCCACAAGCACACAAAACACACTGACCAGCCGGTGTTACACGGGCAGCTGGCAAGGTGTGGAGGTGGGCAAAGGACTGCCATATTTACTGAACAACAGAGGCCACAGAAGCAAAAGGTGGACACCCCTCGTTTTTTTAGCAGTTTTAAACATGGAGTTGGAGGCATTCATGGCAATGGCCAGGCAGGCGGCAGCCAAGCATGGGCCCAACTGGATGGAGGCCTTGATCCCACAACCAGGAGAGGAACAGACAGGGCCCAGTCAGAAACCTGATTCCTCCCTAATGTTCCCGGACAATGAGGAACCACAGGAGCAGGAAGGGGAGGAAGGAGAAGAAGAACAGGTCGAGAAAGAGGAAGAACCAACAAAGAACAGAAAAAGAACCAAGACACAGAAGGCCAAAGTGAGCAAGGAACAGGTAAAAAATGTCAAGAAGCCCAGGGCAACTAAGGCAAAAGGCAAGGGGAAGGCACAGGAGGTTGTAGCCGTCCCGGCACCTACACCTCTGGAGATGCCAAGAAATCGGGGACCACCCAGCATGCCTGCAACCAGACCGGTGGCTGTGACTGAAGATGGGCCTGCATCCTTGGAGGCTGTGATAGGTATGATAATGCAGTGTATGCAGGTATGGGGCGGTGGGGGCAATGGGCAACTATTGAGTGGGAATGTGAATACTTTCAACCAAATTGCAAGTGGGGTGGCAGTAATCCAACAGAGAGGGGTGGCCCTGGGTCCAAGGGGGCTGGGGGCTACCAGGGTGGTAACTCGCCCAGCACCAGGTTATCAGAAGGGGTAAACCGGTGGACGGGTAACTACCCCAGCACTGCATTTCCTGGGGGGGTGGTGCAGTTCCTACAGGGGCAGCAGGTCACAGCGGTGCCCAACACAAACTCCATAGGCGGGGGTACTGCTGTGACCCAAGAAGGGACACCACTGACAGGGGCGGCCCAAGCCCCAGCTTGGTGGGGGAAAGGGCCGGCAGGGCCAGGAACACTCACCAATGCCAATGGTGGGCAAGAAGGAATGTGGGGGCCTAATATGACACGGTACGAGAGACCAATGCCAGGTTTTGCCCCGGTCAGGGTGTCAGTAAGCTCTTTAGCATGGCACATACCATGGGCCATCAAGGAGAGGGTGTGCAGAAAGGAATTTATAGAAATCCTGGATTTTGTGGGGATGGAACCTCTGGGAGAAGATATAAAGGAACTATCAGAAAAGGAGAAAGAAAAGAGGGACAGGGAGAAACCCAAGGTAGAGGCATCCATACACAACTGGCTAAAGGCTTTCAAAGTATATATGTCAATAATGTTAGAAAAATATCCGCAGGATGCATTATCAATGATTGCTTATGAACAGTATATCCACGACCTGTATTTGAGGCATGGGAGGAGGAGGATGGTTGCAGTATGATCGGGGTTTCAGGTTGAAAATACAGGTGTGGCCAGCATTGTCTTGGGATGAGATGGACTTCGGGGGATTCTTAGACAAAATGGTTCCCCCAGGGGAAGGGGGAGAGAAAGCCCCAGGTGAGAAGCCTCAGGTTTGGAGGGGCAAGGGAGGATACACCCGGCAGGGGAGGGCGTCCTTTCGCGGGTAGCCCTCCTGGAACAGCAGAGCCAGCTACCAGGGAGAGCAAGCAGATTGCTCGAGGGTTATTGCTGAACAGGGTTGCCCCTTTGGGAAAACCTGCCGCTTCATGCACCCTCGGGGCAGAGGTACTGGGGATCACAGCTCCTCAGCAAGTGAGGGGAGGCGTAGGAGCAGCCCCAAAGCTAAGGATAAGGTCAAGAGGGAATGAGGTGAAATGCAACATGTTACTGCCACCACACCCTCAGATGTGTAAAAATATGATTAAAAATTGTCTACCAACACCAGTCAACCTCCAAGCCATGACTCACACGTTAAATATTTATCACAACTCCAGTGATGCAAAATTGCTGTGGGAAGGTTTTAGGTGGGATTTCAAAATCCCATGCACAGAGGTTAAGAAGGGCAAGGAGGCTCTTAATTTACAGTCAGCACTCGGGATGCCAGAAGTGGTGGCACTTAAAGTAGACAAGGAGGTTAAGTTGGGTAGAGTGGCCAGGCCATACAAGTGTCCGCCAATGGCGAATCTGGTAGTGTCTCCATTAGGTCTGGTCCCTAAGAAGGAGGAAGGACAGTACTGACTAATCTATCACCTCTCTTTTCCGGAGGGGGAGTCAGATAATGACGGCATAGCCAAGGAGCTGAGCAGAGAGCATTATTCATCTTTTGAGGATGCAGTGGAAGTTGTGAGGGCGGCGGGAAGGGGAGCCCTGATGGGGAAGGCCTACATAGAGTCTGCATTCTGGTTGTTGCCCATTCACAAAGAAATTCAACATTTGTTTGGGTTCAAGGTGCAGGACCAGTAATACTATGACAAATGTTTGCCTATGGGGTGCGCCATTTCCTGTGCCTATTTTGAAGCATTTAGCACTGTCTTGGAATTTGCGGTGAAGCACGAGTGTCAAGAGGGGGCTGTGGTTCTTTACCTAGATGATTTTCTGTTCATTGACAAGCAAGGGTCCAGGGAGTGTGGGGGCCCATGAGCACATTTCAGGGGCTGATGAACAGGATGGGGGTCCCGCTAGCCAAGGGGAAAACAGTAGGTCCAGTGACCTGCCTGACTTTCCTAGGAATAGAGATTGACACAGTTAAAGGGGAGTGCAGGCTCCGCCAAGACAAGGTTAAGAAATTGAAGGGGACTATCAAGGGTCTGAGGGGTAAGGACAAGGCAACCCTGAAAGAACTCCAGTCGCTGGCAGGTAACCTCAATTTTGCGGGGAAAGTCATCCCTGTGTGCAAAGTGTTTGCAAGGAGCATCAAACTCAAAACTGTGGGGCTGCAACATGCAGGGCAACATGTCAGGCTGGGGGTCGAAGTATGGGAGGACCTGGCAATGTGGGACGATTTCTTGGACAAATTCAACGGGGTACTACTGTGGAGAGGGGAATGGAGTAGCAGTGACACGCTAAAACTATTTACGGATTCATCTGTGGCCCTGGGGTTTGGGGCAATCCTGGGCACCAGGTGGTGTGGCACGGCATGGCATGGGGTGTGGCACCAGCAGGGCATCACCAGGGACATCACGTTGCTTGAGCTCTTTCCCATAGTGATAGCGTTTAAACTGTTGGGGGAGCAGCTGAAGGACAGGAAAGTGATGCTCTGGTCTGATAACCTGGCAGTGGTCCAGATCATAAATCAAGGTTCAGCCAGCAACCCACGGGTGTTGAGGTTACTAAGGGAGCTCAACAAAAGCATGTTGACGCTCAACATCGAGGTGCGAGCAAGACACATACCTGGGATCAAAAACATGGGCGCTGATGCTCTCTCTCGTTTGCAGTGGGAAAGATTCCGAGGGAGTTGTCCCGGAGCAGACAAGGTGATGACCCCGTTCGAAACTCAGTGGTGGGACATGATTGGGGCGAACTGAGTTCCCTGGTTCAATCGGCCCTAGCACCGGGCATGGCAAGTAGATACAAAGCATGCTTGGAACGGTTCTTGGTGTTCCAAAAGGAGGTATTGGGGGATGGGCAGAGGGAACTGCCGGTAAGGTCCTTTGTGCGCTGGTGCTGGTACGAGGGGGAAAACCAGGTCTTGGATGGCCTAACACTTGGCCGCAATTGCCCATTTTTTTAATCTGGAAGGTAAAGGTTATCCCACCAAGGAACACTACTTTATAATGGCCAAAAAGGGCTGGGCCAAGCAGGGTGGGACGAGGACAGATGAGAGAAGGCCCATAGACATAGTCAAGCTGCACAAGCTAGCAGGATGCCTGGAGGAAGTTTGCCATGATGGATTTGAAGTAGCATTATTCACGGCGGCTTTCACATTAGCTTTCTTTGGGGCATTCAGGGTGAGCGAATTGGTACCGGAGAACAAGGGGGCTAAGGGAACAGGCTTTTTACAGGTGGGTGATGTACACTGCTCAGATGGGTGGTTGACCCTGTTTTTAAGAAGATCAAAGACAGAGCAGGAGGGAAAAAGATGCACAGTGGCTCTCCAACCCATCGCAGGGAGCTCAGTCTGTCCAGTCAGGGCCGTGTCGAGCTTTCTCGGGCAGAGACCGCCCTCTGGGGTGGGGGCTCCACTGCTCATTCACCGGGATGGGTCCGCACTTAGTCGCTTCCAGTTTAGAAGAGTTATGGAGCTAACATTGGAGAAAATTGGGGAGACAAGGGGAGTGTTTGGCACACACTCATTTCGGATAGGGGCAGCCACGTCAGCCGCAGCCGTAGGCCTTGGGGCGGTAGAAATCAAGCAGATTGGGAGATGGAAGTCCGGGTGTTTTAAGAGATACATCAGACCGGAAAAACTGTAAAGTTGACCTGCTGCTTTCTCATCCCATTAGCACCAACACAGAGGAGAAGGAGATCAGTCTGGGTGATAGGACACTCATTTGTGTCTAGGGCAGGGTCAAGCTGGACGGCAGAGCAGGAGGAGTTGACGGCCGGCGAGTTCAGGATTGGGTGGCAGAGGGTGCCAGGAATTAAATGGGCACAACTGCAGGGGCAGGTGCGCAAATTGCTGGGGAAACAGCAAAAGCCAGCTGTTGGTCATACACCTGGGGATAACGATTTGACAAGCCTGGGGAGGGGGGCTTTAATTCGGGAAATGATGTTCTCATTACAGGAGCTGGCAGGACAACTAGGAGAAATGGAAATCATCTAGTCGGAGATAATCCCGAGACCAGAGTGGAGGGGCTCGGAGAATCACGCAGCCGTGGAGAGATACAGGCGGAAGTTGAATTGTGCAATGGCCAAATTCTGCAGAGGATTTTGGCAGATCAGGCACGGCCTGATTAACTTGAAGTCACCAGAGTATTATCTCAAGGATGGGGTACACTTGTCACCAATGGGGATGGATCTTTTTTACCGGAATCTCTGCACCAAAATCCTGGAAATGTGAGAGGGGAAAAGGGGGGAGCCACGGTGGGCGGTAACCCACCTGTGACGTGGCGGTGTTTGGGCGACCAAGCACAAGAGACAGACTCCGGATGAGCCAGGAGAAAGCTGGAAGGGTCTTTGGTCTTCTCAGACCAGCGCCCCTTGGGAGCCTAAGCGGCAAGGGCGTCTGGGGGGAACAACAAGGGCTCAGCTTCCCCCAAGGAAACGGCACTCTACCCGCCCAGGAACACCTGCATGGGCAGGCGAGGGTCAGGTGCAAAGGGTTGGGAGAGTTGGGCCTATGCTGGACTTTGGGAAGGAAAGGGGGAAGCAGGTTGTTGGACACGGAGCAGTCGCTGCATCTTCCGAGTTATTTCCACTAATGTGTGCAGTGTGGTTTTTATGATGTTGTGGAAAATAAATCTGCAGCCTTTTTATGCCAAAAACAAAAGCAAGACTCATTCTACACATTCCTGGGGGGAAAGTGGAATGAGCAGTTTCTATGTAATGGGTCCAAATGGACGGATGCACGGGTTATGCCAGTGACAACGAACAAGAACCAAAGAAAATGGAGGAGGCACCCCGATAACCCGGGCGGTGGCCTCCTCCTGTCCTCCCCCCTCCCCCTTGGGAGGAAGGGGAGGCGCCGGCAGAAAGCCCGGCAGAAATTAGGAAAGCCTGTGAAGGGCTACAAAAGAAAGGGGCGGAGCTACCCCCTTTATAGCAGGCGGGCTCCTTACTGCAGGCAGCTTCCATCCAGCCTTGGCAGAAGGACGCCCGCCCGCAAGGACTAAGAAGAGACAGGGAAGGTGGCAGGAGAGTGTGAGCAGCATATAGCTTGCTCTGAATCGGTGCTGAGAATGTTAGATGTACCCCAGGTCTGGACCAACCTTACTGGTGCCTCATGTGCCCAGTGTATTACAAAATATTCATGTGAAACATGTCATCACCTAGCAGATTTTGTTGCAGAAAGATGAGCATTTTATTTGCACATCAACTAACATTTGAGGGAGGGATATTTTATATGAAAGAATACATATTAAAAAATAGGTATGCGCATTTTGAGTATGAAAAAGAAGTCTCTTTATTTAACAGAGGCAGATGATCCTGTGACAGACAGACTAGAAAATCAAATAATGAGAATAATCAGCAATACTTACTAAACTACTGGAACTCACTGTTTCGACACCTCCAGCTGAAATGAATAATGAGCCTGCAAAGAATTCATATTTTCAACACTAACGTTATAGAAAGTCATTATTATATTAAAGACACTGAGGCAAAGGATTATGCTTTCTCCAAACTTTCTTTCTCGAGCAGCAATTTAAATGAACAACACGAGAATTCATAAGCACTACAAAGACATCATTATATTTGCTTGTAGTTGAGAGGTAATTACTAAGCCTGTTACATCCTTCAAACGCTTAGAATGGCAACACATTGCAAAACGAACTGCCGACATCTTTGTTCACTAAGCTTTGCCTTCTAAGTCCTCCTCGTTGATACAAATGTGTCTCTCTGGTCAAAGACTGCCAATACATTTTTGGTCAGAACGCACAAAGTTGGCAAAGACTTCTTTCTCAGATCAAGACCAAAACTATTCCAGTTTAGACAACGCTCTAAAAATATTGTCTGTGCATTTGTTGGCCCCCTTTGGTTATTTTTCTGTCCAGGTCCATGACAAAAGGAATCAGAGCAGTGTACTCTTGAGTAAACGGTGTCATTCCTTGTGTGCCCATTTGGCGATTGTAATCACAGGGGCCTATTGTTGCAGTGCACACTATATTCAATTCCTAAATAGAATAAAATAATAATTGAGTAGCACAGCAAAGTTTGCATATGTTATTAAGTTCCACACTGTCTATACAAACACACGGGTTATCATTGGCAAAAATGGCAGCTGACTGCACCGAGCATCGCAGGGGCTATGCATATAAATAGTTGTGTATGTTCATGCCATTCCACTCTTTCGTCTGGCATGGTATAGTGAGGAAATGTTACAGCATCCTTGCAGTCTGCAGGTGAGTTTGCAGGATAATCAACATCATTCCAGACGCCCTTTGATCCTATTTCCCTGCCACTGGCAACAACATCATCCAAGAAGCCGCCAGAAGCTGCAGCCTGCTCAGAACGTGCCACCTGCCTGCAAGTGAGCAAAAGTGACACGAATACTGGCCCATCAAGGCATGATAGGCATCGCACTAATTTGACGACCTTAGTAATGCAGTTTAGGAGCAAAATAAAAGAGCGGAGTTTAACAGGAAAACAGCTATGTTCATGTGTTCAATTGATTAGACACTGTTATTCTGCTTAAGGATTCCGAACCTACTGCAATCGTGTCTTGTTTACCTCGGGAATGCAGTCTTCGTGGGACACCACCCTCACTATGTCATCTAGAGGCAGAAGGGAGTTGCACTTGATCTCCGTGTACACATTCTTTCCCTCCGTGCACGCTGCCAACAATTCCACCAGGGAGATGTGATAGGCCAGGGGTCCGCTCTCGTCCCGCCGCTCCCGTTCAGAACACATCATTTGAAGGAGAACCGGGAACGACGCCCTGTCATTGTAAAATATCAGCACGTCTTCGCCGCCGTTAATCAGCTGAAATGACAACGTGAAATTTCAGTTATCAACCCCACATGTGTCATGGAAATGTATCACATACAGAGAGGTTGAAGGAATGTAAGCCAAAACAGCCTTCACGCTCTCTATTGCTGTACTTCTTGAACTGCTGAGTCTCCAAGGTGGGTGAAGTCCCTGACGGCTAACTGAGTCATTTGAAGCCAACGGAAAGAAAGTCATTATTTTTTGTATTTATTTATTGTTCGATTCAGTTAAAACAGACTTTACACAGTTACACAATCAATCGAAATACAGAATAAAAGAGCAATACACATCTAACACAAATTAATTTCATACAATGTTAAAGCGACCGTGTTTCTTATCAATTACACTAAGTTGGCAGGCTGCTGAAATTGCTCCAAGTCTTAGTTCAATCAGTTGCAGGTGACACAGCTTGTTTAGACCTAACAGTGACAACCACATTTTTAAATTCGGTCACTACTTGTAATCTCGTGCCATCAATGTGCCAGCCAAAATTACGTCTCCCAGATAAAATCTTTCTGTGATTAAAAATCAGGATTTTAGATTTTGGGACATTTAGCACAAGGCCCAAATCTCTAAAAAAAAAATGCCTGTGCCCTCGCAGGATTTCTGCAAACCAACTGCCGTGTAGTCGATCAAGACGAAGTCATCTGCATAGAGAAGACATTGGATGACCACCTGACCCAACCTTGGAGAAATGACCCCTGGGCCCTCCAATGCAGCCCTGATGCCCAAGATGTATAAATTAAAAAGGAACGGGCCAAAACACAACCTTGGGGCAAACCACGGTCAGCAGAAATCCACCTTGAATAGGTACCCCGCTTATCCAACCTGACCTTAATCTTCAAATCCCTGTGCAAGAATTCCAACATAGAGACCAAGGCTTCAGGGCAACCCCACGACCTCAGCATCCCCCATTGCTTATTGTGATCTAGGCAATCAAAGACCTTGGATACGTCAAATAACAAGGGGGGCCCTGGGAGTCTCTCTGCCAGACATTAGTCCTGGTTATGCGAGCCTTACCCAGAGTCTTTAGCTCACTATCTTTCACAGAGGAGAACTATCCAAAACATATCAAT
Source organism: Ambystoma mexicanum (assembly GCF_040938575.1). Classification (NCBI taxonomy): domain Eukaryota; kingdom Metazoa; phylum Chordata; class Amphibia; order Caudata; family Ambystomatidae; genus Ambystoma; species Ambystoma mexicanum. The sequence goes on from NC_090936.1 coordinate 352,897,837, forward strand.
CTTTGTCCTGCCCTGGGGCAGTCCAGCACCGAAATGCTAGGCAATTCTCCTCTGAACAAGAGTACCAACAGCAACCCCAGACAGGTGGACCCCTTGCTCACTATACTTGGAGAGGCATAGCTCCACCCTACTGATGAGGTCCAACCAGACTGAAACACGTGTCTGGGGTTGCTGTTGGTACTCTTGTTCAGAGGGGAATTGCCTAGCATTTTGGTGCTGGACTGCCCCAGGGCAAGACAAAGACTGATATGTTTTGGATAATTTCCACTGTGAAAGATAGTGAGCTAAATACTCTGGGCGGGTAAGTCTCTCGTAACCAGGACTAATGTCTGGCAGAGGGACTCCCAGGACCCCCCTTGTTAATTTGCATATTTAAGTAACTTTGGGTCCCACCCTAAGTTACTAGTTGAATCCAGACGTGGACCCCTTGCTCACTATTCTTAGAGAGGCACAGCTCCACCCTACTGATGGGGTCCAACCAGACTGAAACACGTGTCTGGTGTTGCTGTTGGTACTGTTGTTCAGAGGGGAATTGCCTAGCATTTCGGTGCTGGACTGCCCCAGGGCAGGAAAAATACTGATATGTTTTGGATATTTCTCCTCTGGGAAAGATAGTGAGCTAAAGACTCTGCGTAAGTCTCTTGTAACCAGGACTAATGTGACTCCCAGGACCAACCCTTGTTAACTTGGATATGTCAAGAAAGGAAAGATTGATGGTCCTTTTGGTTTGGAAGGCCTGTTTTTTTAAAAGCTGAAGAATCAGGCAATTGAGAGCGGCATTCGTTCCTTTGTGGAAGCCGGAATGATTACAGTCCAACTTGTTAGCAGAGGTCGCCCATCTTTCCAAAGCACAGATTAAAAAGCCAGAGAAGATTTTGTAAGAGGCATCCAGCAGGGAAATGGGGCTATAGTTCACTGGATCAGCCCTGTCCCCTTCTTGTACATTAATATTACAATAGCCTCTCTCCACGTATCCGGGCAAAGGGTCCGACCCACCATATTGGGGAAGAGCTGTAATAAAACAGCTACCCACAAGGGTGGATCGGAATTAAGTGTCATATTGGACAAGCGATGTGGCCCTATTGATCGCCAAACAAAATTCGCCCTAGATCAACGTCCAAAAGGGCCCAGACAACTTCAGCAGAAGAACCATTAGATGGAGTCAGTAAGCGCCCCATTATGGAGCCATCAATGGTGTACATACTAGTAAAGTAAGCCTCCCACTTTAGAGAAGGGATAGAGAGGTGCTGAAGTGATGACTGCACCCCCTGCCTCTTGAAGGAGCCTCCAAAAGTTGGTCGTCTGACAGGAAGCCAGAGCCTTAAGCATCGCCTCCACGTCAGCTTGCAAGAGCAAAGCTCGCTGGCCCTTGGCCCAATTCCTATACGATAGCTTGAGCCTAGCAATAAATAGTGTGTACCACATTCATGCCTGATTTTAAAGTTTCCTTTATCGCCCTTCTCAACATTCTATTCCTCTCAGGCACTTCCTTATTGTACACGTCTGGGTGTCACATAAACAAGTTCGCTTGTGAGATTCGAAGATGGAATGAGCACAGACAGCGTACTCTGAAGATGATGAGAGAAAAGGCGAGGGCACAACTCTGCAAATAACCCCCCCTCCACAAAATCCTCATTAACATTCACATTAAATCTGTATGCATGTTTGGGACTCCATACAACTGCATGATTGCAAGGATTCATTTCCAGTGCACCAGAAAGCAGGTCTGGATAAGTGACCTTGTAAATACCACCAGAACCAGCCATGAGACGTGAGTGATTACTGTCTTTGTCAGTTTCAACAGTAAAATACTCTATAAAAGGGAGGAGGGAAGAGGACACAAAAACAAAATCTAAAGTAGACTTCGAGTGAGTATTTGACCAAGTGTAACAAGGAAGGGCATCATCCGGAGAATGACCATGTAAATGAAACAGTCATTATTTTAGTAGGGTGATGGATTGCCATGATGGTGACCTCACTGTAGACTATGCAATTCAATAGACTTCTATGGAGGGTGAAAACGAGTCAAATGTGGATGACACCCTCCAAATGAGGATGATTTGAAGGTATTTTATTACTATACGATTACATGCATTTTCACAGGGACTAACCCATATTTCCATGTTGTAAATAATGTTAGAACTAATCTATAGCTCTGAACTCCTCGCAATATGGATGGTGTGACCCTCAAATGAATGTATTTTCAGCTTTCCAGAAGTGCCATGCTCTCCGTACACTTTCGAATGAATCTTACCCCACCAAACCTTCCATCATCCTCCATAAATATTGTTTGTCTCTAAATTACATGCGATTATCTACCAGAAAAATCTGATTTAACCCATTAAGGCTCAACAGGTTGGAGAGAGGCATAACTAAATCCCCAATTTAACCCAAAAAAATGCCCAGTTCCACAATGCAGACATCTATAATGTATTCAAATAAATGAGGTGATCACAAAAGAATACTATCAATGCAGTGGTCAAGGAAGACAAACATGACAAAACAGGCTTTAGCTTGTGGTTTGGGGAGGAGGTTATTCTCAATGTATCTTTCTTCACTGTTCAAAAAACATTTGTTAGGCCAGCTGATCGTGTAGGATCAGACACTTCTCAAAGGTACTCAAGAATTAAAGAGGTGTGTCCCCATGGTTAGGGCATCTCACATGTGAAACACACCACTAAAGCCATTTTACAACCTGGCATGCCCCGTCTCTCATCACCTCCGATAAACATCTGTGATTCAGCAACAAGATACCTTCATGGTAACGTGTGTTTTACAAATAAACATTATGTACTGCTATTCTTCTGTTATGCTAGGATTAATAATGTGTTTTATGAGGCTGAGTGCACATAACCACCATGGTGGTCTAAAACTGCTGAGCCTTGTTTGTTAATTGTGACCCGGGCCAGGAAGGTAGCCAGACGTTGGTCTCATCAATGGTGCCGAACTATATTTGGCACCATTAGTGGTTCAAGGGTATAGTTGTGGGATGATCGTTTTATCCGAATATATATGTGGTGTCGTTTTCTAACAAACGAAAACGTGTTTCCCCACTCGTTTTATAATGACACTAGGTCAATTTACAGTAATTCTAAAACATACATACAAATGGAAACAAGCTTACAGCAGTATAAAAGTAATAATATCAGTATTTCAATCACTTGTAATCATTCAGAAAATGTGCCACTTGCTAAAAACACGGACACATACGAAATGACAGGCAATGATTTAGAATGTACTTGTTAAAGGCATGACGTTAATTTACTTTACATTCTTAAAAATATATTCCAATAACCACATTTGCGACAATTGAGATTACGTTTTCATGTAATATCCGGTTTGGGTTTGGCTATTTCCAATTTTGAGCATACATGGCCCATCATTCAAATGCATGTGTACAGAAAATGTGCACAGTAAATTCAAACACACCGAGTATAGTATATATTAATGAAAACCTTAATTTGGTTTCTTATATAACGCTTCATGTCGGATTTCTGCTGCAGATGTTATTGCCCCGTTTATTCTACTCATAAATTACATATAAAGCTATAACACACTTTATACTGTGATATAGGTAAACGTTGAATTAAAATAACATTATAGAAAACATAAAAACCCCAAAGTGGCATCCATTCTGACCTTCTCTGGAAGAAAAAAAAAATATGGTCTGCATCAGAACATGCTAGGAAAATTAAGGGATGGCTGAAGACAATGTAAAGCACTCGAATACAAGTTATCAGGAAATTAACGGGAGTGTAATAGTCTGCACAACAAAGCAAAAGAAAGGGTCTGAGATTGGCATGGCAGGCTTGAAAAAGAACAGTGGGAAGGAATGTTTGCTGTCAATGGAAGTATTGCTAAGTAAACTCTTTACCTTACACTTCGACATAGGTATCGTTGTTTACTGTTTTACGTATGTATCCGTTTTTAAAGTTTGTACTTGCCTTAACACTGCTTCATTAATCCTGAATTTAATTTTCATACACCAACCAAGGTTTTTTTTTAAAACCTTTATTTTATTGGCGTTAGAGGCAGAGTGCAGTAGAATACATTCCATTCATTTAGGTCAGATAGTACACAGAGAATCTCAACACACAGTAAGGGGGACATTAAAAACATGCAATCAGAATATAAGGCATAGCTCAGCAGGGGGTCGTACATACACCATCTCTGTTAGTATCCGTCAGTGGGGGGGGGGAGGGCTGCTAAATAAGATTTGAACTCTGTCCATATATCTCTCCGGCGGGATGCACGGGTCAGTGACCCAATATATAATTCCCTGTTGTTCTGGGTCCAAGTGAGGGCCACTAGCCAAGTTTTAGTAGTCGGCGAGGTTTTGCTTTTCCATCCCATGAGTATACACCTTTTAGCTAGCCTGCAGCCAACCTTGAAAAATGAACTTAAGTCTTTTATTCGGAAAGTTTTCCCTTAGACCACCAAATAGTGCGCCCAGGAGGGACCAGGAGAGAGGAACAACAACAATATTCAACAAGGTTTCTAGAACAGAGTCCCAAAATACGTCCAATCGCTCACATGACCAAAACATATGTTTATGATCTGCCTGAGGACACTGACGCCTAGGACAGCAGTGTGTGATAGACTGATTGATTTGGCTTAGTCTTTTGGGGGTCTAGTACAGTTCATTCATAAGCTTAAATTGCGTACATCTAAATGTAAAATTGATGGATACATTCTCAGTATGTGCGCACATGCACTTCCATTGATCATCTGATAGTTCAACCCCAACATGTTCAGACCTTTTGGATCTTGCCCTGGGAGACTGGGGTGTCCCCTTAACATGTAACATTGTGTAGAGTGTTCAAAGTATTCTACCTCCGCCACTGGAGTTTCCAATATAAGCCAGTTCTTCAGTTTCAGGAGGTTCTGAAGGGAACTATGGCCACCGGGCTGAGACCGCTGCTCGCAGCCTGTAATACTGCATCAGTTCAATCCTCTTGTTGGTATGTCCCTGTCGCCAGGTCTGTGGGGTGATGCACGCTCGATCTAGGAACAGGTCTGCCATTGCTCTGTATCCCAAGCGTTCCCAAAGTGCTTCCAGCATGGCATCCCATGTGGGTCCCAGTCTGGGGAATCTCCACGGCGGGAGCCATTTGTAATATGGGTAAGGCTGTCCTTGTGTGTCTAGGATGGAGTGCCAGGCAGGCAGCGTGGAGGTCACTGGGTCACAAGGGCAGTCGCCCTTAAAACTACTGTCCAAAACCAATGTCCTGAGATCGGATTTACCTTTGGCAAGGAGTTCCAGTTTAATGTAGGGTTAATGCAGCATTGTGTCATACCAATGGGTGGCGAATTACGCCTATGCCGCCACCCAATACAGTTCGAGATGTGGAGCCTTAAACCCTCCCCTGTCGCATGAAGCAAACAAGTCTAAAGGGGCATAGCCCCAGAGGGAGAGGATATTGCCTAAAATGTTTCTGTCGAGCTGCCACTCGTGTTCTTCGGGTAGGGGATCTCTGCTTAACGAGTCTGCCAGAGATTTGCGTTCCCCTGGAACATGTTGCGATGTTAGGAACATGCCCGGCTTGGGTTCCCACTTCCACATTTTTTGTGCTAGCCTGGACAGATTTGGAGAGTGTGTGCCTCCCTGCTTGTTCATGGAAAACATGGCAGTGGTGCTGTCTGGTAGAATTTGTACTGTCTGGCCTTACAGGTGCACCTGGAAAGCATGTAGGACCTTGAGCATTGCAAGCCGTTCCAAAAGGTTTATGTGATTTTGGGCTTTGATCTGTGTCCACAGGCCGTGCACTTTGTGGTGAAGGTAATGGGCTCACCACCCGGTGAGTGATGCGTCTGTTGTGATAACTGCTTGCACTTCCAGGTTGTGAAAATGTTTTCCCTTTAACAGGTATTCCTTTGTCCACCAGCATAGGGCTTGAACTAGGGTTATTGAAACAACCACTAGATCGTCCCACTGACCGCTTGCCTGAGACCAGTGTTTCGCTAACCACTCATGCATTGGGCACATGCGTAACCGGGCATGCGGGACCAGATAAATATATGAAGCCATCATTCCGAGCAAGCGCATTGCTTTGTGTACGGTTACTTAGCGACCGGCTAGGTACTGTGGTATTTGCAGCAGTATGTTTTGCACTCTTTCGTTTGACAGAAAGACGAGACCCTCTTCTGTCTTTATGACAGCTCCTAAGAACTGTTTTGTTTTGCTTGGAACAAGACTTGAATTATTCTCGTTGATTGAGAATCCCAATGGAACAGAAGATTGATTGTTCTCTGGGTATTTTGCTTGCAAATTTGGGGGGATTCCCGTGTTATCAGCCAGTTGTCCAGATAAGGATACACTGGGATTGATTCTCTGCGTAGGTGCGCTGCCACTACTGCTAGTACATTGTTGAATACCCTTGGAGCGGAGGCTATGCCGAAGGGTAGCACCTTGAATTGGTAGTGTTAGTTCGCTATCTTGAAGCGCAAGAATCTTCTGTGCCCTGGGAACATTGAAATATGAAAGTATGCATCTTTCATATCAAAGGTTGCCGTGTAGACCCCTGTTTTAGCATTGGGATCACTTCCTGTAGCGTTGTCATGCAGAATTTGTGTTGCTTGACGGAGGTTTTCGCATGGCGCAGGTCTAGGACAGGGCGCATTGTTAGGTCTTTTTTTGGCACAAGGAAGTATTTTGAATAAATACCCTTGTTTACCTGGTTTTCTGGGACGATTTCTATGGCGTTCTTCAGTAGCAGTGCTTTGACTTCTTCCAACAGGATGCGTTGTTCTTCCTGTGAAGTCTTTCTTTGTCTTGGCGGGTGGTTGGCTGGTGTTTGAATTTCTCTATGCAACACCCCCTGCCACAGTGGAAAGTACCCACTTGTCCGAAGTGATCCCCTCCCATGTGTGGGTAAAGTGTGAAATACAACCTCCTACTGGAGTGGCATGGGAGGGAACCTGAAGCGGGTGGTCCTTGCTTAGGAGGGGTTGAGCCCCCTCTTGAGGAGAAGGATCTGCCCCTACTTATAGACCTTTTTTGGCCTCTTTGAAAACCGTATGGGGAGGACTGCCCTTGTGAAGAACCCCAGGATGAACATTGCCCACCCTGGTTGTAATTAGAGGACTGTTGGGAGTTCGGTCCTCTAAACCAGCAAGAGTTTGAGCCCCCTCTCTGCCCAAAGGGTTTGTTAGTGAGCTGTCCTAGGGATGTGAGGGTATCATATTCCTCCTTTGCGCTTTTAAGCACATCCTCAACTGCTTTGGCAAATAAAGCATTAGGCTCAAGAAGCATATTTAAGAGTGTAGCCTGGGTCTCCAATTTGAACCCCGATTGGCAGAGCCATGTGTGGCGCTTGATCAGTGTGCCTTCTGCCACGATCCTTCCTGCATTGTCTGCTGCGTCCAAGTTATTTTTAAGGATGCAGCTGGCTACCTGTTTCCCCTCAGCAATGGCGAGTGAGAGCTGAGTTTTTTGGGGCTCTGGGACTGAATCTATCTATTGAGTGATTTCGTCCCACTTGTGGCAATATAGCTGGCTAATAGTGTTTTGTTATTAGCTATCCTTGTTTTGATATGTTGCCGAGAAAGTTACCTTCCTTCCAAGGGTGTAGATCTTTTTATTCTCCTTGTCCGGAGGGGCTTTGGCAGAGGCCAGAGGGGTTCCTGCTCTTTTTCTTGTGGTGGTGACTACCAGAGAGTCAGGCTTTAGGTCATCTGCAGTTCAACCTTACACACGTTGGTTATCACAAGCGTTTCATACAATGTTCGTTCCAGCGCTCACCATACAATGTTGCTGCTTACAACCTTGGCTTCAACACAGACTCGTCCTGTATCGGTCTCCCCAACTCACTGGCTGTGTTGATTTCACTGACACAGCTTTATTGTTCGAGCCTAGGACAGTACCATGGCAGCTGGCGATCCTCCACGCCTTGATTATCGACGCAGGAGGGCCCCGAGTACCTCTGACACACGATGCAGGATTCCTCAGCCTGGTTTCCTGTTCTAACGCTTTATATTCTCGAGGCTTCATGAAAGAAACAGTTCCTTATAGAAAAGGTCAAGGGAACGTCCCTCCTTGTGATCCCCTTCGGTTTTGTCGTCTTTCTCATGTTAAACTGCCATCTTGGAACTGCTGTTTCCTTGTGTGCTTTGCCTCGCTCAGAGTGTGCGCTCATGCTCTACCTTTTATCCGTGTGGGGAAGTGTAATGGAAGTCAGGTGTTCGTGATAGTCAGTAATTGCCTGACCCTACCTGATCATTGTATTGGGACACGTCAGGCATATGGCTCGGGTGTTAGTCCGTTTTCTCTAATAGCAGGCTGTCTGTGAGAAAGTGTTCATGTTGTGAAAGGGGGAAAGAGGTGGGGGTGAGTTCCTAAGTATCCTACTTGGTAGGATGGGGTAAAGATATTAAAGGGAAGGGGATACCACATCTCACCATACGGTGTCCCACTCCCCGAAGACCCCTCATCCAGGTGTTCCTCCCGCACTGGTCCACCCCCAGGAACTGGATGAAAAAGTGATGGCCGTGTCCTGGCCACCTGGATGGCAGATTCCCAGGGACTAGTGGTTGAGACACTGTCTGGTCTCTCACATAGCCCAAAACAATAAGAAGGATGCAGGTCCAGACAAATTGCCTGCAGGCAAATTGCCCAGGGAACTTTTTTAAAACTGAACCTATTAAATGGGCACCATTTCTTCAAAAAATGTTAACGCAGTGGCAGCCTCATCCACTGTCCCTATATCCTGGATATTGGAAGAAACTGTTCCAAGCAACAAAAAAGGTGGAAGAGACGATCCAAACAATTTCTTTACAATCTCACTATTGGATTTTGCTGGAAAGGTCTATGTACTCACTAGATTAGAGGAATGGGTGGCCATACACAACAATAGCAATTACTTCCAGGCAGGCTTTTGCCAGACGACCAACACTATCAATCAAGGTTTTAGATTATACATGCTAATTCAAAAATATGTTGCCTTGCAGTAAATGAGGCTAAATGCTGTGTTTAATGATCTACAGCTTTTGATGCTGTCCCTCTAGGGAAGTTATGGAAAAACTGTGAAGAAGTTGATCTCCCCTAGGGGGCCTCTCTTTTCTGCGATAAGGGCACTAAACACGAAGAACAAGCAGTTGTAAGATGGGGATTGGTGGTGAGGTGACCATCCCCTTCAAAGTTCAAAAGGACGTACGCCAGGGATGTGTTTTAGCCCCACTGCTTTTTTGCATCAACATAAACCAGGTTGTAGACTGTGTGATGGCTGTGCCCACAGATGCCCCGAAGCTGGGGATTCACACATGCCCCCTACTTTTGTTTGCAGAGGACATAGATCTGCTATCTCTCACCCAATCAGGTTTAACGAAACAACTAAGTACATTATGCAATTTTTGCAGGTTCACAATAATTAAGGAGCAAACAAAAGTAATGGTCATCTCTCCTCGGGGGGGGGGGGGGGAACACCTCCCAAATTGCCTGTAGCAATCAAAGGTACACATGCAACAAGTGTGCATGTATGATTACTTGGGCATCAGAATTATGGTAAAAAGTTTACCAAACCGGCACTCAAGGTATACGAATTACAAGCCAGGCCAGTCGCGATTTATGGAGCTGAGCTTCCTTCTCCTTAACAGAAAATAAGTTACAAAAAAAAAAAATCACGATGGCCAAAAAGCACACCACCCTGATGATACAGCTAGAATTACATCTACAGAGAATTGATCGGCTCATTTGTCTAAAGCAACTACTAGAGTGCGTATCTGGAGCAACCCCACCCTTTAAAAATATAGAACCACATTGCAAGATGTATTGACGCAGGATGGAGGTCATTCGATTCCATGATGCAAATGCGGAAACAATCTGGCTCTTTCTATTGACTATCCAGAGATTTGGATAAACCTGAATCTAATGGATAAAACTACAAAGAGAGACGTAAAAATGAAAATGAAGGAAGAGGAACGCATTCTCAATGGCAATGCAAACTTAGCATTTCTCACTACATACAGGGAGGCAGAATCAATTTGGGGCTATGTAACGTACTTCGATTGCGTGGCACCAGCATATGCACAGTCACTTTACACCAAAATGGTATTCGATATACTCCCTCTAGCGAATCTCCTCAATCTACAGGATGCGTAAAAAAACAATCATTGCTCTTTTTGAATCACTGCCATAGAATCCCTATGTCACTTAATGCTAATATGACTGCTATATGATAACCATAGAGGACTATATTTAAAGCCAATTGTTATGAGGTATAACATCTGCAGATCATTAGAAGCACTAGTATTACACAAACATACCCATGATTCAACTCTGGTTACTGCTGTAGCCAAATTTGTACACAGAACCTGGTTAGCAAGAAGGATTTCTTTAAATATTTGCTCATGATTATGCCATTTTATTTTTGTCTGTAACATTTATGACTATTGTAACAAATCAGACGATGTTGTTCCTTCTCCCCTACGGGGAGACCTTTCCCATGGGGCCATGGCGGTGCGTGCACAGTACAATAATCCCCATGGGGGTGGTGCATCAAGGGAGGATCGCATGGGGAAGGAAGCCCCTTATGGGATTGGGGACGACCATTCTCAGAGAACGCAGTATACCCTGAATCAATACAACCAACCCCTTCTTCAATGCCAAATCCTCCTACCCCTCTCTAGATAGGACCAATGCGTTCTGTTGTCAAGTCAGTCAACCTAGTATACTTGACAAGACTAACATACCAGAGAATACAAAGTATGTTACATATGGTTTTAAAACACATACTTTGAAGAAGACCAGGAATCCGAGGATCACTCTAGAGAACCAAAGTGAGTGGTCTAACGTCTCACGGTATGTGATTGGCACAAAGAAATACAATAATCCAGTGCAGGAGTTTAAAGGCAGGTCAGCTGGATGCTAAGAGAGACCTATCCCCCCGAGATGGAACTGTGGGAGCCATGCACCAGGCGAGCAGACAAGAGCCAAAAGGTAAGCCGTGAACAGAGGAAGCAGAGAACCCAAACGTGGTCCAGGACGGAAGGGCTACTCGGGCTGCAGAGCTGAACCTCTGGGTGCCCCAGGCCCCAGCAAAGCACCTGAGAGTGTGGATGCACAGCCGGGAAGAGTCAGACGTCTGCAGAGCCGCTGCAGACCCTGCCGATTACTCGAATGCTACCAGAGCCACGGGACAGATGCAGCTGCTCGGGTAACGCTGGTACCTGCATGGAAGAGACCAACAGGTACGCAGGTAACCCGAGAGGTGCTAGAGGTCCGGTGAATCAAGGAAGTGAAAGCAGAAGCTGGAATGAGAGGGTCTGGGACTCACACCCATACAGAAGTCAAAGTGTAAGAGGGTCTCGGCCCTGAAACAAACTATGATAGGGAAAGAGGAATCGAATGTTTAGCAGGAGAGTGAACCAAGCAGACACAATAATGAATTGCGAGTCTGGGACATGCACCCATATTGGAAGCCAAGAATAAGAGGGTATGGGACACTGATTGTAAAAGAAACAAATAAGGAAGAGTTATAAGCTTGGCAAGGGAGAAAACCAAGTGGATGCAACGCTACATTGTAAGTCTGGGACTCGCACCCATATGAGAGCCAAAAGTCTAAAGTAACAAAGAATAAAAGGGTCTGGGACCTTGTGGGAGAAAGAGAGGCAGTCCATGAGAGAATAGTTGCTTGAAAGGTGGGTAAACCAAGCCGTTCAGAATATTGCGAGTCTGGGACTTGCACCCACATGAGAGGTTGAGAATAAGAGGTTCATGAACCCTGGAACTGAAGAAGACGAATTAATAAGAGTCTGAGAGTAGGTGGGACAAGAACCCTGGAACTGAAAAGGACAAATTAGAAGGAATCCTATGTGTGACAGGGCCAGCATTGTGGCCCTGTCAAACGGGGATGGGAGGGAGCCCACACTAACCCCACTGGTGTCCGTGTGTGGGCAGGCCCCTTCCCACTCCTCCTTACCTGCAGCAACGACGGACCTCTGGGCCGAGGAAAAGATGAGCAGCAGAGCAGCAGCTGTGGTGTCCCTGCCACGGGTTGCTGGAAGTTACAGCATCACCAGCAGGGAATGTGGAAGAGGGAAGCATGGCCCCAAAGGGGTGCCGCGCTTTCCCACAAAACCGGCAGGAGCGCAGCTCCAGCTGACAGTCAGTTGGAGTCTGCGTAAGCAGCGAGGACGCTGCCAGTAAAACACCAGGGATGTTTGAGATGTATTGAAGGCCCCATGGAGGCCTTACCCAGTAAACCACCAGGGAGAACATTATTATTTTACATAATAATAAGGTAAAATAACGATTGGCCTAACCATTGACACTGCCTTAGCCTTTTCAAATATCCAGCTCATTCTTAAGAGTAAAATTTAGGACAGTTGTAAAAATCTGGATCTTTTGCATGGGAACAAAACGCTACTCTGAATATTGCCGGCAGGGTTTCAATAGACGGAAGAAATGTTGTCCCCTTCAGCTGAGGAGATTTATAATTTACCTCCGTCTGAATATTCTACCAAGAAAGGAATATTTAGGGGCATGGAGGAGAACTGCAACGGAACTACGATTATATAGATTATGTCATATGACATTGGAAACCTCGCGTCACATATTGACGCAATGACCTAAACTAAATCAATGGTACTTAAAAGGGCTATTCTAAGTTTGTAACCAACGAAGAAGGCATTCAAACGGATCAATTTTGGAGTGCCATTTTCTGTGCCGACCCATTGGTAATTGTGGCCGCTGCTTATTATATTTGGAAGGAAGCTTTTAAATGTATTGGCATGGGCAACACACATAAATGAAATGCATCCCATGAGGGAAGTACATATTTGTATTTGATGAACAGTATTTTATTGTATTTTCTATGGTATTTTGATTAATTGTGACCATCATCTAGCCCTTTTAAGTCCTGCCATAGCCATCCCCTGTCACACACCCTGAAGCCAGCTAAGGGATTGGTTAGGGTAAGCATCCAATCCTGGGAGGGGGTGGGGTATTCAAGTAAGCCTGTGTGAATGTGTAATTGTGGGTTAGTTGGGTGAGGACAGGAGGAGGTGGAGGACGTCCGAGAGTTTTGGAGTGTCGAGAATATTGTTAAGGAGGTGGTCTGTGGAGTGTTTGTGTGAGGAGTGTGAGAAGTAAGAGTGGCAGAGGGGGAAAATAGTAGTGGCAGAGGTAGTAGTGGTTGGGAGTAGAGGTAGTAGGAGTTCCGAGTGAAGGATTAGTCACCAAGGGGGAGTCAGTAGGAGTAGGGTGAGCAGGGCACTATATCCCTGAGTGAACAGTGCACCATATCTATGGGAGTCCCGGAGAGTCAAACAGGGGTTGGACATAGAGGTGTGCAGGGCACCATATCCCTGAGGGATCGGGAAGGTTATTAGAGGGAGGTAGTGGTAATCCTGGAGTCGAACTGGTAATCGTGGTACTAGCGGGAAGAGTGAAAGTGAGTGGGAGAATACGAGCATCTGTTTGTCTTGAGTTGAACAGGAGTTAGGATTAGTGGAATAGTAGGAGGCGGAGCAGTGGAGTGAGAGGAAGGATGGAGAAGAGGGAACAGAGGTGGAGGAGTAGTGGGAGATATCAGTTGTTAGAAAAAGAGGAGTGGGAAAGGAAGTAAGATCGAAGGGTGTAGGTGGAAAGGTGGAGTGATAGATTGGAAGGGATAGTACCCGTGGTGGAAGGACAACAGTTGGAAGAGATTTGGTATAGCAAAGGGTCAGGAGTGAAAGGAGTGTATGTGACGCTGGGTGAAAGAAGGCACCTATTTCCCAGCAACTAACCATTGATAGGAGAGGGAAAGATAGAAGTTCCCTAGGGAGTCAGATAGCCAATGTCTCAGGGAGAACACCTGTAGTTATAGTCAGAAAAGAGACAGAAAGAGGTTACTGATCGGTAGAAGACTAACAGCCCGATAGGGACACCTGGGGCCGGAAGCTGAATTCTAAGCCTGGGGAAAGACGAGAGAGGAAAGGGACAGCCCTAGCACCAATATTCCACAGTCCCCAGTCCCTTAGACCCCAGAGAATCAAGGAAACAATCAAATATACTGACAATTTATTTAAACACCCTTGGAATTTTCTTCGAGAGTCAGCATGGCTATTTGTGGTGGTTATTTGTGGTGGGCCGCCCTGTCACATACGCTTGGTAGGAAAGTGTGACACGTTGATGGGTTAAAGAACTGTGAATCGGAGCAGCATATCCTTCTGAATTGCCCAGTGACATTTACCTAAGAGGATATGGGGCTCAGGAGCCCAAAAGGACAGAAAGTAGAACAAGAAGTCGTCCAGGGGAAAGGAGCACAACCCTAGCCTTGGAATGTTATATTTGTTAGCCTTTTTTATTTCAACAGTTTTGATTACCTAAGAGACTGGAAACGTTTCTGTTGCTTGGAACTCCCATGAATACTTTACTTTGGGAAGAGATCATCCTTGTTCAGTTGATTTAAGTTATTAGTGCTAAGCACATAGGTAGGCTTATGAGATACCACATTGACAGACGTTTTAGTTTTGGACATCCTGACAATTTCACTGGTTATCTTTGAGGCAAGGAAACCCCTCTTAGCTTTCGGGATAGAGAGGCATTTTTCTAACCCTTTCTTGATCAATAAATGCGTGTACCCCAAAATATGCACCATTGTGTCCGAGCCTTACTTCTGTACCCTTGCACTATTTATTTATTTATTTTATTATTTATTTATTTCACATTTATAAAGCGCTCACACAGCCCGCAGGCATCGAGGCGCTGTTACAGGAATTGTCTTTTTTGTTTTTCTTAGTTGCGTAATTGTGTGTGTGTTTTTTTTTTTTTTCTTAGTTACGTATTTATAACGCGCTTAAACACCCAAAGGTTTCTAAGCGCGGACCCGGGGATCGAACCTGTTGTTGCTACGTGTCGTCTTGCTTCCAAGACGCGCACGCTGCCGCTGAGCTATCCTCCCTTAATTATGTTTAATCATATTGTTTGTAATATGGAAAAAAGCAACTATACATATATACAAAATATGTTTTTATGATTGCATGCTTAATGATTTTTATGATTATGTATTTAATAATCTGAATATACATTTTATTCAGCGCTGTGCCATAAAAGCTACAATACAATAGAAGCACCTATAAATACATTGATCACAATATCAGCAATTAATACAAAATATAAAATTTGATAACAAATAATAAAACACATACTTCACCTTGTGTGCAGTTATACATGGATGCAAACATGTCATTAAAAGCCCCAATGTTCCAAACCCCCCCCCCCCCCACAGACCAGCATAGTCATTTATATGCCTGCAGTGGGCCACTCAAGAGATAACAGGTATCATGCAAAAAAATTAATGATAAGCCTGGGCAACATGCAATACAGAAAAATGTACCCCATATTTCTTCAATGTGTATACGATTAATATGCAATTTTTTCTGTTCAGTGCCTGCCTCATGTATTGCAGTACACTACATGCCATCACTGCAGAAAGTAAAAAGAGTAGTGCTGGGTGGTATTGCTCTCTGTAGAGGATGGGTATGCTTGTCCTTCTTGCATAGACTTGCATAAAAGCCTGGCACTTAAGGGTTCGAGTGGGTTGTCGTCCAATTGATACATTTAAATAATGAAAACAAATTGGAGGTCCCATAGAGATCTGGCCACTACTGAACATTGTGTCACTGCAACACACAATGCTTAATATAGATTTGTGCATACGCTCATAGGTTTGGCTGAGGGTGTTTTGTTGTGGCAAATTACATGATTTAGTGGAGTTGTTTAAGAATAGGAAATATTGATAGACTTGAGTTTTCGTTATATTGCCAGTGAGAGTGACAAAGTCTGTTGATTAATTTCTAGTGAGGATTGTTGAAAGAAATGTCCCAAGCTTCAAACCTCTGGGTGACCCAGGGCCTTTCTCTCTCTCTAAATTGTATTTGCATGGGAAATGGACAGCACAAAACATAGTGACATGGAAAGACCAAATGGCAGAAAAAATAGAAATTGGAGGTGCAGCTATTTGTGGTTAACAGGGCCCTTTGAATCAGTCCCTGCTAAGGTTATACACAACCACCACTAAGATAAATGAACATTTAAAACTGGCAAATATATGTGCTAATTTGCTCTTTCATCTTTGGTGGTAGAAGGCAGGGGGCTGATAGAGCAGCCACACAATACAGGTGCAAATAAGTCACCTAGAAGGCCTTGGGGGATAAAGAGAACACAGAAAAACAGTATGAGTGAAGGAAAGAGGATATCAATGAGCTGCCAGAGGAAGTAGATGCATATCAGTTCTCTTTTCAGAAGGATCAAAATATCATTAATCAATTGCAAGGTGACATTCCTGCATGTGTCTTTATGGGGGCACATAGTAGCAAATCTGATTTGTATTGTGCACTCAGGCTCAGCCCCACATATGTGATGTACAGTGTCCATTATTACGGGCATAGATAGATTGTGGCTGCAGCCCCTTGAAAGTTATGCGCATTGGCCACTATTATTGGCATGCACAGATCGTGGCCACAGCCTCATAAAAGTGACATAGTGATCATGATTACTGGGATAAATCAATTGTTGCTGCAGCCTTTTGTGGGCAATGAGCAACATGTGCTTATCAAATGAAATGATAAACAACATCAGGAGAGTGACAGACCATATTGTCTTTCAAGTGGTGACAAAATAATTGCATTGCTTCTTTTTACAGACCAGATCTGGCCATGCTGGCAAGCTCTTGTATCCTCAGCTGATCTCCGGTTAAGTATTTTGGGTGCTGGGTAAAATTCATGGCCTCTGTTCATACTCTCCCAGGTCTTTATGTAGAATGAGCTGGGGACTCCATACTGGAACCATCCGAGGGCCATTTTACCACATTGGGATAGGAAGCTGCTGCTATCCAGAAGGTTGTTCGGGCCACCAATAACCCACCTCCATCATTTGTCTGGGCCATCCGGGGTTGACTCTACTGTGTCTTCATCATAGAAATATGTTCTGTTAGCTGGCTCACCTGTCTTGGCCTTTGAGCAGTACGAATCTGCCTTGCTGGGTTCCTGGCCATTTGATTTACTTCTGGCTTGTGGGACCTAACTCTTGAGAAGGCAATTTGGCCTTATTGAGTGTATGAATGATCATTGGCCAAGGGTTCATGTGCCTGGCTATTCAGATCCTGTAAATTGCACCTGGAAAAGAAGCCTTGTGCTCGCCGGATTGTGTTGGGTCTCCCTAGTCACATTTTTTGGAAACTTCACTATAAGTAAGTTAAGATGGATTTCTGAACTCTGACCTGGAGGGGCAGAGGTTCAGAAGGCCAACCTAGTTTCTTGGAACAGGGTAACCTCTGGACAAGCCAGACCAATCAGGGTACCTATGGCAGGCGGTCAAGACTAGGTCTCAAGAGGGGTGAGGGTGACTGAAAGACCTCAATGAGCACACAAAGCAAGGACACTTACAAATTACTCCAGACAGGTGTTATATTAAAAATATAGACACATTTATTACAAGGCCTTTGTAATATCGACCATATCAAAGAATCACAATAATACTAAAGTAAACCAACACATCACAATCAACACGATATATATACAAGACCAGAGGGTCTAACGGATTAAGAAGCACGAAATATGTAGACCACCTAGATGGGGAGGAAAACAAGCAGTGCAAGTAATCTTTAGACCCAGTGCCACATCAAGAATACACCTAACTAAGAGGGAGTCCAAGCCCTACGAAGAGAGGAGCCTTATGCTCAATAGTACATGCACACGCTTGTGCCAATGGACAAAATAGGGTCTCTTCAAGGGTCACTAGCAGCTCAGGAAGGTAGATAAGGTCGATGAAGTACCAGTCCCCGCTATTCAAGCCGGACCTCCACTGGAGGGCAGAGGCAGGTTGAGAGTGCAGGACGGAGTCGCTATTTCGCAAAAGCTGTGGAAAGGAAAGGGACTCTTGGGGGCCACTTTCTGTGTAAAAATGGGCTCCTGCGCTAGGGGCCACTGGTTGCGGTCTGGACTACTCACCGGTCCCCGACGCAGGCAGACCCAGACTTCACCAGTACAGTCCACTTCGCTGGCAGGTTTGAATGCGACAATCAGGACGTCTCGACACCGTGTAGTTTCCACGGTCGCAGGCTTCAGTGTCAAGGGGGTCACAAGTGCAGCGAACTTGCACAGGTCGTTGCCACAGCAGGGCAACACGGTAACCGTGTTTTACTCCGGTCCGGGCGCACTCATCTCACTTCAGACCTGGGAATGCCAAGTTTACGAAATTCAGTGTGAGGGTGCCGTGGACACAGAGCAAGCATCCAGTTTCGAGGGTTTCCTCAAAACCACGGCGGTGAAAGAGCAAACGTCCTGCGTAAGATAGTCAGCCCACTTGTTGGCCCAGGGACACTTCCGAAGAGGCTTACTTGCAGGGTTTGATGAAGGTGCCGAGAATAGTTGGTCCCACTATTCCAATGGGTCGAAGCGCCTTCGCAGACCTTCTAGGACAATCAGATGCAGAGGGGTCTCACAGGACGACAGCGGGCTCAGGGTGCCAAACCTTCCAGCGGGTCACCAGCTGTTCCTCGACTCGGCTTCTTGTTGCAGGATACTTGGCTCCTTATCCTTTGTTTGTGTGATCTCAGGAGATCAACATGGTAGTGGGGTTCTCAGCCTCCTCTTATCCAAAGTTCCCTTCGCGCCAAAATGGAGAGGACCCAATGGGAGATCTGCTCACAAACACTCAACTCCATACGTGGACCAATCACGGACCACAGTGGTCCCAGGCATTCAGGACACTCCAGACTCTCTGGCACCCAGGATGTGTACTGGGAACAGACATCCCAGCCCACATCCTGGAGGCACACACAAGGCATGCAGAAGCCCGCGAAAGCTTTGGGTTTCGCGGGAAAGTGCATGACCAAATAAGGACTGACCCGGGTCGGCTCGACCTGGGGAAGGTGAAGGGGCAAGATGGCCAAAGGACAGGACACAGAACCTCGTGGCATGGCCATTTTGGAGCCAGGCAGCCTATTCGTGCCAAAAGTGGTAAGCGCAGATAGCATGGCAAAAAAGGGTTCAAAACATAAGATAAACGATAGATGCCACCATGGGGGTGGACACATGGAGGGAAAATTACATTCTAATATGAAATCTTTCCTAACACCTACCGGTCCTCGGTTGGTTGGTTGGTTGGTTATTTGCCATGCTTACCCTCAGGGGACATAGTAGGTTGTTGTAGCAACCTTTCGCAGACAGGTCTCAACCCCATTTTTCTATTGGTTTCCATTGGGGGTTGATCCTATTGTACTGTATCTTCTACTCTGACTGCGTATTCTTAAACATGCCTCTGTTGCACTTTATCAGGGTTTTCGCTCATATCTCTTGAGGTTCTTGCCACTTTATCCATACATAGAGTAGAACAGGGTTTTCCTAGCTTTTATCTATAATCTCAGGTTTAAAACTGTGATTTTTACTTGTACCTCTTCCTTGCAACTTATGTTACCTTCCATGGAGTGTCATATGGCTTTCTGGGATTGGGCAGTGTGAGCCTAACGGCTAACATGACCTTTGCTAGCCCTTCTGGCTGTGTTGGACATCATGTATGTTCATCATGTATGTACCCTTGCTTCCTATCTAAAATGATTACAATTGTGTGCTGTGCATATGCATTCTAAGTACTATGGTGTAGGAATGATCCTGTGACTAAGTTCTGTGTGGCATCTTAGGTCGTGAATATGATAAATGTAGGATTTTTTATTTATGGGGTCTCTTTTGTACTGAACTCTAAAAGTTAATATGTATAACGCCTGCCACCAGTAGGGTCAAGATTGAGTTTGGTTTTTACTGACCATTTACGTTTTTTATAACTACACTGTGCTGTATTGTGTGTCATATGTATGTTACCCTGCATATAATCCTGGGTGTGAGGAAAACATAAAAAATAATATGTACTCCGTAATATGAAGAAAGAAAATAAAAAATGAAAATAAACGGTGCTTATATATTTATATAACAAGGCTGTGTAAATGACATGGTGGTAAAAATGTGTGTTAATTTTATTTTTATTGCCAGGTCAAACTAGATATTAGGTTTCATGTATGGGTCTGATTGTTATTTCTGTTTTTATTTCCGTCTCTGTGTCTCTTTCAAATAATATATATGTGCCTTAGTCCTCCATTTCCCCTGTTTATCAGGGTTTCGGCATCATGGTAGTTACAAAATGGTGGGCTTTGGCACTTTCCACCAGGAGGGGACATCAGCGGTTTCCTGAGGTGAAAGTTCTTTTTCCGGCTGCCCCTCCCCCCGTTCTGGGAGTACGTGTGGTATGTGAAAAAAAGGCCAGGAGGTGAGAACAGTTAGAGAAAAGGAGAAAAAATAAACCCCCTACCCCTGGAGAGGGCGTACAGGTTTTCAGGCGCACCAGTTCCGTGTTCTTGCAGGACTTTCGGCTTGTTCTTGTGCCCATTTCACTCAAGTGTTAGCTACAGATTAGGGAAGTGGCAGTGAAGCGACATAAGAGATTCCCTGTCTAACCCCACCAGTTACAGCCAGGCTGGTGAGAAAAGTTGTTCCGGCCCATCACCGGGCTGAGGGGAGTGGAAGATAGAGGGTGTGATTTCACCCCTCCGTTGTACTTGCATGGACTTTTCGGCTAGCGTTTTCAGCCTGTATTGTGCTGTTCTCCCCCTTGGTGAAGCTGAGGATGAAGAAAACAAATAAACAGCGTGTCCGGCGCTGACAGGCTTTCCGAGCCCTGCTAGGCCTTGGTGGCTGGAGCTGATAGGAGAAAGTAGTGGTAATCCCTGGGTGATCTTTACACTATCCCCAGGTGAAGGTAAGCAACGTTTTGTTTAGTTGTTGGTTGCCGCCGTTCAGTGGGTAACAGAAGTATTTCACACCACCCTGTTTTAGGGAACATTTCTTGTGGCCTTATTTGCGGGGCAGTTTAAGCAAGAAAAATACACACCCATTACGTCATTCTGATATTCATTTAGAGTCATACCTAGCCTATGTGGTGTTAGGAAAGATTTCAATTTCTTGTGTAATTTTCCCCCCAGTTGGGTACCCCCCAACATTTTGCTTTGTTTAAACACCATAGTCTGACTTTGCCAGAGGAGCACAGCCTTCTGCTGCTCTCACCTGGGCTTTTTGCTCACTTTGTTATGTGGAAACTGACATGCCCTTAAACACAGTTAGTACTGGGAGACTTTGTTTTCCTTAGTCCTTGTTAATGTTGGAACTTTTCTGCAACATGTTGCAAGTGCACAAAGTACCTTACAGTACAGTGCATTTGGGTCTTGCTGTCATTTCTTTTTTTAAAAAAACTTTATTTTTCGGTTGCAATTCACATTACACACGCATTAACCACCCAATGTTACTGGATATACATAGTATAAACTTTGTTTTCTCCCATTCATCTACATATATAAAACAACATTACAATTTATGATATTAAACGTATGTTGCTGGAGTTAAGGCACACAGTTCAGTCGGTATCAGACTTTCCAGGGTTAGGTGAGGTGGTGAGAAGGTAAGTTCTGAATGCTGACCATATGTCTTTAGGTCTACAAGGAGAGGGGACCAGTCCTATGTATGTTTCTTCACATTCGTGCACATATGCCAGTGTTTTTAAGAATTGTTCTGCATGAGGGGTGTGGGGACTTTTCCATTTTTGCAAAATACATTTTTTAGCCACCACACATGCGATGTTGAACAGCCTCCTGGTTTTTTCTGGGAGTTTTCCGATGTCGGCGAACAGATATTTTTGGGGGGTGAGTTGTGCAGGGACTTGAGTAATGTCTTCCAGTGTGCTTGCTACTGCCCTCCAGAATCTAATTATTTCAGGGCAGGCCCAGTACATATGGTATGAGTCAGCTTGAGGGTCATTGCATTTGGGGCAGTTCGTGTTTGTGGACTCCTTGAGTTTAGCCATCTTGACTGGGGTATAGTGAAGTTTATTAAGCATTTTAAGTTGTATGAGTCTGAGCACCGCATTGAGGGAGACCTTCTTTGTAAGGAGGCAGTACCTGGACCATGTTCCTTCCTCTATTGTTATACCCATGTCTTCTTCACAGGAGGACTTTATATTATTGGAGGATTTCGTGTGTGTTTGGACTATGTTGTATAGTGTGGAGACGCCAATGTGGGGCTGTGAGTGAAGTGCCTGGTAGCAGGGGTGCTTGGGCAGTTCAGCTGGGTATGATGGCCAGCGTTTCGTGAACGCCGCCTTCATGCGGTGATATTGTAACGTGACTAGTTGGCCCCTCCCCACTGTGTCAGCAAAGTCTTCAGGGGTAACAAAACTACTGTTAGGGAACATAGCCTTAATTGTGATGTCGTAGTTCGGAATCCAGGCTTTCTGTATACCAGGGTCATACGAGGGGGCAATGCCCGGGAAGTCCCATAATGGAGCTTGGGAGTCGTAGGGGATATCGATGTGGATGTGCTTGCCAATTACAGCCCAGGCTGCGATTGTGCAAGATGCAGGGTCAAATTTGCATTCGTCTTTGTAAGATTTCGCAAAGATTATAGATTGCAAGTCCGTTGGGCGGACCGAGTGCCGTTCAATGGGGACATGTGGTGCTTCTGTTGTGGGGTTCTGCCAGTATTTGGCATAATGAGCCTATGACACAAGGTAGTACAGCTCATAATCGGGTGCAGCGAAGCCCCCCACGTCGTAGGGTTCCACCAGTTTTTCCCATTTGAGCCTGTTAGCACCCCCGTTCCAAATGAAGGTGGTTGCCAGGGACCGTAGGCTTTCAGAAAATGGTTTGCCTGGCCATATCGGGACATTATTAAAGATATCTAGGAGCTTGGGGAGGATCACCATTTTGAGTACCGCTATCCGACCAGCCAGTGATATGGCCAATCTGGTCCAGATTTGGAGTTTGGTGTGGATCGTCTGTAACGTGGATTCGCAGTTATCTATATATAGTGACTGTTTGTCTCTAGATAGAAGGATCCTCAGGTATCTGATGTAATCAGGGGATCATCTTAGACCATGTGTACGTGAAGGGCAGGGGGTGGACTGTGTCAGTGGGAAGATTTCAGATTTGGCTGTATTGATTTTGTACCCTGAATGTAAGGTGAAGTCCTGTATTACTGCCAATATGGGTTCCAAGTTGTTCTCCGGTTTACGTATATACAGTAAGGCATCGTCCGCATATAATGAGATAGATTGGTAGCTGCCGGCCAACTTGATGCCCCTCAATTCTTGTTCTCTTCTGCTTGCAGCCGCCATTGGTTCGATAGTGAGTGCAAACAGGATGGGGGAGAAGGGGCAACCCTGTCTGGTGCCACGATGTAAAGTAAAATGGGTAGAGAGGGTGCGGTTTGTTAGGACCCTAGCTTTGGGAGTGGTGTAGAGCAGCCTGACGCAGTGTGTAAAGTATGGGCCAAAGCCACATTTTTTGAGGACCTCGAACATGTATGTCCATGAGACGGAATCAAACGCCTTCTCGGCGTCCAACGAGACGGCCACTGCCTGTGCATCAGGTTTGATCTGTGCCATAATTCAGAACAGCCTATGCAGGTTTAGGGCAGTGGATCTCGTCGGGATGAAGCCACATTGATCAGGGTGTATTAGGGAAGTCATTTTAGGGAGAAGTCTGTTTGCGAGCACCTTCGCGTATATCTTGGCGTCTGTATTTATAAGGGAGAGTGGGCGATAGGACGAGCTGTCGTGGGCCGGACGTCTAGGCTTCAATAGGACTGTTATGACTGCATCAGTTATTGACTCTGGGAGGGAGCCGGAGCTCAAGGCTTCCTCCCATACATGAGTTAGTATAGGGGATAGTATTGTTGTGTATGTTTTATAGAGGTCGGAGCTTAGGCCATCAGGACCTGGGGTTTTTCCAGCTGCCAGTGACTTAATTGCCTCAGCGATTTCCTCCTTGGTTATTTCTTGTTCAAGGGCAAGATTGTCCTCAGGTGTGAGTCTAGGGAGGACGATCTCGTTCAAGTATGTTGCAATGTCTACCTGACTCCATGTATCATGATTTGCGTATAGGTTGGTGTAATATTTTGCAAATTCGGCATTGATTTCTTCCTCTGTGTGCACGGGATCACCGTTGTCTGTCATGATGCTAGTGATGGGGACATGACTGTGTTCATTTCGTAATATACGTGCCAAGTGGTGTCCTGCTCAATTTCCTTTACTGTATCTACGGGCCCTAGTCGGAGTGGACATGTATTGTAGTTCTTGGATTGCTAGCTCATTAAATCTAAGAAGGTGTGCATTAATATCGGCCAATATGTTCTTGTTGTGTGATACACTATAATCGTTTTCAAGGGTTTTCAGGTGTGTTTCGGTCTTGTTCAGGTTGGATCTGACACTTTTCAGGAGGCCAGTAGTTTTAGACATAAGATTACCCCTCACCCAGACCTTAACCGTTTCCCACACCGTAGCCCATTCCCCCACCGACCCCGTGTTCAGCTGAAAGAATTCCTCCATCTCAGTTTGCAGTGATTCAACCACGTTGGTGTCCTTCAGGATATTTGGAGGCATTCTCCAGCACGGAGTCGGTCGTTTAATATTCTGGAGCGATATCTCAAGCGTAACTGGTGAATGGTTAGAGAGCGTACGGGGGAGTATTTCACAGCTCACCACGGAGCTCAGCAGGAGAACGGATATGAACCAGTAGTCTATACTGGATTCAGAGTCATGGGCTGACGAATAGAAAGTGTATTGATGGTCTATGGGGTGCACCCCTCTCCAGGCATCGGTCAGCGCCCTGTCCTGTAGGGCCTGATGGATGGTGTTAGCGGATCTGAAAACTTGGGAGGACGGGATGTCAATTTGGGGGGATCAGCGCATGACTCTGTGACTGCATTTTTAACATGCACCCCACTCTGCAGTCACCCACTCCCCGCCTTGCCATCATACCCCTGCCACCCCCCCCCCCCCGACGGCACCCTTTCCCCTCCCTAAAAACTGCGCGCCTTGCCCTAGCGAGAACTGAAGCTGCCTTCGTCTCCCCCTCTGAACCCCCTACCCTCTCTCTCACACCAATCGCAGCAAAGAAACTAAAGAGGAAGCGTTCCTGGTCCCCCTCAACCTCTTTGCTCTCCTCGCCTCCCCTGTCTCGACCCACCTCCTCCCTCCCACACTCCCCCCCTCCCCCGTGGCCTCTCCCTTCCTGAAACCCCTCTCCCTCGATTTCTCCTCAACCGCAACCGAAACTCCCAACCGCCCTCCCCCCGTCCTCAAATCCCCCTCCCCAATCCCGATCATCACACAACACACATCCACCCAACCCCGCCGTAATCCAGCAAATCTCCCGGCTCGCCCTCTTTTCCCAAGCAACACTAATCCTACCCCTCTCCCTCCACTCTCTCCCCCTCTGCCCAATCCCGCTCCAGCACCAAAACCAACCTTCCCTGCCGATGTGAACTGTATCCTATTTAACACCCGCTCTGTAGTAAAAAACAGACATTGCATCTTTGACCTCCTCACCTCCGTCAAACCAGACCTAGTTTTCATCACCGAAACCTGGTTCTCTGATGACTTCAGCCCAATCGCAAATGAAGCCTTTCCGCCCAACTACAGCCTCATCCCACTGAACCGTCCGTTCAGAGGAGGGGGGGTAGGATTTGTCTTCAAATCTCTCTTCCGCGCCTCAATCATGGACAACCAACCCTCCATTCCATCCTGCGAATCCCTCCTCGTGAAACTATCCCTCTCCCCGTCGCTCTCACACACCTTCCTAATAATCTACAGGCCCCCTGGCTACTATAGACATTTCGCAAACAACTTTTGCGACTTTATTGCCACCCTCCAAATAAACCATCCCAACCTCACCCTTCTCGGAGACTTCAACATATGGCTCGACATCCCCACCAATCCTATGACACACGCCCTGATTGACTAGACCTCCTCTCCATTCCATCCTGCGAATCCCTCCTCGTGAAACTATCCCTCTCCCCGTCGCTCTCACACACCTTCCTAATAATCTACAGGCCCCCTGGCTACTATAGACATTTCGCAAACAACTTTTGCGACTTTATTGCCACCCTCCAAATAAACCATCCCAACCTCACCCTTCTCGGAGACTTCAACATATGGCTCGACATCCCCACCAATCCTATGACACACGCCCTGATTGACGGTCTAGATGCAATTAATCTCCAACCCCACATAAACGGACCGACTCATTTTAAAGGACACACTCTCAACGCCATCTTTAGCTCCAACAACCAGATTCGGCTAAAGCCCCCCATTCCTATCATTTGGTCCGACCACTTGGTTCTCTCGTTTGCCATCCCCGCACCCGGCCCCCTACCCGTACCCTCATCTGAACCTCCTAACCTACGAAAATGCTGGAAAAAACTAATAATTACCCCGGACCTAGCCGAGGCACTCCTCCAGCCTCCACCACCTACCTGCCAAACTAACAACCAACTAACACCTGAGGCCTTTGACTCATGGCTCAACACATCTCTGATGCGACTCACCCCTCCATGCAAACCATCAACCCGCCGTGGCCCGTTCCCCAGATGGTTCACTCCTGAGCTGAAGACCAGTAAACGACACTACAAATTCCTAGAACGCAATTGGCAAAAAGAGAAAACCCTCGAGAGCAGGACCACCTTGGCCCGACACCTGTACCGTTACAAGGCTGAAATCCGGAAAGCTAAAAAAGTCCACTAGAAAACCCGAATCCTAAACTGCAAAAACCCAAGCAAAGAACTCCACAAAATCATCTCCGAATTCACCAACCCAACTTGTAATACAACCGTCCCGACCCCGTCACAATCACTGTGTGACTCACTCTACCTCCACTTTTACACCACAGCCATTGAAACGACAAAAACTCTAAACACCAAACTGGCTCTCATTCAACCAATTAACAATCCCCCTCCCATACCGGCCAGCTCGTCAAATACAACCTCTACTCAACCAACGTTCGAATCCTTTAGTCCAATATCACCAGAACAATTTCTCAAACTTCTATCAGCCCGCAAAACCATCTGGATCCCCTCTAGACCCCTGCCCAGCCACAACCCTTAAAGAAATCTTTGTTTCTACCGGCGCTGGAGAACACGCAAGATCTATCATAAATGCCTCCCTTGCCTCCGGTATTTTTCCCAAAGCATTCAAATTGGTACACGTCAAACCTCTAATCAAAAAACCCTCACTCGACCCTCTCGAGCCCAAAAACTACCGCACAATCTCAAACACCAGATTCCTTACCAAACTCATTGACCGAACCACCTACTCCCAACTAAACGCCTTTGTCGAAGCCAACAATCTCCTTGACCCTGCCCAATCAGGTTTCAGAACTCGGCACGGCACGGAACCGAAACAACCATAACCTCGATCTGGGACGACCTTAAAATGACAGCAGACTCCGCAGGATGTGCCGCTCTAATCCTTCTCGACCTATCAACTGCCTTTGACACGATCAATCACTCAATCCTCCTAGACCGCCTCTACTCCCTAGGAATTCGTGGAACCGCTCTTAAATGGATAGCTTCATTCCTCAAAGACAGGCACCAAATAACAACACTCTCCAGCTTTACCTCCCAAGCTCAACCAGTCGACACGGGAGTCCCTCAAGGAGCATGTCTATCCGCCCTCTTGTTCAACCTCTACCTGACCACCCTCCCTCCAATAATTCGTTCAAACAACATCCTATGTTACAACTACGCCGATGACACTCAACAAAATCTAAAATTCCTGAAGTCGAAACCCAACTCCTAACCCGACCTGGCATCGTGCCTAGTAAACATAGAGCGCTGGATGACCCAAAGCCACCTCTTATTAAACCCCTCTAAAACAGAAATCATGATTTGCGGCAACTCCGACCTTCTTCCGCACCCACTACCCTGGCCACCCGCCATGGGCTGCTCACCTACACCCTCCAAAACAGTAAAAAAATCTCGGATGCGTCCTAGACTCCGACCTAACACTCTTGCGCCAAGTCAACAATGTCTCAAAGTCCTGCCACTACCACCTCAAAAACCTTAGGCGCGTCTTTCCTTACCTCTCATTTCCCAACAGAGTCTCTGCTGTCCAATCAATCGTTATATCCAGACTGGACTACGGAAACCCCCTATACCTCGGAATCCATGCCTACCAACTGAATAAACTCCAAAGAGCACAAAATGCGGCGGCCAAAATGCTACTTGCGCTCAATCCAAGAGACCACATATCCCCAGCCCTTAAAACACTGCACTGGCTTCCAGTTGCCCGTAGGGTAGCTTTCAAAACCTTATGCCTCTCCCATCGAGCACTGCATAAAACTGGACCGCAATATCTTCAAGACAAACTAATAGCTTATCATCCCACTCGCACACTAAGATCGAGCTCAGCCGGCCTCCTAGTAATTCCCAAGACAAACTCAGTCAGGCTAGGCGGATCATCATTCTCTGCCCTGGCACCAACCCTATGGAACTCACTCCCACCCCACATCCGCCTAACTGAGAACATAACGGCCTTCCGCAAATTACTGAAAACATGGCTCTTCCCATAAAACCAATCTAGCATCATCACAATTATATCGACCCATCAAACTACATGAAGTGAGAAATGACAGCTAAATAAACTCAAATGTAAACTAGAAAGCGGATGAGTTGCAGAAAGCGAAAGAGGGTGGAGAGCGGATGAGGGGGGGCGGATGAGGGTGGAGAGCAAATGAGGGTGGAGAACGGATTAGCGTGGAGAGCGGATGAGTGTGGAGAGCGGATGAGAGTGGAGAGCGGATGAGTGTGGAGAACGGATGAGTGTGGAGAGCGGATGAGTGTGGAGAGCGGACGGGTGCGGAGTGCGGACGAGAGTGGAGTGCGGACGAGTGTGGAGAGCGGATGAGTGTGGAGAGCGGATGAGTGTGGAGAGCGGATGAGTTGTGGAGAGCGGATGAGTTGTGGAGAGCGGATGAGTTGTGGAGAACAGATGAGTTGTGGAGAGCGGATGAGTGTGAGCGCGGATGAGTATGGAGCGCGGATGAGTGTGGAGCGCGGATGAGTGTGGAGCGCGGATGAGTGTGGAGCGCGGATGAGTGTGGAGCGCAGATGAGTGTGGAGCGCGGATGAGTGTGGAGCGCGGATGAGTGTAGAGCGCGGATGAGTGTGAGCGCAGATGAGTGCGGAGCGCGGACGAGTGTGGAGCGCGGAGGAGTTGTGGAATACGGATGAGTGTGACGATCGGTAAGAGTGGAAAACGGATGAGAACGGAGAGCAAATGAGAACGGAGAGCGGATGAGAGCGGAGAGCGGAGGAGAGTGGAAAGCGGATGAGAGTGGAGAGCGGATGAGAGTGGAGAGCGGATGAGAGTGGAGAGTGGATGAGTTGTGGAGAGTGGATGAGTTGTGGAGAGTGGATGAGTTGTGGAGAACGGATGAGTGTGAGCGCGGATGAGTATGGAGCGCGGATGAGTTGTGGAGAACGGATGAGTGTGGAGCGCGGATGAGTATGGAGCGCGGATGAGTGTGGAGCGCGGATGAGTGTGGAGCGCGGATGAGTGTAGAGCGCGGATGAGTGTGAGCGCAGATGAATGTGGAGCGCGGACGAGTGTGGAGCGCGGAGGAGTTGTGGAATACGGATGAGTGTGACGATCCGTAAGAGTGGAAAACGGATGAGAACGGAGAGTGAATGAGAACAGAGAGCGGATGAGAGCGGAGAGCGGAGGAGAGTGGAAAGCGGATGAGAGTGGAGAGCGGATGAGAGTGGAGAGCGAATGAGAGTGGGGAGCGGATGAGAGCGGAGAGCGAATAAGAGCGTGATCGGATGAGAGTGGAGAGTGGCCGAGTGTGGAGAGTGGCCGAGTGGGAGGATGGCCGAGTGCGGAGGGCGGCCAACTGCGGAGTGCGGATGAGTGTGGAGAGGGGATGGCGGATGAGAAAAGAGAGCGGATGGCGGATGAGAAAAGAGAGCGGATGGCGGATAAGAATGATGAGCAGATGAAAGTGAGAGCGGATGAGTATGGAGAGCGGGTGAGTATGGAGAGCGGATGGCGGATGATAAAAGAGGGCGGATGGCGGATGAGAAAAGAGAGCGGATGATGGATGAGAAAAGAGAGCGGATGAGTGCGAAGAGCGGATGAGTGCGAAGTGCGGATGAGTGCGGAGAGCGGAAGAGTGCGGTGAGCGGATAAGTCCGTAGAGCGGATGAGTGTGGAGAGCCGATGAGAGTGGAGAGCGGTTTTTAGTGCGGAGTGCAGCCGAGCGTGGGGACCAGAAGAGAGCTGAGGAGCGTGGAGTAGGGACGAGTGTGGAGAGCAGACTAGTGCGAAGCGAATGATTGAAGAGAGTGGATGAATAAGGAGAGCGAAAAAAAAAATGGGTAGCGTGGATGGGCGTAAGGAACGGGTGTGTATACGGAACGAACGAGTGTCGGATGCGGATATATATATAGAGCGGACGATTGGGTGAAGCGGATAAATGTGTGGTGCGGACGGGTGTGCCTAATCAGATGAATCCAGGGAGAGGACAAAAACCATAGAGCACATGAGTTTATGGAATGGATGAACAGACAGAGCAGACGAGTAGTTGGCTTTTCCGATGAATGGATGGACCGGACGACCATTGTAGACTGAACGAGTGCCCTATCTGGAGCCGGTATCCAGACTAAACGAGTATAAACTACAAGAGTGTGTGGACTGGACGAGTGTGTGGACTGGACGTGTGTGCGGACTGGACGTGCGTGCGGACTGGACGTGCGTGCGGACTGGACGTGTGTGCGGACTGGACGAGCGTGTGGACTGGACGAGCGTGTGGACGGGACGAGCGTGTGGACGGGACGAGCGTGTGGACTGGACGAGCGTGTGGACTGGACGAGTGCATGGACTAGACGAGTGTGTGGACTGGACAAGTGTGTTGACTAGACGAGTGTGCGGACTGAATGAGGGTGTAAACTAGACGATGATAATGACCGACAAATCTGTGAAGCGGACGAGTATGAGGAATCGGACGAATATGTGCAACGGACGATAACTAATATGCTTTGGAATGATGGAAACACTTGAAAACATACATTCATACCACACCCCACGCTTACTCTCCCCCTTACACCACCACTCATCTAGAACACAGAGATACTATGACACCATTCGGTAAAACTGTTCTCATATCTACATCTCCTGCTCACTCCACATCACTCTAAGTAATCATTGCTGGTTGCACACCCCCCAGCCAGGCGTTCTCCTCAGGCCTAACGCAGCCACACTCGCTCTGGGTAAAACCGACCAGAACGAACACATAATCCTGACCTCTCAACCACCACACCTACAGCTAAGAAGCAGCTACCACTCGATTTCCGCACCAGCTGCACACATACCCCGGTGCGCACACGCACTTTTGCTCTCCCTCTACTCCCTCTACTGACCTGAACTTAGGTTCCCAAGGGCGTTCAACCTACCAGCGCCTTCAGACCATACCAATGGTATATAAGGCGCTATATGAATGCAAAATAACATAACATAACATAACATTAAACACAACAGTTAACTGCTTCCCAACTTGCCCAACTGGGGCTTTCGACTTGAACGACCATACATCTGGCCAATTAAACAGGCCCAAATTCCCAGTTCCCACCCCCACCCACACCATCTGGCCCAACTTGATGATGAACCCCATTTAAAACCCTGTGGTTTCACTCGGGGAGGGGGGCGGGTGCTGCAACACCGCTTTCGTACCCGAGCGCATCTCATCCGGCTGTCTTTAATTGTTGGAGAATAATAAGAAGCACAAATAAAAGAACAGTTCTGCCTCTCTCTGGTGAAACAAGAATGAGCGATTCGTTGGAGGTAGGAGGCGGTTCATCGCTGCGGTCGGGCAGTATGCCATGTTGATTACTATACCGGCTGCTGAAGAAGATTTTGATCAGATTCGTTTCTTCCAGGAGGTAGGGGAATAGCTGATTCCACGTAGGCCAGTGCGGCTGCCGGAGAATCAAAGAAGTGCGCACGTCCGCCATGTTGCATGCGTAGCTTTGCTGGAAACAATAGCGCATATGGGACCTGTCTCACCCGCAGCTGCCGTTTGATGGATTCATAGGAACGTCTCTGGGTTTGGACTCCCGCGGAGAAGTCCGGAAATATGTGTATGTTGTCATTGCCGTGTCTCAAAGGGCCCTTTTCTCTTGCCAGCCTCAAAACCGCATCTCTGTCTCTGTAATTTAGAAGCTTTGCCACTATCGTGCGGGGGGGGCCCAGTTTAGGCGGTGGGGCCAGGGTGCGATGTGCTCGTTCGATCAAGAATTGTGGAGAAAAGGAGTCAGAGCCAAGGAGGGTCCTCAAAAGGGCTTCGATTTGGGTCTCCATCGGGCCTTTGCAAAAGGATTCTGCTAAATCGACAATGCGTATATTGTTCCTTCTCGACCTCGACACCAAATCATCACACTTATCACGGAGTTTGTTCATTTCACTTTTCAAGACAGCAATGTCATTAGTGTTTTGGTGGGTCGAGTCTTCGTTTGCACTTATTCTGTTTTCGGAATCCGTGATTCTGGCACTTTCCTTAAATACCCTGGCTTTGAGGGAGCCTATCGTGGAGACAATATCGTCCAGTTTGACATTTATCGCCAGGAATCCGTTTTGGACCATCGTCAAAAGATGGTCAAACTTGGAGTCCTCTGCAGCAGGGAGGTCAGATGCTGTCGATGGGCCTGAGGCCTCTGAGTGTGCTTGTGAGTTTGTGAAGGAATCCATCGGCCCGGTCTTCCTGCCTTTGAGCGCGTTTTTCCCAGGCATCACACAGGTGTCCACTTGTTTATATCCGTTGTTGTAAGGATCATGGGTGGCCACTGAGGGGTGGTTCGCCTCGGACTGGGAGTGGGCCTGATGTAGTAGTTAGTCCCAAAGCCGTGATGTGTTACAAGGGTGCTGTCGACCCTGGGTCTAAGGAAGATACAGTGCGTGAGATGAGCGTTGTAGCGTGGACAGCCTTTAATTCAACAGGAGCTTCCTTTCGTGGGCCCACGTGCACTCATCCAGCAGGGTCGTACACAATGTCCCCACAATCGTGCCTGCTTCCCACGTTTGCCCGCGGCACCCGTCCACAGCAGGCGTGTACTACGCGCGCCAGTGCTGGTGCCCCACGCGGTCGCGTTCTCAGCCGGCCACAGGATTAGCGTCTGGAACGGCGCATTTACTTTTTCATTTTGCTCCCCCCTTTCTTTATGACGGCGTCCGAGACCAGCAGTAGGGGTGTTCCATCCGATCAGCACCACCCAGGGCCGTGCAAGGGAAACCGGATGCCTCCAGCGCCGGGTCTGGAGGACGGGGCAGGGTGCATGCAGTTCAGGTCACACGCAAGGCGCTTCTCCTACAAGAAAGGACTCCGTCCTTGATGAGCGAATGTTGTCCTCTCTCAGGTGGCACTCGCGGCAGTCCGGGTCAAGGGAGTCTCCGTTCGCTGTCCGTTCCGCCCGCGGGGCCGGACCCGCCCACAGCAGGGCCCACACTCGTTGGTTACTCCGGAGCTGAGGAGCGGCCCGGGGCCTCCTATCTGCGACCCTGTCCGTATCTGGGCACGCCGGTTCCTATTTCACCCATTGTTTCTCCCGATACCACTGGTCTGGTAGCGCGGATGAAGGCAGATAAAGGATATCATTTTAAAAGGATAATACGCCGGAGAGGAGCTCTACTCTTAGGTGGCCATCTTGTTGCGCAACAGCGCCCCCTCCGGGTCTTCCTGTCATTTCTAAAGGCCCTAGATACTATCAAAGGATTTCTAAGGAGAAGTGCAGGTGTGCCTTGGACTGGGCTGATGGCAGCTTACATATTCATGTATTTGTAACGCTTTCCTGCCAGGTAAACCGTGGTTACCGCACTTGGCACGAATAGGTGGCCTGGCCCCAAAAGGGAAGCACTAGACACACACCAGCTGTTGCCAGCTGGTGTGTGTCTAGTACTTCTGTTTTATGAATCCCGAGTGGCCTCGAGATTCTCCCTGCTGCACCTGAAATCCCAGTGGAATGAACCACATGGATCCCTACTGACCCGAGTATACACTTTGACACAGTTGTACCTCCCACCCTACACTTTTTTCTATTTCTGGCTCCAAAATGGCCACGCCACGAGGTTCTTTGTCCTGTCATTTGGCCATCTTGCCCCTTCACCTTCCCCAGGTCGAGCCGACCCAAGGCAGTCCTTATTTGGGTATGCATTCTCCCATGAAATGCCAAGCTTTCGCTGGCTTCTGCATGCCTTGTTTGTGAGCTTCCAGGATGTGGGCTGGACTGTCTGGTTCCAATACACATCCTTGGTGCCAGAGAGTCTGGTGTGCTGTGAATGCCTGGGACCATCGTGGTCCATGATTGGTCCATGAATGGAATGCCTGTATGTGAGCAGATCTCCCATTGGGTTGTCTTCATTTTTTTGCGCGAAGGAGATTTTGGATATGAGAAGGCTCCAAACACCCATACCATGTTGATCTCTGGAGTTCTCACTGAACGAAGGATAGGATCCAGGTATCCTGAAACTAAGAAGCCGAGTCGAGGAACTGCTGGTGACCCGCTGGAAGGTTTGGCACCCTGAGACTGCCGTCATCCCGCTGGACCCCTCTGCATCTGGTCGTCCTAAAAGGTCTGTAAGACGCTTCGACCCATTGGAATAGTGGGACCAACTATTCTCGGCACCTTTATCAAAACCGGCAAGTAAGCCTTTTCGGAACCGTGCCTGGGCCAACCAATGGGTTGACCAGCTTGTGCAGGTCCTTTGCCTTGATACCGCCGACGTTTCGACGAGGCCCTTGAAACTTGGTACCCCGCAACCGCTGTGTTCACAGCACTCTCACACTGAATTTTGTACACTTGGCATCCCGAGGTCTGGCACTTACTGGCCTTTATGGTGAAGTGGGCCTTGTGACAAGCCTGCAACACAATCCTAATGTGTTTCACATGTTCCTCCCAGGTGCCACTGAAAACTGCTATATCATCTAGATATGCAAGACAGAATTTATCCAACCCATTAAGGACATGATTCACAAGCCTCCCGAAAGTGTTAGGGGCATTATTCAACCCAAAAGCCATTACCCTAAACTGGTAGAGTTCTCCAAGGGCTATTTGCCAATAGCCTGCAGTGAGGTCAAATGTGCTGAGGTATTTGGAGGCACCCAAAGTATCCACCAGCTCATCTGTTCTAGGCAAGAGGTGTGCATCTGTCTTGGTCACAGCATTCAGAGCCATGTAATCCACACAGAACCTCAACTCAGAGGTACCTAGCTTTGGAACCAAAACCACAGGGCTGGACCAAGGACTACTGGAGGGTTCAATCACCCCAAGATCCAACATTTTGTTGACCTTTGTCTTAATGTAAGACCTTACTTTGTCTGACATCCTGTATCCCCTACTTTTCGTAGGTACACTATCTCATGTGTTAATGTCATGTTTGCACCAAGGTGTCAAACTAGGAGTTTGTGAGAACAAGGGGGAAAATGGCCTCAGAAAACTTTTCACCTCAGCTGATCAGAAGTCAAGTGAGGGGCCAATTTGAACCCTCAATGGAGCTATCTGAAGGACTGCCCGGTAACAGGTCGGGGAGAGGTTCTGACTCCTCCTCCTCAACATCTGAAGCCAGCAGGAGTGCAGCGATTTCAACTGTTGGGATGAAAGCCTTCAGTTTATTCACATGGAACACTTTTGGAGACAGCCCTTCCAAGGTCCATTAAATAGTTGACCTCAACCAGTGACTCCACCACTTGTCCTGTAGGGCTCTAGGCCTTATAGGATTCATGATCAGGACTTGCTGACCTGGGGAGAAATAGATGAGGGCAGCTTTCTGGTCATACCAATGTTTCACCAGTGCTTGTTTTGGCTTCAATTTCTCACTAACCAGACCCATCTGGAGTACCATCCTCTTTCTGAGCCCTAGCACATAGGGCCTCATTACGA
Source organism: Ambystoma mexicanum (assembly GCF_040938575.1). Classification (NCBI taxonomy): domain Eukaryota; kingdom Metazoa; phylum Chordata; class Amphibia; order Caudata; family Ambystomatidae; genus Ambystoma; species Ambystoma mexicanum. The sequence continues at coordinate 352,933,564 of NC_090936.1, forward strand.
GTATGGAGGTAGCCATGGCGCTGCTACCCCTATACCGCATACCGGGTCCGGGTTCCCTGTATTCCAACCTTGGAGGACCCGGTATTTCCCCATTCAGGAAACCCATCCCCATTCCCATTCGAGCCCCCATAGGGCTCAATGGGAATGGGGAAGGAGCTAACAACGGGCTTGTTAATAACGGGCCCGTTGTTTGCTCCCTGCTCCTTAAGCGGCTCCCGCTAAGGGACCTCGTAATGCGGCGGTAAGGGGTTAACGGCACCGGTATCCTTACCGGCGCTGTTAACCCCTTACCGCTGACCTCGTAATGAAGCCCATAGTCTACTACGTTGGTAGTGATGGGGGGAGTGGGCACCTCCTATCCCTCCTTGACTATTGCTAAGGGTCCCCTCACAGGGTAACCAAACAGAGGTTCGAAGGGGCTGAAGCCAACACCCTCCCGAGGTACCTCTCTGTAGGCAAACAATAAGCATGGCAGTAGAAGATCCCATTTTCTTCTTTGGGGCTCAATCATGCTCTTTAAGGTTCTGTTAAACCTTTCAACAAGACCATTGGTTTGTGGGTGATATGTGGATGAAAACGTATAGGTGACACCACATTCCTTCCACATGGACTGCATATACTTTGACATAAAGTTGCTGCCCTATCAGACACGACTTCTTTAGGGAAGCCAACCCTAGTAAATATGCCAAGTAAATCTTTTGCAACTGACTTGGCTGTGAGACCTAGTCTTGACCACCGCCAATGCTACCTTGTTTGGTCTGGCTTGTCCAGAAGGTTGCCCTGTTCCAAGAAACTAGGCTGGCCTTCTGAACCTCTGCCCACCAAGTCAGAGTTCAGAAATCCATCTTAACAGGTGGGTAATCAGAGTGTACACTTTTTTAATTTTGACATATAGAGATCTCAAAGAATAAACGTGTTGTTTCACTGCAAGCGCATATATCACTCAAGGTCTATTAGTCTCCCCATGTCTCTGTGAAGGGATGCTCATATGATATATGCCATTTATAACGCGCCTGTACACAAGTGTTTCTAGGCGTAATAAGACAAGGGAGGGAAGACAGAGGGAGGACAAGACAGTGATCATACTAGGCCATGTGTCATTCAGATTGTGTAAGTGCAACAATGCAAAGTTCAAGGGCAAGGGAGAGGGAATTGCCAGGAAGTGCAATCAGGGCAACAATGCTCTGAGTAAGTGCAGCCAGGGCAGCACAGCTCTGGGTAAGTGCAAGGAGGAAGGGCAATGTAGGTGTTACAGTTACATCCCCTAAGTGCACTGTAGGCACGGAGGCAGTGCAGGGGAGATTGATCATGGGGGAGCCTGGTACCCAGTGAGATATGAGGGTAGCCTTGCAACCAGCCGGCGCAGCAGACAGGTAGGTCAGCAGGGGAGGGAGAGAAAGCAGAGGAGAAAAGGAAGTTCTTGAGCTGCTTCCGTAACTTCAGGTGATCCGGCTCAAGTTTGAGAGGGGCAGGAGGCTGTTTCAGATGGAGGCACCTGCAGAGGAGAGAGATCTAACCCACCCCTCTCTGCCTGGAGAAGCGCCTGACCCTCAGAGAGTTGGAGGTAGCTGAGCAAAGGGCTCGAGAAGGAAGGTATTTTGGAAGAGAGAGTTAGGTGTAGTGCGAGCCCCAGCCCCAGAAAGCCTTGTCGATGATGCAGAAGTTCTTGAACTTGATCCTTTCAGCCACCGGGAGGCAGTGGAGAGATTCTAGGGCTGGAGAGATATGGTCCCTGGACTTGAGGCCAAGGGTAAGTCTTGCAGTCCTGTTCTGGATTAGTTGCAGAGGGCGGAGAGTAGAGGAAGGCAGACTGAGAAAGAGGCTGTTGCAGTAGCCCAGTGCAGAGCGAACCAGGGCTCCAGAGACTGTGAGCTTCTGGGGGAAAGTGAGAAAAGGGAAAATACCTCTGAGGAGGTGCAGCTGGTAGTGGGCCTTCTTGGCAAGGTCCATTATGTGAGGAGAGAAGAAGAGAGTGGAGTCGAAGATGACACCAAGGTTGTTTGCCTCACAGGAAGGTGAAGGAAGAGGGCCCAAGGAAGGTAGCCAGGGTGAGAGGGAAAGCGTGAGCAGGGGTCCCAATAAGAAGGATCTCCATCTTACTGGCACTGAGGCAAAGATCGTCGGAGGTGCACCACTCCTGAATCGCGGATAGACAGTCAGGAATGAGCAAGAGAGGAGAGGCGGCTGAGGGGAGCCTGAAAGAGAGGTGAGTGTCATCCGCATAACACTGAAAGTTAGAGGAGAAGGTAGAGAACAGGTGGGCCTAAGGGGCCAAGTAAACATTGAAGAGCCAGGGTGAGAGGATAGAGCCCTGGGGAACACCACATGTGGAGAGAGAGGTGGTGGAGGGAAATGACCCAAATTGGACGTAGGAGGGTCGGCGCAGGAGAAAGGAGGTCAACCACTCCAGGGCCTGATCCGTGATGCCCAGGTTCTCACAGAGTCGATTAATCAGGATGGTGTGATTGACTGTCAAAAGCAGAGGAAAGATCAAGGAGGATGAGGATAGAAGGAGAAGGAAGGCTGGAGCCAAGATTAGAGAGCAGATCTTCATAGGTGTTCAGGAGAGCAGTTTCTGTGCCTCTGGCTGCTCTGAAGCCAAACTGATGGTCTTAGAGAAATGTAACAGATTCAGTGCGGTGATGGCCAGTTTTGCAAGGAGTTTGCCCCAGGAAATGAGTGATAGAGATCAGGCGATAGTTTGCCTGAAAGATAGGATTGGCAGAAGGCTTTTTAAGGAAAGGGTGCACAAGTGAGTGCTCGAGGAGAGTGGGGAAAGATCCAGTGGCGAAAGAGTGATAGTAGAAATCAGCCAGTGCTGGAGCAAGGGTGCCCAGAGTGTTGGGGATAGAAAGATGCAAGTTAGAGAGGGCTGTGTCAGTGTGTGAGTCAGCCGCAGGAGTAGGAGTAGCAGAGAAAGTAGAGGCAACGCATCTGGGGTATATATGGTATCTGGTGTCTCTTTATTTTTTTTTCTCTTCAGTATCTCTTCCACACCTAGCACAACAGGGTGTTTATCCTGTGTGAGTTCCTTGCCTGTACTTGAGAGGCAGGTGAGGAGAACAGTCTTGCTTTGTGACGAGTGCTGGATAGGGTACCTAAAATAGGTTTGGCTTTCCGGGAAGGAAAAGGAGCTTTCAGTTCTTACCACCCACTGGGGATTGGTAACGCAGGGTAAGGCTGTTTCTCTGTGTTTTCTTTTCCTCCCTTTTAACCTCTGAGGTTCACCTATTTATTGCATTGCCACGGTGCAGGGTTTACCCACTACCAGAAAGTTATGGTTGCTAAGAGTCAGCAAACCTTTAATTTCCTATATATATATATTATATAATGACTATCAGCGGCCATCCGAAATCACAGCATGCAGAGTATTTACACCAATTACTAGCCCGTTTGGAGTTTTGACCCACCTTGGATTTTGCTTGTTGATCTTTGGGTCACTGAGAGGTGCATATCATGGCTATGTTTACCGTGTCATGTCGGATGTATTTTGTCTATGTGTGACCCCTGATTGTATGTCAAGGCATACATTAGTTTTCAATAATTGATTAGCAGAGTTTGCTAATTAAATTTTTCTTGATTAGCAAACAAACCCATTTGATTAGCAATTGTGTACTAATGTGTTTAATGCCACCCGAAAGATACTTGTACCCAAGTTATAAAATTAGCAACAATACAGCAGTTTTGTGTACCTCTGAAATAAGACAGTGAGATAAGTCAGGCCTTGCAAATTCTTTAAAATTCCACTAGACCTTCAAGTTGAATACCTTAGTTTACCCACTCGACTGAAGAGGCAAGAACTAGACCCATGGGCAATGGATGACAACACATTTGAATGCACTTTCTATAAAATGGTACATGTCACCACAAACCCACTTTAGTTTGGCACACTGATGCCACCCAGAGGCCAGCCATGCACAGTAAAACTTTTATTTGACATTTAATGCAAACAAAGTAACGTTTAAATAAATGTTTCCAACATCCCCACAAATGGTACTGGCCCTTCTTAAAATCTAATCGACTATGCGAGTGGGGAAAATACTTTGCGAGCCCTGGATGAGTGTCTGTAAAAAGGTTAGCTGCATGAATGGACACAAATAAATAGATAAGATAAAAAGGCTATGAAAACAGTTTGGCCAGCTCTCTCTACTGCAGATGCAAATAAATAATGCAATCCTAATTATAGAGCTAAGTGAGCTCTGGAGGCCAACTACAGTGTACAGTTTTGCAGTAGGTCTAGATGTACAGACTGGATGAAACTATTGATCGCTACTTTGATATGATATGGCATTTATAACGTGCCTATACACAAGTGTTTCAAGGCGTGACGAGGCAAGGAAGGGGTACAAATGGAGGACAGACAACGATACTACTAGGCCAGGTGTCATTCAGATCACACAAGTGCGTGGGAAGGGGGCAGGGACAGTGCAGTACATGGGAATATATATTAACAATAAGTAAAGTAACGGCCAGCAGGTGGCAAGTGCAAGAGTAAGTGCAGACAACAGGTGTCAAGAGCTGGTAGGGGGACTGTAGGGATACAGAAACATTCCCAAATGCTGGTGTAGCCAGGCGGGCAGTGCAGGTGTGTGACGTTGGAAGGGGGGGACCTGGGCCCGAGATCAGAGGGTATCCAGGTATCCAGTGCAGTTCCGGTTACAGCCAGGAGGTCAGCAGAGGAGAGGAGAAGAAAAGGCAGAAGCAAAGAGAAAGGTTTTGAGGTGTTTCCGGAACTGGAGATGGTTCTCATCAAGTTTAAGGGAGGCACTTTAAGAAAATATCAGGTTAGCTTTGTGCATTCATTATGTAAAATACTAAGCAGAGTGGATGGCTTAGCAGGCAGAGAACGACGCAAATTAGGCAGAATATTGTAGTTCGCAGTCATTTCACTTTCAGGGTTAGCAGGTATAAAGCAACATGGTAGGATAGAATGTCAAGGAGTATAGGATCAGCTCATGGGTTGAGCACCAGTTGCAAGATGTATGTAAACAGCAGGCCACAGGACTAGGTTTGCCAACAAAACATTTGGCCGCGTGGACATGTGCATTTTCAAAAGTGTCCACTCGTCAATATGATGCATCTTCCCCAACAAAATTAAATCTAGTTGACACTGAGATTTAGATACACTTCGCTCTAAAGCATGGATACAATGCAGTGTTTTACAGTATCAATACTGTAATTATGCATTATGTAACCTATTACATTTTTAGAAAAGGAATTGAAAGCCTTTTTAAAAAGAAATAACTAACACATACTGGTCTTTGGCAGACAGGATACAGTTAGCTTAATAACAGTATTATCCCGATTATTTCTGGTTTGCAGTTATTTGAAAAAGAAAAGAAAAATGTGCATGGCACTCTCACACAGGCCTTTTGGCACATGAGTGAAGGGGATGATTACTGCTGCACTCTCTCTCCATTAGCCATTTGGAACTTGCAGTAAACAGAGAAAAGAGGGTGGAGAGAGCTCTGAATGCTAGAGAGGAATGCAGGGTGAGCTGTGCTTTCATTTACAGGATAACATAAATAGCTGGCTTTGCTACACAAGTGCCAATTTAATTAACAAACCTACAGAATTACATAGCAAATTTCTCTGCGAGACTGCTTATTTTATGCCTTGGTATGTGGTAGACTGCAGCTACCAGTACATTTCCAATGGGTTTTCCCCAGAAGTTATGTATGGTAAGAATTGTGAGGTATACAAACTGGTTGGTTGCCCATGTTACTGCTCTAGGGAAAGGGAGATATTAATGATTGCAGTTGGACATTTAATACAAATTCTTTCACAGACTCTCGCTTTAACAGGAAGGTGATGCACTAAATGTCCCCTCCATATAGGAGAATGTTCATACCAACTGTGAAACTCAATTTTATCATTATTGAAGACTTATTTTAAGGCACTACTGAGTTATATTCCTTGCGTGGGGCAGTATAACAAAATTATTCATCTATTGTTCAGTCCTATAAGACTGGATGGGAGAATTGCACCGAATATTTCTTCCACAAGGAGAATGTTCCTATCAACTGTGAACCTGAATTTTATGCATTATTGAAGATTTATATTAAGGCACTACGGTTTTATATTCTTTGTGTGCGACTGTATGATATATTTAATTATTTAAGATCTATGCATATAAACTGCCCTTTCATTAGGGCTTACAACATTCCACAGTGTATCTGTTTTTTTGTTTTTGTTTTTTTATTTCCCAGTGGGTAGGCCTGTAATGAGGACCCGGTCCCTGAATAGGGCGTTGCTTAAATGTGTCGCCCTACCTACCATGGGGATCTGGGGCTAGCCCTACTACTCGCCCCAGTGGAGGCACTTTTGTTCATTTGACATGTCTATGAATTTGCAAAACGTGCAGGTGTGCGGTAAGGTGTTGGCCCATTTTTACCTACAGATTGCTGATTATTCCTACATTTCCCACACCGGCACTTCCCACATTACTAATTTAAGGGCATCCTCACTTTACATTTAACATGAATTCTTTTTCATGTCAGACATTTAATGTGTGAAAATATAATACAACTGTATATAGTTCAGTATACTAGTATAGTGTATTCTTTTGTGGTGACGTTTTGGAATAACTACCTCCCTGCCGGCCTTCCTCCCTCCTTTGGTTAAGCCTGACTGCTCTGCTACAGCTGCCATTGGAGAGTCAGTATTTTCCTTTGGGTGACACGCTGTTCTTCCATTACATTAGATTGTTCACCAGAGGGTTGTACAACATTGTTTCCCAAAACCAAGCTTCTACTAACAGCCCTATTAAACCTGACCATGGTATAGAAGGGGGAGGTACAGTTGGTTCCAGTGATACTGAACAGATTAAGTATGGACCTGTCATTGCTCCTGCTCCAAGTGGTGCAGGGTTTGGTGAGTTTTAATGGGGCACCTTTGATCCCAGATCTTCTCAAATGCCACTTCTTTAGGTCAAGGCACTTTGCACATCCACATGGACCAAGCAGTGTGGTTTTAGTAGGAGGTGGTTATTGCTTTTACATTTTAGTTAGGTCTTCATGAAGCCTGCCTAACCACAGCCTTAAGAGTCACATCATTAGCCCCCTACCATGCTCTCTGTGCAGTACTGATGCATGTGACCACCCACTGTGATAGTGCAACAACATGTCAATGCTTTAGTCCATTAGACCCTCCCAGCACCTGCCTTTCAGCCCCTGGGATGACACCTTCACAATAAGTAATATGGCATGTCTTTCTGCCAGGGTAGGCTGATTGGCTAGCTTAGCCAAACTTTCCTAGGTCATCCTACTCTGCCCCTGTTGTCACATTACTGTAGCATCTCTTTCTAGGTCTCCAAATCTGTGAGGAGCCAGAGCAACCTATGAATTTTACGGTGCTGTGAGCAACATGTCGCTCTTGAGCTACACGTTTGAGATCACTTATTTACAGCAATCATTATTACCGGCACAGATCAATTGTGTCTGCAGATTCATTAAAATGTAGAAACATTCTCCTGTGTAGTGCTGATAACATGACATTTACTGGATTTTTTTCAAGTTTTACCATAGATAACCAATTGCAAATTCTTTGGCTTTTTTAGCCGATTATTCTCAGAAATTCTGCTGTAAAATGCACCATTGCAACACATCATTTTGAAATGCTTCTTAGGGGAGACCCTGGCAGGAATTATATTGTGTGACAGGGTCAGGGACCTGACCCTGTTAAGGGAGGTTGGGGACCCCTCTCAACCTGGCCTACCAAGGGGTTTGCCAAAGGCAGTCCTGCACCAGAGGTGGGGTAAGGGAGTTTGGAGGGTCCCAATCTCTTGTCCATTGTACCTGTGCCTGGTGCAATTGTCAAATACCACTTACCAGCACGCCACATATACCTGCTACAATACTGACCAGTGTTCTTTCTATTCTGTTGTAGGATTCCTGCATCCAGAAACCCTTGAGGCAGAGAGCGGCAAAGACAACCTACCGGCGAGGGGGAAAGCAACGAACTGAGTGGAACATCGTTCGTTGAGGACTGACAGTCAAGAAATCCATCTTGCACCACAAATGAACCACAAAATGGACTTTCCGCATAGCAGGCTGCCATTAAAGAATCCGGGTGGACACACATTCAAGAACAAGCAGGGTTTAAACAGTGTTTTATGTTTTCCAACCTCATTTTAAACTGGTCCAGGGAGAAAAACAAAGCAGCAATTGGCCCAGGGAAACAGCTGAGAAGAAGGGCCAATGGGAGGCGGATGAGGCGAATGAAGGGCCACAGGAAAAAAGAGTCAGTGTCGGTTGTTCAAGTGATGTCAGTGGCGGAGCTGGCAGACCAAGAGGCCAGGCGGAGGAAGGACAGTGCAGCAAAGTGTGGAGGAGGATCACAGAATAAATGTGCACAGTGTGTATAGGGTAGTGAGAGAAAGTGGCACTTCAGTGTGAGTGCGTGAATGCTGAGTGAAGTGAGTGACTGAGGTGAAGTGTATGGGCAGGGGAGAGTAACAGTGAGTGAATAAAGTAAATGAGATTGTGAATGGAGGGTGACTTTGAGAGAAGGAGGGGTGGAGGATCGTAAAGAGAGGTGAGTGGAAAATAGTGGTGGGGAGTGGAGAGTAGAGAGCTGAATGGAGTGCAGAGAGGGGGGGTAGAGAGCAGTGGAGATGGGAGTTTAGAAGGGAGAGGAGAGTGAAGAGAAAAGGGGGAGCAGAGAGTAGTAGAGAGGGTAGTGGAGAGTGGGAGAGAGGGATATGGAGAGTAGACGAAGGGAATACAGAGTAGTAAAGTGATAGTAGCAGTAGGGCGGAGGAGCATCGGCTGGACAAAGAGAGGAATGGAGAGGGAGAGAAAGTGGAGATTAGGTTGAAGAGAAGGAAGGATAAGAGAAGAGTAGACGGAAGGGAAAGGGAAGAAAGAAGAGCATGACAAGGAACACAAAGATATGAGTGACAAAGGCAGTGTGAGACCCCAGCAATTGGAAGTTCACTGCTACAGGAGCAGACAACTTTGTAAAGGTTTTTCATAAAAAAACATTTTATTAACTTAAAAGGGTTTTATGCACACCTCACTATCCCTACCCTGATTAGGAATCTGTCCCTCACACTTATACACACAACAAACATATGAAGGAACTATATGGCAATTCAAATATAATACAAGTCACAGTTATGTCCACCATAAATTTAATAACTGTTTCTCCTTGTAACCTGGGTAATGTTCCCTTCCCCAGATTCAAATCAGGAATTCTTATCAATAGTACAAATAGGGCACAGTTGCATTCTACAACAAAGTTCTGGTGTACGGTTCTTCTTGCTCCCAAAGTCTCTCACTTGCCCTTTTTTCTAGAAAACAAAAACACTTCCACAGTTCATTTCTAGCAACAGCAATGTTTTGTCAGGATGATTTCACAAAATAATCTAGTGGGCTTTGCCACTTCTTCTTATTCACAGTTTTTAATCACAACTTAGTACTTCAACAACTTCTACCTGGTTCACTCAGCTGCCAACAAAAACATTTCCACAGTTCTTTTTTAGCAACAGCATTGTTTTGTCAGGATGATTTCACAAAATAATGTAGTGGTCTTTGCCACTTCTTCTTATTCACAGTTTTTAATCACAACTTAGTACTTCAACAACTTCTAACTGGTCCATTCAGCTGCCAGGTCTACCACTACAAATTCCCTTGCCCTGGTATACTCGCCTGCCAAGGCTAAATGCGTCCAACTCTGCTACAAGTACTTCTGTGGTAAAGTTAACTTCAAACAATTTAGCAATTAATACTTCTTCTGAAACGTCATTAGACACATTGATGCTGTTTTTGCCACATGCAATGCAGGTTATGCTCCTCTCCTTCGGAATGCTTTCTATCAGGAGGACTGCTTCCCTGCCACAAGAAAGTGTTTTGGTTTTCAACATTATCAGTATCAACAACTTCAGTATGGGATACTTCTTCTGGGAAAACATGTAACATATTGGTACTGTTTGTTCAACCCTTGTGATTGCAACATGTAATCCAGATTATGCTCCTTTACTTCTGCATGCTTTCTGTCTTAATGGCAGCTCTTCTGACACTCTTGTTTTCCCAGTCTTACATCAACCAACTACTGATAATGGCTTGTTATCAAACTTGCTCTTCGTTGGCTTAGCCACTGCTTGGTTGCATTGCATCTTCCTCTCGTTGGCAATAGGGGTTACAATTGGCATGCTTCTTAGTTACCCTCTCATGGCTTTGGCAATGGTGTTTTTTTTAAATTTAGCCCTCTTTAGGTTACTCCCAAATAGATAATTACAATTATAACCTTCTAGTTCGTTCCAATTACATCTTTCAAAGGAGTTTTAGAAGGATTCAATAAATGGTTCTGATTTACACGAGAATTAAGTTTATCAGAATGTAAGATATTAATGTTCTGAGATTTATATTGATCATTCTCCTGTTGACTACAAGCATTTAATCATCATAAATGTGGGCAACTTTATGAAAGGGGTTCATACTCCTGGGAAATGATTTGATTATGACAGTTTTCACACCCCAGATAATCAGCTTTGGGAAAGGAAACTTCTCTCTGACAGCAAGCCATTGCATATTCCGGTATCAATGACATATCTTTCTCTGAGGAAGACAGATTCCACGTCTCTCCAAACTAAGACCTCCTGTTCCCCTGGGGCCCTTCTCCTCCCAGGTGATCCTCCTCAATAATACCACCCCAGGGTCTGGATCAGGTTTAGATTAGTTTATTTATTTATAGCGCGCTACAAGCCCTTAGGCAACTGGGCAACTGGGCGCTAGGTAGCAGTATCCTTCCCCTGGTCACCTTGGAGAAGACTTTGGGTAGGGTCTTTGTGAGGAATCTGCAGTATTCATCACACCTCCCTTCTCATGTACAGTTTTATGATGTGTCCACTGCTTCCCCATTTGTCCCCTCCCCTAACTCGAGCCTACCCCTCATCACCGCCGTCCACCACTTTTTCTGAGGACCCCCCTCCCTACGCTCCTTCCGAGGAACCATCGTCCTCTAGGCAAGTCTGAGTGGGCCCAGACAGTGTGGCTACTAAGTGCCTCCAGGCTATTAGTGTCTCTGCTTCTTCACCCCCCACCCCCTCTGTTAACTGCCTCACTCCACACCAGCGTTTCCGCCTCCGCCCATTTCTGGAGGTCGTTCCACCAAACCTCTATTTTTGGTCGATTACTTGCTTTCCAGCTCATGGCAATTCTACGCTTAGCAAGTATGTAAGCCAGGACTTTAAATTTACTCACATGTCTCAACTTCCGCGGCCTGGGGAACCACCCCACCATGCACGCCCACAAAGATTCCACCTCCAGTTTAATCTCCCTCTCAGACAGAAGGTGGGCCACCTCCCCACAAAATCTCCTAAATTCTGGGCATGTCCAGAACATATGTACCAGTCCCGCATTCTCCTCCCCACATTTAGGACATGTTTGTATTCCTGCATTCTTAAACCTTGCAATCTTCTGGGGGGTCATATACACTCTATGGGTAACATATAACTGGATTTGTTGCAACCTCGCATTCCTGGACACTTTTTTGTGGTATCCCTGTACCCTCATCCACAACCCATCACTCATAGATTCCGCAGCTTCCTCCTCCCAAACCCGTCTCAACTGAGTCACCTCCTTCCCCACCCTTGACATCAGCAGTCATAAATCGGGGAGACCTCATGGCCTCCATCTGACAAATCATATAATGTTTCTATGGCTTTGTCGGGCTGACTCTTCAGCACTATTTCTGACCAAGTGTCTTTTACCTTCCTTACCAACCTAGTATAAGTGATATATTGTCCATGGTGTAAACCAGTGTCTTCCACCAGTGTGTCAAACTCTGCCGCCTACCCGTCCTGCCACACATCCCCCAGCGTTACTATCCCAATCGGTTCCCAATGCTTCCAGAATATCTCCATCAATTGCTCATCCACTCAGACCAGTGCCACGAGCGGCACCTGTGGGGAACACAGGAACGGGTTCCCCATGACCCGGCAAGCCGTCGCCATATCTTACAACCCAGGTCTAACATCCTTATCCCCCCATCTTGCTGTGATTATGGCAACCATATCCATTCTTCCAGAAAAAATGGGAAACATTCGGCCCTCAGCCATCAGTCTTCCGATAGCCACCTCGCCACATATTGTAGTTGGCCGGCCAGATAGTAAATCTCAAAGCTGGGCAATTTAATGCCCCCTTGGTCATGCGTATTTTGCAGTTTCCATAGTGCTATTCGGCTCCTAGTATTGTGCCATATGAACCCCCTACATATACCCTGGAGTTTGACAAAGAATCGCTTGAGTATCATATATGGTATATTCACAAAGTAGTGCAACAGTCTAGGCAGCACCACAATTTTCAACAGTGCCACTCTCCCCATCATAGTCAAAGGGAGCTTGGCCCAGAACCTCATGCTATTTTCGATGTTAGCCACTGCTTTTACTGTGTTTTGTTTGTGGTTTCGACCTCGACACTGTGATATACATCAATCCCCAGGTATCTAAAGGTATCGGTCTCCCATTGTATCTGTAATACCGGCAATCCCTCTCGTGGTATCCCTTTATACCTACCCAGGGAAAATATACATGATTTCTTGGGGTTCACTGTTATGCCAGACAGCACAGCGTATCGCCCCATTACTTCCAAAATGTGTTGTAGGTTCTACTTCGGGATATCTCAAATACAACAGCATATCATCCGCCTACATTGATATTAGGTGTTGCCCTCCCTTGGTGCTGATTCCCCCCTCTCCATATTGTTGCCTCAAGTATATCGCCAGGGGTTCCAGCGCTAAGATAAACAGCATCGCGGACCATGGGCATCCTTGTCTAGTACCCCTTCTGGGCTGCCATCGATCTGAGATGACCGCTCCCGTCCTGACTCGTGCCAGTGGTTTACTGTAAAGCAGCGGGACACACCGCAAGTGCGTGGGCCCAACTCCATATTCCTTCAAGGCCGCCATCAGCCAGGGCCATTTGACAGAGTCGAAGGCCTTCACCGCATCCAATGAAATTATCGCAACCTCCTGGAGGTCCTTTCCCGTTTGTTCTATAACATGATGGAGCTTTCTGAGATTGTCGGATATGCTTCTGCGCAGAACATACCCAGTTTGGTCCGGATGTATGAGTTTGTTGATAACTGGCCTCAGCCTATTTGCCAGCACTGCCGTAAGTATTTTGCTATCTTGGTTAAGCATGGATAACGGTCTGTATGACCCACAGTCCATGTATGGTTTATTATACTTAAGGAGCAGGATAATAATTGCCTCCCTCAGAGACTCTGGTAGAGCCCTGTATCTAGCACCTCATTCAACATTGCTAGTAGAGGGGGAAGCAACTCTGCCGTGTACATTTTGTAGAACTTGCTAGGGAGCCCATCCGCCCCTGGAGCTTTACTATTAGGTAAGAGCTTGATCACTGCTTCTAGCGTAATAGGGGACTCTCATTTCTCTCTCTCCTCTACCTCCAATTTGGGAAAGCCAATATCCTTCAATGTTTCCATCACATCAATCTCCTCCCCCTCGTCAACATCCATATATAGTCGCTGATAGAACTCTAAAAAGCCTTGGTTCACTCCTTCCTGGGTATCTAATATCTGTCCATCCATTCTCCGCACCGCTCTAATTGTCTGTCTGGGTGTCTCGTTTTTATACAACCAGGCTAACAACCTGCCCGGCTTATCTCCCGCTGCATGCTGCCTTTCAACTTATTTTTTATAGCTCAGGTTGTATAATCTATTCCAGTACTCCCTGCATTCTTGTTGCAATTGTCGTATGGTCCCAGCCTCCTCTGGTTACTGCCCACCTCTACGCATTATTGTCTCTAGTTTCCTTTCTGCTTTGTGTAACTCCTGCGTGAGTAATCCTTGTACGCCTTTGGATTTAGATATTGCTGCCCCCCTCACCACCGCCTTAAATGCCTCCCATAATGTGCCGGCCGATTCAACGCTCCTGTTATTATGTTCAAAGTATTCTATTTATTTCTTCAGGTCCTCCCTGAACTCTGTGTCTTTCAAAGCTTCGGCCCTAAGTCTCCATGTCGGGATCCGTGCTCTGGACGGCGAGTACTGCCATGCTATAATTAATGGCGAGTGGTCTGAGAGTACTCTAGCATTGTATTCCGACTGCACTAGTTCCGTCATCAACTCCGGCGCGGCAAATATATAATCTAACCGCGTGTGCAGGTTTTGCAGGGCCGAATAGTGAGAATATTGCCTGTCCTCTGGGTGGTGCATCCTCCATACGTCCACCATTCGAAAATCACTCAATAGGGTCCTCAGGGCTTTAGCTACCGGGGTAGGCTTCCCCATCTTCTCATCTGATCTATCCACCGTGGGATCTAACATACAATTAAAATCCCCTCCCCATATGACTGCCCCAACATATGGGCTTATCTTGCTGTATAGAGTTCTGAAATAGCCGGCAGCATCTGGGTATGGGCCATACATGTTGATACTCAGCTCTCTATTTTCCACTAGTCCTCTTATGAGCACCATCCTCCGATCTGGCTCTATGGTAGATTGCAGCAGCTTAAAAGGGACATGTGGCGCTATCCACATGATGACTCCTCTGGCATACGCCGAATATGTTGCTCCTATGGTGGTCCCTCTCCATTTCCTCCCCACCACGTCCTATTTTTCCGTTGTGTAGTGAGTTTCTAGTCTCAGGAGGATAGCGCAGCAGCAACGTGCTTGCCTTGGAAGCAAGACGACACGAAGCAACACAGGCTCGATCCCCGGGTCCGCGCTTAGAAACCTCTGGGTATTAAGCACCTTATAAATAACCTATCATATCAATGTAATAAAGCAATATCGATTCTCTGTTTCTTCAAATACATCATGACCTTATTCCTCTTCAGGTAACTATTGAGTCCCCTGACATTCCATGTCACTATCTTAAGGTCTCCCATCTCATCCATACCCCATTCCGCCCCTGTCCTCCCTTGACTCCCACTCCATGCGCAGTGATTTATCCGTCCCCACCCTCCTCATCTTCCTCCATGGCTTATAATTGTATGCTCGTATCCCCCACACATCCTCAAATCCCACCCCCCCTGTAACTTCCCAACTTCTCCTCCCTCCACACCCCTTCCCTTCCCCAACTGTTGCCCTGCTCCATCCCTGGATCTTAGGCTCCCCTGCATCTAGTCCTCGCCCGGTCATGCCAGAACTTGGAACACCGCAGGGGGGTGGCCCTCTATTGGCATCCCAACTAAACTAACAACAGGGGGACAAGAACACTCCCCTCTATGTCTCCCGCATAACTGCCACAATATATACGTACATGCCACCCATCACAGAGGCTCTTAACACTTTTATATATGATGTTCCACAAAAACTTTCTCTACTCGGACATGATGAGCTCAATGGATTATGCTACCGGTTAATTTCCATATTAGTGATGTAACTACCAACTAGCCGACTATATCAATTTATTGTACAGTACGGGAGAAAATAAGGGTCACTCATCCAGTCCATTCCGGGTATGGTCCCCTGCGCCTTCGGGACAACCCAGCGTGTCCAGCCAGCTCACCGCCTCCTCGGGTGTCTAAAAAAAAAACGCCTTGTGCTTATGTAAGACTTTCAGTTTTGCAGGGTACAACAGCATGTACTTGAAGCCAGATTCCTTCAGCCGCCTCTAACAGTTGCTGACGCTCTGGTTATCGTCCCTCCTTTACGAAAATGTTCAAGTATCTTCTCCCTGTCTTTGTAATTTAATATTTTTGCGATGATCGCCCGATGAGGGTCCCCCTGCCGGGGTCTTCTAGCTTGGGCTCTGTGCACTCTTTCTACTGTAAAACCTTGGCTGAGTGCTACAGTGTCTCCTGTATCAGCATGTTCATCATGTAGTTTGTTGGGTCCATGCCCTCCTCTCCTTCAGGCAGCCCCACCACCCGTATGTTATTCCGTCGTGCCCTCCCTTCTGCATCTTCCGCTCGGCTTTCTAAATTGCGCACCTGTTGTTGTAATATGCGTACCTCCTTAGCGTTAGTTGCGCTGACGTCGGTACTGATCTTCACTTTGCTCTCCAGACCATTTCAGGTCAGCTATGGCTGCCAGGATGTGTTGATCGCTACGCGATGGCATGGTTGTACCTCGTGTGTCTCCCACAGCCTGCGTGTGTATCTCCGGTGACTGGGATGGTTTAGTGAAGATGTCCATTGTGGGTTTTTTCCCATTATTCTTGTTGATCTTGGACGCCATCCCTACTCCAGTACTGGGCATGGCGCGCCACTCTTGAGGAGACTTGTATCAGGCGAGAAGGGCAGTCCCAGACAGCTCGTGACCTGCGCGTATTTCGTTTCTTGCTGCGTCTCTCACCTGCTCAGCGCCCCCCCCCCAATATGGGGTATGGTGTGCCGTCTGCTCCTTACTTGTGCCTGCTCTGCGTGCAGCCAATGTCGCTGTGGTGCAGCACAAAGTCTTGTTTGTTCTGCTTACTCCTCAATTGCAGCAATGGTGCTGTTCCTCACTTGTTGGTTCCTTCCGCCATCGGTTGTTAACCTGGCTGACCATATGCCATGTGTCCCCACTCTCACTGCCAACCGTCCAGTTGGTGCTGCCCCTTGTATGTGGCCCTCTGCTGGTGCTCACAATGTCTCCTTCCGGCTTCCCTGGATCAATCTCAGCTGTGTCCTGGCTGTTGTGTAGAGATTGTGTGCCGTGGGTCTCACTATGCAGCCATTTGCCACTTTCAGGACTGTGTTGGCTTTGAATACTGGGGACTCAGCCAAAAGGGGTCATGTTATGTTGCCCCGTGCTGTGTACGCTCTGTAGTTGGGGCTATACCCGTGGTGCACTCTTATTTGACCAACAGCACTCCTGAGGGTCGGGGGGGGGGTTCGCTAGCCTCCTGTAATTCACCCTAGGGATGACCTCTTGTTTATCTGTGCAGGGTACTGCAGACCTCAAAAGGTTATGTGCTGTATATAAAGTCTTCATCTGTTTCTCACAGTATCTTGCTGGGTTGACACAGTGGGCTCTGTAATGCGTCAGTCCAAGCCTCACTTCATCCCTTCTAGTTACATCTGCTTGAGTGCGTTACACGCTATTTATGTCCAGTCACTTTGCAAGCGGTCCTATGAATCCGCTAGCATATAATTATGTCCTTTGTTGAGGCCTGTGTGGTCTACGCGGTGATCGTCCACGCCGCATGTGCATCGCCTGCTCTCCTCGTCTCCGACTAAGAAGGCCATACGGCACTGAGGGACTTTGCTTCTTTTCCCCGGTCTCCGGTGTCTTCCCATAGCTGCGGTCTGCATTTAGCTTGGCCATCTGTCGTGGGCACACTGTAGTCTCATATCTCCAGATGAGATGTCTTTGTTTGTGGCGGCCGCCATCTTTTTCCACTCGACCGCATACAGCTGCAAACTTCCCAGGCGATTTTCTTCTGCATCCTTATGGCAATCTGTCCGTGTCACTCTCCATATCTACAGTATAGTTTCATAAAGCACCATATTCAGTTAAGTCTCTCATTGGCAGCTTTTAGTAGGGCTTCTGCACGGATCAATCTAGGATCAGCAGGAGCACATCAGGGAGGACGTCTTATCCCATGGCTTCATAGCCACGCCCCTACTCACCTCCTCCTTCCCATCTTCTCCAGCCTCTAAGTTTCATGTACCAACTCCCTGATATCTTACAGACGCCACCTTCCGGTCTTCAGCAACTTCCAACTCCTGATATTCACCACCAACATTCCCCTTGTTGTCTCCAACCTCCACCTCATGGTTGCCAATCTCCTCCTCAGGCTCATTAACCACCAACTGAATGTTACCAACCTCCACATCACGATCTACAGCCTCCGCCTCAATATCAGCATCTTCCTCTGCACTTTCACCAAAATTTTACTCACTATCAACAACCTCCTCCTCAGTATCACCAGATTCCTTCTCAGTATCACCAACTAGCTTCTCAGCTGAGTATTACCAACCTCCTCCATACTAATACCAACATCCTCCTCAGTATGGCCAACCTCCTCACTATCACCAACCTCATCATCACCATCACAACCACCTCCTTACTACACCCACATGCATCTCGGTATCACCAACCTCTTCCTCAGTATGATCCAATTCCTCCTCAATTCACCAGCCACCTCCTCACTATTACCAAGAACTTCCTCACTTTCACCAACCTCCTTCACATTCACCTCCTCTTTCTGGTCGCTCAAAACCTCATGTCTGTTTTCTCCTCTCCTTCTCCAAACTCCTCAGCGCTCTCACTGTACTCGTCACTCTCTCCCAAATGTCTCTATCAAACTCTAGCTCCTTCTCCGAACTACAGTCTTCTCTCTCCAAACACACACACACCAATTAACTTGGGTGTCTGGGTTTTATAGACCACCCTCCACCCCATGGGTTCAGTGTCCAGAGACTAGCGCAGAGCTGTGATTGATCACTGTGCTTACACTCTGGGCTTCAGGGGCTGGCCCAAGCTTTTATTTGGCATGCCCACCATCTTGAAATCAATTTCCTCCTCTTTGCTGATGCTCAGTGATGCCTGGGAAGGAAACTCTGCTTTCTCAGCATGTGAATCTGTAACTGATAAAACCTCTCTTGATGGTAAAGGAATTACTGATTACCGTGTAAAAACATATCTTTTTTTATTTTAATTTTTTATTTGCATTTAATTGTTATAAACAATTTTTACAAAATGAGAAGATCATTCAATCCATTAATCCCTTTAAGAAAGTACCTTTGCATCTTTGCTGAGTATATGTTTATTTGCTAGACAATGGATTGACACATCTGTATAACCTTGGGATATATTGAGGGCTCGGGTAACATTTCGTAAAGCATTTGGAGTGACCTTTGCTTATCGTGAGGCGTTTTACAATCGCGGCAGACTATAACACTGTTTCTAACTTTGAAATTGACTTGCTTGACACTGGCGAGGGTTTTAAATAAAGAGAAACAGGCACCCTTTTCCTTATTTCCTAATTTCCAATTCTGGGGTTCTAGAATTAACAGCAGTATGAGTTTTAAGAGTTCAGTGGGGACAGCGTTGCCCGTTATTAAGAGTATATGCTTTCTTTCAACAAAAATAGGGACTTATGTTTGTTTGCTGGGGCTTTCAGATTCGTCTTTTGTATAACTACACCCTGCCACATGGCAGGGGCCATGGGAGTTTGACCAGGGGATCCTCACCATACCCCCTTGCCCAAGACCGTCATCCGTGAGCTCAGGGAGTCATCTGGCCCGTAATTCACTCCCCTGACTGTCCTCAAAATAAGGAAGGGTCCTTTGTTACAGGGCAAAATAGCTCACAGTCTTAAGAGCAATGCACATGGATAAAAAGGGTCATATCTAAAGCTATTGTCCAACTGCGGAGAAAGGTCCAATGCCGGGGATGTATTCAGACAAATGACAGATTATCAATTTGTTAGAGGTGAAAAAAAGCAAATTTTCTATGCATGGTGTATTTCTAGAAAGCAATGTAATGATATCAGTCTTTTCGAAAACTGTCGTGCACCCGCAATAACTTAAAAACGTGCTTTTTTATATTTATTTGGGAGTTGCTCCATCAGGGTAGGTTGTCTCTAAGCCTATTTAGTAACTTGTCAAATCTGCCTGTGCATCGTTGTCTAAGCAAAAGAAACCATGACCCTTTTACTTTCAATTATTTGACACATGTAAAATGCATGGAGCCAAATACAAAACAAGGCAATCACCTAAGGAAAGGACCTGAGCAACATTTACACAGCATCCACGCTTTTTGAAGAGGGAATAGGAGATGGGAGTAACAGGGATAGAGCAGCCAACGAAACGATAGGGGTTATAAGGCAATTTTCTTAGGCGCTCATTTCCTTAACATGCTGAAAACTATAAAATGGAAGACAAAGAGCACCTGGTTCTAGGCAATTCTGCAACAATGATGGACAATTTTGCACAGATGCCACGCAATGTTGCACTTACATTTGCAAAATGAATAAATCACATTGGAAGCAATTCACTAGCACAAAAAGGACATTTTACTCTGGTTGGTTGCATTAAATATCAGTGCAAAACTGCACAACAACAGTAATAAATTGGTCAGCACGGGTACAATTTATGTGGTCTGTCAGCAAGGGCATTATGATGTATACTACATTACCAAAGAACTGCAAAACTTAAAAAGATATCACTCAGCAGACAGCAATCTGAAAAATCTCAAAAAGTGCAGTGATGCAGAAACATACACACATTTGTTTTTTATTTGTATATGGTTTCATCACAAACCTTTACAAAATTATGATTTCAAATTAATCACTTCAAAACATCTTTAAAGCAACAGAAATAAAAGAAAAGAAAAATGACAAAAGAACTCAGAAAACAGACGAGAAAAAAATAAAGAAAAAGAAAACAATCATTCAAATGTACAATAAAATACATGAAAGAATTCGAATGTATACAGATGTTATACATTTAACAGATTTGAAAATTAAATGTTCTGTCATACCTCTGTCATCACGACATCTTGACTTTTTTTCACGTATTTGCCGTCCACCTTAACAACTGTCTGCAAAAACCTCAGGTATTCCATGTGGCGACCATGAGTTTCGACACAATGTACAAAGTGTTGTACTACTCGTTCGCTTACTTCATTGCACAGATGATAATTGTTTGTAAAGATGTGCCTCATAGTTTCTGCTTCAAGTAGCTATTTTAAAAAAATCGTCACACTGTTAAGAGCAGATACATTATTTATACTGTAATTATTGTATTTAATTGCACAAAAAGGGAGAATTTTTTTTAGTCTACGTTCGTTAAGATCAGGTGTGATATCCTCACATTGTAAAATGCTTACAAGCACCTGGCTCAATACAGTGCATAATCTATCAGTGCTGTTTCACATAACGGAGAAGAAGCATGTGGCTAAACTCCTGCTCTCTCCATTTTTCCTCCCATTTCAACTTTCTTTCCTCATTGTTAACCTGCTTTCTACACTTCCAAATTGTCTTTTCTCCCTTTGGGCTTTGATTTTCCTCTCTTTTTTCTCTAATGCCCTTTACTTCATCTTTTTGTCTTTCTTTCCATTTCTCCTCCTACCTTCTTTCGTTTCTGTCTTTTTCTCTTCTTGCACAATTCACTTATTTTATTTTGCCTTTCCAACAATTGGGGCAATATGTTAAATGACACCATGACTACCACTGTCCCCCCTAAAGAATACGTTTGGCTTTCCCAAACTGTAAAGTCAGTAACCTTACCAACTATCACAATGAACATTACATCTCATAGTTATGGCAATTATGAGCATCCACACTAGGATGTTAGGCACCCTTGGCATCACGACTAGTACACTAGTCCAAATTCTGCCGATTTTTCGGCGTTGAGTGGGAAGATTTACTGGATTTTGCTGGAGGTAAATCCTCCACTCAAAACACAAACTCATAATTTGGCGTACTGATAACTTGGCGCTAAACTCAGTTACAGCCAATTTTACTACTTACCGCTTAACTCGTAATGAGGCGGGTTATCTCTACTTTGGCAGACCCCAAAGTGTTTGATTAGTCCATGAGTCACATTTAAAAACAGTATGTAAAACACATGTTTTTTTAGCCCATTTCTTTGGAAAGTTGTGTTGTACAATGCACCATGTGGGAACTTTCCCAAATATAATAGGATCTGGCTTCATGCACTCAGGGGTACGTTTAACACCCATCTGTCTTAAAGTTCATCACCTACTACTTTCACACTAAATACAGTTAGAAACAGCACTGCTTTAGCAGTGAAGCTGAAACTGACGTGCATTTAATCAATTTCATGATAAGAAAATGACCAACCAAAATGTATGAGTTTTACAGACTAATTCCATGATGCCCATAGTAATAAATCAGCAAAATGCTGAAAAAATGAAAATAAGGGGAGCAGAGGGAGAAAAAGGGGAACAATTAGCACAGGTTAACCAAGGGAGGAAGTAAGCATGCAGGGACCCTACACATATTAATATAAAAAGGGAAAAAGTTAAATGAAAAACAGATTGCGAACTAATGTCCTTGCAGACAATTGTGAGAAACCTGAAGGTGTCTCCCTAGCTGGTCCCTGGGAATCTGTCATCCAGGTGGCCAGGACACTGACATCGCTATTGGATCCTGTTCCTGGGGTTGGACCAATGAGGTAGGATCACATGGATGGGGGGTCCCCGGGGAGTGGGACACCGACAGGTGAGACGCCGTATCCCCCTTCCTTTAACACCTTTTCCCCATCCTCTCACGTAGGGCATTTCAAACCACTGCCCCCCGGCCCCCTTTCCAACACAAACACTTTAGCAAAACAGAAAGGACAACGGACTAACACTATAGCCGTTTACCTGACATGTCCCAAAACAAGGGTCAGGCAGTCAGGCAATTGATCAGAATCACACACACCTGACTGCCCTTTCCCTTCCTCACAGGGATAAAAGGTGGAGGCTTAGAGCACAGTACGAGCGAGGCGAGCATGTCAGACTGCAAGACGGGATGGCTAATCAGGTGCGGCAGTTCAAGAGAAGGAGAAAAGCGGCAGGGAGTGAGAGGGTGGCGGGGAGAGAAGTGACCTTGCCCTTCCCGTCCCAGACGTGCATAAACTTCGTAGAAGAGAGCCTAAGACTGCGAAAAATAGCACGTGTCTTGCAGCAGAAGTCAACCGTAGACAGGGCAAGCCTAGGCCGATAAGCAGGAGCAAGGGAAACTCCCGCGCCCATGGTACCGGCCTTGACTCCAGAGAAGCCAAAAGGCCAAGCAGTTCATCACAGCTAGTGAGTCGAGGGGAGAGCCGATAAGAACCGGGCTGTGTTGAATAATAGTCGCAGAAGTGGCAAGTTTAAACCATGTGCAATGAACTTTAATTCAACTATTGAAAGCATGAAGGGAAGACCAGCTACAGAGAGAAAGCAGCACCACTTGGGTGCTAACTTGAGAGACTCCGTTCGAGCCCCATATGAGAGCAACTACAAGTACCAGAAGGCCGTTGGAAGTTCAGCGAAATAGGTCAAGGTGGTCATACGTGAGGTCAAGCAAAATCCCAGTACAATCAAAAGATTTTGTTCTACAATATGTTAAGTGAAAGAAAGGGAAGTGAATCCTGCAGTGAATGTGAAAGTAAGGGAGACAAATCACGCCATATGAGAAAGCAAAGGAAGTGAATCCCGCAAATACAAACAAATGTGAAGTTGGCAGAGGTGAACCCGAAGGAGGGATGCCAGAGATGAAGCTATTACCCAAATGATAGCAGTCAAGAGGGGTCGGAGCCCGGCAGAGGGCGGGAGATCCAGGGGTAAAGCTATCATCCAAACTTCAATAAAAGAACTAACATATAAAATTGAGGAATACGATACATGAAGGGTCAACGCTCAGAAGAAGGGGACCCAGGGGTGAAGCCATCATCCAGCGAACATTGGAAACAAACTTTCATTTTGTTAAAGGGACTTTATTTTTGCAATAAGAGAGGCCCTTGAAAGCGAGAAAACAGAGCTATCCGGGATCTTGTTTTCATTTAAGAACTTTCTAGCGATTTGCATCCAGAAGAGGGGAATACCAGGGTAAAAGTCGTCACCCAAAGACCCTGGAAAAGAGACGGTGTATTCGGTTTTTGTGAGTCGAGTATGTCAAGTCCTCGAAGACAAGACACTTTCTAGGAAACGAGACCTGGCCATCGACGGTCCTGAGAACTACCATTGGAACTGTCATCTTGTGCTGGGAAAGCCAGAGACTTTGCTGTGCTCCAAGCTCCCATCTTACCCCGTGTCCAAAACGTGGGGAAGGGAGACCCAGGCTGCCACATCCTGACATATTATTTAAGAACACTTCTTCTTTTCTTGAGAACTATCCCACACCCCTTTTTGTATTAGTTGTGAGGTTTGGCAATAGGTTTCTTACTATACGCCTACTGTATTTTGACACAACACCACTAGGACTGCCTTATTTTTCATTTGATGGTAGAAGCTTGCTCCCATCTTAGATTTGGGTTTAGATTAGGCATTTTTCCAACCCGCATACAACTTTCATTGTTCAATAAACAACCTTGAACCGTGATCACTTGTGTCTGTCTTACTTATTGTCACCATGAGTCCCTCACACAATTCATAATAAAAAAGGTGCACTTCTGCCACAGAGTCAAACTGATGCTCTGTTGTCATGATTTGTAAAGAGGATTCCTTCACCCCTTAATCGCTGCAGGTTTTTTCCACTCCCAGCACCGAGGCCTTTTTTGGACATTTCGGTATGTCACATTCAATCCCTTGTAACCTTTCTGTTACAAGTGATACCCCGGCCAAATTTGCACCTTTTTCTTCCCACATGAAGGCGGTCATAACACCAACAAGCGTTAGTTGTTTGCTGTAGGGCGTGTGAGAAAGTAACAAAAAAGTGACTACATTCTGCGTTTTTTCAGAAAATGCCAATAAAATGTACAAAGAAGCCTGTGGTTTTTTTCTTGTAAGAGCCCAGAACAAATTGTTTGCAGTTCTGAATTCGCCATTTTCCAAACTTTCAAGAACAGGTTAAGTGGAAACAAAAAAACATTTTTCATAAAGTTACCATCAGTCATGTGAGAGGTAGGTGATTTTTCCCTTTTTTTAATGGGACATGCTTGGACAGAATGGAAGAGGGAGGTAGGAAAGCTCAATGGGAACACAGAAAGGCATACATTGCTGAAAAGAAGACAACATCCCAAGCACAGTAAGGGGTCATTTGTGCAGGTCAGGCAACAACTATGTGCCTAAAATTCCCATAATTTGGGAAAAATTGGAAAAGTGACAGAAAAAAAAGCATGTACTGGACATGTGTGCGCTTGTAAGGTAATGGCTTCTGTGATTATTGAGAAAAGCAATGTGTTCTATATTGTATATAGTTCATCAAGTACAGTGTCCTGCATTACTGCTGTAGCTATGTCATACAGTTCCATGTTGGAACACAACAACTGTGTCATCATCAGGATTCACTGAGTCTTAGAATGTTTATGTTGGAACTGGGGTCAGGTCAAAGGCGAGAGCTGCAACCAGATATCATTAACCGGCAAGATTGTGTGCCTCACTTGAATTATAATACTGGCGATGAGGGAGACTGCTGCCCGGGCTGCAGCTGATTGGCCCCAGAGCCGATGGCACGCAGCAAAGGAGCGGAGAGATGCCATGATTCACTGGAGGAAAGGGCGCGCAACGCAAGTCTATGTCAAGGGGAACCCTTTGTATTGCGGTTGCCATGGTGGCTTTTCTCTTCGCATTGCTCGCAACACGGTTCAGTTAAGCAGCGACGCACTGCACAGTCCTGCTTGACTGGCAAAGGGCAGGCTGAAAAGAAACGAGGAACAGCTTCAAGTTGGGAGGACTTTCGAGCTGTGCATAAGAAAGATCAATAAAGAGCAAGCGACACCCAGTGGGCATTGAAGTGGCACACAAATTTACAAATAAAGGAAGAAAGGGGTGTGTGACAAATAAACTTGCTGGAACAAAAAGTTGCTCCAATACAGGAGTGAATAGGTGCGTACAAAAAGACACCTGCTGCTTCACTGGGTGAACCACACCAAGATGGCAAACATACCAAGGCTAGCCATATTTCTGTCTCAAGGGGGTGGAGAATCACTGATTAGGTGGAAGGAATGGAAAGAAGATTTCTTGAAGTTTTTGTTAGTGGTTTATGGGCCAAACTACTCTATGGAAAGAAAGGATGCATTATTGTTTCACTATTTAGGGCATGGAGGACAGGAAGTGCTAAAAAGATTACCTGAACCAACGTTGGATGAAGGGACAATATGAACCCATTTGCCATAAGTATACATAAACATGATAAGCACTTTGCAATTAAAGAAAATAAGATCTTGGCTAGGTACAGATTTGCCACAAGAGAACAAAAGAAGGGAGAGACCAAAGAACACTTTCTCACGGTTTTGAGAGGTCTAGCAGTCAAGTGTCAATTCAAACCATGCTGTCAAGAGCAACACCTGAGAGATCAGGTGATGATTAAATGTGCTGAAGACAAGGTGCGAGAAGAGTTGTGGAAAGACAAAGATCAGAATCTAGACAGAGTGGTGGAAACAGCAAAAAGCAATAAAAACGCACATTGCTGTGTTTCAAGGAATAAGCCAAGGAAGGAAGGCTTGATGACCAAGCCAAACAGAGTATTGAAGGAACAGAGACCAGTATGGTAAAGAGGAAGAAGTAATACTACAATATACAAAAGAAAGGGACTACCAACAACAGGGACAGAGTCAAAGATACTTAGGGGAAGCCTCGAGGAAGAGGGAGAGGGTTTCAGGCGCATGTAAAAGCAAAAAGAAATATCGAGGCGGAGTACCACAAAAGGAAATACACCAATCACAGGCTTATAAAGATTCTCAGATCTTTATTCAAATAACTGTACAGTTTACAAAGAAACACAGTATCAGATAGCTATCTGGCCCTCAGTACATCACAAGTGAGAGGTACTGGACGTCTAAACATTTGCGTCTTTTATACAGTTTTCAATCGCAATGTCCAGCCCCTCTGCAAGTTAATTATTCTCGGTCTAGGGTTTGTGCCGAGTTCGTCTCTAGTTAGTCCAACTATATGCATTTGAATTACTTCTAGTTTGCATAACAACAAGTCACAATGGCAACAGTGTATCTTCGAATTTGACATTAAGCCTTAGTACATGTCTTATACAATGTAGTTCAACAAGAGTTCATATTCAGTATTTAAACAACACTGTATTCAATGTATGTCCGTGGATCGGACTTGTTGGCGCAGGTAAACCTTGATCTACAGGTCAAACAACATAGGTCAAGGTCTCATTACACGGCCCTAACATTTAGCCTATGGGCAGTTCAGGCATTAACTTATGTAAAGTCAGAACAGCTAAGGTTACGAGCAGAAGAACACTGTCCACCATTTTAGAACACAGAGTGACTTTAAAATAGAAATCAAAATGGCGGATGTTCCCAAAATGGCGGCTAGGTCGATCTAAGGTCGGAACCTTGCAACGCGGATTTCTTCGCAGAGCGGCTGTGCTTAGGCCAATACATACAATAAAGGAGGCATAATATGATATCCCGTTTAACACGCAGTACAGAGAGACTAACAGTGATCGTGGAAATTCCAGAGTTTCCAGAGGGTGCTACAGATGTGGAAACATAGATCACTTTGCCAGGGATAGGGAATGCACCGCCAAATTTGTAGAATGTAGGAAATGCGGTAGAAGGGGACACTTGTCCAAATGTTGCAGGTTTTGCAGTGGTGATGTTGGCAATATTGAAGATGAGGCTGATGATGGTGACATGATATGTCTGAGAGGATAACAAATCATACAGTTTGTTGATGCAGTCAATGTGGCGGGTGGAGTAAAGGTTAACAAACCCTGCACCATTGTTGGGTTAAATGTTACTGAGATTGAGATGCTGGTGGAGAGTGGCACAAATTACACCCTCATCAGCAAGAAATCTTGGCAAGAAAGTTAAGTTTAGGTAGCTGTGTTTTAAAAGAAGCAAAGGTAAAGGCAAATGCCTATGGTGAGAATCCCATCTCCATAATTGGAGAATTGAATGTCCTGGCAGAGTTCAAAGGAAAAACTGCAAAATCTAAGATTTTTGTAACTGTTGGAGGGAATTTGTTACCCTGGAGATGTCAGGCGGCTCTAGGAATTAAATTGGACCATAATAGAGATGAGCTCAACAAAGAGTCAAAAAGCGAAGTAGAGAGGGGTGAGCTTGCCATAGCTGGATGAGCCCCTAAGGTTTTTGATGGTGGTGTGAGTTGTTTAAAAATGTGTATATAAGATAAAACTGAAAAGAAATACTGTACCTTTTGCTGCTAAACTTAGACCGGTACCTCTGGCTTGTAAAAAAAGAAGTGGAATTAGAGCTAGAGAGAATGCCGAAAGATGGTATGATAGAAAGATCAGAGGCTTCAGAATGGATTAGCCCAATAGTGATTGTAAAAAAAGCCAATGGTGCGGTAAAACTGTTTATCGATCTCAGGGAGGTCAATAGGAACATCATCACAGAAAAGTTCCCATTACCAAAAATAGACGAAATGATCACTGATTTAAATGTTTGAAAAGTATATTCCTTGTTAGATCTTCGCTCGGCATATCATCAAGTAAAAATGCATCAGGAATCCTATGACATATTAACGTTCATTACACAGGTATATTTGTTTAGGTGTGTCAGGATGCCACTCGATCTCATCTGGGCTGCTAGAATGTTTCATAGCGTTATGCATGGCATCTTGGGAGATGTGAGTGGGGTCAAGTTTTATCAAGATGATATATTGGTGTGGGGAGAGATCTTGAGGAACATGATGAAAAACTAAAGAAGGTGTTGCGTAAGCTAGAAGAGGCTGGTATAACGCTGACATTGGAAAAGTGTAAGTTCAGGAAGAGTCCAGTGAATTACCTGGGATACAGCATTTCGAGTGAGGGTGTAAGGCTGAAGGAGAGTGCTGTTCAAGCCATTACTGACATGTTTTCTCCGACAAACAATGCAAATGTATCTTAATTTTTGGGGATGATCGAGTATTATTTCAAATTTGTGAAGGGTTTAGCAAGTAAAACAGTGAACATGAGAAGGTTAACGAGAAAAGGGGTGAAATTTGAATGTAGCGAGGCGTTTGAAGGAGAGTTTGTTTTGATAAAAAAGGATATAACGAAAGCACCAGTTTTGCTAGGATTCAGAGAGGGTGTGCACACTGTGGTATATACTGATGCCTCTGAATGTGGGCTTGGAGGAGTGTTGATGCACGAGGATGGAGATGGACAATATATCACAGCTTATGCATCAAGAGCGCCTAAGGAGGTTGAAGGGTGCTACTCGGTTATTGAATAAGAGGCTTTAGCCATTCTATGGGCAGTTATTAACTTCAGAGTGTATCTGTATGGTAGGAGGTTTGTAGTTTGCACCGATCACAAACCACGGATTGCTATATTCAACAAAAAGAAAATGGGGAACCCCATGCATTTCTGAAAAGAAGACACCTGTGGGAATCCAAAGAGGTCGCACTTGCACGAATCGCCCTAGATTTTAGTGCAAGGCCTGGCAAATTCTAAAATGTAGGGAAATAAACACAATGTTCAGATATTTGCCACGAGGAAACCAGTGAAACATGCCGGCAAAAACACATGCCCTACGTTCCCACAGTTGTCCCGATGAAATAGTACCTCACATGTGTGGGTGCACTGACCTGGGCGAAAAGGGAAAAGGCTAAACCACTGGTACATCAAATGCCCTGGGGTAGACTGGGTTTGACTTTGTGGCAACCCACAGATTTGGGCCTGGGATGTCGCAACTACTAAGGGAAACAGGGAAGCCCATACATTTCAGAAAAGAACACACCTGTGCGAATCCAAAGAGGTCTGACTTGTGCGAATCACCTGAGGTTTTATTACCCACAAGGCCTGGCAAGTTCCAAAATGTAGGGAAAAAATACAATTTTCAAACATTTGCCACCAGGAAACCACCGAAACACGGCAGCAACAACACATGTCCTACCTTCCCACGTCCCCACAGGTGTCCCAACGAAAAACTTCCCTCAAATGTGTGGGTGCACCTACCTGGGCACAAAGAGAAACGGCTAAACCACTCATACATCCAACGCCCTGGGGAAGGCTTGATTTGATTATTTTGTCTCCTGGCCTCAGAAGTATTTGAGCTGGGCTCAACATCCGTTTTTAACGTTTTCTTATTTCTAGGGCACATTTTAACTGTATTCACTTAAGAGCTGTGGTGGTGGCAAGGCTCAATGGGGGTGTGAACCAATCGTGTTTCCTTTGTGGGGCACCTAAGGAGGACTTGGCACATTTGTTTATGTTTCGTCCAGCTTTTTAAATTATTAGAGAACATACTCTGAAACCTGTATTGTTGGGTTTGGGCTTTCGTCGTTACAAGCCTGCATTACAATATTTGCTGCGGGCGGATTCTGTACATGTGGGTCGGGCTGTATTGACTTTTTAAAACGTGCTCTGTTTTGGAGAGAATCTTTATTAAGATCAGTTAGATTTTTAGCACTGGAAGTCTTTTTATGGTTATTTGGCCTAACCAAGGTTATTTAAAAATGTTTGTAATATTGTTGATTGTTACCTTTGCTGTATGTTGTTATGGTATGCATCGTTTTACCAAAATAAACAATGACTGGATTTGGCTTTGTGGACAACCCACAGTTTTGGGCCTGGGGTGTCGCAGCCACCAATGATAACAGGGAACCCCATTCACTTCTAAAACCAAGACACCTGTGGGAATCGAAAGAGGTCTGACCTGCGCAAATCGCCCTAGAATGTATTACCCACAAGGCACGGCAAAGTCCAAAATGTAGGGAAAAAAACTCAAATTTCAGACATTTGCCTCCAGGAAACCATCGAAACATGCCGCAACACATGTCCTACCTTCCCACAGGTGTCCCCATGAAAACAGTACCTCACATGTGAGGGTGCACTGACCTGGGCGCAAAGGGAAAAGGCTAAACCACTGGTACATCAAATGCCCTGGGGAAGACTGGATTTGGCTTTGTTGACAACCCACACATTTGGCCCTGGGGTGTTGCAACCACCAAGGAAAAAAAGCAACCCCATGCATTTTTGAAAAGAAGACACCTGTGGGAATCCAAAGAGGTTTGACTTGCACACCACCCTAGATTGTATTACTACAAAGCCAGGCAAATTCCAAAATGTAGAGAAATAAACACAGTTTTCAGACATTTGCCACCAGGAAACCACCGAAACACACCAGCAACATCACATGTCCTACCTTCCCACATTCCCACAGGTGACCCAATGAAAACGGTACCTGACATGTGTGGGTGCACTGACCTGGGTGCAAAGTGAAAAAGCTAAACCACTGGTACACCAAAGGGCCATGGAAGAACATATTCTTTACTGTATTTGGTCTTGTGGACAATCCACAGTTTTGGGCCTGGGGTGTCGCAGCCACCAAGGATAACAGGAACCCCATTCATTTCTAAAAGCAAGACACCTGTGGGAATTGAAAGAGGTCTGACTTGCGCAAATCGCCCTAGAATTTATTACCCACAAGGCATGGCAAAGTCCAAAATGTAGGGAAAAAAACTGAATTTTCAGACATTTGCCTCCAGGAATCCTTCGAAACACGCCAGCAACTGCACATGTCCTACCTTCACACGTTCCCACAGGTGTTCCAACAAAAATGGTACCTCACATGTGTGGGCGCCCTTACCTAGACGCAAAGGGGAAAAGGCTAAACGACTGGTACATCAAACGCACTGGGTAGACTGGATTTGGCTTTGTGGACAACCCACAGATTTGGGCCTGGGGCGTCTCAGCCACCAAGGAAAACAGGGAACCCCATGCATTTCTGAAAAGAAGACACCCGTGGGAATCCAAAGAGGTCTGACTTGCGCAAATCGCCCTTGAATGTATATTACCAACAAGGCCCGGCAAATTCCAAAATGAATGAAAAAATAAAATGTTCAGATATTTGCCAACAGGAAACCACCGAAAACATGCTGGCAACAACACATGTCCTTCCTTTCCAACGTTCCCACAGGTGTCCTGACGAAACCAGTACTTCACATGTGTGGGTGCCCCTACCTGGGCACAAAGGGAAAAGACTAAACCACTGGTACATCAAATGCCCTGGGGAAGACTGAATGTGGCTTTGTGGACAACCCACAGATTTGGGCCTGGTGTGTCGCAGCCACCAAGGAAAACAGGGAATCCCATGTGTTTCTGAAAAGAGGACTCCTGTGGGAATCCACAGAGGTCTGACATGGGTGAATAGCCCTAGATTTTACTACCTACAAGGCCCAGCAAATACCAAAATGTAGGAAAAAAATCAATGTTCAGACATTTGCCACCAGGAAACCACAGAAACACGCAGGCAACATCACATGTCCTACCTTCCCACGTTCCCGCAGATGTCCCGAAGAAAACAGTGCCTCACATATATGGGTGCCCTACCTGGGTGCAAAGGGAA
Organism: Ambystoma mexicanum; assembly: GCF_040938575.1. Classification (NCBI taxonomy): domain Eukaryota; kingdom Metazoa; phylum Chordata; class Amphibia; order Caudata; family Ambystomatidae; genus Ambystoma; species Ambystoma mexicanum. The sequence continues at coordinate 352,965,377 of NC_090936.1, forward strand.
AAGGCTATCCCACTAGTACACCAAAGGGCTTTGGAAGACCATATTTTTACTGTATTTGGTCTTGTGGACAATTCACAGATTTGGGCCTGGGGTGTCACAGCCACCAAGGAAAACAGGGAACCCCATGCATTTCTGAAAACAAAACACCAGTGGGAATCCAAAGAGGTCTGGCATGTGCAAATCATCCTAGATTTTATTACCTACAAGGTCCGGCAATGTCCAAAATGTAGGGGGGGGGAACTAAATTTTCAGGCATTTGCCACTTGGAAACCACCAAAACACGCAGGCAACAACACATTTTCTACCTTCCCACATTCCCACAGGTGTCCCGATGAAAACTGTACCTCACGCGTGTGGGTGCACTGACCTGGCTGCAAAGGGAAAAGGCTAAACCACTGGTACACCAGGCCTTGGCAGACCATATTTTTACTGTATTTGGTCTTGTGGACAATCCACAGATTTGGGCCTGGGATGTCGCAGCCACCAAAGAAAACAGGGAACCCAATGCATTTTTTTTTAAACTTTATTTTATAGAGAGTCACATCAGAACAGAGTTTCAGATTAAACAGAGAATACCAACAAGTACAACATTTCAGTTATAGTAAGCACAGTACAGATTACATAGCAGATCAAGGCGTTGATGAGGGAGTGAAGTCATTGTCTGAAAGCATATTGCATAAGTAGCTTCTGAACGCAGCCCAGATGTGCATTGACAGATTTCCAGCACTTTAATATACAGCGTTTTGCAACTACACAAGTAACATTAAAAAAATCGCTGGGTTGTCTCGGACACCTTGCCAATGTCCCCGAACAGGTATTTCAAGGGGGATGGGGATGAAGGGATTGATGTGATTTTTTCAAGGATGTCCGCAACCTCACCCCAAAATTTCGCCACTAAAGGGCACACCGAGTACATATGATGGGCATCTGCAATCGGTGCATCACATTTCAAACATTTCCCTGTGCAACCCTTCACAAATTTGGTTAACTTGGCGGGGGTGTAGTGTAATTGGTTAAGTATTTTAAATTGAATTAATCACAGTCCAGAGTCCAGGGATACAGATCTAGTAAGTTGACAGTATCTAAGCCACTGCCCCTCGGTCAGTGTGGTTCCCAAGTATCACTCCCAGGACTCCTTTATGGTGTTACAGGAGCTCGAGTGTGATTGGACTAGGGCATACACAGCGAAACCCGTTTCCTCCGCCCATCAGTCGCTGTTATGGCTCTTGTGCATTCATGCGTAGCAGGTTCTCTAGGGAACATCGGCCACTTGGACGTAAATGCAGCTTTCATACAATGGTATTGAAATTGTTGAAGTTGTCCCCCTCCCACTGTGTCCACAAAATGCACTAGTTCTACGTGTGTACCCCCAGGAAACATATCCCGCATTTTAAGTTGTTTGGTCAGGTCCCATAACAATTGCAGGGCTTTATGAAATGTGGGTGTAATATTAGGGTAGCCCCATAGTGGGACCTCTGGGTCGTATGGGATCGTCAGTCCAGTCCTATTATGTATCTTGGACCATGCATGTACAGTAGTGCTTACCAGGTCAAATTCACAAGAATCTTTGTGATTGAGGCCAAAGATGACCGATCGAACATCGGAGGGGGAGGCAGCGTATTTCTCTATGGGGATATGTGTAGCTGTGTCATCAGGGTCAAACCAGTGCTTGGCGAATTGCGCCTGGGCTACTAAATAATATAATTCGAAGTCTGGGGCTGAAATGCCCCCGCTCGAGAACGGTTCCACTAGTTTGGCCCACTTCATCCTGGCGGTCTTCCCCCCCTCACACAAACGAGGTGGCAAGAGACTGAAGTTTGATAAAGAAATCTTTACCGGGCCAAATGGGAATATTCCCGAAGCAGTACAATAGCTTAGGGAGGACTATCATTTTCAAAAGAGCCACTCGGCCATATAGGGGATAGGGAGTTTGGTCCACAATTGCAATTTGGTGGTTAGTGTCTGCAGGAGTTCTTCGTAGTTATCTATGTATAATGTACGTTTGTTGTTATATACAACAACTCCCAGGTAGCGGACCCGTGTGGGGGAACACTTAAACCCATCCATGTTGGACAAGTCATGTGTAGCTGGGGTCAGTGGGAACAGCTCAGACTTGGATACAATTATCTTATATCCGGAGTATTCGGCAAATACATGAATATCAGCCATAATGGGTGCCAAGTTAGTTTTCGGGTCGTGGATATAAAGCAGGGTATTGTCAGCGTAAAGGGAAATTATCTGTGGAGGTCCCGTCATTCTGATACCCCTGTGTGCATGGTTTTTCCGGATGAATTCTGCCATAGGCTCAATTGAGAGAGCAAACAGAATGGGGGAGAAGGGACAGCCCTGCCGGTGCCCCGTCCCCAAGAAAAGAGAGAAGACATGGTGTGATTGGTGAGGACTCTCGCTTCCGGGTTAGTGTAAAGAAACCAGACACATTTAAGAAAGTACTGTCCCAGGCTGAAACGTTCGAGCACTGAGAATAGGTAGGACTAGGACACTGAGTCGAACGCCTTCTCGGCATCTAAAGCAGCAGTTGCTGCGTCGGCCTTCAGGTTGATCTGTGCCATTACTCTGAATAGCCGCCACAGGTTTAGGGCTGTGGATCAAGTGGGAATTAAGCCTGCTTGGTCAGGATGGATCATGGTGGGCATGTGTGGTAGGAGTCTGGTCGCTAGGATTTTGGCATCGGTATCGATCAGGGAAAGGGGTCTATAGGAGGACATTTCATATGCGGGGCGCTGGGATTTAAGAAGGACCGTGATCACAGCCTCACGCATGGATTCAGGGAGCGTGCCTCGATCCATCGCCTCCTCCCACACTTTCAGTAGAATAGGGGCTAGCTTGTCATGGAACTCCTTGTATAATGCAGCTCATAGGCCATCTGAGCCAGGGGCCCTGCCAGATGTTAATGCCTTAATGGCAGTGGTGATTTCTTCAAGTGTAATAGGCATATCCAGTGCATTCGGGGTTACCAGGGTTAGAACTGGGAGACCGAGAACCCGCAGGTAGTCAGTTATCTCTTCTGGGGATTTAACGTCTCGGTTGGAATGGAACAAGTTACTTACCTGTAACTGTTGTTCTCCAGCATGGGTCTGGCATGGATTCACATGCTCATGAATATTCCCCGTCGTCAGGCTGGGAATCCTCGGTAAAGAAAAAATCAGTATCAGTTTTGTTTCTGATCTGTCTTTCTTAGTAGTAACCAGTCACTGATCTCTGGGTCATACTGCCCCCAGCCAATGACTGCCCTCTCCCTAAGCCCCGCCTCTGGCAGCCATCCTCAGATTTGGTAGCACACCAAGTGGCAGTATGACCAAGTGAAGAGCCACAGATGGGTAGGTGGGAGGGTTTGCATGTGAATCCATGCCAGACCCATGCTGGAGAACAACAGTTACAGGTAAGTAACTTGTTCCTTCTCCAGCATGGGGTCTGGCATGGATTCACATGCTCATGAATAAAAGAATACATAGCAGTATACACATGCACAACCACAGGAGGTGGTAACAGGCTCAATATTAAGCAATACAACAACTCAACATTAAGCATCTCTTACCTCCTCACCAGGCTCATCTTAAGCGAACAGGTTGCGCAGCACTGCTTGGCCGACCCTGGACTCCTCCCTGGAGTCCCGATCGACACAGTAGAATCTTGTGAAGGTGTGCGTCGACCTCCACGTAGCAGCCCTGCAGATGTCCAGCAGGGGCACACCAGACAGGAACGCCGTGGTAGCAGCGATCGCTCTGGTCAAATGGGCTCTCGGATGGCCGGGCAGCGGTCGGTTTGCCAACTGGTGACAATGCAAGATGCAGCCGGAGAGCCATCTGGAAATGGAAGTCTTCGAGAGAGCCTTCCCTTGATTCACAGACCCAAAGTTCACAAACAGTTGTGACGTCTTCCGAAAACTCTTTGTGCGGTCCACGTAGAACTTCAGCGCTCTAGCTACATCCAGCGAGTGCAAAGTCTTCTCGGCCGGCGTAGAAGGCGACGGGAAGAAAACTGGTAACACCAAGGGCTCGTTGAGGTGGAAGTCCAACGGCACCTTGGGCATGAAGGAAGGGTGCGTCCTCAGCACTACCCTCGTGTCATGAAAAGTCAAGTATAGAGGCTTGCAAGATAGGGCCTGAATCTCTCCCACTCGTCGTGCAGAGGTGATGGCCACGAGGAACGATGTCTTCCATGACAGGAACTTCAAAGGCGCCGAATGCATAGGCTCAAATGGGGCTCCCATGAGCCTGGTCAGCACCACATTAAGCTCCCACGTCAGGGCAAGGGCCTTCACCGGCGTGAATGATCGGAATAGTCCCTTCATAAATTCCTTTACCAGGCGATGAGACCACAAGGACGCCCGTCCTGTAGTCCTGGTATATCGGGAGATGGCACCCAGATGTATTTTTATGGAGGCGTGAGCCAGTCCAGCTTTGGCCAGCGACAGTAGGTACGGCAGCACTTGAGGTGCAGTAATCCGCAGAGTGTTAATCTTCTGTGCATGGCACCAGACAGACAACCTCTTCCATTTATGACCGTAACACTTGAGAGTTGAGGACCCCCTGGCCTTTGCAAGAACCTCTCTGCAATCAGCCGGGATATCGTACCCTCCAAACTCTAGTGCTGCAGGAGCCAGGCCTGCAAGTTCAGCGACTGTGGGTCGTGATGGAGTGGCGCCTCCTTCTCTGGAGAGAAGATCCACGTCCGCCGGCAGCTTGACTGGTGGGGACGTTGACAAGTCCAGAAGGTCCGGGAACCAGATCTGCCTCGGCCACGCCGGTGCGACGAGGATCATCCTGCACCTGGACTTTTTGAGCTGGTTGATGAGGTGGAGCAGCAACGTCAACGGAGGGAACGCGTATAGAAACAGGCCGTCCCAAGGCTGTGGGAACCGCTGGCACTTGGAGTTCGTCGCCGTCGCGAACTGGTCGATCTGGGGTTTGCCCCATCGTTGGAAGAGTTGATCCACTTGGTCCTGGCGCAGTTCCCACTCGTGGCACGAGCACAGCTCCCTGCTGAGTGAGTCCACGATGGTGTTTTTTATTCCTGCCTGGTGGAAGGGAACCAGAAACATCCCCTGGGCGACGGCCCAGTGCCACAGATCTTGGGCCTCCTTGGATAGGGCTGGGGAACTGGTGCCTCCTTGCTTCCGTATATAGAACATTGTGGTGGTGTTGTCGGTGAAGATCCTCACCACTTTGCCCCTGAGGGACGGAAGGAACGACTTGAGAGCCCAGAACACTGCTCGGAGCTCCAGAATGGTGATGTGGAGAGACCTCTCTCCGGGAGCCAAAGGCCTCTTGTGTGGAGGTCCCCGGTGTGGGCCCCCCAGCCCTCCAGAGAGGCGTCCGTCGTCACCGTCTCCTGAAATGCCGGGATTTGAAATTCCGTGCCTGTCGTGAGGTGAGCACGGATGCCCCACCATAAGATCGCCCGACGGAACTCCTCGTCGAGAGGGATCCTGTCCTCGAAACAGCCCCTCGCCTGAAGCCAGCGGGCGTCGAGGAACTCCTGTAGCAGACGCATCCAAAGTCTGCAAAGGGGTAGAAGATAGATGCATGAGGACATCATCCCGAGGAGGGACTTGAATGACCTCACCCTGGCCATGTCCGTGGCTAGCAGGTGCCGCACCTTGCCCGGGATGGTCTTGGTCCTCTCCGCTGAAGGGGAGGCCAATTGCCCCACTGTATCAAGCTTTGCTCCCAGAAACAGTGCTATCTGCGATGGAACCAGGTGGGATTTGGGGTAGTTGATGGCGAACCCCAGCTCCGTGAGCAACCGGACGGTCCTCGCCGTGTGTTCGATGGTGAGTTCCCTTGTCCTTGCCCAGATTAGCCAGTCGTCCAGGTAGGGGTAAACGTGGACCCCCTGCAGACGCAGCCGCGCCGCCACTGGTGCCAGGCACTTGGTGAAAACCCTGGGTGCCGACTTTAATCCGAACGGTAGGGCCCTGAATTGGTAGTGGCGTCCCTGAACCACGAACCTGAGGAACTTCCTGTGCCTTTTTAGAATAGGGATGTGGAAGTAAGCATCCGCCAGGTCCAAAGACGATAGGAAGTCGCCTTCCTCCAGCTGTCCCAGCACGTGCTGGAGGGTGACCATCCTGAATTTATGCACCTTGATGTACTTGTTTAAGCGACGAAGGTCCAGGATGGGGTGCCAACAGCCTGTCTTCTTCTTGACGAGGAAGTACCTTGAGTACACTCCGGAGCCCCGGAGCCCTCTGGGGACGAGCTTGATGGCACCTTTCTTGAGCATCGCCTGTACCTCCAACAGTAGTTGAGGGATGTGATTCTCCTTCCTGGCCACGGGAGGATTGCAAGGGCACTTCTTTTGGAATTCCAACGAGTGCCCGTTGGCCAGGGTGTCCAACACCCAACGGTCGGTGGAGATGGACTCCCACACGCTGACGAACTTCGTCAGCCGGCCTCCCACCGGGGTGCTTTGGTGGGGGCCCGACAACCCAGCCAGGTCAGTCTTGCTTGGAGGCGGCCTTGCCGCCTTGGCCTCCTTGGCGACGGCGGCGGGACCCCCCTTGCTTGCCGCGACCTCTGTGGGCCTCCTGGGAAGAGGAGCGGGCCGCCTGGCGGTAAGTGGAGGAGCCACCGCTGGATCCTTTGGAGGCACCCTGTCTGCCTCCGGAGCTCCGAAAGGGCCGTCGCTGTTGAAGCACCCCCAGGTCCCGGGCCGTCTCCGAGTCGGTCTTGATGGCCTGTAGGGACTCATCCACCGCCTTACCAAAAAGGTTGTTGCCGTCGAACGGCATGTCCAACACCCTGGTCTGGACGTCCTGGCGAAAGTCTGTCGCCTTGAGCCATCCTCATCGTCGGAGGCAAACTCCGTTGCCCAGTTGTCAAAATCCAGTATCGGCAATGTCCGTTGCCATCGTTATGGCGTGATCCAACGCCACCTCGCCTTCCTGCAGAATTTCTAGGGCCCCCGCCCTTTTGTCATCAGGCAGGAAGTCTAGCAGGGGAGCTATCTTGAACCAGAGCTCCCTGTCGTAGCGGGCCACGATCACTAAGGCATTGGCCGCCTTAATCGTCGTCGCCGCTGACGAGATGACTCGTCGTCCCATAGAGTCCAACTTCTTGCCCTCGCTGTCTGGCGGGGAAGTGGAAGTTGAAGCCGCCGCACCCGCTGCCTCCTTCTTAGCCGCTGCCGAGACGACAGAGTCCGGCGTGGGCTGGGCCCTGAGGCACAAGGGGGAGGCATCAGGGACTCGGTACTTCTTCTCGTACCTGTCCCTCTTGGCTGGTGTAGTGGAAGGGTTCTTGAGGACAGCAAGCCCCTCGTCCCAGATGTCGTCGAGTAAAGGCACCGCGAGGACTGACTTCCTCTTGGCCTCTCGTTGTTGGTACAGAAACTCCTTTTTCTGTTCTTTAGGGCAGAGCTGGAAGAGCTCAGATGCCCTGGTTATCATGGTGTGGAAGGAGCCAATTTCGGGGGGGCGGAGGGGGTTGACGACGGGATGTCCGCTGTGTCATCGCCGCCGTCATCGTCCGTCCCCGTCGCTGTATCCGTCGCCGTATCCTCTCTAGGGTCCGGCGAGGGGGAAGAGGGGTCCACCGGTCTCGCAGGCACGAAGGGCGGAACGGGGTGGACTCTCCTCCGCTTGTTCGGAGGGCTTCCGGACGGGCCTGGTTCTGAATCCTCCGTCTGGGTCCGTGGTAATCTCGTCCTTATCTCGGTGCATAAGGATTGCATTGCCAACAAAATGGCCGCTGAGCTATCCTGGGGCTCGGGCAATGGCTGCGACGGACGGGATGGCCGCTCCACTGGGCCCTGTTCGTCGTCGTCGTCGCTATCTTCGATCACGACAGCAGGGACCGCCCCCTGGGGTCGAACCTTCTCAAACCTCTCGTTGAGGCCTAAGGACCTTTCGTTGAGGCCTATGGACCTTTCGTTGAGGCCCTTCTCGGTTTCCACCAGTTCCTCCCCAGAGGCTGATTCCAAGTCTGTAATGGCCACCGGCCCCCCCCCTCTTTTTCAGCCGGGGCTTCATGGGGGTCTTAGCGATGGGCTGGAAAGAGGAATCCCTCTGCGGTGGCAGGGATACTCTGGGCCTGGAGGGCGTTTCCACGGGCATAGAGTCTGCCGGCTTCGCCAGGGTCGCAGCGACCACTTCGGTAGAGGCCTTTGCCGGGTGGATCAAAGCCCTCACCACCTTAGGTGAGTCCTGGGCCTTCGCCTTGGGGGGAGGGTCAGCGCCTCGCTCCCCCTTCGAGATCGACCGGGTCCGCTCCAGCGACTTACCCGGTTTCTCGGACTTCCTCTTCCCCGAACCAGAGCGCTGGCTCGTGGTCGAACGTACCGGGGAAGTAGCACCCTGCTTGGCAACCGAAGAGCCCGACCTTTCGGCGCTCCCGGTGCCCGCGGACTCGCAGTGCTTGGCCTTCTGTTGGGCCCCCGTCGTCGGGGCGCCCTCACAGGACTTAGAAGCCCGCTCAGACTTCTTCTTCGCCTTATCACCTGCTATGCCCTTCTCCAGCCAGGCGGCGAGGCGGGAACGACGATCTTGTTTGGTCCGTTCCGAAAGGCTCTTGTAGAACGCACAGTCTTTCTCCACGTGCGTCTTGTCCTCATGAAGGCAGAAGAGACATCGGGAATGCTCATCCTCCTTGAAAACGTTCTGTAATCCGCATCCAGGGCAGCACCTGAACAGCTTGGATCGGGGCGTCGAGCTTCCCTTGTCCTGGGCCATGTCCGTTGAGGTAGGCCGCAGATCTTCCGGAATCCTCCAAGAAGTATAAACTCGATGAAAACTTCACCCTTGAGGGGCGTAGAAGAATTCCGAAACGGGTCCCCGTTATCGGAAGTAGAAACGGTGGAGTTTGAGGCTCGATTAAACCGAAAAAATGAGAAAATCTCCTGAAAAAACGTGAAAACGCAGTAAAAAACTCGAGAGCTAAACACGAGGACTCCCAACACTTGAGCGTGCGGTAAAAATCTGAGGATGGCTGCCAGAGGCGGGGCTTAGGGAGAGGGCAGTCATTGGCTGGGGGCAGTATGACCCAGAGATCAGTGACTGGTTACTACTAAGAAAGACAGATCAGAAACGAAACTGATACTGATTTTTTCTTTACCGAGGATTCGCAGCCTGACGACGGGGAATATTCATGAGCATGTGAATCCATGCCAGACCCCATGCTGGAGAAACAGGGTTTTGTAAAAATCAACAAATGTAACATTAATGTCTTCCTCTCGATTCACCACCTCCCTCTGTGGAGTCTGAATGCTGGACATAGGAGTGCGATAGCCCTCTGCTTTGAGCATTTCAGCCAGGAATTTACCTATCTGCGGGCTCAGGCAGTGCTCGCCATATATAGGACCTCTCTATTGGCTAGTTTATTAAATGCATTCAACGCTTTGTGGATATCAGAAAGGGTCTCTTTCCTATGTGTACTGCTGTAATCTATTTCAAGCGTTGCTAGCTTAGCTTCCACAGTTCCCAATTCTTTCCTGACACTTGTCAGCAACCCAGTAGTCTTTGCCATAATAATACCCCGCACCCACACCTTAAACGTTTCCCACAAAATCGAATATGAATTCACTGAACCCACATTTAACTCAAAGAATTCCTATATCTCTGTGTAGAGAGATTCGCACACATATGGGTCTCTGAGTAGTGCAGAGGGCATCCTCCAGCGTCTAGCACGTGGTGCGACATATCGCAATACCAGAGTGAGGGATATCGGAGAGTGGTCTGTGAACGTTCTGGGCAGTATCTCGCAAGCTGATACCGCATTAGAGAGGGACGAGCTAATAAGCCAATAGTCTATACGAGACTCCGAGTCATGGACAGATGAGTTGTACGTGTAGCGCCTCTCAAGCGGGTGAAGTACACGCCACATATCTACTAGGAATGCTTGTATCATTATCTATCGTAGGGTGGATGCTGCTTTTGTGAGTCCCCGGGGAGTAACAGAGGATCGGTCAAGTGATACATCCAGGATCGTATTGAAGTCTCCCCCACACAACACTAATGTATCGTCTGGTGAGTCGAGCATTCCCAGTATTGACCGATAAAATTCCGGATCATCAATATTTGGCCCATAGGTGTTGACTACAACCACTGAGCGGCCAGCAACTTCTCCCCATACCAGCACAAATCTGCACCGGGCATCTATTTTAATGTCTAGGTATCTGAACCCCAAAGGCGGATCAATCAGGGTAAGAACACCTCCGGATTGTGCAGAATAATCTGTGTAGTATCGGAGGGGGCACCAGCGTGAGTGAAAGCTGGTGTTTACATTTCTAAGTGCATGTGTCTCCTGAAGTAGTGGTATCTGTGGGCTATGCCTTGTTATATATGCAGCCACCTTCCTGGGTTTAACAGGGTTGTTGAGCCCCGCGTATGTTCCAGGAGAGCAGTTTAACCGTCAAACCCTGTCTGCATGCATTTTACGTGGTATTTATCACATTACCATTTTTTGTGTGTTGGTGTGTACCAGTCGATCCAGCAGTATCTGTTGCGACATAACTCTCTGATTTTTAACCTTTAACAACGCCAACAAGCCCCGGCCTAGTGCCGAGAGTAAACTGTTTCCAAGTTCCCCTCCGCCCGCACCCGCACCATCGACCCCAACATGATGATGAACCCCTCTCATTAACTTATGGAACTCTCCGGAGGTGCGCATGTTGTGGCCCACAACTGCCAGAGCTGGACACGGCTCATCCGTCTTAAAAACCTAAGTACAAATCGGTACCACCCAGGCACCTCTCCCCTACATCACAAACAGCAAAATAATATAGCTTTCAATGTAGTCAATCGACCGGGTCTCTTCTGTCAAAAGCAGGCTGTAGGAGACCATTTTGATCCAGTATTTGACCCTGTAGCAGAAGTGGGATTGTAGCTTCTATGTAGTCCATTGCTGCTGTAGGATGTTCAAAGAAGTGCGCACAGTCTCCATGTTGTATGCACAGTTTCGCTGGAAAGATCAGTGCATACGGGACCTGTCGCAGGCAGAGTTGTTTCTTGACTTGGTCGTGTGATCGTCTTTGAGCTTGTACGCCCACCGCAAAGTCCGGATAAATTTGAATGCTGTCGCCTTCATGTCGGAGGCGTCCCATTTCCCTTGCCAAATGGAGAGCAGTGTCTCTATCCCTATCGTTCATCAGTCTGGCGACTATCTTGTGGGGTGGAGCCCCGGGGTATGGGCGCAGGGGTCAGTGTGCGGTGGGCCCTCTCAACCAATAGGTGGTCCGAGAAGGCGTAGTCGCCAAACAAGAGTGTTTCCACGTGTTTTTCCATGGGACCCTTACAGAAGTATTCCGTCACGGCCACTATGCAGATGTTATTCTGTCGGGACCTGGATTCCAGGTCATCACATTTGCCACCCAGCTTGGACATCTCGCCTTCTAGCAGAGTGATGTTGCAAGTGTTCTGACCAATCAAGTCTTCATTGGTGCTGATCGTTGCCTCAGCCTCCGTCACTCGTGCACTTTTCTTGTCAACGCGGGCTTTCAGCGAGCTGACGGACATGGACCCGTTCTGTACGGTGGCGAGGAGTTGGTCATATCTGGAGTTTTCGGAGGATGTAGTCGTGGGGGTCAGCCGGTGGTGGTGGCATAGTGGCTGAGGATTGGCTGCTTGTGAAGGAATCCATAGGTCCAGTTTTTTTCTTCTTGGAGCTGGATCCCCTTGTCATCGCTGAGAAAATGAGTTATAGGTGGCGCACAGCTCACAAAGTGGCTGGTGCAGTTAGATATGCAAGACGGGTCTAGGAAGCCGCAGGCCTTGGACATCCCCACGCAGCAGATCTGAGCATTTATTCTTACTGTGTTGCTGGTCGGTTGCGAGGCCGGTCCCTGTGCCACTAGGGAGCAGTTTCTGCAGGTCTCCCTACAATTATTGCTGTGTTTCCGTCAGTTGACCCGCAAACTATTTGTGTTTCAGTGCACTGTTTGCTATGGCGTATCATCACAGGAAGTTCGCCATCGCACACCTTTTTTACAGTTGCCGTGTATTGTGGTTACCAGCTAGGATACGGTAATATAGTGCTTCCATCTGTACTGTCTTCGGTAGGATCGAAATTCACAGAGCCCACCTTGTGCCTGGAAAGGATTGTGCCCTCCCATGTATGGCAGCGCCGTCTGCCCTTCACTGGGATAAATACCAAGTCTTACATAAATTGTGCCAACCTTGTTTTCCCTCCTCAATCCAGGCAGCCTCAATGATAATGGATCCGTGGGTTCCTATGTATTGCTAGTGGTGTTGAAAACAGAGCTGCAGTGTCTTCACTGTGAAGGCGGCATTAACTTACAGCTCTGTCTGGTCTTCTCCTTCCCCTCAAGTACATCGCTGTATCGCTGCGTACTATTGCAGCACTCCGCAGTGATGTGTAGGGGGATCATGAACCAGTGTATTGGGAGTGAAGGAAGTGGGACCAGGTGCAGGTTTCCGTGTAGGTCACAGGGCTAATTGTGGGGATGGCCCCAGCTCCTCTGGGTGATGGCAGGTATGCAGTGTCAAGTTCGTGGTGCTGAGTTGTCTCTATAAGCCGTGCAACAGATCAACCGTCTCAATTCCACAATGTTCTGTAGCTGCCTTGCCAATAGGCCTGTCAGCATACATCTGTGTCTTGCAGCCCAGACTGTGTATCCACGCTGTGGCTATTTTGTGGTACGCAGCGTATCTCAGAGGCCCCAGTCCACCAATATCAGCGGACCCACCACGTCTCGACATCGTCCTCAGGAACCGGGCCTCCGTATGCAAGCCCAGGATTATAGCCTGCGCTCCCCAAGAGATCAATGATATGTCCTCAGTGTATCTCGGTGTCTATTGGTCTCAGCCGCTCGTCGGGGGCGAAGCAGGTGCCAAACGGGTGGCTGGTGGGGGACCTTGATCAGCAGGTGGGGCCAGCTCCAACAGCGTGGAGGCCCGCACTCACTCATCCAGGTGCAGGGCCCGATCAGCCTCCTATAGGTCCCGGTCTGGTTCGGGTTTGTGGGAATGCTGCATATCCGGATCGGTTTTTGGCTACACTGGTACGTTCTACGTTCTCCTCCACGAGCCGTTCCACTCTTGCTGGGCGCCTCGTCCGTCTGTTCTTGCCCACTTGGGCCCGCTGTGCCTGATCCCGTGAGCGGCTTCCTCGGTCTGACGTGTCCCTTCCAGGGGTCGGGTTATCCGCCCTTGTCGGATCGCACTGCAGGGCTCGTCTCGGGCCACGCAGATCACGGGTGCTGTGCAGAGTGCGCGGCCAAGGATCTTGATGGCACGTAGGGTGATGAGACCCAGCCACCGGCAACTATGCTGTGTGAAGCACCCTCCTCCCCCCGCATGGCCTGGTGACGCCTCTCGCACCACGGGCTGGATTGTAATCTCCCTGGTTCCAGCCGTCGGCTCCCACCATCTCCCCTTACCGCAGATTCTGCCGGCTTGGTTTTCTCAGGCCTGGGGCAGCCATGCAATCTGATTTTCTGGACACATCATCTGTAGCCTTTCCCCCATACAAATTCAGCCGAGATATGTGTCTGGGTGGCCCCAAAGTCAGATTTTTATAGTAAAAGGATTTCAGCCGGAGCGGAGCCGCACAGCTAGGCTGTCATCACATGTGCGTGGAACAGCGCCCCCCAGCCCCATGCATTTCTGAAAACAAGACACCTGTGGGAATCTAAAGAGGTCTCACATGTGCGAATCGTCCTAGATTTTATTACCCACATGGTCCGGCAATGTCCAAAATGTAGGGGGAAAAAACACAATTTTCAGGCATTTGCCACTAGGAAATCACCGAAACAGGCAGGCAACAACACATGTTCTACCTTCCCACGTTCCTGCAGCTGTGCCGACGAAAACAGTACCTCACATGTGTAGGTGCACTTACCTGGGGACAAAGGGAAAAAGGCTAATCGACTGGTACATCAAACACACTGGGGACGACTGAATTTGGCTTTGTGGACAACCCACAGATTTGGGCTTGGGGTGTCGCAGCCACCAAGAAAAACAGGGAATCCCATGCATTTCTGAAAAGAGGACACCCGTGGGAATCCAAAGAGGTCTGACTTGTGTGAATCGCCCTCGAATATATTACCCACAATGCCCAGCAAATTCCAAAATGTAGGGAAAAAATAAATGTTCAGACATTTGCCACCAGGAACCCACCAAAACACGCCAGCAACAACATGTCTTACCTTCCCACAGGTGTCCCGATGAAAACTGTACCTCACGCGTGTGAGTCCACTGACGTGGGTGCTAAGGGAAAAGTCTAAACCACTGGTACAACAAAGGGCTGTGAAAGACCATATTTTTACTTTATTTGGTCTTGTGGACAATCCACAGTTTTGGGCTTCGGGTGTCGCAGCCACCAATGCAAAGAGGTCTGACATGCGTGAATCGTCTGGCAATGACCAAAATGTAGGGGAGAAAACACTATTTTCAGACATTTGCCACCACGAAACCACTGAAACACGCTGGCAACAGCACATGTCCTACCATTCCACGTTCCCATAGGTGTCCCAATGAAAACGGTACCACACATGTGTGGGGGCACCGGCCTAGGTGCAAAGGGATACGGCTAAACCACTGGTACATCAAATGCCCTGGGGAAGACTGGATTTGGCTTTGTGGACAACCCACAGATTTGGGCCTGGGATATTGCAACCACCAAAGAAAACAGGGAACCCCATGCATTTCTGAAAAGAAGGCACCTGTCACAACCTTTGCAACATCTAGGAAGTTCTATACCAACCTACTTGTTCACGTCTGCCTTTCATTTGCACGCTCAGTATTTGCCCTCAGCATCGTTGTAGTCTTGCAAACTCTAGGTTGCAAACATTGCGTCGGCAGCTGCACTTTAAACTGATTGACGAATTGAGTAAATCAAAGTTATTCCGAAATCCCTGGATATTCCTCTATTTCATTCTTGTTCCAATTTCTACAACTCTGGTTCCACTTTGAGAACAGAGCGCATCGCATGGCAAGAGCCAGCCATCAGACTTCGCTCTTGATGTGGTGAATGCCCAGACAAGGTCCACTCTTATACCCTGTGAGGTGAATATCTCAAACAGTAGTGCTCTTTCAAATGCCCATGCGCTTTGCAGAATTAAGTAATATGATGTGGCATTCTGCTACAACATAGCAACATCAGTATTGTCAGCAAACACATCTTAGATTTAAAATAGAGCAAAACATGTATTAGGTTAAAAAAGGAGGAATCACTGACTCATCTACCTGTACATATTAGTGGCTTATATTCTAAACAGACCATGGGGCATACTTACACCTGGAGTGAGGAAGAGATTGAGATGCTTATGCAGGAGAACTTGATTCTGGGGATTTCCCCGACAGAAATTCTGGAGAAAGACGTGGGCCAGATTCATGATTTCATTCATTTTTTCGTCAGTCTGCTTTAGAGATTCAATAAATACAGCGCAAGTCAGTTTTTTGTTGACGTTCCTAACTGAATATATCACAAACATTCAGGCTTGGCTATACATGGTGAACCAGAAACAATGCATTCTAAATTCATTGGTTTAAATGTATTCCATAAACTTTGCATGAACAAGTTGGGTATGATCTAGTTCTGAAGGAACGCTGATGCGTGTACCCTAGTGCAGATCTACACTTAACATTGTTAGATCTTCATTCCATTTTGGGGGTATTGCTGTTGCCTTTATTGGACCCCAAACATATTGCTTTTTATCCCTTTGGTTTTTAAGATCTCTGTCCACTTTTTGTGGTCTGAGGGACCTTTACGGAAGCCCCCCTGCAACTTCATCCTTTTGTTAGTTTATAGTCCTATGGTAGCACATAAGGCTTCTATGACTGGGGTGCTTTTTACTTACCCCATTTTGGCTATAGGGCAATGTTATCACCCTACATCGGTATAAGAGAGTAGACTGGTGTTAGCAGCTGTTCAGATTTGATATCACCAGACAGGCAAACCAATTCACTGCACTAGCATACCTATGTACCTTATTGGTAGCGATTGGAGTTATGTATTGCAGCGATTGGAGTTATTATGTATTTCTTTAAATCCTGCTCTAAGCCATGTTATTTTCGCTCATTATTTATGTTTGAGGAAACCAGGAGGCAGGACTTAAATAGTCACTGTGCAAACAGGGTCTCACAATGAGCCAAGCCCAGCCCTCCATCTGCTATAGTAGTTTGGGTTGGCTTAGACCAGTCCCCAGCCATAGACAGGCTAATACAAATACTGTGTGGGTGGACCTTGGTGTTTGGCCATTTTTAGTTTAGCCCAAGAGTGTTAAAGAGTATTTCTAGAGGTGACCCTAACCCTGCAACCCATGGATAGGTTATTTTATCTGCACCTGTCGTGGAGAACATAGATTTACCTGACTTTTCCCCCAACAACTGCAGTTGCCCGTACAGACATTGTCCTGCTTTATTTCTATGGGGAACTTGTACACCACCCTAAAACTAAAACTCATATAAAGTGACTAAACAGGTCCCTTACCTGTACATGGACATTTTTCCTGGGTCCGATTAGTTTTAGACCAGAAAACTGGAGTTTAAACAAGTCTTGCTGTTACACTAATAGCTACTGACAATACTATCATATAATGAATAACTGCTGGTTATTAATGTATATAGGAGTGTAATATGTAGGGGGTCTAGTATTTACATTCTAATCTAAGCCTAACTCTTGATGGCCCTCTGGACTGGGTGTCTATAATCATTATCATATTAAGTTTATTTCGACCAATTTCATAAAAAAACTTGATAAAAACAATTAATTCATAATATTTCATTCATAACATATTTCCCGTATAACCCATTAAAAACATCAAAAGCACAAAACATATACATTATTAAATCGCTATTTAAAACTTCATCAAATATAAGCACCATTCATAAATAAAATCTCAATTATACAACATACACCCTATTACAAAGTGTGCAATATCCAAACCACGCATTCATAACTACAGATGATTCTCACTAGTAAGTTACTGCATCGCCAAGCTAGTTGCAGAAACATGTTACAGCATACATTTCATCTACTCTGTCTTCATACAACATTCCTTCCCTGGTAATAATTTAAGCATATTTTTAGATTCTGACAACATGCTCTCTTATAGATTGGACATAGTAACATAGCCTCCTGAATAGAATCTGTGACAACTTAGCATGAGGTGTGCATATCTGATCGATCATGATACCAAGTTTTGTTTTCTTTTTTAAAAAACATGTTTATTTTAAACCAAGACAGAGTGACAACGATATAGTGTAAACAGGCTTTGGACGCGAATCCAAAAGCAATAGAAATCCCCTCCAATCCTCCCAAACTCCCCCCCCCCTCCTCAGCCCTTGGTTTGGAGACATCTCCCGTTAGCTTGTGTTCTGTGTCTACTTCAGCTATGTTTCCCTTTCAGGGGGCGTTCCGATCCCCCAAGGCCCACCGGATGTTGGTAGGCTTATAAGTCAATGCTGGAAATTTCAGATCATATTCCAATACTGCGGTCCAGATGTTCGGAAAGCGGTGGAGGAGTCCAGCCCTTGCCGCTGTTACCTTTTCCGCAATCAAGATGTCCCATATTTTCCCCCACCACTGGGACATAAAGGGGTCGTCTGGGGCTTTCCAGGAGCGGGCTACCACTATTTTCCTGGCTAGGAGGCATTGAGTTAGTAGCTTGGCTCAGTTTCTGGAGTGCGGGTAGGTCCCGGGAATCGGGACCCCTAGGAGGATTGGCCCAGGCTCCAGGGGGAGGGCTGTTTGAGTGATCTGTTCGATGGTGGTTAAGCAGGACTTCCAGAATTGTTGGATCTTTGGACATGACCACCACATATGAAAAAAGGAGCCCAGTCTGCCGCACCCTCTCCAGCAGGTGTAGTCGAGGGAGTGGTTCATATGATGAAGCCTGAGAGGGGAGTAGTACCAGCGTAGCAGAATTTTGTACGCACACTCTCTGTTAGTAAAACAGGTGGAGGATGTATGTGCTCGGGTCCAGACGTCCACCAAGGTCTGGTCTTCAACCGGGTGTCCCAGATTCGCTTCCCACTGGTCCATGCATCAGGTTTTTGAGGTGACAAAATCCCCCAAAAATCGCCTGTTTAAAGTTGAGATCCTGCCCCGGATTGGAAGATCTTTGAGGGTTAGTTCGAGGAGGGTGAGAGGGCGCTTG
Source organism: Ambystoma mexicanum (assembly GCF_040938575.1). NCBI lineage: Eukaryota > Metazoa > Chordata > Amphibia > Caudata > Ambystomatidae > Ambystoma > Ambystoma mexicanum. The sequence continues at coordinate 352,983,455 of NC_090936.1, forward strand.
GCTGCTCAAAGGGTTTGTGGCTGGGAGCACCAGTGCCATAGCTGAATGTACGTGAATCTGTCTCTTTCTTGGAGTTGGAACTTTTCCTTACATTGTTCAAAAGTGCAAGGTAGGCCTCCCACATACAGCTGATCTAAAGTTTCAAGGCCTCCCGCAACCCAGTTCCGGAAGTTCCGGGGTTCGCTCCAGGCGAGAAGGACGGGTTATGAAAGATAGGAGATAGGGGGCTCAGGCCCCTCGGAATTCCTTTATGTTTCAACGCCCAGTCCCAGGAGTTATGGGAGTGCTTGGTCGCCAGCAGGAGTCCTTCCCAACGCTCCCTGAGAGAGGGCGGTATGTGTGGGAGAAACTGCAGGGAAGCGGTAGCCGTGATTGTTCCAATTCTACCCATCTGGGGCGATCTGTGGATATTTGCCAGGCGCGGATATGTGCTAGTTGCGCTGCCACACTAAAGGATCGCAAGTCGGGGACCCCCAATCTACTCAATCTCGCATTGCCTAACATTGTTTTTGTGGGGATCCTGGCCTTCTTTCCCCTCCAGATGAATCGGCGCATTTTCCTCTGCAAATCGCGGAGGGCGGGGGCTGGGATTGCAATCGGGAGCGAGAAGCAGGCGTAGAGGAATCTTGGGAGTAAGTTCATTTTACAGGCCGTTATGCATCCCATTAGAGAGATTTCTTGGGTCGCCCAGCGTTTCAAATCACCTTCTAATTCTTTAAAGAGCTGGGGGAAGTTGGTTTGATACGTGAAACCCTCCAATTGCAAAGGTAACAGTTGCCCAGCACAGATCATAAAAGATGTGGCCAGAGATCTGGCCCCTTTTATCACCAAATTAATTAGCTCATCATTTTCCAGCAACTCTGTACCATGAAACTTAAAGGAATCTTGGGTCCTCCCATTACTCAAGAAACAAACGCTAGATCCATCGATTCCTACAAACTATAGACCGATTACAACGATTTGCAAATCCAAGACTATCTTGAAACTAACAAACTATGTGGATCACGACAATCTGGCTTTAGACCGCAACATGGAACGGAAACTGCCCTTGTTGACCTCAAAAGCCAGATTGATGAACTAAAAGATAAAGATAGAGTGGCCATCCTACTCCTCCTTGACTTGTCGGCGGTCTTTGACCTGGTCGACCACAAGGTACTTTGTGACTACCTTGCATCGGCTGCTCACTTTTCGAGTTCAGCTGTCAGCCCAGAAAAAGTAGACACCCCTCAATGATGGAGGCAATGTATACTGTTGGCCGACGACCAACCGCCTCATGTGTTTAGTATTAAAAATACACAGCCATAAGCTTGACTTAAGTGCAGCCATTTTGAGGTGCTTGAAATCGCCATTTTGTTTTCTAACCCTCGCCTCTTGCCTTCTGCTAAAACTGCTTTGCTGAAAACTTATTCTGCTCCACTAGTACATTATTGTTCATGCATAAAGCAAGGCCGCGAGAGACTTGTTGAAACATAACGCAACGACCCAGACAGAAATGCCCGGTCTCCTCTCGCATAAATCCTTGAAAGTAAGCAAGAAGGCATTTAATCATTACACAGGTGCCTGCTAGTCTCGCTAATACAGTAAAAATGTTGGAAACAAACATTTAATGGCTTGAATTATGCTCTCCTTTAAGGCCCCCCTTCCCTGAGCCCTGTAGAGCCCTGGAGAGCGAGTTGACCCCCCAGTACACGAATAGAAACTAGGAGATAGCGAGGCCTGGAATGTGTCTCTCCCCTGCACGCAGCTTGCTTGCAGAGAACAGAAGCAGTGTGCTCTTACAACAAAGAATTGTGTCTGCAGGCTCATGAAATTGCAAACTGTTGCTAAATAAATGTCTGAAGGTGTCATACTCATCACAATTGTCAATCATTGAACCCAATTCAAAGGAAATACATTATGGGCGGTATTGAATGTGTCACCACTGATTGTAAGATGCTTGATTTGTATATATGTAACTGTTGTACGATTCTCACTCTCTTGCGTCCCCCGTGGTCTGGAAACACACGTCGCGGGGCGTGAGACCCAGTTGGCCAACTGAGACTATTTGCTTTGCAATAAATCCTAGCTTTTGGGAATACAACCTCGTGTCTGTCATATCAGTTTGTGTGTGGTGATTGTGCCTTGTTTCCATACGCGAGGCGCCCCTTCAATATGGCGCCCGAATAGGGACCCTCCCCCACTTGTTCCATCGTGTACGTTGTAAAATAAGGAAGGCGGAGAGAACGGCGAGGACGGGACGATCGAGCCGGGATCAAAAGGTGTTCGAGGCGCCCCTGTGAAAGTGATGAGACTCCTTTGCAGATCTGCACACAACTGATCCCTGATCGATGTGCCCGGCCAGAGAACAAAGAGACGAGAGACGAGGGTCCCGAAACAGAGTGAGCCAAGATACGCAGACACGACGATTATTGGTTGCGTCAGCATACGGACAAATCGCGTCTTGAAAGACGACTTCATTGATCAGGTGAGTCGTGCCCCAATTCAAAGTAACCCTGATATTGGTTGAGAGTTGATTTTGCAAAATTAAACGCCCAGTGTAAGGTTGATTAGCCGAGGGTAAGGTTAAAACATGCCTGGGGTATTGTCCACCTTAGCAGGATTTTTCCAATGCGGTAGACAATCTTTGGAAACTGGCCAGGTCGCGCCACCCGTGGGGTCGCCGGCGTATGAGATGTATGTGAAGTATGGTGTAGGGGCGATAATGTTTTGTGAGATTTGGCATAGGCAAACCAGAAAAGAGGAAGATTTGCAATGGCCGAATCACGGGAGTTTTGAGATTCTGAGAATAGATTATTTGGAGAAGGTGTTGTTGGAAAAGAAAACACGTCCTGCGGCATTTGATATCCTTAGAGACTGGAGAAAGGAAGCTATGCTTCGTTGGAAAAGTAGAGAGAAGAGCGCGAGCAGGCATAAGTCGAAAGCAGAAAGAGTGAAAGAAAGGCAGGAGGAGGAGTGCGATGATAGTTTGAGAAAATCAAACAGACGTGATCAGTTGAGTGTAGACAAGATATATTTACAACAAGAGCTGCATTCATCAGATGAGTTGATAAGCAAAATACTAACTGAAACAAGGCGAGAGCGCCCAATAAGAGGGATTAAGAAAACTGAACCAGTGTCTATTGCGCAGCCCCCTCCAGTTGCTCAGCCCCTCCCTATTGTTCAGATCCCAGCACAGCCACAAATCATACAAGCAGCACCTCCCATTAGCCAGCAAGTACCACAGCAGTTACTTCCCGTTCCCGTTGTCCCATCCGCACCTCCTTCCCAAGAGATTGTTGTTGTCCCATCTGCACCGTTAATTATTAAACTTGAACTCACTGAAAGAAGAGAGGGGACGGGACAAAGTGAACGCACTAGAGTGACCTGCAGCGCGATTAGCAAAGAGAGAAAGCAGGAGCTGCAAGAACAGGCAGAGATGTTTATAGATTGGAATGATGAAACGTCGACGCTGGCCTCTATGTATGATTTCAGGAGGAGCAATGAAAGACAGGTAGTGTTGGAATGCATGGGGGAATATTTAAAGGGGAAATGGAAGCAGTTAATTGGGAGGGTACCGCCGCAGCAGTTGTTGGATTTGAATGCGTTGGCACATTGTAGAGAGAGAGATGAAGAAATAAAGGAACATGTAGACAGGCTTTTTGAATTTAAGAATGAACTTGATGATGAGTATGCTGAAATGTTTAGCATGCCAGGGTATAGGGGAAAGGATATAAGGAGAGACAGGGGGAGGTGACAATACCATATGTACAGCGGCGATTTCTTTCGTCGTCAAGACAAACGGGTGATAAATTAAAAGTATGTATACGAGAGGCGTTAAGATGGATTACAGATCCTAATATTCCCACAGTGGAAATACATCAGATATTTCATGAATACCCCTTGCCAATGAAAAGAAAAGTGCTACAGACAATGGTTGAATATTTAGTAGACAGAGATATAGATGATAAGAAAGCTAGCCCCCCAGAATTGATGGCAGTATACAAAAGAGCATTAGAACGTGGAACAGGAGAAACAGCCTTATCACTTGATTTGGGAATAATATTAAATATGAGAAATGGGGGGGGGAAGTGAGTGTGGTATTTCCTATGAGGGAAGTCCCACCTACTTTTGTGCCTAAGGTAGAGATTCCTGCAACGGGCAATCAACCAGCGCGAGTAACGGAAGCACATTATACAGCACAATATGGGCACGTCCCCTTCTCTAGACAGGAAATGAATAACATAAAACAGACGATTCCCGATATAAGAAAGAATCCAGTGGGATTCTATAAGGAAATAGAGTCCTATTTGAAATCGTCCATGTTCACTATGAATGATATAGATTTAATATTCCCAATAGTTGTGCCAGCAGACATATGGAAGCAAATAAGAAAAGTGGATGATGACATGGCCTATGGCGCCACATGGGCAGAGCTAGTAGCAGAGGATAAGAATAGAGAAGCGGGCAGAAAGTCATCGGCAAATATGGCGGCGTTACCAGCACAGATAATACAAAAATTGAAAGAAATTGTTCCAGAAAAAAGAATCGTATGGGACAAATTGACTGCATGCGTTCAGGGCAAGGATGAGTTAGCCACAGATTATTTTAATAGATTTGAGGAAGTATTTACAGATTTTAGTGGACAGGATGTAAGCACAGAAGTGGGTAAAAGACTATTTGTCGATAAGTATGTGAGAGGGTTAATATCTCCAATCCAAAACCTAATAATGACATCAGAAAGTGCATGGCAAGCAAAAACGTTGAGCGAAGTATTGCATATGGCCCAATATTATGAGAACAGAGTGAATACAGAGAAAGAGAAAGAGGTGAAGGATAGGGCGAATTTGAAAACAAGAGTGCTACTTCAGCAAGTGACGGGACACAATAGAGGGAGAGGAAACGCACAAGGCAGAAGTAATTCGAACATGCATGGAGGGCCTCTGGGATTAAATCAGGCTGCTCTACCTCAGGATTAGGAAGGCCCAGATATTCTGCTAAACCTGCAAGCCTGTCGGAAAAGGCCTTCGCTTAAGACATGTCAGGGTCCTCCTCCTCATCTGTATCTGCCGGGGTGTCCAGTTGGACTGCCGCAGGAGGAGGGGTGCTGGGCGCCATGGTCTGCGGTGTGGAGACCGGAGCCGGAGGCTGTTGCAAATGTTGGCTCGGAACTGGCTGCAGTGGGGGCGGATTCGAAGGAGCCGGCAGCAGGGGCTGCGCTGGGGCTTGTGGTGCCGGAGCCATGGAAGGAATGACTATAAGCACCGGTGGAGTGACCGGAGGGAGCAAGTCCCTGACTTTATCTCTTCAGAAGGTCCAAATCTGGGGAGTTTGCATCAGCCCCAAAAACCTTTCAAAGAACCTATGCTTGGAGGCAGGGGATACTGATGGGGTGGCTGGGGGCTGCTGGGGTCGGAGCACACCCAGTCTGGGTTGCATGGGGAACCTGCCCTGCGCTACTGATGGATACACTGTAGGCCACATACCTGGCTGACACCAGTCCCACATTGAAACTCGTTCACCCACCTGCTCTGTTCCTATAAGTGGCAGTGGACGAGCGGCCATGTTGTCTGGCACGGCGGCCATTTTGTCAGGCTGGGTGCCATGTGCCAGAGTGGTGGTGCATGGCCCTCAGGATACGGCCTCGCCCAAGACTCTTGGTGTTGGAACATGAGACCTCAGGTCTAGGCCTGGAAGGCGTATCGCTCTTGGCATTATCACTGGCAGTGCTGCGTGCAGGCACCCTCTCGGACATTGAGCCAGTACTAGAGCATTTAGTGGTGCAAAGATTGACGCATTTAGTAAATCATACTTAAATAAATCAGATCATGCGGTTTTGACAGTGAATCCAAAGTAGGAAGTGATTAACTGGTGTGCAACGCTTAATACCCAAAAAGGATTAATAAAGAAATATCTGTGATAGCCTAAACATTTAAAAAGCGACATACTGAGATGAAAGAGAACTTAGCTAGGACATTTCCATAGAAAAGATGAAATATCAATAGGACAGTAAAATGTCACCAATGGCTTTGGGTGAAAGTGAGCGGACCACAAATAAACTACACCAAAGTCATCCAAGGGAATTAGGAAGATAGGTGTACCTTCAAACAAATCATAATTTTGGGTGGGTGAGTAGTGTAGATTAATCAATATTCTGTTCTTTCTCAATTGATAGCATCGTCTCCACAAACTCAAGCTTGTAGATGTTGGTGCAAGATACCATAGCTTATATTGTATTTGCATGTACATGCTAGAAACCCAGAGCACCACATCTACACATAGGGATATTTATTTTGCAATTGTTTTCACATAAATGTTCTCTCTTTATTGGACTATTGTAACAGCCTCTTTCTAAATCTACTTGCCTCTACTCTCCGCCCTCTGCAACTAATCCAGAACGGGACTGCAAGGCCTGAAGCCCTGGGATCGTATCTCTCCAGCTCTGAAATCTCCCCATTGGCTCCCAGTGGATGCAAGGATTCAATTCAAAACCCTCTGCATTGTCCACAAGGCTTTCTGGGGCCTGGGTCCTAAATGCCTTCAGCTATCCCTCCGCAAATACCTCCCCACTCGAGCTCTTTGCTCCTCTACCTCTAACTCCCTCAGGGTCAGTCGTTTTTCAAAGAAACGAGCTGGGGGTAGATCTCTGTCTTCGGCTGGGTCCTCCCTCTGGAACAGCCTCCCTCAAACTTGAGGAGAACCATCTCCGGTTCCGGAAGCACCTCAAGACCTTCCACTTTTCTTCTGCCTTCGCTCCCCCTGTCCCCTGCTGATCCGTTCTCTCTTGGCACCGTCCACCTGGCCACCCTCTGTCCTCCGGGCCCAGGTACCGGCTCACCCCGCCATCCTCCCGCACTGCCTCCGGGCCACCCCTTGCACTGGGGTCTGTATCTGTACCCATACAGCCCCCCCTTGTTCTTCCTGCAATAATCAGACCTACCCTGTCTGCTGCCTTAAACCTAGCACTTGCAAATTGCTGGCTGCACTACCACTGTTTGTTGCCTTTATAATTTATTTATTGTTATTTATCTGTTTCTCTGCTTTGCACTTTCCACTTCTCCCCCCTTCCATGCACTTTTCCCCTTCCCTTCTCCCATGCACCTGCGAGTTCTCAATGTCACTGGGTCTAGTAAGATCGCTGTTTTGTTCTCCCCTGTTCCCCTCACTTGCCTTGTCACGCTCTGAAACACTTGTGTACTAGCGCAATAGAAATAAAATATCAATATCAATAAATGTCATTTTTATATGCAACTATTCTCTGATACCTGCACTTGCAATTGATATAGAAGGAAATACAGTATGGTGATCTTTCATTTATGAAAGAAAACTAGTTCTATGTAAACTTTATGTGGAATAGTTAAGTACACTGGTCGATAAGTAGTGATGTAATTATAGACTCAGATTTTGTTGTTTACTAATTAGACTGTCTAATTAGAGATATTTAGACAAATAATAATCAAATCTTTTGGGAAAGATTTGACTGCAGTCCCACAAACTCACTGTGATCATATGAAGCCTCCTTACTGTCCATTCCTCACTTCAAGACACAGAACGAGGGCAGTGCCTTCTCAGTCTAGGCAGCAAAATTGTGAAACTTCCATCACCTGGAGTTGGTAACTATAGACAACCACATACTCTTTAGGAACTAGTTGAATAACGTTCTCGTCCCTCCAATAGTGTTGTAGGATTGCGTTATGTGCTTCTGTTCCTTTTCACTGCTGAGAAGCAGAATAGTATGCACTTTAGAAGGGAAAATAACCACTAACATAACCATGCATAATGGGATGGGAGAAAAAGGCGATATGGGCTCACATTGCGAAAAATTGTACATTATGTTTTGGCCGAGATGCTTAGTGGCAATGGCAAGTACAGTGTTTTAGGTGTAAATGCTATATTCCAGTTTATATATCTGCTGCAGGATGTTAAAAGACGAATAGGGGGTGCGTGGCCTGGAGCACCAGTGATGTGGCAGCTCCTCTAATGGCCTCTGTATGAGACCCGCAGCTTTCTTTAAATAAATGATGCTCCCGACGTTTCTCTGTACTACAAATGTTGGCGACCACAAGCAAAATGCCAAGGCAACGGATGGCGGTGAAATGAGCTCATAACGCTTGTCGAAGCCTTGGAACGGAGCGGGGGAAGGTTCCGATGCCGGCCGTCAAGATAGCCCAAAATGACAGGAGGGCCGCGGAGGCTACACTGCGACACCTTGGCTAGCCTCTCCACTGAACTCTGACTGGGGTGACCCTCTGAGTGAAGGGCTTTACCCCTCCGTGCGCCCTCCACTGTGCCGTCACCCTTGATCGGATGCCGCGGTCCGCCCATAACCACAACGAGACATAAGCCTCGCTATGTTATTCCTCCAGATTCAGCCTGGGTGTGAGCACCCTGACGACGGCCCAATGGACACAAACACTGGCAGCGCTAACGTCGCAGCAAACCCCGCCGGGAGTCCCACTGGCCCCCGTCGGCGAGCAGCAGCAGAGTGTGCTGACCCAGCAGGGCCTGATGGCGCAGCACACGCCGTGCATCTCGCGCTCTCTCCGCCCGGCCCGCTGGATGCCCTTGACGGTATGGGAGTCGCGAACCTCCAGCTGCCTTGATGCCGGCGACCATCCTCCTGCACATGTGAAGGTATGCAGGCCCCAACCCCACGGAGGCAATCTATGACGCAGCCTCCCTCCTAACGTGGCTGCCCTCCCTGCCCCATTTGTATGAGGGGTCTCCATTATTGTCGACTCTCCCAGAGGGCGAACCTCCATTCCTCCAGCTTGCCTCTGCCTCCATGTGACCGCTGGGACCCCCCCAGGGCCCTATATGAGGGGTCCCTCTTAATCCCTATCCCGACTTCGTTCCCCACTGGTGGCCTGATTTGGAGGGGGACACTTCAGCAGCAGAGCAGTTCCTAAGGGGCTCGCCCCCCTAGCTCAACAATACCCTCTGCATAGCCCTCAACCATTTGTGTCGAAAAGGCGGGTGAAATCGCCCGATTTTGTTTTTGGCGGGTGAGACGCCCATTGGAATGAATGGGCGTGCAGAAGCCTTGGCGGGTGAGTCCGCCCTTTACAAGGCGGGTGACACCCGCCGAATGCGTGTGAGTTGAGAGATATGCCCTCTGTCGCTGTGCTCTGCCAGCCTCGGCCTCAACCTTGGCCGCACCCAGCCTAGCAACTGCCACTACACCCTGGCCTACGGCTCTGCCCCGCTCCACATCTCCCAGCCTCTACTTGTGTTCCTTGGCCCCTGATCCAGAAATAACGTCTGACTGGCTCCCCTGGATGTGAATTGGTGCCCATAAAGACCGGCCCTGTCTCTTTGCTCCTCCAGCCTGGTCCCCCACTACCTTGGGGCCCAACTCAGCAAAGTCCCTAGAGGGGACCATCCGACCGGTCCAAACTCTGGAAGCGCCCAAGAATCCTCCATCCAGACTCCCAAATTACGCACAGGGGCCCTAACCCCTACGAAGTGTTAAGCAGGACCTGGCAGCCCCTCCCCTTCCCGCTGATGCACCAGACATCAGTGGATCCCCCCTTCTTTTTCAGCTGCTCTACCCCCAAGGTCGCACAGGAGTCCCCTGAGTGGTGTCCGGAAGGATGGCTAAGCATCTCAAACTCCCCAAGAACCCTGACATTGCCACCATGCTGCTTTTGGCGGACAAGAGGCAAAAGTCAGAGCCTCCAAAACTTGCGCCTCAAAAGCTCTTAGGACAGAGGGACGCTGGCGACCAAGAAGACCTTCAAAACTTCATGTCTGGCATTAAGGCGGAATTCAGGTCATGCATGTCCGGGCTCACTACTAAACTAGAGTGGACGGACCAGAGGGTCACGGACGCGGAAAAGACGCTGGGAGAGGTGGAGGACTTGACCTAGGAACATACTGCAACCCTTGTGGAGGTACAACGCTCGATCCAGGCTCTACTTGATGAAGCAAGATGCTTGAATTCAAGCTGGAGGACCTTGGAAACAGGGCCCGCCGCAACAACCTACGAATACGAGGGGTTCCTTCCCCGGTACCCGATAAAGAACTGGCGGAATATGTGGGTGACTTTTTCCAATCATTATTCCCGCACCTAGATAAGTAACAACTCATTCTAGATCGCACGCACAGGCTGCACCCTCGAGGGGGAGTGGAATCGGACCCCCACAGACGTAATAACAAGGGTGCATTTTTACACCACCAAAGAAGCCATTTCTGCAATAGGGTGATCCCGAGATGAGCTAACCTTCCAAGGCTGCCCGCTCCAAATCTGCCAAGACCTCTCCCTCCTGACGCTACAGAAAAGAAGGGCCCTCAGCCTCTTGCGCCTTTCCTCCAAGACCGTCAAATCTGATACCGTTGGTTGTTGCCAACGGCCCTGCAGTTCTCTTACAAATGAACTCTTCATAGAATAAGCCACCTTGATGATGCCACGACGATCCTACGCCCGACTCCCCAGGGGGAGCGAAAGATCGCACTTCGGATCACGCTGCTAGTGACCCAGGCAAATCTCCCCCAAGCAATGGAAAATAAGCGACACTGGAGCCTCGCGCGACAAGAGCGATGGTGCGGGCCTCACTCGGCCCATGCCCAACTTAAAGGTGTATGCCAACGAAATTCCCTTGGAGTGGAACTCGACCTTTACTGATGACTGTTTTAGCCCTGTTGGCTAGGGGGAATGCCTGATAAAAAGATACCGGCTCCCCAGGTTAAGGTCTCGACCTCCCGTTGGAGGCTCATGTTAAGTACCGTGTCCTCCCGTTGGAGGTCAGTGTTAAAACCCCAGCCACATGATGACCTCACTTTGTTCAAGCCTCCGAACAATGACAGAGCTTTGCTTTACCCAGCCCCCACTCCTGGAACCCATGGAATCCCAGAACACACCCCCTCCACATCAGAAACTGAAATTTGTCGTGCTAAATGTCAGAGGTTTAAATTCCCCACCTAAAAGGAAATCCATTCTACAACGTTTGCAAGATGGGGAATCCTCTGTGGTTTTTCTGCAGGAGAATCACCTAATCCCAGCGGACTTTACCCGCCTTTGCAGCAGATTTTTCCCTCTACAATTTCTTGTTTCTTAACGGAACTAAGAAAGGGGGCACTGCAATTCTCTTCGCAAGAGGAATTAGAACACACATTCTGGAGACTGTGTTGCCTAGAAGGCCGCTTTATGGCGGTCAAATGCCTTATCCTCGGATAGCTTTACTCCCTCATCTCAGTATATGCCCCAAATGACAAACTGGAGGGGTTCTATAGAGACTTGGAAGCATCTCTCCTCCCATTTGTCGAGGGCCAAACCGTCATCTGTGGGGACTTCAACAGGGTCCCCAATCCACTTAAGGACAGATTGCATCCTCCGATCCACAGGGACACTAAACTGGTGGCAGGTCTCCTCTACCTATTTCAGGCCCTAGATGTAGTGGACACGTGGAGAGTGCTCAGTCCCAATGAAAGGGACTACTCCTTCTATTCATACGTCCACAGAACCTTCTCCCGGTTCGACCTCCTGCTGCCCCCCCCTCTAAAGTCCTTAACTTCGTTGACGATGTCATCATTGGCCCCAGGGTGCTCTCCTATCATCCACCAGTTGCCCTGACGCTCCAGGCCCATGACCCTGACCCTCCTGCCCGACGCCGATGGAACCTGTACGACCCCGTCCTCAACGACATGTCATTAAGAGACTCCATAGCTAAGACGATCAAGAACTTCTTCAGGGAAAACCTGAACGAGGACACGTCCCCGGCTAACACCTGCAATGCTATGAAAGCTGTGGTCCGGGGAGAAATGATCGCCCAGGGAGCAGACTTTGACAAACACAGGCGTCAAACCCGCATGGACCTAGAGAACAAGGTTTATGAAGGTGAGGCCGTCTGCAAACGCAAGGGCTGGTCCCTGAAATCCCATCAGAACTTGTAGGCTGCGCGAAAGAACTTGGAGCCACATTACGCAGAGGACACTGCACAGCTGCTAGCTAAAACCAGGCAAGGGTACTATGCCAAAAGCAATAATGAAAATAAACTATTTGTTGACAAACTCGCCAAAGCGAAGAAACAGAACTTTTTTCTGGGCCTCTGTGACACCCAAGGCAAAGTCCAATTTGCAGAACAGGACAAGCTACGACTCGCAGTCGCTCACCTCTGAGAAACAATGTTGGCATTCCAGAGGAATATTGATGAACAATTGGACTATCTGTGAGGTGCTGCTCTCCCCCGCCTCAAGGACTCTGTGAGGGAAAGCCTCGAGTCCCCTATCTCAGGTGAGAAGGCAGAGGCGGCTATCAAGAGTCTCAAATCCAGAGCCCTGGGGCCAGACGGGTATACAACACGGTTTTATAAAACTTTCCACCCCAATTTATAGCTCCCCTGACAACCCTCTTGCTACTTCAGAAACCACCACCCCCTCTATGCAGGAGTCTATTACAGTCCTCATCCTTAAACCAGGGAAAGACCCTAGGGATAATGGCTCAAACAGGCCTATCTCACTCCTAAACCTCAACGCTAACATATATTCACAAATCTTGTCAAATGGCTTGGCTGGCACCCTACCCGATAAATAAACCCAGATCAGACGAGTTTTATACTGCACAGGTCGACTGGAGACAACATTCGTAGAGTCCTGAACCTAATAGATGTTGCGAATCAGGATTTGCTGAAGCTTGCGTTGCTGGCCCTGGACGCCACCAAATCGTTTGATAAAATGGAATGGGCATTTCTGTGACTCTCCCTTGAATCCTTCCACTTTGGGCCAACCTTCCAAAGGCTCTTCCTAGCTAACTCTCAGTCCTGAGGGACCCTCCTTAGAGTCAATGGCCTCCTATCTGACCCAATCCCTTTGACCTGTGGAATCAGACAGGGATGCCCTCTGTCCCCCCTGCTATTTGCCTTGGCCATGGAACCTCTCGCCCAAGGCATCCATCTAAATTCACAGATTAAAGGCCTGCAAGTGGGCCCTTCCCAGCACAAGATCGCACTTTATGCTGATGACGTGCTATTATCTCTCTACGGATATCTCTGCCTCACTGAAGCCTGCCCTTGCTGAGATTGGTAAATTTAGGAATGTAGCAAGCTTCACCATTAATTTTCGGGAAGTCAGTGGCCCAGGGGGTTGGGTTTAGGTTGGGGGAGCGGGAATCCCTGAAAATGCTATGCCCGATTCAATGGAGTGAAAAGGCCATTCCCTATCTAGGGGTCCAGAATCCCTGCCAATCCAGGAGATGTTTACCAAGCGAACTTCCCACCACTTTTCAAGAAGCTGCAGAGGGATCTCACCTGCTGGCTCTCACAGGAGATTTTACTTCTTGGCCGTATCACCGCCTGCAAAATGAATCTCCTTCCACAGTTCCTCTACGCTTGCTCATCCCTTCCCACCACAATCCCTCTGCCTCCGCTGAGGTGCCTGCATAGGAAAATCTTAAAGTTCATTTGGAGAGGTTGGAAGTCGCGAATCCCCAAAGGTCCATGATGGGCAGTTCCAGACTCGGGATTGGGGGTCCCTGACCTTCGGAAATATTAGGTAGCAGCACAGCTTGCCCACCTTCAGGCTTGGGTCATTGCCTCGGGACGCCCAAAATGGGTAGAGATAGAACAGTCTTGACTGCCCCTCCCCCTGCGTTTCCTCCCATATATCCCCCCCCCCCTGCGCCGGACTTGGCCAAGAATTCTGTCTTCCTCTAAACATACCTTGAAAACGTGGGACTGGGCTCTCAAACATAAGGGCATCCCGAAGGGTCTGGGCCCCTCCTCCCCAGTTTTTCACAACCCGGCCTTTTTAACGGGATCCTACCCCTCGAATTTTAGGAACTGGGTGGTGGGTGGCCTCGAAACCCTGGGTCAACTCTTTGTGGAGGGCCAGCCGCGCTCCTTCGAGCAATACAAAGCAGCCTTTCAACTGGCGGAAACAGATAGATTCACCTATTCGCAACTCTGACACTGGTGCTCCCATACGCTGACCCGATCAGCAGCAGTGCGCGTCCCCAGTCCCCTTGAACTCACAGTGAAAGACCTACCATCATGAGGGAAAATCTATACTCTTTACAAGTTATTGCAGACAGACCCTATCACTGCTAGGGCCCCCTATATGTCACAGTGAGGGGCACCCCATAGAGGACCAGACCTGGGTAGATATCTGGTCAAGGATGTGCTATTCCTACTTTTGCATAACCAACGAGGGGGTGCGCTCACAAGTTGCTCCTACGATGGTATTACCCGCTGCTCCGCATGCACCACTTTCATCGAGCCTTGGACCCCTTATGTTGGAGCCTCTGTGGGCTCCCGGGGTCTTACTTCCACATGTGGTGGACATGCCCAAGAAGGAGTTCTGGGCCCAATGTATCACTACAATAAAAGACATTACTCAGACGGTGATCCCGCTTGAGCCTGAACCCATCCTCCTGGGAGCCCCAATCCCAGGCACCTACCTGAGAACCGGCAGGAGGGCTGCCCGTATCACGCAACTCTTGCTGGCTGCAATGTAGCGCGCACTTCGAAAGGCCTGCTGATGATTCTTTGGTGGCTAAAACTCTGGGACATCCTAATAGCAGAGAAAATCACTGTGGCCAAAGCTGGCTTACTCCACCGCTTTTCGAACATTTGGGTGCCGGTCCTGGACTATGACCAGTACTTCCCGGCACTAACCCACAAACTGCAGCTGATCGCAAGGGCCCTTCAGTCAGACTCCGAACGGCTGGCACCGACCCACGCTCAACCGGATCGTGATTTAACCTGATCCAGGAGGGAGGGGGGAGAGGTGTGGGGAGGGCTCGTAATTTGATCCCGAGGTAATGCTTTGTGTATTATCTGCTGATTTTATTGTCACCTATGTGCTGGTTCAAAATAAACATGTTTACAAAAATAAAAGACAAATAGGAGATGGTTTATCCTCCTCCCACAAGTCCTGTACATTTTTTCCACCACTGGATTTTACATTTTTGAGAGTGAGGGGAGCCTGTGTTTTACCTCCTTCAATGTAGTCCCATTTAAGAACTACAGATTCCACACTTCATTGGGAAAATTCTAGGTAATTCACCATGGTGCATATCCATTGTTTAAATTTAAAAAAAATCACATATGACTTATGTCTAAGGTAAATAAATACAATCAATGAATTCCTGTCTGGGCCAGTTGTATATTCAAATGTATTGATAAGCAGGGACAAAACTAATTATCTACCGCAACCCTTGGGGTGCTCCATGATAAAGCACAACTATCTGACTAAAAACTGTTCCACCAGGCCATGGATGAGAGGGCCCAAAACTGAGCACCTCCTGCTTCCAAGGTATTCTCTCCACCACTCATATAAAGCGGGAGGATGAGAAGAGAGGGCGATAGGTCTATCTTTTATGTGGTTACCAAATGGACCCATTCACATTCCGAAGGGGGTGTGGCTAGGGCTCAATCAAAGTACCTGCCGGGACCTTTCTCTTAGCACGTCACTTCTTTGCAAGTGATAAACATTCTTCTTTGGCAACAGATACTAGCTCGTTATTGTTAAAAACTATGTTGGTCAGAGGTGCTGTGTATAAGAGTCATGATTCATGAAATGCAGCTAGAAGTACTACCTTTTCAAAGGGTATCACAAGAAGGTCCAGGACCACTGAGTGTGCGCCCATGTTCTTCAGCAATCGCTGCTGTTGATTACGACCTTTCTTATTCTGTACAGAGAGTTTACTGAGCCGGACCAATATCTGAAAAAAACAAAAATACAATGGTCAAAAGAAATAAATTATCCAAGCAGCAATTGGAATGTTGAGGCACAAGACGCAGGTGTCCAAACCTCTTTAACAATCTTGTAGTTGTTTCCTTTGTTGCTATCAATCTGAGGCGTTTTGCATCCATCTTGCAGTGCGCTAAGAATACCTGGCTCCTGAAAGGTAACACACACATGTCGACAGATGTTACATTGCAATGTGGCTTAGCGCATTTTCTATTACTTAAATAGAGTATATGTTCGGAATAACAGCTGGTATGATGTCAATTGCCCAAACCTTTACTTGGTCAACATTCAAAATCATTCAACATCTGAACCAAGTGGGGAATTAACTGTTCCCTAAATGTTTTATAAAGTCAGCCGTAAATCACTCCGGCCCTGGAGATTTGTTTATTGGCAGTGACGCTTTGGCCCTACGGACCTCTTCTATCGTAAAATCTTGGTCTAAGTCGAGTTCATTTTGCTCTGAAACAACTGGGAGATCACATCTCTCCAAATATACTTTTTGCCTCTGCTCTAGGGGATTATCTGATTTATATAAATCTGTATAATATGCAGAAAATTCCCAGGTTATCTCCGTCAACTCTGAGCTCTCCCTTCCCCCCCTTTTAATGTAATTCACGTTATGGTTCTAGCTTTCTTTTCCCTCCTTAACAATCCAGCTAGCAAACTATCCACCTTGTTTGCCTTTACATAGTATGTCTGTTTAAGATACAGAAGTGCACATTCTGCTGACCTTGTTTGCAAAATTTCCAATTGCCCCCTTATGGCCCTGTTTTCTCTTTGAGTTTCGCCCCTACCTCCAACCCCCATTTTAGACATGACCAATTTCAATTTTTCCTCCAACTCTCTTTCCAAGAGTCTCCTCTCTTTATCTCTTCGGGCTTTCACAGCGATAATCTTCCCTCTAATTGTAGGATTAAATGCATCACACCTCATGTTTTGTTTGGTATCTTCCAGCCTATTGTCTTGGAAAAATTCCTCTTTACCCACTCTTATTTCCTCCCTCAGTATTTCGTCTTTAAATATATGAGTAGGGTATCTCCATTTCCACAACCCAGGGGATTGGTCTTTTCTCGTCACTTTCAAAGTTACAGGGAGTGGTCCGATAGTGCTACTGCACCCACCTCAAACTCTACAACTATGCCCAGCAAACTCTGGGATACGCACATATAATCTATCCTAGAGGCAGTCCTATGGACATGAGAAAGAATGTATACCCTCTAGTGTCTCCGCTCTTTTCTCTCCAGGCATGCGCCAGTGAGAGCCTGTCTAATTTCTCACACAATTCTCTCGTGGGTTTATCCTGGGTGCCCTCCCTTCCCGTGCTTCTGTCCACCCCCGGGTCCCATGCTATAGTGAAATCACCTGATAAAATAATTTGTCTCTTCGCAAACCTTTCCAATTTATTCAACATCTGCTGTATGAACCAGTCTTGCCCAGAATTAGGCCAATAGATGGTAGTTATCATATATAGTTCTCCCTTCCCCTGTAGAACCACTGCCAGATATCTACCTTTGGTATCTTTCTCCCATTCGGCTACTGTAATATCCAGATTATTCTGTAAGGTTATTAGCACGCCTCCTTTTCTCTTCCCCACATTGGACTGAAATAGCTGTCGATACCCCTAAATCTAATTTTGTGTTTCTCACTCACTTGCACGTGTTTCTTGTAGAGTCAGGAGGTCTGGGTTTTCCCTTTGTAAAAATCTTTCTAAGTTCTTCCTTTTCAGGGGGGAGTTCAGCCCGTTGATGTTCAGTGAAATAATGCTTATATTAAAGGTTTTAGCCATTTTCTGTGCTGTACATGAAGCTATTTGTAAACACATTGGATTCTTGTGTGGGACCCCCTTTCTCTCCCCCGCTCCCTTCCCGCAACTGTCCCTCCCTTCCCATCCCCTCCCCCCTCACTGGGTGGACTCAACTGGCCTCTAGCCCCTACCAAGTGCAGACTCTCTCAAGCCCATTTAGAGATCCAAAATACCACCTTACTCATCCCCCAACACCTACAATACTAAAACAATTGACCTCCCTGGGCTAATTTATGAAACATTCTCAGGATCATATGACCTCCTTTAGGTAGCTGTGGAGTCCTTCAGCATCCTCTTAAAGTTTCTCTGCTTTACTGTGAACAATTCCCAAGTCGTCTTCTTATCCTGTCTTTTCCCTGTGGGCTCAGTAGGTCCTTCGTTTTCTTCCTCTAGCCCAAGTATACTCGCACCTTCATTGCAGGATGAGACGCAGTGTTGCTGGCGCTCCCACTCAAATACCAAGCCAAAAGGAAATGTCCAACGATATCTAGTGTCTTTTTCACAAAGAAACCTCACAACAGGGACCATTTTCCTCCTTTTAAGCAACGTTATTTGGGACAGATCCTGAAAAAGTTGTAGCTATGAACCATTATATGTTAACTGTTTCACTGTCCTTGCTGCCAGTAAGATCCTTTCCTTTTGAGTATAGTCATGTAGGGGCGCCAAGACATCTCTTGGCCTAGTTTCCGGTTCTCTTCTCAACGGCCCCACTCTATGCACTCTGTCCAAGCTATCCACATCCCTCTGTAGGACTGGACACTCTAGCTATAACTCAGAGAGATGACCCACCTACTTTACAGCCCCATGGATGTCCACTCCCTTCGAAGTCCCAGCCTGGCAGGAGCTGAAGGGGAAAAACAAGCAGCTTTTAGATGCACAAACCCCAGCAGCAGGGTCACAACTTCGGGAACATCGAGACCAGCCCAGCAGGCCTCTCCAAAGATCACAGTCCGGAAGGACAGAAAGCAAAACAGGAGGATTCTGGGATTGGTCAGGTGCTTTATACACTGGGCAGGAGTGTGGAAGATAATACAGGAAAAGGAGGACTGTTTGGAAAAGCATTTTGGCCAAGCAAGGCTTTCCTTCATGAATAAGTATTGGGATGAGGAATTGCGCCTCAGAGGAAATGTACCCACTGCAGCGATATGTGTTTAACATGAAGGACTCTGACCCCTCCACCAAAGCATTAGAGGAGTAGTATTCCAGCTATCACTATTACAGCTCACACCACAAAAACTAAACAACATGATCTCCAATTTACTGCTCATAAAAATGTTAACATGTCACCCCATAGTCCCTTAGAACAGAAAGGTGGAAAAGCAGTTTAATCATAAATCTTGTTTTTCATTCCATCATCCCTCTCCAGAGATCAGTGAACTGCTAATGGTCAGTGACCCCATACACAGCCGTATTTCAAGGCCAGATTTAAAGCCCTAGTGGAGCCCTTCCGTGGGGAGGTCTAGGGACCCCTTGATAATTAGACCAATAAAAGTGAAACTGTACATACAAGTTAGTACTCAAATATCCACATTGCAGCACAATACTGGATATTCATACACGTCTTTCAAATAAATATGTCTCCATGTAGTATCTGCCATGTCTAAACAGATCAAGTCAAAACAACGTACCTCATTCATTTGCTCTTTGCCCTCTTTGGTTTGACTTTCGCCCATCTCTTCACTCTCGTAGTTTGAGCTCTTTTCAACCCAAAGTTCAGACTTTTCTACCGTCAGTCGCAGCTGATCCAGGTCAGCCTTGATTTGCTTGTAATTGTCTACATCCTGATTGGAAACTAACAGCTGCACCTACAAACACAACATTTGTAAACTATTATAGGTGTACATATACAACAGCCACACAACATATCACATGGAGTAATCTTCCCTTTTCTTTGTACATTTCCCCACGTATGGTTGACACAAAGTTATGTTTTGAAGGCAAAGAACTAACACAACACAGTGGTGCCCCAATACTTTCAGTGCAGGTTTTTTTAAAAGAAAAAGGTAACTCCATATTTGTGTCTGCTACCATGCAAGTCCACTTGGGTCTCACCCTTTAACACAGTTGTTCAACCTATGTACAATACTTTGAGGGAAAGAATTGGAGCACATCCAAGAAACACAGAGGCACTGTCCCATGCTGCATACACTTTGCTAGCTAGTAGTCCATTCAGTAGTTACAATAAATACACAACTATGAGTGATTGGCTATCTTCGTGCTGAGTGGGTAATGCCAGGCCCTGAAAAAGGGGGGAAGGGCAGTTTACTTTCTGCTCGGCAATGTTCTTTCTGATGGATGTTCCTCCCACAGATTCCTCATCTATGATATCTATCCTTGCCTCCTGGTTCTCCTTGACCCCTCAGCAGTATCTGACACAGTATACCACCAGCCACTCACTGACAAGCTACATTATCGCATGTGAATCAGCGAGATTGTCCTCAGCCGGTTCAAACCCTACCTTGCTAATCACCAATAGTTCATATAAATGGATTCCTCTCGATCACCAACTCTATCCATCACCTGCAGAGTCCTGCAAAGATCCAGCCTGTCCCCTGTGATCTTCAATATTTACATAGAACTGCTCTGAACCCTCCTCACTCCACAAAACTCCACATCCACCAATAAAAAAATGACACGCAGATCTACCTCAAGATATCCTCCATCGAAGACATCCATAGGCTCAAGGTCTGCCTCGCATTGATCCAGTCCTGGATGTCCAGTACTTACATAAAAATCAACCCCTCCAAGACTGAATTCCCAGTGCTGATCAACAACACCAAACACCCTTACATCCAGACCTGGATCTCTGCTATGAAACTCGAGGGCGTTGCACCCCAGCTGGCCACCTGCACCAGGTCCCTTGGGTTCGACATCAACAGACATCTCACCTTCAAATAGCACATATCAAGGAAGGCACAAACGGCTTAGTACCAGCTTTCTCTCCTGTGGAGGATCAAGCCCTTCATCCCAGAAAACGTCAGATGTGCTGTCCACCCCTTCGACCTCTCCCAGCCGGATGGTGGCACTGCCCCATTGGAAGGACTTTTGGCGAATACCCAGGCACCCCAGAGTTGTGTGCTGCATGACAGCAGCACGGCTCATCAAAGGACTCCGCAAATTGGACCACATCAGCCCGATCCTCATTGAACTGCTCTGTCTCCCGCTGCAAGCCTGTATCATCTTCAAATCCTGTTACATCATCTATAAAAGCTGTCACCCTGAAGTCCCCAAGCTATCTCACTAAGAAACTCAGCATCTCCAGAGGCCTGCAACCCACCAGAAGTAAGGACATGACATGCATTACTTACCGTAAAAGCATTTCTGATGATTGTATCTGGGTAGATTCACATGCTGTGCATATAGTCCGAAATCCAGTGGTCACTGTGGAGTATTGCATCTTGTCTTTCGAGAATTGAAAGGGGACGTCAACATGGGAATGCCTGTAACACTATCCCTAACGTGACGTGTAGTGTACCCAAAATCCCTCACGCGTCGAGGTGCCTCTGATTGTATTTTTTCTGTCGTGAGGGAGCCTAAGACTATCGTGATTGAGTACAGAAAAGAGAGAAAGTAGTAAGACGTCTATGTTCCTTCCATCCGAGCGGGGAGGAAGAGTGGGCGCATGTGAATCTAAGCAGATACAATAATCAGAAATGCTTTTACGGTAATTAATGCATGTCTTCTGATGCTTGTTAATCTGCTTAGAATCACATGCTGTGCATAGACTAGCTAGCAGAGTTGGAGGTGGGATGTGAGAAGGAACAGTAGTGAAAAGATGTCTTAGTACTGATTGTCCCACCTGAGAATCAGACCTAGAATGAGTGTCTAGGCAATGGTGTTTTGTAATGGTATACAGAACTCCAGGTTGCCGCTTTGCAAATGGATTCTAGGGGAACATTTGCAATGAATGCTATGGAAGCCCCAGTGCCTCGAGTAGAATGCGCTCTAGGCTTGAAGGGCAGTTCTCTCTTAGCAAGAGTGTAACAGAGTGTCACACATTTGACAATCCACCTAGAGATAGTAGATTTGGAGACAGGGGGCCTCATTCCAAGATTGGAGGTAGCCATGGCGCTATTTGAACCATGGCTGCCTCCAGTACCGGGTCCAGCACTGGTCTTGTTCAATGGGGACTTACCGGTACATTCCGACCCTGGAGGGACCGGTAAGTCCCCATTGAACAAACCTTTCCACATTCCCATTTTAGCCCCCATAGGGCTCAATCGGAATGGGGAAGGTGCTAATAATGGGCTCGTGACTATCAAGCCCGTTTTTAGCGCCCTGGTCCCTTAGCGGGACCCGTAAGGGGCGTGTGGTCAGACCACACGTTCCTTACGGTTCCCGCTAAGGGACCTCGGAATTGCGCGGTAAGGGATTACCGGCACCGGTCTCCTTACCGGTGCCGATAATCCATTACCGCCCAACTCATAATGACCCCCAAGGTCTCCCTCTCTACCTGCTGCCACTGAAACGAAAAACTGGTTTGTTTTTCTTAGTTGTCGAGTTCTTTCCATGTAAAACATGACTGCTTTGCGTACATCCAGTGTGTGCAGGCTTCTTTCTCCCATGTTTGAGGGGTTCTGAAAGAACGTTGGTAGTTCTGTGGATTGGTTCACATGGAACTTTGAAATGAATTTAGGCGCAAACATAGGGGGAGTGAGCAGAACCACCTTATCTCTGTGAACTGTAACAAAGGGGTCTAGAACTGAGAGCGCTTGTAGTTCACTGACTCTCCTAATGGAAGTAATGGCTATTAAAAAGGCAGTCTTGTAGGTGAGGTCTTTGAGACTTGCTTTATGCATGGGATCGAAAGGAG
Source organism: Ambystoma mexicanum (assembly GCF_040938575.1). Classification (NCBI taxonomy): domain Eukaryota; kingdom Metazoa; phylum Chordata; class Amphibia; order Caudata; family Ambystomatidae; genus Ambystoma; species Ambystoma mexicanum. Next base: position 353,005,735 of record NC_090936.1, read on the forward strand.
ACCCCATAAGTCTAGTCAACACCACGTTTAGGTCCCATCCGGGAGCTGGGTTAGAAATGGGAGGGTGAATTCTCTTTACTCCCTCCATGAAAGCCTTAATAACTGGTATCGTCCACCACAACACCTTTTGTTGTGATGTAGTGTAGGCTGAAAGAGCAGCTAATTGAACTTTTAGTGAGTTCAAGACTAGGCCTGAATCAATTGGCCTCATTACGAGTGAGGCGGTAAGGGGTTAACGGCACCAGTAAGGATGCCGTTGCCGTTAACCCCCTACCGTGCATTCCGAGGTCCCTTAGCGGGTCCCATTAAGCCGCCCTTAGCAGGAGCCGCTAAAGGGACCAGGGAGCTAATAACGGACCCGCTATTTTGCAGGCCCATTATTAGCTCCTTCCTCATTCCCATTGAGCCCGATGGGGCTCGAATGGGAATGGGGAATGGTTTTCAGAATGGGGATTTACCGGGTCCTCCAAGGTTGGAACGACCCGGTAAACCCCCATTCCGACAACCCAAAGAAAAAGAAGTTTGGAGGCAGCCATGGTGCTAATAGCGCCATGGCTGCCTCCAAACTCGTAATGACCCCCAATGTTAATGTTAAAGGATATTTGTACCGCACATAGTCACCACGTGAGTGGTTCCCTGGCACTCTGACGGCTCTGAAAGAGGGGAAAAAGGGAGGGTGAGTTAGTGGGAGGAAGCTGGAAAAGTGCAAGAGAGCAGTGATGTGCTGTTGGCGGCCTCAGCCCGGTGGGTCCGTTGGCTGGGCCTGGGGTGTTTGCAGCCTGTAGTCGTTGTGTAGTGTTATGTGAGTCTATGGGCTTCATCACGACCTCGGCGGTAACGCCGGTGGTATTAGCGCGGGGGCTACTAGCGCGACCGCCATAGCCCCCGCCGCTAATAGCACGGGAGCACGAGTTGTGAAGGTCTCTGGGTGATCTGATCCAGAGTCTTAAGGGTGTCATGCTCCTTCTTTGCAGTTTTGAGGGCTTCATCCACTGCCTTTCCAAATAAAATAGTTTCCTCCACTGGTTTATTTATAAGGGAAGCTTGCGTTTCCGGCTTGAAACCAGAGCTCCTTAGCCATGCGTGCCTTTTCAGGAGTGTACCCTGAGCCAAAGACCTTCCAGCCGTCTCTGCTGCATCCAAAGTATTTGTTAGCATACTTTGGTTAACTTGCCTGCCATCTACCACTGTTGAAAGCAGACGGGCTCACATGGGTTCGGGGACTTCTTGAAGGCCCTCCTCTAGCTTGGCTCATAGTGCATCAGCATAGCTGGCCAACAAAGTTGTATTGTTTGCAATGCGAGTGTAGTAACCTGCCGCCACAGTGATCCTTTTCCCCTAGAGAGTAAAGTCTCTTACACTCCTTGTCAGGGGGTGCCTCCCCAGTAGATAGGGGAACCCCTGCTCTTTTCCTGGTAGTTGTCACAACCAGTGAATCTGGAGTAGAATGACCGCTGATGTAGAGAGGGTCATAGGGGGAGGGTCGAAAAAGTTTTTCTACCCTCGGATTCACTACTCTATTAAGTGCAGGTGTTAATAAAGAAGGGGCCAATCGCTTGATTGAATTTAGTAGAGGAATAGCTTGGCTGGAAAGTGGTTTTCTTTTAAAATGTGCTCCACAAAATCAGCCTCTAGAGCGGCCTCCTGAATAGCAATGTTGAAGTGTTCAGCTGCTTTCCTCAACATGGTGTTGAAAGCCATTTGATCGTCAACCGGAGAGGCCTGTCGAGTGGGGATGGTTGGAGGGGAGTACAAGCACAAGGCATCAGGTTCCGGTGTTGGAGTAGGGGACTGCCAAGGGCGAGGATCAATGGGGTCTGGGTCTACTCCCCAACCCTCAGTGGGGTCTAAATGAACCTCCCCAGAGTTGGCAAAGGGATCTTCATCTTGAGCCTCCTGCTCAGTGAGGTCATAAATATATTCCTCTTCTTCTTCATCTTGAGTAGGGTCAAAGACCCTCTGCAGCTTAGCCACAGGGAGAGGGGGATTTTCTTCCCTAGATCTCTTGGTGTGGATTTCTCAGAGAGTTTCACAAACCTCTCTAGCCTGTCCTGCGGTCTATGGGCCAAAAGGGCTCTTCTAGTGGATCTTCTGTCTGCAAACATCTGAGATTTCTTCTTTAATTCGAAGAAATCCCTTTAGGAGCTTCCGAAAAGTCTTTTCGGGGTTCCGATGGTTGACACGTGTCCTTTTGTTTGTCTGTGGGCCTTTCCGTAGGTTCCGGTAAATATTTCGGCCTATCTCTGGATTTCTACGAATCCCGGTTCTTGTCCTTGGGTTTTGATGAATCCTTGGACCGTTGTTTCTGAGAATCCGCCAAAATGATCCTGGCGATGCTTTCAGTAATCACTTCAGAATCGGGAAGATCTAAAGTTCGAGCCTCTGGTTGCGTGACTACTTTTGGCAGAACCGGGGTCTTTTTGGCCGTGGACGCTTTCTTTTGATGCGTCTCGACTGATTCCTGAGTACTGGGGGCAGCGCCCTTCAATTTAGAGGGCCCAGTCGCAAGACGCTTCTGCGGTTGAGGGGAGGGCTGCCGATCATGACGGTCGGCGAGCAGGCCCGAAGTTATCAGTGTGCCGGTTGGCGCTATGGATCATTTCGACTGTTTCGTCGAAGACGTCACTGGGGTTGTGTTTTTAGAGTGTAAAAGGTGTGCCTCCTGATCGCCGGGGTGTACATTCCCCATAACAGGACCTGAGTCTTGTCTAGGGGGGCTGGGGACAGATGACGCGCAGCGAGAGTACACCGCCAAGAGGTCAATCGCCTCTGAATCAGAGGCTTGTTCGTCACTCAGCTCCTCGTCACAATCGGTGGTTGTGGCAGCGGGAGAGTTGACTCGGCCTGTGACATTACGTAGGCCATCCACCGCTTAACACGGCGCTCCCTCAAAGTTTTCGGGCGCAGTAGCTTGCAAGCTGCACAAACCGTCTCGTCGTGATTAAAGGGCAAACACTAATTACATTTATGGTGTTTATCCTTCCAAGGGAAATTGGCCTTACAAGAAGGACATAACCTAAATGGAGTCCTCTCCATAGCTGAGGAAATAGAAAGTGACAAAGAGACCCAGGAAACAAAGAGAGAGGAAAGGGAAAGGCATTCTCAGAAAGGGAAATGTCCACCCCGACCCCACTCTCCCTATGGTGTAGGCTGGCCAGAAGGGCCGGTCACGTGGTTGGCAGCGCCAACTGTAACACTGTCCATCAAAGGACCGTGGAACCGTCTTCGGCGCTGACCTGGAAACGGCCATTGATGGAAGGGACGGTTGGGTAATATCTATAACTCTAATATATATATGACCAAAGGTCAAAGAAAACAATAGCAATTTCTCTGAACTAGTTCTGCATAAGGCGACCAGTATGCTGGGCAGAAAAAAACAATCTGAGGGACCTCGACACGTGAGGGATTTTGGGTACACTACACGTCACGTTAGGGATAGGATGTCGACGTCCCCTTTCGATTCTCGAAAGACAAGATGCAATTCTCTGCGGTGACCACTGGATGTTGGACTATATGCACAGCATCTGATCCTAAGCAGATTAACAAACATCAGAAATTATGTTATTGTGATTTGTACCGCATATTGCTGGCATTTTCATGGTCTCCAGGTGCTCTGACGTATGTGAAAAGGATGGAGGGATCCGGTGGGCAGGTGTGGGTGGTGTTGGTTAGTGGGATCGAGATGGAGCTTTGATATGCTGTTGGTAGTTTCTATTCGAAAAAAGCAGTCACTGGGCCTCATTACGCGGTAGGCGGTAAGGGATTACCGGCACCGGTAAGGGCACCGGTGCCGGTAATCCCTTAACACCCTATTCCGAGGTCCCTTCCTTATGGAAGGGACCCGTTAAGGGACTTAAGAGCTAATAACGGTACCGCAAATTGCAGTACCGTTATTAGCTCCATCCCCATTCCCATTGAGCCCTATGGGGGCTCGAATGGGAATGGGGAATGGTTCCCGGAATGGGAATTTACCGGGTCCTCCAAGGTTGGAATGACCCGGTTAGTCCCTATTTCGGGAACCCGGACCCGGAATGCGGTAAGGAGGTAGCCATGGGCTAATAGTGCCATGGCTACCGCCTATCGTGTAATGAGGCCCACTGTTTGCTGGGTTGTGTATGAGCCAGACCAATCAAGGTAGCATTGGCCGCAGTCAAGACTAGCTCTCGGGAGGGGTGAGGGTGACTGAAATACCTCAATGAGCACACAGATTAAAGGACACTTACAAATCACTCCTAGTCAGGTGTATTAATATTTAAAATACAAATACATTTATTTCAAGGCCTTTGAGATTCAACACACAAATAACATCAAAGTAATAACTGCTGAACCCATATGCATGCATTGGTAATGGCCGAACCCCAAACCCTCACCCATAATGATAGGCTCACAACTTGTTTCAAGTGTTGGCAATACAAATCCCGTAGGATTTTATTGTACAGATATGGGTTATGACAATAACAATATCACATATCATGATGGTATCATACTTTTGGGCACCGGGTCCTGAGGTTACCCCCTCGGACCCGTGCCGCCTTCTTGTGTCCCATGACTTGTTGTGGGCACCGTACAGTGCCTTGTACTTCTTTTTGTTCTTCTCCCCTTTTGTAGGGTGGGTGGGTTCTGTGGTAAAGAAGCAAGAAGATTTGGAAGACACTGAGTAAACAGTGAACCTCCTGTTTGCTTGGGTCCCCTTTCAGGGTCCACAAACAGATTGTGTTTACTCTGAGCATGCTGCTCTCATTTATAGGACCCAGGGAGGTCCTGGGTCTTTGTTGTGTATGTGATGGGGGCTGCTGTTGTAGCAGCCCCCGGCCGGATAGCCGACTGTCTGACCCCCTGGTTGGGGCAGATCTTTGAACCTGGGCCCTGCCTGATGGTTGTTTCCTTGTGCTGCTTTAGCACCTTGCTGTTTGGAGGAAGGGTGCGATGACTGTTCGCACCTTACCCTTCCGTGGCTTTTGTGCTGCCAAGACTGCGTGTCTCCGTAGTTGGGGGGAAGGAGAGGAGCAGGCGCGGGGGTTGGGGCTGCCCCTCTCCCAGCTGCCCATGGTAACAGCAGTTACCCTGCCTCGCTTGTGGGATGCCCATGCAGCATTGCCCAAAACTGCTGAACACATATGCATGCATTAGTAATGGCCGAACCCCAAACCCTCACCCATAATGATAGGCTCACAACTTGTTTCAAGTGTTGGCAATAAAAAGGCTGTAGGATTTTATTGTACAGATATGGATTATGACAATAAAAATATCACATATCATGATGGTATCATACTTTTGGGCACTGGGTCCTGAGGTTACCCCCTGGGACCCGTGCCGCCACACACGGGCAGGTTCCCGGCTGACCGTGTTCCCCCAAGAGTATGCCCTAGAGACAGCCCCTGTGAGCAAGCGTTGTATTGATTTCCCGAAAGAAATGCTCCATGCCCTGGTTAGACAGATGGGTGCCGTCATGTAGAAAAAGGTCTGGGTTGCCTAGTGTAATGGCTGGGTGTTTTATGAAACCCAGTCCTCTTGTCATACAGAATCTCTCTATCGTCCTGTTCAGTTTTCTTCTAGAAATGTCTATAGATTTGTAGCAGTTGGCCCCTAGCCATATCTTTCTTGGTAAGATGGCTGAGAAGTATATTTCCGTCCCCCTCCAGTTGTGTGAAATGCTTGCTAGGGAGGAGCAGATTTCTTCGCATAGGATGCGTCTAGCTGTGTTAACTAGATTGTTGCCCCCTAGATGGATGATCAGGAATTCTGGGGGGTCCCTGTATGCCACCAGTTCTGCTAGTGTTTCGTGGACATCAGCCCAGCGTAGGCCTCTGTATCCCCACCATGAAGTAATGGTGTTTCTGAACGGTGGCCCTTCTTTGGTCTCTTCATCCCATCTGCCTGCCCTGAAAACGAAAGAGTGGCCAACTATCCATGCTGATCATAGTGTGGTCCTCGATTCACCTGTTGTTTCTGTGGTGGTGGGAGGAGGGGAAAAGAAAGAAAATTTTAGGGCGAAAGGCTATATCAATTGTGGTCTGATATATCTTTTATAACAGTCTGACTTCCATCCCCCTATGTGTTTTAGTAGTTGCGGTGCTAAACCTCCTTGCCATGCTGCAGTGGCGGCACCTATCCTGAAGGAGTGAGTGCCGAATTGTTTGGGATCCCACCCTGCTCTGCTGATTGCTTTTATCAGCACTCCTTTAAACTGGTAGCGGCTTAGGGCCGATGTATCCTTGTGGATTAAAAAGCTCCCCCCTACTTTGGGTCGTTGCGCGTAATAGAGGTTGGTGATACAAACAGGGCAGTTTGTTGCCTCGTCGATGCAACAAATATTGATGGTTCTCTTCGCACCCGTTTTCGACTGTTGCATTTCTATGTTAACACTCTCTTGCCTCACCCTGATTTCCATGACACCCAGGCCGTTTGTGGCCTTGATGCTGGAAGCGATGAGTTCCCCCACCCAGAAAGCCCGAAGTAGGCTAGGAAAAAAGCTGTTTTAAATAACGTTATCTCGTATGGGTGCCAACATATGGCTTCCAAATGGCTTGCTATCTGCACCAGTTTGCTGAAGTCAAGGGCTCGGCGGGTGTCCACTTGTGGACCCTCTATTCTGCCCCATCCCTTCATTGCGTAAGAGATGAGGGCGTTCTGGGTGGGGTCTGAATCGCCCCGAATTTTTATAAAGTATGGAATTGCCACCAGGTGTCTTTCCCTTTTGAAACCTTGTTCCCGGGCCCAGTTTAAAAATACTTCCATATCTTTAATCATTATAAGTTCTACGTGGTTTACACCTGTGGCCTTAAATACTGTTTGCAAACACTTACTGTACTGCGTTGCAGTGGTGCTTGCCACCGCCCTCTCTGCCATCTCTGTTAGGAAGCCTGTGAGGTTGTTGGCACCCGTTGTTGATGTGCCTGATTCTTGTTGGGCATCCCGGCCTGGGCTCTCTGGCGCCGGCGTTGATGCCAATGTGTTGTTGGCACCCGTTTCAGAGGTGCCTGCTTTGTATTGGTCATCCCGGCCTGCACTCTCTGGTGCTGGCATTGATGCCAATGTGTTGTTGGCACCCGTTTTAGAGGTGCCTGTTTTTCATTGGGCATCCCGGCCTGTGCTCCCTGGCGTTGGCGTTGATGCCGTTATTCTTGTCTTCCCATTATTGTCCAGCATTCTGCTGGTATTGGCGTCATCTGTTCTTGGGCGTGCGGCGCTAGCTCTCGGAATCTTGTCCACTGGAAACGAGATAAGGCATCAGCAATGTTATTATCTGCCCCTAAAATGTGCTTCACTTTGAGTACAACGTTTACTTGTAGTGTGACTGTTGTAATGGCTCGTAGTACTTTTAGTACTAGAGGGCATTTTGTAGACCTTCTGTTTATGGAGCCCACTACAGCCATGTTATCGCACCAGATCAAAAGTTCCGTATTCGCTAGTCGCCTGCCCCAGATTTGTAATGTTAGCCAGATGGGGAATATTTCTAGTAGGGTGATGTTTCTTGTCCACCCTGCTGTTTGCCATGAATTGGGCCAGTGTCCTGCCACCCATTCGGAGTCTAGTATGGCTCCAAACCCCTTGCTCCCAGCTGTGTCGGTGTATCGGACCCTGTTTGACCGGGTATTTAGAGGCGTTCGCCAAAGTAAAACCCTGTTGAAATCTCCAAGGAATTTTCCCCATGTTTCCAGGTCTTGTTTCACCTCTCTGCCTAGCCGGATATGCAAGTGTGGTTTGGTGAATGATTTGATTTTGAACTCCAGGCTTCTGGCAAATATCCTTCCTTGAGGTATTATTTTGGATGAGAAATTGAGGCTGCCTGCCAAGGATTGTATTTCCTTTACGGTCCCCTTTTCTCTCATTATCAGGTTTTGTATTTTTGCCAGGAGTTCTGATATTTTTGTTTTGGGGATTCTGCAGAGTCCCTTTGCTGAATCTATTTTGATGCCCAGAAAAATTATGTTTGTGTCTGGTTTGGTGGTTTTTTCCCTCGCTAGGGGAACTCCCCACTGTGCGGCCATGTGCTCGAGTTTTGCTAAAGCCCGGCTGCATTCCTCGGAATTTGGTGGCCCTATGACCATGAAATCGTCTAGGTAGTGCACTATTTTTGTCCCTGGTCTCTGTTTTAGGAAAGCCCTTTGAAAAAAGGAACTGAATTGTTCAAATAGTGCACAGGTGTTTCTTCTCATTTGGAAGGAGTGTTTGGTCTTGTGCACGTCGGCTCCTCTGACTAACTACTCTCTGACGAACGCAGCACTGCGAGCGCTGCTCTTGCTGCCTGGCCGCTTCCTGGAGGAGGCGGGACCTACCAGCATCACGTGACGGATCACGTGATTTCCTCACTCCTCACATTGCCGGCATCACCACCCTTGCGGCGTGTTTCTTCTCATTTGGAAGGAGTGTTTGGTCTTGTGCACGTCGGCTCCTCTGACTAACTACTCTCTGACGAACGCAGCACTGCGAGCGCTGCTCTTGCTGCCTGGCCGCTTCCTGGAGGAGGCGGGACCTACCAGCATCACGTGACGGATCACGTGATTTCCTCACTCCTCACATTGCCGGCATCACCACCCTTGCGGCGTTAAGCCCTGGAGGCAGTAAGGGCTGGAGCCGCTGTTTGGCTGTGAGCGGTGAGTGGTCTGAACCCAAGCTCTCACCTGCTAACCACACTTCCATCTATCTGGCTAGTTTCCAGGGTTTGGGGTGGAGAGTCGGACTCTGGCAGCTCCACAAGCTGTCGGGCGTTCCCTTCCCTGGAAACCGTATAACTGCCTCAGACTATTTAGATAAATATCATTGCTTCGTGAAGAAAGAGGCAAAAAAATCCATCCTTTCTAATTGAAATAGCCATTCGAATGCTCTCCTGGGTGGTGTATTAAATGCGCCGGCGCTTTTACTATCTTAGATCAAACAAGCTGGCGGCAGCTCCACCCTCTTCCCCTCCTTCAGCTTCTCAGAAAAGAACAATAATGGGCAGTACACCGCGTCCACAAGTGACCTCAGCTTCCCGAGTTCCCAAAATCACGAGATCTAAAGCAAAAATAGCGTCTCGTGATATACAAGAGATGCTTGCCATTATGGAGAAAGACAAAAGGCCCTGTAGCAGTGAATTACCTGATAATTGTGCTATATCTGATATTCCATCGTCTATAATGCAGCCTAAACCTAAGCGCTCCATTTCAGATATAACTATACTGAAAGATAGCGAAATCCCAATACAACCGGCTTCTTTGCCAGACTACTATACTGATCTGGGGAAATCAATAAGCGACAAAGATCCACAGACCACAAAAGACGTGAGCACACAGTTACCGCAGAATGATAAATCCATGCCCATTAGCAAGCCTTTAGTTACATCTGGATCAAATGGTCTATTAACTCCTGCAGCTTCATGTATTCCTTCTATGTGTGGTACACCTTATAACCCTACGGTTATAGTATTGGCTGATGAGTTTATTAAGGTTCAAGATGAACTTAACCACTGTCCAAATTCATCCTTTATCGATACTAATGTGGTGCTTGAAGCAAATTACGAACTACCAGAAATCTCCCACATATACTCTGATGACGAGAAACATATGTCTGTTTCTTCATATTTAGCACCTACTCCCAGACGGTCTGACACCATACCGAAACCCATTCTTTCTCCTTCCATGCCCTTGCCTTCTTTACTCCCTCCTTCTACTGCATGTCTATCTTCTACAGTACTAATTGAAACCACCTTGCACGCTATGAATCTGGCTATATCATCATTGTTTAAACTATGTGAGTCCTTGAATGAAAAACTTAAAATTCAAGATAAGCAACTTACTAAATTAATTAGATGGCAATCACAACTACATTTACAACAGTTGAAATCATTTAATGACCCTGCCCCCTTCTCTCCTAAAAAATCAAAGTTAACTTCTGCTGTACTATTACAACAGGAACCAACTAATGATTCTTCCCATAATCCATTAGAAAAACCAAAACTGTCCATGACAAATACGGCTACATCTACTCAATTTACCCTCCCTACATTTCCACATATTATTCGGGAACTTCATTCCACTACTGAGAAGTATGCTCCTGTATGTCCATCACCTAATACTCTGCTGCTCTCACCATCAGCGAAGGAATCACAACCTTCTAAAGAACTATTCACAATTTTCTCGGGTGCTGCCCCGACCAAACAGACTCACACTAATCCCTTAAAAAAGAAAACAAAAAATCAATCAAAGCAGCACATTCCCTCCTCGATCGCCAAATCCTTTTTGAAAGGGCTAAAACCGCCTGCCATAAACAAAATGACTTTAGCTGCTAAAGCAGTACGAGATAAATATGCAAAAATTGCTGCAGAGAAAAGCTTAAAAGAACCTGTAAATATACAACCTCCAGCTGAACATTCACCTCTAAATAATATTGTGGCTCTGATTGACAATGAGTCTGCGATAATTGATAATCACCCAACATCAACCAATGCTGCAAAAGTGAAAGATCTATCTGACACTGAGTTATGTTTAAAACGCTCAGAGCTGCGTAAAGAAATAGACCTTTATTTAGAAGCTAAAAGCCTTAAACCTACTCCGACTGAATCTACCCTTAGTGGTGGATCTAAAATCAAAGATAGTGCTCCCTCCCAAATAGGAGCCAATAAGTTATCTCAACTCAGATTACCCCCTACAATAAAACCAGTACCACAGTTGCTTTCCCTTCCCCCCTTGACAGATGTGAATAAAACGGATCAATGTAATTCACCCTCCGTGCCACCAACCTTAGATCATATTATAGCTTCAGCCATTGAACAATACATGTTAAAATATCACCAGCCCTCTGATAATGGCACTAAGTATGATGAAGGCGGGCAGAAATTACCATCATCTATTACCACTTCGAATCTAAACCAATCTGTATTCGCTGCCTCATCTTCAAAACAAACTCCTTTTGCCCCTACTAAACACGTAAGTCCTCATGCGACTCTAACCTCGAATCCAGAGTACTCTGAACAGACTAAAAAAACCTGATGTAAAACCAAATCTTCACTCACTAATTATTAAATGTAGACCTTTGCCGTATCACTCATATGACTTGAATCGTGCTAGCCTTCTAGCTATTTTTGGTGATATATACGCTTTAGAGGACATCAACTCTGCCGATATTGAACAAGTCGAATTCTTAAATAATAACGATCTGTCCTTTGTGCGAATCTGGCTCCGCTCAAGAGTGGTTCTAAACACCATTTGGGCCGCTCGCGCAGCCTTGTGGGATTTGGGTTTTGAGCTTACGATCGACTATCAAAGAAGCTCTGCTATCACAGTCCCATATAAAGATGCACAACTAACATTGGTCACCTCCACTAAAGTGAACTCGAGTGGTTCACAATGCAAACAACATTGTGAATGTCGGTGTTCTACCTTCCAAGCATAGCGTTTCCCCTAGTGAGCATCTTTCATTGCTAAGCTGGAATACTAGAGGCTTCAAACATCTTCTCTCCGATGCTGTCATTAAACTAAGAGAGTACAATTTTATATTGTTACAGGAAACATGGCTAACTAACTGCCCATCATGGGATGGATACTATCCCATCCTAAATCCTGCTATTTCTGCAAATAAAGGTCGACCAATGTCTGGCCTGTTAATCATGTTGAAAACATCGCCATCCATGAGTGTTACTTCACATGAATCCTTGACTCCGTATCTCCAGCTAGCACAACTATCCATCGACGATTGTCAATACGCTTTGATTAATACATATTGGAATCCAGTTGCTCTTTCTACTGTTTCCTACTTGCGCTCCCTTGAACGCTTATGGGAAAAAATACATCAATACAAGAAACAAACGCACATAATTTTAGCGGGAGATTTAAATCTCCATTGTCTAAATAGTAGCAAAGTGTTATCTGACGATCGAGTACGAAGCTGGAATGCGTTTATACAATCGAAAGACATGATCATGGTAAACGGAACATTTCCTGAGGATTCTCCTCCCCATCCGACATGGAAAAGGGGTAGTTCCGTGGCTATTATAGACTTCATTTATGTCAGCCGCGCCTTGTTCTATCTCCTAAAAGGATTTCAGGTTCTGCCATCTTCCGCCAGTGACCACAATATGTTACATCTTCACTGGCCACCGAACTGTACTGTTCAAAACACTGCTCCACCTATGACATCTATAACAATGGAAGGAACTTTTGAAGCGAATCTTGGTCGAAATCGCCTACGATGGACCAGTACGAAACTATTACATTTCATAGATTCTCTTAAAATATCAAGCGAAACCTCGCTAAACCACTGTAATTCCGATATTGATTACACAAAACTAATGTATCAATTTGCCAGTTCTACTAAGATAACAAGATCTTCGGTTGCAGCTCACTCCTATAACCAAGATATGCAGAAAGCGAAAGCTCTATTTCGAAAAAATAAAAAAGCGATTCAATCTCTACCAGTGGATCAGCGCTTGGCCGCTCTTAAAGCAATTAAAACCAAATATAGGAACTGGAGAAGAACTTATCGATCTCTATTATACCAGAAAGATGGTGAGGCAATGTTAGCTAAAATGCTGACTAAAAACACTGCAGGATGTTGGACACTAATATCAGACACTTATAACACCACCCAATGTCAGATGCAGACTAATGACGTTGCTTCTACCACATGGATCTCCCATTTTACTGATCTCTATGCTCTTCTCCCTTCTACCAACTGCGTACCTCCTGTAAAACTTGAGGGATCCTTCTCAATAGATTTTACAATAGATGATATTCTTAATCTTATCCGCAAAGCAAGTAGATCCCGTGCTCCAGGCCCCGATGGCCTTTCTAATGCCATGCTAAAAGAATTTCCGAACCTATGGGCCCCCATCCTGTTTGAAATCTTCTCTCAAGTTGTACTTACCCAAAAGATCCCCAAATCATGGTGTACTTCATTGATTGTACCCATTTATAAAAAAGGCGACAGACAAAACCCCGCAAACTATAGGCCAATTGCCCTGTTAGATGCTCCTGGGAAAATCTTTGCCTCATTAATTCTAAGAGATCTTCAACAATGGATTAATTCATCAAATATGAGAGATAGGTTTCAAACAGGATTTGTAGCTGGCAAGGGAACGGCTATTAATATTGTCTCCTTGACTGCAATCAAGGCACTTTGTTCTCAACAAAAACAATCGCTATTCATTGCCTTTGTAGATTTCAAGGAAGCTTTCGATTCTATAGATCGTAATCTAATGCTGCAAAAACTGTTACTATTGGGTTGCCCCTATTCTTTGGTTAAGTTAATATCTATCTTCCATGAAAATACATCAGTTCATATTCGTCTTACCCGTGACGGGATATTAACCCGCCCCATTTTAACATATCGAGGACTAAAACAGGGATGCATTCTGGCAGCTACATTGTTTAACTTATTTATCCTTGATATGGGTGAAAAGTTTCAGAACGTTAACTCTGATGCTCCTAAATTGGACCAAGAACAGATACCATGGATTCTTTATGCAGACGATCTTGTTCTATTATCAAAAACTCCTGCAGGTTTGCAACGTTTGATTAATGGATTATCGGAGTATACTGTAGAAAATGCTATGACTGTAAACTTAACGAAAACTCAAATTATGATATGCCAAAATCGTAAAATGACAAAACACCTACAATACAAGTGGTATATAAAAAAAGAGCCGATTCTTCTAACCTCAACATATAAATACTTGGGCATTATGATCACCCAGGATAACAATGATAAGGTGATCAAAAAAGAACTCGAACTAAAACTGCAAACCCTAATTTCCCAATCTAAGGTCATCTTATATAAATTTGGAAAGTTTACATGCAATCATATAATAACATTCTATTCCATGAAAGTAAAACCCATTATCTCGTATGGCTCTGAAGCTGCATCGATGCTGCCCCGTTTAGTGTGGGATCGATTAGAAGGAAAATATTGGCGCTCAATTTTTAATTTGCCTGCCTGTGTCCCCATTGCAATGATTCGTTTTGAATTAGGGCTGCTATCGCTATACAGTACTATTGCATGGAAATTGATAGCCTTGTTGAGAAAATGCATTCTGTCATTACAATGTCTAGACATATCCGGTATCTTGGGTAAATATTTACTGTACTCTGATCATCAATACCCAAAACGCTGGTTAAACACAGCTATAAATATCCTTTCAGATGCGGACATTTCCGTAGATATTTTAATTCATAATCCAACGCAGGCTAAAACCAAATTATATCGGCAAGACTGGATACATACCTTAGAAAAATGTTCCCACTCTAAAGATTGGAACACTGCCCAGTTTGGCCATAAAAAATTTAGAGTTGCGGAACCATACATTTTAAAATACCCATCTCCAAAATTCAGAGATGACTATATTCGTTTTCGTCTAAATTTGTGGCACACAAGGGATATTTTATTTAGGCGAAAACTAATTGATGTCAGCGAGAACATCTGTCGCTTTTGTATGGATCCTGCAAACGCAGAAACGTTGAAACATGTTATTGTCTACTGTCCTGCATTATATGTCACACGTTGTAAATACTATTTCCATTGCTTTACAACGCAAACTGTAACTGATATGGAAGAATTATGGCTATTGATTTTTGGTACAAAGAGAATGTCAATTAGATTAGCTACAATGGGCTTTTTAAACGAAATATATCCAAGGTGATTGTGAATGCTGTCATGAGAGAATGGTGATAGAAGGGAAAGAAAGAAAGGGGAAAAAAAAAAAAAAAAAAATATTGCTGCTATAAAAATTTTTTATATATTGGGCGTCAGGTGCAAATTTAAAAAATATGTTATATATAGATGAATTGAATTGCAATATGTTTTTTATATGGTTTTATCTATTTTGTAATTGTTGAAAGGTTGTTCTATACAGCCAAACAATAAATAAAAAAAAAAAAAAAAAAAAATAAATAGTGCACAGGATACTGCGCACCCCATGGGGATTCATCTATCTACGTAGAATGTGTTGTTAAAGGTGAAACCTAACCACTGCTGTGACTCTGGATGGACTGGCAAGAGTCTGAAAGCAGATTCGATGTCCAGTTTGGCCATCAGCGCGTTTCTGCTGCACTCTTGTATGAGCCTTACCGCCTCTTGAAAATGCGTATAAGATATCGCGTATTCTGTGTGTGCGATGCCGTTGTTTAAAGACTGGCCTTTAGGGTAGGAGAGGTGATGAATTAGTCTCATTTTTCCAGGTTCTTTTTTTGCGGACCAGGCCAAGTGGAGATATTAAATAGTCTTTTAAAGGCATGAAATCCCAGGGACCTGCTACCCTTCCAAGTTGCAGTTCTTTCTTGATTTTGGTTTCTACTATCTGGGGGTTGTCCCTGGCTGACTTTAGGTTCATCGGGATGTGTTGTGACCCAGTGCCCTTAAATGGGATGAAAAACCCTTTGGTGAAACCTTGCAATATTATCCTGCTGGTTTCCTTGTCAGGGTAGCTGTTTAGGGCGTCCCTAAAATTGCCCGGGTTGATGGCCGTTAGTCCTGGTTCTAAAACTGGGATATCATTCTTTCTTGGCTGGTAGTCTGGTGCAGTTTCTTGCTGCATGGTCGCCGTTGCAGTTTGTGCAGGCGTGTTTGTACCAGCATTCTTTGCCCCATGTACACTGGTTTTTCCCAAAGTTTCTGCATGGGATGTTGGATTTGGCAGCCTGCTGTTTGTTCTGTCTGTGGGCATTATTTTTAGCCGCCCAAGGCTGGTTCCTCCGAAAGGGCTGCTCCCCTTTTTTGGATTTATCATTGTCATGGGATTTGCTTACTTGGGAATTTTTGCTATTTTTGGAAGAAGACTGCATGGTATCTTCTTCCTGGGAAGGTTCGGCGTTGAGGGTATATAAATCGTTCTGGACTTCATCCCACTCAATGGCCGGCCTTTCTGACATGCTCCTCCTAAATCTAATGTCGTATGCAAGCCATGTCTTCCCCGTCTGTGTTACTGTTACTTCCCTTATTTTATCAACGTATGCCCAGATCTTCCTGCCGTCCAAAGGGAATTTTTCTTCGTATATTGTTGCTAAGATGGCAAAAGCCTGTAACCAGTTGTCCCAGTTTTGTTCGACCTGGGCGTTTCTGGCAATAGCTTTTTCTTCTATTTTTTTGGGGTCTCTGAAAGCGTTTTTCCCTTTGCGCTGGGCTTCTATTAGGGAAAAGATTTCTATAAATTCATTGGCACATATGGCTTCTTTGATTGTGGTATCAATGTTCCATGCCAGGCATCTTTTGTATCTACTTAATATCCCTGTTTGGAAGGATTTCATTTTCTGGTCTAATTGTGCATTACAAATTGTTACAATGTCAGTTGTATTGCTGCCGGGTGTCCCTGTCGCGCCCGTGTTGTCTGTGCCTGGGGTTGTCCAAGCTTTTAGGGCACCTTCTGGATCAGTTGCTGGAGTTGTGGAGGCTGTTGCATTTATAGCTGTAGGGGCTATTGGCAACTGCTGCTTTTGTTTTGGAGGGATTGCTATAGGTGGTGTTACGGGTGGGTTGACAACCGTTATTGTAGGTTCTATTGCGATGGTGGGGTTTGAGGCCCCAGGTGCCCTTGTGGGCGGTGTCTGCTTCCCCCTTATTTCTACCATTAGATGCTGTAATTCCACTACATTCTCGCATATTTCGGACAATTTTTTGGTACCTTTTCTGGCGCCTTCGGAAATTTTTCTTCTTTTTAATGGTGCAGAAACCTCCTCCTGGCTGGGTGGGCTGGTAATTCCTTCCCTGAGTAGGCCGTACATGTTTTCTCTAACCCATGCCCATCCGTAGTGTTCTGCCGCTTCAATGGCTGCTAGCAGTTGTGGAGATTTGGGCTTCTACGCCAGTGTTGGGGGTGCCTGTGTTTTCCGTTTGGGCCCCATGCTTTTCTATGCCTGCTATAGGAAAAAGAAAAAAGGGGGTTTTATCAAGGAGTTAAACCGTTGTTAAACCGTTGTTAACGGCGAGTTCTTTGCGCCTGTTCTATTTGTTGCCCGTGCTGGGTAACTGTTGACTGGTGCCTTCTTGCCCGGGTTCAGAAAATTGGGCAGCCCCCAGGTTTGATTTAAATTGGTTTCGCTGTGAGGTCGTTCTGTAATATTACAGAAATTATTTTAAATCTGCAGTCTTTGGGCCCGCCGCGCTTGGAACTGTGTTCGCTAGCTCTGTGTGGTTGTAAAGCAAACACGAGGTCCCAAGCTGGCTTGTGACTCTGCCCGAGTTTAAAACTGCCTTGTGTTATCTTGCCCCGTCTGCCTTATAACGCGGAGGTTCCGGTCCACTGTCATCAAAACTTCCGGACATAAATGTCTATTTATCCTCCCTCGTAGCCCCAGCGCGGTGGCTCACCTTAAAAGTGTTGAATCATACGCCGTCCGCGCCATGCTTGTTCGTGTGCAGCTTCTCCCACGTTCGCAATGGTTTTGGGGATGATTCCGCGGCACGCATCCTTGTTTGCTTTGTTTCGGACACGCTCGCCGCTCGCTTTTCGTTCTATGCCGAAAATGTTGAAATTGACAGCGTCCGCGCTGGCCGTTAGGTTGCCGCTTCTTCCTTCGTTAAAGCTGTATTGCAAAAGACACTGTGATGTACAGCGAACTTCAAGAATTGCTAAAGAAGCAAGAAGATTTGGAAGACACTGAGTAAACAGTGAACCTCCTGTTTGCTTGGGTCCCCGTTCAGGGTCCACAAACAGATTGTGTTTACTCTGAGCAAGCTGCTCTCATTTATAGGACCCAGGGAGGCCCTGGGTCTTTGTTGTGTATGTGATGGGGGCCGCTGTTGTCGCAGCCCCCGGCTGGATAGCCGACTGTCTGACCGCCTGGTGGGCGCAGATCTTTGAACCTGGGCCCTGCCTGATGGTTGTTTCCTTGAGGCGCTTTAGCACCTTGCTGTTTGGAGGAAGGGTGCGATGACTGTTCGCACCTTACCCTTCCGTGGCTTTTGTGCTGTCGAGACTGCGTGTCTCTGTAGTTGGGGGGAAGGAGAGGAGCAGGCGCGGGGGGTTGGGGCTGCCCCTATCCCAGCTGCCGATGGTAACAGCAGTTACCCTGCCTCACTTGTGGGATGCCCATGCAGCATTGCCCATACTTCTAAGCCAACACAATCTTATCAAATGGGGCCACAACCTAAAAAGGGAAGGAAGCAGGCATTGCAAATAGTCTTTAGGCAGTTCTGCATCAAACACAATCCTAACTGAAAGGCAGTCCAATCCCTAAAATGAGGGGAACCTAGTGCTCAAATGTACTTGCGATCCTGGCGCACGCGGTAGTGCAGATGGGCGAAACAGAGTCTTTTGTAGGGGCTGTAGCAGCTCAGGAAGGTGGGTGAGGTGATGCAGAATAAGTTCCTAATATTCATGGAGGGTCTCCCCAACAGGGCAGAGCAGGTTCCAAGACTTGGGAATAGTTTGCTAGTTCGCACTAGCAATGGAAAGGATAGGGGCCCTCAGGGGCCACTCATGCGTAAAAATGGATGGATGTGCTAGGGTCCACTGGTTAGGGTTGCAATCACTCACCGACCCACGGCACACTCCGGACCAAACTTCGGCAGTCCAGTCCACTTCGGTTGCAGTTTCAAATGCGGCAGTATCGCGGCTCTGTCACTTTAAGCGACAAATATACATCGTTGATTCCCAAACGGGAAAATGGTGATTTTTCTGCTCGTGGTGGATGGATCAGGACAGTTCCGCTGTAGCAGGCTTCAGGGCACAGAGGAGCACAGCTGCAATGAGTTTGCAAACTCCGTCACTGGGGCTGGGCGACACGATAACCAAATGTACTATGGTTCGGGCGCTCTCTCTTTACTCCGGACCTGGGAACAGCAAATGTACGACATTCAGTGTGAGAGTGCCGTGAACACAGAGCTTGCGATGTACCAAGTTTTGAGGGCCTCCTTGAAATGGCGGTAGATTCAGAGCAAAGGTCTTGCACATGCCGGTCAGCCCACTGGTTGGCCCATGGACACTTCATAGAAGGATTACTTGCAGGGATTGTTGAAGGGGCCAAGAATAATTGCTCCCACTATTCCAATGTCTCGAAGCGTCTTCGCAGACCTTCTATGATGACCAGATGCAGAGGGGTCCAGCGGGACGACAGCAGGCTCCGGGTGCCAAACCGTCCAGCAGGTCACCAGCGGTTCCTCGACTCGGCGTCTTAGTTTTAGGATACTTCAATCCTATCTGTTCACTGAGAACTCAAGAGATCGACATGGTATGGGTGTTTGGAGCCTTCTCTTATCCAAAATCTCCTTTGTGCCAAAACAAAGAAGACTCGATGGGAGATCTGCTCACATACAGGCATGCCATACAAAGACCAATCATGGACCACGGTGGTCCGAGGCATTCACAGCACACCAGGCTCTCTGGCACCCAGGATGTGTATTGGAACCAGACAGTCCAGCCCACATCCTGGAAGCACAAACACAAGGGATGCAGAAGCCCACAAAAGCTTGGCGTTTCGAAGGGGAATGCATGCCCAAATAAGGACTGACCCGGGTCGGCTCGAACTGGGGAAGGTAGAGGGGCAAGATGGCCAAAGGACAGGACAAAGAACCTCATGGCATGGCCATTTTGGAGCCAGACCACCTATTCATGCCAAACGCGGTAACCGCGGTTTACCTTGCAGGAAAGGATTAAAAATAAATGAAAAGATAAGCTGCCAGCAGCCCTGTCCAAGGCACATCTGCACCTCTCCTAAACAAATCCTTGGAGGGTATCTAGTGCCATTAGAAATGACAGGAAGACCCAAGTGCACTGTACTGTAAGGTACTTCGTGCACTTGCAACATGTTTCAGAAAAGTTTGCAACATAGACAAGGACTTAGGGAAACAAAGTCTCCCAGTACTGACTGTCCTTAAGGGCATGTCAGTTTCCCCATAACAAAGTGAGGGAAAAGACCAGCGGAGTGAAGCAGAAGGCTGTGCTCCCGTGGCAAAGTCAGAATATGGTGTTTAAACAAAGCAAAGAGTTGGGGGGTACACAATTGTAGAGAAACCTACACATGAAATTGACATCTTTCCTAACACTCGCCCCTCCCAGACCAAGGACAGGGGGAATTAATCCACCCCTCGATGAGTCACATGTTCAGGTCGATTAAATATTCTGGACAACCCATCAGCATTGCTATGTTGGACACCTGGCGTATGCTCTTTAGTGAAGTCAAAGCCTTGCAGACTTATGGGCCACCTGAGCAACTTTGGATTCTCTCCCTTCATGTTCATTAGCCACTTTAAGGGCTTATGGCCAGTTTGCACAGTGAAGTGGGTCCCAAAGAGGTAGGGCCTCAGCTTCCTTAGGGCCCACACAACAGAAAAACACTCTTTCTCTACTGTGGACCATCTGAGCTCTCTGTCCTTAAGCTGGCGACTAATGAAGCCAATAGGGTGTTCCTTACCCTTCTCATCTAGTTGTGATAGTACAGCTCCTATGCCAGTGTCAGAGGCATATGGCTGCACAATAAAAGGTCTTTGGTAATCAGGTGCCTTGAGAACAGGGGCCAGGCACAAGGAGTCATTTAAGCCATTGAAGGCATTCCCACACTTTTCAGACCAAGTTACCTTCTTGGGCTTCTTAGGAGTTGTCAGAGCAGTCAGAGGGGCAGCTATGGTGCCATGGTCTGCCATAAAGTTCCTATAGTACCCAGTGAGTCCTAAAAAGGCTCTCACTTGGGTTTGAGTAGTGGTGGTAGGCCAGACTTGTACTGCTTGTACTTTACGGGCAGATGCTTTATCCTCCCTCTACCTACTTCATGTCCAAGGTAGACCACTGAACCTTGTCCACTGAACCTTGTCCAATCTGGCACGCACCTGCCTTTATGGTCAAGTGGGCCTTATGAAGAGCCTGTAACACAATCCTAAGGTGTTTCACATGATCCGCCCAGGTGGCACTGAAAACTGCTATATCATCCAGATATGCAAGACAGAAATCATCCGACCCATTGGGCATTCTTCAACCAAAAAGGCATTACCCTGAACTGGTAAAGACCCTCTGGTGTTGGGAATACTGTCTTCTCTCTGGCATGTTCTGCAAGGGCTAATTGCCAATAGCCTGCAGTGAAGCCAAACGTGCTGAGGTATTTGGAGGCACCCAAGGTATCCACCAGCTCATCTGTTCGAGGCAAGGGGTGTGCATCTGTCTTGATGACAGCATTCAGAGCCCTGTAATCCACGCAGAACCTCAATTCAGAAGTGCCTGCTTTTGGAACCAAAACCACAGTGCTGGACCAAGGACTACTGGAGGGTTCAATCACCCCAAGATCTAACATTTTGTTGACCTCTGTCTTAATGTAAGACCATACTTTGTCTGACATCCTGTATCCCCTACTTTTGGTAGGTACACGGTCTCCTGTGTCTATGTTATGTTTGCACCAAGGTGTCAAACCAGGGGACTGTGAAAACAGGGGGGAAAATTGCCTAAGCAAACTCTTCACCTCAGCCTGCAGTTCAGAAGTCAGGTGAGGGGCCACTCGGACACCCTCAAAGGAGCTATCTGAAGGACTGCTTTGAAACAGGTCAGGGAGAGGTTCAGACTCCTCTCTCTAAACATCTGAAGCCAATAGCAGTGCTGCAATTTCAACTCTTGGGATGAAAGCCTTTAGCCTATTTACGTGGAACACTTTTGGATCCTGTCCAGGCCTTCCAAGGTCCACTAAATAGTTGACCTCACCCAGGGGCTCCACCACTGTGTAAGAGCCTGACCACTTATCCTGTAAAGCTCTAGGCCTTATGGGATTCATGATCAGGACTTGCTGACCACGTGTGAAGTTTATGGGGGAAGCTTTCTGGTCATACCAATGTTTCACCAGGGCTTGTCCTGCCTTCAACTTATCACTAGCCAGACCCATCAGGAGTACCATCCTTTTTCTGAGCCCTAACACATAGCCTACTACGCTGGTAGTAATAGGGGGAGTGAGCATCTCCCATCCCTCCTTGACTATGGCTAAGGGTCCCCGCACAGGGTGACCAAACAGAAGTTTGAAGGGTCTGAAGCCAACACCCCCCTGAGGTACCTCTCTTTGGGCAAACAGTAAGCATGGCAGTAGAAGATCCCATTTTCTTCTTTGGGGTTCCTCCAGAGCCCCTATCATGCTTTTAAAGGTTCTGATAAAACTTTCAACAATACCATTGGCTTGGGGTGATATGCGGATGAAAACATATAGGTGACACCACATTCCTCCCACATGGCCTGCATATACTTGGACATAAAGTTGCTGCCCCTATCAGACACAACTTCTTTAGGGAAGCCAACCCTAGTAAATATGGCAAGTAAAGCTTTTGCAACTGACTTGGCAGTCACCGTCTTCAATGGGATGGCCTCATGATACCTGGTAGCATAGTCGACCAGTACCAGGATAAACCTATTGCCTGAGGATGTTTGGGGTTCAAGGAGACCAACAATGTCGATCCTTACCCTGTCAAACGGTACCGCCACAACTGGGTGTGGTACCAATCGAGCTTGGATTGTTGTGCCACTCTTTCCAGATAACTGGCAGGTGGCACAACTCCTGCAGTGACTCTCTACTTGCACCCCCATATTGGGCCAGAAGAAATGCATGGCTAACCTTTGCTTGGTTCTCTTGATGCCAAGGTGACCAGCAAGGGGCACTTCATGTGCCAACTGTAAGAGGAAGGGTCTTACAACAAGGGGAACCACCAACCTCCTATGGTCTCCTTCTGTAGACTCTGTAGGCTCACTATAGAGGAGCCCACCTTCCCAATAAATCCTATGCTTCCCAGGAGGTTCACCCTCCAGCAGGGAGCAGGCCTGTCTCCTTAGCCCTTCCATAGATGGGCACTCATGTTGGCCCTTACTGAATTCAATCCTGTCAGGACCACCTTCTACTAACAAACCTTGTAGTTCAGGAAGGTCATTGGGATCAAACACTTCAGGTAACACCTCTTCCTCGTCAGGTTCAGGTGTTTGACCAGCTACCTCCACCTCAGTGGTAGGTGAGAGAGGGGGAATATTTTCTTTCCCTCTTCTATCTTTCTTGACTCCTTTAGCCTTGGGTTTCCCCTTTAGCTTGGGCAGGGCATTGGACTTGGCCAGTGCAGCCCTGGTTTGTGACCTTGTGCAGGGTCTCTCGCACAAGCCCTAAAGCTCTGAGATCATTCCCCAGCAAGACCTTTCCTGGGACATCTCTCTGAATGCTCACTGGAATCCTGACCACTGTACCATTTATAGTAAGATTTACAGGTATAACTGGGAACTTGAGAAGTGGGCCATCAGCCAACTTAGTGGGTAACAGAGGAGCTCTGGCAACTTCCTCTGGGTCTACCAAGGTAGAATCCACTACAGTTCTGCTGCACCCACTATCCATAAGGGCAGGAGTATCTACTCCATTAATCAGCACACTGTCCTTAAAGTAGTGCTTGGTATTATTAGGAATCCTAGCATAAGCCTCTGAGACGTTAGGCTCCCAGGAACCCAGGGAAACTAAAACGTCCTCAGAATCTGTCCCACTGGGGGAAGAGTCTGAGGAGAAGGATGCCCCTCTAACCTCTTCTTCCTCATAGGAGGAGAAGGCCAGATTTGCAGAGTGGACCCACATGGTTTTGACCTTACATCTGGGGTCCTCCATCACATGATCACTTGCTCCACAAGCCACACAAGATCCACTAGGTCTTGGGACATAGGGAGGCTTACTGTAACCAGAGTTCTGTTTTGGAGGATAACCTCCACTACCTTGTGTGTTCTCTTGTGACTTACCCTTACAGTTCTTTTTGTGGCTCTTTTGGGAGGAAGATTTATCAGTTCCCCCACCCTCCTTATCTTTGGACTCCCCCACCCCCTCCTGCTGACCAGGATGAGTCCTGTCCTAATGGGACACTCTATGTGACACCCACACATCTGCTGCTATGGTCAGTTTCTTAGGATCTAACTCCTTTGAATCTGCCAACTGCTGCTTATGCTCAGGGGAACAAGATGCAAAAACATGTTCAAGCATGACAAGACATATCATACCCTCAAAGGTGGAGACCTTATAACCTTCAACCAAGCCAGTGAAGTTCTTTAAAGAATCAGTCACATGTGACACCCAACTACTTCCTTCTTTACTTCCTTCTTTCTTTTTGTACTCTCTAAACCTCTTCCAGTATTGGGCAGGAGTCTTCCCAAACTTTAAAATGAGAGTTTGCTTCAACATTGCAAAATCTACTCTTTCAGCTTTTGACATTTCCATAATAGCACTGCAGCCAAAATGGGGTAGTGTGCTGAGCAACCTTGCAATCTTATCAGCATTCACAACCTTTTGAACTTCACATGCATACTCAAATGCATTCAACCAGTCCATAATGTCATTCTTCTCATCATACACACTGAGCAGATCATTAGGAAATCTTGAATGAGAGGAGGACCCAGACGAGTGTCCTGATCCCTGGGATCCATTTGAAACTTGAAGCTTGGCCAGTTCCAACTGATGATCCCTGTCCTTCTGTTTTTCTGCCTGCTCTATCTTCAGCTTAGCCATGTGAAATTCAAGTCCCTTCTGCTTAAACTGCAGCTCTTGCTTCTTGAATTCCAGCATGGCCTCAGCATCAGAGCTTGCAGAGGAAACATTGGACATTACATCATCCCTGTCCTCATGGGCACCATGGAAGAGGGCAGTGACAGAACTGTCAGTTCTGTCAGTGGAAGCATCTCACTTCCATCTGCACTCTCATCTGAGGCTATGGGACTGAGTTGCATCCCTTGCCATTCCATAATTCTCTGGATCATTTCCAATGTTGTACCTTGAGCCAGTAAACCTCTCTCAGTACACATCTTTCTCAATGTTTCTGACTTAGAAGCATTTAAGGTTATAAAGGTACTTGTTTCCACTATATTAAATAGGTCTATAGAATTTATAGTTATTACTACTAGGTCACTATGTGTCCTGGGTAGGGGTGATCTGAAATGCCTTCACTAGTGTGCAACACTGGATACCTTCAGTCTTATCCCACTGCTGTACACCAGTTTGTTAAAACGGATTTCTGAACTCTGACCTGATGAGCAGAGGTTCAGAAGGACAGGCTAGTTTCTTGGAACAGGGTAACCTTCTTGATAAGCCAGACCAGTCACGGTAGCATTGGCAGCAGTCAAGACTAGGTATCAGGAGGGGTGAGGGTGACTGAAAGACCTCAATGAGCACACAGAGTAAAGGACACTTACAATTCACTCCCAGTCAGGTGTGTATATATATTAAAAATACAAATACAATTCTTTCAAGGCCTTTGAGAATCAACACACAGATAAAATCAGAGTAATACTTCTAAGCCAACACAATCCGATCAATACATATATAAGACCAAAGGGGCCTAAAGGGTTAATGCACAAAAGGGGTCCACAACCTAAAAAGGCAAGGAAGCAGGTAGTGCAAATAGTCTTTAGGCAGTTATGCATCAAACACAATCCTAACTGAAAGGCAGTCCAATCCCTAAGATGAGGGGAGCCTACTGCTCAAATGTACTTGCGATGCTGGCGCACGCGGTAGTGCAGATGGCCGATACAGGGTCTTTTGTAGGGGCTGTAGCAGCTCAGGACGGTGGGTGAGGTGATGCAGAATAAGTTCCCACTATTCGTGGAGGGTCTCCCCAACAGGGCAGAGCAGGTTCCAAGACTTGGGAATAATTTGCTAGTTCGCACTAGCAGTGTGAAGTAGAGGGGCCCTCAGGGGACACTCGTGCGTAAAAATGGATGGATGGATGAGCTAGAGGTCACCGGTTAGGGTTGCAATTACTCACCGACCCCGGCGCACTCCGGACCAAACTTCGGCAGTGGAGTCCACTTCATTTGCAGGTTCAAATGTGGCAGTATCGCGGCTCTGCGCCTTTCAGTGACGAAGATACAGTGTTGATTCCCAAATGGAACAGTGGCGATTTCTTTGCTCCTGGTGGATGGATCAGGTCAGTTCCACTGTAGCAGGCTTCAGGGCACAGATTAGCACAGCTCCAATGAGTTTCCAAAGTTTGTCACCATGGCTGGGCAACACGGTAACCATGTGTACTCTGGTTCGGGCGCTCTCTCTTTACTCCAGACCTGGGAACGCCAAGTGTGTGAAATTCGGTGTGAGAGTCCCGTGAACATAGAGCTTGCATTGTACTAAGATTCGGGGGCCTCCTCAAAACGGCAGTGGCTTCAGAGCAAAGATCTTGCGTAAGCTGGTCAGCCCACTGGTTGGCCCAGGGACACTTCCGAGAAGGCTTACTTGCACGGTTTGTTGAAGGTGCCGAGAATAGTTGGTCCCACTATTCCAATGGGTCAAAGCATCTTCACAGACCTTCTAGGACGACCAGATGCAGAGGAGTCCAGCGGGACGACAGCAGGCTCAGGGTGCCAAACCTTCCAGCGGGTCACCAGCGGTTCCTCGACTCGGCTTCTTAGTTTCAGGATACTTGGATCAGTGAGGACACCAGAGATCGACATGGTATGTGTGTTTGAAGCCTTCTCTTATCCAAAATCTCCTTTGCGCCAAAACAAAGAGGACCCAATGGGAGATCTGCTCACATTTAGACATACCATACGTGGACCAATAATGGACAACGGTGGTCCCAGGCATTCACAGCACACCAGATTCTCTGGCACCCAGAATGTGTATTGGAACCAAACAGTCCAGCCCACATCCTGGAAGCACACACACAAGGGATGCAGAAGCCCACAAAAGCTTGGCGTTTTGCGGGGGAATGCATGCCCAAATACGGACTGACCCGGGTCGGCTTAACCGGGGGAAGATGAAGGGGCAAGATGGCCAAAGGACAGGACAAAGAACCTTGTGGCATGGCCATTTTGGAGCCAGGCCACCTATTCATGCCAAACGCGGTAACCGCGGTTTACCTGGCAGAAAAGGGTTAAACATACATGAAAAGATAAGCTGCCACCAGCCCTGTCCAGGGCACATCTGCACTTGTCGTAAAAAAATCCTTTGAGAATATCTTGGGCCTTTAGAAATGACAGGAAGACCCAAGGGCACTGTACTGTAAGGTACTTCGTGCACTTGCAACATGTTGCAGAAAAGTTGCAACATAGACAAGGACTAAGGGAAACAAAGTCTCCCAGTACTGACTGTCTTTAAGGGCATGTCAGCTTCCCCATAGCAAAGTGAGCAAAAAGCCCAGGGGAGTGCAGCAGAAGGCTGTGCTCCTCTGGCAAAGTCAGATTATGGTGTTTAAACAAAGCAGAAGGTTGGGGGTACACATGAAATGGAAATCTTTCCTAACAGTAGGGTTAGAGATGGGCATTGTTTGCACCTTTTTCTGTGTTGGTTAAGTTGGTCTGGCAGGGATCATCTTCTTGTATGTGGTTTGCATTAATTGCTTTGTTCCACTGGGTGCTGTGATGAATCCCAGGGTATGTCACTGCTTCCATGGGGGAAGCCCCTTCTCGTGAGGCCAGGGAGGTGAGGCTGCTACCCGAAAGTCCCGCTGGAGGTGGTACTAACGGGTGGATCTCATGGGGAGGGAAAACCTCCATGGGACCAGTGACGATAGGCATGGGATAAAGCGGTATTCACCCCCTCCATTGTTGTCCCAATGAATCCTTGTACCCCACTCAATCCCATCTGGTCCCCATACCTCTGTGTTTTTCGGTAGAATAGAAGTTTTCATTCAACATAGTGGGACGAGGAAGAGTGAGGTTTACACAGTTAAAATACAAACCACTACTGACACAAGGATAATGGAACAAGGGAGCAAAAGCCCACAGGGGAAACAGTACACGCGTTACAGCTTGCAACAAGCAGCCTCAATCATAAAAAGGGAAAAGGGTCTCGACAGAGGGTCAAGCTAGCCCTGGAGGAGCGAGGAACGAGACCCTGGTCCTGTGGCGAGGGACCCACGGCTGGAAGCAGAGACGCTGTCAAGGAGAGAAGTGCCTCTCCAAGAGGTTAAAGCAGCAGGTACCTGGCCGGTGTCAGAGAGAAGGGACGTCTGACCGGCAATAACGAACCAGGAACGCGTTTAGCCAACGACTTGAGGGAGAGCCTAAAGCTGTGGAGCTGCCCGAGACAGAACGCTGAGCGCGGCAGTGACACAGAAGCCGCGCTTTGCCTCAAGGAGAGACCATACCAAGACTTCCCGAAGGTAGGGAAAGGGTTGGACTGGCTATTGGGGCACAAAGGGAGCTAAATGGGCTAATGAGTTATTTAAACATATCCAGAAGTAAAGGGGGATAAAAGATGCATTATACAATTTTGTACAGACTTTGTGAATCAGATAAATATATATTGAAAAGCAAAAGGTAGTACAGAGGAACTATACAATTTGATACATACTTTGTGAAAAGGCCTATATAAAACAGTACCTGGTAAGAGAGTACAACAGGTCTGTTCAAGTGAGCATTAGAAGAAATAGGGTCCGGGTCCCACAGAAACAGAAGATCAGGTTCTGAGACCCATATGAAAGCAGGGAAGTCGCAACAGTGCAAATCAGGGTCTGGGACCCATACAGAAATGGGTGAAGCCTGCTAAAGCAGTATACAAGCGTCAAGGGCCAACACCAGTACAAAGACACAGAAAATCAATGGGCTGGAGCCCAGAGAAAATCAGGGAGAGCTTGAGAAAGTATAAAAGGAGCTAGAACTCAGAGAAAAGATAAACAAGGGATAGAATGATCCAGCAAGACCCAGAAAAAGCCCAGAGAGGTCTAGGGACAAGGTTGAGAAGGAGAGCAGGTTCTAGAGACTAGAAAAAGGAGTCAGGGACCCTTTACCAAAAAGAAAGATACAAGCACAGAATTTGATGGGCACTTTTAAATTGTTTTCTGCAGCATAACGTTGGCTGGCAAATCCTGGCAAATCCTGTTCCCAAGGCAGAGTTCGAAGTTTGTTGGGGGGATGCCGTGCTTTTTTCCTTGTTGCATGCCACTCTCCAAGATGGCCGCTCCAGCACTCCCGCTGGGATCATTGCCTTGCATAGCACCAGGCCTACTGTGATTGGCCACTCTTTTCCTACATCTGCCAATCCGGGCCACTGTGAGGCGGAAGCCGGCACCAGCAACCGATGGCCCACAAATGAAGGCCCTGTCTGTTCCTGTCTGGTCCTGGCGGGACCCTGGACCCCCACCCGCAACATCTCATCACCATCATGCATCAGGAGGACAGCACAACATCCATGTGCCCCATGCTTACATGACCATCCTTGCCAATCAAGTATGGGCGGGCCGCTGCTTGCCGGCATGCAAGAGTTACATGACTCACATGTTTCACTAATCAACCTCTGAGGGCACCTCTCCCAGCATCTAGGCCCAATCTCAAAATAACTCTCCTTCCTACCACACAACTCCACTGCCTACGCCTCTGACTGGCCCTACTCTAATACCTGTTGCCCACAAAAAGCACTCTCTGGTGTGTGCACATCCTGCATTGTTGCTACCATTTTAAAATCATTTTGGTGTGTGAACATCATTCATTGTTCTACCATTTTAAAATCATTTTGGTGTGTGCACATCCTGCATTGTTGCTACCTCTTTAAAATCGTTTTGGTGTGTGCACATCCCGCATTGATCTACCATTTTAAAATCGTTTTGGTGTGTGCACATCCTGCATTGATGCTACCTTTTTAAAATCGTTTTGGTGTGTGCACATTCTGCATTGTGTTGCTACCATTTTAAAATTGTTTTGGTGTGTACACATCCTGCATTGTTCAAAGGCATTGACTGTTTTTATATGCTCCCTCGCCCCACCCAGTTCCCAGTGTTTTTTCCCAGCCCTGTACTTTGTTTCCACCCATTCCTACTCCTTCCCCGTGCCCAGTCGCCTCAACCTGGTTAAATGAACCTCACTCTCTGCCGCTTGCTATGGCACTCTCTATCTCGCCTATCTTCTAAAACTCCTTCTCTATCTCCTATCCTTCAACTTTGGCAGGAAGAAACTCAAGAAGGACATACTGGGCTTTAACCCAGGCCTTCTTATTGCTGACACCTACGTCACTGCTTCTGCCAAAGGGACACTCACCAACATCCTCTTTGTCGCCCCGCCCTGATATATGGACCCTCCATATGATCTCACTTATCTCTCCTTTCTCTTCCTCACCCTTTAATGGAGGCACCCGCTGGGAGGTCCTTCTTGCCTTTCCCTCTACCTCCAGGGTCATCATCATTGTTTATCGGAATGAGACCATCATGGTACAGGGTCCTCAACCCAACCTCCTTCTCTTTGATAAGCTCCTCCCTCGCCTTATCAGCCTTCCTTCTTCGTCTGCACCAACTTCTCTGCCTCCTGCTCCTTCAGCATCCCTGGTTCCCTTTCCAACCGTACCAACCTTGGCTTCCTAGCCACTGCCCAACCACCTTCCTTCCCTCTCCTCAGCTTCCTTGTTGACACACCCTTCATTGACAACCTTGTCTTTCTCCTCGCCTGCCACCTATTAACCATCTGAGGCCCCTTGCCCCCTGGAACCCTCCCTTCATCTACGTCTATCCACCAGGCACTTCCGCCGCTTATGATGGGGACCTCGATTCCCTGCTCCCCCCCGTAAGTCCTTCAAAGACTGCAATCTGCTTCACATTGCCACACTCAATTCTCGCTCTGCTGTCAACCACTCCTCTGACATCTGCAACCTCCTTGAACTCCTGGATCTCGATGTCCTTGCCCTCACCGAAACCTGGTTCAAAGACAGCTCTGTCACATGTTTGACACACTCCGCCCAGAAGTACAAGATACTCTCTGCGCCTAGAGCAAACAATCCAGGGGAGGAGTAGCAGTGATCTTCCCCGAGTGGATTCCGGTGACTGCCATTCCCGCTCAAACCTACTCTTCCTTTGAGTATCGTGTCTGCAGGATCTCCCTCTACCCTAGCTCCTCCCTAGCTCCTCTCTACTCCCGGGCCACCTTCTTTCAGCCACCAGGTCAGTCGACCCTGTTCCTCTCGGAGTGGGCTGACCTTGCCTCTCCTCTACTCTCCTCCTCCTCTCAACTTCTCCTACTGGGTGATCTCACCATCTACCTAGACTCGCCTGAATGCTCTGGACCTTTCCGCAATCTTTGTGACTCACTCTCTCTCTCCATCCTACCCTGTGACCCAGCGCACACCACTAGCCACACCTTGGGTGCTCTCATCTCAACAGACATTCCTTGATCTATCCCTCTCCCTACTACTCTCTCCTGGACTGACCACTCTCTCCTCTCCTGTCAACGGAGGCTCTCTTCTCTTCTCGCATTGGTTAGCCCGGTACTGCCTCCCACCTACAAAGTCATCTGTCCCATGAAAAGAGTGTCAATTGCTGCCTTTGCCTCTACTTACTCCCTACCTCCTACTCCTTTTGCTGACTCACCCTGACACAGCCCTCTCCAACCTCAACCTCTCCATCTCTAACACTCTCTTGCCCCTGTCAAGAGGGTTCAACCAAAGCCTACTAAAAAATTCAACTCTTGGTACGACTGCAAGCTGGCCGTCCTTAAACGCAAGTGCAGGGCAGCCGAGCGGAAATAGGATTCTTCAGGCACACCCTCAGACAAACTGGCCTGTTGCCTTTCTCAAAGGCAATATAGGCACTGCATCCGCTCCAAGCAAAGAGTCGTTATTCAAGCCTGCATCTCTGCTGCATGTAATAACATGGCCAAACTTTTCAAAGTCTGCACGGATCTTGCCAATCCGGCCGCAGCATCCTCCTCCATTGCACCTTCCTAGGCCCTATGCTCGGCCCGGGCCGCACACTTCACTGCAAAAAACACAGGACATCCTAGCCTCGCTCTCTTCCCCGCCACCTCAGCCACCAACATCTCTTGTCCCTTGCTTGGCATCCACCACCCCTTCCCCTCTTCTCTCTTCTCTCTCCCATCACACCTGAGGAAGTCACCAGACTAGTACAGTCTATGAAAGCATCCTCCAAACAGGTGGACCACTGTCCCTCCAAAACCATCAAGGACAACATTGACTTTCTCGCTACAGCCTTAGCCGACCTCTGAAACCTCTGCTTCGCCACTGGAGTCTTCCACACTGCTCTCAAGCACTCCCTTTTGCACACTCTGTTCAGAAACCCTTCTGCTGACCCCTCCATTCCGCCAAACTATTGCCCCATCTCCATCAGCTCATTCCTGGGCAAACTCCTAGAGAAGTTGGCAATATCTCAGCTCACCCTCCACACCAAATTGGCCGTCTGCTTCCACGACCACCAGTCTGGCTTGAGTGCATCCAGAGGCATGTAAACTGCTCTTCTGACACCTGTGAAAACCTGCTCTCATACCTTGATTCTAACTCGCCCTCTGATCTCATTTTACTTGACCTCTCGTCTGCCTTTTACGCGGTTAACCACAACACCCTGATCGCACGTCTCTGTGATACCCTGGGCATCACTGATCAGGCCCTGGCGTGGCTAACCTCCTTTCTCTCTGGCCGCCCACCGCAGGTGGAACTGGGGCCCTTTCTCTGGGCTAACACTTTCTCTAATTGTGGTGTCCCCCAGGGATCTAACCTATCCCCTGGTTCTTCAATGTGTACATGGCCACATTCACCTCCAATTTTCAGTGATATGCGGATGACACATGGCTCTCTTTCAGGCTACTGTCAGCCTCTTCCTCCTCCTTGCCCATTCCTGACTGGTTGTCCGTAATCCAGTCATGGTGTGCTGCAAACAATCTCTGCCTCAATGCCTGTAAAACAGAGATCGTCCTCCTGCTTTCCCTCTTTCTCTCTGGCTGGCCTCCCTGGGCCGTGCGCCTCCACCCACAATTGAGGTAAAACACCTGGGGGTTATCTTTGACTCCACTCTCTCTTTCTCTTCTCACATCTTGGACATCTCTAAAAAATCCCACTACCAACTGCACCTTCTCAGAGGTATTCTACCTCTTCTCAATTTCCCCCAAAGGGTCACCGTCTCCAGAGCCCTGGTCCTCTTTAGGCTGGACTACTACAACAGCCTCTTTCTCAACGTCCCTGCCTCAACTCTCCTTCCTCTTCCACTCATCTAGAAAAGAACCGCAAGACTTATCCTTGGCCTCAAGCCCAGGGACCGCATCTCTCCGGTGCTGAAATCCCTCCACTGACTCTTCATGGCTGCAAGTATCAAGTTCAAGACCCTCTGCATTGTCCACAATGCTTTCTGGGGCCTGGGCTCACTCTACCTGCAACGTCTTCCTACATACTCTCCCTCCCAAGCTCTCCGCTCATCTTCCTGCAACGCTCTGCGAGTGAGCCGTTTTTCCAAACAGAGATTTGGGGGGAGATATTTATCATCCGCAGATGCCTCCCTCTGGAACAGCCTCCATGCCTCACTCCATCTTGAACCGGATCACCTAAAGTTCCAGAAACTCCCCAAAACCTTCCTCTTTGCCTCCTCCCTCACTCTCACTCCCTCTGCTCACCACCTCCCCCTGCTTTCTTTCCTTCTAGCTGTTACTCTCTGCTCAGTTTGCAGACTGGCTGATTGGTGCACCTTCAGAGCTTTGCAGGTCCCAAGCTTCTTCGCCAGTCTTCTGCACTTGCCTCTGGCCCTGCTCTGCCATAGCATTTCTGCATTCTCGCTTACGACCCATGAGAATGGTACCTCTTAGCACTTAACTCATGTTCTGGCTGGACTGGGTGCACTTGATCCCCATTACCACCCCCTTTGCACTTCTTGTCTATGGACTACAACCTGAATGTACCACGCCTAGTAAGCTTATGTCTCCCCTCCCATGCATGGTTGCACTTTAATAAATAAACAACCAATTCAATGGTGGAGCTGTAATATATGTAATCAAATCTGGTGGCAGGAAAGTGAACCCGACTTCATACCACATTGATGACCTGGATAGATTTTCAACATTGAGTTTTTGTAAAGAGCAGTCTATGGTCAAGTCTGGCAGGCTAGTGTACCAGACTTGATAGAACATGTATAAGCTGAATTACAGAGAGAGGAAGAGGTTCCCTCCAGAGGCCTGGGAACTGTTTGTGTATATGTTGGTATGAACATTCAAGAAGTGAACTTTGAAGTTAAAGATACTTTTACAAGATTGAAACTTAGAGCTAATATCTACAATGAGAGGGGCCTCCTTCTGGATTAAGAATTTTGTTTAGCTAGTTTAGAGTGTAAGGGACGGAAACAGGTTTGGGCACAGAATGGTGGACATTTTACTTTACGGACATCCTGACAGAGTCCTTAGTATTTTTATTGAGGTAGGGCAACGCCTCATTATAATAGGGCAAGATAGGATTTTCTTTTTCTTTTACGTTTATAAATAAAATTCTTTGCAACAAACATGCCACCACTGTGTCAGACTCGTACTTCGGCACCCATACAGTGTCCAGGTTTTGGATCATAAGGGTTTCGGTTATTATATGTGAGTTTCCTATTGTGTTGGTCATTCCTCTTCTAACAGACACCAGAGAGACTAGAGGAGATATTTATATGGACCCCTTGTGAACAGCCCTCTACAAAACAGTACAATACAATGTATTCACAGGGTCACTTGCTTCCCCAAGACCATTCCTGTTTGACCCTTTTGTATGTATTAACATTTATTAAATTATCACATACGATTCAAATTTGTAACAAAAATTGTAATTTCTTTATTCTTTGTATAAAGTGTTTCAATAAAAACATTCACAGCTACAATTATATATATATTGTTTGTACACAATTGTAAAACAAACATTACACATTAAGACTCAATTCTACTGTACATCGACAATGTTATGTGGTTCTCCAGTTCATCAGCAATTCTTCATATCACAAGAATAATTTTTCAATTGGGATCTGTTGTTCGCTACCCTCTCTCATTAAAGAAGCACACCCCAGTCCATACAGTTTTTGACTATCCGTGCTAATGTGACTCATTCCATCTCTCATACAACATTCATACCATACCGACATGTTTCTTTCCTTTACACTGTCACGCTTATAGCTAGGAAATTCTTCAGGGGTTATGTACCACATTCATTAGAAATGTACACTTGTGTTTATATTCTTTGGATTCTTTGGGGGTTTAACTTCTAATGTCCTCCCTTTGATCCTTTCTTCGGGTCAAATCACAGAGTGGATATTTGTGGGAAGCAAGAAAAGGATCCTCGAATTTAATGCTCGAAACATCCCAGTTGTAATTATTATTACATACAACCAGCTGTACTACATGTCACAGCAGAAGGGAATCATTAACTTGGTGAACTCCTTCTTATCATCTGTTTAACAATCATTTCTCTTAGGACTTGGTTCAGGTTTCGCATGGCCAAATCGTTCGATATTTATTAATCAACTTGCCATTTCTAAGTTATACAATTATTGCCAAGTATTTTGGAAAGAAATTAGTATATTCGTTCGGGGATATATCTAGGAAGAAACACCCAGTCTCCTTACCCTAGGTATATCACTCAGTCTCTTGTTCTGTATTTGACCTTTCAATGTTATGGCTACAACTCCAAGGCAATGTAGTGGGCAATGTCTCCTCACAACCTCTATCAGTCGATGGAAACCTCCCCTGTGCAAAAATAGAGTGTGTGAAACGAACATTTGATCAGCTTGATTATTTAGCAATAATTGCACATCACCCTAGTGTACTGGTCTATCTAGTGTTCTTACCCAGGCTTTGTGAAATTAGTCACCCCAGCTTGGTTCTGCTGATCTGAAGGGTCCCTCCATTATATTAAGGATCCTTCGGCCCTCCTTTGGTCCATTAACATGGACTGCAATGCTGTCGACTGAGGAAGACACAACACAACATCAATCCTAAATTGGCTTTTAAAGCTGTTTTATACCTCTCACTATTTGGATATGCCTCTATGGTATGTAATGTACAATTGCACATTTAATCCTTACCGCCAAGATAAGGTTTTGTCTCACTCTTGTTTTCCCGGGCTTCTCAATGCCTAGTGGCTAGATACAATTCGGCCTATGGTTCACACAATAATCTCAAACCGTTATGCAAATGTCCTCAGTTGTTGGGCTGGGGGAACAGTCCCACACTGCATCTGTTGGGGACAGGATATGGCGGGAAGAATACTTTTTGACAAACCCTTGTCATTCTATCTGGCTTAGTCTGTTTGCCTCTCAGACTATAGATCAGCCTTCTCCAGCTATCTACCCCTCCAGTCTTACCTGGGGTTTCTTTTGATGGAATACGCCTTCTAGGGTACGAGTTACTCCTAACCCGGCTCCTGACCGGACCGTACAGATTCACAGCTGTCTGTTAATCCGCCTACAGCCTCGCCGGTCGCTTATTACTCACCCAGTGTTGGACTTACTTTTTATCCATTTGTTCAGACCATCACGTGACCACATTGTCACGTGATCCTCTGCCTGTTCGGGTGTTTTTTATTATTTCAACCCAGCTGGCCGTGTCCTGCCTTCGCCCCCCCCCCTTGATGACGTCAGGTTCCACAGCAAGCCGACCGCGCACGTCAAGGCAGTGTGTAGCAAATCGCAAGTGTCTGCCGCGCATCCCGCATTTCTGACACGTGAGTGGAAATCTTAATTCAGCGTTTTTGGCTGTGCATGATTGCGTTGGGACCTGCCACAGGCTCCTATAACCTGTCTCTATTTGTCATATAGAGCCCAGTCCGGAAGCTATAAAAAGATATCAAAACCTGATGTAATTACATTTTGTTTTATTTTAAGTTTCTTCTTTTGCTAAGGGCTAGATGTCTTTGGGTCCAAATGGACCTTGACCATGTCTTCCGCTCTCGTCCCCTTTGGACATTTGGATTGCAATGCACCGAGTGGTCTTATTTCCAGATCTTAAACTGGCTATGTGCAAAACATATTTACAAGTTTTCAACACCCCACTTAATGTCAAGTATCAAGATAGATCAGATAAATTTCACCATTCTGTTTTTTCATTCAATCCTAATTCTGTACTTTTGGTTAAGAAAATAAGTTCCTTTTCTTTCCGTAACAGTTTTTTTCTATCAAGGTTGGTGTCATTAGTGGTCTTCACTAGATAGACGATAGACCAGCTAAGGTCTTCAGCTTTGTGTATCATTTCTATAAAGTGTCCAACTAAGGGGGCTGAATGCACTCTATTCTGTATGCAGCTTTTGTGCTCCGTAATACGGGTCCTAATTTTTCTATCCGTCTTCCCTATATATATCTTCTTACAGGGGCACCAGATGACATATACCATGAACCTGGAGTTACAATTTGTCAGAGCTTTTTGTTTTCATGGGCTGTTTAGGCGTATATCTATCTCTGTCGACTTTTTGGTTTGTTGACAACATACGAAAGAACCACATGGATAATGTCCCTCTGGTGCCCGCATACCCCATGTTTCTGTTAGGGTTGGTTGTGCCTGAGTCTGTTTCGTGATGTCGTTGCGCATGATCTGATCCTTTATAGATCAACTCCTTCGAAAGGCAATCAGAGATCTTTGTAAAGGGACTTTCCCTTTCTCCAGAATGGCCCAATTATGATGCACAATTTTTCCAATCCGGTTCGAGAGATTTCTATATGTATTGACAAAGACTAGATTATCTTTGTCCTTCTCTCTAGGTGTTTGTTCGAGAATTGCTTCTCGATTGTTATTATCAGCTCTTTTCATGGCCTTTTTTGTCAAGTTGACCGGATACCCTCTTTCATGTAAGTTGGTTCTCAGTTTTTGAGCTCCTTCTTTGTAATCTGCCCTGTTAGTGCTATTCTTTTTCAACCGTAAAAACTGACCAAAGGGTAGGTTATTGCGTGTGCGGTGTTAGGCAGAAACCTGTGCAGTTCCCTCTGGGATCACTGCAAAAGATTTAAGACTACAGGTGTTTGGCAGTAAACCCACTTGGTAGCAGTCTGTACCACACAGATTCACGTGGTAGCTGTGGCTGAGCAGTCAGGCTTCCCTCAAGAAGAGTTAGGCAGTATACAGAGTATGCACAATAGGTCAAGAGAACACAACAGAACAAGTAAACACTGACCAGGGCTTGGTGTAAACGAGATATAATTATTTATTTAAAACCACATCTAGAAAAACACACAGGCACTAATAATAAGCAATTCAAAAACACGGTCACTAAAAGATATACACTCCCTTAAAAGAACATTAAACAAGTCTTAAGTAAAGCCCCACTTATTTTCAGACAGCGGTGAGCGCTTAACGTAGATGGCACTCTAATAATTCGTTTTTAAAAAGGGAGAGAAAAGCAGAGAATAAAGTGAAACAGATCCCAACACTTTTTCACGAACACAACAAGAGAGGAAGGCAAAGTAACACCGTGAATTTAGAGTCAATAGGCCGGATCCGATTTAAAAGGATCGAAACGAAATGTGTCCAAGGTCACACGGTTGCAGTGCACAAAAGTTCAAAAAGGAGTTGGACCAAAGAAAGGGACCAGTTAGAGGGTCAAAGCGGCCAGCCCAGTCCAGAAGGTTAAGGGGTTATTATTACCTTGTAGCAATCTTTAGAAAGGGAGGCCTGGTCGGACACGGTACCTTAGAGTGGTAAGAACACTCCAGCGGGGGCAGTTGTTCCTGGCAGCGGATGCAAGTCGGTGCTTCGTCCGGGGGAAGAGAGGATCTCGTCGGGGAGGAAGACAGGAGTCCGTTGCACTGCCAGGGAAGAAACCAGCCGCAGAGTTTCTCAGGTACAAGGAGCGGTCCGGTGATTCGCGGTTCAGTGGTGAGTGGCTATCCGGCTGCCTGGGTGCTTGGCACGGGCATTTCGACCACAAACCGGGCTGGGGTGCGAAGAAAGAAAGGAAAACTGGTTGTGCCCACCAGTCAGGGGAAGAAGCCTCTCCAGCCGGGAGATCTTCTCTGTCGCCGGGAAATGGTGAGTCGGTTCCGCAGGGCTCCACCGGTGGTGTCGTCGTGGTAGGTCGGCTCAGCTTCTCCCTCGTCGGATTCTCAGGTCCTGTGGCGACTTCTGAAGTTCCAGTCCCCAAAGCCCTGCTTTTATGCAGAATACCCCCATTCACTCAGCCTAGCTGTCAATCAAACATGCTAAGTGGTGAGCCGGCCGGCTCACCACTTGGGCCAATCACACAAGAGTGCGACCTGAGTTACCTAGGTAACTCGGTCCAGGGTGCCTAAACCCCCTCCCACACTCCCTGTGGTACCCAGACAGAGTGGCACCACTTTTGGAGGCTTCTGTGGAGAAGCCCGCCGAAAAGTGGAACAAAGGGCTCTACTTGGGTTGGAGTCACAGAAGAGAACACATATGCCATTTTAGAATCGAGTCTTGGCAAAAAATACCAACCGGATAATTAATATTAATTAAATAAACCGGCGGTATGTTCGAGGCTATGAGAATTAAATAATTAAATTTGGTAGCCTCAAACAATGGGAAAATCCCATAGGAAAATATTCGCGGTCGAATATAAAAAGTAGTTTCCACTGCCACCAGCCAGAACTCGATCAGGGGGGACGGAGACGTGCCCCCTTGACTAACAGACCCGACCAGTACACTCCGACCAGTACCTCCACAATATGATGGTTTGTACTGGTTTCTGTTAATAATTTGGGACTTGTAAAGCCAATGGTGACTTTACATGCCCTGGGAGACAGTAGTCAGTCCCAGGGTATGGGGTCTATGGTGGGGTGTCATTATGACACCCCTGTGTTACTGCACGGAGGGTGCTGTGTAACACACATAGGAAAAAACACATGAGACCCTATGGAGTAAAGGACCTCATAGCCCATAAAACACATTACCAATCAAAGGAATACCATGAATCATGTCCAAGAGTGGGAGAAAAAGAGTCTCACTCTTGGCAGGAGGAAAAAACAAACTCCAGAAATCCAGCAAAGCTGCTGGGGGACTCACTAGGTTAGGAAATTCAGCCTAAAGAGAGAATTCTTCCTAACAGGTGGGTCGGATGAAAGCTTGTATAGTGCAATAGTGCATTGTGATCTGTAGATATTTTTGTATGGTTTTACATATAGCTCTCCCTTCTCTGGGTCCACTTTAATTGTAACATCAAGGTAGTTGACTTCATCCTTGCTGTCATTCTTGGTGGATTTAAGATGTTGATTCTGTTTGTTAATCCACTCGATGAAAAGGATGGCGATTCTTTCATCTCCTTTCCAAATAATAACATCAACTGTGTACCTTTCCCATAGTAGTATGTTCTTTTTAAATGGATTAGTGTCCTTATAGATGCAGTTCTTCTCGAAAGCCTCCATGTAAAGATTTGCGATGCTCGGGGCCAGAGTGGCCCACATGGCCGTGCCCTGTATTTGTTTGTAAAAGGCACCATTGAAATGGAAATAACTTTCCATCAGTGCCATTTCGGCACACCACATGATGAAGGATGTCGGAGTATTAATGCCAGCATTTTCTGTAAGTAGTCTTTCTTCAAGTACCTCGAGTGAGGCCCTCTGTGGTATGTTTGTATAGAGAGCTACTACATCGAGACAGATCCAGATCTCCTTAGTAGTATCAAAAGGTCTGCCCTCTACTTCTTTAATTATCTCGGTGGTATCCTTCACAAATGAGGCCATCTCCCTGACCATCGGTTGCATGAAATGGTCAGCAAATTTTGACAGTGGCTCCAAGATCGAATCACACCCGACACAATTGGTCTCCCTGGTGGTCTAGTGAGTGACTTATGTATTATTGGGACTATATAAAATTGTGGAATCCTGGGTTTTTCTACTATGAGGAAGTCAGCCTCTTTTTTCGTTATCCATCCCCTTTCTTCTGCTTTTGCCACTTTTTGATGGATCAATATTTCCAATTTTGTGTTGGATTGTCTTCCAATTGTTGATAGTTCTTAATATCTCCTAGCTGGTTTATGCACTCTTCTATATAGTCTTTCCTATTGAAGACAACCGTGGCGCCACCCTTATCTGCTTTTCTAATTATTATCGAATCGTTAAATAACAGTGTCTTGAGTGTGGCCTTTTCCACTCGGTTAAGATTATGGAACGTTTTTTCTTTTTCTGTTTTATTTTCCAGCCTTGTGATCTCTTGTATGACCCTGTTTTCAAATACCCGGGCTTCAGCCGTTTGTGATTGTACTTGGGGGCAAAACTCTGATTTTCTGTGTAACCCACTGTCTGGTTCCATATGATCAATTTTGTCATCAAAAAACTGTTTAAGGTGGATTTTTCTCATGAATTCTGCAAACTCTTCTCGAAATTTAAAGCGATTATGCATATTCGTAGTTACAAAACCAAGGCCTTTTTCAAGGGCCTGGATTTCGTCTGAGTAGTCAGATAAATTTACCACAGTGTCTTCATGCTGCGGGTCATTACTCTCTGGTCTGGGTCCTATTCTTGTTGGTCACGTCCTAAAAAATGTTGTCCGTTTGGGTTTCCTCTATTGCTGTTTCTCCTCATGCCGCCTCCTCTCCTAAAGGCCCTTCTGCCTGTGTTGAATTCAGAGGCACGTCCTCTTCTCCCTGTGTTATTGCCTTCCCCTGTGCTATCTTCACTGGGGCTATAAGATGTTCCTCTGAACCTAACTCGTCTTTTGCTGTTGCTTTGCTTTTGCTCTTGACCTTCTTGTTCTTTAGCAAAGTAGCTCTCTTGTACATATGGGAAGGCTTTTTCATGAGTGAATTGTTGTATGTCCCTTTTTAATCTCCTAATCCATTCTTTGGTTAGGTCTTCTTTAAATGTCTTCATCTCACTCATAAATTCGTCTAATCGTTTTTTATATTGTTCAATCGGGACCATTTTTTTTATTTCTTCCTCCAGTTTTTGTAGGTCTATAGCTATTTTTTCTGTAGTCTGTTTGGTGGTATCTATTATCAGGATAATCCAATCCCTTCGCATTTGTTTCCGATGTAGCTCCACTGTAATAAAAATTCTTTATTCTCTAAAAAAATCCTTGGCTCATTTCTTACTACGAGCCCCTGTGGTAGTATACTGTTTCTCAAATATTCTAACATTATGCTACCATGCAGTTTGGACTTTATTAATCTCTTTTTAATCTGGGTTAATTCATCTCAACTAGTGAGATTTGATGTGTCCCCCAGTTCTCCTTCAAACAATATCGAGTTACTAAGTAATTCCGTAATGTACGCGTCATCATGACTTTTACACCTTTCGGCGGCCATGTTGTCACTTGTGTCATGTGTAACCTGTTCCTGCCAAGTAGAAGATGATGTCATCTAATAGATGATTTACAATTTTTGTTTCGTCTCACGGCCAATCAACCGTACACACTCCTAACAAACACCAGAGAGACTAGAGGAGATATTTATATGGACCACTTGTGAACAGCCCTCTACAAAACAGTACAATACAATGTATTCACAGGGTCACTTGCTTCCCCAAGACCATTCGTGTTCGCCCCTTTTGTATGTATTAACATTTATTAAATTATCACATACGATTCAAATTTGTATCAAAAATAGTAATTTCTTTATTCTTTGTATAAAGTGTTTCAATAAAAACATTCACATCTACAATTATATATATTGTTTGTACACAATTGTAAAACAAACATTACACATTAAGACTCAATTCTACTGTACATCGACAATGTTATGTGGTACTCCAGTTCATCAGCAATTCTTCATATCCCAAGAATAATGTTTCAATTGGGATCTGTTGATCGCTACCCTCCCTCATTAGAGAAGCACACACCAGTCCATATAGTTTTTGACTATCCGTGCTAATGTCACTCATTTCGTCTCTCATACAACATTCATACCATACCCAACATGTTTCTTTCCTTTACACTGTCATGCTTATTGCTAGGAAATTCTTCAGGGGTTATGTACCACATTCATTAGAAATGCTCATACACCATGAAAAACAATGTGCTTGGGAACTACTTTATTGTATTGTCAGCCAACATGGAGGCATCCACATAGCTTGGTTCCTAAGAACCAAGCTATGCGGTCTAGTGTTTTGGGTGTGGTAGCCTGGGACTGCTTTGCTTGGACTATTTTGTTGGGGCTATTTAAACCACACCCGAGCAAGACAACATGCTTCGCGTTACTTTGCAGCTTGCAACGTGACGCTCACCATGTCCAGCTATTCCCTCGAACCTCGGAGAAGCAGAACCTGCAAGGAAACAAAAGGAACATCATTAGCAGCAGCATCTTACCTACAGTCTTCATCTTTAAAAACTCGCAGCTACTAAGAACAGCTTCCTAGAATCTGCACACCTCCCGGACAGAACAACCTGAAAGAGGAAGATAGAGGCAACATTAAAGAAAGCAGTAGAGACATTTACAAATTACGAACTGCTGAAAAGGCTTACCTGGCTGGGCGCCTCTCGGCTGGCACCACTCCAGACATTCCACTCGCGCTGAAGAACACCGCGACCTACAAGGAAGGAAAACACAGGTTAGCAAAGGCAAGACTTTGGAGCGTTGCGCATAGCGCTTACTTACCGCATCATAGCGCTCTTAATGAGCCATCATTTACCAGCGGGGCTCAACCAAGCCAGTTTGCCGTGCTGAAGCTCTGCATACCTAAGGTAGACAAAAAGAGACATTTTAAACAAAGAAAGGCATGCAGGATAGCAGCAAAACTAAAGAACAGCAATTAGACCTACATGAACAATATCAAACGGGCCGGCGTCAGTGAAGTAAATGGACCGCACTCGCGCATGAAAGACAACGCGCCCCTCCAAAGAAGGCAGGACGGAGAGCACACCTAATTCTACCACAAGGCAGAACCTTCCCCGAAGACCACATCAGGGCAAAGCTGAGAAGCATACCAACGAGTAACCCGGCTGGGTGGCATCCCTGTGGATACCAGGTGAGCGTAACAAGTGGGCAAATTCTCATCACAACCTCTATCAGTCGATGGAAACCTCCCCTGTGCAAAAATAGAGTGTGTAAAACAAACATTTGATCAGCTTGATTATTTAGCAACAATTGCACATCACCCTAGCGTACTGGTCTATCTAGTGTTCTTACCCATGCTTTGCGAAATGAGTCACCCCAGCTTGGTTCTGCTGATCTGAAGGGTCCCTCCGTTATATTAAGGATCCTTTGGCCCTCCTTTGGTCCATTAACATGGACTGCAATGCTGTCGACTGAGGAAGACACAACACAACATCAATCCTAAATTGGCTTTTTAAGCTGTCTTATACCTCTCACTATTTGGCTATGCCTCTATGGTATGTAATGTTCAATTGTACATTTAATCCTTACTGCCAAGATAAGGCTTTGTCTTGCTCTTGTTTTCCTGGGCTTCTCAATGCCTAGTGGCTCGATGCAATTCTGCCTACGGTTCGCACAATGATCTTACCCGGCATAAAAATATCCTCAGTTGTTGGGCTGGGGGAACAGTCCCACACTGCATCTGTTGGGGACAGGATATGGCGGGAAGAATACTTTTTAACACACCATTGTCATTCTATCTGGCTTGTTCTGTTTTCCGCTCAGACTATAGATCAGCCTTCTCCAGCTAGCTACCC
This sequence comes from Ambystoma mexicanum, assembly GCF_040938575.1. Lineage (NCBI taxonomy): Eukaryota > Metazoa > Chordata > Amphibia > Caudata > Ambystomatidae > Ambystoma > Ambystoma mexicanum. The sequence goes on from NC_090936.1 coordinate 353,049,848, forward strand.
CTCCATTCTTACCTGGGTTTCTTTTGATGGAACATGCCTTCTAGGGTACGAGTTACTCCTAACCTGGCTCCTGACCGGACCGTACACATTCACAGCCGTCTGTTAATCCGCCTACAGCCTCGCCGGTCGCTTATTACTCACCCAGTGTTGGACTTACTTTTTATCCATTTGTTCAGACCATCACGTGACCACATTGTCACGTGATCCTCTGTCTGTTCGGGTGTTTTTTATTATTTCAACCCAGCTGGCCGTGTCCTGCCTTCGACCCCCCTTGATGACGTCAGGTTCCACAGCAAGCCGACCGCGCACGTCAAGGCAGTGTGTACCAAATCGCCTGTGTCTGCCGCGCGTCCCGCATTTCTGACACGTGAGTAGAAATCTTAATTTGGCATTTTTGGCTGTGCATGATTGCGTTGGGTCCTGCCACAGGCTCCTATAACCTGTCTCTATTTTTCATATAGAGCCCAGTCCGGAAGCTACAAAAAGGTATCCAAACCTGATGTAATTACGTTTTCGTTCCTCTTCCACAGTGCTTCCTGTTTAGCTCAGTGAGTTAAAGAGCCATGTCTTTAGCAGTTTCCTGCATGTTAGGTGATCTTCTGGTGTTTGTATTTCCTTCAGGAGTGAATTCCAAAGTTCTGCCGACAAGGAGGAGAAAGCTGATCCACCAAATTTCTGCTTTACGTATTTTAGTTTGAGGAGAATGTCATTGCTGGACCTTAGTGTGCTGTTTGGTTTGTAGATGGGGATTTATCCTTGTATGTATGAATGGCGTAAAAGATGGGGATTTGGTTACAACGACCCTACAGATACTCACAAAATTCAAAGAGTTCTACTCCACTTTATACCAATCGGATAATCCTGATACCACAGCTCAAAAAACATATCAACGCTCAGTCAAGTGTCCAACTATCACAATCCAAACACGTGAATAACTTGTACAAGATATAAGGAACAAGTTACTTACCTGTAACTGTTTTTCTCCAGCATGGGCCTGGCAAGGATTCACATGCTCATGAATATTCCCCGTCGTCAGGCTGGGAATCCTCAGTAAAGAAAAAATCAGTATCAGTTTAGTTTCTGATCTGTCTTTCTTAGTAGTAACCAATCACTGATCTCTGGGTCATACTGCCCCCAGCCAATGACTGCCCTCTCCCTAAGCCCCGCCTCTGGCAGCCATCCTCAGATTTGGTAGCACGCAAAGTGGCAGTATGACCAAGTGAAGAGCCGCAGAGGGGTAGGTGGGAGGGTTCGCATGTGAATCCATGCCAGACCCATGCTGGAGAACAACAGTTGCAGGTAAGTAACTTGTTCCTTCTCCAGCATGGGGTCTGGCATGGATTCACATGCTCATGAATAAAAGAATACATAGCAGTATACACATGCACAACCACGGGAGGTGGCAAAGACTCAACATTAAGCATTACATCCAAAACTCAACATTAAGCAATTCTTACCTCCTCACCAGGCTCAGCTTAGGCGAACAGGTTGCGCAGCACTGCTTGGCCAACCCTGGACTCCTCCCTGGAGTCCCGATCGACGCAGTAGAATCTTGTGAAGGTGTGCGTCGACCTCCACGTAGCAGCCCTGCAGATGTCCAGCAGGGGCACACCAGACAGGAACGCCATGGAAGCAGCGATCGCTCTGGTCGAATGGGTTCTTGGACGGCCGGGCAGCGGTCGGTTTGCCAACCGGTGACAGTGCATGATGCAGCCGGAGAGCCATCTGGAAATGGAAGTCTTCGAGAGAGCCTTCTCTTGATTCACAGACCCAAAGTTCACGAACAGTTGTGACGTGTTCTGAAAACTCTTTGTGCGGTCCACGTAGAACTTCAGCGCTCTAGCTACATCCAGCGAGTGCAAAGTCCTCTCGGCCGGCGTCGAAGGCGACGGGAAGAAAACTGGTAACACCAAGGGTTCGTTGAGGTGGAAGTCCGACGGCACCTTGGGCATGAAGGAGGGGTGCGTCCTCAGCACCACCCTCGTGTCATGAAAAGTCAAGTATGGAGGCTTGCAAGATAGGGCCTGGATCTCTCCCACTCGTCGTGCGGAGGTGATGGCCACGAGGAACGCTGTCTCTCATGACAGGAACTTCAAAGGCGCCGAATGCATAGGCTCGAATGGGGCCCCCATGAGCCTGGTCAGCACCACATTAAGCTCCCACGCCGGGGCAGGAGCCTTCACCGGCAGGAATGATCGGAATAGTCCCTTCATAAATTCCTTCACCAGGCGATGAGACCACAAGGACGCCCGTCCCGTAGTCCTGGTATATCAGGAGATGGCAGCCAGATGTATTTTGATGGAGGCGTGAGCCAGTCCAGCTTTGGCCAGCGACAGTAGGTACGGCAGTACTTGAGGGGCCGTAATCCGCAGAGGGTTAATCTTCTGTACACGGCACCAGACAGAGAACCTCTTCCATTTATGACCGTAACACTTGAGAGTTGAGGACGCCCTGGCTTTTGCAAGAATCTCTCTGCAATCAGCCGGTATATCGTACCCTCCAAACTCTAGCGCGGCAGGAGCCAGGCCTGCAAGTTCAGCGACTGCGGGTCGTGATGGAGAATGGTGCCTCCTTCTCTGGAGAGAAGATCCGCGTCCGCCGGCAGCTTGACTGGTGGGGACGTTGACAAGTCCAGAAGGTCCGGGAACCAGATCTGCCTCGGCCACACCGGTGCAACGAGGATCATTCTGCACCTGGACTTCTTGAGCTGGTTGATGAGGCGGAGCAGCAACGGCAACGGAGGGAACGCGTATAGAAACATAGATGCTTTCTCGTCCCAGGGGAACGAGAAAGCATCGCCCATGCTCCTCGGCTGTGGGAACCTGCTGGCGAACCTCTGGCACTTGGAGTTTGTCGTCGTCACGAACCGGTCGATCTGGGGTTTGCCCCATCGTTGGAAGAGCCAATCCACCTGGTCCTGGCGTAGTTCCCACTCGTGGCACAAGCGCAGCTCCCTGCTGAGTGAGTCGACGATGGTGTTTTTTATTCCTGCCAAGTGGAAGGGAACCAGAAACATCCCCTGGGTGACGGCCCAGTGCCACAGATCCTGGGCCTCCTTGGATAGGGCTGGGGATCTGGTGCCCCCTTGCTTCCGTATGTAGAACATCGTGGTGGTATTGTCAGTGAAGATCCTCACCACTTTGTCCTTGAGGGATGGAAGGAACGACTTGAGGGCCGAGAACACTGCTCGGAGCTCCAGAATGTTGATGTGGAGGGACCTCTCCTCCGGGAGCCAAAGGCCTCTTGCGTGCAGATCTCCGGTGTGGGCTCCCCAACCCTCCAGAGAGGCGTCCGTCGTCGCCGTCTCCTGAAACGCTGGGGTTTGAAAGTCCATGCCTGTAGTGAGGTGAGCACGGGTGCCCCACCCTAGGATCTCCCGGCGAACTCCTCATCGAGAGGGATCCTGTCCTCGAAGCAGCCCGTCGCCTGAAACCAGCGGGCGTCGAGGAACTCCTGTAGCGGACGCATCCGAAGTCTGCAAAGGGGTACAAGCTAGATGCATGAGGACATCATACCGAGAAGGGACTTGATGGACCTCACCCTGGCCACGTCCATGGCTAACAGGCGCCGCACCCTGCCCAGGATGGTCTTGGTCCTCTCCTCTGACGGGGAGGCCAGTTGCCCCACTCTATCGAGCTTCGCTCCCAGAAACAGTGCTACTTGCGATGGAACCAGGTGGGATTTGGGGTAGTTGATGGCGAACCCCAGTTCCGTGAGCAACCGGACGGTCTTCGCTGTGTGTTCGACAGCGAGTTCCCTTGTCCTTGCCCGGATTAGCCAGTCGTCCAGGTAGGGGTAGACGTGGATCCCCTGCAGGCGCAGCCGCGCTGCCACTGGTGCCAGGCACTTGGTGAATACCCTGGGTGCCGACTTTAATCCGAACGGTACGGCTCTGAATTGGTAGTGCCGTCCCTGAACCACGAACCTGAGAAACTTCCTGTGTCCTTTTAGAATGGGGACGTGGAAGTAAGCATCCTCCCGGTCCAACGACGATAGGAAGTCGCCTTCCTCCAGCTATCCCAGCACGTGCTGGAGGGTGACAATCCTGAATTTCTGCACCTTGATGTATTTGTTTAACCGACGCAGGTCCAGGATGGGGCGCCAACCGCCTGTCTTCTTTTTGACGAGGAAGTACCTTGAATACACTCCAGAGCCCCGGAGCCTCCTGGGGACGAGCTCGATGGCACCTTTCTTGAGCATCGCCCTTACCTCCAACAACAGTTGAGGGACGTGATTCTCCTTCCTGGCCATGGGAGGAATGCGAGGGCACTTCTTTTGGAATTCCAGCGAGTGCCCGTTGGCCAGATGGACTCCCACATGCTGACGAACTTCGTCAGCCGGCCTCCCACCGGGCTGCTTCGGTGGGGGCCCTACAACTCAGTCCTGCTTGGAGGCGGCCTTGCCGCCTTGGCGACGACGGCGGGATCCCCCTTGCTTGCCGCGACCTCTGTAGGCCTCCTGGGAAGAGGAGCGGGCCGCCTGGCGGTAAGTGGAGGAGCCACCGCTGGATCCTTTGGAGGCACCTTGTCTGCCTCCGGAGCTCCGAAAGGGCCGTCGTTGTTGAAGCACCCCTAGGGCCCGGGCCGTCTCCGAGTCGGTCATGATGGCCTGTAGAGACTCGTCCACTGCCTTACCAAAAAGGTTGTTGCCGTCGAACGGCATGTCTCACACTCTGGTCTGGACGTCCTGGCGAAAGTCCGTCGCCTTGAGCCATCCTCGTCGTCGGAGGCAAACTCCGTTGCCCAGTTGGCGAAATCCGGTATCGGCAATGTCCGTTGCCACCGTTATGGCATGATCCGACGCCACCTCGCCTTCCTGCAGAATTTCTAGGGCCTCCGCCCTCTTGTCGTTAGGCAGGAAGTCTAGCAGGGGAGCTATCTTGAACCAGAGCTCCCTGTCGTAGCGGGCCACAATCGCAAAGGCATTGGCCGCCTTAATCGTCGTTGCCGCCGACGAGATGACTCGTCATCCCATGGAGTCCAACTTCTTGCCCTCGCTGTCTGGCGGGGAAGTGGAAGTTGAAGCCGCCGCACCCGCCACTTTCTTCTTAGCCGCTGCCGAGACGACAGAGTCCGGCGTGGGCTGAGCCCTGAGGCACAAGGGGGCGGCATCGGGGACTCGGTACTTCTTCTCGTACCTGTCCCTCTTGGTGGGCGTCGTGGAAGGGTTCTTGAGGACCGCAAGCCCCTTGTCCCAGATGTCGTCGAGCAAAGGCACCGCGAGGATCGTCTTCCTCTTGGCCTCTCGTCGCTGGTAAAGAAACCCTTCCTTTTTTTGTTCTTCAGGGCAGAGCTGTAGGAGCTCGGATGCCCTGGTTATCATGGCGTGGAAGGAGCCGATTTCGTCGGCAGGAGCAGCCCGCGGGGGGTGATGACGGGATGTCCGCTGTGTCATCGCCGCCGTCGTCGTCCGTCCCTGTTGTTGTATCCATCGCCGTATCCTCTCTAGGGTCCGGCGAGGGGGAGGAGGGGTCCACAGGCCTCGCGGGCACGAAGGGCAGGGAGGGGTGGTCTCTCCTCCGCTTGTTCGTAGGGTTTCCCGACGGGCCTGGTTCTGGATCCTCCCTCGGGGTCCGTGGTAATCTCGTCCTTATCTCGGTACATAAGGATTGGATCGCCAACAAAATGGCCACCAAGCTATCCTGGGGCTCGGGTAATGGCTGCGACGGACGGGATGACCGCTCCACTGGGCCCTCTTCATCACCATCGTCGCTATCTTCGATCACGTCAGCGGGGACCGCCCCCTGGGATTGAACCTTCTCGAACCTCTCGTTGCGGCCTATGAACCTCTCGTTGAGACCCTTCTCGGTTTCCACCAGCTCCTCCTCAGAGGCTGATTCCGAGACTGTAATGGCCACCGGCCCCCCCCTCCTCTTTTTCCGCTGGGGACTTCACGGGGTCTTAACAATGGGCTGGAAAGAGGATTCCCTCCGCGGTGGCAGGGATACTCTGGGCCCAGAGGCCATTTCCACTGGCATAGTCTCAGCAGTCTTCGCCAGGGTCGCAGCGACCACTTCGATAGAGGACTTTGCCGGCTGGATCAAAGCCCTCACCACCTTAGGTGCGTCCTGGGCCTTCGCCTTGGGGGGAGGGTCAGCGCCTCGCTCCCCCTTCGAGATCGACCGAGCCGCTCCAGCAGCTTACCCGGGTTCTCGGACTTCCTCTTCCCCGAACCAGAGCGCTGGCTTGTGGTTGAACCTGCCGGGGAAGTCGCGCCCTGGCTGGCAGCCGAAGAGCCCGACCTTTCGGCGCTCCCGGTGCCCGCGGACTCGCGGTGCATGGCCTTCTGTTGGGCCCCTGTCGCCGGGGCGCCCTCACAGGACTTAGAAGCCCGCTCAGACTTTTTCTTCGCCTTCTCACCTGCTGTGCCCTTCTCCAGCCAGGCGGTGAGGCGGGAACGACGATCTTGTTTGGTCCGTTCCGAAAGGTTCTTGCAGAACGCACATTCTTTCTCCACATGCGTCTTGTCCTCATGAAGGCAGTCGAGACATTAGGAATGCTCGTCCTCCTTGAAAACGTTTTGTAATCCGCATCCAGGGCAGCACCTGAACAGCTTGGATCCGGGCGTCGAGCTTCCCTTGTCCTGGGCCATGTCCGTTGAGGTAGGCCGCAGATCTTCCGGAATCCTCCAAGAAGCGTAAACTCGACGAAAACTTCACCCTTGAGGGGCGTAGAAGAATTCCGAAACGGGTACCAGTTATCGGAAGTAGAAACGGTGGAGCTTAAGGCTCGATTAAACCGAAAAAATGAGAAAATCTCCTGAAAAAGCGTGAAAACGCAGCAAAAACTCGAGAGCTAAAACACAAGGACTCCCAACACTTGAGCGTGTGGTAAAAATCTGAGGATGGCTGCCAGAGGCGGGGCTTAGGGAGAAGGCAGTCATTGGCTGGGGGCAGTATGACCCAGAGATCAGTGATTGGTTACTACTAAGAAAGACAGATCAGAAACGAAACTGATACTGATTTTTTCTTCAACGAGGATTCCCAGCCTGACGACGGGGAATATTCATGAGCATGTGAATCCATGCCAGACCCCATGTTGGAGAACATTGAAAACCTCACAGGTAATTCGCAGTCTCCCTCTTAACAAAACTCCAGGCCACGATGGCTATTGAGCTATATTTTATAAAACGTATCAATCGATATTGACCCTAAAATTGACAAATTTATATAATTCATTTAAGGATTCTGGACATACAACTCCTTCCATGGAGGAAGCAAAAATGATTATTTTTCCTAAACCAAATAATAATCCCAGAGCATGCCAATCACTTCGACCTATTGCCCTGAATAATCTTGATACAAAAATGTACACAAAAATCCGGGCCAATAGATTAGTAAATATCCTACCGTCCCAATCCACCCGGACCAGTCAGGGTTTATTAAACATAGATAAACTTATGATAATATCAGAAGGGCTTGTCATTTAATTGAGAAAATAACCAAGAAGAGGCAACCAGCGCCTTTTCTATCTTTAGACGGTGAGAAAGCGTTTGATAGAGTTCAGTGGTCATTCCTGTTTCATATACTAGAGGGGTTTGGCCCATATTTCATGAACATGATACGTGTGAACTATATAGACCCCAAGATAAGAATATAAGAATAAATGGTCAGATTTCTACTCCGATTACATTATATCACGGTACGAAGCAAGGATGCCAGTTATCCCCTCTTTTGTATGCAATACAATTGGAACCTTTGTAAAATAAAATTAGACAGACAGACCAAATTCAAGGGATACCATTTGGGGCAGATAATCACAAAATAATGGCATACGCCGATAATATCTTGATCACAGTTACAAATCTGAGTGAATGATTGGTAGGGGTCACACGAGAATTGGAAAAATTTGGTAGAGTTGCGGGTTTAAAAATAAATTGTACTAAATCAGAAATTTTGAATTTATCCCTTACATCGTACCAAGTAGCTCAAGTGTCTGCAAATACCAAATTTGCTTGGGCTAAGGATAAAATTAGATTATTAGGATTGTACTTAACCAACTTGTTACAATCAATATATAAAGTAAACTTTCCCCCTATTCTCTCAGAACTGCGTCGCTTGCTTATGCAGTGGGGTCCACTTACGATCTCTTGGCTAGGACGGATAAACGCCATAAAAATGTCGATACTACCTATGGTTCTGTATCTATTCCAGGCTCTCCCTATACCTGTACCGCAAAAATAAATTGGCGAATTAAAGGGGATGGTATCGAAATGTGTATGGAACAATAAAACCCCATGCGTGGCAATAAAAACACTAATGATTCCAACAAATAAAGAGGACGGAACAAAATACTTATCTGTAACTGTTGTTCTCCAGCAGCATGGGTCTAGCATGTATTCACATGCTCATGAATATTCCCCGTCGTCAGGCTGGGAATCCTCGGTAAAGAAAAAATCAGTTTCACAGTCATACTGCCCGCAGCCAATGACTGCCCTCTACCTAAGCCCCTCCTCTGGCAACCTTCAGATTTGGTAGCACGTAAAGTGGCAGTAGGAGCAAGTGAAGAGCCACAGAGGGGTAGGCAGGAAGGTTTGCATGTGAATCCATGTCAGACCCATGCTGGAGAACAACAGTTACAGGAGAGTAACTTGTTCCTTCTCCAGCATGGGGTCTGGCATGGATTCACATGCTCATGAATAAAGAATACATAGCAGGACACACATGCAAAACCACGGGTGGTGGCAAGGCTCAGCATTAAGCATCTCAACATTAAGCATCTCTTACCTCCTAACCAGGCTCACCTTCAAGCAAACAGGTTGCGCAGCACTGCTTGGCTGACTCTGGACTCCTCCCTCGTATCCCTGTCAACGCAGTAGAATCTCGTGAAGGTGTGTGTCGACCTCCATGTAGCAGCCCTGCAGATGTTCAGCAGGGGCACACCAGACAGGAATGCCACAGTTGCAGCAATCGCTCTGCTCAAGTGGGCTCTCGGACGGCCAGGCAACGGTCAGTTTGCCAAACGGTGATAATGGGTGGTGCAGCCCGAGAGCCACCTGAAAATAGAAGCCTCGGGGAGGGCCTTCCCCGGGTTCACAGGGACAAAGTTCACAAAATGTTGCAACGTTTTCCAGAAACTCTTCGTGTGGTCCACATAGAACTTCAGCGCTCTAGCCACATCCAGCGAGTGCAAGTCCTCTCAGCCAGCGACGAAGGAACCCAGAAGAATACAGGTAACACCAAGGGCTCGTTTAGATGAAAGTCCGAAAGCACATTGGGCATGAAGGAGGGGTGCGTCCGTAGCACTAGCCTCGTCTCGTGGAATGTCAAATAAGGTGGTTTACAAGAGAGGGCCTGGATCTCTCCCACTCATTGTGCGGAGGTGATGGCCACCAGAAAAGCTGTTTTCCACAACAAAAATTTCAGTGGTGCGGAATGCATTGGCTCGAACGGAGGACCCATGAGCCTAGTCAGCACCACATTGAGCTCCCACACCGGGGCCGGTGCCTTCACCGGCGGGAATGAACAAAATAGTCCTCTGACAAACTCATTGACTAATCAATGCGACCATAAGGATGATCGTCCAGGAGATCTGGTGTAGCGGGAGATAGCCGCCAGATTAACTTTGATGGAAGAATGGCCAACTCCTGCCTTGGCCAACGACAACAAATACAGAAGCACCTGCTGAGCAGTGACTCATAGAGGTCCATCTTCTGAGTACTGCACCAAACAGTGAACCTCTTCCTCTTGTGCCCATAGAGTTTGAGAGTAGATAAAGCTCTGGCCTTGGCAAGAACCTCCTTACAATCTGCTGGGAGATAGTAGCCCCCAAACTCTACTGCTGCAGGAGCCAGGCCTTCAGGTTCAGCGATCCTGGGTCGTGGTACAGAATTGCGCCTCCCTTTCTGGCGAGAAGATCTGCGACCGCCGGAAGCTTGACTGGAGGGGACGCTAACATGTCCAGAGGTTCCGGGTACCATATCTGCCTCAGCCACACCAGTGCGACGAGGATCATCCTGCACCGGGACGTCTGAGTTGATTGACTAATCGAAGAAGCGACGGCAACGGAGGGAACGCATACAGAAACAGGCCGTCCCAGGGGAAACAGAACGCGTCCCCCATGCTCCCTGGCTGGGGAAACCTGTGGGCGAACCTCCAGCATTTGTTGTTCATCACTGCCGCAAACAGATCCATCTGGGGATTGCCCCATCTGTGGAACAGGTGATCCACCTCGTCCTGCTGAAGTGTCCACTCGTGGCAAGAGCGCAGCTCCCTGCTGAGAGAGTCGGCAACAGTGTGCTTCACTCCTGCCAGATGAAACGTGTTGAGGAACATCATGCTCTTTGGAGAGCGCTGGGGGATCTGGTTCCACCCTGCTTCCTGATGTAGAACATAATGGTGGTGTTGTCCGTGAAGACCCGTACCACCTTGCCCTTCAAGGACAGAAGAAAGGACTTGAAGCCCAAAACACTGCCTGCAGCTCAAAAACGTTGATGTGCAACATCATCTCCTCCGGTAGCCATAGGCCTCTTGCATGAATACTTCTGGTGTGCGCTCCCCATCCTTCCAGGGAGGTGTCCGTCGTGATCATCTCCTGATGAGGTGGGGTCTGGAAATCTGCGCCTGAGGACAGATGTGCACGCACTCCCCACCATTGTATCGCTCGATGGAAACTCTCGTCGAGTGTGATCTGTCCTCAAAGCTTCCCGACACTTGTATCCAACGGGTGTCAAGGAACTCCTGCAGAGGATGCATCCGTAGCCTGCACAGCCGAATGAGGAATATGCATGACGACACCATGCCAAGCAGGGACTTGATGGACCTCACCCTTGCGATCTTCAGGGCCAACAGCCAATGTACCTTGCCCAATATGGCCGCTATCCTCTCCTCCGACAGAGATGCCAGACACGACACTGTGTTGAGTCGGGCTCACAGAAACCGTGCGTCCTGAGATGGAATCAAGCAGGACTTTGCATAGTCCACCGAAAACCCCAGATCCGTCAGGAGTTGGATGGTTTTCTCCGTGAGTTTGACGGCAATGTCCTTAGAGTTTTCCCGGATGAGCCAGTCATCCAGGTAAGGGTAGACGTGGATCCCTCGTAGGCGCAGCTGTGCCGCCACCGGAGCCAGGCACTTGGTGAAAACCCTTGGCGGCAACTTCAATCCAAAGAGAAGGTCCTTGCACTTGTAATTTTGCCCTTGAACCATGAAGCGTAGGAACTTGCGGTGTCCCTTGTGTATGGGGATGTGAAAATAGGCATCTTCCAAGTCCAGCGACGATAGAAAATCCCCCTCTTCCAGCTGTCCCAGCATGTGCTGAAGAGTCACCATCCGAAAATTTTGAGACCTGATGTACTTGTTCAGACAGCCGAGGTCCAGGAAGGGCCTCCAACCGGCGGTCTTCTTTTTGAAAAGGAAGTAACGAGAGTACACTCCGGAGACCCGGAGCCTCTTTGGGACAAGCTCTATCACACCCTTTCTAAGCATGGCCCGCGCCTCCAGCAGAAGCTGAGGGACGTGGTTTTCCTGCCGGGCCACTGGTGATATACAGGGACACTTCCGTTGGAACTCTAGGGTGTGTCCGTGGGCAAGAGTGTCCAGCACCCAACGGTCGGTGGAGATGGTCTTCCACACGCCGATGAAGTTTGCCACCCAGCCTCCCACCGGGGTGCTCGGGTGAACACCACAGCCGGTTCAATCCTGTTTTGACGTCGAAGCGCCACCTTAGGGTCCTTGGCGACGACAACGTCCTCCTCCAGATTTGGCACAGCCCCTGTAAGTCTCCTGGGCCGACAAGCAGGAAGGTTGACGGTAGGACGAAGCACCTCCCCTGAATCCTTTGGAAGAGCCCTCGGATCTTCCTCCGGAGGGCCGCCATTGCTGAAGCGTGCCCAAGGCAAGAGCCATCTCAGTGTCCGCCTTGATGGCCTGAAGAGACTAGTCCACAGTCTTCCCGAACAAATTGTCCCCGTCGAAGGGCACGTCCAACATCTTCGACTCAATATCCTGGCGGAAATTAGTGTCCCTAAGCCAGCCCCGCTGACGAAGGCAAACGCTGTTGCCCATTTGGCAGAAACCTGTGTCGGAGATGTCCGTGGCCACCGTAATGGCGTGGTCCAATGCCACCTCGCCTTCCTGTAGGATCTCCAAAGTTTCTGCCCTCTTGTAGTAGGTAAGGAAGTCCAGGAGGGGAGCTATCTTGAGCTCCTTGTCGTAACGCGCCACAATGGCGAGAGCGTTTGCAGCCTTGATGGTCGTCGCTGCCGATGTGATAACTCTACGCCCCATGGCATTCAACTTCTTCCCCTCACTGTCCGAGGGGGGAGGAGGCCACCGACGAGGAGGCGCCCGAAGATTTGTTTTTGGCCGCCGCCGAAACCACAGAGTCCGGGGGCGGCTGGGACCTTAAGCACTTGTGCGCAGAGTCTGGCACACTGTATTTCTTCTCATAACGGTCCCTCTTCGCAGGGGCCGAGGAAGGGTTCTTCAAGAGGGACAACCCCTCATCCCAAATGTCATCCAAGAGCGGGATCGAAAGTACGGTCTTCCTCTTCGCCTCGCGGCGCTGGTAAAGGAAACCCTCTTTCTTGTTTTCCTCAGGGACAAGCTAGAACAGCTCAGAGGTCCTCGAGATCATGGCGTGGAATGAGTCTATCTCATTGGGTGGTGAAGATCTGGCCGGCAGAGACTGGAGATCCCCCAAACCGCCATTGTCATCTGTGCCCGCCGTTGCTGTATCCAGATCTGTATCATCCCTCGGAGAGGGAGGCGAAGGGTGGAAAGGAGGCAGAGGGTGAACTCTCCTCTTCTTAGATGGTGGTTCCTCCGATGGTTCCGGCGGCGCGGGTCAGGCTGCCGGCGCAAGAGTCATCCTCGTCCAAATCTCGGAGCATAGGGTATGTAGAGCCGTGAGAATGTCCACTGAGATATCTCCAGGTGGTTGTTGAGGTGGTTGCTGAGGTGGCTGCAGTGGTGGAGGCGAAGGCGTTTGTGGCTTTGGCTGGTCCTCCAAGCCCTCAACGCCCTGTTCCTCCTCGTCAGTCTCCTCACAGTCACCTTCCCCCTTGTCGGGATTCTTCCTGTAGGGCCTGCTCTCGACGCATCGCTCCTCCTGGAGGTACCGGAGATTGGTAAGCTCCTCCTCGCAGGAGGTATCTGAGCCCTGAAGGGCTACCGTGCCCCCCTCCCTTCTCTGCGACCAAGGGAGGTGGTTTCGGGGAAATGATAGGCATCATCTTCTCCAGTGTCCTTTAGATGGGTTGAAAAGAGGACTCCCTCCTGGCAGGCAGGGATGCTCTTGCCTTCGTGGCCGTGCCCTGCGGATCTGCCTTGGCGGCCTTCGCGAGGGACGCCACCACTTCTTCGATGGAAGGGGCCTTCATCAGATGTACCTGGGCCTTCACGACCTTGGTCGAGCCTGAGCCTTCACCGTAGGGGGAAGGTCTGAGCCCCGCTCCCCCTAGGCCTTCTACGGAGGGCCTTTCTGGGTCTTGAGCTTACCCGGATGGTCCGACTTCCTCTTCTTAGATGAACTTGAGCGTTGGCTTGTGGTCGAAGGCGCTGGAGATGCTGTACTCGCCGTGGCCACCGCGGAGCCCATTGCAACAACGCTCCCAGTGGCAGTGGACTTATGTTGGGCCCCCTCGGGAGGGGCGCCCTCAAAGATCTTAGAAGACCGCTCCCCTTTCTTCTTCTGGGCAGGGGAGGCAATGCTGCCGGGACTCATCCAGAGCAGGGGCCTTGGCCTGCAGCCACTAGTTGAGACGCCTGTGTCGGTCATTCAGCGTGCGGGGTACCATCTCCTGACAAGACGCACAGTCCTCCTCCACGTGCGTTGGGTCTGAGTGCAGACAGTAAGGGCACATGGAATGTTCATCGTCTGAAAAGACATTCTGTAGGTTGCAGCAGGGGCAAACCTTGAAGAGAGGCGCTGAGTCCTTCTTCTCCTCCGCCATGTCCACGCGGCATAGGTCTTGAAGAAGCTTCTGGAATCCTCCAAGAAGAAACTCAATGAAATTCGCCCTTGAGGAGCACTGAAGAATCCGAAATGGGTCCCCGTTAATCGGAAGGTGGATCGAGGGAGCTTGAGGCTTGACTGACCGAAAAAAATAGGGTAAAACTCTTCGAAAAATTACAAAACGCAGTAAAAGCTTGAGAGCTATAGCCCATGGACTCCCAACACTTGAACGTGCGGTAAAAATCTGAAGATGGCTGCCAGAGGAGGTGGTTAGGTAGAGGACAGTCATTGGCTGGAGGCAGTAAGACCCAGAGACCAGTGATTGGTTGTTAGAAGAAAGATAGTTCATAAGTGAAACTGAAACTGATTTTTTCCTTTACCGAGGATTCGCAGCCTGATGACGGGAAATATTCATGAGCATGTGATTCCATGCCAGACCCCATTCTGGAGAACTAGAACTTCCCGATTTTGCCACATATTATCAGGCTGCAGACCTATGGGTTCTGAGAGAGTGGTTCTCCTCAACGACTGAGAAAATATGGGCAAAAATGGAAAAGGCAATCTGCGGTCCTCACATCGCGGAATTGCTCTGGCGAATGTCAGTCAAATCACTAGGTCAAAAATATTTGGGACAGAGCAGTAAAACAGTACAAAATTACAACATATTCTTCCCCTTTTTCACCAATATTTCATAACCCACAATTTAAACCTGGTTTAGATAAGGGATCCTATTCTAAATGGAAAACATTGAAGTGTATTAAAATTCGAGATATATTCCAGGGCATGAACTTTACAATGTTCGATCAATGTAAAAGGGAGATGGGCTTAACGGAAATAGATAGATACTAATACTTTCAGGTTCGACATTGGTTGCTGGCTCACCAGATTAAAGCTGCGGCCCTTAGACCGTTAACTGCTTTTGAGAAATTCAAATTAAGGGGAAAAGACCCTTATATCTTATCTTTATCACCTTCTACAAATGGAGTTCCAAGAGGGCAATGTGAAGTATGTTCAGAACTGGCAGCAGATATCAGGAGCATCGATATCTACCGAGGAATGGCAGTCATTATGGCGGGACATTCCAAAATTAATTCGCTCCCTACAGATCAGAGAATCATGGTATAAAGCAAGGTTACAATTACACTATACCCCACAAAGGCTACATAAGGTGAAACTATTTAACACTGACAAATGTTGGAGGGAATGCAAAGGCAAAGGTGACTGGGTACATATATGCCCGGGAGGATAGCTCAGCGGCAGTGTGCGCGTCTTGGAAGCAAGACGACACGAAGCAGCAAAAGGTTCGATCCCCGGGTCCGCGCTAAGAAACCTCCGGGTGTTTAAGCGCGTTATAAATACGTAACTAAGACAAAAAAAAAATACGCAATTTCGCAACTAAGAAAAACAAACAATTCCTGTAACAGCGCCTCGATGCCTGCGGGCTGTGTGAGCGCTTTATAAATGTAAAATAAATATGGTTGGACTGTCGCAAATTGGTGAACAAGTGGGGACCCATCAATAAACATTTTGGGAGTATGTTTGAAAAGCGGATAAAGGATACCCTGTTGGGAATTGCTACCACGGAAGAAAGAAAATGGCCTACACATAAACGAAAAGCAAGAACTATCCTGTGGGTGGCGGCCCTAGTGGTAATTTCCCAACATTGGAAAGATAAAAACCCTCCACAAGTTCATGATTGGTTTGGGAGGGTATGGCATTTTGTATGCCTTGGAAAGGTTGACATATGCTATTCAAGGGGCGCTGCCGGCATTTACAAAAGAATGGGAAATAGTACTGAAATTCCTACAAGAGGACTACAATGTTTCACTTTGCCCACACAGACTTTGGAATTTAGGCATTGCATAGACTTCGTCTATTCCACTGACATTCCTCGATCGTGGTAGGTGGGGGAGGGAAAGGAAGGGTGGCAAGGGTAAAGTGGGGATTTTAAGGGGCTGAGTAAATGTTTATTGTTCATAACTTTTTGAAATGCCAATTAAAAAAATGTAAATGTAATTTTGTAAATTTAATTAGTACTGCTCTTTGTCATCTTTTTGGCCCCTCATTTTTTACATCCTCATAAACAGACTTACTACATTTTCTTTTTTAAATTTGTTTTATTATTTTCCAAAAAACACACAAACAAAAAACATAACACTCCTTAATCATATGGCATATCAATAAGTCTCATCTCTTAACATGTCATAACCTCTACCCGCCTCCCCATCCAATTCCACCCGCACCCTTCCGTCTCCCACCCTCCGGTTTACCTGCATTCCATGCATACTAACTCCTTTTTGCATTCCGTCTGGTGAACACCACATGTGCTCTCACTCATCCTTTCCAACCGCTTCAGTGGGCGCCTTGGCAAACAAATTTAGTAATAAGCCTTCCCATTCTCTAATTCCTCCCGAGACATCTTCATAGTCTTGCTGTGCCAGGGCTTTCCATGCCGCGGTTTCGCACCTCCCCATCTGTGCAAGTCCCTCCACCACTCCTCTATGCTGGTGCCTTTGGCCGATTTCTATGCCATAGCTATCCTTCATTTAGCCAGAATATATGCCAGGTCTTTTAACTTGGCAACATGACCCCGGACCTTGGGGCGTGGAAAACAGCCCAGCAAACATGCACCCGGAGAAAGCACATCCAGTTCTACTCCCCCTCTCTGCTCCCGCCAGTAAAGTCCCACTACTGGGCATGCCCAAAACATGTGTAACAGTCCAGCTTACGTCGCATTACACCTTGGGCATATTTGTTTGGACGCCCCTGAAAATCTAGAGATTCGCTGGGGAGTCATGTAAGCTCAATGCGTAACCAACAGTTGTATAAGCTGTAATCTTGCATTTCTCGACACCTTCTTGTGGTATCCCAGTACCCTCCCGCACTGTGCATCAGCAAAGGAGACCCCCAGATCCATTTCTCATTTACTCCTCACCACTGGAGGGGAAGCCGGCCCGTTGGACAGCAGGAGATCATATATTCGCGAGATGGTATGCCCTCCATCAGCCACAACATACAGGACATCCACTATCAAGTGTTTCTCCATCAATTCGCTGTATGCTCGCCATAGGAGTGGTATCTTCCTCTTAACTGCGCCATGTAGCATATATTGCCATGTGTTTATACCGGTCTGCCTTGCCAGTTATGGGAAGTTTACGAAAACTGTGTCCTGCAACAAATCCCCTGTGGTGGCAACCACAGAGGTTTCCCAATATCGCCGTTTACCCTTACTTGCCTGTAGCTTAGATGAAATCACTGAAATAAAGGGAGTTTATACCGATATTGGGTCTGTCAGTCCCATCATTGCCATGGCTCTATCCCACACGCTTACCCCCAAAGACACCAAATGTGACCCACGGGGCCTGCTAGGTTTCTCCATCCACAATAATTATTTTAAATACCACAACTCGGTAATTTGCAGAATCTGTGTGTCCGGGGTGGGGTCTTTAGCCAGCCAATCCACTACAAATTGTATTTGTCCAGCTACGTGATATAATTCAAAGTGCAGGGCTCTAATACCTCCTTCCACGTGCAGTTTGTATAATGACGCCAACGCTATTCTACTTCGTCCGTTCTGCCACAGGAAGCTCCTGCTAATACTCGCCTGTTGCCTAAAAAAGGTTCTAGGTATGAAAATGGGACGTTCACAAAAAAATGCAATAGTCTAGGCAATACCACCTACTTTAACATGGCCGCCCGCCCCATTATTGACAGTGGCAATTTAGACCAAAACCTCCTGGAGTTCCTGATACCCTCCAGTGCCTGTAGCGTGATCTGTATATGCTCCTCTACCGGATCACGATACACAATTACCCCCAAGTACCTAAACGTGCGCTCGCTCCACTGCAGGGTCAACAATGGTAGTGCCCCTCGCTTTGTTTTACGCAGTCCTGCTATCGGAAATAATGCTGATTTGACCATACATATAGTAACCCCTGACAGTTTCTCAAAAAGGGCCACAATCTCAAGCAACAATTCCAGATTGTCCCCCGGGTTCTGAATATACAATAAAGTATCATCTGCATACATGGATATCAGGTGTCTAGCCCCATCAATGTCAATACCGCCGTCCCTGTATTCTGTTCTGAGATACTAACCAATCGGCTCCATCGCAAGGACATAAAGCAGTGGTTATAGGGGACAGCCCTGCCTAGTGCCTTTCCCAAGCTCCTGCGCCCCCAAAATACTTCCACCTGTTTTAACCCTAGCCATCGGTTTAGTGTACACCAGTTGGACCCACTTGATGTAGGCCGGCCCGAATCCCAGCCTACGCCAAACTGCATGAAGCCAATCCCAGCTCACTGAATCGAAAGCTTTTACTGCGTCCAATGTGGCTACGGCACACAGGGTGTCCCAGGACGCTGTCCTGTCTATTACGTGGTGCAATCACCTCCGGTTCCAAGCAATACTTCGCCAAGGACATAGCCCGTCTGATCCGGCTGCACTATCTTATGTATCACTCTATTCATCCTATTTGCTAATATGGGCCTCAATATCTTATTATCTTGGTTTAACATTGAGAGAGGTCTATAGGAACCACAATCTGTTGGGTTTTTACAGGGTTTCAGTAGGGGTATTATAATAGATTCCCTCTGATTCAGTGGGGGCAGCCCCACTTCGTAAGAATCGCTGAATGTACTAAGCAAATGGGGGGCCAATTCTTGTGCATATTCTTTATAGAATTCCCCGGTAAGTCCATCTGACCCTGGCGTCTTAACTGTCGGCAAACCCCTAATCGTGAATTCGATATCCTCCAGAATAATGGGCTCCTCTGGGTAATCTCTGTCTTCTCGAGTCAATCCGGAGAGCTCAATCTCGTTCAATACTTCCATTAAGTGGGTGTCTGGGACCAAGGGCCCCTGCTGATATCGTTGGTGGTAGAAATCTCCGAACGCCTCATTAACCCCCTTCTGAGTATAGCATAATCTTCCCTTGCCCAAGTCTATCGAATGTATGGGGCTCCTCCTCTCTTCATTCTTATATAGCCATGCTAGCAATCGGCCCGATTTATCCACCTCCCTATGTTGCTTCTTTGTGTACTTGGTAAAACTGTGCTTACCCAGTCCCCCCCAACATTCCATACATTTTGACTTCAGTTCCCTAGTTTTCTCGTTGCAGCCCGGGCAATGTGCCTGAGTCTGCTCCACTTCCCTCAATTCTTCCTCAGCAGAAGTCAATTCCTTGGTTATGGATGCTTGGATCCCTCTCGACCCCACCATAGCGGCCCCCCTAACCACCACCTTTAGTGCTTCCCAGAAGGTGCCAGCTCGCGGTACACTGCCTAGGTTATGTTCTACGTAATCCCTGATACAATTTCTAATGCTATCACGAAATGGAGAGTCACTTAGTGCTTCACTTCGAAGCTTCAATGTGGGTAATGGTATTGCCATTGTAGTCTAAGTGGTGCATGGTCCGACAATACTCTGCTTTCGTACTGGGCATGTGTGATTTGATGAACCTGTTCTTTCCCAACAAAGAAGTAATCTATCCTTGTGTGTAGTGCATGTGGCGCAGAAAAATGTGAGTAGTACTTGACTTCTGGGTGGAGTGCTCTCCAAGCGTCTTCTAAGGCAAAGGAATTTAGAAGCGTCAATAGGGTCCTAGCGGGAGATGCAGGTCTGGTATATCTGGCGTCTGACCTGTCCGGGGATAGGATTCAATATGCAATTGAAGTCTCCTCCCCATATTATGTTCCTGTCCCTGTAGGGGGCTAATCGTGGGTATAAGGTCTGGAAAAATCTGGCGGCACTGTGGTTAGGGGCGTATGTGTTAGCTAAACATGTGTCAACCTGTTCCAAGAAGCCTTGAACTAGCACCCTCCTGCCCTCATTATCTGTCTTGATATGCGTAACTTTAAAGGGTACTGAGGGCGCTATCCAAATCAGTACTCCTAGTGCAGAATACGTGGTCCCAAATTCTTGCCCCTTCCACTTACTCATTAATAGCCCCTGTTTTTCAGCAGTGAGATGTGTTTCTTGCAGGAAGGCGATATCAACCTTCCTTCTTATGAGATATGTAAATTCAATATTTCTCTTCACATATGCATTCAGCCCCCTCACATTCCAGGTGAGCACATCTAAGGTTCCCGCCATTTGCTCCCGTTCCCTTTTAATCGTCCGCCCCACCCTGACCGTTTCACACACATCCTCCTCCAGCCTCTTAGCGCTCCTTCACAAGCTACAGTGCTATTCACCCCGTTCAGCATACATGCAGGCAACCCATTACCCTTGAAGTTCCCAACATCCCCAAATGAAAACAACTCCCCAGCTTTGTTGCCCTTGCTCAAGCTTGTCTGCTTCCTGCATCGGACCCAAGATTTCCAGCCTGGGGCTTGTGCACAACGGGTGGGCACAAAAACAAGTGCTACTATCAGGAAACAGTTGAAGCGCATCGCGGGCACAGCCATGGACATTGGCTCCCCTTCGCTATTACTTAACTTAGTTTCTCTAAAACCTTGCCATAAGTATAATCTCCATTACCAAGCATCTAGGACCTCTGCTCAGTACCATGCAACAGGATATCTGTCCTTTTTCAGTTCGACTAGGCTCTCCCATGTACCAGTCACCCAGTTCAAAGTACCTCATTGATCTCTCGTCTCTGGTTGGGTCATGCTTTCTTTGCATCTTCCTCGATCATCTTCGCCACCCTTTTCGACCCATCCCTATCTTCTCTCTGTCTATCCATAACTGTGCTTCCCTGGGGAGATCGAAAAACCACTACCTGTTTTTATATAGTGCCTTAAGTCACGCAGGATACGTCAGCATATTTTTCAGCCCTGCTGCGTGGAGTCTTGCTTTGACTACTGTAAACTGTGCCCTGCTCTTCTGCACTTGAAATGTGTAGTCTGGGTAGACCGCCAGGTCAGCAGAGGCTCCCTTCAATTCCCCTCTTTGTCTGGAGTACGCCTAGATCTTTTCCCAGTCCTTATAATTCAGAACATTAGCAATAATCGGTCTCGGGGGCGCTCATGGAGGGGGCAGCCTGGTTAGCGCTCTATGCACCCTCTCGATGGTGAAGCCCTGTGTAAGGTTCCCAGGCCCAATCTCTTGAAGCAGCAGATTTTCCATGTACGCTGTCGGTCTGCACCTTCCGCCCCTTCTGGTAGGCCTACTATGCGAATGTTATTCCTCTGGTGCGTCTCTCCGCATCTTGCACTCTGCTCTCCAGTAGCCCAACCTTTTGCTGCAGAACGTGGAACTCTGCATGTGCCTCCTGGTATTCTCCTTCACTTGTGTCACCAGTGTAGTGGTACACTCAGCCAGGTTCCGCACATCCTGGCGCAACTGGCCCACATCCAATTGCACTGCTGTTATCTGCGTTCCCAGTGTAACTTTCAAATCCGCTATAGCCTGCAGCACTTGATTGTGCATGTCTTCGGGGATGATTCAATTTTCTCTTTTCGATCTTGCTGCTTGAGTGTAGTAAAGTTGTTGATGGTTGGCTGATTCGCATTGGCCTTACTTGACTTGGGCAGCAATGATACCATTGATAGCATTGATATCGCTTCTTCTGCTGCAACAACTATTAGTTCCTGATGTGCCTACCTCATGGGCGCAACATGCACTATACAGTGGGGGCCCCCCAGTCATGTCATCGCCAGGTCCAGGGTGCTGTAAGTTGTCTCTCCTAGAACTTCTTATCTTGGTGCTTATTCGCACCCTGTGTTGTGGCCCGTGTCCCAGTCACTCAAGGGCCACTCACTGGCGGTCCCCGCTGCGACCCAGGTCCTACAATGTCCCTCCGTACTTCCCAGCAGCTATTGTATAGGTGTTTGTGTCACCTTACCTTCTAGTCGTTGCCCTGTTGATCAGGGCCGCCCATATGCATTCACCACTTCAGCCCGGTTCACTAAAGTCCCCTCAGAGTTACTGCAGCCCCTTCCTCAGCAACTTTGGGTCAGGCGTAGTGGGGGAGCAGGTTCTGTTTCTCCCCTCGGGCTGGGTTTCTCCCTTGACTCCGCTTGTGGCCTATCCCAACAGCCAACACCACTTTACCTTCCCAAGCACTGCAAGCTTAGTGCTGAAGGGGGTCACTTCTTGTTTACCCCGCACAGTGCCGGTTTATGCACTCACCTCTTTTGTCTTCTGACACCCCCTGCAGCCTATCTTACTTCCTTTGGTCCCTGGAGGGTTCCCACCACACAGGTCTCCCCTCCGGCATCTCCTCCAGCTCAAGCTCCAACAAACATATCGTTTCAGTGGCTATTCATCAGCTTCCCAGCTGTGTAACGAGGCTCACAGCCCATATGCAGCAATAGACAGAACTTAAACGCCTCCACTCAGCACCAGAGCTCCTTTCCCAGCTGCTTATTGTAGTGACTAAGCTTCCCTTGGGCCCTGAGTAGAATGTTTGTTTGTTTGTTTTATTATTAGTAATGCGTGCCAGACCCAAGGGTATCAGGGTGCAGCAGATACAAGAATATGCAAAGCTTAGTTACGGTGAGTCACAAGGTTACAGGCCGTCATACAAAGCTATACATTATTATACAAGCAGGATATACAGATATTTACAGAATATTACAAGTATTGTACATAGAAGTGAGGTTAGCGCCAAGGGATTATCAGGCAGGTATTGTAAGTTGCATTTCAGTTACACAGTCGTGCGGTTAGTGGTCAGTGGATTTTAGCCATAAGATAGTATTGGTTCTGAAATTCTGATAAGGCTGGTCTACTCTTAGGGAGGGAGGCATGGAGTTCCATGGAGCTGGGAAGGCCGTCAGGAAAGGCCTCCGGTGCTCTTTGCAGCTCAGCTGCGAGCACGAAGCATCACCGATCAGCTGAGAGCTAAATCAGTTGTGCATCTTCTCTTCGGAACATCCACGTCTTCCTCTTTGTCTGCAGCTCCAGCTCCAGCCACGTGTGCTGAAACACCATCGAGGCCAGACAAAATGGCCCCCGTTTCCATGGATGCACTAACAACTAAAAGTGCAATCAACATCTCCTTTGCAGGCCCGTGCCCCCATTCGCCGGCTCCCCCTGCCCGCCCCTCCCCTCCTGCTTCATAGGGAGGGTGAGAGAACCGAGAGGCAAAGCCAAGCTGGGAAGGCCATCAGGAAAGGCCTCCGGTGCTCTTTGCAGCTCAGCTGCGAGCATGAAGCATCACCGATCAGTTGAGAGCTAAATCAGCTGTGCATCTTCTCTTCGGAACATCCACGTGTTCCTCTTTGTCTGCAGCTCCAGCTCCAGCCACGTGTGCTGAAACACCATCGAGGCCAGACAAAGTGGCCCCCATTTCCATGGATGCACTAACAACTAAAAGTGCAATCAACATCTCCTTTGCGGGCCCGTACCCCGATTCGCCGGCTCCCCCAGCCCGCCCCTCCCCTCCTGCTTCATATGGAGGGGGAGCGAACCGAGAGGCAAAGCCGAGCTGGGAAGGCCGTCAGGAAAGGCCTCTGGTGCTCTTTGCAGTTCTTCGCTGCTCGTCTACCGTCTGCCCCAAACCTATGCTGCATCCAGAAGGTAAGAAGCACAACCACTGCGATCTACCTACCAATCCATGCCCTACCGCAAGGCGCTTTAGACTACGTGCCCGTACTCTGCAAGCCACCGTCATTTCACAGCCCATCCCCACAAGCACCCGTAATACCAGGCTATGCTCACGTACCATGCAACCCGCTCTATTTGCCAATAAGGCCAGACTCCTCCGCCAATTGCTACTCCATGTGTGCCCACCATCACTAAAAATGAGCCCCCCAGTGTAAAATCTGTGATGTGCAATTCTTCTACCACTATTTTCAATGCAACTGTGCCAATTGCTACTCCATCTGTGTCCCCCCAATGCAAAATCTGTGTTAGGCAAATCTTCTACCACCATTTTGAATGCTACTGTGCCAATTGCTATTCCATGTGTCCCCACCACCACTGAAAATGTGCCGCCCAATGCAAAATCTGTGTTAGGCAAATCTTCTACCACCATTTTGAATGCTACTGTGGCAATTGCTATTCCATGTGTGTCCACCACCTCTCCCTCGCTCCCCTCTCCCCTCCCTCTAGCTGTTACACAACCCCATCTCAAATGCACCATGATCAATGCCAGGTCCATTAATGCTCACGCTCTGGACATCCATGACCTCATAATCTCCCATGATCTTGATCTGCTCATGATCTCAGAAACCTGGCTACATAAAGCCTCCGGTCCTGCACTCTCCCTTGCACTACCTCCAGCCTACTCCATCACGAGACAAGATCGCCTCTCTAAAGGTGGAGGTGTAGCAATCATTGCCAGAGGTTCTCTCTCCATTAGAAAGATAGAGAAATCTCTGCACAACAACAGTGACTACCTCCAAGTCAAAATCAACCTTTCTACCCACTGTACCATTGCTGTTCACATTGTCTATCGCCCTCCAGGCCCAATAGGCGACTTTCAAGCCTCTCTCATCCACCTCCTTTCAGACAACCTTAAAAAGAACTCTAAAGCCGTTCTCCTTGGGGGCGTCAACCTAGGCCTCCTTGACTGCAAAGACTCAGCAGCTAAATCCCTTGACTCAGCCCTCAAGGCACTAGGCTACAAAAACACCATCTTCAGCCCTACCCACACCCAGGGACGAACTCTCGACTGGATTGCACAGCACAACTGTCCACTCACCATCACTGGTAACACGCCCACCCCGTGGTCTGACCACCATATCATCACCTTCAGCATCCCCACCACCAGCCCCTCCACCCCGGCACCCCAACCCTTGCCACCCTGCCCCGCAAGAAGCTCCCGTCAGCTCACGAAGGAAAGGCTACTGCCTTTCCTCCAAGGCCCAGCCTTAAGACCTCCTTTCTCCACATACCCAGGAATACTTGCAACAGCATTTGACAGTGCCATCAAAGGAGCCATCAACTCCATTGCCCCACTGAAACCTCGCAAATCCAAACCCACCACCCACTCCAACTCCTGGTTCACCCCAGACCTTCTCACACTCCGCAATGAGAAAAAGGTTGCACTCACACAATGGCAAACATCCCACTCGGACAAAGATAAGATGATCTTCAAAGCCCTCTCTACCAAATACAAAAACGCAGTCACCCAAGCAAAGGCTAAATCCTTCGAATCCAGAATCTCGGAGGCCCAATCTAGCACTAAAGAAATCTTTGCTATCTTCAGGGAGCTAGAGACGCCCACTCCCGCCCCCCAGAATTTCACCAAAGACAAAGACTGGTGCGACGAAATACAAACTGCCATGCAAGCCAAACTGAACCTCCTCCAAAAGAAAATATTAGCCACTAAACAAGGCATGCCTAACACACACATCCCTGTCCCCCCGCCAGCCTCTGACCCCCCCAACCTTTCTCTTTCAAACCCATACAGCAAAAAGACATCATCAACATAATGAGGAATATCAAACCCTCTAACTGTAAAGGTGATGCATGCCCAGCTACCCTCAACAAGGACTGCACTGAAGCACTAGCTCCTTTCCTGACAGGCTTTGTCAATGCTTCCTTTGCCATGGGGAAAGTCCCCGCCTCCCTCAAGGAAGCCTGGGTCCGCCCTCTATTAAAAAAAACAACTCTTGATCCCACCTCCCCTAACAACTATAGACCCATCACCGCTGTCCCATTCCTCCTCAAAATACTGGACAAAGCAGCCTATCTGCAGGTTCAGCATTTCATTGAAAAGAATAAACTCTTAGGTCTCCGACAATCTGGCTTCCGCCCCAAACACGGGACTTAAACCGCGCTACTTGACTTGAAAAACCAGATGGACGACGCCAGAGACATGGGCAAACCAGCACCTCTCCTACTTCTCGACCTATCAGCACCCTTCGACCTCGTAGACCATGACGTCCTATGCCACCACCTCTCTGCCACCGCTAAATTCTCCCCTGAGACCACAGCATGGATCACGTCCTTCCTACAAGACAGAACCAAGCAAGTATTCTCTGACTTAGCCTCCGCCTCACCCACCATCATCCTCTGTGGTGTGCCCCAAGGCTCCTGCCTCTCCCCCACTCTCTACAACATCTTCACACGACTCCTCTTCCTCATCCTCGACGCCATGGGCATCTCCTACACCAACTAGGCTGACGATACCCAGATCCTCCTCACCCTCACTGGCAACTATGACACTGACCCTCAACAACCTCTAAAACATCATCCAAGCCTGGATGGCAGACAATGGACTATGCCTCAACTCCGACAAGACCGAACTCCTACTGGTAGGTTCCCCCGACACGCTAAAAAATCTAGACTCCCAATTCAATCATTTCACCATTGACTCCATTAAAATACCTGTCTCCGACTCGGTCAAAACTCTTGGTGTCTATTTAAATTCCAACATCTCCATGGACAGACAAGTCAACGCAATAGCCTCCTCAGCTACGTACCACGCCAAACTGATCAACGCAGTTAGACCCTTCCTCTCCAAAGAGAATTGCACAAACATAGCCAGAGCAATCACCGGCTCCAGGCTAGATTACTGCAATGTACTCTTCCTAGGAACTTCCAACAAAAACCTGGAAAGGCTACAAATCATACAGAACAATGCCCTCCGCGCTGCCCAAGGTATCACGAAAAGAGAACACATCTCTGAGGCCAGAAAACTAGCCCACTGGCTACCAATAAGGGAAAGAATCATCTTCAAAGCTCTGACACTGACCCACAAGTGCATCCACCTCACCGCCCCGGTCTACCTCTCACAAAGAATCCACCCCGTCTCCTCCACAAGGCCAACCAGGTCACCATATACCAACATGCTCTGTGTGCCACTAGTAAAAAGAGCCAGAGCTGGAGGATCCAGCTTCCCTTATCTCCCACCATAACACTGCAATGCCCTACCTCCCACAATCTGAGGTGAGCCCTCCCTCATTGCCTTCCGGAAAGCTATGAAAACCATCCTCTTCACATAAGGTCTCGAGCAGCACCATGTTTGCCAATAAACTGTCTGTAATGTAATAACCAAACATGCATGAGCTGTAATGACTAATCTGTTTGTAGCGATCATAATGTGCCAACGACTGCTACCAATCCTGTACCCCCTGTAACTAAGTTCCTGCAAGTAACAGCGCCACAATGCCCCTGGGCTGTCTGCACGCTATATAAATATAAATAAAATAAATAAATAAATAGTTTAGCCACTTTAACAGGGAAGCTGTTGCCACCAATCGTCGATCGTTTGAATTTGGGGATGGACAAGCAGTCCAGGTTTATTGATCTAGTTGGTCTTCAGGATGTCCGTTTGTGGAATCTCTAGGGTGCAGCATTGTTAAGAGATTTGTGAGTGAGCGACACAGTTTTTAATAGGATTTTGTCATTGGTCCGGAGCCAGTTGTTCTGTCGTCTGCTCTCGGAGATGTGCTCTCTTCTGGAGATACCTAGGTCTGCTCTAAGGGCATTGTTTTGTAGGGTGTGGATTCTGGTAATGATGGATTTGTTGGAGCCTATGTATAGGGTGTTACAGTAGTCCAGACGGGACACGATGAGGGCTCTGGCCAGGATGATACAGCTATTATTCGAGAGAAATGGCTTGCCGGTTCTAATGAGTTTGCACGTGTACGCTGTGGAGGACGCTAGCGTGTTGACCTGTTTAGAGAAGGATAAGGTGGAGTCGAGGTAAAAACCTAATGTTTTTACCTCTTATGCTACCTTAATGAGGTTGCCGTCAATTAGGAAGGAGGTGTAGTTGGGTCCTAATTTTCTTAGGTTAGTGGAGGTACCCAAGATGATGAGTTCTGTTTTATCATCATTCAGGCATAGACCATGATGGCCATCCATGCCTGGATGATGATGTACACTCTATTTACCAAGGCCAAATCCTTGTCGTAATCCCCTGTAAGTGGGAGGAGCATCTGAGTATCATCTGCATAGTTAGTGTAGGTGATACCAAGATGGTCCAGATCATCGAAGAGGGGCTTGGTAAAGATATTGTACAGAATGCATGGAATGTTGGAGTGAGTGACATTGAATGCAGCCTGAGAGAATGTTAATGTATGAGTGGTGATCTGTGAGAGTCAGTTGGAGATGTAGACCCCCTGAGAGAGGATGCTGGTGCATGTTGCCCTTAACTAATGTGTACCTGACCTTATGTACCTGATGCAATGTACAAGGAACTTATTAAAGGAGTCACTGGTACATTCCAGGATGTCAGAGTCATCTTTGGCCAGGACCCATCTTTACAATGGCGACGAGGATGCTGGCTGTGCTGTGGGGACAGCACAAAGGAAGGGACATGCACTGCCCCCCACCCAAAGAAGAAGATCCTCTCTCAGGTAGGGGCAGCGCTGTTTGCTAGTAGGCGCAGAGAAGGCCAGCACTGGCCAGCGGGCAAAAGGGGCATTGGATAAAGGAGCTGTGAAGAATTGGTGCCTGGGAGGGGGTGAGGTCCCATAACATGAAGGGGCTTGGAGCCCATTGCTCCGCATTGGAGGGGCTTGCAGCTCAGTTGCAGTAATGAAGGGGCTTGGAGCCATTGCAGCGCTTTGAAGGGGCTTATACGTCTTCTAGCGCAGCACTTGGAGGGGCTTGGAGCCCATAGCAGCACTTGGAGGGGCTGAGAATCTCAAACTGTGACTTTGCTGAGGAATGAAAGCACTACAGGAGTAAAGCACAGCGTTGTTGATTCAGTACTGTGAGGCTTAAGGGACGAACTGGAGATGAAGCCTTACCTCATTGTGCGTGCTGCTCGTGGGCGGCACTGCTAGGGGGTTGGGCAATCCAGAAGATAAAGAAAATGAAGCGAATGCCGGCGAACAACTGCAGTACGCTGGGCATTCACAGAAGAGTACTGGCAGAGTAATTGGAAATGGGCTGGTCAAGAGACCAGTGAGAAGAGGGGCTGCGTCCCCAGAGGTACTTTTGTTTTAAGTTGATGCGGACAGGAGGAGCAGCAATAAAGACAAACAGGGTAATTCATAGAATTTCGCAGAAAAGTGTCGCAAGCGGCTGGCGCAGAGTGTCCGTGTGCGATTGTCTGCGCCAGGCACGTGCGCTAAAACCGATTTCCGCGCACAGCGTATTCATGGATTTTAGGCTCCCAAACCAGCCGTGGTGCAGAGAATCGCAGCGACCCTGCAGCAGCGCCAGTAACGCCCCAAAGAACGCCCTCGCGCAAGGAAAAGCCATCAAAATCGCTAAATCATCGCAAAGGGCTGCGCTAACCCTGGACCAGTTCACCGGGCTGGCAAACAGCAAACGCCAAGCAGGGAACGTGTATTTCAGGGGTGCGCGGGAAGTTCCAAACGCGATTGGCCCCGTGCAAGCAGGGTACGTGTATTTCAGGGGTGCGCGGGAAGTTCCACACGCGATTTCATCAGGGTACGTGTATTTCAGGGGTGCGCGGGAAGTTCCACACGCGATTGGCCCAGTGCGAGCAGGGTACGTGTATTTCAGGGGTGCGCGGGAAGTTCCACACGCGATTGGCCCCGTGCAAGCAGGGTACGTGTATTCCAGCGGTGCGCAGGAAGTTCCACACGCGATTGGCCCAGTGCGAGCAGGGTACGTGTATTCCATGGGTGCGCGAAAAGTTCCACACGTGATTTCAGCAGGGTATGTGTATTTCAGGGGTGCGCGGGAAGTTCCACACGCGATTTCAGCAGGGTACGTGTATTCCAGGGGTGCGTGGGAAGTTCCACACGCGATTTCAGCAGGGTACGTGTATTCCAGGGGTGCGCGGGAAGTTCCACACGCGATTTCAGCAGGGTACGTGTATTTCAGGGGTGCGCGGGAAGTTCCACATGCGATTGGGCCAGTGCGAGCAGGGTACGTGTATTCCATGGGTGCGCGGGAAGTTCCACACGCGATTTCATCAGGGTACGTGTATTTCAGGGGTGCGCGGGAAGTTCCACACGCGATTGTCCCAGTGCGAGCAGCGTACGTGTATTTCAGGGTTGCGCGGGAAGTTCCACACGCGATTGGCCCCGTGCAAGCAGGGTACGTGTATTTCAGGGGTGCGCGGGAAGTTCCACACGCGATTGGCCCAGTGTGAGCAGGGTACGTGTATTCCATGGGTGCGCGGGAAGTTCCACACGCGATTTCAGCAGGGTACGTGTATTCCAGGGGTGCGCGGGAAGCTCCACACGCGATTTCAGCAGGGTACGTGTATTTCAGGGGTGTGCGGGAAGTTCCACACGCGATTTCAGCAGGGTATGTGTATTTCAGGGGTTCTGAGGAGTACTACACGTGAATTGGCCGTGTGGGTCCTCCCAGGTGTACGCTCCACAACCTCCACGGCCCCTGCAGGCAGCTCACACCACGGGGGACTACCCTGCACCCCTGCTCATGTCCCGCAGGCAGCCCATCCACCATGGGCATGCCCCCCAGCCAACCCACATGTCACCTTGCACTACTGATCAACAATGCATGTCTCCCACCACCCCCACCCCCCAGCAGTGCAGGGGCACCCTCCACCAGGCCCCCACCCATGTCCCCTATCACCCCCACCCCCCAGCAGTGCAGGGGCACCCTCCACCAGGCCCCCACTCATGTCTCCCACCACCCCCACCCCCCAGCAGTGCAGGGGCACCCTCCACCAGGCCCCCACTCATGTCTCCCACTACCCCCACCCCCCAGCCACCAGGGGCACCCTCCACCAGGCCCCCACCCATGTCCCCTATCACCACCACCCCCCAGCAGTGCAGGGGCAGCCTCCACCAGGCACCCACTCATGTCAACCACCACCCCCACCCCCCAGCCATCAGGGGCACCCTCCACCAGGCCCCCACTCATGTCTCCCACCACCCCCACCCCCCAGCAGTGCAGGGGCACCCTCCACCAGGCCCCCACCCATGTCTCCCACCACCCCCACCCCCCAGGGGCACCCTCCACCAGGCCCCCACCCATGTCCCCTATCACCCCCACCCCCCAGCCACCATGGGCAGCCCCCACCAGGCCCCCACCCATGTCCCCTATCACCCCCACCCCCCAGCAGTGCAGGGGCACCCTCCACCAGGCCCCCACTCATGTCTCCCACCACCCCCACCCCCCAGCCACCAGGGGCACCCTCCACCAGGCCCCCACCCATGTCCCCTATCACCCCCACCCCCCAGCCACCATGGGCAGCCCCCACCAGGCCCCCAGCCATGTCCCCTATCACGCCCACCCCCCAGCAGTGCAGGGGCACCCTCCACCAGGCCCCCACTCATGTCTCCCACCACCCCCACCCCCCAGCATCCAGGGGCACCCTCCACCAGGCCCCCACCCATGTCCCCTATCACCACCACCCCCCAGCAGTGCAGGGGCAGCCTCCACCAGGCCCCCACTCATGTCTCTCACCACCCAGCATCCAGGGGCACCCTCCACCAGGCCCCCACCCATGTCTCCCACCACCCCCACCCCCAGCCACCAGGGGCACCCTCCACCAGGCCCCAACACATGCCTCCCACCAGCCCCACCCCACAGCATCCAGGGGCACCCTCCACCAGCCCCCCACCCATGTCTCCCACCACCCCCACCCCCCAGCCACCAGGGGCACCCTCCACCAGGCCCCCACTCATGTCTCCCACCACCCCCACCCCCCAGGGGCACCCTCCACCAGGCCCCCACCCATGTCCCCTATCACCCCCACCCCCCAGCAGTGCAGGGGCACCCTCCACCAGGCCCCCACTCATGTCTCCCACCACCCCCACCCCCCAGCAGTGCAGGGGCACCCTCCACCAAGCCCCCACCCATGTCTCCCACCACCCCCAACCCCCAGCCACCAGGGGCACCCTCCACCAGGCCCCCACCCATGTCCCCTATCACCCCCACCCCCCAGCAGTGCAGGGGCAGCCTCCACCAGGCCCCCACTCATGTCTCCCACCACCCCCACCCCCCAGCATCCAGGGGCACCCTCCACCAGGCCCCCACCCATGTCTCCCACCACCCCCAGCCACCAGGGGCACCCTCCACCAGGCCCCCACTCATGTCTCCCACCACCCCCACCCCCCAGCCACCAGGGGCACCCTCCACCAGGCCCCCACCCATGTCTCCCACCACCCCCACCCCCCAGCCACCAGGGGCACCCTCCACCAGGCCCACACTCATGTCTCCCACCACCCCCACCCCCCAGCAGTGCAGGGGCACCCTCCACCAGGCCCCCACCCATGTCCCCTATCACCCCCACCCCCCAGCAGTGCAGAGGCACCCTCCACCAGGCCCCCACTCATGTCTCCCACCACCCCCACCCCCCAGCAGTGCAGGGGCACCCTCCACCAGGCCCCCACTCATCTCCCACCACCCCCACCCCCCAGCAGTGCAGGGGCACCCTCCACCAGGCCCCCACTCATGTCTCCCACCACCCCCACCCCCCAGCCACCAGGGGCAGCCTCCACCAGGCCCCCACTCATGTCTTCCACCACCCCCACCCCCCAGCATGCAGGGGCACCCTCCACCAGGCCCCCACCCATGTCCCCTATCACCCCCACCCCCCAGCAAGGCAGGGGCACCCTCCACCAGGCCCCCACTCATGTCTCCCACCACCCCCACCCCCCAGCAGTGCAGGGGCACCCTCCACCAGGCCCTCACTCATGTCTCCCACCACCCCCACCCCCCAGCAGTGCAGGGGCACCCTCCACCAGGCCCCCACCCATGTCTCCCACCACCCCCACCCCCCAGCCACCATGGGCAGCCTCCACCAGGTCCTCACAATCCCCAATCATGTGCGTTATGGTCAGCCTCCACAGCCAAAAAGCCCTACCAAGTAACCCATTCACCCACATGGAAATGGAAATTACATGTTACACCCCCAATGTTCATAAAGCTAATGAACCCATGTCCGTCACACACAACGGTTGCAATTGAATGGGAAAACACCCAACATGACATGCATGAAACCAATGAGATGATACCAAACAGTGAAGTATGAAAACAAAATTGTATTAAAAAAAAAATAAATGCAAAAGAAATTAAACAAACTACAATGGCAATGAAAAAAAGATAAGCTGCATGTCCGTTTAAAAAAATAAAAACACCAAATCCTAATCCAAAAAAATGTTGTCCAAAGTCAAATGAAAAATAAAATCAATCCAATGAAGAACTATGTAAAAAACATCCAAGGGTCCATGAGCCCAACTGAACAAAGGAAACCTACAAAAAAACCCTAACTAAAATGCAACTATATACAAAAAGTGGAGCAGGGTCCGTCGACTCCAAATCATAAGAACAAACAAAGGAAACCTAAAACTAAAGAACTATATACAAAGGCGGCGGGCAAGTCCAGCGGCTCACTCCGTGGTGTTCCGGGCCAGGGCATCATCGAACTCCTGTTCGATGTCCCGGAGGCGGTCCTGTTCCATGGCCCCGAGGGTCCGCAGGGACGACGCCGTGTCCTCCTCCAACCCCCTGCGGATTGCCTCGAGGCACTCGGCCCGCCTCAGGGCCCTCCGCATGGAGTTCTCCGCCCTGACCATTGTGAGCCGCGCCTCTTCCGCCCGCCGCCGCTCCGCACCTATCTGCTGGCCCAACCGCTGCCACACAGAAGACACACCCCGTCCTGGGTCAACCTGCCCTCCGGCCGATGCTGAAGGCCCCGAGCCTTAATGGCTCCCACCACGTTGCTGCTGCTGCTGTGCCTCTGCCCGTGCACTGCCTCCTGCTGCCTGCACATCCTCCGCTGGCTGGGGTGCAGTTGTTGATGTGGCCACCCCTGCTGGACGTCCGACTCCCGACTGTGGCAGGGATGCCTCCTCCACCAGCCTGGCCGCACCGTCAGAGGCAGCTCCACAGGGCACCCAGGTGACTGATGGGTGGGAAGATGGCACAGAGGACGACTGGCGCATAGGGGGTCCAGTTGAGGAGGGGGTCGGGGCAAGCCCCATCAGACGGAGGAATCCGGCCTGGGTGACCTGTCCCAGCAGGCTGACGTGGTCAACGAGCCATTCGAGATGACGTGCAGTCTCTCCATGAAAAGACTGCAGGTCACCTCGCATGGCCCGTTGACGCAACGCCACACCAGCCAGGACAGGCTCAACCCGGACCTGGATAGCCACGTCCGCAGGCAGAGGAAGGCCAGTTGACGTCAGCTCATCCCCTGCCTGAAAACGGGTCTGGACGTAGGCATCCCTGCTGGTGCAAGATGATGCAGGGACAGGATCGGGGACAGGATTGCACACAGGCACCTCCGCGGCGGCCTGTGCTGCCTCCTGTCCCTGGTCCTGCACTGCACCACTAGCACCAGTGGGATCCCCACCTCCAGACCCCGTCTCTGGTGCTTGCACGGCCTCCTCCTCCACCAAACCCCCCACCAACCTGGATGACTCCGTGCCATCTTCCCCTGTTGGGCCCTGTGGGGTCCCAGCTGCCCCTTCTGCTGCCGAGGAGTCCAACTCCAACCTCCGCCTCTTGGACATCCCCCCGGCAGCTGCGGCCTGGGACGCGGCACCGGACTCCTCACTCCCCGACGAGATGACAACACGGGAGGGGAGCCGGGCCTTGCGTCTCCGGCTGGCGGTGGGATCCCCGCCGCTGTGCTCCACAGCACCTTCTCCGCCCTCTTCATCAGTTGACGCTGCAGACAGGGAGAAACAAAACACAGGCATCAGGGCACTGTACAATGGACACATACACACATGACAGTTGCACATGAGTGGCATTGGCAAACCTCAGACATGTCATCACAATCCCCAACACACATGTCATTACAACTCGCACACATGAGCCATACCACAGCCATATCGCAACTGCCACCACCATCCCTACACATATAACAGCATGAGCAGCCAAAGGTGAGCCAGACATCACGTGCAACACAGGAAGTGCACCACACATGTACACACACCACCACACTTGCATGCATGTGTACACCTCTGCCAAGTGTCGCACTGTTCAGACGGGCATCCATGTCACATCTGCCAATCAGGCTTCCACATACCGCTGTCACATGCATCCATGTTGCATCACTGTTGCACCCTTGTCAAATACACACACATGCACATGTACACAGTGCTCATACATGCAGCCGAAAACAACATACATGCGTGACATCACGGACATGTCTACTTACATACACATTCATCCAAACATGTGTGCCCACACAACTGCATTTGGCATGCAAGCCTACACACACAAGCACCATCCATGTCTCACACATTACAGCCCTCGCATGTGTCAGCCCCACGGCCCTGTACACCCCCACCCATACTCGACCCCATACAAACAGATGTGCAACCTGCACACTACCGAATAATCACCACACGCACTGCTCACAATCAGGATGCATGTACACTCACCGCTCAACTCCAGACGGGTCTGCTTCTCTAGGACCTGGACGTGGAGCGCTGGGGATATGCGTTCCAGGACCCTCATCTGTTCTTCCGACAAGTGGCCCCGGCGCCCCTTGGCATCCGCTGCCTTCAAGAGGCGCCGGGCCTTGTTCAGGGTCCTGGATCTGAAGTCCTCCCAGCGCTTCCTGACATGTTGTAAGTCGCGGACTGCCACCCCCTCCGCGTTGATGGCAGTCACGATGTCAGTCCAGATCCGAGTCCGTCCTTCCTTGTCGGCGCGGGAACTTCCGAAGAGGGCATCATACTGCCCCAGGACTTGCTCCACCAGGACACCAACTTCGGTGGCACTGAAGCTGGTGCCCCTCTGCCTCTCTGGCCGGGGGTTGTCAGTGGTCCCAGATGGTGTTTGCCCCGACATGACAACCCCAGAGGCAGGAGTGGGTGGGCAACTGGGTCCTGGGGCTGGGCTGTGGAGCGATGGAATCCCAGTCGGGAGTATTCGGTTCCAGCAGGGGTGGTCACAGCAACAGCACCCCTGGCTGATGTGCAGGCAGCAAATGGCAGTGCACGTGGGCAGCAGGCAGTCAGGCAGCAGCAGATGGCAGGTGGGAGCGTGCTCGGGGCTCTGGGGGGCAGTAGTTCGGCCTTCTGGGCAGGAGCGTGGTCTTCCGTGTGCTTACGCGTGGCCAGCTTGATACCGAGTGATTTGGCACGTGAAAAATCCAACACGTCTGCGTGTAATTCGAGGAAAGGCCCTTAGCGCGTAAATGCGTCGCCAGCGTATGCGCGTCTATGAAGTCACGTGCACGTTGAATTGGGCACACGTTTGAAAATGTTGCGTGTGAAAAAAATGAAAGACACGTCCGAGTGTCAAAGCGTGTAATTGGTGGGAATAAGCCTAGCGCGTACACGCGGCAGTGACAAAGCATGTAATTGGTGGAAATGGCCCTACACGCAGAAGTGACAAAGCGTGTAATTGGTGGAAATGGCCCTACACGCAGAAGTGACAAAGCGTGTAATTGGTGGAAATGGCCCTAGCGCGTACACGCCGCGTAAGTGACGCTGGACGTGTGGGCCTGTATAAAAGGTACATGTAGAACACCATTTCCTTGTACGTGCTTTTCGTGGAGAGCGAGTGGGTGAATTCTGTACTTCTTGTCGTTTCACACGCGATTTACTTCACGGCGTTTCAAGTTCGTATTCCCTGTTACCTCTGACAGCTTTTTCTCTTTTACTGGTTTACCTGGGCCTGTTCCCTCAAACAGTGTTCCCTTCTACTGTTGTCCTGTCTCCTCAGACAGCGTACAAATCTTCTTTTGGCGGGGGTGTTGCCAACCAAACGCGCTCCTTTTTCACGCTCTTTTACCTGGCAGACGGTGAGTCACGCACGTATCTAACATCTGTGCTTGCCCCGTGGGTAGCCTACCCCTTCAGAGGTCATTCTAGGCTGCGTGTGACACGCATACGTTCATTCTTGTGTTACTGGGTGCCACAGCGTAGTGCAGGTTTTTCTTTCTGCACACGTGGTCTAGGAGGGGTTGCGTGCACGTCATCTCCCTTTTTTGGGGCTCCTGTGCGTAGCGTGACCCGTCATCTTTCCCCAGGGGTTACATTCAGCCTTGCTAGAGCACTAGGGTACAATTACCATCTGGTACCCAACCCCTTTGACCCCCAATTGCCCAGGACAATAGTTTACAGCCACTCCCATACGCACATTAACATCAGTGCCATGGCTGGGAGGCGAGGATTCCGTAAGGGTGGCAAAGGTGGAAGAGCCACAAGTGGTGGCCGTGGTGGATCCGGTAGGGGACGTGGTTGTTACCTGCAGGGTGAGCCTGTCCCCCCATGTGTGGAGGACCAGTCAAGGGCACCCATAATCCCCCCCCCCCTCCTGTTGAGGCTGATGTGGCTGACACCATCCATGCTCAGCCCTTGTTGGACCAGACCATTGTGGCACCAGACCTGGCTGACTCCATGGCTGACTTCCAGGTCAGCAGGCCTATGACACGTGCGCTGGTGCACGTTGATGTCATCATGCCACGTGCATCTGGGGCAGCAAGGTCATCTGCTGGGCCAAGTAGGCAGGGCGGAGAGGCTGCAGGGGCAGCTGCGGCTCCATCCACACCAGCTCTCACACACCCAGCCAGGACAGTGTCGGTCCTAGTCCATCCTGCTGACATTCCCCCTGACACCATTACACTTGAGCCAATGCCTGCACCAACTCCCATGCTGAGTGTGCAATCCCACACTCCTGATACAGAGTCCACCAGGGCTCCTGCCCCTAGTGTCCAGAGCGGCGCAGGACACTCAGGATCACCACCACCTTCCAAGCGGAAGAGGAAGAGTGCTCGTCCGGCACAGGCTGATGCCCCAGACACGGCTACACAGTCCGGCCCGTCGAGGAAGCCCAGCTTCACGGATGACTAACTGAATGCACTTGTCGAGTATGTGTCCGCACATGATAACGAGATGGTCATTGTTGCAGGATCCAAGACCACACCTGCACAACGCCAGGCACACTGGCAGACCGTTGCGGACATCGTAAGTGCCCTTGGAATCGTGAGGCGCACAGCCAATGATTGCTATAAGCGCTGGAATGACCTAAAGCGCAGGGCAAAGAGTAAGCTGGCCTCAAGTCATGCCGCAACTCTAGTGACTGGAGGTGGGTCTCCAGTAGTAGACATGGAACTCACTCCACATGAGTCAGTCGCTGGGACCTACGTCACTGAGGAACAGATCCAAGGCGTGGGAGATCTGCCTGATTACGAGGCATTGTCCGGTGAGTGCACATGCATGTGTGTGTCATCCATGTGAATGGTGTGTGTGTGAGGGCTTCTGTTTGTGTGCCAGGTGAGAGTGTGTGCGCCTGAGTCGTATGGGTCAGCCATGCGCTTCATGCAATACATCCTGCGCAGCTGCATTTGGCCATAGCAGTATCCCTTCTGCCAACAGTAGACATCTAGCCCAACTGCACGCCAGTTGCCCTTGAAGTGTCACCTTGCCACAACATTGTTGCCTATTTTTCACTGTTCATTCAGTCAGATTGTTTGCATTCCACCACTTTTACTAGGCATTTTCAGTCCTCTAGTCACATGTCTGACATGGCTATGGTAAAGTGGAGTGACTTTGTTACCTAGATATCATTTGTTCACACATGTCCCTGTGCAATTGGACCATTTTGGACGGGCAGCTCCAGGTGAAAAATCTGACCTGTTTGAATTAGAAAAGCTATTACATGCGGGAACTGGACTGAATGAATAGGTGCTGCCCTCCTCTCCATCTTCACTCAATAGCAATGGTACATGCCATCTGTGTGATGGCATGTGTGTTTCACCTGGCAATCACAGGCCAATGTGTGATGCCACTGCCAGGCAGCATGCAGAAAATGTGTTCATCTTCCATCTTGGTGTCATCAGTGTATGCCATTTGCCTGCCCTTCATATGCAGTGAGGGTGCATGCATGGGAGGGTTTTAGTCATGTGGGGCATGTGTCAATCAAGTACTGGTTCTCTTGCTTCTCAGCCCTCATTGTGTGCCATGGTGCTAATGCCTGTTTCCATTTCTTTGTTTTTATGTCTTTGCAGGGGAAGACGCACCTGATACTGCTGGGGTTGTGGAGATGGTGCAGACCCAGGAGGGGTCCGAGGGCCGACCAACCACCAGTGAGGGACGTGGTGTGGTGGTGGGTGAGAACCCACAAGTGCTGCAGGTCGTGCTCTCAAGGGGTGTCTCTGGCTGCACCTCCCCCGAGCTGTACTCAGGTGTTGATTCGGATGATGAGACCTACGTGCCGTCGCAGGTGAGTGTTCCAGGGAGGGATTCTGTTCTGTCCCACCCACCTGCACCAGGGTCAGAACCCTCAATGGGGATGTCAGTGTTGGCAGCTACGCCTTTGGTGGTTACGGATGCAGGGTCACACTCCGCGACATCTGATCCTGTTCCTGGGCCAGCAGATCAGAGGGGGAATGCAGTCCTGCAGCCTCAGGCAGTGCCGGCACAGCAAGGCGCAGTTCGCCTTGCCCCAGACAGGAGTGGTGCCCGCCGACGTGGTGGCCGTACGCCACCTGGCAATACCGCATGGGAGCAATCCATTTACGGTATGGCAACCCAACAGGCAGCATCATCCGAGATGATGGCTCAGGCCATGGATAGGGTGGCCACTTCCATTGTCCCCCCTGAAAGGCTGATGGAGCGACTACAGCAGGCAACCGACTCCATCTGCCAGTCACACAGGGAGGACATGTTGGCGTCCAACAGGGACAGGCGGGCGGCACTGGCGACTCTGCAGGAGGCCATCTCCATAGAGTCCCAGGGCCACAGGGAAGCCCTGAGGCAGGAGCTCCTTCACCTCAGGACGACTCTTGTTGAGCTTGAGGCTTCAACACACCAAAGGACAGAACAGCAGCTGGAGCGTCTCACCCGTACGCTCTCAGCTGAGATGCAGGCAACGAGGGCGGAGGTCCGGGCATCCCGTGAGTTGTTGCATGAAGACCTCCGCACACTCATCCTCCAGAACGAGACCTACCACACCCGCATGCTTGCAGCCATGGAGGAGCAGACTAGGGCCTTGCGTGGGCTGCCTCCCATAGTGCAACCACCTCCGGATGCAGCTGCACAGGGTGATAATAGCGACAGCAGTGATACTCCCACAATAGGGTAGCCGTGTGGGCCATGAGCCCATGGAGGTGTTTTTTTTTCCCAGGATCCACACAGGTGGGTTTTGGTGTGCACCCTGTCCTCGGACCTCCTGGGTGGCCTCCCCAACCCACCTGGGCCCATCAATGGCCATTTTTGATTTTTTTTGATTTTTATTTTTATTTTTTTTTTATTTTTAATTATTTTTTTCCCAATTTTTTGGGGACAATTTGTTGCCTTCCGTGGTTCCTGTGGGCATACGCTGCATTGTGGCTGGGCACATGCAGGCTTGTCATGTATTTGGTTCAGATGCTTGGGTTTGAGTCACACACACCCCTCCTGCTTCCCGTTACAATGGGCTTGCAAAGGGTGTGCCCAAGTGACATTGACGTACATGGTGACATTGGACTCCCACTACATGTGTGGGTAGTCTAGTCAATACTGTGTATACATTCCTAGTGCATATTGCTGTTGTGTTGTACACTGCATGTTGCATTGATGTGTAACTCGTCATCTGTGTCTACCTCCCAATTTGCAGGTCCCTTCCTCATGTCTACACAAGGCCCTCTAGTTTGGAGATGGGGTCCATGTTGGCAGCAGTGCACCTACAACTCTACATGGCGCCAACACTGCACAGTTGGTAGTGGTGGGAGTGCAGGCATTTCCAGGAGGTGAGACTACTAATTTATTACATTTGTGATGTCATGTTAATGGTAGTACCTGCTCAAGTTTGTTGTTGGTCCTGCATTACTGTGAGCATTTCAGGTGTTGCAAGTTTCAATTAGGGACACTGTACATTGTGACACTAGTGTCATGTTGTGGGGATTACTTTGTTTAGCTGCAAATAGCATGACATGGCACAGTGTGTCGTGTGGCGGTGCTGGGGATGGGTTGGCTGACATGGCACTGTCCTCTTGTTGCATTTTGCAAGTGGGTATTCATTTTAGCTGCTTGAATGTGTTTCTTCACAAAACTGCATTGGTGTTGTCTGTGTGGGTAGGGATGCACACATTGTAACACTTCCAGGTGAACAATCTCAGGCTGATATGGTTTTCACGGTTGATTCTCCAGACATTCAGGATCAGTGTCAGGTTGAGTCATCATTGATTGTCAGATGGAATGTGCCAGGGCAGTGTGCACTCCACAGGGGTGTGATTTCTATGTGAAGTAATTAGCCACTAGCTGTGTACGGGCTGCCTCCCCCCGTGCCCTTTCCCCTCCCATGCGCAGCGGCTGTGCATGTGGTTGGGGATGTGGGGCCACCACAATGTCCACGGCCAGGCCCCGGCGAGTTGCAACGTTGTGCAGGACACATGCTGCCACTATGATCCTGCACACTACTGGGGGAGCGTACAACAGCTGCTCGCCAGAACGGCCAAGGGAGCGAAAGCGTGTCTTTAGCACTCCGATTGTGCGCTCCACTATGCCCCGGGTTGTAATGTGGGCTGTGCTATATCTTACCTGGGGTGGCGTGGTGGGGTTCCGAATTGGCGTCATCATGTGGGGGCTGAGAGGGTAGGCACTGTCCCCTGTGGAGGTGGTGATTGGTATCATTGGTGGGGTTATGACCTTGCTCAGTATCTGACATGCATGCATGTGCAGTGGCATTCATACTCACCAAGCAGCCATGTATCGCCATGCCGCCCAGCTTCTAGGTCCCGGCTTAGGGTGGACATTCGGTAAATGAAGCTGTCGTGGGTGGACCCGGGATAGTTGGCATATACTGAGGTGATGATTCCCTTGGCATTACATACTACGTGCACGTTGATGGAATGCCAGTGCTTGCGGTTCCTATAGATGTGCTCTGATGCCCTGGGGGGACGTAGAGCCACATGGGTGCAGTCGATGGCACCTAGCACTTTGGGGAATCGTGCCACACCATAAAAATCCAGGGCGGCAGCATGCCTTTCTGCAGGTGTTCTGGGCAGGTATATGTGCCTGCGGACTGATGGGCGTGCAGTGATGATGTTCAAGACCTGGTGTAGGCAGCGTGACTGGGTGGCCTGTGATACCCCACCCACTATGGCACTTGTCCGCTAAAATGATCCAGTGGCTAAGAAGTGCAGTACATTGAGGACCTTCTCCAGGGGGCTGAGTGCTTGGGAGCACAGGGTGGGTGATGTGAGGTCATCCTCCCACTCACTCACCAGGTCCAGTATTATGTGTGGTGGAAACCTGTACCTCCCATACACCTGGTCATCAGGCATCCCGAAAAGGCTGGTTCTGGGTGTGAATATTCTGGCCCTGACTATCCTCCTCCTCCTCCTTTGGTATCCCACGCCCACTGCTGCTAGGAACGGTATGTTCATCCTGGGTCTGAGCTTGTTATTTTGTTAGCGCGCAAATTTATGCGTTGCGCGTGTTGTAGGCGAGCGTGTGACCCGCGCACCCCTGAAATCCAGTACCCAGTCCAATAGCGTGTGGAAATTCCCGCGCACCCCGGGATACAGGTGCGCTGACGTACTTGCGTGTGTAAGTGCCCGCGCACCCCTGATATACACGTACATAGGCCAATCGCGTGTACGCGCACTTTTGTCCAATTACACGCGATGACACTCTGACGTGCAGTCTTTCCACGTGTGCTCTGTCATCACGTGCTGTGTGGGGAAACACCCGTGCGGGTCACGTCACAGACACGCTTACGCGCTGAGGGCCTTTGGTCCAATAGAATCGCGTATGCGTGCAGACGCGCTAAGGGCCTTTCCTCGAATTTCACGCTGACGTGCAGGATTTTCACGTGCCAAATCACTCCGTATCAAGCTGGCCACGCGAAAACACACGGAAGACCACGCTCCTGCCCAGAAGGCCGAATTACTGCCCCCCAGTGCCCCGAGCAGCCTCCCACGTGTCATCTGCTGCTGCCTGCCTGCCTGCCTGCTGCCACCGTGCCCTGCCATTTGGTGCCTGCACATCAGCCATCTGCAGGGGTCCAGTTGCTGTGTCCACCCCTGCTGGAACTGAAGACTCCCGACTGGGATTACATCGCTCCACAGCCCAGCCTCAGGACCCAGTTGCCCACCCACACCTGCCTCTGGGGTTGCCATGTCGGGCACTTCCACATCTGGCACCAGTGACAACCCCAGGCCAGAGGGGCAGAGAGGCAGCAGCTTCACTGCCACCGAAGTTGCTGTCCTGGTGGAGCATGTCCTGGGGCAGTATGATGCCCTCTTTGGATCGTCCCGCGCCAGCAAGGAAGGACGGGAGAGGATCTGGGCCGACTGTGTGGTTGCCATCAACGCGGAGGGGGTGGCAACCCGCGACGTCCAGAAGATCAAGAAGCGCTGGGAGGACTTGAGGTCCAGAACCCTCGTGAAGGCCCGGCGCCTCGTGGAGGGGGGCCGGGGCCGCATGAGTTCCATCCAGATGAGGGTCCTGGAACGCGTACGCCCAGCACTCCACGCCCAGATCCTTGAGAGGGAGACCCGTCTGGAGTTGAGCGGTAAGTGTCCAAGCATTGCTGTGTGAGACAGGGCATGTTGCGGTGTGCTGGTTCTCTGATACTTGCCTGTATGTGTGACATAGGCCATGTATGCATGTATGTGTGCAGGGACATCATGGTAATGCATGTGCGACCAGTGATGTGTTTAAATGCCACATGGGGACCCCTATGCAGATTTTAGACATGAGAGCATGCCAGTCTCTGTTCCTGGACATGGGTGGGGGTGAGGGATGGGTGCTGATGGCAGGTACATATATGGTAGCCATGTCTGTGTGCCTGACCTGCGTGTCGGTGACATGTGCATGCCATGGATGCATGACACATGTGTGTGACAATGCACAGATTCAGTGATGCAGCCTAGTTACCCTTGTATCCGCTGTGTTTGGGGTGTATGGGGCCAGATGGATGTGACTGAGGTGAAGTGTGTGCATGTGATAGGCATGACCCATGATGCATGTGAGTTCCATATCATTGTATGTTTCAAGAGTCCATTGGACATGTATGGAAATGTCCATGGCATGCACCATGCCTGTTACTGTGTGTGTTTTGCCTGGACTGACCCATGTGTTGTGGAGGGACATGATGGAAGTGTAATTTGACAGTGGTACTCATCTGCTCTTGCTTCCTGTCTAGGGGACCATTGTACAGTACCTTGATGCTTGTGTTCTTTGTCTCCCTCTACGCAGCGGCTAGTGAAGAAGAGGGCGGAGACAGCGCTGTGGAGCAAGGCGGCGGGGATGCCCCCACGGCTGCAGCGGAAGGGGTGGGTGAGCCCCCACAGGGGCCTGCTAGGGTGGAAGATGGTGAGGAGCCATCCAGGTTGGTGGTTTCCACAGAGGAGGAGGAGGCCGCCACAGGGGCACACATGGGGCCTGGTGGGGGCATCCCTGCTGGTGCAAGTGGTGCAGTCCAGGGCCAGGGGCAGGAGGCAGCACAGGTCACCGTGGAGGGGCCTGTGCATGTCGCTGTCCCTGACCCTGTGAGTGCACCACCATGCACCAGCAGGGTTGCCCCGTCCCAGGCCCGTCCGCAGGTAGAGGGGATGTCCATGTCACCTGACTCCCCTCCACCTGAGGACGAGGGGACCCGTGTCCGTATGGAGAAGGTCCTGATTGGGGTTGCGATGCGCGCGGGTGCAATTCGTGATGATGTGCGTGCTTCCCGGGAGGAGCACGCACATCATCACGAAGAGCACCGTGCCGACGTGGCCCAATTGGGATCTTCCATGTTCGGGGGTTTCCTGCATGTGTCGGCCAATCTGGCGGCCCTCTCCTCCTCTGTGGAGGCTATACGCCAGTCGTTCTCCTTGCCGTCTTCCGGCCCAGATGCCACCAGGGCCCCCTTTGGACCTGCCCTGACCTATGCAGCCAGCTCGGTGGGGATCCCATCCCTGCCACAGTCGGGAGTCGGAGGTCAAGCAGGGGTGGACACCACAGCAACTGTACCCCAGCAGATGGAGGATGTGCCGGCATCATCAGGCAGGGCACGTGCACAACGGTGTCGGTGGATTCCATCAGCCTGGATGCCGTCGTGCTGGCAGAGGCAGTTGCGTCGGAGGCAGCAGCAGAGTCAACGTGGGAGGCATCATGGCTCGGGGCCATCAACATCAGAGGGGCAGGCATCGGCCGGAGGGC
The DNA here is from genome assembly GCF_040938575.1 of Ambystoma mexicanum. Taxonomy (NCBI): domain Eukaryota; kingdom Metazoa; phylum Chordata; class Amphibia; order Caudata; family Ambystomatidae; genus Ambystoma; species Ambystoma mexicanum. The sequence goes on from NC_090936.1 coordinate 353,094,572, forward strand.
AGGAGGACCCAGGACAGGAAGTGTCTTCCGTGTGGCTGCGGTTGGGCCAGCAGATAGGTGCGGAGCGGCGGCGGGCGGAAGAGGAGCGGCTCACGATGGTCAGGGCGGAGAACTCCATACGGAGGGCCCTGAGGCGGGCCGAGTGCCTCAAGGCAATCCGCAGGGGGTTGGAGGAGCAGATGGCGTCGTCCCTGCGGGCCCTCGGGGCCATGGAACAGGACCGCCTCCGGGACATAGACGAGGAGTTTGATGATGCCCTGGCCCGGAACACTACGGAGTGAGCCGCTGGACTTGCCCGCCGCCTTTGTATATAGTTCTTTAGTTTTAGGTTTCATTTGTTTATTCTTATGATTTGGAGTCGACGGACACAGCTCCACTTTTTGTATATAGTTGCATTTTTGTTAGGGTTTTTTGTAGGTTTCCTTTGTTCAGTTGGGCTCATGGACCCTTGGATATTTTGTACATAGTTCTTCATTGGATTGTTTTATTTTTTAATTTTATTTTTTCTTCTCCATGGAGCAATGGTGTTTGGATTTTATTTTTTTTCTGTCGGATTGATTTCATTTTTAATGTGACTTTGAAGTACATTTTTTTTTGATTTGGTGTTTTTCATTTTTTGGGACGGACATGCACCTTTTCTTTTTTTCATTGGCATTGTAGTTTGTTTCATTTCATTTGCATTCATATTTTTTTAATACATTTTTGTTTTCATACTTCACTGTGTGGTATCATCTCATTGGTTTCATGCATGTCATGTTGGGTGTTTTCAAATTCATTTGCAACCATTGTGTGTGACAGACATGGGTTAATTTGCTTTATGTACGTTGGGGGTGTAACATGTAATTTTCATTTCCATGTGGGTGAATGGGTTACTTGGTAGGGCCTTTTGGCTGTGGAGGCTGACCATTACGCACATGGTTGGTGATTGTGAGGACCTGGGTGCAGGGGGACATGGGTGGGGGCCTGGTGGAGGCTGCCCCTGGTGGCTGGGGGGTGGGGGTGGTGGGAGACATGGGTGGGGGCCTAGTGGAGGGTGCCCCTGTATGCTGGGGGGTGGGGGTGCAGGGGGACATGAGTGGGGGCCTGGTGGAGGCTGCCCCTGCACTGCTGGGGGGTGGGGGTGGTGGGAGACATGGGTGGGGGCCTGGTGGAGGGTCCCCCTGCACTGCTGGGGGGTGGGGGGAGACATGAGTGGGGGCCTGGTGGAGGGTGCCCCTGCACTGCTGGGGGGTGGGGGTGGTGGGAGACATGGGTGGGGGCCTGGTGGAGGGTGCCCCTGCACTGCTGGGGGGTGGGGGTGGTGGGAGACATGAGTGGGGGCCTGGTGGAGGGTGCCCCTGCACTGCTGGGGGGTGGGGGTGGTGGGAGACATGAGTGGGGGCCTGGTGGAGGGTGCCCCTGCACTGCTGGGGGGTGGGGGTGGTGGGAGACATGAGTGGGGGCCTGGTGGAGGGTGCCCCTGCACTGCTGGGGGGTGGGGGTGGTGGGAGACATGGGTGGGGGCCTGGTGGAGGGTGCCCCTGCACTGCTGGGGGGTGGGGGTGGTGGGAGACATGAGTGGGGGCCTGGTGGAGGCTGCCCCTGCACTGCTGGGGGGTGGGGGTGGTGGGAGACATGAGTGGGGGCCTGGTGGAGGCTGCCCCTGGTGGCTGGGGGTGGTGGGAGACATGAGTGGGGGCCTGGAGGAGGGTGCCCCTGCACTGCTGGGGGGTGGGGGTGGTGGGAGACATGGGTGGGGGCCTGGTGGAGGGTGCCCCTGCACTGCTGGGGGGTGGAGGTGGTGGGAGACATGAGTGGGGGCCTGGTGGAGGGTGCCCCTGCACTGCTGGGGGGTGGGGGTGGTGGGAGACATGAGTGGGGGCCTGGTGGAGGGTGCCCCTGGTGGCTGGGGGTGGGGGTAGACAAGAGTGGGGGCCTGGTGGAGGCTGCCCCTGCACTGCTGGGGGATGGGGGTTGTGGGAGACATGAGTGGGGGCCTGGTGGAGGGTGCCCCTGCACTGCTGAGGGGTGGGGGTGGTGGTAGACATGAGTGGGGGCCTGGTGGAGGCTGCCCCTGGTGGCTGGGGGGTGGTGGGAGACATGAGTGGGGGCCTGGTGGAGGCTGCCCCTGGTGGCTGGGGGGTGGGGGTGGTGGGAGACATGAGTGGGGGCCTGGTGGAGGGTGCCCCTGGATGCTGGGGGGTGGGAGACATGAGTGGGGGCCTGGTGGAGGCTGCCCCTGCACTGCTGGGGGGTGGGGGTGGTGGGAGACATGAGTGGGGGCCTGGTGGAGGGTGCCCCTGGATGCTGGGGGGTGGGGGTGGTGGGAGACATGAGTGGGGGCCTGGTGGAGGGTGCCCCTGGATGCTGGGGGGTGGGGGTGGTGGGAGACATGAGTGGGGGCCTGGTGGCGTGTGCCCCTGCACTGCTGGGGGGTGGGGGTGGTGGTAGACATGAGTGGGGGCCTGGTGGAGGCTGCCCCTGGTGGCTGGGGGGTGGGGGTGGTGTGAGACATGAGTGGGGGCCTGGTGGAGGGTGCCCCTGGTGACTGGGGGGTGGGGGTGGTGGGAGACATGAGTGGGGGCCTGGTGGAGGCTGCCCCTGGATGCTGGGGGGTGGGGGTGGTGGGAGACATGAGTGGGGGCCTGGTGGAGGCTGCCCCTGCACTGCTGGGGGGTGGGGGTGGTGGGAGACATGAGTGGGGGCCTGGTGGAGGCTGCCCCTGGTGGCTGGGGGGTGGGGGTGGTGGGAGACATGAGTGGGGGCCTGGTGGAGGGTGCCCCTGGTGGCTGGGGGGTGGTGGTAGACATGAGTGTGGGCCTGGTGGAGTCTGCCCCTGCACTGCTGGGGGGTGGGGGTGGTGGGAGACATGAGTGGGGGCCTGGTGGAGGGTGCCCCTGCACTGCTGGGGGGTGGGGGTGGTGGGAGACATGAGTGGGGGCCTGGTGGAGGGTGCCCCTGCACTGCTGGGGGGTGGGGTGGTGGGAGAAATGGGTGGGGGCCTGGTGGAGGGTGCCCCTGCACTGCTGGGGGGTGGGGGTGGTCGGAGACATGAGTGGGGGCCTGGTGGAGGGTGCCCCTGCACTGCTGGGGGGTGGGGGTGGTGGGAGACATGAGTGGGGGCCTGGTGGAGGCTGCCCCTGGTGGCTGGGGGGTGGGGGTGGTGGGAGACATGAGTGGGGGCCTGGTGGAGGGTGCCCCTGCACTGCTGGGGGGTGGGGGTGGTGGGAGACGACATGAGTGGGGGCCTGGTGGAGGCTGCCCCTGGTGGCTGGGGGGTGGTGGGAGACATGAGTGGGGGCCTGGTGGAGGGTGCCCCTGCACTGCTGGGGGGTGGGGGTGGTGGGAGACATGAGTGGGGGCCTGGTGGAGGGTGCCCCTGCACTGCTGGGGGGTGGGGGTGGTGGGAGACATGAGTGGGGGCCTGGTGGAGGGTGCCCCTGGTGGCTGGGGGGTGGGGGTGGTGGTAGACATGAGTGGGGGCCTGGTGGAGGGTGCCCCTGCACTGCTGGGGGGTGGGGGTGGTGGGAGATATGAGTGGGGGCCTGGTGGAGGGTGCCCCTGCACTGCTGGGGGGTGGGGGTGGTGGGAGACATGAGTGGGGGCCTGGTGGCGGGTGCCCCTGCACTGCTGGGGGGTGGGGGTGGTGGTAGACATGAGTGGGGGCCTGGTGGAGGCTGCCCCTGGTGGCTGGGGGGTGGGGGTGGTGTGAGACATGAGTGGGGGCCTGGTGGAGGGTGCCCCTGGTGACTGGGGGGTGGGGGTGGTGGGAGACATGAGTGGGGGCCTGGTGGAGGCTACCCCTGGATGCTGGGGGGTGGGGGTGGTGGGAGACATGAGTGGGGGCCTGGTGGAGGCTGCCCCTGCACTGCTGGGGGGTGGGGGTGGTGGGAGACATGAGTGGGGGCCTGGTGGAGGCTGCCCCTGGTGGCTGGGGGGTGGGGGTGGTGGGAGACATGAGTGGGGGCCTGGTGGAGGGTGCCCCTGGTGGCTGGGGGGTGGGGGTGGTGGTAGACATGAGTGGGGGCCTGGTGGAGGCTGCCCCTGCACTGCTGGGGGGTGGGGTGGTGGGAGACATGAGTGGGGGCCTGGTGGAGGGTGCCCCTGCACTGCTGGGGGGTGGGGGTGGTGGGAGACATGAGTGGGGGCCTGGTGGAGGCTGCCCCTGGTGGCTGGGGGGTGGGGGTGGTGGGAGACATGAGTGGGGGCCTGGTGGAGGGTGCCCCTGCACTGCTGGGGGGTGGGGGTGGTGAGAGACATGGGTGGGGGCCTGGTGGAGGGTGCCCCTGCACTGCTGGGGGGTGGGGGTGGTGGGAGACATGAGTGGGGGCCTGGTGGAGGGTGCCCCTGCACTGCTGGGGGGTGGGGGTGGTGGGAGACATGAGTGGGGGCCTGGTGGAGGGTGCCCCTGGTGGCTGGGGGGTGGGGGTAGTGGTAGACATGAGTGGGGGCCTGGTGGAGGGTGCCCCTGCACTGCTGGGGGGTGGGGGTGGTGGGAGACATGTGTGGGGGCCTGGTGGAGGGTGCCCCTGCACTGCTGGGGGGTGGGGGTGGTGGGAGACATGAGTGGGGGCCTGGTGGAGGGTGCCCCTGCACTGCTGGGGGGTGGGGGTGGTGGGAGACATGAGTGGGGGCCTGGTGGAGGGTGCCCCTGCACTGCTGGGGGGTGGGGGTGGTGGGAGACATGAGTGGGGGCCTGGTGGAGGGTGCCCCTGGATGCTGGGGGGTGGGGGTGGTGGGAGACATGAGTGGGGGCCTGGTGGAGGGTGCCCCTGGATGCTGGGGGGTGGGGGTGCTGGGTGAAATGAGCAGGTGTGCAGGGTAGTCCCCTGTGGTGTGTGCTGCCTGCAGGGGCCGTGGAGGGTGTACAGGGAATACCTGGGAGCACACAGCCAAATCGCGTGTAGAATTTCCTGTGTACCCCTGTCATACACGTGCCCAGCCAAATCGCGTGTGGAACTTCCTGCGTACCCCTGAAATCCACGTACCCTGACAAATCGCGTGTGGTACTTCCCGCGCACCCCTGAAATCCACGTACACGGCCAAATCGCGTGTGGAACTTCCCGCGCACCACTGAAATCCACGTACCCTGACAAATCGCGTGTGGAACTTCCAGCGCACCCCTGAAATCCACGTACCCGGCCAAATCGCTTGTGAAACTTCCCGCGCACCCCTGAAATCCACGTACACGGCCAAATCGCGTGTGGAACTTCCCGCGCACCACTGAAATCCACGTACCCTGACAAATCGCGTGTGGAACTTCCCGCGCACCCCTGAAATCCACGTACCCGGCCAAATCGCGTGTGGTACTTCCCGCGCACCCCTGAAATCCACGTACAAATCGCGTGTGGAACTTCCCGCGCACCCCTGAAATCCACGTACCCTGACAAATCGCGTGTGGAACTTCCCGCGCACCCCTGAAATCCACGTACCCGACCAAATCGCGTGTGGAACTTCCCGCGCACCCCTGAAATCCACGTACACGGCCAAATTGCGTGTGGAATTTCCCGCGCACCCCTGTAATCCACGTACCCTGACAAATCGTGTGTGGAACTTCCCGCAAACCCCTGGAATTCACATGCCCTGCCAATTCGCGTGTGAGACTTCCCGCGCACCCCGGTATACACGCACACGTATTTTTTGTCAGCGGGTGTTCGTGTTTGTGGGTACCCCTTTGCACGTCATTTGTCCTGGAGGGCCACAGTATGGGACATTCATCATGGCAGTATATAGGTGCTATTTTTTGGCGCACCTTTTGGCGCACATTTCTTCCAGGCGCAGAGACGCTACCGCCTGCTTTCTTGTGGTGGTCGTGTTTGTGCCTGTGCGCTGGTTTGAGCTTTTTTGCCCTATTCTATTCCATGAATACGTGTTGTAGGCGAGCTTGTGGGCGTTCCGCGCACTTGTACCCTGTACTTCCCCCGTGACACCCACATTTTGGCAAGTTGTTCCCCATTCCGAGTGTTACGCCCCGTGTTCCGCCTACTTTTGTTGCGTGCGCCGCGCTATGTGCGATTTTCGCTGTGGCCTGTGCGATTTTCGCTGTAACCTGGCGCACACAGTTAGATGGCCTGTGCGCCAACGTGCGCCGCGCACTTTTTTATCGCACATCCGATGGTTTTCTCGCGCACGGCCTTCCATGAATCGACGTGCGCTGCTTTTCGTGCGATTTTCGCACTTGCACTGTGATTTTCGCTATTCCACTGCGATTCGCACGTTTTTGGCCACTTGCGCCGCGCTAATTATTCCATGAATCGGCCTCAAATTGGTTTATTTGTTTTGGTTAGGGTTATTAGTTGTTATAGTAGTAGTGATGTGAGGCCTGTAGATATTCGATGATGAATGTGATGAGATGGTGAGTGCAACTGATTATGTGTGCACTGGATGAGTTTGGGAGTCGTAGCCTCTATTAGGAATGTACAGTATGTGTAAAGACCAACCCAGATGCAGTGAGTTTGGTTTTAGGTCTTTATTCAGCGGGCCCGCTCGGAGCGACAACAAAGCACCGCCTCTCAGCAGATCTCTCTCCAACTTGACTTAACAATGAGTTAATAGTAAAAGTGATGTTTAACATTTTTTTTCCCACAGATGGACTTTAAAGATTAATAGGCAGTGTGGACTGGTTAGTTTTGCAGTAAATGGAGTTCAGAAACGTGATTTGTGAAATCTTGCTACACTAATGATTTTGCTTTTATAGGTGGGACTTTTATTCATGGTAGAGAACTTGGATGTTTAAGAATAGAACTTGTTGTTAGACATGCAAAGTTATTGAAATTGTATGACATGTTGAAGTGTTAGTGAAGAAAATTGTTGACTTATGTCCTGTGGTATGATGAATAGTTGTATGATGCGGTGAGTGGTGTTATGAAGAGCTCCCTGTAGTTGTGTGTAGAAGGTGTTTTTCAACACGGGCACATGTGGGATGGTGACACTGAGTGTTGTGGTGGTGGCTATCCAGGTATTCGGAATATCCAGCCTGGTTGAATGGACAATGTGGTGTGTACAGCCAGTGAGTTGTGGTATGGAGAGGTTTGTGAGGGAGCCGGGTGAATGATGTGATGTTGTGTGCTATGAGATGAGAAAACTTCTAGAAGGGCTGGGATGGCTGATAATGTTGAGAAGTATTGAAGGGTATCTTTGTTGATGTTGATGGTATCTCTTCTTTACTGTGTAGAAAAGGGGAGAGACATTGTTTCGAGAAGTAATTGTCCCACAGGGTGAGGACGGTCTTAGGGTTTGTGTGTGTGTGTGTAGAGTGTTCCTGTTTTGAGGTAAGAGATGCACTTGCATTGGATGGTGTGTGTTTGTGAGTGTGTCTTTTGCTGGTAGGTGTTGTTTGATATTATTAAGTGGGGGAGATATGTAGTGACTAAGCTTCCCCTGGACCCTGAGTAGAATGCATGGAATGTTGGAGTGAGTGACATAGAATGCAGCCTGAGAGAATATTGATGTATGAGTGGTGATCTGTGAGAGTCAGTTGGAGATGTAGACCCCCCTGAGAGAGGATGCCAGTGCATGTTGCCCTTAACTTACGTGTACATGACCTTTTGTACCTGATGTAATGTACAAGGAACCTATTGAAGGAGTCACTGGTACACAGGTACATTCCAGGATGTCAGAGTCATCTTTGGCCAGGACCCATCTTTACACTTATCCATTCACCTCTGCTTCTATCACGGAGTCCCGGCTGGATAATCCGTGTATTTCACTGCACTCAAGGTGCCTTATCCTTCTGTGGAGGCGTAGACTTCTGGCTCCTTTTTTTGCTGCGGCCGCCTTGTGCTTCAGTATCCAGCTCTCCATTAGTTTTCAGCTGCGGGAGAAACTGACCCACTCCAGGGGGCACACAGGCCCTGCCTCGCAGCAGCCGCCATGTCCACCAGGTGCGTTCGCTACCGACTCCTCGCTCCTGCTCCCTTTTCACTGTTTCCCTTGGGCAGTGGCTCCTCCTCTCTCCTGCTCTCAGTCCCGGGACCAGATTCAGGTCTACGAGCGCCACCCGCCAGCCGTCCCTCACTTGGCCTTCTCCGACGCTGTCCCTCACCTGGGCACTCCCGACCTTCCAATCCTCTTTGGCCCATCTCCGGACCCGTCTACTTTCTTTGTCCGGTGGGCGCCATTTTCATTTCAGATGCCTCCATTGTTCTCCGATTTTCAATTCAACTATCTTTTCAAAAGGCAATCTAGCACTCTCCGTCTCTTCGCTCCATGCAGCCAAGTCGTTCATGCACTGATTCCCACCATTTGTAAGCAATCTCTGCAGCTTGTAATTAGTTGATATGACGGATCATGCAAATTCTGGCAGGTGCCTTCCGGAAAGCCGACATACTCCATCGGCCACAAGCCATGCCCCCGGACTCACTACTTGTCCTCATCTTCATGCTATTGTACAGACATCCTTCTTGGGAATGCATTCACCATCTTTAAATGTGTTATTGTAAGTAATTTCTGATCAAAATGTACACCACTGTTCTTCGAATAAATACAAATACAACATTCAGAATATCTCTTTTGGCGAAATCCCATTTCTCATTATCTCATTATCATTTCTCATTATCATTCTCATTATTTCGTTTTTCGTTTAAGGAGAAATAAATACACACTACGTCAAAATTAAAATAGTAATAATTTAACATCACCATATAAAAGTATATACCATGCAAGGCCAACGGGAGTCACCTCAACTCCACCTCAGACATCAGCAATATCTTTTCTCACCTTCATACTCTTTTTAAGAAAAGTTAATAATTCCCAAGCCACATACAGCGAATCGGCTGAAAGGAGGTAGTATAAAGCTGGGCGGCAGTGGCTAAAATTCAGTTGTCTGAGCATGGGAAGGAGTGTGTGGGCTGTCTAATATGTGTGTATGTGGGGCAGAATATCACAAAATGTAAAAGATCCTCCCCTGCTGTCCCACATAATGGACAGCTGGACACATCCATTAAGCCTTTCCGTTGAGCTGGGATAGCTCTCTCTCTCACCAATAAGCTGTAAAAATGGGCTTGGGTAATCGGACAATGGTCTGATTTTCTGTTGGTCAAAACAAGATATTGCTGTAAGTAATAAACGCTACTAACAGCTGCAAGCAATCTGTTGGCATTAATCAAGATTTGTCTAGACGTCTTGTGTTCCGTAACTAATAGAACACAGGTTATCTTATAGGTGTTCGTTTGTCCGTACATCAGTAAGTTACAGGGAGGAGAAAGTGCCAAAGCATTCATCTGTGACAGCTAATTACTAATATGAAATAGCCAAGGAATGTTATGCCAATCTTCTCTAGTTAAGAGTGTTTTAATAATAAATTGGGTTACAGCTACATTCAGATTGGACCAATTGCAAACCAATGGAGAAGCAGTGACAATCGCCAAACGTCTTCCAGAAATCCGACACCAAATTCTACATGCACAACAAAATTGGGAGCCAGGCCCAAAAGACCTAAAAGTTTTTTGAAAAACATATTCTCCAATATCTGTAACTGACATGCTCGCATGACCCTGTAGTGAGACCCCATAATTCACTGCTGCCTTGGTCTGCACTTCATAGACATTTCAAATCATACAAAAGAAGTTGGCCTTAACACATGGCCATAAAACAAGATACTCGCCCAGAGATTGGCTCATCCTAGTTTTCTGTTTATGTATGTGGGCTGTCCTGTAACCATTGATGAGAACTATATACCTAAATAATAAAATTCCTGAACCCTCGGTATAAGGGATCTGTTGCTCATCATCTGGTTCATTTTCACACCCTTTCTTCCTCTTGTGCAGGCCATAACTGCAGATTTAGCAGTATTTATCTTAAGATCCAAGGCGTTCATTCATAAATTTAGTATAAACATTGATCAGCTTTTGGAGCGCCTTGGGAGTGTGGGCTATAACAATGGAATCGTTGGCATAAGCCAACATTGGAAAGGCCCTGCCACCCACCCAGTCAGCATTAGAATCCACCAGGCCTTATACAAACCATTGATATAAAGAGCAAAAAGAACTGAGGCCAGCACACAACCCTGGCGAACCCACAGTTTTACATTTAAAAAGTCTGTACATTGGCCCAATTCCCCATGGTGCACACAAGCCTGGTTACCCCTATGGACTGCCTGTAATACTATCAATATCTCTGCTGCACAATTCATGGACCTGAGCACTGCCCACAATATCTCCCTATTTACCTTGTCAAATGAGGTAACCAGGTCCATGAATGCAAAAAAAGGCCTCAGCACTCAAATGGAGACGAAGAGCTTGATCTACAGTGGTCACCCCTACTCTAAAATGTTATTCTACTTTTAGTAGGTCCTTTCCTAGCTAAACACAAAATGAAGGTGTTCAACTCAAGTGTATAGTCTTTTCTTCCTTCCTTCTTGCTCCCATGTAAGCCTGCGACACCCTCCACTTTCAGGACCATGAAGTGCGGTTTAAACACTTCATCAAAACTGTCAAGGGTCCACAACCTTTAGGTCTCCAGATTTTGTGGACTACAATTGCCATCATCACTAGCGAGCATAGGCAATGGTATGGGATCATGGGAGTCATAGTCCAAAACATCTGCAAGTTGCAGACCCCTGGATTACACTAAAATCCTGTCCCAACCCCTCTCACTACAGTCAGTCTCCTGCTTCAATGGTTAAAATATGTGGCACAAAGTAACATGCGTTAACAAAATTCTAGCTTCCAAATGCTTTTCCCATTGATGTGTAGTTTAGTACACCCTTTCGAGTAACCAAGGTGACAAGTCATCAGGCACAACAGTGGCTTTGTTAAAATGTTATCTTTTGATCTTTCCTAAAAGCAGCACAGCCATGTCGGATCCAGAGATAAAAAATGAAGACACGATGGCGTTCACATTCATATACTTGCTTTGCGCTTACTTGCTTAAATGCCTGAAGAACTTCTGCTCTTTGGCTGAAGTGCTTAAACAGCAAATGAAGAGCCCCAGAAAGTAAAGGTGGGTAGTCATGCATGATGAGATGAATAAGGACACGCAGAAATGTCCGGCCTCCCTCATCATCAAGCTCCACAGGATTCTTCTCTTTACTGGAAAACAAGAATATGAAAGTCAGGTGACAGTCCTCAGGTGTCCATCGCAGGATACAGCACATCACAATAACAGATCTTGTTGTGCAGCACCCAACATTTCTATGAACCTACACACCTCTCTCAATCTGGCATTTGCACTAGAAAGTATAGTATGAACAAGTAATTTGCAATTAAATAAATATAAAATCTGCAAATGTTTTGAAAGCAGAACTACACCAGTTTGGAAAGCCCTTGTTGAGAACTTGTTAAGAGTTGATTACATTTTTAGAGTTTGGGAAAACAGCTGCCTTTGTTGAAAATCCATGTCTATAGCAATACCTAAACACTCGCAATTGTAAACAGAAACCATATGTTTGACATTTAAGTTATTTTTAAGAAGAGAGCATGAACATAGGGCCTCATTACAAGTATGCCGGTCTGGAAATAGCGGCACCTTTTCCCAGACTGGCATAATCCGAGTCGCAATGCTGCTAACACTGTCACTGCAAGTGACCTACCGTGTCCGACAGCACTATGAATGGAATCTGTGGAATAACGTGTCGGCCGTGCCTGAGACACTGGCATATGGGTAGTATGTTCACATTCAAGTAGTATGTAAATGTAAACACCGGGATGAAAGTGGCGGTAGCACCGTGATGACAGCACCGGAAACACCAGTATCACAGACCAAGCGTTAAACAGTGTCAGGTGTGCAGAAACCGGTCACAGGTGGACCGAATCAGCCCAGGTGGCAACCATGATCACTGCAAAAGCACAGAAGGACCACTCCCATCACTACCATGCTTGCTGCAGCAGCAGTAGCAGTAATAGAGCCGGAGGCCCAGCATGCAGGGATACAACTTGAAGAGGCAGAGATGCAGAAGAGGCGGCGGATATGCAGGAGGAGAATGAAGGCCATGTAAAATAACAATGGCCAGCAGGTTACCCCCCGCAGGCAGCCATGCATAAGGGCCACACCCTTCAACCTCAGCCAAACCAAATCCACACCCTGTACCGGCTAGACAGGGACACCATCACATTCATAGTGGACCTCATCCACGATGACCTCGCCAGCCTCATCCAGATCCGTACTGCCATCCGCTCCTTGCTCAAGGTAGTGTCTGTGCTACACTTCCCTGCCACCGGCACATACCAACACACTGTGGGTGAACTGCATGGGCTATCGCAACCATGTTTTTCACGGGTCCTCTTTCAGGTCATTGATGCCCTGCTGCGGCATGTGTGTGATCACATAGGTCTACCCAGAACACCTGACCAGGTTAATGCCACGAAAGTAGCATTCCATGACCTTGCCGGCATGCGCAATGTGATTGGTGGATTGGACTGCACGCATGTGGAGCGGGTGTCCAGGCATGCTGTTGAGTACAGGAACCATAAACTATACCACTCCCTCAATGTGCAGATAGTGTGTGATGCACACCACCTCATCACCCATTGCTGTGCAATATTTCCAGGATCAACCCACGATTCCATGGTGCTGTGAAACTAACTCCACGCGGCCTGGGTACATGGCACGTCACATCGGAGAGTGTACCTGGCTGTTGGGTGAGTGTAATGATCAAAGCATGTGCAATGTGGAATTGGGGGGGGGTATAATACACCCCAGCGTATCTGACATTTGGGTGAGTGTAATGATCATAGCATGAGCACTGTGGTATTGGGGGTGGGGGTGTCACAACTATCTGCAGTGCATGTGTGCAATGCAATGTCCGACACATAAATAGCATGCCTGAGATGAAGGCCATTCCTCACGTGTGTCAAATGGACAGACGGAGCATGTGCATGCATAATACCATCAAAGCTGGACTGCAACATACAAAGCACTACAGGTACCAGAATGCAGCACACAAATGTCCCCAAACCCTGCAAAAACACACGGGACACAACCCACACCATCTGCAGCACAGACTAATCATTCAAATGCACCACAACACACTGCCTCCAAACCACTAGCATACCCCATACCATGTAGCCAGGTGCCCTGCCTGTTCCAAGTGCACATACACATATGCATGTGACCAGAATGGCAATGAAATAGCTAGACATATCAATGGATGGGGGATATGACCATCATACGACATGCAAATCGAAACAAAATCAGAACACACATTAGTCTGATTTGTGTGTGTCGTAGTGAAAGGGTCGTAGGTCAAGGTGGGTGTGAATCGGTCATGGAAAAGTGACAGCAAAACACCCATTCACCACGCATAGTGACGAAGCATATTGGCTGCTTGGCAATCATTAGGCTGTCATCCCCTTCCCAATCAAATCAATTCCTTCTATCGTACCCCTCTGTGTATGCATCCACATCCATAATTTTCCCTGATTTATTGATGCTCGTCAACCACTGCCATGAAGCACATCAGTATGCCACGCATGTACTCAATCTCTAAATATAGCAAATTCTTTTTTTTCACGTTAAGAAACGTTATTACCTGTGATAGCTCTGCCTACCAAGGTCTGACCCGTCGGGCTGTATCAGGCAGATTTCTATTTTGCAGACCCAGAAACAAGCCACCTGGTTGTGCTACTGGCACACTTACAGCTGGACAAGCCAAACTTTCCGTTTGCCTGTGTCATTACATTGACATTGATGAATGCAGACAGAAATCCGTAAGATAACCCTGAAACTACGCAAAACTGTTGATACAATGCACAGACATCAATTCCCACTGACAATGTGCATGTTACCCTGCACATCTATGACATATGCTACATCCTCTGCAATTTGCATGTAATAAGTACCAACATGATGCAGGCCCCACAATGATTTTCCCTCTTTTTTGTCCCTCCCGTGCAGGTGATGCTGACCCCTGTGAGGCAACCGAAGAACCAGTACGAGCAGGGATACAACCATGCTCACATCAGGACACGTTGTATGATTGAGCAGACATTTGGCATGTTAAAGGCAAGGTTCAGGTGCCTGAGCAGAAAGGGGGGGGGGAATGATGTACAGCCCTGTGAAGGTGGGCAAGATAGTCCTAGCCTGTGCCCTGTTGCACAACATGTGTATCAGGCGCAACATACCACTGACCCTGGACATGGACATGTACCCACCTGATGTGGAAGATGAGAACGACAGTGATGAGGAACTGCCACTGGCACATCACAGGGATCCCGGTGATGGCCGTAAGGCATGAAATGCACTGATTACCCACTATTTCTGAGCACATCACAAGAGCACATGGCCTACAACAGATAACGCACTCAGCACTGTACAGGAAATAAATCCCTCAGTCACACTAAAAATTAATGTTCAGTCATAATTTTAATGCATCACCAAGTGTAATGTATATACATGAATGAATGACAAATGTGGAACTACATTAACTACCAAAACTATCCCTTCCCACTCCCCCTCCACAACTATCCATCCCCACTCCCCCCCAACTATCCCTCACCACTCTCCTCCCCAACTATCCCTCCCCACTCCTCCTCCCCACCTATCGCTCCACAACTCCTGTCATGTTGTACAAGTAGTCCTTGCAGAAGACACATACAGGGCACATGTCTGTAGTGGGCCTATTTGCATCCCCTTTTGCTATCTGTCGTGCGACTGTGTGCAGAGGTGGACAGATGCATTGAACTTCGCTTTGGGCTGCTGGGCACAGAACTTGCAGGTGTGAAACTTGTGGATGGTTTGTGGGCCAGCTCAGTGTGCAGTTGGTCGATGAAGGCCCGAAGGCACATTGCCATTGTCTCGGCAATAGAAGACATGACACTATTGCCCTTGCGTACCCTTCTGGCCATCTGGACAATGACAGTTGTGCAACGTCCAAGGGCACATGCATTTCGCCGCCCACTGGCATGGACACTCTCCCGCATCAACTGTACCTGCTGGAGGTGCTGCTACACTACGGCAGTTAAGGTATCCTGACGTTCCTTGATGTGTCGGAGTCTGCCATCCATTTCCCTGACACTGGGGAACAGTGGGCGCTGAGGGCTCATTGGGTCCATGGGGCTGAATACTAATGGCTCATAGCTGCTGTGATGGCTGATCTCCCCTGTATCCACTCCATGATCTTCAGCTATGTCCTCTGCACTTGATAGATGGGCACAGCTGGTGCTGGCGGGAGGGGTACAACTGTGCTGAAAGTGATGGTAGGTGCTGCCGGGAAGGGCGCAGCTGTGCTGACAGTCATGGTAGGTGCTGGCTTGATGGGCACAGCTGTGCGGACAGTGATGGTAGGTGCTGCCGGGATGGGCGGAGCTGTGCTGACAGTGATGGTGAGTGCTGCTGGGAAGGGCGCTGCTGTGCTGACAATGATGGTAGGTACTGCCGGGGTGGGCGCAGCTGTGCTGACAGTAATGGTAGGTACTGCCAGGATGGGCGCAGCTGTGCTGATTGTGGCACTTGTGCCAGTGGAGGCTGTGGTGTCCTGGGTGGGGGTGGTGGTAATGGTGTCCTGCGGCGGTGGTGGCTGGTGCCCCTTGAGGTGCTTGCCGAGGCCACTTCATTGTCAGATGATGTGTCTGAGGGAGTCGGAAAGGCAGGTTGTCAGTGAACAGTGTGGATTGATGAAGCAGAGATGCATGCATTATGTTGGTCGTGGCTGTGCTGTGTCGGTGACATGGCGTGGTACATGGCATGGTGCGCACATGCTTGTGTTATGCGTACTGAGCGGAAGGATGTGTGATGTTTGTACATGGTAGAGTAGTGCGCTGGGGATACTGTTGTGGTGTACTGCCAATTACTGGGTACAGTGTTATGGGGAGAGTGGGGGACATTCACATTGTGGGATGCTGGGGTGGGGAGGGTTGTTGTATAGATGGGGTCATCATGAGCTTGCTGCCTGTAGCAGTTACAGGACAGTTGTGCATTTATGCTCAGATGGGGCTTAGCACGGCTGTCAATTTGTGCGTGGGGAAGCACGGTGGGCGCACATGCAGTACGCTGTGGCAGGGTGATGAGTGTATGTGTAGGAGCTGATGCATATTCAATTGGCAGTACAGGATGCCGGTGCTGGGTTCCATGTGTATGACTGGGATGGGTCATATTTTGGTGGTCAGAGTGTATGTCTATTTATGCACCCAAATTGTTGCACAATTGAGGGTGGGGGGGCATGCAGGGTGTTTTTGGGGCTGTGGACGATGCAATTACCATTTCTGTGATATGTTGGTACACTGGTAAGTGCAGGGTGGCCAGGGAGGTTGATATTACATTGGGGTTATGTGTACTCACCGGCCTCTTCAGGTGTCCCGGCTCCAGCCTCTGCAGCACTCACCCTTTCAATGGACTCTAGGTGCAGCACACTGTTACCGGTGCCGGTGGATCCAGGACCGTGATGCTGGGTTTGGAGGTACCGGCACCGAGGACGACGGTGTTGTCAGTTTTTGGGTATTTTGATGGTGTTTCTGTGATGCCGGAACTGCCGTTTACGGCATGCCGGAATGCACGTGCCCGACAACAAGTATTCATGCAGTGATTCCGGAATCACGGGTTGCCGGAAACGGTGGCACTTGATTTTATGAATCCTGAGAATCATGGTAATTCTCAGCACATCAGCTATGGAATTAGCTTCTGCGCCTACCTTACCATGAATTAATGATGGCATGGAGACATGCATGCTCACCGAATGTCAATACAGGATGCCAAGAGAAGTCACAGCATTTCTATGGCATAAGCTATTGAGAAGCCACAAAAGCATAGTCAGATGTCTGTAGATTCTTTTGTTCTATGGAGGCAGGGAGTGATGACACACTTGCAAAATCACACAACAAAGCTGAAATGTAAGGCAATGAAGTAATCCACAACTCCTTGAGCCATGCACTCCTCAGTGTCTGTTCTTCACTCCCACAGCCATCATCTGCCAATCTTGTATTAAGCTTGCAGAGAAACATTACTCCCACCTTCCAGCCTCTAATTGACTAGCATTCTGTCCATTTTGTTACCTCATATGTTACTGTTCCTGGGTCTATCAAGGATTGTGGTACTAATGCCGACTGTTACTCTTGCTACCTTCACTCAGCGTATTCCTGCCCTAGCTACTGCATAATGAGATTCTTGCAGTAAGAATGGATGTATTTATTTATGACATTTGTTTAACGCCTAATCCCTGGTGTATCACAGTGTTTGGTACTGAGCGAGAGTTAACAGGGACATTTGATACAGGTATTAGTCATATTTGTCAAACAGCCAGGTGTTTATAAGCTTTTTGAAGGCAGCGAAAGAGTGTTTGTTTCCAGCTTGCTTGTTTTTGAAGCGCGGGGTGTGCAGTGAAATGCTGGTACTGGATCTTAATGAGCGCATTAGGTGATTCTGGGCAACTCTGTTGTTGAGGTAGAGGGGAGCCTCCTTGTAGATGCATTGGTGGGCAATAGTTTGAGTTTTAAAGTCGATGCAAGCTTTGATGGGCAGCCAGTGAGCCTCTTGTCTGGTTGCTGAAATGTGCTCAGTGTTTTAGGCCTAGGGCGGCGCACAAGACTTTGTTCTGCAGGAGTTGGAATATAGCTAGGTTTGCTACTGAAGTGTCTATGGCAATTTCTGTCTTGAATACGATCATGTATGAAACAAACTGGTACTGAAGTCGCAAGAAAAAAGAAAAACGAGAATATATTTCCTCTTTCCTTAATCTATCCACTATTAGATAAGCGGCACACCCGCGCCGACTGGGGATAGTGCCACAGGTAGGCAGGGAAAAATAGAATGTATCTATCCCCTTTGTCTTCTTGACCTTAAATAGCAGCCAATATTCACACCACTCAGTCCCCAGTCTCTATCCTTAATACTAATGCGGTTTTCAGATAGTTAAGACATGATTGAACCAGGGGTTATGGGAGGGCAACCAATTTTGTATGGTGCTGTACAGCCTATTAATAGTGGCACTGTCACAGGAGTGGTCCCCTGAGATAGGGATGAGTATTTCAGTATCATCTTGAAAGTTGGTGTAAATGATCCCCAGGGAGTCTAGGAGGTGATTGAATAGGGGCTTGGTGTATGTGTTTTATTTCTTCATACAGTGTTAAGTTCCTCAGTAAACCAGATGTTGTTTGGTTTGTAAGGTTTGGGAATGTTGGCTTTGATGGGTGTGTGCTGATCCATGGCGTGGAGGAGGCAGTGGTGGTTGTGGTTGGCTAAATCCTGGGAATTCTTATTGCTAGACATGGAACATGTGTTAAGCGATAATAGGAGTGTGGGCTTGAGCACCTCATGTGTTCGTTTGCTGGTGTTACGGACCATAATTGGGCTCAGTATGGGCAGGGGAGCGATGAAGGGTTTAGTGAGTGAGAAATTAAACTCTATGAGGGAGTGGTATGACCAGGGAACTGGGTTGATGGAGGAAATGTCAATAGCGGCATTGGCTGAGAGCATCCAGTCCAGAATGTGCCCTTTGATGTGAGTAGGGGAGGAGATTAATTGGGTTAAGTAATGTCTTCTAGTGCTTGTGCCAGTGCAATAGCTTTGGGGTCAGACGCGTCATTAAAGCCTAGATTGAAGTCCCCAAAAATAATACATTTAGTAGTTGGTTTCTGGGGAGGAGTAACCAGGAGGCCGATGTCATGTGTGGGCGGCTAGGGCCATTAGAAGCAGATTGTAGGTAGATTGGGGAGTGGTGGTGAGCTTAAGAAGCAGCATTTCATACCCAGGGGTGGGGGAAATAGATCTGATCATAAGAGAGGATTTTGTGACAAGAGCAATGTCTCCTACCATGGCATCTGTGTGGTCTGCCCTAAGGATGGTATTGTTGGGAGGCATAGATAGAGAAAGGAATAGGCCTCAGGCTCTGTGGAGCCAGGATTCTGTAGTGGCGAGGATGTCAAGATTGTAGTCTAGTATAATGTTGTGGACATCGATAGCATGTGCTCCAAATGAGCGTACATTTGTGCACAATTAAGTGTTTCCATATGCTTTATTGGAGGCCAAGGGACAGCAGGGCTAAAGGCCTGTTGCTTTTCACTAATGGGCGGAATATCAGGGCAGCTGGTGCAAGAGTTAATTCTTGCATGCCTGAAGTCCCCTAATGAGGAGACAGTGAGCTTGAAGGTATCAGGTGAAGAGTTCTAGCCTGGAGTGTAAATAGCCAGAGGGGTCCCACTCCCACACATGGCTGCGAGAGGCCTTTGTTAGGCAGTGGTTGCCGCAGTATGGGCAGGTGACATGAGAGTCTAGTGAACAGGAAACGGGAGTCGAATGAGGCTGCAGAGAGGGGGTGGTGATGGTTGAGGTTAAGGAGCCCAGGCCAGTGGCATGCAGGATCCGGTTTGGTAGGCGAGCAACTACTGATAGTAGGGCTTGGGTTGAAGTGGTTTGGGCAAGTCCCCTTAGCCAAGCAGGGGCTGCCAGTTGGGCTGGGGCAGCAGAAAATGGGGTTCGACCTCAAAGGTAGGCCCGTGAGGACTGTGGTGGTAGTCATGTGTGCTGTGCTTGGCAGGCAAGCAAGTGATAGAAGTAATGTACATCTTGTGGGGCTCTAGGCATTGCTTACTGGATAGGAAGGTCATGCCAGGAGTAGAAGGTCTGTGTGATGATGGCCCTGGTGCGAGACTGGGTAGCAAGGGAGTGGGTAAAGGCATGGGAGGAGTAGCGGGGCAAATGGGAGGTACAAGCATTGGGGATCTCTGCCAAATGGTGGGGGGATCCACCTGCAGACGTGGTACTCTGGGTTGAGCCTGTTGATGGAAAGCTGGAGGTAACTAGGTCTACGGGTAAGGTCCGAGCATGAGGCGCTGTACTAGTAGGCACAGTTACCACATTTAGGTGTAGTATGGGATAGGTTTGGGAAAGCAGAAGAAGCTTTAGCAGATCTGGTCTTGTGGATGGCAATTGACTGGTGTTTGCAGCTCGAGAGTGTCAGGCTTTGCGGTAGGGCAGTGGTTGTTGCTAGGCATCCTGTCTAATTCCATGGATATTTTTGGACCCGCTTCTGCTCATCTCTGTTGGGCCACAGCATCTTGGAGACCCAGCTACTAGATGCAATAGAAGTGCTTAAATGTCCTCAGTGCATGATATTTCCGAACTATAAGAAACAGTGTCTCTCATCTTTCAGGATGGTCTTTGGTTAGCACGCCACATACTCTCATCAACTTGCAGCTGGTTTTGTGTACAGTGTGGAAGCAAAACAATAAGTGCATCATTGGCATTAAAGCAGTTCATAAATATGCAATATAGAGACTAAACAAAGAATCCCACCTTAATGGCAATAAACCAGAGGTATTTGGGCTCTGATCGCCATTGAATATGATGTGGTTCTTAAAATCCATTGGTGCAGATGAGTGAACTATTGAGAAAAGCAATCTTTGGTTTTGTTTTTCAATACTTCTGTAAGATTTAAGTTCAATTGGCAATTTCTTAATGACTGCCATGGCCAGCATAATGAAGCCTCTGCCTCCAAATATACATCTTTAGAATCGGAGCACAAATGTATTCTCAGACCGGAGTTGTGTTGATGATTGCCAAAGTATTATTTATTGTTGGAGAAGAATAGGCCACAAGCATGATTTTCTTGGAGATATATATTATATTGAAAGTCAGCGTAATTCAATTTCAAACTTGCATTTCCAATTGATACATTGAAATGTAAATGCAACTAGCCCAATATGACGATTAGATGTGCATAATAAGCTTTTCTTACAAAATGTACCAAGCCAAAAGTTAAAATCGTGGAGATATGCTTCTTACGAGTTCATTGAGTTGTATATTGCAATACCTACAACTACGTTATGGGCAAGAGCTTGCAACCTGTTTGTCTACATGTTTTAGACTACGCCTCCCATATTCCCCCACCATTGACAAAGCTAGCAGGGTCTGCTGCGAGTTTCTGTCCAAAACATCTGGAGATCCCTGCTACGGAGTGGGGGTCAAACATTCAATTGAAAAGATTATCTGATGCAGATCAGAGAGTTAAAATAACAGATTGTATGGCATGTTTCTATTGTTCGGTGGGACAGTATTGTCAGTTAATGAAATTTGGAGATAAAGTAATCCCCGGCATTTCAACTTTAGAACAGTAAGGCTAAAACCAATGTGCCTTCACAATCTTCCTGCATTATATAATCTTCATTGAGCAGGCTGGTGTCCACATGGATCACAAAATACAGAGGAACATGTTACATTTAGGTATGGAAGCCAATACCAGCCTGCTGTAGAAGATAATGTAATAGATGGTTTAAATGCTACTTTTAAAAGAAGTAGGGAAAGGTCACTCAGATGGAGTCTGAGGAGCCCCTGCAAAGAATTGCCTAGAGAAGGCGTTCAATCACGCAGCTGTATCATATCAAGTTGATACCCCTTCCAACCCTGTTCAGATTCCTATAAAAATACAAAAGAACTATGAAAGTCTCCATGCCAGAGTCTACAGCTCATAGAAGCACCTTGCTCACTGACCCCTGCAGTGAATTCTGGATCATGTACACGTGCTTAAATGGGAGGCCAAAGGGGGTAATTTAAGCATGACCTGGTACTTTACCAGCTTTATGACAGTAGTATGAGATGCCTATAGTTTGCCCACAAGCAGTTACTGGTTTAGGTAGCAGCCTTTACCATCACATTTTTTGAGAACTCCCCATTGTGAAGGCATCATGAAGTACGACACAGACAACAGATGAAAGGTTCAAAACAAAAGGATTTATTAACTAAAATGTCAGGATGGTAGAAGGCCTAACTTGCCCTATCCTAAGGTGGGATTTCCCCACCTGAACGAAAAAAGGAAAGTCTGAGTCAAAGAGTTCAATTTACAAGTCTGTCTTTGTCCAAAACCTATCCTTGCCCTCACAACTAAAACTAAACAATGTGTAGGGATGTCAATCATAAACGAAATGGTGATCAACACAAAGTTCTGAGCTTCTTCCAGCTCTTAGCATCTTCTTCAGCTCCCCTCCCCAAGAGGTGCTGTGGGAGGGGCTCTATCAGCCCCTTCTTTAACATGGCGTGCAACTCCTGTAGCAGCTGCACCATGTGGTTTTTGTTGAGCCACAGGAGGCATACAAATACACCTGCGTTGGAACTCCAAAGGGTGCCCCTGTTTGAGAACGTCCAGCACCCATCTGTCGGTGGTGATAGTCTTCCACGTGCTGACAAACTTCGACAGCAGGCCTCCCAATTAGGTGCACAAGTGGGGGCCTGAGTCCATTGACGGTTCAGGCCCGTTTTGGAGCTGGAGACGTGACCTGTGGGTGGCGCTGACGCTGTCCTCTGCTGCCGTATGCATGTGAGCGACCTGTGTACACCTCTCGATTAGGGGTATTATACTCCTTGGAGGGCCTGCCAGACTTTTCTCTCGATGAATAAAAGGACAACGATCGACGTTGCTGTACGGTCCCCAGTGAACAGGTCGTCTCTGTGTCAATCTTGATAATTTGCAGAGACTCGTCGATGGTCTTACCAAAGAAGTTCTCTCCATCAAATGACATGTGTAACACTTTGGACTGAACGTCCTGTCTGAAGTTGGTAGCTTTCAGTCATCCCTGTCGGCAAAGAGACACACCGGTGACCATTTGGAAGAAACCTGTATCTGCAATGTTCACTGCCACCATAATGGCGTGGTACGAGGCCACCTGCCCCTCTTGGAACAGGGCCAGAGTTTCCAATATATTGTCCTCAGGTAAGAAGTCGAGGGTAGGGCCCAACTTATACCATAGCTCCCGCTCATAGCAAGACAGAATGGCCAGGGCATTAGCGGCCTTAACAGTGGAGGCCGCAGTACAGATGATCCTCTTTCCCATCTAGTCCACCTTCTTCCCTTCTTGGTCCGGAGGGACCATGACCAAGGACAACGGGTTCGCCGAGCACTTTCGAACTGAGGCTGAGACCACAGAGTCGGGTGAAGACTGGGACCTCAGGCACTTGGGGGCCGATTCTGGTACCCTGTATTTCTTCTCAAGTCTATCCGATTAGGAGGAGCGGTGCTTGGGTTCTTCATTATGGCCTAGCCCTCTTCCCAGATATCGTCTAACAGGGGGACAGACATGATGGTCTTCCGTCTGGACTCTCGTCATTGATAAAGCAATCCTGCCTTTTTTCGTCTCTTCAGGCACCAGATGACAAAGGTTTGAGGCCCTGGACATCATGAACAGAGCTGACCTCATCTGGGGAGAGGCCCTGTGGGGTTCATCTGCACCCAACAGTTCCCCAGCAGCTGGAGTGAGTGGTAAGAGTCTGCACTGACATGTCTCCTATGGTGTGGGGGGAATCTGGTTCACCCCGTGGGGACCCCCCTATGAACACGGGACCCTGACCCCCTTCATGGTCCAAATAGTAGTCCTCGGGCAGATTATCGTTGCCCTCTTCGGAGCTCGTATAAATCTGCACCGGTTTCTGTGGCAGCAGGTGGACCCGCACCATTCTTAGGGTCAGCAGAAGGGACCTTACATTTTCCCTTCTCCAGAGAATTCTGGAGCGAAGCTACTAGGGGAGTTGACCCCCTTGCTCGTCTTTTAGTCGGTGCTGCAGCTGCTGGTTCACGTCGTGGTGGCAGGCTGGGACCCACAGCCACGGCGAACACAGCGGTATCTGTGTTGTGGAACCTGGCCTTCTTTGGACCCCCGAGGGCGGTGCGTCCTCAAAGGATCTCAATCTCTTTTCTGAGGGAGTACGCTCGTCGTATCGACTGGTCCTGGGGAAGCATGACCATGCCCAGAAGCAGAGTCAGAGGCCTTGCCCGACTTTAGCCACGCTGCCAGCGTCCTGTAGCAATCCTTCTTCGTTTTCTTCAAAAAACCCTGGCAAACATTGCATCCCTCTGCATCATGGTCCGAATGCAGGCAATACAGACATTTATGGTGTTGGTGTTCTATGTACACATTCCACAAACCACATTTCGCGCAGAGTTTGAAGAGGCACCTCTTCTGCTCAGTCATGGCGGAATAGCGCAAAGTAGGCTCATGCCTGGGCCTTCTCGAAACTCGATGCAAGATCTGCGTTGCTGCATAATCTTCGCTGACAGCGGGTCCTGCTGCCGGTAACTGACCTCCGGTCGAACGATGAAACGAAATCGGTCAAACAATATCTCAAAATTTGGCAAAAACACGAAGAATGAAAAATAGCTCAGAGAGCAAGAAGAGGACTCCCAACACTGAAGCGTGCAGTAGAAATCTGAAGTTAGACACCAGGGGTGGAGCTTAGGGAAACTGTCATTGGATGGGGGCACTATGACCCAGAGGAAAATGATTGGTTTAGAGGAGGAATGCAGTTGTCAAGCGTAAGCAAAATTATTTTTTCTTTTACCGAAGATTTCCAGCCTGACAACAGGGAATATTCATGAGCATGTGAATCCATGCCAGACCCCATGCTGGAGAAATATCCTTTATTCTTCCAGGCTCCTCACGAAACATATCAGTAAACTGCCTGATAAGGTCACATAGATCTTGTTTTTGATTGTTACTGAGGTGAGATGAAATTAAGGCAGTGTTTTCTGTATCTTCTGGTAAAAGAGAGGATAATATTATAGCCTGGGGCTCTGATGGATTCTTCTTCCATTTCTTCAATACGTTTATGTGGTAAACCTGGGTTGAGAGATATTCTAATTACAGGGACCCATTTGTTCCAGTACTTCGTATGGCCCATGTCACTTGGAAACTAGTCTATTTTCGGAAGTAAACAACAGCACCAGCACCTTCTGACCTATGGAAGAGGATCTCAACAAAACCTTTTTATCATAACAGGTATTTTGTTGCTCCTGTGCTTTAATAATGTGAGTCTGGACTAAAGATTTTACAGCCATCATGGGTTTTCTCAATCTGTTTGCAGTTTGGGAGACTGGAATTGGGGCATCCTCTCTCTCTCTCTCATATCCAGAACATCCTGCGGTTGTCGTCCATAAAGGAGTTCAAACAGGGAAAAACCTGTTGAGGCCTGGGGGGTCTTCCGCACTGCAAACAAGGCCCGGGGTATCATTTAATCCTAGTTCTTACCATCCTGCTCAATTAACTTTCGGATTATGGTTTTGAGAGTCTTATTAAATCTATCCAAAAAGCAATCTGATCTTGGATGGTGATCAACACAAAATTCTGATCTTCTTCAAGCTCTTATCTTCCTCTTCAGCTCCCCTCACCAAGTTCAAGAAAGTTCCACTAAAGGTTTAAAATTCCCTTTCTCAAGCTCAAAACAGTTCCACAAAACCTTGAGGTTCCCTTCCCCAAGTTCAAGGCAATACAGGTCCACACAATTCTCTGGGATCCCTTGCCCAAGTTCCAAGTAACACAGTCAAACAAAAAGGTACTTGGGGTCCTGTCCTCAAGACATCATTCATCAAGTCTCAGGGTTCCCTTCCCTAAGACTTCAACGTAGCGAGCAACGTTTGTTTCAGTCTTTCGAAGTTCAACTTAACTACAGGTCAACCTGACCCTCCTTTTGGTCTGCGTCACCAGCTTAGTTACAGTGCTCCTTCTTGGTTTGGTTCACAATGACTTTGGCAACACAATTCGATATTCAATATGTACCGTTTAGTGTTGTTTCATCTTTTCATTCAGTTCGGTATTCAAGATGCCTAGTTCAGCTTTGTTTCAAACTTTCATTCAGTTCAGCATTGAATAGCGTTGATTTTAAACTTTCATTCAGTTCGGTATTCAATATAGCATACCTCATCTGGGTTTGAACCTTTCATTCATGCAGCGCTTTGTTATTCCTGAGCAGCCCGCCCAGACAGCCCTACTTTCTGAGTGGCTTCCCTAACACGCACTGGTCGTCGGCCTCTTGCTCCGGTGGCTCCTGTTGCTTTTATTTGGGGGGGGGGAACCCCCCCCCCCCCAAATAAAAAAATAAAATAAAAATTCGAATGTTTTTTTGGCATATTTGTGTCGAGAAAAAGGCATTCGAAAATGTAACATTTGAAAAAGTCACTATAAACCGCGTACTAGGCCTGCCGGCATTTCTCCTAGTCCAAGTGCAGTAAAACAAACGTGTTCTGCAGGGACCATGAAGCATTGGGGGAGAGGATACAAATGTCAGGAGCTTTCATCCAAAGATTTTTGCAGAATTAGTGAACTGTGCCCATGTCCCTCTAGTGAGAATACGATGGAACATTTGGAGAGGAAGGGTGGAGGCTGTTAGATGAAACAAAAAGGACCAAATTACAACAAAGGGATGTTTAGAGGTACGCAAAACTCAGAAAAGAAAGGTTCATCTTCTTCTCCTTTAATCGGTGCCTTTAGTATCATTTTTTAAATTTTATTTGTTTAATATTTAAACACTCAGAGGATTCGTACATTTATGGCATACAATGCAAGATAGTATTTTGTAACATAAACCTTCAAACCAGTAAACGCAGTAAAAATGAAGTGTTACTCACTGAGTAAAAAACATACTCCTAGTCCACAGTCTCCTTTCCTTCATCCTATGGTTTATAGTCATAATATCGAAAAAATAATGTCGAAATACAAAAATGTCGAAAAAAAATGTTGAAAAGAAATAAATCGAAAACATATACATATAATAGAAAAAGTCATTTTTTCGAAAAATAAATGTTGAAAAAAAAGTCGACCAACAATGATAATATACACATGGAAAGTGTCATCAATAGTACCCTTTACATGGGGGGGTTCCCCCAACCCTCCCTCACCAACACCCCGTAATCACCCCCTGCCCCCTTCCCCTCGTATCTAACACATACGAAACCCCCACGAAATGAAGAATAGAAAGAGTTAAGCAAATAGGTGACAACCACGAGTAAAGAACATTGCCTAAATACAGAGGAACAGATGACGGTTGCGAAAAACCGTCATTACCTGACAGAACCCAACGTCAGAGCGGAGTACAGTGAATTGTATACAGTTACTTCAGGCTAAAACAGGTACTATTAACATAACTAACATGTAACTACTATTGAAATATCTTACTATAAATAAATGTGTGACAGGAATATTAAAACAGTGTCTTTTCTTCTTTGTTTTAGACTAAAAAATGGCAGACAAAGTGGAGTATATAGCTTCACAAAAAGGAGGAAAACAGATGGTTTACAATGGATATATTTACTATCGAGAGGCAGAAAAAAAAGAACGCACATATTGGAAGTGTACTGAGTATGGCAAGACAAAATGTAACGCAAGGGCAATAACTGAGGCTTCTAACATAAAGATAAAAGGCGAACATAACCATCTGCCGGATAAAACAAATATTATAATAAAAAAAACACTTCACGAACTGAAACGCAAGGCAGTAGAAAACAAGGTGAAGTAAGTGGTTCGGTTATTGCAACTGTATGTGACAAGTTACGGGCACAAATGCCAGGAGAAAAACTAATGCAGCGTACGGTAAACCAGAAAAAACAACAAAAAGAAAATCTGCCACTGGCACCAACAATATACAATGAAGTGACAATACCAGAAGTGTTTAAAGTAACTACAAAAGGAGACAATTTCCACCATGCAACCATAGAAATAAACAATGAAAAAATAATAATATTTTCAACTGCTACAAACTTCCAGCAACTGAGTCAAACCCAAATTTAATATAAAACTATGGAATTGTTACTAAGCAACATTAGAGGGGAAACCAAGAACAAACAATGCATTAGAAGGATGGCATAGCCGAATAAACAAAAAGTTCAATACCAAAAACCCAAACTTTTGGAATTTTTTAAAGGAGTTACAAAATGAGCAAACACACCAGGCATTTCGACTTTCACAAACAATATCATTAGCAAACGCAGAAACGAAAAGAAAGAAATACAGAGATTACGAACAAAAACTTGAACAACTAGTACACGATTTTGATGAACAAAATAAGGAAAACTACCTGGATTCAGTAGCATTTAACTTAAAATGTTAAAAGTACTTAGGTTTTCGTAGCATCATCGCTCCAACATATCAACACACAAGCGTATCCAAATACACCAACTTGCAAACTCCATAAATCCCAAACTCCAAAAGACAGTCCGTAGGAAAATCCCCCCCAAAAAAACGAAGAAAAATCCAAATCCGCAGTATAAAACAGTGAAATCCAGCACAGAAGAAAAAGTGCAAATCCAAAAACATCCCGAAAAAAAAACACAATCCAAGAGAAAAGTGCATAGAACCAAAAAACCCATAACATCCATGAAATCCGGAAGGAAAAAAGCCATTGGGTCCCAAAAAAATCCAGTGAAAAAAAAACTAATCCACAAAATCCATGCACAGAGAAACGGAGACCCGAACGCAACGGGAACGGTTTCGGAATGAACTTTAAAAATGGCGGTGACGCTTACGTGCACTCACGTAGTGTACGTAACGTACATACAAAACAACAACAAATAACAAATAACATCAATATGTATATGTACATTTCTAATGCAATAGCGCCATCTAATCGAATATAGTTATAATGAATGTTCAACAGCAGGAAAGCATTCTACCTATTTATTATTTAATATTTATTGTTAGTTAAACTTAAAATAAAGAGTTTTTTAAATGAAATAATTAGAAACATATTATAAATATTGTAATACTATTTTGAATGTTTCAATATTAAATTACATATGCTTAATAAAATAAATATAAATACGTACCTTGTATATCCTTAATGTTCTTTATATATTGCATGTATTATTATTTTTTTTCGAAAAAAAAGTAGAAAAAAATTCAACATTTTGTATTTTCAACATTATTGTTTTTCGAATAAATATTTTCGATATTATGACTTTCGAAAATATTGCATTCGAAAAAATGACTGCTCACCTCATCCTATATGGGCGTCCCTCACTAGGGACGAGAACAGAACCTTTTTTCACCAGAAAATTACCACTTTCCCTTTAAATGTATACACACAGGGGCACGGCCCTGGGAGCATGCGCTCCCCTAATTCCGCCCACCGGCAACACACCTCAGTCCCCTTTGACGTGTCGGATGTATTCAACTGTTCAGCGTCGCTGGTCTTTTTTTAGGGGGAAGGATGGTGGGACGTATGGAGGAAAGAGCACTATGGACTAGGAGTACGTTAGTCACTTCAGTGAGTAACACTTAATTCTTCCTATGCCCCTCACTCTTCCTTCCTGTATGGGCAACTACAACTGATGAGAACACCCTGGGAGGAGAGGTTGATACTCTATGCAAACAGATTACAAAGGACAGCCTGGGCAAATGCTGCGTCAGCCCTGGCGCTGGTGTCCAGACACTAGTGCTTGCAGAAGGCCAATGGAGTGGCCTATGTGACAGCTCTGCTAATGACTTGCCACAGTATGTGACGTTGGAAGGCAGCTGTCGCTGCCTTGGCTGTTATAGCGTGAGTGTGCTTGCCCCTTAGTGAATCTTTGTGCTGAACCTTGTATGCCTCTTGGATGGCAGCCGTCATCCATCTAGCTATTGATGACTTGGACGCTTTTTATCAGGCCTTGAGCCTCCAAATGTGACAAATAAGGTATCAGTCTTGCGAAAGGCCTTGGTCCTGTCAAGAATTTTAAAGTCCTTCTGACATCTAAACAGTGGAGAGCCTTTTCGGCATCTTCCTTGGGATTTGGAAAGAAAGTGGGCAGCATGATCTTTTCATTAATGTGGAAAGAGGAGACCACTTTTGGTAGGAATCTGAGGTGCGCATGGAGCATGACCTTGTCCCGATGAAACGTAGTGTGGGGCGCGGAAGCCACCAGAGTCTGAATCTCGCAAACTCTGCAAGCTGATGTGGGGAAGAAACCTTCGCACGACGGGCACCTGCTGAAGCCAGCCGCGGTCGAAATGCGCCAGGGACAGACTAGGGCACTGGTTGATGGTGTTCCCAACCTGAACATTTGAAAAAGAAAGGATTAGGGAAAGTGCATGGAATTTCAAGGCTTGAGGCCTCACCCAGGAGCGCTGGTGAAAGTGGTCCATTCCCGTCGACGTGGAAAAAAGGACTGAGGTGTGGCTCAGGTGGGCAGGGTAAGCGGAACGCCTGCTCCCAGGGCTGCGCCCCGCGTATAAAGGAAAAGTGTTATTTTTCTTGTGAAAAAAGGTTCTGTTCCCGTCCATAGCAAGGGACGCCATACAGGGTGAAGGAAAGGGGATGGGACGTATGTGTACGATTCTGCTTATGTTTTTTCATCACATCATGAATCAGAATCATCATCTTCTCTTGCCAAGTTCTGTAACTATCTCCAGAGATCCTGCCATATCTCTTTAGGTGTACTACTCCTAGAGAAGAGCGTATATTTCTTTCTTCTATATCATTAGCCCATAATACATCAGAAAACCATGATTCTGCCGTGCAAGGAGATCTGCATTTCTACTTTTGTAGGATACTTTGTTTAGCCAATAGCAGACATAGGTTCAGGAATCTGCGACCGGCAACTGACATCTTCTTTTTAGGGAATTTCTCAAACTACAAAGTCTTTAAAAGAGGAATAAAAAACATTTTAATGAAAAAATACTGTACCTTCCAGCAAACATAGTTTCTGCCTGCAGAGCAATTTCATCAATATCAGGAACATTAACTGTGAAAATTAAAATATATTTGCAAAATCAGCAATATCATTCACAAGTTTGAATTAAGGTTTTCCGTTTTATAAATCAAACAATATTGTAAATGCAACATTTGGGTACTCTATCTTCCTTGAAACGTAATTTCTCAATCTAAGCAAACACTTTTAGATGAAAACATAATGGGCAAAAAGTGTTCACGGACAGTGAACTAAATCCACAATATAGAACATGCGCATTCCGTTTTTACTAGGATTACCATGTCCACAAAAACGATCTCAGTTCAACACATACTGAAGGCTAAAGTGAAATCTGTCATTAGTGTTGATTCTTTTAAAGCATAGTTCACATTTTCTCCATAGCACAATTCAAAAGGCAATACTTTTCTATTACAACACGCAATGCTGCTCCTGAAAAGTAGTTGCTCTGGTATGCCTGTCAAATAGCTCAGCAAGTTAAGCACCCACTCCATAGATCTTTGTGGAAACTGCCGTCACACATTCCAATCCAGTCAAGTAGTTACTACAAAGAAGATGAAGATAATGTGCCGCTTAAAACAAGTGTATAATTGGGCTGTTTCACAAAGAATGGGAAAAACTGATTATTCAAGCAATGGATAAGAGTTACAATTTCTCAAGTTGCTCCAACTACTTTAAGTTCAATTGAATGTCTTTTAAAAGTCTCTCCCTAATGTCACTCACAGTCTCTTGCACCAAGGAGTGGTTTACAGGCCTGCTGTGCCTTTTTGGTTGTTCTAATTTATTCTCGCCGTTGTGGGCCAGGGAGTCCACAGCACCCAAAATCGCCACTAAAAGTGAGGACAGTTTGCAGGTTCAACAGGCTGGTGTTTAGCCTCCTCCGGTCCACCTCCCTGTCCAGGGCCCTTAGTCCTGTAGCCGACAGCCTATTCTCCTCACCACTCTGACATCAGCTTGTTCCTATGGGTCCTCTTTCTGGTATCTGCCCTCCCCTCTACCTATGACCTAGCTCCTACTAAACCTCCTTGATGCATCGTCACATGCTTGTGCCTCCTTCCACATCACTAACACATCCCATAGGAATGATATTCCACTAGTTTCTTATGGGTTCCCTCAGACCTCTCATTCTCTCCAACTTCCCCTTTCATCAGATTCTCCATTGATATTATTCTGATCTCCTCATCCTCCTGGCTTAACCACATTCCTCTACACTTCTCTTCACTGCCTCCTCCGCTATTCCTCTCATCCCCACCTCCTCAGATCAACTTGTAATCCATAGGCCTTACTCTCTCCACCACTCGCTTTGACGCTTCTTCTCCTTAGCTCTTATATCCAATACCACCAACTTTGCTCCTCCTATTGTCGCCTAATCCTTAGCTCTTACAGTCTGCTCCTGCTCTATCCGCTACAATCTCCTCTCTGTCTCCAGCATCGTGTTCCTTCAGCCACCTCCAAACATGCACGGTCTCCTTCTCCAAACACCCAAACTGTTAGATCTTTGGGAATTATTTTATATGTCATTTCCCCCTAACCTTGGGGAATGATTCTCTGGGGTCATACACACATGTAGTGTGTATGATTACTCTCGCTTGTGCAGGATTGAACATTCGGGAATTGATTCTCTGCCTCAGGTGGATCTATTTGATTGATGAAGCTCCCCCAAGCTTGCCAGACCAACCCTATACAAGGCCAGACCACCCTCTTCAAATCAGTAAGTCTCATGCATGCACACACGAGCCAGAGCTCTGGGATGAAAAGGCACAGCTAGTTTTTTTTCTGGTAGATTGTCATCTACCATCTAATATTGGTAAACTGTGCTACCTTTCTGCTTACAGTACAGTTTCTACTAGTAAAATGAGAAGTATTCTTCAATCGCTGGGTGTGTATAATAAAGGGCCTGTCAGGATCCTAATTTCACAAACACCTTAAGCAATATTCTGCATCTCCCTTAAAAGGCAGCATGTAACCAAAGTGCCAAGTGACAAGCCCCTGCTTACTTATCTGTGTGTTGTGGGGACAATCAGGGAAATCACCCCACAATACCTCTGGGCCCTGCATCACAGAGCAGCTGGTGTCTCCCGGTCTTCATGGTTGCCCTCACAAAGATTAAAATGGTCAGGCAGAGTACACCATCACACCACTCAGTCCTTAGTCTTTTCAAGGTTGATACACTTAGTATCATTCATTTGAAAGCATTGACAACCAGGAGTATTCTGGAATGAAGAACTATGTAAAACCTTTTCATGATCGTCTAACTAGTTTCATACAACCTCAAGACACATTCGTTTCAGCAATTTCAATGTTCACAGAAGTTGGAAGTCAAGCAGAAGGAATAGAAAATAAAAGGTCATGAGCTTGATTTTGAAGGCAAAAAGTTTGCATTTAACTGAGGGTGGAAAAAGTCTGCCTGGATCTTCGTGTAGCTGGTGGGCAGTAAGAGAGGACATTAACATAATCTCAAAATATTGGAACAAAAATCTTAAACTGTGAAATTATTGCGAACTTTGTTCGCAAAAACACTCAAGAAAAAAAGTGGTATTCAGCAGAGAACAGTTTCATGCGCCCATTGTGAAGGCATCATGAAGAAGGACACAAATAACAATTTCCAATTTTTAAAAAAAACAACATTTTATTAAAAGCAAGCATTGGCAATACCAATGGTTTGGGTGGTACCTGTTCTTTGTATTTTGCATTTATAGGCATCAGGGTGTTGTGATGAGAAAATGGACACAAACCCTTTAAGATGGACGGACCTGGAGCAGTGGGTGGGAGGCGGAAGGAGGAAGGAAAGGAAGGAGGGAAAAGGGGAAGTTAGCTACGTGTAAGGAAATAAAGAGTTAAGTTGCAAGTCATTGAGGCTCCTGTGTTGTCTGATGGAAAAGCAAGGAGGGCCACAACAACTGGCTAAGAAGTGAAACGACCCATGCAGCCTGCCGGCACGGAGCTCGGGGCTAGCACTGGAAAACGCAGACAGAGTGGACCAGACTGGGAACTGCCATCTGGAGGTGGGTGACGAGAATGAGGAGGAATCACCGGCGGCGGTGCGGACCGAATGGGAAGCAGCAGAGGAGTGCCTGCAAATTCAGCCAGCGTACGAGGAGGGACACGCCGAGTCAAGTAAGACAGTAGAGGAGGGCTGCCAGGTCACCAGAGCAACAGGCGCAGGTGGAGATCCACGCGCACTGAGAGGAGGAAGCACCAGTCGAAGGAAAACACTGGCACAGGCCAGCTGAGGTCACCCGCACAAGGTCAGCGGTAACAAGGTCCACTGTACAGAGCAGGGAGAGCAGAGACTGGGAGAAAGGCAAAAGCGAGCTGACCAGGCTGCCTGCTGAACGTGATGCGTACATCAAAGGAGGCCGCGTAGCACACCAAAGGAGCCCGCGTAGCACACATGGCCAGTGCGCTCCAAAAAAAAATAAAAAATCCCACATGAGAGAAAGCGCCATTAGGAGAACAAGCAGCACTAAACAAAAAACAATGAGAGAAGAAACACAAAAGGAAGATAACAAAACCTGCACCAGAGATACCCAGAAAAGTAGCAAAGCATAGCAGCATGCCCACACAGGCACTATAAGAGCACCACCAGTCTGTGCGACTAGCGGAAAAAAATTAAAATAAAGGGAAAGAAACAAAGGGCCACCAACCCAGGAACGCCACAGAAAAGTGAAGCAAAGAAGGAAACAACCACACAC
Source organism: Ambystoma mexicanum (assembly GCF_040938575.1). NCBI lineage: Eukaryota > Metazoa > Chordata > Amphibia > Caudata > Ambystomatidae > Ambystoma > Ambystoma mexicanum. The sequence continues at coordinate 353,128,556 of NC_090936.1, forward strand.
TAAGAACCTACCAAGTGGGGCGTGGCCTAACACCGAAGGAAATGGCTGCATAACTCAATCGCTCCGTCCCACCGGCGCAAAACAAAACATTAAGTGAGCTTACTTTTACTTTTTTCTATACATCAGTCTCCTGCAGCACTGTCCAGTATGTGCTCCGTGTGCGAGCGCTGAAACCTCAACGTTTTTGGCCATAAAGTGAGTGGTTTATCGAGCAGCGTCTTCTCACCAGCAGCTGACCTCAGCCGGGACCGCCCTCCGTGTGGAGAAGCTCAGCGTTGGATTGAATGTGACGCGCAGGCATAGGCCTTGAAAGTGGCTCCTCCATCCATCTAACGCCACCACAGGCGTCATAAGCAAACTGCACCCTTCAACGAAGTGAGACTTTTTTTTCTTCTTTTGTTCATATATTTCTGTGCTTACTTGTATATTTACAAAAGCACACACTAATTTTAACGGACCCTCAACTGCAGAATTCCATAAATCGCTGTATTCTACTCTGCAATATTTCTCTGTAACGGAAGCGGCACCATTTATACAAATAATATCCTCTCTGCCTGGACCAGTTCTTAATGATGTAAAAATGCCCTTTTAAGCAGTTTAAGGTTTAAATAAATACCAAAACTCTAACATTCTCCAGTGTGCGTTATACAATTTCTAAACTTTGAGGAAAGGCTTTTCCATTAATTTCAGCTGAGCAACCAAGTTACCTAATAACATATGTAAGGCTATTATCTGTTATCAATTCAGATTTGTGGAAGCGCACCTTAATATAATAAGTGGCCTGATATAAGGAGACCAAGCTATATTACATGTTTCAGTTCAAGCCATTCTAGAGGTAAACCACTCAATGATGATTTATTTATGCAACTGTAAGCGCTGTTGATAATTCTGAACGATAGTGCTATATTTATCTATATATAGTTTTGGAAATTCCCCTTCATATGTTCCACTTAACCGTCGACTCAGTTCACCTTTGACGCAGTGCATTTGCTCTGTCTACTACCTACATCAGGTTGCTACAACTATGGCTACCAGTAAAAACAACCAAAAAAATGCACCAGCCATTAAGGATTCTAACACTTCATCAACCAACCTTAAAAGACCTAAGAGTGACTCTCCACCGCCGCCCTCTGTCTCTGACCCAACCATAGAAGCCATTTTATTGGAAATTAGACCCCTTAAACAATTCATCGTGATGACAAGCCAAACATTACAACAATTAGATGACAGATGGTAGGGCTTTGAAAATAGAATGGAGGAGGTGGAGAAAAGAGTAGGTCAAGTAGAGGATGTATCACCTAGAGTGGAGAAACTTGAGAAATCCATCAAGGATCTACAGAAACAAAATGAAGATTTGGAAAATAGGAACAGGCGGAATAATCTTTGAATTCCTGGTCTGCCCAAGTGTTGTGAAGGGTCAGACCCAGTTGAGTTACTTTCTTGAAAAAACTACTACCAGCCATTCCCATGGAAACATCTCTTAACATACAACGGGCTCACTGCATTGGCAACCAAAATCTTCTGCGTCATTTCATACACCTCCTAGAATACTTATATTTTATCTTCTGGAGTATACTCAACTCCAACTCATTCTATCAACATCTAAGGAAAAGAAGTCACTCACACGGCATGGGAATAAACTTTATCTATCTCAAGATGTTGCAAGAAGTACAGCAATAGCGAAGGAAAGAATTTTTATCCCTACGCCCTGTGTTGAAACAGCTTAACATACGGTATGGTTTGTACCATCCATGTTCTTTCAAAGTCACACATGATGGTCGCTCGGTCATGTTTGATGAACCAGCTGATCTAAGAGCCTTTATACGTACCATCAAGACTGACAACATGGACACTTCTAATCCTATGAATCCTTCAACCTCTTCGGGAACATGAAGTATTTCCTATATTTTACTGGTCTTTTTTTTTTCCTAAGCTTCTCACTTAATGCACATATTATTCTCTCAGTATAACTTGGTGGGGTGGGCGCTCTGATGCGTCCCTCTTTTTCCTTAAGGCGGCATTGTAGGCGTTTCCCACCTCTGATATAACTTTTATCCCTTTTTTCCCCCATTCCTGGTCTGATCTCCCCCTATAACATGTCAAAAGCTTCCTTCTTTCTGATGTTATGGTTTGTTCTATGTTCGCTTTCACAGGTTACAATACTCAATATCAGACCCCCCTTCCCTCTGCCTATTTCCTCATATGTTTCCCTTTTGTGTCTCGCCCCATGGGATTATTTTTATATTTTAACGTTATCGAAATATATTACTTTGATGAAATTACTGGTTCTCTGATGTGCTTATGTCATGTTTATGTGCTATGCATTCTGGATTTACATTCTTTTTTTTTAACTATGCTATTTAACTGTGTAACGTGGAACATCAAAGGATGTAATAACCCTGTTAAAAGATGTAAAATGCTGTCTCATCTCAACAAATTGAAACCATCTGTGGCATCCATTCAGGAGACTCATTTATCTAATAAGGAGGCCAAGAAGCTTAAGACCTCATGGGTTAAAGAGGTTATTACCAGCCCCGCAGTTGCAAAGAAGAATGGAGTTGGCATTTTACTTAGCAAAAAACGTTTATGTAAAATTGTGGATCAAGACGCTGATGCTGAGGGGCGCAGGGTGTGGGTCAAGCTCCTGATCGACTCCTTACACATTACTATTCTAAACATCTACGGACCCACTCTGCCTGACCCTAGATTTTGGAGATCAACCAAAGAGATGATTCTTAGAGATGGGTTTACCAATCTTATTGTATGCGGTGACGTCAATCAGGTCCTGGATCCATTTATGGATCAAAAATCCAGCTGTATATTCAAAAGCACCAAATTGCATAAGTCTTTTCTAACCTGTCTGGCCAATACTGGTTTGGTTGACTGCTGGCAGCTCTCCCATCCTACACAATTAGATTATACGTTTCACTCCTCTCCTCATAACACACTTTCCCGTCTGGATTACATTTTCACCTCCAAAATTACTTACAGGCACCATGATTAGCTCCATATTTTCCAACATAATTATCTCAGATCACGCCCCTGTTAGCACCTCCTTTGAATTTGATGACATGAGAAAACCTTCATCCCGTTGGAGACTTAATAACTACTTGTTACAAGATCAAAAATGTATTGATTCCTTTCATGCGTTCATACAACAATACTATAATGATAATCTAGATAGCAATACCTCCACAGTAAATAACTGGGACGCATTCAAGGCAGCACTAAGAGGCCATATTATGGCTTATTCAGGGAGAATGAAGAAAATACGAAAACAACATCTAGATGATCTTTACTCCCAGCTGACATCTTTAGAACAATGTTACTACAAGAACACCAATCCAATGAACCTCCGATGTGTCATGGCTTTACGCTTTCAAATCAATAAAGATCTTACTGACTTGGCTGCTGAAACCATCTTAAAATATAAAACCAAAATGTATCAAACATCCAATAGGTCCAGCAAATCACTTGCTTCATACCTAAAAAATAAGAAAGAAAGGTTTTATATATCTCAGATAAGAGATCATTCAGGCACCTTACATACACATCCAAATGATATAATGAATTGCTTTAAAACCTTTTATGAAAACTTGTATACCCCTGAATCCTCTGTCCCTACGGAGAATATCAAATAATTTCTTAATAAAGTCAATAGATCATCCTACGCTTGCACTAACCTCTCTCATTTGGAAAAAGACATTGCTCTCTCTGAAATTACACATGCCATCAAAGGTCTAGGTAAGGGTAAAGCTCCAGGATCAGATGGCCTATCTGCTGAATTTTACAACGCTCTTCCCCATTCCTTAGCCCCAAAACTTAAATCACTATTTTCTTACTTTGCCTCCCAAACATTCTCCTCTGGCTCCTCTTGTTTCGGTAGCGATACTTGTTAGGCAGAAACCTGTGCAGTTCCCTTAGGGAACACTGCAAAAGATTTAAGACTACAGGTGTTGGCAGTAAACCCACTTGGTAGCAGTCCGCACCACCCAGATTTACCTGGTAGCTGTGGCTGAGCAGTCAGACTTCCCTCAAGAAGAGTTAGGCAGTATGCAAAGTATACACAATAGGCATTCAGATACAATAATACAAGCAAACACTGACCAGAGCTTTGGTATCAAAGTATATAATTATTTATTTAAAAACACACAGTTTGAAACACTCCAGCACTCTTATTGTAAAATATTCTAAACACAGTTACTATTGTAATATATACACCCCTTTTTCCTTATCAGATAAGTCACAGTAAAACACCACTTATTTTCATACAGAGGTGAGCGCTTAACTAGATTGCACTCCAATAAGTTTGTGAGAAAGGGAGGAAAAAAGACAGAATATGGAAAGGTACACCACTCTAAGATTCAGGAACACTATTAGCAAGGCAGAAGAGCAAAAAGTCACTGGTGAGACAAAGTCCAAAGGCTGGGCCCCCTCTTAGAGAGAGCAGAGCACAAATCTGCCCAAGATCACACAGTTACACTAGGCTTAGAAAGTCTTGCAGAGGGTTGAAAAAGAGTTTAGAGAGGCTTAAGAAAGTTTAGCCAGGGTGTCCCAGACCTACCCAGGTTCGAAAGCCGGGGGTTAAATCTACCCCGTACAGTCGGTAGCAAGGGAAGCCAGGCGGGACACGGTACCTTAAGTGGGAAGGATCCTCCAGCGGTGGCAGTTGTTCCTGGTAGTGCGTGCAAGTTGCATCTTCGTCCAGGGGAAGAGAAGATCTCGACTTGGAGGAAAGATGAAGGTCATTGCACTACCAGGACAGAAACCAGCCGCAGAGTTTTCCGGTTAAAGGTGGTACCTTTGTTTCGCGGTCGTGGTAAAACGTGGTATCCCGGTTGCCGGGGTGCTTGGCACGGGCAAGGCGGCCACGAGGTACGTCGGGAAAGCGAAAAGACGGTGAAACCGGTAATCCCCACCAGTCAAAGGAAGAAGACTCTCTGGCGGGAGATCTCCTCTGTCGTTGGGAAAAGTGGTGAGGCGGTCCAGCAGGGCTCCACCGGTGGTGGTGTCGTGGCAAGTCGGCTCAGCTTCTCCCTCGTCGGATTCTTAGGTCCTGTGGCGACTTCTGAAGTTCCAGTCCCCAAAGCCCTGCTTTTATGCAGCAAACCCCCATTCACTCAGCCTAGCTGTCACTCAAACATGCTAAGTGGTGAGCCGGCCAGCTCACCACTTGGGCCAATCAGGATGGAGTGCGACTTGAGTTGCCTAGGCAACTCAGTCGAGGGTGCCTAAATTTCCCTCCACCCCTCCTAAGTACCCCAGACAGAGTGGCACCACTTTGGAGGGCTTCTGTGGAGAAGCCCGCCAAAAAGTGGAACAAAGGGCTCGACTTGGGTTGGAGTCACAGAAGAGAACACAGACGCCATTTTAGAATCAAGTTTTGGCAAAAAAATACCAACCGGAGAATTAATATTAATTAAATAAACCGGTGGTATGTTCGAGGCTACTGTAAATAATTAAATAAAGGTAGTGGCCTAAAACAATGGGAAATCCCATAGGAAAATATTCGCGGTTGAATATAAAAAGTAGTATCCACTGCCACCAGGCAAAACTCGATCAGGGGGGACGGAGGCGAGCCCCCTCGACTAACAGACCCTGGGGCAATTGAATTGCCCCAGCCAGTACGTCCACAATATGATGGTTTGTACTGGTTCTGTTCAGAATTTAAGACTAGTAAAGTCAATGGTGACTTAACATGCCCTGGGAGACAGTAGTCAGTCCCAGGGTATGGAGTCTATACTGGGGGGTCACTATGACACCCCTGTGTCACTGCACTGAGGGTGCTGTGTAACACACATCACAAAAACACATGAAGCCCTATGGAGTAAAAGACCCCATAGCCCATTAAACACATCTAGATTCAAAGAAACACACTCAAATCATGCCCAAGAGTGAGGGTAAAAGAGTCTCACTCTTGGCAGGAGAAAAAAAATAAACCCCAAAAATCCAGCAAAGCTGCTGGGGGACTCACTAGGTTAGGAAATTCAGCCTAAACAGAGAATTCTCCCTAACAATACTCATTCTATTTCCTAAACCTGACAAAGACCCCACATTACCGGCTAACTATCACCCCATATCTCTCATAAACATAGAAAGTAAGATCTTCGCCAAAATCCTTGCCAATAGAATAGAGTCCTCACTTCCTGCGCTAATTAAAAATGATCAAGTTGGATATGTTAAGGGTCGTAATATCTCCTCAAATGCGAGACTATTACTTAATGCTCGCTCCATAGTTTCCAAGGACAAAAAGGATAGACAAGGCTATGCGGCCATAGCCTTGGATGCTGAAAAGGCCTTTGACCGTGTCAATTGGGACTTTATGTTTCAGTCTTTCCAATGGCATGGTTGTGGAGAAAAAATTATTTCCCTGATGAAACTACGATTCTCATGCCCCAAATCCTATATAAACATCAATGGCCAATCTTCACCATTTTTTCCTTTACTCAGAGGCACGCAACAAGGCTGTCCTTTCTCTCCTGTTTTATGTATCCTCTCCTTAGAACCCCTGCTCGAGCACATAAGATCTAATAGAAATATTCCTGCTATCCCAGCAGGATCTCTGCATATTAAAATTGCTGCATATGCCGATGATATCCTCATCTTCATCCGAAACCCTAAGCTCCACCTTTCCTCTTTACTCGATACTCTCCATCTATTTAGTCTTGTGTCAGGGTATAAGCTTAATAAAGATAAATCTGAAATTCTTCCCGTTAATTCCTTCTGTCTCAAACACGTTTCGGATGTTTATGGATTTAAATGGTGTTGTGACTCCATCAAATATCTTGGCATTCGTTTTGCTCCCACTATACACGACACAATAAAAATTAATAGACAGGTATTACTAGACCAACTCAAAAACGTAACTTCTAAATGGTCCCCCTTGTACCTTTCCTGGTGGGGCCATCTTGATACAATTAAGATGATGCTTACCCCCCATTGTTTTAGATTACATGCAACTCCTCCCAATTCCACTCCCTCTCTCTCCCTTCAAATCCATTTATTCTATCCTCCTCAACTTCCTCTGGGGTTATGGCAAGTGCAAAAGAGTTACGGCAACCAAACTAAAAGCACCTTATGAAATGGGAGGTGTCAGATTTCCTGACATTAAATTCTATTACTCTGCATTCCTTCTCAAACAATCCTGTTGCTGGTTCACTTCTCCCCAAGTTTCAGATTTTCCCTCATGCTACGATGTTGAGAAATACATAGTCCACCCATATGAATTAACTGTTCTTATTTTTCTATTAAAAAATGCTGCAGTTGTGGTATCAGACCCAATTAAAGCCTCAATATCTGCGCTGAAGATATTCCTCTTTCCTCATAAAAAATCACACTAGAACAAACCTCTCTCCACTTTTATAATAGGGCAAATAGCCAAAGATCTTGGTTAAAAAAGGGCATAAGATTTATCTAACAAATCATCAACAGCACTTCTGTTCTCTCCTTCCAAAAACTGCAACATTTATTCTCCATACCTAAGTCAGATTTAAATTTTTATAATAAATTAATAAACTCATGCCTAGATGTTCTCCTTCTTTTCTCCAACAACATCCTCTCACATGATGTTCTTAGGCTACTGCAGCTTACTATGGCCTCTGACCTCAAGGTTTCTAAAATATATAAAACTTTAACCTCAAAACAGGGGGCTCAGCCTGCGCGCTTGGTGTGGCAGGCAGAGTTTGGTTGTGCCTTGAATGATCATACATGGTCCTTAATATTCTCCAGAATAAGACATGTCTCAGTGTCAGCCAATATATGGCAACACTTCCTCTTTTTCATCCAAAGAGCATTTATTACACCTGTGAAGCTAGCAAAAACAAAACAAAAATATAATGGTGATAATTGCTGGACATGTGGTTACTCTCTTGCCTCCTATGAAGATATGTTCTTTAATTGTCCTTTTGTTTTCTCATTTTGGCAGAATGTATGGAGATATCTCAAATGTATATTCATGGTTGATGTTCCACTAACCTTTATGATCATCGTTTTAGGAAGTTTGGCTGTGACTTCGTTCGACATGCTAGCTTCTGCGAAACTTTATGATCTATTCATTATCATTGCTTTAAAACTTATCACTGCCAATTGGAAGAACTCACGCTCCCTTTCTGTTAGAGGATGGTGTAACAATATTGATCATATACAAATATTAGAATGTTGTATGGCTAAATATCAAGACTCTATACATAAATATAATGCAAAATGGTCCTTCTATATTCACTATATTATAAGTTATTCACTGTAGTGTCTAACGTACTCTTAGTCCATAGTCCCCTTTCCTTCATACTGTATGGATGTCCCTTCCAAGGGAGTCGAGACGGAACCTTTTTCACCGGAAAAACCTTCTTCCCCTTTAAATTTAGAGGCATATGGGGGCGCGGCCCAGGGAGCATGCGCTGCCCTGACTATGCCCTCCTGCGCCACAATAGATTTAACATTGCCTAATGGCACCAGTATTATTAGGGGGGAGGTTGGTGGGACGTATGGAGGAAAGGGGACTATGGACTAAGAGTATGTTAGTCACTACGGTGAGTAACATATAATTACTTTTACTTCCCGTCCCCTTTCCTCCATACTGTATGGGCAATTCCAACTGATTGTAGCCCCAGGGGAGAGCCAGCATCCAAACAGTAATGCTTGCAGAAAACCGAGGCAGAGGCCCAAGCGGCTGCCCTGCTTTTGACTTGCCAAGGGACATGGCGCTGGAATGGCGCTGGAATGCGATGGCCATTGCCTTGGCCCTAACTGCGTGGGCAGCAATGTTGGCCGGGAGCGGCTGGCTCTGATGGGTTCTTTGATGGCAGAGACCATCCAGCGGGATATGGAAGCCTTAGAGGCCTGATAGCCTGGCCTCGAGCCGCCGAAAGTGACAACCAGGGCGTCTGACTTGCGGAAGCCCTTGGTCCTATCCAAGTAGAATTTTAGGGCACGCCTGACATCCAGGCAGTGTGGCACTCTCTGTGCTTCGTCCTTGAGATCTGGAAAGAACGTAGAAATGATTATTTAGTCGTTCAAGTGAAATGCCGATGGAACCTTGGGCAGAAATGCCGGGTGAGTCCGCATGACTACCTTGTCCCTGTGAAAGGTGGTATAAGGTTCAGAGGCGACCAGCGCATGAATCTCGCTGACTCTGCGAGCCGAGGTAAGACTGACTAGTAAGGCCGTCTTGATGGTGACCAGCCGAATGTCCGCGGATGCCATTGGCTCGAATGGCTATTGCGCCAGGGTGCCCAAGACTATATCAAGGTCCCACAACGGGTGTGGTCTCTTGACGGACCAGTAGAACTTAGCGAGACCAGTCAGGTGTTTCTTGATGATAGGGTTGGAGGAGGAAAAGATGCCTTCCTCTGAGTTCCTGTAAGCCCCAACAGCTGCAAGGTATGTGCGGCAGGTGTCGACCTGTACACCCGAATGAGCGAGGTGCGCTGAAAAGGAGAGCACGTCATCCAAATTGCAGGCCAAGGGGTCAATTCCCTTGGAGTCTGCCCAGTGGCAGTGTTAAATGGGAAAACATATTGCGCCTCCTTTCTAATATATATTGGCCTAAGCCCAGTCGCTCTGCGAAGAAAACCGTGTTGCAAAGTTCGGATTTTAGATCGACTTTGCTGCCATTTTGGGATCATCCGCCATTTTGATTTCTGTTTGAATGTAACTCTGTGTTCTAAAATGGTGGACTGTGTTTCCAACTTGTAACCAAGCCTTCCCGAACCTTGCACCTTAGTTAATGTTTAGGCTGTCCGCGGGCCGAATGTTTAGACTGGGTAATGAGACCTTGTCCCATGCCTGACTTGTGGTCTAAGGATTGACTGCACCAATAAGTCTGATCCACCGACATACATCGAAACAATGTAAAGTAAATGTAGAACGTGGACACTGGCTGAACTGCATTGTGAGGGACATGTGCTAAGGCTTACTGCTAAATCTGGAATACACTGTTGCCACTGTGACTTGTTTGTATGTAAATTAAATGTAATCCGTGTGCATATTGTTGTATAAGCCATAAGTGAACTGGCACGAACTCTAGACCATGGATTATTAACTTGCAGGACATTATTACTGAAACTGTAGTTGTCACGCTGAGGTGCGAGCAGTCTTCAGCAGTCCCTGCTTTCCTGCTGGTAGTCTGTCTACCCTGTCTACTGGACCTGCATCAGAGGTCAAAATCCCCTGAAACTACCCGGAGTGGCACGCAGAGTTGGCTCGCTGAGGTGCGAGCAGTCTTCAGCAGTCCCTGCTTTCCTGCTGGTAGTCTGTCTACCCTGTCTACTGGACCTGCATCAGAGGTCAAAATCCCCTGAAACTACGCGGAGCGGCACGCGGAGTTGGCTCGCTGAGGTGCGAGCAGTCTTCAGCAGTCCCTGCTTTCCTGCTGGTAGTCTGTCTACCCTGTCTACTGGACCTGCATCAGAGGATAAAATCCCCTGAAACTACGCGGAGCGGCATGCGGAGTTGGCTCGCTGAGGTGCGAGCAGTCTTCAGCAGTCTACAGAGGCTCGGAGGCGAGAGGACATGTCGGTGCAAGCCGATTCTAGAACCCTGCTGCTGCTCCCCAAAACGACGCAATCACACTGTGATAACCCACTCATCTTGGACAAACCGGCTCCCCAGGCTCTACAAAAAAGCCCCTCCGGTAGAGTGCTGAGGAGTAAGTATGCCCCCCCTGCAAAATCGGAAAGAAATTAGCAAAAGTTCGAAACCGTGCTCGTATTTGAGTGCGGGGTCTGATGGCGTTACCAAATCCACTTTGAGCATACCCATACGAAAAACAGCATCTATCGTGTCGGCACAAATGTGCTCAATTCCTTCTGAGACAACCCCCTGCCTCCCAGAAGATGTGACTAAAAACTTGCAGGACTCGCAGGACGTGGAGGAGGGAGAGGAGAGCTACTAGGACGCGAGTGGGGACGATTCACCTTCCTCCAAAACATCCTTCCGACCATTTGACTCACCATCTCCCCAATTAATTTCTACTGCTCTGCTCGTAAAATCGACGCCCTTGCCCTTGCCTGTAGTACTGGACGCGGTGTGCCACTCCGTAGAGTCTTCGCCGTCTTCGTCTTCGCCATCCAAACTGCTGCCGCCTTTCCCGGTGGAGGAGCCCGTAGCGGCTCGACCCCTCCCGCTGTTGCTTGCTCACGGTCCGAGGGCCTCCGCCGTGGCGAGTGAGGCGGAGCCAAGCGGTGTCGGAGGACGCAGCGAGGCCAACATCAGCCCGCGGGCCGGGGAGTCCTCAGTGGGGAGGGGGTCGGGTGGTGCCCTGTGTGACCTTGCACAGAAAGCGGCCGCGGGTCTTCAGTGTGCAATCCAGGAATCGGACCCGGGCACGGGTAAAGCGGCTAAGGGTGAGTCTTCGCGCACCGCTCCCCTGACGGAGCCCCAGCCCAGTCAGATGGGAAAGCCGCCTGGCGAATGCGGCGCTGGAATGGAGGCGCCCTCTACTGTCTTGGCGGTCGTACTGCGCCCCATTCTCCTAAACAAAGAGAGGAAAAGCACTCAAAACACCCCCCATAATTCAGAGGGGAAGGAATATACGGACTCAGATTTTGATCGAGAACCAACACTCACCCCATTGAATGCGACTACAAATGAACTAATCAAGCAGAAAAGAGATACAGCATTGGCGCTGTTAAAAAAAAGAGCGCTAACAAAAAAGATCCCCAAGGACCAAGGAGAACTCTTAAACCAAGATCGCCAACACCAAAGAAAAGGTTCTAGAGGAACAACCCAAAAGGGAGAATCAGGAAAGCTATTTTTACAAAACCCTTTGACGACCCACTCCTTAAAAGATTTCTTTTTTAAACAAACCAAAAGGAAATCAGAATCTGAGGTTGAACTTTCAGATGCCGAATTATTAGATGCAGTCGCTGAAGCTCCCCCAGCTTTTTTAGTTTCTAATCAGGGAAAGACCATACCTGCATCATCCCTTCCACTTCAAGAAGCCCTTACAGGGACGCAGGACGCCGTCCCAGATCCAGAAACCTATGTTGAGATGAAGGAGAGAGAAAACGTTCAAAATTTACCGCCTACAGACACAGTCCTGCCTCAAATCAACCTGCTCGATGATGATGTTCCATCCTACTGCACGGAGAGGTCGGGACTTGGAAACGAGCTTCTAATTCCGTCAATTAATACCTCTGCAATTGAGGGACGGGAGCAAAGAGGTTCACACTCTTCACTACAGAGCCAACCAGTCCCGTCCCAGTCGGGCCAAAGAATGAACAACACAGACTCCCCAGTCAGGAGACCTTCAAGTCAAAGTGGCCTTCAATACAATATCTCAACTCCACTAAGAAACGAAAGATCCAGCAGTAGTTCTGGAACCTTGCATAAAGAGACTCCATCAAAAAAAACAGATCTTCTCACTATTATGTCAGCAATCACGGTGGGACTAGCTCCTTTTGTTAAGCTGTATGAGTCAATAAATGACTCAATGAAAGACTATAACTCTGTCAACCTCAATAAACACCAAAGTAACGTTCTTAGAGGGCTTTATTACAGTGTTAATCCAACAAAACACAGAGAAAGAAAAACAACAAGATGCCAAATTTGCTCAGCTTCAAAACCTAATTGAAGCTAAAATTACTGCAACTTCCCTTCAAGAAGTACACTCGACGACCCAAAAGGAGCACATTTTAACGTCGATTTCGAAGGACCCAAAAACTGACGGGATAAATATCATTCCTATTAAGATGACCCAACGCCCTGTGCTAAAATGCCGAAAGGGGAAAAAAAGTGAAAACCAAACTAAAATAGCGACAATCTTCAATACTGCAAAGGCAACTTTGCCAATTTCCATCAATTCTGCACTACCACCTAAAACTACTACTATGTCTAAAGGTCCGGTCTGTCAAAATCCAATAAAGGAACAAGAGATAATTGAATTGGACAATTCCTGCGCATCTTTAGCCGATTCATCGGGAAATATATCACTTTCAGACCTAAGAGTTCACCTGGATTATGAAGGAACCCATGACTCGCAAGATGATTCTGATCAAAATCGAGATTTGCAAAACGAACACACCAGAAAACATTGCTACTCAGGAAAACCTGAGAGAACCACTTATAACTACAATCATATCTGAAACTCAGAGACCTACAGACATCTCGGGTGAAGAAGCAAAGAGAGCTATATTGGCCCCTTCAAAGAAAATTCAACAAAACGAGAACTCTACTGCAGCAAAAATTGAAATCCCTAAACAAAGGCAGAATCCTGGTAAGGAACAAAACATGGTGAAACCTCGGACTGGTCTATCCATGAGTGCAAGGCTCCCCCAAGCACGAACTTTCAAGATGGAGCAATTGACGGCCGGGAAAAACTATGTAGTACTAAACAGGAAAACAATTCTTAAGATTTTAGCAAAAATACCGAAGCTGAAAACCTTGGGGACAGCAGATCTCGTGTTGATTGAACCTTATCATAGACACAAGAGGGCCAAAGCGTATCTTCACGTAACAAAGGCAGCAAGCAACCATCTTAAACCAGACGTGATTCTATCCTTGAAGGAAATGGGTTTCGCCCTGGAAGAAATTACAAAACCATCGCCGTCGCCATTTGAAAAAGGCTTGCATTCCCCGCGTGGACTGACAGAAATCCAGCACGATCATCGATCGGGCACAGAATTCCAGAGGACAAAGAAAAGAGATTGCACATATAGGAGGGACGGGGAGAGCCGACGAGGTAGATTTCAGTCTAGACATTACGTAACAAAGGAGAACGAAGGCCATAAGAGATCAAACTACATAGAAAATACGAGTAAGAACGACAGATGGGAGAATAAACGAAGACATGGTTCATCGACGGAGCAAAGTGCGGAATGGTCCCACAACAAAAAACGTGAACCCTCGGGGCCTTGGAGATGGCTAAAGAAGGTGCTAAATCCCAACACTCAAACATAACAACGAAACACCTTACAAACGCCAACCAACAACACAGCGCATGAATCTCGCCAATCTCTTGTATCAAAAGAAGCATCGATGTGTTCGTGGAACACGAGAGGCCATGAACATTTAACCAAGCTAGATGCTTTTGACCTAGTACAGTTCGACATCATCTGCCTCCAAGAGACTTGGTTGATGGACCTCGATCGACGGCTATGAAACCTGTATTTCTCCGGCAAGTAAGGGCCTGTTTGGCAGACCATCGTCTGGCCTTCTAACCGCAGTTAAACTCGGATCAGGCATTTCCATTAAAAAGAAAGTGGCAGAATCCTACGGTATTTTGGCTTTACAAACAGAATGGATCCACCATGAAAATCCATCGCGAAAGAAAACTAAATCCAGTTTAGCCATCATAAACGTTTATTGGAACCCACAAAGAACAACAAATGCGGAGTTCTGCAACGCGGTCACAGACATCTTAGACACATTTACCATCGAATTGGCCACTGACTATATCCTTATCTGCGGAGACCTGAACGCTAGGTGTGAACAATCTGAGACAAGCCTTCATTTATTACCATCCTCGGAACGAGGTGTACTTTGGTCGGATCTCATGGACGCTAGAAATTTCCACAATGTGGCAGTGTTGCGTGGCAGCCCTCCATTGATTCCAACTTGGGAACGACTCGACACCTTCGCAACTCTGGACTACATTTTTGCTTCTCATTCCCTTCTGTCATTTATTGACTCCTATGAAGTCTACCGTACAAAAGCCAGCGACCATAATCTGCTGTCTATGACACTGAAGTCAGTGTGGACTCCAAAAGATTTCTATCCATTTGATTTGGAGGCTTCAAGCAACCTTTCGCGAATACAACTTTCAGAATCAAATATCATAGATATTGCCCGGAAATTTGACGAGGAAGATGACAACAATACTTCCTCGCAAACCAGACCAAACTATCTGCCGTTACTTGTGAAGTACAGGAAAAAGCAAAGAATCCAAAACCCATCAAATGACAACAGATCCCATGAATATGATTCTCAACTAGTACTGAGAAGAAGAGAACTCCGTAAACTGAGGCGTTTGGCTAGAGTCTCTGACAATAACAAGCAAAAAGAAACTGCTATAGCCGTCGCGAAATCATACAAAGCATGGCTGAAACACCACAAAGGAGTCATGTAACAGAATGATGCCGAAAAAATGCTTAAAACCTTGATGACCAAAAATTCGAAAGATTTCTGGGCGCTGATCAAAAACAAAAGCAATGAGAAAGCTAACCAACTATCTAATGTTATACCAGAATCGACTTGGACATCCTTCTTTTCTGCTCAATTTACATCTCTGCCTGAAACATCAGAACCATCTGCTCCCCCGATAACGACCACATGGGCAGATCTTGCAGATCGAGAAGAAATTTTGACCGCAATTCTTAAGCTGAAAACTTCTAGGGCACCAGGCCCCGATGGCTTAACAAACATGGACTTAAAGCAACATCCCAAAAAATGGTCCTTTTTAATATCCAAAATCTTCAATGAATGCCAGGTAAAGAAACAGATCCCCAGAACATGGACAGAAGCACCGATAGTGCCCATCTTTAAAAAGGGAAGTAGAGACAATCCAGCGAATTATAGGCCTATAGCCCTGCTAGACATCATGGGCAAGATCTTCGCAACTCTTCTCCTCTCGCGCTTTCATGGGTGGGCAAGAACCGCACCATGCCTTGACGAACTTCAAACAGGCTTTGTGAAAAACGCGAGTACAAGTATAAACATTATGATACTAAATATCATAAAAGAAAATGTGAAGAATGGTGCACCGAAAGTATTCATAGCGTTCGCAGGCTTTCGATAGAATTGGGCGACGGAAGCTCTGGTCAAAATTATCGAACTGGAATTGCCCGGGAGAAATCCTAGGACCGATGATCGCTCTCCATACGGACACAAAGCAGAGAGTTCGTCAAACAAGGCCTGATGGCAGCGCAATTTCCATCGGAACGAGGCGTGAAGCAGGGATGTCCGCTTGCCCCAGCCCTCTTCAAGGCATTTTTGGGTGACTACCAACACACCCAAACGGCGTTAAGAGTCTTTCCACCAAAAGTAGGAAACACAGCAATATCTAGACTACTCTACGCGGATGACCTAATCCTTATGGATCAGACAAAAATTGGGCTTCAGAGCCAATTTAACAACCTGGCCAAATACGTTGAGGAGAACGATTTGGAAATAAACACCGCCAAATCCAAGATTCTGATCATGGGAAAAACTGGTCCATCTACACGTAGCAACGATCGCTGGTTCCTGAACAAAAAGAAGATCGAAACAGTTGCTAGTATAAAATACTGAATAATGTTCGACGCAACGCGGTCAGAAAAAGCCACACATTTGGCCTTGTGGCTGAAAATAAAATCATTAACCACTCAGACCAAACTTGTTGATCGGAAATACGGAAAATTTTCCCTCCTACCAGCGATACAATTCTATAAACAAAAGGTGGTCCCAGCAATGATCTACGCAATGGATGCAGCACTAAACATCCAAGACTCGATATGGCCGAAATTGGAGGGCTTTTTGTGGAAAGCAGTACTGGGCCTTCCAAAATCAACATCTATCTCAGCTATCAGGCGTGAATTGGGCCTCCTATCGATGAAAGCGTCAGACAAGCAAAGCCAAATGAGACTTCTGTGTAAAATCATTTCTCCAGATGCTTTACCTTTATTCAAAGCAATTCAGAAGGAACTTACCCAAGGCCATTACATCGCTCTGAAGAAATGGGAGCAAGAATTACAGAAAAATCTGGCTGATTTGGCTTGTACATCAGAAGACCTAATCCACAATCCTGCCAAGCTAAAGAGAAAAAAAGCCCAGGAGGACTGGATTCAAACATGCGAGGCAGCGACGGCAAATAAATTACTTGCTCACTTGCCGCCAACTACTAACAAGCTGAACAGACCTTTGAATTAGTGTATCAAATTCCCTGACAAAAGGCTACAGAAGAACTTCATGAAATTGAGGCTTAACCTCATGCTAACTCAGGAAATCAAAGCCATCCGGTCAAAATCCACCATAAAAACATGCAGACTATGTCCAGAGACTCAAGAGGAGGAAACTGTAAAGCACCTACTTTTAAACTGTGCAAAAACAGCATATTTGCGTGAAGCTTTTTTGCTACCATTAATGCATGACGCGTCACTCCGAGAAGAAGATACATGGTGGTGTAGACTGGTTGCAGGCGAAAAAACTAAATGGGCAACCGCGGCTGTAAACATTTTGGAGGCGGCTCTTGAGCGGGCATCAGAAAGTGGGTCCGCACTCGATTCATTTAACAAAATCTCCACGATGCAGTACTACATCTCATCTCTTCTCTCTTCATGCTGCACTGTCTTCTTCTTCTTCTTTATCTTTCTTTTGATCCTATCTGTTCTGCAATTTAACAGCTCTGATGATCTATTCACATCTGAGATATGATCTCTTGTAAAAATCAAATTTTTCTTTTGATTGTAGACAAGTAAATAAAAATAAATAAATAAATAAATAAATAAATGTACGAATGTCTTGTTGGATGTCCAGAACCTCTCACTTCTCACACTGAAGGGCTGGTATTCGCTGTGATGTACTGAGGGCCAGATAGCTATCTGTTTTGTTCTTTGTATACTGCACAGTAGTAATAAAGATCTGTGAATCTTTATAAACCCGTGTTTGGTGTATTTCCTTTTGTGGTACTCAGCCTCGATATTTCCGCTTGCTCTTACAGCAGAACCTGGTCCATTTGCTCTTGTACTGGGCCCTGGTGGATTTGCTCCTGGCGCCCTGTATGATTTCCAGATTGGCCTGTGAGAGGCTAAGGTGCCGAAATGTTTCCTGCTCAGGTACCACGCTGTGAGGGCTAGTTTCCCTGGCACGGGGTGGATAATCCTGCCCCCCTGCTGTGCCAGAAGATGTGCTCGGCCCATCGGGAGGTGTATCGGAGGCACTAGGAGCTTCAAAAACGATGGTCTGGCCGGCCACCATGGAGCAATCAGAATGATGAGGAGTCGGTGCGACTCCTTGATCTTGCAAAGGCAAGAGTGGGCGGAAAGGCGTAGGCCTTCATGCCGGTCCATTGGAGGTGAAATGCGTCACTCAGAGATGCAAACTGGGGGCACTTCTTGTTGTGCCAGGTGGAAAAGGTATTCACTTGGGGGTGACCCCAATTGTTGGAAATCTCCTGAATAACGAGGTATTTAGCTGTCACTCGTCCCCCGGGAGGTGGACTGCCGAGAGGTAAATATAATTTTCCAAGGCCCATTCCCACATGCTGATCGCCAGTCTGCACAGAGGAGGGGATCTGGTGCCTCCCTGCTTGTTGACGTAGTACATGCTGGTCGAGTTGTCTGTTTGGATGAGGACAACCTTGCCCTTGAGAAGTGGTAGGAATGCTCTGAGCGCTAGCCAGATGGCGTTCAGCTCCAACCAATTGATGTGGTATTCCTGCTCCTGCGAGTCCAGATGCCATGGACCGAGAGATCATCCAGGGTGGCAGCCCAGCCCTCGAGCGAGGAGTCTGTGGTGATGGTGGCCTACGGAGAAGGCGGCCGGAAGGGCTTTCCCATTCGTAGGTTGCAGTCACTGGACTACCAAGTTAGGTCCGGGTGGAGAGATGGAGGAACGATGATCATTTCGGATTCAGAGCCCCGCTCCTGATTCCATGAGGCTGCAAAGTGCAGCTGAATCCTTCTCATCCTTAGTCTCGTGTGCGGGACGGCTAGTAGCACCGCCGCTAGAAGACCTGGGAGATGTTGATACCAAAAAGCTGAGGTCACTTCTCTGCTGAGGAAGTGGATGGTGGTCCTCTTGTCTTCCGACGGGAAGACCTTCTCGAGCACGTGTCTCAAATGAGTCCCAGAAAGGTCAGAGTTTGCGTAGGGAGCAGCTGTGACTTCTTGAGGTTGAGCGAGAAGCCCAGGTCGTGCAGTGTGTTCATAAGGGCCTGGGAGGAGTGGTGGACCGCTTCCGGAGATGTAGCTCTGACGAAACAGTCATCGAGGTATGGATATATGTGGAGGCCCTGCTCTCTGAGGAGGGCCGCTACAGCGTTCATGAGGCTGGTAAAGACCCTGGGGGCCGAGTTGAGGCCAAACAGGAGGACCTTGTATTGGAAATGGTAGCCCATGATCCAGAACCGTAGGAAAGAACAATGGGGCTGCCAAATCGGGACGTGTAGGTACCCGTCCTTCAAGTCTAGGGAGCACATCCAGTCTCCCTTGTCCAATGTCTCCGCTATAAAAGCTGGTGTAACCATCTTGAATTTTTGCATGGGTAAGGAGAGGTTGAGGGTGGAAAGGTCCAGCACAACTGTCAGGCCTGCCTGGTTCTTCTTCTGGATGCCGAAAATCCTGGAGTAGGGGCCAAAGCCTCGCTGGGAGGCTGGAACTTCCTCCACTGCCTGGCTCTCGACGAGCAACCGGATCTCCGCCAGGAGAGTTGCTGTCCCAACCTGCGGGAGTGGAGTGGAGGAGGGAGGAGAGGCTGGGATTGGTTGACGGTACCCCGTGGATACTACACAGAGGATCCAGGGGTCCGCGGAATTCTGGTGCCAGAAATTTGCATGGAGATCAAGCCTGCTCCCCACCGAAGACACGTGGACCCAAAGGGGCGCGTCATGCCTTCTTTTCCTCAGAAGATGTGGCTGAGGAAGGGGACTGAAAAAAACCTTAATTCCCCCTCGCCTTTTTGTTGTTTGCGCCGGCTCTGAGATGGTGAGCAGTCCGGCTGCCTTGATCTGCGTTCCTGGAAGCCGCGGAACCCTCCGTATGTACGACCCTTCTCTGAGCACTGCTGAGATTGGGTGTAAGATTTGGGCGTGGTCTTTGTAAGAATGGATAAAGACTTTGCCGTTTGTGAGCTGTTTTTCTTCTTGTCCAGCTCTTCATCCGTAGAGGAGTGGAAGAGGCCCACCCCGCCCCGTGAACTGTAGATCTAAAATGCGCTCCTGGACGTCCGGGTTGAATTTCATCACCCGGAGCCAGGCAGTGCACCTCATGTCTGTGGCAATGCAGATGGCTCACCCCGAGGTATCGATATGCGCCACCGTGGATTCCATGAGGTTGTGCGCCACAAGCTTGACCTCCGCTAGCCTCGCCTTAAAACGTGATTGGCATTGGGAGGGGAGTCCAGGAGGAAGTCCGCAATATCCCGCCATAACCGTTGGTTGGCGGCAGCCATCATGGCATCTGGGTTGGCCTGGCGCAGGTGCAAGGAGACGTTGGAGTAGATCTTCTTGCCGCAAGCCTCCAAGATCTTCTCCTCCTTGCATAGCAGCGCAGCAGAGGAGGAGGCTGAGGACGACTGAGGCTTGAAGTAAAGTGATGCCGCAGCGATCACCGAGGAGTGCGGCTGAGGATGGGTCGAGGGCAAGTGTGTGTCCCCCTCCATCTGTCTGTACTTGGCGTCCAGGCGTCGGTTGACCGGCTGGACTGAGTGGGACTTGAGCCAACCCTTCTTTGCCAGGGAGACTACATCGGATTGCAGTGGAATCCCTGTGTTGGCAGAGGGGCGTCTTGTGAGGACTTCAGCCAGAACCCCCTCTGCCGGCTGTTCGACCTCAGGCTGAGGGATGCCTAGGTACTCCGCCAGGCCAGCAGGATGTTCATGGAAGGCCCTGGCTGAGGAGGAACAAGTTACTTACCTATAACTGTTGTTCTCCAGCATGGGTCTGGTATGGATTCACATGCTCATGAATATTCCCCGTCGTCAGGCCGGGAATCCTCGGTATAGAAAAAATCAGTATCAGTTTCGTTTCTGATCTGTCTTTCTTAGTAGTAACCAATCACTGGTCTCTGGGTCATACTGCCCCCAGCTAATGAGTGCCCTCTCCCTAAGCCCCGCCTCTGGCAGCCATCCTCAGATTTGGTAGCACGTAAAGTGGCAGTATGACCAAGTGAAGAGCCGCAGATGTGTAGGCGGGAGGGTTCGCATGTGAATCCATGCCAGACCCATGCTGGAGAACAACAGTTACAGGTAAGTAACTTGTTCCTTCTCCAGCATGGGGTCCGGCATGGATTCACATGCTCATGAATATAAGAATATATAGCAGTATGCACATGCACAACCACGGGAGGTGGCAAAAGGCTCAACATTAAGCATCTCTTACCTCCTCACCAGGCTCACCTTAAGCGAACAGGTTGCGCAGCACTGCTTGGCCGACCCTGGACTCCTCCCTGCAGTCCTGATTGACGCAGTAGAATCTCGTGAAGGTGTGTGTCGACCTCCACGTAGCAGCCCTGCAGATGTCGAGCAGGGGCACACCAGACAGGAACGCCATGGTAGCAGCGATTGCTCTGGTCGAGTGGGCTCTCGGACGGCCGGGCAGCGGTCGGTTTGCCAACCGGTGACAGTGCATGATGCAGCCGGAGAGCCATCTGGAAATGGAAGCCTTCGAGAGAGCCTTCCCTTGATTCACAGGTCCAAAGTTTACAAACAGCTGTGATGTCTTCCGAAAACTCTTCGTGCGGTCCACGTAGAACTTCAGCGTTATAGCTACGTCCAGCAAGTGCAGAGTCCTCTCAGCCGGCGAAGAAGGCAACGGGAAGAAAACTGGCAACACCAACGGTTCGTTGAGGTGGAAGTCCGACGGCACCTTGGGCATGAAGGAGGGGTGCGTCCTCAGCAACACCCTTGTGTCGTGAAAAGTCAAGTATGGTGGCTTGCAAGATAGGGCCTGGATCCCTCCCACTCGTCGTGCGGAGGTAATGGCCACGCGAAATGCTGTCTTCCACGACAGAAACGTCAACAGTGCCGAATGCCTAGGCTCAAATGGGGCCCCCATGAGCCTGGTCAGCACCACGTTGAGCTCCCACACCGGGGAAGGGGCCTTCACCGACGGGAACGATTGGAACAATCCTTTCATAAATTCCTTCACCAGCCAATGAGACCACAAGGACGTCCGTCCTCTAGTTCTGGTGTATCGTGAGATGGCGGCCAGATGTATCTTGATGGAAGCGTGAGCTAGTCCAGCCTTGGCCAATGACAGTAGGTACGGAAATACTTGAGGGGCCGTAATCCGCAGAGGGTTAATCATCTGTGCACGGCACCAGACAGAGAACCTCTTCCATTTATGTCCGTAGCACTTGAGAGTTGAGGACGCCCTGGCCTTTGCAAGAACCTCTCTGCAGTCGGCTGGGATGTCGTGCCCTCCAAACTCTAGTGCTGCAGGAGCCAGGCCTGCAAGTTCAGCGACTCTGGGTTGTGATGAAGAATGGCGCCTCCTTCTCTGGAGAGAAGATTCGAGTCCGTCGGCAGCTTGACTGATGTGGACGCTGACAAGTCCAGAAGGTCCGGGAACCAGATCTGTCTCGGCCACGCCGGTGCGACGAGGATCATCCTGCACCGGGACCTCTTGAGCTGGTTGATGAGCCGGAGCAGCAACGGCAACGGAGGGAACGCATAAAGAAATAGGCTGTCCCAGGGGAACGAGAAAGCATCGCCCATGCTCCTCAGCTGGGGAACCTGCTGGCGAACCTCTGGCACTTGGAGTTCGTCAACGTCGTGAAGAGATCGATCTGGGGTTCGCCCCATCGTCGGAAGAGTCGATCCACTTGATCCTGGCGTAGTTCCCACTCGTGGCACGAGCGCAGCTCTCTGCTGAGTGAGTCGGCGATGGTGTTTTTTATTCCTGCCAGATGAAAAGGCACCAGAAACATCCCTTGGGCGACGGCCCAATGCCACAGATCCTGGGCTTCCTTGGACAGGGCAGGGGATCTGGTTACGCCCTGCTTCCGGATGTAGAATATCGTGGTGGTGTTGTCAGTGAAGATCCTCAATATCCTCACCACCTTGCCCTTGAGGGACGGAAGAAAAGACCTGAGGGCCCAGAACACTGCGCAGAGCTCCAAGATGTTGATGTGGAGTGACTTCTCCTCCGGGAGCCAAAGGCCTCTCGCGTGAAGATCTCTGGAGTGCGCTCCCCAACCTTCCAGGGAGGCATCTGTCATCACCGTCACCTGGTGAGCCGGGGTCTGAAAGTCCATGCCCGCCGACAGATGAGAGCGGGTACCCCACCACCGGATCGCCTGACGGAACGTCTCGTTGAGTGGGATCCTGTCCTCGAAGCTGCCCGTCGACTGGACCCAGCGGGCGTCGAGGAATTCTCTTGTAAGGGGCGCATCCGAAGCCTGCAAAGGCACACCAGGTAAATGCAGGAGGACATCATCCCGAGGAGGGACTTGATAGATCTTACCCTGGCCATGTCCGTGGCCAGCAGATGCTGCACCTTGCCCAGGATGGTCCTGGTCCTTTCCTCCGACGGCGAGGCCAGCCGCGCCACTGTGTCGAGCTAGGCTCCCAGAAACAGGGCGACATTAGACGGGACCAGGTGGGATTTAGGAAAGTTGATGGAGAACCCCAGGTCCGTGAGCAGCTGGAAGGTCTTCGCAGTGTGCTCCACAGCGAGCTCCCTTGTCCTTGCATGGATGTGCCAGTCGTCCAGGTAGGGGTAGACGTGGATCCCCTGTAGGGGCAGCCGCGCCGCCACCGGTGCGAGGCACTTGGTGAACACCCTGGGTGCCGACTTCAATCCGAAACGGAGGGCCTTGAACTGGTAGTGCCGCCCTTGGACCACGAACCTGAGGAACTTTCGGTGACCTTTCAAAGTGGGGATGTGGAAGTACGCATCCTCCAAATCCAACGATGACAGGAAATCACCCTCCTCCAGCTGTACCAGCAGGTGCTGGAGGGTGACCATCCGGAACTTCTGTGCCTTGATGTATCTGTTCAGTCGTCGCAGGTCCAGGATGGGACGCCATCCTCCTGTCTTCTTCTTCACGAGGAACTACCTTGAGTAAACTCCGGAGCCCCGAAGCCTCTTTGGGACGAGCTCGTTGGCATCTTTCTTGAGCATCGTCCTTACTTCCAACAGTAGTTGAGGGACGTGATTTTCCTTCCTGGCCACGGGTGGAACGCGAGGGCACTTCTTCTGGAACTCGAGAGCGTGCCCTTGGGCCAGGGCGTCCAGCACCCAACTGTCGGTGGAGATGGACTCCCACACGCTGACGAACCTCGTCAGCCGGCCTCCCTCCGGGGTGCTTCGGCGGGGGCCCGACCCCACGGTTGGTTCAATCTTGTTTGGAGGCCGCCTTGCCTCCTTGACCTCCCTGTCGACGACGACGGGCACCACCTGACTTGCCGCGCCCCCTGTAGGCCTCCTGAGACAAAGATCTTGCCGCTTGGCGGTACGTCGAGGAGCCACTGCCGGATCCCTTGGAGGCACCTTGCCTGCCTCCGGAGCTCCGAAAGGATGGCCGTCATTGTTGGAGCACTCCCAGTGCCCGGGCAGTCTCTGTGTCCATCTTGATAGCCTGAAGGGACTCATCAACCGCCTTCCCAAACAGGTTGTTCCTGTCGAAGGGCATATCCAAAACCTTGGTTTGTACGTCCTGGCGGAAATCCGTCACCTTGAGCCATCCTCGTCGTCTCGGGCAAACGCCATTGCCCAAATGATGGAAACCGGTGTCAGCGATGTCCGTTGCCACCGTGATGGCGTGGTCCGAAGCAATCTCACCTTCCTGTAAGATTTCAAAGGCCTCAGCCCTTTTGGCGTCCGGAAGGAAGTCCAGTAGAGGGGCGATTTTGAACCACAACTCCCTGTCGTAGCGGGCTACGATAGCCAGGGCGTTGGCCACCTTGATAGTCGTCGCTGCGGATGAGATGATCCATCGTCCCATCGTGTCCAGCTTCCTGCCCTCGCCGTCCGGCGGGGAAGTTGATGTCGAGGTCGATGCCCCGCCAGCTTTCTTCTTTGCCGCCGCCGAGACGACCAAATCCGGGGTAGGTTGCGTCTGAAGGCACAAGGGGGCAGCATCAGGGACCCAGTACTTCTTCTCGTACCAGTCCCTCTTTGCAGGCGCCGTGGCAGGGTTCTTGAGGAGGGCGAGCACCTCATCCCAGATGTCATCAATAAGTGGTATGGCGAGGACCGTCTTCCTTTTAGCCTCGCTCCGTTGGTAAAGGAACCCTTCCTTCTTCTTCTCTTCGGGGCAGAGCTGGAAGAGCTCGGATGCCCTGAAAATCATGGCATGGAAGGATCCAATTTCGTTGGGCGGGGACGCCCGAGCAGGGGGCGACGGGGGACACGTCCCGTCGTCGCCTCCGTCGCCATCTGTACCTGTCGTAGCCATGTCCGTGCCTGTATCATCCCCATGGGTAGTAGACTGGGGGGAAGGGAGAGCAGGCCGCAGAGGTGGGAGAGGTGGCGGAGGATGCGTCCTCCTCTTCTTATGCGGCGGACTTTCCGAAGGTCCCGGCTCCGGTTCCCCCGTCGGGTCTGGCTCAGGTACCTCCGTCGGGGGGGGGGGGCAACCTTGTCCTTATCTCCGAGTATAAGGACTGAATTGCTGACAAAATAGCTGCCAAAGTGTTCTGCGGCACCGGAAACGACGGGCGCGAGGGCTCTTGAGGAACCTCGTCGTCGGCACCGTCGCTCTCGTCGTCGCCCTCGTCGGGATCCCTCCCGATGGGCTGGGCCTCCTCCACGACTTCGATGAGCTCTTCTTCAGAGGTCGTGTCCGTATCCACGATGGCCACCTGCCCCTCCCCCTCCTTTTCCAACGGGGACTTCGTGGGGGTCTTCTCGATGGGCCTGAAAGACGACTCCCTCCGCGGTGGCAGGGAGACTCTGGATCCTGAGGTCGCCTCCACTGGTGTAGCCTCCACAGGCTGAGCCAGGGCCGCTGCGACATCCTCGATCGAGGTCTTAGCAGGGTGAATTAAGGCCATCGTCACCTTCTGTACGCCTGGGGCCTTCACCTTGGGGGGAGGGTCCTAGCCTCGCTCCCCCTCTGCTGGAATCTTCGAGATCGACCGGGGCTTGTCCAGAAGCTTCGCCGGGTTCTCGGACTTCCTCTTACCCAAGCCAGAGCGTTGGCTCGTGGTTGATGGCGCTGGGGAGGATGCGCCCTGCCTGGCAGCCAAGGAGCCCGACCATTCGGCGCTCCCGGTGCCCGTAGACTCGCGGTGCTTGGCCTTTTGTTGGCCCCCCGTCGCCGGGGCGCCCTCACATGACTTAGAAGACCGCTCGGACTTCTTTTTCTTCTTCTCGCCTGACGGGCTCTTCCCTTCCAGCCAGTTGGCGAGACGGAGGTGGCGATCCTTCATGGTCCGCTCCGACATGTTCCCACAAAATGCACAGTCCTTCTCCACGTGCGTCTTGTCCTCATGGAGACAGTAGAGGCATAACGAATGCTCGTCCTCCTTGAACACATTCTGAAGCTGGCATCCAGGGCAGGTCCTGAACTGTTTCCCGGGCATCGAGCTTCCTTTCTCCTGGGCCATGTCTGGGGTAAGCCTCAGAACTTCTGGAATCCTCCAAAAGCGTAACTCGACGAAATCTTCACACTTGAGCGGCGTAGAAAACTCCAAAACGGGTCTCCGTTGATCGGATGTAGAAACGGTGGAGCTTGAGGCTCAATTGAACCAAAAAATGAGAAAAATCTCCTGAAAAAGCAGCAAAAGCTTGAGAGCTACAGCACGAGGACTCCCAACACTTGAACGTGCGGTAAAAATCTGAGGATGGCTGCCAGAGGCGCGGCTTAGGGAGAAGGCAGTCATTGGCTGGGGGCAGTATGACCCAGAGACCAGTGATTGGTTACTACTAAGAAAGACAGATCAGAAACGAAACTGATACTGATTTTTTCTATACCGAGGATTCCCGGCCTGATGACTGGGAATATTCATGAGCATGTGAATCCATGCCAGACCCCATGCTGGAGAATGCCGTGTCTGGATCTTCCTCCTCGTCCGTGTCGTGCGGATTTGGAGGATCTTATGGAGGAGGAGGGGTAGATGGCGCAGGAGGCTGGGGTACTGTAACGCTCACCTGGTATCCACGGGGTTGTCACTCAGCCTGTTCTGACCTCTTACGACCTCAAACCCTTCCCTGGAGTCTACTCGACTGGAGACTGGGCCTGAAACACAGGATTGGTAGAGTTTAACTCCCTATTGCCTCTGTGTGCTTGAACCCCTTCTTCCCCGGGTCCAACCCTTCCCTTTGATCCACAGCTCACCTTGTTTTCTTGGAAAGTGTGCTCTCCGTCCTGCTTTCAGCGCAGGGGCGCGTTGATTGATGCAGGCTTGTTGCTGCCTAGTTACTTCAATGGCAAGAGTCCGACAGGTAAGTATAATGAGTCTTTTGAACAGTTCTCTAACTTTGTTCCTTTCCTTCCTTAGATGATGGCCGGCATCCGGGGCTGGCGACGTGCTGCTGAGATGAGTAGCGCTGAAGGTGAGTGAGAGTGCGATGCGCGATGCAACCCTTTCGTATTTGTATTGAACTGAGTTCTTTTTCTGTGTCTTTCAGCGTGGATGCCGGTTATGAAGAAGAAATGCAGTGAGTAAGTGCGGTATGCGGCGCCTCTAGATGTTTCCATGCTAACCTGGAGTGGCTTTTCCCTCTTGCAGATGGATGAGAAGTTCCGGAGACAGAGTTCCCCCAGAGCGGCTGGGATTCAGGTAAGCGTTTGAAGTTCGTACAGTCTTTAAAAATAAGCAAAGATTTGCTGAATACTTACTAATGCCTTTTTTCTGTTCTTTTCCCTTTTCCTTAGGAAGCGGCATGCCGGGATGGGAATGACACTGCCGAAGATGCCCGCAGAACAGAAGAAGCGATGAATGATGGGCAGAAGCGCTGCAAGGTAAGGCTGTTCCTAACAGTGTTCTTGTTCTTGCAGGGGCTGAGCGCAGAAGAAAAATGCAGGCCTACTGGAGACCGATTCGAACACGGTGAGTGTCACGCTGCAGGTGCAGAAAACACAAAGCATGTTTCTCAGCCTGGGCGTGGCTTAAATAGTCTCTGGGTATCCCAGGTGTCTCTGGGCTGAACCACACCCAAAAGACTAGACTGCACATGCAGTTCTGGCAACCGAAATATGTGGGGGCATCCATCTTGTCCCCATCAATGCACTACAAGTCCAATCCCCAATGTTATCCTATGGGAGTGAGTGAGTCTGGTGCCACAAGCGCCAAGTCTGACTCCTAGTGGGTCTTTGGAGGGATGGAGAGGCCCTTGAGGGCTATGTAGGGGATCGTGGCCTGGCTCCAGCCTGACATCTCGGAGGGCTGGGGACATGAGGGTCAGGAATCATGACAACACTCCCCCCCAAGGCCCCTCTCAAGGTGGCTCTTCTGTCTGGTCCTGGTTTGTTTGGATGGTTTTGATGAAATCGTCTAAGCAAGCGAGATGCATGGATGTACTCACAAGGCGCCCATGTCCTGTCTTGTGGACCATACCCCTTCCTGTCTACTAAGTAGTATAATTTGGATCTGACATACTTTGAATCCTGGATGTCCTTGACTTCGAATTCTGGCTCCCCGGCAACTACTACTGGCTGCGGTGGCGTTGCTACCCGGGTCCCAGGTTGAACAGGTTTAAGGAGAGAGATGTGGAACAAAGGATGAATCTGCATGTTTGACGGCAAAGCTAGCCTGACCGCCACAGGATTTATCACCGAGGTGACGGTGAATGGACCCAGGTATCTTGGACGGAAAGTTCTGGTTCCTTTAATGGACACGTGTTTAGATGCCAGCCAGACTTTGTCTCCCACCTGGTAGTTGGGGACCTTTGCTCGGTGTTGATCAGCAAACTTCTTTTGGCGATTTTGAAGTAGGTGTTCAGCTGCCCTTTTAAAGGTTTGAGAAATGGTCGTGTGCAAGGTTTTGACTGCTGGCATTTCCAGGGTTGTAGGAACATTCAACTCAGAAGTACGTGGGTGCCTGCCATACATGGTATAAAAGGGTGTCTGCCCAGTGCTGGTGTGTAGGGAATTATTATAAGCATATTCAGCTATCCATAATAGGTCGAACCAGCTTCCTTCAGCTTGGTGTAACATGCAATGCAGATACTGCTGGAGCGTCTGATTTGTCCTCTCAGTTTGACCATCTGTTTGGGGATGGTGACTGGTGGATAGCCAGATGTCGATCTGGCCATAGAGCAGCATTTTCTCCAGAAGTTAGATACGAATTGAGTACCTCGGTCTGAGACTAAAACTGAAGGAAACCCATGGAGCCGTACGATGCCTTCAAGAAATACCTTTGCCAGAGTGGAAGCATGTGGGAGCCCCTTGAGAGGAATGAAATGTGCCATTTTTTAAAATAGGTCCACGAGCACAAGAATAGTGTTAAACCCTTGACTGGGTGGTAAGTCAGTAATAAAATCGAGGGACAAGGTATGCCAGGGTGCTGGTGGGATTTCCAATGGTTGTAATAGCCCAGCCGGTTTCTGCTTGGATTACTTGTTTTGAGCACACACTCCACAAGATAGGATGAATTGGATAATGTCTTTACGCCACGTGGGCCACCAATAATTTCTTTTTACCTTGGCTAGGGTTTTAGCGATTCTGGGGTGGCCCTCGATCAAGGAATCATGATAACCGTACATGACTTGTTCTCGTAGTTCTTGGTTTGGTAAGAATAAACGTGTCCTAGGGCGTGGCTAGCAACGCGATGTCTCCCGCCACCGCCGCACTAATCCTGACAAAATCGCTTGTTATCGCCAACTGCAGTGTGCAAAAATAACCCCTGTGCACAGCGGATCCCAATGTGCTTATCAGGACTGTGAGGCGAAATAAATCAGAAGCTGGGAGCGGAGATGCGCAGAGGCTAAGGTGGATGCGGGGCCGCCTGGCGCACTCTCAAAATGGCCGCCTAAGTGAAGCGATCCTGTGAGTGGTGCGCAGTGTGCGAAGCGGTGCCGTTGCGGCCTCCATTAAGCTCCCTGGTGGTCTGCACGGAGTGGAGTCTCTGGTGTGTGTTGGGGCTGTCTCGACGAGCCGGCGGGCCGCGAGCCCGGACAGAGAAGAGTGCTGGAGAAGTTGAGGGCCCTCCCGCGGACCTGGAGTGGCTGCCTCCCGGCGAACCGGATCCTGGACGAAGCCGACCAGCGGAGGCAGTGGGCTTGCTCGCCCGACCCTGAGGATCCGTGCGCTGGTCTCACCCCACACTAAGGAGGCCGACGTAGGGCCCTGCAGGTGAGTGCCCTGGGCGCCCCTCCCCCAAGACACGAACTGATCCGCGCGGGTGGTCTTACCGCCCGCTACATCTGCGAGGGGGAGTCCGGACTTAACACGAGTGGCTCCCGGGTCCTCCCCTTTGGCCTGCAACGACCCCAGTTCGCAGCGAACCCGGCGGGGAGAGCTGGGTGCCCTTGATGCGCGGAGGGGTCCGGAGTTCAGTGCTGCTTCACTTTGTGCGGAGTCACAGATCCTGTAGGGCTTCGCTCTGCAGAGGGTCACTAATCTGTTTTCCGACCCGTGAACTGCCTTGCCCGAGACATCCAGCACGCCGTGCTTTGTATTATTGAACCATTGCCCGCAGTGAGGGCCCCCTTCGAGGAGGGTGGGGAACCAACAGCACTCCCAAGACTGGTTTAACAGCAGACGCTTCCCACGCTGGGAATGCAGTGAACACAAAGCGATCCAGGGGAGGGGATCGGCATAATCCCGTGGCACGCAACATACGGGCTGAGGAGCGGTGCATCGTCATGTGGGCTCCAGCGATACTGTGGGGAAGACTGTAGGAACAACCCAAACCCCGGCAGAAACACACCCTAAGGTGCAGGACATGATACACAATCTAATGCAACGGAGTGCCAAGAAGCTGTTATTGTGCACCAAGGGCTGAATTGGCGGTGGTGTGCAACGCCACCTCTACAAACGGCGGGCTCTGTCCCTGATCGCGCTGCCTCTCTCCCCGCGGTGGCACACGTACGCGTGGGAGCCATAACCATACGCGCTAGGCTGCACACTCGAGAGTGATTCAGGCCAAGCATAGCCTGAGCGCCTAAAGACAGTGATTACAACCCACGGTCAGCCCACCGACCCTCTGGGCCGTCCCTAGTGCCTCCAAGACCGAATGAGACAGGAGGTAAGCATGGCACTGCATTAATAACAGGACAACCTTACGGTTCTGCCACAGCACGGCCGGGGTGGGATCAATCCAGCAGACACCCGTCGAGGCCATCGGTAGGAACACTGCTATTAAGCCACGACTCCTGGACCGAGAAGCGACCATGGGCAAAGAAAAAAACGAAGAAGCCCAATATGCAGAATAGAATTGAACAATACACAAGGCCCTCATCAAAACATGCTGATCCTTAATCGCAGCACTCTGAAGAGATGTAAGCCGTACATATGCTTTCCCTTAAAGACGTCATGGCTGCCATTGCTGACTCCCGCTCATCCATGGAGCAATAGATAGACCGCATAAGTTTAGATGTCTCTCTCCTTAGACATGTCCTCCAGAAGCTATCCGCGCGCACTGGGGAAGCAGAGCAGCGCATTGCGACTACAGAAGACAGGCTACACACTGTGCAACAACAACTCCATGGAGTCTCGGCCACACTCAAGACGCTGGAGTCTAGGGTGGAGGAGGGCGAAGGAAGGTCCAGGCGGAATAACGTCCTGCATGGAACTCTTTCAGGAACAGCTATTAGTGGACCTGTTCGGCCTGCAATCCTTCTCAAAATTCTTCTCTATTGAGAGAGCACATCGGATGCCCGCAGGTAGATCACTGCCTGGCGCTCCCCCACGCACCGTGATTGCGAGGTTCTTAAACTATCGAGATCGGGATGCACTTTTACAACTTGCAAGAACCAAGGGCACGATTACATTCAACGGATCTAGACGGGCCTTTTTCCCCGACTACACCAAGGAAGTACAGAAGGCGAGACAATCCTTTGGGAAGCTTAAGAAACAACTGCAAACATTGGGAGTCAAGTATGGCCTGCTCTTCCCTGCACAATTAAAAATTTACCATAAAGGCACGACGGTCCATTTTGATGATCCTGGGAAGGCGGGGTGCTGGGCGGAACAGCACATTGAAGGGGACTGGTCCACACCCTGAGGCAACAGAAATAGGAACCCCAGACCACCACCGGAGCAGCGTCCCAGACCGGATCGGCCACCGCTGCCGGATCTGCCAGAGAACGGAGGGGACGGACTTCTTCCTTGAATCCTGCTGAGAGCTTCACCCCTGGTCAGTGGGTACCCACTTCCTGGTCACCACCGCAGCGGACTCTTGGGGCCATCAAAGTCGTTTTCATTTGCTTACAATGCTTACAATGCGGTAAGCGGAGGATTGCTACCCTTCCACTTGGGTGTTTAAGAAGGGGGAAAACACCAAACCCCCCCCCCCCCACACTTTTTTTTAAAAATTTTAATTTATTAGTTGAACGTTAACAAGGGCTGATAAAACTGACACTCTACCTTTTTTGGTTGTCAGCAATGTTGGGACGACAGGTACTTCAAGTTGGGGAGGAGTATAGGGAGGCGGAGGGAGGGGTTAGTTGGGGGGAGTTTCTTGTTATCTCAGGTTCGGCCCTCCCTGGTAATTTTCAGGGGACGGTAGAGTTCCTGGCCAGTTGGGATCGCACCACACACAGGCAGCGCTTCAGACTTCAATCTTTGTCCATCTTGCACCGTATTGTCACACACCGGGGCTGCACCCCTGCGGGCTATTTGCCTCTCCCTCCGATACTTCTATTAGATGCCACCTGACCAATCTCACCCATCCATGACTACGCACTCAAGATCCCTTAGGGTCCTCACCTGGAACGTGAACGGGATGGGTTCCACGATCAAAAGACGCCTGGTCAAGCAACTACTTTCCAGACACTCCCCCGACATGGCCCTGCTCACTGAAACACACCTTGCGGGTACACACTGTAACTTCTTTCTGCTAACCAATTACAGGACTGCCTTCCATGCGGGATATACCATGGGATCCAGGGGCACCCTTATTCTTATACATAAACGGGTCCCGTTTGTCTTGCAGGCACTAGAACAAGACCCTCGAGGTCGCTACGTGATGGTGCTGGGGACACTCTGGGGGGAGACATTTGGGTTTGTCTCAATTTATTACCGGCCTGGACTAGGGCAGGAACTCCTCGATGACCTGACCACCTTGATGGGCAGGCATCAACCAGACAAGTGGTTTCTGGGGGGTGATTTCAATGATGTCATGTGTAACACCTTAGACCGCTCTCACCTTAGACAACGCAACCCGAACCTTCTCACAAAGCTGTATAACTTTGTGTCCGCCCTGGGTCTCAGTGATGTATGGCGGGAACTGCATCCGGGTACCAGAGGGTATTTGTTCCATTCCAGGGCCCATGGGTCCCTTTCCAGGCTTGACTACCTACTTGTCCCACACACGGACCTCTTTAGAATACTATCGGCAGACTTGCTCCCCTGGGGAATCTCGGACCACTCACCTCTCCTGGTGGAGCTGCGGCTCGGCTGCAAGGAACAACCTCTCCCTAGAACGTGCCGACTGAATGCTTATTACCTGGGCTGCCCGGAATTGGTTGACCGCCTCACGGAAGTCTCGACTGAGTACTTCGAGAGTAATGGCACTGGCATGAATGACCCGATAGTGTTGTGGGAGGCCTATAAAACCATGCTGCAGGGAGAAATAATCTCCTGGACGGCTCCGGAAGATAGTCGAGGCAGAGGCGGAGGTAACCCACCGCGAGAATGAACACACCCTTGACCCTACCCCACAATCCCATACGTCCCTTCAACGTGCCAGTCAATACCTCCGAAATCTTATGTTAGACAACGCCAAGCAGGCCCACTGGGAATCCAGGGCTAGGATTTATGAGCTGGGGGATAAAGCTGGGGAGATGCTGGCTTGGTTGGAGAGGAGGGACGAGGGTTGGCGCTCGGTTCGGGAGATCATTACCCCGCAGGGCGAGATCTGCTGGTCAGATGCCGAAATAGCAGAAGCCTTTGCCCAATTCTATGCTGCACTATACCAGGCCCAGGATCTGCCGCTGGACCCGATCCTCCTTGACGGAGTGGTGCTCTCCACCATATCGGTGCAGCAACGGGAGATGCTGGACTCAGATCTTTCGGAGGCCGAAATAGTAGAAGCCCTTGGACAACTGCAACCGGGGAAAACCCTGGGCCCAAACGGGTTCCCGATAGAAACCTAGCAGAAACTAGGGGGTAATAACACAGCACCTCCCCTGCACCAGATGCTGTTAGCCACTCTAGAACGGGCTCCCTCCCGGATGACCTATGTGAAGCCACCATAGTGGTTATCCCCAAGCCAGATAAACCCCAGGAGCAATGTGCCTCTTATAGGCCGATCTCGCTAATTAACAGCGAAGCCAAGGTCCTGGCCAAGCTCTTGGCTAACCGCTCCAACTGGTAGCGTATACACTTATACACCCAGACCAGTGTGGCTTTATGCCTCATAAATCAACCCGAATGAATCTACGCCGACTACACCTGGCGCTAGAACGGGCCCCCATCCTTGGTACCCCATTGGCCCTGTTGGCAATTGATTCTGAAAAGGCATTTGATTCAATCCGCTGGGATAGCCTTTGGGAAATCATGACCCGCATGGGGTTTGGAGAAGGCTTTCTAGGCTAGGTAAAATTGCTGGACACAAATATCCAGGCAGAAGTTAAGGTGAACGGGTGGACTTCCCGAGCGTTTCCCTTAGGCAGAGGCACACGACAGGGCTGTCCCCTTTCACCCCTCCTCTTCGCCCTCGCAATTGAACCACTGGCACTGTGGCTTCGTCAGAGCGGGGCATGGACGGGATTTAGTTGGCCCGAGGGACATGAGGATCGCATTTCTCTCTATGCTGACGATCTACTATTGTACCTGGCTGACCCAGTTCGAAGCTGCCCCATAGTAACCCAAATACTTGTCACCTAGGGGGAATTCAGCGGATTGAAAATTAAATGGAAGAAATCTGTACTGTTTCCGGTAAAAGGGGAGGGTACAGGCTGAGTTACCGAATTGCCCATATCGGTTTGAACGGCAGGGCTTTAAATACCTGGGGAGATCTGGGTAACATCGGACCTTACTAAATATGCCATGCACAACCTCCAGCCGATCATGGATAGGTTAGTCAACGGCGTTCACCACTGGAAGCTTCTCCCTCTGACCCTCATGGGGAGAACCGCACTTTTTAAAATGATGTCATTACCAAGATTCCTTTATGTCTTGCAGAACGCCCCGCTCACGATCCCCACCCCTGAATTCAACCGCATAGAAACCCTCCTCAGGGAACTCATCTGGGGGGGAGGCCACTCACGTATCGCATTGAGTACCTTGCAGAGGTGAGTCTGGGAGGGCGCGATCGGAGTACCCCACCTCCAAACCTACAACTGGGCCTCACACCTCTCGGTGGTTAACGACCTACTTCATGGAGACAGGGCGCTACCTCGCGTTAGGGCAGAAGTGGAATCCATGCAAAGCACGGACCCACTACAGGCGCTATACCAATCCCTGGGAAGGCCCCCCCCGCTTACAATCAAGGCTCACATCACCACCATCTGGAGACAGGCACACGTGTTTGTTGGGTGGGGGAATAAAATAACTGCAGCGCAACCTTTATGGCAAAATAGCGATCTGAAGGAAACCGAGAAACTTGATCCATGGCCGTGCTGGGTGAGAGCGGGAATCCTGAGGGTTGAAGATATCCTTAAAGATGGGAAATTAACCTCATTTGAAGACATGCAGTGTAGTTTTCAACTACCCAGCACCGAGCGATATCACCTCATGCAATTGACCCATGCCCTCCGAACCTATATACCCTCGGGAGACACAGTCCCCGACTACACACCGATAGAACACAATATGCTGCCTGTGTATATCCCCAGCAAATGCACGTCCATTCTTTACAACGCCATCACTTCCTTTGCAACCCCGAGCTATCGGGACTAAAGGCCAAATGGGAAAGAGATGTGGGGGAGATAGACCCTGAGGACTGGATCCAGGTCCTAATGCACCCGCGCGAGGTGGCCATTAACTCCAGACTCAGATTGGTGCAACTCAAAATCCTGCATAGGGTGTACTACCCTCGAACCACCTTATATGGCTGGAAGAGGGCAACAAGTCTGAACTGTCTCCGCTGTGGAGAGGAGGAAGGCACCTTCTATCATATACTGTGGTCATGCCCCCGGATCCGCGCCTACTGGAATGCATGTTGTGCGTAATTGTCCAGGGCTCTCACTTGTCCTATTGAACTGGACCCTAGGGTCCTGATTCTGGGTGTACCGGATATGTCCGACTAACAAATGGGAAAAAATGCTATTGAACACTGCGATGGCCCTGATGAAATGCAATACTGCGCAAAAATGGGGAGTGCCTGACCCCCCGACACTGGAACAATGGATACTCGACATGGACTCATGTGCCATGATGGAGCACCGGGTCTATGGCGCAAGAGGTGCCCGAACAAAGCATTTAAAATATGGGGGAAATGGGAAGAAACTTGGCCTTGACATCCAGGGACAGTGGTGATCTCTGCATGAGCAGATGGAGGGGGGGACGGTGAGAACGCGACCCAGGGTGGTAAGAGACATTAATAATGCTATGCAGACTTGTGATTGAAGGTGCTGTCCTGGAGTGCTTTTATTTTTCTTTGTCCCCTTTTTCTTTGTTTTGTTTTTCTCGGCCCCCGGTTTGGTGGCTGTCTTGCTTATGTTACAAAATACAATAATAATTAATAATAATTAGGCTTTTATATAGCGCTACAAACCCTCAGGTATCCGAGCGCTGCTTATTATTACCCACGGTGTGTGGTGCTCATTTATCGACCTCGGAAGGATGAAAGGCTGAGTTTGGCCCCGCCGGGATTCGAACCTGCGTTAACAGGCCCTGCACGGGTGTCAAAGCTTCAATAAAAATGTTTTATTAAAAAAAAAAGAATAAATGATTCCTGAAGTAGGGCAACTGATCTTTTATCATGTAATGTTCTCCTTGTGCACTCCACGCTTGTAATTGCTCCGGACGCATCAGGTTTTGGATTTCTTCATGTAATTCTTTCTGAGTTATGGTTGATGTGATTCCTAGGAGCTTGTCACTCGGGATGATTGCTATTGGGTCAGGGGTCTGATACCCTTGCTCTTCCACCCCCATACGGGAAAGGGCATCAGCCTTCCCGTTTTTCACCCCTGGTCGAAATGTAATCACGTAGTCATATTCAGCAAAATAAAAGAGCCCAACGTAGTTGTCGTGAGGATTGGGCCTTTGCCGTTTTTAGGTATTGGAGGTTCCGGTGGTCAGTTATTACGGTGATTGCGTGTCTGGCGCCCAAGAGGTAGTGCTGCCATGCCTTAAAGGCTGACTTAATGGCCAGGAGTTCTTTGTCAGTGATAGCGTAATTGAGTTCAGGGGGTGTGAATTTACGCGACCAGAAGGTAACAGGGTGTAACTGGCCCGTTTCGGGGTCCTTTTGTGAGAGAACGGCTCCCATAGCCATGCTTGAGGCGTCCGTTTCCACCAGGTGTGGGAGATCAGGGCGAGAGTGGCGTAAGATTGGGGCAGATGTGAATCTTGCTTTGAGTTCCGGGAAAGCTTCCTCGGCTTCTGTGTCCACTGGACCTTTTTGTTGCTTTTCCTTAGCAATGACGTGATGGGATGCACTGCGAAAATCCTGGGATAAACCGGCAGTAGAAGTTTGCAAAACCCAGCATACTTTGAACCCCCTTGAATTAATTTGGGGATGGCCAGTTCAGGATAGCATCTACCTTGTGTACATCCATTCGGATTCCATTCGGGCTGAGAATAAAGCCCAGGAATTCCACATCGGAGACATTCAATGAGCACTTTTCGAGCTTGGCATAGAGCTGGTGTTGACGGAGGGAGTTTCTTCAATACGGATCGGACATGTTTAACGTGGTCCTGCTTTGATGCGGAATATACTAGAATATCGTCGATGTACACTACAGCACAGACATCAATCAATTACCGTAGGACATCGTTCATGAAGTATTGAAATGCTGCAGGTGCATTGCAAAGGCCTAAGGGCATTACTTGATATTCGTACAAGCCGTATTTGGTGCAAAAAGCTGTTTTTCATTCGTCCCCCTGTTTTACGCGAACAAGGTGATATGCCCCACTCAGGTCTAGTTTTTTGTAGATTTGAGCATCTTTGACTTGATCAAGCAATTCAGGGATCAGTGGCGGGGGTAGCGTTTTTTTAACGGTAATCTGGTTCAGTGCGCGATAGTCGATGCACGTTCTCAAGTCCCCCTCCTTTTTCGGTACGAAGAATAGAGGACTGGCTGCTGGAGACTTCGAGGGATGGATGAACCCGTTGGCCAGGTATTGGTCAAGATAGGCCTTCAGGTGCTGGTTTTCTGGTTCCGGGAGTGCGTAAATTCGCCCACAAGGGATTTGTGTACCGGGTATCAGGTTGATTTGGCAATCGTATGGTCTATGCGGTGGCAGGGTATTAGCCTGTTCTTTCTGAAAGACATCTTGAAAGTCCTGGTATTCACTTGGTAGGGTGCCGATTGCCACAGTCGCAAGCGTGGAGGTTCTGTTGTCTATTGGTCGTTTCTCTTGGCGATAACATGTGTGGGCGCAAGTCTCGGGAAAGGCCAATTCTTTTGCTCGCCAATCGATTCGAGGATTGTGAGCTACCAACCATGGCATTCCCAAAATCAACCGGAACTGTGGTGCCTTAATGAGGTCGAAAACGATAGATTCTTGGTGTCCATCCTGGCACAGAAGGGTTAAAGCTGCAGTGCATTGGGATACTGGACCAGAAGCTATTTCCGTGCCGTCGACAGTGGTAACAGTGTCAGTGGTTGATTTAGGGCGTAACAGAAGTCCCATCTTTGCCGCAAGATCCTGGTCGATGTAATTCCCAACGGCTCCACTGTCTATGTACGCTCTTACTGCGTGCATCCAAGATGGTTTATTTTTTTGCATATTCAAACAAACAAAACCAATACAAACCAAACGTGCAGTGCAAATATCACTAGTACAATGTTCACATTTTCATTACACAATTTTAGTCAATGCTTCCCTTATCCCACCCCCCCTTACGAGCCTATTTGTTCCACTCACTCTGTATCCGCCCCGTGTGGTGGACTCTCATTTTCAATGGATTCTGTCAGATCTTGTATCGTTCCAAACAGTTCCGCTATTAACGATTTCCATGCCATCAGGGTTCCCACCTCTTCCTCTCCCCTTATGTTACTTGCCTCCTGCCATACCATGGTCTCCGCCCCCGCCCACTTTTGCAACTCCTTCCACCACATCTCTACCCGTGGCCTATGGCAAGCCTTCCATCCCATGCCAATCCTTCTCTTTGCCAGCACATATGCTAAATCCTTCAATTTATTGACATGCTTAAATTTCTGCGATCTGGGGAACCCCCCCAGCAAGCAAGCCCAGGCTGAATCTATAACAATATTGACCCCCTTATCTGCTAGTTTCCTCACTACTTCGCTCCAGAAGCGCTCAATCACCGGGCAGGACCAGAACATATGCACCATATCAGCCTGTTCTTCGTCGCATTTAGGACATGTCTGTCTTTCGGCACCTTCAAACCTCGATATCTTCAGGGGTGTCATGTATGCCCTGTGCATAATATATAATTTTATCTGTCTTAATCTAGCGTTTCTGGACACCTTTTTATGGCACCCCAGGGCACGTTCCCACACCCCATCCTCTATCGGGGCTCCCACCTCCGCTTCCCAGTCTAGTCTCAGTTGCGTTAATTCTTTCCCAACCTTGGACATCATCATCTCATACAATCTAGAAATCTCATGCCCTCCCTCCGCTATGTTGTATATCGTGTCTATGGTAACATCTGGCTCTTCTTCCAGTACTGTTTCAGGCCAAGTTTTTTTAAACCTCTGCACCATTCTATGATATGTAATATATTGGCCCATGTGTAACCCCATCTCCTCTACTAGCTCTTCAAAATGTATGATGATCCCCTCCCTCCAGACATCTCCCATCGTTACCAACCCGGCCAGTTCGTAGTGGTTCCTGATTGTCATTCGCAGCTGCACATCTCCCCCAACCAACGCAACCAACGGTATCTGCGGGGAGCATGGGACTGGGTTTCCCATCATCTGGAACACTCAGTGCCACATCCTCCACCCAAGCATCATCATCTTAGGATGCGCTTTCATTTCTGTCTTGGGCAGCCAAATCATCTCCTTTAAGTAAAATGGGGCACAATCTGCCCTAAACAACCTGGATTCAGGGGTCCCTTCATCAGAGAGCCATTTAGCGACATATTGCAGTTGGCTCGCCACGTAATAGACCTCATAGTTAGGCAGTTTTTTTCCCCCTTTTTCATAAAAGTTCTGCAGCTTCCATAGTGCCACTCTATTTCTGGTGCCATGCCACAGGAATTCCCTGCATATGCCGTTCAGTTTGGTGAAAAACCTCTTAGGTATCAGGTACGGAATGTTCCCGAAATAATGCAGAAGCCTGGGCAGGACCACCATCTTAAGTATTGCCCCTCGTCCCATCATTGCTAGCGGCAACTTCACCCAAAATGTCATACTCTTTCACTATGGCTAACTCGGTATTGTGCCTATGTTCTTCCTCCACCGTGTGGTACACATCTATCCCAAGGTACCGAAAAGTACAAACAGCCCAAGGAGTTTCCAGCACCGGCAATCGCCCTATAGGTATCCCCCTGTAACTACCTAGCGGGAAAATAATAGATTTCTGAGGATTCACGGCTATGCCAGACAGCCCCGCATATCTATCCATCACTTCCAGGATGCACTGGAGATTCTCCTCTGGGTGCCTTAGGTACAGCAGCAAATCATCTGCATACAAGGAGATCAAGTGTCTCTCCCCTCCCACCTCGATGCCTATAGTATCGTACTGTTGTCTGAGGTATATCGCCAAAGGCTCTAAAGCTAATATGTACAGCATAGGGGACCATGGGCACCCTTGTCTGGTACCTCTGCCGAATTGCCATCTCTCGGAAATCACTGATCCTGTCTTGACCCTGGCCAACGGTTCACTATATAGCATAATTGCCCATCTTATGTATGCAGGCCCCATACCATAACTCGCCAAGGCCGCCAGCAGCCATGGCCATTTAACAAAATCGAAGACCTTCACAGCGTCTAGGGACACTATTGCCATTTCACCCTCGTTCCTGCTCCCCCATTCAACAACCCGATGGAGTCGTCTGTGATTATGAGTTATGTTTCTATTCGGGACATAGCCCGTTTGATCAGGGTGTATTAGTTTACCGATGATTCTCCTCAGTCTGCTAGCCAAGACAGCCGTCATATCTTGCTGTCCTGGTTCAGCATCGACAATGGTCTATAGGAGCCACAGCTATGCTGAGGCTTATTAGATGTGGGAAGCAGTATTATGATCGCTTCTCTAAGTGACTCTGGCAGCCGTCCCATTTCAAACGCTTCGTTTAGCATATCCAACATCGGGGGGAGTACTTTTGCTTTATACACTTTATAAAACTCACTTGGAAACTCGTCCGCCCCCGGGGTCTTACTAGTAGGTAGCTGTCTCACCACTTCTTCTAACTCCTCCAAGGTGATCGGTGCATCCAGTTCCTCTCTTTCTTCAGCACTTATTTTGGGCAGACCTATGTCTTCTAGTGTTTCTACTATTTCTTCATAACTGCTTCTCTCCTCATCCCCGTATAGTTCCCTGTAGTAATTTTCAAACTCCTGATTAACTCCCTCCTGGGTGTCAGCTACACTGCCATGTTCTCTTGTAATTGTCCTAATGGTGGGCCTGGGGATCTCGCTTTTGTATAACCATGCCAAAAGCCTTCCTGTTTTATCTCCTCCCACATGCTGTCTCTCTATATATCGCCTGTAATTAAGGTTACACAGTCTATCCCATTGCTCCACACATGTCTGCTGCAGTTTAATTATCAGCTCCATGTCTCTTTCAGTATCATCTCTCCACCTCAGCGCCTTTTCCAATTTCCCTTCTGCTTCATGTAGATCAGCTACGATCCCCCCTTGCGGGCTTTTGGATTTTGCTATGGCTACGCCCCGCATCACCACTTTGAAAGCTTCCCATAGCATGCTCGCTGAGTCCACGCTACCCGTATTCTCCTCAAAATAGTTTATGATCTCCTCCCTTATATCTTCCCTAAAAAGGGGATCTTTAAGTGCCTCAGCTCGGAGGCGCCAAGTCGGATGCATCCGAGATGGTTGTTGGTGATTGATCAAGACCACAGATAGTGCAAAATGGGAGGTCTGTAGTTCACATTCTTCGCTCGACAAGTGGACCACTACACTTGCCGGGCTGGGGAGTTTTCCGATTCCTTGATGGTATCTTCCTTGTCCGTGGCCCCTACCGTCCTCCTCGGTGGCTTCACATGGCACTCTTTAAGGAAATGACCTGACCTTCCACAGTACAGACATAACTGCTGCTGTCTCCTTTTATCCCTTTCCGCTTTAGTCAAGGGGGATCTGACCCCCCCCGATTTGCATTGGTTCTCCTGAACCTTTCGTTGTGCGGGCAA
Organism: Ambystoma mexicanum; assembly: GCF_040938575.1. Classification (NCBI taxonomy): domain Eukaryota; kingdom Metazoa; phylum Chordata; class Amphibia; order Caudata; family Ambystomatidae; genus Ambystoma; species Ambystoma mexicanum. Next base: position 353,170,688 of record NC_090936.1, read on the forward strand.
TATTGCCCTTTGAACGCACATACATAGGGCATGGGTCCGGTCTGGTTCGATCTGCTCTTCGGTCCTGCAACCTATGATCCAGTTGAACAACAAGGTCAATGAACTCTGAGCAGTCTTTCGAGGGAATCACTACTTGTGCGAGAACATCCTTGAACTCCCCCCGCAACCCCCGATGATACCCGATGATATAACATGGTTCTCTTCTCTACTGGCCATTCTGCTTCAACTACAAGTCTATTGAACGTGGCTATGTATGTTAATAGGTCTTGATTCCCTTGGCGTAGGGACCGAATTTCGTTGTCTAATGCCTGCCCATGAGTACGACGGGCGAACAGCTTTTCCATCTCCTGCTAAAAGCCCCTGAACCTGAATTCATGCAGCAAAGGATCGTCTTGGGCCACAAAGGGTACAGACCAGTCCGCGGCGCTACCACTCAGGTAGGATAGCACAGAAGCGACCTGTGATTGGTCATTCGGAAAGGCCCCTGGTCTACAGAGGAAGTGCAGGCAGCCCTAGTTCATGAACGTTGCAAACCTCTTGGGATCCCCCGTAAATCGTTCAGGCGGGGCCAAGGGAACTGCCCCAGGAAGGGTTATCTGAACGGGATTGGCTGATGGTGCTGGCATCGAGGGCACGCTTCCCAGCAATGGTGCATGCCCTGCTTGTGACTGGAGAAGTTGCCGGCTTAAATCATCAGTGCGTTCTTTGGCTACTATCAGCTCTCTCCTCAGGGTGTTGGTCTCCTGCCTGGCTGCATGCACTTCGGAACGCAGCTGCCCCAACACGTGGGTAACTGGTCGGTCTCTGACGTTTCCATGACGCCCAGGTGGATTTTGATGTGAGGCTTTGTGTTCTGTAACGCTCACCTGGTATCCACAGGGATGTCACTCAGCCTGTTCTGACCTCTTACAACCTCGAACCCTTCCCTGGAGTCTACTCGACTGGAGACTGGGCCTGAAACACAGGATTGGTAGAGGTTCACTCCCTAATGTCTCTGTGTGCTTGTACCCCTTCTTCCCCGGGGTCCAACCCTTCCCTTTGATCCACAGCTCACCTTGTTTTCTTGGAAAGTGTGCTCTCCGTCCTGCTTTCAGCACAGGGGCGCGTTGATTGATGCAGGCTCGTTGTTGCCTAGTTACTTCACTGGCAAGAGTCTGACAGGTAAGTATAATGAGTCTTTTGAACAGTTCTCTAACTTCGTTCCTTTCCTCCCTTAGATGATGGCCGGCATCCGGGGCTGGTGACGTGCTGCTGAGATGAGTAGCGCTGAAGGTGAGTGAGAGCGTGATGCGCGATGCGACCCTTTCATATTTGTATTGAACTGAGTTCTTTTCTGTGTCTTTTAGATGCTGCAACGTTTTCACGTGGATGCCGGTTATGAAGAAGAAATGTGGTGAGTAAGTGCGGTATGCGGCACCTCTAGATGTTTCCACGCTAACCTGGAGTGTCTTTTCCCTCTTGCAGATGGATGAGAAGTTCCGGAGACAAGTTCCCCCAGGGCAGCTGGGATTCAGGTAACCGTTTGAAGCTTGTACAGTCTTTAAAAATAAGCGAAGATTTGCTGAATGCTTACTAATGCCTTTTTTCTGTTCTTTTCTCTTTTCCTTAGGAAGCGGCATGCCGGGATGGGAATGACACCACCGAAGATGCCCGCAGAACAGAAGAAGCGATGAATGATGGGCAGAAGCGCTGCAAGGTAAGGCTGTTCCTAACAGTGTTCTTGTTCTTGCAGGAGCTGAGCGCAGAATAAAGATGCAGGCCTACTCGAGACCGATCCGAACACGGTGAGTGTCACGCTGCAGGTGCAGAAAACACAAAGCATGTTTCTCAGCCTGGGCGTGGCTTAAATAGTCTATGGGTATCCCAGGTGTCTCTGGGCTGAACCACACCCAAAAGACTAGACTGCACATGCAGTTCTGGGAACCGAAATATGTGGGGGCATCCATCGTGTCCCCATCAATGCACTACAAGTCCAATCCCCAATGTTATCCTATGGGAGTGAGTGAGTCTGGTGCCACAAGCGCCAAGTCTGACTCCAAGTGGGTCTTTGGAGGGATGGAGAGGCCCTTGAGGGCCATGTAGGTGATTGTGGCCTGGCTCCAGCCTGACATCTTGGAGGGCTGGGGACATGAGGGGCAGGAATCATGACAGGTACAGGGACCGCAGCCGGAGGCTGAGGAGGTGGCGGAGGTTGCGGAGTTGGCTGTGGAGCCAGAGGAGGCGGCTGAACCAGGGTCAGGGAGCCCGATGGAGACGTCTGTGGTGCCGCTAGCATGGCAGGGAGGACTTCCCTGACTGCGTCCTTGATGATAACCCCCATCTGAGGAGACCTCATGAGGCAGAGGAATTTATCAAAGAGCACCTCCTCACTGGCCGAAGAGGTGGCAGGGGGTACCCACGGGGTAGCGAGGGACTGCAAGAGCTGCTGCGTACCCAGTCTGTATGGACGCATGGGAAAGCTGCCCTGAGCATAAGAAGGGTAGACTGTAGGCAACGTACCTGCTTGCGACCAGTCCCACCTTGACACGCATTCTTTGCCGAATTCGTGGAATGGCGTCGGACGAGTGTTCCTGTCTGGCGTGGCGGCCATTTTGTCAAGCTGCCTGCCACGTGCCTGCGACGTGTTGCCCAGCCCCCTGGGTCCGGCCTCGTGAAAGACTCTCGCGTGTGGATCACAAGACCTACCCTGCTCCTCAGGTCTCGGCCCGGTATTTGTGACACCCTCGACCCGGGGGTCGGTAGAGCTGCGTATAGGCGCCCCCTTGGACGTATTGCCGGTATTAAAGCGTAGCCCCTCGGAAGTATGGCCGGTGTCAGGGCATAGCCTTTCGGCCATTGCGCCGGTAAAAGGGCTTAGGCCCTCGGGTGTAGACCCGGTGTGAGAACCTTCCGGTCCCTCGACACTGCGTCCGGGAGGATCCGAGGACCCCTCGACCCAAAGGCCGGTAGCTGTAGCAGCCTCGGTGCATGTGCCGGTGGAAGGACCTGGCCGGTCCATGCCCGCGGGAGAGTCTCTGGGAAGGAGTCTCCCTTACGGGGAGCGCTGGAAAATATCGGCCTTACCTTGGACCTGGGACGATGCTTCACAAAGTTCTTGTGATCCTCTGGAGGCGACCTCTGGAAGAGCTCCACCCGGCTAGTCTGTTCTTCAACGCCTTCGAGGACAGCAAGTCACACGCCGAACATGAATGCCAACTGTGGTCTGGGCCAAGGCAACATAGGCAGAGGGCGTGGGCGTCTGAAGTTGGGAAGAGCCTGTTGCAGGATGGACACCTGCTGAACCCTGTAAAAGTGGACATGCGCCGGGGAGGAGCGTGACGCCTCAGGACCGAGTACTTGAAGATAGAAAAGACAAAAAAAGACAAAGAGAAGAAGTATCCCTGTGTGGAATTGCATGGCCGAAGCCAAACCCAGGAGCGCTGATGAATTCAGCCCGTTCCCGTCGATGTGGAAAAGGGGACTGAGGTGTGGCACCGGAGGGCGGAGTCAGGGCAGCGCATGCTCCCTGGGCCGTGCCCTTGCGTGTCCCTAAATTTGAAGGGGAAGAAGGTTTTTCTGGTGAAAAAGGTTCTGTCTCCCGTCCCTTGGAAGGGACACCCATACAGTATGGAGGAAAGGGGATGGGACGTAAGAGTACTTGATTGTTTCAATGCCTCTTCACATGGTTCATGAGCTCATCCTATGATGATTCATATGTATGTTTTATTTATTGCTACTCTTATTCACCTACTTAATTTCTACATTAAGTCAATATGTTTGTTATAGAATATGTTTTATATATTCCCTCTCCCCTACCTCTCCATCCTTATGTTTTCTCGTTTGTTCCTTGTCTGTGCTCCCCTGTTCGTTTCAGCATTATACCATTGATATCTATTTTGCAGATTTTATAGTTGATGCACTTCGGCCTATATTTATTCATAAACAAAAATTATAAATGAAGTCTTATTACTCTTGTTCTAACATAAATGTTCCCCGTTTTTTTCCCCACTATGCTTTATTACAACGATTGGTTTCTTCTTCAACTTCCTTTTTATATCATTATGTCCACACAATACTCTACATTGTTACTATTTGTACCTTTGTTATATCTCTAATAATAATAAAAATGTATTAAACTACAAGAACCTACCAAGTACAACCAACCGGCCACAGACAACAGGTGTAATGCTCCAACAAGCCCACACCCGCCAAAATGTTAGAAGGAGCACAAGCACCCGCCGGAGCGGGAACGGAGGCCAAAGTCGCCATCAGGGCAGGACCTGCATCCAGGGCAGCCTTCCTACTGAGCCCCAACCCGTTTACACTACAACCACATCATGCCAAGGCCAGAGGTGGGAAGAATGGATTGAGGAGTTTGAGGACTTTATGAGGGCCATATGTGACCAAGAGTCACCCAGCAAAACAGATATCTTTGGCAATTTAGCAGGTAAAGAAATCAAAGGGATCCTGAAGACCATCCCAGCACATGAAAAGACCACCTATCAGTGCCCAATCTCTGCCATCAAGAGGAAGCTAATAATCCTCCCTAACAGGAACTACGAGAGGTACACATTTAATCAGTGCACACAATTATCCCACAAGACAATGGGAGAGTTCATGCTCATACTTCAAAAAAATATCATACTGCGATTTTGCCAACTTCAACGATGATGAAGCAATTAGATCACGGATAATAGAGGGCTGCACCTCCTCACATTTTCAGAAACACGTGTTGAAGAAACCCCTGCCGCTACAAGAAATAGTAGAGCTAGCCACAATATATGAAAGGGTGGACATGCAAGTTGCATCCATGGAAAGTCCAAATAAAGGCGACAAGTGCAGCACTGCTTAGTTGACCTCAAGGATACACCTGCGACCCAGGGCCGCCAGGCCAACAGGAGCCCATGAGCCCACAACGACGACCTCCAGGTGAGAAGCAATGCTACAGGAATAGATTTGAATATCCCCCACATTGGACAATGCCCAGCCCTAGGCCAAATGTGTATGAGATGTGGCCAAGTAAACTGTTAGGTAAGATTTCCACAGAGCTGGTAAATCTTCCTTTCCTGGTTCAACTCCAGAACTTTTTGCTTTTCTAGAAAGATATTTTTCATTAATACATCAGTGAGTGGGAACCTTTTTCCACACTCACCTAATCTTTAACTCTTTTTATGGGTGTCATTTTTAAGACTCTCCATAGTGTCTTTTTAAAGTTATCATGTCTACCAACTTATTGGCAATAAGTGCCTATTGTTGCTGGGTTGCCCTAGGGGCTCCCCATTTAACTTTCTTGTGCTAACCTTGAGTGAACTACAATTCCCAAGGGTAGAAAGGATCTTTGGATCCATTGTATTCTGTGAAACCAGCACACCCCACCTTATGTGGAGTGCTGGGGAGATACAATGTATCCCCTTTCACATTAAAACTGTAACAATTATGTTACAGTGACAAACTTACCTTTAAAGGCTGGTGGCAGTGATACCTTTTACTAATTTGGTGCACCTTTGCCACAGGCTGTAATCACAGCTGCAGTAAAGGCACCTAAGGGTGCTCATTTTACCAAAATGGCCACTGTCTTCTTTTTCTGCCATTTTAGTGTTTCTTGTCATTTCTTGTTCCTTCCCCTGACATCCAGGGCAGGAAATTCATTTGTTTGAGTTTTGTCTATGGCGGGAGTACAGTGACACCCCGCCCAGGCTCCAGTCAGTCTGTAAGCACAAGAAGTGGGGGAGGAGTCCAAAACTCCCTCATCCTTAGTCTTACGCCTTCCTTCAACTGGGACAAATCCCAGTGGGGGGCTGGCTGTCCTGATTGGACAACCAGACGCCCCTTTCTTGTAAAATGCAGGGAGAGAATGCAGATGTTGTGCTGTAGTTCCTGATAAATACTGGAAACCTGGAAGCTGAAGTCATGTCGACCACTGGAACAGAAAACCGAAGAGGATGATGAAGGAAAAGCGGCGGGAATGATTTCCAGTGACCGGAGAGCCTGCTGTGTAACCAGAGCCTGCTGCAGCCCTTCCTTCCAATCGACCTCGGGTCTCCGAAAACGACGACCCGAACCCAGAGCCTGGTGTGACCCACTAGACTCAAGAGGACCTGCATTTTGAGCCATCCCGTGGGTTGCTGCGACCTTGGGTTCTTGCAATACCCCAATACCCTGGGGCCTCCAGCCACTGCGCGGTGCACAGTCTTCCGAATTCCGAATCTGGCTGAACCTTCGTGGGCATCCTGGTGTACCTCCAGAGACACGAATCGAGTCTGGAAAGTCCCCTCACAAGAGTGCTGGACCTTTTAAACGATGAGAATTCAACCGCGATTTTCTGTCTTCTTCTGTGCTGCTTGAAAAGGCGCCAAATCTGCAGAACCGCATTCAGCCGCAAGAGAAATCTTGCCTAGAGCCTTCTTCATCGATCCCTGCTGCAAAGTCCCTTCTGAGGTCTTGTGTTCAGTCTCCAGGACAAGGAATCCACTGACCGGGTATTTGGCTGCAGTCCCTGAAGTTCTCCTGCTGCAATCTCTTCTTCATTGCTGAGGTACTGTGTTGGCTTGGGTATATACTTACCTTAAGCCTATTGGGATTTCTGTGTAGCCCTGGGGTGTTTTCTGTGATTGGGAGGTCCCTCATCCAGTGCACTCAGTCCCACTGCTAGAATCCTGCTGGGGTGTCTTCTGTGAAGCCGCTGGACCCTCTTCTAACCCTAGAAGTAAAGTACTCACCTGTTTCCCCAGTTTTCCTAAGGAACTCTGACTTTTGCTACTAAAGAACTTATTTTAACACTGCCTGTTGGTCACTAGTCCTAGTGACACACCTTCTGCCACTGAGAACACTCATGCTCCAAGAATAAGGGAAAGACTTTGAAGGGATTGGGACTTCTGCCTAGAAAAGAAATCAAGTGTTTTACTTACTTGTAAAGAGTTGGTTGGTAACTGTAATTCTAAGAGTGAACAGTTACAAAAGTTCTTACTGATCTTGAATGTGTGATGCACTATTCTTAAAAGTATGGTTAACATCTTTTCTGTCAGAAGCTCCCTTCTTTCTCACCTTTTTATCCTTGTTGGCGTTCTTCCGGGATGTGGCTTCTTTCTTTCTCACCGACCGTGACTTGTATAAACTGGAACGCGAGTCCTCAGGGTCCAGCGTGGAAGCCGGCTGCCAAGCCGGTAGCATTAGAATATCCAGGAACAATGTCAATTAATCCAGGAAGGAAGATAACGAAAGGTAAGGAATAGAAGGGGGGGGGGGGGTTCAGGAGAGAAGGAAGATAGAATGCACGATAAGCAGAGAGCGAACTCGACACGGCTAGTAACTCGGAGGGGTAGAGTTGAGACGTGTGGAGCCACGGGGGTGTGCCGGTTTTCTAGGAAGCTGGCGAATGCACACAAAGGCTAGACTGCCGCAGTTCTGTATCAGTGACCATTTTGGATGGGTTATAGAATTAATGCCGTGGTGCATCAAGGACCATGAAGTCCATAAAGGTTGAACCCGGCCATTCATGACAGCATGCCTCCTCCTGAGCCTGGACCCACCTGGTTTTCCTGGGTGTATTCGATTAAACCTTTGTAGTAGACGAGGAGCATTCATGTTAGAAACTGGTTCCCATGTACGCTCACTAGGAGGATAGCCTTTTCACTCCACCAAGTATTGTAGTTGGCCTCGTCTATACCTGGAATCACATATCCTGGATACCTCAAATTCGACCTGAACGTTGATGAGCACAGGATTAGGTCTAGGAACTGTCTGATTGGACTGTACATGTGGCTTCAATAAGGAGGTGTGAAAGACCGGATGAATTTGTTTCCAAGAGTCTGGGAGCTGAAGTCGATATGCCACTGGGTTAATGATTTCTTTGATGGTGAAGGGTCCGTAATACTTGGGAGCCAGTTTGTTAGGCCGTAGATGTCGAGGAAGGAGTCTGGAGGATAGCCAGACTTTGTCCCCTATTGAATAAGAAGGGCTAGGTCTTTGCTTAGCGTCTGCATATCGTTTAACAGCTATCCTGGCCTTTTCCAAGTGTTCTTTAGCATCCTTGTGGCCGTTCACCAATTTTTCAATCCAGGAATCAACTGCAGGTACTGGGTTAGGATGTGGCAAAATTGATGGTAAAACCGAAGGATGGAATCCTTGTCTGCAGAAAAAAGGACTTGTCTTGATGGCCCAATGGTCTGACTTGTTGTAAGCGAATTCAGCTACCGATCATCCCGGACCTTGCTAGCAAAACAGCAGCGATATTGCTCTAAAGTCTGGTTGGTTCTTTCTGTGATCCCGTTGGTTTGAGGTTGATATCCTGAAGACAATGCTCGCTAAATACCTAGTATTTGACAGAGGTGTTTCCAGAACTGGGATATGTACTGGGGACCTCTGTCGGAGATGATCTTGGATGGTAATCGATGAAGTCTGAATATGTGTTAAATAAATATCCTGGCAAGTTCAAGTGAAGAGGGCAATTTGAACAGTGGTGTGAAATGAGCTGTATGGGTAAACAAGCCAATTGTAACCATTATGGTTGTACATCCCCGGGAAGGTGGTAATTCCACAATAAAATCTGTAGCGATGAACTCCCAAGGACATGTTGGTAATGTAAGTTTATGCAGAAGACCGGCAGGTTTTCTATTGTCGTGTTTGTTTTGATTGCACACAGCACAGGATTGAATGTAGGCCTTTATGTCAATGATCATTCTTGGCCACCAAAATTGCCTCTGTATGAGCTGAAGGGTAGTAGTGATGCCTCGATGTCCTGAATGAAAGGTATCATGATAGAGATTCATGACTTTATTTCTCAGTCCTTGTGTAGGGATGACCAGTCGTTGATCCTTGAAGAGATAACCATCCTTAGTATTCAAGTTCCAATGATTATTCTGGGTGTATTCCTTTCAGAGATCTGAGGAAGGAGTATGGGCATGGATGTCTTCCAGGAGGCAATTAGCTTGTGCCACAAACACAGTTTTTGGAAACATCTTGGGAAATACCCTGACCTCCACAGATTCGTAGTCAGGGCGTCTGGACAAGGCGTCAGCAACGATGTTTTGATTCCGGGAAGGTGGTTGATCTGAAACTGGTACTGCACAGAAAAGAAGGCCTGACGGGCCTGGCGACTGTTTCTGCACTCCAGGGATTGTAATACTTGTAAGTTCCGATGATCTGTTCGTACTTGCACTGGATATTTAGCTCCAGGGAGTAAATGAAGCCAATCAGTGAATGCTTGTCGGATGGCCAAAAGCTCTTTCTCCAGGACCGAATAATGACATTCACTTGGGGTCAAAGTACGGGATAGATAAGCAACTGGATGTTCCATCTTGTCCTCAAATTCTTGTTTTACGACTGCCCCAATAGCATAGTCAGAAGCATCGGTTTCCACCAGGAAGATTCGATCTATGTCGGGTTGGGCTAGGATAGGACCTTCAGTGAACTTTCATTTTAGATGTTGGAAGGCCTTCTCTTGTTCTGTAGACAAAACAAATGGTGCATCCATCTTTAAAAGAGCCACAATGGGTTGTACAATTGCAGAAATTGTAGGAATGAATTTTCTGTAAAAGTTTGCGAGTCCCAAGAAGGATTGTATTTGCTTCACAGTGGTAGGCGCCGGCCACAAGAGTATGGAATCTATCTTGCCAGGGTCCATTCCAATTCCTTTAGGACTGAGCACAAAACCCAGGTAGTGAACGGTTTGAGTATGGAATAAACATTTTTCAGGTTTGGCCAGGAGTTTGTTTTCTCGTATTCGCTGTAGAACTGCCTTAACATGCTCTTCATGAATCTGAGGGTCTTTAGAATAAATCAATATGTCAACCAGGTATACGATAACAAAAAGGAACAACATATCCGAGAACACTCTGTCCATGAATCGTTGAAATACCGCAGGAGCGTTGGCCAGACCGAAGGGCATGACCAAATACTCGAAGTGGCCGAAGGGAGTTCTAAAGGCCGTCTCCCATTCATCACCCTCGTTAATTCTAATGAAATGGTAAGCACCCCTAAGGTCGAGTTTGGTGAATATAACAGCTCCTCGAACGGCCTCCAGAATATCCAAAATGAGTGGTAATGGATAACGCTCCTTGAGGGTATATTGATTAAGACCACAGTAATCCAAACAAGGTTGTAAGTCCCTTGTGTTTTTCTTTGGAACAAAAAACAAGGACGTGCCTGTGGGAGACTTTGAGGTCCGGATGGTTCCATTTGCTAAGTTGGTATCCAGGTACTCACGTAGGGCCTTCTTTTCAGGCTCGGATAATATAAACATTCTCCCAAATGGAATCACAGTGGAATAGTCCGTTTCAATGGCACAATCCTCAGGTCTGTGGGGCGGAAGAGCTTGAACAATGTCTGTTGAAAATGCATCAGAAAACGCCAGGTAAGTTTCCGGTACTTGGATAATGTTGGACACACTCAAGGAGGATGGTTCATGGTTCTGAGAGTTTACTAGAGGGATCCGGGATGTGTCCTGACATAAACAGTGTGACATACAAAACTCAGAGCCAAGGAACAAGGAACCTGCTGTCCAATTGATGTAAGGGTTGTGCTTCTGTAACCAGGGCATGCCTTATACCATGGGATAGTAGGCAGCCTTTATGATGTCAAACCGTATTCTTTCCTGGTGGTTGTTTATTGATAATTGTAGTTCCCTTGTTTGGTGAATAATAGGACCTGAAGACAAAGGTCTTCCGTTGATTCCCTCCACGGGTTGTATCACTTATTTGAGCTCTCTTGGAATCCCATGAGCGGTGGCCCATTCATGATCAATGAAGATCCCCATGGCACCGCAGTCCACGAGAGCCAGGATGGGAAAGGATTCATTCTCTGTAGTTGTCAGTACTGTTTGTAGAAGTACTAAGATGTTCTGCCCTGGAGTATTCAAGGAAGGAATGGATGCGGAGCAGGCATCTCTCTCCCAAAGCTGTGCTCCATTTAGGATCGGGAGCTGGCGTTTCCCGAACGCCGGGGTGGTGCTATAGGACATTGTCTAACGAAATGTTTGTCAGAGGCACAGTACATGCAGAGACCAGTATCGATTCTGCTGAGCCTTTCTTGTGGAGAAATTGGCCCCGTAAAGGCACCTAGTTGCATGGGTTCCGGATCAGGGGTTTGTGGAGCAACGGTCTCTTTGGTAGTTAAGTATTCCATAGCTGTATTTGGGGAGGTTTTAGCCTTTCTTTTCTCAGCCTTTCTCTCCTGGATCCTGAAATCTATCTGCAAGGAAAAATCCATAAGGGCCTGGAAAGCTCATCCTTAACTTCATTGTTTAAACCTCTTCTGAAGAGAGTGAAACTGGCTTCTTGCGACCGATCTGCTTCTTTGGCTAGCTGCTTGAAGCGAGTGACGTAAGAGAGCATATCCTGACTCCCTTGTTTAAATTCAAGAAGTCTTTCTTGTGCGCTGTAGACGAGCTCAGGTCGATCGAACATGGCTTTTAGGGCATCCACAAATCCTTCGTAGTCATCCAAAAGCTGATCTCCAGAATTAACCAAGGGAGTAGCCCAGGTTAATGCATTACCCGTTAAGTGGGATATCATGAATACAACCTTTGCTCGTGGTGTAGAAAAATAGTAGGGTTTGAAAGGGAAGTGCACTAAGCATGAATCAAGGAAGGAACGTAGGGAAATTGAAGATCCATCATACTTATCCACAAAGGCTAGACTGCCGCAGTTCTGTGTCAGCGGCCATTTTGGATGGGTTGCAGAGTTAATGCTGCGGTGCATCAAGGACCATGAAGTCCAGAAAGGTCGAACCCAGCCATTTATTACATTTTCTTCCTTAGCCACTGTTTTGCCAGTCTAAAAGAAAGAATATGTAAGGGTGTTTTACTCTCCTGTGATTAGGTTGTGCCTCTTTACAAAAGTAATGTGTTGGTTTCACTAGATTATTCCTGTAGGGTAATTGTCTGAGTGTCCTCCAACTGTTGGTATCACCAGGTTAGTCCTGTTAGGATAACTGTATGAGTGTCCCCCATCTGGTTCTTGCTTCCCCTGACTTGCGGCTAGCCTGTCCTTAATAAGTCTACATTAGGTTGTTGCCTACCTAGAATAACTATTCAGTAAAGTGTGACATTGGGTTTTACTTTCCCCTTCATTGTGAAGTTAAAGTAAGTGGGTTTTACTTAACTTGTGTTAGCTGTGTGCCATCCAAAATAAGTTACCAGTGTTATTGCTTACCTCAATCTGGAGTTCCCTGATTTCCAAAGCATCTGTAATTGTATATTACTTCATTAGGTTTCTACTGCACCTAGAATAAGTGTTTCACTATTCACCAAAAAGGTACATTGTCCAGTTGACTGTTTATGTGATTTGTTCCAAGAGTCACTGTCCAACGGGAAGGGCCTACTGCCCTTGTATTACCAAAAGTAATCTGAAAGAAACCATTGGTCTTTTACTCCCAAAGAATAGGCTTGGCCTATACTAAATGTGTATAACAAGGTTTTGACTTCCCTAGAACTACTGTTAGGTGTTCCAAATAAGGTTCATACTTGGGCCTGTGTGCTTTCAAGTATAGTGTGTTTTATATTGTGATTTCATATAATGTTTTAGTACTTACTTAACCCCTAGATTTATCTGGGCCTACCTGTATTTAAATAAATCCTTTATTTTTACAATACATTGTGTTTCAGTGTTTCTTTGGATCATTTGTATTACAATTTCATTTGTTCTGTATCTACTGCCCTCTCTCCCTCCTAAGGTAAGCCTGGCTGCTCTGCCTATGCTGCCATGTACTCAGGTGGTACAGTCTTATACTAAGAGTGGAGTCTTGTACTGCCTCAGTTGAATGGTTTTGAAGAAGTGGGTAGCACTTCAGAAAAACTGTCCTAACATAAACCACTTCCAGGCAATGTGCAGAGAAAAGTCCCCAATGCTCGCTGCATACAGACTGACTCTGCCAATGGGCCCAACCACAAGACGAGATCAACCAGGAGGACTGGGTCCTTGCCCGTGCCATGACCGAGACACCTCAAGAACATTCCAAGAGAGTCAAGTACGGCCGGGCGCGTCCGACCAGGATTCATAAGAGCAGTTGGAGGCCTCATCATTGATCCAACACAATACTCTGATGCATATGACTATACGCCTGACACACCAACAGACTACAATCTGGAGCACGGATCCAGCTGCAAACATGAGACGAATGCATATCAGACATCATACTATGCCCATGACCCCTTCAAAAACTGCCCGCCAAAAGAAGAAAGTTAACCATCGGAGGGCCAACACTATGCATATGACAGATACAACAAAGAATATGTCAGACTAATAAGTGACACATCAGATGACAGCGCAGCGCTAAAAGTGGCCGTACAAATTGGAGGCCTAAGTAACCAGCTCATCGTAGACACCGGAGCGATGGTCAATGTCATGAATGACAGCACCTATCCCACCATAGCAACAGCCTACCTGCTATATCTGTCGCAATCCCAAATATTCCAATGGGGAGCAGCTCACCCTCTACAATCCAAAGGACAATTTCGCTGTGACTTGCTCCACAGAGGACAAAGGGTACCCACCACCATCCACATCATCCATAGCCCAACGATGGGACGGTACCTCCTCAGCTACCGGATGGCCAGAGCCCTAGCATTGACTGACATCCAGTATGACTCATCCGACATCATTTAATGAATACCCCCAGGAGAACAGAACCTAAGCTCCATATCGAGCCAAGAACTAGACATTGAGGAACTCCAATCCACCTTCCCTAAACTATTCAAAAGGGGTAGGAAGGTTAAAAGACACCATAATTTCCCGCCACATTGACCCAAGAGTTCGCCGGTGCCTCATCACCCTCGCAGAGTGGGCTTCCACCTACAAGCCCAAGTAACGCAAGAATTACAACTCCCACTTGAGAACAATATCATTGAGGGAGACAGGCCCACACCATGGGTGTCCCCCCTAGATGTCGGACCAAAGAGCAATAGCCGCCTGCATCTCTGTGTGGACATTCGCATCCTGAACACCGCAATTCAGAGAGAAAGACACCCACTACCCAACATTGAGGACATGCTAGTGAAACTCAATCAGGCCGCCTGCTTCTCTAAACTAGACTTAAACCAGGGGTACCACCAGCTGGTCATTGACCCTGCCTCCAGACGAATAACCACCTTCACTACGCACAAAAGGCTGTTGCGCTACAAGGGGCTGAACTTCGGGATATCATCCGCTGCGGTAATATTTCAAGAAACAATTCACTTCGCAGACTGATATCCCCTGTGCTGAACACCCTCAACTATTCTGATGATATCCTAATCTATGGAATCATGCAAAAACAGCTTGACACTGCACTGAAAGCTGTGTGTGAAATCCTCCACAAAACGGGGCTCACCCTCAACGGCCACAAGTATGCCATCAACAGACAAAGTCTATGCTTCTTTGGACACGTTTTCTCATACCAGGGCATCACAGCTGACCCCGACAAAATCTGCACCATTGTCGGCCTATCAGCCCCAGCCAGGGTAGCAGAACTGTGATCATTCCTGGGGATGGCCGGGTACTGTGCCCGCTACATGTTGGACTATGCCACCTTAATGGACGCCCCCTCAAACACTCCTCATGAAGGACTTTTGTTTGAATGGGACCTGCGATGGTAAGAAGCATTCGATACCATCAACAGGGAACTCACCAATAACCGCCAACTCGCATACTTCAACCCATAATGGGAAACAGAACTCACCATTGATGCCAGCTCATTGGCCTTGGCGCTATACTTGCCCAGACGAGCCCCGACAAACCCCACAAGCGCGACATAGTGGCGTATGCCAGCGGAGCCTTGTCACCCATGGAACAAGCATACGCTCAAGTGGAACGAGAAAGCCTGGCGGCGGTATGGGCATGTGAGAAATTCCATTACTTCATCATTGGCAGGGGATTTACACTCATCACAGACCACCACGGATTGCTCTATCTATTTGGCAATCCCAAAACCAAGATGCCCCAGCGCATCGAACAATGGGGCATCAGATTCCACGAATATAACTATCGGATCATTCACAAGCCAGGTGGTGAGGCCAACCTGGTGGATTACCTATCCAGACATCCAGAGGGAAAGACGGAGGACTCCATGAGTCAATAAGCAGAGGAATACATCTCGTAATTGTCACTCAATGCCCCCCCCCCACCCCCCGCTGTCACAACAGAGACATTTGCCAGCAGCAGCAGAGCAGACCCCACGATACAAGCAGCAATATGCCTCGCCATGTTAGGCAGAATCCTGTGCAGTTCCTTTGGGGACCACTGCAAGAAGATTAAGACTACAGGCGTAAGCAGTAAACCCAATTGGTAGCAGTCTGCACCACCCAGATTTACCTGGTAGCTGTGGCTGAGCAGTCAGACTTCTCTCAAGAAGAGTAGGGAAGTATACAGAGAATACACAATAGGGCTAAACACAGTAGAGAAAGCAAACACTGACCAGAGCTTTGTTTCAAAAGTACATCATTATATATTTAACACACACTTTAAGAAATACACTAGCACTATAAATCAAAGCAAGTTCAAACACAGTCAGAAAAGTATACACACCTCCCTTAAGAATTATTAGACAAGTCTAAGTCAAAACACCACTTTTTGTCAAAACAGAGGTGAGCGCGTAACTTAGATGGCACTGCAATAATTAAGTAAAAGGGAGAGAAAAAGGCAGGTCATGAAAATAAAACAAGTCCCAACACTTTTAAAAGACCAAAACAAGTTAAAGAAGGCAGAGTCTACTGTAGAGCCAAAGTTCATAGGCCAGGCCCACTTTAAATTGAGCAAGGTGAAATGTGCCCAAGATCACACAGTTGAGAAATGCATTCACGTCTGTAAAAATGTTCGAAAGATGTTGGGTTGATTCTGAAGGTAAAGTTAGAAGGTCTGGGGCCAACCCAGTTGGAAAGCAAAGGATTTAAGGGTCACCTTTAGCAAACCGTAGAAAGGGAGGCCAGGTGGAACACAGGACCTTTAAAGTTGAGGAAGCTCCAGCGGTGGCAGTTGTTCCTGGCAGCGGGTGCAGTTTGTGGTTTCGACCAGGGGAAGAAAGGATCTCGACGAGGAGGAAACTTGGAGTCGTTGCACTGCCCAGGGAAGAGACCAGCCACGGAGTTCGTCGGTTAAAAGGTGCGTTCCTTTTATTCACGGTCACAGTGGTGAAGCTTGGCTATCCGGCTGCCGGGTTGCTTGGCACGGGCGATCCGACCAAGAGACGTCTTGGAAGGCAAAAATGGCGAACTGGTTGATCCCACCAGCTCAGAGGAAGAAGACTCTTTCAGCAGAAGATCTTCTCTTGTCGTCGGGAAAGTGGTGAGGTCGTTGCAGCAGGGCTCCACCGGTGGTGTCGTCGTTGCAGATGGCTCAGCTTCTCCCCTCTTCGGATTTCTTAGGTCCTGTGGCGACTTCTGAAGTTCCAGTCCCGAAAGCCCTGCTTTTATGAAGAAAAACCCCCATTCAACAGCCTAGCTTTCACTCATACATGCTAAGTGGTGAGCTGGGCGGCTCACCACTCGGCCAATCAGAACAGAGTGCGACTTGAGTTGCTAAGGCAACACAGTCCAGGGTGCCAATTCCCCCACCCACACATCCTGTGGAACCCAGACAGAGTGGCACCAGTTGGAGGGATTCTGTGGAGAAGCCCGCCAAAAAGTGGAACAAAGGGTCCAACCTTGGTTGGAGTTACAGAGACGGACACAAACCCCATTTTAGAAAAGAGTTCTGGCAAAAAGACCCAACCAGTGATTTTATATTAAATAAATAAACCAGCGGTATCTTTAACATTGCACCAAAAATTGGTGCGTTTGAAATCGATCGGAAAATCCCATAGGAAATATTCCGGTGGAATATTTTGCGTGGTAACCACTGCCACCAGCCAGAAACTCGACAAGGGGGGACTGGACAGTGCCCCGTTGGAAACAGACCCAGGGGCAATCTAATTAACTCCTTCCAGTACTTCCACAATATGATGGTTTGTACTGGTTCTGTTCACAATTTTGGACTAGTAAAGCCAATGGTGACTTTACATGCCCTGGGAGACAGTAGTCAGTCCCAGGGTATGGAGTCTATGTTTGGGGGTCACTATGACACCCCTGTGTTACTGCACTGAGGGTGCTGTGTAACACATACACAAAAACAGATGATACCCTATGGAGTAAAAAAACCCATAGCCCATAAGCACACAAAAAGTCAAAGACATACCTCAAATCATGCCTAAGAGTGGGAGGAAAAGAGTCTGCAGGAGAAAAAAACAAACCCAAATAATCCAGCAAAGCTGCTGGGGGACTCACTAGGTTTGGGAAATTAGCCTTATAAGAGAATTCTCCCTAACACACCAGCTCAAACAAATGGAAACACCTTAACTCAGAACAGTTTGCAAACAAGGAGGTGGACAAGAAAGGGCTACACAGGATAGCCAAAGTACAGAATGAACTTGGCACGAATGACCAAGGGATACTACTTTGAAGGAACCGCCTAGTGGTTTCCAAAAGTCTGAGGAAAGCACTAGTGACCATAGCCCATGAGGGTTCTCGGGGGGTCGCAAACACCAAGAAGATACTGAGAAACCAAGTGTGGTTCCCATACATGGACGCAATAGTAGAGGACACCCTGACCCATCACATACCCTGCCAAAGGACGGCGGCGAACAGTCAGCCATGTCCACTCCAAATGGTACCACTACCAGAGGGATCTTGGCAAAGAATAGCCATGGACTTTTACGGCCAACTTGAGGAAGGGTGACACCTCCTTGTAACAATAGATAAATACGATTCCTGCTAACAAAACACATACAATCCACCTCATTTCACCATGTTGTAGGAGTGGTTGACAAACTCTTCGGTGAATGGGGAATCCCCAAAACTTTCAAGACTGACAACTGCCCACCATTCCAAAGAAATGAATTCCACAGATTTGCCACCCACCTGGGCTTCCACCACCAGAGAATTACACCAACTGTGGCCACAAGCCAACGGCATGGTGGAACAGTTCATGGCTACCATCAAAAGAACCCAACAGAAAGCCACTACCGATCAAACGTCGCAACCTCATGCGATATGCCAAATGCTGAGGAGCTATAAAAATACGCCACACGAAGCAACGGGACGGACGCCCCTAGAGCGGATGGTAAAATACAAGCTGCAGACCCGCCTCCCACAAATGGAGGACTACACACCAGAGCAAGATGTGGAAATGTGAGCGAAGGACGCAGAAAAGAAAAGAAAGGCAAAGGAATGGGCTGATCAAAAGGGGAGAGTCAAAGAACAAGAGCTCCCAGTAGGGGAAGTCGCTCTAGTAAGACAAAAACAGCAAAAGAAGACTGACTCGAGATACTGCCCAGAGCCGCTCCTAGTGACAGAAGTGAAGGGCTCAATGGTCACTGCGACGGCAGAACGAGGAGAGATAACCCGGAATGCCTCTTTCTTTCGTAAACTACAACAGGAAGAGCCAGAGCTGACGGAGGAAAGAGCGGATGAAAAGGAAATACCAGTCGCTGAAGAGGCAGATGATCACCCAACTACAGAGGAGCCGGAGAAAGCCGTGAATCACCAGGTCGCCCACGGAGGGTCACACAGAAACCCCTTCTGCCTCATTGAACCTATGTAAATGACTGTGGAAGTGAAACACTGGAGCCTTGGGTGGATGCAGAAAATAATAGCTTTATTCACCATTTAGGGTTCAAATGAATAGTCTTAATGAATGTCTCCTGACAGTTTCTTCACTGTCAAGGTCCTTAGCGGATAGAATAGAGTATGTTTTTCCTCAACTTCTTCCTATTCCTTTGTGGCCGGATAGGCCCACCATTCACTCCGTCTTTCTCTCTCCTCTCCAACGTTCTGCAATGAGACAGAAAAACCTGTTGAGTTTGCAGGAATTTATCTCTGACGTCTATCTTGCTTCCCAACTAATCAGTCTTGGCCCTGCCAAGCGTGCTTCTTATAGGCTGGTTGTGCTGAGTTCCGCCTCCTACAAAATCTGCCATCCGGGTCCTCTCTCCTGATCCAGCCCAGTAGTCCTGCATGACTCATTTTACGCCTTTTCTACTCCATTCCTGTTGTTTTCGTGGTGGAATGGCATAAGGACAAGCCGCTCCCCCTGGCCCCTCCTCTCCAGTGTGGTGTTTCTCCAAGTCTGCAGCGCCAGAAATGCCACCAATCCATAGGTGTTCGGGACACCAGCGAGTTGGACTCGCCGCATGGCGGGCCGGTTTTACGACGAGGTGAGTAGAGCTCCTGACCGTTGATTATTTGTTCCTTGCCCGTACGTGCACCGCACAGCCGCTTGGAGCATGAGGGTATGCTACCTCCGTCAGAGCGTGTGTGCAAGTCCTTCCGTCAAGCACTTCCGGCTCCTCATGTTCCTTCGACTCATGTCCCTCTTCTTGCTCTGTGTTTCCCTCTCTCTTTTAAACCCCATCCTAGTCCCGCCTTACACATTCCCACCATTGTCCCAGGCTGATCGGGCAAGGGAGAGATCCTGGAGAGATAGTCGGCCATCAGCTGGAAAACCGGCTAGCCTATGCAAGGTAAGGAAATCAAGGAACCAACGGAGGACTCGCTGGTTGGTGTCTTTATGCTTAGCGAGCCACTGCAATGGATCATGGTCTGTATAAAAAGTGAAGCAACGACTCAGCAGATATTAATAAGGGAATCAATAGCCCACTTGATTGCTAAGCACTCCTTCTCAATCGTTGAGTATGACGACTCATGGGGCACAAGTTTCCATCTTCACATAATCTGTGTGTCATCTTTCAGCAAGGCACATATTGTGCACTCACCATGCCCCTTCGCTGTGTAATTTTTTAGTGGGCCTTGCCATAAGAACAATGTATTTCAAATTAGAAGGCTCACTTCGCCTTTCCTTTTGTGTGCTAGGGCTGTCATTAAACCCCACATGACATATCACTAAGACTAAGGAAGCTCTGTATTTATACTGATTTGCTATTGTTAGAATGAATTTCTGAACCCTGCTCTGGTGAACAGATTTTCAGGAGGCCAACCTAGTTTAGTGAAGCAGGGAACACTTATGGGACGTTAGCCAGGACAATTCAAGGTAGCTTGGAGAGCAGTGCAGGTTAAGTCTCAGGAGTAGTGGGGGTGATCTGAGGTCTTGGTTGAGCACACACAGTAGGACAGAAGAATTACACTTAGTAGTATATCAAAAATATACAATTTATTAGGCCCAGAACAAATACCAGTGAACCATGATGAACACAGTAATTCAACTACTTAAACACACACTATGTAAAATATATCTACAGTCACTTTTCGGTCAATGCGGTAAAGGGCAGATTCCCGCCAAATCCTGTAAGGAGGGAAAGCACACAAACTTAATCACAATGGCCAACTCGAGAAATGGATATCCCTAACTTCAGAATTCCAGCCCTGGGAAGATTGGAGCCTTGTGCTCAATGTTATGTTTGTGCATAAAAGTGCTCGTCGATGGGTAAAGCTCATAAGGGACAAACTTCAATGGGAAGGAAAAGTTAGAAGAGGACACTGGAGTGTGAGGCTGGTCTGCTGGGGAGAACAAAGCTGTCCCCAACTTTCAGACTATAGGAAGCAGGAGCCACCCAAGTCAAGGCAAGGACCACAAGGGATCCTTTGTGCGTAAAAACTGTATGGATAAACTATGGGCCACCAGTAAGTGGTATGAATACTCACCGCCCTTAACTCACACTTGGTCCAAACTTGGCAGGTTTGAAGGTCGCCTGGACTACGGAATCCCCTTGGTTATGCTTCAAAGTGCACAGGTGAAGCGGGTTCAGTCCGATTTACATCAACAGCTGGATCTCTCGTCATGAATGCAGGACAAAGAAAGCACAGATGCAGCTGGTCTCAGGACACTTGAAGAAAAGCGGGAAAGTCACCAACAGTGACCGCCACTGTCGCACAGTGACAGAGGTGCACCCAAGTCTCGCAGACTGATGCACACTTCTCTCTCCCGCCCCAAAGGAGTAGGGATGATGAGATTTAGTAAGAAGGTGCTTTGCAGTGTGAACTAGGGATCTCTCAAAGCTCAAGCTGAAACTCGATGTAGAAACGCTCCAGCACGGGTGCCAAGGTACAAGCTGATCAGTCCACTGGTGGGCCCAGGTGACGTTGAGAGTGATTGGTCCCACTACCCAAAAGAGTTGAAGCACCTTTGCAGGTCTTCGGAGATCGAGCGCAAAGCAGGGCTCTACAGGGACAACAGTGGGCTCAAGATGCCAAACTTTCTCTGCAAGGGTCCGGACAGTCCTTGGCTCTGCTTCGCTTCTCAGGATACTTGGCTCCATGTATATGTTGATTCAGACCTAAGGGTGATATGAGGGGCAGCATTCAAAGCCCCTTCTCATATGCTAAAGTCCAGTGAGTGCTCATACCCAGCTGGCCAATGAGGAGACCGGCCGACTCATGCAAGCCAGCAGTGGTCCAATCAGGGACCACTGCAGCTCTTATGCTCTCATGTATACCAAACATCCTGACACCAGTAGTGTGGATTGGGACCAGATAGTCCCAACCCACTTCCTGGTTACCCACACACGTGACATGCATTTGCCCGCGAAAAGCGCCAGCATCCGCAGGAGATTGCATGCCCAAATAAGGACTCACAAAGAGTAAGGGGAAGACCAATCGAAAAAATGGCCAAAGGAGAAGACAAAGACCTCATGGCACGCCATGATGGACACTAGCCATGGTCATGAGCCACACACAGTAATGCGGTATGGCTCCAAAAAATGTAATAAAAATACATGAAAAAGCTTCTGCTGCCACCGCTCTACTCTAGGCACATTGTCCAGTTACCAAAAAATCATTAAGGCATATTTAGGGCCTGGCACTGTAATGTACTTTGCACACTGAAATACAGTTGCCAAAAGTAGCAACAAAGTCATAAGTCTAAGGAAAACAATGTTTCCCAATACTGACTGTCAGAAGGACAAGTCAGTTTGCCCAGAACCATGAGCGAAAGCCCAGTGGAGTGCAGCTGAAGGCTGTGCTCCACTGGCAGAAATTCAGGACAAGAGGCTGAAACAAAAGCAAAAAGTTGGGGGGGTCCACAAATATAGAGGTAAAACAGCAGCAAGTGAAATTGTATCTAACAGTTATCACCTATCCATACACATAGGGGGTCATTACGAGGTTGGAGGTAAACAACTGTTTTTACCGGCATGGAGCAAATACTGTGTCCGTGTAGGAAAGAGGACGCTAACAGTGGCCTATTACGAGTTTGCATGCACGAGCGTAGAGGCATCCCGGTATCGACAGTACCGGCATGCCGCTAAAGTCCCAAAAACATCTACTCCACCAGCATCATGCCAAAGGCAGTGAAGAAACGGCCATCCTGGCAGCGTAAGGAGCGGTTTTCGGAGAACAAGCTCACAATGCTAGCAGACACGATGGCTGAAAATGCTGAGGTGGTCTTTGCAAATGTCCTCAAGAGAGCAGCCCAGCTCAAGAAAAAAGAGATCTGGGAACAAGTAGCCCGTAAAGTGAGTGCAGTTGGGAACACCCCCCGCATAGTGAAGGATGTGCGTAAATGGTGGGACGACATACGCCTCATAGTGCGTAACATCATGTCGGCCAACCAGAGCCAGGGCCTGACTACTGGCGGTGGCCCTAGGCTCATCAATTAAAGGGATGGTCTAGTAAACATTTTTATTTAAAAAATAGATAGGCCACATAAAAAAAAAATACTAGCATCCTCCGTTTTAAAACTTCCTATGTAAAATTTTGAGCTATTCAAGCTCAAAATTCGAAAAAGCAAGCACAGGGGCGCAGCCATTTTGTGAAATGGAGGCCCTCCTGTGCTGGCTTTTGCTTTTGCGGCACTAATGAAGGAAAAGCCAGCCAGCTGTAGTAAACAAAGTCTACCGCTGGGTGGCTTTCCCTTCATTAGTGCCGGGACTCAGAGGACGCGGACCGGAGACCAGAGCAGGAAAGCTGCAGCTGAATCTCGGTAAGTGCTATTTATTTTTTTTACAAAAAATAAGCACTAGCTGCGTTTTTTTTTCTAAGTTTTCCGGGCTGGAGGAGTCCGGAAAACTTAGAAATAAATCTGCAGCTTTAAAAACGGTGTATTTATGTTTGCGGTCGCTTTTGAAGCGACCGCAAACATAAATACAACGTTATTGTGTTGGAAAACGCTGCGGTTTTTCTTTCCAAGTTTCTCAGGCTCCTCCGGCTCGGAGGAGCCTGAGAAACTCGGAAAGAAAAACTGCAGCGTTTTCCAACACAACCGCGTTGTGTCTGCCTGAATCTGCTTTACCATTTGGGGCTCTCGGGCTCCCCACGGGGAGCCCGAGAGCCCCAAATGGAAAAGCAGATTCAGGCAGACACAACGGGGCATTGCGGAAAACAACCGCGTTGTGTCTGCCTGAATCTGCTTTTCCATTTGGGGTTCTCGGGCTCCCCACGGGGAGCCCGAGAGCCCCAAATGGGAAAGCAGATTTAGGCAGACAACGTAGCATTTCCCATTTGGGGCTCTCGGGCTCCCCACGGGGAGCCCGAGAGCCCCAAATGGGAAATCAGCTGCAGGTAGAAACACTACGTGGCATGTAAACATAACCGCGTGTGTTTCTGCCTGCTGTGGCTTTCACTTTGGGTCTCCGGTGCTCCCCTGGGAGCACCGGAGACCCAAAGTGATAGCCACAGCAGGCAGAAACACACGTGGTTGTGTTGGAAAACGCTGCGGTTTTTCTTTCCAAGTTTCTCAGGCTCCTCCGAGCCGGAGGAGCCTGAGAAACTTGGAAAGAAAAACCGCAGCGTTTTCCGACACAATAATGTTGTATTTATGTTTGCAGTCGCTTCAAAAGCGACCGCAAACATAAATACGTTTTTAAAGCTGCGGTTTTATTTCTAAGTTTTCCGGGCTCCTCCAGCCCGGAAAACTTAGAAAAAAAAACGCAGCTAGTGTTTATTTCTTGTAAAAAAAATAAATAGCACTTACCGAGATTCAGCTGCAGCTTTCCTGCTCTGGTCTCCGGTCCGCGTCCTCCGAGTCCCGGCACTAATGAAGGGAAAGCCACCCAGCGGTAGACTTTGTTTACTACAGCTGGCTGGCTTTTCCTTCATTAGTGCCGCAAAAGCCAGCACAGGAGGGCCTCCATTTCACAAAATGGCTGCGCCCCTGTGCTTGCTTTTTCGAATATTGAGCTTGAATAGCTCAAAATTTTACATAGGAAGTTTTAAAACGGAGGATGCTAGTATTTTTTTTTTATGTGGCCTATCTATTTTTTAAATAAAATTTTTTACTAGACCATCCCTTTAAACTCAGCCACTGGGAGGAAACATGCACCAGCACTATCGGCATTGAGTCTATCGAAGGTGTGGGCGAGATGGCACATGGCGCCACATCATCCACAGATGGGGGTGAGTGTCCTAGGAAAACACTGTAATGCAAAGTATGATAATCCACCAATGTGACCGTGCCATGAGGCAATGCATGGCCCATTACAGACGCATGGACACATCCCTGCCTAGATGCCGTCCTCAGCACTGACACATCCACATGCATGCAGCATGCCAATGCCATACCTGAGACACACCCTACAAACATGGAAACGGCATTAGTCATACTGCACGCAGTCCACACAGCATACACCACCTCAAACATGTGTGACCCTGACGTATGCCTGCATGCTCCCCCCATATAGCAAGCAACCTGAATGTCAAAACTCCAATACCTAATCCCCTCTAATGTGTAGAACAGCAATAATACCAATTTACGCATGATGCATGTAGAACCATCACTGATGCCGTCCCTCGCTCAGTCCCCCACGGGCTCAGATCCTGACAACGAGGCCTGGGACTCAGTGGCGCAGGCAACAACTCCCAGGAAGAAGGCCAGGGGCAATGAAGAAGGCAACAGGCCTTCTACATCAAAAGGCCCAAGCAAGCCACAACTGCCACAGAAGGGCAAGGCACCACAGGATGCTACGTCACTGTGGCCACTGCCACAGCAACAGTCCCCACAACAGCTGTGTGCACTGCACAGGAGCCAGTGGCCGATGGGGCCTTTTCAGCTGCCAACAGCTCTGTCGGGGAGGCGGCAGCCACGGCACCCCATAGTGACGAGGATGTACAGAGCCAAGGCCAGGTGTGTGTCCCTGTGGAGGATGAGTCATCAGACTTACCTGCCACACCCAGTCCCCCACCATCAACCCAGATCACACCATTCCGCACCACCAATGACAGCACACAGGAGCAGTCTGGAGGTGAGCCAGGGCAAGGAAGCTTGAGCCCCACAGAGGAGCCACATGATTTGGGACATGTGCCACATGCAGTATCCACCTCCACTGGTGTCTGGGATGGGGTGCAGCAAATGGCACAGACGGAGCAGCGCCAGGAGGAGCTGACAGGCCTAGTCAGACAATTTGTCTCGGACGGTGCCCAGGCAAGGCAGGAGGGCCGGGACAACACTGCGTCCTTGAGACAGGCCATTGAGGCCAGCACAACTTGTATCTGCGAGGAGTTGTCTGCTGTAAGGCAGGTCCTTTGCCGTATAGCGGATGCCTTGGAGGCAGAGCGTCCTGCCCCGAGCCTGGAGCAAGCGGGCACGGCCTCCTCTTCCAGCTCCACTCAGACCAGCCCCCTTCGCAGGTCTGCGCGCACCTTGCGGCGCTCAGACATGCCGCCACCAGATGCGGGAAGTGGTCAAAAGTAGATGGGGCAGCCTGAATATGGCAACTGATGCAGAAACCTGCAGCATTTGATTGGACACCATGTGTGGGGGAGCGGCAGGGGTGAGAGGGTGTGTGGGGGAGTTGCGGGGGGAGGCGGGTGAGGGTGTGGGGGGGAGTTGTGGGAGGAGGGGGAGGGGGAGACGGTGTGTGGGGGAGTTGTGGGGGAGAGGATGTGTGGGGGATTGTGGGGGGAGGGGGAGAGGGTGTGTTTGAGGTGGAGGGTATGAGCACTTTTTACTATTGTACTGTTTAATACACCAGTTGTGTACCTGAAAAAATACTTGAGTGGACATTCCTTATTGTATATGTGTCATTTATTGGTCTACAGTGCATTGTGTACATGTACTCCCACACCCAGTACCCTCAGTGCAACTTTCATGGCACCCTCTGTACCCATGTGTCTTAGAAATATTGGCCAATCACAGACTGGCGCACAGCACGTCCCTCCTGTGCATCTGCACCGCGATGATGTGCGCCCACATCTTCTTCATTCTCTTCAGCATCACCTGGTGGTTGGAGTTCAATGTCAGGGGGCAGGGGCACGTTCCATCGGATACACATGTTGTGCAACATCACAACTGCCATGATAATCTTGGCCACCTTCTCATGCCTGTAGAGGAGTGCCCCAACCGACCGGCTGAGGCAGCGAAAACGTGCCTTCAACAAGCCAAAGGTCTGCTCAATGACCACACAGGTACGGGTATGGGAACGATTGTAGTCCTCTTCGTGCCTGTTCTGCGGGTTCCGGACAGGGGTGAGGAGCCACGGCTTCAAGGGATAGCCACTATCAACTGCATGGGTGCAAAATAAGGTATGTGTTAGTCAATTCATGATGGACAGTTGTACTTATCACACATGCCTGCAGATATTTGTTGGTCACATGCACATGTACCTGGTTGTATGCACACATTTTTTTACCTTGCCTCAGTGTGTGCTGTGTCATGGTCTTATGGTGTGGATTGCGTCTTCAAGATGATACACGGTGTACACTGCCTTGATGTTGTTCATGCATTGTGGACGCATACCGCAGTGTTTGTGTTATATATGTGGTGTGTAGTGTTCTGTATGATTTTCTTACTCGCAGCGTTGGCAGTAGTCTGCATTATTTAGCATTCAGCTATGATTATTCCCATAGTGACATGCTGCTCTACTGTGGTGGTGGCCCTGTGACACGCAGTGGATTCGCTTGGTGGTTTTGTTTTGTGCACTCTCATGGATGCTTGTCCTGTGTAGTGATTTGCTGCGGACATTTAAATTGTGTATACTCACAGCATGTTGCTGTATTGTGTTACGGAGGGTGAGGTCTGATGATGGGTGGTGCACGTGTTGTGGGATGTGGGGTGGTTGAAAGTTTGGTATGTTGTGATTGGTGTACAGCTTCCTTCATTGCTATGGGGATTGGGGGATTGGTTGTCATTTTCAGTTTGGGATGCTTTGCGGCAAAGTGTTTTGGGATGTGGACATCGTGCTGTCACCACAACAATGACACCATGGTGGTGTGTGCATCTCTGCCCCCATTTCACTGCCATGTGCCTGTCATGCAACTTACCAAGCAGCCAGGCACGTCGTCCTGCATGTCGCTCCATGTAGCGTGGAGTTCCGCAGGACCATTGAGTCATGAGTTGATCCGGGAAATCGGGCACAACAATGTGTGATGATCTTGCTGGAGTCACATACCATCTGTACATTGATTGAGTGATATAGCTTACGATTGCGGTACACCACCTCCATTGCATGTGGGACCACCAATTCCACATGGGTGCAGTCAAGTGCACCAATACAATTTGGCATGCCTGCCAGTGCATGGAAGCCAACTTTCGTGTCAAAGATCTCCTGGGCAGTCCGTGTTAGGGATATGTAGTTCCATGAGTGCTTCAGGAGGGCATCCAGCACTTGGTTCAACATGCGAGAAAATAAGGGTTGTGATATGCCATGCATGTGCCCCACTGTGTGCTGGTAGGTGCCTATGGCCAGGAAGTGGAGCACAGACAGTACCTTCAGTAGAAGTGGGATGGCGGTGCGTATTTCAATCAGGCCGACAATGTCGTTGTGTATCATGTCCACAATGGTGGTGATGGTGTCCCGGTCCAGACGGTACAGGGTGTGGATCTGCTCAGGGGTTAGGTTGAATGGACTGGCTCTGATGCAAGGGATTGGGGGCTGCCTGAGTGGCACCACTGGCTGCAGTTGTGGGGATTGCTGGGCCTGTCTCACCCTCCTTCTCCTCCTGCGTCTCCTCTGTGGTGCCTGCTGTTGTTGCTGGTGTAGCAATGAAAGCAGGTCCTCCAGCCCCAGTATTGCTACAACAAGTGAATCATTTTGGTGTGGTAAGGGGTGTGGTGTGTGCTCCTTTTGTGATGGGCCAGACTCCATTGCCACCACCTGTGCTGATTGTGTGCACCTGTGGCAGTTGGGAACACTACACATTGCTGTTTGCGGGTGGTTCGCGATGCCGGTATTGCCGGCATCCCAGTTTCCCTCATTACCGCCTTCACGATGCCGGTATTTGCACGTCCGCCTGACTTGTGATGTCCTCCTGTTAGCGCCATCCCGCTATTGCCAGGCCCAAGGGCCATGTGCCCGCTCGCATGCCGGTACGGGGGAGCACGCTATCAGCAGTGGCGCTAATACCGGGTTGTTGAGTCTGAATAGCCCAGAGTGGTATGCGGTGCCAGTAATCCCTTACCGGCATTGTTTTGCCATTACCTCCAACCTCGTAATGACCCCCACAGTTAGGACTATCCTATGGGCTAACATTTAAAGCACAGCTAAACGTTAAAATGTAGGCAGTATTTTCCATGAATGAATACATTGACTAGTGTGAACCCTTAAGCTAAATACCATTTCATCAATAGATGAAGTACAAAGTGATGATGATATTGATATATGATAATGATATAATGAAATCCAATGTGGCTTGCAAGATTAATGTGGATATCTGTGAATATGGTGATAATCTGAAGAGTTGCCAGATAGCGCAAGCAAAGTTGATAGTTCACTAGAAGGTTCGAATGCACCGGCACAGGTAAATCCTGCACAGGGTGATCATAAATTCGGGTCATGTTCGGGATATGCATGCTACCAGTGAATGTTTACTGTCGATGCCTGTAACTGGAAAAGTGAACAAGTGAGTTAAATAGCATTTTCACAAAATGTCACATTATGTAATTATATAAATGATGGCGTAAGGGTAATAGCATATCATCTGAATCTGAATCTGAGGCAGTACTACTGGTTGAAACTGAGAATGGTGCATTTAATCTGGTGGCAACAAATTGGATCATGGGAAGGGTAAAACAGTGACAATGTATAGACAAGGGAAAAAGAAGGATGAGCTCAAGTACAGACAAAGAGGTATGGAGTCTGAGGTGTATACCCACTTGCAGAAAGGGGGTGGATGTGCTTCAACAGTTTTATACCCTATTGAGAGTCGTGCAAGGGGAAATGATATAAGAACTTTTAGGCCAAACAAGCTGGGAATTGTAAGACACTGGTAGTAGAGATTCCTACACATAATGAACAAAGACATAACAGAATCAAAAATAGATAGTCCCGAGAAGAGGTTGATGCACACTTTTGGAAGGTCTTGATGTGTTATTTCAGATGGATTCCATAGTTAATCCGACTATGGCATTTCAGGCAGCGCATCGAACCGCAAACGGGCACAAACATGATAATCTCCTCATGGATGGCAACAGTAAAAAACAACCTTGTATCTGTTGGCACCATGGCCACACAATAAATGGTAATTGGATCTGATGAGCACAGTGCTTTGCAATTGATAAGTGTTTCTGCCCATGGCAGACACCCTCCGATAAATCAAGCAATTATGCTACAGATTTTACAGAGCATTATACCTTTGAGGGTTGTTAGCAGTGAAGACATTCTAATTGTGCACCAGGTGGAGAGCACTTCACAAGCCACTTTTAATGTAGTGTTCAAAACCAATGATTTATTGAACTTTGTATCGATATATGAAAACGATTTGTTCAAGCAGGGATATGAATGTCATATGGTTAAGATACCTAGGATGAAATATATTCAAACCATTAATGATCTCTAATGGGCCAATTTATGAACTCAGCTAGTCCACAAGGATAAGTGTATGATAAATTAACATCAACCCATTATATGATATGATAGATTATTTATAACGTGCTTAATACCCAGAGGTTTCTAAGCGCGGACCCAGGGATCGAGCCTGTGTTGCTCCGTGTCATCTCTTGCTTCCAAGGCGAGCATGTTGCTGCTGAGCTATCCTCCCGATATGGTTAAAAAGGTGGGAAAAACTCCTATTGGACTGGAGTATGGAGATGGGGTTGTAGAACGTTACTGTCAATGGTTGCCTAGAGCATTTCAATGCCATTTTAAAAACAAATATATATATATTTTGTAGTATGTTCTTTGAACAGGAGGGGATTTACTCATTATACATCGGAAGGTAAGGTGAACTTCTTGAGAGCTGCCATTTGTTGCCTCTGCTGCTCCTACAGGAGACATGGTGCGTAGAGAAATTTGATGTGGATGGCAGGATAATTCCCATTAAGCATTGTGAGGCTGTACTGGTAAAGCAGTCTAGCCGCTGACATGCCTTTTAGATTTTATAATAACTTATGTGTGGGAGAAGAACCAATGTCGGTAGTAAATGCTGCAGAAGTGGAAGGAATCTTAGCATTAAAATTACAGGCATGAAATCACTCCCATCATCTAAAAGTGCCTTGACAGTTTGCAAATTCTTTTTTATGTAGAACCATGGTGAGAAGGTCATAAACATTTATGAGATGGACCCCCCCTATCCTGAAATCTTTCCTCCTTGATGATCTCAGCTAAAATGGACTCTGTACATAACTAAAGCTTCCTAATGTTAAAGGAATTCTCAATGGAATTAAGCAGACCACCCTTAGGTCTCCCTCTAGGACCCTTCACAGCAGAGGCATGTATTGTTGTCCTGGGGATCGACATGGAGGTCTCACCAGAATATGGAGTAGTAGTCTCTTCACCATTGATTATTTTTTAATCAAGTAGCCTTTTCCATGGTAGTTGATCTGTCTATTGGTATAGGGAGGAAAGTGATCACTTCCCTTTGTATGCCATACTTGAGCTGAAAAAAACAGAACAACCGCAGGATAAGTGTGGTAGCTGTACATTCTGGGCTAAATAGAGTGAAGTGGAACCTGACCAAATTGACAAAAGCTAATCAAATTTCAAGTGTAAAATTAGGGTAGTTTATCCAATTGGGTGATGTGCACATGATGCCAGAGGAGGAGGTAGATAAGACTGGGATATTTGAAACAATCCCAATCACCATTCAGGAACATGTACACATCTGTTGAGCGAGAAGTAGAATTGGTGAATATAGCAATATGAAGGGGAAGGACATGCATCCTTGCAATCAGAGGATTCAGCCAAAATATAAATCACTACGGGAGGACATTAAATCCTTAGTTCATACCTACGAAAGCCGGGGAAATCATTCCCACAATCCTCAATTTAGGGCCGCCTTTAAAAGACGGAAAATTGGGAGAGTAGCCAGCAGTGCTACCGATGTGGCAGCTCTGCTGAGGGCCACCGTATGAAGCCCGTCAGTTTATGCAAATAAAGTGTTTCCTTTGTGATGCCGGAGGCCTAACCACAAGTTTCGGTCAGCGGAAGGTGTGAAGCAAAGTGTGAATACTCAACACTTGTGTATGAGCGCGATACAAATGAATTATCAATATCAAATACCAATATCCAAAGGTAATGGGTAGCCCAAGTTCCATCTTCAGGCTGCCCGCAGTGTCCCTCCAAAATGGCGCCGTGCTGCGCTGGAGCAGAGGAGAGCAGTACCCCGGGATGTAGTGCACAGGAGACAACCCGCTCAACACCCATGGGTGGACTCTCCAAGCAAAGCATTAAGAACCGGCTGAAAGATAACCTCCTCGCACTTGGAGCCAGCAAGCAGGCATCTGAGGGACAGGCAACACAATACAGAGACCACGGGAGAGGCAACCCGCCTCATAAGTAGTAAGTCGGCTGCGCCTCCCCCTGTCCCTCACCATGGCTCCCTTCACGAATGCCCGGCTCACACACCGCACCCCGCCTCCCATCCTCGGCCTGGGATATCGTCCGCAGTGAACAGGAGCCAGCTGTTCTCCTCCCCTGAAGCGGCCTGACACCGGAGCCCTCATTAGGTTCCTCTCCACAATAGAACAGCCGCAACAGACTACTGAGGCCCTGCAAGCCCTGATGCTGGATACTAGCAGCTGTAGCCCACGGCTCTCCCTGGGAGGGACTGATAGCTCTGTGGAAGGAGCCCACATCCACTACTCCACATTAAACCCCCAACAGCCACTCTCTCTGGAGCAGTAGGCACATGGGCACACGTACCCCGCTTGGGGGGAGGGATCCTACGCTCCCTGACACAAGGAAGAACCACAAAGTGCCTGGAATGTCCGAGGAGCCTGGAAGCTGTCTCCCCAGGATCCCTGGCCACTGAATCACTGATCAGGCTACTTACCACCATAACTGACCATGAGGAAACAGAACCCCCTCCCCCAACAGGTGAAGGGGTGAAGGGTTGACTGGTCCCTGGAGGCCAACTTCCCCCAAAGCAATACACAGGGGATAGGGTTCCCGGAGGAGACGCTAGACTACAGAGTCTAGCCCTATTCCGATCCAGGAACACCGGACAGAGGCAAACTAATAAGGAATCGTCAGTAAGCGCACTCTCACCCCTTCCAGCTCCCTACTGGAACTATTACATACAGGAACGCCCATCTACACGCACAAGGGTCTTGGTGCCACCTGATGCCATTTGCCAGCATGTCCAAATATCTAAAATTGCAGAAGAGTAGGGATATTACCACCATGCTACTCCCAGAAGAGAAGGGGAAGAAATCAGAAACAATGAAGTCCCCTCCTCTAGGCTCTCCTGGTCCCTCGGGGTAGCTGGCTACCAAGGAGGACATTCAGGCATTTATGCTTGATATGAAGACAGAATTCCGCAGCTGCATGACCGAGCTGACCTCCAAAATTTAACAGACGGACCAAAGAGCGACGGAACTGGAGCAGAGATTGGGGGATGTGGAGGAGCAAACCCGAGAGCAGGCAGCCATTCTATTGGAAGTTCACCAAAAGATCCAGGCCCTGACGAACAAAACGAGATCCTAGAGTTTAAGCAGGAGGACCTGGAAATCAGGGCCAGAAGAAATAATCTCTGGATCAGAGGAGTGCCCATATCAGTCCAGGATCGGGACCTGCCGGAATACATAGGGGATGTATTCCAATCAGTCCTGAGACATTGTTAGGCAGAATCATATGTAGTACCCTTTGGGAACACCACACACAATTAAGACTACAAGTGCAAGTACAAATTCACCTTTGGTACAAGCCTTTACTACACAGTAAAGTGGTAGCAATGGCTGAGCAGCCAGACTTATCTCAAGAGAAAAGTGAACAGTATCAGAAGTTACACAAAGGACAACAACTTACTATGGTTCAAACAAACACTGACTCAAGGTTTCTCAGTAAAAGAATATATATTTATTTACACATCAGTTGTAAAACAGTTCACTAAGTAAAGCAGCAGAAAAATCACACTCATAATATACTACACAACACCTGATGAATTCTGGACAAGTTAAGCTCAAAATGAAGTGTGAGCAAAATGGCACTCCAGCAATTTCAAAGGGAGGGAAAGACAAGGTTATACAAAATTAAGCAGCACCAACAAGTAAGTAGGCAGGGCAATCTAGAAAAGGCTTGCTACAATGAGGATTCAAATCAATAGGCCTGGGCCAATGTTAATGGTTCATAGTCTTTGCAGAGGATCACACGGTTCAGGGTAGTTTGCGGTTAAGTCTTTGCCAAGAGTTCGAAACGAAGTTGGTCGGAAGAAAAGTTACTTAAAAGAGTAGAGAAGGACAAGCCCTTGGATTGGCGAAAGATTTCAAACACTTTCACTGCGGTCGGATGGAACGAACATCCGGGTTTGAACAGTACCTTAAATGAAGAAGAAGGCTGTAGCTGAGGCAGAAGTTCATGGCAGATCCTGCAGGCTCACGGTTCCTGAAGCAACTGCCGGACTGACACGAAGTAGGAAGACTGGAGGGTCCTGCACTGCCCAGGGAAGAAACCAGAAGCAGAGCAAAGCAACAAATAAAAGGTGCGCTCCGTAAAACCCAAACAGGGTCCGAGCCTCCTGGCTATCCGGTTTACTGCAGCGATGCACAGCAAATTCGACCAGGGGAGGGAGGCCTTGCTTTGTGTTTGGCGAACTGGTTGGTCCCACCAGCTCAAGGGAAAAAGATTCCTTGCAGATCTTCTCTGTCGTCGAAGTTTGGAGATTCGGAATCGCAGCAGGGCTTCACCCGGAGGATCAGTCATGGTAGTGGTCCTCTTCTTTCAGCTTCTCTTCGGTTCTCTCGGTCCAGTGGCGACTCTGCCTTCCTAGTCCCAGATACCTGCTTTTTATGCAGTTTCCCCCCCATTTACACAGCCTGGCTGTCAATCACACAGCAGGGTGGCTGTACTGGCGGGACAGTCACCACAGCCAATCATACAGAGTGCGACATGGGTCTCCAAAGAGACCCTGTGCAGGGATTCTCAAACTCATCCCTCACATCCTGTCCCCCTCAGACATTCAGGCGAACTAAGGAGGGCTTCTGTGCAGAAGCCTGCGAAAGGATGGCGAACAAAGCAATCAAGCCTGGTTTGGTGAGCAGAGTAAAACACGAGAAAGACCTTTATAAAAATAAATGGTGAATAAACCCAGCCGGAACCAAATAAAAGTAAATGGGGTCCAGCGGATTTATGTTTGGGGCTACTCACTTAGCCTAAAACAGTACCAAGACTATTTAAATAAACCGCGGTAGGAAAAATATGGTAGATACCACTGCCACCAGCCAAATCTTAAAGAAAGGGGAACGAAATAATGTTCCATGAGAGACAGACAAAAAGGGATAACTATTAACCCTTTCCAGTACTCTATGTAAGATAGTTTCTACTGGGTCTGTGAATTTAAAAAGACTAATAAAGTCAATGGTAACTTTACATGTTCTGGGAGACAGTAGTCAGTCCCAGAATATGGAGTTTTAGAGTGGGAAGTCTGAAAAAGACAACCCTGTGTCAGTGCACTAAAGGTGCTGTGTAACACACAGTAAAAAGATGATGCCTATGGAGTAGATGAAGCACCACAGTCTATGAACACAAAAATGTTAAACACACACATAAAAACACATGTAAGAGTGGGAAAAAAGGCTCACACTCTTACCAGGTGAAAAAAATAAAACCTAGAAATCCAGCAAAGCTGCTGAGGGACTCAGTAGGTAAGGGAAATTAGCCATTCTGGAGAATTCTTCCTAACACTCGCCGCCCCCCCAGACTAAGGGACAGGAGGATTTAATCCACACCTGGATGAATCTCTTCACTCTAGTCGGTTATAAACATCCTAGAGAGACCATCAGCATTTTGGTGGTGACATCCTCACCTGTGCTCAATGGTGAAATCAAACCCTTGCAGGCAGATTGACTATCTTAGAATTTTTGGGTTTTCCCCTCTCATTTGCATTAACCATCTCAAGGGTTGGTGGTCTGTCTGAATCACAATAGTAGATCCATACAAGTATGGTCTAAACCTCTTCAGAGACCACACAATGGCAAAACACTCATGCTCTATGGTTGCCCACATTGTTTCTGGTTCCTTCAGTTTCCTACTGACGAAGCAAATGGGGTGCTACCTTTCTCATCCAGTTGACTAAGGACTGCACCTATACCTGTATTGGATGCATCTGTCTGCACAATGAAGGGTTGGTGGTAATCAGGAGCTCTTAGGACTGGAGATTGACACAGGGCTTTCATCAGGTTTTCAAGGCTTGAGTGCACTCCTCATTCCATCTAACCTTTTTAGGGAATTTTGGAGAGGAGACTACATTCAATGGAGAAGCTATGGACCTGTAGTTAACAATTAAATTCCTGTAGTACCCAGTGAGACCTAGGAATGCTCTCACTTGGGTTTCATTAGTATTGGTGGCCCAGTTTTGTACAGTGTGTACTTTGCTAGGCAATGGCCTTATTTCACCTCCTCCTACCTCATGACCAAGGTAGACCACTTTCCTCTGACCAATTTGACATTTACTTGCCTTTATGGTCAGATGGGCCTGCTGAAGAGCCTGCAAAACATATCCTAAGTGATCAACATGTTCTTTCCAAATAGGGCTAAACACTGCAATGTCATCCAAGTATGCCATGCAGAAGTCCTCCATCCCATTCAGAACTTGATTGACCATTCTTTGGAATGTAGCAGGTGCATTCTTTAATCCAAAAGGCATAACCTTAAACTGGTAGAGTCCTGCTGGGGTTGAGAATGCAGTTTCCTCCTTGGCATGGTCTGTCAGGGCTATTTGCCAATAGCCTGACGTCAGATCAAATGTACTGAGGTACCTGGCTGCACCAAGTTTATCCACCATTTCATCTGTCCTTGGCAAATGATGGGTATCAGTCTTAGTGAATGCATTTAGAGCTCTATAGTCCACACAGAATCTCAACTCACTGGATCCTACCTTTGGTACTAGAACAACTGGACTAGACCATGGACTTGAAGAGGGCTCTATAACCCAGAGATCAAGCATCTTGTTGATCTCTCCTTTGGTGTGGGATCTCGCATGTTCTGACATTCTGTAACCTCTGCTTTTCACAGGTAAACAGTCACCAGTGAGAATATCATGCTGGCCCCAAGGGGTCAAGCCTGGTGAGAGTGAAAACAGGGAGGCAAACTGATTTAACAGAACCTTGCACTCCTCTTGTTGTTCAGATGTCAGATTAGAAGAGAGATTGATTCCTACTATGTTCTCATCCAAAGGTTGGCCTCTGAGTAGGTCAGGTAGAGGTTCACT
Organism: Ambystoma mexicanum; assembly: GCF_040938575.1. Classification (NCBI taxonomy): domain Eukaryota; kingdom Metazoa; phylum Chordata; class Amphibia; order Caudata; family Ambystomatidae; genus Ambystoma; species Ambystoma mexicanum. The sequence continues at coordinate 353,207,139 of NC_090936.1, forward strand.
CTCCTCCTCCTCTTGAGCTGAAACTAGAAGCAAAGCTCCCACTTCTGGTCTCGAGACATATGCCTTCAAAAGGTTGGTGTGAAAGACTCTGGGAGCCTCCTTAGGTCTGCCCAAATCCACCAAATAGTTCACCTCTCCAATTTTGCCCACAACCTTGAAGGGTCCTATCCATTTGTCTTGCAAGGCCCTCTGCCTTGTTGGCACCATAACTAGTACAAGCTGGTCTTGAGTAAACTCAACCATGTTGGCCTTCTGGTCATGCCAATGTTTGACCAGTGCCTGACCTGCTTTCAAGTTATCACTTGCTTCTGCCATCATGTGTGACATTCTCCTCCGGAGACCTATCACATAGTCAGTCACTCTGACTGGCTTGGGGGAAGGAGCACTCTCCAACCCCTCCTTAATCAGGGTCAATGGACCTCTGACTGGATGGCCATAGAAAAGTTCAAAGGGACTGTAACCAAATCCCTACTGAGGGACTTCTCTATAAGCAAAGAGAAGGCATGGCAGTAGAAGGTCTCACTTTCTTTTAAGGGGTTCCTCTAAAGTACCTATCATGCTCTTCATAGTACGATTAAACCTCTCTACCAGACAATTTGTCTGTGGATGGTAGGCTGTAGAGAACTTGTAAGTGACACCACAGTTTTTCCACATGGCTTGCATGTAGTGGGACATACAATTGGATGCCCTGTCGATATCACTTCCTTAGGAAACCCTACTCTGGTAAAAATACCAAGTAGAGCCTTAGCCACAACCTGAGCCGTAACAGTCCTCATAGGTATTGCTTCAGGATACCTAGCAGAATAGTCTACTACAACCAGGATAAACCTGTTTCCTGAAGATGTGGGAGGGTCAAGGGGGCCAACAATGTTGATGCCCACCCTCTCAAAAGGAACTCCCACCACTGGGAGAGGCACCAAGGGTGCCACATTCTTGGCTCCACTCTTTGCCAGAGGTTTGGCAAGTGTGACAGCTCCTACAGAATTTGTCAACTCCTGAACCCATCTTAGGCCAGTAGAAATATAAAGAGAGCCTTTCCTTGGTCTTTTTGAAACTCAAATGACCAGCCAAACGTATCTCATGGGCCAACTGTAGGAACTGGAGTCTGTTTTCTAGGGGCACCACAAGTCTTTTGCAGTCCCCAGGGATAGACTCAGTCTGTTCACTGTAGAAAAGGCCATCTTCGCAGTGCAACCTATGCTTCCCAGGCTCTTGACCATCGAGCTGAGAAGCTGCCTGTAGGTGAAGACCTTCAAGAGTAGGAAACTCCATTTGTTCTCTGCTGAAGTCTGCCCAGTTGGGTCCCCCTTCTGCCAGTAAAGACTGCAGTTCAGGATGGTCAACAGGATCCAGATCTCCAACTAAAGTTATGTCTTCTTCCAGATTTGACTCTTCAGAAACTGGATCAACCACACAGGGTTGTACCTCACACTCTGCCTCAGCAGGTGGAGGAGTCACAGGTGTGACTTTGGACAATCTTGGGGGTGTCCTCATTGGTAGCACAGGGGTGCTATCTGCTTTCTTCCTGGAGGTCTTGGGTTTCCCCTTTGCCTCTTTCTTTCCTGAAATAGCAGTGAGCATCTCCTGTGGGGTGGGGGTGATAGTTTCCTCTATCCTTCCCCCTGGAGAGCCTCTCAAGGTTCTCTCCCTTGCAGGCCTAGTGAGCTCCTTTTTCCTTTTATTGGGAGGCCTGGGGGTACTAGACACAACTCCAAGAGTTTTCAGGTCATTACCCAACAGTACTCTCCCAGGCACTTCACTCTGCACACTAACAGGTATTTTGACAGTCATATCATTACACTGGATGAGAGCTGGTAACTGGGGAAGCATTTGCACAGGGCCTCCAGCGTTTGGGTGCCTTAGCAACATCCTCCACCTTGAAAAATGTTTCATCAACCACAGTTATGCTGGCTTCAGTGTCTCTGATGGCAGGGGTCTCCTGGCCATTCACAAGAACACTATCTTTATTAATACTCTTTAGTATTATCTGGGATGGAATTATAGACATCTAAATTCTGTTGTTCCCACAAGCCCAGGGACACTAAAGAAACACTAGCTGAGACTCTCATGGGTTCATCGGCCAGTAGGTGAAAGTTTCCACTTGCCATAGGTACTTCTTCCTCTGGGGAGAAGGCTAAGGAGACAGTGTGGACCCCTGAAGGTGTACCCTTACATCTGGGATCCCCTTTCAAATGGTCAGTTGGCCCACAAACATAACTTTTCCCAAATGTTTTGATGAATGGGGGCTTGTTCTGACCTCCATTTGGTTTGGGTCCAGATGGTACACTAGCCTGATTCGGTTTCCCTTGTGGTTTACCCTTATGTTACTGTTTGGGGCCCTCTTTTGGATTGGAGGTATTAAAATTCTCCTTGCTATCTTTCTTTGGCTGCTTTCCCTCATCCTTCATCTGAGTTGCCCCAAAATCCTTGTGAGTAGCCCTGTTGGCAACCCACAAGTCAGCAGCCCTAGCTAGCTTCTTTGGATCTATCTCCTTAGAATCAGCCAAGTGCTGTCTGAGCTCAGGAGAGCAGGCCTCATAAATGGACTCCAACATAACAAGATTTCTCATTCCTTCATAAGTGTTTACTCTGTAACCCTTAACCTAACCATCTAAGTTTTTCAAACATTCACATACCCAGGTAGACCAAGGGGTACCATTATGCTTTTTGAGGGTCCTAAACCTCTCAAGGTACTGGGAAGGGGTCTTCCCAAATCTAGCAATTAAAGCTAGCTTCACATACTCATAATCCATCCTATCCACCTCCCCCAACTCCATCACAAAATCAGATGCAACAGTGGGTAGCCTAGAGAAGAGCCAAGGAAGCAATTGATTCCCTGTAATGTCTTGAATCCCATGGTTATATTCAAACATTGCCAACCAATACAAAGTATCAAGCTTAGCCTCATACATACCAACAATTTCTTTAGGCATACAGGGCCTCTTAGGACTGGAAGACCTAGAAGACCCTGGGTGAGAAGCATTTTCATTAGACAACTTTTTCATTTCTAAGGCATGGTTCATCTCAATTTCTCTGATTTTCAGTTCTTGATGCTTTTGTTCAGTTTGAACATTAATACGTTTAAATTCAAATTCAAGCCTCATCTTTTCTAGAGCAATGAATTCAGGACTGGGTGTAGGACCGGATGGGGTCCCAGTGGACAAAGATTGAGGTTGCTGAGCAGGTAGAGGAGCAGTAAGGCCTACATTGTGGGACACATCTGCCTCATCTAACTCATCCATAATAACAGACACAGTATCATCCTCATCATTTTCCACATTTGCTGGAGGTATTTCAGACCCACTCCCCAGACTTTGTTTTTCTAACAACCTTTCAATTAATTCTGACTGTTTGCCTTTCACAAAGAGATTCCTTTCTCTACACAGATTTTTCAGATAATCCACAGTGTAACTAAGGAGGGTCTCCTGACTGTAGCGTTCCATATCAGACATGATTAAAATTTGCTTTTTAATGATGTTTAACATTGTGGTTAGTTGACCCAAGGTAATAGCAACACTCTAAGTGTAATTACTATACTTTATCCTCACCACTGTACACCAGTGGTTGAGCAGTTTGATGTCCAGTGGAGTTGAGTTGAGTCGGAAGCGGCTGCCAGTAGATTTGCTTTGACATTATATCGCAGTGCGGCTGGACTCGCTGGCTGCAAGGTGCTTTTCTCTAGTGTGAGGAGGTTCGGTGCCGGTGCGGAGGCGCTTGCGTTTGGGACTGCGTTGCTGCTTTTGCAATCCTGTGTGGCTGTATACAAGTACGGCGGCCACCGCAGACTCGTGGACTGGGGACGGTGGAGTGCGGTGGAGTACGGGCTGTTACCGGCATTCTACCCCGACGTGTATCGGATGGGGGATTCAGTATTTGCGGATGCAGGAATGGTAGCTGTCCAGCCCCCTTGTTTTAGCCCCATTGCACAGTGAAGGTGCTAGCAGCTACTGTGCGACGTGCGGTGAGTCTGACAGTTATAGGGGTTTGCCCTGAATACCAATCTTAGCATTTCTTCTCTGCTCCCTTGTGGCCTGTTTTCTTTTTATGGCTGTGGGCTCCCCTTGGTGTACTGGTGTGAGTCCTGCCCAGTGGACAGCACTATCTATTATTACTACTGTCTATGGACTTGCACTGGGTGGGGCCCATTAGTTTTAAACTGGGAGTTTGACTTGGGATTGTCACTGGTGAAACAGCAACAGCACTGAGTGAAAGTGCTCTATTAAGGCCCAGTTTGGGGTGTGCTTGAGTTATTCTCACCCTGTTGAACACGAGTGCTTAGGGGTGTGTGCGAGAGGGAACTTTACCCAAATAAACTAAGTTCAAACGAACCACTATTTTTACACTGGTCAATCCATTGATTTAGAATGCCTTCGGGGAAAAAGCCTGCACAAAGTAAATATAACCTACGTAAGACGAGGAAACAACTTGATGCAGATGCTCTACAGAGAAAGGAGATGGGAAGCCTAAAGGGAAATATTAAGAAGAATACTAAAAAGTCCATCCTTCCTGGCCAAGGGGTGATTACTGGTTTCTTTCCCCCGAACCTCATTCCAGAAATTAATTTTAGGATTATTGAGGAACCCGTACTTCCGGAGGCTAGAGGGGGCGACCCAATGAGTTCAACAAACTTTGACGCTATTGACAACAATTCATTGCTAGAACTCTTTTTGTGCATACAGAGGGGGATGACTCCACAGATCCCCAGATTGTCAGGAGATAACTGCTTGACACAGGGTACTAATCCTCTGACCTCACCTGTAAGTGCATTGGGTCACTCTGTCCCATGAGTAGATTGTCTGCCTCTCCAAACATGGTAATGGTTTCAATGGAGGATGCGCCGGACACGGAGGAAGAGGATTTCACCTCTCCGTTCCCCGTAGCCAATGAAATAGCAGAGATTCAATCTTCAGTGGCTTCTTGACAATTTGCCCTAAAGATATTGCTACAAATGACAGGGCAAATTTTAACAAATACTAACTCACTGACTACGGCACGGGTATGTGAAAGTAACGAGGAAGCGGAGGCAGAAGTAAATCTATCTGAAGCCATTGTTATGGCGGATGAGATAAACAACATGCAAGATAAAGAAGCCTCTGTAATTACAGACCAGATTAAGGTGGTCTTTTTCTCCCGAAAGCAGCGTAAAATGGCGAAAAAGGCACAAAAGAACAGGAAAACCATCACACTGGTCTCCGTAGAGGGAGAATCAGCGACAGTTGGTGGTCGTTCTAAAAAAGCTAAAAAAAGGGCGGCCAGAGCCAAGTAAAAGAATGGTACTGGAGATGGTTGTTTGTCCAGCTGGTTGATAACCGAACAAGACAAGAGTAAAGAGCGGCCTGAAGAGGTGGAATGACCAGTGAGGGAAGAACAGGTGGAAGAGGAAGGATGGATACCAACCTCAGAAGAATTGGAAGAACAGGTAGAAGAGTGGGAACGATTTGAGACTGAAGATCAATCGGAGGAGGAAAGACAACCCTTGAGCCCGGATAAAGCTTCCCAACTCTTGCAAGCCACTGCCAAAGCTAAAAATCCACCAACAAAGTCGGGAAAGGTTGGGACTGATATCTCAGCCAATAGGATCTCTCTGATTAAGAACCTATACAAAAACGGTGAACGCACATGGCTGCCCCGATCTGAGTTTTTGATCCGACTACCCTCAGTGCCTGAATTACGTGTCTTGAAGTCCGACGATTTTCAGTTTGTGGAGCCATTGAAAGGCCTGAATCCCTCTGTCTCTGCTCTACACTGTAAATTTATATCTACTGCAAAGATGATTAGGAAATATTGTGAAGAGCTGTGGGCAGTAGATGTACAAATGCAGATCTGGACAAAATTGACCCTAGCTTCGAATATGAGGAAATAGATGGTCCGGCAAAACCAGTGGATTGTCTGCCATGATCACAGCAAAAACTCCCAATTGCCATTCCAAGAAAACCTGGTTCAGGGCATATCATTCCTGGATTAAGGGCAGACTCAATAATGATTAAGCAAGCGAGGTGTCACTTCCTGACTTCCTAACATGGCCGCCTCCTAATTCCCAGAGGTTACAGTGTAGGTCTAGTCATCTCCACTCTTTCCCTACTTAAGCCCTGCCCCTCGAGTGCTCTTCGCTTCGCTTCTTTTCTGCCTCTGCAGTTAACGCTTATCGCGGTACGCTCTGTCAGGAGATTAGCAGCTATATTCTTTCCACAGTTCCACAGTATCCTAGTCCTTGTATTTTTCCCATTCTTGTTAGTTTAATTCAGGCGTCCTAGTGAGTTTTTTAGTTCCCAGTGTTTTGGTCAGGAGTTCTGTCAGTCAGCTGTTTCGTGTCATCGTTGCCACGGCATTGCTCCAGGTGGTCTGTGAACTGCGAGGCAGCATACGGAGCAAATTTCAGTCACAGCATTTATTTCACAGCAAGTATATTCGTACATTTGGCAGCCCAGCAAAACTGTTTATGCTCTGAGGTGGTTATGTAACAGTATGGTGGGATGTTAGTACGAGGGCGCAAACTTTGCAGAGTAGTCTTTTAGCTCCGTTTGTTGAACTCTGTTACATGCATTAAGCGCTCGCAACCTGATTCCTGAAACTTCTCTCAGAAGTTGTTGTAGCATTCCTCCGCATTATCCTCCGTATTAGAATTCATTCAGGAACATTGGGTAGAGAGAAATAAGGTTCTGCTTTCTAACCTTTTTCACATTGTCAAGTGGCATTTACCTAAAATTGGGCATTTTCTTCAGGGTATTGTTTGTGACCTGTGTAGTACTAGGTGGTGCTTCATTATTGTTGGGGTTTATATTTTTCGTGTCCTCAGGGTAGATTACCATCTTATCATACTACTCAAGTTTTACCCTCCACTCCTCTCCACAGTAGTTTCAGTATTCCTTGTGCCCGTTCCATTATTCACCATCACCACCACACACAAACCTTTAGTTTCTTCATTGCCCATTCTTCAGAACAAGCGCCCCTGCACAGATGCAGGATGGAGAGCTCACCATAAAAAAGCAGAAGGTAAATAGGAAGAACGTTAATCATATATTCTCACATTGAGTCAGTGCCCATTGTTTTCCCCTGAAAACATTTGAATCCTTGTTCTAAGAGGAGCCTTCTGTGTTTTAACAGGAATTCATTGCAGTAGGGAGGCCTCTAATTAGAAGCAACGTCGCTCTCTAAGAAGAGTCCTTGTGGTGTTCCCGCAGAGTTCAGGTAAGCGTTACATTGTCCCATTGTACCTAAGTTAAGAAGGTGGAAGTTGCAGATGTCCAACTTGTTCTAAAATGGCTGGAGGCATCCCTACCTGATGTGCTAACAAAACACTGAAATTTAACACTATTATCTTGGAATTGTAGAGGCTTTGCACATTTATTGTCTTCGGAGGGCTCAGTAAACTTTGTTGCAAAACATAGTCTCATATGTCTTCAAGAGACTTGGGCGATGGACACCTTGATATTAGATGGCTGTGTGATCTATCAATCCTTTGCTAAAAGGGGTGAAAAAGGGAGAATGGTTTGGAGGTCTGCTGATAGGGGTTGCTAGCTTCTTGACTTCGAGGCGGATTATCTACAATCAAGAGAACAATTTGATGGCAGTGGAGGTTGAGTACGGACCCAAGGGAAAAGGAGAAAAATTACTATTGATAAACTTATATAATCCTCCTCAAGCCTTGATAGGAGATCTACTGCAAGAAGCCCTTCACAAGTTATTAGCCTCCTGGTCAGTCACACCTGGAAATATGGTGGTAATAGTAGTGGGTGATTTTAACTGCCACATGGCTGGTGAGGGAGGGAGACACCCCCAAAATTCCAAGCTGAGGGAGAAACGCCTACTGACTCATACTAAAATTGATACTGAGGGGCCACAATGGTTCCACTTGTTTGAAGAATGGGATTTAGAAATGTTGAACGGTTATACCTTGAGTGACCATCCTGGGAAGCATACTTGGTCCAATGGGTCATCTTGTAGTACACTTGATTACATATTTCTGTGCCCATAAAAGCTACTGGGTGTAGACGATATGGTAGTAATCTCGAACAAATGGAGCGACCATTCAGCACTCCATTGTTTATTAAATATTCTACAAGGAGACCCTTAGAAGAGTAATATGGGTACAGTATGCGTAGATAAAGCAGGTACAAGCATAAGGTGGTCTGCCAAGAATATAAATCAGGCGGCAGAAGCTCTTGTGACTGAGAGATGGCTGCATTTACCAGATTTCAATGGCATGTCTATTCAGTTAGTAGAAGATTGGATCACTGTTTTTTCTAGCACTCATGCATCTGCTCCTTTACTGCAGTTTATAAGATTGGAGGTTGGGACACTCCCATTTAACAAAAGGATTAGAGAAGCTAAGAGAGACCTTAGAAGGAACATGCGTATCAGCAAGAAAAAGCTAGGCCTTACAGAAGAACTATGGGTTGTTGCGAGGAAAATTAAAAATAAATACAGAGCTATCATTAAAAACATACAATATGCCGAAAGAACTCAGGCATGTCAGAAATTAGTACAGACCATCTGCTCTAAAAACTCTTGCAGTATTTGGTCACTTCTAGGTGAAGCAGGGGTGGCTGTAAAGGGTCAACTGGTTAATCCAATAAATGCTGCCGAATGGGAAAAATTCCTGGAGAACCGTAATTACATCATGCAGAGAGATGAGATCTGCCCATTGAATGTTACAATACCTATTGCACCTTTTGATACATCATATATGGCCATAACCAGTAAGTTAAGTACTCTAAAATCATCTAGAGCTCGGGGACCTAACTGTCTGGCTAATATAGTCATCAAAAGTCACCCGGAGTTCTGGGCTAGATTGTTGGCTATATTATTTGAGAAGATAATGGCACAGGGGAAGATACCTAGCTGTTGGCAGACTGCTGTGCTGATCCCTGTATTTAAAAAAGGTAACTGGCTCGACCCGAATAATTACAGATACTTTCCATGTTAGATACGACAGACAAACTGTTTGCGTCCCAGCTACTGAAAGAGTTGCAGGTATGGGTTGATGAGGCAGATTTTTTTTTTTTTTTTTTTTACTTTTGTTTATTGGCAGAAAGTTAGGACAGGTACAGCACATATTACACAGAGATTAACAAGAATCACAATATTGGATTTAGGCATTACATCATGCACTATTTCAAGCAGCTCAGATTGGGGGGAGGGGGAGGATTGACAGCACGAAGGAGCGCCAAGTGCTCAGTATTTATGGTGAGTCAGGCGGACCAGGCAGGGGGGTGGAGCTCCACTCAACCTCATCTCTGTTTTTCCGATAACTGCAGAATTCGGTCCATACATTTTTGGGGCGGGATGGCATGGGTAGGGATACAATATATTCTTCTTCACACATTTGTACCCAAGTAATGACTTTCAACCACATCTCAAGGGTGGGGTGGGGGGGGGGGGGGGAAGCGGCGCTTCCAGCATTGTAATATACATCTTTTAGCGACAATAGCACTTACATTTAGAAATGTTGACATTTTTTTTGCATTTTCTCCAACCCAAATTCCAAACAACAAAGCTAATGGGTCAAGGTCCACTGGGACCCAACTATCTCAGAGCGCTTTCGTCACTTCCTTCCAAAACGCACCTAGCGCAGCACAGGATCAAAACATATGGATATGATCTGCTTCTTCAGATTTGCATTTCGGGCATGTGTGGGTCGGGGTGTGTGTGAATTACGCTACTCTGTGAGGTGTATAATAAAGTCTGTTAAGGAATTTATATTGTATGCAACAGAATCTAGAGCTAAGGGAGACTTTGCACGTGTGCGCACACATTTTGTTCCACATCCCTTCAGTGATTTCCATTTCCAGCTCCCTGGCCCATGCTTCCCGTGGTTTGAGGGATGCATCCTCTAATTTTCCCAGCTGCATTTTATACAGAGAGGATATTATGCCCCTGCCTCCCGCGGAATTTGATATGTATTGGAGTTCTGGTGAGTCTGGGGGCTCGTCTGGGTAGGAGGGCCACATTCCACGGACCACAACTCTTAGTCTGAAGTATTGTAGTAGCTCAAGCTGTGAGTTGGAGTGTTCGGGCCGCCATGTTTGAGGGGTGATAAATTTACCGTCGGGGTATAGACCAGTTAGTGCTCGATAGCCCAGGTCTTCCCAGTGTCGCAGGAAATGCAGGTCGTGTGTGGGGCAGAGTCCAGGGAATTGCCATATGGAAAGCCATTTATAGTATGGCGGTGCTCTTGTTTTGAGTTCAGAATACTATTCCACGCTCTGATCGTGGTGGCCACGTGGTCTGACGGAGCGTCTGTGTGGAATGTACGGTATAGTAATAAGGTCATGATGTTGGTCCCGTCGCCTGTCAGTTTCTCTAATTTGACGTGAGGGGGCGGGTACAAGTGTGCATACCAGTGTGTGGCGTGTTGGGCCTGTGCCGCGATCCAGTACAATGTTAGGTCTGGGGCTGAGAAACCCCCTTTCTCGTAGGGTAGGGTCATATGTTGCCATTTCATACGGACAGCTCCAGAATGCCAGAGAAATTGGAGGCACGCCGAGTGGAGCCTCTTGAAATATTGCTTCCCGGGCCACACCTGTACGTAGGCAAAGATATAGAGGAGCTTGGGGACTGCGATCATTTTTATTAGGGACAGCCTGCCCGCAAGGGACAGTGGGAGGTTGCGCCATTTGAGCATCTTGGATTCAATGAGCTGTGCCGATTTCTCGTAGTTATCCCCCAGTAAGGAGGCTTTGGTTAGTGACACATGCACCCCAAGGTATCTGATGCCCCCTGGGGACCAGCGTAGGGGGAATTTGCATGATGGTTGCTGGGTTGCCGCAGTCAGAGGGAATATTTCTGATTTAGAACAGTTGATGGTGAAGCCAGAGTATGTGCCTATTTTGGTTATGTCTTGGATGATCGGGTCTAGGTATGTGGAAGGGTTTCTGACGTATAGGAGTACATCATCAGCATTCAGTGAGATGATTTCCGGTGTGTCCTGTAGGCAAATACCTTTGCGGGTGTGTCGATCCCTGACGTGGTCCGCCATGGGTTCAATGGCTAGCACAAAAAGGATGAGGGAGAACGGACATCCCTGATGGGTACCCCTGTGTAGCGCAAAGGGAGAGGAGATAATGGAGTTGACCAGCACCCTGGCCATTGGTCCTGTATACAGTAGTTTTATATAGGAGATCATATTTGGTCCTACTCCCATTTTTTCCAGCACGGCCCATAAGTATTGCCATGAGACCATGTCGAATGCCTTCTGGGCGTCTAGCGTGACCGCCACTGTGTCCGCCTTCGGGTCAATTCTGGCCATCACATTGAATAGACGGCGGATATTAAGTGAAGTAGAGCGGCCGGGAACAAATCCACTTTGGTCTGCGTGAACCAGATGGGGCATGAATGGGAGGAACCTGTTCGTTATTATTTTAGCAAAAATGTTCATGTCCATGTTGATAAGCGATAAGGGCCTAGAGAAACCACATTCGTCTGGGGGTTTACCCGGTTTGGGGAGGACGGTTATTAGGGCTTCCCTTAAGGAGGGAGGGAGGGTGGCTAACTGGAGTGATTCGGTCCAGACCCCGTATAAAATGGAATCTAAAATGGCAACATGTTCCTGGTAGAACTCAGATGTGAGCCCGTCAGGGCCCGGGGCCTTGTTTCTTGGAAGGTCTGAAATCCCCTGGACTATGTCATCCAATTGTTCCTTGGTGCTTTGGGAGAGGAGGGTCATAGGAATGCGTCTAGCAGGCCGTCCAGGTCATGGGCTGTGTGTTCCGGCTGGGGGCCATATTGACTGGCATAGAAGCTAGCGAAGGTGTCAATGATGGTTTGGTCAGACCAGTGTCGTGAGCGTTGTTCATCTAGAATGCTATCTATTCGGGTTCTACCTCCCTCCGCGCGCACTAGTTTAGCCAGGGTTCTTCCAGGTCTGTCTCCCTCACCGTACCTTCTGGCAGCCACAGGGCGAGCATAGTATCACACCTCGCTCAGGGCGTGAGATTCAAATAGCTCTAGTTCTGTTTTAATCTTTGCTAGGGTCGGCGGAGCTGGCACAGAAGCATGTTCTTGTTCTAGAGTTTTGAGCTTAGTTTTGGAGTTGTTTAAGGCCTGACTTATGGCTTTGAGAATCCCCGCCTCCCTTGAGATGCACATCCCCCTGATGTATACATTAAATGCCTCCCAGCGGGTCCCCTCGGGTGTGTCCTGCGTGTTGTTATTCTCAAAAAACGTGTTTATGTCCGATAGGATCTCAGCTTTAAAGACAATGTCAGATAGAGCATCAGATTTAAAGCGCCAGGCGGGTCGGGCGGTCAGGGTATTACCCAGTTGGATCTGCAGCAGCACAGGGGAGTGGTCAGAGAGCGTGCGTGCAAGGATCTTGACATTAGTCACCCTGCCCACCCGGCATCCCGACAGTAGGAACATGTCAATTCTTGAAGAGCTATCGTGTACTGTTGAGTGAAAAGTATAATCTCTCTCTTGGGGATGAAGCGTTCTCCACGCATCGTGTAGATTTAGGGAACTCATGTGTGTATGGAGTCGCTTGGCGGCTCGGGACGTGACCCTGTGGGTGGTGGTCGTTCTATCCAGGACATTGTCAAGTATAAGATTCATGTCTCCCCCCCATATAATGGGGACTTCTACATATCTCATGAGGATAGCGGTCACTGCATCTATAAATTCGGGCAAATCAGTGTTGGGACCGTATGAGTTTGCTAGCAAGCATTCTTCGTTAGCTAGAGTCCAGTGGAGAATCACATATCTACCTTCTGTGTCAATGTGGGCTGTGTGGAGTGTGAATTTTACCGATGTGTGGATCAGAGTCATGACTCCCCTGGATTGAGTAGAGTATTGGGTATAGAATCTGTTGGGACCCCAGGTCTGTGCTAGTTTTGATGATAGGAGTTTCAGAGCGTGTTTCCAGCAATAGGAGTACCTTGATCCCATGTCTTTGTGCATATGCCGTGATCCTACGGGACTTCGTGAAATTTGTTAATCCCCGAACATTCCATGTCATCATTTTAATAGCCATGCTGACAATTTATGGGACATCCCAAGTAAAGGATCTATCTCTGTCTACAGCCATATGTGCTGCGGTGGCGTGGACACGCCTCTCTTCAAAACCAGTCATTACCTTCCTGCTGATTTTAATGTAACATTCCCCAACTTCACCACCCCCCACCCTCACCGCCTAATACAAACTAGCAGTGTGATAGTACCCACCCCCGGAGCGACCAACTGCGTGCCTTCCCCAACTTGGCGATGCTTGACCAATAGTCCAACCGGGGCTTAAACATAAACACTCCGCCTTAGATGGCATTGCAGCTGCTGTGGAGGTTGCCGCTGCCGTCTGACCCACATTTGTTAATGCATATTTTGATGATGAAATATAATTTATCTTTCGAACGGCTGATGGAACTTAGGTTACAAAAAAAGCAATCATGTTCTTAGGTAGCGAGATCTAAGCAGATACTGTCATAGGCCGGTGTCAAACAGTAAGGCTTGGTTTTCGAAGTTCGGGCCTAGTGTGTGCCGTTATAGTCAGGCAATTTAGGGATGTATCCCCTTCCCCAGGCTGTGCTCTTGAGATGTTGATGCTGGGGCTATGTTAGGCCCAGAATAGGACGGGGAAGGGGGGACAAGCTAACTCACTGGGGGGGCAGTTTGTAGATTGGACTCGACCAGTGAGGTCTGCAGTAGGGCCATCGGAGCCCTGGTCTTAGTCGTCATCCATTGGTTTCTCCGGGGGATCCACTAGTGGGATTTGCGCCTCGATGAATTTCACTGCCTCGTCCGGACCCGTGAAAAAGTACAGCTTGTTGCGCTTGGTGAATTTTAGGTGGGAGGGGAAGAGCATCGCGTACTCGATTTTCCTATCTCTTAGCATTTTTTTCACACCTACGAATTTGCGTCGCTCCATCTGCACCCCCACTGAAAAGTCAGGGAAAATCTTAATGATTTGTGAGTCCAGCCTTAGTTCCCCTTTTTCTCTGGCCAGATGGAGCATGTGGTCTCTGTCCTTGTAACTTAGCAGTTTTGCAATTATTGGTCTGGGGAAGTCTCCTGGTTTAGGCCGGGGTGCCAGTGAGCAATGTGCTCTTTCAACAGTGAAGAATGGTGACAGCTCGGGGGTTATCGAGGAGGTCTTTGAGAAGTTGTTCGACAGCGAGTTCCATACAACCTTTTAGCGCAGATTCAGGAACCTCCACTATGCAAATGTTACTTCTTCGCGACCTCGATCCAAGGTCATCACACTTACCTTTGACCTGCTTCATGTCACGGACGAGCTCCGTGATTGTGTTTTGTAGGGTATGGACATTGTCCTCATTGGTTCCTATTCTTTGCTCCGCCTCAGTGATCTTGGCCCCATGTTGGTCGTGTTTAGCTCTTAAGGAGGTTCGCGTTAATATCGTACAGTTTTTCATGGAAGGCTGCAAAGTTTTTGGCCATGGACTCCATCATTGTCGTCAAGTCGGGCTGCAAGGGGTCTGGCAGGATATCCCCATCCTCCTGCGCTGCAGAGGAGGACGCTTGGTCTGCCCACGGCGCTGCCTTAGTGAATTTATCCATGGCGCCTACCTTGCTAGCTCCTCGCAATCTGTTGGACATTGCTGTGGTGGGGAGCAGCGCTTAACTTGAGAGGTTTGGTGGAGATCGTAGGTCAGGAGTCCCGTAGTGGGGGGGGTAGATGGCCCGTGGTTTCGGCATGTAGGCAGTCTGGGCTTGGTAGTGCGAGTGTTTGTCCCGACTGGTTGGGAGTGGCCAGCCGTGGCTGGGCAATGGTAGTGAGGGAGCTGTGGACAGAGAATGGCCAGGGGGGCTGTATATTGAAGGGCTCAGGAGGTGCTTCGCGGTAGCTGCAGGAGCAGTAGATGTTCAGAGCTGGGGGGAATCAGGTGGGCTGTGTAGACAGTATCGCTTTACATTATGTTTGTGCTCGCTGGGCGATGTGCAGTTGATGGGGTGGGTAGGGGGGTCCACCGGGACGAAGAGATGATGTAGTTCTAAGCTGCGAATGCTGGTAGAACGGTGTGACTGCCCCCTTTACGGCGCCCTGCACAGTCACAGTTCTTCTGAGGAAGATTTCCAGCACATAGATATGTGGAACCCTCAGATTCGAGGGGAGCCGCTTGAGATGTCGATTTAGCTCAGTGAAGGGCCGCCGCGTAGTTTGCTGACTCAGCTGCACCCACTGTTAGTTTTTATGTGCTCCCAATCTGACGAGCATGGGAGCGGGAAGTCAGTGTGTGGGGGGGAGAGCCGGGAAAGCCGGTTTGTTCATGTGCGCCCAGCCGCACTACGTGGCGACGGGCCTCTCGCGCAGGACGGCCACAGACCGCTCCCGCACCCGGAGAACACGGTAGGTGATGCTGGGGAAGGGGTAGTGAGGGGGGCGAGCTGCGGACACCCCACCGATGAGATAGGGGACAGCGGGGGTCCAGGTGGGGCAGCAATGGCGATGGCAGCGCCACAGCCCTCCCCCTTGGTGGCACCTACCGTTGCCGCCCGCTGTCAGCAAGGGCCCGCGGCAGCAAAGTGGAAGGCGCTCTGGCTGGAGATGTAGATCAGCGGTCCGGTCCCCAGTGTTCACGCGGCAGCGCCGCAGCCTGCAGCAGGTCTGGGTGGCTCTTCAGCAGGATTCAGCACAGCTTAGCGACGGCGTATTCCAGGGCCGCCGAGGTCTCACTGCCCACCGCGCTTCTAGGAGGCGGGCCCAGCGGGCCTATACGGCCGGGCGCCGTTGTCGCCGTATCTCAGGTGCTGTTGAACAGCTGACAGCGGTTTTTCCCCAGTGTGTGCCCTGCGAACAGGGGACACTCAGGCGTGATTTTTGGGGGTACAGATGGCAGGATTCCGCCGTTGCACGCAGATTGAATTCTGTGAGTCACGGAGCTTGGAAGTTAGGCGGCCATCTTGATGGCTGCTCAACAGCGCCACCGACGAGGTAGATATTTTGTCTAAATTCCAATGCGGATTCAGAAGAGGCTATTCAACTACCCATAATCTTATGGTAATGGATTTATTGAGATCTAGGGCCCGTAGAAGGGGAGAACCACCGTTATATGCACTCTACATGGACTTCAAAGCGGCCTTTGATTCGGTCCCTAGAGAACGGTTATGGTCAAAACTAGCTGCCCTGGGTTGCCCTGCTGGTATACTGTACTATCTCAGATTGCTACATCATAATACCTCAGTTAGGTTGAAATTAGATCAAGAGGGGCATCTGACCGGAAAAGTGCAGCATAATAGGGGGGTGAAACAGGGTTGCGTCACTGCCCCTCTGGTGTACAACCTATACGTACATGATATACCGGTGGCTATAACTGCTGCTAGCAATTGTCCTCCAAAAATTGGGGAGGCTACTTGTCCTGTTCTGGCATATGCAGACGATCTGGTCATCTTCGACCATACCATTAGTGGATTGCGTAGATCTGCTTCTGCACTCTCGGAGTATGCCACTTGTAATGGACTCACCATTAACCTTGACAAAACCAAGGTCTTGAGATTTACTAGTAAAAGAGTCTCTCGTGTCGATTCCATGGTGGGCAAAGTAAAGATCTCATATGCGCCTCAATATCGCTATTTGGGAATTGATTTTGAGCCCAGTGGTGAATATGTGGCATGCAAACAATCCCGTATCATGCGAGCAGCACAAGTAACATCTTTAATTGCCAGTTTTACAAACAAGCAGGGAGGCTTTACGCTATGGGGTACGCGCCAAATTTATGTGCAAGTATTTATCCCTATGATGACCTATAGCTTAGAAGCACTTTTTGATATAGATCTCAGTTGGCTTCAGGTCATCGAAGGGAGATTTTGGTGGCGTGTCCTTGGCTTAGCACCGGGAGTTCCTAAGGCCCTTATACGATTGGAACTGGGAGTGCCCTCGCTTAAAGCCATTGTCATGAAAAAGAGATCAGGGTTTTTTCTGAAGATGTGTAGTGGAATAAACAACTCACTACAACAACAGGAGGAATGGGACAACAGTCTATCAGGAATTACGTAAGAAACAAAATCCCTGCTCACCATCTGTGTAGATGACAAAATATTTAGCTGATATAGGCTGGACTTGGCGAGGAGGGGTGTACTCAAAGCTGGTGCAGAATGCGCTCGACAAGCGTGTTGAGTTGTGGGATTGGTTGGAGAACTTTGCCCACCTCAGCACGCTGAAAAGTTATCAATTTGTACAATATAGGCTATACTCTTTCATGAAACCACAGGCTTATCTTAATCTCTACCCTTCTAAAAGGTTGCAACACTTTATACTTCTACTCAGGATGGACAAGCTCCCAGCCATGATGGTCACAGGAAGCAGAGAGCATATCCCAATGGAACAACGTATTTGTCGGGTATGTAAAGCAAGTAACGTATTAGAGACAGCCAGACATTTGCTGACGCAATGTGGTAGTATGATAGATATAATCCACCATCATTCTGGGAAGCACACCCATGACCTGGCAACAATCAATGATTCATCCTTTTGGCACCACTGCATCAACTCTGAGAGTCTGCGGGTGTTGACTGCCCTTTATAATATCTGGCTAAGGATTGAAGAAATATTGGGCATTATAAATCTGAATAGCAAGTGGAATATAGTGCTTGAAACATTATATAATAGATCCTGCTTGTGCCTTTGTGAAGTGGTAGACTAAGGATTATATATTTAACTCACAGGAGGCAGCACAGACATCTGCCCTGATTCCGTCTGATTTGCCACTAGTACAATATCTTGAGATCCCCAGTGATTTGATAATCGCTTAAATCTGTGTCCATTTGTACAAATAAGGTTGAAGATTAATTTGGGTGTGTCTGCCTTTCCTCTTCTTCTTTTGCCTTTTTCCTCTTCTGTTCTTGTTTTTTATCTTCATTATGAATTGTGTATGTATTTTACAGGACTGATTGTATGTTGTATTATGTT
Source organism: Ambystoma mexicanum (assembly GCF_040938575.1). NCBI lineage: Eukaryota > Metazoa > Chordata > Amphibia > Caudata > Ambystomatidae > Ambystoma > Ambystoma mexicanum. The sequence goes on from NC_090936.1 coordinate 353,224,993, forward strand.
CTATTGTACGTTGTATTATGCGATTTATTTGATTTTAGGTCTTAGCATATGTTTAAGTTTAGATTATGTGTAACGTTTATTAAGTAAACTGTATCACATTAAATAAATAATAATAATAATACAAAGAATCATATGCAGTACCCTTTGGGAACACCACACACAATTAAGTCTACAAGTGCAAGTACAAAATGACCTTTGGTACAAGCCTGTACTACACAGTAAAGTGGTAGCGATGGCTGAGCAGCCATTTTTATCTCAAGAGTAAAGTGGGCAGTATCAGAAGTTACAGAAAGGACAGCAACTTATTATGGTTCAAACAAACACTACTCAAGGTTTCTGAGTAAAAGAATATACATTTATTTACACATCAGTTGTAAAACAGTTCACTAAGTAAAGAAGCAGAAAAATCACACTCTTAACATACTACACAACACCTGATGAATTCTGGACAAGTTAAGCTCAAAATGAAGTGTGAGCAAAATGGCACTCCAGCAATTTAAAAGGGAGGGAAAGACAAGGTTATACAACATTAAGCAGCACCAACAAGAAAGTAGGTAGGGCAATCTAGAAAAGGCTTGCTACAATGAGGATTCAAATCAATAGGCCTGGGCCAATGTTAATGGTTCAGAGTCTTTGCAGAGGATCACACAGTTCAGAGTAGTTTGCGGTTAAGTCTCTGCCAAGAGTTTGAAATGAAGTTGGTCGGAAGAAATGTTACTTACAAGAGTAGAGAAGGACAAGCCCTCGGATTGGCGAAAGATTTCAAACACTTTCACTGCGGTCGGACGGACCGAACAACCGGGTTTGAACAGTACCTTAAATGAAGAAGAAGGCTGCAGCTGAGGCAGAAGTTCCTGGCAGATCCTGCAGGCTCACGGTTCCTGAAGTGACTGCCGGACTGACACGAAGTAGGAACACTGGAGGGTCCTGCACTGCCTAGGGTAGAAACCAAAGCAACAAATAAAAGGTGCGCTGCTTAAAACCCAAACAGGGTCCGAGCCTCCTGGCTCTCCGCTTTACTGCAGCGATGCACAGCAAATTTGACCAGGGGAGGGAGGCCTTGCTTGGTGTTTGGCAAACTGGTTGGTCCCACCAGCTCAAGGGTAGAAGATTCCTTGCAGATCTTCTCTGTCGTCGAAGTTTGGAGATTTGGACCCGCAGCAGAACTTCACCGGGAGGTTCATTTGTGGTAGTGGTCCTCTGCTTTCAGCTTCTCTTCGGTTCTCTCGATCCAGTGGGGACTCTGCCTTCCTAGTCCCAGAGACGTGCTTTTTATGCAGTTTTCCCCCCATTCACACAGCCTGGATGTCAATCACACAGCAGGGAGGCTGTCCTGGCGGGACAGTCACCACAGCCAATCATACAGGGTGTGACATGGGTCTCCAAGGAGACTCTGTGCAGGGAGTCTCAAACCTCCCCCTCAGACATTCAGGCGCCTAAGGAGGGCTTCTGTGCAGAAGCCCGGCCAAACGACGGTGAACAAAGGATCCAAACCTGGTTTGGCACACAGAGTAAAACACGAGAAAGACCTTTATAAAAAGAAATGGCGAATAAACCCAGCCGGAACCAAATAAAAGTAAATGGGGTCCAGCGGATTTAAGTTCGAGGTTACTAACTTGGCCTAAAACAGTACCAAGGCTATTTAAATAAACGGCGGTAGGAAAAATATGGTAGATACCACTGCCACCAGCCAAATCTTAAAGAAAGGGGAACGATATAATGTTCCATGAGAGACAGGCAAAAAGGGAAAACTATTAACTCTTTCCAGTACTCTTTGTAAGATAGTTTGTACTGGGTCTGTGAATTTAAAAAGACTAATAAAGTCAATGGTAACTTTACACGTTCTGGGAGACAGTAGTCAGTCCCAGAATATGGAATTTTAGTGTGGGAAGTCTGAAAAAGACAACCCTGTGTCACTGCACTAAAGGTGCTGTGTAACACAGAGTAAAAAGATGATGCCTATGGAGTAGGTGAAGCTCCACAGTCTATGAACACAAAAATGTTAAACATACACAGAAAAACACATGTAAGAGTGGGAAAAAAGGCTCACACTTTTACCAGGTGAAAAAAATAAATCCTAGAAATCCAGGAAAGCTGTTGAGGGACTCAGTAGGTAAGGGAAATTAGCCATTCTGGAGAATTCTCCCTAACACACATCTGGAGGAATCACAGCAGCTGCTAGAGCGCACTCACAGACTATGTACCCGCAGGGGAATGAACTCGGAAAACCCTGTGGATGTTATCACCAGGGTCCATTTCTATACAACGAAGCAGGAGATTCCGACTGCGGGTCGCACCCGTGACAAACTGTCCTTCCAAGGCTTCCCCATACAGATCTTTCAGGACCTGACAATGGCAACGATACAAAAACGGATGTCCCTTCGCCCCTTGACTCTCTTCTTAGGGGACCAGAAGATCAGATATCACTGGCTGTTCCCCACAGCCGTGCAGTTCTCATATAAAGGGGTTTCCCGGTTGATCTCATGCCTGGAAGATGCGGAGGAAATCCTGAATAAATCTTCACCAGACAAAAGGGGCAGTTACCCCCAGGCCGCTTTCACAGGAACAGAAGACCTTCCACCGAAGGTGGGGCGTCAGGCATGGTCAAAGGTCCAAAGGGGCAGCAATCCGAATAAACTGTCTTCACACACCTGAAATGTGGGGTCCAAACAGCGGTTGAGCCATACCTGCTCGATCTCAGCGCATAGACACCTGCGACATCGGCATCAAGGAAACTTCGAATATTAGCTAACAAGACGGTAAGACAGGCTTCACACGGTCCAAGCCCAACTTCAAGGTTGATGACAAATAAGAACCCTTGGGGTGGTAACTGACAGTTTTTGGCATTTGGAAAGTTTTGGAGTCCATGGTTTGGACTCAATTTAATTTTGCTTTTCTATTACTGGTTTAAAATGTCAGCTGGAGCATGAATGCAGGAACTCACAGGCTCGAGATGGCAGGCACCACACACCTGATCCCCCCCTCCCTTCTCTGGCAAATGAGGAACACCCAGAAAATCCCCACCAAACACTGAATTTTGTTTCACTAAATGTAAAAAATTCCCCCATGAAGCGAAAATCCATTCTGAAGCGCCCGAAAGGATCAGGAGGGTACAGTGACATTCTTACATGAAACTCATCTTCTCCCGGAATACTTCTCCCGCCTACGAAGCAGAGACTTTCCCAGACAAATATTGGCTTCGGGAGGATCTAAAAGAGGGGGGACAGCAATTCTAATAGCAAGGGGCATCCAGTTTGAGGAGTGAGATACTATTAGAGACCCAGAAGACCGGTTCACTGGAGTAAAAGGGATGCTTCTGGGTCAGCTATATTCATTGGTCTCGATTTATGCCCCGAATGAGAGTCAAGAACTATTTTTTGGGGGTCTGGAAGACTCACTTCTCCCCTTTCTGGAGGGCCAAATAATCATTGGGGGGGACTTCAATGGTGTTCCTGATCCGGACAAAGACAGAACAAACACCCCATGCCTCAAGGATTTTAGGATAGCTCTGAGTATTCTCCATCTGTTCAGATCACTGGTTGCGATGGATACCTGGAGAGTTCTACATCCAGAGGAAAGGGACTTCACCTTCTTCTTGCAGGTTCGCCGCTCATACTCTCGGATTGACTTACTCTTGGCCTCACCCCAGCGTCTGTCCTTTACAAATAGAGTGGACATAGCTCTGAAGGTTCTCTCAGGCCATACCCCAGCACGGCTACAAATTAGGTCCTGGGATCCAGCCCCGGGGGCCAGACCACTAAAGCGATTATACGACTCAATCTTGAATGATATGGCCCTATGGGATGAGGTGGCAAAAGCAATTAGAGATTATTTTTGGGAGAACCCCATGGAACTTATGTCCCCAGCTATCACGTGGGATGCCATGAAGGTAGTCATTAGGGACATTTTGATTTCCCATAATGCAGCTTACTATAGACATAGAAAACGAGCTAGGTCCCTCCTAGAACAGGAAATCTCAGAGATCGAAGGTAAATATAAGCAGAGATGGTCCCCTAAAACTCACTCCGCCCTCCGTATATCTCGAAACAAACTGGAGGCCCTATACGCTGAGGAGACGGCATGCTCCCTAATGTCAGTTAAACAGGGTTACTACGTGTAGAGTAATAAGGCCAATTAGCTCCTAGCTAGAAAATTGGCCCCGGCCAAAAAACAGAACTTTATAATAGGCCTCAAAGACCAACACAGGGTGATCCAATATGGGGAGCGGGATAAACTCCACCCAGCACAAGCACACCTGCTAGAGACTATATCTCAGCCCATAAAAAATATATTGCAGAGGCAGTCCTACCTCGCCTGACCCAGGAAGAGATGGAGGCACTGGAAGCCCCTATCCGACAGGAGGAAGTGGAGGCAGTAATTAAATCACTAAAACCCAGGGCCCCAGGCCCGGACAGGTTTTCGCCTACATTTTATAAACTCTTTAGTAATCAGCTGCTCCCCCACCTAACGGCACCATTCAACTCCCTTGGTGAAGTGGGTAGTGTGACCCCCTCTAAGCAAGCTTCAACCACAATTCTGTTATTAAAACCTGGAAAAGATCCCAAGGAACGCGCCTCTTACAGGAAGATCTCACTCCTGAACATTGACACAAATATTTACTCGAAAGTACTAGCAAATCGCTTAGCTCCTCTCCTTCCTACACTAATTGATGCCAATCAAAAAGGCTTTATCCTGGGGAGAAAGACAGGGGACAATATTAGATGGGCATTCAACCTAATTGAATTCACCACTCTGAGCAATGGGAAGAGGGCCCTTTAAGCCCTATACGCAACCAAGGCTTTCGACAGGATAGACTGGTCCTTTCTGCATTTAACTCTGGAAGCTTTTGATTTTGGTCCCCAATTTAGGAAGATGATAACCGCCCCAAACACTCTGCTACAGGTTAACCAGGTACGTTCACCCCTGATTCCCCTAACATGTGGTACACAACAGGGATGCCCCTTTTCCCCCATTTTGTTTGCCCTTATTATGGAACCAATGGCGCAGCATATACGGAGGAACACCTCAATTCAGGGAGTGAGGGCCCATAACACCTACCATAAGGTATCTCTATACGCCGATGACATGCTTCTCATCATCACTGACATTCAGTCTTCTCTCCAAGCGGCCTTACAAAATATCAAGGGCTTTGGCAACGTGGCAGGATTTGAAATAAATTAAGGCAAATTAGTGGCGCTGGGGGTGGGGCCGTCAAAGCAAGATATTAGTTCCCTCCAAGCATTATGCCCGATTCACTGGGATCCCAAATATATTGAATACCTGGGGGTTCAATTTACAGCCTCTTCAACAGAGATTTATGTGACCAATTTACCCCTCTCATTAAATCGCTTGAAAAGGACCTAGATAAATGGGAAGGCCAAGAGATTTCTTTAATGGGCCGAATTACTGCAGTGAAGATGAACTTGCTCCGTCGCCTAATTTAGTGTTGTTCATCCCTCCCTGTAGAAATCCCGAAAACAACATTGGATCAGCTCCAGCATAAAGTCCTTAGATTTATATGGCATGGTAAGGAACCTTGAATTCCCAAGAAGGTAATGATGGGTGGATCCCGAATAGGTGGGCTGGGGGTCCCGGACCTACGGAAATGTGCAGTAGCAGCCCAGCTCACACACTTATTGACATGGACAGCCGAAGCTCAGAACAAATATGGATGGAGATTGAGCAAGCTCGAAGCTCTCTCCACCTCCGCTTCTTGCCGTTTGTCCCACACACGATACAAAAACAATGGCTGCATCTGCTCTTGTCAACAAAGGCCACCCTAAAGTCTTGGGATGAGGTGCTAAAAGGGAAGAGGACCCTCAGGGGCATGGGCCCACTCTCCCCAGTCTTAGGGAACCCTGCCTTTACACCGGGCATACCCTTGGGGGCTTTTGGGAACTGGAAAAGGGGGGTTTACTCACAACAGCACAACTATTTGAGGAGGGCCAACCATGCTCAGTTGAAGATTGCAAGAGGGAATTCAACCTGTCAGAATCAGAGAGGTTCTCCAACTCTCAATTACGCCTATGGATTTCACACCCCGAAATAAGACAAAAGGCCACCCCAACCTTGAGCCCCCTCGAATTGACGACCTGGGAGTTAAGGTAAGGGCGGAATCTCGAGACTTTACAAACTTCTGAGGGATGACTTGTTAACCTCACGCAAACCAGACTATATGTCCCAATGGGAAACAGACCTGGGCCACCAAGTGGAGGAAACAGAACAGCTGGATATCTGGGCCAGGGCTCACACATCGTCAAGGTGTGTGACGAACAATGAATGTGCCTTAAAACATTTGTGCCAATGGTACCACCCCCGAACCCAGATACATCACTTCCAAGCCTCAATTTCCCCAGCCTGTTGGCAAAACTGCAGGGCTCAAGGCTTGTATTTCCACATATGGTGGGATTGTCCCCAGATCCTGTTATTCTGGGAGGCTTTTGTGGACGCCATAGAAGCTATTATGGGTAGCAAACTCCCGGTCTGTCCCAAGACCCTGCTGCTGGGGGCCCCACGTGAGGAAATGTACCTGAAAACTGGGGCATGCGCTAAATTGCTGACAAACTTGCTTCTGGCGGCACGCATCACCATTGCCCGACGCTGGAAATCACTGGAAGGCCCGGACTTGATTCCATGGTGGATTAAGGTCTGGGATGTGCTGGTGGTGGAAAAAGTGACATCGGCGAGGGACGGAAAACTCCACCAATTCCAATTGATCTGGTTGCCACTACTGGAATATGATCTTAAATACCCAGCTCTGGCCTATAAACCCCGCCTGGCACGACTATACTTATGCCCAGGAGTGAACGGGTAACAGCCGCAGTGCGGAGGAGGAGGACTACCTGGTAAAACAGGTAAGGGGTAAAAGCAGTGGTCTCTGGTGAGTTTCATGGGCTAAGAACGAACTGAGGGGTGGGTGTTGACTCTGGCATATGACTCATGTGTAATGATTGCCCTCTCCTGTTATAAGGCTGTTTTGATATGCTCCAACCATTTAAAAATGTCAACAAACATATGTTTAAAAAATAAAAGACAGAAAATTGTGTAACAAAATGGTTGTGTGCTTATTTTATTTTAAAGAGAGAACTGTGGTTGACTCTTGCTGACCACACCATTAAGGAGGAGTCCAGATTGTTTTGCAGTTATTCAAATTGTAGAAAGAGTACCCTAGTGGTAAATACTAGACTACTGCAATAGCCTCTTTCTAAATCTGCCTGCCTCTACTCTGCGCCCTCTGCAACTCATCCAAAACAGGACTGCGAGACTTGTCCTTGGCCTCGAGCCCAGGGATCGTATCTCTCCAGGACTGAAATCTCTGCACTGGCTCCCAGTGGCAGCGATGATTAAGTTCAAAACCCTCTGCATTGTCACAAGGCCTTCTGGGGCCTGGGCCTCAATACCTTCAACTCTCTCTTCCTAAATATCTTTCTTTTCGAGCATCCGCCTCCAGCTCCCTCAGGGTCAGTCGTTTCTCCAAGCAGCGAGTTGGTGGTAGATCTCTTTTCTCTGCTGGGGCCTCCCTCTGGAACAGCCTCCCTGCCTCTCTGAAACTTGAGGAGAACCATCTCCGGTTCCGGAAGAACCTCAAGACCTTCCTCTTTGCTTCTGCTTTCTCTCCTCCTCTCCCCTGCTGGTCTCCTGGCTGAATCTGAAACTGCACTGGTTACCTGGCTACCCTCTGATCTCTGGCCCAGGTGCCCTCCCCGCCAGTTGCACAGCTGCACTGCCCCCCTGGCGACCCTTGCACTCGGGGACTGTTTCTGCATTCCTACAGCCCCTACTAGCACTTGACACCTGATCTCTGCACTTTCCCTTGCACTTACCACCAGCTGGCAGCATTTTTATTTATTATTTATTTTCTTTCTTTATTTTACTGTTATCCTATATACTGCACTGCCCCCTCTCCTTCCTCCCCGCACTTTTCCCCTTCCCCTGAACTTGCGTGATCTCAATGTCACCTGGCCTAGTAGGATCGCTGTCTCTTCCCTCTGTTTCCCCTCCCTTGCCTCGTCACGCCTTGAAACACTTGTCTATAGGCGTGTTATAAATGCCATATCATATCATATAATTTCATATCAATAGTGGAGCATCAAGTTCAGACTTGAGCATTATATAGCTAGCATGCTGGATATGGCATCTGAGGAGCTATCCTTATTGATGGTTAACAAGAAAAGCTGGAAGTTTAAGACAACTATTAGAGTTGACGATCCTTATACAGAAACTGAACTCATTATGTGCAGTGGAACCTGTGGTACATGTAATACACTATTGAAAATGAATCCCGTATTATTGGCCGAGGCATTATATGGTTTGTTTTCATTAGTCTTTTGAGTCGTATCCCTAAAGCATGGAAAGATAGCAACATTATTCCAATATATAAGAAAGGTTCGAGAAATTATCTGTGTAATTACCGATTATTAGCAATGTTAGACATTTCATCAACATTGTTTGCGAAAGTGCTGCTCGAAGAGCTAACCATTAAGGGCGATACTAATGACATCATCCCATATAACCAGACAGGATTTCCAAAAGGCTCCAGCACCCTTTATTGCTTACTAGCTTTGACTGCACTAGTTGAATATTCATGGGCTAAGAGCCAATTAACTAGGAATGCAGCATTCATAGACTTTAGTGCTGCATTCAACACTATACTTAGAGATCTACTCTGGCAGAAATTAGCAGCTCAGAATATCCCAAACTGCCTATTATCCAGGATTACACAATTGCACGCAGAGACTCGGCTCAGAGTCAGACTGGATGGCATGGGACGGGTCACTAAATGGATTGTCACGGTTAAAGGTATTAAACAAGGTGAGGGCAAGTATGCACCCTTGTTTAACTTGTACTTAGCGGACTTGCAATAGGCATTGGACCTTCCTGAAAACAACTCCATAAAGTTTGGTGATAATTCCATATCCTGGGTTGGCTGTGCCGATGATTTGTTACTACTTGACTATAATCCCAGAAGTTTACAAGCCAAACTTTATGCGCTCAGGGAGTAGTCTATACTCAACAGGCTAAAAATAAAAAATGATAAAAATCATGGCATCTATGCCTACCAGGAAAAGGAAAAAGGGATTCTGTTGGGTTATAAATAAGAGTAAAGTTGAACAAGTTAGCATGTACAGATATTTAGGGGTCATAGTGGATGATCAGTTGAAATGGTCTGTGATCACCCAGTAAGCAAGGGCTCCTCTCCATTACTGTCAGCAAATTTAAGGACACACTATGCAGACTATTCTCACCATTTATCGGGGCAGAATCCTGCCTTGTATGTTATATGGGGCCGAAATATGGGGTTGGAAATATACTACTTGAAGGAAAAACACTGAAAAGGCTCTTAGAGGCTCCCCTGGTCACTGTCAATCGACTATGTATGCCTGAATGTAATAGAGACTATACTAGTAAAAAACGTTTGCGGCTATAATCGGAAGATTTAAGGGTGGGAAGACGGTGTCATCATTCGTCAGTTAAAACAAACCAATATTAAAATGGCCGATCAAAAGACACTTTTGCATGGAACAAGTTTGGCAAACTGCCGAGCACTGGGATCCAATATTGGGTCCCTTGAACACACTGCTACCTGTTTTGGCCTATAAACGTTTGGTGAAGAAGACATTAATGGCATATGATAAGGAGTGTTCCACAGTTTTTCTAGCTACTAAGGTGAACAGTCTCATGTTCCTGGGGTACTTGGTGGAGTGGAGAGGTACTCCGCAATACATCTGTGCCCACCCACATAGCTATACAGTGAGATGTTATGTTTATTTTGTAATTTCGATGATGACCGTGCTGTATTTTATATCTTGTATATCCCATTTTTATGATGTTGTTTGGGCTTAATTATTAACAAAGTCCATGTGTGACTATATGTATCCTGAAAAATAATAATAAAAATGTATAAAGTGAAAAACGTATTGTTTATGTATTTTTACCTGCCAAGGATGGCGAATCAGGCTGCACCACTGAGTTTTCCACACCAGAGGCAGTGTCCCCAAATTCTCGCTTGTAGATGGAAAGCATGTATGTTATTCTATAATCCAGTCTCACACTTAGGATGAACTGCAAAACATAGAGGATAAAAAAAGAGGTTTCCTTCATTTTTTGTACATGTATAAATGTGTTCAGGATTATTGCTAAACTTGTTAACAACAACTGGAAATTAACTTCTGAAAATAACAAATATTCTACTCAATGGTTAATTGCTCGCTGCAGAGTACTGCTGCTAAACTGAAAAGTCATAGGTTCTTATACCAGCTCGGCTGACTCAATCTTTCAAGCTTCCAAATAAAATCCATATCACTGAATTACTAAAAGTAGCAATTGCTAGTCACAAAATAAACTGAACCGAAAAAAGTAGTTGCAAAATGCTAGTAGTTGCCAAATGTTTCCAATGAGATGTATAACCCTTTTGCGCTCTTTAAAGTGCCCAAGGTGAAACCAACTGTCCCAGAATCCTAACCAATTTAGTATTCACTTTTCAAAATCTCCAGTCTATGGTTTATTATGCTGTACATAGACACAATCAAGCAGTCTTAGCAGGCATATTTTAAAAGCATATTCAATTCAAGCTCTTCACCTGTAAGATTTTGAGTGGTTATGAGGAAATGTGCTTCAGAATCCAATGAGGTTGAGCGCATAGAGAACATTTATCTGTGTAACTGCCTGGTTGGAAATGCTCTGGGCATGATTCACGAAGTGTACTGCGCCATGCAAAGTGAGATTCTACCCAAATCGCATGAGTTGCTCATATCGCAAAGAACCTTTTATTTATTGAGCATTTGTTAGGCGCTTAAACAACTGAAAAGGGTTTCAAAGCGCCACAAGGCTAAATGGGAAGGGAACAGGGGAAAAATAACAATAGCAAAAAAGCAGTAAAGTACAGTCATGGCCCTACTAGGCCTTGTGGCATTCAGCGATGCAAGTTAATTGAATAGAAGAGCAGGAGATAGGGAGGGGGGCGGGGCAGGGAAATTGGCAGGTGCTGGTGGAGGGCCCGGGAGGGAAGTGGTAAGGGAAGCCAAGGGGAGAGCCTCGGCTAAGTGCTAGTGCAGGCGACTCCCAAGGGTGGGATGTAGCCTATCAGGCTCGCAAGGGCAGGGGAGTTGAGGGTCAGGGGGGTTGGTATTGACTGGGAAGAGGGTCCAGAATCCGGTGTGCTTCATGAGGATCAGCCACCAGTCACAGTGGCACTGGGGTGATTAGCAGGGAAGGGAAAGAGGAAAAGAGGCGGAGAAGACAAGAGTTTTGAGCAATTTCCAGAACTTAAGGAGATCTGGCTCAACTCTGAGGAGCATGGAAGCTGTTCCAAAAGGAGGCACCAGCCACAGAGAGAGATCACTGATTCATAAAGGCTACTTAGCAGCGACAACGTTCTGTTAGCCCTGGACTACCACACAGCACCCATCCACGTCACAGACACAAGAGCACAATGTAATGGGCCAACACAGGGAGGAGAATGGGCGGAATATTCATGAAGGCTCATTATATTGCGATAAAGGGGAGTGCAATGGGAGTTTCCTAACAGGAAATAGGCAAAAGAACAGTCACACCCACCAAAGTGCAAACAAACCCTAATTCACAAACCCAACTCACAATCGTGCAAACTGGAACGCGCTCTAAATGTTGCGCCTATCCAGAGCAGGGGCCAGTTACAAATGCAGCTCGCAAACACTGCCAAAGTTTACCAAAATGGCAGATCCAATACTGGTAGCGTTTGCTCTAGCAAACCATGCTAGAAGGAAACGGAGGAGGGTGAGGGCCATGGCCTTCCATATCAGGACGCACATCTTCAGGATGCCTAATGAATAGGTGTGCAGTAGGGACAGATTCCTAACACACGTCATATAGGGCATAGTGAGGGAGTGCGGACCACAATTAACATCCAACACCACGCACTCACGTGCCATGCCCCTTCGTTAAAGTGCTAGATGCCCTACATTTCTTTGCCACTTGCACATTCCAGCATATCACAGGGCACAACACACACACAATCCCGATACTTACATTAGGTTCTGAACTGCATCATGGCTCACCTGTGCACAAACACACACACACAGAGCAATGCCCGATACAATACATGCAAAGCAGAGGGTAGTGCTTGTCACACACATCCCACAAACCATATTATTGCAATGTTCCTTCCACAGAAATGAAACCCATGCAATATTGCATGTATTTTACTTTGAGACTGCATACGCATTGCCACCTTTTCTACTCAAACCCATTCAGAATCCCCCAACGCCTGCCGAAAACCGGAACAATGCTGCACACATTAGAAACAGAGGTAGAGTGGAATTAACATTTGGTGTGCTGAGACCACGCTTCCGTTAACATGATCATTTGGGTAGCATGTTTTTGTACACAGCACCAGTGTTGTGAAAATCGTACTTGCCTGTTAGTGTTTCGCACAGTATCACTGCACAACATGGCCTACTAGTGGAAGTGTAGGACGACTTGCATCTCATGCCACTTACTGCACCCATACCTGTGAGGGGTCAGTAATGCGAGGTGGACAAATGTTTGAAGATCTCTCAAGATATGCCATTTTATTACAAACAAAATATGTCAAAATGCCTCATTGTCCCTACTCTGCTGAGGAATTGCCAACTTAACCTAAAGCTAAGGGAATACATTTTAACACAGGATAACTGGCCCTCACACTAATCAACAAACACTTGCCTTGAAACACTTGTGAATAGGCCCATTATAAATGCCATATCATATCATATCATATCATAATCAGTTTGGGAACAAATTGTAATAAATGTTTCAAGATTTGGTGGGAAGTATTATTCCTTAAAGGGAATGCCTTAAGATACCTGATTGCATAATCGAAAATAACCAAGATGTATGTATTTCCCAATTTCGATGTTTCTTATGGTACTTCTATGTCCATCCCAATTTGGGGAAAAAGTAACATCAATAATAGGTAAAGGTTGTAAAGGAGCAGGAGGAGGCATTTTTGTACTGGTTTTCTGGCAAAGCTCACAGATATTTATGAACTTTTTGATGTCAGCATAAAAGCTGGGCTATTAAAATCTATTCACAATCGATGATTCCAAGATGGCCGCCACCCTCTGAGGTCGCACAACCTCTGCGCTCCGCTCGGGCAGGATAACCTAAAGGAGTCATTTAGTGTTTGTCCCCTAAGAAGACGAAGGGAGCAGCAGTGAACATAGTAAAGGTGCGGCGGAGCTGATACCGGCAACCACCCGACATCTGAAAGCAGTGGGTGCATCGAGGGAGCGAAGAGTGGCCCGGGAGACCCCGGAACAATACCCCGCGCAGAACCAATGAACTGGGGACGCACCGCCAGATATCGCGGTGAGCGGCAACAGGGAAAAGATCCATCCCGAAGGATCTAAAACAGGAGCCGGACACCGGGTGGAGGACGGCAGAGTGCCTGATGAGGTGCGGATTACAAGCAACAGGGCCGCGCAGGTAGGAAGCGGCTCCCTGGTAGAAGAGCCTACTGCTTCCGTACCCGTAACGGGGGTGCTCCACGAGATCGGCTCCCCCGCCCCTCTCACAGAACGAACATCGCAATTAGGACAGGCCACTCCCACCCCACCCGTATCGGTGGTCACCTGAGGGACCGGAGGAACACCTGATCACCTGCGACCCCCTTCTCAATGCCCACAGCCCCAGCAGAAAAGGATTCACTGCAACAAGCCCCGGAACGGCTCTCCCGACATAACGCCTATGCCTAACAAAGATACAGGCAAAATAAAGGCAAGTTATGTCCCCTGTTCTTGAGACCCATGCTGCATCCAGCAGAACACACGCAGGCCGTAGGGGGAACCACACACCCCTCACCAGCCACATATACCGCAGAGGAGCACAACTGCTGCTGCGCCCATGCAGAAACCAGAGGTGGGTTGAAACAAATGGGCTGAAACCAACGGCACAGGGAAAAGAGGGGCAGCCTTGGGACAACCCATCCCCCCCAAAGACTAGTGGAACCACTACTAGCAGAAAAAAAAGGGAAAACACAAGGTGGCCTCCTTAACGCACTACCTATTCAGTGAACACAGCATAAGGAGAGCGCACCCGGCCCCAGACTGAACTACACTGGGCACACAGAGAGTTTCACGCCGTAGACACACGCAAAGGAGCCCCCCAAACAGCATCGGGCTCCCATGACCCAGGCCTGCACCCCACTAAACTACAGGACGCAAGAGCCACAAGCAACACCCCTTAAATGCCAACCAGGACCATCCACCAACCGAAAGGGCTGAAGTGGAGATACAGATGCCAGGGAACAAACTCAAGAACACCCCGCTGAGACCCAAGCCGCAACCAAAGTACGTACAGGCCAATTGGACCACTGCTGGAGACAGCTCCACTCGGAAGCACACCTGAGCAAAGAACCCAGGGGGCAAGAAGAAAGCAAGGAAAGCAGCAAGAATGCCTGAAAAGCATGGAATGCAGGATGATGGACTCCCTTCAAACACAATTGAGCACTATAAGAGAAGATCTAAGGTCCTCCTAGCAAGAGGTGAGGAAAGACTTTACGGAATTTGGAGACAGAGTAGACACCAAAGAGGCGGGTCTCTCGGATGTCACAGAAGAGTCGAAACAAAACAGTGTTCTCCTAGAACAGATTGCCAGAGCGACCCACAACTTAGAACTCCAGGCAGAGGACCTAGAAAACAGGTCTAGAAGATCGAACATTAGGGTCAAGGGTTTGGGAGAAACGGTTGCGGATAAGGACCTGAGAGACACAATGCAACACTGCTTCAGCAGCCTTCTCACAGGCACACAACCGGAAGAAATACTCATCAACAGGGTGTACAGAGTAGCACCAAAGAAAGGAGACCCCGGAGCATAACCAAGAGACGTCCTACTAGCAATGACCTCTTACGTAATGAAAGAGGAGATCCTACACACAGCCAGGAAACAGCAGGTAGTCACCATCAACGGAACACAAGTCCAACTGTTCCAGGACCTAGCTCTCTCTACTCTCCACAAGAGGAGACTGATGCAGCCGGTAACGAGAGCGCTGATAGCCCAAAAAATAACCTACAGATGGGTGCACCCCTTTGGGCTGACATTTATGTGGGAAGGCAAACTACAGCGAATCTCCACATGCGAGGAGGGCATGGACCTGTTACAGATAGAAGAGGAGGAACAGACCTGCCCGGACAGAGGAGAGGCCCTCCACCAGAAAGGGGAAGGATAAAAACAATGGGAATGGTCGGCCGTTCCCAAAAGAAGGCGAGGCAGAGAAAACACCATGAAGGGACCCAGACCGAAATGAGGACTGGATACGAACTGCCAAGTAAGGTTATAACTGTTTGGGGTAAAAGATAGAGCGTGTAGGAAAGACCGAGAAACGTATATAACCATCCTGAGCGGGGTGAGGTGAGACTGACATATTGGAATCAAACCCCAGGACACACACATGTCCTGGCATGAAAGAACATGGGATGCACTTGAGATCCAACGCACGGAAGGAACCCGGGGGAGGTACTAAGATGCCTCGGTCCACCGAAGGGGAGTTAGGGAAAGGGCTGGGGAAAGGGCAATCGGGTTTGGGGGCTAGGGTTCAGTTAAATGGGAAAACTTCACGGTATGATCTGTGCGGTAAGGGGAAATATAACAGGCACTTTGAAAGAACTCATAGCAAAGGCTCAGGAGAACGGGGGCACGAGAAGGAGAGATGGGCGACCTGAATGTGGTGACCCTGAACGTACAGCATTTAAACTCCCCAGTGAAGAGACTCTCTATCCTCACGAGACTAATAGGACTCCAAGCGTTAATAGTCTTCTTACAGGAAACTCATTTACTCCCGGTAGACGAAAAAAGGATGGCCCACAAAGCCTTTCCGAAACAATATTATGCCTCCCGGTGGAAGAAAATCAAAGGAGTAGCCATCCTACTAGGGGCCAATGTGCCATTCAAGAAACGGACAATACATAGAGATGTGGGGGGCAGATACCTACTCCTCAAGGGCACACTAGAAGAACAATTATATACCCTCTTTGCGATATACGCCCCAAATAAGAGGCAAGAGCTATTCCTGGGCGAGGTCCTGGGTAAACTGGGAGAATGGTGCAAGGGCCAAATAGTGATCGGGGCAGACTTTAACTGCGTGATGGACCCGGTCCTTGACAAGACTCTCCCACCCACTACGGCAGACGGGAGGAATAGACAGGCACTGGGTACATTATTCAGGGAACTAGGGGTCATAGAAACCTGGAGATTTTTCCACGAGCAGGATAGGGAATTCACCCACTACTCAGCAGCTCACAGGGGATACTCGAGAATTGACATGATTTTAGTCTCGGCCACACTGATTGCTCAAATAGACAAAGTACAAATCAAGCCCACATATCTCTCTGACCACGCACCGACCTGGTGCAAATAGTGTCAGTAAAACACACCGCTCTGACCCGTAAATACTGGAAATTAAATGAGATGATATTAAAAGACATCCCACTCAGGGCCCACATGGAGGAAACAATAAATAACTACTTCCGAGAGAACAACAATGGGGAAACAGACTGGGGGTTGAGCTGGGATGCAGGGAAAGCAGTTATCAGGGGCGAGGCACCGGAATACATGCGAGAAAGAGGGCTCATACAGAAAGACTTGAAGCAGAAGTACAGGAGGCTGAGGCACGACATAAGGCTAGGCAATCATTGAAAGCATTGAGGACCCTCTGCAAAGTTGGAGCCCAACTGGAAGCCCACATAGCAGACCGCATCGCACACTCCTTGCTAGGCACTAAAAAGACCTATTACGCCCAAGGGGGAAAGGTCAAAAGATTTCTGGCGGCTAAACTGCGTAAACAAAGGGCCCACAACCACATAGCGCGGCTCAGAAATTCAAAAGAGGAATTACGCATCTTAGAGATAGATAAACTAGACATAATTGAAAAATACCATCAGGACCTCCTACAAAACGAGGACCTCCGCCTCCAAACACAAGCACACTACATGTCGACACTTACGCTGCCCCAGATCTCTGAGGAAGACAATCTTAACCTGCAGGCCCAGATAACAACCCAGGAAATAACTGACGCCATAACACACCTACCACCAAACAAGACCCTGGGACCGGACGGGCTAAGGAATGGCTAATACAAGACGTTCCGTAACCAGCTCCTGGGCCCACTCACCAAACTCTTTAACCACATTGGGGAGAACGGTACAGTCACACCGGATATGGGGAGATCGATAACTTTTCTAATACTAAAACCAGGCAAGGACCCCACACACTGCTCTAGTTATCGCCCGCTATCACTACTGTATAGCGATGCCAAATTTTACGCCAAAATTCTGGCAAATAGATTTATGCAATTGGTGCCCAAAATAATCCACGAGGACCAAGCAGGCTTCATAATGGGCCGACACACGCAAGACAATGTCGGGCGGGCCGTAGACATTGTTGATATAGGAATTAAGGTGGGGCAAAAATTCTTCATAGCGGCCTTAGACGCGCGCCGCGCCTTTGACACTTTAGATTGGACATACCTGAAGTTAGTGTTGAAGAAATATGGCTGCTGTTAAGTATTTCAATCAAGCGATACACCCTAGTCTCAGCCTAGTATGCAGCGCACAGCTGAAATGCTTATTTTATTATGTCTATAGGGTCAATATTCTGAGTGATAGACCACTCATATCACACCTCTTATCAAATACCCCGGGTCACAATGGACCAGGAATCAGGCTGGTTGGCAAAGGCAATATTTATTTATTTATTTATTCATTTAAAATTCAAATCAAACATATACTTTTAATAGGGAGCAGAAATCACCAGGTGGTGACAATAACAGATAAAAAGGTATGTAGTGCTCTTAAATTCACTCTTTAGCAATACAGAAGGAAAACACCAGAGAAAAGAACACTTTTGGCTTGTTTGAAAAGATGGCACTTAAGTTAGGATTTCCCCCCTGCAATATTCCTCAACCCCACAAATAAACACTTCTAACTAGATATAAGGAAGCAGCAGGTAATCAGGAATACGGAATAATAAACAGAATTCGAATACAACCTTCCCTCCCCAAACAAGAGAGAAAAACGGATTTTAAATCTTACACTTTAAAATGACATTCGGAAATGGATGTGTGAAACAATGAATGTGTGCAAAAATCCTTAAATCAGTACACATTTTTATGGGAGCAACATTGGAAAGATACTGACAGTCATGAGCTATAGTTTGAGCAAAAGTAAACACTTTAAATCTGAATGGAAGGTTGAAAACAATTTAGAACAAAAATCACACATGTAAAACTTTGCAACAAAAAAACCAAACGGGTTGGGATGTAGCTGTAGGTCTTAGGTATAATCCAGAGTTGAAATGAGGTCTTTATCTATTAAACTGAGGAAGATATGCAATGTTGAATGAGAGGTGTTTTTAGAAAAATCGGGTAGTGAAAACAGAAAAGAAACTCAGTTTGGACAAGAAAATATTTACTATAGTTTTACTCTATGACTAGAGCCTTCCGGCTAGAATACCAAGGAGGGACAAAGTAAGCTCCGGAGGTGATTCATGACTTCAACACCAAATCCCCAGTGCTCGCCCCGGCAGAACCAGTTGGATCACTCGAAGTAGGATTGATAGTTTAAGATTTCGCCCTGGGGGGATAACTCAGCGGCAACGTGCTCGCCTTGACCGCGTGGAGTAGTCCTTCCTGTTTAGGGTCATGCAAAAGATGGGCCTGGGGGTGGGGGGGAGTTCCTGAAAATGGTACAGGCCAACTACAAGACGCCATCCACAAGGATAGCGGTGAATGGGGTGATGTCAAGACCCTTCAAGTTGAGTAGGGGCACAAAACAGGGCTGTCCTCTTTCCCCAATGTTATATGCAATTTATCTGGAACCACTCCTGCAAGCAATAAGGGAAACGGGTGCGATACACGGCATTCAATTTGGAGGGATTGCCCAGAAATTGGCAGCATTTGCAGACGATATGTTGCTCACCTTAACAAAACCAGTGGAGTCCATCCAAGGCAGTAGAACCCTGTTGGAGGAGTTTGGGGAGGTCTTGGGCCTCAAGATTAATTTGGGTCTATCGGACTCCTGAACTTGACCTTGAAGGCAGAGGATCGTGAATCTCTAAGAATAGCCACCACCTTTGTATGGAGTTCGGGGCGGATTAGATACGTAGGGGTAAAAACTACAGCAACTCTAGAGGGCTGGTACGCCGCCAACTACCCCCCACTGCTGAAAGACATTAAGCGCAACTTCCACAGGTGGAGAAACCTCAGTGTCTCGTGGATGGGTCGTGTGGCGGCAGTCAAAATGATTACGCTTCCTTGCTTGTTATATTTTTTCCAGGCAATCCCCCCGGCGATACCAACACGTTTCTTCAGGGAATTAAGAGGGATTACCAATGAGTTCCTGTGGGAAGGGAAGAAAGCGAGAATAAGTAGACGGCTATTGATGGCGCCTCGACGGGAGGGAGGGTAGAGCCTACCAAATTTCCAACTATACTTTGAGGCTACGCAGCTGCGGGTGATCAGAGAATGGCTCCAGGAAGGAGAAACTATGCAAAATAAACAATGGATGAAAATGGACAGAGCAGTCGTTCACTACAATCTGGCAGAGGTTTTGTGGCTCCCGAAGCAACATAGGCCCAAGCATCTCTATGAGAGTACTATATCTAATTTGGTGGCGGATAATTGGGACAAGCTGGTGAGGACCAAAGGAATCACGTCCTTCCCTTCCCCCTTTACACATATATTTAATAACGGGGACTTTACACCGGGGCTAGAACAAGGGGCATTTAAGCAATGGCAAGAAGGGGGATGTAAAACGATGGGGGACATGTTTCCGGACGGAGAGGTTCTCTCCTTCGAGGATTGCAAGAGAGAATTTGGGGTAAGGGAGGGGGAAAGGCTTAGGTACGCACAGATACGGCACTGGGTTTTGAACCCCAGCAACAAACAGGCAGCATCCAGGAACAGGACGCAATTTCAAAAGTTCCTTTCATCCAACCACCGGTCAAAGGGCCTAATATCAAATCTCTACAAAATTTTGGAGTGTGCACAACCCAGACAACACTGGCCATACATGCAGGGTTGGTAACAGGTTTTGGGAAGGGAGATAGAGAGAGAGGAATGGGAGAGACTATGGAGAAAGATCTACAAGCTGGCAAGAGCCTCTCAACTACAAGAGGGGAGGTATAAAATACTGTATAGCTGGCACTACACACCGGCCCGTCTCCACAAGATATATCCGGAGACCTCGGGAGCCTGTTGTTAGGAAAGATTTCATAATTGTAGGTAATTTTCCTTCCATGTGGCAACCCCTAAACTTTTTGCTGTTGTTTTTCACCTTGTTCTCGACTTTGCCAGAGAAGTGCAGCCTTCTGCCGCACTCCTCTGGGCTTTCGCTCCTTTCTTACGGGGAATCTGACATGCCCTTAAGACAGTCAGTACCGGGAAATGCTGTTTTCCGTAGTTTCTTTTATCATGTTGCGGCTTTCGTGCAACATGACACAAGAGGGCACTGTAAGCTAAGTTAAGGCTCTCTTGGGTCTCTAGCCTTTTACAGGCCCTAGATACTCGTTTAGGATTGTAACTGATCGGTGCAAGTGATTCACGGACGGGAATGGTGGCAGCGATCGTTTCTTGTGTTTTGAGCTCCTTTTGGCGTTCTAAGCGCGTTTCTCGCGCTTAACTCAAAATGGTGGCCTGGCTCCCAAAATGGCCAGACCACGAGGCTCCTTTGTCCTGTCCGCTGACCGTCTTGCTCCCTTCACCTTCCCCAGGTCGAGCCGACCCGGGGCCTTCCTGATTTGGGCTTGTACTTTCCAGCGAAACACGGATGCTTTCGCGGGCTTCTACATGTCGTATGTGTGCCTCCAGGATGTGGGCTGGGATGTCTGGTCCCAATACACATCCTGGGTGCCAGAGAGTCTAGGGTGGTATGAATGCCTGGGACCACCGTGGTCCGTGATTGGTCCACGAATGGTGTGAGTGTTGATGAGCGGATCTCCCATTGGGTCCCCTCCGTTTTGGCGCGAAGGGAACCGTGGATAAGAGGGGGCTGGAAACACCACTACCATGTCGATCTCCTGAGTTCTCACGAACGAAGGAATACAGGAGCCAAGTATCCTGCAACCAAGAGGCTGGACCGAGGAATCGCTGGTGACCCGCTGAAGCACTGCTCCTCTGCACTGCTGTCGCCTTGTGAAACCCTTTTCACCTTTGTCGAACCAGAAGGCCTGTACTGGTACTTCGACCCTTGGAATAGCGGGAACAGGTATTCTCGGCATCTTCACCATCTCCTGCCAGTAAGCCTTCGGAAGCGTCTCTGGGCCATCCAGTAAACTGACCAGCTTACACGGGAGTCTTGCTCTGTAACCGCCGCCAGGTTGTGTACTATTTCGAGTCCTTGTCACTCTCACACGCTTCGTACACTTGGCGTTCCCAGGTCTGAAGTGAGTAGTGTACATTTGGCTCAGATACACACGGCCGCTCCGTTGCCCTGCTGTGGTAACAAACTGTGCGGGTTTCTTCGTTTGGGACGTCTTTTACTCAACTCTGCTGCTGCAGACTCAACACGACGACGAGACGCTCCCTGCTCTTCTGAACCTGCCAGCTACTGAAACTGACACCGAGAAGCCTGGGTCTGCTTGCATTGGGGACCGGTGAGTAGCATAGCTAGGAACTGGTCGCCCTCCTGCAGGAGCCCATAGCTTTTCCCCACTGTGTCAAAACAGCACCTTTTTCCGTACTCGCGCTCTGCTTCTGCCCACAGTGGAGGCTGCACTTGAGTCGCGGAACTTGTTCCTCTTCATTTGTGCACTAAACTGAACTGCCTGATTTCCCTCGAAGAGACTCCCCTTTTGCCCGTTGGCACCAGCGTGTGCAGGTACTTTTGAGCACAAGGCTCCACTCTTCGTAGGGCTCGGACTTCCTTTTAGTTAGGTGCCTCTGAAGGCGGACTGGGTCTAAGCATTATTTCGCACTGCCTGTTTTCCTTCCCTTTTAGGTGGACTACACATTTCGTGCATCTAACGCTTGAGACTTGTTGTATTTGTATATATATTGTATTGGTATGGTATGTGTTGGTTTACTAGAGTTGTATTGTGATTTTCTCGCTACAGTCATTATTTTAAAGGCCTTGGAATAAATGTGTATATATTTTTAATATAACACCTGTTTGGAGTAGTTTGTAAGTGTCCTTGCTTTGTGTGCTCATTGCGGGCTTTCAGTCACCCTCACCCCTCTTGAGACCTAGTCTTGACCGCCGCGATCGCTACCTTGATTGGTCTGGCTCGTCCAGAGGTTACCCTGTTCCAAGTAATTAGGTTGGCCTTCTGAACTTCTGCGCCACCAGGACAGAGTTCAGAAATCCGTCTTAACACCTGTTGGAGGGGGTGAGGGTTGGAAGGCACGGCAGAGCACATCTGGTGGAGATGCCCCAAAATAGAACCCTTCTGGCAAGAGGTGCAGAAAGCGCAGGAACAAGCCTACGGTTCAGGGGGAAATAGACCTGCGGAGCAAATCATACTTGGACTAGGGGAGATGTTGGGCAGGGGGAATGAAGAACCCGGGAAAAAGCTAGAGTGGTTCTCACGCTCGCAGCTATGACAGTAATAGCGCAAAGGTGGAAAACAGGGAAGTACCTAGGGTTGCAAGACTGGCTAAGGAAAATTTGGGAAATAGTGGCGCTGGAGTGGGCAACGTATGCTGCACATGATATGCTCCAAACGTTTGCGAGTGGGGAGAAACTTTGGCCTTCCTCAGAGATGACTTTCGAATTGGGTAGTGCCTCCAGCGCCTAAGATTATTGCAGTGAATCTCGATAGTCGACCCATGGAAGGAATGGGTCGAGGATGATGTGGAATCTGCCTCGGGGGGGATGTGGGGAGGAGGGAGTGTTGGGGGGAGAATGAGTTCTTATGTTGTAAAACTGAATTTAATAAGAAGATTTTGAAAAAAAAATAATAAGAAAACCATCATCAAATTTAAACAAATTTTCCATGTGTCTTCTGTTGTTAACAAACCTTTTTTTGCCACATTTGGTGAAGGTTTATAGATGAGTTCAAAAGTGAAATAAGACAATGTTTTCTCATGCTTCTACATAAAATGACACATTACATTATTTATATGGTTGACTTTTTGTCATCTTAATTCTTATCAGGTTTCTATACAGCATTATAGCATTTCAAGCTAGATTCCTCCCTCTTCTAAAGCCCTCAATATTAGATCTTATTATAATGTAATGTAATGTTACTTGAATGTATCAATCTCAGAAAGTTGAAAGGCTGAGTAAGCCTGCAATTACACAAATTAGTCTCCTGTAGGCTCAACACAGATTGCAGAGGCAAGCTCTTAACTTGTGGCGTTCTCTCACTGGGTAGATTTCTTCTATTCTTGGTATCTCTCCTTTTTGTGAGTGCAGCATTGTGAATTTGTCCATCTGGCATTCCATGAACATTTGGAGAATTGTATCAAAACTTTATTTTTAAAAATGTTGAAAGTTTGATTCACTAACTGATTTTTTGTCTTACCATTGTTAAGTACTTGAGATAATACGATGGAAGACTGTTTTTTTGGTTATTAAAAAAAACAGTCCCAATCAAAAAAAGTATACCACTATTGCACCAAATTAAAAAGAGTTGTGAAAACATCTTCATTTTTCATGCAATAGTTATGTGTTCACAAGTGGATCATAAAACCACAAAGTACAGAATGTGATTAAGCAGGTTTTATTGTTTTGTAATAAGTGACAGTTTTGGGGCACATTTCCCTCGCATTATGACCAGTTTCCTTGCTACGATATCCCATACTAATTAACAATACCATGAAGAGTTCTTACCTGTAAAATCTCAATGATTTTTAGTTTGGTGTCCATTACTGTTATGTCCTCACTGTCTGTGTTGCCAAGTTGCTTGTTTGGGTGAAGGGCTGGCTGAATATCTGTTACAGCCATGGGAAGGATCGCTCCTCGACTCAGTACCATCTGTGTCATCATCTCTCCCACTCCATGGATGGTCCTCATGACATTGTTTCCTAATAAAACAGATACTCACTTGAGTGATTTTGGATACCATTGTTTCTAAAAGAATTCTGTTTGAACAAGGTTCAAGTTCTCAAAATGGGAGAAAGTGCCGGAACATAACATTCTGGCACAGATAGAAGGAGATACATAAACAATATATGCTGTGGTTGGATTTCAATCTACGGGGCATTTAAAGAAAAATAACACTCTGAAACTGTACACAGTAAAAATACCCTGGATAGAAATAGGCAAAGCCAAAATAAATAAGTAAAAACCTAAATTAAATCAAAAGTAAATGCCTTTAAAAACTGCTGGGGTAAAACACTGTGCCAAACAAACATTGGTAAAGTGAATAATTTTGGCTTTTGTGGAAGCATGGGAAAGTATCTGCCATAATGGTATGGCCTAGCCATAAGACTACAACAAGTGGAAAATTGTGTGGGTACCTGAGAATATGGTACCTGTGCATGACAAATGCCTATAAACAAGCCAAAACTGTTGGTTTTGTCAATGCTAGTTGTTAACAGGACTTCAGATGTAAGGATATACGCATACTGCTTATACATCAAGTGGCTGAAGGAACTCTTAAGAAATTTGTATTATGCTAATAGCGTATTTATAGATGCAATAAAATCATTAACTCTCAGAAGACTGCTTTGAAAAAACACTCACCGTCTTTGTTATGGAAGGTTGAAAAAAGCAAGAAAAATAACCTTCTACCTGCAGTATAATTTATTTATTTATTAAGTGTATATAAGTGATACACATTTTACACTATTGCACAATACAAACAGCAAACTTCAATAGAAACAATTTCATATAAAAAAAGGACAGAAAGAGAATATCTCATATTAAAACCTTGCATAAATATGCTACCACAATACAACAAAAATTGTCTCTCGACTAGATAAAGTTAAGATCAAGAATGTTTTAGTATTTACATTTTTGTTAATAATGAACAAATCGACCAAGCATTTCCAAACGCAAATTCTGTAGGACACTACATTCAATAATCAAATGTCTAAGCAGTTCAATAGCTAAGGCACAATGTCTACACACTCTATGCTCCCTTAGGATATTTTATCTTTTCCCTGTCACTTCTCTAGTAGCAATTAGATTTAGCTTCAGGCTAAATATTTCATTTGTACAGTTTTTAGAAGGTTGTTTTTTGTTAAATGGACTGAAGCAACATTATTTGGGTTAATTTCAGAACTGGGGTGATAACATAATCGTTAATTCATAGCTTGTCCTCTATTGTCAATCCAATCAGATTCAAACAGTTTCCTTTTAACCTTCCCCAGATTGACCATGGGCCTCAGTACAAGTTTGCCGGTCTGGAAACAACGGTACCGGTAAGCTTGCTGGTACCGTTGTTTTCGGATTGCAAACTATGAGTTCTGCGAGCAAGGTCTGACCTGGTGGGCGGAACGGCACCCGCTCGCAGAGCTCGACGGATGCACCAGCACCATTCATGAATGCTGCGGGTGCATCCGTCCCCGTAATTCCTATTGATTCCAATGGGACGCAAATGGGAATGGGGAGTACTATTTTCAGGCGCCCGGGAATGGGCAATTACCGGGACTGCCGGGGCTGTAATGCCCCGCTAATTGCCCATTCCCAGGTGCCGGAAAATTCATGACTCTGGCGGCAGCCGTACCAGCACGGCTACCGCCAACATCATAATGACCCCCCAAGAGTTCTTCTGTTGAATTAATATCGTTCAAGATCAACATGGAGAGATGTTTCTCATTTATTAAAACCATACAAACACTTTCCTCTATTATAAACTTTAAGTTAATAGATAAACCATTTGTAGGCGGGATTAAAAGTTTTCTAAAATGTTGCAGCAATCTCCAATTCACACAAGCACATAGAAATTAACCCGAATTCATGACGCATTATTTAGATTGTCACCCCCTGCAGCAATGATAACGTTTTCCTCCAGAGGAGCACCTCAGGCTTGACCCAAAGAAAAGAAACAAGGCCAATTTCTACACCATACAAAATTTGCGGCAAGAATTTTTGATGAAATTTAGCATGGGAGTTGCAGAGAAATGACCAAACTCCCTATTTAATAAGCACATTTCTGTTGCACCTTTAGTTGCCAGCCTTCTCATAAGAGTTGACAGCTGTTAGAGCTCGATGGAGCCCTTTTGGAGTCAAGTCGCAAAGGACAACATTGGCAACATTACCTAACTTAGGGGGATTTATTGTAATACTACGAAATATCTCTTCTAGGGCACTTATATATAGACTGAACAGAAATTGTGCTAACACACACCAATGGCGTAAGCCACAGTGCTCTTAAATGCAAGTGTTTCCTATTTTATCCAATCCTACCTTAATTTTTTTCGTGTCCGAGTATAAGGCAATTAGGATGCTAACAAGTCCCTCAGGGCAGCTGAATCTAGAGATCTTCTCCCACAGGATTGTTTTTTTCCTGCCCTGCTATGATAGCAGAGCTGGCCTTTAACGACCAGCCAGCCTGAGCTAAGGTAGGTCTCAGCGAAGAGAGGGCCTCAGCTCGGGCTGTGGGGCAATAAAGGCCATGTCTGCCTTCCCGGCAGGGGATGAAGGCCATTTGCACCCCGGGGTTAAAATAGCTTTCAGAATTTTTCATAGGCAGATCCACGCTGCTTGCGCAGCCGATTTCTAGATGAAAAATTAAGAGAAAATAAAGATGCCCGCCGCCATAGGGAAAAGGGACTGAGTCCCTTTTCCATGTATATGGCAGAAAGCAAACAGTAGGAGCGCCGGGTCCGGAGAGCAATGCGTTGGTCCCACAGGTAAGTGGATTGTTCGGGAAGGGAACAGGGAGAGGTTTCCACAAATTAGCGACGGATTGGAACATCCCATCTTATTTACGAGTCGCAAAATTTTCCCACGTGCAAAAAATGACTCTGTGCTGGTATTAAAGGCCCTTGCCATCAAGTGGACCATTATCCACTTAGATACTACCACCTAGGAAGAAAGTTCACACTCTTCACAGACCATTCTCCAGTAGTGCGGATTAGCCAGCGAAAAGATTCCCACTCTCGAGTCATGCGATGGTTCTTAGACCTGCAACCCTACTGTTTCACTGTGGAGCACCGAAATGGCAAATACCAAGGGAACGTGGATTTCCTCTCTCGGTTCCCCTGTGAAACAGATGCAGCTAGATCGCATAGGGGAAAGGTATGTGAGAAACCTGAAGGTGTCTCCCCCGCTAGTCCCCGGGCATCTGTCATCCGGGTGGCCAGGACAAGGCCATTGCTTCTGGATCCAGTTCCTGGGGGTAGACCAGTGCGGGACGATCACCTGTATGAGAGGTCTTCAGGGAGTGGGAGTGGGACACCGAATGGTGAGACGTAGTATTTGGAGAAGTGCCTCCATGCTGTGGGGGCCATAAACTGTTCCTGACAGCGTAATTGACATTTCCTTCTGTCCTCTATTGAAGCGTGAGCTTTAAACCTCAAGCTACACCCACTATCCCAGAATTCTCTAAAAGGCACGGGCCGCGCGCATTTGGCGTGCACACTTTTGGAGAAGTGCTTTTGCGAAGTGCTGTTGGCTGTGGAGGCCCTAAACTGTTCCCGACAGTGTAATTGACATTTCCTACTTTCCTCTATTGAAGCGGTACGGAGTGAACTATAAAGAAGCTGGTTCCAAGGACTTTAGACAAGCCCCGTGTTTTATTCATAGAAAATAACATATATCCCTTTATTTTATCCTTTCTAGTGAGCTTTAAACCTCAAGCCACACCCACTATCCCAGAATTCTCTAAAAGGCACGGGCCGGGCGCGTGCATTTGGAGAAGTGCCTTTGCGAAGTGCTGTCGACTGTGGAGGCCCGAAACTGTTCCTGACAGCGTAATTGACATTTCCTACTTTCCTCTATTGAAGCGGTATGGAGTGAACTATAAAGAAGCTGGTTCCAAGGACATTAGACCAGCCCCGTGTTTTATTCATAGAAAATAACATGTATCCCTTTATTTTATCCTTTATAGTGAGCTTTAAACCTCAAGCCACACCCACTATCCCAGAATTCACTAAAAGACACGGGCCGCGCGCATTTGGCGCGGGGGCATTTGGAGAAGTGCCTTTGCGAAGTGCTGTCGGCTGTCTGCGGGCCTGTGGACGGTGGGTTAAACTATTTTAAACTATTTTAAAGCTTTAAACGATAGTGTTGGTTTTTCTGAATGATATATGTTTACTTTTCCATTGCCTGTAAAAGCATCCTCTTTAACACTAGTGTCTGTGATTGAAATCTGAATGTTATGCGTCTAGTTTATCATTGTTTACTCATGAAAAGTTAATCGTGAGACAAAAGCATCCGCGTGTTAATAACATGACATACTGGGGGTGTGTGAGCTCGCAACGTTACTGATGGGCATGGTGGTACCGAGCAGGCCTTTGTAAATCTGCCGGTTCAAGGAACGAGTGGAACGAGTGATTTTCTATTAGTCTGCTGAAACAACTGGAGTTAGGGAAATGGTGATGACATTGCGAACAGGTATGCCTGCACAAGAGGCTATCACAGTTTGCTCCCGGGAGGCCATTCGTACTCCTAAGTCGTCCTCGCGAACGATAAATCTAGCGAGGACAAGTAAATTATCCTATTGGTGGTTCAACTAAGCAGGGTCCTCCCCACTTTGATGTTGATGGGGGTGATGCCTCTCCTCTTTGTACCCTGCCCGACTCTTTAATTGCTGCGGGGGCCCTTACTATAGTTGACCATCAACTGGACTGCATGGTGGAAGGGAGAAATCCAAAGGCTGAAGTGTCAACCTCTCTGGCCACAAAAAATTACTTTGATCATACTAAAAATTTCGCCAAAATGATGGTGCCTGTTATTTCTCAAGAAAACAGGGACATGGTCATAGATTCAATGGAAAATGCCCATGACAGTAGCTTGACCAGTTCGCCAAAAAAATGTAACAATAACATCCAAGAGCTGGATGTAAGTTTGAACAGGCGAGAATTATATCAATCGCCGAAATGTTTTCTCCTACAGAAAATGTCTCGTCTGTAGTGTCTTGCTCTTTTACACACCCGACTCCTCGTCGAAATCACTCTGCTCCTGCAGAGAAATCACAAGCCATACAGGGGAATTTTGTGATAGGCCTTGAAACGTCTTTACAGATCATGAACACTGCGCTGTTCTCACTCGCCCGCCTATATGACACCCTAGACACAAAAATAAATGATTGGCATATGCTGCTTGTTCAACTGTTGCAGGGGAATAAGTCCAATCACTTACACTGTGTATGTTGTGAAAAACAAAACAATACAGTGAATAGTTCTATGACAGAATTAAGCACAAAGACTGATGAGCTGAAACTAAATCAGGATGACATACTACTAATTGACTGTACACAAAATCAACAGGCTTTACTGCAATTGGGTGCAAAGAAAAAAATGGTAGGCCATATTGATCTTGTAAATAAACCTTTGTCCTCTGAACCTCTTAAAAATAAGTGTGTGAAAAACCTGCCGGCCAGCACTGTTTTAGATAGAAATGATGAATGCAAAGTTGTCCAGTTGTGTACCAAAAAAAAGAAAGTTTAATCTAACAATCTGTAAAATCCCACTGTAAATTGCCAGAGTTCTATTCAAAAGAGTGATGTTGTTCAAAGCTTACCTGAGGTACCTGGGGGTAGTAATGTGCTAACTTATTACATCTTTGAGATAAAGAATAAAAAAGTGGTGCACGGCAGTAAGAGAATGCGCGCTTAAGCTCTGCTTTCGATGGTGTTTTCCCCCACAGAAACTACATGCGATGAGCCCAGACTAACCTGACACGTGCTGCCACGGATGCAGAGAGCGGGGGGACTTGGGTCATCTGTGGTGGCATTGTCCCATCATTAAATCCTTTTGGCTGGATTTTAGATCAAGGACATATGTGGGGGTGCTGCTTCCCATGGATCCACTTATAATGTTGCTAGGTGATACACCAGACGATGGGTCGTACCCGCAGTCAGGCCCCAGAGGTGATTTGATTACTCAATTACTTATGGCAGCTTGCCTCACGCGGGCCCGATTTTGGAAAGAGGTAGAGGGCCCCCATATAGCCTATTGGTGGGTGAAGGTTTGGGAACTACTCGGAATTGAAAAGCGAACGCCCACATTCGAGGGCAAGACATCCAAGTTCTCCAGTATCTGGGGGCAATTCTTGGAACACGCAACCGAAAGGGAGCACATGTTTTTCCAGCCTAAACTGATTATATACCTTCTTAAACCATGACAAGCCTTGGGTATGGACCGAGCACTAAACGCGCGGAAGTCTGGACCTTGAGGGCAATGTTGTTAATAATGTTGGTGGATATTGTGGCAATTTTGTTTTTTTTGTTTTCCTTTCTCCTCTGTCGTTTTATGTTATGCTAAATTAAGCTTCTTCCCTGAGCGCGGTGATGAAGTTATGAATAACAGATGAATTGTAACTAAGTTAAAATGAAATTTCGAAGCGTTGATTAGGCGATATGATTAATGATTTATCTCTGTTATATGTTACACGATGAACTTCATGTTTGATCGATGTTTCAATAAAAAATATATTGACAAAAAAAATGTGAGCTTTACTCCCAAAATTGCAGCAAAGAAGACAAAAAATGTCCTGACCGTGGCAAACTCCAAGATCACAGGCACCCGTCAGTTCATCCATTCTCTAACAATGCCAAAATCTACCACTGCTCTGGCCCGTACTGCCATTGCCAACAAATATCGCAATAAGTTACTACTAAAAGCAGGGCAAGGACGTCAGACCCAGAGTACGCTAATGGCATATGAGCCTCTGGACAATCTAGTCCTACTATCAAATCAGCAAAAAGCTGCTGTACCTGAAAGTATACAAAGTGATCCCGTCAGGTTGAATGCCACAGGAGAACCAAATTTCTCTGCCATAACGCTGCCGGGTCAGCAAACAAAGTGGAGCAGTGAGGGGGGAGTACGGTGCGACACAGTAGAGTTGATCAAGGAAAAGGAATTAACAATGGTTGAATGGAGAACAGAAATAGAGCAATCATTAAAGATAATTATTTCTCCGATGAATAACCAAGAGTCTCAAGTACCAAATGCCAGAAACAGCAATGGCCAAACACCCATGGCAAACAACTCTAAGCAATCCCAATTTGAGACCCAGCCCAAAGTGAATCATGTGACTAAACCTGGATATCGTACCCCGCAGAGAGATGTGGTCTCTAACTTCTTGATGCTGCAGTGTCGCCCCCACCCCTTTCACAGTTTTGATCTGAATAGACAATCGGTCATGAACATACTTGCAGATGTTCCAGCTCCAGAGGGGATAGGTTCGGGGGACATAGATCAAAAGAGTTTGTCCACAAAAGTGACCTATCTATAGTGAAACTCTGGATGAAGTCAAATTTTGTAAAAAATGCTCTGTGGCAGGCTAGAGCTGACCTGTATCAGCTGGGTTTTCTGTTGTTGAACCCGTTGTCATTTGATCATCAACATGTTCCGATCTTGAGAAATCAATGTCTCTCCAGATTTAATGCCTATCCCAAGAATCAGTGCCTAAATCAACAAGCGGAATTAATAAGAGAGGATGGATTAATGACTGATGGTAGAGAAATGAGAGTGAATAAAAACTACACCATAACTTGAGTACCCTTTCCCTAGCATCTTGGAATACAAGAGGCTTTAAACATCTCACAAAGTCAAAAGACAGCTTATTAGAGAAGTTTGACATACTGGCATTTCAGGAAATATGGTTATCTACTGCTCCTGTCTGGGACAAACATAATGTGTTATTGGTTCCAGCAAATGTGCCGGTTAAGGGTAGACCTATGGCGGGCCTTATGGTAGCTATAAAAATATCGCCTAATATGCAGATAGATCCTTGGTCCTCCCAAAATAGTTTTCCTCAGATAGTGAAAATAAAATCCAAGGTCACAAATATTGGTTTAATAAATGTTTACTGGAACCATGCCTCAAGCAATGATAATGAATTATTCGATGCCATGGATGAACTGTTAAAACGAACAATACTGGACCCGAGTTGTGATCATGTAATAATAACAGGTGATTTAAACATAACCTGTGGAGCTCAAGCTGAGAAATCTCTATCTCCGGCAGCCCGTAGATGGATTTTGTTTATGGATGAGTGGCAGTTCCAGAGACTAAATGGAGCCAAAAAAGGAGACATGCCATCAAAAACTACATGGCATAGAGGCACTCAAGCTGCTTTAATTGATTACAACTTTGTTGATAGGGGACTGTTTGAATATATAACCGAGTTTCAAATAATTTCCCAGAATGTAAGTGATCACGATATTCAAACCAATCAGTGGTCCTGGAATGTTGATGAAAAAACATATGAGTCTTCGTTAGCATGTAATATGATCATGAACACTGCTCAAAACAGATTTTACTGGACCCCACTTTCTTTGGAGACCCTAAATAAAAATCTAATTCGGTCCTCTAACAACAAACTGTATCCTCGCCCTGAAAAGATGACTTCCTATGTCTAAGAAATGCACATTTCTATAGTTAAGAAGAACAAGACCAATACCAGAGGTTTAGATTTGATGCACACTTACGATCATGTGGTCGCACTTCATAAAACTCAATATAGATTTGAGAAAAGGCAGCTCCTCAAGGCAAGCCATTCTGATCGAGTGATCAAATTGAATTCCTTGAAATGTAAATATAAAAATTGGATAAAAGCAAGACATGCTCATATGTATCAGCAGGATGCAGAGAGTAGGTTAGATAGATTGCAATCCAAGAATTTGGCTAAAATGTGCTCTCTTAAAACATACACAATGCAAAATCCACATGATGAATCAAATGAACCCTATCCCCAAGAAGTGTGGGCGGCTTTCTATAAATCTTTATATGCTGATACAAAGGCCAGTAGAAATGTGGACTTTTGTGAGTGGAGGCAAAAACGAGGGGCCTCATTACGACCCAGGCGCTAATGGGTTAACGGCGCCGTAAAAGGCTGCAGCGCCGTTAACCTATTAGCGCCTAATTATGAGGTCCCTTTGCGGGACCCGACCTTAACGGCTGGTGTAGACCAGCCGTTAAAGTAGGGACCCGCACAAAGGGACCTTGGTGCTAATTACAGTGCCGCAATTTGCGGCACCGTACTTAGCGCCTTCCCCATTCCCATTGAGCCCTATGGGGCAAAAATGGGAATGGGGAAGGGCCATGGATGAAGTGGGAATTACCGCCCCGCCAACCTTGTAATGGGGTGGTAATTCCCCCTTTCTCCATGGCGGAGTCGGTAACTTACCGGCATGGACCATGGTGCTAAAAGCACCATGGTCTTCTGCCAGGGTCGTAATGAGGCCCGAGGTCTTGATTTCGATGTGGATGATATACTATTTTTCACAGGGAAATATCAAATTATATGATTTTAAAAAATTCTATTGACTGGGCCCAAATCTTGGTTACCATATTCAAACAAATTGTAATAACTCAGTGTATTCCACTGTCATGGAGGAAGTCTATCACCATTCCCATTCATAAAAAAGGGGATAATGCCGATCCATCGAATTATAGACCTATTTCTCTTTTGGACATACCGAGTAAAATATTTGCAAGACTCATACTAAGGGATTTTAATAAGTAGTTGGATGCAACCAGAATGAGAGATCCAAACCAAACTGGCTTTATGCCTGGAATGGGGACGCAATCAATTTGCACATCATGGAAGTCATAAAGGAACAAGAACAACAAAAGGGCCAATTTGTCTATACAGGCAGCCTTCGACACGGTTTGTAGAAAACTCTTAATAAACAAGTTGAGCGATGCAAATTGCCCTAACTACTTGGTGTTCTGGATATATGAATTGCATTCTAAAACAACGGTCCAAATCAGATTAGCCCTGGACAGCACGCTATGAGATCCAATTGAGACTTCTTGTGGTTTAAAACAGGGATGTATATTGGCTAGTACGCTGTTCAATTTTTTTTATGTGCGCCATGAGTTTATGAAAATCAGATCTGATGCACCCCGTATATGTGGCCACGCGGTCCCCTGGTTGTTTTATGCCGACAACCTTGTGTTGCTAGCTAAGACACCAGGGGACCTGCAAGCCCTCCTGTCGTGCCTGAGTAAATATGCTGATGCAAATTTATTGAAAATAAATCAAGCAAAATGTAAAATTATGATCCTAGGCTCCAAAAAGAGTTGTGTATCTAATTTGAAACCTTGGGACATACAGAATGCAAATATTGAGATTGTATCCGAATATAAGTATTTGGGATCAGATCTATGGTCCCTTCATATGATCTCTGTGCTGTGTCCTGTCTCCTCCTCCCCCATTAATGGTGGCACCCATTGGGAAATTCTCATGGCTTCCTTCAACTCCTCTAGAGTCATCATTAATGTCTACTTAAATGGCACTGTCATGGTTCAAGGCCCTCAGGCCAATCTCCTCCTCTTTGATAGGCGCATCCCTTGCCTCATCAACTTCCTTTCATCTCCTGTTGTCCCCTCTTCTCCTCCTTTGGCTACCTTGCCCTATCTCCTCTCCTCTTCTGCCCCACCTCGGGCACCCTCCTCACCCCCACAGGGCGTGCCTCTGATTTGTACCCCTCCACGGAAGGCCTTTAAGGCTGGAAACATTCTTCATCTTGCCACTCTCAACACTCGCTCTGCTGTCTAATACTCCTCTGACATCTGCCACCTCTTGGAAGAACCTGACCTTGATGTCCTTGGTCTTACCGAGACATGGTTCACGGCCAGCTCTGTCACAAGCTTTGACACTCTGATGGCTACAAGATCCTCTCCGCACCCAGATCCACCCGGCCCGGAGGGGGGACGGGGGAATCAGGGTGTGGGGTGGTGTAGCCCTGATCTTTCCTGGGTAGATTCCTGCCTCTATCATTCCCACGCAGACTTACTCCTCTTTCAAATGTCTTGTCTGCAGGCTCTCTCTCTTTCCTAGCCACTCTTTTACTGTTGCTACTCTCTACCAGCCCCCTGGTCAAATCACCTCATTTCTCCCTGAGTGGGCGCACCTCTCCACCTCCCTCTTGGCCTCAACCACTCAACTCTTCCTCCTTGGTGACGCCAATATCTATCTCGATTCTCCCTGTTCCTCGTCTGTGCTCTTTCGTGACCTCTGCAATTCCCTCTCCCTTTCTATCCTCCCCTCTGCCCCAATTCACTCTGCAGGGGGCACACTTGGGGCCTCATTACGAGTGAGAGGGAACTGGTTAACGGGCTCCGCTAAAGGAGGCGGACCCGTTAAACCCGTTCTGCCTCATTACAAGCTCCCCTCGCGGGACCCGGTGAGAACGCCTGGTCAAACCAGCCATACTTACCGGGTCCCGCGAGGGGAAGAAGGAGCAAACAACGGGGCACTCGTAATCGGCCCGTTGTTTGCTCCCTCTCCCATTCCCATTGAGCCCTATGGGCTCAATGGGAATGGGGAAGGTTTTTTGGCCTGGGTTCCTGGAGGGAGGAACTACCGGGCCCTCCAAACTCAGAATGGCCCAGTAATTCCCCCTTCTGGGAACCCGGATCCAGACCCGATTTTGGCGGCAACCATGTCGTCAATAGCGGCATGGCTA
Organism: Ambystoma mexicanum; assembly: GCF_040938575.1. Classification (NCBI taxonomy): domain Eukaryota; kingdom Metazoa; phylum Chordata; class Amphibia; order Caudata; family Ambystomatidae; genus Ambystoma; species Ambystoma mexicanum. The sequence continues at coordinate 353,260,474 of NC_090936.1, forward strand.
CCGCCGAAGTCGTAATGAGGCCCTTGATGTCTTGATCTCCTCTGGCCTACCCCTCTCCATCCCTCTGACCACTCCTCTCTCCTGGAGCGATCACTCCCTCCTGTCCTCTCATCTCTCCCTCTTCCTTCCCCCCAGGCCAAGCCTACCCCAACACTGCCACCTACCTTCTTGGACATCCTTGCACTGGGGCCTGTATCTGTAATCATACAGTCCCCCACCCCTTTTTTATTATTCTTTTTTTTCTCTTTGCACTTACCAGACTCGCCCTGTCTGTAGCCTAAACCCTAGCACTTGCGACCTGCACTCCTACTGTTTGTTGCTTGTTAGTATTTGTTTATTTAATTATTTATCTGTATTCCTTTGCTCTGCACTTTCCACTTCTGCCCCCTTCCATGCACTTTTCCCCTTTTTCCCTCTCCCATGCACTTGCGCGTTCTCAATGTCACTTGGGCAAGTAAGATCGTTGTTCTTGTCCGCCCTTGCCTTGTCCCGCTCTGAAACACTTGTGTACGAGCACGATATCAAACTATCAACTATATAGCCAACAAAACTAGTAGGCTATCCAAACAATGAAGGAAGGATAACATATAGCCTTAGGTATAGGGATTGCTTGTCCACTAAAGGGTGTGGGGATCACACAAGTGGGATCCCCCTTTCCCCATCCCCATTACCTAGGGGGTTTTAAGCTTGGCAGACTCACTTCCCTAGTTCCAAAGAGGGTGGCCACCCCTTGTGGAGAGGGCATGAACTCCCTACATTTGTCACATCATGTTAATATATTAGCAGAATGCTTTGTATAAAACAATTCATAGGCCTTGAAAAAGCCAACATTGATGAAAATAATGCATGTGCATTAATGTTGGCAATTTTAATTTCTATGATAGGCCCATTTTTTTACTCTAGAGAATATTATCAATTTCCTACTTAAAGCAATTTGAAGATTTAAGAAAATACAACATTTATTTATTTTACCATAAAATCAACACAAATATTTGAAAGATTTTCAATAAGTCTATATTGCACATCATTGACCCTAGCACCACTTTTGCAACTAAATAAATGAAAATGCACATAATTTATGGCTCAACAATGGGCTGATAAATAGGCACACAGTCTCGGGAGGATAGCTCAGCGGCAACGCGCTCGCCTTGGGAGCAAGGTGACACGAAGCAACACAGGTTTCATTCCCGGGTCCACGATTAGAAACCTCTGGGTATTAAGCATGTTATAAATAGCCTATCATATCATATCACAGATAAGGACAAGTCTCAGCATAAAAGACAAATGACAGCACCCGCGGGACGATATATCTTCTACTAAAATGTTTACATCTTGGAGTTGGGATATGTAAGGAAGGCATGGTATCAAACAGTGAAGACAGACACAAGTGATCACACTTCAAGGATGTTTATTGAACTTCAATGGGTTGATTGAACGCCTATCTAACCATAAATCTAAGGATGGGAGCAAACTACGACCATCAAATAATCATAACGCAGTCCTAGTGGAGTCTCTGTCAAAATAAAAGGGCCTACACTAATAAACCTATTGCTAATCCTTACATCTAATTACAAATGGTGTGGGATAATGATGTATACAAAAGAAAAGTGTTAAAAAAGAATATGTAAGGATAGTTCAGCAGTTGACTTCCCTTCCCCACGTGTTCAGCACGGAACAAGGTGGCACACACTCTGGCTTCTCTGCCATGACGATGAATTTCCAAACATAGGTATCTGGGCCTTATGAGCCAAAGTCTCTTTCCCAATAAAAGTCTCTTATTGCAGAGTGCCTGGCGTAACAAACAAGTGCCAAAGTTCCGTTCTCATCAGAATTTTCACATTCACAAGTTCTCGGGTTTATTGTTCACCTTGGGTCTCCCTTGATCGGGCTCGTCGGACCTTATAATCTCACTTTCTTTGCTTTCGTCTTTGTATCAAAAATCAAAGACTTTCAACTGTGCGATAGGTTTAGCTTCAACTATCACAGGACCACTTTGATTCACTTCATTCATTAGTTTCACCTTTTACTTTTGCTTCTGCCATTTCTTGGCTGGGTACATCACACAGAGACCTTTGATTGAGCACACCCGCGGTGCCGGACCACTCTGTTACTTTGTATCATACTTTCTCTGATTCATATTAAAGTTCAAACATCGATCGGCAATTGAGCTTTACTCGCGCTTTCATCACACATGTTAATATTCTTCACTATTGCGCTCTTCATACAATGTTGCAGTTTGCAACCTTGACTTCAACACATACCAGTCTTGCATCGGTCTCCCCAACTCACCGGCTGTGTTGATCTCTCTGGCGCTGCTTTGATCCTGGAGTCAAGGACGGTACTAGGGCAGCTGCTGCTCCTCCCCGACTCGGCCAGTCATGCAGGAGGGCCCCGGGTATCTGTGACACACAATGCAGGATTCATCAGTCTGGTTTCCTGGCCTTACGCATTCTAATCTGAAGGTTTCTGGAAAATAACAGTTTCTTGCCAAAAGGTCAAGGGTATCTCCCTCCTTGCTCTCCCTTCTCGGTTTGCCGCCTTTCTCCCTTCATTCAGCTGCCATCTGGAAAACACTGTTCCTTCGTGTGCTTTGCCTCGCTCAAAGTGTGTTTTCGTGCTCTGCCTTTTATCCGTGTGGGAAAGCTTAACGGAAGTCAGGTGTGAGTTGTTAACAGTAATTGCCTGACTTTGCCTGGCCATAGCAGTGGAACATGTCAGGTACAATGCTCAGGTATGAGTTTGTTTTCTCCCAGAGCAGGTGTCATGAATGGCCGGGTACGACCTTTCTGGACTTCATGGTCCTTGATGCACCGCGGTATTAACTCTGCAACCCATCCAAAATGGCCGCCGACTCAGAAATGCGGCAGTCTAGCCTTTGCGTGCACTCGCCAGCTTCCTAGAAAACCGGCACGCCCCCGCGGCTCCGCACGTCTCAGCTCTACACCTACGAGTTACTAGACATGTTCGAGTTCGCTCTCTGCTTATCGTGCATTCTACCTTCCTTCTCTCCTGGAACCCCCCCCTCTTCTATTCCTTACCTTTCGTTATCTTCCTTCCTGGATTAATTGACATTTTTCCTGGATATTCGAACGCTACCGGCTTGGCAGCCGGCTTCCACGCTGGAACCCGAGGACTTGCGTTCCAGCTTATACAAGTCACGGTCGGTGAAAAAGAAAGAAGCCACATCCCGGAAGAACGCCAACAAGGATAAAAAGGTGACAAAGAAGGGAGCTTCTGACAGATTGAGACGCCCGGAACCTGATACGGAAACTGATATGGAAGCGGCAGTCCAAGACCTCATGAGAGGTATCCAAGAATTAACTATCGAGGTTCAAAATCTTAAAGCCGAAAATGCAGCCTTAAAACAGCTGGTCCTATACCGGGATTCCGCAGTCAAGGAAAGCATTCTGCTTGGTGGAGTTGTGGATAAGTATGATGGATCGTCTAGGTCCCTACATTCCTTCCTTGATTCATGCTTAGTGCACTTCACTTTCAAACCCTACTATTTTTCTACACCACGAGCAAAGGTTGTATTCATGATATCCCACTTAACGGGTAATGCATAAACCTGGGCTACTCCATTGGTTAATTCTGGAGAAGAGCTTTTGGATGACTACAAAGGATGTGTGGATGCCCTAAAAGCCATGTTCGATCGACCTGAGCTCGTCTACAGCGCACAAGAAAGACTTCTTGAATTCAAACAAGGGAGTCAGGATATGCTCTCTTACGTCACTCACTTCAAGCAGCTAGCCAAAGAAGCCGATTGGTCGCAAGAAGCCAGTTTCACTCTCTTCAGAAGAGGTTTAAACAATGAAGTTAAGGATGAGCTAGCCAGAGTGGCTCGTCCAGGAACCTTCCAGGCCCTTATGGATATTTCCTTGCAGATAGATTTCAGGATCCAGGAGAGAAAGGCTGAGAAAAGAAAGCGAAAACCTCCCCAAAGACAGCTACTGAATACTTAACTACCAAAGAGACCGTTGCTCCACGAACCCCTGATCCAGAACCCATGCAACTATGTGCCTTTAGGGGGACAATTTCTCCACAAGAAAGGCTCCGCAGAATCGATACTGGTCTCTGCATGTACTGTGCCTCTGACAAACATTTGGTTAGGGAATGTCCTATAGCACCACCCCGGCATTCGGGAAACGCCAGCTCCCGATCCTAAACGGAGCACAGCTTCGGGAGAGAGATGCCTGCTCCACATCCATTCCTTCCTTGAATACACCAGGACAGAACACCTTAGTACTTCTACAAACCGTACTGACAACTACAGAGAATGAATCCTTTCCCATCCTGGCTCTCGTGGACTGCGGTGCCATGGGGATCTTCATTGATCATGAATGGGCCACCGCTCATGGGATTCCGAGAGAGCTCAAAGAAGTGATACAGCCCGTGGAGGGAATTGACGGAAGACCTTTGTCTTCAGGACCTATTACTCACCAAACAAGGGAACTACAATTGTCAATAAACAACCACCAGGAAAAAATATGGTTTGACATCATAAAGACTGTCCACTATCCCATGGTACTAGGCATGGCCTGGTTACAGAAGAAAAATCCTTACATTAATTGGACAGCAGGTTCCTTGTTCCTTGGCTCTGAGTTTTGTATGTCATACTGTTTATGTCAGGACACATCCCGGATCCCTCTAGTAAGCTCTCAGAACCATGAACCATCCTCCTTGAGCGTGTCCAACATTATCCAAGTACCGGAAACTTACCAGGCATTTTCTGATGTGTTTTCAACAGACATTGTTCAAGCTCTTCCGCCCCACAGACCTGAGGATTGCGCCACTGAAACTGACTCTTCCGCTGTGATTCCATTCGGGAGAATGTTTATATTATCTGAGCCTGAAAAGAAGGCCCTATGCGAGTACCTGGATACCAACTTAGCAAATGAAACCATCCGGACTTCAAAGTCTCCCACAGGTGCGTCCTTGTTTTTTGTTCCAAAGAAAAACACAAGGGAGTTACGACCTTGTTTGGATTACCGTGGTTTTAATCAATGTACCCTCAAGGACCGTTATCCATTACCACTCATTTCGGATATTCTGAAGGCCGTTCGAGGAGCTGTTATATTCACCAAACTCGACCTTAGGGGTGCTTACCATCTGATTAGAATTAAGGAGGGTTATGAATGGAAGACGGCCTTTAGAACTCCCTTTGGCCACTTCGAGTATTTGGTCATGCCCTTCGGTCTAGCCAACGCTCCTGCGGTATACCAACGATTCAAAGACAGAGTGTTCTCGGATATGTTTTTTTTTTTTTAAACGTTTTTTATTATATTTTAACCAACAAAACAATACAGACCAAATATACAGTACAAGATGCCACAATACAGTTTCGAATGTGTACATTATACAATTTGATCTCCGCTCCCCACAAGCCACCCCCCTACGAGCCCATCAAGTCTGTTTACTCTGTGTTCACGCCGCGCGGTGGGGTCCGTTCTCCATTGGAATCCGCCAAATCTGGCATCGTTCCAAACAATTCCGCTATCAGTGATTTCCAAGCCAACAGGGTTCCCACCTCTTCTCCCCCTCCCATCATACTGGACTCCTGCCATACCATAGTCTCTGCTTCCGCCCACTTTTGCAATTCCTTCCACCATATCTCCACCTGCGGTTTATGACAAGCCTTCCACCCCATGGCAATCCTCCTCTTAGCCAGCACATATGCCAAGTCCTTCAATTTGTTAACATGCTTCAGTTTCTGTGATCTAGGGAACCCCCCCAATAGGCAGGCCCAGGCTGACTCTACAACCAGTGTGACTCCTTTATCCGCCAGTTTCGCCGCTATCTCGCTCAAGAAGCGCCCAACCACCGGGCAGGACCAAAACATGTGTGTCATGTCAGCCTGTTCTTCATCACACTTGGGACATGCTTGTCTGCCTGCATTTTTAAACCTTGATATCCTCAGGGGTGTCATGTACGCCCTATGCGTAATGTGTTCTCGGATATGTTGCTCCTTTTTGTTATCGTATACCTGGATGACATATTGATTTATTCTAAAGACCCTCAGATTCATGAAGAGCATGTTAAGGCAGTTCTACAGCGATTACGAGAAAACAAACTCCTGGCCAAACCTGAAAAATGTTTATTCCATACTCAAACTGTTCACTACCTGGTTTTTGTGCTCAGTCCTAAAGGAATTGGAATGGACCCTGAGATTCCATACTCTCCTGGCCGGCGCCTACCAGTGTGAAGCAAATACAATCCTTCTTGGGACTTGCAAACTTTTACAGAAAATTAATTCCTACATTTTCTGCAATTGTACAACCCATCGTGGCTCTTTTAAAGAAGGATACACCGTTTGTTTGGTCTACAGAACAAGAGAAGGCCTTCCAACATCTAAAAACAAAGTTCACTGAAGGTCCTATCATAGCCCAACCTGACATAGATCGAATCTTCCTGGTGGAAACCGATGCTTCTGACTATGCTATTGGGGCAGTCCTAAAACAAGAATTTGAGGACAAGATGGAACATCCAATTTCTTATCTATCCCGTACTTTGACCCCAAGTGAATGTCATTACTCGGTCCTGGAGAAAGAGCTTTTGACCATCCGACAAGCATTCACTGATTGGCGTCATTTCCTCCTGGGAGCTAAATATCCAGTGCAAGTACGTACAGATCATCAGAACTTACAAGTATTACAATCCCTGGAGTGCAGAAACAGTCGCCAGGCCTGTTGGGCCTTCTTTTTTGCGCAGTACCAGTTTCAGATCAACCACCTTCCCGCAATCAATAACATCGTTGCTGACGCCTTGTGCAGACGCCCTGACTACGAATCTGTGGAGGTCAGGGCATTTCCCAAGATGTTTCCAAAAACTGTGTTTGTGGCACAAGCTAATTACCTCCTGGAAGACATTGATGCCCATACTCTTTCCTCAGATCTCTGGAAGGAATACACCCAGAATAATCATTGGAACTTGAATACTAGGGATGGTTATCTCTTCAAGGATCAACAACTGGTCATCCCTATACAAGGACTGAGAAATAAAGTCATGAATCTCTGTCATGATAACTTTCATTCAGGACACTGAGGCATCACTACTACCCTTCAGCTCATACAGAGGCAATTTTGGTGGCCAAAAATGATCACTGACATGAAGGCCTACATTCAATCCTGTGCTGTGTGCAATCAAAACAAACACGACAATAGAAAACCTGCCGGTCTTCTGCATCAACTTACATTACAACACGTCCTTGGGAGTTCATCGCTACAGATATTGTCGAATTACCACCATACCACCATAATGGTTACAACTGACTTGTTTACCCATACAGCTCATTTCACACCACTGTTCAAATTGCCCTATTCACTTGAACTTGCCGGGATATTCATTGAACACATATTCAGACTTCATGGATTACCATCCAAGATCATCTCCGACAGAGGTCCCCAGTACATATCCCAGTTCTGGAAACAGCTCTGTCAAATACTAGGTATTCAGTGAGCATTGTCTTCAGGATATCATACTCAAACCAACAGGATCACAGAAAGAACCAACCAGACTTTAGAGCAATATCTCAGCTGTTTTGCAAGCAAGGTCCAGGATGATTGGTCACTATTGATTCCGGTAGCTGAATTTGCTTACAACAATTCAGACCATTCGGCCATCAAGACAAGTCCTTTTTTCTGCAGTCAAGGATTCCATCCTTCGGTTTTACCATCAATTTTGCCACATCCTACCCCGGTACCTGCAGTTGATTCCTGGATTGAAAAATTGGTGAACGGCCACAAGGATGCTAAAGAACACTTGGAAAAGGCCAGGATAGCTGTTAAATGATATGCAGACGCTAAACGAAGACCTAGCCCTTCTTAATCAATAGGGGACGAAGTCTGGCTATCCTCCAGACTCCTTCCTCGACATCTACGGCCTAACAAACTGTCTCCCAAGTATTACGGACCCTTCACCATCAAAGGAATCATTAACCCAGTGGCATATCGACTTCAGCTCCCAGACTCCTGGAAACAAATTCATCCGGTCTTTCACACCTCCTTATTGAAGCCATATGTACAATCCAATCAGACAGTTCCTAGACCTAATCCTGTGCTCATCAACGATCAGGTCGAATTTGAGGTCTCCAGAATATGTGATTCCAGGTATAGACGAGGCCAACTACAATACTTGGTGGAGTGGAAAGGCTTTCCCCCTAGTGAGCGTACATGGGAACCAGTTTCTAACATGAATGCTCCTCGTCTACTACAACGGTTTCATCGAATACACCCAGGCAAACTAGGTGGGTCCTGGCTCAGGAGGAGGCATGCTGTCATGAATGGCCGGGTTCAACCTTTCTGGACTTCATGGTCCTTGATGCACCGCGGCATTAACTCTGCAACCCATCCAAAATGGCCGCCGACACAGAACTGCGGCGGTCTAGCCTTTGTGTGAACTCGCCAGCTTCCTAGAAAACCGGCACGCCCCCGCGGCTCCGCGCGTCACAACTCTACTCCGACGTGTTACTATTCGTGTTCGAGTTCGCTCTCTGCTTATCGTGCATTCTACCTTCCTTCTCTCCTGGAACCCCCCCTTCTATTCCTTACCTTTTGTTATCTTCCTTCCTGGATTAATTGACATTGTTCCTGGATATTCGAACGCTACCGGCTTGGCAGCCGGCTTCCACACTGGAACCCGAGGACTCGCGTTCCAGCTTATACAAGTCACGGTCGGTGAAAAAGAAAGAAGCAACATCCCGGAAGAACGCCAACAAGGATAAAAAGGTGAGAAAGAAGGGAGCTTCTGACAGCGGGCTGTCTGTGTGAAAAGTGTTCATGTAGGGGAGGGTTGGAGCCACAGCCCCCAGGTATCCCGCCTGGTAGGATGGAGAAAAGGTGTTACGGAGGGGGGATACTGTGTCCCGCAATCAGGCGTCTCACTCCCACTCCCCAAAGACTCCTCACCCAGGTGATCCTCCCACACTGGTCCACCCCCAGGGTCTGGATCCAAAGGCGATGGCCGTGCCCTGGCCACCTGAGAGAGACATCCCCAGGGACTAGCGGGTGAGACACCTTCTGGTTTCTCACAGATAATACAGGGCTATTGGTTTATGCAGGGGCCGTCTGGCTGGAACTGATGTATCCAGTTGATTAGGACTTGATGGGACCTGTTAGGAAGGTAGGATGCCTGCCTCTTATCTTGGGCCCATGTGCTGGAAGCGCTACTCTGGTATACAAGCCTACAAACCTACAACCCAAGTGGTTGGGGAAACCAACTGATATTATCTTCTTTCTTCTGCTCTTTACTTTCTTTATGTGTGCTGCACTCCCTGGCTGTTCTCCGCGCTGATGCAGCAGGGTTCTGGCAAAAGCCTGCTGGGCTGGGGCATGTCATCTCTGATGCTTAATGCTGGGCCTCACTCTACTGCTAGACTGTTAATGTTCCTCACAAAATGGTGCTCTGGGGTTGAGCACACCATTCATTGGAAGTGCTGTGTCACAGTCTTAAATATAGCTGTTCTTCTACTATGTTTCTGCAGCCCCCCCCCTGCCTGCATCTCCAGAGTTATTTTCTTCTGCTTATATTGTTTAAAAAAATAAAAAATACAAACGAAACCCAGCAAGGCACTCACAAGGAGGACAGAGTCTGGTAACAAGCCACAATTTCAATTTTTTTAGTTCTCTTTCTGCTGCCGAGGACCAGAGCCCAGGACCAAATAACTGATACAATGGCTAAAGGAGGGGAAGGGGGACTGGAACACCCAAAGTCGACATTTAGGATCCTTACTGTTGTGTGCACCACTCTGGTGCTTCAGCCCGTATTGTGTGAGGGCCGGCATGGAGAAGGCGTGTGCTGGTAAAATAAACATCCACACAGGTTGCAGTTCGCCGGCCGATTGCTCCTACGTTCTCGGAGGCACGCTGCAGCATTTATTGCATGTCACCGAGTTGGCACGTCTACGTGTACATAACATCCGTCTTCTTTCCCCTTGAAAATACAAATGCAAATGTATATACAATTCTATTAATCACACCTACAGTTCGATGTTAGCGCACATAGTCACTTAGCCTTCCAGGTGACTTTGGCGCTACCCTCAGGAGGTACCGGCCGTGCTGCTACCATACCGGATCCGGGGGGTGTGGGGGACTCGTCGGCTGTGCCCCTTCTGGCTGCCGGGCTGTCTGCGTTAGCTGGCCTGGGGGTCTGGTGCCATTCTCCTTCATGGGCCGGGGCTGCCTACTTCAGCTGGGCTGCTGGCCTGATGCCATCATCCTTCTTGGCTCAGTTCCATCAACGTTATTTCTCCCTCCATTGTTTCTCCGTCGTTCATTTTATCCAGCTCCTCTTTCCATGATGTCTGGGGAACTTTATTGAACCATAATGCATTCCTGGCGTTGAGCCTCCCATCAGGACTTGCAGTGATCATAGTTCCTCTCCGTGTGATCACGGTCCAGGGGGTGGTCTCGCTTAGGCTTGCCAGATTCATCCTCGATGGGTTCCAGAGGACCAGCACCTGATCCCCAACTTTGGTGTGTGACTTCTTAGCTCGCTGCTTACTGCTCATGTGCTCTGACCCTCTTGTCGTGTGTCCTCTGTTTGTTCACAGATTTTGCCTTTTTATGGCGGTGGTGAGGTATGGAGGATCATCATAACACAGCTCTGAACATGATGCAAGCTGGGGGTGAGGGGGTGTATCGTTTGACGCGTGGGGCGTCATCTGGTAGTTTCGGAGGAACTGGTATAGTTCGAACTCCCATGGGGCTCCCTGGGCCTTCGCGATCCTGAGGACCTTGTTAATTGTTCTCATAAACTGTTCCGCATTGCCGTTCGCCTGGGGCCACCGCAGTGTGATGAGGTGGTGTGTTATCCGGAGATCATCCATTTACTTGCCAAAATCAGCCCCTTGGAATGGGGGCCCATTGTCACAAGCCAGATCACAAGAGAAAATGATGCCTTGTTGGCTATTCACTAATGCCAAGAGCTAGAAGGGACTTTGAAGTGTTATTTATAGATAACCGTTCTGAGTTACCACTTGCCTAATCAAGCAGGCCCCTCCCATTATTCAGAGAGATTTTATTTAACAAAGACATTCTCACCTCCATCTTGAAAGGTGCTCATTCGTTCAAAATATGAAGACAGTGGAGTTTGGACAATATCCAGGATTGCCAGTAGCGTCCTTGTTAACCTTAGCAGCTCACTAAAGCTGTAGAACCCAAAGTAGATCAGATTCCGTGCCAGGTGAACAACCTAGTGGAAAAATTGGGACAAACAGAATGTTTAAAAGAAAAACACAACCAAAAAACTACTCAGACATAGCGATAATTACAGTCATGATTCATTCTCACCAAATAAAATCACCTTTAAAGGTGAAAGCATATTATACAATTATGTGCAATGTTGGTCATATAATATGTCAGTCAATGTTTATCTGCACTTCAGAATTTAGGGCTGATATTAGTATTAGGAATTCAAATTTTTCTAGATACATGCATGGATGCTACTGGACAATGTCGAATTTGTTTGCTAAAAATGTAACAAATATGTTAAGATTGTAAAGCCCATTACAATATTTAGTGAAAAAGGTGAAATGTCCAGAGTTTGGAATTATGCATGTACAAGCTTTGCACAAAACCCTCGACACATATGCCAGAAGTACCAACCATGGTTAGTAGGAGGCCTTCAAATTCAGAAAAAATAGAAGGAAAGTTCACCATGATCACTCAAGGGCATGATATAATGAATACATCTGAAACATGGAAGAAGGGACAAGAGTTGGAGATGTGGACCGGACCCAAACAAGTAGCATATTGTTATATGTATTTACAATGTGTTTATCATGTGTGGTGCCAGAAATAGGAGTCGGGCCACTGGACATGATTTAAGATATACAGCTTTACTAACAAGAATACAAAAACTGCCTAACCTTGCACTACTGCTATAATGAGGTTCCCTATCTTCAACTGGAAAGCCTAAGGTGGTTTAGTCAACATAAGACAAAGTATCTCCACATCTAAAACATGATCCTAACTAACTGGCCCTATCACTAAACCGAAATTATAATGCATAAAGTAAAGACCTGTTAGCCTTGGGTTGTAGCTGACCCCCTACTCTGTTAGCAATGATTGAAAATAAATTTTCCTTGGGTTATAGCTCATCCGACTTCTCGGTTAACAGTTCTTCAAAATAAATGTTTGTCACAGTTATTTGTATTTGACCTTTGCCAACAGTCTCTCGCACAGAAAATGTTACTCAGTTTTGATGCAGTTAATGAAAAGACGATTTGTTTCTTTATCATTTTCAATTTAGTTTATTTCCCTTTTGCTCCATCACAACCTAGAAATTTCAATAAAGCAGAAAAGATGTTACTTTTCTCACCCCCTTTCAAATACTTGGGTTACAGCTTGGCACCCCCCTCTTTCCTGGGGAATTAAACCTCTTCTCAGGCTTGCAGTCAGTATTTGTGCTATGTTCAACTTTCTCTCGTGCTCGCTTTACACCATGCTCGGATGTTTCATCTTTCTCAGAGTGGACTTGTGTTTCTGTTCTCTTGGAATTTATATGTATCTATTCAGGAGTTCAGCGACTAGCACATTCTTAGATTTCACCTCCTTGGAAGATCATCAGATATTGCATTTCCCTGGGTTCATAGCTGAGCGTCACCGCTCATCTCCCTTTCTCGTGGCCAAACCACAAGCCTGATATTTCGGGGTGCTCTCTCCAGGGAGGGTCGGTAACTCTGGTGGAAGCGGACTCCCTCGAGCTGAACCACTTTCTGGTGCTCTGCCGGTGGCCTTCTCAGCAGCTTGCTGATATCTCTTTTCTTGGTTTTCTCCAGTGATAGCCTTCTTGGGGGCCCGCCAGTCTCTCTTTCTCTGGTTTTCCCCAGCAACTGACTTCTCGTGGCCTCATTGGTATCTCTTTCTCTGGCTTTCACCGGTAACTGCCCTTTCTTGGGCTCGCATGACTCTATCCCTCTGGCCTTCTCCAATGGCAGTCTTGTCGTGGGGGCCTTCACTCTCTCCTACTCTGGTTTTCTCTGGCGGCAGCTTTCTCATGGGTCCACCGGTGCCTCTTTCTTGAGTTTTCCATGACCGCAGCCTTCTCGTGGGCTTGCCGGTGTCTCATACTGTAGCTTCTTCCGACAGCAACTTTCTTGCAGGCTCGCCGGTGGCACTTCTTCATATGTCTGCATCTCTCAGGACACGAGCAGAGAACCTTGTTTAGCTGGCGCTCCTGGGCTCGGTGAAGTCCCACGGGCTGCTCTCCCACCACGTTGACTCTGTGGCCCCGCCTCCAGGCAGCGCTGGTTCTGCACGGTAGCAGCAACGTGTGCTTTGCGTATTTCCACCCCTGCTGATTGACTCTATGTTAGCTGCTCTCTCTAATCAAGGTAAACATCTTCTCCCTTATAGGCTGTTCCCTGCAGCGAGGTGATACAGTTTAAAAGGGTCTCATTATATTAGCAGGAACATTCACGCCCATGGAGGCTGAAAACATTTGGGATATGGGTCTTAAGAGGCATGCTACATCTATGTTCAACTGGGAGCCCTTCCCTTTTATGGGGGAGTTACACCCAGTGATATCCTGCTTGCCCACACCCCTAGGGAGGGTTTTGGTTAGCTGGCTCACATCCCTAGTCTTATAGGGGGCAGCACCCCCTTGGGGAGAAGGGCCAAATACCCTGAGATTCATCTCACATTTAGGTTGCAACATGTTATGTTATGTTATCCAATATGTGTACTAGCTCCACCACCATCGTAGTGGCCTTACGGTGTCTGGCCTTGTCCACAAGGCGACTTTATTTTGACCCGTTAGTGTTTCAACCACATCTTACTCTGTGGAGAGGAGAGAATAGGTTCAAGGAAGTGGAAAAATTAAAGAGTGATTACACAATACAACAATCAGATTCAGTGGGGAAAAGAAATGGGAAGTGGGGTATAGGAATACGATTGTCGTAGTAAGGATAGTTTCTTAACTGTGATGAGTTATCGGTAGGCATGAGAGAGAGTCTAAAGAAAGTTTAGAGCAGAGCAGAGATTTACTGTGAGGCACATGCAGAGCACTAGAAGTAGCTGGGGAGTGGTTGCGTGATGGAATTGAGAAGTGCTCACAGGGTCAAAGTAGTGCAGGGGTTTCACGAGATTACTTTTAATAAGAAATGTCAATATCTGGGCGTGGTCTTACCGGTACCTGATAACCTGCCTGACTGTTCTGACTCTTAGGCATGGCTGCTTGCTTAAAGGAGTCCCTGCACCATGAAGTGAGGCTGCACTAGTATGTATACATCTACTTATTTGCATGCATGAAGCAGCCCACCGCACCATGAGGTGAGGCTGCACCAGTAATTACAAGTTACTCACCGTAGTGACTAGTCCCCTTTCCTTCATACTGCATGGGCGTCCCTTCCAAGGCAGACAGAACCTTTTTCACCAGAAAAAAACTTAATATGGCCGCCCTGTTTATGACTTGACAGGGGACATGTCGCTGGAAGGCGATGGCAGTTGCCTTGGCTCTGACCGCGTGGGCATGCATGTTGGCCGATGGTGGCTTATGCTGTCCCTCGTAGGATTCTTTGATGGGCGAGACCATCCACCGGTCTATGGATGCCTTGGATGCCCGATAGCCTGCGGTCTTGAACCTCCAAAGGTGATGAATAGAGCGTCAGACTTGCGGAAGTTCTTCGTCCTGTCCAAGTAGAATTTCAGTGCACGCCTGACATCAAGGAAGTGCAGAACTCTCTGCGTCTCGTCTTTGGGCTCAGCAAAAAACGTGGGCAGCACAAATTTCCTCGTTCAGATGGAATGGGGAGGGCACCTTAGGTAGGAACATTGAGTGCGTCCGTAGGACTACCTTGTCCTTGTGAAACGTAGTGTATGGCTCCGAAGCGACCAGCGCGTGAATTTTGCTGATTCTGCGAGCCGAGGTGAGGCTGACTAACAAGGCAGCCTTAATGGTGACCAGCCTGATGTCCGCGGACATCATCGGTTTGAATGGTTTGTGCGCCAGGGCACCTAAGACTATATTGAGGTCACACAGGGGTGTGGCTTCTTGATGGGTGGTTAGAACCTGGCGAGACCCGTCAAATATTTCTTGACAATCGGGTTGGAAGAGGAAAAGCTATCCTCCTCCAAGTTTCTGTAAGCCCCAATGGCTGCGAGGTAAGTGCGGCAAGTATCCACATGCATGCCTGAATGGGCCGAGATGCGCCGAAAAAGAGAGCATGTCGTCCAGAGAACATGCCAGAGGATTAATGCCCTTAGAGTCTGCCCAGAGGCAGCATCTGGTCGGGAGAGGAGTCTGTGGTGATGGTGACCTGTGGTGTAGGTTGCCGGAAAGGCTTGCCCATCCTCAGGTTGCAGTGTCCGGAACACCATGTGAGGTCTGGGTGAAGCGACGGAGGAACGTTCATCATCTCTGACTAATGGCCCCGTTCCTGTTTCCAGAATGCTGCAAAGTGCAGCTGTATCCTCCTCATCCTGAGTCTTGTGTGGGGGACGGGCAAGAGAACTGCTGCCATGAGACCCAGTCGGTGTTGGTACCACCAGGCCGAGGTTACTTATCTGCTGAGGAAATGCGCCGTGGCTCTCTTGAGTGCTGTTATCTTGTCCTCCGAGGGAAAAACTTTCTCGGAGCACGTGTCCCAAATGAGGCCCAATAAGGTCAGTCTCGCGTGGGCTGCAGCTGCGACTTCTTTAGGTTGAGTGAAAAACCCAGCTCGTGCAGTGTGTCCATAAGAGCTTGGGAAGTATGGTGCACCGCTTCCGGAGATGTAGCCCTGACGAGCCAGTCGTCTAGGTACAGGTAAATGTGGTGGCCTTGTGACCTGAGGAGGGCTGCCACCGTGTTCATCATCATGGTAAAGACCCTGGGGGCCGAGGTGAGGCCGAAAGGAAGCACCTTGTATTGGAAATGGTAGCCCATGATCCTGAATCGTAGAACGGAACGATGAGGCTGCCAGATCGGAATGTGTAAGTACGCATCCTTCGGATCCAGGGAGCACAATGTCTCCGCTATCAAAGCTGGCTTAACCATCTTGAATTTTTGTCGAGGTAGGGAGAGGTTGAGGGTGGAAAGGTCCAGCACATCTCTTGCGCCCGCCTGGTTCTTTTTCTGAATCGCGAAAATCCTGGAGTAAAAGCCCTTGCCTCGCTGGGAGGCTGGGACTTCCTCCACTGCCTGGCTCTCGACAAGCGACCGGATCTCTGCCAAAAGAGTTGATGTCCCAACCTGTGGGAGTGGAGGGGAGGAGGTAGGAGAGGCTGGGATAGGGAGGTGGTACCCCGTGGCGACTACAGAGAGGATCCAGGGGTCTGCAAAATTCTGGCACCAGAAATGGGCATGGAGAGCAAGCCTGCCCCCCACCAGAGGCACGTGGACTTGAAGGGGCGTGTCATGCTTTCTTTCCCTCTGAGGCTGTCGCTGAGTAGGGGAACTGGAAAAAGCCCTTACTCCCCCCCCTTTTTGTTGCTTGCACCGGCTCTGAGACGGCGAGCGTTCCGGCTACCTGGATCTGCGTTCCTGGAAGCCGTGAAACCCTCCATATGTACGACCCCTTTCCGAGCGCTGCTGAGATTGTGTGTATGATTTGAATGTAGGCTTTGTAAGGATGGATAAAGACTTTGACGTTTGTGAGCTGGTCCTCGTCCGTAGAGGAGTGGAAGAGATCACCCCCTCAAACGGTAGATCTAGATTGCGCTCCTGGACATCTGGGTTGAATTCGGTTGTCCGGAGTCAGGCTGTTCTTCTCATGTCCGTGGCAATACAGATGGCACGGCCTGAGGTATCGATATGAGCATCTGTGGATTCCATGAGGACATGAGCCACCAGCTTGGCTTCAACTAGCTCTGCCTTAAAGCGGGATTGGCTCTGGGTGGGGAGTTCCGGGAGGAAGTTCGCAATTTCCCGCCATAATTTCTGGTTGGCGGCAGCCAGCATGGCATCGACGTTGGACTGACATAGATGTAAAGAGGCGTTGTAATAGAGTTTCTTGCCATATGCCTCTAAGATCTTCTCCTAGCAGCGCCGCAGAGGAAGAGGCCAAGGACGACTGGGGCTTGGAGTATAGTGATGCCGCAGCGATCACTGAAGAGTGTGGCTGAGGATGGGCCGAAAGCAAGAGTGTATCCCCATCCACCTGCCTGTACTTGGCATCAAGGTGTCCATTGACCAACTCGACCGAGTGGGGTTTGAGCCAGCTCTTCTTGGCCAGGGAGACTACATTGGTCTGCATAGGAATCCCTGATTTTGCAGAGGAGCGTCGCATGAGGACTTCAGCCAGAACCCCTCTGCCGGCTGCTCGACCCTGGGTTGGGGGAGGCCCAGGTACTCTACCAGCCCAGCAAGACTTTCGTGGAAGGCCCTGGCTGAGGATGGCGTGTCCAGATCCTCCACCTCATCCGTGTCCTGCGGAACTGGAGGATCTTGTGGAGGAGGATGAGGAGTAGTTGGCCCCGGAGGCTGGGGTACAGAGCCCGCGGCCGGAGGCTGAGGAGGCGGCGGAGGCTTCGGTGAAGCCCACTCTGGAGCCTGCTGGGGAGGTGGAGGAGGTGGCTGCGCTGGGGCCTGGGGCATCAGCAGAGGCATCTGTGGTGCCTCTAGCATTGCGGGGAGGACTTCCCTGATGGGGTTTTTGATGATAACCCCCATCTGAGGTGACTTCATGAGGCCAAGGAACTTCTCGAAGAGCACCTCCTCACTGGCCAAAGAGGTGGAAGGGGGTGCCAACGAGGTAGCAGGGAGCTGCTGGAGCAGCTGCGTACCTTGTCTATATGGACGCCATGGAAAGCTGCCCTGCGCAACTGAGGGGTAGACCGTAGGCCACGTACCTGGTTGAGGCCAGTCCCACCTTGACACCCGTTCTTCGCAAATTCCTAGAATGGTGTCAGAGGGGTGCCTCTTTCTGGCGCGGCAGCCATTTTGTCAGTTCAGCCCGCTGGGCCCGGCCTCGTCCAAGACTCTTGTGTGTGGATCACAAGACCTACCCTGCTCCTCGGGCCTATGCCCAGGTAGGTGTGACACCCTTGACCCGGGGGTCGGTAGAGCTGCGTTTAGGCACCCCCTCGGACGTATCGTCAGTATTAGAGCATAGCCCCGCAGACGTATTGCCGGTATTAGGGCATAGCCCCTCGGCCATGGTGCCGGTAAAAGGGCAGAGCCCCTCTGGTGTAGACCCGGTAAAAGAACCTTCCGGTCCCTCAACGTTGCGCCCAGGAGGATGCGAGGATCCCTCAACCCGAAGGCCGGAAGCTGAAGCAGCCTTGGTGCACGTGCCGGAAGAAGGACCTGTCCGGTCTCTTCCGCGCGGGAGAGTCACTGGGAAGGAGTCTCCTTTGCGGGGTGCGATGGAGAATATCGGCCCTACCTTGGGCCTGGTTTGATGCTTCACAATGTTCTTGAGATCCTCTGGAAGAGCTCCCTCCACCTGACTGGTCTGTTCTTCAGCGTCTTAAGAGGACAGTGAGTCACACGCCGAACATGATTGCGAACCGTGGTCTGGGCCAAGGCAACGTATGCAGAGGGCGTGGGGGTCTGAAGTCAGGAAGAGCCCGTTGCAGGGTGGACACTTACTGAACCCTGTAGAAGTCGACATGCGGCGGGGAGGAGCGTGATGCCTGAGGACCGAGTACCTGAATGATAAAAAGACAAAAAAGACAAAGGGAAGAAGTATCCGAGCGCGGAATTACATGGCCGAAGCAAGACCCAGGAGCGCTGGTGAATTCGGCCTGTTCCCGTCGATGCGGAAAAGGAAACAGAGGTGTGGCGCCGGGGATCGGAGTCAGGGCAGCGCATGCTCCCTGGGCCGCACCCCCAAGCGCCTCTAAATTTAAAGACGAAGAAGGTTTTTTCTGGTGAAAAAGGTTGTCTCCCATCCCTTGGAAGGGACGCCCATACAATATGGAGGAAAGGAGACGGGATGTAAGAGTATGTATACATACATTTTGTAACCATACGTGTATTCTTCCACTTCTGAACTGTATCTTGTACATGCACTTTCTGTAACTAGCGCCTAGATGCCTCTGGGCTTTTTGCGCTGAAATAAATGCAAAAATAAAAACAATAAATACTAAAGAGAGGAATAACAGGTTAATATTAGAGCATAATTGCAGATTACTTAGAGTGAGTTCACATAATGTGAAACAGTTGCAGCTAGATCCTTGAGCAGAACGCTATGCCTC
The DNA here is from genome assembly GCF_040938575.1 of Ambystoma mexicanum. Lineage (NCBI taxonomy): Eukaryota > Metazoa > Chordata > Amphibia > Caudata > Ambystomatidae > Ambystoma > Ambystoma mexicanum. Next base: position 353,279,589 of record NC_090936.1, read on the forward strand.
AAGCTAAGGAATAGGCCAATGCCTCATTAATCCAAATAAAGAGCTAATATGGATGTTACCTGGGCAGTCTGGTAAGAATAAACATTCATTGACATGTGAAGGCAATCCGGTAAGTCTGTCATTTCGGCTAAGCATCATTAAAGGTCATTGGGCCTCATTACAAGTATGGCGGTAAGGCAACAACAGCGCCGGTATTGCTACCGGCACGTTGCTACCGTACCACCATACAAGGAGTTCTGCTCGCGGGTGCCCTTGCAGCCACCAGGTCTGACCTGGTGGCCGTACCGGCACCCGCTAGCAGAACATGATAGTAGCACTGGTACTGTTATTAACGGTACCGGTGCTACCACCCTCCCCAATCCCATTGCTCAAATGGGAATGTGGATGTACCGGGCCCAGCACCCGCAAAAGGGCAATTACCGGGTCTGGCTGGGCCGGAATAGTAAAACATATAAATAGTATAAATAAATAGTAAAACGGTAAAACCGGGAAGGCTACCTCCACCTCGTAATGAGGCACATTGTATGTGTACTGAAGAGGGTCATAAGGCAAAAGAGCCAAATCCAGTCAGTGCAGCAAAGGTTGTAAACGGGTCACTGGATCCATGAAAATGAAGGCATGCCACACAACATATGTACAAAATGGAAATAAATACCTCAAACGTAAGCTTGTTTTTCTCTTTGTCCCCAAAGGGGAATGGTTGATTAACAACTTCTTTGAGGTACTCCTCTACAAATTCCATGGTCAGAGCAAATTTCCTCTTCATGTCATCCCGTGAGGAGTCTGTAAATGAGTCATACCTATAAACAAACACCAATATTTTAGCACAACGAAGAATTATAAAACAGCAGTTAATAGAAATCACTATGCGCTATGAGCTTTTTAATCTTAGGACCAATTGTCTCGCGATTCCCTCAGTATTTAACAAATGGCCAAGCAAAAACAGATGTAAACCAACTTCATCTTTGTGTGATGATACTTGAATTCGAGATCTTACGCATTTTTATTTATCTGCTCTATAATTAAAGAACTGAGGAAAAGATATTTAGTTGCAATACTAAAGGGAGCCCAATTGTAAAACACATATTGATGCAAAAGAATACTCATACTCTTTACTCCCCAAAAAATTGCCTTTGCAATGTATTCTTAAATTGGTTGAGCATAAGTACTGCTGGATAACATGCTACCATTTAACTAGCTCCTTTTATAGTTCTTAGCTACTCCTGTTTTTATTGTTTCGCTATTTATGCTGCTATTGTTCTCAGTTACTTATGCTTGTTTTAGTTTGTATGCAAGATGTTTATTAATCCGTATTGTATGTATTGCTCTTTTATGTATGTATTTTTTGACTTTCAAATTAACGATATCCCTACCTACCTATGTATGTATGTATGTATGTTTAGGTTAAGAAATGTGCATTTAAAATCCGGAAGTTCCCGTTTCATTTTCCCCCATTGATCCCCTCTTTGATCTGATCAAATTAATAGCTCTTCAATTCAATTGTTAACTTTCTGAAATCCAGTCTGGTCCAATCATACTTTTAAAATCAGCCATCTTTGTCTATCTTCATTAAAGTTATTTTTTGATTGCTCTTACTGTTTTTACTGCTTCCATAAGGAATGTTTAATTAATATTAAAACGTTCAATATACCTATGCGATGTATACAGTGCAGAATCACCAGTTTAGAAACAAAAACGTGGCAAAGACTTGGAAACAATGTATTTCAGAACATCAATGTTAATTCATTTAGCTTGTTTTAATAAATCCAAGACAGAAAAGAAGGAACCGTTCAGTGATAGAACTTTAAACTGTATACAAATGCAGAGTGCAATATACTGTAACCCACATATCAACCACTTGAAAATGAACAGTGCATGCCAAAGTCACCAAAGTGATATTCCTTAATAATGCACAGACTAAGGCCCAATTCATGGAATTAAATTGCGTAGAAAAAGGGGTGCTTGCGTGCAAAACGCATGCAAGCACCGGTTTGTCGATTCACGGAACACAATGCGTGTGGCTTACCCAAGAATTGCGCTGAATCCCCGCTGGCCCAACATGTCACTGTGACACCATGAACACCTTGCGGTAGACACCCAGCGAAGAAGCATACCGTCTAGCGCAGTCACCTAAAATGGGGGCGGAACACGTGGAATGGGGAACAACAAGCGTAAATGTGGGTGTTACGTGGGGAATACCACAGTAAAATACTCGCAACACCGACACGCGCGCTAACATTATGTATTTATGGAATCAAACAGGTGTTTCCGGACTAGCGCAGAAAAAGACGCGCTAATCCGGAAACACGTCTGCCACGCCAAAGCTGGTGTAAGCGTCACAGCGCACTAAAAACAATGCATAAAAAGGGCGCGCGAAAAGCCAACACGTGTATACAGCTACGATGAATGTCCAGTTTTTTGCAGCAGTGATTGTGGGATACTGCAGGAGGAGGAAGAGAGCCAGGGCACACATTTATTTTACTCAGAACCAGCCTTTTTGGGATGCCTGATGACAAGGTCTATGGCAGGTATAGGTTTCCACTTCATATCATATTAGACCTGGTCATGGAGTGGGAAGATGACCTCACATCACCCACCCTGTGCTGCCAAGCACTGAGCACGTTAGAAAAGGTGCACAATGTACTGCATTTTTTGGCCACTGGGTAATTTCAGCGGACAACTGCCATAGTCGGGGGCATTTCACAGCCCACGCAGTCATGCTGCCTACACCAGGTGTTGGCAATCATGACTGCACACCCCTCAGTCTGCAGGCACATATACATGCCCAGAACACCCGCAGAAAGGCAGGCCGTGGTCCAGGACTTTTACAGGGTGGTGCACTTCCCTAAAGTGCTAGGTGCCATTGATTGCACCCATGTGGCCCTACGTCTACCTAGGGCCACAGAGCACATCTATTGCAATCGCAAGCACTGGCATTCCATCAACGTGCAGATTATATGTGATGCCAAGGGAATCATTATATCTGTATATGCCAACTATCCCGGGTCCACCCATGATAGTTTCATATTCAGAATGTCACCCCTAGACCGGGCCCTGGAAGCTGGGAGGCATGGCAACACATGGCTCATTGGTGAGAACAAATGGCCCTGCAAATGCATGCATGTCTCACACAGACCACACCACACCACTGACAAACCATCTCACCTCCACAGGGGACACTACCCTCAGAGCACCTACATGATGACGCCAATAGGGAACCCCACCACACGACCCCAGGTAAGATACAACGCAGCCCATATTGCAACTAGGGCCATAGTGGAGCACACATTTAGAGTGCTAAAGTCACGCTTCCGCTCCCTTGACCATTCTGGTGATGAGCTACTAGGTGCACCACCAGTAGTGTGCAGGATCATTGTGGCAGAATGTGTCCTGCACAACGTTGCAACATAGCATGGCGTACCGGTGGACATGGTGGTGCCCCCACATCCCCAACCACATGCACCGCGGCTGCGCATGGGAGGGGAAAGAGCACATGGCGAGGCTGCCCGTACCCAGCTTGAGGCACAATTTTTCACCTAAAATCCAACCACTGCAGAGTGCACACAGCACTGGCACATTCCAGGTGACAATCGATGATGACAAAGGGACAATAATCTGTCCCAATTTACCACCCTAAGAATGTGTCCTTGGAAGTGTTTCATTGTGTGCATCCCTTAGTACTAAAAGTATCTCAATCTGGTGTGCACAAAAAGAACACATGGAAGTTGGAGCATGCCACTAACACCACGGCAAAGTACACATCTAAATGGCGGTATGTCACCTACCCCCTCCCACACTACATGTCACCTGGTTGCCACACGATGCCATGGCATACAATGTCCAAACTGAGAAATAAATGGCCAACACATAACACTGCTTTCACAAAGAGCTCAACGGAACAAGTTCAGAAATAAATCACTCTCACTCATCAATGTAGTAATGTAGACAGGAACATCAATTGGCAGTACAACATACCAGAAACACAGGACCCAAGAGTGAATCTGCCTGACAGTGACCATTCATAATAGCACATGTGCCACAATGTGTCATGACTTACACATGGCACCCATGAATATTCATGTGGCACTGCTAACCAAAGGGGGCAGGGAAGCGCATACAGCAGGAAGTCCAAAAAACAATAGAAATACTCAAGCTAATACATGACGATGGAACATGAACAAAGGATGGATCTCAATGTCCAAACAAAAAGGGATGCTAACCATGCACTGGACAAACAATCATGAATCCCACTAGGGGTGTATACACAGGTCGGATTTCAGACTGCCCACAGATATATTGGAAGCCCAATGCCTCTGTGTAAGTTGTCTTTACACGCTGCACTCCTTGCAAGCCCATGGAAAGGGGAAGCAGGAGTGACATATGTGTCCGACCCTAAGGAACAAACAAGGAGGGTACCAGCATGAGACAAGCCTGCATGGGTCCAGCTGCAATCTACAGTGGATTCCCTTGGCTGCCACACAAAGCAACACACTGTCACATAAATGCACAATAGACAAAAAAAGTAAAAGAAAATCAGAAATGCCCATGGGGGACCTATGGGGGGGCTCACCCAGGAGGGCGGAGGTGCAGGATGCACGTCAACACCCACATGTGTGGATGTTGAGAAGAAAAAAAAAACCTCCATGGGTTAATGGGCTGCACGGCTAGCATGAATCGGGAGACCTGTCACTGCTGTCGCCACCCTCTGATGTAGCATCACAATGCGGTAGTGGTAGGGGAGGATAACCACATATAGCTCTGGTCTGGTCTTCAATGACATTGCCCATGCGGGACTGAGATGATTGCATCTGCAACATGATGGCTTGGAGGTCCCCATGCAACACCTCACGGGATGCACGCAGTTCCTCTGTGATGGTATGAGTCAACTGTTACATCTGCTATTCAGACCGTCTACTGTGGGTCGCCTCGGGTGCAGCCAGTGTAGTTCTGAGGCACTCATACTCTAATCTCAGGGCGTCCCTGTGGGCCCGACCCTCTGCAGCAATGGATGCACACAGAGCCCTTAGTTCTGCCCGTCGGCTCCTGTTGCTGGCCACCATGTTCAGCCTGTGTGAGCGGCAAGTGGACCGCAATGCCTGCTGCTGGTGCGCCACCTGTCTTGCTGGCGGTATCATGGAATTGGCCAACCTATCCATGCCCTGAGCCAACATCTCATATGAAGCAGCCTGTTGTTGTGCAACAGCATACATGGACTGCTCCCACACAGTATCGCCAGCTAACACACGGCCACCGCTTTGGCCGACCACATGACATGACATGTAATTCCCAAACTCAATACACACAAGTGTCACAAGGTGCTACGATGCAAGGGTGATGGGATTGTCAGGGCTGGGACAATTGGCAGTACTTTGGGCCTTGTTGGGGGTGTTGGGAGGGCCCTGGGGAGTCCAACCACCTTGTACAGGCATGTTCTCCTTCCATTTCGCAGGGTAAAGGCCCAAGGAAGGAGAACCGCCAGGAGACTACATTACCCAGCAGGCCATGCGCATCACGGGCCTGCTGGGAGGAAAAGGAACACACGCGCGCTACTGCGCATGCGCGAGCCGCGCCCTGAAAGCAACGCTCGCAATACTGACCTTCGGCTGAGGAGGACGTGTTTGACTCGAGCTCCTGCAGGCACGCCTACGCGGGGCACCGCCCGCCAGCTCAACCCCCGGCCCCGCGTACATGAAAAGCTAAGTACACGTCTTTAATACTAGACAGCTGATTTAGCCCGTGGGAGGGAATCGCACTACGCGCAGAGGAAATAATCTGTTGACATTCTCAGAAGCACGAAAAGACGAGTTAAAGTTTGCATGCAGAGCATGAATACTAACCCGGAGTGGGAGTTAGCTTGGCGGTGAAGCAACCGCATCTTTAACGATTTTAACCCTTAGGGAGCGTTCCTTTGGAACGGCAATTCGCACGCACGTGCACTGACTTTGTTTTGCTATTTGCAGTTATATGTTTGAGCGGACTGCTGAGACTTATCATGCCCATCAACACGAAGAGGCTAAGGACCTAGAATTCCACAGAACACAGAGCTAAGTGTTTTAGCACCTCGAGTGCATGTTATTGTTTGTTACTATTGTATTGGGTGAAGTGGGGAGTTTGTAATCTGCATACTGGTGGGGATTTACCACGATATGATGTGATGTTGGTGGGTTTGCCTTCATGAAGAAATGAGGGCGAAGTTTATAATGCAAAGGCAGGGAGAGAACCAAGATAGCACTAGAGAATACTATCTAGTGGTGAGTTGGTTAGAGGCTCCAATACAAAGGTCTCCAAACTGAGAGATTGATAGTTGTGAGAGAGTGTGAGTGAGCAGCTGCAAACAACCAGCAGCAAGTGGAGCACTGGAGCCGAGGAGCATGTTTTCCTAAAGACCCCCTGCCCATCCATTGTTTTCCCTAAACCTCTTTCCGGTGATCCTGAACTCCCTCTACCCATCCACTCAACGAACCCTAACCCTCTTTCCCCAGAGGGTTGCGGTGGCCTGTGGTTTCTATTTCCCAGGTGCCAAGACCCAATGGGGAGGGAGGAGTTTGTGCTGCCTCTGCGCCTGTCAAGAGGAGTGAGGGTCTGACAGAATTGCGAGCCCACGTATTCTTTCGGCGCCTAGGCAGCACAATTATGGCAGACGTGGTAGCTCTTCTCCAGGACCTGAAGGCCGAATTGGCAGCAACCAGACAGGATTACCAGAATTTAGCAGGTCAAGTCCACACCCTGACTATCCAGACTCAAGCCAAAGCAACGCCCTTGCCCAGACAACCTCCGCCAGTGCCAGTACAAGTGCAGGTAGCCACTGAACCATCCTTGCCTTTAGCTGCCCCAGAGAGATACCATGGGTACCCACAGAATTTTAACCAGTTTATTATGCAGTGTCAGTTGCACTTCTTGACCAAGCCAGGAGTTTTTAGGACCGCACAAGCTCGCACTGCATTCGTAATATCCTATCTCACGGGGGATGCAGCTTCTTGGGCAACACCACTGGTTCGCAAGGATGATGCCGTATTGTACGACTGGGATACCTTCTTGGACGAATTCGGTAAAATATTTAACCGTAGGGCAGCAACATTGATTAAAGATCGAGAATTGCTAACGCTGAGGCAAGGAAGCAGAGATTTGGTTTCGTATGTCACAGCTTTTAACCGGTTGGCAGTAGAAACCGATTGGCCCCAGGAAAAGAGAATGGCCCTATTCTATCAGGGTCTAAGGGAGGAGTTGAAAGATTTAGTAGCGCAAGTAGACCCCCCAGCCAGAGAACTGCCCCACCATGATAGATCTGGCACTACGACTAGATCAGAGACAAAGTGAACGTCGCCAAGACCGTAGAAAATGGGACAATAAGCCTATGGTCCGGCTGGATCAACAGAGAAACACCAAGTTAACAGAGAAGGGAACCGAGGAACCAATGCAGATTGGGACCATACGAGGCCCCTTGACGAAAGAGGAAAAAGAGAGAAGAAGGAGAGAAAAGTTGTGTCTCTATTGCGGAAAGTCGGGCCACTTCGTCCGAGAATGCACCAATAAACCATCCGCCAAAGGGACCCCCTTGGGAAACGCCCCAGCTCGTCCTTGAGGGGGGTGAGGGCGAGCGAATCTGAAGATACCCCAAAGATGCTAGCAAATGTACATCACACTCCGTCTGCTCATATTATGCTGGCTGGTCATCTGGATGTTCAAGGAAGGCGTATACCAGTGTCGCTTATGGTCGACTCGGGGGCCACAGGTAATTTCGTAGATGATCAAGTAGCTAAAAGACTAGGTCTTTCCTTGGTGACTAAAGAACAGCCAGAACAAGTGAAATCAGTGGACGGATCACCGTTAGTTTCAGGCCCGATCACCCAGCATACGCAGCCCATGCAGCTAGAGTGTGGGAAGGGACATCAAGAAGTTATTGAGTTTGATGTGATTTCTGCACCACAATTTGGATTCATTCTGGGCTTAACTTGGCTAAGACTCCACAATCCAGCGGTGGATTGGGCCGCCGGTACACTACAGTTTTCATCAATGCATTGCCAGACTAATTGTAGTACGGGGAAGTGTTGTCCCCACTTCATCGGAGGCAGTACAGATGTGGTTTTACCTGAAGAGTATGAGGAATATCGGGATGTCTTCAGTAAGGTGGCCGCCGAGACTCTACCCCAACACAGGCCTTTTGACTGTCGCATAGATCTGGAAGCGGGCGCTGTGCTACCTTGTAGCAGGATATACGCACTCACTGAAGCCGAGAATGAACACTTGAAGGAATACATTGAAACCAATTTGGCAAACGGCTTCATACGGCATTCTACATCTCCAGTGTCCTCCCCTTTATTCTTCATACCAAAAAAAACGGGAGACTTGAGGACTTGTATCAATTATAGGGCAATTAATCGCATTACCATCAAGAATCGTTACCCGTTGCCCTTAATCCCTGTGTTGTTGGACCAAGTACGAGGATCCACTGTTTACACGAAGTTAGACCTGCGAGGCGCGTATCATCTGGTACGCGTCAGAGAAGGCGACAAGTGGAAAACGGCCTTTCGGACCAAGTTTGGCCTGTACGAATATCAGGTCATGCCCTTTGGGCTGTGTAACGCCCCCGCAGCATTCCAGCACTTTTTAGATGAGGTATTACGTGGTTACCTAGATGTTTTTGCCATCGTATACATCGATGATATCTTAATCTATTCTCGCAATGCTGCAGAACATCAGGGCCATGTGAAAGCTGTTTTACAAAGATTGCGGGAACATAAGTTGTATGCCAAACTAGAGAAGTGTCAGTTTCATCAAACCACAGTTCAGTTCTTCGGATTCATCTTGTCACCTCAAGGCATCACAATGGATCAAAAGAAAGTGCAGGCCATAGCCAACTGGCCCTCTCCGAGTTCTGTGAAGGATGTTCAAACAGTGTTGGGATTTGCCAATTTCTACCGCCGGTTTATTGACGGTTTTGCCAAGAAGGTCCAACCCATTACGCACCTACTACGAAAAGGAGTTCCTTTTCAGTGGAATGAGAAGGCTGAAGCTAGCTTTCAAACTTTGAAGGAAGCATTTGTAACAGCACCAGTGTTGCAACATCCAGACCCTTCTAAGCCTTACATCGTAGAAACCGATGCATCAAGTTATGCGGTGGGTGCTATTCTGTCGCAGCGTGATGACAATGGGCAACTACATCCAGTTGCCTATTACTCACGAACATTGTTACCGGCAGAACAAAATTATGTAATTGCAGACAAGGAACTGTTAGCTATTAAGGTGGCCTTCGACGAGTGGCGTCATCACCTCATGGGAGCCCATCATACTATCACCATCTATACCGACCATCGTAATTTACAGTTCTTGAAATCTGCTAGGGCGCTTAGTCCGAGACAACTCAGGTGGGCCATGCAGTTCTCAGAATATGACTTTGTCGTCACATATCGACCTGGAGTGGAAAACCGAAAGGCAGACATACTCTCTAGGTACCCAGAGAGACATTCAGCTCTGTCAAAGACCATAGACGAACCAAAGCCCATTGTGGATTCAGCACGAATAATTGGTAGTGTGGTGGTAGACGCCATATTTGAAAAAATCCGGAAGGCCATGTCAGCACAAGATCTGGTGCTATGGGCTAGCAGGGGTCAAGAGCAAACAATCAAGGAGGGGTTGCCATTCTACAAATCAGCACTATACTTACCTACTATACCGCTTCGACAACAAGCCATCAGATGGTGCCACGGCTCCCCTTTCGTGGGCCACCCTGGAACACTGAAAACCAAGGAGCTAATCATGCGTCATTTCTGGTGGCCTAGTGTACAAAAAGATGTGAAACAATATGTATCACAATGTGAAACCTGTTTAAGGAACAAAACTGAACACAGAAAACCTGCGGGTCCGCTGCAACCCCTTCCAACTCCTCTGACACCTTGGCACACGGTATCGTTGGACTTAATTGTCGAACTACCACCAAGTCCGGGATTTTCAGCCATACTGGTTGTTGTGGACTACTTAACTAAGATGGCTCATTTCATACCATGCAAGGGCACACCAACAGCCAGCATGCTAGCAAATCTGTTTTTACAAAACGTGGTACGGCTTCACGGTATACCGTATGGAATAGTTTCAGATCGAGGGCCTCAATTTACTTTGCGTTTCTGGCAGGCCTTTTGCAAGACAGCAGGGATTGATATTTGCTTGTCCACCAGTTACCATCCAGAAACAGATGGTCAAACCGAGAGACTAAATCAGACTTTGGAACAATATTTGTGTTGTCTGACTCAAGGAAAAGAACACGAATGGGCAGAAGTAATCTGGCTGGCCGAACTGGCTTACAACAACGCCATACATGCATCAACCAAGGTCACCCCGTTTTATTGTGCCTACGGCTATCACCCACGATTTCAGCCGGTGCCACATGACCCAGTGCCCGAAGTTCCGGCAATCAGTGAAAGACAGAAACATCTGGAGAGCATCTGGCAAGCTGCGCAGTGCAATTTAAATCTTGCTAAAGCTACTTATAAACACCATGCGGACAAGAAGAGGAGACCAAGTCCTCAATACCAGGTGGGGGATCAAGTGTGGCTTTGGACACGCAATCTACACCTACAGGGCTCCCGCAAATTTAGCCCCCGCTTCATTGGTCCATTTCCGATTAAAGCTCTGGTCGGCCCTGTGGCAGTAAAGTTAATCCTACCCCCATCCATGAAAATACACCCAGTGTTTCACATCTCATTACTAAAACCAGCCCCAGCTTCCATAAGAACCAAGAAACCCCCACCGGTCTTGAGAGATGGCGTCCCTGAATATGAAGTCCACAACATCCTAGACTCACGCCGTAGACAGGGTTCACTTTGGTATTTGGTGGACTGGAAGGGATATGGCCCAGAAGACCGCTCGTGGGAGCCCGCATGTAATATTCATGCTCCTCGGCTCCTCCGCCAATTCCATGCATTAAACCCCACTAAACCAGGACCTGCTGGAGGGAGGGGGAGTACTGTCAGGGCTGGGACAATTGGCAGTACTTTGGGCCTTGGTGGGGGTGTTGGGAGGGCCCTGGGGAGTCCAACCACCTTGTACAGGCATGTTCTCCTTCCATTTCGCAGGGTAAAGGCCCAAAGAAGGAGAACCGCCAAGAGACTACATTACCCAGCAGGCCATGCGCATCACGGGCCTGCTGGGAGGAAAAGGAACACACGCGCGCTACTGCGCATGCGCGAGCCGCGCCCTGAAAGCAACGCTCGCAATACTGACCTTCGGCTGAGGAGGACGTGTTTGACTCGAGCTCTTGCAGGCACGCATACGCGGGGCACCGCCCGCCAGCTCAACCCCCGGCCCCGCGTAAATGAAAAGCTAAGTACACGTCTTTAATACTAGACAGCTGATTTAGCCCGTGGGAGGGAATCGCACTACGCGCAGAGGAAATAATCTGTTGACATTCTCGGAAGCATGAAAAGACGAGTTAAAGTTTGCATGCAGAGCATGAATACTAACCCGGAGTGGGAGTTAGCTTGGCGGTGAAGCAACCGCATCTTTAACGATTTTAACCCTTAGGGAGCGTTCCTTTGGAACGGCAATTCGCACGCACGTGCACTGACTTTGTTTTGGAATAGAGTGAAGTCAGACACACACATCCCATGAGGCTAGGTCACATTGACATCAGGCCAGTTAATAGGCACGGTGAAGGGAAGACCTGGGGTTGGAAGTGGGAGTGGGCAGTGCAGTACATGGGAACGACATAATCACCAATGAAAATGCAGAGGGCTGGTGGAGGTCTAAGTGCGGACATCAGGTGTCAATTGCTGGTAGATGGTTGTAGGGATACAGTAAACAGCCACTGAGTGTGGGGGTGGCAGGGGAGCAGTGCATGGGTTCAACTGGTGGCTCAGAGGTCCGTGTCTGAGATCAGAGTGTGGGCAGGTGACGGAACAAGTTACTTACCTGTAACTGTTGTTCTCCAGCATGGGTCTGGCATGGATTCACATGCTCATGAATATTCCCTGTCATCAGGCTGGGAATCCTCGGTAAAGAAAAAATCAGTATCATTTTCGTTTCTGATCTGTCTTTCTTAGAAGTAACCAATCACAGATCTCTGGGTCATACTGCCCCCAGCCAATGACTGCCCTCTCCCTAAGCCTCGCCTCTGGCAGCCATCCTCAGATTTGGTAGCACGCAAAGTGGCAGTATGACCAAGTGAAGAGCCGCAGAGGGGTAGGTGGGAGGGTTCGCATGTGAATCCATGCCAGACCCATGCTGGAGAACAACAGTTACAGGTAAGTAACTTGTTCCTTCTCCAGCATGGGGTCTGGCATGGATTCACATGCTCATGAATATAAGAATACATGGCAGTATACACATGCACAACTACGGGAGGTGGCAAAGGCTCAACATTAAGCATTACATTCAAAACTCAACATTAAGCAATTCTTACCTCCTCACCAGGCTCACCTTAGGCAAACAGGTTGCGCAGCACTGCTTGGCCGACCCTGCACTCCCTGGAGTCCCGATCGACGCAGTAGAATCTTGTGAAGGTGTGCGTCGACCTCCACGTAGCAGCCCTGAAGATGCCCAGCAGGGGCACACCAGACAGGAACACTGTGGGAGCAGCGATCGCTCTGGTCGAATGGGCTCTCGGACGGCCGGGCAGCGGTCGGTTTGCCAACCGATGACAGTGCATGATGCAGCCAGAGAGCCATCTGGAAATGGAAGACTTCTAGAGAGCCTTCCCTTGATTCACAGACCCAAAGTTCATGAACAGTTGTGACGTCTTCCGAAAACTCGTCGTGCAGTCCACGTAGAACTTCAGCACTCTAGCTACATCCAGCGAGTGCAAAGTCCTCTCGGCCGGCGTCGAAGGCGACGGGAAGAAAACTGGTAACACCAAGGGCTCGTTGAGGTGGAAGTCCGACGGCACCTTGGGCATGAAAGAGGGGTGCGTCCTCAGCACCACCCTCATGTCATGAAAAGTCAAGTATGGAGGCTTGCAAGATAGGGCCTGGCTCTCTCCCACTCGTCGTGTGGAGGTGATGGCCACGAGGGACGCTGTCTTCCATGACAAGAACTTCAAAGGCGCCGAATGCATAGACTTGAATGGGGCCCCCATGAGCCTGGTCAGCACCACATTAAGCTCTCACGCCGGGGCAGGAGCCTTCACCGGCAGGAATGATCGGAATAGTCCCTGGCCAGGCCTGCAAGTTCAGCGACTGCGGGTCGTGATGGAGAATGGCGCCTCCTTCTCTGGAGAGAAGATCCGCGTCTGCCGGCAGCTTGACTGGCGGGGACGTTGACAAGTCCAGAAGGTCCGGGAACCAGATCTGCCTCGGCCACGCCGGTGTGACGAGGATCATTCTGCACCTGGACTTCTTGAGCTGGTTGATGATGCGGAGCAGCAACGGCAACGGAGGGAACGCATATAGTTCGTCGCCGTCGCAAACAGATTGATCTGGGGTTTGCCCCATCGTTGGAAGAGCCGATCCACCTGGTCCTGGCGTAGTTCCCACTCGTGACACGAGCGCAGCTCCCTGCTGAGTGAGTAGGCAATGGTGTTTTTTATTCCTGCCAAGTGGAAAGGAATGTCATGATGCCTACCTCCAAGGAGCCAGGTCCGACCCAGCAACCCCAGAGGCAGGCATCATTCCCCCCAGGGAAGTGCCAGCGGGCCCAAGCTGGGGCCCTTTGGACACAGTCCTGGTGCCTTAGGCGCCAGGCTCATGTTGGACCCATGTCCTGGCACCTTAGGCGCCAGGCTCATAAAGCTAGACATGTGTTCAAGTGTTTTAATGTGCACTTACCTGATGCAGACCATGCTGCTACATCCAGGCCCTCTTGAGGCCTGAATGGAACTACTTTACCTGTGGGACTACTTTCCACCTGGGTGTGGTCGGGGAAGGATACATACCTGATCGGTGGAAGGATACATACCTGGAACTTCTTCCAAAGCTATTTAAACCACGCCCGATCAGCAACTCACGCTTCGCGTTGTTCTGCTCCTCGCAGCTGGACGCTCACCATGTCAGCTCCTGCATCTGGACTTCAGCCACGCCTGTCAGCATCCTGGGTCACCTGCAAAGGGAGATAAGAGAGAATTGGAGAGAAAGAAGACCTTACCTGCTAAAGCTGCATCACAGAGACATCACACCGACGATCCTGAAAGGGAAGACATCATTTTTTAAAAGCATTTCGCTTCGATCGCTGCAGCGCTGCATTTCACTCACCTTTCCTGGGCACCTCCATCTTCAGCAGCGATCATCCGGATCCGCAGCCACTTCCCAGAGCCTAGAGAGAAAAAGACAAGAGCACAAGGTGAGAGAAGGAAGGGAATAGGAAAAGCTCAGTTTCCTTCTAAGACTTACCTGTTGGGTCATTCCCATTTCATTTCGGGTCCTGCCGCTTCCTGGCATTCCGGACCCCGGCCCCTATGGGGAAAAAAGACAAAGACATTGAATGAGCGAATGCAAAGACATTACCCGAACGCTCATCCAGAACTTACCTGTCATTTACTGGAACTGCACGTTTCACTTCGGGTCGGCGCCATATCTCCGGCATTCCGAACCCCCTCCCCTAAGGGGAAAAAGACATAAGCGTTAGCGCTTGCTGCAATAAGACAATGAACCTTATTATTAAGCTTGAACTTTTGAACTTGCAACAGAACTCTTACAGCGCCTTACCTAAATAGTCAAGCTTATTTGAACTCCCATCAAACCACAATCCAGTGAAGTAACTGGGTTTCAACGCGCCCCTGCATCAGAAGCTGGATGGAGAACTCATCCTTCCAGACCCTAAGGTGAAACTTCACGGGGAATCATGGAAGGGTATCGTGGAGGGTTGGAAAGGAGTGGGAGGCTTGAACATTATTCCGTCCGTAGGTAATACTCCCTTTTCACGCACAGGGGAATATTCCTGCGAGCCAGAGAAGCCAGAGTAGAGGGGCCCTTCCTGTCCATCTTCAGAGTCCTGCGCTTCACCATTGGAGAAGCATCAGCACTCGAAGCCAGACCTGCGCCTCCGTGGGAATCAGGTGAGTGTGACAGAACGCGAAGCCTACCCACAATTTCCCACCCGGGCACTATGGAGACTTCCGAGACAGATCAGCTGGCCCAGCTTTTGGGGGAATTACAGGCAGAAGTGCACTCAGCCCGCCAGGAGACTAACGCTCTGAAAAGAGAACTGATCCTATCCAAGGAAAGAACAGATGATCTGGCCAAAAGGTTATTGCAGGCCCAGGCAGGGCACACTCCTTTACCTAATTCTGGAGGTACTTCCACATCAATGGGTTTGAATAACCGGTACAAATCAATCTACCTGGACACATGCCTTTGGCCCCGCCTGAACGTTTTGCGGGGGATACCAAGAAATATGCCGTCTTTATGAACCAATGTCGTTTACACTTTCTATGCAGACCCGGGGCCTTCCCTAACGACCAGACCAAGGTAGCCTTTATACTATCGTACCTCAGTGGCAGTGCTGCCGATTGGTCTATTCCATTGGTAAATCAGGATGATCCCATTCTCCAGAATTTTCAGGGTTTCCAGGCCAGCATGGAAAGATTGTTTGCTCGACACTCTCAAGGACAGGCCCTTGATAACGAACTACTATCCTTACGACAAGGTAATCAGGATCTCCTGTCCTACGTTGCCACCTTTAATAGACTGGTTGTGGAAACTGGATGGCCAGAAAACAAAAGGATCACATTGTTTCATCGAGGCCTGCGTGTAGAGCTTAAGGATGTTCTAGCTCAGATAGTAGATCCACCCCAGGTCTGCGCAGACTACATAGACTTGGTGGTTCAACTTGATCACAGACTTCAAAATAGAAAAGCAGATCGGTTCAAGTAAGAAACCCGAGTACCGATCAAAACCCACGCTAACTCCAAGAGTACCGACGTATCCGAACCTATGCAAATGGGTGGTGTTAAAGGACCATTAACGCAGAAGGAACGAGAGAGAAGGCGGCAATTGCAACTTTGTCTGTATTGCGGGACTTCCGGTCACTTTCTTCGAAATTGTCTGGTAAAACCACCTAAGAAGGTGGTTGGAGCCACTGATAACGATTTATTGACACCTGATTCGGGAAACGACCTAGCCCGACAAGCGTAGGGGTCCGCTTGCCGAGCTTGAAAACAAACTCTTTGACCTCGCATTTTGTCATGACGTTTTTCAGAAGGAACAGGCTAACACGTTACCTCCCCATCGGTCTTATGATTGCCAAATCGATCTGGTACCCAATGCTCAACTACCTTGTAGTAGGATTTATGCTCTTACGGAACCTGAGAACCTGCATTTGCGTCAGTATTTAGATCAGTACCTAGCCAATGGTTTTATTCGCCCGTCCAAGTCTCCTGTCTCCTCAGCTCTTTTCTTCGTGCCGAAAAAAGAGGGCGACCTTAGAACATGTATAGACTATCGCGCCCTAAATCAAATAACGATTAAGAATCATTATCCTCTGCCCCTGATCCCTGAGCTTATCGACCATGTGAAAGACGCTTGTGTGTAAACCAAGTTAGATCTCCGAGGAGCTTATCACCTGGTGCGTATAAAAGAAGGTGACGAATGGAACACTGCATTCCGCACCAAATTTGGGCTCTTCGAATATCAGGTGATGCCCTTCGGGTTGTGCAATGCACCTGCCGCCTTTCAGTACTTTATGAATGATGTTCTTCGGGAACTTATCGATGTCTGTGTCATTGTTTATATTGATGACATCCTGGTGTACTCTTCTTCAGAATCCGATCACAGAAAACATGTTAGGGCAGTTCTTGAGAAATTACGCCAGCACAGACTATTTGCAAAGCTCGAAAAATGCATTTTTCATACCACAGAAGTTGAGTTTCTCGGATTCATCCTAACACCTCAAGGAGTCCGAATGGACTCGCGAAAGGTGGACGCCATCCTCAAATGGCCATCTCCTAGCTCGATGAAGGGAGTTCAGAGCATGCTCGGCTTCGCCAATTTCTATCGAGGATTCATCCCGGAATTTTCCCGAACAGTCCATCCCATCACAGCTCTCCTAAAGAAAAACAAACGCTTTGAATGGACTCTTGAGGCCGAACAAGCCTTTCAGGACCTGAAAACCAAATTCACCTCTACACCTGTATTGAAGCACCCACACCCAGATCTCCCTTACATTGTGGAAACCGACGCATCCAGTTCGGCCATGGGAGCTGTCCTGTCGCAAAGAGACCCAGAAACTAACCAACTACACCCTGTGGCCTTTTGGTCCAGGAAATTTTCTCCTCCTGAAATCAACTACGCAATTACCGACAAAGAGTTACTGGCTATTAAATCTGCTTTCAAGGCTTGGCGTCACTACCTTCTCGGGGCAAGACACACCATCACCGTAATTACAGACCACAGAAATTTACAGTATTTAAAGACGGCCAAAGCTCAATCTTCACGACAACTCCGATGGGCTCTATTCTTTGCGGAATTTGATTTTGTAATTACCTATCGTCCTGGCTGCAAGAATGGTAAAGCGGACGCCTTATCCCGGATTGGCATGGAAGAACCCAATTCGAGTTTAGAACCTGTGCCAATCATACCTGAACAAAGAATCTTAGGCCTAACTTCATTGCAAACTATTGAGGACATCCAAACGCAAGTAAAACAACTTCTAGACTCTTCAGCCTTACTGGAAGGGAGTCAAAAGGGTTCTCATTACACCGTTAAGGATGATTTACCCTACTTCCAGGAGCGGTTGTTTCTGCCAAGTAAAGAATTGCAAGAACTTGTTATTGCCCATCATCATGAATCATTAATGGGAGGACACCCTGGTATCGCTAAAACGGAGGAAAAAATCAAACGCCACTTCTGGTGGCCTTCTTGGAGAAAAGACAAAGGCCCTCATTACGACCCTGGCGGAAAGTGACTGACCTGACCGCCATAGCGTAAATAGCGTTTCCGCCATTGCACGACGGAGCAAAGTGCGGCTCATTCCGACCCATCGGGCACGAGCACCACGCCATGGCGGAAGTGCAAAGTCCGCGATGGCGGAAATGACCCCAAAACGGCCCACACCGCCGCCGTACGGCGCCCTAGGTGCAATTCCGCCACCCATCTTAGCGGTCACCGCAATGAGCGGCAATCGGAAAGTACGGTGACCGTAAATATACGGAAACGGAAGTAAAAACATGGTCCCGGAACGGGAAACAGCACGCCGTACACCTATAAAAACACAATTTCCACACAACCATTAAAAATACTACCCTGAGACTCATCCCAACCCGTCATCCACCCTAGTGAAACCAAGAAAAATGGGAAAAGTAGCGAAGAAAGCGTGCAACCGCAAGCGGCAGGTCCACTTCTCCCGTGAGGAACTCACCGTGCTCACAGAGACCCTCCAGGAGAATGCTGCCGTCGTCTTCTCCACGCAAATGACCAGGACGGCACTTGCGAACAAGAAGGCCATATGGGCCCTGGTGGCACAGCGGGTAAGTGCGGTGGGGACCGCACCCCGCAACCCACAGCAATGCAGAAAGCGATGGGACGACTTGCGGATACGCGTCCGGAGCATACTTTCTGCCAACCGAAACATTGCCACAGCTACCGGGGGAGGATTGGAATCACCCATCAAGTTGACCCCCTGGGAAGAAATCTGTGCCTCCACCATTGGAATGGAGAGTATAGAGGGAGTCGGAGGGATGGAGAAAGGAGTGCAGACATCCGAAGAATCAGGTAGGTGGGCCAAATAAAACAATGCCAAATCCACTATGTCCAATCATGTGAAGTACCATGTGTCCACATAGTGCAACAGTAACACATGTCCAGGAGAACGTCCACATACATAGGCCTGATAGCACACTTTAAAACTCACATTAAATACTTAAATAATTAAAAATCCTAAAAACACCCTCTACACGTGCAGCAGGCACACCCTAACTGCAGGCTGCAAAACAACTGCATCCTCAATCCACACAAAAATGAAACCACCTCCAAGGCCCCAACCCAAATCACCCTCAGGTACCACCCCAATGCATGTGATACATTGCCATTCCAATTTCCACAGACCCATTTATAACGCTCGCCCTCCTTTACTCCACCACAGGGTCCGATTCAAACGACGAGCTCCAGGACACCCCTACCAGCACACCTGCAAAGAGGGCCAAGACCAACGGCCAAAGACCCTCCACCTCAGCTGCACGCATCAAGACACGGCAGCAGCACAAATCAAGTGGCAGCACACAGGAGGGAACTTCAACAGGCACCCCAGAAGCCAGCATGCCCACAACAGCACCACCACAGGTCCCCCCAATGGATGCCACAGAAGGCACTGCTTCTGGTGGCAGCAGCACCATAGGTGACACTGCATTAATGGCAGCATGCTCCGACACAGAAAACGGGGATGTCGAAGTAAGATCCGTCCATGACCTGTCTCAATCCCCCTGTCTGTTCCATCCCGTACACCATGAGGATACCACGCAGGGGCACCCACAAGACGACGACTGGCCATCCCCCACAAGCCCTGTGGCAAGGCAACATGAGGTGACCAGCCCCTCTGTGACACCACCGCAAATGGCCATGGCACAGCAGAGGCAACAGTCCCTCGACCAGGTGATCGTGCAACAGCAGCAACTGGCCACGCTCCTCAAGGACCATGCTGATGAATGTGGGGGCACTAAGGCAGCCATAGGAACATCAACTGAGACACTTAGGGCAGAAATGGAGAGAAGTACAGAGACACTAAGGGCACAAATGGAGAGAAGCACCGAGAGCCTGAGGGGGGAACTGCATGCGACGTCCAAAGACGTATGTGCTGAACTTGCCGCTGTGCGCCGTGTGCTCACTGAGCTCTCACAAACCCTTAGGGACATGCATGGACGTGAGCAGGCAGAGACATCATCCGTTGCAAGTTACGTCCAGGGCAGCCCCCAACGTAGATCTGGGAGGAACCTGCGCTCCACAGGCAGGGGTGCCCCTGATACCCGGAGAGGGGGCTTGCAATAGCGACTGCCCACTGACAATGAGCATCTTTGGACACTGGTGTTCGGGGGGGAGGTAGGAGGGTGGAGGGGGTGTGTTGGGCTCACTTGGGTGGCGGGTCGATGGGGTGTGTAACATAATTTCACATATGCCATAAACAATGCACGATCATCCAATGAGATGTGTGGACATTGATCTTTGTGTACGAGGCCATTATAGGCGTACAGTCCATATTGTGCATGTTCCAGACACACACAGTGCCACAAGTCCCGTGTCCATGTATCAGCCACCAGGCGTGAGTGCTAGAAGCATGCATCTATGATATGCTGACGAATGTCACAACCCTCCTGTGCCTTGCAGACTCCTTGAGGTGCTGCCACATCCCCACCCTCCTCATGACCATCTTCAGGTGCTTGCAGTTCTGCGTCAGGGGGCATGGGCACATTTCTACGTACGCACATGTTGTGTAGCATGACACATGCCATGACCATCTTTGCAACCTTCTCATGGCGGTACAGGAGTGCCCCGCCAGACCTGCTGAGGCAGCGGAAACGAGTCTTCAGTAGGCCGAATGCCTGTTCTATGACTACACGGGTACGTGAGTGGGCATGGTTGTAGTCCTCCTCATGCTGGTCCTGTGGGTTCCGGAGTGGTGTAAGGAGCCATCTCTTCAGTGGATACCCGGCATCACCTGTATGTGGACAATAAAGGATGTTTGTGGAATGACATTGCTACGTACGCACCCCCCCCTTCCTGCCAGGTCATTGCCGCATCACATACCCCACATTATCATGCTTGAAATGAGACTCACCGAGTAGCCAGGATCTGTTCCCTGCGTGTCACTCCATGTAGCGTGGTATTGTAGAGTTCCTCAAGACCATAGAATCATGGGTTGATCCAGGAAATCGGGCACAACAATGTGTAATGATCCTGTTGGAGTCACACACCATTTGTACATTCAGAGAATGAAATTGTTTTCGGTTGCGGTACTGGGCCTCCATGGCATGTGGGACGACCAATTCCACATGGGTGCAGTCGATGGCACCAATGCAACCCGGTATGCCGCCAAGTGCATGGAATCCCACTTTTGCGTTCGTAATTTCCTGCTCCGAGCGTGGTAGAGAGATGTAGTCGTCTGCGTGCCTCAGGAGGGCATCGAGCACTTGCAATAGTGTCCGTGAGAACAGTGGCTGTGAAATGCCATGCAACTGTCCGACTGTGTGCTGGTAGGTGCCTGTGGCCAGGAAGTGGAGTACAGACACCACCTTCAGTAGGGGTGGGATGGCGGTTGGGCTAACTATCATGCTGACAAGGTCAGCCTGTGTCATGTCCACAATGGCGGTTATGGTGTCCCGGTCCAAACGGTAGAGGGTGTGGATCTGCTCAGCAGTGAGGTTGAACGGATGTGCTCGGAGGCGTGGGATTGCGGGCTGCCTGCGTGGTGGTAGTGGCTGTGCTGGCGGCCCTTGCTGGCCCTGCCTTGCCCTCCTCCTCCTCCTGCGTCTCCTCCGTGCGGCCGGTTGTTGTAGTAGTTGGGGTTCGTCTTCTTCTTGAAGTTGGAGTACTTGTAGTGCTATCAGGTCCCCCAGGGCCAACATTGCTAGTCCTGCCGGTAGCATTTCTGAGTGGGTGTGGTTGTGGGAGGGGTTTGGGTGTGCAATTTATGTGTTTTCAGGCTGTACCACATTAAGCTCTCACGCCGGGGCAGGAGCCTTCACCGGCAGGAATGATCGGAATAGTCCCTGGCCAGGCCTGCAAGTTCAGCGACTGCGGGTCGTGATGGAGAATGGCGCCTCCTTCTCTGGAGAGAAGATCCGCGTCTGCCGGCAGCTTGACTGGCGGGGACGTTGACAAGTCCAGAAGGTCCGGGAACCAGATCTGCCTCGGCCACGCCGGTGTGACGAGGATCATTCTGCACCTGGACTTCTTGAGCTGGTTGATGATGCGGAGCAGCAACGGCAACGGAGGGAACGCATATAGTTCGTCGCCGTCGCAAACAGATTGATCTGGGGTTTGCCCCATCGTTGGAAGAGCCGATCCACCTGGTCCTGGCGTAGTTCCCACTCGTGACACGAGCGCAGCTCCCTGCTGAGTGAGTAGGCAATGGTGTTTTTTATTCCTGCCAAGTGGAAAGGAATGTCATGATGCCTACCTCCAAGGAGCCAGGTCCGACCCAGCAACCCCAGAGGCAGGCATCATTCCCCCCAGGGAAGTGCCAGCGGGCCCAAGCTGGGGCCCTTTGGACACAGTCCTGGTGCCTTAGGCGCCAGGCTCATGTTGGACCCATGTCCTGGCACCTTAGGCGCCAGGCTCATAAAGCTAGACATGTGTTCAAGTGTTTTAATGTGCACTTACCTGATGCAGACCATGCTGCTACATCCAGGCCCTCTTGAGGCCTGAATGGAACTACTTTACCTGTGGGACTACTTTCCACCTGGGTGTGGTCGGGGAAGGATACATACCTGATCGGTGGAAGGATACATACCTGGAACTTCTTCCAAAGCTATTTAAACCACGCCCGATCAGCAACTCACGCTTCGCGTTGTTCTGCTCCTCGCAGCTGGACGCTCACCATGTCAGCTCCTGCATCTGGACTTCAGCCACGCCTGTCAGCATCCTGGGTCACCTGCAAAGGGAGATAAGAGAGAATTGGAGAGAAAGAAGACCTTACCTGCTAAAGCTGCATCACAGAGACATCACACCGACGATCCTGAAAGGGAAGACATCATTTTTTAAAAGCATTTCGCTTCGATCGCTGCAGCGCTGCATTTCACTCACCTTTCCTGGGCACCTCCATCTTCAGCAGCGATCATCCGGATCCGCAGCCACTTCCCAGAGCCTAGAGAGAAAAAGACAAGAGCACAAGGTGAGAGAAGGAAGGGAATAGGAAAAGCTCAGTTTCCTTCTAAGACTTACCTGTTGGGTCATTCCCATTTCATTTCGGGTCCTGCCGCTTCCTGGCATTCCGGACCCCGGCCCCTATGGGGAAAAAAGACAAAGACATTGAATGAGCGAATGCAAAGACATTACCCGAACGCTCATCCAGAACTTACCTGTCATTTACTGGAACTGCACGTTTCACTTCGGGTCGGCGCCATATCTCCGGCATTCCGAACCCCCTCCCCTAAGGGGAAAAAGACATAAGCGTTAGCGCTTGCTGCAATAAGACAATGAACCTTATTATTAAGCTTGAACTTTTGAACTTGCAACAGAACTCTTACAGCGCCTTACCTAAATAGTCAAGCTTATTTGAACTCCCATCAAACCACAATCCAGTGAAGTAACTGGGTTTCAACGCGCCCCTGCATCAGAAGCTGGATGGAGAACTCATCCTTCCAGACCCTAAGGTGAAACTTCACGGGGAATCATGGAAGGGTATCGTGGAGGGTTGGAAAGGAGTGGGAGGCTTGAACATTATTCCGTCCGTAGGTAATACTCCCTTTTCACGCACAGGGGAATATTCCTGCGAGCCAGAGAAGCCAGAGTAGAGGGGCCCTTCCTGTCCATCTTCAGAGTCCTGCGCTTCACCATTGGAGAAGCATCAGCACTCGAAGCCAGACCTGCGCCTCCGTGGGAATCAGGTGAGTGTGACAGAACGCGAAGCCTACCCACAATTTCCCACCCGGGCACTATGGAGACTTCCGAGACAGATCAGCTGGCCCAGCTTTTGGGGGAATTACAGGCAGAAGTGCACTCAGCCGGCCAGGAGACTAACGCTCTGAAAAGAGAACTGATCCTATCCAAGGAAAGAACAGATGATCTGGCCAAAAGGTTATTGCAGGCCCAGGCAGGGCACACTCCTTTACCTAATTCTGGAGGTACTTCCACATCAATGGGTTTGAATAACCCGGTACAAATCAATCTACCTGGACACATGCCTTTGGCCCCGCCTGAACGTTTTGCGGGGGATACCAAGAAATATGCCGTCTTTATGAACCAATGTCGTTTACACTTTCTATGCAGACCCGGGGCCTTCCCTAACGACCAGACCAAGGTAGCCTTTATACTATCGTACCTCAGTGGCAGTGCTGCCGATTGGTCTATTCCATTGGTAAATCAGGATGATCCCATTCTCCAGAATTTTCAGGGTTTCCAGGCCAGCATGGAAAGATTGTTTGCTCGACACTCTCAAGGACAGGCCCTTGATAACGAACTACTATCCTTACGACAAGGTAATCAGGATCTCCTGTCCTACGTTGCCACCTTTAATAGACTGGTTGTGGAAACTGGATGGCCAGAAAACAAAAGGATCACATTGTTTCATCGAGGCCTGCGTGGAGAGCTTAAGGATGTTCTAGCTCAGATAGTAGATCCACCCCAGGTCTGCGCAGACTACATAGACTTGGTGGTTCAACTTGATCACAGACTTCAAAATAGAAAAGCAGATCGGTTCAAGTAAGAAACCCGAGTACCGATCAAAACCCACGCTAACTCCAAGAGTACCGACGTATCCGAACCTATGCAAATGGGTGGTGTTAAAGGACCATTAACGCAGAAGGAACGAGAGAGAAGGCGGCAATTGCAACTTTGTCTGTATTGCGGGACTTCCGGTCACTTTCTTCGAAATTGTCTGGTAAAACCACCTAAGAAGGTGGTTGGAGCCACTGATAACGATTTATTGACACCTGATTCGGGAAACGACCTAGCCCGACAAGCGTAGGGGTCCGCTTGCCGAGCTTGAAAACAAACTCTTTGACCTCGCATTTTGTCATGACGTTTTTCAGAAGGAACAGGCTAACACGTTACCTCCCCATCGGTCTTATGATTGCCAAATCGATCTGGTACCCAATGCTCAACTACCTTGTAGTAGGATTTATGCTCTTACGGAACCTGAGAACCTGCATTTGCGTCAGTATTTAGATCAGTACCTAGCCAATGGTTTTATTCGCCCGTCCAAGTCTCCTGTCTCCTCAGCTCTTTTCTTCGTGCCGAAAAAAGAGGGCGACCTTAGAACATGTATAGACTATCGCGCCCTAAATCAAATAACGATTAAGAATCATTATCCTCTGCCCCTGATCCCTGAGCTTATCGACCATGTGAAAGACGCTTGTGTGTAAACCAAGTTAGATCTCCGAGGAGCTTATCACCTGGTGCGTATAAAAGAAGGTGACGAATGGAACACTGCATTCCGCACCAAATTTGGGCTCTTCGAATATCAGGTGATGCCCTTCGGGTTGTGCAATGCACCTGCCGCCTTTCAGTACTTTATGAATGATGTTCTTCGGGAACTTATCGATGTCTGTGTCATTGTTTATATTGATGACATCCTGGTGTACTCTTCTTCAGAATCCGATCACAGAAAACATGTTAGGGCAGTTCTTGAGAAATTACGCCAGCACAGACTATTTGCAAAGCTCGAAAAATGCATTTTTCATACCACAGAAGTTGAGTTTCTCGGATTCATCCTAACACCTCAAGGAGTCCGAATGGACTCGCGAAAGGTGGACGCCATCCTCAAATGGCCATCTCCTAGCTCGATGAAGGGAGTTCAGAGCATGCTCGGCTTCGCCAATTTCTATCGAGGATTCATCCCGGAATTTTCCCGAACAGTCCATCCCATCACAGCTCTCCTAAAGAAAAACAAACGCTTTGAATGGACTCTTGAGGCCGAACAAGCCTTTCAGGACCTGAAAACCAAATTCACCTCTACACCTGTATTGAAGCACCCACACCCAGATCTCCCTTACATTGTGGAAACCGACGCATCCAGTTCGGCCATGGGAGCTGTCCTGTCGCAAAGAGACCCAGAAACTAACCAACTACACCCTGTGGCCTTTTGGTCCAGGAAATTTTCTCCTCCTGAAATCAACTACGCAATTACCGACAAAGAGTTACTGGCTATTAAATCTGCTTTCAAGGCTTGGCGTCACTACCTTCTCGGGGCAAGACACACCATCACCGTAATTACAGACCACAGAAATTTACAGTATTTAAAGACGGCCAAAGCTCAATCTTCACGACAACTCCGATGGGCTCTATTCTTTGCGGAATTTGATTTTGTAATTACCTATCGTCCTGGCTGCAAGAATGGTAAAGCGGACGCCTTATCCCGGATTGGCATGGAAGAACCCAATTCGAGTTTAGAACCTGTGCCAATCATACCTGAACAAAGAATCTTAGGCCTAACTTCATTGCAAACTATTGAGGACATCCAAACGCAAGTAAAACAACTTCTAGACTCTTCAGCCTTACTGGAAGGGAGTCAAAAGGGTTCTCATTACACCGTTAAGGATGATTTACCCTACTTCCAGGAGCGGTTGTTTCTGCCAAGTAAAGAATTGCAAGAACTTGTTATTGCCCATCATCATGAATCATTAATGGGAGGACACCCTGGTATCGCTAAAACGGAGGAAAAAATCAAACGCCACTTCTGGTGGCCTTCTTGGAGAAAAGACAAAGGCCCTCATTACGACCCTGGCGGAAAGTGACTGACCTGACCGCCATAGCGTAAATAGCGTTTCCGCCATTGCACGACGGAGCAAAGTGCGGCTCATTCCGACCCATCGGGCACGAGCACCACGCCATGGCGGAAGTGCAAAGTCCGCGATGGCGGAAATGACCCCAAAACGGCCCACACCGCCGCCGTACGGCGCCCTAGGTGCAATTCCGCCACCCATCTTAGCGGTCACCGCAATGAGCGGCAATCGGAAAGTACGGTGACCGTAAATATACGGAAACGGAAGTAAAAACATGGTCCCGGAACGGGAAACAGCACGCCGTACACCTATAAAAACACAATTTCCACACAACCATTAAAAATACTACCCTGAGACTCATCCCAACCCGTCATCCACCCTAGTGAAACCAAGAAAAATGGGAAAAGTAGCGAAGAAAGCGTGCGACCGCAAGCGGCAGGTCCACTTCTCCCGTGAGGAACTCACCGTGCTCACAGAGACCCTCCAGGAGAATGCTGCCGTCGTCTTCTCCACGCAAATGACCAGGACGGCACTTGCGAACAAGAAGGCCATATGGGCCCTGGTGGCACAGCGGGTAAGTGCGGTGGGGACCGCACCCCGCAACCCACAGCAATGCAGAAAGCGATGGGACGACTTGCGGATACGCGTCCGGAGCATACTTTCTGCCAACCGAAACATTGCCACAGCTACCGGGGGAGGATTGGAATCACCCATCAAGTTGACCCCCTGGGAAGAAATCTGTGCCTCCACCATTGGAATGGAGAGTATAGAGGGAGTCGGAGGGATGGAGAAAGGAGTGCAGACATCCGAAGAATCAGGTAGGTGGGCCAAATAAAACAATGCCAAATCCACTATGTCCAATCATGTGAAGTACCATGTGTCCACATAGTGCAACAGTAACACATGTCCAGGAGAACGTCCACATACATAGGCCTGATAGCACACTTTAAAACTCACATTAAATACTTAAATAATTAAAAATCCTAAAAACACCCTCTACACGTGCAGCAGGCACACCCTAACTGCAGGCTGCAAAACAACTGCATCCTCAATCCACACAAAAATGAAACCACCTCCAAGGCCCCAACCCAAATCACCCTCAGGTACCACCCCAATGCATGTGATACATTGCCATTCCAATTTCCACAGACCCATTTATAACGCTCGCCCTCCTTTACTCCACCACAGGGTCCGATTCAAACGACGAGCTCCAGGACACCCCTACCAGCACACCTGCAAAGAGGGCCAAGACCAACGGCCAAAGACCCTCCACCTCAGCTGCACGCATCAAGACACGGCAGCAGCACAAATCAAGTGGCAGCACACAGGAGGGAACTTCAACAGGCACCCCAGAAGCCAGCATGCCCACAACAGCACCACCACAGGTCCCCCCAATGGATGCCACAGAAGGCACTGCTTCTGGTGGCAGCAGCACCATAGGTGACACTGCATTAATGGCAGCATGCTCCGACACAGAAAACGGGGATGTCGAAGTAAGATCCGTCCATGACCTGTCTCAATCCCCCTGTCTGTTCCATCCCGTACACCATGAGGATACCACGCAGGGGCACCCACAAGACGACGACTGGCCATCCCCCACAAGCCCTGTGGCAAGGCAACATGAGGTGACCAGCCCCTCTGTGACACCACCGCAAATGGCCATGGCACAGCAGAGGCAACAGTCCCTCGACCAGGTGATCGTGCAACAGCAGCAACTGGCCACGCTCCTCAAGGACCATGCTGATGAATGTGGGGGCACTAAGGCAGCCATAGGAACATCAACTGAGACACTTAGGGCAGAAATGGAGAGAAGTACAGAGACACTAAGGGCACAAATGGAGAGAAGCACCGAGAGCCTGAGGGGGGAACTGCATGCGACGTCCAAAGACGTATGTGCTGAACTTGCCGCTGTGCGCCGTGTGCTCACTGAGCTCTCACAAACCCTTAGGGACATGCATGGACGTGAGCAGGCAGAGACATCATCCGTTGCAAGTTACGTCCAGGGCAGCCCCCAACGTAGATCTGGGAGGAACCTGCGCTCCACAGGCAGGGGTGCCCCTGATACCCGGAGAGGGGGCTTGCAATAGCGACTGCCCACTGACAATGAGCATCTTTGGACACTGGTGTTCGGGGGGGAGGTAGGAGGGTGGAGGGGGTGTGTTGGGCTCACTTGGGTGGCGGGTCGATGGGGTGTGTAACATAATTTCACATATGCCATAAACAATGCACGATCATCCAATGAGATGTGTGGACATTGATCTTTGTGTACGAGGCCATTATAGGCGTACAGTCCATATTGTGCATGTTCCAGACACACACAGTGCCACAAGTCCCGTGTCCATGTATCAGCCACCAGGCGTGAGTGCTAGAAGCATGCATCTATGATATGCTGACGAATGTCACAACCCTCCTGTGCCTTGCAGACTCCTTGAGGTGCTGCCACATCCCCACCCTCATCATGACCATCTTCAGGTGCTTGCAGTTCTGCGTCAGGGGGCATGGGCACATTTCTACGTACGCACATGTTGTGTAGCATGACACATGCCATGACCATCTTTGCAACCTTCTCATGGCGGTACAGGAGTGCCCCGCCAGACCTGCTGAGGCAGCGGAAACGAGTCTTCAGTAGGCCGAATGCCTGTTCTATGACTACACGGGTACGTGAGTGGGCATGGTTGTAGTCCTCCTCATGCTGGTCCTGTGGGTTCCGGAGTGGTGTAAGGAGCCATCTCTTCAGTGGATACCCGGCATCACCTGTATGTGGACAATAAAGGATGTTTGTGGAATGACATTGCTACGTACGCACCCCCCCCTTCCTGCCAGGTCATTGCCGCATCACATACCCCACATTATCATGCTTGAAATGAGACTCACCGAGTAGCCAGGATCTGTTCCCTGCGTGTCACTCCATGTAGCGTGGTATTGTAGAGTTCCTCAAGACCATAGAATCATGGGTTGATCCAGGAAATCGGGCACAACAATGTGTAATGATCCTGTTGGAGTCACACACCATTTGTACATTCAGAGAATGAAATTGTTTTCGGTTGCGGTACTGGGCCTCCATGGCATGTGGGACGACCAATTCCACATGGGTGCAGTCGATGGCACCAATGCAACCCGGTATGCCGCCAAGTGCATGGAATCCCACTTTTGCGTTCGTAATTTCCTGCTCCGAGCGTGGTAGAGAGATGTAGTCGTCTGCGTGCCTCAGGAGGGCATCGAGCACTTGCAATAGTGTCCGTGAGAACAGTGGCTGTGAAATGCCATGCAACTGTCCGACTGTGTGCTGGTAGGTGCCTGTGGCCAGGAAGTGGAGTACAGACACCACCTTCAGTAGGGGTGGGATGGCGGTTGGGCTAACTATCATGCTGACAAGGTCAGCCTGTGTCATGTCCACAATGGCGGTTATGGTGTCCCGGTCCAAACGGTAGAGGGTGTGGATCTGCTCAGCAGTGAGGTTGAACGGATGTGCTCGGAGGCGTGGGATTGCGGGCTGCCTGCGTGGTGGTAGTGGCTGTGCTGGCGGCCCTTGCTGGCCCTGCCTTGCCCTCCTCCTCCTCCTGCGTCTCCTCCGTGCGGCCGGTTGTTGTAGTAGTTGGGGTTCGTCTTCTTCTTGAAGTTGGAGTACTTGTAGTGCTATCAGGTCCCCCAGGGCCAACATTGCTAGTCCTGCCGGTAGCATTTCTGAGTGGGTGTGGTTGTGGGAGGGGTTTGGGTGTGCAATTTATGTGTTTTCAGGCTGTATAGCCTCCACCTGTGGTGATTCATTCCACCTGTGCAAGCTGCAATCCCCTTTGGGCGAGCACGTCACGCACACAACGCTGCAATTCGACGAATGGCATCTTGCTATTACAATCATGTTTTTGTTCCCGATGGCAGTGTAATATTGGTTCATATGTTCATTCTGCTATGGTCCCATTGTTTCACATACTATCTTTGCAGTCGCGAACAGACTTGTGAAGGGTCAGTGGAACGTAGTACTCGAGTAACGGTGGACCCTCATGCAACACTGTACCGAGGTTCACCGACGGGCGGGGCGTCCCATTTGTGAGTGAAGCCAGTTGCCATTTTCACACACAGCCGCACTAGATGGATTAATTTGTGATTTCAAGCGGTCACAGATGCCTTTTCGACGTGATGTTGCAAATGAGGAATTCGAAGGACGGCGCTTTCGGTTTTCAGCTAGCGGCGAGGAGATGCCCACAGGTCTGACTGCAAATATAACGTTCTATTGTTCAATGTCCTTGGGACAGGGGCCATGGCGAGAATGCAATGATTGATATGAATAGTATGGGATGCGCAATAGCGTAGTGGACGATGAGGCCGGACGTTCCCAAATACATGTTACTTCACAACACTGGAATTACGGGCTGGAGCACAGTGGATTTTGCAGACTGCATAACGCACAGACTCAATGGAAATTTCACATGTTATGTGAGTATGAAATCAGGCGTTTTCATTACGGGATGAGGGAATGATGTATGGATGCATGGACAGATGATTTAATACAGAGTTTGCCATGTACAGGGCTTCTTGGAATCTATCCACCTCCCCTGCGCTATGTGATGCAGTGCTGCCATAGTGGGACCATCGTCTATCTGCCCTTGTTGAACCCTCCCTGTCTCGACGCGCCTTCAAACACTTGTGTCTATGCACGTTACTAATCCCATCTGATGGATTCTGTTTTAACAGACGCATGCACAAAAACACTCCTTTGTAATAGTGTTTTCACCTCGATATATATAGTTATGATTCGCAAGTGGTTTTTGGGTGGAAATAATCCTTTGGAGTGGGCTAGCATGCATATGGCTGTGGATTTAGTGTGATCATTGAAGTGAGTAATTCAAATGAAGTTCTGATGCCCATACTATTCTTTTTCATTTCATTTGGGTGACAGGTATCTCCTCCCCTTTTGCCACTGCCATCTGTATGCCACTCCTGCAGATGGATTTTACTCCCGACACCTGCTGCTTCGTGTTAATCAGTGGAGCACCATTTCGATCTTATGGGACGATCGCCAATGGGCCACATGCCCTTACGCAGTACTAGTGGCTAGGAGCAACATTTCGGCCTTTCAGCTGGACTAGTGCCTACCTAATGGGACGGCCCTGCGGTTCTAGGCGCTTCCATGTTGCCTTTTTGAACGTGAATGTAGCCCCTGTGTACCATGAAGGAACAGGGCGTCACACAAGAAGAAGCTGGTCATTTATTGCGGATGCAGCCCACAATGATGAAATCTATTTTGGAGTTCATGACCTAATGGCTGTATGGGCTTGGTGATTTTGTTGTGCATTAAATTTCTATTCTGATATGAACCGTGTAGCGTTCTTCTTTGCAAGTGATATAGCATATTCCTATTTGTGGAGCGATGTATAGTGAGGAGATCTGCATTGGGTTCCAGCTTCTGAGTATAGTTGCTTGGTACTGTACTGGGCGCGTTTGCCTACGAAGCCCAGTGAGGACAGGGATAGGGGCTGCCGATATGACTGTTTTAATGATGTCATGCTCAGGGGCGGGGGATTAGCATTTGTGTAACAGATGCCGGTCAGCCAGGTGGATTGGTGGAATGATGTGATTATCAGAATATGGCTGGTCACAGGTGCCTGTGTTTGCGTGCGTTTCTTGGAGGGAGACTGAGGTCATGTCCATTTGAATGGCTTCTGTATTCGTGCCATCTGTGCCCTGCAGCTCCCATTGGCCCCTCTTGAGATGAGCCTGGCTGCTCAGTCACTCTGCCCACTTGTGTGGTAGATGCTTATGCTGATGGTTGGTTTGTTTACTGGCAGGAGTACAGGGCTGGTGCAGTCTCACTCAGGATACTGCTTTGGATGTTGCCTTACACTGGTGTCAGTCGATGGGGGGGCCTGTTTTTGTTTGTGTCATTTTTCTGTTCATGTTGCTGGACTTGACCCTTCACATGCCTGTGCTGCATCAGTGCGGCAATGGTGCCATGGCAATTATGGATGGCCACTCACAAGGCACTTGGAGCCCCTAGATTCATTTGTTCGTTGGCAGGCATGGGTGACTTGTACATTTCACTGGTTGCATTGTGTGACTTCATTGCACCTACGAGGAGTTGTGCAATGTGGCCAGGGAGTAGTGTACAGGCACTCAGTAGGGCCGTTTACGGTTGGTTCGCGATGCCGTACTTCTCACCATGGCGGAATGGTACTTTCCGCCGTGCTTGATGGCGTTAGGTACATGTCTGCTAGGGTCAGGATTCGCGTACCGTTGCGCCATGGTGGTAATTACGGTTTGGCATGGCGCGCGTGCGCGTACTTGGTGCAGTTAGCGTTGGCGTTCACTACGGTGTCGCTAATGGAATCGTACTTTATGGTGACGGGTCATGATCGCACCGAGCGCTATTCGATGGCGGTATTGCATTTCCGCCATCGTTTTTCGATTTCCGCCAGGTTCGTAATGAGGGCCAAAGTCTTTTGTATTGTCTTGCGGAATTTGCGCCCAAAACAAGGGTCAAAAGAAAAGGCCAGCCGGCCTACTTCAACCCTTGGATATTCCACCGGCACCATGGCACACCTTGTCAATGGACTTTATAACTGACCTGCCTCATTGTGCTGGTTACAACACTATCCTTGTAATTGTGGATCTATTCTCCAAAATGGCCCACTTTATCCCTTTAAAAGGTTTGCCTTCAGCTTCCACCTTGGCCAAGGAATTTCTGGAGAATATAGTTCGCATACATGGTTTCCCTTCTATATTAGTCTGGGATCGTGGAAGTCAATTTATCTCCCATTTTTGGAAGAAGTTTTGCCAACTAGCACAAATAGATGTGCGGTTATCCACCAGCCACCACCCCCAGACCGACGGACAAACCGAGAGAACCAATCAGACTCTCAAGCAATATCTTCGGTGCATGTTACACCAATCCGAGTTAAATTGGAAAGACATCCTTTGGATCGCAGAATATGTATACAACAATTCAGTGCATTCTGGAACCGGACAAACTCCTTTTTATACTTTGTATGGTCACCATCCTCGGACCTCTGACCTAGATCCACCTCTGACCCTGGAAATGCCCGCAGTAAATCATCTGCATTCCACAATAACCCGAGCCTTCAAAGAAGCTGCAACTCATTTACAGCAAGCCAAGAAAAAGTATAAAGAAAACGCTGATTTGCACCGAAGTAAAACTCCTCCTTACCAAGTAGGAGACCAGGTATGGCTAGCAACGAAACATTTACCCCTCAAGGGCCCGCGAACCTTCAATCCCAGATTCATAGGACCTTATCCCATCAAGGCTATTATCAATCCCGTGGCCTTTAAACTGGATTTACCGTCCAACATGCGTATTCATCCAGTTTTTCATGCATCACTTTTGAAGCCAGTGCAACCAGGGACCCGACTGTCCAAGCCTCCAGACCCAGTTCAAATTGAAGGGGAATTAGAATTCGAAGTTAAAGACATTTTAGACTCCAAGGTGTTAAAGTCAAAACTCTTCTATCTTGTTGACTGGAAGGGATATGGACCTCAGGAGAGATCGTGGGAGCCTAGTAACCATGTTCACGCACCTCGATTAATACAAAGGTTCCACCGGAGATTTCCGAACAAGCCAAAACCCCAGGAGGGAACAACCTTGGGAGGGGCCTTGAGGGGGGGGTACTGTCATGATGCCTACCTCCAAGGAGCCAGGTCCGACCCAGCAACCCCAGAGGCAGGCATCATTTCCCCCAGGGAAGTGCCAGCGGGCCCAAGCTGGGGCCCTTTGGACACAGTCCTGGCGCCTTAGGCGCCAGGCTCATGTTGGACCCCTGTCCTGGCGCCTTAGGCGCCAGGCTCATAAAGCTAGACGTGTGTTCAAGTGTTTTAATGTGCACTTACCTGATGCAGACCATGCTGCTACATCCAGGGCCTCTTGAGGCCTGAATGGAACTACTTTACCTGTGGGACTACTTTCCACCTGGGTGTGGTCGGGGGAGAATACATACCTGATCGGTGGAAGGATACATACCTGGAACTTCTTCCAAAGCTATTTAAACCACGCCCGATCAGCAACTCACGCTTCGCGTTGTTCTGCTCCTCGCAGCTGGACGCTCACCGTGTCAGCTCCTGCATCTGGACTTCAGCCACGCCTGTCAGCATCCTGGGTCACCTGTAAAGGGAGATAAGAGAGAATTGGAGAGAAAGAAGACCTTACCTGCTAAAGCTGCATCACGGAGACATCACACCGACGATCCTGAAAGGGAAGACATCATTTTTTAAAAGCATTTCGCTTCGATCGCTGCAGCGCTGCATTTCACTCACCTTTCCTGGGCACCTCCATCTTCAGCAGCGATCATCCGGATCCGCAGCCACTTCCCAGAGCCTAGAGAGAAAAAGACAAGAGCACAAGGTGAGAGAATGAAGGGAATAGGAAAAGCTCAGTTTCCTTCTAAGACTTACCTGTTGGGTCATTCCCATTTCATTTCGGGTCCTGCCGCTTCCTGGCATTCCGGATCCCGGCCCCTATGGGGAAAAAAGACAAAGACATTGAATGAGCGAATGCAAAGACATTACCCGAACGCTCATCCAGAACTTACCTGTCATTTACTGGAACTGCACGTTTGACTTCGGGTCGGCGCCATATCTCCGGCATTCCGAACCCCGGCCCCTAAGGGGAAAAAGACATAAGCGTTAGCGCTTGCTGCAATAAGACAATGAACCTTATTATTAAGCTTGAACTTTTGAACTTGCAACAGAACTCTTACAGCGCCTTACCTGAATAGTCAAGCTTATTTGAACTCCCATCAAACCACAATCCAGTGAAGTAACTGGGTTTCAACGCGCCCCTGCATCAGAAGCAGGATGGAGAACTCATCCTTCCAGACCCTAAGGTGAGACTTCACGGGGAATCGTGGAAGGGTATCGTGGAGGGTTGGAAGGGAGTGGGAGGCTTAAACATTATTCCGTCAGTAGGTAATACTCCCTTTTCACGCACAGGGGAATATTCCTGCGAGCCAGAGAAGCCAGAGTAGAGGGGCCCTTCCTGTCCATCTTCAGAGTCCTGCGTTTCACCATTGGAGAAGCATCAGCACTCGAAGCCAGACCAGCGCCTCCGTGGGAATCAGGTGAGCGTGACAGGGAACCAGAAACATCCCCTGGGCGACGGCCCAGTGCCACCGATCCTGGGCCTCCTTGGATAGGGCTGGGGATCTGGTGCCCCCTTGCTTCCGTATGTAGAACATTGTGGTGGTGTTGTCAGTGAAGATCCTCACCACTTTGTCCTTGAGGGACAGAAGGAACGACTTGAGCGCCCAGAACACTGCTCGGAGCTCCAGAATGTTGATGTGGAGGGACCTCTCCTCCGGGAGCCAAAGGCCTCTTGCGTGGAGATCTCCGGTGTGGGCCCCCCAACCCTCCAGAGAGGCGTCCGTCGTCACCGTCTCCTGAAACGCCGGGGTTTGAAAGTCTGTGCCTGTAGTGAGGTGAGCACGGGTCCCCCACCATAGGATCGCCCGACGGAACTCCTCGTCGAGAGGGATCCTGTCCTCGAAGTAGCCCGTCGCCTGAAACCAGCGGGCGTCGAGGAACTCCTGTAGCGGATGCATCCGAAGTCTGCAAAGGGGTACAAGATAGATACATGAGGACATCATCCCGAGAAGGGACTTGATGGACCTCACCCTGGCCACGTCCGTGGCTAACAGGCGCTGCACCTTGCCCAGGATGGTCTTGGTCCTCTACTCTGATGGGGAGGCCAGTTTCCCCACTGTATCGAGCCTCGCTCCCAGAAACAGTGCTACTTGCGATGGAACCAGGTGGGATTTGGGGTAGTTGATGGCGAACCCCAGTTCTGTGAGCAACCGGACGGTCCTCGCTGTGTGTTCGACGGCGAGTTCCCTTGTCCTTGCCCGGATTAGCCAGTCATCCAGGTAGGGGTAGACGTGGATCCCCTGCAGGCGCAGCCGCGCCGCCACTGGTGCCAGGCACTTGGTGAATAGCCTGGGTGCCGACTTTAATCCGAACAGTAGAGCTCTGAATTGGTAGTGGCGTCCCTGAACCACGAACCTGAGAAACTTCCTGTGTCCCTTTAGAATGGGGATGTGGAAGTAAGCATCCTCCAGGTCAAACGACGATAGGAAGTCGCCTTCCTCCAGCTGTCCCAGCACATGCTGGAAGGTGACCATCCTGAATTTCTGCGCCTTGATGTATTTGTTTAACCGACGCGGGTCCAGGATGGGGCGCAAACCGCCTGTCTTCTTTTTGACGAGGAAGTTCCTTGAGTACACTCCGGAGCCCGGCGCCTCCTGGGGACGAGCTCGATGGCACCTTTCTTGAGCATCGCCCTTACCTCCAACAGCAGTTGAGGGACGTGATTCTCTTTCCTGGCCACGGGAGGAATGCGAGGGCACTTCTTTTGGAATTCCAGCGAGTGCCCGTTGGCCAGGGTATCCAACACCCAACGGTCGGTGGAGATGGACTCCCACACGCTGACGAACTTCGTCAGCCGGCCTCCCACCGGGGTGCTTCGGTGGGGGCCCGACAACACGGCTGGGTCAGTCTTGCTTGGAGGCTGCCTTGGCCTCCTTGGCGACGACGGTGGGATCCCCCTTGCTTGCCGCGACCTCTGTAGGCCTCCTGGGAAGAGGAGCGGGCCGCCTGGCGGTAAGTGGAGGAGCCACCGCTGGATCCTTTGGAGGCACCCTGTCTGCCTCCGGAGCTCCGAAAGGGCCGTCGCTGTTGAAGCACCCCTAGGGCCCGGGCCGTCTCCGAGTCGGTCTTGATGGCCTGTAGAGACTCGTCCACCGCCTTACCAAAAATGTTCTTGCCGTCGAACGGCATGTCCAACACTCTGGTCTGGACGTCCTGGCGAATGTCCGTCGCCTTGAGCCATCCTCGTCGGAGGCAAACTCCGTTGCCCAGTTGGCGAAATCCGGTATCGGCAATGTCCGTTGCCACCGTTATGGCGTGATCCGATGCCACCTCGGCTTCCTGCAGAATTTCTAGGGCCTCCGCCCTCTTGTCGTCAGGCAGGAAGTCTAGCAGGGGAGCTATCTTGAACCAGAGCTCCCTGTCGTAGCGGGCCACGATCGCTAAGGCATTGGCCGCCTTAATCGTTGTTGCCGCCGACAAGATGACTCGTCGTCCCATGGAGTCCAACTTCTTGCCCTCGCTGTCCGGCGGGGAAGTGGAAGTTGAAGCGCCGCACCCGCCGCTTTCTTCCTAGCCGCTGCCGAGACGACAGAGTCCTGTGTGGGCTGGGCCCTGAGGCACAAGGGGGCGGCATCGGGGACTCGGTACTTCTTCTCGTACCTGTCCCTCTTGGCGGGCGTCGTGGAAGAGTTGAGGACGGCAAGCCCCTCGTCCCAGATGTCGTCGAGCAAAGGCACCGCGAGGACCGTCTTCCTCTTGGCCTCTCGTCGCTGGTAAAGAAACCCTTCCTTTTTTTGTTCTTCAGGGCAGAGCTGGAAGAGCTCTGATGCCCTGGTTATCTTCGCTGGAGCTGTATCCGTCGCCGTATCCTCTCTAGGGTCTGACGAGGGGGATGAGGGGTCCACAGGCCTCGCGGGCACGAAGGATGGGGAGGGGTGGACTCTCCTCTGCTTGTTCGGAGGGTTTCCCGACGGGCCTGGTTCAGGATCCTCCGTCGGGGTCCGTGGTAATCTCGTCCTTATCTCGGTACATAAGGATTGGTTCGCCAACAAAATGGCCGCTGAGCTATCCTGGGGCTCGGGTAATGGCTCGGACGGATGGGATGGCCGCTCCACTGGGCCCTCTTCGTCGCCATCGTCGCTATCTTCGATCACGTCAGCTGGGACCGCTCCCTGGGATCGAACCTTCTCGAACCTCTCGTTGAGGCCTATGAACCACTCGTTGAGGCCCTTCTCGGTTTCCACCAGCTCCTCCCCAGAGGCTGATTCCGAGTCTTTAATGGCCACCGCCCCCCCCTCTTTTTCAGCCGGGGACTTCACGGGGGTCTTAACGATGGGCTGGAAAGAGGATTCCCTCCGCGGTGGCAGGGATACACTGGGCCCAGTGGCCGTTTCCACTGGCGTAGTCTCAGCCGGCTTCGCCAGGGTCGCAGCGACCACTTCGATAGAGGCCTTTGCCGGCTGGATCAAAGCCCTCACCACCTTAGGTGCGTCCTGGGCCTTCGCCTTGGGGGGAGGGTCAGCGCCTCGCTCCCCCTTCGAGATCGACCGGGGCCGCTCCGGCAGCTTACCCGGGTTCTCTGACTTCCTCTTCCCCGAACCAGAGCGCTGGCTCGTGGTGAACGTGCTGGGGAAGTCGCGCCCTGCCTGGCAGCGGAAGAGCGGTGGTTGGCCTTCTGTTGGGCCCCCGTCGCTGGGGCGCCCTCACAGGACTTAGAAGCCCGCTCAGACTTTTTCCTCGCCTTCTCACCTGCTGTGCCCTTCTCCAGCCAGGCAGTGAGGCGGGAACGACAATCTTGTTTGGTCCATTCCGAAAGGTTCTTGCAGAACGCACAGTCCTTCTCCACGTGCGTCTTGTCCTCATGAAGGCAGAAGAGACATCGCAAATGCTCATCCTCCTTGAAAACGTTTTGTAATCCGCATCCAGGGCAGCACCTGAACAGCTTGGATCCGGACGTCGAGCTTCCCTTATCCTGGGCCATGTCTGTTGAGGTAGGCCGCAGATCTTCCGGAATCTTCCAAGAAGCGTAAACTCAACGAAAACTTCACCCTTGAGGGGCGTAGAAGAATTCCGAAACGGGTCCCCGTTATCAGAAGTAGAAACGGTGGAGCTTGAGGCTCGATTAAACCGAAAAAATGAGAAAATCTCCTGAAAAAGCGCAAAAACGCAGCAAAAACTTGAGAGCTAAAGCACGAGGACTCCCAACACTTGAGTGTGTGGTAGAAATCTGAGGATGGCTGCCAGAGGCGGGGCTTAGGGAGAGGGCAGTCATTAGCTGGGGGCAGTATGACCCAGAGATCAGTGATTGGTTACTACTAAGAAAGACAGATCAGAAACGAAACTAATACTGATTTTTTCTTTACCGAGGATTCCCAGCCTGACGACCGGGAATATTCATGAGCATGTGAATCCATGCCAGACCCCATGCTGGAGAATAGTGCATTCTCTCAGTCATCCAGGACTCCAGCAGGGGAGAGGAGGAGAGAAAGCACAACACATGAGGAAGCATCAGAAGTGCCTCCAGACCCAGAGAAGGTTCACCTTCGGTTCCATTGAGGCAGGGAGGCTGTACCAGAGGGAGACCCCAGCCGAAGATAGACATTAACCACCAAAAAATTACTATGAGAAGTAACTGACCCTGAGGGAGTAGAAAAGGGATGATCAAAGACCATGAGAAGGAAGTGAATTTGGAAGATGGAGTTGAAGGAACTACTGGCCCAGAACCCAAAAGGCCCTGTGGACAATGCACATGGATTGGAAATGAACAGTCATAGCCACTGGGAACCAGTGCCATCATCACAGTCCTAGGGAGCTACAATACCTGGCCCGAGACAAAAGGCCAATTCCCACAGTTCAGTTCTGAACGAGTTTCAGAGGGAAATGAGTAGAAGCGCAGAAATCTTGGTAGAGGCCGATGTAGTACCCCACCATAGGAATGACCAGTCCTCTGGAGACAGCGAGCTGCTGGGGGAAGGAGAGGAAAGGAAGAATACCCCTGAGGAGATGCTGCTGGCAGGGTGATGTCTCAGAGTCGTCAGAGATGTGCAGAGAGAATGCGAGTGTGGAGTGGAAGATTGTCACAGGCTATCCGCCATCACAGGTTGGAGCAGGAAGAGGGCCAAGAGAGGCTGGACAGAGTGACATGGAAGGAGTGAGCACGTGTGGTGATGGGTTTTGTCACGCTGTGCAGCACATCATGCGTATACAGTCTGCAGGTCAACAAGCACGTGTCAGTCCACCATGACATGGTTCACCCATGGCAGTCATGTAAATCCAGGTAGAACTGCCAGATAATCATTACACTTCATCCAAGCAACATACACATGTCCTGGACACACACGCATCACCACTCACCAGACATTCCCTCATAAATTGGCAGGTATCCCACGCCTTGGATCTGCTCCACATCAATCATATCACTTATGATCTCCTCATGTGGAGTGAGTTCTTCGTCCTCTCGTGGTGGGCCACCTCCAGTCAAGAGAGTAGAGGCGTAGTTGGCACCGAGTTTATGTTTGGCTCGGTACCGGAGGTCATTCCAACGCTTCACTGCCTCAGAAGCTGTGCGCCACTCATAGCCCAAGGCGTTCATACGATCGGCAACACACTGCAAGTGGGACATCCACTGGGCAGGAGTATGTGTGCTCCCTGACGTTCCTGCCCGTAGTCCACGAGGATCCTGAGCTCCTCATCACTAAAGCTCCTCTTCCTCGACGTGTGGGTCTCCTGTGCCGTGCCTTGGGACTGAGTCTGTTTGCCTACTGCACTCTTTGCCTTCTTGCAAGGTCGTGCAGACCCTGAGTGGCTGGGACCAGTTGGGTCAGTAGGGGCTGGAGCACTGGTGGACTGGGCTGTGACATCAGCCACTGATGCTGTGACTGTAGGTAGCCTTGCAGGCATCTGTACTTGGGTGCTGGTGGCTGGGCCTTTGTCCCCACGTCTCTTGCCCTTGGAGACACAGACATCTGCCCCTGGGTCTCTGCGGGCCTGGGCCGGGACCACTACATGCCTGGCTGGGTGACCCTGAGCCTGGGTGGTGGTTGCTGCAGCTGCCCCTGCAGCTTCCACACCCTTCCCGGTGTGGACAGCAGATGGCAATGCTGCCCCAGGACCCAGAGTGCTGGGGACATCAGCATCAGCTGCATCTCCCTGACCCTGTTGGTTGGAGGGCATGGCTCCCCCTGCTATCCTTCGTTCATTGAGAACTCCAGAGATCAACATGGTATGGGTGTTTGGAGCATTCTCTTATCCAAAATCTTCTTTGCGCCTAAAAAGGAAGAGCAGAAGGTCGCTTGGGGTTTCGTGGGAGAGTGCATGCCCAAATAAGGACTGACCCGGGTGGCAAGATGGCCAAAGGACAGGACAAAGAACCTCGTCACATGGCCATTTTGGAGACAGGCCACCTATTTGTGCCAAACGTGGTTAATGTGGTTCACCTGGCAGGACAGGGTTAAAAATACAAGAAAAGATAAGCTGCCACCAGCCCTGTTCAAGGCACATCTGCACTTCTCCTAAAAAATCCTTTGAGAGTATCTAGGGCCTTTAGAAGGAAGACCCAAGTGCACTGTACTGTAAGGTACTTTGTGCACTTGAAATATGTCACAGAAAAGTTGCAACATTGCCAAGGACTAAGGGAAACAAAGTCTCCCAGTAGTGACTTTCTTTAAGGGCATGTCAGTTTCCCCATAATAAAGTGAGCAAAAAGCCCAGGGGAGAGCAGCAGAAGGCTGTGCTCCCCTGGCAAATTCAGACTATGGTGTTTAACAACAGCAAAAAGTTGGGGGTACACAGCTGGAGGGAAAATTACACATGAAATGGAAATCTTTCCTAACAGGGTGAGATTTTCTTTTTTTTTACAAATCCTTTATTTATTTTACAGAAAAATAAAATAAACAACAGCAGTCTATACATATTAGGCAATTAGATTAAACGCAATTAAAGCACAAGCCTATCAGCATGAAAATATTTTTTTAAAGACGAGGGTGGGGCTAAGCGAACACAGATTGTGAGATTTTTTCTGTGAGCAGAAAAAAAAGCAATATGTATGCTTTGTTTAGGTTGGAAGGAAAACTGGTCCTCAGGAACCTACTGGCCATACCATTGCAGGTAAATGAGGAACCACTGAAAAACTATGAGAAACTAGTGGCAAGGATGGACAAAAGATGTGCACAGAAAGCTAATGTCATTATAGAGCGTTGAAACGATTAAACATGGGAACAACTTCCTGGCAAAACTATTGATGAATTTGTGACGGCACAAGAACCATGGACACTTCCTGCAAATTTGGAAAGAGGGGCAACTAAGCCTTTAGTTTACATCAATTCCAACAAACATTTGACCCACGGAGCCTTTGAGGAAACCAAAGTCTGTAGAAGGGTGAAAACCCCTCAAAGGCAATGAACAATGCTCTAGGTGTGGAGAAATGAACCACATTGCTGCGTATAAGGACACCTGATATTGGGAAGATATGTAAGGAATGTGGGCGCTCAAGACATTTCACTAAATATTGCACAACCTCCAGAAAACTAGGGGAAAGTAGCAATAATCTAGAATGAAGAGGATGATGATGCTATGCTGGTTAAAGACTTCTCTTCCTTAAGGACGCGGTCTTCTTACTAGGTTGTGATATGAAAGAGACCTTCGCGAATCTAGAGAGACCAGTCATACAAAAGGGAATCAAAGATATCTCTTTGGGACTCATGCAGACTCACGGAAAGTCTTGGCAAAGTGATAAGTGGATACCAACTTGGCCCTTGACGCTGATTGTGGGTCACAATATTAAAATTATTGAAAAATACAGGGCAGGTAGGAAATAAAAGGGCAGAACCACTGAGGGCCTCCTCAATGTAGCAAAGAAAGGACCCCCTCCCCACTCTAATCCGCACCCATCTCCTCTCCCACACCTGCTACCCTGCCTCCCCTGGTACCCCTGCTCCTACCCATCTCACTTCCCTCCATCCTGCCCATAGCACCGGATGATGTCTCTAAAGTGGTCCGCTCTATGAAGGCCTCATCCAAACAGGTGTCCCCTTGCTCCTCCAGAACCATTAAGGACAAAATCTCCTCTCTCGCCCCGGCTCTTGCTAACTTCTGTAACCACTCCTTTGCCACTGGCTCATTCCCTCGATCCTTCAAGCACTCCCTTGTGCACCCTCTCTTAGAAAAGCCATCTGCGGACCCCTCCATGCCCGGCTAACTATCGCCCTATTTCTACCACCCCCTTCTTGGGTAAACTACTGGAGAAGTTGGTCCTCCCCCAACTGACCCTCCACACTGATCTTATTGGTTGCATTCATGACCATCAATCTTGATTCCGAGCATCCAGAGGCACGTAAACTGCTCTCCTGAACACCCGTGAAACCATGCTCGCAAATCTCGACTCTAACTCTCCTGCTGTTCTCATTCTCCTCGATCTATCCTCTGCTTTTGACACAGTCAAACATTCCATCCTCATAAAACGACTCTGACACCCTCGGTATCGGATTGGCTGACCTCTTTCCTCACCAACCGCCCTTCCTAGCTGCAACTGGGCCCTTTCTCCTCCAACACCACCCTCTCTACCTGTGGTGTCCCACAGGGCTCTATCCTATCGCCACGGCTCTTCAATATATATCTCGTCCCTCTTGCTCACCTGATCTCCTTCTTCTCTCCTCATTTCCAGTGTTATGCCGATGACACACAGCTTTCCTTCAAACTTGCCTCTACTTCCCCCTCTTCCTCCTCTCTCATCCCCGACTGTGTCTGCCATTCAGGCATGGTGTGCAGCGAATGATCTCTGTCTCAATGCCAGTAAGACAAAGATCCTCCTCATCAAGACAACTTTGCCCTCTTTTCCTCCTACCCTCTGGCCACCCTCTTTGGGCACTCCACCCCCACAATCTTGTGGGGCCAAAAACCTCAGGGCTATCACGCGCCGGGGAGGACCGTGACGCCGGAGGACCAAGTACCTAGATGATAAATAAAGACAAAAAGATAATAGAAGAATCAGAGTAAGAGCGCATGGAATTACATGGCAAGACCAAACCCAGGAGTGCTGGTGAAATCGGCCCGTTCCCGTCGAGGCAGAAAAGAGGATTGGGGAGTGGCACTGGTGGACAAAGTCAGGGTAGCGCATGCTCCCAGGCGCCTCTAAATTTAAAGGGGACGAAGGTTTGTCTGGTGAAAAAGGTTCTGTCTCCCGTCCATAGGAAGGGACGCCGATACAGCATGGAGGAAAGGGACAGATGTAAGAGTACTTTGTGTTTGTTTTTTTGCTTTTTTATGGTAAACATTATCAGGCCCTCAGGACCAGGAAACCACAACCACTGATGGCCTTGATATTGATAGGAACTGTTATAGGATCCAAGCCCGAAAGAGGGAGATCCAGGGGGTGAAAAGCTATCACCCAACACCACAAGGAACAAGGGTCAGCGCCTGGAAGAGGGAGACCCAGGGGTGAAGAATCCTCAACCTAAGTAAAACCAGGAAACAAACTTTCATTTTGGTGAAGGAACTTTTGTTTAGTTACTTGAATAAGTCAGGCACTCAAAGGCAAGAGACTTTCAAGAGAAACAAGACTTGGCCATCAACAGTCCTTATAGCTGCAAGTGGAACTGTCGACTTGTGCTGGCC
Source organism: Ambystoma mexicanum (assembly GCF_040938575.1). Lineage (NCBI taxonomy): Eukaryota > Metazoa > Chordata > Amphibia > Caudata > Ambystomatidae > Ambystoma > Ambystoma mexicanum. The sequence continues at coordinate 353,324,080 of NC_090936.1, forward strand.
AAGAACACACCTTACCCCGTGCTCAAAACGTGGGGAAGGAAGACCCAAGCTAGCGCATTCTGACATATTATTTAAGAACACTTTTTTCTTTTCTTGAGAACTATCCCACGCTCTTTTTGTATGAGTTGTGAGGTTTGGCAATAGGTTTTTGTAGTATAGGCCCTTTTTATTTGACACAACGGCACTAGGACTGCCTTATTTTCATTTGATGGTTGACGCTTGCTCCCATCTTAGATTTAGGTTTAGGTTTAGAATAGGCATGTTTCCAACCTGCATACAGTTTAATAAACACCCTTGAACTTGTGCCTGTCTTTACTGTTGCCTCCATGAGTTCCTAACATATGGTGTTAGCAGTGGGATTTGACTCAGCTGAAGCAAATTGGGGACCCTATCACAACAGAGACCCGAGTTCTAGGACCGAGTTCTAGGATAGCCAACTCTGAGGAAGGTGATCAGCCTAACAGGGACTCCACCTTTGGAATGGGAGTAGCCTTTCTCCCTTTAACACTCCAGGCAATTTAGCCTGAGCAGACAACAGTAGAGGGAAATAGTTATCATCTACAATGTCCCCACAACTGTTGGATACCAGGGAAAGCTAAGCTTGTACTCTCTCTAGGTTTACAAATTGATTGTCCTACCACATCCGCCACCTACAAGGTACCCTATAAGAAGAGGAGTATGGAGATGTTTCCCTTTTTATTTTGTGGAAATTAGTTAAGATTTGGTCTTCTTCATTTCTCTACAACCTCCAAAGAAATTGTCACGCTCACCTGGTCTCCACGGGGGCGTAGCACGTAGCCGTACGAATGATGTCTGCACTGACGTAGCTCTGGTGGTATGATGATGTCCTCTCCCCTGTTATCACCCCAGGAGGCGTTTGTCTGCAATGTTGAAACAAGATATTAGCTTTTGAGTGGGGGGCTGGATTGGTCCCACCTCCTTCAATCTCCTGATGTCCAACTCCTCTTCTGGCTCACCTTTGAGTTTTGTGAGGTTGGCTCTCCGTTCCTGCTTGACTTTCAGCAGGGGCGCAGTAAGCTCAGTCTTTCCCCAGACACAGTTACTTCACTGGTCTAGAGTGGCTGTTGCTATGTCTGGAATATTTGGATTAAGCAGGTAAGTCTCTATGCCAATGGATGCTTGGGATAGATGCTCAATGTCTTTATTTCCCAAGGTTTAAACGTGTTTTGTCTTTCTTGCAGGTGCGGATTCGTACAGAGGTTTGGATGAAGATTTGACTCTCCTAGGATGCTGGGCAGGTTATCTCCAGGTGAGTACTAGTGCGGGTGAGTGGTGCTGGATCGCTGAATAATTGTTCGTTTTGTGCGCGACTAACGTGCTGTTTTCTGTTCTTTCTATGCAGGCGCAGCCCCAGGATGATGGATGGAAGAACCGCTCCAACGTATTCCGGAGGAATGCAGATACACGGGTGAGTATTGGAGGCCTGTGCAGATGCCCTCTTCCCAACAAGGACGGCGCTCCGAAGATCATCTGAAGGCGAGACCGGTGGATGAGAATTGCAGGTAAGGCATTTGTCGCTGTAATAACACCTGTTCATCTCTCTTTCTTCTTTCAGGCACTGATGGATGGAAATCTCAGAACGGGGGTGGCTGTAGAAGCTCAAGGACAGAGCAGACAGGGTGAGCGTTACGCTGTAGGAGTGCAGAATAACGCAAAGCGTGTTCTGCCTGCAGGGTGTGGCTTAAATAGCCTTGCAAGTAGTTCCAGGCAAATAGTCCGTTTACCAAACCCTGACTTTCAGGTAAAGTAGTCCCTCGGTCACGCCCTGGATATGCAGAAAGGCTCAGCCTCATTAGGCTGAGTAAGTAGTCCATATGGTTCAAATCATCTTATGAGCCTGGCGCCAACGGCGCCAGGACTGAGTCCAGGAGGTTCTGGGATGCTCTTTTGGGGCTTGATAAGCCTTATTGGGTGTCAATGAATGGGGTGGGCCCATCAGTTCCAGGGGTTTTGGAGCACGCACCATGACAGCACCCCCCCCCCAAGATCCCTCTAACGACGCTTTCTCCCATTGGTCTCTGTTTGCTTGGGTAATTATGATGAAACCTTTTCAGCAATCGTGGTGCATGAATATGATTACTAGGTTTGGGGCGTGGTCACGAGGGCCATGTAGGAGAACGTGTTCTGGAGGAGCTCCTGTGATCCTGCAACGAGCCTGACAAATAGTGCATTAATAAATGCCTATGATCGTTGAAATTCCATATGCAGGCTTATGAATGGGGCAGCCGTGCCCGCTGAACTTTGTAAGCATATGAGAGGAGCCGTGATGGAGTGATTCACGAAACGAGATTGTGAGAGCCGGACAGAAGGAGGAGGCAAAAGGGCCGACTGAGGGTCAGGACAAAGGAATCAGCTGGCCGCGGAATGGCGAGGCGACTGCAGCAGACTGGAAGCGAAACTGCGTACCGCAATGTACAGAGCTCCCTGTGATAATATGCGGGCCTGAACTAATCCGAATGCCCGAAGCGCAGGGGATAGTGATGTGTGGGGGGCCCGGCACACGTGTAGGAGTTTCTCTGGCATACGGCAGCAGAGGCTCGCGTGCCGCTGAGACAGCTGCGGGCCGCGGCGATAGCACCCGCTCGCATGTGCTGGATGGTGGCGGGGGCTGCCAAGGAGCGGGACTATAACCACGGAAATGGCGAAGAGCCTTGAGGATACAATGTTTCCAATGGGCGCATAGCCTAAGGAAATGACAAAAGACGACGAGGCCCATGATCAAGAGGCCACAGAACAGTAGTTGCGATCCGGACCGTGTATGCAAAGGAAGATCGTGAGAAAGGCAGCGGAGCAACATAACTGCCAGCTGCAACCAGAGCGTTCTGGATGGTCGCGCAACGGCAGCGGTGGAAGTGGGCGCAAGGCGATAAGCCAATGGATTGTGCTCCATGAGAGTGTATGCTGCAACAAAGAGCAGAGGCTATATTGCATTAGAGTCAAAGGATACGTGGGCCGCAGCCCTGAGGCTGACGAGGGGCGCACCGGCTCCTCAGACAGCTGATGCTGATGTTCGGCGGCGACCCCCAGATGAGAAGCAAAATGCCCGGGCTGTGCCACAATTAAAAAAGCAACGGTATTGTGAATAAAATGCTTGGAATGGAATCTGAATACCATACAGCACCGTGTCATGACACTTCCTAGAACAACCACGGTACTTCCAAGGGCGCAAACGCTTTGGCCAGGCGCATGATCACCATTGGCATCCTGGCACTGCCCCAACAGCAGTAAAGAAGGGAGGGAGCAGACCGGCAGGCCACCGTGGGCCGCCCAGGACAGGTTGAGGGGGAGGCTGGATGAGCCGTTGCGGTGTTGGTGTCCCCAAGCTTGGGTGGCGCTGACGACATTGGTACTAAGTGTGCGTCCCCCACCCGAAACAAAGTTTCAAGCCCAGTGTATGGTGGACTCAGGATGCGGATGGAGGCTGCAAGGCCCATGGGTGTGGCCTGACAACTGAAACTGGGGCCTTCAATGGTAGTAGTCACCCGCCGGTGATCCGGACAAGAATCATAGGGCATCCCCGTGGATGCATAGAGGAATCGAAGAGAGGACTCATATGATTACGTGGGAGAGCACAATCCATTGCGGAGAATAAGGGCTGGGCTTGGAACATCTCTGAGGCGGCCTCCTTGAACACGAGAGACTGCAACGGGTTGCCCCCGCTGGAACTGCAGACCATAAGTGGCGGGGCTGATCTACGACCCATAGCTGTAGTGCCATGTCCAACAAACCTCCAAGACTTAAGGGGAAGCAGCCTACGCTGGACGAATACGCCAGGACGCCGCCTGGCCCGGAAGGTGCCAGGAGCAAGGACAGGCCCCCTACGGGTAGCATGGCCGTCACGGGCACGAACCATGAGGTCCTAGCTGAAATTGCAGACCTGAAGCTGGCATGGGAGGCCAAGCTTGAACTGGCTGTAACTGAACTGAAAACAGCACTGGACCGCAAGGTCGGAGAGGTGCAGGAAGAGGTGAACCTTCTCTGGCAGGATGTCAGGTCACTGGCGGAGCGCACTGAGAACCTCGAGAAAGAGGTGAGCCCCAACATGGCGGACTGTGCTTCACACAAGTCGGAAATACACGCCCTGGTGCAGCAGGTGGGCAATTTGGAGAATAGGGCGGAGGAAGCGGAAGGACGCGCCCGGAGAAATAACATCCGCATTGTGGGCTTGCCGGAGGGAGCAGAAAAGCCACAAGCCCACAGAGTTTATCGAATCCATATTGTTGCAGGAGATACCTAGAGGGGCCCTGTCTCAAGGGTTCGCTGTGGAAATGGTGCATAGGGCTCTGACGAGGAAGCTGCCGCCGGGTAACCCACCTAGGCCAGCGATTGCCAAGATCCTTAACTACCGGGATCGATAAAGGATACTGGAGCAGTTCCGCAAAGGTGGAACAATTCAAAGGGGGGCGGCACACATAATGGCCTACTCTGACTATACCCTGATGGTGCAGCGGAGTCGAATGAACTTTGGGGCTGTCAAGAGGAGATTGAGAGAAGCGGGCCATAAGTATATGTTGTTTTACCCGGCGAAATTGAAAGTCTTACACAAAAACAGAACTTTATTTTTTGAAACTCCGGAGGATGACATGGGATGGCTCGATACGCAAGGCTGCCCCCAAGAGCCGGACATCCAGACGAAAGGAGGAGATGGGGGAGATAAGTAATGCGCAGTGGGGGCGCCTGAAGGAGGTGCGGCTTGGGACTATGGGACTTGACTATAGTTATTGATGCGGCCCATTGGCCGGTAAAACTAGATTGGAATAGAAAATGAAACACAAGCACTGTGACTATTGCTTCATTATGGAGCCTTGCAGAGCTAATCTTTACACCCCCATCTAGAAATTAGTTAGGTCACTAATAGTGTGGTGACACCCTGCTGGGGTCTTGGCCTGGGGTTCCAGGGTAGGTCCAAACGCGGGGGAGCCTGAGATCCAGGGATGGAGCTGGGCATTTCTTGGGGTAGGGCGAGGAGGGGGGAGGGAAAGGGTTGTGTGCAGTGGTTTGTTGTAGTTGAGGAAAGGGAAGCGGGGGGAGGAGGGAAGGGAAGTTTGGAGTGTTTGTAGTTTTAGGAAGTTTGAATTAGGGAACGAGCCTAGGTAGACTGAGACGGAAGTGGGATCTGTACTGCTCTGGCGGGGGGGGGAAAGGGAACTCTCATTGACCATGGGGGATCTTAAAATAATTACGTGGAATGTCAGGGGACTTAACAGTTATCTGAAAAGGAACAAGGTAATGTTGTACCTGAGCAGGCAAAAGATAGATATAGCAATGTTGCAGGAGACTCACTTGACACAGGAAAAGATGGGAACGATTGCGAAGAAATGGAAAGGGGTTGTGGGGGGCTCAACATACTCTGCTTACGCTAGAGGGCTACTCATGTGGGGTGGCACCGCACGTCCCTTTTAAACTGTTGCAGGAGGTGGCCGAAACGGATGGGAGGATGGTAATATTGCAGGGACTATTGGAGAATAAGGAGATCAGTACTGTAAATACATATGCCCCCAATCATAATACGGCAGCGTATTTCAGGACTCTATGCAACATCCTTAGCATGTGCGTGGGTAGTGCAGTGATTTGGGGAGGGGATTTTAATTGTGTACTAAACCCCAGATTAGATAGGTCGGATGGCAAGTTTGAGAGACCCACACCAGCGGCAAAAGCATTGCAGACACTGTTAGATGACTTTGGCCTGACAGATGTATGGAGAACAAAACAACCCTAAGAAAGGCAATATTCACACTACTCCGCCCCGCAGCAGCTACATACGAGGCTGGACTGTGTCTTTGCCACAGCGGAAGTATTAATGGAGATTACTCAAGCAGAATATAAAGCGAGGGTCCTCTCGGACCACTCGCCCCTGGTTCTCGGGTGGCAATATTGCCCTCCGAGAGCAAGTATTCCGACATGGCGCCTCCGGGCGGAGGCGCTTAAGGATCCGGTGTTCGGGGAGGATATAAGGGAAGAGATTATAAATTACTTTGAGGTGAATACGGGTAGCGTTGACTCGGCGAGCACATTGTGGGAAGCCTTCAAGGTAGTGATGCGAGGGGTAGCCATAGCTAAATCAAAAGGCCTGCAAGGGGGAATTGTGGCTGAACTACAAGAAACAGAAAAGGAACTAGAAAGGGCATTAAATAAAGGGGGCGGAGACACAGAGATGATACTCAAACTGCAACAGAAATGTGCGGAACAATGGGAAAGGCTGTGCAACCTCAACTATAAAAAATATGTAGAGAGACAGCATGCGGGAGGTGATAAAACAGGAAGGCTTTTGGCATGGTTATATAAGAGTGAAACTCCCAGACCCACGATCAGAACGATAACTAGAGACAATGTTACTGTAGCGGATACCCAAGAGGGAGTTAACCAGGAGTTTGCGGATTATTATCAATTATTATATGGGGATAATGAGGGAAGTAGTCATGAGGAAATAATGGAAACATTGGAGGACATAGGACTGCCTAGAATAAGTGTTGAAGAAAGAGAAGAGCTGGATGCACCGATCACTTTGGAAGAGTTAGAAGAGGTGGTGAAGCAGCTGCCCACGAGTAAGACTCCAGGGGCGGACGGATTCCCTAGTGAATTTTACAAAGTTTATGGGGCAGAAGTGCTCCCTCCCAATGTTAGAAATGCTAAATGAGGCGTTGAGGTGGGACGGTTGCCGGAGTCGCTAAGGGAAGCGATCATAATACCGCTTCCCAAACCCAACAAGCCGGGGCATAGCTGTGGCTCTTACAGACCGTTGTCGATGTTGAACCAAGACACCAAGATATTGACGGCGGTCTTGGCAAACAGACTGAGGAGAGTTATTGACAAACTTATACACCCCGATCAGACAGGCTATGTCCCAAACAGAAATATAACACATAACCATAGACAACTCCACTGAGTTGTCGAATGGGGAAGTAAGCACAAAGGCGAAATGGCGATTGTGTCCTTAGATGCGATTAAGGCTTTTGATTTGGTCAAGTGGCCATGGCTGCTGGCATCCCTGGCGGGTTACGGAATGGGGTCAGGATATGTAAGATGGGCAAAAATGCTATACAGTGAACCGCTGGTGGCTAGGGTTAGAACAGGATCAGTAATATCTGGAAGATGGCAACTCAGCAGAGGCACCAGACAGGGATGCCCGTGGTCCCCAATGCTCTATATACTAGCCCTAGAGCCCTTTACAATATACCTGAGACAGCAATACGACACTATAGGCATTGAGGTGGGAGGGGAACGACACTTGATCTCCTTATATGCGGATGACTTGCTGCTGTACTTGAGGTACCCAGAAGAAAATCTTCAATATATCCTGGCGGTGATGGAGAGATATGCGGGGCTGTCTGGGATAGCAGTGAAACCTCCAAAATCCAGTATTTTCCCGCTAGGCAGTTATAAGGGAACTCCTGGGGGGCAGCTGCCGGTGTTACAAATACCATGGGCGGTGAGTACCTTTGGGTACCTTGGGATAGAGGTGTACCACACGGTTAAGGAAGAACATAGGCACAATACTGAAGTAGCCATTGTGAAAATCGAGAAGTGTATGAAATTCGGGTGAAGTTGCCCTTAGCAATGATGTGAGACGAGGGGCAATGCTGAAGATGGTGGTCCTGCCCAGGCTCCTGCATTATTTTGGGAACATTCCATACCTAATACCTAAGAAGTTTTTCACTAAACTGAACAGCATGTGTAGGGACTTCCCATGGCATGATACCCAGAACAGGGTGGCGCTATGGAAGCTGCAGAACTTTTACAAAAAAGGGGGGATAAAACTGCCTAATTATGAGGTTTATTATGTAGCGAGCCAGCTGCAATACATTGCCAAATGGCTCTCAGACGAAGTGACCCCCGAATCTAGGCTGTTTGGTCATGCTTGTGCCCCATTTTATTTAAGAGAAATGATCTGGCTGCCCAAGGCAGAAATGGGAGAGCGCCCTGAGATGATGAGGCTTGGGTGGAAGATGTGGCGCCAGGCGTGCCGGATGATAGGGAACCCACTCCCATGCTCCCCGCAGATACCGTTAGCTACACTCGCAGGGGGAGACAAGCAATTAAGAATGATAATAAGGACCCACTGGGAATCGGTGGGGTTGGTTACGATGGGAGATATCTGGCAAGAGGGGACTATTACAGAGTTTGAAGTGCTAGGGGAGGAGACGGGATTACATACGGGCCAGTATATTACATATCACAGAATGGTGCAGAGAATCAGGAAAACATGGCCCGAAACAGTATTGGAAGAAGAACCAGACGCTATCATGGATGTGATATATGATATAACGGAAGGGGGAGATGAGATTTCTAGACTGTACGAGATGGTGATGTCTAAGGTCGGGAAAGAATTAACGCAATTGAGGCTTGACTGAGAGGTGGAAGTGGGGGCCCCGATAGAGGATGGGATGTGGGAGCGGGCCCTGGGATACCATAAGAAGGTTTCAAGGAACGCTGGACGGAAACAGATACAACTGTACATTACGCATAGGGCATATATGACACCTCAAAAAATATCTAGGTTCAATAACGCTGGACGACAGGCATGTCCCAAATGTGATGAGAAAAATGCTGACATGGTACACATGTTTTGGTCATGCCCAGATTTTGAGCGTTGCTGGGGTGAAGTAGCACAGAGACTGGTGGAAAAAGCGGTCACTATTGTCATAGACACGGCCTGGGCCTGCTTGCTGGGGGGGTTCCCTAGTGCACAGAAACTTAAACATGTCAGTAAACTGAAGGACCTAGCATATGTGCTCGCAAAAAGAAGGATTGCCATGGGGTGGGAGACATGTCACAGGCCACTGGTGGAGGTGTGGTGGAAGGAGTTGCAGAAATGGGCGGAGGCAGAAACCACGGTATGGCAAGAGGCGAGCAATGTAGGGGGAGAGGCGGAGGCGGGAACCCTGATGGCATGGAAATCATTAATAGCGGAATTGTTTGGAACAACACAAGATCTGTCGGAATTCACGGAAAGTGAGACCCCACCACGTGAGGCAGACACAGAGTGTTTGGAATAAGCAGGCTCGTAATGGGGGGTGGGATATGGGGAGCAGTGACCGGAATTAAATGATGAACAATTGAACTGTTGATATATGCACTGCGTGTTTGTTTTGTATTGTTGTTGATTTGAATAAATTAATAAAAATAAAAAATAAAATAAAAAAAAATGATCACTATGTTCCCACGATCTTTCATGTGGTCCATATCCTTTCCAGTCTATTAGATAAAATAGTTTTGATTTGATGATTTTGGAGTGCAGGATGTCCTTAACTTCATATTCCGGTTCTCTGTCGACCATGATCGGTCTTGGTGGTTTCAGTACTCGGGTTCCTGGTTGCACTGGCTTTAAAAGTGAGACATGAAACACGGGATGAATCCTCATGTGTGGCGGTAAATCAAGTTTCATAGCTACAGGATTAATGATGGCCTTAATGGAGTATGGACCTACATATCTGGGATTGAAGGTACGGGTTCCTTTCATTGGTATGTGCTTTGCCGCCAGCCAGACTTAATCTCCAACTTGATACTTTGGAGCTTCACTTCTATGCATTTCTGCCGACTTCTTGTATCTTTCTTTAGCTTGTCTCAGCTGATCAGTTGCTTGTTTGAAGGCTTGAGTAATAGTAGCGTGAAAACTTCTTACTGCTGGCATTTCCGGGAGTTGAGGTGGGTCAAGATTAGAGGTTCGTGGATGTAGCCCGTAGATGGTATAGAAAGGGCTCTGTCCAATGCTGGAGTGCAGAGAATTGTTGTAGGCGTATTCGGCTATCCATAAGATGTCCTTCCAAGTGCTTTCCATTTGGTTTAACATACATCTGAGGAATTGTTCTAAAGTCTGGTTGGTCCTCTCAGTCTGACAGTCAGTCTGGGGATGGTGGCTGGTGGAGAGTCTTACGTCGATTTGCGCTAGCTCGCAACATTTTTTCCAAAAATGTGAGATAAATTGGTTGCCACGGTCTGAAATCAGGATGGACGGGAATCCATGAATTCAGACTATTTGTTCTAAGAATTCTTTAGCCAGGACTGAAGCTGAGGGTAACCCCTTTAGGGGGATGAAATGAGCCATTTTAAGTCCACCACCACCAAAATTGTGTTGAACCCATTACAAGGTGGAAGGTCAGTTATAAAGTCAAGAGATAGTGTATGCCAAGGCGTAGGTAGAATATCCAGTGGTTGCAGTTGACCTGGCAATTTCTTCTTTAGGGCCTTGTTTTGTGCACAAGCTCAAGGATGGGCACTGGGTCTGGGTTGGTGGATTCTTCTTATACCCCAATGCGAGATAGAGCATCTGCCTTACCATTTCGACAACCAGGTCGGTAAGTAATCACAAAGTCGAATTCAGCAAAAAATAATGCCCCTCGGAGTTGGCGGGATGATTGAGCCTTTGCCACCTTCAAGCATTGTAGATTGCGGTGATCAGTGATCACTGTAATAGTATGTCTTGCTCCTAGAAGGTAATGCCGCCAAGCCTTGAAGGCCGCCTTAATGGCCAGAAGTTCCTTGTCCGTAATGGCATAATTCAATCCTGGTGCCGTGAATTTCCATAACCAGAAGGCCACTGGGTGGAGTTGACCCATTTCAGGATCTTTTTGCGAGAGGACCGCTCCCATTGCCGAACTGGAAGCGTCGGTCTCAACCACGTACGGTAGGTCTGGATGTGGGTGTTTCAGTATCGGACCGAGATTAATTTTTGTTTTAAGTCCAGAAAGGCTTTCTCGGCCTCCTCTGACCATTGAAAATGTTTGTTCTTTCGCAGTAGAGAGTTGATGGGATGTACTAGCTGCGAGAAGCCTGGAATGAAGCGGCGATAGAAGTTCGCAAATCCGAGCATACTCTGAACTCCTTTAATTGAGGTTGGAGAAGGCCAGTTGAGAATGGCGTCAACCTTCTGCGAATCCATGCATGTGGGTTAGGACAAACCTAAGGAACTCGACCTCCGTAACATGGAAGAAGCATTTTTCCAGTTTTGCAAATAGTCTGTGTTGTCGAAGTTTGTCCAGAACAGCACGGACGTGTTTCACATGGTCCTGTTCAGACGATGAATATACCAGAATGTCGTCTATGTATACTACGACACACCCATCAATCAATTCTCGCAGGGCGTCATTCATGAAATACTGGAACGCCGCTGGGGCGTTACAAAGGCCAAAGGGCATCACTTGGTATTCGAATAGCCTGTATTTGGTGCGGAAGGCGGTCTTCCATTAGACCCCTTTCTTGATTCATACCAGATGATATGCCCCTCGAAGATCAAGCTTGGTATAAATTCGGGCATCTTTAACTTGGTCCAATAGTTCAGGAATTAGTGGCAAGGGGTAACGGTTTTTAACTGTGACTTGGTTCAATGCGCAGTAATCAATGCAAGTCCTAAGGTCTCCTTCCTTTTTAGGCACGAAGAATAAGGGTGAGGCTGCCGGGGACTTGGGGTGGATAAAACCGTTAGCCAGGAACTGGTCCAGATACTTTTTTAGATGCAGATTTTCAGGTTCCGTGAGTGCATAGATTCGCCCACATGGAATCTGTGCGCCAGGTATAAGGTCGATCTGACAGTCGTACGATCTATGAGGAGGAAGGGAATGGTTTCTTACCTGTAACTCCATTTCTTCAGCATTGGTATCTTACATGGATTCACATGCTTAGAATATTCCCCGTCGTCAGACTGGCACCCTCGGTACACATATATAGCCTTTTCCTATAGGAAAAACTTCCGACACTTTTGTGTCCTATCTACGTCCTTTTAGGACCCGCCTACGCATGCTCCGTAGTGTTTGCGTAGTCCCAGTGTTTGCCCCGCCTGGGATTGAAGCAATTGTCTAGCGAGCTCATTGGTACGATCTTTGGCCACGATCAATTCTCTCCTTAAAGCATTGGTCTCCTGCCGGGCCGAATGTACCTCGGCCCTGAGTTCCCCCAAAAGCTGGGCTAGTTGGTCTGTCTCAGCGGTTTCCATGACGCCCAGGTAGAGATTTTATAGAACGCTTCACGTTCTGTCACTCTAACCTGGTCTCCACGGGGGCGTAGCACGTAGCCGTACGAATGATGTCTGCACTGGCGTCGCTCTGATGGTATGATGATGTCCTCTCCCCTGTTATCACCACAGGAGGCATTTGTCTGCAATGTTGAAACAAGATATTAGCTTTTGAGTGGGGGGCTGCATTAGTCCAACCTCCTTCAACCTCCTGATGTCCAACTCCTCTTCTGGAATATATGGATTAAGCAGGTAAGTCTCTATGCCAATGGATGCTTGGTATAGGTGCTCAATGTCTTTATTTTCCAAGGTTTAAACATATTTTGTCTTTCTTGCAGGAGCGGATTTGTACAGATGTTTGGATGAAGATTTGACTCTCCTAGGATGCTGGGCAGGTTATCTCCAGGTGAGTATTAGCGCGGGTGAGTGGTGCTGGATGGCTGAATAATTGTTTGTTTTTGTTTTGTGCGCGACTAACCTGCTGTTTTCTGTTCTTTCTATGCAGGCACGGCATGGCACGGCCCCAGGATGATGGATGGAAGAACCGCTCCGACGTATTCCGGAGGAATGCAGATGTGCGGGTGAGTATCGGAGGCCTGTGCAGATGCCCTCTTCCCAACAAGGACGGCGATCCGAAGATCAGCTGAAGGCGAGACCGGTGGATGAGAATTGGAGGTAAGGCCTTTGTCGCTGTAATAACACCTGTTCTTCTCTCTTTCTTCTTTCAGGCACCGATGGTTGGAAATCTCAGAACGGGCGTGGCTGTAGAAGCTCGAGGACAGAGCAGACACTGTGAGTGTTATGCTGCAGGAGTGCAGAATAACGCGAAGCGTGTTCTGCCTGCAGGGTGTGGCTTAAATAGCCTTGCAAGTAGTTCCAGGCAAATAGTCCCTTTACCACACCCTGCCTTTCAGGTAAAGTAGTCCCTCGGTCACGCCCTGGATATGCAGAAAGGCTCAGCCTCATTAGGCTGAGTAAGTAGTCCATATGGTTCAAACCATCTTATAAGCATGGCGCCAGTGGCGCCAGGACTGAGTCCAGGAGGTTCTGGGATGCTCCTTTGGGGCTTGATAAGCCCTATTGGGTGTCAATGAATGGGGTACATGCGGCAGCGTTCGCGCTGCTGCCCGTCGTCCCACCCACGTTTCCATGGGAATCTAAGATAGCGTCCGCACTCACGCGCATTTCGCTTTCACAGCAAAGGCGTTCGGTCCTGCACGCGAGCATCGCATAAGCAGGTAAGAGACTCCTTTACATGCACGCACATAAGAGTCACTCGATCCATAGATAGAAGGACTTACACATTCTTCAACTATTGTTAAACAGGAGCTTTGGAGACAACGTTATCGAGCACGTAGACGAGAGGACAACTACAATACAGCAGGTACAGACTGCTTAGCAACAATGGGTAATATATATTGGACTTTTACAGATGTATAGCGTTTCTGACATTATTTTCGCTTATTTCCTCCCTTGTTTACCACAATCACTCGGATCAACTTGGGGTATCTGTTTCACATTTTTCATTGTAATATGATGAATTGTCTTACTGTTTACAACTGTTCAGTTAATTTATAATTTAAGTATGGCCTTGAAGATGGTCACAGACTGAAATGCATTGGCATATGTGCTTACTAACAAATCGACCTACTAATTTTCAGGTTGCCTCACTACATATGAGCTAAATATGAGATACGGAAACTAGATTTGTGAATTAAACATTTCCTTTGTGAAATTTTTCACCGACTTTGTGCATCTTTGAAAAAGTATAAACACTTTGAAAAATGTTTTTGATTTACCAGTGCAACCCAGACAAGGGTCAACTGTGAGCACCAGTCTTAAGTAAGGTATGGTCACCTTACTTTTTCTTCTAACCCATCAGTTTCAGGGGTTTTGGAGCACGCACCATGACAGCAATTCATTGAGGTGAAATCCTGGGGCCTCTTAAATATGACCACCTATGGAACCCTCCCTCTAAAGGGATCACTCAAAAACTCGGGTGGGTTTGAAAGTCTCCGATAGACCATCCCTTCCTCTTCCCTGAAGACCCAAACGCAGGCGCACAGGAAGTAAAAGCCATAATAACGCACACTCTCCTTGGGCATAGGAAATATGGAATCCTGTCGCTTGAGAAGTTACTCACAAATTCATTTGAGTGGAAAAGAATAAGTGTAGAGGATCTACCAAGTCCCAAACACTTAAAGGCAAAGGAAGATGAAAGAAAGGTAGAAAACGAAACATCAGGAGGAAGTCTTCAAAACCCTTCTATCGAAAATGAAATCCCTGAGTCCCATCTTTGCTATTTGGAAGGGAAAAAGGAGGGCGAACAAATAAGAGAGGAGGTAAGAAACTCAAATGAGAGAAGGCGGGAAGAGCAAAAACTAGAGACACATAACAACCTGGAATTTTTCTCTAGCCCCCTGAATAAAATCAGAAGAGGGTCAAACATCCACTGCATCTCCAGATGGGTCAGAAACCTCTCAGTTCCAAAGGTGGTTATTTTGTGGAGAGTGGGGCCATGGTAGGGAAATAATAAAATAAGAGGAGGAACTGATGGACATTCAAGAAAGGGGGAGGAAAATAGAGAAAGTGAAGTGGGAGAACTCCTAAAATCGTCTCCCACCCAAACCCTGATCAACCAGGAAAGGGTTCCAAGGCCCAATAATAACAATCCGGGTCATATGCTGGAATACTTGGACCAACAATCTGGGTGTTCCCCGGCAGAATATCTTAGTGAAACACTGCAGTCCATCCAGTATAGGGGAAGGGCATGTGAGAAACCTGAGGGTATTCTCCCAGGTCGACCTCAAGAATCCCTTATTCAGGTGGCCAGGGAAGGGCTGGCGCTCTCAGATACCAACCCTGCAAGTGCACGAGCGAGGGAGGATACCCCGGGTAGGGGAGTCCGGGGTTGTACTCTGGGAAATGCCCCAGGTGAGACATGGAACTATACCGGAGAAAGGGACGAGGACGACAAGGGGCCTAATTACAAGTTCGGTTGTACGTTTGCCCGTAAAACCGGCAGGCTGCCGGTGAATGTGCGAATTTTCCCGGCAATGGGCAATTACCGGGGCATTCCGGTATTTGTTACTCCCCATTCCCATTGAGCCCAATGGGGAGGCCGGTAGCACCGGCACCGTTAATAATGGTGCCAGTGCTACCGTGTAGGTCTGCTCGCGGGCGCCGTTCTCACAGGCACCCGCGAGCAGACCTCGTAGTTTGCCGGTCCGGTAACAACGCTACCGGCAAGCTTACCAGTACCGTTGTTACAGGACCAGCAACCTTGTAATGAGGCCGAAGGACCCTTTTATGGGCTGTAGCAAATCGACCCCCTTCCACCTGATAAACTTCTGTTTTTAGAATCCACCATCCCCTCTGCATCTGGTGAATCCATTACACACCCTATTGCATTCAGAAACCATCTTTCTCAGAATCTTTGTTTTCCCATTCCCTTTCTGAACACTCCCAATCGTTCTTCTTCCCTCTGATTGTCACTTTCTGAACTCCCAGTCGAAAGGGAACAACAAAACCCTCCAACACCCACCCTTCCGAAATCACTTACCTCCCTAGAACAGACACTATCATTCCCTATAACACGACCTTGCCCTCCTCGACAAAACCCGCAAACCCTCTGCTAAAAGAATCGTAAGGCTGAGGACAATAGCCCAAGTGTGCTGCAGCAGATGTCAACGCTACACAGAGCATATTGATAATGATAAGCCTGAGCGAGGGAGACTCTTGCTTCCGTGGTACCGGCTTTGACTCCATTTAGGAAGAACGCCAAGCGGTTCATCACAGCTGTTGGGTCGAGGGGGGAGCCAATAAGAACCAGACTGTGATGAATGAAATTCACAAAGTGAGAAAAGCTTAAAGAATTGTAACATTGTAAAGGGGAGATCAGCTGCAAAAGAGGGCCAGCACCGCGTGGGTGCTACTGCAAGAATCAATGAAACTACAGATCACATAAGGAAAACCTTGATAAAATATGTAATATGCAATACTCTGAATATCAGGTATTCATATACTTGAATTGCACTTACACTGTATGAGAAAGTGATGTAATGTACAGCAGAATTCAATATGCTTGTTATATAATTAGCACGACAAACTTAAGCAACAGATAACAAAATAACATATTTCATAATACTTATTTGTCGTAATTAGAAGTACAAAATTGTACCATGCTGGTATTCATCATACGGACACCCTGTGCGACCGCAATCTTAAACAATGTATACATATTTATTTATACAAATATTTGTTAACATGCAAGTGCTTAATTGTTATATATTGGCTTGCTACTATACAGACATTGTGGATGAATGCCCTATTGAGATACAGATCCTCACCCGGACCAAGCTAATAGATAATGACACAAAGGTGACCCAACCGCATAAGTAAAGGTCTTGTCCACACACGCATTAATCAAGTATTTTACATTAATAGAATTCATTTATAAGTGATTTCTCATTTGCAACTTTACCAGATCGGGACACAAGAATCTCAGTGAATTATAGACATCACCCTAATATGTCAATCATTACGTTTTGTTTGACAACAAGAAGTGAAGAAAGACTAATGCGAACGCATATACTGACTTCACAATGTTATTGACAAACATAAATACACTTTCAAAATGGCGATCAGGGACCATTGAAATGCTGAACACTGATCCGACCGGCTTCATAACACACCTTGCGGAGGACAACCAATGACACAGGTAATTCATTGGACTAGAGGATACTCAATATCCATTCCATACTTCAACACCACAAATATTGGACCAACAATTATCATCTGTCTAGATGCTGATGATTATCACTTAAGAGGTAAAGCAGAGACTTAGAACACTCAATAGCCGTGCAAACATTGAATGCATCCTTACAGCACGTAAGGTGAGGACAACTTCTCTATTCTTACACTATTTTTATACAATGACACGTGGAGTCAGTGTTCAGGGAGCTAATTATACATGATTCCACATTCTATTTTCAGGGATCTAATATGGAACGCAGATACCCATGAGGGAGAGACCAAATGGTGAGCCATCATCTAAAGGGACAAAATATAACTGAATATATACCTAATATGCACGGTGCTTGGGGACACTAACTATTTGCTAATGATAGCGTTATATTACACTGGTGTCACTGACACAGTTAAATAAGCATGGGTGGGGTTACGCAAATCTATCACATGTGGCACCATTAACAAGACACCAAAGTGTCCGATAAGGACCCTAATATAGTTTCGGGCACTATCAGTGAACTGATGACGACATCTAAACAATGACATTAACATATGTGCTCAGAAATTGGAAACATTTTGTTTTATATTTGTTCTCTCTTTTCTCTTTTATTTTTATACCCTTCGTTCTTCTCAACACCCTCAATGGTAATGTTTTGGACAATTGTTCTTACAAATGTTATAATGTAACTAATTGTGATATGTATAACTATGCACTATTGATATACAGAGGATTTGATCTAATACAATGCCTTGAAACCGACCTAAGGTCGAAACACAATTGGGCAAACTTGATGAACTTTGTTACCCATAAGGAAAACCTTGCGAACAAGAATTCATTAAATTATATATATTGCAACAAGCACAATACCGGCAAAGTATTGCCCCCCCCCCCTCATTAACCAATGGCTCATCACCTGCTGCAAAAGGTGTCAAAAGGACTCATTTAGTCTCTGTAATGGTGGCTGGCTTCTGATCCCCACTGAAATGTCTCTCTGGATGTTCCCAGGCTTTGCACTTGAGCTGAACAGTTTAAAGTTCCAAACCAAAACCAATGTCTTTTAATCCTGCCTCGTTTTAGGGAACAGCTGTCCTTGATTATAACAATTGGGTCATGATTAATTTGTCCTAGACTGTGGTTTCTCTCCACCGACTTTGGCACTGTGTGTTTTACTTTCCCTCCTGGAGTTTTGTCTTTCTCACTCTGTCTTGCGGTGTTATTCTCTGCACCCTCTCATGTGATCCAGACACTATCAGTCCACCGTGGAAGATTAGGTCTTTTAGTCCTTCTTGGGGTTGTTTTGCTTTAACCATTACAAGGTCTACTTGGTTTTTTACCCCACCATGAGATTTCTTCACTCAACCAAGGGTGCGTGACTTTCTTTACCCTTCATGGGACTGTTTGACATTCCCTTTTGTTTTTCTCTGGTAATACACCCCACTATGGGGTATCTTCACACAACCATGGGTGTCAGTACTTCTCTCCCCTTCTTGGGACTTTTTGGTTCTCCCCCTCTCTAGGACTCTTGGATCTTCCACTCCGCCATGGGGTATTGACGTATCCCTCCATCCTCCTCCAGGAAACAACTGCGTAACTTCTCTGTTCGAACTGTTCGAACTGCATTCCTCAGAGGAGAGTTTTATCTTGGCAGGTCTGGCCTCTTTCTGGGTACCCCGCACTAGTATGTCCTGTTGAGTTCTTCATCGGGCTGCTGTTTGCTGGTTCGTCAGTGCCATGGGCTGTAGGCGCCGGTTGCCTGTTTCTGGCTTGGGCAGCGTTTCTTTGGCTGTTCGGCCATGCCTGCTTGGCTCCAAACCTTACCGGAGTGGGAAGCATTCTGAAGGGTCCTCAAAAGCTCCCCGTCCGACGACTGACGTGGCAGGTTGTTTCCGGACTATGCCTTCAAGGAGGTGGTCCCTTCTGGCAGTTTGCTCCGCAGAAATTCCTCTTCCCTTTCCTTCTCCTGTGGTGTTGGTCATTCAGCACATATGTTTACAGCTTAAACAAGATTGGCTGACCAGTTAATTCTGTGATTCTCTCCATAAGAGTCTGATAGGAGGGTTAGAAACCAAGCAACCATTTCTATAGGGTCATACTTACAATTACAACGGTCACTCCCCACTGGCACAGTCAGTAATTATGCCAGCTCAGTTTGGCTACATTATTACTTTAGGAATAAGACGAGTAGACATCTGCACCTGGAGCCGCTGGTATACAGCTCGATACAGTCGGTAACCATTCC
The DNA here is from genome assembly GCF_040938575.1 of Ambystoma mexicanum. Classification (NCBI taxonomy): domain Eukaryota; kingdom Metazoa; phylum Chordata; class Amphibia; order Caudata; family Ambystomatidae; genus Ambystoma; species Ambystoma mexicanum. Next base: position 353,343,037 of record NC_090936.1, read on the forward strand.
ATGTATTCTTGAAAACACACAGACTTACATGGATGTCAACTTTACTGCAGTGGCTGAAAGGAACTGGTGGGGGTCAGGTGGAACACTGCATCTGACTACGGGACTGCACTAGGGTGCCTGACCCTGACGTGTGCTGGCACACTAGGACCCGCACATGGGATCACAATATTAAAGAACATGTGATGAATTAAACTAATTTCCAAAGATGGAGGCTGTTAGGGAGAATTCTCATAAATGGTTGATTTCCCTTACCTACTGAGTCCCTCAGCAGCTTTGCTGGATTTCTAGGATTTATTTTTTCACCTGGTAAGAGTGTGAGCCTTTTTCCCACTCTTACATGTGTTTTGCTATGTGTATTTCTACTTTTTGTGTGATCCTGGGCACTGGAGCCTCACCTACTCCATGGCACCATATTCTTCCATGTGTGGTACACAGCACCTTCAGTGCAGTGACACAGGGTTGTATTTTAGACTTCCCACTGACTCCATTTTCCGGGGCTGACTACTGTCCCCCAGAAAAGATAAAGTTGCCATTAACTTTATTTAGTCACTTTTACCACAGACCCAGTACACCCCATCTTCCATGGAGTATTGGAAAGGGTTAATTCTTATCCCTTTTTGTCTGTGTCTCTTGGAGCATTGTTTCACTCCCTTTACACTAAGACTTGGCGGGTGGCAGTGGTATCTACCCTATTTTTTATACCACGGTTATCCTAAATAACCATGGTATTGTTTTAGGCTATTATATTAGCCTCAAACATAAACCCGCTTGACCATATATATTTAATTACGGTTCCGGCTGGGTTTATTCACCATTTCTTTTTGTAAATGTCTTTCTCGTGTTTTACTCTGCACGCCAAACCAGGTTTGGTCCCTTTGTCGCACACAGTAGCCCTCCTTTAGGCGCCTGAGAGTCTGGGTAGGCAGGATGTGAGGGAAGGGTTTTAGGACCCCTGCCATGCGTTCCCTTAGTATCCCAAGTCGCACTCCTGTTTGACAGGACAGCCACCCTGCTGTGTGACTGACAGCCAGGCTGTATGAATGGGGGAAAAACTGCATAAAAAGCAGGTCTCTGGGACTGGAAGAGCAGAGTCGCCACTAACACGAAAGAACCTACGAGAAACTGACGGAAGAGGACCCCTACCACGACTGAACCGCCCGGTGAAGCCCTGTTGCAGGTCCGAATCTTCAGAATCCAACGACAGAGAAGATCCTCCAGAAAACTTCTTCCCTTGAGCTGGTGGGACCAACCAGTTCACCAAAACTGCAAGCCAGGGACCCTTGTCTGGTCGAATTCGCTGTACAGAGCTACAGTGGGCCAGATAGCCAGGAAGGTCGGACCCTGCTTGGGTTTTAAAGAGCACACCTTTAATTTGTTGCTTTGCTCTGCTGCTGGTTTCTTCCCTGGGTAGTGCAGGACCCTCCAGTCTTCCTACTTCCGATCAGTCCGATAGTCGCTTCAGGAACCGTGAGCCTGCAGGAACTACCAGGAATGTCTGCCTCAGCTACAGCTCCCTCTCCGTTTTAAGGTACTGTGCAAATCCGGTTGTTCATTTCGTTCAGCCGCGGTTTGTTTGTTTGTTTTATTACTTGTATTGCGCACCAGACCCAAGGGTAACAGGGCGCATTGCATACGACAACTTACAGCTTGGTTACAATAACACAAAGGCACATATGGAGACGATAAATATACACAATAAGGCAAAACAATGGTACAAATTATTACAGTCCTGCTCAGTCAGGCGGTAAATACTGAGTGGTAGATATGTACAAAGATACAGGTTCAGTCAAGCGGTGGATGGACATGCAGAGTTGGTCAAGGCAGTAAGTAGTCTGTTTATTTGTCCGCATCTTTAATGCACCTTGTAAGGTTTTGTCGGCAAGTGGGGTATGGTTGATCTGATCGCAGGGTGGATGGTAGGGAGTGCCATAGTTGGGCTGCTTTGACCTGGAAACTACAGCCTCCGACTCTGGACAGTTTAAAAATAGGTGTTGAAATGTTATTGGAATTAGAGGATCTGGTGAGTCTTGTTGGATTTATTCTAGTGAATCTCTTGGAAAGATAGCGTAGTGTGGCATTATTTAGACATTTGTAAACGAGTGAAGCCACTTTTAGCTGGATTTTCTCATGAGTCGAGAGCCAGTTATTGGCTCTTCTAAATTCAGTGATGTGGGCTCTCCTGGCAATACCTAATACTACTCTAAGCGCATTATTCTGCAGGATTCGAATTCTTTTGATGATTTCCTTGTTGGCCCCAATGTAGAGCGAGTTACAATAGTCCAACTTCGATAAAACGAGAGCTCTAGCAAGTGTAATGCAGCTGCTATTGGATAGAAAGGGTTTGACTGCTCTTATCAGTTTGCAGGTGTAAGCAGTGCCAGAGGCCATCACGTTGACCTGCTTGTTGAAGGAGAGGGTAGAATCAAAGTAGAAGCCCAGAGTTTTTACCGCATGAGCGGTGGTGATTTGATTGTTATCAATGTTAGAAGAAGAATAATTGGGACCCAGTTTTTTGAGGGTAGGGGATATGCCAAGGATAATGATTTCAGCCTTCTCATCATTCAGGCATAGTCCAGGAGTGGCCATACATGCCTGGATGATGAGATACACCTTGTTCATCAAGGCCAAATCCTTGTTGTAATCACCAGTAAGTGGTAGGAGAATCTGAGTATCATCTGTTGGTGTGAATTCATTTCCGTTAACTTCTGTCTTTCCCTCCCTTTTAAATTGCTGGAGTGCCATTTTTGCTCCCACTGCATTTTGTGAGCGTAACTTGTCTGGAATTTAAGGGAAGTGGTGTGGTGTATCAAGATTGTGATTTTTGACTTGCTTATAATAGTGTAATGTTATACAACTGAAGAGTGAAATAAATGTATATGTTTTACTTGAAAACCTTGAGTCACTGTTTGCCTGAATCATAGTAATTGCTGTCCTTTGTGTAACTATCTTGTACTGCTCACTTACTCTTGAGATAAGTCTGGCTGCTACGCTACTGCTACCACTTTAACAGTGTACTACAGGCTTGTACCAAATGTGAATTTGTACTGTCACTTGTAGTCCTAATTGTGTGTGGTGTTCCCAAAGGGTACTGCATATAATTCTGCCTAACAGAGGCGCACAGATAACAGCGGATAAGAAGCAATGTGTGGGTTGCTAATCTAAGGGCATGCTACAGATGGAGTCATTTTGTGAGGAATCACCCAAGTAGACCTGGTGAAGAGACCAGTAGTCAGTTGAGCGTGTCATGTAGCCGTTGAATTCTTCCTGACAATGCAACTTCCGAAAGTACAAATGGACTGTTTGGAAGGGGAATTGCCCGGAAGAGGAAAGGTGACTCGGAACACAGCTGCCTAGACAGAGAACACAGTGTCAGGAGTTGGGTTCGTTGAATTAAGCAAGAATAAACAATGTCAGAAAAAACTCCTAAAAATAATCCTAAAAAATTCACGTAGTGGAAACACCTCTGAGCAAGGATTGCAGGTAAGGACAAGGCAGAAACCCAGAATATCCCGGAAACCAGTCTTGGTGTGTAGTCCGTGAGAAAATGTTCCAGCAGTGAATGTCCCAGGCGGAAATCCCAGAAGATGCAGGACAGTTCGCCCGAGGAGCAAAGTTCCAGAAGAAAAAAGGACAATCCAACCTAAACCTGCACCCGCTGGAACGCAGACGCTTAAAAGTAAAAGGGAGTATGTGAAAAGTTCCTTAGGTAAAATCCCAGCAAGGTGTAGATGAGTTCCTTAGAAGAGTTGAAGTGGGGGTTGTGTGCTTGCCAAAAGGGCCGGGGAAACAGCTGAGTAGTTCCGTGAAAAGCAAAGGATCGGGACGTGCAGGCTGTGAAGTTCCAAAGCGACAAAGCAGAAAAACGTTATGCTGAAATGGGTGGTCGTTCGTTCCGTAGTCAAGAGTTTCTGGAGTATCAAATAAAGAGCCAAGAGTAATCCAAAAGCAATCCGTTAAACAAAACAAGGTCGAAAATACCAGGGCAATAGTAACAACAAGATGTAAGCTCCAAACGAAATTCAGAAGCAGAGTTCTGCAGTTAGGGCGGAGCTTTATACCAAGTCACATGACCGTTAGGAAAAACGTTGTACACGCCGAAGCAGTGCACGTAGGTGATTTGGCAACCAACGTTTCCAGGGCAACCCCCAGCGTTGTCGGAGGGATCGGAAACGTGAGGTAATGAAACGCTTTGATCCTACCTTGGGCAGGCATGGTTTCACGGAGTAACAAGGCTCCAAAGGTGTCAGAGATTTGGGGCAAGCCTGTTTGGCAAAACAAAGTTTTGGGAGCGGGACCCCTAATTACAGATTTCCTGATTTTCAGTAAGGATCCGTTTCATTTCACACATTTGCATGTCGAAAGAAAAGCTTATGAAGTGTATGTGCAACGGTAAAAACTAATATGTAACATTTCCCTATTGCAGGAAAAACAAGGCGCTCACGGATGCAGCAGTGGTACGACTTAAGCAGATCCTGTTGAATTGGTCCCTGCAAAAAAAAACAAGGTCAGTCACTGGGATTGCCTTTTAGGGAAACCAGCGCATTTGATTAGCAAAGTTGTACTAGCCTACTCTCTCATTGTATGAACAAAGTTGATCATGCCCATCTCTGCATTTGATTAGCAAAGTTGAATTTGCCCATTTGTGCATTTGATTAGCAAAGTTGAACTAACCTACTCTCTCATTGTGTTAACAAAGTTGAATCAGCCCATTCATGCACTGTATTAGCAAAGTTAAATCTGCCTATCCTTGCATTGTAATAACTAAGCTGAACTTGCCTACTCTGGCACTGCACCAGCAAAATCTGAAGTAGCCTACTCTCTGCACTATATCAGCAAAGCTAAGTTGTACCTGGCTGGCTGCAATTGCCTACAGTGCCCACCTGCCTGCGCCCAGCCTTCAACCTACCCCGTACTTACAATGATGCTCCCTTGGCTCATTCTCATCATGTTCCCTTTCTGTGTCCTGAAGAACGATACACCCTGTAGCTCAAACAGCTACATATTACTTAGCAATGGACTATCCAAACTCGGTTGCCCAAGACACTACCATATTCCTTGTCCCACACCGTTCCTGCCCACCATACCACCTTTCCCCCCTACTGCCCACAGACATCATACTACTAAAATTAGCCCCACACTAGTTAACACTCAGCTCAACACTCCTAGCCCCCTGAAGAACGACCACACGGATACTAATACTAACCAGCCCATACTACCAGGCTACCAGCCAGTAGTCAACCCTGACCTCTCCACCCGTAATATCAGACTTGGCTCGAGACTCCACACCTTACCTAGTAAGTCGCCCACAATACCTATTGTTAGGCAGAAACCTGTGCAGTTCCCTCTGGGACCACTGCAAATGATTTAAGACTACAGCTGTTTGGCAGTAAACCCACTTGGTAGCAGTCTGTACCACACAGATTCACGTGGTAGCTGTGGCTAAGCAGTCAGACTTCCCTCAAGAAGAGTCAGGCAGTATACAGAGTATGCACAATAGGTCAAGAGAACAAAATAGAACAAGTAAACGCTGACCAGGGCTTGGTGTAAACGAGATATAATTATTTATTTAAAACCACATCTAGAAAAACACACAGGCACTAATAATAAGCAATTCAAAAACACGGTCACTAAAAGATATACACTCCCTTAAAAGAATGTTAGACAAGTCTTAAGTAAAGCCTCACTTATTTTCAGACAGCGGGGTGCGCTTAACGTAGATGGCACTCTAATAATTCGTTTTTAAAAAGGGAGAGAAAAACAGAGAATAAAGTGAAACAGATCCCAACACTTTTTCACAAACACAACAAGAGAGGAAAGCAAAGTAACACCGTGAATTCAGAGTCAGTAGGCCGGATCCGCTTTATAAGGATCAAAACGAAATGTGTCCAAGGTCACACGGTTGCAGTGCACAAAAGTCTTGTAAAGGTTCAAAAAAGAGTTGGACCAAAGAAAGGGACCAGTTAGAGGGTCAAGGCAGCCAGCCCAGTCCAGAAGGTTAAGGGGTTATTATTACCTTGTAGCAATCTTTAGAAAGGGAGGCCTGGCGGACACGGTACCTTAAAGTGGTGAGAACACTCCAGCGGGGGCAGTTGTTCCTGGCAGCGGAGGCAAGTCGGTGCTTCGTCCGGGGGAAGAGAGGATCTCGTCGGGGAGGAAGACAGGAGTCCGTAGCACTGCCAGGGAAGAAACCAGCCGCAGAGTTTCTCAGGTACAAGGAGCGGTCCGGTGATTCGCGGTTCAGTGGTGAGTGGCTATCCGGCTGCCGGGGTGCTTGGCACGGGCAGTTCGACCACAAACCGGGCTGGGGTGCGAAGAAAGAAAGGAAAACTGGTTGTGCCCACTAGTCAGGGGAAGAAGCCTCTCCAGCCGGGAGATCTCCTCTGTCGTCGGGAAGTGGTGAGTCGGTTCCGCAGGGCTCCACCGGTGGTGTCGTCATGGTAGGTCGGCTCAGCTTCTCCCTCGTCGGATTCTGAGGTCCTGTGGAGACTTCTGAAGTTCCAGTACCCAAAGCCCTGCTTTTATGCAGCATACCCCCATTCACTCAGCCTAGCTGTCAATCAAACATGCTAAGTGGTGAGCCGGCCGGCTCACCACTTGGGCCAATCACACAAGAGTGCGACCTGAGTTACCTAGGTAACTCGGTCGAGGGTGCCTAAACCCCCTCCCACACCCCCCGTGGTACCCTGAGAGAGTGGCACCACTTTTGGAGGCTTCTGTGGAGAAGCCTGCCAAAAAGTGGAACAAAGGGCTCGACTTGGGTTGGAGTCACAGAAGAGAACACAAAAGCCATTTTACAATCGAATCTTGGCAAAAAATACCATCCGGAGAATTAATATTAATTAAATAAACCGGCGGTATGTTCGAGGCTATGAGAATTAAATAATTAAATTTGGTAGCCTCGAACAATGGGAAAATCCCATAGGAAAATATTCGCGGCCGAATATAAAAAGTAGTTTCCACTGCCACCAGCCAAAACTCGATCAGGGGGGACGGAGACGTGCCCCCTCGACTAACAGACCCCGGGGCAATCGAATTGCCCCGACCAGTATGTCCACAATATGATGGCTTGTACTGGTTTCTGTTAATAATTTGGGACTAGTAAAGCCAATGGTGACTTTACATGCCCTGGGAGACAGTAGTCAGTCCCAGGGTATGGAGTCTATGGTGGGGTGTCACTATGACACCCCTGTGTTACTGCACAGAGGGTGCTGTGTACCACACATAGGAAAAGACACATGAGACCCTATGGAGTAAAGGACCCCATAGCCCATAAAACACATTACCAATCAAAGGAATACCATGAATCATGTCCAAGAGTGGGAGAAAAAGAGTCTCACTCTTGGCAGGAGGAAAAAAAAACTCCAGAAATCCAGCAAAGCTGCTGGGGGACTCACTAGGTTATGAAATTCAGCCTAAAGAGAGAATTCTCCCTAACACCTATGATCATGGAGACCAATAAGAACGGCACTAATATTACCAATATTGCACCTCTAAAAGGAGCCTTACTCAATGTCAGATCCCTTGTTGCTCATCCCACTGAAATCGCTGACATCATCCTCTCAGCTGATCTCGACTTCCTTGCTACTACAGAAACATGGTTACATGAGGCAGCAGGACCCTATCTAACCCTCGCTGTTCCCAATGATTACTCTATCCACAGAGCGGATAGAGTTAATGCTCGCGGAGGAGGTGTAGCATTCCTCTTCAAATCCTCACTTGACCTTAGATCCATCACCTCCCCTCCATTAGAATCATGTTAGCACCTAACCATCAAAATACAAACTACCCCTAAGAGCTCAATCAACATGCAACTCATATACAGACCCCCAGGTCCCACAGGTACATTTGAGGAAGACATTACATCACTCATAGCTGAGAACTCCAAGCCTCTTTCACAAAATATCATTCTAGGAGACTTTAAACTCAGGTACAATGACCCGAACGACACTCCTGCTTCATCACTCGCCAACGCCCTATCAGAGCATAACTATACTCAAATTAACACACTACCAACCCATCAGAAAGGCAGAACCATCGACTGGGTCGCAGCCCATAACTGCAACATCACCTGCAAAGCACCCCAACCTCTTGCATGGACAGACCATTTCCTCATACCTTTTGATATCAGCGTCAACAACCCCAATCCCAAACAATGCCCTTTCACACCTGCCTAACCAGAAACAAGCGCAACATCACAGCAGACACCCTCACACCATTGGTTCTCCATCTCCTTAACTCGCTTCCAGCCACTACTGACCTCAGCCTCCTAGTCAGCACCTACAATGATGCCATGACCAACGCCATTGACGCCGTGGCCCCTATAAAGTTACGCAAAGGTAAACCCAGAGTGCATCTGAACTCCTGGTTCACACCTGAACTCAAAATCCTCAGAAAAAAGAAAGCTAAGATGGAAACCATATGGAAAACTACTCCTTCAGCTGAAAATAAAACTAACCTCACGACCATCTCTTCCCTTTACAAAAAAGAGATAATCCGCACTAAGAAGGAAGCCTACAATGTGAGAATTGATAAGGCAGGATCCTCTACTAAAGAACGTTTCACCATTTTGAAGGAATTAGAAAACCCTAACCCACCTTCAGACACCTGTGTAAAAGACAAACCTTGGTGCACCAGCATCCAATCTGCCCTTGCCAACAAAATCAGTGGCCTTCAAACCAAAATTGAGGCTAAATGACTACAACTATCCAATAACAACGCCTCCACCCCCAGCACTTCCACCCCTACCAATACCACTGCTGGATTCACATTCAAAAAGGTTACCATACCGGAAGTCCAAAAAATGATTGCATCCCTCAAACCCTCTAATTGCAAAGGGGACAGCTGCCCTACCCAGATTATCAAAGATGCTGCAAGAGGCCTTTCCCCCTTCATCTCCAAACTCATAAACCTATCCTTCTCCACCAACTCTATACCCAACAACCTGAAAAAGTCATGGGTTCTCCCCCTCCTAAAAAAACAATCCTTAGACCCAGCCATTCCTACTAACTACAGGCCGATCACTATGGTACCCTTCCTGTTAAAAATCCTTGATAGAATTGCCTACTTGCAAATTCAGGACTACTTAGAATCCAATCAACTATTAGGGTTGCGTCAATCTGGCTTTCGACCGCAACACGGAACAGAAACTGCCTTTGTTGACCTCAAAAGTCAGTTTGATGACATCAAATACGAAGGTAAAGCGGCCATCCTGCTCCTTCTAGATCTCTCAGCAGCCTTTGACCTGGTCGATCATAAAATACTCTGCAACCACCTCTCTTCTGCTGCCCATTTCTCACCCTCAGCTGTCATGTGGATACAATCCTTCTTAGCCAACAGAACCATGAGTTTTTTCACCTGTAGCAGCAGCAGACCCCACCCCCATTACTTGTGGTGTCCCACAAGGATCTTGTGTTTCCTCTACCCTCTACAACATTTTTACAAAACCTCTCTTCAACAAATGGGACCATCTGGGTGTCACCTACACAAACTACGCAGACGACACCCAGATACTCCTTACCATCTCTGGCAACTACCAGGCTGACGTCACCAGGATTAATGAAATTTTCTCCATCATTCAGGCATGGATGGCCACACATGGCCTCTGCCTGAATGATGAGAAGACGGAACTCCTTCTGGTCGGTTCTCCCAATAACTTATAGAAACTTAGCCCTGACGACACCAACATCATCATTGATGGTAACACCATCCCCGTCGCTAAGAGTGTGAAAACCCTAGGCTTCTATCTTGATGCCAATACTAACCTTTCAAAACAAGTCAACATGACTGCCTCTACTACCGCCTACACTGGGAAACTAACTAGAGCCTGCAGACCTTTTCTATCTACGAACAGCTGCCTCACATTGGCCAGGGCGCTCATACAATGTAAGCTTGACTACTGTAACAGCCTCTTCCTAGGGGAGAACCAAGGTATGATTAATAAACTCCAATTTCTCCAAAACAATGCGCTGCAAGCAGCACTAAACATCCCTAGGAGAGAGCACATCTCCCCCATCAGCATTTCTTGCAAATGGCTCTCCATTCAACAAAAAATCGACCTAAAAACTCTTTGCCTTACCTACAAAGTTTTAAACCACCTAGCCCCCCCATATCTAACTAATAAACTCTCTTTGAAGCCCAACACCAGAATCACCAGATCCGCTAAAACTCTTCGCCTCATTGTGCCTAGATTCACCTCTAAAAGAGCTGGCGGGTCAAGTTTCACGGTCCTCGCCCTCAACTCTGGAACTCCTTGCCGCTTAATATCAAATCGGCTGCTTCATTTCATCTGTTCAGGAAGCTAGTCATTGGTTGGCTACTGGACAAAACAAAAAACTAATTCAAAGCCCGACTAAGACCATGATCACTGTATATACTGTATATACTGTATATACTATTCAATTGTTTCAATTGTATGCCCTAATTTCCGCTGATTGTATATATTGTATATCACATCTACATAATGTATAACTGTAAATTCTCTATACATTGTACCTTCTGTAACCTGTCTTTAAGCGACCTTTTACTCCAGGGTCTGGTGCGCTATATAAATAAATAACCAAACAAACAAACAGCGTATTTGTAGTTGAAGCCCTCTTCATAGGCTTCTATTAGTCATTTAGATGGGAAATTGAACAAGAGAGGGCTTGAAGTTTAAGCCCTCTCTAAAGTCCACTGTACATGAAATGTGAATGATTTATGCATAGAGCGTGAACCACGGCGCGTGGGCCATTGAAGCGCCAGCAAGTTATTTATTTATTAGATATTTATATGGCGCCTATACACCAAATGGTGTTTCCAAGTGCCACAAGACAAAAAAGGGGGGTGGGGACAAGGGAGAAAGATAACAATAATGGTACTTCTAGGCCTTGTGGCATTCGGATCGTGCAAGTGCAGTAACAAGAAGGGGGGGGGGTGGGGAAAGTGCCGTTCTGTGTGAATGCTAAAGTGCTAGGGTAGGAAGGGAAGTGTAGGGTAAGAGGAGAGGGAGCAAGTGAAAGGCAAGGTGGAGTAGGGGTTGGGGAGGGCCACAGCGGCTAGGGGAGGGCAGGAGGGCAAGTGCCAGGGGATGCATTGGGTGCAGAGGCAGAGGGCCCACATGCTAATTGCGAAGAGGGGGGGACGGGACAGGGGATAGGGGGGCTGGTGACCTGTAGAACTCAGAGGGAACCAGGCAGCCAATCACTGCGGCAGACGGGGGTGTTAGCAGGAAAGGGGAAGAGGGAAGGAAGAAGAGAAAAGGAGGGTCTTGGGGAGCTTCTGGAACTTAAGGAGATCTGGCTCAAGCCTGAGAGGGGCAGGGAGGCCATTCCAGAGGGAGGCTCCTGCGAAGCAGAGAGCTCTAACACCAACTCTCAGCCTAGAGAAGCGCCTGAGCAACAGAGAGTTGGAGCTAGAAGACCGAAGGGCTCTAGCAGGGAGGTATTTAGGGAGAGAACGTTGGATGTAGCAGGGGGCCAGGCCCCAGAAGGCGTTGTGGATGTTGCAGAGGGTCTTGAACTTGATCCTAGCAGCAACCAGGAGCCAGTGGAGAGATTTTAGGGCTGGAGAGATGTGGTACATGGCCTTGAGGCCAAGGATAAGTCTTGCAGACCTATTCTGGATTAGTTGGAGGGGGTGAAGGGAGGATAAAGGAAGATTGAGGAAGAGGCTGTTGCAGTAGTCCAGCCTAGAGAGGACCAGAGCTCTGGAGACATTGAGTTCCTGGGGGAACGTGAGGAAAGGAAGAATGCATCTGAACAGGTGCAGCTGATAGGGACCCTTCTTGGCAAGGTCCGCAATGTGAGGGGAGAAGGAGAGAGAGGAGTCAAAGATGACACCAAGGTTTTTTACCTCACAGGAGGGTGAGGGGAGGAGACCCATAGAGGGCAGCCAGATGGTAGGAGGGAAGAAGTGAGCTGGAGTCCCAATGAGAAGGATCTCAGTCTTACTGGTATTAGGCAGAGATCATTGGCAGCATAGCCTGAATAACAGTCAGGAATGAGAGAGAAGGAGGAGAAGGCAGTAGAGGGAAGCTTGAAGAAGAGCTACATGTCATCTGCATAACGCTGGAAGTGAGGATAGAAAGAGGAGATCAGATGGGCCAGAGGGGCAATGTAGATGTTGAAGAGCCACATCGAGAGGATATAGCCTTGAGGGATGCCGCAGGCAGAGAGTGTGATAGGGGAGAGAAAAGGGCCCAGTTGAACCTGGGAAGGTCGGTCTGAGAAGAAAGAGGTCAACCAGTCCAGTACCAGGCATGTGATGTCAAGGGTGTCACAGAGGCGATTTGTCAGGGTGGCATGGTTGACCATGGTTAGCAAAGGAGTAATTATAGAAATCGCCCAAGGCTGGTGCATGGGATGCAATGTTGTTCTCTGGAGGAGCAGGTGAGTCCCTGTTTGAGGGACACTTTCATAGAGAGGACTTGTCTAGAGACCTCAATCGGTGCTATGGGCGAGAAAGAGGAGAGTAGGAGGGAAGTGGATGGGGGGCCAAGGGAGGCATGTGAGCTTGGGAGGGAGGAAGGACAAGAGTAGAGGAGAGTGTGGGCATGATGTCCTGAGTTTAGGTTAAGAAGTGGGAGGCCAGTGATGTATAGAGGGTCAGGGATGGCAGGGGAGCAGTGGAGACTGCAGTAGGATTGGCAAATTCCTTGTTTTTAGTGGACTCAAGAGATACAGGCTTGGATAGGGACCATCTTCTTCAAGCGGTTGGAGAGACTGTATTCCCTTTGGAGCAGGCGGCAGGCCAGTTTGTCAGAGGATGTGCTTGATGCCCGCCACTTCCGCTCAGCAACTCTGCACTTGCGTTTCAGAAAGGATAGGTCAGAGTTATATCAGGTGTTGCACTTGGAGGCAGGCTTCATGTGGAACTTAATGGCAGGGGCAAGGATGTCCAGGGTGTTGGCGATATAGAGGGTGATATAGAGGTGAAGATTAGCAAGGGCAGAGTCAGTGTGGGAGTCTGTGGGAGGGGGAATAAAAGTGGTGGCAAAGGCAGCAACTGACACATGCTACATCGGTTGAATGATGGAGAAGGAGACTGGCAGCACAGGCAGAGGCTTAGCGTGAGGACCTAAGAGATCCAGGTGAGAGGACAGGAGGGCGTAGTCAGACCAGGAGAGAGGTGCAGGGAGAGGGTTGGAGATGGGGATGTGTGCTGAGGTGAGAAAATCCAAGGTATGTCCGGCTGAGTGTGTCAGACCTGAGGGATGAATGGTGAAGGAAAGAAAGTCACAGAGGATATGGAAGAGTCCAGTGGCTGAATCAGGAGAGTCAAGGTAAATATTGAAGTCTCAGATGAGAGAGAAGCTTGGAGGAGTGGAGGAGGACACAAGAAGAGAAGAGGTGAGGTCAGACCACTCCTAGAGGTAGAGGGAGACCGGACCAGCGGTTCTGTAGATGGTGGCGAGAGTCTACCAGAGGGTTGGAGACATTAAGCCTGCAGACGAGGTACTCGAAGAAGAGTAGATCTGAATGGGAATGTTAGTAGCAGGGATCCATTCTGGGAAGATCAAGGCCACTCTGCCTCTAGACCGGTTAGGCCTGGGCTTGGAGAGGATCTTGTAGCACTCAGGGGGGAGTGTGCCAAAAGCAGTGACAGAGCTGGCAGTGAACAATGCCTCTGTGAGAGCGAGAACGTCATGGTCAAAGTCTTCAAGAAGGAGACAGATATCAGAGGAGTGTTTAATAGCAGAGCAAGAATTGAGGGTTGCTAAGTGAAGCTCGTTGCCACCTTTGAAGGTCTCCCCAAGGAGGGGTACAGGGATGTGGTACGCCTGTCACTGGTGGAAAAGGGATAAGAGGGGTGACAGGCAGAGGAGTGCAGGAGAATGGAGGAAGTTGATGAGAGACAGAAGACGCTTATCAAGAAGGAGGAGATTGAGTTGAGAGCCATGGGCCATGACAGTGTCATCCGCAATCGCCACCGCGGTTGGCGGCTCCTTCCACGTTGGAGACGGCGGACCGGCAGATAGGGATTGCAGTCCCTTCTTTGTTTCTGGTGTAGGCCCATTGGCCGGCCGCAGGGCTGCCGAGAGTTAAATTCTCCTTCCTCCCGGCAGTCGCTGCGTTTCAACCTCGCTGGTTTCCGCTCCAGCTCCCCTGGTTCTTTCGCTCTGTTACTTTGTGGCTCCAGTTATCCGCTGCCCGCTTCTGCTCGACTGCGGATCTTGGTGCCGGCTGGTTTATTCGCTCCCCTAGCGAATCGCTTTACCTACCTGTCTTCTCTCACTCTGCTTTCCCCTCTGGCAGTGGTTTTTCCCTCTTCCTTTTTCTCCAGCCGTTCTCTCGGCTATTTCCCGGGGTTTTTCCTCGCCCCTCTCGGTTGCTGTCATGATGCCCGCTCCCGGGGAGCCGGCTCAGGCCCTGCGTCCCCGAAAGCGGACATCAAGTCCCCGGGGAAGGTCCCAGCAACCCCTTATAGGGGCCCTTTGGACAGCGTCCTGGCGCCTATGGTGCCAGGCTCATAGAAAATGTCAGTCCTGGCGCCATAGGCGCCAGGCTCATTATGAAAGTGTTTGGGTGCACTTACCTGATGCAGACCATGCTGCAGAACCCCGGCCTCCTTGAGGCCTGAAAGGAACTACTTTACCTGTGGGACTCATTTACCACCCGGGCGTGGTCAGGGAAGGATACATACCTGATTGGAGGAAGGACACATTCTAGGAACTTCTTCCAAGGCTATTTAAACCACACCCGATCAGCCACACGTGCTTCGCGTTGTTCTGCATCTAGCAGCTGGACGCTCACCGTGTCTGCTCCTGCATCTTGACTTCTGCCACACCTGCCAGCATCCTGAACCACCTGCAAAGGAAGGGAACAAGAGAACAGAAGAAGGAAAAGGCCTCACCTGCTAAATCTGCATCCCAGAGACATTTCGCCGACAATCCTGAAAAGGAAGACATTTATTTTTAAAAGCACATCGCATCGATCGCTGCAGCGCCGCATTCTACTCACCTTTACAGGGCGCCTCCATGTTCAGCAGCGACCATCCGGATTCGCAGTCGCGCCCCCACGCCTAGGGAGAAAAAGACAAGAACAAAGGTGAGAGAAAGAAGGGAAAGGGAAGCTAAAACCCCATGTCAAGACTTACCTGTTGGGTCATTCCCTTTTCATTTCGGGTCCGCGCCGCATCCAGGCATTTTCGGCCCCCGGCCCCTAAGGGGAAAAAGACATCAGCGTTAATGAGTGAATGAAAAGACATTACCAAAACACTCATTAAAGACTTACCTGATTTCCACAAGGATTTCACCGCTCACCTCGGGTCGGTGCCTGTTCCCCGGCATTCCGTACCCCGGCCCCTATGGGGAAAAAGACACTAGCATTATAGCATTAGAACATTAATGCATGGACACAAGGGGAACCACTTATAGAAAAACTTACCTGGAAGCCAAGCAAGTTTGGTTCTCACCCATCCGAAAATCCAGTGACGTAACTGGATACCAACGCGCCCCTGCATCAGAAGCAGGATGGAGAGCTCGTCCTTCCAGACCCTAAGGTGAGATGCTACGGGGAAGCACAGAAGGGTTTTGAGGAGGGTGAGAGGGGTAAGTGGGAGGCCGATTGCATTACCCCGCAGACAGTTAACCCCCTTTCCTCACCTACAGAAGGATACTTCTGCGAGTCAGACAAGCCAGATCTGGGGCCCGGTCCAGTCCGTCTTCCGAACCCTGCGCATCACCTTAGACGAGGTCACAGCAGCGCGAACCAGGCCAGCGCCCCCGTGGGAGTCAGCTGAGCGTTACAGAACGCAAAGCCTTCCTACAAATTCCCACCCAGGTGCTATGGAAACTTCTGAGACTGATCAGTTGGCCCAATTACTGGGGGAATTACGGGCCGAAGTACATGCCGCTCGTCAAGAGACTAATGCCCTCAAGAGGGAATTAATAATATCAAAGGAAAGAACTGATGACCTGGCCAGACAGCTTTTGCAAGGTCAAGCTGGACAAACTCCTCTACCCTGTTCCGGAGGGAACCCCGCTCCTGTGGTTCCCAGTAACCCTGTGCAGATTAATCTACCTGGAAACATGCCGCTGGCCCCACCTGAACGCTTTGCTGGGGACCCCAAACGATTCGCCGTATTCATGAATCAGTGTCGTTTGCACTTCCTATGCAGACATGGGGCCTTCCCTAATGATCAGACCAAAGTAGCCTTTGTATTGTCATATCTCAGCGGCTGCACTGCCGATTGGTCAGTTCCACTGGTTACTCAAGATGACCCGATTCTCCGTGATTTTCAAGGATTTCAAGCAAGCATGGAAAGGTTATTTGCTCGACACTCTCAGGGGCAGGCTCTGGATGATGAACTTCTATCCCTGCGACAGGGCAATCAGGACCTCCTATCCTATATTGCAACCTTTAATAGACTAATTGTGGAAACGGGATGGCCAGAGGATAAAAGAGTCACGTTATTTTATCGAGGTCTACGCGGAGAACTTAAAGATGTCTTGGCCCAAGTTGTAAATCCGCCCCAAGAATGCACAGAATATATAGACTTAGTGGTCCAATTGGATCACAGACTTCAAAACAGAAAAACAGATCGGTCCAGGTTTGAGACCCGGGTGTTGGTCAAGACCCACGCTAACCCCAAGGGAGTTGATGTCTCTGAGCCTATGCAAATTGGAGGGGTTAAAGAACCCTTAACTCAAAAGGAACGTGAAAGGAGGCGGCAGTTAAAATTATGTCTTTATTGTGGGAACTCTGGACACTTTCTACGAGATTGCCCGGCAAAACCGCCCCCGATAAAAACCATGAAGACTCTGTTTCAGGAAACGACTCAGCCCGACAAGCGTAGGGGTCCACTTGCCGAGCTTGAAAACTAACTCTCAGACCTCGCATTTCATTGTGCCAATGGTTTTCGTAGATCCAGAAAAGCCTAAGCGGTTGCATGCAATAAAGGCATACATCGATAATGGGGCTATTGGAAACTATGTGGATCGTGAATTGGCCTCTAGGATTAACCTCCCTCTCCGTCCTAAAACCAGCAAAGATGTCATCACCACAGTCGATGGAACTGAAATTGCCTCTGGACCGGTAACACATTCCACTACTGGGGTGACTCTTATTGGTCCTGACGGCCATCGGGAGGCAGTTGTGTTTGATGTAATCAAGGCTCCACAGTTTCAGGTTATTCTTGGAATTCCTTGGTTAGAGACACATAATACTCGAATTGATTGGCGAGCTAAGAGAATAACCTTCCCGGATTGTGCACAAACATGCTACCCAGAAAACCTGAAGATTAATCTAGCATCTGTAACCTCTGCCTCCATGCAATTACCTCCGGAATACCAGGACTTTCAGGACGTCTTCCAAAAGGAACAGGCCAACACGTTACCTCCTCACCGATCGTACGATTGCCAAATCGATCTGGTGCCCGGTGCACAACCCCCTTGTAGCAGGATTTATGCCCTTACCGAACCTGAGAACCTGCATTTGAGACAATATTTGGATCAATACCTCGCCAATGGTTTTATTCGCCCGTCAAAGTCCCCGGCATCCTCGGCTTTGTTCTTCGTGCCTAAAAAAGAAGGCGACCTTAGAACTTGTATCGATTACCGCGCATTGAACCAGATAACGGTTAAAAACCGTTATCCTCTGCCTCTGATTCCTGAACTCCTTGACCAGGTGAAGGACGCTTGCATATACACCAAGTTAGATCTCCGGGGGGCATATCATCTGGTGCGAGTAAAAGAAGGCGACAAATGGAAAACAGCCTTCCGTACAAAATATGGATTATTCGAATACCAGGTAATGCCTTTCGGGTTGTGCAATGCGCCTGCTGCCTTCCAATTCTTCATGAATGATGTCCTTCGGGAACTCATCGATGTTTGTGTTGTCGTCTATATCTATGACATTCTAGTGTACTCCTCTTCGGAATCTCATCACAGAAAACACGTTAGGGCAGTTCTGGAAAAACTGCGCCAACACAAACTATTTGCTAAACTGGAGAAATGTGTTTTCCATACCACAGAAGTTGAGTTTCTCGGTTTCATCCTGACACCCAAATGAGTCCGAATGGACTCAAGAAAAGTGGATGCCATCCTCAAATGGCCATCACCTAGCTCTGTAAAAGGGGTTCAAAGCATGCTCGGCTTTGCCAATTTCTATCGCAGGTTTATCCCGGAATTTTCACGCATAGTACAACCCATTAGTGCACTCATGAGGAAAAATAAACGTTTTGAATGGTCTGAAGAAGCCGAGCAGGCCTTCCAGGATTTAAAAGCTAAGTTTACCTCTGCACCTATTTTGAAACACCCACGTCCAGATCTTCCGTATGTTGTCGAAACTGACGCATCCAGCCTAGCCATGGGAGCAGTTCTGTCTCAAAGAGATCCTGAAACCAACCAACTGCATCCCGTAGCATTTTGGTCCAGAAAATTCTCGGCACCAGAGATTAATTACGCAATCACTGACAAAGAACTGTTAGCCAAAAAGTCTGCTTTTAAAGCCTGGCGGCATTACCTGCTTGGCGCTCGACATACCATCACGGTGATCACTGATCACCGGAATTTACAGTATTTGAAAACCGCCAAGGCTCAGTCATCACGGCAGCTCCAATGGGCTTTGTTTTTCGCTGAATTTGATTTTGTGATTACCTATCGACCTGGCTGCAAGAATGGCAAAGCAGACGCCTTATCCCGAATTGAAATGGGAGAATCTGATACAAACTCAGAACCAGTACCAATAATTCCTGAACAGAGAATTCTAGGCATGACTTCGTTACAGACGCTTGAAGACATTCAAGTCAGAGTGAAACAACTCCTGGACCCTACAGTCCTACAGGATTGGATACAAAAGGGATCAGACTTTACCATAGATAATGGTTTACCTTATTACCAAGGACGCTTATTCCTGCCGCACAAGGATTTACACGAACTAGTTATTTCAGGTTATCATGATACATTAATAGAGGGACACCCCGGTATTGCCAAGACAAAGGAAAAGGTGAAACGACAATTCTGGTGGCCCTCTTGGCGAAAAGATGTTAGATCTTTTGTGATGTCCTGTGGTGTTTGTGCCCAAAATAAAGGTCAAAAGAAAAGACCAGCTGGTCTCCTTCAACCTCTAGACATACCGCCAGCACCCTGGCACACCCTATCAATGGATTTTATTACGGACTTGCCTCCTTGTTCGGGATACAATACCATTCTGGTAATTGCGGATTTGTTTTCCAAAATGGCCCACTTCATTCCTTTGAAAGGTTTACCTTCAGCTTCTGTCCTAGCCAAAGAATTCCTCGAAAATATTGTTCGGCTACATGGATTCCCATCTATACTAATCTCTGACCGGGGAAGCCAATTCATTTCCCACTTCTGGCGCAAATGTTGTCAAATGGCACAAATCGACGTAAGATTATCGACCAGTCACCACCCTCAGACCGATGGTCAGACCGAGAGGACAAATCAGACCCTTGAGCAGTACTTACGGTGTATGTTACAGCAATCTGAAAGCAACTGGAAAGACATTCTTTGGATAGCCGAATACGCATATAATAATTCGGTACACTCTGGAACTGGCCATAGTCCTTTTTATACCATGTTTGGACATCACCCTCGAACCTCAAACCTTGACTCACCTCAGAACCTCGGAGTGCCCGCAGTAGAACATCTGCATTCTACCATTACCCGAGCCTTCAATGAGGCAACCATCCATTTACAACAAGCCAAGAGAAAATACAAGGAGAATGCTGACCTACATCGGAGTGAAGCACCTCCGTATCAGATTGGGGATCAAGTGTGGTTAGCTACCAGACATTTACCGCTCAAAGGGCCTCGAACTTTTAACCCAAAATATCTGGGACCTTATTCTATTACGGCAATAATTAACCCAGTAGCGGTTAAACTTGATTTACCAGCTAATATGCGAATTCACCCTGTTTTTCATGTGTCACTTCTGAAACCAGTGGTCCCCGGAACCCGACTACTCAAACCTCCAGAACCTATTCAAATAGATGGGGAACCCGAATTTGAAGTGAAGAACATTTTAGATTCAAAAATGTTTAGGTCAAAGCTTTTCTACCTAATTGATTGGAAGGGGTACGGACCTCAGGAGAGGTCGTGGGAACCCAGTGACCATGTGCATGCACCTCGATTAGTCAGTTAATTCCACCGACTCTTCCCAAACAAACCAAAACCCCCGGAGGGAACAACCTTGGGAGGGGCCTTGGGGGGGAGTGCTGTCACGATGCCCGCTCCCGGGGAGCCGGCTCAGGCCCTGCGTCCCCGAAAGCGGACATCAAGTCCCCGGGGAAGGTCCCAGCAACCCCTTATAGGGGCCCTTTGGACAGCATAGGCGCCAGGCTCATAGAAAATGTCAGTCCTGGCGCCATAGGCGCCAGGCTCATTATGAAAGTGTTTGGGTGCACTTACCTGATGCAGACCATGCTGCAGAACCCCGGCCTCCTTGAGGCCTGAAAGGAACTACTTTACCTGTGGGACTCATTTACCACCCGGGCGTGGTCGGGGAAGGATACATACCTGATTGGAGGAAGGACACATTCTAGGAACTTCTTCCAAGGCTATTTAAACCACACCCGATCAGTCACACGTGCTTCGCGTTGTTCTGCATCTAGCAGCTGGACGCTCACCGTGTCTGCTCCTGCATCTTGACTTCTGCCACACCTGCCAGCATCCTGAACCACCTGCAAAGGAAGGGAACAAGAGAACAGAAGAAGAAAAAGGCCTCACCTGCTAAATCTGCATCCCAGAGACATTTCGCCGACAATCCTGAAAAGGAAGACATTTATTTTTAAAAGCACATCGCATCGATCGCTGCAGCGCCGCATTCTACTCACCTTTACAGGGCGCCTCCATGTTCAGCAGCGACCATCCGGATTCGCAGTCGCGCCCCCGCGCCTAGGGAGAAAAAGACAAGAACAAAGGTGAGAGAAAGAAGGGAAAAGGGAAGCTAAAACCCCATGTCAAGACTTACCTGTTGGGTCATTCCCTTTTCATTTCGGGTCTGCGCCGCATCCAGGCATTTTCGGCCCCCGGCCCCTAAGGGGAAAAAGACATCAGCGTTAATGAGTGAATGAAAAGACATTACTAAAACACTCATTAAAGACTTACCTGATTTCCACAAGGATTTCACCGCTCACCTCGGGTCGGTGCCTGTTCCCCGGCATTCCGTACCCCGGCCCCTATGGGGAAAAAGACACTAGCATTAGAGCATTAGAACATTAATGCATGGACACAAGGGGAACCACTTATAGAAAAACTTACCTGGAAGCCAAGCAAGTTTGGTTCTCACCCATCCGAAAATCCAGTGACGTAACTGGATACCAACGCGCCCCTGCATCAGAAGCAGGATGGAGAGCTCGTCCTTCCAGACCCTAAGGTGAGACACTACAGGGAAGCACAGAAGGGTTTTGAGGAGGGTGAGAGGGGTAAGTGGGAGGCCGATTGCATTACCCCGCAGACAGTTAACCCCCTATTCTCACCTACAGAAGGATACTTCTGCGAGTCAGACAAGCCAGATCTGGGGCCCGGTCCAGTCCGTCTTCCGAACCCTGCGCATCACCTTAGACGAGGTCACAGCAGCGCGAACCAGGCCAGCGCCCCCGTGCGAGTCAGGTGAGCGTTACAGTTGCTGCTTCGGCGGCGAGTCCTCTTTTTCCCTTACACCGTTACCCTCTCTGTTAGCGGTCCTCCAGTTTTTCCCTTTTCTGATCTTCTTTCTCTCTAGGCCGTGCTCTCGGGGCCTGGTGGTTCAGCAGTCCCATTTTCTCCACGGCTGCCGGTACCCTACCTCGTAGCTTTTCCTCTACTCGACCGCAGTTATCCTCTCTGCTTCCGGAGTGTGTTCCTCATCATCTTCCCGGCAGATTTCGGCACTTCTTCAGACCAGCAAGTTCTGCCTTGGACATTCACCTGTCTACGACCTCCCGGCTAACGGTTTTTTCCCCGTGTGGGTTTTTCCCTTATTTTCCGGCCTGCTCCCGGAGGAGGAGTCCCGGGACGGCTGTTAAGCCAGCTGTCACTGTGGCTTCTCTCCGAGACAGGCAAGTGCTACCAAAAAAGGGAAGAGACTACCTAAGTCGGCGGAATCTACTAGATACAGACAACTCAGGAGGTTCAGGTGAAGAGAGTGTGGAGGGACGGGAGGACAAGTCGGTTCAGAAGTACAAACAGTCACAGACAGAGCCATTCTGATAGACATTAATGATGCACCTAGAGGATGAGAAGCCTGCCAAGAATACTTCCCATCTGGTGCCACCATTAATGGGTGACAATGAGAAAGGAAAGAGGACAGAAACCATGTGAGGAGTCCATAGGTCCGCAGAGGGAGCGGCAAAGAGGATGTCAGTGACAATGTGTGTCATATAAACGATTTAAGTATGCAGAAAGCCACTAACCTGGTCACATGGCAGTTCCTTGAAGACAGGAAACCCCCCCATGGAACTTTACTGCCCTTCGCCTGGATATGACAGGGAACGGAGAGATGCAAACTCCCCAGGGAAACCCTCTGGGGTAGAAAACACTGCAGGATTTGAGAGCGTAGGTCTGCGGTTGATCTTCGATGCTCGGAAACCTGGATAGGAACATTCAGGACTGGACACCTTCAGGTGGAGATATCCTCATGTAGTCTATCAGAGATAATGGAGGGTGAGTGTGTCAGAATGGTTTCTTGGATATCTCAGTGCTTTCTGTGCTTCGAGAGATAGAAAGAAGAATAAGTAATTTGATCTCCAACTAGCTAGAAAAACTCTGTTCCGTTTCCTCGTGACTTACTTGGATGGAGAGCATTGCTGAATGGCATGAATCCTGCAGTTTGCGATTGCGAAACTTATGCCAGGAAGAATCCTGATGTGACGAGACTCGGCTTTCAGGTAAACTGTATGATATGAGAACATCAATGGCTACAAGGTAGAATCACAAATGCTTTGGCACAGAAAAGGACCAATGTAAGTTCCTACCATGTTCCATGGATGCGTGGAACAAGAGAATGGGTTGTCGGGAATGGACTTTCGCGAGCAGCGAGACTGGAACGCCATTAGAATCTGGCTTTCAGAGAACGGATGTGGAGGGCGGACGATGTAACCCTGAGAGAAACAGATCTGCAAAGGACAGAAAGATTAAGCGGGTAAAGTGATAAGCAGTTGGAAAGTGTAATCCCTAGTTGGCGTACTTAAGAAACGTCATGCTCAGGAGTAGCGACGCACTGGGGTTCAGGGTTAGACAGCATATATCCCATCACGTGACAGCGCGGAGATGAAGTCACATCATAAGCAGGAACAGTCAGTTGAGTACAGAATGAGCGGGGCTATCAGGTGGCCATATTGGAATGGGTGCATGCAACAGTATACCGGAGTCTACCACAGCGACACCAAGACCAGCGCCCATAGTGAGACGCAACAGTCTGCCTGGAAGAAGCATTGAGGTGGTTGTCAGCGATGGGCAGGCCTGAATTGGAGACCAAGAGATCTTTTTTAACTTTTTCCTTCCAGGCTTCGAGAGAGAGGTAGGATAGGCGATAGAGTAGCAGTTACAGTAAAAAGGAGAGATGGAGTGCACCATGGAGGGAGAGAGCAGAGTGATTGAAAGGGGGGGAGAGAGAGAAACAGAGAATCTGCAATGCATGGAGAAACTACACAGTGCACAACAATCTCACCAGGCGGCCTAGCAGCAAGACTGGTTGAGACAAGTTGGGTGCACAGAAGATGAAGTCCAGACCAGTGAAGTGAGTCTCTGCAGCGACACAACGCGGGACCACTCGCAGCACATATGTACCCCAAAGCCCGGGTCTAAGCGAGGGTTCCTCCCAGCACCCAGGGAATGCTGCCACAGACTCCCACTCCAGCCAGTCAGGTCACAGTTCCCCTTCAAGTGGAAACCAGGGACTCAGTATAGCAAGGTCTCCAGCATAGCAGCCCCCAACAACCCCCTTGCCAGCAGTCCAGCTGTGCCATAAACACAAATAAATAACCCCTATTGGCCTCTAAGTGGCAGGGTCCCTCCAACATCAAATGGAGTAGAAAAGCAGTGGGGTAGTAGCACTCACAGCATTTAGGAAGGCACTGTTTGTTTGCCAAAATTCATAAAGTAGCAAAGGGCACACGTTCATAATGAAGGTCGTGTGAGGATTTATGGCAACAATCAAAGGAGCATCCAGGCTGTCACCATAAGCCTAGGCATTGTGCAACGGGGATCCACCCTGTAACAGGTCACGATAAGATTTGAGGCCCCCCACCAGGGTCTATCAAGCAGGAACCGCCACGAGCACCTCCGCCTCAGCGTGTCGCCCTCAAGAGGGCGCTGCCTGCTCGACCCCCACTACAGGCATCCACGAGGAGAAACATTTCCTGAGGCCTGGTGCACCCAGGTGACCAAATCTGTAGGTCCTGAGGCAGGCACCCTAGTGGCCCTAGCACACCCAACAGGGCTCTCATGGCTAGCACAACAGCAAGATGCTGCTCACATTAACACTTCGCTCGAAGTACAGCCCATCATGCAGGAGGTCCTCAGCACCCGGTAGGGCATCCTTCCTCCAGCCCTCAGTGCGGGACTCAGCTCGCAGTCCACAGCAATCTTCCGAGCCTACACAGCGTCTCTGTGTATGGCGGCCACCATCTTACTGCCTTACTTGTTCTCTGCATATTATGATCAAAACAGCACCCGTTGACTGGTTCTCCCTGGTGTGCTCTCAGCTGCATGTGTATCTAGGCAGGCGCTCTGGGTGCAGAGGCTCATTCTTTCACCACGCTGTCATGAAGGTGCTCATACGTTTATACAGCATCTCGCACACCATGTTGTATCTGGGTGTCACGGCAACCTCACCAATACACCCCCAAACCGGGGTCTATCAGTGGGCAGAGATATCTGCAAAGTACTAGGCACACAGCCCAGGAGAATCAAGCAGCAACATATTCAATCCGACCAGCATTCATCCCCGCGACCGCCTCTGTAACGCTGCCAGTCTGCATCTTGAAGGGCCACTTCGACAACCAACTCTGCCAATTATCTATCGAATGGAGCCTCCAAACGGTCCAGGATTCAAGCAGAGTGTTACGAACCTTCCGGCACCTCTGACATAAATTTCAGAACTCCATGTGCGGTTAGAGAAGGACAAAGGCAGGGTCAGTCGAAGGAGCTCAGGTCAGTCTCCCCAATGCAGGCATCTTAGACTTCCAATTTATATATAGCAATTGAGTCATTCTGAGTGATCTTAGGCAATCACTGTGTGATACTGTAAATCTGTCTGTTCCAGAGCAATGGGCCAAGATCCATCAAATGTCTGCGACCACGGATGAGTGGTGTAGCAATCCAAACCACATGTCTCTTAGACAAGACAACCGTGAGTATATCAAGTTGTCATCAGGAAGACCGTCCTGAAGTAGGTGGGCACAAGAAATAACGTAGCACTGAAACTGGTCGACGACTAACTGTAAGTAGTTATTACTATACAGTTGCTTTTTACCAACTACAGCACTACTATGATCCTCCAAGCGACTAATTTGAATGGTTTCCGTCAGTAGAGATTAGATGTGTCTTCATTGCCACTTTTAGAAATACTTCCCCCACATTGAATTTTTACATTAAATGGGATGCCTGCAGTTGAAATGTAGAGAAGAAATTAATGAGGTAGTACAGTGTGAGAAGCTGACGGTATTCTCCCACCTACTCCCCTGGGATCTTCCTTTCAGGTGGCCAGAGGAGGACCATCACTTTTGGATCCCGACCCTGGGGGTGGACAAGCGAGGGAGGATAACCTGAGAGGAGGGTCACAGGGGAATGAGAGGAGAATGCCCAAGGGTGAGACATGGTATTTCCCCCTTCCAAATTGTCCACCAACCCACTGTCCCTCAGCCTTCATGGGGTATTTCCAATCTCACCCCATTTCCCCATTTCTAATAAGTACTGGGGCGAGGAAGAGGCAATCACGAGCAATGAGGATTACCCATAGGAATAGCATAGAGATGCAAAGAGAGGCCTACTACATAACACCATTAGGCTGCCCAACTAATAGTGTCAGACAAGGTCAGGCCCTTTACTACAATTGTGCACACCTAACTCCACTTGACTCTGCTGCACTATAAAAGGTGTGATTCTGCTAGAAATAATGAGCGAGCTAGGGTTAATGGATGGAACTTGGAGGCCAAAGAACAGAAGGCTGAAGAAGGAGGAGCCCGGAAGAACCGGTGGAGTGCAGGATGCTGAGACGCTGGCCCACTGTGTCACAGGGGCTGCAGCAAGGCGGGGGAGCCGTGTCTCCAAGGAGCCAGAGCGGGACAAAGTGAAGGCGATTGGCCATTTCCAGGTCAGTGCTCGTTTGTCTGGGACCTGTGCCTGTCCCAGGGGTGTCTGAGGGTCAGGTGGTAAGACCCGGATCTCAAGCCAAGACCCTGGAGAACTGCTCACCAGCGCTGCGATACTTTGGTGAGTTTCATGAATTAGAGAGAGAGAGCAACTCAGTTGGGTGCGGGGGGCTGGAACGGGAGCAGAAGCAGTGGAAGCGGCAAGCGGCCTGACAATTGAAAGCGAGACAAAGCAAAGTAAAGCGAGAGAAAGTGCCTTAGTGGCGCGGAAACTAAAAATACAGAAAGAGCGAGAGGAAGTGCTCTAACAGTGCGGAAACCAAAGAGATAGAAAGAAAGTGAACTGAAAGCAAAGAGATGATGTGAATGACCCAAAAGCGGGGAAAAGGGTGCAAGCAACCCAAAATGGAAAAGAGAGAAACAGAAAGAAAAAATAACAGAAAGCAAAGAGGGTGCGAGCGACCCAAAAATGAGGAAAAGTGTGTAAGAAGCACAGGAATGGGAAATGAAGATGTGAGAGTGCATGAAACAGTAAAGAGAAGTGTGCAAGAGGCACAATAAGGTGAAAAGAGGGTGCAAGTGTAGACGACAGAAAAGAAGGTGTGTAAGAAGCACAGTGCACTGGAAAAGAACAGAGTGAAAGAGGCACAGAAGGAAAAAGGTGCCAGAAGAAAGTTTCAGAGAATAAGGAGCAGGGCTAGAAGTCAGAGCGGTCACACCTGGGAGAAGCAAAGAGCCTGGCGTTCTCGAAAGTCTCTGATACTACCTCCCCTGAAAGAAATATACACTGAAAGGTACATCCTGACCAGGAGAACATTTTGTTTAAAGACCAAAAGGGTCCTAAACTTGGAAAAGGAAACCCTGAGCGACCCAAAGAGAATTGCAAAGAACACTGTTATAAAGATCAGAGAGGCCTAGATCTTGGGGAAGGGAACCCTGAGAGGCCTAACAGGAACAGTGTATTCTTTTGTTTGGAACTGGAAGAATCAATGCTTGGGGAAGAGACAGAGATACATTGTGAACTTTACTGACTTGCTGGAAAAGCCCTACGTGGAAGGTTCTAAGGGCAACCCTTTTTGAATTTAACTATTTTGGAAACTGGCAGAACTACACCTATGAGTAAGGCTACCTAAAACCAGATGTGGTGTATATTTCTTCTTTTTGAGCCACTGTTTTTCCTTTAAGAAAACCCCTTATCACATTTTCTCCAAGAGTGACGGCAAGAATAGATACATTGTGAATAGGTTTGGACACAGAAGAATTTTGTTTTTGGACTAACGGATATCGATGGCCTTAGAAGCACCAGTTGAGTGAGCAACCCCCCTGAGAGTTAGGGTCAGGAAGGCATTACACCAACCCCCCAAAGTTTGACAATAAAGGTTTTCAAACTGTTACCTTTGAGTCTGTGTCTCTCTTGATGCCATGTGTTACCTAAACCAGGTAGAATTCCCAAAGTTTTTTTCTCGGGGGATCAGAACTCAAAGGGAATTAACTCAAAGGGAAAAACAAAAGGTGAGTCTGATTACCCCTCTTTCCATTGCCCTAATGTGTCAAAATGACAACCAATTACAAATTAAACAAATACCATCTTATTACTAGAGACATCATGACACAGACACAGTACTGACAAAAAATAAATTCACTTTTTAATATCACACATTGTATATGAATAAAAAAGGCAACCATTGCAATACATAAAACATTACACAGTTAAACAGTTCACAGTTCGTTAAAGAACCTTATTTAAATGTAGCACACAAGGGGGGGCGTGGCTACAAGGCCATGTAAGAGGACGTGTTTGCCGGGAGCTCGTACCGATCCTAAATTGATCCGTTGAAAATAGCCATGCAAAACCAATCTATGACGGCCGGAATTGCGTGTGCACAGCTATGAACAATCAGGGCATGACTGAAGCTGTAAACTAAACGGATTGCCGCAGTGATTTGCCCGCACCCAGCCGGGCGAAAAGTGTAGCAGTTCGGAGGCGAGATGGCGGCCCGTGGAAGACTAAGGGTTTGAGCCGACGTCCAGTATCCGTGAGGGGGTGGCTGCCGGCGGGCGAGTTGGGCGAGCGCTGGAAGAACTGAAACGCTGGGACTCTGATGGGAGTCGCGTGTACACTGCACACGGCAGGCGAAAACGGGGCGCAAGCTGACTTGCAGCCGAGGTCCTGAAAGGAGTGGCACCGCCAGCCGGGTGCATACAGGCAGCGACCCGGCGGCGGGAGACACACCACAGAGGCCCGCGGCACACGGGGCGACTGTTGAGGAGCCCGAAATCAGTGAGGAGGGGTGCCGATGGACGGTATGCCCAGAGCGCACCGAGATGGGTGCAGACGCTTGGCCCCGGGTGTAGGCGCATAAGATCCTCCGGCATTTTATCAGCCGCTCTGACCTGAAAGCCTGGGGAGACACGCGAACACAGAGGCGCGGTGAGCCGCCCTGCGTGCAGTGCATTGAGCGGAGTGGAACACTGTTGGGAGCGCCTGCCTCCCTTAAGGAGGCAACAAGAGCAGAGATGAGAGCACCGTAGCTGACAACGGACAGCTGGAGACACGCCTAAAAGCCCGGAACTCATTTATCACAGCACAGCAATGAGAGGCTGGAAGGTGTAAGCCCACTTTGCAACCCTACTTGCAGCAAGCTCTACTACACCATCCTGAGGAGGATAGCCAGCCCAATGGCATAACGAAAAGTAAGACTTAATTTTATAAACGGTGATCCAGCCATCCATGGGGCACAGACAGGCCTACGCAGACATACAGTGAGAGGCAGTCGCTGGGAATGGGCATGAAGGAGCGCGCACAGCGGGCTCGGGGCGGCCGTGAATGATAACTACAGATGAAGGCGCACGGGTCGCCTCTGGAAAGTGGGGACTGGCAAGGGAGGCCATAGGAGCCCGCAGAACCACACCAGTGCTAGGCGGAAGCCCTGGGATTCCGGTCGACTTGGGCAGGAACCTTAGCCCTGTGAGGAAGGAACCAACCCACTAGGTTACATGGGAGGGCACAGTACATTCCGGAAATAAGAGCAGTAACTGAAGGGCGTCCCCGAAGAGAGGACAGCACGCACTGGGGCCGGCCCACTTAACCCTGACGCATCAAGATTTCTAATAAGCCCATCAGATTGAAAGGCAAGCAGCCCACACTGGATGAATTTGCCAAAACACCACCAGGTGGTCCAAGGGGCCTGGAAGAAAGACAAGACTGCTGCTGGAGGCCCGGAGGTTATGGGCAACCAGGAGGTACTTGCGGCAATTGCAGACCTGAAAGTGGCCTTGGAGACCAGACTGGGCCTGGAAATGGCTGAACTGAAAGCTGCACTTGAGCTCAAAGTCGGAGAGGTGCAGGAGGACGTAAATCTTCTCCGGCGAGACGTAAGGACGCTCGCGGAGCGCACAGGGGACCTGGAGAAAGAGATGGCCCCGAACACAGCGGCTTGTGCAGCCCACAAATCTGAACTTCATGCTGGCAACCTGGAGAGTAGGGCGGAGGAGGCGGAGGGACGCGCCCGAAGAAACAACATCCGTATCATCGGATTGCCAGAAGGAGCCGAGGGAACCAACCCTACAGAATACATTGAGTCAATGTTATTGCAGGAGATAACTGGGGGAGCTCTGTTTCAGGGGTTCGCTGTAGAGAGGGCGCACAGGGCCCTGACGAGAAAGCCGCTGCCGGGGAACCCTCCTAGGCCAGTAATAGCCAAGATCTTAAGTTACCGAGACCGGGAAAAAATCCTTGAACACTTTCGGAAGGGTGGCACGATACAGAAAGGGGCAGCGAGCATAACGGCATATCCGGACTATACCTTGCAAGTACAGCGCAGTCGCATGAACTTCGGGTCCGTGAAAAGGAGATTGCAGGAAGCGGGCCATAGGTACATGCTGCTCTACCCAGCTAAACTGAAGGTATTTCACAAGAGCAGAACCTGGTTTTTCGACACCCCGGAGGATGCCATGGGATGGTTGGACGCGCAGAGCTGCCCCCAGGAATCGGATGTCCAGGAAACTGACGGAGGAGATATGTAATGTGTGTCTGTAGCGCTCTAGGTGCCGCAGTTTATGACAATGGGACTTGAATATAGCATTGCATACAATAGGCAGAGGAGTGGGTTGAGAGCTATAGCTATAGTGGCATTAGAAACTTTAATGTAAATATAGGAGCTACACGGAGCATGACCTCATACCCCCATAACATATAGTAAGTCAGGTCACTGGGAGTCCGGTGACACCCTGCTGGGTTCTGGGCCGGGCCAACTGGGGCAGAACCAAACGCGGGGGGGCCTGAGATACAGGGTTGGAGCTGGGCACTTGTTGGGGCTGGGGTCGGGGGAAGGGAGGCTAGGGGGAAGGGTGAGGGGGATGTGCAATGGTTTGGAGTTGGGAAATGGGGGGTTGAGAAGGGGGTGGGACGGGGCTATGTGCAGTGGGTTGTTGTAGTTGGGGAGGTGTTATGGGGTGAGCCTACACCCCCGGGAAAACGAGATGAACCATGGGAGACCTTAAGATAGTCACTTGTAATGTTAGGGGGCTCAATAGCTATTTGAAACGGAACAAGGTCATGATGTACCTGCGCAGACAGAAAGTGGACATAGCATTGTTACAAGAAACTCATTTAATGCAAGATAAACTGGAAGTGATACGAAAGAAGTGGATAGTAAACACTTATGCTCCGAACCAGGACACAGCTGCGTACTTTAGGACCCTGTATGGTAATCTCAGTGGTAGTGTAGGGGGGGTGGTATTGTGGGGGGGAGACTTTAATTGTTTACTAAATCCCAACCTGGATAGATCAGACACCAAAGTAGATAGACCCACCCCGGTCGCAAAGGCACTGCATGCCTTGTTGGCGGATTTTGGGCTGATAGATGCATGGAGGTCATGTCACCCGCTGGACAGACAGTATTCACACTATGCAGCCCCACAGGGCCTATATACAAGACTAGACTATGTCTTTGTCACGCAGGAACTAATGACCGACATACGGCAGGCGGAATATAAAGCCAGAGTCCTCTCAGACCACTCGCCACTGATGCTAGTGTGGCAATACTGACCCCCGAGGGGGAGGATACCCACATGGCGATTGCGTGCAGAGGCGCTTAAAGATAGTGTATTTAGGGAGGATATGTGGGAGGAAATAATAAGTTACTTTGAGATAAACACTGGCAGCGTCAAGACAGCGGGCACGCTCTGGGAAGCCTTTAAATTAGTAGTGAGGGGAATTGCCATAGCCAAGTCGAAAGGGCTGCAGAATGGGATCCTAGCTGAATTACAGGACTCCGAAAAGGAGTTAGAAAAGGTACTGGAACGGGGCAGTAACACGAAGGAAGATACAGAAACGGCATTGAGTCTGCAGCAGAAATGTGCAGGACATTGGGAGAGGTTAGGCAATCTCAACTATAAAAAGTACATAGAGAGACAACATGCTGAAGGAGACAAACCAGGGAGAGTCTTGTCATGGCTCTACAAAAACAAGACCCCTAGGCCCCCAATCAGAACAATAGTCAAAGACAATGGGACATAGCGGATACGCAAGAGGAGGTTAATCAAGAATTTGCAGAATATTACAGATGCCTGTACGAGGATGTGACAGGGAGTAACAGAGTGGAGATAGGGGACATACTGGAAGATATCGGATTACCCCAGATTAGTGCGGAGGAGAGGGAGGAGCTAGATGCCCCGATCACCCTAGAGGAACTAGAAGAAGTAGTGAGGCAGCTGCCCACGGGCAAAACCCCGGGAACTGATGGACTCCCAAGCAAATTTTATAAGGCATATAAATCAGAGGTGCTCCCCCCGCTGCTGGAGATGCTTAACGAAGCATATGAAGCTGGGAAATTACCAGAATCTTTACGCGAAGCGGTCATCATACCACTACCCAAGACCAATAAGCCTGGTAGTGACTGCAGATCCTACAGGCCCCTGTCGATGTTGAACCAAGATAGTAAGATTCTTACAGTGGTCCTAGCAAATAGACTCAAGAAGGTCATCAATAAGTTGATACATCCTGACCAGACAGGATATGTCCCGAACAGAAACATTTCGAATAATTTGAGGCGACTCCATCGAGTGGTCGAACACACCGATGGGGACACAGGCAAGATGGTGGTAGTATCACTGGACGCGATCAAGGCATTCGACTCGGTCAAGTGGCCCTGGTTAAAAGCGGTCCTAGCCAATTACGGTATGGGGCCAGGATATCTTCATTGGGTAGAACTACTATATAGTGCACCACTAGCAAGAGTGAAGACAGGAACGGTGATCTCTGAAAGGTGGCAGCTTGGAAGAGGTACCAGGCAGGGATGCCCTTGGTCCCCCATGCTGTATATTTTAGCATGGGAGCCTCTGGCAATCTATTTAAGGCAGCAATATGATGCAATAGGCATTGTCGTGGGGGAGACATCTCATTTAATTTCACTATATGCAGACAACATGTTATTGTATTTGCGGTACCCAGAAGAGAACCTTCAATATATACTGGAAGTTCTGAAAAGGTTTGCAGAACTGTCAGGTATTGATGTGAACCCCAGTAAATCCTGAGATATAGGGGGCTCTCGGTGGAGAAGCTGCCGGTTTTGAGGATACCCTGGGAGGTCACAACCTTCAGATATCTTGGGGTAGACATATACCATACGGTAGAAGCCGAACACAAACATAACGGAAGGGACGGTTAAGAAACTGGAGAATAGCATGAAGTTCTGGGCGAAACTCCCCTTGGCAATGATGGGGCGAGGGGCGATGCTCAAGTTGGTGGCATTGCCCAGATTGTTGCATTGCTTCGCGAACATCCCATACTGCATACCTCGGAAATTCTTTACCAGGCTGGACAGCATATGTAGGGAATTTTTATGGCACGGGATGAGGAACAGGGTAGCCCTGTGGAAACTACAAAATCTGTATGAGAAAGGAGGCATTAAATTACCAAACTGGGAAGTTTATTATATAGCGAGCCAATTACAACATGTAACCAAATGGCTCTCTGAGCAGCCTACCTTAGAACATAGGCTGCATCAGGGGGACTGTGCCCCATATTTCCTGAAAGAGATGATATTGTTGCACAAACGGGAGTTGGGAGGTCGTCCACGGATGAGGGGTCTTGGATGGGGGATGTGGCAAAGGGCATGCCGGTTGATGGACAAGCCATCCCCGTGCACCTCGCAGATCCCACTGCTCACAGTGGTGGGAGCAGAAAAGCAACTAAGGTTAATGATCAGGAAGCACTGGGAACCGGTGGGAATAGCAACTATGGGGGATGTGTGGCAGGAGGGGAAGATACTAGAATTTGAGGAGCTGGTGGAACAAACGGGGTTGAGTGCCGGGCAATATATTATGTATCATGGGATGGTGCAGCGTATCAAAGACACCTGGTCCGAGGTGGAACTGGCAGAGGGGCCGGATACCACCCTGGATATGATATATGACATGGCGGAAGGGGGACACGAAACATCTAGAGTGTATGAGATGATAATGACCCAAGTGGGCAAGGAGGTGGTGCAACTTAGACTGGACTGGGAAGAAGAAGTAGGGGACCCGATGAGCGATGGGATGTGGGAGAGGGCACAGGGATATCATAAAAAAGTGTAGAGAAATGCCAGGTTGCAGCAGATACAGTTGTACATAACTCACAGGGCATACCTGACGCCGCTAAAGATAGCTAAATTTAAAAACGCCGGAAGCCAAGTGTGCCCGAAATGTAATGAGGAAAATACAGGGATGGTGCACATGTTCTGGGCATGCCCACTGATAGCGAGATATTGGAGGGACATAGCACAGAAAATGGAAGATAAGGGGATCTGTATGAAGGTGGATACCGCTTGGGTTTGTTTGTTGGGAGGGTTCCCCAGACCGCGGAAGCTGAAACATGTGAGTACATTAAAAGATCTAGCATATGTCCTGGCAAAGAGAAGGATTGCAATGGGATGGAAAGCATGTCACAGGCCCAAAGTTGAAACATGGTGGAGGGACTTGCAGAAGTGGGCGGAGGCAGAAACGGTGGCATGGCAGGAAGCGTGTAAAGGGGACAGAGGGAGAGGGGGGAGCCCTAACGGGTTGGAGGCAACTGATAGCAGAACTATTCGGGCCCTCGTATGATGGACCAAGTGATGGTGACCCGATGAGCACGGCGGAAGAGGACTCCCTATCGCAGGAGGTGGAAACTAACAATGTGGGAAAATAGGCCTGGGAGGGGTGAGGGACAGGAAATACAGTGAGCGAGAACATAACAATGTATGTGTATATGTGAGCAAATTATGCATCCACAAACTGTTGGTTTGAGTTGTTATTTTGTTTGAATAAAATCAATAAAATCTTTTTTAAAAAATAAATAAATAAATAAATAATTTAGCACACAAGGTGCAAATGCACTCATGGGACAAGGGGGTGCGAACACCCCTAATCAATAACAAGGACCGCAGTTCACAAAGCAGGATGTTTATTGCCCCGGTTGCACGGGGCCGTGACGAGGACTTTCATCCACCTGGATACCTAACGGATCCATAGCTTCCTGATATATCGGATGGTCGCCAGCCTGGAATGAGCAGTGTGTGACTAATTTATCCACTGCAACCGGGGCAATAAACATCGCGCTTTGTGAACTGCGGTCCTTGTTATTGATTAGGGGTTTTGCACACCAGCGGCAGGTGATCTCCCGCTTTCCACATTTTCAATAATAAGCGACAAAGACGTGGTGGTTCCAATGGTAGTTCCTACATCTGTTCTTTGGATTAAAGTGTAAATTGTTGATATATGACAAAAAATTGGTCATTCTGATCAACTCTGGGGTATAGAGTCTTTGTTGACCTTTTGAAGGAATTGTGTCCTAAGAAAAGAAAGATCTAAGACACTAGAGATAGTGTCTGAAACAAAAAATGGCCATAACATGTCGATAGCTATCTGAAATACCCTCGTGAATCAACTGTGGGATTCTTATGCAAACAAAGCACTTTGTGTTGTTCGCACGGCCTTGTCCCATGAGTGCATTTGCACCATGTGTGCTACATTTAAATAAGGTTCTTTAACAAACTGTGAACTGTTTAACTGTGTAATGTCTTATGTATGGCAATTGTTGCCTTTTTTTATTCATATACAATGTGTGATATTAAAAAGTGAATTTATTTTTTGTAAGAACTGTGTCTGTGCCGGGTTCATGATGTCTCTCAGTAATGGTATTTGTTTAATTTGTAATTGGTTGTCACTTTGACACATTAGGGCAACGGAAAGAGGGGTAATCAGACTCACCTTTTGTTTTTCCTTTCTCTTGATGCCATGCCTGTCTCACAATGGACTACAAGTAACTAGTAGGTTCCCACCTACATATACCAGCAGAATGTGCAAAAAGCCTTATTGTTCTTCTTTTTTTATCCACTTTTAGATAAGCAGTACACGAACGCTGACTAGGGATAGTGTGTGCCAGGCAGGACAAGCTAGAACCGCTCGCTGTACCCTTTTTCTTTTTCTTTAATAATTAAGCATATACTGCAAGAATGAAACTGTCTTTGTCTTTTCTCATCAATGACACTAAAGTATGTAGAATCAATGAATAACCTTATCATGGACTTTCTTATTTTAGGTACATTTTTATGATATTAATTGCTCATGAATATTGAATAATTGTATTCTGTTATTATAGAAATGTTATGAATTTTATGAATTATGAAATCTTGTATGAATTACCGTTGAAAAATTCAAGTATTTATACTTGAATAAAACATCAAATAAAATAAAAAAATAGCAAAAAAAAAAGCAATTCAGCATATACTTGTCACTACAGAAGCAGTTCAGCACAGTCGGAACCTGTTTTATCTCCTTCAGAATGTATGATTGAACGTGGTCAGTTGCATCATAAATTGTTGAAGGCTACAGCCCTTTTTGTGGTAGAATATTAGCTGCCAGGGTTTACCCTGTCCTGAACTAAGTTTGAGACCCCCCCCTGTAAAGTTATTCGGTCAAACCCCATTTAACCAGCAAATACGTGGAATTTTTCTTGTGAGGAAGGATGAATAAAATCCCCTTCTAGGGAATCCTTGTCTGCAATAAAGGAGTCACTCCCAATGTGAAACTGCTGGCTCAATCCCCTAGGAAGAGTAAAGCATAGATGCTCACCTCCCTAGTCTCAAAAGGCGTGGCTCGCCCTTGGGGAGAAGGGATACATGCCCTGGATTCATCATAGGTCCCACTTGGGATTTCTGCTCCTTGAATAAGTGTCTGGTGGTTTGGGGGCACCAGTGGGGACTCCCTTTTGGGCATCACAGGGCTGGTGTGCAATGCACTGCTGACCGCTCTGCAGCATAGGAGATGCAGCTCTGGTCTCTGGGCTGACATTGGGATGTATGTATACACTTGTAGCTACACTGATTGCATCGCTCTCTCTCCTAGGTTTGTACCTTCTCGCAAGGGTGTCACAGATCTGTGCATGGGGCGCTATAGCTTCTCTTCTTTTTCTTCTTCATATTTCTGAAATTGGAGAACACTCTTCTAGCACTTTGGTTAACAGGCATTGGGTGGTACAATTCAGTATTGCACAAAAACAGACTGGCAGTGGGGGAGATCAGGAATTTTAGGGCCCTATCACCTGCCACCATCCTCCTCAAGGGTAGGACTGGCTTTGGACTTCTCCCAGGCAGGCACCCCAACCCGTCTGAGAGGTGTTCCCATCCCCTCTTGGAAAGGTCAGACTACTGGCCTTATAACAATACCCACTGCCCAGACTCCAACATGTGGCAAGGAATGGTTGTTCTCTTAGGTAAGCCTTCCTGGACCTGCTGGTAGATATAACATTTGTCTCTAACTATGTACAGTATTGAAGTGCTGTGTCTGTAACTATAGCTATATTGCACCCTCATATTCAAAGGCAAAAGTGGGGCTGTTTTACCAGTGATGATCACAGAATATCTTAATCTCATTCTTCTACCATCAGTTCCCCTCATGCTCATTAAAGCTAGAGCTATTGTGCCTGGCCAGTTCAGGAAGGTTTATGCACATAGCCCAGGTATTCCTCCTTTGAGGATGCCATTCTGCAATTCCACTGTCTCGGGAGGTTAGCTCAGGGGCAACGTGCTCGCCCTGGAAGCAAGACAGACATGGAGCACCACCGGTTCGAACCCGGATCAGTGCTTAGAAACCTCTGGGTATTAAGTGAGTTATAAATAACCTATCATATCACATCACTTACTCCGCTAAATGTAGGTCTTATGCACAATGGAGTTTCTGTTGTGCATTCAGTATTTTGGATAGCTCCTGCATCAGTTTTCCTGTGAAATGGGTCCCTCTATCTCTATTCATAAGCACTGCTACATCAAACCAAGGAGTAAAATCTTGTATTAAAGCCTTTAGAATTTCCAGCATATCTGTCTTATTTATTTATTTATTTATTCAGATTTCTATAGTGCACAACAGCCCGTAGGCATTGTAGCGCTTGTTACAGAGAGTGAGCAAGCTTAGTTACATGGAGATAGGCATTTTTACATTTACAATGTTTACATTTTTACATTACAGAGTTCAATTTTCATAATGAGAGGCAGTAAGAGAAAGACGTGGAAGGGGTGATATTGGTGGGTGAGTGTTAGTTGAAGAGATAGGTTTTGAGGTTTTTCCGGAATGCAAGGAGGGAGGTTTCCGCTCTGAGGGTGGTAGGTAGCGAGTTCCAAAGTTTAGGGGCTATGTATGGAAACCAATCCCGCCTGCTTTGACCCTACGGATGTGGGGGGTGTGGAGTTGGTTGGTGTATTGAGTTCTTGTAGG
This sequence comes from Ambystoma mexicanum, assembly GCF_040938575.1. NCBI lineage: Eukaryota > Metazoa > Chordata > Amphibia > Caudata > Ambystomatidae > Ambystoma > Ambystoma mexicanum. Next base: position 353,381,005 of record NC_090936.1, read on the forward strand.
ACGTGAGGACGTGGTTCTGGATATGGTTTCTGATAGGTATGTTGGTACTGTAAGGTTGAGGCATTTGTGTGGGATGGTAAGGATTTTAAAGGTAATGTGGTCTTTGACCGGGAGCCAGTGCGCTGCCTGCCTGGCTTGGGAGATATGGTCCCTTCTAGGGATGCTCAGTGCTGCTCTAAGGGCATTGTTTTGTGTTGTTTGAAGTCTGTTTAGGTTTTCTGTGGAAGTGCCAGCTAGGAGAGCATAACAATAGTCTAGCATCGCACCAATGGTTGCTCTCACTACTGCGTTCCAATTAGGTTTGGCGAGGTAGGGTTTTATGGCATTTATGAGTTTAGTGCTGTGTGCAGATGTGGAGGCGATAGCACTAACTTGTCTGTTCATTGATAATGTAGCATCAATGTAGACGTCTAACGTCTTTACAGAAGAGGAGACTGGGATGATAGAGTTGTCGATGTTAAAGTTGGAATAGTGGCAGTCTAGTTTCGCTAGGGTGGCTTTTTGCCCGAGGATAAGGATTTCTGCCTTATCCCCGTTGAGGCATAGGCCATTAGCTGCCATCCAAGCTTGGATTGTACTGTAGATTTTGTGTAACGCCAAGGCGTCTTGGTCGTAAGAACCAGAAAGTGTTATGAGTACTTGGATATCGTCAGCATAATTAGTATATGCTTGACCCACAGCGTCAAGTAAGTTAAAGAGAGGCTACATGAATAAGTTGTAGAATGTAGGAGCTGTACATGAGCCCTGAGGAACGCCACAGTTTATGGTAGTAGGGCCAGCATTCGCTATGTTAGAGAATACCTTCATAGCTCTGCCCTCCAGGAAGGAGGTAATCCAGGAGGCTGCTTGTTTGGAAAATTGGGCTGCTTGCGTAAAATGTGTAGTAAGGGTCTTGTGATCTACAAGATCAAAAGCCGCTGATAGGTCTAGGAGGAGGAGGAGGGCAGGCCTGCCTTTGTCCATGATCTGGGTGATTTGGTTTTTTAGATCTAGTAAAGCAGTTTCCGTTCAATGTCCTTTGCGGAACCCCGATTGTCTTTTATCTAGCATGGAGTTAGTTTCTAGGTAGAGTTGGATCTGGCTATGGGCCGCCTTGTCCACGATTTTGAGAAGGAAAGGGATGGTAGTTATGGGCCAATAGTTATTGGGCTGTGATGGGTCTAATGTGTTTTTTTTAGAAGGGGGCTTACCCATGCTTCTTTGAGGCTATCGGGAACAATACCCTTTTTAAAAGATGAATTAAATAATGCTGTTAGAAGGAGGGTGAGGGCCTTAGCACAGTCCTTAATGATTTTGGGAGAGCATATGTCGCCTTTACATAGGGACGGTTTGAGATGTTTTTTATAAAAAACAATTTATATTGATTTTATTACAACAACCAACACAAACCAAACTTACAGTGCTCTTGACAATATTGATAAACATCATTTTATCCTGTCCACTGTGTTCCACCCCTTCCCACCCTCCCCTCAAGCCTACTTCCCTTCCTGTTCCGTTTCTTCATGTGATAGTGTTTCTACATCTATTACTCCCGGTGGGTCCTAGTCACTAGCCCCGTCATGTGTGGGCCCAAATAATTACGCAATAAGTTGTTTCCAGGCCATAAAGGTTCCCGATTCTCCCCCCCCCAACATTACTCGCCTCTTGCCATACTGCTGTTTCCACCTCTGTCCATTTTTGTAGATCCTTCCACCACGTTTCTATTCTTGGTCTATGACATGCTTTCCATCCCATTGCAATTTTCCTCTTTGTTAGTACATACGCCAGATCTTTCAGTTTACTCACGTGCTTTAGCTTATGTGATCTAGGGAACCCTCCCAATAGGCAAGCCCATACTGTATCTACCTCCATTTTGATCCCTTTACCTCCCATCCTGTGTGCTACTTCTCCCCAAAAACATTTTATTTCTGGGCATGACCAGAACATGTGCACCATTCCAGCGTTTTCTTCATTACATTTGGGGCATGATTGTTGCCCTGCATTTTTAAATTTGGCTATCCTATGTGGCGTCATATACGCCCTGTGGGTGATATATAATTGTATCTGCTGTAGCCTGGCGTTTCTCGACACTTTTTTGTGATATGACTGAGCACGCTCCCACATCCCATCACTCACTGGGGCCTCCACTTCTACTTCCCAATCTTGTCTAAATTGTACCACTTCCTTTCCCACCTTGGTAATCATCAGCTCATATATTCTTGATATTTCATGGCCCCCCTCTGCTATGTCGTACATTATGTCTATGGTAGTATCCTGCTCCATTTTCTTCGGGCCATGTCGCTTTGTTCCACGGCACCACCCTATGATATGTAATATATTGTCCTGCATGTACCCCTGTTTCTTCCACCAGCCCCTCAAAATCCCTTATATTCCCTTCTTGCCAGATATCCCCCAAAGTGGATATCCCCACAGTCGCCCAATGCTTCCTAATCATTAATATGAGTTTTTCTTTTCCCGCCAATGCTACCAACGGCACCTGCAGGGAACATGGGTAAGGGACGTCCACCATCTTACACGCTCTCCGCCATATTTCCCATCCAAGCACCATCATTCTCGGGCACCCCTCCATGTCCATTTTAGGCAACCACACCATCTCTTTAAGGAAGAATGGGGCACAGTTCTGTTGGAACAACCTAGCTTCTGAGGTCGGCTCCTCAGAAAGCCATTTGGCTACATACTGGAGTTGGCTTGCTATATAATAGATCTCATAATTCGGCAGTTTAATGCCTCCTTTCTCGTGTGAATTTTGCAGCTTCCAAAGAGCCATCCTGTTCCTTGTCCCTTGCCAAAGGAATTCTCTACATATACTGCTCAACTTAGCAAAGAATCCCTTAGGTATCAAGTATGGGATATTCCCAAAGTAATGCAACAGTCTCGGCAGGACCACCATTTTAAGCATTGCCCCTCTGCCCATCATCGCCAAGGAAAGTTTCACCCAAAATCTCATATTATTTTCTATATTCCGTACAGCTTTCTCAGTATTGTGTTGGTGCTCTGCTCCTACCGTGTGGTACATGTCTATCCCAAGATATCTAAACGTGCTGACCTCCCAAGGTATCTGGAGGATCAGTAATTGCTCTAGCGGGATCCCTCTATACCTCCCCAATGGGAACACACAGGACTTTTTGGGGTTTGGAAGTCATCTCACACTCCAGCAGGAGTCTCCTAGGCTACGTGTGAACAGGTTCACATAAGGAGACGAGTTAAATCCTGTGACAGGATATTTGAATGGGGCAAGGAGAAAAAGGGTGATCACAGAGTATTTTTAGTAAATGTGTAAAGTCGACTAGTTTGTCTGTGTTATGTGCTGAGTTAAAGTATTGAACAGTAACACAAGTTGTGAAGGAATTGCAACGCAGTTAAGGAGCTAAAAAGACTATCTAAGGAAGTGGTTAGTACTAATCTAGAGATAGACAGAGATAATTGGAAAGACAGAGGTTTGAGCAGCGATTATTGGAGCAGGCTCATATTTGTTGTTTTAAAAGTATTGAAAAAGTGGTGAAAGTATTTTATACAATCTGGTAAGTATTGACAGTCAATTGAGACTTGTCACAATGGGAGACACTCCTCTGATGCATTTATGTAAGACATTGCCAAAGCACATGCTCAAGCTCAAACAGTATAGTGCGGAATGGGTGAAAAGCACAGCAGATAAAAAGTTCATGCCGTGGCCACATGGGGGATCACTGTCAAAAACAATATTGCAACACATGACCACATACTTGCACGCTGTGTACAAAGGGAAACATTAGAGAAAAGATTAGCTATTCTAGAGCTTTGGAAGATGTACCATGAAGAAAGGGAGGATCTGCCACCTGAGGAGTGGCTGCTTAGCCAGTGTAAGGAGGAAGGTGTCGAGCCTTCTGCTCCCCTTACCTCGCCTGAAGTAAAAGGCGCTAGCATGGAAGACATTGGGTTGTACCCTTTAAAGGAACTGAATGCAGCGACAGGGTATAGTAACCCGATATACGAACCGCCAGTTTATAACAGTGAAGACAGTCCAGAGGGGGATAAAAGAAAAGAGGAGCTCTTTAAGATCATACAAGACAAGAAAGAGAAGAGTGAGCGATCGAACGAACGAACGAACGAACGAACGAACGAACGAACGAACGAACGAACAAATTGACAGAAATAGAAAGGGAGATTAAGAGGTGGAAAGGGGAGAAGGATAAAGCTGACAAGGTAGCACTCGTGCAGAACAAATGGATGGAAGGACAGATATTACTCAAGGTAGATGGGAAAAGCATAGAGGAAGTAAGTCAATGAGAGGACAAGGATGAACAGGATAGAAAAGACAGGGAACGGGAAAAGACATTGAAGGAAGACCAGCATAGAAGAGCAGGGAACAGCAAGAACCAATGTATCAGGAGGAGCAAGAGAAAAAAGAGGAGCGGGTAGAGGAGCAAAGAAAATACAACAATAGGCAGAGCGCAATAGAAGATAGGGATAGAAAAGAAAGGAAGAAAGAGGAGGAGGCAGCGCAGAAACTAAGGGACAAAAAGATACAGCGACGAAGAGAAGAGGAAGAAAGGAGAGCAGGAGTAGGAGAAGATTGAAGGCAAGAGGAGGAAAGAATTAGATGCAAGGTGAGAAAACGAAGAGCATTAGATGAAGAATTAGAAGGCAAGAGGAGACAGCGGGATCTTGACATTAGCCTCATTTGAGAGGAGCCAGTAGAGCCAAGCCCAGCAATACAATGGGATAGAATCGAAGAGTTCCTTCCTTTAAAGGGAGCAATGTCAGGGGCATCTAGAGTAGCATTAGAAGAAGAAAACTTTAATATAAGAAGTATCGGAGACAGGATCGATAAGGCCTATAAAGAATTAAAGGAAGCTAGCAAGTCTGAAAATCGAGGGAAGGGTGATCAGTCCCTAGAATTCTAATTGCAAAGCGAAGAAGAACATACATTTAGCCTCGAGCACAGGCTTATCCTTAAGTAGACTGAACTTAGAAAAGGGTGAATGGGATGAAAGTCACACTAGTTGGGGACTAGACATATCATATGAAGAAAGAGAATCCTTCCTTGGGGAAGAGGGAGGGAGCGCGTGTGCCCCAGAGGGAAGCCTGCAGACAGACAAAGAAGTAAGATGGTCCGATCTAGAACAGCCTAAGGATAGACCACCAGATCCCATAGCATATCCACAACGTCCCAGAGGATGATCGTATAGCGAAAAAAGGAGAATCGTGCCATATGTGAGCAGGTTAAGATTGCTACCAGTAAGGAGACGGACAGGGACGATTGTCCCTGCCATGAATAGGCAGACGATGGGAGCCGATTGCGGGTTAGGTTTTATGCAGTTTCCCTGATTGGAAAAAGGGGGAGCAAGACCACAGTATATTCCATGGCCGCATATGGATAAGGATAATTTAAGGTGTAAGCTCCCGAGTTTGTCTTTGGGTGCTGGGAAATGGATATACGAATTGGAAAAAATGACAGGAGGAAACACACTGGCCATAGGAGAGAAAAGGGTCTCTTGGCAGCCAATTCTTGGGGGAAAAAGCTGATGACATATGGAAGAAAGCAGGCTATTCAAGTGTGACAGTACAAAACACAGCACACAACGGAGCGCCATTTAATCATTGCAGAGCAGATGTTTGGAGGGCCCTCAGGGTACAGTATCCTGATACATCATATATGGGTGCAATCATGACACGCAAGCTGAAGGAAGATGAAGACCCTATTGCTTACATTCAGGCCATTCAAGAGTGTTGACAACTTGAAACACGTGAGCTGAGGGGAAAAAACGATAGCATTGTTTTACCACATTTTATGTCAGGGGTTGCCCGAGCAAGTACAGAGACAGATGAAGAAACAAGTGGGAATGAAAGCAAAGCCGTCGGCTGAAATACAGTTTACGATAGTGCACCACTGTCGGCTACTACAGTAGAAAAATAAGAAGAAAGATGAGGCTAGGAAAATTGAGGAAGCCAAATTGGTTCTGAAAAAATGGTCAAAATTTGCCATAGAAGGGGCGGTATTGACAAGCAGAGAAGGATTGGGAATGCAGCAAGCGGTGGGTGCATCGCAGGGGAATAATCAGCGCCCGATGGACCATGTAGGGAATGGATTCATGCCACAAGGCAGAGGTATGGGATATAGAGGAAGGGGTGAACTCCAAAATAATCAAGGTGGATTTTATAATTCGCGGAATGAGAATAAGAAGACGCAAGGGGGATTAGTCAGGTGGCCTCCACCTGTATGTTGGACTAGCAGGATGACAGGGCACATTGCATGCGCATATGGAGGCCAAGGGAATGTACAGAATGGCAAATTCTCAAGAGAGGGGACAGCTTATCCTCCACCATATGGCAAAACTAGGGAAGGGTTTTCCCAAGATCAGACAGTGTATCAGACACAAGCGCGGCAAACGCAACAGACACAGCAACTAGAGCAAGTGCAAATGAATCCACCGCAAGGGCAGTCGCAAAACACCCTCATGCAGGCAAAACAGTATGCAAAAATGGGACAATTACTGACACCTAGAATAGGAGGTGCCACTGTGGTAGGAGGAAATTCTTTCACAGGTACAGGGGTATGTATGTACCCACAATAGGACAGCTCATAGGGCAACTTGATGTGTGCAGTACTGTCAGTGACACCAGACCCCAAGAGGAACCAAGGGTTTATGTGGCGATAGGAGGCACACCTTTTTCTTTTCTAGTAGACACTGGGGCTACTCATTCATGTATACGAGAGGGAAAATATACAATGTCAGGAATTGCCATGAATGCTCAAGGGTTCTCTGGAGCTACAAGTCGAGTTCCTTTTACTGATGAATTACCAGTCTGTATAGGAGAATGTGATCTGTCTGTTCCATTGTAGTATTCACAACAGACATCAGATAACATTTTGGGAAGAGATTTGATGACAAAACTTAACATGACAATTTCATTTACTGACAAAGGGATAGTGTGTTCCACACCAGGAATATACTACTTAAATGTGGGCAAATTTATACTGGCGTTCACAGGGCAAATGGCTCTGCGAGGCGTTCCAGTAGAGCCAGAGGTTTTCCTTTATGGAGTGAGCATTCTACTGACATGGCTACCTGGCTTAAGTGGGAAAAACGGTGAGAATACCTGATGAGTTCTTGTTTAGACCGCAGATACCTATGGAGGAAGAGGGGGGACAGACAATCCCTAAAGAGCTAGAAGCAGCCATAGTACAAAGGGAATGGCAATGCTCGAAGGAGCGGATGATGAGGGTAGACCATGGAGGACAGTAATAGGTATCGTAGAAGGGTACAGGTTGTTTGTTTTGTTTGTTTGTTTATTTTATTTCTAATGCGCACCAAACCCAAGGGTAACAGGGCGCAGCAGTACGAAGGTGCAAAGCTTACAAAGTTACAAAATAATTCAAAGTACAACACAGTATATTACAGCTAAAATTACAAAGGCAATATGGCAGTATCTCACAATACAGGTACAAATGTACAAGTTATGAACAGGTTAGATTCTCATTTCACTGGATTGCGAGGATAGACTAAGGCAGCCAGATGAGGCAGATTCCGCTAGTATGGCTAGTGGTCAGTAGAGTTGAGCAGGTTGATATAGTTCTTTCGAAGCTGTGGATATGGTTGGTCTACTCTAAATTCATGAGGCAGGGAGTTCCAGAGCTTGGCCGCCTTCACGGGAAAGCTGTTACAGCCAATCTTAGTGAGTCCAAATCTCAGTACCACAAGGCAGTTAGCATTACCGGCTCTAGTCAGTCTAATAGAAGTTCTTCTATTTAGTCTGTCTACTAGGTAGCTAGGGACCGCATTGTTTAGTGCTTTATGGGTCAAGGATACCATTTTTAACAGTATTCTATTGTGGGTGGAGAGCCATTTATGTTGGTGTCTGATAGAGGAGATATGTGCTCTTTTATTTGTGCCTAGTGCAGCTCTTAAGGCATTGTTTTGAAGGGTGTGTAGCCTCTTAATGATGGCTTTGTTAGAAGCACTGTAAAGAGCATTGCAATAATCTAGCCTAGAGAGTATTAGTGCTCTAGCCAGGATTATGCAGCTGTCATTTGAGAGGAATGCCTTACCAGCTCTGATAAGCTTACAAGTGTAAGCTGTGGTAGAGGCCAGGGATTTTACTTGTTTATCAAAGGACATAGTTGAGTCAAGGTAGAATCCAAGAGTTTTTACCTCCTTGTTTACCCTAATGATGTTTCCAATCATGGTGAATGAGTATTATTCATGGCCTAATTTATTGAGGTTAGAGTGTGTACCCAGGATTATCAACTCTGTCTTGTCATTATTCAGGCATAGACCGTGGGTGGCCATCCATGCCTGTATGATGAGATATACCCTATTCACCAACGCCAGGTCCTTGCCATGATCCCCGGAAAGAGGGAGGAGAATCTGTGTATCATCTGCATAGTTATTGTAGGTGTTACCCAGAAGGTCCAGATCATTGAACAAGGGTTTGGGGAATATATTGTATAGAGTAGGGGAGACAAAAGAGCCCTGAGGTACACCACACGGAATAGGGGTAGGGTCCGCCGCTGCTGATTGGGAGAACACCCTCATGGTCCTCTCGCTCAGGAAAGATTCTATCCATCTGATAGCCTCTGTAGAAAAGTGAGCTGCTGAATCCAGGTGTCTGCATAAGACCTTATGATCCAGTAGGTCAAATGCAGCTGAGGGATCGAGTAGTAGGTGAAGGGCTGTCTTCCCATTATCTCTCAGCTCATCAACCTGTGTTTTTAAGTCAATCAAGGCCCTTTCCTTCCCGTGTAGTGGGCAAAAACCAGATTGTCTAGCTCCCAGGAGCTTATGCAGTTCAAGGTATTTTTGAATCTGGGTATATGCGACTTTGTCAAGTATTTTAAGTAAAAATGATACCGTCGTGATGGGGCGGTAATTAGTGGGACTAAGTGGATCTAGAGTTTGCTTTTTCAAGAGTGGGTGTACCCATGATTTTTTTTAAGTTGGCAGGAATGGTGCCAGAGGCGAAGGAGGCATTGATCAATTTGGAAATAAATGGTGACAGATCTCTAGCAGCATTTTTTATTATCTGAGCTGGGCAGATGTCACCTTAACCATTGGATGGTTTGAGAGATAAAATGGTTTTCTCTACCTCTAGAATAGTGATTTTGGTCAAACGGAATCTGGTGGTCTGGGCAGTAGGTATATCACTGGGCAGAAGGATGTTCGAGGGATGCTGTAAATTCAATGCATCTTTTTTTTTGTTTTATTTCATTTTGGAGTGTATTTATTTTGTTGGCTAGTGCATATGAATATCTGAGCACCAAGTCTTATTTTTGACTCATATGTCGGGTATGGGAATCGGGGATTCTAGTTCTTTTAGTATAGTGAACAATTCCTTCATACTTAAGTTGGATTTAGCAATATGTTCGTTATAGGAGTTCCGTTTTGCCAGGCAAACTTAATTTTTGTAATGCATAGAGATGATAGTTAACTTGCCTTTGTTCTCATCAGAAGGGCATAGTCTCCAGGCAGTTTCACACTTCCTTTTCATGATACGCAAGTCTGTTAATTGTGGAGTGAACCAATTGTTTAAATAGGATTTTGGTTTGCTTGCTCTCAGTTTAAGTGGGGCAATTTTATCCAGTGTGGTAAGCATGATTTTGTTATATTCATGGACCAGTGTACTGGGGTCTAAATTGTCAGACAATGAGTTTAGGGTCGGGAGAATAGCAGGGATCACTTTGTCCACTGTGATATTCTTTGGTTATAGTTAAGCAGGGTGGCGCCGTTTGCGGGGACTTAGATGGAGGTCTGGTGGTTGATAATGTGAATGACACGAGTGAATGGTCTGTCCACAATTGTGGCGTGATAGCGGTAATGGTAGTAATACAGTTATGATCAGCTACCCAATCTAGAGTTCTACCTTTAATATGGGTAGGTTTGTTCACTTTTTGTGACAATCCTAATGTAGTAAGGATATTGGGTATTTCAGAGGCATGATTGTCAGCTGGATCATTAAAGCTTAAATTAAAGTCGCCTAGTAGTAATAGTTGAGTGGTCGTTTTAAGGTTGTTGTCCAGTATGCTGTGCATATCCTCCTGGAATGTCCCAAGGGGGTCAGGTGGTCTGTAAAGTAGATGGATAGTAAGTGACTGGGAGTTATTTAGGGGGGAGTTTGGCAGTGTGGATTTCACATGATTGCATGGTTTGTAAGGGGGCTAGTCTCAGTGATAGGCTCGCTCTAGAACAAATGGCGATCGATTCCTCCACCTCGGGTTCCGTCTCTATCTTGCCTGGATATCGTGTAACCATCTGGGATGTCTAACATAAGCGATGGTCCTGCGGCGTTATGTAGCCAGGACTCCGTTATGGCAAGGAAGTCCAGGTTTCCTTCTGTTATTAGGTCGGCAATGTCCATAGCATGAGCTATAAGGAACATAGCAGGAGGTATAATATGTCCACTGTAAGTGCTAAAGGAGAGGGTCAAGCACGCACCTTGATCTGAGTCAGGTGTCCCGGACAAATTGGGAGAGGCAGTTGTCAAGCGAGATCCAAAAGGCAGTTCAACTAGGCCGCGTGACACAATCGGGTGAGAAGCATTACCCGGAGCACATGTGATCAAGGGCGCAGAGGGCAGCAGGAGGGAACAGTACAGTATGGGTGATTTAAAGGCACACATGCAAATTACAAACAGGAGCAGTGTGCTGGGCACAGGTACGCAGAGGTACAGTGCGCCCAATCAGCGCACAGGCACACATAACTTTAATAAACACATAATTATTACACAGGGCAGAGGTACACAGATGTAATATGCACACGGTAGGTCTGCCATGGAGAAATGTACAATAGCTAATGTTAATGAAGCATAGAGTGGATGTTAAGCTGGGCTATATGACATGGTCAAATGGCCGGAGAAACAATACACAGCGCACACATTTTCAAGGGCAGTGAAGATGCGCACTATCAATGCGTAGTGGATGGGTGCGCACTACTGATATATCCGCAAACTGGTGTTTAGGGAAAACAGTGTGGCAGTTCAAATGGGCTACAAATTACAATTGAGTAGTTAGTTAACTTGGTGCACTGAGCAGGTGCTCTCAGAGGGCAGCAGTGGGCACAATCAGGCATTTAAGAGCAATGCAGTAAAGTCAATATCAGTTCAAGCAAATCTTAAGTTACAAGCAGGCGTAACAATATGCTAATAGCAGGGCACAGGGCCCAATAGTAGTGGGAGAATAGAGATGGAGGCAAGAAGCGGTTGCGCAGACAGGAGGCCAATCATTTCAATAGGCCAGTCCGGGAGGCCGGTGAAAGCCAGTGACGGCAGACAAGGCAAATGGAAAGCAACTTAAATTGGCAAATGGCATAGTAGGCGGATTAGAACATATGACAGCGTAGAACAGTGTCAGTGGTAGACGTAGCTGTAAACTTTAGGTGGCCATTCATGTTAACTTGGATATGGCTGTTGAGGTAGCTGTGCCAGTTAGAGCAGGGGTTCTGGCGGATGGCGTGACCAGCTAGTGACAGGTTCGGGACGGATAGTGAGCCTTCGAGGTTGTGCCTTAGAGGGCGGGCCGGCTTCTCGCAATCCACTGGGATTTAAGATTTTGGCCCGTCAAGATTCTGGTCAATGGATCGGATCTATCAGGGAAGGACAGCACATCAGTCTCAGGACAGGATCAGCTAGGCCGGTCACCGGAACTGCACGGGATCTGCCCTTCTTGCTTCTGGATATTCCAAATCAGCGGGATGGCATCATCAGGAGTTCATCAGGCAAGCATTAGTGGTAGCAAGCCAGATAGTTTCAGGATGCTAGTTTCAGGATGCATTCCCACACCACAGCGCTACACTGGGTTGCGAGGATAAATTGAGGATTGAGGCCTTGCTGAAAATGGTTCAGCTATTGCTTGGACTGGTCCTTGGCATCTGGATCTGGAAGGATGTTGAATGCTGGATGTTGGATGTAGGACCAGAGTGCTTCGCTGGAATCAGAAGAGAGAGACTGATATTACTGATGATGACATGTGTAGAGAAGGCCCAACAGACAATGAAGTAGTGTTCTTTATGAGCATCACATATTGGATGAGGATAGAGAAGAGGGAAATCCCACAGCGAAATGCAAAAATGCGGCAGCGTCCAGCATTTTTTGAGGAAGACTTGGAAAAGGTGCCAAATGTCCTATGGACTACAGGCCATTATGACGTAGGATTATTAAAGGGAATAGGGGAAGTCAAAATAAAGCTGAAGCCAAGGTCGATTTTACCTCGAGGAAGACAGTACCCCATGTCTCGAGAGGCTGATGAAGGTATCTTTAAGACTATTTCAGCACTGATGAAACAAGGTATTCTGGTGCCATCAGAATCATCATGCAATACCGCAGATAATCCAATCAAAAAATCGAAGGGAGGATTGTGGAGATGTACACAAGATATGAGACTGATTAACCAGATTGTAGAAACAGAGTTTCCTATAGTTCCTAATCCGGCCACAATACTATGCAGTATCCCAGTAGAAGCACGGCATTTCACTGTGATTTATTTGAAAAATGCATTTTTCTCGATCCTGTTGCACAAGGACTCACAAGACTTGACTTCATTTACGCTCCGCCAAACTCGACTTAAACACACTAGGCTGCCTCAAGGGTACTGTGAATCTCCATCGATCTTTAACAGGGTCCTCCAGATGGAATTAGGCAATGTTGATTTGAAAAGTGCGGTGATACAATACATAGATTCCTTTTTAATTTGTAGCACCACAGAAGATGAGTGCAGGCAGGACTCGATTCAGTTGATGAATATCTTAGCAGACAAAGGATACAAGGTTGACAAGGGGAAGCTACAATATTGTCAAGAAGAGGTGTTATACATAGGACGGTTGATTTCACATGAGGGAAAAAAGGTGACACCTGAAAGAGCTGAGGCGATTATGAAAACTGCAAAACCGCACACAGTAAAACAGATGCAAATATTTTTGGGACTATGCAATTTTGTTAGAGCCTGGGTATTTGACTACAGTTCGTACACAAGACCCTTTTGCAGGCTTTAAAGAAAGAAAAGCGAAGAGAAGGAGGGGCCCGACAGGCCCGAGACTCCCGCCAAATGACTATCCACTGGACTCGGAGTCCCTGACCAGGAGTCCCAATTGATAAACAACCACGGCCTGGGTTCACAGTAAGAGAGCCCGGGGAGGGGATATATGACACAGAAAAAGAGCGGTGGGAGGAGTGGGGGGTGGAGAATTGTATCTCCACATGGGTCAAGGACTACCCGCTAGGGGAAGCACTGGGGGTAGAATGGCTGACGACACCCGAGCCAACCCGGTGAAGGGGGAGGGCTTGGGGGAACCAGGTCAGGAAGGAGGAACATGCTGCAGGTGAAAGAAAGCAACCAAAACACCAATGGCAAACGTTAAAGAGCTCAATTTCCCAATAAAGAGGAAGAAACTGGAGATGATCCTAGCAAGGGAGAACCCAGACCTAATAGCTCTACAGGACACACACATACAAGAGAAGGATACACATAGGACAAGAATAAAATGCTAGGCCGTAAAGACCCCTCATATGGAAACTAAGGCACAATCACCATATGCTAGTGACACGACAGACACAAGTTTCACTCTTCCAAAGAAGTCTGGTTTATTTCAAAGTATTCTCAATCGACCAACTGGGGTCTAACCTCTCGCAACGTGTGAACCCAGACCTCGTGAGAAGTAAGAGAGCGAGCAACGCTCAAGCAACAATATTTATACATAGCATGCAATCTTTAGAAGGCAATTCAAACTGCCCATAATGTATCTTTTAGGCTAGGGTTCGGTGATTGACAATCATGACAATTATGACACGTTATGACAAGTCCGTATTCAGTCTAAATATACTTATTCTAGCAACAGTAACAGAGACAGTTCTTTGTTATGGAGAACATAAGGCTCTTAGTACAGCAAGGATATTATGTTCGTAGGAGAGAAACATTCCTTAGCACGTTATCTATGTGTTTCTATTCATGTACCAAGGGTCAGACAGTTCTGAAGCAGAAAATACCAGTCTCCGCGAAGGGGTACCGCTAGAAAGAATATAATTCATGCTTTAACTGCTTATTGCTACAGAGTTTGCGAGACAGGCCGGCACCTGGGCCGCTGATTAGATGCAGTTTCTGCTCACCTTCAAGGACTTTGTGAGGGAGAAAAACAATGTATTTCTGTATCGTCTGACATTCCTGTCTGTGTTGGCCTTTTAGCATTCAGGCTGTGGCCTCGCACCTTGCATGAGCTTGAAGTATAGAATACATTTTGCAAACTGGTTTTACAGAAAAGAAAAAAGCAAATGGTGGATATTTCACAAAATGGACGCGCTCTGGTTACTCTCATTACATTGACGATTCCGTGCTGGCGATGTCTGGCACATGATGTGATTGGTTTTTGGCCAACATAATATACATACTATACATACTATAGGGTCGTTTCTGGACTAACAACATCATCCATACATCGCATCTTCATCTGACCAAGTGTCTAATTCTGAACTACCCATACTACTATAATCGTCATCAGAAATATTAATTGCCATGAATTCTTTGATGATTTCATGTTCATGCTGGGCACCTTCACCTAATCTGTGAGGAGGTTTTATTTTCATTGCGTGTACACATTCATTTGCAACTTGGGAGCAGAGGATGGGCAGGCATTGTATACAACAGCAGAACATGAGGATTCCAAGTATCGTGATCAAGTCTGCAATTCGTTTCCATCCCAATGATCGCAGCAGTTCCCAAAACCATAAACTTATATTTAGATTCCAACTAACTGTGGGGACACGAATGTCAGAACTTAGGACATGCAATTTCTTGAATGCTTCAAATATCGTGGGGGAGGAGTCACTTACGAATACGCAGCACTCTGACCCCACAATTTTGCACACACCTCCACGATCAGTCAAAATTATATCGAGGATCATTCTATTCTGAAGTGTCATTAATCTGACTGCTTTCTCTTCTAGTGTCATATTATAGAGTAGATCTCTAGTTTCATTTATTGTTTTTTCTAACACCCTGGACAATTTTCTTATATTCCATGAATGTATTGCTTGTCCCCAAAATAGTATAAATGATTTTGCTATCAATCAGTCCTGCGGTATCATCTCGCTGAGGCCTTGATCGGGATAGTTTTGATATTTCAGAAGTTTTGGAGAGAAATACACCAGGGAAAAGTATACCCAAATAACAGGTCCCTTCCCAAGTTCTAGGTAACCAAGGATAGGCCTGATCTCCACATATAAAATAAACAGAACCTCCTATATATAATGGTTCCTCTTCTTTTTCGAGCACTGCAGTATTCATGCATCTAGTAAATGTTCCCACGGGATAGGAACCCTTTTTCCGTAAGCAAAACAGGACCGAACGCGGACTGTAATTTATAGTATAGGAGGGAGGCACAGCATCCTTGTTCCAGTGATTAGGGATTTGTGAGGCCCACAGAGCCTATCCACTGGTTTCGTGGTTACCGTGTTTATTTTGCTTGCGACTCTAAATATGGAAAAACCCACTGGTTCCAATACCACTCTTCCAAACTGGTTTATGTTTGGTCCATCCGACTGACCAGTATCACTGTCATTCCACTTTCCATAATATAACGCTCTCAATGATGCATAACATGCGGTATTAAGCGGCAAAGGTTGCACATACCAACCCATTCCTTTTCCACCATGCTGGAGTAAATGGGAGCAGACCCAACAGTTGGACCTATTCAAGATAGCATTGGTCATATTCATAATCAGAAGCAATGTATTATTATCATAACCTTTTCTATGTTTCACTTCTTGTGAGGGGAGAGTGTAAGAGAGCACATGTACTAGGCTGCTCGTAGTAGGAGCATTGGTAGCAGGCAAAAGAAAATTCAAAGGATGCACAGTTTCCAGATACCAGAATATTGGGACCAGTGTAATCAGAATGCAAAGCGGTATTATAACTATTAGCATATCTTTTGCAAACAAAGTTCTTCTAGGAACAGGCTTAGTCTCTATTTCTACAATATCATCAGCATTGGTGCAGGCGGGACCAGGAATGAGCGCAGGCATTGTCTGTAATGCTTATCTCAGGAAAAGTTTTCAATGTTCGTCGCAAAAAAGTTCTCCACAGCAACATATGTTCACAGCAGAGTGTTCAAGTAGCAGCAAAGCGTTCAGGCCAGTTCAAGCTAGCCTGCTTAATAAATGACAGCAAGCCAATGTGATTTCACACAGAGCTCCAAGAAAAGCAGGAGCAAGCATCGATTGTGTCGGTACCATATGCCCCCCCGCTTGTCCGTACGGGGTGAGACTGGTCCTTTACTTTTCAAAGGTAGTACCGGGAAACCGTGTTTCAGAGCTTTCAATTTGATTCAGCTTGATACAGCTCATATGCTCCATTTCCCTAGGCCTCAATTTCCCACTTCATCAATGTTGGGAATAGAGGCAAAACAAACACGGAGATCACTTTCGATTTTGAGAACGTAGATCATACCTTATGGCTCCGGGCACAGTATGATCGATGAACAATGCACTCTCATTTCGAGATGCAGGATCAGTGCCAGGTTGTGATGCAATGAGTGATGATGCGGCAGCAGTCGGACAAGGTTGAATCACCTTTGACCTCTCCGTCTTTGTTGCAATCTCCCCAGGCCCTTTCCCGGGCTTAGAAAGCACTTGTGGTAAAGATCTGGCGATGGTATCTTTGTGATCAAGTGCAGCTGTATTTCTTTCGACGTCCGGATCAGGCAGCTCTTTCAAAAGAAACGGAATTCTTTTTGTGTGCGTTCGTGGATCCATGACTTGCAGCCATTCACTCAGACTGCAGTCTGTGTAGCCAGGAGCACCAGATAAGGCCCCTTTCAGCGCGGTGCAAGCAAAGATTTTCTCTCAAAGTTTTTAATGAGTGTCCAGTCGCCAGGCTGCAGACAATGTCCTGGGCCGGTATATCTGACAGGAAGAGCCTCCTGCACCTGCTGATGAATTAAACGCAAGTTTTGAGTTAACTGTTTACAGTAATTAATAAGCAAAGGGTGTTCTATGTCCCTCAGACGTTTCAGCTGTGTAGCATTCCAAACATTCGCTGGTCTCCCCATGATAATTTCATAGGGGGAGAGTCCAGTCCTGCCTGTACAGAGGTTCACATACACAACAGAGCTAGCGGCAATGCATCTGGCCATTTCAAATGACTCCCCTAACAAGTCTTGCTAATTTTATTCTTCAAAATACCGTTCTGGCATTCCACCAAACCGGCACTCATCGGGTGTCTGGCCGAATGGAATCTTTTGTCAATTTGGAGACCTGCACAAATTTGTAATATCACGACTGCAATAAAATGCGGGCTGTTTGACCATATGACACGGGGTAGGCCAAAACGGGAAAAGTAATCTTTTAGCATAACTTTAGCTGTGGACATAGCTGTACAATCTTTCAGGGGATAGGCCTGTACCCATTTGCTAAATGCGCAGACCACCAGGAGGACATACTTATAGTTTTGGCATCTTCCATTTCTATGAAATCAAAATGGATGACTTCAAATGACATGGAGGGAGGGCAAAAACTTCCTACTGGTGTCGCTGTTCCTTTTCCAATGTTATGTTGTAAACAAGTCATACAGTTTTGGACCAATGTGTCAGCAGTTTTTCTGATATTTGAATTCTGCCATACCGTGTCTAGATGCTGAATCATTTTCTTAGCACATATGTGTGTTGGACTGTGGGGCATAGTGACCATCGCCATTACATAGGCATTGGGCAACATCCATCTTTTGTTCTTTTTGTCCACCCAACAACCTTCAAAGTCGAATTCTGCTGAACTCTCAGACCATGCTTTTATTTCATCTGCAGTAGCTTCTGCTTGCATTTCCTTAACTGTGGCAATCCCATTTTCTATCATGCAGGGTACCTCTTTCATTTTTTCAACAAACATTTTTGTGTGTAAATCAGTGGCAGTTTGTTTCGCAATTTTGTCTGCAAATGCGTTTCCCTTTCCCACGTAACATGTTACTTTTTTATGCACTTTGCATTTCATTATTGCTAATCGTTTGGGAAGCGCAAGTGCAGACAGCAGTTTCACTATCAAAGTGCCATGTTGGATTTTAGTTCCATGTGATGTCAGGAAACCCATAATCGACTAAAATTGTGTACCACCCCAAATGCATACTGACTGTCAGTATGTATGTTTACATTCAGGTTTGCAGAAATGTCACATGCTCTGGTTAACGCTGTTATCTCTGCGGCTTGTCCTGAGTTGTATGGGATTCTTTTGCTTTCTACAATATTTTTCAGTGTAGTGATGGCATATGCAGCAGTTGATGTACCATCAGGCAATTTAAAACAAGAACCATCACAGAACAGTTCTCCATCTGGCTCTTTCTGTGGGGTATCATTTAGATAAATTCTTCCTTTCGGCTCTTGTTCAGTAACCATTAAACAATCACGTGGGAGTTCTTTTTCACCCCCTTTTTCATTGGGAGGGAGCATTAACTCGGCCGGGTTTAAAGCGCAACACCTCGTAATTTGAATATGTGGTGCAAAAAGGACAATTTCATACCTTGTTAATCTGGCTCATGTAAGGTGTTGCGTCTGCATTCTATTTAAGAGAACGTCCACTGCATGGGGCACCATGACGGTTAAAGCGTGACCTAAAACCATACCCTCGGTTTGTTTTACTGACGCGGCAGCGGCAGCATCAGCTCACAAGCACCGCGGCAAAGCACACCCATCATCATGTTCCTGAGTCAAAACAGCCAAAGCAATCCATCATTCTCATGCACAAATAACTTAAAACTCTTGTCATAATTTGGTGTGCCCAAAATTGGAGCTGAACATAATGCAGCTTTGAGCAGGTCAAATGCTTCTTGACATTCCATGTTCCATGGCAAAGGTAACATCTTTCCTTGTCAATGCCACTATAGGTTTCACGATCATAGAAGAATTGGCAGTCCACTGCCTACAATACGAAGCCATGCCAATTAAAGCCCTGACTTCTTTCTGCGTATTTGGAATAGGCATACCAGAGATACTTTTTATCCTTTCTGGTGTCAATCTTCTTCCCTCCTTCGAAAGGAGGTAGACCAAGTAGGATACTTCCTTTCGACAATACTGGAATTTCTTTAGTGAAGCTTTGTGTCCATGCATTGCTAAATGTGTCAATAGTGCAACTGTACTTTCTTTACAAATTTCTTCCATGTCTGCTGCTATCAATGCATCGTCCATGTATTGTAACAAAACACAGCCTGCTGGTAGTTCTAGCATATCTAGTTGTTCTTTTAAAGCTCTACTGTAGATGCTCAGACTTTCAGTGTAACCCTGCGGAATTCGTGTGAATGTGATTAAACGACCTCCTAGGGTAAAAGCAAATAAATATCTGCTTATCTGGATGTATTGGAATGCTGAAAAAAGCATTCTTCAAATCTACAACACTAAAATATGATGCAGACGCTGGGATCATAGTCAAAATTGTAGTCACATCCGGGTCTAATGGGAATTGCAGATCAACAACTTTATTCACTCCGCCCAAATCAATTATGAAACGGTATGGTATATCATTACCTCCTTTCTTGTAAACTCGAAGAATCGGACTATTGCAAGGGCTACCAGAAATTTCTTCAATTACGTTTCTTTTAATCAAATCTGACACAAAGCATTTCAATGCTTTCTCCCCTTCAGCCGAGATTTTATATTGTGGAATACGCGGTAAAGTAATTCCTTCTTTCAAAACAATTTTCACTGGCTCTACTTTTAAACAACCAACATCATTATAGTTAACTGCCAGAATACAAGTAGGTACTATATTCAATTCAGTCGTTAATGGTTTAGATAAAAATTGTGACATAGGAGTCTTTTGTGGCGATATTGTCAAATACACTCCATCAGGAGAACAATAAATAACCGCATTCAATTTCTTCAGCAAATTTAATACCAACACATTTTTACTGCAATCTTTCGTCAAAAGAAATGGCTAAGACTCAGTAAATGGACCTAGTGTTATAGGGACTGATTGTGACACTGGGCTAATGACTGGTGTACCTGAGAACCCTACTGAGACATTGTCATGCCCTGACAGTGGTATATCTGGAACCTGCTGATGGTCAATCGAAGATTTTTGTGCACCTGTGTCCACTAGAAAAATATGTTCCCTATTCCCAACCTTCATTTCTACATAGGGCCTTTTCTGGTCTATGGGAATAGATACTGATTCCAACCCCTGTCCTGGGCTGTCCTAGTAAAACAATACATCGTCAGATGTAAAGTCGCCAGTGTAATATGCATTGGCCTGATTGTCAAAAACATTTCCATCACTTGTGCTGTTTCTCTGTTGATTCTGGTTCTGATTCTGATTTCCCTGGTTATCCGGAAATTGTGGCGCTCTTTGGTTCCTATTCTGTCCTTGTGTTACCGGGCAGCCTCTATTCTGTCTTCTCTGGAAAGTCCCATTTTGAATCTGTATCTGCGGGCACTGTGCTCGCAAATGGCCTTCTTGTCTACAATGGGCACATTTATTAATCCCTGTTGGACCACCTTGCATTTTGTTAAATTGGGCTCTGGATTGTGCGCTCGCGCCACCTCTATTATTGTTCGCTACTTGCTGCATCAATACTCTTGTTCTCATATTCCCTTTGTCCCTTATTTCTTTGTCCTTTTCTGCATTTACTCTGTTCTCATAATACTGGGACAAGTGTAATAATTCACTTCGTGTTTTTGCTTGCCATGCACTTTCAGATATCATTATTAAATTTTGAATTTTTGGTAACAACCCTCGCACAAACTTATCAACAAACAATCTTTTCCCGGGTTCAGTACTCAAGACTTCACCACTAAAATCTGCAAATACTTCTTCAAATCGATTAAAATAATCAGTTGCTCCTACATCCTTGCCCTGTAAACAAGCAGTCAATTTATCCCAAACTATTCTCTTTTCGGGTACCAAAGTTTTCAATTGCTCTACTATTCGCACGGGTAAAGCCTTTCTCTCACCATCAATCTAATTAAATTCTCCCATGTGTCACCTAATATTGTCGGATCATTTATATTTCTAACCTGTTTCCATATGTCTACAGGGAGAATCACAGGGAACAATAAATCAATTTCACTCAATGTGAAAATAGATGAATTCAAAACAGATTCTCTTTATAGAATCCTGACGGATTTTTCCTAATGTCAGGGACCGTCTGCTTGATGTTATTTACCTCTTGTCTAGAAAAAGGGACATGTACAAATTGTACAGTATAATGGACTTCTATCGTGTGCGCTGCAATCGTTCCAGTGGCAGCAACTTCTACTTTCGGTACAAACATGGGAGGCACCTCCCTCATGGGTAATTGCAAACTAGGTTTTTCTACATTTGATCATTTACTAAGCAACAAAGCTAAATCAAGAGAAAAAGCTGTCACCCCAGTTTCAGGCGAAAATGCTCTTTTGTAAATTGTCATTAAATCAGGGGGACAACAGGTCTTATTCTTCATATATTCATCTTGCAAGTACTCATCCATCACCTGTAATACCTTTCTCTGCATTCCTGGTGTATACTGACTAAATATATCATGCACTTCAATTGGGGAAATGTCGGCGTCTGAAATCCATCTAAGCAAATCTCGCATACAAATCCTCATTTCTTCACTAACAGGCTTTAACGGTGGAAGAAATCGTTGCTGAACATATGACATATGCGGTTTATCTTTTTTCATTATTTCTTTATGCAGATGATCAAGCTCGTGCTTAAACACAAATAATGGTCCCGTACTTTCGACGCATTATCCCGCGAATGAGAAAGAACAGTCAAATCACGCAACTCTTACGGTGCCACTGTGTCAGTCAAATCACTCCATATTTTCACAAGATAATTCCCCATGCACTCCAACAATACCTGCTGTTCACCAAGGCATCTATGATCAGATATGGAACTTTGCACGGCTGCTTCATCGCCATCTTCATTATACGTTTCTGCCCAAGTTCTCAGCTCTTCTTTCCTCTCTTTGCTAACCGTACTACGAGTCACTCTACTACTTCCTTGCGCAGGCCCCATCTCTGTAGAACTGCCTGCAATAGCGGCTAATTCACGCTCTGACACGGTAGAGGAAATGGTGTCACACGGGGAGGAGATGGGGCAGATGGAACAACGGGAATGGGAGGTACATATGGAGGAGGTGCAACTGGGTCAGTATTACTTTGAGGTTCATTTCTTCACTCATTCAAGATTTTGTTTATTAACTCATCTGATGAGAAATACTATGGGGTGCATATCAGACGGATAGCCCAGATGAGAAAGCCCAAGCAGAGTATATAGACAAATGCAAGCTACCAGAGAGAACGGCACTAGAGAAGGAGCTATCCCGAGAAGAGGTGCACAGGGCAATCGCTGCACTCCCATCTAACAAAGCCCTGGGCCCTGACGGCTATATGTTGGACTTCTACAAAGAGTTCCGGGACATCTTGGCCCTGCGTCTGGTAGCCCTCTATAATAATTTCAGGAGTAGGGGAGGGATAACACGGTCGATGGGGGAGGCAAAGGTAGTGCTACTGCCCAAGGCAAGGAAGGACCTCACTACATGCGGCTCGTATAGACCTATTGCTCTAATTAACCTAGACACAAAAATGTATACCAAGATCTTAGCAAATAGACTAGAGTCTCTCCTCCCAGAGCTGGTGGACGCCTACCAATCGGGGTTCATACGGGGAAGCCAAACGCATGACAACACTAGAAGAGTTGCCCACATCATAGAGAAAATTAATAAAGCACATACCGCGGCGCTAGTGGTTGCGCTGGTCACGGAAAAAGCATTCGACAGGGTGGAGTGGCAGTTTGTTTTCTGTACAATGCTCAAAATGAGATTTGGGGAGGCGTTCTTGTCCAAAATAGAAGCCAACTACAAAAACCTGTTGCTACGCCTACTGATCAATGGGGAACTCTCTAACCTGGTAGCAGTGACTAGGGGCACGAAACAAGGATGCCCCCTCTCACCATTATTATATGCCCTTCATCTAGAACCACTCCTGAGCACGATTCGAACTAACCAAGATATCGAAGGGGTTCCATTTGGTGAGAGGACCTATACAATAGGGGCATTCACAGATGACATGTTGCTAACCTTAACAAACCCACAGGACTCCCTGGGAGCAGTAGACAAGGCCATGGCAGAGTTTGGGCAGGTAGCAGGGCTGAGGATAAATAAGAATAAATTTGAGGTGCTAAACCTACAAACGTCACCAGAAAAGGGAAAGGAGCTGAAAGCCGGATCAGAGTATTCGTGGGCCCCGGATAAAATAGGTTACCTGGGAATATACATAACGAAATCCATCGATCAGCTATTCGGGGCTAACTACCCCCCCACCCCGCCCCTGCTGGAGAAAACCCAGAAATTGTTCCACAGGTGGGGCTCCTTAACCATATCCTGGATGGGTAGGATTAATGCCTTAAAGATGGTAATCTTGCCAAAACCATTGTATGCGTTTATGGCAATCCCCGTTAAGGTCCCAACCCCCTTCTTTAGAAAACTACGTAGATACACACAGCCCTACATTTGGGAACAGAAAAAACAAAGAATATCACGTAAGCTGATGCAACAACTCAGAGACAAGGGAGGAATGGGGGAAGGAGGATAGGGGGAAGAAATGGAGGGAAATGGGGAGAGCAGTGGTGGGCACAGATTTGGAAAAGGTACTGTGGCTTCCACGGGAGGATAGGCCCCGTAATATTTACTGCAGTGACATTGCAGCCTTGGTAGGGCACACATGGGATGAAGCAGTAAAGGGATCTAAAATCACCACTTTTCCATCGTCACTTACACCGATTTTCGAGAACCTGCAATTCACGCCAGGGTGGGCCACTCCAGGATTCAGCAAATGGCAAGATGGGGGATGTCGAATGTTAAGGGATCTGTATGAGGGTGAAGAGGTGAAATCATTTCTCCGGTGGAAGAGTGACTTTGGAGTAGGGGAAGGAGAACAATACCAGTACGCCCAGTTAAGGCACTTGGCCCAGCATCCTAACATAAAGAAGGCAGCAACAAGAAAATTGACCCCGTTTGAGATGTACATTTTGTAACGCTTACCTCTGGTGCCCTGCAGGAGTGCCCGGTCCGGACTGTTCCAAAGCGTTGCCCCACTGGATAATTCTGCTATGGTGAATGCCAAAGCCAGTT
Organism: Ambystoma mexicanum; assembly: GCF_040938575.1. Lineage (NCBI taxonomy): Eukaryota > Metazoa > Chordata > Amphibia > Caudata > Ambystomatidae > Ambystoma > Ambystoma mexicanum. The sequence continues at coordinate 353,405,060 of NC_090936.1, forward strand.
CCTTCCCCAGTGGCCCGTTGGTGAACCAGAGCCCAGGGAACAGTGAGGCTGGGAGGACCTGGTAGAACTTGGAGCTTCTGGTAAGATATGCTAGGGGGTTTAGATGAAGACTTAAGGGTAAGTAAATGCAGATAATTAGTACATGTTCCCCAGCTTTCTCACCCACCTCCCCCTTGTGTCCCTCTAGGTAGACTGGCTGGCGCCCTGATGCTGGTGCTCACCGTATTTGGATGAAAAAGGCGGGCCGGAGATATCAGGTAAGCATCCGACTCCAGTTGCTTCACTGAGAGTAGTGGTCCAGGCTGGCTGCGACGCACTGGATGCTGAAGGTATGAAGGTAAGTCTTTGTACAATACTGCTCTGGAGGCTTTAGCAGCTTTCATTGTGAAGCGCTGTTTGTTTCGTGCTGTTTGCTCTCGCAGAGTGGCATGATGCGCTTTAATAAGTCTCTTTCTTTCTCTTCCCCAGGTACGGACCTTGCGGAATGTCTTTGCTGGAATTGCCACTGCGCGAAAAAGGAGCGAGGTGGCTGATCGCTTGTTCAGGAAAGTTTGTGCTAAATGGGGAACTCGGGTGGGAATAAGCTCTTAAATTCAGTCTCTTACTATTGTCTTTCACTGCTTTCTCATTTTCAGGACCTGCGTTGCTGTGGAACTTTATCGGCTGCGGTTCCTTGTAAATAGCAAGACAGAAACTGGAAGCGGAACTCTTACAATGGAATTCAAGGGTCTGTGCAGCTGCAGGTCGGTCCGGGCTAAGATTTAAGTGAGTATGAGGACAGAAGCTTGAAGCAGAACTCCTACGATGATGTCTTAGGTCTTCGGGTGAGTATGGCTGCAAATAAATCCGGGCGTAAACCGCACGTGGAAGAACAAGAGCGGTAAGCATTACATTGCTCTGGTAGGTAGCAGACGAAGGGTGTGGCCCGAGGTGTGGTTTTATAGCCTCGGGCCACACCCTGTCAACACTAGACCACCAGGGATGTCAGATCTTTGGGTCTTCCGGGGGGGCCATCTTAAGTTCCATAATGGGTTTTTTCTTGGCAGCCATGTTGGTGTGGGTCAATGCAGCTTCTATCAAACGCCTGCATCAGCCAGCCACCTTGCATGTCCACCCTCTCCCTACATTATCATGGGAGGATGTGCCCCTGGTCCTAACGCACATGCCTTGTGCCCTTACTGGGATCGTGACACATTTCGACCAACTCAGGGGATAGACACCTAGTAGGAGAGATATACCAACTCTTCAAGGAGGGGGAGGCTTCAGGCAAATGGAAGTTCATGCACAACTGCAAGGGAAGTCAATCAGGAAATAAGTATGGACCAGTGGCAAGAGCTGTGGGCAAATACACCCAAACTGACAAACCCACTGCAAATTCAAGAGATGTGGGCAAAACTGATGTACCTGTGGCACCTCACCCATGTAAACTGGCAAAAATATATCAAGGGGCATAGGAAGTTCCTCTTGGACTGGGACTTGGTTTCGCGATTTCTAAGGGAGGACGCCAGGAGAGCTTGGTGCCCAAGGAGGATGAAGCTTCTGGGGCTGGCATAGAAATGGTACCGGATAATCTGAGGTGGAAAGAAAAGCACGAGGAGAAACAAAAAGACACATGAAGCAAAAAGGGAAAAGTTCAAAGAATATACACATCAGGGCCAGCCAGCAAAAGCGGGAGACAAGAAGGGAAGCGGCAGCGTGTGAGATCGGAAGCAAGATAAAAAAGGAGAGGACCCTGACCGGGGGGGGTATGGGTGGAAGAGGGGAGGAGTTGGGGGAGTAGTTTGTCTCCAGTTAACTTGTTTAAGAAATGCTAATAAAAACTTAATTGAAAAAAAAAGAAAGCACAGGTGAATGAGATTAAAACAGAATGGACTGAGGAGATGGAGGAACGGTTTGAGGAATTAAAGAAAGCAATTTGTACAGCCCGTTTTAGGAATTCCCAATTAAGCAGAGGAAGTTTATTGTTTTCATACACAAATGGGACAGTCATGACAGCAGTGCTTACACAGAGGGCTACACTGGGGTACAAGCCTCTAGCATATTAGAGTGGGATTTTAGACTCAGTTATGAAGGGACATTGTCCTTGATTACAGTCATTGGAAGCCGCCGCGTTCGCAATTGAGAAGTCTACAAGTATTGTCATGGGCTGCTCTATGACTCTCTTTGTGGAGCATGCTCTGTTTGCCATTTTAGAGAAACCCAAAGGTACACTGGCATCTCAGAGAGACTCAGCCTATGAGGTAATGATTTTGAACCCAACGATCAAAATTGTCAGTTGTAAAATAATGAATTCTGCCACATACTTGTAGCTGAACCAGTAACAGAAGGTGACCATGTGCATGACTGTGCAAATTATGTTGAATTTTATGATGATATACCTTGCGTAAAAAAAGAAAATATTTTGTCACGAGGGGAAATTCTCTTTATTGATGGTTCTTTGAAAATTGATCAGACTATTGGAGAAAGGCATTCTGGCACAGCTGCAGTTAAGGCATACATTGAATGGCGAGTTTGAGGTCGTAGAAAGTGCAAGGCTAACGTCTCACTTTTCAGCGCAAGCAACAGAATTGGTAGCACTTATTCTTGCACTCGAGAAACACGAAGGGCAGGCAGTGACATTGTACAGTGACTCCGCCTACGTGACATCAACCGTACATGCAGGGTTAGCGTGTTGCAAAAGGAGGGGCTACCTCCAAGCGGACAGCACTACAGTGCAACTGGCATCCTTATTGGACAGGCTTATTAAAGCACTACAACTCCCAGTAGCCATAGCGGTTGTGTAATGCGCCGCTCACACTAAGCAAACAGATTTTATTTCTTGTGGGAACGAAGTCGCAGACGCATAAGCTAAAAGGGTTGCGTATTCCCCAGATATCTCAAGTTTTGACACTCCAAATGTCAAAGAGAAATAGTCATGATTATGGTGATGCAAGAAGGGTTTAATCATTTGCCAAAGACCCAAAAAATGGAGGTTCAAGGAAGGGCACTGCAGGAAGAGTATGATTTATGGAAATGAAGGGGGTGTTCTTTATCCCCCACAAAAGCATTATGGCAACAGGATAGCGCTGGAAAGCCGGTGATGCCAGTAGCATTGTTAAAGATAGCGCTTGAATAGCAACATTACCCTGCGCATGTAACTAGGAAAAGTCTTGCTGCGACAATTGCGGAAGACTGGTTCATTCTAAATTTGTTGGAGCACATTCCATTTTTCGTAGTAAACTGCATTGTATGTCAAAAGTTTACTGCTGAGCATACACTGAGAACGATTAGAGGGGTAATACCCAGACCGAATGGTCCTTTTCAGCATTTACATATTGATTATGTTGATATGCTGCAGGTGTGTAATGGATATAGGTATCCAACAGTGGTGCTGTGTCCCTTCTCTAGGTGGATCGAGGTAGGTCCGTGTACACATCCTGACGCCACTTGCATAGCAAAGTTTTTAGTACGTGAAGTCTTTCCAAGATGGGGTGTGTGTGAAGTGCTGAGATTCGATAATGGGCCACATTTTGTTAATGAAGCGGTCAAACACATAGGACTATTATTGAATATTAAGCATACGTTTTCTTCTGCTTATCGCCCGCAAGCAAACGGGATATGTGAGAGACTCAACAGCCTCCTTAAAGAAAGTATTGCAAAAATCAAGCTAACTTTGAAGAAGGAATGCTATATTGCCTGCCCTTAGCATTATATGCCCTGCGGAATCAGCCCGGTTTCGACCACCACCTCACCCCACATGAACTAATGACAGGGAGGCAAATGAGAACACCTCTTAACAGAAGTTATGCCCAGAGTACTCCGCAAATGTTAGGTGGTGAATTACATACATATTTGACATGTATGACCTCTAGCATTTCTCTCATTTCTGATCAACTCAAGCGTTGGGGGGTCGGTCTTAGAACACAGATGAAGACAATACAGCAACCAGATCACATGAACTATTATCGCCACCTAAAATGTTTTTTGGCGACATCGTTCTAATAAGAAATGTGTACCCGCAAGTGGCATGAGCCACCTTTCCATGGCCCCTTTACTGTTGAAAATATAACCCCTAAGCAGTAAAAGTCCAAGGCAGACGAACTTGGCTTCGCTCGAACGATGTGAAACCGTACAAAGGCGAGACAGTACCTCCCACCATTGCTGATCCAGAAGTAAGACGAGAAGAAGAATTTCAGTGTGTGAAGACTCGATTGATGACTAAGAAGGACGACAAATCAACCTTAATGTCACTGGGACTACTAAGATCGCTGTTTTGTTCTCCACTGTTCCCCTCCCTTGCCTTCTCGCGCTCTGAAACACTTGTGTATGAGCGCGATATAAATAAAACATCAATTCAATTCAACCAGTTGATTAATGCAGATTTTGAATTTGGACTAAAGTTCAGTCGGATACTCCTCATAGATATTATCTCAGGAGTGCAAACCCTTGCGGAGAGCCTTAGGAATCTTTTGAAAATGAATTTTAGAAAAATATTGATGTATCACGAATATGCCTGAACGTTATTCTGAGTTCGAAGATTGGAAATCAGAGCAATATCCAGATTCCTTTCTCACTGAGTATCTATTTGGTTAAGCCCCATGGTCCTGACCGACGGGGATGTACACAGGCTTATATTTGCTGTTTTTTTTATTTGTCCTTCAAGCTTATCCTGCTCTTGTCAGAAGAAACGTTGCTATTCACTCTTTTTTACAAGATCTTAAAAATGGCCCTGTAATCAGAAGACTGCTCATAGCAATGATAGAGGAGATATTCCAATTGCAGGAGTAAAAAAGTAGTGTTTCCTTAAATGATCACAGTAGAAATGAGGAATGTTGAAAGTAGTATGATTTTAGGGAATGAACACGCACAACCAGTACCAGGATGGTGAGACAGGTGGATGTCAATGGTCATATACAAAGTACATGCCTGTACGATTACTCTTTTTGTCTTTCTGTTTCTCCTGTTTCACTCTCTCTTTCACATTAATCCTAAGAAAGCAGATGTCCTGTTGGTTCTTCCCACTATGAAAACCACTTTTGATTCACTTTGTGGTCAGTACACAAACCTTGCATATGGGAGAGTTAGGAGAAATGCGGGAGAAGATAATGAAGGGATAAACACTTATCTAGATAATGCAGCACACTGGGGTAATAACATGTGGTATCAGCATATGCAAAAGGTGGGAGAGAGGCATCTAAGGATGGTTTCTACATGTGTTGATATTGATATTGATATTTTATTTCTATTGCGCTCGTACACAAGTGTTCCCTAAAACCTTATGCTTTGGGAACCTCTAAAATATCATAGCCACAGAAGTATCAGTGAAAAAAGCACATTGCCTGACAGATCTCGCACTTTGCTTGACAAGAGGACAGTTCCAAAGCAGAATAGCATCCATAGTGTGGATGAATAAAGCAACATCTCAAAGAGAAGGCAATTATGTGCAAGATTTAAAGACAAGAGAGAAGCCAGAAACAAAGCATCAAATAATAAAATATGAACAGTCTGGAATAAATAGAGCAGGAATCAAGATTAAGAAAACAAGATTCTGCAATGCAAAGATAAGAATGGGAAGGAAATACGAGAATGTTGTGAAAGAGGTCAACTACAAATCATAGGAACAGTGCTTACTCATGTAGGATGGGCTGATGGACTGGTTGGGTGCAAAGCAGCAGCATTAACCGGCCAGTGGGAAGTAGTTGTGGCAAATGCAGAAAAAGAATGCAAAGATCAATGGCCGAAGATTGCAAGATTGTTGACATGGGTCGACGATAAGGGAGGACCATTGCAGATACCACCCCTGAAGAATGTATCCTTATGTTTCAGAAATAATGGTATGAGGAAAGTTGGAAAGAATTGTCAGTATGGCTGATGGATCATTATTGGGCTTGTCAGTCCAGAGCCTACATGAAGCTGCCCAAAGACTGGGGAGGGACGTGTTCCTTGGTGCTCATCCATGTTCCAGCATTAGTGATTCCTCAGAGTGACCTGAACATTGGTGAATTTCTTAAAGCAGATGCCCATTTCAGAAAAAGAAGAGAGCGCTTGAATTTCTCAATTGAACAAAGAGGGAGAATTATTTCTCAGCAAAATCAATAAAAGCCTTTGATGCTGAGCACAATATTCACGATTATCTTTATGCCAGGATACCAGATGTTGGCCAACACCAAATGGTTACAGATTACCAGATGGGTACTTCTGCAGACCATCAACACCACCATAAAGGGATTCAATGCTATTAGGGAAGAATTGAGGGCCAGAACAATAATGAGTCTGCAGAACAGATATGTTGGAGGAGGAGCCAAAATCGGCGCATCATGTTGCACGTTCATACCTTCTCACAATGACGAGAATGGGACCTTGACAGAGGCCATAACGTTGCTGACAAACCTGCACAACAAGATGGAAGACGAGAAAGAAGATATCAAAGTTGACGGAAGGTTTGAGTCTATTTTCTCATGGGTTCCACAGTGGATGGCGAATATGTTCAAGTTCCTTGCCGCTATATTAGTGATGGTGATGTTTGGATTCTGTTTGATCAGGATAATTACAGTGCAAGAAGACAGTGAAGAAGGCAGTAGGAATGTATATCATGATCAATGTCGAATCAGGGTTTGGACCCAAGGAGTTGACAGATGAAGATATCAGAAAATACACAGAGGCCAGCATCGTAGCACCTGAGGGAACGAAGTTCCTGCATCCAAGAAATCACAAGAAATACATAGGACGATGGGTCTATTGTAATCCGAATGGACAGTGCAGCTACATGACCTGGAGTGTGGATGAACATGTAAAATCAGCAGAATCCCTAAAAGGAGTGATGAAGATCTGGACCCCGAAGAAGCACTTCTTCAAAAGAAGAAATACAAATGTGGAGATTAGTGAAGGTGTGGTCGATGAATCAACCAAAGGGAGGAGTGTGGAGGATCAGCCAAATGCCTCTGCAGGAAGTCCCACCCCCCTACTACTTGTATGCTGGCAGCCTGAAATTTTGCCAAGTTTGACACAAACAGTTGTGACAATTCTGTGTTGAATCTTCGAGAAAAGGTATCCACTAAAAAAACCCTATCAGATGTATTCCCGTAGAGATTACAATCTCTTGGAGGAGATTTCCAAAGGAATATGAAAATGAGAGAAAGAGAAGTTGGTGACGTCACAAGAAATGAGCGTGACGCACTGAGAGGACTGGCTGAAGAAGAGAATGTATGGACCTTATAGACACTGATGACCGAGTAAAGAATTGAGTAAACTTCATATGCAAGACAAGGACTGCACATGTGAAGAGCACTGCAGAAAATGCAAATCATTCAATAACTGTAAGATGCAGCAACGCAAGTAGATCAAGATGATAGAAGCTGGCTATATGCAGTGAATAGACTGCAGGCAAAGCCGCCGTTATATAGAAGCTGGACATCGGTGTCATAATTTTAGCAAGTTCAAACCCATGGAGAGAAGGGCTGCAAGCTGTGTTGGAGCAGAGAATTAGATGGGAGCATGGAAGAATCGGGAAGGGCTTTCTAGCCTGGTGTCAAGACTGAAGGCAGCCAAGACTGTTTATCTATCCTTGAAGAACAGAGAAGATGAAATTTCCTTGTTAAGGGATCCAACGTGAAATTTGCCGCAACTGCAATGAATATTAAAAAGGTACCCGCCTAATCGAATCCTTCAAATTTTAAATTTATAATTTAAGTTATCCAATTAATCCAAACCTAACTCGACTGGTTATTACCATCATGGTGTTTTTTTATTGGCAATGCTAGTACATTAATCCTTGTATTTTCTTAACAGCAATGCTACGACTCCTATGATGGCGTTACATCAATAAGGTAATCCCTTTACATAATCCAACGCAAACTCACTCATTTCTATATCTAAATATGGTACTTAAATTCATTGCAAACGGAGGACTAATCCAAGTGTCACCATTTTGTTTCTTCCCCCCCTCTCTCCCTTATCTATGATTACTCTGCCTTATCAATTTGCCAGAACATAAATTGGGCTACGATGTATCTACAAAACACATCTAAATTACCGTATTTACAAAAATTTTCTTGAAAATAATGCATGACTATGGGCCTCATTACAACCCGGGCTGTAAGGGAATAGCGGTACCGGTAAGGGCACTGGTGCCGGTAATCCCATACCGCCCTATTCCGAGGTCCCTTTGCGGGTCCTCCCTTAACGCCTGGTTTGGAGCTAATAACGGTACCGCAATTAGCAGTACCGTTATTAGCGCCTTCCCCATTCCCATTGAGCCCTATGGGGGCTCAAATGGGAAAGGGGAAGGGCCATGGTGAATGGGGAATTACCGCCCCCACCAACCCTGGAATGGGGCAGTAATTGCTCCATTCACCATGGCGGAATCGGTAAGGTTTTGGAGGCAACCATGGCGCAAATAGCGCCATGGTTACCGCCTGGGTCGTAATGAGGCCCTATGTGTCAATTCATGATTTTTGTTACTCTACTGAAAAATGAATAATGGAATAATTGTCTCATGCTTAATGTTATGCATAATTGCTTTTTCAAACTGGGTTGTTTTACCGCCCGCCCCACTTTTCTAACCATTTATGTGACAATGTATACATGCTATTTGTGGTTACATTGCATCACTACATCCTAATATCACCTTTATTTTGTATACCAATATCCTTTTTTTTTCTTTATTATTTTGGATTAATTTGAATACAATTTTGTATATACTGCACCAGTGTCAGATGAAGAGCAAGGATTGCTCGAAACACGTGTCAGGCTGTTGAATTTTGATGTTTTGCAATAAATTTGCAACATAAGCAACTGATTGATTATTGTGTTGGCGCAGTGAATGGAATCATTTCCTTAGTCTTACCTCACCGTACAGTGCCAGGGCAAGGCACGTACACCCTCCGGTCACCTGCTGCCTCCCTACCATTACCCCCTAGCAAGCGCAAGATTCCTAAATAGGCTTTTTTGTGCCCCTTACTTATCTAGACCATAAGTTTCTAGAGAGCATAAGTGGGTTATGGGTTACCTAATATCGTTTTTTTTTAAACAGTTTTATTGATTTTATTACAAACAAACCACATACAACCAAACTTTGCAGTACCTATCTCAAACGTTTCAACAATTGCACATGTTCTTCAGTGTCTACTGCTCACCCCCTTCCCTCCCCCCTTTTCGAGCTTACTTCGATTCGCCTCCCGCATCTTCATCTTCCTCAGGGGATTCTCTTCCAGTATCATCAGCAGAGTCCTGGCCACTCAACCAATCTTGGGTGGACCCGTACAGTGTGGCCACTAAATATCTCCAGGCTCTCAGGGTTCCTGCCTCTTCCTCACCCCCTCTGTTACCCGCTTCTTGCCATACTGCTGTTTCGGCTTCGGTCCATTTCTGGAGATCATTCCACCAGACTTCTATCCTGGGCCTGTTGCATGCCTTCCATCCCATGGCTATTCTATGCTTAGCGAGTATGCATGCCAAATCCTTCAATTTGCTTACATGTTTTAATTTACGCGGCATGGGGAATCCCCCTACCAAGCATGCCCATACTGATTCGACATCTATCTTGATCCCTTTCTCTTCTAGCCGGCGGGCTACTTCTTCCCAGAACTTCCCAATTTCAGGGCATGCCCAAAACATATGCGTCATACCCAAATTTTCTGCCTGGCATTTGGGGCATGTCTGTCTTCCCGCATTTTTAAACTTAGCTATCCTCTGGGGTGTCATATATGCCCTGTGGGTTACATATAGCTGTATTTATTGTAACCTCGCATTCCTAGATACTTTCTTATGATACCACTGGGCACGTTCCCACATGCCATCACTTATAGGTGTCCCGGCGTCTTCCTCCCAGTCAATTCTCAGTTTCACTACCTCCTTCCCCACTCTGGACATCAATAGTTCATATAGCTTGGATATCTCGTGCCCTCCCTCAGCTATTTCATATATGGTTTCTATGGCGGCATCAGGTTGTTCTTCTAGCATTACTTCAGACCATGTGTTCCTGATCCGCTGTGCTATTCTATTATACGTTATATATTGCCCTTCATGTAACCCTGTTTCCTCCACCAGCGCAATAAATACTTTAATCCCTTCTTCCTGCCGTATGTCTCCCATCGTTACAATTCCTGCCGGTTCCCAGTGTCTCCTGATCGCCTTCAGTAGCTGATCATCCCCTTTCGTCAATGCAACCAGCGGCACCTGTGGGGAACACGGGCTGGGTTCTCCATGGTCTGGCAGGCTTTATGCCAAACCTGCCACCCCAGTAACAACAGTTTTCATCGCTTTTTACTTTCTACTTCAGGCAACCATACCATTTTGTTAAAAAAATATTGGGCGCATTCTGTTCTCAACAATCTCGATTCTGATGTGAGGTCTTCCGATAACCATTTGGCTACATATTGTAATTGGCTAGCTAGGTAATAGATCTCGTAGTTCGGCAATCTTATGCCCCCTTTATTGTGTGCATTCTGCAGCTTCTAAAGAGCTACTCTGTTCCTGGTCCCATGCCATAGGAAATCCCTGCACATGCTGTGTAGCTTAATGAAAAGTTGCTTCGGTATAAGGTATGGGATACTCCTGAAACAATGCAATAGCCTCGGCAATACAACCATCTTCAGCAGCGCCCCTCTTCCCATCATTGCCAAAGGGAGTTTGGACCAGAGCCTCATACTATTCTCAATGTTCTTCACAGCTTTCTCAGTGTTATACCGGTGTTCCACTTCTACCGCATGATAAATATCTATTCCCAGATATCTAAACGTTCGTTTCACCCATGGTATCTGCAAAATCGGTAATTGTTCCTGTAGAACCCCTACATACCTCCCCAGTGGAAATAAACATGATTTTTGGGGATTCACTGCTATTCCGGAAAGCATTGCAAACCGCTCCATCACTTCCAGGATATATTGGAGATTCTCCTCGGGGTATCTTATGTACAGCAGCATGTCATCTGCGTAAGTGCGACTCTCCTTTTAATCTAATCCCTATTTCCTCATGCTGCTGCCTCAGACACACCGCCAAAGGCTCCAGTGTTAGGATGTATAGCATTGGGGACCATGGGCACCCTTGTCTAGTACCCCTACCCAGCTGCCACCTTTCAGAGATAATCACTCCCGTTTTCACCTTGGCTAACGGCGCGCTGTATAGCAGTTTAACCCATTTAAGATAACCCAGCCCAATACCGTAGCTGGTTAAGGCTCCCATCATCCAGGGCCACTTGACCGAGCCAAAGGCTTTTATTGCGTCTAGTGAGACCATTGCAATCTCCCCCAAATCTTCTTTTGTGTGCTCTATACCTCGGTGGAGTCTCCTAAGGTTATCGGATATGTGCCTACATGGGACATAACCTGTTTGATCAGGGTGTATTAGTTTTATCGATAATTCGCTTCATTCTGTTTGCCAACACTGCCGTAAGCATTTTGCTATCTTGGTTTAACAATGATAATGGTCTGAATGATCCGCAGCCTGTGCCCGGTTTATTAAGTTTGGGGAGTGGGATAATGATCACTTCTCTCAGGGATTCTGGTAGCCGACCCATCCCATAAGCCTCATTTAGCATTGCTAATAACGGGGGAGCACCTCTTTTCTATACATTTTATAAAATTCACTGGGGAGTCCATCGGCCCCTGGGGTCTTGCCAGTGGGTAGTTGTGTCACCACTTCTTCCAGTTGTTCTAAGGTGATTGGGGCATCTAAGTCCTCTCGCTCTGCCACGCTTATTTGTGGCAGGCCTATGTCTTCCAACGTATCCTTTATCTCCCTGCCTTAGCTCCCTTCCGTATCGTCATATAATGCTCGATAATAGTTAAGGAATTCTCGATTTACCCCCTCTTGGGTGTCTACCAATTGCCCCTCTGCTCCATGTATTACTCTAATTGTGGTTCTGGGGATCTCCCTTTTGTACAACCATGCCAACATCCTCCCTGGTTTATCTCCGCTCGCGTGCTGCCTTTCTACATATTTTCTATAGTTCAAATTGCATAGTCTATCCCAGTGTTCTGCGCATTCTTGTTGCAGTTGGCTTATAATTCTGGCATCCTCCTCCGTGCAGCCCCCCATGCCCTGGGCTATCTCTAGCTTGGTTTCAGCTTCGCTTAATTCCCGTAATATGCCTCCTTGCAACGCTTTGGATTTGACTATTGCTATCCCTTTCACCACCACCTTAAACGCTACCAGTCGACTCGAGGCTCCCAGTGTTAGTCTCAAAGTATTGTACAATCTCTGCTCTCAAGTCTTCCCTGAACATTGTGTCCTTCAGCGCTTCAGCTCTAAGTCGCCAGGTTGGGATACTTGCCCTCCGAGGTCGGTATTGCCATATTAGGACCAGCGGCGAGTGGTCCGATAGGACCATCGCATTGTATTCTACCAGTGCTGTTTCTGCAACTACCTCCTGCATGACAAACATTTCATCTAGCCTCGTGTACAGATTCTGTGGGGCAGAGTAGTGTGAATACTGCCTCTCTTGTGCGTGCTTCACCTTCCATACATCCTCTAGCCGTAACTCCGTTAGCAGGGTCTGAAGGGCTCTGGCAGCGGGGGTGGGTCTATCTTGTCTGTTATCTGACCTATCTACCCTCGGGTTCAGTGTGCCAGGTCCACCATTGTCCGTTCATCACCCGTCCCCCTCTTTGTCTCCCTTGGACCCCTCCTTTAGGCGTTGTCGCTCGCGTATGGGTTACCTAATATAGTTAATCGCTTCTTGAAAACACAACGAGAGGCCAAAAGCAAAACCACTAAAGAAATAAAATAAAAGGATTTGTAAAACAAGTCACGAGTGGGTTATTGAACCCCAGTCTTAAAGAGAAAGTTAAATATGTGATAGAGTCCTGCAAGAAAGTATTCCAGGTGAAGCTAAGTATTTGTGAAACAAAGTCCTGGTGGGAAGGTCTAACAGGTGAAGGTGGAATTAAGTGTTTGTGTAACAAGTCCTGGCAGGAGAGTGTACCAGGATCAGATCAATAGAGAAATAAGTTATAAAGAACCTCAATGAAGGTAATGCCCTTGGGATTATGAACTGTTGTGAAAATATATAAAGGAAAGTCCTTATAAAGAGACATAGGGCCTCATTACAAGTTTGGCGGTAGCCTTGCCGGTAAAACCGGCAGGCAGCGGACAAACTTGCAATATTTCCCGGTACCCACGAATGGGCATTTACCGGGTCTTTACGGCCCTGCTGTATATAGTAATTGCCCATTCGCGGGCACCGGAATGAAATGCTCCCCATTCCCATTTGAGCCCCATAGGGCTCAATGGGAATTAGGAGGTTGGATGCACCGGCACCATTCGTGAATGGTGCTGCTGCATCCAACATACTGTGCTCGCGGGTGCCGGTACGCCCACTAGGTCAGACCTGGCGGGCTGGAAGGCACCCCAGAGTCCATCGGCCCCTGGGGTCTTGCCAGTGGGTAGTTGTGTCACCACTTCTTCCAGTTGTTCTAAGGTGATTGGGGCATCTAAGTCCTCTCGCTCTGCCACGCTTATTTTTTTTTTTTTATAAATCTTTTTATTATTTTGGAAACATACAAAAATCATACAAACATACATACATAAACTTCTTTACGGCAGACAATTTTGCGACCAAGAATGAAGGTTCAACAATGCATTTAGAATAGCTGAGTACTGTCAAATCAGTTCAAGCAGTTGGGTCATTCCCATATTGCAATATCTCAAAAGCTCCTGTTAATTCCCCTCTTCCCATTTGGCCCAGGTTTTTGTGGCCTTCATACACATTTGGGCAATGTTGTGTTTAATCATTCCCACCGCCGTGAAGATAAACTATTTTTATCGTTTATTAGTGATGTGTTTGTCAGGTATGCCCAACAGTAGCAGCTTAGGGTTCATCGATATCTCTTTCCCCAATGTCTCTGCCAATTTATTGCAGCATTGTTGCCAATATCTTCAAATTTTCGGGCAGTCACACAGGATATGTATGAATGTTCACTCTCTCTCCTGGCAACGCAACCATTTTGAATTGGGAGCCTGGTCCCATCGGTTTAGCGTCACCCTAGGATAATATACTCTGCAGTATCTTAAGTTGTACAAAGCGAATTCTAGAGGCAATTGTTATTTCCTGTGGGTGCGTCAGATCTAGGATCCAGTCGTCTGGGTCAATGGTACCCACATCTACCTCCCATTTCTGTTGAAGAGTGGCCAGTTCCGGAGTGGCAAAGGCCATTATAGTATCATACAGGGTGGACGTGACCTTGGCGGGCACTCATTCTATCAATAGATTACATTCTAGGGGGGTACATTGAGGCACATCCGTGAGTGAGGGTATGCTCCTGCGCAGTGCATGGGTGAGTTTTGTTTAGTGGTAATATTTTGTGTGCAGGAGTCCATGTTTCTGCGGAGCATCTGAAAGGAGGTGAGGTCACCCTTGGTAAGAACATCTCCGACCACGTTAATCTGGGCATCTGCCCATCGTAGCCATATCGGTAGTTTATTTGTCTCAGCTAGGTTGCTATTATTCCACATGGGCTGTGTCTGGGTCACTTTGTGGTCCCAGCCGATGTGCCTAAGTGCTCCCCTCCATACCATGGTGACGTGTGCTGCTGTCATCTGTGGGGTTGGTTTGGGGGGGTTGATGGATCAGTGAAAGTGGCGAGATATTCGGCCGCCCCTGTGTTTCAGCTCTGATGTGTGGCAGTTCCTGATCACCATGAAACATTTTTTTAATTTTTTTTTTATTGTTTTATACAAACCACACAACAAACCAACAAAACATAATCAACACAATTTAACATACTCAACAAATTTTAACCATAAACACTGCACTCCCCTTTCCCCCTCCCCTTATGAGCCTGTCTGTTCTTCACATTCAATATCCTCCTCGTGTGTCAGGGTATCGCTGCCCACAGATTCAGCTGGAGCCACTCCTGCCCCAAACATTTCCGCTATCAATGATTTCCATGCCATGAGGGAGCCCAATTCCTCATCCCCACTAGTGTTAATGGCCTCTTGCCACACCACTGTTTCAGCCTCCGCCCATTTTTATAGGTCCTTCCACCAGACCTCCACTCTAGGCTTATGACATTCCTTCCATCCCATGGCGATCCGTCGTTTCACGAGCACATACGCCAAATCCTTCAATTTCGCTACATGTTTAAGTTTTCGGGCTCTAGGGTATCCTCCCAACAAGCAGGCCCAGGCCGAGTCTATTACGAGCGTGACCCCCCTCTCTGCCAGTTTCCGTGCCACTTCACCCCAGAAACATTCAATAATCGGGCACGCCCAGAACATATGTATCATGTCAGCATTCTCCTTGTTACACTTAGGGCACGCTTGGCGCCCCACATTTCGGAACTTCGATATTCTGAGAGGGGTCATGTATGCCCTGTGCGTTATATATAGCTGTATTTGTTTGAACCTGGCATTTCTCGACACCTTCTTATGATATCCCAGAGCTCGTTCCCACGCTCCATCTTCTATCAGGACTCCCATCTCTGTTTCCCACTCTAATTGCAAGTGCGCCAGGTCTTTACCAATCTTAGACATCAACATCTCGTACAGTCTGGAGACCTCATGCCCCCCTTCCGATGCGTCATATATTAACCCCACAGTGGCATCCGGTTCTTCTGCCAGCACAGTTTCAGGCCATATGCTCCGAATCTCATGCATTATCCTATGATAAGTGACATATTGGCCTCTGTGTAACCCGGTCACTTCCTCGAGTTCTCCCAGCTCCAAAATAGTTCCATCTTGCCAAATATCTCCCAACGTGACTAGCCCCATTGATTCCCAATAGATCCTAATGCTTGCCCTCAGCTGCACATCTCTCCCTGTCAATACGACCAACGGTATCTGTGGAACACACGGCAACAGATCGCCCATCATCCGGCAAGCTCGGCGCCACATGTTCCACCCCAACAACAACATTCTAGGGCGCTCCCTCATGTCCAAGCCAGCCACCCAGATAATTTCACGCAAGTAAAAAGGAGTGCAGTTCCCTCTGAACAACCTGTGCTCGGGGGTCTCTTCATCAGAGAGCCATTGAGCCACGTATTGTAATTGCGCAGCTACATAGTAGGCTTCAAAATTGGGCAGTTTAATACCCCCTTTCTCGTAGAAGTTCTGCAGCTTCCATAATGCAACTCTATTTCGGGTGCCGTGCCACAAAAATTCTCTGCACATACTGTGCAGTTTAGTGAAAAACTTCTTGGGTATCGTGTGTGGGATATTGTTGAAATAGTGTAGAAGCTTAGGCAGAACCACCATTTTGAGCATAGCACTTCGGCCCATCATTGTCAAAGGCAACCTTTCCCAAAACCTCATGCAATTCTCGATTTTCCTGACAGCCATTTCAGTGTTGCACTTGTGTTCTTCCTCCGTCGTGTGATACACATCTATTCCGAGGTAGCGGAAAGAGCTAACTGCCTACAGAATCTGTAGCACCGGCAATCTTTCTACTGGAATACCCATGTATCTACCCAGCGGGAACAAACTGGATTTCTGGGGGTTCACCGCTATACCCGACAGCTTGGCATACCTCTCCATTACCTCCAGGACATATCGAAGATTTTCTTCAGGGTATTTCAAATATAGTAACAAGTCATCCGCATACAAGGATATAAGGTGAGTCTCCCCTCCCACCCCGATACCAATCGGGTCATATTGATGCCTGAGGTAGATTGCCAATGGCTGCAGGGCCAAGATATATAGCATCGGGGACCAAGGGCACCCCTGCCTCGTACCTCTGCCCAGCCGCCACCTCTCAGACACTACTGAACCCGTACGAACCCTGGCCAGCGGTTCACTGTATAACATCCTAGCCCATTTATTATAGCCTGGCCCCAATCCATACCACTCTAGAGCCGCCAACAACCACAGCCACTTGACAGAGTCAAACGCTTTAACTGCATCCAGTGCCGCGACTGCCATTTCATCCTCAGTACTACACCCTCATTCGACCACTCGTTGGAGTCGTCTATGGTTGTGAGTGATGTTCCTGCTCGGGACATAGCCCGTTTGGCCTGGGTGAATTAATTTGCCAATTACCCTCCGCATTCTGTTGGCCAGGACAGCTGTCAAAATCTTACTGTCCTGGTTCAACATCGACAATGGCCTGTAAGAGCCGCAGCTTCGCTCCAGTTTGTTGGGCTTGGGGAGTGGCACTATGATCGCCTCCCTGAGCGACTCCGGCAACCGCCCCACCTCAAACGCCTCGTTGAGCATAGCTAGCATGGATGGGAGCACCTCCTCCCCATACACCTTATAAAATTCTCTAGGAAGCCCGTCTGCCCCTGGAGCCTTGCTAGTAGGTAGCTGCCTTACAATCTCTTTCAATTCCTCTAAAGTGATCGGTGCATCCAGCTCCTCTCTCTCCTCCTCACTGACCTTAGGCAGGCCTATGTCCTCCAGTACTTCGTCTATCTCCTCCCGACTACTTCCCACCTCATCCTCATATAATGCCTTATAGTATTTTGCAAATGCCTTATTTACACCTTCTTGGGTGTCTACTGTCTCACCCTCTTCATCGATTATAGTCCGAATCGGGGACCTAGGGGTTTCGTTCTTGTACAACCACGCCAGAAGCCAGCCCGTTTTGTCCCCTCCTGCATGCTGCCTTTCTATGTACTTTTTGTAATTCAAGTTACAGAGCCTATCCCAGTATTCCACACACTGTTGTTGCAATTTGCTTACTGCCTCCGCATCAGCCCCGCCCCTTCCCAGTTCTCTTTCCAGCTCAGTCTCAACTCTGTGTAGGTCAGCTAAAACTCCCCCCAGTAATCCCTTAGACTTAGCAATGGCGATCCCACGCATCACCACCTTAAAGGCCTCCCATACAGTACCCGCTGACTTCACACTACCATTGTTCACCTCAAAATAAGCAACAATCTCATCTCTCATGTCCTCCCTGAAGGCTATGTCTTTGAGCGCCTCTGCCCGGAGCCGCCATGTAGGTATTCGTG
This sequence comes from Ambystoma mexicanum, assembly GCF_040938575.1. Taxonomy (NCBI): domain Eukaryota; kingdom Metazoa; phylum Chordata; class Amphibia; order Caudata; family Ambystomatidae; genus Ambystoma; species Ambystoma mexicanum. Next base: position 353,422,924 of record NC_090936.1, read on the forward strand.
CCCTAGGGGGGCAGTACTGCCACCCCAGGACCAGGGGCGAGTGATCCGAGAGGACTCTGGCTCTATAGTCTACATAAATACTCTCAGCCACCACATCTGAAGTGGCAAAGATATAATCAAGCCGTGTGTGCAGCTGGTGCGGGGCTGAATAATGCGAGTACTGCCTTTCATCAGGGTGCTTCACTCTCCACACATCCACTAGGCCAAAGTTCGTCAGCAGCGTCTGCAATACCTTGGCCGCTGGACTGGGCTTGGCCGTCTTATCATCCGACCTGTCTACTTTTGGGTTCAATACACAATTGAAATCCCCACCCCAGATCACCGCTCCCCCTACACTTGCACTTAGCTTGGTACACAACGTCCTGAAGTGTGCTACTGTGTTTTGGTTAGGGGCATATGTATTAACGATACATACTTCCCTGTTCTCTATCAACCCCCTCAATATAACCAACCTCCCCTCTGCATCCACAACCTTTACAGTCAACTTAAATGGGACATGTGGCGCCACGCAGACAAGTACCCCTCTTGCATAGGCAGAGTACGATGAACCCACCGTTATCCCTTTCCATTTCCTCCCCACCAATTCCACTTTCTCTCTCGTCAGATGTGTCTCTTGCAGCAAGGCGACGTCTATCTTCTGTCGCTTCAAATACAGCATAACCTTATTACGCTTCAGGTAACTGTTGAGCCCTCTAACATTCCACGTTAATATCTTAAGGTCTCCCATGGTACATCAATAGTATTCCCTCCCACTTCCGAACAGCCCTCCCCCACACTCCAAGTGGATAACTGATTCTAAGTCTACCTTCATGGCTCATATTTAAACTAAACCCCCCCAAACCCCACACCCAAACAACTGCCCAGCTCCATCCCTGGATCTCAGGCATCCCCGCGTTTGGTTCTATCTTGGAAACCCAAATTAAGAACCCAGCAGGGTGTCACCTAACTATCAGTGACCTAACTAAACTCTAAATCGGGATATAAAGATCGGCCCAGAGGGGCTCTCTCCACGTGCAACTGTTATAGTGCTACCGGATCATGTTTCCTGCCAGTTAGAGCGGGCGTGCCATCCAGTTACATCATCGACTATATTCAAGTCCCACAAAACAAGGTCCCACCAGATTCTCAGCTTTACTTATCTCGTCCTTCTCCATCTCCTTCTTGAACATCTGGCTCCTGGGGGCAGCATTGCGTGTCCAGCCACCCCATGGCCTCTTCCGGGGTCTCGAAGAACAGCATCTTACTCTTGTGGAAAACCTTTAGCCTGGCCGGGTAGAGCAACATATATTTGTGTCCAGCTTCCCGCAATCTTCTCTTGACCGATCCAAAGTTCATACGGCTCCGCTGTACATGAAGGGTGTAGTCCGGGTAGGCAGTAATGCTTGCAGCTCCTCGCTTTATTGTTCCTCCTTTACGAAAGTGTTCAAGAATTTTCTCTCGGTCTCGAGAATTGAGGATCTTGGCAATCAGTGGCCTGGGCTGATTTCCCGGCGGCGGCTTCCTTGTCAGGGCCCTGTGCGCTCTCTCCACCGCGAATCCCTGGGACAGGATTCCCCCAGTGATTTCTTGTAACAACATGGTTTCGATGAATTCCATAGGGTTGTGGCCCTCGGTCCCCTCCGGCAGTCCAACAATGTGAATGTTATTCCTCCGGGCACGCCCCTCCGCCTCCTCCGCTTTATTCTCCAAATTGCCCACCCGTTGCACCAGGGCGTGTAGCTCCCGTTTGTGTGTCGCACAGTCCGCAACGGTTGGACTCATCTCTCTTTCCAGAGTCTCCGTACGTTCCGCTAAGGTCCTTACATCCTGCCTAAGGAGATTCACATCTTCCTGTACTGCGCCCACTTGGAGTTCCATCGCCGTCTTCAGTTCTGTCACAGCCAACTGGAGTTTGGTTTCCCAGGCCGCTTTCAGGTCCGCGATCGCCTCAAGGACCTCCTGGTTTGTGCCCGCCGCGGCCATTCCCCCTGCTGAGGTCTTGTCCTTATTCCTGGCCCCATCCGGGCCAGTCGGTGTCCTGGTATATTCGTCAAGCGCGGACTGTTTGGCCTTCGCCCTCAGGGGCTTACTGGACATTTCTTCGGCTAGGGGCGGTATCCTATCCACATCGAGGTACTAAGGGAGGACCCACCACACCGGTGACCCCCACCTTCTTTTACAATACAGGCTGGGTATACCCTGCACCAAGCGACCTCCAGCGCCTTGTCACTTCCTGCCATGTACACTCCTGTAATGGGCCTCAGGGGCCTGGCACTGGAAGGAAAGTCCTTATAAAGAGACATAGGGCCTCATTACAAGTTTGGCGGTAGCCTTGCCGGTAAAACCGGCAGGCAGCGGATAAACTTGCAATATTTCCCGGTACCCACGAATGGGCATTTACCGGGTCCTTACGGCCCTGCTGTATATAGTAATTGCCCATTCGCGGGCACCGGAATGAAATGCTCCCCATTCCCATTTGAGCCCCATAGGGCTCAATGGGAATTAGGAGGTTGGATGCACCGGCACCATTCGTGAATGGTGCTGCTGCATCCAACATACTTTGCTCGCGGGTGCCGGTACGCCCACTAGGTCAGACCTGGCGGGCTGGAAGGCACCCCAGAGCACAACTCGTAATTTGTTGGTCCAGTAGCAACGGGCCGGTAGCTTACCGGCACCGTTACTACTGGACCGGTAAACTTATAATGAGGCCCATACCCTCAGGATTTGTAACATGCTAAAATGTGAAGAGAAAGCCTAAGGAAGGGAACTGTTACCCAAGAAAAGCAAAGATACCAAGGGGGGAGAGAAATCCTCTTGGATCCTGATTATTCTTTTTTAACTTGTGATATTGGTGCATGGAATCTGGGGAAGTTATTCTCTGGAACTCTGAACATTGCTCATTCAAACACTTTTCATTGGATTTGAACTTTTGCGTTGAACTTGAACATTTGAGCACTTTTGAAAAGCAATAGACCTAAAACACCTTAGAGTTTATTTGGAGTGTGAGGGCCAGAATAGGAGTACGGACACAGGACATACTTTTTGTTGGCCATCTCCTCCTCGATAAGGGATATTGAAGTATTTTCCAAATCCCACTTGTTTTAATAAATGTTTGTAGCAACAAACATGACTTCTCTGTGTCCACGTCTCATTCCTAGCTCCTCACAGTTGCTTCTCCTTTTCCGTACACAAATTTGTCTCTGAACTGATTTAGTTCTTCGAGCTCTATATTAATCAGGGATCGAAGCATGAATATTGTATTTGCCAAATCTCCAGCCTTATCGTGCGTTCCAAATCTCCTGCAGGAGCATCTCTCTTTAATGTGTCTAAAAAGGATTGTACTGAACTAAGACCATTGGCGATAGCCATGCCGGTAAATACTGGCACGGCTGCCGTCGGAATCATGAATTTACCAGCCCCCGGCAATGGGCAATTACTGGGGCATTCCAACCCGGCCAGACCAGGTAATTGCCCATTGCCGGGTGACGGTAATTGTTACTCCCCATTCCTATTTCAGTCCCATTGGACTCAATGGGAATAGGGAGGTTGGATGCACCGGCACCATTAATTAATGGTGCCGGTGCATTTGTCGAGTTCGGCGAGTGGGTGCCGTTGCGCTCACCAGGTCAGACCTGGTAGGTAGATAGGCACCTGCTCGCCAAACTCGTAGTTTGCCAGTCCGGTAACAACGGTACTGGCAAGCTTACCGGTACCGTTGTTACCAGAGCGGCAACCTTGTAATGAGGCCCAACGTCTGTACTATCAGGGCCTCAACAAAGTCACTATAAAGGACACGTATCCTTTACCTTTTATTTCCGACATTCTGGAAGCAGTACGTGAGCAACCATAGACTATCATCGCCTCAACAAGGTCACTATTAAGGACACGTATCCTTTACCACTTATTTCAGACATTCTGCAAGCAGCACGTGGAGCAACAATATTCACAACACTAGATCTCTGTGGTGCCTTTCACTGGATCTGCATATGATCAGGCAATGAGTGGAAAACCACGTTCAGAACCCTTTTGGACATTTTGAGTATAAGGTCATGCCCTTTGGACTCTCTAACATGCCTTCCATTTTCCAAAGCTTTATAAAAAAAATATTTTCTGACCTTTTAGAACATACAGTAATCGTTTATTTGGACGATATTCTGATCGATTCCACGAATCCCGCTGACCATGAAAACCATGTTAAGATTGTCCTTCAATGCCTACGTGCCCACAATCTACTAGTAAAGCTGGGAAAGTGTTCTTTCAATCAAAGAACAATTTCCCTACCTTGGGTACATCCTATCTGCAGACAGAATCGGATCCCCAGAAAGTGGCAGCTATTCTGGAAAGGTCTACCCTAAATACAGTCCGAGAAGTTCAATGATTTCTAAGAGTAGCTAAATTTTACAGAATGATTATATCAAATTACTCTAAAGGAATCACAGGCATAACTCACCTGCTGAAGAAAGGAAAGCACTTCAATTGGGACCAAAAGGCAGAAGAAGCTTTCCGAGACATTAAATTGGGCTTTTTGTCTGCTCCTATTTTGAGTCAACCTGACACCCGCAAACAGTTTATCTTTATCATTGAAACCGACGCATCCAATTAAGCTATTGATGCTGTTCTCAAGCAGCAGCAAGAAGATGGTATAGAACATCCAGTGGCCTACCTCTCCTGGACACTTACTAGCATTGAACAAAATTACACTGTTCTTGAAAAAGTATTGCTCGCCATAAAACAGGCTTGTCTGCAGTGGAGACATCTACTCCTCAGATCCTTCTTTCCGTTATTGGTACGTACGGATCACTATAACATACAAGTCTGCCAATGATTCAAATGCCAGAACAGCAGGCATGCAAAATGGGCATATTTCTTTTTACATTAATTTCACCTATCTTCCCAGGAACGAAAACATCACAGTAGATTTTCTATCACAGAAAACCCCAAACTACAAGAATCAGAAAACCATAGCTGAGAGGTCATTTCATAAAGCTCCCTTTAGTCGTATGAGCACAGATTGTTTACAAAAGGTGAAGGCAGAACTGTTGTCTGATGAGACGCAAGCCCCTCTCCAGCAGAACACTTTTACTGCTAACCAAGGGCTCCTTTTTCATGACTCAAAATTGTACATTCCCACTCAAGACCTTAGAATTGGCATATTACAAATGTGTCACAATACCACTGCCGCAGGACAAAAGGGCATAGAGGCAGCACATGAAAACATCTCCTGTCATTTCTGGTGGCTTACACTTTCTATCGATGTATGTGACTATGTCATGGCATGCAAAGTCTGTCCAAAATACCACACCACAAACCTCTTGGACAACTCTTACAAACTGCTGTACCCGACAGATCGTGGCAATGGATATCACCAGATTTTATAGTCAAACTTCCTCCCTCAAAGGGTTGTTCCACCAGAATGGTTACTGTGGACAGTTTGTCTAAAATTGAAAATGAAAATTTGTGTCCTTATCAAAAGTTCCGCCTGCCTTAGTCACAGCTAAACCTTTCCTACAGCAAATATTCTGACTTCATGGAGTACCTAACACCATTGTATCCAAAGAGTGGCCCTCGATTAATTTCCCGATTTTGGACTCAAGTCTCATCTTCCTGGCATTCATAGGGCTCTAAAATTTGGCTATCACCCGCATTTGAATGGTCAGACTGAAAGACGTAATAATTCACTCGAACAGTACTTACGTTGTTTCATCTCTGCCTCGCAAGACAACTGGCATGATCTCCTTCCCATGGCAGAGTTTGACTACAACAATACCCTACATACGTCCATACAGGTTAGCCCATTCCATTGCACCTACGGGTACCATTCTCAGGTTTTTCTGATGGCTACCCATCCTGAGACCTCTCATCTATCTGTCTATGAGCACATTACAGAGATTCAGAAAGGACACAAAAGGCCAAAACCGGTCTTAACGAGTCCCAGGCAATAGCCAAGCTAAACGCTGACTATAAACGTTCAACGAACCACCACTATCTCCTGATGATCTAGTCTGGTTATCGTCACGATATTTACAACACCATTTGGTGTCATCAAAGTTGTCACCAAAGTACTTTGGCCCGTGACGAATCATTGTGCGTGTCAATCCTGTCACCTTCAAACTTCAACTACCTACTTGCTGGAGTCGTCTATATCCTGTATTCCATGTTTCCCAATTGAAGCCCAATGTACTTGATAATTTTCCTGGTAGATCGCCTCCACCACTCACTCCGGCACGGACAGCAGGCGGACAAAAATATGAAGTATCCCAGATATCTGATCCTCAGTACCATTATGGCTGCCTTCAGTACTTTGTGGATTGGAAAGGCTAGTCTTTGGAATCCGCTGCGGATGTGCACACCCTGGCTGTGGTCTGCTGATTTCATCGTTTACTCCCTTGGAAACCGAGGCCCACGGCATCCAGAAAAGGGCATACTGTCATGAGGCCGAACTGGTCTCTATGGAAACGCTGGACACCACGGTCTCTGCATTCCATGTGCAATACACTCCAACATAGTTGGCCACCGTCAAATTTACACCGCCCTTACCAGGAAGGGGTATCGAGGTTGTACATGTCAATGACGCCATTCAAGATGGTGTCGCTTCAAGGAGCTTGGAGGGTAGAGCCATTTTAAGGATCAGGATTACTGTGGTCTTTGTGTTGCAATGCTCAGGTGAGCTTGCCTGACCTTATTCTTGTTCTTAGAGCCTTCCTATTCCTTCCGCTGTTCATCCTTCCCTGTGTTACCATGCATTCCCTGGTTACCCAGTCCTGCCTGAGAGTGCTTGCTCCTCCATCCAGGGTCCTTCTCCGCATTGTCTACCTTGAGTCCCTAGCTCCGGAATTCTACCGTCTATTGAACTCCCTGGCTTCTCTTTGCTTCCTTGAACTCAGGAGAGTTTTCCCCCTACAGGGTTTCTTTTCCTTGCAGTAACCGTGACACCTGTAAGTCTTCCCGTTGTACCGCACAGTGGGCAAGATGTGTGGCATATGATACTATCATCTAACGTCATCACCACACACACACTACGTCCATCACTGCAGGTATGTTGACGTGTGCGCTCTGACAAGTACTAATCTCTTTGCAGTTTAAAAGTGAGAGACCAGACATAACACAAGTACACTCCCCAGCATGTGCATATAGTCTTGCATGTTTAATTAATAATATTCAAAAAATAGTCCATGGCGCCCCTCTGCGAGAAGGAGCACGGCCCATTAACCTGTTCTTTGGGATGCTACCCACTAGAGAGTCCGCAGCCACACTTTAGCTCAGTGTACCTTTCACAGATGGTAAATATCCATTTGCATATAAGTCTTTGATAATTAATCAATAATATGTTTACATTATGAAAGTACATATTAATGGTAAAATTTGAAGTAGATATATTATGGTGAGGAGAAAAAAAGAATTGTCTCATTTTTTATCGCGAGTCTAAATAGAAAGTGAAACATAATATTCAGTAAATCTCCTGGACCAAGTAGTGGTAACAGTAATTCCGTTGGGCAGTATTCTGTCAGATTTACTGCCGGAATACCACCCAACTCGTAATGAACCCCATTGTACTCTTCCTTCAGATAAGCCTTCACAAATCCAGCCTTTCTCCACTTCACTGAATATCCTGTAATTGTCTCCAGGACATGTTTCTTCATTTCTGCGGTAAAGGCGAAACCGAAAGGCAAGGGGACAGTGGCATTATGAAAACTGAAAGAAGAGGATCATTGTAAGCTGTCCCTGAAATGGTCAGAGTAAAAATTGCAAGAATAACATTTAGTAACTATGCAGAACAAAAGATAGCATGAACTTGAAAGAATGGACGCAATTCAAGTTTCTATTTAGAATAGCTGTCGAAAGAGAACAACCTGCATTTTACATTGCAAGACTAGAAAGCCAACAATTCATGTAGGTTATGTTTTCATAATTATTATAATATTTGTGTAAATGTGTGCTTGACGCAAAACAATGTACATTTATCTTCAACTTGACGCAAAGACAGCACATATTGTTAATTGAATACAATGTATGGATACAATGTTTTGTTTGATTTAAATGTAGATAATAGTGTTACTTAGTTTGACACTGGGTACTGAAATATATTTGTTCTTTATTACATCTAAATAGTTACATCTTAAAAATGTGTGTATGACATGGTCACTATTTGCCAGTGGATGGGTTCTTCAAAACTGAAGCATCACCATCACAAACTGAACCGTTATCTCAATATTCTGGGATGCGCATGCAGCTACTCTTTGTCCATTTTGGTGCCAGTCATCAGGACCAACATTGCTGCAGTTCATCAATGAGCACATGTGCAGAGAAACGTTTTATTACGGATGAGTAACAAATAATGTTTTCTCAAAAATGGAAAGATGTGCTTCGAGAGAAAATGGATAATGGAACTGCATAAAATTATATTTTACTCCATAGAACTTTCACTTCCACAATTCAAGTACTGGGATTAAAATATCGAAAAAAGGAATCTGAAAGATTGCCTAGAATGTAATCGTCGACCGAAACATGATTAATATGACTTGGAGTGAATAATCTGTTCTTCCATTGATTATGTGTGACAAAAGTTGTAAAGGCTCTGTTGGATGTATTCAACAGTTTCCATTGCAAAAAGAAATATAACGACTTAGTAAATTCCTGACTATGAGTAGTTATTGAAAAGTGTAAATTGTTATCTTATTTTGCGAAAAGCGAGTAAACATTAATTATGTGAGTGCGCGCATCTTCCATGTTTTGCATTAGGTTACATGATGGCGTATTTGCAGACAACGGATGTTTGGCTACCTTGTGTTTAATTTTGCTCTCAGTGAAGCTCAATTAGACAAGACTGGGTAATGAGGATACACAAACTGTGTTAAACTCCATTAGTCATAAGAATGCAATGTTTTAACTAATACAACTTTGACTGCCTTGCAGAGGGCGCCTACCATTGAAGGATTATAAAGATCCACTTTTTAGTCATAAACACAAGTTCGACTTACTCATGGATAGTAATTGTGGTAGGAATTTCAGTCCAAAGTCTTGCATATCTCACAGGCACAACAGACTCTTGTGGATCACGGTCTACATGCATGTGCAGCATCAGACGACAAAAAGAAGCCCGTAGATCATATGGAAGGTTTTCATCAGACATGCACCGAAGGATCAAGTCTACCGAGAGCTGGTTGGAAATCTGGTTGATTGCTAAATACTGGCGGTCAAGGCACATCCTTGCAAACAAGTTTAACTGATACCTGAAAGTACATACAAATCAAGTTTATTGCCAAGTAAAACACATGTTTTTTGTTAATTTGAGTACAGTACCATTCAGGATGACTCTGCAACCACATCATTAAGAACAGCGAGGGAGATATTTGCATACAGAGAAATACTTTAGAGTTATCCCTGTATCATAAATGTAAACAAATAAATCTGAAACATTTACAATACTTTTAAAATGCTGACAAACAGTAATGATTATTGCTTGCTTGTCATACTTTTATAACCGCTCAGTTGAGAAATGATTTTGGTTATGAAGTAGTGATTTGCCCCACAAAATAATATATTTGTTTAGAACTGGCACATTTCAAAATCAACATATACCACGGTGCATCAGCTGCTATCGTTTAAAGCGTTTAATTGACACCTTATTAAGAATCGCATGGCTTCAAAATGTGCTATACAGCTAAAAGGGAAAAAAATATCACCAGTCTATTGCCCAGAACAGTCAAATGCATTAAGGTACCTCAGTTACCATTTGATTATGATTTGTCTAGCTCAACTCATGGTAGGTGTATGCTAGCTCACCCCATGTATACTACTCAATCTGAAAATTGATTTTCCTCATTATTACCAACAAATACATAGATAGATATATATATTTTTTTTACTTTCTTTATCATCACACTAGGCGTCGTACATTACATGCAGCAATATTAGACATATCGAGGGTGGGAGAAAAAAAGTGAACACAAATTACACACATAACCAAAATAGACGAATCCAGGAGGGACGGAATCTGACAAACACACGGGACCAATGCAATACGTGGCTGCACAGCCACAGGCTTTTAAAATTCAGAGTCAGAGTGATTGTGAGGCCGCAGGGGCACCCAGCGTGGATGATGTACCAGGAGTTATGCTTTAAGCAGGCCCCATTTATCCTTCGGGCGAGACTTAACAGGTTGCATAAGGGACCAATGATCCTCAATACTGTTGGCCCAGACAACAGAGCTCAGCCACTGATCCTTAGTGAGGACTCTCGCACTCATTCATTGCAACAGTATGCATCGTTTGGCAAGTAGGAGACATAGGCCCACAAACCTGCCCATCTGCTACAGTAGGGGCTAGAAAACACATAATAAACACTGCAAGGGGGAGTGGGTTATGGTCATGCATGTCATCTCAGACAGCAGCATACATATATCCCTCCGGAAGGGTACTAACAGGACAATTACAAATCATGTGGAAGTATTGAGCATCTGGGATGATATATCTAGGGCATTCATCCTGTTCCCTCTTGTGAGAATTTCTGTAGTCTAGCTGCCGTGTAGTGATAGCCGTGCAACACCTTCAATTGTATCAATTTAAATCTTAAATTACAGGCCACATTACATGTATGCATGCTCATGGCCGTGCAAATGTCATCTATGATGTCCCGTTGCATATCCCTTTCTCATCTGGAGCGAGCATTGGTGTGCCGTATCTCCATACGGTTTTGGACCATGCGGTACATGGACGACACCAGGCCTCTGTTCGCACCCGCTGTTAGAATATACCGCAGGACAGTATCTCCCTCAGGCTCAGGAACCCCCTACCCCCACTGTTTTCTGCATGCTCTATGCAAGCCTATGTACTCCAACCAAATGGTGACCTACTCTGTTGCAGCATAGGCATAACGATGGCAGGAACAAAGTTACCTTTGGAGTACCTTGAACCCAGCATGCTAAACCCATATCGGGCCCAGATATGATGAGAAGCAGCATCTGCCCGAGGCAGGTAGGGCACGCAATTCCAGTGGGGAAGGTGTCTGTGGTATGGAGCTGTCACTCCCAGCCATGTTCATATTCTGTGCCATGCTAGTGTCATAACGCTAGCCGGATCAAATGTGCAACCATCTGCAAAGTGTGAAGGGAAGATCAATGATCGCAGATCTTTATGTCCAGCGGAATACCTTTCTAGTTTAACATGAGGGGGGAGGCAGACACTCCAAGAACAAGGCAGCCGCAAACTGTGCCTCTGCTCCAATCCAGTACAAATGGAAATCAGGAGCTGCAACCCCCCCCCCTTTCATATGATTGGGTTAGCGTAGTCCATTTCAAACGCACCACCCCAGAGTGCCATACAAATTTGGTGACTTCGGCTTCTAACTCCTCAAAAAAACGACTGCCTAGGCCATAGCTGGATGTTAAGAAACAGATATAGCAGTTTAGGGAGGACAGCCATTTTTACCAGCGCAATCCTGCTCAGTATAGTCAGTGGTAATTGTGCCCAGGTCCTAGGTCCACTCGGGAGGTGTTCCAGCGTAGTTTTGTTCATATAACAGTGTGCCATGCCTGGCCACAACTATTCCCAAGTGACATGGGAAGTGGGTAAACCCTTTCAGATCAGTTGGCTCAGTAGTGATGTCTGTCAGGGGATTTGTTGCAATTTACCTTTAGTCCTGATAGCTCTCCGAAATCTAATATGTCTGCTATAATGGGCGCGAGATTTACATGGCGATTCCTAATGCACACTAGCGCATCATCGTTGTAGAGTGATATCATTTCCTTCTCCCCTGCCAGTCTAAGTCCTCTATGTACATGCTTGTCTCGTTTAAGGTCCACCAATGGTTTGATAGCGAATAGCAGGGTGGATAAAGGGCATCCGTGACGAGTGGCTCTAGCTAACGCTAATTTAGGTGATATTGCACCATTAGTACACACTCTGGCTATCAGTGTCACTTGTACTGGGCTGAATCTGCACTGCGTCAAAGTGGCATACCTAAACTTCCAGGAGACAGAGTCAAAGGCTTTCTGGATGTCTAGTGCAGCTACCACTGCTTGCGCCTTAGGGTCTAACTGTGCCACTATGTTGAAGAGCCTACACAAATGTAATGCCGTGGACCTCCCGGGAATGAACCCCGCTTGATAAAGGCGAATTATGTGCAGCATAACGGCAGCAGCCTAGTGGCCATAACTTTCACGAAGATCTTAACATATGTGTTAATTAATGAAAGGGGACTGTAGGAACCGCAGTGTTCTGCAGACGTATTGGGATTCAACAGGACTGTGCTTATAGCTTCTCTCATAGTATCAGGAAGCTCTTGTGCCTCAAGGGCCTCTGGCCACAGTGTGAGCAGGTGGGGCACCAGAAAGGATTTGAAGTGTTTGTAAAACTCAGCTGTTAGGCTGCCTGTACCCGGCACCATCCCAGTCAACAACCAATCGACTGTGTGTGTAATTTCGGCGAGGGAGATCGGCAGGTCTAGGTGGGCACTAGCATCTCTTGACAGTTGCACGATTGGTAGGCCCGCCAGAAACCTATCGATGTCTTCTGGAGAACGGTATCCTTATTGGAATACAGATTAGTGGAGAACCACGCAAACACTCAATCAAACTAACATGCCCGTTTCATCTATGATAAGTGGGATACACCCGCTGCCACCATACTGTCACACTGTGCGAGCTAGCAGTCAACCCGGTTTTTCTGCCTCCATGTAACGTCTGATGACAATCAAAGCATCTAGGCATGGTCCCTAAAGTTGTCAACTGCCTCATTCACTGCGCAAATGTGCCTGTGGGCGAAGTATCCACATGCCATTGCTCAAGCTCACGGAGGTCCTCCTCACTTTTCGTTATGTCATGCCGAATCACTAAGTACACCGGATTCAAAGGCCATGGCATTCCCCTGTATGTATACCTTAAAGGCTTCCCAAAGTGTTTGGATTGAATCATTAGAGTAGGATCTAAGAAGCATACAGGTCTCCGAAATCCCCCCAAGTAGTACATCTGAGACTAGACACATATCTATGCGGGACAAAGAGCAGTGGACTGAGGAGTAGAAGGAGTAACCCCGATCCCGCCCATGCATCATCCTCCAAGTGTCCACCATTCGTAGAGTTACCAAGCCCTCAATGATGACACGTGCCGCTGTCATGAGGGGCATCATGGTATGGGTGGATCCATTAACTTGAAGGTCAAGGATGGTGCTGAAGTCACCGCCCCCAGTGGATGGGTAACAAGGGGTAAAGGGCCAGTATGTTGCTATCAGTAAACAATTGGGTGTCATCGACACTGGGAGAATACACATTCAAGAGCAGTACCTCCATTCCAGCAATTGATCCATAGATTAACACATATTGCCCCAAGAGGTCCACCACAACTTTCTTGTTTTGGAATGGCAGTGATTTATGTACCAAAACCACCCTCCCCACCTCCCCCCAGATTGTGTGGAATATGTAGTACCACATCTTTTGTTACTCCAACTCCTGGCAAAGCCCTCGCAGCTTGCAGCAAGGGCATGTGTCCCTTGCAGATACAACAGCTTGGCCTGTGTTTCTCTACATGCAGAAGTAGCTTTCGTTTTTTGATTTGGTGTCCCAATCCTCTAATGCTCCAGCTAAAGCCGACTACCTCCCCCATGTCAAGCATGTCAAGGCATTCCCGCCAACCCGCTCCCAGTGTCTCCATGGGACCCATCACCCCACATATGTCAATAGTTTGTGTGCCAAGTGCTTTTTAATAAACCCCAATATCCCCTCTCCTCCCCTCACCCACTCCTCCCTCAAAACTGTGGCCATGGAGACCCTGCGAGAACAACCCCAACTTTCAACGCAACATTTCATAGGGAGGCTGGTGCTGGGCACAAAACCGGACCATCCGATGGGCTTAGCAAAATGGAAAGACAAGTATTCCCACGCTTCCTATTTTAACATATACCTACAGAGCACTGACCCTTCAACCGTGTTGTTTGCCATTCACAATAAACTCTAGCACAATCTAGGTTCGTAGATCAGTTCGACAAGTGAGTGGAGCGGACAAGTCTGACAGAGCAATCTGTCCTCAAAGCGGGCTGGTTCTAGCCCAGAAACTTCATAGCTTCTCCAGGCAGTGTAAAGAAGTAGGTCCTAGCATTCTGTTCCACCCACAGCTTGGCAGGGTACTGTAAGGAGGGCATGGTATCAGCAGTAAGAGAGACACAAGTGACCACAGTTCAAGGGTGTTTATTGAACCATAAGTGGGTCTGAAAAACGCCATCTAATCCTAAATCTAAAGATGGGAGCAAGCTACGACCATCAAATAATAATAACGCAGTCCTAGTGGTTGTTAGGGAGCATTCTCTTCTATGGCTAATTTCCCTTACCTATAGAGTTCTCCAGCAGCTTTGCCGGATTTGAGGGGTTTCTTTTTTCTCCTGCTAAGAGTGAGACCCTTTTTTCCCACTCTTAGGCAGATTGCTAGTGTGTGTTTTAGGCTATCTTGTGTGCTTAGGGTCTATGGGTTTTTTTCTCACCCTCATAGGAATCATCTTTTTCATGTGTGGTACACAGCACCCTCCGTGCCATACCAGAGGGGTGTCGTAGGGACCCCCAAACATAGACTCCTTACCCTGGGACTGACTACTGTCTCCCAGGGCATGTAAAGTCCCCATTGACTTTACTAGTCAAATCTTATGAACAAAACCAGTACAACCCATCTTACTATGGAGGAACTGGGAAGGCTTAATAGTTTTTCCCTAGTGTTCATTTTCGAGGGGGTACTGTACAGTCCCTCTCTCAAATGTTTCTGGCTGGTGGCAGTGGTTACTACCAAAAATATTCGACCGCAAATATGTTTCTATGGGATTTTCCCATTGTTCAAGGCTACCACTTTTACTGACAGCCTCTAACATACCGCTGGTTTATTTTAATATTAACTTTACTCCGGTAGGTTTTTATTGCCAGAACTTTGATTTAATTTCTTTCTCGTGTCTTTCTCGATAGTCCTTACCCAGGTCGGGATCCTTTGTTCGTCCTTTTGGCGGGCTTCTGCACAGAAGCCTTCCTTTCGGCGCCACTCTGTCTGGGGTAGACAGGATGTGTGGGAGGGGGAGTAGGCACCCTGGACAGGGTTGTCTACGCAACCCAAGTCGCACTCTGCCCTGATAGGCTGGGGAGTTCTCCCACCAGGAGAGCCACCCCACTGTGTGAGTGACAGCTAGGCTGTATGAATGGGGGTCTTGCTGCATAAAAGCAGGGTCCTGAGGACTGGAGGACAAGACGTCGCCACTGGAACTAAGAAGCTGAAGAGGAGAGAAGCCAAAGACATCTGCAACGACTGAACCACCGGTGAAGCCCTGCTGCACATCCTCACCACTTTTCTCCAACGACTCGAGAAGATCTTCCGTTGCAAGAGTCTTCTTCCCTTGAGTTGGTGGGGCCAACCAGTTTGCCAATCGCCTTCCCGGACCTGCCTTGGTCGAATCGCCAGTGCCAAGCACTAGGAGACCGGATAGCCAGGCACCCGTCCACCCGGACCACGATTTAAAGGAGCGTACCTTTTATTTTCGTTTGGCAGCACCGCGGCTGGTTTCATCCCTGAGCAGTGCAGTAACTCGAACCTTCCTCCACGACGAGAGCCTCTCTTCCTCTGCTGGATCTCCCGAACTGCAGGAACTGCCAGGAACTACCGCCACCGCAGGAGCCTCTTCTACATTTTAAGGTACATTGTTCCGCCAGCCTCCCTTGTCGTTGGGTACTGCTAAAGGTGTTTTAAATCCTTTACCTACCTATTGGGTTGGCCGCCCCTATCATTTAACATTGTCTTTCACCTTCTGCAACCACCTTTTCGAATCGTTTAACAAAGACTTGACTGAAGCTACTAAAACATTATGCTCCTAGGCACTTTGCCTTGTACCACTGACTCTGGCACAGGCCTATTGACTCTGGCTAAATTGGTTACAACTGCCTTCTCTAGATTCCTTCTCACCTAGAAATGTGTTGGCGCACCTAACTCTTATAACCACCTTTTCCTTCTCTCTTTTTAAACTTGTGAAGCGCCATTTTGCTCGGTTTTCACCTCAGTATTATACATGCTAAAGTACTGCCTTGCTTAACTTGTTCACAATCTTCTTGGGAAGTGTTGCTGGTGTGTTAAAGAGTATATTCCTGTATAACTTGGCCTTTCCTTCCCTTTTGAGAAATTGATAGAGTGCCATTTCTGCTTGGTTTTCACTGTGCCGTTTTGCTCAGTTTTCACTCTTGCTCAAACTTGTCGACAATTGAAATAGGGAGTTGTATATGCTTTTCTTGACTGATTTAACTTGCTTTTATAATAGTGATTTGTGTGTGAACATCAGAGTGTGTATTGTTATTTTACTTATACCGCGCCAAAGCCTGCAGGCATCCAGGCGCCGAGAGACATAAAAGAGGCAGGCTACCAATGAAAGATTATGCTAATTGAAAAGATATGTTTCCGAAACACGAGTAAGTCTCCAGTCTTACGCAGAATGGCTGGCAGAACATTCCAGGCCTTGGCACCTTGGATATGAAACGCTCTACTAAGCCCGCGGGATCGTTTCACTCGATGTTGGACTAGTAAGAAGTCTTCCTCTGATCTGAGTCTTCTTTTTGGCTGGTAGATACTAACGACGTCTTTCAGATAAATTGTGCAGTCCCAAAAACGCATTTATGGCAAATAGTAGCTTGAACTGAATTCGGGCTTCTACAAGGAGCCGGTGTAGTTTTTTCCTGGCAAAGGTAATCGGCTCTGAACATTTCATCTGAAAGATGATGCGGATAGCTTTATTTTGGATTTTTTGTAGTTCATGGATGTCAGCTTTACTTGCCCCACCTGGTTGTTCTGTGTGTAAAATAAATATATATATTCTTTTTGACAGAAAGCTTTGGTCAGTGTTCCCTTGTTCCATAAGTACTGCTCATATCCCTCTTGAGATAAGTCTGACTGCTCAGCCACAGCTACCAAATAAATCTTTGTTTTG
This sequence comes from Ambystoma mexicanum, assembly GCF_040938575.1. Lineage (NCBI taxonomy): Eukaryota > Metazoa > Chordata > Amphibia > Caudata > Ambystomatidae > Ambystoma > Ambystoma mexicanum. Next base: position 353,439,837 of record NC_090936.1, read on the forward strand.
CAGACTGATACCAAAGGGGATTTATTGCTCATACCTGTAGTCATAATCCTCTGTAGTGCTCCCTAAGGAAACTGCACAGGATTCTGCCTAACACTGGTGTACAACGGTGAGGATAAAAGTATTGGGTTTACATTTTAGAGTGCTGCTAGTCCCTTGGTTCAATTAACCACAAGGCCTAACAATCACTAAAAGTTAATTTTAAAGAAAGTAAAAGATGGAAAGTTATAGCCAGGATGTCAGTCTAGAAAAATGGATACCTCTCATGATGGACGGCAAACGCATTTTGGTGGCCGAAGGCCAACCGTCTCATGTACGAAACCATAGAAATACAGGTTTCCGAGCTTTACGAATGAACGGCCATTTTGATGTAACAAGGATCACCATTTTATTTTCTAACAATTGCTCATTGCTTTCTGTTCACATTGCTTAGCAGCACATTTTTCTGCTTACATTGCTCGACTGTTAACATTGTTGTCTGAACGTGAAAGGACAAGGCCGCAGGGCCGCGAGGCTAATGAGAGTTCGTTGAAACACAACATAGGCAGCTCCGGGGAGGAATGCCCGGCTCCCTCCCGAATGTAGCCTTGAAGAAGAGCCGCAGGGCATTTAATCATTTCACAGCTGCCAGCCAGTCTCGATATATGGTAGAATATGTTAGAATAAAGCAGCTAAAGGCTTGAATTATGCTCTTCTTACGGCCCCCCTTTTCCGAGCCCTGTAGAGAGTGTCGGCTCCCAGGACACGAATAGCACCTCATAGATAGCAAGGTCTGGAATGTGACTCTTCCCCCGTGTGTAGCTTGCTTCCAAGAACAGAAGCACTGTGTTTTGTTCAACAAAGAAAAGATGTCTCCGTACTTGCAAAGTTGCATATTGTTACTAGAATAGACATTTGAAGGTGTCATATTCGTCGAAAGTGTCCATCATCAAACCGAGTTCAAAGAAACCCAATAAAGGGGGGTGTTAAACATGTCACAGCTGATTGTATGATATGCATTATGTATATATGTAACTGATGTACGTAATTCGTTCTCTTGCGTCCCTCGAGGTCTAGAGATACAAGTCGCGGGGCATGAGACCGAGTTGGCCAACTGAGACTATTTGCTTTGCAATAAACCCTAGCTTTGGGACTACAACCTCGTGTCTGGCATATCTATCGTGTGTGGTGACCTGCCTTGTTCCCATAGACATGAGGGACCCCTAGGGGCCCCTTTCAAGGAGACCCTCTTTGTAAATACTGCAGATTATTTAAAGGATCTGTGTAGACAGAAAAGTCATCCTATCAAAGGCAAGAAATCAGAAATGATTGAAAGATTGTTAGAACACCAAAGACTGGAGAGTAGAGCTGTAGTGCCTATCCCTCCAGCAAATGTAGCAAATATTGGGGATAATGATGTGGAAGATGTTATTGTTGAAGCAGATGAGGAAGAGGAGGATAACAATGTCACCCCCTCTGGCCCTCTGCCTGCTCAAAGGCCTCAACCTATGGCTACTGGACCATCGTCAGGTCCCACATTAAGTCCTGCATTTAACACTCTAGAAAAAATGAGACTTGAACTTGAATTCAAAAGAATTAGTGCCCAAACTGAACAGAGACATCAAGAACTAAGGCTCAAAGAAATAGAGCTCAACCATGAGCTAGAGATGAAGAAATTGTCTTTGGAAAATGCTTCTCTCCCAGAATCCTCTAGATCCTCCAGTCCAAAAAGACCCTGGATGCCTAAAGAGATTCTGGGTATGTATGTGTTAGGGAGAATTCTCTGTTTAGGCTGAATTTCCTAACCTAGTGAGTCCCCCAGCAGCTTTGCTGGATTTTTGGGGTTTATTTTTTTCTCCTGCCAAGAGTGAGACTCTTATACCCTCACTCTTGGACATGACTTGAGAGTGTTTCTGTGACTTACTATGTGCTTATGGGCTATGGGGTATTTTCTTCCCATAGGCTATCATTGGTTTTTTGAATGTGTGCTACACAGCACCTTCAGTGCAGTAACACAGGGGTGTCATAGAGACCCCCAAACATAGACTCCACACCCTGGGACTGACTACTGTCTCCCTGGGTCTGTAAAGTCACCATTGACTTTACTAGTCTTAACTTCGGAACTTAACCAGTACAAACCATCATACTGTGGAAGTACTGGTAGGGGCAATTAGATTGCCCCTGGGTCTGTTGTCGAGGGGGTACTGTCCCATCCCCCCTCGCCGAGTTTCTGGCTGGTGGCAGTGGATACCACGGAAATATTCCACCGGAATATTTCCCAATGGGATTTCCCATTGATTTTAATGCACCACTTTTTGGTGCAATGTTAAAGATACCGCCGGTTTATTTATTTAATATAAATTCACCGGTTGGGATTTTTTGCCAGAACTCGCCGCCAAAATGGCGTCTAGGTTCATTTCAGTAACCCTGAACCCGAGTCGAGCCTTTGTTCCACTTTTTGGCGGGCTTCTGCACAGAAGCCCTCCAAAGTGGTGCCATTCTGTCTGGGTACCACAGGGGGTGTGGGAGGGGGTTTAGGCACCCTGGACTGAGTTGCCTTGCCAACTCATGTCGCACTCTGGTGTGATTGGCCCAGGTGGTGAGCCATCCCGCTCACCACTTAGCATGTTTGAGTGACAGCTAGGCTGTATGAATGGGGGTTTGCTGCATAAAAGCAGGGTTTTTGGGACTGGTTCTTCAGAAGTCGCCACAGGACCTAAGAAGCCAAAGAGGGAGAAGCCGAGCCGACCTGCCAAGACGACACCACCGGTGGAGCCCTGCGGAACCGTCTCACCACTTTTCCCGACGACAGAGAAGATCTCCCGCCAGAGAGTCTTCTTCCCTTGACTGGTGGGGACAACCAGTTTCTGCCTCCTTTTCGCCGCCCTGAAGCATCTCGTGGCCGCCTTGCCTGTGCCAAGCACCCCGGCAACCGGGATACCACTTTTTACCTCAACCGCGAAAGAAGGGTAACATCCTTTTAACCGGAAAAACTCCACGGCTGGTTTCTTCCCTGGTAGTGCAACGACCTCCAGCTTTCCTCCACGACGAGATCTTCTCCTCCTCTGGACGACGCCGCGACTTGCAACCACTACCAGGAACAACTGCCACCGCTGGAGGATCCTTTCCATTTTAAAGGTACCGTGTTCCGCCCGGCTTCCCTTGCCACCGATTGTACGCAGTAGATTTAACCCTCGGCTCTCGACCCTGGGTAAGCCTGGGACACCCTAACTAAACTTTTCTTAACTGAGAAAACCCTTTTCTACTCACCTGTAAGGACTTGCGACATTGTGTGATCTTGGGCATCCTTTCGCCTGGCTTCCCCTAGAGTGGGCCTGGCAACCAAACTTCCTTGCTCCTCAATAGACTGCCTTGCTAAACTTACTGTGAATCTCTGAAAAGTGTTTTACCTTGCTGTTTTCATTATTTCTGCCTTTTTCCCTCCCTTTTTAACTAACTTGTTGGAGTTCCATCTAACGTTAAGCGCTCACCTCTGTTTGGAAATAAGTGGTGTTAACTTAGACTTGTCCAACAAAGAACTAGGGATGTACATATAAGTAATAGTGACTGTGTTTTGACTTTCTTACCTTTTCTGTGCTAGTGTAATTTATGAGTGTGTCATTTTTAAATAAATAATTATATACTTTTACACCTAGCTCTGGTCAGTGTTTGCTTGTACTACTGTGCCTCTGTACCTATTATGTATGCTCTGTATACTGCCTAACTCTTCTTGAGGGAAGTCTGACTGCTCAGCCACAGCTACCAGGTAAATCTGGGTGGTACAGACTGCTACCAAGTGGGTTTACTGCCAAACACCTGTAGCCTTAAATCTTTTGCAGTGGTCCCAGAGGGAACTGCACAGGTTTCTGTCTAACACTGGTGTACAGCGGTGGGATTTGTATTGAGCATACACTTTAGTGTACTTTTGAGATACCTTAGTGCAACTAACCACAAAGCTTAAAGCACAAAAAGAAAAAGTCATATTCTAACCTGTCTACTATGGAAAGTTATAGTCAAGATTACCTTGCTACAAAAACTGCTGATTGTCTAAGACTTCTCTGTAAGCATAAGAATCTCATGACTAAAGGAAAGAAAATGGAGCTAATAGAAAGGTTGTTAGAAAACCAAAGTCTGGATGATGGTTCAGAGGAACCTAACACTCCAGCAAATGTAGAGAACAGCAATGATATTGATATTGACCAAAGTATTGATGATCTTGGATCAGAACCAGAAGAGGAAGATGAAACTGTTGTAGATGTTCCCTCTAGGCCTCTGTCTGCTCTACCAGCTGTACCTACTGGGCCTTTGCCAGGTCCCACATTTGGTCCTCAGTACTATGAACTGGAGAAAATGAAACTTGAATTAGAGTACAAGAAACTTAATTCTCAAACTGACAAAGAACTAAGGCTAAGAGAAATGGAGCTCAAGTATGAGCTAGAAATGAAGAAATTATCTGTTGAGAATGCTTCTCTCTCTGGCTCCTCTAGAAGTTCCAGTCCTAAAAGACCCTGGATGCCTAAAGAATTGATTGGTATGTATGAGCCTAAGTTGGATGTGTTGGATTGGTTGTCTATGTTTGAGTATAATCATGGGCTCCAGAACATCACAGGTAATGAGTTACTCACCTGGTTGTTCTCTAGGCTTCCCCCTGTTGCGACTGATGCAGTAATGGAGTTGGGGGAGGAGGATAGGAAAGATTATGAATGTGTGAAACTAGCTTAGATAGCTAGGTTTGGGAAGACCCCTTCCCAGTATCTTAGGAGGTTTAGAAGCCTCAAAAAGCATGATGGTACCCCTTGGGCTACCTGGGTGTGTGAAGGGTTGAAAAACTTAGAGGGATGGATTAAGGGTTACAAAGTGAACACTTATGAAGGAAGGAGAAATCTTGTAATGATGGAGTCAATTTATGATGCCTGCTCTCCTGAGCTCAGACAGCACTTGGCTGATTCACAGGAATTAGATCCTAGAAGACTAGCTAAGGCTGCTGACTTGTGGGTTGCCAACAGGGCTACTCACAAGGATTCTGGGGTAACTCAGAAGAAGGATGAGGGGAGGCAGCCTAAGAAAGACTCCAAAGAGAATTCAAATAATTCCAATTCCAAAGAGGGCCCCAAACCACACCATAAGGGTAAGCCACCTGGGAAACCACAGCAGAGCAGTATACCTTCTGGTGCCAAACCAGAAGGAGGTCAGAACAGCCTCCATTCCAAAGGGCCTTTGGATCCTGTTATGTTTGTAAGGCTACTGACCATGTGAAAGGAGATCCCAGATGTAAGGGTAAACCTTCAGGGGTCCAGCTTGTCTCCTTAGCCTTCGCTGCAGAGGAGGAAGTCCCTATGGCAAGTGGAAACTTTCTACTACTGGCTGATGAACCCACTGGAGTCTCAGCCAGTGTTTTCTTTAGTCTCTCTGGGGTTGTGGGAACAACAGAATTTAGATGTCTATAATTCTATCCCAGATAATACTAAAGAGTATTATAAGGACAGTGTCCAGGTGAATGGTCAGGAGACTCCTGCCATCAGGGACACTGGGGCCAGCATAACTGTGGTGGATTAATCATTTTTCAAGGCAGAGGATGTTGCTAAGGCACCCAAATGCCTCACCAAGTTAGCTGGAGGGCCTGTGCAGATGTGTCCCCAGTTACCAGTTCTCATCCAGTGTAATGATATGGCTGTGAAGATACCTGTCAGTATACAATGTGAAGTACCAGTAAGGGTTCTGTTGGGTAATGACCTGAAAGCTCTTGGAGTTGTGTCACATACCCCCAGATCCCCTAGTAAAAGGTTACAGGAGCTCACCAAACCTGCAAGAGAGAAAACCCTGCGAGGTTTATCTCAGGAGATGATGACAGAAATCACTCCTCTTCCACTGGAGCAACTTACTGCAGTAACTACCAGATCAGGAGCAAAGGGGCAACCCAAGACTCCTAGAAAAAAACCTACAGCAAGCACTCCAGTGCTTCCAACAAGGACTTCCCCGAGGTTGTCCAAAGTTACACCTGTAACTCCACCTCCAGCTGAGGCTGAGAGGGAGGTACAAACCTGTCTCGTTGAACTAGACTCTGAAGAAGAGCTAGTAGGAGGCCCAGAACTTATTGGAGACCTGGACCCGGCTGACCATCCTGAGCTGCAGTCTTTACTGGCAGAAGGTGGACCCAGCAGGTCAGCTTTTCGTAAGGGACAAAGAGAATGTCCAACTCTGGAGGGCCTTCGCCAACAGGCAGCTTCTCAGGCTGATGGGCAAGAGCCTGGGAAGTATAGGTTAAACTGGGAAGATGGCCTCTTCTACAGTGAACCAACTGAATCTGAGCCTGGAGCCTACCAACGCCTGGTAGTGCCCCAAGAGAACAGACAACAGTTCTTGCAACTAGCCCACGAGATTCCTTTGGCTGGTCACTTGAGTTTCAAGAAGACCAAGGAAAGGCTCTCTCTCTACTTTTATTGGCCAAAGATGGGGGCTGAAGTAGATAGATATTGCAGGAGCTGCCACACCTGCCAGACTTCTGGTAAGGTTGGTTCCAAGAATGTGGCACCTTTAGTGCCTCTCCCAGTTGTGGGAGTTCCATTTGAGAGGGTAGGGATTGACATTGTTGGTCCCCTTGATCCCCCAACCTCCTCAGGCAACAGGTTTATCCTTGTTGTAGTAGACCATGCTACTAGGTACCCTGAGGCAATTCCTATGAGGACTATTACAGCTCGGGCTGTAGCTAAGGCCCTCCTTGGTATTTTTACCAGGGTTGGGTTTCCTAAGGAGGTGATCTCTGACAGGGGGTCACATTTTATGTCCCACTACATGAAAGCCATGTGGAAAACCTGCGGAGTCACCTACAAGTTCTCAACCGCATACTACCCTCAGACAAACGGGTTGGTAGAAAGGTTTAACAGAACCATGAAGAGCATGATAGGTGCTTTAGAAGAACCCCTTAAAAAAAAGTGGGACCTTCTACTGCCATGCCTTCTCTTTGCTTATAGGGAAGTCCCTCAGGAGGGAGTAGGTTACTCTCCCTTTGAACTTCTCTATGGCCATCCAGTCAGAGGCCCCTTGGCCCTGATTAAGGAGGGGTTGGAGAGTGTTCCTTCCCCCAAGCCAGTCAGAGTGACTGACTATGTGATAGGTCTCCGAAGGAGAATGTCCCACATGATGGCAGAAGCAAGTGACAACTTGAAAGCTGGACAAGCCCTGATCAAACATTGGCATGATCAGAAGGCTAACATGGTTGAGTTTACTCAAGACCAGCTAGTTCTAGTTATGCTTCCAACAAGGCAGAGGGCCTTGCAAGACAAATGGATGGGACCCTTCAAGGTTGTGGGAAAACTTGGAGAGGTCAACTATCTGGTGGATCTGGGCAAACCCAGGGAAGTTCCCAGAGTCTTCCACACCAACCGCCTCAAAGCCTATGTCTCTAGATCAGAAGTAGGAGCCTTGCTCCTAGCTTCATCAGAAGAGGAGGAGGAGAGTGAAGCTCTACCTGACCTCCTGAGAGGCTTACCTTTGGACGAAAAGGTTGAAGGAGTTAATCTCTCTTCAGATCTGACCCCTGAGCAACAGGAGGAGTGCAAAACTATGTTAAATCAGTTTGCCCCCCTGTTCTCACTTTCACCAGGCTTGACCCCTTGGGGACAGCATGATATACTCACTGGTGACTGTCTGCCGGTCAAAAGCAGAGGATATAGGATGTCAGAACATGTCAGAACCCACAACAAAGGTGAGGTCAAGAAGATGCTTGATCTCGGGGTAATAGAGCCCTCTACTAGTCCATGGTCTAGCCCAGTGGTGTTAGTACCAAAGGCAGGATCCAAAGAGTTGAGATTCCGTGTGGACTATAGAGCTCTTAATGCAGTCACCAAGACCGATGCCCACCCTTTGCCAAGGACAGATGAGTTGGTGGATAAACTTGGTGCAGCCAAGTACCTCAGCACACTGGACCTTACGTCAGGCTATTGGCAAATAGCCCTGACAGACCATGCCAAGGAGAAAACTGCATTTTCTACCCCAGTTGGCCTATACCAATTCAAGGTTATGCCTTTTGGACTAAAAAATGCACCTGCAACATTCCAAAGGATGGTGAACCAAGTTCTAGCTGGGATGGAGGACTTCTGCATGGCATACTTGGATGACATTGCAGTCTTCAGCCACTCCTGGGAGGACCATGTGAACCACTTAGGACATGTTTTGCAGGCTCTTGAGCAGGCCAATCTGACCATAAAGGCAAGCAAATGCCAAATTGGACAGAGTCAAGTGGTCTACCTTGGACATGAGGTAGGAGGTGGTGAGATAAGGCCTTTGCTCAGCAAGATTGAAGCTGTGCAAAATTGGACAACACCTACTACTCAGACCCAGGTGAGAGCCTTCTTAGGCCTCACTGGGTACTACAGGAATTTCATTGAGAACTATGGGACCATAGCTTCTCCTCTGAATGTGACATCCTCTCCAAAATTCCCAAAAAAGGTCAAATGGAATGAGGAATGCAATCAGGCCTTTGAAAGCCTGAAGAAAGCTCTCTGCCAAGCTCCAGTACTCCGAGCTCCTGACTACAACCAAACCGTCATGGTACAAACTGATGCTTCCAATGTAGGTATAGGCGCAGTTCTTAGCCAACTGGATGAGAAGGGTAGGGAACACCCCATTTGCTTCATCAGTAGAAAACTGAAGGATCCTGAAACAAGGTGGGCAACAATAGAAAGAGAATGCTTTACTATTGTGTGGGCACTGAAGAAGTTTAGGCCATACTTGTATGGTTCTACTTTTGTCATTTAGACTGACCACCAACCCTTGAGATGGTTAATGCAAATGAAAGGGGAAAATCCAAAACTATTGAGATGGTCAATCTGCCTCCAGGGGTTTGATTTCACCATTGAGCACAGGTCAGGGTGTCACCATCAAAATGCTGATGGACTCTCTAGGATGTATGTCATTGACTAGAGGTATGAGGTTCATCTAGGAGTGGATTAAATCCTCCTGTCCCTTAGTCTGGGGGGGGCGAGTGTTAGGGAGAATTCTCTGTTTAGGCTGAATTTCCTAACCTAGTGAGTCCCCCAGCAGCTTTGCTGGATTTTTGGGGTTTATTTTTTTCTCCTGCCAAGAGTGAGACTCTTATACCCTCACTCTTGGACATGACTTGAGAGTGTTTCTGTGACTTACTATGTGCTTATGGGCTATGGGGTATTTTCTTCCCATAGGCTATCATTGGTTTTTTGAATGTGTGTTACACAGCACCCTCAGTGCAGTAACACGGGGGTGTCATAGAGACCCCCAAACATAGACTCCACACCCTGGGACTGACTATGTCTCCCTGGGTCTGTAAAGTCACCATTGACTTTACTAGTCTTAAGTTAGGAACTTAACCAGTACAAACCATCATACTGTGGAAGTACTGGTAGGGGCAATTAGATTGCCCCTGGGTCCGTTGTCGAGGGGGTACTGTCCCGTCCCCCCTCGCCGAGTTTCTGGCTGGTGGCAGTGGATACCACGGAAATATTCCACCGGAATATTTCCCAATGGGATTTCCCATTGATTTTAATGCACCACTTTTTGGTGCAATGTTAAATATACCGCCGGTTTATTTATTTAATATAAATTCACCGGTTGGGATTGTTTGCCAGAACTCGCCGCCAAAATGGCGTCTAGGTTCATTTCAGTAACCCTGAACCCGAGTCGAGCCTTTGTTCCACTTTTTGGCGGGCTTCTGCACAGAAGCCCTCCAAAGTGGTGCCATTCTGTCTGGGTACCACAGGGCGTGTGGGAGGGGGTTTAGGCACCCTGGACTGAGTTGCCTTGCCAACTCATGTCGCACTCTGGTGTGATTGGCCCAGGTGGTGAGCCACCCCGCTCACCACTTAGCATGTTTGAGTGACAGCTAGGCTGTATGAATGGGGGTTTGCTGCATAAAAGCAGGGTTTTTGGGACTGGTTCTTCAGAAGTCGCCACAGGACCTAAGAAGCCGAAGAGGGAGAAGCCGAGCCGACCTGCCAAGACGACACCACCGGTGGAGCCCTGCGGAACCGTCTCACCACTTTTCCCGACGACAGAGAAGATCTCCCGCCAGAGAGTCTTCTTCCCTTGACTGGTGGGGACAACCAGTTTCTGCCTCCTTTTCGCCGCCCTGAAGCATCTCGTGGCCGCCTTGCCTGTGCCAAGCACCCCGGCAACCGGGATACCACTTTTTACCTCAACCGCGAAAGAAGGGTAACATCCTTTTAACCGGAAAAACTCCACGGCTGGTTTCTTCCCTGGTAGTGCAACAACCTCCAGCTTTCCTCCACGACGAGATCTTCTCCTCCTCTGGACGACGCCGCGACTTGCAACCACTACCAGGAACAACTGCCACCGGTGGAGGATCCTTTCCATTTTAAAGGTACCGTGTTCCACCCGGCTTCCCTTGCCACCGATTGTACGCGGTAGATTTAACCCTCGGCTGTCGACCCTGGGTAAGCCTGGGACACCCTAACTAAACTTTTCTTAACTGAGAAAACCCTTTTCTAATCACCTGTAAGGACTTGCGACATTGTGTGATCTTGGACATCCTTTCGCCTGGCTTCCCCTAGAGTGGGCCTGGCAACCGAACTTCCTTGCTCCTCAATAGACTGCCTTGCTAAACTTACTGTGAATCTCTGAAAAGTGTTTTACCTTACTGTTTTCATTATTTCTGCCTTTTTCTCTCACTTTTTAACTAACTTGTTGGAGTGCCATCTAACGTTAAGCGCTCACCTCTGTTTGGAAATAAGTGGTGTTAACTTAGACTTGTCCAACAAATAACTAGGGATGTACATATAAGTAATAGTGACTGTGTTTTGACTTTCTTACCTTTTCTGTGCTAGTGTAATTTATGAGTGTGTCATTTTTAAATAAATAATTATATACTTTTACACCTAGCTCTGGGCAGTGTTTGCTTGTACTACTGTGCCTCTGTACCTATTATGTATGCTCTGTATACTGCCTAACTCTTCTTGAGGGAAGTCTGACTGCTCAGCCACAGCTACCAGGTAAATCTGGGTGGTACAGACTGCTACCAAGTGGGTTTACTGCCAAACACCTGTAGCCTTAAATCTTTTGCAGTGGTCCCAGAGGGAACTGCACAGGTTTCTGTCTAACAGTATGAACCTAGGTTGGATGTATCAGATTGGTTAGCTATGTTTGAGTACAATCATGGGCTCCAGGACATCACAGAGAATCAGCTGATCCCTTTGTTGTTCTCTAGGCTCCCCCCTGTTGCATCTGATGTGGTAATGGAGTTGGGGGAGGTGGATAGGATGGATTATGAATGTGTGAAGCTAGCTTTGATAGCTAGATTTGGGAAGACCCCTTCCCAGTACCTTAAGAGGTTTAGGACCCTCAGAAAGCATGATGGTACCCCTTGGGCTACCTGGGTGAATGAATGTTTGAAAAACTTAGAGGGTTGGATTAAGGGTTACAGAGTTAACACTTATGAGGGAATGAGAAATCTGGTAATGTTGGGGTCCATCTATGATGCTTGCTCTCCTGAGCTCAGACAGCACTTGGCTGATTCTAAGGAAATGGATCCTAGAAAGTTAGGCAAGGCTGCTGACTTGTGGGTTGCCTACAGGGCTACTCACAAGGAATCTGGGGCAACTCAGAAGAAGGATGAGGGGAAGCAGCCACCAAAAGAGAACCAAGAGAATTCTAATACCTCCCATCCCAAAGAGGGCCACAAACAACAAAATAGCCAGGGTAAGCCACCGGGGAAACCAAATAGGGCTAGTGAACCCTCTGGCGCCCAACCAGAGGCAGGTCAGCAGAAACCCCCATTCCAGAGAATTGCTATGTTTGTGGGTCTACTGACCATATAAAGGGTGATCCCAGATGCAAGGGTAAACCTGCAGGGATCAGCACAGTCTCCTTAGCCTTCTTCCCAGAGGAGGAAGCACCAATGGTTATTGCCCATTATGAGTTGTTTGCTGAGGAACCCTTGGGTCTTCAAGCAACTGTATCCTTAGAGTCCATGGGTCTGGTTAGCAAACAGAATAGGGGTGTGTATAACTCCCTGCCAGAAAACTCTAAAGTACATTACATGGACAGTATTCTTGTCAATGGCCAGGATACTCCTGCCCGGAGAGACACTGGGGCCAGCAGAACAGTAGTGGATGAAGCTTTTTCAAGCCGGAGGATGTTGCTAAGGCACCCAAAGGTCCCATTAAACTTTCTGGAGATCCTGTCCAATTGGTTCCTATTATACCAGCCCTCATTCCGTGTAATAACATGACAGTGAGGATTCCTGTCAGTGTTCAGACTGAGGTGCCTGGGAGAGTCCTGTTGGGGAATGATCTAAAAACTCTAGGCGTAGTATCCAGTACCCCCAGGCCTCCCAGTACGGAGAAGCAGAACCAAGCCAAATTGGCTGGAGGGGCCACCTTAAGAGACCACTCTAAGCCTGTGGGAACCTCTACTGAGACCCCCACTGAAAGCCCTGATGTTAGTAAATTAACCTCTAACACAGGCAAATCTGAGGCTAGATGTTAGGGAAAAGGGAGGCCCAACCAAGCTCCACCATTGACCCTCCAATTATAAAGTCTTTGACTCCCCCCTGCTTCTGAGGAAGAGGTGGATAGACAGATTTGACTCCTCCCTAGGCCTGTGAGAACTGGTAATTCTCAAAGCTGGTGGAAATCCAGGAACAATAGGCCCAAGGCTAAAAACCTTAAGGCTGTGGACTCGTCTACTGAAGACTCCAATGGAAAACCTAGTGTTAGGAAAGAAACTCCTCAACCAGGTAAAACCAGATCTCAGAAGAAGAGGAAGCCTGTACTTGGCTTGACCTATGACCCTCCAACCAGAATGCCTGAGACCCAACCTGCTCTTGAAAGAGAGTTGGTGAGGAACCATGGAGGCCCTTCTAGATCTAAGGGAATCTGTAACGCTCACCTGGTATCCACGGGGACATCACTCAGCCTGTTCTGACCTCTTATGACCTCGAACCCTTCCCTGGAGTCTACTCGACTGGAGACTGGGCCTGAAACACAGGATTGGTAGAGTTTAACTCCCTATTGTCTCTGTGTGCTTGAACCCCTTCTTCCCCGGGGTCCAACCCTTCCCTTTGATCCACAGCTCACCTTGTTTTCTTGGAAAGTGTGCTCTCCGTCCTGCTTTCAGCGCAGGGGCGCGTTGATTGATACGGGCTCGTTGCTGCCTAGTTACTTTACTAGCAAGAGTCCGACAGGTAAGTATAATGAGTCTTTTGAACAGTTCTCTAACTTCGTTCCTTTCCTTCCTTAGATGATGGCCGGCGTCCGGGGATGGCGACGTGCTGCTGAGATGAGTAGCGCTGAAGGTGAGTGAGAGCGCGATGCGCGATGCGACCCTTTCGTATTTGTATTGTTCTTTTTCTGTGTCTTTTAGGTGCTGCGACATTTTCAGCATGGATGCCGGTTATGAAGAAGAAATGTGGTGAGTAAGCGCGGTATACGGCGCCTCTAGATGTTTCCACGATAACCTGGAGTGTCTTTTCCATCTTGCAGATGGATGAGAAGTTCCGGAGACAGAGTTCCCCCAGAGCGGCTGGGATTCAGGTAAGCGTTTGAAGCTTGTACAGTCTTTAAAAATAAGCGAAGATCTGCTGAATGCTTACTAATGCCTTTTTTATGTTCTTTTCCCTTTTTCCTTAGGAAGCGGGGTGCCGGGATGGGAATGACACTGCCGAAGATGCCCGCAGAAAAGAAGAAGCGATGAATGATGGGCAGAAGCGTTGCAAGGTAAGGCTGTTCCTAACAGTGTTCTTGTTCTTGCAGGAGCTGAGTGCAGAAGAAAGATGCAGGCCTACTGGAGACCGATCCGAACACGGGGAGTGTCACGCTGCAGGTGCAGAAAACACAAAGCATGTTTCTCAGCCTGGGAGTGGCTTAAATAGTCTCTGGGTATCCCAGGTGTCTCTGGGCTGAACCACACCCAAAAGACTAGACTGCACATGCAGTTCTGGGAACCGAAATATGTGGGGGCATCCATCTTGTCCCCATCAATGCACTACATGTCCAATCCCCAATGTTATCCTATGGGAGTGAGTGAGTCTGGTGCCACAAGCGCCAAGTCTGACTCCAAGTAGGTCTTTGGAGGGATGGAGAGGCCCATGAGGGCCATGTAGGTGATTGTGGCCTGGCTCCAGCCTGACATCTTGGAGGGATGGGGACATGAGGGGCAGGAATCATGACAGAATCCTTCTTAAGGACCCCTTGAGGAAATCTATTTTGGGTTCAGAAGTTGTTACAACTTCAAGGGGACTGTTAGTTCATCTCCCTTATACCTTAAATAAGAAAGATGTACCAGAAAGGGTTTGTAGGTCATATAGCTTACAAAGGAAAACCTTTGAGCACAGGTCAGGATGTCACCACCAAAATGCTGATGGTCTCTCTAGGATGTTTTTAACCGACTAGAGGCAAGAGACTCATCCAGGAGTGGATTAGATCCTTCTGTCCCTTAGTGTGGGGGAGAGGGGGGGGGCGAGTGTTAGGGAGAATTCTCTTCTATGGTTAATTTCCCTTACCTATAGAGTCCCCCAGCAGCTTTGCCGGATTTGAAGGGTTTATTTTTTTCTCCTGCTAAGAGTGAGACCCTTTTTTCCCAATCTTAGGCAGATTGCTAGTGTGTGTTTTAGGCTATCTTGTGTGCTTATGGTTTATGGGGTTTTTATCACCCTCATAGGAATCATCTTTTTCATGTGTGGTACACAGCACCCTCTGTGCCGTACCACAGGGGTGTCATAGCGACCCCAAACATAGACTCCATACCCTGAGACTGACTACTGTCTCCCAGGGCATGTAAAGTCCCCATTGACTTTACTAGTCAAATCTTATGAACAAACCAGTACAACCCATCTTACTATGGAGGTACTGGGAAGGGTTAATAGTTTTCCCCTAGTGTTAATTTTCGAGGGGGTACCGTACAGTCCCTCTCTCAAATGTTTCTGGCTGGTGGCAGTGGTTACTACCGAAAATATTTGACCGCAAATATGTTCCTATGGGATTTTCCCATTGTTCGAGGCTACCACTTTTACTGACAACCTCTAACATACAGACAGTTTATTTTAATATTAACTTTACTCAGGTAGGTTTTTATTGCCAGAACTTTGATTTAATTTCTTTCTCGTGTCTTTCTCTATAGTCCTAACCCAGGTCGGGGATCCTTTGTTCGTCCTTTTGGCGGACTTCTATACAGAAGCCCTCCTTTCTGCGCCACTGAGTCTGGGGTAGACAGGATGTGTGGGAGGGAGAATAGGCACCCTGGACAGGGTTTCCTACGCAACCCAAGTCACACTCTGCCCTGATAGGCTGGGGTTTCTCCCGCCAGGAGAGCCACCGAACTGTGTGAGTGACAGTTAGGCTGTATGAATGGGAGTCTTGCTGCATAAAAGCAGGGTCCTGAGGACTGGAGGACAAAACGTTGTCACTGGAACTAAGAAGCCGAAGAGGAGAGAAGCCAAAGACATCTGCAACGACTGAACCACCGGTGAAGCCCTGCTGCAGATCCTCACCACTTTTCTCCAACGACTCGAGAAGATCTTCCCTTGCAAGAGTCTTCTTCCCTTGAGCTGGTGGGGCCAACCAGTTCGCCAATCGCCTTCCTGGACCTGCCTTGGTCGAATCGCCAGTGCCAAGCACTAGGAGACCGGATAGCCAGGCACCCGTCCACCCGGACCGCAATTTAAAGGAGCGTACCTTTTATTTTCGATTGGCATCACCGTGGCTGGTTTCATCCCTGGGCAGTGCAGTAACTCGAACCTTCCTCCACGACATGAGCCTCTGTTCTTCTGCTGGATCTCCCAAACTGCAGGAACTGCCAGGAACTACCGCTACCGCAGGAGCCTCTTCTACATTTTAAGGTACATTGTTCTGCCAGACCTCCCTTGTCGTTGGGTACTGCTAAAGGTGTTTTAAATCCTATGCCTACCTATTGGGTTGGCCGCCCCTATCATTTAACATTGTCTTTCACCTTCTGCAACCACCTTTTCGAATCGTTTAACAAAGACTTGACTGCAGCTACAAGAACATTTTGCTCCTGGGCACTTTGCCCTGTACCACTGACTATTGACTGTGGCTAAATCTGTTATAATTGCCTTCTCTAGATTGCTTCTCACCTAGAAATGTGTTGGTGCACCTAACTCTTATAACCACCCTTTCCTTCCCTCTTTTTACACTTGTGAAGTGGCATTTTGCTCGGTTTTCACCTCAGTATTATACATGCTAAAGTACTGCCTTGACTAACTTGTTCACAATCTTCTTGGGAAGTGTTGCTGGTGTGTTTAAGAGTATATTCCTGTATAACTTGGCCTTTCCCTCCCTTTTGAGAAATTGATAGAGTGCCATTTCTGCTTGTTACATAGCTTTGGTCAGTGTTTCCTTGTTCCATAAGTGCTGTAGTCCTAATGTGTTAACCCTGAATACTGCTCGTCTCCCTCTTAAGATAAGTCTGACTGCTCAGCCACAGCTACCAACTAAATCTTTGTTGTGCAGACTGATACCAAAGGGGGTTTATTGCTCATATCTGTAGTCATAATCTTCTGTAGTGCTCCCTAAGGGAACTGCACAGGATTCTGCCTAACAGTGGTGTCTTGTTAAAATAAGAGGGCCTATATTAATAAACCTATTGCCAATCTCTAAATACAAATAGTGTGGGAAACAATGTTATGTAAAAGAAAACGTGTACAAGAAATCATATGTCAGGATATTCAAGCCATAGGCTTCCCTTCCCCACGTTTTTAGCATGGAAAAGGCGGCATACTCGAGTTTAGCACAGTCTCTAGCTTCTCTAGCACAAGGGTGCACTTCAAAACTCCAACATCACGGCCTTCTGTACCAAGATCTCTTTGCCGTTCAAAGTCTCTTGTTTGAGAGGGCCTGATGCCACAAACAAATAAAGTTCCTTTACTGTCAGAATTCTCCTATGCGCACTTTTCTTAGGTGATTTACTGTTCACCTTGGATCCCCCTCTGCCGGGCTCAGTTCCACTTTAACAAAAAGTTTGTTTTTCACATATACACAATTTTCTTAGGATTTCCATGCATCCAATTTCTAGTGTGACTCACGGTTCATGTCGGATCCCCCTCTGGTGGGCTCCGATCCATTCTAACACAAATGGCCTCATCACGACTTTGGCAGTAACCCTTAAATCTGGCGGTCGCGCTATTACCTCCGGATTTAAGGGTCTGCCAAATCAGCACTTCTGCAGATTTCGCCCCAGCTCTTGGCTGGGGGGAAATCCGCCGAAAATTCGCTCTATTACCGCCAGCGTTAAGAGCGCAAATTTTCCCCAGTGAGCCCAATGGGAATGGGGCATTCCCGAATGGGGAATTACATTACCGCCGGACTCGTGATCCGGCGCTGTTACCGCCGGGGAGTTTGGCGGTAATACCGCCGGCGTTACCGCCAAAGTCGTGATCAGGCCCAAAATCTTCAATCTCCCTCTGCCGGGATCGGACCAATTTATCTATTGTAACACAAACTTGCTTTCACGCAAAGCTTTCAATTGATATCCCTCAGCCAGGCACGGACCAACCTTATCTACTTTGTCATCAACTTTCTTTACTGTATCAATATAATAGACTTTCGATTGACTTTTATCCTCCGCCTTCCTCCCCCTTTCTTTTGGCTCTCATGCTCAGCTTGTTCCCTGGACCAATCTCTGCCTGGCACTCCCACAGAGACCAGGTTACAGAAATGGGAAGCAATAGATGTGGGTCTGACAGTGTTTCACAATGGTGGCACGCTATAGCAAAAGTCAATTCCAGAGTTTAGTTTCCATAGCAGATGAGCTTCCCGTTGGCTGGTCCTCAGCGAGCAACCTTCTGCCGGCTTGTTGTTCTACCTCCCCAGTGGGTTGAATGTTCTATCCTCCACCCCCAGGATCTTAAATGGAAAATAGAACACACTGGCCAGCATGTTGAAGGCAGGTATGCGATGGTCAACGTGGTACACTTAAAACCAGGCACATTAGGAGGGAGAGAGACTAGGACCTTCCGAACTCCCTTACCCCATCACTGGGGCCAGACTGTCTTGAGAGACATCCCCATCCCATATTTACAAGGTCCCTATGTACCTTGCCCGTTTTTCTGTTGCTGAGGCAAGGTTCATGACAGACACACAATTTAATTTGACTAAATGCCACCATATTTTCTTTGAGTAGGTGGGGTATCACTACAATGGCTCCATACTTATACGTTAGGATTCATTATAGCTAGTACTTCATTTACAATCATGCCGGTCACATGCCTATAAACTAAACCATTTGAGTCCTTAGAATGTGTAAATGCATACCAAGGAATAATCTTTGACATCCTGAACTTTAGAGATTAAAAGCAGTTAAGAATATTTCAATCCTAAATCCACAACAATCTTTCATCTATTTCACATTATATCTTTGCTTATTCTGGCAATTCTCAGCCTTGTGCCTAGGTTTCAGATTTATTGATATAGCAAGGCTGTAAGTTACATTGACATTTAGTTAAGTAATCATGCGTCATTTTATAAAAAACATGAATATTCATCTTACATCTTTTCAGAAACACTACATAAATATATAAAGGTGTACGCTTTTTAACATTACTGCCACTGTCTTTACCTGTAATAAGTCAGCACTTCCAAGTCTGATTTGGTACCTTCCTTAGCCTCTTGGGCAAGATGCCGGATGGCCTTGCCATGAGGCTCTTTATTATTATCAATCCAGTATAGCCAAACCTCCTCCTCATCATCATCTCTATCATCTAGGAGCACAGAACAATCCAAGGGGTTGTCTATTTGCATTGAAATAAGCCTGAAGAAAAGTAAATTACTGATTAGAAACACACTCCTGCAATTGGAAACATACTGAAAACCATACTGCTCTTTGAGTAATTAAAGCTTTTGACGTACTTAGTTTGAATAAGAATGTCGGCATTCCCAGCACTCAGTATAAATTTGCAGATGAGCTCCTGAGTTACCGGTATAGCAGTGGTGTTTGAAACACACAAGTCAGCTAGGTAGTCAAGGAATCTAGTAAACAGAAGATAAATGCACTTTAAAATCAGTTTGAACACATTCAGAACACAAATGAAGCCTACAACAAGAACATTACTTATTTCGATATACATTTGCAAAGTCAGATTATGTGACAATTTGACCGATTGTATGCATGTAACCAAGCTGTTTTAAGTAGTTAAAGCATCATCCCTTAAAATATCCCACAGCAACTTTGAGAGCTCAGTAGCACATGTTGTCTTAATCTTGCTAGCAACTATATGACCAGAGGCCGTATATATGTGTTCTGATGTTGTATGTTAATATTTATGTGTGTGGTTATTTATTGCCCAGAAAATACAATTTGAGATCCGAAAAGCCTTGAAGGTACAGGCTCGCTTAGATTTAATTTCTGTTAATGAAATATGCTGAAGTCAGATTTATACAAAGACGTATTTTCCATTCTTTCTCTCATATTACATGGCCACGTTAGTGGCCATGTAGTTATGGTTAAGTTGCTGTTTCCCTAGGAAGAGCACTTTTTGGGAGGCTTATAACTTCGCTCTCCCTGGACGAATCCTCACCAAACTTTTTTAAAAAAAGTATATGGGCCACTCTGAATTTTTTTGCAAAGTTTGGTGAGGATTCGTCCAGGGGGGGGGGCAAAGTTATAGGGGGGGTCCCAAAACTTTTTTTTTTCCCATAGACATAATGGGAAAAAACTTTGCTCACGCCTACAGCCCAAACCGCTGGACGGATTTACACCAAATTTGCGGCATGAGTGGCGGCTTGGTCCCGAAAGCGTGATTTGCTTTATTTGGTGTAAATCCATCCAGTAGTTTTAAAAAAAATGAAAAAAATGTAAGTGAAAAAATTAGTGATATCTGTGTTCGCTTCGCGGACACACTTCCCTGTTTGCCCCACGGACAGGACCGTGATTGGGCAAGCAGTTTGCGTGATGTCCGCGAACATCTGACATGCTCTCTCATTGGATGCGGTGAAAGCGTGCAGTGCGTCTGGCTTCAGAGAGGCCGGCCATCTTTGTTCCTCCCATGAGAGGCTTTGTCAGCAGGAGCGGGATCTGCCGCCTGCACAGTAAGTCTTTCGTGTCTGTCTCCTGTTCCTCCCACCCCCGCTCATGCCCCGTGTGTCCTTCTTGTCCCCCCCACCCCCACTCATGCTCCGTGTCTCCCCTGTTCCTCCAGCCCCCCGCTCACGCCATCGGCACACAGTGGCCAGCGGAGGGCCGAGGAGCGGGATCTGCCGCCTGCACACGAACGCCGTGTGTCTCTCTCCCTCCCCCCACCCCCGCTCATGCCCAGTGTGTCTCTCCCCTCCCCCCACCCCAGCTCATGTCCCGTGTCTCTCTCCCTCCCCCCCACCTCCCGCTCATGCCCCGTGTGTCTCTCCCATCCCACCCACCCCCCGCTCATGTCCCGTGTGTCTCTCCCCTCCCGCCCACCCCCCGCTCATGCCCTGTGTGTCTCTCCCCTCCCGCCAACCCCCGCTCATGCCCCGTGTGTCTCTACCCTCCCGCCCACCCCCCGCTCATGCCCCGTGTGTCTCTCCCCTCCCGCCCACCCCCCGCTCATGCCCCGTGTGTCTCTCCCCTCCCGCCCACCCCCCGCTCATGCCCCGTGTGTCTCTCCCCTCCCGCCCACCCCCCGTGTCTCTCTCCCCTCCCGCCTACCCCCGCTCATGCCCCGTGTCTCTCCCCTCCCCCCCACCCCCGCTCATGCCCCGTGTGTGTGTCTCTCCCTCCCCCCACACCCCGCTCATGCCCCGTGTGTGTCTCTCTCTCCCCCCACCCCCCGCTCATGCCCCGTGTGTGTCTCTCCCCCTCCCGCCCACCCCTCGCTCATGCCTGTGTGTCTCTCCCCCTCCCGCCCACCCCCCGCTCATGCCCCGTGTGTCTCTCTCCCTCGACCGCCCACGCCCCCGCTCATGCCCCGTGTGTCTCTCTCCCTCACGCCCACCCTCGCTCATGCCCCGTGTGTCTCTCCCCTCCCCCCCACCCCCGCTCATGTCCCGTGTGTCTCTCCCCTCCCCCCCACCCCTGCTCATGCCCCATGTGCCTCTCCCCTCCCCCCACCCCCGCTCATGCCCCGTGTGTCTCTCCCCCTCCCCCACACCCGCTCATGCCCCGTGTGTCTCTCCCCCTCCCGCCCACCCCCCCGCTCATGCCCCGTGTGTCTCTCCCCTCCCCCCCACCCCCACTCATGCCCCGTGTGTCTCTCCCCTCCCCCCACCCCCTCTCATGCCCCGTGTGTCTCTCCCCCCCACCCCCGCTCATGCCCCGTGTGTCTCTTCCCTCCCCCCCACCCCCGCTCATGCCCCGCGTGTCTCTCCCCCTCCCCCCACCCCCGCTCATGCCCCGTGTGTCTCTCCCCCTCCCGCCCACCCCCCGCTCATGCCCCGTGTGTCTCTCCCCTCCCCCCACCCCTGCTCATGCCCAGGGTGTCTCTCCCCTCCCCCCACCCCCTGAAACCCCGCTCATGCCCCGTGTGTCTATCCCTCACACCGCCCACCCCCCGCTCATGCCCTGTGTCTCTATCCCTCCTGCTGCCCACCCCCTGCTCATGCCCCGTGTCTCTATCCCTCCCGCCGCCCACCCCCCGCTTATGCCCCGTGTGTCTCTCCCCTCCCCCCACCCCCGCTCATGCCCCATGTGTCTCTCCCCTCCCACCCACCCCCGCTCATGCCCCGTGTGTCTCTCCCCTCCCGCCCACCCCCGCTCATGCCCCGTGTGTCTCTCCCCTCCACCCCACCCCCGCTCATGCCCCGTGTGTGTGTCTCTCCCTCCCCCCACCCCCCGCTCATGCCCCGTGTGTGTCTCTCTCTCCCCCCACCCCCGCTCATGCCCCGTGTGTGTCTCTCCCCCTCCCACCCACCCCTCGCTCATGCCCCGTGTGTCTCTCCCCCTCCCTCCCACCCCCCCGCTCATGCCCCGTGTGTCTCTCTCCCTCGCGCCCACCCTCACTCATGCCCCGTGTGTCTCTCCCCTCCCTCCACCCCCGCTCATGTCCCGTGTGTCTCTCCCCTCCCCCCCACCCCTGCTCATGCCCCGTGTGTCTCTCCCCTCCCCCCACCCCCGCTCATGCCCCGTGTGTCTCTCCCCCTCCCCCCACCCCGTTCATGCCCCGTGTGTCTCTCCCCCTCCCGCCCACCCCCCGCTCATGCCCCGTGTGTCTCTCCCCTCCCCCCCACCCCCGCTCATGCCCCGCGTGTCTCTCCCCTCCCCCCACCCCCGCTCATGCCCCGTGTGTCTATCCCTCACACCGCCCACCCCCGGCTCAGGCCCCGTGTCTCTATCCCTCCCGCCGCCCAGCCCCCGCTCATGCCCCGTGTCTCTATCCCTCCCGCCGCCCACCCCCCGCTTATGCCCCGTGTGTCTCTCCCCTCCCCCACACCTCCGCTCATGCCCCATGTGTCTCTCCCCTCCCACCCACCCCCGCTCATGCCCCGTGTCTCTATCCCTCCCGCCGCCCACCCCCCGCTCATGCCCTGTGTCTCTATCCCTCCCGCCGCCCACCCCCCGCTCATGCCCCGTGTGTCTTTCCCCTCCCCCCACCCCCGCTCATGCCCCGTGTGTCTCTCCCCTCCCCCCACCCCCCGCTTATGCCCCGTGTGTCTCTCCCCCTCCCGCCCACCCCCCGCTCATGCCCCGTGTGTCTCTCCCCTCCCCCCACCCCCAGACCCCCCGCTCATGCCCGTGTCTCTATCCCTCCCGCTGCCCACCCCCGCTCATGCCCCGTGTCTCTATCCCTCCCGCCGCCCACCCCCGCTCATGCCCCGTGTGTTTATCCCTCCCACCCCCACCCCCTGCTCATGCCCCGTGTGTCTCTCCCCCTCCCGCCCACCCCCCGCTCATGCCCCGTGTGTCTCTCCCCTCCCCCCACCCCCAGACCCCCCGCTCATGCCCGTGTCTCTATCCCTCCCGCTGCCCACCCCCGCTCATGCCCCATGTCTCTATCCCTCCCACCGCCCACCCCCGCTCATGCCCCGTGTGTCTTTCCCCTCCCCCCACTCCCGTTCATGCCCCGTGTATCTCTCCCCTCCCCCCCACCCCCGCGTGCCTCTCCCCTCCCGCCCACCTCCCGTTTATGCCCCGTGTGTCTCTCCGCTCCCGGCCACCCCCGGCACATGCCCCGTGTGTCTCTCCCCTCCCGCCCACCCCCCGCTCATGCCCCGTGTGTCTCTCCCCTCCCGCCCACCCCGTGTCTCTCTCCCCTCCCGCCCACCCCCGCTCATGCCCTGTGTGTCTCTCCCCTCCCCCCCACCCCCGCTCATGTCCCGTGTGTCTCTCCCCTCCACCCCACCCCCGCTCATGCCCCGTGTGTCTCTCCCCTCCCCCCACCCCCGCTCATGCCCCGTGTGTCTCTCCCCCTCCCCCCACCACCGCTCATGCCCCGTGTGTCTCTCCCCTCCCCCCCACCCCCACTCATGCCCCGTGTGTCTCTCCCCTCCCCCCACCCCCTCTCATGCCCCGTGTCCCTCCCCCCCATAAGCCCGCTCATGCCCCGTGTGTCTCTCCCCCCCACCCCCGCTCATGCCCCGCGTGTCTCTCCCCCTCCCCCCACCCCCGCTCATGCCCCGTGTGTGTGTCTCTCCCTCCCCCCACCCCCCGCTAATGCCCCGTGTGTGTCTCTCTCTCCCCCCACCCCCGCTCATGCCCCGTGTGTGTCTCTCCCCCTCCCGCCCACCCCTCGCTCATGCCTGTGTGTCTCTTCCCCTTCCGCCCACGCCCCGTGTGTCTCTCTCCCTCGACCGCCCACGCCCCCGCTCATGCCCCGTGTGTCTCTCTCCCTCGCGCCCACCCTCGCTCATGCCCCGTGTGTCTCTCCCCTCCCCCCCACCCCCGCTCATGTCCCGTGTGTCTCTCCCCTCCCCCCACCCCCGCTCATGCCCCGTGTGTCTCTCCCCCTCCCCCCACCCCCGCTCATGCCCCGTGTGTCTCTCCCCCTCCCGCCCACCCCCCGCTCATGCCCCGTGTGTCTCTCCCCTCCCCCCCACCCCCACTCATGCCCCGTGTGTCTCTCCCCTCCCCCCACCCCCTCTCATGCCCCCTGTGTCTCTCCCTCCCACCCCCGCTCATGCCCCGTGTGTCTCTCCCCCCCCAACCCCGCTCATGCCCCGCGTGTCTCTCCCCCTCCCCCCACCCCCGCTCATGCCCCGTGTGTCTCTCCCCCTCCCGCCCACCCCCCGCTCATGCCCCGTGTGTCTCTCCCCTCCCCCCACCCCTGCTCATGCCCAGGGTGTCTCTCCCCTGCCCCCACCCCCCGAAACCCCGCTCATGCCCCGTGTGTCTATCCCTCACACCGCCCACTCCTCGCTCATGCCCCGTGTCTGAATCCCTCCCGCCGCCCACCCCCCGCTCATGCCCCGTGTCTCTATTCCTCCCGCCGACCACCCCCCGCTTATGCCCCGTGTGTCTCTCCCCTCCCCCCCACCCCCGCTCATGCCCCATGTGTCTCTCCCCTCCCACCCACCCCCGCTCATGCCCCGTGTGTCTCTCCCCTCCCGCCCACCCCCCGCTCATGCCCCATGTGTCTCTCCCCTCCCGCCCACCCCCGTGTCTCTCTCCCCTCCCGCCCACCCCCGCTCATGCCCCGTGTGTCTCTCCCCTCCACCCCACCCCCGCTCATGCCCCGTGTGTGTGTCTCTCCCTCCCACCACCCCCCGCTCATGCCCCGTGTGTGTCTCTCTCCCCACACCCCCGCTCATGCCCCGTGTGTGTCTCTCCCCCTCCCGCCCACCCCTCGCTCATGCCCCGTGTGTCTCTCCCCCTCCCGCCCACCCCCCACGCTCATGCCCCGTGTGTCTCCCTCGCGCCCACCCTCGCTCATGTCCCGTGTGTCTCTCCCCTCCCCCCACCCCCGCTCATGTCCCGTGTGTCTCTCCCCTCCCCCCCACCCCTGCTCATGCCCCGTGTGTCTCTCCCCTCCCCCCACCCCCGCTCATGCCCCGTGTGTCTCTCCCCCTCCCCCCACCCCCGTTCATGCCCCGTGTTTCTCTCCCCCTCCCGCCCACCCCCCGCTCATGCCCCGTGTGTCTCTCCCCTCCCCCCCCACCCCCGCTCATGCCCCGCGTGTCTCTCCCCTCCCCCCACCCCCGCGTGTCTCTCCCCTCCCCCCACCCCCGCTCATGGCCCGCGTGTCTCTCCCCTCCCCCCACCCCCGCTCATGCCGAGGGTATCTCTCCCCTCCGCCCACCCCCGACCCCCCGCTCATGCCCCGTGTGTCTATCCCTCACACCGCCCACCCGCGGCTCATGCCCCGTGTCTCTATCCCTCCCGCCGCCCAGCCCCAGCTCATGCCTTGTGTCTCTATCCCTCCCGCCGCCCAAACCCCTCTTATGCCCCGTGTGTCTCTCCCCTCCCCCACACCTCCGCTCATGCACCATGTGTCTCTCCCCTCCCACCCACCCCCGCTCATGCCCCGTGTCTCTATCCCTCCCGCCGCCCACCCCCCGCTCATGCCCTGTGTCTCTATCCCTCCCGCCGCCCACCCCCTGCTCATGCCCCGTGTGTCTTTCCCCTCCCCCCACCCCCGCTCATGCCCCGTGTGTCTCTCCCCTCCCCCCACCCCCCGCTCATGCCCCGTGTGTCTCTCCCCCTCCCGCCCACCCCCCGCTCATGCCCCGTGTGTCTCTCCCCTCTTCCCCACCCCCGCTCATGCCGTGTGTCTCTCCCCTCCCCCCACCCCCCGACCCCCCACTCATGCCCCGTGTGTCTATCCCTCACGCCGCCCACCCCCCTCATGGCCCGTGTCTCTATCCCTCCCGCCGCCCACCCCCCGCTCATGTCCCTTGTCTCTATCCCGAACGCCACCCACCCCCCGCTCATGCCCCGTGTGTCTATCCCTCCCGCCGCCCACCCCCCTGCTCATGCCCCGTGTGTCTCTCCCCCTCCCGCCCACCCCCCGCTCATGCCCCGTGTGTCTCTCCCCTCCCCCCACCCCCAGATCCCCCGCTCATGCCCCGTGTCTCTATCCCTCCCGCTGCCCACCCCTGCTCATGCCCCGTGTCTCTATCCCTCCCGCCGCACACCCCCCGCTCATGCCCCGTGTGTCTTTCCCCTCCCCCCACTCCCGTTCATGCCCCGTGTGTCTCTCCCCTCCCCCCCACCCCCCGCTCATGCCCCATGTGTCTATCCCACCCCCGCTCATGCCCCGTGTGTCTATTCCTCCCGCACACCCCCGCTCATGCCCCGTGTCTATCCCTCCCGCTGCCCACCCCCGCTCATGCCCCGGGTGTCTATCCCTCCCGCCGCCTACCCCTCTCTCATGCCCTGTGTCTCTATCCCTCCCCTCGCTCATGCCCCGTGTCTCTATCCCTCCCCCGCTCAGGCCCCGTGTCTCTCTCCCCTACCGCCCACCCCCCGCTCATGCCCCGTGTCTCTCTCCCCTTCCCCCCCACCCCCGCTCATGCCCCGTGTCTCTCTCCCCTACCCCTCAACCCCCACTCATGCCCCGTGTCACTCTCCCCTTCCCCCCACCCCCCGCTCATGCCCCGTGTCTCTGTCCCCTTCCCCCCACCCCCTCTCATGTCCCGTGTCTCTATCCCCTTCCTCCCACCTCCCGCTCATGGCCTGTGTCTCTCCCCTTCCCCCACCCCCCGCTCATGCCCCGTGTCTCCCTCCTTTCCCCCCACCCCCGCTCATGCCCGGTGTGTCTCTCCCCTTCCCCCTCACCCCCGCTCATGCCCCGTGTGTCTCTCCCCTTCCCCCCACCCCCCGCTCATGCCCTGTGTGTCTCTCCCCTTCCCCCCCACCCCACGCTCATGCCCCGTGTGTCTCTCCCCTTTCCCCCCACCCCCCGCTCAAGCCCCGTGTGTCTCTCCACTTCCCCCCCACTTCCCGCTCAAGCCACGTGTGTCTCTCCCCTTTCCCCCCACCCCCCGCTCAAGCCCCGTGTGTCTATCCCTCACGCCACCCACCCCCCTCATGCCCCGTGTCTCTATCCCCCCTTTCCCCCACCCCCGCTCATGCCCCGTGTCTCTCTCCCCTTCCCCCCACCCCCGCTCATGCCCTGTGTCTCCCTCCTTTCCCCCCACCCCACCGCTCATGCCCTGTGTGTCTTTCCCCTTCCCCCCCACCCCCCGCACATGCCCCGTGTGTCTCCCCTGTTCCCCCCACCCCCTGCTAATGCCCTGTGTGCCTATCCCTCACGCCGCCCACCCCCCCCATGCCCCGTGTCTCTATCCCTCCCGCCGCCCACCCCCCGCTCATGCCCTGTGTGTCTATCCCTCCCGCCCCCACCCCCCGCTCATGTCCCTTGTCTCTATCTCCAAACGCCGCCCACCCCCCGCTCATGCCCCGTGTGTGTATCCCTCCCGCCGCCCACCCCCCGCTCATGCCCCGTGTGTCACTCCCCCTCCCGCCCACCCCCAGAACCCCCGCTCATGCCCCGTGTCTCTATCCCTCCCGCTGCCCACCCCCGCCCATGCCCCGTGTCTCTATTCCTGCCGCCCTCCCTCCGCTCATGCCCCGTGTGTCTTTCCCCTCTCCCCACTCCCGCTCATGCCCCATGGGTCTATCCCTCCCACCGCCCACCCCCGCTCATGCCCCGTGTGTCTATCCCTCCCGCCCACACCCGCTCATGCCCCGTGAGTCTATCCCTCCCGCCCCCCACCCCCGCTCATGCCCCGTGAGTCTATCCCTCCCGCCCCCCACCCCCGCTCATGCCCAGTGTCTCTATCCCTCCCCGCTCATGCCCCGTGTCTCTATCCCTCCCCCGCTCATGCCCCGTGTCTCTATCCCTCCCTCCCGCCCACCCCCCGCTCATGCCCCGTGTGTCTCTATCTCCCGCCCACCCCCGCTCATGCCCCGTGTGTCTCTCCCCCTCCCGCCCACCCCTGCTCATGGCCCATGTGTTTCTCCCCCTCCCGCCCACCCCCCGCTCATGCCCTGTGTGTCTCTCCCCCTCCCGCCCACCCCTCGCTCATGCCCTGTGTGTCTATCCCCCTCCCAGCCACCCCCGCTCATGCCCCGTGTGTCTCTCCCCCTCCCGCCCACCCCCCGCTCATGCCCCGTGTCTCTCACCCTCCCGCCCAACCCCCGCGTGTCTCTCCCCCTCCCCCCACCCCTGCTCATTCCCCGTGTCTCTCCCCCTCCAGCCCACCCCCCGCTCATGCCCCGTGTGTCTCTCCCCGCCCGCCCACCCCCCGCTCATGCCCCGTGTTTCGCTCCCCCTCCCGCCCACCCCCCGCTCATGCCCCGTGTGTCTATCCCTCCCCCCGCTCATGCCCCGTGTCTCTATCACCCCCCGCTCATGCCCCGTGTGTCTATCCCTCCCGCCGCCCACCCCCCGCTCATGCCCCGTGTGTCTATCCCTCCCCCCGCTCATGCCCCGTGTCTCTATCACCCCCCGCTCATGCCCCGTGTGTCTATCCCTCCCGCCGCCCACCCCCCGCTCATGCCCCGTGTGTCTATCCCTCCCGCCGCCAACCCCCCGCTCATCCCCCGTGTCTCTATCCCTCCCGCTGCCCACCCCCTGCTCATGCTCCGTGTGTCTATCCCTTCCGCCGCCCACCCCCCGGTCATGCCCTGTGTGTCTCTCCCCCTCCCGCCCACCCCCCGCTCATGCCCCGTGTGTCTCTCTCCCTCCCGCTCATGCCCCGTGTGTCTATTACTCCCACCCACCCCCCGCTCATGCCCCATGTCTCTCTCCCCCCCACCCCCGCTCATGCCCTGTGTGTCTCTCCCCTCCCCCCGACCCCCGCTCATGCCCCGTGTGTCTCTCCCCCTCCCGCCCACCCCCCGCTCATGCACCGTGTGTCTCTCCCCTCCTCCCCACCCCCGCTCATGCCGTGTGTCTCTCCCCTCCCCCCACCCCCCGACCCCCCACTCATGCCCCATGTGTCTATCCCTCACGCCGCCCACCCCCCCTCATGCCCCGTGTCTCTATCCCTCCCGCTGCCCACCCCCCGCTCATGCCCCGTGTGTCTATCCCTCCTGCCCCCACCCCCGCTCATGTCCCTTGTCTCTATCCCGAACTCCACCCACCCCCCGCTCATGCCCCGTGGGTCTATCCCTCCCGCCGCCCACCCCCCTGCTCATGACCCGTGTGTCTCTCCCCCTCCCGCCCACCCCCCGCTCATGCCCTGTGTGTCTCTCCCCTCCCCCCCACCCCCAGACCCCCCGCTCATGCCCCGTGTCTCTATCCCTCCCGCTGCCCACCCCCGCTCATGCCCCGTGTCTCTATCCCTCCCGCTGCCCACCCCGGCACATGCCCCGTGTCTCTATCCCTCCCGCCGCCCACCCCCCGCTCATGCCCCGTGTGTCTTTCCCCTCCCCCCACTCCCGCTCATGCCTCGTGTGTCTCTCCCCCCCGCCCATGCCCCATGTGTCTATCCCTCCCGCCGCCCACCCCCGCTCATGCCCCGTGTGTCTATTCCTCCCGCCCACCCCCCCGCTCATACCCCGTGTGTCTATCCCTCCCGCCGCCCACCCCCCGTGTGTCTATCCCTCCCGCCGCCCACCCCCCGCTCATGCCCCGTGTCTCTGTCCCTCCCCTCGCTCATGCCCCGTGTCTCAATCCCTCCCGCCGCCCACCCCCCGCTCGTTCCCCGTGTCTCTATCCCTCCCGCCGCCCACCCCCCACTCATGCCCCGTGTCTCTATCCCTCCCGCCGCCCACCCCCCACTCATGCCCCGTGTCTCTATCCCTCCCGCCGCCCACTCCCCGCTCATGCCCCATGTCTCCCTACTGTTCCCCCACCCCCCGCTCATGCCTCGTGTGTCTCTCCCCCCCGCCCATGCCCCATGTGTCTATCCCTCCCGCCGCCCACCCCCGCTCATGCCCCGTGTGTCTATTCCTCCCGCCCACCCCCCGCTCATGCCCCGTGTGTCTTTCCCTCCCGCCGCCCACCCCCCGTGTGTCTATCCCTCCCGCCGCCCACCCCCCGCTCATGCCTCGTGTCTCTGTCCCTCCCCTCGCTCATGCCCCGTGTCTCTATCCCTCCCCCGCTCATGCCC
Source organism: Ambystoma mexicanum (assembly GCF_040938575.1). Taxonomy (NCBI): domain Eukaryota; kingdom Metazoa; phylum Chordata; class Amphibia; order Caudata; family Ambystomatidae; genus Ambystoma; species Ambystoma mexicanum. The sequence continues at coordinate 353,469,722 of NC_090936.1, forward strand.
CGTGTCTCAATCCCTCCCGCCGCCCACCCCCCGCTCGTGCCCCGTGTCTCAATCCCTCCCGCCGCCCACCCCCCGCTCATGCCCTGTGTCTCTATCCCTCCCGCCGCCCACCCCCCACTCATGCCCCGTGTCTCTATCCCTCCCGCCGCCCACTCCCCGCTCATGCCCCATGTCTCCCTACTGTTCCCCCCACCCCCTGCTCATGCCCCGTGTCTCTCTCCACTTCCCCTCCACCCCCGCTCATGCCCCGTGTCTCCCCTGTTCCCCCCACCCCCGCTCATGCCCCGTGTCTCCCTTGTTTTACCCTCATCCCCAGCTCATGCTCCGTGTCTCCCTTGTGTTACCCCCCCACCCATGCCCTGTCTCCCCTGTTACCCCCCACCACCCGCTCATGCCCCGTGTCTCTCTCCCCTACCCCCCACCCCTCGCTCATGCCCTGTGTGTCTCTCCCCTTCCCCCCACCCCCCGCTCATGCCCCGTGTGTCTCTCCCCTTCCCCCCACCCCTGTTCATGCCCCGTGTGTCTCCCCTGTTCCCCCCACCCCCTGATCATGCCCCATGTGTGCACCCTGTTCCCCCACCCCCGCTCATGCCCTGTTCCCCCTACCCCCGCTCATGCCCTGTGTGCGCCCTGTTCCCCCCACCCCCGCTCATGCCCCATGTGTCTCCCTCGTGTTCCCCCACCCCCCGCTCATGCCCCATGTCTCCCTCGTGTACCCTCTCACCCCCCGCTCATGCCCCGTGTGTCTCCTGTTGCCCCCACCCCCGCTCATGCCCCATGTCTCCCTCATGTTCCCCCAACCCCCACTCATGCCCCGTGTCCCCCCGCCCCCCACTCATGCCCTGTCTCCATCGTGTACCCCCTCACCCCCCGCTCATGCCCCGTGTGTCTCCTGTTGCTCCCACCCCCCGCTCATGCCCCGTGTCTCTCTCCCCTTCCCCCCCACCCCCGCTCATGCCCCGTGTCTCTCTCCCCTACCCCCCACCCCCGCTCATGCCCCGTGTCTCTCTCCCCTACCCCCCACCCCCCACTCATGCCCCGTGTCTCTCTCCCCTTCCCCCCACCCCCCGCTCATGCCCCGTGTCTCTGTCCCCTTCCCCCCAACCCCCTCTCATGTCCCGTGTATCTCTCCCCTTCCCCCCACCCCCGCTCATGCCCTCTGTCTCTCCCCTTCCCGCCACCCCCCGCTCATGCCCCGTGTCTCCCTCCTTTCCCCCACCCCCCGCTCATGCCCCGTGTCTCTCTCCCCTTACCCCCACCCCCCGCTCATGCCCCGTGTGTCTCTCCCCTTCCCCCCACCCTCCGATCAAGCCCCTTGTGTCTCTCCCCTTCCCCCCACCCCCGCTCATGCCCCGTGTGTCCCTCCCCTTCCCCGCCACCCCCGCTCATGCCCTGTGTCTCCCTCCTTTCCCCCCACCCCCCGCTCATGCCCCGTGTGTCTCTCCCGTTCCCCCTCATCCCCCACACATGCCCCGTGTGTCTCACCTGTTCCCCCACCCCCTGCTCATGCCCCGTGTGTACGCCCTGTTCCCCCACCCCCGCTCATGCCCTGTGTGTGCCCTGTTCCCCCACCCCACTCATGCCCCGTGTCTCCCTCGTGTACCCCCTCACCGCCCGCTCATGCCCAGTGTGTCTCCTGTTGCCCCCACCCCCGCTCATGCCCCGTGTCTCCCTCGTGTGCCCACCAACCCCCACTCATGCCCCGTGTCTCCCTCGTGTTCCCCCCACCCCCCACTCATGCCATGTCTCCATCGTGCATCCCCTCATCCCCCGCTCAAGCCCCATGTGTTTCCTGTTGCCCCTACCCCCCGCTCCTGCCCCGTGGGTCTCCTGTTGCCCCCACCCCTGCCCTGTGTCTCCCTCGTATTCCCCCCACCCCCCGCTCATACCCCGTGTCTCCCTCATGTTCCTCCCCACCCGCTGCTCATGCCCCATGTCTCTCTCGTGTTCCCCCCAACCCCGCTCATGCCCCGTGTTTCCTTCCTTTTCCCCCCATCCCCGCTCATGCCCCGTGTCTCCCTCGTGTACCCCCTCACCCCCCGCTCATGCCCGTGTGTCTCCTGTTGCCCCCACCCCCGCTCATGCCCCGTGTCTCCCTCGTGTTCTCCCCAACCCCCACTCATGCCCCGTGTCTCCCTCGTGTTCCCCCCACCCCCCACTCATGTCATGTCTCCCTCGTGTTCCCCCCACCCCCCACTCATGTCATGTCTCCATCGTGTATCCCCTCACCCCCCGCTCCTGCCCCGTGTGTCTCCTGTTGCCCCCACCCCCTGCTCCTGCCCCGTGTTCCCCCCACCCCCGCTCATACCCCGTGTCTCCCTCATGTTCCTCCCCACCCGCTGCTCATGCCCCGTGTCTCTCTCGTGTTCCCCCACCCCCGCTCACGCCCTGTGTTTCCTTCCTTTTCCCCACCACCCCCTGCTCATGCCCCGTTTGTACCCTGTTCCCTCTCACCCCCCGCTCATGCCCATGTGTCTCCCCTGTTCTCCCCGCCCCCCGCTCATGCCCTGTTGTGTTGTCTTTATACACCCCGCCTTCCCTTTCCATGATGGCCATCTTTTTTTTTTTTTACCACCCGCCGTTAGATGGAGGACATAAGATGTTAGTGGTCTTCATCTATTGAAAAGGATGTTATGGTGACGTTGCACTAATAAAAACCTTTAAAATTTAGTTAAAAAAAATGTTACAGGGACGTTATGGGTAAGTTGCACTAATAAAAACCTATGAAATTCAATGAAAAAACGTTGTTAAAGGGACGTTATGGTTAAGTTGCGCTATTAAAAACCCATGAAATTCAGTGAAAAAACGTTGTTAAAGGGACGTTATGGTTAAGTTGCGCTACTAAAAACCTATGAAATTCAGTGAAAAAACTTTGTCAAAGGGACGTTATGGTTCCAAGTAAAACCGAAAAACCCTTGAAATTCGCCAGTTATGGTAAGCTAAGCAACCATAACTCGCGCCACCACCGTGCACTGCTAAGACTAACACGCAGGACATCAAAGATGACATCACAAATGTCATTGATGACATCACTGATGACATCACATGTCTGGCTCACTCTTTTTTCTTTTACTGACATATCTAGGCCACATGGTTTTCTTCAGTAACAGTCAGAAAATAAAAATTTTATTTTATTTGTAGACGTATCCTTCAAGTAGGTTCTTACAGTAATTCCCTTAGAGTCCAGTCACATCATATGAAACATATACATACGGGAAGACACAAGCTTGAAAGACAGCAATCCTTTTTGTGCATAAAGATAATCAATAGACTTATGCGCACTTTCTGATAGTTCTGTTTTTTTTTTTTTGCACTGCGCACTGCTAAGAATAACACCAACCGCGGTGAAGGTAAGGATCAAGACCGAACACGAAGCAGAAGGCCACCGGGGCAAGTAGGTCTTCAATTCCGTCTGAAAATGCTACAAGGAATGCATAGGTGCCGATCGCACATGCAAAATAAACAGGAGCAGTATGCGTAACAATGCTCTGTTAGGAAGCAGATGAAACGCTAAGTGCAGGGTGTGGTCCGGGGCGTGGGTTTATAGCCGCGGACGGTGCCCTGTCAGCACTAGACCACCAAGAATGCCAGATCCATGTATCTATCCGGTGCCATGTTGGGTTCCACAGCGGGTTCTTCTTTCACAGCCATGTAGGGATGGGTTGCCGCCTTGTTCCATATACACCTCTGCCAGCCAGCCATCCCACAAACCCATCGTCTCCCGACACTGTCATGGGGGAGATCCTCCTGACCCATCTGCCTTGTACCTGCACTGCAATCCTGACAGCACTCCCCTACAAAGCCCCCCCAAGGAGGGCCGACCCAGGTCCTGGCTTCATGGGATGATTATGGTGGTAACGGCTAACAAACGGGGTGCATGAATGTTCTCTACTGGTTCCCAAGTCCGATCTAAAGCACTGTACCCCTTCCAATCCACCAGGTAATGTAATTTTCGTCGAATAATCTTGGAATCTAAGATGTCCCGTACCTAGTACTATTTCTTCCCATTTAGAATTGTGGAGGAGGAGGATTAGACATGGAGTCTCGTGTGCCGGGGTGTACTGGTTTAAGTAGCGATGCAAGGAAGACAGAGTGGATCTTCAATGAGGAGGGTAGCCCCAGTTTAAGTAGAACAGGGTTAACAATGGCTGTTATGGCTTAGGGACCAATGAATTTAGGGTGAAACCTTTTGGGGGCAACTTAATAAACTGGTGCATTTCTTCTTTTGTTATCGGCAAAATGTTTCTGAGCAGCTTTGGCATCGTGTAGGGTTCTGGTGGCTTTTCTTAAAGATTTTCTGATACTACGATGCAGAGATGTTACAGCTGGCATTTCCAAAGCGATAGTGGGATCAAGAGCTGTGGTACGTGGATCCCTTCCATGTAAAAAGTAGAAAGGTGAAAAACATGTGGCACTGTGAATACTGTTTTTGTATGCATATTCCACTGCACACAGCAGATTAACCCAACTGTCCACCTGGGCAAACCTGCAATGCAGATATTGCTCAAGTGTTTGGTTAGTTCTCTCGGTCTGACCAGCGGTTTGTGGATGATGGCTGGTGGATAGTCTGATTTCAATTTGAACCTTATCACAACTCCTCCTCCAAAATTTGGATATGAATCGACTCCCTGGGTCTGAGATGCTTACGGATGGAAACCCATGTAATCGTACGTTTGTTAGGAAAACTTGAGCAACAGTCCCTGCATTTGATAAGCCTTTCAGCGCGATAAAATGCGCCATCTTGGTTAGGAGGTCTACTACTACCAGGATAGTGTTGTACCCGTTTAAGGAGGTAAATCGATAATAAAGTCCAGTGATATTGTATGCCATGGAGCAGGTGGTAAGGACAATGGTCTAAGTAATCCTGAAGGTTTTGTTTTTGAAGTCTTGTTGCGGGCACACACATCACAAGTCTTTACATATTGGATGACGTTCTTTCGCCACTTAGGCTACCAAAAATGTTGACAAATTTTCACTAGAGTTTTGGTGATTCAAGGATGGGCAGCGGTTAAAGCATTGTGGTAGTTGTATAAAACTTTGTCTTGCATGGTCGGCTCCAGTAAGTACAGGCACCCGCGATAGTATGGTAGGCCATCTTCTGTGGTTCGTTAAGGGTCTTGGGACACCCAAACATGTAACTGTTCTGGTGTTAGATATTGCCTAATTTCAATGCACAGCTGAGCTAAAGCAGGCAGCGTTGAACTTGTCAATCCCAACAATTTACTTCCTGGGATAATAGTAATGGGGTCTGGAACTGCATAAACATCTCTTCCTTCCAGATTCCATCCGATGCGGGAGAGGGCATCCTCCTTTTTTGTTTTTGTCTCCTGGACAGGAGGTTATGACAAAGCCATTTTCCGAAAAAGAACTGGGCCCATCTAAGCTGACGGGGAGTTTGCGCCTGTGCTGTTCGCAGATATTGTAGATTGCGATCGTCGGTGTAGACAGTAACTGCATGTTTTGCACCTAACAGATGATGACGCCATTCTTTGAAAGCATCTTTAATGGCAAGCAACTCTTTGGCACTTATTGTATAGGTCAGTTCCGCAGGGGAGAATTTCTTGGACCAAAACACCACAGGATGTAATTGATTAGTGGTCGGATCTCGTTGTGACAATACAGCTCCCAACGCCACGCTGGACGCATCAGTTTGAACGATGAATGGAAGTTTAGGATCTGGGTGTTTCAAAATCGGCGCTGAGGTAAACTGTGCCTTGAGTTGTTTAAACGCTTGTTCAGCTTCATTGTTTGTTTGTTTTATTATTTGTAATGCGCAAACATACTCTAGGGTAACAGGGCGCAGCAGTTACATGAATATGCGAAGCTTAGTTACAACAACAAAAATATATACATACACACAGTAGTATTAAAAGCAGGATTATATACATATATACAGATAAACACGTGTAGGTACAATATGTACATATAGGAACATGAAAGACTTAACAACTGGATGTGTTAGAAGGCCTGCGTTTTCAACCATGAAACAACCTTATATCGGAAGTTTTGCTAAGGCAAGTCTATTCTGAGAGTTGGCGGTAAGGCATTCCAGTTTAGCTGCTTTCACTGGGAAGCTATTGCCCCCTATGGTGGAACGTTTGAAGTTGGGGACAGAAAGGCAGTCTTTGTAGACTGTTCTTGTGGGCCTCAGAGAGGTCTGTCTATGAAATCTGTCGATCAGATAAATTGGAGCAGCGTTATTGAGAGATTTGTGAGTAAGTGACGCGGTTTTTAGGAGGATTTTGTCTTTGATAGAGAGACAATTATTCTGTTGGCTGTGTGCTGTAATATTCTCTATTCTGGAGATGCCCAATGCCACTCTAAGAGCGTTATTCTGAAGAGTTTGTAGTTTGCTTGTAGTGGCTTTGGAGGACCAAAGATAAAGAGCATTGCAATAGTCCAGGCGGGGCAATATGAGGGCTCTAGCGAGGGTCAGGCAACTAGTGTCGAACAGAAAGGGTTTGGCTGCACGGATCAGTTTACACGTGTAATCCGTGGAGGAAGCTAGGGAGTTCACCTGTCTGTTGAAGTTAGAATCCAAATAGAAGCCTAGCATTTTAACCTCTTGTCCTACTTTGATGCTATTGCCATCAATTGTGAAAGAAGAGTAGACAGGGCCTAATTTCTTTAAGCTGGAGGTGGATCCCAGGATGATAAGATCATTTTTATCATCATTCAGGCATAGTCCATGAGTGGCCATCCATGCCTGGATGATGATGTACACTGTATTCACCAAGGCCAAATCCTTTTCACAATCCCCAGAAAGCGGGAGGAGGATCTGGGTATCATCTGCGTAGTTGGTGTAGGTGATACCGAGATGATCCAGATCATCGAAAAGGGGCTTGGCACCGCTCATGCCCTGTGTGTCTTTCCCCTTCCCCCCCACCCCCTGCACATGCCCCGTGTGTCTCCCCTGTTCCCCCCACCCCCTGCTAATGCCCCGTGTGCCTATCCCTCACGCCGCCCACCCCCCCATGCCCCGTGTCTCTATCCCTCCCGCCGCCCACCCCCCGCTCATGCCCTGTGTGTCTATCCCTCCCGCCCCCACCCCCCGCTCATGTCCCTTGTCTCTATCTCCAAACGCCGCCCACCCCCCGCTCATGCCCCGTGTGTGTATCCCTCCCGCCGCCCACCCCCCGCTCATGCCCCGTGTGTCACTCCCCCTCCCGCCCACCCACAGAACCCCCGCTCATGCCCCGTGTCTCTATCCCTCCCGCTGCCCACCCCCGCCCATGCCCCGTGTCTCTATCCCTCCCGCCGCCCACCCTCCGCTCATGCCCCGTGTGTCTTTCCCCTCTCCCCACTCCCGCTCATGCCCCATGGGTCTATCCCTCCCACCGCCCACCCCTGCTCATGCCCCGTGTGTCTATCCCTCCCGCCCACCCCCGCTCATGCCCCGTGAGTCTATCCCTCCCGCCCCCCACCCCCGCTCATGCCCCGTGTCTCTATCCCTCCCTCCCGCCCACCCCCGCTCATGCCCCGGTGTCTCTCCCCCTCCCGCCCACCCCTGCTCATGGCCCGTGTGTTTCTCCCCCTCCCGCCCACCCCCCGCTCATGCCCTGTGTGTCTCTCCCCCTCCCGCCCACCCCTCGCTCATGCCCTGTGTGTCTATCCCCCTCCCAGCCACCCCCGCTCATGCCCCGTGAGTCTCTCCCCCTCCCGCCCACCCCCCGCTCATGCCCCGTGTCTCTCACCCTCCCGCCCAACCCCCGCGTGTCTCTCCCCCTCCCCCCACCCCTGCTCATTCCCCGTGTCTCGCCCACCCCCCGCTCATGCCCCGTGTGTCTCTCCCCGCCCGCCCACCCCCTGCTCATGCCCCGTGTGTCTCCCTCCCTCGCGCCCAGCCTCGCTCATGCCCCGTGTGTCTCTCCCCTCCCCCCACCCCCGCTCATGTCCCGTGTGTCTTTCCCCTCTCCCCACTCCCGCTCATGCCCCATGGGTCTATCCCTCCCACCGCCCACCCCCGCTCATGCCCCGTGTGTCTATCCCTCCCGCCCACCCCCGCTCATGCCCCGTGAGTCTATCCCTCCCGCCCCCCACCCCCGCTCATGCCCCGTGTCTCTATCCCTCCCCCGCTCATGCCCCGTGTCTCTATCCCTCCCTCCCGCCCACCCCCCGCTCATGCCCTGTGTGTCTCTATCTCCCGCCCACCCCCGCTCATGCCCCGGTGTCTCTCCCCCTCCCGCCCACCCCTGCTCATGGCCCGTGTGTTTCTCCCCCTCCCGCCCACCCCCCGCTCATGCCCTGTGTGTCTCTCCCCCTCCCGCCCACCCCTCGCTCATGCCCTGTGTGTCTATCCCCCTCCCAGCCACCCCCGCTCATGCCCCGTGTGTCTCTCCCCCTCCCGCCCACCCCCCGCTCATGCCCCGTGTCTCTCACCCTCCCGCCCAACCCCCGCGTGTCTCTCCCCCTCCCCCCACCCCTGCTCATTCCCCGTGTCTCGCCCACCCCCCGCTCATGCCCCGTGTGTCTCTCCCCGCCCGCCCACCCCCTGCTCATGCCCCGTGTGTCTCCCTCCCTCGCGCCCAGCCTCGCTCATGCCCCGTGTGTCTCTCCCCTCCCCCCACCCCCGCTCATGTCCCGTGTGTCTCTCCCCTCCCCCCCACCCCTGCTCATGCCCCATGTGTCTCTCCCCTCCCCCCACCCCCGCTCATGCCCCGTGTGTCTCTCCCCCTCCCCCACACCCGCTCATGCCCCGTGTGTCTCTCCCCCTCCCGCCCACCCCCCGCTCATGCCCCGTGTGTCTCTCCCCTCCCCCCTACCCCCACTCATGCCCCGTGTGTCTCTCCCCTCCCCCCACCCCCTCTCATGCCCCGTGTGTCTCTCCCCCCCACCCCCGCTCATGCCCCGTGTGTCTCTTCCCTCCCCCCCACCCCCGCTCATGCCCCGCGTGTCTCTCCCCCTCCCCCCACCCCCGCTCATGCCCCGTGTGTCTCTCCCCCTCCCGCCCACCCCCCGCTCATGCCCCGTGTGTCTCTCCCCTCCCCCCACCCCTGCTCATGCCCAGGGTGTCTCTCCCCTCCCCCCACCCCCTGAAACCCCGCTCATGCCCCGTGTGTCTATCCCTCACACCGCCCACCCCCCGCTCATGCCCTGTGTCTCTATCCCTCCTGCTGCCCACCCCCTGCTCATGCCCCGTGTCTCTATCCCTCCCGCCGCCCACCCCCCGCTTATGCCCCGTGTGTCTCTCCCCTCCCCCCACCCCCGCTCATGCCCCATGTGTCTCTCCCCTCCCACCCACCCCCGCTCATGCCCCGTGTGTCTCTCCCCTCCCGCCCACCCCTCGCTCATGCCCCGTGTGTCTCTCACGTGTCTCTCTCCCCTCCCGCCCACCCCCGCTCATGCCCCGTGTGTCTCTCCCCTCCACCCCACCCCCGCTCATGCCCCGTGTGTGTCTCTCCCTCCCCCACCCCCCGCTCATGCCCCGTGTGTGTCTCTCTCTCCCCCCACCCCCGCTCATGCCCCGTGTGTGTCTCTCCCCCTCCCACCCACCCCTCGCTCATGCCCCGTGTGTCTCTCCCCCTCCCTCCCACCCCCCCGCTCATGCCCCGTGTGTCTCTCTCCCTCGCGCCCACCCTCGCTCATGCCCCGTGTGTCTCTCCCCTCCCCCCACCCCCGCTCATGTCCCGTGTGTCTCTCCCCTCCCCCCCACCCCTGCTCATGCCCTGTGTGTCTCTCCCCTCCCCCCACCCCCGCTCATGCCCTGTGTGTCTCTCCCCCTCCCCCCACCCCCGTTCATGCCCCGTGTGTCTATCCCCCTCCCGCCCACCCCCCGCTCATGCCCCGTGTGTCTCTCCCCTCCCCCCCACCCCCGCTCATGCCCCGTGTGTCTCTCCCCTCCCCCCACCCCCGCTCATGCCCCGTGTGTCTATCCCTCACACCGCCCACCCCCGGCTCATGCCCAGTGTCTCTATCCCTCCCGCCGCCCAGCCCCCGCTCATGCCCCGTGTCTCTATCCCTCCCGCCGCCCACCCCCCGCTTATGCCCCGTGTGTCTCTCCCCTCCCCCAAACCTCCGCTCATGCCCCATGTGTCTCTCCCCTCCCACCCACCCCCGCTCATGCCCCGTGTCTCTATCCCTCCCGCCGCCCACCCCCCGCTCATGCCGTGTCTCTATCCCTCCCGCCGCCCACCCCCCGCTCATGCCCCGTGTGTCTTTCCCCTCCCCCCACCCCCGCTCATGCCCCGTGTGTCTCTCCCCTCCCCCCACCCCCCGCTTATGCCCCGTGTGTCTCTCCCCCTCCCGCCCACCCCCCGCTCATGCCCCGTGTGTCTCTCCCCTCCCCCCACCCCCAGACCCCCCGCTCATGCCCGTGTCTCTATCCCTCCCGCTGCCCACCCCCGCTCATGCCCCGTGTCTCTATCCCTCCCGCCGCCCACCCCCCGCTCATGCCCCGTGTGTTTATCCCTCCCACCCCCACCCCCCGCTCATGCCCCGTGTGTCTCTCCCCCTCCCGCCCACCCCCTGCTCATGCCCCGTGTGTCTCTCCCCTCCCCCCACCCCCAGATCCCCCGCTCATGCCCGTGTCTCTATCCCTCCCGCTGCCCACCCCCGCTCATGCCCCATGTCTCTATCCCTCCCACCGCCCACCCCCCGCTCATGCCCCGTGTGTCTTTCCCCTCCCCCCACTCCCGTTCATGCCCCGTGTGTCTCTCCCCTCCCCCCACCCCCGCGTGCCTCTCCCCTCCCGCCCACCTCCCGTTTATGCCCCGTGTGTCTCTCCGCTCCCGGCCACCCCCGGCACATGCCCCGTGTGTCTCTCCCCTCCCGCCCACCCCCCACTCATGCCCCGTGTGTCTCTCCCCTCCCGCCCACCCCCGTGTCTCTCTCCCCTCCCGCCCACCCCCGCTCATGCCCTGTGTGTCTCTCCCCTCCCCCCCACCCCCGCTCATGTCCCGTGTGTCTCTCCCCTCCACCCCACCCCCGCTCATGCCCCGTGTGTCTCTCCCCTCCCCCCACCCCCGCTCATGCCCCGTGTGTCTCTCCCCCTCCCCCCACCACCGCTCATGCCCCGTGTGTCTCTCCCCTCCCCCCCACCCCCACTCATGCCCCGTGTCCCTCCCCCCCATACCCCCGCTCATGCCCCGTGTGTCTCTCCCCCCCACCCCCGCTCATGCCCCGCGTGTCTCTCCCCCTCCCCCCACCCCCGCTCATGCCCCGTGTGTGTGTCTCTCCCTCCCCCCACCCCCCGCTAATGCCCCGTGTGTGTCTCTCTCTCCCCCCACCCCCGCTCATGCCCCGTGTGTGTCTCTCCCCCTCCCGCCCACCCCTCGCTCATGCCTGTGTGTCTCTCCCCCTTCCGCCCACGCCCCGTGTGTCTCTCTCCCTCGACCGCCCACGCCCCCGCTCATGCCCCGTGTGTCTCTCTCCCTCGCGCCCACCCTCGCTCATGCCCCGTGTGTCTCTCCCCTCCCCCCCACCCCCGCTCATGTCCCGTGTGTCTCTCCCCTCCCCCCACCCCCGCTCATGCCCCGTGTGTCTCTCCCCCTCCCCCCGCTCATGCCCCGTGTGTCTCTCCCCCTCCCGCCCACCCCCCGCTCATGCCCCGTGTGTCTCTCCCCTCCCCCCCACCCCCACTCATGCCCCGTGTGTCTCTCCCCTCCCCCCACCCCCTCTCATGCCCCCTGTGTCTCTCCCCCCCACCCCCGCTCATGCCCCGTGTGTCTCTCCCCCCCAACCCCGCTCATGCCCCGCGTGTCTCTCCCCCTCCCCCCACCCCCGCTCATGCCCCGTGTGTCTCTCCCCCTCCCGCCCACCCCCCGCTCATGCCCCGTGTGTCTCTCCCCTCCCCCCACCCCTGCTCATGCCCAGGGTCTCTCTCCCCTCCCCCCACCCCCCAAAACCCCGCTCATGCCCCGTGTGTCTATCCCTCACACCGCCCACTCCTCGCTCATGCCCCGTGTCTGAATCCCTCCCGCCGCCCACCCCCCGCTCATGCCCCGTGTCTCTATTCCTCCCGCCGCCCACCCCCCGCTTATGCCCCTTGTGTCTCTCCCCTCCCCCCCACCCCCGCTCATGCCCCATGTGTCTCTCCCCTCCCACCCACCCCCGCTCATGCCCCGTGTGTCTCTCCCCTCCCGCCCACCCCCCGCTCATGCCCCATGTGTCTCTCCCCTCCCGCCCACCCCCGTGTCTCTCTCCCCTCCCGCCCACCCCCGCTCATGCCCCGTGTGTCTCTCCCCTCCACCCCACCCCCGCTCATGCCCCGTGTGTGTGTCTCTCCCTCCCCCCACCCCCCGCTCATGCCCCGTGTGTGTCTCTCTCCCCCCACCCCCGCTCATGCCCCGTGTGTGTCTCTCCCCCTCCCGCCCACCCCCCCCGCTCATGCCCCGTGTGTCTCCCTCGCGCCCACCCTCGCTCATGTCCCGTGTGTCTCTCCCCTCCCCCCACCCCCGCTCATGTCCCGTGTGTCTCTCCCCTCCCCCCCACCCCTGCTCATGCCCCGTGTGTCTCTCCCCTCCCCCCACCCCCGCTCATGCCCTGTGTGTCTCTTCCCCTCCCCCCACCCCCGTTCATGCCCCGTGTTTCTCTCCCCCTCCCGCCCACCCCCCGCTCATGCCCCGTGTGTCTCTCCCCTCCCCCCCACTCATGCCCCGCGTGTCTCTCCCCTCCCCCCACCCCCGCTCATGCCCCGCGTGTCTCTCCCCTCCCCCACCCCCGCTCATGGCCCGCGTGTCTCTCCCCTCCCCCCACCCCCGCTCATGCCCAGGGTATCTCTCCCCTCCGCCCACCCCCGACCCCCCGCTCATGCCCCGTGTGTCTATCCCTCACACCGCCCACCCGCGGCTCATGCCCCGTGTCTCTATCCCTCCCGCCGCCCAGCCCCAGCTCATGCCCTGTGTCTCTCCCCTCCCCCCACCCCCGCTCATGCCCCGTGTGTCTCTCCCCTCCCCCACACCTCCGCTCATGCACCATGTGTCTCTCCCCTCCCACCCACCCCCGCTCATGCCCCGTGTCTCTATCCCTCCCGCCGCCCACCCCCCGCTCATGCCCTGTGTCTCTATCCCTCCCGCCGCCCACCCCCTGCTCATGCCCCGTGTGTCTTTCCCCTCCCCCCACCCCCGCTCATGCCCCGTGTGTCTCTCCCCTCCCCCCACCCCCCGCTCATGCCCCGTGTGTCTCTCCCCCTCCCGCCCACCCCCCGCTCATGCCCCGTGTGTCTCTCCCCTCTTCCCCACCCCCGCTCATGCCGTGTGTCTCTCCCCTCCCCCCACCCCCCGACCCCCCACTCATGCCCCGTGTGTCTATCCCTCACGCCGCCCACCCCCCTCATGGCCCGTGTCTCTATCCCTCCCGCCGCCCACCCCCCGCTCATGTCCCTTGTCTCTATCCCGAACGCCACCCACCCCCCGCTTATGCCCCGTGTGTCTATCCCTCCCGCCGCCCACCCCCCTGCTCATGCCCCGTGTGTCTCTCCCCCTCCCGCCCACCCCCCGCTCATGCCCCGTGTGTCTCTCCCCTCCCCCCACCCCCAGACCCCCCGCTCATGCCCCGTGTCTCTATCCCTCCCGCTGCCCACCCCCGCTCATGCCCCGTGTCTCTATCCCTCCCGCCGCACACCCCCCGCTCATGCCCCGTGTGTCTTTCCCCTCCCCCCACTCCCGTTCATGCCCCATGTGTCTCTCCCCTCCCCCCCACCCCCCGCTCATGCCCCATGTGTCTATCCCACCCCCGCTCATGCCCCGTGTGTCTATTCCTCCCGCCCACCCCCCGCTCATGCCCCGTGTCTATCCCTCCCGCTGCCCACCCCTCGCTCATGCCCCGTGTGTCTATCCCTCCCGCCGCCTACCCCTCGCTCATGCCCTGTGTCTCTATCCCTCCCCTCGCTCATGCCCCGTGTCTCTATCCCTCCCCCGCTCAGGCCCCGTGTCTCTCTCCCCTACCGCCCACCCCCCGCTCATGCCCCGTGTCTCTCTCCCCTTCCCCCCCACCCCCGCTCATGCCCCGTGTCTCTCTCCCCTACCCCCCAACCCCCACTCATGCCCCGTGTCACTCTCCCCTTCCCCCCACCCCCCGCTCATGCCCCGTGTCTCTGTCCCCTTCCCCCCACCCCCTCTCATGTCCCGTGTCTCTATCCCCTTCCTCCCACCTCCCGCTCATGGCCTGTGTCTCTCCCCTTCCCCCACCCCCCGCTCATGCCCCGTGTCTCCCTCCTTTCCCCCCACCCCCGCTCATGCCCCGTGTGTCTCTCCCCTTCCCCCTCACCCCCGCTCATGCCCCGTGTATCTCTCCCCTTCCCCCCACCCCCGCTCATGCCCTGTGTGTCTCTCCCCTTCCCCCCACCCCACGCTCATGCCCCGTGTGTCTCTCCCCTTTCCCCCCACTCAAGCCCCGTGTGTCTCTCCACTTCCCCCCCACTTCCCGCTCAAGCCACGTGTGTCTCTCCCCTTTCCCCCCACCCCCCGCTCAAGCCCCGTGTGTCTATCCCTCACGCCGCCCACCCCCCTCATGCCCCGTGTCTCTATCCCCCCTTTCCCCCACCCCCGCTCATGCCCCGTGTCTCTCTCCCCTTCCCCCCACCCCCGCTCATGCCCTGTGTCTCCCTCCTTTCCCCCCACCCCACCGCTCATGCCCTGTGTGTCTTTTCCCTTCCCCCCCACCCCCCGCACATGCCCCGTGTGTCTCCCCTGTTCCCCCCACCCCCTGCTAATGCCCCGTGTGCCTATCCCTCACGCCGCCCACCCCCCCATGCCCCGTGTCTCTATCCCTCCCGCCGCCCACCCCCCGCTCATGCCCTGTGTGTCTATCCCTCCCGCCCCCACCCCCCGCTCATGTCCCTTGTCTCTATCTCCAAACGCCGCCCACCCCCCGCTCATGCCCCGTGTGTGTATCCCTCCCGCCGCCCACCCCCCGCTCATGCCCCGTGTGTCACTCCCCCTCCCGCCCACCCCCAGAACCCCCGCTCATGCCCCGTGTCTCTATCCCTCCCGCTGCCCACCCCCGCCCATGCCCCGTGTCTCTATTCCTGCCGCCCTCCCTCCGCTCATGCCCCGTGTGTCTTTCCCCTCTCCCCACTCCCGCTCATGCCCCATGGGTCTATCCCTCCCACCGCCCACCCCCGCTCATGCCCCGTGTGTCTATCCCTCCCGCCCACACCCGCTCATGCCCCGTGAGTCTATCCCTCCCGCCCCCCACCCCCGCTCATGCCCCGTGAGTCTATCCCTCCCGCCCCCCACCCCCGCTCATGCCCAGTGTCTCTATCCCTCCCCGCTCATGCCCCGTGTCTCTATCCCTCCCCCGCTCATGCCCCGTGTCTCTATCCCTCCCTCCCGCCCACCCCCCGCTCATGCCCCGTGTGTCTCTATCTCCCGCCCACCCCCGCTCATGCCCCGTGTGTCTCTCCCCCTCCCGCCCACCCCTGCTCATGGCCCATGTGTTTCTCCCCCTCCCGCCCACCCCCCGCTCATGCCCTGTGTGTCTCTCCCCCTCCCGCCCACCCCTCGCTCATGCCCTGTGTGTCTATCCCCCTCCCAGCCACCCCCGCTCATGCCCCGTGTGTCTCTCCCCCTCCCGCCCACCCCCCGCTCATGCCCCGTGTCTCTCACCCTCCCGCCCAACCCCCGCGTGTCTCTCCCCCTCCCCCCACCCCTGCTCATTCCCCGTGTCTCTCCCCCTCCAGCCCACCCCCCGCTCATGCCCCGTGTGTCTCTCCCCGCCCGCCCACCCCCCGCTCATGCCCCGTGTTTCGCTCCCCCTCCCGCCCACCCCCCGCTCATGCCCCGTGTGTCTATCCCTCCCCCCGCTCATGCCCCGTGTCTCTATCACCCCCCGCTCATGCCCCGTGTGTCTATCCCTCCCGCCGCCCACCCCCCGCTCATGCCCCGTGTGTCTATCCCTCCCCCCGCTCATGCCCCGTGTCTCTATCACCCCCCGCTCATGCCCCGTGTGTCTATCCCTCCCGCCGCCCACCCCCCGCTCATGCCCCGTGTGTCTATCCCTCCCGCCGCCAACCCCCCGCTCATCCCCCGTGTCTCTATCCCTCCCGCTGCCCACCCCCTGCTCATGCTCCGTGTGTCTATCCCTTCCGCCGCCCACCCCCCGGTCATGCCCTGTGTGTCTCTCCCCCTCCCGCCCACCCCCCGCTCATGCCCCGTGTGTCTCTCTCCCTCCCGCTCATGCCCCGTGTGTCTATTACTCCCACCCACCCCCCGCTCATGCCCCATGTCTCTCTCCCCCCCACCCCCGCTCATGCCCTGTGTGTCTCTCCCCTCCCCCCGACCCCCGCTCATGCCCCGTGTGTCTCTCCCCCTCCCGCCCACCCCCCGCTCATGCACCGTGTGTCTCTCCCCTCCTCCCCACCCCCGCTCATGCCGTGTGTCTCTCCCCTCCCCCCACCCCCCGACCCCCCACTCATGCCCCATGTGTCTATCCCTCACGCCGCCCACCCCCCCTCATGCCCCGTGTCTCTATCCCTCCCGCTGCCCACCCCCCGCTCATGCCCCGTGTGTCTATCCCTCCTGCCCCCACCCCCGCTCATGTCCCTTGTCTCTATCCCGAACTCCACCCACCCCCCGCTCATGCCCCGTGGGTCTATCCCTCCCGCCGCCCACCCCCCTGCTCATGACCCGTGTGTCTCTCCCCCTCCCGCCCACCCCCCGCTCATGCCCTGTGTGTCTCTCCCCTCCCCCCCACCCCCAGACCCCCCGCTCATGCCCCGTGTCTCTAT
Organism: Ambystoma mexicanum; assembly: GCF_040938575.1. Lineage (NCBI taxonomy): Eukaryota > Metazoa > Chordata > Amphibia > Caudata > Ambystomatidae > Ambystoma > Ambystoma mexicanum. The sequence continues at coordinate 353,486,388 of NC_090936.1, forward strand.
CCCTCCCGCTGCCCACCCCCGCTCATGCCCCGTGTCTCTATCCCTCCCGCTGCCCACCCCGGCACATGCCCCGTGTCTCTATCCCTCCCGCCGCCCACCCCCCGCTCATGCCCCGTGTGTCTTTCCCCTCCCCCCACTCCCGCTCATGCCTCGTGTGTCTCTCCCCCCCCGCCCATGCCCCATGTGTCTATCCCTCCCGCCGCCCACCCCCGCTCATGCCCCGTGTGTCTATTCCTCCCGCCCACCCCCCGCTCATGCCCCGTGTGTTTATCCCTCCCGCCGCCCACCCCCCGTGTGTCTATCCCTCCCGCCGCCCACCCCCCGCTCATGCCCCGTGTCTCTGTCCCTCCCCTCGCTCATGCCCCGTGTCTCTATCCCTCCCCCGCTCATGCCCCGTGTCTCAATCCCTCCCGCCGCCCACCCCCCGCTCGTTCCCCGTGTCTCTATCCCTCCCGCCGCCCACCCCCCACTCATGCCCCGTGTCTCTATCCCTCCCGCCGCCCACCCCCCACTCATGCCCCGTGTCTCTATCCCTCCCGCCGCCCACTCCCCGCTCATGCCCCATGTCTCCCTACTGTTCCCCCACCCCCCGCTCATGCCTCGTGTGTCTCTCCCCCCCGCCCATGCCCCATGTGTCTATCCCTCCCGCCGCCCACCCCCGCTCATGCCCCGTGTGTCTATTCCTCCCGCCCACCCCCCGCTCATGCCCCGTGTGTCTATCCCTCCCGCCGCCCACCCCCCGTGTGTCTATCCCTCCCGCTGCCCACCCCCTGCTCATGCCCCGTGTCTCTGTCCCTCCCCTCGCTCATGCCCCGTGTCTCTATCCCTCCCCCGCTCATGCCCCGTGTCTCAATCCCTCCCGCCGCCCACCCCCCGCTCGTGCCCCGTGTCTCAATCCCTCCCGCCGCCCACCCCCCGCTCATGCCGTGTCTCTATCCCTCCCGCCGCCCACCCCCCACTCATGCCCCGTGTCTCTATCCCTCCCGCCGCCCACTCCCCGCTCATGCCCCATGTCTCCCTACTGTTCCCCCCACCCCCTGCTCATGCCCCGTGTCTCTCTCCACTTCCCCTCCACCCCCGCTCATGCCCCGTGTCTCCCCTGTTCCCCCCACCCCCGCTCATGCCCCGTGTCTCCCTTGTTTTACCCCCATCCCCAGCTCATGCTCCGTGTCTCCCTTGTGTTACCCCCCCACCCATGCCCTGTCTCCCCTGTTACCCCCCACCACCCGCTCATGCCCCGTGTCTCTCTCCCCTACCCCCCACCCCTCACTCATGCCCTGTGTGTCTCTCCCCTTCCCCCCACCCCCTGCTCATGCCCCGTGTCTCACTCCTTCCCCCACCTCCCTGCTCATGCAATGTGTGTCTCTCCCCTTCCCCCCACCCCCCGCTCATGCCCCGTGTGTCTCTCCCCTTCCCCCCACCCCTGTTTATGCCCTGTGTGTCTCCCCTGTTCCCCCCACCCCCTGATCATGCCCCATGTGTGCACCCTGTTCCCCCACCCCCGCTCATGCCCTGTTCCCCCCACCCCCGCTCATGCCCTGTGTGCGCCCTGTTCCCCCCACCCCCGCTCATGCCCCATGTGTCTCTCTCGTGTTCCCCCACCCCCCGCTCATGCCCCATGTCTCCCTCGTGTACCCTCTCACCCCCCGCTCATGCCCCGTGTGTCTCCTGTTGCCCCCACCCCCGCTCATGCCCCATGTCTCCCTCATGTTCCCCCAACCCCCACTCATGCCCCGTGTCCCCCCCGCCCCCCACTCATGCCCTGTCTCCATCGTGTACCCCCTCACCCCCCGCTCATGCCCCGTGTGTCTCCTGTTGCTCCCACCCCCCGCTCATGCACCGTGTCTCTCTACCCTTCCCCCCACCCCTAGCTCATGCCCCGTGTCTCTCTCCCCTTCCCCCCCACCCCCGCTCATGCCCCGTGTCTCTCTCCCCTACCCCCCACCCCCCACTCATGCCCCGTGTCTCTCTCCCCTTCCCCCCACCCCCCGCTCATGCCCCGTGTCTCTGTCCCCTTCCCCCCACCCCCCTCTCATGTCCCGTGTATCTCTCCCCTTCCCCCCACCCCCGCTCATGTCCTCTGTCTCTCCCCTTCCCGCCACCCCCCGCTCATGCCCCGTGTCTCCCTCCTTTCCCCCACCCCCCGCTCATGCCCCGTGTCTCTCTCCCCTTACCCCCACCCCCCGCTCATGTCCCGTGTGTCTCTCCCCTTCCCCCCACCCTCCGATCAAGCCCCTTGTGTCTCTCCCCTTCCCCCCACCCCCGCTCATGCCCCGTGTGTCCCTCCCCTTCCCCCCACCCCCCGCTCATGCCCTGTGTCTCCCTCCTTTCCCCCCACCCCCCGCTCATGCCCCGTGTGTCTCTCCCGTTCCCCCTCACCCCCCGCACATGCACCGTGTGTCTCCCCTGTTCCCCCCACCCCCTGCTCATGCCCCGTGTGTACGCCCTGTTCCCCCACCCCCGCTCATGCCCTGTGTGTGCCCTGTTCCCCCACCCCACTCATGCCCCGTGTCTCCCTCGTGTACCCCCTCACCGCCCGCTCATGCCCAGTGTGTCTCCTGTTGCCCCCACCCCCGCTCATGCCCCGTGTCTCCCTCGTGTGCCCACCAACCCCCACTCATGCCCCGTGTCTCCCTCATGTTCCCCCCACCCCCCACTCATGCCATGTCTCCATCGTGCATCCCCTCATCCCCCGCTCAAGCCCCATGTGTTTCCTGTTGCCCCTACCCCCGCTCCTGCCCCGTGGGTCTCCTGTTGCCCCCACCCCTGCCCTGTGTCTCCCTCGTGTTCCCCCCACCCCCCGCTCATACCCCGTGTCTCCCTCATGTTCCTCCCCACACGCTGCTCATGCCCCATGTCTCTCTCGTGTTCCCCCCAACCCCGCTCATGCCCCGTGTTTCCTTCCTTTTCCCCCCATCCCCGCTCATGCCCCGTGTCTCCCTCGTGTACCCCCTCACCCCCCGCTCATGCCCGTGTGTCTCCTGTTGCCCCCACCCCCGCTCATGCCCCGTGTCTCCCTCGTGTTCTCCCCAACCCCCACTCATGCCCCGTGTCTCCCTCGTGTTCCCCCCACCCCCCACTCATGTCATGTCTCCATCGTGTATCCCCTCACCCCCCGCTCCTGCCCCGTGTGTCTCCTGTTGCCCCCACCCCCTGCTCCTGCCCCGTGTTCCCCCACCCCCGCTCATACCCCGTGTCTCCCTCATGTTCCTCCCCACCCGCTGCTCATGCCCCGTGTCTCTCTCGTGTTCCCCCACCCCCGCTCACGCCCTGTGTTTCCTTCCTTTTCCCCACCACCCCCTGCTCATGCCCCGTTTGTACCCTGTTCCCTCTCACCCCCCGCTCATGCCCATGTGTCTCCCCTGTTCCCCCCGCCCCCCGCTCATGCCCTGTTGTGTTGTCTTTATACACCCCGCCTTCCCTTTCCATGATGGCCATCTTTTTTTTTTTTTTACCACCCGCCGTTAGATGGAGGACATAAGATGTTAGTGGTCTTCATCTATTGAAAAGGATGTTATGGTGACGTTGCACTAATAAAAACCTTTAAAATTTAGTTAAAAAAAAATGTTACAGGGACGTTATGGGTAAGTTGCACTAATAAAAACCTATGAAATTCAATGAAAAAATGTTGTTAAAGGGACGTTATGGTTAAGTTGCGCTATTAAAAACCCATGAAATTCAGTGAAAAAACGTTGTTAAAGGGACGTTATGGTTAAGTTGCGCTACTAAAAACCTATGAAATTCAGTGAAAAAACTTTGTCAAAGGGACGTTATGGTTCCAAGTAAAACCGAAAAACCCTTGAAATTCGCCAGTTATGGTAAGCTAAGCAACCATAACTCGCGCCACCACCGTGCACTGCTAAGACTAACACGCAGGACATCAAAGATGACATCACAAATGTCATTGATGACATCACTGATGACATCACATGTCTGGCTCACTCTTTTTTCTTTTACTGACATATCTAGGCCACATGGTTTTCTTCAGTAACAGTCAGAAAATAAAAATTTTATTTTATTTGTAGACGTATCCTTCAAGTAGGTTCTTACAGTAATTCCCTTAGAGTCCAGTCACATCATATGAAACATATACATACGGGAAGACACAAGCTTGAAAGACAGCAATCCTTTTTGTGCATAAAGATAATCAATAGACTTATGCGCACTTTCTGATAGTTCTGTTTTTTTTTTTTTTGCACTGCGCACTGCTAAGAATAACACCAACCGCGGTGAAGGTAAGGATCAAGACCGAACACGAAGCAGAAGGCCACCGGGGCAAGTAGGTCTTCAATTCCGTCTGAAAATGCTACAAGGAATGCATAGGTGCCGATCGCACATGCAAAATAAACAGGAGCAGTATGCGTAACAATGCTCTGTTAGGAAGCAGATGAAACGCTAAGTGCAGGGTGTGGTCCGGGGCGTGGGTTTATAGCCGCGGACGGTGCCCTGTCAGCACTAGACCACCAAGAATGCCAGATCCATGTATCTATCCGGTGCCATGTTGGGTTCCACAGCGGGTTCTTCTTTGACAGCCATGTAGGGATGGGTTGCCGCCTTTTTCCATATACACCTCTGCCAGCCAGCCATCCCACAAACCCATCGTCTCCCGACACTGTCATGGGGGAGATCCTCCTGACCCATCCGCCTTGTACCTGCACTGCAATCCTGACAGCACTCCCCTACAAAGCCCCCCCAAGGAGGGCCGACCCAGGTCCTGGCTTCATGGGATGATTATGGTGGTAACGGCTAACAAACGGGGTGCATGAATGTTCTCTACTGGTTCCCAAGTCCGATCTAAAGCACTGTACCCCTTCCAATCCACCAGGTAATGTAATTTTCGTCGAATAATCTTGGAATCTAAGATGTCCCGTACCTAGTACTATTTCTTCCCATTTAGAATTGTGGAGGAGGAGGATTAGACATGGAGTCTCGTGTGCCGGGGTGTACTGGTTTAAGTAGCGATGCAAGGAAGACAGAGTGGATCTTCAATGAGGAGGGTAGCCCCAGTTTAAGTAGAACAGGGTTAACAATGGCTGTTATGGCTTAGGGACCAATGAATTTAGGGTGAAACCTTTTGGGGGCAACTTAATAAACTGGTGCATTTCTTCTTTTGTTATCGGCAAAATGTTTCTGAGCAGCTTTGGCATCGTGTAGGGTTCTGGTGGCTTTTCTTAAAGATTTTCTGATACTACGATGCAGAGATGTTACGGCTGGCATTTCCAAAGCGATAGTGGGATCAAGAGCTGTGGTACGTGGATCCCTTCCATGTAAAAAGTAGAAAGGTGAAAAACATGTGGCACTGTGAATACTGTTTTTGTATGCATATTCCACTGCACACAGCAGATTAACCCAACTGTCCACCTGGGCAAACCTGCAATGCAGATATTGCTCAAGTGTTTGGTTAGTTCTCTCGGTCTGACCAGCGGTTTGTGGATGATGGCTGGTGGATAGTCTGATTTCAATTTGAACCTTATCACAACTCCTCCTCCAAAATTTGGATATGAATTGACTCCCTGGGTCTGAGATGCTTACGGATGGAAACCCATGTAATCGTACGTTTGTTAGGAAAACTTGAGCAACAGTCCCTGCATTTGATAAGCCTTTCAGCGCGATAAAATGCGCCATCTTGGTTAGGAGGTCTACTACTACCAGGATAGTGTTGTACCCGTTTAAGGAGGTAAATCGGTAATAAAGTCCAGTGATATTGTATGCCATGGAGCAGGTGGTAAGGACAATGGTCTAAGTAATCCTGAAGGTTTCGTTTTTGAAGTCTTGTTGCGGGCACACACATCACAAGTCTTTACATATTGGATGACGTTCTTTCGCCACTTAGGCTACCAAAAATGTTGACGAATTTTCACTAGAGTTTTGGTGATTCAAGGATGGGCAGCGGTTAAAGCATTGTGGTAGTTGTATAAAACTTTGTCTTGCATGGTCGGCTCCAGTAAGTACAGGCACCCGCGATAGTATGGTAGGCCATCTTCTGTGGTTCGTTAAGGGTCTTGGGACACCCAAACATGTAACTGTTCTGGTGTTAGATATTGCCTAATTTCAATGCACAGCTGAGCTAAAGCAGGCAGCGTTGAACTTGTCAATCCCAACAATTTACTTCCTGGGATAATAGTAATGGGGTCTGGAACTGCATAAACATCTCTTCCTTCCAGATTCCATCCGATGCGGGAGAGGGCATCCTCCTTTTTTGTTTTTGTCTCCTGGACAGGAGGTTATGACAAAGCCATTTTCCGAAAAAGAACTGGGCCCATCTAAGCTGACGGGGAGTTTGCGCCTGTGCTGTTCGCAGATATTGTAGATTGCGATCGTCGGTGTAGACAGTAACTGCATGTTTTGCGCCTAACAGATGATGACGCCATTCTTTGAAAGCAGCTTTAATGGCAAGCAACTCTTTGTCACTTATTGTATAGGTCAGTTCCGCAGGGGAGAATTTCTTGGACCAAAACACCACAGGATGTAATTGATTAGTGGTCGGATCTCGTTGTGACAATACAGCTCCCAACGCCACGCTGGACGCATCAGTTTGAACGATGAATGGAAGTTTAGGATCTGGGTGTTTCAAAATCGGCGCTGAGGTAAACTGTGCCTTGAGTTGTTTAAACGCTTGTTCAGCTTCATTGTTTGTTTGTTTTATTATTTGTAATGCGCAAACATACTCTAGGGTAACAGGGCGCAGCAGTTACATGAATATGCGAAGCTTAGTTACAACAACAAAAATATATACATACACACAGTAGTATTAAAAGCAGGATTATATACATATATACAGATAAACACATGTAGGTACAATATGTACATATAGGAACATGAAAGACTTAACAACTGGATGTGTTAGAAGGCCTGCGTTTTCAACCATGAAACAACCTTATATCGGAAGTTTTGCTAAGGCAAGTCTATTCTGAGAGTTGGCGGTAAGGCATTCCAGTTTAGCTGCTTTCACTGGGAAGCTATTGCCCCCTATGGTGGAACGTTTGAAGTTGGGGACAGAAAGGCAGTCTTTGTAGACTGTTCTTGTGGGCCTCAGAGAGGTCTGTCTATGAAATCTGTCGATCAGATAAATTGGAGCAGCGTTATTGAGAGATTTGTGAGTAAGTGACGCGGTTTTTAGGAGGATTTTGTCTTTGATAGAGAGACAATTATTCTGTTGGCTGTGTGCTGTAATATTCTCTATTCTGGAGATGCCCAATGCCACTCTAAGAGCGTTATTCTGAAGAGTTTGTAGTTTGCTGGTAGTGGCTTTGGAGGACCAAAGATAAAGAGCATTGCAATAGTCCAGGCGGGGCAATATGAGGGCTCTAGCGAGGGTCAGGCAACTAGTGTCGAACAGAAAGGGTTTGGCTGCACGGATCAGTTTACACGTGTAATCCGTGGAGGAAGCTAGGGAGTTCACCTGTCTGTTGAAGTTAGAATCCAAATAGAAGCCTAGCATTTTAACCTCTTGTCCTACTTTGATGCTATTGCCATCAATTGTGAAAGAAGAGTAGACAGGGCCTAATTTCTTTAAGCTGGAGGTGGATCCCAGGATGATAAGATCATTTTTATCATCATTCAGGCATAGTCCATGAGTGGCCATCCATGCCTGGATGATGATGTACACTGTATTCACCAAGGCCAAATCCTTTTCACAATCCCCAGAAAGCGGGAGGAGGATCTGGGTATCATCTGCGTAGTTGGTGTAGGTGATACCGAGATGATCCAGATCATCGAAAAGGGGCTTGGCACCGCTCATGCCCTGTGTGTCTTTCCCCTTCCCCCCCACCCCCCGCACATGCCCCGTGTGTCTCCCCTGTTCCCCCCACCCCCTGCTAATGCCCCGTGTGCCTATCCCTCACGCCGCCCACCCCCCCCATGCCCCGTGTCTCTATCCCTCCCGCCGCCCACCCCCCACTCATGCCCCGTGTGTGTATCCCTCCCGCCGCCCACCCCCCGCTCATGCCCCGTGTGTCACTCCCCCTCCCGCCCACCCCCAGAACCCCCGCTCATGCCCCGTGTCTCTATCCCTCCCGCTGCCCACCCCCGCCCATGCCCCGTGTCTCTATCCCTCCCGCCGCCCACCCTCCGCTCATGCCCCGTGTGTCTTTCCCCTCTCCCCACTCCCGCTCATGCCCCATGGGTCTATCCCTCCCACCGCCCACCCCCGCTCATGCCCCATGTGTCTATCCCTCCCGCCCACCCCCGCTCATGCCCCGTGAGTCTATCCCTCCCGCCCCCCACCCCCGCTCATGCCCCGTGTCTCTATCCCTCCCCCCGCTCATGCCCCGTGTCTCTATCCCTCCCCCGCTCATGCCCCGTGTCTCTATCCCTCCCTCCCGCCCACCCCCCGCTCATGCCCCGTGTGTCTCTATCTCCCGCCCACCCCCGCTCATGCCCCGGTGTCTCTCCCCCTCCCGCCCACCCCTGCTCATGGCCCGTGTGTTTCTCCCCCTCCCGCCCACCCCCCGCTCATGCCCTGTGTGTCTCTCCCCCTCCCGCCCACCCCTCGCTCATGCCCTGTGTGTCTATCCCCCTCCCAGCCACCCCCGCTCATGCCCCGTGTGTCTCTCCCTCTCCCGCCCACCCCCCGCTCATGCCCCGTGCCTCTCACCCTCCCGCCCAACCCCCGCGTGTCTCTCCCCCTCCCCCCACCCCTGCTCATTCCCCGTGTCTCTCCCCCTCCAGCCCAACCCCCGCTCATGCCCCGTGTGTCTCTCCCCGCCCGCCCACCCCCTGCTCATGCCCCGTGTTTCGCTCCCCCTCCCGCCCACCCCCCGCTCATGCCCCGTGTGTCTGTCTCCCTCCCGCTCATGCCCCGTGTCTCTATCCCTCCCCCCGCTCATGCCCCGTGTCTCTATCACCCCCCGCTCATGCCCCATGTCTCTATCCCTCCCGCCGCCCACCCCCGCTCATGCCCCGTGTGTCTATCCCTCCCGCTGCCCACCCCCTGCTCATGCTCCGTGTGTCTATCCCTTCCGCTGCCCACCCCCTGGTCATGCCCTGTGTGTCTCTCCCCCTCCCGCCCACCCCCCGCTCATGCCCCGTGTGTCTCTCTCCCTCCCGCTCATGCCCCGTGTGTCTATTCCTCCCACCCACCCCACGCTCATGCCCCGTGTGTCTCTCCCCCCACCCCCGCTCATGCCCTGTGTCTCTCCCCTCCCCCCGACCCCCGCTCAAGCCCCGTGTGTCTCTCCCCCTCCCGCCCACCCCCCGCTCATGCACCGTGTGTCTCTCCCCTCCTCCCCACCCCCGCTCATGCCGTGTGTCTCTCCCCTCCCCCCACCCCCCGACCCCCCATGTGTCTATCCCTCACGCCGCCCACCCGCCCTCATGCCCCGTGTCTCTATCCCTCCTGCTGCCCACCCCCCGCTCATGCCCCGTGTGTCTATCCCTCCTGCCCCCACCCCCGCTCATGTCCCTTGTCTCTATCCCGAACTCCACCCACCCCCCGCTCATGCCCCGTGGGTCTATCCCTCCCGCCGCCCACCCCCCTGCTCATGACCCGTGTGTCTCTCCCCTCCCCCCCACCCCCAGACCCCCCGATCATGCCCCGTGTCTCTATCCCTCCCGCTGCCCACCCCCGCTCATGCCCCGTGTCTCTATCCCTCCCGCTGCCCACCCCCGCTCATGCCCCGTGTCTCTATCCCTCCCGCCGCCCACCCCCCGCTCATGCCCCGTGTGTCTTTCCCCTCCCCCCCTCCCGCTCATGCCTCGTGTGTCTCTCCCCCCCGCCCATGCCCCATGTGTCTATCCCTCCCGCCGCCCACCCCCGCTCATGCCCCGTGTGTCTATTCCTCCCGCCCACCCCCCGCTCATGCCCCGTGTGTCTATCCCTACCGCCGCCCACCCCCCGTGTGTCTATCCCTCCCGCTGCCCACCCCCCGCTCATGCCCCGTGTCTCTGTCCCTCCCCTCGCTCATGCCCCGTGTCTCTATCCCTCCCCCGCTCATGCCCCGTGTCTCAATCCCTCCCGCCGCCCACCCCCCGCCCGTGCCCCGTGTCTCTATCCCTCCCGCCGCCCACCCCCTGCTCATGCCCCGTGTCTCTATCCCTCCCGCCGCCCACCCCCCACTCATGCCCCGTGTCTCTATCCCTCCCGCCGCCCACTCCCCGCTCATGCCCCATGTCTCCCTACTGTTCCCCCCACCCCCCGCTCATGCCTCGTGTGTCTCTCCCCCCGGCCCATGCCCCATGTGTCTATCCCTCCCGCCGCCCACCCCCGCTCATGCCCCGTGTGTCTATTCCTCCCGCCCACCCCCCGCTCATGCCCCGTGTGTCTATCCCTCCCGCCGCCCACCCCCGTGTGTCTATCCCACCCGCCGCCCAACCCCCGCTCATGCCCCGTGTCTCTGTCCCTCCCCTCGCTCATGCCCCGTGTCTCTATCCCTCCCCCGCTCATGCCCCGTGTCTCAATCCCTCCCGCCGCCCACCCCCCGCTCGTGCCCCGTGTCTCTATCCCTCCCGCCGCCCACCCCCCGCTCATGCCCTGTGTCTCTATCCCTCCCGCCGCCCACCCCCCACTCATGCCCCGTGTCTCTATCCCTCCCGCCGCCCACTCATGCCCCATGTCTCCCTACTGTTCCCCCCACCCCCTGCTCATGCCCCGTGTCTCTCTCCACTTCCCCTCCACCCCCGCTCATGCCCCGTGTCTCCCCTGTTGCCCCCACCCCCGCTCATGCCCCGTGTCTCCCTTGTTTTACCCCCATCCCCAGCTCATGCTCCGTGTCTCCCTTGTGTTACCCCCCCACCCATGCCCTGTCTCCCCTGTTACCCACCACCACCCGCTCATGCCCCGTGTCTCTCTCCCCTACCCCCCACCCCTCGCTCATGCCCTGTGTGTCTCTCCCCTTCCCCCCACCCCCTGCTCATGCCCCGTGTCTCACTCCTTCCCCCACCTCCCTGCTCATGCAATGTGTGTCTCTCCCCTTCCCCCCACCCCCCGCTCATGCCCCGTGTGTCTCTCCCCTTCCCCCCACCCCTGTTCATGCCCCGTGTGTCTCCCCTGTTCCCCCCACCCCCTGATCATGCCCCGTGTGTGCACCCTGTTCCCCCACCCCCGCTCATGCCCTGTTCCCCCCACCCCCGTTCATGCCCTGTGTGCGCCCTGTTCCCCCCACCCCCGCTCATGCCCAATGTGTCTCCTTCGTGTTCCCCCACCCCCCGCTCATGCCCCATGTCTCCCTCGTGTACCCTCTCACCCCCCCCTCATGCCCCGTGTGTCTCCTGTTGCCCCCACCCCCGCTCATGCCCCATGTCTCCCTCATGTTCCCCCAACCCCCACTCATGCCCCGTGTCCCTCCCACCCCCCACTCATGCCCTGTCTCCATCGTGTACCCCCTCACCCCCCGCTCATGCCCCGTGTGTCTCCTGTTGCTCCCACCCCCCGCTCATGCACCGTGTCTCTCTCCCCTTCCCCCCACCCCCCGCTCATGCCCCGTGTCTCTCTCCCCTTCCCCCCCACCCCCGCTCATGCCCCGTGTCTCTCTCCCCTACCCCCCACCCCCCTCTCATGTCCCGTGTATCTCTCCCCTTCCCCCCACCCCCCGCTCATGCCCCGTGTCTCCCTCCTTTCCCCCACCCCCCGCTCATGCCCCGTGTCTCTCCCCTTACCCCCACCCCCCGCTCATGCCCCGTGTGTCTCTCCCCTTCCCCCCACCCTCCGATCAAGCCTGTGTCTCTCCCCTTCCCCCCACCCCCGCTCATGCCCCGTGTGTCCCTCCCCTTCCCCCCCACCCCCCGCTCATGCCCTGTGTCTCCCTCCTTTTCCCCCCACCCCCCGCTCATGCCCCGTGTGTCTCTCCCGTTCCCCCTCACCCCCCGCACATGCCCCGTGTGTCTCCCCTGTTCCCCCCACCCCCTGCTCATGCCCCGTGTGTACGCCCTGTTCCCCCACCCCCGCTCATGCCCTGTTCCCCCACCCCACTCATGCCCCGTGTCTCCCTCGTGTACCCCCTCACCGCCCGCTCATGCCCAGTGTGTCTCCTGTTGCCCCCACCCCCGCTCATGCCCTGTGTCTCCCTCGTGTGCCCACCAACCCCCACTCATGCCCCGTGTCTCCCTCGTGTTCCCCCCACCCCCCACTCATGCCATGTCTCCATCGTGCATCCCCTCATCCCCCGCTCAAGCCCCATGTGTTTCCTGTTGCCCCTACCCCCCGCTCCTGCCCCGTGGGTCTCCTGTTGCCCCCACCCCTGCCCCGTGTCTCCCTCGTGTTCCCCCACCCCCCGCTCATACCCCGTGTCTCCCTCATGTTCCTCCCCACCCGCTGCTCATGCCCCATGTCTCTCTCGTGTTCCCCCCAACCCCGCTCATGCCCCGTGTTTCCTTCCTTTTCCCCCCATCCCCGCTCATGCCCCGTGTCTCCCTCGTGTACCCCCTCACCCCCCGCTCATGCCCGTGTGTCTCCTGTTGCCCCCACCCCCGCTCATGCCCCGTGTCTCCCTCGTGTTCTCCCCAACCCCCACTCATGCCCCGTGTCTCCCTCGTGTTCCCCCCACCCCCCACTCATGTCATGTCTCCATCGTGTATCCCCTCACCCCCCGCTCCTGCCCCGTGTGTCTCCTGTTGCCCCCACCCCCTGCTCCTGCCCCGTGTTCCCCCCACCCCCGCTCATACCCCGTGTCTCCCTCATGTTCCTCCCCACCCGCTGCTCATGCCCCGTGTCTCTCTCGTGTTCCCCCACCCCCGCTCACGCCCTGTGTTTCCTTCCTTTTCCCCACCACCCCCTGCTCATGCCCCGTTTGTACCCTGTTCCCTCTCACCCCCCGCTCATGCCCATGTGTCTCCCCTGTTCCCCCCCGCCCCCCGCTCATGCCCTGTTGTGTTGTCTTTATACACCCCGCCTTCCCTTTCCATGATGGCCATCTTTTTTTTTTTTTTACCACCCGCCGTTAGATGGAGGACATAAGATGTTAGTGGTCTTCATCTATTGAAAAGGATGTTATGGTGACGTTGCACTAATAAAAACCTTTAAAATTTAGTTAAAAAAAAATGTTACAGGGACGTTATCGTTAAGTTGCGCTATTAAAAACCCATGAAATTCAGTGAAAAAACGTTGTTAAAGGGACGTTATGGTTAAGTTGCGCTACTAAAAACCTATGAAATTCAGTGAAAAAACTTTGTCAAAGGGACGTTATGGTTCCAAGTAAAACCGAAAAACCCTTGAAATTCGCCAGTTATGGTAAGCTAAGCAACCATAACTCGCGCCACCACCGTGCACTGCTAAGACTAACACGCAGGACATCAAAGATGACATCACAAATGTCATTGATGACATCACTGATGACATCACATGTCTGGCTCACTCTTTTTTCTTTTACTGACATATCTAGGCCACATGGTTTTCTTCAGTAACAGTCAGAAAATAAAAATTTTATTTTATTTGTAGACGTATCCTTCAAGTAGGTTCTTACAGTAATTCCCTTAGAGTCCAGTCACATCATATGAAACATATACATATGGGAAGACACAAGCTTGAAAGACAGCAATCCTTTTTGTGCATAAAGATAATCAATAGACTTATGCGCACTTTCTGATAGTTCTGTTTTTTTTTTTTGCACTGCGCACTGCTAAGAATAACACCAACCGCGGTGAAGGTAAGGATCAAGACCGAACACGAAGCAGAAGGCCACCGGGGCAAGTAGGTCTTCAATTCCGTCTGAAAATGCTACAAGGAATGCATAGGTGCCGATCGCACATGCAAAATAAACAGGAGCAGTATGCGTAACAATGCTCTGTTAGGAAGCAGATGAAACGCTAAGTGCAGGGTGTGGTCCGGGGCGTGGGTTTATAGCCGCGGACGGTGCCCTGTCAGCACTAGACCTCCAAGAATGCCAGATCCATGTATCTATCCGGTGCCATGTTGGGTTCCACAGTGGGTTCTTCTTTGACAGCCATGTAGGGATGGGTTGCCGCCTTGTTCCATATACACCTCTGCCAGCCAGCCATCCCACAAACCCATCGTCTCCCGACACTGTCATGGGGGAGATCCTCCTGGCCCTGACCCATCTGCCTTGTACCTGCACTGCAATCCTGACAGCACTCCCCTACAAAGCCCCCCCAAGGGTCGGCCGACCCAGGTCCTGGCTTCATGGGATGATTATGGTGGTAACGGCTAACAAACGGGGTGCATGAATGTTCTCTACTGGTTCCCAAGTCCGATCTAAAGCACTGTACCCCTTCCAATCCACCAGGTAATGTAATTTTCGTCGAATAATCTTGGAATCTAAGATGTCCCGTACCTAGTACTATTTCTTCCCATTTAGAATTGTGGAGGAGGAGGATTAGACATGGAGTCTCGTGTGCCGGGGTGTACTGGTTTAAGTAGCGATGCAAGGAAGACAGAGTGGATCTTCAATGAGGAGGGTAGCCCCAGTTTAAGTAGAACAGGGTTAACAATGGCTGTTATGGCTTAGGGACCAATGAATTTAGGGTGAAACCTTTTGGGGGCAACTTAATAAACTGGTGCATTTCTTCTTTTGTTATCGGCAAAATGTTTCTGAGCAGCTTTGGCATCGTGTAGGGTTCTGGTGGCTTTTCTTAAAGATTTTCTGATACTACGATGCAGAGATGTTACAGCTGGCATTTCCAAAGCGATAGTGGGATCAAGAGCTGTGGTACGTGGATCCCTTCCATGTAAAAAGTAGAAAGGTGAAAAACATGTGGCACTGTGAATACTGTTTTTGTATGCATATTCCACTGCACACAGCAGATTAACCCAACTGTCCACCTGGGCAAACCTGCAATGCAGATATTGCTCAAGTGTTTGGTTAGTTCTCTCGGTCTGACCAGCGGTTTGTGGATGATGGCTGGTGGATAGTCTGATTTCAATTTGAACCTTATCACAACTCCTCCTCCAAAATTTGGATATGAATTGACTCCCTGGGTCTGAGATGCTTACAGATGGAAACCCATGTAATCGTACGTTTGTTAGGAAAACTTGAGCAACAGTCCCTGCATTTGATAAGCCTTTCAGCGTGATAAAATGCGCCATCTTGGTTAGGAGGTCTACTACTACCAGGATAGTGTTGTACCCGTTTAAGGAGGTAAATCGGTAATAAAGTCCAGTGATATTGTATGCCATGGAGCAGGTGGTAAGGACAATGGTCTAAGTAATCCTGAAGGTTTCGTTTTTGAAGTCTTGTTGCGGGCACACACATCACAAGTCTTTACATATTGGATGACGTTCTTTCGCCACTTAGGCTACCAAAAATGTTGACGAATTTTCACTAGAGTTTTGGTGATTCAAGGATGGGCAGCGGTTAAAGCATTGTGGTAGTTGTATAAAACTTTGTCTTGCATGGTCGGCTCCAGTAAGTACAGGCACCCGCGATAGTATGGTAGGCCATCTTCTGTGGTTCGTTAAGGGTCTTGGGACACCCAAACATGTAACTGTTCTGGTGTTAGATATTGTCTAATTTCAATGCACAGCTGAGCTAAAGCAGGCAGCGTTGAACTTGTCAATCCCAACAATTTACTTCCTGGGATAATAGTAATGGGGTCTGGAACTGCATAAACATCTCTTCCTTCCAGATTCCATCCGATGCGGGAGAGGGCATCCTCCTTTTTTGTTTTTGTCTCCTGGACAGGAGGTTATGACAAAGCCATTTTCCGAAAAAGAACTGGGCCCATCTAAGCTGACGGGGAGTTTGCGCCTGTGCTGTTCGCAGATATTGTAGATTGCGATAGTCGGTGTAGACAGTAACTGCATGTTTTGCGCCTAACAGATGATGACGCCATTCTTTGAAAGCAGCTTTAATGGCAAGCAACTCTTTGTCACTTATTGTATAGGTCAGTTCCGCAGGGGAGAATTTCTTGGACCAAAACACCACAGGATGTAATTGATTAGTGGTCGGATCTCGTTGTGACAATACAGCTCCCAACGCCACGCTGGACGCATCAGTTTGAACGATGAATGGAAGTTTAGGATCTGGGTGTTTCAAAATCGGCGCTGAGGTAAACTGTGCCTTGAGTTGTTTAAACGCTTGTTCAGCTTCATTGTTTGTTTGTTTTATTATTTGTAATGCGCAAACATACTCTAGGGTAACAGGGCGCAGCAGTTACATTAATATGCAAAGCTTAGTTACAACAACAAAAATATATACATACACACAGTAGTATTAAAAGCAGGATTATATACATATATACAGATAAACACATGTAGGTACAATATGTACATATAGGAACATGAAAGACTTAACAACTGGATGTGTTAGAAGGCCTGCGTTTTCAACCATGAAACAACCTTATATCGGAAGTTTTGCTAAGGCAAGTCTATTCTGGGAGTTGGCGGTAAGGCATTCCAGTTTAGCTGCTTTCACTGGGAAGCTATTGCCCCCTATGGTGGAACGTTTGAAGTTGGGGACAGAAAGGCAGTCTTTGTAGACTGTTCTTGTGGGCCTCAGAGAGGTCTGTCTATGAAATCTGTCGATCAGATAAATTGGAGCAGCGTTATTGAGAGATTTGTGAGTAAGTGACGCGGTTTTTAGGAGGATTTTGTCTTTGATAGAGAGACAATTATTCTGTTGGCTGTGTGCTGTAATATTCTCTCTTCTGGAGATGCCCAATGCCACTCTAAGAGCGTTATTCTGAAGAGTTTGTAGTTTGCTGGTAGTGGCTTTGGAGGACCAAAGATAAAGAGCATTGCAATAGTCCAGGCGGGGCAATATGAGGGCTCTAGCGAGGGTCAGGCAACTAGTGTCGAACAGAAAGGGTTTGGCTGCACGGATCAGTTTACACGTGTAATCCGTGGAGGAAGCTAGGGAGTTCACCTGTCTGTTGAAGTTAGAATCCAAATAGAAGCCTAGCATTTTAACCTCTTGTCCTACTTTGATGCTATTGCCATCAATTGTGAAAGAAGAGTAGACAGGGCCTAATTTATTTAAGCTGGAGGTGGATCCCAGGATGATAAGATCATTTTTATCATCATTCAGGCATAGTCCATGAGTGGCCATCCATGCCTGGATGATGATGTACACTGTATTCACCAAGGCCAAATCCTTTTCACAATCCCCAGAAAGCGGGAGGAGGATCTGGGTATCATCTGCGTAGTTGGTGTAGGTGATACCGAGATGATCCAGATCATCGAAAAGGGGCTTGGTAAATATACTGTACAGTGTGGGGGAGACACAAGAGCCCTGTGGCACACCACAAGTGATAGGTATGGGGTCTACTGCTGCTATAGGTGAAAAAACCCTCATGGTTCTGCCGTTAAGGAATGATCTAATCCATGTGATGGCCTCAACGGAGAAGTGAGCTGATGTGTTGAGGTGGGTGCATAGGACAGAGTGGTCGACCAGGTCGAATGCTGCAGAAAGGTCTAGGAGGAGGAGTAAGGCGGCTTGGCCATTGTCTCTAAGCTTATCGATCTGTGTTTTAAGGTCGATAAGAGCAGTCTCAGTCCAATGTTGAGGACGGAAGCCTGATTGCCTAGCTCCTAGTAGGTGATGTTCTTCCAAGTACTTCTGTATTTGTACGTAGGCAACATTATCCAAGATTTTTAGAAGGAAAGGTCGTTATAGGTCTATAATTTGTGGGCGTAGCTGGGTCAAGTGTGGGTTTTTTTAGTAGCGGAAGTACAGAAGATTGTTTTAAATTGGTAGGGATGCAGCCGGTGGAAAAAGAAGCGTTGATTAACTTCGTGATGAAAGAGGAGAGGTTGCTGGCAGCATCCTTAATGAGCTGAGCAGGGAACAGATCTCCCTGACAGTTGGAGGGTTTCAGTGACAGGATAATTTTTTCTACTTCAAGCGTGGTGACTTTAGAGAAGTTGAAGTGGGTGGTTTCCAGTACAGTGGGCTTCTCAGTCGGTTTGGAAGGGAGGGGGTCATTCAAGGAGGCTTTTTTACAGGAGATTTTGTTTTTAGGGTAGCAATCTTGTTAGCTAAGGCATTTTGGATTTCTGAGCACCAATTTTTATCTTTAGTTTAAGTATCAGGTGGTGCTAAAGGGGTTTCTACTTCTTTAAGGATGGAGAATAATTCCTTCATGTTTGATTTGGCTTGGGATATACGGGAGTCGAAGGAGGTTCGTTTTGCTAGGCAGATTTCTTTTTTGTAGAGGGCTGCGAGTTTGGTAAATTTGAGTTCATAAGCTGATGAAGGAAGTTTTTTCCAAGTGGCCTCGCAGTTTCTTTTTTGCTGCCTTAAGTTTTTAAGGAATGGTGTATACCATTTGTTCAGGTGCATTTTGGGCTTACTTGGTCTGAGTTTGAGGGGGGCGATTAGGTCAAGCGAGGTGGACATGATTTTATCCTATTCGTCAGGATCCGAATTGTCAGGGAGTGTGTTGAGTAGGTTTGGGATAAGTCTCTCCACAGTGATACTCTTTTTATTTCTCGTGAATGTAGGTGGAGCCCTGCTGATCGGCAAGGGTGGGGGTAGGATAGTGGAAAGCATGAACGATACCAGATGGTGGTCAGTCCAGGCTAGCGGTGAGATGTTGGTCCACATGAAGCTTTTGTGCCTTTTCAGTAATGCTGTGATGGGGTGCGCAATGTTCGAAAAGTGGGGTATGAATCGCCTATAAAAGATAGCGAATTCTAAGAAACTTTGCACGTCTTTCACAGACATGGGCGAGGGCCACTTTAAGATTGCTTCCACCTGTGGGGGGCGTGGCTAACTGCGGGATGCAGTAGACGTGCGTCTGCTCGGCTCCCGCGGCCGCACTAACATCCTGATATAAAGAAGCCTGTTTTCGGGGGTAATAAGAGCTGGAAATACTCTGAAACGATAGCGAACACCTTCGGGCATACCCGGAGCGAAGATCGAAGAGAACCACGGTCGGATTCCCCCGAGACGACCGTGCGAAGTGTTGTAGCGACAGCAGCCGGCCCGCTTTCAAAATGGCCGCGGGCGCATGCAGCTGAACGTCCTGTGCACACCCAGCGAGGCCGCGCTGAGACGGTGGCCAAACCGCAACGGACTGGTCGATCACAGCGGGAGAAAGATGCAGACCCAGCGAGGGCCCGGGGAGGCCCCGATCGGCGGACACGCTCTTGCAGGACAGCACAGACAAGGAGGCAGCGGGAGAGCCTGCCGAAGAGTGAAGCCTAGGCCTTCCGCGCCAGCTCCCGCCCCTCGGGGGCCTGGCTGGAGCACCATCACTGGCCGGGAAGTCAAGAAGGCCTGCAAGGGGAGAAAGGACTGCACACCCCTGCAAGCCCTGCCCTCCGACAATAGGGGAGCGGGGTGGCCCGGAGAGGCGACCCCAGTATCATACATGTGGACCCGTGGGCCGGTGCGAGAGCGAGGGACACGCCTTGCCCCGGGAGGCGTGCTGCTACTGGGCGACGGGCGGTTCTGTCGGCCCTGGAGTGAGGACATATCCCCGGAGCACAGCAGCTACAAGGGGTGTGATTTGCCAACAAGGGAAAAGAGACAAGAGGCACACCTGGCAGCGTGGTGCTCAGGCAAAAGCTGGCTAGATGGGTGCCCACATCGGCCCATATAACGTACACGGTGGACTGGGCGCTATGGGGAAAGACAGGCCGAGGAAGCTTCACGCCCAAAGCAAAATGGATCAGTACACCATTCCTCCTCCCCAGCCCACTGAACACCACCCGCAACTCTCAGACGACATGGAGACGGACCAAGGAATATCGCTCAAAGACATCATGGCCGTCATTACCCACTCCCGCACGTCGATGGAGCAGAAAATGGACGGAATTAGCATGGATGTCTCCCTCCTCAGGCACGGCCTCCAAAAACTGACTGCACGCACCGGGGAAGCTGAGCAGCGCATTTCCACTACGGAGGACAGAATGAACACAGTGTAACAGCAGCTTCATAACACAATGTCCAAACTGAAGGTGCTGGAAGACAGAATTGAAGAGGGAGAGGGCAGGTCCACGCGCAATAATGTGCGCATCCTGGGTATACCCGAAAAGGCAGAGGGCCCCTGCATGGAACTCTTTCTAGAATAATGGCTTTCCGACCTATATGAGCCTGATGCCTTTTCCAAGTTCTTTTCCATAGAAAGGGCACATAGGGTGCCCACGGGCAGGCCACTGCCTGGCGCCCCTCCACGAACTGTGATAGCACGATTCTTAAATTACAGAGACCGCGACGCACTGCTGCAACATGCGTGGGCCGAGGGAGCGGTCACGTTCAATGGCTCCAAAATCGCCTTTTTTCCGGATTACACGAGGGAAGTGCAAAGGGCAAGGCAATCCTTTGACTCCCTGAAAAGACAGCTACACACGATGGGTGTGAAATAGGGCCTGCTCTTCCCTGCACAGCTCAAGATATACCATAAAGGCACAACAGTCCATTTTAGTGACCCTAAGGAGGCTTGGCGCTGGGCCGAGCAAAACATAGAGGGAGACTGGTCCGCCCCCGCGAAAAAAGGGGGAGAAATCGAAGACCTCCGCCAGACCAGCGCCGAGAACCCCGCCGACCACCACCGCAGGACCCACCAGAAGACCTAGGGGGGTGATAACCCCCCCACCCCTCACCACGATTGTCAATCCTGTGTCCATACGGAGATACTCAAGTCAGACCATAGATCTTCCCACAGTACACACACACACACACAATTATGGGCAGCACATATCCACCTGTAGCGGCCGCGGTACGCCCTAAGCCCTACGATAGAAAGAGAGCCCCCCCACCCCCCCTGAGAGTGCAATAAATTCCAGGCGCAGTTTACACGTGGATTTCCTCTGGGATCACCTTTAGAGGAGTACTACCTTCCCCCCGGGCTCCTCCTAGAGGAAGGCCACTTTTATTTGATATTAAGTTCGGTGCATGTTAGGTGTCCAGTTGATGTCATAGAGTCTTTGTTTGGGCGACCGATGCTTCTAGTTGGGAGGAGTATAGGGTGGGGGGTTTTGGGTTTGTTAAGTACAGCTTCATCAGGGACCTGTCAAACTAATAGAGGAACATGGCCAGGAAGGTCGCCAGTACACCACGGCATATTTCCAACAGGCGCATAACGCTGCCGGTGACAAGCAGGGCAGCCACCGGCACATGGCAGAGTATCATAATAAAGACGACACTCTCAGAACACGGAGGCTCATGTCGTGGAACGTCAATGGCCTAGGCAATGCAATTAAGCGCCGCCTGGTGCGTCAATTTTTGAACAGACGGGGGGCTGACATAGTGTTCCTGTCCGAGACACATCTCGCAGGTACAGAATGCACCCTATTTAAGTGTACAAATTATAAGCTGAGATTTCACTCAGGCTTTACGATGGGCTCAAGAGGCGTTATGATCCTGATACACAAAAACCTGCCCATCCACCTCTACAGAGTGAACCATGATACAGGAGGCAGATACATATATGTGACGGGCGACCTATGGAGGCAGTCCATTGCACTGATAGCCATCTATGCACCACCGACCCTTCTAGAATCACTGCTCACTGACATTACCCCGTTAATCACTAATGACACCTCCTACTGCCTGATACTAGGCGGTGACTTCAATGAAGTCATGAATGTTACCCTGGATAGATCCCACATACGAAATAGGAACCCCAAAGTCCCCACTAGGCTTGCTACGTTCGCCAACGCACTCGGCCTGTGTGATGTGTGGAGGGAACTGCACCCAGACGCTAAAGCGTACTCTTTCCACTCTGGGGCCCATGCCTCGCTCTCCAGACTGGACTACTTCTTCACTACCGCAACTGACCTATACAGGGCACAGGAAATAAACATGCTACCTAGAGGCATCTCTGATCACTCTCCGCTAGAAATGCTACTTATAACGTCCCGGAGGGTCCCACCGCCATGTTGGCGCCTGAACAGTTACTATCTGGGAGACCCGGAGCTGGTAGACAAACTACAGGAGACTACTAACTCATACTTTGAGTTAAACACACAGACTGCAACGAACCCTGAAATGCTATGGGAAGCCTATAAAATGGTGCTAAGGGGCGAACTAATATCATGGACGGCGGCCAAAGGGAGACTGCACATGAGTAAGATTCTTGAAGCGGAGCTCCAGGACAAACAGGCAGAGGAGAGGCACGTAGACGAAAATACGGCGGCCTCTAACTGGACGTTGCTACTTACACAAAAAAGATTGCAAAGCATAGCGATGGACAATGCGCGCCAAGCGCACACTGCAATGAGAGCAAGGATCTATGAAACCGGTGACAAGGCAGGCAAGATGCTGGCATGGCTGGAAAGGAAGGAGCAGGGACGTAGCCATGTCCGGAGACTTGAAGCGGACGGATCGAACGCAAGGGTGACGGACCAAGAAATAACCCAGGGCTTCACGGAATACTACGCAGAGCTATACAGTGAATCCACAACCCCGATGGACGCTACGATTATGGACCGAATTGAAACCCCTAACCTGAATAAGGCGCAGAGGCAACGACTGGAGCGGGGGATCACGGAGGATGAGATCCTAGCCACCATTTCTGGGCTCCAGACCGGTAAGACTCCTGGTCCAAACGCCTTCCCGGTAGAGCTATGGCGAAGGGTGGGTACTAACGTGATAGCCCCCCAGCTCCTGCAAATGTACCTCCATGCACGTGAAAAGGGCATTCTCCCTCCAAATCTCAGAGAAGCAACAATTGCAGTGATCCCTAAGCCGGACAAGCCCCCAGACAGATGTAGCTCGAACAGGCCCATCTCACTCATCAACTCTGAAACTAAAATACTGGCGAAGCTTCTAGCGGACCGTCTACAAGAGGTAATTCCCTCCTTGATCCACCTGGACCAGTGCGGTTTCATGCCACAAAGATCAACTCGCATGAACCTCCGCAGACTGTTTGCGGCTTTGGAAAGAGCCGACAGCATACAGGGACCACTGGCCCTGTTAGCAATTGACTTTGAAAAAGTCTTCGATTCGGTGAGATGGGAGGCTGTCTGGACCATTATGCGCCGCATGGGCTTTGGCGAGAACTTCATGAGTTGGGTGAGGCTGCTATACGAATCCCCGGTTGCTAGGACCAGGGTCAACGGTTGGCGATCAGATCTGTTCGGTCTGGGAAGGGGTACAAGGCAGGGCTGCCTACTATTGGCCATGATTTTTGCTATTGCGATCGAACCCTTGGCGATCCTGTTGCGAAACAACTTAACATGGGAGGGTTACCAGTGGTCCGATACCTGGGAAGACAGAATATCCCTTTACGCGGATGACCTACTCATCTACCTGAAGGATCCAAATACCTCCTGATCCCAGAGTCGTGCAGCTGCTGGGCCAATATGAGGCATAATGTGGACTACGCGTGAACTGGTCCAAGTCCATCCTTTTCCCTATAGGGAACACTTCATCGTTGAGTCTGGCGACCGGCCCCTACCAAATCGAGAAGGAACAATTCAAATACCTGGGGATACACATTACAATGCATTTTACTGAATATACTGCCCTGAACCTTTCCCCCTTGGTGGCAAAATTTGCAGACGACACTCACCACTGGATCTCCCTGCCAATGACACTGATGGGTAGGGCAGCATTGTTTAAAATGATCGCCCTCCCGACATTTCTATACATCCTGCAAAATTTGCCATTGTATATCGACCAACGGGACTTCCACAAAATCGAATGCACCCTCCGGAAACTGCTCTGGAAAGGAGGCCACCCGAGAATTGCTCTTGCGACCCTTCAGAGGTCCGTCTGGGAGGGAGGGGTCGGGCTTCCCAGGATGCAATCATACTACTGGGCCAGTCAGATGGAGGTAATAAACGACATGCTTCACGGTGACGGGAGTCTCCCGCACATCAAGGGCTTCCACTGCAACACTACAAACAAGCCAATAGAGCACCTCTACAGAGACTTGGACCACCCTCCGAAATCTGACATGGCATCCCACATAACGAGAATTTGGAAGGAAGCGCTTCGATTCTTGGGGTGGGGCGGGAAAACAACACTGGCCCAGCCGTTGTGGAACAATTGCAACCTTCCCGAAGTACGGAAACTGCAAAATGGCCGAATGGACCCAGTGTGGAATCTCCACCGCTGGAGATGTGGTACAGGAAGACAACCTGGCAATGTTCGAGACAATGCAAGAAAGGTTTTCCCTGCCGGACACAGAAAGGTTCCACCACATGCAGCTAAATCATGACTGGATGGCCCACCGACGGACCATACAAGATCTGCCCGAAAGCTCCCCGCTTGAACGAAACATAGTCCTGGATCGGGTAGAGCGGAAGGTCACCTCCACCATGTACACTGTAATAACCTCCTTCGCAACATCAGAACTATCCAGCCTGAAAACAAAATGGGAACAAGATGTGGGCCCCCTCCTCCCGGAAGACTGGACGGAGGCCCTGATGTACCCGCGTGAAACCACCATCTCTTCGAGACTCCGACTCGTCCAGCTGAAGATCCTGCATCTCACTTACTACCCGAGAGTGGCACTCTTCCGATGGGGCAGGGCCGCGGACACAAAGTGTCTACGCTGCAAGCGAGAGGAAGGTACCTTGTTTCATATCCTGTGGGAGTGTAGTAGTATTCAGTTGCTCTGGCAGAAATGCTGCGATAAGCTGTCTAACGTTCTGGGAAAGACGATACAGAGGTGCCCGAAACAACTGCTTCTGGGGGTCTCCGGGGAAACTGACTTATCTCGCTATGAGAAACTGCTGTGGTCAAGCGCGTTCGCAGTCCTTAGGCGGAACATCGCACAACTATGGGGTTCGGAGCGCACACCCAGCTATGACCAGTGGGTCACGGATGTGGACATATGTGCGGTAATGGAGCACCGGGTGTACAAAGCAAGAGGGTGCCCCCAAAAGGCAGGGAAAATATGGAGAAGATGGGAAGAGGACGGCTGAAGGCCAAGGCCAACCCTGTATCCACTGTGACTGTGTGAGACCCATTGAAAGGGAAATACTAATTCTGTTAAGAGCGCCCTGTGCCATGAAATCATCCTCTGTGAATTTCAACGGTCTGTTGGACCAAGGTCCCTCAAGCTGCGTTCGTAATGGTTATTGTTGTTTGCTTTGATTACTTTGCTCTCTTTCCACCGCACCCCTTCCCTGGCAGTTCCCCCCCTTCCTTCTCTCCCTCTTCCCCCCTTCCTCCCCTCACTCCTCCTTCACCCCCCCCTCCCATGCCCCCTCCCTGGAATGTTGAGAGATGTTTGTAATGATGTTTTAATCTTGAAAACCAATAAATTCTTTGATCAAAAAAAAGATTGCTTCCACCTTGCGATTGTCCATTTGGATGCTGTGCAGTGTTAACAAGATTCCTAAGAACGCCACTGTGGCCATGTGAAAGTAACATTTCTCCAACTTTGCATACAAACAGTGTTCGCAGAGTTTTGCTAGGACAGCTTCAACGTGAAGCACATGTTCTTCTTCGGTGGCTGAGTAGATCATCGATATAGACCATGACACAAACATCCAGGAGTTCCGGGAAAACGTCTGCCATAAAGAACTGGAAGGCCGCCGGTGCATTACACAGGCCAAAGGGCATGACTGTATATTCGAATAACCCAAATTTGGTGCGAAAAGCAGTTTTCCATTCATCCCCCTCCTTTATGCGGACTAAATGGTAAGCGCAGCGTGAATGCAATTTGGTATATATCTTTGCCTCTTTAACTTGGTCCAACAATATGGGAATGAAAGGTAGAGGGTACCTATTCTTCACGGTTATCTTATTGAGTCCCCTATAATCGATGCAAGTTCTGAGGTCCCCTTCCTTCTTTGGTATGAAAAAGAGAGCAGAAGAAGCTGGGGACTTGGAGGGTCGAATAAATCTGTTTGCCAAGAACTGGTCCAAGTACTCTCGCAATTGCTGGATTTCTTTTTCTGTAAGAGCAGAAATGCGGTTACATGCAACCTGCGATCCTGGTATCAAATCGATTTGGCAATCATATGGCCAGTGAGGAGAAAGGGTATTGGCTTGTTCTTTTTCAAACACGTCTTCAAATTCCTTCTATATGGCAGGTCGTTTTTTCTCTAAATTGGGATGTATCACGGCTCCCAACTTTTGTGTTCTAGACGCTGGCTCCTTGGCCACAACCGCTACAAATGTGTAACAGGTGCGAAGGCACTCAGATGGAAAGATTACTGTTTTTGTTTTCCAGTTAATAACAGGATTGTGGTACTCCAACCAATGCATGCCAAGTATAAGTTGGAATTGTGGGGCATTAATCAGGTCGAAGGTTATACACTCTCGGTGGCCGTCTCTGCACAATAGTTCGACATCTTCCGTACACTGTGTTACTGGCCCAGATGACAATGGTGAACCATCTACCGAGACTATGTTGTCCACCTTCTTCCTTCGTTGCCCCGGTATGCCGATTCTCTGCGCCACTTTCATATCTATTACTAATTGCACCGCAGTCGATATTGGCTTCCAAGGCATACATATTTTGGGGTTGTTCTAGTCTGATAAGGATGACAGGTACTGTAAGGTGTGAGACCATGGTTGATTTCTCCTCCCTCGACAAGCTGATCCCTAATCTTGTCACATCTTGGAGTTTTCTGATGGTGGAGTGGGACATTTTGGGTTAACTGGGAGCACCTCAGCTGCTCCCAAGGGCCATTTACTTGGTTTGTTAGTACAGTCCTTCCGAAAGTGGCCTGCTTTGCCACAATATAAGCACAACTGGTCCTGGCGACATCTCTCTCTTTACTCCTTGGATAGTGGCCCCCTCACACTACCCAACTGCATGGACTCCAGGGTATTCTGTTGCTTGAGCATGGGGTTGCATTTCACATGTGCGTGTCATGATTCCTGCAACTCATGTCCCCATCCCTCCAAGATGTCAGGCTGGAGCCAGGCCACGATCACCTACATGGCCCTCAAGGGCCTCTCCATCCCTCCAAAGACCTACTTGGAGTCAGACTTGGCGCTTGTGGCACCAGACTCACTCACTCCCATAGGATAACATTGGGGATTGGACTTGTAGTGCATTGATGAGGACAAGATGGATGCCCCCACATATTTCGGTTCCCAGAACTGCATGTGCAGTCTAGTCTTTTGGGTGTGGTTCAGCCCAGAGACACCTGGGATACCCAGAGACTATTAAAGCCACTCCCAGGCTGAGAAACATGCTTTGTGTTTTCTGCACCTGCAGCGTGACACTCACCGTGTTCGGATCGGTCTCCAGTAGGCCTGCATCTTTCTTCTGTGCTCAGCTCCTGAAAGAACAAGAACACTGTTAGGAACAGCCTTACCTTGCAGCGCTTCTGCCCATCATTCATCACTTCTTCTGTTCTGCGGGCATCTTCGGCGGAGTCATTCCCATCCCGGAACGCCGTTTCCTAAGGAAAAGGGAAAAGAACAGAAAAAAGGCATCAGTAAGCATTCAGCAAATCTTCGCTTATTTTTAAAGACTGTACAAGCTTCAAACGCTTACATGAATCCCCGCCGCTCTGGGGGAACTCTGTCTCCGGAACTTCTCATCCATCTGCAAGAGGGAAAAGACACTCCAGGTTAGCGTGGAAACATCTAGAGGCGCCGCATACCGCGCTTACTCACCGCATTTCTTCTTCATAACCGGCATCCACGATGAAAACGTTGCGGCACCTAAAAGACACAGAAAAAGAACTCAGTTCAATACAAATACGAAAGGGTTACATCGCGCTCTCGCTCACCTTCAGCGCTACTCATCTCAGCAGCACGTCGCCATCCCCGGACGCCGGCCATCATCTAAGGAAGGAAAGGAACGAAGTTAGAGAACTGTTCAAAAGACTCATTATACTTACCTGTCGGACTCTTGCCAGTGAAGTAACTAGGCAGCAACGAGCCCGCATCAATCAACGCGCCCCTGCGGAGAAAGCAGGACGGAGAGCACACTTTCCAAGAAAACAAGGTGAGCTGTGGATCAATGGGAAGGGTTAGACCCCCGGGAAGAAGGGGTTCAAGCACACAGAGACAATAGGGAGTTAAACTCTACCAATCCTGTGTTTCAGGCCCAGTCTCCAGTCGAGTAGACTCCAGGGAAGGGTTCAAGGTCGTAAGAGGTCAGAACAGGCTGAGTGACGTCCCTGTGGATACCAGGTGAGCGTTACAGTGCAGATGTATAAAGGCCTATTCGCCGACCGGGCACGATCTGTCTTTCTGTCCTGTAATCGGTGGTTTAGCTGTACTGCTAAGTCTATGGGCCTCATAGCGAGGTGGGAGGTAGCCATGGTGCTATTAGCAGTTTCACCGAAAAGACGGTGAAACTGGTTACCCCCACCAGTCAAAGGAAGAAGACTCTCCGGCGGGAGATCTCCTCTGTCGTTGGGAAAAGTGGTGAGATGGTCCAGCAGGGCTCCACCGGTGGTGGCGTCGTGGCAGGTCGGCTCAGCTTCTCCCTCGTTGGATTCTTAGGTCCTGTGGCAACTTCTGAAGTTCCAGTCCCCAAAGCCCTGCTTTTATGCAGAAAACCCCCATTCACTCAGCCTAGCTGTCACTCAAACATGCTAAGTGGTGAGCCGGCCGGCTCACCACTTGGGCCAATCAGGACGGAGTGTGACTTGAGTTGCCTAGGCAACTCAGTCCAGGGTGCCTAAATCCCCCTCCACCCCTCCTAAGTACCCCAGACAGAGTGGCACCACTTTGGAGGGCTTCTGTGGAGAAGCCCGCCAAAAAGTGGAACAAAGGGCTTGACTTGGGTTGGAGTCACAGAAGAGAACCCAAACGCCATTTTAGAATCAAGTTTTGGCAAAAAATACCAACCAGAGAATTAATATTAATTAAATAAACCGGCGGTATGTTCGAGGCTACCGTAAATAATTAAATAAAGATAGTAGCCTAAAACAATGGGAAATCCCATAGGGAAATATTCACGGTTGAATATAAAAAGTAGTATCCACTGCCACCAGCCAAAACTCGATCAGGGGGGACGGAGACGTGCCCCCTCGACTAACAGACCCCGGGGCAATTGAATTGCCCCTGCCAGTACGTCCACAATATGATGGTTTGTGCTGGTTCTGTTCAGAATTTAAGACTAGTAAAGTCAATGGTGACTTTACATGCCCTGGGAGACAGTAGTCAGTCCCAGGGTATGGAGTCTATACTGGGGGGTCACTATGACACCCCTGTGTTACTGCACTGAGGGTGCTGTGTAACACATATCACAAAAACACATGAACACCTATGGGGTAAAAGACCCCATAGCCCATTAAGCACATCTAGATTCAAAGAAACACACTCAAATCATGCCCAAGAGTGAGGGTAAAAGAGTCTCACTCTTGGCAGGAGAAAAAAATAAACCCCAAAAAATCCAGCAAAGCTGCTGGGGGACTCACTAGGTTACGAAATTCAGCCTAACCAGAGAATTCTCCCTAACAAACGGGCCCGTTAATAACGGGCCCGTTGTTAGCTCCCTGGTCTGCTAGCGGGACCCGCTAAGGGTACCTGGTTTTACCAGGCCCCCTCTGCGGGTCCAGCGAGCAGACTCGTAATAGGGCGGTAAGGGGTTAACGGCACCGGCGCCATTAACCCCTTACCACCCAGCTCGGAATGAGGCCCTATGTATTCTGAGCATCGTTCCGGCCTATTGACCACTTGCGCCAACACATCTTTAAGTTCCCCATGCAGACCCCGATAGAAAAGGGTGCTTCTTTATTCTTTGGGCCAATTGGTTTCAGTGATGAGTCGCTTAAATGCAGTGATGTATACTAGCAATTCCAGTGATCCCTGCCATAAGGCCAACAACTCCCCATGTAATGCTTGCCCCTGGCTTCTACGAGCGAATACTTTTTTCTAACTCCCATTGGAATTCACCAAAATTATGCAGTATGGGTCATCTCGATTCACTAAATGCACTGACCAAGTAGCAGCATGGCCACCCAAATATGACAACACAAAAGCCACGTTGATTTGGTCCGTAGGAAAGGCCCCTGGCCGACACAAAAAATGTTATCTACACTGGTTCATAAAAATAGCTTACCTTTGTGGGTCCCCTAGAAATCGTTCAGGAGGAGCTAGGGGAACGGTAGGTGGGGTGGTTACATGGATATGAGGCACCCTAGTTAAGGTCCCATCAGATGAATGAGGTAGTAGCACCTGGCCTGCTTGTGCTACCAATAGGCGTTTGGCCAAGTCATCAGTTCTTTCTCTAGTAATAGCTGCTTCCCTTCTCACTGAGTTCGTTTCTGAACACAGGATGTGGGCACCTCTGCTTGCAAGTCCCCCAAAGAGGCTGCTAACTGGACTACTCCTGATTCCATGACACTCAGGCAGGGCTTGTGACTTGGGATTAGAGTTCTGTAACGCTTACCTCTGGTGCCCTACAGGAGTGCGTGGTCCGGCCTGTTCTGACGCGTTGTCCCCTCACTCGGGTTTCCTCTGCACTGAAGAACACTCCAGCCACTCTCTTCCCCAGCGTTCTGCTGGTGGCTAAACCTCCAGACGAGAGTGAGGCTGGGAGGGACCTGTATGAACTTGGTTCCTCTGGAAAATGGTGTTCGGGGGATCTGGATGACCTAAAGGTAAGTGTATGTATTTAATATTGGTTTCTATTGCTTTCTCTCCCACCTCCTTTCTCTACCCTTCACTAAGTTACATGGGTGGCTGGTGCATCGTGGCTTTAGCTCACTGTAATGAACCGAGTACTGAAGGCCAGGTTTAGCTGGTAGGTATCCGACTCCAGTTACTTCACTGAAGCCTAGTGGCCCAGACTGGCTACGATGCACTAGATACGGATCATGAGCAGGTAAGTTCTGATGAGGAGTTATTATAGATTTTGCCCGCTTCGCAATGTAAAACGTAGCTTGTATGTACAATGTCTTTGTTGATGCGTTGAATATTAATAGTCTCTTTATTTCTTCACTTCCAGGCTAAACACCGGCAAGCTGTCTGGACTCAGAGAGGAGCGAAGGAGCTGGAACTTGTATGCAAGTGAGTCCAAGTTAAACCGGGTACGAGAACTGGGAGGTACGTGGTATTTCAGTCTCTTACTATTGTCGTTTTCTGATTTCAGTTTCTCAGGAGCTGTGATTACTGTGGACTGCAGACGAAGGACCAGAGACACCGGATTACCAGGATGGGACGTCACAAGTGTACAGAGGGCAAGATAAGGATCAAGACCGAACGCAAAGCAGTAGTCTGCCGGGGAAAGTAGTTCTTCAATTCCGGGTGAGAATGCTGCAAACTTTCATACGTGCCGATTGCACATGCAAAAGAAACAGAAGTGGTAAGCGTAACACTGCTCTGTTAGGAAGCAGAGGAACCGCTAAGCGCAGGGTGTGGTCCGGGGTGTGGTTTTATAGCCACGGACTGCGCCCTGTCAGCAGTACACCACTAAGGATGTCAGATCCATGTATCTATCCGGTGCCATCTTGAGTTCCACAGTGGGTTCCTCTTTGGCAGCCATGTTGGCATGGGCTGCCGCCTTCTTCCATATACGCCTCTGGCAGCCAGCCATCCCACAACCCCATCGGCTCCCTACACTGTCATTGGGGGAGATCCTCCTGGCCCTGACCCATCTGACTTGTACCAGCACTGGAATCGTAACAAAAACTCCAGCAGCAACCAAATGCACAAAGAAACAGTGCTGCAAAAAGGAAGCAGGTAAATATTTACAAAACACTAATTGCTATACATCGCCGCCCATCCTACCAACATGTATATGTCAGAAATCGTAAACCATTACATTTCCTCCTACTTCAAGAGTACACCTTAAAAATTGCTGTAACCACTGCAAACGTTACTGTAAATCATTGTGCACCATAGCAGCAAAGACATTTGGATGTTTTTTTAAAATCCAGCATGGATTTCTTTTCCCCCACAGACCCAATGATTATGCAAAGAAACACAGGAACTGTGCACATTCCACAGTACACTGGTTCAAAGTATAGTACTTATGAAGTACAAGTTAGAAGGGTCCACAAACTAAATAATTATATGCAATGTTGTCGACTACAAAGTAACAAAATACCTGCTTTAACATATTCTGTTCTCTTTCCCCACAAATAATGCAGCAACAAGTACTACAACATTTAACATTCCATACACTAAAAACAACACAGGCTCTCCCCCATCCAAACAGTAAGTATGAAGTTATTGTTATCATACTTCTGTACAAAGTCCACAGTCCAATGTGTGCACTTACTTCTGCAATGCACATAGCAATGCCACAATTTGCAATGTACACCTATAAAATACTACGCAGCTTGTGGCTACGCCCTACACACTTCACTACACCCAGTACAGTGTACGGGCTCCAGCCATCCACTCAATATTGTAGACCCTGCCCACAACTAACTACAGTCCAAAACATGTTCATGCTGCAAGACACCAAACTGCGTACGATGGCCCAGCCACCCACGTACACTAATCCAGGGTACACAGAGTCTGCCATCGTCCACCATTGCCTCATAACACATTGCACATATAAATGTTCCTTAGGGACTGTAAATGTACATTTGATGTATTTTGTCATCTGTGCATTCACTGAAGCATGTGTACAGCACCAACATTTCTCCTTATGCGTCGTACTAACTTCACCGTAATGACACTACCAACATTCGGAAATGCATGGTACAATCGAAACACGTTGCCGCCTGGATCCTTTTTTTTTTTTCCAGCATCATCTTCGGAAAGCGAAACCTAACATACCTCTCATTCAACAGGACAAATGCTGATTGTAAAACAGCCTTGAGTGGGAAACATGATTAGCGCCAATGGCAGACATTGTATGGAATTGTAGAGAAAAAGGAAAGATAACTTACACTGCAGTTGCTATGGCCATGTGCCCCAGAGGTAGTCTGCAATGATTCAATACGCCGTAAACTGCAATTTGTCATGCACCCAATACAAGCATGGAAATTGCCAAAGTTATGTAATTACAACTTAACATCAAATGTGTATTAGCATTAAAATGTATTAGGCTGCAGTTCTGTATGCATAAGTATGAATTTACTTTACTGCACACTTTCTCTGTGTGCATTGTACGGAGGTTTGTGACGGCAGTATTCACGCGCCGCTACAGTGCCATGTCTCCACCATTCCCCGTACATTCCAACTGTGATTGTACTTCGTTTTCTTGCCATTCTTCCCCAGTCCCTGTATATCCAGACACAAAGGACAAGACGAAAAGGGAACGTAATTCGTGCTGTGAAACAGCACCCCTTATGCTCACTCGTGCAATGCTAGTTTTGCCTTTACTATGCCCTTTCTCACAATTAACCGTTCTACCAACCCTCATTGTATTGAAAGTAATAACGGCCAGAGGTGCACGCAGCAGTCAACCGGCACACAAACTTGGACAGGTCACATTTCAATGTTGCAAGTTTTAGCAAAGTGCTCCTGCATTCTCCAGTAATCCAAGGGGACCCCCATGAGGTTTTTTGTTTTACTTTTTTCCTTTCGACACACACACAGAGACATTGTGGCATGGGTCTAACATTACTCGCTAGCACTGTCATTTTTTATAAAAAGGAAACAAATGCAAGAAGCGTCTGGTGGGAACGCTTCAAAGACATTTTGCTTGTGTAGAGCCGTACAAGGACAGTATCACGTACAAAACAGCGAGCAAAGCAGTGGGTTAACATATGACGCTACTCAATAGCACACACTTCGTGGTCCATGAGGCAGCCACCTATTATGACAGCCTTCCCGCAAACTCTGTCCGGTACGCTGCCAGTAATAACACCTACTTACATCTATTCTTATTCCTGTTTCTTCTTAGATACCTGGCACCTTACTGTGCATTATTTCATTCCAGTGTTACCCCACACTGTGGTGATAATCCCTACTACCAAGTGAGGATTATAATATATCTATTTAACCAAAAGAAGGGACACATACATAATCAATAACACAACATGTTGCCCTCAGATATCAAAACACTACCAGCAGTCACTTAGTAAATGTGGGCTGTGTATAGTATAATTAATAACATATACAAGAAATTTTCTAAAATGTCATATTTTAATTCATTTGCTTATTCACAGCACAAATATCAGAAAACATTAAAAAAACATACACTACATAAAAGCATACAATGATTAAAGCAATTATTCCGCCTCAAGAATCAAGTTCACAAATGCTTGAAACCAACACAGTAGCAACTTAATTTCTCTTGCTTTCTACTGCGTCAAACTAGCCCAACTTATATAAGTTTATGTCCTTGATGTTATAAGTAACTGGACGTTCTTCAGGGGCAGAAGTCTGTCTTGTGTTTTCTGTGGGTCTTTTATTCTTTCCTCTATAGTCTCGCTTCCTATATCTGAGGGTACATACAAACATAAACACATTACTATATGGGCATTTTCGGTTTGTTTACTAAACCTAGCCATCCCTAATCACCAATAGGGTGCAACATGTATACAATTAATAATATACCTGTGCCAATCACTTTGTAGCTATAAATGTGTTCAAGTTGTTTAACAGTTACAATTCTTGTTATTCACCTTTACAGTGGTATGGAGAGTTCACTTCTGCCTGGCCAAAACCTCGGACCATATTAAAACATCTAACTTTATCATACACCATGGTGACTGCATTATGTGCACATTAACACGAAAGATGATCTCTGTGAATCTAGGTTTGAAGTCAGAATGGTTATTGAAAGAACATACCAATTGTCAAACAGAGAATGTAATCTATATGGTTAAATGTCCATGTGCATTATTGTACATAGGGAAGGCCAACAGGAAGTGTAAGACACGTATGATCGAGCATAAGAGCTGCCTCAAAAACCACACCGATAAAGCCCCATTAGTTAAACATTATGATGAGAAGGGCCATTCCTTTATGGAATTTGAGTGGTGTATTTTGAAGAAGGTTAAAGGGAGAACTCAGGAAGAAATTAATAGGAAACTAATCAATTTGCAGCCGAAACTAATTTTCCTAACTAACAGCCATGTAACAAGGCTGAATAAAAATATTGAGTGGCACAATATTAAGTAACAATTATCTTGAGACTATAGAGGAAAGAATAAAAGACCTACAGAAAGCACAAGACAAACTTCTGCCCCTGAAGAATGTCCAGTTACTTATAACATCAAGGACAGAAACTTATATAAGTTGGGCTAGTTTGACGCAGTAGAAAGCAAGAGAAATTAAGTTGCTACTGTGTTGGTTTCAAGCATTTGTGAACTTGATTCTGTGAGGCGGAATAATTGCTTTTATCATTGTATACTTATATGTAGTGTATATGTTTTTTTATGTTTTCTGATATTTGTGCTGTGAATAAGCAAATGAATTAAAATATGACATTTTAGAAAATGTCTTTTATATGTTTTTAATTATACTACACACAGCCC
Organism: Ambystoma mexicanum; assembly: GCF_040938575.1. Classification (NCBI taxonomy): domain Eukaryota; kingdom Metazoa; phylum Chordata; class Amphibia; order Caudata; family Ambystomatidae; genus Ambystoma; species Ambystoma mexicanum. The sequence continues at coordinate 353,521,474 of NC_090936.1, forward strand.
ACATTTGCTAAGTGGCTGCTGGTAGTGTTTTGATATCTGAGGGCAACATGTTGTGTTATTGATTAGGTATGTGTCCCTTCTTTTGGTTAAATAGATACCTTACTGTGCATGCCACTCCTTCCACTATCCAACAGACGGGTGGCAGACCAAGCATATAAAGATTACCATAAGCAATGTGTTTTTCCTCGTTGTTATCTGGGCCGACCGATATGGGCCTGTATGTCCATCTGCGGTTCCGGCCATACGAACCAACCTGCAAACGTTTTTGATATAAGGCATCACAGGGGCAACAACTGGTACCTTCTTTACCTTGCAAATAAAATGCCTTCTTCCACACAAGCCACCAAGGACCATACATCATTCCTTTTTCCACTTTGCCAGATGACAACACAAGTACAGAAGTGCACAGACAGCACTGCACACTGGATTTTGTTTGCAAAATAAAAGAGCGATGACAGCAGCCACCTTACACTTTCTTGTTGTCATTCTGTAGCAAAATAAAGCTCTTGCAACAATTCACAGTGTTGGTCGTAAAGTATGGGAATGTTCTGGACCCTTATGCTCTGTGTGCGCATGTGTGCTTTTGCTTTAGTTTATGTTGCTCTTTTCCGGAGCGAGGTGCTCACATGACAGAGTGCGCTACGCTTGGCACACACGTAACGAAAATACCTGGAGTACACAACGTGAGCAACGATTCTCCACAACTGAAGTCAGCTATGCCAGTGCCTGTTGCGATGGCGTATCGTGCACACACGTATAGGTAATGGAAGCGATGCACACAATCGGAATTGCACATAATAGGAACGCCACCCCCTTTCGTTGGCCATCTCAAGAAATATGCAAAAGAAAGCAAACAGTCAGATGGCCTGCCGTCCTGAATATAGCGGGACTTATTGGCGTAGATGGTTTTGTTCAGTGCAAATGTATGTGGGTCGGTCTGTACATTATCCATACTTTAAATGTGTGCTCCTTAGTAACGCGTGCCATGTCGCAATGCCTTTCTTCACTCTCAAAGCACAGAGTATTATCAGGGGCCCGCCATAGCAAACAGAAATGGTGGCATGTCAGTCTGTGAATGGCAACAAGTCCAATCACATACACCATGTGCAAGTGCAGGCACTTCACGCCACCTCTGGTGGTGTACCAACTGCAAAATGTCCTCCACACCCATTCTGTAATGATGACCACCCACAGGAGAGATGCATACTTCCAAGAATGTACGCTAGAGTGATATATAAGTATTGGAACAGACACAAAGAAGGCAACATACTGAAACCTACTTCCAACCAGTGGCCAGACTGTTAGTTCCAAGGGCCCTAGCCATGCACACCAGGCAGTGGGGGCTTTCCACTCCCAACACAACATACTACACCGAATGGAAATATCCTGATATCATCTGCAATACTCTCCCCATACCCAATGGGCTCTGAAGGTAGTCACCTGTGCAGGTACCCGACAATGATTTATGTGTGAGTAGCTGCGTAAATGGTCCATATCTCAAAAGTGTGATGGTAAAAAAATCCTTACATGTCCCAACGTCTTACTACCATCCCTGAAGCAAGGCTCTGTGGACAGCCACACCATTCCAAAGTGAAATACTGGCATGTCTCATCACTGCTGCTGTAGGAAGTCTAACATGTCGTCCACAATGATTCTACAAACGTGAACACTTACATATTTAAAAGTGTGTGGGATATAAGCATTTATGGTTATAATACCTTATCCAAATGAGTTAAGGCAAAAGTAATCCAATCTTTATACATATGTGTGCAATGTAACTACCTATAGCACTATGCTCCCATACATGGCCGTATTGCGTTGCAGGGGTTGTGCCCAAGGCCTAGCCTCTTGGCTACATGCAGAGGCCTATGGCCTCCACCCATGCACCCAAGAGCCTATTGCTTGGGCTCATCCACTACAAGGCAATAGAGCCATGCATGCGAACATGTGGCCACGTAGCTTTCCTGACTACAGGTACGTATAGGTATAGTAACAAACCCAAACAATGCAACATTCTCAAACATACTTCCAACCATTGGCCAAACTGTTACCTCCAAGGGCTCTAGCCATGCACACAAGGCAGTAGGGGCTTTGCAGGCACAACACAATATAGTACACCGACTGCAAATATCCTCATAGTGCCTCCAAAGCACTCCCCATCCCCAATGGAGTCTGCCTGCACTCATCACAGAATGATAGTCGCCTGTGCAGCTACCCGCCAATGAAGTATATGAGTAGCTGCGTGAATGGTGCATATCGCAAAACTGTGATGGTAAAAAATCCTTCCAAGTGGCAATGTCTTATTACCCACCCTGAAGCAAGGCTGTGCCTAAGCCCTAGCCTCTTGGGTACATGCGGAGGCCTACGGCCCTCGCCCATGCACCCAAAAGCCTAGCCCTTGCCCACAACCACTACACGCCAATGGAGGCATGCATGGGAACATTTGGCCACATACTGTACTTGCCAAACCTACCACTGCCACCCAAACCCCTACCTACCGCCACAAAACAATGTGAACCCACAAAGACAACTTAAACACTGACACCCCTAGCCAACAGCATAATACATTGTCAATTTCTTCGCATCATCTGCAATGCAGTCCCCGTTCCCAATGGAGCGTCCATGCAGTCGCCACAGAAGGTTGTCACCTGAGGAGCTACCCGCAAATTGCTGCATTGCTTGCGTACACCCCTCGCACACCACCGTCGTCTTTGACTTAAACAAATTTATCATATTTTCTGCTTTTCACTCCACCAACCTTTACATACCCTCTTTCACCCACCCAATCCTGCAAACCATGTTTTGCAACCCCTTCCGGCACTGCAAAATTGCTGCAGTGCTTGCTTACACCACTAGCACACCACTGTGTTCTTCGACCTAATAAACAAATATATAAAATGTTCCGCTTTTCACTCCCCCAAAATTTTCATCCCCTCTTTCACCCTTCTGATCCTGCAAACCATGTTTTGCAACCCCTTACAGCACGGCACTATCCTCCGATACACCATGGCAGCGTTTCCCAAAAACTGTGACGCACAGCACGCTTCCCTCCTGCCAACCATTGGCCGCGTCCACGGTTCGCCGACAGCACAGCATACTGCAAGCCAATGAGCCTTCTGTCCGCGGAGCAAACAGGGAAATGGGTCCGCAGAGCGGAGCCAGATATCACACATTTTTTTAGACGTACATTTCAGTTCTTTGCAACAAAAGTACTGGTTGGATTTCCACCAAACAGACAAAAGCACACTTTCTGACCCAAGCCCCTGCTCCTGCTGCACATTTGGTGCAAATCCATCCAGCCGTTCGGCCTGCAGCCGTGAGCAAAGTTTTCGGCCAATCAGTCTATGAAAGAAAAAAAAATGTGGGCCTCCCATATAAGTTTCGCCCTCCCTGCACGAAACCTCACCAAACTTGCCGAAAATATTCAGAGCGAGCCACATACTTTTTTTTGCAAAGTTTGGCGAGGATTCCTTCAGGGGCAGCAAAGTTATAAGACACCGAAAAAGTGGTCTTCCTATGGGTTTAGCAACTTAACCATAACTACACAGCCGCTACCGCTGGCCGCAGGCCATGTAATATATTTATTACATGGCCTGCGGTAGCGGCCGTGTAGTTATGGTTGGATTGGATATGGCCATAAGAAGCCAAAAAACAGGCTGTTTCATCCCCGAAAGTCTGCGAACAATCCAGGTGTACTGGGGCAGTCCTGTGGTGTTCGCAGACACTTCAGATGTCCTAGGACATCTGTACCTATTTCTGCATTACAGGGTTGGGGAAAAGCAGTTTCTGGATGGCTTATAACTTTTGCGCCACTCAATGAAACTGCATGTAATTTTGCAATTTGATTCTAGAACTAATCCTGAATGGTTTTGCAAAGTTTTGTGGGATTCTGTCTAGAAGGCAAGGGAAGAGGGGCTGTGTACGGAGCCCCGCCTTCTTTTTCCATGTTGGCTGTCTTGGAAAAGGATTTTCCTTCCTACAACTGTAGGGAGAATAATCCTTCCTTCTTACAGCGGGACGGTTTTAGAGTAGGCACTTCCTCTACCTCATCTTCTTGGTCCTCTTCATTGTCTGTGAAATTACTGCGTTTTTTGTTGTTGTGAAGGTCCTCCAGCTGGTGGTGGTGGTGGCTCTTGGGGAGGAGGGGTGGCAATAACTGATGCCATTTTTAAGATAAATAGCAGTTTTGATAAAATTCTTCCAAGCATGTACTGTGTACTAGATTGGCAATGGATAATGAGTATGAAAAGGTGTAGGAGTGTGCAAGCCAAATTTTGAAGTTGAAAGTTCCTAGATCCCTAGAAAAAGCAGTTCCGAACTGTCCGCGAAGGACGGATCTTATTGTGAAGTGCGGGCGGGTTCTCAGAGACGTCATCAAGATGCGCACCAGCGTATGGTCATGTGGCACTGTCCGGAAGGTCCGCAATGAAGTCAGATGTTCGTAGACGTCTACGGATGCAAAACTAGTTGAAATAGTTGCAAAAAGTGAATAGAACTGTTAAAAATGATTCTAGAAGGTGGGAAATGGCAGAGTTTTAAGGTGACACTTTGCAAATTGGACACAAATATTGTTATATTTGGATAGCATGATATTAGTAAGTTGTAAGAAAATTGCAGGCACTGGTAAAAACCATGAAATTCACTGAAGAAACATTGTTAAAGGGACGTTATGGTTAAATTACACTAATAAAAATCTATGAAATTCAATGAAAAAGCTTTGTTAAAGGGACGTTATGGTTAAGTTGCACTAATAAAAACCTATGAAATTCAGTAAAAAAATGTTATTGAAAGGACATTATAGTTGCAAGTAAAATTGAAAACCCCCTGAAATTCGCCAGTTATGGTAAGATAAGCAACCATAACTCACCACTGTGCACTGCTAAGACTAACACCCAGGACATCACTGATGACATCACATGTGCATTTACTTTTCATACAAGGGGTTGTGAATGTAATGTTGGCAAACATGTATCAGGGATTATCGGGAAATGTGTAATAAACTACATCTAAAGAACATTCCATTGCAGTGTTCTTTCTAGTACAGGAACCTACTCATACGGAAATGTAGGTATTGGCTGCAGCATACACCACAGAGGTGCTATATTTGTAATTTTACAAGGTTATATAATAAAACAGTAAATGCTTCTGTATCAGACTTTTCTGTACTGTGAAACATGTACTAAGTAGCTAATAATGCATCACTTACTACATATTTCTACTAATACACACACAACATAAACAGAGTACAATGCATACAAATATGGGGCTTATATATGGAGAGTAAAGTAAGCAAACAAGAGGCAGTATCATTAGCAACTGTGTATAATCTACATGATTGTATTCACGCACAAAAATGATTGCTGTATTTCAGACCTGCTTCTTCCTCTATATAGGTACATCATAAGATGCGACTAAATTCTAAGGAAAGTAGTGTAAGAACATATGAGAATAGCAATATCTATAAATGTAATACCTTTTGAAAGTTAAGTTTCTGACTGTCAGTAAATAAAACCACCTGGCCTAGATATGGCAGTGAACAAAAAAGAAGGGGCTAGACATGTGATGTCATCAATGATATTTGTGATGTCATCTTGGATGTCCTGGGTGTTAGTCTTAGCATTCCACGGTGGCGGTGCGAGTTATGGTTGCTTAGCTTACCATAACCGGTGAATTTCAGGGGTTTTTCGATTTTACTTGTAACCATAATGTCCTTTTAACAACGTTTTTTTACTGAATTTCATAGGTTTTTATTAGTGCAACTTAACCATAACGTCCCTTTAACAAAGTTTTTTCATTGAATGTATATTACACAGCCACGTTAGTGGCTGTGTAGTTATGGTTAAGTTGCCTGTTTCCATAGGAAGAGCACTTTTTGGGCGGATTATAACTTCGCTCCCCCTGGACGAAGCCTTACCAAACTTTGCAAAAAAAGTGTATGGCCCACTCTGAATTTTTGGGCAAAGTTTGGTGAGGTTTGGACCGGGGGGTGGGAGTTATGGGGGGGTTCCAAAACTTCTTTTTTTCCCATAGACTGAATGGGGGAAAAACTTTGCGCATGCCTACAGCCCAAACTGCTGGACGGATTTTCACCAAATTTGCAGCAAGAGCAGGGGCTTGGTCCCAAAAGCGTGCTTTTGTAAATTTGGTGAAAATCTGTCCAGTAGTTTTCTTTAAAACGATCAAAAAGTAAGTCTAAAAAGATTTTTGTGATATCTATGTCCGCTCCGAGGAGACACTTCCCTGTTCGCTCCGCGGGCAGGACACCGATTGGCTAATGGGCTCGCGTCATGTCCGCGGACACGTAACGTGTCTGCCGATTGGCTGGAGTGAGGCGTGATGTGTGTCAGATTGTTCCGATGCGCCGACAGCATGGCGGCGAACAGAGGCGAAATGCAGTTTTGGGGAGTGTTTTGGTGTGCAAGAGTGCTTGGGGAGGTTTAGGAATTAAGAGATGGGTGAAATACTGTATTTGTTTAGGTGGCAGGTGCTACTGATGGATTCGCCATGCCCGCGCTGTCCGGGATGTTCGTAATTACTGAAAATGAGGGGTGTCCTAAGGATAGTATTCCCGTCCATCCTCTGCTCAGGCAAGTTGAAACTGTTCTAAGGACACGCGTGGTGTCAGCGGACATTAAAATTGAGTATATGCCACAGTTAAAGTTTTTGATTCTATGGGTGTGATACTGAGTTATAAGCCACCATGGGTGTGACATGCTGCGGTGGTTGTGGCCAGGGTCTAGAGTCTTGGGTGCATGGCCACAGGCCACAGGCCATGCACCCAAGACCAAAGTTATAAGTACTGAAGTTATAAGCCACAATGGGTGTGATATGCTGTGGTGGTTGTGGCCAGGACCTAGAGTCTTGGGTGCATGGCTGCATGCACCCAAGACCGGAGTTATAAGCACTGAAGTTATAAGTCAGCATGGGTGTGATATGGTGCAGTGGTTGTGTCCAGGACCTAGAGTCTTGGGTGCATGGGCAAAGGCCGTAGGCCGTAGACTATACACCCAAGACTCTAGGCCCTGGCCACGACTGTTAAGACGGATTTCTGAACTCTGTCCTGGAGGGGCAGAGGTTCAGAAGGCCAGCCTAGTTTCTTGGAACAGGGTAACCACTGGACAAGCCAGACCAATCAGGGTAGCGATCGCGGCGGTCAAGACTAGGTCTCAAGAGGGGTGAGGGTGACTGAAAGCCCGCAATGAGCACACAAAGCAAGGACACTTACAAATTACTCCAAGCAGGTGTTATATTAAAAATATATACACATTGACATTGACCGTAGCGAGAAATCACAATAAAAACTCAAGTAAACCAACACATACCAAACCAATACAATATATATACAAATACAAACAAGTCTAACAAGTTAGACGCACGAAATGTGTAGACCACCTAGATGGGGAGGAAAACAGGCAGTGCGAATAATAATTAGACCCAGTCTGCCTTCGGAGGCACCTAACTAAAAGGAAGTCCAAGCCCTACGAAGAGTGGAGCCTTGTGCTCAAAAGTACCTGCACACGCTGGTACCAACGGGCAAAAAGGGGAGTCTCTTCGAGGGAATCAGGCAGTTTAGTTCGGTGAACAAATGAAGATGAACAGAGCTCCGTGACTCAAGCGCAGCCTCCTCTGTGGGCAGAAGCAGAGCGCGAGTACGGAAAGGCGTGCTGTTAGACACAGCGGGGAAAAGCTATGGGCTCCTGCAGGAGGGCGACCAGTTCCTAGCGATGCTACTCACCGGTCCCCGAAGCAAGCAGACCCAGGCTTCTCCGCGTCAGTTTCAGTGCTGGCAGGTTCAGATACGAGCAGGGGACTTCTCGGAGTCGTGTAGATTCCGCAGCAGCAGAAGTTGAGTTGAGGATGTCCCAAACGCAGTGAACCCGCACAGTTTGTTACCAGAGGATGGCAACAGAGCGGCTGTGTGTATTTCAGCCCAATGTACACTTCTCACTTCAGACCTGGGAATCCCAAAGTGTACGAATCGTGTGAGAGTGACAAGGACTCGTAATACAACACAACCTGGCGGCGGTTACAGAGCAAGACTCCTGGGTAGGCTGGTCAGTCTGCTGGAGGGCCCAGAGACACTTCCGAAGGCTTACGTGCAGGAGATGTTGAAGATGCCGAGAATAGTTGTTCCCACTATTCCAAGGGGTCGAAGTACCAGTACAGGCCTTCTCGTTCGATCCGAGGTAGAAAGGGTTTCACAAAGCGACAGCAGTGCAGAAGAGCAGTCCTTCAGCGGGTCACCAGCGATTCCTCGGTTCAGCCTCGTGGTTGCAGGATACTAGGCTCCTGTATTCCTTTGTTCGTCAGAACTCAGGAGATCGACCTGGTAGTGGTGTTTCCAGCCCCCTCTTATCCACGGTTCCCTTCGCGCCAAAACGGAGGGGGCCCAATGCAAGATCTGCTCATAAAACACTCACACCATACGTGGACCTATCACGGACCACAGGGGTCCCAGGCATTCACACCACCTTAGACTCTCTGGCGCCCAGGATGTGTATTGGGACCAGACATCCCAGCCCCCATCCTGGAGGCACACACAAGGCCTGTAGAAGCCCGCGAAAGCATCTGTGTTTCGTGGGAAAGTACATGCCCAAATAAGGAAGGCCTGGGTCGGCTGGACCTGGGGGAGGTGAAGGGGGCAAGACGGTCAGCGGACAGGACAAAGAGCCTCGTGGTCTGGCCATTTGGAAGCCACGCCAAAAAGGAGCTCAAAAACACAAGAAACGATCGCGGCCACCAATCCTGTCCGTGATTCACTTGCACCGTTCATTTACAATCCAAAGAGAGTATCTAAGGCCTGTAGAAGACTAGAGACCCAAGAGAGCATTAACTTAGCTTACAGTGCCCTCTTGTGCCATGTTGCGTGAAGGCTGCAACATGATAAAGAAACTACGGAAAACAACGATTCCCAGTACTGACTGTTTTAAGGACATGTCAGTTTCCCCGTAAGAATGGAGCGAAAGCCCAGAGGAGTGCGGCAGAAGGCTGCACTTCTCTGGCAAAGTCTAGATCATGGTGAAAACAACAGCAAAAAGTTTAGGGGTTTCCACATGGAAGGAAAATTACCCACAATTAAGAAATCTTTCCTAACAATGACCACCGCAGCATATCAGACCCATAAATCACACCCATAGAATTGAATATCTAACAAATGTTTGAAATTATACTTACTGTTTGATTTGTTGAGATTCAATATATTTTTTACATGAGTTTGGTAACTGGAGGAAATATTCTTTTTCAATTTCTGTGATAAAAGAAAAGAACATGTTAGTGTATGTATTTTTTAAAGACTTATTACATTGCATAATAGACATTTCAGCTTTTTTTTAGACCCTCATATTTAGTTTACAAACCAGTGTACTGTGCATTTTGCTCAGTTTCTGTGTATGTTTTTCAAATCATTGGGACTGTGGGAAAAAAAAATCCATGACGGATAAAAAAAAACTTTTTTTGTTATGCTACAGTCTATTTGTTTGTTTGTTTTCAGTGTTCACTTGTTGTTTCTGGCTAATGTTCCATCTGTTGGCTTGTTGCAGATTTTTGAAGCAGTGAGATACCTGTTGGCTTATTCTAACTGTCTATTTTTTGTTATAATTTTGTGGTATTCATTTATCTGTTTGGTTGTTATAGAATCTTGGGCCTGGCGTATTCTAACTTTATAGTTTTTTAATTGAATTTTTGTTAATGTTGAAGTACAGATTAGTTATTAAATTTTGGTTTTAAGAAGATTGAATAAGCGTTTGTAAGATTTGCTGGTAATCTCTGCTTTAGAGTAATGGTACTATCAGTACATTCGAACCATCCACATTTCTTTTTTATATATGCAGTGTAGTGACCTGAATTGGTTGTGGCTCCTGCGTGGTAGATTACACCTATTGTTGTGAAGGTTTTCTTACCAAGTGATATTTGACCGTGTGTGAATCCAGTCAGCTTGCAGTTGTTTTTGGTTCCATCTGCATTGTAACGTAGAAGCATTAGTATTACGTAGTTACTATGTGTTTGTATTAGTAAGGAGGAGCGATTATCTGAATTGCAGGTAGTACATAATCTACCATGGTTTGCATTTTGTACAAGTTGCTGAAATGGAACGGATTCACAATTAGGTATGGATACATATACGAAGCGCTCATTAGGGATTTGTTCCTGTGTCACATTGTTGCAGAGAGTGCATGTATGTTTCCACATGTATGAAATCTGGAAGATTTCATTTATAGGTATGTTTTTGTTTTCCAGTACTTGTAGTAAGTACATTAGACATTCTTGTGGATCTTCTTTTGAGTTTATGGTGAATTTCACCATTCCAGCACAGTAGTCCAATTCTTGTCTTATTCCGTGAACACTATACGTGTTGTCAGGATTGTTTGTTGCGTTTCTATAAAGGACTAACATGTGCAAACACAATTGGTCTGTACTGTGTAAGTAAATGTTGTCAACAATTGGTGGCAATTGAAATAGAATATTCATTGCTACATTTGCGTAGCAACTTACACCAGTTATATTTGAAAATTTGAATGGACCAGATAGTTCTGTGTCCAAGTCATTTTTTCGGAGTGTGTGTTGCTTCTTTGAAGAAGTACCTGAGTTACTATGACTAATAGGTTCGTCTTTGGTTGTGGTAATTGATGAAGTATTAGCTTCTTTTACTCTCTTTGGAGGATTTTCAGTCAGATCCTGTTGCATTTCAGTTTGAATTTGTTTTCTTTTACAACATTTTCCTTTTTGTGGAACAGGATATGTTTTTAGATGGGGGTGTATAGTGAACGTAGTCTATTGTATTCTAAAATGCAAGGAATATCAGCGTTTACTTTACTTGCATCAAAGTAGATTAGAAATAGACCCTCAAGTGTACGTAAGCGCGATAGTGCTACGTAGCTCATGCCTTCTTTAAAGACTGTGTTACCAATATCTATCAATGCCTTGTCTTGGGTAAGACCTTGGGATTTATGAATGGTGACTGTATATGCTAGAGTTAGAGAAAATTGTTCTCTGCGTACATACATGTCTTTGAAGAGAAGGAATCGAGCTATTGAGCGCCCTATCCTTTTTACTTCTGAAAGTTTGTCAAAGAGAATATTGACAAACTGAATGTTGTTGTCATGTGGGTATGTTTGAAAGCCAAGAACTGTACCCAGTGCTCCATTAACTAGTCCTTGCTCCACGTCAAGGTTACGTCTAAGCATTACTCTACAGTTTAAGGATCATTTTAATATTTTCTCAAAACCAGCTGTGTTGGAGATAGAATTTTTTAAGGTATTTAGTCTTGTTGTGACTTGTTGACACATGGATAGTGTCATACCACGTACGTCCAGTTTGTCTGTGGAGCAAATTTCAATTATTAGTTGCATTTCTTTTTTCAACATTGTTTCATTGAATTTGGAACAGCTTGCAAGAGTTGGCATTATGGACATACAATTTACATTTTTTTACGCTAATTGTTCCATAACATCAGTAGCACATGAGTTATCACCATAAATTGCATGGATGTGCTGGGTTTTTAATATTGCTTGTGCTTCTTGAGATAGTACACCAACTCTAATACTTTTTAAAATGTTGGTGTAAGTGAGGTCTGCAGATTGGCACTATGTTTTCTGTTAATTCTATGTATTGGAAATGTTGCCAAAGGTTGACATTTCCTATGCTGTCAACAGTTTTACGGCAGAGATGTGTCCTAAGGTTTTAAAAATAGGTTCACCTTTCACTTGTGTCAATTGAAGAAGATCTCCAAAAACAATAATGTGTTTTCCTCCAAAGAGTTCTTTGTAGTTTGTTTTAAGTACTTCTTGCAATCTGAGGTGAATCAAAGCCAACATTAGGTTGGAGACCATGCTCACTTCATCTATTAGTAGCATTTCATTTGTTTTAACACTCTGTGTAGTTCAATTGCAGCTTCTGTAGAAAGTTTATAATAGTCTAATTTGTTTTGGTGTTCTACTGGAAGGAGTAGTAATCGGTGTAAAGTGACACTGCCTATGTTGTAGGCAGCTAAACCTGTGGGGGCAGTTACAACAGCTGACAGTTTGTTGTTTGTCAATTATTGAAGGAACTTGCTGATGATTTTGATTAAGAATGTTTTGCCTGAACCAGCTTCACCAGTGACGTATAGTAGTATAGGTTTGTAATTTTGGCAGGTACATTCTTTATTTTCATGTTGTACACCATGTGGAATTTCTTTTGGTACTTCTTCAAAAATGGTGCACTGGTCTTTGTTAAGTTTTGATTGTAGCACAGTTAAGTCTTCTGTATCTTCTTCATAGGGGCACATGGTGTTTTCTACTTCTGTCACAGCTCATTCTTCCTCATTTGCTATTAGTGGCTGTCCCAGTGGTTCTTGGCTTCCTGTTACAGAAGGTTGACTACTGTCGGAAGTGTCCTTATCTAGTTGTGCCTGGAGTTCTTCTTCGTTTTGCTGTTCATTATGCAACATTGTTTTGTACTGTGTAAAGTTTACATCAGTGATAGTGCTTTCATTTGCTTTGAAAGCGTCTTCATAGGAGTCATAGTTATCTAGTACTTCTTCTTTTCTCCATGGTTTAAAAAGTTTTAGCAGGGACATGTAATATAGTTCTTTCTGTTGAGGAGTTTTTAATGATAATTTGATATGATTAATTAAGCTTTGTTTGGTAAGTTTCACTAAGCTGCTTTCACAATCTGTCACTCTATATCTACTTTTTTTTCATCAGGTTTTATATTATTTTTGTATGCACAGTTTTGGGCTATGTGGTATAGACACATGGTTTCCAAAGTGGTACTCCTGTTCGGATAGTATGTGTCTAGTAAATTGTTTTTCAAAATGTCTTGGCTGTTGGGATCATTTTTGGCTATTGTTTCTATGTCCTCATATGATTTAAGAACTCTTTTTCTAGATTCAGCAGGACCAAGACTTAGCCATACTATATTTTCAGATTTTCCATACAAAGTAGTACGGTTAAATGATCTGCAGCTTCTTAGGAGCCACATTCTCTATGAGAGAGCATTTGTATGCCTAAACTGTAACATTTCCGAGATAGTGTTTTGTCTGATGATAGGTCATTCCAGAGGTCTTGAAGCTCTGTTTTTTCTGCTTTTGTTAAGTAGGCTGTAACATATCATGCAACTGCAGTGGAATTGTCTGCAATGTACTGCACATCTACGTTTTCATTCCATAAGAGGGCAATGATTGCATTGTAATCATTGATATATTTTGATTCTTCTTTTCTTCTTATGTAATAATACATGTTCTTAGGTGATTTACCTTTAACACTATGTCGAACTGAAGACATGAAGTTGTTCACTTCACCTGTTTCTGTAACTGGTCTAGGGAAACCAAAGCGGCATTTGGTGTAGTATTTCCCTTTGTTTTTGTATTTGAAACGACAATATTTGCCACATTTGTGTCTTTGAAATTGTACAATTTGTGCATGAAGGTCACTATGTCTCGCTTGTGAAGGAATTTCACAAGTGACATATTTTTGGATGAAATGCAAAACAGTGGCATCACTGTCCTGACCAAATTTAGGAGCATCTTTAATCCATAAAAGCATGTGGATATGTGGTGTTCCTATGGCTTGGTATTCTTTTCTCCAAAAGAAGTGTTGCACTTCTCCGAGGGGGGGAACAGTTTTATTACAAATAAAGTGTAGCATAGCAATCAAACAAAACAGCTAATACAGTCACTAAGGAAAATGGAAGCACCTAACAGGAAAGAAGCTGTAACTCTTCTTTCAAAATGTCAAATAAAAAGAAATGCACTAAAAAGATTCAACTACCACTATAACTAACAGTGCACCTACGAATGGTAAAGTAGTCACAAGTAAGCATTCCAAAAAAATAATTTTACAAAAACATTTCCACCAGAGTCCTTCACAACCTTATAAATACAGGGGAGAAATCATGCTCAACCCTTAAAACGTACAGCAGAAAACTGATTCTACAAGCTCTCGTAGACAGTGCAATGCTCCTCAAAAGGAAATTCTTTACATTAATTTTAAACAGCATGAACCAACTAACAAAATTCATTAGTAAAGTACAACCAGTACTTCGCAACAAATGCAATATCAGCATAGATACCTTTGGCAACATCTGTACAGGTGAGTGGAGTCACACCACCAGCACAGAGCCATATTTCAATGAAGAAGCATACAAACAAGAGCAAAGAAACCAAATTGCCATACATGGAAATAACTTGGAAATATTCCCACTGTCTTAGTAATAACTTGGAAATATTCCCACTGCCAAAACCACTCCAACAGCTCAATTTGTATGAGACCATTATAATCCAAACAGTACACCCATTTCAAGCAATAATACGATTTCAAGCAAAAACAGCAAAGTTGCCTCCCTCTGAATTACTGAAAGGCATTCGTGGCAAAGTAGTTTATTTGCCATTAGATCTCAAAGAAAATGTAGACACTCTAGGGGCCTCATCACGACCCAGGCGGTAAGTTACCGCCTGGGTCGTACCTTTACCACCATGGCGTAAACTACGTTTACGCCATGGTGGTTGGCGGACTTACCGCCCCATTCCGAGGTGAGTGGGGCGGTAAGTCCCCATTAACCCATTTACCCTTCCCCATTCCCATTTTTGCCCCATAGGGCATAATGGGAGTGGGGAAGGCGTTAATTACGCCACCGTAAATTACGGTGGCGTAATTAACAACAAGGTCCCTTAGCGCCATGGATTTTAACACCTGCTAAAAGCAGGTGTTAAAACCTCCATGGTGCTAAGGGACCTCGGAATCAGGCGGTAAGGGTCGGCGCTGTTTACGCCGCCGTAAACCCCTTACCGCCTGGGTCCTAATGAGGCCCTAGGAGTGCAACGGCCAATAGAACAATCTTTGATTATCCTGGTAAATGGTGTACCTACAAAAGAAAATTGGCAGCAACTAGTGGACTTAAACAATGTTAGAGAAGCCCTCCAATATCTTAAAGACAACAATGAATACTACAAAGAAATAAACATTGAAGAAAACGCGAGGGAAACCACCAAAATAATTCAGGACTCTTCAGCAACTGGCCAATTTAAACTTCTAGATCCTACTACAGCCTCCAATATTTTAGACCACTATACAATTCAACCACTGCATTCCAAAGACACCATAGACGATGCACTGAAAACATATCAAATGCGGCAAGCCAAAGGATCTCCAATCAGTATACGGGAAAAAAGTGTAGAAGCACAAGCCTTTCCTCTACTCTTTTCCTACTGGAAAAGGTGGAAGGTACGATGAAAGATGCACACAAATAACAGCATCAGAATACCACTCTTTACAAATGTATTCTGAAGATTCCAGATTCAGACAAAACATGGAATACATATTCCACCTCCTCTTTGAAAGTGAACTAGCAACTTTATGTTACGCACATTGAAAACAGGTTCCAATTTTCAGAACATGTCTGCTACGCAGCTACTTCAAAAGGTGCAATGGAAAGGCAAAGTTTTATAGTCAAGTATTACAAATCTCTTGGCAACATGCGTGGTACAAAAGAATACTGGTTCCGATGGTACGCAGATGTACGGTGTATGCTACGCAACCTTGGCCCGCCCACATGGTTTGTCACTTTAAGTTGTGCAGAGTATGCCTGGGAAGACTTGCATGCTTTCCTACGCATAGTAAACAAAAACAAAGCAGGTATAGACATGAAAACACCAGGAGAACTCTGCTTTCTTGATCCGTTAAATGTATCAAGGTACTTCCATCATCGCTTTATTGCCATGCTGCACTTCATTTGTAATAAAACACTTCCTCCCCTCGGAGAAGTGGAACACTTCTTTTGGAGAAAAGAATATCAAGCCAGAGGAGCACCACACATCGACATGCTATTGTGGATTAAACATGCTCCTAAATTTGGTCAGGACAGTGATGCAACTGTTTTGCAGTTCATTCACAAATATGTCATTTGCGAAATCCCTTCAGAAAGTACACATAGCGAGCTACATGCACATATTTTGCAGTTTCAAAGACACAAGTGTGGCAAGTATTGTTGGCGCAAATATAAAAACAAAGGCATATACTACACCAAATGCTGCTTTGGTTTCCCTAGACCAGTTTCAGAAACAGGACAAGTAAACAGCTTCATGTCTTCGGTTAGACATAGTGTGAAAGGCAAATCCCCTAACACCACATACTGCATAAAAAGAACCGACGCATCAAAGTACATCAATGATTACAATGCAATCATTGCCCTCCTATGGAATGCAAATATAGACGTGCAGTACATTGCAGACAATTCCCCTGCAGTTGCACAATATGTCACAGCCTACTTAAACAAAGCAGAGAAAACAAAACTGAAAAACCTCTGGGATGATATATCATCAGACAAAACACTGTGGGCCTCATTACGAGTAGCGCGGTAAAACCGTGGTCATTACTGGCATGGCGGAACGAGCGGGTCCATGCTTGTATGATGCCGCTAATAGCGGGTGATTACGAGTGCGCGAGCAAGCCCCCATGCCGCAAAAGGCCCTCCAACCCCCAGATAGCGGCATCAAGGGACCCGCCAATACCGGCACCGCCTAGGACGAACCCCTAAATACCGACCCGGTAATACCAACGTGCTAATATCGGGCTCGTAAAACCGGACCCGGAAATACTCACCTGCAAAGCTGATGCCCTGGGAGGAGACTGCTAGCACATTCATCGATCCTGAGTCGATTGAGGGATTTGAAGAGATGGAGATGGGTGCGGCATCATCCCCAGAAGGAGGTGAGTGACCCTGCACATCCCTGTAGGGGAAACCATGACGTAGCACAAGTGATGTGGAAATGAGACTAGGCAAGGCAATGCATGTCCCTACACCCACATCAACATATCCAAGTCCAGATTGCGGCCCAAACCCTGCCACACAGAAACGCATGCTGAGTGCCAATCCCATAACCAACGCACAGGCAACACACCAGGACCGTGCCCATGTAACCCATCACACAAACCCCATATCAACGGCATGCCACCTGCCATGCAGTGATTGCCAATATGCCCCCTCAGAACACCAAGTGGCACACACCTGTAAGACATGGATGTATGAATGTATGAATATTGAACAGCACAATTGTATGCCACTGGCATGTGACACCATCACTGATGACCTGCATCTCTTCTAACCCCCAGGCACCGATGAGGAAGATGCCAGTCAGGAGAAGACCGCAAGGGCATCCACATCACACCATAAGACAAGGGCCACCGCCACCATCACCCCCAGCCAGACAAACAGGCCAGACCCACAGGCAGTGTGCCTGACCGGGTGGAAAGCCAGCCAACAACACCTGCTGCCAGTGTGCCGGAGACACATCAGGAAAGGCAGCACACACCCACAACAGTCGGAGGATGTCGCTTCCTGCGCCACCCACCACCGAGGACGTTTTGGATGCCAATGTGGACCCAGAGGGAGTCACAGTAGTGACTTCTACACCCACCCCAAGCCGCCTGCCCACCCCCCCCCATATCGAGCCCTCGACCGCCTACAGCAGTGATGATCCCTGCCTCCATGAATCAGACCTCAGGGATTCGGACTGGTGCCCCTTCGAGGAGGACAGCACCCAGGATGTAGGCCCCGTGCATGCACCATCTACCACTCGAGCTCCCACCACTCCAGCTCCCACCAACACCCTGGAGTCACACCTGTCGAAGGTGGAGGCCCGACAGGAGGCCATGCGGGATCTCCTGCGGCAGTATATTGCCGATGTTGAGGATACAAGGAGGGGTATAGCAAATGCCATTGCGGGGACCACAGAGGCCATCGCAGAGAACACAGCCGCTGTGAATGCATCAGCTGTGCTCATGAGGGACTGTCTGGGTGCAGTAACCCAAGTCCTCATGTCCATCCTACTCCATATTGATTGATTTGTTTATTTATAGAGCGCCTTACACCAAGGCACTGTACAATGGAACAACTCATACAGTGAACAACAACAAACGTTGGGAGCAAAAATGACATTATGAATCATTCGACAACAAAACAGTGCAAAGAGCAATTAACTGGGGGGGGGGAGTGGAGTGGGAGTAGGATTGGTGAGGGGGGTCCAGAGAAGGATAGAACAAGTGAAAAATAGAAGGGAGAGAGAGTGAAATGGGAGTGGGGAGAGAGGAGTTAGAAGAGGGAAAGAAGGGGGGAGGAAGAGAGGAGAGGGGAGGCCTTCAAGGTGGAGAATGGAGGAGAAGGGATTTAAGGTAAGTGCGAAATGAGGGGAGGGTCATGGAAGAGCGGATTGAGAGGGGGAGTGAGTTCCAGTGAAGAGGAGCAAGGAGTTGGAAGGAGCGGTACCGGGAGGAAGCACAGGGGGAAGGAGGTACAGTGAGGAGGAAATGGTCAGCAGAACGAAGTGAGCGAGAGGGGGAGTAAAAGGTGAGAAGGGAGGAGAGATAAGGAGGACCAAGACCATGTAGGGATATGAAAACAAGGCAGAGAACGCAGAATTTTAACATTAAGTGGAAAGGTAGCCAGCGAAGGTGAGAGAGCGAGGAGGAGATGGAGTCATAGGAGGTAAGGAGACAAAGAGTGCGAACAGCGGAGTTGTAAATGGATTTAAGGGGGGCAAGCTGAGATGCAGGAAGTCCAAAGATTAAGGGGGAGCAGTAGAATAGTCGGAAAAAGATGAGAGAGGAGATAAGCCTCGGACACATCCACAGCCAGCACACCTGCATCCTCTGTCCCCGCAAGCCCTGTGCCGCCGACCCGGAGGAGTGCATGGCACTCGGAGATGCCACCCCCGGAGAACAAAAAGTCCCGGAAATATAGTGCCCAGACAATGGGCGTGGGACACATGGTTGTGGGTGAAGGGGGACATTTCATAGAGTATATTTGGGGACTTTTGGGGTTTGTTGGGTGGGTTTGGGAGTGCACTGGGTTTTTTTGGGGTTTGTTGGGTGGGTTTGGGAGTTCAATGGGAGTTGGGGGGAGTGGTCACATTTTTCTTTGTTAGAACAAATACACCCGTTGTGTGCAAACAAATTCCATGGCTGGACATAGTTCATTTTGTGTATATCCATATTATGTGTGACGGTGTTCAGCGGCCAACTCCCAACAATCCAAGTGTGCATGTCCACATGGACCCAGTGTGTCAGTGACACATGTCTATCATAGTCCCTGTGGTTCAGAAGTATTCGTGAATCAGTGCTTGGCGTACTGCATGGCCATCCCGTGCATCACGTAATGGCAGGGGGGCTACTTCACCTCCGTCTCCATCCTCATCATCCTCACCTGGTGCATGCATGCCAATGTCAGGTGGCAGTGGTACATTTCTCCGAACGCACATGTTGTACAGCATGACACAGGCCATGGTGATCTTTGCCACCTTTTCAGGACTATATAGGAGTGCCCCACCAGACCTGCTTAGGCAGCGGAAACGCGCCTTCAACATGCCAAAGGTCTGCTCAATGACAACACGGGTACGGGTGTGCACACGATTGTACTCCTCTACATGGCTGTTCTGCGGAATCCGCACAGGGGTAAGTAGCCACGGCCTCAAGGGATATCCTCCATCACCTGCAAGCAAACACAAATAGCTGTGTGTCACTCTGAGCTGCCACCTTCAGGTGGCACAATCATGGCCGCAGCTATTTGGTGTGGACATGCACATGTCCCTGTATGTATGCAAGATTGTAACGTTGATGCATACTATACTGTTATGAGGCGTGGTAGACTGGATGGCATTCAGTAAATGATGCAGGGTGTAATGATGCATGCTGAGGCGGTTGTACGACAATGTTTAGCCTCCCGTTCATGCTGTGTATTCTACACTGTGCATGGTCACACTAGCCACATTGGCACAGTTGCAATCCTGTTCAGTCATGCATTGCTTGTGATACCCATGGTTGCTTGGTCATGCCTCTTGCTTGTTGTCCTCGATATGCATGAATGGTACAATGTGTTCCAGTGATGTGTCATGTTCTGTTTGGGAGGTTCAGGTCAGGAGTGTTTAGCTCTGCATGCATTCTACAATCACCGTCATATCCCACCCTGGTGGAGTATGCATCCTCCCTCTTTCACACCCAGGTGGAGTATGCATCCCTCCCCTTTCCCACCCAGGTGCAGTATGCATCCCCCCCTTCCCACCCAGTTGGAGTATGCATCCCTACACATCAGTGCCACAAAGCACTGCCATGGGTCACTTGGCCAACTCACCAAGCAGCCAGGCACGTGGTCCAGCATGTTGCTCCATGTGATGCAGTAGCGTGGAGTTGCGCAGCACCATGGCATCATGTGTTGGTCTGGGAAATTGGGCACAGCAATGTGTGATGATCTTGCTGGAGTCACATACCATTTGCACACTGATGGAGTGGTATTGCTTGCGATTGCGGTACACCGCCTCTATGGCATGGAGGACTACCAATTCAACATGGGTGCAGTCCAGGGCACCAACACAACTGGGCATGCCTGCAAGTGCATGGAGGCCTACTTTGGTGTCGGCTATCTCCTAGGCAGTCCTTGGTAGAGATATGTGAGTGCTTGTGTGCTTCTGGAGGGCTTCCAGCACTTGGTTGAACATGCGTGAAAAAAGTGGTTGTGAAATTCCATGCAGCTGCCCCACTGTGTGTTGATAGGTGTCTGTGGCCAGGAAGTGGAGCACGGACACCACCTTTAGTAGTGGGGGGATGGCAGTGTGTATTTCTGTGAGGCTGGCAATGTCGTTGTGTATCATGTCCACTATGGTGGTGATGGTGTCCCGGTCAAACCGGTACAAGGTGTGGATCTGCTCAGGGGTTAGGTTGAATGGCCTGGGTCTGATGCGAGGGATTGGTGGCTGCCTACGAGGCACTGCTGGCTGCGCTGGTGGTAATTGTTGGGCCTGTCTCACCCTCCTTCTCCTCCTGCGTCTCCTCTGTGCTCTCTGCTGTTGCTGCTGTAGATGTTGTTGTTGTAGTTGGTGTTGTTGCTGTAGTTGTAGCAGTATTGGCATGTCCTCCAGCGCCATGATTGCAACAACTAGTGGTAGCATTTTGGTGTTAGAAGGGGTGTGGTGTCTGGGTGTGCTCATTTTATACTGGTCAGCCTCCATTGACTCCACCTGTGGGGATTGTGTGCACCTGTAGCAGTTGGCTTGATTGCTGTTTTCGGGTGGTCCACGATGCCTGTATGGCCGGCATCATGCAGCCCATGATTACCGGCTTCGCGATGCCGGTATTTGCATGTCCGCGTGGGTTGGGATGTCCTCCTATTACCGGCATGCTGGTATTTGCTCCCCGAAGGGGTGCGTGTACGCGCCCATGCCGTTATTTGTGGCACCGTTATTTCGGGTGCCGCTAATAGCGGGTTGCTGGGTCATAATACACCGGAGCGGTAAGCGATGCCCGTAATCCTTTACCGGCATCGATTTTCCCTTACCGCCAACCTCGTAATGAGGCCCTGTCACAGAAATTGTACAGCTTTGGCTCTCCCATAGAGAATGTGGCTGCTATGAAGCCGCAGACCATTTAACCAGCAATGCCTTATATGGGAAATCTGAAAACGAGGTAGTAGACAAGCATGCAAGCCCTAACTGCCCATGGTGCAAAGCGGACAATGCAGATTTCATACATATGTTTTGGGAATGCAACACAGTACAATCCCTGTGGGCAAAAGTCAAGCAGACATATGAGAAAGCGGGCACCTCCAATTATAGATGGTCCCCCGAGGAATGTCTCTTGGGAACATATCCCAGACCGGCTAAACTCAAACACTGGGTGAAGCTAATGGACTTACTGTGCATAGTGGCCAAAAGACATATTGCCATGTCCTGGAAAAAGCCAGCGGGGCTCGGATATAATGCTTGGCACAATGAACTAGTAAGGTGGGTTAATGAAGAAACAAGGGCATGGGAGGATAGCGTTGCCAGGTCAACCGACGAGTCAAGTGCTACCTTGGAAGCATGGAAGGAGATAACCAGAACTATAATCTATCCCTCAGATGATAAACCCCCATGAGCAAATATGGTCTGGACTACGCAGTACTACAAGAACATAGAAACCCATAGGGGAGACCCCTAAACACCTAATGGAGCTGCTGAACTTAGGAATCCCCCCCATCCCTACGCCCTGCTGAGAACCCAGAATCTGAGCGCTGAGGACTGGACAAGAACACAGTTAATGTTAATATGTTAACGTTTGAAAATGTTTTTCTTTTTCCCCTCCCTCTTTCCTTTTTTTGTTGCATATTATGTAACACCAATGATCTTGCATTGGATGGTACACTTGACACGACATATGTGACTACGTTATGATAAATGCCAATAAACAAATTTGAAAATAAAACTCATTACGAGGTAGGAGGTAGCCTAGCACAATGGCTACCCCCTTACCGCATTCCGGGTCTGGGTTCCCGAAATAGGGACTTACTGGTTCATTCCAACCTTGGAGGACCAGGTAAGTCCCCTTTCCGGGAACCATTCCCAATTCCCATTCGAGCCCCCATTGGGCTCAATGGGAATGGGGATGGAGCTAATAACGGTACCGAAAATTTGCAGTACCGTTTTTAGCTCTGAAGTCCCTTAACGGATCCCTTCCATACCGCATGGTAAAACCAGGCGTTAAGGAAGGGACCCGCTAAGGGACCTCGGAATAGGGTGGTAAGTCATTACCGGCACCGGTGTCCTTACCGGTGCCGGTAATCTCTTACCGCCTACCTCGTAATGAGGCCCATAGTCTGGCTAAGCCTTGGTCCTGCTGCATCCAGAACAGAGATCTCAAATCGTACCATAACATGGGGCCTCATTACGAGTACAGAGGTAGCCATGCCCTTAATAAGGGCATGGCTGCCTCCATACCGGATTCCAGGACTGGGTTCCTTCAATGAGGAATTACCGGGCCATTCCAACCTTGGAGGACCCGGTAATTCCTCATTTAAAAAACCCATCCCCATTCCCACTGAGCTCCTATAGGGCTCAATGGGAATGGGGAGGGAGCTAATAACGGGCCCGTCAATAACGGGCCTGTTATTAGCTCCCTGGTCCCCATGCGGGACCCGCTAAGGACGTCTGGTCTGACCAGACGTTCTGAGCGGGTCCCGCAAGGGGACCTCGTAATAGGGCATCTCGTAATGAACGGTGCCGGTCCTGTACCGGCACCGTTCATTACGGGAGTGCCAGGGTCGTAATGTGGCCCATAGAAACAATGGCCAAAAATGATCCCAACAGCCAGGACAATACCCAAACAGGAGTACTGCATTGGAAACCATGGGCCTCATTATGAGTTTGGAGGCAGCCATGGTGCTATTAGCACCATGGCTGCCTCAAAACCAGGCTCCATTTCCGGGTTCCTGCAATGAGGATTTACCGGGTCATTCCGACATAGGAGGACCCGGTAATCCTCCTTGCAGGAACCATTGCCCATCCCCATTTGAGCCCCCATAGAGCTCAATGGGAATGGCCCATTATTACCTCCCTCTTCCCCTCGTGGGACCCGGAAAGAACGTCTGGTTTTACCAGGCGTCCTTACAGGGTCCCGCAAAGGGAACCTCGTAATCGGCGCTCCCGTAATGAAGGGGGCCGGTCCAGTACCGGCCCCCTTCATTACGGGAGCGCAAGGGTCGTAATGAGGCCTCATGGGCCTCATTACAAGTTTGGCGGTAGCCATGGAGCTATTAGCTCCATGGCTGCCGCCAAACCGGGTTCCCTGAATGGGGAATTACCGGGCCATTCTGAGTTCGGAGGGCCCGGTAATTCCTCCCTCTGGGAACCCGGACCTTCCCCATTCCCATTTGATCCCCCATAGGGCTCAATGGGAATGGGAGAAGGAGCTAACAACAGGCCGATTACGACCGGCCCGTCGTTAGCTCCCTGGTACCCTCGCAGGACCCGCTAACGACGCCTGGTTTTACCAGGCATCCTTACAGGGTCCCGTGAGGGGACCTCGTAATATTGCGGAATAGTGTTAACGGGTCCGCCACCATTAGCGGAGCCCGTTAACCCATTCCGCAATTCTCATAATGAGGCCCCATGTCTCTATATCACATAGCCCAAAACTTCTCATACAAAAATAACATTAAACCAGATGAGATAAAAGGTCAATACATCGTCGAAAGTTGTGAGGGCAGCCTGGTTAAACTTACCAAACACAGCCTGATTAATCATATGCTGCTGTCATTAAAAGCTCCTCAACACAAAGAACTGTACTACATGGCCCTACTACATGGCCCTACTACAACTTTTTAAACCATGGAGAAAAGAAGATTTATTAGACACCCATTCCTCCTATGAAGATGCTTTCAATGCAAGTGCAAGAACTATAACAGATATGGGTCCTCATTCCGAGTATGGTGGTAGTCATTGTGCTCTTAGCACCATGGCTGCTTCCAAACCGGGATCCAATAACGGGTTCCTGCAATGGGGACTTACTGGGTCATTTCGACATAGGAGGACCCGGTAAATCCTCCTTGCAGGAACCATTCCCCATTCCCATTTGAGCCCCCACAGGGCTCAATGGGAATGGGGAGGAAGATAACAACAGGCACATTACAAGTGTCCCATTGTTACCTCCCTCTTCCCCTCGCGGGACCCGGAAAAGACGTCTGGTTTTACCAGACTTCTGATCCGGGTCCTGTAAAGGGAACCTTGTAATCAGCCCTGACGGAATGAAGGGGGCCGGTCCCGTACCGTCCCCCTTCATTCCGTCAGCGCAAGGGTCGTAATGAGGCCCCATGTGTCAGTATGAGCAATTTGCAGAAGACTTTTCTCTACTGAAATCACAACTAAACAATGAGCAGGGTACCATTTTCCGAGAAGTAACTAAAGAAATTGAACATGGTATACAGCAAGAAACTAAAACGTGTACCTGTGAACACTATAAACCTGTACTGCTGTATGTAAGTGGTCAAGCTGGTTCAGGCAAACCATTCTTAATAAAAATCATCAGTAAGTTCCTCCAACAATTAACAAACAACAAGCTTTCAGCTGTTGTAACTGCCCCCACAGGTTTAGCTGCCTACAACATAGATGGTGTCACTTTACACCGATTACTACTCCTTTCAGTAGAACACGAAAACAAATTAGACTACTACAAACTTTCAGCAGAAGCTGCTATGGAGCTAAGCAGAGTTTTGAAACAAATGAAAATGCTCCTAATAGATGAGGTGAGCATGGTCTCCAACCTAATGTTGGCTTTGATTCACCACAGATTGTAAGAGGTCGTCAAAACAGGCAACGAAGAACTCTTTGAACGAAAACATATTATTGTTTTCGGAGATTTCCTTCAATTAACACCAGTGAAAGGTGAACATATTTTTAAAACCTTAGGATTTACAAACTGTGCCGTAAAACTCTTGGCAGCATACAGAATGTAAATCTCTGGCAACATTTCCAATACAGAGAACTAACTGAAAAAATGTGTCAGTCTGCAGACCTCACCTATGCCAATATTTTGAAACGCATTCGGATTGGTGTACTATCTAAGGAAGCTACTAGATGCATCCATGAGCTATACAGGAATAACACATATGCTACTGATGTCATGGAACAATTAGCACACACAAATGTAAACTGTGGGCCTCATTATGGGGCTAAGACACTGTGTCTGTGGCGAGATGGCAAGCTGGCAGGGATCCCTCCTCATCCACCCTCTGCGAGGCCCATTGGGTAGATTGCCCCCCCATGTTGGGATGGGAAGTTCAGGCAACTCACCACACTATTTATTTTCAGGAAAAAAATAGGTCTAGAAATCCCACTGGATCAACTACATCAGTTTTACATCTGTACTCATTTGTATTAAAGAACATTGGGGAATGTTTAGCAAACAAGAGTAAACATAACCCAAAGCTCCAACCACAGCAATGTCAGACTATACTGTACTGATGATCTCTAATGAGCATAAAACATTTAACAGCATGCAGTTGTCTGTATCCTTGGGAGATGTTCGTTTTGGTTTGAAAATGCTATGTATAAAATAGGACTGCCCTATGACAAAGACATTTTTCTGGAGCGATAGGCTTGATTTGAGCTAATTTGTATACAGACAATACATTCCATGCATGGATAAGAACTGGAGGTCAACTTCGAGTGATGGTTACTGTGTGGTACTCTGACATGTGTGACGTAGCTAGAATGTCTTGGTTCTACTTTTAAATATATATATATACCCATTGAGGGCTCAAAGAATGCTCAAAACCTCAGAGATGGTTCAGGGTTTACAAAAAAAAGTGTCACTAGGAAACTAGCCCCCACTCCCTCTTCTCAATGTAGCGTTTTCCACCTCAACCCAGGCTTCCCCATTCCCTGGGTTAGTAGATACAAAATATTGACCCGTACTGTCTATTCTCTAGATAGCTGGTCAAGAGAGCCAAAAGGTAGTTGCCTTCTCTGTCTAAACTCCCTCAGGGACATCCTAGACTCTCCCTACACTATCAGGTGGTTAGTCACTACCAGAGATTCAAGACTTTCTCTGACTCGGTCGTCTTCGTCTCGTGCCTAGTTTTTCCTCTCCCTCACTCTATATACTGCTCACCCCACCCTCTACTTTCCTACTCCAAACTCCTCCCACTTTCACTCTTATTCCCTGCCTTTTTCTCCTCTGCCCCTCTGATGTTTTTTCCCTTTCAACTACTACCTCCACCCTTCAATGTTACTACCCTTCCTATCTTGCCCCACTCAACACTACTCCCTCCTCCATACTGCTACTTTAACTTCACCATACTTTCTTCTCAAACACCACTCTTCCACTCTCACATTCACTTCACATTCAATTCCTACATTCCCTCTCTCAAGCACACTTGCTAGTGTTTCATGCACACTCGCACTACAGCTCTCAATAACAAATGTCTCACCTGATCTACAGTTCGTCTCCACATTTTTCTCCATCGCCCTTCCTCCTTCTGGTCTCTTAGTCTGCCATCTCCTCCTTCTCCTCTGATCTCACCCAAACAACACATAGCTTCCTGTGGTCAATTTTGTCCCCCTTCTTATCTTCTGATTGGTTTGCTGTCCCTGGCTTATCTGGCCTGTTTCCCCATCCAGAAGGGCTCCCAATTACAGAAGGTTTCAAAGAGTGGACTAAGCCCTGCTACTTTTCTCTTCATGGAGCTGCTGTGCTGCAACAATGGTGGCCCACATTGCAAAGTGTCCAGGTTTCTGTTAGCAGACCATGGCTCGTTTCCCCCTTTGGTAAGTCTGATGCTTAGGAGCTGTTACTCTGCTTTTAGTATCTGGTTGCCTAGGGCTGTTGCATCAATTCTGCCACAGCACGCGCCGATGCTGGGATTTGTTGTGGAGTGTCATACAAAGATGCAGAGGAGCTCTGGCTCCTATTACGCTTGTTCTCCCTCTACTGGTGGCACTGATTTGTTGTTCGCATAGGGCTCAAAGCCGGTGTATAGGAGCTCTGGCTTTCTTTCAGCTAGTTCGCTCTTCCTCACTGGGTTCTGACATTGGATTACACAGGGTGCTGATAGGCTGTTAGACCATGGGTGGTCTTCCCACATGATTGTAGTTTCTCCAGCATACCTAAAAAAGAAAGAGAGATATTGGCCAGCACTTCTACAAAGAGGCATAGGGTAATGGAAAGGAGTACTGCACATATGAAGGCTGGCACTTAGGGAAGAGACAGAAAATGTGCCCACCATCATCCTCTGGGTTAGGGCTGACTCTATATTTCTCCCTGGTAGGACTCATATCCTAGACTGATAGGGGTGCTCATCACACCTCTTGACAAGGCCGGGTTACTGATCCTGTCACTATACGGGATACATTACTCACCGTAATCATATTTCTGATGCTTGTATCTGCTTAGATTCACATGCTGTGCATAGGCCGACATCTAGTGGAAGCTGCGGAGTGTTATTTTCGAAACTCGAAAAGGGACGTCGACAGGGCGTGCCAGTAATACTATCCCTTGTGTGATGTCAACTGTACCCACAAACCCCCACGCGTGGAGCTTCCTTAGATTGTTTTTTTTCTGACATGAGGTAGCGTGAGGTGTAGCGTGAGTACAGTTGTATCCAAGCAAATACGTACGAGACAAGCTTGTAAGCATCCATGCGCCTTCTCCCACCTGTGTATCTGTCTTGGAATGTGTGTCAATGCAGTAATGCTGAGTGAAAGTGTGTATTGAGCTACATGTAGCTGCTTTGCAAATTCTGCCTAGAGGGACATTTGCAATGAAAGCCAGAGTGACTCCTGTACTCCTCGTGGAGTGAGCCCTGGGCGTAAAAGGCAGTGTTTTGTTTGATAAGGAATAGCAAAATTGTATACATCTGACTTTCCACCTGGAGATGGCATTCTTTGAAATGCAATCACCTTCTATGCCTGGCGCTATGGAGACAAACAGTTTATCTGTCTTTCTTAGCGGTCTGGTATTGTCTATATAGTAGAGGACCGCCCTCCTCACATCTAGTGTGTGGAGTTCTACCTCAGCTGAGCTGGTGGGTTCCTGAAAGAAAGCCGGTAGCTCATTAGACTGGTTTACGTGACGTTGTGAGATGAATTTAGGGGAGAACCTAGGGTGAGTACGTAATACCAGTTTGTACTTGTGTACAACAAAGAAGGGGTCCTGCACTGACAATGCTTGTATTTCACTAACTCTTCTTAAGGGAGTCTTGTAAGTCAGGTGTTTGAGATTAGACTTATGCATCAGCTCGAAAGGGGGTCCCATGAGCTTAGCAAGTACAACATTGAGATCCCATCTTGGCGGCAGGTTTGAAATTGGATAGTGGAGTCTCTTTACTCCTTCCATGAATGCTTTGATGACAGGTACCTTCCATCATGAGACCTTATTGTGGGAGGTGGTATAGGCTGACAAAGCCACCAGGTGGACCTTTAATGAGTTGAACACTGACCCTACATCTAGCAACTGGAGCCTGTAGGTTAGAATGTGTGAAGGGGTACATTCCATGGGGTTAATTTCTTTAGACTTGCACCAAATTACAAATCTCCTCCACATGTCAAAATAACAGTGCCTAGTATTAGGTTTTCAGGATTCCTTCAAGATATCCATACATCTCTGTGGCAGATTAAGATGTCCAAACTCTATGACCTCAGGAGATATGCTGCCAAGTTCATTGGGTGAGGTTGAATGTGCACTGTTAGGTCCCAGTGCCGAGTGAGTAGATTGTACCGGCACAGGAGTTTAATGGGAGCGTCACACGTTCCTTGTGAATCTTGTTCACCACCTTCCTCATTAGATATGCTGGGGGAAAAGCGTAAGCAAATTTCCCTGACCAGTTCATCCATAGGGGGTTCCCCTTGGAGCCTGGCTGGGGGAACCTGGACGTGAAGTCTGGGCATTGCTTGTTTTCATTTGTAGCAAACAAGTCTATTGTGGGTAAACCCCATTGAGAGAAGAGGTGTTGTACGACTCCTGCGTAAAGTTGTCACTCGTGTTCTTCTGGTAGGGGATCTCTGCTCAATGAGTCTGCAAGAGAGTAGAGTTCCCCTAGAACGTGCTGTGACGATAGGAATATTTTCCGTTTCAGTGCCCATTTCCAAATGTGTTGCGCAAGCCTGGACAGATTTGGAGAGCATGTGCCCCCCCTGTTTGTTGATGTAAAACATCGCTGTAATGCTGTCTGTCAGGACTTGCACAGGTTGGTTTGCTAGGTGAGACTCAAGCGCCTGAAGGGCTTTGAATACTGCCAGAAGTTCTAGTAGATTGATGTGGTTTTCTGCTGCCGCATGAGACCACAGACCCTGAGCTGTCTGGTGAAGGTAGTGAGCCCCCCACCCAGCGAGTGAGGCGTCTGTCATGATTCAGCAGGTTTCCTCTTGTCCACCAGCGAACATTTTGTACTAGTGTTGGCGAAACAACGACTAGATCGTCCCACTGACCACTTGCCTGAGACCACTGTTTCAACAACCATTCCTGCATGGGTCACAAGCACAGGCGCGCGTGAAGTACCAGGTAAATGCAAGATGCCACCATGCCAAGCAAACGCATAGCTTTGCGCACCCTTATCTGGCAGCCAGCCTGATAATGTGGTATTTGCAGTAACATGTTTTGGACTCTTTCCTCTGATGGAAAGACCAACCCCTCTTGAGTGTTTAGGACAGCTCCTAGAAACTGTTTGGTCGTGCCTGGCACTAGGCTTGATTTTTTTCTCGTTGATGGAGAAGCCCAATTGAAAGAGAAGGAACAAGTTACTTACCTGTAACTGTTGTTCTCCAGCATGGGTCTGGCATGGATTCACATGCTCATGAATATTCCCCGTCGTCAGGCTGGGAATCCTTGGTAAAGAAAAAAACAGTATCAGTTGCGTTTGTGATCTGTCTTTCGTAGTAGTAACCAATCACTGATCTCTGCGTCATACTGACCACAGCCAATGACTGCCCTCTACCTAAGCCCCGCCTCTGGCAGCCATCTTCAGATTTGGTAGCACGTGAAGTGGCAGTATGACCAAGTGAAGAGCCGCAGAGGGGTAAGAGGGAGGGTTCCATGCCAGACCCATGCTGGAGAACAACAGTTACAGGTAAGTAACTTGTTCCTTCTCCAGCATGGGGTCTGGCATGGATTCACATGCTCATGAATAAAGAATACATAGCAGTACACACATGCACAACCACGGGAGGTGGCAAAGGCTCAACATTAAGCATTACATCAAACTCAACATTAAGCAAATCTTACCTCCTCACCAGGCTCACCTTAGGCGAACAGGTTGCGCAGGACTGCTTGGCCGACCCTGGATTCCTCCCTGGAATCCCGATCGACGCAGTAGAATTTCGTGAAGGTGTGCGTCGACCTCCACGTAGCAGCCCTGCAGATGTCCAGCAAGGGCACACCAGATAGGAACGCTGTGGTAGCTGCGATCGCTCTGGTGGAATGGGCTCTCGGACTGCCAGGCAGCAGTCGGTTTGCCAACTGATGACAGTACATGATACAGCCGGAGAGCCATCTGGAAATGGAAGCCTTCGAGAGAGCCTTCCCCTGATTGACAGGTCCAAAGTTCACAAAGAGTTGTGACGTCTTCCGAAAACACTTTGTGCGGTCCACGTAGAACTTCAGCGCTCTAGCCACATCCACCGAGTGCAAAGTCCTTTCAGCCGGCGACGAAGGCGACGGGAAGAAAACAGGCAACACCAAGGGTTCGTTGAGGTGGAAGTCCGACGGCACCTTGGGCATAAAGGAGGGGTGCGTCCTGAGCACTACCCTCGTGTCGTGAAAAGTCAAGTACGGGGCCTTGCAGGAAAGGGCCTGGATCTCTCCCATCCGTCGTGCGGAGGTGATGGCCACAAGAAACGCTGTTTTCCACGACAAGAACTTCAACAGAGCCGAGTGCAGACGCTCGAACGGAGGTCCCATGAGCTTGGTCAGCACCACGTTGAGCTCCCACGCCGGGGCCGGAGCCTTCACCGGCGGGAACGATCTGAACAGTCCCTTCATGAACTCTTTCACCAGACGATGAGACCACAAAGACGTCCGCCCCGTGGTTCTGGTGTATCGGGAGATCGCAGCAAGATGAATCTTGATGGACGTGTGCGCCAGTCCAGCCTTGGCCAGCGTCAGTAGGTACGGCAGTACTTGGGGAGCCGTAATCCGTAGAGGGTTAATCTTCTGTGCGTGGCACCAGACAGAGAACCTCTTCCATTTGTGTCCGTAGCATTTAAGAGTTGAGGACGCCCTGGCCTTTGCAAGAACCTCTCTGCAGTCGGCCGGTATGTCGTATCCTCCAAACTCTAACCCTGCAGGAGCCAGGCCTGCAAGTTCAGCGACTTCGGGTCGTGATGGAGGATGGCGCCTCCTTCCCTGGAGAGAAGATCCGTGTCCACTGGCAGCTTGATTGACGGGGACGCTGACAAGTCCAGAAGGTCCGGGAACCATATCTGCCTCGGCCACGCAGGTCATCCTGCACCGGGACCTCTTGAGCTGGTTGATGAGCCGGATCAGCAATGGCAATGGAGGGAACGCGTATAGAAACAGGCCCTCCCAGGGGAACGAGAAAGCATCGCCCATGCTCCTCGGCTGGGGAAACCTGCTGGCGAACCTCCGGCACTTGGAGTTCGTCGCCGTCGCGAACAGATCGATCTGGGGTGTGCCCCACCGTCGGAAGAGGCGGTCCACTAGATCCTGCCGTAGTTCCCACTCGTGGCACGAGCGCAGCTCCCTGCTGAGTGAGTCGGCGATGGTGTTTTTTATCCCTGCCAGATGAAACGGCACCAGAAACATCCCTTGAGCGACGGCCCAATGCCACAGATCCTGCGCCTCCCTGGACAGGGTTGGGGACCTGGTTCCGCCCTGTTTCCTGATGTAGAACATGGTGGTGGTGTTGTCGGTGAAGATCCTCACCACCTTGCCCTTGAGGGACGGAAGGAAGGACCTGAGGGCCCAAAACACTGCACGGAGCTCCAGGACGTTGATATGGAGGGACTTCTCCATCGGGAGCCAAAGGCCTCTCGCGTGCAGATTTTCGGTGTGCGCTCCCCACCCTTCCAGGGAGGCATCCGTGGTCACTGTCTCCTGGTGGCCGGGGGTCTGGAAGTCCATGCCCGCCGTCAGATGCGCGCGGGTGCCCCACCACCGGATCGCTCGTCGGAAACTCTCATCGAGTGTGATCCTCTCCTCAAAGCTGCCCGTCGTCTGGATCCAGCGCGCGTCCAGGAACTCCTGAAACGGGCGCATCCGGAGCCTGCACAGGGGGATGAGGTAAATGCAAGAAGACATCATTCCGAGGAGGGACTTGATGGACCTCACTCTGGCCGCATCCGCAACCAGCATCCGCTGCACCTTGCCCAAAATGGCCCTCGTCCTTTCCTCCGACGGATAGGCCAGAAGCGACACTGTGTTGCGCTTCGCTCCCAGAAACAGTGCGTCTTACGCGGGCACCAGGTGGGACTTGGCGTAGTTTATGGAGAATCCCAGGTCCGTGAGAAGTTGGACGGTCCTTGCCGTGTGCTCCACGGCGAGCTCCTTCGTCTTCGCTCGGATGAGCCAGTCGTCCAGGTAGGGGTAGACGTGGATCCCCTCTCGGCGCAGCTGCGCCGCCACCGGTGCGAGGCACTTGGTGAACACCCTGGGTGCCGACCTCAGTCCGAAGGGAAGGGCTCTGAACTGATAGTGACGCCCTTGGACCACGAACCTGAGAAACTTTCGGTGTCCCTTTAGGATGGGAATATGGAAGTAGGCATCCTCCAAATCCAACGACGACAGGAAATCGCCCTCCTCCAGCTGACTCAGGACGTGTTGGAGGGTGACCATCCGGAACTTCTGTGCCTTGATGAATTTGTTCAGTCGTCGTAGGTCCAGGATGGGGCGCCATCCTCCCGTCTTCTTCTTCACGAGTAAGTATCTTGAGTAAACTCCGGAGCCCCGAAGCCTCTTTGGGACGAGCTCGATGGCGCCCTTCCTGAGCATCGCCTTTACCTCCAAGAGAAGTTGAGGGACGTGATGTTCTTTCCTGGCCACAGGGGGGACGCGCGGGCACCTCTTTAGAAACTCGAGCGCATGACCATGGGCTAGGGCGTCCAGCACCCAACGGTCGGTGGAGATGGACTCCCACACGCTGACGAAGCTCGCCAGCCGGCCTCCCACCGAGGTGCTTCGGTGGGGGCCCGACCCCACGGCCGGTTCAGTCCTGCTTCGACGAGTCTTTGCCGCCTTGACCTTCTTGGCGAAAACGGCGGGGTCCGCCTGACTTGCCTCGTCCCCTGTAAGCTTCCTGCGACGACGAACGGGCCGCTTGACGGTAGGTGGAAAATCCGCCACCGGAACCTTTGGGGGCACCCTGTTTGCCTCCGCCGCTCCGAAAGGGCGGCCGCCGTTGCTGGAGAACCCCAAGAGCCCGGCCCGTCTCCGTGTCTGCCTTGATGGCTTGAAGGGAATCGTCCACTGTTTTCCCAAACAGGTTGTTTCCATCGAACGGCATGTCCAAGACTCTGGTCTGCACGTCCTGACGGAAGTCAGTAGCCTTGAGCCATCCACGCCGCCTAAGGCACACGCCGTTGCCCAACTGGCGAAATCCAGTGTCAGCGATGTCCGTCGCAATCGTAATGGCGTGGTCCGACGCCACCTCTCCTTCCTGCAAGATCTCTAGGGCATCCGCCCTCTTGTCGTCTGGTAGGAAGTCCAGCAGGGGGGCCAGTTTGTACCACAACTCCCTGTCGTAGCGGGCTACGATAGCCAAGGCGTTGGCCGCCTTAATCGGCGTCGCTGCAGACGAGATGACCCTGCGTCCCATCGTATCCAATTTCTTTCCCTCGCTGTCTGGCGGGGAGGTCGACGTAGAGGCCGCGCCCCCCCCCGCTTTCTTCCTGGCCGCCGCAGAGGCAACCGAGTCCGGGGTCAGCTGTGCCCGAAGGCACAAGGGGGCCGCGTCCGGGACCCGGTACTTCTTCTCGTACCGATCCCTTCTAGCAGGCGTCGTGGATGGGTTCTTGAGGAGGGCGAGGCCCTCATCCCAAATATCGTCCAGTAGAGGTACGGAGAGGACCGTCTTCCTCTTGGCCTCGCGCCGTTGATAAAGGAAACCTTCCTTCTTCTTCTCTTCCGGGCAGAGCTGGAAAAGCTCGATGCCCTGGCAATCATGGAGTGAAACGATCCAATCTCGTCGGGCGGGGAAGCCTGGGTGGGAGGTGACGACGGCAGATCCTCGTCGTAAACCTCGTCGTCCGTACCCGTCGCGGCCGTGTCAGTCCCAGTATCATCACCACGAGTCGTGGACGGGGAGGAGGGCTGAACAGGGCGCGATGGCTGAAAAGGAGGTGGAGGATGAATCCTTCTCTTAGGGGGAGTGCTCTCAGAAGGGCCTGGCACTGGGTCCTCCGTCAGGAGCGGTTCCTCCGCTGGTGGTAACGGCAGTCTCGTCCTTATCTCCGAGCATAAGGACTGTATAGTCAACAAAATGGCCGCCGAGTTGTCTTGCGGCACTGGTTGAGGGGATTCCGACGGGCGGTCAGGGGCCCCGTCGGCACCCTCGACGTTATCGTCGTCTCCCACGTCGGGGTCCCTCCCGACGGGCTGGTCTTCTTCCACGCCAACGCCGTGGCTTAAGACTTCGATCAGCTCTTCCTCAGAGGTTGACGCCGAATCCACGACGACCTCCTGCCCCCCCTTTTTCTTCTCCGTCGGAGGTTTCACGGGGGTCCTGTCGATGGGCATAAAAGAGGACTCCCTCCGCGGTGGCAGGGAGACTCTGAGCCCCGAGGTCGCCACCACTGGTGTAGCCTCCACAGGCTGAGCCAGGGCCGCCGCGACTGCCTCGATAGAGGCCTTGGCCGGATGGATTAAGGCTTTCACCACCTTAGGTGTGCTCACCGCCTTCTCCTTGGGGGGAGGGTCACTGCCTCGCTCTCCCTCCGATGGGGCCTTCGAGCTCGACCGGGGCCTCTCCAGGAGCTTCGCCGGGTGCTTGGCCTTCCTCTTACCCGAACCAGAGCGTTGGCTCGTGGTTGATGGTGCCGGGGAGGATGCGCCCTGCCTGGCGCCCGTAGAGCCCGACCGTTCGGCGCTCCCGGTGCCAGCGGACTCGCGGTGCTTGGCCTTGTGTTGGACCCCCGTCGCCGGGGCGTCCTCAAAGGTCTTAGAAGACCGCTCAGATTTCTTCTTCTCGCCTGATGGGCTCTTCCCTTCCAGCCAGTTGGCGAGACGTTGATGGCGGTCCTTCATGGTCCGCTCCGACATATTGCCGCAAAACGCACAGTCCTTCTCCACGTGCGTCTTGTCCTCATGTAGGCAGTACAGACAAAAGGAGTGTTCGGCCTCCTTAAAGACATTCTGAAGCTGGCATCCAGGGCAGACCCTGAACAGCTTTCCGGGCGTCGAGCTTCCCTTCTCCTGGGCCATGTCCGAGATGGGCTTGAGAAACTTCTGGAGTCCTCCAAAAGCGTGGCTCGACGAAATCTTCACCCTTGAGGGGCGTAGACGAATCCGACACGGGTCCCCGTTGATCGGATGAAGAAACAGTGGAGCTTGAGGCTTTTTTGACCGGAATAACTAAGTTTTTGAGAAAAAAACGTGAAAAAAAAGCCCTAACGCTCGAGAGCAATAGCACGAGGATCCCAACACTTGAACGTGCGGTAAAAATCTGAAGATGGCTGCCAGAGGCGGGGCTTAGGTAGAGGGCAGTCATTGGCTGTGGTCAGTATGACGCAGAGATCAGTGATTGGTTACTACTACGAAAGACAGATCAGAAACGAAACTGATACTGGTTTTTTCTTTACCGAGGATTCCCAGCCTGACGACGGGGAATATTCATGAGCATGTGAATCCATGCCAGACCCCATGCTGGAGAAGTTTGATATATCTTTGAATGTTTTTTCTGCAAGTTAGGGGAGACTCCCCTGTAATCTGCCAGTCGTCCAAGTAAGGGTACACTGGGATTGCCTCCCTGCGCAGGTGTGCTGCCACCACCTTTGTGAATACCCTTGGAGCAGATGCTATTCGGAAGGGCAGCACTTTGAATTGGTAGTGCTGGTTCACTTTCTTGAAATGCAAGAATCTTCTGTGTGCTGGGAACATTGCAATATATAAATAGGCATCTTCCACATCCAGTGTTGCCATGTAATCCACCTTTTTTAGTAGGGGGATTACCTCTTGTAGCGTAGTCATGCAGAACTTTTGTGCCTTGATATATTTGTTTGCAGGGCGCAAATCTAATACTGGGCACATTGTTAGATCTTTCTTTGGCAAAGGAAGTAGTTTGAATAAATACCCTTGTTTACCTGGTTGGCCGGGACAACCTTGATGATGTCCTTTAGAAGATGCGTGGTGATCTCTTTGAGGAAGATGTGCTGATGTTCCTTGGAATGGGTCTTTTGTCGTGGTGGGTGGTTCTGGGGTTGCTCGAGGAGCTCTATGCAGTATCAGCCTGTTACAGTGGACAGCACCCATCTGTCTGTGGTGATTCCCTCTCATGCATGGGTGAAGCTGGATATGCGTCCTCCTACTGGAGAGGCATGGGAGGGCACCCAGAGCGGATAGTCACTGCTTTAGAGGAGGAGTGCCACCTCAGGAGGAGTTGCCTCTACTGCGTCCGCGGGATCTGCATGCTCCTCTTGGGTAATTCTGGGAGGACGGACCCTGATTGTTTCCCCAGGCAGTACCTTGGCTTTGGCTATAAGAGGAACGCCTCTAAGAATTTTGGCCGCATGAGCGACGAAAATTCCTGTTTCCCCTTTGGCCAGTAGGTTTATTGGTGAGTTGGCCCAATGACTTGAGAGTCTCGTATTCTTCTTTGGCCGTCTTTAAGGCATCCTCGACAGCCTTGCCAAAGAGCACATTGGGATCAATGAGCATATTGATAAATAAGTATAGCTTGTGTCTTTGGTTTAAACCCCGAGTGGCGCAACCAAGCGTGCACCTGATAATAGTTCCTTCTGCTGTTATCCTGCCTGCGTTGTCCACAGCATCAAGATTGGTTTTTAATAAGCAGCTTGACACTGCTCTGCCTTCTGAGGCCACCTGGGCAAGCAGAGATTTAAGTGGTTCCGGGGCCGATGATAGTAAGGCCGAGACCTCGTCCCATTTGTGGCAGTTGTAACTGGCTAACAGGGTAGAATAGTTAGCAATACTAGTCTGGAATGCTGTGGAAAAGGCAACCTTTCTGCCCATCGCATAAAGCCTCTTGCTTTCCTTGTCAGGCGGGGCCTCAGAGGAAGCTAGGGGAGTACCAGCCCTCTTCCTTGTTGTTAGCAACAAGGAAGGTGAAGGTGAATCAGGCTTCAGTTTCCCTCTGATATACAGTGGGTCGGAAGGGGCAGGTCTAAACAGTTTCTCTATGCAGGGTTTCACTGCCCGTGTAAGATTAGGGGTCTGCAGTGATGACTGTCTCTTTCACTGAATGGACTTGAGGAGAGGGATAAACTGCGTAACAGCCTTCTTATCCCCAAGGATCTCTTCTACAAAATCCTTATCTTGTTGTACCTCCTGGGTATGAAAATGCTCTGTATCCTTGATGAACACTTCATTTAGAAGGGGTTGGTTGTCAATGGGTGAGTCCATGACCAGGGGATGCTGATCAACAGGTGAGTCTATGGGATACACGTTTGCCTCGGAATCAACCTCAGGGTCTTCATCATCCCCGTAATAAACGTCTGCTGCATCATCCCTGTAATAAGGGTCTGCTGCCTCTTATAATATAGAGAGGTCTTCATGGTCGGAGTCCGGGTCATAGAGATCAATGAATGTGCCTCTTAGTAGGGGGTTGATCAGGTGGAGCAGAGATCTGCGAACCAGAGGGTGCTGTAGTGGGGGAGTGGAGTGGAAACTTTGAAAATAGGCAGGGTCCTTTTCATAAAAGTTGGCCATGAAGGACATCCTCCTCATGACCCTGTCTATATCCTCAGCCGACCATTGTGCCAAACTAGGGATGACTAATGGTTGGGAAGGAATGCCTAAATCCTCATTGGAGGAAGTAATAAGGGTTTGTTGGGCTTAGCCTCTTGAGGTCTCTCCTTATGAGGTTGGGCCTAGCCTCTTCAGATTTCTCCCTATGAGCGGTTTTATCCCTATGAGGGGTCTTCTGCCTATGAAGTGTATTAGAGGACTTCTTCTTGGGCTCTTGCTCCCTGCCCTGGTCCTTTTCCCCGACTGTTTGGGGCCTAGTACCGGACTTAATGCAGAACATCGAATTTTGGGTGCGGGCTGAACCGTTGCCTCGTTCGCGGACGATCGAACCCTCGGTGGGAGTTTATTGCGCCATGTCCATACCGTCCTTCGGCTGACTGTCGGGACCTGTCATAAGGCAATCTCAAACAAGAGTGCCCAGAGGACAGAGATTCCACAGACCTTTACCTGGAAGTTGTGCGTTGCCGTCCGCTCGACACGTGTGTCGAGCCTCGGCCTTGGGTTGTGTGCATAGTGGTGGATGAAGGGATAATGCTTCGCTGCCGGGTGTTGTCCCCATAACAAAGCCGCCGGCCTGTCTTTTGGGGTCGGGGGCCTGCGCTTGGGTACCCTGAGCCACCCCGTCGCCTTTGCTGTGAGATACCGCGGTGTTGCTGCCATCGCTGAAGACACCCTATACTTCCATAGCCTCGACCTGCCTGGTGTATTGGGCCCAGCGTTTAGTAGATCGGTCCTTCAAAGTCTTGGGCTTGAAGAGCCTGCACGCTCGACAAGAACCCTCAACGTGGTCTTGTTGGAGACACAATTTACACACAAGGTACTTATCGACCCAGGGAAATTTCCTAATGCATTTGTGGCAAAATTTGAAGGGGGTCTTGTCCATCACGGAATGAAAGGGCAGCTAGGCAGAGGTAGTGCAAGAAAAGGGGCATATACATTCTATAATGACCTCCCCCCTCTCTCCCTACTGTTTGGGCCAAAGCCTGTAGCGGCCTTCCAAGGCCAAAACGGAT
Organism: Ambystoma mexicanum; assembly: GCF_040938575.1. NCBI lineage: Eukaryota > Metazoa > Chordata > Amphibia > Caudata > Ambystomatidae > Ambystoma > Ambystoma mexicanum. The sequence goes on from NC_090936.1 coordinate 353,560,634, forward strand.
CCGTCGCTGATGTCTCTTGACCGTCGTTTTTCTCGTCTTTCACCGGCGTCTGTTTATCGATAGTGATATAAAGGATAGAAAGAAGGAACTATCAGTAACTAGGTAAACGTAAATGGCTATAAGCCGAAAGAGGAACTCTGCTATTAGCGTCCGTCTGGCATGGCAGAAAAAAAGCAATCTGAGACCTCGATGCGTGAGGGATCATGGGTACAGTGGACATCACACTAGGGATAGTATTACTGGCAAGCACTGTCGACATCCCTTTTCGAGTTTCGAAAACAATAACTGTAATACTCTGCAGCTTCCACTAGATGTCGGCCTATGCACAGCATGTGATCTAAGCAGATTCCACAAGCCTCAGAAATAAATATATAGTCCAGTTAGCAATGTTCGCTACCAAGACAGCTGTCCATCTATGGAGTGGGGTGTGGGACAGTCAACAAAATTAGCACTTAGGCACATTTCAGACGCTGTGCCCCAGGTTCTTATGTCCAGATGTTCTCCCATTAGCAAACTTTCAGTATCCAGACCTGATTGGGGAATCCGACTTTTCAGTGCCAAACTATGATGTCAAAATGTGGGGAGGTGGGGTTATGCACCAACAAATTATCTTCCTTTAAAACTATACCGGATAACATAGCATGATCATCCCAGACATGGAACATACAAACTGGTTAAGAGGACTTGTGTTAGCTGTGCATTTATCTAAAAACAAAACAGACAATATACAGTGCATTCTACATACCAGAAACATTTGTAAGAAAGGCACCTGATATGGGCGAAGGCTGCTCATCAATATAATCTCGTAGTCAGTGGAGATTGCTTGAACATAAAATGAACTAGAGTAGGCAGAGAGTTAGGACTTGGGTTTGCAAACGAAATCGTTATTTTGTGAAAAAATCAAATGTATTAATTACCCTGTTTTCTTAAAAAGGACCAAGGGTAAATTCGGAAATAGCAAAGTAGATGAAGGGAGGTTTTGATCATGTTTTACATGAACAATTTTCAGGAAAAGACGATGGAAAGCTCCTCATAAAATGCACAGAGATTAAACATAGAGAGTGTATAGTATATGTCCATCGGAATAGAACAATTTGAGTCGTGTCACATCTAAGGCCACTGTTACAGAGAAAACGTGACTTGTTGACCACAGCATGTACACACCCAGACTCCTCACACAAGGTGGGCGCTGCTCGCACAACTGCAGTGCTCAGCCTTCTTGATAATTGGAACACAAAAAGAGCTAAGTGGGAGAAAGAATAGTCCCCTGCCAAACTGAAAAGTTAAAGAGGCTAGGTGACTTCTGACATGGGAACCAACTTCAGAGGGAAATCACTGGCATGCTCTAAAGGAGTATAGCGTAGAAAACACAATCTGACATCAGTAGACCAAATGCGATCAACAACCGTCTTAAGTAGCTTTTCATCAGTGCCTTAAATGAACAGTGCAGTAATGCTGTGCTAGGAATTATCAGCATGTTGTATTTTAATGACATTATAGATGGATGAATCATATATGCATGTGTATCACCTGCGAGGATCAATCTATGTTCCATAGCACTCAAACGCAACAGAATTTGTAACTGCATATCCTTTATTTGTGAAGCATGTTTTAGTTGCATGACAAACGATTAAGTCAACATTCTAAATATATTATCCTACATTGATTCACCCACATCTTTATCAGTAATCAAATTAAATTGATCGTCACAAAATGTATATGTATATAGCCTATTTCATAATAGGGGCTCCTACCATGCCCCTCATTTCCTCTCCCTCCTGCCAACCAGCATATCTCATAGACGCGCACACACACACAGTTTACTACTCTTTATGTGTAGGTGAAACCCACTGCATCCATTTTTAATGAGTTGCCTCATCAAATAAGGATAAGAAAAGTTCTTAAAACGCTTTGGAAAAGTGAAACGTATAAAAAAAAACAGAACATGTTTTAGTCAAACAACTTAACATGACCCACACCAATTTTGCTTATGTTGTGTATAAGCTTGAATTGGCGATCTGTCTGAGGAATACATACTTCTGTTTAAGGAAGAGCTGTACTAATTGTTAGTCACTGTGGGTAGGCACTCTATACAATGACGCCCAACTCATTGGAGAACTGAAATAGGCTTCCAGTTACAGTACGAGCCATTCCTAATATGATTTGTTTTACAATGACATTAAATCCAACTTTCGTTTCTGGCACAAATTCTGTTATTCGATACACATAAATCATTAAAAACATTTTGCTGTGCTACAAACCTTGGCTCTCTGTTCTTCCGCAGCAAATTAACAAAGGCGTCTATTTCTTTTGCTGTGATGTGTTTTTCCAACAGTTTTCTGTTGTTATGCAACAAAGCTGTGATCGTATCTTCTGCCAAAATATCATATCCAATCTGGGACTGCATATCGCAGAAGTGCTTAGCGATGTATTCCTGGAAAATATGCATTCATGCTCCATTAGACAATTGATTCAAGAGTGGCTACTTTTAAATAGTCAAATTGCTACCCTCAATTCTGGAACTATATCATATGTGTAAATACATGTAAGACAGGAAGAGTGACATTTGTATTTTTTTATTACTCTTAACTACAGAACGAAAAACAAAAAAAGAGAGTTGCATACAGTGATAGGACCCTTTTTGGCTTTTTCATGCCTTGAATACACATCTCCAGTTAAGTGGCAGCAGTTCACCCACTCCCATCCACATTGTCAAGAATTTAGATGGAAAAGTGTGAATACTTGTGGGTCACGTGACCCCCTACTTATATGCCCTTGTTCCCATAGTGGGCCATCTTGGGAAAAAGAAAGGCAATATGACTTTTGAGAGAGGGAGAGATGCACCAATTTCCTATTGCTGAAGCTTATCTTTGAATGAAAACAGCTTCTAGAATAGCTAGCATCTCTTTTCCAGTCTTTTCTCCCCTAACAAATAAAAAGAGTTAACAACTTTCAGAAAGATAAGCAACGGTTACTAGTACTCATAAAGTGCTCAAGAAAGGTTACAGGGCCTATCGTTTTGGAAACATGTTTTTCCGAAGCAAAGAATAGCATAGCAGGACAGCTTACTGCATTCAGCGGTGACTGATTCTCAAAAGGCTATCAATGGATCTGCCACCATGGGGCACAGGGATGCAGTAGCCTTTCTGAGTAGCTCCCTCACCACAAGGCATTGAAGGGACCTGAGACTCCCCGAAAAGTGCCCGAATTGCAGAGACGGTGACCCCCCATCCCCAAGAAAGTGGAGCCCCCAAGGCACATTTGGTCCAAACCCTGGGCTTCTGAGCCCAAAGACGGCCCAGTTACGTCCGTGAGAAGTCCCAGCGGAGAGGCCGTGCACAAGGAACTGCCGGGAAGCTCCAGGGGGAGAGCAATTGAGGCTGGGGATTGCGACAACAGTGAAAACAGACAGGCCGAGTCCTGACTGGCCCGCCGCACCAGAGGTGTTAGTTGGCGTGAGATTACACAAGTAAGAGGAGCAGGCCCACTGGGAGAGCAAGCCCTGAGGTCTGTCAGGTTCCAGGTCCCGTGGCAAGGAGGGAGGGACGGATCGTCAGCAGCCAGGTGGCCGCGACCTTAACGGTAACCGCCGCATTCCTGGCCCCCTCCCACCTTGGACCCTGCAGAGCAACCGCGGGGGAATGGGGACCACCGGGCCGAAGTGAGCTGCAAGAGGGAGACAGTGTTACCCAATATAGAACACCAGGCAACCGCACATCCTCACATTGCAGAGCAGCTTAGAAGAGACCTCAGTAGGGTGGGGGGGTCCAGAGGCCTCCAATTGAGCTGATTATAAGTGCCCGGGAGAACCAGCAGAGCCGGGGTAGGGAGACCCCAGTAGCGGACCTGACTCCCTCCTGCAACTGCCCGGGTGAGCAAAATGGACGGAGCAATTAGAGACCCAAGCGGCCTATCAAGTGTGCAAGGAGTTGGTGTGCTCCCTGTGGAGGTGCACACTTGGAACGCGCCGCCAAATGCCCAACCTGGCGCTGACGATAGTGTGTGCCTAGCCAGCCAGGGCAGTGCAGAACCCCACTGGGCATTACGGTGAAGGAGTACCCTGGGCTGGAGTCAGAATTTCAGTGTGGTGATTGTTGTGAAGCGAGCAGCCCACCCCCTCTTGACTACACAGACCCAGGTGGTCTCGCCTGCAATATCCCATTAACTGGCAACAATCTCTCCAGAAATACAAATTCACTGCACAGTCCCACACTCCCTCGGAGACAGGAACCAACCCCACGAGGGCGGAGGCCGACATATCTATGAAAAAGAATATGACGGCCGTGTTGGAGGAAATAAGAGGCTTACATGCAGACATTGGGCGCAGGCTGGATGGTCCCGACAAGAAAGTTGACAATATGGATGACAGGCTTCAGGGGTTGAAAGTCAACCAGACCTCAGTCGAGATTCTGGAAACCGAAATGGACGTGCGGATCTCGGAGAGTTGGAGATAGGAGATGAGGAAGTTAATCTGAGGATGTATGATTTTAAAAACAGGGAGCTGCGTAATAACCTCAAATTTTGGGCATTCCAAGAGAGAGAAGGTGAAACTGAATGGGACATCATTAGAGCGATAAATAAAGTCACCAAGAAGATATTTAATGAGAGTAACACTACAGAGCCCACTACTGACTTAGCACACAGGGCGGAGGAGGTGCCAGAGACCCACGCTCTATCCTGGACAGATTTCACTACTACTCCGAAAAGGCTAACATTCTGGACAAGGCCAGGAAAGTGGGCCCAGTTGAATGGGGATCTGCACAAATAACTATCTTGCAGGGTCTCTCTGCATTCATAAGGGTGTGAGGTATAGCTGGGGCTTCCCCTTCTCCATGGTGTTTGAATATGAGGGAGACAAATACAGATTGGCCAAGGAGGATGACATCAGCAGGATTACCAGGGAACTGCTCGGAGAAGAGCTTCCAGGGCCCTGAGAAGGCCCTACAGGAGAGTCGTTGGAAGCTGGTTCAGGGAGGAGAGGGCTTGGGGAAAGAAGGCGAGTTAGGGTTTTTTGCAAGTTTAAGAAACTGAATCCACCATCCCCTGTGCAGACCTGAAGAAGAGCCTGGAGGGTTTCAAGTTCCCAAGCAGTAGTGACTGATCAACTACGAAAAGCAAAGGCCCTGCAGATAGATGTCAAGCCAGAGGTCGTCATAAAAACAGAGAATCTTATTTTCGGAAACCTCCAAGTAATCAGGGAAGGATGCTGTGTTAATAATGTATTGTCTGTTGTAGTGGTCTTGGGAATGCATGAATGGTCCATGGTGGCAACCTTCGGAGTCGTCTTACACTCCTTCATTCGTGAGCAAACAGGGCCTAAAGGTCATTGTGGGGCGGAGGGGTCTCGCAGCCCCTGCGCAATTGACCAGTTTATACTAGTGCTGATGTGAAAGGAGTCATCAAACTGCTACTCCCATGTGTAACATGGGGAGTCTGCCGATTTTTCAGGAAAGGGGCTAAGTAGGAGGGGGCTCAGAGGAGTCAGAATGATAAAGGAAAGCATGTAGAGGGGATTATCTCTTGATGGTCTGGCCCGGCGATATCTAGAATGTTGCTATGAGTCCAGACGCCTGGGTGGGGGTAGTTGGGAGTTTTGCAGGGATCCAGAAGTTGTCTAAGTCGATTCAAATCATTCTACATAAAGTTGGGAATACTGGGTACAAAGGTCTCATGTTTAAGGCTCAGAGTTGGGGGAGGCGTGGCCAACTGCCATGTAGGCAAGTCGCATCTCCTTGCAGCTCCGCTTGATGCGACATCTATTGCTGAATAATTAAAATTTAACAAAGTTAAGCCTCTGAGAACTGCTGCATATGCGAGAGATCACCCGAGACGCTGGTACCTGGATCTGCAAGTGCTGCATGTGTTCCAATGGGAGGGAAACACCGAGCGGAGTCCGACCGGCAGATCCCGCGAAATGGCACCTGCCCAGTGAGCTGAGGTGCGACTAGACCCAGCAGTCTGCTCCCGGCGCGGCCTGGGTCCTAGAGGCCCGAATCCAGTGGAGAATCCAGTGCACTCAGTAAGCGAGCAGAAAGTGCCTGCGCCGCGGGCTGAGTAACTGAAGAGCCAGCTGCAGCTGTGGTACGCCAACGAGCCCGGGAACTGGGCTCGAAGACGCGGGCGTGGTCAGGCGCCAGAGCCGGCATGAAGATCCGAACATGGGCACCGGGGCCTGCCGTGTTGAGAAAGGAAGGCGCGCAGACGGCCGCGACCCCGGGCATTCAAGGGGAAGTGAGCACAGGCGGCGGCTCCCCTGAGGCGGTGGGGCACTGGACCGCCTCCCCTCCCCCACACTGAAAGCATCGGAGCCCGAAACAGCAGCCGACAAACAGCGAGGTGAGGAGATAAGGGAGTCGGGACGCCATTCCACCCTTAATGACTGTGACCCTCCAGAAGGGAGGACCCACGGCTCCATGGGCCTCTGGCACGAAGCCCGCACAACAGCCATCGCGGCCGCTGGCTGCGGCAGGACCCTTAAGACATTGTCGGTACCAAGCAGCATTACGGCCCCTGAATAAACACTGAAGCAAGCCACCCACACTGCGCCCGGTTGCGCCGGGCTGTGTCAAGCCTGTCCGGCGAGTGGGTACACAGCAAAGGCCCACTGCACTCTTTCCCTGAGCTCCCTCCTAGGGAGGGGTTTGTTCTCCCCCTTCCCCGGATAATTAAGCCAACGGGCAAGCGTGTTGTGAGACGCCACCAGGGCCCCCCAGACAGCACAACGAATTGCAGTTAGACCTTAGAGTGCAGGAAAAGCCCAGACATTTAGCGCCTTCAGTGCAGCGTTCATCCAGGTACATTAAAATCCTGAGGGAAACTGCCCACAACAAGACCTAAGCCACCCTCGAAGTGACCAATCCAGCGCTGGCAAGCAGCACAACAGCTCAGAGATGACCACTAAGGGGGCTAAGGGCAGCAAGAAGCAAACCACCATGGAATCCTACACTGCAAGCGGCGCACCCAAACAAGACCCTGCCACTACTACCGCTGAAATGGAGAGCAGCGAGCCACCTGAGCCAGCAAACTCACAGCTCTTAGAAGCCATTAAGACACTTCGGAGAACTATGGAGAGCAAAATCGACGCGGTGGCGATCGACCTAAATTTGCTGCGCCAAGATGTACGGTCCATCGCGAGCAGGACAGATGCGCTCGAAACCCAAATGAGTGAGAACTCTACAGCGAACGCCCAACTGCTGAAAGATGTGGATGCCCTCGAACAGAAGGTTAAAAACCTAGAGAACAGAGCGGATGATGCGGAAGGGCGGGCGCGCCGCAACAACATTAGATTAATAGGCTTACCAGAGGGAATTGAGGGAAGCGACCCTACTAACTATGTCGAGGATCTCCTGTTGCAGGAAATAGGAGCCGGTAAACTGTCCCAGGGCTTCACCATTGAAAGGGCGCACCGGGCTCTCACCAAGCGGCCTCCGCCGGGAGCCCGACCCAGACCAATAATAGCCAAGGTGCTAAACTACAAAGACAGAGAGAACATCCTTGCGTTCTCGAGATCAGGGGGTCGCATCCAGAGAGGCTCTGCAAAGGTCGCCATCTATCTGGACTATACTTTCCAGGTTCAAATGTGCAGGGCCCAATTCATCCACACCAAGGCCGGATTGAAAAATGCTGGGGTACACTACATGCTTCTCTACCCAGCGAGACTTAAAAAACTGCACTACAACAAAGCCCACCTATTCGACACACCAGCAGAAGCTAGTGAATGGATGAACAGCGTACAGATCCCGGACCTCGAAGTAAAACTGCAGAAACCATGCCAAACCACACACACAGGAATCAAACCCCACACAATCGAAGAACAGTGTGCCCACAGAACAGCAGATCACACCCACGAGCAGCAAGATTGATCTGCGAGGAGCAACCAGGGAGACGAACATTCACATCATCGACAGCAGCTAAAGAAGTATAGCTTCTTCCCCACTAGTAGTTTGGGTACTTTACCCGCCCGTAAGGCACCAAGAGACTTTAGGGTCAATCGGAGCGGAAACGGGAGAGTCAGAGCGGGGGAACCTCGCTGGACTTGTTTGGTTACAGGGGTGTTAATGTTCAATGGATGGGAACCCCCAAGTTGGGAGTACGGTTGGGACCGCATCCGAAAGTGTGCAACGGGGGAAACCCTGCTGGCCCTGTTCAAAGTTGGGGGAGTTTACAGTTATTCGGGGGAGGGAAATGGGGTGTTGATATTAATGTTGGGATTTTAAAACGGGAAACGCCAAGACCACGGAGAAACTTAACACACAACTAGCCATCAGCTAGACCTCAAATGTCACCGGGAACCATCACCATACCGCCTCACGCCCATGGCTGACAATATTCAGGTGATGACGTGGAACGTCAGGGGTATGAACAGCTTCGTTAAGCAACGCCGCATCCGCGCATACCTGAGAAGGTGCAAGGTTGGGATTGCTATGCTCCAAGAGACACACCTAACCCAGAACAAACTGGAAACATTAGCCAAGTCATGGTGGGGAACCCTGATCGGATCCTCTTACTCCTCCTACGCCAGGGGGGTCCTGATATGGATCGAACCGACCATCCCCTTGAGGCTGATCAGCACCAAAACAGACGATGAGGGTAGGATGGTGCTCATGCACGGCACCATTGAAAACAGGGAGTTATGCCTTATCAGCACCTATGCACCAAACCACGATGCAACAGCCTTCTTCCATTCCCTGTACCCACGACTCACACCTTATGGAGATAACATTATCATTTGGGGGGGAGACCACAACTGCACCCTAGACCCCCTGAATGACAGGTCAGATAATAAACACACCCGCCCACCCCCTCGCCAAAATACTCTCTGCACTATCTCACTAGCTACAGCTCCTGGATTTATGGAGGGAATTGCACCCTGGCCAACGTGAATATTCCTTCTACTCCCCACCCCACTCCGTTCACACCAGGCTAGATTATTTCTTTGCAAGCCAAGAACAACTAGCCATGTTCAGTGACGCACAGTACCTGCCGAGAGTGCTGTCTGACCACTCTCCGCTGATGGTCACCTGGGAGGTGTCGCCACCCAGACCCCCAGTGCCTACCTGGATGCTTAGAGCCGAAGCTCTGCTAGACGCAGCCTTCCGGGAGCATATACAAGACAGCACAGAGGACTACTGGCAGCGGAACTTGAATAGCGTGGAGCACGTGAACACAGCATGGGAAGCATACAAGGTGGGTATGAGAGGAGAAATGATTGCAGCTATAGGAGGGGCCCAAAGATCCATCGTAACCTCATTAGAACGCACCGAAAGGGAACTAGAGAATAGAGCCGATTCATCCCCTGACCACCTGCAAAAAATAACCGAGCTGAAGCAGGCTTATCTAACACACTGGGAATCCCTCGGGAAACTGAGCTATGCCAAACACACTGAAAGGACCCATGCCTTGGGTGATAAACGCGGGAAACTCCTAGCCTGGCTTTATAAAAGGGAGACCCCCCAAACTCCTATCTGCCACATACTCAAGCCTGACAGCACCACAGCGCATACCCAAGAAGATATCAACTTAGTCTTCTCTGAGTTTTATCGCAACCTTTACTCTGAGACCTCGCCCCCCACTGACACTGAAATCAATGATGTCCTCCATGTCATCGAGCTACCCAAGCTAGACTCACAATCGGCTGAGGCCCTAGACGAGCCCATTACTTCGGATGAGGTGAAAGTTGTTATCAGATCCCTACCATCTGGGAAAACCCCAGGCATGGATGGCCTCCCTGGGGAGTTTTACAAGTCATACGACGAGACCCTAGGCCCCCTGCTGACCCAGGTGTTCAACAAGGCTTACGAACGGGGCACCCTCCCTGAGTCCATGAGTGAGGCCGTTATCATCCCCCTACTCAAACCCAGCAAGGACGGAGCCGATTGTAGCTCATACAGGCCTCTCTCCATGTTAAATGTAGACAGTAAGATCTTAACCGCCCTGTTATCAAATAGACTGAGGAGAGTAATCCCCCAATTAATCCACCAAGACCAGACGGGTTACGTCCCAGGGCGCTCTATCACCGAGAATCTGCGCAGATTACACCACGTTATATATAGCACAGAACTAAGACCTCAAAAATACGCTGTTGCATCATTGGATGCTACCAAAGCTTTTGATTCAGTGCGATGGAACTGGCTGTATGCCACTATGGCGAAAATGGGGATCGGTCCAGTCTTTGTGAAATGGACCCAACTAGTCTACACTAACCCAACCGCCAGGGTTCATAAAAATAAGAGATACTCCTGCAAATGGCCCCTTCAGAAGGCACCCGGAAGGGATGCCCACTATACCCCATGTTGTACATCATCACCTCTGAACCCGTTGCTGCCTACCTCAGACAGGAATACTCAGACTGAGGTATTGAAATAGATGGTAAGACCCACCTAGTCTCCATGTACGCTGACGACACACTACTGCACCTACCCAACCCCGAACACCTCCTGCCATATATCCTTGAGACCCTGGACGGAATCCATAAATGCACGGGAATCCAGATCAACAGAGACAAGTCTTGTCTCTACCCCGTGGCCGCATACATAACGAGGAATAGAGGTCCCTGCCACCCTTGGACCTCCAATGGCAAGTGACATCCTTCAGATACCTAGGAATCACTATACACCGGAACCCATACACTGAACATATTCTCATCACGGTTAGGGCTAAAGACTCCCTCGAGAAGTCCATGGAGTTCTGGAGTAGACTCCCACTCTCAGCAGCTGGTAGAGCAGGCCTCCTCAAGATGGTGGCGCTCCCCCGCCTCCTACACAACTTCACAAACGTCCCCTACAACATCCCCCCTCATTCTTCAAAAACATGAACAAACTTTGTAGGAGATTCCTCTGGCAGAGCGGCAAGCACAGAGTAGCGCTAGAAACACCCCAAAGACCCTACGAAAGAGGAGGAATGAAAGTCCCCAACTTCGAATTGTACTACCTTGCTAGTCAACTGAGGCATGTGATGCGATGGATGGCCGACAAGAGCACAGTGGACACCCGACTCCTCCAACCCGCTCTACCCCATCTATTACTCAGAGACCTACTCTGGATAGAGGAGAGCACTACACGGCACTGCCCATACTTAGCCAAGCTAGGGATCTAGCTTTGGAATCGGGCCTGCAAAACGGTCGGTACAACAGACCCATACTCGCTGCAAATCCCTACAGCAGCAATCATGACAAAATGCGCATGGGGACACTTGGAGGTGCGTACCGAATGGGAACCCTACGGGGTAGCCACGTTAGGAGACTTGGTTCATGAACAAGAGACCTTCACGTTTTCTGAACTCAGCGAGATCACACGACTACACGGGACAGTTCTTGCTCCATAGAGCAGTGATGCGAGCCCTGAAGAACAGATGGCCTGAGGCTACCAACCCTGCAACGGAACATGAGACTATTGAAACAATGCTAAATGCTGCTGAGGGAGGCCACGAAACGTCACGACTCTATGAGTTTGAAGTTAAAAAGTGGGAAGAGATAACTTATTTTCCAGGAATAACCGCTTACAACTCATCCAACTGTACATCACCAATAGGGCCTACCTCACACCAGAAGCCGTATCAAGGTTCAGGGGTGCAGGGATCCAGGCATGCCCCAAATGCAATGAGCCCAAGGCTGGAATGACTCACATGTTCTGGAGCTGCCCGGCAATACAAGATTTCTGGACACAAATAAAAGAAAGAGTTGCGGTTGCGGACATCGAATTGGAGGTCCACAAGCCTGCAGCTTGTGTATTGGGCAGCTACAGACGCAGCCGAGAAAACAAACCTCTCAACAGACTTAAAGACCTGATATATATCACAGCGAAAAGACGCATAGCCATGGGATGGAAAAGCCCAAAAGGCCCAAGTGAAGCACAATGGTGGGGAGACCTCAGCAAGTGGATAACTGCGATTCAGGAACAGAGACTAGACTCTAGCGCAGACCTACAGCGTTGGATAGCGCTAATGGTGCCATTGCTCCATCCCAAAGTGTCAGACAGCGCCTCAGACAGGAGCAATACCCCCGTCTCGTAGGCTGATACGAGTCTTTTGATGAACTACCCGTGGTCTTGGGGAAGGGAGGGTTGGGTGGGAGAGTGGGGGGGATAAGACACCAGACGGATAACTGAGAATGTCTTATTGAATATTGTTGTGTCTTGTTATATTGCTCAAAACCAATAAAAATTGTTTTTAAAAAAAAAATGTTTAAGGCTCAGAGTTGGATCTACGAAACCGCTAAACAGTGGAGCATCCTTGATTTCTTAATAGGTCGAAATGTTTAGTTTAGCTAATTCTATGGCTGTGGGTTGGTTGAATGTTAGAGGATTAAATTCTCTGAATAAGAGATATTTAACAGTCAGCAAGTTTAACCGCCTGAAGCTAGAGGTCATGTTCCTTCAGGAGATGCATTTGCAGAGGGGGAGGGAACAAACGTGGAAGGCAAGATCGATAGACAAGGTATACTTTGCTTCAAACTCCTCTAAAAAGCAAGATGTGGTAATTATAGTGGCTAGTAGACTGAACTTCGTGTTCGGGGCTGAGAGGACAGATCCGGGCGACGGTTTGTGATGGTAAAGGGGACAATCAAAGGTAATTTGGTAACACAGGTGTCTTTGTACTTCCCCAATGAGGGTCAGGAACAATTTTGGGATGCAGAGAAGACTACGATCCAAACATTTGTGGAAGGCGATATGATTATAGGGGGTGATTTTAATATGGTCTAAGACCCGGACCTGGACAGGAAAAGAACAAACCCCCATAAGGTTTCCCAATGGAAATACAGGAGAGTGATCCGATTTCAGCAAATCAATACGGAATTCGGTGTGGTGGACTCCTTTGTTAGGGATCGGGCCCGCAATCCCCCATTCACCTATTACTCAAGAGTTCACAACGCTATCTCTAGGAAAGACTATCTCCTTATTCAAAGCCTCCTATGAAACAAAGTGTCGAGAGCAACCACAGAACTTGTACCGTGACATGGTGTTAATCACCCTAGGAGATTGTTACACAGGAAAACATAATGGTAGAAGGTCCGGTAATTACTTTTTAAAAGATAAGGAACTTGGCCTAACTCTGCTGGGGGCCATCAGGGAATTCTTTCAACTGAATGGTACTGGCGACACGGGGGTCACAACTGTATGGGAGGCCTTTAAGGCTACGATTCAAGGTGTCCTAATATGCATGGGAGCCAGGAGGAAAAGGGAGAGAGCGGAGCAAGAAGAGGAAATCAGGGGGAAAATAGAATACCTACAACCAGGGGGAAAATTGAAATCCCAGATGTTTCCTGGGGACCTGGAAAGACTCCAAAAATATAAAACGAAACTAAAGGCCCTGATGATGCACCCAAACGAAGCGGATGCTAGCGTTTCTGAAACAAAAATACATGGAACGGGGGGAGCGAGCCAATAGAATCCTAGCCTGGAGGTTAAGGGAACAAAGAAACGCTAGAAGGGTTGCAGCAATTCAACTACCAGGAGGGGTGAAAAGGGTGGATGATGCTCAGATAGCAAAGGAATTTCGTACATATTACGAAACTCTTTATACAACTGAATATGAAGAAGAGGGTTCCCTAATAGACAAATACCTGAACTCTCTCCCCATCCTAAGTCTACCATGTGATAAAATGACTGCACTGGAGGCCCCTATTGCCGAGAAGGAAATAGCTGACACCATTGGTAGCATGACGGGGGGCACGACACCAGCGGAGGATGGATTTACAAATCGATTTTACAAAATGTTTAGGTCCACCTTGGCTCCATTTATGGCAAAACTGTTCAGTGGTGTCCTAGAAGCAGGCAAACTCCCAAGATCTATGCTTCTGGGCCCCAATAATAGTAATCCCAAAGAGAGGTAAAGACACTACCCAATGCCAATCATATCGCCCTATTTCCCTGCTAAACACTGATGGAAAATTCTTGGCAAAAGTGCTAGCCAACAGACTCCATCCTCTTATGCCCTCTTTAATTCACGGGGACCAGGTGGGTTTAATTTTGGATCAGCAAGGCACGGATAATATAAGGAAGATGCTCGCCTTAATGCTCGGGACGCAACACCAGAGTTTGAGTGCATATCTGGTTTCCATAGACCCTGAGTAGGCCTTTGATCAAGTGGAATGGGAGTATATGGGCCGGGTCTTGTAAAAGATGGGGTTCAGGTCAGAATGTTAGGCAATGGATCCCTGTGCTAATTAATAGCCCAATAGCAAGGGTTGTAGTGAATGGGGTTTTGTCGTCTCTGTGCCGTTTCTCTAGGGGAACTAGGCATCTCTCCCCTCATATACGCAATGACGATGGAACCATTGGCAATCGCAAATAGGGAAAATCCAGGGATTAAGGGAATTCAATGCAGGGATATCAGCTTCAAGCTTTCATTATTCGCCAATGACATTTGATGTTACCTAACAGAGGTAGATAAATTCCTACCGGAGCTACTTAAGCAAATTGAGACATTTGGCCGCTTCTCAGGGCTAAAAATAAATGTCCCAACATCAAATGTGATGCCAATTGGGGGTGTGGGGGGGTGTAGTGGGGGCTGGAATCCAGAGGTAAGAGAAGTCTGGGATGAGAGTGGAGAATTTGGCCACACCTTACTTGGGGATTACCCTGCCTAGAAATCTTCAGATGCTAGTGGAGACTAACTTTGACCCAATGTTGGACGCACTTAGAGCAGACCTCTCAAGATGGTGTCATGGTCATGAAGTCAGGGGCACAGGCATGCAGGGGTCGCGTGCACAGGAGACCTGGGTGGACACTGTCCTGGCGCCTTTGGCGCCAGGCTCATGAACAAAAGTAAACAAGAACATCCATTTAACACCAAAAAGCTTTTATTATGGACATAGCACTTCAGATGCATTAACCTTGAACATTCCATCCATTAAGCAGGATGCATTAACCTTGAACATTCCATCCATTAAGCACCCCCAAGTGTATTCTTGGGTGTGGCTGATAATGGATTGCCTTCGCATGTGCTCACTCTCTAGGAGTGGCAGTGTGTGGCTGGTAAACTGGCCCTAATGGGCGTGCCCACGATTTCAGCTATGTAAGCTGCCCCGATCCTTAAGACAGACGCTTCACGTATTCTGCACTTGCAAGCAGCGTAACGTTCACCGTCGCCTGAGGTCAGACTTATCTTTGAAGATCCTGCTTCCTAGACATCCTGCTTTCTGCCAGCATACTGACCAACTGGGGGAAGCTGTTCTTACCTGTACATCTCTTCGGCGAACCAAGTATTCATCTTTACACTTTCCGGAATGCTGAAATCTTCATCTTGGCACTGCAGCACGACACGAGTGCCTACAAGGAAAAACAGAAGACAAGGTTAGACATTGAGAAAACAGTCCGTTTAAGGTTGCGCTTCGCCATACTTCGTGCTTTTCCTTAAACTATCTCTTACCTGCTGTCGAACATTGCGGTAGCATCCATCTTCCATCCGGACGCGACTCGCGTCTCACAGCTGCATTGAGGCTGCATTTCCGTCTAAGGGAAAAACAGAAGAGAGACATTATTGCTGGCATAAATAGAAGCAACATATAAAGACATTAAACAGAACGAACAGCATCACAAGAGCTCAAGAAAGACTTACCAATCATAAGGAGAAGCATAGTCGCAGCTGGACTGGACTTTTCCTTATCACGGATCAGTTCAGGAACTAGATTCCATTTGACGCGCCCCTGCCAGAAGTAGAGGGACGGAGAGCTTATCTTCGAAAATTCACAGGTGAGCTTTATTGGCCGGCGTATGCTCACAGAAACCGTACATTGGGGTGAAGGGTTCGAGAGGTACAACAATCACAGATTGGCGCACTCACACACTGTTATCTCCACGCAGGTGCAGTATCACCATGTACCACCGCTCACAAATGTTCTACTGAGGGAGAGGCCTGAAGGGGGAGATTCAAGTTCAGGGAGGGCAGCAACCATGCCCCAACACCTCTGCAGAGACCAGGTGAGCGTAACAGATGGCCCCCCTTAACGCTCTCCCGGAAGCGTTCTTCTCCAACTTGAATGGTATGATGAAGACATTCATTTGGAAAGGGAAGAAACCCAGAATTAAAAGGAGCACATTACCCTTACCCAGAGAATTTGGGGTTTTGGCCCCCCTGATTTTCAGTTATATGACAAAGCAGCCCAGCTGCGGGTCATGTTGGAGCTCCTGAGGGATGAACAAATATGTATACACCTATCCAAGGAAATTCTGTGATTTATTGTGCTCCCCTGTGAAATCCATTCCCGACAAAATTAAGAGACGCCCAACGCTTGCAGTACTATGGGGTCTTTGGAAAAAGGGTACATTTAATGAACTCCTCTCAATTTGGCCTTCTTCGTTAAGTTCAGTGTGGGGGGCCGAGGTAGACATTGGGAGTAGGGGCTTCCGTCTTCCACAAACGTGGTCAGTCAGAGGGTTGGAGAGAGCAGGTCAATTATACTCTGAAGTGCAATTCCTGGATTATGAACCCCTAACGGAGGTACTGGGAGCAAGATCGTTCAGTGTATTTGAGTATCTCCTGTTGAAGGGAATTATGTCGGACCCAAAGTGGTGCCCCAAGATCTCATGACCTCTGACCCCATTTGAACGAGTCCTTAACAAATCCACCTCTAGAAAGGGAGTTCTCTCTAAACTATGCAAGGTGATGGTTACGTCAGATTTAGATGGGCGGCAGACCGTCATGTGTCCTTGTGTAGAACAAGCAGGAGGGGAAATCTCAAAGGTCACCTGGAGTAGGATATTCAAACTCATGTTTAGTGGTAACCTATAAAATTCTGCAATGGAAGACAACTTTAATCTATTGTATGCCTGGCACCTCCCGCCTCTGAGGCTGTCCAAAATGTTTGTGGGAGCCTCCCTTCTTTGCCCTAGGGAATGTGGCCAACCTGGCTTGTGGTTCCACATGTGGTGGTCTTACCCTAGAATACAAGTTTACAGGACTGAAGTTCTTGTTTGGATCAAATACAGAGTAGCAATAGCCTCTGACCTGGATCCTCTGCAAGTGTTGTTGGGGACAGGATGAACAAACTCTGGGACATATTCACATATGATAAACTGTCAGCAATGGTCAAAGACTGTGTGGAATAGTTTCATGTTGAGTGGGAATCTTTATCCTGAAATAGGGGAATGTAGGCCAGAGGGGCCGTCCCCTGATAAACTAGACTTGAGGGAGAACATGATGTCCTCTCAGTCCCCTTTGAACACATCAGACGCTTGGATACCCGGCTATGCCTATTACATAGTAGCCATTGGCATACCAGCGGGGGAATGCGGGTGGGACGCATGGAGGAAAGGGGACTATAGACTATGAGTACTCTAGTCACTACGATGAATAACTTTACTCATATGGCCCGTCCCTTTTCATCCATCCGTGTGGGTGATTCCACCAATCAAGAACATAGGGTGGAGCTGTGATAACTTGCTGCATATCCAGGATGAAGTGAAAAGGTTCTTCAGAACCACCTGACCAAACCTTCAGAACCACCTGACAAAACTCTGCATCGGACCTGGAGCTGGTGTCCAGTGAGTAGTACTTACAGAAGGCCGACTGAGTGGTCCAAGTAGCCATCTTGCTGATGATATCCCAAGAAGCACGTCTCTGAAACGCAGCGGCTGTGGTCTTGGCTCTGACCACATGGGCATGAATCCCCTCAGGTACAGGCCCACCCATGGGTGTGTATGCCTTTGAGATGGCCTGAACCATCCAATGGGCGATGGATGCCTTGGAAGCCTTGGAAGTCTGAGAGACGGGGGAGGAGCCACCAAAAGTCACAAACAATGCCTCAGACTTCCTGAAGGATTTCTTCTGAGAGAGATAAAACTTGAGGACTCTCTTGAGGTCCGAGGAATGCAGGGCCCTCTCTTGCTCTGCCTGCAGGTTCGGGAACAACACTAGCAGGCATATCTCTTGATTCAGATTAAAAGGAGAGACCACCTTGGGAAGTTTGGGTGAGTGTTCAAGATGACCTTGTCGTTGTGAAACGTGATGAAGGGTCTGCACGAGGACAACACCTGCAACTCACTAACCCTGCACGCCGACGTGAGTGCCACTAGTAAGACTGTCTTTAGTGTCACCAAGCGGATGTCCACAAGGGACATTGGCTCAAAAAGTTTGTGCCGCAAAGCTGCAAGAACCACATTGAGGTCCCAGATGGGGTGCGGCCTGTGCACTGGCAGAAAAAGCCTAGATATCGACCTTAAGGCAGGCTTTAATAACCGGGATGGCTGCAGAAAACAGATGCTCTGGGGAATTCTTGTAAACCCCAATGCATGCCAAATAAGTGCGGCACGGTGGAGGGAGCTGATGCGCACTAGCAAGATGTCTGCATGATCCAGGTGCTCTGCAGCTCGAGACCGTGGCACAGGGACGAAAGCATCCTTCCCGTGCATCGAAAAGTACGAAACTTACTGGTGACTGAATCAAAGTTTATATCGTTCTCATTACCGACTTTCAGGCACGCAGGTACTTTTGAACCGTAGCTAGCCATGTGGCGGCCCTGGCCTGCTAGCGCGGCAACCACTGCAGCCTTCGGTGCGTATGAGGCACTCGAGCGGAGAGCTGACACCAGGGTGTAGCTGTGAGAGATGACCCAACGTAAAGAGTGACTACTGTAACCTGCTTCCCTTTGCTCGACCGACTCCTGTGAAATGTGCCAACATGGTGGCCCCCCGAGTCATCTGGCTGACCCGCTTTCATGGTGGGGTTGGCGGAACGCAGGCTGGCCTGACGAAAAACACCACAGACACCTACCTGGCAACCGAGATCCTCTTGTGCATGAGCATGGCTTTACCCTGCTCCCCCGTTCTTATGATGGGGCTGGTTGGACGTGGGCAGGCCTGATGTAGCACCCCGGGCAGCAAAATCCTCCTGTGCGCGTACATTGCTTTGCCCCGCTCCGGCTGCAGTCACGGTCTTGCCCACACTGCTGTTCCCATTGTAGCTGGCTGGTGGTGCCAGTGCGCAGAGGGATCGACTCCGGAGTGTAGCGCAGGGGGCAATCGACTGTTACGGGGGCCGACCGAGACATTGAAGTGGCGTCCATCTAGTCTCATCAGGCCTGCTGACCGAAACCCCAGGATCCGGCTGCAGGGCCCACCCCTGTGCCCACAGCCATACAAGAAGCTGCACCCCTCTTTGGGGAGACCCGATATACAAAGGCCCTGGACCCCGGAGCCACTACTCCTCTGCTGCACAGTATCGGAGCTTCGAAAACACAGTAAAGGGCTGGACTTCCTGCCGGACGGTGTTGTTGCTCCGCAAGGGAGATGTGAGTACATAGGCCTGCTCTGGCCTCTGGATGCCATCCTAGTTTGGGCATAAACTTGATCAGCAAGTTTAGTCCCGGCCATTACAGGGCACTCGCCTTAACCGCGAACTAGGTCTGGATGGGTGGCCGACCTTGACCATAACCGTCCACCGGGACAGGAGTGCCCCCGACTGTTTTGAGCGCTACACTGCATGGGTACAATAAGGCAACTCAATCAGCGAGATCAGCAAGTTTAGTCCCGTCCATTACAGGGCACGCCCCTTAACCGCGTGCAGCTGTATCTGGAGCTGCAGTGGGACGACTCCTGGGACACACTCCCCCCAGCGAGTTCTAGACACTGCTGGTCCTGGTGCCCCCGCTCAGGCAGTGAAGTGTCGAGGGCTATACCAGCCCTAAAAGCTCAAACTCACGGCATGTTGTTCCCAGGTTGTATCTGCTATCACAGAGGAACATGAGCCCTTGAACATTTACAGATATCCAACCACAACTCCTCCTGCTGAATCAATCCGGCTGAGCCCATGCAGCGAGCCACCTGCCACTATCAACAGTGTGGTGAGTGACTGTGCATCCCTGCATACTAGTCTTTTGCCTCCAGTGAAACCTGACGGGGAGCCCACTTGCTTCTCCTCCTGATAATAGGACTGCTATCAACAAGGTGGAACTTGGCAGTCGTGTTGAGTGGCTCCTCATAATTTTTCCTGTCCTGCGTATCTTGACATTTCATTGAAGGGTCTGCTGTCCCCTGGTATGGACGCCTCACTGGTTTGGTGGCATTCATGGCAGTTGGTGGTGGCTGCAAACCTTCCGGGATAACCCCTGGCTGCCCCCGGTTTGGTGGAGGGGTAGCGCCCCAGTCTGTCTAGTATCTCCGCTGAGGCCTGCTCATCCAGTAACCCGGAAGCGGGGTGATACCCCGGACATTGCCACTGCTATACCTACAGCTCTCCTGATCTTCGTGCTTACTGGCATTGACCCATTCAGCCTTCCCATCCACTATCCTTACAAGGAGCGCAACCATGGCCAAAGGCGGGGGCAAAAAACAAAGCTCCATAAATATGTCTGCCAAAACTACCACAAAGGCAGCAGGGGAAGACAAGGAGGCTGTGGTGGGCCCCTCCCAGTATACTGGTGGGGAGCCCACAGAGATGCAGCAGATGATGGACTTCATGCAAGAAGGCTTCACAACTCTCAACACCAAACTTGATGACATGAGTGGCCCTATTAGTGACATAAAGGCTCATATGAAGAAAACCGACACTTGTGTCACGGAAGTTGAATCCACAGTCGGGCTAGCTGAAGACGATATTAACTTGCTCAGAGCAGATCTGATGACACTCACCAAGCAGGTACAAATTGTCAGCAAGAAAAATTAGGATTTGGAGTCCCGGTCACGTCGTAACAACATACGCATAACTGGTATCCCAGAGGATAACATCGCTGGCTCTATGGAGGACTTTGTGGAATGCACCCTTCTCTCCCTGCTTGATAGCCCCAAACTCTCACCTCAATTTGCCATAGAACACGCTCACCATGCGCAGACCACAAAGCCTAAACCTGGTGCTCCTACACGCCCAATTATTGCCAGAGTCTTGAACTACCGAGACAGAGATGCGTTATTGCGAGCTGCGAGGGCCATTGGAGAGCTCCTGCTGGGATCCAACAGAATCCCTTTGTATCCGTCACGGTGGAGCAGGAGCGGAAGTCTTTTAAAGCTGTTAAAAAGACACTACGCAACCTTGGGGTCCGGTATGCTATGTTGTTCCCCGACAAAATTAGAATAGAACACTTGGATAAAGTATACTTCTTCACAATTCCTGAGGAAGCAATGAAGTTCCTGGACCGACACTTCCCTGGATAAACCTGCTTCTCATCTTACTACACCGGCTACCAACTACACTGGACGCTGCTGAGGTGCCGACGTCGGACTCACCACAGGTTTTTCTGTGCTTGGCCTCTTGCACAGGCTACTGTTTCCCCCCTACAGCGGCTCTAATTGTAAACTAGTGTACACTGTACACTCGTTGTTTACTGTCTCGTCGTGTGGTAGGCTGAGCTGAGCCCACCGTGCCTTTCCTTATGCTGGTTGCTGACCTCTTTGGCTGTTGTTACACATCACCGCAGGACTCACCGGATGTATTTCTGCATCCAGACTCCCCCTGCCAAGGTTCTACTTGCAAACGAATATGCACTTAAGACTTGCTACTCTCTACCCCGCGGACAGGGCCGTAGCACGCAAACAGCCCCCCATGCTAAGTTGCGAATGTTCTTGGTTCCACCGTTCTGGGGAATTCAGGGGTGGGGGAGGGAGTAGAGTGGAGAGGTGGGGTTGAAGTGAAATTGCTTGACAAAAGTGATAGGGCTACTCCTGGGCAATCTCCCGCTAAACTATCTCTTACAAGGTGCTCACGAGTTGCTTACGCAGGGTACGCTACTTTCCACTTGCAATGGCCGGATGGCGGATAACACACTGAGGTGCATGAGCTGGAATATTAGGGGTCTGGGCAACCATGTTAAAATGTGAAAGCTGCAGCTGTACGATGAACACCATAAAGCTTGCATTCTCTTCCTACAGGAAACACAAGCACTGGCGGCAGGCTGCATCAGGTTTGCCAAAAACTGGGGAATACAGTGCTTTTACATGCAATACTCCAGACAAAGCCGTGGTGTTATGATTTTGATTCACAAATCATTGCTATATGTACCTAAGACCAAGCATGTTGATCCCCTGGGGAGGTATGTGTTGACACATGGTGTACTATCTGGACTAGAGGTGGTTATGCTTAACATCTACGGGCCTAATATAGATGACCCTGACTTCTATACCCAAATGGCAGACCTGCTGGCGTTGTACCCCCTCATCCATGTTTTATGGGGCGGGGATTTTAACACCATTGTAGACCTTAATCTGGACAGGACCGGGAGTAGGGCCAGACAGCTGACTTGATCTGCCCGGACTTTACTCGATAGACAGACGGGACTTGGGGTTGAGGACGTTTGGAGACTGCTACACCCCCAGACTAGGGGATACACATTTTACTCCACGGTTCATGACTCACACTCCAGAATCGACCAGTAGCTCGTGTTTGGAACACTAACAGGCCTTGTTGTAGAAGCAGACATACTCCCTAGGACGTACTCTGATCACTCCCTGATTACCCTGACAATGACCTGGGGTGATAGGCAATCCCCCAGATGCCCATGGAGGCTTAAACCTCAAGTGCTTACAGACACTATATTCAGAGCCGAGCTAAGGGAGTGTGTTGACAATTATTTCAAGATAAATACGGGCACAGTGGATTCCCTTGCCACCCTCTGGGATACCTTCAAAGCATATATCCGTGCATGGCACTAGCCAAGGAGTCAGGGATTCTTAGGGCAATCTGCCAAAACATACTGGAAAGTGAGGCCTCCCTTAAGCAACTTGAGGAGCAATATGCTGCTAAACCTGTCTCAGCCAGATTGGGTGAAATCAAAGATGTGCTGAACAGCTTCAGGCATCACGCCGATAGGGAGCGAAGGTTCCCTGACAACCCAGGGATGGCAAGGCAATACAGAGAGGGGGAATGCCCGGGTAAGCTACTGGCTAGATTGGTGCGACACGAGGAGGGGGACGACACATCCCACTTATTGAGAACTCAGATGGGTTCTTAGTCTACACCGAACTGGGGGTTAATGAGGTATTCTGCTCTTTCTATGCAGTGCTTTATGGCAATAATGTTGAGGCGCTCAGCTCGGACATAGCTGACTTCTTAGATGGACTCAGGTTGTTAGTACTCTCCGATGAGACCAGAGAGTCCCTCGACAGGCTGATTGACCATGTGGAAATAGAACGTGCCATCAATGCCTTGCCCTCTGGTAAGGCCGCCGGTCCTGACGGCCTTACCATTGACTTTTACAAATGCTATAAGTCCCTCCTCATACCCTAACTGTCTGCCATATGGGCCGAAGCCTGTGTGAAAGGAGCTACCACCACACTCATAATCTCAAGGCAACAGAGTTCACTATTTGCTCAAAACTATGGATCCTACTTACAGTAGCTTATTAAAACTTTCTTTATTGGTATTTTCCAACAAAACAAACAAACCGTTAGACCGGGCACCGGTCGTACTGTGAGAACTGCACCCCTCCCTCCCTCTCACCTCCTCCCTACTCCCCCGCCCCTTGTGTTGAAAAGAGTCATTGTGCCATAGGTTGTCATCTAGGTGATGCAGCTACTGGGTCCTCGTTGTTATATGTCGGGCTGGTAGTTGAGTCTTGCGTTGGTTCCGGTTGTTGTGAGTCGGCAACATCAGTCGTTGAAAGCAAGTATGCAATGTACAGCCCCCATATGTCCGGAGGGCGTGCGTGTAGTGGCATAGTCTTGATGAAGTCAGTTTCTACATCTTGACAGAAAGTTATGTCTTTCGGCCAGTGCTGTAGGTTTGGAGGGGGTCCCCTAACCCCAAGTGTAGGTGATTCTTCTTCGCGATTCGACCAGCAATAGATCCGTTAGCCTTTTAACTGAACTCGGTAGCGATTGAGTCAGGCCTAGCAATGCTGTTTTTTGCTCTGCAACAAGCTCTGTTTCAATTATTGCTGAGGTTTTTTCGAGTACTGGTCTCCAGAAGGTGGCTACTGGGGGACAGGACCATGCCAGGTGAAGGAAGTCCGCTGTAGGTGCCCCACATCTGTTGCATTCTACTGAGATAGAGTCCCTTTGAGAATTAAGTTTCGCCGGTGTGTGGTATGTTTGATGGAGGAAGTTAAAGTGGATCAGTGTTGATCGCTACTCTATGAGTGAGTTTTAGGATGTAGGACCATTCCTCGTCCGGGATTGTGCGATCTAGTGATTTTTCCCCATCTCCTTTTGGCGGTTGCGCACGGCGGGTTCGATTCGTTGAAAAGGCCCTTGTAGATATTAGTTACCAGGCGCCCTTCCCCTTGGGCTTGGATTGCGTAATGGAGTAGTGGCCAGGTTGGTGGTGGTTGTGGGAAGGTCGGGATTACTGCCTGAAGCGAGTGTCGTAGTCTGTAGTATATGAACGTATCGAGGGCATTGCTGCCTCCTCTTTCTCGGTCCTGTTGTGCAGTCAAGATGGTCCCTGCCGGAAAAAGGTCGTCCATGGAGTATAACTGTAGCTTTTCTGTCCAGAGCAGGAAGTCTTTTTTGGTTGTGATGGAAATTCCGGGGATGTGTTTAATCGGCAAAAGAGGAGAGTATCTGGACGAGACGTCATTTTCCTTGGCGATTTTCCTCCAAATTGAATATGTGGTGGCGACTAGATTCATTATCAATTGAGTGACCGGGAATTGTCCAAAGATTATGGATCGGAGGAGGTGTGGTGTCGCTAGCGCTCTCTCTATCTGAACATGTGGTTTTATGAACTGCGTTGTGTACCATTGGCTGAGGTATTGCGCTTGGGCGGCCCAACAGTAGCATTCCAGGTCTGGGAGGGCCAGTCCTCCTTGCCATGTCGGTAGGGTTAGTGTGGAGTAAGCGACCCTCGCCACCTTGCCGGCCCATATGAGGTCAAGGACCATACTCTTTATGCATTGAAGAAGTTTCTGTGTAAGGAGCAAAGGGATAGTAGTTTTGGTAAGATGATCATCTTTACAATTGATACCCTGCCCCAGAGGTTGAGTGGTAGGGATTTCCACCTCTCGATCTTGGCTTGGATGATGTTTATGGTGGCTTCGTAATTGTCATGAATGATCTCCTCTCTCAGGCGGGACATGTAGATGCCAAGGTACCTCACATGTGTGTGTTGCCACTGGAAGCTGAAGTCGTCAGCAAATTCAGTGGTGGTGGTGGTGGCGGTAAGTGGGAAGATGACCGATTTGCTGTTATTAATTTTCAGCCCTGAGAAGCGTCCAAACTGTATTACTGCTCTCATTGCTGGGTTTAGGTTCTCATCTGCGTTCTGTAGGAACAAGGCTATGTCATCTGCGTAAAGTGAGATGATCATCTTGTGTGGGCCGAATGAGAGGCCTCTGTGGAGGTGTTGCATACGCATGTCGGAGGCTAGGGGTTCCATTACTAAAGCCAACAGAAGTGCAGAGAGTGGACAGCCCTGTCTTGTTCCTCTTCTCAAGTGGATATCGGCAGAGCAGTGACCGCCTAGCATGATGTTGGAAATTGGTTTTCTGTAGAGTAGGGAGATCAGGTGCAAAAAACGCTTGCCCTGACCCATCCTTTCTAGGACTGTGAACAGAAAGGGTCATTCGACTGAGTCGAAAGCCTTCTCGGCATCTAATAGTACTGCCACGGCCTGACAGTCCGGTTCTAGGGCTTCCATTGCTCCGAACATCCTTCTTATCCCGTATGATGTGTTCCTCCGAGGGACGAAGCCCGCTTGGTTGGCCAGCACCATGGCGGGCAATTTGTTGTCCAGATTTATTAGCGAAATTGGCCTGTATGAGCCGCATTCCGTTGGTTCTTTGCCGATCTTGTGTAAAAGGATTATGTTGGCTCTATATAGTGTTGGTGGTAGCTGGTCATTGGTCAGGGCCTCGTCGTAGACATGGAGGAGTAGCGGGACAAGGAGGTCTGCAAAGTGTTTATAGATTTGCCAGACAGGCCGTCTGGCCCTGGTGCTTTAGAGTTGGGTAGTTCTTTGATAACCTTGAGGATCTCTTCAATGGTAATGGGGGCATTTAATGGTTCTCTGAGCTCTGGGTCGATCCAGTATAGTTCTATTTCATCTAGGTATCGTGCCAGCTCTGCCTGGTCGGTGGAGTAGTTTGAGTCATATAGGTCTTGGTAAAATCTGCAGAAATTTTCGACAATGTCGATTGTCGAGTGGACGGTATTGCCTGTGGGGCCGCTCACTGAGTCGATCGTTGTGGGTTTTCCTCTCGGCAGCTATGAGCCTCGCGAGGAGGGCTCCGGGCTGTTGCCCCTCACCGTATTGCCGAATTTTACAGTGTCCGTCTAGAAATTTTATTTCCCTTTCGGCTGCGCCTCGGAACACTTCCAATTCTTTCTTAATTGCTGCTAGAGATTGTGGAGTGTTGTCTGTCTGGAGAGTGCCTTCGAGGTCCTTGAGTTTTGATTCACTGGTGTTCAGCTCCCTTCGCAGTAATTTTAATATTCCACATTCTTTCGTCGCGCAGACCCCTCTAGTAAAACATATTAGAGTCTCCCACAGAGACCCGGCTGAGGGCACTGATCCTAGGTTTGAGTCGAGGAAGTGTTCTAGTTCATTTCAGAGTTCTTCACGCTGGTCAAGTGGCACAGCGAGGAGAGCGCTCGCTTTGACATCCGTGCAGAGCCTGCTAACGCAGGTTCGAATCCCGGCGGGGCCAAACTCAGCCTTTCATCCTTCCGAGGTCGATAAATGAGCACCACACACCGTGGGTAATAATAAGCAGCGCTCAGATACCTGAGGGTTTGTAGCGCTATATAAATGCCAAATTATTATTATTATTATTAATTAATTATTATTAATTATTAATTAAAGACTGTGTCTTGCAGTGCTCGTGGCTTGAATCTCCATTGAGGTCGAGGTTTGGTTGCTTGTGTGGTGTTGCAAGCTAGAGACACCATGGAGTGGTCTGACAAGGATCTTGGTAAAATGCGGCAATCGTCCCATTGTAGGCAGCTGTGGCTGGACACAAGGAGATAGTCTATTCTCAAACTGGTTTTGTGAACCCAGGAGTGAAATGTAAAGTTGCTGGTGCTTGGGTTCTGGTGTCTCCAGATATCAACGAGGTCGTAGGCTTTGCAGATTTCAGTGATTTGTAAGGACGCCTTGGATGGGGTCGCTGTCGAGTTATGTGATTTATCGATTTATCGTTAGCTGGATTCAGGGTTGTGTTGAGGTCGCTGCCCCATATGATCGTGGATCGCCTGATCGTGCTCAGTTGGGTCATTACCCAATCTAAGTTATTGTGGCCGTCGGTATTCGGGCCGTATGAGTTCACTAGGGTGATTTCTTCTCCGTCAATCGTTCCTTGTATCAGGAGCGACCTGCCTTCTGTGTCCTTTTTTTGAGCGACTAGTCTGAAATTGATTGCCTTGTTGATTATTATGGCTACTCCCCTGGCGTAGGACGAGAAAGAGGCGAAATAGCGGTGACAGCCCCAGTCTTTGACCCAGGGGTGTTCGGAAGTCGGGCGTAGGTGGGTTTCTTGAATGAACGCTATGTCGATTTTGTGCTGGCATAGGTATTGAGTCATCTTCCTCACTTTCACTGGCTGATTCCCACCTTTAATATTCCATGTGGCTACGGTGAAGGCGCTGCGTTTTTAATTCTTTGTGCGTGCGGTTCCTTGCGTTTGGCTGCTGAAGGGCGGGGGTGGTGGGTTTTGTCATGTTGATTTTGCTTGTGGTGTGCTCTTTTCTTTTGTGTGGAGCACATGGGGTGTCCTGGGTGCTGTAAAACTTGTTAACTCCCAACTTGTGTGATTTTCCCTCCCATTTCTCGCAAGCAACCCCCAACTGGCTCGTCGTGGTTCCCCTTTCTTTTAACGTGTAACTTGTAAACTTGAACATTGCTGTCCTAGGAGCGCTTGGATCTTCCCAAGTCGCGCGGCCTTGAGGGTGTTTTGCCCTCTATTTCGTGTTCCGGCAGTATCGATTATCACAGTAAGCTATGTTCTTTTGCCTCTGTTCATCTATGGTGGATTCCTCTGGGCCCTTTCTCTTTGAGCTCGAGCTTGGTTATTCTTTGGTGGTCGACAGCCCGTCTGGTCCAGGTATACATTGGCCTTTTCGGGTGATTGGAAATACTGGGTCCTCCCCTGGTGTTGTATTCTCAGTCGGGCTGGGAACAGCATTGAGTAAGGGATCTGGTTTGTGCGGAGACTCTGTTTAACGTTTGTGAAAGACCTCCTTTGTGCCTGGACGGCTGGGGAGAAGTCCGGATAAAAGTGGACAGTGTCACCGTCATGTTGTAGCTCGCCTTTCTCTCTGGCCATTCGGAGTATCGCATCTCTGTCCTTGTAATTGAGTAATTTTGCAATTATTGATCGAGAAGGCACTACGGGAGCGGGCCTTGACGTCGGTATTCTATGGGCTCTTTCAATGACGAATAGGGGCGAGAGAGTTTCTGGACCAAAGAGGGATTTACACATTTCTTCAACGTGGTCTTCCATTTTGCCTTGTAGTTGTTTCTCTCTTACTCCTACTATACGGATGTTATTCCTTCTGGCGCGCCCTTCGAGATCTTTGTTTTTTGCATTGGTTGTTTTCATTTGGGCCTCGAGGGACGACACTCTGACATTTAAAGATGACACCCCATCATCTAAGTTGGAGATCCGTTGCTCTGCTTCATCAAGACGCTCATTGTGGGTGTCTAGTCGGTGTTGGACTTGATCGACTTTGGATGAGAGGCCGTCTAGCTTACTATCTAAGTTGCTGATTCCAGATTTCAGTTCCAGGAGAAGTGCTCTGATGTCAAGTGACTGGGGGTCATTGTTATCTTGGCTTGGTATATGTGGCAGGGATTCTGGTCCGCTGCTGTGTCTCTGGGTTTTAGCTGAAGTTCCAGCTTCGAAGTTCAATTTACGCTGTTGTTTGTCGGTTTTCCCCATTGCGGGTACGGATGGGCGGTGTTGTTGGTCGCTTAATTGTAGGGTTTGTATGGCAGCCGAGGCGGGGTGCTGGACTACTGAGTGCCTGTACTACCCGGGAGGTTTCTTGTACCCTTGGGGGAGTTTTGCGCGTTGCTTTGTCTTTTTGCAGCGTTGGCCTGTGCCAGACTTTCAACCCACCATATGTGCTCTAGTTGGTGCCAGGGTCGGTGGTTTATTGGCAGTCTATTTGGTGTGGACGCTGCCGACCAAGCCAGTTGGGTCCCAGGACAGTTGATTCAGTTCGTGGTGCTGTGGCCTCTGCAGACTGACTGTGGTGGTATCACTGTGTTGCCAGGGTGTGGCCTCTTGCTAGATGGTGCTGGGTTAATTGTTGGGGGCAGCCCGGAGAGGCACAGTTGTTCACCCTGGGGTGGGGGGCCAGTGGGGTGTGAGCCAGAGCTGTGGGTTGCAATAGTGTGGCCCTTCACATCGGGCAGGCCCCGCTCGAGCTGCTCCCCCTATGCGTGCGCTGTACCTGAAGGGGCTCTACCCCTGTTCTGCTCCTTCATGTTAGTCTCGTCTCCTGCTCGTCGCCGTGCCGTCAGGATGTTGCTGCCTGGCTAGCCGGCGGGAGTTTATGGAGCCGTATGTCTCTGCTGGGATGTGGCTTCTTAGCCACTGTGCGCCGCTGTGATGGCGGAGCCAGGCGGGTGTACGGTCCGCCTACCGGAGCCGCAGGGGCCCTCCTCTCGCCTGGCGCTCCGGCGCACGTTGCCCCACCGGGTCCGCAGCAAGTCTCAGCGGGAGGGTCGTGGGACCGTTTGAACCACTCTGAGCCCCCGTCAGGGTCTCTGGGGTCGGCGGTACCTTCTATGCAGGCGGGCCTGCAGAGCCAGGCTACGGCGCGCGCCTCTCACGGAGTCCGGCCGACCCGCGTGGAATTGGCTGCTGTTGTTGTTGGGGGGGTAGAGCCGGGGGATGCCTGCAGCACCGGCGTCTCAGGTGGCAGGCCTCCATGTTCCTCTGCCGTCACTGCAGGCTCGGCTGAGCCGCGCCTCAGCCGCCGAAGCTCTTCCTGTGTTGTGGGCCCTCGGGACACCTCTGTTACCCGGGAACGCCGGAAAGCAGGGTCCAGACGGCCAGGGTCTTCAGACCCAACTTCTGCTCGGCCGGTTTTCTTCCCTGTGCTCTGACAGGAGCATTAGTGGTTGTGTTAGGGAGTTATACTGCCGGAATAAACAGGATTAATGAGGATTTTAATAGGCCGCGCGGGAGCTCACAGAGGAGCGCCCATCTTGATCTGGTCTCTAGCACCCTCTCCTACTTACAGTAGCTTAAGTCTGGGTACTTGGGCAAAGCTGCCCATCACCCTCATGGGTAGGGTGTCCCTCCTTAAAATGATAATACTCCCGCAATTACTTTACCATCTTTTGAATGTTCCAATATGGCCTGGTACTGCACTGTTTGATGAGCTGAGGACTGAGGTAAATGGATTCCTGTGGCATGCTGGAGCAGTGAAGCTAAAATGGTCCACGCTTACGAGACCATATAATCAAGGAGGTCTTGCTGCCCCCGATTTTGCAAAATATTGGCTGGCAGTCCAGACTCAATACGCAGCGTACTGGTTTGCTGATGGCCCTCTGCTTCCACATGTAAAAAAATTGAGAGGTATGCCGCTGGGGCCCGGGACCTTCATTCTCTGGTGCTCCCCCCACTGTGGAAAGACCATGGTGCACCCGGTCCTGCGGCTATCACAGCGTTGGTATGGGATAAAATAAGGAAACTGATTGGCAATCCTCACCCATTTCATAGGGATCTCCTGCTGTGAAACCTCAGCCCGGGATTCCCTAAAATGGGCTGAAGATGGCTACTCCAATCTGTGCGACAATTACGACATGGGCACATTTGTGGCGTGGGCTGATCTACCTAAACTCCTAAATGCGCAGTCATCCCGGTGGCTGCATTATGCAGGGCTCTGCTGTGAAGTCATGAAGACATACAGTAGGTATCCTCACTTCCCCCGGACGAACCACTCTTAGCATTAGTAATAGGCAGTGGGGTCCCTACTAGAGTGATATCTAGGCTGTACAAGCTGCTCCATGACAAGTCTGATAAACCGCTATCTAGGCTACGGGAGACATGGGGTAGAGAACTGGGAATTAATATCACTGACGAGGGGAGACTATGTACATGGTAACACGGGAGGTTTCCCTCAACGCCAGGTTTCGACTGATCCAATTCAAGGGGCTGCATAGATTTCACTATACCCCGGAAAGGCTGCACTCCATGTCTCACGATCAATCTCCCCGCTGCCCTAGATGTCGCATTGATGGCGCAGGCTATTTTCACATGATGTGGGATTGCCCCAGGATCTCGGGGTATTGGTGGGGGTTTTGCTCTGCTTTATCGGCTATGTTAGACTGCGCAATTGCTCCAGATCCTAGGAACTGCTTGTTTCACGAGTTCTCTACACTTAATGGAACCAGCCATAAACCTGCCAGCCTCTGTATGATTCTAGCGGTGCGCCGTACACTGCTAATGTGTCTCAGACCTGTTGGCCCTACTTTTGAACTTTGGCTTTGCGATGTCACCTCATCGGAGGTTGAGGAACATTGGATCTCACTACAACCAACCAGCTGTATGCCATCAAACATTTAGCCCCCCTACCGAACTTACCTGCAAACAGTCATCACAGATGGGCACAGAGACACAATGTCCACTTATCCCCCCCAATCCCCTTGAACCTTGTCTACTGCATATTCTATTCACGGAATTGCCATTCTCTGTTTTGACATTTTTTGACATCGCACATGACACCTTGCTGCAATACAACCGGAAAATGATCAATGTTTATTCATGATGCCTTGTATGATGTTATTGATATGATTGGCCTTGTCACCTTGTTAAATAAAGTTTAAAAAAAATAATAATAAGTGTGGCACGTATCCATCTGAACTCCAGAACGAGCCAGGGGTGCTGAAAAAGCCAGAAAATCATCCAGAGGACAGGTGATAAGGTCCAGACCCTTGTCACAAGCACAATGGCAGAAGCTAGTCAATTTACTCTTATACTGAGACCAAGTCAATGGCTTCCTGGCCTGCTGAATGATGTCACAGTTGTCATCCGAAAATTGAGCATGCTGAAGCCTACGCTGGTCAGGAACCAGGCCGCCAGCGCCAGTTTGGCCAGGTCTGGATGCTCCACTGCCCAGCCCTGCTGCGTCAGGAATCCCCTGCTGGAGATCGAAAGGTGAACGGGTCCCTAGGAGCACAACTGCAGCAGATCTTAAAACCACGGTCTCAAAGGCCAATGGGGGGCAATCAGGTTGAGGCTGCAACACACCAAAGCACAGAACTTGCGGAAGGTCTGTTGGAGCAGAGGGGTGGGTGGGAACGCATAACCTGCGGCCATGCCAACAGATCTGGAAGGCATCTCCCAGAGACCCCCAAACCCATCCTGCCCATGAAGCAAACTGGGGGAACTTGGAATTCAGAGAGGATGCAAACAAATCCAGGTAAGCAAACCCCCAATGCTGGAACAGGGGCAACAAGGTGTCGTGGTGTTGAACCACAAGCAGCTCAGCTGGTCCGCTTCTGCATTGCTGTCCCCCGGGTGGTGGACTGCTGAAATCCAAATCACCTCCGCCAGGGCCCATTTCCAGATCGATACCGACTCCATGCAGAGGAGGGGGAATGGATGCCACCCGGCTTGTTCAGGTAAAACTCTGTAGTAGAATTGTTTGTCCTGACCAAAACCGACCTGTCCCTGATGAGGGGCAAAAACGCCCTGAGCCAGGTGCACTGCCCTGAGCTCGAGCAGATTGATATGCAGAAGGGCTTCCGTCGTGGACCATGCACAATTAATCTCATTGCCCTCCAGAGTAGCCACCCAGATCGAAAGGGAGAAGTATGTTGTCACCACCAGGGTAGGCTCCAGTCAGATGAAGGGGGTTCCTACTGAAACATTGCCATCCATCAGCCACCAGCGAAGATCGGGCAGTAGGAGTGGTGGTATTGGGTCCCTGTCCAACTGAAACCCTGTCTCCTGATCCCAATTGGCTGCCAGGTGGAGTTGGAGGTGCCTCATTTTGCTGTACAGTGAGCACGCAGGAGGCCATCAGGCCCAGAAAGTCCTGGAACCACCATGCCAAGATAGTTGTGTTGGCCAGAAAGCGCCCAATCGCCTTGCGGAGGGACAGAAGTCTCTTGGGCGTAGGAAACACCGGCTGAATGGTAATGTTTCAACGCACCCCTAGGATGACCAGTTCCTGAGATGGGCACAACTGTGACTTCCTCTGGTTGAGGGAGAATTCCAGCTGATGAAGGATATCTACCAATCTCTGACAGCAGTGCACAAGCCCTTCGGGTGACCCTGCCCTCACCAGCCAATCATCCAAATAAGTGTACAAATGATGGCCCTCCAAGCGGAGAAGGACCACCACTGCGTTCATCAACTTCGTAAAGACACGAGGGGCCGAGTTCAGGCCGAACGGCAGCACCCTATACTGAAAGTGGTACGACATAATTGTGAACCACAGAAACATCTGATGCGGTTAGCAGATGGAAACATGCAGGTATGCATCCTTGAGGTCCAGGGAACACATCCAGTACCATGCACACAGAGACTTGGTTATGTGCGTGGTAGTAATCATCTTGAAGCGTTCCAGCGGTAAAGACAGATTTAGGAATGACAGGTCAGGGAAAACCCTCAGGCCAGCCTGGTTGTTCTTGGGTATGTAAGAAGCCTGAAGGTGTCTCAACCACTAGTCCCTGGGGATCTGTCATCCAGGTGGCCAGGACACGGCCATCGCTTTTGGATCCAGTTCCTGGGGGTGGACCAGTGCCGGAAGATCACCTGGATGAGGGGTGTTTGGGGAATGGAAGTGGGACACCGGAAAGAGAGACGTGGAATCCCCTTCCCTGTAACACCTTCAACCCCCCACCCCTTTACCAACACAAACACTTTCTCATGGACAGCACACCATGAGCGAAAACGGACTAACACCAGAGCCGCATACCTGACATGTCCCAATACGATGGTCAGGCAACGTTAGGCAATTACTGATCATTACACACACCTGACTTCCATCACACTTCCCCACACGGATAAAAGGCGGAACATGAAAGCACACTCTGAGTGAGGCAAAGCACACGAGGAAACAGTGGTTCCAAGATGGCAGTTTGATACGAGGAGAAAGACGGTGAGACCAAAGAGGGTTGTAAGGAGTGAACTGCCCTTGACCTTTTCTGACCATTATTATTGCGAACCTTGGAAAGTAAGAAACCTAAGACTGAACTAAAGCTGAACAAACCTGCATTGTGTGTCAAAGGTGCTATCCCACGTCGATAACCAAGGCGGGGAGGAGCACTGCCGCTGTAGCACTGTCCTTGGCTCCTACAACAAAGCAGCGCCATTGTAGACAGCACAGCCGGTGAGTCAGAGAGACTGATACGTTGGGAGGCCAAGTAAGATACAGCAGACAGAGTGGCCCGGCGCCACGTGGGTGCCCACTCGAAGGTCTCTGTCAGGTATGCAACAAATTGCCAAATATGGAAAAGGGAATTTTGAGATCGAAGTGGTCCTGCAACGGGTCAAGCTAAACCCTGTGCACATTCGAAAGACTTTGATAGTTGAATGCGTGCTACAATTGGTCCGGGTCTGGCTGAGGAAGACTAATTGTGACGGAGAAAGGATCTGAGCCCGACTGAGGGGGATCCGGGGTGAACCGTGAGTCTCTGAGAAAGAATATTCTCTGATCATTGAAAAAGGAGGATGTGACCCTGGAAAAGGGGGGGCCACGATACTGACTGTGATATAAAAATGGAATCTGAGCTTGGCTGAGGGGGATTCATGGTGAGACACCCAAATTGAATATTGAAAGAGGAAAGGAACTTTCTGTTTATTTTGTTCTTGTACATCAGGCCCTCTGAGTCAAGAGACTTTTGGTAGAGCAAAGAGACTTGCATCACAGAAGGCCATGATGCTGATAATGGAACTGTGTGCTCGTGTCAAAGAAGCCAGAGTGTGTGCTTTGCTCGAGCGAACTGACTTGTCCCGTGCTGAAAACGTGGGGAAGGGAGGCCAACGGCCTGAACATCCTGAAATATTTTTTTTTTACTTGTTTATTTATAGTTCAACACACAGGATAACAGAGCATTAACAATGCTTACATCTCACAGGGCATATCAGACCATAGTGTCCCGCCCCCCACCCCCAAATTCCCGGAAGGCAGTGATACGTGTCTCATTCGGCCTGGGCAGGCGGCGAGTCCTCCCTTAACGTGTGGAGGGCTCTCGCGATCAAGCGTGGTTTGAAGGTCAGAGGCGGGTAGTTCTGGTCATAGTCCAGGACCGGGGCCCAAATGTCGGTAAATCGGTAGAGCAGACCCGCTTTGGCTGCCGTGACCTTTTCTGCTATCAATATGTCCCATAATCTAAGCCACCATAGGGTCATCAGTGGTCCGTCCGTGGACTTCCAGGTGCGGGCCACCGTGATTTTGGCGGCCAACAGAAGTTGGGATATCAGCGCCGCCCTCCCCCCCGTTCTCGGGTATATGCCCGGGAGTGGGATTCCCAGGAGGACCTGCTCGGGCATCAAGGGGGTTACGACCTGGGTGATGTCCCGAATGGTGGCCAGACACTGGGTCCAAAATTCCTTCACTCTAGGGCAAGACCACCACATGTGGAAGTAGGAGCCTGGGTTGCCGCAGAGGCGCCAGCAGTGGGGGTCCAAGGCGCTCTGAAAGTGGTGGAGGCGTAGGGGAGGGTAATACCAACGCAACAGGAGTTTGTGGGTGCATTCCCGGTTGTTGACGCAGCGGGATGCAGTGCCTGTTCTGGTCCAGACATCCACCCATGTGTAGTCCTCAATCGCATGGCCCAGGTCTGCTTCCCAGCGGCCCATATAGGAGGCCCTGACACGGAGGGGGTCTTCCAGCAATAGTTTGTAGAGGGCCGAGATCTTTCCCCGGGCTGGCAGGTCCTTCATTGTGAGCTCCAGCGGGGCCAGCGGCCTTGTTGCGGCTGCCCGGGTCTGGGGGTGGGGGCACCAGTGCCTCAGTTGAGCATAGGTAAATCTGTCTGCCTCTGTTAGCTGGAAGGTTGATTTACAGCGTTCGAAGGTGAGGGGGGCACCCCCTTCAAATAGTTGCCCCAGAGTTTCGAGGCCTCCCGCCACTCAGTTCCTAAAATTCTGTGGGTGGGCCCCCGGGGCGAAGGCGGGGTTGAGGAAAATCGGGGAGGATGAGCTGAAGCCTCCTGGGATGTCTCCCCATTTGCGGGCCCACTCCCATGCCTTTATCAATTGCTTCGTGGCGGTCAGCACATCTGGCCAGGTGCAGCGTAGCGCGGTAGGAATGAACGGGAGGAAGCGGAGCGGGAAAGGGAGGCGGGATTGTTCAATCTCTACCCATTTCGGGCATCCGGAGGCAAGGTCCCATGCTTGGAAGTGGGCCAGTTGGGCTGCGATATAGTATTTTCGAAGGTCCGGCACCCCCAGAAATATAATTTTTAATGACCACTATCTCTCACTATGTATGTTTAGCTGTAAGGATTGGCAATAGTTTTTTTTTATGATTAAATGCCCTTTTATTATGACAAGACTACACTAGTACTGCATTATTATTATTTGATGGTCGTAGCTTGCTTCCATCTGTAGATTTAGGTTTAGATATCTGTCTTTCTCACTCTTGTTAAAGTTCAATAAACACCATTGAACTGTGGTAACTTGTGTCCAACTTACTGTTAATACCATGGCTTTCTTACAGGTACCACAAATATCCTGGAATAGTACCCGGAACACCCGTTTACAAGAGAAGCTGGTTCTATTGTCTGCATCTCCCAGAGAGAAAGGAGCTCCCGTAAAAGAGCTGAGGACCCGATCTGATGAGGAGGAGAGGATAGTAGAGCCAAAGGAATAGGAAGACTGAAGCCCATGGAGACTACAGATAGGATCCATGGGTTGCTGAAAAGACGCTTCCAGGTGTCTTGGAACAGAGCCAAACAGCCCAACACAGGCAAGGTGTGTTCCCCGACCTTGACGTCACTGCTTCTTGGCATCAGAGGTGGTGGCAGAGGAGGGGGAGCGGAAACACCTGTGCAACATCCTCTGCTGATTCCTCCTGTTGTTGCTGGGCGAACTGTCAGGCCTACATGTACCGCAGTCTTGAAACCCCTTGAAGATGGAGAAAGAGCAGGGTTTGAACTCGGTCCTGCCCTGGGACTGAGGAAAGGATTTCTGTCCAGGTTTTGTCAGTATGGCCAAGGACTTGGTGATTTGAGTGGAGGTTTTCTTCTTTGTTAACTCGTCATCGGTTGATGAATGAAAAAGGTCCATGCCCTCGAAGGGCAGTTCCAGGATCCACTCCTGCCCGTCAGATGATAACTTAGTGGCATGCATTCACGTTGTCCTTATCTCGACACCAAGGTACAGCCCTCTGCTGGCTGTGTCGATGTGGGAGACCGAAGACTCCATGAGGTCCTGCGCAATGGCCCAGGGAACTGCCAGACCGGCCTTGAAGGAGGCTTGCTTGACCGAAAGGAGGTCGGGCAGAAATTCACAGAGCTCCTGCCACAGCTTCTGGTTAGCCGCTGCCAAGAGGGCGTCTGCGTTGGCTTGCCGCATATGCAGTCCTGAGATGGAATAAGTGCGCTTTACCAAAGACTTGAGGACTTTGGACTCCTGGGAAAGACAACAGGAGATGGCTCCCGAGGAGGAAGACGATGGTTTAGAATACAAGGAGGCCTCAGCCAACACTGAAGAATAAGGTTGCAGGTGGGAGGACAGGAGGATTGGCTCAGC
Source organism: Ambystoma mexicanum (assembly GCF_040938575.1). Lineage (NCBI taxonomy): Eukaryota > Metazoa > Chordata > Amphibia > Caudata > Ambystomatidae > Ambystoma > Ambystoma mexicanum. The sequence goes on from NC_090936.1 coordinate 353,598,153, forward strand.
GTCTGTCTGCCTAAACCTGCTGTCCAACTTATTGTTCATCTGGGCGTTGGCCCTGGGCTTCTCCCAGACCTTTCGCGGCACCTGCAGGACATCCTTCTGGAGAGGGATGTCAGACTGGATCGTGGTGCACTTACCCAAGACCTCTGCTAGCACTCCTGACTCCTGTCGGGGCTTCCTCTGGCAGAGCGACCCTGAAGAACTCTGCCAAGCCCTGAAGGCAGTCAAAAAAGACCTTAATGGATGCAGAGGGTTAATTGCCCTGGGCGTCATCGTCGTCATCGCCCCCCCTCTACTTTTTCACAGCCCGTGGAAAATCCGGGCCCTGGGACATAGGAGCCAACGGTGTCCCGCCTACATTTGGTGCCTAAGACAGATCCAACGGCTGTTAAGGGGGAGGTGTTGGTGGTACAGGAGGTGGTGGAGAGGTCTGAACAACCGGTAGGGCCTGGACCGGGGAGGGACCGGCACTGGAACCGGCAGCGCTAGAGGAACGGGAGGAGTACCCAGTGGAGGGGGCCAGGGTGGTGCCACCTGCAGGATGACCTCCTTCACGATATCCTTTGGGAGACCCTTCATCTGAAGGAAACGCATGAGGAAGATCAAGCGCTCGAAGAAGCTGACTCTGAGGCGATGGGCATCCGCTACGGGTCAAAGCGCTGAAGCACCTGGGGCGTGTAGCTGTAAGGCTGTGATGGGTAGATGTATCCCTGATGAGACCAGATGCCTGTACCACCCAATCCGCTGCTGCTTCCAGATTGAAGGGGACTGGGATCAGCTTGCAAAGCCCATTCGATGGGTGAAAGCACAAACTGGCCCTGAACTGGAGCCAAGATGGCCGCCGGCCTGGCATGCTCTGCTACCTGCCTCTCTGCCATTTTAAAGCCTTAAGCCACGCCCTGGATGGAAGGGCGTTGAGGTCCTGAGCCACAAGAGGCCTCAGACACGGGAGGATAAAGCTTGGGTCTTGCACCCAAAGCACAAGCGTTGACCTCAGAGATCACTTTGGTAGTCGCTGAGCCCTCGGCTGGCTGGCAGGTAGTCATAACGCCCTGACTCATGACCTCTGCGCGAGCTCAGGTAGGCTGGACGTCCTCGGCACCTGTGCCGGTAGCCCTGCTGGATCGTGCTGAGAGCAGACTCTTGGAGGTGACACTCGACGATCCCTTACCCTCTGGGGTCGAAGAAGAGGATGAACGTGATCGGCGCTTCCGAGGAAAGGTAGGCCCCTGAGCCCCTCAACTTGGGAGCCGCAAGCCAGGATGGCCTTAGGTCTGCCCACAGAGCACCCAAAGAGCCCCTAGGTCCCTCGACTTGCGAGCCAGTAGCCTTAGAGTGCTCAAGTCCTGGGGACGAAGTCTTTAAGGTGGGGAGGAGGAGAAGTGTGGAAGATCTCCCTCCACCGTGACAACCGATTCTTCAATGCCCTGTCACCGAGAGCGCTGCAAGCCTAACATGCGTCCCAGCGGTGGTCGGGCCCCAAACACTCAAGACAGAGTGCACGGTGATCCGAGGCTGGGAATGAGTGGTTGCATGTGGCACATTTCGTGAATCCTTCTATGGCCGACATGCATCAGGGGAGGCGAGGCACCGAAGAGAAGGTAAATAAGTTTGGAAAAACAAAACAGGGAGCAAACGGAAAGCAAAAAGAGTTTCAGCAGTGGCTGCCAGGTCCAACACCATTCATGCGAAAATAGGGACTGGAGTGAGAGCGCCGGAAGGCAGGGCCTCGGTGGGGCGTTCCCATGCCGAATGTCGCACCCCCGCGCGTTATACTAAATTTAAAGGGGAAGCTCAATTTTTCGCTGCCAAAGGTTCCGGTACCGTCTCCATGTTGGGGGATGCCCACAAGGATGGAGTAAAGGGGACTGGACGTAGGAGAACAGGTAGCGGCTGCGTCCCCGGGGCCACATGGGAGGAGGCCACCAGGGAATCAGTGATGACACCATCAGATTCATCACATACCCTTCATCTAATGTCGCTGGTTCTCACACAATCTATTGGAAAACGGGAAAAGTAAACCACATTGCCCTGTTCTTTTCCTTTCCTGTGCTCTACTGAGCACAGGATAGGGCTGTAAATCCAAGAACCATGACTCTTGCATTAGTGTCTTTCTGAAGGATCAAAAACACCAACAATGCCAGATCAGACAAAGGCCAGATCAGACCGTTTTAATAAGTACAACTGCTTACTTATTCAGTGATTGAGCACTTACTTCTGGGCCTTAGAGTGAGACATACGCAAATTCAAAACATCTAAGAGATGATGAATATAGGTTCATGGCAGTAGCCTTAGGATAAATATGCGCATCTGATCTGTTGCAGATTAATGATGCCATACAAGCAGAATATATTCTGAATTGGAAGGAATAGACCTGGAAGTAAGTGGTCAATCACTGAATAAGTAAGCAATTTTACTTCATAAAAAAATCTGATGTGGCATTTGTCTGATCTGGTATTGTTGGTGTTTTTTGTTCACAGTTGGCATGTGATATGGTTGCTACAAGCAAGTGGCTGAATGACAAAATTGAATTGTGGGATGAATTATAGGGCCTGTTCCGACAAGCTGTTGTGAGAATTTAGCTCGCAGGCTTTATTTGATTCACTTGAGGGTTTAGAGTGTGAAATCCTTCTAGGTGCAGTAGTTAAGATAACCCTAAATGATGGACACAAGATTGTGATGCTTAAAGTGTAGTTACGCATATGTTTGAAACAGTCTTTGAAAATGGTACGAACCTCGGCTTAAATACATACAACTAGGCTATTCTTTTGATGTGCCAGGTACACCCCCTGAAGAGGTTCCAAGATTTATTCTGAGGTAAAGAAAAACAAAATTGTAGGGCATTCAGAGCAGGGCATTTTTTCTGTAGTAATCAGTTCTTTGGTGCTATACCAGTTCACAGTTTACAAGCACGGGAACAGTTTATTAGCAGTATGCACTTTATGGTCCCAGTACTGTAAAGTTGATTATAAACTATTGTACTTGTGCGTAATGTCTGTTGTGGGTGCCTAATATATATACATTTCCCTGGTTATACATTGTAGATTTGAATATGTTACAAAATAAAGCTCACTGTTTAGTATTTAGAAACTGTTGCATCATAAACTGAATTTCTACACGTACTAGCAGCTAAGGAGGCTTTCTCAGAAGCTCTCCAATATAGTTCTCAAGGGTCAGTCTTTGGGTTACGGAACCCTAGAACCACTCAACTAGTTGATGTCTGCCGAAAGAGGTGCACAAGCCCTTAACATATGAAGACCTACAAAGGGATTAGTGAACCCTTTGAACTTCTGAAGGCATGAGATGACTAGGACAATTTGATAAAAAAATCATTAAAGGCTGGAGAGGTTTGTTCAGTAATCGGGAGCATGACTACACTGTTCTTTATTTTCAAGGTTGTGTTTATGTTTTATTAAAACCTACAGAGGAGGAGAGCAGACTAATGTGAGGGGTCAATAATGGGAAGCTGGCAACTGCTTGTAGTTTTCTCAATGTTAAACATTTTATTAACAAAAAGTGCAAATACATCCTTACTTAACATACTCTACCAGGGAGTTCCATCTAAGGGGAGCTCTCCTAGCATCCACAAAATGGGCCCTCACACTAAAAAACAAAACATTCAAAGTAAATCAAAAACAACATAAATACATGAATACCAAACAACCAGTGACTTGGATGACCTTCACCTGTCCTGGGTAGATCCCTTTCCCAGGCTTATTCAAAGTCAATGTGCCTCATTCTGAGTGTGGCTGTCCGGAAACAAGGGTGCCGGTAAGCTCAATGGCACCCTTGTTTCCGAACTGCCACACCACGAGTCAGCCTGCAGAGGCTGTTGCACGCATCAGGGTCAGACCTGCTGGGTGCAACAGCCCCTGCAGACATTCTTTTCATGGAAGCACCGGCAGCGTTAGCAACAGTGCCGGTGCTTCCGAGTCCCGATTCCCATGCAGTCCTATGGGACTCCACGGGAATGGGGACTTACCGAATCCCCCACCTGACTTCCTGCTCCGCCAGGACTTGTAATGTCCCAGTGGCCCCGGAAAGTCAGGCAGCAGATTTGGTGTTTCGAGCTCAGCAGCAACCCGTTACTGCTGACCTCGTAATGAGGACAATGTCTCCAATTGTTCACAAAAGGAAAAGAAAAGCCTTGAACCAGCTCTTCTAATTCCAAAAGGAAACAAATGTTCACCAAACAAAACATCCACTGGTAACAATCTGTTAGCTCTCTGTTGAAAAGTATCTCTTCCAATTCCAGCCAAGTAAACAGCACCAGTGGTAATCCTGGATATCCTCTTTCCAAGATTATTTTTTTCACAGTCCAAAGGATAAAGAAACAACTTCTGCTTCAACAACTTTTGATTTCTGCAGTGTCTTTAGTATAATTGTCAGGGTTTTGTCTTCCTCTTGACAACCACCCTTCTACTACTGTTCCCATTGGAATAGGCTCCTTTGTTACACAGTGCTTTACTACTCCAACCACCTTCAATGCAGCATCCACCGCCAATATGATACATAACCACAGTTCTAGAAGTTCTGCACCAGTTTTATAATTTGGAATTGTTAGGCAAGTTAAAGACAAGACTTATTTTACATCTGCAGTTAGAAAAGGCACTCTTCTTTCCTCAATTGTAAGAACAGGGCAGCCTCTTTGCCTCTTTTGTCTGTTTTACTGCCACCAGTATAATCTGCCTCTGCCCCCAGGCTGCCTTTCGTTCAACTTCAACAGTCTCAGTTTACAGATGGTTGACTTAATCTTCTTACCCAGCTCCCTTCGCCAGCTTCATTCACACCCTCTTCACGACTCTTTCTTCTCCAGAATACTACTCTTCTTATCTAAACTCATGATGCCCAGCTCACCCTTCCACTGCACTCTCTCTTAGTAATACTCTGATCCACACTTCTCTCATACACCCCACTCTTACTCCCCTCTCTATCAGCCCCACTCTCTCCAAACACTGACTTCTACCTCCCACACTATCTCTTCCACACCTTCTCTAAAGCCCCATCCTCACTTAATGCAGTACACACCATACTACAAACAACTGGTACCGCTCTCTCACACAAAGACCTCACCTTTACTAAGCTCTGCCACCAACTGTCCAACAATTCACTCCGCTGTCCGTCCCCTGCCTGCTCTCGGTCCACCTTTACCTCCTCCCGTCACCTCACTCTAACAACCCACACTCTACCTTTCTTGCTGTCCTTTTTTTATACTGTGGAGCTGGTGGGTTCTGTGCCTCGTTCCTCTTCCCATTAGATGCAGCCCTCATCTGATCTCCTGCACCAATCAGTGCCTGTCTTTTCCCCAGGATCCTGGCGAGGGGCTTGAAAAAACCCTTTAAGCCTCTCCCCCTTTTCCAGCATAGTTTTCCAGATAGTCGCACGTGCTTTCCATGTTGCTTTTCTGCCATGCTCTGGGTTTGGAGGCTGTTTTTTTCCTTGTGAGGTTTCTGCTTTCATGGGTGACTGGTCGCTGTTGAGCTAGAGTGTCATGTTGCTGTTTGAATCCTGTCTGGATCTTCTCAGCTGCATCCTAGGGCTTCTGGGAGACACAGAGTGGTACCATTGTTAACATTTGTGGCCCCAAGGGGGGGTACTGGGGAACCCCACAGCTCATTTCCTCATCCGAGGCAGGGATGGTTCTGGCTTCGATGTTTGTGAGCCTTATACCCAAGGCTGAGTAGGCACCCCCGCCCTCTTGACAAGGTCATGACCCAGAGCCTGTCAGAATAGTCAAAGAAAAGCATCAAGTTTTCCTGGATATAGATTTGTATATGAAAGATAAGACAACAAAAATGTTGAAATTGGTAAAGTCTGTTTGTTGTGGGGCATATGGAGGATAGGGGATCCGGGTTGAAAGCCTGGGATCCAAATGTTCGAGGGAGAAAAGACCAAAGATTATTTTTCCAAAATAATCTTTGGTCTTTTCTCCCCTGAACACTTAAAACTTGGCCCCCACCCCCTCCCACACCACACCCCCACACCCCTATTTACATTGTGGCCCTGCAACGCCTGTTCCCTTTCACTTCTGTGATTGCGAACCAGCGCTGCAGGGCCTTTTCTTTTTTGGGGGTGCAGGGGTGGCTGCGGGGGTCACAATATAGTGAGCAAGGGTGCAGGGGACTCACCCGCAGGCATTTTAAAAAAAGGCGTTTTGAAGTGGTTGTGGGGGACAACCCTGCAAACCCTGCTCACAATATAGTAAGCAAGGGTGAGGGGGACAACCCCGCAGCCCCCAGCACAAATGCGTGATTTGGTTGAACTTTTCAGCCGCTCTGAATTCTCAAACGGCCGAAATCCAGCCAAATCACGGATTCAGGCTTTTAGGATAGGCAGTGACATACCTGCCACAATCTTCGATCTATAACTTTTTTCAAAGCATTATAGAGGTAAGCTGGTCAGGGTTTCCACTGTGGTAGATGGAGAATTTCTATTGATCGAAAATTCACAGGCTGAATATCATTTGTGAGAAAGATATGTGACACAGTCAGGGTCATGATCATGTCAGTTGGGAGTATGGGGCGCCAGCCCAACAAAGTGTGTATGTGACTGACTGTATCACTATCCCTTCCACAATGTTCTCTTTATTATTTTCAGACATCAAACTCCCAGAATTAACCTGAGTGCAACAAAGAAAAAACAGACTAGAATCAGAGAAAGAGAATCCAGACCCGACATGAAATGGACTGGGTGTTTTCCGGCCCTTCAGAGACGAGGCACCCAACACCCAACCCATTAACATCAAAAGGACCTTGAGGGCAAGCTAGAACATAAAATTGACTGAGGGTGAGAAGAGACTGAAGGGGAAGAGAGAGACATCATCCCCGAACCAAGGGGTTAAGAAAACTCAACTGCACAGGAAGAAAGCCACATGGATAACCAGCAGTCTGAGTACGTGGCTGCCCCCTCACAAACGGAAATAAGAAAGGGTGTGGGGCTGAAAGCATTCCAGGGGAAGTCCCAACCCCCAGTGAAGAGGCAGGGGATCAGGTAACCAGGCAGGCCAATGGGAGCCAGGAGGACTGTTGGAAAGGGGCAGGCTGGGCTATAAAAGCATAGCCAGCTCAGAGGAAAATGAAAGGTGTTCAGGTGGAGTGGTGCTGGACAGGAAGCCAGGCAGAGGGCAGACAAGGGAGTGGATTGCTGTGGTAGTGGTTTGTGAGAGAGCAGGTAAAGTACTGTGTGTGGGAGCCTGGATTTCAAATTTAGTGTGCTTATTAGTATTTTATGATTCCTGGATTCCCTCTCTTCCTGTTTTCCATTCATCCTTTTCCAGTGCTTTCCTTTTCATGTGAAGCCCAGTTTGTCTGTGTTCTTTGTTCCTTTGACTTTCTCTGTTCTGCAGTGTAACCGTGATCCTTTTAGACACCCCTCATTGAGAGATTTCCCATTGTGTGCCCCTTTCGTTTCCTTCGCTGGGTGGGGAGGGGGAGGTTTTACACTACTGATTTTATGTGCCCTCCTCCTGTTCCTTTACTTTCTCTTGGAGTCTGTTACTGATTTTACCTTGCATTTCTCTTTTTGTTCCATATTGATAGTTAGGTGTGGTGTGCTATTGTATCCAGCGCTGCTGTTTTCCTCACTATTCTGTAAGCACTAGTCCTACTTGTCCCTTGTCAGGAGTCTTATGTTTTAAGTTGTCCTCCCTTTGCCGTTATAGCCTTCCTGGGACCCTGATTGAACAGCAGTGTTTGTGTCCTTCGTTGACATTCCCAGCAGTGTTTCTAATCCTCTTGAGTATCACCTTATACAACACCATCAAGGATGTTAGCTCACATATCCTGTCATTGCTTGTCATGTATGTGGGCTTAGCGCTGACAGTGTTTGTAAAAGCAATTGTGGGTGAGGAGCTTGACGACTTTCTTTGTAATCATAAGGAGCTTCTAAGCGCTTACCCCAATCCCTTTTCATATATTTGTATTCTTATCACGCTCTACTTGCACATCCTTGGCTTTAGTGCACATGTATCTTGGGTCCTGAGTGCATGTTTGACACAAAGATATTCACTGTGTGATCTTGAACACATTTCCCTTGCCATATCCACTGCCTTTGTCCTGTCCATGACAGTAGTGTCTCGAGGGGGGGTGCAAATGGTAAGAGAAAGAAATGGAGGGAGGGAGAGAGAAGTGCAGGGAGATATAGAGATGATGCGAGTAGTAGGAATGATAAGAGAGTGTGTATGGTAGGAGAGCAGTGAGAGACTGCAAAGCGGTAGTGGTAGTAGTGGTGAGAGTGGTATGAAGCAGGAGGAAGGTGCTTGGGAGAGATAGGCGTAGAGAATGTTACCCAACCCAGACACAAAGATGTAGATGAGGAATTGAGAGTAGGGATATAAGAGAAGGATAGTGGGGAGCATAGAGAGAGAAGGGATTAGGAAAAGTAGAAAGATCCCAAATATAGAGAGGGAGTGAGATAGAGAAGGAGAGATAGAGAGAGGAGAGAAGGACAGAGAAAGAGGAGAGAGTGAAGGAAAGTTAGAGAAGGAAAGCGAGAGAGAAGGAAATAGAGAGAGGAGTAAAGAGAGAGAGAATGAGTGAAAGAGAGAGAGAGACTGGAAGAGGACCTCATGTAACATCAAAAATCCCAGAGGGAGATACATAGAAAAGGCCACAACCTTTAAGTTTTCCTACCAGAATAATGAAGACTTAGACAGTAGGGCTTACCTTGCGTTAGAATGAATCAGGTGCATTCTGGTGATTAGGGACGTTTGGGCTATGGTGGAAGGAGCCCACAAGAGGTCAAGAAAGCGGTAGTGATCCCATAGTTTCCACCTCTCAGCCTTTGCAAACCACATTTGTTTAAAATATTAATAAAGCACCATAAATGTACTATCCTTGTCTGTGGATTTCAGTGGCATCTGTGACATATAGTAAATCACAAAGAAACAAATGATACAGTTAAGACGCTTATTTTAACTCACCTGATTTTTCCGATAGTCCTGCTGCGAGTGCCTGAGGACCCGGTAACAGAGCCTTAGAACATACTTGTATGGGGCATATCTCTGATCTCCTAGATCTTCAAGTCTGAGCATTGGCCCTTCTCCAGGTTTTTCCTTAAAAGGTGCAGCAAGAATCCCAAATATCTGTAAGGAGAACACCATTGGCATGACACAAACTCACCAAAGATCCTAATCCTTATTTTGTTGGTTTCCTCTGGAACCTCATATAACCTGTGCAATGTTCTATAGTGTTAATTTATTTTATTATTGTTCCATTTGCAACCTCCAACATGTATTTCCACTCCATGGAATAGTAAGTAATATCTAATAGGAGTGCATCATTATATGATAAGAGACCTATCCCTTGTCGTAAGTAACATATTGACATTGTCAGGTTACTTAATGTAACTGAAACATGTGTTATAGAAGAAAAATGTATTGTGCATGGCATGTTCATCTCTATTATATAAACCTCCCAAAGCTACAGGGAAGCAAATGTAACATTTAAACAGTGTTCTTGCATTTGCACAGCCAGGTTACACAAACAATTAAAATACTGCATCTGAATGTACAAGAAAGTCACAATTTTAATGTACTAAACATGATATATACTGAACTAAGTTACATTACCAAATGCTGAATAGAAAGATACATCACAGCCCTGTTTACATGTCACATGAAAATGGGCAAATTTAAATGAAATTTGGCCAGGCCAGTGTTCTGTATCCTTTGACAAGCAGTTCCCCAGACCAGAGGCCAGCCATCAATAAAATCCCTTAGCTCTACAAAACAGAAAAAGATGGGATATTCAGGGCACATGGCGGTTCTTATAAAAACAACAAATTAGGGCCTTTTGCATTCCGGCAGTGTCTGCAAGGTGGAAACTTGGACATTCAAGTAGATATAACAGATAGTGGAAACCCGGACATACAATAACTACACATTAGATTTAATAATCATGCTGAGATACTGTTATTAACTGTATTTAATCCACAATCAGTTGGGACAGGGCTCAAGATCACACACCTCGCATAATCACGCAAGGAGTCCTGGAAGAGAGAACGTTTAAGTAATGTCACATTTTAATGGGCGACCACAACTTGCAAAATTAACTCCTGGATATTGAGGCTGGAATCCTAGACGAGGAAGACCAGGCATGGGTTATACACATTTAATAGCGGCACACCCAAAGAGGCATCACAAGTATGCCTTTGAGATGGCACTCATATGGTTATTACTAGACCTAAGGGCCTGCAATGGTAGGGTTAGTGGAGACAAACCAGCGAGAGTTACGTTCGCTAGTGGGTCCCTTGCTAGCCACATCAATTACATTTTAATGAATCTGGAGTTGTGGACTTAAATCAAACGATTTGAACTGCCTCCCAGAGACGACAGTGACCACCACCCTCTTGTGTTAACTTTAGGACTAGAAAAAAATGCTTAAGCAGAAATAGGAATTGCTCTAGGAGCCTCCCAATTAGCATAACTGGCTCAGCCAGACGTGTTGTTAAATGGGATTGTATCAACAACCTGCGATTCTATCTAAAAGCTATAAAGAACTACTGCCCTCTTTAGAATGAGTCAATCATTCAGAAGGGCATTCATGCAGGCAGGCAGCCAACCAGGCTCACAGTGCATTCAGGCCATTCACTTCCATCCAGACACCCATAACAAGGAATGTGGATTGGAGCAAGCACCAGCCTTACAGCACACCACACTGCATTCATGTCAGTTTCGGTCAGGGCTGTCTCATTCTTTGTGTCACACACACAGATACCAGACACCCATAACATGGAATGCATATTGGTCACAGACTCCATTCACCCAGTTCCCACCCTAAGGGTGTAACCACAACATACAGTCACTGGGAAGGCTCGAGCCAGTCTGGCCTGGACTTCCCCACAATACCATATATGGTTCTTCCACCCAACAGCCAGTCAGGGGAAGGGACAGAGTCAGGGCTTCCCAGGACTTTGGGAAAACAAGGTAACAGATAATAGAAATCAAGAGGCCACAGGGGCCATCTTGTCTCCTATCAGCAATCCACTGATTCCTATGACAAGGCCTGGGTATCCTAACATGGAGAATACTCAGAACACTTGTCAAATTCAGCATGGAGCTGCCACCAGCCCATACCCTGCTCTGTGGGCCACACAACGGTGCCCAAAAACATACACTAGGGGTACAGGGTTGTACCCCCACCCATGGGTGCCATAAGGGTATCCCAAGGGTATGTTTATCACAACCAAAAAGAGGAAGAGATGCACTGCCAGGAGTCCCACATGGACTCCTGTGCAGAAAACAACACAGAACACAGATGATAAGGGAGTACAGGACAAGGGCGTGGAGGAATTTTCAGCATCACAGTCGCCCCCCCCCCAGACTGAGTTTAGGGTTGTCTAATCTCCCACTAGATTGACACCCTCACCCAGATGGTCATCATACCTTATGGAAAGGCTATCTGCATTATCATGACTCTTCCCTGATCTATGTTCAATAGTGAAGTCTAGCCCTTGCAGGCTAATGGACCACCTGAGCAGTTTCGGGTTTTCACCCTTTATCTGCATAAGCCATTTTAGGGGCTTATGGTCGGTTTGGACCTTGAAGGTAGACAACGTAAGGTAGGGCCTAAAACGCCCAAGGCTCCAAACTTTACAAAACATTCCTTTTCCACAGTAGCCCACCTAAGTTCTCTAACTTTGAGTTGCCTACTGATGAATATGTTAGGATGTTCTCTCCCTTTGTCATCAAACTGGGACAAGACAGCTCCAATTCTGTTGTCGGAGGCATCATTCTGCATAATAAAGGGTTTGCTGTAATCAGGCGCACACAACACAGGTGCCCTACACAGACTTTCCTTCAAGCCAACAAAGGGCCTCTGACAGTCTTCAGTCCAATTAAACTTCCTTGGTTGTTTGGGTGAAGTCAGAGCTGTCAGAGAGGCAGCTATGGTTCCATGGTCCGCCATGAAATTACGGTAATACCCAGTGAGGTCCAAAAAAGCTCACACCTGGGTTTGAGTAGTGGGAGTCTCCCAGTCATGTACATCCTGTGCTTTACTGGGAGAGTTTGGATTCGACCCCCTCCTACCTCATGACCAAGGTAAGTGACTTTCCCCTGAGCAATCTGGCACTTGATAGTGAGGTTAGCGCTTCGCAAGGCCTGCAACACCCGATCCAAATGAGTCAAATGCTCTTCCCAGGTGGAAATGTAGACCGCAATGTCTTCTAGGTAGGCCACACAAAAGGCCTCCAGCCCACTGAGTGCATGGTTGACTAATCTTTGGAAGATGGCAGGTGCATTCTTCAACCCAAAAGGCATGACCCTAAACTGGTAGAACCCCTCAGGTGTTTAGAACACAGTATTTTCCTTGGCATGGTCTGTCAGGGCTATTTGCCAATAGCCTGAGGTAAGGTAAAAGATGCTTACAAATTTGGCAGCACATATGGTGTCTGCGAGCTCATCATCCCGGGGCAATGGGTGCGCGTCAGTTTTGGTGACGGCATTGACTCCTCGGTAGTCCACACAGAACCTCCAAACCTTGGTACCTGCCTGGGAACTTGCCTTGGGGACAAGGAACACTGGACTGGACCAGTGACTGGTTGAGGGTTCAATTACACCCAGATCAAACATCTTGGCGACCTCAGCGTAGATGCGGTGCTTCACAGTATCTGACATCCGATATCACCTGCTTTTGACAGGTACCCTGTCACCAGTGTCAATTTTGTGCCTGCACCATGGGGTGAGGCCTGGTGTCAGTGAAAACAGAGGGGCATACTGACGGAGCAAAGGCCTGCAGGCCCTCTGCTGCTCTGGTGTCAGATCTGGAGAGAGATGCACTCCCTCCACTGAACCATCTTGAGGGTTGCTATGCAGCAAATCAGGAAGGTGCTCACTCCCATCCTCCTCTTGCTCTAAAGCTAGCAGAAGGCATGGGACTTCCTCTCTTCTGTGGAAAGGCCTGTGCCTTTTAACATGGAATACCTGAGGGGTTACCCCAGGGACTTCCATGTCAACCAGAGAGTTGACTTTGCCCATCTTGGAGATTATCCTGAAGGGTCCAATCCGCTTATCTGCCAAAGCTCTAGGCTTGGTAGGCTCCATCACAAGGATCTCCTGTCCTGGAGTCCAATCGACTTGTGAGACCTTAAGGTCATGCCAGTACTTATTTAATTCTTGGCTTGCACTAAGATTCGCTGCTGCCTGGACCATCATTTGTGCCATCCTCCGCCTGAGGCCTAACACATAGTCCCCCACTTGCTTGGCAGGACCTGAAGGGGTGGCTTACAAACCTTCTCTTAAGGCAAGGGGCCCCCTCATGGGATGTCCAAAGAGAACCTCAAAGGGGCTGAAACCAACACCATCTTGAGGCACTTTTCTATAGGCGAACAGCAGGCCTGGTAGGAGGAGATCCCATTTCCTCCTTCAGGGCTCTTCCAAAGCCCCCAACATGCCCTTGAGAGTTTTATTAAATCTCTCAACCAGACCATTGGTCAGGGGATGGTAGGAGGTGGAGAACTTATAGGTTACTTTGCACTGCGTCCACATCGCTTGCATGTAACTCGACATGAAGTTGCATCCTCTGTTAGAGACCACCTCTTTAGGGAATCCAACTCTGGTAAAAATTGCCCAGGAGAGCCCTGGCAACCACCTTGGCAGTAATGGTCCTAAGGGGTATAGCCTCAGGATACCTGGTGGCATGATCAACAAGGACCAGGATGAACCGGTGTCCACCTGATGTGGGAGGGTCTAAGGGACAATGTTGATGCCAACCCACTCAAATGGTGTGCCAACCACTGGCAACCGCTGCAGTGGGGCAATGGAACTGCCTCCAGGCTTGCCAGACAACTGACAAGCGGGACAGGTCCGGTAGTGGGACTCCACTTCTACTCCCATCTGGGGCCAGTAGAAATGTGCAGAGAGCCTTTGCTTTGTCTTCTTGATCCCAAGATGACCAGCTAAGGGCATCTTGTGCGCCAACTGCAACAGGAAGGGCCTGTAAACCTGGGGTACCACCAACCCCTTGAGGGCACCAGGTTCAGGCTTAGTGGGCTCACTACAATAGAGCTCACCCTCCCAACAGATTTTGCTAGACCTTAGCATTTCACCCTGTGCATGTTTTCTTAGACCCTCGAGAGAGAGAGAGAGTGGCACTCTCTCTCACCCTAACAGAAGTCTCCCCTAGAGAGCCCCCCTTCAGCCAGCAGGCATTGAAGGTCAGGGTGATCCTCTGGGTTGAGCACCTCTCCCGCAGGAGGGTTGTAATGATTTGTTTGGTTTGTTTACATTTGCTGCACGTCCCTGTTTCACGAGCTGAGCTGGAGGTTCCTTGCAGGCTAGTGAAACTAGAGGACGGTTGAGTTGGAGTTAGCCAGTGGCTGTATGTTGGGCTCTGGGTGGGCCCGCTTTAACAATAAAGCTTACAAGAAAAGATACCTGTCTGCGTTGGCAAATTCTTTTCATTGGCGACGAGGAAAATAAAACGGGCCCGCTGCACGCCATCCACCAGCCATCCGAGCCGCGGAGAAGGGACGTCTGCCTTCAGTTCTCGTTGGCAGGCAGCGGATGAAGAGGACGACAAAGGAGGGGGCCGCTACGCCTCTCCCTTGAGGCGTTGCAGCGGCCAGCTGACAGCATCCACTACACGTCACCAGCGGCTAACGGGGTAGCAGCCGCTCTGTTTTCCCAAGAGTTGTGAAGCGACCTGCAGTTGGGAGCGGCACGGAAGGGGGCCGTTTCCAGCCCAGGTTGACGACCGGCCCATCAGCATAGAAGCCGTTGCGCCTCTCCCTAGGGCGTAGCAGCGGCCAACAAAGAGAAGTGCCCACTTAGTCGGAAGAGGTGCCTCCGAGTTTCCCGTTTCTCTGGGCTAGGGTTGACACGCCTACTTAATGCACTGTAACGCCTTTTCTTACCATAAGAAATGGTATAGAGGTGCACTGCCTCACGATAAGTACATTTATTTGGAATATAAATAAGGGGCATCTAGTTTTTCCTGCCGAACGGATTCCACACAGTATAGGACACAAGTCACTTTAAGGGAAGCTGAATCAGAGGTTCAAGGAAATCTTCCAAGGAGAACCTAGAGCTACCAAAAATAGAGTGAGCTCACCTAGAGACACACAGTGAAAATACTGTCAGTGTTGAACCTTGCAGCAGTAACTTTGGTCTGACATTATTTCCAGCCAAGGAGTTCTACGCAACAAACGGCCATTTGGTTCTGCACCTGTACAGCATAATTATAAATGGCAATAATGGCATCTGCTAGTATGTCTCCCCACCAACTGTTCTGCCAGAACCTGGTACCGCTACTCTCAAATGGGACAGGTGGGAAAAACTATTTGACACATACAAAGTTTGCAGCAGCGAGAAAGGAAGCATTTTTATTGCACAATTTAGGAACAGAAGGTTGCAGTGTCTTCAATAGGTTGCCAGAACCTACAGAGGTAGGACAAAGGGATGAAGACCAATTTTCTATAGCGGTCAAGAAGTTATAATTGCATTTTGAGCCAAGAAAGAACATCACATTCGAGAGACATACGTTTTTTCAAAGAAGTCAAGAGCTTTAGGAACCAGTGGAAATTCTCATTGCTGCACTAAGAACTTCGAGCCATTCGTGTGAGTTTGGGTCTTTAGCTGATTCGCTCATACGTGATCAGCTTGTACGATGAACAAACAATAGTAGGAAAACTACTATCGAAGGACCTACCTCTTGAACAAGAAGTAGAAGTAGCGAGAAGAATGGAACACACTTCCAAGTACATGGCTAGTATGAGGCCTGCTTGTTTGTGAAGTTGCAGCAGTCAGAAGTGGTAAGGAACAAGTTACTTACCTGTAACTGTTGTTCTCCAGCATGGGTCTGGCATGGATTCACATGCTCATGAATATTCCCCGTCGTCAGGCTGGGAATCCTCGGTAAAAAAAATCAGTTTCAGTTTCGTTTCTGAACTGTCTTTCTACTCTTAACCAATCACTGGTCTCTGGGTCATACTGCCCCAGCGAATGACTGCCCTCTACCTTAGCCCCTCCTCTGGCAGCCGTCTTCAGATTTGGTAGCACGTAAAGTGGCAGTAGGACCAAGAGAAGAGCTGCAGAGGGGTAGGAGGGAGGGTTCGCATGTGAATCCATGCCAGACCCATGCTGGAGAACAACAGTTACAGGTAAGTAACTTGTTCCTTCTCCAGCATGGGGTCTGGCATGGATTCACATGCTCATGAATACAAGAATACATAGCAGTACACACATGCACAACCACAGGAGGTGGCAAGGCTCAACATTAAGCATTACAACAACTCAACATTAAGCATCTCTTACCTCCTCACCAGGCTCACCTTCAAGCGAACAGGTTGCGCAGCACTCCCTGGCCGACTCTAGACTCCTCCCTGGAATCCCAGTCGACGCAGTAGAATCTCGTGAAGGTGTGCTTCGACCTCCAGGTAGCAGCCCTGCAGATGTCGAGCAGGGGCACACCAGATAGGAACGCTGTAGTAGCAGCGATCGCTCTAGTCGAATGGGCTCTCGGGCGGCCAGGCAACGGTCGGTTCTCCAACCGGTGACAGTGCATGACGCAGCTGGAAAGCCACCTGGAAGTGGAAGCCTTCAAGAGGGCCTTCCCTTGGTTCACAGGGCCAAAGTTTACAAACAGCTGTGATGTCCTCCGAAAACTCTTTGTGTGGTCCATGTAGAACTTCAGAGCTCTAGCCACATCCAGCGAGTGCAAAGTCCTCTCAGCCGACGACGAAGGTGACGGGGAGAAAACAGGTAACAGCAAGGGCTCATTGAGATGGAAGTCCGACGGCACCTTGGGCATGAAGGAGGGGTGCGTCCTCAACACTACCCTCGTCTTGTGAAATGTCAGATATGGAGGCTTACAGGAGAGGGCCTGGATCTCTCCCACTCGTCGTGCGGAGGTGAGGGCCACGAGAAAGGCTGTCTTCCACGATAGGAACTTCAGCGGCGCTGAATGCAAGGGCTCGAATGGTGGACCGATGAGCCTGGTCAGCACTATGTTGAGCTCCCATGCCGGGGCCAGGGCTTTCACCGGCGGGAACGAGCGGAACAGTCCCTTCATGAACTCCTTCACCAAGCGATGAGACCACAGCGACGACCGTCCTGGAGTTCTGGTGTATCTGGAGATAGCGGCCAGATGAATTTTGACAGAGGCATGTGCCAGCCCTGCCTTGGCAAGCGACAGCAAGTACGGCAGCACTTGAGGGGCCGTGATCCGCAGAGGGTTCATCTTCTGTGCACGGCACCAGACAGAGAACCTCTTCTACTTATTTCCATAGCACTTAAAGAGTCGAGGAAGCCCTGGTCTTTGCAAGAACCTCCTTGCAGTCCGCCGGGATGTCGTAACCTCCGAACTCTAGTGCTGCAGGAGCCAGGCCTGCAGGTTCAGCGATCTTGGGTCGTGATGTAGGATGGCTTCTCCTTCCCTGGCGAGAAGATCCGTGTCCGTCGGCAGTTTGACCGGCGTAGAGGCTGACATGTCCAGAAGGTCTGGGAACCAAATCTGCCTCGGCCACGCCGGTTCGACGAGGATCATCCTGCACCGGGCCCGTCTGAGTTGACTGATGAGTCGCAGAAGCAAAGGTAATGGTGGGAACGCATACAGGAACAGGCCGTCCGAGGGGAAGGAAAATGCATCACCTATGCTCCCCGCCGGGGGAAACCTGCTGGCGAACCTCCGGCACTTGGTGTTTGTTGCCGTCGCGAACAGGTCGATCTGGGGCTTGCCCCACCATCGGAATAGGAGATCCACTTGATACTGCCGAAGTTCCCACTCGTGGCAAGAGTGCAGCTCCCTGCTGATTGAGTCGGCGACAGTGTTTTTCACTCCTGCCAGATGAAAGGGTGCCCGGAACATCTCCTGGGCGATGGCCCAGTGCCACAGATCCTGCGCTTCCTTGGATAGGGCTGGGGATCTGGTACCTCCTTGCTTCCGGATGTAGAACATCGTGGTGGTGTCGGTGAAGACACGCACCACTTTGCCCTTGAGGGACTGAAGGAAAGACCTGAGGGCCCAGAACATGGCCTGAAGCTCCAGGACGTTGATGTGCAGGGACCTCTCCTCTGGAACCCAAAGGCCTCTTGC
Organism: Ambystoma mexicanum; assembly: GCF_040938575.1. Classification (NCBI taxonomy): domain Eukaryota; kingdom Metazoa; phylum Chordata; class Amphibia; order Caudata; family Ambystomatidae; genus Ambystoma; species Ambystoma mexicanum. The sequence continues at coordinate 353,616,182 of NC_090936.1, forward strand.
GTGGAGATCTCCGGTCGTTGTGTGCTCCCCATCCCTCCAGGGAGGCGTCCGTCGTCAGTGCCCCCTGGTGCACTGGGGTCTGGAAGTCCATGCCTGCCAAAAGATGTGCACGGGTGCCCCACCACCGGATTGCTTGACGGAAAGTCACGTTGAGTGGGATCTTGTCTTCAAAGCTTCCCATCGCTTGCATCCAACGGGCATCGAGGAACTACTGCAGTGGCCGCATCCGCAACCTGCACAGTCACACGAGGTAGATGCAAGATGGCATCAGGCCGAGCAGGGACTTGATGGACCTCACTTTGGCCACTTCCATGGTCAACAGCCGTTGTACCTTGCCTAGGATGGCCCTCGTCCTTTCCTCCGACAGCGTGGCCAACCGCGTCACTGTGTCGAGCCTGGCTCCCAGGAACAGGGCGTCCTGCAACAGTACCAAGTGGACTTTGCAAAGTTCATCGAGAATCCCATCTCCGTGAGCAGGCGGATGGTCTTCGCTATGTGGTGGACGGCGAGTTCTCTTGACTTTGCTCGAATGAGCCAGTCGTCCAGGTAGGGGTATACGTGGATCCCCTGCCGGCACAGCCACGCCGCTACTAGTGCCAGGCACTTGGTAAAGACCCTTTGAGCCGACTTCAACCTGAAGGGCAGGGCCTTGAACTGGTAGTGCCGCCCTTGGACCACGAACCGTAGGAACTTTCGATGTCCTTTGTGTATGGGGATGTGGAAGTAAGCATCATCCATGTCCAGCGACGATAGAAAGTCGCCTTCCTCCAGCTGTCTCAGCACGTGCCGAAGGGTAACCATCCGGAACTTCTGTGCTTTGATGTACTTGTTGAGGCGTCAAAGGTCCAGGATGGGCCACAAGCTGCCGGTCTTCTTTCGGACGACGAAGTACCGCGGGTATACTCCGGAGCCCCGAAGCCTCTTTGGGACGAGTTCTATTGCACCCTTTCTCAGCATGGCTCGTACCTCCAGAAGAAGCTGTGGAATGTGGTTTTCTTTCCTGGCCACAGGTGGAAAACGGGGGCACTTCCTTTGGAACTGCAGAGTGTGCCCATTGCGAGGGAATCCAGCACCCAACGGTCGGTGGATTGGACTCCCACACACCGACGAAGTTCGCCAGCCAGTCTCCCACCGGGGTGCTTAGATGGGGGCCTGACGACACGGCTGGTTCAGTCCTGTTTCGCCAAGGCCTTGCCACCCTGGGCTCCTTGGTGATGACGACGTTATCCACCGGCCTTGCTGCAGCCTCTGTAAGCTTCCTGCGACAAGGAACAGACATCTTGCCGGTACGACAATGAACTGCCGCCGAATCCTTTGGAGGCACCTTGGGATTTGCCTCCGGTCCAAAAGGACGGCCGTCGTCGATGGAGAGCGCCCAAGGCACGGGCCGTCTCGGTGTATGCTTTGATTGCCTGCAGACTCACGTCAACCGCTTTCCCGAACAGGTTGTTTCCGTCGAAGGGCATGTCCAGTACCCTGGTCTGCATGTCCTGAAGGAAGTTGGTGGCCCTGAGCCAAACCGCGCCGGCGCAGGCAAACGCCGTCACCCATCTGGTGAAATCCGGTATCAGCGATGTCCGTCGTTATTGTGATGGCGTGATCTGATGCCACCTCGCCTTCTTGCAGAATTTCCAGGGCTTCCGCCCTCTTGTCGTCCGGGAGGAAGTCTAGGGTAGGGGAGATCTTGAAACACAGCTCCCTATCATAGCGGGCCACGATCGCAAGGGCGTTGGCTGCTTTGATGGTAGGCGCTGCCGACGAGATGACTCGACGTCCCATAGCGTCTAGCTTCTTTCCCTCGCTGTCCGGCGGGGAAGTAGAGGATGAGCTTGAGGCTCAAATATACCGAAAAAATAAGAGCGAAACTCTTCGAAATAACGCAATACACAGTAAAAGCTCAAGAGCTACAGCACAAGGACTCCCAACACTTGAATGTGCGGTAAAAATCTGAAGATGGCTGCCAGCGGAGGGGCTTAGGTAGAGGGCAGTAAATGGCTGGGGGCAGTATGACCCAGAGACCAGAGATTGGTTAAGAGTAGAAAGACAGTCCAGAAACTAAACTGAAACTGATTTTTTCTTTACCGAGGATTCCCAGCCTGATGACGGGGAATATTCATGAGCATGTGAATCCATGCCAGACCCCATGCTGTAGAATATGGGAATATTCCAAGCCCTTCTCAGAGCCATACAAAGTCTACATCTGGGAAACGAGGCTGTAGTAAGATAAGAGGGCTCATGGGAGGGTAGCTAAGAACTTCCCGGTTCAGATGGGAGTCCATCAAGGATGTGTATTGGCCCTTAAATTTTTGGCCTTTTTAACAACGGCATAAACCATTCACTGAGGAACCTACAATGTGATGCGCCAACCTTGGCTGGAGAAAATTGTCTAATCTTGATGTTTGCGGGCGATGCCGTCCCCGTATCCCTAACACCTCTGGTTTGAAAAAACAACTGTTGACTTTTGAAGAGTTCTGTGATAATAATGGGTTCTCTCAAAATGAGGGAAAAAAATAAAACCATGATTTGGAAGAAGAATAGGACCAAGGGCTTTGATATACTCACTCTAACACTCAAAGGGGAACAGACTGAACAGGGCAATGAGTATGATTACTTGTCAATATGATTTACAGAGAAATGTAACTGGACCTCCCATGTTTCCTGGGCAGACGTAACACTCAACCGCTATGGTGGGGCAATTGCCAAGTTTGCTCAGGATTATGAAATGGGGCGATCAAAGTGTCCCTGGAAGCTTACTCGGCCAAGGCAAGCAGCATTACTTAGGGCTGAATTGTGAGGCGGGCCTATAAGTGAAAATAAATGTATGAAACATTCGCTGGGGTTTCTGAGGAGCACTCCAAATGCTCTAGTTTTAGCAGAAGTTGCTGTACGTAGAATTCGGTCTCTGTGCAAGTGAAAATCCTTATTGTACTGGACCAGAGTATGGTCTTCACCTGGACTAGTTGTGGTCAGATTGGCCTTTCAAGATATTTCATACCTGGAGGGAGCTTGAACCCTCCCCTGGATGAAATGCTTAAAGAATGCCTTTGAGGTATTAGGTTACGCAGAGTATTGGTCACAACCCCAACTCACAGAAGGGTTGACAAAAACAATGAACAAGGAAGCACTCTTGAAAATCGAAGCAGGAGGACTTCTTGTTGATATCCTAAGTAATGAAAGGGGAAGGACATATTGGAACATGAAACAGACAGTTGGAAATGAGAAATACTTGGACACCTTGTCCCCAAAAATTCTCCAAGGCTTTATACCTTAGGCTTTGGTTTGGCATGTTACTCTTAGCTGAAGTAATGCATGAATTGAATCTTAATGCCCCCAAAAAATGCCCTGCATGTGAGTACCATACTGAGAACATTGTGCACTTCCTCCTATTTTGCCCCTGATACTGCAATGTTAGGAAAAGATATCCAGTGCTGTCATTTAGGCAAATATCTATTAGATCTGTAAGAGAAGCTTTTACATTATGCACTAATTCAAATGATGATCTAGCGGTACATGTTGTGGTACAGCATTTGGCGATTGCATGGAGAGTAAGAACACGTTGCACAACTTAAAATAGTTGTCAATCTATGGGGCAAAAGATTGGGCATTTTAAACCTAATACTTGTTGTATTAAGAGCTTATAGTGTGATAGTTTTGTGTTAGAATTTGTTATTGTTATACTATTTATTACGCTATATTATCTATTCTTAAATTTATCCTGGGGATTTGATGGGAGCCAAATTAAGTTCTGTGCCCAAGACTAATTCCTATTTTCTTTCTTCAAAGTGCTATGAAGACATGCATTACTTACCGTAAAAGCATTTCTGATGATTGTATTTGCTTAGATTCACATGCTGTGCATATAGTCCGACATCCAGTGATAACTGCAGAGTACTGCATCTTTTCTTTCGAGAATCGAAAGGGGACGTCGACATGGGCGTGCCTGTAAGGAACAAGTTACTTACCTGTAACTGTTGTTCTCCAGCATGGGTCTGGCATGGATTCACATGCTCATGAATATTCCCCGTCGTCAGGCCGGGAATCCTCGGTAAAGAAAAAATCAGTATCAGTTTCGTTTCTTATCTGTCTTTCTCAGTAGTAACCAATCACTAGTCTCTGGGTCATACTGCCCCCAGCCAATGACTGCCCTCTTCCTAAGCCCCGCCTCTGGCAGCCATCTTCAGATTTGGTAGCACGCAAAGTGGCAGTATGACCAAGTGAAGAGCCGTAGAGGGGCAGGAGGGAGGGTTTGCATGTGAATCCATGCCAGACCCATGCCCATGCTGGAGAACAACAGTTACAGGTAAGTAACTTGTTCCTTCTCCAGTATGGGGTCTGGCATGGATTCACATGCTCATGAATATAAGAATACATAGCAGTACACATGCACAACCACGGGAGGTGGCAAGGCTCAACATTAAGCATTACATAAAACTCAACATTAAGCATCTCTTACCTCCCCACCAGGCTCACCTTAAGTGAACAGGTTGCGCAGCACTGCCTGGCCGACTCTGGACTCCTCCCTGGAATCCCGGTCGACGCAGTAGAATCTCGTGAAGGTGTGCGTCGACCTCCACGTAGCAGCCCTGCAGATGTCCAGCAGGGGCACACCAGACAAGAACGCCATGGTAGCAGTGATCGCTCTGGTCGAATGGGCGGCTCGGACGGCCGGGCAAAGGTCGGTTTGCCAACCGATGACAATGCATGATGCAGCCGGAGAGCCATCTGGAAATGGAAGCCTTCGAGAGAGCCTTCCGTTGGTTCACAGGTCCAAAGTTCACAAACAGCTGTGATGAACTCTTCTTTCGGTCCATGTAGAACTTCAGCGCTCTAGCCACATCCAGCGAGTGCAAAGTCTTCTCGGCCAGAGACGAAGGCGACGGGAAGAAAACAGGTAGCACCAAGGGCTCGTTGAGGTGGAAGTCCGACGGCACCTTAGGCATAAACGAGGGGTGCATCCTCAGCAACACCCTTGTGTCGTGAAAAGTCAAGTATGCAGGCTTGCTGGATAGGGCCTGGTGTTACGCTCACCTGGTTCCCACAGGGGCGTCGATCGGACCCGGACAGCTGCGGGCTCCACCAAAGTGATGCGTAGTGAAGAGATGACAGTCTGGACTGGCCCGCCTAATCTTGTCTGCTGGACTCGTAGAAGTATTCTCCTGCAAGTGGAGAAAGTGATTTAGCCACCCGTGGACTTTAGTGATGGCCTCACAGCAGTTCTCGTTCTCCCCACTAATCACCTCCGATATCCCCTTTTGGTAATCTCACCTTATGTTTTTAAATGATGAGCTCTCCATCCTGCATGGCATGCAGCGGCGCGTAGATACCAGTTACTTCACTGGGTTGAAGGTACTGGAGAAGTTCCGGAGGAATATTAACTCCAGTGTCTATAAAGTTCAAAGAGTTCAATATGTCCGATGTTCACTCTTGTTCCATTCCCTCGTTAGGTTGCAGCTGGGTCCAAAAGAATATTGCCTGGAGGCAGCCGATGGCGTTCAGGTAAAGGTCTGTATTACCAAACACTGTCAGGTAAAAGTTGCATGAGTTTAACTTGCTGTTTTCTCTCCCTTTATAGGTGCGGCATAGGAAGATGCGGCGAATTAAAGAATAATACCTCCGGGGGTCAAGCAGGTAAGCCTTTGGTGGCAAAGAGATTGTCTTTGTCGGTTTTCTCGGCTCACCTTGTTATTCCTTTTGTTTTCCCCCCAGGTGCTGGATTTCGACGAAGAAAATGATGGAGGCAGCGCCGAGTCGAAAGATGCAGTGGACTGGTGAGTATAACACGACGGTGCTGCTGGCGAAGCGACACTTGCTGAAATAATGTCCTTTCCAGGCTCGAAGATGTGCTGGGTCCGGAATTAATCAGGTAAGGAATCAAATAATGGATGTGATCTAACCTCTTCTCCTTTCTTTTCCTTTTGTCTAGGAGCTCCGGATTCGAGGCGGGCGTGGCAGAAGACTGGATGCTTACTTGCAGACACGGTGAGCGTCACGCTGCTGGATGCAGAATAACGCAAAGCATGGGCTGCTGTTCGGGCGTGGTTTAAATAGCCTGCAAAGTAGTCCCAAGTAAGAAGTTCCCCAGAACCAAACCCGAGTGAAAAATAGTCCCTGTAATAAAATAGTCCCATCCAGGCCTCACGTTGGCTTGGACTCATTTGCAGCATGGTCTGCATAAGGTAAGTAAAGTCTATGAGCCTGGCCCCTATGGCGCCAGGATTGAATCCAAACAGCCCCCAACAGCCCCCAGCTGGGGTTTTAATGAGTATCTGGATATCTGCTCCCGGGGCTGATGGACACGATCCGGATGCCCGGGGGTAGGCATCATGACAGCACTCCCCCCCAAGGCCCCTCCTAAAGTTGTTGTTCCCCTTTGCCCTGGCTTGTCTGGGAAGTTCCGATGGAATTTTTTCACCAATAGAGGAGCATGAACGTGGTCACTAGGTTCCCATGACCTTTCTTGTGGTCCATAACCCTTTCCGTCGATTAAATAAAAAAGTCTTGATTTAACCATTTTAGAGTCCAGGATGTTTTTTACCTCAAATTCAGGTTGTCCATCTATTAGGATGGGGTCAGGTGGTTTGGTTAATCTTGTCCCGGGTTGAACTGGTTTTAGAAGTGAAACATGAAAGACAGGATGAATCCGCATCTTAGAGGGTAGTTCTAATTTGACGGCCACCGGGTTGATAATGGCCTTAATGGTGTAAGGTCCCAAATATCTAGGATTAAAAGTCTGAGTTCCTTTCAGAGGTATATGTCTTGTAGCCAGCCAAACTTGATCTACGATTCGATATGGCGGGGTCTCACTTCTATGTTGATCAGCATTTTTCTTGTATTTCTCTTTTGCTTGTTTCAAATGTTTTGTTGCCTCTTTAAAGGCTTGTGTAATAGTAGAATGCAGATGAGTTACTGCCGGCATTTCTAAATGCTGGGGTGAATCGAGTTCTGAGGTTCGAGGATGATGTCCATATATGGTATAAAAGGGGCTTTGTCCGGTTCCTGAATGTACAGAGTTGTTGTATGCGTATTCAGAAATCCATAAAATGTCCTTCCAATTACTTTCGGTTTGGTGGAGCATACAACATAGCTATTGTTCAAGAGTCTGGTTGGTTCTCTCCGCCTGACCATCGGTTTGGGGATGATGACTGGTTGATAACCTTACGTCGATTTGTGCCAATTGACAACACTTTGGCCAAAATTGCAAAATGAACTGACTACCTTGGTCAGAGATCAATACGGAAGGAAATCCATGTATTCGAACAATATTTTCGAGAAATACCTTGGCCAAGATTGAAGCAGAAGGTAATCCTTTTAAAGGAATGAAGTGGGCCATCTTGGAAAAAAGATCAACAATAACTAGAATGATGTTGAATCCATTACATGATAAAGTCTAAAGACAAAGTGTGCCATGGTGCGGGTGGAATATCTAAAGGTTGTAAACGACCAGCTGGTTTCTTCTTTTGACTTTTGTTCTGGGCGCAGATGCCACAAGACAGTACAAATGACTTTACATCTTTTTGCCAGTTGGGCCACCAGAATTGTCTTTTAATTTTAGCTTCAGTTTTTGCAATACCTGGGTGCCCTTCCATCAGAGCTTCATGGAAATTGGAGATGACTTGTTCTTGTAGTTCCTTGTGTGGTAGAAATAGACGCCCTTGATAGTAAGGTAGGTCATTGACAACTGAATAATCTTGGCCCTTTTTAACCCAGTCCTGCAGGGCTGCTGAATCGAAAAGTTGTTGGATCTTTAAATGAATATCTTCTAAGGTCTGTAGAGTAGTTATCCCAAGAATTCTTTGTTCAGGAATTATAGGCACCGGCTCCGGGTTCGAATATGCTTCTCCCATCCCGATTCGGGACAAAGCGTCTGCCTTGCCATTCTTACAACCTGGTCGATAAGTGATCACGAAATTGAATTCGGCAAGGAATAAGGCCCATCGAAGTTGACGCGATGATTGGGCCTTGGCTGTTTTTAAATACTGCAAGTTCCTGTGATCGGTGATTACAGTAATGGTATGCCTGGCACCGAGAAGATAATGCCGCCAAGCCTTGAAGGCGGATTTTATGGCTAACAGCTCTTTATCGGTAACCGCATAGTTTAATTCGGGAGCCGAGAATTTTCTGGACCAAAATGCTACTGGATGAAGTTGACCGGTTTCTGGATCCTTCTGGGTCAGGACGGCCCCCATGGCTAAACTGGATGCATCGGTTTGAACTATGTATGGGAGCTCGGGCGTGGATGCTTTAAGACAGGTGCCGGCGTGAATTTCAATTTCAGTTCTTGGAAGGCTTTTTCAGCTTCTTCAGTCCACAAGAAGCGTTTGTTTTTTCGGAAAAGTGCTGAGATGGGGTGTACAACATATGAGAAGGCAGGAATAAATCTGCGGTAGAAATTAGCAAACCCAAGCATGCTTTGCACCCCTTTAACTGAACTGGGTAATGGCCACTTGAGAATTGCGTCCACCTTTTGAGAGTCCATTCGGACTCCTTTTGGAGTCAGGATAAATCCAAGGAATTCAACTTCTGTAGTATGAAAAACACATTTTTCCAATTTTGCATATAACTTGTACTGGCGTAGTTTCTCAAGGACTGAACGAACGTGCTTAACATGGTCTGATTCTGTGGAGGAGTAACTAGAATATGGTCTATGTATACGACAACATAGATGTCAATGAGTTCACGAAGGACATCGTTCATAAAATACTGGAAGGCTGCTGGTGCATTGCACAACCCAAAGGGCATCACCTGATATTCGAATAATCCGTACTTGGTGTGAAAAGCGGTCTTCCATTCGTCACCCTTCTTTACACGTACCAGATGATATGCCCTTCGGAGATCTAATTTAGTGTAGATGCAAGCATCCTTTACTTGGTCTAGTAGTTCGGGGATCAGAGGCAATGGCTATCGGTTCTTCACCGTGATCTGGTTTAATGCGCGGTAGTCTATGCACGTTCTGAGGTCACCTTCCTTTTTGGGCACGAAGAATAAAGCTGAAGATGCAGGGGACTTAGATGGACAAATGAAGCCATTAGCAAGGTATTGGTCAAAGTATTGTCGTAGGTGACGGTTTTCGGGGTCCGTAAGGGCATAGATTCTACTGCATGGAGGTTGTGCACCGGGTATGAGGTGGATTTGACAATCGTATGATCTATGAGGTGGTAAGGTGTTTGGCTGTTCTTTTTGGAAAACATCCTGGAATTCTTGATATTCCTTAGGTAACTGCATAACTGGATTAGCGACTGTGGCCAGGCTTTTGTTCAAGGTTTTTTCCGGGTAACAGGTGTGTGCACACTCCGGGAAGGTTACTCTCTTCTCTCGCCAATCAATACAAGGATTATGCGTTTCCAACCAAGGTATCCCCAGTATTATTTGGAACTGCGGGGCTTTGATTAAGTCAAAACAATAGTCTCTCGATGCCCATCTTGACCCAACAGTGTCATCTCTGTGGTGGAATGAGTTACAGGCCCAGAGGCAATTTCAGTTCCATCGACTGTGGTGATAACATCCGAAGTGGTCTTTTTGCAGAGAGGTAGATTCATCCTAGAAGCCAATTCGTGGTCCACATAGTTTCCTACGGCCCCGCTATCAATGTATGCCCTAACTGCGTGCACACGTGATGGCTGCCTTGGATCAATAAGGACCATTGGTATGATTAGGTGCGAGGTCCGAGTGTCCCTCTTTAAGCTCGGCAAGCGGACCTCTACGCTTGTCGGGCGTGGTCGTTTCCCGAATCAGGCTCTGTTTGATTTCTATCAGCAACTCCGACTACTTTCTTGGATGGTTTTATAGGGCAATCCCTTAGAAAATGTCCTGAGGCCCCACAGTACAGACACAACTGCATCTGTCGTCTCCTTTCTCTTTCTTTTTGAGTTAAGGGTCCCTTGACCCCCCCCCCCCGATCTGCATTGGTTCTGATGCATCTGTTCCTTTGGGAGTAACATTGGGTTTAACCAATAACCGATTTCTCGAACTTAGCTCGATCAGCTTTTCTATTCTGAAGTCCGTGGTCTAGCTGGACAACTAAGTTTATATATTCTGTGCAATCCTGAGGTGGGGTCACAACTTGGGCCAAAACATCTTTGAGTTCACCCTGAAGTCCACAATGAAATAATGTAATTCGCTTTACCTCTGGCCATCCGGTTTCCACCACCAACCTATTGAAGGTTGCGAAATAAGCTAGCAGGTCCTGGTTTCCTTGTCGTAGGGATAGAAGTTCGTTATCCAGGGCCTGTCCCTGTGAATGTCTGGCGAATAATCTTTCCTTGCTCAATTGAAAACCCTGAATCCCGAAGAAGAGGGTCATCCTGGTTGACTAATGGAATTGACCAATCCGCTGCGCTGCCACTAAGGTATGACAGTACAAAGGCTACTTTGGCTTGGTCGTTTGGAAGAGCTCCTGGTCTGCATAAAAAGTGCAAGCGGCATCGGTTCATGAACACGGCGAACCTTTTCGGGTCCCCAGCAAAGCGTTTGGGAGGAGCTAAAGGAATGCTCCCTGGTAGAACCACTTGCACAGGGCTGCTCGATGAAACGGGGGTTGAATTCCCCCCAAGTCCAGGTAGTGGCGTTTGCCCGGCTTGGTTTTGCAGCAGTTGTCTGGCAAGATCATCATTGTGCTCCTTTGACACAATCAGTTCTCTCCTGAGGGCATTAGTTTCTTGGCGCGCTGAGTGCACTTCTGCCCTAAGTTCTCCTAACAATTGGGCTAGTTGGTCGGTTTCTGAGGTCTCCATTACGCCCGGGTGGGGATTTGTAGATAGGCTTCGCGTTCTGTTACGCTCACCTGGTTCCCACAGGGGCGTCGATCGGACCCGGACAGCTGCGGTCTCCACCAACGTGATGCGTAGTGAAGAGATGACAGTCTAGACTGGCCCGCCTAATCTTGTCTGCTGGACTTGTAGAAGTATTCTCCTGCAAGTGGAGAAAGGGATTTAGCCACCCGTGTACTTTAGTGATGGCCCCCAACAGTTCTCGTTCTCCCCACTAATCACCTCCGATATCCCCTTTTGGTAATCTCACCTTATGTTTTTAAATGATGAGCTCTCCATCCTGCATGGCATGCAGCGATGCGTAGATACCAGTTACTTCACTGGGTTGAAGGTACTGGAGGAGTTCCGGAGGAATATTAACTCCAGTGTCTATAAAGTTCAAAGAGTTAAATATGTCCGATGTTCACTCTTGTTCCATTCCCTCGTTAGGTTGCAGCTGGGTCCAAAAGAATATTGCCTGGAGGCAGCTGATGGCGTTCAGGTAAGAGTCTGTATTACCAAACACTGTCCGGTAAAAGTTGCATGAGTTTAACTTGCTGTTTTCTCTCCCTTTATAGGTGTGGCATAGGAAGATGCGGCGAATTAAAGAATAATACCTCCAGTGGTAAAGCAGGTAAGCCTATGGTGGCAAAGAGATTGTCTTTGTCGGTTTTCTCGGCTCACCTTGTTATTCCTTTTGTTTTCCCCCCAGGTGCTGGATTTCGACGAAGAAAATGAACGAGGCAACGCCTAGTCGAAAGATGCGGCAGACTGGTAAGTAAAACGCGGCGCTGCTGCTGGCGAGGCGACGCGTGCTGAAATAATGTCCTTGCCAGGCTCGGAGTAGTGCTGGGTCCGGAATCAGGTAAGGAATCAAATAATGTCCATGATCTAACCTCTTCTCCTTTCTTTTCCTTTTGTCTAGGAGCTCCGGATTCGAGGCGGGCGTGGCAGAAGACTGGATGCTGACTTGCAGACACGGTGAGCGTCACGCTGCTGGATGCAGAATAACGCGAAGCATGGGCTGCTGTTCGGGCGTGGTTTAAATAGCCTGCAAAGTAGTCCCAGGTAAGAAGTTCCCCAGAACCACACCCGAGTGAAAAATAGTCCCATCCAGGCCTCACATTGGCTTGGACTCTTTTGCAGCATGGTCTGCATAAGGTAAGTAAAGTCTATGAGCCTGGCGCCTATGGCGCCACGACTGTTTTCTATGATGAGCCTGGTGCCTAAGGCGCCAGGACTGAATCCAAACAGCCCCCAGCCGGGGGCTGTTGGGGTTTTAATGAGCATCTGGATGTCTGCTCCCGGGGCTGATGGACACGATCACGATGCCCGGGGGGTTAGGCATCATGACACCTGGATCTCTCCCACTCGCCGTGCAGAGGTGATGGCCACAAGAAACACAGTCTTCCACGACAGGAATTTCACCGGCGCCGAATGCAGGGGCTCGAATGGCACCCCCATGAGCCTGGTCAGCCCCACGTTGAGTTCCCACGCCGGGGCAGGGGCCTTCACCGGCGGGAACGATCAGACGAGTCCCTTCATAAATTCCTTCACCAGGCGATAGGACCACAAGGACGCCCGTCTTGTGGTTCTGGTGTATCAGGAGATCGCAGCCAGATGTATCTTGATGGAGGCGTGAGCCGGTCCAGCCTTGGCCATCGACAGTAGGTACGGCAGCACTTGAGGGGCCGTAATCCGTAGAGGGTTAATCTTCTGTGCACCACACCAGACAGAGAACCTCTTCCACTTATGTCCGTAGCACTTGAGAGTTGAGGACGCCCCGGCTTTTGCAAGGAGCTCTCTGCAGTCAGCCGGGATATCGTACTCTCCAAACTCTAGCGCTGCAGGAGCTAGGCCTGCAAGTTCAGCGACTCTGGGTTGTGATGAAGTATGGCGCCTCCCTCTCTGGAGAGAAGATCCGCATCCGCCGGCAGCATGACTGGTGGGGACGCTGACAAGTCCAGAAGGTCCGGGAACCAGATCTGCCTCGCCCACAGCCGTGCGACCAGGATCATCCTGCACCGGGACCTCTTGAGCTGGTTGACGAGTCGGAGCAGCAACGGCAACGGAGGGAACGCATAAAGGAACAGGCCTTCCCAGGGGAACGTGAAAGCATCGCCCATGCTCCTCGGCTGGGAGAACCTGCTGGCGAACCTCTGGCACTTGGAGTTCGTCGCTGTCTCGAACAGGTCGATCTGGGGTTTTCCCCATCGTCCGAAGAGTCAATCCTCTTGATCCTGACGTAGTTCCCACTCATGGGACGAGTGCAGCTCCCTGCTGAGTGAGTCGGCGATGGTGTTTTTTATCCCTGCCAGATGAAAGGGCACCAGAAGCATCCCTTGGGCGACGGCCCAATGCCACAGATCCTGGGCTTGCTTGGAGAGGGCTGGGGATCTGGTTCCTCCCTGCTTCCGGATGTAGAACATCATGGTGGTGTTGTCGGTGAAGATTCTCACCACCTTGCCCTTTAGGGACGGGAGAAAGGACCTGAGGGCCCAGAACAATGCACGGAGCTCCAGGATATTGATGTGGAGCGTCTTCTCCTCCGGGAGCCAAAGGCCTCTCGCGTGATGTTCTCCGGTGTGCGCTCCCCACCCTTCCAGGGAGGCATCCGTCGTCACCGTTATCTGGTGGGATGGGGTCTGAACGTCTGTGCCCGCCATTGGATGAGAGCGGGTGCCCCACCACTGGATCGCTCGTCGGAAGGTCTCGTTGAGCGGGATCCTGTCCTCGAAGGTGCCCGTCGCTTGGGTCCAGCGGGAGTTGAGGAACTCTTGCAGAGGGCGCATCAGAAGCCTGCACAGGCACACAAGATATATGCAGGAGGACATCATCCCGAGGAGGGACGTGATGGACCTCACCCTGGGCACGTCCGTGGCCAGCAGGCGCTGCACCTTGCCCAGGATGGCCTTCGTCCTTTCTTCCGACGGTGAGGCCAGGTGCGCCACTGTGTAGAGCTTTGCTCACAGAAACAGTGCGACTTGCGACGGGTCCAGGTGGGATTTGGGAAAGTTGATGGAGAATCCCAGGTCTGAGAGCAGCTGGACGGTCTTTGTTGTGTGATCCACAGCGAGCTCCCTTGTCCCTGCTCGATGAGCCAGTCATCCAGGTAGGGGTAGACGTGGATCCACTGCAGGCGCAGCCACGCCGCCACCGGTGCCAGGCACTTGGTGAACACCCTGGGTGCCGACTTCAATGCGAACGGGAGGGCCTTGAACTGGTAGTGCCGTCCTTGGACCACGAACCTGAGGAACTTTCGGTGACCTTTCAGAATGGGGATGTGGAAGTACGCATCCTCCAAATCCAAAGACAACAGGAAATCGCCCTCCTCCAGCTGTCCCAGCACGTGCTGGAGGGTGACCATGCAGAATTTCTGTGCCTTGATGCATTTGTTCAGCCGTCGCAGGTCCAGGATGGGGCGCCATCCTCCCGTCTTCTTTTTTACTAGGAAGTACCTTAACATACTCCGCAGCCCCAGAGCTTCTTCGGGACGAGCTCGATGGCACCTTTTCTGAGCGATGCTCTCACCTCCAAGAGCAGTTGAGGGACGTGATTTTCCTTCCTGACCACGGGTGGAATGCAGGGGCACTTTTTTAGAAATTCGAGGGCGTGCCCCTGGGCCAGGGCGTCCAGCACCCAATGGTCGGTGGAGATGGACTCCCATACGCTGGCGAACTTCGCCAGCCGGCCTCCCACCGGGGTGCTTCGGTGGGGGCCCGACCCTGCTGTCGGTTCAATCTTGCTTGGCGGACGCCTTGCCGCCTTGGCCTCCCTGGCGACGACGGCGGGGTCCCCCCGACTTGCCTCGTCCTCTATAGGCTTCCTGCTTCCTGCGACGAGGAGCGGGCCGCTTGGCGGTACGTAGACGAGCAACCGCCGAATCCCTTGGAGGCACTCTGCTTGCCTCCAGCGCTCCGAAAGGACGGCCTCCGTTGCCGGAGGACGCCTAGGGCCCTAGCAGTCTCTGTGTCCGCCTTGATGGCTTGGAGGGACTCATCCACCGTTTTCCCAAACAGGTTGTTCCCGTTGAACGGCATGTCCAGCACCTTGGCTAGCACATCCTGGCGGAAATACGTCGCCTTGAGCCAATCTCGTCGTCTGAGGCAAACGCTGTTGCCTAGCTGGCGGAAACCGGTGTCGGCAATGTCTGTTGCCACCGTAATGGCGTGGTCCGATGCCACTTCTCCTTCTTGCAAGATCTCCAGGGCCTCGGCCCTCTTGTCATCCGGTAGGAAGTCCAACAGGGGGGCGATCTTGAACCATAACTCCCTGTCGTAGCGGACGAAGATCGCGAGGGCGTTGGCCGCCTTAATCATTGTTGCTGCCGACGAGATAACTCATCGTCCCATTGCGTCCAGCTTCTTCCCTTCGCCTCCGGCGGGGAAGTTGACGTTGAGACCGACCCCCCCCACCCCCCGCTTTCTTCTTGGCCGCCGCTGAGACGACAGAGTCCGGGGTAGGTTGTGCCCTAAGGCACAGAGGGGCCGCGTCGGGGACCCGGTACTTCTTCTCGTACCGATCCTTCTTGGCAGGCGTCGTAGAAGGGTTCTTGAGAAGGGTGAGACACTCGTCCCAGATGTCATCCAGCAGAGGCACGGCGAAGACTGACTTCCTCCTGGCCTTGCGCCGTTGGTAAAGGAAACCTTCCTTCATCTTCTCCTCGGGGCAGAGCTGAAAAAGCTCGGATGCCCTGCCGATCATTGCGTGGAAAGATCCGATCTCATCGGACGGGGAGGCCCGGGCTGGTGACGGGAGCTCAGTCCCGTCAGCACCGCCGTCGTCGTAGGTACCCGTCATGGCCGTGTCTGTTCCCGTGTCATCCCCAGGGATGGGGGATGTGGGTAAAGTGTCACGCACGGCGGTCGCTGGCAGCTGTGGAGAGGCTGGCGTTGGAGCAGCCATTGACATTAGCCGTCACGCCGCCCGCGCGTTCCTCTGCAGCGGTCCAGCCTTTCCGCCTTCCGACCAGTGGCGTCCTTTTTACGAGCGCCAACCCGGAAGCCCGCGCGTTGCAACCTATTCGCATTAGGCTTCCAGGTTGGTACGCTTCAGTTCTTTCCTCCGCAGCCGTTGCCGCTCTCTTTCCTCCACTCCCGTTTGCCTCCTGGCATTCTTTCTGCACTCTGCCCGCCACGCTCTGCGGGAGCTCTTCTCCCTGCTCCTCTTTGGCTCTCTCTCTCTCCCCGGTTCTCCTGTTTCATTCCCTCTCTGCTCATTCATTTAATGCCCCATCTCTGTAGTGTTGTATTCCCTTGGAGCTCCCACCTACACTACTTTCAGTGGGTTCCCCTAACAGCTGGATCCTTCAATTCACACAGTCCTGCCTTGTATCCTGTCGCCATCTTCAACAAGGAAGGGTTTTTTTGCGCCTTCCGGCTTTTTCCCCTTAACCGGTCTGCCCCGGTACGGGGGCCCCCTTGGCCCCGGGATAGAGGGGCAGGGTGACTTCCTCTCGAGGCAGACCTCATCTACACTCCAGAGAAGAGGCATTGAGGATAAAGAGATTTGGGATCAAATCGGACGAGGAGACCACAGGTGAGCAGGAGGGCGTAAGGGGCACTCGGGGAAGTGGGGTGAAATTGGCTGAATCAAGGAGTGAGCTTGACAGTTTGCAACGCCAAAAAGGAAATATGGCCACCCCCGAACAAATACAAGAACTAGTGGCCGCAGTCCAGGCCATGAACGTAGAATTGCAGAACGTGAAGGCTGATAACGCAGTCTTGAGGCAGATGGTCTCTGCTCGGGAAACTAGGGATTCCGACTTACCTCCTATGGCCTTATCCTCGGGCAAGTTTGACGGAACCCCGAAGCGCCTCAAGGAATTCTTGGAAGCCCGCTCCATTTATTTTGCCTTTAGACCTCAGTTGTTTTCGAATGATCACACCAAGGTGGGGTTTATGGTATCCAACATGACCGGGAATGCCTTAGCTTGGGCCACCCCTCTAGTGACCAACAATAATCCTGTAATCAGAGATTATGTGGGCTTTTTGGCCTTACTGCGCCAAACTTTTGAACAACCCGAGATAATACATGTGGCTGCGGAAGAGCTTTTGGATGTGCAACAGGGTTCCAGTGACCTGCTGACATATATCTCCACCTTTAAACGTTTGGCCTCAGAAGCAGGATGGCCAGAACGGGCCCAGTATACAATTTTCCGTCGAGGCTCGAAAGAGGAGATAAAGGATGAACTGGCAAGGATAGCCCGCCCTACTACCCTGTCTGACTTATTCTCCATTGTTACTCAGATTGACTATCGCCTCAGTGAACGCAAGGCGGAAAGGAAGAAGCATAAGGCCCCTGGCTCTCTTCTACCAAGTGCCCACTCGTTGCCCTCCCTGCCTCACTCCAGTAACAAGGAAGAACCAATGCAAGTTGGGTCCGCTAGATCCCCCTTGACACCCGAAGAGAAAAGACATCGGAGGGATGCCGGGCTCTGCATGTATTGTGGATCAGACGCCCACCTACTTCGAAACTGTCCCAAAGTTCCACCTAGACGGTTGGGAAACGAACGACCTCGGAACTAAAGGGGACGAGTAACCGAGGTCAGAGCGCTAGTCCCTATGTCACTGTGATGTTAGCTTCACACGCAACCACCTTGGACTCACGCCTCATGGCTGTTCCAATCCAGTTGGAAACGCCGACAGAAGTACTTACCACCATGGCTCTGCTGGATTGTGGCGCTGCAGGGGTATTTATGGATACCATGTGGGCGCACAAACAAGGTCTCCCTCTGCTAAAAACGGGAAGAAGTCCAGAAGGTAGAAGGAGTAGATGGTTCCCCACTTTCGTCGGGGCCTATCACCCATTCCACCGTATCCATGAAGGTCTACATTCTCCAGCATTCGGAACAGATACAATTTGACTTAATTCGAGCAGCCCATTTCCCAGTAATCCTTGGAATCCCCTGGCTGAGGAGGCATAATCCGCTCATCGATTGGGCACAGAACACCATGGCCTTTACCTCCTCATACTGTAAACAAAATTGTTTATTTCATCCTTCAGAAGATTTGGTACAAGTCCTCACTCCCCAACAAGAAGGAGTAAATGAAATTTGTAAGGTTCCCCCGGAATTAGCCAAATTCAAGGAAGTCTTCAAAGACAATCCTGTCTTAGATCTACCTCCACATAGGCCTGAAGACTGTGCCATCGAGCTGGTGCCAGATGCCCTGGTTCCGTTTAGCCGCATGTTTTCCTTGTCTCTACTGGAGAAGAGGGCTCTTCGCAATTATTTGGACTCCCATCTGCCCAATGGCCTCATTCGACCCTCCAAATCCCCGACTGGAGCCTCTGTATTCTTCAAACCTAAGAGGGATTCCTCTGAGTTAAGGCCATGCATTGACTATCGGGGTCTGAACAAGGTCACGGTTTGTGATCGCTATCCAATGCCTTTGATAGCAGACATATTGGAAGCAGTCGGGGGTTCAACCATCTTCTCTAAGTTAGACCTCCGGAGTGCCTACCACCTTCTCCGAATTAGAGATGGGGACGAATGGAAGACTGCTTTACGGACTCCATTTGGCCTTTTCGAGTACCGGGTGATCCCATTTGGCTTGGTTAACGCTCCTGCCATATTCCAGCGTTTTATGGATCGCCTGTTTTCTGACCTGTTATACCGCAGTGTCATAGTTTACCTAGATGACATCTTGGTTTTTTCGAAGTCCACCTCCGAACATACATTTCATCTTCAGACAGTTCTTCATCGTTTACAGTCACAACATCTATTGGTTAAACCTGAGAAGTGCCTCTTCAATATGTCTTCCGTTCCATATTTGGGATACATCCTATCCCAGGAAGGCATCACCATGGACCCGAGGAAAGTATCTGCCATCTTGGACTGGCCCACACCCGCCTCTCTGAAGGACATTCAACAGTTCCTGGGTCTAGCCAACTTCTACAGGAAATTCATCAGACATTTTTCGCAGATTGTGCTGCCCATTACCTCACTACTTAAGAAAGACGCCAAACCTTTTCACTGGTCGGAACCAGCCAATCAAGCCTTTATTGATCTAAAAAGGAGATTCTGATCCACTCCTATTCTATCTCAACCGGATCTAGACCAGCCCTTTATAGTTGAGGCTGACGCCTCCGCTAGCGCCTTAGGTGCTGTACTCCTTCAACTTAAGGATGGCAAGGAACATCCTGTAGCATATCTTTCTAAGACTCTTTCCACAAGTCAACGGAACTACTCTGTTATCGAAAAAGGACTTTTGGCTCTCAAGGTGGCTTGTGAAGAGTGGAGACACCTGCTACAAGGCGGAGCGCATCCATTTACATTACGTACTGACCATAAGAATCTGAAGATTCTCAGAAATATGGAACGCGTCAACTCAAGACAGGCTCGCTGGGCGCATTTCTTCAGCCAGTATGACTTTACCATAACCTACATTCCAGGCACCCAAAACAGCTTGGCGGACGCCCTGTCCAGATGTCAGTCTTCAGAGTACCACTCTCCTTCCGTTAGCCACCCTATGTTTCCCCGAAACAGAATCGTGGAGATAGTATCCTTGTTTCTTCAAGAGATTAAGACAGTAACCAAACCTGATTTGGCAGCCACCGTACCTGGTTGACTTACGTCCTCAAATCCGTTGGTCTGAAGGTCTTTTACTGGTTGGGCAGCGATTGTACGTTCCCTCTAAGTTCTTACAACTGAAGGTTTTGGAATGGGGTCACAACCATGTAACCACAGGACATAAGGGAGTCCGAGGTACATTAGAGTTAATCTCTCGTTCCTTTTTTTGGCCTTCACTCTCTCGTGACGTAAGGCAACACTGTAAGACTTGCGTGGTTTGCGCCCAGAATAAGAACTCCACCCACAAACCCTACGGGTTGCTGATGCAACCGGAGTTGCCAAGCCGGCCATGGTCCCAAATTTCTACTCACTTTATAGTAGACCTGCCCAGATCCCAGGGGTCGACCTGTCTCATGGTTACGATTGATACATTCACCAAGCTGGCCCATTTCTCCGCACTGCAGGGAGTGCCATCTGCCACCGAGATGGCCGCAGTTTTCCTCAGGGACATTTTTAGGCTCCACGGACTGCCCGACAAGATTATTTCTGACCGGGGTAGTCAGTATACATCTCGATTTTGGGGCGCCCTGTGTCAACGGTTAGGGATAGAGAGGGCTTTGTCATCAGTCTTCCATCCTCAGACCAACAGTCAGACAGAGCGGCTCAATGCCTCTCTTGAGCAATACCTCCGGTGTTATGTCAATAAGAATCAGGACAATTGGGTGAGCCTTCTGCCCACCGCCGAATTTGCGTATAATAACGCAGTGCACTCGGCAACGGGTCTCAGCCCTTTTTTCTGTTCTTACGGTTTTCACCCTCGCAGTATTCTCCCGGTTTTTTCCTCACCCACTAATATACCCACCATTGAATCCACCCTGGATCAAATAACCACAGCCCACACTACAGCTCAACGGAGTTTAGCTTCTGCTAGACGCAGGTATAAAGATCTATCTGATCGAGCTCGTTTACCCTGTCCTGATTGGAAGGAGGGCGATCGGGTCTGGTTATCTACTAGATTCTTGCCTAGATGGGTACATTCGACCAAACTAACCCCCCGATTTATAGGACCCTTCAAGATAATCAAGAGGATTAACCCAGTGGCTTACAAATTACAACTCCCCAAGTCCATGCATCGGGTGCACCCGGTCTTTTACTCCTCCGTTCTCCGCCCAGTTGATCCAGACACCCCAGTTAGGAAGACTACAGGGTTGTTGAGGAATCCCAAGTCTATGCCTGAAGAATATGAGGTATCTGCCATCTTAGATTCCAGATATCGTAGGGGCAGGTTGGAATACCTTGTGTCTTGGAAGAACTATCCCAGTTCGGAGGACTCCTGGGAGCCCAGGTCTTATGTACATGCGCCTAGGCTAGTCAGGCGTTTTCACCGGACACATACAGGAAAACCCGGAGGGTTCGGATCTGGAGGGGGGCATACTCTCACGCACGGCGGTCGCTGGCAGCTGTGGAGGCGCTGGCGTTGGAGCAGCCATTGACATTAGCCGTCACGCCGCCCGCGCGTTCCTCTGCAGCGGTCCAGCCTTTCCGCCTTCCGACCAGCGGCGTCCTTTTTACAAGCGCCAACCCGGAAGCCTGCGCGTTGCAACCTATTCGCGTTAGCCTTCCGGGTTGGTACGCTCCAGTTCTTTCCTCCGCGGCCGTTGCCGCTCTCTTTCCTCCGCTCCCGTTTGCGCTCTCTCTCTCCCCGGTTCTCCTGTTTCATTCCCTCTGTGCTCATTCATTTAATGCCCCATGTCTGTAGTGTTGTATTCCCTTGGAGCTGCCACCTAACACTACTTCAGTGGATTCCTCTAACAGCTGGATCCTTCAATTCACACAGTCCTGCCTTGTATCCTGTCGCCATCTTTAACAAGGAAGGGGTTTTTTGCGCCTTTCGCTTTTTCCCCTTAACCGGTCTGCCCCGGTACGGGGGCCCCCTTGGCCCCGGGATAGAGGGGCAGGGTGGCTTCCTCTCGAGGCAGACCTCATCTACACTCCAGAGAAGAGGCATTGAGGATAAAGAGATTTGGGATCAAATCGGACGAGGAGACCACAGGTGAGCAGGAGGGCGTAAGGGGCACTCGGGGGAGTGGGGTGAAATTGGCTGAATCAAGGAGTGAGTTTGACATAAAGGCCGAGCAGGCCGCAAGGGCTGAGAAGGCGGGGCTGGGTGGATCCGTATTCTCTTGTTCGGGGGGCTTCCCAACGGGACCGGCTTTGGTTCCTCCGCCGGACTGGGTACCGGGTCCTCTGTCGGTGGTAAGGGCAATCTCGTCCTTATCTCTGAACATAAGGATTGTATTGCCAACAAAATGGCCGCCGAGTTATCCTGCGGCTCCGGAAGCGACGGCTGACTAGGACCCTCGCCAGCACCGCCGTAACTTTCATCGTCACCCTCGTCGCGATCCCTCCTGTGGGGACGGGCCTCCTCGACACCCTCGTCGAGGCCCTCTAGGACTTCTGCCAACTCCTCCTTGGATGTTGTCTCCGTGTCCACAATGGCCACCCGCCCCCCCCCCTCTTTTTCCACCGGGGTCTTCACGGGGGTCTTTTCGATAGGTCTGAAAGAGGCTTCCCTCCGCAGAGGCAGGGAGACTCTGGGCCCCGAGGTCGCCTCCACTGGTGTAGCCTCCACAGGCTGCACCAGGGCCGCCGCGACTCCCTCGATAGAGGCCTTGGCCGGGTGAATCAAGGCCTTCATCGCCTTAGGCGCGTTTGAGGCCTTCACCTTGGGGGGAGGGTCACCGCCTCGCTCCCCCTCGGCCGAATCCTTCGAGATCGACCAGGGCCTCTCCAGAAGCTTACCCGGGTTCTCGGATTTCCTCTTCCCCGAACCAGAACGTTGGCTCATGGTTGATGGTGCCGGGGAAGGCGCGCCCTGTCTGGCAGCCGAAGAGCCCGACCTTTCGGCACTCCCGGTACCCACGGACTCACGGTGCTTTGCCTTCTGTTGGGCCCCCATCGCCGGGGCGCCCTCACAGGACTTAGAAGACCGCTCAGACTTCTTCTTCTTCTTCTCACCTGACAGACTCCTTCCTTCCAGCCAGTTGGAGAGACGAAGGTGTCGGTCCCTAATGGTCCGTTCCGACATGTTCCTGCAAAACGCATAGTCCTTCTCCACGTGCGTTTTGTCCTCATGAAAGCAGTAGAGACATTTCGAATGCTCGTCCTCCTTGAACACATTCTGTAGCTGGCATCGAGGGCAGACCCTGAACAGCTTTCCGGGCGTCGAGCTTCCTTTCTCCTGGGCCATGTTCGGGTAGGACACAGAAACTTCTGGAATCCTCCAAGAAGCGTAACTCGACAAAATCTTCACCCTTGAGGGGGGTAGAAAAAATCTGACACGGATCCCCGTTAATCGGATGTAGAGACGGTGGACCTTGAGGCTCTATTTGACCGAAAAATGAGAAATTCTCTTTGAAAAAGCGCGAAAACGCAGCAAAAGCTCGAGAGCTACGCACGAGGACTCAACACTTGAGCGTGCAGTAAAAATCTGAAGATGGCTGCCAGAGGCGGGCCTTAGGGAGAGGGCAGTCATTGGCTGGGGGCAGTATGACCCAGAGACCAGTGATTGGTTACTACTGAGAAAGACAGATCAGAAACGAAACTGATACTGATTTTTTCTTTACCGAGGATTCCCGGCCTGACGACGGGGAATATTTATGAGCATGTGAATCCATGCCAGACCCCAGGCTGGAGAACACTATCCCTACGTGACGTGTAGTGTACCCAAAATCCCTCACGCGTCAAGGTCCCTCTGATTATATTTTTTCTTCCGTGAGGGAGCCTTATGACTACCGTGAGCGAGTACAGAAAAGAGAGAAAGTAGTAAGGCATCTATGTTCCTTCCATCCTGGGGGGGAGGAAGAGTGAGCATTTGTGAATCTAAGCAGATACATCCATCAGAAATGCTTTTACGGTAAGTAATGCATGTCTTCTGATGCTTGTTAATCTGCTTACAGTCACATGCTGTGCATAGACTAGCAAGCAGTACCTGGAGTTGGAGGTGGGTTGTGAGAACGAACAGTAGTGAAAAGATGTCTTAGTACTGCTTGTCCCACCTGAGAATCAGACCTAGAATGAGTGTCTTGGCAATCGTGTTTTGTAAAGGTGTGTACAGAACTCCAGGTTGCTGCTTTGCAAATGGACTCTAGGGGAACATTTGCAATGAATGCTATGGAAGCCCCAGTGCCTCGAGTAGAATGTGCTCTAGGCTTGAAGGGCAGTTCTCTCTTAGCAAGAGTGTAACAAAGTGTGATGCATTTGACTATCCACCTTGAGATAGCTGAATTAGAGACAGGGGCCCTCATTCCGAGTTTGGCGGTAACCATGCCGCTATTTGCGGCATGGCTGCCTCCAAAATCGTTCCAACTCCGGCCTGGTGAATGGAGTAATTACCGGTCCATTCCGAGGTTGGCGGGACCAGTAATTCCCCATTCACCAGGGCCATTCCCCATTCCCATTTGAGCCGCCATAGGGCTCAATGAGAAGGCGGCAATAACGGTACCGCAAATTGCGGTACCGTTATTGACCCCGTTGTCCCATTGCGGGTCCCGTCCTTAACGCCTGCTAAAAGCAGACGTTAAGAAAGGATCCGCAAAGGAGGGAGCGTGGCTATCTGGCCATGGAATAGGACGTGCTTCGTGAGGAGCTCCTGATGATCCGACTTTATTTTTGCTAAAGTTACCCGCTGAAACTGTAACGAGCGCCTAGAACTTTGGGGATCAGGCGTCGGAAGCTGCATGCTAAGTGGAGTTCGTGGGAGAAGTTCATGGTCCCAGGGAATCGTGAGATATATATGTTTTTGTTGGTACGGCTGTGTGGCCACTTCGGTGCCAAGATGGCGGCTAACAAAGGAGAGGCCTCCGAGGAGAAACGAAACGGATTCCCCGGAACTGCGGGACATGGCTGCTGACGATCGCCTGGAGGACAAGTACAACAGGGCAATATGGAAAAGTGTTCGAGATAACTCAGAGAGAGTGCCCGGCGTACGCTAATGGACCCTTGGCGATCTGCCTACAGGAGGAGATAGCACTGGATACTTGGGCGACAAGGCCTACGGAAGTTGAATGAGGAGTGTGAGGCCATAGCCCACCCGAAAGACAATTCGAAGTGCCATCTTGAATGTGAGTTAGGAGACCTGGGAGCCAGACTATTGTCGGACCAAGGACAGTGCAGCAGCTGCACCAAGACGGAGCCGTACAGCAGTGGAGGGCAGCGCCATGTCGGCGAAAGGGTTGAGAGTGAAGTCCAAGCAACCCACGATGGAGGTCTTTACGAAAACGCAGCGGACCCCCTCAACATCGGTGCAGAGCATGGTCGTGACTCCCGTGGAAGACGCCCCCGAAGGGGATAAGCACCAGATCCAGGAGGCTATAACGGGACTGAGTGCTAAATGGGACTTGGCAATGGCGGACTTACGCACAGCTCTGGAGAACAAGATTGATGCTGTGGGTACGGAACTCACCCTGTTACGTCAAGATGTCAGGGCACTTGCAGAAAGAACTAGTGGTCTGGAAAGTGAGGTGAAGGTTAACACCGACGTTAGCACGAACAATGCGAAGGAGATTCATGTCTTAAAACAACAGGTTGCCAACCTGGAAAATCGTGTGGAAGAGGCGGAAGGAAGGGCGAGGAGGAACAACATAAGTGTGGTCGGTCTGCCGGAGGGGGAGGAAGGCCAAGACCCCACAAACTATGTGGAAAACATGATCCTACAAGGGATTGGAGCAGGGAATCTTTCGCAAGGAATCTTTCGCAAGGATTCACGGTGGAGGAATGAGGAAACCCTGGCCGGGGGCCCCGCCAAGACCGATCATCGCGAGGATCGAGAATTACAGGGACAGAGAAAAGATCCTCGAATATTTTCGTAAGGTTGGTACGATAGAGAGAGCATCCACCAACATCACAGCATACCCGGACTATACGATGCTGGTGCAAAGGAAGAGGTATAGTTACGTCGCAGTCAAAAGAAGGCTAAGGGCGGCGGGGGTCAAATATATGCTGCTGTATCCGGCACGATTGAAGGTGCTACATAGGAACAAAGCGCTATTTTTTGATACCCCGGAGGATGTTGTCACATGGCTGGACTTGCAGGGTTGCCCGGAACAAGTAGCGGCTCGTGATCGGCAGGAGCATACCGAATGAAGATTTTGTAATACGGACATTATGAGGGTGAGTGGGAGGAGGATCCTGATTGTACAGGGAAATTGTAACTGGCTGAACTTTGAGCAAAATCCGAGCCTGGTGCTCGACATGGACTAGAATATAGTGAGTGTAACTGCAATTGGTAACTGTCTAGCATCTGTATGCGTAATATTTCTTAAAAGGAGCAACAGAACGTGGACGACCTACCCCGAAAGATTATTAGTGTTAGCAGCCATTAGGGCGGCTTTACCCAATTGAGCCCTGAGTAGAAGCTTGTGCTAGGCAGGGCTAGATGTGGGGGTGCCTGAGATCCAGGAATGGAGCTGGGCAACAGTTGGGGAGGGTGTTGTTGGGGAAGGGATGGGTGGGGAGAAGGTGGGGGATGGGAAGTTGATTGTGTCTGTGGTTATGGGAAGTTTAAGTTTTGTTTCGAGCCTATTTGGAGGAATCAGTGTGTTGCACTCGCGTTGCATGAGTGGGCAGAATCGGTGGAAAATCGGGGGGGTGCTTATCAACGACCTATGGGAGACATCAGGATAATAACGTGGAATGTCAGGGGCCTTAACAGTTATTTGAAAAGAAATAAAGTCATGATGTATCTGAAAAGGCAGAAAATAGATATTGCACTACTACAGGAGACGTACTTGACGCGAGAGAAGTTGGACCTGGTTAAGAGAAAGTGGAGAGGGACTGTGGTGGGCTCGTGGTGGGCTGCATACGCTCGGGGTGTGTTGATCTGGGTGGCACTGCATGTCCCGTTCCAATCGATACAAGAGGTAGTTGAAACTGATGGAAGGATGGCTATATTGCGAGGGCTGGTGGAGAGCAGGGAGGTATGCATAGTAAACACGTATGCCCCCAACCAAAACACAGCAGCATATTTCAGAGCTCTGTGTACCAACCTTAGTATGTGTATAGGGAGGGCGGTGATCTGGGGTGGGGACTTTAATTGTGTGTTGAATCCTGTGGTGGACAGATCTGATGGCGGGGTGGGTAAACCTTGCCCGGCGGCGAGAGCGTTGCAGACACTGCTAGTTGATTTTGGCTTAACAGATGTGTGGAGGATGAAACATCCCACTGAGAGGCAATACTCGCACTATTCAGCCCTGCATCAACTGCACACTAGGCTTGATTATGTCTTTGCTACAGCAGATGCGATGTCTGAGATTACTCAAATAGAATATAATGCTAGGGTCCTCTCAGATCACTCGCCCCTGATCCTCGGATGGCAATATTGCCCCCCGAGGGCGAGGATCCCTACATGGCGCCTCCGAGCAGAGGCGCTTAAAGATCCAGTCTTTAGGGAAGATATAAGGGAAGAGATTACCAACTTCTTTGAGGAGAATACTGGGAGTGTTGATTCCGCGGGCACATTATGGGAAGCTTTTAAAGTGGTGATGCGGGGGCCGGCCATTGCTAAGTCAAAGGGGTTACAGGGTGGGGTCTTGGCTGACCTACAGAGGACGGAAACTGAGCTAGAAACAGCATTGAAGAACGGTGACGTGGACACGGAGCTGGTACTCCAAATACAGCAACAATGTGCAGGGCATTGGGAAAGACTCTCAATTATAGGAAATATGTTGAGAGGCAGCACGCGGGGGGAGATAAGACAGGCCGCCTTTTGGCCTGGCTATACAAAAGCGAGACCCCTAGGCCTCCGATTAGGACCATTATTAGGGAGGATGGGGATGAAGTGGCCACACAAGAGGGGGTTAACAAAGAGTTTGCAGATTATTACAGAGTGCTGTACGGGGATGATGAGAAGGGTGACCAACGCGAGATAATTGAAACGTTACAAGATATAGGGCTGCCCAAGATCAGTGAAGAGGAGAGGGAGGAGCTAAATGAGCCAATTACGTTAGAGGAGTTAGAGGCGGTTGTGAAGCAGTTGCCTACCAGTAAGACCCCGGGAGCAGATGGGTTCCCCAGTGAATTCTATAAAGTATACAGAGAGGAAGTTCTCCCCCCAATGCTGGACATGCTTAACGAAGCGTTTGAGATTGGACGGTTGCCTGAGTCGCTCAGAGAGGCGATCATAATACCGCTGCCCAAGCCCAACAAACCGGAGCATAGATGTGGCTCCTACAGACCTTTGTCGATGCTAAATCAGGACAGCAAGATTCTAACAGTTGTCCTGGCAAATCGATTGCAGAAAGTGATTGGTAGACTGATACATCCTGATCAAACGGGTTATGTCCCGAATAGGAATATAACACACAACCATAGGCGACTTCACCGGGTGGTCGAATGGGGTAGCAGGAATGAAGGTGAGATGGCGATAGTGTCTCTAGATGCAGTTAAAGCTTTTGATTTGGTCAAGTGGTCATGGCTATTGGCTGCCTTGGAAGGGTATGGAATGGGGTCGGGCTATATCAGGTGGGCGAAGATGTTGTATAGTGAGCCGCTTGCCAGGGTCCGAACTGGAGCGGTGATATCCGAGAGATGGCAACTTGGTAGAGGCACCAGTCAAGGGTGCCCCTGGTCCCCGATGCTTTACATTTTAGCCCTGGAGCCTCTGGCAATATGCCTTAGGGCACAGTATGATGCGATAGGCATTGAGGTAGGAGGGGAACGACACTTGATATCCTTGTACGCAGATGATTTGTTACTGTACTTGCAATACCCAGAAGAAAATCTCCTATACATACTTGAAGAGATGGAAAGGTATGCAGAGTTGTCGGGCATAGCGGTGAACCCCCAAAAGTCTGTCATATTCCCGCTAGGTAACTATAAGGGGACCCCTGTAGATAGACTACCGGTGCTACAAGTACCATGGGCAACTAGCTCTTTTCGTTACCTGGGCGTAGATGTATACCACACGGTGGAGGAAGAACATAGACATAATACAGAAGAAGCCGCTGAGAAAATTAGGAACAGCATGCAGTTCTGGGCAAAGCTGCCCTTGGCGATGATGGGGCGGGGGGCTATGCTCAAGATGGTAGTTCTACCCAGGCTCCTGCATTACTTTAGTAATATCCCATACATGATACCCAAGAGGTTTTTCAGTAAATTGAACAACATGTGTAGGGACTTCCTGTGGCATGGTACCCGAAATAGAGTGGCGTTTTGGAAATTGCAGAACTTATGAAAACGGAAGTATCAGACTGCCTCATTTTGAGGTTTACTATTTGGCGGGACAGCTACAGTATGTGGCTAAGTGGCTCTCTGATGAAGTGACCCCTGAGCACAGGGTGCTTGGACAGGACTGCGGCCCGTTTTATTTGAAAGAAATGATCGGGCTGCCTGAAACCGAAATGAGGGGGCGTCCTGCGATGTTGAGGTTTGGGTGGAAAATCTGGCGAAGGGCATGTCGTTTGATGGAAGTCCCATGCCCGTGCCTCCCGCAGATACCGCTGGTTGCTTTGACAGGAGGGGATAATCAGTTGAGGGTGATTATTAGGACCAACTGGGAATCGGTGGGACTGGTAACGCTAGGCGATGTTTGGCAAGAGGGGTCAATTAAGGAGTTTATAGAACTCAACGAAGAGGCGGGGCTACATACGGGCCAATATGTCACGTACATTAGGTTGGCGCGGATGATTAGGAACACCTGGCCAGAGACAGTTTTGATAGAAGAACCAGATGCAGTTTTGGGAGCAATATATGATATATCCAAAGGAGGGCATTAGATCTCGAGACTGTATGAGATGGTGATGGCTAAGGTGGGGAAGGAATTGACACATCTGAGACTGGACTGGGAGGCGGAAGTGGGGGCCCCAATGGAGGATGGGGTGTGGGAGCGTGCCCTGGGCTATCACAAAGAAGTGTCTAGAAATGCCAGATTAAAACAAATATAGCTGTATGTAACGCATAGGGCATACATGACCCCCTTGAGGATATCTAAGTTTTGAAACACTGGAAGACAAGCGTGTCCTAAATGTAACCTAGAAAACGCTGACATGGTACATATGTTTTGGTCGTGCCCGATCATTGGGTGTTTTTGGTGAGAAGTAGCGCAGAAACTGGCTGATAAGGGGGTTACTCTTGTTATAGATACAGCCTGGGCCTGCTTACTGGGCGGGTTCCCTAGGCCACGGAAACTCAAGCATATTGAGAAACTGAGAGATCTAGCATATGTGCTTGCAAAACATAGGATTGCCATGGGTGGAAGAAATGCCACAAGCCTAAGGTGGATGTATGGTGGAAGGACTTGCAGAAATGGGCGGAAGCTGAAACGGTGGCATGGCAAGATGCGAGTGGCCTGGCTGGAGAAGGGGAGGCGGGCACCTTGTTGGCTTGGAAATCGCTAATAGCAGAATTGTTTGGAGTAATATCAGATCCAACAGACTCCGAAGAGAACGAAACCCGGCCGCATGTACTAGACATTGAATGAGATTGACAAATAGGCTCATGGGGGGAGGGAGGGGTTGTGGGAGCAGTGATTAAGATAAAATGATGTGTAATGGAACTATTATGATTATGCTGCGTGTTTGGTTTGTACTGTTTTGTTTGCATAAAATCAATAAAAGAAACAAAAAAATAAAAAAAGGAAGGACCCGCAAAGGGAACTCGTAGTAGGGCGCAAAGGGATTACCGGCACCGGTGTCATTACCGGCGCCCGGTATCCCTTTGCGCCCTACTTGTAATGAGGCCCAGGATCCCCTTGTCTGCCAGCCGCCACTGAAACGAAAAATTGGTTTGTTTTCCTCAGTGGTCTTGTTCTTTCCAGGTAAAACATGACTGCCCTGCGCACATCTAACGTGTGTAGGCTTCTTTTGGCCATGTTAGTGGGGTTCTGGAAGAAAGTGTGCAGTTCTACTGACTGGTTCAAGTGGAACTTTGAAATAAATTTAGCCACAAATCGAGGGTGAGTGCACAGAACCACCTTGTCTCTGTGAACAGTAACGAAAGGGTCTAGTACTGAAAGGGCCTGTAGTTCACTAACCCTCCTTATATAAGTGATAGCCACTAGGAAGGCTGTCTTATAGGTAAGGACTTTTAGATTTGTCTTGTGCATAGGCTCAAAAAGGGGATCCCATGAGTCTAGTTAGAACCACATTTAGGTTCCATTCGGGAGCTGGGTTAGAAATGGGGGGATGAATCCTTTTAACCCCTTCCATGAAAGCCTTGATAACTGGTATCCTCCACCACAACACCTTTTGTTGTGACGTAGTGTAGGCTGAGAGAGCAGCTAAGTGAACCTTAAGGGAATTAAAAACCAGGCCTCAGTCAAGCAAGTGAGTCAGGTACAATACAATGTGAGTAGGAGAGCAATCAAAGGGATTGATGCCCTTGGTATTGCACCAGATAACAAAGCGTTTCCGTTTACTGGAATAGCAATATCGGGTGTTGGGCTTTCTCGCTTCCTTAAGTATGTCCATGCATCTCTGAGGAAGTTGTAGGTGTCCAAACTATGACCTCAGGAGCCAGGCCGCTAAATTCAATGTTCAATGTTTGCGGGCATGGGTGAAGTGTCTTCCCATTGTCCTGAGACAACATGTTGTACGGGCAAAGAAGTTTCACTGGGGGAGATAGAGATATCATGGTGACTGGTTCCTGGTGCACCTTGTGCACTATCCTGTTGAGTAGGGGAGTCGGGGAAAAGCGTAAACAAATTTCCCTGACCATGTGATCCAGAGTGCGTTCCCCTTGGGGCGGTTCTGTGGGTACCTGGAGGTGTAGTCTAGGAATTGAGCCTTCTCCAGAGTTTCGAACAAGTCGATCTCTGGGAAGCCCCATTCTGCAAAAACATTGGAGCCGATGTCTTCGTGTAATCACCATTCGTACTTCACGGGTAGTGGGAAATCTCTGCTGAGTACATCTGCCAGAAGATTGAGTTCCCCTGGACATGCTGTGATAACAGGAATATGTTGTGTTTGAGAGCCCACTGCTGAATGTTCTGGGACAGTTGGACAGCCCTGGAGGGTGAGTGCCCCCCTGTTTGTTCAGATAGTACATGGCCGTGGTGCTGTCTGTGAGGATCAGGACAGTCTTCCCCTGCAATTGTGTCTGGAATGCCTTCAGTGCTTTGAACACTGCTAACAGTTTCAACAGGTTTATGTGGTTGGATGCTATGTCCGACGACAAAACTCTGTGCGCTGTCTGTTGAAGTAGGTGAGCTCCCCCACCCTGTGAGAGATCCGTCTGTAGTGAGAGTGGCCTCCACTGCGGGGACGGTCAAGTATTTCCCCCTCAAGAGGTTCTCCCTCGACCACCACCGCAGCGAGAGAACAAGGGCTGGCGAGACAACGACTAGATCGTCCCATTGTCCACTGGCCTGACACCACTGGCTGTTGAGCCACTCCTGCATTGGACGCATGCGCAAGCGTGCGTGAGGAACCAAATAAACGCATGACGCCATCATTTCTAACAGTCGCATTGCCTTGCGTACCGTCACCTCTCGACTGGCTACATATTGAGGGATCTGAAACAGCATGTTTTTCACCCTCTCGTTGGAGGGGAAGACGAGGCCGTCCTTTGTTCGAATTACAGCTCCTAGGAACTGCTTGACTTGACTGGGGTCTAAACTGGACTTCTTCTCGTTGATGGAGAATCCCATGCTGAATAAGAGGTCTATCATCTTTTGAGTATTTGACAGGCATGTTTCGTAAGAATCCCCTGTTATGAGCCATTCGTCGAGGTAAGGATGAACCAGAATGGATAACCT
Source organism: Ambystoma mexicanum (assembly GCF_040938575.1). Classification (NCBI taxonomy): domain Eukaryota; kingdom Metazoa; phylum Chordata; class Amphibia; order Caudata; family Ambystomatidae; genus Ambystoma; species Ambystoma mexicanum. The sequence continues at coordinate 353,648,190 of NC_090936.1, forward strand.
GCACAGGTGTGCTGCTGTCACTGCCAGTACCTTTGCAAATACCCTTGGTGCCAAGGCGATGCCGAAGGGTACTACCTTATGATATGATATGATATGGCATTTGTAACGCGCCTATACACAAGTGTTTGTATTATGAATGTGAGGTATTTTGTGTGCGCCTGCAACATTGAAATATGAAAGTACGCATCTTTCATGTCCAATGTTGCCATGTAATCCCCCTGTGTGAGCAGGGGAATTACTTCCTGCAGAGTGACCATGCGAACATTTTGGGGCTTGACAAATTTGTATGCTGGGCGCAAATCTAGTACAGGGCGCACGGTGAGATCCTTTTTGGGTACAAGGAAGTACAATGAATAAATACCCTTGTTTACCTGTAGAAGAGGCAAGACTTCTATGGTGCCCTTTTCCTGCAGGGTCTCGACTTCTTGTAGCAGGATGCAAAGTTGTTCTGGAGTCAGGCATCTTGCTCGTGGAGGTCTAAATTGGGGGACTGGCCGAATTCTATACAGTACCCGTGGGCAACGGTCTTGAGTACCCACTGGTCTGTAGTTATCCCCTCTCATGCTTGAAGACATTTTTTTAACCAGCCCCCGACCGGAGGCATGGGAGGGGACCCGGATCTGCGGGTAATTTTTTGGCCTGAGGCCAGGGAGCATCGAGGGGTAGAATTCCGGCCCCTTCCTTTGCCACGTCGTTGGCCTCTTGGGGTATTCGGGGTGGTGTAGGTATTGGCTCCTTGGGTAGAGGACCAATTATTTCCTGAGTTGGATTGGTTCTGAGGGAAATGTTGACCACGAAAGGAACATTTATACCCGCTCACCCTCCTCGGAAAAGGCCTTTTGGTGATCTGATCCAGGGTCTTGAGGGTGTCATGCTCTTTCTTAGCAGTTTCGAGTGCTTCGTCAACCGCTTTTCCAAATAAATTAGTCTCCTCCACCGGCTTATTTATTAATGAGGCTTGAGTCTCTAGTTTAAAACTAGAGTTGCGTACCCATGCGTGCCTCTTTAGGAGGGTACCTTGAGCTAAGGATCTGCCAGCTGTCTCTGCTGCATCCAAATTATTCTTAAGGATACTCTGATTAACCTGCCTGCCTTCAGCCACTGTGGAGAGCAGGCGAGCTTGCAGCAGTTCAGGGACTTCTTGAAGGCCCTCCTTCAGCATGGGCCATTTTGCATCGGCATAGCTGGCCAATAGGGTTGTATTATTTGCGATATGAGTGGAAAAAGCTGCAGCCGCTGTGACCCTTTTCCCTACAGCATATAGCCTTTTACACTCCTTGTCAGAGGGTGCCTCCCCAGTTGATAGGGGAACTGCTGCTCTCTTACTGGTTGTTGTTACTACCAGTGAATCTGGAATAGCATGACCCCTGATGTAAAGGTGGTGAGAGGGGGAGGGTCGTAACAATTTTTCGACCCTAGGATTTACTGCTCTAGTTAGGGCAGGCGTCAATAAAAAAGCAGCCAACCGCTTCTTGATCGAATTTAACAGAGGAATAGCTTGGCTGGCTGGTGGTTTTTCTTTTAGGATATTCTCCATAAAATCAGCTTCTGGAAAGAGCCTCCCGGGTAGCAATATGGAAATCTTCCGCTGCTTTCCTCAATATGGCGTTGAACGCCATCTGGTCGTCGACCAGGGAGGCTTGTCGAGTGGGTGTGGTTGGGTGGGAGTCCAAGCACAAGGCGTCAGGTTCCGGTGTTGGAGTAGGTGACTGCCAAGGGCGAGGATCAATTGGGTCGGGGTTGTCTCCCCAACCCTCTGTGGAGTCCAAATTAACATCCTCAGTGTTAGCAAAGGGATCTTCATCTTGACTGTGTAGGTGCACAGGAACCTCCTCCTCAGTGAGGTCAGAAATATATTCTTCTTCTTCCTCTTGAGAAGGGTGACTTTCTGATGCTAAACCACAGCGAGAGGGGGGTTCTCCTCTCTAGGTCTTTTGGGCGTGGATTTCTCAGAGAGTTCTACAAACCTCTCTAGCCTCTCCATACATCCCTCAAATTTCTCCCTGGTCCAAATAGATGAACCAGAGGGGTCCAGGGGTGGAACGGGCTCCTGTAATAGATCTTCTGTTGCCAAACCTCGAGATTTCTCTTTTAACATCGAAGAAATCCCTCCAGTGCCTTCCGAAAAGTCCTTTTCGGGGACCGACAGTTGACGCGTGTTCTTCTGTTTGTCTTTGGGCCTCTCCGTGGGTTCCGATGAAAACTTCAGCCTATCCCTGGATTTTCCATGAATCCTTGGGTTTGTCCTTGGGTGTCGATGAATCCTTGGACCGTTGCTTCTGACCATCCGCCGAAATAATCCTAGCGATGCTTTCGGTAATCACCTCAGAGTCGGGAAGTTGTAAAGCTCAGGCCTGCAGTTGCATGGTTACTTTCGACGGAAGTGGGGCCTTCTCGGCCGTGGACGCTTTCTTACGATATGTCTTGACGGACTCCTTCAATTTAGAGGGCCCAGTCACAAGGCGCACCTGCGGTTGCGGGGAGGGCTGACGATCCTGATGATCGGCGGGCAAGGCCAAAGTTATCGGTGTGCCCTTTGGCGCTATGGACCGCTTCGACTGTTTCATCGAAGACGTCCCTGGGGTTGTGTTCTTAGTGTGTGAAACGTGTGCGTCGTTGGGGTGTACAGTCCCCATAGCAGGTCCTGAGTCTTGCCTAGTGGGGCCGGGAAAAGACGATCCGGAGCGAGAATGCTCCGCCGAGAGGTCAATTGCCTCCGAATTGGAGGGCTGTTCGTCACTCAGCCTCTCGTCACAATTGGCGGTAGTGGCAGCGGGAGAACTAGACTCGGCCTGCTACATCCGTAGACTGCCCACTGCTTAACACGGCACTCTTTCAGTGTCTTCGGACGCAGGAGCTTGCAAGCCGCACAAACCTTCTTGTCGTGATTAAGGGGCAAACACAGATTACACTTAAGTGTTTATCCTTCCAGGGGAATTTGGCCTTACAATAAGGACAAAACCTAAACGGAGTCCTCTCCATAGCTGAGGAAATAAATATTGACAAAAGGCCCAGGAAACAAAGAGAGAGAAAAGGGAAAGGCATTCTTAGTAAAGGAAATGTCCACCCCAACCCCACTCTCCCTACTGTGTAGACCGGCCAGAAGGCACACTGTCCGTTGAAGATCTGTGGAAGTGGCTTTGGCGGAGATCTGGCAACAGCTGTCGATGGAAGGGACGGTAGGATAATATTCAATAACTTAAATAATATACGACCAAAGATCGAAGGATAACAATGGCAATGTCTCTAGACAAGCTCCATATAAGGCGACCAGTATGCTGGGCGGAAAAAAACAATCTGAGGGACCTCGATGCGTGAGGGATTTTGGGTACACTACACATCACGTAGGGATAGTGTTACAGGCACGCCCATGTTGACGTCCCCTTTCGATTCTTGAAAAACAAGATGTAATACTCTGCGGTTACCACTGGATGTCGGACTACATGCACAGCATGTGATTCTAAGCAGATTAACAAGCATCCAAATCTATTTTATTGTATTGTATTATTATTGCTTTATCGTCTGTTGAGCGAATAAAGCTGAATTGATAAGTGATGATGATACATAAAACTAAAACAATACCTTTCAGAAACATGGTTTACAATGTGTTACATTTTTATTCAGGATCATATCCCCTAATACCACAGCCTGTATTGATGATCACAGGTGATTTAACCTTATACAATTCAATTGCTGAACTCAGATTTAACCCTCTAAAGAGTTGGTCAAAAATCAATATGCTTTTTGCTTTGAGTTACCTTTGTGGTCAGCTTTTCATTATGCAAAGGCCAACTCAGGTTTTCAGACAGATGAACTCCCTAATCATAGTGTTTTACCAGGAGTCATTTTGATTTATGGTGTGTGGGGAGTCAGAAATGAAAGTCGGACACAAAGTTGCCTTGGTTTTGGTTGAAGACTTTTATTAACACAAGTAAGGTTGGGAAAAGGCCACTCTGACACAGCTCTAAGAGTAATTTCCCTGCCTAAAACCAAAACCAAGGATCTGTCTGTGTCAGAATGTCAAAATCAAAACTGTCCTTGTGTCCAAACGTTCTATCCTGACCCTCAGACTACAAATCAAAACTATAAGGTGAAAAGGGAGAATGGCTCTAACCTGGTGATTGCAAAGAAAGTTCGTAAAGGAAAAATAGAGCAGTTCCAACATAAACGTTCTCCAAGGTAAAACTCCAGAGGGTGACTTCCTTCCCCTGGATTCTTTCGTAATGTCAATGACTCTAGGTCTAACAGTTCTTTGTGCCTTTTATGGCCCACAACAATCCTGTTAGTCACAAAGCTACTTAGCTTTGTAGTTCCTTTTTTCAAATGTTCCTCCTTGTTAAGCAAACACAGTTTTATATCCCTTCTTGGGATTTCCAGTAGATTTGTAGCTGCCTGGCATACTCCCTGCCAATACTTCTTGTGGACTTGCAATTGCCTGGTTTACACACCTGCCAGGACCTCTTATATTCATAGGTAAGAGTTTCTCTTTCACTTCCTCAACTGCATGTACCTCCTTGAGTATTGTACATCTGGTTGATTCAACATTCGGTTTGGGTTTACCCTCACATTTCTAGTTCATGCACTTGAATATGCTGGTGTCTCCATTTTCGATATGCCTCCTCGGTTTGCAATTTGTCTCTTCAGTGTCTCAATTTCTGCTGCTTCATTGTTTACAGGGTGTATTTGGCACAGTTGGCGAAATGCCCCAGGGTCCCTACTTTGCTTGGGCTGACTCACCGGCTGTGTGTGGAGTCTTCGATCGCGTTTGCGCTCCCACGACAAGGCTTTGCTACCTGGTTTCCACTCTGGACTGCTTTAACGTCGTTACGGTTTCTCTTGTGGCATCACTTCAGCATGCCTGTCTTGCTTCTGGTCCTGGTAGTTGAAACGCTGTTTTCTATGGATGCTTAATGCCCAGGAATCTTCCCTTGGTTCCTAGCATGTCTGTGGCACGTCCAGCTCGCACAGCATTCATCTGCTTCCCTGTTGGCGAGCCCCTTGACTTCACCAAACCGGTTTGTGCTTCCCAGTTCCACAAGCATTGCGTGGAGGTGCGTCGACTTCTCACAAACAGCAGCAGTCTCTTGCAGTTTGTTTTCGATCTTTAAATGTAATGCGCACAGGTGCTTTTTGAATACAACTAGACCGCCCATTTAGCTTGAGGCTCCTTCTGCTCTGCATCATTCTATTTCTCTTCTTCGTCTCAGTACTTGGGTTGATAGTCACTTTTAATGGTTACAAATGATGAGCCAGTTCTATATGGAGGACAATTAGAACTGGAAAAAGTAGTCTTGGAGTTTTACCCTTTTGACCAGGGATGGAAATTTGGTCTAAATAGTGTTCGGAAAAGGTTTCCATATTTTCCCCAAACAGGGAAATAGGCCATTAGGGTATTGGGTATCAAGGGGTTTTCTTCATGGGCAAATGGGGGATACCATGTCTCATCCAATGAAGCCATGCCATCTCCCCGGAGGCTGTCTTCTACCATGTGATCCTCCCTCATATAGCCTCCCCTAGGGCCAGGATCAGGTAGAGGCTGCAGTCCCCTGGCCACATGGGAGGAGGTTACTGCTGGGGAATCCACAATGACTCCATTGGATTCATCACAGGTGGCCTGACCCCATGATTTATTTGGGGAATTAACAGTTTAGGGGCTACCATAATCTCAGTGTATTTGGATACCAAACGCTGGTGCCGCACTGCGGCCAATCAACACAGCATCATCTGCATATAGTAGCACAGGGATACACCACCCCCCTGCCAAAGGAAATGCTTCCAATCTCTTGAAATAAAGGGTAAAGAACAGCAGTGCGAGAACACATCCCTAACTCCTTGGGGTTTTTGGAAGGGATCAGTGACCTCTCCCTCTGAGTTATACCTCAACACACTTGCTATGTCCATGTAAAGCTGGAATAAGATACTTAGACGTCCCTCCTCGACTCTGATCTCACTAAATGTCTTCCTAAGAATGCAGTTGAATGCTGTGTACAAATCCATCGATAGGAGACGAGGTATTCCTGGTCTCTCCCAACATATTCCTTGCATTGTAGATATACATTCTGGACTTGTTTGGAGATGCCCCTTTTACTATGGAACCAATATGGTATTGGTAAAAAAAAATGTAGGTTTTTATTGCATTACTTTTCTAAGTGGGAGAGTCAACATTCCCATATTTTAATAGATGAATTGATGAATGTGCTTGGTCTATAGCAATCATAATGATTTTGCAACAATTATTTAAAGATAGGCACTGTGATACGCTCTGACAGAGACAGAGTCAGAACTGTCCTAAATAGGTTTGCCAATAAAGGGGCCCAGAGCTCAAGAATATCCCTATAATAATCTATTGTGATCCAATCAGGGACTGGGCCTTTCTGGGGTTTTGGGAGGCTTTAATAGTGCTGATCCTTTCCAATGCAGCACTACAAACACCACGTACAAACGTTCCTCTTGATATCAATCGGGTTTAAGAGCATGAATATGAAAACTATGAATATATAACTTGCTATAATGCTCATCCACACTTCATGTGGTTTAGATGGCATTAGCTGCCCCTAATTCTCACAGGCACTAGATCCATACAAGTTTAAAGCACAGATGATATGTCTATCTTTTGAATACAACACCACTTCAAGCTCTCTCCATAATTGGTGGCTGGCCTCATTCCTGGCCTCAATGGTGACTTGTTTGTATTTCTTTTGTGCTGGTACTATTCTCGTATGATTCACTCTGGTCTGCTTAACAATCCTGTTTAGCAATCCTAGCTTCTTGACTCTGCAGTCTTTAGTATACCAACACGATTTATGAGCAATATGCTTTTATTCCACTGCAAGTAAACCTATCTGCAGCCAAATTGAGATTGTCATATGTAGCACCTATATTTCTGTGCCATACTTCTATTCCAAACATTCAAGGATTTCCTTCTTACCTAGATGAAACAGGTTGGATTAAACCACATTTTTTTCTGGCAGAATCCTATACCATTCTCTCTTAAATAGAACTAAGAAACATACTTGAAACATTTTAAAAAAATATATATTTTTATTGTTACTTCAACAAACAAAATCAAAACAAACAAAACTCACAGTGCAGTTGTCATCATTACAATTGTGCACTATATTTCTCGCATAATTCTGTCACTGCTCCCCTTATCCCACCCCCCTTTACGAGCCTATTAATTCGAATCGCTCTGTAACCGCCTCGCCCAGCAGGGTTTCATTTTCTGCAGATTCTGTCCGATCTTGTATTGTTCCAAATAATTCTGCTATCAACAATCTTCATGCCATCAGGGTTCCCATTTCTTCCTCTTCCCCAGGATTACTAGTCTACCTCCACCCGTGGCCTATGACAGGTCTTCCATCCCATGGCAATCCTTCGTTTTGCTAGCACATACACTAGATCTTTAAGTTTATTGACATGTTTTAGTTTTTGCAATCTGGGGAACCCCTCCAATAAGCAGGCCCAGGCTGAGTCTATGACAATAGTGATCCCTTTTTCGGCAAGTCTCCACGCCACTTCACCCCAGAAGCGCTCAATTACCGGGCATGACCAGAACATATGTACCATGTCATCCTGTTCATCGCCACATTTAGGGCATGTTTGTCGCCCTGCATTCTCAAACCTCGATAACCTCATAGGTGTCAAGTATGCCCTATGCGTAACATATAGCTGTATCTGTTTCAATCTTGCATTTCTGGACACTTTCTTATGGTACCCCAGGGCACGTTCCCACATCCGGTCCTCTATCGGAGCTCCCACTTCCGTTTCCCAATCTAGTCTCAGTTGCATCAGTTCTTTCCCAACTTTAGACATCAACATTTCGTACAATCTAGAGATCTCATGCCCACCTTCTGCAATATCATATATTGTGTCTATGGTAGCGTCTGGTTCTTCTTCTAATACCGCTTTAGGCCATGTTTTCTTAATTATCTGTACTATTCTAAGATATGTGATATACTGGCCTTCGTGCAGCCCCATCTCCTCTCCCAAATCTCCAAAATGTATGATAGTCCCCTCTCGCCATATGTTTCCCATCGTTACCAGCCCCACAGACTCCCACTGGTTCCTAATTATCTTCCATAGCTGCTCATCCCCTCCTGTCATTGCAATCAACGGTATCTACGGGGAGCATGGGATTGGGTTTTCCATCATCTGGCATGCCCGGCGCCACATCCTCCATCCAAGCATCATCATTTTAGGACACTCTTTCATTTCCGTTTTGGGCAGCCAGATCATCTCTTTTAGATAGAATGGGGCACAATCCTGACCAAACAGCCTAGATTCAGGGGTCGATTCATCCGAGAGCCATTTGGCGACATATTGCAGTTGGCCCGCTACATAATAAACCTCGTAATTAGGCAGTTTTATTCCACCCTTTTCGTAAAAGTTCTGCAGCTTCCATAGTGCTACCCTGTTTCTGGTGCCATGCCACAGGAAATCCCTACACATGCTATCAAGTCTAGTAAAAAAAACTTCTTAGGTATCCAGTACGTAATGTTCCCAAAATAATGCAGGAGCCTTGGCAAGACCACCATCTTGAGCAATGCCCCCCGCCCCACCATTGCTAGAGGCAAATTCACCCAGAATTTCATACACTTCTCAATTTTCCCTACAGCTACTTCAGTATTGTGCCTATGTTCTTCTTCCACTGTGTGGTAAACATCTATCCCAAGATATCGAAAAGTACGAACAGCCCAAGAGTCTGCAACACCGGCAACCTTCTGGCAGGAATTCCCCGATAGTTTCCCAACGGGAAGATGATAGATTTCTGAGGGTTCACTGCTATGCCCGACAGCACTGCATACCTCTCCATCACCTCCAGGATGTACTGGAGATTTTCTTCTGGGTGTTTTAAGTAGCAAATCATCTGCATACAGTGAAATCAAGTGTCGCTCCCCTCCCACCTCGATACCTACAGGTTCATACTGTTGTCTGAAGTATATTGCCAAAGGCTCCAAAGCTAATATGTACAACATAGGGGACCATGGACATCCCTGTCTGGTGCCTCTTCTTAGTTGCCATCTTTCGGATATAACCGCTCCAGTTTTAACTCTGGCCAATGGTTCACTGTATAGCATCTTTGCCCATCTTATGTATCCAGGCCGCATACCATAACCCGCCAAGGCCGCCAGCAGCCATAGCCATTTGACAGAATCAAAGGCCTTCACAGCGTCTAGGGACACAATTGCCATTTCACCCTCATTCCTACTCCCCCATTCAATAACCCGATGAAGACGTCTGCGATTGTGAGTTATGTTCCTATTCGGGACATAGCCCGTCTGATCAGGGTGTATTAGCTTGCCAATGACTCTTCGCAATCTGTTTGCCAAGACAGCAGTTAGTATCTTACTATCCTGGTTCAGCATTGACAATGGTCTGTAAGAGCCACAGCAATACCCAGGTTTATTGGGATTGGGAAGCGGTATTATAATCGCCTCTCTGAGCGACTCTGGCAGCCGTCCTGTTTCAAATGCTTCATTCAGCATATTCAACATCGGGGGGAGCACTTCCGCTTTGTACACTTTATAAAACTCACTTGGGAACCCGTCTGCTCCCGGGGTCTTACTAGTAGGTAGCTGCCCTACCACATCTTCTAACTCCTCCAAAGTAATCGGCGCATCTAGCTCCTCCCTTTCTTCGGTACTTATTTTAGGCAGACCTATGTCTTCAAGTGTTTCTGTTATTTCTCCATAATTACTTCCCTCTTCATCCCCGTAAAGTTTTCTATAGTATTCGGCAAACTCCTGATTCACTTCCTCCTGGGTGTCAACTACCCTGCCATCTTCTCTTGTCATCGTCCTAATGGTGGGTCTGGGGGCCTCACTCTTGTATAACCATGCCAAGAGCCTCCCTGTTTTATCTCCTCCCGCATGCTGTCTTGCTACGTATTTTTTATTGTTGAGGTTGCACAATCTATCCCACTGCTCTGCACGTGTCTGTTGTAATTTAAGAATCACCTCCATGTCCCTTCCTGTGTCCTCGCTGTCTCTCAGCGCCTTTTCCAATTCCCTTTCTGTCTCCTGTAGATCGGCCAGGATCCCCCACCCTGCAGGCCTTTAGATTTTGCTATGGCTACGCCCCTCATCACCACTTTGAAAGCTTCCCATAGCGTACTTGCTGAGTCCACGCTACCCGTATTCACCTCAAAATAGTTTATAATCTTCTCTTATGTCTTCCCCAAAGAGGGAGTCCTTGAGTGGCTCTGCCCGGAGCCGACATGTTGGAATACTTGCTCTCGGGGGGCAGTACTGCCAGCCAATAAGCAGGGGCGAGTGATCTGAGAGGACCCTCGCCTTGTTCTCAGCCTGCGCCGTTTCCATAAGTATGTCCGACGTGGCAAAGACGTAGTCTAGCCTCGTGTGCAACTGTTGTGGGCTGGAATAGTGCGAGTACTGCCTTTCTTGGAGATGTTTTGTTCGCCACACATCTGCCACACCAAAGTCATCTAGCAACATCTGTAGCGCTTTAGGCGCAGGGGCGGGTCTATCCATCTTTCAATCCGATCTCTCTATTCTACGGTCTAGCACACAGTTAAAATCTCCTCCCCAGATCATCGCGCTCCCCATACACATACTAATATTCATACTCAGGGTCCTAAAATATGCTGCTGATTCTGTTTGGGGGCATATGTGTTCACAATACTTATCTCCCTGTTCTCCACCAATCCCCTCAATATAACCATCCTCCCATCTGTTTCTGCAGTTTCTTGCAGCAAGTGAAATGGGACATGCGGTGCCACCCAGGTGAGCACCCCTCTAGCATAGGCAGAATATGCCGAGCCCGCCACAACCCCTTTCCACTTTTTCGCAAGCGTTCCCATCTTTTCACGTGTCAAATGTGTCTCCTGCAGCAATGAAATATCTATCTTTTGTCTGCGTAGGTACAACATAACCTTGTTCCTCTTTAAATAACTATTGAGGCCTCTGACATTCCACGTAATTATTTTAAGGTCCCCCATGATTTGTTAGAATCCTTCTTTTCCCTTCCATCGTTACAGTCCAGTTCTATCTTCCAATTCTGTCTATATAGGCTCGTTCCCCTGTTTAAACTACCCTCAACTACAAACACCCCAAACACCACTCCTCCTCCCGCCACCCTTCCCTTTCCCAACTTTGCCCACCCCAACATTTGCCCAGCTCCATCCCTGGATCTCAGGCCCCCCCGCATTTAGCCCTTTCCGGCAATAGCCTGTACTTGGAGCTCAGCGGGGTGAGGTAGCCCTAATGACTATCCTGCTACTTCTACTATTACTTGTGGGGTAAGATGCCTGTGTTCTGCCGCTCCTATCTGCGACCATATTACAACATGCTAATATCCAGTTTGCTTATATACTCAAGGCTCTAAATTCCAGTCCAATGAGCTTCGGTAGAATCAAGGATATCATAACCTAGCTTCCACATCTCCCACTGCTACTCATCTCTCAGGGTTCCTATCGAATCTCCACTGGGATACCTCACAATGTGATATACCAGTATGCATAGATTGCTTTAGTCACTTATCTTGTTCTCCTTGGGTTCGTGTGGCATCTTGTTCTGGGCAGCCCTGTAAATCCAGCCATGCAGCCGCCTCCTCTGGGGTATCAAAGAAAAACATTCGACTTTTGTGTATCACTTTCAGCCTCGCGGGATATAGAAGCATGTATTTGATGCCAGCCATGCGCAGCCGTCTCTTCACCGCTACATAGCTGTACCTTTGTCTCTGGACTAGCATCGTATAATCAGGATAAGCTGTGATGGTAGCCGAAGCTTTGTCTATCGTGCCCCCTTTCCTGAAATACTCCAATATTTTCTCACGATCTCTGTAATTCAGAATCTTAGCAATAATTGCGCGGGGAGGGGCTCCGGGCTTTGGCTTCCTCGCGAGAGCTCTGTGTGCGCGCTCCACTGTGAATCCTTGTGAAAGTTTCTCAGCTCCTATTTCTTGCAGGATAAAGTTCTCGACATAGTTAGTAGGTTTCTGGCCTTCTTCTCCCTCTGGCAGACCAACCACTCGAATGTTGTTCCTTCTCGCTCTCCCTTCCGCCTCCTCCGCATGATTCTCCAGGTTAGCCACTTGTTGTTTTAGTATGTGGACTTCCTTCGCATTGTCAGTGCTGGTGGTCGTGTTAGTTTTAACCGCGCTTTCCAAATTACTTGTTCTGTCTGTCAGCGCGCTGACATCTTGTCGTAGCAAGTTGACGTCGATCCCCACCGCGTCTATTTTAGCCTCTAAGGAAATCTTTAAGTCCGCCATTGCTATCCCCCAAGATCTTTTAGTTCCGTTATGGCTGCCAGTATATGGTGATTTTCAGTCCCCAGGGAACTTCCTGTGGGTCCGCTTGTGCTCTCCTGCACCAACGCAACTGGGGAATGCTGAGTCTTGGTGAACGCCTCCATCGTGGGCTGCTTGCTCTTGGTCTTGATCACTCTTCCTGCCATATTGTGACCTGGGGCAATCACCTCACACCACTCCGTCCGCGGTATCGCAATTCCGATGTTGAATTCCGCAGTGTAGTCAGCAGGTCGCTACTGATTCTGATTATCGTTCAGAGGTGTCTGCAAGGATTCTCCCGCTCTAAGCAATGTGCCCGAGTGGGTTATGTCCTCCCACGTATCAGATTGCTCATCCGCCACGCAACACGATTTATGCCTGTGTATTTGGGCTTCACCGTCCACGGGTCACTCCCGCATCTCATCAGCCTTTGGTGTGCGAGTCCCCCCCCCCCACAATGGTGCAGACCAGTGTCAGCCGTGAGCGACCAGGGGTTCCTTGGTGCAGCGTCATCGTCCTTATATTCCCATTAATGCAGCCATGACTCCTCCCAGCAGTAGTTACAGCATGTGGGCACGCTTGTCCTGCAGTTATAATGGCCAGCTAGCCATCACATTTCTCTCACTGTTCAGTTAATGTTTGCATGTGTCTTGGTTTCACCTTTTACAAATCATTTTGCACCCTGCCGGCATTTAGTGTGAGCGCCCTCCTCTCTTGGGCAGTTCAGTCTAATATTGGTCATACACTGTGAGGGGCTCTAAGCTACAATGCCTTCATGTTATGTGCCACGTGACCGAGACTCCTTTTGTATTTATTGTAACGTAGAGCCTGCCTTTTCCCAGGCGCAATCCTCGCCTAACCTCCTCATAATTCACTCCGGCCAATGATTTGCACAGGCCCGGTCCAATGGGCTCGCCTGCAGGGAGCCTTTGCGTGCTTCAAGAGTGCTGTAACGCTCACCTGACTCCCACGGAGACGCTGACCAGGTCTGGACTGCTGCGGCCTCTTCTAAGGTGATGCGCAGAACTCGGAAGACCGACTGGACAGGACCCCCAAATCTCGCTTGTCTGATTCGCAGGAGAATCCTTCTGCAGATGGAGAAAGGGGATTAACTACCTGCGGAGTAGCGCGTCAGCCTCCCACTTCCCTCTTTCACTCTCCTCAGACCTCCTCCGAAATTCCGCGTTAACTCTCACCTTAAGGTTTGAAAGGACGAGCTCTCCATCCTGCATCTGGTGCAGGGGTGCGATTATATCCAGTTACTTCACTGGTGTTCGGATTGGTGAGGATCCAAGCTTACTTCACTTTCCTGGCAAGGTGCCGTAAGTATACTGTTGTAAAAGTTCAAGAGTTGGCCTCCTTTTCTATTTGCCTTTATATTCAGTAGTCCGTCTCTTATCCCTTTTATCACAGTTGCTGAGTGAAGATTTCGCGAGGAGGAAACAATTCGCCGAAGGTAAACTCAGGTGAGTTTATGATGGGTGGTTCCTTTAATGTCCTTATATTCACCTACTAATGCGCGTGTCTTTTTTCCCCATAGGGGCCGGAGTACGGTACTGCCAAAGAAGCGGCGCCGACCCGAGATGAGGAAAGATTCTCCCAACAATAATCAGGTAAGTCTTATGGCGAAAATCTGGCTTTCCTCAATATGTTCCTTTTGCTCACCTTTTGTTCTTCTCTTCCCCCTTAGGCCCAGGTATGCGGCGGATCGTGCAGATGGTCGCTAAGGAGCACAGAGATGCCTTGTGAACAGGTGAGTGGAACGCAGCGCTGCAGCGAGCAACGCAATGTGTCTTTAAAATAAATGTCTTCCCTTAGGATCGCCGGCGTGATGACTCCGGACTCCGGGTAGAAGCAGGTAATGTTCTTCTGTTCACCTTTTCCCTTCTCTTCTTTCTCTTCAGGTGTTCCAGGATGGAGGCGCGCGTGGCTGGAGTCAGGATGCAGGAGCAGACACAGTGAGCGTCCAGCTGCTAGGTGCAGAACAACGCGAAGCGTGAGCTGCTGTCTGGGCGTGGCTTAAATAGCCCCCAAAGTAGTTCCCGGTACGTATTCTTCCCCGGCCACGCCCGAGTGGCAAAATAGTCCCACAGGTAAAATAGTCCCTTTCAGGCCTCAAAGAGGTCTGGATCTGGCAGCACGGTCTGCAGCAGGTAAGTGCACATAAACACTCCCTATATGAGCCTGGCGCCTATGGCGCCAGGACTGAGGTCCAAAATGAGCCTGGCGCCAAAGGCGCCAGGTCAGTGTCCAAAGGGACCCTACTAGGGGTTGCTGGCCTTTTCCTCGGGAACATGATGTCTGCTTCCGGGGACGCTGGTCCTGGACTGGTTCTCCGGGAGTAGGCATCATGACAGTACTCCCCCCCAAGGCCCCTCCCAAGATTGTTCTCTCTGGGGGTTTCGGTTTGTTTGGGAAATTCCGGTGGAATTTTTTTATTAACCGAGGTGCATGTACATGGTCACTAGGTTCCCAGGACCTTTCCTGAGGCCCGTATCCTTTCCAATCTATTCAATAGAAAAGTTTTGACTTTGACACCTTGGAATCTAAAATGTTCTTCACCTCAAATTCAGGTTCTCCATTTATTTGGATAGGTTCTGGTGGCTTGATTAATCGGGTTCCAGGTTGTACTGGTTTCAAAAGTGATACATGAAAAACAGGGTGAATCCGCATATTAGCTGGTAGGTCGAGTTTGACGGCCACCGGGTTGATTATGGCCGTAATTGAGTAAGGCCCCAAATATTTTGGGTTAAAAGTTCGAGGTTCTTTGAGCGGTAAGTGTCTGGTAGCCAGCCATACTTGGTCTCCTATTTGGTATAGAGGTGCCTCACTTCGATGGAGATCAGCATTCTTCTTGTATTTTCTCTTGGCTTGCTGTAAATGTGTAGTTGCTTCTTTGAAAGCTTGAGTTATTGTAGAATGCAGATGGTCTACTGCGGGCATTTCGAGGCTTTGAGGCGAGTCAAGATCTGATGTTCGAGGGTGATGCCCATATAAGGTATAAAAAGGACTTTTCCCAGTTCAAGAATGTACTGAATTATTGTATGCATATTCGGCAATCCAAAGAATATCCTTCCAATTGCAACATACACCGTAAATATTGTTCAAGGGTCTGGTTAGTCCTCTCTGTTTGACCATCGGTCTGAGGGTGGTGGCTGGTTGATAATCTTACGTCGATTTGTGCCAGCTGACAACACTTTCTCCAAAAATGGGAAATGAATTGGCTTCCCCGGTCAGAGACTAGTATGGACGGGAATCCATGTAAACGAACGATATTTTCAAGGAATTCCTTGGCTAGGACAGAAGCTGAAGGTAAACCTTTTAATGGAATGAAGTGGGACATTTTGGAAAATAAATCCACAATAACAAGAATAGTGTTATATCCATAACAAGGAGGCAGGTCCGTAATAAAATCCAGTGACAAGGTGTGCCAAGGTGCCGGTGGAATGTCTAAGGGTTGAAGAAGGCCGGCTGGTCTTTTTTTTTACCTTTATTTTGGGCACAAACACCACAGGACATCACAAAGGATTTAATGTCCTTTCGCCAAGAGGGCCACCAGAACTGTCGTTTAACCTTTTCTTCCGTCTTGGCAATACCTGGGTGCCCCTCTATTAGAGTATCATGATAACGAGAAATAACCAGTTCTTGTAATTCTTTGTGTGGTAGAAATAAGCGCCCTTGGAAGTAAGGTAGATCATCATTGACAGTAAAGTAAGACCCCTTTTGAATCCAATCCTGCAAGGCTGTAGGGTCCAGGAGTTGTTTAACTCTAGCTTGAATGTCTTCCAGTGTTTGTAAAGAGGTCATGCCCAGAATTCTTTGTTCGGGAATTATCGGTACTGGTTCTGAATTTGTATCTGTTTCTCCCATTCCTATTCGCGACAGAGCGTCCGCTTTGCCATTCTTGCTGCCAGGATGGTAGGTAATTACAAAATCAAATTCAGCAAAAAACAAAGCCCATCGGAGCTGACGTGATGATTGAGCTTTGGCAGTTTTCAAATATTGTAAGTTCCGGTGGTCAGTGATCACCGTGATGGTATGTCTAGCACCAAGAAGATAATGCCTCCAAGCCTTAAAAGCGGACTTAATGGCTAATAACTCTTTGTCAGTGATTGCATAATTGACCTCAGGTGCCGAGAATTTTCTGGACCAAAATGCTACGGGGTGCAGTTGGTTAGTTTCGGGATCTCTTTGAGACAGGACAGCTCCCATGGCTAAGCTGGATGCGTCGGTTTCGACTATGTATGGGAGATCTGGACGCGGGTGTTTCAATACAGGTGCAGAAGTAAATTTAGCTTTTAATTCCTGAAAGGCCTGTTCGGCTTCCTCAGACCATTCGAAGCGTTTATTTTTCCTCAAGAGTGCAGTGATGGGTTGTACAATACGTTAAAATTCCGGGATAAATCTGCGATAGAAATTGGCAAAGCCAAGCATGCTTTGAACGCCTTTCACAGAGCTAGGCGATGGCCATTTGAGGATGGCATCCACTTTTCGCGAGTCCATTCAGACTCCTTTAAGTGTCAGGATGAAACCAAGAAACTCGACTTCTGTGGTATGGAAAACACACTTTTCAAGTTTTGCAAACAGTTTTGCAATTTCTCAAGAACTGCCCTGACGTGCTTTTAGTGGTCAGATTCCGAAGAGGAATACATAAGAATGTCATCGATATATACGACAACACAAACATCGATGAGTTCCCGAAGGACATCGTTCATGAAGTTTTGGAAGGCAGCAGGTGCGTTGCACAATCCGAAAGGCATCACCTGGTACTCGAATAGTCCATATTTGGTGCGGAAGGCAGTTTTCCATTCGTCGCCTTCCTTTACTCGCACCAGATGGTAAGCCCCCCGGAGATCTAACTTGGTGTATATGCAGGCATCCTTCACCTGGTCAAGAAGTTCAGGGATCAGAGGCAAAGGGTAACGATTTTTAACAGTTATCTGGTTCAATGCGCGGTAGTCGATACAAGTTCTGAGGTCGCCTTCTTTTTTTGGCACGAAGAACAAAGCCGAGGATGCAGGAGACTTTGACGGGTGAATGAAACCATTGGCTAGGTACTGATCTAAATATTGTCGCAAATGAAGATTCTCGGGTTCAGTAAGGGCATAAATCCTGCTACAAGGGGGTTGTGCACCGGGCATCAGATCGATTTGGCAATCGTACGATCTGTGAGGGGGTAACGTGTTGGCCTGTTCCTTTTGGAAGACGTCTTGAAATTCTTGGTATTGCGGCGGTATTTGCAAAGTGGCAGAGGTTACTGTAGCCAGGCCTATATTTGGATTTCCTGGATAACAGGTTTGTGCACAATCCGGAAAGATTATCCTCTTCGCTCGCCAGTCAATTCGAGGATTATGTGTTTCTAACCAAGGGATTCCTAGAATTACCTGAAACTGTGGAGCCTTGATTACGTCAAACACAGCAGCCTCCCGATGCCCGTCCTGACCCACTAGTGTCATCTCTGCAGTGGAATGTATTACCGGCCCAGAGGCGATTTCGGTTCCATCTACTGTGGTGATGACCTCTTTACTGGTTTTAGGACGAAGAGGGAGGTTGATCCTGGAAGCCAATTCACGATCCACATAGTTTCCTATAGCCCCACTATCGATGTATGCCTTTCTTGCATGCAACCGCCCAGGCTGTTCCGGATCTACGAGGACCATTGGCATGATGAAGTGCGCGGTCTGAGAGTTAGTTTTCAGGCTCGGCAAGCGGACCACTACGCTTGTCGGGCGTAGTCGTTTCACGAATCAGGTTCCATATGGTTCTTATCCGTGGCTCCTACCGCCTTTTTGGGCGGTTTTACTGGGCAATCTCGTAAAAAGTGTCCAGAAGCCCCACAATAAAGACATAATCGCATCTGCCGTCTTCTTTCACGTTCTTTTTGAGTTAAAGGTCCTTTTACCCCTCCAATTTGCATAGGTTCAGAAACATCGGCACCCTTGGGGTTAACGTGAGTCTTGACCAACACCCGTGTCTCAAACTTGGACCGATCTGCCTTTCTGTTTTGAAGCCTGCGATCTAATTGGACCACTAAGTCTATATATTCCATGCAGTCTTGGGGCGGATTTACAACTTGGGCCAGGACATCCTTAAGTTCTCCACGTAGACCTCGATGAAATAACGTGATTCTTTTATCCTCTGGCCGCCCGGTCTCCACAACCAACCTATTGAAGGTTGCGATATAGGCTAAGAGATCCTGGTTACCCTGTCGTAGGGACAGAAGTTCGTTGTCCAGGGCCTGTCCCTGAGAGTGCCGAGCAAATAATCTTTCCATGCGTGTCTGAAAGCCTTGAAAATCCCGGAGTATTGGGTCATCTTGATTAACCAGTGGAACTGACCAATCGGCAGCACAGCCGCTGAGATATGATAATACAAAAGCTACCTTGGTTTGGTCGTTAGGAAAGGCCCCAGGTCTGCAGAGGAAGTGCAATCGGCATTGATTCATGAATACGGCGAATCTTTTGGGGTCCCCGGCAAAACGTTCAGGTGGGGCCAACGGCATATTTCCAGGTAGATTAATTTGCACTGGGTTACTTGAAACCACTGGGGCGGGAATACCCCCTGAACCTGGTAGGGGAGTTTGTCCAGCCTGACTTGCAATAGCTGCCTGGCAAGGTCATCAGTTCGTTCCTTAGATACAATTAGTTCTCTCCTGAGAGCGTTAGTCCCCTACGAGCGGAATGCACTTCAGCCCG
Organism: Ambystoma mexicanum; assembly: GCF_040938575.1. Lineage (NCBI taxonomy): Eukaryota > Metazoa > Chordata > Amphibia > Caudata > Ambystomatidae > Ambystoma > Ambystoma mexicanum. The sequence goes on from NC_090936.1 coordinate 353,667,134, forward strand.
TAATTCCCCCAATAGATGGGCCAACTGATCAGTCTCGGAAGTCTCCATAGCGCCTGGGTGGGAAATTGTAGGAAGGCTTCGCGTTCTGTAACGCTCACCTGATTCCCACTGAGACGCTGACCAGGTCTGGACTGCTGCGGCCTCTTCTAAGGTGATGCGCAGAACTCGGAAGACCGACTGGACAGGACCCCCAAATCTCGCTTGTCTGATTCGCATGAGAATCCTTCTGCAGATGGAGAAAGGGGATTAACTACCTGCGGAGTAGCGCGTCGGCCTCCCACTTCCCTCTTTCACTGCAGGGGTGCGATTATATCCAGTTACTTCACTGGTGTTCGGATTGGTGAGGATCCAAGCTTACTTGACTTTCCTGGCAAGGTGCCGTAAGTATACTGTTGTAAAAGTTCAAGAGTTAGCCTCCTTTTCTATTTGCCTTTATATTCAGTAGTCCGTCTATTATCCCTTTTATCACAGGTGCTGAGTGAAGATTTCACGTAGAGGAAACAATTCGCCGAAGGTAAACTCAGGTGAGTTTATGATGGGTGGTTCCTTTAATGTCCTTATATTTACCCACTAATGCGTGTGTCTTTTTTCCCCATAGGGGCCGGGGTACGGTACTGCCAAAGAAGCGGCGCCGACCCGGGATGAGGAAAGATTCTCCCAACAATAATCAGGTAAGTCTTATGGCGAAAATCTGGCTTTCCTCAATATGTTCCTTTTGCTCACCTTTTGTTCTTCTCTTCCCCCTTAGGCGCAGGTATGCGGCGGATCATGCAGATGGTCGCTAAGGAGCACGGAGATGCCTCGTGAACAGGTGAGTGGAACGCAGCGCTGCAGCAAGCAACGCAATGCATCTTTAAAATAAATGTCTTCGCTTAGGATCGCCGGCGTGATGACTCCGGACTCCAGGTAGAAGCAGGTAATGTTCTTCTGTTCACCTTTTCCCTTCTCTTCTTTCTCTTCAGGTGTTCCAGGATGGAGGCGGGCGTGGCTGGAGTCAGGATGCAGGAGCAGACACGGTGAGCGTCCAGCTGCTAGGTGCAGAACAACGCGAAGAGTGAGCTGCTGTCTGGGCGTGGCTTAAATAGACCCCAAAGTAGTTCCCGGTACGTATTCTTCCCCGGCCACGCCCGAGTGGTAAAATAGTCCCACAGGTAAAATAGTCCCTTTCAGGCCTCAAAGAGGTCTGGATCTGGCAGCACGGTCTGCAGCAGGTAAGTGCACATAAACACTCCCTTTATGAGCCTGGTGCCTATGGCGCCAGGACTGAGGTCCAAAATGAGCCTGGCGCTAAAGGCGCCAGGACAGTGTCCAAAGGGCCCCTACTAGGGGTTGCTGGCCTTTTCCTCTGGAACATGATGTCTGTTTCCGGGGACGCTGGTCCTGGACTGGTTCTCCGGGAGTAGTCATCATGACAGCTGCCCAGCCCGTGCACACGGGATCGTTGATGCCTTCCAGTACAGTGCTCTGCGGCGGCACCGCGGGCAAATCCTTGTACGTGCACCGCTTCGTTGCACGGGCCCGTGCCTCCACAGCCTCCTCACATGCGGGTGACAAGAGGCCACACCCGCCTGATGGTCGCTACCGCGCGGGGCCGCACGGGCCTTAAGCAGCAGCCACCCCTGCACTTATGTGGCTGCAATATGTTCGTCTCCCTTTCAATGCGCTCCGCTCGTATGTCGAGCAATCCACCGCTCGTCCTCATCGATGCGCGGCCCCTTTGCTCTCAGGCCATTCAAGCCAGCGGGCAGCGGAGGGGCGCATCAGCAATTAATAGGGGCCGCATAGACACCCGATGCCGATCCCAGTGTCTCTCCTCTCACTCGGTCACCGTGAGCGCTGCACAGGCATACCGATCCTTCAAGCCCTGCACTACATGCAGCACGCAACCCCGTCTTCCGTCGCTGTTCAGTGTTCGTAAGGCCATGGGTACAATGCATCCATTTCACTTCGCTGCCGGATCCATCCCACAGCTCACACCATCACGGCAGCTGACACTTTGTTAGCCGCCATTTTAGATACACAGTTGCCGAACCATCAGGAGCTTCGATGTCAATTTCACCGCCGCTGCTCATACGATTAGTTCATCATTTTCCACAATGGCAGAGCATCCCTTCACACGTCCGAATCGTCATTTCTGGAGTTGCTTGTGAAGTTTAAGCGCATGTTGTCACGGATCTGTGTCGGATCTTTGGAGCAGCTCTTCTCAGGCACGTCCCGTTACATGGCACGTTAGCCACGCCCCCCCAAACATACTTGAAACATTAATTGTTTACGTACTTTCGGGTGAACTCTGGTCAAGGCAAAATTCACCCCCATTCCATCATAAATGGCCTGTCCTCCAGGGACACTGCATTTTGCTCTGCCTATGTCCAAATCTCCCTTTGATAGGCATCACATCACAGCTGAACCTGTTTCTCTCTCACAGGCAGATCACAGACTGGTGCCCTTTGCCATCACAGGAGTTTATAACGCTAGCACAACTCTGCTCCCATTTCAAACTGCCTCCACCCGGTCTAGAAAACTCAAACTACTAATCTCTCTCAGTCTTCTACAAGCCCTCTCCCCACATTGATTATGCCAGATAGACACACCTATAGCCATTTTAGCTCCCTTGAAATCACCCATAATCATCGTTACCCTCAACTCGATAATGCCTCTCACCAAATGAAAACCAGAATTGTGCAAAGCTTTATATAGTCCCCGGCAAACTCCACATTATGAAATATAAAGGAAGTGCGCTAGAAAAGAAACTGGGAACATCCAAGTCTCCTAATTAATTTACAATCGAGGTTCCCAAAAAGCAATCTTAACAGTTTAAGACGGGATAATGAGTTCTACAACAAGACAGCTGCAAACTCATCAAAATAACTTTTAAAGAAATATTATGAATTAGTACACCCCGCATGAGGCATGGGTACTAGCTCTATCTCGCAACACTCATGCAATGATGGTATATAGTTTTTGCACAACAAGATTGTAGAAGCTACGGTTCCAGATCTTCCTTCTCCAACCATGCCTTCTACAATTTCTTCCTTGTGAAACAAGATGATGTAACTAAGACAAGCAAGCATCTCAAACCCTCACCACAGTTTACCAAAAGCTATAATTCAAAAACATTCAAGCTCTGCCAACAAGTCCACTCATCAACGGCAGCCTTCCCACTGATGATGACCCAATGAAACCCAAGCATGACTTTACCAACCCCACTGCTTAAATAAACTGCCAGTCTCAAAAACATAGGAAACATCGCCCCATCTCCAGGAAATATTGTCGCCTAGCAACTCTCGACCCATCCTAATCAAAATGCTCTCCTTTGTGACTTCCACTCTTGCTTCCATTCAAGTCAAGGTACAGAAACAACATAATGTAAAGCAGGAAGGCTTTTCTAACTGCCAGGAACCAGAGTCATGCCTGTGCACTTGCCTCTCCTTGATTTCTTGGCAGAAATGGCATGGTAGAATATGACACACCATGGCTGAATCACACTGACTTGCAGGTTAGAATTTCTAGCATGAAATTGTTCCAATCGTTCTGATGAAATCCAACTCATTAGGTCAAACTGGATCACGTTGTACCTCCGTCCACAAACATTGCGTGTTTATTAGCCCAAAATTGATACCTTGCAAACTTCCTTTTCAACACTTTCATGCCAAATGGATCCAGCTCTGTCTCAAAGGGGGAAAAGTAGTAGGTTACACCCCTACCCAACATCCCCTCAGTTGTCATGGGATACTGTCAGTAGAGTCCCATTATACCCCAGTACCATTCTGTAAGGAAAAGGCAAAACCATCAGGGAAAACAAAGACCATCCCTAAATTCCAACAAGACTTCTATCCCTCTTTCCTCGAAACCCACTTTTCAACAACCCTACATTCAACATCCTTTTCCTGACAAAAATCTACAAATCTTTATCCCTTTTTGTAGAACACCACAATTCCCATAACCCCATTCCCCTATTGAAATACCCACAGACTGGGACGAAGAAGAGGCAGATGGGAGTTATGAGTGTTACCCATAGAAATCTATGGGCAAAGGAATGGGAATGGCTGATGGGTGTACTCGCCCACTTTGGTATCGGGGAGGGGTACCTCAGGTGGATCAGGTTACTATACAGGAAACCCAGAGCAAGGGTGAAAACGGGGCGATTCATTTCCGAGGAGTGGAAGATACATAGGGGAACCAAGCAGGGGTGCCCGCTATCACCAATGTTTTATATCCTGGCTCTAGAGCCATTTGCGGTATTCCTTAGAGCAGGATATAGAGACACCGGACTGGACATAGATGGGGTGCTCCACCAAATCTCGCTATACGCGGACGATATGCTCCTATTCGTACGCGAGCCAACCACTAACCTACCCTGCCTCCTAGAGGCGATCTGGGCGTACACTAGGCTTTCGGGCATAGCGATTAATAAAGAGAAGTCCCTCCTCTTCACCTTGGCAGGACTGAAATACCCCCCCCCCCCATTGTTTGCCGGACCTGGGTCTGACGTGGGCACCCCGCACCTTTAAATATTTGGGTATAGGGATACATCATATTGCCGCTGATACCCATGCATCCAACACGCTCGTCGCTCTAGATAAAACGCAGCGGTCAATGACTTTCTGGGGGACACTACCACTGGGAATGATGGGAAGAGCAGCCCTCCTGAAAATGGTGGTGCTGCCCCGCCTACTATACTTCCTCACAAACATCCCATACAACATACCCAGGGCCTTTTTCACCAAACTAAATACAATAACGCGTTCATTCCTATGGGGGGGGGGGGAGAAATAGGATCACAATAAGGATCCTGCAGAAGGACTACGAAGAAGGGGGTATCAGACTACCGGACTATGGGAAGTACTATTTAGCGGGGCAGCTGCAATTTGCAGTAAAATGGCTGGGGGAAGACGAAACAATAGACATTCGCATTTTCCAACCTGCATTGAAACAGTATTACTTAAGGGAAATACTATGGCTCGATAGACCCCGGCTCAGAACCCTGCCGAACATGCTTAACATCGCAGTGGACCTATGGAAAAGAGTGTGGAAACTCCAAGGGGTAAAGGATCCCCAGTCAACGCAAATCCCCCTAGCGGGTCTCCTGGGAGGGAACACAAATACATTAGCAACATACCGAGCACACTGGGAAGCTAAAGGGGTAGCACAAATTGGAGACCTGAGAAGGGAGGGAAGGTGGGTGGACTTCCACGAAATGGTAGATGAATACGAAATACATATGGGTCAATTCATCCTATATACCGGCATGCTGAGAAACATCACGGGAAGATGGCCAGATTGGGAAGACCAGGACGAGGAAACAGCATTAGATGTATGGTTTGACATTCCAGAGGGAACGCACACAACCTCTAGGTTGTACGAACAGCTACTGAAGGCCAAGGACCCACAGGAACAACACACGAGGCAGCGTTGGGAGGAGGAGTTGGGGAGGCCCCTCAGCGATCAAGAATGGACTAGGGCCTTACGATACCCAAAAAAGGTATACAGAAATGCAAGGTTTAGGCAGGCGCAACTATACGTAACGCATAGAGCGTATCTCACACCCAAGAAGATGAATAAAGTCCATACAGGAGCTCAGAGCGGGTGCCCCCGCTGCTCATCGGAAGAAGCGGACATGGTACACATGTTCTGGTCCTGCCCAGTGATACAGGAGTTCTGGGGCGGGATCAGACTTAAGATAGCGGGAAGTGGACTTCAAATCCAGGCGGAACATACCGAAAAGTACCTACTGGGCCTCTTCTCGAGAGGGGGTAAGCATGATTCACATCTGGCAAAGATGAAAGATTTGATAAGTATCCTGGCCAAAAGATGGATAGCAATGACATGGAAGTCAAAGGAGGGCCCGCGTGTGGCGGCATGGTGGTCAGACCTTCAGAAGTGGGCGCAGGCAGAGACAGTGGTGTGGACAAGAGCAGTGACAAGAGGGGAGGGTGAAACTGCACACAAGTTGTCTGCATGGAAGACACTAATACAAGACCTCTTTGGCCACCCGGAGGAAGGAAACTCTGAAGATCCCTTGGAAATAGAGGATCCGTAGGTGAAATAGTAAGGCCAGCACGAAGCCCAAGAATAGAACATTGTGCGTACCAGACCTGGTGCTCGACTCCACGGGAGGTCCAGGCCGAACTGATAAGGTCGCTGGGGAAACTATGAAACCACAATGGAAAGACAAGATCCGCACGAAGTGCTAATAAGCCATCTATGTTAAAGTTGTTTGTATGTTATGTGTTTGTTGTTGTTTAAAAAAAAAAGCACAATAAAGAAATTAAAAAAAAAAAATCTATGGGCAAAGGATTCCTATCGGCAGTCTCCATGTTGTCTCGATAAATAGGTCAGGCAGAGTCAGACAGGGAGGGACACCTACTCACACCCGACTCCAATAAACTTTAGCTGGGAGAATAAAAGCAGCAGCCAGAAACAGCATTTTGAGCGAGCTGCGGATGCTGAAGTGTGCCGAGAAGCCAGAGGGAGACCATTGTTGCCAGAGAAAACCTGGAAGGCCTGGAGGAGGAAAAAATTGCTTAGACACTGGACTGATGAGCACAGAGGAGGTGTCAGTGTGGAGTGGAAGCTGTGCCTCCAGGAGGCCAAACCAGGGGCAGCTGGGGTCACCTGGTGGCACCCACATCAGAGCTCCTCCCCTGGGTCAAAGCAGGGAGCCCAGGCTTTTGAGGGGCAGGTTGTAGGACCCTGACCTCAAGCAGAATATCCAATTTTTGCTCCTGATGAGCCAAACCTTGACAGTGCTGTTTTGGGGAGCTGAGGAAGTGTGAGCAAAATATCCGGAAGTGCATAATGGGACTTGAAGTCCAAAACATTAATTTTGAAAACAGTGAAAGACGAGTTGGAGACGGAGTGAGGGAGACCCTTGAGGAGTCTGAGCCCGACTGAGGGAGACCCTGAGGTGTCAAGAGCGAGGCAGAGCACGAGACAATGCTGTACTTCCAGGGCAGAGGCAAAGGAGATGAAGGAGAGCGAGAGGCCAGGGGGCTGAATACAGGAGGCTGGAGAGTGAAAGCCCCTTTGTCGAGAGACCGCTACCGCCTAGAAGCCAAGAGGGCAGGACAGCCCAGAAGAGAAGGAGAAAAACGGCATAAAATGCTACAAGGTTACCAGTGGGCCCTCCCGGGTGAACGGCAGAGATGGGGAGGCGCAGAGGCGATAAAGGGTAACAACCTTTGACTCCAACATCAAACAGACGCGATAAAGGGAAACGTCTACACCCAGCCGGCGAGTTAATTGAAGCGGCGAAAGTCCAGTCTGTGGTTTGGAGCGCTTGCAACATTGAAGGTGAACTTTGCTTTATGAAAAACTAGAAGTACCAAAAGGCCTTGCAGTTAATAAGTTGTGAATCAAAGTATCAAAGTGGCCCTGCAACGGGTGAAGTCAAACCCTGTTCACATTTGAAAGACTTTGATAGTTGATGCTAAATTAAATTGGTCCAAACCTGGCCGAGGGAGACTAATTGTGTTAAAAGGGATCTGAGCCCAGCTGAGGGGGATCCGGGGTGAACAGTAAGTCACCCAAGAAAGAATATCCTACAAACATTGTGTTAAGAGGATCTGAGCCCGGCTGAGGGTTATCCGGGGTGAACATTGAATCACCTAAATTGAATAGTTGTGAACGTCTGAAAGAGGAAAATAACGTATTGTTTATTTTGTCGCATCAGGCCCTCTGAAAAGAAGAGACGTTAATAGGCAAAAAGACTTGGGTACAGAAGGCCCTGATGCTAAAGAAGCCAGAGAATGCGCTACGCTCGGGTAAACCGCCTTGTCCCGTGCTGAAAACGCGGGGAAGGGAGGCCAACAGCCTGAATATTCTGACATAGAATTTAATGGATACTTTATTCTTTTTCATTACATTGTTTCCCACACTATTCATATTTAGAGGTAAGGATTGGCAATAGGTCTATTGGTATAGGCCCTTTTATGTTGACAAGACACCACTAGGACTGAGTTATTATTATTTGATGGTCGTAGCTTGCTCCCATCTGTAGATTTAGGATTAGATAGGTGTTTTTCAAACCCTTTTTATAGTTCAATAAACACCCTTGAACTGTGATCACCTGTGTCTGTCGTCTTACTGTAGATACCATGGTTTCCTTAAATGGCGTAGATTCATGACAAAGGCGGCAGCGGCACTCTTTTGCTGCTCGACCTCTCTGGCCCCATCGTCTGATGGGGCCAGCCTCTCTGGTCTGATTCTCTTCTTTTATTTCCGACTGTTATCAAATGTTCTCTTTCCACATTTCGTTCTCAGGCTGTGGCCGACACCTGTGTGTTCCCCAAGGGTCTGCCATCTCACCTGTGCTATTTAACTCCTACGTCCAATCTCTGACCAAACTGATCTTCTCCCACGGCTTCCTTCGCTATTTTTATGCTGATGACACCCAGATCCTGGTTCGCCTTGATCTATCTCTACCCGAGTTGGCTTCAAGGCTCCGGATCTGTCTGGATGCCGTGTGGGAATGGATGTGTAATAACTACCTCAAGTTGAACGGCAACAAAACTGAGGTTTTGGTGGTGGCCCCACATCTGCTGCTTCTTTCTGGACTTCAGCTTTTTGGCGTACTTCCTTGGGCCCCTTTCGTTCTCTGGCTCCTGTTGTTAAAGATCTAGGAGTCAAGCTCTACTCTTCACTCTCTATGGAACTACAAGTTGGTGCAGTCTGTCATCAGGGCTACCTTCAGCTAAAACTGCTTCGAAGAGTCCTTCCGTTTATTCCAGTGAAGCTCCATGCTCCTGTTGTTTCTGCCCTCCTCACTTCTTCCATTCCAACTCTTTATTTCTGGCACAACCTGGTTATCTTTTGCAACACTTACAGGCCCTCTAGAACTTGTCAGCACGCTTGGCCACCTCTATGCCCCGCTGTGCCAACATTTCTCCTGTGCTACAGAATCTTAATTGGCTCCCGGTAGCCCAATGCATACAATTCAAAGCCCTCTGCTTGATACACTGTGCCTTTTATGGCAAGGGGGCTGAGTACCTCCAGGCAACATTCCATCCTTATATCCCTGGTTGTGCTTTGCGCTCTGCAGACGCCTGCCTTGACCCTGTCCCTATGGTTAAATTCAGTCGGATTGAGGGTCACTCCTTCTCGGGTTGTAGCTGCTGTACTGTGGAACTCCCTTCCACGTTTTCTTCATGCCACAGTTAATCATCTCTCCTTTCGTCATGAGCGGAAAACGTTCCTGTTTTAAATATGCTTTTTTCTCCTGCATTCATGTTGACTAGCGCCAAGATGCCACTTTGATGAAAGTTCTGCTTAATAAATAATCTTAACATAATCACTTTTATTAGAATCTCAGTGGGCTCAAGATCTGACTACTGCAATGTTCTTTATACAAGTCAGAAACTTTTTATGTAAACCCACACTGTGTGCTCAGTTATTTGAAATAGTTATTAAAATAACTGATCCATTACAAGAAAGATTATCCATAAATGTAAGGTTTAATAACGATAACCTCTTGGTTGCACGTGGCTATTGTTTTGCCAAAACCTCTGGCTTGGTCTAGGTTATAAATTGTGTTCTCTTACATAACCAAAAACATCAATACACACATATCCTTGTTTATTGTCCCTCAATACATAGTTCCGTATTGTTTTTTATCATAGAGAGAATTCCAATTCTCATTGGTTCAGTCTTCCTGTTTGTTGCCAATCTCTACTGCATGTTTATGTTTATGTTTTCCATTTATATACCGCACCAGGTACCCTAGGGCTTAAGGGCACTGTGAAACGTAAAACACTAGTACAAGACAAAAAACTCATACAGATAGAAGAGTCCTGAAACTAGCTTGAGAATGCAGTCCTGAGAAAAACAGGGTCAAAAGTAAAATGGGGTCACTTTATGAGAAGAGGGCAGTTTTCAGCCCTTTCTTGAAGATCTCGGTGGATGAGGTGATCCTCAATATGGATGAAAGAGAGTTCCACTTCTGAGGGGCTGCGGATACAAAAGCAGCATCCCTTGATTTTTTTGTTTTCAGGCGTGACACAATAAGGGTGTTGGTTTCTTCCGAGCTGAGAGATCTGGTATTTTTTTTTGCCATGATTAATTCTTTCAGATACGTGGGCATGGTTCCATGTACACAATTATGTGTAATAAGAAGAAGCCTGAACACTACCCTAGGCTGAACAGGTAACCAGTGTAGACTTCGATGAGCTTCTGACACATGATCCCTTCTTGTTAGGCTTTTCACCACTCTGACTGCTCCGTTCTGTAGGACCTGTAGCCGATGGAAGTCAGATAAAGGCAGCCCTACAAGGAGGCTGCAACAATAATCGATCTTTGATCCGATAACAGCCCTTGCAAGTGTTTCAGAATTGGTTTCCGAGAAAAAAGGTCTGAGACAACGAAACAGCTTAATGAAATATAAAGCTGATGAAACAAGGCTGTTCACTTGAGCCTTCATGTTCAAGTTTTTATCAAGATAGATGCCCAGCGCTTTGACTTTGCTCATGACATTTATTTGACAACTATCTATGAGGAATGACTTGTAGCTGGGTCCTAACTTCTCTAGTTTGTTCTCTGAGCCAATAAGTAAAAGCTCAGTTTTTGAGCTATTAACGGCTAGACCGTTGACCACCATCCAATCCTGGATTTTTTTGTAAACTTCATTAATCCAGCGTTCACCCTCCACGTGGGATCCTGAGATGGGGATTGTTAGGGAGAATTCTCTGTTTAGGCTGAATTTCCTAACCTAGTGAGTCCCCCAGCAGCTTTGCCGGATTTTTGGGGTTTATTTTTTTCTCCTGCCAAGAGTGAGACTCTTATACCCTCACTCTTGGACATGACTTGAGAGTGTTTCTGTGACTTACTATGTGCTTATGTGCTATGGGGTATTTTCTTCCCATAGGCTATCATTGGTTTTCTGAATGTGTGTTACACAGCACCCTCAGTGCAGTAACACAGGGGTGTCATAGAGACCCCCAAACATAGACTCCACACCCTGGGACTGACCTACTGTCTCCCTGGGTCTGTAAAGTCACCATTGACTTTACTAGTCTTAACTTAGGAACTTAACCAGTACAAACCATCATACTGTGGAAGTACTGGTAGGGGCAATAAGATTGCCCCTGGGTCCGTTGTCGAGGGGGTACTGTCCCGTCCCCCCTCGCCGAGTTTCTGGCTGGTGGCAGTGGATACCACGGAAATATTCCACCGGAATATTTCCCAATGGGATTTCCCATTGATTTTAATGCACCACTTTTTGGTGCAATGTTAAAGATACCGCCGGTTTATTTATTTAATATAAATTCACCGGTTGGGATTTTTTGCCAGAACTCGCCGCCAAAATGGCGTCTAGGTTCATTTCAGTAACCCTGAACCCGAGTCGAGCCTTTGTTCCACTTTTTGGCGGGCTTCTGCACAGAAGCCCCCCAAAGTGGTGCCATTCTGTCTGGGTACCACAGGGGGTGCAGGAGGGGGTTTAGGCACCCTGGACTGGAGGGGGTTTAGGCACCCTGGACTGAGTTGCCTTGCCAACTCATGTCGCACTCTGGTGTGATTGGCCCAGGTGGTGAGCCACCCCGCTCACCACTTAGCATGTTTGAGTGACAGCTAGGCTGTATGCATGGGGGTTTGCTGCATAAAAGCAGGGTTTTTGGGACTGGTTCTTCAGAAGTCGCCACAGGACCTAAGAAGCCGAAGAGGGAGAAGCCGAGCCGACCTGCCAAGACGACACCACCGGTGGAGCCCTGCGGAACCGTGTCACCACTTTTCCCGACGACAGAAAAGATCTCCCGCCAGAGAGTCTTCTTCCCTTGACTGGTGGGGACAACCAGTTTCTACCTCCTTTTCGCCGCCCTGAAGCATCTCGTGGCCGCCTTGCCTGTGCCAAGCACCCCGGCAACCGGGATACCACTTTTTACCTCAACCGCGAAAGAAGGGTAACATCCTTTTAACCGGAAAAACTCCACGGCTGGTTTCTTCCCTGGTAGTGCAACGACCTCCAGCTTTCCTCCACGACGAGATCTTCTCCTCCTCTGGACGACGCCGCGACTTGCAACCACTACCAGGAACAACTGCCACCGCTGGAGGATCCTTTCCATTTTAAAGGTACCGTGTTCCGCCCAGCTTCCCTTGCCACCGATTGTACGGGGTAGATTTAACCCTCGGCTCTCGACCCTGGGTAAGCCTGGGACACCCTAACTAAACTTTTCTTAACTGAGAAAACCCTTTTCTACTCACCTGTAAGGACTTGTGACATTGTGTGATATTGGGCATCTTTTCGCCTGGCTTCCCCTAGAGTGGGCCTGGCAACCGAACTTCCTTGCTCCTCAATAGACTGCCTTGCTAAACTTACTGTATATCTCTGAAAAGTGTTTTACCTTGCTGTTTTCATTATTTCTGCCGTTTTCCCTCCCGTTTTAACTAACTTGTTGGAGTTCCATCTAACGTTAAGCGCTCACCTCTGTTTGGAAATAAGTGGTGTTAACTTAGACTTGTCCAACAAATAACTAGGGATGTACATATAAGTAATAGTGACTGTGTTTTGACTTTCTTACCTTTTCTGTGCTAGTGTAATTTATGAGTATGTCATTTTTAAATAAATAATTATATACTTTTACACCTAGCTCTGGTCAGTGTTTGCTTGTACTACTGTGCCTCTGTACCTATTATGTATGCTCTGTATACTGCCTAACTCTTCTTGAGGGAAGTCTGACTGCTCAGCCACAGCTACCAGGTAAATCTGGGTGGTACAGACTGCTACCAAGTGGGTTTACTGCCAAACACCTGTAGCCTTAAATCTTTTGCAGTGGTCCCAGAGGGAACTGCACAGGTTTCTGTCTAACACTGGTGTACAGCGGTGGGATTTGTATTGAGCATACACTTTAGTGTACTTTTGAGATACCTTAGTGCAACTAACCACAAAGCTTAAAGCACAAAAAAGAAAAAGTCATATTCTAACCTGTCTACTATGGAAAGTTATAGTCAAGAGTCCCTTGCTACAAAAACTGCTGATTGTCTAAGACTTCTCTGTAAGCATAAGAATCTCATGACTAAAGGAAAGAAAATGGAGCTAATAGAAAGGTTATTAGAAAACCAAAGTCTGGATGATGGTTCAGAGGAACCTAACACTCCAGCAAATGTAGAGAACAGCAATGATATTGATATTGACCAAAGTATTGATGATCTTGGATCAGAACCAGAAGAGGAGGATGAAACTGTTGTAGATGTTCCCTCTAGGCCTCTGTCTGCTCTACCAGCTGTACCTACTGGGCCTTTGCCAGGTCCCACATTTGGTCCTCAGTACTATGAACTGGAGAAAATGAAACTTGAATTAGAGTACAAGAAACGTAATGCTCAAACTGACAATGAACTAAGGCTAAGAGAAATGGAGCTCAAGTATGAGCTAGAAATGAAGAAATTATCTGTTGAGAATGCTTCTCTCTCTGGCTCCTCTAGAAGTTCCAGTCCTAAAAGACCCCGGATGCCTAAAGAATTGATTGGTATATATGAGCCTAAGTTGGATGTGTTGGATTGGTTGTCTATGTTTGAGTATAATCATGGGCTCCAGAACATCACAGGTAATGAGTTACTCACCTGGTTGTTCTCTAGGCTTCCCCCTGTTGCGACTGATGCAGTAATGGAGTTGGGGGAGGAGGATAGGAAAGAGTATGAATGTGTGAAACTAGCTTTGATAGCTAGGTTTGGGAAGACCCCTTCCCAGTATCTTAGGAGGTTTAGAAGCCTCAAAAAGCATGATGGTACCCCTTGGGCTACCTGGGTGTGTGAAGGGTTGAAAAATTTAGAGGGATGGATTAAGGGTTACAAAGTGAACACTTATGAAGGAATGAGAAATCTTGTAATGATGGAGTCAATTTATGATGCCTGCTCTCCTGAGCTCAGACAGCACTTGGCTGATTCGCAGGAATTGGATCCTAGAAGACTAGCTAAGGCTGCTGACTTGTGGGTTGCCAACAGGGCTACTCACAAGGATTCTGAGGTAACTCAGAAGAAGGATGAGGGGAGGCAGCCTAGGAAAGACTCCAAAGAGAATTCAAATAATTCCAATTCCAAAGAGGGCCCCAAACCACACCATAAGGGTAAGCCACCTGAGAAACCACAGCAGAGCAGTATACCTTCTGGTGCCAAACCAGAAGGAGGTCAGACCAAGCCTCCATTCCAAAGGGCCTTTGGATCCTGTTATGTTTGTAAGGCTACTGACCATGTGAAAGGAGATCCCAGATGTAAGGGTAAACCTTCAGGGGTCCAGCTTGTCTCCTTAGCTTTCGCTCCAGAGGAGGAAGTCCCTATGGCAAGTGGAAACTTTCTACTACTGGCTGATGAACCCACTGGAGTCTCAGCCAGTGTTTCTTTAGTCTCTCTGGGATTGTGGGAACAACAGAATTTAGATGTCTATAATTCTATCCCAGATAATACTAAAGAGTATTATAAGGACAGTGTCCAGGTGAATGGTCAGGAGACTCCTGCCATCAGGGACACTGGGGCCAGCATAACTGTGGTGGATGAATCATTTTTCAAGGCAGAGGATGTTGCTAAGGCACCCAAATGCCTCACCAAGTTAGCTGGAGGGCCTGTGCAGATGTGTCCCCAGTTACCAGTTCACATCCATTGTAATGATATGGCTGTGAAGATACCTGTCAGTATACAATGTGAAGTACCAGGAAGGGTTCTGTTGGGTAATGACCTGAAAGCTCTTGGAGTTGTGTCACATACCCCCAGACCCCCTAGTAAAAGGTTACAGGAGCTCACCAAACCTGCAAGAGAGAAAACCCTGCGAGGTCTATCTCAGGAGATGATGACAGAAATCACTCCTCTTCCACTGGAGCAACTTACTGCAGTAACTACCAGATCAGGAGCAAAGGGGCAACCCAAGACTCCTAGAAAAAAACCTACAGCAAGCACTCCAGTGCTTCCAACAAGGACTTCCCCGAGGTTGTCCAAAGTTACACCTGTAACTCCACCTCCAGCTGCGGCTGAGAGGGAGGTACAACCCTGTCTGGTTGAACTAGACTCTGAAGAAGAGCTAGTAGGAGGCCCAGAACTTATTGGAGACCTGGACCCGGCTGACCATCCTGAGCTGCAGTCTTTACTGGCAGAAGGTGGACCCAGCAAGTCAGCTTTTCGTAAGGGACAAAGAGAATGTCCAACTCTGGAGGGCCTTTGCCAACAGGCAGCTTCTCAGGCTGATGGGCAAGAGCCTGGGAAGTATAGGTTACACTGGGAAGATGGCCTCTTCTACAGTGAACCAACTGAATCTGAGCCTGGAGCCTACCAACGCCTGGTAGTGCCCCAAGAGAACAGACAACAGTTCTTGCAACTAGCCCACGAGATTCCTTTGGCTGGTCACTTGAGTTTCAAGAAGACCAAGGAAAGGCTCTCTCTCTACTTTTATTGGCCAAAGATGGGGGCTGAAGTAGATGGATATTGCAGGAGCTGCCACACCTGCCAGACTTCTGGTAAGGTTGGTTCCAAGAATGTGGCACCTTTAGTGCCTCTCCCAGTTGTGGGAGTCCCATTTGAGAGGGTAGGGATTGACATTGTTGGTCCCCTTGATCCCCCAACCTCCTCAGGCAACAGGTTTATCCTTGTTGTAGTAGACCATGCTACTAGGTACCCTGAGGCAATTCCTATGAGGACTATTACAGCTCCGGCTGTAGCTAAGGCCCTCCTTGGTATTTTTACCAGGGTTGGGTTTCCTAAGGAGGTGATCTCTGACAGGGGGTCAAATTTTATGTCCCACTACATGAAAGCCATGTGGAAAACCTGCAGAGTCACCTACAAGTTCTCAACCGCATACCACCCTCAGACAAACGGGTTGGTAGAAAGGTTTAACAGAACCATGAAGAGCACTATAGGTGCTTTAGAAGAACCCCTTAAAAAAAAGTGGGACCTTCTACTGCCATGCCTTCTCTTTGCTTATAGGGAAGTCCCTCAGGAGGGAGTAGGTTACTCTCCCTTTGAACTTCTCTATGGCCATCCAGTCAGAGGGCCCCTTGGCCCTGATTAAGGAGGGGTTGGAGAGTGCTCCTTCCCCCAAGCCAGTCAGAGTGACTGACTATGTGATAGGTCTCCGAAGGAGAATGTCCCACATGATGGCAGAAGCAAGTGACAACTTGAAAGCTGGACAAGCCCTGATCAAACATTGGCATGATCAGAAGGCTAACATGGTTGAGTTTACTCAAGACCAGCTAGTTCTAGATATGCTTCCAACAAGGCAGAGGGCCTTGCAAGACAAATGGATGGGACCCTTCAAGGTTGTGGGAAAACTTGGAGAGGTCAACTATCTGGTGGATCCGGGCAAACCCAGGGAAGCTCCCAGAGTCTTCCACACCAACCGCCTCAAAGCCTATGTCTCTAGACCAGAAGTAGGAGCCTTGCTCCTAGCTTCATCAGAAGAGGAGGAGGAGAGTGAAGCTCTACCTCACCTCCTGAGAGGCTTACCTTTGGACGAAAAGGTTGAAGGAGTTATTCTCTCTTCAGATCTGACCCCTGAGCAACAGGAGGAGTGCAAAACTATGTTAAATCAGTTTGCCCCCTTGTTCTCACTTTCACCAGGCTTGACCCCTTGGGGACAGCATGATATACTCACTGGTGACTGTCTGCCGGTCAAAAGCAGAGGATACAGGATGTCAGAACATGTCAGAACCCACATCAAAGATGAGGTCAAGAAGATGCTTGATCTCGGGGTAATAGAGCCCTCTACTAGTCCATGGTCTAGCCCAGTGGTGTTAGTACCAAAGGCAGGATCCAAAGAGTTGAGATTCTGTGTGGACTATAGAGCTCTTAATGCAGTCACCAAGACTGATGCCCACCCTTTGCCAAGGACAGATGAGTTGGTGGATAAACTTGGTGCAGCCAAGTACCTCAGCACACTGGACATTACGTCAGGCTATTGGCAAATAGCCCTGACAGACCATGCCAAGGAGAAAACTGCATTTTCAACCCCAGTTGGCCTATACCAATTCAAGGTTATGCCTTTTGGACTAAAAAATGCACCTGCAACATTCCAAAGGATGGTGAACCAAGTTCTAGCTGGGATGGAGGACTTCTGCATGGCATACTTGGATGACATTGCAGTCTTCAGCCACTCCTGGGAGGACCATGTGAACCACTTAGGACATGTTTTGCAGGCTCTTGAGCAGGCCAATCTGACCATAAAGGCACGCAAATGCCAAATTGGACAGAGTCAAGTGGTCTACCTTGGACATGAGGTAGGAGGTGGTGAGATAAGGCCTTTGCTCAGCAAGATTGAAGCTGTGCAAAATTGGACAACACCTACTACTCAGACCCAGGTGAGAGCCTTCTTAGGCCTCACTGGGTACTACAGGAATTTCATTGAGAACTATGGGACCATAGCTTCTCCTCTGAATGTGATATCCTCTCCAAAATTCCCAAAAAAAGGTCAAATGGAATGAGGAATGCAATCAGGCCTTTGAAAGCCTGAAGAAAGCTCCCTGCCAAGCTCCAGTACTCCGAGCTCCTGACTACAACCAAACCTTCATGGTACAAACTGATGCTTCCAATGTAAGTATAGGCGCAGTTCTTAGCCAACTGGATGAGAAGGGTAGGGAACACCCCATTTGCTTCATCAGTAGAAAACTGAAGGATCCTGAAACAAGGTGGGCAACAATAGAAAGAGAATGCTTTGCTATTGTGTGGGCACTGAAGAAGTTTAGGCCATACTTGTATGGTTCTACTTTTGTCATTCAGACTGACCACCAACCCTTGAGATGGTTAATGCAAATGAAAGGGGAAAATCCAAAACTATTGAGATGGTCAATCTGTCTCCAGGGGTTTGATTTCACCATTGAGCACAGGTCAGGGTGTCACCATCAAAATGCTGATGGACTCTCTAGGATGTATGTCATCGACTAGAGGTATGAGGTTCATCCAGGAGTGGATTAAATCCTCCTGTCCCTTAGTCTGGGGGGGGGGCGAGTGTTAGGGAGAATTCTCTGTTTAGGCTGAATTTCCTAACCTAGTGAGTCCCCCAGCAGCTTTGCTGGATTTTTGGGTTCTCCTGCCAAGAGTGAGACTATTATACCCTCACTCTTGGACATGACTTGAGAGTGTTTCTGTGACTTACTATGTGCTTATGGGCTATGGGGTATTTTCTTCCCATAGGCTATCATTGGTTTTTTGAATGTGTGTTACACAGCACCCTCAGTGCAGTAACACAGGGGTGTCATAGAGACCCCCAAACATAGACTCCACACCCTGGGACTGACTACTGTCTCCCTGGGTCTGTAAAGTCACCATTGACTTTACTAGTCTTAACTTAGGAACTTAACCAGTACAAACCATCATACTGTGGAAGTACTGGTAGGGGCAATTAGATTGCCCCTGGGTCCGTTGTCGAGGGGGTACTGTCCCGTCCCCCCTCGCCGAGTTTCTGGCTGGTGGCAGTGGATACCACGGAAATATTCCACCGGAATATTTCCCAATGGGATTTCCCATTGATTTTAATGCACCACTTTTTGGTGCAATGTTAAAGATACCGCCGGTTTATTTATTTAATATAAATTCACCGGTTGGGATTTTTTGCCAGAACTCGCCGCCAAAATGGCGTCTAGGTTCATTTCAGTAACCCTGAACCCGAGTCGAGCCTTTGTTCCACTTTTTGGCGGGCTTCTGCACACTCTGGTGTGATTGGCCCAGGTGGTGAGCCACCCCGCTCACCACTTAGCATGTTTGAGTGACAGCTAGGCTGTATGAATGGGGGTTTGCTGCATGAAAGCAGGGTTTTTGGGACTGGTTCTTCAGAAGTCACCACAGGACCTAAGAAGCCGAAGAGGGAGAAGCCGAGCCGACCTGCCAAGATGACACCACCGGTGGAGCCCTGCGGAACCGTCTCACCACTTTTCCCGACGACAGAGAAGATCTCCCGCCAGAGAGTCTTCGTCCCTTGACTGGTGGGGACAACCAGTTTCTGCCTCCTTTTCGCCGCCCTGAAGCATCTCGTGGCCGCCTTGCCTGTGCCAAGCACCCCGGCAACCGGGATACCACTTTTTACCTCAACCGCAAAAGAAGGGTAACATCCTTTTAACTGGAAAAACTCCACGGCTGGTTTCTTCCCTGGTAGTGCAACGACCTCCAGCTTTCCTCCACGACGAGATCTTCTCCTCCTCTGGACGACGCCGTGACTTGCAACCACTACCAGGAACAACTGCCACCGCTGGAGGATCCTTTCCATTTTAAAGGTACCGTGTTCCGCCCGGCTTCCCTTGTCACCGATTGTACGGGGTAGATTTAACCCTCGGCTCTCGACCGTGGGTAAGCCTGGGACACCCTAACTAAACTTTTCTTAACTGAGAAAACCCTTTTCTACTCATCTGTAAGGACTTGTGACATTGTGTGATCTTGGGCATCTTTTGCCTGGCTTCCCCTAAAGTGGGCCTGGCAACCGAACTTCCTTGCTCCTCAATAGACTGCCTTGCAAAACTTACTGTGAATCTCTGAAAAGTGTTTTACCTTGCTGTTTTCATTATTTCTGCCTTTTTCCCTCCCGTTTTAACTAACTTGTTGGAGTGCCATCTAACGTTAAGCGCTCACCTCTGTTTGGAAATAAGTGGTGTTAACTTAGACTTGTCCAACAAATAACTAGGGATGTACATATAAGTAATAGTGACTGTGTTTTGACTTTCTTACCTTTTCTGTGCTAGTGTCATTTATGAGTGTGTCATTTTTAAATAAATAATTATATACTTTTACACCTAGCTCTGGTCAGTGTTTGCTTGTACTACTGTGCCTCTGTACCTATTATGTATGCTCTGTATACTGCCTAACTCTTCTTGAGGGAAGTCTGACTGCTCAGCCACAGCTACCAGGGAAATCTGGGTGGTACAGACTGCTACCAAGTGGGTTTACTGCCAAACACCTGTAGCCTTAAATCTTTTGCAGTGGTCCCAGGGGGAACTGCACAGGTTTCTGTCTAACAGGGATGAAATAGCAAATATGATCCCCTCTTTTTCCAGCATCTGGAAAAAGGGGATCATGAAAATATTATAAAAGCAGGGCGACACACAAGCTCCTTGAGGGACACCATACCTAAGCGTAGTCGGTTTGGCTTCAGCACTATTGCTGGCCACTCTGACTTGTCTATCCTCTAGAAAGGAATTAACCAAATGTATCGCCTCTTGGGAAAAGTTGGCATTCATCTTTAACCTGGTGGACAAGATGGCATGGTCCACCAGGTCAAAGGCTGCCGACAGATCCAAAATCATTAGGAGCGAAATATGTCCTCCATCCATTTTATGAAGTAGATGGGATTTGAGTGCCTACAGGGCCGTCTCAGTGCCATGATTCATACGGAACCCCAACTGGTATTCATGATAGACATGATTCTGCTCCAAGAAGATGGAAATCTGATTATAGGCCACTCTATCCAAGATCTTCAACAGGAAGGATGTGTTGGTAATGGGCCTATAATTAGAATCTGTAAGGGGGCAAATATTAGGCTTTTTCAACAATGGGGTAATCCATACGTTTTTAATATTATCTGGGACTTTATTAGCCGCAAGGGATGCATTAATAAACTTTGTCAAAGCTGGAATAAGGACTGGGGAACACTCTTTGATTATTATAGAAAAGCAAGGATCCCCTTGGCAACTGGTGCTTTTTAGGTGGGAGATCACCTTGGCCAGTTTTTGATCCGAAATGGGCTGAAAGCTGAACATTGCTTGTTCCTCTGATTTCTTGGTTGAGGAATGTAGGTTATTCTCTAACACTTGTTTAGGCAAATCGAGTTTCTTTATCTCGATCACCTCTCTTATTTTCTCAAGTTTATTAGATAAGGCAGACTGTATTTCCATACACCATGCCTCGTCTTTAATAATGTTAACTTGAGTGGGGCCGGGAGCATGCGCCTGCTCTTTCAAAATTTTGAACAAATCCTGACTATCTGATTTAGCTTTTATTATCCTAGTTTTAAATGATTCTTTCTAAGCTAAATATATGGCTGATTTATAGTCCCTAGACAATTTCTTGTAAACTTCAAGATCTGCAGGATCTTTGTTTTTAGCCAGATATGAAGAAGTTTAGTTTTCTTGGATTTGAGTGCTTGAAGCTCTTTGTTAAACTATGAATTGTGTACCGCTAAAGGTATTGTTTTATTTCTGATTGGCGCCAACTTCTCTGTGATTGAGCCAAGAGAGTTCAGAAGTGTAGTTGACATTTCTTCCAGATTATCCATCGTGGTAATCTGATTATGAAGGGTGGATACCCAGTCAGCAAGGTTGGTAAGGTTTAACTTGCTACGATTTCGTAACTTGAGTGATGATTTATGTGGAATAACTATTTTTTCACAATAATCTGTCTGTATTTGGAAACAAATACAGAAATGATCTAACCACGGTGTTATGCTCATCTGGTTCCTACAGGGGCGTCGATTGGACCCGGACAGCTGCGGTCTCCACCAACGTGATGCGTAGTGAAGAGATGACAGTCTGGACTGGCCCACCAAATCTTGTCTGCTGGACTCGTAGAAGTATTCTCCTGCAAGTGGAGAAAGGGATTTAGCCACCCGTGGACTTTAGTGATGGCCCCCCAACAGTTCTCGTTCTCCCTACTAATCACCTCTGATATTCCCTTTTGGTAACCTCACCTTATGTTTTTAAATGATGAGCTCTCCATCCTGCATGGCATGCAGGGGCGCGTAGATACCAGTTACTTCACTGGGTTGAAGGTACTGGAGGAGTTCCGGAGGAATATTGACTCCAGTGTCTATAAAGTTCAAAGAGTTCAATATGTCCGATGTTCACTCTTGTTCCATTCCCTCGTTAGGTTGCAGCTGGGTCCAAAAGAATTTTGCATGGAGGCAGCTGATGGCGTTCCAGTAAGAGTCTGTATTACCAAACACTGTCCGGTAAAAGTTGCATGAGTTTAACTTGCTGTTTTCTCTCCCTTTATAGGTGCGGCATAGGAAGATGCGGCAAATTAAATAATAATACCTCCGGTGGTAAAGCAGGTAAGCCTATGGTGGCAAAGAGATTGTCCTTGTTGGTTTTCTCGGCTCACCTTGTTATTCATTTTGTTTTCCCCCCAGGTGCTGGGTTTCGATGAAGAAAATGATGGAGGCAGCGCCGAGTCGAAAGATGCGGTGGACTGGTGAGTATAACGTGGCGCTGCTGCTGGCGAAGCGACGTGTGCTGAAATAATGTCCTTTCCAGGCTCGGAGATGTGCTGGGTCCAGAATCAGGTAAGGAATCAAATAATGTCTGTGATCTAACCTCTTCTCCTTTCTTTGCCTTTTGTCTAGGAGCTCGAGATTCGAGGCGGGCGTGGCAGAAGACTGGATGCTGACTTGCAGACACGATGAGCGGCACGCTGCTGGATGCAGAATAACGCAAAGCATGGGCTGCTGTTTGGGCGTGGTTTAAATAGCCTGCAAAGTAGTCCCAGGTAAGAAGTTCCCCAGAACCACACCCGAGTGAAAAATAGTCCCTGTAATAAAATAGTCCCATCCAGGCCTCACGTTGGCTTGGACTCATTTGCAGCATGGTCTTCATGAGGTAAGTAAAGTCTATGAGCCTGGCGCCTATGGTGCCAGGACTGATTTCTAGGATGAGCCTGGCGCCTAAGGTGCCAGGACTGAATCCAAACAGCCCCCAGCTGGGGCTGTTGGGGTTTTAATGAGTATCTGGATGCCTGCTCCCGGGGCTGATGGACTCTATCCGGATGCCCGGGGGTAGGCATCATGACAGCACTCCCCCCCAAGGATCCTCCTAGAGTTGTTCTTCACCTTGGCCCTGGCTTGTCTGGGAAGTCCCGATGGAATTTTTTCACCAATCGAGGAGCATGAACGTGGTCACTAGGTTCCCATGACCTTTCTTGTGGTCCGTAACCCTTCCAGTTGATTAAATAAAAAAGTCTTGATTTAACCATTTTAGAGTCCAGGATGTTTTTTACCTCCAATTCAGGTTCTCCATCTATTAGGATGGGGTCAGGTGGTTTGGTTAATCTTGTCCCGGGTTGAACTGGTTTTAGAAGTGAAACATGAAAGACAGGATGAATCCGCATATTAGAGGGTAATTCTAATTTGACGGCCACCGGGTTGATAATGGCCTTAATGGTGTAAGGTCCCAAATATCTAGGATTAAAAGTCTGAGTTCCTTTCAGAGGAATATGTCTTGTAGCCAGCCAAACTTGGTCTCCGATTCAATATGGTGGGGTCTCACTTCTATGTTGATCAGCATTTTTCTTGTATTTCTCTTTTGCTTGTTTCAAATGTTTTGTTGCCTCTTTAAAGGCTTGTGTAATAGTAGAATGCAGATGAGTTAATGCCGGCATTTCTAAATGCTGGGGCGAATCGAGTTCTGAGGTTCGAGGATGATGTCCATATATGGTATAAAAGGGGCTTTGTTCGGTTCCTGAATGTACAGAGTTATTGTATGCATATTCAGAAATCCATAAAATGTCCTTCCAATTACTTTCGGTTTGGTGGAGCATACAACATAGCTATTGTTCAAGAGTCTGGTTGGTTCTCTCCGCCTGACCATCGGTTTGGGGATGGTGACTGGTTGATAACCTTACGTCGATTTGTGCCAATTGACAACACTTCAGCCAAAATTGCAAAATGAACTGACTACCTCGGTCAGAGATCAATACGGAAGGAAATCCATGCATTCGAACAATATTTTCGAGAAATACCTTGGCCAAGATTGAAGCAGAAGGTAATCATTTTAAAGGAATGAAGTGGACCATCTTGGAAAAAAGATCAACAATAACTAGAATGGTGTTGAATCCATTACATGGCGGTAGATCTGTAATAAAGTCTAAAGACAAAGTGTGCCATAGTGCGGGTGGAATATCTAAAGGTTGTAAAAGACCAGCTGGTTTCTTCTTTTGACTTTTGTTCTGGGAGCAGATGCCACAAGACAGTACAAATGACTTTACATCTTTTCGCCAGGTGAGCCACCAGAATTGTCTTTTAATTTTAGCTTCAGTTTTTGCAATACCTGGGTGCCCTTCCATCAGATCTTCATGGTAATTGGAGAAGACTTGTTCTTGTAGTTCCTTGTGTGGAAGAAATAGACGCCCTTGATAGTAAGGTAGGTCATTGACAACTGAATAATCTTGGCCCTTTTTAACCCAGTCCTGCAGGGCTGCTGAATCGAAAAGTTGTTGGATCTTTAAATGAATATCTTCTAAGGTCTGTAGAGTAGTTATACCAAGAATTCTTGGTTCAGGAATTATAGGCACCGGTTTCGGGTTCCAATATGCTTCTCCCATCCCGATTCGGGATAAAGCGCCTGCCTTACCATTCTCACAACCTGGTCGGTAAGTGATCACGAAATTGAATTCGGCAAGGAATAAGGCCCATCGAAGTTGATGCGATGATTGGGCCTTCGCTGTTTTTAAATACTGCAAGTTCCTGTGATCGGTGATTACAGTAATGGTATGCCTGGCACCGAGAAGATAATGCCGCCAAACCTTGAAGGCGGATTTGATGGCTAACAACTCTTTATCAGTAACCGCATAGTTTAATTCGGGGGCCGAGAATTTTCTGGACCAAAATGCTACTGGATGAAATTGACCGGTTTCTGGGTCCTTCTGGGACAGGACAGCTCCCATGGCCAAACTGG
The DNA here is from genome assembly GCF_040938575.1 of Ambystoma mexicanum. Classification (NCBI taxonomy): domain Eukaryota; kingdom Metazoa; phylum Chordata; class Amphibia; order Caudata; family Ambystomatidae; genus Ambystoma; species Ambystoma mexicanum. The sequence goes on from NC_090936.1 coordinate 353,691,688, forward strand.
ATTCATCGGTTTCAACTATGTACGGGAGCTCGGGGCGTGGATGCTTAAAACAGGTGCCGACGTGAATTTCAATTTCAGTTCTTGGAAGGCTTTTTCAGCCTCTTCGGTCCACAAGAAGCGTTTGTTTTTTCGCAAAAGTGCTGTGATGGGGTGGACAACATATGAGAAGTCAGGAATAAATCTGCGGTAGAAATTAGCAAATCCAAGCATGCTTTGCACCCCTTTAACTGAACTGGGTGATGGCCACTTGAGAATTGCATCCACTTTTCGAGAGTCCATTCGGACTCCTTTTGGAGTCAGGATAAATCCAAGGAATTCAACTTCTGTAGCATGAAAAACACATTTTTCCAATTTTGCATATAACTTGTACTGGCGTAGTTTCTCAAGGACTGCACAAACATGCTTAACATGGTCTGATTCTGAGGAGGAGTACACTAGAATATCGTCTATGTATACTGTTAGGAAAAATTTCTTAATTGTGGGTAATTTTCCTTAAATGTGGCAACCCCTAAACTTTTTCCTGTTGTTTTCACCATGATCTAGACTTTGCCAGAGAAGTGCAGCCTTCTGCCGCACTCCTCTGGGCTTTCGCTCCATTCTTACGGGGAAACTGACATGCCCTTAAGACAGCCAGTACCGGGAAACGCTGTTTTCCATAGTTTCTTTATCATGTTGCAGCTTTCGTGCAACATGACACAAGAGGGCACTGTAAGCTAAGTTACTGCTCTCTTGGGTCTCTAGTCTTCTACAGGCCCTAGATACTCTTTTTGGATTGTAACTGATCGGTGCAAGTGAATCACGGACGGGAATGGTGGCAGCGATCGTTTCTTGTGTTTTGAGCTCCTTTTGGCGTTTTAAGCGCGTTTCTCGCGCTTAGCCCAAAATGGTGGCCTGGCTCCCAAAATGGCCAGACCACGAGGCTCCTTTGTCCTGTCCGCTGACCGTCTTGCTCCCTTCACCTTCCCCAGTTCGAGCTGACCCAGGGCCTTCCTTATTTGGGCATGTACTTTCCCGCGAAACACGGATGCTTTCGCGGGCTTCTACCGGCCTTGTGTGTGCCTCCAGGATGTGGCCTGGGATGTCTGGTCCCAATACACATCCTGGGTGCCAGAGAGTCTAGGGTGGTGTGAATGCCTGTGACCACCGTGGTCCGTGATAGGTCCACGTATGGTGTGAGTGTTGATGAGCGGATCTCCCATTGGGTCCCCTCCGTTTTGGCGCGAAGGGAACCGTGGATAAGAGGGGGCTGGAAACGCCACTACCATGTCGATCTCCTGAGTTCTCACGAACAAAGGAATACTGGAGCCAAGTATCCTGCAACCACGAGGCTGAACCGAGGAATCACTGGTGACCCGCTGAAGGACTGCTCCTCTGCACTGCTGTCGCCTTGTGAAACCCTTTCTACCTCTGATCGAACCAGAAGGCCTGTACTGGTACTTCGACCCTTGGAATAGCGGGGACAGCTATTCTCGGCATCTTCACCATCTCCTGCACGTAAGCCTTCGGAAGTGTTTCTGGGCCATCCAGCAGACTGACCAGCCTACACAGGAGTCTTGCTCTGTAACCGCCGCCAGGTTGTGTTGTATTTCGAGTCCTTGTCACTCTCACACGATTCGTACACTTGGCATTGCCAGGTCTGAAGAGAGTAGTGTACATTTGGCTGAGATACACACGGCCGCTCCGTTGCCCTGCTGTGGTAACAAACAGTGCGGGTTCACTTCGTTTGGGACATCTTTAACTCAACTCTGCTGCTGCAGAATCTACACGACGACGAGACGTCCCCTGCTCCCCTGAACCTGCCAGCACTGAAACTGACGCGGAGAAGCCTGGGTCTGCTTGCATAGGGGACCGGTGAGTAGCATAGCTAGGAACTGGTCGCCCTCTTGCAGGAGCCCATAGCTTTTCCCCGCTGTGTCAAAACAGCACGCCTTTCCGTACTCGCGCTCTGCTTCTGCCCACAGTGGAGGCTGCGCTTGAGTCGCGGAACTCTGTTCTTCTTCATTTGTGCACTAAACTGAACTGCCTGATTCCCTCGAAGAGACTCCCCTTTTTGCCCGTTGGCACCAGCGTGTGCAGGTACTTTTGAGCACAAGACTCCACTCTTCGTAGGGCTTGGACTTCCTTTTAGTTAGGTGCCTCTGAAGGCGGACTGGGTCTTATCATTATTTCGCACTGCCCGTTTTCCTTCCCTTCTAGGTGGACTACACTTTTCGTGCATCTAACGCTTTAGACTCGTTTGTATTTGTATATATATTGTATTGATTTGGTATGTGTTGGTTTAGTAGAGTTTTATTGTGATTTCTCGCTACGGTCATTATTGCAAATGCCTTGGAATAAATGTGTATATATTTTTAATATAACACCTGTGTGGAGTAGTTTGTAAGTGTCCTTGCTTTGTGTGCTCATTGCGGGCTTTCAGTCACCCTCACCCCTCTTGGGACCTAGTCTTGACCGCCGCGATCGCTACCCTGATTGGTCTGGCTTCTCCAGAGGTTACCCTGTTCCAAGTAATTAGGTTGGCCTTCTGAACTTCTGCGCCGCCAGGACAGAGTTCAGAAATCCGTCTTAACAAATTGGTGTACAGCGTTGGGATACGACTGAAGGTATCCAGTGTTGCGCACGAACTAAGGCATTTCAAGTTATTCCTACCAGGACACGTAGTGAATTGTCGTAGTATAACTTTAAAAAGGCCATAATCCTATCTAACAGTATGGAAAGAAATACCTTGTTAACTTTAAATGCTTCCAAATCAGAAACATTGAAAAAGATGTGTGCGGAGAGAGGTGTTTCCTCTCAAGGCACTAAATTGGATATGATCCAAAGAATCGTGGCGTGGCAAGAAGCGCAGCTTGACGCTATAACTTCTGAGGACAATGCGGAAGGAGGTGGGGCTGCTCTCACTGGTAGAACCGACGGTTCTGCCGCTGCACTGATCCACCGCGACCACAAGGACAGGGAGGATGAGATGTCTAATGTTTCCTCTGCCAGTGTTGATGGGGAGGCTATGCTTGAATTCAAGAAGCAAGAGCTGCGGTTTAGGCAGAAGGAGCTTGAGTTCAGCATAGCCAAACTAAAAATCGACAGGCAGAAAAACAGAAAGACAGGGATCACCAGTTGGAACTGGCCAAGCTTCAGGTTTCAAATGGGTCCAAGGGTCCTGGACATGGGTCTGGGGCCTCCTCTCATCCACCGTTTCCGAAAGATCTGCTCAGTGTGTACGAGGAAAGGAATGACATTATGGACTGCCTGAATGCGTTTGAGTATGCATGTGAAGTTCAAGAAGTTGACAATGCTGATAAGATTGCCTGGTTACTCAGCAGACTGCCCCATTCTGGCTGTAGTGCCATTATGGAAATGTCGAAGGCTGAGCGAGCTGATTTCGCAATGTTAAAGCAAACTCTCATTTTAAAGTTTGGAAAGACTCCGGCCCAATATTTAAAACGATTCCGAGAGTACAAGAAAAAAGAAGATGGTACTTTGGTATCTTATGTCACCGAATCCTTAAAAAACTTGACTGGCTGGGTCGAAGGTTATAAGGTTTTTACCTTTGAAGGCATGATAAATCTTGTCATGCTGGATCACATTTTTGCATCTTCTTCCCCGGAGCTTAAGCAGCATTTGGCCGATTCGAAGGCGATAGATCCTAAGAAACTGGCCATTGCAGCAGACTTATGGGTATCACATCGAGTGTCCCATAAGGACAAAACTCATCCTGGTAAGCAGGAGGAAGGGAAAAAGTCCAAAGATAAGGAGGGTGGAGAATCTGATAAATCTTCTTCTCAAAACGGCCACAAAAAGAAAAATAAGGGTAAGACACAAGAGAACTCACAGGGTAGTGGAGGTCAGCCTCCGAAACAGAACTCTGGTTACAATAAGCCTCCCTATGTAAGCAGACCCAATGGATCTTGTTTTGCTTGTGGAGCAACTGACCACGTGAAGGGGGATCCCCGGTGTAAGGTTAAACCTTTGGGGGTCCACTCCGCTAATCTGGCCTTCTCCTCCTACGAGGAAGAAGAGATTACAGGAGCATCCTTCTCCTCAGACTCATTTCCCAGCGGGATAGAAGCTGAGGTAGTTTTAGTTTCCCTGGGTTCCTGGGAGCCTAAAGTCGCAGAGGCTTATGCTAGGATTCCAGATAATACCAAGCACTACTTTAAAGACAGAGTGCTGATCAATGGAGTAGATACTCCAGCTCTTAGGGATAGTGGGTGCAGTCGAACTGTAGTGGATTCTACCTTGGTAGACTCAGAGGAAGTTGCCAGAGCTACTCTGATGCCCACTAAGTTGGCTGACGGCCCACTCCGTATGTTCCCAGTAATACCTGTAAATCTTACTTTAAATGGTACAGCAGTCAGGATTCCAGTGAGCATTCAGAGAAACGTCCCAGGAAAGGTCTTGTTAGGCAATGATCTCAGAGCTTTAGGGCTCGTAGGAGACACTGCCGACAGACCCTACACACTGTCTCAAGCACGGGAAGCAGTGGCCAAGACCAATACGCCGCCCCAGCCGAAGGGGAAACCCAAGGCGAAAGGAGTAAACAAGTCAAGTCGAGGGAAAGAGAATATTCCCCCGAGCTCGCCTACCACTGCGGTGGAGGGAGTTGGTCAATCGCCCGGGCCTGACGAGGAGGTGGCGATGCTGAAGTATTTGACCCCAACGACCATCCTGAACTAAAAACTTGTTAGTAGAAGGTGGTCCTGATAGGGACGAATTCAGTAAAGGCCAACGTGAGTGCCCATCTCTGGGAGGCCTAAGGAGACAGGCCTGCTCCCAGCTTGAGGGTGAACCTCCTGGGACGCATCAGATTTATTGGGAAGGTGGACTCCTGTATAGTGAGCCCACAGAGTCTACAGAAGGAGACCATAGGAGGTTGGTGGTTCCCCTTGCTGTAAGACCCTTCCTCCTGCAGTTGGCACATGAAGTGCCCCTTGCTGGTCACCTTGGTATTAAGAGGACCAAGCAAAGGTTATCCATGCACTTCTACTGGCCCAAGATGGGGGTGCAAGTAGAAAGTCATCGGGGACCAGTGAGTAGCATAGCTAGGAACTGGTCGCCCTCCTGCAGGAGCCCATAGCTTTTCCCCGCTGTGTCAAAACAGCACGCCTTTCCGTACTCGCGCTCTGCTTCTGCCCACAGTGGAGGCTGCGCTTGAGTCGCGGAACTCTGTTCTTCTTCATTTGTGCACTAAACTGAACTGCCTGATTCCCTCAAAGAGACTCCCCTTTTTGCCCGTTGGCACCAGCGTGTGCAGGTACTTTTGAGCACAAGGCTCCACTCTTTGTAGGGCTTGGACTTCCTTTTAGTTAGGTGCCTCTGAAGGCGGACTGAGTCTAATCATTATTTCGCACTGCCTGTTTTCCTTCCGTTCTAGGTGGACTACACATTTCGTGCATCTAACGCTTTAGACTCGTTTGTATTTGTATATATATTGTATTGATTTAGTATGTGTTGGTTTACTAGAGTTTTATTGTGATTTCTCGCTACGGTCATTATTGCAAAGGCCTTGGAATAAATGTGTATATATTTTTAATATAACACCTGTGTGGAGTAGTTTGTAAGTGTCCTTGCTTTGTGTGCTCATTGCGGGCTTTCAGTCACCCTCACCCCTCTTGAGACCTAGTCTTGACCGCCGCGATCACTACCCTGATTGGTCTGGCTTGTCCAGAGGTTACCCTGTTCCAAGTAATTAGGTTGGCCTTCTGAACTTCTGCGCCGCCAGGACAGTGTTCAGTAATCCGTCTTAACATATACGACAACACAGACGTCAATGAGTTCACGAAGGACATTGTTCATAAAATACTGGAAGGCTGCTGGTGCATTGCACAACCCGAAGGGCATCACCGGATATTCGAATAATCCGTACTTGGTGCGAAAAGCGGTCTTCCATTCGTCGCCCTTCTTTACACGTACCAGATGATGTGCCCCTCGGAGATCTAATTTAGTGTAGATGCAAGCATCCTTTACTTGGTCCAGCAGTTCGGGGATCAGAGGCAATGGATATCGGTTCTTCACCGTGATCTGGTTTAATGTGCGGTAGTCTATGCACGTTCTGAGGTCACCTTCCTTTTTGGGCACGAAGAATAAAGCTGAAGATGCAGGGGACTTAGATGGACGAATGAAGCCATTAGCAAGGTATTGGTCCAAGTATTTTCGTAGGTGACGGTTTTCGGGTTCCGTAAGGGCGTAGATTCTACTGCATGGAGGTTGTGCACCGAGTATGAGGTCGATTTGACAATCGTATGATCTATGAGGTGGTAAAGTGTTTGCCTGTTCTTTTTGGAAAACATCCTGGAATTCTTGATATTCCTGAGGTAACTGCATGACTGGATTAGCGACTGTGGCCAGGCTTTTGTTCAAGGTTTTTTCCGGGTAACAGGTGTGTGCACACTCCTGGAATGTTACTCTCTTCTCTCGCCAATCAATACAAGGATTATGTGTTTCCAACCAAGGTATCCCCAGTATTATTTGGAACTGCGGGGCTTTGATTAAGTCAAACACAATAGTCTCTCGATGCCCATCTTGACCCAACAGTGTCATCTCTGTGGTGGAATGAGTTACAGGCCCAGAGGCAATTTCAGTTCCATCGACTGTGGTGATAACATCCGAAGTGGTCTTTTTGCAGAGAGGTAGATTCATCCTAGAAGCCAATTCGTGGTCCGCATAGTTTCCTACGGCCCCACTATCAATGTATGCCCTAACTGCATGCATACGTGATGGCTGCCTTGGATCAATAAGGACCATTGGTATGATTAGGTGTGAGGTCTGAGTGTCCTTCTTTAAGCTCGCCAAGCGGACCTCTACGCTTGTCGGGGGTGGTCGTTTCCCGAACCAGGCTCTGTTTGATTTCTATCAGCAACTCCAACTACTTTCTTGGATGGTTTTATAGGGCAATCCTGTAGAAAATGTCCTGAGGCCCCACAGTACAGACACAACTGCATCTATCGTCTCCTTTCTCTTTCTTTTTGAGTTAAGGGTCCCTTAATCCCCCCCATCTTCATTGGTTCTGATGCATCTGTTCCTTTGCGAGTAACATTGGGTTTAACCAATACCCGATTCTCGAACTTAGCTCGATCAGCTTTTCTATTCTGAAGTCGGTGGTCTAGGTGGACCACTAAATCTATATATTCTGCGCAATCCTGAGGTGGGTTCACAACTTGGGCCAAAACATCTTTGAGTTCACCCTGAAGTCCACGATGAAATAATGTAATTCGCTTTACCTCTGGCCATCCGGTTTCCACCACCAACCTATTGAAGGTTGCGATATAAGTTAGCAGGTCCTGGTTTCCTTGTCGTAGGGATAGAAGTTTGTTATCCAGGGCCTATCCCTGTGAATGTCTGGCGAATAATCTTTCCATGCTCAATTGAAAACCCTGAAAATCCTGAAGAAGAGGGTCATCCTGGTTGACTAATGGAATTGACCAATCCGCTGCGCTGCCACTTAGGTATGACAGTACAAAGGCTACTTTGGCTTGGTCGTTTGGAAAAGCTCATGGTCTGCATAAAAAGTGCAAGCGGCATTGGTTCATGAACACGGCAAACCTTTTCGGGTCCCCAGCAAAGCGTTCGGGTGGAGCTAAAGGAATGCTCCCTGGTAGAACCACTTGCACAGGGCTGCTCAATGAAACAGGGGTTGAATTCCCCCCAAGTCCAGGTAGTGGTGTTTGCCCAGCTTGGTTTTGCAGCAGTTGTCTGGCAAGATCATCAGTGCGCTCCTTTGACACAATCAGTTCTCTCCTGAGGGCATTAGTTTCTTGGCGCGCGGAGTGCACTTCTGCCCTAAATTCTCCTAACAATTGGGCTAGTTGGTCAGTTTCTGAGGTCTCCATTACGCCCGGGTGGGGATTTGTAGACTGGCTTTGCGTTCTGTTACGCTCACCTGGTTCCCACAGTGGCGTCGATCGGACCCAGACAGCTGCGGTCTCCACCAACGTGATGCGTAGTGAAGAGATGACAGTCTGGACTGGCCCGCCTAATCTTGTCTGCTGGACTCGTATAAGTATTCTCCTGCAAGTGGAGAAAGGGATTTAGCCACCTGTGGGCTTTAGTGATGGCCCCCCCAACAGTTCTCGTTCTCCCCACTAATCACCTCTGATATTCCCTTTTGGTAACCTCACCTTATGTTTTTAAATGATGAGCTCTCCATCCTGCATAGCATGCAGGGGCGCGTAGATACCAGTTACTTCACTGGGTTGAAGGTACTGGAGGAGTTCCGGAGGAATATTGACTCCAGTGTCTATAAAGTTCAAAGAGTTCAATATGTCCGATGTTCACTCTTGTTCCATTCCCTCGTTAGGTTGCAGCTGGGTCCAAAAGAATTTTGCCTGGAGGCAGCTGATGGCGTTCAGGTAAGAGTCTGTATTACCAAACACTGTCCGGTAAAAGTTGCATGAGTTTAACTTGCTGTTTTCTCTCCCTTTATAGGTGCGGCATAGGAAGATGCGGCGAATTAAAGAATAATACCTCCGGTGGTAAAGCAGGTAAGCCTATGGTGGCAAAGAGATTGTCCTTGTTGGTTTTCTCGGCTCACCTTGTTATTCCTTGTGTTTTCCCCCCAGGTGCTGGGTTTCGACGAAGAAAATGATGGAGGCAGTGCCGAGTCAAAAGATGCGGTGGACTGGTGAGTATAAGGGGGCGCTGCTGCTGGCGAAGCGACGCGTGCTGAAATAATGTCCTTTCCAGGCTCGGAGATGTGCTCGGTCCGGAATCAGGTAAGGAATCAAATAATGTCTGTGATCTAACCTCTTCTCCTTTCTTTGCCTTTTGTCTAGGAGCTCCGGATTCGAGGCGGGTGTATCAGAAGACTGGATGCTGACTTGCAGACACGGTGAGCGTCACGCAGCTGGATGCAGAATAACGCAAAGCATGGGCTGCTGTTCGGGCGTGGTTTAAATAGCCTGCAAAGTAGTCCCAGGTAAGAAGTTCCCCAGAACCACACCCGAGTGAAAAATAGTCCCTGTAGTAAAATAGTCCCATCCAGGCCTCACGTTGGCTTGGACTCATTTGCAGCATGGTCTGCATAAGGTAAGTAAAGTCTATGAGCCTGGCGCCTAAGGCACCAGGACTGAATCCAAACAGCCCCCAGCCGGGGCTGTTGGGGTTTTAATGAGTATCTGGATGCCTGCTCCCGGGGCTGATGGACTCGATCCGGATGCCCGGGGGTAGGCATCATGACACACGGGCAGGCATGCACCTCTTTATTGGAAAGGCTGAGGTTCAAGGTAGAAACCCAGTCAAGGGTATATCCCTTGATGTGAGTAGGGACTCGAATATGTTGAGGCATCTCAAGGGAATCAAGTATATTTTCCATCGTTTTGGCTTTGGCGTCTGTAGCACATCCCAGCCATAAATTAAAGTCACCTACAGAAGTAATTTAGTTTTAGGTTTGAGGAAGGGCAGTAAGGTGCTATTTAAGGTAGCTGCAAAGGTAGAATCGGAGGATGGTACTCTGTATAATAATAAAATATTCAGGGTAGTTTCCACGTTGGTCATAACTCCTGTGGTTATGCATTACCCTTATTTTACTTGTATAGTTATTTATGACTGCAAGCCATGCATTACTTGTTCTGGGTCCTAGATTTCAGTTCAGCCCAATGATTATTTCTGTTCTTCTAGATGTGTCGTTAAATCCTTATTACCATTCAGCCATTCACTATTACTTGTGTAGTTATTGGTTGATTGACCCTGTAAATGGTCCGTTCTGGATTCTGCAATTCAATTCCTGCTTTAAGAAACTGGCATATTACTTGTTCACCATCTGTGAGAAACCCAAAGTGTCTCACCAGCTAGTCCCCAGGGATCTGTCATCAAGGTGGCCAGGACACGACCATTGCTTTTGGATACAGCTCTTGGAGGGGCGGGGGGGCATTGGGGGAGGATCTCCTGGGTGATGGGTCTTGGGGAGTGGAAGTGGGACACCAGATGGCGAGACACAGTATCCCCTTGCCTGTAACACCTTTACCCCATCCTACCATGTAGGATACTTAGGAACTCAACACCCACCCCCTTTTCCGACACAAACACTTTCTCACGGACAGCTCATTGTGAGAGAAAACAGACTAACACCTGAGCCGTATACCTGACATGTCCCAATACAATGGTCAGGCAAGGTCAGCCAATTACTGATCATTACACACACCTGACTTCCCTCACACTTTCCCACACGGATAAAAGGCAGAGCACCAGAATATGCTCTGAGCAAGGCAAAGCACACAAGGAAGCGGCAGTTCCAAGATGGCAGTTTAACACAAGGTGAAAGATGGCAAGACCCAAGAGGATTGCATGGAGGGAAGTGCCCTTGACCTTTTCAATGAAAGACTGCTACTTTCATGAACCTTCGAGAATAGGGAAGGTAAGACCAGGAATCAAGGCTGAAGAATCCTTCATTGTGTGTCAGAGGTACCCGGGGCTCTCCTACGTCGATAGTCAAGGCGGGGAGAATTGTTTGCCGCCGTGGTACTGTCCTTGGCTCCTACAACAAAGCAGCGCCAGTGAAGTCAGCACAACCAGTGAGTTGGGGAGACTGATACCAGACCGCTCTGTGCTGAAGCCAAGGTTGAAAACGGCAACATTGTACAGTGAAAACTAAAGAGAACAGTGTATGAAGAGTATGTGGCAAGCGACACGAACATTATTAAACAGCAGATGAGTGACTGAACTTTGAAGCCAAGATACAATACCGTAGACAGAGTGGTCCGGCACCACGTGGGTGCTCATTCGAAAGTCTCTATTAGGTATCCAACTGAAAGGTGGCAAATGCTAAAGGGAAAGGAATTGTGAAATCGAAGTGGTCCTGCAACGAGTCAAACCAAACCCAGTGCACATTCAAAAGTCTTTGATAGTTGATGCTAGATGAAGTTGGTCTGAGCCCGACGCAGGGAGATCAGCTAAGAGCTTTGGTAAAACAAGTTTGTGTCAAGAGTTACATTTGAAATTGAAATTGGTCCGAGCCCAGCTGAGGGAGGCTAATTGTGTTAAAAGGGATCTTAGCTCGGCTGAAGGGGATCCAGGTGAACCGTGAGTCACCTGAGAAAGAATATCCTATGAACATTGTGTTAAGAGGATCTGAGCCAGGATGAGGGGATCCAAGGTGACAAACATTGAGTTCAAAGGACCTGAGGGGTATCTGGGGTAAATAGTGAATCACCTAAGAAATTGAGTACTTGTGAAAATCTGAAAGAGAAAAAAAACGTATAATTTATTTGTCGCATTAGGCCCTCTGAATGAAGAGACTTTGATAGGCAAAGAGACTTGGGTACAGAAGGCCCTGATGCTGTATCCTCATGTTAGAGAAGCCAGAGACTGTGCAAAGCTTGTGTGAACCACCTTGTCCCATGCTGAAAATGTGGGGAAGGGGGGCCAACGGCCTGAATATCCTGACATAGAATTTCTTGGACACTTTGTTCTTTTGTGTAACATTGTTTCCCACACTATTTGTATTTAGAGGTAAGGATTGGTAATAGGTTTAATAATATAGGCCCTTTTATTTTGACAAGACACCACTAGGACTGCATTATTATTGTTGGATGGCCGTAGCTTGCTCACATCTGTAGATTTAGGATTAGATAGGCGTTTTTATCAAACCCGTTTTGAAGTTCAATAAACACCCTTGAACTGTGGTAATTTGTGCCTATCTTACTTTTGATACCATGCATTCCTTTCACATCTAATTGATTTTTCTTTTTAGCCTTTTATCATAGAGAGAATTTCAAGAGGTTATTGTTATTAAACCTTAAATGCATGGATAATCTGTCTTGGAATGGATCAATTCTTAGTAACTTTTTCAAGTAACTAAAGCGCACAGTGTGGAAAGACAAAACAAGTTTCTGAGTTGTTTGGTCCCTGACTGATAGATGTTACAGTCCGACTACCACCGGATTCAGACAGTTACCAAACTCACATGATAGATTTAATATGCCACTTAGTAGTTGGTGCTGCAAACATTAACCAACACTGTCACAGTCCATTGGATTCTTTATACAAGTGCCACCAAAGAAATAATCCATGGCCTTTAACCTTTGCAAAAAATTGCAGTGTTCATTGTTATGAGTCTACCAAAAAGGACCCACATCTCACCCTCTCTCAGAGGCCTTCATTGGCTCCCAATCAAAGGCAGAACACCTTTTCAAGCAGTTAGCCATTGCATAAAAAACATTTTTTGGTAATGCCCCTTTATACTTAAAGAAACATTTAAAATGGCGCATTGCTTGACTTCCTCTTAGACACCCCTTTAAATATACCCTGCATGTGGCTCTCTTTTGTTACACCAGAGCATTGGGTGGATCAGGGCCCATCAGTGCTACTTAACTCTGCAACACCCTCCCTACCAGCGGATCTTCATGATATCAAATATGATATGACTTTCGGGAAATGGATAAAAACATTTATATTCTACTGATCCTAGTCTTTTGCTCTGATGTTAAGCACTGCTGAGATACTAGAGTTGTAGCACCCTCCATTCGCTTACGTCCCATGTTGATATAAGCGATACAGTACAGACCAACTTTACACCATCAGCAAGAAATGCCGAAAACCCTTTGTGTAGGATAACACTTTCTGCAGTCGTCTAAAATGGTGTCTTATTTATTTTTATTTATTTTGTATTCTTATAAAGCGCCTCATGCCCTTGGGCCTCCGGGCGCACAACTGCTACGCTGAAACATTTACCTGTAATTTTATAAACCAAAATGGTGTGTTTCAAAATTAAGCATCACCTTGCATCTCCTTTCAAGAATATATGTCTGAAATATAAAAGTGATGCTTTTCTGAATGCAAGTAGAAGTCTATTGTGATTACACTGTGTGTAAAGTATATGTGAAACTTTAAAGCAGTGAATATAGTACTGTTTAATGTATAGAAAATCATTGGTATTTTGATATAACTTTGCCAATGCTGGTTTTCCAGGGAATCTGATAACAAGTTCATCTTTCAGCCTGAGCCCTGCATACATGGTTGAATTATATGATATGATAGGTTATTTCTAATACGCTTAATACCCAGAGGTTTCTAAGCACGGACCCGGGAATCGAACCTGTGTTGCTCCGTGTCGTCTTGCTTCCAAGGCAAGCACGTTGCTCCTGAGCTATCCTCCTGAGCCTGGGGGAAGGGCTGAAATTCCAGAGATTAGCTTGGCTAGCATGAGAAAACAGCCCTATATAATTAAAGCAATCAATGAAACCCATTAAAAGTGCCACAACAAAGGCCTCCTGTTCAAAACCACTGGTTAATATGTCTCCAACGTATATTGGCTCCTCTGGAGGGACACATTTTTAAGAAAAATACAGCAAGGCTGAATCCACAGTCTTCTGTAAATATAAAAGTGTGAACTGACCACGTGGTCAGAGTCCTGTTTTTCAAACTCCCCATCTTCAAAGAAAGATCATTGTATTTAAAATTTAAACTGTGAAAGAGGCCTTCCAATACATTTCTTCAGAAGGAGCCACGAAAAGCTTTACAAACAAAGCATGTCAGCAAACTCTATTAATCAATAACTGAAAGGCATGCCTAGCACAAGGGTTTCGTACTTTAGAGAAAATAAAACTGTAACAGGCTTTGAAAAAGGATTTAAACATTATTCGGGAAATACATCACTACCATATGACCTAGAATCACAAGGAAAAGTGTGCTGCGACATTGGGATTCCCCTCTATCAAATGAGTCTAAACACAATGTTTGTAGGATTATTAAAATATACTCTGAATACAAGGTGGATTCATTTGGGGAAGGTGACCAGAAAAAGGAAAAGACTCGGCAATGTGCTACCTGAAACCACTGATGTTACCAGACAGACGAAGTGATGAGACAACTGGAGTAGAGAATTGTACCATATTCTCTTTTTCTTTTCTTGTAAAAATTTTTTGTAAATTATAACAAGTAAAATAAAAAAAAAATAAAAAATATATAATATTTTAAATAATAATAACTGCCCCATACTGTATTGCGCACTTTCACATCAAGTATTCCTGTATTCGTAGGGACCATGGGAATCCAGAAAACCACATTTCATCTATGTATCATGTTGATGTGATAAGATATGGAATAATTCGAAATTGTCCCAACTGCAAAGCCCCCAACTTTACACATGCTTAAAAATATGATTAACCTATGAGGATTGTGGGGTGTGTGCCTATTAAGCAAGTCAGTGGCAAGACTTGACCAATAAGGTGTGAGGAGGATGACAGTGTGGGAATAATTCCAATTATGAAAGCAGAAACACAGCGTGAATGAAAAAAAAACTCATGATTTTTCAGGCTCCAGACAAGGGCAACCCCTGTTCCAAATGGATAAGAGCTGAGCTTGGGTATTACCTGAAGGTAATTGGGCTTTGTCCATAAGGAAATGTGTACCTGAGGAAGGTCCTGCTTTCCTAAAGGGAGAAAAAGATCAGCTGATTGGGAATTCCCTTGGAACACTTGAGGGTTTCTGCTGGCTATATGCCTTAAAGAACTATTTAAAAGTGAGTATGAAAATGTTCCAATGTAATTGGACATAGGTCCTTTAGGACCATTGCTTTGCTATGTCACAGGAGTCAGTGGACTGGGGGGTAATTTCAACTAGGGGAAGCTCAGAGTAAATAGAATGTTTGGGCATGTAAAGTAAAGTGGGAACTGCACTTTGCTTTCTCACTGTATTCTCAACCAAGTCCAATTTTTTTTACAGATGAGAAAAGATAGCATTTCTGCGCAGTATAGCCCTTCGTAAATCCAAAGCCAACCAAATTAAACCTTACAGATTTCACAGGTCTAGTAAAACCCTGGATTTTTAGAAGGATGCACATTTACACTTCTGCTGGATTAACGGATAATTTGTGACATGTGAAAACAATATATATTTAAAATTCAAGGAGGTTGAGGGGACATAGTTGTCATAATCTAGGGTAGATACAGAAAGCAGATAAATCAAGTTCTGTGTGTTCTACATTGATAACAGTACATTAGAACTAGTATTCAGTTTAAATGCATAGGCGAGAAACCAACTACACCATAGAACACATGTGGACATATTGCTAGTGGAATATTTATGAATATATAGCCAATGCATCTTTCTGTGTGATATTGCTCTGACACCAATACTTGTTTAGAAATCAGAGAAAATAAAATAAATGTTGCAGTTAAGCGGCATTTATGGAAATGCGATTTGCATTATGTTGCTTAGGAATTAGATTCTCCTATTAAGATTAAAAATATAAATATACATAGTAAGTTCATGGTTTGACTGAAAGTGTATATCACATTTAGTCAGTGTCACAAGCAGGCTAATTCTTATTTATTTATGTACACTTGCTATTGATGTGCTTAGTTATGTTATTGTTGTCACTTCTTTGAATAAAATGAAATGTTGATTCGCAATACAGCCTGTTTCTTCTACCAGAATTGTGGCATGGGATTGTATATCAGACAGCATTAAATCAGGGGATGCACCTTTGTAATATCTATAATTGAATCCACATAAGAACCGACAATGTTCTCTTTTGGTAACCACATATAATACATATTATATGTACTTGCAGGTTGAAAATGTATTCAGTAGAGTGTTTGATCATACCACAACCGTACCTTGTACACTAATGCACAAATGGGTCAGTGTTGATCCTTTTGAGAATTACACTGAAAATGGGTAAAAAGCCAGCATCAAAGATTCACTTTTATATGCCTTTAAGATGTTCTCCCAGCATAATTTGTGCCATTATGTGTGTGGATGTACAAGCACATCTCTTCCCCAGAGGAAATTCTTTTCTAAAATATGGGCTCTCCCCAATTCTCATCTCATCTTTTTGGTGGAGATAAAAATATCGATTTTAATGTTGCTCTCTCATCATGGGTACCTAGTTGGTTGTGAAGACTCAATAATGTTGCAATAAGGGAAGATCACATGAGACACTCTGCAGCTTCTTACCTGTGCTAAAATGTTTTGTTCCCTCATCAATTTTTGCCTCTCCCGGTTTGGTTTGGTGACCACAACCTCCAAAACGTCCTGCCCATTGTTTGGGACACCAGCCACAAAGAAAATAAGGTCTTCTAAAAGTTTAGTTACAAATCTGAAATAGAAGACAACAGAATCATATTTTCTGTAGAAATTGCCTAGACAAAAAACAGCCATTTTGTTAAACGCAAAAGATCTTGAAAATATTGCTCATTATTTACAGTGTTTAGAATTGCAGACCTTTCAACAACACAAATCACTTGAGCCACCTCACATATCCACAAATACTCAGAAAAGTATTCACAGCAGAAGAACGAAGACATCAGGAATTTGTATTAATGACATTTCTAAAAGTACAAGTCGATAAGTGGGAATTCGCTCCTGGGCATGGGGCTACTACTACGGCATCACACGTTCTGATTACAAAGAATGTGCTGGGGTAAAAAGCCAGCTAATGAAGTTGCAATACATGAACCACCCAAGAGGTGAGTATTCATGAGTGAGTATGGAGTGTCAGAGTGCGTATTGAACGGCATTTAGCAATGCAAAAACATGCCTGTGCAAAAGGCTGCGTGACCGGGTCACCATCATCAGCATTAGTGCATACTCTGATACCATCTTTCAATGAGTCCTTAAAGGCCTAACAGGGTGGCTGCAGGCATGAGCATCTACAACCATTTCAAAGGCCCTCTTTAATGGCCATAGGTGCATCTCCAGCACACAGAATCAACATATAATGTCAATAGGGTGCAACTGCAGCTGCTTGGGTACAGAATGCTCTTGCATGTCTACTGTACTGCATTTTAGCAGTAATATTGTTCCAGTCATGCAGCACCCATCCTCCTGTGCCCATGGGACAAAGGGTATCTCGAAGGTCCAGTACATTTCATAGTCCCTTAGATAAGATGTACAGAGGGAGGCAACATCATTTTTGTTTACGAGTGAGTGTTCAACCCTCAGGCTGAGAAAAGACCCACTCAGGCATATGCAGGCCTGAGCTTTCACAGAAACTGGTGCAGCCGATATGTTGTCCTGGAATCATACTTGTGAGCTATGAATGTCGGGTATTGGCATGGTCATCATATCACCAAGTGCTTCTCCTTTCAGTGCTCCTCCCTCCAGTGCACCTTGCCTGAGTCTCCTTCAACACATGTGCTCCTTGCTTGGCAACTGAAGTTTTCCCCGCCCCTTTAGTATTCCTTATCCTCTGCATTGGTGTTTGCCCCAGTGCCCCTATTGCCCCCAATACTCATCCCCCACATGCCCCTTTCCTCTGTGCTCTGTTCCTCCACCCAGTGCTCCTCCCCTAGTCAGAGTGTAGCTTTGCCCCACTGAGTTATCCTTCACTCAGCTCGGTTGACAAAACCCATGACACAAGACATACGCTTTTAAGCTCATATATTAGATATCAGGATATCAGGATGAGGTTGGGATAAACACATATAGTCGCTAGGCGTTTATGTACAACAAAACTGGACGTTCCTCTCCTGGAATGATATAAGCAAGAAGTGTCAGGATGGGTCAAAGTAGAAGGTACGGGGGTTCCCATTGTGGTTGGTTATATTTCTATAACCACCCTGAAGGCTGTGATTGGGTGTGGAGAGGGTGATTAAACTGACAGGGATGATTTATAGGTTTTCCATATTTGTAGGTTTTTTCCCCTCTCCTGAGGCCTTTGCCATATACTACCAGCCCTGATGTTTATTATTTTTCTTTAAATCACAGCAGCCTTTTTTGAGCATTTTCCTCATTTTATTGGCTGAAGTTAATGTTTGAATGTGACATTACAAAATGTGCATGTTTGCCCTGGGAAATGCTGAGCTCTGAACTTTTCAAAGTTAGTGGGTGAAGGTGATCGACCCCCCACCCCCTGTTTTATGGATTACACCAGTTTGAGCCAGCTGAAAACAATGAGCTCCTCATAGCAAACCTGATATGCATGTGGGGCAGAGGACATCCGCCCCCTGTAGTGGCTAGTTCCCATCCTAGAAACGGACCCTGAAGCAGCTATTTCCCATTAGAGAAACGGCCCTCCGACCTGGAGAGGCAGAAAGGTCCTCTTGTCTAATGGGAACTAGCCTACTCACAGTGAAGCAGCCATTTCCCACTAGAGAAACGGCCCTCCGACCTGGAGAGGAAGAAAGGTCCTCTCGTCTAATGGGAACTAGCCTACTCACACTGGTTCGATACTAGTTCCCATCCGAGAAACTGACCTTTGGTTGCTAGGGCCATTTCTCAGATGGGAAATAGCTGCTTCAGTGTGAGTAGGCTAGTTCCCATTAGAGAATTGGCCCTTTTTGCCCCTAGCGGCCAAGTCCTGCATAATAATGGGTTTTAGTTTACTGACACTGAGAAGGCTAGTTACAATTTGAGAAATTTTCCGTTTTGCTCCTCTAGTGGTCAGATCCTGCATAATAACAAAGTTACTCACTGTAGTGACTATCTTACTCCTAGGCCATAGTCCCCTTTCCTCCATACTTTTGGGACATTCCGTCCAGTGGGATGAGACCGGAGAACTTTTGTAAAAAAGCATCAAATTGAAAAATGCGTCGTCCTCTTTTTACGCGTGTTACTGCATGTGGCCATAACCCCGCCTTCCTGAACACTGCTGCGTGCATCGCCCTTCAGTCCTTTTCTATCGCCAGGTCTGAGATCTTTTAAGCAATAATAGAGGATACTTATTAGAGGGGACGGCGGCCAGGCATATGGTATGGAGGAAAGGGGACTATGGACTAGAAGTAAGATGGTCACTACGGTGAGTAACTTTGTTATACTCCTACATCCCGTTCCCTTTACTCCATACTTTTGGGAGATTACCAAGCACTCCTCACAGGAAAAACAGGTGGATGGAACTCCCATACTGAAATAGGTTCTTAAGGACAGCCTGGCCGAATTGAGCATCAGCTCTGGAGCGCAGGTCTAAGCAGTAAGTAAAACCCAAGTAGCTGCTTTGGCAACGGTTCAATGTGCTTACAGAGCGACCAATAGATAGGAGGCAATGAAGGGAAAGCATAAGCTTTCATGTTGACCCACAAGCTGCAAAGAGGACTGTGATGCTGGAAATGCATCAGAGGGACAGGGCCTCTGTATCCTTGTCCTTTACTGCTTTTTATCATGTTCTGTAGTGATTTTCGCTCAGGAGTTCATGTGGGACTCCTGGCGGTGCAGCTCTCTCTCTTGGTTTGGTGAACAGACCCAGGGATACCCTTATGGCACCCATGGGTAGGGGTGCAACCCTGTGCCCCTAGTGTATGTTTTTGGGAACCTGTGTGTGGCCCACAGAGCAGGGTACGGGCTGGTGGCAGCTCCGTGCTGAAATGACTGGTGCCCTGAGTGTCCTCCATTTTGGGATGCCCAGGCCCTCTCATTGGAATCAGTAGATTCCTCATAGAGACAAAATGGCCCCCATGGCCTCTTGCCTTCCATCGCCTGTTACCTTGAATTTCCCGAAGTCCTGGGAAGCCCTGACTCTGTCCCTTCCCCCTGATTGGCTGTTGGCTGGAAGTTCCATATATGGTAGTGTGGGGAAGTTCTGACCAGACTGGCTGGAGCCTTCCCAACAACCGTATGTTGTGGGTACGCCTGTGGGTGGGACCTGGGTGAATGGAGTGTGTGACAAATATGCATTCTATGTTGTGGGTATCTAGTATCTGATGGTTGACACAATGACTGAGAAAGCCCTGCCAGAAACCAGTATGAATGCAGTATGAAGTGTTGAATGGCTCGGTACTTGTCCCAATACCCATAACCTTTTGTGAGTGTCTGGAGAGAAGTGAATGGCCTGAATGCACTGTGTGCCTGATTGGTTGCCTGCCTGCATGAATGCCCTTCGTAGTGATTGGATGCTTCAGCGGAATGACTGGGAGATCAACAGTATATCTGGGGACCTCTCACTGCTAGGAATGGTGTTCAGAAGTGTTCAGAGCTGAAGTCCAAACTACGAAGAGTAACTGGAGTGAAACTGATGCTTGACCTTGAAGCCCTGCTGGAAGAGAAGAATTGCTGTTGCTCTCCTTCACCATCTGAAAGCTGCTGTGTCTCCAAGGACTGACCAAGAGAGGACCTGGTAAGGCGCCCTCTTCCGAGCTACGAGGGACCATCGTGCACCAGCTGACCTTTGCCAAAGCTCCCTGGTAGACAGACCTTCGACAGGCTGCCGACCCGATACGGGGACTGCTGCGGAACTCTAAGGAGAAGCACCCGGACTGTTGTCCGCCACTGTCGACGACCGCCGTCGCCGACCGGAGCCGCCGTGCTCCCATTTGCCGAAAAACTTCATTGATCCAAGGACGCTCTTGTCCGCATCGTCGCTGGTGTATCCTGCTGGAGAAGGCCTGACCGTCGACGCGCCGAGGAGCATACGCCGGTGGGTTTCCCGCCACCCAAAAGACCACAGAGACGCCGACGACTCGACGCCCTTGCTGGGCCACAGTTCTTCAAACTCTTTGCGGTCCAGACCTATCGACACTGAGGTGCCCCGCACGCCTCTTCCTTGCAGGACATTTACGCTTCCCCGTCAACGAGCACCGCTAGGAACGACACAGCCACTTCATCGTCGTAGCTCAACCTGTTTTCCGTCAGACGTTCGACGACCCGTGACTCCTGCCTCAAAGGGAGGGCAATCAAGAAGGGCCGTCGATTCCCCGACGAGGAACGCTACAACGCCAAGGTACTTTGGGGTTGCAGAACTATTGGGAGGTCTAGTGTGAACAATATATGGACTGGGCTTGTATCTTTCTTCTACAGGTTGCCCAGGTGGGGGGATCTCTACACAGAACTATGTCTAGGTATCGGGGCCAGTATTCTGCCAATTGTTCAACCATCTTGCTTTCCTTCCTCTCTCTACTGCTGGTTTCCTCTTTATTCTGATCTGAGTGTCATTTTAACCGTATGCACTTTAATGAGATCTAATAACGTTAGTGGTACCACTTTAGAACTGTATATATTTACCATTGTTGATTTTCGGAGTACAAAGTGAGTTATCGTGATTTAGTATATACCTTTGAATATTAATTATATAAAGACTGTGTTGTAACCGATACAGTGTGTGGACATTCCTTTGTGTGTGCTTGGGGACTACACTGTACTTAAGAACCAGCCCGCATCACCTCCTGAGAAGCTAGGCCTTGATTGCTCGACCACGTTTACCAATAATAGAGAATCTTGGCAGGGGTCCTCTGTGCCTCTCCTCTACCACATAAAGAGCGTAAGTACAGACACCCCCCACCAGCGTCTTTACACGGACCACCTCTGGCGTGCCCCATTGCTGGAGATGATATTGTTGTTCATCTCACACTCATAACCAATACCGACTGGCGACTGAATTAATCTGCATGTGTGGAGCCTGGAGCCAAACAATATACTGGATGGCCCAGCCCAAATTTGTATGGCAAGATCCACAAGGAGACGAGAGTCTGCGTCGCCCTGCTTGTTGATGTAAAACCTTGCTTAAAGGGAGGCATTCAAAATGGCTGCCGTGGCCCACTGAGGTTGCGCCGCCATTATCACACACCAGGGGCGAACTGCGTCCCAGGAGCAAGTAGAGCAGCGGTATTCAAACTGTGTGGCGCGACCCCCAAGGGGTCCACGGGTACATCCCTGGGGGGCCCTGGGAGCTCAGCATGAAATATTAAAAAAATATATATATATTTTTTTTAGATTGGAAGAAATGGGCTGGGGTGGCTCACATGGTTGGGCTGAAGCATGAAACTGTCTCAGGTAACAATGAAAAAGTGGCCCGCAGTTGTAAATGGATATTCATTCCTTTAGTCACAGACTGGGCCTCATTACAACTATGGCGGTACTGTAACAACGGTGCTGGTGAGCTACCGGCACCGTTGCTACCGTACCGCCATAGTACGAGTTGTGCTCGCAGGTGCCCAACAGCCCTCCAGGTCTGACCTGGCAGGCCATGCGGCACCCGCGAGCATCCGAGGTCGCCATTCCCATTGAGCCCTATGGGGCTCAAATGGGAATGGGGATCTGCCGGTACCGGCACCCACAAAAGGGCAATTATCAGGTCCACCTAACTCGGCATGACCCGGTAATTGCCCATTCACGGGTGCCGGACCCAGATGCAACTCGCCGGTTTTACTGGCACAGCTACCGCCAGGGTTGTAATGAGGCCCACTGTTTCAATAGTATCCAAGGGGGTGCTTTGTGTTAAAATGTAAGTAAATTGTGATATATTCAGCAGCAATGGTCAAAATTACTAACTGCATAGTTAAGTAACTCATCAAACTGGTCCACATTTGCCAAAATGGTGGCCCATTTTAACTGACCCACACTAGCATTTTACATTTTTGGTACAGGCATTGCCCTATAGGCCAGTCCGAGCCTGGTGGCTCATCCATAATGGCGAGGGGGCGCCCACCCAGTGGCCCCTCACCCATTATGGAGGAGCTAAGGAGCCAGCCCAGTGAAACAGTGAGCACTCCCTCATCTGCTTTTTCCAGCTGATGGAGTGCTCCTGGGCTGGCTGAACTGTCAAAGGGAAACACTGTTTCGCTTTGACAGTTCAGTTTAGTTCCCCAGCCGCACATGTTCACTGAGCCATGCGAGTGCTGGGGCATTTTGCTTCGCCAGCATTGCATAGCTCATTGGAAATGCTGGCTGGGGCACTTCATCTCTGTATGTCCAAGGGGGGGCTCCTGCGACTCCTCGCACATACGGACAGAGCAGCCTGGAGCAGGGCGTTTCAGCACCCACACGCAGGCCAATGCAGAAGGTACGTTTATGTTCATTGTTTTTATTTAAACATGTGTATGGATGCGTGTATGCTTATGTTATGAGTGATTGTATGGTGATGGATGCTCGTGTGAATGATAGAGTGATTGCTGTATGAATGTGCAGCGCCTTGCATACACACATAATCATGTTGATTGTGTTAGGCCCAGTGGGGCCCAGGGGACTCCTGCGCCCCCCAGCACCAATTGCAAACTGTTTGGCTATTTACCAATTTTTTGTTAAAAGTATGCTCTACAATGCAACATTTTAACCCATTATTTTAAAAAAATTCACAGGGGGAAACCCCCCAAACCTCCCTTTATTGGTTCGGGCTCCCTCACTATGCTCGGTCGCTACGGAATTTTTGGGGGAAATAGTTATGCCCCTCCACTTAAAGAAATCACCAGCCGCCACTGGCCCTTAGACTGTGTTGGGAAAGGTATGGGGGGTACCCAGGGACTATGGTGGGAGCACAATGGGCAGGAACCATGGGATAGTGGTGGGAGCAGAGTGGGGAGAGCCCAGGGTATGTGATGGGGTGGGGAGAGACCAGGGACTGGGTAGGAGTGGGATGAGGAAGCCCAGCGACTGGGATGGGAGCAGGTAAGGGCGCGCAATACATACTCTCAATTTGGCATTTCTGGGGGGTCCCGACCTGCCCAAATTTTGCTCAGGGGGCCCTGGCCAAAAAAGTTTGAAGACCACTGAAGTAGAGCAATAGTCTCCACAAGGGAGTCAGGGGCCCTGCGTGCCATCCTAACCTTGACACAAGGAACCTCGGCAGAGCCGGTACTGGCAGATCTAGGGTGTTTACTTGACACATCAGGGGCTTCCCCAGAATTAGTCTTGAGTGGAGGATCCTCGTCAGAGCTGGTACTGGAAGGTCTGTGGTGCGTGAGCGCCTTCTTTCGCCGCCTCAACAGACCTGGTATCACCACGGCCGCGCGCGCGGAAAGGCTTGGGGGTATACCTTACAGCCGGGACCCTCGATGAGGGACTCTCAATTCTGTTGGTGACCGATTTAGCCCCAAGCAGGGGAAACTCAGGTTTAACCCTGGTCTTATAGCCACCTCGAGAGGGGCCTTGACCCAAGACTCGGTTCAGTTAGCTCCAGATGGAGAAGCCTCAGGGCGAAACCTGGTATCCAAAGCCACAGCAGAACTGGGGTCAGCCTTAGCCCCAAATGGGGAACCTTGGAAGAATATCCGGTATTGGGAGACCGCTGCAGGGCCCCTCAGAGGAGTTTCTTGTGCGTCTCGCTAAGTTGAGACCAAAAGGAGTACCCAAATCTGAAGGGTTCTGCTCCCACGGAGAATCGCAGATATTTCACATGCGGGCTCCAAGTCAGAATGTACTTTTATGCATCCTGGAAGACCACCACACTAAGCCAACCGCCCTTCCGAAGACAGGACTTTATTTGGCAGGGCATGATCAACTTGAATCTCTCTCGGAAAGACCTAAGATAGTGCGCAGGCCAGCCTGGTTGAGCACTGTGAAAGGACAGCAGTGCTAGACCCTCCCTTGCTCCATGTGGGGAGCAGGTTCCACCGCTCTGAGGTATAGAAATTTCTGCACCTCTGCTCTGAGGGAGGGCATCCAATCTGTTGGAAGAGAGGTTTGAAGGGTGGGGTAGGAGGAAAGGGCAAGCGAAAACCCGCCTAAACGATGCACAAACCCCACCAGTCTTCGTGATGGTTTGCCACGCCTCCACATGAGACTAGATTTGTCCTCCCACCGAAGTGTAGTGTGACTGACAAAAATATCATTTGGTGATTTGTCGGCAGGGAGATTACCTGTCCCTGTAGAGGAGGCTGATGGGCGAGAGAAAAACCAACCACCTTGCCACAGCCGCTTAAGGCAGGGCTACCGACAGGAGTTTCAGATCGGCACGTACGGCGACCCTGAAATCCCCTGATCCCAGAGAAGGACCGAGTCTGGGACCCTGACCTCTGTGTACAAGGGGCCTTAGCTGAAGCTGTCCCCAGGACCGACAAAAAGGCCATTTAGTCAACACCTGAAGAGAACTGCGTCATTGGAGAAAATGAGTCAACTGTCACCTCAGGGGAGTCAGGGGACTTAAGAAACACTTAGCCTTAAAACAAGGATCCTCGGCCGAGCTGGTGCTGGCAGATCTAGGATGTTTAGTGGACAACCTAGGAACTGACCCAGAATTAACCCCCAATGGAGGAACCTCGGCAGAGCCGGTACTGCAAGGCCTGTTGCTGATCACCTTCTTTGCCCCCTCGACAGAATCGGTACCACCACAACCCGAGCGTGCGACGGTCGAGGAATGTACCCCACAGACAGGACCCTTAGAGGATCCCTGTATTTAGAGGAACCTTGAATTTTAACCCGGGACATATAGCTCCCTCAAGAGGGGCCTCGAGCCGTGGCTCAGTGTGACAAGCACCAGAAACGGAGACCTCAGGGAAACCCCGGTATCCAGAGCCACAGACAAACTGAGCTGAACCTTAGCACCCAAATGGTGAACCTCGGAGCCATGTCCGGTTTTGGCGGGTCATCTGAGGGACCCTCAGAGAACACTCTGGTGCGCCTATTAGGCACTTGAGGCACCTCAGGGAATCCCTGGTAATAGAGCTAGACAAGCCCCTCCCGGTCATGGAAGGCTCTCACCGGGCAGGGCTGCTCATCTCCATCCTCATCCGCTTAAGGCTCATCCCAACAAGGCGGGAACAGAAGACTGGTCCTCCACGCCTACTGCCTCAGGTTTTAAAAGAAAAACTGAATCGGAGAAGCCGGGGCCGGGGTGGAACAGGAGTGAAAGACGCTTGAAATACATCCTCATAGGGTCAGAGAGCATGAGCATCTGAAACTTCCCAAAAAACTCATCCTCAGCCAAGGGCTTAGGTGTCGAAAAAGGAAGAAACCGCTCGTAAGGGACCTACCCACCGAACACAAGGAGGATGGTTGCAAGGAGGTTCCACCACTGGCTGGGTCCACATAGATCAGTGGAGCAAAAGCAGGAGGGAGCGAGGTAGTATGAGGCAGCGGAGCCCACGCACGCCAGTCAAAATAAGGGCGGAGCAGGTTACTATTACCGAAAGGAATGCTCCCAGCACCAGACGTTGCGAACGTAGGTGTAAGGGAGGTATTGTCATAAATCACCAAAGTATCAACTGAAAAGGATACAGTAACCAAAAAAGGATACAATTTGGTAGGGCTTTTCTGGATCCTATCTTCACACGACTTGATTGTAGGCAGGTCTAATTAGACCTTCCAAATGATACAACTCTCTGACTGAATAAAACAGGCAGAGAGATGGATCACTGGAAAGGGTGTGGGAATTGTATAGGAAGTATGCCTAGAATAGATAAGTATCATAAGACACTGTCCCAAGTCAAATACTAAGAAACACAGAATTGAGATTAATTCAGAC
The DNA here is from genome assembly GCF_040938575.1 of Ambystoma mexicanum. Taxonomy (NCBI): domain Eukaryota; kingdom Metazoa; phylum Chordata; class Amphibia; order Caudata; family Ambystomatidae; genus Ambystoma; species Ambystoma mexicanum. The sequence goes on from NC_090936.1 coordinate 353,717,729, forward strand.
ACTGACCTTAAGGCTAAACTGAAGAATTCCAGGACAGTTTCTTGAAGAGTTCCAAGAGTTGAACAAACGACAAAGGAAGGGAAGATTAGTAAGGGAGACTTATCCCGAACGGCACGGGGCTCTCGCTAGATACCGGGTTGGTGCACCACAGGATAGCGTCCAATGTACTGTGCACAATCACCTTCCAATAGTTCATGAAATACTTCCTTTCCCACGAAGAACAAAATAAGAATCTCACCTGTTGACTGTCACAGGTACAAAAAGTTCGAAGTAGTTCAGAAAAAACACGTGCAGATTTGCACGCGACAGCATACACACAGCCAAGCCAGCCGCGCTTGTAGACAGCGTTTCCGCGTCAAGATTTAGACACACGAACTGGATTCACGCAGCTCTAGACAGCCGCGCTTGAAGACAGCGTCCGCGTAGAGATTTGGCACGCGAACAGGATTCACGCAGCTCAGGACAGCCGCGCTTGCAGACAGCGTCCGCGTGGAGATTGGCACGCAAACTGGATTCACGCAGCACAGGACAGCCGCGCTTGCAGACAGCGTCCGCGTGGAGATTTGGCACGCGAACAGGATTCACGCAGCTCAGGACAGCCGCGCTTGCAGACAGCGTCCGCGTGGAGAATTGGCACGCAAACAGGATTCACGCAGCTCTGGACAGCCGCGCTTGCAGACAGCGTCCGCGTGGAGAATTGGCACGCGAACAGGATTCACGCAGCTCTGGACAGCCGCGCTTGCAGACAGCGTCCGCGTGGAGAATTGGCACGCGAACAGGATTCACGCAGCTCTGGACAGCCGCGCTTGCAGACAGCGTCCGCGTGGAGAATTGGCACGCGAACAGGATACACGCAACCCAGGAATTAGCGTGTGGAGGAAAGTAGGCTCAAATTAGGCCAAAGAAGTTTGCTGAAACGAATGCGAGAACGCAGGTCCGGAGTTCAGCTACAAACGTCAAAATTGACTTAATCAGAAGCAGCGAATGGAGTTTCCACGCTGCTTATGTACGCACTGCCGTGATACACGTGACGGACCTAAGTCACGTGAAAATTAACGACATGAAAAATGCAGACGTCGTTTTTCGAGCAATGTATCGAACAACCTCCATTTTGAGTAAAAAGGTCTACTGGATCTATGGGCATAACTCATCTTGTATGGAGAAGTTGTTCCTGGTCCAGAGGTATGACCGGCAGGCATGACAGTGCCACCCCCCAAAGGTGCAGCTTCTCCCCTTTTTGAGTGGAATCGCCTTAATAAAGCAGGAGCATGAATGTTAGACAGAGGTTCCCAGGATCTATCCTCGGGACCATAACCTTTCCAATCTATCAGATAAAATGGTTTTCCAGACCGCAACCTCATGTCCAGAATGTCATGCACTTCATATTCGTCTGACCCTTTCACTGAAATAGCAACAGGCCGTACAGGTAATCTAGTAGCATCCGAACACGGTTTGATGAGTGATACGTGGAAAACGGGATGCACTCGCCACCGTTGTGGCAAAGCCAGACGGACAGCAGCCGGATTTATGATTTGGAGCACTTCATATGTCCCAATGTATTTAGGCAACAATTTCCTTTTGCCGGGTATTCTCAAGTTCTTTGTGGACAGCCATACCTTCATTCCTGCTTTGTAGACAGGTGCAGGGATTCTATGAGCGTCGGCATAGTACTTGTCTCGTTTTATAGCTTGCTCCAATTGCTGCTCAACTTTCTTCTGTAGATTCTTAAGATCCCTAAAAGTACGTCCTGCTGCAGGAGTATCCAAAGACAAACTGGAGTCAAAAGGAATGGAACGTGGGTGTTGCCCATACAAAGCATAGAAAGGTGAAGTACCTATAGCACTATGATAGGAATTGTTATAGGCGAACTCTGCGGCCGGCAGAACATTGAGCCAATCTGACTGAAACTGTAAGCACAAACATCGCAGATATTGTTCCATAGTGCTATTGACTCTCTCAGTCTGTCCATCCGTTTGAGGGTGATAAGCACTAGACAACCTGTCATCAATTAATAATGCCGAATTTAGTGCCTTCCAAAAACGTGACGCAAATTGTGAGCCCCAGTCAGTAATGATCACTGAAGGTAGACCAAAAAAACGGAATATATGCCGGATGAATAGATCAGCCAGACCAGCAGCTGTTGGTACACCAATACAGGGAATGAAAAGCACCAACTTTGTAAAGTAGTCCACCACCACCCATATGGTATTGTATCCTTTATTTCTTGGAAGTTCAACCACAAAATCCATTGATATCATGTCCCATGATTTTTTGGGAACTGGTAGAGACTGGAGTAAACCCACTGGTTTGCCAGGAGTATTCTTACATTGACTGCATATCGAACATGTTGAAACATAATTTATAACATCTTGTGTTATAGACGGCCACCAACACCATCTTTTCAATAGCTCTAGAGTCTTCTTCTGTCCAGGATGGGCGGCAATCAAAGAATCATGACCCCAACTGAGGGCTTTTTTCTGTATGTTATCAGTTGGTAGATAGAGTACTCCTTGTTTAAAAGGCAAACCATTGTATAAATCAATGTTCAATTCCTGAATCAATAGTGGATTTAGTTTCACCCACTCCTGTAAGTCGTTTTTTAGAGAAGGTTGTGCAGAACAACTACATATCACGTGATCTGCCAACAACTTATTTTGAACCGATGATTCTTCTTTCACTTCTTCACAGATGCGAGACAAAGCATCAGATTTGACATGTTGTCTGGCAGGGCGATAAGTAATTTGAAAATCGTATTGAGCAAAAAAAACATGCCATATGGCCTGTCTAGCTGTGAGACATTTCATAGTTTTAAATGACTGAAGATTTCTATGCTCGGAATACACCACCACCTGATGTTTGGCCCCAAGAAGATGATGTCTCCACTCTCGGAAAGCATCTTTGATTGCAAGTAACTCACGCTCAGTGACAGTATAGTTCTGTTCATAAGGGGTAAGTTTGCGTGAGAAGAAAGCAACTGGATGTTCCTCCTTAGTTTCTGCACAAACCTGCGAGAGTACAGCCCCTGTAGCGACACTGGATGCGTCTGCTGCAACGATAAACTGACCATCCGGATCAGGATGCTGAAGTACAGGTGCAGTTGTAAATGCTTCTTTTAACTTCTCAAAGGAATCTTGAGCATTCTGGTTCCAACAGAATGGAATTTTAGAGCTAGTTAAAGCTGTCAATGGGGCCACTGTTTTGGAGAAAGAACGAATAAATCTGCGATAAAAATTTCGCAAATCCTAGAAATGATTGTAATGACTTGACATTGTGTGGGATAGGCCAATTCAATATGGCTTTCACTTTTGAATGACTCATTCGAACACCATGATTGGTAATGTCATAACCCAGAAATTCCACTTCTTGTGTATGAAAAACACATTTCTCAACTTTAACAAAAAGTTTATCCTCTCTCAATCTTTGTAGGACAGCTGAGACGTGTTTAACATGTTCTGGAAAAGATGATGAATATATCAAAATGTCATCTAAGTAAATCACCACGAATTGATCCATCATATCTCTGAAGATATCGTTCATAAAGAACTGGAATGTGGCGGGAGCGTTACAAAGACCAAAAGGCATCACTAAATATTCGTAAAGGCCGTAACGCGTCTTAAAAGCGGTCTTCCATTCGTCTCCTTCGCGAATGCGAACCAGATTGTAAGCGCTACGCAAATCCAATTTAGAGAAATACTTGGAAGATCCTAATTGGTCTAGCAGAACATTAATCAATGGTAAAGGATACTGATTCTTTATGGTGATGTCGTTAATAGCCCTGTAATCAATGCAAGGCCTTAGGTCTCCTTCCTTCTTTGGAACAAAGAATAAAGGAGAGGCAGCCGGCGATTGAGATGGCTGTAGAAATCCCATGTCCAGAGCTTTATCGATATATTCTTTCAAGACAGCATCTTCTTTGAGAGTCAAAGAATAAACTCGACCAGTAGGAATTTTAGCTCCAGGAATCAATTAAATTGGACAGTCATATTGCCTATGTGGAGGAAGCTGTTCTGCCTGACCTTTGTCAAACACATCGGCAAAATCTGCATATTCACTTGGTATATGCGTACTGTTCTGATGTACCACATTGATAGCAGAGATTCCCTCAATAGAGGCCAACATATGTGATTTATTTGACACCACCTGGCTGGTAAAGCAATGTTCGTTACAAAAAATGGAAGGATATTGGATCAATCCCGTAACCCAGTCTATGGCGGGATTATGAAGAGTCAACCAATTAAGTCCAAGTATTATTTGGTATTGAGGAGCCGCAATGACATCGAAGACTATTTCCGCCAAATGACCATTTGATAAAGTCATCTGAATAGGTACAGTCTCTTGAGTTACCATACCGGAAATCAAGATTGATCCATCCACTGTATTAACAGTTTCAGGTTTGTTCTTGTCTATAAGAGGTATAGAACATTTCTTGGTATATGTGATATCAATGTAATTATTAGTGGCTCCCGAGTCAACCATAGCCTTGGAAGCCAAGTCTTGATCATTGAAACGTAACATCATCTCAACAGCTATCGGTGCATGAGCTGGAAATGTAATGGAGTCCGATGTAACACTCGACACAGGGACTCCTGCTACTGTCGAGTTTTGGCATTTCCCGAAGGCTTATTTGGTCTTTTAGGACATGCTGCCAATAAATGCTCAGAGGAACCGCAATACATACATAAGTTATTTCTCTTTCGGTTCTCTCTTTCGGCTTTAGACAACCGGCCTCTCCCTGCACCAATTTGCATTGGTTCAGGATCATTTGAAGAATGTGCCGGTGTATCAGAACGAACTGGTGACGGAAGAAAAGGTTTTTTCTCTCCTTTGCGGGCATTTCTTCGGGCATCAATTTGTAAAATTAAATCAAGAAATTCTGAAAAACCTGTAGGAACCACTGGAACCGTGGACAAAGCGTCCTTGAGTTCTTCTGAAAGACCCTTGTAGAAAACAGCCGTCTTCTTGTCTTCCGGCCATCGGGTTTCGGCCGTTAATTGATTAAATCGTGCAATGTAAGCCAACAGAGGTTGAGTACCTTGTTGTAAATTCAACAACTGCAGATCTGTGGCTTGAGTAGCATAGCGCATATCAAAGACTTTGTTCATAGCCGCCAGAAGATCATCGCAATCGTACAACAAGGGGCTATTTGATTCCAATAAAGGATTTGCCCAAGCAGCAGCTGTACCCCCCAAATGGGAAAGCACGAATGCTGCTTTAGTAGTAAGATCAGGAAATGAATTAGGCCGGCAAAGGAAATGAAGTCGGCACTGATTAACAAAGGTTCTATAGGTTTTAGGATCACCTGTGAACCTTTTCGGAGGAGCCAAGGGAAACTGTGTGGGCATAACCACTTTAAGAGTTTCCTGTGATAATGATGGTGCCGTAGTACCAGATCCAGATGCAATGGCGACTGGAATCTGTGCTCCCTGAGGAGTGACATGCATGGCATCTTGCATAACATCCATTCGATGTCGTAGCATATCCTGTGCCGTAATCATTTCATTTCTCAAGTCAGAAATTAACTGAGTCAAAACAGTTATAGGATCCGTACCCTCCATGGCTTCTGATTCTGTCATAAATCACCAAAGTATCAACTAAAAAGAATACAGTAACCAAAAAAGGATACAATTTGGTAGGGCTTTTCTGGATCCTATCTTCACACGACTTGATTGTAGGCAGGTCAAATTAGACCTTCCAAATGATACAACTCTCTGACTGAATAAAACAGGCAGAGAGATGGATCACTGTAAAGGGCGTGGGAATTGTATAGGAAGTATGCCTAGAATAGATAAGTATCATAAGACACTGTCCCAAGTCAAATACTAAGAAACACAGAATTGAGATTAATTCAGACACTGACCTTAAGGCTAAACTGAAGAATTCCAGGACAGTTTCTTGAAGAGTTCCAAGAGTTGAACAAACGACAAAGGAAGGGAAGATTAGTAAGGGAGACTTATCCCGAACGGCACAAGGCTCTCGCTAGATACCGGGTTGGTGCACCACAGGATAGCGTCCAATGTACTGTGCACAATCACCTTCCAATAGTTCATGAAATACTTCCTTTCCCACGAAGAACAAAATAAGAATCTCACCCGTTGACTGTCACAGGTACCAAAAGTTCGAAGTAGTTCAGAAAAAACACGTGCAAATTTGCACGCGACAGCATACACACAGCCAAGCCAGCCGCGCTTATAGACAGCGTTTCCACGTGAAGATTTAGACACGCGAACTGGATTCACGCAGTTCTGGACAGCCGCGCTTGAAGACAGCGTCCGCGTGGAGATTTGGCACGCGAACATGATTCACGCAGCTCAGGACAGCCGCGCTTGCAGACAGCGTCCGGGTTGAGATTGGCACCCGAACTGGATTCACGCGGCACAGGACAGCCGCGCTTGCAGACAGCGTCCGCGTGGAGAATTGGCACGCAAACAGGATTCACGCAGCTCTGGACAGCCGCGCTTGCAGACAGCGTCCGCGTGGAGAATTGGCACGCAAACAGGATTCACGCAGCTCTGGACAGCCGCGCTTGCAGACAGCGTCCGCGTGGAGAATTGGCACGCGAACAGGATTCACGCAGCTCTGGACAGCCGCGCTTGCAGACAGCGTCCACGTGGAGAATTGGCACGAGAACAGGATACATGCAACCCAGGAATTAGCGTGTGGAGGAAAGTAGGCTCAAATTAGGCCAAAGAAGTTTGCTGAAACGAATGCGAGAACGCAGGTCCGGAGTTCAGCTACAAACGTCAGAATTGACTTAATCAGAAGCAGCGAATGGAGTTTCCACGCTGCTTATGTACGCACTGCCGTGATACACGTGACGGACCTAAGTCACGTGAAAATTAACAACGTGAAAAATGCAGACTTCGTTTTCCGGGCAATGTATCGAACAACCTCCATTTTGAGTAAAAAGGTCTACTGGATCTATGGGCGTAACTCATCTTGTATGGAGAAGTTGTTCCTGGTCCAGAGGTATGACCGGCAGGCATGACAGGTATTCAAAATGTCCGCTGTAGGCCACGCAGGTTGGGCCGCCATTTTGTCACCACCTGAAGAGAACTGCTTCACATGCAAAGCTGACGCAATTGCATCCTCAGGAGAGTCAGGGGACTTAAGTAACACTTTAGCCTTACAAGGATCCTAGGCAGAGCCGGTACTGGGTGGTCTCGGATGTTAAGTCGACATCTTCGAACCAGTCTCAAAATTAGCCTCCAACGGAGGAACCTTGGACAAGCCGGTACCAGAGGGAATGTGGTCCGTGACCCCTCTCTTTGCCCCCCCCCCCGAGAGAACCAGTACCACCACAACCCTGAGCGTGGGGCGGTTTTGGACAATACCTTACCGACAAGACCCTCTGAGAAGACCTCTCAGATCTGTCGATATAGACTTAAGCCTTTATAAGAGGAACCTCAGGTTTCAACCTTGTATGTAAAGCTCCCTTAAAAGGGGCCTTGAGTCAGGACTTTGTACAGACTTTAGCCTCCACAAGAGGAACCTCAGGTTTCAACCTGGTACGTAAAGCTCCCTTAAAAGGGGCCTTGAGTCGGGACTCGGTACAGACTTTAGCCTCCACAAGAGGAACCTCAGGTTTCAACCTGGTTACAGCAGGGAAAGCTCCAGAAACGGAGACCTCAGGGTGAACCCTGGTATCCCAGCACCCAGACGAACTGGGCTTGACTTTAGCACCCTGATGGTGAACCTCGGAGCAATGTCTGGTACTGGCAAGTCTGTCAGGACCCTCGGAGGAATCTCTGGGACGCTTGTTAGGCTCTTGGGGCACCGCAGGGGAAAACCTGTTGACAGAGCTACAAGAAAGGCCTTTAAAGTACTCCCTCGCGGGGTCAGAGTGCATAAGTCTCTAAAACTTTCCGAAAAAGGCATCCTCTGACAAAGATTTAGACACTCGTGTAGCCAAAGGCCGCTCATAAGGGGCATATCCCCACAAACGTAATGAGGAAAGTTGCCAGGAAGCGAGACAGTATGCGGTAGTGGCATCCAAGCACAGCAGTCATAAGAAGGGCGGAACGGATTCGCACTGACCCGTGGAAACTGTTGTTTAACAAAAAGAAGGTTGCCAGCACCCGTCTTCGATAGCGTGGGTGTAAAGCAAAAATCCAAAATGACCGCAGTAGACCACGAGGGAAGGCTCGCCATTTTGTCCACACCTGAAGAGAACTGCGTCAGATGTGTGGATGAGGCAGGTATCTCCACAGGATGGTCAGGGGACTTGATCGAAACTTTAGCCTTGACACAAGGATCCGCGGCAGAGCCGGTAATGTGCGGCCTCAGATGTTTAATGGACATCCTGAAGGGGCCCCTTGAATTAGCATCCAAGAGAGGAACCTCGGTAAAGCTGGTAACAGAGAAGATACGGTCAGCGACCTCTCCCTGTGCCCCCTCAACAGAACTGGTATCACGGGAGCACGGGAATGTTGAGGAAACCAGCTCACAGACAAGACCTTAACGAGTCTCTCAGTTCTGTCGGTACATACCTTAGCCTCAATGAGAGGAACCTCAGAACGAGTCCAGTCTGTATAGCTCCCCTGAGAGGGGCCTCGAACCGTGGTTCGGTACAGAAAGCCTCAACGGAGGCCTCAGGCCACACCCCAGTATCTGTATGGGAAGCTCCAGACAAGGAGACCTCGGAGCGAACTCCGGTACCCAAAGCCTCAGCACAACTGGGCTGGCTATTAGCACCTGATTGGTGAACCTCGGATAGTAATCCGATGTCGGCAGGCCCCTTGCGGGAACCCTGAGAGAAACCCCCCGGTACGCCTATTAGGCCTGCGAGGCACCTCGGGGGAAACCCTGGTAGCAAAGCTCTTGAAGCCCCTCCCAGACCTGGAGGACCCCGGGAAAGAAGAGTCCCCCGGCCGGGGTGCCCTAAAAAGTAAGGCGTCTCTTCTTTTTGTCTATGAAGAGTTGAAAATGCGGTGGAGGAACTCGCTGGAAGATCTCCTCCCACCAACGAAGACGACACTGAAGTGCCCGGACCGAAAGGGAGCTGCAGCAGAAACACGAGACCCAAAGGTGATGCGGTCCCAGACACTCCAAACAGAAAGAATGAGGATCTGCCCTAGCGAAGCGACGTTCGCAAGAGGAACAAGTGACAAATCCCAAATGATCCGGCATAGACAGAGGACTATGCGACCGCAGAGCCGGAGCGGGAGAGAAGGTCAACGGGAAACAAGAAAAATGTCTTCCTGGTGATGCAAGTGCATCCAACCCCGACCGTGCGATTAAAAGGACTGAAGGGCGATGCGCGGGGCGGATCTCAAGAGGGCCGGGGTATGGCCATGTGTGGTACTCTGCGTAAAAAGAGAAGAAGGACATAGGAGTATAATGGGGTTATATTACTCTCACTGAGAAGGCTAGTTCCCATTAGAGAATTGGCCCTTTTTGCCCCTAGTGGCAGGACTTGACCACTAGGGGTAAAAAGGTCAATTTCTCTAATGGGTACTAGCCTACTCAGTGAGAGTAATCTAAAACCCATTATTATGCACGACCTGACCACTAGGGGAGCAAAAAGGGCAATGTCTCTAATGGGAACTAGCCTTCTCAGTGTGAGTAAGCTAAAACCCATTATTATGCAGGACTTGGCCACTAGGGTAAAAAAGGGCCAATTCTCTAATGGGAACTAGCCTACTCACACTGAAGCAGCTATTTCCCATTTGAGAAATTGCCCTAACAACCAAAGGTCAGTTTCTCAGATGGGAACTAGTATCAACCATACGCCCCTTGCCTGAGGAGAATGAAACCGGAAATGTTCACATCCGTCATCATGACCTGGAAGCTGATTATCATGTGATGCGATATGGATTTGAGCATCTTGAGGGATTTAAGGGGAGCAAGAGTGTGGGCTGAGCGAGCAGGTTAGTTGAGTGTGCGGGGTTAGGGTGGGATGCTGTCTGGTTTCTTGGAAGCAAACGCTATTTTAAAACGTTTTCATGTTCATCCATTGAGAGGCAATATTGCAGCCGGTTTTCAATACGTTCATAGGGCTAAAGTCATCCTTTTCTTGAGAGAAATTACTAACTTTTTTATTTGTTGTTTTGAATCAGTTTTAAATAAAATGCATCATAATACAAATATAAAGCTGTTAAAACAGAAGATACATCTGCATAAGTAACCTAACCCCAATTGATTATACCGTTCTTATTTCATCATTAGGGAATGAATATAAAACAAATCGAATGTTAGCCAATATGAAAGACAGTTGTGCTCCTATTAAAATACAGGTCCAGGAATCCATATCCAAACACTTTAATCACATACAAAATGGCATAAATAATTATCTGTCATTTCCTGCAACTTAAATCATTGAATAAAAAGATGTTCTACCGTCTCAATTACTCTAGTACCTCTAGTCGTTCCCAGTTAGGTGCTTTGCTACAGGCGCCTGAAATTTCATGTGTAGGGAATACACATGGATATGGATAAAATACTCCAATGTGCACATATACTGGGACAGCTCCCAATCTTTCCTCATCCCTGTTCAACTGGTAGTATTATTCGTAGTATGTTATTGACGTACCAAAAAACCCTTCATAATTTCAGTTTCACCCAGGATTCGCTATTAATACTCCTGATGGTACATCTATTTGAAGCATAATAGCTTTGGCACATAGTCGCCCAGCTTTTAATTTCCATAGACAATGTACTTTCCACAGCCACCTTGATGTCTATATACATTGAATTTGTTGGAGAGCAAGGACCTTAGAATATAAAAATAGTAGTCACCATTTAGCATGTATTGCGAAGAGTCCATCACTGACATCAGCACACGCTTTATAAATAAAATAAAATAAAATACAAATACAATTAGGTAATTCTTACACTCATCTCCATAAAAGCCATTACTTATTCCAAATGTGCCTATCACCAAAATGGACATTTTGGCTAACGGGTTTCTGTCTTGAGCAAAAGGTAGGCATGTTTACTCCTGCTTTAGGTTCTCTGGCTGTGGTCTGTTTCTCATACCTGCTTGGCTGTGCTGGCACCTAAATGACTACTTCTGTGCGGTCATTTCCTTGCTTTGGTCTTTAATAGGTTTTTCCTTAATATTCCCTGCTTAATGCTCTCACTCTCCAGTCTCGCTCTCCAAGGATACAGGAAGTACATCTGCAGAGGACATTGGAACGGAACATGGCAGCGCTGTCCGAACACCAACCTGATGGCTTTGAATCATTACAGGAGGTAAGCCTTAAGGAGCTTCCTCACTCACCAGCACCACTGACCTTTGAATCGCCCCCGTGAGACCGTATTGCAGCTGATTGTAGCCCGGATCGGGAGTGCGATTCACCTTCCAAGATGGCCGCCACCATAATTTCACACTTGCCACAGACTAAATCAGGAAACCAAAACCGGAAAAATGATGACTAAACCGGAAAGGACACGGACATCCCCGACCCAAGAGGGTAGCTCCCACGGCACCTGGACGGGTGACACCGGATAGACTGGAACACAGGCGGCACGCACGGAGACTGAGTCAACTACCCCAGACAATCCCACCAACACTTTCGCCCACCCCTTAGTTACCGCCAGGTACCACAGTGGTGTGGAATTGTCGAGATATTGGCAATCACCACACTTCCTGAGAGGTTGACATTGGCAGGTGCACTGGCCACAGGAGTATGAAGGGAGGATAAGGGGAGCTATGAGAGAGCATGTTAGAGGTGAGGGCCAAAATGGAGTAAGGAAACTTGTAGGCCAGTCGGACCCAGATCAGGACAGAGCCACATCAGGGGAGACTACACAAGCCGAGCGCCTCATTTCAGGATAGAGACGCAAACTAACCAACCCTACTAACAATTTCCCTTTCTGCATACACCTCTCAAACTCCAAACCAAACACAACCAAAACCTACAGCACAACAAACCGCACAAACTTCACTACATTGCAACAACAAAAGAAAAACACACAGTCTTGCACAACAGTACACGACGACTACCGGCCGCAAACACCCCAGGCCCAGCTAATGGACCCACCGGGCTGAGGCCGCCAACAGCACATCACTGCTCTCTTGCACTTTTCCTGCTTCCTCCCACTAACTCAACCTCCCCTCCTCTTTCAGAGCCGCCAGAGCACCAGGGGACCACTACGGTGGTGATAGTGCGCGGTACAAATGTCCTTTAACATTAACTTGCCGGGCACCCCAAGCCCTTCTATATCATTATTGATTGGCCGCACCATCCCATATCGTGGCCTATGGGGGAGCGCCAGCAGGCGAAGCAGGCCCCCTCTCAAGACCCGCGAATAAGGCTCATACCTGTCTGGCCCGGTCAGGCCACGGAGGGCTGCAGAGAAACGAGGACCCACACCAAACGGAAAAACCTCTAGGCTAAGCACGTAATCATACGAAAACTAAGTATGGCCCAAAATGTAACCTCCCAACCACTCCCACATCCAACCAGCAGTGCAGCAAACCCACTTACAGCCTAGTAAGGCCTTCCTCATCACTGCAGCTGAGGCACAACTCCACCAGCGGCCTGTGAAGGAACGAAATAAGCCCCTCACCTCACGGACCACCCCCATAAAAGCCCTGGTCACTTACTCTTACCTCCACAGAGTCCTCAGCAAGGCCATCCGGCCGCTACATGCCAGCACGCACTCAACTTGTAGTGGAAAGGTCTAGTGCATCCTACTATTGCTACAATGTGTGACCCTAGCCCAACAAATCTTGCTATTGCTACAATGTGTGACTCTAGCCCAAAGAATTCTGCTATTGCTACAATGTGTCAGGATCAGGGTCAGTCGTTTTTCAAAGAAACGAGCTGGGAGTAGATCTCTGTCTTTGGCTGGGGCCTCCCTCTGGAACAGCCTCCCTGCCACACTAAAACTTGAGGAGAACCATCTCCGGTTCCGGAAGCACCTCAAGACCTTCCTCTTTTCTTCTGCCTTCATTCCCCCTCTCCCCTGCCGATCTGTTGTCTCTTGGCACCGTGCACCTGGCCACCCTCTGTCCTCTGGGTCCAGGTACCTGCTCACCCTGCCACCCTCCCTCACTGCCTCCGGACCACCCCTTGAACTGGATTCTGTATCTGTACCCATACAGCCCCCCCTTTTTCTTCCCGCACTTATCAGACCTACCCTGTCTGCTGCCTTAAACCTAGCACTTGCAAATTGCTGGCTGCACTACCACTGTTTGTTGCCTTTATTATTTATTTATTTATCATTATTTATCTGTTTCTCCTCTGCTTCTCACTTTCCACTTCTCCCCCCTTCCATGCACTTTTCCCCTCCCCCTCTCCCATGCACTTGTGCATTCTCAATGTCACTGGGCCTAGTAAGATCGCTGTTTTGTTCTCCACTGTTCCCCTCCCTTGCCTTGTTGCGATCTGAAACACTTGTGTACGAGCGCGATAGAAATAAAATATCAATATCAATGTGTGACCCTAGCCCAATGAATCTTGCTATCGCTACAATGTGTGACCTTAGCCCAAAGAAATCTGCTATTGCTACAATGTGTGACCGTAGCCCAAAGAATCTTGCTATTACTACAATGTGTTACCCTGGCCTATTGAATACTGCTATTGTTACAATGTGTGACCCTGGCCTAGTGAACCTAACCTCTGCTACAATGCGTGACCCCAGTCCAGTAAATATTGCTGTTGCTACATGTGTGACCCTGGCCCGATGAATTCTGCTATTGGTACAATGTGTGACACTGGCCTAGTGAACCTAACCTCTGCTACAATGTGTGACACCGGTCTAGTGAATACTGCTATTGCTACAATGTGTGACCCTGATCCAATAATTCCTGCTACTGCCACAATGAGTGACCCTGACCAAATGAAGCCCCCAACAGACACAATATGTGACCCCTGCCCAACCAATCCCATTACCGACACAATGGGCCTCATTACGAGGTAGGCAGCCACGGAATGAACGGTGCCGGTAAGGGACCGCCACCGTTCATTCCGGGCCACCCTATTACGAGGTCTGCAGCGGGTCCCGCTCTGGAACGCCCGGTCAGACCAGGCGTCCTTAGCGGGATCCGCTAGCAGACCAGGATGCTAACAACGGGTCTGTCATTAATGGGCCCGTTGTTAGCATCCTCCCCATTCCCATTGAGCCCTATGGGGGCTCAAATGGGAATGGGGATGTACCGGGTCCGGGTTCCGTGAAAGGGATTTACCAGGCCCTCCAAGGTCGGAATGGCCCGGTAAGTCCCCTTTTGCGTGACCCGGACCTGATACCCGGTATGGGGGTAGCCATGCCGCTAAAAGCGGCATGGCTTCCTCCATACTCGTAATGAGGCACAATGTGCGTAGAACAACCAACCCTACACAACCAGGCACCCAAAGTCCATCACAAAACTCTTACAACTAACACAATCACCATTGCAAGCCTTGCAAGTGAGTAGTGCTCTAACCCAACTAACATCTATGCAGGCCTCATCAACGCGAGATCTCCCAGCCCATGCACTCAACATCGCTGACCTAATTACTGCCAACCATCTCGACATAGTAGCCGTCACGGAAACATGGCTGCATGCAGCTGCCGGCCCAGCCCTCTCACTAGCTATACCTGAAGATTACACCATGTTCACAAAAGACAGACCTCTAGCCAAAGGGGGAGGTGAGCACTTATAGCCTAAAAAGACCTGACCTTAAGAGAAACACCTTTCACCTTTCAGGAGAATGACTTACTATAGAAATCTCCCTTGCCAACACTGCAACACTCACCATCCACATCCTCTACAGGCCACCAGAACCTTTATTGTCACTAGATGAGGACATCTCCCTCTGTTAGGGAGAATTCTCTGTAAAGGCTAATTTCCCAAACCTAGTGATTCCCCCAGCAGCTCTGCTGGATTTTTGGGGTTTATTTTTTTCTCCTGCTAAGAGTGAGACTCTTTTTACTCCCACTCTTAGACATGATTTGAGGTGTTCCTTTATCTTTCCATGTGTTTTATGGGCTATGGGGTCTTTTACTCCATAGGGTCTCCTGTGTTTTTAATGTGGGTTAGACAGCACCCTCCGTGCCGTAACCCAGGGGTGTCGTAGCGACCCCCCAACATAGACTCCATACCCTGGGACTGACTACTGTCTCCCAGGGCATGTAAAGTCACCATTGGCTTTACTAGTCCCAAATTTTGAACAGAAACCAGTACAAACCATCATATTGTGGACGTACTGTTCAAGGCAATTCGATTGCCCCGGGGTCTGTTGTTCGAGGGGGCACGCCTCCATCCTCCCTGATCAAGTTTTGGCTGGTGGCAGTGGATACTACTTTTTATATTCGACCGCAAATATATCTTTATGGGATTTCCCCATTGTTCGAGGCTACCAACTTCAATTATTTAATTCTTATAGCCCCGAACATACCGCCGGTTTATTTATTTAATATGAATTCACCGGTTGGTATTTTTTGCCAGAACTCGATTCTAAAATGGCGTTTGTGTTCTCTTCTGTGACTCCAACCCAAGTCGAGCCCTTTGTTCCACTTTTTGGCAGGCTTCTCCACAGAAGCCTCCAAAAGTGGTGCCACTCTGTCTGGGTACCACAGGGGGTGTGGGAGGGGGTTTAGGCACCCTGGACTGAGTTACCTTGGTAACTCAAGTTGCACTCTTGTGTGATTGGCCCAAGTGGTGAGCCGGCCAGCTCACCACTTAGCATGTTTGATTGACAGCTAGGCTGAGTGAATGGGGGTATGCTGCATAAAAGCAGGGCTTTGGGGACTGGAACTTCAGAAGTCGCCACAGGACCTAACAATCCGAGGAGGGAGAAGCTGAGCCGACCTGCAACGACGACACCACCGGTGGAGCCCTGCTGAACCATCTCACCACTTTTCCCGACGACAGAGGAGATCTCCAGTCCGGAGAGTCTTCTTCCTTTGACTGGTGGGGATAACCATTTTTGCCTTCTTTTCACCTTCCTGGAGCATCTCGTGGCCGCCTTGCCCGTGCCAAGCACCCCGGCAACCGGAATAGCACGGCTTACCACTACCGCGAAGAGAAGGGTAGTACCTTTTAACCGAAAGAACTCCGCGGCTGGTTTCTTCCCTGGCAGTGCAACAACCTTCTTCTTTCCCCCACGGCGAGACCTCCTCTTCCTCTGGACGAAACACCGACTTGCACCCGCTGCCAGGAACAACTGCCCCCGCTGGAGCTTCCTTCACACTTAAGGTACTGTGTCCCGCCTGGCTTCCCTTGCGACAGATCGTTCGGGGTGACAGTAAAGCCTCGACTTTCTAACCTGGGCTGGCCTGGGACAACTTAGCTAACTTTTCCTGACTTTAATTTCATCCTTTTTGTGCAAACTATCTACAAGACTCTTTGGGTATAACCCCACTGTGTGAACCTGGACCCCTTCTGCTTGCTCCCTCCAAGAGTGGGCCTTGCAATTGACTTCCTTGCTCTCCAGTAGAACTCTGCCCATCCTGCCGTACTGTGGTTCTTTTAAAAGTATTGAAACTTGTGTGCTTCCATAACTCTGCCTTTTTCCCTCCCCTTTTTTATAACTTATTAGAGTGCCATCTTATGTTAAGCGCTCACCTCTGTCTGAAAATAAGTGGTGTTTTTCACTAAGACTTGTCTAATAAATAATTAGGGTTGTATATATATAATAGTGACTGTGTGCTGAATTTACTTACCTCTTTTGTGCTAGTGTTATTTTCAAGTGTGTCTTTAAATAAATAATTATATACTTTTACATCAAAGCTCTGGTCAGTGTTTGCTTGTGCTACTGTATCTCTGTACCTATTGTGTATACTCTACATACTGCCTAACTCTTCTTGAGGGAAGTCTGACTGCTCAGCCACAGCTACCGAGTGAATCTGTGTGGTACAGACTGCTACTAGGAGGGTTTACTGCCAAACACCTGTAGTCTTAAATCTTTTGCAGTGGTCCCTAAGGGAACTGCACAGGTTTCTGCCTAACACCCTCCTACTGAGCAACAACACCAAACCTTCCTCTAGAATCATAATCATGGGAGACTTCAATCTAGGCCTAAAGGACCCTACAGATGCAAATGCCAAAACTAGAACCAATACAATTGAATCCCTTGGCTTTACGCAACGCATCACCTCAGCCACTCACAACAAAAGCAGAACATTGGACTGGCTAGCAGATTTGAATTGTAACACCAATATCACCTCTAACCACCCCTGCCCTTGGTCTGACCACAACATTATCTCCTTCATCATCCCAAAATTCATTCCAACCGAAGCACAACCGAAACCAGCCCCTGCTGCACAATCTAGAAATACATGTAACGTCACTCCAGAGATCATGCTCCCTATGCTCCACCCCATCATCAACTATCAACAATCAAATATTAACCGCTACCAAATGGTGGTGTTATATAATCAAACGCTCCACCTAGCGATACACAAAGTTGCCCCACTAATCACCCGCAAGTCTAAACCAAGAGGCCACTTAAACTCTTGGTACACACCAGAGCTGAACATTTTTACGAGCCACCAAACGCAAGGCAGATACCTTATGGAAATCCACACCATCAAAAGATAACAGAAACAAGTTCCTTGGTGCAGCCAAAATGTATAAACAGGCTGTCATCCAAGCGAAGAGTCTCACCTACAATGAGCATATAGACAAAGCTGAAAAAAGCTCAAAAGAACATTTTTCCATCCTACGTGAATTGGAATCCCGAGTGCCCCCTCCAGGAAGCTGCCATAAAGACTCCCTCTGGTGTACTAATATCCAGAAAGCACTAATTGACAAAAACAACCTTACTGCAAAGTAAGATTACCAATAAGAAAGCCAAATTATCCTTACAAACCACGCCAACCCATATCCACCCCCCACCCACTCGGGAAAAACTATTTATACAAGAAGTCACAAAAGTGATCAATGGTCTTAAACCATCAAGATGCCAAGGAGACATCTGCCCTGCCCCATTCATTAAAGACTGTCGCAGAACTGGCACCCTTTATCACAGCTCTCATCAACAAATCGTTCACACAAAGGACTGTACCAAATATCTTGAAAGATGCATGGGTTGTCCCTCTCCTAAAAAAAGCCTCACTAGGCCCCAACATTCCCACCAACTCCCGCCCATCACCACTGTCCCCTTCCTCCTCAAAATCCTTGACAGAGCGGCCTACTTACAAATACAGGAACATCTGGAATCTAACAATATCCTGGGACTACGCCAATTGGGCTTCCACCCAGGGCACGACACCAAGACAGCACTCCTCGATTTCAAAATCCAAATGGATGAGATCATAGATAATGGGAATCTAGCCATTTTGCTGCTACTAGATTTGTCTGCAACGTTTGACCTAGTAAATCACCAAATCGTCTGCCAACACTTTGCGGCCACAGCCGAGTTCTCCCCCCATGCCATTGCTTGGAATGATTCCTTCCTCTCTAACCATACAATGAGAGTCTTCTCCAACATAGCAGCAGCCACACCAGCTCCTGTCCTCTGCAGTGTACCTCAAGGCTCTTGTGTCTCACCAACACTCTATAATATCTTCACTAAGGCCCTATTTGACCTCCTGGGCACTCTAGGTGTCTCCTACACCAACTACGATAATGACACGAAAATCCTTGTACCCATCACCGCCAACTACACTGAGGACACCAACGCCCTCAATAAAATCTACCACACCATCCAAGCCTGGATGGCGCAACATGATCTCTGTCTTAATGACGATAAAACAGAGCTCCTAGTGGTAGGCACACAATCCTGACTAAACAAATTGCACTGCGACTATAAATCCTTTACCATAGAGGGGAATCTCATCACAGTCCTGAGGAAGTGAAAACACTAGGAGTCTACCTATACTCTTCACTCTCACTAACTAGGCAAGTCAATGCAACCACCTCGGTAGCGGCTTATACTGCCAAGATCATTAACGCATGCTGTCCTTTCCTAACACAGGACAACTGCATTACACTAGCCAGAGCCTTAATCTTATCCAAACTAGACTACTGAACGTTCTACTTGCTGGCTCCTCCACAAACATCATCATGAAACTGAAAATCATCCAGAACAACGCCCTAAGGGCGACAATAAACACCCCAAAAAAAGAACATATATCGGCCGCTAGGCGCACAGTCCTCTGGCTTCCTGTCTTAAACCAAATCAAATTCAAAACCCTATCCATCACAAACAAGTGTATCTCTAACACAGCCCACAAATACCTCACCAATAAAATCACCAAACCTCATTCCGAGAGACCCACCGAGCCATTATCTCTCACCTCCTCACCATGCCTAAATTCAAATAAGCTAAAGCAGGTGGCCGTAGCTTTCCAGTAGTCACAGCTAAAAAATAGAACGCCCTAACTCTCTCACTTAGATAAAACCTGTCGCTATACTCTTTCTGCAAAAAAGTTGAAAACCTGTCTCTTCACACAAGACCCCTAGCTTAATTCTACCTGACTGCGCCACCTTATTGTCTATTCATCTACACTTCGTAATGCTATGTGACTTACTCATCTATGTACTGTAACCAGCGCCCAGATACCCCCGGGGTTCGGTGCGCTCTACTAATAAAATCAATAAATAAAATACATAAATAAATAATGCCTTTTTAGATTGTCTCTAATCTGCCTTGAATAGTATTGTTTAAGGCCCTTGCATTGATCTGATGGGTTGACTGCAGCTTTCTCATCTTATACAAGAACCTGAGCTTATCTTAACTTTAAGCAGAAATCCTGCCCCTGTTTTCTGGTGTCATGCTACTCTCCGTCTCGATCGGCGCTCCACACTTTGCATCACTGTACATTATAGGAAACTAACATCTGGTACGACTTTCTGTGGGGAGCCCTATTAGCTGGTGTGACCTGCAGCATCTCACTTTGGCTTTGCTTTGTCATGGCCCATGGATAAACACACGACCCAAAGTCAGGTTACAAGGTATAAGAGTTTTTGAGATAACTGAAAAACTAAGGAATTCGTTTTAATTGAGGTCAATGAAAAATAATGTAACAAAACACAACAGGCTTCTCTAAAGGACCATGGGTCCTTGGTCCTTCTTCTCTCACCTTTAGCCTTAATGAAGCTGGCAGTATTTTATTTTATTCCATGGACATGCATGAGCCACAAACAGAGCACATGTCTCAGCTATTACTGTAGCAGTGACACTGTAACCCCAGCTATATTTAGACAGATGTGGAGCGATTGAGGATTGGTTAGCATGCACATGAGTGCCCCTAATGTTGTGAAAGCATGTTGTAAACCCTTGTCCGAGTCACAGGAACGCACAACTATATGCCCAACAGTGTCCCATGAAGGTGTGCTCAGATGCTAACTTTTCTGTGTAAGGCTCATTGTGTAAAACCCTATAAAAATCCTGAGATTTATGTGCTCCGGGGCAACATTTTTGGGACATGGCTTTTATTTCATTTTCACTTTCCATGTCTGAAAAGCTATACAGAAATAAACCTTGTCTCTATCTTTGCTGCCTGGTTTCCTATTGGATCATTTGGGGAAAGGATGACAATTTAACAATATGTGCTGTCATGCCTCAGATTCGCCAGGCCCAGCTAAAATGATAAGGGCAGTAGCAGACCTTTTTCCTTCACACCCGTGTGCACACAAAGATAGGTAAGTAGCCTAATCAAAACCTGCACAGGGGTTTCTTAGGAGGACTACACCTGAAAGTTGGCGTTTCTGATTGGGCTGCACGAAAGCTTACAATATTTGATTTATGGCAGTGTTGGAAGATGTGGCAAATGTTCAGAATCAGATCAAAAGTAAGGGTAAAATCACTTGAATTTTAACACAACGCAGAAATAATAAAAGTAAGGATAGAGGTTGGCTGAACTGATAGCTGTGCATAGCGGGAGCATTCAGGGAAAAGGTGCTGAGCAAAGGAGCTATTATCCTCAGAAGAAATAAGTAAAGTTGGACCTTAAATTTACGGATCAAGAGAAAATAAGTGTGATCGGAGGCCAGAAAAATGCTAGCAAATAGAACAAGCGACAACTCAATTGAGGTATGAATAAATGTGTAAATATTCAAAACATTTGCAAGAGTCAATATAAATAGGGAGCTGCCCAACAGCAGCATCATTTAAGTACATAAATTACCATTCAGTACTTATAAAAATGGATGTACATGACAAAGAAATCTAGTGAGCAACAATTCCCAGTGGATGGGTCATTTGACATATTGCAACATTTCCATCGGAGAAACGTCCAGAAGCTAAAGAGCATGTATAATGCCACAGCAAAGTTAGGGTTTCTTAAATTGGTTTGGTTTGCAGAATTGTTAAAGAGAATTGGAGAGTCGAGACTAAGAAATTCAGAAGATTCAAAGGCAAGATTATGCATATATTAGACCAAATAAAAAAACAGAGATGGGGACAAGGCAAGAGAGGAAAAGCATACCTCACCAACTCTTGCAACTGAATTATCATCATCAACCATTAATCGACATTTTTGTCTTTAGGTACAAACACTCAAAAGTTAAAACATACCCTAAATTTCCAATAACATTTCCATAAAAATGATGTTAAAACAGTTGTTATCCCGACAATAAAATGATTTCAGTTAGAACAATTTAAAAGTTAATACTGTGAGAAACCTGAGGGTATTCTAACTCATACTCCCCTTGGATCCTCTGTGCAGGTGTCGAAGGGAAAGGCCATCACTCTTGGATTCCGACCTTGCGAGTGGAGAAGTGAGGGAGCATCACCTGGGCGGAGGGTCCTTGGGGATTGGGAGTGGGGTGCCCTTATGCAAGACATGGTATCCCTCTTTCCCTAGAAACGACCAGCCCAACCCGCCTCTGACCTTTACAGGCTATTGTAAGTCAGCTCCCCTTCTTTCCCCTCTTGGGACACCCGATGGTACTGCGACGATGAAAATGCACCTGAGAGTAATGAACAGCACACACTTCCACCACTTTGGTCCTGGGACGAAGCAGATGCCTGCAAGTTATGAAGTTCAGGCATATACCCTTAATCAGGGTAAGGCAGGGCTAATTAAGAGAGCACCCCTACAACCCGTAAATGGTTTGCAGGTGTATAAAAGGAGGAGGAAAAAACAAGACAGAGAGCAACAGGGAAACCAGAATTTGAAGCGAGTCTGGAGAGGGAGTCGGGACACTGAAGGGGGCAACTTGCGAGAAGCCGAGAGACTTAGGACTGTGAATGCTGAAAGTCCAAAGGGGTTTTGAGACCGAGAAACAAAAACTCTGCGGAGCTGGTGCCAGAGGGGGAAGGGCGGCAAGACAAGGAGCCGTCCCTTTTATGAATTCAGCGAACGTTCATTCTCGCGCAGCACTGCCAAGGTGCAGGAGAGTCATAAGGGTAGGAGAGAAACCCCTGATTGCCAGAAGCATGATTGTTGGCGAGCGAGATCTGAAGAAGCTCACAGGGGAGCCTGGTGAGTGTACTGAAAGTCAATCCCCAGTATAACTCTGACCGCAAGCTTTCCCCTGAGGCTATCCCATTGTTGAACTGCGAAATCCTGAAATAGAAAGTAGCAGAGAGGTTGCGTATTTGAATGAGATACTTTGTGGAAAGACTCCATGTCTTCAAAGCAACTTATAAGATACCAAGTAACGGAGTGGTCGCGTATTTGCTGTGTTATAAGAAATACTTTGACATAAGTCTACAAATCCTTAATGAACTTGCAATTGTACCTGAGAATGATGCTAGAGTGATTGTGAGCCTCAGTGGAAGAAGGACACATACAGAAAGGGCTGCAGAATAATTAAAGCAACGGTTTTGCTATGAAATAAATAATGTTTTGATTATGAATACTTAAAACAAAGTTTCTTGACCACAGAGTTGAACCCAAAGAGACTAAATCTAAAATTACAGAAACTTGTTAAAAGTGTGGGGAAGGGAACCCCAGTGCCTTCCTTTTAGTTTGAGATGCTTATGATCATGGGGAAGAGAACCTCAATATCTTTTTGTTAAAAAGACCTATGGAACATTCAATCAAAAACCGATCAGTTTGAATGTGAATCCAGCACTGCCAAAGAAGCAAGGCCTTATGGAACCTCTAGTTAAAAGCAGCAAGTTTTGAATGTCAAATTACATAACAGTGCCACAGAGATGATTTTTGAATACCACATTTAAAGAAAGAACGTCAAGTAAATGTGAATTATTCAAAGAGAGAAATACCTTTGTTTTGTGAACCACTTCAGAAGGGAACTACCTTTATTATATGAACTATTTTTGAAACAAGGGGAAGGGAAACTCCCATGAGAAGAACCGTTTCTGTTTTGGTGACCCTTTATGTGATGAACAGCTTGGAGAAGGAAGTTGAACTTTGGAATGGAGTTTGAACACTATTTTGTTAAGATCAACAACCTTGCACATTTACGCTTAGTTTATTGTGAGGACGACCATAGGTTTGACAAAGACAGGTATTTGGTTTTGCGCTTTTCGACACAGACTATCCTTAGTTGACACCTTCCTGACATTTGAGTTAATAAAAGTTGTAAAACTTGAATCCTTTGTTGTCTGTGTCTCCTTCCATAATGCCAACCTTACAATACTCAGTTCCTGGCTGTGGACACCCGACAGCTTTTACTCCAAGGTAAATGTATATATTTTGAGACTCTGTCTACAACATCTAAATTGTCAGTCTTTTTCCAAAACAGCATTGCTTCGTTGACGGTTTGCATTCCAGCTCGTAAAAAGAGCGTTTCAGATAAGCATCCCTCAATTATTTAGTACTGTCACATAAAAACATGAAATGGGCTAAGGTTTAAATGCTGGATCCACAAACTGCACAGATATCAATGCCAGTATTTGTCCACTTGCTAGTGAATTCATTCTGGTAAAATATTCAGGCAAAATTCAATATGCAAGGCTCATGAACATTGCGTATAGATGTAATCCTCATAAGGTTAAAGGGATGGTCTAGTAAACATTTTTATTTAAAAAATAGATAGGCAACATAAAAAAAAAATACTAGCATTCTCCGTTTTAAAACTTCCTATGTAAAATTTTGAGCTATTCAAGCTCAAAATTCGCAAAAGCAAGCACATGGGCGCATCCATTTTGTGAAATGGAGGCCCTCCTGTGCTGGCTTTTGCGGCACTAATGAAGGAAAAGCCAGCCAGCTGTAGTAAACAAAAGCTACCGCTGGGTGGCTTTCCCTTCATTAGTGCTGTAGGCAGAGGACGGGGACCGGAGACCAGAGTAGGAACGCTGCAGCTGAATCTCGGTAAGTGCTATTTATTTTTTTTAAAAAAATAAGCACTAGCTGCGTTTTTTTTCTAAGTTTTCTGGGCTGGAGGAGCCCGGAAAACTTAGAAATAAAACCGCAGCTTTAAAAACGTTGTATTTATGTTTGCAGTGGCTTTTGAAGCGACCGCAAACATAAATACAACGTTATTGTGTTGGAAAACGCTGCGGTTTTTCTTTCCAAGTTTCTCAGGCTCCTCCGGCTCGGAGGAGCCTGAGAAACTCGGAAAGAAAAACTGCAGCGTTTTCCAACACAACCGCGTTGTTTCTGCCTGAATCTGCTTTCCCATTTGGGGCTCTCGGGCTCCCGGGGAGCCCGAGAGCCCCAAATGGGAAAGCAGATTCAGGCAGAAACAACGCGGCATTGCGGAAAACAACCGCGTTGTTTCTGCCTGAATCTGCTTTCCCATTTGGGGCTCTCGGGCTCCCCAAAGGGAGCCCGAGAGCCCCAAACGGGAAAGCAGATTCAGGCAGAAACAACGCGGCATTGCGGAAAACAACCACGTTGTTTCTGCCTGAATCTGCTTTCCCATTTGGGGTTCCCGGGCTCCCCACGGGGAGCTCGAGAGCCCCAAATGGGAAAGCAGATTTAGGCAGACACAACGCAGCATTTAGCATTTCCCAAATGGGAAATCAGCTGCAGGTAGAAACACTATGCGGCATGTAAACATAACCGCATTGTGTTTCTGCCTGCTGTGGCTTTCACTTTGGGTCTCCGGTGCTCCCCTGGGAGCACCAGAGACCCAAAGTGATAGCCACAGCAGGCAGAAACACACGCGGTTGTGTTTGAAAACGCTGCGGTTTTTCTTTCCGAGTTTCTCAGGCTCCTCCGAGCCGGAGGAGCCTGAGAAACTTGGAAAGAAAAAACGCAGCGTTTTCCAACACAATAACGTTGTATTTATGTTTGCGGTCGCTTCAAGCGACCGCAAACATAAATACAACATTTTTAAAGCTGCGGTTTTATTCCTAAGTTTTCCGGGCTCCTCCAGCCCGGAAAACTTAGAAAAAAAACCGCAGCTAGTGCTTATTTAAAAAAAAAAAAATAGCACTTACCGAGATTCAGCTGCAGCTTTCCTGCTCTGGTCTCCGGTCCCCGTCCTCCGCCTACAGCACTAATGAAGGGAAAGCCACCCAGCGGTAGCTTTTGTTTACTACAGCTGGCTGGCTTTTCCTTCATTAGTGCCGCAAAAGCAAAAGCCAGCACAGGCGGGGCATCCATTTCAAAAAATGGATGCGCCCATGTGCTTGCTTTTGCGAATTTTTAGCTTGAATAGCTCAAAATTTTACATAGGAAGTT
Source organism: Ambystoma mexicanum (assembly GCF_040938575.1). Lineage (NCBI taxonomy): Eukaryota > Metazoa > Chordata > Amphibia > Caudata > Ambystomatidae > Ambystoma > Ambystoma mexicanum. Next base: position 353,743,142 of record NC_090936.1, read on the forward strand.
TTAAAACGGAGAATGCTAGTATTTTTTTTTTATGTTGCCTATCTATTTTTTTAATAACATTTTTTACTAGACCATCCCTTTAAGCCCTGTGGAGTAAAGGGTGTTTGCTGTCTGCTGTTTGTTGCCGTGGAAGGAGTGCAGACTGATACTCCACTGCAACAGTAACAGCGTGCTTGTTACTTTAAAGGCTGACCCTGCCTTGGCCCCGCCTATCCAGGAAGCACCAAGACAAAAAGCATTCTGTAGCGGCTTGCGGCGTTAAGCCCTGTGGAGTGAAGGGCGTTTGCTGTCTGCTGTTTGTTGCTGTTTGGGCTGGCGGCTGGTGGCAGGAGCCCTCTTCCCGTAGTACAGTCTTGGAACGGAATTAGTATGTGGCTGATAGCAACACATTACTTCCTAAGCCCTAAGGCAGAGATAAGGGAAACGCTCCTGGCAGTATAGCATCTGCTGTTTCTGTGCTGGGAGTGTAAGGAGGAGGAGACTTTAAGCCAAATTTTACACATTAGATTGAGCTGCGGTCCCTGCACTACGGAGCACCTACCTCAACCAACCACAAGGCAACGGTAATGGTGAGCTACATTTTGTCTTTCTACTCCTTCTCCCTCCCTACACTATGTTCTCCAGTCAGCGGTCCAGTTAAGAGCCGCAAAAGACTGTTGGAGTTTTGCTCCTTTCATCTCGTGGTTCTGGGGCTGGGTTTGTAACATTCAATTCTGGGTCCAATTGACTTTACGATTCGGAATCAGCCTCCTGAGTTTTATTAACAACTTAAGAGCAGACTGTGGACTGTGGGAATAAGACCTTTGACTCAGTCTGTCGTGGGTGCTCATTTCTATTTCCAGAAAGCGATGTCAAATGTCTAGAACTTACGGAGTGGACCTATGCCTGATAAATTGATGCTTCCGCTCCCACAAGCTAATTTCACCCCTCTGGATTGACGAAATATGCCACTAAACTCTGCGATCTCTCAATCTGTCTTGGGGAGGGGCCGTTTTTTGCCACCTAACAGCACCCACCCAGAAGATTTGGAAGTTCCAACTAGTTCCGGTTGGCAGTGTATTACACTGTAAAAAATAAAGACATAGCCCAAATGGAGCCCCTAAATACCAAAGACAAAACTACTCTAATCTCAAATTTAAAATTTACATTTACAGCCACAACAATGAAAAATACTATTCAGGCACACTTTCCAAGAGACTTTGTTTTTTATTTATTTTAAAATGTGTTTATTGGCATTTAACATAACATAATAGAGCCATACTTCTGGCTGAATCATCCAATGTAATGTAATCAATGCTATAACCAGGGGGCAAAAGGGAAGGGGAAGGAAGAAGGGAGGACAGAAAAAAAGGAAAAAGAGAAAAAAAGGGGGGTGGAGGATAGAGAAAAGAGATAAGAAAAAGGAGAGAGCCAACTCAAACATTAACATTGTACCATTAACTGTCTCCATATCTGATCCTCAACATCCAATTTCAAGAACTTCAGCGTGGGGTGACGTGGGGAAGGGGGGAGTGGCTTATGTTTGGCAGTTCCGTTAGGTGTTTAGGGGCACTCTTCCGTGTCTTTGTGTTCCTGTAATTCTGCTTGTTTCAACCCATGTTGCTCATGGGGGCTTGTCGTCCGAGGGGTAGAGTATAGTTCTAATTATCTCCTTCCATGCTTCCAGTGTGGCGCTCAGTTCGTTAGTGGATCGGGCAACACTGTCTTCCCACGCCCGTGTCTCTGCATTAATCCATCTAGTAATTTTGTTGCGCCAGGCGTCATGTCTGGGCCCCGCTGGCTTTCTCCAGGACATAGCTATGTGTCTCTTCGCCGCCATGCACAGTAAGTCCATTAACTTGACCTGATGTTTGAGTTTGGTCGGTCTGGGATATGTTCCCAAAAGGCATTCTTCGGGGGTCCATTTATAGTTGGAGGTGCCTGTCTCTTCGTATGTCCATTTGACCTTTGCCCATAAGGATTGCACTATGTTGCACTCCCAAAACATATGTATGAGGTCCGCTTTATCTGCATTACACCATGGGCAATTGGGGCTCGTGTTTTTGCCAAATGTCATTAGTCTGTAAGGGGTGAGGTAAGCCCGGTGCAATACGTTTAGTTGTATAAAACGAAATCTGTGGTTCCTGGATACAGCCTTAGGAAATGTTAGCGCTCTGTTCCATTCTCCTTCCAACAGTTCCCGGCCAATGTCCTTTTCCCATTTGATTTTCAAGTCTGCTCCTTTCGGGTTGAGGTTGTCATTGAGGTGTCCATATATGTAGGAAACCAGCTTCTGCCCCACGCTCAAGTTATACAGTAGAGTTGTGAATGGGTCCGACTCGGGTTCTTCTGGCCAGGTGTCCCACTTGTGTCTCGCTATCTCGCGTATCTTACGATACCATAGGTATTGGCTAGCGGGTATTCCATCAGTGCTCTGCAGCGAGCTGAACTCTTTGAAGGAGCCCTCTTCGTATAGGTCTCCCCATGTGTACACCCCCTTCTTCTCGCAGACCCTGAGGTGTAACAAGTCTGAGTCTGTTCTGCACAGGTCCCAGATCATCGGTATGTCTGGGGAATACAAGTGCTTTAAATGTCGTAGTGATTTCGCCCTTTGCCTGGTTTGTCTCCCCAGGGTGACTAAGAAGGGTGCATTTTTCAGTAGATGGTTTGGCGCCCAAATTAGTTCTTTCAGTTGTAGAGGGGAGATCTGGGATCGTAGCAGGGGCGTCTCAGTAAGGTCTCGTCAGCTAACCATTTGGACACAAAGCTGAGCCGGGCTGCTAAATAGTATTTTTCAAAGTGCGGGAGCTGAATTCCGCCTTGGGAGTATTGCAAAACTAATGTGGAGTGTGCTATTTTGTGTCTGCCCTGTCCCCAGATGAATTCGCGGATCATTGCCTCCAGTAGGCGGAAGAATGGGCTCGTGATATAATATTGTACATTTTGAAATCTATATAGGAGCCTAGGAAGAACAATCATTTTGGTTATCGAAATTCTCCCCATTGCTGATAATGGGAGTTTCGCCAGAAGGCCATCGATATGCGCAATGTAGGGATTACTGCACTTGTGTTGTGTTTGTGCATTACTTGAGGAGTGTGCATGATCTGGATACCTAAATAGCGAAACCTAGTGGTCTGCCACTCTATCCCTAGTGTTGGGAGCTCTTTTGGGTTTCTGCCTCTAAGGCCTGCCAAAGGGAATAAACAGGACTTGGCCCTGCTGAATAGTATGCCTGATACTTTGGAAAAGTTATCGAGAACTTCCAGCATAGTTGGGACGTTAAGGTGTGGGTCTCTAACGTACAGGAGGACATCATCCGCATAAAGTGAGAAAATGTGCTCTATTTCCCCCAGCCTTATTCCAGCATCAAAAAATTGTTTCCGAAAATAGATGGCTATGGGTTCTAGTCCCAATATGTAAAGCATGGGGGACAACGGGCAGCCTTGTCTGGTCCCCCTGCGTATCTCCCACACCTCTGACAAGTGTCTCCCAGTTTTCACCCGTGCTCTTGGGTCAGTATAAAGTATACGGATCCATCTAATAAACTTTGGGCCAAATCCAAATTCCCCAAGGACGGCCAGTAGCCACTCCCAGAATATTGAATCAAACGCCTTAATGGCGTCGAGCGATAATAAGGCATAGGGTTTGGTGCTCGTGTCTGTTTGCTTAATGATGTGTTGGAGTCTGCGCAAGTTTATGGTCGTATTCCGACCTGGGACAAACCCATTTTGGTCCGAGTGCACAATATCCCCTATCAGCCTGGACAATCTCTGAGCTAAGATTGTGGTTAGTAGTTTAATATCATAGTTAAGCATGGCTAACGGGCGATATGAATCGCAGTGATCGGCCGGCTTATTTGGTTTGAGTATTGGTATCACTAAGGTTTCCCTCATGCTAACAGGCAAGATACCCTGTTCGAATATTTCTTGGAAAACCTTGTGTAAGAGTGGTACTAAGTAGGAGCTATAGGTTTTATAAAATTCTGAGGGTAATCCATCACTTCCGGGGGCCTTGCACGTGGCTTGTGACTTAATCGCTTCAGCGATATCATCTATGGTAATGTCCGCCTCTAAGGTTTCTGCTTGTTCTAGAGAGAGCCTGGGCAACCCAATCTCTTCTAAGGTTTGTGCAATGTAGTCTCCAGATACTTCCGTCTCATGAGAGTACAAGTGTTTGTAATAATTCTTAAAAATATCATTTATGCCTTGTCGGGTCTGGTGTACATTGCCCTGCTCATCTTGTATTGAAGTGATAGGATGTCTACGGTGTTCCTTTCTGCAGAGCCAGGCCAAGAGCCTGCTGGGTCTATCTGCTTCTGTATGTGCTCGGTTTGTTCTAGTAACGAAATCGAACTTGGCGAGTCTGTCCCAAGCGTTTGAGCACTCCTCGCGGAGCGTTTTAAGTTTATCTTTGTGATGTAGTGGGTCAGTAGGATCAGTGCTGAGCCTCTCAATCTCTGCTTCGCCCTTCGATAGTTCTTCACATGACAACCGTCTGATACCACCCGCCTTTGTTATGATCACCCCTCTGGTCACTACCTTCAGGGCTTCCCACACTATGCTCAACTGGTCTACGCTGCCTCTGTTTAGCTCTATGTAGTCATCAATCTTGTCCTGCAATTCCTCTCTAAATGCTTGGCCCTTCAAGGACTCTATCAGCATTCGCCACATAGGGATGGGGGTCTGGGGCCAGAGTGATTCCACTCTACTATTAAGGGAGAGTGGTCTGAGATTGTCCTACCCAGGTACTCTGCCTCATCTATCTGGGATAAGTGTTCCCTGCCTACAAAAATGTAGTCTAGCCTTGTGTGGAGGCCGTGTGGGGACGAGAAGTACGAGTAATTACGAGTGTGAGGGTGGAGCTCCCTCCATATGTCAGCCAAATCTAATCTGTCCATCAACATGTTCAATGCTCTCGTGGCCGCCATAGTGGTGGTAGGTGGTGGCAATGGCCTATCCAGGTGAAGTTTATGTACACAATTGAAATCTCCACCCCAGATGAAAAGGCAATTTCTGTGTTGTGTGATTTTATCGTACATCGAGGCTAAGTGGGACGGGATAATATTATTGGGCAAGTAAGAGTTCACTATACAGAGCTCTTGTTGTTCCATGTGACCTCACAAGATCACATATCTGCCTTCTGGGTCAATTGCAGATTTAACTGATCGGAATGGGTCAATTGCAGATTTAACTGATCGGAAGGGGAGTTGGGGGTGGATCCAGGTATATACCCCTCTAGCGAACTTTGAGTAAGCAGTTCCAAATCCCTGTCCGTCCCAGTGTTCCTGGAGTTTAGCGGTGGACGTCGCCGTGCAGTGCGTTTCCTGTAAAAGCGCTATTCCCACCTTTTTCCTATATAGATATGATTTAATTCTGTTCCTTCGGAGATAGTTACCAAGGCCCCTCACGTTCCATGTAATTATTTTAATCTTCCCCGCCATGGTTTTGTAGGGTGGGTGACACTAATTACACTGTCTTGTGGGGAAGATGCCCGCGCTGTGCTCCCATCCCCAGCCATCGTCCTCGCTTTTGTGTCAGTATATATTGGAGACTTACCAACTAGTGTAACTGTCATTCGAGCAAATGAATTAACTAAAACTTGTAACTGTAAACTGCCCCCAGCAGTTGCTTCCAACTTGCAGCGCTCAATGGTTCCCGAGCCTTCTGGGCCGCTCCAGGCTTTCCGGCGCGGGTAGTGCGTAGGCATACGGCCTACACTGTCCACGAGGGTGGGTGTCAGCAGTGCGGTTGCTCGTGGTTCGTCCTGCTCCTGCCCAGCATTGCTATATTTAGGATGTGGTCCCTTGCTTTATCCGATCGGGCAGCCAATTAGTAGGATGAGACCTTGGTATTCATGTTCTCATCATTCGTTTCACTTTTGTCTGCTTTTTGGCGGTTCTTCTTCGCTCTCCACCAAATTATTGTGCTAGAGCCACATGTTTGCTGCAGCGGGAGAATCTAGGAAAATTGTCTTTCATTTGTATATGACCTTAAGGCGCGATGGGTAGAGCAGCATGTATCTGATGTCGAGAGTTCGCAGCCTGGCCTTCACTGGTATGAAGGAATTCCTGGCCCGTTGGACCATGGGAGTGTAGTCAGAGTATATGACTATCTTGGAGTCCTGCCTCCTGATTTCTCCACCCTCTCTGGAGTGGCGCAATACCGTTTCCCTATCGCGGAAATGTAAAATTGTTGCTATTATCGGATGTGGGTGTGACCCCGGAGGGGGGTTCCTCTGGAGAGATCTGTGGGCGCGTTCCACCGAAAACCCTTGGGAGAGCTTTCCCGGCCCTATTTCTTGCAGGAGCAGTGTTTCTATAAAGTCTGTTGGGTCAGGTTCCTCCATGTCCTCCGGAACCCCCAAAATCCGGACGTTGTTGCACCGTGCGCGTCCCTCCACATCCTCGGATCTCGCCTCCAGCCTTGCTACCTTTAGTTCTAGGTCCAGAACCTTTGCTTTCAGGTCCGAAGTGCTTGCTACGTTGTCTTGCAGGGCAGCTTCGTTCGTGTTTACCCTTTCTGTTAGGTTGCGGGCGTCCTGGCGCATAAGCTGCATGTCTGCTCTCATTTCTTCTATTTTGGTTTCAATGGAGGTGCGTAGCAATGCAATGTCTTGTAGGACTGGAGTGTCATTGGGGACTGTTTCCAGCAGCGCTGTATCAGCTATAGGCTCCTGTTGCAGCGGTTGCTTTGGCCTGACCATCGTGTAGGAGTCCATGCTGGAGGTTAGTTTTGCTTTCCCTTTAGGTGGAGACATCACTGTCCACAGTTCTAGTACGCTACTTTTGTCATGCAACAAATCACGTGGTGGTTCTCGATTAGTGGGTGGCACAGGTAGTGCGGGAGACCTGTTAGTTTATAGACATTACACTGTGTGTGGCTGCTCGTGGTCTCCAGGCCAATTCTTATAACAAGCTGCCTAGGAATCCCGGTGATTGTGTGTACAATGCCCTTGAGTGTGACTCATGAAGTACTCTGTCTCGTGCAAAGTAGGTGGGGCTTGAGGCTTGTTTCCGCTCCTATGTTTATATGTTGTCCTGGGTTGTACTTGTGAATATGGCCTTCAATGCATGTGCCCAACCCCTCAGTTGCAACGAGGGCAGGTTCTTACTTCAGGTGCTGCAAACCTTCCTCTCAGCCTGCGATGATCAGCGGCTCCGGAGTGGTGTTGCCGGTGTGTCAGCCCACGCAGCGGTATTTGGCCTTACTGGGGTCGGGGAGGCAGGTGTTGCAGCCTGTCCCTCCCCAGGGTCCGTTTGCAAATGTGTCCGTGGGCAGGGGGAAGGGGCCCGAGTCCGGGACTCACCCTTCTCCGCAGCAGGCCTCCGCGACCGCCGCAGTCCGCTCTCCTTTCCCCCAGCGCCGGGCGTCTCTCCTGCACCTTCTCGGATTCAGTATAAAGGGAATCACGTTGACGTGTCTCCCGTCTCGTGCTGGTAGCACCGCTGCTTCTTGCTCCAGTCGGGACCTTCCTTGGTTGTTGTTGAAGGAAGGGGGAAGCGCGCATCCGCGGCTCCCCGTCTGCCCGCTCCAGGAGTCCGCCTCCTCCTCCCGACTCAGGGCCCGCCGCAGAGTTAGCTTCCCGCAGGGCCATGGGCTGCGCCACCAGGCCACCAGTGGACCAGGGGCGAGTCGGCACCTCGCCACAGATAATGCGAGGGAGGAACAAACGTGGGGGGTTCCCCGCTGGTTTGTCAGGATCCTAGGTCCTCGTTGTCCGGGAGCTCCAGTCCCCATCCCCTACAAGTGCCACGGGCGCTGCCATCTTGTAGGGACGAGGGGCGCCTCTTCTCTGGCCCCGTTTTCGGGCTTGCCAGGCCCGGTTTTTCGTGGGAGTAGCTTCAAGTTATGGGGAAGAGGTACCTTTTTCTGCAAACGTTATTTCAGGTATGTATCGAGTTATTTGCTCAGCTCGATTCCGCTCGTAGCAGGATCACGGGCAGGAGCTCCTCAAGCACACGTCTTCACGGCATGCTCGCTGGCCACGCTCCAAGAGACATTGATGTGCTAAAAAATACCCTATATCCTCACTGAATGACCATTCTCCTCACTCTCAGGAGTCAAGAAATAACTCAGCTAATCAAACTAAAGAAAGTGCACACTCCTCTGTAGCCTCTCTATATATTCAAAATTTGGATCTATCAATGGAGCAGTTTCCAGAAGTGGAAACCGGGTTAGGAGTGCAGGAAAATATCTCAACAAAACATCAAAATTATAATCAATCCTCGGATCAGAGAAAAGAAGATGGAAATACACGAGCAGTGGTGGGGGGAGAACTGGCACCCCCCACTATTGCAGCTTTGAACTTTGTATTAAGTTCTCTGGTGAAGGTGTTTGAAAATATTAAAAGGAAAGTGGAAATGCATTCAGGAACTCTACTGGAAATGTCGAAGGATATGGAGTCAGTGGACTCTAATATGGTGGCTTTAAAAACATATATAAATGAGGAGAGAATATCTACAACAAACCTATGGAAATCTTTTCAGGAAATCCAGCTAAATAAACTTGAATCTCTGATTGTACAGGGTGATGACCTAAAACATGATTTAGCTCTCATAAAAACAAATTGGGAACTGAGTCTAAAAAAATAGGGGCAAGTAGAGGCACAACTGAATAGTGAGGAAGATTGGCGGACTAATGCCTGGGAAGATACGCCCCTATCGGCTTCTACAATGGAAGAATTTATGTGTCTTGCCCAATTAGCAGAGGATGATGCCACTCTTCATGAGAACAAAGAAAAGCGGCAAAACCCTGACTTGGCCAATGAAGAGCGGGGTAAACAGGAGACCCTGGATAAAGTAACTAAGAAGCTGAATGGAAAAAACAAAAACAAAAAGGAAAGCTGAGGAACTAAAAAGGGCACAGAGAAATGACAAGGTGAAAGGAAAGAAACATGAGGAGGAATCTCGTAATGAGAAGTTAAATCACTCTACGAAAGGTTTGAAAAAACAGACCCAGTCGGTAGCAGCTAAAGCTGTCATGACCCATAGAACTTGCCCCTTCACTTCCTGGACCTTATCGCGACGGGGCTTGTATTCCTTGTTACTCCCAACATGGCCGTGCCAAGTGACTTGCCTCACACCAGCGTTCACGTCGCACACGGCAAGCTCTATAAATTGGCCACGCCACCGCGGCCCCGCGCGTCTCAACGCTATCATTAGGAAGTGACTTGACGTGTGTGTGCTGTTTGGCAAATCCACTATTCCTAGTTTCCTGGTTCCTTCTTCCTTCCTTTCACCCCCTCCCCCTTAATTCTGCTCCCGGAATCCTCATCCCTAGCGACCGCTACCTTTTTCCTGGACATCCTGGAACTGCGACCTTCCCGGAACTCTGAACGCGCTCTGCAGCCGGACGAGACTCAAGCGAGCCTATTCAAGACCCGATCCGTCCACAAGAGGAATCCTCCTGTGGAACAGAGCAAGAAGCGATCCCAGGTGAGACGGGGAGAGATTTACGACAGTTTGAGACGCCAAACGACCGACACTGATACTGCTATCGAGAAAGCAGTCCAGGACCTTATGCGTGGCATGCAAGAACTCACAACTGAAGTACAGAACTTAAAAGCTGAGAATGCTGCGTTAAAACAGCTTGTTTTGTCTCGCAACCCCGCTAACAAGGACAGTGTGTTACTGGGTGGAGTGGTAGACAAATATGATGGCTCGGCAAAATCCTTACGCGGATTCCTGGATTCCTGCTTGGTGCATTTTACTTTTAAGCCCTATTATTTTTCAACTTCCAGGGCGAAGGTGGGCTTCATAATCTCGCACCTCACAGGGAACTTGTTGACCTGGGCCACTCCCTTAGTCAACTCAGGAGATGCCTTCCTGGATGATTATGATGGATTCATTCAGGTACTTAAGACTATGTTCGACCGCCCAGAACAGGTTTTTAGTGCTCAGGAAGGGTTACTTGATTTCCGACAGGGATCTCAGGATATGCTAACGTACGTTACTAGATTCAAACAACTGGCCAAGGAAACGGATTGGTCCTCAGAAGCAAGTTTCACTCTATTTCGCAGGGGTCTTAACAAGGATATTAAGGACGAATTAGCCAGGGTGGCTCGTCCTAGCTCATTCCAGGCTCTTATGGATCTAGCCATGCAAATAGACTTCCGAATCCAGGAAAGAAAGGCTGAAAGAAGAAAGACCAAGATACCCTTTCAAAAGAATACCCTTGAGACTTCTGTAAAAACCGATCCTGCCCCAACCCCTGACATAGATCCGGAACCCATGCAAATAGGAGCCTTCCGTGGGCCTATTTCCCCACAAGAAAGGATGAGAAGGATCCACACAGGCCTGTGCATGTATTGTGCCTCGGATAAACACCTTGTTAGAGAATGCCCTCTAGCCCCTCCACGGCGTTCGGGAAATGCCAGCTCCCGATCCTAGATGGAGCGAGGTGTCGGGAGAGAGATGTTTGCTCCACATCAATTCGATCCTTGAACTCTCCTGGACAAAACAATTTGGTGATACTACAGACCTTCCTGTCGCCCTCCAAGAACAAGACCTATCTCATTCTGGCCTTGGTGGACTGCGGAGCTATGGGAATTTTCATTGATCAAGACTGGGTTGTAAGTCATCATATTCCGTACAAGACATGAAACACCATGCAGCCGTTGGAAGCAATTGACGGAAGACCCCTCTCTTCAGGACCCATAAGCCTGCAGACTAAAGAGATCCAACTTTCCATAAACCATCATCAAGAGCAGATTACATTCGACATCATTAAGTCAGCTCATTACCCCATGGTTTTGGGTATGCCCTGGTTACAAAAGCACAATCCGTATATCAATTGGACAGCAGGATCATTATTCCTGGGCTCAGAGTTCTGTATGTCCCACTGTCTATCCCTGGATCCCTCCTCGACACCTCCTAAAGAACCACCAAGAGACCAAAAAACACCACTCATGGTTACCAATATCATACAAGTTCCAGAGGCCTATCAGGGATATGCTGATGTATTTTCTACTGCCATAGTCCAAGCCTTACCCCCTCACAGGCTCGAAGACTGTGCCATAGATACAGACCCCATAGCAGTAATTCCCTTTGGCAGAATGTTCATTCTTTCCGAACCTGAGAAAAAGGCCCTTCGGGAATACCTACACACCAATCTTGAAAACGGCACCATAAGACCCTCGAAATCTCCAGCGGGTGCTTCGTCGATCATCGTTCCCAAGAAGGATACCAAGGAACTCAGACCTTGCCTCGACTATCGAGGCTTAAATCAATGCACCCTCAAAGATCGGTACCCACTGCCCCTGATCTTGGATATCCTGGAAGCTGTGAGAGGCGCCGTAATATTCACGAAGTTGGATCTCCGGGGTGCCTACCACTTAATCTGTGTCCGGGAAGGAGACGAATGGAAAACAGCCTTTAGATCACCCTTTGGTCACTATGAATATCTAGTCATGCCCTTTGGACTAGCTAATGCTCCCGCAGTCTTTCAGCGTTTTATGATTAGGGTGTTCTCTGATATGTTGTTCCTCTTCATCATTGTCTATCTGGATGACATACTGATTTTTTCCAAGGATCCTCTAAAGCATGAATAACATGTAAAGGCAGTACTACAACGACTTCGTGAACACAAACTTTTAGCCAAACCCGAAAAATGCTTGTTTCACGTTACTTCTGTTCACTACCTAGGATTCATCCTTAGCCCAGAAGGAATTGGTATGGACCCTTCAAAGGTAAAGGCCATACCGGCTTGGCCTGCTCCCACATCTGTGAAACAAGTTCAATCCTTCCTGGGGCTCGCCAACTTTTACCGGACGTTTATTTCTACCTTTTCCAAAATCGCTCAGCCGATCGTTGCTCTCTTGAAGAAAGACACCCCCTGTATCTGGTCTACACCGCAAGATAAAGCATTCCAACGATTGAAGACAGAGTTCACGCAAGCCCCCATCCTGGCCCAACCCGACATAAATCACCCATTCCTAGTGGAAATGGATGCCTCTAACTACGCCATAGGAGCGGTCTTGAAAAAGGAACTCGAGGATAAACTGGAACACCCCTTTGCTTACCTTTCACGAACCGTGACTCCCAGCGAGACACACTATTATGTCCTGGAGAAGGAACTGTTGGCCATCCGCCAAGCCTTCACTGAATGGCGACACCTACTTCTGGGTGCTAGATATCCAGTTCAGGTCCGCACAGACCATCGGAATCTCCAAATTCTACAGTCGTTGGAGTGCAGGAACAGTCGTCAGGCACGTTGGGCCTACTTCTTTGCCCAATACCAAGTCCAAATCACTCATGTTCCCGGATCACAAAACATGATTGCTGACGCCTTATATCGACGTCCTGACTACATAGCCACTGAAGACAAGGCCTATCCTAAGATGTTTCCCCACACTATCTTTGTAGCTCAAGCAGTCAACCTCCGGGAAGAAATCCGAGTGCAAACCCAGTCCTCTGACCTCTGGAAGGATATTTCAAGGAAGAATCCATGGAATTTAAGAGTTGAGGAAGGATATTTATTCAAGGACAATGCACTGGTTATTCCTACGCAGAAATTACAACAAAGGATAATAAACCTCTGCCATGATACCCTTCACTCCGGTCATCGTGGTATAACTAACATCCTTCGTCTTATACAAAGACAGTTTTGGTGGCCGGAATGAAGACCGACGTACAACAGTGCATCAAGGCTTGTGCTATCTGCGGTCAAAACAAACATGATAACAAGAGACCGGCGGGTCTTCTACTGCAACCATCGCTGCCAACAAGACCATGGGAATTTATTGCTACAGACTTCATTGTGGAATTACCACCTTCCCGAGGATACATGACCATCATGGTAACCATAGACTTGTTCAATTATATGGCTCATGTTACACCTTTGTATAAGCTACCATCCTCCTCAGAACTTGCTGGAATCTTCCTGGAACACATTTTCCGTCTTCATGGACTTCCTTCCAAGATCATATCGGATCGAGGACCTCAATACGTCTCACAATTCTGGAAACATCTGTGTCGTACTCTAGGGATCCAACGCGCTCTCTCATCAGGTTATCACCCATAAACCAACAGAGCCACGAAACGAGTAAATCAAACTTTGGAGCAATATCTTCGTTGTTTTGCCACCAAGGTTCAGGATGACTGGTCTCTCCTCATACCCCTGGCCGAGTTTGCCTACAACAATTCCGATCACTCAGCACTCAAGGTCAGCCCTTTCTATTGCAGTCAAGGTTTTCACCCGTCCGTTTTACCTTCTGTTCTTCCACATCCCACTCCAGTACCTACTCTCAACTCATGGATTCAGACTCTCATCAATATACACAAGGAAGCCAAGGAACAATTGAAAGAGGCCCAGGCACGCACTAAGCGTTATGCGGACTCCAAAAGAAGACCAGCACCTTCTTATTCTGTTGGTGATCAAGTCCGGTTGTCCTCGGAACTATTACCGCGACATCTATGGCCAAACAAATTAGCCCCTCGGTACTATGGACCATTTTCCATAAAGAAAATCATCAATCCTGTCTCATTCCGACTCAAGCTACCTGATTCCTGGAAGAAAATACACCCAGTCTTTCACATTTCCCTATTGAAACCCTACATCCAATCCACCCGAAAATCTTGCAGACCCATTCCTGTTGTTGTGGACGATCAGCTGGAATATGAAGTGTCCAGAATATGCGATTCCAGGTATAAACGGGGTCGACTTCAATACCTGGTTGAATGGAAGGGATATCCTCCTAGCTAGAGAACCTGGGGACCAGTTTCTAACTTAAATACTCCTCGATTACTTAGAAAATTCCATCTCATACACCCGGGCAAACCTGGTGGAACAGGTCTTCGGAGGAGGCATGCTGTCATGACCCATAGGACTTGCCCCTTCTGGACTTCCTGGTCCTTATCGCGACAGGGCTTGTATTCCTTGTTACTCCCAACATGGCCGTGCCAAGTGACTTGCCTCGCACCAGCCTTCACGTCGCACACGGCACGTTCTATAAATTGGCCACGGGCCCGCGCGTCTCAACGCTATCATTAGGTAGTGACTTGACGTGTGTGTGCTGTTCGGCGAATCCACTATTCCTAGTTTCCTGGTTCCTTCTTTCTTCCTTTCACCCCTTCCCCCTAATTCTGCTCCCGGACTCCTCATCCCTAGCGACTGCTACCTTTTTCCTGGACATCCTGGAACTGCGACCTTCCCGGAACTCTGAACGCGCTCTGCAGCCGGACGAGACTCGACCGAGTCTATACAAGACCCGATCCGTCCAGAAGAGGAATCCTCCCGCGGAACAGAGCAAGAAGCGATCCCAGGTGAGACGGGGGAGATTTACGACAAAAGCAAACTTGAAAGGTCCTAGGTGAGGCTCGCAGAAAAATCAGAAACTAAAAAGGTTCTGACCTGGAATCAAATAAGAAAGTGGACGATGCCTTCCCGGTGAGCTTAAAAGTCACAGTGAGTAGTCAAACTGACTCCCCGGCTCCACCTAAGAAGTTAGCCCCAATTTTTCTCCCTCCAAAACAAAAATTGAAACCGATTCTGCCACCAATGAAAATTGCTCCAATCTTTCAGAAACATTTAAAGGCTAAAGCAGTATTGGAAGAAAAAAAATCAAGAGACGGGAATTATAACCCTGATTATGGAAAAGAGGAGTATGTTACACCTTTCCAGCGATGGCAATTGAGACGACAATGGTCGTTATGCGGTTCCGCTTTACGCGGATATTCCAAGATGGCGATGCACTACGGGCACAGGAGAAGCGACGGTCTAGCTGTTGCACGTCTTCATTGTACGCGATCAGAAGATCACATGACTACATTTAAGGATCGAGACTACTCTCTCCTGTGCGTCGCTTCTGTTTTTCAAGACGCTTTCTTAATCCTTCTTTGCTGTCCTCCTTCCTGCATAGCAACCCTTCGGACATCCCCTCTCGAGCGGTGGTTTCCTTACCGGGCTCAGCGGTCCGCAGTCCTCTGTCTACGCGGCTGCCTCTTCTCTGATCCAAATCCTTCTTTGGGCCAATCTTCCGTTTAGACAGAGTGAGTCCTGTTTCTCCGCACTAACCACCCCCAATCCTCTCTGGCTTTCTCTTTCTCATCCTTGTGATATCCTTTAACTTTATTAGGAATCTCCCTCGCATCCGCTGGGTGAACCTCCTTACCTGCTAGCAAGACCGGTATTCTCTAAACACAGATTCCTGTGTTGATTCGAAGTACTGCAAGTGTAATTCTCCGGTACGGGACCGGCCCCCTTCATTCCGTCAGGGCTGATTACAAGGTTCCCTTTACAGGACCCGGATCAGAAGTCTGGTAAAACCAGACGTCTTTTCCGGGTCCCGCGAGGGGAAGAGGGAGGTAACTGAGTTCCTTCCTGAGACAGTCTATCTCTTTCCATTTCTTTCCTGTACATTCCTTATTCTATAGACATCGTGACTCCTGCACCACCAGCCATCCTCCAGAGACGAGCCAATCCTCCAGAAGCACTCTCAAGAACACCCAGGGTTTTCTTCCCGCCCCCCCCCCCCGAGGGTTTCCCTGGGGTTCCTGTCTCTCCCTCTCTGGTTTCCTGTATCCATAGGAGTAGGGGGAGCAGGGGTTTCAGGGAGATCTTGCAGTCGTCCATTTCTGCTCCAGAGGACACCCATCAATCCAGGTTAGTGTCATGCCCCGCGTTCCTGCACACGGACGACTAGGGTCATCCGTTTCCATGTGGAAGTTGCCTTGGCGACTATTTCCAAGTCGCGGGACACGCCGCACTACATTTCCCAGCATTTCCCCTTTTTGCGATCACGTGACACGCCGGCAACGCGTCTCACGTCCTGGGAAAGATAATCGTACTTAACTCAGCTTGTCCATGCAACGGGTGCTCCTAAAACTAAGCAGTTAGTTAAAGTGCCCGATTCTCGTTATCCTGTTTTCTGAATCTCCTGGACCCGGCTCATGCTTTAAGGACTATTCCGTACGTCTCCTCCCTTACCATTTCTGGCGCCAAAACCCTCGACTGTTTTCCCTTTGGAACTCCTGGCTTTGTATACGGATTGCTCTCTCCTGCTCCTGTTTGTTGTGATGCTTTCGGATTTGCTTCCCCATCACTGAACTTCCAATTAAGCTCTGTTTATCCCCTCTGGCTGCTATCTTCACGGACTTCCTAATTCCCCTTCATTATTCTACGCATTCTGGATTGTTTAATGGTACTTTTCATTTTGTCACAAAACACATCACTCCACGCATCAACGTGACTATATGAACGCTCTCCTGATTCTACTGGTCACTACCTGGATTGCTTACCTTCACTTCAGGGACGCTTTGCTGAATTGAATAAGGGATTGCTTTTTGGACACTAGCTGCGCCCTCGTGCCGTTCGGGTTAGGTGAATCTCTGCACTAACTTCTACCAACTGGCACTTTCTTCCTGCATCACCTGGTTGCTGAGGTGTGTTTGGACTTACATAAGGTTGTGGGATTTCTTTCTGGCTAAGCAGGTAAGAGAGGGTAATTGTGGGTGGCTGGTCGCTGCATTTTGGGTAACCTTAGTTACTCTTTTGAATCATTGTTTTGTTTGCTCCCTTAGCTCTGTTGTCGCTGCTCCTGCCTTTTCGCTCAAGCCCCTGGCCTGTTAGTTATAGTTAAATTCCTACAGGCTATGCTCTTGGGGGGGAAGTCTTGTTTAGCATCACGCGCAAGGTGTCCCGGAAGAATCTGGTTCGCTGCACGTTCAAGTTACCCCAGAGCGGAAGGGCTCCCCGAAAGTGGATGCTGACTGTATCCTTTACACGGCTGTATCCAGTATAACAGTAAGCAACGCCATAAAAAAAAAAGGCTTACCTGGGTTGGCGGCTTCATCATGGAGCAGCAAATGCAACAACTAATGGCGGCAATGCAATCCATGTCATTGGAGATGCAGAATCTTAAACAAGATAATGCCCAACTTAGACAACAGATGAATCTGCCTTTTTCTGAGACACCCCCTATAGCATTAAGCACGGGCAAGTTTGATGGGAATCCACATAAACTAAAGGAGTTCCTAGACAGCTGTACAGTCCAATTTACGTTTAAACCCCGTTTTTTTCCTTCAGATAAGGATAAAGTGGGCTTTCTTATTTCCCATTTGACAGGTCCTGCCTTAGCGTGGGCCACCCCCTTAGTTACATCTGGCAATGCCATATTGGATTCGTATCCCGCTTTTGTCAATAGCCTGAGATCCATGTTCAGTCGTCAGGAAATTTCTGTAACCACTCAGGAGAGACTTCTGGACCTCCGACAGGGCAATAAGGATATGATGTCCTATATTACCCTCTTTAAACAGTTATCTTCAGAAACTGGGTGGCCCGATGATGGATTATTTACTCTATTCCGCCGAGGCCTTTTGGAGAAGCTTAAGGACGAGATTTCTAAGGTTCCCCGGCCTGCTAACCTCGCTGAAATGATCACCCTGGCAATGCAAATTGATTATAGAAAACAAGAACGGACTCTTGAGAAGAAGAGATATAAGGGTAGTCATTCTCAAACCGAAACAGTTTCCAATATGAATAAGACCACACCAGCCGAAGAACCTATGCAGATCGGAACAGTCAAAGGTCCTTTGTCGAATGAAGAAAGAGACCGAAGGAAGTCATTAGGACTGTGTATGTATTGTGGCTCTTCCTCCCATATTTTACACGATTGTCCCATTGTCTCTCCTCGTCGACCAAGATCCAGTGTTCCGGGAAACGCCAAATCCCTACCGTAGAGGGAACCACAGCAAGGGATTTAGTTCAGAGTTCCCCTCATAGAGTAGGATTATCTTTAGAGCCATCTGTTATCCAACACTCTATGGTACTCCTTTCCTTGACCATCAGCCTGCCTGATCGTATTATCCCGGGTATTCCGGCACTGCTGGATTGCGGCGCAGCTGGAAACTTC
Source organism: Ambystoma mexicanum (assembly GCF_040938575.1). Lineage (NCBI taxonomy): Eukaryota > Metazoa > Chordata > Amphibia > Caudata > Ambystomatidae > Ambystoma > Ambystoma mexicanum. The sequence continues at coordinate 353,760,968 of NC_090936.1, forward strand.
TTGGAGGATCAATGGGCAGCTACCAATGGGATCGCTAGAACCAACAAATGTTGTGCCACTCCGATTCAAGGAGTCGATGGGAACCCCTTGATCTCCGGTCCTATTCGAGAGCAGACCAAACCGGTTACTTGCTTGATTGCTTCCCATAAAGAACAACTTGTGTTCGACCTCATAAAGACAGCCCATTTCCCTGTGATTTTAGGACTTCCCTGGTTACACACTCACAACCCCTTTATCAAATGGAAAGCAGGTACTCTTTTCCTGGGTTCAGAATATTGTATTGGTCACTGCCTGAGCCAAGATGCGGTAGGAATACAGACCCCTTCTGAAAAGACTAATGCTACGGGTATATCTTCTATCGGTCAGCTGCAACTGATTCCTCCTTGTCATCGACATTACAATAGGGTCTTCTCAAACCCGCTTTTTCCCCACTTTACCTCCCCATCGTAGGGACGATTGTCATATCTCTCTGCTCACGGACCAGCCTTTTCCGTTCGGGAGGATGTATGTTTTGTCCCAAAAAGAAAAGGCAGCTCTCAAAGATTACCTCCACTCTAACCTGCAAAATGGTTTGATCACTGAGTCCAAATCCCCAGCAGGCGCCTCTCTGTTCTTTATACCAAAGAAAGATTTGGAGGAGCTCCGCCCCTGTATTGACTATCGGGGACTCAATAGGATCACCATTCCCGACAAATACCCTATGCCCCTGATCAAAGACATCTTGGAGGCTGTTCGAGGAGCCAAATTATATACCAAGTTAGACCTTCGGGGAGAATATCACTTAATTCGGATTGCACAAGGAGATGAGTGGGAAACAGCTTTCCGAACTCCCTTTGTTCATTTCCAATATCAGGTGATGCCCTTCGGATTGGTAAACGCACCCGCCGTTTTTCAGAGATTTATGGATCATTTGTTTGCAGATATTCTTCTACATTTCGTTATTGTTTATTTAGATGACATCCTGTTTTTTCCGCGAACAAGAGTGACCATATACATCATGTCAACCTCGTCTTGGATCGGTTAAAGACCAATTAGTTATACTGCAAAGCCGAAAAGTGTAAATTCCATAAAACACAAATTACCTACCTTGGCTTCATCTTCTCAGCCCACGGTACCACCATAGACCCAAGAAAAGTTTCAGCAGTCATGGATTGGCCACCCCGACAACGGTTAAAGAGGTTCAACGATTTTTAGGGTTTGCAAATTTTTATAGAAAATTTATCCTGTGTTATTCGGAAACTATTCTACCTATTACTAGGCTTCTAAAGAAGGGAGTCGCATTTCATTGGGATGTATCTGCCCAACAAGCATTTGAGACTTTGAAAGGCCTGTTCACTTCTGCTTCTATACTAATTACTCCTGATCAGACACTACCTTTCATCGTGGAGACGGATGCCTCACACCATGCGTTAGGCGCAGTTCTCTTACAACGGGTAGAACAAGGGGAGGAAATACCAGTAGCCTACTTGTCCAAGACCTTCACCTCCTCTGAAGAACATTATTCGGTACTAGAAAAGGAACTACTAGCAATCAAAAAGGCCTTTGAAGAATGGAGACACCTCTTACTGGGGTCTCCCTTCCAGTAGAGGTGCACACTGATCATCAGAACCTCAGGTGTTACAACAAGCCCATACAATGAACAGCAGACAAGCACGATGGGCCCATTTCTTTTTACCCTATAAAATCGAGTTCACCTTTCTGCCTGGGAATCTAAATTTACGGGCAGACGCTTTGTCTCGCAAGAACCCTCAATCTTCAAAATTCTGTGCTGAAAGGATGTTCCCTCGAGCCCGATTTATTTCCGTTATCTCGAATTTCCTTCAGATTCTTAAACAGGAAACTGCTCGTCATCTACGGCAATGTGAAGAGTTAGCTACCACTTTCCACCTTACCAAGAACCAGAATCTATATTTTCATGCAGACCAGGTGTTGGTTCCCACTCCTTCTCTACAATTGGAGGTTCTTCAGATGTGCCATGATTCTTTAGCATCCGGACATCGAGGTATTCAGACCACTCTCGATCTAGTCAGACGGCATTTTTGGTGGCCTACTCTTCAGTCTTATGTCATCCACTGTGTCAAAGCATGCTGTGTATGCCTTCAATCTAAAACAGAACGAGCTTCTCCTTTTGGACTACTTACCCGAATGACCATCCCTGAAAGACCGTGGAAAATTATTTCTACCGATTTTATAGTGGACCTTCCACCTTCCTCTAAATATACTACTATCATGGTCACCTGTCATGATGCCTACCTCCAAGGAGCCAGGCCGGGCCCAGCAACCCCAGAGGCAGACATCATTTTCCCCAGGGAAGTCTCAGCGGGCCCAAGTCGGGGCCCTTTGGACTCAGTCCTGGCGCCTTAGGCGCCAGGCTCATAGCGGACCCCAGTCCTGGCGCCTTAGGCGCCAGGCTCATAGAAGAGGATATGTGTTTAAGTGCTTGGGTGCACACTTACCTGATGCAGACCTTGCTGCTTCATCCAGGCCCTCTTGAGGCCTGAATGGGACTACTTTACCTGTAGGACTACTTCACCACCCGGGTGTGGTCGGGGAAGGATACATACCTGATTGGTGGAAGGATACATACCAGGAACTTCTTCCAAGGCTATTTAAACCCCACCCAAACAGCCACACATGCTTCGCGTTGTTCTGCACCTAGCAGCTGGACGCTCACCGTGTCAGCTCCTGCATCCTGACTTCAGCCACGCCTGCCAGCACCCTGGAACACCTGCAAGGGGAGAAAGGAAGAGAATAGGAGAAGAAAAGCCCTTACCTGCTAAATCTGCATCCCGGAGTCATTTCTCCAATGGCCCTGAAAAGGAAGACATCATTTTAAAGGCATTTTGTTTCGGTCGCTGCAGCGCTGCATTTTACTCACCTTTGCAAGGCGCTTCCATCTTCAGCAGCGATCTTCCGGATTCAGCTACGCCCCGGCGCCTAGAGGAAAAAAGACAAGAACAAAGGTGAGAGGGAGAAAAGGAATAAGGAAAGCTCAGTTTCCTTTTAAGTCTTACCTGTTGGATTATTCCCACTGCATTTCGGGTCCTGCCGCTTCCTGGCATCTCCGGACCCCGGCCCCTATGGGGAAAAAAGACAAAGACAGTGAATGAGCGAATGCAAAGACATTACCTGAGCGCTCATCCAGAACTGTTTTACTTCGGGTCGGCGCCATATCTCCGGCACTCCGAACCCCGGCCCCTAAGGGGAAAAAGACATAAGCATTAGCGCTTGCTGCAATTAGACAACGAACATTATTATTAAGCTTGAACTTTTGAACAGAACTTTTACAGCGCCTTACCTGAACAGTCAAGCTTACCTGAACTCCCATCAATCCTCAATCCAGTGAAGTAACTGGGTTTCAACTCGCCCCTGCATCAGAAGCAGGATGGAGAGCTCATCCTTCCAAACCCTGAGGTGAGGCTTCACGGGGAATCATGGAGGAGGTATCGTGGAGGGTTGGAAGGGAGTGGGAGGCTTGAGCATTGTTCCACAGTTGGTAATACTCCCTTTTCACGCACAGGAGGGTATCCAACGAGCCAGGGAAGCCAGAATAGAGGGGCCCTTCCTGTCCATCTTCAGAGTTCTGCGCCTTCGACGCCGCGCCTCCGTGGGAACCAGGTGAGCGTTACATCACCATAGACTACTTCACAAAGTTGCCCCATTTCACTCCACTGCTTAAAATCCCAGGAACTGCCCAGATGTCCAAAGTCTTCATTTCTGAAATATTTTCTCGACACGGTCTTCCTGATACAATTGTCTCTGACAGGGGTCCCCAATACACTTCTCAATTTTGGAAGAGAGTATGCCATGTTCTGGGTATCAAGAGGGCCCTTAGCTCCGGGTATCATCCCCAGACCAACGGGCAGGCGGAGCGCTTAAACCAGACTTTGGAAGGCTATTTACACTGTTTTGTTTCGCTGCTCAAGACAATTGGGTAGATCTCTTACCTTTAGCAGAATATGCCTACAACAATGCCAAACATTCGGCTCTGAACGCTAGTCCTTTCCATTGCTCTTATGGATTTCATCCCTCATTCATTCCTACTATCTCCTCGTCTTCCTCGAGATTCCCTGGTGTTGACAGCATTCTTGCAGACATCCAAAGGGGCCATAGGATGGCTCGCTTGTCCCTTCAAGCAGCACAGGACCGGGCCAAAAAGTATGCCGACAGACATCGCCGAGATTTACCATCCTGTGGCAAAGGAGATAAGGTCTGGCTGGCATCCCGATTTCTCCCCAAACATCTGGTCCCTTCTAAGTTATCCCCTAGATTCTTTGGACCCTTTTCAGTGATTGATCGAGTGGGTGCCTCTGCTGTCAGTTTGTCTCTACCTCCCTCCTGGTTTCGCATCCATCCGGTTTTTCACTTGTCCCAAATTAAATTGGCAGTACAAGATCGTTTTCAGCGATCTACCAAGCCTTTTCCTCCTCCTGTCTTGACCAACTCTGGAGCTGAATTCGAAGTAGCCAGCATTTGTGACTCTCGGTATCATCGTGGTAAACTCCAGTTTCTAATAGATTCGAAGGGCTACTCCCCTGCAGACAGGAGTTGGGAACCTGCTTCGGGGCTCCACGCCCCGCGCTTGGTGCAGCGGTATTTTTGACTTCACACGGGCAAACCGGGTTTGCCTCCGCTAAGGAGGGGGCATACTGTTACACCTTTCCAGCGATGGCAATTGAGACGGCAATGGTCATTATGCGGTTCCGCTTTACGCGGATATTCCAAGATGGCGATGCACTACGGGCACAGGAGAAGCGACGGTCTAGCTGTTGCACGTCTTCATTGTACGCGATCAGAAGATCACATGACTACATTTAAGGATCCAGACTCCTCTCTCCTGTGCGTCTCTTCTGTTTTTCAAGACGCTTTGTAAGTTCGCTACTCTTTTTGCCTAAAACTTTGTACGATACTCCAATAGATCTACCTTAATCCATCTTTGCTGTCCTCCTTTCTGCATAGCAACCCTTCGGACATCCCCTCTTGAGCGGTGGTTTCCTTACTTCAGTCCTCTGTCTACGCAGCTGCCTCCTCTCCGATCCAAATCCTTCTTTGGGCCAATCTTCCGTTTAGACAGAGTGAGTCCTGTTTCTCCACACTAACCACCCCCAATCCTCTCTGGCTTTCTCTCTCTCATTCTTGTGATATCCTTTAACTTTATTAGGAATCTTCCTCGCATCCGCTGGGTGAACCTCCTTACCTGCTAGCAAGACCGGTATTCTCTAAACACAGATTCCTGTGTTGATTCGAAGTACTGTAAGTGTAATTCTCCTTCAACTGAGTTCCTTCCTGAGACAGTTTATCTCTTTCCATTTCTTACCTGTACATTCCTTATTCTATAGACATCGTGACTCCTGCACCACCAGCCATTCTCCAGAGACGAGCCAATCCTCCAGAAGCACTCTCAAGAACACCCAGGGTTTTCTCCTCCCTGAGGGTTTCCCTGGGGTTCCTGTCTCTCCCTCTCAGGTTTCCTATATCCATAGGAGTAGGGGGAGCAGGGGTTTCAGGGAGATCCTTGCAGTCATCCATTTCTGCTCCAGAGGACAGCCATCAATCCAGGTTAGTGACAGAAACTTGAATTCTACCTTTAACAATCATTAACAGTATAACAGAGTAAGAACAACGCTCAAGGTCTGGAGGAAGAATAGAGGGGGTCAATGGATGGTGTAACGCTCACCTGACTCCCACAGAGACGCTGACCAGGTCTGGACTGCTGCGGCCTCTTCCAAGGTGATGCGCAGAACTCGGAAGACCGACTGGACAGGACCCCCAAATCTCGCTTGTCTGACTCTCAGGAGAATCCTTCTGCAGATAGAGAAAGGGGATTAACTACCTGCGGAGTAGAGCGTCGGCCTCCCACTTCCCTCTTTCACTCTCCTCAGACCACCTCCGAAATTCCCCGTTAACTCTCACCTTAAGGTTTGAAAGGACGAGCTCTCCATCCTGCTTCTGGTGCAGGGGTGCGATTATATCCAGTTACTTCACTGGTGTTCGGATTGGTGAGGATCCAAGCTTGCTTGACTTTCCTGGCAAGGTGCCGTAAGTATACTGTTGTAAAAGTTCAAGAGTTGGCCTCCTTTTCTATTTGCCTTTATATTCAGTAGTCCGTCTCTTATCCCTTTTATCACAAGTGCTGAGTGAAGATTTCGCGTAGAGGAAACAATTCGCCGAAGGTAAACTCAGGTGAGTTTATGATGGGTGGTTCCTTTAATGTCCTTATATTCACCCACTAATGCGTGTGTCTTTTTTCCCCATAGGGGCCGGGGTACGGTACTGCCAAAGAAGCGGCGCCGACCCGAGATGAGGAAAGATTCTCCCAACAATAATCAGGTAAGTCTTATGGCGAAAATCTGGCTTTCCTCAATATGTTCCTTTTGCTCACCTTTTGTTCTTCTCTTCCCCCTTAGGCGCAGGTATGCGGCGGATCGTGCAGATTGTCGCGAAGGAGCACAGAGATGCCTCGTGAACAGGTGAGTGGAACGCGGCGCTGCAGCGAGCAATGCGATGCGTCTTTAAAATAAATGTCTTCCCCTAGGATCGCCGGCGTGATGACTCCAGGTAGAAGCAGGTAATGTTCTTCTGTTCACCTTTTCCCTTCTCTTCTTTCCTTTCAGGTGTTCCAGGATGGAGGCGGGCGTGGCTGGAGTCAGGATGCAGGAGCAGACACGGTGAGCGTCCAGCTGCTAGGTGCAGAACAACGCGAAGCGTGAGCTGCTGTCTGGGCGTGGCTTAAATAGCCCCCAAAGTAGTTCCAGGTACGTATTCTTCCCCGGCCACGCCCGAGTGGAAAAATATTCCCACAGGTAAAATAGTCCCTTTCAGGCCTCAAAGAGGTCTGGATCTGGCAGCACGGTCTGCATCAGGTAAGTTCACATAAACACTCCCTTCATGAGCCTGGCGCCTATGGCGCCAGGACAGTGTCCAAAGGGCCCCTACTAGGGGTTGCTGGCCTTTTCCCCGGGAACATGATGTCTGCTTCCGGGGACGCTGGTCCTGGACTGGTTCTCCGGGAGTAGGCATCATGACAGATGGTTTATAAGCCATACCACAGTCGGAGAAAGTGGATAGTGGATCATAGAATAGCAAAACCACCCAAAACAATGCTCCCTTGCTCGAATACAAAATCTACAGCAGGCTAGGGGAGCAAAACTGATTGGTCCAACTCTCAGCCTCAGAGGATTTATATATCAAAGTCTGAAGCAAACAAGTCAAGAAGCCCAATTAATCGACCTGTGATTTTGGAGGAGATGAAATCAATGAACCTACTAAAATATCTGACTTCTAAAGATATTGATCGAGTCAGCTTCCCAAATTACCCAAACACAGCTACAACTGAACTACTAATGAAATTGAGACTAGCCTCTGAATCCATGCTGAACTCAAATGGGGAATGGTTAAAAAGAGGCTATATTGTAACTAGAACCAATCCCTGCCCCGCATCTATTATTCCACCTGACAAGGATTCTAGAAAAAGAGGAGATGCGGGAAACATATGGGAAATGGTTCCTGAAATAATTGCACAAATTTTCCAGAAAATGGGTCTGCCGGAACAGAGGCTCTAGCCAAACAAAAACTGAGATGTTTATCCTGGAACTCCAGAGGTTATAATTCTTTTGTGGGAGACAATCAGAGGGACTTTATTTTTCAGAATGTTGGCCTGATCTCGCTTCAGGAAACTTGGTTAGTTGAAGAGGTGGGATTTGACGGTTTTTATGTCTTCCAACAATGTGCAATCTCTACTGGGGTGGGGTGGCCAAGTGGTGGCCTGTTATTTGCATGTAAAAAAGAAAACTTTAAGGAATGTAACCTAGTATCGAACTTAATCCAAGGTATATTGGTGGTGAGAGTTTTGAGGAATGATACTCTGTGCTCTATAGATTGGGTGATTATAGTATTGGAACCCTATGGTGGTCCCCCTTGGTTCCTTCCTTCAGCATATGTCTGATCTACTGGTAGAAGTGCAAACAAAGTTTCCGAGAGATGAATTGATAATACTGGGTGACTTTAATGCGCAATCTGTGAAGCTTCCCACTAAAAAGAAATCATTTAATGGATACGCATGGGAGAACTTTATGTTAGAATGAAATTTAACAAGGTTAAATGGGAATGTGAAGGGGGACATCCCCTGTGCGCCATCCTGGGCAAGAGGAGACTCCTTCTCAACGATTGACTATGTCTATGTTTCTGGAAACATCTTCAAGAAATGTTTAACTCTAAAGCTGACCCACACCATGGACAGTGATCATGCCATGTTGGATTTTGTAATAAGCTCGGAAACTCCATCTATGGATTTGTATCATTCCCATCCTTTCGAGGTGAATGCAGGGGGCAATAGAGTGGTAAAGTTTGTAAAAGGGGGTCAAATATTGAATGATAATCTGGGGAAAGCTTGTGACCTACTCTCTCCTGAAGAACTGATAAATCACTGTTATCCCACTAATTATACAGGCTTTATATGGTCCCTGAATTCACCCAGGATGGGAAAGGATAAACCAAATAATGCCTACAAATACTGTTTTGATAACCAGATCCATCTAAAAAAGAAACAACTAAGAGCTGAAAGGACCAAAATAAAAAAAATAATAATAATAAATGAAAGGGCGTGTATAGAACAAACCAATCAGCTAAATAATCAATATAAGAACTGGATTAGAAGCCATAGCTTTATGCTACTTCAAAAGGATGGGGAAGAAATGTTGAAGGCGATATCCCATGAAAACTCGAGGAACTTTTGGTCTATTATCAACTCTGACCAATCCTCGCGCTCTCAATCTTTGGAGTCAATTGTTGATGAAAAGGCTTGGGTCGATCCATTTTCTGAAAATGTATGCCCCGATTGTCTCAGAAGCCTATCCATATCAATATGACACAAACTGGACCTTACACTTTGATGTGCAAGACATAGAGAGGTTGATAAAGAAATCCTCTAACTCAACGGCGCCCGGACCAAATGGTCTTTCAAATTCAGTCCTAAAAAACAACTCCCCTATATGGGCCCGAATTTTGAAGATCCTGTTTGACAATGTTATTTGTGCCAAAGTAACCCCAGACTTGTGGAAACAGGATATCATTATTCTAGTCTATAAAAAGGGAGATAGAGCTTTGGCTACTAATTATAGGCCAATCTCTTTATTGGACACTGATAGCAAAGTATTTACTGGTGATGGAATTGGAAAACTGGGCTACATCCGAGGGTATAATTCCTAGGGAACAAACAGGCTTTCGGCGAGGCTTATCAACCACGCTAAATATACTTATTCTATTCTGTGTTACATCTGCTTCCTTTTCCAAAGCTGGCACTCCGCTCTTTGTTGCCTGGGTGGACCTCTCCCAGGCTTTTGATACAATTAATAGGAATAGGTTGTGGTGGAAACTAAAAACCTGGGGTTTGCCTGATGGCATTCTAAACATCTTAATATATCTACATCAAAATTCTGTCCTCAGAGTTAGACTTACAAGATCTGGTCTGCTATCAAAGACTATTAAAACTGAGAGGGGGGTCCGACAGGGATGCCTTCTCGCCCCTTTTTTATTCATATTATTTATGGCGGACTTGTCTCAATGACTGATGGACAAAGGCTTAGTGGCCCCAAGGATTGGTGCAGGTAAATTATCATGGCTTGTCTACGCTGATGATATTGCAGTAATGGACCATACTCAAATTGGGCTACAGCGGCTATTGATAGCCTTATCTGACTATGCAGCCCAAAATGATGTGATCATAAATCCAGGAAAGTCTAAGATTGTGATTTTTAAACATCCTAACAAAAATATCAAATCATATCCATGGCATCTGAATAATATTGTGGTGCCGATAGATAAAGAGGTTATTTACTTGGGGTGTCAAATACCATTTTACCCCTCTATGTCGCATTTGTTGTCAATAATGGAACCCAAACAAAGAAAATTGGGAGCGCAAATGAAAAGGGTGTATTACAAGTACTGTAAATTCTCCCTTATACCTCTGATAAAATTCTATGGGGCAAAGGTACTTCCATCTATCAGCTATGGGACAGAATGCTAGCCACAATCTTTTGATGTAAATTGGGACAGAATTGAGAGTCAGCTATGGAAAAAGGTCTTATCACTACCAAACTGTATACTAATTGCAAGTCTACGATATGATTTGGGCCCTGGCTCTTAGCCATTTCCATTCCATTTGGAATAGCAAAGTCTATATAGACTAATTCTGTGTCCCCAGAAAGCTTCTCTGTATGAGGCGGTAGCAGGTCAAATGAAAAGGGATGATAACATCTTCCTAAAGAAATTGACTGTCTTCTGTACAGCTATTTTGACAGTGGTGGACTCCAAAGTGGATATTCTAATCCATAACCCCCTTATGGTAAAAAATAATCTAAGGAGAAATGACTGGATCAGAACTATCTCCAAAATGAGAGTGGCCAAACTCTCAGCCTCATGGACAAAAGCTGACAGATCACTTGGTTTCCTTCCGGCATATCTAAAGAGAGCATCTAGCAAACAAATAACATCCAATTTCTTAAGATTCAGACTAAATTTGGTACTGACTTTGGAATTACAGCATATTCGAGACCCAACAACTTACCCCTGTAACATCTGTGATAAATGTGAAGAAGGAGTGAAACAAACCACCCCCCATCTGTTATCCGAGTGTAAGGGCACATGGCCTATGAGACAGAAAAGATTCAAAAGATTTGTCCATAATTAGGAAACCTTGAACTCTACTCTTTTCCGGGAAAGATTGTCACAAGGTCATGAAACATTTCTTACTTATGAAGTGACACAATTCTTGTTTGACATGAATTTATTAGTAAATGATACTGGACAGCCTCTACAAGTTTGAGGACGTTTTAGACATGTGTCTAAATTATGTTTTACTGTTAATTTATTTGTTTTTTACTCTCCTTCTTATGTTTTACTGCTAATGTATTCTTCCTTTTCTCTTTCTCTTATTTTTCCTTTTTTCTTTTTTTTAATCAAGTTTCACTGCTAATGTATTTTTCTTCTTTTATGTTATGTGTGTAAATTCAAACAGTTTGACTAATATCACAATAAATAAAAAAATAAAAAGTAATCCTCATAACTGGAATAACTTTTGCTCTGCATATACAATGATCCCAAACTCCTGCTGCAACATTCATTCTCTAACCTCACTCTGAGCAGGATAAGTACTGCTGATTTAACTTTGGATTTGCTTTGATTGTCAATAAGGTGAGGGTTTACCCAGAAAGTACACAGTTCCAACAGTTCTCTGCCATTCCATTGTAGGTTTTTTATAACTGCGTTTTTTGCTAATTGTTTTTAATTTGGGGGGAGGGCTCACCCCAGCCCTTCACTTTTCAGTTATTTTCTACGTATAATACAATATTTTTTGAAGACTTTTTTGGGCCAAAAATAATCTACAAAAAGCTCAGTGAAAAAAAACCTGGCGATGAATGAACGTTGTACGGTTCTAACAAAGTCAACCATGTATTTACGTGGGCAAACCATGGAAAGGCTCCCCCTTCTGATGCCAATACCATTTTCATACATTCCCCATATTTGTACAGGGGTTCCCCACAATCTGAGCCAGTAAAACACTGCCCTCAATCCCAGCTCATCTTCAATGCTCGGTATATGGCATTCAATGTGTATCGGCGCATTTGGGGTACTCAGCGGTAAAACAAGCAATGTATTCATATTTCCCACTAATGCAAGGCTTCTGGGATTCTTGAACCCCCCAGATTTCAGCTCTGTACATCGCGTTGAGTGTAGATGATGCAATTTAAGGGCGTGCCGACAGTTTCACTTCAATGACTAAGATGGAATTTAGTTATCGCCCAGCAGTTCCTTTCAAGGGTCACACAGACCTCGTCTAATTGAGAAGGATCCGCTGTCTGTAAATCTGGATAGCCAAATAATCATAAAAACTGTCCTGTTCTAGTTTGTTACCCGCTACATAAACAGTCAAAGTACAATATTTAGAATGTTTGGTATTGAAGGCTACAGGTTTAGTTTTCCCTAGATTTATTTTAAAATTCAACTCATTACATTTATTAATAAAACTATCAACCGTTCTCTTCAAACCCATTGGGGACGTTGTCAAGAGAACAGAGTCAACCTCAAAAAAGGGGGCCGGGAACCTATCATTCCCTATTCTTGGCAGGTCCAGACAAGTTAACAGCAGATATTTAATTTAATCAACTCATTAATTTAGATGTTAAACAGCATGGGTGTAAGTACGCATCCCTGCTGTACCCCTCTTCTATCATAGAACATGGTCAGTCAACTTGTCTGCAAGATCCCACTGCACCACAGCCTGGTTCTCGGAGTACTATATCTGAATAGGTCACATAAGAGATGGAGTGGAGCATTCTTATTGGCAAACATTTCTCACAACAAGCTTCTAGAGACCCTGTTGAATGCTGTTAGCAGATCTCCAAATACAGCATTTTGCATTAAACTGTGTACTTTTGCAAGCTCATGTGCAGAAGTAAACTTTCGTCAACCGTACATATACCTTTTCTAAAACCTGTTTGGAGATCCTTAGAATCATCTCCAAGTCCACCCAGACCTGCAGTTGCTTTAGAACGACTTTGGCAAAAATGTTCCTGGATGAATTCAGGAGAGAATTTTATACAATAATTCCCTGGGCAATCCTCCACCTTTTCTAATATATTGGTACAATTTGGACATTTTGCCATGACCTGGGCGCCATGACCTGGGCACCATGCCCACCTTGGATATTTGCCCACCTTGGATATTGCACAGAAAAATTGCCAGGGGGCTGGGGTCCAAATTGATGGTTCACTCTTATACAGATGGATAGGAATTGTAACTGGCCCAGGTGTCTTCCCTTTTTTCTGGGATCTAATGGGCACATCAACTTCTTGTAAAGTAATGCAAAAATCGATCACCCCTGTAGTTGTTTCCATTATCGGTAGGTTTGATGGGATGTTAGTATCCTAATTGGGATGTGCTACATCCACATACAGACCCTCAAAATGCATGCACTGTCTGGAGGGATACTGCACTACAGGGCCTTGTCAACCCCCCCCCCCTCCCCAGATCCTTATCTGTTACAAATTCCAGTACCCAACGGAATCCCCTTCCTTGGTAGCACAAAGAAGTTGTTCCCAATGCTCTCTTTCAAATTCTTTGTTTTCCTTTTAATAGTGGCCTTATAGTTACACAGGTGCAATCAGAGATAATCTTGATCAATTAACAAGTTGTCATTAAGATAATTCACTAAGTTCTTTTTCGACTGCCTACATTCCATACCATACCATGTTGCCTTGTTTAGAGCTTTATTTTGGACCAAATGCTTTTCACAGGTAAAAAGGGGTGTCACAGATGTTGCAAGACAATCAAACTCTGTTTACATTGTTCTACTTATACATCCCCACAATTCAGTTTGGTTTTTCTCCATGCAACTTGATATATTTCTGGAATACTATTGGCATCTTCAAGTTTAGCCCATTTTAATGGAACCAAAAGCATGTCCCCCCGTTTTAATTGCTACAACTCTACTATTTGGATCAGTTGTTGCTGCCCTCTTCCCCAGGGATTGGAGGTTTTGTGACAGGGCTTATGGTAACTATCATTCAGGTCGAGTTTCTCAAAACATTTGATCTGTTTTCTGTCTTGGGCTGAGATGAGTATATAATCAATCCTAGAATAGCAATTGCTACCATAGTATGTACATTTTGCCATTTGATCCTGGCATAGGCGCCCATTACAGACACGCAAATGAAGTCCATGGATAATATGTGAAACAGCTTTTGTCGGGCAATGTGTTCTAAATGGATATTTTGATATTAAATTAATAAATTAGGGACGTCCCAGCCATTATCTTGTTCTTCCCAGATACCCTGCAAGTCCTCAAGTGGCTCAAATTGGATGTTAAAGTCTCTGTCCACTAATATACAAGTTTGGTTAGAATTACTTTGCTCCCACATATTTACAATTTCTTGCAATTTAATAAACATGCTGTGGGGGGGGATTGCTGCCTGGCCTATTATAGATTTTAAATAATAGTAGTTTGTGACCTTCTCGTGTTTTTACTGATAGATAAAGTCCTTGATTAATGTTTCACATACTTCCACAGCCCAACTCTTGCTAGTATCAATTCAGGTTATTAAGCCTCCACTAGGTCTACCTCTAGTACCTTTCCGGACATCAATACAAAATGAGTGAGATCCCGGGAGGTCTATACTTCCCAGAGCACAGGTTTCCTGAAGGCAAATTATCCAATTAGCCACTATAAATTTGCACCAATCTGTGTTGTGCAAGTTCTTCCCCTCCCCAGCTATGTTCCAAGAAACCATCTTGACAATCTTGCTGATACCTTCTAGGGGGCCACTTTTCTCATCAATGCGTCAATCCACTCCATCTAAACCTTCCTCCACCTCGACGTTGGCCTTCAGTATTGGTCCTGTTGTATAAGAACTAAGGTCTCTCCCATGGATGTCGTTAGGGGAAAAGAAGGTTCATAAGTTGATATTTGAGCCCACTGGGGAGTATGTTCTGTAATCAAAGGATAGGAGTCCTTCAGCCAAATCACTGCTCTTAAAGAAAATGTGCATAACATCAGTATTGTTATTTCAGTTGTTTTGTTGTGTACATTCTGTTATGTCCTCAGGAATAATCAAAATGCATCCTTTAACTGAACGGATCCAATGAATGCATTTATTAATTAATGCATTTGGTTCTCATAAGAATCATGGTACAATCTTGGGACTTTACACATAACAACAAAACTGGGTCTCTCCCTTGGCACCCCCACCCCTCTTTGGGGTCTAGGTCTATTCATCACTATAGCCGTTAAATGGTGGTTCTGCTCAGAGACCAGACTCGACGAGAGGGAATCCTACTAGAATTACTTTTGATGACGTATTCAACAGTCCTCAGACCTTTTGGTATCTATAAAAAAAGTTACTTTAGATGGAGCTGGGGGGTGTCTCACAGTCTTGGTGTCCATGTTCCCCTTTGCGTACTTACAACTCCTGTCTGGGCTGTCAATGGCAATCGTTGGGGTTGCCAGAAAGTGGTTACGGCTGAAGGGTTGTTGTTGGTCAAACAACAACAAATCAAGCTTTTGGAATTGGTGAGTTGATCCACTTTGTTGACCAAAGAGCCCACAACGTCCTTCAAGCACCTTAGTTCATGCATGATCTTTGTCATCATTACTATATCCACGTGGACTACATCCTTATGGGTCGCTATAGCAATATTGCCATCTTTGTTGTGCGATTTTTGCTCGACATAATTAATTGCCCTTGTAATCCCTTTAATTTTTACTCCATCAATACCAACATCTGGCCTGTTGGTATGACAGGTGTTGGGTGCTGCTTCATCAGTCTCTTCTAAGATTTGCAATCTATTCGAGAGGGTAATGTTCAGAGATATAATCATTATTGCTTGAGGAGATGGGGGGCGTTACACTCCTCTGTGCCAACAGAATTAATGATGGTAGGGATATCTGGAGCATCTTCTACCATCCTTATTTGTTAGCTGCGTATCACCATGATTATCGTCATGTGCCTTACAAAGTTCGATTACACTTGTCGAAGAACAATGTTTAGGGCCTGGCAGTATTGCAGAGATGTTCTAATTCCTCCTTCCTTCTTGTCCAATTTTCTTAGTGATCCCAAAGCCCTCTAGGGGTACTTTTGGTTTAACTTTCTCAGACACCTTTCTGGGGCTTGGCAATTTATGCCCTGGGCTTTCCTCCTCTATCTCAATTAATTCCCCCAACCTTATCTCCTTATCGATAACTAGGCAATTCGATGTCATACCCTTCCTCTGAAATCCTTTGCATTTAGCCCCTCCATCTATGTCACAGAGGGGGTCTTGAATCTCAGTAATCAAGACATTGTCCTCGCTAATTGGCCTGAACATTTTATAATGCTTTTTAGGCCCCTCCTTCTCTGAAATGTTAGCTTTAGCTTTCCTCTGAGGCATGTTAAACTTATGGAGAAACCTCCCTGAATAATGATAAGTGGGAATGCTACAATAAATCTATAACATATGTAAATGCCACACATTAGTACAGATGTTAAGTAGTGTTTTGTTAGAATAAAGTGTCTGGGTCCTACAATGTGCACATTTGCTATAAAGTGCACACATACAGAAATAAACTGTTATCTTAAAATAAGATACTCTACTATACCACTAAGCTATTGTAAAGACTGGAGGGGGGTGTCTGTGCTCCTGCTCTCTATATGGTAGAGGAGAGGCACAGAGGACCCCAGCCAAGATTCTCTATTTGGTAAACGTGGACGAGCAATCAAGGCTTAAGCTCTCAGGAGGTGTTGCGGGCTGGTTCTTAAGTACAGTGTAGTCCCCAAGCACCCACAAAGGAATGTCCACTCACTATGTTAGTGAAAACACAGTCTTAATATAAATAAGGTTCAAGGTTATATACACAATCATAACACACTCTGTGCTCAGGTTAATCTACAACTGCAAATATATACAGTTTCTATGTGGTACCACAATTACTCTTTGATTCCATTAAAATGCATCAACTGTACTTAGTTCAAATGTCAAACAAATCGGTTAATAAAGTAAAACAACAATAGACATAGGAGGAAAGCATGTTGGTAAAAACAATATGCACAATACTGGGCCCCTACCACCAGGCACAGTTCGGTATGAGAATCCCCCCACCGGGGCAACCTGTAAATAAAGATAGAATACAAGCCCAGCATTGTTTCTATGAGTCTTATTTCTTTCTAAATTAGTTCTACTACCCCAATTTACCTGGAATAGCAGAGTTCGAGGTCAGGTCGTCGACAAATCCTTCTTGAGCGGCTCCCTTTAAGCTAGGAGCCACAGATGGTTGACATCCCTTGAAGAAATGATGAACAAAGGCGTCGAGGTGGCAGCTTCGGTCATGGCGGTGCTCGTCGATGATCAGTCAGGGACGTCCTGCGAGGATAAGGCATGTGGTGCACCTCAATGATGATAGTTAGTTGCCACAAAGAGTCACTGAAGAACTTTGGCCCAGCAAGGGCGTTGAGTCTTCGGCGTCTCTGCAATCTTCGGGTGGCGGGAAACCCACCGGTGGATGCTCCTCGGCGGCCTTGAATTTCTCCGGCGGGACAAAGCGGTCAGCGGCGCTGGCAAGGGCGTCCTTAAATTGAAAGGGTCTTAATCAATGGAGCATTGCGGCGCCAGTCGTTGCCTCAGTGCTTCTGGGCAACACAGCTTCGACAGGCCTCCAGCGGTTATAGCAAACCTGCAAACCATAGTCGACGATCGTGGACGGCTGTCTGGTGCTTCTCTCCTCAGTCTTTCGAAGGCTGGCTCGCAGGGCGCTTCAGAGAAGGTTAGCGGTGCACAATGGTACCTCATAGCTAGGAAAAGGTCTCCTAGCCAGGTCCACCTATGCATCAGTCTAGACATCATGACAGCTTTCAGATTGCGGTGAAGGTAACTTGTTCGGGCTTGGCGGTCGAGATCGAGCATCAGTTTCGACTTCAGCATCTGAACAATTTCGAGCAGTGCGAGGCCCCCAGATATTCTGTTTGGTCTCTCGTTCATTCTGCTGAGTCGCACACAGGCAACCAATCACTCAGAAGGACATTCAGCAGTCAGGCAGCCAATCAGGCTCACCATGCATTCAGGGCATCCTCCTCCCTCTCATACACTCACAACAAGGAATGTGTATTGGGAAAGGCACCCAGCCATTCAGCACTCCACACAGCATTCATACCAGTTTCGGGCAGGGCTGTCTCAGTCTTTGTGTCACATACCAGAAACTAGACACCCATAACAAGAAGTGCATGTTGGTCACGCACTACCTTCACCCAGGTCCCACCCACAGGGTGTACCCACAACATACAGTCACTGGGAAGGCTCCAGCCAGTCTGGCCTGGATTTCCCCACAATACCATATGTGGAACTTCCACCCAACAGCCAGTCAGGGGGAAGGAACAGAGCCAGGGCTTCCCAGGACTTTGGGAAAAACTAGGTAATAGGCAATGGAAAGCAAGAGGCCACAGGAGCCCTCTTGTCTCCTATCAGGAATCAACTGTTTCCAATGGCAGGGCCTGGGTATCCCAAAATGGAGGATACTCAGAGCACCTGTCAAATTCAGCATGGAGCTGCCACCAGCCCATACCCTGCTCTTTGGGCCACACACAGGTACCCAAAAACATACACTAGGGGTACAGGGTTGTACCCCCCACCCATGGGTGCCATAAGGGTATCCCAAGGGTCTGTACACCAAACCAAAAAGAGTCCCACATAGACTCCTGGGCAGAAAACAAGACAGAACACACATGATAAAACAATAAAGGACAAGGATGTGGAGGCCCTGTCCCTCCAATGCATTTCCAGCATCACAGCTATCAGCAGCAATATGCCCAGATACCTCCTTAGACACTGAAAACAAAAAACTACAATGTATCAGTCAGAAACCTAAGTTTTACAAAGCACCAATCGGCCAGATTAGTGGACTAATACAGATATCAACCAATATATTGCAACAAAAAATTGTCTGAATTCTACAGTGTGCAAAATAGATATGAGGTGCATTAGCACAAATTTAAAAGTGATGTCTTACGGCAGAATGCCCTTTTGCGCTAGTATGCTACTAGCAACAAAGTTCCTAAGTGCCCAGGTGCTACGAAGTGCAAAGTGGTTGTAGAATATACCAGTTTAAATATGAGTTAGTACCTTAAAGGCAAGAAAAACTCTGTTGTGGTATAAGTAGCAAAGTTACATAGCTTTTAAAACCAAAATATAAAACAATTGGCTAAAAGCCAAGTATCAGCAACACATAGCAACACACAATACTGTTAAAACATTTAATGTGTAGTTTCCACACATTAATACAACTATAAGAAAATGCTCTGATTAGCCATTCGCACCATGCCTGAATGGCAGATAGACAATCATGGATGATAGAGGAGGAGGAGCAGGACGAGGTAGTAGAAGGATGTTTGAAGGAAAGCTGTGTGTCATCAGCATAGCACTGGAAATGAGGAGAGTAGGAGGAGAAGGAGGAGGCGATCAGGTGAGCCAAAGGGGCAAGATAGATGTTGAAGAGCCATTGCGAAAGGATAGAGCCCTGGGGGATGCCACAGATAGAAAGTGTGGTGGAGGAGAAGAAAGGGCCCATTTGCAACTGGGAAGGGTGATTAGTGTGCCCGGTCAGTGATGCCGAGAGTATCGCAGAGTCGTTTTATGAGGATGGAGTGGTCCAGATTTGCGAGCATGACTACATGGGTGTTCAGGAGAACAGTTTCCATGCCTCTGAAATCCCTGAAACCAGATTGATGGTCATGGAGGCAAACAACAAGTTCGTTGTGGAGGGTCAGTTGGAGGAGGACTAGCTTTTCCAAGGATTTACCCAGGAAGGGGGTAGTGGAGATAAGTCGATAGTTAGCTGGGCAGGAGGGATCAGCAGACAGATTTTGTAAGAGAGGGTGCACAAGGGAGTGCATGAGGGATAGAGGGAAAGAACCAGTGGCGAAGGAGTGGTTTCAGAAGTCAGCGAGAGCCGGGGCGAGAGAGGAGATGTTGTCTTTAGTGGTTCTAGAAGGGATGGGGAGAACCTGTTTGGGGGAGACCTTCATAGAGTGGACAACTTTAGCAATCTCCTCCGGTGCTATGGGCAGGATGGAAGAGAGTGACAGGGTTAGACGGCGGGGTACCAAGGGAGGTAGGGGAGCAGGTGCAGGAGTGGTGATGGGGTGAAGGAGAGTGAGGACAGGATGTCCTGAGATGTTGATGTAAAATGAGAGGCAAAAGCAGCGCAGAGAGCCTGGGAAGGAAGGGGACAGAGGTGGAGACTGCAGCAGGATTGGCGCGTTCCTTGCAGATTTTGAAAAGCTTGGCTGTGTTGTTAGTGGCTCCAGAGATGCAGTCTTGATATGGGCCTAATTCTTGGAGCGGACAGAGACTGTTCAGCAACTCTGCACTTGCGTTTCAGAGATGCTAGATCCGAGTCGTATCAGCCGTTGTTCTTGGAGGCAGGTTTTAGGTGGATCTTCATGACAGGGTCCAGGATGTCAAGGGTGTTACAGATGGAGGGATGCAAATTATCAAGGACAGAGTCAGAGGGAGCGTCAAGGGGTGGGAGGGGGGATGAAGGTGTAAGCAAAGGCACCAACTGAGACTAGCTTCATCGGTCGGATGACGAAGGAGGATGGCAGTGCTGGGGCGGGAGCTTGGAAAGAGGACCACCGGGCCCTAGGCGGGAGGAGGAGAGCGTGGTCAGACCAGGAGAGGGGGCAGTAACCAGGTTAGAGATAGGGATATCGCCAGAGATGAGGGCGTCCAGAGTGTGTCCGGCTGAGGGGCTTGGGCCAGAAGGAAGAATAGTGAGAGAGAGAGAGGGAGTCACTGAGGACACAGAACTGTGAGGTGGATGATTCCAGGGAGTCGAGGTGGATATTGAAGTCACCAAGGAGAAGGAGTTTGGAAGAAGAGATTGAGATGGACGAGGACAAGTCGGCCCATTTAGAGAGGGAGAGAGAGATACGGCTACCGGGCCTGTAGATGGGTGCGAGGGTGAGAGAGAGAGTAGGCAAGACCCCAAGCCGACAGACAAGACATTCAAAGGAGGTGTAGGAATGAGTAGGTATGATGGAAGCAGGGACCCACTGAGGGAAAATCAGGCCACTCCACCTCCGGGCCTTTTGGGTCTGGGTTTGTAGAGTATTTTGTAGCCACAGGAAGGCGAATGTCAAGAACAGTGACTGAGCCGGCATTGAACCACGTCTCAGTAAGACCGAGGATGCCTAGGCCAAAGT
Organism: Ambystoma mexicanum; assembly: GCF_040938575.1. Taxonomy (NCBI): domain Eukaryota; kingdom Metazoa; phylum Chordata; class Amphibia; order Caudata; family Ambystomatidae; genus Ambystoma; species Ambystoma mexicanum. The sequence continues at coordinate 353,781,691 of NC_090936.1, forward strand.
CTTCAAGAAGGAGACAGATGTCTGAAGGATGTTTGACAGGAGAGCAAGCATTCAGAGAAGCTAGATGAAGGAGGAGTGGCAGGAGAAGGGAGGACGTTCACGAGAGAGGGCAGGCGCCGATCGAGAAGGAGAAGAGTTGGTTGAGAACCTTGGGCCATTATAGTGCCATTGTGATAGACATTAATGATACACCTAGAGGATGAGAAGTATGCCAGAAGTACTTCACACCTAGTGCCACCATTAATGGGTGAGGAGGAGAAAGGGGAGAGAGTGGAGACCAGATTGGGAGTCCATAGGTCAGCAGAGAGGATAGCAAAGAGGATGTGATTAATAGTCTGCCTAGAAGTGGCATTGGCGTAGATGTCAGCAATAGGTAGACTTGGTTTAGAGTCCAGAAGAGTTCTTTTCAGCTTTTTTCTTCGAGACTTTGTGAGAGGGGTAGGATAGGTGATACATTAGCAGTTGTAGTAGATGAGGGAGATAGAGAGTGCCATGGAGTAGCGGAGGGGAGAGAGAAACAGACGGGGGAGCTGCACAATGCACAGGAACTCACCAGGTGGCCTAGCAGCCAGGCAGGCACAGAAGAAGGAGGTGTTCAATGGAAGACGGTCAGTGCACAAATTTAAAAGCACACCAAAATTCAAGTTTCCAATAAGCACTAAAAAGCAGCAAGAAAATGGAGACTGCACAGATTTAAAGAACACCTAAAATAATTGTTTCCAAGAAAGCGCTAAAAAGCAGCACAAAATGGTGAATGCACAGATGTAAAGCACACCTACATTTTTCCCAGAAAGCGCTACAAGCAGCACAAAATGATAGAGCACAGATAAAAAACACACATAGAAGAGGGCGTGGCTTGGAGCCAAAATGGTCGGACCGGCTCTATGAGAGCTCCCGGCTGTCACAACGCATGCAACTAAAATGCACCGGTGAAAGGCGATCTTCATCGCATCCCAACGGCGCCCCTGATGGCAGAAGCAATCCCGCTGAAATAGAGCTAGCCCCGGTCACTCTGTGAGCCTGGGGGCCAAAGCAAAACGGAGAGGACGGCGGGAGCCTGCGGCCAAAATGGCCCATCTAGCAGACCCCCGGGCCGGCGCAGTGCCTCGGAGCGGGGGTCACTAACCACCGAGCCCCAGTGCTCCGGGCAAGTCATCGGCCCCGAGGCGAGGACGTGAACTGGGAGTGCTTTTGGAGCGGGACTCGGGGGGGGTCTGCACAGAGGAAGAAGCAGTCCCGACGGTCTGCGACTTCAAAAGCTGCGCCCACCCTGCCCCGCAGTACCGGCCTACGAGTGGGAGGCGGGGAAACAGGCAGCCCCAGTCCGCAGCAGAGCCCCGGGAGAGCACTAACAGCCGTGGCACCAGCCAGCCTGCAGTGAAGCAGAGCGGTCGGGGCCCCCGCTGCCATCCCCCGCCCGAACCTCCTGGCCCAGCAGCTACCTACCATCACCCGCCAGTGAACCAGCGCTGATCCGGAGCCGCCGTGGGGAGCCCGGAGGCGCAGCTGCTGCGGCTCCACTCCGGCTCAGCATACGAGTATAACAGGGATCAGAGGAGGCCCTTAACACAGACACTCCACCCGAAGTAAGGTAGGGTGGCACCTCCCGCGCCAGCCCCAAGCCCAACGAAATCTCCGCCTTACCAAGAGGGGCCACAAACATCTTCGGCCGGTGGGAGTAGACACTGTCCCTCGCCCCTAATCTCCACGGAACGCCTAGGGAGGCCGACGGGCCCTGGACCTTCACAGGGAGTGCCCCAATAAACTATCCTGAGCCGGCCCACAGAGAGCAATAACACAGGGTGTGTGGGGTGTGCTTCTCACCCCCCTCTCCCGCTCCGGGAACCAAACGGGGGAATCAGGACTGGGTGGCCACTCCCCACCGCCACCCGCACTAATACAACAAGCACAACATAGAAGAGACCCAGCTGGGGGCTACTAACGTCCTGTGCACCAAATTCCACCTACCCCGTAAATAACCCCCCGGGGCTCTGAATCATCATCAGGACTCAGCAAGCCCCCATGACCCAGCACCCCGTGTGACAGCCACAGGAGAGAACGGTGGGCTGGGTGAGGGGGGGGGACAGCCTCGGACTCTCGTGGTCCCCCCCGGCTCCAGAACTGAGAACCAAGGCCCCCGGGGATCCTCACTGCACAATACACAACGCCCACGAGGGGCGCGGTGGAGCGGGCTGCTCCGCAGACTCCAGCTAACACACCAGCCACTGGGGTGCGGTAAGCAGTGAAGCGCAGAGGCCCCAACCAATATACCCAACAGAGACAGCAACACGGCACCAGTGAGTGGCTGCTCTGGGCTCGACGCACTACATCAGCCTGGGAGGATCGGACCAACCTAGCCCCAGCAAGCCAGGCAACTAAGAGAAGGACTGCACCGTCCGCAACCCAGAGTGCCAACAGGGCCAACAGACAGCGAGCTACCACGGTGAGAGGCTGCGCGACCCATATAACAACCCCACCCGAGCCAAGTCAGGCCCACTCGGGACCTACTAAAACAAAATCCTCCCTTAAGGCATCACAAGTGCAATCCTCCCCCTCAATATGACAAAGGCACTTAAAGCCACGAAACAACAGACATCTCCACCCTACTAGCGACCCCGAGCACAGACAAGCCCAAGAGGGGAGACCGGCCGGAAGCCATGGCCGCAAACACACACGCGGAGCGGACCCTGCCTGCTGCCATGGCACAGACGGTAACCAAATCGGACCTGCAGGAGCTCTTGCAAGCCCTCACAAAAGAATACCAGAAGGGCACAGAAGAAGTCATGAGAAAGATCATAGTTCTGGACAAAAGGGTGTGGGAAGTGGAGGCAAGAACCGAAGAGGTGGAGGCGACCCTGTGCGAACACGGCCACGAGATTGGTGAAGGCTCAGCCAGAATTACAGCTCTCGAAGCCAGATGTGAAGCCATCGAATTGTGGCAGGAGGATGCCGAAAACGCTCTCGCCGGAACAATATCCGCCTAAGGGGAATCCCGAATACAATCTCGGACCCTGACCTGACCCGTTATGTCAACGACCTATTCCGCTTCATCTTAACCCTCCCCGACGAAGCCCCAGTGGAACTGGACAGGGTACACCGAACAAGAGCCAGAGCAAACACAGCTACCCCGCCCGATTCCTAGCCAGAGTTCATTTCTACAAAGTGAAAGAGGAAATCATGCAGGAGGCCAGAGACTCCCCTCGCGTCCTCTTCAGAGACGCCTCTATCTCCCTATACCAGGACCTAGCCGCTATAACACTTGCAAAAAGAAAGGCCGTACGACCCATCACGGACTGGCTCAGGGAAAAGAAAACCCCTTACCACTGGGCATTCCCCACGGCCCTGGCGTTCTCCTGGGAAGGAAAACCCCACCTTATCCGCACCCTGCAGGAGGGAGAGAGGCTTCTAAACCCGGACCCAGAGGACGACACCCACGTCCAGGACACATCAGCCCGGACAGCCCGAACAAGGAAAACTGATCCTTCCAGGACCAGAGTGGTAAGGCGCCGAAAGCTCCGCGGACCACCAATTAAGAACAAGCCAAATGGCTAGAATTGGGCGCACCCCCCAACGAAGAGTTCAGGACGAGGACTCCGAACAAAAGCCCATGACAGGGGACAAACCCCAAGATAGTGCAGTGCAAGCAACCCTGGGACCTGCCGGGGAGGGTCTTGGAACATCGGAGACTCGCTGTTTCACCAAATAACAGTTGAGGCACTGTTGCCTCCAAGTTACAAGGATGCGTGGGCCCAGCCGGATGCCCTGTTGGCAGAAAGCTGACTCTAAAGACTAAGGACTTGGATTGTTTGGGGAGGGGGGGCCTCAGAACAGGGGAACAGCGATCAAAAGCCTAGCACTACACAAGGGAACCAACGTACCAGTGGTATCTCAGCAGGGGCAACCCAAGGAACAAACAAGCAGCACCATCTCAAAAGATGGAGACCACTAAGGAACTAACCATGATAACGTGGAACGTGCAGGGGCTAAACTCACCCAGAAGACAGAAGTCGGTGGAGCAGAGACTGAGCCACCTAGAAGCAGACATGACGTGCCTCCAAGAAACGCATCTCCTGCAACCGGATGAAAAAATAATAAACTTCCGATAATACCCCATGAAATTCTTTGCCTCTTCGGCCAAAAAAAAAGGGGAGTAGCCATACTTCTCAGTCGGGCGGTGCCACTAACCCAAATCTCAGTCAAACGCGACCCAGCGGGGAGATGCATGTTGCTCAAGGGACTCCTAATGGACCTTCCGATCACCATAGCAGAAATATACGCCCCGAAATCCGGGCAGGACCGCTTCCTTAGCAGTATCCTCCCCACGATCACCTCCTTCGCGGAAGGGCGCCTCCTAATCAGAGGAGACTTCAATCTCACCCCAGACCCTAGCACGGACAAGACGCTTCCGCCCTCCAGGGAAGACTTTTCCCGGGCACTGGGAATGGCAACATTTCTCAGGGACACAGGAACCGTCGACACCTGGAGACTGGCTCACCAGGGAGAATGATACTACACATTCTACTCCCACGTACATAGAGGCTATTCAAGGATAGATCTCCTGCTAATGACTAGCGCACTCTTCCACTGCATTGAGGACATACAAATTGGTCGCAGAGTCATATCTGATCACGACCCAGTCATAGCCAAGCTGCAAGCCGAAGGCCTTCCAGCGCCCCTGCAGAGAGCCTGGAAACTACAAGAATATGTCCTAGCAGACATAGCATCAAGCACTGAGCCACAGGACTCCCAAGCAAACTACTTCTCAGAGAACTCAGATAAAGGCACCTCGGAAGCCATGGTCTGGGACGCAATGAAGCCAGTCATCAGAGGCATGGCGATCAACTGCACAGCAGCACAGAAGAGAAGACACCAACTCCAACTCGCCAAGCTAGAGGCAGAAGTGGGCAAAATAGAAGCACGATACAAAGCTCGCCAATCCGTGAAAGTAGGCAGAGAACTTAAAAAGGCGAAGACAAAACTTGAAATGCATCTGGCAGATCAGGCGGCTTGAGCATTAGCCTACACAAAACAATTCTACTATATAAACAGCAATAAGGCCAACCGCCTGCTGGTCCAGAAGCTGAAGAAACTGCATTCCCGGAACAAGATCCTAACGCTTCAAGACCAAGGAGGAAGACCCTGCTGCACAGAAATGGAGAAGATAGAGATAATTACTAAATACCATAAGGGGATCATGTCCGGCCCTACCACGAGCAAGGAAGCACAAGCCCAATACCTGCAATTAGTCCGATGAGACCCCTTACCCCCGCAACTCGACGCCCTAGAACTCCCGATCACCACCGAAGAAGTAGCAGAAACAATCCGGTTCCTGAAAAACACAACCCCAGGCCCTGGCGGTCTGACCGCCCATTTCTACAAAAAGTTCTTCCACATTCTGGCCCCTCGCCTTGCCTCTTTATATAACACTTTTTTTAATTCCAGCTCCGTCACCCCCTCCATGGAGAAGTCCCTGACGGTTCTGATATTAAAACCAGGAAGAAACCCGGAGCTCTGCTCCTCATACAGACCAATCACACTACTGAACAACGATGCAAAAATCTTCTCTAAAATCCTGGCAAACAGACTAGCAAAACACCTCCCAGAATTGATCCACCCAGAGCAGACAGGATTCATCCCAGGGCGGAGCACCTTCGTCAACATCAGGCGCACCCTAAACATTATCGAATCCGCAGGCAGAACGGGCGAGCAAATGGCAGTCCTGTCGCTAGATGCAAATAAAGCATTCGACATGCTAGACTGGGGATACATAGAGGAAGCCCTAAAACACTTAGGCATCGGCCCAAAGTTCCGGACCTTGGCCAACTACAAGCACCCAACTAAAGCGCTGAGGATAAACAGCAACAGATCATCCAGAATCCATTTCACCAGTGGCACGCGGCAGGGTTGCCTGTTGTCCCCGCTCATTTTTGCACTATCCATGGAGCCGTTGGCCGGCAGAGTTCACCAAAACCCCTTAATAAGCGGACTAATGGTGAGAGTAAAAGCATACAAGATAGCTCTATACGCAGACGACGTCCTACTGTCCCTGACCAAGCCCAAATTATCCCTGGAAGCGCTCTGGAACGAATAGGACAACTTTGGAGCGGCTTCAGGGTTCTCAATCAATCTCGAAAAGTCGACGGCCCTGGGAATCAACATCCCAGGAGATATGATAAATACAGTAGCCACCAACCACCCCATTCAGTGGACCGACTCACACTTCATCTACCTGGGAGTTTAAATACCAAAGAAAATAGAGGAAGCGTACAAGCTAAATTTCCCCCCATTGTTCAAGGAGCTCCAGGCGGACCTAGTAAGATGGCAAAAACAAGAAGTGTCATGGCTGGGAAGAATAACAGCAGTAAAAATGAACTTGGTACCAAGGCTGCTCTATCATTGCCAGGCCCTCCCAATCTCTATCCCCAGGAAGGGCCTGCAGAAGCTCCAAACAAACATCATGAAATTTATCTGGGAGGGAAAGAAGCCGCGAATAGCCAGAAGGGTGGTGACGAGGAGTAAGGAATCGGGAGGCCTGGGAGCCCCAGAAATAGAGAGATACTGCCTTGCCGCCCAACTCTCACCAGCTTTTACCTGGAATCTAGCTACTAACAAGCCCCGCTAGTCAAAATTAGAGGACTGGTGCCGAAGCCCTCTAGAAGCGCTCCCACACATCATCAGACCCATTGACCCCCCCAGAGAAGGGCCTCTAACCGCAACCAAGAACACAGTGGAGAGTTGGAGGAAGGCAGCCAGGCGGTGGAACTGTGGAAGCACAATAGGCCCCATATCCCTGATCTGGGACAACACGGACTTCACCCCCGGAATAACGCCCAGTGGGCCTCATTACACGTTGTGCGGTAAAAAACGGCATTTACCGGCATGGCGCTATTAGCGTTTCCGCCTTCGCAAGAGGGCGCTAATTGAGTACCGTTACGAGTATGCGGACACGAGCATAGCGCCATGCCGGTAATGACCCTCCCGCCATGCCGTAAAAGTCCCCAAAAAGTCCCTTAGCGGCTTCGACCAAATTGCTAATAGCACCTCCGCCCTCACGCTACATGCAATTTGCGGTCACCGCTATTAGCGGTCACCGCCATTAGCGGTCACTGCTATTAGCGGTCACCGTTAAAAAGCGGAACCGGAAATAGCGTCATCGCACAGGAACGGGAAAGAGCACGGCGGCCATCTTTAAAAACACAATCCATTGCCATTCTCTGCATCCAGGACCTCTTTTCAGGAAACTCAAACACAAATCCATTCCGGATAGCCCGAAGATGCCCAAGGCCGTGAAAAAAGCTGCAGATCACCAGCGAAAAGAAAAATTCAGCAATGAGGAGCTGATCATGCTCACTGAGACACTTGCGGGAAATGCCAATGTAGTCTTCAGCAATGACATGCGGCGGGAGACCCTCCTAAAAAAAAAAGGCCATCTGGGCAGAGGTTGCCCACAAAGTCAGTGCGATGGGCACCACCACCCGCACAGTCAAGGACTGCTGTAAGAGGTGGGACGACCTCCGGGTCCGTGTCAGAAACATACTGTCAGTGAAGCGCAAGCTGGCAATGGGCACAGGAGGTGGCGCTGATTCCCCTCTGAAACTCCAGGAGTGGGAGGAGATCTGCGCCTCCACAATTGGTGTGGAATCGGTAGAGGGTGTTGGAGGCATGGAGCATGGTGTGGCCACTTCATCCGATGGAGGTGAGTGTATACATCAAACAATGCACAGTGAAGGGTGAGGGGGTCCCCCAAATATGTGTCCATATTCAGGCCATGGATCCAGTCACAAACATACATGCATGCATCACCACATACACGTGCAACACAGACCCATTCATGCATGACCCACCCGACATCCCCATTAACGGAATCCAAAATAAAGAGCCCCCAATGCAAAGAGAGGCATGACGTAAACATTCTGCATAAGGCACGTTGAACTATAAACGATGATATTCCCTATTTTTGACCCCTAGAGGATCACAGACAGACACTGAAGACCAACGCACTGCGACACCTGCTCCCCCAGCAACGAAAAAGCCCAGGAGAGATGAGACAGGGGACACCGCCACCACCTCAAGGGGAACCAGGAGGAGTGTTCAGCAGCAGAGGGCCAAAGGCAGCAAGAGCACCACTTCGACGCAGCCTGAGGCCATGGCTGCTGCTATTGTTGCACCCAAGGCAGTGTGTCCCATAACATGTGAAATCAGCACGGAGGGCACGCACTCTGCTGCCACCAGTTCAACTGGTGAGGCAGCAGCCACCGCACCACTTTCGGACGTGGAGGAGGCAATTGACGTTCTGGATCGAAGCCAGACCCCCAGCCCAACACGGTCCATTGAGCCCAACCCTAGGCCATCATCAGGTTCAGGTAGCCATGGAGGATCAGCCACCCACACCGTGGAAGGGGCATGGAGCCCTCAGGTGTCCTCACCTGATGCCAGAGGCATGGACCAGGGCGCAGCAGCCACCCCAACAGCTCGTAGCACGCAACATGATCTTGCATCCATCAGCCAGAGGCAGGTAGAAATCACTGCGCTGGTTGGGCAGCATGTGGCCGAGGCAGCCCGTCTGAGGGATGACTGCAGTATGTATGCAAGCCAGTCAAGGGAGGGCATGGAGGCCTGCACAAAGAGGATTTGCGAGGAAAGGGCCCAACTCAGGCAGGCCATGACACGTATTGCGGACGCCATTGAGCACCAATAACCACCCCCAACACAGGATCACCCGGGTACCTCCTCCTATGCGAGTTCCCAGCAAACAAGCCCCCTGCCCCGCTCTCTGGGCATCTTGAGGCGCACGACATTCCAACCACCCAATGGCGGAGGAGGCACTGAGGATTAGGGCCAGCAAGGACTAGGTGGCACATGTGGAGCAGGACACGTACACACTATAAGGCTCACATGGGGGTGTTGTGGGGGGAGGGGGTAAAGGGTGTTTTTGGGAGTGTTGTGGGGGGAGGGGGTAAAGGGTGTTTTTGGGAGTGTTATGGGGGGAGGGGGGGAAAGGGTGTTTTTGGGAGTGTTGTGGGGGGAGAGGGGAAAGGTCGTTTGCACAGTTGGGGCCATGCACTTTTTGTTCACATTCTGATCACAATGAAACTGTTGAGAAGTTGAAACACAGGCTTGGTCTTCATCATTGTGTATGTGTACTTTATTGGGGAGAGGGTTCTTTGTGGGCCTCACCACATGCATCAGGGCAACAATACCCATCTCCATCCATAATAGTTCTCCCTTCTATCTCATGGAATTTGATACATCACATGCAGACGCACATCGTGTCCCTCCTGGCCATCGCCTCTTGCACGTCCTGGCGGACCATTTCACCCATCCTCATCCCCATCAACATCATCCTCATCTGGTGGTTGCATGTCAATGTCAGGTGGCATAGGCACATTCCGTCTGATGCACATTTTGTGCTGCATTACACATGCCATGGTTATCTTCGGCACTTTGTCATGGCCGTACAGGAGAGCCTCACCCGGCCCGCTTAGGCACCAGGGCTGTGTCTTCGAAAGGCCAAATGCCTGCTCTATCACGACGCGGGTACGGGTATGTGCAATATTGTAGTCCTCTTCCTGCTGGTTCTGTGAGTTTCGTACAGAGGTTAGGAGCCACCTTCTCAGGGGATAGGCGGCGTCGCCTGTATGGGGTGAAGAATGGGTACCTGTTCCGGTCACCTCTGGTGCGGCCTGTACATGTCACACAATCGTCTTTGCATTGTGATTGTAAATCACAACTACCAGCATGCATGCAGACAAAGTGCGCGACTGCAATGTGCAAAGCGGAGCTCGACCCTGCAAGTGGACATGCCCGAATCATGCCTCCGACAGTAATATAAATGTCCTGGGTGAGGCCAGGTCTCAGGTGTCCCTGGGCACAGGCAAATATAGTACCAATCTGCCAGTGTACTGCCATTCCGATATCCTTGTTGCCATGCTGTGAAGCATCACTTCAGTGGTGCTATAGGTGTGTGGTTCGATGCTATGGCTAGGGGTGATCACTTTGCATGCATTCAAGGGCACATTGCTGTATTGATGTTGTGCTGCCCTAATTCTGTATGACTGTCTTGACGGCATGTTGCTGATTTGTGTATTATGTGGTGTGGCATGTTGTGCAATGTGGGTGTGGATGGATGTGTAATCTTTTGAAACATGGTTTTCTTAAATGTTGTGCAGCTTCAAATTGCATGTGGTATCTTCTCAAGTACATTGTGGCCTTCCCTGATGGACATTGGCATACATCTGTATGTCCATTTGTCCTACGCACGACAGTCAACACCCAGTTGGAGTATATATTCCCCCCCCCCTAATCACACCGCCATGTGCATGCCCTGCTACTCACCAAGTTGCCACGACCGTTGTCCGGCTTGTCGCTCCATGATGCGTGGTATGGTTGAGTTCTGCAGGACCATTGAATCATGGGTTGATCCAGGATACCTGGCACAACAATGTGTGATTATCTTGTTTGCGTCACATGCCATTTTGAAAATGATGGAGTGGAATTGTTTTCTGTTTCGGTACACTACTTCATTGTGATGTTGGACCACCAATTCCGCATGGGTACAGTCGATGGCCCTGATGCTACTTGGGATGCCTGCCAGTGAATAGAAGGCAACTGGTGTTTGCGATCTCCTGGGCAGTCCGTGGCAGGAATATGTGTTCATGTGCAAGATTCAGGAGGGCATCGAGTACCTGGTTCAGCGGACGTGTGAATACTGGTTGTGAGATGCCATGCATCTGCCCCACAGTATGCTGCTAGGAGCCTGTGGCCAGGAAGTGGATCACAGTCACCACCTTCAGTACAGGGGGGATTGCAGGTCTGGTGTCTATGAGGCTCACAATGTCGTCATGTATCTCATCCATGATGCTGGTGATGGTATCCCAGTCCAGACGATACAGGGTATGTATCTGCTCAGGTGTTAGGTTAAATGGACTGGCTTGGATCCTGGGGATTGTTGGCTGCCTCTGTGGTATTTCTGGGTGCCCTGGTGGTGCTTGCTGCGCCTGTCTTGCCCTCCTCCTACTCCTCCTCCTCCTCCTGCGTCTCCTCTGTGCTGCCTGTTGTTGTTGGTGCTGCATTGCAATCATGTCCTCCAGCCCATGTAATGTTGCTAGTATTGGAACCATCTTGGTGTGGGAAGGGGTGTGGTGTGCTCTTTTGTGCTGCCAGTCTCCATTGCCTCCACCTGTGCTGATTGTGTCCACCTGTGGCAGGTGGGAACACTGCTCAGGTCTCTTTACGGGTGGTTCGCGATGCCGGTATTAGCGACATGCCGGTAAGGGGTTTTTGGGTCTTTACCATGCCGCTATTGCCATGTCCGCATGGCTTGTAATGGCGTGCTATTAGCGCCATAGCGCTATTTCCAACCTGGGGGTCGCACGCCCACGGGCTTGCCGCTATTAGTGGCACCGTACTTACCAGTTCCGCTAATAGCGGCAAGTCCGGGTCATAATTGGCTAGGGAATTTAGCGGTACCGGTAATCCCTTACCGGTACCGTAATTCCCTTACCGCACAACGTGTAATGAGGCCCAATGACTTTAATCACTGGAAAACGGGAGGGCTGAAGCATGTGGGAGACTTCTACGAGGAGGGAGACCCGCTAACCTTCGAAGAATGCAAGGTGAAATTCGGGGTGCCAGAAACAGAAAGATTCCGCTACACCCAGATCCGACACTGGCTCTTGCACGAACCCATGAGATCCCAGGGCTGCAGAGAACTAATGGCGCTTGAAAAAAAAATGCTCACAACGCCTCCCCCCAGAGGGAAAACATCAGCCCTATACGGAGAACTGGACAGAACTGATCCCGACAAAAAGGAGGCATACATAGAAAAGTGGGAAAGGGACATCTGCAGGACAATTGAAAGGGAAGAATGGGGACACATCTGGACCAGAACACAGAAGAGCTCGAAATGTGTTACCAATAAGGAAGGGGCAATCAAAACCTGCTACAGATGGTATTTAACCCCAGAGACCCTGAACAAGAGCAACCCAGCGATCTCCCCCCCCAATTCAGGAGAGGATGCACAGACACAAGCACGCTATTTCACTTGCTCTGGACATGTCCAGTGTCCGTTGAATACTGGAAGGAGATTCTGGACCTCATTAAGCAGATCACAGGCCTGACGATTCCATGGGACCCAGGAATAGTCCTCCTGGGCAGCACAGGGGAAGGCCAATTTCCACTGACCGGCAACTTGGCAAGCCTATGCACACAACTTCTCACAGCGGCAAAGATAGCTGTAGCAAGACTTTGGAAACACCCAGAGGGTCCTGCTTCGAGCCTGTGGTGGGTTAAATGTTGGGACATCGCAGTCGCGGACAAAATAACCGCCATCCGCCGGGGGAACAGAAACACGTTTTTCGACACCTGGGCCCCCTTCCTAGACTATGCGGAACAATTCTCGGGAATGGCAAGGAAGCCACCGCCCCTCCCCTGGCTAGACAAATATGACTAACATAATCCAAAAACCAGTCCCGCGGCCTACACCGAAATCGCCACCCCGAGTGCCACTAACTCGGGAACAGGAGCAGCAGAGGGCAAGACGAACCCACAGAAACACCCAGCCTCAGTCAAGGTTTAGCCAAAACCTCCCTGCGAAAAACAATTACCAAAAACAGTCCCCCCCCCCCCAAGAACTATAGCACCCCCAATGCCCCAATGGTTTCTCCCCCGATGTTCCCCCTTTCTCCCCTATCCCCAACTAATTATGTTTTGGTTATGTTTTGGTTTAACATGCTCATCTCGAAAGGAACTATGCAATAAGTGAACTAATGCACATGAGATATTATGTTTATTGATAAAATCAAATAAAAAGATTGATTGGAAAAAAAAAAACACACATAGCATGCAAAACTGTAAAGCACCCCTAAATTTGTTTTTCCCAGAAAGCACTATAAGCAGCACAAAATGAGAATGCACAGATGTAAGGCACACCTAAAAACAATTTTCCCAGAAGGCAATACAAGCAGCGCAAAATGATAGTGCACAGATTAAAAACACACCTAGGATGCACAGATGTAAAGCACCCCTAAATTCGCTTTTCCAATAAAGCGCTACAAGCGGCACAAAATGAGAATGCACAGATGTAAGGCACACCTAAAAACGGTTTTCCCAGAAGGCACTACAAGCAGCACAAAATGATAGTGCAAAGATTAAAAATACACCTAGGGGTTTGTGGAGGACCACCAAGGGGCGCAGAGCATGCCAGTCGTGTAAGGCTCGCGCTCCTCCTGCCCCGCAGGGCCTAGCGTGCACTTTCAATCCCCGGTCGGGATTTTTCTTTGAAGCCCGAGAGGACCTGCACTCTGGGCGCCCAGCCCCACCGAGGCCGCTGACCAGGGGACCGAGCCCAGCGTAGCCCTGGGCTGAGGGGACAGGGGAAGGCCCCGGACGAACGCCAACGGCCGTGGGCTCCCCATGCTAGGGACCCCAGGTGCGTCACACCTAACTGCGCCATCGCCTGCCCCGGGGATCGGGATGGGGCCTGAAGTGTGGGAGAACCCCCCCTGCATCCAAGGAGCATGCCTGGAGACCCGGGGTGGGTGCCGACGCTCCCGTGCCCACAGCTCCGACGAGTGGCATGAAGAGCCAAACTTCGCCGTGACGAAGATCCATGGGGGCCCGGTGGCGGAGAGATGCACAACCCGAACCCCCCGACCCATAATCTGTACTCAGGAGCAGGCGAGTGGAGGCCAACTCCAACGTCGACTACAAGAGCTGTCCACCTATGCGGAGTGGGAGCCCCCCCATCTTGCGCCCAGAACTGAGTGGCCCCTACCGGAGATCCACGGGGATGCCGGCGCGCTGATCCACTGTGCGTGGGGCACCCCGGAGGCGTCCTTAACCGCCACGCTACCGCCTTCACCTCAGAACACAACGGGGGATCGAGTGCTGGGGCCCCCGCCCCGGCGCACACGACACACCCCAGGCCCCGTGCCTGTACTCAACAGGTTGGGGCCAACAAGCTGGGGAGGGCACCCAGCGGGACCTGAGGGGCCCCCCATCCGACCAGCAGGCGAGCCCCTCGGCCCACCCCCGAGCGAGGAGGCCAGCGCAGCCATCCATACGAGGCGGCTCTAGTGAGAGGAGGAGCCCGGGCCCAGAGCGTCAGCCTGCCCGAGAACAGCACGGAAAGTAGGTGAGGAGAAGGAGGGGGGGGAAGAGGACCATTGAGGAAACAGCACTGGGGTGCCACCCCCCAACCTCCCGCAGCCCCCAACTGGGATTCAACCCTTTCTCCAGCTCCCCCTAAAAAAGGGACAAGGCGGCTTACACCGCAGCAGCGGCACCACATCTCCCTCTGCCTATACTCCAGAGGCCTACAAAACCAGGCAGATCACAGCTTCATTCCTTGGAAGCCCTGCAGGCCCCGCAGGCCCCCCGGCACAAAATCAAGGCCTACAGCCAGATACTCGACACCCCGACAACGTAGAGGGGCTGGGGTCGCCCCGCCGAACTCTGTGTTTCCCACGGGTCCGCCCTGTTGGAGGCACCACACCAAGAGGCACCAAAAAAGAGCGACACCCTGGAGCGGCCTCCAGCCACCGGGGCAATCATTTCCCTCCAACGCTTTTGCCGCTCACAAACAGCTCCGAGTGAGGCCCACGGAGCCACCATGCCCTCAGGCAGTGACCCCCCCTCCGCAGTGCTAACGAAGGATGACTTCAAGGACATCCTTCAGGAAATCAAAGCTATTCGCACCGACATACAGGCCTCTATAGTGGACCTCAGAGGAAGAGTGGACACTTTGGAGGAATAAATTGAAGGAATGGAAAATAACCACCTCCAGACGGACCTGTCCGGACATAAAATACGAGGTGAGGTTAACAGACCTTGAAATGAGAGAGGAGGACATAATTTTGAAGGTGGATGATCTGGAAAATAGGGAACGCCGAAATAACCTATGCATAATGGGCATTACCCAGCAAAGAGGGGAGACGGCGGCCGATGTTTGGAGGAAGGTTCAAGGTCTGATTAACCAACTAGAAGGGGTCAAGGAAGTCCAGCTTGAAAGAGCACATGGAGGTGGAGGGGGCGGAGGAGGGGGCCCAAGGTCCACTGTGGTGCGTTTCCTCCGGTATAGAGAGAAAATGGAGGTCCTGGAGAAGGCAAAAAGGATCGAGAGCTTCAGCTTTGAAGGGGACACAATTCGGATATACCAAGACCTATCTACCCTCACGCTCACCCGCAAAAGGGAATGTCACCCGCTCACCCAGTGGCTCACCAGCCAGGACATGAGATACAGATGGTCGTTCCCTTTCACCCTCTCCTTCGAGCGAACTGGTGTAGACTACAGGGTGACTAGCGGCAAAGAAGCCACGCAAGTCCTCCAAGTGCTCAAGAGCGACCCTCCGGAGGGAGGAAACGAAGAAGGTACACAAGCAGGGCCCGAACCCAGGAGACAGCCTGAGGGCCCCTGGTCCACAAAGAAAAAGACAAAGGCCAGAAGAATATTCAGGAAACCATACACCCCCACGTCGGAGGCTGGGGAGGACTAGGCGAACAATGATTTATCATCAGGGAATGCAAGGACACGAGTTTGGCAATCCAGGCCGGGGACACAGAGTTCACTGAGAGACCTGCGGTGTACGGATACACACTCATCCTGGTGGCTTGCCCGTTGGCAGGGGGGGAGGGAGGGTGGCTGGGTTAGAGACCCTCGGGCCCAGACCAAATCCAGCTCCAAAAGGGAACAGGGCAACTTCCACAGGACCGGGGAAAAGATGAACACAAGGCAAAGAACCGATGACAGACAATGAGAGGAAGGGCTGGGCCGAGACCCTTCGAATAGGCTCCCTCAACGTTAAGGGGCTTAACTCCTCAACAAAGCTTTCTCTCTTGGGGAGGGAAATGAAAAATGCGAGAGTTGATATCCTCTTTGTACAAGAAACTAGAACAGTCAAGGGGGAGGAGGGAGCGATCCTGGGATCCCATGTGGGCCAGACCTTCTGGGCATCCGGCCACATGAAGAGAGGGGGTGTCGGAATCGTACCGCACAGGAACCATAAACTGACCGAGGTTTCCCGATGGGGAAGGGAGGACGGGAGAGCCATGGTAGGATCAGGCAATTTACATAACTCCAGAATTACCTTTGCTGCCATATATCGTCCTAACGTGGGGCAGATGGGATTTATCCAAGAGGTCCTTGCGGAGGTGTTGACCAGAGTGGAAGGGCTCCTCCTCCTGGGGGTTGATTTCAATATGTGGGCGGATCGGGAGTTGGACCATAGTGGTAAGGCGATCCCACCAGGCAGTAGAGGGAGACTATCAGGTGGAGGGCTTCAGGACCTAATGTGGGAGCAGGGCTGGTGGACATATGGAGGGAGCTCCATCCAACGGGGAGGGGATACACCTTCTACTCCGCAGTCCACGGCACGAGGACTAGAATAGACTATCTTCTTACGGGATACCAGTACATGAGTAGAATAGAGGCCTCGGAGATCCGCCCAGTTGGTTGGTCAGACCATGACCTGGTCTGGTCCAACATTAGCATATCGGGCCTAAAACCCAGGGAATCCCTATGGAGATGTAACAACTTCCTCCTTAGGGATGCGGTCTTCAAAGAGGTGATGATAACAGCGATCAGGGAATATTTTGAGCTAAACGATATGGGAGAAGTCGACCGGGGGATAGTATGGGAGGCGGCGAAGGCAACCTGGAGGGGTAGGTTGATTAGCGAAGGGAGGTCCAAAAAGAGGGAGAGGACTCTCGTGGCTCACAGGCTGAGGTCTGAGATTCTCACACTGGAGAGGTCGGAAGGAAAGGGGGAAGCGGAGAGGGACATGGGCATTGTTAGGCAGAATCCTGTGCAGTTCCCTAAGGGAGCACTACACAAGATTAGGACTACAGATGAGAGTAGGAACAAGTTACTTTCCTGTAACTGTTGTTCTCCAGCATGGGTCTGGCATGGATTCACATGCTCATGAATATTCCCCGTCGTCAGGCCGGGAATCCTCGGTATAGAAAAAAATCAGTATCGGTTTCGTTTCTGATCTGTCTTTAAATCACTGGTCTCTGGGTCATACTGCCCCCAGCCAATGACTGCCCTCACCCTAAGCTCCGCTTCCGGCAGCCATCCTCAGATTTGGTAGCACGTAAAGTGGCAGTATGACCAGAAGAAGAGCGCAGAGGGGTAGGCGGGAGGGTTCGCATGTGAATCCATGCCAGACCAATGCTGGAGAACAACAGTTACAGGTAAGTAACTTGTTCCTTCTCCAGCATGGGGTCTGGCATGGATTCACATGCTCATGAATAAAAGAATACATAGCAGTACACATATGCACAACCACGGGAGGTGGCAACAGGCTCAACATTAAGCAATACAACAACTCAACATTAAGCAACTCTTACCTCCTCACCAGGCTCACCTTAGGCGAACAGGTTGCGCAGCACTGCTTGGCCGACCCTGGACTCCTCCCTGGATTCCCGATCGACGCAGTAGAATCTTGTGAAGGTGTGCGTGGACCTCCACGTCGCAGCCCTGCAGATGTCCAGCAGGGGCACACCAGACAGGAACGCCGTGGTAGCAGCGATCGCTCTGGTCGAATGGGCTCTCGGACGGCCGGGCAGCTGTCGGTTTGCCAACCGGTGACAGTGCATGATGCAGCCGGAGAGCCATCTGGAAATGGAAGTCTTTGAGAGAGCCTTCCCTTGATTCACAGTCCCAAAGTTCACAAACAGCTGTGATGTCTTCCGAAAACTCTTTGTGCGGTCCACGTAGAAGGCGACGGGAAGAAAGCTGGCAACACCAAGGGCTCGTTGAGGTGGAAGTCTGACGGCACCTTGGGCATAAAGGATGGGTGTGTCCTCAGCACCACGCTCGTGTCATGAAAAGTCAAGTATGGAGGCTTGCAAGATAGGGCCTGGATCTCTCCCACTCGTCTTGCGGAGGTGATGGCCACGAGGAAAGCTGTCTTCCATGACAGGAACTTCAAAGGTGCCGAATGCATAGGCTCAAATGGGGCCCCCATGAGCTTGGTTAGCACCACATTAAGTTCCCACGCCGGGGCAGGAGCCTTCACCGGCAGGAATGATCGGAATAGTCCCTTCATGAATTCTTTCACCAGGCGATGAGACCACAAGGACGCCCGACCCGTCGTCCTGGTATATCGGGAGATTGCAGCCAGATGTATTTTGATGGAGGCGTGAGCCAGTCCAGCTTGGGCCAGCGACAGTAGGTACGGCAGTACTTGAGGGGCTGTAATCCGCAGAGGGTTAATCTTCTGTGCACGGCACCAGACAGAGAACCTCTTCCATTTATGTCCGTAGCGCTTGAGAGTTGAGGACGCCGTGGCCTTTGCAAGAACCTCTCTGCAGTCGGCCGGGATGTCGTACCCTCCAAACTCTAGTGCTGCAGGAGCCAGGTCTGCAATTTCAGCGACTCCGGGTTGTGGTGAAGAATGGCGCCTCCTTCTCTGGAGAGAAGGTCTGCGTCTGTCGGCAGCTTGACTGGTGGGGATGTTGACAAGTCCAGAAGGTCCGGGAACCAGATCTGTCTCGGCCACGCCGGTGCGACGAGGATCATCCTGCACCGGGACCTCTTGAGCTGGTTGATGAGCCGGAGCAGCAACGGCATCGGAGGGAATGCATAAAGAAATAGGCCGTCCCAGGGGAACGAGAAAGCATCGCCCATGCTCCTCAGCTGGGGGAACCTGCTGGCGAACCTCCGGCACTTGGAATTCGTCGCCGTCGCGAAGAGTTCGATCTGGGGTTCGCCCCATCGTCGGAAGAGTCGATCCACTTGATCCTGGCGTAGTTCCCACTCGTGGCACGAGCGCAGCTCCCTGCTGAGTGAGTCGGCGATCATGTTTTTTATTCCTACCAGATGAAGAGGCACCAGAAACATCCCTTGGGCGACGGCCCAATGCCACAGATCCTGGGCTTCCTTGGATAGGGTCGGGACCTGGTTCCGCCCTGCTTCCGGATATAGAACATCGTGGTGGTGTTGTCGGTGAAGATCCTCACCACCTTGCCCTTGAGGGACGGAAGAAAGGACCTGAGGGCCCAGAACACCACGCGGAGCTCCAAGATGTTGATGTGGAGAGACTTCTCCTCCGGGAGCCAAAGGCCTCTCGCGTGACGATCTCCGGAATGTGCTCCCCAACCTTCCAGGGAGGCGTCCGTCGTCACCGTCACCTGGTGAGCTGTGGTCTGAAAGTCCGTGCCCGCCGACAGATGGGAGCGGGTACCCCACCACCGGATCGCCTGACGGAACGTCTCGTTGAGAGGGATCCTGTCCTCGAAGCTGCCCGTTGACTGGATCCAGCAGGCGTTGAGGAACTCAACTCAAAGGCGCACCAGATAAATGCAGGAGGACATCGTTCCGAGGAGGGACTTGATAAATCTTACCCTGGCCATGTGCGTGGCCAGCAGACGCTGCACCGTGCCCAGAATGGTCCTGGTCCTTTCCTCCGACGGCGAGGCCAGCCGCGCCACTGTGTCGAGCTTGGCTCCCATAAACAGGGCGACTTGCGACGGAACCAGGTGGGATTTTGGAAAGTTGATGGAGAATCCCAGGTCCGTGAGCAGCTGGACGGTCTTCGCAGTGTGCTCCACGGCGAGCTCCCTTGTCCTTGCCTGGAGGAGCCAGTCGTCCAGGTAGGGGTAGATGTGGATCCCCTGTAGGTGCAGCCGCGCCGCCACCGGTGCGAGGCACTTGGTGAACACCCCGGGTGCCGACTTCAATCCGAACGGGAGGCCCTTGAACTGGTAGTGCCGCCCTTGGACCACGAACCTGAGGAACTTTAGGTGTCTTTTTAGAATGGGGATGTGGAAGTACGCATCCTCCAAGTCCAACGACGACAGGAAATGCCCTCCTCCAGCTGTCCCAGCACATGCTGGAGGGTGACCATACGGAACTTCTGTGCTTTGATGTACTTGTTCAGTCGTCGTAGGTCCAGGATGGGGCGCCATCCTCCCGTCTTCTTTTTTACGAGGAAGTACCTTGAGTAAACTCCGGAGCCCCGAAGCCTCTTTGGGACAAGCTCGATGGCACCCTTCTTGAGCATCGCCCTTACTTCCAACAGAAGTTGAGGGACGTGATTTTCCTTCCTGGCCACGGGTGGAACGCGAGGGCACTTCTTCTGAAACTCGAGGGCGTGCCCTTGGGCCAGGGCATCCAGCATCCAACGGTCGGCGGAGATGGACTCCCACACACTGACAAACCTCGCCAGCCGGCCTCTCACCGGGGTGCTTCGGCGGGGGCCCGACCCCACGGTCGGTTCAATCTTGTTTGGAGGCCGCCTTGCCCCCTTGACCTCCTTGTCGACGACGACGGGCACCACCTGACTTGCCGCGTCCCCTGTAGGCTTCCTGGGACGAAGATCTTGCCGCTTGGCGGTAAGTGGAGGAGCCACTGCCGGATCTCTTGGAGGCACCTTGTCTGCCTCCGGAGCTCCGAAAGGAGGGCCGTCGTTGTTGGAGCACTCCCAGTGCCCGGGCAGTCTCTGTGTCTGTCTTGATGGCCTGAAGGGACTCATCAACCGCCTTCCCAAACAGGTTGTTCCCGTTGAAGGGCATGTCCAAGACCTTGGTTTGTACATCCTGGCGGAAATCCGTGGCCTTGAGCCATCCTCATCGTCTCAAGCAAACGCCGTTGCCCAACTGAAGGAAACCGGTGTAGGCGATGTCCGTTGCCACCGTGATGGCGTGGTCCGAAGCGATCTCCCCCTCCTGTAGGATTTCAAGGGCCTCAGCCCTTTTGGCGTCCGGAAGGAAGTCTAACAGAGGGGCGATTTTGAACCACAACTCCCTGTCGTAGCGGGCTACGATAGCTAGGGCGTTGGCCGCCTTGATAGTCGTCGCTGCGGATGAGATGATCCGTCGCCCCATCGTGTCCAACTTCCTGCCCTCGCTGTCCGGCGGGGAAGTTGATGTCGAGGCCGATGCCCCCCCAGCTTTCTTCTTTGCCGCCGCCGAGACGACCAAATCCGGGGTAGGTTGTGCCCGAAGGCACAAGGGGGCAGCGTCGGGGACCCGGTACTTCTTCTCGTACCGGTCCCTTTTTGCCAGCGCCGTGGCAGGGTTCTTGAGGAGGGCGAGCCCCTCATCCCAGATGTCATCAAGAAGCGGTACGGCGAGGACTGTCTTCCTTTTAGCCTCGCGCCGTTGGTAAAGGAACCCTTCTTTCTTCTTTTCTTCTGGGCAGAGCTGAAAAAGCTAGGATGCCCTGGAAATCATGGCATGAAAGGATCCAATCTCGTCGGGCGGGGACGCCCGAGCAGGGGGCGACAGGGGACACGTCCCGTCGTCACCTCCGTCGCCATCTGTACCTGTCATAGCCGTGTCCGTGCCTGTATCATCCCCGTGGGTAGTAGACCGGGGGGAAGGCAGAGCAGGCCGCAGAGGTGGGAGAGGTGGCGTAGGATGCGTCCTCCTCCTCTTATGCGGTGGACTCTCCGAAGGTCCTGGCTCTGGTTCCCCCGTCGGGTCTGGCTCAGGTACCTCCATCGGGGGAAGGGGCAACCTTGTCCTTATCTCCGAGCATAAGGACTGAATCGCTGACAAAATGGCCACCGAGGTGTCCTGCGGCGCCGGAAACAACGGGTGCGAGGGCTGTTGAGGAGCCTTGTCGGCGACACCGTCGCTATCGTCGTCGCCCTCGTCGGGATCCCTCCCGATGGGCTAGGCCTCTTCCACGACTTCGATGAGCTCTTCTTCAGAGGTCGTGTCCGTATCCACGATGGCCATCAGCCCCTCCCCCACCTTCTCCAAAGAGGACTTCGTGGGGGTCTTCTCAATGGGCCTGAAAGACGACTACCTCCGCGGTGGCAGGGAGATTCTGGGTCCTGAGGGCGCCTCCACTGGTGTAGCCTCCACAGGCTGAGCCAGGGCCGCGGCGACATCCTCAATCGAGGTCTTAGCAGGGTGAATTAAGGCCATCGCCACCTTCTGGACGCCTGGGGCATTCACCTTGGGGGGAGGGTCCGAGCCTCGCGCCCCCTCTGCCGGAATCTTCGAGAATGACCGGGGCCTCTCCAGAAGCTTCGCCGGGTTCTCGGACTTCCTCTTACCCGAGCCAGAGCATTGGCTCGTGGTTGATGGCGCCGGGGAGGATGCGCCCTGCCTGGCAGCCAAGGGGCCTGACCGTTCGGCGCTCCCGGTGCCCGCGGACTCGCGGTGCTTAGCCTTTTGTTGGGCCCCCGTCGCCGGGGCACCCTCACAGGACTTAGAAGACCGCTCTGACTTCTTTTTCTTCTTCTCGCCTGACGGGCTCTTCCCTTAGAGCCAGTTGGCGAGACGGAGGTGGCGATCCTTCATGGTCCGCTCTGACATGTTCCCACAAAACGCACAGTCCTTCTCCTTGTGCGTCTTGTCCTCATGGAGACAGTAGAGGCATAACGAATGCTCGTCCTCCTTGAAAACATTCTGAAGTTGGCATCCAGGGCAGGTCCTGAACAGCTTCCTGGGCGTCGAGCTTCCTTTCTCCTGGGCCATGTCCGGGGTAGGCCTCGAAACTTCTGGAATCCTCCAAAAGCGTAACTCGACGAAATCTTCACCCTTGAGGGGCGTAGAAAACTCTGAATCGGATCCCTGTTGATCGGATGTAGAAACGGTGGAGCTTGAGGCTCTGTTTAACCGAAAAATGAGAACAATCCCATGAAAAAGTGCTAAAACGCAGCAAAAGCTCGAGAGCTACAGCACGAGGACTCCCAACACTTGAACGTGCGGTAAAAATCTGAGGATGGCTGCCGGAGGCGGGGCTTAGGGGGAGGGCAGTCATTGGCTGGGGGCAGTATGACCCAGAGACCAGTGATTGGTTACTACTAAGAAAGACAGATCAGAAACGAAACTGATACTGATTTTTTTCTATACCGAGGATTCCCGGCCTGACGACGGGGAATATTCATGAGCATGTGAATCCATGCCAGACCCCATGCTGGAGAAATAAATCCCCTTTGGTATAAGTCTGTACCACAAAGATTTAGTTGGTAGCTGTGGCTGAGCAGTCAGACTTATCTCAAGAGGGAGATGAGCAGTATTCAGGTATTCAGGGTTTACACAATAGGCCCACTAGACTATGGAACAAGGAAACACTGACCAAAGCTTTGTATTTAAAAAGTAGATATATATTTATTTTATACACTTCAAATAAAACACATGTATCACAGGCATCAAGCAAGTTAAATTAAGTCAAAGGAAAAATATACACACTCCCAAGTTAAATTGTAGACCAAGTGAATCAGAGTGAAAACTGAGCAAAACTGCACAGTGACAACTACACACAAGGGATCCTCTTAACAATTCCTCACAAGGGAGGGAAAGCACAAGTTATATAGAAACAGTTTCTTACACAACCTAGCAACACTTCCCATCAGCTTGTGAAACCGTTTAAGCAAGGCAGTGCATCAGTATAAGCAATACTTAAATGAAAACTGAGCAAATTGGCATTTCACAAGGTTAAAGAAATGGGGAGAAAAGGGTAGTTTGAAGAAATAGATGCACCAAAACAGTTCTCAGTGAAAATCAATCTAAAGAAGGCAGGTCTAACAAATGTGACCAGAGTCAGTAGGCCTGTGCCAGAGTCGGTGGTACAGGGCAAGGGCCCAGGAGAAAAAATGTTCTTTTAGCTGCAGTTGAGTCTTTGGTTAACGAATTTGAAAATGTGGCTTCAGAAGTTGAAAAGACAATGTTAAGAGAGGGGGGCGGCCAACCCAACAGGTAGGTAAAGGATTTAAAACACCGCGAAGAAAGGGCAGCCTGGCAGAACAATGTACCTTTAAATGAAGAAGTGGCTCCTGCGGAGGCAACCCTGTCCAGCGGTCCTACTCCCCCACCCACACAATGGACCCACCCCAGACTCAGTGGTGCCGAAAGGAGGGCTTCTCGGCAGAAGCCCGCCAAAAGGACGAACAAAGGATCTCCGACCTGGGTTAGGAGTTTAGAGAAAGACACGAGAAAGAAGTTATATTAAAGTTCTGGGAAAATAAAACCTAACGGAGTAAAGTTAATATTAAAATGCACCGGCGGTATGTTAGAGGCTGTCAGAAAAAGTGGTAGCCTCGAACAATGGAAAAATCCCATAGGGAAATATATTTTGTCGAATATTTATGGTAGTAACCACTGCCACCAGCCAGAAACTTTTGAGAGAGGGACTGTACGGTACCCTCCCGAAAATGAACAGAGAAAAACTATTAACCCCTTCCAGTACCTCCATAGTAAGATGGGTTGTACTGGTTTAGTTCATAGGATGTGACTAATAAAGTCAATGGGGACTTTACATGCCTTAGGAGACAGTAGTCAGTCCCAGGGTATGGAGTCTATGTTTGGGGGTCGCTACGACACCCCTGTGTTACTGCACTGAGGGTGCTGTGTAACATGTGAATAAAGATGGTTCCTATGGGGTTGAGAAAGATCCCATAGGCATTAAACACAAAAATAGCCTAGGACACACATAGCAAAAATGCCTTAGAGTGGGAAAAATAGTCTCACTATTAGCAGGTAAAAAGAAACAAACCCTTCAAATCCAGCAAAGCTGCTGGGGGACTCTATAGGTAAGGGAAATTAGCCATAGAATGAGAATTCTCCCTAACACTCCCTAACACTCGCCCCCCCAGACTAAGGGACAGGAGGATCTAATCCACTCCTGGATGAGTCTCTTACCTCTAGTCGGTTATAAACATCCTAGAGAGACCATCACCATTTTGGTGGTGACATCCTGACCTGTGCTCAATGGTAAAGTCAAACCCTTGGAGGCAGATTGACCATTTTAGCAGTTTGGGGTTTTCCCCTTTCATTTGCATCAACCATCTCAAGGGTTGGTGGTCTGTTTGAATGATGTAAGTAGATCCATACAAGTATGGTCTAAACTGCTTCAAAGTCAACATAATGGCAAAACATTCTCTCTTAATAGTTACCCACCTTGTTTCAGGTTCCTTCAGTTTCCTACTGATGAAGCAAATGGGGTGTTCCCAACTTTTCTCATCCAGTTGACCGAGTACTGCACCTATATTGGAAGCATCTGTTTGTACAATAAAGAGTTGGTGGTAGTCAGGAGCTCTGAGAACTGTAGCTTGACAAAGGGCTTTCTTCAGGCTTTCAAAGGCCTGATTTCACTCCTCATTCCATATGATCTTTTTAGGGAACTTAGGAGAAGAGATTACATTCAGTGGAGAAGCAATGGATCCATAGTTCTCAATGAGATTCCTTTAATAACCAGTGAGGCCTAGGAAGGCTCTCACCTGGGTCTGAGTAGAAGGGGTTGTCCAATTTTGCACAGCTTCAATCTTGCTGAGCAAAGGCCTTATTTCTCCACCTCCTACCTCATGCCCAAGGTAGACCAGTTTACTGTGACCAATTTGGCATTTGCTTGCTTTTATGGTTAGATGGGCCTGTTCAAGAGCCTGCAAAACATATCCTAGGTGGTCAACATATTCTTTCCCAGTAGGGCTGAACACTGCAATGTCATGCAAGTATGCCATGCAGAAGTCCTCTATCCCATTCAGAACCTGATTAACCATCCTTTGCAATGTAGCAGGTGCATTCTTTAATCCAAAAGGCATAACCGTGAATTGGTATAAGCCAACAGGGGTGGAGAATGCAGTTTTCTCCTTGGCATGTCCAGTCAGGGTATTTGCCAATAGCCTGACGTGAGATCACATGTGCTGAGGAACTTGGCCGAACCAAGTCTATCCACCAGCTCATCTGTCCTTGGCAAAGGATGGGTGTTAGGCAGAATCATGTGCAGTGCCCTTAGGGACCACTACACCTGATTAAGACTACAGGTGGCAATACAAGTTTTACCTTTGGTACAAGCCCTTACTACTAAGTTATAGTGGTAGCAGTAGCAGAGCAGCCAGGCTTATCTCAAGAGTATATGAGCAGTAGCAGAGATTACACAAAGGGACCACAACTACTTTGACTCAAGCAAACACTGACTCAAGGTTTCAGGTAAAAAATATAAGTACATTTATTTTTAAACCATCAGTTATAAACACAACACCTCTATTAAACTTTAAACAAAACCACACGTTAAATATACTACAACTAACCAATTCACTTTGTACAGTAAGTCTCAAGGTAAGTACCCTGTGTTTGAATGAACAGTGTTATGAACAAGACACGATACTGCGGATACGGTTGCAATCACTTTTTGACCGTTCGGTCTACTAAATAAACATGCATCCGTGACATGAAATGCTACCGGGGCAAAAACACGCTTAGCACCTGAGGTACCCAGAGGGAGTTGGAGGCAAAAATCACAGGCAATATTTAGGTTAGGCAGACACTATCGAGAAACACTCAGAAACAGGAGTTCAAAAGTCAAAGGGTCGGAGCCAGGTTTAGATGACACCGGAGGCCTGTGCCGAAGATCACACCTTTAGACAGTTCATGATTCAGTGTATCCAAGAAGTACTTGAATATTGTCAATGTTCGGAAGCAAAAGTTATAAGAAGGAGGGAAGACGAGGATGAGCCTTGAGGATGAAGAAAAGGGATTCACCCAGTTTCCTCGACTAGAACACAGTACCTTATTCCCACGATGCAGCTGGTGCCCTGGCAGTTGTTCCTGTTAGGTTTCCCGCAGACCCACGATTCCTGGAGCTTTGTTGTGAAGGAGGACGTCTGAAGGGGGTCTGCACCACACAGGGATGAAGCCGACAGCAGCGACAATGCAAAGGTGTGCTCCTTAAAAACAGGAGAGGCTCAGCAGGTGGCTATCCGGACCACTACAGCAGTGTGCAGCGATTTAGACCACAGCGGAGATCTCTGGCTGAAGAAGATGAGCTGGTTATCCCCACCAGGCTCAAGGGAAGAAGACTCCGGACTGGATCTTCTCTTAGTCGTCGAAGGGAAGATAGCTCAGGGCTGCAGCAGGGCTTCACCGGGACGGGGTAGTTGCAGCAGCCGTCGTTCTCTCCACTTCTCTTCGGTTCCTTGTAGTTCCAGAGGCGACTCTGACTTCTAGCCCAAGAGACCTGCCTTTTATGCGCAAAACCCCCATTCACACAGCCTTGCTGTCAATCACGCAGCAGGGGGGGTTGTCCAGCCGGGACAACCACCTCAGCCAATCATGGCAAAGTGCGACTTGGGTTTCCTAGGATACCCTGTGCAGGGGGTGACTACACCCCTTCCCCACATTCAGTCTACCTAGACATCCAGGCGCCAAGAGGGGGGGCTTCCCTGCAGAAGCCCACCAAAAGACGGTGAACAAAGAAGGCGAACCTAGTTTGCTGCGCAAAGTAAAACACAAGAAGGACTTTAACAAAAAGAAATGGCGAATAAACCCGACCAGAGCCAAAAGAAAGACGATTTGGTCAAGCGGGTTTATGTTCGAGGCTAATAGCCAAGAACGGTACCACGTTTATCTAATATAATCGCGGTAGAAAAGTTAGGGTAGATACCACTGCCACCAGCCAAGTATAAAAGAGCAAAACAGTGCTCAGGGAGGTACACACAGAAAAGGGGTACAGATTAGCCCTTTCCAGTACTCCATGTAAGATGGGGTGTACTGGGTCTGTGGTAAAAGTTACTATGTAAAGTAAATGGCAACTTTACCTTTCTCTGGGGGACAGTAGTCAGCCCTAGCGAAATGGAGTCAGAGGGAAGTCTAAAAGACAACCCGGGGTTACTACACTAAAGGTGCTGTGTAACCCATACAAGAACAGGGGCACTTGGAGTGGTGTGCTCCAGTGCCCAAGATCACACAATGAGTAACAAAACATAGGCCAAAACACATGTAAGAGTGGGAAAAGGATGTACACTCTTACCAGGTAGAAAAATAAACTCCAGAAATCCAGCAAAGCTGCTGGGGGACTCACTAGGTGAGGGAAATTAGCCCTAGAAGGAGAATTCTCCCTAACAATGGGCTTCAGTCTTAGTGACTGCATTTAGAGCTCTCTAGTCCACACAGAATCTCAACTCCTTGGATCCTGCCTTTGGTGCTAACACAACTGGCTAGACCATGGACTAGTAGGGGGCTCTATTACCCCGAGATCAAGCATCTTGTTGACCTCTCCTTTGATGTGGGTTCTTACATTTTTCTGACATCCTGTAGCCCCTGCTTTTGACAGGTAAACAGTCACCAGTTTGAATATCATGCTGGCCCCAAGGGGTCAAGCCTGGTGCTAGAGAAAACAGGGATGCAAATTGATTCAACAAAACTTTGCACTCCTCCTGTTGCTCAGGTGTCAGATTAGAAGAGAGATTAACTCCTATTTTCTCATCCAAAGGTTTGCCTCTGAGGTCAGGTAGAGGTTCACTCTCCTCCTCCTCTTGAGCTGAAGCTGGAAGCAAGGTTCCCAGTTCTGGTCTCGAGACATAAGCTTTGACACGGTTGATGTGAAAGACTCTAGGAGCCTCTTTAGGATTGCCTAAGTCCACCAGATAGTTCACCTCTCCAAGTTTTCTCACAACCTTGAAGGGTCCCATCCATTTGTCCTGCAAGACCCTCTGCCTTGTTGGGACCATAACAAGAACTAGCTGGTCTTGAGCGAACTCAACCATGTTGGCCTTCTAGCCATGCCAATGCTTGACCAGAGCCTGACCTGCTTTCAAGTTATCACTTGCCTCAGCCATCATGTGTGACATTCTCCTCCAGAGTCCTATCACATAGCCAGTGACTCTAATTGGCGTGGGGGAAGGAGCACTCTCCAACCCCTTCTTGATCAGGGTGTCATCAAAAGTGGGGCTCACCTGTGCTTCGAGATCCGATTCGCCGGAGGAGAGGTCGGATCCGGAAAGAGTCGTTACCGAGAGATCAGGCGTTCCTTTTTTTGTGAAGAGGTAAGGTCTGTTCCGGGAGCTCGCCACAATTGTCGTGCTGAGTAACAGTCACAGACAGAAATGACAATCCCCTGTGCAGACCACAGAGGGGAAAAAACCTGTGGCACAAAAAACCCCTATAGATGGAATGGCAAGAAGGTGTGGAGGTGATGGCTTGTCCGATCCAGTAGAATGACTTGAATAAATCAGGTAAGTTGAAAATAACTGTTCTTTCTGCAAATCTGATCCTGAAGGCTGGTGTGATGGAGATCCAGCGGACGAAGAAGAGACAAAACTCTGAAGGCAAGATGCGAACTGGGAATTGTGGTTCTGAAGAAAAAATGGAGGGCGGAAGAGTACCAGAAACAGGAAGATGAAACTTCGGTGGAAAAATAGAAGGAGAAAGGAAACCAAGGAAAATATCAGGGGAAAAGATAGAAGGAGGTTAAGTTGGTTTAAGAAAGAGAGAATGGTACAAGCGCATAAGGTCACCGTACTAACGTGTAAAAAAGAACCCCTGCAAGTGAAAAACTTCTTACCCCCAGAATGAAGGCACCGAAACGGGAGCAAAGTGGTCAGGATACCTGGGAACTCCTGTAAGAAAGGTAAGGTAATCAAAGGGACTGAAAGAGGCGGAGTAAGAAAAGCGGCGAGCGCCGCAACAGAAAGTGAAAGTAAACAATGTCAGAAACCCTCGAATTAATGCGTGCAAATAAAGATAACAACAGTAGACAGATAGGCAGGAAGAAATGAGCTCTGGAAGGAACGCTACGGAGGGCTTTCAGGAAGAAACAAGGAGGGCTGGAACTACGAGAGAACCAGAGAGCGAGGAAACCGCGACACAGTTGCAACGTACTGAGGGGGCGTGGCTTACCTGCATTTAAAGGGGAAGAGATACATAGTTGCAGAGAGATAGAAACAGGACTAGCGGAGTTTCCACCGGGACCACATCTTCCATGAACCTCCTTTCATGACACAGGGCCAATGGACCTCTGACCGGATGGCCATAGAGAAGTTCAAACGGACTGTAACCCACTCCCTCCTGAGAGACTTCTCTATATGCCAAGAGAAGGCATGGCAGTAGAAGATCCCACTTTTTCTTAAGAGGGTCTTCTAAAGCTCCTATCATGCTCTTCATGGTTCTGTTAAACGTTTCTACCAATTCATTTGTCTGAGGGTGGTATGCTGTTGAGAACTTGTAGGTAACTCCACAGTTTTTACACATGGCCTTCATGCAGTGGGATATAAAATTTGACCCCCTGTCGGATATTACCTCCTTAGGAAACCCAACCCTGGTAAAAATACCAAGGAGGGCCTTAGCTACGGCCAGAGCTGTAACAGTCCTCATAGGAATTACTTCAGGAAACCTAGTAGCCTGGTCTACTACAACAAGTATAAACCTGTTGCCTGAAGAAGTTGGAGGATCAAGGGGACCAACAATGTCGATTCCTACCCTCTCAAATGGTACTCCCACCACAGGGAGAGACAATAGGGGTGCCACATTCTTGGAGCCAGTTTTACCAGAGGTTTGACAAGTGTGACAACTCTTGCAATACTTATCTACCTCAGCCCCCATTTTATGCCAATAAAAGTAGAGAGAGAACCTTTTCTTGGTCTTCTTGAAGCTCAAGTGACCAGCCAAAGGTATCTCATGGGGTAGTTGCAAGAATTGGAGTCGGTTTGCTTGAGGCACTACACGCCTTTTGTAGTCCCCAGGGAGTGACTCTGTTGGTTCACTATAGAAGAGGCCATCTTCCCAGTGTAACCTGCACTTCCCAGGCTCTTGCCCTTAAAGCTGAGAAGCTGCCTGGTGGCGAAGACCTTCCAGAGTTGGACATTCACTCTGCCCCTTACTGAAGTCTGCCCTTTGGGGTCCACCTTCTGACAGTAAAGACTGCAGCTCAGGATGGTCCACAGGGTCAAGATCACCAATGAGTTCCTAGCCTACTACTAGTTCTGAATCTTCAGGCTCTAGTTCAACCACACAGGGTGGAACCTCACTCTCAGCCTCAGCAGGAGGATGAATAACAGGTGTGATTTTTGACAACCTATGCACCAATGACAAAAATATTTTCAAATATATTAGTTCAATTAAACTATTAAGAAATGAATGTGCACAATCAATTTAAATGGAGGCATTATATTTTGATAAATGTGTAGTCCTATTCAGGTAGGGATTTATTTTGTGAAGTTGCTGTGCAGGTCTATAGGATAAAACATCTCCTTACATACATTTTTAAGAAGATACAAAGGGGGATAAAACTACCCGAGATAAAAATAGGAGAAGCTTGGTAGTCAATCCAAGTTAGCATTCTTAAACCTCAGGGGGGATGTGGACCATTCCTGCAACAAAAGCTACCTTCTCTGCGTGTAGAGTAAGCAATAGCTTCATCTGGGTGATACCACACAACATGGGGGTGAGGGCATAGGTGGTCCATGATTGGAGAAGTAAGGAAAAGGAAACCCAGTCTCAACAACAAGCAAACCTGGGAAATCCTTGCACCTTAAGGCACTTCCTAATTTTGTAGTTAGTAATTCAGCGGGTTTGTGTGCTGGAAAGAGGTAATTCTGATGAAGCAACACAAAGAGGCAAAAATAATTTGTGTTGTTTGCATGCTGAAAGTATGGTACATTTAAATTATTGTTCATGCTCCCAACAATAATTGAACTAAGCAAGTGTCAATGCGAGAAAAGAGATCAGATGTATAATTCAAATTCCATACCTTCTTTCATTTTGTGTGATGGTTCCGAGCTCCAATTTCTTAACGGTTGATGCTAAAACCTTGTTGGCATCATTAGCAAAGTCTAGATCTCTGACTTCTGAGAGAGGAACGGAAACAATGGCAAAAGCTTCTTTATCTTCTTTTGTCTGGCAGGTCCCAATCTGCAATTTTTTTTCAAGAGTTTACATTTTTTTGTAAAGAAAAGATGACTGGTTTAAAGTTGGAATATTGTCATAGCCATTACTAAATTGTTGTTGCAAACAAACAGCATTCTGTATTTGTACAAATGCGCTCAAGACTACCAAATCTGAATTGTTTGGAAGTGAAGTCACAGGTAATTTTGCAAATTTGGGGTTTGAAAAAAATATCCAATATCATTGCACAGAGAAGCGTGAGGAGGAAAGAGCTTTAAGAAGCAGAATAGCTGGTTGGCATGGCAATAGGCAAATGTGGCTTAAATTCTCTTTAGTCACTAAATGTAAATTCTTGTCACAGGGGTGTATCAGCCACTTTTACTCCCTAAAAATAAGTAAATACTCTCAAAAAAATGAAAATGGAGAGTACAAAAACTTCCAAAAAACAAAGGAAACGGATACATGGGATCCTGTCCCCCTGCTTTTGCCCAAATATGTCCATGGATATGTTTGGACCAGTAATACAAATTGCGCTACAGGAACAAACTCTTGGTAAAAGCATAGCTTTCAATGTGCATGAATAACTTGGTGCAGAGAGATATTAATTACAAAACCTGTTTTACATGTAAAACATGTCTTCTCATTAATTAAATACTCCCTAATCATTGCATTGCCAACTTTCAAAAATAGGGAGTGAAATACTCCCATTTCAAAATCGTATCTACAGCACTGCCGCCATGAAATCCAATGAAAGCTTGTTTAACTTTATTCAACCATGCACTTCCAAACATGAAGCTGCTTTCCTGTGCTTCATGAGAGGTGGGGCTCATGGGGTGATCTTTCATTCTTCCTGTCTGCCTTTGCAGGAACAAACAGGCCGCACCACTGTTAAAGGCCGTACATCCACACGCCCCCAGTACAGTTCTGAGTGCAAAGTGGCAGCCCTAACACAAACATGGGATGCTCAGTTAGTTTGAACAGTTCCCCGTTGACCCCTCACCATGCTGGACCATGGTGTGAAGAAGAGCTTGCTCTGCCTTTTTTGCTGTCTTCCACTCCACTTTTTTTTTTTACTTGAGTCCAGAGAACATCTCATGCCATGGCCCCTGCCCCCACATTCACTCTAGGCATGCTGTAGCCATGTCCTGCGATGCAGACACACATCAACTGCTTTCCTTTTTTCCAGTTGTCTCCCTGTCAGCTATATCAACTCAGCAAACCCCACCCACCCTAATCCCCAGACCATTCCACAACACCTCACCCAAACCACACAACTCCACTTCATCCAACAGTGTACAGTATACTGCAACACTTAACCCCACACCATACTAATCCACTCTATTCCTTCCATCTCCAGACCATACCACCCCATACTGATCCACACCACTCACCAACCTCCCCACCCAACCAAAACTGATACATCCCAGACCACTTGCACACCAGCTCACCTGATACCATCCCAGAAAAGGCCACCTAACCCCATTCTATTCACACCATCCCACCATACACCACTCCATCAACACCCACCACAAGTCAGCCCTCACCACGCCAGCCATTCAACTCCATCCCATCCCACACCACTCCAAAACGGACCTACCCCACACCAATCCAAACCATCGCAGACCATCCAACACATCACTCTACACTCCTCCACACTGCTCCACTTTACACCGCTCCATCCAACATCACACCATCCTACATCACATCACTTTACACCGCTATGTCCCACCCCCACACAACACCACTTCACCCATCACCATTATACCTCACTCTACCCACCACACCACTATACTTCACCCCACACCACTCAGCCAACACACATAACCCAACACCACGCAACCCCACAGCACACAACCCATACCACTCCAGACCATCACACAACCCTCCACAACACCCCATATCACACCACTCCACCTCACTGGTCCCCACATCACACCTCCCCTAAGCACTCCACCCTAATGTGGCAAACCAGAAGGAGGGGTCAGACAAAGTTGTAACATTTTCAAGAGGGTTTACTCAAAATAATAATAGAAACGCATATCTATCCCTGCTGTTATGAGGGAAGATCCCTGACTAATCAAATTAAAATTAAGTGTGCTTGTCAAAGTACAAAATAAATAGTCCTAGTCCAAATCCTAATAGATACCTGGCCCTGGCACTTAGGGAAACTTTATAAAAATAAGGAGGCCGGAGCAGTACTCTAACCTTCGCTTCTGCATGGCCCAACACTTGGATCCCTTTTCCAAGAAGAAGGTTTTAAAAGTTTGTCAAATTCTCTATTTCTTTCCTCGAAGTTCATCAATTTCTTGCTGTATAGTCCCTAGCAAGTTCTGTATTTCTTTCCACAATGTTCATCAATTTCTCGCTGTACAGTCCTTAGCCTCTCTGCAGCTTCCCTATGTTCCCTTTTCTCAGGAAAGACAAGATTTTCTTAACACAACTCCAGCATTTCTCAAATGGTGCTTGACAGTGTCCTTGGGGGTCATTACGAGGTTGGAGGTAATGGAAAAACGATGCCGGTAAGGGATTACCGGCACTGCATACCGCTACGGGCTATTTCGACCCAAAAGCCCTATTAGCGCCACCGCTGATAGCGTGCTTCCCCGTACCGGCATGTGCGCGGGCACGTGGCCCTCGGGCCCGGCAATAGCGGGATGGCGCTAACAGGAGGACATCACAAGTCAGGCGGACATGCAAATACCAGCATCATGAAGGTGGTAATGAGGCGTACCGGGATGCTGGCAATACCGGCATCATGAACCACCCGCAAACAGCAATGTCCAGAGTTCCCAACTGCCACAGGTGCACACAACCAGCACAGGTGGATGCAATTGAGCCTGGGCCAGCACAAAAGGAGCACACACCACACTCCTCACCACACCAAAATGATTCCACTTGTAGTAGCAATACTGGGGCTGGAGGACATGTTTCCATTGCTACACCAGCAACAACAGGCACCACAGAGGAGATGCAGGAGGAGAAGGAAGGTGAGACAGGCCCAGCAAGCCCCACCAGTGCAGCCAGTGATACCACGCAGGCAGCCCCCAATCCCTTGCATCAGAGCCAGTCCATTCAACCTAACCCCTGAGCAGATCCACACCCTGTACCGTCTGGACCGGGACACCATCACCACCATTGTGGACATGATACATGACGACAACGTCAGTCTGATTGAAATACGCACCGCCATTCCACATCCATCTACAGGCACATACCAGCACACAGTGGGGCACATGCATGGCATATCACAACCCTTATTTTCTCGCATGCTGAACCAAGTGCTGGATGCCCTCCTAAAGCACACAAGGGACTACATATCCCTACCACGGACTCCCCGGGAGAACTTTGACACAAAAGTTGGTTTCCATGCACTGGCAGGCATGCCAAATTGTATTGGTGCACTTGACTGCACCCATGTGGAATTGGTGGTCCTGCATGCAACTGAGGTGGTGTACCGCAATCGTAAGCTATATCACTCAATCAATGTACACATGGTATGTGACTCCAGCAAGATCATCACACATTGTTGTGCCCGATTTCCCCTATCAACTCATGACTCAATGGTCCTGCGCAACTCCACACTACCACGTTACATGGAGCGACATGCAGGACGACGTGCCTGACTGCTTGGTAAGTAGCATGACAGGCAAGGCAGTGAACTGGGGGGAGAGATGCACACACCACCATGCTGTTATTGTTGTGGTGACAGCACGATGTGCACATCCCAAAACACTGTTCCCCAAAGCATCCCAAACTGAATCTGACTACCAATTCCCATAGCAATTAAGTAAGTTGCACACCTATCACAACATGCCAAACTTAAACCCACCCTACATCCCACAACACATGCACCACCCATCATAGGACCTCACCCTCCGTAACACAATCCAGCAACATGCTGTGAGTATTCACAATGTAAATGTCTGCAGCAAATCACTACACAGGACAAGCATCCATTAGAGTGCACATAACAAAACCACCAAGGGAATCCACTGCTTGTCACAGGGCCACCACCACAGTAGTGCAGCATGTCACCATGGGAATAATCGGTGCTGAATGCCAAATAATGGAGAGACTACTGCCAACGCTGCCAGTCAGAAATTCTTACAGAACACTACACATCACATATATATCACAAACACAGCGGTATGCATCCACAATGCATGAGCAACATCAAGGCAATGTACACCATGTATCATCTTGAAGATGCAATGCACACCATAAAACCATGGCACAGCACACATTGAGGGATTGAGGGAATGAAAAATGTGTGCATACAACCAGGGACATGTGCATGTGACCAACAAATATCTGCAGGCATGTGTGATAAGTACAGCTGTCCATCATGAATCGACTAACACATACCTTATTTTGCTCCCATGCAGGTGATAGTGGCTATCCCTTGAAGCTGTGGCTCCTCACCCCTGTCCGAAACCCGCAGACCAGGCACGAGGAGGACTACAATCGTTCCCATACCCGTACCTGTGTGGTCATTGAGCAGACCTTTGGCCTGTTGAAGGCACATTTTCGCTGCCTTAGCCGGTCGGGTGGGGCACTCCTCCACAGGCATGAGAAGGTGGCCAAGATCATCATGGCATGTGTCATGCTGCACAACATGTGTATCCGACGGAACGTGCCCCTGCCCCCTGACATTGAACTGCAACCACCAGGTGATGATGAAGGGGCGGAAGAAGATGTGGCCGCACACCATTGCGGTGCCGATGCACAGGAGGGACGTGCTGTGCGCCAGTCTGTGATTGGAGAATATTTCTAAGACATATGGGTGCAGAGGCTGAAATTAATGTGGGACAGAGGGCACTGGGTGTGGGAGTACATGAACACTATGCACTGTATAGCAATAAATGACACATATGCAATAAAGAATGTCCACTCAAGTATTTTTTCTGCCACACAACAGGTGTATTAAACTGTTAAACAAAGTGCTTACCACAAACACACCCTCACCGCCCTCCCCCCACAACTCCCCCACACACCCTCTCCCCCCTCTACTTCCCCCCACAACTCCCCCACACACCCTCTCCCTCCTCCCCCTACAACAAGTTGCCAGATCTCCTTCTTCTTTATCATTGCCTCTCTCTTGAGGTTGTTGGCAAACACAACCTCTGCCAATGTCTAGGGGAGCATTGTCAAATCGTCCTCCGTAAAGCGCTCTTGCGCTGCCGGGGTATGCCTTTTTTTACAGCCTTAGGCATAATGGTGTTGGTGATGGTCTTTTTCTGCAGTTGGAAATAAGCTCCAGGTCCTGTGTAGTGAGGATGGCAATGGATTGTGTTTTTCAAGATGGCCGCCATGCTCTTTCCCGCTCCGGCGCGATGACGCTACTTCCGCTTCTGCTTATTAGATGGTACCGCTATTAGCGGTCCCTGCTAATAGCGGTGCCCGCTAATGCCGTATCCATTGATGGCAGTCACGTTATTTAGGGGAGGACGGCGATGGTAGTGCTGTCTGCGCTTTCCATGATGCCGTTAAGGGGCTTTTTTGGGACTTTAGCGCCATACCGGTACTGTCGATAACAGCATGCCGCTACGCTCGTGCACGCAAACTCGTAATAGCCCACTATTAGCAACCTCTTACCTACACGGACACAGTATTTGCTCCATGCTGGTAAAAACTGTTTTTTACCTTCAGCCTTGTGATGACCCCCTTGTCTTATTTTTAAACACGGGTACCCTCCAGGTTCTCTTACCTCACAGTTCTGTTCTGTGTTTCATGTTTCCAGGGCTCCCCAAAGTCCCCTCTGACTGACTTGCTTTAGCGTCTCCCAGTCTCGAACGTTAATGTCTCTTGATCTCTCGAGGCTTCCCAAGTTCTTTGGCCCTGTGCTTTAGGAGGGACTTGGTAGGGCACCGGCCTGTTCAGGTTTTCTTAGCTCCCGTAACCCTTGTTGCTTCCCCAGACTTGAATGTTAATGTCTTTTAGTTTTTCATGGCTCCCCAAAGCACTATAGCCCTCTGATAGGCTTGAATTAGCAGCGGCCTGGTAGGGCCTCTGCTCATTAGGGATTTCTTGGCTCCCGTAACCTTATAGCTTCTCCAGCTTCTGATACTGCGGTTCAGCCCTCTCAATTTTGTTACCTCTTTGGGAGCGGTTGCTTCCTTTACTCTGCCTGGCTTGTCAGTTTTTGTACTTCTTATGCAGAGATCGGGGATCCGACTTCTCCGCTAAGGTGTGGTCTGGTCTCAGCATCAGTTAACGGCCCCAGGCAAACCACAGCTTCCTTGTGGTCACGCAACCAGGCGAGATAGTCTCTTTACTGTCTCTCTCCCGACCTTGACTTCTTGGTCAGTGTGATGCTGGAAATGCCTTTTGGAGGGACAGGGCCACCTGGTCCTTGTCCTACCACTTCTCTACGTGTGCTTTCTGTATGTATTCTGTCCGCCCTGGACCTCTGGCAGTGCAGCTCTTCATTTTTCCTTTTTGTGAACAACACCCTTGGGATATGGCACCCATGGGTGGGGGTACAACCTTGTACCCCTTATGTGTGTTTTTGGGCACCTGTGTGTTGCCCACAAAGCAGGGTATGGGCTGGTGGCAGCTACATGCTGACTTCACAGTGGCTCTGAGTGTCCTCCATTTCTGGGACACCCAGGCCCTGCCATAGGAATCAATGGGTTCCTGAAGAAAGGCAAGATGGCCACTATAGCCTCTTGGTTTCTATTGCCTTTACGCCTTGTTTCCAAAATTCCTGGAAAGCCCTGACTCTGTCCATTTCCACCTGACTGCTGTTGGGTGGAAAGACAATACATGGCTCTGGGACTACCTCTTGTCAAACTGACTGGAGCCTCCTTCCCAGGGGATGTGTGTTGGGGGTAGACACTCGCACTGGGACCTGTATGAATAGAGTCCGAAGTCAGCTCACATTCTGTGTTGTGGGTACCTGGTTTTGGTTGTGTGACACAATGCATGGGCCAGCCCTGACTGAAACTGGAGTGAATGCAGTGTAGGGTGCTGAAAGGCTGGGTGCTTAC
Organism: Ambystoma mexicanum; assembly: GCF_040938575.1. NCBI lineage: Eukaryota > Metazoa > Chordata > Amphibia > Caudata > Ambystomatidae > Ambystoma > Ambystoma mexicanum. The sequence goes on from NC_090936.1 coordinate 353,820,234, forward strand.
TCCAATCCACATTCTGGGTTATGGGTGTCTGGTTTGGGAGAATGGCCTGAATGCCTGTGAGCCTGATTGGCTGCCTGCCTGCATGAATGCACTCATATATGTATGATTGGCTGACTGAGCCTGGCTCAGCCTGAGTGAATGGGGAACAAATGTATATTACTAGGGACCTCTCACTCACCAATTTGTTCTGAAGCTGAATCCCGGAGCTGTTCGACAGCTGAAGTTGAACCCTGAAGTTTGAATCCTGGGTCTAGTCGGAGGAAGGAGTCTACAGCTGCGTTTCTTCAAGGAATCTGAAGACGGCTGAGCAGACCCAAGGACCTGGACAGGCAACCTCTCACCCCGAGCTATAAAGGACCATCGTGCACCTGCTACCCTTCATCAGAAGTACCAGGAAGCCAGTCCTGTGTGCCTACCATCCGGAGAAGGGGTATTTGTGAGTCCAGAAGAGGAAGCCTTGGACATCTTCATCCGAAGAAGTCCAGTTGTGTTGCCCAGGGTCTAGATGAATGTTTGGAACCGTTGGAAGCTAAATTACTGTCTACCACCCAGAAGAGGGAGTACCCTGGCATAGTGCTGCTTGACACCCAGAGCTGCAAAACTTCCACCTGATCCAAGAGTCTTTCAAGGGACATCCCTGACATGACATCTGACCCCTTTTTCCCGCCGAAGAAGATCCCAGTTCACTGTGTGCAGAGGAAGGTCCACCAGTGGGTTTCCCACGGCCAAAATCCACAGAAGAGGTCCTGAGCATCCAGCCTTGGCGAGGGTCAGTAGACCAGTCTGGTGGTTGAGTCCAGGTCACCAGAAGCCATCCTGAGGTCTGTGCTGTGGCTGCAACAACGAAGAACCAAAATTCAGCGGCGGGGCAAGGACGCAGTGTTTGCCGGCACTCAGACCCCTCCTGAGTCGTTCCACGCTTGCTGTTCTCCCAGCCACGGCCCCTGGGACTTACAGCACCGGCCCCCACCCTGCAGCGGTGAAGTCTGCGTCGGGGCAAGGGCGCAGTGTTTTCCGGCACTCAGACCCCTCTTGGGTCTTTCCACGCTTGCTGTTCTCCTGGCCACGCCCCCTGGGACTTATAGCACCGGCCCCACCCCGCAGTAGTAAAGCATGCGGCGGAGCAAGGGCGCAGTGTTTGGCGCTGCAGGTGTTCGGCGCAGAGGTGAGCGGCCCCATTGGGCGACTTCTGGACAGTATAGAAGCCTGAGTTGAGAACCTTGCACGCACAGAGACTGTTTTCCCAAAGCCTGTTCTGACGTTCAACGGTGTACTGGTGCATCTTGTAGCCATGTTTCTCCTGGTCTATTCTTGGAACTCACTCTGTCCCTATCATGGAGTCTCCCCTCGCTTCTCCCATCCCTCCACTCCTGATTTGCCCAGCCCCCCTGGATGCACAGGCCCACCCTGTTCCAAAATCCCAGCGCAAGGTGCTGACGCTGAAGAGGCAATGCCGCCAGGCCAGGCAATCGAAGGAGGCTAAAAAAGATTCTATTGTAAACACATCTACTGGGGTTCTGCTGGACTCCCCCCACCTCTAATTCTACCTGCTGATGCACGTGACCATGCCTTCAACCCCCTCAAGCCCTTGGCCGAGTTTCTGGTTGTGCCCACACTGAACTCGCCCTTTGAATATGTTTGCCATGGCCTTGCAAAATCGCTAGCCTAAGTGCTGGGAAACTTGCCTCTGGAGAGACCTGTGGGGTGCACCCAACCACCTGATCCCACTTCAGAGCCCCATACTTCGGCCCCTGACCACCCATTGACCATTGGCACACTGGCCGACCACCCTATGTGTACTGAAGCCCCAACCCATATGGACCCAGAGGTTTGTGCCACTGATGCTGCTGATCCTGCTCCCAGTTCATCAGGGGTACTGGGCTCATCAAGCTGTGTTTGGAGGGAGCAATTCCCCTTTATTAGCTCCGGGTGAAACTCTTTTCTTTGTCTATCTTCACTTAGAGCCCATAACCTCATATGCCAGGTGACAGATCATAGACCCCACCCGTCAGCTGAGGACGCCTGCTCCATTGGGAGGTGTAAGTGCAATCTGGTGCTCATCGAGGTGTTGGCCGAGCTGACAGCCATTAAGAAATGACTCCTGGTTTTAGCCAAGAACCAAGAGGACTCTGTCACTACTCCCCAAATGGCTAAGGGTCCGACAAATCCACTCCCGGAGTGTCTCAAGGCTCAGGTCCCCTTGAACCCAGCATCTACAAACTCTCATGCTCCCCCTCACCGTAGGGCTCAAAACAGATTGTCTTCTACCCCAGCTACTGTGGATACCAGAATCAAGCCCCAGAACTGTATTACTGCACCTTGTGCCAAGCTATTGCCTTCTTCAGCTGTGAAGCAAGCCCCACGACGACCCCCACCAGGCCAAAATCCAAACCCCCCCGGGCCACACATTTGGCACCACAGAGGGAAGACATCAGGGCTACATGCCAAGGGCGGGCCCGGACCTATCACAATCTACATACACGGGATGCCAAAACTGTTAGAGCACAAGTCTGAACCAAGAGACGCTTTAGTGAATAAGTGCTTGCATTGGCTGCGGTCTGTGAGAGGCTGCACGTTTGTTTCCAGAAAATCTATGGTGGGTTGCTCTAGAATTTGAGGCAAGGGCTTGAACTCCCAAGATACTGTAAAGTTGGTCCTCTGGGATGGTAGAGTGGCCAAAGAGATCTTGGAAAGAACAGGGTGGGATGGTGTGGTGACACAGGGTGGCATTTCATCCAGCCAGTGTCCCCTACAAGTTGCTGAGGGCCGTTTGGGGTATGCTACAGTTAATACCCCCTTAAATGGTGTAAACTTAATCCCTTTGGGTTAAAGAGAACTGGGGTTAATTGCCATTGAACTGTTTGATCAGGGGCAATTTTGATTTGGACTGGCTTCTTTTTATTTGGTCTTCTGTTGCCTGCCATCTTCTTGCTCCCTTTATTTTTTTTCATGTTTTGATGAAATTTGTGTTTGTATGTTTAGTTAATATATTTGTTAGGATGCACTTTGATGGCCTCATGGCCGAATAAAGTTATTGATGAAAAGTCAGCGAACTGCGAAATCTTGAAACCCGCCAACTACTTCAGGCCCGTCACCCGTCGTCACCGAAACACCTCCAGGTTCCCCATGGGTCCTATCTTCTTCAACCAGGCCTTTTGGGAGTCAACATCAAGTTTCACCTTCAAGGGGCATCCACAGCCGGAGTAACGACCTACCAACTGAGACCACCGCACAGACCGAAAGTGCTGCCTGGCCGACACTGTCTGGTTGCTCCTTTTCTCTTGCCCTCGGCATCCCAGTGACTCCTTCTTGCAAAGGGGTCCATCCTTTAGGGGTCCTGTCGAGTAAAGCCAAGCAACTCCACCACTTCTATTGCCATGGCACCAAAGGTACTGTGATGAGGAAGAGCATCTTCCAGCCTGAGGAATGATCCAGGCGTCCCAGATTCGTTATGGATATCGTTCTCCTGTGGCATCTCAGGAACTTTGGGGGTGTTGGCACCTATAAAAAGAAAAGCAAAGCATTATAGAATGTATTTGGAATGGGCTGTAGTAGACAAGATAAATTACATCTTGACTTTTCCTTTACAGATTGCCCAGGTGGGGGGATCCTCACACAGTATCACTATTTAAGTCTAAATAAAGTATACTGCCTATGTTCTGAAACTAACATCCCTTTCTCCCTTAATCTATGCAGTCACCCCATGCTTTTTAAAAACTCTCAGCAGTTGGTGCATTATTAATGAATATAAGTCTTGTGTGGTACCACATAGAGTGTATATGGGATACATTACGCACCGTAATCGTATTTATGATGCTTGTATCTGCTTAGATTAACATGCTGTGCATAGGCCGACATCTAGTGGAAGCTGAAGCATGTTACAGTTGTTTTCGAAATTCGAAAAGGGACGTCGACAGGGCGTGCCACTAATACTATCCCTAGTGTGACGTCCACTGTACCCATGGTCCTTCACGCGCTGAGGTCCCTCAGATTGTTATTTTCCTGACATGAGGTAGCATGAAGTATAGTACAGTTATATCCAAGCAGCTACATATCAGACAAGCTCATAAGCATCCATGCGCCTTCTCTGCTAGGGGAGGAAGGGTGGGCGCATGTGAATCTAAGCAGATACAAGCATCAGAAATGCGATTACGGTGAGTAATGTATCCCTTCTGAGGCTTGTGGAATCTGCTTAGATCACATGCCGTGCATAGATTAGCGAGCAGTGTTAGAAGAATGAGGTGGGATGTGAGAAGGGTTGTGAGCAAACAGGTGTCTTAGAACCGCTTGTCCCACTTGAGTATCTGTCTTGGAATGAGTGTCAATGCAGTAGTGCTGAGTAAAAGTGTGAATCGAGCTCCATGTAGCTGCTTTGCAAATGGTGTCAAGGGGTACATTTGCAATGAAAGCCAGAGTGGCCCCAGTGCCTCTTGTAAAGTGGGCTCTTGGCAGAGGTTTTTCAGAAAGGGAGTAACACAGTTGGATACATTTGACTATCCATTTCGAGATGGCACCTTTAGAGATGCGATCTCCCTCTCTGCCTGCAGCTACGGAGATGAACAGTTGGTCTGTTTTTCTTAGCGGGCTGGTCTTGTCTACATAGTAGAGGACCGCTCTTCGCACATCTAGAGTGTGTAGTTTCACCTCAGCAGAGCTTTTGGGTTCTTGGAAGAAGGCCGGTAGCTCAATGGACCGGTTAACGTGGAATTTAGAAATGAACTTGGGTGAGAACCTAGGATGAGTTTGTAGAACCAGTTTATCCTCATGAACAGTAAAGAAAGGATCCTGCAATGACAGAGCCTGAATTTCACTGACCCTTCTTGCGGATGTAATGGCTACTAAGAAGGCAGTTTTATAGATCAGGTGTTTGAGACTGGCTTTATGCATGGGTTCGAAGGGGGGGCCCATGAGTTTAGCAAGCACCACATTAAGGTCCCATCCTGGTGGTGGGTTCGAAATTGGAGGGTGAAGCCTCTTTACCCCTTCCATAAATGCTTTAACCGCTGGTACTTTCCACCACAACACCTTGTTATGGGAGGTGGTGTAGGCTGACAGCGCCGCCAGGTGTACCTTGAGTGAATTAAATACCAATCCTGCATCGAGCAGGTGGAGCATGTAAGTGACAATACTGGAAGGAGTGCAATCAACCGGGTTGATATGTTTATTCTGGCACCAGATAACAAATCTTTTCCATTTATCAAAGTAACAGTGCCTCGTATTTGGTTTCCTAGATTCCTTCAGGATGTTAATGCACCTCTGTGGTAAATTGAGATGTCCAAACTCTGACTTCAGGAGCCATGCTGCCAAGCTAATTGAGCTGGGTTGAGGATGCACTGTGTGACCTTGGTGCTGGGATAGTAGTTTGTGCCAGTACGGGAGTCTGATGGGTTCGCACACTGCTAGTCTGCGGGCGTGTGGGAACCACGGTTGTCTCGCCCACATGGGAGCAACTAGGATGAGCGTCATCGATTCCCTGTGCATCTTGTTGACCACCTTCCTCATTAGAGGCGTTGGTGGAAAAGCATTGGCAAACATCCCTGACCAGTTCATCCACAGGGCGTTCCCCTTGGAGTCTGGCTGGGGAAACCTGGATGCGAATCCTGGGCATTGTCTGTTTTCGCTTGTGGCGAATAGGTCTATAGTGGGGAAACCCCACTGTGAGAAGAGGTCTTCTAGACTTCTCTGTGCAGACACCATTCATTTTCTTCTGGGAGGGGATTTCTGCTCAAAGCGTCTGCTAGAGAATTGAGATCCCCTGGAACATGTTGAGATGACAGGTAAATGTTCCGTCTCAGTGCCCATGTCCAAATTTTCTGGGCAAGCTTGGACAGATTTGGCGAACGAGTCCCTCCCTGCTTGTTTATGTAAAACATGGCTGTCGTGCTGTCTGTTAAGATCTGCACTGACAGGTTCATCAGTTGGGGTTCAAATGCTCGAAGCGCTCTGAAGACTGCCAGAAGCTCTAGCAGATTGATGTGATTCTTGGCCACTGTGTGAGACCAGAGACCCTGAGCTTTGTGGTGAAGGATGTGTGTGCCCCACCCCGATAGTGACTAGTCTGTAGTGGCTACAGCCTGTATCTCCGGATAGAAAAAGGGTTTCCCCTTTGACAGGTTCTCTCTCGACTTTGTACAAGTGTTGGCGAAACGACCACTAGATCGTCCCACTGACCAGACCATAGTTTCGCCAACCATTCCTGCATGGGTCGCAGGCGCGTGTGTGGAACCAGGTAAATACATGACGCCATCCTGCCTAGCAAACGCATCGCTTTGTGCACCCTTATCTGAGGACCGGGCTGATATTGAGGAATTTGCAGTAGTATATTCCGAATTCTTTCCTCTGATGGAAAGGCCAACCCCTCTTGAGTGTCTAGGACAGTTCCTAGGAACTGTTTGGAGGGGCTTGGCACCAGGCTTGATTTTTTCTCGAAACCCAATTCGAAGAGTAGGTCGATAGTTCTTTGGATGTTGGATTTGCAAATTACTGAGGTTTCCCCCGTGATGAGCCAGTCGTCCAGGTAAGGGTACACTGGGATTGCCTCCCTGCGTAAGTGTGCCGCCACCACCGCCAGTACCTTGGTGAACACCCTTGGCGCCGAGGCTATACCGAAGGGCAGCACCTTGAACTGGTAGTGCTGACTGTCCACCTTGAAGCGCAAGAATCTTCTGTGCGCTGGGAACATGGAAATATGAAAATAAGCATCTTTCATGTCCAATGTTGCCATGTAATCCCCTCTTTTTATGAGGGGGATTACCTCTTGGAGAGTAGTCATGCGAAATTTTTGGAGCTTGACATACTTGTTTGCAGGGCGTAAGTCTAATACTGGGCGCATTGTCAAATCTTTTTTTGGCACAAGGAAGTAAGTTGAATAAATACCCTTGTTTACCTGGTTGCCCGGGACGAGTTCCATCGCATCCTTTGCAAGAAGATTGACGATTTCCTTGAGGAGGATCTTCTGGTGGTCCAGGGAGTGTATTTTTTGTCGTGGAGGGTGGTTGCGGGGGCGCTCCAGCAGTTCGATGCAGTATCCTGCGGACACTGTGGACTACACCCATCCGTCCGATGTGATCCCTTCCCATGCTTGGGTGAAGTTGGAAATGCGCCCCCCTACTGGGGATGTGTGGGAAGGGACCCTGAGCGGAATGTCGCTGTTTGCCGGTAGGCGTACTGACTCTGGCTGGGCTGCCTCTTCCTCTACCACGGCCCCTCTTATTACCTCTGCCGTAATTTGGGTAGTCTGTTGGTTGCCACCCCACAATGTACCCTGCCCCCGTGTGTAATTGGAGCCCCTCTGGGAATTTTGGCCACGTGAGCGACGAAAATTACTATTCCCTGTTTGGTTCGTGGGCTTATTTAGTCAATTGTCCCAGGGACTTAAGGGTATCGTACTCGTCTTTGGAAGTTTTGAGTGCCTCTTCTACTGCTTTGCCAAACAAGACATTCAGTTCCACCGGCATGTCGATAAGGGTAGCTTGGGTCTCAGGTTTAAACCCTGACTGCCTAAGCCAAGCGTGCCTCTTAATGATGGTGCTCTCTGCTATGAGCCTGCCTGCATTATCAGCGGCGTCAAAGGTTGTCTTTAGAATGCAACCGGACACGAATCTGCCCTCCGACGCGATCTGGGCTAGCTGGCCCTTTAGTAGTTCCGGTGCGGAGTCAATGAGAGCAGCTACTTGCTCCCACTGGTGGCAATTGTAACTTGCCAGCAGAGCGGTGGTATTGGCGATTCTTGCCTGGTAAGCGGAAGTGGAGGCCACTTTCCTTCCTAACCCGTAAATCCTCTTGCTCTCCTTGTCTGAGGAAGCTTCAGATGCTGATAGGTGTCCCCGCTCTCTTCCTGGTGTTAGTGACTACCAACGAGTCAGGCTTAAGTTGACCCCTTATGTAAAGTGGGTCTGACTGGGCGGCCCTGAACATCTTTTCAATTCTGGGGTTTACAGCCCTGGTGAGATTAGGGGTGAGGAGGGAAGGATCAATTCTGCGTTGGATGGAGTTCAGAATTGGAATGGCTTGGGCAATGGGTTTCTTGTCGCCCATGATTTCCTCTGCAAAGTTCCTCTCTTCTTGCGCCCCTTGAGTGTCTATGTGGAAGTGCTCTGCCGCTCTAGCTGTTAGGGAGAATTCTCTGTAAAGGCTAATTTCCCAAACCTAGTGAGTCCCCCAGCAGCTTTGCTGGATTTTTGGGGTTTATTTTGTTCTCCTGCTAAGAGTGAGACTCTTTTACTCCCACTCTTAGGCATGATTTGAGGTGTTCCTTTGTCTTTCCATGTGATTTATTGGCTATGGGGTCTTTTACTCCATAGGGTCTCATGTGTTTTTGATGTGGGTTACACAGCACCCTCCGTTCCGTAACCCATGGGTGTTGTAGCGACCCCCCAACATAGACTCCATACCTTGGGACTGACTACTGTCTCCCAGGGCATATAAAGTCACCATTGGCTTTACTAGTCCCAAATTATGAACAGAAACCAGTACAAACCATCATATTGTGGACGTACTGGTCGGGGCAATTCGATTGCCCTGGGGTCTGTTGTTCGAGGGGGCACGTCTCCGTCCCCCCTGATCGAGTTTTGGCTGGTGGCAGTGGATACTACTTTTTATATCCGACCGCGAATATATCTCTATGGGATTTTACCATTGTTCGAGGCTACCAACTTTAATTATTTAATTCCTAGAGCGTCGAACATACCGCCGGTTTATTTATTTAATATTAATTCACCGGTTGGTATTTTTTTGCCAGAACTCGATTCTAAAATGGCGTTTGTGTTCTCTTCTGTGACTCCAACCCAAGTCGAGCCCTTTGTTCCACTTTTTGGCGTGCTTCTCCACAGAAGCCTCCAAAAGTGGTGCCACTCTGTCTGGGTACCACAGGGGATGAGGGAGGGGGTTTAGGCACCCTGGACTGAGTTGCCTTGGCAACTCAAGTTGCACTCTTGTGTGATTGGCCCAAGTGGTGAGCCGGCCGGCTGAATGAATGGGGGTTTGCTGCATAAAAGCAGGGCTTTGGGGACTGGAACTTCAGAAGTCACCACAGGACCTAAGAATCCGAGGAGGGAGAAGCCGAGCCGACCTGCAACGACGACACCACCGGTGGAGCCCTGCTGAACCGTCTCACCACTTTTCCCGACGACAGAGGAGATCTCCAGTCCCGAGAGTCTTCTTCCTTTGACTGGTGGGGATAACCAGTTTTGCCTTCTTTTCACCTTCCTGGAGAAGCTTGTGGCCGCCTTGCCCGTGCCAAGCAGTCCGGCAACCGGAATACCACGGCTTACCACTACCGCGAAGAGAAGGGTAGTACCTTTTAACCGAAGAACTCTGCGGCTGGTTTCTTCCCTGGCAGTGCAACAACCTTCATCTTTCCTCCACGGCAAGACCTCCTCTTCCTCTTGGCGGAACACCGACTTGCACCCGCTGCCAGGAACAACTGCGCCCGCTGGAGCTTCCTTCACACTTAAGGTACTGTGTCCCGCCTGGCTTCCCTTGCGACAGATCGTTCGGGGTGACAGTAAAGCCTCGACTTTCTAACCTGGGCTGGCCTGGGACAACCTAGCTAACTTTTCCTGACTTTAATTTCATTCTTTGTGTGCGAACTATCTACAAGACTCTTTGGGCATAACCCCACTGTGTGAACCTGGACCCCTTCTGCTTGCTCTCTCCAAGAGTGGGCCTTGCAATTGACTTCCTTGCTCTCCAGTAGAACTCTGCCTATCCTGCCTTACTGTGGCTCTTTTAAAAGTATTGAAATGTGTGTGCTTCCATAACTCTGCCTTTTTCCCTCCCTTTTTAATAACTTATTAGAGTGCCATCTTATGTTAAGCGCTCACCTCTGTCTGAAAATAAGTGGTGTTTCTCATTAAGACTTGTCTAATAAGTAATGAGGGTTGTATATATATATATAATAGTGACTGTGTGCTGAATTTACTTTTCTCTTTGTGCTAGTGTAATTTACAAGTGTGTCTTTAAATAAATAACTATATACTTTTACACCAAAGCTCTGGTCAGTGTTTTCTTGTGCTACTGTATCCCTGTACCTATTGTGTATACTCTATATACTGCCTAACTCTTCTTGAGGGAAGTCTGACTGATCAGCCACAGCTACCAAGTGAATCTGTGTGGTACAGACTGCTACCAAGTGGGTTTACTGCCAAACACCTGTAGTCTTAAGTCTTTTGCAGTGGTCCCTAAGGGAACTGCACAGGTTTCTGCCTAACACTAGCTAAGACCTCATTTAGAAGGGGCTGGTTATCTACAGGAGAGTCAGTAACCTGTGGTTCCTTGCGAACAGGAGAGTCTATTATATTGTAGACTTCTGCCTCGTCTTCCTCCTCCCCATCTTGGCCCTCGTCATCTCCATAATAATTGACTCCTGTTTGGTTGTCCAATATTTCTATGTCTGGATCCTCACTATATTGCTGGTAAGGTTGGATGTAGTAAGGGTCTGAAATCAGGCACTGAGTTGGAGTCCCAAACCGAGGTCTCTAATTAGGAGGCTGAGGGTCCCTGGAACCTGAAGGAGTAGTGTTGTCAGGGGTACTCTGATAAATGAGGAATGAGCTGGGGTTTTTTCGTAGAAATCAGCCAGGGAAGACTATCTATGTCCTCACTGCTCCATTCTCTGGAGCTTGGGATGGTAACCTCCTGTTGAGGTTCCTCTTCTATACCCATATCCAGAGGAGTCGGAGGGATAAGTTTGGGTTTAGAGACAGGGGTCGTGGATCTATCCTTATCCGAAGACCTGTGTCTGTCCTTGTGTACCTGGGGTACAGAAGTTAAGTGTGATGACTTTTTCTGCTGTTTATCCCCTTCCCCTTGAATAGAAGAGTGTTTTCCTGATGTTTTGACCCTATCTGAACCTTTTGACGCCTGGCGTCGAGATTCAGGGGTGTGTAGGGTACTCTCTGAATCTTTCGAGTGTGCACGTCGACTTTCGGAGGCAGGTGCCGAACGGGCTGCCGGAGCCGACTCCAAGTGTGCAACTTGGGGGTGGAGGTCAGATTCGTCATCTGACGAATACACCTCTGTGACTTTGGGGAGCGAGGCACTTCTGGCAACTGTGGACGGTTGCCGTGTGTCGTGCGGCGATCTCGACCTGGAACGCCCAGAGGACACCGATTCTGTGGAACGCTCTCTATGTGCCTCCTTCTTCCGAGAACTCGACACACGTGTCGAGTCTCGGCTGGCCTTAGTGTGTTTGGGTGCAGTAGTTTGGGTAGCGCTTGTGTCGCCGGGTGTGGTCCCCATAACTGCCCGCCGGACAATCCTCTGAGGTCGCGTGAGGGATCAAGGGTACAGTGGACGTCACACTAGGGATAGTATTACTGGCCCGCCCTGTGTCGACGCCCATTTTCGAATTTCGAAAAACAAACTGTAATACTCCGCAGCTTCCACTAGATGTCGGCCTATGCACAGCATGTGATCTAAGCAGATTCCACAAGCCTCAGAAACTTGGGATACATTACTCACCGTAATCGTATTTCTGATGCTTGTATCTGCTTAGATTCACGTGCTGTGCATAGGCCGACATCTAGCGGAAGCTGCAGAGTATTACAGTTGTTGTTTTCGAAACTCAAAAAGGGACATTGACAGGGCATGCCAGTAATACTATCCCTATTGTGACGTCCACTGTAACCATGATCCCTCATGCGTCGCGGTCCCTCATATTGTTATTTTTCTGACATGAGCTAGCATGAGGTGTAGCGTGAGTACAGTTGTATCCAAGCAGATACGTATCAGGCAAGCTAACAAGCATCCATGAGGGGAGGAGGGGCGGGCGCATGTGAATCTAAGCAGATACAAACATAAGAAATACGATTACGGTGAGTAATGTATCCCTTCTGAGGCTTGTGGAATCTGCTTAGATCACATGCTGTGCATAGATTACCGAGCAGTGTTAGAAGAAGGAGGTGGGATGTGAGAAGGTTCATGAGCGAATAAATGTCTTAGAACAGCTTGTTCCACTTGTGTATCAGTCTTGGAATGAGTGTCAATGCAGTAGTGCTGAGTCAAAGTATGTATCGAGCTCCATGTAGCTGCTTTGCAAATACTGTCTAAGGGGACATTTGCAATGAAAGCCAGGGTGGCTCCTGTGCCTCTTGTGGAGTGAGCCCTGAACGTAAAAGGCAGTGTCTTATCTGACAGGGAATAGCACAGTTGGATACATCTGACTATCCACCTAGAGATGGCATTAATTGAAATGCGGTCACCTTCTCTGCCTGGCGCTATGGAGACAAACAATTGATCTGTTTTTCTCAGCATCTGGTCTTGTCTACATAGTAGAGGACCGCCCTCCTCACATCTAGTGTGTGGAGTTTTACCTCAGCTGAGCTGTTGGGTTGCTGGAAGAAAGCCGGTAGCTCAATTGACTGGTTTACGTGAAATTTGGAGACGAATTTAGGGGAGAACCTAGGGTGAGTACGTAAAACCAGCTTGTCTTTGTGTACAATAAAGAAAGAATCCTGCACTGACAATGCTTGTATTTCAGTATTTCACTCACTCTTCTCATGGAGGTGATAGCCACTGAGAAGGCGGTTTTGTAAGTCAGGTGTTTTAGACTGGACTTGTGCATTGGCTTGAAAGGGGGTCCCATGAGCTTAGCGAGTACCACGTTTAGGTCCCAACCTGGCGGTTGGTTAGAGATTGGAGGGTGGAGTCTCTTTACCCCCTCTATAAATGCCTTGATGACAGGTACCTTCCATCATGCAAACTTATTATGGGAAGTGATGTAGGCTGACAAAGCCGACAGGTGGACTTTTAGGGAGTTGAACACTAGCCCTGCATCTAGTAGGTGGAGCATATAGGTAAGAATGTTAGATGGAGTACAATCAATGGGATTGATTTGCTTATTATGGCACCAAATTACGAAACGTTTCCATTTATCATAGTAACAGTGCCAAGTGTTTGGTTTTCTTGATTCTTTCTTTCAAGATATCCATGCATCTCAGTGGCAGATTGAGATGGCCGAATTCTATGACTTCAGGAGCCATGCTGCCAAGTTCATAGAGTGTGTCTGTGGATGCACTGTTAGTCCTTCGTGCTGGGTGAGTAGGTTGTACTGGGATCGCACATCGCCAGTCTGCACAGATGTGGATACCACCGTTGTCTCGCCCACATTGGAGCAACTAGAATGAGCGTCATCGGTTCCTTGTGTAACTTGTTCAACATCTGAGAGGAGTCGGGGGGAAAAATGTAGGCAACTTCCCTGACCAGTTCATCCATAGGGCGTTCCCCTTGCAACCTGGCTGGGGGAACCTGGACGCGAAGTCTGGGCATTGACGATTTCCGCTTGTGGCGAATAGGTCTATAGTTGGACAACCCCACAGAGAGAAAAGGTGTTCTACAACCTCTTTGTGTAGATGCCACTTGTGTTCCTCTGGAAGGGGATCTCTGCTCAATGAGTCTGCTAGAGCGTTGAGTTCCCCTGGAACATGTTGTGATGACAGGAACATTTTCTGTTTGAGTGCCCATTTCCAGATTTTCTGTGCAAGTTTGGATAGATTTGGAGAACGTGTCCCCCCCGTTTGTTGATATAAAACATTGCTATGGTGCTGTCTGTTAGGATATGCACCGACAGGTTTGTTAAATGGGCGAAGATTTTGTACCAGGGTTGGCGAAACGACCACTAGATCATCCCACTGAATGCTTGCCTGGGACCATTGTTTCGCCAACCACTCCTGAATGGGACGCATGCGGAGGCGCGCGTGGGGAACCAGGTATATGCAAGATGACATCATGCCTACTAAACGCATCGCTTTGTGCACCCTTATCTGGCGGCCAGCCTGATAATGTGGTATTTGCAGTAACAAATTTCTTATTCTCTCCTCTGAGGGAAAGACCAACCCTTTTTCGGTGTTTAGGATAGCTCCAAGGAACTGTTTGGAGGTGCTGGGCACCAGGCTTGATTTTTTTCTCGTTGATTGAGAAGCCCAATTGAAAGCAGGTTGATAGTTGTTTGGATGTTTTGTCTGCCAATCAGAGGTGATTCCCCTGTTATGAGCCATTTGTTCAAGTAAGGGTACACTGGGATTGCCTCCCTGCGCAGGTGCGCTGCCACCACCGCCATTATCTTGGTGAATACCCTTGGAACCAAGGCTATTCCGAAGGGCAGCACCTTCAGTTGGTAGTGCTGGTTCGCTATCTTGAAACGCAAGAATCTTCTCTGCACTGGGAACATTGAAATATGAAAATAGGCATCTTTCATATCCAGTGTTGCCATGTAATCCCCCTTTTTTAGAAGCAGGATTACCTCTTGTAGCGTAGTCATGCTGAACTTTTGTGGCTTGACATATTTGTTTGCAGGCCTCAAATCTAAAACTGGGTGCATGGTTAGATCTTTTTTGGGCACAAGGAAGTAAGTTGAATAAATACCCCTGTTTACCTGGTTGGCTGGGACCACTTCTATGGTGTCCTTTAATAGAAGTGTTGTTATTTCTTCTAGAAGGATCCGCTGATGTTCCTCTGAGTGGACCTTTTGTCTTGGGGGGTGATCGCTTGGGGGGTGATCGCGAGGACGTTGTAGAAGTTCTATGCAGTAGCCCCCTGCTACTGTGGACAGCCCCATCTGTCCGAGGTAATACCCTCCCATGCGTGGGTGAAGTTGGAAATATCTCCTCCTACTGTAGATGTATGGGAGGGTACCTGGAGCGGAATGTCACTTGCTCTGAGGTGGGGTTCCACCTCGAGCTGGGCCCCTGCCCCGATTGCCACAACCTCTACAGTGTCCTCGTGAATTGCCCTGAAAGGTTTGTCCTTGGTTGTTGCCATAGGAACCTTGGCTTTGGTTGTATCCTGATCACCTCTGAGAATTTTGGCCCCGAAAGCGGCGAAAATTGCTGTTACCTCTTTGCCCCGTGGGCTTGTTCGTGAGCTGACCTAAGGACTTTAGAATGTCATACTTGTCCTTTGCTGTCTTCAGAGCATCTTCTACAGCCTTGCCGAAGAGCACATTAGGTTCCACAGGCATATTGATTAAGATTGCCTGTGTTTCTGGCCTGAAGTGCCCTCTGCGATAACTCTCCCTGCACTGTCAGCGGCGTCAAAGTTCGACTTGAGGAGACAGGTAGACACAGCTCTTCCGTCTGCTGCCACCTGGGCCAATTGAGATTTAAGTGGCTCAGGTGCGGACGAGAGTAACGCCGAAACCTCCTCCCACTTATGGCAGTTGTAACTTGCCAAAAGTGTAGCATTATTTGCAATTCTTGTCTGGTAGGCTGCAGAAGAGGCTACTCTTCTGCCCATTGCATACATTTTCTTGCTCTCCTTATCTGGAGGAGCCTCGGAGGAAGCAAGGGGTGTGCCTGCTCTCTTTCGTGTGGTGGTAACCACCAAAGAGCCTGGTCTTAACTGGCCTCTTATGTATAGGGGGTCTGAGGGTGCAGGCCTGACCAGTTTCTCCACACGCGGGTTAACGGCCCATGTGAGATTTGGTGCCTCCAGCGAATCTGTGTTGCACAGATTTTAGCTGTGGGATAAAGTGCCCTACTGTCTTTTTGTCTACCAACAATTGTTCTGCGAAGTCTCTGTCCTCTTGAACCTCTTGTGTGTCAATGCGGAAATGCTCTTCCGCTTTGGTTAGGACTTCGTTGAGGAGGGTTTGATTGTCTACTGGGGAATCTACCACTGGAGGGTCTTGATTAATAGGGGAACCTATGGAATACATATTTGCCTTCTGGTCCGGGTCCTCATCGTCCCCATAATAAAGTTTGTCTGTGTCCTCATCAATAAGTTGAGGGTCAGATGTTTCAATGAATGAAAGATCATCCTGTTCTTCTGGATCTATTTCAGGGTCATATAGATCTATAATTCTGCACTGTGTCGGGACATTAGAACAAACCCTCTTGGTAAGGGGTTGAGAGCCAGAAGGGGCTGAGGTGGGAGGGGTGGCCTGAAAGCTTTGAAAGTAATCTGCATTTTTCTCAAAGCAATCTGCCATAAAGGTCATTCTTCGCATTACTCTGTTGATATCCTGCGAAGACCATTCCTTTGAACTTGGGATTACAGTGTCGGGAATACCCATGTTTTCATTAGTAGTAGGTATGCGCTTTGGCCTAGAGTCTTTGGGCTTGGATAAGATTCCCTTTTGTGAAGACTTGTCCCTATTAGGACTCTTGTCCCTGTGAGGGTTCTTAGAGGATTTCTTATGGTGTTTTTCCCCACCCTGGGGCCCGGAGGAGTGTGTAACTGACTTTTTGGGGCACGACGTCTTATTAGATGAAGAACGTCGAACTTCGGGTGTGGGGCCGAGGTTTCGTCCGCAGACAAACGATCTTCGGAAGGTGTTTTAAGTGTGACACCTTACCGTCTTTCAACGTCTTAGCCCTGTCATGTGGCGATCTCGAACTGGTGCTTGTGTGTTTTGTGCTTTGTGCTCTTGAAGCGCTCCCGCCGCCGGGTGTAGTCCCCACAACATTCCTACACTTTGTTCGCCCAGCTGCCATCCCCTTTACCCAGTATTATGGTAAACACTCGATTTAAGTTTTTCCCTAAGTGCAACCGGAAATTCCGCTGGGTGGACAAACATTTAGTTTTTAACTTGTAACTTCGAAAACAACAACTGTAATACACCGCAGCTTCCACTACATGTCGGCCTATGCGCAGCATGTGATCTAAGCAGATTCCACAAGCCTCAGAAGGGATACATTACACACCGTAATCGTATTTCTGATGCTTTTATCTGCTTCGATTCACATGCTGTGCATAGGCCAACATCTAGTGGAAGCTGCAGAGTATTACAGTTTGTTTTTTGAAACTCGAAAATGGGCGTCGACACAGGGCATGCCAGATACCCAGATCCTCCTCCCGCTTTCTGGAGATTATGAAAAGGATTTGGCCTTGGTAAATAGAGTGTACATCATCTTTCAGGCATGGATGGCTAAACACTGACTTTGCCTGAATGATGATAAAACTGAACTTATCATCCTAGGCACTACCACTAGCCTAAAGAAACTAGGACCTGCCTACTGCTCCTTCGTGATTGATGGCAACAACATCAAAGTGGGACAAGAGGTCAAAACATTAGGCTTCTACCTGGATTCCAAGTTCTCCTTCAATAGACAGGTGGCTCCCTAGCATTCTCCACAGCATACAAGTGCAAATTGATCCACGCAGCCAAACCATTCCTGTCCGACATTAGTTGCCTCACCATCGCTAGAGTCCTTATACTGTCCCGCCTAGACTATTGCAATGCCCTCTATGTGGGATCCTCTAAAGCCACCACTAGCAAACTACAAACTCTTCAGAATAATGCTCTTAGAGCAGCTCTGGGCATTTCTAGAAGAGAGCATATTACATCTTACAGCCAACAACACAACTGGCTGTCCATCAAAAATAAAATTCTCTTGAAAACGGCTTCACTCACTCATAAATCCCTTAACAACGCAGCCCCAATCTATTTGATTGACAGATTTTACAGACAGTCCTCCATTAGACCTACAAGATCAGCCTACAAAGATTGCCTCTCTGTCCCTAACTTCAAACGCTCTACTATTGGTGGCAAGAGCTTCCCCTAAAAGCAGCCAAATTGTGCAACTCCTTGCCGCCTACTCTCAAGAAAGGACCTGCCCTATCAAAATTTCCACTCCAAGGTAGTTCTATGGCTGGAAAACTCAGACCCATAAACTCATTTAGGTGCCAAGTCTCTCCCACTGGTGCCACATGCACACATTGTAACCACGTGTGCCTACTTGTACATATGTATATTATCTTGTGTATCCTCACTGTGTTTATGCACATATCATGATTGTTGTAATATATTATGTTTGTTGTAACTAAGCTTCGCAATTTCATGTAAAAGTTGCGTCCTGATACCTGAGGGTATGTCGTGCGTTTTACAAATAATAAACAAACAAACCTCTCTAGCCTTGAAGGGACGAATTGCCCAGATTCATCACACTACACAATCCCACAACCCTCCAGACTATCCCATCACCACTCCACCACACTACGCCAAAAAGCCCACCCCACTCCATCTCACACACCACCCCAGCCCAACCTACACCACTACTTTGCTTATTCCACCATCCTGCCCACCCTAGCAAACCTCTGCCTACCATTCTCACGCCTGCCATCTGCCCCCACCTTAGCTCACCTCTTCTCCCTCTGCCCTTAGCTCATACCTACCCAATTACATATTAGCTCACACTTAAGACCACCATGCTAACCTTAAATGTCTCAAACATGTCTGCAAGCTAGCGTTTTATGACACATAATAGTTATGCACATATGTAAAAAAAAAGGGGGGGGCCCATGGAGAGCGCAAACAACCAAATAACCAGTTCAATTATGTTATTCCACCTCGGGAGGGTCTACAAACATGTTTAAACTCTCTGTACTTTCCACATAAAAGGAATATCTCTTTGGATTTCAGTCTGGTCCCAGCCACAAGAACAGTCCAGAAAGAAATGCTAGCCAATTCTCCCCTGAGCTTAGAGAAGTATAGCGTCACCTCATTGATGATGTCCATAAAGGTACAAGCATGTGTCTGTGGATGCTGTTGGCATACCTCTCAACTTTTTAATTCCCCAGGGTGGGTGAAAAAGGAGAATTTTGTTGTGGACAGTTGAGAGCCCATTGAAATGAACAGACAAGTAAGGGGCTTAGCAGGAATTAATGCATTCCACCCACCCAAAGCATGTGAGTTGAGAGGTATGCTGTTACTCTTGCACCCTTCTGAGTGGGAAACGTAAAAAAGAAAATGTTAGTTGGCTGTGTTTGTTCTCAGTAAATGAGCTTCCTCAATTTTGGAAAATTTGAGATGCTGGGGTTTCAGTCTAAATAGGAAGGGTAATCCAGACCTAGGCCCATTCTTCACAGTACATCTTCATCTCACTGATGATGCCCAACAAGGCAGAAACACGTTTGGGGTTGCTGTTACCACTCTTGTTCAGGGAAATATTGCCTACCATTTCGCTGGTGGACTGCCCTTGCGGATGGGACCAGACTGATGCGTACATGAATATTTCACCTCTGTGAAAAGTACAGTGAGCTAAAGCGTGGTTGTAGACCATCCTGAGTGGAAACCACCCCAGAGAACAAGTTATTTGGCCATGTTCATTTTCAGTAGAGGGGCTCTCACAATTTTGGAAAATTAGTTATACACATAGGGTTATGATAAACACCTCAGAGTAAGGAGAAGTCTTTCTAGTATGTCAAATACGAATGTTATTTGCCTGCAAACACTAACTTGCAGTCATGTTTGGAATTACTCAGTAGAGCCAAGCATATATACTGTATTCTTACCTACAAATATAAAATGCAATAAACAAATGCAAATGCAAACATTATTTGCTTTGCCAATTCGTGCTGTTATGGAAGGAACATTTGGATGGGCACAACAAAATCAGGAAAACATTTTTTTTTATTTTAAAACCTCCACCTAAGATACCTTTAACATTACTGGCCTCTCTTCCTCCGTGTCAATTGGGACGTTCGTACTCGTTACCCAGGTGTTGGTGCATAGATGCCGCAAACGGACGTAGGAGTTCCTGATAAAGAAAGGCCCATAGTGAAAAACATGCATTTCTTTATAGAATAGCTCTTGCAGGAAATGTATAGAAAGTTTAGCTTTCTTTTTGTATTGCAACATTCTAATACTATTACTATCCCTCTTAAATAAACCAAGATTCAGTCTGCATGCTTTCCAATCACTTAACAGACCAGCTGCAAAATCAAGGCCTACCTTGGCACCAAGCAATCAGCCCGCTGAAGGGTTGTGGCATCCAGCTCAAACAGGGATGCAATGTCATTTCCAATTTCGACAGACACCAGGCTGTACATAATCTTCTCCCCAGCCTGCCTTTTCCTCTTTGACGTCAGAAGTCCATTATCGCTCTGTAGAGGAAACACCAGAATTAATGGCCGATATTACTTAAATACATTTCAAATGGATGCATAAATAATACCAACAAATGGACCATATTCTGATAAATTGCTAAAAGGATCAGATAAATTGTCACCCAAAATCTGAAATGTCATTGTATGAAAGTATAAGATTACCTTTTATTTATTTGTATTACACAGCTTAATCTTTGATGTACTTTTACATTCCTCAAATACTAAAAATCTGTAATTCGTGGGGATGACAATTTACCTTACAATGATATATTTTCAATCCATTGTTAAATGAGCAGCACGGCACACGGATTATTATTGTGTTGCGGTAGAAGCACCATAATTATGTTTAAATGATATTGGTGAAGTCCCTGATCTAGGTTTCAGGGTGGATGGGGAGGTCACCAAGGAGGCCTGATGCCACCATTTGTCGAGTGATGCTGGCCCAGGGACAGAGTGTGGAGGATACCTGGGCTAAGCACATGTTCCTTTATGAACATCTTGCCTAATGGTGTCTGGTCCCCTAACGTACAGGAGTCCCGGGGTGATGACAAGCAGACTCAGCTGGAATGACGAAAATAGTATTTTGGTGGGGGCGACAGTGTAGAACGAAGTATTAGAAAATAAGAAAAAGCGTGTGCAGGTCTCCAACTACAGAGGCACACTTAAACCAGTAGCTTGTAAACATTATGAAAGTTGGATTGTCGAGGAACATCACACTCATTTGCAGCAGTTCTTTCCTATAGGGGCAAATAGCGATAATCCATGATGGAGGCAAGCGGCAATGACAGCTCAGTATAAGGAAGTAAAGGGGCATAAATAGGGCCATCTGACTAGCCACCATAAAAAAGCAAATCTACTGTCAATACAACTGAGGGCTCAAACCTGAGCCTAGTGGATCAGGGGTGGGGCCATAGCTGCACATAACTGAAGGTGTTGAAGACATAGTTGCCACCCCACTCTTATCCTCTCTCAGCACTGACTCTAGGAAACCAACTCTACTGTGGCAAGACAAAACAGATCAAGAAGCAACCCAACCCGTTACTACACTTTCCACCAGAGAAATTGTAGTAGAAATTGTAGTAACCAAGCTCAGCCTCGTATCCAACAACATCACTAATAGATCAAAACTGCCAGTAAGATAAAGAGCGAGGGAAGAGAGGGGTGTGTGTGTGGGTGTGTGTGTTTGGAGAACAAGCAAGTAGTGGTTTGGAAGTGAGAGTTGGAGGAGTAAAGGAGGGAGGCGAGCAGGATGGTGGGAGGAGAGAAGGATGGAGGAGGATCAAGAAAGAAAGAAGGAATATCTGAGGGGGGAGCAGCATAGCATAAAGATGTGCTCTTGTGAGCTCTGGATGGGTGGAGGTCCACAGACCTGCTATCACACAGTAAAGAGCAAATGTGAGCTTCATGACCCACATTGCACCCTCTGTGGAGACAGTGATTTCTTTTGGTGACTCCCCAATTTCGATCTGAGGCTCTATTTCTGAAATGGGCACTATTCTGCCTTTTTTTAACCACATTTTTCACTCTTAAAAAAATATTATAAGTTACTCACCGTAGTGACTAACATATTCTTAGTCCTTAGTCCCCTTTCCTCCATACCGCATGGGCGTCCCTTCCAAAGGACGGGAGACAGAACCTTTTTCACCAGAAAAAACCTTCTTCCCCTTTAAATTTAGAGGCGCGCTGGGGTGCGGCCCAGGGAGCATGCCCTGCCCTGACTCCGCCCTCCAGCGCCACACCTCAGACCCCCTTGATGCGTCGACAATAGATTTAACATTGCCTAATGACAACAGTATTATTAGGGGTGAGGTTGGTGGGATGTATGGAGGGAAGGGGACTTTGGACTAAGAGTAGGTTAGTCACTACAGTGAGTAACTTATAATTACTCTTATGTCCCGTACCCTTTCCTCCATACTGCATGGGCGATTACAACTGAATGTAGCCCCAGGGTGGCGAGGAGACCCCCCTTAAGCAAATAGGTTTCTGAGAACCACCTGTCCGAAAGTCGCATCAAATCTAGAGCCGGCATCCAAACAGTAATGCTTGCAGAAAGCCGAGAGAGTGGCCCAAGTGGCTGCCCTGCTTCTGACTTGCCAAGGGACATGGCGCTGGAATGCAATGGCTGTTGCCTTGGCCCTGACTGCGTGGGCATGCCTGTTGGCCGGAAGCGGCTTGTGCTGCCCTTGTACGCTTCCTTGATGGCCGCGAACATCCAGTGGGTAAAATGTCAGGGCACGCCTGAACTCCATGCAGTACAGCACTCTCTGTGCTTCATCCTTGGGATCGGCAAAAAACATAGGAAGGACTATTTCCTCGTTCAAGTGGAAAGCCAACGGCACCTAAGGCAGAAATGCCGGGTCTGTCCGTAGGACTACTTTGTACCTGTGAAAGGTAGTATACGGTTCTGGGGTGACCAGCCCCTGGATCTCGCTGACTCTGCGAGCCAAGGTGAGGCCGACCGGCAAGGCCGTCTTGATGGTGACCAGCCTGATGTCCGCGGACATCATTGGCTCGAACGGTTTGTGCGGCAGGGCGCCCAAGACTATGTTGAGATCCCACACTGGGTGCAGCCTCTTGACGAGTGGGTAGAGCCTTGTGAGCCCTGTCAAATGTTTCTTGACGATAGGATTAGAGGACGAGAAAATCCCCTCCTCCGAATTCCTGTAAGTCCGGATGGCTGTGAGGTATGTATGGCAGGTGTCCACCTGCACACCCGAGTGGGCGAGGTGCCCCTAAAAGGAGAGCACGTAGTCCAAAGTGCATGCCAGGGGGTTGATTTCCTTGGAGTCTGCACTGTGTCAGAATCTGGTCCATTTACTTTTATACTGGGCCCTGGTAGCCTTGCTCCTTGCGCCCTGTATGATTTCCAGATTAGCTTGAGAGAGGCTGAGGTGCTGCAGCGTTATCTGCTAAGGTACCACGCTGTGAGGGCTAGTTTTTGTGGCGCGGGGTGGATGACCCTGCCCCACTGCTGCGCCAGAAGATGAGCTGGGCCCGTCGAGAGGTGAATCGGAGGCATCTCTGAGAGGCTGAGCAGCTTTGAAAACCATGGCCTGGCCGGAGCTATTAGAATGATGTTGAGCTGGCGAGACTCATTGATCTTGCAAATCACTCTGTGAATCAGCGGAGTGGGCGGGAAGGCGTAAGCCTCATGCCATTCCATTGAAGCTGAAATGTGTGACCCGGGGTGCTGTTCCTGCCAAGTGCCGAACTGAGGGCACTTCTTGTGTGAGGTGGCAAAGAGATCCACCTGGGGATGAGCCCACTTGTAGAAGATTTCCTGAATGACGTGGTTGTTTAGCTATCCACAAAATTAGAACCTGGGTTGGGAATCGAGACCTCAAATCTTCCCTATCATTGTATCACACTCAAATTCAAGTCACATCCATTTTGGTATTGCTTCTCTTTAGGAATTAATCCATGGTTTTTAGATTGCTGAGTTTGTGCCGCCGTGACGGGTCTACCATCAACTTTCTCCTTTCTCCTGACTTGTGCTGCCCCTTCACAGATAAAACACTCCCTCTGAAATTGGTTTGGTGAGCTCAGCCAAGGCATTTTCCTCCTCTTTCTTTCTCCAGACACGGAGTGATAAAATCCCTTTTCAAAACGTAGTTTTGTTTCTCTTTTTTAAAAAAACGGAGTGATAAATAAACGTTTTTTATGCTGTCTAAATTCATAGACACCACCCCACGCTTTATCACCAGCGTTTTCCTCTAGCATGTTACTCTTAAGCCTTTTTTATGCGACATGAGAGGTTTTTACATACTACCTGATGGCATCAGAGCCCTTCTGCACATAGTCCCAGTTGGGCATCTAGTCACCTTTCGGAGAAACTATGGAGGTTGTTCACTTGGGCTTGAATGCACTCCAGATCAAGCTCATTCTGAGCTGACCTGTGTAATAATGGAGCTAGTTTTTAATAATGCATGTTTGCAAGTACGTTGACATTACACTAGGATGGTTATTTAGTGTGATATGTTAGTCCTTCAAGTTTCCATTTGTACGCTTACGGAACGAGTTTTTCTGTAGGTGCACAAGTAATTTGTCGGGATTCGGGACAGAACAAGAAAAATCCTGCTCGACTCTGAGACCCTAATAGATGGGAGTTGCAACAGCTCTATTGGGTGAGATGAAGTTTCCACATCTATCCATCTCTGTGAGACAAATTGTGGGTTATATTATTAACGACCATTCCCCTTGTGTTTTCTTCCTCCCATACCCCGTCCCATGCATTTCATAGGGCGACCTCCTATTACTGAATACTCAAGATTCAGCCTACTTAACCAGAAGAAATCAGACGCACACAAAACAAGTGCGAGTCCCTAGCCCTGAAGAAAGTGGTGACACTCATCGCTTTACCACTGAAACCGGTCGGCTTTCCTTGTGACCTGAGTAGCCAAATACAGATCAGAAAGATCCCGACACTGATAAGGGTTCGTCATCTTTTAACGAACAGGGGAACGGAGCCTCTGTATGAACAAAACAGATCTCCAAAAATTCCCCCCCAAGAAATAGGAGTAACCCTTGACGACTAGCCATCCTTGACTAGTCAAGGTTGAGGTCTAATACTCTATTCTTTTAACTAGTTTTAAATTCCAAAAAACGCAAATAAAGATTTAACTGTTTATCTGGAAAACAGCGCAGAAAATAAACTTCAAACTGTGCGGGACCCCGAAGGCACAAACTCAGCAATCTAAAAACCATGGATTAATTCCTAAAGAGAAGCAATACCAAAATGGATGTGACTCGAATTGGAGTGTGATACAGTGGTTGTTTAGCTGCCACTCGTAATTGTCCACTCCCAACCTGCTGAGTCTGTCCGCCTCCAGGTTGGCTTCACCCGGGAGGTGGACTGCTGTGAGGTAGATGTCGTTTTCCAGGGCCCACTCCCACATGCTGATTGCCAGTCTGCACAGAGGAGGGGGATCTGGTGCCTCCCTGCTTCTTGACGTAGTACATGCTGGTCGAGTTGTCTGTCTGGATGAGGACAACCTTACCCCTGAGAAGTGGTAGGAATGCTCTGAGCGCTAGCCAGATGGTGTTCAGCTCCAATCAATTGATGTGGTATTCTTGCTCCTGTCGAGTCCAGGTGCCGGACCGAGAGATCATCCAGGGTGGCTCCCCAGCCCTCGAGCGAGGAGTCTGTGCTGATGGTGGACTGCAGAGTGGGCAGCCGAAAGGGCTTGCCCATCCGTAGGCTGCAGTCCCTGGACCACCATGCTAGGTCTGGGCAGAGAGATGGAGGAACGTTGATCCTCTCGGATTGAGAGCCCCGCTCCTGGTTCCATGAGTCCGCAAAGTACAGCTGAATCCTCCTCATCCCGAGTCTCGTGTGTGGGACGGCTAATAGGACTGCCGCCAAGAGACCAAGGAGATGCTGGTACCCGAAGCAGAGGTCACCTCTCTGCTGAGGAAGTGGGCAGTGACCCTTTTGATGGCCGAGATCTTGTCGTCCGATGGAAATACCTTCTCGGAGCACGTATCCCAGATGAGACCCAAGAATGTCAGAGTCTGCGTGGACTGCAGCTGCGACTTCTTGAGACTGAGTGAGAAGCCCAGATCGTACAGGGTGTTCATAAGGGCCTGGGAGGCGTGGTGAACGCTTCCGGAGATGTAGCACTGACGAGCCAGAGATAGATGTGGAGGGGGCCGAGTTGAGGCCAAAAGGAAGGACCATGTACTGAAAATGGTAGCCCATGATTCTGAACTGAAGGAAAGAACAATGGGGCTGCCAAATCGGGACGCGTAGGTAGGCGTCCTTCTGATCCAGAGAGCACATCCAGTCTCCCTTGCACAATGTTTCCGCTTTAAAAGCTGGCGTAACCATCTTGAATGTTTGCAGGGGTAAGGAGAGGTTGAGGGTGGAAAGGTCCAGCACAACTCTCAGGCCTGCCTGTTTCTTCTTCTGAATGGCGAAAATCCTGGAGTAAAAGCCCAAGCCTCGCTGGGAGGCTGGGACTTCCTCCACTGCCTGGCTCTCCAAGAGCGAACAGATCTCTGCCAGAAGAGTTGCTGTCCCAACTTGAGGGATGGGAGGGAAGGAGAAAGGAGAGGCTGGGATGGGTAGGCGGTATCCTGTGGATACTACGGAGAGGATATAGGGGTCCGCAAAATTCTGGTGCCAGAAATGTGCATGGAGAGCAAGCCTGCCCCCCACCAGAGACACGTGGATACGGAGGGATGTGTCAGGCCTTCTTTCCCTCGGAGGCTGTCGCGGGGGAGGGGGACTGGAAAAAGCCCTTACCCCCCCCCCTTTTTTGTTGCTTGCGCTGGTTCTGAGACGGCGAGTGGTCAGGCTGCCTGGATCTCCGTTCCTGGAAGCCACTGAACCCTCTGCATGTATGCCCCCTGTCGGAGCGCTGCTGTGACTGGGTGTACAACTTGGGCGTGGTCTTTGTCAAGATGGATAAAGACTTGGCCGTTTGTGAGCTGTTTTTCTTCTTGTCCAGCTCTTTGTCCGTGGAGGAGTGGAAGAGCCCCCCCCCCATTGAACAGTCGATCTAATATGCGTTCCTGGACGTCACGGTTGAACTTCGTTGCCCAGAGCCAGGCTGTCCTTCTCATGTCCATGGCGATACAGATGGCACGGCCAGAGGTGTCTATATGGGCCACAGTGGATTCCATGAGGTCCTGCGCCACCAGCTTGGCCTCAGCCAGCCCTGCCTTAAAATGTGATTGGCTCCGTGTTCCGGGAGGAAGTCCGCAATATCCTGCCATAACCTTTGGTTAGTGGCAGCCGGCATGGCATAGGCGTTGGCCTGACGAAGATGCAAGGACGCGTTGGAATACAGCTTCTTCCCTGAAGCCTCCAGGATCAGAGGAGGAGGCGGAGGACGGCTGCGGCTTGGAGTATAGTGATGCCGCAGCGATCACCGAGGAGTGTGGCTGAGGGGGAGGGGCCGATAGCAAGAGTGTATCCCCCACCATCTGCCTGTACTTGGCATCCAGGGGTTGATTGGCCGGCTGGACCGAGTGGGGCTTGAGCCAACCCTTCTCGGCCAGGGAGACTACACCGGTTTGCAGTTGAATACCCGTTTTGGCAGAGGGGCATTGCGTGAGGACTTCAGCCAGAACCCCCTCTGCCAGCTGCTCAACCTCAGGTTAGGGTAGGCCCAGGTACTCCGCCAGCCCTGTAAGACGTTCGTGGAAGGCCCTGGCAGAGGATGGCGTTTCCGGATCCTCCTCCTCATCCATATCCTGTGGATCAGGAGGATCTTGTGGAGGTGAAAGAGTAGCTGGAGTCAGAGAATGGGGTTCAGTGACCGCAGCCGAAGGCTGAGGAGGAGGCGGAGGATGGTACGGAGCTGCCTGAGGAATCAGCTGGTGGGCCAGAGGCAGCGGCTGTGCCGGGGCACTGGCGGAGGCGCTTGTGGTGCTGCTAGCATCATAGGGACAACTTTCCTAATGCTGCTCTTGAGGATAACCCCCATCCTAGGTGACTGCATGAGCCTGAGGAACCTCTTGAAGAACCCCTCTTCACTGGCCTGAGAGGTGGGGGTACTGATGGGATAGCCAGGAGCTGCTGGAGCCGCTGCAGACCCTTCACGTATGGACACAGTGGGAAGCTGCCCTGCGCATAAGAAGGATAGGCTGTAGGCCACGTACCTGGTTGAGGCCAGCCCCAACTTGACACTCGTTCTTTGCCGAACTCCTGGAATGGCGTTGGACGGGTGCCCCTGTCTGGCACGGCGGCCATCTTGTCGAGCTGCCTGCCACGTGCCTGCGATGTGTTGCTCGGCTCGCTGGGCCCGGCCTCCTCCAAGACTCTTGCGTGTGGATAACAAGGCCTACCCTGCTCCTCGGGCCTAGACCCGGTAGGTGCAACACCCTTGACCCGGGGGTCGGTAGAGCTGCATTTAGGTGCCCCCCTCGGACGTATTGCAGTTACTAGGGCGTAGCCCCTCAGCCATATTGCTGGTACAAGGGCAGAGCCCCTCAGATGTTAATCTGGTACAAGAACCTTCCGGCACCTCAACACTGCCACCGGGAGGATCCAAGGATCCCTCGGCACTCGGCCGATAGCTGCAGCAGCCTCGGTACACGAGCTGGTACAAGGACCTGAACTCTCCCTCCCGTGCGGGAGAGTCCTTGGGAAGGAGTCTCCTTTGCGGGGTGCGATGGAAAATAGCGGCCGTACCTTGGGCCTGGCTCGGTGTTTCACAAAGATCTTGAGGTCCTGTGGGGTGACTTATGGAAGCTCCCTCCACCTGGCTAGTCTGTTCTTCAGCAATTTCGATGACAGCGAGCCACACTCTGTACAATCTTGCCAACCGTGGTCTGGGCCAAGGCAACATAGGCATAGGGCGTGGGGGTCTCTGAAGTTGGGAAGAGTGCGGTGCAGGATGGACACCTGCTGAACCTTGTGGAAGTCGACATGTGCCGGGGAGGAGAGTGACGCATGAGGACTGAGTAACTGAATGATGAAAAGACAAAAAAAGGCAAAGAGAAGAAGTATACGCGCGTGGAATTACATGGCCGAAGCCAAACCCAGGAGCGCTGGTGAATTCGGCCCGTTCCTGTCGACGCGGAAAAGGGGACTGAGGTGTGGCGCCGCAGGGTGGAGTCAGGGCAGCGCATGCTCCCTGGGTCGCACCCCCGCATGTCTCTAAATTTAAAGTGGAAGAAGTTTTTTTCTGGTGAAAAAGGTTTCGTCTCCCGTCCCTTGGAAGGGACGTCCATGCAATATGGAAATATGGAGGAAAGGGGACGGGATGTAAGAGTACCCCTTGTACTTTTATTGATTTAAAAACCGCTATGGTGATGGTGTGCCACTCCACTCGTAAACGTAAGGCGAATATTACCCTAGATGGGAGCACCCTAAAAGAAGTATGTTCTTACAACTAACTGGGTATTAGATAAAAAAATATTTCAAATAGTCCAGTCAGAAAACTAAGAGTGAGCTGATACTAGTTTGTCGATCAAACGCACTCTGCATTTTAAATTCCCAGTTGGGAAATCATTCAACACTCACAATGCTTGCGGTGTACAAAGCACAGGCAATCCCTGCTGCAATCTATGGGAGTGAGCTCTGGGGCATGGCCGAATTGGTACATCTTACAAAAGCAGAAAATATATTCAAGCGAGTCATGGCCTTACCCCAGAGCACTCCGTTGATTCCACTATGACTTGAGGCAGGTCTACAATCAACAGAGTTTGCTATTTTAAGCACACCTCTCTTTCATTGACTATGCTTACATTAGGTTGGAAAACATTCTCTCCACAAAGAAATGTTTTGGGATGTTTTAAATAGACACATCATGTCAACTGTAGGTATAATTAGTGCACCCATTTTATCCATATACTAATTTCATCAAAACCACTGATCTCAATAGGCAAGGAGGGCACTAATGTGAAAGGGATCCCAGTGTACATCTTAGGTGTGATTTGGGGCTGATGTGAGACACTGATGAAAACTATCCTAAACCAAAGAAGGGGTAATTTGGGGTATAGCAATGCATAGTGTAGTGTTGCGCAGGGATTAACAATTAACTATACTATGTACTAACCATTAACCACTTATCTTTAAAAACATTAATGTTAGATAATATTAGTAAGTAAAATGGGTGCAGACTGTGGATGCAGGGACATTGCAACACAATTCTATCTCAGAAAATAAATGAAGATTTGAAAGCTGAAGGAACTGCAGTGTGTGTGGCAGGTAGCAGAAGGCACTTTGTAATAACTCTTTGTGCAGGAACCAGAGGATAACATTTTGCATTTTCACCTGGGCCTGGAGAAATAGTGCTGTACGGAGGTCACGGTGAAGAAGCAGGATGAGTTTGGAAATGTACTAAAGGGGAGGTGTTTGATGGATGGATGTTATGTTATATTATTTCAATGTATAAAACGCACGGTCGCCAAAGGCATCATTGCGCTAGAGAGGAGCTGCTCGATAAAGGAAGAACTGGTGGGAAAGCCGGGGACTATAATAGATTCGTTTTCAAAGCTCTTCTAAAGCACAAGTGGTTAGAAGTGGCCTTAAGTAGCGGAGGGAGATTGTTCCAAAGTTTGGCAGCATCTGATTATTGGATGACATCAAGGCAGATGTACGAGAAGGGGTGGTATAATTATATACTTTCTTTATGTTGACATATGCAAAGGGGACGGAAGAGATGTGGGGGTATTGGACAAAGAAGGAGGAAACGAAATGGGGGCCAGAGCAAGATTGGATGGAAGAAGAGGAAGAGGGGAGAAGGGGAAAAATGTACGAGATCGGTATGCTGGCTGTCTGTGTGCTGAGCTGAGTTGCCGAGAGTCTACAGTCGAATTCAGTGCATGAAGGTCCCTCGCTGGATGCCGAGTCAGCAGCTGAGAGCGTGAGAAAGACAGTTGTTTTGACCTATGCATTTCACATGCATTTTTTTTAGAGATCATCTTACCCTAATTAGGCATGAAAAGGGAAAAGCCATTTTTTCTTCCTTCGCTGGAGAACAAGTGTATTTTCCTGTATGGAGATAGCAACTTATACAAATAAAAGGGGCGTTTGCTGCACTTCTAAAGTAAGTTATATCTCAAGGTTGTACAGAAAATGTTTATGCTCTGCCAAGTTTGCCAAAGGAAAGGCCTTCTCTGCTGAGCACGCAGGAAAGGTCTTTGCCTGGTGGGTGAGAAGACAGGGAATGTATGCTAACAAATATAAATGCACTGCATTGATAAGTTGTGAAAACAGTGTTATTTTCTAAGCTTGAATATGTATATTCCCAAAGTTTTACATGTTTCGTGATATTACTCTGCGTGTGCTTTTGTTATGGTCTACAGAAAATGTATAAAGTGAATCACAAAAGCTGCGTATGGTTGGTTATTGTGTGATCTGATTATTTTTGTGATGCATAGAGTGTGAAGCCTGGGGTATCTGAGCGTCAGTGGCAAAATGAGTGTGCCCAGCATTCCACGAGGCCTGGTCATTATAGCCACGAGGTCCCAAATAAAAGGGCATAACAGCAAGATACTTCCCCATGCTTTAGCAAACAAAGAATTACATTGTTTCACGTTCTTGCAGGTGCTGATACCGACCTTCGGATATACATGAAAAAAACCTACATGTTTTGGCGCAGATGTCAGGGATCTTCTTTGGCTAGGTGCAATTGGTAGGTGTGGCCTTTTAGAGGAGAGTCATACTGTGTTGTGCTGGCGCACTTTGAATTCCTCTTTTTGTTATCCTCTGCTGTGCAGATTACTTCTGTGACATTGTGCCTAGGATAGTGATTGTGCTAGGTGCACATTAAAATGTGTTTTTTTTTCTCTCCCTCTGTTTCTTCTATTTGAATTGCTATTGTACAAGTAATAGTGATTGTGCTGGGTGCACTTTGAATTTATTTCAATTACTTTGTGGCACTGTGTAAACATCACGTGCAAACACAACAGAAGTTGAATTTCATGAACTTTGTAATTATGTGGAAGCCAAACTATGCACTGGCAACTTGGTTTTCCGACATTCTATCGAATTGGCGGGAGCGCATCATTTCTGAGATTGATAAGGAAGACCCCCGAAGGGTTGTTTGCTGAGGGAAATGTGCTACACACATATCTTTTAATGCTGTTTCACTCAGATACTCGCAAAAATCAGACTGACTGCCTGGTCCGTTTGGCTGCAAAACTCTGGTTAACATAAGGAAATGTTGCGATTGAAAAAGAATTC
Source organism: Ambystoma mexicanum (assembly GCF_040938575.1). NCBI lineage: Eukaryota > Metazoa > Chordata > Amphibia > Caudata > Ambystomatidae > Ambystoma > Ambystoma mexicanum. The sequence continues at coordinate 353,851,699 of NC_090936.1, forward strand.
GTAACAGGGAGAACTCCGTGCCCAGTTCTAGGCCGTGATGATGCAAATGCACAATTGGCACAGAAAGAGAGACAGTTTGCTGAGAGTGAAGGAGAAGTCGTACATTTTAGAAAACAATTTTGGAGGGCATACGAAAGGACAGAGACGTTGCCTTATCAGAAACGCAGGTGCTCCGTAAGAGTGGCAGTCAGTACTCTAGAGAATTACAGGCACTTGAATATGAAATCTTCAGACGGATGGATGAAAATGATAAAAAATCCAAACGATTGATCGTGTTAAAATGCAAATTACAGAAATGAGTGAGGCAATGGCTAAGCTAACAAAAGAAAACTCTGCACTTTATAATGAAACATAAGAGCTCCATGCAAAGTGTAGGGAAATAAGGCGACAACATTCAGGTGTCAGGAGTACAGAGCTGCATTCCCCCAACTGGGATCAGCAGGGCTTTGCCATCACTTGAGGCTGAATGCAGCCGCAGTCTGGGAAATTTGCCAGCTGCTGTTCACTCGGCAAGAGCTGGCTACTCTCCAGTACTCGAGGCTGAGCCTGCTTACTCAGAGTAGAGAAAGGAGGGTCAAAATGATGCACCAAACAATGTTCTCACCATAATGAAGAGTATCCAGAATTTGATCAGGCCATTCAAAAAGGTTTCAGGTATATCCATTGAAGAACACCTTGAGAGTGTGACTAAGCTTTTTCAGATGCTTGAAATCCCCAAGGCCCAATATGGTAGATTTTTCCACATCACAATGGACCCCGGCTCTGCTAGCTTCACACAAAGTTTAAATGAATAGGGGAAATTATCATGGGATGATTTTGAAAGAGAGATTAGGAAACAATTTTCACCATATCGCTCTATACAAGATGTCAAAAAGGCAGTGTACAGTATGACGGCACAATTAGATGCGTTGCAAAGCCAGTTCTTGCAAAACCTAACAAGAGCATTCTCACGTTTTAATGTGGCCTGCGACATTCAGTCAGCAGAGTTCAAGACCACTTTTTTCTACGGATTGTAACAGGAGGTGGTTTCACAGCTCGCCTGTGCTTTCAATAGGGATCGAATTTTAGAACGGATTCTTGAACAGGCCATTAAAATCTATGAAATATTCTCTCATGAGAAAGGTGGGGGTTTGAAATAAAGAAAGGCCAGCCGTACCAAATGTTTTATAATAATACAAATATTTGTTTTATATCAAATTTGAAAATTGTCATATACTAATTGTGCTATTCCTGAAAATCACCTTGGTGTAATAAGGTCAAAAATATATGAATTGGTAAACAAACTGTATTCAATCTAGGAGGAAGGTCTGGGCTTTAACTCCCTTTAACTGCCATAGTGGAGTTTAGAACACCAGACCCTGCCACTAACAGAAAACACACATACAGGCTTATGCCTTATAGATAGTGTGCAGGGGACGTGGGTCTCCTAATTTAGGAAATAATTTTTCTCTTGTTATATTGTCCAGCCTAGGTACCAAGGCTGAGTACTTCTCCCTTGCACCTCAAATAACAATGACCTAATAACTAATTGTATTGATAAATAGTTATAACCAACTAAACCAATGTTTGAATAGGTGTGCTTGGCGGTGCACAGTTTTTTTTTTTTAAATAAAGAACCCAGACCCCAAAAAGCTAAGGAAGCTACCCCATGCAGTTCTAGAAGTAAAATCTGCGAAAATGTCATTGGAGACAGCTGAAAAGAATGACACACCACATAACCAGAGTGTCGTGTCCATGCAAGGGAAAGTGGTGCTACCCCAAACACCTATGTTCCAATCCATAGATCCCAGCGACAGACTCTCGTACATTAGTCCTAGGTATCCTGGTAAGTCACCCAAAGTGGGATTTCGTTTTGATGTGTCAGTGCTAAATAACAGCCCGGAATCAGATCTGTAACGGCCATAGCAGGCATTGGGGGTCCAGAGTAGGTTTGACACTGCCACAATGGTATATGGCAATCAGGCAAGTCCAAGGTATGTACATAGGTTATTTGAAACTGGAAATCAACAAAAGGAACAATTTCAGCCAAATGTGAGACAATGTGACCTATGGCACTCGTCCTTATGTTCAGTCCTCTCCACAGGTTGACCATGGACAGAGGACGGTCACCCCACGCTCCCAACCCCCTGTGTCCCAGGAGTTCAGGAGAAACAAACGGGAATCAGCCGCCTGAAAGGAGTCAAAACAGGCCTGACAAATGTAAATTTAACCAGTACCAGCCTTTAGCATAGAGGGATACATTTAGGGATATGGACAGATATCAGTGCTTGGAAGTGCCAGTGAAGATGTTGTCTGAGCAGATAGGAAAACTGTACGCAGTGCAGAAGCAGCAGCTGAGTGACTCAAAATTTCACAAGAGTGACATTTTCACAGAGTAGCAACAAACGTCCACCGCCATCGACCTTAGCCTATGGAATGCAAGGTCGCTCTGCAATAAGACTGTGGGAATATTGGACCTTTTTCTACACCTACATCTTCATTTTCTCTATATAACTGAAACTTGGATTCTCCCACATAACACAACTGTTGCTGTTTTTCATACTACTTTTCTATTCTCTTTTGCACATGTCCCTCGTGCAAATGGACGTGGTGTTGGCTTACTCTACAGTCCTAACTGTTCATCTATTCCATCTCCTGTGCCCTTACCAGAATATTCCTCATTTGAATTTATATATAACATTTTCACTGCTCCTCATGCTATTGCCTTGCTCATTATCTACCGCCCACCTGGCCCCCTTGGTTCATTCTGCGAAGACATTGACCACCTTCTTGGTGACATTCTACCTAGTCCTACACCTCTTGTCTTGCTCAGAGACTTTAATCTTCATCTCTCCACTGTTCATCTAATATCCCCCTTCCTATCAATACTTGACTCACATTTACTTTCTCCACTTCCCAATCCTCCCACTCATACCTCTGGCTCTACCCTCGACTTGATCTTCACCTCATCATTTACTGCTTCCTCCATATCTACTCTTCCTGTCTACCTTTCAGAACACACCCTAATCTCAGCTTCCTTGCTCCCGCCTACTCCCTCTAGCACCTCCTCCCTCTCCAGCACTAAGACTTTTTATAGGCGTGACCTACGCAACTTTAACTCCTCACTCTTCCAGGATACCTGTATACACTCTCTGCAATCTCTCACACACTTCTCTTCTCTCTCTGCAGATGAAGCTGCGTCTACTCTCTCTTCATGTCTTACATCTAGCCTTGATCAACTTTAACATCTTTCTTCCTTTCGGCCCACTCGCAACCCTGTCCAACCCTGGCTCTCTCCTAATCTCTCTTCTATGCACCGCCTCCTTCGCTGCCTTGAAAGGTACTGGTTCAAACTCTGTTCTCCTACTAACCACGCCACCTATTTCTCTTATCACACCCTCTACGACAACTGTATTAAGTCTGCCAAACGCACCTACTTCTCTGATCTTCTTCATAGTCAATCCACTCATCCTTGACATCTCTTCCAAACTTTAACCCGACTTCTCCCTCCTCCTACACCTAACCCGTCTATTAACACATCCCTATCAGCAATTGACCTTGCCAAATTCTTCTCCAAAGTTAATTCCCTACGCCAGGACTTTCTATCTTCACCTTCCTATAACTCCTGCCCCTTACCTTTTCCTACCCCCTCCAGCACTGTCTCCAACTTTCCTCCCATAGCGGACTCTGAGGTGGCTCTCCTCCTGGCCAAGGCTCACCCCACAGCTGCCCCCCACTGACCCCATCCCTTCTTTACTTATCCCTAAAGTGTACCCACCTCTGGTAACCTTTCTTACCTCTTTCTCTAACATTTCTCTCACCACCTCTACCTTTCCTTCTGCCTTCAAACATGCAATTATCATTCCTATCCTAATGAAACCTATAGCTAATCCCCTTCTTGTTTCTAACTTCCGTCCTTTATGCCTTGTACCTTTTCTATTCAAGTGCCTTGTTTATTCACGAATCTCATCATTCGTGTCTGGTCTATCTCTCTTTCCTTCGACTCAGTCTGGCTTTCGTCTCCGCCGTTCCACTGAAACGGCCCTTACTTGTGTGCTTAACTTTCTCCTCACTTATCGCTATTCCAAAAATGAATCCGTCCTTATTTTACTTGACCTGTCTGCTGCCTTTGACACTGTAAACCATTATTTGCTCCTGGATTCACTCTCCTCCCTTGGTCTTCACGGGTCTGTTCTATCGTGGTTTTCATCTTACCTATCCAACCGTACTGTTGCTGTCTCCTGGGGCGGCAACACCTCTCCTCACATTCCTCTGGTCTATGGCGTTTCTCAAGGGTCAGTTCTTGGTCCTTTGCTATTTTCCTTATATACTTTCTTTTTTGCCCCCATTATCCCATCCTTTGGAGTATCACACCACTTCTATGTTGATGATACTCAGCTCTTTCTATCCTTCTCATCCTTCTCCCCTGACATTCATCACACTCTCTCATCCTGCCTCTCTGCCATCAAATCTTGGATGACCTCTCACTTCCTCACTCTAAATGCCTGGAAAGACTGAAGTCCTATTCTTTCCTGCAAACCCCTTCGAGTCAATCTCCTCCCTCTTCCATTTCTTTTCCTCCCTCCGGTTCCTCTATTTCTCCCACTGCCCGCAATCTTGATCTTTACTTTGATTCTAATCTCTCCTTCGCCCATCATATCTCCCTTACATCCCACGCCTGTCGACTTCATCTCTACAACATTCGCAAAGTCTGCCCTTTTCTCACTTTTCACGCTATAAAACTCCTCGTCTCTTCACTAGTCTTCTCCCGACTATTCTATTGTTCCGTTATGTTCTTTGGTCTTCCCCGATCACGCCTTGCTGCTCTTAAATGTATCTATCATTCTTTGATTCGCTCACTCTGTCTTCTCTCTTACCAGGACCCAATTTCTCCTTCCCTGGCCTCTCTAGGCTGGTTGTTCTTCTATTCTCAGCTTCAATACAACGTTCTCTGTCTAGTTTTCAAATGTCTTTAGGGACTTGCTCCTGACTACCTTGCATCTCTCCTTTCATTTTACTCTCCATCTCGCTGCCTCTGCTTTACTAGTCTTTTTAGACTTAATGTTCCCCGTCCCCCCTGTGCTCAATCCCGTTTTCGCTCTTTCTAGCTCCTTGCCCCTCTTCACTGGAACATGCTCCCCCATCTCTTCGCTCCATTACTTCCTATCCTCTGTTCCGTTCCTCACTAAAAACCCACCTGCTACAGTCCTCTGATTGATTGATAGTGTTTATGAACACTGATTGTTACTGTTATGAATGCTGATAGATTGTTACTGTTTATGAACAAGGATTGATTGTTAATGTTTATGAACGCTGATTTGCATTTCAGATTCTATGTACCGTTGACCGTCCTATGTAAAGCGCTTTGGACAAAGGCGCTTTATAAAACACAATAAATATAAATACAATACAATGGTTTAGTTTTGAATGAACAAACCAAATTCCCTGGTGATTTAAAACCAAGAAAACAAGGGGAGTAATAATGACACAGGAAATGAAAACACACACAAGAAAGAGGTGTGGTTTAATTTAGATCTGGACAAAAGCATTCACGTGTGTGAAGATGAGAGAGAACAGAGAACAAAAGAGAAATACACACGAAGAACCTAAAGAACAAACAATTAAGACGGTTTAGAAAGCACATGCAATATGAAATAAATGAAAATGATGGGGGAAGCCATAAAAATAAATGAAGACATTGCATTGCCTGACAGTTCTAATTGTGATCGTATCTCCAAAGAAATTAAAATGTTGCAAATGTCACACACTAGAAGCTGATAATTCTGCCACACAATGGTAATAAAAATACAGAACAACTGGGTTCCAGAGTGGAGGTAAGTGATGGGCAATAACACTGGTGGTTCTGAAATAGAAGGGGAGCAGTCAGTGGCAAAGCTCCAAATGAATTCTCAGAACAGAAATATAAACAAAGAAATCAAAGAAGAAATGAAAAAAAAGGGGGGTGAAATGTCATTTCATATGCCCTTTTGCCTAGCAAGAAGCCAGGTAGGCCTAAATAAAATAAACCATGAGATCAGCAACAATTCACACTTACTTTGCAAACTTGAAGAATATGAAGACAGGTACTATGCCCTTATTACCATTGAAGAGAGGTGTAATCTGTGTGCAATGATTGACACAGGCGTGTAGACACCCGGGATGTCAAGGGAATTATTGGACAGCATAAATGAAGGGAAGGGAGACCCCCCGCAAAATATGCTGAAGTTGAGGCAGATTGAAGGCCCCATGCATACTTTCAGTGGAGAAGAAATACCCGTGGAAGGTGCCACTGAAGTTAACATCAGGTCCGGAAACATAGAATGAGACAGGAGGTGGTGGCCGTCACACCTATTGATTAGAACCCATTCCTCTTAAGGACAAATTGCCTTAAGAGACTGTCACTCCTCATTGGTACTGTAAATGGGGTGTTATGGTCTTTGCCAAAAGAGACCTGAAACCTAAAAATGTAATGAGCAAGAGTAGCACACCATCGCTAGAACAGAAAGTGCAGTCAAAGTATATCTTCAGAATGGCTGTGTACCTAGTGTCACTGTCATTCTCATATGCCAGGGTGAAATGCAAGGAGAAAAAGAAAAGAAATCTTTAGAGATTTACTTGGACCCCAAGAAAAACTGGCAGACACAGATGGATGAAAACACATGGTGCCAAAAAACAAGTTTGGCGGTAGCCTTGACGGTAAAACCGGCAGGCTGCCGCCAAACCTGCGAATTTTTCCGGCCCCTGCCAAACGGGAAATACAGGGCCATTACAAGCTTGGCAGACCCTGTATTTCCCCATTGACAGGGGCCAGAAACTTTTACTCCCCATTCCCATTTGAGCCACATAGGGCTCAATGGGAATGGGGAGGTCGGATGCAACAGCACCATTCAGAATGGTGCCGATGCATCAGACATGCCCCGCTCGCGGGTGTCGTTTCGTCCCTGCCAGGGGTGGAATGGCACCCACGAGCAGAGCTCGTAGTTTGCCGGTCCAGTTACTACGGTACCGGCAAGCTTATCGGTACCGTAGTTACCGGACCGGCAAACTTGGAATGAGGCCCATAGTCAGACCCTCCAGAATATTGCGGGATGAAATGGAAAATATTGCAGCACAAAAATGAAAAAATTGCGGCATACAACTGCGTTTTTTGCGGCATTTTTTATTGTTGAAAAATACATAATTTAACATTCTTTTTAGCCTAAAACCAAGAACTTGAACAGTAAAGAGTTTTGCACATTGAAACTGGAACGTTTGAGGTGGTGTGGGGAACTTTTAACAAACCTACAAATAGTATTTTAGTTTTCATCAGACTCATCTTCAGACTCTGCTTCTAAAACTAGACAGTTTTGTTGCAAGTCCTCAGTTGAACCACAAGCAAACCCGTTGCTGCTGGTTGTAGTGCAAAAACACAAGTGCTTGTATTGTTTTCTCGACAAGCGATCGACGCCTAGCAGACAAAATAATTTTGTAAATGCTGTTACTCCTCTCTGCATCGGCAGAACTTATGACACAGCCTTTGTATGCCCTAGCTACTTTTGATAGTACAGGTAGACGGTCAGCCAACCCTTGCCAGAAAATGTCTGTGTCAATTATTCCAGAGACGGATGCACGAACTGCCTCTGGACCTAAAATTTCAAAGTACAGAAGAAACTCCTGATCAGGAACCTCACTTAGTCCTGGGATAGCAGAATAATCATTTTTGTCTTGTGTTAGAATGCTAAGGCATGCTGGATTAAATATGCGTACCTGTTTTAAGAAGTTTATCCCAGGCTCACCACGATCCATGTATTTGCCTAGCTTGTCGAGAACATTTTCAAAAGCCTGAGTAAGCGGATCCATGCGTTGTTCTTTCTGATTCAGACTCAATGTAGTTCCTTCTTTGGAGTCAAGAAAAGGCTGCAGTGACTCCAATGTCAGCACAGAATTGTTGGTAAAGTTAATGTGTAGGTCTTCAAGATAATCGTACACCTTCATGGCAACAGGTATCTGACTCTGAAAGATGTCAGTAAGAAACAGGATGCTCTGGCACTTGTCAGCCACCATCTCCAGCTGAACTTTGATGCAATTCCTGCTGTTGCCACTAAGAATCCTTTGAAGGTTTTTGTAACGCTCACCTGATTCCCACGGAGGCGCAGGTCTGGCTTCGAGTGCTGATGGTTCTTCAATGGTGAAGCGCAGGACTCTGAAGATGGACAGGAAGGGCCCTCTACTCTGGCTTCTCCGGCTGGCAGGAATATTCCCCTGTGCGTGAAAAGGGAGTATTACCTACTGACTGAGTTATGCTCAAGCCTCCCACTCTCTTCCAACCCTCCACGATACCCTTCCACGATTCCCCGTGAAGTCTCACCTTAGGGTCTGAAAGGACAAGCTCTCCATCCTGCTTCTGACGCAGGGGCGCGTTGAACCCAGTTACTTCACTGGATTGAGGTTGGATGGGAGTTCAGGTAAGCTTGATTATACTGGTAAGGCGCTGCAAAAGTTCTGTTGCAAGTTCAAAAGTTCAAGCTTTAAATAATAATGTTCATTGTCTTTGTTCAGGTGATGAATGAAGATTCCTTTGGAGACTTCTTGCAACAAAGCGCTGATGTTGATGTCTTTGCCCCATAGGGGCCGGGGTTCGGAATGCCGGAGATATGGCGCCGACCCGAAGTGAAACGTGCAATTCCAGTAAAGATCTGCTAAGTCCTAGATGAGCGCTCAGGTAATGTTTTTGCATTCGCTCATCTAATGTCTTTGTCTTTTTTCCCCATAGGGGCCGGGGTCCTGCTTGGAAGCAGCAAGACCCGAAATGAAATGGGAATGACCCAACAGGTAAGTCTTAGAAGGAAACTGAGCTTTTCCTATTCCCTTCCTTCTCTCACCTCATATTCTTGTCTTTTTCTCTAGGCTCTGGGAAGTGGCTGTGTATCCGGATGATTGCTGCTGAAGATGGAGGAACCCAGGTAAGGTGAGTGAAATGCAGCGCTGCAGCGATCGTAACGAAATGCTTTTAAAAATGATGTCTTCCTTTTCAGGATCGTCGGTGATGTCTCTGTGGTGCAGATTAGCTGGTAGGTCTCTTGTCTCCCTTTGCAGGTGACCCAGGATGCTGACAGGTGTGGCTGAAGTCCAGATGCAGGAGCTGACACGGTGAGCGTCCAGCTGCGAGGAGCAGAACAACGCGAAGCGTGAGTTGCTGATCGGGTGTGGTTTAAATAGCTTTGGAAGAAGTTCCAAGTGTGTATCCTTCCTCCGATCAGGTATGTATCCTTCCCCGAACACACCCGGGTGGAAAGTAGTCCCACAGGTAAAGTAGTTCCTATTCAGGCCTCAAGAGGGCCTGGATGTGGCAGCATGGTCTGCATCAGGTAAGTGCACATGAAAACACTTGAACACATGTCTAGCTTTATGAGCCTGGCGCCTAAGGCGCCAGGACTGAGTCCAAAGGGCCCCAGCTTGGGCCCGCTGGTACTCCCCTGGGGGAAATGATGCCTGCCTCTGGGGTTGCTGGGTCGGACCTGGCTCCTTGGAGGTAGGCATCATGACAGTTTTCTAAGCAATCGGGGGGTGACTTGCTGAGATGCATCTCAGATTCCACAAAACCAGAATATGTGGAAATGTTTGCAGTGATACTGAACTGCAGCAAACCAAGAATTCCAACGGGTACTGCATGGGTCGGGTGCCATTCGGGGTTGCATTCCATGGGTCTCAGTGAGGTGTTGTAGGAATCTCCGCTTTCTGCTACCAGCCATATGGAAAATCCTAGAGAAGTACATTATAAACGCATTCAGCTCAACAAATGGTTTTCGGAAAGACTCCCCAACAAGGTTGAGGATGTGTGCCAAGCATGTGATGTGGATTGAGTTTGGATATAGATTTTTTAGAACAGTTTTGTATGCCTTAAGCATGTATGCAGCATTGTCCGTGTTGAAGCACAGAACATTTTGAAATGCAATGTCGTAGTCAGTGAGAACCCTCACAACTGCCTGTGCAGCTGTGGCATGGTTGCACTGCGCTAGGAACACTGTGTCAGCAAGGTATGTGTGTATTCTTTGACTGCCATCAATCATCCAAACTGCTCCAAATAATATATTGAGGACACAGCGTCCTTCAACATCCGGTGTCTCATCGAATATGACGCATATGCCTTGATTTTTCAGTTTCTCCTTGAGGTCATTTTTGGCCTGCCTGTATCTTTCAGGCAAATACCTCTCCTGGAGCTGGTGACTTCCAGGGATGGCGCCACCATTGCGGACTTTGTCATGAAGGAACCTGCGCAACACAGGGTGGTCGGTCTTGCTTAGCGGGATATTTAGGGCTGTGCACACATTGATCCAGTCAATGATTAGATCATGATTGGCTGCCCTAGCAGCTGTAATTTTTCCAAAGCTTGAGGTAACAGTAGTTTGCCTGGTACGTTTTGAGGTTGAATGAGGCTCAGCATCATCTCCGCAATGTTTTGTGCGCTTTTTTGAGCGCATGTGCACATCAACAGTGTATTTTCGAACGTGGTCCACAGCTACATTACATACAGAGCAAAACATGACTCCACCATCTGCATACAATATCTTGCTGTACTGTTTTGCCCTGTCAGCTGCACTTATCTGTGTGGCCAAATGGGAGCGATTCTTCTCAGGCTTCGACGGTTGCAAGAATTTCTCCATTGTGTCCTTTGACTGGGCTAGCAGTCTTCTGCTGCGGTGTGGTGCTCTCCTTCCCAATTGACCGGTCAGGAAAAAGTCAGCTGCGGTTTCAGCTGCAGTGGTGTCTTCTGTGATGTACAGATCCTGCTTCTTAGCTCAGGAATGTCAAAATATGTTCCTGGTGGAATACAGAACAAAGATGCATCCTTGCTAAGCTGCACATTGCATACTTTTGAAAGCAGAAAACAATTAATCAATCTCCCTTGCTGCTTCAACCCAACAGAGTATGCATACTGTTGGAGCAGCCAGGGTTGCACAAACAATTACATTATGAACACTGCATTGTCATTGTTCAAACGGAAAAAAAATTAATTCCTCAGGTTGCATCCAACAGACTGTGTGGGTTCCTTATTTTGGTATGTTTATGGAGTGACTGAATAGTAGTTGAGAATGCTCGAAGTTAGGGAAGTGACTGGCGCAACCATAACTGCCTGATCCTGATTACTTACTCTAACTCCTCAAAATGCCACATCCCCAACCAGCAGTGATCTGCACATTACCCTTGACATCCCACCTGCCCACTGTGGCGTGGAAGACTAACCTTGCTAACTGGTCTTTGCTCTCTGGCACTCTTCTTTAACCAGGAACTTTTCGTTGTCTACTGTAAAAAGTGCAATTGGAATATGTTGGCAGTCTCATTACACAGCAATATATCTAACTTCATGACTTTAGTGCATCACACACGATACAGGCTGCATTTCATATCCAGACTTAATTCCCCCCACATCCCTATGGCCATTCCCACCCACTTCCAGCCTGCCCAGAACACATCCTCCTGGAATCTCTTCGAGGTAACTTTATCAAGCATTACCATCACACTGTGAGACAGAAGTGCCCATCAGTGTTTTTTCAAAGCAGTCTTCTGAGTTAATGCCTTTTGCAAGTTGATTTATAAGCACTATGAGTGTCCGTCACTGAAGTCCTATTAAAAATAAGCAATCGCTAATCCAACAGTATTGACTTGCTTTTAACACAACTGTGTATAGGAATTGCCAGGTGCTGCTGTTAGTTTGTAATTGCAAGGCCTTTGTCAGTGAGGAACAAAATGTTGTGTCCTGTTCTGTCTGGCCACGCTCTGTAGGACAGCCAGGTCGAGTCACCACAGCCTAACATTTTGGATTGTGGTGGGGGAGGAGGCCTATAGCCTGATCAGCTCCATGTAAATGGTGCTGCGCCACTACTTCCAGCAGACAAGTGGAAAGCAAATAAACAGAGGGGCTTGAATTTAAAGGTGTAACCCTGGTTGAAGCCCCTCAGTTTACTTTTTGCTCGTCCTATGACCCCAGTAGAGAGGGGTGAACAACTCTATACTTCTCCATGGAAGGAAGTCATGAAGCCCAAGACACAGGGGCAATGCAGTAGCAGTAACTGCAAGAGCCCATAATACCTAGCCAAAAAATGAACTCTCTTGGAGGGGTCATCATTCCTTGGTTATGCCACCCACACATGGTGACTTAATAAACCCACAAACAGAAATGAAACATCAGAACACTACCAATCTCTACACCCTATTTCTCTCTCTCTTTCTCTCTCCCCCCACACACACACACTTTGTCTTTCCTTGTCTCTCTACACCCTCTTCCTCTCTCCATCTCCCTTTCTCTCTCGCGCTCTCCCCCCACACACAAACAAACTGTGTCTCTCCTTGTCTCTCTGCACCCTCTTTCTCTCTCTATCTCCCTTTCTCTCTCTCTCTCCCACACACACGCACAAACTCTCTGTCTCTACTTGTCTCTCTGCACCCTCGTTCTCTCTATCTCTCTTTCTCTCTCTCTCTCTCTCTCTGACACACACAAACTCTGTCTCTCCTTGTCTCTCTGCACCCTCTTTCTCTCTCTATCTCTCTTTCTCCCTCACTCTCTCTCTCCCAGATACACACACACACACTCTGTCTTTCCTTGACTCTCTGCACCCTCTCTCTGCACTCTCTCTCTCTCTCTCTCTCTCCCTTCCTCTCACACTCACTCTTTATTTGTCCATCTGTGGGTGGGAATCACGCTGCCAGCCAGGTGCACGGGCTGCATGTTACCAAATGAAGACGCTTGTAGCTGTATTCGTTTCAAATTGTTTTACATATGGTATCATGCAGCCCATGATACCAATTGTAAAACAATTTGAAACTAATACAGCTACGAGCGTCTTCAATTGGTATCATGGGCTGCATGTTACCAAATGAAGACGCTCGTAGCTGTATTCGTTTCAAATTGTTTTACATATGGTATCATGCAGCCCATGATACCAATTAAAAACAATTTGAAACGAATACAGCTACGAGCGTCTGACAATTGGTATGATGCAGCCCAGCCTTAATTCAAGGCTGGGCTGTATCATACCAATTGTAGACGCTCGTAGCTACGAGCGTCGGAAAGCATTAAGTTTATGCTTTCCGGTGGTTGACAAGAAGGTGTAATGAAAACACCAATTTGGCCTGTTTGGGTGCTCTTGGCTTAGTTGGGGGCAGATTGGTGGGCAGGCCAGTGCTTACCTGGTTTTGCTTCACCAACTGTCAGCTCGGCAGGGCAGGCACTCGCTAATGGGCGCGGAAGGGGCCTGGGGACACAGCCAAATGCTGTGCATCTCCCAGGCCTGCGTGACCCTCCTCCAACCCCGGGCCTGCAACATGAGCGCAGAGGTGTTAACCCACAAGCTGCTGCAATCAGCAGCCTGCTGTGTTCGCTCTAAATCATTAAATGAGCGCGAAAGAAGACACACTAAGCTAACGTGTCTTTTTCGCGCTAATTTAATGATTTATAGCGGCAATTGCGTGAAATGGCACATTTTGCGATTTTTTTGCAAATCGCCAAATCGCCATAAGGTGGATGGTCTGCATAGTGTTTTTACCTAAGTGGTGAAAACGGTGGACATAGTATTGCCAGAGTCAGATCAGGAAAAATATATTTCAACAATTGCAGAAATACACATTAAAGAGGGTCAGGCCTGGTTCCTGTGCATGTGAATGGTCATCCAGAAATGATTGAAGCAATGTTGGTCCTAGAGCAAGAAAGTTTTATTAATAAAAATGTGTTTAAACAAATGCTTGACACAGAAGAGATACCTAGTTTTAAAATAAAAAATAAACACGTTTTTGGTCTAGATTTTATGGGAAAATGCATGTTGAGAATCACAATAGGGTCCACAAGCATTCGCCACAATGTATGGATTGTCAGTGGACCCAAAGCCAAATGCTATCTAGGAAATATCATGCACAGAATGTGCATGGTTTTAGATTTCTTGAATCAAAAGGTTTGATCTAGGCTGGGTGGAGCGACACTTGAATTTGAAAAAGGAAGACAAGCTTATCACTGTGCTCAAATGATGCTATATGCAATTGAGCTATAAGTAAAGAGGATGCTATGTTTCCTACTTTCTCAAGGCAATTCGCAATAGCATTAAAGAACAGAAAGGGACAACAGATGAAAGGGCCAAATCATTTGTGTGTCTCAATGAATCCATGAGACCACAGGGGCTAGAATGTGAGCATACACCAGTAGTAGAGATTGGGGATGGCCCCATTTGAATACTGGGGAGTAACAAGGGGTGCCAAGACATTCACTTGGAAGAAGGTACAGTATTAGGGATGACTGTGCAGGAATCCCACTACACTGCTGATCTAAAGAATCAAGTGATTGGAAACATCCCTGAAAGCTATGTCACTTCACAGGAAGAATCACCTGAGTCCTTAGAGTCTCAACCAAAGGGGATTTTCAGGATTCAGTCTGTATACCCTTATGAATCAAAGGGGGTGGCTTGTTGTCATTAGGATGATTTCATCCAATTTCATCTGGGTGAATATGAAAAAGAAAATAGCAAATTGAAATGCAGGCTGAAGTGCCAAGATATTTGAGGGTGGCGTCCCTTCAAAGAGACACTGCTGCACAACTAGAGGAACAAAATCAAGCTCCAGATGCATGAAAAAGGACCAGTTGGGGAAAATATTTATGGAGTTCAAAGATGTATTTGCCAAGGACGCCTATGATTGTGGGCTTACTGATTTGCATGTTGCGACACTGCCCGAGGGATATGGCAGGGAGCCTATATTTGTGTGACAGTATAGGCTATCTTTGGCCTGGCAGAAATAATCAAAAACTTAGAATCCAGAGGAATCATTAGACCTATCCACAGTACTTCAAACGCACCCATATTAGGTGTGCTTCCCAATGGTCAACAGTGCTTGTGTGCAGACTTGAGAGAAGAGGGTACCTGTGTCAAGATGGCCACTTTCATTGATTGATCAAGGTCTTGCCCTGATTCAAGTGTAAAAGTTATTTACCACTTTGGACCTTACAGCAGTGTGTTGGTGCGTGCCCCTAGCTGAAGGCATACACAATCTATTTGCCTTTTAGTTTAACCAACGACAGTATGCATGGAATCGTACCCTGTTTGGGTGCATCAATAGTGGGAGTGAATTTGAGATATTTCTAAACAGAGCACTCCCAGATGCAGCCCAGAGGGGAACTGTGATCTGTGTGGATGATGTCCTGATCAAGAATGAAGACAGTCACTTCAATGAAATTAGACATGTGCTCAGCCAGTTGCAAAAAGCTGGAGCAAAGGTATGATTACAGAAAGCGCAGTGGTGTAGAAGGGTACATTTCTTGGCACGTGGGTTGACAGAGGAAGGGTTAAACCCACAAAAGAAAAAGGTTGACACCATTCATAAATGTAAAGATCTCACCATTCTAAAGGGCCTGAAGAGTTTGTTAGGGATGACATGTTACAACAGGAAATGTTTTGAAGATTATGCAGAGATTACACAACCATTGACTAATTCACTGAAGCAGGGAGAACCCTGGAAATGGGGAAAGGAACAATGTGAGGCAGTAGTCAAATTGAAAAACTGTTTGATAAAACCCCCATGTTTAGAGTATCCGAAAAAGAACCAGGATAGAGATAGGGTTCACAGATCACCGTATGTCAGCAGTCTTATATCAAAAACATGATTGAAATAGTGAAACTGCATATGTGTCAGAAAGCGTGGGCAAGGGAAGG
Source organism: Ambystoma mexicanum (assembly GCF_040938575.1). Classification (NCBI taxonomy): domain Eukaryota; kingdom Metazoa; phylum Chordata; class Amphibia; order Caudata; family Ambystomatidae; genus Ambystoma; species Ambystoma mexicanum. The sequence continues at coordinate 353,867,349 of NC_090936.1, forward strand.
TAATTGGACTGGTGGGAGCCACTTCATGCACCAGATGTCATTTTTGTCCCCTTTGTAGGTGTAGCTGGTGCTGTGCACGGAAAAGAGACAGGAAACAGCCAAAACAGGAAGAAACCACACTTCCCAGCATGCTCAGCCTCCAGAACTACAACCCCGACAGCCAAGGGATCTCTGCTCCCAGAATCAGCCACACAGGACCTGTTAAAGCTGGAGCAGACACCCAAGCTCACGCGCATGTGCACAGGAACTTCTGCGCATGCACAAACCTCCCGAGTTTGTTCGCGCTCGTACTTTCCTCCGGGCAGACGCATTGCTGATCATCTTCAGTCAAAGAATCTCACGCGGGGCCAGACCTCGCCTGCACGTTCCTGTAGCGGCCCCGCGAGACAAAAGATAAGTAAAACAATAGCGATTTCCAACGATCGGACCCGCGTTGCATGAACCAGTGTGGGAGGGACCCCGGTTACCCCGCATGACACGTTGGGAGACAGAGGGAGTTCTTGCATGAGGGATACCCTATGCCCATAACATTAACCGCATGTGGCGCGGCACGCTTCGCGTGCGTGAATACTAATGTGACAGTCGTGTACTTGAGAAGGTGCATAATAGAAAAGCCTGTACTAATTGTTTCCTTCTTGGCAGGCATAACGCCGCTCCAGGCGTCCTGAGACTGCAAGCCCCCGACCTTCGAACATTGCTATTAACCATTTGGACATGAACACTCAGAGCTAAGTGTACCATATTGTTTATGTGTTTCTATGCTTGATTGTAGCTTTGTGTTCAACGCTATTCAGCAGTCATATCCTTGCTATGGTATAGTGGGCGTGAACTCTGGTATTACGCTTATATGTACGAACTGTGAAGGGGCAACTCAGTGCTGTCTACGACTGGGTGCAGTGCCTCGATAACTACAGGTATGAACATTGCATAGTGTGAATATTGCATAGTTAGGTAGGTGGCAAGGGGCAAACTCAGTGCAGATACTCAACTAAGTGCAAGAACCTCAACCTAATGCAAGATTGATTGTAAGTGTAAGAGATTGTGAAAAAACTTACAGGACAGGAGCCCTGGAGCATGTTTCCCTAAAACCCCCCTACCTGTCCTTAAATCAATCTCCTAACCCTCTATCCGGTGATCCTCTCTCCCCGAAACCTATCCAATCCAAGGACCGTAACCCTCTTTCCCCCATGGGGTCGCGGAGGCCTATGCTTTGTATGACCAGGCACCAAGACCACATAGGGGAGGTAGGTGTTCGTGCTGCTTCTGCGCCGAGGACCAACAACAGAATCTGACAATATGCCAGTAAAGCAGTGTCACAGGTAGAAACAAAGTTTAGTGAGTGTGAAAAACCATTGTTGACCATGGTACGTGTACTGCAACATTACTGCAAAAAAAAAAAAAAAAAAAAAAAAGAATAAACTGAAAAAGCTGAGGAGGAAACTGGATCTGCAACCCACTGAAGAGGAGCAGAATGTGCCAGAAACTAAATGTTGGAAGAAACGGATCTTGGAAGCAGCACAAGCCACAGAAACGAAATATTTGTTAAATGTTCATCCAATCCTGATGAAGACTTACACTATCCGTCAAGTCGAAACTATTTTACCAACTGGGAAGCTTTTTCGTAAAGAAGAACGATTTGTTAAGGCACCAATAGTCGATACATTTTTTGGATTGAACTACAATTTTGTTATATGCATGTTTTGTATTTTTGGAATTATCATATCCACTATGAAAAGAAATGTACTAATGAATTAAATGACGTTTCTTAGGGCACTTTAGTATATTTATACAAATTTTTAGATGTGCAAATTAGTTGAATGAATGTTGTTGAATGGCTCAGTAGCAAAAGTTTTTATTATGATCTAAATATATTTGTAATATTGTATTTTATGTAATTCTAAATAAAATGAAAATGATAAATTGATTTATGCATCCATTTACCCTCTCTCTAAGTGTTTTCCTCACCTCCTGGTACCATTTTTTGTATACCATTTTTTGTATATTACTGCAACATTTCCTCCCCATTATTCAGGGGGAGCGGGTAATCATTGAAACAAATCATCAGCCTCTACAATTTTTGCAAAGAAAAGAATTAGATCAGGAAACTTAGCTCAGTCAAGAATTACATCATGGACATTGGCATTGCAGGGATTCCCAGTTGAAGTGAGATATGGACAGAACAAAAAGAGCCCAGATGCTCAAGGGCTGGTTGATTTACATGATTGAGCAGCTGTAAGTGCCACAGATGATGCAGAGTTAAAAACAAATTTGGCGGAATTTCAAAATCCCCACACAAGGCATTAAACAAAGAGACATGTAGGGATCTCCCAACCATGTATGTAGATGGATTTGCATATCACATGGGGAGGGGGCGGGGGGTGACTCTAAAAAAGAATTGGTGGCAGGAATAGGAAATGTGTGGGTTAGAAGAAATGGTATCCCAAGAGTAAGCATGAGGTTAGGTTCCAAAAGCAGAACTTGAGACTCAAAGGAGAGGGGCACTACAGGTGTGACAAACATTCCCGTAAATGACAAAATTACTAAACTACCATGGGTTTAAGTTTTTCAATGTTTAAATGTAACTTATGGTGCAGCACGGTGTCGTCTCCAGGCCTATGGCGACTCAATATAACACAAATACAACCAAACCTGTTATCACCAAAAATTAACCCTGTTGCACTCTACATGGACTAATGTCCTACTAAGAAATTTATATATCCAGATTGGTAGTTCAACCAAACTACACTTGACTTCCAAAAGCTCTATATTGTACATATCATGAAAACATAATTATTAAAGTAGATTGAAATATATTGTTGACTGGGTTCATGCACCCTCGATCAAAAATCCAAAAAGGAAACAACCAATCCTCCTCAGCATTAAACCACAGGGGAAATAATCAATATTATATTTGAACAGAATTCTTTTAAGTTACACCCAATCAACTCCAATTTGGAACATAAGTTTGCCAACGCGTTTCGGATTTCAAATCCATCCTCAGGGCTTGGAGCTTTTTGTTCATTCCATTTCAATGTGGCAATAATAATAACAAGTTCATCTGTAAACCTGTAATGTAACAGGTAAACTGTCTTAGAGAGAGTGATCAGACAGATGAACAAGTTACTTTCTTACCTGGTAACGTTCTTTCGATGGGATGGTCCGACGACGTATTCCATATCTATGACAGGTAATGTCCACAGCTGTGCTGCTTCGGAAAATCTTTAGCGTCTGCGTCCTGCGTCGATGACGTCGATGCGCCGTCCCCGAGGACCTCCTCCGACGGCCGACGTCACCCGATGTGATAAGTAGGACGCACAACGCCCATAGCCTCAGTTTTAGTTTTTTCCCAGAATGTGTGCCACCAGTTTTCTGCCAGTCAGACACACAAGGCCTTGCGGAACGCAAGCTGCAATCGCAAAAGAAATTCTGCAGCGGGAAGGCAGGGAGGGAGCGATATGGAATACGTTGTCGGACCATCCCATCGAAAGAACGTTACCAGGTAAGAAAGTAACTTGTTCTTCGAGGGGATTGGGTCCTCCGACGTATTCCATATCTATGACAGACTCCCAAAGCAGTACCAAGCAAGGAGGTGGGAAAGAATTTAGAATACAAATTTAGCATGCCCAATCAAATTGCGGAATAGAGAACTGCCTTGCCAAAGGCCAGATCTTGCCCTCTGATGGAATCGAGGGAATAGTGACGTACAAAAGTATGTACTGAAGCCCAGGTGGCTGCATCACAGATGTGACGAATAGGAACTCCCCTCTGCAGGGCAGTAGACGCAGCCACTCCTCTGGTAGAATGGGCCCGCAAGCCAGCCGGAGGGTCCTTACCCGCCAAACGGTAACACTCGGAGATAGCTAAAATAATCCAATGAGACAAAGTCTGTTTTGTCACAGCTTATCCCAAACGCTTTCCAGCGTAACCAATGAAAAGTTGATCGTCCACTCTGACCCGGGACATGCGCGAGATATAAAAGCTCAACGCTCTCCTAGGATCAAGCCTATGGAGCCTCTCCTCTTCCTTACCAGGATGTGGAGGAGGATAGAAAGCCGGAAGAACAACCTTCTGGCTCAAATGAAATTCCGAAACCACCTTCGGAAGAAAAGAAGGACGAACTCTAAGGACAACCCTGTCCTTGTGAAACACAGTGAAGGGTGGCTTAACTGAAAGTGCCTGTAACTCACTCACTCTGCGAGCGGAAGTAACCGCAACTAAAAACACAGTTTTCAGAGTTAACAGCCCCAAAGGGCAAGAATGTAAAGGCTCAAATGGAGCACCCATAAGAAACTTAAGAACAAGGTTCAAATCCCAACCTGGCACCAAAAAAGGTGACGGAGGGAACACATTAGTGAGCCCTTTCAAAAACTGCGAAATTAAAGGAATCTTAAAATAGGAACACTCTTCAGACGAGCGCTTAAATATGGACAGCGCCGCCAGGTAACCTTTAATGGTCCCCACTTGCAAGCCCCTGTGGGCCAAAGAAAGCAAAAAAGACAAAACCATGGGAATGTCGCACTCAAAAGGATCCACATTCTGAACTCTGCACCAGTCGAAGAACTTTCTCCAACGGCAACGGTACAGAGACTTTGTTGCCGGCCGCCTGGCCGAGAGCAACACCTCCATCACGTCTTCAGGGAGGTCCCAATCCTTATACCTCAACCTTTCAGAAGCCAAGCGTGAAGATTGAGGGATCTGACCTCTGGATGGAGAACCTGACCCCCCTCCCGTGAGAGCAGATCGTCTCGGTAGGGAAGACGACGTGGAGGGCAGATGGACAAGTCTAGAAGGTCTGGGTACCACGTCCTCCAGGCCCACGCCGGAGCAATGAGGATCATCCGGGAACCGAACCTCCGTAACCTCCGCAACACTTGCGGGATGACGGGGACTGGAGGAAACGCGTACAGCAGTGAGAATGACCACTCCACCACGAATGCGTCTCCTAAGGCTCCTTTTGGAGGAAATTCCCCCGAGCAAAACCTTTCACACTTCCGATTCACTCTGGAGGCAAAGAGATCCACTTGAGGGGTCCCCCAAAGGGCGAAGATCTCCAGGAGAATCTCCTGAGCCAGCTCCCACTCGTGAGAGATCGTGCTCTGCCTGCTCAGAGCGTCCGCCGTCTCGTTGTATACTCCGGCCAGATGAACTGCCGAGATCGAAACTTCCTGCTGGATGGCCCAGAACTCGAGCTGCATCGCCTCCCTGCACAGCAGAAGTGACCCTGCCCCCCCCTTTTTGTTGAGGTAGTGCATGGCCACTGTGTTGTCCGTCAGAATCAGGACACTCTTCCCGCGCACAGTCGGCAGAAAAGCCTTCAGGGCAAGCCTGACGGCCCTCAGCTCCAACAGATCGATATGGAGTCTGGACTCCGACGGAGACCAACGACCGCTGACTGTCAGCTCGTTGGCATGAGCTCCCCGTCCCGTGAGGGATGTGTCCGTCACGATCGTCACCTCCAGCCAGGGCAGCCAAAATGAGGCACCCTTCATCAGATTGCCTTCGACGGCCCACCACAGAAGGTCCCGGGCTACCAAGCGCGGCACCTGAACAGGGTCCGACAGCCTGCCGAAGGACTGAGACCACTGGAGCTTGAGTGCCCACTGCAAAGATCTCATCCGCAGACGAGCCTCTGGCACCAGAAGAATGCAGGATGCCACGAGGCCGAGCAGTCTCAAGAACTCGGACGCTGGGAGAGTCTGGGCAAACTGAAACTTGTGCACCATCTGCTGAATGTGAAGAGCCCTCACCTGAGGAGGAAAACACTGCCCCAGGGACGTGTCAAGCACTGCTCCGATGTACTGGAGCCGCTGCGTTGGTGTCAAATGGGACTTCTTTAAATTGAGGGAGAAGCCCAGCCTGTGAAGGGAGTGGCAGGTGACGGACAGATGATCCAGGACTTGCTCGGGAGAGCTCCCCCTGATCAACCAATCGTCCAGGTAGGGGTAGACGTGAATCCCCCCTTTCCCGAGATGCGCTGCCACCACCATCATGAGCTTGGTGAAAACCCTCGGGCGGAGGTCAATCCGAACGGCAGGACCCAAAACTGAAAGTGCAAGTCGCCAACCGCGAACCTCAGGTACTTCTTGTGCTTGGGATGGATCGGCACATGGATGTAAGCATCCTTGAGGTCGAGAGACACCAACCAGTCCTGAAGTTGAAGGGCCTGGAGGACTTGAGAAAGAGTCACCATCTTGAACTTGTCCTTCCTGAGGAGTTTGTTCAAACCGCGCAAGTCCATGATGGGTCTCAATCCCCCGTCTTTCTTTGAAATAAAAAAATAAGGGGAATACCATCCCTTGTTCCTCTCCGCTACAGGCACCAGTTCTATGGCGCCTTTCTCCAGCAGGGCTTGAATTTCCTGCGCAAGGAGCGGATCCGGACTCTTCAAAGAGAGGTTCCCTGGTGGATTGTCGTGAGGCCTCTGCCGAAAAGGAAGACAGTAGCCATGGGTTATGATCTCCAGAACCCACACATCCGAAGTAATGGCTTGCCACTCTACAAGGTGCTGCGCCAGCCTTCCCCCAACCGGCGAACCATGGGACCTGGCCTCATGACTGAGTGGTAGCAGCTGCGGCGTTGCCTGAGGGCAAAGAGGCAACTGCTCGAGCGGCCTTGGCACCTCAAGTACCTTTGCTTCCACCTCTGGCACTCTTACGATGGCCTCTTTGACTGCTAGCTCCTCTCGCTTTACTGAAGGACGAGTAATAGCGAAAGGAACCTCCCCTCCATTGCTGTCCCCTAGGACGAAAAGGCGGAGGTTGGCGAACTGCAGCGCCCAACGACTTCGCTGCAGCTTTGGAGGTCTGCAACCTCTCAAGGCTCTCGTCAGCCTTGCTGCCAAAAGGTGTTCACCATCAAAGGGCATGTTGAGGAGCTGGGACTGCACATCAGGAGTGAACCCAGACTTCCTCAACCACGCAAACCTGCGCATTACGGTGCTCGCCGCCATGGACCGGCTGACACAATCCGCCAAGTCCAAATCCGACTGAACGGCCTCACACATGGCATCCTTGCCATCCTGAACCATAGCAAGGAAACCATCCCGTTCGTCCCCTTCGGGAATATGATCAGCCGCTAATGCAACACAGTTCCACACAGTGTGTGTGAAACGAGACAAGGCACATATGGAGTTGGCCGCCTGAAGCGCCATACCCCCAGAAGAAAACACTTTCTTCGCCCAGCCGTCAAAACGTTTGTCGTCCCTATCCGGAGGGATGGTAGGATACGACGCCTGCTTTGCCGGGGCGGTAGCCGCCTGCACCACCAAACTCTCCGGGGTGGGGTGCCTATACAAGTAGCAGGGGTCGCTACTGGCTGGACGGTATTTTCGCGACAAAGACTTGCCCACTGCCAGGAGACTCTCCGGAGCAGTCCAAGCCGCCGCCACCCTTGTCTGCAAAGCCATATGAAAAGGCAAAACCGGGTCAGTGGGTGGACCGAGATCACGGATGTCCGTGAGATCATCCTGAACAAACTCCCCTGGGGGAGCTGACCAACCCAAGTACTCAGTAACCCGAGACATAAGGCGCCAATATGACGAATATGCATGAGTGCCAGGCTCCGGCCAACAAAACTCCACCTCCGGAGAGGTGTCCAGTCCACTGGCATCATGCAGTGACTGCCTCAGGTCATCAAACTGACTATGGCCCGAGATAAGGTCATCCAGAACCGTAACCTGAACCAGGCCGCCATCAGAGCCTTCATCACCCTCTGAAATGTACTCCAGGCAGGGAGAGGAAGACCTCTGCGGACCAAAGCAGTGCCGGACCTTAGCCATAGCCTTTTTAGGGGCAAACCCCGTACCACGGGGCCCCTCCAACACCACTGCCTCGAAAGGCGTCGAGGGGGCCGAGCGAGTCGGCGCCGGCATCGACAGAAAAAGCATCGACATCGAGCGAATCGGTGTCGACGTCAGCTGCAATGCCTCCAGCATCTGCGGCGTCAACACAGTCCTTGAAGCCAGAGCTCCGAGCGTGTCTCTCGAAAACCTGGGCGTCGACGACCCCCTCGAAGACGTAACCTCGAGAGAAATCGTCGATGACCTCGGCGCCACAGGCGTCGACGTCTTCTTTGAAGACAGCACAGGATCACGCGGTCTCGAGCGCGTCGAGGACCGGGACCTGGAACGGCTACCCTTGTCCGAGCGGGACCTCTCCCGCGAGCTGTGCCGACCAACCGAGCCCGAAGGCGTACAGGTGGTGTCTCTCGACCGGTGCCGACCGACCCCACTAGGAGGCGCAGACGGACCGGTGCTCTGCGATTCCAGAATCGCTAGCATCTGCTTCCCGAAGGAAGCCCATTCCTCCGGTGTCGCTTGCATGGAGGGATAAGCGACCCGCCGACGGGCGGAGTCCTCGGAAGAGGACGGGGAAGGCGACCTATGCCGGCGCTTCCTGGAATGCCTAGAAGAGGCGGAGGAGTGGCGAGACCGACTCCTGGAAGGAGACCCACCGGACTTCCGATGACGACGCAGAGAGTCACCCCTCGAGTCATCGGTCGAAAGCCCCGCAGACCTCAACTTCCGGGGCTTAGACACCCGGCCTACCGACAGTTTCTTCTTGCGTTCTCGCAAGGCCTTCGCAGTGAGCGACTGACAGTCGACACAGTCGTCCGTATCGTGGGCCTCCCCGAGGCACCAGAGGCAGGCGTCGTGCGAGTCCGTGACCGACATCTTGGACCCACAGTCCCCACAGTTCTTGAAGCCCGGACGCGGGGTCGAAGATGAGAAAGACATCGCCACGAACAGGTCTTCACACCAACCGAACAGGTTCAACGAACCGAGAAAGAAAACAGCAACTCCAACGAGTCGAGGCGTACCGAGATTCACGAAGCGAACACGTTCGCGGAAAAAACGGAACTGAGGCTATGCGCGTTGTGCATCCTACTTATCACATCGGGTGACGTCGGCCGTCGGAGGAGGTCCTCGGGGACTGCGCATCGACGCAGGACGCAGACGCCAAAGATTTTCCGAAGCAGCACAGCTGTGGACATTACCTGTCATAGATATGGAATACGTCGGAGGACCCAATCCCCTCGAAATAGTACTTATGCTGTCAAATCAACATCCTTCCAAGGTATTTGGAATATCTTCACATAAAATAAATAAAACACTAAGCTCAAATTCAGTGCGGTGCGGATTTGCAAAAATGTGCCCCCATATGGTAAACCAGAATTCAAAAATAGAAATAAATTCCATGTGTTCATATCAAGTGAATCTTGTAATAAGAGACTGAGCTGACCAACCCAAGTACTCAGTAACCCGAGACATAAGGCGCCAATATGACGAATATGCATGAGTGCCAGGCTCCGGCCAACAAAACTCCACCTCCGGAGAGGTGTCCAGTCCACTGGCATCATGCAGTGACTGCCTCAGGTCATCAAACTGACTATGGCCCGAGATAAGGTCATCCAGAACCGTAACCTGAACCAGGCCGCCATCAGAGCCTTCATCACCCTCTGAAATGTACTCCAGGCAGGGAGAGGAAGACCTCTGCGGACCAAAGCAGTGCCGGACCTTAGCCATAGCCTTTTTAGGGGCAAACCCCGTACCACGGGGCCCCTCCAACACCACTGCCTCGAAAGGCGTCGAGGGGGCCGAGCGAGTCGGCGCCGGCATCGACAGAAAAAGCATCGACATCGAGCGAATCGGTGTCGACGTCAGCTGCAATGCCTCCAGCATCTGCGGCGTCAACACAGTCCTTGAAGCCAGAGCTCCGAGCGTGTCTCTCGAAAACCTGGGCGTCGACGACCCCCTCGAAGACGTAACCTCGAGAGAAATCGTCGATGACCTCGGCGCCACAGGCGTCGACGTCTTCTTTGAAGACAGCACAGGATCACGCGGTCTCGAGCGCGTCGAGGACCGGGACCTGGAACGGCTACCCTTGTCCGAGCGGGACCTCTCCCGCGAGCTGTGCCGACCAACCGAGCCCGAAGGCGTACAGGTGGTGTCTCTCGACCGGTGCCGACCGACCCCACTAGGAGGCGCAGACGGACCGGTGCTCTGCGATTCCAGAATCGCTAGCATCTGCTTCCCGAAGGAAGCCCATTCCTCCGGTGTCGCTTGCATGGAGGGATAAGCGACCCGCCGACGGGCGGAGTCCTCGGAAGAGGACGGGGAAGGCGACCTATGCCGGCGCTTCCTGGAATGCCTAGAAGAGGCGGAGGAGTGGCGAGACCGACTCCTGGAAGGAGACCCACCGGACTTCCGATGACGACGCAGAGAGTCACCCCTCGAGTCATCGGTCGAAAGCCCCGCAGACCTCAACTTCCGGGGCTTAGACACCCGGCCTACCGACAGTTTCTTCTTGCGTTCTCGCAAGGCCTTCGCAGTGAGCGACTGACAGTCGACACAGTCGTCCGTATCGTGGGCCTCCCCGAGGCACCAGAGGCAGGCGTCGTGCGAGTCCGTGACCGACATCTTGGACCCACAGTCCCCACAGTTCTTGAAGCCCGGACGCGGGGTCGAAGATGAGAAAGACATCGCCACGAACAGGTCTTCACACCAACCGAACAGGTTCAACGAACCGAGAAAGAAAACAGCAACTCCAACGAGTCGAGGCGTACCGAGATTCACGAAGCGAACACGTTCGCGGAAAAAACGGAACTGAGGCTATGCGCGTTGTGCATCCTACTTATCACATCGGGTGACGTCGGCCGTCGGAGGAGGTCCTCGGGGACTGCGCATCGACGCAGGACGCAGACGCCAAAGATTTTCCGAAGCAGCACAGCTGTGGACATTACCTGTCATAGATATGGAATACGTCGGAGGACCCAATCCCCTCGAAATAGTACTTATGCTGTCAAATCAACATCCTTCCAAGGTATTTGGAATATCTTCACATAAAATAAATAAAACACTAAGCTCAAATTCAGTGCGGTGCGGATTTGCAAAAATGTGCCCCCATATGGTAAACCAGAATTCAAAAATAGAAATAAATTCCATGTGTTCATATCAAGTGAATCTTGTAATAAGAGACTCCTAAAAATAGGATAGCCTACTCACCCAGGTTCAGCCAATTGTTTCACATAGCGGGGAAGACCTTTAGGCCGACTCAGTCATTGGACCTGCCAGTATCATGCACCTCTGAAAGGCAGTAAATATGGAAACACCATATCATGCTTAATCTAAATTGAAGTTCTCAGTGACCAAAGCCCTCAAAGAGAGCTCCCTGGTCTGGTGAAGTAATAACATGACTCGCTGAAAGTGGAGGGCCATGCATTAAGCAAAGTACGCCGTGGCGGTGTGTTTCGTAAAATGCAAATTCCTATTCAACATACAGTTTCTGAGAGATCTAGAACCCAACGCATACCCGAGGTACCACCCAGTGTGACCCCCGCACTCAAAGGGTGATGCCGCGAGTAGAATATCTAAATCCCTCCCTTCATGTTCACATTAACAAGAGGTCTTGGCCTCATCCCAGATCCTATGGGCTAAATGTAATGCTGATGTACAAAATCCATTCCTACCTTCCATAAATGCAATTATTCCTGGTATCAGACCGGCCGTCTGTAAGACGAGCGCGCATCCTACCCTGGTGTTTATTTGTGGTTGTCATGATGACCAAACACATGCACAGATGCATGTGGGTCACGGGAGACCGCCAACTTGGTATGGGAGCTTCATCAAACTATGCCAGTAAGTGCAGGAGATCGATATTAATCCTTAATCGCTTATATATTATATATCTGATGTCGGCCTATGGGGTGTGGATAATGCAGCTGAAAAAACATCTCAGAAAACACCCCCACTGCTCGACCGATCCAAACCAAATTGGAACAGTGTTAGGGGACCCAAAAGCGATAGGCAAGAGCCTGTGCGTGTTCATAGCTAGATAGAGGGCATTCCCACTTAACTATGAAATGTTGATGATAAGGCAGAAAGCAGGGCAACATGCCGAAGTGTCGGATTGGTGCCCTGCTTCCGCTACAAAGTATTTCGAATTTACAAGCTATGCCCTGACCAGAGGGTAACGGGCAGTATCCAGCTGAGTGTTAAAAGTGAGGATTCCAATGCCATTCATAAAGGCTCCTAGCGTAATATACCCAGGAGCTTGGTGGTAACTGACAGTGTGACCAGCTATCAGCTCACATTCTTGTCACATCTTAACTCAGGGCAAGTAATCTCCCATGGATATCTGCATAGATATATACATATGTATAGACACATCATGTTGTTCCAATCATCAGACATTTTTTGGATCAAAGCTTTTAACAGTAAATGGGTATGATTGGTTGTCATGATGACCAAACACATGCACAGATGCATGTGGGTCACGGGAGACCGCCAACTTGGTATGGGAGCTTCATCAAACTATGCCAGTAAGTGCAGGAGATCGATATTAATCCTTAATCGCTTATATATTATATATCTGATGTCGGCCTATGGGGTGTGGATAATGCAGCTGAAAAAACATCTCAGAAAACACCCCCACTGCTCGACCGATCCAAACCAAATTGGAACAGTGTTAGGGGACCCAAAAGCGATAGGCAAGAGCCTGTGCGTGTTCATAGCTAGCTAGAGGGCATTCCCACTTAACTATGAAATGTTGATGATAAGGCGGAAAGCAGGGCAACATGCCGAAGTATCGGCTTGGTGCCCTGCTTCCGCTATAAAGTATTTCGAATTTACAAGCTATGCCCTGACCAGAGGGTAACGAGCAGTATCCAGCTGAGTGTTAAAAGTGAGGATTCCAACGCCATTCATAAAGGCTCCTAGCGTAATATACCCAGGAGCTTGGTGGCAAATGACAGTGTGACCAGATATCAGCTCACATTCTTGTCACATCTTAACTCAGGGCAAGTAATGTCCCATGGATATCTGCATAGAGATATATACATATGTATAGACACATCATGTTGTTCCAATCATCAGACATTTTTTGGATCAAAGCTTTTAACAGTAAATGGGTATGATACATGCACTTCCCAGAACATACCAACTCCTCAACGTTTAACCTTAATAATTGTAAAAGCGCTTGCGGGACTCCAGCCCCTCTTACATTCTGGACACAACACTAACAAGATACACTTTGATGTTGGTGGGTGTTTGACAGAACACAGACAGCAGTAGTTTATATAAAACACATCAAATCATAGTCGCAATTAATCCCATGCGGACTCAATGAGTCTAACATGTCTATCCATGTTATCTCTCTTTGGAGTAACCTTTTGTTTAAGTCTCCTCCCCTCTTGCCCAGTTTTACTTGCTACAAAATGACACATTTCAGTTGTGCCACAGTATGCCTAGTTTCGACAAAATGTGTGGCTACAGGAGATTTCAAATTCCTTGTGCTTATGTTGGACCTATGTTCCGTCCATCTGGTCTTGGCTTTGCGCATTGTCATGCCTACATAGTAGAGGCCACATGGATATTTAAGCGCATACAACACATTGGTTGAATCACATGGACTTGAATGTTTCAGTTCGATAGCTTTTCCAGAGTGTGGATGAGTAATGCTTTTGCGATTGATGGTGTTGCTGCAATGTTGGCAGTTGTGGCAGGGTAGAGTACCCTTGTAGGGTATTTTCCGTATTATATTGTGGCACAATTCAGCTCTTACCAGGGAGTTACGTAGAGCCTGGCTGTTCCTATACATAAAGGTAGGTAGCTGTGGGAACAGGTTGAGTAGTGTCGGATCCATCTGCATCATGGTACAATTGCGTTTGATAATTTTCAAAATCTTGTTGCTCTGTATCGATTGTGTCGTCACATGTTTAGGTTCCAAAAGAGTATAACCCCTCCCCAGGAAATTGTTTTGCAGTGTTTCAGATTGTTTTCTGTACTGATCCACATTTGAGATATTCCTCCTATGCCTCAGAAATTGGCTTAATGAGACACTGTCAACCGTGCTTTTCGGGCGAAAGCTGATCACAAGTAGCAGACCGTTTCTTTCTGTGGTTTGATAAATATTCAAGTATTGAGGCCCTCGCCTTCATGGCAAATCTCCACATCCAGAAAATAGATCGCAGTGTCACTTGTTTGTGTTGTAAATTTTATGCAAGGGTGGATCCCATTCATCATCTTGAAGAATTCCTGTAACTCATCCAATGGTCCCGTCCATACTCTAAAGACATCGTCAATGTATCTCACAAAAACGGAGATATGTCGCATCCATCTAGGTGAGTTAAGAACATGCTCTGTTTCTAAATGTAACATATATGTGTTGGCATAGCTTGGTGCCATAGCGGCCCCCATGCTAATGCCTGACAACTGTAAATAAAATCCGTCATCGAACTTGAAGAAATTGTAATGCGAGTACAAAGTACTCTATCGCCCATGCAAGTTTCAGATTGCAATAGGAGCCATTCCATCGCTTTCAGTCCAGCTTCATGCACTATACTTGTGTAGAGCAAAGTCACATCCATCATGAACAGCATATCACGTCCCATTATGACCTGTATTTGGTTCAACTTTGATAGGCAGTGCATAGTGTCGACTTATGTATGTCAGGCTTTCTTGTACTAGTGGCTGTATCACCTTGTCCAAATACTTTGCAAATGGTTCCAGCAGGCTGCCTGTGACAGCAGAAATAGGTCGTCCTTGAGGGTTCTTCAGCTTATTGTGGATCTTAGGCAAAATGTAAATCACCGGCATTATTGGATGTGGAGTTTCTAGGATTTTCCAGGTCCTTTCAGAGATATGATATGATATGGCATTTATAAAGTGCCTATACACAAGTGTTCCAAGGCGCGACGAGGCAAGGGAGGGGAAAACGGAGGGAAGACAGAGACAATGATCCTACTAGGCCAGGTGACATTGAGATCGCGCAAGTGCATGGGAGGGGCGAAGGGGAAAAGTGCGGGGGGAACAGGGAGGGGGCAGTGCAGTACATAGGGTAACAGTATTTATTATTTATTGCCTTATTTATTTTAAAGTGCGGCCAACTGATGGCAATTGCAAGGGTAAGTGCAGACATCAGGTGTCAAGTGCTAGTAGGGGCTGTAGGGATACAGAAACAGTCCCTGAGTGCAAGGGATTGCCACGGGGGCAGTGCAGGTGTGCAACTGGCGGGGGGAGGGGCCTGGGCCCGAGATCAGAGGGTATGCAGGTAACCAATGCAGTTTCAGATTCAGCGAGGAGATCAGCAGGGCAGAGGAGGAGAAAAAGCAGAAGCAAAGAGTAAGGTCTTGAGGTGCTTCCGGAGATGGTTCTCCTCAATATTCAGGGAGGCTGTTCCAGAGGGAGGCCCCACCAGAAGAAAGAGATCTACCAGAAACTCGCTGCTTGGAGAAGCGACTGACCCTGAGGGAGTTCGAGGCGGATGAGCGAAGAGCTCGAGAAGGAAGATATTTAGGAAGAGAGAGTTGAAGGTATTGAGGTCCCAGGCCCCAGAAGGCCTTGTTGACAATGCAGAGGGTTTTGAACTTAATCCTTGCCGCCACTGGGAGCCAGTGTAGAGATTTCAGTCCTGGAGACATACAATCCCTGGGCTTCAGGCCAAGGACAAGTCTTGCAGTACTGTTTTGGATGAGGGCGGAGAGTGGAGGCAGGCAGATTTAGAAAAGGCTGTTACAGTATTACAGCCTAGAGAGAAACAGGGCTCTGGAGACAGTGAGCTTCTGGGGGAAGGAGAGGAAAGGAAGAATACCTCTGATGAGGTGCAGCTGGTAGTGTGACTTCTTAGAGACGTCAGAGATGTGAGGAGAGAAAGAAAGTGTCGAGTCGAAGATGACCCAGAGGTTTTTAGCCTCAGAGGTGGGAGCAGGAACCATGGGGAAGTATTATGGCGTATTCGGATGTTATTCCTGAGGAGTTAGGCACTAGACTCCATTATTCCTGAGAACAGTCTGACTTCAGCCCTCAAGATCTGACACCAAGTCTTTTGAGGAGACATGGTTGGCTACTGCAAATCAGGATTGCTAAGCATCCTCTGCCAATGTCTTTGACTGTAGGTGGGCTCAGGGGCTCCCTCTTCACTGCCAATATGGTTGCTACATAGATCTTGGACCCAGATATATCTCCTCAGGGAGGCAGAGTCAGCTTCACTAATATCTTGACAGCAATCTGAAGATAGGATTAATCAATCCTTCCACGTCACCGGCAGCGTCTCCCCTCTCCTTTGCACTGTCACAAATAACTTCAATGATTCCCACACTTTTAAAGATGTTGCAAGTGTAATTATTTTTAAAAAATTAATAGTTACTCACCGTAGTGACTAGCGTACTCCTAGTCCATTGTCCCCTTTCCTCCATACTGCATGGGCATCCCTTGTTACGGACGGGAGACAGAACCTTTTTCACCAGTGAAAAACCTCCTTCCCATTTAAATGTAGAGGCATGCGGGGGCGCCGCCTTGGGAGCATGCGCTCCCCTGAATGACGTCCACCGGCACCACTCTTCAGTCCCCATTGACGCATCGACAATATTACGATTGACTAGTGACACCAGTATTATAAGGGGTCAGGATGGTGAGACGTATGGAGGAAAGGGGACTATGGACTAGGAGTACGTTAGTCACTACAGTGAGTAACTATTAATTACTCCTACGTCCCGCCCCCTTTCCTCCATACTGAATGAGCGATTACAACTGAATGTAGCCCCAGAGTGGAGAGGTGACCCTCTTTAAGAAAACAAGTTCCAAGGCGCATGCGCGAGCCGCGCATGAGGAGCTAACTGCATCAGGCTCCCGGCGGCCGCGGAAAATATCCTGAAAAAGACTCTGTTTTCCAAATACACCCGACCTCTGAGAGCATCATCTCGGTGGCGGACGCACCCAGGCAACAACTGCTGCAACATGGGGCACAATCGGACCCGGGGACACGAGACGCGGTCCTGGGCCCGCCAACGCGGGACTTGCTGCCATTGCTGTGCGACTGAGAGCGGCCGCTCCGCCCCTCCCCCCCTGGGCTATCATGGTGTGGGCGCATCAGAGAAGTCAGGCGACGGCGCTACACCGGCACCTGCAGGCTACCGCACGGAGCACCTCACTCCCTGCTGACGAGCACCCGAATCGCAGCACGGCTGCCGACGACGGCCTATGCCTGGGGCTGCTGCGACCCCATCCCCTGGGGAGGAACCGCGATGGCCAGACATCTGCAACGCTCCGGGCGACCAGACACCCCACGCTGCCAGACCGGGCAACACAAACTGGGACGAGGCACGGAGCTGGAACCCCTCCACCCTCCGCCCTCCGCCCTCCCCCCATCAGCGAGACTGCAGCACCTGGGGTTGAGTCGCGACGCAGACACAGGCAACGCGGCGCTACGCTCCCCCAACGACACCAACAAGGTACGTGCAACCCCCCCCCCAACCCTGCGAATGGCGGGACAGCGACCCGCACAAAGGAGGCGACACACCCTCTCCCACAATATAGTGCAAGACCCACCCCGGCGGGGGGGGGGGGGGCGGAACAGAACAGAACAACAGGGACCGAGGACGCTCTCCTCCCCCACCAGTATAAGCACCCTGCACCGGTGACAACGCCAGCAACTTCACCCCCACACTGGGACACTGTTCAAAGGTCCAGAGGACTGGCCACAAGGCGGCATCTTTGGGACGTGGCCGTTGGGGGGACGAAGACCCTTGATTCAGGGCCCATAGCCCCACAAACAAATCGCTGGACACACACCCCACAAGGGGGGATAACTCCTGGTGAGACCTCGCAGGGTGGTACCCCCCAAACTCTACTGGATCAACCCAGACCAGGGATCCATGGAACCATTAACGCTAGGGGACAGCAGCGCCACCCTACAATCAACGGTCTCAGGGGAGATACCACTCATAGGGTGGTGCACGCAGCGAGGGGTCGGTGACCAACGTCGGGAGCTACGGCCCTCTGCACGTCACTACGAAAACAAAAAATTGACGCCCGACAAGCCCCTGAGGGCATCAACATGGTCCACCCGGGCCTTAAGCTTCACACAAATTACTGACCCCGCCATGGGCAAGGACAATGCCAAGAGGCAAACCCTGCAGAGCAAAATGGACCTCTACACAGTGGAGGCCCCCTCTCGCCAGGAGATGCAAAACCTGGCGGAAGCGGGAAGCAGAGAAGAGACTCAGGACCCCCAACTCTCCCTGAACGACTTAATGAAGGCAATTGGGGACTCGAGAACATTGTTGGAACTCAAAATAGGCGGACTCTCCACGGAAGTATCTCTCCTACGTCAAGATCTCCGCAACCTATCGCCCAGGGTCAGAGAAGCGGAACAAAGAGTGTCGGACACAGAAGATAACGTTCGCCAGTTGGAACAACAACTTGCCATAATTGCCCAGAAAGTCACCCAACTTGAATACCGCGCCGAAGACAGCGAGGGCAGGGCACGTCGCAATAACCTTAGGATCCTTGGGATCCCGGAGAAAGAAGAAGGCCCCAGTGTCGAAATTTTTCTAGAAGACTGGCTGACTCATATCTGCGACCCCAAAAAACTGTCGAATTTCTTCTCTATCGAGAGAGCGCATATGGTACCCACCGGGCAACCCACCCCAGGAGCCCCGCCCAGAACAATAATTGCACGCCTCCTCAACTATCGGGTCCGGGATGCTATCCTGCAGATGGCACGGGCCTCCGGCCCAATCACATACAACGGCTACAGAGTGGGTTTCTACCCGGACTATACCAAAGAGGTCCAAAAGGCCCGCCAATCGTTTGACTCTGTCAAGAAGAAACTTCAATCCTTGTCAATCAAATACGCTCTCTTCTTCCCGGCGATGCTCAAGGTCCACCACGAGGACACGACCCACTTATTCTACAACCCCAAAGAAGCATGGGAATGGCTCGAAACACAGATCCTCAATGGACCCGCGGCCCGACACTCGCCCTCCGGACCGTCCGTACGGAAGCCCGGGCAACGCTCGCCACCCCTCACTCAGGAGGACCTGGAAACCGGATCGCCACAGCGCCCCACCATAAATACCACAGAGAACGGATGAGGTCTGGGCATCACAGAATCAAACTCGCTATGTGACAACACGGAAACTACACTCCTGTGGCCGCCGATCCTGGCACCTCAGTCTCAAGCGCAGTCCAGGTGACCCCGCAGAAGTTATTACCCTAGTTCGGGTCATCCCGAGGAAGTTTTCTAAGTTATAAGTTCAATGTTTGGGCGACAGGTGCTCCCAGTTGGGGGGGGAAGTACAGGGTGGGGGGAGTTTTAAGGATATAATTAAACATATTCACAGGATGAGAAGGCAAGGCATCGACATATGATGGCAGAAGAACCAAACACGGCCTACGAGCGGGGCCAAGGACACCCAAACCACTCAGGCATCGACCGCAACACAGAAGTACGGGACAAGAAGATGCGACACTGACAAATGCTGGCAAGGAAATCAAGCACCATCTACGGCAAGACCGTTGACGCACCTATCATCCTGTTTGCACACACAATACTATGAGACGACCCGCGGACGTCACCCCCGGGAACAACGTCACTACACATCTCTGGAAAATACGCAGCCGCCACTGATCCTCCCAGAGGCCCCAACAAGAAATACTTGCAGGTAGAATGAACTCCAAAAAAGTAACCATACTGTCCTGGAACATCAACGGCCTTGACTCCAGCATAAAGCGAAGACTGGTGCTCCAGTACCTTAACCAATACTCGCCGGACATCGTTCTCTTAAATGAAACACATTTGATAGGCACAAGCACCAACTTTTTCAGGAGATCCAACTACTCGCACACCTACCATGCCGGATTCACGAAAGGTACCAGGGGCACGTTGATACTTGTCCATAAGCGTGTCCCCCTGCAGGTCAGGAAGGTCAAAACTGATCCCCGGGGGCGGTACGTAATGGTATTAGCCGACATCTGGGGTGAGAAATGGGGCCTCGCAGCAATCTATGCCCCCCACGCTTACGAAAGAACTGCTCGCCGAGCTGCGGAGCTTACTCCTGGAAGAAGAGGCCGATATATGGGTGATTGGTGGGGACTTCAACGAGGAGATGGATACTGCAGTCAACAGATCTCATAGGAGAGCTGGAAGCCGACCCGCCTCCATGTCACTTGCCGCGTTCACTGAAGCCCTGGGACTGGTGGATCCATGGCGCTCACTTCATAACAAAGAGGCTGGCTTTTCTTTCTTCTCTGGGGTCCACAAGTCATTCTCCAGGATTGATTACGCCTTCATCCCCCGCAGCATGAATCATAGACTCCTTGATGCTGAATTCCTCGCAAGGGGAATTTCGGACCACTCCCCGCTCCTTCTAACTATGAAGAATCCTAACCGATGTCCGGATCGTAACTGGCGCCTAAACACATACCACCTCCGTCTCCCTGAAATTGCAGAGGAGCTGGAAAGAAAGACAGTGGAATATTTTGAGATCAACGAGGGCTCGGTGGACTGTCCTGTCTTGATCTGGGAGGCGTACAAGACTGTCCTCCGGGGGGAAGCTATCTCGGCGATTTCAGCCCACCAACAACAACAAGTTCTGAGGATTAAAGAAGCAGAAGCACGAGTCTCGGAATATGAACGAGTCCTAGAACGCAACGACCAAGAAGCAAAGGAGGCTCTGCTCATGGCACAGGATACCCTCAGCAACCTGTCTCTAGATAACGCACAAACTGCCCATCAACTAGTCCGGAGCCAAATTTATGAACGAGGCGACAAAGCAAATAAGACCCTGGCCTGGTTGGAGAGACGCGAACATAGCAGGGGACATGTACGGCCATTAAATCCCCGGATGGAACATTGCTGACCGAAGACTCTGAAATTGTTGAAGCATTCGCCGCCTAGTACAGGAATCTTTATACCCCATCCACCGAGAGCTCGCCATACGAACCTTCACGCTATCTCGACCGGATTGAGATCCCGAAACTCTCACAGTGCCAATCTGATCTCCTGAATGCTGAGATCACTGACACCAAAGTGCAGGAGGCGCTCGCACAGCTCCAACCTGGGAAAGCCCTGGGTCCCAATGGGTTCCGCACAGAGACATGGAAATGCCTCAGTGGCACACTACCTACCCATATGCACCGTATGTTCCTACGCAGCAAAGAACTAGGAGCTCTCGCTCCAGACCTCAGGAAGGCATGCATAATAGTCATACATAAACCTGGGAAACCTCCGGAGGAATGTGCCTCCTATCGTCCCATATCCCTGATTAACGGCAAAGCCAAGGTCCTCGCCAAAACACTTGCTAACAGATTATTGCAGGTAATAGAGAGTCTCGTCCACCCAGACCAATGTGGATTTATGCCCCACAAATCCACTCGCATGAACCTACGCAGAATCCAACTGGCGTTGAGCAGAGCTAAAGAAATACCAGCCCCACTAGCCCTCCTGGCGGTGGACTTTGAAAAAGCATTCGACTCTGTAGGGTGGGATGCATTGTGGGCGATCATGGCCCTGATGAACCTGAGGCAAACATTTATATCATGGGTCAAACTCCTCTATGCATCCCCGGAGGCCACAGTGAGGGTGAACGGCAGGTCCTCTAAATCATTTCCCTTGGGTCGAGGTACAAGGCAGGGATGCCCATTGTCCCCACTTCTTTTCCTCCTGGCGATAGAACCACTCGCAATTTAACTCAGAGCCAACACCAATGGACCGGTTTTGCATGGCCGGGAGGAGGAGAGGACCGCCTATCACTCTATGCGGAGACCTCCTCATATACCTCAGTAACCCGAGCACTTCATGCCCGGCTGTCTCCCTCATCCTTAGGGAGTATCAGCGGTTTGCGGGCCTGAAGGTGAATGAAGCCAAAACCATTTACTTCCCGATCCAGGATGGTGAGTATGCGATCCCAGAGACCTGCCCATACCATGTCTCTATTAAAGAATTCAAATACCTGGGCATACGGCTAGACCCGACACTTGAAGGGTTCCTCCAACTTAACTAACAACCAGTAATTGAGCGATTCAACAGAGATACCTCCCACTGGCAATCACTCCCCCTATCGCTAATGGGTAGAGCCGCTTTATTCAAGATGATGACCCTCCCCAGAATGCTGTACGTTCTCCAAAATGCGCCATTTACTATCCCCTGAGAAACCTTTGCAATTATTGACAGAAATCTTTGCATGCTGCTATGGGGTGGGAAACAATCCAGAATTGCTCTCGATACGGTCCAGAGATCAGTATGGGAGGGAGGCATCGGTTTACCCTGCATACGCACCTATTACCTTGCGACACAGATTGGGGTAGTAAATGACTGGATGCACGCAGACCCCACACTACCACACATTCGTATTGAACTAGAGATCATGGCCCCGTTAACCCCGCTGCAGACCCTGTACGCCACCCACAACCAACTCCCGACACTGCCCAAAATGACCCACCATATCCGTCAGGCCTGGCGGGATGCACACAAGCTAGTCGGCTGGAAAGTAAAACCGAAACTCTCCCAACCCATATGGCACAATGCGCTCCTCCCGGAAATAGTGAAAATGGGCTCTTTTGGTCACTGGCTCAAAAAAAGGAATACACACACTAGCACATGTGATACAAGGGGGCCACCTCCTGGACTTTGAGACCATGCAGGAGCAATTCGACCTGGCACCCATGGACCAGTTTCGACATGCGCAGCTTGCCCACGCCATTCGCACCCAATTTCCTGATACGACAAACATACCCCCCTGCTCTCCCATCGAGACCAATATCCTCCCGCAATGCATCCCTTCTAAAGTTACCTCCACTCTTTACCAGGCCCTTAACTCCTTCGGGGCCATGCAGCTAGATGGGCTCAAAGCAAAGTGGGAAAGAGATGTAGGCCAACTGGAACCAGAAGATTGGGTAGAGGCGTTAATGTCCCCTAGAGAAATCGGTATAGAATCAAAACTGAGACTAATACAATTGAGAATCCTTCATCGCTCATATCATTCACGTACCGCAATGGCCAGATTGGGGGGGGTGGGGTGGGGGTAGAGGACGAGACATGCATTAGATGCAACACTAAACCTGCTACCTTTTACCATATGATATGGAACTGCCGGGTGGTACAGTCCTTCTGGGAGAACTGTATTGACATGATCTCTACTGCCCTGGCGACACCAATCCCTAGAGACCCCAAAATGGTACTCTTAGGCATCTCGGGGGAAGTAAAACTGTCTAAATATGGGAAAATATTTCTGACACTTGCGTTCGGGGCAGGCTAAAGACTTATTGCCGCTAAATGGGGCTCTGCCGATCCACTGTGTCTGAACCGTTGGAGTACCGAATTGGACAGATGCGCAGCCTCAGAATGCCGGATCTATAACGCGCGAGGCTGCCCCCGCTAATTCGAAAAAATATGGGGCAAATTGCTGGATGCTCATTGAAATCCGCTAGTGGAAATCGATCAGTGCCACTATTAACATTGGTTACATGCCTTGGTTCACAACTGTCTCACGGTCCGCTTTTGATACTGCCATATTGCCTGCATCTGCTATATGCTTATGATTCATATTTCATGTTTGATTTCACGATTGTTTTGTTTAAAACTTAATGAACAGAGTTATAAAAAAAGAAAAAAAAAAGAAAACAAGTTCTTTAGAACCGCCTGTCTGAAAGCTGCGTCTGACTTAGAGCCGGCGTCCAAACAGTAGTGCTTGCAGAAAGCCAAAGGGGTGGCCGAGGTAGCCACCCTGCTGTTGATCTGCCACAGAACCTGTCTCTGGAATGTGACGGCCATGAGTTTGGCTCTGACAGCGTGAGAATGTATGTTAGCTGGAAGTGGTTTGTTCTGACCCTCATAGGCCTCCTTGATGGCCGAAACCATCCACCTATAGAGGCCTTGGATGCCAGACACCCAGGCTTTGACCCCCTGAAGGTGACAAATAGGCCGTCCGACTTGCGGAAGCTCTTGGTCCTGTCCAGATAGAATCTCAGAGCACGTCTGACATTGCGTCTAACATCAAGACAGTGCAAGACCCTTTGAGCATCGTCCTTAGGATCGGTAAAAAACGTAGGTAACGCTATCTCTTCAGAAACTACTTTAAGTACGAATGTGGGGTGTGTTCTCAGGACCACCTTATCTTTGTGAAAAGTAGTACAGGGTTCTGAAGCCACCAGTGCCTGGATGTCGCTGACTCTACGAGCCGGGGTGACCCACCAAAAGAGCTGTTTTGATGGTGGCCAGTCTGATGTCCACAAACGCCATTGGTTCGAAAGGCTTGTGCACCAGGGCGCCCAACACTATACTGAGATCCAACACGGTGTAGTTTCTTGATGGGTGGGTAGAGCCTGGTGAGGCCTGTTAGGCAGAAACCTGTGCAGTTCCCTCTGGGACCACTGCAAAAGATTTAAGACTACAGGTGTTTGGCAGTAAACCCACTTGGTAGCAGTCTGTACCACGCAGATTCACTTGGTAGCTGTGGCTGAGCAGTCAGCCTTCCCTCAAGAAGAGTTAGGCAGTATACGCAGTATTCACAATAGGTCACAAGAACACAGTAGAACAAGCAAACACTGACCAGAGCTTGGTGTAAAAGAGATATAATTATTTATTTAAAACCACATCTAATAAAACACACAGGCACTAATATTAAGCAATTCAAAAACACGGTCACTAAAAGATATACACTCCCTTAAAAGAATATTAGACAAGTCTTAAGTAAAGCCCCACTTATTTTCAGACAGCGGTGAGCGCTTAACGCAGATGGCACTCTAATAATTCGGTTTAAAAGGGAGAGAAAGGCAGAGCATAAATTGAAACAGATCCCAACACTTTCAAAAGAACACAGCAAAAGAGGAAGGCACAGTCAAACCGTGAAGCTAGAGTTCAGAAAGCCGGATCCACTTTAAGAGGATCAGAACGAAATGTGTCCAAGGTCACACGGTTGAAAAGTGCACAAAAGTCTCAAAGGTTCAGAAAGAGTTGGACCAAAAGAAAGGGACCAGTTAGATGGCCAAGGCGGACAGCCCAGTCCAGAAGGTTAAGGGATTATTATTACCTTGTAGCAATCTTTAGAAAGGGAGGCCTGGCGGACACGGTACCTTAAAGTGGTGAGAATACTCCAGCGGGGGCAGTTGTTCCTGGCAGCGGATGCAAGTCAGTGCTTCGTCTGGGGGAAGAGAGGATCTCGTCAGGGAGGAAGACAGGAGTCTGTTGCACTGCCAGGGAAGAAACCAGCCGCGGAGCTCTCAGTTAAAAAGGAGCGGTCCTTTTATTCGCGGTCCAGTGGTAAGTGGCTATCCGGTTGCCGTGGTGCTTGGCACGGGCAATTTGACCACAAGACGTCCTGGGATGCGAGGAAAAGAAGGTAAACTGGTTGTGCCCACCAGTCAGGGGAAGAAGACTCTCCAGCCGGGAGATCTTCTCTGTCGTCGGGAAGTGGTGAGTCGGTTCCGCAGGGCTCCACCGGTGGTGTCGTCGTAGCAGGTCGGCTCAGCTTCTCCCTCGTCGGATTCTCAGGTCCTGTGGCGACTTCTGAAGTTCCAGTCCCAAAAGCCCTGCTTTTATGCAGCACACCCCCATTCACTCAGCCTAGCTGTCAATCAAACATGCTAAGTGGTGAGCCGGCCACCTCACCACTTGGGCTATTCACACAAGAGTGCGACTTGAGTTACCAAGGTAACTCAGTCCAGGGTGCCTAAACCCCCTCACACGCCCCCTGTGGTACCCAGACAGAGTGGCACCACTTTTGGAGGCTTCTGTGGAGAAGCCCGCCAAAAAGTGGAACAAAGGGCTCGACTTGGGTTGGAGTCACAGAAGAGAACACAAACGCCATTTTAGAATCAAGTTCTGGCAAAAAATACCAACTGGCGAATTAATATTAAATAAATAAACCGGCGGTATGTTCGAGGCTATGAGAATTAAATAATTAAAGTTGGTAGCCTCGAACAATGGGAAAATCCCATAGAGATATATTTGCGGTCGAAAATAAAAAGTAGTATCCACTGCCACCAGCCAAAGCTCGATCAGGGGGGACGGAGACGTGCCCCCTCGACTAACAGACCCCGAGGCAATCGAATTGCCCCGACCAGTACATCCACAATATGATGGTTTGTACTGGTTTCTGTTCATAATTTGGGACTAGTAAAGCCAATGGTGACTTTACATGCCCTGGGAGACAGTAGTCAGTCCCAGGATATGGAGTCTATGGTGGGGTGTCACTGTGACACCCCTGTGTCACTGCACGGAGGGTGCTGTGTAACACACATAGTAAAAACACATGAGACCCTATGGAGTAAAGGACCCCATAGCCCATAAAACACATTAACAGTCAAAGGAACACCACAAATCATGTCCAAGAGTGGGAGAAAAAGAGTCTCACTCTTGGCAGGAGAAAAAAAACAAACTCCAGAAATCCAGCAAAGCTGCTGGGGGACTCACTAGATTAGGAAATTCAGCCTAAACAGAGAATTCTCCCTAACACTCGCCCCCCCCCAGACTAAGGAACAGGAGGATTTAATCCACTCCTGGATGAATCTCATACCTCTAGTCGATGACATACATCCTAGAGAGACCATCAACATTTTGGTGGTAACACCCTGACCTCTGCTCAATGGTGAAATCAAACCCTTGCAGGGAGATTGACCATCTCAATAGTTTTGGGTTTTCCCCTTTCATTTGCATGAACCATCTCAAGGGTTGGTGGTCAGTCTGAATGACAAAAGTAGAACCATACAAGTATGGCCTAAACTTCTTCAGAGCCCACACAATAGCAAAACACTCTCGTTCAATGGTTGCCCACCTTGTTTCAGGATCCTTCAGTTTTCTACTGATGAAGCAAATGGGGTGCTCCCTACCTTTCCGATCCAGTTGACGGAGGACTGCACCTATTCCTACATTTGAAGCATCTGTTTGCACAATGAAAGTTTGGTGGTAGTCAGGAGCTCTGAGTACTGGGGCTTGGCAAAGAGCCTTTTTCAGGGTTTCAAAGGCCAGATTGCATTCCTCATTCCACCTAACCTTTTTAGGGAATTTAGGAGAGGAGATGACATTCAGTGGAGAAGCTATGGACCCATAGTTCTTAATGAAATTCCTGTAATATCCAGTGAGGCCTAAGAAGGCTCTCACCTGGGTCTGAGTAGTAGGTGTTGTCCAATTTTGCACAGCTTCAATCTTACTGGGCAAAGGCCTTATTTCTCCACCTTCTACCTCATGTCCAAGGTAGACCACTTTACTCTGTCCAATCTGGCATTTGCTTGCCTTTATGGTCAGATTGTCCTTTCCAAGAGCCTGCAAAACATATCTCAGGTGGTCCACATGTTCTTCCCAGGAATTGCTCAACACTGCTATGTCATCCAAGTATGCCATGCAGAAGTCCTCCATCCCATTCAGAACCTGGTTTACCATCCTTTGAAATGTAGCAGGTGCATTTTTCAATCCAAAAGGCATAACCTTCAACTGGTATAAGCCAACTGGGGTAGAAAATGCAGTTTTCTCCTTGGCATGGTCTGTCAGGGCTATTTGCCAATAGCCTGACGTCAAGTCAAATGTGCCGAGGAACTGGGCTGCACTACGTCTATCCACCAACTCATCTGTCCTTGGCAAAGGGTGGGTATCAGTCTTAGTGACTGCATTAAGAGCTCTGTAATTCACACAGAATCTAAGTTCTTTAGATCCTGCCTTAGGTACTAACACAACTGGGCTAGACCATGGACTAGTAGAGGGCTCTATTAACCCGAGATCAAGCATCTTGCTGACCTCACCTGTGATGTGGGTTCTTACATTCTCTGACATTCGATATCCTCTGCTTTTGACTGGCACACAGTCACCATTGAGTATGTCATGCTGTCCCCAAGGGGTCAAGCCTGGTGAAAGTGAGAACAGGGAGGCAAACTGATTTAACATAGATTTGCACTCTTCCTGTTGCTCAGGTGTCAGGTTTGAATAGAAATTTACTCCTTCAATCTTTTCGTCTAAAGGTAAGCCTCTAAGGAGATCAGGAAGAGCTTCACTCTCTTCTTCTTCCTCTGATGATGCTAGAAGCAAAGCTCCTACATCAGGTCTGGAGACATACCCTTTTAGTCTGTTGGTGTGGAAGACTGTTGGAGCCTCCTTGGGATTGCCCAAGTCCACCAGATAGTTGACCTCTCCAAGTTTACCCACAACCATGAAGGGTCCCATCCATTTGTCTTGCAAGGCCCTCTGCCTTGTTGGAATCATAACGAGAACTAGCTGGTCCTGAGTAAACTCAACCATGTTAGCCTTTTGGTCATGCCAGTGCTTGACCAGTGCTTGTCCAGCTTTCAAGTTATCACTTGCTTCTGCCATCATTTGTGACATTCTCCTTCGGAGACCTATCACATAGTCAGTCACTCTGACTGGCTTGGGGGAAGGAGCACTCTCCAACCCCTCCTTGATCAGGGCCAATGGACCTCTGACCGGATGACCATGAAGAAGTTCAAAGGGAGAATAACCTACTCCCCCCCCTGAGGGACTTCTCTGTAAGCAAAGAGAAGGCATGGCAGTAGAAGGTCCCACTTTCTTTTAAGGGGGTCCTCTAAAGCACCTATCATGCTCTTCATGGTTCTGTTGAAACTTTCAACCAGCCCATTTGTCTGAGGGTGGTATGCGGTTGAGAACTTGTAAGTAACTCCGCAGGTTTTCCACATGGCTTTCATGTAGTGGGACATAAAATTCGACCCCCTGTCAGAGATTACTTACTTAGGAAACCCAACCCTGGTAAAAATACCAAGGAGGGCCTTAGCCACAGCCGGAGATGTAACAGTCCTCATAAGAATTGCCTCAGGGTACCTAGTAGCATGGTCTACTAAAACAAGTATAAACCTGTTGCCTGAGGAGGTTGGAGGATCAAGGGGTCAAACAATGTCAATCCCCACTCTCTCAAATGGGACTCCCACTACAGGGAGAGGCACTAAAGGTGCCACATTCTTGGAGCCAACCTTACCAGAAGTCTAGCAGGTGTGGCAGCTCCTGCAGTACTTATCTACTTCAGCCCCCATCTTTGGCCAATAAAAGTAGAGTGAGAGCCTTTCCTTAGTCTTCTTCAAACTCAAGTGACCAGCCAAAGGAATCTCATGGGCTAACTGCAAGAACTGTGGTCTGTTCTCTTGGGGTACTACAAGTTGTTTGTTGTCCCCAGGTGCAGACTCCGTTGGTTCACTGTAGAAGAGGCCATCTTCCCAGTGTAACCTATATTTCCCAGGCTCTTGCCGTTCAGCCTGAGCATCTGCCTGGTGGCGAAGACCTTCCAGAGTTGGACATTCTCTCTGTCCCTTACTGAAGTCTGCCCTGTTGGGTCCGCCTTCTGCCAGTAAAGACTGCAGATCAGGATGGTCAACAGGATCCAGATCTCCAATAAGTTCCTGGCCTTCCACTAGCTCTTCTTCAGAGTCTAGTTCAACCACACAGGGTTGTACCTCCCTCTCAGCCTCAGCTGGAGGGGGAGTTACTGGTGTAACTTTGGACAACCTAGGGGAAGTCCTTGTTGGCTGCACTGGAGTGCTGGCTGTGAGGTTCTTTTTAGAAGTTTTAGGTTTCCCTTTTCCTTCTAGTTTCTTAGAGACAGCAGCTGACATCACCAGTGGAGCAGGTGTGATCTCTTTCCTCATCATCTCCTTGGGAGCACCTCTCAAGGTTCTCTCCCTTGCAGGTCTGGTGAGCTCCTGTAACCTTTTACTAGGAGGTCTGGGGGTATGTGACACTACTCCAAGAGTTTTCAAGTCATTACCCAACAGAACCCTTCCTGGCACCTCACTTTGTATGCTGACAGGTATCTTCACAGTCGTGTCATTACACTGGATGAGAACTGGTAATTGGGGAAGCATCTGCACAGGCCCTCCAGCTAACTTGGTGAGGCGTTTGGGTGCCTTAGCAACATCGTCAGCCTGAAAAAACGATTTGTCCACCATAGTTATGCTGGCCCCAGTGTCCCTAATGGCAGGAGTCTCCTGACCATTCACCTGAACACTGTCGTTATAGTACTCTTTAGTATTATCTGGGATAGACTTATAGACATCTAAGTTCTGTTGTTCCCACAAACCCAGAGACACTAAAGAAACACTGGCTGAGACTCCAATGGGTTCATCAGCCAGCAATAGAAAGTTTCCACTTGCCATTTGTACTCCCTCCTCTGGAGCGAAGGCTAAGGAGACAAGCTGGACCCCTGATGGTTTACCCTTACATCTGGGATCTCCTTTCACATGGTTAGTAGAGCCACAAACAAAGTATTTACCAAATGCTTTCTGGAATGGTGGCTTGTTCTGACCTTCTTCTGGTTTGGCACCAGAAGGTACACTAGCCTGATTTGGTTTCCCTTGTGGCTTACCCTTTTGGTTTTGTTTGGGGCCCTCTTTGGAATTAGAATTATTAGAATTCTCTTTGGAGTCCTTTCTTGGCTGTTTTCCCTCATCCTTTTTCTGAGTAGCCTCAGAATCCTTGTGAGTGGCCCTGTTGGCAACCCACAAGTCAGCAGCCTTAGCTAACTTCCTGGAATCCAATTCCTTTGAATCAGCCAAGTGCTGTCTCAGCTCAGGAGAGCAGGCATCATAAATTGACTCCAACATTACAAGATTCTTCATTCCTTCATAGGCGTTAACCCTGTAACCCTTAATCCATCCCTCTAAGTTTTTCAAACTTTCACTCACCCAGGTAGCCCAAGGGGTACCATCATGCTTTTTGAGGGTCCTAAACCTCTTAAGGTACTGGGAAGGGGTCTTCCCAAATCTAGCTATCAAGGCTAGTTTCACACATTCATAATCCTTCTTATCCACCTCCCCCAACTCCATTACCACATCAGTTGCAACAAGGGGAAGCCTAGAGAACAACCAGGGAAGTAACTCATCCCCGGTGATGTCCTGGCGCACATGATTATACTCAAACATTTTTAACCAATCCAACACATCCAACTTAGGTTCATACATACCCACTAATTCCTTCGGCATCCAGGGTCTTTTGGGACTGGAACTCCTAGAGGAACCAGAGGAGAGAGAAGCATTTTCCACAGACAACTTCTTCATTTCTAGTTCATGATTAAGCTCTATTTCTCTGAGTCTTAAACTCAGCTTGCTTCTGCTCAGCCTGGGCATTCATTCTTCTGAACTCTAGCTCTTGGTTTCTTTCAGATTGAGCAATAAAACATTTGTACTCTAATTCAAGCTTAATTTTTTCAAATTCAAAATAAGCAGGGTTACATGTACGACCTGGTATAAGCCCAGTAGGTACAGTAGGTAAGGCAGACAGAGGCTCAGAGTGGCTAACTTCATTAGGTTCACTTTCCTCTTCTGACTCATTATCAAGACTTTTATTTAGATCAATACCATCACTGTTTTCTACATTTGCTGGGGGGGGGGGGGGGGTAGATTCCTCTGTACCACCCAGACTTTGGTCTTCTAACAATCTTTCTATAAGTTCCATTTTCTTGCCCTTCTCAGAGAGATTCTTATGTCTACACAATACTTTTAAGCAATCAGCAGTTTTGGCAGACAATGATTTTAGGGTATAACTCTCCATAGCAGACATAGTTAGAAAATCAGCTTTTTAGTGCTAAGCTTTGTGGTTAGTTGTCCTAAAGTATTCAAAAAGCACACTGAAGTGTATACTCAATACAAATCCCACCGCTGTACACCAGTGTTAGGCAGAAACCTGTGCAGTTCCCTCTGGGACCACTGCAAAAGATTTAAGACTACAGGTGTTTGGCAGTAAACCCACTTGGTAGCAGTCTGTACCACACAGATTCACTTGGTAGCTGTGGCTGAGCAGTCAGACTTCCCTCAAGAAGAGTTAGGCAGTATACAGAGTATTCACAATAGGTCACAAGAACACAGTAGAACAAGCAAACACTGACCAGAGCTTGGTGTAAAAGAGATATAATTATTTATTTAAAACCACATCTAATAAAACACACAGGCACTAATATTAAGCAGTTCAAAAACACGGTCACTAAAAGATATACACTCCCTTAAATGAATATTAGACAAGTCTTAAGTAAAGCCCCACTTATTTTCAGACAGCGATGAGCGCTTAACGCAGATGGCACTCTAATAATTCGGTTTAAAAGGGAGAGAAAGGCAGAGCATAAATTGAAACAGATCCCAACACTTTCAAAAGAACACAGCAAGAGAGGAAGGCAAAGTCAAACCGTGAAGTTAGAGTTCAGAAAGCCGGATCCACTTTAAGAGGATCAGAACGAAATGTGTCCAAGGTCACACGGTTGAAAAGTGCACAAAAGTCTCGAAAAGGTTCAGAAAGAGTTGGACCAAAAGAAAGGGACCAGTTAGATGGTCAAGGCGGCCAGCCCAGTCCAGAAGGTTAAGGGATTATTATTACCCTGTAGCAATCTTTAGAAAGGGAGGCCTGGCGGACACGGTACCTTAAAGTGGTGAGAATACTCCAGCGGGGCAGTTGTTCCTGGCAGCGGATGCAAGTCGGTGCTTTGTCCGGGGGAAGAGAGGATCTCGTCGGGGAGGAAGACAGGAGTCTGTTGCACTGCCAGGGAAGAAACCAGCCGCAGAGTTCTCAGTTAAAAAGGAGCGGTCCTTTTATTCGCGGTCCAGTGGTAAGTGGCTATCCGGTTGCCGGGGTGCTTGGCACGGGCAATTCGACCACAAGACGTCCTGGGATGCGAGGAAAAGAAGGTAAACTGGTTGTGCCCACCAGTCAGGGGAAGAAGACTCTGCAGCCGGGAGGTCTTCTCTGTCGTCGGGAAGTGGTGAGTCAGTTCCGCAGGGCTCCACCGGTGGTGTCATCGTAGCAGGTCGGCTCAGCTTCTCCCTCGTCGGATTCTCAGGTCCTGTGGCGACTTCTGAAGTTCCAGTCCCAAAAGTCCTGCTTTTATGCAGCACACCCCCATTCACTCAACCTAGCTGTCAATCAAACATGCTAAGTGGTGGGCCAATCACACAAGAGTGCGACTTGAGTTACCAAGGTAACTCAGTCCAGGGTGCCTAGACCCCCTCCCACACACCCTGTGGTACCCAGACAGAGTGGCACCACTTTTGGAGGTTTCTGTGGAGAAGCCCGCCAAAAAGTGGAACAAAGGGCTCGACTTGGGTTGGAGTCACAGAAGAGAACACAAACGCCATTTTAGAATCGAGTTCTGGCAAAAAATACCAACCGGCGAATTAATATTAAATAAATAAACCAGCGGTATGTTCGAGGCTATGAGAATTAAATAATTAAAGTTGGTAGCCTCGAACAATAGAAAAATCCCATAGAGATATATTCGCGGTCGAATATAAAAAGTAGTATCCACTGCCACCAGCCAAAACTCGATCAGGGGGGACGGAGACGTGCCCCCTCGACTAACACCCCGGGGCAATCGAATTGCTCCGACCAGTAAGTCCACAATATGATGGTTTGTACTGGTTTCTGTTCATAATTTGGGACTAGTAAAGCCAATGGTGACTTTACATGCCCTGGGAGACAGTAGTCAGTCCCAGGGTATGGAGTCTATGGTGGGGTGTCACTATGACACCCATGTTGCACTGCACGGAGCGTGCTGTGTAACACACATAGTAAAAACACATGAGACCCTATGGAGTAAAGGACCCCATAGCCCATAAAACACATTAACAGTCAAAGGAACACCACAAATCATGTCCAAGAGTGGGAGAAAGAGAGTCTCCTTCTTGGCAGGAGAAAAAAACAAACTCCAAAAATCCAGCAAAGCTGCTGGGGGACTCACTAGGTTAGGAAATTCAACCTAAACAGAGAATTCTCCCTAACAAGGCCAGCCAAATGTCATTTTACCACTGGGCTGGAAGAAGGGAAGACCTCCTCCTCTGAATTTCTGTAGGCCCCTAAGGCTGCCAAATAAATGCAGTATGTGTCCACTTGCATGCCTGAGTGAGCAAGGTGTGCAGAGAAGGAGAGCACATTGTCCAATGTGCATGTAAGGGGGTCGATCTCCTTAGAGTCTGCCCAGTGACAAAACCTTGTCCATTTACTCTTGTACTGGCTCCAAGTAGCCTTGACCCTAGCGCCCTGAACGATGTCTGCGTTAACCTGTGACAGGCTCAGATGCTTCAGTGTGACCTGCTCAGGAACCAAGCTGCGAGGGCTAATTTCTGTGGAGCAGGTGGATGACCAAGCCCCCCTGCTGCGAAAGAAGATGAGCTGGGCCCAGCGGCAGGTGAATGGGTGGCCTGTCCGAGAGGCTGAGGAGCTCCGAGAACCACGGTCTCTCTGGCCACCACAGAGCTATCAGGATGATGCTGAGGTTGATTCTGATCAAGATGAGATGATTCTCTCATCTTGCAGATCACCCTGTGCTCCAGCAGTGTGGGAGGGAAGGTATACGCTGTCATGCCATTCCACTGTATCTGGAGTGCATCGCCCAGGGAGCTGAGGCCATTCTCCTGTCAGGACGCATTTTGCTGGCACTTCTTGTTGGCCCAGGAGGCATAGAGATCCACCTGAGGATGCCCCCATCTGCTGAAGATCCCCAGCACAACCTGATAGTTCAGTTGCCACTCGTAATTGTCTGCTCCCAGTCTGCTGAGCCTGTCCGCTTCCAGGTTGGACTCCCCTGGAGGGTGGATGGCTGTCAGGTAGACGTTGTTCTCCAGGGCTCATTCCCAAATGCTGATCGCTAGGCCGCACAGTGGAGGGGACCTGGTACCACCCTGCTTGTTGACCTAGTACATGCTGGTGGAGTTGTCCGCCTGGATGAGGACGACCTTGCCCCCAATGAGTGGAAGGAATGCTTTCAGAGCTATCCAGATGGCTTTCAGCTCCAGTCAGTTGATACAAGACTTCTGCTCCTGAAGGGTCCAGACTTCATGGACACTGTGGTTGTCCAGCGTGGCCCCCCAACCTTCCAGGGAAGAATCTGTGGTGATGGTGACCTGCAGGGCCGCTTGCCAGAAGGGCTTGCCTGTCTGCAGCTTGCATTCTGTGGACCACCATGTGAGGTCCGGGTGGAGAGAAGGAGGAATGCTGACAAGCTCTGCTTGGGAGCCCTGCTCATGATTCCATTAGACTACGAAGTGCAGCTGTAATCTCCGCATCTTGAGTCTTGTGTGGGGTACGCTCAGTACGACTGCTGCCATGATACCTAATAAATATTCGTACCACCAGGCCACCAGTAGTGGCCCTTCTGATGGCCGTGATTTTGTCCTTGGAGGGGAAAACTCTCTCGGAGCTCATGTCCCATATGAGGCCCAGAAAGGTCAGGCTCTGCGTAGGCTGCAGCCGAGACATCTTGAGGTTGATCGAAAATCCCAGCTACTAGAGTGTGATCATAAGAGCGGAGGAAGTGTGATGAACCGCCTCCGCAGATCTTGCCCTGACAAACCAGTTGTTCAGGTAAGGGTAGACGTGGTGGCCCTGGGCCCTGAGGAGTGCTGCCACTGCATTTGTGAGCCTGGTAAATACCCTGGGGGCTGAAATGAGGTCAAAGGGTATCACCTTGTATTGGAAATGGCAGGCCATGATCCTGAATCGTAGAAAGGAGCGATACAGCTGCCAAATCGGGATGTGTAGATAAGCGTCCTTCTGTCATGATCTCTTCTTCCAAAAGGTCAGGGTTTTCCCAACTCCCTTGGAAGCAGATCCATAACCCAGGTTCCGAGTGCCAACCAGTCCCAATTGGGACCTTTTGGACCCAGTCCTGGCGCCAGTGGCACCAGGCTCATAAATATGCCCAGTCCCAGCGCTGGAAGCGCCGGGCTCATAATGCTTGGGTGGACTTACCTGCAGCAGACCATGCTGCTTACTTGCCTGCCAGTTGAGCCTCTGATCCTCTTCTGTTTGGAACTACTTTTCCTGTTGGGTGGGGCAGGAGCCACTCCCTAGGTTCAGAACACTGGAACTCTTCTGGAAAGCAGGAACTCTTTTCTTACCTAGGCGTGGCTGTGGAAGGAGACACCTAAGCACTACAGGAGGCTATTTAAACCACACCCGATGGATGAATCTTGCTTTGCGTTATTCTGCATCCTCTGCAGCAGAACGCTCATCGTGTCTTCTGCATCTGATCCTGGGCCTAAAGAAAAAGGCTTACCATCCTGAATCCAGTCTTCAGCAACACCTATAAAGACAAGAAAGAACAGGTTAGCATTACGGTCTTCAGTGACAGCGCTTCACTTACCTGGTCCATCGGCTTTCACCAACGCCTCGCGCTGCATTCCGGCATCTGAAAGACAAAGGCTTACCTACCCTTCGTGCGCTCCGGAGGTCTTCGCACTGCATTCCGGCATCTGAAAGACAAAAGCTTACCAACTCTTCGCACGCTCCGGAGGCCTTCGGCGCTGCATCCCGCATCTGAAAGACAAAACAAGGTGCGTTTAAAGACATTGGGGAACTTTAATACTCACGTGCCATTACTCCTTTCCACATCTAACCCAGTGGGTATTCCGGCACCCTGCAGCCGCTCCGAACTTGTACCTGCAAAATAAAAAGACAGTTAGAGCGCATCGTGAAGCAGGCAACAAGCGCTTACTTACGTGCTTCCAGGCGCTTCTATTCATCACACGGGCTCCATCTTCAACTCACTTCAGCCCGTCATCCGCCATCGCCGGAACCCTGCAAAACAAGAGACATCATTACTAAAGACTTTTAAAGACATTAGAATTACTCAAAACTTACCGTTCGTGCAGTAAACGACGGACAGCAGTCCTCTGAAGTCAAGAGGCCTGCTCCCCTTATCCAGTGAAGAAACTGGTTACAGCACCCTGCCCCGAGGCAGATGGAGAGCACGGCGTTCACTTACCTAAGGTGAGAGCGTTAACCTTTGGGGTTCTACAGGAGAAGAGAAAGGGAAGAAGAGAGAGACATTCAATAACCCAGTTCATTAATCCCATATTTTCTATCTGCAGACATCTTACCCTTCGAGTTGCTGTCCCAATCTGTGGGAGTGGAGGGCAGGAGAGGGTGGGAGTGGTAGGCGGTACGCCGTGGATACTACAGATAGGATCCAGGGGTCCCCAAATTTCTGACGTCAATACTGTGCGTGAAGAACAAGCCTGCCCCCCACCTGAGACACGTGGACCCGAAGGGGCGCGTCATGCCTTCTTTCCCTCTGAGTCTGTTGTGGAGGAGGGGGACTGAAAAAAGCCCTTGCCTCCCCCCTTTTTTTGTCTGGACTGGTGCTGACTCGGAAACCAGTCAGGCTGCCTGGACCTCTGTTCTAGATAGATAGATAAAGACTTCACAGTTTGTGAACTGTTTCTATTTTTATCTAGCTCCTCATCGTTGGAGAAGTGAAATAGGTCACTATCCTCAAATGGAAGGTCCAATATGCGTTCCTGGACGTCTTGGTTGAATTTAGTAGCCCAAAGCCAGGCAGTCCTTGTCATGTCCGTGGCGATGCATATGGCCCGGCCAGAGGTGTCAATGTGGGCAATGGTGGACTCCATGACGTCTTGCACCACCATTTTAGCCTCTGCCAGTCCCACCTTGAAACGTGCCTGGCTCTGCACCGGAAGTTCTGGAAGGAAGTCGCCTATTTCCTGCCAAAGTCTCTAGTTAACGGCTGCCAGCATGGCATGCGTGTTGGATTGACGAAGATGCAGCAAAGCGTTGGAATAAAGCTTCTTCCCGTACGCCTCCAAGATCTTTTCCTCCTTGCCTAGCAGCGCCGAGGACGAGGTGGCCGAGGCGACTGAGGCTTTGAGTAGAGTGACGTTACGGTTGAGGGTGTGCCGACAGCAAGGGTGGAACCCTCTCCATTTGCCTATACTTGGTGTTGATTCGCCGATTGACAGGCTGCGCCGAGTGGGGCTAGAGCTACCCCTTTTGTCCAATTGACAACGTCCTTCTGCATCAGGATCCCCGTTCTAGCTGCGGGGCGTAGAGTGAGGACCTTGGCAAGTACTCCCACCTCCGGTTGTTTGACTTCGGTTTGAGGAAGGCCCAAGTACTCCACCAGACCTGCGAGCCGTTCGTGGAAGGCCTTGGCTGATGATTGTGTGTCAGGGTCTTCTTCCTCGTCTGTGTCCACCAGGGCGCCTGGCTGGTCCGGAGAGGGTAGAGGAATTCTGGGCACTTAGGGCTGAGGTGTGCAGACCAGAGCAGGAGACTGCAGCGGAGGCTGGTGCGGAACCGCCTGAACTGTGGGTAGCAGGGGAGCCAGAATCGAAGGGTTGGATTAACGCCTCACTAACCCTACCCTGACGAGGATATCCCTGCCTAAAATAAACTAAAGGAAACACGCTCCCCCTCACACTTGCGCAACAAATAAAGCAAAAAGGAAATATATGGCAATTCAATAATAATAATGTATAACATATGATCTGATTCACACTATGATCAATGTCTCTTCCCATAACATGTGTGAGTTTCCCTTCCTCGGATCTGAACAACGGTTTTCGCCACAGTTTAAAAGAAACAAGGACATCTGGTGTAGTACAAAGTTCCAATACAGATCTTAAGGTTTGGTACTTATAAGGTTGTGTTGCTTCAATAAAGTATTTCAAGGTTTAAGTTCCCACTCCTCCTGGAATAAGATCTGTCTCACATGCGTCTTCTCAAAGTAAGCAAGAACAATTGTGTGTCAGGATAATTGTCAAATCTTTTGGTTTCAGAAAGAAATAAACTATTTCAATTCCTCCTGGAGTAAGAACAGGTTTTACCTTTGTAGAAACACCAAATGTCTTTGTCAAGGTGATTTACTGCAATTTTGGTTTAAAAAAAATAATTTAAATCGTTCTACAACAAGCTTCCACAATACTACAAATGTCACAGACCAACATGAGTTGTTTCTGTTACAACCACAGTTCAGCACTTGCATCAACTACTAACAGGCTCATTGGGCAACAACCTCTTACCCTACATGTATACTAGCCTACCTGTCTACTTCTTCAACAACAAAACCAGAAAAGTGCTTCAGTGGTAACTTCCAACTTAGAATAGCAACTTCATTGGGCTTCTTTAGCATCAAGCTTTAAACAATTTACGGGGAAACAGGGAACCACATTAGTGCTCTTTAAGACTTCTGGACAACTATGCTCCTCTCCGCTTGGATAACCTTCTGCAGAAGGGAAGCCCATTGGCCACCTTTCTTTCCCCTCTGTACCAACAACCAAATAGTGACCAACAGTCTCAATTATCCTCTACCTTGGCAATGTAGGGTTCTAACACCTGAAGGTCTGTGTTTCCTAGCACATACGCAGTAAGTCTTGCAATCATTAGGACTCTCAGTATTCCCCTCTTACCTTGAGTACTGTTTGGTGAATTGGTATTGCTGGTTGGTAATACTCTCTTGGCTTAGGTAATGCCTGGAAGCTTCTGGAACTTTTACAGCTTTCCTATGGGGTTTTGGGCTCTCCACACCCTCATGTGCTTATTTACACAGTCACTTTGTTTAAACAGGCACCACTTTTATTGGTTTCGTATAGTTTGGTATTCAAAATTACTTTTACTGCTGCTTTCAGTCACTTGCTAGTGAAGCGGCCTGCCGTGAAAATGCGGACAGCATTGGAGCGCTCCAGAGTCACTTGCAAGCTGTGAACTCGACGCGGTCGGGTAGACAGCCTCCTTTGGTCCACCTCTACTCACATCACTGAGAAATGGAGCCTCTTCTACTCCTGGGAGGGCCAGGTGCAACCCAGCCACCTGGAACCTCCAAAGAAGGAACACTTATTTTGATACTGCTGCTTCACGCTGCATGAACTCTGCAACAGGGAGAGTAAAATGCAAACTCTCTCAGGACCCACCAGGGCTTCTGGCATTTCAGTGGTCCCAGCGTCTTCTTTCACACCAGACTTCCTTCACAGCTGCAACCACGGCTCGTGCTGCTTCTTCCTCCTCCACTGCTCTGCTTCTCTCTCTCCTTCTTATACTTTGCCCTGTGCCTGCACCTGAGGGGGCTTTTCAGGCCTCTCAGTTCCCTTCAGGTCTTGGTCATGTACACTAATTAGATCACTCTCACAGTTTTCCTATGAATCCCTCTTCCTCATCCCAGTACTGAGGGAATTTCCCCCAAGGGACTGTGTTTGTGCCAGAGACCACAGGCTAGCGATGACTGTTTTCGAGGTGGGCATCAATGTTTCCCCCGGAATGGGCTCTGACTTCAATCACAGAGTTAGCTGGGGTCTCTGAACTCAATTTGGGCACTTTCCCCCCGATAGGGTAGCCTAGTACACCTTACAATCTTCTCCCATGTCACAAATAGGCAACCCCTCAAAGCCCGGATCCAATGGATACACTTGTTCACAAGGGCTTCCCTGGGTTTTGTGATAATTAGGGGGCAATTTATGGACCCTATGTTGATATAGTGACTCTCCCCTACTGGGCTCTGTCACCTTGCTGCTGATAACAGTATGATTCAATGGTGCGTTGCCAATTCCCCTAGTTAACTTTCCCATAGCGGCATTGGGCCTAAGGCCACCTTCTCCCTTGCTGGTAGTAAACTGCGAGGGTGCGAGTGGAATGGCCTTCTCTGAATTTAAGGTGCAATCATACCCCGTTTGGCTGTAGGGGCCTGATGCGCTATGTCGAGAGGGGCACATTCAACTTTGCAGCTCTCACCACAGCGACTAAAGACCCCCAGTTTAACAAGGTTAGGGTTTACATTATTGAGAGAGTTAACAGGGTTGACAAAGAGTACAGCAGGCAAAACATGTGAGTCCCGCTTTTTGCCCTCCTGGAAGGTAGGTGCATCCCCCTTGGTCCCTCTTTTCCACGTTCTTCCAGCATCAATAGTAGACGTTTTTTAATTGATGCCAACTCGGACAAAACAAGGTTGTATTTACATGCGTGGGTCACTGAGTGATCCACACCTTCCAGGTAAGCTATGGACATTGGTACTGGTCCAGGGTGGGTAGAGGGGTCGGGGTGGGGGGCTTTGCAGGGGTGGTGGGGGAATTTGGTACCAGGGTGTAAGCGGCCATTGGACCCTGTTAGTTCAACTAGCATTGGGACATTCCCAAAGTCCCTGTTGGTCATCCCACAAAGACCCCTCTTCCATCCCCGCCCTTCCCAGGGGGGGGTTGTTGGTTTGCATTCTCATCAGGATGCTTTTGACCATGCCATCTGCCATCAATGTGGTCAATCATCCCGCCAGACTGGTTGCAGGGAGCCCTCGGGTGTCACAGAGGTCAGTGATGTCAGAGTTGGCTAGCGAAGACTGACTAAGGGTCAGATCGGCAGAGGATGTGGGAGTCAGGGTGCTGGTCAAGGTGATCACAGTGGCTGCTGAGGTGCCATCAACCTGGAACCTTTAAGCTTCCTGTGGCCACAATTAAACAGAAACATCCGGAGTCAGGTGTGATTTACTATACTGTTCCCAGACATTGTTTGGCTGGCCGCAGCCTTGGCTGGGACCTCAGAGTCCCGGTGCACAGGGCTGCAGGGAGTATCCATAGCCCTGCTGATGGGGCCTAGGTCATGCTTATTGGCCTTGTTAACCAGTTTGGTGGTTGTGCCCCCCAGGGATCCAGCTTATGGGGACATTGATGTTGCCAAGAAACTGATGAATTTCACTGATGAGACTGTGTACCACCCCCACAGATCTTGAGAAATTGTTGTTAGGCCTGTTCTTTGCTGCTGGTCTCTAGTGTACGTGGTGAGGCAGTAGCAATTCTCCTAACAGTTAATATTTTCCATTTAGGCTAGATCGGAGGCATAATGGACAAGATAGTGGGCAGGGTGGCTGAGAGTTGAGTGGGTGATGGCGTGATGCTCTTTAGGTTTTTGCTTCCAATGGAGGTCAATTTAAGACTTTAACTATACCACAATTTAATTTCCTCCCGCCTATCTGCTCGCCTTCACTGATGTTCAAGGGTAGTTTATGGTGCAGCATCCTATTTATTCTCTCACCAGGTTAGCTCCTGGTTAGCAGCTTCGCCCCTCACCCTCATCCCACACTCATAATCCTGCTTATCTCTAAAACAAGTGTGCGACTTAGTATGGGCTGGGGCAGGTACTTGGGCTGAGGCGGTTGTTTGGGATTGGGCAGGTGCTTAGGCTCAGTTTGCAGTCCTCAGGCTGTCATCAGGCTTCTACATGTCCTTGACACAATATGCCATGCTCGTTGTCTGTGATAAAAGAGAGTCTTAGAGCTGCCACAGAGGTAGTGCCGCTAAGCCCCACAGACTGTGAGTAATACATAGCCTACTAACTTTATGGGACTTTAAAGTATGCACAACCCCTCCTGCCTCTTCACCTCCCCTGTTGTCGGGAAATAGTGGGGAGTACTTATTGTGCCAGGAGTGCCTGCATGTAGCTGCATGTAGCTGATGTTGGCTGATATCTGCTGGTATCTGCTGCTCGCGCTCCTAAACCGTGTTATGCCAAATTCAAGCTATGTGGAGTACAGAAGGAGCACGGTTGAAGGAGCGAAATCCCAGTCCAAGTAGCAGGCCACACCAACACCCGCGCCCTTGTTGCCTTTGCAGGGGATACCTTCAGGTTGTATGTTCGGGTAAGAGTGGGCGTGGCAACAGCGAGTGGAAGGACTACTACCCGCTGACAGCACCCTGCGGGACACCAGCACCCGTGCCCTTATCCCCCACTGGCTTCGCACTCACAGGGGATACATTCAGGTTTTATGTTCGTGTAAGTATGGGCGTGGCAACAGCGACTGACAGGACTACTATGCGCTGACAGCACCCTGCGGGACACCAACACCTGAGCTCTTATCCCCTGCAGGCTTCATACTGCACTAGATACAACTCATACTACTCTCTCTCACAATCAATATCTGACCTGTACTCTTCCCCAACTCTGCCACCAACTCTTCAGCACTCCGCTCCACCATCCGTCCTCCGTCTCGTCTTAGTCCAAATCCACACCTTCTGACAGCACCCCTTCGTCCCACATTGTGCATTCCATTCATTCCCCTATAATAGAGCTATTTACCTTTGTCTGTCTCCCCCCTTCTATTGGCTTCAGCGCTCACCTGACTCTAGTGACCAATCTAAAGCTGCTCTATCCCCAGGGTCAGGGTTCATCAGATGTAAAGCTTTAAAAAAAATCTCTTAGGTCTCCCCCTTTTCAGTCAATAATTGCAAGGTGTTTAGGCTGGTGCTGTTATTCCTGTGCTGGTGAGTTTTGTTTCAAATTCAGTTTAGGGAGGATTTCTGTGTCTTTCCTGTTCCCCTTTTGTCCCTCCTCACTCCCAGTTAATTTTCTATTTCCCCACTATTCGTCTGGGGTTGGTAGGTTGAGTGTCCCATTTCTATTTGGCAAGAAAATCCCCAGTCCATTCGGTTCTCCTCCTTGAATCCATTTCTCTGAAAAAAGAAACGAGAACTCTGGAGAGCAACAGTACTTTGAGAAATTATGCTACAGAGGGTGGTACCAGCATTAAAATTCAGGGCACATTTAGGGACTGAGCCCCCTCCGCCAACTCACTCTGCCTCTGCGACAGGGTTTGCACCCAGATAGCTCCCTGTCCCAAGTCCATCGACAGGGTCAGACTCCCAGCCCTGTCACTATCGCCAAGAAGTGAGAAAGATTGCATACCTGCATAAACTAACTAACTTGAGTGTGCAGGGGACGCGAGTGTTCCACAGTCCGTGGAAACTTTTTGTTTTCTCTATTACCACTACTTAGTGTCAGGGTAGTGTTTCTCTCCTCTGCACCTCACTACCTTTGGAGAAACTCTTAAATTACCCATTTACAATTTGGTGTGCAGCAGTGTTTTGGATTTTTTGTATGTATATTTCCACTTGTTCAGTGTGTGACACAGTAACACAGACAGCACCCACCGTACAAATCATTAAGGGAGAATATTTAATGCTCCAAAATTAATACCATTACTGATAAACATGCTACAACATTTGCCTTCAATGAAGAAGAAGAAACACGTATATCATGGCTGTTTAAGGATATAGAAACCACCACCCCGGCAGCAACCAACCAAGAACAAATTATATTTCGACAAGAAAAACTGATACGAAGGGAAATTTCCCAGAAATTACATGCCACCACATTAGTGCAATATTATCGTGCCCAAAGGATACCAAGGGGATTCAGGGTTTATCTAAAGCCTACTTCTGTAAGGAAGCACTTAGTGAAAAAGTGGAAGCAAATTTTGAATAAGTTTTCACTTGATCTCATACTACTTACCATCGAAGAAGTGTCAAAATCAGTTACCAACTTGGATACAGAGATTAGTTAATTGAGTGAACAACTCAGTTCCTTCTAAACCAATGAAGAATTAAAAACAATTCTTGATGACATCAACTCATCATTAGAGCAATACAAAAAAGAAATCGAACAACGGAAAGTTCGTAAATTCAGGCAGGATACCCTTGATTATTCTCAAGATATTGGGTACTCTTGGCAAGAGTTTTATCAAAACAACAGACCTTCACGTCCAAATAGACCACAAAGCAGTGATATTCCCTCGAGTGGTGAAGAAAGAAGAAGAACAGGTGAGAAAACAGGGGAACAGCCGATGACACCAAGTTCGAGAAGCAGGAATCTACACAATTCACAAATAGCCACAACATCATCTACAGTTCCCCAACCTTTTTTAGACAAAAGACCACAAGAAGAGGTGTTAAGAAACCTAAGGCCAAGGAACAAACCGAACAACAACTAGTTGTTAATATATCATCTAAACAACTATCAAAAAATCAACTTGATGTATTAAACTTGGGTTTGTCCTTTACCCGCACCCAAAACACCACACATTTGGAGGAGCACGTGAATCTCTACAGATTGATGAGAAAGATGAGGTTGAAAGTGTTTTTTGACATACAACCACCGTTTGATAACCCTCTGACTCCTGAATTCCTGGAGATTAAACCTAAAAGTACATTGAACCCTCCCA
This sequence comes from Ambystoma mexicanum, assembly GCF_040938575.1. Taxonomy (NCBI): domain Eukaryota; kingdom Metazoa; phylum Chordata; class Amphibia; order Caudata; family Ambystomatidae; genus Ambystoma; species Ambystoma mexicanum. The sequence goes on from NC_090936.1 coordinate 353,911,833, forward strand.
TACACAATACAACATTGAAACTTTTTGAAACGCAAAGTCATTTAAAAAAATTGACTATAATAAAGTGAGGAAATAGAACATCAGGAAACATCAGAGTAAAATAATTAAGGACTTTTCAGATTACAGCTTGCTGACCTTGAAGCCTGCAGATAAGGGAGGAGAAATAGTAGTCATGGATACTATGTTCTACAATTTGCAATGTCTAGCGCTTCTGAACGACAGGGACACATACATACCTATCAATGAGAAACCAACATCCAGAGTCCTAACCATGATAGAGACGATACTAGGGAAAGCTCTTGATAATGGCTGGATCACAGCCAAAACAAAGCAATATCTACTTAAAACCAACCCAATAACACCAATGTTTTATGGCCTCCCTAAAATTAACAAGCAATTAGTTAAAGCGCTGTTGAGATCAATAGTAGCAGTACAGACAGTGTGTTTGATCCCCTGACAATTTATGTGGATCAGGTTCTCCAACCCATTGTACTAAAGACCAACACATACCTTCGAGATACCACTCACTTTCTCAACATTATACAGAACATACAGAATTTACAAGAGAACAATCATTTGAGCCTCTACACATCTATTCCACATGACAAGGGAATAGAGGCACTAGAATGGGCACTACTGCAACAGAATGGGCCTCATTACGAGTTAGGAGGTAAGGGATAAAGGATTACTGGCATCGCTTACCGCTCTGGTCCATTACAACCCACCAACCCGCTATTAGCGGTACCGTAAATAACGGTGCCTCTATTAGCGCCATGGGCGCGGGCACGCAACCTCACATGCCGGCAATAACACCATGGCGTAAACAGCAGCTGAACACAAGTAATGCGGACATGCTAATAACGGCCTACAGAAGACAGAAAAGTACCTTACCGGCATGGAGCAAATACCGGCATCGCGGACCACCCGTAAACGGCCATGTGCAGTGTTCCCAACTGCCACAGGTGCACACAATCATCACAGGTGGAGGCAATATAGACTGGGCCAGGACAAAAGGAGCACACCCCACCCCTTCCCACACCCAGTCACACACAAAAATGATTCCAATACTAGTAGCAATGCTGGGGCTGGAGGACATGATTGCAGTGGAACTCCAGCAAAAACAACAAGAACAACAGGCAGCACAGAGGAGACGCAGGAGCAGCAGGAGGGTGAGGCAGGCACAGCCTGCACCACCATTGCAGGCAGTTGTACCACACTGGCAGCCCCCAATCCCTCGAATCAGAGCCAATCCATTCAGCCTAACCCCTGAGCAGATCCACACCCTGTACCATCTGGACCGAGACACCATCACCACCATTGTGGACATGATACAGAATGACATTGCCAGCCTCATAGACATCCGTACCGCCATCCCCCCTCTACTGAAGGTGGTGTCTGTGCTCCACTTCCTGGCCAAAGGCACCTACCAGCACACAGTAGGGCAGATGCATGGCATATCACAACCATTATTCTCACGGACGCTCAACCAAGTGCTTGATGCCCTCCTGAAGCACACAGGCAACCACATTTCCCTACCACGGACAGCCCAGGAGATCTCCAACACCAAAGTTGGCTTCCATTCACTGGCCGGCATCCCTGGTTGCATTGGCACCATCGACTGCACCCATGTTGAATTGGTGGTCCCACATGCCATGGAGGCAGTGTATCACAACCGTAAGTTATACCACTCCATCAACATGCTAATGGTATGTGACTCAAACAAGATCATCACACATTGTTGTGCCCGATTTCCTGGATCAACCCATGATTCAATGGTCATGCAGAACTCCACGATACCACGCTACATGGAGCGACACGCAGGGCACAGATCCTGGCTACTCGGTGAGTTGCATGTCAGGCTCATGGCAGCGCGATGTGGGTAGGTGATTGGGGGGTGAGAGATGCATACTTCACCTGGCTGAGATGGGGGGGATAGATGCATACTTCACCTGGCTGAGATGGGGGGGGTGCATACTTCACCTGGTTGAGATGGGGGGAAGAGATGCATACATCATCTGGCTGAGAGTACCTGAGAGGATAGACCATGCTCATACCCCAAAGCAGGCCAGACCGGACCTGACACCTGACCCCAAAATGCAAGACGTAAGCTGCCCTACCATGAAAATGATGCACTGCTACAACCATTCCATAGCCATTAACATGTACACTGCACATAATCAGACCATAGCCCCCGCAACACAATGCAGCGACAAGCAATTACTATGGCCAACGCACAGCACCAAATACCATCATCAAAAAGGACAGTTGTCCATTACTGCGTACAAAGGACTCACATGAGGGCAAAATACATGAACACACCCCTACACCAACACAGAGGTCCACCAAAACAGCATGTCACTATCTGTCGTGCAGAGTGAGATCATCATAAGTCTGCCATCAACGGGGACAGGATGAAAGCATACAATTGACGACACATCACCCAGATCATGGGAACAACCGGCGTGGACTACCACAGTGCATGAGCACTCACAGGGAATAGGACACCCCTGCGCCCACTAGACGATGCCACGCACACCTGTCGATCAGATGAATTCACACATTGCAGTCACATTCATGCATGGATATGTGGGGGCAAACAGGAAATAAATGCATGCTATGGTGTCATTGATACAGGTCCCATATGATGTGATCACTTACACATAACCATTGTTGCACGCATGAGGGTGATGCAGGCTATCCCTTGAAGAGGTGGCTCCTTACCCCAGTCAGGAACCCGCAGAACAGGCACGAGGAGGACTACAATCGTGCACATACACGTACCCGTGTGGTGATTAAGCAGACATTTGGCATTTTGAAGGCATGGTTTCGCTGCCTCAGCAGGTCTGGTGGGGCACTCCTGTACGGGCATGAGAAGGTGGGCAAGATCGTCATGGCATGTGTCATGCTACACAATATGTGCATCAGACGGAATGTGCCTCTGCCCCCTGACGCTGAACTGCAACCACCTGACGATGAGGAGGGTGGAGATGGGGCTGTACTTCAGGGAGGCAGTGATGCACAGGAGGGACGTGCCGTGTGTCAGACTTTGATTAACCAATGTTTCTAGCACACATGGATGCGGAGTGCGACATGGAGGTGGGACACTGTAGACTGTTCACCAATAAAGCACACGTACACAATAAGCAATGTCCACTCATGTGAATTCTGATTTCACAACAGGTGTATTGAAGAAATTAAGTGCACAAGCCCTCCACCCCACACACCCTATCCCCCCGCCCCCTCCCCCCTCAACTCCCCCACACACCCTATCCCCCCCTCAACTCCCCCACACACCCTATGCCCCCTCCCCCTCAACTCCCCCACACACCCTATCCCTCCTCCACCTCCCCCCTCAACTCCCCCACACACCCTCTCCCCCCTCCAACTCCCCCCTCACCTTCCCCACTCCAGCATCAGGTGGACCCCTGTCCGACCTGCGCAGGTTCCGCCCAGACCTACGCAGGGGGCTGGTCTGAGTGGAGCTGGCATTTGAGGATGTGCCAGGTTGTTCTACCACCTGTGCGAGACGCAGGGCCTCCAATGCTGCCACCATTTGGGTGAGGACCTGCCTCACAGCCGCCAATTCGCTACATATGTATTTGGAATTTGACTCAATGGCAGATTTGAGGGATGCTGCGCATTCCCTCATTTCCTCCCTTGCCTGGCCACATTCGGTGATGTGCTGGGTCACCAGCCCTGTCAGCTCCTCCTGGCGCTGTTGGATTGCCCTGATCCCCTCTTGGCTGTTCCGGACACTGGTAGATGTAGAAGGTGCAAGCGACATGGTTGGTGCTTCAGGCATGCTCGGCGTGGGGCTGTAACTCCCTGGCCATGACTCCACAGAAGACAGCTCATGGCTGCTGTTATTGTGTATGCTGGGTGGGGAGAGGTGGGGTGACTGAAGGGGGCCTGTAGCGGTAGGTGTGCCAGGTGTCAGACTAGGTGCCTCATAATCTGACACGGCTGCTGTGGCAGCTGCCTCCGCGACAGTAGTGCTGGCAGTGGATACAGTGCCTTCAGCCACTGGCTCCTATGTGGTGGTGGCTGGTGTGGGTGCTGTGGTGGTAGCCCTAATGCACATTGGTGCTGTAGGTTCTTGGGTTGTGTTGGGTTTGCGCGGTAGTCCAGGTTGCCCTCTTCCCCTTGATGTTGAGGGCCGGTTTGCTCCCTCCATGCCCCTGGACTTCTTGAGTGGTGTTGCAGCCTCCTCCCTGGGGCCCTGGTCATCGCTGTCTGATTGCGTGCATGTGGGTGACCAAGAGAGGGGGGGCATTAGTGATGGGTCTGCATGCATCGGGCATGCATTGGGGTAGCTGCATATCTATGAAATGGCAGGTATTTGGCGTTGGAGTAGTGACATACGGGTTGCTTGCCTTTTGGGTTGGTCATGCAGGAATGAGTCTGGGCAGAAACATATTTGGGGTGCATCATGCATGTGGACGAGATGGTGCTGTGCACTGCCTGTAGGCAGTGCGGGGTACATGTGTATGGTGGACCCTGCTTTGCATCATTAAACTGTCAGTTCAGGGGGACATCATCATGTTTTTCATTACAGTGGTTTATTTGGGACACCTACCTGCATCAGCCGATGACGGGGCTCCATGCTCCATATCCCCCACTCCCTCGATAGCCTCCATTCCTATGGTGCTCGCACAGGTCTCCTCCCAGCGGGTCATCTTTATGGGTGAGCCAGCTCCACCACCTGTTGCCATCCCCTGGTTACGGTTTGCAGAGATGATGTTGCGGACGCGTAACCGCAGGTCATCCCAGCGCTTCCGGACATCTTTAACTGTGCGTGGGGTGGTGCCAACGGCACTCACTTTACGCGCCACCTCCGCCCAGATCTCTTTTTTTTGCATCAGTGCAGGTCGCCGCATATCATTGGAGAAGACAACAACCCCATTTTCTGCCAAGGTGTCTGCAAGCATGTTGAGCTCTTCTTCTGAGCAGCGCTCCTTGCGCAGGCGCGCAGCACCTTTTTTAAGTGCCTCGGCATTCTGATATGCTTCAGGTATATATTGGGACAGGTGTGGTGGTGATGTGGGTCCTGAGTACAGAGGATGGCAATGGATTGTGTTTTTAAAGATGGCCGCCGTGCTCTTTCCCGTTCCTGTGCGGTGACGCTACTGCCGGTTCCACCTATTAGCAGTCACCGCTAATAGCGGTGGCCGGTAATAGCGGTCACTGCTGATGGCGGTAATCGCTAATGCCGGAGCCATGATTGGCGCTGGAGCTACCTGCGCTTCGCGCAATGGCGGTAAGGGCAATTTTTGGGTCTTTAGCGGCATGGCAGTAAGGTTGTTACTGGCATGGCGCAAAGCTTGTGCCCGCATAGTCGTAATAGCCCTCTAATAGCAGCCTTGAAGCTACACAGACACGGTATTTACTCCATGCCGGTAAGGTCTGGTACTTACCTCCAACCTTGTAATGAGGCCCAATGAGTGCAAAACAGATAAAACATTCATACTTGAATTGGCTAAAATCATATTGCAGAATCATTTTTTCAGATTTAACCGCCAATTTGTACTTAAAAGCCTCTGGTACCTCAATGGGCTCAGTGATGGCCCCCACCTAATATGTTGGATGAGATACATCGATAATGTTTTTGTAATTTGGAGAGGGGAGAAAGAACTACTGGAAAACTTTCTGATGTACATTAATTCAGTGAATGACCGAATAAATTCACAATGGAGACAGTCACACCTAGAATCCATTACTTGGATGTAGAACTTGAGTTGACCAATGCAGTAATCACCACAAATCTATTCACCAAACCAATGGATGTAAACAACAGTCTACATTATAGAAGCCACCATCCTAAACATTTAAAAGACAATCGACCCTATAGTAAATGCCTTTGGGCCAAAAGAATAACATCAGTGGATTCTACGTTGACAGTTGAGATGGAGAAAATGACATCGAAATACACAGAGAGAAGTTATCCAGAGAACGTGATAACGGCAGCAAAAGAAAGATCTTCCCAAACATCAAGGGTTGAACTATTGAAGGAAAAACCAGAGAAAAAGGAGATACAATTTCTATACACTTTTAAATACTCAAGTCCAAGTCATCAGATCACCCGCTTGATAAGAAAAAATTGGAGGATTATCCAAATGTATCCACAACTACAGAAACTGTTCCTAGAGCCTCCGCTAATTGCATATAAAAAAGGAAGAAATTTCAGAGAACAGTTGGTGAAAGCAGAACGTACCCAAGACCAACGACAAAGGACGCTACAAACCAAGACATTGGGAACTTTCGCATGTTTACACTGAGGAAATTGCAACAATATCACAAAAGGAGATTATGGGAGGCATCCACGTACAGGGGCTAAAATTAAACTCAGACATTATGCAACCTATGACACCAAATCGGTAATATATACATTTAGTTGCCCTTGTGGCGCATATTATGTTGGACAGACCACACGACCACACATAAGGTTAAAGAAAGATGTAACGAGCACAAGAGCAACATCAGAACTAAGAACAAACGATCACCAGTGGCAAAACATTTCACTGATAAACGACACACAATTGCACAGTTGAGATACCAAATTCTGGAAGTGGTACAGAGAGCACCAAGGGGTGGCAATCACTCAAAGAGGTTGGATCAACGTGAATTGTATTGGATAGACAAATTGGACAGTATGAGTCCATATGGGATGAATGAGGACTTCCACTTGGGAGCATTTCTTTGAATGGGAATATGAATACAAAGTATGGAGTAGAAACATACCCAAAAACAGAGATGGCGATCCTCTATAATGTTGTATTTCCCTTACCCTGAATACTGCAGATTGAGCGCAGGTTCTGACCTGAGTGGGCTCCCATCCCACTAGGAGGCCTACCAAGACAAATGAATACAAGGAAAAAGGTATATAGAATACAGAAAAATATGTGTGAAAAAATATGTGTGAACTAAAGGGAGAGTCCATTATGTATGAGCATTCTCTTAGTTATATCCTTGACTTTGAAATAATATTCAATCTTATAAGAGCTAGATTGATAGGTGTGTAACATTACCACGAGATGCCTGCTTTTGGTTATAATCATTGGTCCTTTATTATAAATAAGAAAATCCATTGCACAATTGAATTTGGTGACATTAGAGCAACCGAATGTATGATGGAGTATTACTAATGCTATGATATAGATTGTGAGCAGAGGTGCCTCAGACACAATTCCAGAACTCATACAACACATGAGATCCACTCTGGCAGTAAAGATCATAGTTATCCAAAACACTCATATTCCATTACTCCTTTGCAAGGATATAACATCATATGATAAGAGGTAACTCAATAGTACATCCATATTCAGATGCTCCAATTAACCTGATACTACCTATTAGAGACATTGAGCCTCATTCTGAGTAAGGAGGTAGTCATGCTGCTTTTAGGGCACCTGAAGACCAATGTGTGGTCAAACGGAGTGGAAACGGGACCGTCATAACGAGGGAAACCTCGCTGGACCTGTTCTATGTTTGGGGAGTTTACAGTTAAAGGGGGGGGGAACGGGGCGTTAGCACCAAAGTTGGGAACCTACACAGGAACACACCGAGACCACGGGGAAGTTCCACATGCGACTCATCACCAGCAGGACCTCGAGCACCACCAGAAGCGAACGACAAACCACACAATACCCATGGCTGATACGATAAAGGTCATGACATGGAATGTCAGAGGCATGAACAGCTTCGTTAAGCAGCGCCGAATCCATGCATACCTGAAAAGATGCAAAGCCAGAATTGCCATGCTGCAAGAGACACACCTGACCGCGAAAAAACTGGATGCACTAGCCAAGACATGGCAGGGGACCCTAATAGGATCCTCCTACTCCTCCTATGCCAGAGGGGTTCTGATTTGGATTGCCCCGACCGTCCCCTTCAGGCTAGTAAGCACAAAAATGGATAATGAAGGTAGGATGGCGCTGGTATGTGGCTGCATTGAGGGTAGGGAGTTATGTCTAAACAGCACCTATGCACCCAACCACAACGCAACAGTTTTCTTTCCCACTCCCTACACACACGACTTAGCCCTTATAGAGACAGCATTATGATCTGAGGAGGCGACCACAACTGCACCCTCGACCCCCTTAAGGACAGATCGGACAACAAACATAGTCGCCCTTCCCCCCCTGCCAAAATATTATCTAATCTAACACACTAGCTGCTACTCAAAGACCTGTGGAGGGACCAGCACCCTGAACAACGTGAATATTCCTTTTTCTCCCCACCACACGCCGTCTACACTAGGCTAGACTACATCTTTGTAAGTCAGGAGCAGCAGGCCATGTTCAGCAATGCACATTACCTGCCTAGAGTGCTGTCCGATCATTCCCCCCTGCTGGTTACCTGGGAGGTATCCCCGCCTAGACCCCCAGTGCCCACGTGGAGGCTGAGGGCAGAGGCCCTGCTTGACATGTGTTCGGGGAACACATAAGGGATAGTACAGAGGAATACTGGCGTAATAACTTGGATAGCATAAAATACATAAGTACAGCGTAGGAGGCTTACAAGGTGGTTATGAGGGGAAAGATGATAGCAGCGGTTGGGGGGCCCAAAGATCCATCATAACCTCACTAGAATGCTCTGAGAAAGAACTGGGTGTGCTGGAAGGCAGGGCTGACTCAACTCCTGAACACCTACAAGAAATAACCAAACTCAGGCAAACCTGTTTAACACACTGGGAATCTCTTGGGAAACTTAGCTATGCTAAGCACACCGAGAGAACCCGGTTCTATGTTATTTCGCCGAATGATTTTACATCGTGGGACTTTTCATCGCCACCCTTTCATCGGCAAAAACTCCTTTTTTTATTTTTTATTTATGGGGGGGGGCTTTGCCCCCCCAAACGCCCCCTTACTTAAATAATCATACCCCAAACCGCACCAAACACCCCCCCCCCATAAAAAAGTTTTTTAAAAAAAACTTTTTGGCGATGAAAGGGTTGGCGATGAAAAGTCCCACGATGTAAAAATTATTCGACAAAATGCGTGTATACCGAGAACCCATGCCTTGGGAGACAAACCTGGGAAACTCTTAGCTTGGCTCTATAAGAGGGAGGCCCCCAGGTCACCCATTTGCCACATACTCAAACAGGATGGCACCACTGCACATGCTCAAAAAGAAATCAACTCAGTCTTCTCCGATTACTACCGCAACCTCTATTCCAAGACCCTGCCTCCTAATGACACAGAGATCGAGGATGTCTTAGACACCATCAAGCTGCCCAAATTAGATTCACAGATGGCTGAAGCCCTTGACGAGCCCGTCACTCCTGATGAAGTGCTGGTGATAATTAGATCATTACCTACTGGCAAAACCCAGGGCACAGATGGCCTCCCAGAGGAGTTTTATAAGACATACGAGGAAACACTAGCCCCGCTGATAGCCCAGGTCTTCAATGAGGCCTAAGAACGCGGCACTCTTCCGGACTCCATGAGCGAGGCCGTGATTATTCCCCGACTCAAGCTGGGTAAAGACGGAGCGGACTGCGGTTCATACAGACCTCTCTCTATGTTAAACGTAGATAGCAAGATCCTAACCGCCCTACTTGCCAACAGATTGCACAGAGTAATCCCCCTGTTGATCCATCAGGACCAAACAGGATACATGCCAGGGCACTCCATCACTGAGAACCTGCGCAGGTTACATCACGTCATATATAGCACGGAGCGAAGGCCGCAGAAATTTGCAGTTGCGTCATTAGACGCCACCAAAGCCTTCGATTCGGTGAAGTGGTTATGGTTATATGCCACCATGGTGAAAATGGGGATAGGCCCTGCCTTTTTAAAATGGACCCAACTACAAACCCGGCAAGCCCCCTGCCCAGTGCGGCTCAGACCGTCCCCTCTCATTGATTAACAGTGGTATTAAAATATACGCTAAACTTCTAGCCAACCGCTTAGCCCCGATCATGCCCCACATTATCCACCCTGACCAGGCAGGATTTGTACCGGGTAGATCCACATCCCTAAATTTAAGAAGGCTCTTTAACATGATTAGCAAGGTCAACCCCACCACACAGGCGGTAGCGGCCACCCTGGACATGCAGAAGGCATTTGACTCAGTGTCCAGGAAATACCTCTGGCGGGTTGTTGAGAAATGCGGGTTTGGCCCCAAATTCGCACCTGGGTTAAGTTACTCTACACGGCCCCCTCAGCTAGATTTCGCACAGAGGATAGGTGCTCCACTCACTTCCAGATATCCAGAGGGACGCAACAGGGATGCCCTTTCTCCTGCTAATCTTCGCCATCGCCATTGAGCCCTTTGGCGACATGATCCGCCAATCACACTCTCACAGGGGATTACGCACACCAATCCGATATAATTTCCCTCTACGCAGATGACGCTCTTCTGTACATTCGTTCTCCGGATACCAACCTCGCCCCTATCCTTGATGACGTCGTCCGATTTGGGGACATCTCGGGATTGAGGGTTAACTGCTCCAAATCCGTGTTATTCCCACTTACAAACTCCACACATCCCCCACTGGACTTCGGAGGATTCACCTGGTCTCAGCCTAGCATCACCTACCTGGGGGTGGTGGTCTCCCGACACACGTCACAGCTGCGCGAGAATAATTACCAGAGTTATCTGAAGAACCTGGTCACGAAAACTTCCAGCTGGACTAGGCTCCCCATATCGCTTGCGGGCAGGATTGGAATACTTAAAATGGTAGTATTACCCCAGCTTCTTTATTGTTTTACCAATCTGCCCATATGGCCAGGGGACGCATTCTTCAAATCACTACGTCAAATCTGTAATACCTTCCTCTGGCACTTGGGCTCAATCCGCCTCAAACTCTCTACGCTGACCACCCCTAAGGAATTAGGTGGATTTAACGCCCCAGATTCCACTAGATACTGGGTGGTAGCTCAATCCCAATTTGCATCTCATTGGTTCAATACCACTGACCCCCCTCCCCGCATGTTCGATTGGAGAAACTGACAGTCTCTGACCGGGTAATTGGTTCCCTTATCCTTAAACCCTTACATCCCGACCTCGACTCTGCAGACCCCGTAGCTAGTACATCCTTAGCGTTGGCCAAGCTGTGGACATTGGTTGATGCACTTCACCCATTTCATGGGGACCTGCCGTTATGGAATTTCCTCCCTGATGTCCCATCCATTCCACAATCCATCGTTCCCCGCTGGTCAGATGCTGGCTTCCTGACGCTCCGCGATATATACACACAGGACAACTTTATTAAGTGGTCTGAACTCCCCCCTTTCCTCAAGCGTCGACCCACAGCGTGGTTACAATACTCCTCCCTCCGAAGGAGCCTCAAATCGAGATACCCGGACTTCCCCACACTACCTCCTGATGAACCCATAGTTGCGGAACTTTGCTCCTACTCCTCCTTCAGGGGAAAGGTATCAAGGCTTTATTCCCAATTGCAGGTTAGGGCGGCCCCACCCTTTACTAAATTGAGGCGCAGCTTGGAGGAGGACCTAGAGGTCGAGATCACGGACGAGAGATGGTCCCGAATGTGCGCTCGCACCCATGATGTGTCTTACAACTCGAAATGTAAGCTAATACAATTCAAGGTACTGCAGAGGTATCATCATACACCTAAGAGACTACATCGTATGTTCAGCGAATCCCCTCCGAGCTGCCCCAGGTGCGGCTCAGATCAGGCGACCTACATTCATATGCTCTGGCACTGCTCGTACCTGACCCAATTCTGGTCCGACATATGTTCCACGTTATCGGATGTATTAGAGCACACCATTACCCCACCCGACTGCATCGTCTCTTCCATGACTTCCCCCAGTTGGGACGTGACTCGAAGAAACTGGCGGGGCTCTGTATGTTGTTGGCGGTCCAATGTATATTGTTATGTTGGCTCCGGCCTAAGGCACCCACATAGGCACAGTGGCTTAGAACAATTACATGGGCACACGACACAGAAGAAGCCTGGTGTGCAATGCAGCACCCACAAACAAGGCCAAGAGACACCTGGCGAAGGTTTCGCGAGTACATCTCCGCCATGGCTTCTCCTTCAAACTCTGCTCACTCCTCTCCAGGTTGTTCCCCATAATGTGCCCACTCTGTGATTTTGTTCTCCTTATCTCGAGTGCAAATGCTGTATGTGCTGTCTGAATCTCCTGCTTTCGTCCATAAGATGTTCAAGGTATACTAGTAATGATGTATATGTATTGTTATCGCCGCTGGAGTCATGTGGCTCCCTGTGTTTTTCCGTGAGTTGTCAAGACAAATAAAAAAATGGTTAAAAAAAAAATGGACCCAACTAATTTATGTAAAACACAAGGGACTGTTGTGGGTATTCCTACTGTGGGTTGCCCAATACTATGATCACACTCAGGAACTCACAGTTATTTATTAGGGTGGGTTAGGATAGGATTGTGTTATCGCTTACAGATGTGAACGTATGCACTCCAACTCATTGTTTATAATTGCTTTTGCCCCTAGGTCCCAGGCTGCCTCACCCATCGGTGCACCGAACTAGCAACTACATGGAAAGGGTAAGCCCCCCCTTCCATTTTTGTACTGAAAATGTGCAGTGTGTACAAGTGTAACCATATATAAGACCACAGGTGGATATGTATGCATTAAATAATCCGCCCCCCCCTCACTTCTCCCCCACCACTCCTGTCACCCCTACAGGGAGAGGACTTTGAATAATGCAGACTATGCTGTTATTGTAAACTAGGAGGCACCCACTTTGATGCCCCCATAAACCCTGAGGAATGTGGTTTAACCACTCCATACCACAAAAAACGGTCGGCTCTTGGGAGACCTGACCTAGTGCTCAAGACAATAGCACAGGCAGGGTCTTCCTCATTAGGACCCTGGAAAATAAACATCAAAGGCCCTAAAAGACTCTTCAATGCTTAGATGCAAAAGAGGAACCCACTGGAGATTATAATGTACACCCTCCAGTCTTTTAAGAAACATACCTGCACCTGCCTGACGGAGAAAGCTCATTAAAGTTTTCAGAATTTCATCCGAATAGTGGCAGACACATAGACAGCCCAGAATGGCCTAATATGTGTTTTTAGCACGACAGAGTGCACCGACTTGCAATTGTAAGCCAAGTAGTAGATATGTACCTATCCTAACCCACCCTAATAAATAACTGTGAGTTCCCAACTAATTTATACCAATCCAACTGCGAGAGTGCGCACGAACAAAGCATACTCCGACAAATGGTCTCTCCATAGGGGCACCCATTAGGGATGCCCACTGTCCCCCATGCTATATATTATTGCTGCCAAACCAGTGGCTGCTTACCTCCGACAGGAATACGGCGATGGGGGCATTGAGATAGACAGGGTGACCCACCCCGTCTCCATGTACGCTGATTATACCCTATTGTACCTACATAACCCCGAGCACCTATTGCCCTACATCTTAGAGACCCTAGACTGCTTCCACAAATATACTGGGATCCTGATCAACAGGGACAAGTCCTGTCTCTACCTTCTTGCTGCACTATATGATGACGAATATAGGTCCCTTCCCCCCTTGGACCTAGAATGGCAGGTAACCTCCTTCAAATACCTGGGAATCACTATACACTGCAATCCAAACACAGAACACATTCTCAACACGGTCCGGGCCAAAGACTCTCTTGTGAGATCTATGGAATTTTGGGGTAAGCTCCCACTCTCGATGGCTGGGAGGGCGGGCCTCCTCAAGATGGTGGCACTCCCCCGTCTGCTGCACAACTTCACTAATGTCCCCTTCAACATCCCACCTCATTCTTTAAAGACATTAACAAACTCTGCAGAGGATTTCTCTGGCAGGGGGGCAGACACAGGGTGGCGTTGGAGACACTCCAAAGACCCTACGAGACAGGAGGAATGAAAGTTCCCAACTTTGAGCTATACTACCTCGCAAGCCAACTGAGACATGTGATGCGATGGATGGCCGATGAGAATACAACAGATACCCGCCTTCTCCAACCATTGTGAGGGAATGAGGGGCAAATGGGCCCCTCTCTACCATCACTTCTCAGTACAAAACTTGGACCAAGTGCCTCTAGTGGTGGGTATGCCCCTCGCCCTTATGCGATACTAACTTTTGGTTATATTCGCGTAGATGGGACCACCGAGCAGGACACAGGGCATCAATTTTTTGTACCCCCTTTCGACTCCATCTTGGTAACCAGGCCTCACTGCGATAGTACAAAACACATCTCTCCCTTTTGCTGCCGCTGTAGCTTGGAGCACATGGCCCCCACCCTCATCCCCACTCCAACTGGAAAACTCTGCAGCTCCATTCTCACACTGAGGCCGGAGCTGCTTGCAACAAATAATAAATGTAACACATCCCATTTCCTCTGAGATCACTGTCCCGCATGTGAACCAACATGAGCCAAGCACATTGCTCGTTCATCTCCACAAAAGTGTCCTTGGCTCGTACCCTCGCCAGTTGAAACTTCTTGCCATTCTAACCCTGTGTCCTTGCGAGGCATCCCTTTCATGTGCCAGACTGCCAACCATACTATGAAACCCACCCAGCAGACCCCCAACTAACATTAGACCCCTGTGCAGTATATTGTGCCCAATACTAACAAGTGCCACATACCTGAGATTCTTGTGAGACTAACCCTATAGTTCAATCACAGTATTATAGTGGTCAAGGCCATTAAACCTGTGACCTGTATAACCCAAATGTGTAGATGGTATAAACCCTTGAGTGATTTGTATAACGACATGATACACTACTAAGAGTCTTTTGATAAGCTATTATTTAGTGCATGCATTACTCAGAATGTATTTTCTTAGCTTAGATAGTGACCACCGTGTTTCACAGCGACCTGACCTTCACCCATCCGGAGCACAAATGTCTGACGTCAATCCTCCCGCCAACCAAGCAACCAACCCGGAGGAAGAGATGATGCCCACACCTAAGACACCACCCTGGCTGACCAATCCTGGTCCAACGTAGCATCATATGTTAAAAATGTAGATGTACTATATAAATGTGTTGTAACCTTGATGTGGTCAGAGCGCTCTCGGAGGTCTAGATAAACTTTTCCTTGAACTTTCGCAGCCTGCTCTTTTGTGCCTTATTCCCTGCCGGGGAGTGTCTGTTTCATTCATTTCACACGTGTGAGTCAGGGTGGGCACAAACATTTGGTGACCCCCTGCGACGTGATCTGAGAGGTGCCTCGAGGCCAACGCCGAGCGGCGAGATCCGGGACGCCCCCCAACGAAACCATCGCCTCCACGGCCGACCAGCCTGTGCGCACTACGAAGAAGGGTCAAAGGTTCCCGGATGACGAATACCCGACTGAAAAGCTGCTCGCCGAGGCGGGCCATGGCTTGGTTGGGGTGCAAGCCTGACAGGGGTCGGACTGAGAGCGGCGACCCTCGGTTCACCTGACTGAACACGTGAGTGCCGGTTGCGAAGGTTACGAAGGAAAGGAAGGGGGAAATAGGAGGGACAGGTGGTAACGGGTGATAGGGAAGAGTAGGGCCTGTGTGAGTGATGATGAGGCTTTTCTGATCCGTCCTTTATATGGCCATTAGGTTTTTGTAAGAGGTGAAGAGAAAAAAAGAAGTGGTATCCTAGCAAGAACGGGTAGAAGGTAGGGCTGCATAGCATTGTCTCGTCCAGTTCAGAATAAATAAGTGAAGTTACAGAGAAAATAGTAGGAGTCTCGTATATTGAGTAGACTCGGAGTAGTTATTTAGAACATTCTTTTTCTGGGTACGAAAAGATTCTTGGAAAAGAGTAAGAGGGTGTAAGAGGTGGGGAGTGAATGAGAAGAGT
Organism: Ambystoma mexicanum; assembly: GCF_040938575.1. NCBI lineage: Eukaryota > Metazoa > Chordata > Amphibia > Caudata > Ambystomatidae > Ambystoma > Ambystoma mexicanum. The sequence continues at coordinate 353,927,583 of NC_090936.1, forward strand.
AGGCGAAACGGGAAAGGGGTGGAAAAAAGAGCAACGGGGAGAAAACGTGCGCAGGTAGTGCATGTGCATGATAAATGTTATATGTGCTTTTGTGTTCTGTCCATTTTTTGTCAAGGATATCCAAGTACTGTGATTAATTTGTGGTTAAAGTGGCAAAATATGCAACAATGAACTGTTGAATTTGAACATGCAATAACTAAAAGGTTAACACATATATATATATATATATATTTTGATACATATATGTGCATACAAACTACAAGTAATTGAGAAGACTTGTGGTATATTATCCAACTGGTGAAGCAGTGATTAAGGGGAAAGGGAGGTCGAAAGGTAAGTACAGACAAAGGGAGGAAAGGAAACACATTGACATGGGGGGAATAACACCACTAGCACCTATTTGGCAGCACCTTCCGTTATACAGTGAGAAAATACAAAAATACCACGATCAATGGTTGACAGAGATAAAAGGGGACAGTGTGACGCCAATCTGGCCAGAGGGTGGGTCATTTGACAAGAGAGTATTGGATTTAGTGTCTACACACTTGTTAGCAAGGTATAAGGGGAAACAACTGCAAAACAGAAGGGAAGTACTAGACCTGTGGCGAATGTTTGAAGAAGTTACGCCTACAGTAGAGGTAAATAAAGAGAAAGTGAATGAAACACAGAAAATGCAGGAAGAGGTAAGCAGAACGCCAAAGGGCGAGTGCACAACCACTACAGCTGAAGGTGATACAACTAAAATATATCCTCTAATGTCCAGACCAGCAGTAGGGTATAGTGAGCCCCTGTACGTACCAGCATGTCCAACTCCTACACCTACAACAGGGGCATTTGCCACAGCACCACCCCCCTATGATAAAGGTGGTTTGTATGGCCCAACAAGCGCACCCCCCGTGAATTTAGCACATATCACTGGAGAATTAGACCGCCAGCTAGCGCATGCACAGATGGAGATAACGCAGCTACCAGCGTTGTGCGACAGGAGCCAAATGCTGCCAGGGGGAGGAGAGGTGCCACCATTATCCATAGTGGATCTAACACCAACACTGAGCACAGCAGGGGAAGTGGCGCAAGCAATCTCAGAGCCAGCACGGTCAGTATCATCACAAGGAACACGCATACCACAAGGGCAAGAGAAAGAGTGGCGGTCAGGGGAATTCCTGTTCCATCTAAATGACAAACCCGTGAGGATTATACGCCCACCCACCCCAAACAGTGAGAGGGGAGAAGGATGTGAAGGGAACAATGAGCAAGAATCAGAACTAGAAGAGGTGTGGAGTGACTTAGGCGAATATGAAGAGACAGCTGCCAAGACCGGGTCCCCACTGCCAAACCGCTGGTACCCAGACACACCATCGTCACCACTATGGCAGGGTAGGCTAAGACAGCGAGGGGGAAATATGATGGTAAGTAAAACAAAGAAAAGGTGCGGTAAGTATGTAGGGAAGAAACACAAGTTACAAATGCCATTGATACATAAAGGAGCAGGTAGGCCACATTACATTCCGTGGGCTTAAATGGATAAAAACAACTTGCTAAAGGTCCTCCCCCCACTGTCGGGAGGAGCTGGGAAATGGATACATGCCTTTGAGAAAAACACAGCAGGAGTGCCGCTAGCGATAGGAGATGTGAAGAGCTTATTAGTGTCAGCAATTGGTGATCAAGCAGACGCAGTGTGGGAAAAGGCCGGATTCCCCGGAGTCACGATGAGTTGTGACCGCCACGATGGATCAGCGTTCAATAATGTTTGAGCACAAGTATGGGATGCATTGAGGCGCACGTTTCCAGATATTCCAGATTTACATTTGGTGATACAGTGCACAATGGTGGAGAACGAGGATCCTACGCAATTCATTCTACAGGTGCAGGATTTATGGAGAAGCGAAACTGGCACAGCGTGGAACCAGTCCACCGCCTTGTTTTATTTTATCATCAAGAAGGGGCTCCCGAAAGAGGTGCAGAAGGCCTTAGACAAAATAGCTGGGATAGAAGCCAAGGGCTGGCCTGAAATACAGAGTATAATTGTGCACCACTGCAGGAGGATCAAAGAGAGGGAAAAAGAGATAGCACAAAAAAGGCTGGCAGACGAGGTGAAGCTGGTACAGAACAAATTAGTGAAGGTCGCCGCCGTCAACGTCAGCGCAACCACAGCGGGAAACAGACCAGCAACAATAGCGGCACTGCGGGCCACAGGAGGACAAGGTCAGTGGAACGGAGAGGAACAATACGGTGGACAACAGTGGCAAGAAAGACCAGCAAGTGGAAGAGGTGGGTACCGTGGCGGCCAGAGAGGGGGGTTTGGAGGCATGGGAAATAGAGGATTTGGCGGCCAGGGAATGAGAGGCGGACCACAAGGGTCATGTTGGAACTGTGGGAGATGGGGACACTACTCTAGAGGTTGTAGAATGCGGCCTTCAGGGTATTTCCAGGGGCAACAGCCCATGGAGAACTAACAAGGTTGGGAGTGTCCACACCCAGGTAGCCCCTATGGACTGCCGATGGGAAGTGGGAGACAGCAAGACTACTGCTATAACGAACCTCTGGTACAGCAAGGACAGCAACGACCACCACAGCCAATGGCAAGATAAAATGCAGTGGGAAGTGCAACCAATGATTGTTATGCATCATCTACAAACGGTGCGCCCTCACCGTACCGCAGGGTGACCGTGATCGGGGACAATGTCTTTTCAGTGCCAGGGCAAGAAAGACATTCAGATTAGGACAGCCCACAGGGAACACTTGCGTGTCCAGTCCTATCCACCACCCTATGTGCAGAAGAGGAACCACTAGTGGGGGCAGAGATAGGAAATAAGCAGTTTATCTTTATGGTAGACTCTGGAGCAGAGAAATCATGTCTTATGGAAGGGCGGTTTCCACTCTCAGGCAGGAATTTAGAGACGCAGGGGTTCTCTGGGGCTATTTTAAAAGTTGCTTACACTAAAGATCTTGATATAACAGTGGGGGAAAAACCGTGCGTGCACCCTTACTGTACCACGAAGACGCGCCAATAAACCTGCTGGGGAGAGATTTGTTGAGCAAATTGAATATGACGATCTCGTTTACAGAACGAGGAATAGTGTGCTCAACACCAGGAGTGTGCCCAGTACGAGCAATGTTGATGATCAGCACAGTGATGAATGAAGCTGTGGTGCGAGGGATACTCATTGATATAAGCATGTTTAAATATGGTATCAAGGTGTTAGCACGAGTGGTGCCAGAGATAACGAGAAAAGAATGGAGAACACCATCAGATTTCATATTCCGCCCAATTGCACACACAGACATTGTACCAGGTTCGATAATGTCCATAGACATTGAGGCAGTTCAAGTATCCAGCAAACGTATTGTGGTCATAGGACTAGACACGCAGGGGTGCGAGTGGAGGACTGTGTTATGCATAGACCCAAACATAATGAGATATAACAGATGAGGAATTATTCACTGATGGTGAGGATGATGGAGAAATAATAATGGAGCTAAGCATACCATGCGACATCATGGTCCAGTACAGAGAGGTACCTAACCCACTGATGGCTAGCATTAGGTCCCCACTGACTATATTTGAGGAAGACATGACAAAAGTAGCACCTGAAATTTGGACCACCGGGCCCCACGATGTAGGGCTGCTGCATGAGGTGACACCAATAAAAATAAAACTCAAACCAGGTGCAATGCTGCCGAGAGTAAAACAATATCCCATATCAAAAGAAGCGGAGGAGGGAATTAGAGAAACCATAAATGCACTCCTAAAACAAGGCATCATAGTGCCATCAACCTCCCCATGTAATACAGCGATTTTCCTGATCAAAAAAGCAAAGAGAGGGGCGTGGAGGATGATCTAAGATCTCCGGCCACTCAATGACGTAATTCAAAAAGAGTTCCCATTAGTGCCTAACCCGGCATCAATATTGTGCAGTGTGCCAAAAGAATCAACGTGTTTCACTGTAATTGAATTGAAGAACACTTTCTTCTCCATACCACTCGACCCAGGATCCCAATACCTGACAGCGTTTACAATAGGAAACAACAGGTATGAACACCGCCAACTCCCGCAATGGTATTGTGAAAGCCCCAGCATTTTTAACAGGGTGTTACGGGAAGACATTGGAAACATAGATGTGTAGAGCACCATCATTCAATACGTAGACGATTTGCTCGTCTGTAGCCATATAGAAGAAAAGTGTCAAGAAGACTCGATAGCACTACTGAATGTGCTAGCTACCAAGGGATACAAGGTAGATAAGGGGAAGTTGCAATACTGTCTCGCCCAGGTTGTATACCTCGGACAGTTAATATCAAAAGATGGGAAGCGAATATCCCCAGACAGAGTAGCTGATATACGTAACATAATAATACCAAAAACTGTGAAAGACATACAAACATTTCTTGGCATTTGTAATTATTGCCGAGCATGAATCCTTGATTACGCGGCATATACATGCCCCCTACTACAAGCATTAAAAGAGGCACAGAAGAATAGGGCGACAATAAAATGGACGCATGAAATGACAATACAGTATTCGAAATGAAAAGACCTCATCGCTGACGCCCCAGTCCTCGCGAACCCAGATTATGAGAGAGAATTTTTCTTGTTTTCACACTGCAACGGGGCACTGATGACAGCAGTACTGACACAGAAGACATCACTAGGTCACAAACCATTGGCTTACTACAGTGGGACACTAGATCCAGTAATGCAAGGTCATTTCGCATGCGAACAGGCCCTCGCAGCTGCAGCCTTTGCGATTGAAAAAAGCGCCACCATTGTCATGGGATGTTCGGTAACACTATATGCAGAGCATTCCCTGTTCGCCATCCTTGAGCGATCAAAATCAACACTAACGACACAGAGAGCAACAGCATATGAAGTAATAATTTCAAGCCCAACTACACGTTGTGAGGTGCAAGACAGTGAACCCAGCAACATTTATTACAGAGTCATGCAAGACAGAGGACATACAAGAACACGATCGTGCCACATATGAGGGGGAAGGTGATGACATCCCGAAAGCAAGCAAGAATGCCCTACAGGAGGGATAAATATATTTCATAGATGGGTCAGCATCAATGGACCCCGAGACAGGGGAAAAACACGTTGGAATAGCGGTAGTGCGCATGGAAGAAGATGAATATGAGACAATTGTGCAAAAGCGCCTCCCATCCCATTATTCAGCACAGGCAGCAGAATTAACTGCCCTGATTGAAGCCCTGCGCACAGCCAAAGGCTGTGCGGTGACAATATACTCCGACTCAGCCTATGCAACTACCACGGTGCACTCAGGGCTGTCACGGTGGCGTAGAAGAGGGTTCAGGAGGGCAGACAGTTCCCCAGTACAGCATGCAACATTGTTGAATGAGCTGATAGATGCATTAGCAGTACCATTGGTAGTGGCAGTGGTGAAATGCCAAGCCCATACCAACAACACAGATGCAATTTCATTGGGAAACGCGGCAGCCGACGCAACCGCGAAGGAGGCCTTGTATTTCAATGTGACCCCAACACTCGAATACATCACAAAAGCAACCACCACAGATCCACGAGAGGAGGCATACAATAACACCCCAATAGCGCAAATAATAGAGTTGCAAAGAGCGTCCCAAGAGGAGCAGGAACTGTGGAGCAAACGGGGATGTAAACAATCAGCCACAGATCTCATTTGGAGGCAAGAGACAACAGGAAAGGTTGTAATGCCCTAGAAATAGCATTCCAACAGCTGCATTTCCCGGCCATGTAGCAAAACAATCCATTTCAGCAGACATCCAGGAACACTGGTTCGTCCCCAATTTGCAAGAGCACCTGTCAAAATTAATTGTAGAATGTATAACATGCCAAACATATAATTCAGGAATGACACTAAGAACACTACGTGGTACCTTGCCCCGACCAACAGGACCATTTAGAGAGCTCCACATAGACGATGCTGATATGGGAGAGTGGTGTAACGGAGCAAGATATTTGATTTTGGTGGTGTGCCCCTTTTCAAGGTGGGTGGAAGCGGGCCCATGTCCCCACCCAGACGCGAAATGTGCAGCCAAGTTCCTCGTGCGGGAAGTGTTTTCACGATGGGGGATATGCGATGTGATTAGATCAGACAACGGTACGCACTTTGTGAATGACCTCTTTAAGGAAGTGACATCACTCTTGGGGTTGAAGCACAAATTATGTTCAATTTATCACCCAATGGCGAATGGGATGGTAGAAAAGATCAACGGACTATTGAAGAGTAAGTTGTCTAAGTTGTGTAACACATTAAAAAAGAATTGGGTGTACTGCTTGCCCCTAGCACTGTTCCACTCAGGACGCAGCCGTGTAAAGACCACCATTAAAGCCCCCACAAAATTGTAACTGGGAGGAGAATACACACGCCAGTATCCCCGATTAGAAGAGCATCGGATGCACACAGGGCTGCCACAGTGCTGGGGGAAGAGTTCAAGGAATACCTAACCCAGTTAACACGCACAGTGCGCAGCATAGCGAGACAGAGAGCACCGCCTTTTACTGAAAATGTGATGGCTGATACTACTACACCGACCACAGATAGTTCAAGCGGGCCACTGATGCTGGGGGCACATGTGTATGTCAGCAGCTTTGTGAGAAGGTGGAATTCACCCAGGTTTCATGGCCCCTACGAGGTCATTTATAGTACACCCACCGCGGTGAAGGGATTGAAGTATTGGGTGCACTTATCCGATGTGAGGAGGGCACACAGTAGTACAATACCCCAGGAGGAGCAAGACAGCACTACTGGGACAACAAATGAGGTTGAAAAAAATTAACAAAAGAGTCAGTAAAAGAATATGCAGAGATAAAAGTGATGATATGTATTTTGTTCTGCACAGCTTACTTCCTCCTTCTTTCCTTTCTGTCTCTTTCCCGTTTCCTCTTCAATTGGCCAGCATATTGTTTATATACCTCACCTATCTCTCCCTCTCTATCTCCCACCTTCATTTTTTGATGGTTGTCTCTACAGCAAAAGTACATGACCAATAGAGTAACAGAACAAGCCTGACTGAAAATAATGATTAAACGTGAAGTTGAACAAGAATGTAAATATATGTATATATTGTGATGACTTAACAAATTTATATCGCCCCTCCAGGTGAACAATGGCCCAACGACCCACGATTGGAGAGAGCGAATTCATGTTAGATAGTGATAGGGTCGGGGGGCGCTGTTGAGCGCCGAACAAAATGGCCGCCTGAGTATCGAGCTCCGGAGCCGGCAGATCTCGAGATCCTGAAGCGGCACCTTTAAACGCCGGAGAGCCGATCGCGGCTTATGCGTTTCTGTGGCTGCCGCCCCGAGGACCCTGCGGATTGAATTTCGCCCGGAATCGGATCCCCGGAGCGGGATTCCTGAACGCCGCCGAACCATCCCCCCACCCGACTGCAGCGCTCCCGCGCAGGAACTCGTCCTCTAACGAAGCGGAGGAGCTCGCCTGAAGCCGTGTGCGGGCTGCCGGGTGACGATCCGCCTCCCCCCTAGCTTGTGGCGAGGCTGGGGGTGGCTGAGACGCGTCCTTAGCCCGCGCACTGTGGGCTCGAGTGGCCACGGCCGGGTGCGCACTCGTGGGGACGCCCGCTCTGCTGGACCTCGCCGGGGCCAACCCCCCTGCCCCCCTGCCGACAGCGGGAGACGCACACCGCGGAACGGATCCTTGAGGCCACCAGGTACGTGGGTCGGGGAGGCCCCCGCGGACTTGTCTTGGGCAGCGACGCGGCCTCGCCCCCTCCATACACGGTACTGGGGACTGTCCGCCGGCACCCCTTGCCTCTGGGCCCATCGGCGGCTGGTGCTGCCCCGGGCCTGACACCTCCCCCGGCCTGCATCTGTCCTGGTGTCCCCCCCGGATTCTCTCTCATCCCCCCGCTCCACTGGCTACTGCGGGCTGCGGGTGTCTCCTTCCGTGGTGGCCTTTGGGGGGGGCCGCAGTGATCTTGCCGCCACTACACCGCCCGGGATCTTCAGTCCACCGGCCGCCTGTCCTGTCTTCTACCACTGTGTACGCTGCTGCGGCCTATCTACTACGTGGGCATTGTGCCGGGAGGCGCCCCCCCATCATTCGTCGCTCTCAACCACCCATATCTTGGTCCAGGATCACACACTGCTCGCTGGGCGCCATTGCCCCCAATCCTGGGAACAGCCAACTCCGTGGTCTTCTCACGTTTTTCCCCGCTCCTCTCTGGGCTAACTGAGACCTTGCGGCCTGCGCTGGTGGCCACAACTTCAGATTTACACGGACTCACAGCCAAGGCTTCACCTGCATCACCCCCTGTTCGCACCACACTTTGCGCCCTGCCTCTGGTGGTATAGGGCCCGGGTCCCCCCCTTATCCCCACTTGACTTCCAGCATCGCCAGTATGACTAAGGGAGGGGTGAGGAAACAGAGCTCCATCAACATTTTTGCTAAGGCTGCGTCGAGATCGTCAGAGGAGACCAATGAGCAGACCCCAGCAGCACCTCCACCCGATGCAGCACCGGGATCCCAAAATATGATGGACTTCATTCGCGAGGGCTTCACCGCACTCCACTCAAAACTGGATGACATGAACGGTACTATATCTTCTATTAAGGCCCACATCGAGCGGACTGACAGCCGGGTGTCAGAAGTCGAGACACGGGTCGGTTCCGCCGAGGATGCATTGGGAGCCCTGCGCTCCGAGGTCACTGCTCTCTCCAACCGAGTCCTTGAGGTAGAGAAGAAGAACGAGGACCTGGAATCTCGATCGAGGCGCAACAACCTCCGCATTATCGGGGTTCCCGAGAACGAAGTGCACGAACCGATGGAGGACTTTGTCGAGCGCACATTGGTCTCGCTCCTGGATTCTCCCAAGCTCTCCCCACACTTCGCTATTGAGCGGGCACACAGAGCCCTGACGGCTAAACCCAGACCCGGGGCTCCACCCCGGCCCATCATAGCCCGAGTGCTGAATTTCCGTGACCGGGATGCCCTCCTCAGGGCAGCTAGGCTCAAAGGGGAGCTACTACTGGATGGTGCAAGGATTCATCTTTATCCGGACTTCTCCACGGCTGTCCAACGTGAACGCAAGACTTTTCAGGCTGTGAAGCGTAGGCTGCGGGACCACTCAGTCAAATACGCCATGCTCTACCCTGCCAAACTCTGCATAGAACACGCCAACCAGGTGTTTTTTTTCACGATCCCGGAGGAGGCCTCCAGGTTCATCGACGAACATTTCCCTGGTTGACCCCTCCCCTCTCCTTATGTTTTTGCAGTTATCCTTCCGCCCCGACGTGGAGGGGCCGTGCGAGGCCGCCTTCCCGTATCGGGGTTACCTGATCCTTTACTTCGGAATCTGCTTGTTGTGTTCATTCTTACAAATGTGTGCCTTACCACCATGTGCCAGAACCCTGTCCAAGTTATTTGCTAAGGTCCACTGTGGGCACCCCTTATCTTATTAGATCTGCCGCAGCCCGGACTACGGCGGCTAGTCCGGCCCTCAGGCCCCCAGGCGTTGATGCCTTTGGTTTGGTTTTGGTTGAGGGGGGTTGGGATTGTCATCCCTCTGTTTGGGTGGGGGGGATGTGGGTGGGGGTGGGACATGTTCGGGTGTTTGATGTTAAAAAGTTGGTGTTGGCAGCGAAGGCGAGCCGTGAGGTGGCGCTCAGGGCCTGGTGTTGCAGGACTTTGAAATTGACCCGTTGGGTACTGACATTCGTTCTCTCTCGATTACCACTGTATCTGTGACCAAGAGTAACCTGACCTTCATGAGCTGGAATGTGCGTGGGTTGGGAAATTACAAAAAAATGAGACAGCTCCAGCTGCAGACCGAGCGTCATGGGTCCAAGATTTTGTTTCTGCAAGAGACACATGCCCGCGCGGAACAGTGTATGCGTTTTGCCAAAACCTGGGGCCCCCATAGATACTACACCGATTTCTCCACCCAAAGCCGGGGGGTCATGACCCTTATTCACAAAAGTCTCAAGTTTTCCCTCATTTCCTCACAAATAGACCCTCAAGGCAGATATGTTCTGCTCCATGCTACGCTTCAACACAGGGAGGTGGTCCTGATGAATATTTACGGCCCTAACCTAGACGACCCGGACTTCTATGTACATGTCACGTCCCTTCTTGAGGGCTTCCCCCTGGTTCCCATCCTTTGGGGAGGCGACTTCAACACGATTTTCGACGTGGCCCTAGACAGATCTGGATCCAGGCCCCGTCTACTCTCTAAGGCAGCCTATGCTGCACTATCATCTCTGCCCAGTCTCGCCATGGTGGACGCGTGGAGATTCTTTTACCCGGATTCCCGTGTGTTCTCTTTTTACTCCTCGGTCCATGACTCCTATTCCCGCATTGACCGATGGGTGATCTCCAACGAACTGGTTAAGAGCGTTATACAACTAAAGATCCTCCCTAGAACCCTGTCTGACCACTCTCCAGTCACTGTAACAATTGGCTGGGGTCCTGATCCTGGCCGGACACGTAGCTGGAGGCTGAAGCCCCTGTCCTTATTGGACCCGGAGTTCTGCTCCGAGCTCGAGCGGTCGATTGAGGAGTTCTTCGAGACTAATACGGGCTCGGTAGCGACCCAGGCCACTCTATGGGAGTCATTTAAGGTTTATATCAGAGGGATTGCGTTGTCCAAAGAGAATGGGGTTCTGAAGTCAATCCGGAGGGATCTTGCTGCTAGTGAACCTAGACTATCTACCCTGGAGGCCGCATGCTCACTTCACTCCACCTCGAGCAACCTGGCTGACATAGGGTCGGAATTAGACACGTTTCGATCCCTCGCGGATCGCGAACAAAGGTTCTTGGATAGTCCTGGTATGGCGAGGAGATATGGGGAGGGAGAGCGCCCTGGTCGATTTCTAGCACGTCTGATCCGTCATGAGACGGGGTGCCCACACATAATCGGGCTCGAGAGACCTGATGGCTCCATGGCTGTCTCCTCGCCAGACATCAACAGGGAATTCTTTACATTTTACGAAACTCTATACTCCAACTCAGATGAGGTGCCGGTGGCGGAGATCGACTCCTTTTCCCGGTGCCCTCCCTCTGTCAGCCCTGTCCCCGGAGGCCGCGGCCTCCCTCGACTCCCCCCTCACACTGGAGGAGCTGTCGAACGCTATTGACTCCTTATCCTCGGGGCGTGCCCCCGGTTCGGACGGTATTCCGGTCGAATTTTACAAACAGTTTAAGTCACAGCTGCTTCCTCACTTGCTAGCTCTCTGGGAGGAGTCTGTGGAGTCCGGCGTGTTCCCCCCTTCACTCCGGGAGGCTACAATCACTGTACTACTTAAATCAGGCAAATCCCCCCTGCAATGTGGCTCATACCGTCCGCTTTCACTCATAAATTGTGACGTCAAGGTATATGCCAAGGCCCTGGCGCTCCGGTTGGCTCCCCTCCTGCCATCTATTATCCATCCAGATCAGGCGGGTTTCATCCCCGGGCACTCCACCTCCTTGAGCTTGAGGCGCCTATTAAACATAATTAACAGAATCAGTCCTGACACGCAGGCAGTAGCTGTCACCCTTGATATGCAAAAGGCGTTTGACTCGGTCTCATGGAAGTACCTGTGGCGGGTTCTCGATAGCTGCAAGTTTGGCCCCTCCTTTCTCTCCTGGGTCAGATTGCTTTACTCTTCCCCGGTGGCCAGGGTTCGCACTGACGACTACTGCTCCCCTCTCTTTGAGATTGCCAGGGGGACGAGGCAGGGGTGCCCCTTCTCGCCCTTGATCTTCGCTATAGCAATAGAGCCCTTCGCCGATATGCTCCGCCAGCTTCATGCTCACAGAGGCCTCCGCACTGCGGGCCAGGCGGACATAGTGTCCCTATATGCGGATGATGCATTGTTGTTTGTCCGCTCTCCCTCCATCAACTTACCCCCAATATTGGAGGACATCATTCGGTTCGGTCGAATCTCTGGTCTCAAAGTAAATTGTTCAAAATCCACTCTCTTCCCACTCACAGAAGGCACTCTCCCTCCTCCCGACACCTTGGGCTTCACATGGGCTCAGTCTACATTCACCTACTTGGGTATAGTGGTGACTCGCCGACAGGCGTTGACCTTCTAGGAAAACTATCAGAAGTATCTCACACACCTGACAGCTAAGGTCCGGGCCTGGGACAAGCTCCCGATCTCCCTGGCAGGCAGAATAGGGTTATTGAAGATGGTGGTGTTACCCCAGTTGCTTTACAGGTTCACTAACATACCCTTGTGGCCGGGGGAGGGCTTTTTCCGGGACTTGACCCGCACTGTGAATTCCTTTCTCTGGCACTCGGGGGCGGTCCGCCTTAAAATTGACACCTTATCTACTCCCATTTCTAACGGGGGCTTCGGTGCCCCTAACTTTCTCAAGTACTGGCTGGTATCCCAAATCCAATACACATCTCACTGGTTTAATACAATTGACCCTCCCCCGCATGTTCGACTTGAGAAGCTTGCGGTCAGTGACCGGGATATCCGCTCTTTGGTGATATACCCCGCCCCCTCGGCATTGGACTCACAGAGCCCGGTCGCTTGCACTTCCCTTGCTCTGGCAAAGATGTGGAAACTAGTTAAAACTACACGCGCCTTTCACGGCAACCTTCCCCTCTGGAACTTCCTCCCGGGGGTCCCGCAGGTCCCACCGGGCACGGTGCGCCGCTGGGCGGACGTAGGCTATGAGCTGCTGCGTGACGTGTTCGACCGGGGTATATTTGTTGAATGGCCCGATCTCCCGTTGCCCCTGAGGAGTGACCGGGCGCATGGCTTCAGTACGCATCCCTTCGTCGGACCCTCAAACGCAATTACCATATGTTCCCTGCGTTGCCCCCGGACGACCCAGCTATTGAAGAGCTCACCTCCCCCGGGCCCACAAGGGGTAAAATCTCTAGGTTATACAAGATGTTGCAGTCCAGATCTACCCCAGATTTCGCTAGACTGAAGGGGTTGTGGGGGGCGGACCTGGGTGTTGAGATTTCAGACGAACGCTGGGCACATTTATGCGAGCGCACACATCGAGTATCCTTTAACTCCCGCTTCAAACTTATTCAATTCAAGGTACTACACAGATTTCACTACACCTCGATCAGACTATATCGCATGTCCAGGGATCACCCTTCCAGCTGCCCTAGGTGTCATCATGATGATGCTGACTACATTCACATGATTCTGTCCTGCCCTCGCCTCTCACAGTTTTGGGAGGCAGTTTGCTCGACAATGTCTGCGGTTCTCGACCATCCCATTGTTCCTTCTCCGTTGGTATGTCTCTTTCACGATCTCCCAGGTCTCTCCCGTGACTCCAAAAAATAAGCCGGCCTTTGTCTCCTGCTTGCGGTGCGCTCCATCCTGCTTTGTTGGCTTCGCCCCTCGCCCCCCACACACGCCCAATGGCTGAGGGCGGTCACTTGGGCCTCGGACTCTGAGGAAGCCTGGTCCCATACACAACCTACCCACTCCAGACCTAGAAATGTATGGCTTAAGTTTCGCTCTTACATGTCCGATCGGACTGCGACACCGGAGGCCTCCCCCCCGCCCTCTTCCCCCCACCAGCCTAGGTCCTCTCCCCTGCTGCGGGCTTCTGTTGCCCAATCCATACGGTGATTGTACCCACGGATTGTGATGTTCTATGTAATAACCTCTGTGCACCTACAATGTTTTTTATGGTATGCATGCTGTAACGCCTCATGCTGTTCGTTTGTTCGTTGCTGCCACGCTGAATAATAAAAAGAAGTTTAAAAAAAAAAAAGATAGTGATAGGGTCGCCATTAGGGCTAAAAGGCTCAGTGATGTTGAATGCGTTTTGAAATGTGATGCAATTTTGATGTCAGTTATGTTGTTTTTTGCAGCTTGGTATTATACCCTTTTATCTCTTGTTAATGACATGCAAAGGGGGGGAGCGGGGATAACATGATAAGAGAAGGATCGCAAATTATATGGACTGGGGTGAAGACTATATGGCAGGAGTCACATGAAATTAAAGTTAACAAAACAGATGGAATGCAACCCTCAGAATACATCACTGTGGGATCAACAAGTGTGTCAGTGTTACATTTCGATGTAAATATGAGTAATGCTTATGGATATAATGAATATGATGGAGATTATTATTGACAAATGATTTAATTAACACTAGTATTAATGCACAGACAACAATACACCCTACCTCACACTATATTGCTGCTACTGATGACGATACATATGCCATATTGAATAATAATGATACAACTTGGGCTGGGATGTTTCCAATACATTAAAAAAGGGTGAAAAACAATAACATGGAAAGGAGGAGAAAAAGGGGGGCGGGAGGGAAAAGATACAACATCTATCACGACCTGGGGTTAGATGAAATAGAAGATCCCCGCCACCCTGATCAATCAAATAAATGGTATTCTGACATGAGTGCCACGGCGAAGCAAGCAACAAATGAGAGCTGCTACGTCTGTTCATTCATCCTGCATGCATCATGAACACCGAAAATGTTAGTACCACAGGAAGTGCCCTTGTCGGAGGCCCAATGTTTAATTCATATGGTTTTATGCAGAATAAAGAGCACATTCCAGGCACACACGGTCACATTGAAAAAGCTAGAGAATGAGAAAACATGCACAAGTAGACGCCAAGGAGTAATTTGCCTCGAAGAACCATTTCTTGTTATCAAGGGGACACGATAAGCAGAAAATAAATGGCAAAAAGAAACAATACAATGCAAAGCCGAAGCGCTTCGAGGCCTACCAAACGACACTTTCCAATGGATAAAAGAGGTATGTGACCCCATCTGGTCGCAACATGTCGCAAAGCTAACGTGGGTCACAGCATTAGAAAAACCTATCAAAATACAAAAAGAAGTGCCACATGAACTGTGTTTCCGTGGGGAAGGGAAAGTGAACATGGGAGAGACGAGGAGATGTAACAAAACAGTAATAATACCCGACATGAAAAAAGGCACAGCTGCACTAATGGACATGTATTGGGTTTGCGGGAAGCAAGCTTACCTGCACCTCCCAGCATTGTGGAAAGTAACTTGTGCTTTAGCCACCCTCCACACAGCCCTGATGGTAATACCAGAGAGCCACATCCAAGGGTCAGCAGAGCAATCGGCTGGCATATCGGCAGCAGGGCAATCGGCCGAACCATCGACAGCGCCCCAACTAATAAGAACAGAGGCTCCAGCATATGAACTATTGTCAGAATATGAACTGAATAAAAGATTGACACGAAGTAAAAGATCCTCCAATTACATCTCATCCGAATCATCGAAACTACTTGCTGAGATCCCGCAGAAATACAAGCTCTTTTCATCAGCAGAGACATTCTTTGCCTCACTTCTTGCCGCTGAACTGCAAGCACGAGCAAACGCCCAATGGTTGCAGATAGTGCGCTGGGAGCTCATTCAACTGGCCAACGACACTGAAGAAGGGTTCAACGTGATTAAAATAGAGCTCCGCGCGCTGCGCCTAATGCAATGCAAAACAGATATGTCCTAGATCTCCTCACGGCGATGGACGGCGGTGTTGGCCGAAAAATTGGGGGGGCGTGTTGCACATTCGTGCCAACTGAAGACGCTGATAACGGGACACTCTCCCACGTGATAAACGCAGTGCACAACTTAGGGGAGAGAATGAGAGCGGAAGGAGGAGCAGAAGAAAGTACATGGTTCAATACTTTGTTCAGCTGGATACCATCATGGGTAAATGTGGCAATGAAAATACTGATCCCCATCATCGTTTTTGTGCTCCTGTTCTTTTGTGTGTGCCAACTGGGACTACGGTGTTGTGAGAAAAGCATGCAAACCTCGGCTATGATGATGGTGACAATGGGCCGACCGACAACGGTAGCTACCATGATAGATGCACAAATGCAAACAGGAGAGTACACCACACCACAATACAGAATGACAGCAATTTACAGGCAGTATGGGGATATAGTGGATAATTTGTATTACACAACGATAAAGGAACCAAGAGAGTTGCAATGGTACCAAGAAGTATGGGTAGATTTAGATGGGGATGGAGGTATTTACTTAATGTGTACACCAGATGAATATGCCAGAAGAGGAAACAGCCTTAGAAGCGTTTGTAGAGCTTGGATGCCCATAAAAGGTACCCCCGCGTGGGACGAGGCGGTGGCAGAGGTTGAGTACTACCGAAGGGAGAATGAAAAGAATAAAAAGCAGAAGTATTCGTTACTTTAGATGTAACGAAAGGGGGGAATGTGTAGGAGCGAGGGGCCAATGGGCCCCTCTCTACCATCACTTTTCAGTACAAAACTTGGACCAAGTGCCTCTAGTGGTGGGTACGCCCCTCTCCTTTATGCGATACTAACTTTTGGTTATATTCGCATAGATGGGACCACCGAGCAGGACACAGGGCATCAATTTTTTGTACCCCCTTTTGACTCCATCTTGGTAACCAGGCCTCACTGCGATAGTACAAAACACATATCTCACTTTTGCTGCCGCTGTAGCTCTGAGCACATGGCCCCCACCCTCGTCCCCACTCCAACTGGAAAACTCTGCAGCTCCATTCTCACGCTGAGGCCGGAGCTGCTTGCAACAAATAATAAATGTAAAACATCCCTTTTCCTCTGAGATCACTGTCCCGCATGTGAACCAACATGAGCCAAGCACATAGCTCGTCCATCTCCACAAAAGTGTCCTTGCCCTCTTACCCTCGCCAGTTGAAACTTATTGCCATTCTAACCCTGTGTCCTTGCGAGGCATCCCTTTCATGTGCCAGACTGCCAACCATACTATGAAACCCACCCAGCAGACCCCCAACTAACATTAGAACCTGTGCAGTATATTGTGCCCAATACTAACAAGTGCCACATACCTGAGATTCTTGTGAGACTAACCCTATAGTTCAATCACAGTATTATAGTGGTCAAGGCCCTTAAACCAGTGACCTGTATAACCCAAATGTGTAGATGGTATAAACCCTTGAGTGATTTGTATAACGACATGATACACTACTAAGAGTCTTTTGATAAGCTATTATTTAGTGCATGCATTACTCAGAATGTATTTTCTTAGCTCAGATAGTGACCACCGTGTTTCACAGTGACCTGACCTTCACCCATCCGGAGCACAAATGTCTGACGTCAATCCTCCCGCCAACCAAGCAACGAACCCAGAGGAAGAGATGATGCCCACACCTAAGACACCACCTTGGCTGACCAATCCTGGTCCAACGTAGCATCATATGTTAAAAATGTAGATGTACTATATAAATGTGTTGTAACCTTGATGTGGTCAGAGCGCTCTCAGAGATCTAGATAAACTTTTCCTTGAACTTTCGCAGCCTGCTCTTTTGTGCCTTATTCCCTGCCGGGGAGTGTCTGTTTCATTCATTTCACACGTGTGAGTCAGGGTGGGCACAAACACCAGCCCTGCCCCGACTGCTACTCAGAGACCTACTCTGGGCTGAGGAGGAGGCGCAGTGATACAGCCCATACCTAGCTAAGCTTGGGATCCAGTTTTGGAAAAGGGCCTGCAGACTAGTGGGGTCGGCAGATCCGTACTCCCCGCAAATCCCTATTGCGGCAATTATGACAAAACACTCATGGGGACAACTGGAAGTGCGCACCCAGTGGGAACCTTATGGGGTGGCTACACTGGGAGACTTGATTCAGGGACAAGAGACCTTAACATTCACCGAACTCAGCGAAGCCACAGGTCTTCTGACTTGTCAGTTTTTGCTCCACAGGGCAGTGGTAAAGGCCATAAGGAACAGATGGCCAGAGGCTGCCGACCAGGCTTTGGAGAATGAGATCTTTGAAACAATGCTGGACACCGCCGAGGGAGGTCATGAAACTTCACGAATCTATGAAGCCTTGATGCTGGGCACGACCAGGAACGAACTTGCATGCAGAAAAAAGTGGGAAAATGAACTAGGCCTCGTATTTGAAGATAAAGACTGGGGGGAGATAACCTACTATCACAAAAAAATCTCTAGAAATGCCTGTTTACAACTCACCCAACTATACATCACCAACAGGGCCTACCTCACGCCAGAAGTGATATTGAGGTTCAAGGGCGCAGAAATCCAGTTATGCCCCAAATGCAGCGAACCCACGGCGGGAATGACTCACATGTTCTGGGGCTGTCCAGTGATATGGGGCTTCTGGGCACAAGTGAAGGATAGAGTGGCTAGCGCGGACATTGAATTGGAGGTGCATGAGCCTGGGGCCTGTATCCTGGGCAAACACAGGCGCAGCAGGAAAAACAAGCCTTTAAATAGACTCAGACCTAATTTACATAACAGCAAAAAGACGCATAGCTATGGGATGGAAAAGCCCCAGAAGCCTGAATGAGGCGCAGTGGTGGGGAGATCTTACGAAGTGGATAGCCGCTGAGACAGCAGCATGGGAAACTGCAATCCAAGTACAGAGGCTGGACTCCAGCGAGGAACTGCACTGTTGGGTAGCGCTAACATTACCACTGCTCCATCCCGAGGCAGCAGACGGCGCCTCAGATAGCATAGGCAGCCCACACCAGAGAACAGACTCCATGAGGACTGAGAAACTAACCGTGGTCTAGGGAGGGGGAGGGAAGGAGGGGGTGATTGGCCTTGAGATGAAGCATATTGCTTTGACTAATGTTAATGGTTTGTTTATAGTGATAACAACCAATAAAAAACCTTAATGCATGACAGATTCCGCTCTTAATTATGTAATTTTCCATTGTCATAGGACCACCACATTTCCATGATTGACCAAACCGGCATTTTTATTAACTCATTAACCATGGAAACACTAGAACTTTGAATATAAGGTAAATAGATAATATGAACATTCAAACTAACGTTGACAAATAATAGCATTAACAACATAGAACGCTTGTCATGTTACTTATTCAATTTATGTTTTCCACACAGACACACTGTTCTCTCTGGGTAGACTTGGAAATTATCAATTTCCACCACGCAGTTTGGCAAGAATCTAATCACCGTTAGATACAATCAAGCCGATGATCACGTAATTGTGAGGAGGTCGAGTATAATATATCAGATAAACATACATATAGAGTCTCTGGGTGAATAGCGTGGGGACACAAAATGTATACTCATTTAATTATCTCTGTAGGAGACCTTGGGATGTGAATTACTTATCTAACAGCACAAACAGATCATCATTTTACCTTCAATGGAGAGATGTCCTTGGGGCACTGATGAGAGGTAGGGGTAACCTGAGGAGTGTGAAGGCATGTGAATACCTATGAACCTTTGATGTCCAAAGTACAAGGTTACTAAAGCACTATTATTTTGTTATTATGTTTGTAGGACACAGATTACCTTGAAGGATTTAATGGGATGGTCTAGTAAAATTTTTTATTTAAAAAATAGATAGGCCACATAAAAAAAAATACTAGCATCCTCCGTTTTAAAACTTCCTATGTAAAATTTTGAGCTATTCAAGCTCAAAATTCGAAAAAGCAAGCACAGGGGCGCAGCCATTTTGTGAAATGGAGGCCCCCCTGTGCTGGCTTTTGCTTTTGCGGCACTAATGAAGGAAAAGCCAGCCAGCTGTAGTAAACAAAGTCTACCGCTGGGTGGCTTTCCCTTCATTAGTGCCGGGACTCGGAGGACGCGGACCGGAGACCAGAGCAGGAAAGCTGCAGCTGAATCTCGGTAAGTGCTATTTATTTTTTTTACAAAAAATAAGCACTAGCTGCGTTTTTTTTTCTAAGTTTTCCGGGCTGGAGGAGCCCGGAAAACTTAGAAATAAAACCGCAGCTTTAAAAACGTTGTATTTATGTTCAGGCAGTCACAACGCGGCATTGCGGAAAACAACCGCGTTGTGTCTGCCTGAATCTGCTTTTCCATTTGGGGCTCTCGGGCTCCCCACGGGGAGCCCGAGAGCCCCAAATGGGAAATCAGCTGCAGGTAGAAACACTACGCGGCATGTAAACATAACCGCGTGTGTTTCTGCCTGCTGTGGCTTTCACTTTTGGTCTCCGGTGCTCCACCGGAGACCCAAAGTGATAGCCACAGCAGGCAGAAACACACGCGGTTGTGTTGGAAAACGCTGCGTTTTCCGACACAATAACGTTGTATTTATGTTTGCGGTCGCGACCACAACGTTTTTAAAGCTGCGGTTTTATTTCTAAGTTTTCCGGGCTCCTCCAGCCCGGAAAACTTAGAAAAAAAACCGCAGCTAGTGCTTATTTTTTGTAAAAAAAATAAATAGCACTTACGGAGATTCAGCTGCAGCTTTCCTGCTCTGGTCTCCGGTCTGCGTCCTCCGAGTCCCGGCACTAATGAAGGGAAAGCCACCCAGCGGTAGACTTTGTTTACTACAGCTGGCTGGCTTTTCCTTCATTAGTGCCACAAAAGCAAAAGCCAGCACAGGAGGGCCTCCATTTCACAAAATGGCTGCGCCCCTGTGCTTGCTTTTTCGAATTTTGAGCTTGAATAGCTCAAAATTTTACATAGGAAGTTTTAAAACGGAGGATGCTAGTATTTTTTTTTATGCGGCCTAGCTATTTTTTAAATAAACATTTTTACTAGACCATCCCTTTAAGAATAAGAACATTGCAGCGTACAAGCACTACAGAAAAACATTAACTTGCTCCTGAGCTTCTGAAGAAGGGATCTTGATTCCAGAGACGCGTTGAGCTATTGCAGCAGTAATGAACACTTACTACATAGGACAATATAAATGCAGTATTGTAACCAAAAATATATATGAATTAATAAACATGAATTTCTTTTTAAAAAGATGTTTAATATTGCTGATTAATGAATGGCATGTATTAATACATTGCACAGATTGATGTTGAAAATTGAGGCCATGAGAATATGGTTATTATTGCAAGTAAATTGAATTAACATTATCACTACTGTGGTTCTAGAAATCAATAATTGGTTAT
Organism: Ambystoma mexicanum; assembly: GCF_040938575.1. Classification (NCBI taxonomy): domain Eukaryota; kingdom Metazoa; phylum Chordata; class Amphibia; order Caudata; family Ambystomatidae; genus Ambystoma; species Ambystoma mexicanum. The sequence continues at coordinate 353,948,402 of NC_090936.1, forward strand.
TAAATTTTAGATTCATCTATCCCTATTCCTGCTTACGAGTAGCACAAAATATATCTGACCAAGTGAATCTGCAGTTAATAATGACCTTGTGAAATATAGTGACCTATTGTTTGCCTTTTGGGCAAAAACTTGAGTGTGCAGGGGACGCGAGTGTTCCACAGCCTGTGGCCACTTTTTGTCTTCTCTATTACCACTACCTAGTGTCATGGTAGTGTTTCTCTCCTCTGCACCTCACTATCTTTGTAGAAACTCTTAAATTACCCATTTACAATTTGGTGTGCAGCAGTGTTTTGGATTTTTCATACCTGCATAAACTCCCAGAAGATCCTTAGCAAACCATTAAAAAGGCACCCCATGCTTTTAAATAATGAGCTTATGGATCAGGTAAAGTCAGCAACAACCGCCACAAACCTCCAAAGGCAATACCATCCGGTACAAGTCGGGTCTGGGAGTGAGTTCGGACAAGACGCAGCTTGTTTGAGTACAATATAATATCGCTTGGCCTCTGCAATGCCCAGGCCATGTGCCAGCATTTTGGGAAGAACGTTTTTCAGGACGTCATCGACCAATTTGTAGACATATAACTCAATGACATTTTGATATATTCCCCTACGCTGCTACTGCACATCACACCGGTCAGAAATGACAGAAGCATTGTTCACACACAACGTTGGCAATTAAGTCCAGGCCTTTTTAGGCGTTGGTCCAGCAATGGTCGAAGTGAGCGGAAAGGTCAGGAGCAGTGTTCCACTTCTTTTACTTTTTACTGTTAGCAGTTCTGCTACTTTTTCAACCATTTTCATAATCCCGGGACTGTTCTTTGTGAAGTTGAAGCACACTTCTCCACTTTACCACCCGGTAGCCGTTACAGCTAAACTGAAATCTGTTTGTTTCAACTCAACTGGCTGTCAACCAGAATGTCTGCAACCCTTGAAAAATGTGTTGCATGTTGCTCCCTTCCTGACTACTCTGTCCCCCGCCAGGGTCCCAGTTCCACTACTTTTTGTTGGTACACTTCTACCACAGCTGTTGGCCGCTTTGATCATTTTAACCGCAGCTTCTTCTTTGAGTGTTCTGGCATAGTGGTCCCACGCACGATGTTAACCTAAACATACCAACCATTACTTGGGTTTTGCAGTGCTCAAGGCACGGCGGACTGTTTGAAACTGGCATTTACACCCACCAAGTGTTGCAGCATCCTAATCCCACCCTGCTTTACACCGTCAAGGCCTGAGGTTCACGCACAGCAAACGGCTCATATTGTTGCAGCAGTGACTGCAGACTCAAGTGTTACACCCCATCGACTTCTAGTCCCAAAAGCGTACACCTGCCAAATGCAATGATATCATCTTGGACAAGGAGTTGTTGGCTATACGAGCAGCTTTCATGGAGTGATGTCTGTACCCTCTGGCAGTAGTCGCTAGGCGAGCAGCTTTCAGGGAGTGGTGTCCATACCATCTGGGAGTAGTGGCTATAAGAGCAGCTTTCCAAGAGGGGTGTCCGTACCGTCTGGGAGTAGTGGCTATGCAAGCAGTTTTAATGGAGTGATGTCCGTACCCTCTGGCAGTAGTGGCTATGGAAGCAGCTTACAGGGAGTGGTGTCCATACCATCTGGGAGTAGTGGCTATACGAGCAGCTTTCCGAGAGTGGTGTCCGTACCTTCTGGGAGTGGTGGCTATGCGTTCAGCTTTCATGGAATGGTGTCCGTACCCTCTGGGAGTAGTGGCTATGCGAGCAGCTTTCATGCAGTGGCGTCCGTACCATCTGGCAGCAGTGGCTATACAAGCAGCTTTCAGAGAGTCGCGTTCGTATCTTCTGCGAGTAGTGGCTATGCGAGCAGCTTTCATGGAGTGGTGTCCGTACCCTCTGGGAGTAGTGGCTATACGAGCAGCTTTCAGAGAGTGCTGTCCATAACCTCTGGGAATATGGCACAAAGTCACGGCTCACTTTGTTAATAGGAAATTGGTGGCCCTAAGCACCATTTGATGTTTGATGACCCGACAAACACACTGACATTTATTTTTTCTGCATACAACTTAATTACCAGCTTATGTCTTGGATATACAAACACCAACTCACAGTTCTCATTAATAGAGAAGGGAAGGGGAACCAACTCTGCACCAATTAGACTTGCAGGAAGGTCATGCCCGACATCTGTGATGCATCGTCCCCTTTACTAGAGGGTTAACAGAATTGGCAAAAATCCACAAGAAGCATTGCTGAAGCAGAGCATGTCTGGGACGGCCTTTCTTTTGCCCACTCTGTCCTGTATAGAACCCCACCATCACTGCAGTGGTATGTTTTACAGTGGTGCCCTTGAATTGAAGGAAAACATAGACTCTTGTGCGATCTGTGCCCAGTGTAAGGATAACACCTCAAACCATATGGGGATTTATTGCCCCAAACTGTATCCCCCATACTTTTGGGACATGGTGTAATTGGATTTTATTGTAGCGCTCCCTCCATTTGGGGTTATTTGTATTTGTATTTAATTTAATTTATATAGCCCTTTAATCCAAAGTGCTTTACATGAGAACAAGAAAAAATACAACAAGCATAAAATGGCAAATGAATCACAACTCGAAAACAGTATAAGGAACACTTTACAATATTGCTGAGGTGATGAGGGAGTGGAGAGGGACAGAGGTATGAGGGAAAGGGAGGAGTTAGTGGAGGTAGAAGCGGAAGTAAGAGGGAAGGTGAGAAGGTGTGAGGAAGAAGAGAGGAGAGGGAGGAGTTAGTGGAGGTAGAAGGGAAGTAAGAGGGAAGGCTAGAAGGTGTGAGGAAGAAGAGGGGAAAGAATAAGATTAGATAAGAGCCAGAGATGGGGTAGAAGAGAGAAGAGAGGATGGAGAGGGTAAGGAAGTACAGAAGTAAGAGGTAAGGCATGAGGCGGTGAGAGAGGTAGGAGAGGAAGCAAGAGGTGTTAGGGAGGGGAATGGAAAAGATAAGATTTTATAGAAGAGCGACGATACAATCATGTTGGTAGTGGATGCCTTTACAAAGGTGGGACATTTTGTGGTCTACCCTAAGATTCCCTTGGCCCCCCACTCTTGCTAGTCTGCATCTTCAGCATGTTTTTCACTGACATCAGTAATCATAACGGATTGTGGGATACAGTGCACTGGCCAGTTTTGGCAGGCAATAAATTATTTCTTGGGGATGGGCCATTGAGTGTCGCATCATCCCCCAAACCAATGGCCAAACCAAGCCCTTAAATCAAACCCAAGAGCAGTATCTTCAATGCCCCTACACTTCAGTTGGACTAGCTCTTCCTCTGAAGAACAGCAGAATTTGCATGCAATAACATGAGTCTTTCTTTCGTGTGCGCCTTGGCTGTTTTGCATATTGTGGCCTACACTCACAAATGCTGTCAATCCATATGCAAACACCCACCACCACCCCAGCAGTTTATGACAGTGCGTCCCAAATTATATCTCTCCACAATGCCATGCAACTGTATGAATGCAAATGCCCAAGACACAAGCATACAATCATTGTCAAGAGACTCAGAATGCAAGAAGGGGTCTATGGTGTGATTGTCGACCAGGAATCAGAGCGGTGCGGAAATTGCTGCAGAAATATGTGAGTCCCTACACAGTTGCTAAAGTCATTTATCAGTTTGTTTGGCATTTCCCCATTGTGAAATATGTATCCGATCTTTCACGTATCTCAAATAAAACCGGTATATGCACACACCCTATAACCCCAGCAACCGGATGCCTTAATTGTGGATGGAGGTGAACAATATGAGGTCCATGCACTCGGGATCCGTCACATGTGGTGAGAGTCCTCGTTGACCAGAGGGACTATGGCCGAGAAAAGCGCTCCTGCAGTCCTTGCACAATGTACTTGCCCCAGCACTCCTGCATTGTTACCAAGTTCAGCAACATCATCGCCTTTGTGGAGCTTATGCATTGCAGAGGGGCACTGTCATGACTCAGTCCTGACACGGCGTGTGGGGCAGAAGACTGCCTGCACCATGGAGTTTGAACCCGTGGTTTAGTGCTTTACACACCATTGAGAGTTGTGGAGCTCCACTCAACAACGTCTGTCCTTGTGTATTCTGTTTATCTGCTTGTGTACATGTACGGACCATGAGATGAATATGAATGTAGTCACTGACTATCCTGGCTCAGTTTGCACGCTTTTTTTCGATTGTTACCGAACCTGCCTGTTTACTATATTTGTCTGCAGTTGGCCCTTCTTTTGTTATATACCTTGCTTTTTTCGAACTGGATGTGTATATGGATTCTAGCGTCGACTGTGTTTACACATCCCACCATTACAAGTGACTGAGAATTCCAGCCTTGCTGTGCCTTGTTGCCCTATCTTAGCATCACCTGCCCCTTCCTAGATTTCTGTGCTTTTTTCTTGCATCTTTGTTCTGGATCCTGACCTATGGACTATTGCATGTCTTTACCATCACTTTCAGTGTATCGGTCTATCACACCCTTCAAGTATTGGGATACTACATGGGGTGCAGAGAGTGATGGTGCATAGGTAAGAGTGTCAGTTGGTAATAATGCGGTCAAGAGCACCTTTGCCCATTTGTTCCCACCTTCCTCTCAGCCCATTCTCCTTTTAAGATTTAGATATTCTCCTTGGGAGGATCTATTGGTTGGGTAATCCACTGGGGGACTCCCTACTGTGACAAACCAATTCAGATCCTGACAAGTTGAATAAGAGGAGGAGCAGGGTGAGAAGGAGATAAACAGTTCTTGACCACAGTGACTACTGTTTTGCTAGTCCATAGTGTCCTTTCCTGCATACAAATGAGGTAGAGGAGTAGATGAAGGACAGAGGAGGGTAGGAGAAGTGAAACACTAGACGGCAACGAGAGGAGGGTTGCCATAGTAGATACATGGGTAAGTGCAGCTTCAAGGGAAGCAAAGTTGTAAAGGAAAGAGGTGAAAAGAGGTAAACCCTGAATTTGTTAAGGAGGAGCATGGTGTGGATAGAGGAACAAATAAGTGGTGGAGCATCAAGGAGGTGCAGGCAAAATCAGTGGCAAGAGAACAGGGGGTGGGAATTAGAATGAGACCCTGTAGGTAAAACAAATGGCGGACCATCCAGGAGGCAGACTGGGTTGGTGGGCCAGAAAACCAGGAACCAGGAGAAGCGGGTGGGGTGGGCCGACCAAGGAGAAAGTTAGTGGAAGCTTGGGAGTGGCTTCCAGTTTGTCTACGACTCTTGGCATTTGTGAGATACCCAGCACTTTGGCACAAGAACCAGCGAGGATCTCCATTCTGCACTTAGAGATCAAGAAAAACATTCACATTTTGCATTTTTAAATGAGTTTCCACTTCGTTCCAATCATGTAAATTCTCCCTAAAAACCTTGTTGTACTATACTTCCCGTGCTGGGCCCCTTTTATGATAATCATTCAGCTTCAAGGCACAATTTACATAGCAAAATGAAAAACGTCTTATGTGAAAAAAGATTTGTGAAAATAATGCAAATTTCAGGGTCATGTTAATAAAGAAAATAAGGTATTTCCAGATGTCTGTATGCTCTGTGCCTGTCCAAAATACAAAAATATTTTGTAATTTTGAAAAGTATATAGCTCAATGATTACTTGACCTGATTTCAAAACATGGGCAAAAAAAGAGCACCTAGCCAGATAAATCTCAAATACCAGGGACATTAAGTGTGTCTTGACACATTCTTTAGACTGAGTAAAACTAAACCTTCTCTCCAATAAGGTCTGTATCTAGCAAATACATCATGAGTGTTCGTTCAAGATGTGCAATTTCTAAATTAACCTAAAATTGCACCTGGTTTATATTACTCCCAATGTGCATTTACCCTATCATATATTTCTACCCCTCCCTTCGACACCCTCTGACCTGATAACCATGTCAGAAACCATAATCTATGCATACAAGAATCTTATTAGGGAATTAACCACACATTCCTAGGGCACCATTTTGTATAACGACGAATTGTACCTGTTTCCAATTCTCTTCAATCACCCACCTCTCTCCCAGCTCACCATATAGGTACCAATAAGGAAACCACTCAATTGCAATGCCCTATGAATCTTAAGTCACCTTTATGAACCAGAACAATTCTTCAGCCTTCCTTAGCCACTCTTTCTTCGATGGGAGGGTAGCTCTTTTCCAATGTTGAGCTAAGCAGGCCCTTGCTGGTAAAAGCAGGTGGTGTAAAATGTATGCCAGACTCCTAATCCCTTCTCCTATCATGGGGGTGGGGGTACCAAACAACACAAAGATTGGGTCTTTAGGCTTTTCTATTCCATCTACCTTTAAGCCATGGGAGCACATCCTACCAATAAACTTGAGCATTTCTACAAGACCACCACATATGGAACAAAGAGCCTTTTTCCCCACAGCCTTGCAAAGATCTCCCACAAACCACTGGATACATTTTGAACAGTGTAACTGGGGTAATTGGCATCTATTGCAAAGGAGTGTGGGAGACCCTCTACTGAGAACGAACATTGGTCAAATACCCTGTTCTATGGATTTTCTTCTACTCAGTAGGGTCTACAACCACGTTTTAGCTCACTGCACCCTTCACAGAGGAGAAATATCAGTTTGCATATCAGTCCTTGTCCCACCCACAAGGGCAGTCCAGCACCAAAATGCTAAGCAATTCTACTCTGAACAAGGGTACCATCAGCTACACCAGACACATTTTTTGGTCTTGTTGTGCCTCCTCAGTGAGGTGAAGCTGAGCCTCTCTAAGGCACAGTGAGCAAAGGGACCACGTCTGGATCACCCTGGCTTACTTAGATTGAAACCCCAAGTTTTACAAAATTACAAAGAAGTCTGGGAGCCCCTCTACTGAGAACAAACACGGGTCAAATACCCTGTCTGATTCCAAGATGGCCGCCGACACTAGATAGACGTGTCGTAGCCGCTCCTAAGCCCACCGACATTTTATAGCTTTTCCACCACCCCTGGAGCTGCGGAAATTCACCCTGGCTATGGCATAGAGGGCAGAAGACCCCCGACCATACAAGCAAGTGACAGTTGGGAGAGGTGGTGTAGGACCTCCGCTGGCGAAGTAGAGAGCGGAGAAGTACTGCCCCGGCCTGCTGCTGAGTCAACAGAGGGGAGTGAAGGAGCATTTAGACTGGAGGACCGTCCCCTGCTCCAAAGCAAAAAGAGCAGGAAAAGGAGCGAAGCGGTGCGGCTCCAACAAATGCTGTATCGGGACCGGAGTGTGCAGGGAGCCGGTTACCGTGAAGAAACAGTATGGCAAGGAGGGCGGCCTGCCTCCATTTGGGAGTGAAGCGGCTGGTTCGGAGGATCGGGCGGAAACTTGAGCCCGTCCTGAGTCGTGCCGCTGAAAGAGGCACCCTACCTCTAGCCCACGCAGGGCCATATATCATCAAGGAGCGGCGAGCACCGCAGGGACACACCAGCATAGCTCTGTATGCCGGGCAGTGGCAGTGAGGAGGAGAGCATCCTCCGGTTCTTGCACAGGCGAGCCATCGGTGCTCCGCAGACTCACGGGGGATGTCAGCTCCTGGCCACTGTAAGGAGGAAGGGGTTTCCCATGCAGGGAGCAATCACGGGGCCCCCATTGGAGAGGGGCTTGAGAGAGGAGCCAAGTAGGGCCAAAACACAGAGGCGGCCCAGATGGTACAGGCCGGGTGTCCTAGGCAACAAATCAACACAGAGGCAGAAGCAGGACTACAATGGAGCCTCCCACTAAAGGCCCCATTACACACCCAACAGGGCATTGAAGGAAAGGAGACTGCCTGTTTGGACTCCGGAGGAACCAGGGTAGAGCCCCTGAGTGGGCAGCCGGACCTGGACACCTCCCTAAGGAAGACTACTAGAGAGAAGAGGCCGGGGAGGCTTCGGAACCACAGTGGTGGGGCAGGGGAGAAGAGACTAGCCTGCTGTGAGCACGGGGAGCGGCCGGATAGGTAACCATCAGCCCAGAATAGTCCAGAGGTGAGGAGGAGGCAATGAGAGAGGAGGGAATGTAAACTGGAACCCCAGGCGGTTGGGGGTGGGGGAGTGTGTCCCACACAGGGATGGGACCCAGACAGAGGCACTACCCATGGATGCTGGGGGGGCAGTGCCATCGCCAGGGACCCTCTGAGGTGACTCACACCAGGGGCAATTGCAGAATAAGGAGGCTGGGCTCTGGTGGGCGAGTGGGACCTGGGGTCTGCACCCGCAACGCTGATGAGAGGCGTCTGGCAACTGACCGCGGAAAAGAGAGTTAGGGGTCCCTGTCATGGAAGACTGTCAGAGGCCCTGAGCCCAGGAGAGCGGGCGGATGTCCAAAGCCAAAGCGAAAGCCTTGAAGCAGGAAACATCAACAGAGGACAGGCTGGGCACCCTTTCCCACCATGTGGACCCTGAGGGAGGCCAGGAATCTATGCAAAACGGCCCTGGACATGGTGAACCACAGAGACTCAGTGGAGACAGGGGCAGTCAAGCCCATATCAAGACAGGGGGCCTCATTACACGGAAGGCGGTAACCATGGCTCTATTAGCGCCATGGTTGCCGCCGGTAAGTTACCGATCCCGCCATGGTGAATGGCGGAATTACCGCCCCATTCCAAGGTTGGCGGGGCTGTAATTCCCCATTCACCATTGGCCCTTCCCCATTCCCATTTGAGCCCCCAGAGGGCTCAATGGGAATGGGGAAGGCGGCAATTACGGTACCGAAAATTGCGGTACCGTAATTGCCTCCAAGGTACCTTTTCGGGTCCCGCCCTTAAAGGCTGGTAAAACCAGCCGTTAATGTAGGGACCAGCAAAAGGACCTCGTAGTAGGGCGGTAAGGGATTACCGGCACCGGTGCCCTTACCAGTGCCGGTAATCCCTTACCGCAATCCGTGTAATGAGGCCCAGGATCTTCATAGCGATCTAATGACCCTCCAAATGTTGCTCACCAAAGCCTTTCATGAACAGATCTCAATACCGCCCTGGCAGAAATAAGTCAGGAGGTTGGCCAACTGGGTGAGAGGACAGACCTCCTCGAAAGGGGCTTGCAGGAGGTGGACATGAATACAAAAGCGAACAGTGAGGTCATAGAGCGACTTAATGTGGCAACGCAAATACCCTTTTCTATGGAATTCCTTCCACCGGGGAGGGTCTACAACCACGTTTTAGCTCACTGCACCCCTCACAGAGGAGAAATATAAGTTTGCATATCAGTCTTTGTCCCACTAACAAGGCAGTCCAGCACTGAAATGCTAGGCAATTCTCCTCTGAACAAGAGTACTATTACCAATCCCAGACACATATTTTAGTCTTGTTGGGCCTCCTCAGTGAGGAAGCGGAGCCTCTCTTAAGGCACAGTGAGCAAGAGGTCCACGTCTGGATCACGCTGGGATACTTAGGATGATACCTCAAGTTTTACAAAATTACAAAGAAGTGTGGGAGCCCCTCTACTGAGAGCGAACATAGGTCAAATATCCTGTTCTATGTAATGTCTTCCACTCAGGAGGGCATACAACCACGTTTTAGCACACTGCACCCTTTGTGAATTTTCAATTCTTGAAAGTGCCTTTACAAATCCCAAAGGCCATTTTTTTACTTTTGCTGAATTGCATTTTGATAACTAGGGTCTTCCATTCAAGATAGGGCAAAATAACCCCTCAATCATACTCTTTTTGCTTTACATAATTTAATATGAATGTACATATTTGTCGAAGTACTGTATGGGTTTTTTGAATTTTTCATTTAATCAGAGCACTGGTGAAAGCAAACATGGGGAGAGGTGAGGAAAGAAGGAGCGGACAAGAGTTGTAGTGATTTGCCAAGGATGTGGGAAGAGGGGTTTCTGTCATGAGACTGGAGAGGTTGTTTTCCCTTGTCCTGACCCTGTGCTGATTTTGTTGACATTTGAAGACCTTTGAAATTGCTTCATCTCACAACCACTTTGGTATATAGACTCTAGTTTGATTGCACTATAAGGCAATCCTACAGTAGAGGCACTTTGTCCTGTGTGCCCCAGGCCCAATTCCTGCCCGGATGTCTTGAAACTTGTGGTCACAACAGGAAATATATTTATGTAAATCTCTGTATGTTTTGAAAATAACAAAAACTATACTTGAGAGATTCATTTCTTTTGAAAGGCAAATTACTGATCGTCTGTAGCTTCTAGATTAAAAAAATATTGCTTGTTTGGAATTGATAGCCAAATGTATACACCATAAAAATAAAAGCAATTATGAATCCGCTTCACAAGCAACGCAACACTTTACTTCAGTTAGCAAAAGACAATCACATTTTATTGAATACAACACTCAGATTTTCTTTTCAAACGAAAGTTGCAAACAGATATTAAAGCTACTCACCGTAGTTACTAGAGTACTTATAGTCCATAGTCCCCTTTCCTCTATCCTTGGGGGCGTCCCCCAACATGGGGACAGTGCCAGGCCTTGGCCTCCCACTTCTCAACCAAAACTCAGGACATTCTGTCCTCACTCTGCTCTTCACCCCCTCCTCCACGTGCTCCCCGGCCTCCTTTGGCCCCTCTCCCCTGCCTTCCTCCTTCTCAACCATTGCACCTGATGAGACTACCAAATTGTTCGCTCTATGAAAGTCTCTGCCAAACAAGTGCTTCCCTGCTCCTCTAGAACTATCAAGGACAATATTGCCACCCTCGCTCCCTCTTTGGATGAGTTCTGCAACCACTCTTTTGCCACTGGATCCTTCCCACAACCTCTCAAGCACTCTCTTGTGCACCCCCTCTTAAAAAAGCCGCCTGTGGACCCTTCCTGCCGGGCTAACTACTGCCCCATTTCCACTACCCCTTCATGGGCAAACATTTGGAAAATTGGCCATCTCCCAATTTACCCACCACAATGAAGCTGTTGGTTGCCTCCATGACTACCAGTCTGGCTTCAGAGAAGCCAGAGGCACAGAAACTGCTCTCCTGAACACCTGTGACGACTTGCTCTCTAATCTTGATTCCTGCTCTCCCTCTGTTCTCATCCTTCTGAATCTGTCCTCTGCCTTCGACACTGTCAATCATGTCACCCTCTTAACTCGCCTCTGTGACACCCTGGATACGTACCAGGCACTAGCTTTGTTGACCTTGTTCCTTTCAAATAGGCCATTTTCTCTCCTCTCACTCACTCTCTACCTGTGGTGTTCCACAGGGCTCTATCCTCTCGCTGTGGCTTTTCAACATTTGCCTTGCCCCTCTTGCCCACTTGATCTCCACCTTTTCCCCAAACTCCCAGTGTTATGCGGATGACACACAGCTTTCCGTTAAGCTGTCCTCCTCTACCTCCTCTTCTTCTCCCATTCCCGACTGCCTGACTGCTATTCAGGCATGGCGTGCTGCTAATGATCTTTGTCTTAATGCCAGTAAGTCCAAGATCCTTCTCATTGGAACTCCTACCCGTTCGTTCCCTCCTAATGTCTGGCCACCCTCCTTGGCCCCTCTGCCGCCACCCTCGTGTGAGGCAAAAAACCTGGGAGTCATCTGTTATTCCTCTCTCTCCTTCTCACCTCACAACACAGACCTTGCCAAAAAGGCCCACTTCCAGCTCTACCTCCTCAGAGGTATTATCCCTTTTCTCACCTTCCCCCAGAAACTCAATGTCTCAAGAGCTCTGGTTCCCTCTAGGCTAGACTTCTGCAACCGCCTCTTCCTCAATCTGTCTCTTTCTTCCCTCTGCCCTCTCCAACTAATCCAGAATAGGACTGTAAGATTATCCTTGGTTCCAAGCCCAGGGACAGCATCTCCCCAGCCCTAAAATCTCCCCACGAGCTCCTGGTGGCTGCGAGGATCAAATTCAAGACCATCTGCATCATCCATAAGGCTTTCTGGGACCCTGAACCCCGCTGCATCCAACTTTCTCTCCCAAAATACCTACATACTAGAGTCCTTTGGTCCTCTAGCTCTAACTCTCTGCAGGTCAAACGATTCTCCAAGCAGAGAGTGGGGGGTAGATCCCTTTCCTCAGCAGGAGACCCCTCTGGAATTGCCTCCCTGCCCCTCTCAGACTTGAACCGAATCTCCTCAAGTCCTGGAAACTCTACAAGACTTTCTTCTTTGACTCCTCCTGCCCTCTCCCCTGCTAATTGTCCCCCTGTTGCAATGACTGGCTACCTGGTCCCTTCTGTGTCCTATTGGGGTCAGGCCATCCCCTACCAGTCTTCCACAGGACCTCACTACTAGCAATTGCCTTCGGGCATCTCTGCCCGACTAGCCAACCGAGTCTGGCACACTCCTGCTCCTCGCACTTATACCCATACCCCAGCCCCCCTGCGCACTGCCATCCATGAGCTCCTTTAGCACTTACCCTGCCTTAACCGTGTGGCCTCATCTAAACCCTGGTGCCTCCTCTTCCCCATGCACTTTAATTACTGCACTTGCACATTCCGAATGTCACAAGGCCTAGTAGGACACTTTCTTGGTGTTTTATGCTTCCCCTGTTCCCCCTGCCCTTTTGTCCTGTAGTGCCTGGAAACACTTTCTGATGTATAGGCGTTATACAAATGTCCAATAAAATAAATACATAGGTAATGGACTTGGTCCAAAATGCAATGGCACATTAGATCAGACTTGAAACTGTTCTCCTCGCTATTTATTTTTATTAAATAACTGCAGCCTCATTATAATGAATGTGTTGCTATTCTTTAGCCTTTTGAATTTTCCTGACAGATTTAAAATGTTTTTAAACAGTGTCTATATATTATTTTGAAAAGGGTCCTTGTGGCTCATTGGTGAACATGCAGCACCAGGAGAGGTTCTCTAGGCATCTCATTGTGCCTATTAGGTTTTGTGTCAGATTTGTATATTTCTTCCCAGTTGGTGTTGATTTTAACAGATATTCCAATCCCTTTACTTGCTTGACCTTGCATTGGTTAACTGGGTGATTTCCCTCGCCTGCACTTTCTGTGCTGTTTAATGCAATTAATTGCATCATGGCCACCATCTTGCAAGTCTTCTGGTGTGGGCCTGTGCTTGCGCAGGGTCCTGCATCTACAGTATCTGCTCTGCAGTATCACATTGTGTCTTTACCGAATGGTGAGTATGCGGTTATCTAAACCCTTCCTTTGGTAAGTTTGGGAACTTCTTTGTTTTCCTAGCATATACTTTGCGTTTCGATTTCATTCATTCATTTACCATTTGCATAGCGCCTTTCATCATATTTATGGTCCTAACGCGCTGTTGGTTGAATGCCCTCTCGGGGACCGGAGTACGAAATTTGGGAAAATTGGGAGGTCCTACTATGCGTTTGTGCATTTTAGCCATTTCAGTTATGTGTGGGTGGCCAAGACCCTGCTAGTCACCCATGTCTGAATGGCGCGTGAATGGGCGCAAATGAGTCATACTATGAACTAAAGAGGGTGGATTATGTTTAAGGAGATCGAGAGTTATGCGGGAAGCTACACATTGAATCTTTGTCATTAAAGGTAGTTTCATTCTTATGGCAGAGGTGTTGTGCAATAGTGTTTGTGTTATATATGTTGGCAGGGTTTGTGGAATGAGCCTGTGCCTTCCGCTAAGCTGCAAAGGTGCAGTGTGCGGGAGGAAAGAATGGGTTAGCTGCACAAACAACAATGCCTACATCTTAGATTCCATCTATGTAAAAGGAGCAAAGCTAGGCTTCACAGAAGATATACGTGCTGAGCAAATACATAATAATCACCTTCTGAGAGGATCTTAGAGTGGTAGACTGCCATCCCTAGTTCCTTCTAGTGCGGACACGTCCTCTTTCAAGTTTGAGGGTGGCGGCAAGGCCTACTCTCATGTGCTTTAGAGTAACTTACAATGGCGACTACAAGGGAGGGATCCGATGTGCTTGATTGTCCTCCCGCTAAATCAGACTGATTTTCCTAAGGGGCATTTTAAGTGTGAAGCATTGCCCAGCCTTCAGGCCCATATGAGCGCATTACCCTCCACATTGAGAGGATTCTTTTCATGAGAAAGTTTCCCCATGTCAGGTTGGTTGGGCTGGGTTGTGTTCTCTCATTGCGAGTAAGGGATTTAAATGGGGAACAAACTATTCCTCATGTTCTGACATTCCAGACATTAAAGATGTATCATTGAAGGCGGTATGCAAGTCTTGTACTGAGTTTTGATTACAAAACCCTAATGCAGTTTCAATGGTAATTTGGGAAATAGTGATCTGCAACACCTCTGTGGGTGTACTACTACGCTTGGGTGGGGGTAGCAAGACTGTGGGATCCCACTCCCTCCACCCTCAAGGAGGCACATCGAGTATCTGATGGAAACACTCAGTCTCCAACGGTGCCGGCTTGCCTCCCCACATAGTAAGATGGGAAGTTAACTCAATTTACCATATACACCCCCTTTCTTATTCCTTTCCTCCATAAACTATGTTCTGAAAACCCAGGCAGATCTACAACATATGAGCTTCCAGGCAAGTCTCAAAGAATTTAGACGACTACAGTGATGATGTGTCGCACTATAAGCGATTTCTAGTGCATGCTTCTATGCAGGTGTAAAGATGCAGACAAGTATTGTTGTTGTACACTGTGCACGGCAAATCCTAATTCATTTGCTATGTCCCACAAGCCTAACCTCTATGCTGGATTCACACAAGCAAAAGTATTTCATGCCTTCAGTATTCACAGCAGCACTTGAATAGAAAGCATAAAATTGGGGGCAGAGAATAGATGCAACTCTTTGGAAATTCTATGTGGACACCAGTATCTGTAAGGTTGGCATCATGGAAGGAGACAAAGACAACAAAGTATTCAAGTTTTACCATTTTTATTAACTCAAATGTCAGGACGGTGTAACGCTTTATTTGCTCTATGCTAAGGTGGGATTTCCCTACCAAAGTAAACGAAGGATAGATAGTCTGTGTCTAAAAGTCCAAAACCAAATATCTGTCTGTGTCTAAACCTATGCTCGTCCTTACAATAAACTAAGCAAAAAAGTGTAGGGTTGTTGATTTTAACAAAATAGTGTTCAAACTCCAATCCAAAGTTCAACTTCCTTCTCCAAGTAGTACATCCCATAAAGGAGTTCCAAACAGGTCATCAAAACAGAAACGGTTCTTCTCATGGGAGTTTCCCTTCCCCTTGTTTCAAAAATAGTTCATATAATAAAGGTAGCTCCCTTCAGAACTGGTTCACAAAACAAGGGTATTTCATTCAATGCGGTATTCAAAATCATCTCTGTGGTACTGTTATGTAATTCATAACCACAAAAGTGATGGGTGGAAGGCTTTGAATGAATCTGAACCACTGGCATTGCTCTGGGCAACCTTCCACACCACTGTTTTTTAGCCCGTCTGCACCGTTGCAAAAGGGGTCGAGCCATATGCAGATCAGTCAGGTACTGCCAACAATGGCAGCAGCCCAGCCCAAACTGCTAGGCCAGGTCCCCTCTGCACGGAACCACAAGCAACCCCGACATGTTTCATCCTTGTCGGGCCTCCTCAGCGAGGTGCAGCTTGGTTCCCTATGGCGCAGTGAGGAAGGGACCCACGAGTCACCCCGAGTCACCCCGAGTGGGACGGGTATGCCCAGACGTGGGTCCTGTGCCTGCTGGCCCTAGAGACTTAAGTTACTTCTCACTGATGAGGCCCAACAAGGCCAGAACATGTTTGGGGATGCTTGGCTTGTGGTCTCGTGCAGAAGGGATGTGACCAAGCAGTTTGGGCTGGACTGCCCCTTTTGGGGTGCGACCAACCCTGATTTGCATATGGTCTTTCCCCTTTTGTAATGGCTTTGCAGGCGAAGATCGATGGTCTGGAGGGTTGCACAGAGCAATGCCAGAGGTTAGGATTCATTCCAACCCTTCCAGCCATCACCGCTCTGTTTTTGCTTTGTCACCCCGAGTGCGACGGGGATGCCCAGAAGTGGTTCCTGTGCCTGCTGGGCCTAGAGACCCAAGTTACTCCTCACTGATGAGGCCCAAAAAGGCTGAAACATGTTTGGGGATTCTTGTGGTCTTGGGTAGAAGAGATGTGACTAAGCAGTTTGGGCTGGACTGCCCTTTCTGGAATGGGACCAAGCCTGATTTCCATATGGTCTTTCCCATTTTGTAATGGCTTTGCAGGCGAAGATCGATGGTCTGGAGGGTTGCACAGAGCAATGCCAGAGGTTAGGATTCATTCCAACCCTTCCAGCCATCACCGCTCTGTTTTTGCTTTGTCACCCCGAGTGCGACGGGGATGCCCAGAAGTGGTTCCTGTGCCTGCTGGGCCTAGAGACCCAAGTTACTCCTCACTGATGAGGCCCAAAAAGGCTGAAACATGTTTGGGGATTCTTGTGGTCTTGGGTAGAAGAGATGTGACTAAGCAGTTTGGGCTGGACTGCCCTTTCTGGAATGGGACCAAGCCTGATTTCCATATGGTCTTTCCCATTTTGTAATAGCTTTGCTGGCAAAGAACGATGGTCTGGACGGTTGCCCAGAGCAATGCAAGAGGTTAAGATTCATTGCAACCCTTCTGGCCATATCTGCTTTGTTTTCACATTGTCACCCCGAGTGGGACGGGTTTGCCCAGATGTGGGTCCTGGGCCTGCTGGGTCTAGAGATCCAAACTACTCCTCACTGATGAGACCCAACAAGGCTGAAACATGTTTGGGAATGTTTGTGGTCTCGTGCAGAAGGGATGTGACCAAGCAGTTCTGATTTGCATATGGTCTTCCCCCTTTTGTAATGGCTTTGCAGGCGAAGAACGATGGTCTTGGGGGTTGCCCAGAGCAATGCAAGAAGTTAGGATTCATTCCAAGCCATCCAGCCATCACTTCTTTCTTTTTGCTTTTTACTGTTATGTAATTTGACATTCAAAACTTGATGCTTTTAACTACAGGTTCCATAAGGCCTTACTTCTCTGGCAGTGCTGGAATCACATTCAAACTGATAGTTTTTTGACTGTACGTTCCATAAGTTTTTTCGACAAAAAGATATTGAGGTTCCCTTCCCCATGATCATAAGCATCTTAAACAAAAAGAAAAGCACTGGGGTTCCCTTCCCAACACCTTTAACAAGTTTCTGTAATTTTACATTTAGTCTCTTTGGGGTATTCAGCCGTGGCACACTTATGGTACTACACAGTCCACCCCTTACAGGTCACGCAGCTTACTCCCCTTTTCTAGTTTTCTCCCTTTTGTAAACTTCAAAACCACTGGTTTCATCTTATTTGCCCTCTGCCGTGTTTCTGTAGTCAAGAAACATAATTTAAGTATTTATAATCAAAACGTTCTTTATTTCATAGAAAAACCATTGCTTTAATTATTCTGCAGCCCCTTCTATATGTGTCCTCCTTTCACTGAGGCACACAATCACTGTAGCATTGTTTGCAGTTACAATTGAAAGTTCATTAAGGATTCAGAGACTTTGAACAACCTATTTCTTATAATACAGAAAATACACAACCACTCCGTTACTTGGCATGTTATAAATAATTGAAAGTTGCTTTGAAGACGCTAGACTTTTGACACTGTGGCCCTCATTAGGACCCAGGCGTTAAGGGGATTACGGCGCCGTAAACGGCGCCGACCCTTAACGCCTGATTCCAAGGTCCCTTTGCGGGATGGTGATTTTAACGCCTGCTTTTTGCAGGCGTTAAAACCCATGCCGCAAAGGGACCTTGGTGCTAATTACGCCACCGTAATTTACGGTGGCGTAATTAGCGCCTTTCCCCATTCCCATTATGCCCTATGGGGCAAAAATGGGAATGGGGAAGGGTAAAATGGGAAATGGGGATTTACCGCCCCACTCACCTTGGAATGGGGCGGTAAATCCCCCATCCACCATGGTGTAAACGTAGTTTACACCATGGTGGTAAGGGTACGACCCAGGCGGTAACTTACCGCCTGGGTTGTAATGAGGGCCTGTATCTCTTATACGTTATTCAAATACGCGACCACTCCGCTACTTTGTATTTCTGGATTTCACAGTTCAACAATGGGATAGCCTCAGGGGAAAGCTTGCAGTCAGGGTTATACTGGGGAATTGACTTTCAGTACACTCACCGGGCTCCCCTGTAGGCTTCTTCAGATCTCGCTCACCAACGATTAGGCTTCTGGCAATCAGGAGTTTCTCTCCTTCCCCTTTGACACTCCCGCACCTCTGCAGCGGGAGAACAAGCATTCGCTGAACTCATAAAAAAACAGCTCTTTCTCTTGCCTGCCTTCCCCCTCAGGCACCAGCTCCACAGAGATTCTGTTTCTCCTTCGCCAACCCCTCTCAGACTTTCAGCATTCACAGTCCTCGCTCTCTCGGCTTCTCGCACTCCCTTCAGTGTCTCGACTCTCAATCCAGGATTGCTTCAAATTCAGGTTGCTCTGTTGATCCCCGTCTTATTTTTCCCTTCTCCTTTTATACACCTGCAACCCACTTACAGGTTGCTGGTGTGCTCTCTTAATTAGCTTTGCCTGACCCTGATTAAGGGTATATGCCTGATCTTCATACCTTGCAGGCATGTTCTTCGTCCCAGTACCAAAGTGGTGAAAGTGTGTGGTGTTCATTACTCTCAGTTGCTTCTTCCTCATCTCAGTACTCTCAGTTGCCTCTTCCTTGTCTCAGTACTGTCAGGTGTCCCAAGAAGGGAAAGAAGGGGGACTGACTTATAATAACTTAAAAAGGTCGGGGGAGGGTTAGGTTCGTCGCTACTTTTAAAAAAATGTTTTCATTAAAGGGTATTACCCAAATTGTTCGAACACAATTGTTCGAATTACCGAATTGACCGAAAGTCGAGGGTCCGAATTGACCTTTGCACAATTGACTGCACATATATATATATATATATATACATAAATATATATATTTGTTTGATAATATATATATGTATATATATGGGATACATTACTCACCGTAATCGTATTTCTGATGCTTGCATCTGCTTAGATTCACATGCTGTGCATAGGCCGACATCTAGTGGAAGCTGCAGAGTATTACAGTTTGTTTTTTGAAACTCGAAAATGGGCTTCGACACAGGGCGTGCCAGTAATACTATCTCTAGTGTGACGTCCACTGTACCCAAGATCCCTCACGCGTCTAGGATCCTCAGATTGTTTTTTTCCGCCATACTGATCGGAAGCATCTTGCGGATGTAACAATTGACCTTCACAATTCGGTCAATTGTGCAAAGGTCAATTGTAATTCGAACAATTGTAGATCGAACAATTCGTATACATCCCATTAAAATACATTTGGTTACATTGTAGCCATTTACACTGGTACACAGTAAGAAAATCAGTATACAAAAACAGTTTTTTATTAACCATATATTTAAAGCATCTTTTTAAATAGGCCCATAAAATCGCGTAAAATAAGTGATACCAAAACTTAAAATTAGGGAACAAGACATCACAGTTTACATCCCATTAACACTGCACTGATGGTAGAGGTAATCCGCTAGCAGCTGATTTCCAAACATAATCAAATTTTCTCTTCCATGGTTTCTGCCCTTAGGCACACCTAGGTTGATTCTCCACTAAAGGAGACAAGCACCCTGAAGCCGCCAGTACGGGTCAGCCTACTCACAGAGCCTCCCTTCATACTGCTGTCAGCTCCTCTGAGACTCAATTCTCTCGCCACGCTCCCGCAGACAACCTCTCTCTGCTTCACTACAATGTCTTGGCATTCCAGTTTCTTCTGTTCCACGGCAGCTCGGCTTGGTTTCCTTTCTGCTCCTTTCCCAATGCCTTCTGTTTGCTCTTGAGGTTTTCTCCTTTTATACAGCTGTGAGTCAATAATAGGCTGCAGGTGCGAGGTTTCAAACTCAATTGCCTGACTTTGCCTGAACCTATTAACGGGACATGCTTGGTTTGAGTCATAGTATTCCTTAATAGCCCTCTTCCTTGTCTCAGTACTATACTGGTGTTTCCTAAGGGTGTTACGCATTTCTCTGTGATGCTTCTCCCTCGTCCCAGTACATTGTTGTATTATCAGAGAGTAGGACAGGATAGGAATTGAAATATCCTATAAAATCTGAGGGAGAGTAGGGTAAATCACTGTCAGGAAAGGGGGGATACGGTGTCTTGTCCTTTGGCACCCTCTCCCTAAAACCGAGAATCCTCCACTCAGGTGATCCTCCCTCGCTTGTCCACCCCCAGGGTTGGGATCCAAAAGCAATGGCCCTTCACTGGCCACCTAAACACAAGATTTGCTTCATCTCACAACCACTTTGGTGTATAGACTCTAGTTCGATTGCACTATAAGGCAATCCTACAGTAGAGGCACTTTGTCCTGTCTGCCCCAGGCCCAATTCCAGCCCGGATGTCTTGAAACTTGTGGTCACAACAGGAAATATATTTATGTAAATCTCTGTATGTTTTGAAAATAACAAAAACTATACTTGAGAGATTCATTTCTTTTGAAAGGAAAATTACTGATCGTCTGTAGCTTCTAGATTAAAAACATATTGCTAGTTTGGAATAGATAGCCAAATGTATACACCATAAAAATAAAACCAATCATGAATCCGCTTCACAAGCAACGCAACACTCTACTTCAGTTAGCAAAAGACAATCACATTTTATTGAATACAACACTCAGATTTTCTTTTCAAACAAAAGTTGCAAACAGATATTAAAGTTACTCACCGTAGTTACTAGAGTACTTATAGTCCATAGTCCCCTTTCCTCTATACTTGTGGGTACTGTTTAGATGTGAGAGTACCCTCAGGTTTCTCAACACCAAAAAACATTATTCCCAACAACCAGAGTCAATGAGTAGACGCACTTGTTGTGATGTAGATGTGCAACTGTAGGCTCATGTTCTCCAACAGATTTTGCTCTCTAATTTCCTCACGAGAAAACATATTTAATACGTTTTGGGGTGCTTTTCAAGTACATGGAGGCCATCAACATCATTTTTCATGAATACGGTTACAACAAACATTGAACACTGTTTTCGACATGCTTGGTAAAAAGGAAAAAGAATGTCTTGTCATTGCCAGACCCACTATCTTGCGTTACATGATGGTTAATCCAGCCTAACTGCTGCTTCTGGATTGCCAACATTGGGGTGTGGGCATCAAAATACATGTTTTGACATGAAAAATCAAAATAGTTAAACTTACCAAGGCCTTTCCTCCACTACTATCATCTCGATAATCTGGATTGATCTAAAAAAGAAAATGACATGTAACAATCCTTCCCAGGATTCTCACAATGGTGGTCACTACACATATTGACACAATTTTGCTGCACATTTCAAAACTTGTAAGAACAGATTTGTTAATATAATGCAAGCATGAATAATGAAGAGTAGGCCTTCAAAATCACTGTCATTAAATGAACAAAGTGTATCAACCTACTGCATTACAACCCTCTGTTAGAACAAGGATCACAATTGTGTTATAGAAAGGCACCATGCTGGAAATTGACAAAAATGTACAGTGGGATCTCCCCTGATCCCTTTGTGGGGCAGGAGAGAAGGTGGAGGAAGGGAGCGGAATGGTCTGTGAGGTGGGTGGGTCTGAGGGTAGAAGCTGGCTGTTGAATAACGTGTAGTGCCCTGAATGCCAGATGCTGGCTGCTTTGCATAACACCAAAGTACATTTTGGGCACATAAGAATGACCACTGGTTTAACAAATATGTCTGATTTGAGATCTTCTGATTCTGAGATTTGCTGCTCACCAACTGCTTTCTCTGCCTTTGAGGTCATAATGCGGAACCTCTTGCGAGGCAGGTATGAAGACTCGTCTCACTACTTGCACAGTGTAGGGAGAGGTGGACAGTCAGCAGATGTGGTGGCCTCTTGTAAAGACATATCTAAGGCCCTTACCAGTGCGTAAGGTCAGGTACTGTATATCTGCAGTCTATTTGACATTAAGAAGGGGTGCTAGAAGATTAGCAGTGCTTCCGTGGCACATGAGAGAACATAGGCCTTTGTCAAAGAGTGTATGTTAATTGGACACAGACCAAGAGATGTTTTAATTGTGAAAACACACATTTATTACCTGCACATGGAATAGTGTGGGTGCGGTACAAGGAGTCAGAGAAAACTAAAACAACAATGGCATCTATCAGGGAAGGAAGGAATTAATAAATAAAAGCATGGTTAGGGTCAGAACTGTTAATGTACTTTCAGGTGTTCACCACTTCAAACCCATACTGTGAAGATAATCCAGAACATGAAAATGGGTGAGGGGAAAACTTAAAAGTGGTGATAATGGGGGCGTGGCTGAGCGACACACCATGCAGACGTGCCTGCTGTGAGCTCCGTATGCAGGTGCCCGAATTTTCGTTTTATATATGCCTGAACACCGTAATTTTTGGCTGATTCTTGCCCTACGATGATACAACCCAACGCGGCACCCTTGGAGAGAGAGCTGAGAAACCCGACGCCCGTGGGGGCTGGCATTTTTATCTGCGAATATCCTCCGGTGCAGCGGACTGCGTCGCCTGCTGAAAAGAGGGAGAGCGGGCATTGGGGAGCTCCCCGCGGGTCTGTCGGACCTCGCTGGAGGGGAGGGGAGACTCGGAGGAGAGGGGCCGCGGCCTGTGGGAGCTCCGGGGGCTCCGGGTGCGCGGCTTGGCGGAGTCCCTCGGGGCTTGCCTCCTGCTGCTGGTGCACTCGCTCCCTCCCCCTGTACTCCTGAGGAGCTTCCAGCGCTGGATGCCTGAGCAGAGCGCCTGTCACCGCGCTCCAGAGGAACAGCTTTTTGACGAGTCCGGGGCGCCAGAACACATCCCCTGAGCCCGCTGTGCATTTGACTCCGGTGGCAGCCTCACGCGTGTTGTGACGGCCCGGGCGGAGTGGAGACCCCCCGGCTGCACGTGGAGCCAGGCTCACCTGCTGGGGTTGTGATAGTGCCCCAGCCACGGAGGAACAACTGGCAAAACCCGGTGAAAGGTGAGAGGACTGGCCTGAAGGGAGGAATTTTACAACGCTCAAGGGGATTGACTGTCTGTGGGTGGAAGGGGGGGTGGGGGACTGAGACAGCTTGAGAGTGAACAGATCGGGAGTGATAACGCTTCAACCCTTGGTGCAGCCCCAGGAGAGACAGGTTTTGGTTGAGAGACATTCTGCTGAGACCTGTGCCTCGGGTAGGTGGTCCCATCCTAGGTCTCGCCGGGAAGAAGCTCGCCTCCCCACTCCCGATGTGGATTGTGGATAGCCCTCGGCCACAATTGAAGGGACAGTCAACCGGTGTACGCCCTGGCAATGCCTAAAACAGCGGCTAAACGCAGAACACAGGGTATTCAAGCTTTTCTGACACTGCAGACGGCACCCTCGCCCTGCTCACGCACTGTTGTAGTAGAAATACACTCACCTCCGCCCTTTGGTCAAGATCCGAATATGGCTCTCTCCAGAAAGGATTTCGAAGCAATGTTTAGATCCTTCAAGCAAGAAATCACAGTAGAAATCAAATCGAAAATCAAAACCTCCAAAGACTCTTTGGCCCGCTCGCTAGCAGACCTGACAACACACCTTACAGGCCTGGAAACTAGGATCAACGAGCTGGAAAATGTGGCATATGAGCACACACACGAGGTCGAGGTGTTGACCGAAAGAGTGAGGTCCATCGAGGATCACCTGGAGGAGGTCTGGGCAAAACAAGCGGCCCTTGAAAATAGGTCAAGAAGAAACATTGTCCGTCTTTGGGTGTTCCCTGGCATGTTTCTGATCAGGAGTTGCCTGACTACGTAGAGGCGCCGTTTAGATCCATTTTAAATATCCCTTCTTCAGAGGAACTTCTGTTAGACAGAACACATTGTGTCTACTCCGCCACTCAACTTAAAAGAAACCTTCTCCCGGACGTCCTCACTCGTGTGCACTTTTTTCAACAGAAGGAAAAGATTATGGCGGCTGTCAGGGGCTCCTCCACAGTGCAATTCCGAGGCGCAACACTTCAGCTCTTTCAGGATCTCTCTCCATACACACTTGTTAACAGAAGGTGGCTGCGCAACGTAACGGCTTGGCTGAGATCTAATCAGATCCGTTATCGCTGGGGATATACCTGTAAATAACTTTTTGACTTCCAGAATCAGCATCACGTGATCTCATCGGAGGAGGCGGCCAGTGCCTTGATGGCGGGATCAGCCGGGTCAAACTCCATAGACTCCTGCTCTCAGGCCTCGACTGAATTAACTTTTGCCCCCTCGCCAAGAGATAAGCAGAGGAGGCCCTGTGGCTGGCGCCGTTTGGAACCAACTCCTCAACAGGAAGGTGGAGCCATGGAGAGCGTGGAGGATCGGATCCTTGATGAGATTTTCGCAGAGACAGAGGGGGATGGCCTGGTGAATGGTTGACCCGAATGCTCAGTCTAGGCGAGCTCCTGGATTTGGCGAATAGGGGGGGTTTACCCCTCATCTTCTCCTTTGGGGGCTAGCCCGGGACTCCTCCTGTGGGGGACCCCCTCCTGTGCTGGACATACTTGAGAGCTCTGTTTGGTAGATTTGCCTCCTGTTTCGGTTTGTTGGCAAGTCTCCGCCTGCATTCCCGGAATGCCTGATGTTTAAGTGTGGGTAGATTAGAGCGATTAAAATTCAGTTCAGGCAAGGGGACCGGGCCGAACCAAGGATGGTGCCGCCGTACGTTACATGTGTCACAATGACCGTGCAAGGTTTAAATTCTCCCTTAAAACGCAAAGCGCTTTTTCATAGAGTGGCTACATTGCAGGCGGCGCTTCTATTTCTGCAAGAGACCCACTTATGTCCTGCGGATGAACCATGTCTTAATAATAAACTTTACCCCACAAAATGTTTTGCTTCCAGTGGGCTCAAAAAACGAGGTGTCGCCATCCTGGTTCGCAAAGGTACTCGGTTTAGAACTCTGGAGGTGGTTCGTGACGAAGAGGGGAGGTTCCTGTTGGTTGTGGGGCTATTGGACGGGCGCAAAGTTACACTGGTCTCAATATATGGTCCAAACATTAAACGAGATATATTTTTGCAAAGCTATCCAAAGCCCTATTTGACCGTGCGGATGGGGAAATCCTCCTAGGGGGAGATTTCAACGCTGTTATAAATCCTCTCATAGATAAAACCCTACCCTCCATCTTTGGCAGATAAGAACAACTTTTGGGCACTTACTACTTTACTGCGTGATCACTCCCTTATTGAGATCTGGCGCTATTGTCATCAAAACAAGCGGGATTACACCTATTTTTCGGCGGTACATGGGGGTTTCCCTAGGTTAGATATGTTTCTTGTTACCGATTCCCTGGTCCCACTGGTGGGGGCAGTGGAGATTCTGCCAGAGGCTCTCTCTGACCATGCACCCGTGAGACTCATGTTTTCATCGTTCCACGAGACCCTGCCTCGGAAGCCCCCCTGGAGGCTGAATAATTTTTTACTTGAAGACCCATTAGTCCGCACACACATGAGGGAGACCTTAGACTCCTATTTCCGTGAGAACAAAACGGGAGACGTGAACTTGGGGACACTCTGGGATGCAGCCAAGGCGGTAATCAGGGGTCATCTGATTGACCAGGCAGTGCAGAGAGGGAGGGCCAGGAAGGCACTGCAAACGCATTTAGAAGAGGAAGCTCGCAGGCTGGAAGAGATGCATAAAAAAAAGGTTCCCAACGGTCCCTGAGAGACATACGAGTAGCGAAGAGGGCACTAGAAGCACATCACATGGATAAGGCGGCTTACTCGATGCTGCTCACCAAACAATATTTTTACTCGAAGGGGAATAAAGCGAATAAACTCCTTGCTGCCAAATTAAAAAAGCAGAGCTGACAAAACAGAATAGACACTCTGAGAGACGAGTCTGGGAAGTGTATCTATTCAGAGGAAGGCAAACTCCAAATTGTCGAGAAATTCTTTGTTGAACAAACCGCCCCCCACCTAGGGAATCCACAGATCTCTAAAGACTTCTTGTCTAGAGCAAATCTCCCACAAATCTCTCAAGCCTTGCGAGAGTCATTGGAAACCCTGATAACCACACAAGAAGTGGAATTGGCTATTAAGACCCTGCCTTGGGTAAAGCCCCAGGCCCAGATGGCTTTACCAACAAATTCTATAAAGTATTCTCGCCCGAGCTTACACCTCACCTCACGGAAATATTTAATAATTTGTGGGAAACGGGTTCAGTCACTCGTTCCATGGCAGCCTCCTCCACTACTCTAATCTTAAACTGTTTAGCAAAATTATAGCCCAGCGATTAGGTGAGGTGCTCCCCGCTATCATAGACAAAGATCAGACCCGATTTATCATTGGGTGCTCGGCACACGATAATATCCGCTGGCGGTAGATCTGGTTTCCCTCGCCTCCACTATCCCGGGCCTGTTGTCCGTTTTATCCCTAGATGCCGATAGGGCATTGGACAGCATGGCCTGGGACTATTTGATTTTAGTGCTGAAGAGTTTTGGATTCGGCCAGAAATTTTCAAAATTAATCCTTTCAAACTTTCAGATTCCCTCAACCCAAATTAGAATGAATTCACTTTGGTCGGCCCAAATTCCGCTGGGTAAAGGGACTAGGCAGGGGTGTCCCCTATCTCTGTTAGTTTTTGCCCTAGCTATTGAACCCTTAGCACAGCATATCCGTCTTCATCTGATGATTAAGGGCTTTACAGTTGGGAATCAATGTCACAAAGTCGCGTTATACGCAGACGACATCCTCTGTTTTTTTAA
The DNA here is from genome assembly GCF_040938575.1 of Ambystoma mexicanum. Taxonomy (NCBI): domain Eukaryota; kingdom Metazoa; phylum Chordata; class Amphibia; order Caudata; family Ambystomatidae; genus Ambystoma; species Ambystoma mexicanum. The sequence goes on from NC_090936.1 coordinate 353,974,872, forward strand.
AGAAGCTCGAACCTCATGGACCTCCTTGCTCAATTCGGGAAGATCTCGGGATTCACAATAAACATGGCCAAATCAATGGGGTTAAACTTATCTGAAACTTCTGAGACCCTGAGATCCCTGCGGAATCTCTGCTCCCTCCAGTGGACGAACACCTCCATTAGGTATCTCGGAATTCAGCTAACTCCGACCTTTGTGGGTCTGCTGAAGGCCAATGTCCCTACACTATTTAAAGAAGCCAAAGAATCCCTAGAGAGATGGTCACTTCAGGAAATATCTTGGTTGGGGCGAATAAGCGCTATCAAAATGGTTTTACTCCCCAGGCTTCTATATGCATTCCAGGCACTTCCCATAATGATCCCTGATCGAGATCTCTTGGGACTTCAGAGGGAAATATGTCGCTTTGTTTGGAAGCGCAAAACTCCCCGTATCCAACGCAAGCTCTTGACCCGCGGCAACCTGAAGGGAGGGCTGGGTCTCCCTTCGATTGTTAGATACTACCGTGCTTCCCAATTAGCCGCCATTCTGAGATGGTCTCACCCAAAAGAACCCCCTAGATGGCAGGATATCGAACAACACTGCACCGAGACGCCCCTGAGTCATCTGCCCTTTCTCCCTCGGGAAACGCGTATTCACAGAGGATCCCTTCTCCCTTCCACGAAAACCACACTCCGTGCATGGGATAGATCCTGTGCTCAAAGAGGTTTCGTGCCGGGACTAGGCACAGTGTCTCCTGTATTGCAAAACCCAGCTTTTGCTCCTGGGCTTCAACCTAATTCTTTCCTTCTATGGTCAAGAGAGAAACCTCTGAGACTAAGTGACCTTTACGAGAACAACTCCTCTCTAACCTTCCACCAGTGCAAAGCGAAATTCAATCTTCCAGCGACCGAAAGGTTTAGGTACATCCAGCTCCGTCACTGGATAACTAATCCAGGTGTAAAAAAGGCAGCCACCAGATCCCCCACAGGATTAGAGCTGACATTGATGGAAGGTCAACTCACCCGAAGGGTGGCTACATGTTACAGCCTTTTAGAGGAGGACGCTGGAGAGGAGAAAATGCCCTATATGCTGGCCTGGGAAAGAGATCTGGGAAGGGAAATCGATCAGGAGTCTTGGCAAAGGATATGGGGAAGAGCCCACAAAGTCTCTAGATGTACTACGGTGAGGGAGTGTGCACTCAACATTTGTTTTCGTTGGTACTTTTCCCCGCAGAAACTCCATGCTATCAATCCGGATTATCCCGATACCTGCTGGCACGGATGTGGGGCAAGAGGGGACTTAGGCCATCTGTGGTGGTATTGCCCAACCATCCAGTCTTTCTGGCTGGAGGTTAGATCTAAGATCAAAGACATTTGTGGAACTCTCCTCCCCATGGATCCGCTGATAATGGTATTGGGAGCTACCCCAGATGACGGTACATACCCGCAGTCAGGTCCCAGAGCGGAATTGGTAACTCATCTGCTTATGGCAGCCCGGCTCACTCATGCCAGATTCTGGAAAGACATTGAAGGCCCCCATATCGCATACTGGTGGGTTAAGATATGGGACTTACTGGGCTTGGAAAAGTTAACAGCCACATTGGAAAGAAAGACAGCTAAATTCTCAAGAATCTGGGGACCTTTCCTAGAACATGTTGCCGAGAGGGAGCATATGTTTTTTCAACCTCGTCTGATTAAATACCTTCTGAGACGTTAATGGACTTCTAACATGGACATTGTGGAGTACCCAGGAGGGTCCCTGAATTAAGATGGGGTTTTCAGAGCCTGAGGCTCTGTTTTTAGCTGGTGGATAATATGGACCGTTTTTTTTTTCTCTTTCTTCTCTTGTTCGCTCTCTGCTTAAAAGTGTTCAGCTTGAGTTAAATCTCTCTCATAAAATACCAGTTATTGATGAATTAGATGGTTAGATGAATTTATACGTATGAAAATGAAATATCGCTGGGTTGATTACTTGTGATTGTTCCTAATATTCTTCCACATGAATGTATTGGATGATTTCATGATTATACGATATTTCAATAAAAAATATTTTGTCCAGAAAAAGTGGTGATAATGAAAAGATAGGTGACAGAAGGCCAGTTGAGAAGCTTCCTCTCTGCTAGCTAGACTGTGGGGTTCCACATGGTTCTGCTCTGTCGCCCCTTCTTTCTAATGTCTATATTTACCCTTTTGTGCAAATAATTTAAACCTTAGGGTTTGAGTGCTAACTGTATACAGATGACACTCAGATTTTGGGAGATCTACATGGGAGACATGATGGGGATAGAGAGAAGGGAGAATGTTTAGGTGCGATAGAATGTTGAATGCAAGATAACTATTTGAGGATTAATGGCAAAAGGTGGACATTTACTGTTAAGCGTCTCGGTTGAGAGCCCTCTTTTCCTTTTCCGTGGCCTACCGGTTTAGGTGCTCCACTTGTTTCTGTGGAGGTAGTTAGAAACCTGGGTGATATGTTTGATAGCAAATTTTAATTCACCCCACAGGTGGATTCTGCTGTGAATATTGCACATTTCCGCCTGTACAACATAAATAGATGTAGCCATCTACTAGACAAGACCATTTAATGTTATTAGTTCAGGCTGTGTCCTATCTAGAATACAGAATTGTTGGTCCATTTATGTGAACATTGCTTAGAAAGTATTAGCCAACCTCAAAGAAGTCCATAATCACGCAGTGCAAGTCATTTTTGGGTTGAAAACATTCTGGCATATTTCATTGGCTCATAGCTCACTGGGCTGGCTGATGATAGAAGACCAAAACCAAGCCTGTGCCCTTTGATATTATACCTACTCTGATCTGGAAAATGATACATGGTTTGGCACCCAAATATCTGTAAACCCTTGCTGAGCAAATGCCCCATATTGAGTGCTTAGAACTAGTTCAAACGATTAATTGCAGGAGGCCAAACATACCTTTGCTCACTATGGCAGCAAAATGATTTACACTTTGGGCTGTCGCTTGTGGAAACAACTCCCAATTTATATTAGAAACAGTGCTTCTCTACAGGTTTTTAAATTTCGCCTGAAACAGCAATTATTGACTTTGTACATACTTTGAATTTTCAAGGGTGAATGAAAGACTGGTTGGGTAATCTCATGGGGTATTAGGGTATTAGAATTGTTTTGTATAATCATGTTTGTTTTGTCATGTGTATGTATTATAATTATATATATATGTATTGGTTAATGAGCATCTTGAAACTGGTTTTCCGGTGATAACTTTGTTTCACTACTATTACAATATTTCAAGAATAATCTGCCTCTCCTGGCCAGGACTTAAAGTTGATATTTATCAAGATGAATTATTTTCTTATGCTTTACCTTTGTCTTCTATTACACTGAAATCCCAGTATAGTATTTGGTCACATGTCATTAGAGGTTCACTATTGGTTCCCCACAATCAGGTTCAAACCTCTTCTTCTTGGTGGGGTTCCCTTCCCCAGACTTTTTTCACATTCCACAGTATAGGTTCTCCTCAACCGGGCTGAAACCTTCAACTTTCACTTCTCATAGAGGTCTCTGCAGCTGGGCTCAGACCCTTGTTGCATTTCACTTTCACTTCACGTTACACTTGTGAAAACAGACAATGAGGGCAGATGGTGCTTGTCCAGGGTCTCCTTGAGCAGGTAGATCCGCGCTTAGTTAACACGTTTGCCCCCAACCACAGCACCCCAAGGTTCTTTCAGAATCTATATCCCAGACTGGGTTCATATCGGGATAGTAACATGATATGGGGAGGAGACACTATTTGTACGTTAAACCCAAAACTAGATAGATTGGACGTTAGATAAAAACAAATTAGTACTGCCCGCAAAGTCATTACCGACTCTCCTTGATTCTTTTGCTCTAGTGAATGCCTGGAGGGCCCTTCACCCAGACACCAGACACTATACACAGTTCTCAGCGCCACATGGAGTATATACAAGGATGGATTATTTTTTTGTAGACAGGAATTAACACATCATACCACGTACGCTGAGTATCAAGGGAGGGTCTTATCAGATCATGCATTGCTTAGTTTACAATGGCAATATGTGCCCCCCAGAGTCCCGATACCCACGTGTAGGCTTAGAAGTGAATCGCTAAGAGATCCTGTATTTCGAGATAGCATTAAAGGAAATATTATAGAATATGTTTCAAACAATAAGGGCAGTGTACCCAGTGCCCGAACCTTCTAGGAGGTGTTAAAGGTGGTAGTCAGAGGGGCGGCCATAGCGAGATCCAGCAGCAAAATGGAGACAGTTAATGTTTTTTCTTGTTATGTATTGTTTAAAATCTGGTATTGTTTTACGTAATATGACGCATTCGAATCGAAACAGCGATTACTCGAAATTGTGAGTTTATGAAATGCTAATAAAGAAATTTTAAAATAAAATAGCGGGATCCAGCAGTATCCAGGTAACCCTAAATAAGGAATTGTCCCCGGCAGAGGATCAATCAAGGAGATTAGAGCAATCAGGAGCACAACACCCAGACAGTGAAGTAAAGGTGAGGGACATAAAACAGAAATATATGGACTGCTGCGAAAGACTGGGCAAACATAGCTTTGCAAAATATGCAGAGATACAGCATATAGAGTGAGATAAGCCCGGCCGATTGTTAGCATCATTATATAGGGATGAGGCACAACGGATCCCCATACACTCAATAAGCATGGGAGAGCCCTAATGTATACTATACACAGATCAGGGTTAATGATGTGTTTTGTGAATTCTACCAACAATTGTACAAAGATGGACCACTCACTTGGGGGAAGTGTTAGAGGAGATTGAGCTTCCAGTGCAGAGTCTGGAAGAAAAGGACAGCCTAGAGGAGCCCATCACGTTGGAAGATATACTAATCACAATTAAGGGGTTGCCAACAGGAAAGCCACCGGGCTCAGACGGGCTACCTAGTTAATTCTATAAAGAATATGCACACAAATTAGCCCCCCACTTGCTCAGTACATTTAACGACACTTACGAAGCGGGGGTCCTTCGCCTAAGCCTGAAGGAATCCATTATCATACACCTCTTGAAGCCCCACAAAATCCTGTGGGATTGCAGTTATTACAGGCCCCTCTCACTGCTCAACCAGGATAATAAGATACTTACGTCCATACTGGCGACTAGGATGAAGGGAGTGATAACCAAATTAGTGCAGCCAGACCAGACGGGCTTCGTACCAGGCTGTAGTATGTCCTGGAACTTGCAGAGCTTACATCATGTAATGGGCAGGATGTCTGTCCCTGTGTTCCATAGCCACATTGGATGAAGTGAAAGAGTTTGATTCGTGAAATCAATTTCAATTTCAATTAGTGAAATGGGACTGGCCTATGCAACAATGCACAGATTTGGTTTTGGGCAAGCATTTATCAAGTGGGTCCAGTTAGTGTGTACCAGACCGATGGCAAGGGTCAAAACGAGGAAGCACATTTCAGAAGCATGGGAATTAGAGAAGGGTACTAGACAAGGTTGCCCGCTATCACTGCTACTGTACATCCTTGCCATGGAACCGATTGCCCAGTACCTTAGAACAGAATATATAGAGGCAGGTATCGAAATAGATGGGTCCAGACACCGGATATCTCTCTACGCTGATGATACATTATTGTACATTCAGCACCCTGAGGATAATTTGGAATTACTGCTGGAAGCTATGGCGCTGTTCGCAAAACTGTCGGGGATTACAATTAGTATGGATAAGTCAGCTCTATTACCGACAGCGGGGCTATGCAAGATGGAGCGAGATGAGCTACCGGTGCTGGCCCTGCAATGGAAAGTGCACATGTTTCGTTTTCTAGGGGTTAATGTGTACCATGACCCTGCGGAGGAACATAAATGTAACACGCAATGGGCGCTATAAGGCGTTCAGAGCTCAATGAAGTTCTCGGCTAAACTACTCCTCTTAATGGTGGGAAGAGCGGCCTTGCTTAAGATGGTAGTACTGCCCAGGCTGCTACACTTTTTTGTGAATTTCCCGTTTTGCATAAGTAGACCCTTTTTTAAGATCTTGGAGGGCATGTGTAGGGGCTTCTTGTGGGGCTATGGGCGGAATAAGATAGCATTAGCAACTCTATACAAGCCGTATGAAGAATGGGGCATTAGACTCCAGAATTGTGAACTGTACTGTATAGCAGGGCAGGTGCATCTCATAGTAGATTGGCTGGCAGATACCCCTACCCCGGACACACAGATGTTGCAATCCAATGGGCAGAGTTATTATCGGAAAGAGTTACTGTGGTTCAGAAAGCCTTGCAGTGGAAGCTGGTCACACTTAGTGGCCTTGGGTGTGAAGGTGTTGGACAGGGCCATGACAGCGATGGGACTAACAGACCCAACTCGACTCCTTTGGTTGCGGTGGTGTCGCACTTGACTCAAACACGGATGGGTGTACGCAGTTACTGGGAGGTCTACGGGGTGGCTACCATAGGGGACTTGTTACAAGATATTGCTTTTATACCCTTCCCGGAGCTGGCAGGACAGACGGGCATCCACACAGGTCAATATCTAACATATAGAACTATCAAAAGAGAGATTACACGTAAGTGGCCTGCATACAGTGAGTTAATGGAGAAACATTCGATAGTGGATGTCCTATACGATGTAGCAGAGGGGGGACATGCCATATCGAGAATATATGAGCTTCTGCTGTCTAATGGGCCTGCCTGCCCTCCAGTTTTAAGGCGAAAATGGGAAGAGGATATAGGGGCAACCTTCACTGATGAACAAGGTGTGGGGATACTGGGATACCACAAGAAGGAATCACGAAATGCGCGGGGGGGGCGTGGCTAACTAGCCATGGAGTAGGACGTGCCCTGGTAGAGCTGCTCCTGCTGATCCGATGACAATCCGAAGAACCGCGTACAAAATAGCCTAAACGCTCTATAAGTGCCAGTACATGCGTCGGAAGATAAACCCTACAACAACTGCAAGAATCAAGCTTCTCAGGTGCAGTGCGCCGTAGATATAGTACTCCGAGTTCGTGGCTCCGTGGGCACGAACGTACACAAAATGGCGGACAACAAAGGGGTCGTAGCCCCGATCATTGAAACGACCGAGCTGGGCCGTGGTGACTAAGCGAAGGACTGGCTTCTGGCAGCGCGTCCGCTGGAACATTCACCAAGCACATTACCGTGTAACGCTGTGGGTCACTGGAAGCCCGAGAGAGGAGGAGGGAGAGGCGAACTGGATACAATAGCCGGCTTTCCGAGCGCACCAGCGGAAAGGACCTGCTGCGCTGCGTTGACAAAGCCGTGTGCCGTGAGGCAGAAATTATATGGAGCGGCTGGCTGGACGCATCCCCGCTGGGAACGCATGAGCGGAGGTGGAGACGGGACGCGAGATGAATCAGAGCCCAATGACACGAATATAACCCCCGGGCTAAACATTGTAGCGTAGTCGGCGACCGCGCAGCAGGAACTTGTGGGTTCATATGTAGCAGATCCGTATAACTGAACTGTGTGTTTGGGACGGCCTCAGAGCGGATGGGGACCTGCGATGGTGCGGGAGTCGAACTGAGAATGGGAGCTGACAAGATCCAAGCACAAATGAAAGCTGGAGCTGGTTTACAGCTGTTTGCCATGGAAGCTGGCAGCAGATAATTGCGAGAGTGGGCACTGTGTAGCAATGCCCACAGGAGGACATAGGATTAAGCTACTGGGCTGGTGCTGACGCTTCATTGACTATAGGGGCACACAGAGTTAGGCACTGCATGACCCCTAAGGCGCTAAGGATAAGCAAATGGCCCTGAAGAAGTGGATGAGCTAGATGTTGGACATTGTTACCGGAAGGTGTGGTACACAGGGCTGTGCCAAGTCAGTGATGACACTGGAGTGACCTCGGCAAATGCAGGCAGAAGCGCGCAGAGTGTAATGAGCCCAAGAGACGGATGGTCCTGCTGGAGGTCAGAGGAAGTCTGCAAGAGGCAGTAAGGACAATTGGAAATGTGGGAGGACATAATCCGTCCGAAGACATAGCTCAACGCACACACAAATATATAGGGGCTCTTCAAGACAACGGCCTCAGACCTGAAGTGACTCACGGGTGTCACAGCAAGACAGAGAAGCAGAATAACCATACCACGGACAAAATAACCTCAGACACATAACTAAGATCGCAAGATGGTTGGCGAGAGGAGCCAAGAGTAAAAGCAAGCAATCCACGATGGAAACATTTGCAAGAACACAGCAATCTCCTGCGGCGCAGACGCATAGTAGTGTGACCGCATCCGCGGAGAGTACCTTGGCAATTGAAAACCACTCGATACTATCGGCTATAACGGAGCTGAGAGACACATGGGGGATAGCAATGGCGGACCTGCAAACTTCCTTGGAGGGTAAAATAGACGCAGTGGGCATAGAAGTCACCCTATTGCGACAAGATGTCAGGGCGCTGGCAGATAGAACGAGCAGTCTGGAGAGTGCGGTGAAAACCAACACAGACACCAGCACCAATAATACAAAGGAGGTTCACATACTAAAGCAGCAGGTGGCCAATCTGGAGAACCGAGCAGAGGAGGCCGAAGGGAGAGCGAGAAGGAATAACATCGGCGTGGTCGGCCTGCCGGAGGGGGAAGAAGGCCAGGACCCTACAGACTATGTGGAGAACATGATCCTGCAAGAAATAGGGGCCGACAAACGTTCGCAAGGATTTACAGTGGAGCGAGCACATAGAGCCTCATGAGGAAACCGAAGCCTGGGGCCCCTACCCGCGCAATAATTGCGAAGATACTGAACTACAAGGATTGTGAGAAGATTTTGGAGTACTTTCGTAAAGGGGGAACGATTGAGAGAGCTTCAACCACCATCACGACGTATCCTGACTACACAATGTTAGTCCAGAGGCAACGGTACAGCTATGTGGCAGTCAAGGGGAGGCTACGCACGGCCGGAATCAAATATATGCTCCTGTACCCCGCGAAATTGAATGTGTTACACAAAGCAGGATGTTCTTCTTTGACACCCCAGAAGAAGCAGCGACATGGCTGGATCTACAGGGCTGCCCGGAGCAAGATGCAGAGCAGGCTCATGAGGAGCACAATCAGTGATTGGGATATTATATGTATATTGAAATGACTCAGAGCGGGGTATCCCAGTGGAGACTATGATAAAGTTATTGATAGAGGGGTACGGACGGATAATGCTGGAACTAGGCTATGGTATCCTTGATTTTGTTGAACTTACTGGACTGGAATATAGAATGTTGAGTACATAAGTAAATTGAGTAGTAATGCGCGGTTGAATTGAAGCGGATAGGAGTGGCAGGACGAAGGCACCCTGCCCCCGAGTAGTAGTAGTAGGATAGCCACTAGGGCGACCTCACCCTGCTGGGCTGGGAGTAGAGGCTATTGCCAGAAAGTGCTAGATGCGGGGGTGCCTGAGATACAGGGATGGAGTTGGGCAACAGTTGGGAGGGGGAGGGAGGTGAGAGGGAGGGAGATTGGGGGTTTTGGTGTGTTTTTAGTTAAGGGGAGTTTAAATTGGTAAACGAGCCTATATAGATTGAGATGGAACCTGGATATAGACTGCACTGGTGGGGGGCGGGACAGAACTCTAATCTATCATGGGGGACCTTAAAATAATTACCTGGAATGTCAGGGGGCTTAATAGCTATTTAAAGAAGAACAAGGTCATGTTGTACCTGCGCAGGCAGAAGATAGACATTGCACTGTTGCAGGAGACCCACCTGACACGGGATAAGACGGAGCTGATTGCTAAAAAATGGAAAGGAGTAGTGGTAGGCTCGTCATACTCTGCCTATGCCAGGGGAGTGCTTATCTGGGTGGCGCCGCATGTTCCGTTTCAGCGGTTGCAGGAGACAGTTGAGATGGATGGGAGGATGGTCATACTGAGGGGATTGGTGGAAAATAGGGAGATAAGCATTGTGAATACGTACGCCCCGAATCAGAATACAGCGGCATACTTCAGAACATTGTGTACTAATTTAAGCATGTGAATGGGGAGCGCAGTGATTTGGGGAGGGGATTTTAACTGTGTATTGTACCCTAGGGTGGATAGATCAGATGGGAAGGTGGACAGACCTGCCCCAGCTGCTAAAGCACTGCAGACATTGCTGGATTTGGCCTGGGAGATGTGTGGAGGATGAGACACCCCCAGGAAAGGCAATACTCGCATTATTCCGCCCTGCAGCAGTTATACATGAGGCTGGACTATGTCTTTGCTACTTCAGAGGTACTAATAGAGATTACACAAGCAGAATATAAATCAAGGGTCCTTTCGGACCACTCGCCTCTGATCCTCTGATGGCAATACCGCCCCCCGAGAGCAAGAATTCCGACATGGCACCTCCGAGAGGAGGCACTGAGAGACCCCCTTTTTAGGGAGGATATGAGGTAGGAGATTATAAACTATTTTGAGACGAATACCGGTAGTGTGCACTCGGCGGGTATACTATGGGAAGCCTTCAAGGTTGTCATGAGAGGAGTAGCCGTAGCTAAATCTAAAGGTCTGCAGGGGGGAATCCTGGCTGACCTACAGGAGACAGAAGGGGAACTGGAAAAGGCAGTGAGGGATGGACGTAATACTAAGGAAGGAATTGAATTGATACTCAGGCTGCAGCAGAAATACGCGGGTCACTGGGAAAGACTGTGTAACCTCAACTATAAAAAATATACAGAGAGACAGCATAAGGGAGGGGATAAGCCAGGAAGGCTCTTGGCGTGGCTATATAAGAGCGAACCCCCCAGGCCCACGATTAGGACAATAATGCGGGAAGATGGTGGTGTAGCTGACAACCAAGAGGGAGTTAATCAGGAGTTTGCAAACTATTATAGGCTACTATACGAAGATGAAGGGGAGAGTAGTCACACGACGATAACAGAAACACTGGAGGATATAGGACTGCCCAAGATAAGTGCGGAGGAAAGAGAGGAGTTGGATGCACCGATCACTTTGGAGGAACTGGAAGAGGTGGTGAGACAGTTGCCCACAAGTAAGACCCCAGGGACTGATGGACTCCCGAGTGAATTTTAGAAAGTGTATAAAGAAGAGGTGCTTCCCCCACTGTTAGAAATGCTGAATGAAGCGTTTGAGATGGGAAGATTGCCAAAGTCACTCAGAGAAGCGATTATAATACCGCTTCCCAAACCTAACAAGCCTGGGCATAGCTGCGGTTCCTATAGACCCTTGTCGATGTTGAATCAAGACAGCAAGATACTTACGGCTGTTTGGCGAATAGAATGAAGAGGTTATTGGGAAATTGATACACCCTGATCAGACGGACTATGTCCCAAACAGGAATATATCCAATAACCACAGACGACTCCAACGAGTTATTGCGTTTGGGAGCGAGAACGAGGGTGAAATGGCAAGCATGTCGTTGGATGCAATAAAGGCCTTCGACTCGGTCTAGTGGCCATGGCTGCTGGAGGCTCTGGCGAGTTACGGGATAGGGCCTGGATATATACGGTGGGCGAAAATGCTATATAGTGAACTGCTAGCCAGGGTTAAAACGGGAGCAGTGATAGATCGGAAAGATGGCAGCTACGCAGAGGCACCAGACAAGGATGCCCGTGGTCTCCAATGCTTTACATATTGGCCCTGGAACCCCTAGCAATATACCGGAGACAGCAATAGGACATCATAGGCATTGCTGTGGGAGAGGAACGACATCTGATCTCCCTATACGTGGATTACATGCTGCTGTACTTGCAGCACCCGGAAGAAAATCTCCAATATATTTTAGAAGTGATGGAGAGATATGTGGGGTTGTCTGGTATAGCGGTGAACCCTCAGAAATATAGCATGTTCCCGTTAGGAGGATATAAGGGGATTCCAATGGAACAGTTACCGGTGTTACAAATACCATGGGCGGTTAGTACATTTCGTTATTTAGGGATAGATGTATACCACACAGTGGAAGAGGAGCATAGGCACAACACGGAAGTAGCCTTTAAAAAAATCGAGAACTGCATGAGATTTTGGGTGAAGTTGCCCTTAGCAATGATGGGACGTGGGGCAATGCTAAAGATGGTGGTCCTACCTAGGCTCCTGCACTATTTTGGGAATCTACCACACCTGATACCCAAGAAGTTTTTTACTAAACTAAACAGTATGTGCAGGGATTTCTGGCACGCGCAATAGAGTGGCACTATGGAAGTTACAGAACTTTTATGAGAAAGGCGGGATAAAACTGCCTAATTATGAGGTCTACTATGTAGCGAGCCAACTGCAGTATGTTGCCAAATGGCTCTCAGATGAACTGACCTCCGAATCCAGGTTGTTTGGACAAGATTGTGCCCCATTCAACTTGAAAGAGATGATGTGGCTGCCCAAGACAGAAATGGAAGGGCGTCCCAAGATGATGGTACTAGGATGGAAGATGTGGCGCAGGGCGTGCCAGATGATGGAGAATCCATCCCCATGTTCCCCGCAGGTTCCACTAGTTGCACTGACAGGGGGAGACAAGCAGCTGAGGATGATAATCAGGAATCACTGGGAACCGGTTGGGCTAGCAACAATGGGAGATATCTGGCGAGAGGGATCTATCATGGATTTTAGAGGTGTTGGGTGAGGAAACTGGGTTACACATGGGCCAGTATATTACGTATCACAGAATGGTGAAGAGAATTAAGAAAACATGGCCCGAAGCTGTACTGGGGGAAGAACCAGATGCTACTATAGATATGATATACGATATAACGGAGGGGGGACATGAGATATCTAGAATATATGAGATGATGATGTCTACGGTTGGGAAGGAGGTAACGCAATTGAGACAAGACTGGCAAGCGGAAGTAGGAGCCCCGATGGAGGACGGGATGTGGGAACGAGTTCAGGGGTACCATAAGAAAGTGTTGAGGAATGCAAGATTTAAGCAGATACAACTGTACATTACGCACAGGGCGTATATGACACTTCAGAGGATATCTAGGTTTGAAAATGCAGGACGACAAGCATGCCCTAAATGTGATGAGGAGAATGCAGGTATGGTGCATATGTTCTGGTCATGCCCGGTTATTGAGCGCTTCTGGAGCGAAGTGGCACAAAAGCTAGCGGAGAAAGGGGTCAAGATTATGGTGGACACAGAGGGGGCCTGTTTGTTGGGGGGTTCCCTAGACCGCAGAAACTTAGGCATGTGAGTAAACTGAAAGATCTGGCATATGTGCTTGCAAAGAGGAGAATTGCTATGGGGTGGAAGACATGCCACAGACCGCGAGTAGAAGTGTGGTGGAAGGATTTGCAAAAATGGGTGGATGCAGAAACCATGGTTTGGCAAGAAGCGAACAGCGCTGGGGGGGAGGAGGAGACAGAGACCCTGATGGCCTAGAAATTATTAATAGCGGAATTGTTTGGATCAATACAGGACCCGGCAGAACCCATGGAAGGGGAGACCCTACCACAAAAGGCAGAAATAGGATGTGGGAAGTAATAGGCTCGGAATGGGGGGTGGGATAGGGGAAGCAGTGATCAGAATTTCACAACGTATAATAAGACTGTTGACATATGCACTGCATGTTTGGTTTGTATTGTTTGTTTGAAAAAAAAGGTATTACGAAATGTGTGACTGCAGCTTATACAACTATTAGTGATGCACAGGGCATTCATTACACCCCAGCAGATTTTGCGGTTTCCGGGCGCAGAGTTTCAGGGATGTCCCAGCTGCAAGGCGATAGAGGCAGCGATGCTTCACATGTTCTGAGCATGCCCAGTGGTGGGGTCCTTCTGGAGGGAGGTGGCGGATAGACTACAAAGAATGGGGTGGGAGGGGTGGAATTCAATGTGCTTTCCCCAGGTGCTTGCCTATTGGGCTGTTTTTCGCGTCCCAAAGGCTGTATACAAGTTACAAAGTTGAAGGATCAGGCATGTATCCTTGCCAAACGTAAGATTGCTATGGCATGGAAATCGCCCAAGGGCCCGAGTAAAGAGCAATGGTGGAGCACGGGCGGGGGGGGGGCAGAATCGGTGGCTTGGAAAAGGACGGCAGAGAGGGCTCAAGGGGTAGATACAAGTGGAATCAATGAATGGGAGGCCTTGCTACAAACCTTGTTCACTACTGAGGCAATAGAAGAAACAGAGGACATTTGACCCTGATGATAACGCAAGGTGCGAACAACTGTTAGATATGCGGTGTGGGTTACATTAAAATCCAACTAGGCGATAGGACCAGGGGGCGCACAGACAATGGCTGCCTGATTCCTGAGCTCCAGCTGAGGCCGGGAAGCAACGGGGACTGAACCCCCCCCCGCAGCCCCACCAAGGTGACCGAAGGAGCCCGCGAGGGCAGCGATCCCCCAGGGACCCCCCGAGAGAAACAGAGGCACCTGGGGACCCCCGGAGAGCAGAGAACCGGCTCAGCAGCATCGGCGGCCGAGACGCCATCAACGACTGTAAAGGCCGCGTGGCCGGGAGAGGAGCTTTACACCTTACTGCGTGTGCCACCCCTTCCATTTCCAACAGACGGTTGGTGGACCAAGCATAGCAAGATTACCATAAGCGATATGTTTTCTGTCGTCGTTATCTGGGCCGACCGATATGGGCATGTATGTCCATTTGCGGTTCCGCCAATACGAACCAACCTGCAAACGTTTATGATGTAAGGCTTCACAGAGGCAACAGATGCTACCTTGTCTACCTTGCAAATAAAAGGCCTTCTTCCACAAGGCCCACCAAGGACCATAAATTAATCCTTTTCCCACTTTGCCAGACGACAAAAGAAGTACAGAAGTGCACAGACGGCGTTGTACACTGGATTTTGTTTGCAAAATAAAAGAATGGTGATTGCAGTCACCTTACACGTTCTCATGATCATTCTGTAGCAAAATAAAGCTCTTGCAACAATTCACAGTGTTCTTTGTAAAGTATGGGAATGTTCTGGAACCGTATGCTCTGTGTGCGCATGTCTGCTTTTGCTTTTGTTTATGTTGTTCCTTTCCCGGAGCGAGGTACTCACATGACAGAGTACGCTATGCTTGGCACGCACGTTACGAAAGTACCTGCAGTGCACACCATGAGCAACGACTCTCCACAACTAAATTCAGCTTTGCTAGTGACTGTTGCGATGGTGTATCGCGCCCACACGTATAGATAATGGAAGCGATGCACACATTAGAATTGCACACAATAGGAACACCAACTGCGTTTGTTGGCCATCTCAACAAGTTTGCTAAAGAAAGCTAACAGTCAGATGGCCTGCTGTCCTGTATATAGCAGGACTGAATGGCGTAGATGGTTTTGACCGGTGCAAATGTATGTGGGTCGGTCTGCACATTATCCATACTTTAAATGTGTGATGCTTAGTAACATGTGTCATGTTGCAATATCTTTCTTCACTCTCAAAGCACAGGGTATTATCAGGGGCACACCATACCAAACAGAAATGGTGGCATGTCAGTCCGTGAACGGCAACAAGTCCAATGAGGTACACCATATGCACCTACGGCCTCCGCCCATGCACCCAAGAGCCTAGTCCTTGGGAAAACCCACTACAAGGCCATAGAGCCATGCATGGGAACATGGGGCCACGTAGCTTTCCTGACTAGAGGTACGTATGGGTATAGTAACAGACTCAAACAAGGCAACATTCTGAAACCTACTTCCAACCAGTGGCCAGACTGTTAGGTACAAGGGCCCTAGACATGCATACTAGGCAGTAGGGGCTTTGCAGGCACAACACAGCATAGTACACTGACTGGAAATATCCTCATATTGTCTCAAATGCACTCCCCATCCCAGTGGAGTCAGCTATGAAACTGGACCACCAAGACTCTCTCACTTCCCTTCCTATAGGTTTAGTTACCCCCTTCTGCCTACCCTTGTGATTTCCCTTCATTGTCCTCGACTCTATCTTCTTCCTGATCCTACTGGTCTTCCCTCTATGCTCTTCTCTCAGCACTCTCCTATAATACTACATCATTTCTTTCATCTTTTGGTGCCTTAGCAAATCCTTGTAAGTCAAATTGTGTTTGGGAAAGTCACATTTGGGTGTGTTCAGGGAAAGTCAAATTTGAGTGTGTTCTGGGTAAGTCAAATTTGGGTGTGTTCTGGGTAAGTCAAATTTGCGTGTGTTTGGGAAATTCAAATTTGGGTGTGTTTGGGAAAGTCAAATTTGGGTGTGTTTGGGAAAGTCAGATTTGGGTGTGTTTGGGAAAGTCAGATTTGGGTGTGTTTGGGAAAGTCAGATTTGGGTGTGTTTGGGAAAGTCAAATTTGGGTGTGTTCTGGGAAATTCAAATTTGCCTCTCCAGAAGTGATCACTGCCTCCTCTCCTCGCATCTCTCCATCTCCTACATCCAAGCCAAGCCCTCTCCAAGACTGTCACCCAATTTCTCGGATATCAGGCCCATGAAACTGTGTCAGTCGAGGCCTTTGCTGCAACCTTCTCCCTCCCTCCTCTACCCTTGGCTGACTGACACCCTCTCTGGCCTCACTGCTCTCCCATGCATGGAGGCACTGCATTGCGGGGGTCGTGCCCAAGTCCTAGGCTCTTGGGTACAAGCAGAGGCCTACGGCCTCGCCCATGCTCCCAAAAGCCTAGGCCTTACCCACAACCACTACAAGGCAATGGAGGCATGCATGGGAACATTTGGCCACGTACCATACTTTCCAAACATACCACTGCCACCGACACCCTTACCCACCGCCACAACACAATGGAAACCCACAAAGACATCATAAGCACCAACACCCCTAGCCAACAGCACAACACACGGTCAATTTCTTTGCATCATCTGCAATGCAGTCCCCATTCCCAATGGATTGTCCATGCAGTAGCCACAGAAGGTTGTCGCCTGAGGAGCTAGCTGCAACTTGCCGCATTGCTCGCGTACACCCCTTGCACACCAACGTCTTCTTTGACCTAAACAAATATATCATATTTTCCGCTTTTCACTCCCTCAAACTTTTCATCCCCTCTTTCACCCACCTGATCCTGCAAACCATGTTTTGCAACCTCTTCTGGCGTGGAACTATCCACCGATACACCATGGCATCGTTTCCCAAAAATGTTGACGCACAGCACGCTTCCCTACAGCCAACCACCGGCCGCGTCCAATATTCGCCGACATCACAGTGTACTGCAAGCCAATGAGACTTTTGTCCGTGGAGCGAACAGGGAAATGGGCCCACGAAGCGGAGTCAGATATCACACATTTTTTGAGATGTACATTTCAGTTCTTTGCAACAAAGATACTGGTAGGATTTCCACCAAACACACAACCAAGCCCCCACTCCTGCCGCAAATTTGGTTAATATCCATCACGCTGTTTGGGCTGTAGCCATGCCATTCAGTCTATGGAAAAAAAAAATGTGGGGCCCCCCTATAACTTTTCCCCCCAGCCTGCACAAAACCTCACCAAATTTGCCGAAAACATTCAGAGCCGGCCATATACTTTTTTTGCAAAGTTTGGTGAGGACTCCTCCAGGAGGAGCGAAGTCATAAGCCACCCAAAAAGAGGTCTTCCTATGGGCATAGCAACTTAACCAAAACTACACGGCCGCTGATATATCACTCACCATAATCGTATTTCTGATGCTTGTATCTGCTTAGATTCACATGCTGTGCATAGGCCGACATCTAGTGGAAGCTGCAGAGTATTACAGTTGTTGTTTTCTAAACTCGAAAAGGGACGTCGACAGGGCGTGCCAGTAATACTATCCCTAGTATGACGTCTACTGTACCCATGATGCCTCACGTGCTGAGGTCCCTCAGATTGTTATTTTTCTGACATGAGATAGCATGAGGTGTAGCGTGAGTACAGTTGTATCCAAGCAGATACGTATCAGGCAAGCTCGTAAGCATCCATGCGCCTTCTCTCCGGGCGGAGGAAAGGTGGGCGCATGTGAATCTAAGCAGATACAAGCATCAGAAATATGATTACGGTGAGTAATGTATCCCTTTTGAGGCTTGTGGAACCTGCTTAGATCACATGCTGTGCATAGATTAGCGAGCAGTGTTAGAAAAAGGAGGTGGGATGTGAGAAGGTTCATGAGCAAATAAATATCTTAGACCCGCTTGTCCCACTTGTGTATCTGTCTTGGAATGATTGTCAATGCAGTAGTGCTGAGTGAAAGTATGTATTGAGATCCATGTAGCTGCTTTGCAAATACTGTCTAGGGGGACATTTTCAATGAAAGCCAGGGTGGCTCCTGTGCCTCTTGTGGAGTGAGCCCTGGGCATAAAAGAGAAGTGCCTTATCTGGTAGGGAATAGCACAGTTGGATACATCTGACTATCCACCTAGAGATGGCATTTTTTTTTATGAAGTCACCTTCTTTACCTGGTGCTATGGAGACAAACAATTGATCTGTTTTTCTCAGTGGCCTGGTCTTGTCTACATAGTAGAGGACATAGTAGAGGACTGCCCTCCTCACATATTGCCCCGCTCGCCTCTTGCGCGGAACCTTTGGGGTTGAGAGCAGCTCGCCGGGCAGCCCAGTTGCAGGATAGAAATCCTGCTGGTCCATCTGGGCCTCAAGTGAGGATTTGTGTGTTTTTGTTTTTTGTTTAGCGCTCCTAGCGCGTGGTTGTGTTTCTCCCACCCCCCTCCCCTTGCAGCCTCTTCCTGGTGCCCTCCTCCAGCCCGCCTCCCTGCTCACCCACCCCCCCATATCTACCGACCCTCCTGGGCATGCCCGGCAGCCCCCACGGCTAAGGGCCCCTCAGGCAAAGGGCGGCTCCTACGGCTGCGGCTCCCACTGTGTCTGCAGGTGTTCGCAGGGGACGCTTGGCACCGGTCCACCTTGTTAGCTCCACCTGCTCCCTCGGCCCGCCGCACCTACACCTGTTCACTTCATTCGCATGGTGCCCTCACTTCACTGTGCCCTGCAAATTGTGGTAAACTAGGGATTATTCTCCCCTCGCAGGATTTTCAAACTTAGGTGGCCTCTCCACTTGGTACCCGATATGCATTACTGTGTTCACTGTGTTCTGAATTTGTGGTAAACTAGGGCTTGCCGCTCTCTTCCTGTCCGCTTGTGCTTGTCCTGTCTCTCCCCCCACACACCCTCCTATCCCATGGTGCTCTCTATCTCACCTATCTTTTCTAACTGCTTCTCCATTGACTATCCTGCTCTCCTCACTAAATCTGGTAGGAAAAAGTTCAAAAAGGACATCCTGGTCTCCAACCCAGGCCTCCCTATCGCTGACACCTACACCAGTGCCTCCTCTAAGGAAACTCTCACTGACATCCTCTTTTTCGTGCCTTCACCTGACCTATGGACCCTTCATATGGTCTCTGTGTTCTCTCCTTTCTCCTCTTCTCTCATTAATGGTGGCACCCGTTGGGATGTCCTCTTGGCCTCCTTCCACTCCTCTAAGGCCATCATTAATGTCTACGCTAATGGGACCGTCTTGGTCCAAGGCCCTCAGGCCAACCTTCACCTCTTTGATAGACGCTTCCCGCGCCTCATCAACTTCCTTTCCTCTCCTGCTGTCCCCCCTCTTCTGTACTCGGCTACCTTGCCTCTACTCTCCCTCCCTGCCCCATCCCGTGCTCCTTCTTCACCTCCGCAGGGCGTACCTCTGATCTGTACATTACCACTCTTAACTCTTGCTCTGCCGTCAAACATTCCTCTGATATCTGCCGCCTTCTTGAGGAACTGGTCCTTTACGTACTCGGTCTCACTGAGACATGGTTCACGGCCAGCTCTGTCACCAGCTTTGACACACTCCTACCTGACGGCTACAAGATCCTCTGCGTGCCCAGGCCCAACCGTGCTGGGGGGGTGTGGCCCTTATCTTTCCTGAGTGGATTTCTGCCACTGTTACTCCCACGCAGACCTACTCCTCTTTTGAATGTCTTGTCTGCCGACTCTCTCTCTCCTAGCCATTCCCTTACCGTGGCTACTATCTATCAGCCACCTGGTCAAATTTCCTCCTTCCTCTCCGAGTGGGCGGACCTCTCCTCCTCACTCCTGTCCTCAACCACTCAACTCCTCTTTCTTGGAGACTTCAACATCCACCTGGATGCCTCCTGTCCCCCCTCTGGACTCTTTCGCGACCTCTGCGACTCTCTCTCACTCTCTATTCTCCCGTCTGGGCCGACTCATTCTGCAGGGCACACTCTAGATGCCCTGATCTCTTCTGACCTTGCCCTCTCTGTCCCTCTCTCCACTCCTCTCTCCTGGAGTGATCACTTTCTCCTCTCCTCCCACCTCACTCTCCCTACCCCACAGGCAAAGCCACCCTCATCACTGCCATCTTCCTTCTCGGTCATCCGACCCATGAAGCGTATGTCAGTTGAGGCTTTCGCTGCCACCTTCTCGCCCCCCTCCCCCCCCTCGGCTGACTCCCACCCTGACACAGCCCTCTCCACTCTCTACTCTGCTATATCGGATACTCTTGATATCCCTGCCCCTGTCATGAGAATCCGCCTGAAGCCCAAAGCCAAATGTAACTCCTGGTATGACTCGGATCTTGTCACCCTTAAACGCAAGTGCAGGGTGGCAGAGAGGAAATGGCTTGCTTCCTGTTCATCCTCTGACAAACTGGCCTGTCGCCTGCTCCAAAGGCAATACCGGCTCTCCGTTCTCACCAATAAGAGAGCCCTTATCCAAGCCCGCATCACTGCGGCATCTAACAATTCGGCCGAACTCTTTAAAATCTGCAAGGAGCTGGCCAACCCTGCTGCAGTCTCTACCTCTCCTGTCCCCTCCCAGGCCCTCTGCACGGCACTGGCCTCTCACTTCATTTAAAAAACTCAGGACATCCTGTCCTCACTCTCCTCCTATCACCTCCCCCCCTCTATTCCCTGCCCTTCCTCTGGCCCTTCTCTGGCCCTTCTGCAGCCACCCCTCCTCTCTTCTTCTCTGCCTTTCCCCTTTTTTCTGCTGACGAGGTTTCGAGACAAGTCCGATCTATGAAAGTCTCATCAAAACAGGTCCACCCCTGTTCCTCCAAAACTATTAAGGACCACATCGACTCCTTGGCTTCTGCCCTTGCTGACTGCAATCACTCCTTCGCCTCTGGAGTCTTCCCATCCCCTCTCAAGCACTCCCTTGTGCACCCCCTTCTTAAGAAACCCTCTTCCGGGGGGCGTGGCTTGGAGCGCCAACGATGTGGCTGCTCCCCTGAGGCCCGCCGTGCGAAGCCCGCCGTTTCTGGGCCCCTAATGCGGCTCCGCGCATCGATACCGGAGCCCAGCTGATCCCAAGGACGTCGGAGGACCTGGGGCCCATGCAGGCCGAAGCGGAGACCATGACGCCCGACGGGGACGAAGTTATCCGCCCCGGTTCCCCGAGCCGTCCTCAGCAACGACTCCCTAAGATGGCGGCCGGGCTCGTCTCTCGACCCAGGAGGGCGGGGAGAGCCTCCTGAAGCCGCTTCCGGACGCGGCTTAGCTCCTCGAGCGCCCGGGGCGCGGCGGAGCGACATCAGCCCCCCCGGACTTCTCCTCCGGTGGTCTCCCCGAAGCGACCCTTGCACAGCTGCGCCGCCCGCGGGGGGCCCCCGCTTCCCGCACTACCGCTCCAGGCCTGCACACGACTGCCTGACGAAGAACGGCACGGACGGTGCCCATCAGGCAGGGGTTGCTGGGGGTGAGGACCCCTCTGAGGCCACACGGGTGAAGCCCTCCGGATCTGCCACAGCGCCTGAGGTGGAGGCCGCGCCATCACCACCCTCCCCCCCTCCGCCCTCCGGCGGGCTCCTGCCTCCACTCCTCTCTGCCCAAGACCTAGAGATCCAGACCCCATACGCCGGACTCCTGGGGCGCCCCGGCCCATACCATCATCTGGGGCCTCCGCTCAGGCCCGGGACCTGGAGGTCCCCTTCCACTACCATCCCCACTCACAGCTGCAAGCCCCGAGGAGGGCCTGACCAACGCCGCCCACCTGGAGCCCTGGCCCGGGGCTCTCTCTGACGCCCCCTGAGGCGCCTAGGCTAACCCCCGGGCCTGGCCACACTTCCAGCCCGGGCTATCCCTGACTCCGGAGGGGTAGCCCCCTTCAGCCTCGGAAGCGACCCGACGGCGTATTTCCTGGGGCGCCCCGGCCCACTGCATTACCCGCTCTGTTCTCTCTGGCCCAGTCCCAAGTAGGCGCACATCAATCTATCTGCCTACCGGATCCTTCGCCCCACTCATTTGCCTACCACCAAGACTTGGAGAGCTCACCCCCTTGTCTGAAGCCACTGTGCACCGGCCAAGCTTGGAACCAGCATTCCCTCTCCGCAATCAAGAGCCTTGACACTCATCCACAGGGTGGGCCTTCCAAACCATCTCCCCACCCACGATTCGCCAACATGTCGAGACAGTCGAAAGTTATTAAAAACGTGGACATTGCTACCATGCTCACCGCTCCTGACAAGGGAAAGAAACCGGACTCAGTTACCCCCACCCCAATGATCTCCCAGGAGGTGGGTGACACCCCAGCTACCAGAGGTGATCTACTGGCGTTTATGGCAGACATCAAAGCCGAGTTTCGGTCCTGCATGTCGGAACTCACCTCCAAATTGGAACAAACGGACCACAGGGTGACCGAAGTGGAGCAGAGACTGAGTGAGATCGAGGATCGCTCCCAAGACCAAACAGCTGCCATGGGAGATATTCAGCAGACAGTAAGAGCCCTCCAAGACAGGTGCGAAATCCTCGAATACAAACAAGAGGACCTGGAAAACAGAGCTCGTCGGAATAACCTCCGAATCCGGGGAGTTCCGTCCTCAGTCCCCGACCAAGATCTTGCAGGCTACATAGGAGACCTCTTCCAAACCCCCCTCCCACAACTAGATAAATCCCAACTGCTGCTGGACCGGACTCACAGACTGCGTCCGCGTCGGGGAGTAGACTCCGACCAGTCCCCGGATGTCATTACGAGAGTTCACTATTTCTCCACAAAAGAAGCTATCTCCGCTATCAGTCGGTCCGGAGATGAACTCTCCTTTCAAGGTCACCCTCTTCAAATTTATCAGGATCTCTCCCTCTCAACCCTTCAGAAAAGAAGGGCTCTCCGACCTTTAACCCTCTTCCTTCAGGAGCGTAAATTCAAATACAGATGGCTCTTCCCCACAGCATTGCAATTCTCGTATAATGGCTCCCTCCGGAGAATATCCCACTTAGAAGATGCCGCTAAAATCATGCAGACGTCCTCCTCCCCTGAAGGAACTACCTCCCCGGACTTGGAAGCCTCGGGGAGCCCTACGTCAGCCCTCCCTCCCCAACCCAGGCGTCCTCCATGGTCCAAGGCCTCCCGAAGCAGGAGAAGATAGACCGAGTCCGAGCGGCCCTGGGTGTCCTCCGCTCCTCCGGCGTCCCGGACGCCCAACGCCCTTTCAGCGAAATTCAGAAACAGTAACTCCGGCCCAACACAGTCCTACGTTCGCCCAGCGCGGCGGGCTTCCTTCACGGCCTATGCCCCCCCTCCAAGGTCCGCTCCATCTTAGAGTCCTTGGATGCAAACGTTACTTTGCCAGATACGATTGGCCCTGTTGGCCTGGGGTGGGGTTACACCCACAATGTTTCCCACCCCGCTAGTTAAAAAGTTGGCCTCCCGTTGGGGGCCTCTGTTAAAACTGCAAGTGCGGTACAGATCACCTCTACACCCTCTACACGATGGCAGCTAATGGACAACCTGGAGTCCCCCCTCCGTCCCCCAAGCAAGGAACCTCTGGCTCCCCGATCCCGGAACACCAGACGCTGAGATGCCTTTCCTGGAATGTTAACGGACTCAACTCTCCCCCCAAGCGCAAATCGATTCTCCAGAAGCTACAAGATGAGGAGGCCGGTGTGGTGTTCCTTCAAGAGACTCATCTCCTCCCGGCAGACTTTGGCCGGCTCCGATCTAGCATGTATCCACGCCAGTTCTTCGCCTCGGGGAACTCTAAAAAGGGGGGCACAGCAATTATATTTCGGAAAGACCTGCGCCCCCAGATCTTGGACTCCATGATGTGCCCGGAGGGCCGCTTCGTGGCCATCAAGTGCCTCCTGCTGGGGGATCTCTACACCTTGGTATCGGCATATGCACCCAACTCGGGACAGGCAACTTTCTATGATTCCCTGGGATCCTCCCTCTCAAGCTTTGCGGAAGGCCAGACAATAATCGGAGGGGACTTCAACGGGGTTCCAGACCCCACTAAAGACAAATCCAACCCCCCTGCTCTTGGCGAGTTCGGTCAGGCCCTCAGTCTGCTGCGGCTCTTCAGAACCCTGGAGGTGGTGGATACATGGCGGGTGCTTCACCCCACCGAGAAAGACTACTCTTTCTTCTCGGGCGTTCACCGAACTCACTCCAGAATTGACCTCATTCTATCTTCCCCCCAAACTCTCGCCCTCGCTAATGAAGTGTCTATAGGCCAGCGAATTCTATCAGACCATGCCCCGATAATAATGGAACTAAGCATTCAGAACACCCACGCTAAGGCGACACGCAGATGGGCGCTCTATGACCCAATCCTCAATGATATGTCAATCAGAGACAATATAGCCACCACCATCAAGAACTTCTTTGAGGAGAACCCAGCCGCGGACACCTCCCTAGCCAATAACTGGGATGCAATGAAAGCTGTAGTTAGGGGATCCTTGATAGCCCAAGGCGTAGCATACCATCGAAACCGGAAACAGATCCGCCTATCCCTGGAGGAGGACTTGCGAGCAGCTGAGGAAGCCCAGAAAAAGAGTGGCTGGTCTCCCAGAACACAGAGAGCGCTCCGCTCGGCCAGGAAGAAATTGGAGGCCCACTATGCAGAACACACTGCGCAACTCTTGGCGAAGACCAAACAATTTTACTATGCCAAAAGCAACAAGGCCAACAAGTTACTGGTGGCCAAGCTAGCTAAAACGAGACGGACCAACACAATTATAGGGCTCCGAGACCCACAGGGGGTGATACACCACTCCGAACAGACGAAACTACAACTAGCTTCGGACCACTTAACCCAGGTCCTGACAGCACCCCCCCGAGATCGGTCCAGGCAGGAGGCATACCTGCGGAACGCAGCCTTGACACGTCTCTCAGATTCTACACGAGAGCAGTTGGAAGCCCCGATAACAGATGAAGAAGTTGACGAAGCCATCAAGGCCCTCAAATCGCGGGCCCCGGGCCCAGACGGATTCTCCCCGAGGTTCTATAAGATATTTAAGCTCCAACTTATCCCCCATATGGTGGCCCTTTTCAACTCTTTCCAGGTCTCGGGATCTGTGACCCCCACGATGCAAGAGTCGGTGACGGTCCTCCTTCCTAAGCCGGGGAAAGACCCGAGAGATCCGGCGTCATACAGACCCATCGCCTTACTGAATATCGACGCCAACCTGTACTCGAAGATTTTGGCTAACCGCCTGGCACTTATCCTCCCGGAAATAATCCACCCCGACCAAACAGGCTTCATTCTTCACCGAGCAGCAGGGGACAACATCCGGCGGACTCTGAACCTAGTGAACATCGCCCACCGCAACTCCCAAGGCCTCGCCTTAATGGCCCTGGACGCAACCAAAGCCTTTGACAGAGTCGATTGGTCCTATCTGGAATGCACCTGGAAGCATTTGGGTTCGGCCCCACAGCCCAAGCCATGATCCTGGCGAACTACAAGCAGCCCAAAACCATCCTCAGGATCAATGGCGCCCACTCAGCCCCGATACCTCTGTCTTGTGGGACAAGGCAGGGCTGCCCGCTGTCACCCCTACTCTTCGCCCTCACAATGGAGCCCTTCGTCCAGAAGATCAGGCGGAATGAATCCATTAAGGGACTTCAGGTGGGCTCGTCCCACCACAAAATCGCTCTCTACGCGGACGATGTACTATTGACACTTACGGAAGCCAGTACCTCAGCGAAGCACGCCCTGGCCGAAATAAAGGAATTGGGGGAGGTCACCGGCTTTACTATCAACTTCGCCAAATCAGTGGCCCTAGGAATCGGCCTCCGCCCAGAAGAAAAAGAGGCGTTAACGGATCTGTGCCCGATCGAATGGAGGGACCACTCGATCCCCTACCTGGGAGTTCTCATCCCAGCGAACCCAAAGGAGACCTATCAGGCGAACTTTCCCAAACTGATCAAGGAGCTGGAGGGGGACCTGAAGCGCTGGACCACGCAAGAGATCTCACTAATGGGCCGGATCACAGCCGTCAAAATGAACCTGCTCCCTAGGTTCCTCTATGCCTGCTCATCCCTATCGGTGCCCTTCCCGGCCCGGACCCTCCACGACTTACAGAGGAAGATATCGAAATTCATATGGAAAGGCAAAAAGGCCAGGATCCCCCACAAGACCCTGATTGGTAACGCCAGGCTAGGAGGCCTAGGGGTCCCGGACCTGCAGGCCTATAGGACAGCGGCGCAACTGTCACACCTACACGCCTGGCAGTCGAACACGGCCCGCCCCAGATGGGTGGAACTGGAGCAAGCCCAGCTTCCGCTCCCCCTCCGGTTCCTCCCTCACATCCAACCTTCTCTCAGGGCGCGCTGGAAGGACATCCTACTGACAACGAAGCAGACCCTAAGCTCCTGGGACTGGGCTCTAAAGCAGAAGGGAATCCCGAGGGGCCGGGGCCCCCTTTCGCCGATCTTTCACAACCCCGACTTCTCCCCGGGATCTCTCCCCCGCAACTTCCAGAATTGGATAGACTGGGGCCTTGAAACCCTGGGGCAGATGTACTCCGAAAACAGACCCCGGACCTTCGAACAGTGCAAGGAGACTTTTCGGCTTCAAGAGAGGGACAGATTCACATACTGCCAGCTCCGCCACTGGTGTTCACACCCCCAGACCTTCCAGGCGGCAACTCGCCCCCCGACTCCACTGGAGCTAACTCTCGCGGATCTGCCGGCTAGAGGAAGAACTTCAGCCATATATAGATGCTTCTCGAGGGACTTTCTGGCGGCAAAAACTCGATCCATGGCTCAGTGGGAGGCGGACCTAGGCCATCCGCTTGATGACCAAACCTGGGTAGACATATGGTCCCGCACCCACTCCTCCTCCACCTGCGTCACCAACAAAGAATGTGCATACAAACTCACCCTGCGCTGGTATTACCCCCCTCTCAGACTCCACCACATGAATCCACAAGTGGACCCCGCCTGCTGGAGAGGCTGCAGTCAACCAGGCTCTTACTTTCACATGTGGTGGACGTGCCCCAAGATCCAGCAATTCTGGACCAGGTGTCTCTCAACCATTGAACAAATCACCGGCTCCGCCCTCCCACTGGACCCTGAGACAATTCTACTGGGGATCCCGATCCCCGGAATCTACCCCCGCTCCGGCAATAGGGCTAAGCTCCTCACACAATGCCTCTTGGCGGGCAAGACAGTTCTGGCCCGTTTCTGGAAGTCACAAGACGGCCCCTGCCTAGCCCACTGGTGGGGAAAATTGTGGGACATCTTAATAGCGGAAAAGGTCACCGCAGCGAGAGCAGGGAATCTGCACCGCTTCCAGAATGTATGGGCCCCAGTGCTGGACTATGATCAGCGATTTCCCGCAATGACGTTCAAACCAATCAACGCCCGTTGGGCCCTGAGGGACCAGGAGAGTACGCACCAGGCGGGGGTGATAGACTGAATCTCTGGCCCGGGAAAACCGGAATGATGGGGGGAAAGGGACACAAAGCCAAAATCTTTTCTTTGCTATATTATACTGCCATCCGACACTGTATGTAACCTATACTGCCTTGCTATAAATAAACATATTTAAAAAAAAAGAAACCCTCTTCCGACCCTTCCTGCCCAGCTAACTATCGCCCAATCTCTATCACTCCCTTCCTGGGCAAGCTCCTGGAGAAACTGGCCATCTCACAGCTTAATCTCCATGCTGAATCTGTTGGTAGCCTTCATGACCATCAGTCTGGCTTCAGAGCTGCCAGAAGCACGGAAACTGCTCTCCTGAACATCCGTGAGGACCTCCTCTCGAACCTTGACTCTAACATTCCATGTGTTCTCATTTTGCTTGATCTCTCTTCTGCCTTTGATACTGTCAACCATACCATCCTGCTCAACCGTCTCCGTGATAACCTGGGTATCACTGGTCAGGCTTTGGCTTGGCTGACCTCTTTCCTCTCAAATCGACCCTCCCAGGTCCAACTGGGGTCTTTCCTCTCTGACATCTTTTTCTCTACCTGTGGTGTCCCCCAGGGTTCTAACCTCTCTCCCTGGCTGTTCAACCAGTATCTGGCACTTCTCGCCCACCGCATCGCTGCTCTCTGCCCCAACTTTCAGTGCTAGGCAGATTATACCCAGCTCATTTTCAGGCTACCCTCGGCCTCCTCTTCTCCTTCCCTCATCTCTGACTGTCTTTCTGCTATACAGGAATGGTGTGCCGCCAACGACCTCTGCCTTAATGCCAGTTAGACTGAGATTCTACTCATCGGCACACCCACTCCCTCCTTCCCTGCAGCTCTCTGGCCAGCCTCTCTTGGCCCTCTTCTTGCTCCTACCTGCAAGACAAAAAACCTTGGGGTCATCTTCGACTCCACACTCTCCTTCTCTCCTCACATATCTGACGTCTCTAAGAAGTCACACTACCAACTACACCTCCTCAGAGGTATCCTTCCTTTCCTCTCCTTCCCCCAGAAGCTCACTGTCTCTAGAGCCCTGGTTCTCTCGAAGCTGGACTACTATAACAGCCTCTACCTAAATCTGCCCGCCTCTACTCTCCGCCCTTTGCAACTCATCCAGAACAGGACTGCGAGACGTGTCCTTGGCCTCAAGCCCAGGGACCGTATCTCTCCAGGACTGAAATCACTACACTGGCTCCCAGTGACTGCGAGGATCAAGTTCAAAACCCTTTGCATTGTCCACAAGGCCATCTGGGGCCTTGGGCCACAATACCTTCAACTCTCTCTTCCTAAATATCTTCCTTCTCGTGCTCTTCGCTCATCCGCTTCTAACTCCCTCAGGGTCAGCCGCTTCTCCAAACAACGAGTTGGGGGCAGATCTCTCTCCGCTGCAGGGGCCTCCCTCTGGAATAGCCTTCCTGCCTCCCTGAAACTTGAGGAGAACCATCTCCGGTTCCGGAAGCACCTCAAAACCTTCCTCTTTGCCTCCGCCTTCTCTCCCCCTCTCCCCTGCTAAAATTACTGAAACTGCACTGAATCTGCAACTGGGCCACTCACCGTTTTCGGTCCTTGGCCCAGCCACTCTCCCCTGCACTGCCTCCCTGACAACCCCTGCACTGCGGGACTGTGTCTGTATCCCTACAGCCCCCCTTCCCAGCTCTTGTCTGCACTTACCTTGCACTTGCCACCAGCGGGCCCTTGTAATTTATCCTGTATGCTATAACCCTGTACTGCACTTTTCCCTCTAGCTTTCCCCCCCTGCACTTTTCCCTTCCCCTCTACCCTTGCACTTGCGCGATCTGAATGACACCTGGCCTAGTAGGATTTTTGTCTGTCTCCCCTTGTTCCCCCCCGCGCCTCGTCACACCTTGAAACACTTGTGTATAGGCGCGTTACAAATGCCATATCATATCATATCCTATAGTGTGTGGAGTTTTACCTCAGCTGAGCTGTAGGGTTCCTGGAAGAAAGCCGGTAGCTCAAATGACTGGCTTACGTGAAATTTGGAGATGAATTTAGGGGAGAACCTAGGGTGAGTACATAAAACCAGCTTGTCTTTGTGTACAACAAAGAAAGGATCCTGCATTGACAATGCTTGTATTTCACTCACTCTTCTTATGGAAGTGATAGCCACTAAGAAGGCGGTTTTGTAAGTCAGGTGTTTTAGACTGGACTTGTGCATCGGCTCGAAAGGGGGTCCCATGAGCTTAGCGAGTACCACGTTGAGATCCCATCCCGACGGTGGGTTAGAAATAGGAGGGTAGAGTCTTTTTACTCCTTCCATGAATGCCTTGATGACAGGTACTTTCCAGCATTAAACCCTATTATGGGAAGTGGTGTAGGCTGGTAAAGCCGCCAGGTGGACTTTTAGGAAGTTAAATACTAACCCTGCATCTAGCAAATTAAGCATATAAATTAGAATGTGGGAAGGAGTACATTCTATGGGGTTGATCTGTTTAGACTGGCACTAAATTACGAATCTTATCCATTTGTCAAAGTAAAAGTGTCTAGAATTTGTTTTTCTTGATTCTTACAAGATATACATGCCTCTCTGTGGCAGGTTAAGATGTCCGAACTCTATGACTTCAGGAGCCATGTTGCCAAGTTCATTGAGTGAGGTTGCGGGTGCACTGTTAGTCCCTCGTGCTGAGTGAGTTTATTGTACAGGCACTGGAGTTTGATGGAATCGCGCATCGCCAGATTACGCAGATGTGGATACCATGGTTGTCTTGCCCACATAAAGCGAGAACTCAGTGAGAAAGTGGAGTCTCCCTTGTGGAGCTAGTTACACCCAGATAGATCTTGAAAATCTTTAAACCGAATTACACGGCTTGAGGCCGAATTCACACAGCAAGAATAGCCACTTTGGTGACACAGAGAAGAACGTCTCTCGCTGAGGGCGGATATAGAAAACAGACCGCCAAACTTTTTGGCGAACGAAGCCATTTCTAGAATTATTGGAACCATGGCTGGTACCACGCAATGTTACACGTGACACACTGGAAAATACAAGTGCCCTGAAGACAGAACCGGCAGAATATGTATTAGGGATGATTCCGTATATATATTTCTGTAGCAATTAAGATTTATGCTGGTCCTAGAAACACATGAACACAGTGTTGGCAGACTCTCCTTGCCCATGTAAATTAGGAAGGGCATAAACAATATCATTGAGGGTTAACACACAGACCCCCTAGTGGGGCACGGAAAGGGTTTTCGATATATGAATTCCTAGTCCAGATAGACAAGTCATATATAAACAGAGAAATGAATTCCAAATGTTGTTGTTGTATAATTGTTTTTAGTACAATATTGTTGAGTACAATATGTTGTTGAAAATACTAAAAAATAAAAATTAAAATATGTATATATTTTCTGATAAACTACATGGTTATTCGGCCTTCTTTTGAGTAGGGGGTTATCATGACTTGATACTTTGGTATCTGTGAACACTCGCTCTTAGTGAAAAGGATAGGAAGCTGGTCTGTGGGAACTTGCTGTCTTGATAGTTAACTGTCCTCACCCACCCAGCCCCTAAAAAGAGGACTATCTGTAGCTCATAAGGACGGATTGCCCACATATGAGCAACTAGGATAAGCGTCATCGGTTCCTTGTGGATCTTGTTCACCACCTTCCTCATGAGAGGTGTTGGGGGGAAAAGCGTAAGCAAATTTCCCTGACCAGTTCATCCACAGGGCGTTCCCCTTGGAGCGTGGCTTGGGGAACCTGGGCGAGAAGTCTGGGCATTGACTATTTTCGCTTGTAGCAAATAAGTCTATTATGAGGAAACCTCAGAGAGAAGAGGTGTTCTACGACTTCTTCGTGTAGACGCCACTCATGTTCTTGTGGTAGGGGATCTCTGCTCAATGAGTCTGCTAGAGAGTTGAGTTCCCCTGGAACATGCTGTGACGATAGAAACATTTTCCGTTTGAGTGTCCATTTCCAAATTTGCTGCGCAAGCCTGGACAGATTTGGAGAACGTGCCCCCTTGTTTGTTGATATAAAACATCGCTGTAGTGCTGTCTGTCAGGACTTGTACGGATTGGTTCTTTAAATAGGATTCAAATGCCAAAGGGCTTTGAATACTGCCAGAAGCTCTAGCAGATTGATGTGGTTATGGGTTGCTGTGCAAGACCACAGACCCTGATCTGTGTGGTGAAGGTAGTGAGCCCCCCACCCCGATAGAGAGGCGTCCGTCATGACAATCGCCTGTACCTCTGGCTCGTAGAAGGATTTCCCCTTGAGCAGATTTTCCCTTGTCCACCAGCGAAGATTTTGAACAAGTGTTGGTGAAACAACCAGTAGATCGTCTCACTGACCACTTGCCTGAGACCATTGTTTCACCAACCACTCCTGCCTAGGTTGCATGCGCAGGCGCGCGTGAGGAACCAGGTAAATGCAAGATGCCATCATGCCTAGCAAACGCATAGCTTTGCGCAACGTTATCTGGCGGCCGGCTTGATAATGCAGTATTTGCAGTAACAAGTTTTGGACTCTTTCCCCTGATGGAAAGACCAACCCCTCTTGCTTGTTTAAGACAGCTCCTATGAACTGTTGGGAAGTGCTTGGCACTAGGCTTGATTTTTTCTTGTTTATGGAGAAGCCCATTTGAAAGAGGAGGTTGATTGTTCTTTGAATGTTTTGTCTGCAAATTAGGGAGGACTCCCCTGTAATGAGCCAGTCGTCCAGGTAAGGGTACACTGGGATTGCCTCCCTGCGTAAGTGCGCTGCCACCCCCGCCAGTACCTTTGTGAATACCCTTGGAGCCGAAGCAATCCCGAAGGGCAGCAACTTGAATTGGTAGTGCTGGTTCGCTATCTTGAAACGCATAAAATCTTCTGTGCACTGGGAACATTGAAATATGAAAATAGCATTTTTCATATCTGTGTTGCCATGTAATCCCCCTTTTTGGTAGAGAGATTACCTCTTGTAGTGTAGTCATGCAGAACTTTTGTGGCTTGACATACTTGTTTGCATGGTGCAATTCTAATACTAGGCGCATTGTTAGATCTTTCTTTAGCACAAGGAAGTAAGTTGAATAAATAGCCCTGTTTACCTGGTTGGCCGGGATGACTTCGATGGCGTCCTTTATTAGCAGAGTGGCTATCTCCTCGAGGAGGATCGCTGGTGTTCTCTTGAGTCGATCTTCTGTAGAGGACGGTGCTTGTGGGGTCGTTGGAGGAGCTCTATACAGTATCCGCCTGCTACTGTGGACAGCACCCATCTGTCTGAGGTGATTCCCTCCCATGCGTGGGTGAAGTTGGAAATGTGCCTCTTACTGGAGAGGCATAGAAGGGCACCTGAAGCAGAATGTCACTGCTTCTGAGGTGGGGTACCACCTCGTGAGGAGTTGCTCCTTCCACGACCACAACCTCTGCGCTGTCCTCTAGGATAGCCCTGGGAGGACTGACTCTGATTATTACCCCATGAGGAGCTTTGGTTTTGACTGTAATTGGACCCCAGTTCAGAACCTTCGCTGCGAAAATGGCAAAATTGCCATTACCCCTTTGGCCGGGTGGCTTGTTGGTGAGTTGCCCCAACAATTTGAGAGTGTCATACTTGTCTTTGGCTGTCTTAAGGGTTTCCTCAACGGCCTTGCTGAAGAGCACATTGGGTTCAATAGGCATGTTAATTAGTGTGGCCTGCGTTTCTGGTCTGAAACCTGATTGCTGCAGCCATGCATGATGTTTGATAACAGTACCCTGAGCAATGATTCTTCCGGCATTGTCCGCCGTGTCAAGGTTGGTCTTAAGTAAACAGCTCGACACTGCTCTCCCTTCTGCGACCACGTGTGCTAGCTGTGATTTCAGTGGTTCTGGGGCAGAAGATAGTAGAGCAGACACTTCCTCCCATTTGTGGCAGTTATAACTGCCCAAGAGGGTAGCATTGTTCGCAATTCTGGTTTGGTAAGCCGCGGAGGAGGCGACTTTCCTACCCATGGTGTAAATCTTTTTGCTTTCCTTGTCGGGAGGAGCCTCAGAGGAAGCAAGGGGGGTTCCCGCTCTTTTCCTATTTGAAGTTACAACTAACGAGTCTGGCTTCAGCTGCCCTCTAATATATAGTGGGTCTGAGGTGCAGGCTTAAAAAGCTTTTCTACACGTGGGTTTGCAGCCTGTGTGAGGTTAGAGGCTTCTACGGTTGTATCCTGCGCTGTATTGACTTGACTTGAGGAATAAACTGCGCCATTGTTTTCTTGTTCCCAAGGAACTGTTCCACAAAGTCCTTATCCTCCTGTACCTCCTGGGTGTCAATTTGAAAGTGCTCTGCCGCCTTGGCTAGTACCTCATTAAGAAGGGGTTGGTTGTCAATAGGAGAATCAACTATAGGAGGATCCTGATCGATAGGTGAGTCTATCGGGTACATATTGGCCTCTGGGTCAGCTCCTGGTTCTCATCGTCCCCATAATAAGGCTCTGCTGCCTCCTCATCGCACTGAAAGTCAACTGCCTCTACAATAGAAAGGTCCTCATTTTTGGAGTCTGGGTCATAGAGCTCTATGACTGTGCTACACACTGGAGTTTCTGTACGAGACCTTTCAGAAGGGGGTTGAGAAGGCTGAGCAGAGACTGTGGTGGGGTGTGGATTGGAAACTCTGGAAGTATGCAGGGTCTTTGTCGTAGAAATTGGCCATAAAGGACATTCTCCTCATTACTCTATCTATGTCTTGTGAAGACCATTCTGCCTTTATCTGTGGGAGGAATAACCCCAGATTCTTTTAGGCCTAGTCTCTACAGGTTTGTCCTTATTAGGGCTGGGCCTAATTTCCTTAGGCTTCTCTTTCTAAGAAGTGTTTTCCCTATGAGGGCTTTTATCCCTATGAAGGGTCTTTGAGGACTTCTTTTTATATACTGTTTCCTCCCCCCTGGTGCCCAGAGCTGTGTGTATCCATCTGTTTGGACTGCTTAGGGCCTAGAACCTTACTTGACGCCGAGCGTTGACTTTCGGGAGTGGGAACGGCCAAAGCTTCGTCTGCAGACGACCGGCCTTCAGAGAGAGTTTTGCGTGCGACACCCTCATCGTCTTTCGACGGTTGGACCCTGTCGTGCGGCGATCTCGAACGAGAACCTCCAGAGTACAGGAACTCAACTGACCTTTCCCTGGTGTCATGAATCGGCGATATCGACCCTTCTGGTCTGCCTGGTCCCTCAGTCAATAACCACTACTCCGTTCACCTTCAACATGGCCGACGCCATGTCTTCGGTGCGGTATAGTTTTCTGTGTGGATCACATGCTCTCTTGGAAACAGACATGCCCCGGGGCCTCCGTGCGTCTCAACGCTTTGCTTGCCTGCGCCTCGCCCGGCAAGTTGTGTTCTAGTACCTAGCCCCCCTTTTCTTCGCAAATCCTGGTAACCATCCATCCTTCCTTCCTGGTCCCCCCCCCTTCCTACTCCTTTCGCGTGCTCTATTCGGACCCCGTTGCCCTTTCTTCCTTATCCTGGTTCCGTCCTGGACCCTTCCTGGAACATTGAACGTATCCCGAGCCCTGGCACCGCCACAACCGGGAGTCACTGACCTACGCGCTCACCAAAGCCCAGCAGACTGGATTCAGAAGGCCCTAGAGCTTTTATAAGGCACGCTCTTCCAGGAAAAAGAAACCCGCAAACTCAAAGAAGAAATCCTCAAGAAGCAAACAGGTGAGTCACGAATCCGAGGACTCGTATTCTGACAGTTTGAGACGCCAACAGACTACAACTGTTTCCGCCATGGAGGCAGCCGTTAAAGACCTAATGAGAGGTATGCAGGAACTCACTACTGAAGTGCAGAATCTTAAGTCTGAAAATGCTGCCTTAAAACAGCTTGTTTTATCCAGGGACTCAGCATATCAGGAAAGTGCATCGGTAGGAGGCATTGTGGACAAGTATGTTGGGAATCCAAAATCCCTGTGTTCCTTCCTGGACCCTTGCTTCGTTCATTTCACCTTTAAATCATAATACTTCTATACCCCCAGAGCTAAGGTGGGGTTCATGATCTCTCATCTATCCGGCAACGCGCTGGCCTGGGCTACTCCTTTAATCTCTGCTGGGGATTCGGTACTTGACAATTATGAGGAATTTGTTTCTGCCCTCAAGGCCATGTTCGACCGCCCCGAACAGGTGTATTCCACCCAGGAAAAATTGTTAGAATTCCGGCAGGGAAATCAGGATATGTTGACATATGTTACCCGTTTCAAACAATTGGCTAAGGATGCTAACTGAACTCCAGAAGCCTGTTTCACCTTGTTCAGACACAGATTAAGCGAAGAAGTCATGGATGAATTAGCCAGAGTAGCCTGCCCAGCCTCCTATCAGGCCCTGAAGATAGATTTCAGGATATGTGATGCTGGAAATGCATCGGAGGGACAGGGCCTCTGTATCCTTGTCCTTTACTGCTTTTTATCGTGTGTTCTGTTGTGTTTTCCGCGCAGGAGTTCATGTGGGACTCCTGGCGGTGCAGCTCTCTCTATTTTGGTTTGGTGAACAGACCCATGGGATACCCTTATGGCACCCATGGGTAGGGGTGCAACCCTGTGCCCCTAGTGTATGTTTTTGGGCACCTGTGTGTGACCCACAGAGCAGGGTACGTGCTGGTGGCAGCTCCGTGCTGAAATGCCTGGTGCCCTGATCGTCCTCCATTTTGGGATGCCCAGGCCCTATCATTTGGAATCGGTAGATTCCGGATGAAGACAAAATGGCCCCCATGGCCTCTTGCCTTCCATCACCTGTTACCTTGATCTTCCTGAAGTCCCGGGAAGCCCTGCCTCTATCCCTTCCCCCTGACTGGCTGTTGGGTGGAAGTTCCATACATGGTAGTGTGGGGAAGTGCCGACCAGACTGGCTGGAGCCTTCTCAACAACCGTATGTTTTGGGTACGCCTGTGGGTGGGACCTGGCTGAATGAAGTGTGTGACGAATATGCATTCTATGTTGTGGCTGTCTAGTATCTGGTGGTTGACACAATGGTTGAGACAGCCCTGCCCAAAACCGGTATGAATGCAGCTTGGAGTGTTGAATGGCTTGGTACTTGTCCCAATACACATAACTTGTGAGTGTCTGGAGAGAAGTGAATGGCCTGAATGCCCCATGTGCCTGATTGGCTGCCTGCCTGCATGAATGACCGTAGTCGTGATTGGATGCTTGAGTGTGACCCAGCGTAATGAAT
The DNA here is from genome assembly GCF_040938575.1 of Ambystoma mexicanum. Lineage (NCBI taxonomy): Eukaryota > Metazoa > Chordata > Amphibia > Caudata > Ambystomatidae > Ambystoma > Ambystoma mexicanum. The sequence continues at coordinate 354,011,408 of NC_090936.1, forward strand.
GGGAGATCAACAGTATATCTAGGGACCTCTCACTGCTAGGAATCGTGTTCAGAAGCTGAAGTCCACTACGAGTAACTGGAGTACCTGAAGCTTGATCTTGAAACCCTGCTGGACGAGAAGAATTGCTGTTGCTCTCTTTCGCAATCTGAAAGATGTTGTGCTTCAAGAACTGACCCGGAGAGGACCTGGTAAGGCGCCCTCTTCCCGAGCTACGAGGGACCATCGTGCACAGCGGATATTTGCCTAAGCTCCCTGGTAGACAGACCTTCGACAAGCTGCCGACCCGATACAGGGATTGCTGCGGAACTCCAAGGAGAAGCGCCCGGACTGTTGTCCGCCACTGTTGACGACTGCCATCGCCGACTGGAGCCGCCGTGCTCCCGTTGCCTAAGAACTTCATTGATCCAAGGACGCTCTTGTCCGCATCGTCGCTGCTGTATCCTGCTGGAGAAGGCCTGCCCGTTGACGCGCCGAGGAGCATCCACCGGTGGGTTTCCCGCCACCCAATGACCACAGAGACGCCAACGACTCAACGCCCTTACTGGGCCACAGTTCTTCAACTCTTTGCAGTCCAGAACCATTGACACCAAGGTACCCTGCACGCCTCTTCCTTGCAGGACGTTTACGCTTCCCCGTCAACGAGCACTGCTAGGAACGACGCTGCCACTTCAATGTCGTAGTGCGACCTGTTCTCCGTCGGACGTTCGACGACCCGTGACTCCTGCCTGAAAGGGAGGACACTCAAGAAAGGCCGTCGATTCCCCGACGCGGAACACTACAACCCCAAGGTACTTTGGGGTTGTCGAACTTTTTGAAAGTCTAGTGTGAACAATATATGGACTGGGCTTGTATCTTTCTTCTACAGGTTGCCCAGGTGGGGGGGGGATCTCTACACAGAACTGTGTTTAACTGTAGTTACCAGTATTCTGCCTATTGCTCAACCATCTGCTTTCCTTCCTCTCTCTACTGCTGGTTTCCTCTTTATTTTGATCTGTGTGTCATTCTGACAGTATGCACTTTAAGGAGATCTAATAACGTTAGCGGTACCACTTTAGAACTGTACATATTTGCCATTGTAGATTTTCGGAGTACAAAGTGAGTTATCGTGATATTGTATATACCTTTGATCATTAATTATATAAAGACTGTGTTGTAACCGATACAGTGTGTGGACATTCCTTTGTGGGTGCTTGGGGACTACACTGTACTTAAGAACCAGCTTTCATCACCTCCCGAGAAGCTAGGCCTTGATTGCTCGGCCATAGCTACCGAATAGAGAATCTTGGCTGGGGTCCTCTGTGCCTCTCCTCTACCATATAGAGAGCAGAAGTACAGACACCCCCCTCCATTCTTCACAGGATACAAGAGAGAAAGGCAGAGAAGAAGAAGACACAGAACCTGCCACCCAAACCTCTGCCTGAATATAACAGTCCCAGGGAACAGGAAACCTCAATCCAAGGTCAATCTGAACCTGAACCCATGCAGTTTGGGTCCTTGAGAGGCCCCATCTCTACCCAGGAAAGAACACGAAGGATCAATAGCGGTCTTTGCATGTATGCGCATCGGATAAACATTTAGTGCGTAATTGCCCGATTGCCCTCCACAACGCTCGGGAAACGCCAGCTCCCGATCCTGGACGGAGCTCAGTTTCGGGAAAAGGAATCTTGCTCCGACATTTCACCTTCACAAGACTGTCCTTTAAGCAGTACCTTGGTGCTACTCCAAGTGACCCTTTCAACACACAACAAAGAAATACATTCTATACTAGCCCTGGTGAATTGCGGTGCCATGGGTCTTTTTTTGGACGAATGGGCACAGAGATATCATATTCCCCGAGAAGCCAAGGAAGTCTTCCAGGCAGTGGAAGGAATCGACAGGAAACCCTTATCCTCCGGTCCCATAACTCAACAAACTTCTGAGCTTATGCTCTCTAGTCACAATCACCAAGAAATATTGCGTTTTGACATAATCAGAGCAGCTCCCTATCCCATAGTGCTTAGCATGTCATGGTTGCGGAAACATAATCCGTATATCAACTGGATCCTTGTTGTTGGGTTCCGAGTTCTGTCTCACTTGTCTATCTGGGGAACCCAAAAAGTCTGCCGGTGTGAAGCTTCCTCAACCACAACACCTCACAGTCTCTGCCATTACCCAGGTACCCGAGGTGTACCGTCAATTTTCAGATGTATTTTCTTCTGCCATTGTTCAATCACTCCCTCCTCATCGTCCTGAAGATTGTGCAATTGACACAGAAGAGAATGCAGTTATTCCATTTGGAAGGATGTTTATTCTGTCAGAACCCGAGACAGTTGCCTTGCGAGAGTATCTAGACATCAACCTCTCCAACGGAACCATTCGTCCATCCAAGTCCCCAGCCGGAGCATCTCTATTTTTTGTACCTAGAAAGGATACTAAGGAACTCCGTCCATGCCTGGACTACCGGGGTTTGAATAAATGTACCTTGAAAGACAGATACCCCTTGCCACTCATTTCGGACATCCTGGAGGCCCTACGTGGAGCCGTGATCTTCACTAAGCTGGTGTCACGCTCACCTGAAAACTCTGTGGGAGCGATGGATTCTCTCGACCTCTGCTCTGCTATTCCCCGAATTCAACTTATCTCCCTCTTCTGGGGTTCTTCCTGTAAGGATAGGTAAGGGACGGGTTAGAACTGTGCCAGGCCCTGGTAAAACCCCCTCCCAACCACCCTGAGTTAAGCACTGTGTTTAGGGGCTCACCTCTTAGTTTAGTAAGGCGTGCTCTCCATCCTGGCTCTGCAGGGGCGCTATGGTGATGGCCGGATGGCAGTTGTGCTGTAGGGAGGCTATCCCCACTTCTTTGTTGCGGTGGAGAGAAAATGAGGCCGCCTCCTAAATTTCGGAAAGTTCAGGCGATCCAAAATAAGTCCAGGGACAGTTACTTCACTGAACCCCTATGTGGTGGATCGAAGAGTTCAATGTCCAAGAGTTCTCGGTGGCCCAGTTACTTCACTAGGCGCAGGTAAGAGAAAACGTATGTCCTTAGGGTATTTGGACCCAGAATTGTCTTTAGCGATTAATCCCCCTTTCTCGTGTCTTTCTCCTAACAGGTCCAGTCAAGAAATACCTCTTCGAAAAAGAAAATCCAACGGACTGAAAAGGCCAGATGGTCCGCGAGGTGAAGATGAAGCTGAAGAGACGATCGGGTCCAACGGAAGAAAACAGGTGAGTTGAAAAAATGAAGTTCACTAATGCTTTCAGTTGTTCCCTTGCAGATGCGGAGCTCGAAGAAGCGAGGATGCCGTCCTGCCGGGGATCAGGTCTGCAGAAAACCATGGAAGAGCTCCGCAGACTGAACCAGGTAAGCGTGTGCTCACTGCTACAGAAAACACACGAAGCAAGTCTTGTCCTTTTGGGCGTGGCTTTTATAGAGGGCCTCGCCCGAAAGACTAGAGCATTGCATAAAGTCCAGATTGGAACAAAATGGGATCCATGTTAGTGGAACAGGAAGTCTATTGTTATCCTATGGAGGATAGGTGATTCCAAATGGAGATATGGATATTTACCCTGACCTTGCCCTCCAAGCTCTTACCCATAATGCTCCTGACTGATTTCTCCTCCCGCTATCATGAACTGGGTATGTAATTGACTGAATAGTGCCACTTAACCTAGTACCCATGACAGCTGGATTTAAGAGGGGCTTATCATCTGATTTGCATAAAGGAGGGCGACGAATGGAAGACGCCCTTTCGGACCCCCTTTGGTCACTATGAATATCTGGTGATGGCATTCGGCTTAGCAAATGCTCCTGCCGTATTCCAGCGCTTCATGGATCGGGTCTTTTCTGACATATTGTTTTTTTTCGGCATCGTCTACTTAGATGATATCTTGATTTATTCACAAGACCCAACCTTGCATCAGAAACACATCTCTATGGTCCTACAACAATTGTGCGAAAACCATCTGTTGGCCAAACCCGAGAAGTGTATTTTCCACGTATCCACAGTCAAATACTTAGGGTTTGTATTAAGTCCTCAAGGGGTAGCCATGGATCCATCAAAAGTGGAAGTAATCCTTTCTTGGCCGGCCCCATCCACAGTGAAACAGGTGCAGTCATTCCAAGGGATTGCTAATTTCTACAGGAAATTCATCCCTTTGTTCTCAGCTATTGTTCAACCCATCGTCCGTCTGCTAAAGAAAGATACTCTCTTCCAGTGGACTGCCAGCCAAGAAACTGCCTTTCAGAAACTCAAATATCTGTTTATTAGCAAGCCCATCCTGGCCCAACCAGAAACTACCAAACCCTTCCTGGTAGAAACTGATGCTTCCGAACATGCTATCGGGGCAGTCCTTAAGCAAGAAACCGAAGACGGATTGGAACACCCAATTGCTGATTTGTCGCGAACATTACAGCCTAGGGAAACTCATTACTCAGTCCTGGAGAAAGAACTACTCGCCATCAGACAAGCCTTCACAGATTGGCGTCACCTCCTATTGGGCGCAAGATATCTGGTCGTGGTAAGGACCGACCATCGGAATCTCCAGGTTTTACAGGCCATGGAATGCCGAAACAGTCGCCAGGCAAGATGGGCCTACTTTTTTGCCCAATATCAATTCAGCATTCAACCCGTTCCTGGTCCATCCAATGTAATAGCAGATGCCCTCTCCCAAAGATCTGATTACATAAAAGAGGATGTACCACTCCTTCCCAAGATGTTTCCCAACAAGGTGTTCATAGCACATGCTAACTCACTCTTAGAAACGATACGTGAAGAGACTGCAACATCGGACATTTGGAAGGAGTATATTACAGACAATCCCTGGACTCTCTCAATCAAGGATGGATACCTCTTTAAGGACAAGTGTTTGGTTGTTCCTACCCAGAAAGTTCAATCCAAGATTATGAGTCTCTGTCATGACACGTTTCATTTCGGGCACCGTGGCATCACGGCCACTTATCAGACAATCAGAAGAAACTTCTGGTGGCCTCAGATGCGCTCTGACGTACGCGCCTATATACAAGCCTGTTCAGTCTGCAACCAGAACAAGATCGAGAACAGGAAGCCAGTAGGTTTGCTTCATCAACCAGAATTACCATCTCGACCCTGGGAAATCAAAGCCACAGACTTTATTGTGGACTTTCGTCCCTCCAGAGGATTTACCACCATAATGGTCACAATAGACCTCTTTTCCCACATGGCTCATTTTACCCCTTTAACCAAACTACCTTCAGTGCCCGAGATGGCGGCGATCTTTGTCACTCACATATTCCGGTTGCATGGACTACCCTCCAAAATCATCTCTGATTGCGGACCACAATGTTTCCAGGTTCTGGAAGCATCTTTGTCGACAATTGGGTATTACACGTGCATTGTCATCAGGTTAACATCCACAAACAAATGGAATTACTGAGAGAGTAAAAAAAACCCTGGAACAGTATCTACGTTGTTTTGCATCTAAGGTACAAGATGACTGGTTGCGCCTGATTCCTGTAGCTGAATTTGCCTACAATAATTCGGATCATTCCACAACAAGGATCAGTCCGTTTTTGTGTAGCTAAGGGTTCCACCCTTCAGTATTACCCACACTCTTGCCACCACCCACATTGACTCCTTCAGTAGACGCTTGGATTTCTCAACTAATCTCCATTTACAAGCAAGTTAAGGAACATGTAGAAAAGGCCAGGATGGACATAAAGAGGTTTGTGGATACCAAAAGGCGTCCCAGGCCTTCTTACACTGTTGGAGATAAAGTTTGTCTCTCATCGCGGTATCTACCCAGACATCTGAGACCCAACAAGTTGGCTCCTCATTTCTACCGACCCTTCACAGTAATAGAGATTATCAACCCAGTCGCCTTTTGACTCCAATTACCCGCCACTTGGAAAAAGATCCACTCTGTTTTTCATACATCACTGCTGAAACCCTTCCACCAGTCAACCAAGCCAAGTCCTAGACCTCCTCCACTCCTTGTTGACACTCAAATCGAGTTCGAAGTGTCCCGGATCTGTGATTCCAGATACAGAAGAGGTTGTCTCCAATATATGGTGGAATGGAAGGGCTATCCACCTAGCGAGCGAACTTGGGAACCAGTCTCCAATATGAATGCACCACACCTATTGCAACGTTTTCATCTGGCTCATCCAGGCAAGCTGGGTGGACTGGAGTTTAGGAGGAGGCATGCTGTCATGAATCGGCGATATCGACCCTTCTGGTCTGCCTGGTCCCTCACTCAATAACCACTACTCTGTTCACCTTCAACATGGCCAACGCCATGTCTTCGGTGCGGTCTAGTCTTCTCTTTGGATCACATGCTCCCATGAAAACAGACACGCCCCGCGCAACTCAACGCTTTGCTTGTCTGCATCTCGCCCGGCAAGTTGTGTTCTAGTACCTAGCCCCCCTTTTCTTCACGAATCCTGGTAACCATCCATCCTTTCTTCCTTGTCCCCCCTTCCTACTCCTTTTGCGTGCTCTATTCGGAACCTAGTTGCCCTGTCTTCCTTATCCTGGTTCCGTCCTGGACCCTTCCTGGAACATTGAACGTATCCCGAGCCCCGGCGCCACCGGGAGTCAATGACCTGCGCGCTCTCCCCGAAGCCCAGCAGACTGGATTCAGAAGGCTCTCAAGCTTAACTTTATAAGGCATGCTCATCCAGGAAAAAGAAACCCGCAAACGTAAAGAAGAAATCCTCAAGAAGCAACCAGGTGAGTTACGAATCCGAGGATTCGGATTCTGACACCTGGGTGCCATGCGTTGTCGAACACTCGACCCATGTGTCGAGAATCGACTAGCGGATATGTGTTTAGTGGTGTGTGATTTTGATGCACTTCCGCCAACGGGTGTAGTCCCCACAACATGGCTGCCGGCCTGTCCTTCGGGGTCGGGGGCTTGCGCTTGGGTAGCCGGAGTTACCCCGTCACCCTCGCTGTCCGACACAGCGGCATTGCTGCCATCACTGAAAGCGCCTTCTACCTCCATGGCCTCGAGTTGCCTGGCGTAGTGGGCCCAGCGTTTCGTGGAGTGGTCCTTTAAAGTCTTCAGCTTGAAGAGCCTACACGCTCGACAAGACGTTTCGACGTGGTCTCTTGGGAGACACAAGTTACAGACTAAATGCTTGTCGACCCATGGGAATTTAGGGTTGCACTTGGGGCAACATTTAAATGGGGTCTTGTCCATAACTACAAACTATGGCAGCTGGGCGAAAGTAATGTAGGAAAGGCGACATATACATCCTAAAATGACCTCCCCCCTCTCTCCCTACTGTCTGGGCCGAGGCCCTGGGCAGCCTTCCAAGGCCGAACGGTCCGTTGTTGTAGTCTTTCGACAGGCAGTCTCTTTGTCTTCACTGGTGTGATGTTTCGATGGTCGTTGAAGTAAAGGATAGAAAGAATTAACTATCGATAATTGAAATAAGTCAATGGCTTTACGCCGAAAGAGGAACTCCACTATACACGTCCGTCTAGAATGGCTGAAAAAAACAATCTGAGGGACCTCGGTGCGTGAGGGATCATGGGTACAGTGGACGTCGCACTAGGGATAGTATTACTGGCACACCCTGTTGACGTCCCTTTTCGAGGGATCCCTTGGCCAAAGCCACATGCCACTTTGTGAACTGTTCTGCTACATGACCAGCAGATGCAGTGCTATCCAGAATATCAAAAACGAGAGATGGGTTCTCGGATATAATGTGTAAATGTAAATTTGTTCCTCGTATTCTTTTGCATTTAATTCTCCTGGACGTAAATGGGTGCGATGTTACCAAGCATACTGGGAACTCTTCGTGGCCCGACCCAATTAAACCCTTCAATTTTAGGCATATAGGTTGATGGTCACTACTAACCTCCATCAGGACCTCAAAACCCACAACACTATCCCACAATTCAAGGGAGACGCAAATGTAATCAATCATGGAGGAGCCTTGATGGTTATGGAATGTGCGATTAGCCTGAATATCCGGGACTATGCATCCATTCACCGTACCTATACCCCATTCTTGTAACCAAAAATACATTTGGAGACCCTTAACACACACCCGATCATCTATCATCTTAGACGAGGGGATTTCAATGTCCAATCCTCCAATGGGTCCAGTATATCATGTGGGACACCTGGACCCATTTTAAGGTTAAAATCACCTCCCCAGATACAATACTCTTGACCATTCCTTAACCCTGACTAATTTATCTACCTCAGCCTTATGAGGGCTATTATAGAAGATCAAAATGAGTATCGTATCCCCCTTAGGGGTAGTGATGTGAAGAACCTGTAGGTAATTCAGCTTAGACTCCACCACCCGAACCCTGCAGGCCAACGATTCCTTAATCAAAATAGCCATCCCCCCATAGCATCTGCCCCTCGGATTACTTCCCGCAGGTATCCCATATGAGGTATATCCCTCTAACCTTGGTGTCTCCAGGGCCCAGGTCTGTTGCAAGAGAATAACATTGTGGGACCTCAAGAATCCCACATACTCTTATGTCCCGTCCCCTTTCCTCCATACTGCATGGGGCATCCCTTCCAAGGGACAGGAGACGGAACCTTTTTCACCAGAAAAAACCTTCTTCCCCTTTAAATTTAGAGGCACGAAGGGGCGTGGCCCAGGGAGCATGCGCTGCCCTGACTCCGCCCTCCGGTGCCATACCTCACTCCCCTTTTCCGCATCAACGGGAACAGGCCGAATTCACCAGGGCTCCTGGGTTTGGCTTCGGCCATGTAATTCCATACGCAGATACTTCTTCTCTTTGTCTTTTTTGTCTTTTTATCATTCAGGTACTCAGTCCTCAGGCGCCACGCTCCTCCCCGGTGCATATCGACTTCCACAGGATTCAGCAGGTGTCCATCCTGCAACAGGCTCTTCCATACTTCAGACCCCCACGCCCTCTGCCTATTTTACCTTGGCCCAGACCACGGTTGTCAAGCTTGTACAGTGTGTGGCTCACTGTCATGGAAATCGCTGAAGAACAGACTAGGCAGGTGGAGGGAGCTCTTCCAGAAGTCGCCTCCAGAGGATCTCAAGAACTTCGCGAAACAACAAACCAGGCCCAGGGTAGGGCTGCTATTTTCCATCGCACCCCGCAAAGGAGACTCCTTGTTTGTTTGTTTGTTTTATTATTTATAATGCGCATCATACCCGGGGGTAACAGGGCTCAGCAGTTACAAGTATATGCAAGGCTTAGTTACAAAGAAAAGGTATAAAATGTAAATACAGGTAATTAATTACAAGAAGGTATATACAGATGGTACCTATTTACAGGAGTAGGATACAAAAGGGATATATACAAATGATACAGACATTTTACAGAAGCAGCATATACAAGATTGAAGGTGTTTATAGATATAACCGGGTGGGCGGAGATAGATACAAGTATACAGGCGGTGAGTGGGGCAGTTCTAGTTACCCAGGTTAGCAGGTCGAGAGAAGCAGGAAGGATAGACTCCATACAGGCACAAGGTACCGTAGCAGTGAGTCCTAGCTACTTGCTGAGCAGGAGTTATCATTTACTGGTCATTAGATTTCAGCCACATAATGATGTTCGCTCTGAAGTTTTGGTAAGATTGGTCTATTCTCAGTGTGGGAGGCAGGGAGTTCCACAATTTGGCTGTTTTCACGGGGAAGCTGTTGCCTCCGATTGTGGAGCGTTTGAAACTCAGTATGGAGAGGCGATCTCTGTGAGCTGATCTTGGTGGTCTCAAGGAGGTCTGTTTATGGAATCTCTCGACCAGGTAGATGGGGGCAGCATTGTTGAGAGATTTATGGGTGAGCAATAAAGTTTTTAGAAGGATTTTGCCATTGGTTGGGAGCCAGTTATTCTGACAGCTACTCTCGGAAATGTGATCTCTTCTGGAAATGCCTAATGCCGCTCTAAGGGCATTGTTTTGTAATGTTTGGATTCTTCTGATAGTAGCTTTAGTCGATCCTAAATAGAGGGCATTGCAGTAGTCCAGGCAAGAAGGGTGAGGTCTCTGGCCAGTATGGTGCAGCTGCTGTTAGAGAGAAATGGCTTGCCAGTGCGAATGAGTTTGCACGTGTAAGCCGTGGAGGACGCTAAGGAATTGACCTGTTTGGCAAATGAGAGGTTTGAGTCAAGATAAAAGCCTAGTGTTTTTACCTCGTGTTCTACTTTAATGCTGTTGCCATCAATTATGAATGAGGAATAGTCAGATCCTAGTTATTTCTGGTTAGAGGGGGTGCCCAGGATGATGAGTTCGGTTTTATCATCATTCAGGCATAGACCATGTGTGGCCATCCATGCCTGGATGATGATGTACACTCTATTCACCAAGGCCAAATCCTTTTCATAATCCCCTGAAAGCGGGAGGAGGATCTGGGTATCATCTGCGTAGTTAGTGTAGGTGATACCGAGATGATCCAGATCATCGAAAAGGGGCTTAGTAAAAATGTTATACAGCGTGGGCGAGACACAAGATCCCTGAGGCACACCATAGGTGATGGGTATGGGGTCGGCAGCTGCTAGATGCGAGAAGACACTAATTGTTCTACCATTTAAAAAGGATCTAATCCAGGTGACAGCGTCGTCGGAAAAGTGTGCTGCTGTGTCAAGGTGATTTCATAGAATAGTGTGGTCACCCAGGACGAACGCAGCCGAGAGATCTAGGAGGAGGAGTAGGGCTGATTTGCCATTATCTCTAAGCTCATCAACTTGGGTCTTGAGATCGATGAGGGCTGTCTCCGTTCCATGTTGGCGACAGAAGCCTGATTGTCTGGCTCCTAGTAGGTGGTGTGTTTCCAGGTGCTTCTGGATTTGTATGTAAGCTACCTTGTCCAGAATTTTTAGAAGAAAGGGCACTGTAGTAATTGGCCTATAATTGGTAGGTGTAGATGGGTCAAGAGTAGGTTTCTTTAGGAGTGGGAGTACCCAGGATTAAGGTTGGTAGGGATGATAACAGTAGAGAAGGATGCGTTGATACGTTTTTTTATGAAGGGTGATAGGTCTCGGGCCGCATCCTTGATGAGCTGTGCAGGGTAGAGATCGCCCTGACAGTTGGAGGGTTTAAGGGAGAGAATAATTCTTTCCACTTCAGGATAGAAACTTTGGTGAAGTTGAATCGGGTGGATTCATCAGCATTGGTATTTGCAGTTATTTTGGATTGAGAAGGGTCATTTAGAGAAGCTCTTTTACAGGAGAATTTGTTTGTAAGGTGGATATTTTATTGGCTAGAGTGTGTTGGATATCTGAACACCATTTATTATCTTTAGTGCATGTGTCAGGTAATGCTATAGGGGTCTCTATTTCTTTAAGAATAGTGAATAGTTCCTTCATATTGGACTTGGCTTGGGATATGTGCATGTCGAAAGATATTCGTTAAGCTAGACATATTTATTTTTTGTAGAGGGAAGACAGTTTGGTGAGTTTAAGTGTGTTGGCTTCTGATGGAAGTTTTTTCCAGGCAGCCTCACAGTTTCTTTTTTGTTGCCTTAGGTTTTTTAGGAAGGGTGTAAACCATTTATTCAAGTGAGCTTTCGGCTTGCTTGGTCTAAGTTTGAGGGGGGCGATCTGGTCCAAAGAGGTGGTCATAATTTTGTTGTATTCCTCGACCAGGCTCTCGGGATCAGTATTGTCTGGGAGCAGGTTGAGGGTGGGAAGTAAGGCCGGGATAAGCCTGTCCACAGTAATATTCTTTTTGTTTCTAGTTAGTGTGGGTGGGGCCCTAAGGGCGGGCGGAGATGGGGGTCTGTTAGTAGAAAGCATAAATGACACAAGGTGGTGGTCAGTCCAAGCTATTGGTGAGATGGAGAGGATGTTGGCCTGACAGTTATGGTCTGCCACCCAGTCAAGTATTCTACCTTTGTTGTGGGTGGAAGTTTTACTTCTTTGGGTGAATCCAAGTTCTGAGAGGATGTTAGCTGTAGTTAGGGCAAGCTGGTCTGATGGGTCATTAAAACCCATATTAAAGTCTCTAAGTAGAAGTACTTGCGTTTAGCTTTTGAGATTGCTAGACAGGATAATGTTATTATCATCCTCAAATGTTCCGGGAGGGCCTGGGGGGGTGGGTGATATATCAGGTGGATATTAAGGGTAAGTGGTATTTTAACTGATAACAGTTCACATGAGTGGACGTCGATCGGGGTGGCTATTCTCATAGAGAGGCTACATTTGTATATGATAGCGATGCCTCCTCCTCTGTATTTTAGTCTGTCTTGTCCCAAAATAGAGTAGCCATCAGGGACTGCTAGCATAAGCATAGGACCTGCAACGGGGTGTAGCCATGTCTCAGTGATGGCGAGGAAATCTAGGTCATCTCTCTGGAACAGGTTGGCAATTTCCGTGGCATGTGCTATTAGGGATCTGGAGTTTATTAGAGCTCCTTTGATTTGAGGGCTCATAGCGATTGTTGTTGTCAGTTGGAGGGCTTGTTAAGGTTTGGGATTGCAGTGTTTGGCTGTGCAGTTTATTGACCTAGGCCCACAGTTGTGAGCTAGGTTTGTGCTTGTAGTCATTCGACAAGACAGAGTTTTAGGAGTCCTTATTCCTATAATGGTAGGGAGAGAGCTGACAGGAGGCTCGTATATTTTGTCTAACCTAGCGTTAAGGCGTAGGTTCCTAGCCATAGTTGGGCAGGGATTGCTTGGTATGGGATTTTTATAATCTTTCATATCTATGAATCATTTAGTAGTATTATTCGAAATAGTGGAGGATGTCAAGGTGGGTGGAATCCCAAGGGTTGTTATGTGGAATAACATGATGTAGAGCGTAATGCTTTGTATAAGGACTGCGATGTAGACAGTCTGGCTAGTAGCTGTAGGGAGCATACTAGTATATGGTGGAGATAAAACTGTCTATGGAATATGTAACTGAGGTAGGTGGCGAGCTATTAGAGGTATTAATGTTAGAGGCAGAGGATCACTCTTAAAAGGTGAAGTCAGTGCTTGGGCCTCGTGCCCGGCTTAGCTAGATGCAACAATGAAATGGGGAGCCACCTAGGGCTAAATGCAACAATCAAATGGTAAGCATCATATGAACTAGATGCAACAAACAAATGGGGAGACACCTAGGGCTGGATGCAACAATCAAATGCGGAGCCACCTAGGGCTAAATGCAACAATCAAATGGGGAGCCAGCTAGGAATAGATGCAACCATCAAATGAGGAGCTACCTAGGGCTAAATGCAACAATCAGATGGTAAGCAGCATATGGGCTAAATGCAACAATCAAATGGGGCACATCCGAGCTAGAAGCAACAATCAAATGGGGAGCCACCTAGGGCTAGATGCAGAGGTTGAAAGGCTGGATCCATAGGCGTGTTACTAACAGGCTAGTCACAAGGGTACATTCAAAAGGTGCAGTGGGCTGAACCCCTAGGTGTAGACGTTGTGATTAATGGCTAGTCTCACAGGGCACAGTCAATAAAGACAGTAGGCTAGTCCCATATGCATAGGCACAGAAGTTAATCAATAGGCTAGTCTCACAGGGCACAATCAATAAAGACGGTAGGCTAGTCCCATATGCATAGGCACGGTAATTAGTGGCTAGTCTCACCAGTCAGCATCAATAGTGAAGGCTAGTCCCATATGCATGGACACATTGCTAGTAGGCTAGTCTGGCAGGGCCTACAAAGTGCAGAAGGCTAGTAACAGGCATTAAGCACAGAATAAAGTGGTTGTCAATGCAAATACGAACAAACCCAGTGTCATACTAGTTGGGTCTAGCAGCAGGCAGCAGTGAGAAATTAGTACAGTAGAACTGGCATAGAAGTAGTGGGGGTCACCGGTCAGAGCACTTATCAGCACATATAGTGGCAATGTATAAAACTAGCAGAGTGACAATGCTACGGTCTGATCATTAAGTACAGAAATAATGGCGGGTGGTAAGCAATGTACATGGGTACAGATATATTCAAGTAACATTAGTGGTTGAGAGTGAGAGTGCATCACTGGGTAATACAGATTGCCGTTAGAGCGTAATGGGTTACACTTGCATATGCAGGTGGTGCACAAGTAGGCTAGTTCAATGTAGTTGGGGTGGTTCACGCAAGTAGCTAATTCAATATAGATGGGGCAGTAGGTTAGGCCAACATGTGTATCGGTGTTCACGAAATGCACTTAGGAGCATACGATGTTGATTAATGCAGTTTTCGGTGGAATAAGACAAGTTATTTATAATAGATGCAGAAAGGAAACATGCCGGCCGAGTTGCTGGCGGGTGCAACCGGCATTGCGTAGTGTCTATGCCTGGCATCGGATAAGGAAGTTTGTGCAGATGAAGTCAGTAGGCAGCTGGAGTAGAAGTTTCTGCAATATAAACCCTGTATGGGGTGATCAATGGAGATTGAGGCAAGGGTAATGCGCACACTAGCGCGCTAACAGGCGCAAACAGGGGCTTGCCTCGAGAGAGCCGGCATCCGACTGCCGATTGAAATGCTTCGTTGAAATTGGATCCGTTGCCTAGCAACGGTGTAAACAAAAGGCACGGGCGGCCATTTTAGAAGGTTGTGCTGTGCAGCTTTGGTGAAAAAAGCCCATAAACGGGGGGCGTGGCCAACCGCCGAACGATGCGGACGTGAGCCGACATTGCTCTTGAGCCGCCAGCCAGATCCTGAGCTAAATCCTGCGAAAATAGCTGTTGTGGACTGTTTAAAACTGCACATATAGCTGCAGGAACGGAGCGGATCCAATACAGATTCCCGAAGATACGACTACCAGCAAACACGGGCCTGGAGCCGCGCTCAGCACCCAAGATGGCCGCCGCCAGCTCGCCGAAAGCGAAATACGAAGGGAGCACGACACATTAATGCGAAGCTGGCAGTGAAAGCAGGGGCCGCAAACACACCTGGATGAGCGGGGGTCACCCACTAATTCGAGACCACAACGCTGTGATGCCCGAAACCCGAGGAGTGATCGGCGCTCTAATTACCCAGAGCGCCGCGACGTAACCGGCTTCACCACCCTGTCTGGCGCCCGAGACAAGACTACAGCGCCAGTCCAGCTTTCGAGACTGATGGGCCACGGTCCGGACGCAGCCAATACACCCTTGAGGGTCTGGGTCCGCTGGGCCGGCTTGCTGAGATATTACCACTACACACCAACGTAGCTTCAACGATCAGCAACAACGTTGGCGCTCCGCTCCGTGTAGAGTGCCCACGAACCCTCCTACGCCCATGAGACGACGATCCTCGCAGCTCTGAATACCAACGCGGTAAGGAGTGGAGGGTGGTGACGCCCTGGAACTGGGGAGTGTGATCAGTGCCCTTGATTCCCCCCTCCTTTTGGGAATAACCGTGGCCCGTATCTTCCAGCTCCCACCTTGTACATAAAGATCTAAACTCTGAAACTGCCTCTACTACCATCTCCGCAACATGAGTGAGGTTAAAAAATGGGGAAGGATAAGCCGAGGAAATCCTCGACGCAAAGTCGAATTGAACAGTACGCAACAATGTCCGTATCTCACTCTCCTGAACAGCTGCCGATGGCAGAGGCAGCTCCCGTGGAAGACGAGAGCTCCCTCCGTGATATAATCAGACCTTCCAGGATTTTGCGGCATGAAATGGTAAATTTTGCGGCATGAAATGTCAAATTTTGCGGCACAAACCTTTATTTATTGCAGCATTTTTGCAGGACATTTTGTATTATCTGGAGGGTGTAAGATTGCCACATGGTAGGAAAGAGGCAGAATGCAAAGCTAAAAGAGAGTCAGGGTGTCATTACTATGCATCTTTTGTATTAATTTAGTTGTAATGCTGAAACATTTCCCCTTCTATGTTCTACAATCCCCCAAACACCCACACACCTCTCTCACCAACACACAGCTCACACACTCCCCATTACAACTTGCATTCCTGAACCTCTCACTCTGTCATACAAATACTAATGTGCTGTCACACTGTTAAGTCACAATTTGCACTTCCCTGCTCCTGCCAAACTCCAAATCATACTCCCAACTCACACCTTACACTCTACAATTACTCCCGTAATATACAGTCCTTCATTCTTTTGTGCTGCTTCTGCATCTTGCATCCTTTCTCCCAATCTATTGCACTTTTCACTCATCTTTTTTCCCAATCTACAGCTCACTGCCTCTTCTGGCCAACCTCTTCCTCTCTGCTTTCTGGATCACTGCTCCCCTTGACCACACGCTCTCTATACTTTCTGTACCTCTGCTCGCTCTCAGATTTCTCGCCCACTGCATCACTGCTTCCTCTGCTCTCTTGTGCACCACTTCCTCCTCTGACCCACTGCTCTCCCTCTGCTTTCTTGCCTATCACGTCACATCTCACCCATCACTCTTCCTCTCTCCTTTCCCTTTCATAGTGTGACCATTTTTCAAAAATGTAGATTTTGACCATGATCCTCAAAAAATGGGTCATTTAAGCCGAGGATATGCTATTCTTAGATAACCCATTTTTGCAAATGAGCAGGTCACCTTATTCTCAAAGGTGACCTGCGCATTTCCACGGGGATGAGCTGTAGTGCAAATTGTGCGCTGGCCAGCTGCCTTGAATAGGATTCTGGGTTGTTTGACCGAAGTGTCATTATTTGCGGCGGAATTGACCATAGTCAATTTTGCCGCAAATAGATTTGCACTTCAGCCAAACAACCCAAAATGTACCTTTCACCACCAACCTACCCCCTCCCCTACTTAATTGCGTGGTCGCTGCCGCTTCCCCTCCAACCCTGCGGTGTCAGATCAGTCCCTCCAACGCAGGACGGATCCGACGCCAAAGGGTCGCTTTTTAGTTTTTTTAGTTTTTTTTTAGTTTTGTTTTTTTTGAGACCTCCACCTCCAATTCTGAGGAAGCAGGGAACACCCCTACAATCCCCAAGGCCAAAATACTGAACATAGGGAGCGGGTGACACCCCCGCAACCCCCACTCCACATGATCGGTATTTATAAAAATCGATCAAATGGTACTGGCGAAATAGGTCAAATTGTACCATTCGATCGATTTTTGGCAGTCAAAATGGGTAGTACCTTGGATAGAAGCGCTCTCCCGACGGTGTTCTGCAAGTTCCCAGCACGTCCACTGTAAAATGCGACGCAAAAAATGCATTTCTATCCTGTTTGAGGAAAAGAAATGTAAGGGACATAGAAGCGGTTCATACCTTAAAAAAAATGCATGACAGGGTCAAGAAAGACCCTGGGGATCATTATGAGATTGCCGGTCTGGAAACAACGGTACCGGAAAGCTTGCTGCTACCGTTGTTTCCGGACCGGCAAACTACGAGTTATGCAAGCGGGTGCCTTTCAGCCAGCCAGGTCTGACCTGGTGGAACGGCACCCGCTCGCAGACCATGACGGATGCAACGGCACTGTTGCACACAGTGCCGCTGCATTCGTCCACCGCATTCCCATTGAGTCCTATGGGACTCGATGGGAATGGGGATTTTCTTTTTTCCAGCGCCTGGCCAGAGGGACTGCCGTTTTTACCGGCATGGCTACTGCCGGACTTGTAATGAGGCCCCCTGTCATGCAGTGGCACCCCCACCTCCAGTGCGCGTAGGGTTGCCTACAATTTCTGCACATTTAAAAGTGCATCTTGCATGGAAATTTAGGATGCGCTTTTAAATTGGCAGAAACGCCATTGATTTACTCAAAGAGGTGAAAGGCCATCTGAATTGGCGCACATATAAAATCCACAAGGGACACCTGCATGGGCACAATTAAATAAAATGGGCAAATTCAAGTGTCCCTTGTGAATTGGGCTGCTCTTTTTTTGGGCGCAAATGATGAGATGTGTTTGCACATTTCATTTCTTGCATTGATAAATTTTGAGAATCTGGCAACCTGAGGATTTTTTTTGTGTAATTTTTGCAAAAACTGCAATTTTTGCAACAAAACTGCTGTTTTTGCAGCATTTTGTGCAAAACGGCCGTTTTCACGGCATTTTGCACGATTGAAAAATCGTTATAAACTGGAGGGTCTGTATAATGGCCGCCATTGCTAGCTCCAGAACCTCGATGGAGAAAAAAATGGACAGCATAGGCGCAGATGTGTCCCTGCTAAGGCATGACCTTCAAAAACTAACCGCACGCACTGGAGAGGCCGAGGCGAGGATATTGGGAACTGAAGATTCCATACGAGGGGCAAATCGCCAGATGTCCGACATGCTAGCACGGATTAAGATCCTAGAATCAAGGGTGGATGACAACGAAGGAAGGTCTCGGCGAAATAATATCCGCATACTCGGCCTCCCGGAGAAGGCAGAAGGAGACTGTATGGAACTGTTTCTCGAAGATTGGCTGTTAAACACATACGATGAAAAGGCCTTCTCCAAATTTTTCTCCATAGAAAGAGCCCATCGCATTCCGACTGGGAAGGCTGTACCCGGCGCACCCCCGCGAACAGTCATCGCAGGGTTCCTAAATTATAGGGACAGGGATGCCCTGTTCCAACTGGCAAGACCAAAAGGCACAGTCGCATACAATGGATCGAGAATTGCTTTCTTCCCTGACTTCACCAGAGAAGTACAGAAAGCGTGCCAATCCTTCGATCCACTCAAGAAACGCCTGCAAACGATGGGAGTCAGATACAGATTGATATTTCCTGCCCAATTGAAGATTTTTCATAATGGCACCTCAGTCCATTTCACTGACCCCAAGGAGGCCTGGAACTGGGCGGAAAGGCACATAGACAGGGACTGGGAGGCAGAGAGGGGAGCGCGGCAGACCGCATCCTGAACGACCACCGGAAATAGAACCCCAGCCGGACCCGCACAATGCGATCCCGTACCAAGCAGACGATTAATTAGTCAAAATGTCGCTCCAATGAAAGAAACTATCGAATGAAGTGAGCTAAATAGCCCACTTTGGACAATGCAAACCGGAACCACATGGCACAACAAGGCTGGCGACTGATCAGCAACCCCCCCTCGAGACAACAAAGAGAACTCGAAGTACCCCGAGAAGTTGCTCTACAACCAAGCCTCGACTGGTACGCCGTGTCTCGCAAACTGGTGGCACCTCCAGACTCGATGCCCCCACGCATGCTGATTGAAGTTTAACTGGTTTATAAGTTGATGTTGGGCCGACAGATGCTTCAGTTGGGGGAGGAGCATGGGGAGGGGGGAGTTGGAATTGTTAAAGTTTGTTCACGTTTAGCATACAATGACAATATGATAATACTACGAGAGGCAATTGCTGCAGTGAGACTAGTCCAACTGTCCGCGGCGCGGATGCGACCTATGAAGGACACCCAGGAAACACACGCTCAACACTTGATGGCATCTGCGTCGACTCCTAATAACAAACACCTAAAGCTCATAACCTGGAATGTGAATGGCCTGGGATCCAGCATCAAAAGAAGGCTAGTGCTGCAATACATAAACAGACATTCCCTGGATATAGTCCTCTTGACCGAAACGCACCTGGTGGGAACCTCATGCAAACTGCTCCAGAGATCCAATTACCACACTGCGATCCATGCTGGCTTCTCCACGGGAGCGAGAGGAGTGCTGGTACTGGTCCACAAGAGACTACTGCTTGAAATAAAAAAAGTAATACCTTGAAATCAAAAAAGTAATACGTGACACAGGCGGGCGATACATACACCTACAAGCGCCACTATGGAATCAAACCCTGGCGATAACGGCAATCTACTCCCCAACAGCCCTCCTCAACACCTTGCTGGCTGACATTACGCCTATCCTGGCGACGGGAATGGCAGATACATGCATAATAGGAGGGGACTTCAATGAAGTAATGAACAATGCCTTAGACCGTACACACCTTCGGACCAGAAACCCCAACACGGTCACCAGACTTGCTTCCTTTGCATCCGCACTGGGCATCCGAGATACGTGGCGTGAATTGCACGGAGAAGAACGTGAGTACTCCTTCTACTCAGGAGCGCATGCCTCAATGTCCAGGATAGACTAGATCTTTCTTCCATCCCAAAACATTCATAAGGCCTGTAATGCATCCTTCTTTCCAAGAGGCATATCCAATCATTCTCCACTGCTAGTGGAGCTGGAGACAGAGAGACCTCGTCCTCCGCCCACCTGGCGTCTCAACTCCTACTACTTGGGGTTCCCAGAACTACAAGAAAAAATAGAAACAGCCACCTCCGAATACTTCGAGCTGAATGCAAGCTCGACAGATGACCCCTCCATCCTGTGGGAAGCGTACAAACCAGTCCTACGAGGCGAGATCATATCATGGACCTCCGCCAAGAAGAAGATGCAAAACTAATCGATCACCAAAGCTGAGAAGGAAATTATGACCAAGGAAGCAGAACATGTCTCCAGAGACAACCCCCAGACACATAGAGCCCTAATGTTGGCGCAGAAGAAGTTACATCTATCGTTGGATTGTGCCCAAAAAGCACATAGTGCCATGAAAGCACGTCTATATGAAACAGGGGAAAAAGCAGGCAGAATGCTTGCATGGTTGGAAAAACGAGAGGAAGGTCAACGTATAGTAAAAAGCATCAAAACGAGCCAAGCCAGAATAGTCTCCACTGACGCGGAAATAGCGGAATGCTTTGCAGACTCTATGCGCCCCCCACCGATACACCGAATAGCTCCATACTAGACGACATTGATCTACCCTTCCTCACCATGGAACAAGCTGAATTGCTGGACGGTAAAATGACAGAAGAAGAGATCTTGACAGCCATTATACAACTCCAGGCTGGCAAAACCCCAGGTCCCAATGGCTTCCCTGTTGATATTTGGAAACGTCTGAGCCATTTAGAATTACCTATGCATCTACTCAATCTGTTTGAAGACTCCCTATTGAAAGACATGCTCCCGCCAGACCTCCGAAAAGCCACGATAATTGTGATCCCAAAAGAAAACAAACCTCCGGATGAATGCGGCTCCTACAGGCCCATATCACTAATCAATACGGAAGCGAAAATACTGGCCAAGGTACTGGCGAACAGACTCCAAACAGTCATCACGGAGCTGATCCACCCGGACCAATGCGGCTTTATGCCCCAGAGGTCAACCAGAATGAATATCCATAGGCTGCATCTGGCCTTAGAGAGAGCTCCTACCCTGCAACAATCAGCGGCACTGTTGGCAATCGACTTCAAAAAGGCCTTTGATTCGGTGCATTGGGAGGCATTGTGGCCAATTATGAAGAAAATGAACTTCGGTGACCCATTTATAAAATGGGTCCAAGCTTCTGTATAAAGATCCCCTGGCAGAGGTGAAGGTGAATGGTTGGCTCTCGCATGCTTTCCGATTGGGGAAGGGCACCAGGCAAGGATGTCCCCTCTCGGCAATGCTGTTTGCCCTAATAATCGAGCCACTGGCAGTCATCCTGCGGGACACAGAAACATGGTCAGGCTTTCGCTGGAACTTGGAGTGGGAGGACAAGATATCCCTCTATGACCTCCTGATATACTTAGGTGACCCGGCGATCTCAGGCCCCATAGTCTCTGCTATCCTAAGAAACTATAGAACCTTTAGCGGCTTCAGGGTGAACTGGCTCAAATCGGTGCTCTTCCCTGTGAAGGGTGTGGACTGTGCACCACTACAGGGCTCCCCCTACCAGATTGAGCTAACACAATTCTGATATTTAGGCATCATCATCACCAACGCCCTCGACACTTATATGCCCCAAAACCTATACCCAATAATGAGGAAATTCAAACAAGATGTGGTTCACTGGGAGGCATTACCACTGACACTACTAGGCAGAGCAGCGCTCTTCAAGATGTTTTCCCTACCCCGATTCCTATACATCCTTCAAAATGCCCCCCTTCATATCCCCGTGGAAGAATTCCGCAAAATAGATGGAGTAACACGCAGGCTGCTGTGGGGAGAGAAACACCCGAGGATAGCCCTCAAAACCCTGCAACGCTCAGTCTGGGAAGGGGGGATAGGTCTCCCCAACATCCAAGTTTATTATTGGGCGGCCCAAATGGCGACAGTCAATGGTATTCTAGATGGCAACCCCAGACTCCTGCATATACGAGCGGAAATAAATGCCAGGCAGGATGTGTCCCCACTCGAAAGTCTCTATGGGAAACAGTGTCGCCCTCCCGAGCGCTCGATAGTGGCACAGACAGCACAAATATGGAAAGAGTCTCACAAATATATTGGCTGGGATAATAAAATCACCCCAGTCCAGCCTATTTGGAACAACGCCCATCTCACAGGTCTCAGTAGACTCCCGAAATGGCCCGGCTGGGCCGCAGCCGATATACACACTCTACAACAAATATTTGTGAATAATCAGTTCATTCGATTTGTTGAGTTCTCTACTCAATATACTCTCCCAGTTACCGAACGCTACCACTACGAGCAGCTACACCATGCCCTTTCAGCCCAAAGGGATCAATTGACAGACATGCCGGAATGCACGCCTATAGAGCGAAACATAGTTGTAGACAGGGTAGAAAACAAAGTCACTTCCACCATGTACAATGCCATTTCTGCTTTTGCCACAACAGAACTATTGCACCTGAAGCTGAAATGGGAAGGAGATCTCGGCCCGATACTTCCCGAAGATTGGATTTCGGCCCTGATGCACCCCAGGGATATAGCAATCTCAGCCAAAATCAGATTTATTCAACTAAAGATCCTCCACAGAATATACTACCCGCGTCTAACATTGTATAACTGGGGGAAAGCAACCGATCCCAAATGTCTGCGCTGTAAACAGGAAGAGGGCACGCACATACAATACTTTTGGGGTAAATGTACTGAAAGACTATCGAGGGTCATAGGACGACCGATACCTAATGACCTAAAACTACTCCTCCTAGGCATTGAACAGGAAGGAGAACTATCCCGCTTCAAAAGACTGTTGCTGTCAACATCCGCAGGGATCGCCAAACGAAACATTGCACAATTGTGGGAGTCAGAAATCTGCCCAAGCTATGACCAATAGTCCGCGGACGTGGATGCGGTCAGTCTGATGGAACGTCGAGTATATCAAGCGAGGGGCTGCCCTTGCAAGGCGGATAAAATATGGGAAAAATGGGAACAAGTACTATGAGCAAGCAGTGTTTGGGCGAATGAACTGCATTACGTAGCCTTGCCATCAAGCCAGGACTTAGAACGAAGAACTGCCTCGCCATCAACCGGTTGTGAAGCCGGACAATAATGCAACTGGTTTTGTATATGTGTGTCTATCAGCAGTGGATGTGCGCGTGCGCCCGGACGAATTTCAGTTTTCATGCGCATTGCCCCCCCTTTTCCATATGTATGCAAATTATGTTCTAGTGTTGTGTTCAACTTTGTTCTATTATTTTCTTTGTCTTGATTGGATATTGTTTGTTTTGTATATATGCACAAAAACCCAATAAAACTTGTTATTAAAAAAAAAAAAGCCCATAAACGAATGTGTTGTTGCAATCACATCAAAGGGGCATCAGGAATCAAGGTAGGTCAATTCCTACTCACAGAGCATCGTTGCAGGCCTCATATGCTGCATGTCGGGATCGACTTTTGATCAGTAGACGGCACGTCCGCTCGAGCTTTCGGGCTGCAGTGTGCCGTTGGGGATGCCGGAGAAGGGCTCCTGCGCTCTCCTGGAGATCCGGGAGATCCATGCGGGAGAGTCCTTCCCAAGGACTCTCCCGCACGGGAGGGACCGTTCAGGTCCTTGAACCAGCACGTGCACTGAGGCTGCTACAGCTACCGGCCTTTGGGCCAAAGGGTCCTTGGATCCTCCCAGTGGCAGTGTTGAGGGACTGGAAGGTTCTTGTACAAGATTATCATCTGAGGCGCTCCGTCCTTGTACCGGCAATATGGCCGAGGGGCTACGCCCTAGTACCGGCAATACATCCGAGGGGGCGCATTAACGCAGCTCTACCAACCCCCGGGTCGAGGACCTACCGGGCCTAGGCCCGAGGAGCAGAGTAGGCCTTGTGATCCACACGCAAGAGTCTTGGAGGAGGCTGGGCCCAGCGAGCCAAGCAACACGTGGCAGGCACGCGGCAGGCAGCTCGACAAGATGGCTACCGCACCAGAAAAAGGCACCCGTCTGACGCCATTCCAGGAGTTCGGTGAAGAACGAGTCTCAAGGTGGGACTGGCCTCAACCAGGTACGTGGCTTACAGCCTATCTTTCTTATGCGCAGGGCAGCTCCCACTGCGTCCACACGGGCAGGGTATGAAGTGGCTCCAGCAGCTCCCGGCTACCCCATTAGTACCCCCTACCACCTCTCAGCCAGTGAAGAGGAGTTCTTCGAGAGGTTCCTTGGGCTCATGAAGTCACCTCGGATGGGGGTTCTCCTGAAGGACGCCATCAAGGAAGTCCTCCCTACGATGCTAGCAGCACCACAAGCGCCTCCGCCGGCACCCCCGGCCCTTGCACAGCCGCTGCCTTTGGCTCCCCAGCCGATTCCTCAGGTGGTTCCGTATCAGCCTCTGCCTCCTCCTCTGGCCTGGGTCATTATGCCCCAGCCTCCGGCTCTGGCTACTCATCCACCTCTGCAGGATCCTCCTGATCTGCAGGATACGGATGAGGAGGAGGATCCGGACACACCTTCCTCAGCCAGGGCCTTCCATAAACGTCTTGCTGGGCTGGCGGGGTCCCTGTGCCTACCCCAATCTGAGGTTGAGCAGCCGGCAGAGGGGGTTCTGGCTGAAGTCCTCACGCGACGCCCCTCTGCCAAAACGGGGATTCCAATGCAAACCGATGCAGTTTTCCTTGCCAAGGAGGGTTGACTCAAGCCCCACTCGGTCCAGCTGGTCAATCGACGCCTGGACGCCAAGTACAGGCAGACGGAGGGGGATACAATCTTGCTATAGGCTCACCCTCAACCACACTCCATGGTGATCGCTGCTGCATCACTATACTCCAAGCCTCAGTCATCCTCAGCCTCCTCCTCTGCGGCGCTGCTAGGCAAGGAGGAGAAGATCTTGGAGGCGTATGGGAAGAAACTCTATTCCAACACATCCTTGCATTTTCGTCAGACCAACGCAGTGCCATGCTGGAGGGTGCTAACCAAAGGTTAAGGTGGGAAATTGCGGACCTCCTCCCGGAACTCCCTACGCAGAGCCAAATCTGCGCAGGCCCTCATGGAATCCATCGTGGCCCATAGTGACACCTCTGGCCGTGCCATCTGTATCGCCACGGACATGAGAAGGACAGCCTGGCTCTGGGCAACGAAATTCAACCCAGATGTCCAGGAACGCATGTTAGAGCTATCATTCAAGGGGGGGGGGACCTCTTCCACTCCAACACGGACGAAGAGCTGGACAAGAAGAAAAACAGCTCACAAACTTATCCATCTTGACAAAGACCACGCCCAAGTCGTACACCCAGTCACAGCAGGGCTCCGACAGGGGGCATACGTATGGAGGGTTGCGCAGCTTCCAGGAACTGAGATCCAGGGTGCCGGTGTTAGGCAAAAACCTGTGCAGGTCCCTCTGGGACCACTGCAAAAGATTTAGGACTACAGGTGTTTGGCAGTCAACCCACTTGGTAGCAGTCTGTACCACCCAGATTCACTTGGTAGCTGTGGCTGAGCAGTCAGACTTCCCTCAAGAAGAGTTAGGCAGTATACAGAGTATTCACAATAGGTCAAGAGCACACAATAGAACAAGTAAACACTGACCAGGGCTTGGTGTAAAAGAGATATAATTATTTACTTAAAACCACATCTAGAAAAACACACAGGCACTAATAATAAGCAATTCAAAAACACGGTCACTAAAAGATATACACTCCCTTAAAAGAATATTAGACAAGTCTTAAGTAAAGCCCCACTTCTTTTCAGACAGCGGTGAGCGCTTAACGCAGATGGCACTCTAATAATTCGGTTTAAAAGGGAGAGAAAGGCAGAGCATAAATTGAAACAGATCCCAACAGCTTTTCAAGAACACAACAAGGAAGGAAGGCAAAGTAAAACCGTGAAGTTAGAGTTCAAGAAGCCAGATCCACTTTCAGAGGATCCAAACGAAATGCGTCCAAGGTCATACGGTTGCAGTGCACAAAGGTCTTGTAAAGGTTCAAAAAGGAGTTGGACCACCGAAAGGGACCAGTTGGAGGGCCAAGGTGGCCAGCCCAGTCCAGAAGGTTAAGGAGTTATTATTACCTTGTAGCAATCTTTAGAAAGGGAGGCCTGGCGGACACGGTACCTTAAAGTGGTGAGAACGCTCCAGCGGGGGCAGTTGTTCCTGGCAGCGGGTGCAAGTCGGTGCTTCGTCCGGGGGAAGAGAGGATCTCGTCGTGGAGGAAGACAGGAGTCCGTTGCACTGCCAGGGAAGAAACCAGCCGCAGAGTTTCTCAGGTACAAGGAGCGGTCCGGTGATTGGCGGTTCAGTGGTGAGTGGCTATCCAGCTGCCGGGGTGCTTGGCACGGGCAGTTCGACCACAAACCGGGCTGGGGTGCGAAGAAAGAAAGGTAAACTGGTTGTGCCCACCAGTCAGGGGAAGAAGCCTCTCCAGCTGGGAGATCTTCTCTGTCGTCGGGAAGTGGTGACTCGGTTCTGCAGGGCTCCACCGGTGGTGTCGTCATGGTAGGTCGGCTCAGCTTCTCCCTCGTCGGATTCTCAGGTCCTGTGGTGACTTCTGAAGTTCCAGTCCCCAAAGCCCTGCTTTTATGCAGAAAACCCCCATTCACTCAGCCTAACTGTCACTCAAACATGCTAAGTGATGAGCCGGCCGGCTCACCACTTGGGCCAATCACACAAGAGTGCGACTTGAGTTACCAAGGTAACTCAGTCCAGGGTGCCTAAACCCACTCCCACACCCCCTGTGGTACCCAGACAGAGGTGCCCCACTTTTGGAGGCTTCTGTGGAGAAGCCCGCCAAAAAGTGGAAAAAAGGGCTCGACTTGGGTTGGAGTCACAGAAGAGAACACAAACGCCATTTTAGAATCGAGTCTTGGCAAAAAAATACCAACCGGAGAATTAATATTAATTAAATAAACCGGCGGTATGTTTGAGGCTATTAGAATTAAATAATTAAAGTTGGTAGCCTCAAACAATGGGAAAATCCCATAGGAAAATATTCGCGGTCGAATATAAAAAGTAGTTTCCACTGCCACCAGCCAAAACTCGATCAGGGGGGACGGAGACGTGCCCCCTCGACTAACAGACCCCGGGCAATCGAATTGCCCCGACCAGTACGTCCACAATATAATGGTTTGTTCTGGTTTCTGTTAATAATTTGGGACTAGTAAAGCCAATGGCGACTTTACATGCCCTGGGAGACAGTAGTCAGTCCCAGGGTATGGAGTCTATGGTGGGGTGTCACTATGACACCCCTGTGTTACTGCACGGATGGTGCTGTGTAACACACATAGGAAAAACACATGAGACCCTATGGAGTAAAGGATCCTATAGCCCATAAAACACATTACCAGTCAAAGGAATACCATTAATCATGTCCAAGAGTGGGAGGAAAAGAGTCTCACTCTTGGCAGGAGGAAAAAAACAAACTCCAGAAATCCAGCAAAGCTGCTGGGGGACTCACTAGGTTAGGAAATTTAGATTCAAGAGAGAATTCTCCCTAACAGCCGGACCGCTCGCCGTCTCAGAACCATTGCAAGCAACAAAAAGGGAGGGGGTAGTAAGGGCTTTTTCCAGTCCCCCTCCACCGTGACAGCCTCCGAGGGAAAGAAGGCAGGACACTCCCCTTCGGGTCCACGTGTCTCCAGTGGGGGGCAGGCTTGCTCTCCATGCACATTTCTGGCACCAGAATTTGGCAGACCACTGGATCCTCTCCGTAGTATCCACGGGGTACCGCCTACCCATCCCAGCCTGTCTTCTCTCATCCCATCCACTCCCTCTGGTTGGGACAGCAACTCTTCTGGCAGAGATCCGGTCACTCGTAGAGAGCTGGGCAGTGGAGGAAGTCCCAGCCTCCCAGCGAGGCTTGGGCTTTTACTCCAGGATTTTCACGGTTTATAGTCATAAAATCGAAAGACATTATGTCGAAAGTCATAATGTCGAAAAAAAAATGCAAAAAAAAATTTGATTTTTTTTTTATTGGTTTTTGTTCAAAATCGGGGGGTTCCCCCCCAACCTCCCTTTTTCTGATTTTTTTGTGTTTTACCCTTTTTTCTTTACTCCCGGAACCCAAAATAAACATACAATGAATAAAATAAAACATTTTATTTTTTTTTCTGACTTTTGTTTTTCGACATTATGTCTTTCGACATAATGTTTTCGACTTTTTGACTGCACACCGATTTTCACCATTCAGAAGAACAACCAGGCGGGCCTCAGAGTTCTGCTGGACCTTTCCACCCTCAACCTCTCCTTACCCCTACAAAATTTCTAGATCCTTCCTTTTGGCCTCAACTCGGCCCCCAGGGTCCTTACCAGGCTAATGAATATGGTGGCTGCCCTCCTAAGAGCGCAGGTCCTCCACATCTACCCATACCTCACAGACTGGCTCATCAGGGCTACATCTCCGGAAGTGGTTCACAACTCTTCCCATGCCCTTATAAACACACTGCATGATCTGGGCTTCTCGCTCTATCTCAAAAAAGTCACAGCTGCAGCCCACCCAGACTCTTGACATTCTTGGGCCTCATCTGGAACACGTGCTCAGAGAAGGTATTTCCTTCGGGAGGACAAGATCTCGGCCATGAAGAGGGCCACCTCCAACTTCCTCTGCAGAGAGGTGACCTCCGCATGGTGGTACCAGCATCTCCTGGGTCTCTTGTCGGCGGTCCTATTACCCGTTCCACACACGAGATTGAGGATAAGGAGGATTCAGCTGCACTTCGCGGCCTGATGGATCCAGGAGCGGGGCTCCTGATCCGAGATTATCAACGTTCCTCCATATCTCCACCCAGACCTAACATGGTGGTCCAGGGACTGCAACCTACGGATGGGCAAGCCCCTTCGGCCGCCCTCCCCGCAGGCCACCACAGACTCCTTGCTCGAGGGCTGGGAGCCACCCTGTTGATCTCTCCGTCCACAGCACCTGGACTCGGCAAGAGCAAGAATACCACATCAATTGGTTAGTGCTGAGCGCCATGAGGCTAGTGCTCAGAGTATTCCTACCACTTCTCAGGGGCAAGGTTGTCCTCATCCAGACAGACAACTCAACCAGCATGTACTACGTCAACAAGCAGGGAGGCACCAGATCCCCTCCTCTGTGCAGATTGGCAATCAGCGGGAGTGGGTCCTGGAAAACGGCAGTCCACCTCCCAGGGGAAGCCAACCTGGAGGTGGACAGGCTCAGCAGGTTGGGAGCGGACAATTACATGTGGCAGCTAAACAACCTCGTCATTCAGGAGATCTTCAACAGGTGGGGTCATCCCCACGTGGATCTCTTTGCCACCTGGCACAACAAGAAATGCCCTCAGTCCGCCTCCTGGCAGGAACAGGGCCCCGGCTCCCTGGGCGACGCATTTCAGCTTCAGTGGAACAGCATGAAGGCTTAAGCCTTCCCGCCCACTCCGCTGATTCACAGTGTGATTTGCAACATCAAGGAGTCTCGCCAACTCAACATCATTCTAATAGCTCCAAGGTGGCCAGCCAGGCCATGGTTTTCGGAGCTGCTCAGCCTCTCAGAGGTGCCTCAGATTCACATCCCGACAGGCCCAGCACATTTTCTGGTGGAGCAGGGGGGCAGGGTCATCCACCCCGCCCCACATAAACTACCCCTCACAGCGCTGTACCCGAGCAGGTAGCACTGCGGCACCTCGCCTGTCACAGGCTAATGTGGAAATCATACAGGGTGCAAGGAGCAAGGCTACCAGGGCCCAGTATAAAAGTAAATGGACCAGATTCTTCCACTGGGCAGACTCCAAGGAAATTGACCCCCTGGCATGTTCTTTGGACGACGTGCTCTCCTTCTCGCCGCGCCTCGCCCACACTGGTGTGCAGATGGACACCTGCCGTACATTCCTCGCTGCCATAGGGCTTACAGGAACTTGGAGGAGGGGATCTTCTCCTGCTCCAATCCTATAGTCAAGAAACATTTGAAGGGGCTCGCAA
Source organism: Ambystoma mexicanum (assembly GCF_040938575.1). Lineage (NCBI taxonomy): Eukaryota > Metazoa > Chordata > Amphibia > Caudata > Ambystomatidae > Ambystoma > Ambystoma mexicanum. The sequence continues at coordinate 354,041,201 of NC_090936.1, forward strand.
GGCTCTACCCGCCCGTCAAGAGGCCGCACCCCGTGTGGGACCTCAACATAGTCTTGGGTGCTCTGGCGCACAAACCATTTGAGCCAATGGCGTCCGCGGACATCAGGCTGGTCACCATCAAGACGGCCTTGCTAGTCGGCCTCATCTCGGCTCGTAGAGTCAGCGAAATACAGGCGCTGGTCGCCTCGGAACCATATACTACCTTTAAATACTACCTTTCACAGGGACAAAGTAGTCCTGCGGACACACCCAACATTTCTGCCCAGGTTGCCGTCTGCTTTCCACTTGAATGAGGAAATAGTCCTTCCTATGTTCTTTCCCGATCCCAAGGACGAAGCACAGAGGTTGCTGCACTGCCTGGATGTCAGGCTTGCCCTGACATTTTACTTGGACAGGACCAAATGCTTACGCAAATCGGACACACTGTTTGTCACTTTCAGAGGCTCAAGACAAGGGTTTCAGGCCTCCAAGGCCTCCATATCTCGCTGGTTGGTCTCAGCCATTAAGGAAGCGTACGAGGGCCAGCACAAGCCGCTTCCGGCCTATATGCACGCCCATGCAGTCAGGGCCAAGGCAACTGCCATACATTCCAGTGCCATGTCCCTTGGCAGGTCATAAGTAGGGCGGCCAATTGGGCCACTTCCTCTGCTTTCTGCAAGCATTACTGTTTGGATGCTGGCTCTATATCTGATGCAGCTTTCAGACAGGCGGTTCTCAGGAACCTATTTGCTTAAGGAGGGTCTCCTCTCCACCCTGGGGCTACATTCAGTTGTAATCGCCCATGCAGTATGGAGGAAAGGGGACGGGACATAAGAGTAATTATAAGTTACTCACTGTAGTGACTAACGTACTCCTAGTCCTTAGTCCCCTTTCCTCCATACATCCCACCAACCTCCCCCCTGATAATACTGGTGTCATTAGGCAATGTTAAATCTATTGTCGACGCGTCAATGGGGACTGAGGTGTGGCGCCGGAGGGCAGCGCATGCTTCCTGTGCCGCACCCCTGCGCGCCTCTAAATTTAAAGGGGAAAAGGTTTTTTTTGGTGAAAAAGGTTCCCTCTCCCGTCCCTTGGAAGGGACACCCTATGCAGTATGGAGGAAAGGGGACTAAGAGTACGTTAGTCACTACGGTGAGTAACTTATAATGTATTCTCCTCCTCAAATTTACCCCTTGGCCCAGCTATATTCTAGGATAACAAACTTGCTGCCGGAAGTGCTGTAATCAATGGCATTGGTTCCCCCAAACTCTCCAGACCTGTGGGCCTCGCCCGCTCCACACAGCCCTTCTGATCAGTAAGGCTGCACCTCTTAACCGTATGTCAGTGCAAATCCTTGCAAGAGGTTAGGGCTCCATACCGGTTGGCCAACTCTACCACACTAATAGTATGCACCTCTCCCCTCTGCAAATTTAACCTTTGAAGATTGGGATTGTGGCTCCACCCTGATGAGGTTCTTTGTACAAATGGGTGATACTGGACCCCCTACGTAGGCCTCCCTCAGTATTGCCCAGAGACACTGCCACAGTCAATAGAACCCTCAGCACCATACAAAATTAGATGGCCACCCACAACCTCTGCCTTAATGACAATAAATCAGAGCTCCTCCCCGTGGGCTCTCCCTATCGCCTGAAAAACCTCAGCACCTTATTCCTCACCTTCTGCATTGATGGCTCCATCATCCCAGTCCTGGAATAGGTCAAAACACTGGGTGTTCACCTTGTAGCAGTGTTAACCATGACAAGGCATATAAATGATTTAGCTTCTTCCACCACCTACACATCCAGGCTCATTTCACTAAGTAGGCAATTCCTCGCCATGCGTAACCGCCTCATGCTTGCACGAGAACTTATACTCACCAAACTGAACTACTGCAACATACTACTCATGGGCACATCAGCATCTAATTTGGCCAAACTATAACTTGTGCAGAATAAAGCCCTTTGTGCCTGTTAGGCAGAAACCTGTGCAGTTCCCTCTGGGACCACTGCAAAAAGTTTAAGTCTACAGGAGTTAGCAGTAAACCCAATTGGTAGCAGTCTGTACCACCCAGATTTACCTGGTAGCTGTGGCTGAGCAGTCAGACTTCTCTCAAGACGAGTTGAGTTAGGCCGTATTTGGAGTATACAGGATAGGGCAATTTACACAGTAGAACAAGCAGACACTGATCAGAGCTTGGGTGTAAAGATGAACACACTGGCACTAATATGGCAAACAACTTCAATCACAGTTACTATAAGTATACATCAATCCCATAACAATATTTCGACAAGTCTAGGTTCAACGGCACCACTTTTTTGCAGACAGAGGTGAATGCTTTAACCTAGATGGCACTCTAGTATTCGTTAGAAAGGGAGAGAAAAAGGCAGGGTATGAAACCAACTCAGTACCAACACTTTTACGAAACAAATGCAAGGCGAGCAAGGCAGGGTCTACTGTAAATCACAAAGTTCAGAGGCCAGACCCACACGGACAGAGGCAAGGCTATATGTCCCAAAAGTATCACAGTGGAAATGCACTTCAAGTCTTTGTAGCAAAATGTCACAGAAAGGTTGGACCAGTTTAGAACAAACGTTTAAGAAGGTCTGGAGGCGACCCAATGGAAAGGTAAGGATTTAAGACACCTCACGCTAACCGTCTCAAGGGAAGCCAAGCGGACACAGTACCTTGCAAGTGAAGAGACAGCTCCGGCAGGGGCAGTTGTTCCTGGTGGTGGATGCAAGTCGGGGCTTTGCCAGAAGATGAGAGGATCCCGTCGTCGAGGAAAAGTTGAAGATCGTTGCACCACCAGGGAAGAGACCGGCCGCGGAGTGCTCCGTCACAAGGCACCACCTTTTGGTAGCGGTACAGTGGTTAGTGGCTATCCGGTTGCCGGGGTGCTCAGCACGGGCAATTCGACCACTAGACGTCCTGGAAGCGAAGAAAAAGCAAGGGACTGGTTGTTCCCACCAGTCAGGAGAAGAAGACTCTCCAGCAGGGAGATCTCCTCTGTCGTTGGGAAGTGGTGAGTCGGTTCAGCAGGGCTCCACCGGAGGTGTCGTTGTTGCAGGTCGGCTCAGCTTTACCCTCGTCGGATTCTTAGGTCCTGTGGCGACTTCTGAAGTTCCAGTCCCAAAAGCCCTGCTTTTATGCAGAAAACCCCCATTCATTCAGCCTAGCTGTCGATCAAACATGCTAAGTGGTGAGCGGGGCGGCTCACCACTCGGGCCAATCACACCAGAGTGTGACTTGATTTGGCAAGGCAACTCAGTCCAGGGTGCCTAAACCCCCTCCCACACCCCCTGGGGTACCCAGACAGAACAGCACCACTCTGGAGGGCTTCTGTGCAGAAGCCAGCCAAAAGTGGAACAAATAGCTCAACCTTTGGTTAGGAGTTACAGAGGCGAACACATACGCCATTTTAAAAACCGAGTTCTGGCAGAAAATACCAACCGGTGGATTTATTTAAGACAAATAAACCGGCGGTATGTTAGAGACTAATGTGAACAAGTATTAGCCTCCAAAAATGGGAAGAATCCCATAGGAATATATTTGCGGTCGAATATAAAAAGTAGTCTCCACTGCCACCAGCCAAAAGTCGACGAGGGGCACGGGACAGTGCCCCCTTGAACAACAGACCCAGGGGTAATCGAATTACCCCTACCAGTACATCCACAATAGGATGGTTTGTACTAGTTCTGTTAGTAAATTTAAGTCTAGTAAAGCCAATGGTGACTTTACATGCCCTGGGAGACAGTAATCAGTCCCAGGGTATTGAGTCTATGGTGGGGATCCTCTAGGACACCCCAGTGTTACGGCACGGAGGGTGTGGTGTAACACACATAGCAAAACACATGAGGCCCTATGGAGTAAAAGACCCCATAGCCCATAGAACACATTGACATTCAAAGAAATCAACCACATTCATGTCCAAGAGTGGGAGGAAGAGAGTCTCACTCTTGGCAGGATGAAAAAAACAAACTCCAGAAATCCAGCAAAGCTGCTGGGGGACTCACTAGGTTAGGAAATTCAGCCTAAACAGAGAATTCTCCCTAACACTCGCCCCCCCCAAACTAAGAGACAGGAGGATGTAATCCACTCCTGGATGAATCCCATACCTCTAGTCGATGATATACATCCTAGAGAGACCATCAGCATTTTGGTGGTGACACCCTGACCTGTGCTCAATGGAGAAATCAAACCCTTGCAGGCAGATTGACCTTCTCAGTAGTTTTGGGTTTTCCCCTTTCATTTGCATTAACCATCTCAAGGGTTGGTGGTCAGTCTGAATGACAAAAGTAGAACCATACAAGTATGGCCTAAACTTCTTCAGAGCCCACACGATAGCAAAGCATTCTCTTTCGATTGTTGCCCACCTTGTTTCAGGATCCTTCAGCTTGCGGGTGATGGAGCAAACAGGGTGCTCCCTACCTTTCCCATCCAGTTGACTGAGTACTGCACATATTCCTACATTTGAAGCATCTGTCTGCACAATGAAAGTTTGGTGGTAATCAGGAGCTCTGAGTACTGGGGCTTGGCAAAGAGCCTTTTTCAGGTTTTCAAAGGCCTGATTGCACTCCTCGTTCCATCTAACCTTCTTAGGGAATTTTGGAGAGGAGATGACATTCAGAGGAGAAGCTATGGTCCCATAGTTCTCAATGAAATTCCTGTAATACCCAGTGAGACCTAAGAAGGCTCTCACCTGGGTCTGAGTAGTAGGTGTTGTCCAATTTTGCACAGCTTCAATCTTACTGAGCAAAGGCCTTATTTCTCCACCTCCTACCTCATGTCCAAGATAGACTACCTTACCCTGTCCAATTTGGCATTTACTCGCCTTTATGGTCAGATTGGCTCGTCCAAGAGCCTGCAAAACATCTCTTAGGTCGGTTACATGTTCTTCCCAGGAATTGCTGAACACTGCTATGTCATCCAAGTATGCCATGCAGAGGGTCTCCATCCCATTCAGAACCTGGTTTACCATCCGTTGAAATGTAGCAGGTGCATCTTTCAATCCAAAAGGCATTACCTTAAACTGGTATAAGCCAACTGGAGTAGAAAATGCAGTTTTCTCCATGGCATGGTCTGTCAGGGCTATTTGCCAATAGCCTGACGTCAAGTCAAATGTGCTGAGGAACTTGGCTGAACCAAGTCTATCCACCAACTCATCTGTTCTTGGCAAAGGGTGGGCATCAGTCTTGGTGACGGCATTAAGAGCTCTATAGTCCACACAGAATCCAAGTTCTTTAGATCCTGCCTTTGGTACTAACACAACTGGGCTAGACCATGGACTAGTAGAGGGCTCTATTACCCCGAGATCAAGCATCTTGCTGACCTCACCTTTGATGTGGGTTCTTACACTTTCTGACATTCTGTATCCTCTGTTTTTGACTGGCAGAAAGTCACCAGTGAGTATGTCATGCTGGCCCCAAGGGGTCAAGCCTGGTGAAAGTGAGAACAGAGAGGCAAACTGATTCAACATAGATTTGCACTCTTCTTGTTGCTCAGGTGTCAGATTTGAAGAGAGATTTACTACTTCAATTTTTTCGTCTAAAGGTAAGCCTCTGAGGAGATCCGGAAGAGCTTCACTCTCTTCTTCTTCCTCTGATGATGCTAGAAGCAACGCTCCTACATCAGGTCTCGAGACATACGCTTTGAGTCTGTTGGTGTGGAAGACTGTCGGAGCCTCCTTGGGATTGCCCAAGTCCACCAGATAGTTGACCTCTCCAAGTTTACCCACAACTCTGAAGGGTCCCATCCATTTGTCTTGCAAGGCCCTCTGCCTTGTTGGGATCATAACGAGAACTAGCTGGTCTTGAGTGAACTCAACCATGTTAGCCTTTTGATCATGCCAGTGCTTGACCACTGGCTTGGGGGAACGAGCACTCTCCAACCGCTCCTTAATCAGGGCCAATGGACCTCTGACGGGAAGACCATAGAGAAGCTCAAAGGGAGAATAACCTACTCCCTCCTGAGGGACTTCTCTATAAGCAAAGATAAGGCATGGCAGTAGAAGGTCCCACTTCCATTTAAGGGGTTCCTCTAAAGCACCTATCATGCTCTTCATGGTTCGGTTGAACCTTTCTACCAACCCATTGGTTTGTGGGTGGTAAACTGTTGAGAACTTGTAAGTAACCCCACAGGTTGTCCACATGGCTTTCATGTAGTGGGACATAAAGTTTGACCCCCTGTCAGAGATTACTTCCTTAGGAAACCCGACCCTGGTAAAAATACCAAGGAGGGCCTTAGCCACAGCCGGAGCTGTAACAGTCCTCATAGGAATTGCCTCAGGATACCTAGTAGCATGGTCTACTACAACAAGTATAAACCTGTTGCCTGAGGAGGTTGGAGGATCAAGGGGACCAACAATGTCAATCCCTACTCTCTCAAATGGGACTCCCACAACTGGGAGAGGCACTAAAGGTGCCACATTCTTGGAGCCAACCTTACCAGAGGTCTGGCAGGTGTGGCAGCTCCTGCAGTGTTTTTCTACTTCGGCCCCCATCTTTGGCCAATAAAAGTAGAGAGATAGCCTTTCCTTAGTCTTCTTGAAACTCAAGTGACCAGCCAAAGGAATCTCGTGGGCTAACTGCAAGAACTGTTGTCTGTGCTCTTGGGGTACTACAAGTCGTTTGTAGTCTCCAGGTTCAGACTCGGTCGGTTCACTGTAGAAGAGGCCATCTTCCCAGTGCAACCTGTATTTCCCAGGCTCTTGCCCTTCAGCCTGAGCGTCTGCCTGGTGGCGAAGACCTTCCAGAGTTGGACATTCTCTCTGTCCCTTACTGAAGTCTGCCCTGTTGGGTCAACCTTCTGCCAGTAAAGACTGCAGCTCAGGGTGGTCAACAGGATCCAGATATCCAACGAGTTCCTGGCTTTCCATTAGCTCTTCTTCAGAGTCTAATTTTACCACACAGGGTTGTACCACCCTCTCAGCCTCAGCTGGAGGGGGAGTTACTGGTGTAACTTTGGACAAGCGAGGGGAAGTCCTTGTTGGCTGCACTGAAGTGTTGGCTGCTGGTTTAGGTATAGAGGTTTTCGGTTTCCCTTTCGCTTCTGATTTCTTTGAGACAGCAGCTGACAAATCCAGTGGAGCAGGAGTGATATCCTTCTTCATCATCTCCTTGGGAGTACCTCTCATGGTTCTCTCCCTTGCAGGTCTGGTTAGCTCCTGTAACCGTTTACTAGGAGGTCTGGGGGTATGAGACACAACTCCGAGAGTTTTTACATCGTTACCCAACAGAACTCGTCCTCGTACCTCACTTTGTATGCGGACAGGTATCTTCACAGTCATGTCATTACACTGGATGAGAGCTGGTAATTGGGGAAGCATCTGCACAGGCCCTCCAGCTAACTTGGTGAGGCGTTTGGGTGCCTTAGCAACATCCTCAGCCTGAAAAAAAGATTTATCCACCACAGTTATGCTGGCTCCAGTGTCCCTAATGGCAGGAGTTTCCTGGCCATTCACCTGGACACTGTCCTTATAATACTCTTTAGTATTATCTGGGATAGAATTATAGACATCTAAGTTCTGTTGTTCCCACAGACCCAGAGACACTAATGAAACACTGGCTGAGACTCCAATGGGTTCATCAGCCAGCAGTAGAAAGTTTCCACTTGCCATTTGGACTTCCTCCTCTGGAGCGAAGGCTAAGGAGACAAGCTGGACCCCTGAAGGTTTACCCTTGCATCTGGGATCTCCTTTCACATGGTCAGTAGAGCCACAAACAAAGCATTTTCCGAATGCTTTCTGGAATGGTGGCTTGTTCTGGCCTCCCTCTGGTTTGGCACCAGAAGGTACACTATTCTGGTGCGGTTTTCCTTGTGGCTTACCCTTATGGTTTTGTTTGGGGCCCTCTTTGAAATTTGAGTTATTAGAATTCTCTTTTGAGTCTTTTTTAGGCTGTTTTCCCTCATCCTTTTTCTGAGTTGCCCCAGAATCCTTATGTGTAGCCCTGTTGGCAACCCACAAGTCAGCAGCCTTAGCTAGCCTCCTGGAATCCAATTCCTTCGAATCAGCCAAGTGCTGTCTGAGCTCAGGAGAACAGGCATCATAAATAGACTCCAACATAAAAAGATTCTTCATACTCTCATAAGTGTTCACCTTGTAACCCTTAATCCATCCCTCTAAGTTTTTCAACCCTTCACTCACCCAGGTAGCCCAAGGGGTACCATCATGCTTTTTGAGGGTTCTAAACCTCTTAAGATACTGGGAAGGGGTCTTCCCGAATCTAGCTATCAAAGCTAGTTTCACACTTTCATACTCTTTCCTATCCTCCTCCCCCAACTCCATTACCACATCAGTTGCAACAGGGGGGAGCCTAGAGAACAACCAGGTAAGTAGCTCATTACCTGTGATGTTCTGGAGCCCATGATTGTACTCAAACAAACTCAGCCAATCCAACACATCCAACTTTGGTTCATACATACCAATTAATTCCTTAGGCATCCCGGGTCTTTTGGGACTGGAACTTCTAGAGGAGCCAGAGACAGAAGCAGTTTTGACAGACAACATTTTCATTTCTAACTCATGCTTGAGCTCCATTTCTCTGAGCCTAAGAATTTGTTGCATTTCTTGGTGTTTCTGTTCAGTTTGAGCAGTAATCCTTCTGAATTCCAAGTCTATTTTCATTTTTTCTAGTTCAAGGACTTGAGGTCTTAAGGACTTAGTGTGGGACCTGCTATAGGCCCAGTAGGTACAGCTGGTAAGGCAGACAGAGGAGCAGGGGAGACTGTTTCATTAGCCTCTCCTTCCTCTTCAGCCTCTTCATCACTATCATCAGAACTTTGATTTAGATCAACACCATTACTGTTATCTACATTTGCTGGAGAAGTTGGTTCCTCTGAACCCAGACTTTGGTTTTCCAGCAATCTCGCTATCAGTTCTATGTTCTTGCCTTTTACAGAAAGATTCTCTTGTCTACAGAGAGCTCTCAAACTCTCAGTATTTTTTCCTGACAAGGACTCCTGACTGTAAACTTCCATAGTAGACATGTTTTTTGAAAGTTGCTTTTTAGTGCTAAGCTTTGTGGTTAGTTATCCTAAAGTGTTGAAAAGCACTCTAAACTGTATACTCGATACAAATCCCACCGCTGTACACCAGTGTTAGGCAGAAACCTGTGCAGTTCCCTCTGGGACCACTGAAAAAAGTTTAAGTTTACTGGAGTTAGCAGTAAACCCAATTGGTAGCAGTCTGTACCACCCAGATTTACCTGGTAGCTGTGGCTTAGCAGTCAGACTTCTCTCAAGACGAGTTAGGCTGTATTTGGAGTATACAGGATAGGGCAATTTACACAGTAGAACAAGCAGACACTGATCAGAGCTTGGGTGTAAAGATATATAATTATTTATTTAAAAACACATCTATGGAAAACACACTGGCACTAATATGGCAAACAACTTCAATCACAGTTACTATAAGTATACATCAATCCCAAAACAATATTTCGACAAGTCTAGGTTCAACGGCACCACTTATTTGCAGACAGAGGTGAATGCTTTAACCTAGATGGCACTCTAGTATTCGTTAGAAAGGGAGAGAAAAAGGCAGGGTATGAAACCAACTCAGTACCAACACTTTTACGAAACAAATGCAAGGAGAGCAAGGCAGGGTCTACTGTAAATCACAAAGTTCAGAGGCCAGGCCCACTCGGAGAGAGGCAAGGCTATATGTCCCAAAAGCATCACAGTGGAAATGCACTTCAAGTCTTTGTAGCAAAATGTCACAGAAAGGTTGGACCAGTTTAGAACAAACGTTTAAGAAGGTCTGGAGGCGACCCAATGGAAAGGTAAGGATTTAAGACTCCTCACGCTAACCGTCTCAAGGGAAGCCAGGCGGACACAGTACCTTGCAAGTGAAGAGACAGCTCCGGCGGGGGCAGTTGTTCCTGGTGGTGGATGCAAGTCGGGGCTTTGCCAGAAGATGAGAGGATCCCGTCGTCGAGGAAAAGTTGAAGATCGTTGCACCACCAGGGAAGAGACTGGCCGCGGAGTGCTCCGTCACAAGGCACCACCTTTTGGTCGCGGTACAGTGGTTAGTGGCTATCCGGTTGCCGGGGTGCTCAGCACGGGCAATTCGACCACTAGACGTCCTGGAAGCGAAGAAAAAGCAAGGGACTGGTTGTTCCCACCAGCCAGGGGAAGAAGACTCTCCAGCAGGGAGATCTCCTCTGTCGTTGGGAAGTGGTGAGTCGGTTCAGCAGGGCTCCACCGGAGGTGTCGTCGTTGCAGGTCGGCTCAGCTTTCCCCTCGTCGGATTCTTAGGTCCTGTGGGGCCTTCTGAAGTGCAGTCCCAAAAGCCCTGCTTTTATGCAGAAAACCCCCATTCATTCAGCCTAGCTGTCGATCAAACATGCTAAGTGGTGAGCGGGGCGGCTCACCACTCGGGCCAATCACACCAGAGTGCGACTTGAGTTGGCAAGGCAACTCAGTCCAGGGTGCCTAAACCCCCTCCTACACCCCCTGGGGTACCCAGACAGAATGGCACCACTCTGGAGGGCTTCTGTGCAGAAGCCCGCTAAAAGTGGAACAAAGGGCTCAACCTTTGGTTCGGAGTTACAGAGGCGAACACATACGCCATTTTAAAAAGAGAGTTCTGGCAGAAAATACCAACCGGTGGATTTATTTAATACAAATAAACCGGCGGTATGTTAGAGACTAATGTGAAAAAGTATTAGCCTCCAACAATGGGAAGAATCCCATAGGAATATATTCACGGTCGAATATAAAAAGTAGTCTCCACTGCCACCAGCCAAAAGTCGACGAGGGGCACGGGACAGTGCCCCCTTGAACAACAGACCCAGGGGTAATCGAATTACCCCTACCAGTACATCCACAATAGGATGGTTTGTACTAGTTCTGTTAGTAAATTTAAGTCTAGTAAAGCCAATGGTGACTTTACATGCCCTGGGAGACAGTAATCAGTCCCAGGGTATTGAGTCTATGGTGGGGATCCTCTAGGACACCCCAGTGTTACGGCACGGAGGGTGTGGTGTAACACACATAGCAAAACACATGAGGCCCTATGGAGTAAAAGACCCCATAGCCCATAGAACACATTGACATTCAAAGAAATCAACCACATTCATGTCCAAGAGTGGGAGGAAAAGAGTCTCACTCTTGGCAGGATGAAAAAAACAAACTCCAGAAATCCAGCAAAGCTGCTGGGGGACTCACTAGGTTAGGAAATTCAGCCTAAACAGAGAATTCTCCCTAACAGCGCCGCCCTCAGCATTCAACAATCTGATCACATCTCAACAACGAGACGCAAAGTCCACTGGCTACCGATCAAAGCTTGTATTGACTTTAAAACACTGACTATTGCACAGTGGTGCATCTAAAATGAAGCACCCCGTTACCTCAACAACAAAAGCATCTCCAAGAAACTCCCTGTTCGGACACTAGGATCCAGCTCAAGCATCACACCAGTCACTCCTCGTTTTAAGAACAAAAGGGCAGGGGGTGTCAGCTTTTGTGTTACCGCTCCTACGCTCTGGAACTGTCTCCTGGCTAACATCAGAAACAAACAAACATACCCTGCCTTTAAAAAGCTTGTAAAAACGTGTCTGTTTGACAAATACAATTAATCTTACCCGTTTACCTTTTGCCACTGCCTACTGTACCAAACACTGTGATACCCCAGAGTTTGGGCATTACAAAAATGTTATAAATAAATAAATACATTCAACTCTCGTGCTTGGGATGGTGAGCCAGCTTTCAGAAGTTTTACAATGAGAAGCAAGCCTGATTATCCCCCCCCCCCTTTGGGGGATAAGGTATCTGGACTCAGGATAGTGAGCTAACTTGTTTGTCTTTCAATGTTTCCAGATGTGCTCTTTGTAGTATCCTTTCCTATTGGTTTGCTCCCCATTGGACCAGCCGAATGCTGTGTTATCAGTGTTTCTCTCTGGCCTTGCTTCTGCCCATGAATGATTTTGGAGTCTCTGGGGCCCCACTGGTTTACTCCCACACTGCCCCCAGAATTTAGAAGGGTTGTGCTGTGTTCTGTCACCACCAGAGTGTTACCCTGTAACAATGTATGTATGCCCTGCCGGCTACGCCCCAGGCTCCTCACCTCCATGTTTGCAGGAACCTCCGATTTATTTATTTTGCATTTATAAAGTGCACAAAAACCCACAGGCATTGCACGCTGGTCACAGGGGTGTAAAGGGGGGGAAGACAAAGGGGAGGAGGGATACAGTTAGTTACAGAAGTTCCAAGTTCTCCAGTTTCAAAATCATTAAAAGAGGCTGGTTTTTAGTTGCTTCCTAAAAGGCCAGTAGGAAGGTTTGGATCGTAGTTAGGGGGTGCGTTTATTCCAGAGGTGGGCAGCAATAACTAGGAAATTAGAGACCCTGGGCAGGTATGCGTTTGAAATGTGGTATGGTCAGTCTATGGGTGTAGATGGATCTAGTAGGTCTGGAGGAAGTGTGCTTGTTGAATCTTTGCGAAAGGTAAGGAGGTGCTGTGTTTGAAGGACTGCGGTGGGTGATCGAAAGGATTTTGAAGTTTATGTGCTCTTTGACTGGAAGCCAGTGAGTGGCTCTTCTGAATTCTGCCATGTCATCACGCTTGGAGAGGTTCATAGCTGTCTGGATGGCATTGTTCCGGATAGTCTGGAATATGTGAAGATTCTGTTCTGTGGTACCGTCAAGGAGAGAGTTGCAATAGTCAAGCCGGGAGCCAATAGTGGCTCTTGCTATGGCCAGGCAGTTACCTGAGGAAAGGAGGTGTGCATTTAAAAGTTTTTTGCATGGGCCGCAGAAGATGCTATAGTATTAACATGCCGGGTCACACTGAGGCTTGATTCTAGGTAGACGGCCAGTGTTTTGACGCTGGAGGAAACCGGGATGGTACAGGTGTTGATGTTAAAGGAATGGTAGGCTGGGTCTAATTTGGCCATGTGGGACGGGGAGCCGGATTTCTGTCTTGTCATCGTTCAGACAGAGTTGGTAGGAGGTCATCCAGGCTTGGATGATGTCATAGATGGCCTTGATGTTGCAGGAGTCTTGTGATTGGTTGCCAGAAAGGGGGATGAGGAATTGTCATTGGCGTAGTTTGTAAAAGATACAACCAATGAGTCCAGGTGGTCAAAGAGAGGTTTAGTGTAAACATTGTGTAAATTAGGGGACACACAGGAACCTTGTGGGACCCCACAAGAGGCGGAAATTGCGTGGGCCACTGCATTTCCTCCATAGACACAGGCATTTCTATCTGTGAGGAAGGAGGAGATCCATTCAACAGCTGGCGGGCGAAGTTGGTGGCAGTGTTAAGGTGGTGACAAAGAATCTGGTATGATATGATATGATATGGCATTTGTAACGCGCCTATGGTGGTCGAGCAAGTCAAACGCAGCAGAGAGGTCTAGCAGAAGGAGAAGGGCAAGGTCACCTATATCCCAGATATTGGCCGTCATTACAACACTGGCGCTAAACCATGGCGCTATTAGCACCATGGTTGGTGCCGGTGTTGTAACGAGTCCGCCATGGTGAAATGGGGAAATACTGCCCCATTCCAAGGTTGACGGGCGGTATTTCCCCATTTCACCATGGCCCTTCCCCATTCCCATTTTTGCCACATAGGGCTCAATGGGAATGGGGAAGGTGGCCATTACGCCATTACGGTAAATTGCGGTACCGTAATTGCCTGCGAGGTCTCTTTGCGGGTCCCTACTTTAACGGCTGGTCCAGACCAGCCGTTCAGGTCGGGTCCCGCAAAGGGACCTCGTAGTAAGGCGCTAAGTGGTTAACGGCGCTGCAGCCTTTTACGGCGCCGTTAACCACTTAGCGCCTGGGTCGTAATGAGGCCCATTATCTAGTTGGTTTTTCAAGTGTAGTAGAGGTCGGATTGAAAACCAGCCCTTAGCAGGCCGCGGGTATGGCAGTCTCCTCCAGAGACCTCCCAGAACAGGAAGGAAGCAGAGGAGCCTTGGCCGACGGTGCGGGCCACCTCCTTCTTTGCTTGTGTTCTTTTGCAGCATCGCCCAGTCCTTTCCTCTTCTCCTCTCTTAAACACTATGCCCTCCCAGCTCTCAAGGGTGGGCAGAAGTACAGTCAAGACTCCCCTCCAGTCCATATCAACACTTCTCCCAGTGGTGGGCGGGCAGTCAGGACCACTCCTCGGTTCCTCCAGAACCTGTCTGCACCACAAGGCCACTCGGCTTCTGCTTAAGGTCTCCTGTCGCCAGGCCTCCAGGAGCTGCCACTCGAACCTTTGGTGTGCAGATCTTCTCCTCTAGTAGCGCAGAGCATGGTACACTCCTCCAGTGTTCCCTTCCAACAGCGGGCTGAGATTGGACTATGGAGCTCTTCACCATTCACAATCTTGGCTCCACCCCCCACCTTATTTTTATTTAAATGGCTGCGATCTTTATTCCCCCCATCAATAGAACATTTACAGGCGTTTTCCTCCTCATTGAAGGACAGAGGTGTTTAAAATTGAGTGGTTCGGTTCTGTCACTTTCCCTCTTGGAACACTGTCCATTACAAGTGATCAATTGTCTAACCCCTTAAACGATCTCAAGGGACAGTTATTTAGGTCCTCAACATCTATTTTTGTGGAGTTTTATCAAGAATGGAAGTATGAAAAGTGTTCCAACTGTCGCTTTTTCCTTGTGCAACAAACATTTCTTGTTCGGACAAAGTTGTCCTCTGTCTTTTTTTGCTCGTTTCGTGGGTCTGCAGGCTTTACATTGCATCTGTATTGATCTCGGCGCTTTAGCTAATTGAAACACTGGTCCATCCCTCATTAAGTACTTTTCCTGTGGATCCTGCAACCCCTCCTCTAGCAGCACAATTTCGACGGATAGCTCTTGCGTTGGGAGACTTCCGTGGCTAACTCACAATAATTTGATCACTACAGACATTTGATCCAATTTGTTGCCTCTGGTTGGAAAGACAGAGGGGTTACAATAAACTAGAATTTTTTTTTTAATTTGAACTTCTCAATTACAACTAAGTTTTATCAAATTTTTCACATCCGCAAATCGCGATACACTGAAAACATTTCTACAAAAACCTCCCAAAAAACTAATGCGTCGCGCTAGAAACTATAATATTTTTGTGGGTAGCAGACTGGAATTTCACTTCCTCTGTAATGCTATTGTATAAGTGAACCAGGTGGATCGCCGACATTGAGCTCAGGTCTATTGCTGGAAACGTTGAAGTATGTAGCAAGTTTCATTCCAATCTTAAAGAAGTACAAATCTCCATAAAATGATGCTGGGGTCTGTATTCTGAAGCCCTTTTGTAAGCCTCGTCTGCCACTGTTGACATTAGGGATTGATGGGGGACGATATATCAAATAAGTGAGGAGTGATTGACAGAGATACAGACCTCTGCACCCCAGATTCCTTTTGTAGACTTTACATAAAGTCAGCAAGGAGTCTTCAACGTCTGATATGGCACTTTTCCTTGTTGGAGAACAGTGGCTCTGTAACTACGCCAACCTGTGAAACAAGTATGCCTGGTAGCTTGTAAGATATATGGACTGCCATAGACATAGATAAGTATTTGGTCATTTTACCTTTGTCAATATATTTGTTTTTCATAGCGGTGAATGCCTCTTCCCTCCCCAATTCCGTCCCTTGCTCTTCCATAGGGATATAGTCAGAGGTACCATCAATGTGGAAATGAGGATCATTTCTGAGTGCTTAGGCGATAAAATACTCCTTAAATGATATCGCAGGATGTCGTCCCCAGGCATCATTACGGTGGAGAAAGCAAACCGCGTGCCGCTTACCTTCTGGATCTTTTAGAATGTTGGGCTAGACCTTTCCTCCCTCCCGCTGAACTGCACTTCCTGCACGGTGTGTGGATTTCTTGTTCCTTGGATGTGTCATAGCTAAAGCAGTCCAATTCGCTAACACAGCTGCTGCTCAACTGCACTTCCTCCACACATCGTCTCTGTGCTAACGTATTTATTATATAACTCAAAGACACATCACTGAGGTATTGAATCACTGCAATGTCGGGCACTGCAGTTACAATACTCATGGAAACCATTATGGAGAGCTTGGCCAACCATAGGAGCATTTCAATCAGTGACTTGCAGGTTGCACTTACACCTCTGCAGCAAGCACATTACAATGAACAAACTGACTTGACAATACAAGAGATACTTGACAGATATGTTTCCAAATAGTTAATGCACCCCAATGCTTCTAGGCTCGATACTTTAATTTATTGGACTTAAATGTTACTACTTACAGATATCTTCTTAGGTACAGAACGATGAACACTGTGGAGCACTTCGTAAATATGTTACATTTGTTAAATTATTTCCTCACTGAATGCCTTTCAGTTTAATGAAATGTCTGGAAAGGATGCCGGAATCGGAGTGGACCTTTCCAAAATATAGGAATGACATCAAGCATTTCTATTGAGCAAAACAGAACACTGCAAAATGTATATGTTGTACTGAGGCATACCCCTGTATTCCTAAAGTTACAAAGACTATAACATCAATGAAACAGGTTCTACTCAGTTTCCTTTACTATCTAAACCCCTTGCAACAATACATGTCCTCTGATGAGCATGTACCTCGGTTTTCTGGTGTACACTTTGGTTTACAATAAGAAGAGGGATTTCTTCATATCTTTGGGACAAAACCTCAGATTAAGCACTACTAGGTTAATCCCCGAAGCCAAATATAGTGGCAATGAGCACAGAGGGAGACATATGAACATGCAGGTCCTCCAACTGTGGGATGGTGTAGCTCCCACGTAGGGTCATATCCAGCCTCCTTTCTTTCTAGAAAGTCCCAAAGATAGGTCCTTTTCAAGGAGGATTTTAACCACAACACAAATATTCTAAGATAAACCCCACCTAATGGCACCCATCTAAGGAGGGCAAAGGCCCCACAAGCTATACATGTGACCCCATGAGACGTGCATGAGTAGAGGACTGATCTGGATGAAGATTGCCCTGAAGAATTACTTACTGGCCGTAAATAGCGTGCCATCTCATCATTCGATCACATTGCAGTGCAGTGATGAAAAGGGCCACTAGGCAACAAAATTCTGCAGTACAACACAAATAAACAAGTATCTAGTTCCATTGGATATACATACTAGTACTTTTGCAGAGATGTAAAACATGAGAGTGTATCTGGCATGGACAAAATGTTTTTTAAAAGATCAAATCTTGACACTAACACTCCCTCTGTCCTCATTCTCCTTGATCTCTCTTCTGCCTAACCACAACATCCTGATCGCACGTCTTCGTGACACTCTGGGAATCATAGGTAAGGCTCTGGCATGGGTAACCTCATTTCTCTCCGACCGCCCATCCCAGGTGGAACTTGGAGCCTTTCTCCCGACTATCACTCTCTCAACCTGCAGCGTTCCCCAGGGATTAAACCTATCCCCCTGGTTCTTCAATGTCTATATGGCTACCTTGGCATGTGTGATCGCCACTTTCACTTCCAATTTCCAGTGTTATGCGGATGACACGCAACTATCTTTCAGGCTACCCTCAGCCGCTTCCTCCTCCTTACTCGTACCTGACTGTCTGTTCGCTATTCAGTCATGGTGTGCTGCAAATAACCTCTGCCTCAACGCCAGTAAAACTGAGATCTTTCCCATTGGGACCCCTGCCCCACTTTCCCACTTTCACTCTGGCCGTTCTCCCTTGGCCCAGCGGCCACCCCCACCTGCAAGGCCAAAAATCTTGGGGTCATCTTTGACTCCCCTCTCACATTTCTGACATCTCAAAAGTCTAACTAACAACTACACCTCCTCAAAGGCACTCTACCTTTTCTCACTTTCCCTCAGCATATCACTGTCCCCAGAGCCATGGCTCTCTCTAGGCTGGACTACTGCAACAGCCTCTTCCTCAACCTCCCAGCTTCTACCCTGCACCTTCTGGAATGTCCACAAGGCTTTCTGGGGCCTGGAACCTACTTAGCTGCAACAATACCTACCTAAATACTGAGCCCTCTGCTCATCTACCTCCAACCTTCTGCGAGTGAGCCGGTTCTCCAAGCAGAGATTTGGAGGGAGATCCTTATCCTCAGCAGGCGCCTCCCTCTGGAATAGCCTCCCTGCCGCCCTCCTTCTTGAGCCTGATCATCTTAAGTTCCGGAAACTCCTCAAGACCTTCCTCTACTCCTCCTCCTTCTCTCTCCCCCTTCCCTGCTAACCTAGTGCTCTGCTTTTTCGATCTCTCCCTCCTCTTACAAACTGCTTGCTGACTGGCCGCATGGTGTACCTCAGAGTCTCACAGGTCCCTGGCACCCCCGCCAGTACTCTCTGCACTTGCCTCAGGGCCTTGCACCCCGCCCCCTCACTGCACTTGTAAATAAACCCAAGAGAGCTTCTATCTCTGCACTTACCCGAGTCTCTACCAACTGGGTGCACTTGGACCCCCGCCCATGCCTCACCTGGCTTGCACTTTCACAATCTGAATGCATCTCTGCCTGAAGATCGCCTGTCTGTACTCCCTTGTCTTCACCCCTTAATGTGTACTTGAAAAGAAACGCTGTATATCAACTGTTAAATGTATCGTATTCACTTACTCTGTCTGTGCAGACCGTTATCGTTTCAAGGGATCTGAGCGACTGTTGTTTTTCCCCATGTTCCCATCCCCCCCAGCGCTTTGAAATACTGCCTGCGTATAGACGTTTTATAAATAAACATTACCATTACCACGTAGAAATAAGTGTAATTCATGCAGCACCTATCATTGGTCCAGGATCCCGAAGAGAGTTGCCAATGAATTGGACAAGCACCACCCTCCGTAAACCAAACATATATTAGCAGTACGATACAGCCTGCATGCTTCTAGAAAAGTATGTGATGGGGAAAAGGAAATCAGATTTACTCTTTTGAATAGGGCAGTGCCAGGTTTATTAAGGAAACCTCAAATTATATTTTCCTCAGTGACATGGTAATTAGCAGTACTAGGCAATCAGTACAAGAGATCTGTTCACTAGAAAACCAGAGCTGTGATACCTCTCTGGCACTACTTGGAAGGTAGGCAATACTAACCAACAGCAAGCATAATGCTATCAAAATGGCCCTTCACAATGCAGAAACCTAAACAGCAGTGAACCGCCTGAGGCAATGTTTGTCATCTTTTATTGTTTCCACCTGACACTGTGTAGTTGACGAATTCTCACCTCGGCAGCCAAGTAATTCCCTGTCGCCAGATGCTTAAACCTGAACAAACTGTTCCACTGTCCTGCTCCTCCCCGGCACGGGTCATGATGTACAACCTGCAACAAATAGACACATATTTAGCAAACACCTGCTTATTGATAAGGCAGGTAATTTAAACATTTAATGGAAACTATTCATTGCAAGCCTTAAAATAGACAGTTATTTGTTTACAGTCATCAATGATTGTGGGTATCCTACCATTGGACTACATGTTTGTTGGTTTTGGTTTATAACCTGCAGTGAACTCTCCACTGGGAAATGGCAGAGATCAGTACCTAGTAAGGACAGGACATAGACTGAATTAGAGACTGCGTTCATGTGGACTACCCATCCTTCCGCATAACCAGCGTTCTTCAATGTCAAAACGTCTCATCTTAATGAAGCATTGGCATCCCCTTTCTAGCAAAGTGATGGTGCACCCACCCGGGTGTGGAGCATGAAAAGGAATGCCCACTTCCCCTTTTATTTCTCCTGCTCCTCATCTCATCAAACTCTTCATGAACAACCACCTGAAGGGTTTCAGCATCATCCTGAAACCAATGTTAGGGAGTGCCCAAGTCAGCACTAAGTTGCGCTGTTAGGCTGTTTTGTGGAATGGAGGAAGGAGCCCAGAGGCCACACTCCCTCAAACATTCAACGGGGCCCAAGACAGCATTAAGCCTAGCTGTTACGTTGTTTGGCTAGATGGGTTGGTTGTGTGCCTAGCAGCCTTGACAGCAGTGAAGAAAGCACGCACCTACTTCCTTTCATACCTAAGAGCCAGAATCTGGGATGGCTCTGGACTAATTGAAACCCAGAAGGAGCACCAATTAAGGGAGATATAGCTAAAGACAACGTTTGTAAACGTTCTACCCCTTTCCTTGGATTTATCTATAGTTTATTAACGATGACTAAAGATTTATATGTTTTATTTGACTGTTTTTACACAGTGACTGTGTATATTCTAGACTTTTGGCACTGAAGATATGTGCAAAAGAAAGGCAGCTTGCAGCTTGTTTCCAAGCAGATCAGCCTCCTTCTAAGGAGCCAAAACCATCTAGTTCATCGTATCTAGAAGCAATTAACCTTATTTTAGAAATGTAATGCCTTTTGAGGGAAATACAGGTTCTAGGATCTGAACGCACTGATAACTAGGGCAAATATAAGGGCTCTGACTCGGCAGCGCAAATAGTAAACTACAGTGGTGCAGCTTCGAACATGGGTTACTGACAGCCAGGTAAAAAAAAAAGTGGGAAGGTGAAATTGATCATTTGGCTGTATATGAAGTTCCCCGTCCAAGCCATCAAGATGGAGCCAGACTTACCTACTACCTGTGGAAGTTCACACATCTACAAAAACCTGAGCATAACACAAACAAGCCAATGAATGGGGCATAAAACCCAGGAAATGCGAATGTCGAAGAAGCAGACAATGTGATTTGCTTTACAGATGGGGCTGCTGTTTCTAATCGTTTTAGTACTTTGGTAGATTGCATTGACCTGAATAATACGTCAATTAAAGAAATTCCTCAGCCTATTATGTGCTTCAAGATGAGGAAGGCTTCTACAGGCGTGGACTACAAGGAACTTGTCTTAAATAATGAGTCCTAGGAGCTTAGAAGGTCTGTGTGTGTGCGTAGATATTCTTTTTCTTTTTGTTACTTTTTTTATTATGCACTTGGTAAACACTTCATAGGACACACAGAACAACAAATACACAGTACTATATATTGTGCGAATGAGAGGGCCTCATTACAACTTTGGCGGTAGCCTTGCCGCTATTGGCGGCATGGCTGCCGCCAAAATCGGGTTCAGGTTCCCTGGGGAATTACCGGGCCATTCCGACTTCGGAGGGCCCGGTAATTCCTCCCTCCAGGGGCCCGGACCTTCCCTATTCCAATTTGAGCCCCCATAGGGCTCAATGGGAATGGGAGAGGGAGCAAACAACGGGCGATTACGAGCAACCCGTTGTTTTCTCCCTCTTCCCCTCGCGGGACCGGGTAAGGACGTCTGGTTTGACCAGGCGTTACTTACCGGGTCCCGCGAGGAGAGCTTGTAATGAGGCGGAACGGGTTTAACGGGTCCGCCTCCTTTAGCGGAGACCATTAACCCGTTCCACCTCAGTCGTAATGAGGCCCACATGTAACTGTTAAATATACTTGTTGCATCACAACCATACATACAAATGTCCAAGCAAGACAGAAAAGGTCATAAAACCATCCAGGAGACACTGCTACTTGCATTAATGACAATTAGAGTTGGCCAGGTATTGCCGGAAGTCTTGCCATATGTCTTTATGACAGTGTACACCAGGCATCAGAGATAAATATAGTTCTTCCGTGGTATTAGCCCACATCACCTCATGCAGCCACTGTGACCACTTTGGGGTATTCTTCCACGTCCAACACTGCAGAATGGATCTCTTAGCAAGTAATAAACACAAATTTAACAACCTGCGTTGTGATTTACCCATCTTTTTAGTATATCTCAATATACACTGCACGTGCGATAGGTGTAATCTCTGTCCCAATGTGTCATCTAAGCTGTCCCTGATTTTCTACCAATACTCCGTCAGTTTGGGGCAGTCCCATTGCATATGTAGCAGATTAGCCCCTGCGCTGTTACACCTGGGGCACTCTCCAGTACCCAGGGAGCTACATTTAGATAATTTGGCCAGTGTGTAATGTAGCCTATTTATAATCTTAAAATGTAAAAGAGGATGCTTCGAGTTCAAAAATACCCCCTTTATCAAATGACATTTACATTCGCACAGTGCTTCTGGGAACGTCACCCCTAGATCTGTTTCATACTTGGTTCTGATGTCTTATACAGAGTTGAAATGGTTTTCCTGCCCCCACCTTGTGACAATGGGCCTCATTATAAATGTGGCGGTCATGGTATGAACGGTGCCAGTAGGGCAGCGGCACTGTTCATACTGGACCGCCGCATTACGAGTTCTGCTCACGGGGTCCTGACAGCCCGTCAGGTCTTACCTGGCGAGCTGTGAGGCACCCGCAGGCAGAACTCGTGATTGCACCGGCACCGTTATAAACGGTGCCGGTACAATCATGCCCCCCACCCCCATGGGGATTGGGAGCACGGCATTACCACCACCAGCGAATGGGCAATTACCGGCCCATTCATCTCGTAATGGGCCAGTTATTGCCCAATCGCGGGAGGCGGTGCCGGTACCGCCATGCTCGTAATGAGGCCCAATATGTTCTTTAAGCACCCATGTGAGTCAGGTCCAGAAGGAAACTTCGACCAGTGCGCCGCTACTGTTTTTTTTTTTATTGTGATTTTAGTCAACATTTTGACTTTTTACACAAGACAACGTTCAGGAAGTGCAATCTGATAATACAGACCAAAGATACAGTATCAAATCGAAGTAAACATACATACTAATAACGACAGAATAATATAATAAAAAATAATTTAAATTATACTCAAACATTTCTTTCCTTGACTAAAAAAGACACTGGGCCTCATTACGAGTTTGCAGGTAACCATGGCGCTATTAGCGCCATGGCTGACTCCAAGCCCTTACCGATTCCGCCCTGGTGAATGGAGCTATTACCACCCCATTCCAAGGTTGGCGGGGCGGTAATTCCCCATTCACCAGGGCCCTTCCCAATTCCCATTTGAGCCCCCATAGGCTCAATGGGAATGGGGAAGGTGCTAATAACGGTACCGCTAATTGCGGTACCGTTATTAGCTCCAAAGTCCCTTTGCGGGTCCTGTCCTAAACGCCTGGTAAAACCAGGCGTTAAGGGAGGACCCGCAAAGGGACCTCGGAATAGGGCGGTAAGGGATTACCGGCACCAGTGCCCTTACCGGTGCCGGTAATCCCTTACCGCCCGGGTCGTAATGAGGCCCACTGTTCTTACAAACTAAAAGGAGAAAAAAAAAACATTTCAAAGTGATCTGTGACAAAAGTAAGTACCAACCAATGTAGTATATAGATCTTCTTCTAAATCACAGTACTAATTAATTCCAGTTCTTTCAGTAGACATATCACTTCTGAAGTAAGAAAAGTTTCATGACCCTGCATCAATCTTCGCCAGAACAATATCGTATTTAACATTCTCAGATCATGAACAAATCTTCGAAATCTTTTCAGTCTGATAGTCCATGTACTGAGCATTCTGATAACAAATGAACCACAGTTTGCTTTACTCCACCTTCGCATTTGTCACAAACATTAGTGGGAAGAGTTACAGGATCTCTAATATGTTGGATTTCCAAAGAAAGTACCAGATTTAATCTAAATGTTAGGAAATCCATTCTGGCACCTGGATGTAATTATTTCTTCAGGTAAGTCAGGAGAGTTGATGTAAGTTTGTCAGTGTCATTCCATGAGGCACTTATTTTTGCAGCTCTCATTTTATCTGTTGTTCTAATCTAATCCATGGGTTTAACAAATTCTTTTACCTTCAATGGATTTTGGATTATGATCTCTGTCAATGTATCTGCAGCCTCGAATAGTTTGTTACATCCTAGTCTCAGAGTACTTAAGAAAGGATTATTATTCAAATTCATTTGTTGAGCAACCTCTTCATATAAAGATGCTTTTGGAGGCAACAGAATTAACCTATATAAACTAAGCCACTTCCATTCCATTACTGACACTATTCAGCTAAGGCCCAATTCATACTGAACACATGAAATTGGAATTGAATTTGGTAAAACTAATATATCTTTCCATATTTTTCCTTCTAAATTATCCCAGCTAATATTGAAAGCCTGTAGTTCGCATTCCAGGTCATAAGCAATAGATGGAATCACCTTCCCCACATGGAATTTTATTAGTGGCAACAGCGAAAATCTACAATATTTAGAGTAAATTCTCTTCATTTGGGCACCCACCTTTCTCAGTTTAATCTCAATGATTGAAAGGAGATGGATTTTAGTAGGATAGGCCACAATCTGAGAGCCTAAATAGGTCACTTCTTCGGCTGTTGGAACAGTCAAATTATTTAGATGCCATACATAGAGTTTAGTTATTTTAACCCACAATATCGTCGGCGTATGCCAACCAGTTAATTTTTTTATTCTGGATTTTTAGAACCACCAGACCCTTCTCCATCAGCCATTGGGACAGGTCGCCCATGAACAGAATAAACAGGAAGGGGGCCAGCAAACAGCCATGGCGGACCCCCCTCTCTATCTTAATTGGTCTGGAAAGATGTCCCGTTTTTACCTGTCTTAATCTCATTACTGAGCCTTGATGCAGGTGAATGAGAACGTTTAGCAGATGATCTGGTAGGCCCCAATTTTTTAATTAACACCAACGTTTGTTCCTATTTATGGTGTCAAATGCCTGGGAGAGGTCCACCCATGCACTGAAACAGCGGAGGACCAGCGTTTACCAATGAAGATGAGGTAATACATATAAGGATCAGTGTATTTAGTGAGGTGGATATCCCTCTTCTAAAACCAGTCTTTTCCCTGGGAAGTATACCCTGAGACTCTGCCCAACTTTCTAGTTCTCCCAGAATTAATCCACAGAAGATTTTTCCATCTGCATCAAGTAATGATATAGGGCGATAGTTAGCCGCCACCAGACAATCTCCCTTTTTATATATCGGGATAATAATTGCATTTCTCCACGAATCAGGGATTATTTGCAAATCAAGAATGTTTTCAAATAGAATCTTGAAGACTGTGGCCCAGATAGTTGTTTTTTTCTTCAAGATTAAGTTTGACAGACCATTTGGGCCAGGAGCCCATGAGTTAGAAGATTTCTTTATTAGACACTCAATGGGCCTCATTACGACCCAGGCGGTAAGGGGTTAACGGCGCCGTAAAAGGTGTCGGCGCCGTTAAACCCTTACCGCCTAATTATGAAGTCCCTTTGTGGGTCCCGACCTTAACGGCTGGTTTTACCAGCCGTTAAGGAAGGAACCCGCAAAGGGACTTTCGAGGTAATTACCGCCTTCCCCATTCCCATTGAGCCCTATGGGGGCAAAAATGGGAATGGGGAAGGGCCAATGGTGAATGGGGAATTACCGCCCCGCCAACCTTGGAATCGGGCGGTAATTCCGCCATTCACCATGGCGGAGTTGGTAAAATACCGGCGTCAATCATGGCGCTAATAGCGTCATGGTTAACCCCTGGGTCGTAATGAGGCCCAATATCTTCTATTTTAAAGTCTAGGGACCATTCTGACTCTCGATGAAGATAGAGAACTGGGGAATTTACCGGGGATAAACCTTCAAAAAATGATCCACCCAAGCTTTTCCATCAAAAACCGACATCTGGGGAGGATCAATTAGAGAGCGTGCTCAGTTGATTATGGGCCAAAAATTCCTTGAAGTTCTCAAGGACACAGCCTTCAGCATTTCTCCGCCATCTCTATGGGAAAGCATGAACCTATGTGTTCTTATCCAGTTTTTATAGCCATTATTCACTTGGTTTATTGCAGTTGTGCATTCCTTGGCGTATTTTACTATTTTTTTGATTCTGTATTTTTCAGCTCTTACTAATCTCTTTTTTTTGTGGATTTGATTATCAAAAACATGTTCATGTTTCTTAGGAGGCTTGCCACTCCCTGTTTTTGGGGGATTCAAGTCCCACAAGAAGTGAGTATAGTCACTCGGTTTACACTGCCCTTTCAATTGGCAATCCGATAGGTTCATGATTGCCTTCCTCAGATTATCAGTAAGGGTTTGGCCCCCTCTTTCAAACTTCACCACTCGATTACCTGCTATATTAGCTTCTAGTGGTGGAATATACTGAGAAATTCATTAAATATCAGCAATTTTTAGGACAAAATCCAACATTGCGTGATCGCTATCTTTAGTTTGTAAAAGATTAAGTGTTGAGCATTTTTCAAGACATTTTTTTGAAACAAGCATGTAATCGATTGTCGAGAAAGCACAGCCTCTCTGCCAGGAGGGGGCACAGGAAATATCACCCTTCACATTACCATTTAACATTGTCAAGTCCCATTCTGCCATGAAATCCTCCCAAATATATCCATTTTGTGTTTTCCTTTTTAAGGGTAAAGACGATAATTTCGTAGTGATGCATTGTGTGTTCAGGTCTCCCAGGATTATCAGTTCATCAAGCGGAAATTGGGAAATTACGACCACCAGCAGATCTGTCAAGGACTGCAGGAAAGCCGTCAATTCGATAGTCATTGGGTTCCAATATAATGTTATCACATCCCAATGTGCAATATTCCTATTTTCTCTAATCTGCATTCTTTTTTTTAACTTTGTTTTTATTGAAACATTTTTAATATACAAAAGGACAGCCAGGTGACCCCTGGCAATGAAACATTAATAAAAGAAAATGTCAGTTTTTGTTCCCACCTCCCCTCCCCCTGCACATAAGCATACCAAGCCCCAACGGACTGCGGGCTAAAGAAGCAGTGAGAAGAACAACAAAGTACTAGGTAAACCACTTCAAGCTGATTGACAAGGTGAGGTCAAGCATTATATCATTAATTTAGGGATAAAGAAACGGACGGTAGGTGGGACAGAGAACATAGGGGCTCCACTGGCATTTCAGAATCACAGTTTCATAGCTTCACATTCGTCATTCAGAAGAACAAAAGACCAATCCTGCACAAAGGAAGACATTGCATCGTTAGTTATGGCAGTTAATTTCTCATAGGTAAAGATAGCCTGTAGCTTAATCTGCATTCTTTCCACCAAAAGGCCCTGTACTGTGTTTGATTTAAAAAAAAGTGCATTCATAGGAAGCCTCTTTTCTGCATGCCAAAAGCAAACCACCACTTGGGCGTTCACGTCCTCTATTATTAGCAAGTTGTTGAAAAACAGAGAAGCCCTCAATGTCTAATACATCAGTCAGCCAAGTTTCCTGTAAAGAAATCATATAAACATTTTGGAAAATAAATAGTCTTTGAGAATCTTTAGAGAAAGAATTATACCCTCTTGAGTTCCATGAGATTCATCTTAACTCCTGTTTGGCTAGAGCTTCTGATCCCCAAAGAAGGAAGTTCTGCTCATATGGGCTAAGTAAATTCGTCATCTTGTAAAGTCTAACTCAGGTATTCCATATCACCCCCAACGGGTTCAGTACAAGTACATGCATACTACGGTATTACCTGCCAGTAGTAAAAACAGTGAGAAGGAACCTCCCTGAAGTCAGACATGAGGTAATTCTGAGTTCTCCCCAACCCAGTATGCAGCATAGTGTGACTGAGCCACCAGGTAGTATAATTCAAAGTCTGGAGCTAATTGCGTCCACTTCATATGCACTGATCCCCCTGCCCACAAGAAAGACTAGTACATCCCCAAATGTTCTGAGAAAAATGCCTGCTCCGGCCACATAGGAATGTTGTAGAAATAGTATAAAGGTTTAGGCAGTACAATAATTTTAACCAAAGCCACTTTCCTGGCAATCTATAATGGGATATGGCCCCATCTCTGTAATTTAACCTTTAAATTAGCCAAATAACTGCCATAGTTCAATTCATACTTCAAGGTTCTTGTATGGGCTAACCTGATCCACAGATATCTAAAGTCTGATGGAGCCCATGACAGTCCGTAGATGTCTGCTGGTCCTCGTGTGGCCTTTGTCAAAGGGAATATTTTGGAATTGGAAGAGTTTAGGCGCAAGCCAGAATGTCTGCTAAACTCTGCCACTACCGCCAGCAGCCCGGGCAAATGAATCTCAGGGTCTCTAATATACAGCAGTATGTCGTCAGCGTACAAGGCAATTATCTCAGGCTTCACCCCCAATGGTAATCCTGCATTGCCAAACCGATTCCGAATGAGATCGGCCAAAGGTTTAATCAATAGGGCAAACAGCATCAGTGACAAGGAGCATCCCTGCGTCTTGCCGCCTTCCAGTGCAAGATTCGAGGAATACATACCATTTGTACAAACTCTGATGAACGGCTGCAAGTACAGCAGGTGTATCCACCAAAAACAAATTTGGGACTGAACCCATAGTTCAGCAGGACCTGGAACAGAAAATGACAGGACACCGTACGAAAGCTTTTTGCGTCCAATGCCACAGCGACTGCTTGGCTATCCTTAGGTACTCTTGATAAAATATTGTAAAATCTCTGTATGTTCAGTGTTGTCAGATGCCTAGGTATAAAGCCAGACTGGCCCACATGAACCATATGTGGCATTAATAACGAGAGTTGTGTGGCAATGAATTTGGCCTACATTTTAGTGTCTGTATTTATATGAGACAGGGGTCTATACGATTTGCACCGATTCACCTCCTAATCAGGCTTCAAGAGGAGTATAATTATCACCTCCCACATGGTTTCCGGCAGCATTCCAGCAATAAGTGCCTCAGTCCACACATTCAATAAATGAAAGGCTAACTCATCCTTCAACTTCTTGTAGAATTCAGCACTAAAGCCCCCCGATCCTAGTGCTTTTCCAATAGGGAGGTCCCCTATAGCACCTTTGATTTCCACAAGCGTCAATGGGGTCTCAAGTGACTCCCTTGTCGCTTCCGACAGCAAGGTGTTCGGGATCTCACCCAGATAACTGTCAATCTAGGTCTCAGAGGTCATGCCCTTAAGTGAATACAGTGCAGTGTAAAACCGGTGGAACACTGCGTTTATGTCGCTGCCTGTATGTACCGTAATGCCATCCCCATCTACTATTCACAGGATATACATATTTCCCTTCGCCTTGTTAGTGGTTCGAGCTAGCAATCATCCAGGTCTGTCTGCTTCTCTGTAACGTCTCACAACCATAGGTCTATGCAAGTATTTCTATTCCCTATCAGCAGTCTCCCTAAATGCATCCAAGCTCACCTTTATGTTGTGCCTAATCTGGGAAGTAGGATTTGCTGTGTACGCTTGCTGAAGCCCAAAAAGCTCAGCTTCGCTGCGTTTTAATTCGTCCCTAATGTCCTTCAGAACTCCAAATTCTGTTGAGAATGACACGCCGTATATATGCCTTAAATGCTTGCCACAGCGTAGCAGCAGACTCAACCAATCCCATATAAGTGTCAAAATACAGCACAATTTAGTCTTGCAAATTGGTATGAAACACCGGATCCCTCAGCGCTGCAGGCTTAAAGCGCCACAGCACATGTCTCCAACCTCCCACCCTCAAATGCAATACTAATAATATAGGAGAATGATATGAGAATGTGCAGGGGGGAATCTGACATTCCTTCATCTCTGTCATTAGTGATCTGGACACTAACCACACATCTATCCGGGAGTGCATATCGTGCACTGTTGAATTACATGCGTCGATTAGGTCTAAGTCAGACATGTGCGCCCATATGGTTTCCGCAGCTTTGGTAAGATCTCTAGGTGTGTCAGAGGTGCAATCTAATTTTGTGCACAGTATGGTGTTCAGGTCACCTCCATATATCACCGAGGCCATCGGGTACTTGAAGCAGAGTCCAAATACCTCTTCATAAAACTGAGGCTCATCTACATTTTAGCCGTAAAGGTTTACCAGAGGACCTCACGCCCACATAGTACGCCATGCACCAGTATATACCGTCCAGCCACATTAACCACATTGTCAAGGTGTACAAATTGCAGCAAACCGTGCACCAGCATCATCACCCCATGGGTCTCGTGGAATACAAGGTATAGTATTTGCTTCTGCCCTACCCCTTAGCAAATAGCTCTGCCTGTTGCCCCACCATATGTATCTCCTGAAGGAATAGCATCTTCGCCCCCCTTCTGATAGCATGAGTTATTATCTTGCATGCTTTAATAGGGTGCCCAGCCCCTGGACATTCCAGGAGAGTAGAGTCATTTGTGGATTCAGTCCGCTGTTATGTGCCATATCTGCAATTGCAATGTTATAGTATCCACCACTGTCTGTGTGTACTTCCAGGACTCCCCACGAGCTTCCACCAAATGCTGTTTCTTAACATCCCCCCAACCAAAAACCACAATACTCCCCAAACCCACCCTCAAGGCCCCCCAAACTACAGCCGTGACACAACCCTGCCCCCAGTCTCCAACAATCGTCCACCCACAAGCACCTGCATGGGGAACAGCTGTTGCTGTGCAGAGTGGTACCCCAAACTGGAAAAAACACACGGTCAAGGATACATAAACTTGCTCTCCGATCATGATAATGCCATCAACTCGTAGACCAGGAATGGTATTATTACAGCAAACAATGCCACTGAGCAATTACAGGCAATCAAGTAGAGGTTCTGCCTTATCCGCCAGAAGAGGAATCTGGGATTCAATAAATGACACTGCTTCCTCTGGCACAGTAAAAAAATAGGACTTGTTGTTAAATTGGATCTTGAGACACGCTGGACACAGCATGATGTATGACGTGTTTCTCTCTCGCAGCAACTTCTTCACTCCCTGAAACGTGCGACTTTCCCGCTGCAATGCAATCGTGTAATCGGGGTAGATGTGTATAGTGTTCAAACCTGATTAGAGCTGATTTAACCTTATTTAAGCTCTTTCTTTACTTTCGCAGTGTGCAGTATCTGGTCGCTGTCACAGTAGTTTAATATACATGCTATAATGGGACAGGCATACTCCCTGGGCTTAGGTTTGGTCACCAAGGCTCTATGTGCACTCTCCACAATGAAGTGTCGTGACCATCCAGGATCCCAAAGTAATTCTCGCAGCAGACCTTCCACGGCTTTCTCCATGGAGTGCATTTTCGGATGCCCAATAATGCGCACATTGTTTCTTCGAGACCTGGATTCCAGGTACTTGCATTTAGATAGAAAGTGTTGCATATCACATGAGAGTGTGGAGACCATTGCTTGTAGTGCTATGATATTGTCCTTCGTGATGCTGATACGACCTTCAGCGTCAGTGATGCGTTGTGTTTCTTTTTCAAGTTGGGCTCTTATGGATGAGAAATTGGCAGTAATACAATCTCGTTTGATATTAACCGACGCAAAGCCCTGTTAGTTTCTAGCATATAATACAAGACAGGTGGTCCAGCTAGTTGTGAGGCATCTGTGGTCCGCGATGTTAAAAACGACTCTCCAGTGCAGAAAAGTCCAGGTTTTAAGTATATTTCACTTTGGAAACAGCTCACAATAGACACCACCCACCCACTCACTGGCAGAACCTGTAGACAGCAGCACTTGTGTATGTGACTATGTCCTCCAATGTTTGCAATTGATCTGCAGTATGCAGAGCACAGTGCAGTCTCCACCAGTGGCCAAAGTGTGCAACAATATCCATGTCTCATACACTCTGCCACAAATTTCACTGCGTTACTTACAGGCTCAGTATTCTGAGGTGCCTCAATCTACAGCAGGCTGGTGGGAATATCAAGTCCTGAGATGTAATAGATGTAATAGAGGTTACACTAAGAGACTCATAATACCAGGCCCTTCCACCGGAAGAATGCAAAATTGTGTTACATTAAGATCTGGCCATGCAAAGATTAGATACTTTGAGCAATATAATAAAAGTAATTGTGGATGATAGTGATAAGGCCTCTAACATACAAGAGCAGAATAATTGGAGCCCTTAGCCAATATTGGGAGGACTCAGCCCCAAGAACTACAAGCGAATCTAAATACGGAGGATCCTCTCATTGGATCAGATCATACTAACTTGCCGGCAACTAGCGACATTTTGCCCGAGGTCAACAACCCCAGTAAACCTTCGCCTAGACTGGCAAGTAATCTCGACGAGGCAAATAACTCACAACATTCTTTGCCAAAAAGGCGTTTATCATCGAGATTGTCAGAACAATTGGAGAAGGAGTCTTTCAAAAAGACACCTGATTTGATGGCCTTAATGTCAACCTTTACAATTGCATTATCGCCCTTTGCCAAATTATACAAAGGGATTAACGACACCCTTAAGGACCACTCGTCACTTATTGCTATGATCTATACGAACATGACCTATTTGGAAGGCTACATTAAGGTTTGTGAAACTCAAAAAGACCATGTAGGGAAAGAAACCTCTCAAAATATAGATATAACCAGACCATTAATACAGAATCAATGTGTGGAAACAGAAAATTTGATCAGTTTATCCAGAGCAACTCAAACGACTAAGACAAAGGAGACAAGTGGAACAGAGTTATCGGCAGGGACCGTTGAGAATAAAGATGAACGGAACAAGTTAAACAAATATAAGGACGAAGTACCAACTACAAGCAAAGTCCATATACAGAAACCAACCCAGTCTAGGGGAAATAGGAAATATGAGGTTAAAGAAGATTAGCAGGTCCCCTAAAACCACAAGAAAAAAGACCCTGATGGCTGTATAGTATTGAAATTAAAAGGGATATCTAAAGGTGACGACCTTGAGAAAGTCTTTCCATGTCCATTACAGGACCAAAAACACACGGATAAATCCAACTACCCGGTCTTCAAGCCACAAGCGAACGCAAAGGGTCCTTTAGGAAGAACCGTAACTTTTGGCAAAAGACCAATCTCTAATATTGCAGCAGAAACTTACCAGGACGAAAGTGAAGTTGAAAGGGCTCTAGCAGTTTTAGCTCAAACGAAGAACCCCAAAAACCAACTTTCCAATTCAGGGCCTAATTCTAGTTACGCAGATTCTACTCAAAAACAAATACCGGAATCCTTGGAGGTGGAATTAGTAGTGAATGACTTTATAGACTTGATGGATTTGTCGACTCATTCGATCACAGACCAGGAGCCCACTTGCCATCTCCAAGAAGACAAGAAGAAGCCAAGACAAGAACCGTCTTATGAATCAAACAAAGAGAATCAAAGCCCTTCCTCTCCACCTTTCCTATCTATTGCTGACAGAAGAAATAAGACGGTTCTTCGCCATCATGGAATTGTATCAGACATAATCCACCAAAAGGACTGGGCATTTGCAGCTTCCCAGAATCAGGAAACCGCTAAAACAGAAAGCAGCGATTACTGCAAAGAGCATGTGGGGAACAAGAAGAACAGGACCCAGCCTCTAAAACAGGAAAGGCTTAGCTCTGCCCACGATGAAGGATTGTGGCAAAGAAATAAAATCGACAAAAAGTGTAACGCTCACCTGATTCCCGCAGAGGCGCCGGTCTTGACTGGGTGAATGCTGTATCTTCAAAGGTGATGTGTAACACACGGTTGGCTCTTTGGGCTGGACCTCTGTGCACTGTATGTCTGACTCGAAGAGTAAGATCTCTGCAGATAGAAAATATGGGATTAATGAACTGGGGTTATTGGGTGCCTCTCTCCTCTTCCCTTTCTCTTCTCCTGTAGAACCCCAAAGGTTAACTCCCTCACCTTAGGTAAGTGAACGCCGAGCTCTCCATCTGCCTCGGGGCAGGGTGCCGTAACCAGTTTCTTCACTGGATAAGGGTGCAGGCCTCTTGACCTCAGAGGACTGCTGTCCGTCGTTAACTGCACGAACGGTAAGTTCTGGGCACTTCAAATGTCTTAAAAGTCTTTTGTAATGATATCTCTTGTTTTGCAGGGTTCCGGCGATGGCGGATGGCGGGCTGATGAGAGTTGAGGATCGAACCCGCGTGAGGAATAGAAGCGCCTGGAAGCACGTAAGTAAGCGCTTGTAGCCTGCTTCACGATGCGCACTAACTGTCCCTTTTATCTTGCAGGTACAAGTTCGGAGCTTTAGAGAAGCTGAAGGGTGCTGGAATACCCACTGGATTCGGCGTGGGAAGGAGTAATGGCACGTGAGTAATAAAGTTGCCCAATGTCTTTAAACGCACCTTCTTTTGTCTTTCAGATGCGGGATGCAGCGCCGAAGGCCTCCGGAGCGTGCGAAGAGCTGGTAAGCTTTTGTCTTTCAGATACCGGAATGCAGTGCGAAGACCTCCGGAGCATGCGAAGAGTAGGTAAGCCTTTGTCTTTCAGATGCCGGAATGCAGCGCGAGGCGTTGGTGACAGCCGATGGACCAGGTAAGAGATGCGCTGCCACTGAAGACCGTAGTGCTAACCTGTTCTTTCTTTGTCTTTACAGGTGCTGCTGAAGACTGGATTCCAGGATGGTAAGCCTTTGTTCCCTTAGGCCCAGGATCAGAAGCAGAAGACACGATGAGCGTTCTGCTGCAGAGAATGCAGAATAACACAAAGCAAGATTCATCCATCGGGTGTGGTTTAAATAGCCTCCTGTAGTGCTTAGAGTCTCCTTCCACAGCCACGCCTAGGTAAGAAAAGAGTTCCTGCTTTCCAGAAGAGTTCCAGTGTTCTGAACCTAGGGAGTGGCTCCTGCCCCACCCAACAGGAAAAGTAGTCCCAAACAGAAGAGGATCAGGGGTTCAACTGGCAGGTAAGTAAGCAGCATGGTCTGCTGCAGGTAAGTCCACCCAAGCATTATGAGCCCGGCGCTTCCAGCGCTGGGACTGGGCATCTTTATGAGCCTGGTGCCACTGGCGCCAGGACAGGGTCCAAAAGGTCCCAATTGGGACTGGCTGGCACTCGGAACCGGGGTTATGGGTCTGCTTCCAAGGGAGTCGGGCAAGTCCTGATCTTTTGGAAGCAGAGATCATGACAAAAAGAGAGACTCCAAACATCACATACGTACAAATTCAAGAGACAAAGCAAAACAAGCGAACAGGCTAACATATAAGGAGAAAATAAAGAGTGAAAGAAATTTTCAGTTGAAGACTATAGAAAAATCAAGTAAAGTAATCCTAAACAGAAGGAACGTAATGGCCCTATTCCAGTGTATCCCTCATCTAAGAGTGATTAGAACAGAGGACATTAAATTTGTGGAATTCGGAACAAAAGGAAAAATGAACAACGTGTTCCTGCACGTTCCTTTGTTGGTAGTGCGTATGCTGATTATTCAAGAGATACAGAGTCTCCTTATCCTGGGATATGATTTATCCAAATGCGCCCTTAATCCAAGAACCCAGGAGTCCGGGCAAGCCATAGCTCCACTAGTGTCTTCCAAAAGTCACTCAACTATACATTCCGGTGAAAGACCACCCAATGACAGTGAAATGGTGAAAAGGGAACTTCTGCCAAAGGGGAGAAAAGAAACCGACGACTCCACCATTATCATGGAAAATGAAGAAGGAACAAGTTACTTACCTGTAACTGTTGTTCTCCAGCATGGGTCTGGCATGGATTCACATGCTCATGAATATTCCCGGTCAGGCTGGGAATCCTCGGTAAAGAAAAAACCAGTATCAGTTTCGTTTCTGATCTGTCTTTCGTAGTAGTAACCAATCACTGGTCTCTGCGTCATACTGACCACAGCCAATGACTGCCCTCTACCTAAGCCCCGCCTCTGGCAGCCATCTTCAGATTTGGAAGCACGTGAAGTGGCAGTATGACCAAGTGAAGAGCCGCAGAGGGGTAGGCGGGAGGGTTCGCATGTGAATCCATGCCAGACCCATGCTGGAGAACAACAGTTACAGGTAAGTAACTTGTTCCTTCTCCAGCATGGGGTCTGGCATGGATTCACATGCTCATGAATAAAGAATACATAGCAGTACACACATGCACAACCACGGGAGGTGGCAAAGGCTCAACATTAAGCATTACATCAAACTCAACATTAAGCAATCTTACCTCCTCACCAGGCTCACCTCAGGCGAACAGGTTGCGCAGCACTGCTTGGCCGACCCTGGACTCCTCCCTGGAATCCCGATCGACGCAGTAGAATTTCGTGAAGGTGTGCGTCGACCTCCATGTAGCAGCCCTGCATACAGCAGGGGCACACCAGATAGGAACGCTGTGGTAGCTGCGATCGCTCTGGTGGAATGGGCTCTCGGACGGCCAGGCAGCGGTCGGTTTGCCAACCGATGACAGTACATGATACAGCCGGAGAGCCATATGGAAATGGAAGCCTTCGAGAGAGCCTTCCCCTGATTGACAGGTCCAAAGTTCACAAAGAGTTGTGACGTCTTCCGAAAACACTTTGTGCGGTCCACGTAGAACTTCAGCGCTCTAGCCACATCAAGCGAGTGCAAAGTCCTCTCAGCCGGCGACGAAGGCGACGGGAAAAACACAGGCAACACCAATGGTTCGTTGAGGTGGAAGTCCGACGGCACCTTGGGCATGAAGGAGGGGTGCGTCCTGAGCACCACCCTCGTGTCGTGAAAAGTCAAGTATGGTGGCTTGCAAGATAGGGCCTGGATCTCTCCCACTCGTCGTGCGGAGGTGATGGCCACAAGAAACGCTGTTATCCACGACAGGAACTTCAATGGGGCCGAGTGCAGAGGCTCGAACGGAGGTCCCATGAGCTTGGTCAGCACCACGTTGAGCTCCCACGCCGGGGCCGGAGCCTTCACCGGCGGGAACGATCTGAACAGTCCCTTCATGAACTCTTTCACCAGACGATGAGACCACAAGGACGTCCGCCCTGTGGTTCTGGTGTATCGGGAGATCGCAGCAAGATGAATCTTGATGGACGCGTGTGCCAGTCCAGCCTTGGCCAGCGTCAACAGGTACGGCAGTACTTGGGGAGCCGTAATCCTTAGAGGGTTAATCTTCTGTGCGTGGCACCAGACAGAGAACCTCTTCCATTTGTGTCCGTAGCATTTAAGAGTCGAGGACGCCCTGGCCTTTGCAAGAACCTCTCTGCAGTCGGCCGGTATGTCGTATCCTCCAAACTCTAGCGCTGCAGGAGCCAGGCCTGCAAGTTCAGCGACTTCGGGTCGTGGTCGAGGATGGCGCCTCCTTCCCTGGAGAGCAGATCCGCGTCCACTGGCAGCTTGATTGACGGGGACGCTGACAAGTCCAGAAGGTCCGGGAACCATATCTGCCTCGGCCACGCAGGTGCGACGAGGATCATCCTGCACCGTGACCTCTTGAGCTGGTTGATGAGCCAGATCAGCAGTGGCAGTGGAGGGAACGCGTATAGGAACAGGCCTTCCCAGGGGAACGAGAAAGCATCGCCCATGCTCCTCGGCTGGGGAAACCTGCTGGCGAACCTCCGGCACTTGGAGTTCGTCGCCGTCGCGAACAGGTCGATCTGGGGTGTGCCCCACCGTCGGAAGAGGCGATCCACTAGATCCTGCCGTAGTTCCCACTCGTGGCACGAGCGCGGCTCCCTGCTGAGTGAGTCGGCGATGGTGTTTTTTATCCCTGCCAGATGAAACGGCACCAGAAACATCCTTTGGGCGACGGCCCAATGCCACAGGTCCTGCGCCTCCTTGGACAGTGCTGGGGACCTGGTTCCGCCCTGTTTCCTGATGTAAAACATGGTGGTGGTGTTGTCGGTGAAGATCCTCACCACCTTGCCCTTGAGGGACGGAAGGAAGGATCTGAGGGCCCAAAACACTGCACGGAGCTCCAGGACGTTGATATGGAGGGACATCTCCGTCGGGAGCCAAAGGCCTCCCCCTCTCGCGTGCAGATTTTCGGTGTGCGCTCCCCACCCTTCCAGGGAGGCATCCGTGGTCACTGTCTCCTGGTGGCCTGGGGTCTGGAAGTCCATGCCCGCCGTCAGATGCGTGCGGGTGCCCCACCACCGGATCGCTCGTCGGAAACTCTAGTCAAGTGTGATCCTCTCCTCGAAGTCGCCCGTCGTTTGGATCCAGCGCGCGTCCAGGAACTCCTGCAACGGGCGCATCCGGAGCCTGCACATGGGAATGAGGTAGATGCAAGAAGACATCATTCCGAGGAGGGACTTGATGGACCTCACCTTGGCCGTGTCGGCAACCAACATCCGCTGTACCTTGCCCAGGATGGCCCTGGTCCTTTCCTCCGACGGGGAGGCCAGAAGGGACACTGTGTCGAGCTTCGCTCCCAGAAACAGTGCGTCTTGCGCGGGTACCAGGTGGGACTTGGCGTAGTTCACGGAGAATCCCAGGTCCGTGAGAAGTTGGACGGTCCTTGCCGTGTGCTCCACGGCGAGCTTCCTCGTCTTGGCTCGGATGAGCCAGTCGTCCAGGTAGGGGTAGACGTGGATCCCCTCTCGGCGCAGCTGCGCCGCCACTGGTGCAAGGCACTTGGTGAATACCCTGGGAGCCGACCGTAGACCGAAGGGAAGGGCTCTGAACTGATAGTGACGCCCTTGGACCACGAACCTGAGAAATTTTCGGTGCCCCTTTAGGATGGGAATATGGAAGTAGGCATCCTCCAAATCCAACGACGACAGGAAGTCGCCCTCCTCCAGCTGCCCCAGGACGTGCTGGAGGGTGACCATCCGGAACTTCTGTGCCTTGATGAACTTGTTCAGCCGTCGTAGGTCTAGGATGGGGCGCCATCCTCCCGTCTTCTTCTTCACGTGGAAGTATCTTGAGTAAACTCCGGAGCCCCGAAGCCTCTTTGGGACGAGTTCGATGGCGCCCTTCCTGAGCATCGCCTTTACCTCCCGGAGAAGCTGAGGGACGTGAAGCTCTTTCCTGGCCACAGGGGGGACGCGCGGGCACCTTCTTTGAAACTCGAGCGCGTGGCCCTGGGCTAGGGCGTCCAGCACCCAACGGTCGGTGGAGATGGACTCCCACACGCTGACGAAGCTCGCCAGCCGGCTTCCCACCGGGGTGCTTCGGTGGGGGCCCGACCCCACGGCCGGTTCAATCCTCCTTAGACGAGGCATTGCCGCCTTGACCTCCTTGGCGACGACGGCGGGGTCCGCCTGACTTGCCTCGTCCCCTGTAAGCTTCCTGAGACGACGAACGGGCCGCCTGACGGTAGGTGGAAAATCCACCGCCGGAACCTTTGGAGGCACCCTTGCCTTCGCCGCTCCGAAAGGGCGACCGCCGTTGCTGGAGAACCCCGAGCGCCCGGGCCGTCTCCGCTTTAATGGCTTGAAGGGAATCATACACTGTTTTCCCAAACAGGTTGTTCCCATCGAACGGCATGTCCAGGACTCTGATCTGTACGTCTTGACGGAAGTCAGTAGCCTTGAGCCATCCACGCCGCCTAAGGCACACGCCGTTGCCCAACTGGCGAAATCCAGTGTCGGCGATGTCCGTCGCAATCGTGATGGCGTGGTCCGACGCCACTTCACCTTCCTGCAAGATCTCCAGGGCATCCGCCCTCTTGTCGTCCGGTAGGAAGTCCAGCAGGGGAGCCAGTTTGTACCACAGCTCCCTGTCGTAGCGGGCTACGATAGCCAAGGCGTTAGCCGCCTTAATCGTCGTCGCTGCAGACGAGATGACCCTGCGCCCCATCGTGTCCAATTTCTTTCCCTCGCCGTCCGGCGGGGAAGTCGACGTGGAGGCCGCACCCCCCCCCCCCCGCTTTCTTCCTGGCCGCCGCGGGGACGACGGAGTCTGGGGTAGGCTGTGCCCAGAGGCACAAGGGGGCCGCGTCCGGGACCCGGTACTTCTTCTCGTACCGGTCTCTTCTAGCCGGCGTCGTGGATGGGTTCTTGAGGAGGGCTAGGCCCTCATCCCAAATATCGTCCAGTAGAGGTACCGCGAGGACCGTCTTCCTCTTGGCCTCGCGCCGCTGATAAAGGAAACCTTCCTTCTTCTTCTCCTCCGGGCAGAGCTGGAAGAGCTCGGATGCCCTGGCGATCATGGAGTGAAAAGATCCAATCTCCTCGGGCGGGGAAGCCCAGGTGGGAGGAGACGACGGCAGATCCTCGTCGTACACCTCGTCGTCCGTACCCGTCGCGGCCGTGTCAGTCCCCGTATCATCCCCTCGAGTCGTGGACGGGGAAGAGGGCTGAACGGGGCGCGACGGCTGAAAAGGAGGTGGAGGGTGAATCCTTCTTTTCTTAGGAGGGGGG
Source organism: Ambystoma mexicanum (assembly GCF_040938575.1). Taxonomy (NCBI): domain Eukaryota; kingdom Metazoa; phylum Chordata; class Amphibia; order Caudata; family Ambystomatidae; genus Ambystoma; species Ambystoma mexicanum. The sequence continues at coordinate 354,080,826 of NC_090936.1, forward strand.
CTGCCCGAAGGGTCTGGTTCCGGGTCCCCCGACGGGAGTGGTTCCTCCACTGGTAACGGCAGTCTCGTCCTTATCTCTGAGCATAAGGACTGTATAGCCAACAAAATGGCCGCGAGTTGTCTTGCGGCACTGGCAGAGGGGAATCCGACGGGCGGTCAGGGGCCCCGTCGGTACCCTCGACGATGTCGTCGTCTCCTGCGTCGGGATCCCTCCCGACGGGCTGGTCTTCTTCCACGCCAACGCCGTGGCTTAAGACCTCGATCAGTTCTTCCTCAGAGGTTGAGGCCGAATCCACGACGACCTCCTGCCCCCCCTTTTTCTTCTCCGTCGGAGGTTTCACAGGGGTACTGTCGATGGGCATAAAAGAGGACTCCCTCCGCGGTGGCAGGGAGACTCTGAGCCCCGAGGTCGCCACCACTGGTGTAGCCTCCACAGGCTGAGCCAGGGCCGCCGCGACTGTCTCGATAGAGGCCTTGGCCGGATGGATTAAGGCTTTCACCACCTTAGGTGCGCTCACTGCCTTCTCCTTGAGGGGGGGGGACACTGCCTCGCTCCCCCTCCGCCTTCGAGCTCGACCGGGGCCTCTCCAGGAGCTTCGCCGGGTGCTCGGCCTTCCTCTTACCCGACCCAGAGCGTTGGCTCGTGGTTGATGGTGCCGGGGAGGGTGCGCCCTGCCTGGCGCCCGTAGAGCCTGACCGTTCGGCGCTCCCGGTGCCAGCGGACTCGCGGTGCTTGGCCTTATGTTGGACCCCCGTCGCCAGGGCGTCCTCAAAGGTCTTAGAAGACCGCTCGGATTTCTTCCTCTTCTTCTCGCCGGACGGGCTCTTCCCTTCCAGCCAGTTGGCGAGACGTTGATGGCGGTCCTTCATGGTCCGCTCCGACATGTTGCCGTAAAACGCACAGTCCTTCTCCACGTGCGTCTTGTCCTCATGTAGGCAGTAAAGACAAAAGGAGTGTTCGTCTTCCTTAAAGACATTCTGCAGCTGGCATCCAGGGCAGACCCTGAACAGCTTTCCGGGCGTCGAGCTTCCCTTCTCCTGGGCCATGACCGAGATGGGCCTGAGAAACTTCTGGAGTCCTCCAAAAGCGTAGCTCGACAAATCTTCACCCTTGAGGGGCGTGGACGGATCCGACACGGGTCCCCGTTGATCGGATGGAGAGTCGGTGGAGCTTGAGGCTCTTTTGACCGAAAAAAACGAAGTTTTTGAGAAAAAACGTGAAAAAATAGCACTAACGCTCGAGAGCAATAGCACGAGGATCCCAACACATGAACGTGCGGTAAAAATCTGAAGATGGCTGCCAGAGGCGGGGCTTAGGTAGAGGGCAGTCATTGGCTGTGGTCAGTATGACGCAGAGACCAGTGATTGGTTACTACTACGAAAGACAGATCAGAAACGAAACTGATACTGTTTTTTTCTTTACCAAGGATTCCCAGCCTGACGACGGGGAATATTCATGAGCATGTGAATCCATGCCAGACCCCATGCTGGAGAAGTATGGCTCTCGGACGATCTAAAAAAACCTAAAAAGCTTTCAAAAAGGGATGACATCAACCAACAACTTGACCTCGACAATAGAGAGAGAATGCCCAAAGGTCCTTTGAAGAAAATTACAATAACCTTCGCCCATGATGAGCTGAACAAAGAAGGAGACACCATGCAGCGGGGAGACAAAGAACAAGGTGTCTTAAAAGAAGGGAAACAGTGGACCTGGATCTCGAGAGCACTAGATTTAGATAACCAAATGTAGTCACTCCAGAAACAGATAACCAAAGAAGACCCGAGGATGGCCCTTAATACAAAAAATGGTCTTTTGAAATTTGGTTCATGGAACACAAGAGGTTTCGACCACCTATTGAGAAAGTCGGAAACATGGCTCAGAGACCAACCAAATATGGATGGATTTGAGGCATTTTTGGCGCCGGCAGCAAAGGGACTTTTTTCGGTCGTCCTTTTTCGGGTCTTCTGACACTGGTAAGGTCAAGCAACGAACTTCAAGTGACAAAGGTGATTGAATCATCCCTATTTTTTCAAGTTTTGGAAATAAAGTGGAAAGGGAGCCTTTCCAACCAGGCTAGACCCTCTACAGTGAAAATTATAATTATCAACTCCTATTGGAATCCGCTGGCCCAAAGCGATGAACAATTTCTTGACAAAGTGAACTTAATTTGCCAAAAAATCCAGGGAGAATATGATCAAGCACATTTGATAATATGTGGGGACTTAAATGCTTCCTTCCCCGACGTAACAGAGACAGAAACATCAGGTAGTCTTAATACTGCAGCAAGAAAGAGAGGCAGAAAGTGGATTAAAACAATGAAGGTGTACGATATGCTGAACCTCCATTACCTGAGTGGAGATAAATCTCTCACAATACCAACATGGGAAAAAGGTGAGCCTAGCGCAACCCTGGATCACATCTTTACCAATAGTGATTTGTTCCCCCCTATCACCAATTTTCGAGTAGTACCAACTAAAAACAGCGACCATAATCTGCTAGAATTCATGTGGACATCTAACAAAGAGACTCGAACACGAATGCAGGCAGAAATTGAAGAGTCAGGGGAAGAATCAGATTAACAGTCAAAGCAAGGGATGTGAGAAACCTGATAGACACATATAACAAGGCAGGTCCGCCCAACACGATCACTCCCCCAGACTTTACTCAGCACTTAAACATATAAGAATTTCAACCCAAACTCGGCTAGCCATATTCATACATATGACAAGGATTTGGTTGAAATAAGGAGAACATTAAGGAAAATCTGTTGTCTGCCTAAAAAAAAACAATTTTTTTAAAGATCTACAGTCCGCAGCTTTAGCAAAGAAGACCTACAAAAATTGGTTAAAAACCCATAAAGCGGCCATGTATCAAGCAGACGCCGAAGCACTTTTTCGCCTTCTAGATGGCCGAAACTCAAGAGAATTTTGGAAGAAAATAAAATCAGTAACAAACAACACCGTAAACACATTAAGTAACTGTGTTGGGGAACAGAAATGGATTTCCAATTTCACAGATCTTTTCAAAAACCCCAATTTGGAAGTTCAACAATTCTCCAGGAACACGGAGTCGGGGTGGGCCTTACGCACCGATTTAACATCAACTGAAATGAAAATTCGGAGACTGAAAAACTCAAGAGCTCCTGGGCCGGATGCCCTAACAAATGCACATCTGAAATTAGCTCCAGAACAATGGGCAGTCTTCATCAAAGCTGTGTTTGACAGAATCGCTCAAAACAAAATCAGTGCCTCAATCATGGAAAAAAGCTACTATAGTTCCTATTCATAAGGCTGGCCCCAGAGAAAACCCAAAGAATTATAGACCGACAGCTTTGCTCAATGTTAATGGCAAGCTTTATGGATCTACGCTACTTGACGCTTTTCAATCCTGGGCAAAAGATGCCAACGTCACTGATCCTTTCCAAACTGGCTTTGCAAAAAAATCTGGGCATACTGGTAAATATCCTCTTAATCAACACTCTAAAAGAGAAAACAAAGGCTGGAGGGTCACCAATCTATATGGCATTCGTTGACCTGGTCCAGGCTTTCGACCAGGTCAACAGGGAGCTTCTCTGGGAAAAGTTAGAAAGAAACAAATGCCCAGCCCCAATTCAGGAACAAATTCAAGCACTTCATAAGGAAACATCAATAGAGGTAAGATTAAACCAACTTGGAACGGTATCCAAACCGATCTCCACTGCAAGGGGAGTGAAGCAGGGCTGCCCTTTAGCTCCAACTTTGTTCTGTGCATTCCTATGGGATCTTAAGGACTCAGAACATCTGGTTAGATCATTTCCACCAAAACTGGGCGGTTCTCTCATCTCTGGATTGTTATACGCAGATGATCTAATCGTCCTAGGTCAAACTCCAATAGGTCTCCAAAGACAGCTGGACTCTCTGAGCGAGTATATACGAACAAACAACTTGGAAATTAATTCCTCCAAAACACAGATACTGACTTTCTAAAAATCGACAAAAGTAAAAGTCAACTTTAAATGGCATCTGGAGGGTGTCAGACTTTAAACGGTTGAGGAATTTAAATATCTGGGGGTCACCTTAAGCAACAATGCATCAGACAAAAACATGCAATCAAAACTACGGGAAAAGACGAAACGGTTAACAGTTCAGGCAAAACAGATCGAAAAAAAATTCTGTAAATTCTCATTACAACCTATCATTGTGTTTTATAGAACTCAAGCTGTGCCAGCGATTTTATACGGAACAGAGGCTTTTCTGTCACTACCGGAAAACCTTTGGCAGAAGTTAGAAAGCTATTTCTGGAGGACCGTGTTGAACTTGCCTCCATCAACTCCAATGGTCCTCATCAGAAGAGAACTTTGCATTTCATCATTGACTGCAATTCACAACAGAAACCATCTGAGCCTCTTCAGAAAATTGATTATCCCCTCACGCCCGAAACTGGTTGGTATCATCCATAAAGAGCTCTACGACCCGAACTCAAGCACGCTGAAACTGTGGGCCCAAAAAGCAAGAGATATCCTGCAAGAATTAGGGTATACAGAGAGCAAGAGATATCCTACAAAGGTATTCTCAAAACTTGAAACAGGAGATTGGATAAAAACGCAGGATACAGCCGAAAGGTACAAATCAGTCTCACATCTTCTTTTGACCAGTAGGAAACTGAATGATACCAGACCTTATTTGAGGGCTTTTCCGAATCGACAATCACGTCAAACCTTCATGAGAGCACGGCTAAACATCATCCCTACAAACAAAATCAGAGCTATCAGAGGGACCTCTTCTTCCAGTGAATGTCGGTTTTGCAATAAAAGTGAAACAAAGGAAACCATCAGACATCTACTCCTGGACTGTTTAGGATTGGAAAAAGAAAGAACAACCCACATGTTACACCTTTTCCAAGGCATTTCTGAATATAACGAAGAGTTCTGGTGAAACCGCTTAATGGAGGGTGAGAGACGCCACGAGACCATCGTGGTGACCCAGTTTTTGCAGAACATTGATTTAACAAAGGCATAGATATGAACGACAGAATGTTTGTTAGTTACTTATTTATTTTTCCTTCCCTGTTCCCTCTCTCCTCACTGGGATTCCTGGGACATAAAAGCATTGACTTATTCATGAAGGATGTAAGATTTTTTTGTAAAAAAATGTGAAAACATTTTTAATTAAAAAAAAAAAAAAAAAAGAATAATTGGAATTCTTTCAGGGTCGCCCCCAGATGTACCACCAAATTGAAGCTGTATATGTTTTTCCCCCCATGCAGCAAGGAAGAACAAAATAAAAATCTAGGACTACTGAAAGTTTAACAGACTAACACAGAGACTGGAAATTAGTTATTGAAGGTTTTAATTTTGTCCTTTTTCAGGAGATCTGGGCTCTGAACCCTTTAGTGATACTGAATTTCCAAAATGTTGAGGTTCACATTGACGTCCAAGTGGAGGTGTTACGATGTTCTGTCATGTAAAGTTGAATTATGTTTCTTTTTTTTAATTTCTGTTTATTAATTTTATAAATTAACAAATACAACAAATTGTACATTATGCTTGATGATACCCCAGAAATTGCATCATTTCCCAACTTGTCATCAATGTTTCATTACAGAATAGCATTACTCGCTGATTGGTGCCCTTATCAGATGTATCGATCCTATATATTTACAACAAAGGCAATCTGCATTTATATGATCCTGCATGTGCATAATGAAACATGGTTGCCGTAACCCTAACTTTTAATGCACTGAACCATAACCAGTATCTCCGCTTGCCCGTCCCACCCCCCCCTTCAACAGTGCCCCTCCCAACCGCACCTCCCATCGCAGCAACCCCTCACTGTGTCATATCTCCAAACACACAGTAGCCGCCTGTTAGGGAGAATTCTCAGAAATTTGCTAATTCCCTTCACCTTAGAGACACCCAGCAACTTTGCTGGATTTTGAGTACATGATTTTTTTTTTCCTGGAAAGAGTGTGAGCCTTTTTTTCCACTCTTTAATGTGTTTTGATGTGTGTTTTACATTTGTGTTCTCTGATTATGGAGTTTTAGATAACTCCATAGGCATCATCTTTTGGTTGTTGTGTCACACAGCACCTTTAGTGCAGTGGCACAGGGATGTCCTTTGGACCTCCCAAGGTTTAAATACCTTCTCTGGGGTGAACTACTGTTCCCCAGAGAATGTAAAGTTAAATTGACTTTACTAGTCTTTTTAAATTCATAGACCCTGCAAACACTATCTTCCTATAGCGTACTGGAGGGGTTGCTTAGCATCCCCTGTGTCTAAACACTCCTGTAGCTGTCCCAAGCTACCCTTTCCTATTGAAATGGCTGGTGGCGGGGGGAGGGCGGGCGCTGTTGCGCACGAGAGGAGATGGCTGCTCCTGCGTGAGCTCTGGCAAAGACCAGGGCCGCGATGCTGAGATGAGCGCTTAGACACTCCGGTTCTGCACATAAATAGCATGCACTGATCCATAAACTTTAAGGACCTGGCTGACGAAGTTTGGAGACTGCAGGTTGTGAGCCTGAGGAGTTATGGCTTCTTCTTGATCCCACGGGCCGCGGAAGGCAGAGCACGCGCGCAGGCCGGGACGAGGGGGAGGAGTCCGGCGATGACAACTCGAGAGGCGGTTGGGTTGCTGGCGGCTTCCTGACTCGGGGAAAATCACTGCAGGTGCTCCGCTCCTCGTTGAGCGCCTGCGAGCCTCCTTGCCGCCTGCCCCCCCCTCCCATTCCCCATCTCGGACACCCCGACTGCGGGGATACTAAACACTGCACCGGACCACGCGAGGGATCATCGGCGGCGGCGGCGCTCCTGGGCCCACGGCGGACAACTCAGAGCTAAGTGGGGGCCACGGGGCTGGGTGGAGAGCACGGAGGGGGGAGACCAGCCGTACATGGCGGCTGCTGTGGCCATCTGCTAAATCCAGCGATACGGGGGGGGCGGTCCGTGTTCCCCCCCATTCCTCCCCCGCCCCATAAATCAGAGCGGGGCGTGGGCACCGCTCCCCCCGTCCTCGCTCGTATTGCAGCAAGGCATATCGGAACAATGATCGTGGCATATCAGACCGCGGGGGGCCGCTGCTTGTAGACACATGGGCGCCACTGGCAGAGAAGTTTGGTTCTGACGGCGGCGGACCCCCCCCCAGGAGACGGCGAGGTCCCCAAGTGCAGCACGACATTCACGGGGGCCTGCAAGTGGGTGCTACAGAACACTGGGAAGAACAGGCCATATGAAGTGACACTAGAAGTACCCCTCTGAATCCATCTGTGATAGGCGTACCTGTGCCACGGTCTCCGACCACGACAACAGCAAACAACACAGGGGCAGATCGACACATCAAGGCTAAACAAGTTTGAAGGCAGCACAAAGATATTTAACATATCGATATCAGCAGGAGTGCGTAACTGCGACGGTTGACACCTGCTCACCCGGGAAAGTACTGTGGGCAATCATATAAGTTGACCGGCTTGCGGACCAACCGACCTGGAAGAGAATAATGCCCAAAGGTCTGGGCCACAAGAAGGGCAAGGGGACCATTGAAAAATTTACGACACCTCTCCAGAAAGAGACAGGATCCGGGATGGAGGAGGAAACAACCCCACAAGACCAACAGGCTGCGCCTGGACCATTGATGGACCCCGAGGCGGTCTTCCAAGCCATGCAGCAGGGGTTCGCGGCCCTCAATGATAAGCTGGACGGGATAACAGCGAATGTGTCGGCCATCAAGGCCAAACTAGACAAAACGACATCACGCATCACAGAAGCAGAGACAAGAATATCGGGTACTGAAGATGCCCTTGAAGCCTTGAAATGCACAGTCTCCACGATGGCTATAGAATTGGGGACAGTGAAGTCTAAATGCGAGGACTTGGAAGCGCGTTCAAGACGCAACAATATCCGCATAGTGGGAGTTCCGGAGGAGGCGATGAAGGGTTCTATGGAAAAGGCGGTGGAAGCTCTCCTTCGTACGCTCTTGGGGGATCCGGGCTGGTAGCCAATGTTCATAATTGAACGGGCTCATAGGTCGCTGGCTCCGAAGCCCAAGCCCGGAGCATACCCCAGGCCAATCATAGCCCGAGTAATGAACTACAGGGACAGGGACTTAATATTGAGAGCTGCAAGGGAAAAACAGGAGCTGAAATGGGAGGCCAACGTCATACGAATTTTCCCGGATTTCACACTGGCAGTCCAACAAGAGAGGAAGCTCTTCAACGGTGTTAAAAAACTGTTACGTGAACGCCAGGTCCAGTATGCCATGCTATATCCAGCGAGACTTAAAATTCAATATCAGAACAAGACACACTTCTTCACCTTTCCGGAGGAAGCTGCAAATTTTGTTGAAATGCACATCCCTGCTCCTCCCGGGAAACCTAATACAACAGGAACTGAATAATATACACGTTTGGAAGAAAAGAAATAAGTTCATGCTATGAAATGTAGATCCTGAAGCGGCGGCATCCCCCCTCCTGGGGTAGCCCAGGAGGGAGGGGAAATGTTTCAATATGTGAGGCAACACGAAATGAAGCTACCCACAGCCGTCAATAAGGGTGAGAGCAACGACGAAACCGGACCAATTTACACGAAGTCCAACAAGCATTGGCGCTGGAAATTGCCACAAGCCCCCCTGTAGCAGGTGCATATTGAGTTAATGGGAGGGGAAGGTTGGGATCCTAGGAACACAGTTGAAGTTAAGGGAACTGTGAGGGAGGGGGGAGGGGAGGAGTTTGAAACGTTGGGAATGGGTTTTGTTATGGTTAGGAGGAAAGTAAAAAGCACACAGTTAATGTACACTGACAAATCTGTAAGCATTGTAAAATGATTTTCGCAAGCTCATAGTCACAATTACTTTATGTGGAATGGCTGAAACGCGCAATGATGACATTAAGGTAATGAGCTGGAATGTTCGGGGTCTGGGCTCTAGAGTCAAGAAACGGAAAATAATAGCATACATCAATAGACATGCTCCCAAGATTCTTTTCCTGCAAGAAACACATATCGGTCCACAATATGGGGGACAGTTGGTCCCGTACTGGGGAACTCACCAATATCACACAACTTACTCGAAAAGGGCTAGAGGTACGGCAATCCTGTTACACAAGACTTTGCGATTCACGTGCAAGGAGGTGGAATGTGACCCCGAGGGGAGATTTGTGTTAGTACATGGTACTCTACGAGATAAAGAGGTAGTCCTCCTAAATATATATGGGCCAAACATAGACGACCCGGAATTTTATTCCACAATCTTTGGGAAGCTGGCTCATTATCCCACAGCCCATCTGATATGCGGGGGGGACTTCAATACCATTCTCGACGTGAACATCGACCGCACCTCGACACAAGCGAGAGCATTGTCCAAAGCTGCTCAGGCAATTATCGCCCACATGGCAGATCTGAGACTGAAGGATGTGTGGAGGTCATTGAATCCTTCCGTGAGAGGATACACATATTATTCGACAGTGCACGATATGCACTCTAGAATAGACATCTGGTTGCTGGACAATACGGCTTTGTCATGGGTCACTGATACTCAGATACTCCCCACGACATATTCAGATCACTCCCCCATTCTGATGTTGTTGCAAATACCAGGTGAGCCAGCGGGCAGGCCCCCATGGAGATTCAAACCAGCCGCGCTAAGAGACCTGGTCTACAGAAATGCAATGGAGCTGCACATACAAGAATATTTTGAACTCAATGAAAATTCGGTGTCCTCCATTGCAGTACTGTGGCAAGCATTTAAGGCGTATATAAGGGGCGCATCCATATCAAAGGAAAGCGGCATCCTCAAGGACCTCAGGAATAGACTACAACGACTTGAAACACAGCTGGCGTCAATCCAAGCCCAATATGAACTTAACCCGACACCACAACTCATGTTAGACATAAAAAACAAGCTAGACGAATACACTGACGTGGCGGACCAAGAGATCCGCTACTTTGACAGACCAGTGGCTGCACGCCGATACGGTGAAAGTGAACGCCCGGGTAGGTTGCTAGCCAGAGCAGTGAGGGGGGAAAGGGGTTCAACTGATATCCCGTGTATACAAACACCAGACGGCTCGGTCACCACAGATCAGGGCAAGATACGCGATACATTTCATGCATTCTATGCAGAGCTCTACTCCCCTCAGTCTGACGCTACGGATGAAGGGATTGAACAATACCTCTCCCGGATCCCGACGACATTATTGGCGGAAAGTACTAGAGAGTTATTGGAGGCTCTGATATCTGAGGCAGAAGTTGCTGAGGCGATTGAGGCACTCCCTAACGGGAAAGCCCCTGGCACTGACGGCCTTAGTGCAGAGTTCTACAAGGAGTTTAAGCATCTACTGGTGGCCAGACTACTGGCGATGTGGACCGAGGCCATAAACAGGGGGGAGCTACCTGAGATTATGAGAGAGGCGGTGATAACGCTACTGCTCAAACTAGGAAAACCCCCGGATGACTGTGGGTCATATACACCTCTGTCATTAATTAATATGGATGCAAAAATCCTAGCAAAGATACTTGCCATTAGATTAACACCTTGGATGCCATATATGGTCCATGAGGATCAGGCAGGTTTAATTCCTGGCAGGTCTACGGCCACTAACGTCCGACGATGCCATGAGATCCTGACTATGACACCCCCAGACCAGCAAGCCATAGCCGTGTCACTGGACATGCGCAAAGCATTTGATACAGTGTCCTGGCCTTTCCTGTTCGGGGTTTTACAAAATTATGGGTTTGGCCCGAAATTCCTGCATGGGTACAATTACTGTATACGGGTCCCCAGGCCAGGGTTAGAGTCAATGGCGCCCTAACAGAAAAGATCGAGCTGCGAGGGGGCACTAGACAGAGCTGCCCACTGTCACCATTGTTGTTTGCCCTAATAATAGAACCATTAGCGGATTTATTGAGGGCTCGCTACAGTACATATGGGCTAATGACAGGGAATAAACTACACATTATAAATCTATACGCAGACGGCATCCTGCTGTATCTAAAAAACCCAGACAGAACATTAGGGAAGGTCCTGGCAGCAGTAGAACAATTTGGTAGATTCTCGGGCCTGAGACTTAATTCCAACAAATCTGAGGTATTCCCTATTACTAAGAACACAAGTAAACCCCGCGACCTGCATGGCCTACAGTGGTGCCCGACACATATTCAGTACCTAGGAGCATGTATAGCCAGGACAGCTCAGTTATCCCGGACATTAAATTATACACTGCTGACAGACTCCATGTGTATGAAATTAAAGCGTTGGGGTGTTCTCCCCATCTCCATGATGGGCAGGATTGCCCTGGTGAAAATGATAAATTCTTCCAAAGTTGTTCTATTTATTTAGTATGGTACCGGTGTGGCCGGGGCGGGCCCTCTTCTCCAAAATGTCCAGTGCATGTGTGTCGTTTGTCTGGGGTCGTCATCCTAGGGTAAGCTGGAGGGCACTTACAGATGATTACTCGAAAGCAGGCCTGTTGGCACCAGATCTCAACTATACTATTTAACTGCAGAGGCACAACACGCCGCCCAGTGGGCCACAACATTTCTTAATCCGGCAGGCCCTATACCGACACAGCCCGAAAAAGAGGCCATATTGGCGCTTCATCAAATTACGAGACCCACTTTCAAGCATCATAACTCCCTGAATCCAACAAAAGTGGTGATCACGGCATGGGCCAGAATAGTGGGGCTACACGACACGGATAGGATATACCACCCGAGTATGCCGCTGTGGGGAGAAACTCAGGCTCCCTTCAGTATAGAAGGGGAGGTGGCGCGTCATTGGTCCTCTAGGGGTATATCGCAATGGGGTCAACTATTTACGGATGGGCACTTCATTCAATGGGATGAGATCAAGGACGTAGTGGGAAATACACGTGGGACTAGACAACAATATGCTCGTATACAGGCAGCCATACAGAGTATGTGCCCGACCTTCCCCAATGAACCTCCACTTAACATAGGACTGGGATATATGTTCATGGGGGGGATCTCAAAAGATAACGGCATCAGTACTGTATAAGACCATATTTCAGACACGTCCGAATGAGACACGCACAGCTAAGGCCAAGTGGGAACAGGACCTGGGAGAACAGATAGAAGACGACGAATGGTCCCGACATTGTGCACTCACTAAACAGATCTCTTGTAACTCTAGATTTCAACTAATACACTACAAGATCATACAAAGAACGCACTACACCCCTATGAAACTCAAAAGCATATACCCGGCCATGAGGGGGAACTGCCCGAGATGCCACACGGAAAATGCAAACATTTATCATATGTTGTGGGCGTGTGTTCAACTGAGGGGATACTGGGGAGAGGTATGTCAAGCATTAGACGAGATGTCAGATCAACCAGTGGAATGGTCCCCGCGGGTGTGCCTGTTGGGAGCAATTGAAAAAATGGACCCGATATGGAGGAAGCTACTAAACTTGAGTCTGCTACTGGCTAAGAGGGCAATCTTGCTCAAATGGAAGAATGCAAACTCCCCCAACCAAGGCGGACTGGGACAGGGACATGGTTTGGGCGAATGACATGGAGGAATTGTACATTGACACTGTACTCCCTGGTTCCCGGCCTAAGAACATCTGGGAAAGATACAAACTATACCTGTTGAACAAGACAGAGCAGGAGCACTCTGACCCTGAATAGTAATTGAAACAGTACAATGTATGAATGTACCACTATAACAGCTAAGTGATTGTGTGCAACAAAAATAAAGAATTTAAAAAAGAAATGGCTGGTGGCAGTGGTTTTAGAACAAACTACCATGATTTTTCCCGACCGCGAACACTGGTAGCTAAAAATCGGGGCAGACATGTTTTTCAATATGGCGACCAAGACCCCTCTGTAAAAACAGACTCCAGTCATCTTTTTTTGCCATTTCTTTGTGGAAAGGTCCTTCTAGTATTTAACTCTGCACGCCAAACTAGGTTTGGTTCCTTTCTTCATGAGCCTTTGGCTGGCTTCAGGACAGAAGTCCGCCCTTGGCGTTTGAGTGTCAGGGGTGGGCAGGAAATGAGGGGGGTGCCCGAAACTCCCTGTGCTTAGTCTCCTAGGAGACCCAAATGCACTCTGGCGTGATTGGCTGGCTGACTGTCCGGCCAGGACAGCCACCCTGCTGGGTGAGTGACAGCTAGGCTGGAATGAATGAGAGAAAACGGTTTAAAAGGCGTGTCTCCAGGACTGGAAGGCAGAGTCGACCACTGGAATGAAAGAACCTAAGACGAGGTGGAAGAGGACGGCTGCTGCAACCACTGGACCATTGGTTTGTCCGGTGAAGCCCTGCTGCAAATCCGAATTGCCAGACTGATACGACAGAGAATCTCCTTCAAGGACAGCTTCTTCCTTTGAGCTGGTGGGACCAATCAGCTCAGAAAACACCTGGATACCATTCTCAAGGCTGGTTAAGGTTTAACCAGGGAGAGGGACACCAGTTTGTATTTTGAAGCAACAGCTACTCCATTTTGTTTAATCCGACGACGATCCTGTGCAGTGCAGGAGTATTCCGACATCCTCCCTCTTGTCCCCACGACTGAGGCTCAGGAACAGTGAGATCTGCAGGAACTGCCAGGAATCTACACCTTCAGCTACATCTTTGTACTTCACATTAAGGTACTGTGCCATCCGGTTGAGAGATCCTAACTCTCGCGGTGAAAGTTACTGAAACTTTCCCAACTTGCAGGCCTAATCCACTTGTGACCCAGCATATCTTTCTTTTTCGTCTGAACTACTTCTGAGAACTTTTGCAAAGACTTCTCCACTTTTTACTAGAACTGATCTGTCCTATCCAAGAACACTAGGCTATTGACTTTGGCCTGGTCTATTGAATTGAATTGACCCTCCTGGTACACTGAACCTTTGTATTGCCTAACAGAAGTGTTTTCTAACCCCTTGTACAAACCTCTGCCTTTTTATTCCCATTGAAAGTCATTGAAGTTCTATTTGGCTCCTTTTTCAGGAGAGCTCAAACTGTCTCTACAACTTAAGGTTTGCTACTGTAGTATATTAGTGTTTAATATTAAGTTGATTTCTACTAGTGAATGTTTTCCAAATGAGTGTGTAATAAATGTATAGTGTTTTTACCAAGAAACCTTGAGAGTAAGTGTCTACTTGAACCATTGTGATTGTGATACCTCTGTGTAACTTCATCTACTGCTCATATTCCCTCTTGAAATAAGCCTGGCTGCTCAGCTCGCTACCAAAAGGTGTGTGGTACAGACCTATACCAAAGGTTGGTTTTTGCTTACACCTGTAGTCCTAATTGTGTGTGGTGTTCCCAGAGGGTACTGCATGCAATTCAGCCAAACGCTGGTGTACAGCGGTGAGGATAAAGTATGGTTGTTACATTGAGTATGATACTATTACCTTTGTTCAAATTAGGCTGAGCTCCACTAGAGAATCAATTGTTTTATAATGCATAATATGAATAATTACAAACAAGAGGCCCTAGTCATTCTTACAGTAGATAAACTGAAGGAAATGTGTAAAAATAGGAACCTTGCTGTTAAAGGAAAGAAAAATGAATCAATTGAAAGATTATTGGAACACCAAAGATTGAGAAATTGGGCTGTAACCCCCAATACCTCACACAACCTGGATACTGTTGATGGGGAAAATGATGATGCAGAGTCTAACTATAATATTGTTGAAGAGACAGAAGAGTCAGGGGAGTATCAGGATGTGAGCCCCACTGCCCCTCTACCTGCTCTTGGGCCTCAACCTTTAGCCACAGGGACCCTACCAGGTACAGTACTGAGTCCAGAATGTGTCTCTCTTGAAAATATGAGACTTGAGTTTGAATTTATAAGGCTCTAAATGCAAACTGAAAGCAAACATCAATAACTCAGGCTCAGAGAAATGGAGTTGAATCATGATCTTGAAATGAAGAAATTGTCTCTTGAAAGTGGCTCCCTCCGAGAGTCTTCTAGGTCTTCCAGTCCTAAGAGGCCTTGCATGCCTAAAGAAGCTGTGAGTATGTATGAGGTAAAACTTGATATTTTGGATTGGTTAGCTGCTTTTGAGTATAATATGGGATTCAGGGTTTCACAGGGAATCAGTTGATTCCTTGGCTTTTGTCTAGGATCCCCCAGGTTGCAACTGATGGTGTAATGGAGGTGGGGGAACTTGAAAGATTGGAGTACGAAAATGTTAAGCTAGCTTTGATAGCTAGATTTGGGAAAACTCTTTCACAGTACCTTAAGAGGTTTAGGATCCTCAAAAAGCATGATGGTACCCTATGGGCTACCTGGGTGTGTGAATGTTTGAAACACTTTGATGGTGTGGTAAAGGGTTACAGAGTTAATACTTTTGAAGGAATGAGGAATCTATTTTGTTGGAATCTATTTTTGATGCCTGCTGAGACAGCACTTGGCTGACTCTAAGGAACTTGATCCAAAGAAGTTAGCAAAGGCTGCTGACTTGTGGGTTGTCAACAGGGCTACTCACAAGGAATCTGGAGCAACTCAGAAGAAGGATGAGTGGAAGCAGCACAAGAAAGATGTAAAAGAGAATTCCAATACCTCCAATCCAAAAGCGGGCCCCAAACATAAGAAAGGTAAGCCACATGGGAAACCGAATCAGGCTAGTGAGGTCAGCAGAAACCCGCCCTTTGTCAAAACATTTGGAAAATGTTATGCTTGTGGCTCAATTGACCATGTGAAAGGGGATCCCAGATGTAAGGGTAAACCTTCAGGGACCCACACTGTCTCCTTAGCCTTCTCCCAGAGGAAGAAGTATAAATTGCAAGTGGAAACTTTCACCTACTGGCTGAAGACCCCATTGGAGTCTCTGCCAGTGTTTCTTTAGTATCCATGGGTCTGTTAGAACAGCAGAATTTAGATGTCTACAATTCAATCCCAGAAAATACCAAAGAATGTTATAAAGACAGTGTACTTGTAAATGGCCAGGAGACTCCTGCCATTAGAGACACTGGGGACAGCAGTACTGTAGTGGGTGAATCTTTCTTCAAGGCTGAGGATGTTGTTAAGGCACACTAAGCTTGCTGGAGGCCCTGTTCAAATGCTTCCACAATTACCAGCTCTCATCTAGTGCAACAACATGACTGTCAAGATACCTGTTAGTGTGCAGAGTGAGGTGCCTGGGAGAGTCCTGTTGGGGAATAACTTAAAAACTCTTGGAGTGGATTCCAAGATGGCCGCCGGCACTGAATAGACGTGTGCCGACGGCGCTCCAGAGCTCTTCTCCTAGCCTAGGCGGTTCCACCACCCCTTGCAGGTGGAAAACCACGCAAAACGAAGAGCTGCTGCCCGTCACTGCAGCGGGCAATTGTGGTTGTCCCCCGGAGACCGAAGAGAACTGAATCTTGGGAGCCTGCGATCAGCAGAGTCCCGTGGGAGAAGGGACGCGAGACAGGCCAACCGCCGCCGGCCCGAGCAGAGGAGGCCGGGGCTGGGCTGGATCGAGGCTTCGCTGTGGTCCCCCCGTGTAGCGAAAGGAGAGGACCAGTCCCCAGGACCCGACGTGGAGACAGCGAAGTGCTGGGCGCCCCCCAGCCACACTGAGCTTAGAAAGGGCCCAGCAGGGCAGTCCCGGGTGGCATTGGCGAGAAAAGAGAAGAAGATCGGCGAGACGAACATATGGCCTGGAAGCCCGCACATTCCCAGGTGAGCGGCGGACGGGGAACCGGCCACAGGGGGCTGGCAGAGCCCGTCTCCCCGCCCACGGAGAGCGGCGTCCATGCTCCGTAAAGGCCGTGAGTAGAAGAAACCCCGAAAAGAAGGGGCTGCCGGGTGTAGTGGAGCAGTGAAGACGTCAGCCCACGGAGGGCCTGAGGTGAGGAGCAGAGCAGAGCTCAGCCGGCGGGAGTGAACGCGGGGGTGGGGTGGTGGGGTGGTGTCCCGACGCCCCTGAATACTGGGAATATCTTGAGTGGATCACCCCCTCGCCCCCCCCTTTTCTGCCTGGTGGCCCGCTTGCCCACTGCTACACTGGGCAGAGAATCTGGTACCAGGCCCACTAACTAGAACTGGCACGGAGGGGGGGCATATCTAGTCACCAGCCCGATGTGGCAAATTGCTTCAGCGAGAGAAACAAGCAGCTTGGGAGGCCCCGGATTGTTTCTAGCTCCACTTACCTTGGGATAAGCTCTCCCAGCCCCCATAGCAGCAATTCCGATCTGTTGGGCAGTACACACAGGATACGGCTAGCGAAGAAACCTACAGGGTGACACAGGCCTACTTGGCTTCTGGAGGTGTGCTGGGGTCAGCGGGACCGAAGATACAGCGGGGGGGAAAGCACTGCAAGGGACAGAGGTGCTTCCTGATGAACAAGGCTGAGTTAGGGGGTTCCCCATACTGGTCAGCAGTTCAACAATACGGCTACCAAGACCAAAGGCAAAGTAAACAAAGGAGGTGTGCCACATGCAGAGTCATCGGGCCCCCTTGCATCCATGTGGGCGAGCAAGGACACGGCAGACAAATGCAGGGCTGTGCAGGGGGGATCCTCGGGGCAGGAGCACCTCATGGAGAATACAGATGTGGCCGCCCCAATATCTCGTCAAGACCTGCGAGGGGAGAAGCTCTCCCTTCAGACTTCATTGGGAAAAACACTCCAAGACCAATTTCAATTAATGAGATCAGATATTAACCAAGCAATGGCGGAAATCAAACAGGAAGTAAGCCAGTTGGGTGAGAGAACAGACGACATTGAAAAAGGCCTACAAAGGGTGGGCAGAGAATCAATGGAGAACAGTGAGGCTATTGAGAGGCTCTATATAGCGACACGAAACCTGGAGATCAGAATGGAAGATATGGAAAATAGGTCCCGAAGGATCAATATTAGACTGAAGCTTCTGCCAGAGACGGTTCAGGATCGGTACCTGAAAGCGACGGTCCAGCGAATCTTCGCGGAGCTACTTGAGGAATCAACTCCCGACACTATAGAGCTGGACAGGGTCCACAGAGTGGGATTCCTTAACAAGAACCCGAAAGCCAGGCCGCGAGATGTGCTGGCTGCATTCACAAGATATGCTCAGAAAGAAGCAGTCCTCAGAGCAGCCAGACAAAAAGAGCCGCTTACATTTAAGGGTCAACGAATAGAATCATATCAGGACCTCGCTGCCATCACCCTACTGAAACGGCGACAATGGAGCCCGTTAACCTCAAAGCTTAAGGAAAAAGGAATCAAGTATAAGTGGACTTTCCCATTTGGGCTTTTGTTTGAGTGGGCTGGCTCGCAAAAGCGTATAACAACGATGCAAGAAGGAGCAGACCTACTGCAAATCGAATTGGACCAGGAACCGGAACGGGATTGGGGAGGGGCGGGTACAGGCAAATCCCCCGAGAGGGGAGGGGGAATGAGACTCAGACCGTGGGAATAGTCAGTTGTGGGCGAGGGGAAAAGGAGGAAATCTGGGTCACAGAGACCCTCCGGGAGAGGTGGGGAGACGGGTCTATCGTCGGAGGGGAGACCCGAAGGTGAGAAGATCTGACCCTGGTCGCAGTATATATCAAGGGGTTGTGAACAAACAGACAGTTTCATAGTTCAATGGAGGGGAGGAGTATCAGGGAAACATCATGGGATCGAATAGGACAAGGAAGCCTATGATGGGTATGGGGGGACGGGAAGACCTGGTTTGAAGGCCTTTGGGGAAAGGGCAGGGGGTGGAGGTTATGGGGTAGGGGGGGAGGAGGTTTTTTTCAGGTACTGCCAAAGGGGCGAGACAGGTGCGACAAACGTTCCCGGAACGTTGTCAGGCAAGAACAGTTGGAGGCAAACAGCTGGGGGGACGCATTCTGCAGGAGCTGGAGGAGTGTTACAATTCAAGTGGGTGACCCATAACGTCAGGGGCCTCAATTCCCCGCTTAAAAGGAAGAAACTGGAACAATTTACGAAACGGGGAAAACCGGACTTCCTGGGGTTGCAGGAAACACACCTGCTGCGTAAGGATCAGAGCCAACTTAAACTAAGGGGGTTCGACCAAATATTCCAGGCATCGGCCCCATCGAAGAAGGCAGGGGTTGCGTTGGCAGTGAGGAGTTCGGTTAACTTTCAAAAGGAAGACACACTTGGGGACAAAGAGGGCAGATTTATAATGGTGACGGGTAAAATCACAGAGGAGACATATACAATAGGGGTCACCTACGCACCTAATTCAGGGCAAGATCCCTTCATTTGTGGGGTTCTAGGAAAAATAGGTGAGTGGGCAAGGGGTCAGGTGATTATAATGGGCGATCTAAACATAGCTTGGGACAAGGCCAAAGATAGATCGGAAGGGACCAGGAGCTTGGGGTGGGGGGCAGTGGCCTCACTGGGGTTGAGGGACAGAATGGCGGACATGGGCCTGAGGGACGTCTGGAGGGAACTGAAAGGGAACGTGGAGGGCTTCACCTTTCTCTCCGAAGTTCACGGGTCACAATCCAGAATTGATTACTTCCGGGTCTCTGCCGTCCTGGTGGGAAAAATCAAGGAGATAGAGGTTGGCCCTATGGGAATAGCTGACTATAAAATATTATTAATGGAGCTGGAATTATGGGAGAAGAGAAGGGGTGTGTGGGGTTGGAAGTACCCAGAGAACTTGTTGAGGGACCTTGTCATAAGGGAAGAAATGGAGGGCAAGATGAGGGAGTTCTTTGCCAATAATAGAAGGGGGGACACGGGAGAAGACACACGGTGGGATGCTTTTAAAGCTACTATGAGGGGAGAACTGATATCAGCCAAGGCACAAAGGGACAAACAGATGCAGGCCCTGGAGACCCAGTTAGAGGCAGAGGTTGAGGGGGAAAGAAACAAGGTAGCCGAGCTCCCCAGTAGACAAAACCAGAGGGAATACAGGCGGGCAGTAGGTCAACTTGGTATCTTACGCACAAAAAAAGCAGAAGGGGCTCTGCTCTTGGTGAGACAAAAATTCTACGCGAGAGGGAACAAAGCAGACGCCCTACTGGCGCGCCTGGTTCGGGGAGTGTCCTCCAGAAACTCTATCACGGCTTTAAACCCAGACTCGGGGGACAGGCTTACACGTGCGGAGGACATCCAAGAATCCATGGCACAATTTTATGAGAACCTTTACACATCTCAAAACCCCTGCGCTCAGGCTCAGGAAGACTTCCTGGACAATATAAGCTTACAAACTATTGATGAGGAAACCCAGGTAGATCTGCAGCAAAAGATAACAGAGGAGGAAGTGAGGGGGGTGATCAGGAATATGCAGGAGGCAAAGCCCGTTGTCTAGATGGGTATTCGGCCTCCTTTTACAAGACATTTGCCAGAGTGCTGGTGCCTCAATTGACTCATCTCTTCAACTCTTTTAAAAGCATTGGGCACATAACACCCTCTATGAAGGAGGCCAAGAGCTCCCTCATCCTGAAACCGGGTAAGGATCCCCTAGAAAGAGCCTTGTATAGGCCTATTGCGCTTATTAATGTGGATGCTAAGATTTACACTAAAGTACTGGCCAATAGACTTGAGGGGCTTCTACCAGGTCTGATACACCAAGACCAGGCGGGATTTATAAAGGGAAGGCAGACAGCGGATAAGATTAGGAGGGTGGCACACCTAGTTGAGAAGGCGGAAAAGACCCACACCCCGGCAGCACTTCTATCCCTTGACGCTGAAATAGCGTTCGATCGGGTGGAGTGGTCTTTCCTCTTTAAAACCATGGAAAGGATGGGCCTAGGGGGTGCGTTTCTACGGGTGGTTAAGGCTAATTATGCGGGTCCTCGGGCACGGGTGGTGGTTTATGGCACAACCTTGAGGTCGTTCCTACTCCAGAGAGGTACAAAGCAGGGATGTCCCCTATCGCCCCTACTCTTTGCGATCTACCTGGAATCCCTGCTACAAGCTATCCGGGAATCGGAAGAAATACAAGGAATTCCTTTCGGGGGTAGACAGGGTGGCGGCCTTCGCGGACGACATGCTGCTTGCCCTAACCAACCCATTAGAGTCAAGCAGACAATGCAGGCTATTGCTAGAGTAATCTGGAAATGCGTTGGTGCTACGGATAAATATGAATAAGTCTGAACTGATGGACCTGTCCTTGGAGAGGGAGGGAAGGGAGGTACTAAAAGAGTCAATGCCCTTCGCATGGCGTCCGGGGGGGGATTACATACTTGGGGGTCAGAATTACTCCACGCCTCTCTGGGTGGTATGCGGCCAACTCCCCCCTCTCATGGAAAAAATCAAAAAAGTTCTTAACAGATGGAGGAACCTACGGGTGTCCTGGCTCGGGAGGATGGCGGCAATAAAAATGGTCACCCTACCGAGGTTACTCTACTTGTTTCAGGCTATCCCTCAGGCTGTTCCAGATAGCTTCTTTAGAATGCTCCAAGCTATTACAAGCAAATTTATTTGGGTGGGGAAGAGAGCAAGGATAGGCAGACAGCAACTCATGGCCCCGAGAAATGAAGGAGGATTAGGCCTGCCCAATTTCCGGCAATATTATGAGGTGACTCAGCTAAAGGTAATCAGAGAGTGGCTTCAGGAGGGGGAAGGAAAACACTGGGTCAAAAGGGATAGGGCGGTGACGAAGCATGAACTGGGGAGGTCCTGTGGCTACCTAAACAACATCGGCCAAGGCATATGTACAAGAGCTCCATTACAAAACTGGTGGCGGATAACTGGGACAGGCTAGTTAAACATAAGGCAATTACAACCTACCCATCCCCTTTTACACCATTATTCAATAACAGAGAGTTTACCCCAGGGCTTGAGAGGGGAGCATTCAAGTCATGGCGAGAAAGGGGGTGCCGAAGAATGCAAGACATATTTATAGGGGGCGTAATTAGCACCTTTTCAGACTGTAAAAGGGACTTTGCAGTTGGGGAGGGGGGGAGATTGCGATACGCCCAGTTACACCACTGGCTCCTACACCCCACCAACAGGGAGGCGGCCATTAGATCGCAGACCACCTTCGAGAAATTCCTACTGACCAATGATGGCTCGAAAGGCCTAATCTCTCAACTATATAGGATTCTGGACGAAGCAACTTTGAGGCCGCAGTGGGCATATATGGAAAAATGGGAGAGTATTCTGGGCAGAGAGATGGAGAGGAGGGAATGGGTGAAACTTTGGAGGAAAATCCCTAAACTGGCAAGAGCCTCACAACTCAGGGAACTCTGGTACAAAATACTGTCTGGGTGGTAGTACACCCCGGCACGCCTGCGCCAGATTTATCCAGAAACTACGGGTCTATGTTGGAGGGGCTGCAGGCAAGAGAGCACAGCGGAGCATGTCTGGTGGAAGTGCTCAAAAATAGTCCTTTTCTGGATGGATATCTCCCAGGCACCTGATCAGGCCTTTGGGCCCAGAGGAAGCATGCCCCCGGAATGGGTCTTGTTGGGCGTGCAACCACAAGGCACGACAGGTGAACCTAAGGGTAGGGAAAGAGCGCAGGTGATGCTCATATTAGCTGGAATGTCGCTTATCGCCCAGAGATGGAAGAGCCCAACCATACCGTTGTTTCAGGACTGGTTGCGCACATTGTGGGAGTTGGTCGCAATGGAATGGGCCACATAGGCTATGAACAAGGCAATACAGAACTTTGCGAGCGAGTGGGGCGAGGTTCTCACCTTTCTAAGAGACAATTTCAGAATCGGTTGGCGCCCTCAACGTCTGAGGCTCCTTGACCTGGAATGACCTCAAAGGGACACTATGAAGTGACAGGGAACAATGGCAGAGCAAAGGCGGGAGGGAGGCTGGGGGTGAGGGGGGATTCTTGGGGATTGTTCTGATTGTTAGAAAAATCAATAAAAAGTCCAAAAAAAAACTCTTGGGAGTTGTATCAAGCACCCCCAGGCCTCCCAGCAAAAGGAAACAGGAGCAGACAAGGAGAGCCAGTGAGAGTACATTGGATGTCTCTCCAGAGGATGTTGTAGAGGAAACTATAACACCCAGCCCACTGGAGTTACTGACTGCCATTTCAAAAAAGAAAGAGACAAAGGGGAAACCCAAGGTCCCCAGAAAGAAACCAGAAGGCACTCCTGTGCTTCCAACAAGGACATCCCCGAGAGGACTGTCCAAAGTCACACCTGTGACTACTCCACCAGCTGAGGCTGAGTGTGAGAGCCAACCAGGAAAGTGTAACGCTCACCTGATTCCCACGGAGGCGCGGGTCTTGGCAGGAAGCTGTCTGTGACTCGAAAAGTGATGTGCAGGACTCGATGGGCTTCTGGGGCGAACCTCTTCGCACGGTGTGTCGGACTCGAAGAGTGAGGTTTCTGCAGGTGAAAGAATATGGTGGTTAATGGTCTGGGTTGTTGAATGTCCCTCTCTCTCTCTCTCTCTCTCTCTTCCCAGCTTTTTCGTAGAGCCCCCAGGTCAACGTGCTCACCTTATATAGGTGAATGCTGGGCTCTCCATCTGCGTCTGGTGCAGGGTGCCGTTGCCAGTTCCTTCACTGGTGAAACACAGGCCTCTTGAATTCAGAGGATGGTTACCGTCGTTATCTGCACGAGCGGTGAGTTTCTGGACACCTTTTGTCTTTATAGTCTTTACATGCGTGGCACGTTTATATGCAGACTCTGTATAATGCCTTTCCCTTATGTATTGCAGGGCTCTTGAGATGAAAGATGAAGTGAAGCGCTTGGAAGTTCGTAAGTATGGCAGGCGCTCTAACTGTCTCTTTCCTTGCAGCTTAGTTCGTGTTAAGAGACGCCGGAGAATTCGCAGGCGTTTTATTGCGACGAGCGTGATGGACGTAAGTAAATACCTGCTTAATGTCTTTTCTTTTGCCTTTCAGATGTTGGGTTGCAGAGCCGGAGTCCGCGGAATGCCAGTAAGTTGTTAACGATACGTTGTCTTCACAGGCGGTGATGCAGAACGAAGAAATCCGGAATTCACAGCGTGCTGGTAAGTATGGCAATGCTTTTGTTCTTGCAGGTGGAGATGCGGCGTGAAGAAACAGCCGCAGCCGATGGATCAGGTAAGTAAGCACTGCGTGTAAAGTTCGCCTTGCTAACCCGTTGTTTCTGTTCTTTACAGGTGCTGATGATGTCTGGATACTGAAATGGTAAGTAGGATTCTTGCAGGTCCAGGATCGGAAGAAGAAAGGCCGGAGCAGACTCGGTGAGCGTTCTGCTGCAGATGCAGAATAACGCGAAGCACGCTTCATCTATCGGGTGTGGTTTAAATAGCCTTGGAGTGATGAGGCGTCTTCTTCCACAGCCCTGCCTAGGTAAGAAAAGAGTTCCAGTTTCCAGAAGAGTCCCAGTGCTGTATCCAGGGAGTGGAGCTGCCCCACCCAGGTAAGAAAGTAGTCCCTGTTCTCAGATGGCTTCTCAGTGGCTGGTAAGTAAGCAGCATGGTCTGCTGCAGGTAAGTCCACCCAAGCATCTTCACACCTATTATGAGCCCGGCGCTTCCAGTGCCGGGACCAATGTTTTTGATGAGCCTGGTGCCACCGGCGCCAGGACAAGGTCCAAAAGGTCCCAGTGGGGACCGGCTGGTGCTTAGGATTAGGGTTAGGGGCCTGCTTCCAAGGACGTTGGGCTGGTCCTGGCTCCTTGGAAGCAGTGATCATGACAGTACCCCCCCTCAAGGCCCCTCCTAAGCGTGTCTTCTCCGGGGGTTTTAGCTTGTTGGGGTGATTCAGATGGAATTTCTTGACCAGACGAGGTGCGTGGACATATTCTGAAGGTTCCCAAGACCTTTCCTGGGGGCCGTAACCTTTCCAATCCACCAGATAATATAACTTAGATTTGGAGATCTTGGAGTCTAGGATGTTCTTAACTTCGAATTCAAGTTCTCCATCTACCAAAACCGGTTCTGGGAATTCAGTCAATCGGGTTTCTGGTTGTACTGGTTTTAATAAGGAGACATGGAATACTGGGTGTATTTTCATATGCGTAGGTAACTCCAATTTGACAGACACCGGATTAATTATGGCAGATATGAGATAGGGTCCAAGGTATCTCGGGATGAAGGTGCGGGGTCCCTTTAGAGGCAGGTGCTTAGTGGATAGCCAGACCTGATCTCCTACAGCGTAGTGAGGAGCCTCTTTACGGTGTCGATCTGCTCCTCTTTTGAATTGAGCTTTAGCTCTTTGCAGATGGGCCGAGGCTTCCTTAAAAGCACGGGTGATCTCCGAGTGCAAGTGATCCACAGCAGGTGCTTCGAATTCTTGGGGAGGATCCAGGTTAGAGGTTCTAGGATGGTGTCCGTATAGTAGGAAGAATGGAGTCTTCCCTGTTCCAGAATGAATCGAATTATTGTAAGCGTATTCAGCGATCCAAAGAATATCCTTCCAGGGGTTTTCAGTTTGTTGGAGCATGCAACGTAGATATTGCTCTACAGTTTGATTTGTCCTTTCGGTTTGTCCGTCAGTTTGGGGATGGTGACTAGTTGAAAGTCTTACATCAATTTGGGCTAGACGACAGCAACTGCGCCAGAAGTGAGAGATGAATTGACTTCCCCTATCGGAGACTAAAACCGAGGGAAAACCGTGTAGCCGAACAATGTTTTCTAAGAATTCTCGGGCCAATACTGAGGCTGATGGTAGACCCTTCAGGGGAATGAAGTGAGCCATCTTGGAGAATAGATCCACGACTACTAAAATGGTAGTATACCCCGAGCATGGAGGTAAGTCCGTGATGAAATCCATGGACAGGGTATGCCATGGACAGGGAGGGATGTCTAGTGGCTGTAATAGGCCGGCTGGTTTCTCCTTCTGACTTTTATTCTGGGCACACACACCACAGGAATTTACAAAGTCTCTAATATCTTTTTTCCATGACGGCCACCAGAAATGTCTTTTAATCTTTTCCATGGTTTTGGTAATGCCAGGGTGACCCTCCATTAGAGAGTCGTGATAACAGGAGATTACTTGTTTTTGTATTTTCTCACAGGGTAAATGCAATCGTCCTCGGAAATATGGTAGGTCTTGATCCACTGAGAATTCTTTCCCCTTTAATTGCCAATCTTGCAAATCGCCTGGAGTTAGGAGTGATTTAACCATGGTCTTGATGTCTTCAAAAGATTGAGCGCTGACCAAACCTAAAATTCTTTGTTCTGGGATTATGGGTATTGGTTCTGGATTGGTCAAATGTTCATCTACTCCAATCCGGGAAAGAGCATCTGCTTTTCTGTTCTTACTGCCTGGTCGATAAGTAATTATAAAGTCAAATTCTGCTAGAAACAGAGCCCAGCGAAGCTGTCTGGAAGACTGAGCTTTGGCTGTCTTTAGATATTGTAAATTGCGGTGATCAGTCATTACGGTGACTGTGTGTCTGGCTCCTAGAAGATAATGCTGCCAGGCTTTAAAGGCCGATCTAATGGCCAAAAGTTCCTTTTCTGTAATTGAGTAGTTGATCTCGGGAGGCGAAAACTTGCGGGACCAAAAGGCAACAGGATGTAGTTGGTGTGTGACCGGATCTCTTTGTGATAAAACTGCCCCCATAGCAAGACTAGAAGCATCCGTTTCCACGATGTAGGGGAGTTCTGGGCGAGGATGTTTTAAAACAGGTACAGAAATGAATTTAGCTTTTAAGTCCTGAAAAGCTTGTTCTGCTTCAGAAGACCACTCAAAACGTTTGTTCTTCTTCAACAGAGCGGTGATGGGCTGGACTATCCGTGAAAATTCAGGAATGAATCTGCGGTAAAAGTTAGCGAACCCTAACATGCTTTGAACTCCTTTTACCGAGGTTGGTGATGGCCACTTGATGATTGCATCAACTTTCTTTGAATCCATATGGACTCCGTTAGGTGACAATATGAATCCCAGGAACTCGACTTCTGTTACGTTAAAAACGCATTTCTCAAGCTTAGCAAAAAGATTATGTTGACGCAACCTCTCGAGAACCTTTTTAACGTGTCTCTGATGCTCCTCTTCAGATGATGAATAGACGAGGATGTCATCAATGTAGACAACAACACACACGTCTATGAGTTCTCTAAGGACATCGTTCATAAAATACTGGAAAGCAGCAGGAGCATTACACAGTCCAAAGGGCATCACTTGATACTCGAATAGCCCGTACTTGGTGCGGAAGGCCGTTTTCCATTCATCGCCCTCTTTTATCCGTACCAAGTGGTAGGCTCCTCTGAGATCCAACTTTGTGTATATACCTGCATCTTTGACTTGATCCAGGAGTTCAGGGATCAAAGGTAACGGGTATCTGTTTTTAACGGTGATCTGATTCAGGGCGCGGTAATCTATGCAAGTCCTAAGGTCTCCTTCCTTTTTCGGAACGAAGAACAAAGCCGATGAAGCTGGAGATTTTGAAGGACGGATAAACCCGTTAGCTAGGTATTGGTCTAGGTATTGTCTGAGGTGAAGGTTCTCTGGCTCGGTGAGGGCATAAATCCTGCTGCAAGGAGGAGTTGTTCCAGGTATCAGATCTATCTGACAGTCGTAAGACCTATGAGGAGGCAGGGTGTTGGCTTGATCCTTCTGGAAGACGTCTTGGAATTCCTGGTATTCGGGAGGTAATTTGGGCACCTCCTCAGAAGAGATTGCCGCCAGTGAAACATCAGGCCGAGGATAACAAGTGGTAAAACACTCTGGAAACTGAACCGTCTTTGCTCGCCAATCGATCTGAGGATTGTGCTTCTCTAACCAAGGGATTCCCAGAATAATCTGGAACTGAGGGGGCCTTGATTACGTCGAACACGATTCTCTCCCGGTGTCCATCTTGACTCACTAGCGTCACTTCTTGGGTGGCATGCGTTACTGTGCCATCCACAGTAGTGATGACGTCTTTCACTGCCTTAGGGACAAGGGGTAGATTCATCCTTGATACCATTTCACGGTCCACATAGTTACCGATTGCTCCGCTGTCAATGTAAGCTTCAATTGCATGCAAACGATCCAGACGTTCAGGACTAATGAGGACCATGGGTATCACGAAATGCGAGGTCACGGGACAGATCTTAACGCTCGGCAAGAGGACCTCTACACTTGTCGGGCAAGGTCGTTTCCCTGCTCAGAATTTGTGGTACAGGTATCCGCGGCTCCTACAGTCTTCTTAGCTGGTTTCACTGGACAGTCCCGAAGAAACTGTCCTGAGTTTCCGCAATAGAGGCATAATTGCAGCTGCCTTCTTCTTTCCCGCTCTTTCTGGGTTAAAGGTCCTTTCATGCCCCCTATTTGCATGGGTTCCACAATGTCAGCTCCCTTATTCGAGGTCTGTGGTTTTGAAAACACTCGGGTATCAAATCTGGAACGATCTGCCTTCCTGTTCTGTAGTCTATGGTCCAATTGGACAACTAAGTCAATATAGTCAGAACATTCTTGTGGAGGATTCACAACTTGCGCTAACACATCTTTGAGCTCTCCACGCAGGCCTCTGTAGAAAAGCGTTATTCTCTTGTCCTCGGGCCATTGTGTTTCCACTATGAGTCTATTGAAGGAGGCTATATAAGTCAAGAGGTCTTGATTACCCTGTCGTAATGAGAGAAGCTCATTGTCCAAAGCCTGCCCTTGTGCATGTCTTGCGAACAGTTTCTCCATGCTGGACTGGAAGGCCTGAAAATCATGTAAAACCGGATCATCCTGGGTGACTAAAGGGATCGACCAATCTGCAGCGCTGCCACTGAGATAAGAAAGCACGAAAGCCACCTTGGTCTGGTCTGTTGGGAATGCAGCTGGTCGACATAAGAAGTGTAGGCGGCACTGATTGATGAACACTGCGAATTTCTTTGGATCACCAGAAAAGCGTTCGGGCGGAGCCAAAGGAACATTACCGGGCAGATTGATTTGCATTGGATTTAAAGATGATGCAGAAGGATAACTTCCTCCTGGAACAGGCAAAGGTGTCTGTCCTGCCTGCGTTTGTAACAACTGCCTAGCAGGGTCCTCTGTTCGCTCCTTGGAAAGTATCAATTCTCTTCTTAGAGAGTTTGTTTCCTGACGAGCTGCATGTACTTCTGCTCTTAATTCCCCGAGCAACTGGGCTAGTTGATCAGTGTCTGAGGTTTCCATTGCGCCTGGGTAGGAGTTTTGCGGTGGGCTTCGCGTTCTGTAACGCTCACCTGATTCCCACGGAGGCGCGGGTCTTGGCAGGAAGCTGTCTGTGACTCGAAAAGTGATGTGCAGGACTCGATGCGCTTCTGGGGGCGAACCTCTTCGCACCGTGTGTCGGACTCGAAGAGTGAGGTTTCTGCAGGTGAAAGAATATGGGGGTTAATGGTCTGGGTTGTTGAATGTCCCTCTCTCTCTCTCTCTCTCTTCCCAGCTTTTTCGTAGAGCCCCCAGGTCAACGTGCTCACCTTATATAGGTGAATGCTGGGCTCTCCATCTGCGTCTGGTGCAGGGTGCCGTTGCCAGTTCCTTCACTGGTGAAACACAGGCCTCTTGAATTCAGAGGATGGTTACCGTCGTTATCTGCACGAGCGGTGAGTTTCTGGACACCTTTTGTCTTTATAGTCTTTACATGCGTGGCACGTTTATATGCAGACTCTGTATAATGCCTTTCCCTTATGTATTGCAGGGCTCTTGAGATGAAAGATGAAGTGAAGCGCTTGAAAGTTCGTAAGTATGGCAGGCGCTCTAACTGTCTCTTTCCTTGCAGCTTAGTTCGTGTTAAGAGACGCCGGAGAATTCGCAGGCGTTTTATTGCGACGAGCGTGATGGACGTAAGTAAATACCTGCTTAATGTCTTTTCTTTTGCCTTTCAGATGTTGGGTTGCAGAGCCGGAGTCCGCGGAATGCCAGTAAGTTGTTAACGATACTTTGTCTTCACAGGCGGCGATGCAGAACGAAGAAATCCGGAAATCACAGCGTGCTGGTAAGTATGGCAATGCTTTTGTTCTTGCAGGTAGAGATGCGGCGTGAAGAAACGGCCGCAGCCGATGGATCAGGTAAGTAAGCACTGTGTGTAAAGTTCGCCTTGCTAACCTGTTGTTTCTGTTCTTTACAGGTGCTGATGATGTCTGGATACTGAAATGGTAAGTAGGATTCTTGCAGGTCCAGGATTGGAAGAAGAAAGGCCGAAGCAGAGTCGGTGAGCGTTCTGCTGCAGATGCAGAATAACGCGAAGCACGCTTCATCTATCGTGTGTGGATTAAATAGCCTTGGAGTGATGAGGCGACTTCTTCCAAGGCCCCGCCTAGGTAAGAAAAGAGTTCCAGTTTCCAGAAGAGTCCCAGTGCTGTATCCAGGGAGTGGAGCTGCCCCACCCAGGTAAGAAAGTAGTCCCTGTTCTCAGATGGCTTCTAAGTGGCTGGTAAGTAAGCAGCATGGTCTGCTGCAGGTAAGTCCACCCAAGCATCTTCACACCTATTATGAGCCCGGCGCTTCCAGTGCCGGGACCAATGGTTTTGATGAGCCTGGTGCCACCGGCGCCAGGACAAGGTCCAAAAGGTCCCAGTGGGGACCGGCTGGTGCTTAGGATTAGGGTTAGGGGCCTGCTTCCAAGGACGTTGGGCTGGTCCTGGCTCCTTGGAAGCAGTGATCATGACAGAAAGGAAAGGTTGATTCAGCTGCTGAGGAATCAGAGCTGGAAGAAGACCTGACCCCTGTTGGAGATCTGGATCCTAAAGACCATCCTGAACTGCAGTCTTTACTGGCAGAAGGTGGCCCCTGTAGGGAAGACTCCAGCAGAGGCCAGAGGGAGTGTTTTACTCTTGAGGGTCTTCGCCAACATGCAGCTTCTCAGCTGGACGGGCAAGAGCCAGGGATAGGTTGTACTGGGAAGATAGCCTCTTCTACAGTGAGCCAACTGAGTCTATCCCAGGGGACTACATAAAACTTGTAGTGCCTCTAGAGAGAAGGCACCAGTTCCTACAGTTAGCCCATGAGATTCCTTTGGCTGGTCACTTGTGCTTCAAGAAGACCAAGGAAAGGCTTTCTCTCTACTTCTACTGGGCTAAATTGGGGTCTGATGTAGATACATTCTGTAGGAGCTGTCACACTTGTCAGACATCTGGCAAGAGTGGAGCCAATAATGTGGCACTCCCAGTGGTGGGAGTCCCTTTTGAGAGGGTAGGAATGGTCATTGTTGGTCCCTTAGATCCTCCAACCTCTTCAGGCAATCGATTTATATTGGTTGTATTAGACCATGCTACTAGGTATCCTGAGGCCATACCTATGAGGACTGTTACAGCCCAGGCTGTTGTTAAGGCCGTACTTGGTATTTTCACCAGGGTAGGTTTTCCTAAGGAGGTCATCTCTGACAGGGGATCAAACTGTATGTCCCACTACATGCAGGCCATGTGGAAAAACTGTGGAGTGACTTACATGTTCTCAACTGCCTACCATCCACAGACAAATGGATTGGAAGAGAGGTTTAACAGAACTATGAAGAGCATGATAGGTGCTTTAGAGGAAACCCTTAGAAGAAAGTGGGACCTTCTACTGCCATGCCTTCCCTTTGCTTATAGAGAAGTCCCTCAGGAGGGAGTTGGATTAAGTCTCTTTGTACTTCTCTATGGTCATCCAGTTAGAGGTCCAATGGCCCTCATTAAGGAGGGGTTGGAGGGTGCTCCTTCTCCCAAACCAGTGAGAGTCTCTGACGATGTGTTAGGTCTCCGGAAGGAGAATGACACACATGATGACAGAAGCATCTGATAACTTAAAAACAGGTCAGGCTCTGGTGAAGCATTGGTATGACCAGAAGGCCAACATGGTTGAGTTTACTCAAGACCAGCAAGTTTTAGTTATGGTACCTACAAGGCAGAGGGCCTTACAGGACAAATGGATAGGACCCTTCGAATTTGTGGGAAAACCTGGAGATGTCAACTATCTGGTGGACTTAGGCAATCCTAAGGAGGCCCCCAGGGACTTTCACACAAACCATCTAAAAGCTTATGTCACCAGACCAGAAGTGTGAGCTTTGCTTCTAGCTTCAGGTCAAGAGGATGAAGAGAGTGAACCTCTACCTGATCTTCCCAAGGGACAACCTTTAGATGAAAAAATAGAAGGAGTCAATCTCTCTTCTAGTCTGACACTGGAACAACAGGAGGAGTGCAAGGTTCTGTTAAATCAGTTTGCCTCCCTGTTTTCACTATCACCAGACCTGACCCCTTGGGGCCAGCATGATATTCACACTGGTGACTATTTGCCTGTTAAGAGCAGAGGTTACAGGGTATCAGATAATGTCAGAACCCACATAAAGGATGAGGTCAACAAGATGCATGATCTCGGGGTAATAGAACCCTCTATCAGTCCATGGTCTAGTCCAGTTGTGCTAGTATCAAATGCAGGAACCAAAGAGTTGAGATTATGTGTGGACTATAGAGCTCTTAATGCAGTCACAAAAACTGATGCCCACCCTTTACCTAGGACAGATGATCTGGTGGACAAACTTGGTTCAGCCAAGTTCCTCAGTACATTTGACCTAACGTCAGGCTATTGGCAAATAGCCCCAACAGACCATGCCAAGGAGAAAACTGCATTATCGACCCCAGCAGGCCTATACCAGTTTAAGATAATGCCTTTTGGATTAAAGAATGCACCTGCAACATTCCAAAGGGTGGCTAATCAAGTTCTGAATGGGATGGAAGACTTCTGTCTGCATGGCATACTTGGGTGACATTGCAGTTTTCAGCCCTACTATTGCAGTCACAAAGACTGATGCCCACCCTTTACCTAGGACAGATGATCTGGTGGACAAACTTGGTTCAGCCAAGTACCTTAGTACAGTTGACCTAAAGTCAGGCTATTGGCAAATAGCCCCGATAGACCATGCCAAGGAGAAAACTGCATTTTCGACCCCAGCAGGCCTGTACCAGTTTAAGGTAATGCCTTTTGGATTAAAGAATGCACCTGCAACATTCCAAAGGATGTTTAATCAAGTTCTGAATGGGATGGAGGACTTCTGCATGGCATACTTGGATGACATTGCAGTGTTCAGCCCTACTTGGAAAGAACATGTTGATCACTTAGGATATGTTTTGCAGGCTCTTGAGCAGGCCCATCTGACCATAAAGGCAAGTAAATGTCAAATTGGTCAGAGCAAAGTGGTCTACCTTGGACATGAGCTAGGGGGAGGTGAAATCAGGCCATTACCAAGTAAGTTATGAGTTTACATGAATGGGCCACCCCTAGTACTCAAACCCAAGTGAGAGCCTTCCCAGGCATCACTGGTTATTATAGGAACTTCATTGAGAACTATGGGTCCATAGCTTCTCCCTTAAATGTGGTCTCCTCACCCAAATTTCCTAAAAAGGTCAGATGGAATGAGGAGTGCCATAAGGCCTTTGAAGGACTTAAGACAGCCCTTTGTCAAGCTCCAGTCCTAAGTGCCCCTGACTATAGCCAAACCTTCATTGTGCAGACAGATGCCCCCAATACAGGTATAGGTGCAGTTTTGAGTCAACTGGACGAGAAAGGTGGTCACTGAAGAAGTTTAGACCATACTTGTATGGATCTACTTTTGTGATTCACACTTACCACCAACTATTGAAATGGTTAATGCAGACAAAAGGGGAGACCCCAGACTATTGAGATGATCAATCAGCCTTTAAGGGTTTGATTTTACCATTGAACACAGGTCAGGGTGTAATCACCAACATGCTGATGGTCTCTCCAGAATGTTTGGCCGACTGGAGTAAGGAGATTCATCCAGGAGTGGGTTAAATCCTCCTGTCCCTTAGTCTGGGGGGAAGAGTGTTAGGGAGAATTCTCAGAAATATGCTAATTCCCTTCACCTTAGAGACCCCCAGCAACTTTGCTGGATTTTGAGGACTTCATTTTTTTTACCTGGAAACAGTGTGAGCCTTTTTCCCACTCTTTCATGTGTTTTGATGTGTGTTTTACATTTGTGTTCTCTGATTATGGAGTTTTAGATAACTCCAAAGGCATCATCTTTTGGTGGTTGTGTCACACAGCACCTTTAGTGCAGTGGCACAGGGATGTCCTTTGGACTTCCCAAGGTTTAAATACCTTCTCTGCGGCTACTGTTCCCCAGAGAATGTAAAATTAAATTGACTTTACTAGTCTTTTTAAATTCATAGACCCAGCACACACTATCTTCCTATAGCGTGCTGGAGGGGTTGCTTAACATCCCCTGTGTCTAAACACTCCTGTAGCTGTCACAAGCTACCCTTTCCTATTGAAATGGCTGGTGGCAGTGGTTTTAGAACAAACGACCATGATTTTTCCCGACCGCGAACACCGAAAGCTAAAAATCGGGACAGCCATGTTTTTAAATATGGCGCCCAAGATCCCTCTGTAAAAACAGACTCGGGTCACCTTTTTTTGCCATTTCTTTGTGGAAAGGTCCGTCTAGTGTTTAACTCTGCGCGCCAAACCAGGTTTGGTCCCTTTGTTCATGAGCCTTTGGCGGGCTTTAGGACTAAAGTCCGCCCTTGGCGTCTGAGTGTCTGGGGTGGGCAGGAAGTGAGGGAGGTGCCCGCAACTCCCTGTGGTTAGTCTCCTAGGAGACCCAAATGCACTCTGGCGTGATTGGCTGGCTGACTGTCCGGCCAGGACAGCCACCCTGCTGGGTGAGTGGCAGATGGTCTGGAATGAATGGGAGAAAACGGTTTAAAAGGCGAGTCTCCAGGACTGGAAGGCAGAGTCGACCACTGGAACAAAAGAACCGAAGACAAGCTGGAAGAGGACGGCTGATGCAACCACTGGACCGTTGGTTTGCCCGGTGAAGCCCTGCTGCAAATCTGAATTGCCAGACTCCATTCAACAGAGAAGCTCCTTCAAGGACGGCTTCTTCCTTTGAGCTGGTGGGACCAATCAGCTCAGAAAACACCTGGATACCATTCTCAAGGCCTAAGCTTTAACCAGGGAGAGGGACACCAGTTTGTGTTTTGAAGCAACAGCTACTTGAACTGAATTGACTCCATTTTGTTTGCTCTGACGACGATCCCGCGAAGTGCAGGAGTCCCCCGACGTCCTCCCTCTTGTCCCCACGACTGAGGCGCAAGAACAGTGAGATCTGCAGGAACTGCCAGGAATCTACGCCTTCAGCTACATCTTTGTGCTTCACATTGGGGTACTGTGCCATCCGGTTGAGAGATCCTAACTTTCGCAGTGAAAGTTCATGAAACTTTCCCAACTTGCAGGCCTAATCAGCTTGCGACCCAGCGTATCTTTCTTTTTCATCTAAACTACTTCTCAGAACTTTTACACAGACTTCTCCACTTTTTACGAGAACTGATCTGTCCTATCCAAGAACACTAGAGTGAACCTTTGTATTGCCTAACAGAAGTGTTTTCTAAACCCTTGTACAAACCCCTGCCTTTTTATTCTTATTGAAAGTCATTGAAGTGCTTTTTTGGCTTCTTTTTCAGGGAAGCTCAAACTGTCTCTACAACTTAAGTTTTGCTACTGTAGTATATTAGTGTTTAATATTAAGTTGATTTCTACTAGTGGACGTTTTCCAAATGATTGTGTAATAAATGTATAGTGTTTTTACCAAGAAACCTTGAGAGTAAGTGTCTACTTGAACCACTGTGATTGTGATACCTCTGTGTAACTTCATCTACTGCTCACATTCCCTCTTGGGATAAGCCTGGTTGCTCAGCTAGCTACCAAAAAGTGTGTGGTACAGACTTACACCAAAGGTTAGTTTTTGCTTACACCTGTAGCCCTAATTGTGTGTGGTGGTCCCAGAGGGTACTGCATGCAATTCTGCCTAATACCGCCCCATCACAATGACTTCAAAGGGGCATATAACCCGAGAGGGCAAACGTTGCCTGCATTCATGCATTTTAGACCATAACATCATTACCAACTTCTCTCTGGCCTCTGTACACTGCTCAGTGCCATACGTCTATTTCCGCCTCAGCTAATTTTCTAAAGTCACCTCACCATGCCTCAACTCTGGGACCTCCTGCAGCTTTCCACGCTAACGCAATCCTGCGCTTGGTTAATACACATTTAAGATATTTCATTCTGGTGAAGTGTGCCGCAGCATGTCTGTGCAGGAACATTTCAAACAAACACGCCTCGGGCAGTACCGCGTTTGTGGCGTGCATTTTTGATTGAACGGATCCGGGACTTCTGACTGGACCGTTTCTCCATTTGCCGTTTCGTGCGTACCAAATGGAATCCGTTTAGCATTACAGACAACTATCAGTCCAGAAATTGTGACAACTTCCAAGATTAGTCTGCACATACTGAACTGAAGGGATACAAGGATTCGAACATATAGAGGGGGATTAACTTCTACCCTCTACACCCGGTGAAGCTGGACACTGGAACAACGGGTTTTCCATGTTAACCAATTGGTACCACACCGTCTTTGTGTGAAAGCCGGGCCCCCCCGTTGGATACCCTCCCGAGTTCGCCAGACCAGGTGTTGCCTCTGTAGTGGGGACCAGCATTGAAGTTAAGGGTCTCCTTACCCCTCAAGTGTCTTCGAACCACGCACCGAAGAAGACGGCCTAATCTTTTTAATTTGCCACCGAAATGCGACAACATAGGGGGACATTTGTGGTCCCAAAGCAACGACCACCTTCACCAACTGTGGACTTTTCTCTAACTGTCCATTTGTTGTTACCCCTGCCCACGTCGGCAGACCCATTGGGGGTACACTTCCAAGAATTGATGCATTGACATTTGAACATAACATAATAGGAAGTGTACTGTTCTCTAGTTGTTAGTAAAAATGAATATACCAAGGGGTTTGATGATTGTTAATGCACACTCACCAGAAATCAGTGTGGTTTTTTTGTTAGCTTTCCTCTCTATTTCACATCAGTTAACAGTTATCCATTTATCCCCTTTTTAAAAAAGTTTTTAATACAATCAGGTCAACAAGGATAACACTTGTATAACTGATGATACTGTCAGCAGGACAACGCTATGAATCACAATTGCACAGTGCGCAATTTAGTCTTAAAATTGCTGGATCAATTTGTACTATTAGTAAATAGGTGCTCTTTTACTGTTTTAAAGCTTTTCACTTTTCTCAATTTTTATGACCAAATTCTTGGTCACCCACAATTTCTCAACACTGGGTCTTGTTTATCCACCAATATGCACAGCTACTTTTCTTTTCTTTCTGCTTGATTTTAGTGTGGTCTTTCCACACTCCAGATACATAGCTACATTACAAGGTATTCAAAATGTATTGAGAGCTGCTATCATTGTGTATTGAATGCATATAAAGCATGTAATGAAATACTTTTTATTGTGTGCAGGACTATCAGAAAAATAATAATGTATGTTTCATGAATCCATGGATGTGGTCTGTGTTTATTGTTTATGTGTTCTTTGGCATACATCTACCTTACTTGGATCTATTTTTCACCCAAACCCATGTTTTGATACTGTAACACATCAATCATCCTGGTATCAACATGTGGCAGCAATTACTCCTCTTTTGATGTATGTACTATTAGTTCCCATGCTGCTGCCTGCCCATTAGGGCAACCCAACCTCCCTTTTGTTCGGCAGCCAGCCATGCATACAAATCCCTCCCTTTGTCACCCTTTCTGCAATTCCATGCCACAAGACCTAGATCACAGGAGAGGACTAGAAGATGTGCAGCATATCCTCTTCATCATATGCACATCTGAGGGCAGTTCTGTGCGCCCACTCCCGGGAACTGGGATACTGCGTGCAGGTCATAAACGCCCCGTGCGTGACTAACTGCGTCAATTTAAATCTTGCATTCCTCAACACCTTCCTAAGTTGAATGACGCTTCTACGGTACAAAGCGATAGTCCAGATCTTTTGTGTCTAGCTCTTAAACTGCATGATATGTGATGAATCCTGCAGAGTCCTCACAGAAACCCTACCTAAAGTCTCTTCCCAGGTGGCCTGGGGAAGGCAGCCACTACCTGAACCCAACCATGGGGGTGGGATAAGCTGGGAGGAGAAGGCTCCAAGGGAATAGGAGGACTGGGTAAGACAGTATTTGTCTCCCTCATAGGAAGAGATGTCAGTGATGCCAGAATATGTAAATGGCTTGTTGTCAGATTTCCTGTTCCAAAGCTAGTTATTCAGGGGGGTTGCGAAAACTGTCCTAATCAATCATTTATTAGGCATAAAACTACCTCTTATAAAGTTGCCCACATACATAATTGTAAGGACTCTTGTAGTCAACAAGAGAATGTTAAATGTCGACATCAGAACATTGCCATCCTAAGTCCTGATAAACCTAACTTTCCTTTGATTCCAAACCAATCATTGACTCCTTTTAACTTTTCTCCTGAAAACGTAGACCATAATAGAAGTGAAGTTAGTACATGTAAAAACAATGTTCAACAGGAAAAGTGTAATTTGAACATGGCGCGACTTCAAGTCCCACAATGTCCAAACCCACAATGTCCAAAGTACTGGAACGAGGAAGATGGATTTTGCAAGGTGCAGTCCAGTGATTTTAATGACCCACACCTGAGAGGGACTGATGAGTATAAAGGGCACCCTCAGGCGCAGGCCATTAGGAGAAGCAGAAGCTGGAGTAATGGTGGAAACTCCACATTGCGGTGGCAGCAGAAGTTGCAGGGAAGCCGAGACTCCGGAGCTGCTGCTATGTGTGAAGCGGATGCTGGCTTCGTGAGGGTCTCTACCCTTTATGACCCTGAATGCAGAGGTTGCACAGCGGGAATCGTTGATCTAGAGAGCCCCCCCACCCCGCCAAGGACCTTATATGAAGAGGTTGCACTAATTGGGAAGCGTTCATTTTAAAAGCTTTCCCTCCAAGCAACGTGTGCTCCGGTGGCAGGTGAGCACCAGAGTGCTTGTGGAGCGAGGACCGCCCCTCTCCTGATCGCCGCAGGCACCAGAAAGAAGGATCTCACCTTGTAGCAGAAAGGGGACGAAGGAGAGGACACCAAGGCAGCGGAGTGAGTGGACTCATATGCAGCACTTGGTGAGTTCACTAATCTTATGTGTCACTGGAACGCTGCGTGATCGCTTTCTAGCCTTTGTTAAGAATATTGAATACCGGTCCTTCATGAACCTTACCCTGGAGGCCTTTGGATTTGGCTTGGCGTTCCAGGCAATGGTCCTGGCCAACTATAAATCACCTAAAACGCTCCTCAGGATCAATGGCTCACTTTCTGCTCAGATCTCCCTGACTTGCGGAACCAGACAGGGCTGCCCACTATCCCCACTGCTATTCGCACTCATTAGGGAACCTTTCGCTCAAAAGATCAGACTGAATAGCGGCATCAAGGGCGCCCAGGTTGGTCCATCCCAGCACAAAATCGCCCTATACGCATATGACGTGTTGCACACGATCTCAGAAGCCTGCTTGTCATTACAGCATGCCCTGTCTGAAATAACCAGCTATGGAGAGGTCACTGGCTTCTGCATCAACTTCAGCAAATCGGTGGCCCTGGGCGTAGGTCTCTCCCCGGAGGAACGGGAAGCACTGATCCCCATGTGTCCAATCGCATGGAGGAAGAAGGGCATTCCCTATCTAGGGGTCCAGGTTCCCACAAACCCAAAGGACACATATCAGGTCAACTTCCCCCGGCTCTTCAAAGAATTAGAGGGCGATTTGAAACGCTGGGCAACCCAGGAAATTTCACTGATGGGACGCATAACGGCCTGCAAAATGAACTTGCTTCCAAGATTCCTTTACGCCTGCTCAGCCATTCCAGTGGCAATCCCAGCACCAGCCCTTCGCGACTTGCAGAGGAGAATGCTTAGCTTCATCTGGAGGAGTAAGAAGGCCAGAATCCCTCAGAAGTCAATGCTAGGCGACGCAAGATCGGGTGGACTGGGGGTCCCCGACCTGCAAGCATACAGGGAGCACCGCAACTTGCACACATTCGCGTGTGGCAAATAACCAACGACTGCCCCAGATGGGTGGAACTAGAACAATCACGGCTCCCGCTCTCCCTGTGGTTTCTTCTGCTCATCCCGCCCTCTCTCAGAGAAAGGTGGGAGGGACTCCTTTTGGCGACTAAGCACACTCTGAACTCCTGGGACTGGGCGCTGAAACATAAAGGAATCCCGAGGGGACTGAGCCCCCTATCTCCAATCTTTCACAACCCGACCTCCTCACCCGGGGCCAACCCCCAAAACTTTCTGAACTTGATAGCGGGAGGTCTCGAAACTTTGAATCAGCTGTATGAGGGAGACCAACCCTGCACCTTTGAACAATGGAAGGAAAGGTTTCGACTCCAAGAAAGAGACAGATTCACATACATTCAGCTACGCCACTGGTGCTCCCATGCCCAAACCCTTCAAGCAGCCACACGCCCTCTCACAGCCCTCGAACGAACTCTCAAAGACCTCCCATCCCAAAGAAGGATTTCCTCCCTGTACAGGCGATTCCTGGGGGACTTCCTGGCTTTGAAAACCCATTGTATGGCTCAGTGGGAGGCGGACTTGTGACACCCGGTTGAGGACCAGGCCTGGGTGGACATTTGGACTCGAACACACACATCATCTGCCTGTGTCACCAACAGAGAATAGGCATACAAAATTTTGCTATAGTGGTACTACTCTCCCCTCAGGCTCTATCACATGAACCATTCCCTCGACCACGCCTGCTGGAGAGGGTGCAACCAACCAGGCTCCTTCTTCCACATGTGGTGGGCATGCCCGAAGATCCAACAGTTTTGGAAACTATGTTTGGCCACCATCGAACAGATCACCCAGACGGCTCTCCCCCTGGAAACTGAGCCGTCCTCCTAGGGGCCCCGGTTCCCGGGATCTATCTGCGTTCCGGAAACAAAGCTAAACTGCTGACTCAATGCCTACTGGCTGGAAAATTAATGATCGCTCGCTTCTGGAAAGCCTCGGACGGCCCAGCGATATGGGACATGCTGATTGCGGAGACGGTAACAGCGCCAAGGGCCAGAGTTCTCCATCGTTTCCAGAACATTTGGGCCCCCGTGTTGGATTATGACCAGTGATTCCCTGCATTGACCTATAAGCCCACCAATATCTGGCGAGCTATGAGAGACCGATATGCTTCCTGAAAGGAGAAACACAGCCGAATTAGGCACAATAAACACAAACTGGCGGGAGGCGTCCCCAGACTAAGGGCCATGGGGGGAGGCGGCTGGGGGATTATAGGGGATTTGTAATTCTCTTTTACATGTCTCGTTCTTGCTGTACTGTTGTCACCCTGCCTTGGTTTAAAATAAATACATTTTTAAAAAAAAGAATATTGGGGGCGTTGCTTGGAGCGCCGCTGATGAGGCTGCTCCCTTGAGGCCAGCCGTATGAAGCACGCCGTAACCACAAAAAGATGCAGCTTCCCGCAACTTCGCTGGGACCCTAACCACATCTAGGGCCGTCGGAGCTCCTGGGGCACCAGTGGACCAAAGATGGGGGCTTAACGCTCTGCTGGAACTCGGCTGCACCGCCAGCTTTCCGCAGCTCCGGATGGCCACCAGAATCCAAGATGGCGGATGCCATTGGACCTCGAGCCCGGGGGCAGCAATGAGGGTGCTGGGGGCACCCCCAGCACGGAATGACCCCCCAGATCAGCCGCCCAGCTCCAGCATTCCTGGTCCGGACTCCCTCGCGCCGGCACTGAGGGGGAGGTGCCCGCACATCACTCTAAGTGGCTCTGGCGGCATCCCCGACCTCCGGCGCGGTGCTCGGCGGGATCCGCGGTGCCCCCCCTGCCCCTCCTGGTGGTCTCTCCTGTCCGGACCAGTGCCCAGTGAACCTGTGGCCCCCCTGGAGCTCGGATCCCTTCTGGAGCGAGGATTGGGCTCCGGCTCCATCGCCGGTGTGAGAGGCGACGCTTGGCACGGCCTCGCCCGGAGGGTGGACCCGCGTCCGGGCGGGCCTTCCTGGGGGTGGGGGGCCAAAACGCTTCTTGCCTGGGCCCCACACCAGTGGGGATCTCGGACCTCAACCGGCGGTGGGGGCTCAGGCGGTGCGGCCGGCTCCTTCTAGCTCCCCCCTGCCCCCACTTCCGCCTCCTGTGTTCTGCCCCGAGCTGGCCCGTGCTGGAGGTCATCGCCTGCTGCACAACTTACAGATTTAGCTCCTGGGGCGCCCGGCCCATCTTCATTCTGGCTCCCCTCCTCTGACTGGTGGAGCAGAGGATCCACGGCTCGCCCTCCATTCCCGGCTCCAATGGGTGCCGGCTCAATATAAGGCTCGTGCCCCTGGGCCCAGGAGCGCTCAGGCCCACCTTCGCAGCTGCAGCCTCCTCCCCGACTGAAGCAAGAGAGGTTGTGACTTCCCTCATCGGTCCTGGGGGCCCC
Source organism: Ambystoma mexicanum (assembly GCF_040938575.1). Taxonomy (NCBI): domain Eukaryota; kingdom Metazoa; phylum Chordata; class Amphibia; order Caudata; family Ambystomatidae; genus Ambystoma; species Ambystoma mexicanum. The sequence goes on from NC_090936.1 coordinate 354,122,771, forward strand.
ACACCGCCATCACCACACCCTTAGGTGATCCCCTGTGGGGGACAGCGGGGACCCTGCTGTGCTCTCCTGTTGGACCGGATTCACCCCAACAAACGCCCCCACTTTGGTGGGAACCCACGGCCACCTTGCACCAGACGCAACCAGAGCCACCAGGCAGTGGCCTCAGCCTTTCAGGCCCCCACAGGCTGTTCGTGGAGCTCATTACTACTAGCCCAGGTGGCTCGGGCACCGCGGTTGGCTCCTGAGGACCTACACTTCCCGTGAATCTTCTCTTCCTGGGGCTCCCCGGCCCATCTCCTCCCCACTCAACACCATCTCTGTCTCCGGAGAGGCCCTTGGTGTCGCAACCCAGAGCCAACGCACCCTAGCCCAAAGCAGCGCCTCCAAGGCTGAATACAAACTTTCCGCCCCAACACAGCATCCACCCCACGTCTGGCACCATGTCTAAACAAATGAAAGCGTCCAAAAATGCGGACATAGCCACCATGTTGACGGCCCAAGACAGGGGGAAGAAACCCGAACTCGCCGGACCCATCCTGCAAGACCATCAAAAGGAGGGCGACCCCCCGGCCACCAGAGGCGACTTATTAGCATTTATGGCAGACATTAAAGCCGAATTCAGAGTCTGCATGACAGAGCTCTCCACCAACCTGGAACAAACCAACAACAGAGTTACTGAGGTGGAGCAGAGACTGGGGGAGGTCGAGGACCACGCGCAGGACCAAACAACCACGCTGGGCAAAATCCAACAATCAGTTAGAGCCCTTCAAGATAGGTGCGAAATTCTGGAGTTCAAACAGGAGGACTTGGAGAATAGGGCCCGCTGCAACAACCTCCGGATCTGAGGCGTTCCCACCTCAGTCTCGGACAAACAACTTGCTGAATATGTGGGAGATTTCTTCCAGGCCCTCCTCCCGGACATGGACAAGTCCCTATTATTACTGGACCGCACCCACAGACTGCACCCACGCTGGGGGTAGAATCGGACTCCCCCTCCAGATGTCATCACCAGGGTCCATTTTTACTCCACGAAAGAGGCTATATCCGCCATCAGCTGCTCAAAGGATGGGCTCACGTTTCTGAGCTCACGCCTCCAGATCTACCAAGATCTCTCGCTCCTAACCCTTCAGAGGAAGAAATCACTGCGACCCTTAGCCCTTTTCCTTCAAGAACGTCAGGTCCGGTATAGATGGCTCTTCCCAACAGCCCTGCAATTCTCATACAACGGTACCCTGCAGAGGATTGCCCATCTGGAGGATGCCAGCAAGATCATGCACCCTTCCTCCCCCACAGGGGGCGCCCCGACGACCTCAGAGGCGACAGGAAACCCGGAACCCACCCCCGCTCCACAGCCCAGACGGTCCGCCTGGTCGAGAGCCTCCCGAAACAACAGGAGGAGGTAAAGGGCACACAGGCCGTACAACCGGAATCAGTGCCACACAGTCAGTCTAGGGGCCCTGCCCCCCTTTGCAACGACTCGCCGCTTACGACGCAGACAAAGGTTATTACAGCTCAAGACGGCGGTCTTCACCCACGGCCCATGCCCATTCCAAGGTACGTTCCACCTTTATGTCCTTGGAAATCCAAGTTACTTTAATGACTCAACTGGCCCCGTTGGCCAGTGGTTTGGCCGCACTCACAATGTCGACCACCCCACCAGTTAAAAAGTTAGCCTCCCGTTGGAGGCTTCTGTTAAAACCCCAAGAGCAGGACAATTCAGTCTTAACTTTCACCCATGATGGCGACTGACCATCTTCCCTCCAGCCCCCTCCCACTGGAACGCAACACAGCTGGGACCACAGCCTGAGTATCTCAGACATTAAAGTGCCTTTCGCTAAATGTAAACGGACTGAAATCCCCAGCTAAACGCAAATCGATCCTACAGAAACTGCAAGATGAGGATGCCGGGGTGGCGATGCTTCAAGAAACTCACCTCCTTCCAGCAGACTTTGGGCGCCTACGTTCACGTCTATACCCACTTCAATTCCTCGCCTCGGGGGGATCGAAGAAGGGGGGCACGGCGATCCTTTTCAGAAAAGACCTACATCCCCAGATCTTGGACTCCACATCATGCCCATAGGGACGCTTCGTCGCAGTTAAAAGCCTCTTACTGGGAAATCTGTATACCTTTGTCTCAGTTTACGTGCCCAATTCGGGTCGAGCAAGCTTCTATGACTTCCTGGGCTCCACCCTCTCTGGTTTCACAGAAGGCCAGACGATAATGGGGGGGGGGGGCTTTAACAGAGTGCAGGACCCCACCAAAGATAAATCTCATCCACCTTCCCCAGGGGATTTAGCGCAAGCCCTCAGCCTCTTACGCCTGTTCAGAACCTTGGAGGTGGTGGACGCATGGCGGGTGCTACACCCTACCGGGAGGGACTTCTCCTTTTTCTCCCACGTCCACCGAACCTTCTCGAGGATAGACCTCCTCCTAACCTCGCCCCAAACCCTCTCCTTTGCCAATGAAGTCGCCACCGGCCCAATAATCTTATCAGACCACGCACCAATAGTCATGGAGCTCCGAACCCAGGACCCCAGAGCCGACTCTACACGCAGCTGGTACTCTACTACCCAATCCTTAACAACATGTTGGTAAGGGACAGGATCGCAACCACGATTAAAAACTTCCTCGAGGACAACCCTGCTACGGATACCTCCCTCGCAAATAATTGGGATGCAATGAAAGCAGTGACCAGGGGAGCCCTGATAGCACAAGGGGTGGCATTCCACCGCAATCGTGGACAAACCCGGCAAGCCCTCGAAGAGGAACTGCAAACAGCAGAGGAGACCCAGAAAAAGAAGGGGTGGTCCTCTAAGACTCACCGAGACATCCGCACAGCCAGTAAGAAATTAGAGGCCCACTACGCTGAACACACCGCGCAGTTGGTGGCTAAGTCTAGGCAATTTTACTATGCCAAGAGCAACAAAGCTAATAAGCTCCTAGTAGCCAAACTGGCCAAAACGAGACGAGCCAACACCATCATGGGGCTCTGCCACCCTCAAGAGAGGACGCACTACTCAATCAGAAAAACAACAGCTGGCAGTGGACCACCTAACTCAAGTAATGACTGCTCCCCCACGGGACCAATCCAAACAGGAGGAATACCTACGGGGGGCATCCCTGCCACGCTTGCCTACTGCAACGAGAGAGATCCTGGAAGCTCCAATCACGGACGAGGAGGTCGACGAAGCCATTAAAGCCCTCAAAACTCGTGCCCCGGGCCCAGACGGCTTCTCCTCGAGATTCTACAAAATATTTAAATCCCAGCTGATCCCCCCTATGGTAACACTCTTTAACTCATTCAAGGAAACTGGATTGGTGACACCATCAATGCAGGAGTCTACAACAATCCTCCTCCCTTAGCCCTGGAAGGACCCGAGAGACCCGGCCTCATACAGGCCAATTGCCCTGCTGAACATAGACGTTAACCTCTATTCCAAGATTTTGGCGAACCGGCTGTCGCACATCCTCCCGACCCTAATCCATCCCGACCAAACGGGCTTTATTCGGAACAGAGCGGCAGGGGACAACATCAGAAGAACCCTGAACTTGGTAGACATCGCCCACCGCACCACCCAGGGACCCGCATTAATGGCCCTAGATGCCACCAAAGCCTTCGATAGAGTAGACTGGTCATTCATGAAGCTCCCCTTGGGGGCCTTTGGCTTTGGTCCAACCTTCCAATCTATGGTAATGGCCAACTATGCATCCCCCAAGTCCCTCCTGAGGATCAATGGCTCCTTATCATCCCCGATCCCCATGACTTGCAGAACAAGACAGGGCTACCCTCTATCCCCTCTCTCTTCTCTTCGCACTAACGATGGAGCCGTTTGCCCAAAGAGTTAGACGGAATAAGCTCATCAAGGGTCCCCAAGTAGGTTCATCTCAACATAAAATTGCATTATACGCCGACGATGTTCTTCTGATGCTCTCAGATCCTAATTCCTCAGCTAAACACGCCCTGGCGGAAATAGCCAACTTTGGAAGGGTCACCGGCTTTGCCGTTAATCTCTCTAAGTCAGTGGGCCTGGGCATTGGCCTCCACCAGGAGGAACAAGAGGCACTAACCAGGCTATGCCCGATCAGATGGAAGAAACAAGCTATCCCCTACTTGGAGTCCACATCCCGGCAAACCCAAAGGGGACATATCAGGCGAATTTCCCCATATTATTCAGTGAATTGGAGGGGGACTTGAGGCGCTGGTCCACACTGGGAAATCTCTTTAATGGGGCGGATCACTGCCGCAAAAATGAACCTGCTTCCGCGATTCCTCTATGCCTGCTCCTCCCTTGCAGTGGCCATCCCAAGGCTGGCTCTCCAGGATCTGCAGAAGAAAATGCTGAAGTTCATTTGGAGCGGCAAGAAAGCCAGGATCCCCTACAAAACCCTGCTTGGCAACTCCAGATTGGGGGGCCTGGGGGTCCCCGATCTTCAGGCCTATAGGGTAGCAGCACAGCTACCACGCATCCATGTTTGGCAGATCACCACAGACCGCCCTAGATGGGTGGAACTAGAGCAAGCCCAACTGCCGCTCCCCCTGTGATTCCTCCCACACATCCAGCCCCTCCTGAGAGAACACTGGAAGACGCTTCTCCTAACTACCAAACATACGCTAAGCTCATGGGACTGGGCCCTAAAACAGAAAGGAATCCCAAGGGGACAAAGCCCACTCTCCCCTATTTTCCACAACCCAAACTTTTCGCCGGGATCGAACCCCCGAAACTTCCAGAACTGGATCGACGGCGGACTCGAGAACCTGGAGCAGCTATACGCCGGAAACACGCCACGCACCTTTAACAATGTAAGGCGATGTTTCAGCTACAGGAAAGGGACAGATTTACGTACTGCCAACTCCGTCACTGGTCCTCACACCCCCAGACTCACCGGGCAGCAGTCCGCCCCCTCACCTACCTGGAACTAATGCTGAAGGACCTTCCATCCCGGAGTAGGATCTCAACCCTATACAGACGCTTCTTGGGGGACTTCCTAAGCGCAAGAACGCGATGCATGACCCAATGGGAGGCCGACCTGGGTCACCTGATCGATGACCAGGCCTGGGTAGACATCTGGACCCGTACCCATTCCTTATCTACTTGTGTGACCAACAAGGAGTGCGCATGTAAGCTGATGTTACGATGGTACTACCCCCCCTTTGACTACACCACATGAACCCTTGGGTAGACCCTTCTTGCTGGAGGGGATGCTCCCAGCCAGGCTCTTTCTTCCACATGTGGTGGGCTTGCCCAAGGATCCAACAATTCTGGGAACAGTACGTGGCGACAATCGAACAAATTACTGGGATATCACTCCCTCTGGAGCCCGAAACAGTCCTGCTGGGGGTCCCGACCCCCGGGGTCTACCCCCGCTCCGGAAACAGAGCGAAACTAGTGACGCAATGCCTTTTGGCTGGCAAAATCGTGCTAGCCCGCTTCTGGAAGTCCCCGGAGGGCCCATGCATGGCCCACTGGTGGGATAAACTTTGGGACAGCTTGATCGCGGAAAAAGTGACCGCGGCAAGGGCGGGTGTTTTGCATCGCATCCAGAACCTATGGGCCCCAGTGCTGGAGTACGACCAACGATTCCCCGCCTTAACATTTAAACCTCTCAACACTTGATGCACTCTGAGAGATCAAGAGCCCGCCTGAGGGACGGGGGCGGCGGTCGACCCCACCGAATGCGGGAGCAGGGGGGGGGGACATTGGGGTTTGAGGGGGGAGGGAGGAAGAAGAGGGAGGGAGAATTCGAGCGAAAGGGAATTGTTATCAGTGTGAAATCCTTATGCAATGTTGTATGTAAATTGTCCTGCCTTGGTTTCAAATAAACATATTTAAAAAAAATATATATATATTGAATACCGAACGAATGTACAGAAGTTAAAGCGGCAGACTAAGAATAACTTTGCATACCAATCTGGTATAAAATAACTATATCGGCAGAATAAGAACTGGGGGTCCAAACAAGAAGGTTATAATTGTAATTACAAAGTCAACAAAAGCTACCATTGCCAATGCCAAGAGAGAGCAATATTAAAAAACATTGACAACAAAACAATATTGCCAAAACCAAAAGTGAGCAATTAAGAAGCAGACCAATTGTAACCTCTATTGTCCTAGAAAGAAAAAGGCAATAGTTGAAGACCCAAACAAGCATTGTCTGAAGCAAAGAGGAGCAAGTGTGATAAAATGCTATTATTAGCATCTGGTTGATGTAAGAGTTTGAAGACAAGTGTGGCAGAAGAGCTGCCCTCCTGATAGATAGCATTCAGGAGGAGAGAAGCACAATCTGCATTGCATGTGGCAATCACAAAAGTGGAACAAACAGCATCAATGCATTTTATGTTTTCCCAGAAGAAGTAGCCCATATTGAAGTTGTTGATACTGACATTCTTGAAAACCAAAAGACTTTGTTTTGGCAGAGGAGCAGTCCTCCTGATAGAGAGTATTCAGGAGGAGAGGAACATAATCTTCATTTCATGGGCATAAACATCACCAGTGCGCTTCATGTCTTTCCAGAAAAAGTATTAATTACTGAAGTAGTTGAAAGTCAAAAGACTTTACTAAGTTGTTAGAAGTAAATTTTACCACAGAAGTACTTGCAGTAGAGTTAGAAGCTTTTAGTCTTCTCAGGCGAGTATGCCAGGGCAAGGGACTTTGTAGTAGTAGACCTGGCAGGTGAGTGGGCCAGACAAAAGTTATTGAAGTATTGTGTTGTGGTTAAAGACTTTGAAGAAGAGGAAGTGGCCAGACCGCTACCGTATCTTGTGGATCACTGTGAAATATTCCTGTCAAAACATTGCTGTTGCTCTAGATGAACTATGGAAGTGTTTTTGGTTTCCGAAGAAGATGTTGTGGTGAACTCTTTGTTGCAAGTGGAGAAACAAGGAATAATTATTTGATTTGATTTATTTATTTATAGAGCGCTTTGCACCAAAGCGCTGTACATTGGAACAACAAATACACAGAAATAACAACAAATTAACAGTGTGAGCAAAAAATTACAACTTGAATCATTCCATAAAACAGTGCAAAGAGCAATTACCTGAGGGGGGGAGAAGTGGAGTGGAAGTTGGAGAGTTGAGGGGACCAGGAGGAGGATTGAAAAAGTGTAGAGGGAAGGGAGAGAGAGAGGAGAGGGGGGAGAGGAATTGAAGAGGGGAAATCAGGGGGGATACGAGAGGGCAGGAGGGGGCTTCGCAGAGGGGAATGGAGAAGAAGGGATTTAAGGGAGGTGCGAAATGAGGTGAGGGTGGTGGAAGATCGGATTAGGAGGGGGAGAGAGTTCCAGTGCAGAGGAGCAAGAAGATGGAAAGAGCGGAACCGGGAAGAAGCGCAGGGGGAAGGGGGCACAGTGAGAAGGAAGTGGTCAGCTGAACGAAGCGAGCGAGGGGGGGAGTAGAAGGAGAGAAGCAAAGAGAGATAAGGAGGAGCAAGACCATGGAGGGATTTGAAAACAAGGCAGAGAAAGTGGAATTTTAGCTGTAGGTGGAAGGGTAGCCAGCCAAGGTGAGAGAGCGAAGAGGAGATAGAATCACGGGGGTAAGGAGACAAAGGCTACGAATAGCAGAGTGGTAAATGGATTTAAGAGGGGCAAGATGAGAAGAGGGAAGTCCGAAGAGAAGAGTGGAGCAGTAGAAGAAACGGGAAAAGATGAGTGAGGAGACTAGGAGTTTAGTAGCGTGGAAAGTGAGGGAGGGACGGATTTTGCGAATGTTGTAGAGGTGGTATCGGCAGGAGCGGAAGGTGAGTGAGATGTGTTGCGAGAAGTTAAGAGAGGAGTCAAAAAGAACGCCTAGATTGCGAGCATGGGTGGAGATAGGGAGATCAGAAGGAGGAAAATGGATAAAAGGGGGAGGAGAGGAAGGGGAAGAGTATTAGAGGGGAAGAAAAGGACTTCGGTTTTAACGGTGTTGAGAGAGAGAAAGCGGGAGGACATCCAGTTCTTGATGGCCGTGAGAAAAGAGGAGAGTTTAAGATGGATGTCAGGTGTGAAGGAGGAGAAAGAGAGAAAGAGTTGAGTATCATCCGCATAAAAATGATGGGAAATGCCAAAGGAGGAGATAACAGGGGCAGTGAGAGAGGTGTAGAGAGAGAAGAGGAAAGGGCCAAGTACAGAGCCTTGAGGAACACCGTAAATTAGAGGGAAAGAAGGAGAGGTCTGGCCTCCCCATGAGACAGTAAAGTAACGGGCGGAAAGGTAGGAGGATAGCCATTTTAGAACAGGGCCTTTGAACCCGAAGGAGGAGAGAGTATGGAGCAGGAGTGGGTGATCGACAGTGTCAAAAGCGGCAGAGAGATCAAGGAGGTTGAGAATAGAGGATTGCTTAGTATGACGAGCAGACAGGAGCGAGTTGAGAATGGAGGTGAGAGCAGTTTCAGTGGAATGTTTAGGACGGAAGCCAGATTGAAAAGGAGGAAGGAGAGAGGAAGTAGAGACGAAGGAAGAGAGTCGAGAGTAGGCAAGGCGTTCAAGGATTTTAGAGAGGAAAGGCAGAAGAGAAATAGGTCTGTAGTTAGCAGTGAGCAGTGGATCTGCAGAGGGTTTCTTAAGAATAGGATTAATCGTTGCATGTTTGAAAACAGAGGGAAAGGTAGATGAGGATAGGCAGGAGTTGAAGAAAGTGGTAAGGTAAGGGAGAATAAGAAGGTAGATCTTTGGGATGAGAACAGAGGGGAGAGGGTCAGAGGGGGCGGACATGGGGTGGGCTTTAGATAAAAGGGAGGAGATATCAGAAGGGGAAACAGATTAGAAGACAGACATGATGGAAGATGGGGGAGAGGGAGGAGGAGGAGAGGAGGAGTCAGAGAGGGAGATAATTTTTTGCCTGAGAGAGATGATTTTAGAGGAAAAGTAGTTGCAAATTCAGAGGGAGAAAGTGAGGAATTGGATGAGGGATCAGGAGTGGGAGGAGAGAGAAGACGGGAAAGAGTTTGAAAGATCCGACGAGGATGGGAGGCTTGAGACTGAAGAAGGTTAGAGTAGTAGGAGGATTTGGCAGTCGCAAGACAAGAATTGTAAAGTGCATGGTAGGAGAAGTAAGAGGTTTGATTAGAAAGCGAGGGAGTTTTGAGCCAAAGTCTCTCTAGTCGCCTGAGAAGACGCCGCATAGAGCGGAGATGGGAAGTAAGCCAAGGTTGAGAAGGTTTTTGAGTAGGGCGGAAGAGAGAAAGGGGGTAGAGTTGGTCAAGAGTAGTAGTGATAGAAGATGAAAGGGAGGAGAGAGCATCATCGGGAGAAAGTAGTGCAAAGTCTTGGTGAGATGGGAGAGAAGAAGAGCAAGTGTGGGAGAAGAGGGTAGGATCGAAAATACGCAGGTCGCGACGTGAGAAGATTGGTGGGGAGGGATTAGTATTAGTGGAGGGTGAAAGAAAGGGAGAAAGAGAGTAAGGTATGATCAGAGAGATAAACAGGAAGAGAAGAGACAGGGGAGGAGGGATAGGAGAAGTTAAAGATGAGGTCAAGAGTGGAACCAGAGGAGTGCGTAGGGGATGAAGGAAGGGGGAGAGGAGGTAGGAATCAAGGATGGAGAGGAGGGGGGAAGATTGGTGGGAGGAAGGAAGATGAATATTAAAGTCGCCAAGTACAGTAAGAGGAGAGGGGGAGGGAGAAATAAGTGAGAGGAGTTGATCAAGGTCTTCAAAGAAGGAGGAGAGAGGTCCAGGAGGACGATAGATGATCAGGAAGGAAATAGGATGGGGAGAGGAGAAAGACTTGTAGAGGAATTCAAAGGAAGGGAAAGAGGGGAGAGTTGGAGATGAAGAGGTGGAGATGAATTTGGAGTGGTACAGGAGACCGATGCCACCACCACGGCCAGAGGGGCGGGGGATATGGAGGAAAGAGGAAGAGGAGGTTGTGAGGGAAGCGGGGACAGAGGTGTTATGAGGAGGAATCCAGGTTTCAGTGAGGCAGAGGAAATGCAGGTTAAAACGGAAGAATAGATCTAGGGTAGCAGCGGCTTTGTTACAGATGGATCTGGCGTTCCAAAGAGCAATGTTCATGAGGGCAGCATGTTTAGCAGTGGGGGGGTAGAGAAGGTAAGGACGGTGAGAGGGGGAAGGGGGTGGCTGGGTGAGTGGGGGAGAGGATAGTAAAGGGGCCAAAGCATAAGGAGGAAGGAGGAGAGTAGAAGGGGGAGGAGGAGGGGGAAGGGATGGGAGAGGGTGCATTGGAAGAAAGATATGTCGGATTGCATAGGATCAGTGGAAGCAGGTACTGGGGATTCGATTAGAGGAGTCCAATTGGAGATGGCGTCCAAGGTGGACTCGAGACAGCGGTATGAGACAACTGGGAGGGTCCAATAGATTCAGACTATTTCTTTTGAACAGTTGGAAAGTCAAAGTGAAAGACTTTATGGGGTAAGAAGAATCTTATCACTAGAACGATGTTGTAAAACTGAACTTTCTTATTTTTAACTTAACAGAAATTTCAGCTTTGAATCTGGAGAAGGTAACATTACCCAGATCACAAGGAGAAACAGTTATTAAGTTCATGTTGGACATAACTGTCATTTAGTTATATTTGAATTGCCATACATTTCCATCATAGGTTTGTTGTATGTATACGTGTGAGGAACAGATTCCCTTTGTTAGAGCGTTTCATTTAGTTTATTTTGATAGGCAGGGAAATCCTCTTTAGGATAGGGATAGTGACGCATTTATTGAACCCTTTTAATTGAATAAAATGGCATTTTATGAAAAACCTTCACACAGATGCCCGCATCACATTTCTGACCACTCACAGATGTCATTCACATTTGGTTATGTAGTATCTAACTGAGACCTACCAAAGGTAAAATCGAAGACTGCTGGAAGAATTAAGGATGGTAATTATGCAACAGTCGCCTAATAATTGTCAAAATTATAATTATATGATTCAAACCTCTTCAATTTATAGAATTTCTAATGGAAAAAGAGGATAAGATTTGGAATATAACACAATTGTGTTCTTGCAGTCTGACATGGAAATACCAGGACAGTGCAAATGTGGCTTCAGTGTTTCTAGTATTGGGTTTTAGGGCAGGGAATGATCATTTTGTTGGTGACAGTCCTTCGAAATTCACCTTTAGGAGAGGAATTCATTCTAAAAAAAAAGATTATATATTAGTAGATTGTGCTAGTTAACATCTGGTGTTTGATCCAATGGTAGGAAACAGGGTTGAAAGTGATCATGATCCTGGTACTTTTGATTTTAAACATTGTAGAGATTGTTTTTTACATTTAAACTATAACTTTAAAAAGCAAACTGATCACAACCAGTAATCCGGACACAATTAAGTAGACCAATCTAAAACAACATTGCCTTTAATTTATATAGATACCACTACAGTGTGTTTGAATTCACTGTCCTGATGACAGTAAACATACACAAGCTCCCTCTAGCAAGCCGAAGGGGGCTGGTGTTTGAATTTTGCTGCCAGGGCATTGAAATACATACAGACAAACATTACAAAAAGGATCCCAGCTAAATTTGGAAAAACAGGACTTGAGCATATTAAGTTGCTCATTTTACATTTTAAAAATAATTGTAACAAGTTCTTTTTTTAATTGGTGAAGCCAAAGTTTACACAAATAAAAATATAGAGTGCACTGTTCCTTTAAGAACAAATGTTGTTGATGTAACTGAAACAGGATGTCCATGAAAAGATCGAATGGAGAAATGACTGCATCTTTTTTTTTTTACTAATGCAGGGGGAGACCCCATTAACCTTAACTATTACCCTTACCCCAACCCACACCTATATTTTAGAAAAATGGCCCAAATTTAAGATAAAAATCATTAAAAAGATGCGTTCATTTCTTTATTCGATTTTCTAATTGCTATAATTTCTACGGATACCACTGAAACATAATGAGATTACTGCAGTGATTGCTCCCTATTCCACCAAGGATCGACATGCGGGAAAAACAAACCATACACTTGGAAATTCGTGGCATAATATTAACTGCAAAAACCTAAAGATCAGTTGAAATCAGTTCTAAAGTCAGTTCTAAAGTCAGATAACTGTTAAATTTGAGTATGATCCCTACTATCACAAACAAATACAAACACCTGCTAGAAAAAAAGAAAAATATAGCAATCGATAATAAGAGCAGCTAAAGAAAGATCAAATGGTCTTTCGGCAGATGGTATCAAAAGGCACTATTGGCCCTGTTTAACTGTGAGACATCACTTGCTATCATACACAAAGAGTGGTGTGAGCTTTTTCAAAAACTCCACAACGATCTGGACACAGGAAATGAGCGTTTGTCTTCCATATCTAACTATGATGATGTAAAACGTATACTAATATTAGCAATTACCGAGAGAAAGGTAAATAGAGCCGTAATGTCGCTAAAAATAGAAAAGGCCCTCTGATATTCATATGTTTCCAGGTGCTATTAATTTAACTAATCAGTTTATTTGGTCATCCTTTCTAACAGCATTTTTAACCAGATAAACAATTCCGGTTCTGTGGTGACGAATTGGGTGTGTGCTGAATAGTCTCGATTTACAAAAAGGAGATGAGGTACGACCAGAGAACTACTGCCCAATTTCATTAATTGACTATTCAGCTAAAATGTATGGTAAAGTAATATTAGCTTGCCTGGAAGAGTGAGCTAATGAAAATAATCTGATTTCTCAACTTCAAGGGGCTTTTAGGAAAAGAAAAAGGCACCCCGATGCACCCATTTTGCACGCAAAAACATTTTTTTTGTATTTAGTTTTCATCCATTTTAAAACTGCCTTTGATAGGGTTTCGAGGAAGAAATTCTGCCAGTTTTTAATCTCATTAAATATTCCCCAGTACCTGTTGACAGCAATACAATCTCTAAATACAAATAATATAGGCAGAGGGGAATGTGCAGATTTATTTGAAGTAGAGGGGAGAAATAGGGCTGTGTGCTGGCTCTGTTCTTGTTTCTTTTATACATACATTATTTAGCTGATCTGATACAGAGCTCAGATTGTGATGCCCAGGAATTGGTGGAAAACAAGTGGGTATACTATGTGGATGGTGTGTTTTAAACTAAAAAAACTGGGTGGTATCAAGAACAAACTCCAGATCTTCGAAAGGTCTGGTGACAAATGGGCCTTAGAGGTCAATACAGTGAAAACAGTTTCAATTGTATGCCATAGGCTGAAAAAGCAAAAGAGTTAAATTTAATTTTAAAGGTGTCAATATCAAACCGTTTGATCAATCGGAATATTTAGGTTTGTCTACTAATTGCTCTTACTATGTGGAGAAGAGCAGCTATGACTTTAAACAACACAGGAGTGCCACATTTTCAGTCACAAAGCTATATGAGTGAAAGGTAGTCCCATGGGCCCTTCAAGGGTATCCAGTCATAGTATCTGTGTTCAAAACACAGAATTGAAAAATAGGAACAAAAGAACAATTTTATTGAATTTCATCTGAGAAAAACATTGATTGTGTTAAAGGTTAGGGATACAACTATACTATAAACAGAAGGCGCCTGGTTGGGTGTTCCAGGGGCAGAACAGTGGTCACAAGGGTGGAGGGTGTTTGGTGAGGTGTCAACCCGTTAAAAATTATTTGATTCTCATTACATATATCTATAAATTAAGTTCTGCTAAGAAAACAAATTATTTAGCAAGAAGAAAACATTGTTTTAACTGTATTCAAACTGTTTAAAGATCTACTAGATGGCACGCTGAGACAAGAGAGCAAAGAAATAAAGAAAACAGAAATAATATGTTGGAAATTAATGTTTGTCAAGATTAGGTTGGTGAAAAAGCTTTAAAAAAATTACTTCTTATTTATGGCAGCAAAATATATTTTTCGTTATTTAATTGAAAAGATATTTTAGCATCATTATAAAGGCATATAACCCACTATGGCTTCTATACTTGTGTTATATGGGGCAGAATGTTGGGTTCACATGATGAGCATTAGAAAGTGATGAAAAGAGGTTCTGAAACCTTGCTAAGCATCCCAAAAAGTGCCCATTTGATTCCTCTTTAAAACTTTTGGATGAGGATCTATAGATGTGACGATCTAACGTTCCACAAAAAGGTACTGTGGGAGTTTACTAACCAGATGGACGGTCACCACCAGAAATTGAATATTTTTAAACATCAATTGTCTTAGATCTTAAGCTTTTATATCTGTGGAAAGAGAACTGTAATCGCATAGTAATTACAAAAATTACGATCAAGGAGTTATTTGATGAATGGGCACTGAAGCACTTTATCGATAGGCTGACGGTAGGATCTCAATCATTAAATTATTTAGGTTTTAAGAAAATTTTAGAATGTGAACCATATTTGGAATGGATTATATACTTACCTAAACATGCCCTGTATGTTACATGTTGGTTACATCTGATGCCACTTGCTAGCATAGAGGATACATGGAAACATTTGAGATCTGACTGATGTAAGATACATATTTTAACTATTGAATCAATCAGTCATTTCTTACTTGTCATCTTTACAATTCTTAGGATAAAGATACTTTTTCCTCACATTATGCAGAACAAGATATTAAGTACATTAGAAGTGCTTTTTTTTATAAAGTGTTTTGAATTATTTTGAAGTAGTTAGTGCTAATGTAAAATTGCTCGGATCAGCCTGGTATCCTCAAAAGAGAGCTGTTTTTAGTTAATTTGTGTACAATGTATCAGTTTTACCTCTGTAATATGTAATGAGTTATTTTTGGTTGTGTTACTCTATAAAATGGTATGATTTGTTTGTAACCACGTGATGTATTCCTTTTCTGGATTTTTGTATCCAAATAAAGCTATTAATGAATGAATAAAAAACGTTATAGAGCAGATGAGGGGGAGGGGGGGATTTAATTCATTTTTTGGCCTGGGCTGTTTGCGCTGTGAGAGAAAGGTTTGAGACTTCTGGGAAAGAAGTAAAAAAATAAATTAAAAAAAAGCATACCCGACTTTCCAAGATGGCGGCTGAGTGGGAAGGACGTGTGTGAAGAAAGCTCCATCCTCCCACCCACAGGCCGCAACAACTAAGCCCATCAGCAAAGCTAGTGGCGGTCCTCGTGCCTCCCATTAGGAGAACGATTAACAACAGTGGTCGGAGGGGAAAAGAAATCGGGTCCGAGGCAGACTCGCAGCAAAGTGCAGCCCCCAGCGCCCGAAAGAGCCTGGAAGACGAGAAAGGCTCAGGAGGAAGTTGGGCTGACCAGCAAGACTTATGCCCAGACACTTCGTTGCTGCACGGCCCCTCACAGCAGCACGGCCCTCGTTGGGGGGCGGGGAAACAGCAGATCGGGCTGGCGTGGCTCACCTGAACTCCCGCCGGTGAGACTCAAGGAGTAGCCGCGACACCCGCCGGTGCGGCGCGGGCTCCTGAGGCGGCCGTCTTCAGAGAAGAAGGAAGTGAGGAGGGGCGAACGAACGCCCAGAGCGAGCACTGGGGTGTCCGCCGACAAGCGTTTCAGCAACGGAAGGCGGCGGGCAGCGGAGGACATTGGGGATTACAAGAGTCCAGGAAAAACAGCGGAACCACACGCAAACAAAAAAGATCCCAAACACAGCACTATAGCGACAAGAAGACCGGAGAAGCACCCGGGCCCGGAGGCTAAAATCACTAGAAAGCAGGGGAAAAACTGTCAATCTGACCCCCAGCCGGTTCAAGGTACATCATTACAATTGTCCAGTGGGGCTAAGCAGAGGGGGAGGAAGAAGATAAAAAGGTGGTGTGGAAGAGGTTTAAAAAGAAAACTGAGGGGCATATTAGAGTCCAAAGATCCAACAAAGACAAGCTGGGGGGGGGCTGCATCTAAAGCGCATCAGCACAGCGGGGCTAAAACACCCCACAACCAAAGCAGACCCTGAGGGACAGGCCCCACAACCATATCAGCACTCAAAGTGAGGCGGACTACGTTAAGCCACCAAGCAGTTAACGCACCAAAGTGACTACACAGAGGACCGGAGACCTGTAGATTAGGCCCCCTGGAACCCTCCGAGGGTGGCAGAGGCAAACAAAGCACCCAAGGGACCCAAAGGACAGAAAAGGCTAGCACCAGGGTAGTACCCTGGGAACTAACGGGTGAGCAGCACATATGTCAAAATCGAGGGGGCAAACCTGCGCATCTCTCCCAACCATCGCTGCAGGGGAAGCAGGACCAGCGCCTCCCACAACTGTGGGGGACAGACACAGGCACCCCTGCATGCTCAACGAGAAGGAAGAATATAGATGGACAGACGGCTAAAGCGGGATCAGGAACCAAGCTCGGAGACATGGCTACAAAGGAAGATATGAAAAAATGGTTTGCAGAATTTCGGGACCAGTTTATGGCAAACATGCAATCCCAATTCGAGTCCCAATTCAAGACCATAAAGACGGACATGAAAACAATGGTGTAAGATCTTCAGAAGGAAATTGCCTCAGTAGGGGAGAGAACGGACACCTTAGAGAAAATTACACAAAACCTTGATGAAGAGGCAAAACAGCAGGCGGAAATCCAAGGACAACTCCTAACACAAACTCACAATTTAGAGCTGCAATGTGAGGATTTAAAAAACCGCTCAAGGAGGTTGAATATAAGGATAAAGAATATGACGGAGACGGTAGAGGAAAAGGACCTGAAAGAAGCGATACAACAGGTATTTAAAGATATCCTAGACTGGTATGAAGATGAGGAAATAGCTATAGACAGGATTCATAGCGTGGGGCCAAAAAGGGTAAAAGAACCAGGAGCAAGACCCTGCGACGTCTTGGTGGCATTAACCTCTTATCCACAAAAGGAACAAATTCTTCGGCGAGCCAGGACAATGGACCATATTCGCATGAACGGGGAGGACATCCAACTTTATCAGGACCTGGCACAATCCACTCTGCAAAAACGGAGGGAAATGGGCCCAGTGGTAAACGAGCTAACGGAGAAACAAATCAGATACAAGTGGACCTTCCCATTTGGCCTGCTGTTTACGTGGGACGGTATGCAAAGCAGGGTAACGTCCTGTGAGGAAGGGAAACAAATTCTGCGACTGCCCGACCAAGATGAACCCAGCCAAAGAGGAAGGAGAAGAAAAAACACACTAACAGGGTCAGGATGGGAATGGAAAAGAGTCGACAGGAAATTGAAAGGACCCCCACCAAAGGACTGAAAACCTGGTCGCAGCAACCAGAACTCAAGACCCATAGAAAACACGGACACAGATGCACTCTGACCGCCAAAGCAAAAGATCACAACTATCGGGAGGGGCGGGACCCACACTACACCAGGTGAGGCCGGGGGGGAGGGTGTGGGCCAATAATTGGAACCCAGAGGGGATTTAGGACACCCCGCAAGTTACCCTGAGACTTAGTGCGCATGTCGCGGAAGGCGCAACGTCAAATCGGTCATAGGAACGAGAGTCCACCTCAGGGCAGTTTAGGGGGTAGGGGGTACCTGTTTGAGCAAGTTGCGGGTTGCTCAGTTTGGGGAAAGGTATTCACACGGGAATGAAGAAACGTATTTAGGTCCGGTCCGAGGCAAATGGAAGCAAAACTATAAAACGGAACAAGGGTGATATAATAACATATAACATTCAAGGCCTAAATTCCCCAGTCAAAAGGAGGAAAGTGGAAACCTTCCTAAGACAAGGGAAATACGATATACTGATGTTCCAAGAAACACACATACGGGGACAAGACAAGAATAAAATCAAACTGAAAGGCTATAACATGATCCTGCAGGCTAACGCGCAGGAGAAAAGAGCAGGGGTCATGATAGCCATTCGCGACTCCCTCAATCCTCAGATACTCCAAACAGAAGGAGATAAACAAGGGAGATATCTATTCCTTAAAGGAATGGTTCGGGCAGAAAATATTATTGTCCCTATGGTTCAGCCATGTGTTTTTAACCATAAGTCGATCGATAGTACAAACATTTCCTATGCACCTTACCCGAGTTTTCGTCTCTTGAACACAAGCGAAATCAGGCAGCAGGGCGCGGCCATCTTGTGATAATCTTATCACTTGCCACATCGCCCTGGGTGACCTGCGTTTGCGGCACTAAATCATATCCCCCGCCCCTGAGCCTGACATCACTAGACGCGTACTGCCCATTTTACAACGCCAAAGCACGTCCCGTGTCAACATTCTCTGCGCTTCAGCTAATGACGTGTCGCCATGGAAACGACAGGAAGCCTCTTTCCTTGATAAGTATAAACAGACCGTTTCACAACACACAACAGCAGATTTTCTTTTCCATTCCTCTCACTGTATTTCTTTGAATATTCTGTGACTCGTTTCTGTGCTCTGGTCAGCTACCTTCGTTGCTTGTAGCCCATGTGAACAGATACCAGTACCACCGCTATAAATTATTTTAGTTTGTTTACCACACAATGCCAACAATAATGCCCTACCTGTACGAGCCCGAGTATTCACAGGAGGAATTACTGGAAAGAGAAAGATGCGGAAACGATGGGGCTTCGGACGACAGTTGGGAGGACGATTCAACAGATGAAGAGCATGGGCCTAGTCGCATGCATGGTGTTTCCACCTGGTGTACCTGCAATCGGTGCGCGCTAATGCCAATCGAGGAGGAGAACTGCTGCTGCCAAGAAAACTCTGGATGCTTGTCCTATATATCGCATGGCGATCCACAGCACCAATGCGTTACCGAGCTGCCCTCGTAATCCAAGTAACGAGTAAGTATAGTCTGGTTGTCATGTCAGTTAGGCCACTACTATTTCATGGTTGTCCCCTATATTCTCGTAACTTCAATATATCATTGTCATATCAGTTTAGTCTTGCAATTCTCTAGTAATAGTCGCATAAAAGTCGTTCAATATTGTGCAGTGTCTAGTTAGCATTTGTCCTGGCAAAAATGCCATTGGATACAAGAATTGTCATTGACAACTAAGGTTTAATACCCTTATCTTGGTCATTTAAAAACAGTTTCTATCTTTCTTTTTCACAGTTGGTACAGGCTGGTGGCCTATCGTTCATACACATGGTGGCTTCATGGGACGCTTGGACACCGCGTTTGACGAGTAATACCCGCCTGTGTCGTTGGTGCCATTAGAGAAACTTTCCCCCGTGACAGCGGTCAGTACAGGGGATTTTCCCTTGCTGTGCTGCAAGCAGATCTTTACAATGTGTAGTAGTTTTGTGCCATCAAAATAAGAAACCAAATAAAACACAACATATTTTTTATCAATGGTTGTTTCTGTTTTTAAGTAAATCAAGTGTGTTTCCATTCAGCGGTGCCTTGTCTGCACGCCCCAGGCCAATCCAAGCCCCCCCCCCACTATCAAAAGCCGTTCGCACGAGTGGATGTGCGCTGGCAAGGGGTGCTGTCAGGGGCATGAACAGCCAAGGTGCCAAATACCATGTACACTTTAAAACCTATCTTTCGCGCAGGGGTCATTGTTCACATGGCCTCCTCAGTCCCTGTGTCTCCATGCAGGTTCCCCTTGAAGCAGGCCGTGCCCCTGCAATACACATAAGTGTGTCTCCATTCAGCAGTGTTCCGGTGCCTTGTCTGCACGCCCCAGGCCAATCCATCCCCCCTCCACTATCAAAGGCAGTTCGCACCAGTGGATGTGCGCTGACAAGGGGTGTTGTCAGTGGCGCAAACGGCCAAGGTGCCAAACACCATGTACACTTCAAAACCTATTTTACACCCAGGGGCCATTGTTCACATGGCCTCCTCAGACCCCGTGTCTCCATGCAGGCTCCCCTTCAAGCAGGCCGCGCCCCTGCAACACACAATACCACGACATATACACGTCATTCATTCACAAACACACCCCTTTTTGTTATTCTTTATAAACCACTTGATATCTATCATGAGAACATCTTTGAGCACTGCAAGTCAACTCGTGAACGTGCTACTCTGTGACCGCTTTGAGTGAACTTGTCAGTGTGCTACCTGTGAACATCTCCCTGTTCTCCTGCCACTAACTACTCTGCTTGCTGAATCTAACTGTTTGTTGGTCAAGGTAAGGGCATGTATCCTAATCATATCTCCTTCATTTGTACATTTATATCTATTTCGAAGTAACGTACTCAGTAGAGTTTCTTTTGCTATGTTATCAATATATCAATTTTTATCACTGTCAATTGGCATCGAATTGCATCCTTCGCGGACCGTGTCTATAGTATAAGCATTTTTCCTTTTCATGCACGATAGAACATTCAAGGGACGAGTAACATGTTCTGATTTTCAACACATCAAGGAATTGTTTGTGAAAGTTATCCTATAATACATCTGCCCACGCTGCACTGGTTTTGCTGTTGTGCCCAAAAGAAAGCGTGCAATGAACAATGTATGGTCTAATTCCTTCTTTCTCACATTTTTAGGCTAAAAGATTTTCGTATAATGTTGACCTTTATTTTGCAGAATTTACAACAATGCCTGCATGCTCTATTTTCGGTTGCCCTTCGAAGACCCGTGACAAATCTGAAGGCATTACAATGCATGTATTCCCTAGGACTGTTGATCGAATAAGATAATGGGTCAGATATTGCAGATATCCACCGGAAGAGCTTGAAAGTAGAGTCAAACAAGTCTTGGAGGACAAGATGGGTCATCGATACCGCATCTGCAGCCTGCACTTTACCCCGAATATGTACGACACATCCTTGTACACAAAGAGGAATCAACTGAGAACAACTCGAAAATTGCTCCCAAACGCTATTCCGACTTTATTCGTGAAACTGCCGCCACAGGTGAGTCACGCTTACAGATTTAGCTTTACGCCTGTATTTTCAGTGTAAATGTCACTTATAACACTTTCGATATTTATATGATTGAATAGCTGTTTAAATAATGACTATTTTGGTAAACATCAGTCCTTGTTTTTGAGAACCCTCATAGAAAATTGATTTATGGGCACAGATAACTATGTAATATTAAGCATTTACATAAGCATAATTTTCTCGTATTCAGTCTCCTTACATGCCACTTTTTAATGTTGGCATTTCTAAATCGAATAATACTTTCCCTTTACAACTCCATGACTATCCACCGAATATGAAGCAACAAGATTCAACATCCATGCCTTGCCTGGAGTCATCAACCACTTTGAGCGCGTATCAGGTAATCTTACCTAGCTATTCTGTTCCAGACTGGTTTATGCACGGAATTTTAGATAATGTGATCATATTTTCGCAACGTATCATTGCTTTACACAATGTTTATCGTGGTTTGATATTGATATGTACCTTTGTCGTCTTTCCAAATTGTGTGTCCAGTTTCCAATATTTTCATCCTTACTAATGCAAGTACTGTGTTTCAGGGAGATGCTGAAGCGTCCACTACAATTACAACATCCCTCGTAGTAGATCCGGAGCCAGAGGTATGGGTCTTGACAGTTCAATTGGACGAGATAATCTGATCATATTTACATATCGTGTAATTGTTTTACACAATGTTTCATTCGTACTTTACTATTGATATGTACCTTTGTCGTTTTTCCAAATTGTGTGTCCAGTTTACAATATTTTAATCTATACTATTGCAAGTATTGTGTTTCAGGGAGATGCTGGAGGGTCCTCTACAATTACATTATCCCTTGTAGTTGTTCCGGAACCAGACCTTGTAGTTGATCCGGTGCCAGAGGTAAGCGTACTGACAGTACCCTCTAATGAACGAAAGTCGGTCTAATTATATGTGTAATGCAAATTACTTATTTTAAATGGATACTCTTTTCTAGGGATGTATACAAGATCCGTATATTGAACGGGAGGCACGTGGATCTGAGTCGGTGTGCCAGCTTGCTGATGGTGATGTTAGAGTAAAGAAGGTTTCAAAGAAAAGAAAGAAAAATAAGGTTAGTTATGAACAGTTTATATTTTTGGCAATTGTTTTGTGCCCAGGCCTTCATTATATGATGTTTTTTAATGTAAATTTTACAACACTGTATGGTGGATTTACACTGAACATCCCTTTTTCTATCTGTCCTATAGTTGCCCGATGGAGTACGGACTATGCAGACACAGACAGCGATACAAATGACAGATGCTGCTTGCCAAACCGTTTTCAACATGGAGGAACTATTATTTGAGGCGATGCCTATGTCCAATGGCAAGAAAATGAATTTAATTTGACCGGCGAATCCAGCAAAGTGTTTTTGAACCATTGCTACAATGCGCCTGCTCCGCCAGATGAATGTAAAAGTGAATTTATAGAAGATAGTTTTATATTACTCGATGATCACTTGACACAATCGACACCCGGCAAAAAAATGCCCCCCAAAAAACAGTCGACATTGATGTTTTCTCCTATCCATGGTCAAGTAACAGATGTTGAAATTACAGAGACTGAAGCATCAACACTATTGAACGACGAACTAGACAAAGATATCGACTATAGTAAGTCCAGTTTGGCTGATATGTCCACAACGGTTCAGTCCGAAACAACAGTGTTTCGGGATGACAGTCTAATAAAAGCGGCCAAATACATGGTATTCGACAGCAGCTTGATGGAGATTATAAAGATGCTGAAATGTGTGCATTCAGTGGTAGGGGAAGTATGTGGGAAGCCATTGGTGAACGTGACTCGTCTAACACAAGGCAGTAACCACAGAATACATGCCACCTGTGAAAAGTTACATAAAACATTTTCATGGTCCGCTCAACCGATGCTGGGGAAACTGCCAGCTGGCAATCTACTGTGTGCAGCAGCTTTACTTTTCAGTGGCTGTAGTTTCAAGAAGTTATCCAGTTTCTTTCAGTTTGTGGGACTCCATTTCATTTCTAAAACGCAATACTACAAATACCAACATGATTATCTATTCCCTGCCATTAGTGAAGCTTGGAAAATTGAACAATTGGCTATTCAAAGTACATTCTCCGACAAACGGTTCAGGCTAGCCGGAGATGGACAGTGTGACAGCCCCGGAATTTCTGCTAAGTACTGCACCTACCATTTTCAGGACATGGAAAGTAAAAAAATTGTGGGTTCGGTGGTCGTGCAGGTGTCCCAATGTAAATCCTCAGTGGCCATGGAGAAACTTGGTTTTATAAAATCACTGGAAGATCTACAATTGAGTGGAATGCAAATCGACCTCATAGCCACAGACAGACATGTTTCAATAGCCAAGACAATGAAAGAGCAGTATCCAAATATTAAACATCAATTTGATGTATGGCATGTTGCCAAATCAATCAATAAACAAAATCTCAGCGGCAGGGAAAAAAAGGTTTTGAAAGTATTTCACAATAGTCCCAGTCTTTCAGCAACCATCTTTGGTGGAGCTCCAAAACATGTGATGGGTCTGTGGAAATTCTACTGGAAAAATGGCAGTCACTAATGCACCACTGCTCCAACATACACCACTGGACAGAAAACCAACATTTCCACCAATGTGAACATGGCCCTTTGTCCCCAGAGCAGGCACAGAAGAAGAAGTGGTTCATCCCATCTTCACCTCCACACAAAGCCCTTGAGAAGATTGTGTTTGATAAAACTCTATCAAGAGATCTGAAGGGACTCACAGAATTCTGTCATACAGGAGATTTGGAGGTGCTCCACAATATGTGCCTAAAGTACAGGACAAAGAGATTGCATTTCGCATCCAAGGGATGAAATCTAGGACTTTACTAGGGTAATTAATCATAACGAGAATGTAGGGCGGGAACAATCTAGGACTGCAGGAAACTTAGGGATGCTTTGCTACACTATGGCCTTTTTAGGAAAAGAAGCAAAAAATGGGTTGTCAAACCAGTATATGAGAAAATGGAATTAGATTTTGTGAAAGATCTTATTATTAATGTCGTAGAGATGCATATTTATGGAATTGTGCACAAATCTGTTCAGAGCACACATACATTGCCACGAAACATTGCCAAAGTGCCATGTCCACCCAAAGCAGAGCTAGTTCAATCGTTCAAATCCGGAACAAATGATTACCATCTGTTTTTATTTTTGCCAAAAATGTTTTTATAAAGTGTCCAAATAAAGTATGCAATTTGTCTTTTGAAATCTATCCTCTTAGTCCGTTTCTTAAAAAAATTGTACAATTATTACGATTGCTTTCACATTTCACTGTTTAGTCGAGCTACTGTGGGACCTTCATTTTTCGTGTTAATGACCAATGGATAACAGTGTGTAAGAATCTTTGGGTTTTGGCAGTTGCCTTGCCATAAAGTTCCCCGAACAGCTGAATATCTGCTCGTCACACAAAAGGGATTAGGCTTAGGCTACAAAATATTCTATGTAACATAAGGGATAGCCTGTGGTTGGGCAGGACGGAAAGGCTGGGCTGATATTTTGTACAGGGGGGTGGTTCTGTCCTCAAACATTTGTACTGACAATTCTAACACACCTCCATATTAGTGTTAATACATCTACATAAGTATGCATCATTGGAGGAAAGTTCAAATCCAAGTACTGGAAAAACAATTACAGTGTCTTTTATTAATTAGGCCACATGTATGAGCATTGACAATTCAATGTAGAAAAAGGAAAATTAAACATAGAAAAATGGAAAATAAACCCTGTCACCAACTCGGTGAGTGGTGTAAAGAGAAGACAAATATTTAGTGCATATTTAAATAACATTAGATGTTCAGTGGTGACAGGTGGTCACTGAATTTAGCCTGTTTTTGTCCATACAGTCCAGAATTCTGAAGTGACTTTTAGAAATGTACAAAAAAATTCAACAAAAAGGTACATTTACAAAATTAGTACAGTGTGTTGCCTACACACTATTATACTCGTGCTGTGTTGTATTGCCTGTGTACAGTGTAGCAAAGTATTACATCATATTTGCCAACCAAGCAATTTATTATCACAGTCACAACCAACATTTGCACAGCACAGTGCTTGTAGCTTAAAGAAACCTAAAAATAGGGTCTGCTAAAAGGCGACGTCAACATAAAGGTGGTAATGAAGATTCAGGTCATCGTTCTGAGAGGTTTAGGATCAAGACACAATGATATAGGACGTTTTGCTTGTAAGGGGGTAGCAGCCTTCTTCTGGGGCCAGGTAAAGCAGGTCTCCCTATGAATAAAAACAATATGAAAGTATATTGTTGAATGTTCCAGGAAGTGGATCATTACTAGGAATGTTAAAAGACCCGTGAGGGGCTATACTTAGGGGTGGCCCTCTGGACCCAGACACTAACCTTGGAAATAGATGATGTGGTTCAAGAGCTGGTTGATAGAAACAGCATGGTTGTGGTGGATGTTGTCCTGGTTTCACAAAGCTGTGGGATAGTCACTGTGAGGTGATCTGTAAATACAGGACACGGACAGTGATTTGAGTCGCATGTGGCAAGAACACCCGACTAAAGTTCTGTAGTGTGAAAGGAGAACTGCGGGTACCTTATGTCTGCAGGGAAGCCAGGCGCAGTTCTGCGGCGCTCCCGTGGTACGGGTAGAATCTCGGGGACAGGAGATTAGTTCCAGCCTAGAGGTCTCGGGGATCGGATAGTGGTTCTGGGGAGCGGGAAGAGGAGACAAAAAAGCCCAGACTAGCTGTGAGTCACAGATAATGGCTGGGAGGGGGATCGGGAACTGGTTGCAAGGAAAGCCTTGCCAAGTTAGGAAAACTAACCTTGGGGCTCTGTGCGAGCCGAGGGTGCAGCGTCCGATCAGTCATGGAGCTCGCGTTCGTCTGGGAGCGAGCTGTATAAGGTATATGAAGTGCGCGTGCGTGCAGGGTTAGTGTCTGTGCCTCGCGCATTCGCTGGGGCGTCAATGTCAGGTCGTCAAGGTGACGGGGACGCGGATGGGAGAGCCACTGGAAAGGGCAGGGTAAAACTGAGCCTGTGATTGAACCAGTGCTAAGTGTATACCGCCGATGGGCTGTTATGGCAAGGAAGAGGACATAAAACGCCCTGATGCTTGTGTGAGGGGCACTGATGAACAGAGAGAATGATGATGATCTAGACAACCACCCTATTGGGGTGACTCTCTGAGCAGAGTTTGAAGGTTGAAGACTGCGGGTTAGGAACGCTAAGGCGCCAAGGAGCGTCACCTAGGCTCAAAAGGGGCTAACACTGCCCTGGCGAACAGGGGAATGCCGTAGGGAATACATGGACTGGAGGGTAGGGAGCTAGAAAGGAAGCTGGATGAGATTCACTTACAGATATTCAAAGGGTGTGAGCTCATTAAGTCCCTTCGAGGTAGTCTGTAATTTGAATATCCACCACGCTTCTTTGAAGTTCAAGGCATTGGTGGTATTGGAACGATCTGTCACCTTGTCGACTACCCACCATTTAAAGGAGTCACAATTGTGTTGAAACTCAAGGAAATGCGAAACAAGAGGTGCATTGTGTGTTTTACATCTAATCCTTGACTTGTGTTCCCCTATCCTTTTGTTGACTGGCCTAGACATTTGACCTATGTATCTCAGATGGCAGGGGCATTCAATTAGATAAATGACATTTGGTGTCTTACAGTAAGAAAAATGACGAATTTCCCATTCTTTGCCATCTATAGGAAAGGATCGTAGTTTTCTGGTTTGGCTGCACACTGAACAGCTGCCACAGGGATGGTGGCTGCGGATTTCCTGCATGTTCCACAGAGTGGATCTTGAGTCCTTGCGTTTGTTTCTACCATGGGTCAAGAGATATTTGAGATTTTTAGATCTCTTAAGGACCATTTTGGGTAAAGGTTCTTCTGGCAAGCTCAGTTGGACGATAGGCCAGAGTTTTTTGATGATCCCTCTGAGATGTGATGTGTTGGTGTTAAAAGTAGAGACACATGCCATGGAGTCTTCAGTATTACGGTTGCGGGTTTTGGGGACCAGTAGTACTTCTCTCGGGGTATAGAGGGCTCTTTTCTTGGTATCGCTAAGTAGTTTTCTGGGGTATCCTCTGTCCTCAAGTTTAAGTTGTAGTTCTGTTGTCACCACTGCACATGTAATGTTATTTAAATATGCACTAAATATTTGCAATACATGTGTCTTCTCTTTACACCAGTCACCGAGTTGGTGACAAGGTTTATTTTCCATTTTTCTATGTTTAATTTTCCTTTTTCTATATTGAATTGTCAATGCTCATACATGTGGCCTAATTAATAAAGGACACTGTAATTGTTTTTCCAGTACTTGGATTTGAACTTTCCTCCAATGATGCATACTTATGTAGATGCATTAACACTAATATGGAGGTGTGTTAGAATTGGCACTACAACAATCCACTGTAGTACAAATGTTTGAGGACAGGACCACCCCCCTGTACAAAATACAAAACATTCTAGGCACGCAAGAAGTACTGACTGTGAAAACATGCCATGGGGTAGGAGGCCATGAGCTAAGCAGAGGTGGGCCTATTACTAGACACATTTTGACTCCGTTTTTGTGTTACATTGACTATAATTTGGGAGTAGGGGGCATTCTGTCATTGGCAAGTTTCCCCTACTCCTCAGCAGCACCACAAACAACGAGCAGCACCAGCCCCCAATTTTTTCATCTCATGTTCTCATGGATGCGTTGACATTGGATGTTGCAAAGTAAGAAAGTATGTTCATTGTGAGTGAAGGTCACCAGCTTTGATTTTTTGCTTCGGAGCTGGAAGACCCACGTGTCCCGTGCACACTATAAGGTTCTATTGTTTTTTGACCTTGAGAGACCGGGAACATTCCGAAAGGGATTGAATTGAAGGGAGGGTGTAATAACGTATGATATGATAAGGTTGTCCATTCCGAAACTGGACCTCGTTAGATATAAGTTCAGTCTATGTAAAATCGTTGACACGAACGGAGGAGTCTGCATTACGCCAAGAGAATGGAAATGCCAAATATAATGTAAGTTTCTCTTTAGACGATTTTATACTAGAACTAGTCGAAATACGAATAGCTGACCATTATTGCTGGGTCACATTGTAATTGTTCGTTCTGTGTGGCATATTGCAATGAAGTGCTAGTACCACCTTTGTGTGCTGGGCTATCTACCGGGCACATGGGCAGGCCAGCATCGAGACGCATGTAGACCACCACTGGTTTCTCCCTGGTTCTACGCTAATAAATCATCAAATTGTTTGTGCACCTCGAATTGTTGCCCCAGTTTACGCATTACGTTTAGAGCTCAACATACTCCATTGCACTATCCTCGGAAGCAAATAGCGGAGTACTTTGATATTTCACAGTGTATTCTGTCGCTTCACATTGTGTCACCTCTGCGCTAATAAAGAAAATGATTAATTGCAATAAAGATCGGCTACTGAGACACATTTCTATTTTTATGTTTTGCAAACAGGTACATCGTGCCATTCTGCGATTGTCATCTATTCCAGACCCCGACCGATGGATTCTTCAATCGCCAGCTGCAGCTACATGTCAATCACTGGATCTACTTAACAATTTTTTGGGTCGACATCAAGGTCCAATATGCCCGTACGTGGTACCAGCGATTAGGAGCAACATAACAACCTTTACGGTGGTCTAGTGCCAAGTTGATGCACCAGCTTTGCAATTCACTGTGCGACCGAAGTGTTTCATTTAGACAAAACGAACATCCTGTGTACCAAAAAGGAACAGCACGTAACCCACAATAAACATTTGCGGATTTGTGGATCGAGAGAAAAGAAAAAAGTCCCATTTTGATTGAATATGTCAGACGCCGAATGTTATCGAAACATTTAGTGTGAAATAAATGTACTTTACCAATTGTACAGTCTTGCTGTTTCCTTTTAAAGTACAGTTCATATTCCTAATTGTGACGCGCTGTGCTGTGAGACGATGTGTGTTGTTTTCCGGGTTCCGTGTCTAGTCGCGTTGGTGACGAATGGGCGCGTTTGGCTATGCTGCCTAGTAACGTAACTGAGAGAGGCAGAGAATATCAATGATTTGGTGATGTTAGGCTCAGGGGCGGGGATATGATCTAGTGCCGCAAACGCAGGTCACCCAGGGCGATGCAGCAAGTGATAAGATTATCACAAGATGGCCGCGCCATGCTGCCTGATTTCGCTTGTGTTCAAGAGGCGAAAACTCGGGTAAGGTGCATAGGAAATGTTTGTTCGATCGATCAACTTATGGTTAAAAACACTTGGTCGAACCATAGGGACAATAATATTTTCTGACCGAACCATTCCTTTAACATGAACATCAACGGACTCCCTATCACCTTAGCAACCATATATGCTCCTAATTCGGGACAAGATGGCTTTCTTAAAGATACATTAGATAAATTTGAAAAATTCCAAGGGGGGAAATCATAATGGGAGGAGACTTGAATATAGTGTGGGATCCGAATCGAGACAGATCTGGGCCCAGACGACAGGGACAGGGAACCACGTCCAATGCTTTAAAACAGAAAATGTCTAACCTATCCTTGGAAGATGTATGAGGCATACCAACCCCACCCAGCAAGGATACACATACTTTTTGCATTTATATGGGACAATGTCCAGGATAGATTATCTCTGGGTCCCGACGGGTCTTCTGGGCAAAATACGAGAATCAGAAATAGGGTCTATCTCGTTATCGGACCATGCCCCCCTCTGGGTAGAGATAGCCCTGCTTCATAAATTACCCGGGCTGTGGAATTGACGGCTTCCGGAGGAGATAATTAGGGACCCAGTGTTAGGAAATACTTTGCGGGAACATATTACAGAGTACATAGAACTAAACAATCTTCCTGAAATTTCCATAGAAACACAATGGGAGGCCCTAAAAGCAGTTACCCGAGGACACTTAATAGCCCTGAAGAAAACAAGGGAGAAACAAAACACCCAATGGAAAATAGAAATAGAGGATAACATAGCAAAAATCCAGGCAGAATTTACAAAGAAATCCACCCCAAAGATGCATAAAGCACTCAGACATGTCCAGGGCCAGCTGGACTCCTTCTGCACGAAAAAAGCAGACAGGCATCTGTTAAGACTAAAACATTGGTACTACATACAAGCCAATAAAGCAGACACATATCTGGCTAGGCAACTCAAAGGGCAAAAGCAAGAACGGACGGTAAAGGTGTTGAGGGATGAGGAGGGGAAAGAAAGACACAAACGGAAGAGATAGGCCACATATTTGCACAATTTTATCAACAACTATACACATCTGACCTACCTGAGGAAAGGTTACAAACCTCATACTTATATGGCATCGATCTCCTAAAGGTATCAGAAATGGATAGTAAAATGCTAAGCGAAGAAATCACACAGGAAGAAGTCTTGATATAGCAATTAGGGATCACCCAAGGAATAAGGCCCCTGGTCCAGACAGTTTTACCGCACAGTTCTATAAAACATATAAGGATACACTCGCCCCTATACTAACAAACTTATTTAATTCCTTTAAGGATAAGGGGGATATCACTAGATCAATGAATGAAGCTAAGATGCTGGTTCTCCAGAAACCGGGAAAGGATCCACAGCTCCCTAGTTTGTATCGCCCCATAGCCCTGATAAATCAAGATGCTAAGTTATACACTAAGATATTGGCCTCTAGACTTAAACAAGTACTCCCGAAACTAATCCACCAAGACCAAGCGGGGTTCGTCCCAGGTAGACAAACGCATGATAACCTTAGGAGGGTAATCCACCTGGTGGAAAAATCTGGCATCAAACAATCTCTGGCGATAGTTCTCGCCTGGACGCAGGAAAAGCGTTCGACCGAGTAGAATGGTCACTTCTTTTTAACACACTAAGGAAGATGGGGGTGGGGGAGACATACATCAAGATGGTAAGAGCAAACTATATCTCCCCCAATATACGTGTAGCAGTGATTGGGAGTCTAACAAACAAGATACATATTAGAAGGGGAATAAACAAGGGTGCCCGCTCTCTCCCCTATTATACGCCATTTTCCTGGAACCATTGCTGGAACGGATAAGGGTCAATAAAGATATTAAGGACATAGACATGGCTGGATATTCCCACAAAATAGCAGCATACGCGGATGATATGCTGGTGACCCTGGGGGATCCAGAGCACTCTCTCCCACTCTTGATGCAGGAAATTGACACATTCGGATCACTTTCGGGCCTGAAAATTAATAGACACAAATCGGAACTCCTAGCTCTGGCAGGAGACACCGCACAAACCCATAAAATGGCTGAAGCATTACACTTCCAAGTGGCGAAAAACGGGGGTGAAATACCTGGGAATAACATTGACAGGGAAAATACAAGACTTATTCACACAAAACTACCCCACTATTCTGCAACGAATTAAACGTGAAACGATGAGATGGAATGCCCTATCAATATCATGGTGGGACAGGATAACGGTAATTAAAATGACAATACTCCCAAGGCTGTTATACCTATTTACAGCCCTTCCAATTAGAATCCCATCAGCCTTCTTCAGAACCCTAAAAAAAACTATTATGACTTATATATGACAAGGGAAAACCCTGAGGGTATCTAGAGCAGTTCTCACAGCCCCGAGAAGTGCAGGTGGAAGTGCACTCCCACATTTTAAGAAGTACTACGAGGCAGCCCAGCTGTGGGTACTGAAAGAATGGATTCCTGTCGAATCACAGAAATTATGGGAAGCCCAGAGCGGTAGCGAACACACCCACCCGACACATGCTCTGGATAGGGAAGAAATACAGACACCCAAATGCCCAAATCAGTGAAATCATGAGGTCAGCACTAGAGATATGGGACAAAGCCAAACCGAAAGGAACACTAACAAAGGTCCCGGCTCCCTTCATCCCCCTCTTTGGAAATCCTGAATTCCCACCAGGGCTAGAGAAAGGGGCATTCCAGAAATGGGAAGAAGCGGGTTGTAAAATGGTCGCAGATATGCACGAAGATCAAACCATAAAATCTTTTGCGGACTGCACATCCCTGCTAAAGCTCAGCACCACAGACAAATACAGGTACGATCAAATATACCACTGGTTGGACACGCCGCGAATCAAAGAAGCAGTGTCAAGGGAGTTAACCCCATTTGAAA
This sequence comes from Ambystoma mexicanum, assembly GCF_040938575.1. Classification (NCBI taxonomy): domain Eukaryota; kingdom Metazoa; phylum Chordata; class Amphibia; order Caudata; family Ambystomatidae; genus Ambystoma; species Ambystoma mexicanum. Next base: position 354,154,520 of record NC_090936.1, read on the forward strand.
ATTACATTATGACAAACACAGGCGCGAAAAAAATTGTCTCCACCACCTATAAATTTATAAACACCTCTGAAGAAGAAGTGAAATGGAACTACATCAAAAGATGGGACCGTACTTTAAATAACACCATCACCAAAGGACACTGAGAATATATATGGAAAATGATCCTAAAATTGACAACAGTGATTCAAACAAAAGAGATGTGGATGAAAATCCTTTTGCAATGGAACTACACACCGGAAAGGCTTAATCAAATGTTCTGGAATTCCACAAAAATCTGCTGGAGGGGCTGTGGAAAGGAAGGAACCTGGAGACATATATGGTGGGACTCCCCAAAAATACAGCAATTCTGGGGAGAGATCAAGGCACATATGAACTCGATGTTCCTGACAATGGGAACCATAGGAGAAGAGATATGGATGTGCGGGTGTTAGGGAGAATTCTCTGTTTAGGCTGAATTTCCTAACCTAGTGAGTCCCCCAGCAGCTTTGCTGGATTTTGGGGGTTTATTTTTTTCTACTGCCAAGAGTGAGACTCTTTTACCCTCACGCTTGGGCATGATTTGAGTGTGTTTCTTTGAATCTAGATGTGTTTAATGGGCTATGGGGTCCTTTACCCCATAGGGCTTCATGTGTTTTTGTGATGTGTGTTACACAGCACCCTCAGTGCAGTAACACAGGGGTGTCATAATGACCCCCCCAGTATAGACTCCATACCCTGGGACTGACTACTGTCTCCCAGGGCATGTAAAGTCACCATTGACTTTACTAGTCTTAAATTCTGAACAGAACCAGAACAAACCATCATATTAAGGATGTACTGGATGGGGCAATTCAATTGCCCCAGGGTCTGTTAGTCGAGGGGGCACGTCTCCGTCCCCCCTGATCGAGTTTTGGCTGGTGGCAGTGAATACTACTTTTTATATTCAACCGCGAATATTTCTCTATGGGATTTTCCCATTGTTCGAGGCTACTATCTTCATTTATTTAATTACGATAGCCTCGAACATACCGCCGGTTTATTTAATTAATATTAATTCTCCGGTTGGTATTTTTTGCCAAAACCCGGTTCTAAAATGGCGTTTGTGTTCTCTTCTGTGACTCCAACCCAAGTCGAGCCCTTTGTTCCACATTTTGGCGGGCTTCTCCACAGAAGCCCTCCAAAGTGGAGCCACTCTGTCTGGGGTACTTAGGAGGGGTGGAGGGGGATTTAGGCACCCTGAACTGAGTTGCCTAGGCAACTCAAGTCGCACTCCGTCCTGATTGGCCCAAGTGGTGAGCCGGCCGGCTCACCACTTGGCATGTTTGAGTGACAGCTAGGCTGAGTGAATGGGGGTTTTCTGCATAAAAGCAGGGCTTTGGGGACTGGAACTTCAGAAGTCGCCACAGGACCTAAGAATCCGACGAGGGAGAAGCTGAGCCGACCTGCCACGACGACACCACCGGTGGAGCCCTGCTGGACCGTCTCACCACTTTTCCCAACGACAGAGGAGATCTCCCACCGGAGAGTCTTCTTCCTTTGACTGGTGGGGATAACCAGTTTCACTGTCTTTTCGCCTTCCCGACGTATCTCATGGCCGCCTTGCCTGTGCCCAGCACCCCGGCAACCGGGATACCACGTTTTACCACGACCGCGAATTAAAGGGTACTACCTTTAACCGGAAAGCTCCGCGGCTGGTTTCTTCCCTGGCAGTGCAACGACCTTCATCTTTCCTCGAAGTCGAGATCTTCCCTTCCCCTGGACGACGACGCGACTTGCAACCACTGCCAGGAACAACTGCCACCGCTGGAGGATCCTTCCCACTTAAGGTACCGTGTCCCGCCTGGCTTCCCTTGCCACCGACTGTACGGGGTAGATTTAGTCCCCGGCTTTCGAACCTGGGTTAGCCTGGGACACCCTGACTAAACTATTCTGAGCCTCTCTAAACTCTTTGCGAACTCTCTGCAAGACTTTCTAAACCTAGTGTAACTGTGTGATCTTGGGCGCATTTGTGCTCTGCTCTCTCTAAGAGTGGGCCCAGCCTTTGGACTTTGGCTCACAAGTGACTTTTGCTCTTCTACCTTGCTAACAGTGTTCCTAATCTTAGAGTGGTGTACCTTTCCATATTCTGTCTTTTTCCCTCCCTTTTTCACAAACCTATTGGAGTGCCATCTAGTTAAGCGCTCACCTCTGTATGAAAATAAGTGGTGTTTTACTAAGACTTATCTGATAAGGAAAAAGGGGTGTATATATTACAATAGTAACTGTGTTTAGAATATTTTACAATAAGAGTGCTGGAGTGTTTCAGTGTGTTTTTAAATAAATAATTATATACTTTGATACCAAAGCTCTGGTCAGTGTTTGCTTGTATTGGTGTGTCTGAGTGCCTATTGTGTATACTTTGCATACTGCCTAACTCTTCTTGAGAGAAGTCTGACTGCTCAGCCACAGCTACCAGGTAAATCTGGGTGGTACAGACTGCTACCAAGTGGGTTTACTGCTAACACCTGTAGTCCTAAATCTTTTGCAGTGTTCCCTAAGGGAACTGCACAGGTTTCTGCCTAACACTGGTGTACAGCGGTGGGATTTGTATTGAGTATACATTTTAGAGTGCTTTAGTATACCTTAGTACAACTAACCACAAAGCTTAGCACTGAAAAAGTAATCTTTCTAACATGGCAACTATGGAAAATTATAGTCAAGAGTCCCTTGCTACAAAAACTGCTGATTGTTTAAGAGTTCTCTGTAAGCATAAGAATCTCCTGACTAAAGGCAAGAAAATGGAATTGATAGAAAGGTTGTTAGCTAACCAAAGTCTGGATGATGGTTCAGAGGAACCTACCATGCCAGAAAATGTAGATAACAGTATAGAGATTGATGTTGATCAAAATGTTGATAATCTTGAGGAAGAGTCAGAAGAGGAGGGTGAGGCTGCTGTGACTGTCCCCCCTAGGCCTCTGTCTGCTCTACCTGCTGTACCTACTGGGCCTTTGCCAAGTCCCACACTTAGTCCTCAATATCTTGAATTAGAGAAAATGAAACTTGAACTAGAGTTCAATAGACTGAATACTCAGGCTGAACAGAGACACCAGGAACTGAATCAAGAACTAAGGCTAAGGGAAATGGAGCTCAAGCATGAGCTAGAAATGAAGAAATTATCTGTTGAAAACACTTCTCTCTCTGGCTCCTCTAGAAGTTCCAGTCCTAAAAGACCCCGGATGCCTAAATAATTGGTTGGTATGTATGAGCCTAAGTTGGATGTGTTGGATTGGCTGTCTCTGTTTGAATATAATCATGGGCTCCAGAACATCACAGGAAATGACTTACTCACCTGGTTGTTCTCTAGGCTTCCCCCTGTTGCAACTGATGTGGTAATGGAGTTGGGGGAGGAGGATAGGAAAGAGTATGAATGTGTGAAACTAGCTCTGATAGCTAGATTTGGGAAGACCCCTTCCCCGTATCTTAAGAGGTTTAGGACCCTCAAAAAGCATGATGGTACCCCTTGGGCTACCTGGGTGAGTGAAGGGTTGAAAAACTATGAGGGATGGATTAAGGGTTACAAGGTGAACACTTATGAAGGTATGAAGAATCTTTTTATGTTGGAGTCAATTTATGATGCCTGCTCTCCTGAGCTCAGACAGCACTTGGCTGATTCAGAGGAATTAGATTCCCGAAAACTAGCTAAGGCTGCCGACTTGTGGGTTGCCAACAGGGCCACTCACAAGGATTCTGGGGTAACTCAGAAAAAGGATGAAGGGAAACAGCCTAAAAAGGACTCCAAAGAGAATTCTAATACTGCAAATTCCAAAGAGGGCCCCAAACAAAACCAGAAGGGTAAGCCACCAGGGAAACCACAGCAGAATAGTGTCTCCTCTGGTGCCAAACCAGAGGGAGGCCAGAACAAGCCACCATTCCAGAAGGCATTTGGTAAATGCTTTGTTTGTGGCTCTACTGACCATGTGAAAGGAGATCCCAGATGCAAGGGTAAACCTTCAGGGATCCAACTTGCCTCCTTAGCCTTCGCTCCAGAGGAGGAAGTCCCAATGGCAAGTGGAAACTTTCTACTGCTGGCTGATGAACCCATTGGTGTCTCAGACAGTGTTTCTTTAGTCTCTCTGTGGTTGTGGGAACAACAGAACTTAGATGTGTATAATTCTATCCCAGATAATACTAAAGAGTATTATAAAGACAGTGTCCAAGTGAACGGTCAGGAGACTCCTGCCATTAGAGACACTGGGGCCAGCATAACTGTGGTGGATGAATCATTTTTCAAGGCAGAGGATGTCGCTAAGGCACCCAAATGCCTCACCAAGTTAGCTGGAGGGCCTGTGCAGATGTGTCCCCAGTTACCAGTTCTCATCCAGTGTAATGATATGGCTGTAAAGATACCTGTCAGTATACAATGTGAAGTACCAGGTAGGGTTCTGTTGGGTAATGACCTAAAAGCTCTTGGAGTTGTGTCACATACCCCCAGACCACCTAGTAAAAGGTTACAGGAGCTCACAAAACCTGCCAGAGAGAAAGCCCTACGAGGGTTATCTCAGGAGATGATGACAGAGATTACTCTTCTACCACTGGAGCAACTCACTGCAGTAACTACCAGATCAGGAGCAAAGGGGCAACCCAAGACTCCTAGGAAAAAGTCAGCAGCAAGCACTCCAGTGCTTCCAACAGTTACACCTGTAACTCCACCTCCAGCTGAGGCTTAGAGGGAGGTACAACCCTGTGTGCTTGAACTAGACTCTGAGGAAGAGCTAGTGGGAGGCCAAGAACTTATTGGAGATCTAGAGGACCATCCTAAGCTGCAGTCTTTACTGGCAGAAGGTGGGCCCAGCAGGGCAGCTTTCCGTAAGGGACAAAGAGAATGTCCAACTCTGGAGGGTCTCCGCCACCAGGCAGCTGCTCAGGCTGATGGGCAAGAGCCTGGGAAGTATAGGTTGCACTGGGAAGATGGCCTCTTCTACAGTGAACCAACTGAGTCTGAACCTGGAGACTACAAGCGCCTTGTAGTACCTCAAGAAAACAGAACAGTTCTTGCACTTAGCCCACGAGATTCCTTTGGCTGGTCACTTGAGTTTCAAGAAGACCAAGGAAAGGCTCTCACTCTACTTCTATTGGCCAAAAATGGGGGCAGAAGTAGATAAGTTTTGCAAGAGCTGCCATACCTGCCAAACTTCTGGTAAGGTTGGCTCCAAGAATGTGGCACCTTTAGTGCCTCTCCCAGTTGTGGGAGTCCCATTTGAGAGGGTAGGGATTGACATTGTTGGTCCCCTTGATCCCCCAACCCCCTCAGGCAACAGGTTTATCCTTGTTGTAGTAGACCATGCTACTAGGTACCCTGAGGCAATTCCTATGAGGACTGTTACAGCTCCGGCTGTGGCTAAGGCCCTCCTTGGTATTTTTACCAGTGTTGGGTTTCCTAAGGAAGTAATAGCCGACAGGGGGTAAAACTTTATGTCCCACTACATGAAAGCCATGTGGAAAACCTGTGGAGTTACTTACAAGTTCTCAACCGCATACCACCCCCAGACCAATGGATTGGTAGAAAGGTTTAACAGAACCATGAAGAGCATGATAGGTGCTTTAGAGGAACCTCTGAAAAGAAAGTGGGACCTTGTACTGCCATGCCTTCTCTTTGCTTATAGAGAAGTCCCTCAGGGGGGAGTAGGTTATTCTCCCTTTGAACTTCTCTATGGCCATCCGGTCAGAGGTCCATTGGCCCTGATTAAGGAGGGATTGTAAGGTGCTCCTCTCCTCAAGCCAGTCAGAGTGACTGACTATGTGATAGGTCTCCGGAGGAGAATGTCACACATGATGGCAGAAGCTAGTGATAACCTGAAAGCTGGACAAGCTTTGGTCAAGCATTGGCATGATCAAAAAGCTAACATGGTTGAGTTCACTCAAGACCAGTTAGTTCTCGTTATGCTCCCAACAAGGCAGAGGGCCTTGCAAGACAAATGGATGGGACCCTTCAAAGTTGTGGGAAAACTTGGAGAGGTCAACTATCTGGTGGATCTGGGCAGACCCAGGGAAGCTCCTAGAGTCTTCCACACCAACCGCCTGAAAGCGTACGTCTCCAGACCTGAAGTAGGGGCCTTGCTTCTAGCTTCAGCAGCAGAGGAAGAAGAGAGTGAGTCTCTCCCTAATCTCCTCAGAGGTGTACCTTTAGATGAAAACATTGAAGGAGTAAATCTCTCTTCAGATCTGACACCTGAGCAACAAGAGGAGTGCAAATCTATGTTAAATCAGTTTGCCTCCCTGTTCTCACTCTCACCAGGCTTGACCCGTTGGGGGCAGCATGAGATACTCACTGGTGACTGTCTGCCAGTCAAAAGCAGAGGATACAGAATGTCAGAAAATGTGAGAACCCATATCAAGGGGGAGGTCAAGAAGATGCTTGATCTCGGGGTAATAGAACCCTCTACTAGTCCATGGTCTAGCCCAGTTGTGTTAGTACCAAAGGCAGGATCCAAAGACTTGAGATTCTGTGTGGACTATAGAGCTCTTAATGCAGTCACAAAGACTGATGCCCACCCTTTACCAAGGACAGATGAGTTGGTGGATAAACTTGGTGCAGCCAAGTACCTCAGCACATTTGACCTTACGTCAGGCTATTGGCAAATAGCCTTGACAGACCATGCCAAGGAGAAAACTGCATTTTCCACCCCAGTTGGCTTGTACCAGTTTAAGGTCATGCCTTTTGGATTAAAAAATGCACCTGCTACATTCCAAAGGATGGTGAATCAAGTTCTAGCTGGGATGGAGGACTTCTGCATGGCATACTTGGATGACAATGCAGTCTTCAGCCACTCCTGGGAGGATCATGTGAACCACCTAGCGCATGTTTTGCAGGCTCTTGGACAGGCCAATTTGTCTATCAAGGCAAGTAAATGCCAGATAGGTCAAAGTAAGGTGGTCTACCTTGGGCATGAGGTAGGAGGTGGAGAAATAAGGCCTTTGCTCAGCAAAATTGAAGCTGTGCAAAATTGGACAACACCTACTACTCAAACCCAGGTGAGAGCCTTACTAGGCCTCACTGGGTATTACAGGAATTTCATTGAGAACTATGGAACCATAGCTTCTCCACTGAATGTAATCTCCTCTCCAAAATTCCCTAAAAAGGTCAATGGAATGAGGAGTGCAATCAGGCCTTTGAAAAACTGAAGAAAGCTCTTTGCCAAGCTCCAGTACTGAGAGCTCCTGACTACCACCAAACTTTCATTGTGCAAAAAGATGCTTCAAATGTAGGAATAGGTGCAGTCCTTAGTCAACTGGATGGGAAGGCTAGGGAGCACCCCATTTGCTTCATCAGCCGTAAGCTGAAGGATCCTGAGACAAGGTGGGCAACAATCGAAAGAGAATGCTTTGCTATTGTGTGGCACTGAAGAAGTTTAGGCCATACTTGTATGGTTCTACTTTTGTCATTCAGACAGACCACCGACCCTTGATATGGTTAATGCAAATGAAGGGAGAAAATCCCAAACTATTGTCAATCTGCCTGCAAGGGTTTGATTTCACCATTGAGCACAGGTCAGGGTGTCGCCATCCAAATGCTGATGGACTCTCTAGGATGTATGTCATCGACTAGAGGTATGAGGTTCATCCAGGAGTGGATTAAATCCTCCTGTCCCTTAGTCTGGGGGGGGGGGGTGGCGAGTGTTAGGGAGAATACTCTGTTTAGGCTGAATTTCCTAACCTAGTGAGTCCCCCAGCAGCTTTGCTGGATTTTGGGGGTTTATTTTTTTCTCCTGCCAAGAGTGAGACTCTTTTACCCTCACTCTTGGGCATGATTTGAGTGTGTTTCTTTGAATCTAGATGTGTTTAATGGGCTATGGGGTCCTTTACCCCATAGGGCTTCATGTGTTTTTGTGATGTGTGTTACACAGCACCCTCAGTGCAGTAACACAGGGGTGTCATAATGACCCCCCAGTATAGACTCCATACCCTGGGATTGACTACTGTCTCCCAGGGCATGTAAAGTCACCATTGATTTTACTAGTCTTAAATTCTGAACAGAACCAGTACAAACCATCATATTGTGGACGTACTGGCTGGGGCAATTCAATTGCCCTGGGGTCTGTTAGTCGAGGGGGCACGTCTCCGTCCCCCCTGATCGAGTTTTGGCTGGTGGCAGTGGATACTACTTTTTATATTGAACCGCGAATATTTTCCTATGGGATTTCCAATTGTTTTAGGCTACTATCTTTATTTAATTATTTAAGGTAGCCTCGAACATACTGCCGGTTTATTTAATTAATATTAATTCTCCGGTTGGTATTTTTTGCCAAAACTCGGTTCTAAAATGGCGTTTGTGTTCTCTTCTGTGACTCCAACCCAAGTCGAGCCCTTTGTTCCACTTTTTGGCGGGCTTCTCCACAGAAGCCCTCCAAAGTGGTGCCACTCTGTCTGGGGTGCTTAGGAGGGGTGGAGGGGGATTTAGGCACCCTGGACTGAGTTGCTTAGGCAACTCAAGTCGCACTCCGTCCTGATTGGCCCAAGTGGTGAGCCGGCCGGCTCACCACTTAGCATGTTTGAATGACAGCTAGGCTGAGTGAATGGGGGTTTTCTGCATAAAAGCAGGGCTTTGGGGGCTGGAACTTCAGAAGTCGCCATAGGACCTAAGAATCTGACGAGGGAGAAGCTGAGCCGACCTGCCACGACGACACCACCGGTGGAGCCCTGCTGGACCATCTCACCACTTTTCCCAACGACAGAGGAGATCTCCCGCCGGAGAGCCTTCTTCCTTTGACTGGTGGGGATAACCAGTTTCACCGTTTTTTCGCCTTCCCGACGTATCTCGTGGCCGCCTTGACTGTGCCCAGCACCCCGGCAACCGGGATACCACGTTTTACCACGACCGCGAATTAAAGGGTACTACCTTTAACCGGAAAACTCTGCGGCTGGTTTCTTCCCTGGCAGTGCAACGACCTTCATCTTTCCTCCAAGTCGAGATCTTCTCTTCCCCTGGATGACAACGTGACTTGCAACCACTGCCAGGAACAACTGCCACCGCTGGAGGATCCTTCCCACTTAAGGTACCGTGTCCCGCCTGGCTTCCCTTGCCACCGACTGTACGGGGTAGATTTAGCCCCCGGCTTTCGAACCTGGGTTACCCTGGGACACCCTGGCTAAACTTTTCTGAGCCTCTCTAAACTCTTTACGAACTCTCTGCAAGACTTTCTAAGCCTAGTGTAACTGTGTGATCTTGGGCGCATTTGTGCTCTGCTCTCTCTAAGAGTGGGCCCAGCCTTTGGACTTTGGGTCACCAGTGACTTTTGCTCTTCTGCCTTGCTAACAGTGTTCCTAATCTAAGAGTGGTGTACCTTTCCATATTCTGTCTTTTTCCCTCCCTTTTTCACAAACCTATTGGAGTGCCATCTAGTTAAGCGCTCACCTCTGTATGAAAATAAGTGGTGTTTTACTAAGACTTATCTGATAAGGAAAAAGGGATGTATATATTACAATAGTAACTGTGTTTAGAATATTTTACAATAAGAGTGCTGGAGTGTTTCAAACAGTGTGTTTTTTAATAAATAATTATATACTTTGATACCAAAGCTCTGGTCAGTGTTTGCTTGTATTGGTGTGTCTGAGTGCCTATTGTGTATACTTTGCATATTGCCTAACTATCTTGAGAGAAGTCTGACTGCTCAGCCACAGCTACCAGGTAAATCTGGGTGGTACAGACTGCTACCAAGTGGGTTTACTGCTAACAACTGTAGTCCTAAATCTTTTGCAGTGTTCGCTAAGGGAACTGCACAGGTTTCTGCCTAACAGCGGGTTGTGGGCCCCCAAAGACGAACAACTCACCAAGAAACAAAAATGGAACTTTATGGGACTTTTGATAGGCGCATGGCTGGAAATAGCCCATAAATGGAAACAGAATCATCCGCCCTTGTCCTTAGCCTGGATTAGGAGGGTTTGGACCCACGTGGCACTGAAAAGACTAACCTACAACATACAAGGGGCCCACCAGAAATTTCGAGAGGACTGGGGCAAAACCCTGGAATATCTCCAAAGTGATTACATGGAACAATGGTGCCCACACAAGATAAGGATGTTGGATATGTTTACTTAGAAAAGCATACGAAATACCTCAGACAGGAAGACACGAAAATGCTGACATTTCCAGGGGGTAAGGGGGTTAAAGGGGAAGTTGGAAATGTTGTAAGATGTAGTAAAACTAATAAAAATATATATTTTTTAAAAAAGCATACCCATCATATATGTTCTTCATTTCCAAAATGTTTACTCTAATTAGTCACGGCTATTAATGCAATTACTATAGCAAGGCATAGTTCCAATAGGTTGAATTCTGCACTAGCTGAATTCAATTACTTTGTTTATTATATAATGTAATTAATTCTGTTTCTATATTTTCTCATTGTATATTAGTATCATTTTTCAAATTGTTAAACTTGGTTATTTGAACAGATGTTTTATCAAATGTTCAATTACAGTACAGAAACCCATTTGAAACTCTAAAACAAAAACCTACAAAACATATAGCTGAACAGTAAAATACATTACAATTCAGTACATATTAGCACCAAGTTGCTGTGCAAATGTTTATGGGCACAGCATAATTTCCACACAAACCTGTGGGTAAACGTCATCAGGCTCTATTGTACAAAGACAACCTTAAGACAAACAACATGATACAACTATTTCATACATGTACATATCCAAAAAGAAAACTGCTAATCATCAACATGTGTACAATGGGTAACACTATAATTATAATTATTGCTATACCAATTTAAAGAAGGAACACGTTACTTACCTGTAACTGTTGTTCTCCAGCATGGGTCTGGCATGGATTCACATGCTCATGAATATTCCCCGTCGTCAGGCTGGGAATCCTCGGTAAAGAAAAAACCAGTATCAGTTTCGTTTCTGATCTGTCTTTCGTAGTAGTAACCAATCACTGGTCTCTGCGTCATACTGACCACAGCCAATGACTGCCCTCTACCTAAGCACCGCCTCTGGCAGCCATCTTCAGATTTGGAAGCACGTGAAGTGGCAGTATGACCAAGTGAAGAGCCGCAGAGGGGTAGGCGGGAGGGTTCGCATGTGAATCCATGCCAGACCCATGCTGGAGAACAACAGTTACAGGTAAGTAACTTGTTCCTTCTCCAGCATGGGGTCTGGCATGGATTCACATGCTCATGAATAAAGAATACATAGCAGTACACACATGCACAACCACGGGAGGTGGCAAAGGCTCAACATTAAGCATTACATCAAACTCAACATTAAGCATCTTACCTCCTCACCAGGCTCACCTCAGGCGAACAGGTTGCGCAGCACTGCTTGGCCGACCCTGGACTCCTCCCTGGAATCCCGATCGACGCAGTAGAATTTCGTGAAGGTGTGCGTCGACCTCCACGTAGCAGCCCTGCATATGTCCAGCAGGGGCACACCAGAAAGGAACGCCGTGGTAGCTGCGATCGCTCTGGTGGAATGGGCTCTCGGACGGCCAGGCAGCGGTCGGTTTGCCAACCGGTGACAGTACATGATACAGCCGGAGAGCCATCTGGAAATGGAAGCCTTCGAGAGAGCCTTCCCCTGATTGACAGGTCCAAAATTCACAAAGAGTTGTGACGTCTTCCGAAAACACTTCGTGCGGTCCACGTAGAACTTCAGCGCTCTAGCCACATCCAGCGAGTGCAAAGTCCTCTCAGCCGGCGACGAAGGCGACGGGAAGAACACAGGCAACACCAAGGGTTCGTTGAGATGGAAGTCCGACGGTACCTTGGGCATGAAGGAGGGGTGCGTCCTGAGCACCACCCTCGTGTCGTGAAAAGTCAAGTACGGGGCCTTGCAGGAAAGGGCCTGGATCTCTCCCACCCGTCGTGCGGAGGTGATGGCCACAAGAAACGCCGTTTTCCACGACAGAAACTTCAACGGGGCCGAGTGCAGAGGCTCGAACGGAGGCCCCATGAGCTTGGTCAGCACCACGTTGAGCTCCCAGGCCGGGGCCGGCGCCTTCCCCGGCGGGAACGATCTGAACAGTCCCTTCATGAACTCTTTCACCAGACGATGAGACCACAAGGACGTCCGGCCCGTGGTTCTGGTGTATCGGGAGATCGCAGCAAGATGAATCTTGATGGACGCGTGTGCCAGCCCAGCTTTGGCCAGCGTCAGCAGGTACGGCAGTACTTGGGGAGCCGTAATCCGTAGAGGGTTAATCTTCTGTGCGTGGCACCAGACAGAGAACCTCTTCCATTTGTGTCCGTAGCATTTAAGAGTCGAGGACGCCCTGGCCTTTGCAAGAACCTCTCTGCAGTCGGCCGGTATGTCGTATCCTCCAAACTCTAGCGCTGCAGGAGCCAGGCCTGCAAGTTCAGCGACTTCGGGTCGTGGTGGAGGATGGCGCCTCCTTCCCTGAAGAGTAGATCTGCGTCCGCCGGCAGCTTGATCGGCGGGGATGCTGACAAGTCCAGAAGGTCCGGGAACCATATCTGCCTCGGCCACGCAGGTGCGACGAGGATCATCCTGCACCGTGACCTTTTGAGCTGGTTGACGAGCCTGATTAGCAGTGGCAAAGGAGGGAACGCGTAGAGGAACAGGCCCACCCAGGGGAACGAGAAAGCATCGCCCATGCTCCTCGACTGGGGAAACCTGCTGGCGAACCTCAGGCACTTGGAGTTCGTCGCCGTCGCGAACAGGTCGATCTGGGGTGTGCCCCACCGTCGGAAGAGGCGATCCACTAGATCCTGCCGTAGCTCCCACTCGTGGCACGAGCGCAGCTCCCTGCTGAGTGAGTCGGCGATGGTGTTTTTTATCCCTGCCAGATGAAACGGCACCAGAAATATCCTTTGGGCGACGGCCCAATGCCACAGGTCCTGCGCCTCCTTGGACAGTGCTGGGGACCTGGTTCCGCCCTGTTTCCTGATGTAAAACATGGTGGTGGTGTTGTCGGTGAAGATCCTCACCACCTTGCCCTTGAGGGACGGAAGAAAGGACCTGAGGGCCCAAAACACTGCACGGAGCTCCAGGACGTTGATATGTAGGGATTTCTCCGTCGGGAGCCAAAGGTCTCTTGCGTGCAGATTTCCGGTGTGCGCTCCCCACCCTTCCAGGGAGGCATCCGTGGTCACTGTCTCCTGGTGGGCTGGGGTCTGGAAGTCCATGCCCGCCGTCAGATGCGCGCGGGTGCCCCACCACCGGATCGCTCGTCGGAAACTCTCGTCGAGTGTGATCCTTTCCTCGAAACTGCTTGTCGTTTGGATCCAGCGCGCGTCCAGGAACTCTTGCAACGGCCGCATCCGGAGCCTGCACATGGGAATGAGGTAGATGCAGGAAGACATCATTCCGAGGAGGGACTTGATGGACCTCACCTTGGCCGCGTCGGCCACCAACATCCGCTGCACCTTGCCCAGGATGGTCCTGGTCCTCTCCTCCGACGGGGAGGCCAGAAGGGACACTGTGTTGAGCCTCGCTCCCAGAAACAGAGTGTCCTGCGCGGGTATCAGGTGAGATTTGGCGTAGTTCACGGAGAATCCCAGGTCCGTGAGAAGTTGGACGGTCCTTGCCGTGTGAGCCACGGCGAGCTCCCTCGTCTTGGCTCGGATGAGCCAGTCGTCCAGGTAGGGGTAGACGTGGATCCCCTCGCGGCCACCGGTGCGAGGCACTTGGTGAACACCCTGGGTGCCGACCGTAGACCGAAAGGGAGGGCTTTGAACTGGTAATGACGCCCTTGGACCACAAACCTGAGGAATTTTCGGTGCCCCTTTAGGATGGGAATATGGAAGTAGGCATCCTCCAAATCCAACGACGACAGGAACTTGTTCAGAAGTTGCAGGTCTAGGATGGGGCGCCATCCCCCCGTCTTCTTCTTCACGAGGAAGTATCTCGAGTACACTCCGGAGCCCCGAAGCCTCTTTGGGACGAGTTCGATGGCGCCCTTCCTGAGCATCGCCTTTACCTCCAGGAGAAGTTGAGGGACGTGAAGTTCTTTCCTGGCCACGGGGGGGACGCGCGGACACCTCTTTGAAACTCGAGCGCGTGGCCCCAGGCCAAGGCGTCCAGCACCCAACGGTCGATGGAGATGGACTCCCACACGCTGACGAAGCTCGCCAGCCGACCTCCCACCGGGGTGCTTCGGTGGGGGCCCGACACCACGGCCGGTTCAATCCTGCTTCGACGAGGCTTTGCCGCCTTGACCTCCTTGGCGACGACGGCGGGGTCCGCCAGACTTGCCTCGTCCTCTGTAGGCCTCCTGAGCCGACGAGCGGGCCGCTTGACGGTAGGTGGAGAAACCGCCGCCGGAACTTTTGGAGGCGGCCTTGCCTCCGCTGCTCCGAAAGGGCGTCCGTCGTTGTTGCAGAACTCCAAGGGCCCGGGCCGTCTCGGTGTCCGCTTTAATGGCCTGAAGGGAATCGTCCACTGTTTTCCCAAACAGGTTGTTCCCATCGAAGGGCATGTCCAGGACTCTGGTCTGAACGTCTTGACGGAAGTCCGTAGCCTTGAGCCATCCACGCCGCCTAAGGTAAACGCCGTTGCCCAACTGGCGGAACCCAGTGTCGGCGATGTCCGTCGCAACGGTAATGGCGTGGTCCGAAGCCACCTCACCTTCCTGCAGGATCTCCAGGGCCTCTGCCCTCTTGTCGTCCGGCAAGAAGTCCAGCAGGGGAGCCAGTTTGTACCAGAGCTCCCTGTCGTAGCGGGCCACGATAGCCAAGGCGTTGGCCGCTTTAATCGTCGTCGCCGCAGACGAGATGACTCTGCGTCCCATAGCGTCCAATTTCTTCCCTTCGCCGTCCGGTGGGGAAGTCGATGTGGAGGCCGCCCCCCCCCCCCCCGCTTTTTTCCTGGCCGCCGCGGAGACGACGGAGTCCGGGGTAGGCTGCGCCCGGAGGCACAGGGGGGCCGTGTCCGGGACCCGGTACTTCTTCTCGTACCGGTCTCTTCTAGCTGGCGTCGTGGAAGGGTTCTTGAGGAGGGTGAGGCCCTCATCCCAAATGTCGTCCAATAGAGGCACTGCGAGGACCGTCTTCCTCTTGGCCTCGCGCCGCTGATAAAGGAAACCTTCCTTCCTCTTCTCCTCAGGGCAGAGCTGGAAAAGCTTGGATGCCCTGGTGATCATGGAGTGGAACGATCCAATCTCGTCGGGCGGAGAAGCCCTGGTGGGAGGTGACGACGGTACATCCTCGTCGTATACCTCGTCGTCCGTACCCGTCGCTGCCGTGTCAGTCCCCGTATCATCCCCTCGGGTGGACGGGGAGGAGGGCTGGAAAGGGCGCGACGGCTGAAAAGGAGGCGGAGGGTGGATCCTTCTTTTCTTGGTGGGGGGACCACCAGAAGGTCCCGGTTCCGGGTCCCCCGACGGGAGAGGTTCCGTCGGCAACGGTAGTCTCGTCCTTATCTCTGAGCATAAGGACTGTATAGCCAACAAAATGGCCGCCGAGTTGTCTCGCGGCGCTGGCAGCGGGGAATCCGACGGGCGATCAGGGGCCCCGTCGGTATCCTCGACGATGTCATCGTCACCTGCGTCGGGATCCATCCCAACGGGCTGGTCTTCTTCCACGCCGAGGCCGTGGCTTAAGACCTCGACCAGCTCCTCCTCCGAGGCTGAGGCCGAATCTACGACGACGCCCTGCCCCCCCTTTTTCTTCCCCACGGGGGATTTCACGGGGGTCCTATCGATGGGCACAAAAGAGGACTCCCTCCGAGGTGGCAGGGAGACTCTGAGCCCCGAGGTCGCCACCACTGGTGTAGCCTCCACAGGCTGAGCCAGGGCCGCCGCGACAGTTTCGATAGAGGGCTTGGCCGGATGGATTAAGGCCTTCACCACCTTAGGTGCGCTCACCGCCTTATCCTTGAGGGGGGGGACACTGCCTCGCTCTCCCTCCGATGGGGCCTTCGAGCTCGACCGGGGCCTCTCCAGGAGCTTCGCCGGGTGCTCGGCCTTCCTCTTACCCGACCCAGAGCGTTGGCTCGTGGTTGATGGTGCCGGGGAGGATGCGCCCTGCCTGGCGCCCATAGAGGCCGACCGTTCGGCGCTCCCGGTGCCAGCGGACTCGCGGTGCTTGGCCTTATGTTGGACCCCCGTCGCCGGGGCGTCCTCAAAGGTCTTAGAAGACCGCTCGGATTTCTTCCTCTTCTTCTCGCCAGACGGGCTCTTCCCTCCCAGCCAGTTGGCGAGGCGTTGATGGCGGTCCTTCATGGTCCGCTCCGACATGTTGCCGCAAAACGCACAGTCCTTCTCCACGTGCGTCTTGTCCTCATGTAGGCAGTAAAGACAAAAAGAGTGTTCGTCCTCCTTGAAGACGTTCTGCAGCTGGCATCCAGGGCAGACCCTGAACAGCTTTCCGGGCGTCGAGCTTCCCTTCTCCTGGGCCATGACCGGGCCTGAGAAACTTCTGGAGTCCTCCAAAAGCGTAGCTCGACGAAATCTTCACCCTTGAGGGGCGCAGACGAATCCGACACGGGTCCCCGTTGATCGGATGGAGAATCGGTGGAGCTTGAGGCTCTTTTGACCGAAAAAACGACGTTTTTGAGAAAAAACGTGAAAAAATAGCACTAACGCTCGAGAGCAATAGCACGAGGATCCCAACACATGAACGTGCGGTAAAAATCTGAAGATGGCTGCCAGAGGCGGTGCTTAGGTAGAGGGCAGTCATTGGCTGTGGTCAGTATGACGCAGAGACCAGTGATTGGTTACTACTACGAAAGACAGATCAGAAACGAAACTGATACTGGTTTTTTCTTTACCGAGGATTCCCAGCCTGACGACGGGGAATATTCATGAGCATGTGAATCCATGCAGAAAACAGGTGTATAGATTCTTAGCCACCAAAGCAAATACATGTGGCCAAGATGAGGATCATAGTTCAACAGACCCTCATTCCTACCTGTTGATTCATCGTGCTGGTAAATGCTGCTGCCAATAATGCAAGGGAGCCTAATGACATGGTTTCTGTATATTATTCACTCCAATCAGACCTATTTCTTCCGGCACTAAGTTGGATATTTCATTTTATTCCAAATTTCACCTATAATGCAGCGGCACACACATATAGAATACCATCAAAACCATGCATGTGTTCCACCCATGTGTGTTATTTACTACAAGTACCTCGTCTTAAATGTACCTGTGAGCGTGCCATGTTACTGTAGCGGTCACTAGTACATTCTTCCTTCCAACGTTTATTTAATTTTCCATTTGATGGGTTCTTTCCGACCGAGGATATCAAGGTCAAGTTCTTCAAGGAGGTGGCAGATGTCAGAGGAGTGCTTGACAGCAGAGCAAGAGTTGAGAGTGGCAAGGTGAAGAAGGTTCCCAGCCTTACAGACCTTCCGGAGAGGGGTACAAATAAGAGGTACGCCCTGCGGAGGTGTGGAGGGAGCTTGAGAAGGGGCAGAGGAGGAAGGAAAAGAGGGCAAGGTAGCCAACGGAGAAGGGTAAGGGACAGCTGCAGATGAGAGGAAGTTGATGGGGTGGGGGAACCGCCTATCGAAGGGGAGGAGTTTGGCCTAAGGGCCTGGCACTATAACAGTCCCATTTAGGTCATTATTTATGATGGCTCTAGAGGAGTCAAAGGCTCCATGAGGACTTCCCAGCGGGTTCCACCATTAATGGGAGAGGAGGAGACTGGACAGAGCACAGAGATCATATGAGGGGTCCAGAGATCTGGTGAAGGAACGAGAAAGAGGAAGTCAGTGAGGTTTTGTCTGGCAGAGGGGCTGCAATTGGTATCAGCAATGGGGACCATTCGCGATCATTCTCATAGCTGACCCTTCTCTTTACACTCGGGCCTTATTACGAGTCCAGCGGTAACCAAGGCGGTAAAACCGCCTGGTTACCGCCGGACTCGTATTACCATTCCGCCTCCGTGATTCCCGGAATTATCGGGGCATTACAACCCTGGATTCCCGGGAATCACGGAGGCGGAATGGTGTTAATCCCCATTCCCATTGAGTCCTGTGGGACTCAATGGGAATGGAGATCATGGAAACACCGGCAGCATCTCGTAATGCTGCCGGTGTTTCCTCGTCCGCCTGCAGGCGGGCGGTGTTAAACCCGCCAGGTCAAACCTGGCGGGAACATCACCTCCCGCCTGCAGGAGTTGGGATCGCCCGGCATGGAAACAACGGTGGCGGCGGGTTTACCGCCACCGTTGTTTCCATACCGGGTGATTTGTAATGAGGCCCTTTGTCTTCCTTCTGGCACCTTTTCCCCTCCGTGCCTCTTACACACTTTCCTTTTGCACCTGTTATCTTTTCCGTGCTCTTGCACACTTTTCTGTTTTGCCGTGCCACTTGCACACTTCCTTTACCCTGCCGTGCCTCTTGCTCACTTTCTTTATCTTGCTGGGCCCTCTTGTACACTTTTCTGTTCTCCTCGTGCTGCCTGCACCCTTCTCACTTTTTCCTTCTTTCTTTGGGGCCGCTCACACCCTCTCTTTTCTTCCCAACTCACTATTTCTGCTTTTTCTGCTTTCTCGCCACTCACACACCTTTTTGCTCTAGTTTTCTCTCGCTTTTTAATTATCGTGCTGCTTGCACCTTCCACTGCTACCGCTCCCGCTCCAGTCACCCCCACGCATCTGAGTTTCTCTCTCTCATGAAACTCACCGATTGGTGCAGCGCTGGCGGGCAGTTTCCTCGGGATGTGTGTGTCGAGGTCAGGGTCTCACCACCTGCCCCTCCGACACTCCTGGGACCTGAACACGTCTCAGGGGAACATCACTGGCCTGGACACGGGCAACAGGTCCATGGAGACACGGCTCCCTCATCACACTGTAACCCCTCTGATACACCGGCTAAGCGTCCTGGTGTCCCATTCTCTTCCGGATACTCCGCGCTCCTCCATCTACAGCCTCCTGTTCCCTGGCTTCCATGATCCATCCAGCAACCGCAGCTCGCTCTTTCTTTCTGGCAGAACTCCAACTTCTATACGGTAACTGAGGGTTAATTGGAGTTCGGTGTGTATGGTTAGTGTCAAATGCATGACCCTGCCTGACTCTATTAAAGGGACAGCCTAGTGGTGTAATGTAGACCTTTCCAGTCATCTTCATCTACACAGTACTGTTCCTATGGGCAATATTTCTAACTCCCAGTTGCCTATTCCTCGTCCCAGTACATGTTGGTGTTAAGATGGATTTCTAAACTCTGACCTGGTGGGCAGAAGTTTAGGAGGCCACCCTAGTTTAGTGGAACAGAGGACCCTTCTGGACAAACCAGACCAATCTACGGTAGCTTGGAAGGTGGTCAAGACTAAGCCTTAGGAGTGGTGTGAGAATTCAGAAGCCCACAATGAGCACAAACAGTAAAACTCCACAGGTTACTCTTAGACAGATGTATATAACAAATACATTTATTATATGCCTTTATAATCAAAACACTATTAAACCACAGTTATGAAGAAACAAAACCACACACAATCATTCACTATTTAACATACATGATGGGGAAGGAAAATAACCACAACCTGCAACAGAAAGGGGTTAGTTTGGCCCATATATCAGTGTAGGCAGTCCTCCATCAACAATCCCTAACTTATGTAGTCCAGCCCTACGTAGTGAGGAGCCTAGCGCTCAAAGTACTGTTGTGCGTGAATAATGCTTGGTCGTACATAAAGCGTAAAGCAGGTTCTCTTCAGGGGGCTGTAGCTGCTCAGGAAGGGGCATAAGGCGATGAAGAATAAGTTCCTATTCCTAGAAGAGGGCCTACACTTGCGCATAGAGTGACATTTGGAGTTCGGAAATAGCTGGGGAGTGCAGGCTATCCCAGCCAAGGTGAGTATCTTTTGAGGGACACTCATGCTTAAAAATGAATGGATGTGCCAGGGGGTCACCGGTAAGTTCGGAAATTACTCACCATCCCTCCATACAGTCCAGAGCAAACTTTGGCCGTCTAGCCCACTTCACCTCAGTTTCAGGACGCTCCGGCTCCCAGCAGCTACAGTACAGGACATTCGTCCGTGGTGGGACGTTTGCTTTTGCTCAGTCCTCGAAGGAAGGAAGAAGGTTAGTTCTGGTGTAGCACGTCTCAGGATACGGTAGGTAAGAACTGCAGGCACTGTCAGCGATGGCCAACACAGCAGGGCGACACAGGGATCACAAATGCTCGTGGCGTGGCACACTGTTAGGCAGAAACCTGTGCAGTTCCCTCTGGGACCACTTCAAAAGATTTAAGACTACAGGTGTTTGGCAGTAAACCCACTTGGTAGCAGTCTGTACCACACAGATTCACTTGGTAGCTGTGGCTGAGCAGTCAGACTTCCCTCAAGAACAGTTAGGCAGTATACAGAGCATTCACAATAGGTCAAAAGAACACAGTAGAACAAACAAACACTGGCCAGAGCTTGGTGTAAAAGAGATATAACTATTTATTTAAAAACACATCTAATAAAACACAGTGGCACTAATATCAAGCAGTTCAAAAACACGGTCACGAAAAGATATACACTCCCTTTAAAGAATATTAGACAAGTCTTAAGTAAAGCCCCACTTATTTTCAGACAGCGGTGAGCGCTTAACGCAGAGGGCACTCTAATAATTCGGTTTAAAAGGGAGAGAAAGGCAGAGCATAAATTGAAACAGATCCCAACACTTTCAAAAGAACACAGCAAGAGAGGAAGGCAGAATCAAACCGTGAAGTTAGAGTTCAGAAAGCCGGATCCACTTTAAGCGGATCAGAACGAAATGTGTCCAAGGTCACACGGTTGAAAAGTGCACAAGGGTCTCGAAAAGGTTCAGAAAGAAGTTGGACCAAAAGAAACGGACCAGTTAGAGGGTCAAGGCGGCCAGCCCAGTCCAGAAGGTTAAGGGATTATTATTACCTTGTAGCAATCTTTAGAAAGGGAGGCCGGGCGGACATGGTACCTTAAAGTGGTGAGAATACTCCAGCGGGGGCAGTTGTTCCTGGCAGCGGGTGCAAGTGGGCGCTTCATCCGGAGGAAGAGAGGATCTCGTCGGGGAGGAAAGCAGGAGTCCATTGCACTGCCAGGGAAGAAAACAGCCGCGGAGTTCTCAGTTAAAAGGAGCGGTCCTTTTGTTCGCGGTCCAGTGGTAAGTGGCTATCCGGTTACCGGGGTGCTTGGCATGGGCAATTCTACCACAAGACATCCAGGGATGTGAGAAAAAGAAGGTAAACTGGTTGTGCCCACCAGTCAGGGGAAGAAGACTCTCCAGCCGGGAGATCTTCTCTGTCGTCGGGAAGTGGTGAGTCGGTTCCGCAGGGCTCCACCGGTGATGTCGTCGTAGCAGGTCGGCTCAGCTCCTCCCTCGTCGGATTTTCAGGTCCTGTGGCGACTTCTAAAGTTCCAGTCCCAAAAGCCCTGCTTTTATGCAGCACACCCCCATTCACTCAGCCTAGCTGTCAATCAAACATGCTAAGTGGTGAGCCGGCCGGCTCACCACTTGGGCCAATCACACAAGAGTGCGACTTGAGTTACCAAGGTAACTCAGTCCAGTGTGCCTAAACCACCTCCTACTCACCCTGTGGTACCCAGACAGAGTGGCACCACTTTTGGAGGCTTCTGTGGAGAAGCCCGCCAAAAAGTGGAACAAAGGGCTCGACTTGGGTTGGAGTCACAGAAGAGAACACAAACGCCATTTTAGAATCGAGTTCTGGCAAAAAATACCAACCGGCGAATTAATATTAAATAAATAAACCGGTGGTATGTTCGAGGCTATGAGAATTAAATAATTAAAGTTGGTAGTCTCGAACAATGAGAAAATCACATAGGGATATATTTGCAGTCGAATATAAAAAGTAGTATCCACTGCCACCAGCCAAAACTCGATCAGGGGGGACGGAGACGTGCCCCCTCGACTAACAGACCCCGGGGGAATCGAATGGCCCCGACCAGTACGTCCACAATATGATGGTTTGTACTGGTTTCTGTTCATAATTTGGGACTAGTAAAGCC
Source organism: Ambystoma mexicanum (assembly GCF_040938575.1). NCBI lineage: Eukaryota > Metazoa > Chordata > Amphibia > Caudata > Ambystomatidae > Ambystoma > Ambystoma mexicanum. The sequence continues at coordinate 354,176,379 of NC_090936.1, forward strand.
AATGGTGACTTTACATGCCCTGGGAGACAGTAGTCAGTCCCAGGGTATGGAGTCTATGGTGGGGTGTCACTATGACACCCCTGTGTCACTGCAATGTGGGCGCTGTGTAACACTCATAGTAAAAATACATGAGACCCTATGGAGTAAAAGACCCCATAGCCCATAAAACACATTAACAGTCAAAGGAAACCCTCAAATCATGTCCAAGAGTGTGAGGAAAAGAGACTCACTCTTGGCAGGAGAAAAAAACAAACTCCAGAAACCCAGCAAAGCTGATGGGGGACTCACTAGGTTAGGAAATTCAGCCTAAACAGAGAATTCTCCCTAATACACACTCTCGTAAATCACGACCCAGAGGAGCTAGGACAACAGCGGCAGAGGGCGAAGGACCACAAGCTAGCGATTCCCCAAGTCTTGAGTCTTAACTCGGGACGGTTGCATTCCTGTCCGATACCCTGGGTTCGAGCCGGACAGTTCACTAGATGGCCCAGGAACACTTCCGAAGAGGCTCTTTGCGAGGGTAAGTAGGAGAAGCCAAGAGTAGGTGTTCCCACTACTCCAAAGGGGCGAAGCGCCCTGGCAGGCCTTTTTGGTATGATGAACAAACAGGGGTCCGACAGGACAACAGCGGGGTCAGGGTACCAAACCTTCCTAGCACGTCACCCGCATTTCCTTGAGTCTGCTTTTTTGTTAAGGGTACTTGGCTTCTTATGAAGTTCGGTGTGAACCTCAGTAGATCGACCTGGAATGGATGCAGAGCCCCTTCTCTCATCCAAGATTTGCTTTGCACTGAAATCTCAGATAGCCAATGGAAGATCTGCTCTCTTGCATGCACACCAGGCGTGGGCCAATCGTGTTCCGCAGTGGTTCCAGTCATTCATGGCTACCAGACATACTGGCACCAGTAGTGTGGATTGGGACCAGACAGTCCCAACCCTCTTCCTGGGCACTAGCATACGTGACATGCAGGAGCCCGCAAAAGATGCAGTTTTCATGGGAGGCTGCATGCCCAAATAAGGAATACCTGGGTCTCTCGACCTGGGGGAAGGCAAAGGGAAAAAATGGCCAAAGGACAGAACAAAAGACTTTGTGGCACAGCCATTTTCGGCACTGGCCACAGTCTTGGGTCAAATGCGGTAAACGCGGTATGGTCCATAAAAACAAAGTAAAAATACTTTAAAAGTAAACTGCTGCCACCAGTTTGTCCTAGGCACACTTGTACAAACACCAAAAAATCCTTAGAGGGTGGCTGGGGCCATCAAACAAAAGGATCCCTATGCACGGTACATTAAGGTACTTGGCACATAGATGAACAAGTTACTCCTTACCTGGTAACGTTTTTTCGATGGGATGTTCCTCCGACGTATTCCTTATCTATGATATTTGTATCTCCAGCTTGCTGGCCTCGGAATTTTTTTCCCCCAGTAGAGGGCGCTGTGCATCGACGTCCGTCGAGTAGGTGTTCCTCGAAAGCCAGCGTATCGACGTCGACGTCATCATGCCTATAAATGGCCACGCGCAGCGTCCGTTGCTCAGTTCCGTTTTGTAGAGTAAGGTAGTTATTGCATGAATGGTTACTACCCTTGAAGGAGCATAAGCTGCAACCACAAGGGAAATTTTACTGCGGGGATGGATGGGAGGGGCGATAAGGAATACGTCGGAAGAACATCCCATCGAAAGAACGTTACCAGGTAAGGAGTAACTTGTTCTTCGAAGGGATTGTGTCCTCCGACGTATTCCTTATCTATGATAGACTACCATAGCAGTGGTATGTGATTGGTGGCGGGAGTAAGAGATGCCATATTACTTTAAGAATGAACATAGTGTAACACAGCTTTGCCAAATCTAGTCTCTTGACTAGAGGAGGAATCCAGGCTATAAAATTTGGACGACCATGTGGCAGCCGCACATATGTCTCTAATTGGTACCCCTCTTTGAAGAGCTGTGGAGGTTGCGATACCCCTGGTCGAATGAGCCCTTAGATTTTGAGGGGGCTCTTTCCCTGCCAGTTTGTAGCATTCCAGAATGGCTAAAATAATCCATCTGGAGATGGTTTGTTTGGTTATTGGTAATCCCAACTTATGTCCTGCGTAACCTACAAAGAGTTGGTCTGCTTGTCTAATTTTAGCAAGTCTACTGATATAAAAACTCAAGGCTCGATTAGGGTCCAGCCTGTGTAGTCTCTCTTCCTCTTTCCCCAGATGGGGAGGAGGATAGAATGAAGGTAAAGTAATCTTCTGAGTAATGTGAAATTCAGAAACTACCTTTGGGAGAAAGTTAGGCTTCACCTGTAGAACGACTTTGTCCTTGTGAAAAATTGTATGAGGAGGTTTACAAGATAGGGCTTGTATCTCGCTAACCCTTCTAGCAGATGTTAATGCTACCAATAAAACAGTTTTGAGGGTGAGAAACTTCAATGAACAAGAGTGGAGTGGTTCAAATGGAGCACCCTTTAGGAAGTTTAAAACTAGATTTAAGTCCCATAAGGGAACTTGGAATGGTCTTGGAGGGTAAACATTAGTTAGATCTTTCAGGTATTGTATTACCAATGGAATTTTGAAATACGATGGCTCTTCTGCAGTGCGCTTAAAGATCGTTAGCGCTGCGAGATAGCCCTTAATAGTGCCAACTTGAAGGCCTGAATTTGCCAAATAAAGTAAGAAGGATAACACCGCAGGTGTACCACATGAAAAGGGTTCAATATTCTTTTCTCTGCAACAGCTGCAAAATGTATTCCAACGGCAGCGGTATAGAGTTTTAGTTGCTGGCCTTCTGGCCGAAAGCAATACCTCCATGACGTCATCTGGAAGGTCCCAATCCTTGTACCTCAACCTTTCAGATACCAAGCGTGAAGGTTGAGGGTCTTGATGGCTGGATGGAGAACCTGACCTCCCTTCTGCGAGAGAAGATCCTCTCTGTACAGTAGACAAATTGGAGGATGGATGGACATGTCCAGAAGGTCCGGGTACCATGTTCTCCTGGCCCAATCCGGGGCAATTAGGATCATGGTCTTCCGAAACCTTCTCAACCTCCTGATCATTTGAGGAATGACAGGGACCGGAGGAAACGCGTACAGAAGTGGGAACTCCCAGTCCACTACGAACGCGTCTCCTAGAGCTCCTCTCGGGGGAAATTCCCTTGAGCAAAATCTGTCGCACTTCCTGTTGATACTGGTGGCGAACAGATCCACTTGAGGGGTTCCCCAAAGAGCGAAGATCTCTTGAAGGACTTCCTGAGCTATCTCCCACTCGTGGGAGACTGTGTTCTGCCTGCTTAGAGCGTCCGCTGTCAAGTTCTTCTCTCCGGCTAGGTCAATTGCCGATAGAGAGATTCCTTCCTGAATTGCCCAAAACCAGAGCTGCATTGCCTCTCTGCACAGTGGCAGTGACCCTACGCCTCCTCTTTTGTTGAGGTAGTGCATGGCCACTGTATTGTCCGTCATTATCAGGACGTTTCTCCCCCGTACAGACGGCAGAAAAGCCTTCAGTGCCAGTCTGATGGCTCTCAGCTCCAACAGGTTGATGTGTAGTCTGGACTCCGATGGAGATCAACGACCACTGATGCTCAAGTCATTGGCATGGGCTCCCCACCCCGTGAGTGAGGCGTCTGTGACTACTGTTACCTCCGGCCATGGTTGCCAAAACAGTTCTCCTTTCAAGATGTTCTCTGGAGAGGCCCACCATTGAAGGTCATGGGCTACCTTGTCCAGAATCCGGAGGAGATCTGTCATCCTCCCTGAGAATTGTGACCACCGAGTCCTCAGTGCCCACTGAAGGGATCTCATTCTCAGGCGAGCCTCTGGCACAAGGGATATGCAGGATGCCATGAGGCCTAGCAACCTCAAAAAGTCGTAGGCTGGGAGACGTTGGGCATTTTGAAACCTGGTGACCATCTGCAGAATATCTTGAGCCCTCACCTCTGGTGGCGAGGCTTTTCCCAGGGACGTGTCCAGGACTGCTCCAATGAACTGGAGTCTCTGTGATGGTATCATCTGTGACTTCTTTAAATTGAGGGAGAAGCCCAGCTTGTGAAGGAAGTGGCAGACATAATCTATTTGGATCCAAGCTTGTTCCAAATAAACTGCTCTGATCAACCAATCGTCCAGGTAGGGGTAGACGTGAATCCCTTCCCTCCTTAGACTTGCAGCCACAACCGACATTAGCTTGGTGAAGACCCTCGGGCGGAGGTCAGCCCAAATGGCAGAACTCGAAATTGATAATGAGAGTTGCCAATTGCGAACCTCAGGTACTTCCTGTGCTTGAGATAGATTGGCACATGGAAATAAGCATCCTGAAGGTCCAGAGATACCAACCAGTCCTGAAGCTGGAGGGCCTGAAGGATCTGAGAGAGAGTTACCATCTTGAACTTGTCCTTCCTGAGGAACTTGTTCAATTCTCGTAAGTCCAGGATGGGTCTCAGTCCTCCGTCTTTCTTTGGTATGAGAAAGTAGGGGGGAGTACCAGCCCTTATTCCTGTCCGCTACAGGTACCGGTTCTATGGCACCTTTCTCTAGCAGGTCTACAATTTCCTGCAAGAGGAGCATATCCGGCACTTTCAGAGAGCTGTTCCCCGGTGGATGGCTCTGAGGGATGCGTAGAAAAGGCAGGCAGTAACCTTGGGCAACTGTCTCCAATGCCCAAGCATCTGACGTAATAGCCTGCCATTCCGTCAGATGGTGAGTTAACCTGCCCCCTAGAGGTCTCTTGTGATGGGAGACCTCAGAGTGGTTTGGGAGCGGCTGATGCAGTTGCTGAAGGTAAAGCGGCTCCTGCTCCTGCCGCTTTCTTTCCTTTACCCCGTCCACCACGGGTACATTTTCCTTGGCCTCTTTGAGCCGGCCGTCCTCTGCCTCTTCCATATGAGGAATAATAGCGAAAGGACCTTCCTCTCCAAGAGGATCCTGAGGGACGAAAATTAGTTTGGCGGATTGCAGCTCCTAGTGACTTGGCTGCTGCTTTAGATGTTTGCAGTTTTTCCAAACTGTCATCCGCCTTTTTACCAAACAGGGAAGAGCCGTCAATGGGCATATTTAAAAGTCTGGCCTGTACGTCAGAAGCAAAGCTGGACTTTCTCAACCACGCATGCCTGCGGATTGTGGTACTTGCCGCCATGGCCCTGCTGATACTGTCAGCAGAATCAATGCCAGTTTGAAGGGACTCACACATTGCATCTTTACCATCTCTGATGATATTTAAAAATGCGTCCCTTTCTTCTCCTTCCTGGAGGCAGTCAGCCGCTGATGAAGCACACTCCCAAAGAGTGTGGCTGAACCTAGCAAGCATACAAGTCGCATAAATAGATTTTAAAGCCATGCTAAAGGCTGAGAAGACTTTCTTAGCCATGGGATCATATTTTGTATCATCCCTATCCTGTGGAGCAGTGGGGTATGCAGATGTACTGCCTGATGAAGTTGCAGCCTGGACCACCAGACTCTCTGGAGTAGGGTGCTTAGATAGGTATTCAGGGTCAGCAGCAGATACCCTATATTTCGCTGACAACTTCTTGTTAACCGCAGGGACAACTTCAGGAGTTTCCCAGTTAGTTAAAATCTTTCTTTGTAAAGCAGAATGAAAGGGAATCACAGGATCCTCCTGTGGACCTTTATCCAGAATATCTGTGAGGTCATCCTGTTGAAAAACAGGTGAAGGTGCAGACCAACCCATGAACTCCATCATTCTTGACATTCGGGTTCTATAAGGGGTTTCAGCATGTTCCCCTGGGTCTGGTTTGACAAATTCCACTTCTGGGGAAGTGTCTAGGCCACTTGCTTCCTGTAATACATCCTGAAGGTCTTTCAACCTTCTTTCCTCAGAGGCAAAAGTCTCTGGTTCAGGTGAGGTGGTCCTCTGCAGCCCAAAAGGCCTTTCTTGATCAGAATCTTCCCTTTCTTCATAAATTGAAGTTAAGGGGGGATGCTCTGGCCTGTGAAATGGTATAAAACCCATCTCTAAAGCAGAGGGAGCCATCATCAGTGGCCTTGAAAAGGTCGATGTCGTCGACGCCGATGTAAAAATCCTCGAAGGCGCCGACAAAGGTGTCGAGAAAACTGGAAGAGGCCTCGAAGAACTCGAGAGGATCGGAATCCTGCTCGAGGATGTTGACGACGTTCTCGACGTCGTGTCGGAGGCTCTTGGTGTAACCGTTGGCTGTGGAGTAGCCGTGGGTTTTTCTTTTATCGGCGTCGATGTCGGCGTCAACGCTGGCGTCAACTCGATCGACGGATGCGTCGAAGAACACTTCGATAACGGGCGTTGATGGCGCCGATCTATGCTTCGAAGGGGCTTTCGACGATGGCGTCGAAGATGCTTTACTTCCCGATGGCTCATGTCGCTTTCGGGTCGACTCTTTCGCCGGGTGCTTCGACTCGCGGCGTTTAGATTTTTTGGGCTTTTCACCCGGGGTATCACCCTTAGCTGACTTCGAGGGGGTCGAGGCCGCTTTCTCGAAGACGCTTAGCATCTTTTTTCTGAATTCCTCCCACTCAGCCTGAGAGCTGTGTTTTGTGGGGCAATGTACTCTTTCAGGGGTACTAGAAGACGACGACAAAGGAGATCTTCTACGTCTCTTTTTCGAGTGTCTAGACCTCGACGAGTGGTGGGAGCCACTTCAAGACCTAGACCGATAATGCTTTCGACGGTGAGGAGACGAATGTCTCGACTCTAACGCGGAAACTTTCGAGGAAGTTAAAACTGACTTACCTCTCTCGAGCTTCCCCTTACGCTCCTTCAAGGCTTTCGCCAGCATGGAAAGGCATTCCTCACCCTCCGAACACTGGTGTTCGATTCCCAGACACTGCAAACAGATCCTGTGAGGATCCGTCAACGACATTCTCTTCCCACAGTCTCGGCATTTTTTGAAACCGGACCGAGGAGTCGTCAGGTCGGAGGAGGAAGCCATCGAGTACGAGTCGGTTTTCTCGAGGAAATATGAATATATTTCGACTGACGAACTGAGCAACGGTATTCCTAGGCACACGAAGCACAGAAAAACGGAACTGAGCAATGGACGCTGCGCGTGGCCATTTATAGGCATGATGACGTCGGCGTCGATATGGTGGCTGTCGAGGAACACCTACTCGACGGACGTCGACGCACAGCGCCCTCTACTGGGGAAAAAAAATTCAGAGGCCAGCAAGCTGGAGATACAAATATCATAGATAAGGAATACATCGGAGGACACAATCCCTTCGAAAAAAAGTTACCAAGAAATGGCAACATAGTCAAAGACTAAGTGAAAAATAGTTTCCCAGTACTGACAGCCTGAAGGACGTGTCAGTTTCCCCCTAACAAATCACCAAAAGCCCAGAAGAGAGCAGCTGAAGGCTGTGCTCCAATGGAAAAAGTCAGGTTAGGTAAGCCAAACAAAAGCAAAAAGTTTGGGGGGTTCACAAATAGAGGGAAAATTGCACCTAAGGGAAATCTTTCCTAAGAGTTGGAAATGGGGAGGGGGAGACAGGACAAAACGGAAATTGATAGTTATACGTGGAATAATTATAGTGTGATTGACAGAGGACAGAGGGAAATCCCCTGGTTCTGTTTTTATACAACAGGGATGATTCCCCTTTTGTAGGTTACTCCCTACCCCCGATACCCTGCCATGAAAGTACTGGTCTTGACAGCACCCCTACTAGTCTGAAATGGGGGAAGACAAATAGGTGTTGAGATCAAAGCCATGCTGTTGTCTCAGCTGACCCTCCTCACTGCCTGCTTCTGTTCTTGTATGATATTTCCACCCCCCTCTTGGATCAGGGACAGTGGGACCTTGCATATCCCATGAAGGCTTCAGGGAATTTTTCCCCCTTGCTTATCATCCCGTTGGGATACCGTGTCTCACCTGGGGTTTTCCCATGAGCGCTACCCCGTACTCTCCTACCCAAGTGATCTTCCCTCACTCCTCAACCCCCAGGATTGGGATCCAACAGCGATGGCCCTCACCTGGCCACCTGAATAGAGGATTCTCGGGGTCTAAATAGGAGAATACCCTCAGGTTTCACCACAGTGTGTACTGAGCTCCAAGTGGCAGCCTTGCAAACGACATCTAGGAGTACATTTCCTATAAAGGCTAGAGTTGCACTTGTGCCTCGAGTTGAGTGTGCTCTAGGCTTAAATGGCAATGTTCTCTTAGCAAGAGGATAGCAGAGCCGGATGCAGCTGACAATCCATTTAGAAATAGCTGATTTAGAGATAAGGACAGCTTCTCTTGCAGCAGCTACAGATACAATACCTGTTTTTTTTGATAGGTTTAGTCTTTTGAAGGTAGAACATGACATCTCTACGTACATCTAGTGTAAGAAGGCTTTTTTCTGCAGCATTTGTAGGGTTTTTGAAAACCCTAGATAGTTCTATAGCTTGGTTTACATGAAATTTAGTTATAAACTTTGGTGAAAATCAAGAGTGAGTGCGTAGCAATACCTTGTTCTTGTGTATGACTACAAAGGGGTCCTGTAGTTCACCAACCCTTCTGATAGAGGTAATAGCTATAAGAAAGGCTCTCTCATATGTTAGATGCTTAAAGCTGGCCTTGTGCATTGGCTCAAAGGGGGCCCCCATGAGCCTCGTTAGTACAATACTGAGGTCCAAGCCGTGAGTAGGATTAAAAACTAGACGGTATAGCTTTTTAACACCCTCTGTGAAGGCTTGAACTACAGGTACCTTCCACCACAAAATTTTTCTTTGAAATGTGGTGTAAGTGGAGAGAGCTGCTAGGTGTACTTTGCGGGAGTTAAAGACTAATCTTGAGCCAAGAAGATACAAAAGGTAGTTGAGGACGGTGACAGGCGATTTCTGGGATTACATGATAAGGCGGGCCCAAATTACTAAATTTCCTTCACCATTTACCCCAATTTTTGATAATCTAGGGTTTACCCCAAGCTACGGGGAAAGGAGTTTTGGGGAATGGCTGGAGGGGCGTTGCCTAAAGATTCGGGACATGATCAGTGGAACAAAAATTAAGTCATTCTCCCAATGCAAGGAGGACTTTGGACTGGAAGAGTCGGAAAGATACTGATACTTCCAGATAAGACCCTGGGTCATGCAGCCCTCTATAAAAGCGGCAGGAATGCGTGACCTTACCCCCTTCGAGAAATACTTAACATCTGATTTGTGGGATAAACACATAGTGGGGGCAATCTACACTTTAAGCAAACAAGGGGAGACACCAGGGGGAAAGGAAATACATGACACTCTGGAGGGGGGTTACTGGTCAAGAGATAGAAAAAGGAGAGTGGCAACAGTTGTGGGCTAGTATACCAAAGTTAACAAAATCCCTACACATTCAAGAAATATGGATACAATATATGTTGCAGTGGCATCTAACCCCAGAGAAATTACATACATTTTACCCCTCAGTGTCGAATCTTTGTTGGAGACAATGCAGTAAGGTGGGGTCTTGGAGGAACCATATCTGGTGGGAATGTCCTCACATCCATGAATACTGGAAGGTAATAGGGGAAGCACTAAGTGAGGCACTGAGCTTGGAGGGAAGGGGCAACAGAGGGCTGTCTATATTGGGGCTTGGGGGACAACTGCAAGAACTAACATCCATAGCAGAGCGGGAAAACTATGTAATCCTGATGATGGCAGGAGCGCTGGGGGTGGCACAAAAATGGAAAGCAAAAGACCCTCCAACTGAAAGTAAATGGGTGGGAAAAGTTTTGAACTTTGCTCTTCTGGAATGGGCTACATACTCTCTACAAAGTGATCAGCAAGGTTTTCGAGGGGACTGGTCACAAATCATGGGGTTTCTGCAAAAAGCGGCAAGGGGGAACTGGTGCCCGAAGAGGATGAGACTGTTAGGCCTGGTGGAATGAACAAGGTCATCGGCCATCAGGAGGTTATGACTCAATGGACTCTAAAATGAAGCTTCCCCATCAAAGGTCGAACTCTCGGGGGGAGGGATACAAATGTTTTGTATAACTGGTGAAAATGTTAATAAAAAGTTATATGGAAAAAAAAAGGTAGTTGAATATGTTAGACGGTGAACAGTCAGTTGGATTGAGAGCCAGTGTCCTGCAACATAACACAAAACTTTTCCATTTGCTAAAGTAGTAGTGTCTTGTGTTGGGTTTACGAAATTCTTTTGAGTATTTCCATGCACCACTGGTCTAGGTTACAGTGACCAAATCCTATGACCTCAGGAGCCAAGCTGCTAAATTCAGCGTCTGAGGGCATGGGTGAAGGGTTGTCCCCTGATCCTGAGTTAGCAGAATTCCCGGAAAAGGTAATTTCATGGACGGACACATGGATATCATTTGAAGGTGGGAGAAACAGGTTTTCCATGCCCACATCAGAGCTATCAGGATCTGTGCTACTGGTTCCCAGTGTAGCTTGTGGACAATTCGGTCGAGAAGAAGTGTTGGGGGGAAAGCGTACGCAAATCTCTCTGACCAATTCATCAGAAGTGCATTGCCCTTTGAGCCTTTCTGGGAAACCTGAACACATAATCTGGGCATTGTGCATTCTCCACAGTTGCGATGAGGTCCATTTCTACAAACCCTCAGCTTGAGAAGAAGTTGACTAGCACGTCTGTGCCTATTTGCCACTTGTGCTCTGAGGGTAACATAGTACTCCTGCATAGCACTTTTGCCAGAGAATTGAGTTCCCCTGGAACATGTGCTACTAGAACATGTTGTGATGTAGTGCCCACAGCCAGATGTTCTGGGCTAGTTTGGACAGCCCTGGAGAGTGTGTCCCCCTGTTTGTTTATATAAGACATGGCTGTGGTACTGTCTGTGAGGACGAGGACTGTTTTGTGTGCTAATTGAATCTTGAATGCTTCAACTGCTTTGAGCACTGCTAGCAGAAGGTTGATGTGTTTTTCTGGTTAGTGCCTGTGTCCACGCCCCATGAGCAGTGTGATGACAGATGTGCACTCCCCACCCTGTCATTGATGTGTCTGTTTGTTAGAGTGGCTTAGACATCCTCAACTACTCCCGGCAGTTTCCCTAAGTCTCAAAAACAGAGAAATTCAGTATAAAATATTACAGTGCCTGTACTACACCCCAGCTAAGCTCTTTAAAATGGGGCTAACCTCCAGCGCAGTATGTTGGAGCGGCTGCAATAAAATAGGCACCATGGGTCATGTAATGTGGCCTTTCCCTGCCCTCACCCCATACTGGTGTAGCATACACGAACAGATTTCAGAGATAGATGGGGCGGTCATCGCGTAACTCCTAATGTGATGCTACTGTGGGAAGATTAAAAAGAATGGCATACAGATGCTCTAAAGGCTAGACTCATGGGCCTTATACTCTTCACCGTGCGTAAGCTGCTGGTTATTCACTGGAAGGCAAAATCACCACCCACCAATATTGAAAGGACCGCACTTCTCTTGAAGACATGCCTGTTAGAACGGGCTGCCTTTAAAAGGCAATCGAGGATGGGCTCAGCGAGAGGGGATCAATACTGGGAACACTTGGAACCTTACATAAGAACTTGGCCCGAGAAAATGTTTAATATATGGGCTTCACCCCAAAGTATACCACACAATTATCGGGTGGAGCATACATAACAACAAGATTGGGTATGCGATAACATATATTGGCACTGACACAACTCGAGCACGTCCTGGGTAGAGGTGTGCGGGAGGGGGCCGGAAAGGCTTTAAAGTTGTTGAGGGCATGTTTGAAGTTCAGAATTGTTGAAATATGTAATATCTGTTTAACACCACTCGTTTTAATGCTACATACAACTAAGTAGTAAACTGTACACAAGATTTGTGTATGACTGTAAGCGTTTCAAAATAAAAACAGATTTTTCAAAAGGGCTGCAGCTCTGTCCCCCGTTCAGCCACCAACTGCCCAACAATTCCTACATACACATTCTTTCTCTGTGCAGTTTTAATCCTGTCAAATATATAAGATTCCAATAGAACTGATATGACATAACTGATACAGTGTGCCACCAAGCAAACAAATTAACTATGTACAATAGAACAGACCGCGCCATCGCTTGTTTAATAAGATGATATCTATGGGGGTCTCGACATAGACCATGGGCGAGGTTAAGATTTCGCTTATCACTAAGCCAGGGAAGGATTCTAGTCTTTGTGCCTCATATCGTCCCATAGCAGTTTTGAATGCCTGGTGACCGCCCCCATGATAGTAATCTTAGGGAGGCGGATATGGAACAGAACTAAAACCTTACTGCATCTGAAACACCCTTACTCACCAGAGATCCAGACGGCTGCGGATATAAGCAAAGTAAGAACTGATTTGGCAATTGTAAGACATTGGGAGAGGTGGGGTGTATACGCATGGGGGGACCTATACGAGGACGGTACTTTTAGGGACTTTGACTCATTGCAGACTAAGGAAGGGCTGCCTGCGGGACAGTTTTTGTGGTACCAAAGGGCCAGATAGGTGGCCATGGGGAAGTGGGACGTATGGCCTGAAGAACCGCTAGCGAGCCCACTGGTAACATTACTGTACAACCTGCGGGACGGCTGGAAATCAGTGTCTAGAATATACAGCAAGTTGATTGATATACCCAACCCTAGGGGCGTTGCACTGAGGGCGAGATGAGAGGAGGATCTAGGAATAGACATTGCTGAAAAAGAGTGGGAAAGAGCCCTAGCGTTCCCCCGGGAAGCATCCAAAAATGCCAGATTCCGACTGATACAATTGAACGCCCTGTATCACACCTATATGACCCAAACAGGGTGGTCAACTTCAATAAACAAGCAAAATCCCAATGTCTCTGGTGCAGAGCGGAGAGAGCAGGGATTATTCACATGTTCTGGGAATGCACAAAATCACAATCTCTCTTGGCTAAGGTCGAGGTGGCCTGCAAAAAGATTGGCATCACACGATATGACTGGTCCCCTAAAGAATGCCTCTTAGGAACGTATCCCAGATTGGCTAAAATAAAACACACAGTGAAATTTATGGGCATGGCATGTATACTAGTAAAAAGAACCATAGCAATGGCATGGAAGCAAGCAAGAGATCTGCAATATGCTGTATGGTACATGGAACTGGAACGAAGGGCGGAAGCTGAGACGAAAACATGGAGGTGGGGGTCTCCAGATAAGATGAAGAACTAAGTGTAACGTTTGAGGCACGGAAGACACTGGTGTGGGACATGTTTCATCCCTCGGACGATAAACCCCCCTGAAAGATTAAACCCCACTGGAAACTAATGAAGCTGGCTAGGCGAGTAAAGACTGAACGCCTAGTCAACTCGAAACACAGAGTAGCCTATTGTCACCACAACCCCCTCTATACCTATGTCGATGTAAACTAACAGGATGAAGCACAAACAGAGACAATTGTTGTTGGTTATTGTTTGGTTTGTTTTTTGTTATCAAACGTGTGTTAAGTGATATAAGAAGGCGACAATGTACAATAAAGACTTGTTGTTACTATAAGAAATGCCAATCAAAACACTTTAAAATAAATAGCAGTTTTGAATACGGATATGAAAATGTATGCCAAAATATTGGCAGCTAGTCTAGACAGAGTTCTCGCTACCCTAATTGGGAAAGATCAAGCAGTGTTTTTGCAGGGCTGTCTGCGGGCAGATAAAGACAGGGAAATTACAAACCTTGTTGACAAAGCGCCTAGAACGGAGACCCCGGCCATGCTTTTGGGAGTGGATACCAAAAAAGCATTCAACCGGGTGGAATGGCCTTTCCCCAGAGATGTCCTGGATTGATGCAACCTGGCAGAGGGCTTTTCTAGAGGGGTATTCTCTCTTTGCTTGCGTCCGGTCGCAAGGGTTGCAGCTAATGGGAACCTGTCTAGGGGGTTTACACTCTCCAGGGGCAAGAAGCAGGGGTGCCCTCTTTCTCCGCTCATTTTTGCTTTAGCCGTGGAACAACTGGCATTGAGGGGGTGGAGGAAGGTATACGTGGTATTCCATATTGGAGACTCAAGCACAAGCTAGCTCTTTTCACAGATGATGTGATCTTGACAGTGTCCAATATGGAAACCTCAGTCCCAAAACAGCTGGAGATCCTCGGGTCATTACGGGGGTTGCCCGGATTTAAAGTGAATGTGGACTAGAGTGAAGAGCTTAATATTAGTGCAGAAACATAGGGCGCACTGCAAACTACAACCCCCTCCAAATGGGCCAAAGGGAAACTGAAATATCTGGGAATTCACCTCATGGCTGCCTAGGCTGATCTGTACCCAGTCAACTATCCCAAATTATTTGAATCCATTAGAACAGAACTACAGTCTTGGGGCATGCAGGCAATCTCATGGTTTGGAAGAGTGGCAGCAATTAAAATGAACATCTTACCCTGTCTACTGTACCACTTCCAGGCTGTCCTGGTTGCCATCTCTTCCAAGACAATGGCAAGGGTACAACATGAGATCCTGGACTGTATTTGGAAAAAAGGAAAGGCTAGGATTGCTAGGACCACATTTTATAAGCCTAGGGAGGAGGGTGGTATAGCGCTGCCGAATATAGGACAGTATTTTAGAGCTGCCCAACTAAGAGTCCTGCACGACTGGATTAACCCCTCTGTGACCAAAGGCTGGAGCTATATTGAGCAGGAGGTCTCTGGTAAGCCCCTTCAGCACATTCCGTGGCTGGGGAAGCGGGACGGGCCACTGAGTGTATATGAGCTGCCAGCAACTAAAGTTACAATGAATGTCGGGGATGCAGCAGTGTCGGTCCAGGGTTTCTCAACCTTTCCCTCCTCCCCCTTATACCCATTCACTATAATCCCAACTTTCAACCAGCATATGATGGAATAGCCTTCTATGACTGGAGACAGGGGGCAGGGGTTGCGAGTTTTTAGCACATATGTTTATGGATGGCCAAATTCGGATGTTTGAATCATGTAAGGACACATTGGGATTCGGGAGAATAGTAGATTACAATGCTGACAACTGAGGCACTGGGCACTGCAGCCTCACAACAAGAAGGCAACAACTAGAGGGCTAACTGGGTTTGAAAAGGTCATGTTGCCGCTAAAGAATACTAAACGGCTTATTTCCTGCTTGTACTCGTGTGTGGGCAAAGAGGGGGATGCTGCACTTCCTTCGTAAGTGGGGGCCTGGCACAGGGATCTGGAGGTTCCTATACAGGGATGGAGGGAAGCCTGGATGGTTCTGAAAAAGGTTACCAGAAGTGTCCAGTATGCAGAGAGGGGCTTCAAAATCATTGCCTGGGGTACCCAACTCTGGACAGAATGAAGCATTTTAGTAGGGAGGAGGAGAGTGGGCTCTGCTGGATGGTATGTGGCAGCGCTGGTACGTACATGGATATTTGGTGGAAATGCCCTTAACTGACACGATAGTGGTCAGCAACTCTGGATATCCTAAATAGTAGGATACCTCAAAAACCTTTATTTAGTATTTTGGTTGGGTTGGTAGAATTCCTAACTGGCCCTAACTCTAGAATGGGAGTAGTCTCGATCATTAAACAAATAACAAACAAGTCCAAGTCAGTCTAGTAAAAAAAAAAAGGCTGATACTAAGAAAACTTAACCTTACCCTCCTTCTCAAAATGACAAATGTATTAAGGGAATACAAAAAGAAAATAGTGTCCCAAAAGAAATGTCAGAATAGCTTAACTAACAAATCCCTTCCCCACGTTCAGCCCCACGGGGTCTAGAGAGTTTCTTTTTTTTTTTTTTTTTTTTTATTGTGTTAACCCTTAGGTTTTTACAAAACAGTCATTCTCCTTAGGACATCTAGAACACCTAGGACACCACTTGAGTTGGTCGGCTTTGGATTAATGACCGCCCGGCCCCGACTACTGCTCCGCGCCGAGTAATTGCTCGCCTTCGGCCGGGGTATTCGCCCTTTTTAGGGCAACGTCCAGGAATTTGGCAGTCATCCTCGCCCATCTTGGCGAGTCGCCCGCGATTAGCCTGCTCCAGCGGGTTTCATCGTCAAGACTGATTTCATTTGATGCAAGTGGTGCCAGAAATGTTAATCTTTCTATTGTTAAAGCTGTACATGACATTAGGAGGTGGTAAATCGTTTCCTTTTGGGTGGTGTCTCCACATAAGCGACAACTGTTGTCTACGGTGTTCTTTCGAGTCGTTAGGATTTCCCTTGTATTTAATAAGTTCAATCGGGCTCTCATAAATATCCTCCTTAGATTCTTTTCCGGAAATTTTTCACAGTATTTTAATGGCTCCCTCAGCCGATTGTGTGCGGGAGGTAGATGTTTCAGGGATTTGTATTGGAGGCTTCTTTCGATCGTGTTAATCCAGTCTTGATCCTCCAGTTTCCTCTTTACCCTCCCCGGGTTATTGAGGAGGGTTTCGTCTGAGCAGGCCACCTCTTCCAGTTTTCCGTGTATTTTGTTAACCCAGGTCACGAGCGGTTTACAGGCGCCTTTTGTGATTTCGCTTTTCATGAGCTGGAAAATTGGTAGTGAGTCAGGCGCTAGGATTTTTCTGTACAATTGAACCGCACTCTGGGTTATCACTGCTGTTAACGATGGCAATCCAAGTTCACGGCGAATGGCTGGCATGGGTGCAGATTTGGGGAGTACTAAGACCGACTTCCATAAGTGCCCCTCCAGCTTAAGCCAAATTTCCGCTGGTAGGGACAAGTTTGCCGCCATTCCATAAGTTATAGCTGGTATTACCTTCGACTTGTAAAACTGAATAGCTGGTGTCCACGAAAATTTGCCGAATTTATTATCCACGGCTCGGGTCTGTGATGTAAGGTTGCGCATTTTTTCCCATAATGAGTTCAAAAGGGAATTGTCTTTCAACGAATTGTCTATCATAACGCCTAGATATTTAAATTCATTCACGGACTCAATTTTAGTTTTATTCAGATACCATGTGTATGTTTTTTTCTGATCTTTCGACGTTTTGTGAAAAGAGATGATTTTTGTTTTCTGCGAGTTGATCTTTAGGTTGTTGGCCTCCATGTACGTTGACACATTATCAATCTGTCTTTGCAGTCCGATGGCCGTTTGATCCATCAAGATCAGATCGTCTGCATACCACAGTCGAGACATTTTCACCTCGCCCAGCTTCGGCGGAAACGCACGCACCGAGTCTTCAGTCTCTTGAAAATCACCAATAAAGGCGATGAAGAGTGCTGGGGCTAGTGGGCATCCTTGCTTAACCCCTCTTTCAGTACGGATTGGGTCCGACAGGCTTCCCTGCTGGCACAACCTCACTCTTAGCGTTGTTTTAGAGTGGAGGGCTTTAATCGGGTCCAAGATTGATTCCGGGCACTTCCAGTTTTCTAACTTTGCCCATAATTTGGCTCGATCCACGGTGTCAAACGCCTGGGATAGGTCAATCATAGCCATGTGAACTCCCGGTGCTCCTCCTTTAACTCTCATTTTGATGGTGTTCAAGATTAGAATGTTAATCGCTGTTCCCGCTCCTTTTTGGAATCCGGTCTGGAAAATATCGAGCAGTGGCGCTTGTTTGGCCCAATCTTTGAAGTGGTTCAATGTCAGTGTGGCGAATATTTTCCCAATGATATCAAGTAGGGCAATCGGTCTGTAGTTGTTTGGGTCCGATCTGGTCCCCTTTTTATAGATCGGCACTAGGACCGCCTCTGTCCAGGTCTTTGGAATTTGTTTTTGTTTGCAACATTGCTCAAACAGTTCACAAATCAGGCTCGCCCAAGCTTGGGGATGCTGCTTCAGGTCCAGGTTGGTAAGACCATCCGGGCCTGGGGCCCTCGAGTTCTTCAAACGTGAGATCGTGCTCACAATGTCTTCCCGGACAGCCATGTTCACCCAAGGCTCAGTCCGGTCTTCTTGTTGACATGGAGTTATACTCTTCATAGTTCCAGTTGATGGCAAGGCAAATAACTCGGTGAAGTGAGTGCTCCATTGTTGTTCAGTAACGTTACTTGTAATCTGAAGTGGCTTCTGGCCATTAACCGTTTTTAGTATAGACCAGAAGTCACGACTGCTTTTGGAGATCCCAATTTTCAGCATTGCCTCTGCATCTTTCTGATATAAATTGTGACGTTCTTGTGTCAACCATGCTTTGTATGTTATTTTTTCCCTTTTGTAGGCTTCCCAACATTCTTCATTTAGATTTTTTAGCGCTACTCTTTTTAATCTTCTGAGTTCTTTGCGTTTCCTTACAATCACAGCGTTATAAGTATGGGCGTGCGGAGGTTGCTGTCGGGCTTTCCCACCAAAGTTCACTTTGTGTGGTATCAATAATGATACATATTCAGGACGTTGAACTTCTACTCCCTTGTTATTAAGTCGTTGCTTTTTCCGTAATCTTTCTTTTACTTCAGTCATGTTATTCGAAGTCAACCGGATTCGGTTTTGCTGCTTGTTCGTATCAATTTCAAAAGGATAGACTACACGGTCTTTTACTTCACCATTCCAGGATAGGAGCAGTTGATTATGATCACTTTCAGTTGTTCTTTTAACTCGGAATTCTTTGAAGCATGGAATTAGGCCCTCTGAGATAAAGATGTAATCTAGAACAGCCATAGATGATCCTCTTTCCCAGGTCGGGAATGACGTTCCTCCTTCTTGGAGTGTGGCCACGTTGCACAACTGTCTGGACCTCATCAGGGCCAGCCATGCAGTGCCTCTCTCATCAGATTTTCTAAGGGCTGGGGACACCCTCTCGTCCAGATGACCTGAACCGCATTTGGCGTTCAGATCCCCACAGATGATAAGATTGGGGATATCGTAACTGATTCTTATGTCGTCGATGGTGTCCGCCACTTGATTGCAGAAGTCTTTTATAGCAGATTTTTCAGGGTTCCAATAAAGATTTAGTATGGCAAGGTCAGAGCAGAGCCTCCCCTTCTCGCCCTCGCCTTGATGGTGCCAGCTGGCCATTATGGCTAGCATGCCATACTCCTCTCTGATTTTTTTTCCCATAGTTATTCCTGAGCCCAGGCGTATAGCAGTTAGCAGTCCACCTGATGGTCTACCCACCATAGATTTATGGGCTGTAGATACCTCGATTATGTATCCTTCTAACGACGGTTTGTCTGTTAGCCAAGTTTCTTGGAAGCATATTAGATCAACTTTATTCCAGTTTGTACCGCTTGATTGAGTTAAATGATGGTACCCTCTTGTATTCCATGAAGCCATCTGCAGCACCGTTTCTTCCCATTGTTGGGCCTTGTTGTTAGACGGCTTACTTGAAGGGACGGCATCATGGATTAACTGCTAATCCTTTTTCTTCCTGCCGAAGATATCAGCAATCCATTGCCACGGTTTAGATGCATTTGTTGCTGCGGTGGTTTGCTTGGACCGCACTATCTGGGCACTGCCTTGCTGATCAGGCCTTAGACTACCCTCTCGTCGTCCCCGACCATTTTGTGCTCTATTACTAGATCCAAACCTTTTAGTAGGATCAAGGTCTTGGTTTTTCCATACTTCTTTTTGGCGGTCTGCTACGCCGTCTCTTCGGCTCTTTTCTTCTGGGACCAGTGCGACTGTTCGCTTCGCTTTCTCGCTTAACGCAGGACTTTCTTCTGTCCTTCCGTCCTTTCCCAACTCCTTTCTCCTTGTCTGTAGTTTTTCCAATTTTAAGCCCATACGCTGAAGGTCTTTGGATATTTCTAGGGGTTCTTCGTTAAGAGCATTGGCTCTTACGTGCAGGTAGGCTTTCGCTTTATGGCCTCTGTGGTACGGTTCTATCAGTACCAAATCGCTTGTTGACACGTGTCGAAGTTTGTCTATTTTGGATATTACTTTTAGGACCGCTCTTCTGTTTAAGACCATGTAACTGTCTCTTGCCGAAATTTGCTCTAGTTTAAATAGAGAGACATCAGAGAGATCTAGATCTTTTTTTACATTAGTTTCTCTCCGTCTGCTACGATCTGCGTGCGAGGGTCTTCGATGGTACCGTTGTTCTTGTGTTCGGGACTTCCAAACCGATTTTCTGGTTTCTCTGCTCTCGAGGTGGTTCCATTCTTTGTTTTTTAGATTTTTTATCGCTTCTAATCCCAGACTGGGTGAGCTCGACCTCTGCCTTTCTCGGCGACTAGTCCTCCAAGAACCCAAGTTTCCTTCTTTCGGCGAACTCCGTTGTCTTGCCAGTTTATGCTCATCTCTGGGTGGACTCCTTGCGTCTACATCTCGCGGTGATTCTGTGGGAGATGACATAGTGTTGGCATGTTCCACCAGCTGGCAATCATTTGGAGAGTCCTGCTCGGGGCTTACGTCACCGGGCCCATTTAACAGTACTATCTGGTCATTGTTGGTCTTTAGGGTGGTCTCCATGTCTGATTTGTTATAGCCCTGTTTTTTTCTTATTATAACAGGGCTCCGGTGTGACTTTGCACTCTTAGTTTGCGGACTGGCCAGTAGACAGGGTGTATGTACTGGCGACCTCTTTCTGGAGATGCACAGGAGTGGTCCTTCTGTCTGGCCTTTCACTTCAATATGTTTTGTTGTTGCTTGTCTTGTCACAGAGGGCGCCTCTCGTAACTTCACTGTACCTTTTGCGAAGATTGGAGCTATATCTTTCTTTTTTGTTGGTGTTTCTTCCGTTTGAGTACTGTTAGTAATTAACGCTGCATTATATGGAGCTCTGGGGGTAATGTTGGTCAGCTCCTTCCCTAGACTCTTTATTTTTTCTTCGAGACTTAGTTGCATGTTTTTTGAATTATGCTCTACGGCCGTTACATAGCCTTCTATAAATGTCAATTTCTCCTTTAGAGAAGTAATCATTGTTGTGTTATCCTTTAGTGCTTCATGAATCGATTCATAAAGTTTGTTGAATGGATTGAGGGCTATTGTGAGTGCCGACATAATTGTCAGAAGGTCCGTCTTTTTTTTGGCTGATGGTATTTCTTTGTCGGACAGCCCCGACATGTCACTTTGCCCTCTTAGTCTAATCGGCGTATGTAGGCCTCTTTCGGCTTGTAGCTGCTGTCTTCTTTCTATGTAGTTTTTTTCCAATACTGATGAAGACTCCCGGTTGTCAGCTGATTTGTCCGCCCCAATTCTCTCGTAGTTGCGCTGTGAGTGTGGGCGAGTCCAGGCGTTACGGTCTTCTGCTTGAGTGTGTCTCGTTGCACTTGGGGGTCTATCACTCAACTCCATGCACGCACTCTGTGAAGGCATTTGGATCTGTGGGGCTGCTACTGATTCTTTCGCGGAGTCTGTTGGTCGGAGGTCATTTACATTTTTCGCCTGTACGGAAATAAGCTCTTCGGATCTTGTTGTTTGCACTGGTTCGCCCACCAGATTGCACAGTGTGTTTAGTTCGTCCAATATCACTTCTTCCACTGAGCTCCTTGAATGCTCCAAGCGCGGATTTCCCAATCGTGGCGGCGATTTAGGCGGGTCGTTTTGCTGGCCGGCCTCCGCCCTTACTCCAACTGGGATCCCACCTTCTCTGCTAGGTTTGCGCGCATGCCATTTGATCATGGGGGCTAGATTACTTTCAGTTAGATCTGTTTTCCGAAATTTGTTCACTGGCGGAGGTTCTTGTGCTGCCTCTAGTAATTCCGCGTCAGACAACTCTTGATCCGAGTGGAGTTTTCTCTTACTGTGTTTTAGGAAATAATCCTTCAGCGAGGGGAGTATTGGTAGTCTTGTCATCTCCTTGGCTCCTACTGTTGCTTTTAGGGCCGTTTTCCGCCCTTTTTTTTACACAGACCTTCCCTTCCGGGACTTTCTCTTTTGGTCTGCTTTTCGTTGGTTTTTTATAGAGTCTTGGTCTTGTTGGGACCTCATGATTATTCCTTCGACTCTTTTCTTCTTCCCTCTCTGATTCAGAGTCGAAGTCCAATGATGATATGGTTTCGTAGTTCTTTGAAGACACTTCAGTAGTTTTTCCGCCTATGTCGCCGTTGGTTTCCTGGCTCTTTGCTCTTCTAGGTCTTCTACTCGTTTTGCTGGTTGTTCTGATTCCAGACGACGAGTTCTGACCTGAGGAGTTTAGGCAGTCAAACACCGAGTCATCATTATTTTCTGCATCACGAGAGACTGCCTCGTCTTTTGATGACACCATGCTGGCCATCCTACTAATTGACTCTTCTGGTGTTAGTGTCGATATCATGCCCTGACAAGAGCTTGTATTGAATTGCGGCGTATCCGCCCTCTCGATTTGCTGGTCACCATTGTTTGTGGGTTTTTCCCCCTCAACCCCCAGCTCACCTGGGGGCACCCGTATAGGAGGGTCGGCCTCTTCAATTGTAGATCTCCCCTGCCCAGCAGACCCCCGCCTAGGTCTTCCGCTGCTCGGCTCATGATCATTCGCTGACGCGGTAAGCCTGCTGGGTGGTGCCTGCGTTGCAGGGGTAATCGTTGTAACTATGGCCGCGACTTTGTCAGGCGTGGTTCTGAGATCCGTTGCGAGTTCGGGTTGCAATTTATTACTGCGCATCCATCGACCCGACTCCGCTTCGTTGGTAGCGGTAGGAGACGTCATGGTGCCTAAGGCGCTCAGACAACCGCCGTTGGACACTACTGTCCGTCGATGTAGCTCTGGGTATCAGAGACCACCAGGCTAGTCGGCGGCGGAGAAAAGAGTTCGTCGATTCACCGATTCACCGACTCCCAGGTAGGATCAGGAAGAGGCACGGGGGGGGGGAAGGGGGAGAGGGGAAGAGGGGAAGAGGGGAAAAGGGGGGGGACTAGGAACAATGAAAAGGAACCGGGGGGAACCCTGAGGGGGGAGGGAAATCCAGGGACAAGGAAAAAGAAAGAGGGGGGGGTGGAGGGAGGGGAGAAGGAAGGAAGAAAGGAAGGGTAGAGTACCAGAAGTACTTTTCTCAAACGTTCCTACCAGCCGCTTCACAGGTCCGCTTCTGGGTTCCTCTCACTGCTCCGGCTCCGGCTCCGACTCCCGACACCTGACACACTGTGCCACACACCGCGCCGCGCTCCGCGCCTGCGCGTTGGTTTTGAAGAGAAAGTTCAAAGTTCACTGATCCGCAGAGAAGAAACACAGCGGTCCGCCTCCTGACTCCACCTGACACACTGTGCCACACACCGAGAGTTTCTTAAAAAGGTTAGGTGGATGGCACAGTTCTATCAGTCTTGCACACTCTGTCTTACTGGCACAATTCAACAGTTCAGTCTTGGGCTTCAAACGTCTGGTAATTCAATCACTTCCTTAGGCTTTGTCTGCCTTGTCTTCAATACTCTGTTCACTGTAACTTTCTAAATTTTTCACAGTTATGCACAGGCTTCCCTCTGCCAGGCTCGAGCCCGTCTTCTTTGTGGGAGTTCCCTTCCCCACATTTTATCTTAGATATCTTTTCACTGTCGGAAGACTTTTGAAACTGTAAGGACCTCTGCATGACTATTTCGACCTCTCTTTAAACAATTCTGCAATTCACAATCTTCCTCATCTTGTAACATCAATGCCTCTTTGTAATTGTAGTTCTTATTCCCTTTAGTTTGCTCTCTTAGCCTTTTTCAAAGTTCATATACTTTGCCCTTTTGGCATATTCAAGGCTCACATACTTTGCTTTCCTCTTATTCAACTTTCTTTCCTTATCACAGTTACTTTCTTTCCTTTGGTTCCCGCTGTAATATCTTTCAACTCTCATAACATTTCACAGAGACTTTCGAATGTGCGACTCTGCCTTGCAGGACCACTCTGTTACTTTGTATCCTTTCTTTTAACAATTCAGCAATTGTCTTTTCAATTTGCAGTTTATCGGCACACACACAATCTTCAACTTTCGATTTCAGTTACTTTTGCTTTTAACACAAACCAGACTTTTGTTGCCTTCGATAACTCACTGGTCGTGTTCATTGGTTTTCTTTCATCTTATTCATGCATTAGTCAAGGACGTTACCAATGCCTCCTCTGCTCCTCCCCAACACTTTCTTTTAATCCCGTTTTATTATACTCTCTCCACCTTGTTTCCAGCACTGCTCTAATTGTCCTTCCCGCGTTGTTTGGGGTTGTTTTCTTCTGGCAGGGGTATATTTTTCTTTTGGCTTTGGCATCTGGGAGGTATCAACGCCCTCAACTCCCCTAGTGTATGGGCCTCCCCTCCACCTCGCCGTTTCTTGTTCAGTTACTTGTTTATTTCACTAGTGTGTCCCGCCCTTTGTGCTCTTTTCCACCTGAATGTTTGTCAGTTCACCATTTGCATCCCCACCCGATATTTTGATGTGGGGTATCCCAATTGACATGTCACAAAGTTGCCAGTCTGTGCCCTTCTTTTATGTCGCCAACAAAACTTTTTAGCACATCCTCTCCAGACGCCTCCCTCATCCAGGAAGCTGTATCTTATCCGGTGGGGTAAAGTTCCCAATAGTCACTATCATCT
Source organism: Ambystoma mexicanum (assembly GCF_040938575.1). Classification (NCBI taxonomy): domain Eukaryota; kingdom Metazoa; phylum Chordata; class Amphibia; order Caudata; family Ambystomatidae; genus Ambystoma; species Ambystoma mexicanum. Next base: position 354,200,536 of record NC_090936.1, read on the forward strand.
CCACCAACCAGGCAGACTGGACCTTGTCTCCGCCCTCCTGCCCTACTGTATTATTTTCACCACTGATATGCTGTCCGGAAGCTGACTCCAGATATAGCCACTGCAACCGCCTATATGCAGCTCTCTTTGACAGTCAGTCTTATCGGAGTGTTTATTGCTGGTCTGGTCCCCCAGAAGTCCTATTCCCACGATCCGGGCTGCCGTCTCACATTGCATTGCTGCTTGTGCCCTGATATTCTTCCCGGCACTTAGCTGCTCCCTTGTTCAGACCTGCCACGCGTACGGGTACCGCCCAGTTCCTACTTGCCGGCGGAATCTTCGATGCTCACGGAGAGGGAGGGGAGCGGACACCACTAGGGGTCTCTAGGTGTGCTGAACTATATTTTGTGGCCCTTTCTTGTGCCCAGGCTGCCTCCAATTGGGAAGCAGGGATTCCTTTCTCTTCTACCCAGAATTGAGCTTAGGACTGCACGTCCTAACCAACTGGCGGCCGTCTTGGGTTCCCCAATTAAGCAGCAGAGTTACCATGCCTCCTTGCGCTTCATTGGTGAGCCACTGCTGTGTGGTGGGGAACTGCAGGGATACGGAGCGTGAGCTCCGGCTACCTGTGCGCTGCTCACCACCACTGCGTCCGGGTCTCCTAATTGCATGCTGGGTACTAGCGTTCCACCGGCCTACACTGCAGGGCTTGCTCGTGTGCAGCTGCTTCCGCAGGGCCTACTTTACGCACCAGCTGCTCCTGCATGTCACCTCTCACCCCCACGTGGGCAGTCGCCGGCTGCACGGGGACCGCGCAGTGACCAACACTTTTCTTGTCTGTGGCCTGATTGTGTCCACTGATGTTCCGTTGTGTTCCACTTGCCTTTATACGCCGTTTAAGCAGATCGGAACACCTGCAATAGTTGAACGCTTATTTGTATGGTCTCGGAGAGCAGAGCCCCTACGCTTATTTATTTATTTTGCAATTTATATAGTGCACCAAACCCGAGGGCATCTAGGCGCTGTTCTTGACAGTGAGCAATGGTGATGTTGTTGGTTCCATGCCAGCGTATGAGGTTACAGAGGTGTGCAGATCATGAAGGTTACATGGTTACACATATCCCAAAGTCTACAAAGATATGCAAATCGTGAAGGTTACATGAAGACATCAGTGACAAAAAGTGCATTGGTTGTGTAATAATTGAGCTTACTAGGTTGCAGAGTTGTGTGTAAGGGACAGCAAATACAGTGGTTCATTAGTCACTTGGGCAAGGTGGTATTCAGTGGGTCGTGGGTTAGTGTGGGGCAGATTTGTGCAGTTATTTTCATAGCTCCTGTGTGAATAGCTACGTTTTAAGGTGTTTTCGGAAGGTCCAGCAAGAGGTTTCCGACCTTAGGGACCTTAGCCCTGTCCAGTAAGTTGTTCCAGAGTCTGGCTGCTACCACTGGGAAGCTGCTGCCGCCTGCATTCTGGAGTTTGAAATGTGGGGTGATGAGACAATGCTCATAGGCTGAGCGCGTGGGTCGATAGGAGTATTTGGGTGTGATTTTCTCAATGAGATATTGAGGGGTTTGCTTATGTATGCATTTGTGGGATATCGAGAGTGTTTGGAAACAGATTCTGTCCTCCATGGGTAGCCAGTGAGTGTTCCGTCTGATTGCTGAGATGTGGGAGGGTTTAGGAATGTTGAGTGCTGCTCTTAGGGTGTTGTTTTGGACAACTTGCAATTGATACTCTGGGTCTTGGTACCCGCATTAAGGGGGAAGGGCCTGCAGGCAGTGATAAGCTTGGAGGTGTAGGCTGCTGCCGAGGCCGTGGCATTGACTTGACGTGTCAAGGTAAGGTGGAGTCTAGATAAAAGCCTAAAGTTTTTACTTCCTTTGAGACTTTGATGATGTTGCCATCAATGTTGAGGGATTCACATGTTTTTCAGTAGTTTGTTGAGGCGGGGTTGTGAACCAATGAGAAGTTCAGTTTTCTCATCATTCAGACACAACACATTTTGCGCCATCCAGGCTTGGATAGTTAGGTAGATAGTAGAGAGAGAGTTGGTGTCTGTGTCGTAGGAGCCAGAGATGGGTATGAGGATTTGAGTGTTATCAGAATAATTAGTGTAGGTGACACCCAAATCATCAAGCCGGCCGAATAGAGGCTTAGTAAATATATTGTATAGTGTGTACAGGATACGCTAGAGCTTTGAGGTACCCCAAGGTGACCAGGGCTGGTGATGCCACAGCAGTTGGAGCGAAAACGCTCATGGTTCTATCTGAAAGGAAGGATTGTGTCCATTTGATAGCTTTAGGTGAGAATTGGGCGACTGAGGCTAGGAGGTTTCAGAGAATGTTATGGTCTATGAGATCAAACACGGCTGATAACTCTAGCAGGAGGAGGAGTGCTAGGTTGCCGTTGTCTTTCAGGTCATCCATTTGTATTCTGAGGTCTAGCAGTGCTGTCTCAGTGCCATATCTAGGGCAGAAGCCAGATTGCTGGGTGGAAAATAAATTGTTCGTTTCCAAATGGTTTTGGATCTGGAGATAGGCTGCTCTGTCCCGAATTTTGAGTAGGAAAGAGTGGGACAACCCAAGCATCTTTGAGGTTGGTAGGAACTATGCCGCTTTCGAATGAGGCATTAATTAGCTTGGTGATGTAGGGAGTCAGTTCAGTTGCACACTCTTTGATGAGCAAAGCTGGGCAGGAGTCTCCCTGACATCTGGAGGGTTTGAGACTGGCTATGATATTGGCGGTTTCAGTGTAAGAGACCGGTGCAAATTCAAACGTTATGCCTGGGACGAGGACTACCGAGTTGGGCTTAAGGTGCAGTGGTGAAGGCTTCAGGCTAGTTTTTTTTGTTTCATTTTAGTTGAAGTATTTTGTCTTGTAGTGCTCTTTGGATGTCAGAGCACCAGCTCTCATCTTTGATGCATATTTCAGGTGGTGTCACTGTGGATTTGAGTTCTCTCAATATGGCAAAGAATTCCTTGGAATCTGAATTGGCATTCGAGATTCTTTCATTAAACGTGGCACTTTTGGTCCGAATGATTGCCTGTTTGTAATTTAATAAGGCTGTGGAGAAGGTGACTTTGTTCCTCTCTGAGGGGATTTATTTCCAGTGAGATTCAGCAATTCTTTTAGTCTTGCGTAAGGATTTCAGGTTTGGAGTGTACCAAGTGTTAAGATGGGCTGTAGGTTTGGGTTTGCGCAGACATAGGGGCGCTATTTTGTCTAGTGCCGCTTGGAGAGTACGGTTGTATAGTTCCACCATGTCCGATGGGTCATTTGTTTGAGTGTTGGGGTGCGTGGAAATGGGGTGGGGCAGGGGGAGGACCTTTTCAGCTGTCAGGCTGTGTGAGTTTCTGGATAGTACAGCAGAAGCCATGTGAGGGGTGGATACAGGTTCATGGTTCTTGGCTATGTTGAATTTGATGATATGGTGGTCAGACCAAATGCAATGGTCATTCAAGGTAATATTTATGTTGCAACTGAGGTCCGCTATCAGTCGAGGGTGCAGCCTTTAGTGTGTGTGTTGGTTCGACGATTTGGTGACAGAAACCTAGTGCTGAGATAGTGTTAGCCAAGGAGAGGGCGTAGTTGTCCTTTGGGTCATTGAAGCCCAGATTGAGGTCTCCTAGTAGAATGTTCTGGGAGCAAAGCTTAGTGATAGTGCAGAGGAGTTGTGCTACATCTTCCTCGAAGGAGGATGAAGGACCTGGGGGTCTGTAGAGGAGGTGGACATTCAGCAGTTGGTGGGTGAAGTGGTCATTTTTATAGATAGTAGTTTAACTTCTATGAAGGTTGGGTGGTGTGTTTCTCTGATGTGCAGGCCATTTTTAGCTATAATTGCTACTCCCCCTTTATTGGTAGGTCTATCAGTTCTGTAGATAGAGTAAAGTTATCTGCCACGACCAGGAGGAGTGCTGGACCACCTGCAGCATGGAGCCAAGTTTCAGTAATGGCCAGGAAGTCTAATGCACTGACCATGATCAGGTCAGCAATATCTAGTGTGTGTGCGGGGAGTGATCTTGCGTTGATGAGGGCTCCCTGGATAGTGGTGGCAGATGCCACAGAGTGATGGTTGGCGAATTGGGTCAGGTAGCTGTTCTGCAATAGTGGTGAGGCTTGGTGTCTGCTGTAGTTGGGCTTGGGGGGGCTCTGCAGCTGGGTTGGGATAAGCTGTTATCCGTGGGCAGGTGGCTGTGGAGTTAGGGATGGTGTGTTTGGTGGGGGCGAGGGAGCTGGTGCAAGTTGGGGTTCTAGAATTCAGGTGTGTGTTCCTCCACAAGGTGGATGCGATGGTTGTTGGGGCAAAGGCCCTTAGGATCTTGTCAGTGTAGGTTGCAGCAAAGCTGTTGGTGGTGGCAGGATAAGGGGTAGTGGGGCTAGTAGTGGTTTAGGCAGTGGGGGGGTTGGTTTGTGTCAGATGTAGCAGTGAGGTGTCTCGCGAGAACCCTTTGCTGTTGGGTAGAAATTATGGGGTGTGTGGAGGTAGATGGAGGTAGGAAGTGTGTCGGTGGGACTGAATAGGGATCGGGCAGGTTGAGTTGCATGGTGAGAGTATTAAGGCGAGGGAGATAAGCCAGAGTGTTAAGGGCTCTGGGCTCCGGTGTGGAACCGTATTCTCTACTGGTGGAGAGTCAAGTGCAGGGTAGGCAGATGGTATATGAGGGATCCGAATAGGCATGATGGTGGTGAGTAGTGTGCTAGGTGCGGGTTGGGCCCACAGATAGTGCGGGGTGCGGATAGGCTTAGGTGGCAGTTAGCACATTGAGCACAAAGAGCAAAAACAGAGCATACAAGTTGCTGTGTAATAATAAACAAAATGGGCAGTGCGTACGGGGTATGATGCAAAGGTGGCGCTAAATCAGTGAATAGGCTAAGCCAAAAAACAATGCATACAAGTTACTGTGTACTAGTAAGCAAGATAAATAGCGCATGCAGGGTGTGACACAACAGTAGCATAACACCCAAGGTTAGGTATAGAAAAAGAGAAAAATGCATACAAGGTGATACGTCATAGTAAAACAGAATCGATAGATAGTCACATCCGAGCGAGCAGCACTCATGCAAGGTGCTGCTTAGAAGTAGGAGGAAACATAGTTTGGGTATGGTGACTTAGTATGCGAGTGCAGGAGGGGGCAGATCAAGATAATGGGTTTGGTGACATATCCGTAAACAAGCGTTGACAAGGTCTGTTAAGTCGGGTAGGCATAAGCAGTGGTTTGCGCCAGCTACGCAATGATCGGGATGGAGGGGTCAGAGAGATTCTCACCGCATTCAGGTGGGAGGATCCAGAGTAAATGGGGCTGGTGAGTCTCCACCCTGGTGAACATCTTGGAATTTCTAATTCCAATCTTATCACGCACAGGTTTTCCGAAGAAAATGTGAACTGACCAAGGGACCACATTTATGTCCAAATTAATGGGTGAGGTCAAACAGTTGCTACGTATTAAGACGCTGCATACATCTGTATACCATCCCCAGACCAATGGATTGGTTGAAGGCTTTAATGCAACTTCATCTTGAAAAAGCTAGTAGACGTGGATGGACGAAACTGGGATATTATGATTCCTTGGGCACTCTTGGCCTTAAGACACCCCTGGCATTCTTGGGTTTCTCTCCCTTTGAACTCGCATATGGACATGAACTCTGTGATGTGCTCGACATGCTTTGGGAGACATGGCAGGAGAGGGAAGAGGCGATTCTACCCCTATCCCAAACTGCTCAAAAACGTAAGGAACACATGGCTTTAGTTAGTGACTTGGTCCAGAAACACCTAAAACATGCACAGGAGGGACAAAAAGCTTGTTATGATGTAAAAACTATAACTAGGTCTTTCTCTGTCGGACAGAAAGTGTTAGTGCTCCTACTGATGTCTGAAAATAAAATGTTATCCCATTGGTATGGTCCATACGAAGTCTTGGAACAAACATGTCCATGCAATTATCGAGTCGCCCAACTTGATAGACATCTGAAACAACAGATATACCACATTAACCTGTTAAAAGAGTAGAAAGAAGATCCAGTAGAATCAACCACCATTCTATGGCCACCTTACTAACAAATAGTGAAACTAAGAACCATTTAGTACCCCCAGATCTACCTAAACAGCAACAACAAGATCTCCAGAGTTTAATCTGGCACTTTCCAGATGTATTCAACCATGAACCAGGCCAAGTGAAAGATATAAAACATTGTATTCGTACTCCAGCGGGTAAGGTCATTACCTTAAGACTATAATGCATTCCAGAGGCAAAGAACGAAATAATCCACCAGGAGGTACAGAAAATGATAGTTACTGATATCATCGAGCAATCTCAAGAGCCCTTGGTTCTCGTCAATAGTCCTTGTTGCCGATGGATCGTGGAGATTATGCATAGACTTCCGTGAGTTGAATGCCATGTCCCAGTTTGATAATTATCTGATGCAGAGAATTGACTATCTCATTGACAAACTGGGACAGGCTGTCTATATCTCTACGATCGATTTAACAAAGGGCTATAGGCAGATACCCCTGAATTCTGAAGATAAGGAAAAAACAGTTTTCTCTACCCCCTACGGATTGTTTCAGTTTAAAGTGCTTCCCTTTGAGCATCATGGAACACCGGCTACCTTTCAGTGGCTGATGGACAAGAACATAGTAGAACAAGGAAACACTGACCAGAGCTTGGTGTAAAAGAGATATAATTATTTATTTATAACCACATCTGGAAAAACACACAGGCACTAATAGTAAGCAATTCAAAAACACGGTCACTAAAAGATATACACTCCCTTAGAAGAATATTAGACAAGTCTTAAGTAAAGGCCCACTTATTTTCAGACAGTGGTGAGCGCTTAACGTAGACGGCACTCTAATAATTTGTTTAAAAAGGGAGAGAAAAGCAGAGTATAATATGAAACAGATCCCAACACTTTCATAAGAACAAAACAAGAGAGGAAGGCAAGTAAAACCGTGAAGTTAGAGTTCAGTAGGCTAGATCCACTTTAAGAGGATCAGAACGAAATGTGCCCAAGGTCACACGGTTGAAGTGCACAAGAGTCTTGCAAAGGTTCAAAAAGAGTTGGACCTAAAGAAAGGGACCAGTTAGAGGGTCAAGGCGGCCAGCACAGTCCAGAAGGTTAAGGGGTTATTATTACCTTGTAGCAATCTTTAGAAAGGGAGGCCTGGCGGACTCGGTACCTTAAAGTGGTGAGAATACTCCAGCGGGGGCAGTTGTTCCTGGCAGCGGATGCAAGTCGGTGCTTCGTCCGGGGGAAGAGAGGATCTCGTCGGGGAGGAAGACAGGAGTCCGTTGCACTGCCAGGGAAGAAACCAGCCGCGGAGTTCTCAGGTAAAAGGAGCGGTCCTTTTATTTGCGGTCCAGTGGTAAGTGGCTATCCAGTTGCCGTGGTGCTTGGCACGGGCAATTCGACCACAAGATGGTCTGGGGTGCGAAGAGAAGAAGGTAAACTGGTTGTGCCCACCAGTCAGGGGAAGAAGCCTCTCCAGCCGGGAGATCTTATCTGTCGTCGGGAAGTGGTGAGTCGGTTCCGCAGGGCTCCACCGGTGGTGTCGTCGTGGTAGGTCGGCTCAGCTTCTCCCTCGGCGGATTCTCAGGTCCTGTGGCGACTTCTGAAGTTCCAGTCCCAAAAGCCCTGCTTTTATGCAGCACACCCCCATTCACTCAGACTAGCTGTCAATCAAACATGCTTAGTGGTGAGCCGGCCTGGGCCAATCACACAAGAGTGCGACTTGAGTTACCAAGGTAACTCAGTCCAGGGTGCCTAAACCCCCTCCCACACCCCCCGTGGTACCCAGACAGAGGGGCACCACTTTTGGAGGCTTCTGTGGAGAAGCCCGCCAAAAAGTGGAACAAAGGGCTCGACTTGGGTTGGAGTCACAGAAGAGAACACAAACGCCATTTTAGAATCGAGTTCTGGCAAAAAATACCAACCGGCGAAATAATATTAAATAAATAAACCGGCGGTATGTTCGAGGCTATGAGAATTAAATAATTAAAGTTGGTAGCCTCGAACAATGGGAAAATCCCATAGGGATATATTCGCGGGCGAATATAAAAAGTAGTTTCCACTGCCACCAGCCAAAACTCGGTCAGGGGGGACGGAGACGTGCCCCCTCGACTAACAGACCCCGGGGCAATCGAATTGCCCCGACCAGTACGTCCACAATATGATGGTTTGTACTGGTTTCTGTTCATAATTTGGGACTAGTAAAGCCAATGGTGACTTTACATGCCCTGGGAGACAGTAGTCAGTCCCAGGTTATGGAGTCTATGGTGGGGTGTCACTATGACACCCCTGTGTTACTGCACAGAGGGTGCTGTGTAACACACATAGTAAAAACACATGAGACCCTATGGAGTAAAGGACCCCATAGCCCATAAAACACATTAACAGTCAAAGGAACACCATAAATCATGTCCGAGAGTGGGAGAAAAAGAGTCTCACTCTTGGCAGGAGAAAAAAACAAACTCCAGAAATCCAGCAAAGCTGCTGGGGGACTCACTAGGTTAGGAAATTCAGCCTAAAGAGAGAATTATCCCTAACAGCTGTGGTAGCAGTTTGCCGGAAGTCCTTAAGCTAGTACTCACAGGTGAGTGATGTTTCTTCTCTCGGTTTCCACAGATTGCAGCAGCCCGGTTGAAATGCTGAGTGCTGGATGGTGTATTCTCAGGTAAGACAGAATAAACTTGTTCTTGCAAGACTACAGGAAGATGCTGAAGACCAGGAGCTGGATACGGTGAGCGTCACGCTGCTAGTTGCAGAATAACGCACAGCGTGTTCTGCAGTCTGGGTGTGGTTTATATAGCCCAGGTAAAGTAGTACCAGGGAAAGTAGTTCCAGACCTGCCACACCCAGAACACTAGACCGCATGGCTTGGTTCTTAAGAACTAGGCTGTGCGTTTTCTTCCATTTTGGATTTAAAGACCCATGTAGTCAATTTAAAGTTAGTCTGGTAAGTTTCTCCTTACAGCACATGAGCCTGGTGCCAGATGCGCCACGACTGGCTCCAGGAGCCTTTTTGCAGAAGTCTTGAGGCCATCGGAGTAAATGTGGGGGCTTGCTTGTGGCACAGCTTGTGGCCCCTGACAGTGGTTATGACACTAATACAGCCGGCGGTAATACAGCCGAAAACAGGGGATTTTCACCGCCAGAGAAAGGCTGGAGGTAAAAAAGCCCATTTAGCACCCAACACATGATAGGGCCAGCCCTTAAATGCGGCGGTAATACCGTTATCACTGCATTTAAGGGCTACAGCCCAACTCGTGATGAGGCCCAATGAATAAATAATAAGAAACAGCAGTTGTACTATGCATTGTGACATTCAGAATGTGTAAGTGCAGTTAGAGAGAATGGGGGGGTAAGTGCTATTAGGGTGCCCAGGGGGAAGAGCAAGAGGTGCCTGTTGAGGGGGCAACAGGTAAGTGCATGGGTAGAGACGCCCCGAGTGAAGAGGGAAGTCAACCGCCCAACAGGTAAGTACAGGGTGGAGACAATACACCCAAGGCGGGTGCGGGCCCCGAGGGCAGTGCAGGGGAAGGGGACTGCTGGTGTTGACTGGGCAGAACCACCCGACTGGTGGGTGTTGGCCCAGAAGGCAGTGCGGGGGGGGCTCTGGTGGTGATTGGGCAGGAGGCCAGGTCCCTATTGGACTCTAGAGGGACCAGGAAGCCAATCTCAGAGACAGAGGGGATGGTTAGCACAGGAGGGGGAGAGGGAAGGAGGAGAAGAGAAATGTCTTGAGTTCTTCGAGCAACTTGAGGTGGTCCATTTCAAGATGGAGAGAGAGAGAAGGACACTGTTCCATAGGAGGGAGCCAGCTGAGGAGAGAGATCTCCTCCCAGCCTTCTGCTTGGAGAAACGTTTCATCAGCAGAGAGCTGGAGCCAGAAGATCAAATGAATCTGGAAGGATAGTTTTAGGAAGAGAGAGTTGCAGGTAGTGTGGCCCCAGACAGCCTTGTGGACAAAGCAAAAGGTCTTGAATTTGATGCTTGCAGCAACCAGGAGCTAGTGGAGAGATTTTAGAGCTGAGAGATACGGTCCCAAGGCTTGAGGCCAAGGATAAGTCTTGCAGCCCATATTCTGGATTAGTTGAAGAGGACGGAGTGTAGAAAGAAGCAGGTTGAGGAAGAGGCTGTTAAAGTAATCTAACCTGGAGAAGACCAGAGCTCTAGAGACATTGAGCTTCTGGGGCAAGGTTAGGAAAGGGAGAATGTCTCTAAGGAGGTGAAGTTGAAAGTTGGCCTTCTAGGCAAGGTCCAAGATGTGAGCAGTAAAGGAGAGAGGAGTCGAAGATGACCCCAAGGTCTCTGGCCTCAGTGGAAGGAGATGGAGGTGAGCCCATAGAGGATGGCCAGAGTGCCGGAGGGAAACTCAGAGCTGGTGTCCCGATAGGAAAGATCTTGGTCTTAGTGGCATTAAGACATAGATCATTGGAGGTGCGCCAAGACTGAATAGTAGACAGGCAGTCAGGGATGATAGTGGAGGAAGAGGAGGAGGAAGAGGGGAGCTTAAAGAGGAGTTGTGTGTCATCTACATAACACTGAAAATTAGGAGAGAAGGCAGAGATCAGGTGAGCAAGAGGTGCAAGTTAGATGTTGAAAAGACAAGGCGAGAGGATAGAGCCCTGGGGAACACCACGTGTAGAAGGAGTGGTGGAGGAGGAAAAGGAGCCCAGGAGCACCTGGGAAGGGTGGTCAGTGAGGAAGGAGGTCAACCAATCCAGTGCCCGGTCTGAGATACCAAGAGTATCTTGGAGCTGCTTTATGAGGCTAGAATGGTTGACCGTGTCAAAGGCAGTCGAGAGGTCAAGGAGAATGACAATAGCAGAAGAGTTAGAGTCGAGATTTGCGAGCAGTTCTTCACAGGTGTTCAGGAGAGCAGCTTCCGTGCCTCTGGATGCTCAGAATCCAGATTGATGCAGATTGATGGTCATTTAAACAACCAGTGATCTCAGTGTGTTTGGTCAGTTGTGGGAAGACCAACTTCTCCAGGAGTTTCCCAAGGAAGGGTGTAGTAGAGATAGGGCGGTAGTTGGCCAGACAAGAGGGGTTGGCTGAAGTCTTTATTAGGAGGGGGTGCACAAGGGAGTGCTTGAGAGAGGAAGGGACAGAGCCAGATGCTAATGAGCGATTGCAGAAGTCAGCAAGAGCCGGAGCGAGGGAAGAGATGTCCTTAATGGCTCTGGAAGAACATAGAGACCCCTGTTTGGATGAGACCGTCATAGAGCAGACTACTCTAGAGATCTTGTCCATAGTGATAGGTGAGACAACGAGAGAGTGGGTGGGGTAGGAGGAGAGGAAAAGGGAGGTAGGGGGACATGGGGAAGAGTGGAGGAAAGGGAGGAAGAGAGAAATGCTGTGGCTTTGCCGCCACAATCATCATAATGTTTTTTTTAAAACAATTTTTATTAATTTGTTACAACAACCAACACAAATCAAACTTACAGTGCATATGACAATATCTGAATATACATCGCTTTATTCGCCCATGCCCACCCTCCCTTCCAACGCTACTCTCCCTCCTGTTCTGTTTCACCGTCTTAAATTTTCTATTGGATCCCGGTCACTTGCTCCATCATGCGTGGGCCCAAATAATTCTGCTATTAGTTGTTTCCAAGCTATCAGGGTTCCAGCCTCTTCTTCCCCCCCCAACCTTGCTTGCTTCCTGCCTTACTGCAGTTTCTGCCTCTGCCCATTTCTGTAGGTCTCTCCACCATACTTCTATTCTTGGTCTACGACATGCTTTCCACCCCATGGCAATTCTTCTCTTGGATAGTCCATATGCCAGGTCCTTTTTTTTTACTCACATGCTTGAGTTTACGCGGTCTAGGAAACCCTCCTATCAGACAAGCGCACGCTGTGTCCACCACCATTTTAATCCCTTTTTCTTCCATTCTATGCGCTACTTCTCCCCAGAATCTCTCTATTATTGGGCATGACCAGAACATGTGTACCATACCGGCGTTCTCTTCATCACATTTGGGGCATGACTGTCGTCCTGTATTTTTGAATTTGGCTATCTTTTGGGGTGTCATATATGCCCTATGAGTTATGTATGTGGTTAACAAAAAGGGGTCTTTTCTGGCGCGTTTTTTTGGGGAGGCTACTTATTGATTGTAGTAGACCTAAGTAATTTCTATTGTATCAAAGGGGTACACAAACACTTTAAATGTGAAGATGTACAAAAAGGAGTTCAGACAAAAATAGATATCAAACTGACAGCTTTTAAATTTATTTTGCTGTGAGGTGCATTAGGTAGTCATGCATCAGTAGTATTTTTTGAGAGGTATTTGTAGAAAAGACAATCAGAAATACAACAAATTCATTCATAAATACAGAGTGTGCAAAGAGGTTAATTCAGAGTCTTAGCCTAGTCCTCGCACAATTGTTGTAACAAGATAAATTGCAGAAATGCAATGATAAAACAAAGTAGTGCTTGAAAGAGCACTGTGTAACCACAACCTATAGTGACAAGTGATTAACAAGTATTAAATACAAGGCAACCAAAGAAAAGCAGTAAATGATGAAATTCTTCGTTGTCTGTAGCCAGGCTGGAGGGTGACCTAATATGAGTTATGTATAACTGTGTTGTAATCTGGCATTTCTTGACACTTTTTTGTGATATCCTTGTGCCCACTCCCACGTCCCATCACTCATTGGGGCACCCACTTCCTCTTCCCAGTCCTGTCTGAGCTGTACCACGTCCTTCCCAGCTTTGGTCATCATCAGCCCATATATTCTAGATATTTTGTGTCCCCCTTCTGCTATGTCATATATTATGTCTATGGCGGCGTCCGGTTCATCTGCTGATACTACCTCGGACCATGTTTCTTTAATTAGCTGCACCACCCTATGGTATGTGATGTACTGCCCCGTATGTAGCCCCGTTTCTTCCACCAGCCCTTCAAAGTCCTTAATGCTCCCCTCTTGCCACATGTCGCCCAGTGTTGCTATCCCCACCGGTTCCCAGTGCTTTCTAATCATTAGTCTTAGTTGCTTTTCTTTTCCCGCCAGAGCGACTAATGGAACCTGCGGGGACCACAGGGATGGATTCTCCATTATCTAACAGGTTCTCCGCCATATCTCCCACCCGAGTGACATCATTCTCGGGTGCCCTTTCATATCCGATCTGAGCAACCACATCATTTCTTTTAGGAAGAATGGGGCGCAGTCCAAGCGGAACAGCCTGGATTCCGAGGTCGGCTCCTCAGAGAGCCATTTAGCTACATATTGTAGTTGACTTGCTATATAGTAAATCTCATAGTTTGGTAATTTTATATCCCCTTTCTCATGTGGGTTTTGTAACTTCCAAAGGGCCACTCTGTTCCTTGTCCCATGCCAGAGGAATTCCCTGCATATGCTGTTTATTCTGGCAAAGAATCGCCTAGGTATCAAATATGGGATATTCCCAAAATAGTGCAGCATTCTTGGCAGGACCACCATTTTGAGCATTGCCCCTCGTCCCATCATCGCCAAGGGGAGCTTCACCCAGAACTTCATACTGTTTTCAACATTCTTAATAGCTTTCTCAGTGTTGTGTTGATGCTCTGCTTCTACCGTATGGTATATGTCTATCCCAAGATATCGGAACGTACTGACCTCCCATGGTATCTGCAGGATCGGTAACTGCTCTACCAGGATCCCTTTATACCTACCCAGTGGAAATACACAAGATTTTTTGGGGTTCACAGCTATACCTGAAAACCTTGCGAATCGCTCGTTCACCTCCAGGACATACTGGAGGTTTTCTTCAGGGTAGCGTATACAACAGCATATCATCAGCGTACAGGGAAATTAAATGCGGTTCCCCTTTTATGGTGATGCCTATTATGTCATATTGCTGCCTCAAGTATATCGCCAGGGGCTCAAAGGCCAAAATGTACAGCATGGGGGACCATGGGCATCCCTGCCTAGTACCTCTGCCGAGTTGTCACCTCTCTGATATTAACGCTCCTGTCTTAACCCTGGCTGGCGGCTGGCTACATAATAGTTTGGCCCATCTGAGATACCCCGGTCCTATTCCATAAATGGTCAGGGCCGCAATCAGCCATGGCCATTTGACCGGATCAAAGGCCTTTATTGCGTCCAACGACACTATTGTCATCTCACCCGCATCCCCATTCGCATGTTCAATGACTCGGTGGAGTCGCCTGAGATTGTTGGATATGGTCCTGTTGGGGACATAGCCTGTCTGGTCAGGGTGTATTCATTTGCTAATGACTCTCCTCTTTCTGTTTGCCAGGACCGCAGTCAATATTTTGCTATCCTGGTTCAACATCGACAGGGGTCTGTAGGAGTAGCACTCACAACCAGGCTTATTGGGTTTGGGGAGTGGTATGATGATCGCCTCTCTTAGGGACTCTGGTAGTCTTCTGACTTCATATGCTTCATTTAGCATCTCTAAGAGCGGGGGGAGTACTTCATTTTTATACATCTTATAAAATTTGCTGGGGAGTCCGTCCGGCCCCGGGGTCTTGCTAGTGGGTAGTTGACTCACTACTTCTTCCAATTCCTCTAGAGTGATTGTTGCGTCTAGTTCCTCCCGCTCTTCTATGCTAATCTGCGGCAGTCCAATATCCTCCAGTGTTTCTCTTATTTCTTTGCTATCACTGTCCTCCGTAGCTCCATACAAGATACGGTAATAGTCTACAAATTCCTGGTCAACTCCCTCCTGAGTGTCTACTATACGCCCATCATCTTTCGTTATCGTTCTGATTATGGGTCTGGGAGTCTCGCTTTTGTATAGCCATGCTAGGACTCTCCCTGGTTTGTCCCTCCCTGCATGCTGCCGCTCTATGTATTTTTTATAGTTGAGGTTGCACAACCTTTCCCAATATCCCGCACATTTTTGTTGCAGTCTAAGTATTGCTTCATTACCTTCCTTAGTGTTATCTCCCCTTTTCAGTGCCGTTTCTAGCTCCGCTTCCGCTTCTTGTAGTTCGACCAAAATCCCTTGCAGCCCCTTGGACTTGGCTATGGCTATCCCTCTCACCACTACTTTAAAGGCTTACCAGAGCATACCTCCTGTCTCCACGCTGCCAGTATTAATCTCGAAATAGCTTATTATTTCCACTCTCATGTCCTCCCTAAATACATAATCTTTCAATGCTTCTGCCCGGAGGAGCCATGTCGGTATCTTCGCTCTCGGGGGTCGGTATTGCCATACTAGCATCAACGGCGAATGGCCCGTGAGGACCCTCGCTTTGTAATCTGCCCGCGCTATTTCTGTCATCAGTTCATGCGTGACGAATACATAGTCCAGTCTAGTGTGTAGGTTCTGGGGGGCTGAATAATGCGAGTATTGTCTGTCCTGTGGATGGTGTGACCTCCATGCATCCTCTAACCCAAAATCCACTAACAGAGATTGCAACGTCCTGGCAGCTGGGGTAGGTCTGTCTATTTTGGTATCTGATCTAGTACACAATTAAAGTCTCCTACCCAGATCACCGCTCCCCCCACCCAAGGCTTACGCTAAATTTGCTATATAGAGTTCTAAAGTATGCCGCTGTATCATGATTCGGGGCATATGTATTTATGATACATATTTCCTTGTTTTCCACCAACCCTTTTATTATTACCATTCTCCCGCCTGGCTCAACCGCAGAGTGCAGTAACTGGAATGGGACATGCGGTGCAACCCAGGTAATCACCCCTCTGGCATAAGCTGAATATGCTGCGCCCACAACAGTCCCCCCTCCACTTCTTTCGGACCACCTCCAGCTTTTCTTGCGTTAGGTGAGTCTCTTGCAACAAGGCTACGTCTAACTTCTGCCTGCGCAGGTACAACATGACCTTATTTCTTTTCAAATAGCTATTGAGCCCCCTAACATTCCAGGTAACTACTTTAAGGTCTCCCATAACATATTAGGTTCCCACTCTTCCCCCCACAAGTACAGTCCAAGTCTCATCTTTTCAGGGTGTAGGCTCATACCCCAACTTAAACTACCCCCAACTGTTCCAACTACCCCACCTCCCTCCTCCCCTCCATCCCCAAACTTCACCCTCAACTCCCTTGCATTCCCCCCCCCCCCCAACTATCGCCCAGCTCCATCCCTGGATCTCAGGCACCCCCGCATCTAGCCCTTTTCTTGGCGCTTGCCCGTACTCAGAGCCCCGCAGGGAAATTGCACCCTAGTGGCGCATTTACTATTCTAACTACTGGGGAATAGGACGCCTCCTTCTTATGTCTCCAATATTAATTATCAAATGCAGCGCACCTTGTTCTCATATTACAATCTATCTTCTAGTCCAACATGTCCAAATGCCCTTAATTGCTTAATCATCACGAGTTCCTGTGTCCGTTACTTCCCCGTTCACTATCTGCGCCTACAATATCATCTCCCCCAGCAACGTCTTACTTAGCGCTGCCTCACTTATCTTGTCCGTTCTGCTCTTGATCATAATTTTGTCCTGGGCAACCATGGGCGTCCAACCAGTCTGCAGCTTCTTCCGGGGTGTCGGAAAAATGGGCCTTGCCTTTGTGTAGGACCTTCAGCCGCGCTGGGTAGAGAAGCATGTATTTGTATCCAGCTGTGCACAGTCTCCTTTTTATCGCCACATAGTTATAAAGCAGCCTTTGTACTCCCATGGTGTAGTCCGGGTATGCAGTGATAGTTGATGACGCCCTGTTATTGTTCCTCCCTTCCGGAAAAATTCCAAAATCTTTTCTCTGTCCCTGTAGTTCAGGATCTTGGCTATAATTGCGTGGGGTGGGGCCCCTGGTTGCGGTCTTCTCGTCAAGACCCTATGCGCTCTTTCGATCGCAAACCCCTGGGAGAGCTTGCTCGCTCCTATTTCCTGGATGATCATACTCTCCACATAGTCTGTAGGGTCTTGGCCCTCCTCCCCTTCAGGTAGGCTGACCACGCGTATGTTATTGCGTCTCGCTCGTCCTTCGACCTCCTCCGCCCGGTTTTCCAGGTTAGACACTTGCTGTTTCAATATGTGTACCTCCTTGGCATTGCTCATGCTGGTGTCCGTATTGATTTTCACCGCACTTTCCAGGCCACTCGTACGGTCTGCCAGCTTTCTCAAGTCCTGTCGCAGTAGGTTGACCTCTATCCCCACTGCATCGATTTTGGTCTCCAGCGCCTCCTTCAATTCTGCCATCGCCACTCCCCATGAGGACTTTAATACCGTGATGGCCTCCAGGATCCTGTAGTCGTCTCTCGGCATAGTGGCCTCTGCAGATGCAGTGTCGGCGCTCCTTGCTGAAGTGGTCGGGGACTGTTGCGTTTTAGCGAATATGTCTATTGTTGGCTGCTTGGCCTTAGTCTTGAATCCTCTTTGGGCCATTGCACCCCCCTCTTCTAGTCCAGGTTGTGGCACTTCAGTAGTGTTTGGGTTGTTTCCCAGACCCGCTTATTAGCTGCAGCACTCCGACCCGCGCTGTCTTCGGTGCACTTGTCCAGCCTCGTGTATCAATCTGCTAACCAGGGCCTTGGCTGCTCCCACCCACTGGCTCTCATGATGCCTACCCCCGGGGAACCAGACCAGGTCCAGCAACCCCAGAAGCAGGCATCAAGTTATTTTGAGCAAGCCCAAAAACCCCTGCTAGGGGCTGTTTGGGTGCGGTCCTGGCGCCTATGGTGCCAGGCTCATATGGAGAGTCAGTCCTGGCGCCATAGGCGCCAGGCTCATAGAGTAGAACTTACCTGATGCAGACCATGCTGCAAGCTTACCTGATGCAGACCATGCTGCAGAGCTCCAAGCCAAATGAGGCTTTGAAGGGACTATTTTACCTAGGGACTATTTTTTACTCGGGTTGGGCTGGGGTGGAATACTTACCTGGGACTACTTTGGAGGCTATTTAAAGCACGCCCGAAGAGCAGCACACGCTTTGCGTTATTCTGCATCCAGCAGCGTAACGCTCACAGTGTGTGCAAGCCTGCATCCAGTCTTCTGCCAGGCCCGCCTCGAGTCTGCAGCTCCTAGAAAAAGGGAGGAACAGAAGGAGAAAAGGTTAGAATAAGAGCAAAACCTTCGATCCTTACCTGAATTCCGGATCCACCGCGCCTTCGAGCTGGAAGAAAGAAGCATTTTACGCGCGCCGCCTTGCCTGCTGCAGCGCTGAACTCACCGGCCTTCGCAGCATCCTCACGATCCACTGCATCCTTCTGCATGTTCCCGCCGCACTCTGGCACCTAAGGGGAACACAAGAACAGCAAAGATGAGCCAAGGGAATAAACAGAGGCAATAGTAACTACCCCCATAGACTTACCTGATTACCGCCGGGGGTACTATTCCTCTTCACAGGTCGGCGCAGTCTCCATTGCATCCTCGCCGTACCCTGGCCCCTAAGGGGAACAAAATGACAACAAGGTGAGACAAAGGGACAAACAAGGGGAACTCTTCTCACCGCAATAGACTTACCTAATTTTACCACCGGAGGCATTATTCCCCGAACTTCATATTTTCTCTCCACACCTGAATAAGGGAGCAAGCAACAGGTTACATTCTGGCCTTATTTTATTGAACTGTGTAGGATAAGCCAAATCCTTACCTGAACTTTGTCAGCTACCACGAGGAACTCTTCGCTGGGGTCAAGCTGCAAACTGCAAGGAATCGGACAAGAGTGAAAGTCAGACATGTGAACTCTTACGAACTATATACTTTTTCGGAGTCAATATTGTTCTGGAACTCACCAATTCCTTCAAGCCAGTGAAGCAACTGGTTATCAACGCGCCCCTGCGCTAAATGCAGGATGGAGAGCTCATCTTTTCAAACCATCAGGTGAGACTATAAGAGGGGACATCAAAGGTGATCTGTGGGGAGAACAGCGGGGGTGGGGGTATTTACACTCAACTCCACGGGTGGTTAATTCCCTTTCTCCATTTGCAGAAGAATATTCCTAAGGGCCAAGAAAACGAAGCTAGATGGGCCAGTCCAGTCTGTCATCTCGGCCCTACGCGTCACATTGGTGGAGACCGCAGCTGTCCAGTTCAGATCGACGCCTCTGTGGGAGCCGGTGAGCATAACACTGGCCTCTCCTTGAGGTAGGCCTGTGCAGGACTCAG
Source organism: Ambystoma mexicanum (assembly GCF_040938575.1). Taxonomy (NCBI): domain Eukaryota; kingdom Metazoa; phylum Chordata; class Amphibia; order Caudata; family Ambystomatidae; genus Ambystoma; species Ambystoma mexicanum. The sequence continues at coordinate 354,219,532 of NC_090936.1, forward strand.
CACCACTCAAAATCCAGATTTTGGTTAAGGTAACACCATGCTGATAGTAGGTGGTGCATTCATTTGCGTGTCTATCTGTCTTGTGAGTTGTGCAGTGTATGGCTCCCCAACTCCACTGCAGGGCAGGTCGCTTTCTGTCTTGTCAAAAAGGGGGTCTCAACTTCCCTTGCGGCAGGAATAGCTCCCGGCGTCATGCACTGATGCTTCCCTTCTGCATGGGTCAGTTTGTGGTTGTGCACTTCCTTGCCGGAGGCGGGGGGGGGGTCACCTCAATTCTTCAATATCTCCCCATGCTTTTGATCACTTCCCCATCCCAGGTAGGGGTATGTTAGTGACGGCGTTGTCCCCCCCATTTTTTCCTTTTCATGCTTTTTATTTTTTTGTTTTTCCCCTCGCCCCCTCTGTTTTGGGAGAAAGTTGTGTCAATTTCCACTAGCCGAACTTCTTCAATGGATCGCTTTCTGGCAATGGGCGTAGGCGCCCCCACAACACTTCACGGTGCCTTCTCTCAGTTCGGGTCGCAGTCGTGTTGTACAGCGCACCCTGTGCCTCTTTAACAGGTTAGGGAGATGGTCGTGTCTCCTCTCAGTGGTGCGCGGCCAACTGCACTTTCACTCCGTGGCAACTACAGAGGGCGTAGGAGCAAGCCGAGTAGCGGGGCCTCGAGAAACCCTGTCCTCAGAGGCATGAGACGAAGAGGTGAGAGCACTCTGGTCTCCAAGTCCACTAACAGGCGACACAGCTTGACACCCACAGCGGTAACATGGAGAAACAGTTCAAACCCAAAGTGGATGTTGGTAGTCTGCGGACTAGTCCTTCCAGAAATGTCCGTGCTGGACACAGTCTGCTCCTTCTGCCACCAGAGCTAATGAACGAGACAGCTGCACGCTAAATCAGCTCCAGCAGTTCCCTTCTTCTGCAAATCAACATCGTTAGTGGCTCAGTTGTTCCACTGCTTCGTTGAGATACTCTTCAACAGCACCAGAATTTTTGTTGGTCCAATGAAACCCAGGAACCACTGCTCACGCACACGGCACCTTTCGCTTCCCGCTGCACGGCACCCGCAATCATGCACTCCTATCGTGCTGACTCCGCCAACGTCCTGGGGGCCCCATCCGTTGTCTGTGTCGTGCCGCTGTTCGCCACAATACGCGGGTTCACAGACACCCTCGAGTGCATGTTATGTCAGTCCAATTACCTGACGGTCACCGATCCCCACAATGGGCTGCAGCTCTTGAGTGCGCAGGGTGTTTAATCCATGGGCTGCATCTAAACTCTTTACATCCTCCAGGTTTTCGTTTCGTTGGTTCCTTTGTCTCGCAGCTGCCATTTTGTCTCCGGGCTGAAAAACCTTTACGGCTTGCAACAATGTGTCAGAACTCCACCAGTTTCCGCACAATCTCTATCTGCTGCATGCTGCAGAGGCTCCAGATATTCATGATGCTTCCCCATTAGTGTCATGTTGGGTTTCTCGCTAAAAATACGTGTGCTGCTACAAATCACTGGACGGATCCTCGGAGCTCTTAGAGAGAGCCGCCTAGTCCATGGCCACCTAGCCACGGCCCCCCCACAATCATCATAACGTTTATCATTTAAAAACTGGAAACTTAACTTTCCAGTTTTTAAATAATACTGCTTCTACACTTCATGAAGTGGAACGTTATGATCGCAGCACAAACGCATGCAGTAAGCATATTAGACAGACCACCCAGCTTATGGCGATTTTGCGATTTGCAAAAAAAACGCAAAATTTGCCTTTTCCCGCTATGGCCGCTATAAATCATTAAATGAGCGCAAAAAAGACACATTAGCTTTATGTATCTTTTTCACGCTCATTTAATGATTTATAGCATCCACAGAGGGGTTGCCAATTGCAGCAGCTCAAAGGTTAACAACTCCACTGAGCAAAAAGCAAATAAACCGAGGGGCTTCAGTTCAAAGGTGTGAACCAGGGTTGACACCTTTGAATTCAAGCCCCTCCATGGAGCTGATCGAGCTGTAGCCCTCTCCCCCCTCCACACCCCAAAATGTTAGGCTGTGGTGACTCAGCCTGGCTGTCCTAAAGAGCGTGGCCAGACAGAACGGGACACAAATGACAAAGGCCTTGCAATTAATTACCATAGCAGCAGCTGGCAATTCCTATACACAGTTATGTTAAAATCAAGTCAATACTGTTGGATTTGCAAATGCTTGTTTTTAGCAGGACTTCAGTGAAGGACACTCATAGAAACTATCTTGGGGAAGGAACCCACGTTTTGTGTTTGGCAGAGGTACTGGACCTGATTAAGTGTAACAGAGTTATTCTAGGGAGGGTCTGCACTGACACCAAGCTTGCCGAGACCAAGCTTCGGCAACAGCAGTATCCCATATCATCTTCACATGGCAGCAAGCTCCTGTAAAGCGCATTGCTGCCACAGCTGTGCTGTGACCCTCACCAGTGATGTGGCCTGTCCACCGCACTAAATGACTTAAAGGATTTAAAGTGCCAGGAAACCTGGCAGGATTACTGGCAAGAGCGCTTACTGGATCCCTTGAGCTTAAGAAGCATCTTGAGGGACCCCTTCCCCAAATAACACAGTGTTGCTGTGGAGGATTAAGGCTTTGGGAGCAACTCACAGAACACTAGTAGCGATGGACCGACTGTGGGAGCACCTCAGAGTGTTATGCGGTTTCGAGAGTGCTTCCAGAGGAGCAGACAGTGAATCTGGTAGAAAGCTGGAATAGGAACTGGGAAGGAGGTGATTTTCAGACGCAGGTGACCCACAGTGAAGACTAAGAGCTAAAGGAATTACATAAATGCCCTGATTTATGCAAAACAATTCTAGCAGTGCGCAGCAACGGACTGGGAGTATAGATCTGGGGGACGAATGCTGGCGAGGGAAGTGCCTTCAGCCTTGGAGGCAAGCCAGATGGCCTGCAGAGGATGCTCCTGTCGTCCGCTGAAGGGAGGATTCTCATGGCTCATTTGGATGGGAGACTGAGTCTTTTTGAGATTATCATATCGACGTTGTCATCTTTAATTAAGATACACCTTCCATTTACTTTTATAGGGATCCCACACCCCCATGCCATCTTTGGATTTCCTCTTTCTTCACTGCACTCACCCACTATCTATACCCAACGCTTCACTCCCCAGTCTTTTAAAATTTTCGATTTTGGTACTTATCTGCCAATTTAGGCTTTGAGGGTGTTTAGCTCCACTTCAATGTCATTGTTTTGAAATGTGTGGACCTAACCCCGGAGGACTGCCCGTACACATTGGGTTCACATGCCATGACTAAAGAGTGGTAGTGAAGCAGTGATGGGCTTCCAGAAATGGACCATAAGGGTTACCTTAACTAGGGACAGGTGTGCCTGGACGCACCTGTGTGAGAGGATCTCAGTAGGGGGATAGCAGAAGGGGCGCATTTTAGAATTTAGGTAGATCAGCAGAGCTGTGTGCGTGTGTGCCTGTATGTGTCTACATCCCAGTACTGAAAATGCAGGGGTTATAGCTGGGCAGCATTATGAAGGTACCAAAGCAGGAGTTGCGTAGAGTGCTGAAAGTCAGGAATGAGGTCGACTGGTAGAGCTATATTTAGGAACCCACAGAATAAAAGAGGAGCTGCAAGTCAGGATTGATGTGATTTGGGGAGATGGGATTGAGACCAAGTACTGAAACGGATGTAGCTCAGGAATGGACGGGGGTGCTCAGAAAGCTGTGCAATCAGTGTCATTATAGTGCTTATAAATCAAGTGGCAGAAGGCATTAACTCAGAAGACTGCTTTGAAAAAACAATGACGGGCATTTCAGGCTCACAGTTTGATGCTATTGCTCGAAAAAGTTAGCTCAAAAGTTTGTTAAAAGTTCTCCACATCACCTCAAACATTCCTGTTTCAATGTGCAACACTCTGTACTGTTCAAGTTCTCTGTTTTTGGATAAAAAAGATGTTAAATGATGTATTTTTCGACAATAAATAATGCCGCAAAAAATGCAGTTGTGTGCCGCAATTTTTTCTTTTTTGTGCCGCAAAATTTTCCATTTCATGCCGCAATATCCTGGAGGGTCTGATTAGAACTACAGAACATTATCTGCATGCGCGTAGAGAACATTGATACTTATACACAGCCGACACGGACGGCAGCTCCTTTGGGCAGCTCGTTCGAGTTAGTTGTTTAAGGAAGATGAAGGTATGCGGACGCATGACAGCATGCTCATAAGAACAAGGACTTAATAGGAAGTTATCCAATTACAGAATGAATGTGCTGCAATTAGACTCTACCTGAAAAGTTTGACCTGACCATTTGAAAACACACGAGTTAGATTTAAAGACACAGGTACAGATTTACATTATATAAGCCAGTAAGCCACAATAGTAATAATACACTGTTAGAAACTGATGACTGTTCCTTTTATAATTTTTTCCCTTTTGTTCAAATCCATCTTGCAACAACGAACATATGGTATGTGAATTAGCATTTTTGGGAATTGTTTGGAATTCATTAATTTTTTCTTTGAATATTTGCATTTGGTGTGGTTTACAAATTTGAAAATGTTCAAAATGTGACACGTGGAATTGTCAATGATGATATGAAATGGGTGTTTATGAAATTGATGTGGTATGATATGTGGTGAATAGATTTTGTTAAACAGTGCCTGAGAGCCCTGATGATGGACGGATTTCCGAAATGCATTGGCAATACTAGATTGGGCACTGACTAGTCAGGCTATGAATAAATCGTAGACGCTTTGAGAAAAATGAACGTTGAATCAATCTATTCTTTACAACATAAACTAACCTGTATTTAAGTGAAGTAATTTACACGAATAAGCACTTTTGCAACTCTGGAAGGAGAGCAAGGAGCGAGCACGCTCAGGAACGGATTGTGATCTGTTCCTTTTTTCTAGATATTTCCAATAACACCCCATTTCCCCTTCCCATTCCCAATAAGTACTGGGACGAGGTAGAGGTGATGATGATTACCCAAAGAAAAAACATAGGGATACAAAGCAAGGCCTACCATCTAACACCTTTGAATTGTCCCACTAAAAGAGTCAGGCAAGGCCAGGAACTTTTTCCCAACTGTGCACACCTGACTCCAAGGGCAAAAGGGTGCAAGGGTGTTGAGCTTCTGCAGGTCCCAGGAGGGACACCATCCACTCCAGCGCTGGAACACTAACCACGGCCCCTGCCCCATAACTGGTGCCTCGAGGCCCGCCATGGCGAAAGGGCGCAAGGGTGTTGAGCGCCTGTAGGGCGTTCGGCACCTGGAGGGGGAGGCGCAAGGACAGTCCAGCCCGAACGGCGTGAGGACCCTGTGCATTCTGGGGATCAAGTAAGTGACTAAGCCTGAACCCAGTGGCGGCCCACTGCTTTTGACTTTTTCTTGGGCCACCTGGTTTGGCGCCCGATAAGACAATACAGCCAAGCTTTATCCATGGCCTCCATGGAATCACCGGAACCCCCACTTAGTTCTCACTTCCCGCCTCTGCTTTACTCTTACGTCCCGTCCCATTTCCTCCATACTGCATGGGCGGCCCTTCCTAGCAACGGGAGACGGAACCTTTTTCACCAGAAAAACCTTCTTCCCCTTTAAATTTAGAGGCGCGCAGGGGTGCGCGCCTGGGAGCATGCGCTACCCTGACTCCGCCCACCCGCGCTACTCCTCAGTCCGCAAGACTTGTCGACAATATTTAACATTGCCTATTGACACCAGTATTATTAGAGGGGAGGATGGTGGCACATATGGAGGAAAGGGGACTATGGACTAAGAGTACATTAGTCACTACGGTGAGTAACTAGTAATTACTCTTACATCCCATCCCCTTTCCTCCATACTGCATGGGCATTTACAACTGAATGTAGCCCCAGGGTGGAGAGGAGACCATCCTTAAGCAAATAGGTTCCTTAGAACCGCCTGTCCGAAGGCCGCGTCTGACTTAGAGCTGGCGTCCAAACAGTAATGCTTACAGAAAGCCGAAGGGGTGGCGCAAGTGGCTGCCCTGCTAATGACTTGCCACGGGACCGGCCGCTGGAATGCGATGGCCGTGGCCTTGGCTCTGATTGCGTGAGCATGCATGTTGGCTGGCAAAGGCTTGTGCTGCCCTTAATAGGCTTCTATAATGGCCGCAACCATACACCATGCAATAGAGGCCTTGAATGCCTGATTACCGGGTCGGGAGACCCCAAAGGTGACAAAAAGTGCATCCGACTTGCGGAAGCCCTGGGTCCTGTCCAGATAGAATTTCAGAGCGCGTCTGACATCCAGACAGTGCAAGACTCTCTGAGCATCGCCCTTGGGGTCAGCAAAGAATATAGGTAAGGCTATTTCCTCGTTTAGATGGAAAGCAGAGGGTACCTTAGGTAGGAATGCCGGGTGACCACCGTATCCCTGTGGAAAGTGGTAAATGGCTCTGATGCCACCAGAGCCTGGATCTCGCTCAGTCTGCAAGCGGAGGTGAGTCCTACTAGCAGAACAGTCTTAATGGTGACCAGCCTAACGTCTGCGGGCGTCACTGGCTCGAAGGCACCCAATACCACATTGAGTTCCCACACCAGGTGTGGCTTCTTGATGGGCGGGTAAAGCCTGGACAAGCCCGACAACTGTTTCTTGACTATCAGGTGGGAAGAGGAGAAGACCTCCTCCTCCGAATTTATGTGGACCCCTATGGCTGCCAGATAGGTTCGACATGTGTCCACCTGTACACCTGAGTGCCCAAGGTGTGCCGAGAAGGAGAGCACATCGTCCAGCATGCACGTCAGGGGGGGTCGATCTCCTTAGAGTCCGCTCAGTGACAGAACCTGCTCCATTACTCTTATATTGGCTCCTGGTGGCCTCGCCTAGCGCCCTGGATTATCTCCAGGTTAGCCCGTGATAGGCTCAGGTGCTTGAGGGTGATCTGCTCAGGAACCATGCTGCGAGGGCTATCTTCTGAGGAGTGGGGTGGAGAACCCTGCCCCACTGCTGGGACAGGAGGTGTGCTGGACCCAGCGGAAGTTGAATGGGTGTTCTGTCTGTGAGGCTGAGCAATTCGGTGAACCACTGTCTTGCCAGCCACCACAGAGCTATCAAGATAATGCTGAGGTGACAAGCTTCCATTATCTTGCAGAGTACCCTGGGGATCAGGGGTGTGGGAGAAAAGGCATAAACTGTCATGCCCACCCATTGAATCTGCAAAGGGTTGCCCAAGGAGCTGGGGCCCCGTCCCTGCCAAGACACGAACTGATGGCACTTCCTGTTCTTCCAGGAGGCAAATAGATCCACCTAAGGATGGCCCTATGGGTTGAAGACCACCTGCAGCACCTGGTCGTTCAAATGCCACTCGTAATTGTCGGCTCCCAGTCTGCTGAGCATGTCCACTTGCAGTATGGAGGAAAAGGGACTATGGACTAAGAGTATGTTAGTCACTATGGTGAGTAACTAGTAATGTCTGCACTCAGCTTGCTTCCCCCCCCCCCAAGCAAGTGTCCAGCGCAAGATACTGGTCGTTAGAAGGCAGAAGCATCATGGAGGGCCACCGAAAAATGTCATCAACACCCCATCGACCCTTGATCCAGCTTTTGGGGGTGTATCATGGCCACCCGAGCTACCCCCTAGCAACTCTAGTGATCCAGCGGGGGAGCCCCACTTGCTGATAGAGGAGATACACCAATTTCTGGGAGACAGCAAAGCGGCCCTTGGAGGGATCCATGGAGGGGCTCATGGAGCAGCTCCGAATGCACCAATCTCCAGCGGCCAAGAAGCCATGTATTGTAACATGATGGTCTGTTTGATATGGGCCAGGGAGTGAGGTGTATAAAATTGACCCAATAAACATCAGTCACCTCAGCCACCTATGAAAGCCTGCCATCCTCCTAGTGGCATGGTAATGGACATTGATAGGGCTCAACGATCAGGTGGTATGTTGGGTAGCACCTGCCTAATCGCAGCCGAGACCACCCGGCACAGTGTGTCCCCTGTCACCATCTCGACATCCGCTGCCCCTTTTGTGCACCCCCAACCTGATCCATCATGTTTTGCACCAGAGAAGCTGGTATTCCCAGTTGGGGAAATTGTCCTCCCGTCAGCACCTGTAAGTGGTTGTTGGCCTCCAAGTCAAACCCCTGAATCCGCTAACCTCGACCCCGCTCTGGTACCTGTCATGGTCCCTGCTACTGCTGTTTCTCCACCCACGCCTGCCCCAAATTCCATGGCTGAGGAGGGTAGGGAAAGCGACGATCCCTCCCTCCACAAACTTTCCTCCTGCTCCTTGCAAAACACCTGGAGTGGGTTTTTGTCACCCATGACATCAAGGACCAGCTCTTTTTGTTCATCTAACCCCTCTCAGGCCCCTCATGCCCCCACGTCTCAAAATCATGTTGCCTCTGACCACCTAGTTGGGGGTCGACCACACAGCCAGGGGGTGCAAATGCGAACAAGTGCTTGCTGAGCTGGTGGTAATTAGAACGCTGCTCTTAGACCTCATTGAGACCAAGGGGAGGGGAGGAGCAATACTGCAGTGGGTGGTGGGTCGGGAAGGGTAGCACTGCAATCTGCTACCTACTTACAAGGGGTCTAACAACTCAATCCCGGTACATCCTACTGTACAGCCTCTATTAAGATCTGTGATTAGCGAAGCAAATAGCGCCCGAAATAATCTGGTACCCGGGAATGTATGCCCTGCCACTGCTAATGCCCCGTGCAAGAGTATCACTAAGTCCAGAGAGCCCAAAGGGGTGCCCAAACCCAAGTCTACTCCACCGCGGCCTTCGCTCCAAGTCATAAGGGTTGTAGACGCCTTAGCCCAAGGAAAACGAGAGCTTAAGGCCCATGGTGTAGAGGGAGCATGATTAGGCCCCAGGTCCAAGGCTGGCCCAGAATATCCCTTATATATCTCCATGTGGTACCCAAATCGCAGATGGGAAAGCAAGAATGAAGGGATGCCCTTTTAAATATAAGCCTCCATTAGTAGTGGACCGTAATGGGTTGTACCTTTGTTTCCAGGGAAGCCATGGCTAGATGCTGCAGACTTCCCAGCAAGGACAAGAACTCCAATGACAAAGTCGAACTGGCCTTTTGGGACTTGGGAGTGGTCAAACGGGTCCTGGGGAACAAAAGGGGGGGTTGGTTGGAAACCCAGGAGAGGGATCCAAATCTGGTGCTAACCTCACCCCCTTGGGAAGCGGGCTGAAGGGGCCTGATGGAGTTGTGGATACCCTGAATGGGGCTGGGTTGGGCTTTTCGATGGTCTCTTCTCTGTTTTCCCCACAAAGTGTTACTTGATATGCAGTACTATGTTTGGTTTATACTTGTATAGTTCTTTTGTGATAGGCTGTACTTGGATGGCCTTAAGGCTGAATAAAGTTATTATGTTGACTCGAATTCACTCTCACCTGCAGTATAAAAAGGGTGGTTGTGCCAGAATCAGAGTGAGCTGGAGATGCTGACACTGGCCCGGTGTTCGTGAGGGGCTGCAACATGGCTAAGTGGACATCTCCAGGGAGCCAGAGTGAGGCAGCCTGTATCCTGCCGGCGGTGTTCAGGGAAATCGTCGTTCCCTTGAGACGTGTGCTGGTCCCAAGGGTATCTGAGGAGTAGGTGGTGAGACCCTGACCTCGACCCAAACCCATTTGACCTGCTCGCCGGTGCTGCGCTACTGTTGGTGAGTTTCATGAGACAGAGAGAAACTCAGTAGCGAGTGGGAGCAGGAGCGTTGTTGGGAGCAAAAGTGGGACGAAACCAGCGAAAGCTGGAAAGTGCTGAAAGAAAGCGAAGTAAGAAAATGGTAAAAGCAAAGCAAGCGAAAGCTGAAAAGCGGTGAAAGAAAGCAAAGCGAAATGGCAGAAAAGGGTGCACTAGAGGAACAAAAGTAAGGAAAGGCAGCAAGTTACGCTGGTGGCACGGAAACAGCCAAGAGTGGGTGCGAGAGAGACCCGAAAGGAGTAGGGTGCAAGTGATCCGAAACCCGAGAGAGACAGTGAGAAGGAAAACAGACAGTCAAGAGAGTGTGCAAGCAACCCGAAAGTGAAAAAGAGGGTGCCAGCGACCCGAAAGAAATACAGAGAGTGCAAGAGGCCCATTAAAGGGCAAATGAAGCTGAAAGAAGAGAGCATGGTGAGAAACTGATGGTGAAAGAGAGCATGGTGAAAAGTAAGGAGAAGTGTGCAACAGGCACAGAAAGGTGGAAAGAAGGTGCAAGTGTGCACGACAGAAAAAGAAGTTGTGCAGGGAGCACAGTTAAGTGAAAAAGGACAGAGTGAAAGAGGCACAGAAGAGGAAAAAGGTGCCAGAGAATAAGGAGAGGGGTTAGAGGTCAGAGTGGTTGTGCCAGGGAGGAGCAAAGAACCCGTGTTCACATCCTGACAAGATGAACTTTTTTGTTTGTTTGAGACCAGAGGGGCCTAGACTTGGGGAAGGGAACCCTAAGAGGCCCTAAAGAGACATTGTTGAACTTCGTGAAGAGAGGGCTAGACTTGGGGAAGGGAACCCTGAGAGGCCTAAAAGGAACTGTGTCTTTTTGTTTGGAACTGGAAGGATCGAAGCTTGGGGAAGAGATCCCTAAGAGACCCAGAGACATTGTGAACTCTAGTGACCTACGTAGAAGGTTCCAAGGGCAAACCTTTTGAGTCGAACAGTTTTGAACTGGCAGAACTACACCTACTGGTAAAAGGAACTGGAACCAGCTGTGGTTTACATTTCCTTTAGAATCACAATGTTTTCCTTTAAGAAAACCCCCTATCACATTTGGTTTAAGAGTGAGGGCAAGCACAGGTTTGGACACAGACAAACTTTGGTTTTGGACATCGACGGCCCTTAGAAACATCAGTTGAGGGAACAACCCCCTTAGAGCTAGGGCCAGACAGGCATTAAACCAACCCCACAAAGTTTGATAATAAAGGTTTTCAAACTGTTACTTTTGAGTCTGTGGGCCTCATTACAAGTTTGGCAGTAGCCTTGCCGGTAAAACCAGCAGGTTGCCGCCAAACTCTGAATGGTGCCGGTGCATCCAACCTCCCCATTCCCATTGAGCCCTATGGGGAGCAATTTTTTCCGGGGCCCGCGAATGGGCAATTACCAGGTCATTACGACCCCACCAGACCCGGTTTTTGCCCATTTGCGGGTGCTAGAAAAAAATGCTCCCCATTCCCATTGAGCCCCATAGGGCTCAATGGGAATGGGGAGGTTGGATGCACTGGCACCATTCAGAATGGTGCCGGTACATCTGACATGCTGTGCTGGCGAGTGCCGGTCTGCCTGCCAGGTCTGACCTGGCGGGCAGAGAGGCACCTGCGAGCAGAACTCGTAGTTTTCCGGTCCGGTAGCAACAGTGCCGGTAGCTTACCGGCACTGTTACTACCTGACTGGCAAACTTGTAATGAGGCCCTGTGTCTCTCTTGATACCATACCTGTCGCACAACACAATGATCCCATGATGGCCGAAGCTTTCCTCAGAGTCATCCCTGAGGAAGATGGCAGAAAGAAAGATGGTCCATTTCTTTTCTTAAAACAGGGATTGTTATACAGAGGCAACACCACCAATGAGGGGACTCCTCGATTCCAAATAGAAGTCTCCGGGAGCCACTGCAGGGTTGTGTAAGAAATGGCCCAAGCCCATCTTACTTCTGGACATTTAGGAACTGCTAAAACTCAGGGACAAGTAGTGAGTCAGTTCTATTGGCCAGGGATATACATGGACATTAAAAACATTGTCATGACATGCTCCTTGTGTCAAATGATCGGCTCTCCACATAACCCTCCTCCAGCACCTTTATAACCTCTACCAATCATCGACGTTCCATTCTCCTGAATAGGGATGGCTATTGTGGAACCTTTAACACCTTCAAAACTTGAGAACAAGTATATCATAGTTATACTAGACTATGCAACACATTACCCTGAGGCCTTTCCTACGCCAAGTAATACCTTGCAACAAATTCTAAAACACCTCATTACCTTTTTATGATGGCTAGACTTCCCCAAGGAGATACTAACTGACCAGGGAACATCCTTCATGAGCAAAATTATGGCAGGGTTCAAACAGATACTTCATATTAAGACCTTGAGGACCTCTGTCTACCATCCTCAGACAGACGGCCTAGTTGAGAATGTTAATAAAATGCTCAAAAGTGTTCCCAAGAAATTAGTGGAAGCTGATGTAAAGAATTGGCATATGATGGTCCCTTGGGCTTTATTTGCCATCAGGAAAGCTCCCCAAGCTTCCCTCGGGTTTTCACCCTTTAAACTCCTTTATCGGCGTGATTGCAGAGATGTCCTGGACATACTAAGGGAAAACTGGGAGGAAGTTTACCAACTGCTCTCCAAAACTGCACGGCGGCTTAAGGAACATCGGACTGTGGTGATGGATATAGTCCACACTCACCTAGCTAAGACTCAAGTAAACCAGAAGACCTAATACGACAGAAGAATTGTTACCCAATCTTTCTCTGTTGGACAGAAGGTCCTATTGCTGCTGCCCACCTATAAACAGAAAAAGCTATCTCACTGGCCCAGGCCTAATGTAGTATTGGAACAGACTTGCCCTTGTAACTATCGTGTATCCTAACCTGATAGAAGGCTTAGATATACCACATTAACCCCTTAAGAGTGGAAAGAGGACCCAGTGAAATCCTCCTCTGAGATAATGGCCAGTCTCTTGTCAGAAGAGGCAGAAGGATTTAATGTAGTACCAGTAGACCTCCAGCCATACCAAAAAAAAAAAATCTAAGATCTTTAGATCAATTCCCCGGGGTCTTTAGCTGTGAACCTAGGAGAGTGAAGGGGATTCTTCAATGGATATGTACCCCTCCTGGGAAAGTTATTAACCTTAAACCTTACCGGATTCCTGAAGTACGAAAAGGAACAAGTTACTTACCTGTAACTGTTGTTCTCCAGCATGGGTCTGGCATGGATTCACATGCTCATGAATATTCCCCGTCGTCAGGCTGGGAATCCTCGGTAAAGAAAAAAACCAGTATCAGTTTCGTTTCTGATCTGTCTTTCGTAGTAATAACCAATCACTGGTCTCTGCGTCATACTGACCACAGCCAATGACTGCCCTCTACCTAAGCACCGCCTCTGGCAGCCATCTTCAGATTTGGAAGCACGTGAAGTGGCAGTATGACCAAGTGAAGAGCCGCAGAGGGGTAGGCGGGAGGGTTCGCATGTGAATCCATGCCAGACCCATGCTGGAGAACAACAGTTACAGGTAAGTAACTTGTTCCTTCTCCAGCATGGGGTCTGGCATGGATTCACATGCTCATGAATAAAGAATACATAGCAGTACACACATGCACAACCACGGGAGGTGGCAAAGGCTCAACATTAAGCATTGCATCAAACTCAACATTAAGCATCTTACCTCCTCACCAGGCTCACCTCAGGCGAACAGGTTGCGCAGCACTGCTTGGCCGACCCTGGACTCCTCCCTGGAATCCCGATCGACGCAGTAGAACTTCGTGAAGGTGTGCGTCGACCTCCACGTAGCAGCCCTGCATATGTCCAGCAGGGGCACACCAGAAAGGAACGCCGTGGTAGCTGCGATCGCTCTGGTGGAATGGGCTCTCGGACGGCCGGGCAGCGGTCGGTTTGCCAACCGATGACAGTACATGATACAGCCGGAGAGCCATCTGTAAATAGAAGCCTTCGAGAGAGCCTTCCCCTGATTGACAGGTCCAAAGTTCACAAAGAGTTGTGACGTCTTCCGGTCCACGTAGAACTTCAGCGCTCTAGCCACATCCAGCGAGTGCAAAGTCCTCTCAGCCGGCGACGAAGGCGACGGGAAGAACACAGGCAACACCAAGGGTTCGTTGAGATGGAAGTCCGACGGTACCTTGGGCATGAAGGAGGGGTGCGTCCTGAGCACTACCCTCGTGTCGTGAAAAGTCAAGTACGGGGCCTTACAGGAAAGGGCCTGGATCTCTCCCACCCGTCGTGCGGAGGTGATGGCCACAAGAAACGCTGTTTTCCACGACAGAAACTTCAACGGGGCTGAGTGCAGAGGCTCGAACGGAGGTCCCATGAGCTTGGTCAGCGCCACGTTGAGCTCCCACGCCGGGGCCGGAGCCTTCACCGGCGGGAACGATCTGAACAGTCCCTTCATGAACTCTTTCACCAGACGATGAGACCACAAGGACGTCCGTCCCGTGGTTCTGGTGTATCGGGAGATCGCAGCAAGATGAATCTTGATGGACGCGTGTGCCAGTCCAGCTTTGGCCAGCGTCAGCAGGTACGGCAGAACTTGGGGAGCCGTAATCCGTAGAGGGTTAATCTTCTGTGCGTGGCACCAGACAGAGAACCTCTTCCATTTGTGTCCGTAGCATTTAAGAGTCGAGGACGCCCTGGCCTTTGCAAGAACCTCTCTGCAGTCGGCCGGTATGTCGTATCCTCCAAACTCTAGTGCTGCAGGAGCCAGGCCTGCAAGTTCAGCGATTTCGGGTCGTGGTGGAGGATGGCGCCTCCTTCCCTGGAGAGCAGATCCGCGTCCACCGGCAGCTTGATTGGCGGGGACGCTGACAAGTCCAGAAGGTCCGGGAACCATATCTGCCTCGGCCACGCAGGTGCGACGAGGATCATCCTGCACCGTGACCTCTTGAGCTGGTTGACGAGCCGGATTAGCAGTGGCAAAGGAGGGAACGCGTAGAGGAACAGGCCCTCCCAGGGGAACGAGAAAGCATCGCCCATGCTCCTCGCCTGGGGAAACCTGCTGGCGAACCTCCGGCACTTGGAGTTCGTCGCCGTCGCGAACAGGTCGATCTGGGGTGTGCCCCACCGTCGGAAGAGGCGATCCACTAGATCCTGCCGTAGTTCCCACTCGTGGCACGAGCGCAGCTCCCTGCTGAGTGAGTCGGCGATGGTGTTTTTTATCCCTGCCAGATGAAACGGCACCAGAAATATCCTTTGGGCGACTGCCCAATGCCACAGGTCCTGCGCCTCCTTGGACAGTGCTGGGGACCTGGTTCCGCCCTGTTTCCTGATGTAAAACATGGTGGTGGTGTTGTCGGTGAAGATCCTCACCACCTTGCCCTTGAGGGACGGAAGGAAGGACCTGAGGGCCCAAAACACTGCACGGAGCTCCAGGACGTTGATATGTAGGGATTTCTCCGTCGGGAGCCAAAGGCCTCTTGCGTGCAGATTTTCGGTGTGCGCTCCCCACCCTTCCAGGGAGGCATCCATGGTCACTGTCTCCTGGTGGGCTGGGGTCTGGAAGTCCATGCCCGCCGTCAGATGCGCGCGGGTGCCCCACCACCGGATCGCTCGTCGGAAACTCTCGTCGAGTGTGATCCTTTCCTCGAAACTGCCCGTCGTTTGGACCCAGCGCGCGTCCAGGAACTCCTGCAACGGGCGCATCCGGAGCCTGCACATGGGAATGAGGTAGATGCAGGAAGACATCATTCCGAGGAGGGACTTGATGGACCTCACCTTGGCCGCGTCGGCCATCAACATCCGCTGCACCTTGCCCAGGATGGTCCTGGTCCTCTCCTCCGACGGGGAGGCCAGAAGGGACACTGTGTTGAGCCTCGCTCCCAGAAACAGAGCGTCTTGCGCGGGTACCAGGTGGGATTTGGCGTAGTTCACGGAGAATCCCAGGTCCGTGAGAAGTTGGACGGTCCTTGCCGTGTGAACCACGGCGAGCTCCCTCGTCTTGGCTCGGATGAGCCAGTCGTCCAGGTAGGGGTAGACGTGGATCCCCTCGCGGCGCAGCTGCGCCGCCACCGGTGCGAGGCACTTGGTGAACACCCTGGGTGCCGACCGTAGACCGAAGGGGAGGGCTTTGAACTGGTAATGATGCCCTTGGACCACAAACCTGAGGAATTTTCGGTGCCCCTTTAGGATGGGAATATGGAAGTAAGCATCCTCCAAATCCAACGACGACAGGAAGTCTCCTTCCTCCAGCTGACCCAGGACGTGCTGGAGGGTGACCATCCGGAACTTTTGCGCCTTGATGAACTTGTTCAGACGTCGCAGGTCCAGGATGGGGCGCCATCCCCCCGTCTTCTTCTTCACGAGGAAGTATCTCGAGTACACTCCGGAGCCCCGAAGCCTCTTTGGGACGAGTTCGATGGCGCCCTTCCTGAGCATCGCCTTTACCTCCAGGAGAAGTTGAGGGACGTGAAGTTCTTTCCTGGCCACGGGGGGGACGCGCGGACACCTTCTTTGAAACTCGAGCGCGTGGCCCCGGGCCAAGGCGTCCAGCACCCAACGGTCGGTGGAGATGGACTCCCACACGCTGACGAAGCTCGCCAGCCGGCCTCCCACCGGGGTGCTTCGGTGGGGGCCCGACCCCACGGCCGGTTCAATCCTGCTTCGACGAGGCTTTGCCGCCTTGACCTCCTTGGCGACGACGGCGGGGTCCGCTAGACTTGCCTCGTCCTCTGTAGGCCTCCTGAGCCGACGAGCGGGCCGCTTGACGGTAGATGGAGAAACCGCTGCCGGAACTTTTGGAGGCGCCTTTGCCTCCGCTGCTCCGAAAGGGCGTCCGTCGTTGTTGCAGAACTCCAAGGGCCCGGGCCGTCTCAGTGTACGCTTTAATGGCCTGAAGGGAATCGTCCACTGTTTTCCCAAACAGGTTGTTCCCATCGAAGGGCATGTCCAGGACTCTGGTCTGAACGTCTTGACGGAAGTCCGTAGCCTTGAGCCATCCACGCCGCCTAAGGCAAACGCCGTTGCCCAACTGGCGGAACCCAGTGTCGGCGATGTCCGTCGCAACGGTAATGGCGTGGTCCGAAGCCACCTCACCTTCCTGCAGGATCTCCAGGGCCTCTGCCCTCTTGTCATCCGGCAAGAAGTCCAGCAGGGGAGCCAGTTTGTACCAGAGCTCCTTGTCGTAGCGGGCCACGATAGCCAAGGCGTTGGCGGCTTTAATCGTCGTCGCCGCAGACGAGATGACTCTGCGTCCCATAGCATCCAATTTCTTTCCCTCGCCGTCCGGTGGGGAAGTCGATGTGGAGGCCGCACCCCCCCCGCTTTTTTCCTGGCCGCCGCGGAGACGACGGAGTCCGGGGTAGGCTGCGCCCGGAGGCACAGGGGGGGCCGTGTCCGGGACCCGGTACTTCTTCTCGTACCGGTCTCTTCTAGCTGGCGTCGTGGAAGGGTTCTTGAGGAGGGAGAGCCCCTCATCCCAAATGTCGTCCAATAGAGGCACAGCGAGGACCGTCTTCCTCTTGGCCTCGCGCCGCTGATAAAGGAAACCTTCCTTCTTCTTCTCCTCAGGGCAGAGTTGGAAAAGCTCGGATGCCCTGGTGATCATGGAGTGGAACGATCCAATCTCGTCGGGCGGAGAAGCCCTGGTGGGAGGCGACGATGGTACATCCTCGTCGTATACCTCGTCGTCCGTACCCGTCGCTGCCGTGTCAGTCCCCGTATCATCTCCTCGGGTGGACGGGGAGGAGAGCTGGAAGGGGCGCGACGGCTGAAAAGGAGGCGGAGGGTGGATCCTTCTTTTCTTGGTAGGGGGAACACCAGAAGGTCCCGGTTCTGGGTCCCCCGACGGGAGAGGTTCCGTCGGCAACGGTAGTCTCGTCCTTATCTCTGAGCATAAGGACTGTATAGCCAACAAAATGGCCGCCGAGTTGTCTCGCGGCGCTGGCAGAGGGGAATCCGAAGGGCGATCAGGGGCCCCGTCGGTACCCTCGACGATGTCGTCGTCACCTGCGTCGGGATCCATCCCGACGGGCCGGTCTTCTTCCACGCCGAGGCCGTGGCTTAAGACCTCGACCAGCTCCTCCTCCGAGGTTGAGGCCGAATCTACGACGACGCCCTGCCCCCCCTTTTTCTTCCCCACGGGGGATTTCACGGGGGTCCTATCGATGGGCACAAAAGAGGACTCCCTCCGAGGTGGCAGGGAGACTCTGAGCCCCGAGGTCGCCACCACTGGTGTAGCCTCCACAGGCTGAGCCAGGGCCGCCGCGACAGTTTCGATAGAGGGCTTGGCCGGATGGATTAAGGCCTTCACCACCTTAGGTGCGCTCACCGCCTTATCCTTGAGGGGGGGGACACTGCCTCGCTCCCTCTTCCGCCTTCGAGCTCGACCGGGGCCTCTCCAGGAGCTTCGCCGGGTGCTCGGCCTTCCTCTTACCCGACCCAGAGCGTTGGCTCGTGGTTGATGGTGCCGGGGAGGGTGCGCCCTGCCTGGCGCCCGTAGAGCCCGACCGTTCGGCGCTCCCGGTGCCAGCGGACTCGCGGTGCTTGGCCTTATGTTGGACCCCCGTCGCCGGGGCGTCCTCAAAGGTCTTAGAAGACCGCTCAGATTTCTTCCTCTTCTTCTCGCCGGACGGGGTCTTCCCTCCCAGCCAGTTGGCGAGACGTTGATGGCGGTCCTTCATGGTCCGCTCCGACATGTTGCCGCAAAACGCACAGTCTTTCTCCACGTGCGTTTTGTCCTCATGTAGGCAGTAAAGACAAAAAGAGTGTTCGTCCTCCTTGAAGACGTTCTGCAGCTGGCATCCAGGGCAGACCCTGAACAGCTTTCCGGGCGTCGAGCTTCCCTTCTCCTGGGCCATGTCCGGGCCTGAGAAACTTCTGGAGTCCTCCAAAAGCGTAGCTCGACGAAATCTTCACCCTTGAGGGGCGCAGACGAATCCGACACGGGTCCCCGTTGATCGGATGGAGAATCGGTGGAGCTTGAGGCTCTCTTGACCGAAAAAACGAAGTTTTTGAGAAAAAACGTGAAAAAATAGCACTAACGCTCGAGAGCAATAGCACGAGGATCCCAACACATGAACGTGCGGTAAAAATCTGAAGATGGCTGCCAGAGGCGGTGCTTAGGTAGAGGGCAGTCATTGGCTGTGGTCAGTATGACGCAGAGACCAGTGATTGGTTATTACTACGAAAGACAGATAGGAAACGAAACTGATACTGGTTTTTTTCTTTACCGAGGATTCCCAGCCTGACGACGGGGAATATTCATGAGCATGTGAATCCAAGCCAGACCCCATGCTGGAGAAGAAATGGTCACCCAAGAGGATAAGAAAATGATGGAGGATATCATCGAACCATGCTAGAATCTGTGGTCGTTGTCAATAGTCCTACTGGCAAAAGCCAATCAATTGTGGAGGTTTTGCATAGACTTCAATGCTGTGTCCCAGTTCGACAATTACCCGATGCCTCGGATTGATGATCTTATTTATCGACTGGGCATGGCCATCCATCTACCTCTCCACGATTCATCTTACCAAAAAGTTATTGGCAGGTACCATTAAATCCGGAGGACAAAGAAAAAACTTCTTTCTCCACCCTTTGAGGACTATTTCAGTTTAAGGTCCTTCCACTCGGGCTCAATGTCATTCCTGCCACTTTCCAGAGGTTAAGGGACCTTATCTTGCAGCCGTATTCCATTTTTTTCGGCGCTTATCTGGGCGATGTTGTCATTCATAGGAAAACCTGGGAAGAACATATATACCATCTATATAAATTACTCAGAGCCCTAAGAAGAGCTAGCCTAATTGTGAACCGCAAGAAATGACACTTGGCCCAATCAGCAGTTAAGTACTTGGGTTTCTTTGTGGGAAACAAACTGTTTCAGCCACTAGAAAAAGTCTTGGCCATTCAATAAACACCAATTCCCAATACTAAAAGAGATCTGAGGGCCTCCTAGTCTTACTGGTTATTACAAGAGGTTTATCCCTAATCCTCCACCATCACCTGCTGTTTAACTGATAAGTTAAAGAATGCCGAACCCCATAAGTTACGATCGAAAAAAGAAGACCAGGCCTGTTTTGATACTCTGAAGTCCGATCTGTGTAGCAAACCCATCCTAAAAGACCCTTATTTTAATAAGGAGTTTGTGCTTCAAACCGACGCCTCCAAAGTAGGGATGGGGCAGTTTTATCACAAGAATATAATGGGGTAGTCCATGCGGTACTTTACATCAGCCAAAAACTTTTCCTGAGAGAAAGGAATTACGCTACCAATGAGTTGGAGGCTCTTGCCATGAAATGGACCGTAACCTCTCTCAGGTATTATCTCATAGGTAGAAAATTGACCTTAGTTACGGATCATTCACCCCATACACGGCTCAGTCTTAAGAAAGACAGCAACCCAAGGGTAATGCGCTGGTTCCTTGATCTCCAACCCTTCTGTTTTAGGGTTGAACACAGTAGGGGAAAGGAACAAGGAAACATGGATTTCCTGTCCCATTTTCCTGTAGCAGATAAGGAAGACAGCTTTATTAGGGGAAGGGTAGTTGATGAATCCTTGGATATTGTAAGTTTTCCCAAGGGGGGAGCCCCTTCCCATGATACCATGGAGGTGAGGCCGCTACATGATAGTCCCCCTGGGGGTGGTAATCAGCGGGAGGATCTCATGAGGGGACTATCCGGGGAGAACGCTGTATGCACCACTCCAATCCCCCTCACCTACCCCAGCCTTGCCTTGTTATCCCATATATGTGTCATGTAACCAAAATCATAAATACCTGGAAAAGGAAGAATTTAGTCAACCCAAGGGAGAAGTATAGTACAAATACTGAGACAGGAAAGAGTTTAGTCTACCCAAGGGGGGAATATAGGACATGTACTGATACAAAGAAGCAATGCAGAGGCATGAACAGCACTCATGGAGCGACTAGTGAACATTCAAGTGGTTCCCAAATTCCTATTGGTCAAGTCACATTCAAAACAGAAGAGGGAAAAAAGGAAGAGTAGAGCAGCCCTCCTGACAGGAACCACGAGTGTGGCGAACGCCCAAAATGCCGCCGAATTGGAAGGACTTGCATACAAGTTTACAGAGTGGGCTGTGAGAAACCTGAAGGTGTCTTCCTGACAAAACCTCAAGGATCTGTCATCCAGGTGGCCAGGGCACGGCCATCGCTATTGGATCCAGTTCCTAGGGGTGGACCGGTGAGGGAGGATCACCTGAATGGGGGGTCCTCTGGGAGTGGGACGCCGATGGATGAGATGTGGTATCCCCCTTACTTTAACATCTTTTCCCCATCCTCTCACGTAGGACATTCCTAACCATTCCACCCCCTTTCTGACTCTAACACTTTGCATAACACAAAAGACAACAGACTAATACCCGAGCCGTTTCCCTGACAGGTCCCAAACATAGGGTCAGGTAAAGTCAGGCAATTAACCTGAACCACACACACCAGATGGATGTTCCTTTTCTGCACAGGGATAAAAGGTGGAGCAGAAGAGTGCAGTACGAGCAAGGCGAGAAAGGCGAGCATAGCAGACATCACGACGAGACGACTACGAAGCAGCAGTTCAGGTGAAGGAGGAAGGCGGCAGGAATCGAGAAAGCGGCAAGAAGAGAAGTGGCCTTGCCTTTTCATCCCAGACCCGCAGAACCTTCGTGGAAGAGAGCCCAAGACCGTGATTGGGAACAAACTTTCATTTGTTAAACTAACTTTTGTTTTTGTTGTTTGAATACATCAGGACCCGAAGGCAAAAGGCTTTCTAAGGAAACGAGACTTGGCCATCAACGGTCCTGAGAACTGCCATTGGAACTTTTGTCTCATGCTAGAGAAGCCTGAGACTGTACTGTGCTCCACCAACTTTACCTTACCCAGTTCTCAAAACGTGGGGAAGGAAGATCAAGGCATCCGCATCCTGACTTATTCTTTAAGAACACTTCTTTATTTTCATATGAAATATCCCACACCCCCTTTTTGTATTAGTTGTGAGGCTTGGCAATAGGTTTCGTAGTATAGGCCCTTTTTATTTTGACACAACACCACTAGGACAGCCTTATTTTTCATTTGATGGTTGACATTTGCTTCCATCTTAAGAGTTAGGTTTAGATTAGGCATTTTTCCAACCTGCATACATCTTTCATTGTTCAGTAAACACCCTTGAACTGTGATAACTTGTGTCTGTCTTACTTGTTGTCACCATGAGTTCCTCACAGGGCAGAGATGTCCTGGAAAAGGCCAGAGTGGAAGGATCATAAAGCCGAGCAGAACAGCAGAGGCCCAGACGGGAGAAACTGGGGAATTGCATGGGCAGGTGAAGACGCGCATGCAGTTGGCCACCAAATGCTGCAGAGCCACTGCAGCATCCAAAAAGACAAAGGGAATACAGAGCAGCCCAAGACCAGCCACAGAGTGTTAGCAAGCCCAACACAGGTACCATGGTTGCAGGGACACTTGGTGGGGCTAAAAAAAGGCGTGCAACAAAGCTCGGGTCTGGGACTCGCACCCACGAGAGGGAACATTCATCAGTCATCTTCTTATTTGCAGTACCGGCCAGGTTAGTAAACCAGGTCTGCCACACTGTCAGCAGAGAATCCTACAGGTCTGGGATACAAACCCACAAGACTGGGAGTCAAGTCTACATTGGGGAGAAGTGTACAAAATCCTAGAAAGAAGCCAGGGGAAGGGATTCACTCTCCCTGGTATTGGAAGCTGTGCCAAGCCTGAGAAAAGGCATGGGGAAGGGAGACATCCCCCCTGGTGTTGTGAACGGTAAGGTAAGCCTGAACAAAGGCCAAGCGAAGGGAGACATTCCCCCGGGTGCTGTGCACTCTGAGGTAAGCCTGAGTAAAGGCCAGGGGATTGGAGACATTCCCCCTGGTGTTGTGAACTGTGAAAGTAAAAGCCAAAAGAGTGTCAGAATAAAGCCAACGAAGGTCAGGAGAAGGGAGTCATTCTCCTGAAATTGTGAAACCACTGAGATAAAAATACCTGGATAAGGGAGGCATTCTCCCAGAACCCAGTAGTGCAGAAACAACTATGGGCAATAAGGAATGTTATTGTTTGAATTGGAAATTTACCTTTTGAGTTTGAACTGAGAACTTTACTGCTTTACAATCTGGGACATTGTTTTGTGCCTCAGAAAGAGATTAAGACCTGGGGAAAGGAGTCATTCCCTCAGGTAAAGATCCCACCTAAGAACTGGAGCTGTGGTCCGAAGATCCATTACTTCATTTGATTAGTTATAAGTGTAAGGGATAGAAGTAGGTTTTTGACACAGGACCGTGGACTTTTGATTTACATGGACATCCTGACTGAATACTTAGTATTTAAGTTGAGGTAGGGAAACCCCTCTTAGAGTTACGGGAAAGGTAGGTTTTCTCTTTATTTCTGGTACAATAAAAGTTGATGCCAACGACCATGACAGGTGTGTCAGTCTCCTTCTTCTGCAACCTTATATTATACCTTGCTATATTTATGTGTTACACAAAAAAAGAATGTTATTGTAGCTTTATTTTCCCCATCTTAAGTGACAGCCTACAATTCCCAGCATGCAAAGTAACGTGTGCCTACAAAAATATTCCATGGGTTTCACAAATGTACTACTAAGACTGAAGGAAACACAGTGGTAGATAACACACAGTACAATCACCAGTACAATCACCCGAGTTTGTAGTCATCGTTTCACACAGCATGTAGTTTGGGTTTTTGTATCTTCCCATTTCTAACCACATCTTAAGGGACAACTGTATACACCCCATTACCTACTTACTGCTCTCTCTGCAGCTATCTAATGTTACTTACACATGAATGTACTTAAATGCAAAACCAAAAGAAATTTGACAGAGCTCTCCTAAGCTTGGAAGTTAGTCTCTGAAAACTGGATGCAGTGCTCCATGGCAGCTTGGGCATGGTCTTTTTGTTTCGCCAGATTTATGTATATTTTGGATCCAAGGAAATCCATCAAAATGTCTGCACTGAGTACATATGGTAATGCAACCTAGTTTTACGATGGTATGTGATTGAAAAACCCAAAATCATTATCAAATTATAGATTTTTGAGTTATACATTTGATGAAGCAATACGTATCCTAGTTAATGTACCTTTTACAAGTTATAGTAATCAAAATACCTCTATTTCCCACAGAGCTTTTGAGCTAGTTGCTGAAGTAGCTGACTGACGTAAAGTTGTTCTGAGAAAAATGTGCTGCTTCTTTGCATACTCGTCGCGGGTCAAAAATTTCTCTTGCTCCGCATGGAACAATCTCACAACGTCACCCTTGCAATGCAAAAAAAGATACATTTTACAATACAGTAAGATAATGCACTATGTGGAATCCTTATTACAATATGAGGAAAGGTTAAGCTTTAAGTTCTCAAGGAATTTGTGCTAGAAAGGAAATATAAATACACAATGAATGGTTCCCATCATGACACAGGAATTCTATATTTTTATAACACGCTCAAAATAACAATTTCTCCAATTTGCTCATTTACTTGTAAATCCATCTGTTAAATTAGAAAAATGCAACTCAATGCAACTGGATTAATCCTCATTTAAATGCTATGCTACAACAAGGGAATTCTAGGCAGACAACCAGACTTTCACAAGCAGGGAGCTACCGCAATGGCCCCACAGTGTTCAAATCATGCACTATTGTAAGGGATAAATACACTGGTGTGGTTTGGTGGAGCAGGGAGTGAGAATCGCTCTTTGATTCATGCAGCACCAATGTTTGCACCAGCTCGGTCTCAAATATGAGCTGTGTAAATAACTAAATCGTAATGTTCTGAGAAGCACCTGTAAATATCATTAACAAATCGGATTTGTGCAATTCTACTTTAGAAAATATTAACAACGGAGACCACTAAGAGGCATGGACAACCATGGCTGCTTGATGTTGTTGCTCTTTAAAAATGTATGACCTGCCTCGAAAAGACTGTTGGAAGATAAATCTCAATCATTAACCCCCCTCCCTCCAACATGACCGAAGAGAAACAAATCCCTCGAGGGAATGAAACAGGCATAATAAATGGCGATGGAAGGCCTACCCCAATGCTGGAGGAGGAGCAAGTGTGGGGTGGATCAGCGGTGAGCCAAGGCAGTCCACGACAAATTAAGTGTGGATTGGTGAACTAAACCTGGGTTCTCAATATGGTAGCCAAGGCTGGAGAGTCTGCTCTACAATGTGGAGGGAGTCGGCTCATGGGTACGGCGCTGCTACCAGTGACGGCAGTGACAGCGCAGAGCAAGTAGGGCAGGGAGTGGAGGCGCATGGGTTCCATGGTTTGTAGTGACACCCGCCTACAGTTTATAAGCCTGGGGATTGGAAGAGAACATTCTTGCAGTCCTCGCCCAAGGAACCATACGGAATCACAGAAGGTGCAGTGATTGTAAGCCCTTCTTGTTGGGGCTGAGCTGGAAAGCATGAGGAAGTAATACATGTAATTCACTGGACTGCAGAAGAGTTGTCAGCCTGACATAACTGAGCCACCAGTCGAGGTGGTAGTGGTCGAAGAGAGGGGGAAGGTGAAGGACCGAGGCATGGAGGCCTCGCACTTAATAGTGAATCCCTTTTTTTAATAAAACTTTTATTAATATTTAACAAACAAACATTACAAACCAAACCTGCAGTGTATACGATAACATTATACTTATGCATCATTCAATTTTGTTCACTGCTCCCGCTTCCCACCCCCCATTCCGAGCCTACCTCTTTACTATTCTACTCTCACCTCTTGTGGTGGGGTATCTCTCTCCACGAGAACCGGAGGGTCTTGTATTGACCCGAATAATTCCGCTATGAGCAATCTCCAGGCCATCAGGATCTCAGTTTCCTCCTCCCCTCCAGTGCTGCTTGCTTCCTGCCATGCCATTGTTTCTGCTTCCGCCCATTTCTGCAGATCGCCCCACCATATCTCCAGTCGTGGTTTGTGGCATGTCTTCCACCCCATAGCTATTCTACGCTTTGCAAGCGCATATGCCAGATCTTTTAGTTTGCTTACATGCCTAAGTTTTCATGGTCTGGGGAACCTCCCCCAGCAAGCAGGCCCACACAGTATCCAACACAATCCTAATACCCTTTGCTGCCAGTTTGCGTGCAACCTCGCCCCAAAAGCACTCAATAACCGGGCATGACCAGAACATATGCACCATGCCCGCGCCCTCCTCATCGCACTTAGGGCATGCTTGCGTTCCTGCATTCTTGAACGTGGCTATCCTTTGGGGTGTCAGATACGCCCTGTGCATAACATACAATTGCATCTGTTGAAGTCTTGCGTTTCTCGACACTTTCTTGTGATACCCCTGGACTCGTTCCCACATCCCATCCTCCATTGGGCTACCCACTTCTTCTTCCCATTCCCGTCTCAGTTGCACTAGCTCCTTCCACCCTTTTGACATCATCTCATATATCCTAGATATCTCATGTCCCCCTTCCGCTATATCGTATTTCGTGTCTATAATAGGATCTGGTTCTTCCTCAAGAACCAGTTCAGACCACATCCTCTTGAGCTTCCGTACTAGTCTATGGTATGTGATATATTGGCCGGTATGTAACCCGGTGTTCGCCCCCAGCACCTCAAAATCTGTCATGGTCCTCTCTTGCCAAATGTCCCCCAGTGTCACTAACCCAACCGACTCCCAGTGACTCCCGATTATCATCCTGAGCTGCTCCTCTCCCCCTGCCAGCGCAACCAGTGGTACCTGAGGAGGGCACGGACACAGGTTTCCCATCAGTTGGCACGCCCTTCTCCACAGTTTCCACCCAAGCCCCAACATTTTGGGGCGTCCGTCCATTGCAGCCTGGGGCAACCATATTATCTCTTTCAAATAGAACGGGGCACAGTCCCGTCGGAACAACCTGGTCTCGGTGGTCACCTCTTCTGAGAGCCATTTGGCCACGCATTGCAGCTGACTCGCTATGTAAGAAACTTCATAATTGGGCAACTTTATACCCCCCTCTCGTGAGAATTCTGGAGTTTCCAGAGGGCGACTTTGTTCCGCATACCATGCCACAGGAAGTCCCTACACGTGCTAGCCAGTTTACTAAAGAACTTCTTAGGTATCAAGTATGGGATGTTACCAAAGTAGTGCAGGAGCCTAGGCAAAACCACCATCTTCAACATTGCGCTGCGTCCCATCATTGCTAAGGGCGGCTTAACCCAAAACCGCATGCAATTTTCAATTTTCTTAATAGCTACTTCTGTATTGTGCTTGTGTTCTTCTTCTACCTCATGGTAAATATCTATTCCTAGATAACAAAATGTGCTAGTTGCCCATGGTACCTGCAATACCGGTAGTTGTTCTAGGGGGATCCCCCTATACCCACCTAGTGGGAACATGCTGGACTTCTGAGGATTCACCACTATACCAGACATGTCTGCATATCTTCCCATCACCTCCAGAACATATTGGAGGTTCTCCTCTGGATACCGCAAGTACAATAATATGTCGTCTGCATACAATGATACCAAGTGTCGTTCATCTCTCATAGGGATACCTATTGTGTCATATTGTTGCCTTAAGTAGATCGCTAAGGGTTCCAGAGCTAATATGTAAAGCATAGGGGACCATTGGCAACCCTGTCTGGTTCCCCTACAGAGTTTCCACCTTTCCGATATCACTGACCCCGTTTTGACTCTTGCCAGTGGTTCACTGTTTAACATTTTGGCCCACTGCAGGTATCCCGGTCCTATCCCGTAGCCATCTAGGGTCGCCAGCAACCAGGGCCATTTGACCGAGCCAAAGGCCTTTATTGCATCTAACGACACTATTGCCAGTTCATCATCCCTTCCATTCCCATGTTCAATGACTCTGTGGAGTCTTCTAAGATTATTAGATATGTTCCTATTGGGGACATAGCCAGTTTGGTCCGGGTGTATCAGTTTACTTATGACTTTTCTAAGTCTATTTGCCAAAACAGCTGTCAAGATTTTACTGTCTCGATTCAGCATCGACAGGGGTCTGTAGGAACTGCAACTGTGCTCTGGTTTATTAGGTTTAGGGAGCGGTATAATGATCGCTTCTCTGAGTGATTCTGGCAGTCTGCCTCGTTCATGCGCCTCATTCAGCATGTCCAACAGTGGGGGGAGCACCTCATCTTTAAACGCTTTATAAAACTCGCTTGGTAATCCATCAGCGCCCAGGGCCTTACTCGTCGGCAGCTCTCTCACTACCTCTTCCAGCTCCTCTAATGTAATTGGTACGTCCATCTCCTCCCTTTCTTCTGCGCTAATTTGTGGCAATCCTATGTCCTCCAGGGTTTCATCTATCATCGCGGGGTCATCCTCCCCTTCATCTCCATATAATCGCCCATAATAGTTAGCAAACTCTTGATTAACTCCTGCCTGGGTATCCACCATCCCCCCGTCTTCCCTTTCTATCACTCTGATCGGGGGTCTAGGGGTTAAACTTTTGTATAACCATGCCAAAAGCCTGCCTGGTTTATCAGCTCCCGCATGTTGCCTCTCTATATACTTGTTGTAATTAAGGTTACACAATCTTTCCCAGTGCCCTGCACACTTCTGCTGCAGTTTCTGTATTAGGTCATTATCTTGATTGACGCTGTCTCTCCCGCCAAGTGCTCTCTCCAGCTCCCTCTCCGCTTCCTGCAATTCCGCCATGATCCCCCCCTGCAATCCTTTAGATTTCGCAATAGCCACTCCTCTCATCACAACCTTGAAGGCCTCCCACAAAGTTCCCGCCGAGTCCACACTACCCGTATTTATCTCGAAATAGCTATCTCTTCCCTCAAGTCTTCTCTAAAGAAAGGGTCTCTAAGCGCCTCTGCGCTGAGGCGCCAAGTCGGAATTCTTGCTCTTGGGGGGCAATGTTGCCATCCTAGGATCAGAGGCGAGTGGTCCGAGAGGACCCTCGCTTTATACTCAATTTGCGTGACTTCTGACAGTATCTCTGAAGTGGCAAAAACGTAATCCAGCCTCGTATGCAGCCGCTGTGGGGCCGAATAATGCGTATACTGCTTTTCTTGGGGGTGGTGCCCCCTCCATACATCTTCTAATCCGAAATCAATCAACAGTGTCCTTAGCGCCTTAGCCGGTGGGGCAGGCCTATCCGGTTTCCCGTCTGACCTGTCCACCCTCGGGTCTAGTACACAGTTAAAGTCCCCCCCCCAGATCACCGCGCCCCACGGCACTCATACTAAGGTTGTGACTCAGCTTTCTAAAATATGCCGCAGTATTTTGGTTAGGGGCATACGTGTTTACCACACTATTTCCTTATTTTCCACCAGTCCCTTCACTATTACCATCCTCCCATCTGTCTCCACCAATGTCTGCAATAGTTGAAACGGGACATGTGGCGCCACCCAAATGATCACTCCTCTGGCATACACCGAATATGACGAGCCCACCACCGTCCCCTTCCATTTCCTCTTAATCATTTCCATCTTATCGCGCGTCAGGTGCGTCTCCTGCAACAAGGCAATATCTATTTTCTGTCTTTGCAAGTAAAGCATAACCTTGTTTCTCTTTAGATAACTATTCAGCCGCCTGACAT
This sequence comes from Ambystoma mexicanum, assembly GCF_040938575.1. Lineage (NCBI taxonomy): Eukaryota > Metazoa > Chordata > Amphibia > Caudata > Ambystomatidae > Ambystoma > Ambystoma mexicanum. The sequence continues at coordinate 354,248,641 of NC_090936.1, forward strand.
TCCAAGTGATTATTTTAAGGTCTACCATGGCTTTGCTGAGTCCCTCTCCCCTCCCCCCCATGCAGTTCAATTTTAGTTGCTTAACTCTTCTGTGTAGGCTCGTATCCCAACTTAAACTCCCCCTAACTATATACACAACACACCCTCCCACCTCCCTCCCTCCCGCTTCCCTATCTTTCCCCAACAACACCCTCCCCAACTGTTGCCCAGCTCCATCCCTGGATCTCAGGAAACCCCGCATCTAGCCCTTTCTGGCAAAAGCCTAGACTTGCGGCTCAGCAGGGTGTGAGCGCCCTAATGGCCACTTTACAACTAATTCTCTGGGGTAGGCTGCTTCCATCCCTTTGCTCCTGTTTCCAATGTGTTACGCTTACTACCTCTGCCTCATTCATGCATTATATTTACTATATTCCAGTCCAACAAAGTCTCAGCGTCCAAAGGCCACAAAACACCAATCAAATATCCTTTTATATCATACCAGGGCCCTCTACCCTCCACTTGTCCCCTCAATGTTCATGATACAGACTTCTCACTTCTTATGTTCCTGGCAGTCCTGCTCCGCCTCCTGCTCCGGGCAGCTCTGCAAGTCCAACCACGACGCCGCATCTTCTGGAGTATCAAAGAAAAGCGCTCTACTTTTGTACAGAACTTTAAGCTTCGCAGGGTATAGTAGCATATACTTGATTTCAGCTGCGTGCAGCCTCCTCTTAATCGCCACGTAGCTATACCTCTGCACCAACATCGTATAGTCAGGGTAGGCCGTGATGTTGGCGGATGCCCTCTCTATAGTTCCGCCTTTACGGAAATACTCCAGTATCTTCTCCCTGTCTTTATAGTTCCTGCCAATTATCGCCGCGGCGGGCCCCCCGGTCGTGGTTTCCTCATCAGGGCCCTTATGTGCGCGCTCAATCGTGAACCCCTGCAAGAGTTTATCTGCCCCAATCTCTTGCAGAATCATGTTCTCCACGTAATTCGTGGGGTCTTGGCCCTCTTCCCCCTCCGGCAGGCCGACCACCCGTATATTATTCCTTCTTGCCCTTCCTTCCGCTTCTTCCATTCGGTTCTCGAGGTTGACGACCTGCTGTTTCAACACATGGATCTGCTTCACATTATTCGTGCTGACATCTGTGTTGGTCTTCACTGCGCTTTCCAGGCAACTTGTCCTTTCTGCCAGTGCTCTAACATCTTGTCGCGGCAGGGTGACTTCAATTCCTACAGCGTCTATTTTGTTCTCCAGGGCCGTCCGTAGATCCGCCATTGCTGTACCCCATTTAGTGCTCAGTTCTGTAATGGCTGCCAGGACCTGCTGGTTATCTCCTCCTGTGGTGCCGTCCGTGGAGGCCGCCAACCGCGCTTTGCACCGAGGTTGGGGGAGTTTGCTGTGTTTTTGTAAAAATCTCCATTGTGGGTTGCCTACTCTTGGCTCTCGCTCCCTTCACCGACATTGCGCAATCCTTCCTGTGTGTCTGGTTCCAACGATACCGTGTTGTTATGACTCCCCTGAGTCAGTCAGGCACTGGTGTGCTCTTTTCGGTAGATTACGTCGCGCTGTGGCACGTAAAGTCGCACCCGGAGTGGGTTGTGTCCTCCCACGTATTCCCTCAAACACCTGTTGTCAATGTGCCGTCAGCGTGGTCCTGGGGGCCAGCAAGCGCTTATTGCCCACCAGTACCGTAGAGGTTCAGGTCTTCGGGGGATTCAGTGCTTATGTCCGATTTGGAGGGAGCCTTCTCAGGGCATCTGCATTTGGCCTGCTCAGAGCCTCATTTCTAGTGTTATTTTGTTATGCCAATTGCCACGGACAGGCCTGGTTTCTACAACCGTTTCTGTTTACAGCTTAATCATGGCTTGCTGGCCTGTGTTGTAAGGGACTCGTGTTCCCGTGGGTTGTGCGAGTACCACCTACGCACCGTTGTCAGTTTCACTTCGCTTCAGCGTTCCGTGGTCGTTCGCTGCAACAATGTATCACAATGTTCCACTAGGAGCTCAGCGGCACATGCTCCCTTAGTTCCTTCTATGCCGGCCACTTGTTAACAGCCTTCAGTCTTACGAACCTCCCGCTCGTTTCACATTAAACTATGGGAGTGGCAGCGGTGCCCGCTCCGTGTCAATGCAGGGAAGGAGGCCCGGAACCGCAGCTCGCCCACTCCGCTTCAGCTGTCGAGGCCACTTTGCCTCTCGTGCCTGCCCAGAAGCATGCGCCCAACTTTCATCGTCAGCCGCTTCCAGCGTCGCACAGATGCTCCGGCTACAGTCTGTGACGTGAATGTTCCTTGCGGGCTGTGGGTCCGTTACACACTGAAATGTGTGTTCATCATGCTTGGGGCCCCCTAAGCGCTCAGCGGGCACCGCGCTCCACTTCGGGCACTCATATGCAGACTTTATAGACGTTTATCGTTGAAGCCTCCAGTCCTTTGTCTTCTTGCTACCATTGACGGCCATCTTCGTCACCGTCACGAACACCCTGCGAGATCTTCACTCGCTCGTAACTTCGCCGGCATTTATCTGATCAGTGCCACAATGTATCTTGACGTGCCCAAGGACCTCCGGACAAACGATCCTCCGGGTTTAGTATTTTGTGTCCATTCTAATGCAGTCTTAAGCAGGATGATGTATGGATCGGCAGGAGCTCTTGGTGAATGCACGTCCGTCTACATGGCTCCTTAGCCACGCCCCCTTAATAGTGAATCCCTTGTTGGAGCGTAATAATATGAGTAAACAAATCAAGCAAAACGCTTCCGCAGAACATACTGTTGTACTTTTCCACCCAATCTCTTTGCTTTTCTCTGACTCTTTGTGCCCCTTCTCCCAAAACTACCTTTTACTGCACGCCACCACTTAACCTATTCCCTGGTTTCCTACCTCTCTTTAACTCAAACAGTGTACATCCTGTAAAACTATTCGGTGTATGTCTATGGGCCTCCACCAGTACAATTCTCCAATCTAATCTATTAACTAAAGCCAACTGCATCTCTTCCTTGATGAATCTGTTGACATGCTCTACCCATCCACTTCCATTGGGATTTTATAATGCAGTCCTATGATGCTCAATCTCCCTTTCCTTCATGAAAAACAATATTTCACATGACACAAATTTCACCGGGTTGTCTGTGACAATGCTCTCCAGCACAAATTCCCTAACGAAAATAATTTGCAAAAAATCTATGACCCTGCCTGTGGTTACTGATTGTACTGGTGTAACCTCTATCCACCTGGACGTTTAATCCACCAACATCAAAAGATACCTGGCATTTTCGCCTAACACCTCAGATGGATCCATAATGTCCAAAGCTATTTTACACCAAACCTGATCTGTTATGGTTACCGGATGCATAGGTTGTGTTTGCACAATCCGTAACAATTTGTTCTGCATCATTGTCCACCAATAGGACACCCATAACCTTTTCTTCGTGAGGGTTCTCCCTAAATGCACCTCATGGGCAAGTTCAACTAAATGGTTCCTAATTGCTATGGGAAGTACCAGCCTATCACCTCTGGTGATTCCCCATGGACCATCTGCCAATTCATCTAAGACTAAAGCATATCTCTTGCTTTCTGTACTGATCTCAACCTTAGCCCACCCCTCTCTCAATCCTTTTCAAATCCATGCCAAATCTAGTTTGCACCTTCTTCCCACCAATGTATTTTATCTACAGCAGGTATCTCATTGCCATAGGCTGGATGCCCCTTTATCACAGACAGGAGCTCCAGTAACAAAGGAAGATATACAATTTCTACTGCAGAAGATTAAAAGCGAAATCCACTCCAGTACTCTGTAGCAGAGTCAGAGATTACTGCCTTGTATAATCGCTTGTTGGGTGCAGAACACTGGGATACGTGATCTTGAAGACACCACCTGTGAGTAGTAGTATGAACTGTCGGAACCTAGAAAAAGGATCAACTTCTTGGAAATATCAGCTGAGCAACTACAAGCAAAGCAGACAGACCGGTGTGAGTCCCTATCTACTTTTGTTAATCACAAAAGTCGAGACTATTCATGCCAATATTATGAACAGTATCGCCTCTCTGACCCACACCCCCCATCTGATAATCAGCTGAGTTATGAAGATACTGCTCCCTCTGGCCTACCTTGGTCATGTTTCCCTTCTTTTTCTGAAGAAATGGTTTCTAAAGCTTTTATTAAGATTAAGTCCTGCTCTCCTGCGGATCCACTCCAACTTGCAGTGATGAAACAACTATCTGTCGACCTTTTAGGGGAGATTACAACTGCTATCAATCTCTCCTGGCAGTCAGGAATTGTCCCGGCTGAACTTAAGGCCGATCTTGTCATTCCTCTTCTTAAGAAACCGTCCTTGGATCCATCCCTTCCTTCTAATTTTTGCCCTATCTCACTTCCTCTCCTCTCCCATGAAACTTCTTGAGTCACTGGTTTCTCTGCTACTGTCTTCTTTTTTAGAGTCTTGCAGGATGTTTGACCCGGCCCAGTCTGGTTTTCACCCTGGCAGAGGAACAGAAAGTGTTCTTTTCTCTGTACAGGATGATATTGCCAGGCTAGTAGATCAGGGCAGTGTCAGCGCCCTGATCCTTTTAGATCTTTCAACCGGCGTTCGACACCGTCGATCATGCCATCCTGCTCACGTGCCTGGCCCAGATTGGTGTCTCGGGCCAGGTATTGACCTGGTTTGGCTCCTTCTTGGCTGACAGAACCCAAACTCTTTCCTTGCCACCTTTCCTTTCTAAACCCTCACATCTCAGTTGTGGTGTCCCCCAGGGTTCTGCATTGTCCCCTATTCTTTTTCAATATCTACATCTTTTTGCTGGTTCACCTCATCCGCTCCCTCGGCATCATGTACTATTCGTACGCGGACGATACCCAGCTGTTGATCCGTTTAGATCTCGATCCGGCTGAGGTGTTCGCATGCCTCTGCTACAAGTGTCTGTCTGCCGTTGGTGAGTGGATGGGCCATAACTAGCTGAAATTGAATGGGGACAAGACTGAGGTGCTGGTGTTGGGTTTCTCTCCTCATCCTTCACTTTGGATTGCTTCTTTCTGGCCCCTCTCTTGGCCCTCTTCCCGTGCCTTCCACCAATGTTTAAAATCTTGGAGTGATTATTTCAGCTGATCTCTCCCTAACGGCCCAAGTAGCCTCGGTCTGTCAGCAGCGACACTTTCAGCTTAAAATATTGAGACAAGTACTCCACCTTATTCCAGCACCACTTTGTCCGCCTGTAGTGGCAGCTATGATTCTCAGCAGGCTGGATTATTGCAATTCTTTGTATCTAGCGCAACCCAAGGGATTGATTGGCAGGCTACAACGACTTCAGAATTTGGCGGCATGGCTAGTACCCCCTATGGATCCCATATAACCCTGGTGCTACGCTCTCTTCATTGGCTGTCCTTGGCACAACATATCCAGTTTAAGGCCCTCTGTATCGTTCATCGGGCTGTGCATGGCCTAGGTGCTGAGTACCTATCTGCCAAATTTGTGCGATATGTCCCCAATAGCCCTTTACAATCAGCCTCTGCCGGTATGCTTTCCATACCCATCTATCCCCGCTCCCGAATGGGCGGCCACGCCTTCTCTGTTTCAGCGGCATCGCTGTGGAACATCCTCCCTTCTACTATTAAACTTCTGCCTAATCATCTGGGTTTTCGGAAGGCTCTGAAGACCTATATTTTCTGAATTTTTGTGTCTGATCATGCTTCGTTTATTGTTTGTTGTGGTCCTTTCTCTCTCCAGCGCCAAGATACCTTCGGGTGAACGTGCGCTATATAAATTACCTTAACATAACATAACCTCGAAAATGGAGCCAGAAGCAATAGTATTCAGATCATGGGTGTTCATACTCACATCCCTGACTCCAGGCTTAAGCCTTTAAAGATCCATCCTTTCCTTGCCAGGCGACGAATGGCTAATCCTGGATCGGACCCATTGGGTATATTTAGCCTTTAAAAAAACGAAAAATCTAGTCCTGGACCTCCTCATTAGGGTACTCTACTTTAGGGTCAAGGAGGAGATCTTGCTACTATCCCACCACAAAGGTGGACTACATCATAAAGATTCCAAGATCCAACTATTCCAGGATCTAGCCCCCTCTGCCTTGGCTAAACAGCATATATTACCTAGCTCAACGCACACAACATCAAATAACGGGGTTTCCCGTGCTCCCTTATGTTTACCTGGAGTGGCAAATTCTGTGCACTAAATGACCCCGAGGAGGCAGACTTCCTGCAGCATCCTGTCTGCCCGTGTTAATCGTCCCAGTCCAAGCAAGACCCTGATGCTGCTCGCTGTATGAGGAGGCCCTGGAGGGCTCACGGGCCAAGAGAAGGTGCCAAGGCATTCAAGAAAAATACAGCCTGCACGAGACAGTGGTATAAGCCCTGCCCTCTAGGAGACTGAAAAACTGTGACTCTCACTCTGGGTCCCTCGTTAGGCTTCTCTTCTGGTGATAGTACCAGCAAAAGTTAATCTTAAATTGCTCTAAGCTATCTTTTCTCCCATCCTCACATTGTGCGTGTCTCAACAAATGCCCTCTTAAATACATTCCCACCGCAACCTGCCAGTTCAGTGGTTGGTCCGGTTTCCCAACCAGGGATGCTCTTGACTAATAGCTCTGATCTTGGGGCTAGAGCTATGAAACTAGCTATCCCCAGTTGTTCTACATTACCCTTTTACTTGACCTTCTACCCCTCACTCCCCAGGTCCAATCTAACAGGCAAAGTTCCAATTAGCACAGTGGATACATGCTCTTATGGCCACATCACCTGACCTTGACTCAGCCACCCCCCTACTCCTCTGATCACCCTTAATGTCCAGGGGTTTAACTCGCCTTGCAAAAGGAAGGGGATTCTACAGCTGCTCAGACACTAAGCCAGTGGGATCACCTTCATCCAAGAGACCCATCTACTCTACCTAGAGTCAGGCTTTAGCATCCTACAATGCCACGAAAAGGGGAGTCGCTATTCTGATATCCAATAAATTCTCCTTCACGAACCACGTGATACGGAGGGATAGCAAAGGTAATTTCCTTTTCCTTAAGGGCAGCCGGCAGCCATCTAGTTATTCTCTTATCGGTTTATGAACCTAAAAAAGCCCAAGATGCTTTCTTTCAAATGCTCACCCACCCTTGGCAGCTTAAAGAGAGACTTCTCCAAGACCCTGCTGTCCGCACAGATGTAGGGGCTGAATCGAAGATTACTTCACTATCAATATCATTGCAGGGTTATCGTTGAATACAATATGGGATGCATTCAAGGGGGTTCTCAGAGGGGAGCTCATTGCGCGCTCTTCTGCCTTCGTCAGAGCCCAGGAAGCTACCAGATTCCAGCTTGTAGACAGGGATACCGAAAAGACCCATAAGAGGACCAACTCTCTGAGGGACATGAGGAGGTGGAGGGTTGCCAGGGCAAAATTGGAAGCTCACCTTGTGGACCATGCAGCCCATGCAATCGGCAACCAAACAGAAATACTATACTAAGTCCAACAAATCCAATAGGCTGGTCTCCCTTAAACAAACAGGTCTGAGGACCAGAAATAGAATCACTAAGATCCTGGACGCTTTCAATATTATGCGGTATGGCCAGGAGTAAAAATGTGAGGTAGTGCAGTGCTTCTTCTCTGAGGCTCATGGGGGATCCCCCACAGGAAAAGCCTACATTGATAGAACCCAGCTCCTGTCAGTATCAGATCAGGACTGCGATTACCTGGAACTGCCTATCTCTACCGAGGAAGTCTAGGGGGCCATCGATTCCCTCAACAAATCCCCAGGACCGGACAAATTCATGCCACAATTCTACAAAACTTTAAAAGGCCAGCTCTCCCCTTTGCTTAATGTCCTCCAAAGTAGTCTCTCAGAATATGGCAGAATCCTCGACAGTTCTGCTTAGGAAACCAGGAAAGCCGGATTTTAATTGTGACTCTTACTGACCGATAGCCCTGCTAAACATTAATGCAAAGATCTTCAGAAAGATACTTGCCACCAGACGCTCTCAGATCCACACACAACAATGCTTGCAGGGCACTAGATGTGATTGACTTTGGGAAGGTGGCCAACCAGAAATGTTACCTTGTCACGCTCGACACAAGCAAGGCATTTGATCGCTTAAATTGGGGCTTCTTGGAGAAGACCCCAATGCCCTTTGGCTTCAGTCCCAACTTGCGGACATGGAACCGGGACATCAGCAGGCTATGGGTGCCAACCGTCTTTTGCGAGGTTCCTCATAGTCCTTGGTCTGCTCAGCTCTTCTGGATATTTGGCTCTGTGTGCAGGTCGATTCAGACCTGTTGCTGATCTCCCGGTTTGCATTCAGGACCCCTCCTCATATCCACAAGTCCAGTGATTGCTTGCACCCAGCTGGCTAATGAGAAGATCTGTGTCACGATCCTGCTCGCCTGCCACCCAGCACCGCTACATGCGCCTCTTCCTTTATTTCCTTGTTTTACTGCTGCACTTTTGGACTAATCTAATTGCATGTTCCATTCCAGATTTTGGATTAAACCAGCAGATGCATTCTGGGACATGTAGGCTGTCCAAAAGGCAGAAGGCTGGAGGAGGCATATTAAATACATTTGTTTGCAGCAAGCTACTAAGAGCTGCAGAGTGCCTGATTGCATACACATGTTCCAAGCTACTGCAGGATAGGCTGCAGAGAGCTGGAGAGCACTTGATTAGACACCACTGCTGTTACTGCTGCAGGCTACTGAAGCATGGGCTGTCATGACCCATAGAACTTGCCCCTTCTGGACATCCTGGTCCTTATCGCGACGGGGCTTGTATTCCTTGTTACTCCCAACATGGCCGTGCCAATTGACTTGCCTCGCACCAGCCTTCACGTCGCACACGGCACATTCTATAAATTGGCCACGCCCCCGCGGCCCTGCGTGTCTCAACGCTATCACTCTGAACGCGCTCTGCAGCCGGACGAGACTCGAGCGAGCCTATACAAGACCCGATCCGTCCACAAAAGGAATCCTCCCGCGGAACAGAGCAAGAAGCGATCCCAGGTGAGACGGGGGGAGATTTACGACAGTTTGAGACGCCAAATGACCGACACTGATACTGCTATGGAGAAAGCAGTCCAGGACCTTATGCGTGGCATGCAAGAACTCACAACTGAAGTACAGAACTTAAAAGCTGAGAATGCTGCGTTAAAACAGCTTGTTTTGTCTCGCAACCCCGCTAACAAGGACAGTGTGTTACTGGGTGGAGTGGTAGACAAATATGTTGGCTCGGCAAAATCCTTACGTGGATTCCTGGATTCCTGCTTGGTGCATTTTACTTTTAAGCACTATTATTTTTCAACTTCCAGGGCGAAGATGGGCTTCATAATCTCGCGCCTCACAGGGAACGCGTTGACCTGGGCCACTCCATTAGTCAACTCAGGAGATGCCCTCCTGGATGATTATGATGGATTCATTCAGGCACTCAAGACTATGTTCGACCGCCCAGAACAGGTTTTTAGTGCTCAGGAACGGTTACTTGATTTCCGACAGGGATCTCAGGATATGCTAACGTACGTTACTAGATTCAAACAACTGGCCAAGGAAGCAGATTGGTCCTCAGAAGCAAGTTTCACTCTATTTCGCAGGGGTCTGAACGAGGATATTAAGGACGAATTAGCCAGGGTGGCTCGTCCTAGCTCATTCCAGGCTCTTATGGATCTAGCCATGCAAATAGACTTCCGAATCCAGGAAAGAAAGGCTGAAAGAAGAAAGACCAAGATACCCTTTCAAAAGAATTCCCTTGAGACTTCTGTAAAAACCGTTCCAGCGCCTACCCCTGACATAGATCCGGAACCCATGCAAATAGGAGCCTTCCGTGGGCCTATTACCCCACAAGAAAGGATCAGAAGGATCCACACAGGCCTGTGCATGTATTGTGCCTCGGATAAACACCTTGTTAGAGAATGCCCTCTAGCCCCTCCACGGCGTTCGGGAAACGCCAGCTCCCGATCCTAGATGGAGCGAGGTGTCGGGATAGAGATGTTTGCTCCACATCAATTCCATCCTTGAACTCTCCTGGACAAAACTATTTGGTGATACTATAGGCCTTCCTGTCACCCTCCAAGAACAAGACCTATCCCATTCTGGCCTTGGTGGACTGCGGAGCTATGGGAATTTTCATTGATCAAGACTGGGTTGTTAGTCATCATATTCCGTACGAGACACGAAACACCATGCAGCCGGTGGAAGCAATTGACGGAAGACCCCTCTCTTCAGGACCCATAAGCCTGCTGTAACGCTCACCTGATTCCCACGGAGGCGCGGGTCTTGGCAGGAAGGTGTCTGTAACACGAAACGTGATGTGCAGGATTCGGTTGGCTTCTGGGGTCGAACCTCTCCGCACTGTGTGTCGGACTCGAAGGGTGAGGTTTCTGCAGGTGAAATAATATGGGGGTTAAAGATCTGGGTTGTGAATGTCCCTATCTCTCTCCTCTCGGCCTGACTGTTGTGCCCCCCTCCTAGGTCACGTGCTCACCTTAGATAGGTGAATGCTGGGCTCTCCATCTGCGTCTAGTGCAGGGTGCCGTTGCCAGTTCCTTCACTGGTGAAACGTTGGCCTCTTGACTTCAGAGGATGGGTACCGTCGTTGACTGCACGACCGGTAAGTTTCTGGACACCTTTACTCTTTATAGTCTTTTTATGCGTGGCGGAGAAGCGCTTGGAATTGCGTAAGTATGGCAAGCGCTCTTACTGTCTCTTTCTTTGTCTTTGCAGGCGATGATGCAGAATGAAGAAATCCGGAATTCGCAGCGTGCCGGTAAGTGTAACACTGCTGTTTATCTTTGCAGGTGGAGATGCAGCGTGAAGAATCCGGAATGCACAGCGTGCCGGTAAGTAGAATAATGCTGTTTATCTTTGCAGGTGAAGATGCAGCGTGAAGAATCCGGAATGCACTGCGTGCCGGTAAGTAGAATAATGCTGTTTATCTTTGCAGGTGAAGATGCAGCGTGAAGAAGCCGGAATGCACAGCGTGCCAGTAAGTATGATAATGCTGTTTATCTTTGCAGGCGAAGGTGCAGCGTGAGACACGGCCGCTGCCGATGGATCAGGTAAGTAAACACTGCGTGTTAAAGTTCGTTCTGCTAACCTGTTGTTTCTGGTCTTTTGCAGGTGCTGATGTTGATCGGGTACAGGAATGGTGAGTATAATTCTTGCAGGTTCAGGATCCAAAGAAGAAAGGCTGGAACAGACTCGGTGAGCGTTCTGCTGCAGATGCAGAATAACGCGAAGCACATTTCATCAATCGGGTGTGGTTTAAATAGCCTAGGAGTGATGAGGCGTCTCCTTCCACGGCCCCGCCTAGGTAAGAAAAGAGTTCCTGCTTCCAGAAGAGTTCCAGTGCTGTATCCAGGGAGTGGAGCTGCCCCACCCAGGTAAGGAAGTAGTCCCAGTTCACCAAGGACTTCTAGGAGTCTGGTAAGTAAGCAGCATGGTCTGCCACAGGTAAGTCCATCCAAGCACCTTCACACCAATGATGAGCCCGGCGCTTCCAGTGCCGGGACAGAGGCTTCTGATGAGCCTGGTGCCACCGGCGCCAGGACAAGGTCCAAAAGGTCCCTGTGGGGACCGGCTGGTGCCTGGGATCAGGGTTAGGGGCCTGCTTCCAAGGACGTTGGGCTGGTCCTGACTCCTTGGAAGCAGTGATCATGACAGTATCCCCCCTCAAGGCCCCTCCTAAGTGTGTCTTTCCCGGGGGCTTTGGCTTGTCAGGGTGATTCAGATGGAATCTCTTGACCAGACGAGGTGCGTGGACATGTTCTGAGGGTTCCCAAGACCTTTCCTGGGGACCATATCCTTTCCAATCAACCAGATAGTATAATTTAGGCCTGGAAATTTTGGAGTCTAGGATGTTCTTCACTTCGAATTCGAGTTCTCCGTCTACCAAAACGGGTTCTGGGAGTTTAGTCAATCGGGTTTCTGGTTGTACTGGTTTTAATAAGGAAACATGGAATACTGGATGTATTTTCATATGCGTTGGTAATTCCAATTTGGCAGCCACCGGATTAATTATGGCAGATATGAGGTAGGGCCCAAGGTATCTCGGGATGAAAGTGCGGGGTCCTTTTAAAGGCAGGTGCTTAGTGGATAACCAGGCTTGATCCCCTACAGCGTAGTGAGGGGCCTCTTTACGGTGCCGATCGGCTGCCTTTTTGAATTGAGCTTGAGCTCTTTGCAGATGGGCAGTGGCTTCCTTAAAGGCACAGGTGATCTCCGAATGCAAGTAATGCACAGCAGGTGCTTCAATTTCTTGGGGAGGATCCAGGTTGGAGGTTCTAGGATGGTGTCCATATAATAGGAAAAAAGGAGTCTTCCCGGTTCCAGAATGAGCCGAATTGTTGTAAGCGTATTCAGCGATCCAAAGAATGTCCTTCCAGGGTCTTTCTGTTTGTTGGAGCATGCAGCGTAGATATTGTTGAAATGTCTGGTTTGTCCTTTCGGTTTGTCCGTCAGTTTGGGGATGGTGACTGGTCGAAAGTCTTACATCCACTTGGGCTAGACGACAGCAACTGCGCCAGAAGTGGGAGATGAATTGACTTCCTCTATCGGAGACTAAAACCGAAGGAAAACCGTGTAGGCGAACAATGTTTGCCAAGAATTCCCGGGCCAATACTGAGGCTGAAGGCAGACCCTTCAAGGGTATGAAGTGAGCCATTTTCGATAATAGATCCACGACTACTAAGATGGTAGTATATCCCAAGCATGGAGGTAAGTCCGTGATAAAATCCATGGACAGGGTATGCCATGGACAGGGAGGAATGTCAAGTGGCTGTAATAGGCCGGCTGGTTTTTGCTTTTGACTTTTATTCTGGGCACACACACCGCAGGAGATTACAAAGTCTCTAATATCCCTTTTCCACGAGGGCCACCAGAAATGTCTTTTAATCTTTTCCATGGTTTTGGTAATGCCAGGGTGCCCCTCCATTAGAGAATCATGATAACCGGAGATTACTTGTTTTTGTAGTTTCTCACAGGGCAAGTGCAATCGTCCTCGGAAATATGGTAGGTCTTGATCTACTGAGAATTCTTTTCCCTTTAATTGCCAGTCCTGCAAATCGGTCGGAGTTAGGAGCGATTTCACCTTGGTCTTGATGTCTTCAAAAGATTGAGTGCTGACCAAACCCAAAATCCTTTGTTCTGGGATTATGGGTATTGGATCTGGATTGATCAAATGTTCATCTACTCCCATCCGGGAGAGGGCATCCGCCTTTCCGTTCTTACTACCTGGTCGATAAGTAATTATAAAGTCAAATTCTGCTAGGAACAGAGCCCACCGAAGCTGTCTGGAAGACTGAGCTTTGGCTGTCTTTAGATATTGTAAATTGCGGTGGTCAGTCATTACGGTGACCGTGTGTCTGGCTCCAAGAAGATAATGCCGCCAGGCTTTAAAGGCCGATCTGATGGCCAAAAGTTCCTTGTCAGTAATTGAATAGTTGATCTCAGGAGGCGAAAACTTGCGGGACCAGAAGGCAACTGGATGTAGTTGGTTGGTGACCGAATCTCTTTGTGATAAGACTGCTCCCATAGCAAGACTAGAAGCATCCGTTTCCATGATGTAAGGAAGTTTTGGGCGAGGATGTTTTAAAACAGGTGCAGAAATGAATTTAGCTTTTAAGTCTTGAAAAGCTTGTTCCGCTTCAGGAGACCATTCAAAACGTTTGTTCTTTTTCAACAGAGCGGTGATGGGCTTGACTATCCGGGAAAATTCAGGAATGAATCTGCGGTAAAAGTTAGCGAATCCTAACATGCTTTGAACTCCTTTTACAGAGGTTGGTGATGGCCACTTGATAATTGCATCAACTTTCTTTGAATCCATATGGACTCCGTTAGGTGACAATATGAATCCCAAGAACTCGACTTCCGTTGCGTTGAAAACGCATTTCTCAAGCTTAGCAAAAAGACTATGTTGACGCAATCTCTCGAGAACCTTTTTAACGTGTCTCTGATGTTCTTCTTCAGATGATGAATATACGAGGATGTCGTCAATGTAGACAACTACACACACGTCAATGAGCTCTCTAAGGACATCGTTCATAAAATATTGGAAAGCAGCAGGAGCATTACACAGTCCAAAGGGCATTACTTGATATTCGAATAGCCCGTACTTGGTGCGGAAGGCCGTTTTCCATTCATCGCCCTCTTTGATCCGTACCAAGTGGTAGGCTCCTCTGAGATCCAGCTTTGTGTATATACATGCATCTTTGACTTGGTCCAGGAGTTCAGGGATCAAAGGTAACGGGTATCTGTTTTTAACAGTGATCTGATTCAGGGCGCGGTAATCTATGCAAGTCCTAAGGTCTCCTTCCTTTTTCGGAACGAAGAACAAAGCCGATGAAGCTGGAGATTTTGAAGGACGGATAAACCCGTTTGCTAGGTATTGGTCCAGGTACTGTCTGAGGTGAAGGTTCTCTGTCTCGGTGAGGGCATAGATCCTGCTGCAAGGAGGAGTTGTTCCAGGTATCAGATCTATTTGACAGTCGTAAGACCTATGAGGAGGTAGAGTGTTAGCTTGATCCTTCTGGAAGACGTCTTGGAACTCCTGATATTCGGGAGGTAATTTGAGAATCTCCTCAGAAGAGATCGCCGCTAATGAAACATCAGGCCGAGGATAACAAGTGGTAAAACACTCTGGAAACTGAACCGTCTTTGCTCGCCAATCAATCTGAGGATTGTGCTTCGCTAACCAAGGGATTCCCAGAATGATCTGGAACTGAGGGGCCTTGATAACATCGAACACTATTCTCTCCTGGTGTCCATTGTGACTCAACAACGTCACTTCTTGGGTGGCATGTGTTACTGGTCCGGAGGCTATCTCCGTGCCATCCACAGTAGTGATGACGTCTTTTACTGCCTTAGGGACAAGGGGTAGATTCATCCTTGATACCATTTCACGGTCCACATAGTTACCGATTGCTCCGCTGTCAATGTAAGCTTCAATTGCATGCAAACGATCCGGACGTTCAGGACTAATGAGGACCATGGGTATCACGAAATGCGAGGAAACGGGACAGATGAACAAGTTACTTTCTTACCTGGTAACGTTCTTTCGATGGGATGGTCCGACGACGTATTCCATATCTATGACATGTAATCACCACAGCTGTGCTGCTTCGGAAACTTTTTTCGGCGTCTGCGTCCTGCGTCGATGACGTCGATGCGCCGTCGTCGAGGGCCTCCTCCGACGTCATCCGATGTGATAAGTAGGACGCACGACGCCCGTAGCCTCAGTTGTAGTTTTTTCCCCCAGAACGTGTGACACTAGTCAACTGCCAGTCAGACACAAAGCCTTGCGGAACGTAAGCTGCAATCGCAAAAGAAATTCTGCAGCGGGGAAGGCAGGGCGGGAGCGATATGGAATACGTCGTCGGACCATCCCATCGAAAGAACGTTACCAGGTAAGAAAGTAACTTGTTCTTTGAGGGGATTGGGTCCTCCGACGTATTCCATATCTATGACAGACTCCCAAAGCAGTACCAGAGCAAGGAGGAGGGAAAGAATTTAGAATCAAGATTTAGAATAGCCAATCAAATAGCAGAGCAAAGGACCGCCTTGCCAAAGGCCAGATCCTGTGCTCGGATGGAATCGAGGGAATAGTGACGTACAAATGTATGTACTGAAGCCCAGGTGGCTGCATCACAGATGTTGCGAATAGGAACACCCCTCTGCAGGGCAGTAGACACAGCCATACCCCTGGTAGAATGGGCCCGCAAGCCAGCCGGTGGGTCCTTACCCGCCAAGCGGTAACACTCCGAGATGGCCAAAAGAATCCAGCGAGACAAAGTCTGTTTCGTCACAGCTTGCCCCAAACGCTTTCCAGCGTAACCAATAAAGAGTTGATCGTCCACTCTGACCCGGGACATGCGTGAAACATAAAAGCTTAAAGCTCTCCTAGGATCAAGCCTATGGAGCCTCTCCTCTTCCTTACTAGGATGCGGAGGAGGATAGAATGCCGGAAGAACAACCTTCTGGGCCAAATGAAATTCCGTCACTACCTTCGGAAGAAAAGAAGGACGAACTCTAAGGACAACCCTGTCCTTGTGAAAAACAGTGAAGGGAGGCTTAACTGAAAGTGCCTGTAACTCACTCACTCTGCGAGCGGAAGTAACCGCAACTAAAAACACAGTTTTCAGAGTTAACAGCCTCAAAGGGCAAGAATGTAAAGGCTCAAACGGAGCACCCATAAGAAACTTAAGAACAAGATTTAAATCCCAACCGGGCACCAGGAAAGGTGACGGAGGGAACACATTAGTGAGCCCTTTCAGAAACTGTGAAATCAAAGGGATTTTAAAGTAAGAACACTCTTCAGACGAGCGCTTAAATATGGACAGCGCTGCCAGATAACCTTTAACGGTACCCACTTGCAAGCCCCTGTGGGCCAAAGAAAGTAAAAAGGGCAGAACCATGGGGATGTCACATGCAAAAGGATCCACATTCCAAACTCTGCACCAGTCGCAGAACTTACGCCAACGGCAACGGTACAGAGACTTTGTTGCTGGCCTTCGGGCCGAAAGCAACACCTCCATCACGTCCTCAGGGAGGTCCCAATCCTTATACCTCAACCTTTCAGAAGCCAAGCGTGAAGGTTGAGGGATCTGACCTCTGGATGGAGAACCAGACCCCCTTCCCGTGAGAGCAGATCGTCTCGGTAGGGAAGACGACGTGGAGGGCAGATGGATAAGTCGAGAAGGTCCGGGTACCACGTCCTCCGAGCCCACGACGGGGCAATGAGGATCATCCGGGAACCGAACTTCCGTAACCTCCGCAGCACTTGCGGGATGACGGGGACTGGAGGAAACGCGTACAGCAGCGGGAATGACCACTCCACCACGAACGCGTCTCCTAAGGCTCCTTTTGGAGGAAATTCCCGCAAGCAAAACCTTTCGCACTTCCGGTTGACACTGGAGGCGAAGAGATCCACTTGAGGGGTCCCCCAAAGGGCGAAGATCTCCAGGAGAATCTCCTGAGCCACCTCCCACTCGTGAGAGATTGCGCTCTGCCTGCTCAGAGCGTCCGCCGTCACGTTCTCGTCTCCGGCCAGATGAACTGCCGAGATCGAAACTTCCTGCTGGATGGCCCAGAACTCGAGCTGCATCGCCTCCCTGCACAGAGGAAGTGACCCTGCCCCCCCTTTTTTGTTGAGGTAGTGCATGGCCACTGTATTGTCCGTCAAGATCAGGACACTCTTTCCTCGCACAGTCGGCAGAAAAGCCTTCAGGGCTAGCCTGATGGCCCTCAGCTCCAAAAGATTGATATGGAGTCTGGACTCCGACGGAGACCAACGACCGCTGACTGTCAGCCCGTTGGCATGAGCTCCCCATCCCGTGAGGGATGCATCCGTCACGATCGTCACCTCCGGCCAGGGAAGCCAAAATGGAGCCCCCCTCATCAAGTTGCCTTCGACGGCCCACCACAGAAGATCCCGGGCGACCGAGGGCGGCACCTGAACCGGGTCCGACATCCTGCCGGAGGACTGCGACCATTGCGTCTTGAGTGCCCACTGCAAAGATCTCATCCGCAGGCGAGCCTCTGGCACCAGAATAATGCAGGATGCCATGAGGCCGAGCAACCTCAAGAACTCGAACGCAGGGAGCGTCTGGGCATGCTGAAACTTGTGCACCATCTGCTGAACGTGAAGAGCCCTCACCTGGGGAGGAAAACACTGCCCCAGGGAAGTGTCGAGCACTGCTCCGATGTACTGGAGCCGCTGTGTTGGCGTCAAATGGGACTTCTTTAAATTGAGGGAGAAGCCCAGCCTGTGAAGGGAGCGGCAGGTGACGGACAGATGATCCAGGACTTGCTCGGGAGAGCTCCCCCTGATCAACCAATCGTCCAGGTAGGGGTTTGTTTGTTTGTTTATTTATTTATATAGCGCTCTTGACCCGGGGGTATATATGCGCTTTGAACATCAGGTTACAGGTAAAAGACAATAGTACAGTATTGATAGGGCATAGATAATAGTATTCAAACAATATACATAAAATTGGACATTCGGAGTGCATACATGTGTGGTAGGACAGTTATTTGTTGGTTAACCAGGAAATGACCTTGGTTCTGAAGGGTTGGAAGGTAGGTGTGGAATTAATATCCAGTGGGATGGAGTTCCAGAGTTGTGATGCCAGGGTTGGGAAGCTGGATCCTCCAGCTCTTTTGAGGGAGTATTTGGGAACTGTTAGTTGTAATGAGTTGGACGATCTGGTGGTTCTGGTGTTCTGTCTAAGTGTAAATTTGTTCGAGAGGTAGGGTGGGGCAAGATGATTGAGGGCTTTGTAAGTAAGGCATATGGTTTTCAAATCAATTTTCTGTTGGATGGACAACCATTTGCAGGCAGTTCTGGTGGCGGAGATGTGTTCCCTTCTAGGAATATTGAGGGCGGCACGGAGTGCGTTATTTTGTAAAACTTGCAATTTATTGATTACTGTTTTGTTGGCACCTACATAGAGGCTATTACAGTAATCCAGTTTAGATTGAATGAGTGCTCTGGCTAGGATGAGACAGTTGCTAGGGGAGATCAGTGGTCTGCAGGCCCTGATAAGTTTACCGGTGTAGGCAGTGGCTGAGGCGGTCATGTTGATTTGTTTAGCTAGGTTGATGTTCGTGTCTAGGTAGAAACCGAGGGTTTTTACGCTCTTGGCAATGGGTATGGTGTTACCGTCAATAGTGAAGCTAGTGTAGCCGGGACAGAGTTTACTGATAGTGTTCGGTGAGCCGACAAGAAGCAATTCAGTCTTGTCATCATTCAGGCATAGGCCATGTGTGGCCATCCATGCCTGAATGATGGAAAAGACTTCGTTGATCCATTTGGCGTCCTTGTTGTAGTTGCCTGATAAGGTGAGGAGTATCTGGGTGTCATCTGCGTAGTTAGTATAGGTGACACCCAGATTGTCCAGCTTGTCGAATAAGGGCTTGGTGAAAATATTGTAAAGGGTAGGTGAGACACAGGATCCTTGTGGGACACCGCAGGTGATGGGGATGGGGTCAGCCGCTGCTAGGGGGGAGAAGACCCGCATGGTTCTGTTGTCCAGGAAGGATTGGATCCATGTGACTGCAGAGTGGGAGAAGTGTGCTGCCAGAGATAAATGGTTGCACAGGATTTTATGGTCGACCAGGTCGAAGGCAGCGGAGAGGTCAAGGAGTAGAAGGATGGCAGCCTTGTTTTTGTCTTTGAGTTCGTCTATCTGGCATTTGAGATCAACAAGGGCCGTTTCTGTCCCGTGTTGTGGTCGAAAGCCAGATTGGCGAGTTCCTAGTAGGTGATTGGCCTCAAGGTAGTCCTGGATTTGTAAATAGGCCACTCTATCCAAGATTTTTAGTAGGAATGGGACGGTGGTAATGGGTCTGTAGTTCGTGGGGATGTCAGGGTTGAGAGTAGTTTTTTTTAGTAGCGGTAGGACCCAGGACTGTTTCAGATTGCTGGGGACCATGTTGTTGGCGAAGGACAGGTTTATTAATTTGGTGATAAATGGGGAGAGATCCCTAGCTGCATCTTTTATGATCTGTGCGGGGCAGCTGTCCCCCTTGCAATTCGATGGTTTAAGGGATGCTATAATTTTCTGAACCTCCAATATGGATACCTTTTTGAAGGTGAAGCCTGAATTAGTGGCAGTAGGTGGAGGGGGCGTGGGGAAGGAGGTGGGATCGAGAGTGAGTTGTTGTCGTTTGTTGTTGATTTTAGTTTGGAGCCCTGAGATTTTGTTAGCAAGGGCATTCTGGATCCCTGTGCACCAGGGTTTATCCTTAGTGCAAGCGTCAGTGGGGGTAATGGGGTTTTCTAATTCCTTTAGTATGTTAAAGAGCTCCTTAGTACTGGAGCTTGCCTGGGAGATCCTAGTATTGAGAGATTCTTTCTTGGCCCGTATAATCTCATTTTTGTAGAGGGTGGAGATGTTGGTGAGATTGGTTCTGTTATTTATAGAAGGCACTAATTTCCAGAGTGCTTCAAGTTTGTTTTTTTGTTGACGCAGGGTTTTGAGCTCTGGGGTGAACCATGTGTTCAGGTGCGCTTTAGGTATTCCTTTGCGCAGTTTCAGTGGGGCAATGATGTCAACGGCTTTGGCCATGGACTCATTGTAGGCGTTGACCAGTTGGTTCAAGTCCGTTGTGGCGGGTAGTGCGTTTAAAGTAGGGATCACCAGAGGTATTAGGGCTTCCGCTGTGATATTGCTCTTTTTCCTAGTAGGGCAGGCAGGTGCCATGATAGGCCTTTTATGTGCTGAGTTGCTGGTAAGAATGTCAAACGGGAGGAGGTGGTGGTCAGTCCAGATAAGTTGTGTGGGATCTTTCGTAGTAATGTTGCAGTTAAGGGTAGTTATCCAGTCAAGGATTCTGCCTTTCGAGTGGGTGGGTTTGGAGCAAAGTTGTTGGAGGCCATGCTCCTCTAATGCCAAGGCCAGGGCAGTGGCTGAGGTGTCTAGGGGGTCGTTAAACCCAAGGTTAAAGTCTCCGAGTATAATCAATTGTGCTGAAGGTTTGGAACTTTCAGCAACTAGTGAAGTGATGTCTTCCTCAAATGAGCCAGGAGGGCCCGGGGGTCGGTAAATTAAGTGCAGCGTAATAGTACTTTTAGGGGAGGTTTGAAATTTGACTGTAATGTGTTCACAGGATTTGAGTGGGGGAGCAGAGGATAGTCTGATGTCAAGCGTGGACTTAAAGATGATAGCTACGCCGCCACCTCGAGGTAGACGTGAATCCCCCCTTGCCTGAGATGCGCTGCCACCACCACCATGAGCTTGGTGAAAACCCTCGGGGCGGAGGTCAATCCGAACGGCAGGACCCGAAACTGAAAGTGCGAGTCGCCAACCGCGAACCTCAGGTACTTCTTGTGCTTGGGATGGATCGGCACATGGAAGTAAGCATCCTTGAGGTCGAGTGACACCAACCAGTCCTGAAGCTGAAGTGCCTGGAGGACTTGAGAGAGAGTAACCATCATGAACTTGTCCTTCCTGAGGTGTTTGTTCAAACCGCGCAAGTCCATAATGGGTCTCAATCCCCCGTCTTTCTTCGAAATCAAAAAATAAGGGGAATACCATCCCTTGTACCTCTCCGCTACAGGCACCAGTTCTATGGCGCCTTTCTCCAGCAGGGCTTGAATTTCCTGCGCAAGGAGCGGATCCGGACTCTGCAAAGAGAGGTTCCCCGGTGGATTGTCGCGAGGCCTGTGCCGGAAGGGAAGACAGTAGCCGTGGGTTATGATCTCCAGAACCCACACATCTGAAGTAATGGCGTGCCACTCTACAAGATGCTGCGCCAGCCTTCCCCCAACCGGCGAACCATGGGACATGGCCTCACGACTGAGTGGGAGCGGCTGCGGCGTTACCTGAGGGCAAAGAGGCAACTGCCCGAGCGGCCTTGGCACCACGGGTACCCTGTCGTCCACCTCTGGTACCCCTGCGGTGGCCTCTTTGACTGCCAGCTCCTCTCGCTTTACTGAAGGATGAGTAATAGCGAAAGGAACCACCCCTCCACTGCTGTCCCCTAGGACGAAAAGGCGGAGGTTGGCGAACTGCAGCGCCCAACGACTTCGCTGCAGCTTTTGAGGTCTGCAACCTCTCAAGGCTCTCGTCAGCCTTGCTGCCAAAAAGATGTTCACCGTCAAAGGGCATGTTGAGGAGCCGGGACTGCACATCAGGAGCAAATCCCGACTTCCGCAACCACGTAAACCTGCGTATCACGGTGCTCGCCGCCATGGACCTACTGACGCATTCAGCTAAATCCAAACCAGACTGAACGGATTCACACATGGCATCCTTACCATCCTGGACCATAGCAAGGAAACCATCCCGTTCGTCCCCTTCGGGAATATGTTCAGCCGCCAACGCAACACAGTTCCACAGAGTGTGTGTGAAACGAGACAAGGCACAAATGGAGTTGGCCGCCTGAAGCGCCATACCACCAGAAGAAAACACTTTCTTTGCCCAGCCATCAAAACGTTTGTCGTCCCTATCAGGAGGGATGGTAGGGTACGACGCCTGCTTTGCCGGGGCCGTGGCCGCCTGCACCACCAAACTCTCCGGAGTGGGGTGCCTGGTCAAGTAGCAGGGGTCGCTACTGGCTGGACGGTATTTTCGCGACAAGGATCTGCCCACCGCCGGGAGACTTTCAGGAGCAGTCCAAGCCGCCGCCACCCTTCTCTGTAAAGCCATATGGAACGGCAGTACCGGGTTAGTTGGGGTACCAACATCAAGGATGTCTGTCAGATCATCCTGCACAAACTCCCCTGGGGGAGCAGACCATCCCAAGTACTCAGAAACCCTAGCCATAAGGCGCCGGTACGAGGAATCGGCATGAGAGCCAGGCTCAGGCCTACCAAACTTCACCTCCGGAGAGGTGTCCAGTCCACTGGCATCATGCAGTGACTGTCTCAATTCGTCAAACTGACTATGGCCCGAGACAATTTCATCTGGAACCTGACTAGGAACCAGGCCATCAGAATCCTCATCCGCCTCTGAAATATAGTCCAGGTGGCGAAAAGGCGGCACCCGAGAGTGCTTGCTCTTAACCAGAGCCTTCCTAGGGGGTACTCCCGTGCCACGGGGTACCTCCGACACGAAAAGCGTCGATGGCGTCGAGCGAATCGGCGCCGGCGTCGAGAGAACCGGCATCGGCGCCGAGAGGATCGGCGCCGAGGAAATCGGCGTCGACGTCAGACGCAGCGCCTCCAGCATCGGCGGCGTCGACACAGCCCTCGAGGCCGGAGCCCTGAGCGTGTCCCTCGACGACCCGAGCGTCGACGGCCTCGACGACGTCCTCGAAGCCGGAGCCTCGAGAAAGCCTGTCGACACCCTCGACGCCTCAGACGTCGATGTCTTCCTCGAAGACTTCACAGGAGCACACGGACTCGAACGCGTCGAGGACCGGGACCTGGAACGGGTACGGCGAGAACTAGTCTCCTTGTCCGAACGGGACCTCTCCCGTGACTCATGCCGACCACTCACGCGAGCGGTGTCTCTCGACCTCACACGACCGACCCCACTCGGGGGCGCGGACGGCGTAGTACCCTGCGACTCAAGAATCGCCAGCATTTTCTTCCCGAAGGAAGTCCATTCCTCCGGCGTCGCACGGCTGGTGGGGTAAGCGACGTGCCGGGCAGAGTCCTCCGAGGAGGATCTGGAAGACGACCGGTGTCGGCGCTTCCGAGAACGCCTCGAAGAGGCTGAGGAGTGGCGAGACCGACTCCTAGAAGGAGACCCACGAGACTTCTGACGATGACGCGGAGAGTCACCCCTCGAATCATCCGTCGAAAGCCCCGCAGACTTCGACTTCCTGGGCTTGGACACCCGACCTACCGACAACTTCTTCTTACGTTCGCGTAAGGCTTTGGACGTGAGCGACTGGCAGTCGATACAGTCATCCGTGTCGTGGGCCTCCCCGAGGCACCAGAGGCAGGCGTCGTGCGAGTCCGTCACCGACATCTTGGACCCACACTCCCCACACTTCTTGAAACCCGGACGCGGGGTCGAAGACGAAGTAGAAGACATCTTCACACGAAGGATTTGCACAAAACGAACAGGTTCGAAGAACCGAGAAGAACAGAACTCCAAAGAGTCGAGGCGTGAACCGAGAATCACGAAGCAACACGTTCGCGGAAAAAACGGAACTGAGGCTACGGGCGTCGTGCGTCCTACTTATCACATCGGATGACGTCGGACGAGGCCCTCGACGACGGCGCATCGACGTCATCGACGCAGGACGCAGACGCCGAAAAAAGTTTCCGAAGCAGCACAGCTGTGGTGATTACATGTCATAGATATGGAATACGTCGGAGGACCCAATCCCCTCGAACATAACGCTCGGCAAGAGGATCTCTACTCTTGTCGGGCGAGGTCGTTTCCCTGCTCAGAATTTGTGGTACAGGTATCCGCGGCTCCTACAGTCTTCTTAACTGGTTTCACGGGACAATCCCGAAGAAAGTGTCCTGAATTACCGCAATAGAGGCATAATTGCAGCTGCCTTCTTCTTTCCCGCTCTTTCTGGGTTAAAGGTCCTCTCATGCCCCCTATTTGCATGGGTTCCACAGTGTCAGCTCCCTTATTCGAGGTCTGTGGTTTAGAAAACACTCGGGTATCAAATCTGGAACGATCTGCCTTCCTGTTCTGTAGTCTATGGTCCAGTTGGACAACTAAGTCAATATAGTCCAAACATTCTTGTGGAGGACTCACAACTTGCGCTAGCACATCCTTGAGCTCCCCACGCAGACCTCTGTAGAAAAGCGTTATTCTCTTGTCCTCGGGCCATTGTGTTTCCACTATGAGTCTATTGAAAGAGGCTATATAAGTCAAGAGGTCTTGGTTACCCTGTCGTAATGAGAGAAGTTCATTGTCCAAGGCCTGCCCTTGTGCATGTCTTGCGAACAGTTTCTCCATGCTGGACTGGAAGGCTTGAAAATCGTGTAAAACCGGATCATCCTGGGTGACTAAAGGGATCGACCAATCTGCAGCGCTGCCACTGAGATAAGAAAGCACGAAAGCCACCTTGGCCTGGTCTGTTGGGAATGCAGCTGGTCGACATAAGAAGTGCAGGCGGCACTGGTTGATGAACACTGCGAATTTCTTTGGATCACCAGCAAAGCGTTCGGGCGGAGCCAAGGGCACATTACCGGGCAGATTGATTTGCACTGGATTTGAAGCTGATGCAGAAGGATAACTCCCTCCTGGAACGGGCAAAGGTGTCTGTCCTGCCTGCGTTTGTAACAACTGCCTAGCAAGGTCCTCTGTTCGCTCCATAGAAATTATCAGTTCTCTTCTTAGAGAGCTCGTTTCCTGGCGAGCTGCCTGTACTTCTGCTCTTAATTCCCCAAGCAACTGGGCTAGTTGATCAGTATCTGAGGTTTCCATTGCGCCTGGGTAGGAGTTTTGTGGTGGGCTTCGCGTTCTGTAACGCTCACCTGATTCCCACGGAGGCGCGGGTCTTGGCAGGAAGGTGTCTGTAACACGAAACGTGATGTGCAGGATTCGGTTGGCTTCTGGGGTCGAACCTCTCCGCACTGTGTGTCGGACTCGAAGGGTGAGGTTTCTGCAGGTGAAATAATATGGGGGTTAAAGATCTGGGTTGTGAATGTCCCTATCTCTCTCCTCTCGGCCTGACTATTGAGCCCCCCTCCCAGGTCACGTGCTCACCTTAGATAGGTGAATGCTGGGCTCTCCATCTGCGTCTAGTGCAGGGTGCCGTTGCCAGTTCCTTCACTGGTGAAACGTTGGCCTCTTGACTTCAGAGGATGGGTACCGTCGTTGACTGCACGACCGGTAAGTTTCTGGACACCTTTACTCTTTATAGTCTTTTTATGCGTGGCGGAGAAGCGCTTGGAATTGCGTAAGTATGGCAAGCGCTCTTACTGTCTCTTTCTTTGTCTTTGCAGGCGATGATGCAGAATGAAGAAATCCGGAATGCGCCGCGTGCCGGTAAGTGTAACGCTGCTGTTTATCTTTGCAGGTGGAGATGCAGCGTGAAGAATCCGGAATGCACAGCGTGCCGGTAAGTAGAATAATGCTGTTTATCTTTGCAGGTGAAGATGCAGCGTGAAGAATCCGGAATGCACTGCGTGCCGGTAAGTAGAATAATGCTGTTTATCTTTGCAGGTGAAGATGCAGCGTGAAGAAGCCGGAATGCACAGCGTGCCAGTAAGTATGATAATGCTGTTTATCTTTGCAGGCGAAGGTGCAGCGTGAGACACGGCCGCTGCCGATGGATCAGGTAAGTAAACACTGCGTGTTAAAGTTTGTTCTGCTAACCTGTTGTTTCTGGTCTTTTGCAGGTGCTGATGTTGATCGGGTACAGGAATGGTGAGTATAATTCTTGCAGGTTCAGGATCCAAAGAAGAAAGGCTGGAACGGACTCGGTGAGCGTTCTGCTGCAGATGCAGAATAACGCGAAGCACATTTCATCAATCGGGTGTGGTTTAAATAGCCTAGGAGTGATGAGGCGTCTCCTTCCACGGCCCCGCCTAGGTAAGAAAAGAGTTCCTGCTGCCAGAAGAGTTCCAGTGCTGTATCCAGGGAGTGGAGCTGCCCCACCCAGGTAAGAAAGTAGTCCCAGTTCACCAAGGACTTCTAGGAGTCTGGCAAGTAAGCAGCATGGTCTGCCACAGGTAAGTCCACCCAAGCACCTTCACACCAATGATGAGCCCGGCGCTTCCAGTGCCGGGACCGAGGCTTCTGATGAGCCTGGTGCCACCGGTGCCAGGACAAGGTCCAAAAGGTCCCTGTGGGGACCGGCTGGTGCCTAGGATCAGGGTTAGGGGCCTGCTTCCAAGGACGTTGGGCTGGTCCTGACTCCTTGGAAGCAGTGATCATGACACCTGCAGACTAAAGAGATCCAACTTTCCATAAACCATCATCAAGAGCGGATTACATTCGACATCATTAAGTCAGCCCATTACCCCATGGTTTTGGGTATGCCCTTGTTACAAAAGCACAATCTGTATATTAATTGGACAGCAGGATCATTATTCCTGGGCTCAGAGTTCTGTATGTCCCACTGTCTATCCCTGGATCCCTCCTCAACACCTCCGAAAGAACCACCAAGAGACCAAAAAACACCACTCATGGTTTCCAATATCATACAAGTTCCAGAGGCCTATCAGGGATATGCTGATGTATTTTCTACTGCCATAGTCCAAGCCTTACCCCCTCACAGGCCCGAAGACTGTGCCATCGATACAGACCCCTCAGCAGTAATTCCCTTCGGCAGAATGTTCATTCTTTCCGAACCTGAGAAAAAGGCCCTTCGGGAATACCTACACACCAATCTTGAAAACGGCACCATAAGACCCTCGAAATCTCCAGCGGGTGCTTCGTTGTTCTTCGTTCCCAAGAAGGATACCAAGGAACTCAGACTTTGCCTCGACTATCGAGGCTTAAATCAATGCACCCTCAAAGATCGGTACCCAATGGATATCCTGGAAGCTGTGAGAGGTGCCGTAATATTCACGAAGTTGGATCTCCGGGGTGCCTACCACTTAATCCGTGTCCGGGAAGGAGACAAATGGAAACAGCCTTTAGAACACCCTTTGGTCACTATGAATATCTAGTCATGCCCTTTGGACTAGCTAATGCTCCCGCAGTCTTTCAGCGTTTTATGGATAGGGTGTTCTCTGATATGTTGTTCCTCTTCGTCATTGTCTATCTGGATGACATATTGATTTTTTCCAAGGATCTTCTAAAGCATGAAGAACATGTAAAGGCAGTACTACAACGACTTTGTGAACACAAATTTTAGCCAAACCCGAAAAATGCTTGTTTCACGTTACTTCTGTTCACTACCTAGGATTCATCCTTAGCCCAGAAGGAATTGGTATGGACCCTTCAAAGGTAAAGGCCATACTGGCTTGGCCCGCTCCCACATCTGTGAAACAAGTTCAATCCTTCCTGGGGCTCGCCAACTTTTACCGGAAGTTTATTTCTACGTTTTCCGAGATCGTTCAGCCGATCTTTGCTCTCTTGAAGAAAGACACCCCCTTTATCTGGTCTACACCGCAAGATAAAGCATTCCAACGATGCAAGACAGAGTTCACGCAAGCCCCCATCCTGGCCCAACCCGACATAAATCACCCATTCCTAGTGGAAACGGATGCCTCTAATTACGCCATAGGAGCGGTCTTGAA
Source organism: Ambystoma mexicanum (assembly GCF_040938575.1). Classification (NCBI taxonomy): domain Eukaryota; kingdom Metazoa; phylum Chordata; class Amphibia; order Caudata; family Ambystomatidae; genus Ambystoma; species Ambystoma mexicanum. Next base: position 354,276,202 of record NC_090936.1, read on the forward strand.
ACAGGAACTTGAGGATAAACTGGAACACCCCATTGCCTACCTTTCACGAACCGTGACTCCCAGCGAGACACACTATTCAGTCCTGGAGAAGGAACTGTTGGCCATCCGCCAAGCCTTCACTGAATGGCGACACCTACTTCTGGGTGCTAGATATCCAGTTCAGGTCCGCACAGACCATCGGAATCTCCAAATTCTACAGTCGGAGTGCAGGAACAGTCGTCAGGCACGTTGGGCCTACTTCTTTGGCCAGTACCAATTCCAAAGCACTCATGTTCCCGTATCACAAAACATGATTGCTGACGCCTTATCTCGACGTCCTGACTACGTAGCCACTGAAGACAAGGCCTATCTTAAGATGTTTCCCCAAACTATCTTTGTAGCTCAGGCAGTCAACCTCCTGGAAGAAATCCGAGTGAAAACCCAGTCCTCTGACCTCTGGAAGGATATTTCAAGGAAGAATCCATGGAATCTAAGAGTTAAGGAAGGATATTTATTCAAGGACAATGCACTGGTCATTCCTACACAGAAATTACAACAAAGGATAATAAACCTCTGCCATGAAACCCTTCACTCCGGTCATCGTGGTATAACTAACACCCTCTGTTTTATACAAAGACAGTTTTGGTGACCTGGAATGAAGACCGACGTACAACAGTGCATCAAGGCTTGTGCTATCTGCGGTCAAAACAAACATGATAACAAGAGACCGGCGTGTCTTCTACTGCAACCATTGCTGCCAACAAGACAATGGGAATTTATTGCTACAGACTTCATTGTGGAATTACCACCTTCCCGAGGATACACGACCATCATGGTAACCATAGACTTGTTCACTCATATGGCTCATTTTACACCTTTGTATAAGCTACCATCCTCCTCAGAACTTGCTGGAATCTTCCTGGAACACATTTTCCGTCTTCATGGACTTCCTTCCAAGATCATATCGGATCGAGGACCTCAATGCGTCTCACAATTCTGGAAACATCTGGGTCGTATTCTAGGGATCCAACGCGCTCTCTCATCAGGTTATCACCCACAAACCAACGGAGCCACAGAACGTGTAAATCCAACTCTGGAGCAATATCTTCGTTGTTTTGCCACCGAGGTTTAGGATGACTGGTCTCTCCTCATACCCCTGGCCGAGTTTACCTACAACAATTCCGATCACTCAGCACTCAAGGTCAGCCCTTTCTATTGCAGTCAAGGTTTTCACCCGTCCGTTTTACATTCTGTTCTTCCACATCCCACTCCAGTACCTACTCTCGACTCATGGATTCAGACTCTCATCAACATACACAAGGAAGCCAAGGAACAATTGAAAGAGGCCCGGACACGCACTAAGCATTATGCAGACTCCAAAAGAAGACCAGCGCCTTCTTATTCTGTTGGTGATAAAGTCTGGTTGTCCTCGAAACTATTACCGTGACATCTACGGCCAAACAAATTAGCCCCTCGGTACTATGGACCATTTTCCATAAAGGAAATCATCAATCCTGTCTCATTCCGCCTCAAGCTACCTGATTCCTGGAAGAAAATACACCCAGTCTTTCGCACTTCCCTATTGAAACCCTACATCCAATCCACCCGAAAATCCTGCAGACCCAGTCCTGTTGTTGTGGACGATCAGCTGGAATATGAAGTGTCCAGAATATGCGATTCCAGGTATAAACGGGGTCGACTTCAATACCTGGTTGAATGGAAGGGATATCCTCCTAGCGAGGGAACCTGGGAACCAGTTTCTAACTTAAATACCCCTTGATTACTTAGAAGATTCCATCTCATACACCCGGGCAAACCTGGTGGAACAGGTCTTCGGAGGAGGCATGCTGTCATGACCCATAGAACTTGCCCCTTCTGGACTTCCTGGTGCTTATCGCAACAGGGCTTGTATTCCTTGTTACTCCCAACATGGCCGTGCCAATTGACTTGTCTTGCACCAGCCTTCACGTCGCACACGGCACGTTCTATAAATTGGCCACGGCCCCTCGCGTCTCAACGCTATCATTAGGTAGTGACTTGACGTGTGTGCTGTTCGGCGAATCCACTATTCCTAGTTTCCTGGTTCCTTCTTCCTTCCTTTCACCCCTTCCCTCTAATTCTGCTCCCGGAATCCTCATCCCTAGCGACCTCTACCTTTTTCCTGGACATCCTGGAACTGCGACCTTCCCGGAACTCTGAGCGCGCTCTGCAGCCGGACGAGACTCGAGCGAGCCTATACAAGACCCGATCCGTCCACAAGAGAAATCCTCCTGCGGAACAGAGCAAGAAGCGATCCCAGGTGAGACGGGGGAGATTTACGACAAGGGCTGGACTTGATTGAACACAGGTGCCTGAGTCTGCAAACAGCTCCACCCTGCTGGTCTGCTGGCTGGGAGGGCCTTTATAAGCTCACTTTGAACAGAAGCAGTTGTCAGTCAACTGCTTTCTCTGGGAGTTCGTGCTGGTGCTCCTGTTACCAGTTTTTGACCTTTCCTGGAAATCCTCTTTTGGCCTTTGATTCTTGTTGCTGTTGATGCTTGCAGCTCCCTCTCCATTCTGCTGCAGCCTTTTGCCCTGTTCCTCTGGGCTCCCACCTGGTGGCTCTGCCCCACTCCACTGCCTTCTGCCCTGCTCCTCTGGGCTCCCACCTGACGGCTCTGCCGCACTCCGCTGCCTTCCGCCCTGCTCCTCTGGGCTCCTACCTGACGGCTCTGCCCCACTCCACTGCCTTCTGCCCTGCTCCTCTGGGCTCCCACCTGACGGCTCTGCCGCACTCCGCTGCCTTCCGCCCTGCTCCTCTGGGCTCCCATCTGACGGCTCTGCCCCCTTCCGCCCTGCTCCTCTGGGCTCCCATCTGATGGCTCTGCCGCACTCCGCTGTCTTCCGCTCTGCTTCTCTGGGCTCCCATCTGGCGGCTCTGCTGCACTCCGCTGCCTTCCGTCCTGCTCCTCTGGGCTCCCACCTGGCGGCTCTGCCGCACTCCGCTGCCTTCCGCCCTGTTCCTCTGGGCTCCCGCCTGACGGCTTTGCCGCACTCCGCTGCCTTCTGCCCTTCTCAACTGGGCTTCCCTGCCTGGCAGCCTTGCCACACTCCTCTGCCTTCTGCCCTATTCCTCTGGGCTCCTTGCCTTGCTTCTTGCCTGTTCCAACTTATGATATACTATCCTGTCCTGTACCTGGTTATTTCTTTCAACACTGCTTTCTACTTGTATACTTCTTGGTCCACTGTGGTGTCTCCACTTGAATCCGTTTTACAGTGTGACCCTGGGTTGGTCTCTGTTCAGATCAGATAAGGGAAAACTTCTGTTGCCTTCACGTAGTCCGTTGAAATCGTACCTGCCTCAGTATATGGTCTTTCAGTTTTACCCTTGCACTGTGTACAACTGTTTCCTCGGCACGCCCAAGTCATGACGTTGCTGTATGATTATTGTTAAAAGTAATCTGCTGGTACCTATCCCAAGGGCTTTCCTTAATCCCTGGATTCCCCTTATCATATTCCAGTACACCCTTATGTCTAATCAATCTGTGTTGCCCAGTGTACTTGCTTGTCTTTGCCTTTTCTCTATCTCTTTGTTTACAGCCTGCTCCTGCAGTTCCTGTGAATTCCTGTTTCAACTAACAGCTTGGTATGTACCTTTAATCTGTTATTTGCTAGCATTGTCTCCGTAATCTCCCTTAAATCTACTTGCATACAGGGAGAGATAGCCTCTGCCCTGTGCTCTCCGCCTAGACTTGTGACAGATTGACTGACCAAAAAGAACATTTTGATTCTTGGGCCAATGCTTGTTCAATCCAGGATGTCTCTGAAGAAAAACAAGAGCCCTTGGGGAACCCCTACATCCTCCAAGCAAACTGCCAGCACCCAGTTACTTGAGACTTTTACCCATAATAAAGCTACCGTCCTCAGAGAGAATGGGTATCCCCGTGGCAATTTTTTTTCACGTTTTTCTGTCAAACCCAGTACTCCGGCATGTGATTCTGTGTTTTCTGCTAATCCCGACTTGATGACTGCAGAACAGTTACAGGAAATAAATAGGTATTTGACTCAGTCCTTGGCATGCCCCTCCAAGACAAGGGCTGGTTGGGAGGCTTCAACGTATCCCACTGTGAATAGTATTCCTACTGTGTACTGTTCCAGTGAACCTGTAAATTATTGCCCTATAACTATTCATTGTGTTAGGGCTGACATCATGAAGCAAGATTCCAAGACGCTTTATGTTGGTGCTATGCATTATCCTGACAAACAAGCCTGTAGTCACAACAATGCCACTCATGCCTCTAGGCTTGCTTCTGCTCCACAGATCTACTCTGAAACCTCAGAGTCTCATGCTAAGATAACAGCAGATCCTGACCCTTCTACCAATAAACATTATGTTAAGGAAAGACCACCTAAGTCCCCTGAGGACGTTTTTGATTTGGAAAATATCCAGAAACAGCTATTTGCTCTAAAGAACAAATCTATGGCTTTAAATGACGACTATGCCATACTGTACGGGCAAAATTTAAGAGAGGGATACATTTCATCTTCAGATAACCCAAGTCACCTTGAACCAGACATTCTCTCTCTAATTATTGATGACATTTGGGTTCCTCGTGAGTTGCATAAGCTAAAGGAAAGAACGTTGGAGCAAATAGAAAGATTGAAGCAGGAATATGCTTACCAGTTGCAGGTTAACTTGGAGTGCTCTTCTCTTTCTGTTCGAGATGCCCGCCAGGCTTTCCCCAACTACGATTTATTAGGTGAAGACCTGTCCTCCTGTACCTCACTGGGTGACTCTTTGAAAAGGCCTCTTCTGTCTCCGGCTGAGTCTACCTCTGCTATCTCTTCTGACACTTCTGCAGACTCGGTACAAGACTTTTTCCAGGAGCCTAACCATAGTCTAACTCCAATGCTGTCCTCGACACAAACTCCTTCCCTGGTTCCAACACCAGTATCCAGCACTGCCTTGCACACAGACAGCAATGCAATTGACTTTTCTAGTGTTTACAACCCCACAATTACTGCAGTATTAGAAAAGAATGCCAGTTCAACACACCTCTGTTTCAAAGACTGTGTTTCCACGCTTGCTCATGCCTGTGACTTGAATCGAGACTGTGCATCCATTCTTTTTTTTTTTTTACTTGTTTATTTATAGTTCAACACACAGGATAACAGAGCATTAACGATGCTTACATCTCACAGGGCATATCAGACCATAGTGTCCCGTCCCCCACCCCCAAATTCCCGGAAGGCAGTGACACATGTCTCATTCGGCCTGGGCAGGTGGCGAGTCCTCCCCTAACGTGTGGAGGCCTCTCACAATCAAGCGTGGTTTCAAGGTCAGAGCCGGGTAGTTCTGGTCATAGTCCAGGACCGGGGACCAAATGTCGGTAAATCGGTAGAGCAGACCCGCATTGGCTGCCGTGACCTTTTCTGCTATCAATATGTCCCATAATTTAAGCCATCATAGGGTCATCAGTGGTCCGTCCGTGGACTTCCAAGTGCGGGCCACCGTGATTTTGGCGGCCAACAGAAGTTGGGATATCAGCGCCGCCCTCCTCCCTGTTCTCGGGTATACGCCCGGGAGTGGGATTCCCAGGAGGACCTGCTCGGGCATCAAGGGGATTATGACCTGGGTGATGTCCCGAATGGTGGCCAGACACTGGGTCCAAAATTCCTTCACTCTAGGGCAAGACCACCACATGTGGAAGTACGAGCCTGGGTTGCCGCAGAGGCGCCAGCAGTGGGGGTCCAAGGCGCTCTGAAAGTGGTGGAGGCGTAGGGGAGGGTAATACCAACGCAACAGGAGTTTGTGGGCGCATTCTCGGTTGGTGACGCAGCGGGATGCCGTTCGTGTTCTGGTCCAGACATCCACCCATGTGTGGTCCTCAATCGCATGGCCCAGTGGCCCATATAGAAGGGCCTGACACGTAGGGGGTCTTCCAGCAATAGTTTGTAGAGGGCCGAGATCTTTCCCCAGGCTGGCAGCTCCTTCATTGTGAGCTCCAACGGGGCCAGAGGCCTTGTTGCGGCTGCCCAGGTCTGGGGGTGGGAACAACAGTGCCTCAGTTGAGCATAGGTAAATCTGTCTTCCTCCGTTAGCTGGAAGGTTGATTTACAGCATTCGAAGGTGAGGGGGGCACCGTCTTCAAAGAGTTGCCCCAGAGTTTCGAGGCCTCCCGCCACCCAGTTCCTAAAATTCTGTGGGCGGGCCCCCGGGGCGAAGGCGGAGTCGAGGAATATCGGGGAGGATGCGCTGAAGCCTTCTGGGATGTCTCCCCGTTTGCAGGTCCACTCCCATGCCTTTATCAATTGCTTTGTGGCGGTCAGCAAATCTGGCCAGGTGCGGCGTAGCGCGGTAGGAATGAACGGGAGGAAGCGGAGCAGGAGAGGGAGGCGGGATTGTTCAATCTCTACCCATTTCGGGCGTCCAGAGGCGACGTCCCATGCTTGGAAGTGGGCCAGTTGCGCTGCGATATAGTATTTTCGAAGGTCCGGCACCCCGAGTCCCCCCAATCTCGTGCTGGCCATCAACGTTCTCCGAGGGATCCGTGGTTTCTTGCCCTTCCAGATGAAGCCACTGATTTTCCTTTGAAGTCGTTGCAAAGGGGGGAGGGGAATTGCGGTTGGGAGGGTAGCACACATATAGAGAAAGCGAGGAAGGAGATTCATTTTGCTCGTCGTTATGCGCCCCAGCAGTGAGATCTCTAGAGTTTGCCAGCGGGCTAGATCCTTTTCCAATTCCGCGAAAAGTGGGGGAAGTTGACCTGGTAGACCTTCGCTGGGTCGGCGGGAATCCGGACCCCTAGGTATGGGATCGCTTGGGTGCTCCATTGAAACGGGCTGTGGCTCTCTAGGGCTTCCCTTTCGCCCGGGGGCAGGCCCACTCCGAGTGCAATCGATTTGTGGCAATTGATAGCGAAACCTGAGACTCTCGCGAAGGCCCAGAATTCAGTCAGGGCCGCCCTCATGGAGTTTCTGATGTTTGTGATGGTCAGTAGTACATCGTCCGCATAGAGAGCAATTTTGTGGTGGGTCGTGCCGATCCTCAGGCCAGAGATCAGGGGATCCCGGCGAACTCGCTGGGCCAGCGGCTCCATGGCCAAGGCGAAAAGCAGGGGGGATAGCAGACACCCCTGTCGTGTTCCACATGTGAGAGGGATGGGGTCCGACAGGCGGCCATTGACTCTTAGTCGGGTCCTCGGGGCCTGGTAGTTCGCCAGAGCCATCCTCATAAAAGTAGGCCCAAAGCCGAAGGCCACTAGGGCGAGAGACATATAGGGCCAGTCCACCTTATCGAAGGCCTTAGTGGCGTCTAGTGCGATCAGGGCTATCTGCTGGGAGTCCTTACTGGCGATTTCAATCAAGTCTAGTGCCTTGCGAATGTTGTCCTTCGTTGATCTGTGGAAGATAAACCCTGTCTGATCCGGGTCTATTATGCTTGGGAGAACAGGAGCAAGGCGGTTGGCCAGGACCTTGGAGTAGATGTTGGCGTCCAAGTTCAACAGGGAGATGGGCCTGTATGAGCTATTCTCTTGGGGGTCCATTCCAGGCTTGAGAACCAACACCGTGATAGACTCCTGCATTGATGGGGTGACTGTGCCAGAGGCCACAAACGAGTTGAATAGGCGGGTCAGAGGAGCCACCAGTTGAGGGCGGAAGAGTTTATAAAAGCGTGTGGAGAACCCATCCGGGCCAGGGGCCCTCGGCTTTAGACTCTTAATGGCCTCCTCTACTTCCTCATTGATGATAGGTGTCTCTAGTTCCTCTCTCGCCTCTTGTTTCAAAAGCGGTAGCGACGCCTCCTGAGCTCCGTGTGGTGGATCTTCACTTGTGCGTCGCGGAGACCCAGGATGAAGTTTCTGCCCTTTTCCTTGGCCAGCTTGCTGACCAGTAGTTTATTAACTTTATTGTCATTAGCGTAATACCACTGTTTGGTTCTGGTCAGCAGATTAGCTGAAGCATCGGTGTAATGCGCCTCGAGTCTTTTCCTTGCCATTTGTAGGACCCTATAGGACTTCGGGGACCAGCCCTTAAGTTTATGGGTGGCTTCGGCCTCATGAACCTCAGCTTCCAAAGTGGCACGTGTTGCCCTCATCTGTTTGTGGTACGCGGCTCCTTGGGCGATCAGCTCTCCTCTAAGCACCGCCTTCATGGCGTCCCAGGTATTAGCCGGGGATGTGTTCTCGTCAGGGTTTTGCGCAAAGAAGTTTCTGATTGTTCTGGCGATCGTGTCTCTCGTCGCCAGGTTCCCCAAGATAGGGTCGTACAAGGCCCATTGGCGGCGGGGAGGGGGATCCGGGTCGTGCGCCCGCAGGGTCAGCGAGACCGGAGCGTGGTCCGAGAGGATCCAGGAGCCAATTGTGACATCGTCCGTAAAGGTCAGGATCTGAGGGGAAACCAGTAATAAGTTGATTCTGGAGAAGGTACGGTGGACGTACGAATAGAAGGTAAAGTCTTTCTCCTCCGTTGATAGCACTCTCCAGGAGTCAACGACGTTCAGGGTGCAGAATAAGCGGAGCAGGGCGGTTGCCAAGTTCAGGTCCCTGGCCATTGGGGGGTGAGATCTATTCCTGAGGGGGTCCGGGACCTCGTTGAAGTCACCGCCGACAACCTTTTGCCCTTCAATGAATGGAAGAAGGGAGTCCTCCAAGTCCTGATAGAATACCACCTGGTGCTCATTCGGGGCGTAGGCCGAGACGAGGGTGTAAAGTTGGCCAAGGACAGAGCACTTGACCGCCATAAAGCGGCCCTCGGGGCAACTCAGCGAGTCCAGGATCTGGGGCCGTAAGTCCTTAGCGAAAAGAATAGCGGTGCCTCACTTCTTGGTTCCTTTGGAGGCTAGGAATTGGAGAGGATAGAGTCTACTTCGTAAGTGAGAGAAGTCTGCTGGGAGTAGGTGCGTTTCTTGTAAGAAAGCAATTGAGGTCCCCTCATTGTGCAGTCTTTGGAGGATGGATTTCCTCTTCGGGGGGGAATTCGAGCCTCTGACGTTTAAGGTGGTGAACTTTAATTTTAGGTGTGGGGGCTGGTGCTCCAAGTCAAATTTCTGCGGGGGGGGGAATGGGAACGGATTAGGTCGGCCATAGCTGTGAGGAATACGCTGCATTGGGGTCTCCTGTGGCTGAGGGTTTTTTAGAAATGGTCTCCAACGGGAGATAAGAACTTCCAACGGCGGCCTCCAACGGGAGGGCCAAACTGTGACCAGGGGGGGCAATTTTGATCAGTCGGTGGCTCCCCCGGCCACTCCGTATGTCACAAAGTGACATCTCCAACATAGTTGAGAGTCGCTCCAGGGGTAAAAAAGGTGACATCCACCCTGGAGGAGGGTATGGGCCGCATTGGGTCCGCGGCGAGCTTGCGGGTATTCTGGTGGTTCCTGCGCTATGTGTGCTTCGGAGCTACCAGCCCCTGTTATCTAGGTTTACGGTTTCTCTGCACCCTTGACCGCGGGGTCCGCCTTGGCTTGGGGGAGGCGGCGTCTTGTCCAGAACTCGTCTGGCTTGAAGAGTGCGGTTGTGTAGTCCCTGGGGAGTCCGGGCGGAGGATGGATGCTGCGTCGTCCAGGTGACTAATGGTGCGGGGAGTGCCCTTATACGAAAACTATAGTGCCGTGGGGAACAACCAGCAATTTTTTTTTTTTTTTAAATTTCTTTTATTGATTTTATACAAACAAAAACAACGAAAACCAAACAAGCAGCATAATCATAATGGTTCAATTGCACATCAAGTGATCGTAGTCACTGCTCCCATTATCCCACCCTCCCCACGTGAGCCTATTTGTCCATCTCTTACAGTGTTTGGCACATGAGGTTGAGTTTCGTCTTCTCCGGAGTCGTTTGGGTTTGATGTTACTTCAAACAATTCTGTTATTAGCGCCTTCCAAGCCAATAGGGTGCCCACCTCCCCCTCATCAGCCCGGCTGCTCGCATCTTGCCATGCCACCATTTCAGCCTCCGCCCATTTCTGTAGATCCTTCCACCATACATCCACCTTAGGTTTGTGGCATTTCTTCCAACCCATGGCGATCCTACGTTTCGCCAGCACATACACCAGATTTTTAAGTTTCTCAATATGTTTGAGTTTCCGCGGCCTAGGGAACCCACCCAGTAAGCAGGCCCAAGCCGTGTCTATAACCCGAGTAACCCCTTTATCTGCTAGTTTCTGCGCCACATCACTCCAGTAGCATCTAATAATCGGGCACGACCAAAACATATGTGTCATGTCAGCGTTTTCTAGGTTACATTTGGGACACACTTGTATGCCAGCGTTTCGGAACTTAGATATCCTCAAGGGGGTCATATATGCCCTATGCGTTACATACAGCTGCATTTGCTTTAATATGGCATTTCTAGATACTTTTTTGTGGTAGCCCAGGGCACGCTCCCACATCCCCTCCTCCATCGGGGCCCCCACTTCCATCTCCCAGTCCAATCTCAGATGCGTCAAATCTTTCCCCACCTTAGCCATCACCATCTCGTACAGTCTCGAGATCTCATGACCTCCTTCAGACATATCATACATTGTTTCCAAAACTGCATCTGGTTCTTCTATCAGAACTGTTTCTGGCCAGGTGCCCTTAATCATTCGCACCAGTCTAATGTATGTGACGTATTGCCCCGTGTGTAGCCCCACCTCTTCGTTGAGTTCTATAAACTCCTTAATGGATCCCTCCTGCCAGACATCGCCTAACGTCGCCAGCCCCACCGATTCCCAGTAGTTCCTAACTATCACCCTTAGCTGTTCATCCCCCCCTGTTAAAGCAACCAATGGTACCTGCGGGAGGCACGGATATGGGACCTCCATTAGGCGACAAGCCCTACGCCAAATTTGCAAGCCCCAGCTTCAACATCGCAGGGCGCCCCCTCATGTCAGTTTCGGACAGCCAGATAATTTCTTTCAAATAAAACTGGGCACAGTCCTGCCCAAGTACCCTGTGCTCAGGGGTCACTTCATCGGAGAGCCACTTAGCCACATATTGCAATTGTCCTGCCAAGTAATAAACCTCAAAATGGGGCAGTCTGATACCTCCTTTTTCGTAAAAGTTCTGAAGTTTCCAGAACGCCACCCTATTTCCGGTACCGTGCCACAAGAAGTCCCTACACATGCTGTTCAATTCACTAAAAAACTTCTTGGGTATTATGTGTGGGATATTGCTAAAGTAATGCAATAGCCTGGGCAGAACTACCATCTTGAGCATAGCCCCCCGCCCCATCATCGCTAAGGGCAATCTTGCCCAGAACTGCATGCTGTTTCTGATTTTCTCAACGGCTACTTCCGTATTGTGTCTGTGTTCGTCCTGCGCCGTGTGATATATATCTATGCCCAAATAGCGAAAGGAGCGCGTTGCCCACGGTACCTGTAGCACCGGCAGACCTCCTGCAGGGATCCCCCTATAGCTACCTAATGGGAACATGACAGACTTTTGGGGGTTTATCGAGATGCCCGACAACTCTGCATACCTTTCCATCACTTCGAGTATGTATAGGAGGTTTTCTTCTGGGTGTTGTAAATATAGCAACAGATCATCCACGTACAAGGATATCAGGTGTTGTTCCCCTCCCACCTCAATGCCAATCGTCTCGTATTGTGCCCTAAGGTATATTGCCAAAGGCTCCATGGCCAAGATGTAAAGCATCGGGGACCAGGGGCACCCTTGTCTGGTGCCTCTGCCAAGTTGCCATCTTTCGGATATCACCGCTCCAGTTCGAAACCCTTGCGAGCGGCTCACTATACAACATCTTGGCCCACCTGACATAGCACGGCCCCATTCCATACCCTTCCAAAGCAGCTAATAGCCATGACCACTTGACCGAGTCAAACGCCTTGACCGCATCTTGAGACACTATTGCCATCTCACCCTTGTTTTTGACACCCCACTCGACTACCCGATGAAGTCGCCTGTGGTTGTGTGTAATGTTCCTGTTCGGGACATAACCCGTCTGATCAGGATGTATGAGTCTACCAATCACTTTCCGCAATCGGTTCGCAAGAACAGCTGTGAGAATCTTGCTGTCTTGATTGAGCATCGACAGGGGCCTGTAGGAGCCAACTCTGTGCTCCGGTCTATTGGGCTTGGGCAGCGGTATTATAATCGCCTCTCTAAGTGACTCAGGCAACCGTCCTATCTCAAACGCTTCATTCAACATATCCAGCATGGGGGGGAGGATTTCCTCCTTGTATACTTTATAAAATTCGCTGGGGAGCCCATCTGCCCCTGGGGCCTTACAAGTGGGCAGCTGCTTTACTACCGCTTCTAATTCTTCCAACGTGGTTGGCTCATCTAACTCCTCCCTCTCTTCGTCGCTTATCTTGGGCAGCCCTATGTCTTCTAACGTTTCGTTTATCATGCGCTGGTCACCTATCTCATCATCTCCATACAGCACTTTTGTAATATTCCACAAATTCTTTGTTAACACCCTCTTGCGTGGCCACCTCCTCTCCGTCCTCCCTAATAATGGTCCTAATCGGGGTCTTAGGGGTCTCGCTTTTGTATAGCCAGGCCAAAAGGCGGCCCGTCTTGTCTCCCCCTGCGTGCTGCCTCTCGACATATTTTTTATAATTAAGATTGCAGAGTCTTTCCCAGTGCCCTGCACATTGTTGCTGTAGTTGGAGTACCTGCTCCGTGTCTACCTCTTCGCTCTTCAGCGTTGTTTCCAGCTCAGTTTCCGCCCTCTGTAGGTCAGCCAAAACCCCACCCTGTAACCCTCTTGACTTAGCAATGGTCGCCCCTCGCATCACCACCTTAAAAGCTTCTCATAGTGTGCCCGCAGAGTCAACACTCCCAGTATTTTCTACAAAAAAGTTGGCAATCTCCTCTCTTATATCTTCTCTAAAGACTGGGTCTTTGAGCGCCTCTGCCCGGAGGTGCCATGTAGGGATTTTCGCCCTCGGGGGGCAATATTGCCAACCAAGGGTCAAGGGCGAATGATCCGAGAGGACCCTGGCCTTGTATTCGGTTTGGGTAATCTCGGCCATCACATCTGCTGTAACAAAGACATAATCGAGCCTAGTGTGCAGTTGGTGCGGGGACGAATAGTGTGAGTATTGCCTCTCAGTGGGGTGTTTCATCCTCCACGCATCTGTAAAACCAAAATCTGTTAGCAGCGTCCACAACGCTCTCGCCGCTGGGCTAGGCTTATTTACCCTGTCATCTGACCTGTCCACCGCCGGATCCAACACACAATTGAAGTCCCCTCCCCAAATCACTGCGCCTCCCATACACACACTAAGATTGGCACTTAGGGCTCTGAAATATGCTGCTGTGTTTTGGTTGGGGGCATACGTGTTTACTATGCATACCTCCCTGCCCTCTACCAGCCCTCGCAATATAGCCATCCTTCCATCCGTTTCCACCACCTCCTGTGTCAGTTTGAACGGGACATGCGATGCCACCCAGATTAGCACCCCCCGGGCATATGCTGAGTATGGCAAGCCCACTACGGTCCCTTTCCACTTTCTCTTAACTAGGTCCAACTTCTCCCGCGTCAAATACGTTTCTTGTAGTAATGCAATGTCTATTTTCTGCCTTTTCAGATACATCATGATCTTGTTCCTTTTCAGGTAGCTGTTAAGGCCCCTGACGTTCCACGTTATTATCTTGAGGTCCCCCATAGGTCGTTGATAAGCACCCACCCAATTCCCCATAGATCATGTCCCTTCATGCACCGCGTGTGCCGCAAGCTGGTTCTCCCAATTAGGCTCAACTCAAAACTTATGCTCCCCATAACCACACACACACTCAACTCCCCATCCCCCAACTTTCTGCCCTCCCGCCCCTCCCCCAACAGTAACCTCCCCAACAGTTGCCCAGCTCCATTCCGGGATCTCAGGCATCCCCACATCTAGCCCTGCCGAGCGCTAGCCGCTACTCAGGGCTCAGTAGGATGTAGCCGCCATAATGGCCGCTGAAACTATTAGTCTATTGGGGTAGGTCGTCCGCGTTCTGTTGCTCCTCCCAAAAAAAACATTACACAGTCGATTGCCAAACCGTTACCGATTACAGTTACACTCACTATATTCTAGTCTGAGTCGAGCACCAGGCTCGGATTGTGTAAAAAGTTCAGTTAGGCACAGCTTCTCAATACAATCAGGGTCCTTTTCCTTACTGGATTTTCATTTGGTGTGATCCTGCCGAACCCGATCTTCTTCTTGTTCCGGGCAGCCCTGCAGGTCCAACCATGTGACAACATCCTCGGGGCATCGAAAAAGAGCGCTTTGTTCATATGTAGCACTTTCAACCGTGCCGGGTACAGAAGCATATATCTGATTCCTGCTGCCCTCAGCCTCCTTTTGACGCCTACATAGCTGTACCTCTGCCTCTGTACCAGCATCGTGTAGTCTGGATACGCTGTGATGTTAGTGGATGCTCTCTTGATAGTGCCGCCCTTACGAAAGTATTCAAGGATCTTCTCTCTATCTTTGTAGTTTAGGATCTTCGCGATGATCGGTCTTGGTGGGGCCCCCGGTCGGGGCTTCCTCATCAGGGCGCGGTGCGCCCTCTCCACCGTAGATCCCTGCGAGAGATTACCAGCTCCGATCTCTTGCAGGATCATGTTTTCAACATAGTTTTTGGGATCTTGGCCTTCTTCTCCCTCCGGAAGGCCAACCACGCGAATGTTGTTTCTCCTCGCTCTTCCTTCCGCCTCTTCCACCCGATTTTCCAAGTTAGTGACCTGTTGTTTTAAGACATGGATCTCCTTCACATTACTCGTGCTAACATCTGTATTAATCTTCACCCCACTTTCCAAACCGCTGGTCCTTTCTGCAAGTGCCCTAACATCTTGGCGAAGCAGGGTGAGTTCTGTGCCTCCGGCATCGATCTTATTCTCCAGAGCTGTGCGTAGCTCCGCCATTGGCGAGTCCCATTTGGCGCTTAGCCCCGTTATAGCTTCAAGGATCTGGTGCTTCTCCCCTTCGGGGGCATCCTCCGCGGGGGTCTCGATCGCGCCCTGCGCAGATGTTGAGGGGGTCCGTTGCGTTCTCGTGAAAGTCTCCATCGTGGGTTGCTTGGTCTTAGCTCTCAACCCTTTCGCCGACATGGCGCTTTCTCGCTGCTCCTGTGTGCCTTTGCTTTAGTGTTGCTGTCGCACCGTCCACGGTCCGGCAATGGTCAGGCATTCAGGTCGCCAAGCGCACATTAGAGATGGCACATCGGATTGTCTTGTGGATGGGCTATGGCTTCGCACTCCCCATGCAACTTCCACAGGCCTCGTCACCCAAGCATCCAATGTCATCCCCTCTTACGGTCAGATCGCTGAGGCTCCATTCGCGTGTATCAGGCCAGCGCTTTCGTGGGTTCGACCATTCCGCCATATCACCCAATTGTGTTGCTTCTCCAGGCATTTACCGCAGCCGTGTCCCGCAGGTCCAGGGAATCAGTTTCGTTTCCCCTCGGAGGCCTTTCCTTTGTTAGCCGCCATCTTGGTGTCGCAGCAGCCCCACAATCGCACCGACAAAACCATGTATATCTCAGAATTCTCGGGGCTATGAGCTTTTCCAGTGAGCTTCACGTATCTTGCAGCTTCCGACATCTGACCCTCAAAGTTCTAGGCGCTCGTTGCAGTTTTAGTAGGTAGATTTGGCAAAAATAGAGTCGGATCATCAGGAGCTCCTCAGGCGGCACGCCCTATTCCAAGGCCAGTTAGCCACGCCCCCCGGGAACAACCAGCGATAGCGGATCTGTTGGTCTCGCAGGAAAAGCGATAGAGGGCGCAGCAGCCTGCGCTTCTGAAGGGTTAAGGGTGAGGGATCCTGGAAAATCTGTAATGGGGAGCCCTGGAAGGAGAGTTCATCCTTTGAGCGGCCTATCGATGAGATGGCCTCCTTGGTAGTGCAGAAGAGCACTCTTGTGATGACGTCTGGATGGGGATCCGTATCCGATTCTCAGCGGGGGCGCAACCGATGAGTGCTGTCAAGCAGGAGCTGCGTCTCATCCAGGTCTGGCAGCAGGGATTGAAAAAAGAGGCTTATGTATCCGGGAAGCTCCTTATCAGTGATCGCAGAGGGGACCCCGCGAATGCGGAGGTTATTGTGCCGGGAGCGATTCTCCAAATTCTCCTGTTTGAGGATTTCGGTTCTGTCCATTAGTGCCTGGATGGAGCGCTGGACCTCCGTCAATGCATTAGAGTGATCCGTAGCCAGCTCGTCGGACTCCCCCAACCTATGTTCGATGTTGCTGACTCGTTGTTCTGTTTGCTCCAGTTAGGTCGTTAGTTTGGCCATGCAGGACCTGAATTCCGACTTGATGTCGGTCATGAAAGCCTGGAGGTCTTCTTTAGTTGCGAGCGACCCTTTATCTTCGGTGGATTTTTGGGGGGTGAGTTTGGAGGAGTCAGTCTTCTTCCCCCTCTCCGGGGCCAGCAGCATGGTGGAGATGTCACCAGATTTAGTGGTTTTTAAAGCTTTAGACATGGCTCCAAGGTGAAGGACCCCTTCAGGGGGCTCGGCAACTGCGCACCGGGACTCCAGGCGCCGGCCGGAGGGTCCGGGAATAGCAAGGGCTAGAGAGGTGGAGTGGGCCGGGGCGCCCCAGGAGGCTGTGCAGATAGTCAATGGTCAAATCCCCTCAATAGTGGTCATATACCTTGGTGGCGCCGCTCCCAGAGGTCGGGTGGTTGCAGGTCCGCAGGTCACCTTCCGTGGATTAGGTCGGGCTGCAGGGGTCATAGGTCCGCTCCCTTCGGCTGTAGGAACGGGGGTGGGCAGGTGGGCAGAGGCACCCGAGGAAGTCAGTGGCGTAGCTTAGGCTGCAGGAGAAGGGGAGCAGCTCCTCTGGGCCACAGAGAAGCAAACGCCATGCCGCACCGCTGGAGGGAGGCAGCGGGCGAGGGCCGGAAGATGGAGCCGGTGGCTCAGGCCCCGCATGCAGGCTCATGCACGCTGAGACCCTTGCGCCACCCACGGGCCAAAAGTCCTGGGCCAGCCGAAGTTGAAGGGAGGGGCCGCTAAGCTAGGCAGCACCCCCATCGGCGTACCTCCGGTTGAAGCTGGAGGGGTCCGTTCTCCGAAGCCGGGCCCCGGCGGGCTAGATGCGGCCAACGAGCCGTGGGGGAAGGGGCACACAGGAGCAGTCGCCATCTTGGGGGATCATCATGCCGGTGCCGGAGAGCCGCCCTCGCCGTGTTTCAGCAAGCCCGGGCCCGTTAAGCGCCCAGAGTGCGGACAGCGATGCAGGGGAGGCTTCCGCAGCACATCTCAGGTCGTGCAGGTGAGTGGCATGGCAGGAACCGGAGGAATTGTGTTAATGGCCGCGGACCTGTGTGGAGGCCATCAATGGAGCTGCCACATCGCTGGCGCTCCAGGCCACGCCCCTTGTGCATCCATTCTTATCCCAGTGTCCATTTCATCACCCAAAATAATCCAAATACCCATAACTGAAATGAAACCACAAGAAATGAATGAAGATTACCTTGAATGCAAAAGCATATCCTTCAGTAAAAAGGAAGATTCAGTAATGGATTTAGTGTTTCAAGACCTTATGATCAGTACCATTGTTAGTGTTATGCTGCTTGAACATTTAAACCAGTGGAACAAGATGCCTGCACTCCCTGTCAGTGAAAGGATTTTGATCAAGCCTCCGCTAGCCTTGCAGTCAGCAGTATCTCCTTCCCAAGTACTTGAACACTCCGAGCCTGTAACCAATTACATGAGTGTGCTATCCACGGCTCAATGCCAAAGCGTACCTATTGGATTAGTAATGCCATCCGAATACCAGCTCTCTGTGACAAAGAATAAACTTACCCTTTCTGAAAGTCACCAAGATAGTTCAGTCATGCCACAGCCATCTGAAGGTAAAACATTTTCTTTGCATTCTGAATTACATAAACAACCGCTGCATCCAAAGAACAACCTGAAACCAGCCATTCCTGTGTTTGTGCCAGCCTCTATTGCTGTATCCTCTAAAGAGCTTCAGTCTACAATTCTGTTTTCCTGCACACCCACCTTACGTACTGATGTACCTTGCGAGTCGTTTGGTAGGGTTGTGAAGAACAATCACCCCTTTGCATTTTCTGATCGAAGTACTACACTGAAGGAATATAAAACCTTTACCTGGGCACTGATTTCGACTTTAGTGCTTCAACCCTTACTCTTCCTACTGCTTGAAAGACACAATGGACTATTCCTTCTTTTGGGGCACCAGGTGGGACCCTGTGAGGGGGGCATACTGTCACGATCCTGCTCGCCTGCTGCCCAGAACCGCTACATGCGCCTCTTGCTTTATTTCCTTGTTTTATCGCTGCAGTTTTGGACTAATCTAATCGCATGTTCCATTCCGGATTTTGGATTAAACCAGCAGATGCATTCTGGGACATGTAGGCTGTCCAAAAGGCAGAGGGCTGGAGGAGGCATATTAAATACATTTGTTTGCAGCAAGCTACTACGAGCTGCAGAGTGCCTGATTGCATACACCTTTTCCAAGCTACTGCAGGCTAGACTGCAGAGAGCTGGAGAGCACTTGATTATAGACCACTGCTGCTACTGCTGCAGGCTACTGAAGCCAGGGCTGGACTTAATTGAACACAGCTGCAAGAGTTTGCAATCAGCTCCACCCTGCTGGCCTGCTGGCTGGGAGGGCCTTTATAAGCTCACTTTGAACAGAAGCAGTTGTCAGTCAACTGCTTTCTCTGGGAGTTCGTGCTGGTGTTCCTGTTACCAGTTTTTGACCTTTCCTGGAAATCCTCTTTTGGCCTTTGATTCTCGTTGCTGTTGATGCTTGCAGCTCCCTCTCCATTCTGCTGCAGCCTTTTGCCTTGTTCCTCTGGGCTCCCACCTGGTGGCTCTGCCACACTCCGCTGCCTTCCGCCCTGCTCCTCTGGGCTCCCACCTGACGGCTCTGCCGCACTCCGCTGCCTTCCGCCCTGCTCCTGTGGGCTCCCACCTGACGGCTCTGCTGCACTCCGCTGCCTTCTGCCCTTCTCCTCTCGACTTCCCTGCCTGGCAGCCTTGCCACACTCCTCTGCCTTCTGCCCTGTTCCTCTGGGCTCCTTGCCTTGCTTCCTGCCTGTTCCAACTTCTGATATACTAACACTGCTTTCTACTTGTATACATCTTGGCCCACTGTGGCGTCTCCACTTGAATCCGTTTTACAGTGTGACCCTGGGTTGGTATCCATTCAGATTGGATAAGGGAAGACTTCTGTTGCCTTCACATAGTCCGTTGAAGTCGTACCTGCCTCAGTATATGGTTTTTCAGTTTTACCCTTGCACTGAGTACAACAGTTTCCTCAGCACGCCCAAGTCATGACATTGCTGTATGACTGTTGTTAAGAGTAATCTGCTGGTACCTATCCCAAGGGATTTCCTTAATCCCTGGAGACCCCTTATCATATTGTCATGGAGAAATGCGTTTTTCATGTCACGGAGGTCGAATTTTTGGGATTTATTTTGTCACCTAATGGAGTCCACATGGACTCAAGAAAAGTGGACGCTATCATTAAGTGGCCCTCGCCAACGTCTGTGAAAGGAGTTCAAAGCATGTTGGGCTTCGCCAACTTTTATCGTAGATTTATTCCTGATTTTTCTCAAGTAGTCCAACCCATTACTGCCCTTCTCAGAAAGAATAAACGTTTCGAGTGGTCTACGGAGGCTGAACAAGCATTTCAGGAACTAAAAACAAAATTCACCTCGGCTCCAGTTTTAAAACATCCTCGCCCGGAACTTCCTTATATCGAGGAGACTGATGCTTCCAGTCTCGCAATGGGAGCAGTGCTCTCGCAAAGAGACCCAGAAACAAACCAGTTACACCCAGTAGCATTTTCGTCCCGCAAATTTTCGGCTCCCGAAATCAACTATACCATTACAGATAAGGAACTTTTGGCTATTAAGTCCGCCTTTAAAGCCTGGCGGCATTATCTCCTGGGAGCCCGACACACAGTCACCGTCATCACGGATCATCGTAATTTACAGTACCTTAAATCAGCCAAAGCTCAATCCTCTAGACAACTTCGCTGGGCATTATTTTTTGCCGAATTCGACTTTGTGATAACTTACCGACCAGGCAACAAGAATGGTAAAGCAGATGCTCTCTCCCGAATTGGAGTAGATGAACGCACGACCAATCCTGAACCAGTACCCATAATTCCGGAACAGAGAATCCTGGGTTTGATAAGTGCACAATCCATTGAAGACATTGAAGCTAAAGTTAAAGAACTTCTGACTCCAGCAGAAGTGCAAGACTGGCAACTCAAGGGAAAAGATTTCACAATGGATAAGAACTTACTATACTTTCGAGGAAGATTATATCTACCATGTACCGATTTACAAAGACAGGTGATCTCTTGTTACCATGACTCCTTAATGGAAGGACATCCCGGCATTGCCAAAACGTCGGAAAAGATAAAAAGACATTTCTGGTGGCCGTCTTGGAGAAAGGACATTAAGGATTTCATAAATTCCTGTGGTGTGTGCGCTCAAAGCAAAAGCCAGAAGGAGAAGCCAGCAGGTCTCTTACATCCAATAGACATTCCTCCACACCCATGGCATACTCTCTCCATGGACTTCATCACGGATTTACCACCATGCTCCGGATTCAATACAATCTTAGTGATTGTGGACCTATTCTCGAAGATGGCTCATTTTATCCCATTGAAAGGGTTACCTACAGCTTCAATTCTGGCCCGAGAGTTCCTCGAAAACATCGTTCGATTGCACGGCTTTCCTTCAGTTTTAATCTCAGATAGAGGAAGCCAATTTATTTCCCACTTCTGGCGGAGTTGTTGTCGCCTAGCCCAAATTGACGTAAGGCTTTCAACCAGCCATCATCCCCAGACCGACGGGCAGACCGAGAGGACCAACCAAACCCTGGAACAGTATCTGCGCTGCATGTTACAACAGTCGGAGGGCACTTGGAAAGACATTCTCTGGATTGCGGAGTACGCTTATAATAATTCAGTCCATGCCGGAACCGGAAAAACTCCTTTTTTTCTTTTATATGGACTCCACCCTCGCACTTCAAATCTTGATCCACCTCAAAATCTTGGGACACCCGCTGTAGATCATCTGCATTCTACAATCACTCAAGCCTTTAAAGAGGCCACGTCTCACCTTAAGCGGGCCAAGGAACAATACAAGAAGTGTGCGGACATAGATCGAAAGGAAGCTCCTCAATATCTTGTGGGAGATCAAGTCTGGCTATCCACCAAACATTTACCGTACTTTCAATCCGCGATACCTGGGACCTTACCCAATCACTGCCATAATTAATCCAGTGGCAGTTAAATTGGGCCTACCTGCCCATATGAAAATACATCCAGTTTTCCACGTTTCTCTACTGAAACCCTTGCAACCTGGAACCCGTTTGACGAAATCTCCAGACCCTATTCTTGTGGACGGAGAACTGGAATTCGAAATACAAGACATCTTAGACTCCAAGATTTCCAAATCAAAATTATACTATCTGATTGACTGGAAAGGTTATGGCCGCCAGGAACGATCTTGGGAACCATCGGAACATGTTCATGCACCCCGTCTGGTTAAGAAGTTTCATCGAACTTTTCCTGATAAACCGAAACCCCCGGAGAAGACGAATTTGGGAGGGGCATTGAGGGGGGGTGCTGTCATGACCACTGCTTCCAAAGAGTCAGGATCTACCCAACATCCTTGGAAGCAGGCTCATAACATATACTATCGGCACCAGCAAGTCCCAATAGGGACCTTTTGGACCTTGTCCTGGCAACGGTGGTGCCAGGCTCATAGCATGGACCCGTCCCGGCACAGGAAGCGCCGGGCTCATAACAAGTGTGAAAGTACTTGGGTGGACCAACCTGCAGCAGACCATGCTGCTTACTTACCAGCAAGATGATGTTTCACTCTCTTCTGTCAGGGACTACTTTTCCTTCTGGGTGGGGCAGGCACCACTCCCTGGATCATTGATGCTGAACCCCTTCTGGAAGCAGGAACTCTTTTGCCTGGGCGAGGCTGTGGAAGAAGACACCCAAGCACTCCTATGGACTATTTAAACCACACCCGATTGGTGCAATGTGCTTCGCGTTATTCTGCATCTGCAGCAGGACGCTCACCGGTGTCAGCTCCAGCGAATCTTCAGTTCCGGATCCTGTGAATACGAAAATTACCTGCTGGGAACCAATCCTCAGTCTTCAGCAGCTCCTGCAAAACAAAAGGCACAGGTTAGGCAAAGGCAAAGTTAGCGGTTCAACTTACCCGATCCATCGGCAGCATTCAAGGCGTTTTTTCTGCATATCTCGTCCGGCATCGGGCCTGCAAAGTCAAAGAACATTGGTTAGTAACGCTTAGTTACAAAACTGCTTACCTGTGTTACGCTCGCTCCAACTCTGCTCGCGCTGCATTCCGGCACCTGTAAAGACAAAAGAGACATTAAGGTGCATTCTACAGCCCTAGAGCAGCCTTTCTACTTACGTGCCTTCGTATGCACCATCTTCTTGTTATGCTCTCTGCCACGAACCTGGGGGGAGCATCTTCTTCGGCACCGACAGCATCTGAAAGGGAAAAGACAGACATTAAGGAGAAAAGACATTTGAAGAGAGCAATCTAAAGGGAACTTTAATACTTACAAGTCACGCTCGTGCAGCACACAGCGGCATCGCTCTCAACTTACCCTCTGCAATTAAGAGGCTGAACTCATATCCAGTGAAGTAACTGGACCCAGCGCCCCTGCATGAGACGCAGGATGGAGAGCCCAGCATTCACCTATTTAAGGTGAGCACAACAAACGACCGAGTACCACGGGGAGAGTGGGTGAGAGGGGCTTGGAACTTCTCCCAACCTTCCAGCCACTAATACCTTGATTTTCCACTTGCAGACACCTCACCCTTCAGATCAAACTTTTGGTGAGAAAGGGGCCAAATCAGGGAGCCAAATGAATCCTACGCCTGACATTGAAGACGGTTTCACCGCCCAGTCAAGACCCGCGCCTCCGAGGGAACCAGGTGAGCGTTACACATATTCCAGTACACCCTTATTTCTGATCAATCCGTGTTGCCCAGTGTACTTGCTTGTCTTTGCCTTTTCTCTGACTCTTTGTTTACAGCCTGCTCCTGCGGTTCCTGTGAATTCCTATTTCAACTAACAGCTTGGTATGTACCTTTAATTTGTTATTTGCTAGCATTGTCTCCGGATTCTCTCTTAAATCTACTTGCATAAAGGGAGGGATAGCCTCTGCCCTGTGCTCTCCGCCTAGACTTGTGACAATCTGCCCCATTCATGCACGCCAGCAGTGGTCCAATCAGGGACCACTGCGGCACTCCTGTGCACACTAGACATCCTGCCACCGGTAGGGTGGATTGGCACCAGACAGTCCCAGGCCTACACATCTGACATGCAGTAGCCGTTGAAAAGCAGCGGCTTTCGCGAATGAATGCATGCCCAAATAAGGACTGCCCGGTCACAAAGTCCAGGGGGAAGGCCAAGGGACAAAATGGCCAAAGGAGAAGACAAAAGACCTTGTGGCACGGCCATGACAGACACTAGCCACAGTGATGACCCAAACTCAGTAAACTCGCTATGGCTCAGTAAAAGTACATGAAAAAGCACACTGTCCAGTTACCAAAAAATCCTTAGTGGATGACTACGGCATGAAAACGCAAGGACCCCATTGAACATGTGTCATTTGATGATGCCTGCCTTCCCCCTGAAGGTCGCTCCCCTCATGAGATCCTCTCTCGCACAGCCACCCCAGGGTCAGGATTAGGTTGCAGCTACCATCCCCGTGCCAGATGAGGAGAGGTTACCTTTGGGAAAAGGAGTGCTTACAGATGATTCATCACATAGACTACCCATACAACTTCAGAGGGGAACACGTCAGGGGTGCCCGCTCTCTTCCCTACTATTTGCCCTTGCCATGAGGCCCCTAGCCACATAATCAGTGCAAGCCCAAGCATTCTAGCAGTTGGGGCAACCCAATGCCTCAGAAAATAGCGCTGCATGCGGATGACGTTCTCATGTTCCTCATGGCCACCGAGAACTCTGTCTCGGCCACGATTCATGAACTCTAGACCTTCGGTCAGGTCTCGGGTTACATCATAAACTTTAACAAATCCTTTGGACTCGATGGGCCTCAGTACAACTCTGGTGGTAGCCGTGCTGTTAAAAACGGCATGGCTACCGCTGGAGTTGCATTTTTCAGGCATCCGTGAATGGGCAAGAACCGGGTCATGCAGAGTAAGGCAGACCTGGTACTTGCCCATTTTCGGGTGCCGGAATCAAGGGCGTCCTCATCCCCATTCTACCCCATTAAGCTGAATGGGGATGGGGACGTCAGATGCACCGGCACATGCAGAGTTGTGCCGGTGCATCCGACGTGCTGTGCTCGCGGGTGCCAGTCAGCCCGCCAGGAAAAACCTGGCGGGCTATCAGGCACCCGGCAGCACAGCCCGTAGTATGGCGGCCCGGGAACTATGGTACCGGCATGCTTACCGGTAACGTAGCTCCCAGACCGCCATGCTTGTAATGAGGCCCAATATCTCAGAGGGGGGGGCACACAATCAACCGCCTAAAGGCGGCATTCCCCTTCAGTTGGTCATCCAGGTCCCTGGAAAACCTGGGGGTGGTCCTCACTTCCAAGGATAAAGATTTCTATAAGCTTGATGTTCCCCCTCCTCAAAACCATCACTGCAGATCCTGCCGCTGGCTTCCCTTGGAAATATCCTGTCCGGGCTGGATACATTAGATTAAAATGAATGTCCTTCCCAGAGGCTGCTGTATCTATTCTCAAATTTCCCTATCCAGAAAAAACAAATCCTCCCTCTCGAGTATCTAAGCCAACCTCTTTAGCTAAATATGGAGGGGGAAATGACCTCGGCTGTCCCAGAGGATCCTATTCCGCTCAATGCCCTGAGAGACTTGGGAGGCCTCAACCTGTGGCACTATCTCTTAGTGGTTGAACGGGCACACCTGGAGAAATGGGGGAGCGCACGCAGCAGCCTGGACTGGCCTCTTCTCGAGCAGCACCATACCTGCTTCCCCTTGAGCTCCCTCCCGTTCTTAAACAAGCGTGCTTGCACAGCAGTCGGACCTCTAATGCAGTCGACTGCTACTTAACTGTCCTACTGGGACCTGGCCCATAGACTGTCTGGATTGAAACCAGGCATGGGTCCCTTTTCCCCGGTTAAGGGAAATTCAGATTTCACTTCCAGGCTGAATCTCTCCGCCTTAAGCCGTAGGTTTGATGGGGGTACAGGTCTTCTTCAGGACTGAACCCCCTCAGGGCCGACCGCTCATTTATGAAGAATTCAAGACAAAATTCTCTCTTCCCAAATAAGAGAGGCTCAGAGACTGCCAACTGAGGCACTGGATTACAGATAGGGGGTAAGACAAAGAGGCACTAGAGAAGCCTACTCACTCGAGTCTCTTCTCAATGACATGCTGTTTTGCTTTTCCTACCCGTGCAATGACTTCAGAACTACTCACCCTTTACACAGACCAAATGTTCTTGGACTCAGGAAGGCAATGATACACACTTAGACCAATAATTGGAATATAATTGGCTCGTTTACAGGCCCTTTATTCACATGTAATAAGCATACAGGTAACTATTGGGATAAATGCAATTGGTTATAAATAAACACACACACACAAGCAAGGATAATTACAATAAGGTCTACAGCAGCGTTAGTGCAGTTGAAGGAGAAAACGTCATCTCTGCCACAGCAACACTACCCAGTCCCGAGGCAGGTAGGCAGAGAGATCACACATACTAACAGGGTCTGGAGCGGAACGTCCTCCCTCTCAGCGAGACTTCATCACCCGGGGTTCCAATTCTCTCTCTACCATCAGGATACCCCTCTTCTTATGGGGAAAAAAATCCCTGCCCTTCATGGGTTGAAAACTGTCCTTGGCCCAAGGACAGACAGCAAGCATGGGAGGCAAAGAGCGGAAAAATCCAGACAGTTGTGGAAAAACCCAGTTTGTCTCCTGCGCGCTCGTTCCCCGCACCCCTTATCAATGCACATGCACATGTCCAACTCCCTTTTCAGCTAGTCCTTGGGCGAACAATACAACAACTATCCTTCATAGTGATCTCCTCTGTTTCATATTATAATATTGCAACCGTTGCAGAATTCATGTCTGCCTTCTAACTGAGCTCACAGAAATGTAGACTTTCATTGCGTTTTGGAAGTAAATGTCCAAAATGGCTGCACACCGGTGCCATGTTTTAGTTCATTTTCGCACATGCATTACACATGCTGAAGAAACACAAGATTACTAACAGTTACCAGCTGCTGGATAGGTCAGATCCGGAGGATTATCTCCCATATATGATAGCATGGGAGAGAGGTCTTTAAGTAGCCCTTCCCCAGAGTCCTGGTCCCACATGTGGCTGAGAGCCCAGAAAAGTTCACGGTGCACCCTCTTTAAGGAAAATTCCTACAAAATCATAATGCAAATCTTTTCCCCCGGCGGCTTCAAAAGATTTCCCTGGGGTATTCCTCCATGTGCTTGCGGGGTTGCTAGCAGGTGGGTTCCTTGGAACATATGTGGTGGTGATGCCCCATTCTCAAATCTACGGGAAGGAAATTCCTATCTAGGGCCAACTCAACCCGCTATCGCTGGTGCTGGGGGACACAGACCAAGAGGTAGGACATGGATGAGCGGGGGCACAGGCTTCCTCCTCACCCAGCTCTCGTTGGCAGCATGCCTTACCGTGGTCCAATCCTAGAAGTCTCCCGAGGGCCCTGTCTCCAGCTTGTGGTGGTCTAAGGCCCGGGATACTTGGACAATAGAAAAAATAACAGCCACTTTTACTGACTCGCTCCCCAGGTTCTCTAGAACCGTTCCCATTGGTGTCTTATAGTAGGGACGCATTAGACACCCTATCCCGACTTCTCTCTCTACACCACATCTCCCTGTTCTAGCACCCTCTTCCTCTACAAGCCTGCAGAGGCCATAACTCCTAACTTGTTTTGAAATAAGGAACAAGTTACTTACCTGTAACTGTTGTTCTCCAGCATGGGTCTGGCATGGATTCACATGCTCATGAATATTCCCCGTTGTCAGGCTGGGAATCCTCGGTAAAGAAAACAATCAGTATCAGTTTCGTTTCTGATCTGTCTTTCTTAGTAGTAACCAATCACTGATCTCTGCGTCATACTGCCCCCAGCCAATGACTGCCCTCTCCCTAAGCCCCGCCTCCGGCAGCCATCCTCAGATTTGGTAGCACGCCAAGTGGCAGTATGACCAAGTGAAGAGCCGCCGAGGGGTAGGTGGGAGGGTTCGCATGTGAATCCATGCCAGACCCATGCTGGAGAACAACAGTTACAGGTAAGTAACTTGTTCCTTCTCCAGCATGGGGTCTGGCATGGATTCACATGCTCATGAATAAAAGAATACATAGCAGTATACACATGCACAACCACGGGAGGTGGCAACAGGTTCAACATTAAGCAATACAACAACTCAACATTAAGCATCTCTTACCTCCTCACCAGGCTCACCTTAAGCGAACAGGTTGCGCAGCACTGCTTGGCTGACCCTGGACTCCTCCCTGGAGTCCCGATCGACGCAGTAGAATCTTGTGAAGGTGTGCGTCGACCTCCACGTAGCAGGGGTACGCCAGACAGGAACGCCATGGTAGCAGCGATCGCTCTGGTCGAATGAGCTCTTGGACGGCCGGGCAGCGGTCGGTTTGCCAACCGGTGACAATGCATGATGCAGCCGGAGAGCCATCTTGAAATGGAAGTCTTCGAGAGAGCCTTCCCTTGATTCACAGACCCAAAGTTCACGAATAGCTGTGACGACTTCCGAAAACTCTTCGTGCGGTCCTGTAGCTACAGGACCGCACGAAGTGCTCTAGCTACATCCAGCGAGTGCAAAGTCCTCTCGGCCGGTGTCGAAGGCGACAGGAAGAAAACTGGTAACACCAAGGTATCGTTGAGGTGGAAGTCCGACGGCACCTTGGGCATGAAGGAGGGGTGCATCCTAAGCACTACCCTTGTGTCATGAAAAGTCAAGTATGGGGGCTTGCAAGATAGGGCCTGAATCTCTCCCACTCGTCGTGCAGAGGTAATGGCGACTAGGAACGCTGTCTTCCATGACAGGAACTTCAAGGGCGCCGAATGCATAGGCTCGAATGGGGCTCCCATGAGCCTGGCCAGCACCACATTAAGTTCCCACGCTGGGGCAGGAGCTTTCACCGGAGGGAATGAACGGAATAGTCCCTTCATAAATTCCTTTACCAGGCAATGAGACCACAAGGACGTCCGTCCCATAGTCCTGGTATATCGGGAGATGGCAGCCAGATGTATTTTAATGGAGGCGTGAGCCAGTCCAGCTTTGGTCAGCGACAGTAAGTACGGTAGCACTTGAGGGGCCGTAATCCGCAGAGGGTTAATCTTCTGTGCACGGCACCAGACAGAGAACCTCTTCCATTTATGACCGTAACACTTGAGAGTTGAGGACGCCCTGGCCTTTGCAAGAACCTCTCTGCAATCAGCCGGGATATCGTACCCTCCAAACTCTGGTGCTGCAGGAGCCAGGCCTGCAAGTTCAGAGACTGTGGGTCGTGGTGTAGAATGGCGCCTCCTTCTCTGGAGAGAAGATCCGCGTCCGCCGGCAGCCTGACTGGCGGGGACGTTGACAAGTCCAGAAGGTCCGGGAACCAGATCTGCCTCGGCCACTCCGGTGCGACGAGGATCATCCTGCACCTGGACTTCTTGAGCTGGCTGATGAGGCGGAGCAGCAACGGCAACGGAGGGAACGCGTATAGAAACAGGCCGTCCCAAGGGGACGAGAAAGCAACGCCCATGCTCCTCGGCTGTGGGAACCTGCTGGCGAACCTCTGGCACTTGGAGTTCGTCGCTGTCGCGAACAGGTCGATCTGGGGTTCGCCCCATCGTTGGAAGAGTCGATCCACTTGGTCCTGGCGCAGTTCCCACTCGTGGCACGAGCGCAGCTCCCTGCTGAGTGAGTCGGCAATGGTGTTTTTTATTCCTGCCAGGTGGAAGGGAACCAGAAACATCCCCTGGGCGACGGCTCAGTGCCACAGATCCTGGGCCTCCTTGGATAGGGTTGGGGATCTGGTGCCCCCCTGCTTCCATATGTAGAACATCGTGGTGGTGTTGTCGGTGAAGATCCTCACCACTTTGTCCTTGAGGGACGGGAGGAATGACTTGAGCGCCCAGAACACTGCTCGGAGCTCTAAGATGTTGATGTGAAGAGACCTCTCCTCCGGGAGCCAAAGGCCTCTTGCGTGGAGATCTCCGGTGTGGGCCCCCCAACCCTCCAGAGAGGCGTCCGTAGTCACCGTCTCCTGAAATGCGGGGTTTGAAAGTCTGTGCCCGTCGTGAGGTGAGCCCGGGTGCCCCACCACAGGATCGCCCGACGGAACTCCTCGTCGAGGGGGATCCTGTCGTCGAAGCAGCCCCCCGCCTGAAACCAGCAGGTGTCGAGGAACTCCTGTAGCGGACGCATCCGAAGTCTGCAAAGGGGTACAAGGTAGATGCATGAGGACATCATCCCGAGAAGGGACTTGATGGACCTCACCCTGACCACGTACGTGGCTAACAGTCGCCGTACCTTGCCCAGGATGGTTTTGGTCCTCTCCTCTGAAGGGGAGCCCAATTGCTCCACTGTATCGAGCTTCGCCCCCAAAAACAGTGCTACTTGCGACGGAACCAGGTGGGATTTGGGGTAGTTGATGGAGAACCCCAGCTCTGTGAGCAACCGGACGGTCCTCGCCGTATGATCGACGGCGAGTTCCCTTGACGTTGCTCGGATTAGCCAGTCGTCCAGGTAGGGGTAGACGTGGATCCCCTGCAGGCGCAGCCGCGCCGCCACTGGTGCCAGGCACTTGATGAAAACCCTGGGTGCCGACTTTAATCCGAATGGTAGGGCTCTGAATTGGTAGTGGCGTCCTTGAACCACGAACCTGAGGAACTTCCTGTGCCTTTCTAGAATGGGGACGTGGAAGTAGGCATCCTCCAGGTCCAGCGACGATAGGAAGTCGCCTTCCTCCAGCTGTCCCAGTACGTGTTGGAGGGTGACCACCCTGAATTTCTGCGCCTTGATGTATTTGTTTAACCGACGCAGGTCTAGGATGGGGCGCCAACCGCCTGTCTTCTTCCTGACGAGGAAGTACCTCGAGTACACTCCGGAGCCCCGGAGCCTCCTGGGGACGAGCTCGATGACACCTTTCTTGAGCATCGCCTTTACCTCCAACAGCAGTTGAGGGACGTGATTCTCCTTCCTGGCCACGGGAGGAATGTGAGGGCACTTCTTTAGGAATTCCAGCGAGTGCCCGTTGGCCAGGGTGTCCAACACCCACCGATCGGTGGAGATGGACTCCCACACCCTGACGAACTTCGTCAGTTGGCCTCCCACCGGGGTGCTTCGGTGGGGGCCCGACCACCCGGCCGGGTCAGTCTTGCTTGGAAGCGGCCTTGCCGCCTTGGCCTCCTTGGCGACGACGGCGGGAACCCCCTTGCTTGCCGCGACCTCTGTAGGCCTCCTGAGAAGAGGAGCGGGCCGCCTGGCGGTAGGTGGAGGAGCCACCGCTGGATCCTTTGGAGGCACCCTGTCTCTTCTGAAGCACTCCAAGGGCCCGGGCCGTCTCTGAGTCGGTCTTGATGGCCTGTAGAGACTCATCCACCGCCTTACCAAAGAGGTTGTTGCCATCGAACGGCATGTCCAACACTCTGGTCTGGACGTCCTGGCGAAAGTCTGTCGCCTTGAGCCATCCTCGTCGTCGGAGGCAAACTCCATTGCCCAGTTGGCGAAATCCGGTATCGGCAATGTCCGTTGCCACCGTAATGGCGTGATCCGACGCCACGTCGCCCTCCTGCAGAATTTGTAGGGCCTCCGCCCTTCTGTCATCAGGCAGGAAATCTAGCAGGGGAGCTATGTTGAACCAGAGCTCCCTGTCGTAGCAGGCCACGATCGCTAAGGCATTGGCCGCCTTAATCGTCGTCGTCGCCGCCGACGAGATGACTCGTCGTCCCATAGAGTCCAACTTCTTACCCTCGCTGTCCGGCGGGGAAGTGGAAGGTGAAGCCGCCGCGCCCGCTGCCTTCTTCTCAGCCGCTGCCGAGACGACCGAGTCCAGCGTGGGCTGGGCCCTGAGGCACAAGGGGGCGGCATCGGCGACTCGGTACTTCTCGCACCTGTCCCTCTTGGCGGGTGTCGTGGCAGGGTTCTTGAGGACAGCAAGCCCCTCGTCCCAGATGTCGTCGAGTAAAGGCACTGCGAGGACCGTCTTCCTCTTAGCCTCTCGTCGTTGGTACAGAAACCCCTCCTTTTTATGTTCTTCAGGGCAGAGCTGGAAGAGCTCGGATGCCCTGGTTATCATGGCGTGGAAAGAGCCAAACTCGTCGGCTGGGGACGCCCGCGGGGGGGTGACGACGGGATGTCTGCTGTGTCATCACCGCCGCCGTCGTCGTCCCCATCACCGTATCCGTCGCCGTATCCTCTCCCGGCGAGGGGAATGAGGGGTCCACCGGCCTCGCGGGCACGAAGGGCAGAGAGGGGTGGACTCTCCTCCGCTTGTTCGGAGGGTTTCCCGACGGGCCTGGTTCTGGATCCTCTGTCGGGGTCCGTGGTAATCTCGTCCTTATCTCGGTACATAAGGATTGGATTGCCAACAAAATGGCCGCCGAGCTATCCTGGGGCTCCGGCAATGGCTGCGACGGACGGGATGGCCGTTCCACTAGGCCCTGTTCGTCCTCCTCGTCGCTATCTTCGATCACATCAGCAGGGACCGTCCCCTGGGATCGAACCTTCTCGAACCTCTCGTTGAGGTTTATGAACCTCTCGATGAGGCCTATGGACCTTTCGTTGAGGCCCCTCTCGCTCTCCACCAGTTCCTCCTCAGAGGCTGATTCCGAGTCTGTAACGGCCACCGCCCCCCCCCCCTCTTTTTCAGCCGGGGGCTTCACGGGGGTCTTAGCGGTGGGCTGGAAAGAGGATTCACTCTGCGGCGGCAGGGATATTCTGGGCCCAGAGGCCGTTTCCATTGGCGTAATCTTAGCCGGCTCCGCCAGGGTCGCAGAGACCACTTCGTTAGAGGCCTTAGCCGGGTGGATCAAGGCCCTC
This sequence comes from Ambystoma mexicanum, assembly GCF_040938575.1. Lineage (NCBI taxonomy): Eukaryota > Metazoa > Chordata > Amphibia > Caudata > Ambystomatidae > Ambystoma > Ambystoma mexicanum. The sequence continues at coordinate 354,308,160 of NC_090936.1, forward strand.
ACCACCTTAGGTGAGTCCTGGGCCTTCGCCTTGGGGGGAGGGTCAACGCCTCGCTCCCCCTTCGAGATCGTCCGGCTCCGCTCTAGCGGCCTACCCGGGTTCTCGGACTTCCTCTTACCCGAACCAGAGCGCTGGCTCGTGGTCGAACGTGCCGGGGAAGTAGCGCCCTGCTTGGCAACCGAAGAGCCCGACCTTACGGCGCTCCCGGAGCCCGCGGACTCACGGTGCTTGGCCTTCTGTTGGGCCCCCGTCGCCAGAGCGCCCTCAAAGGACTTAGAAGCCCGCTCAGCCTTCTTCTTCGCCTTCTCACTTGCTGTGCCCTTCTCCAGCCAGGAGACGAGGCGGGAACGACGATCTTGTTTGGTCCGTTCCGAAAGGTTCTTGCAGAACGCACCGTCCTTCTCCACGTGCGTCTTGTCCCCATGGAGGCAGTAGAGAAATTGCGAATGCTCGTCCTCCTTGAAAACGTTATATAATCCGCATCCTGGGCAGTTCCTGAACAGCTTGGATCCGGGCGTCGAGCTTCCTTTGTCCTGGGCCATGTCCGTTGAGGTAGGCCGCAGACCTTCCGGAATCCTCCAAGAAGTGTAAACTCAACGAAAACTTCACCCTTGAGGGGCGTAGAAGAATTCCAAAACGGGTCCCCGTTATCGGAAGTAGAAACGGTGGAGCTTGAGGCTCAATTAAACCGAAAAAATGATAAAATCTCCTGAAAAAGCGTGAAAACGCAGTAAAAAACTCGAGAGCTAAACACGAGGACTCCCAACACTTGAGCGTGCGGTAAAAATCTGAGGATGGCTGCCGGAGGCGGGGATTAGGGAGAGGGCAGTCATTGGCTGGGGGCAGTATGACCCAGAGATCAGTGATTGGTTACTACTAAGAAAGACAGATCAGAAACGAAACTGATACTGATTTTTTCTTTACCGAGGATTCCCAGCCTGACGACGGGGAATATTCATGAGCATGTGAATCCATGCCAGATCCCATGCTGGAGAAGGGAGGTAACCCATTAGAGATGTGAAAGGCTGCACTCCCACACCTGTCATTTGGACCATTTTAACTCCACCCTGCCTCTCCAGCCCCCTCGTCCCCTGTCCCCTCCTGACACACTCCATGTTTGATTGACCCTCCTTACTCTGTTATATTTTTGAAATGCATTTCAAACATGCTTGTCTTTTTCTGTATTGTAACTTGTAAACTTCTTAAATGAAGTCGAACTAAAAAAAAAATCACAGAGGTACAGGAATGGGCATCAGCCCCAGACAGTGTGAGGATCTGGCAGGGATGGACAGCATAAAGAGCACTGAGGCACTGATAAATGGTGTTAGGGGATGTCACTGGTGGATAGCATGTGGTGGCTCCACTGGTGGGGAACGTGAGCATCTGCTGGTGGTGGGACAGTGTGAGGAGCTGCAGTGCAGCTTTAGAAGCTAACACTACAATTAGCAATTCCTCAGAGCACATAAAAACAAACGTTTTCATTACAAATTAATAAAATGTTGGGGGAAAAAAATGAATGCAATTTCGTCGCCCTTTTAAGTTGTAAAAATGTTAATTATACAGATCATATGGAAATAGAACTTGTCAGCAACAGCAACTTTTTGAAGTGCGTATGATTGGACGTTATTATAAATGGACCAACATTAATAGTCTATTAAACTGCGAAAGAGCTTTTAGACTATAAACTTCACTTCTACGGCTAACAATTTTGGCAGATAAGGTGCAGTAAGGGAAAATAATTTGTCCAAGATCACACACTTTAATTACGCAAAGAAGCTGGTATTTGAGCCCAGTCTTCAATTTACACGTTTAACTGTCCTCACCTCTTCTTAGCTCTGGTGTGCAAAACATTTTTAATAAACAATCTGAGAAATAAATACATTTTCGTCGAAACATATTAAGGAAAAGGTGTATTATTTATTTATTTTTTGTGCAGTTGCAAGACGCTTATACATCAAGTAAATTGGGTTTCAAAGCGCCCACAGGGCAACAGGGAGGGAACATGGAAATCAAAATTAAATATAACAATGAAAGATAGATACAAGCAATCAGAAAGTGCAAGTACAAAGAGGTTGAAGCAATGTATTCCCCCCATTCAGAATGGAAGTATACAAGTAACAGAATGTTAAGCAATGTACTGTAAGAGTAATCATTTCCCTCTTTGTTCTGCAACTTAATTTAAAGGCTTAAAGAAACACCAGGTGCAGCTTGTAATTATGCACAATGCAAAGAAAATGTGAAGGAAACTAAAAGGAAAAAAAAACTGGCTTTTGTCCATGACTGATTTTGTGACTCCATTTAAATGTCTTGAGGGAGGATGTAGGAGGAAGGTGGAAGATGTGTTGGGGCTTTCTAAAGTAAAAGCTCCCCCATCACCCAACAGTTTTTAAAAAAAAACGTTCTTTATTGAATTTCAACAGATAAGTACACATAGCAACCCAATTAACATAGATTAACAGGAGCCAGCCCCCCTCGCTCCTACCATACTAGCAATGTTACAACCAAGATCACGCCTGCTCTGCCGCCATCGGCCCTTACCTCACACCGCAAGTGAAAGTCCAGCAATAAAACCATTTTGAGTACTCTAGTTGACCCCCACTGCACGTCTTCATGTACATCCATGGCGCAGAGAAGAATAGAGGTGTGCCCTCCTATACATGCTCTGGGGTAGATGCAGGGGTGTGGGAAGTCGAGGCTGAATGGGGGCCAGTAGTCAAATGGGCGGCTGGTGGGAGGGAGAGTGGAGGCGTATCTAGTCTCTCTTCGTTCAGACTGACTCATGATTTCCAGCCACTTCAGGAGCGTGGGGGGATTGGATTTCCCCCAAGTTCTGGCTACCAAGTATCTGTCCACCACCGACGCCAGGCCCAACAGTCTTTTTTCGGTGCGGCTCCCTCCTTCGACTAGGGCTAAGAGCCAGAGCTTCGGGGAGTATTCTCCCGGCGAGTGCAGCATACTCATCATTGCATCTTCTACTTCTTTCCAAAAAGGCCTAATGCGGGGGCAGCACCAGACAACATGGTAGAAATTAGCCACTTGCATCTCACACCTCTTACAGTTCGGGGAACTAGCAGGGAAGAATCTACTTAGGGCTGCGGGGGAGTAGTAGGTCTGATGGAGGAATTTGTAGTGAATCAACCTATATCAGGACTTTAGAGATATGTAGCGAGACTGGATGCAGATGGATTTCCACTGGTCATCACTCAATGATTCCCCCAGGTCTGCTTCCCATACTTCTTTGTACCTATGGGTCTGAATGCTCCGACCGTTTCTAATAAGCTTGTAAATTGTGGATACTAGCTTCCGGGGGGACAGAGGTTGCGTGATGTAGCACTGGGCAGGATGAGGAGTGGGCGCGCGCAGGAACTGAGGCCACTTATTTTTCAGAAAACCCCTAACCCTGTAGTAGTACAGAAGGGTCAGGGCGTTGTGTTCACCATTTAACCTAAGCTCCTCCCAGGTCACAAAAAGGGTACCCCAAACCATATCGCAGAGGGATCGCACTCCCAGAGCACGAAAGTGATCTTTAAAGGATTTTTCATGCGTCAAGGGGGTCCCGACAATGTTGTAAATTGGAAATGTAGGTAGATAGTATGGGGAGGAGCCTAGCAAGCACCCTATCTCATCCCAAGCCCTGCAAGTTATAGCCAATGATTGAATCTCACCCCTGGGTATGCTCTCGCGGATACCCCATAATAGGCCTCTCAGATCATCCGGAGCACATATAGCTCTGGCCAGGTGGGAGTGGGGCGATTCAGGACTCGAGTCCACCCCGCAATGTATTGTGTCTGCGCAGCTAAATAGTAGAGATACATATCTGGGTACTTGAAGTCGCCTTGATCATAGGGCCTCGTAAGAGTAATATAGGCTATTCTTGGCTGTTTCCCGGCCCAAACCAACCTTGTCATCATCTTCCGGACCCACGACCAGTATTGCGCAGGGGGCCACAAGGGTACGTTACTAAATATATACAGGAGTTTAGGAAGAATTACCATCTTCGCTAGTGCGATGCGAGCTGCCTGAGCTATAGGAAGCAATAGCCATGACTCAACCTTCTGTTCCAGAGTTTCCAATACATGTGTATAGTTGTCCCTGTACAGGATTTCTTGTGTGGTGGATATAACAATACCCAAGTATCGTATCTTCTGGGGACACCAACGGAACCTGTCGCCCACATCAGTCTTTTGTACGCTAAGGGTTAAGGTAAGTACTTCGGACTTGGTCCAATTGATTCTGAGTCCAGACAGCTCACCAAATCTGACCACCTCTTGTGTTAAGAGGGTGAGATTCTGCAGCGGGTCTTTAACATACAGCAGTATGTCATCCACGTATAAGGACACGATGGAGAGGTGTGCCCGCAAACGAATGCCTCTATGCGCGTGCAGGTCTCAGATGTGACAGGCAAGAGGCTCCATGGCTAGGCAAAGGGGACCGGGGAGAAAAGACAGCCCTGACATGTGCCACGGGAGGGGTAAATGTGTTCAGATGTCACGCCATTGGTGTATATAGCCGCTCTAGGAGCGGTATACAGTATTTTGACCCATCGTTTATATGCTAGCCCAAACCCTGAACGCATGAGGACTTCGAAGAGAAAAGGCCATTCAACTGAATCGAAGGCCTTCTCCGCATCGAGAGCGGCCACCGCTACTGGCACAGCTGGGTGCATAAGAGTGAAGAGGCATTGCAGATTATCGGGGTAATTCATAGATTTCAGCGCAGAGGCAGCGCACGCGAGCAGCGCAGAGAGGTAGTGTGCGCCAGCCATGTGCACTAAACAGCATTCTGGCGCACCACGTATTCATGGAATATCAAAGCCATTTTGAGCGCTGGTGCAGAGAACATCCCGCAGCGCCAGTTACGCCCCCAAGAATGGATAAGGCATCGAAATGCCCAATGCAGCGCAAAGGGCCGCGCTAACCCTACACCAGTTCACAGGGCCGGTACAGTGTATTTGGGGGCTGCGCGGGGATTTTCACATGCGATTACTTCACCGCTGGTGGGTGTTGGCTACGTGTTCTTCTTCTACACGCAAGGCAGACGGTGAGTCGCACATGCTATTTGTCCGTCTGCAGGTGTCCCCGTTTGTCGCGTACCCCTTTTTTTCCATCCATACTAGCCTGCGTGTTGATCACATACGTATTTTTGGGGTTCCTGGCTGCCACAGCGTACTGCGTGTGTTTTTTAACATGCACGTGGGCTACAGGGGTCGCTTATCTCTTTTTCTTCTTTTATGGGATGCCTGTGTTGCGTGACACGTCATTTCTCCTAGGGGGCCACAGAATGGGACATTCATCGTAGCTGTATGTACGTGTTTGTTGTTTGCGCAGACTTTTGTTATGCGCAGGGACGCTACCGCCTGCCTTCGTGTGGCGGACGTGTTTAGGCCTATGCACGTATTTTTTGGCGCACGGATTTCCCCTGTTCGATTCCATGATTATGGGCCTCATTACCCGGTAGGCGGTGAGATATGGCGCTATTAGCGCCGTGGCTCATGCCGGTAAAATACCGGCACTGCCTTGGCGGAAAGGGGATTTACCGCCCCATTCCAAGGTTGGAGGGGCGGTAAATCCCCCTTCCACCATTGCCCTTCCCCATTCCCATTTCTGCCCCATAGGGCTCTATGGGAATGGGGAAGGCGCTAATTACGGCACCGCAATTTTGCGGTGCCGTAATTAGCTCCGAAGTCCCTTAGCGGGTTGGATTTTAACGCCTGCAAAAAGCAGGCGTTAAATCCCCCAACCTGCAAAGGGACCTCGTAGTAAGGCGGTAAGGATTTACCGGTACCAGTAAATCCTTATCGCCATCCGTGTAATGAGGCCCTATGTGTTGTAAGCGTGTGTGTGGGCGTTCAAGCATTTACCTCCCGTACTTCCCCCGTTACGCCCACATTTTCATGCGTTGTTCCCCATTCCGCGTGTTACGCCCCGTGTTCTGCCCACTTTTAGTGGGTGTGCTACACGTTGTGCGCTTTCACTGTGCGCTTTGCGCACAGCGTTTGGTGACGTGTGCGCCCGCGTGCACCACCCACGGATTTGGCGCACATCCCAGAGCTTACATGCGCAGCGCATTCCATGAATCAGCGAACGGCTGCGTGCGCAGCTTTTGCACGCATGCGCTGCGATTTTCACGCTTGCGCTCCCCTTTTCGGCGCACATTTATTCCATGAATTAACTTGTATGTTGGGTAGAGCGACCAGGGATGAACCCGGCCTGGTCCGGCAGAACCAAAGCCGGCATTTGAGGGGGAGTTCGTGCAGTAAGAATTTTGGCTAGCATCTTATTGTCGATGTTGATGAGGGACAACGGTCTATAAGAGGATAAATGTTGAGGATCTTTCCCCGGCTTAAGAAGCACAGACACGAGGGTCGAGCTAGTATTCTCCGGGAGGGAACCACTGGAAAAGGCGTGCTCATACATAGCCAGGAGGTGGGGTATTACCATTTCCTTGTATGCCTTATAAAATTCTGCTGTTATCCCGTCCAGGCGCTTTCCCATTAGGGAGTGATTTTACGGCTTCCCTGATTTCCTCCTCAGTGATAGGGTCATTTTTTATCGAGCCTCCATGGTCTGGGTCCAACCAGCCCAGGGCAATCTCATCTATATACTGTGTTAACTCATTGTGTCCAAGGCTAGGGTGCAACGTATTGTCTGCTGTAGTATGCTCGGAATTCGTCGTTGATCCCCTGCAAGTCCCTTACCAGCGTCGCCTCGGAGCGCTCAATCTTGGCTTTGCCCATGGGATGCCGTTCCTTCTTGATAGCCCATGCAAGGGTTCTACTTGGGCAGTCCCCCTCCCCATATCGTATTGCCATGATTGGATCTCCGATGTATCATTTCCTTGCTCATGGCCATTTGATAGAGTTCTGCCCTCAGTGATTGCAGCTCACGTCGAATTGCATCACTATCCGCTGATCCCTGCCTATTTTCTCCGCCTCTGATCTTATCTTCTAGTATGCGCATGGACCTACGGATAGCTTTAAGCACCCCTCCCTCTCTAGAGATACAGCACCCCCTCAGATACGACTTGAACGCCTCCCATATTGTGCCCTGGTCTGGAACTGAGCCAACATTGTCGGTAAAATAGGTCTGTATGTCCTGCCCTATCTCCGACCAAAAGGCCACATCATCTAGGGCAGATGCCCTGAATCTCCAGCGGAGGTCAGTTGGTGGGCTCTCTACAGGTGTGAACCGGAGAACGGGGGAGTGGTCGGATAGTGTGCGTGAGAGTATCGTCGTCTCTGTCGCAGCTCGGAGTATAGAGGGGGAGGTCATTATGTAATCAATCCTGGATGAGCTGCCGTGCACACCCGAGAAAAAATTATATTCCCTGATCCCTGGGTGTTGGGAACGCCATACATCGCCCAGATCGTGATATCGGGCTATGGAAGACCAAACCCCCGCCGCAGCAGGTGAAGATGATTGACGGGTAGTGGATCGGTCCTCGTCAAGCATAAGGGCCATGTTGAAATCGCCGGCCCATATAATCCCGTACCCGGGGAACATGTGTATATGCCTGGCACATTGGTGAAAGAAATCCGGGGAGTCGGCATTGGGGGCATACATGTTTATCAAAAGGAGTTTGGCACCACGTAGTTCCCGTGCTAGCATTATGAATCTGCCCTCATTGTCTGCAATTTGTCTGTGCAGCCTACATTGTAGGGAATTATGTATATATATAGCCACGCCCCTGGAGTGCGATGTGTAAGATGATTCGTATCTGTGGATGCCCCATCCCAAAAGCTTAGGTAAAGCAGCCCCTGAAGAGGGAAAATGGGACGATCCCTTCCCCCGATTGTCATCCAGACCATGGCCTAGGACGTCATGACCCAAGCACCCACCGCAAGAGGAATCCGACCCGCTCACGGCCGGCCCAGATGTCAAGATCCACTGTGGCCACGCCCCACACACCCAGGCAAGCTGCCCGTTAATCAAACCACGTGCTGGAACCTCAGGTGGAGCTGACATCGACCATATGGATCAAATCGATTAGACAGCAACCACAAATACCGCCATCGTTAGAGATGCCATGACGACATAGCCAGTGGACAAGAACACACGTGCCACCAAGCACATTGGTCATACACACACCAATCCACACGAAGAACATTCTCAGTGCTACGACGTAGAGGACCACTTACACTCACACATGCATCGTTGTTATTTTTCACATAGGCCAACTACAGCACCACAGAAACGCAAGACACCAGAAGAGCTCCTGTACATGCTTGCAGACACTTCCTCGCCACTAAAACCATGAAGATGTAACCCTGTATATGGACTAATGCATATGAATCTCTATCGCCCCTCGCAACCCCCACATTATGGACTATATACCGCCACCCATAAGCCAGGCCAAGGTATTTGTATTTTATTGAATTTATATAGCCCTTTAATCCAAAGTGCTTTACATGAGAACACACATAATACAACAAGCATAATATGGTAATTGAATCATAACTTGAAAACAGTGTAAAGAACAATTTACAATATTGCAGAGGTGAGGAGGGAGTAGGGAGGGGCAGAGGTGAGTGAGGGAAAGGGAGATGTTAATGGAGGTAAGAGCATGAGTAAGAGGGAATGTATGACTGAGAGGAAGAGGAGAGAGAAAAGTAGGACTAGAAGAGAGCAGGGAGTGGGGGGAAGGAGGTAGGGAGGTATAGGGAGAGTAGTGGTAGGAGGTGAGGAATGAAGAGGAGGGAGAAGAGCAAGAGGAAACGAAGGGGGTTAGGGAGGCGAGTGAAAAAGATAAGATTTGAGAGAAGAGCGAAAGGAAAGGAAGGGAAGGAAGGGGGAAGAGCAGATGTGAAGGGGGAGGAGGTTCCAGTGGAAGGGAGCAAGGAGTTGGAAAGATCGGAAGCGGGAGGGGGCGCAGGGAGGTGGAGGAGGAGAGAGTAGGAAGAGATTAGCAGAGCGGAGAGAGCAAGAAGGGGTATAGAAAGTGAGAAGGGAGGAGAGGTGGGGGGGGCAAGACCATGGAGGGATTTGAAAACAAGACAGAGGAACTTGAATTTGAGCTGGGAGTGAAAAGAGAGCCAGCCTAAAGAGGTGAGAGAAGAGGAGAGAGAATCAAGAGGTGAGAGAAGGCAAAGGGAGCGGATGGCTGAGTGGTAGATGGATTTGAGTGGGGCGAGATGAGAGAACGGGAGACCAAAGAGAAGGGAGGAACAGTAGAAGAGTCTGGAGAAGATGAGGGAGGTAATTAAAAGTTTAGTAGCGTGAAAGGTAAGGAGGGGTTGAATTTTACGTATGTTGTAGAGGTGAAAGCAACAAGAATTCGCAGTAAGAGAAATGTGGTGAGATAGAGAAAGGAGAGAGTGAATGTGGAAACCAAGATTACGGGCATGTGGGGAGAAGGAGAGATGGGAGGGGGAAAGAGAATGAAGGCAGGAGGGGAGGGTGGAGGAAGAGTGTTGGCAGGGAAGAAGAGGAGTTGTTTTTTCAGTGTTAAGAGTAAGGAAGTGAGAGGACATCCAGGATTTGATAGCGGAAAGGCAGGAAGATAGTTTATCATGAATGTCGGGAGAGAAAGAGGAGGAGGAGAGGAAAAGCTGGGTATCATCAGCATAGAATTGGTGCGAGATACCAAAGGAGGAGATGATAGGAGCTAAGAAGGAGGTGTAGAGAGAGAAAAGAAAGGGGCCAAGGACAGAACCTTGGGGAACTCCGTGGTTAAGAGGATATGTGGGAGAGGAGGAGCCACCCCATGAGACAGAAAAAGAGCGGTTAGAGAGATTAGAGGAGAGCCAGTAAAGAACAGAGTCCTTGAAGCCAAATGAGGAGAGTGAATTGAGAAGAAGAGGATGGTCGATAGTATCAAACGCAGTGGAAAGATCAAGGAGAATAAGAATGGAGGAGTGTTTTTAGTAACGTGCAGAGAGGAGAGAGTTAAGAACATAGGTGAGTGCAGTTTCAGTGGAGTGCAGAGGGTGGAAGCCAGATTGGGAATCAGTAAGGAGGGAGTGGTTAGAGATGAAGGAAGAAAGTTGAGAATAGACAATGCGTTCAAGAAGTTTGGAGAGGAAGGGTAGGAGAGAGATGGGGCGATAGTTGGAAGCAAGATGGGGTTTAGCAGAGGGTTTTTTGAGAATAGGGATGATAGTCGCATGCTTGAATGGGGTAGGAAAAGTGGAAGTTGAGAGGCAAATGTTGAAAAAGGAGGTAAGAAAAGGTATAAGGAGGGGGTAGATTTTCGGGATGAGGGGGGTAGGAATGGTGTCAGTGGGAGAAGCAGTAGAATGAGTGTTGGTTAGGAGGAGGGTAACATCAGAATTAGTGACGGGAGAGAAGGAGGACATAGAAAAGGTAGGGGGAAGGGAAGGAGGAGGAGGAGAGTAGGAGGGGGAGGAGAGGTTAGTTTGACGAAGGTTGAGGACTTTGCTAGAAAAGAAGGAGGCACGATCAGTAGCAGAGAGGGAAGAGGCGATGGAGGGATCAGGAGTAGAAGGAGAGAGAAGACAGGTTAAAGTTTGAAAAATGCGGCGAGGGTGGGAGGATTGAGACTGGAGAAGATCAGAGAAGTAGGTGCGTTTAGCAGAGTTGAGGCATGAGTCGAAGAGGGTATGATAGGAGAAATATGCAGATTGGTTAGAGGGGGTTGGGTGTTTGAGCCTTTGACGTTCAAGGCGCCTGAGGAGGCGGCGCATGGAGGAGAGATGAGAAGAAAGCCAAGGTTGAGCAGGACGGTGAGAGGGGCAAAATGAGGAGAGTGGGTAAAGAAGATAGAGAGTAGAAGAGAGAAAAGAAGTTCAGATGGACGAGGCTTCAGATGCGGAGAGAGAGGGGAAATGGGAGATGGGGGCAGATAAGAGGAGAGGGATGTAAGAAATAGAGAGAGGTTAAAGTCACGTAGGTCGTGCCGGAAGAACGAGGTGGAGGAAGGAGGGGGAGGAGGAGAAGGGGAGGGAGGAGAGAGGGAAAAAGAAAGTAGAGAGTGATCAGACAAGTAGGTGGGAAGGAAGGATACAGGGGAGGCTATGAGAGAGGAAGTAAAGATAAGGTCAATAGTAGATCCAGATCGGTGAGTAGGAGGGTAAGGGAGGGGAGAGAGGAGGTAGGAGTCAAGAATGGAGAAGAGAGGAGAGGAAGGGGGGTTTGAGGAGAGGTGGACATTAAAGTCACCAAGTACAAGTAAAGGAGTGGGAGTGGGGGAAATGAGGCTGAGGAGATGGTCAATGTCCTCGTAAAAGGAGCAGAGAGGGCCAGGGGGGCGGTAGATGATAAGGAATGAGATGGCATGAGGAGAATTAAAGATTTTGAACATGAATTCAAAGGAAGGGAAGGAAGGTAGAGAAGTAGGGTAGAGAGAGAAAGTGAAGTGTGGCCTAAAGGTAGGCCACAAAGCCAGAGTCCTAAGGCCGGAGCAGCTCAGACAAAGCTGCAAGGTGCTGATCACGCAGAACGAGCCCTGACGAGAGCCCACAGCCAAGGCTGCAATGTTGCAATCTACATTCCGCGCTCCCCACGCCCAGGTTACACCTGCCACTGCTAAATGCTCCTCAGAGCCGAAATACAAATCAAATGTACATAGTTCCGCTCCAGCCATGGTCCCACAACACGTGACCAGGCCGACCTGATACGATATCAAGCCCCAAGGACCAGAGAAGCGCTGGGGTCTCACGTCTGGGACACAGAGTGCAACAATGAAGTGACAAATTGTACACCGACAGCGGTGGGAAAGACACGCACACCAGCTAATAGTCAGACCTGTCCATTGTCCGCCACTGACACATAGTCATACTTTGTTGCCAGCACCAGGTACACCGCGAGCTGGGAACAGCGATGGTCCCAGGCTTGGGGGCTCGCGGGTGGACCAATCAGAATACGAGGGGCTCACCATTGACACCACTATAGTTTAGCCAACCAGTATTTGTCCCCTTGTAACAATTCTCTTGTAGCAATTATTAGGGACGGCCCAAGCGTACCACCTGACCCTTCCTCCACCACTAACAGTTTCCTCTATATGTGCCTATACTGACCCTACCACTCTGGGAGCCAACCCTAGATGGCGTTAGGTTTTGGGGCTAGTTTTCCCAGGTGACGCACGTAGTCGCGTCATACAACTAGAAAAAGGGCCTGCGAGCCCACCACGAACGAGATGTCTCCCGGATGTCTTTGACCTGAGAGCTCGTCCCTGTCTGTTTTATGCAATAAAGAGCAGTAACTCTTTGCTCTTGTGTGTGCCTCATACTTCTTTGGGACGCGGGAGGAGTTGGGGCCTCTGCTGGCCCCTGGGAAATTACCCTGACACCCCTTTCGCAAGCTGCGTCTCTTGCGGGCATAAAATGCTTATCCCATGATTTCTGCAGTAAGTTGTGATTAGACTTTTTTTTGGCGTTAGTGAAACCTCTTATGTTTAAAGACATCAAAGCTATTGCTTTCCCCCACTGATCCCCTAACTTGTGTGCAGCCATGGCATTTGCAGTAGGTTTGTACAAGCAAGGGACGCAGAATGTGGTGCAGTCGTGCGAGTTGGCCCATTGCGGACTGCACGCATTGACCCAGGCCCTAGGAGCATCTGTGTACTTAATAACAACAAACGGAACAACCCCAAACTTAGTAACCTCCCCAACCCGTCCCACCCATGCCAGAAACAATAACCTACCGACTCCCTTAACCCACCCCCAAACCCAACTAGTTCCATAAACTCAATAAAACTATCTGCGGTGTGTTTAGAATCCTCGGAGGCTGCGCTTCACGAACGAAGCTTTGATACTTGCATAGACTGCAGCGTGACCCCAGCAGCACTGCGAGCCGAGCTCTTGCTGCTTCCCCTGCTTCCTGGAGGAGGCGGGGCCTAACGTGGACACGTGAGTGGTCACGTGACTTGAAGGCAGCATTAAGTGCCGGCCTATCCGCCCGAGCGGCGTGTGTTTAGAATCCTCGGAGGCTGCGCTTCACGAACGAAGCTTTGATACTTGCATAGACTGCAGCGTGACCCCAGCAGCACTGCGAGCCGAGCTCTTGCTGCTTCCCCTGCTTCCTGGAGGAGGCGGGGCCTAACGTGGACACGTGAGTGGTCACGTGACTTGAAGGCAGCATTAAGTGCCGGCCTATCCGCCCGAGCGGCGTGTGTTTAGAATCCTCGGAGGCTGCGCTTCACGAACGAAGCTTTGATACTTGCATAGACTGCAGCGTGACCCCAGCAGCACTGCGAGCCGAGCTCTTGCTGCTTCCCCTGCTTCCTGGAGGAGGCGGGGCCTAACGTGGACACGTGAGTGGTCACGTGACTTGAAGGCAGCATTAAGTGCCGGCCTATCCACCTCTTGCGGCGTTAAGCCCTGGAGGCAGTAAGGGCTGGAGACGCTGTTTTGCTGTTCGGCTGTGACCTGTGAGTAACCTGAACACGGATCTTGCTGCACAGTACATATCACTTTATCAGCTCTAAGGGTCTGGGGTGGAGAGTCGGACTCTGGCAGCTCCACAAGCTGTCGGGCGTTCCCTACCCTGAGACTGAGCGCTCCTCTTAGATCCTCAGACAATTGTGGTTTCTGCTAAAATTAATCCTCTTTGATTACGTATGGACTAAGATCATTTATCCTTAGTTCACAATACATCTGTTTTTATTATTCTGTTTTGGGGTGGGGGGGGGGCTGCATAGATCCATTTCTTTCTGTATTTTTAATCTAAGAGTGTTTTTGGGACAATTGTTATTATTATTTTTTTCTTTTTTGTTGGCTGAGGTTGCCTTGGTCTTCAGTGTAACATTTATTAGATTGCTGTGCTCATATTTTTATTGACTGTGGTGTATAAAATAGGTATCATTGCAATTTCAGTCCACTTTTAGCTTAACCTTTCGCTGCTATATTCTTAAGTCCCCTGTTTTTAACTATTGGGCTCTGGTTCTCTCTGAATGACACGCAAGGGACTGCGAAGTCAGACAGCTATGGAGGCCTCACTGGCCTCGACTCCGTCTGCTACTGGTAATTTACCCTCTGTCTCATCAGTTACTACTGTCAGTCCCTCCCTGGTCACAATGGGGAATTTACAGCATGTTCCACCAGATGCCCCTTATAACCCTTTACTCCTTAAAACCCTAGCCCGGGCTCAAATCCATGTCAGCGATAGGTCCGAGGTACTTAATGCTATGGGTAGTTTACCCCGCAATGCAGCCTACAATAGCTGCATTTTTAATGGAACTCATGATATCTCGATAGACACACAGGAAGAACGCCTAGCAGCTACCTTAGCCTCTAATCTTGCAAAAGGGGCTACCCCTCAAAAAGATAAGGGCCATCTGGATTACTCCAATAACAATGTGGTTAATTCCGTTCTTTCAACATCTGCCAACTCCGACTCCAGGATGCCTATCCTATCTGTTAGGGCGGCTGACTCTGTAGCTACTGCCTCCGCACTACCAAGGATAACGGTTAATGGGAACTCTGCTCTTCCTTCCACTGAACCTCCATTCGAGGTTAACCCTGCAATTAGGGCCATTAATCATACTTCGACTATACATGTTAATCTGTCTACTAATGTGGCTGGTACTCTATATACGCCTAAAGGGAAATCGACACCTACCATGTTCAAAACTCCATTTAACAAATCCCATAATCCCTCCCTTAAAACAAAATCCAATCTGGGTACCCAAGGGAAACCAATTCAAGGGGAAAACATTTCACACTTCTTTGGAAAGAGGTCTACATCTAGTACCCTTGTTAAATCCTTACACTCACTTCCTACAGTTTCTTCATTAGATCATACTAACCTAGTTGATGTAGTTAAGAAATTGGTGATTGAAGATCCTTTAGCTCAGGATATTGACGATATCGGCATCATAGAATGTGCAGACAGGGCAATTGCTGATAGTCACCAGGCCCCTAATTGCAATAATACTAATAATATCACCCAGCAAATTTGTGATGATTCTTTTGCAGGCTCTCCTTCTGATCTCATCAATTTTATTGATGAGTACACAGAGAAACAAAATTGGTTGAAAGAAAGGGGTTTACTCCCAGACTCAAAAAAGGATCAGGGTAACGAATCGATCTTACATCACACTCTTAAGGAGGCAGATGAAAGAATTAAACTTTCCCAACCCACTATTTCGGCTCTGAATATGGTTCTGAGTTCCTTTGTGAGTCTGTATGACAATATATGGTCTGAGGTCAGATCGCACTCTCTCCTCTTATCTGAAATTTATTCTAGGTTAGAGGGCCTTGACAGATTTGAAGAGCTAGTTAAAATTATAAAGGAAGAACATCCACTTTTGCCTACACACGGTCATGACCCTACTCCTCTTAATCAACTACCCTCTGCAGCCCATACCGTACATAAAGGACTTACCGTGATCACGCCAAGTATGCAGGAGGTAGTTTTAGTTCAGGGCCAGAGTCCTACGGTCCCTCAAGGTCCAGTTTTGAATTCTTGTACCCAACCCGCTAAGATGTCGATAACTACCTCTGAGGGTCGGCGAAAGTTTACTGGATCGAAGCCACTACTAACTACCCCTCATACCAAACTTACGATGGTATCAATGGAGGAGAAAGTCCAAGAGGAAGCGGCTGGTCAGCTTCCTAATCCTATTGTTCAAGGTCTTCCCCTTATGGGAGGGTCTTTAGAACTGGCAGATCTCTCCAAGGGTCCCCCTATCGCCTCCTCCCTGGAGTTCATATCTATTTCGACTTCAGAGAATTCATCTATTTCCATTGAACCCATCAAAGAAATCCTACATCAAAAAGTTGTGCCCTGTATAGGAAGGAAAAGGAAAATCACTCAGCAAATGAAGAAAACTAAAAATCAGAAAAACGTGAAACATCTAAATTCTTATACGAATCAATTTTTTAAAAATCTCTTCTTGGCGAATACTGTGGCTTCCTCATCTACTACTCTCGTTCCGAAGGGGACTGAGAACCATGCTGATTCAGTGGCTTCTAGGACCCCTATTCCGACTAGGGTGGCTAATGCAGCCACGGCTGACCTACTTCCCATTACAGCAGTTCTATCTCCCTTACCGGATGGTGTGGTTGATGGTCTCTCAATTAACAACATTCCTTCTCTAGTAGTGGGACCCAATATCGAGGGGGTTGTGGACTCTGTGGCTTCTGGTACCCTGACAACAACCTCAACTTTACCAAAGCCGACCTCCGTTAATGCCTTGACTGTGCCTACTACTTATGCTACTGTTAAAGCAAAGGATTTCTCCACTGATGCAGTATCCCCGACTATCTTATCTAACTGTATATCAGGGTCAGCTCAGAGTCACTCAGAGACTACTCGGCCAATGACTACAGCAAACCTGGTTAACATTGATATGGTCAAACATCTTTTCCGGGAGATACTGGCTCCTAAAACTGTATGTGGGGCAGTGCCTAAATCTAATGTATGCCTGTCCCTAGATGGGGCTTCTTCCACCCCGCCCCTATCTCTGGAGCCAACGCTCACTGCTGTCACTGAGGGTTTCCCTGTGACTACTGAGCTTATAACGAGGGACGGGGATATGGGAGCTTTACTAGAGAGGGATTCTTCTGCCCCTCTCCCTTCTAACCCAGCTTTTCTAAGTTTACCTATTGCTGCCCCGATTATGGACCGTGAAGGTGCTCCCTTTGGGCTCGATTCTGTTCGCTACAATACTTCTCTCAATTTCTGTGAAAGACTCCCTGTGGGTCCAAATGCTATTCAAAATAGGACTATACTAAGAGGTGCTAGGGGTCCCGACTTGGCGGTTGATTCTTTATCTCAGTTTACCAAAAAGATCTCTGACTCCCTTCCTAACATGTCAGAATCAAAAGTTCCTCGGGATATTATACAACTTACCAGCCTCTGGGGCCAAGATACGCCAATTTGCTCAAACCGTGGAAATATTTTAAAGATCTTCCATCAACTTCCCTCGCTCTCACTCATCTCTAGCTATGACTTGGATAGCATTATCTTCCCCATTCATGACCGGGTAGATGTAAGTAATATCATTCTTAAATCAAGAGTGGTTTTGGATTTGATCATGGGACATAAGGAAGGGTTAAAGCAACTTGGCTTTGAAGCAAATTTACTGAAATCCACCCAGCCCTCCACTAACAATGAAGGGGATCCAAAATATAGGGATAATCTCACTATGGTATATTATCTGGAAAGAACCTCACAGCCCCATGGGAGGCAATTCATGCCCAAATCAAATGGACACTTTCGCAATTGGGCACAGGTCACTGCAGGTCTGTGGAAATGAGTCCCTCCTGATTAATCCAGAACTACCTCCAGATGCTCTTCCTGTGAATTCCTTTGGGTTTCTCTCTTGGAATTCTAGAGGTAACTCTCACCTCTTTACGAACTTAGACACTGTTACTGTGATCAGGGCTTCACACTGCTTCTTTCTTCAAGAAACCTGGATGCTCTCAACTCCCATTCTAGATGGGTTTAATATCTTTTCTCAAAATGCTAGACCCAGCCTGGGAGGGAGGCCATCGGGGGGTCTTCTCATGGGATTAAGAACTTCTTTGGGTTATAGGTCTAAGGTGCTTTTGGATACGCCTTTTGGTATCCTGGCCCTGGAGGTGTTCTCTCTTGATCTTACGGTTACTCTACTTCTGGTTAATGTATATTGGCACAAGGGAATCTCTCCTCTTGAGCCGTTTTTGCAAAAGTTAACGGATATGCTTCTTTCTTGGAGATCTGTGCATCCCAGGGGTAAACTGATCCTGGCAGGTGATCTTAATTCGGATTGTTCTATCTCTTCCGAATCCAAATATGACGACTTGGGACTAGCAATGGAGGACGACTCCCGCCTAGGCATGAAATTTGCACGTGGTCGTTGTTGGAATTTCGCCACGGATTCAGTGGGTCTTACTTGTCTCAATGGTTACTACGACGCTACCAATCTATCTCGACCCACATGGCGTAGATCTTCATTAACATCTACCTTAGACTACGTGTTTGTAGATCACTCTCTCACTCCTTTCTCGTCTAATGTCGAGGTTTCCTTCAATTCATGGAGTGACCATGGTATTCTTCGGGTCTCATTTCTTTGTCTCCTTCCAACTAAGTCTTTGCCCGTGGGGGGACCTACCCATCTCCAAACTGTGGGACAAGGGACAGGGGTTCGTTGGACTCCTCTCAATATCAGCCTACTGAATCGTAAACTGATCTCTTCTTTCAACCATACCTCTTTTTGTTGGAAATTGGCAGTCTTGAATACAGTTCATTTCGATAGCTTTCTCACTGCCTTACAGCGCAGTATTCACGGCCAGCTTAGGAAAGGTGTTATTAAAATATCTCACCCTCATAGATTTGATCAAGAATTGGCTAACGAAAAGGGTCTCACTAAGAAACTCATTAGAGATGTACAAGCCCTAGACATGGAATGGGCCGACAAAAATAAAAAAATTAAAACCATCCGCCAAAAATATAAAAACTATTGTAAGTTTAGAAAAGCTTCTATGCTACAAAATGATGCAGATCATATGCTTGCAGTGCTTATAAAACGAGATCTGAGGGCATTTTGGGTTACAGTAGCTAGCCTAGATAATGCGGCGGTCGCCGACCAGCTAAATTCCATTCCTGAGGTTCAATGGGTTGAGCACTACACCAAACTCTTTGACATTGGGGGTGAGGGATCAGTTCCCTGTCTTCTGGGGAACAACCCCTCTAAGGACTCATGGAAACCTCTGACTGACTCCGAGACAATACTTGGACTCATCTCTAAAGCCAAGAAATCTAGGGCTCCTGGGCCTAACGGCCTTACTAACAACACATTCAAAGCTGAGCCAGTTCTCTGGGCTAACCTCCTTTCTCTGCTCTTTGAAGATGTCGTTAACTCCAGGAAGGTACCCACTAGTTGGCAAACTGCTCACATTGTCCCAATTTTCAAAAGAGGCCGGCGTAACGAGGTCAAAAATTATAGACCTATCTCGCTTATAGATGCGGATTGTAAGCTTTTTGCCTCCTTGTTGCTCTCGCACCTTAATGTCTGGATCAGGGAAAATCATATTCTCCCCAAACTACAAACAGGCTTTAGGGCAGGCCACTCAACTAATCTCAATGGTCTTATTCTCAGTGCCCTACAGTCCGCTTCTTGGGGTAAATATGATGGTCCTCTCTATGTTGCATCTATTGACCTGTCAAATGCTTTTGACCTGGTTATCAGGTCAAGACTATGGGGAAAACTAACCAAATGGGGCATTCCGGCAGGGCTTTTATCTCTTATCATGGCCATGTATGAAAATTCAGGGGTCCATATCAGGCTCGACTTGGCAGGAACCCTCTCCAGAAGGATTAGGACACGTATTGGGGTGAGACAAGGTTGCTCGTTAGCTCCCTGTCTCTTTATCCTTTATATGGCCGATGTGGATGACTTCCTGAGAAATGCAGGCATGGTGAGTGCTAAACTAGGGGATCTGAGGCTTTCATGGTTGGCTTATGCCGACGACTTTCTTCTTTTTGACAAAACTAAAGTGGGCCTGCAGAGACTCATATGTAAATTTGAAGAATATGGTATTCTTAATGGCCTTAAGATTAACCCGAGCAAAACCCGTACTATGGTCTTTTCAAAGGGGAGAATGGGGAATAACAAAGTATGGAAAATAGGTGGCGAAAATATAATTAGAGCAAACAAAATCGTCTATCTTGGTTATTTGATTTTGGCTACACCCTCGGCGATCGAACTTAGACGATTTCTCAGACACAAATTGCTCCCTCTCATCTCCCAATCCCTCAAACTAGATAATAAATATGGTATGTTCTCCCTTAAGCCTGTAGTAGATTTTTTTAAGGGTAAGGTTACTCCCAAACTTTTGTATGGAATGGAATTTCACTACTTGGCACTTTTGACTTTCTGGGACTCTCTTGAGGGTATCTATTGGAGGAAAATTCTAAAACTGCCAAATTCCATTCCAATAGCGGCTATTAGGTATGACTTAGGGTTAGTCTCATTTCGAGCCAGGATTCTCTGGAGGATTCTCTCACTTTTCTCAGCTTTGCTTTCTCCTAAACCTGACACTCTTTATGCTGATGTGGGCCACATGATCTCTTCTCAGGGACATTTAGTCAAGAATCTATATCTCAACGCTTTTAGTGATCTCTGTGACAGGACCCTGTTGGATATTTCCTCCAATAGGGACACCCTACTAACGAATCCGAATAAGGTCAAGGAGAGTCTCTTTTCTCATGACTGGAGTAATACTATTGAAAAATTACACTCGTACCCCTCTCTGAGAGATTTACAATTTGATCATAAAAAAGAGGCCTGTTGTCTTTTATTTTGAACCAATTCCCCAACAGATATTATCGCTCCCTTCTCATTAAACTCAGATGGAATCTCCTCCCTACTTGGGAAGTTCTACATAAAAGGAAGGAGTTCTCTGATTTAGATCCTAGTTGCCGTTTCTGTAAAACTATGGGGGTGATTGAAACCGCTCGGCATCTCTTTTTAGACTGTACTGCTTTGACAGCTTTAAGGGACAAATATCTAGGACGTTTTAATGTAATGGGGCAAATGGGGGAGGCCCATTTGATCTGGTCTCAGTGTCTCACTATTTCAAACACTAAGGATGGACTTGCTGTGGCTGGATTTATCAAAGCTTTAGATTTATACGCCCCGCTGTTATGATTATGCTTGTTATGACTATGCCTGACTTTATGAAATTTCTCTTTATTCTCTGCAGGTTTCTTTTTTATTTTAGAATTTTGTAAATTTTAAAGTTTAGTGTCGGTATAATTTTAATGCTGCAGTGTATTTTGCACTGAACTCTTTAAAATTTAAATTTAAATTTGTCCCTTATTCTCTGGAAATCTTAACTGGAAATTGGATCTATGTTTTAACGCTTGCTTGTATAGTTGAAATTTAAATGTAATGAATGCTTTTCTACCTTTTAAAGACAATTTTTTTGTAAAGGTTTCTTGTAAACCATATACAATAAAATAATAAATAATTATCTGCAGTGTTTGCAGTGTCTGCAGAATCTGGAACGCTAAAGGCGGCCAACCTGCTCCTAATAGTCGAGGCCATAGGATACTTTCTCACTGAAGCCCATTCTAGAGACGGGGAATACCGTCATGGATTTGTTTGATTATAACCGCTGGAGTCATCACGCTGAATAGATTCTATGGGTGGTACAGTGAGGGGTCCGGGAGATTCGAGGCAAAGCGCTCTGCAGCCTCTGGTGAGGTAACAAAAACAGAGGATCCATTATACTGCACTCGGAGCTTAGTCGGGTAGAGCATGGCGTACTTTTTTTTTTTTAAACAATTTTAATTTTTATTTTAGAAACCAAACAGAACACCACACAATATAACTGTTTCAGCACATAGAAGCATCATTAAACCATCATATTATACACAATAATTCCCCAACTCCCCTCCCTCCCCCCCTTAAACTAGAGCCGGCTCCTCCATGTCATCCACAGGAGCATTATCGGGTAGCGCAGTACGTATGCGCTCATCGTCTGAGCCCTCCGATTCATCGTGACCCTGGTGTGGGTTAGCCATAGAGGCCACCAATTGCCGCCAGGCCAGCAGGGGCCCTATCTCTTCCTCACCCCCTCTAGTGACCGCTTCAAACCAAACTACGGATTCCGCCTCCGCCCACCTCAAGACGTCCGCCCACCATAGCTCTACCTTGGGCCCGTGAGCCGCCTTCCAGCCCATAGCAATCCTGCGCTTGGCCAGCACACAGGCCAAATCCTTCATCTTGCTTGTGTGCTTTAGGTCCCGGGGTCTGGGAAAAATCCCAAGCATACATGACCACGCTTATCCGACGTCCAACACCACTCCCCTCCAGCCAGTTTCATTTTGACCTCCTCCCAAAATCTGCGCACTTCTGGGCAGGCCCAAAACATGTGTAGTAGCCCCGCTTCCACCTCCCCACACCTGGGGCATTTCTGCGTAATCGAGCCTCCAAACCTTGCAATCTTCTGGGGAGTCAGATAAGCCCTGTGAGTAACATACAGCTGGAGTTGTTGGAGTCTCGCGTTCCGGGACACCTTTTTATGGTATCTCTGGGCCCTCTCCCATTGCCCGTCCGTCATGGGTCCGCCCACCTCCCCCTCCCAATCCTGTCTCAGTTGGAGCAGCTCCTTCCCAGCCTTCGCTCTCAGGAGCTCGTATATTCCTGATATTTCGTGCCCGCCCTCTGAAACATCATACATGGTTTCCAGGGAGGCATCAGGATCTCCAGCCAATGCCGTCTCAGGCCATCTCTCTCTAACCCGTTTCACAAGCCTAGCGTAGGTTATAAATTGGCCTCTGTGCCCCCCTGTCTCATCTTGCAGCCTCTGGAAGTCCAGTACCTCTCCTTCCTGACATATGTCCCCAAGGGTGGCCAGGCCCACCGATTCCCAATATCTACGGACTGACTCAAATAGTTGAGAGTCGTTACCACACAACGCCACCAATGGGGCCTGCTGGGAGAGCGGCTCCACGTCCCCCATCATTCTCCATGTTCTGTGCCAGACCTCCCATACCAGCCTCAATAGCTGCCCCCTTCCCAACAGTTTATCCTTTTGTAACCATACCACTTCCTTTAGGAAGTATGGGGCAGAGTCTTCCCGCAAAAGCCTAGCTTCTGCCGAGTCCTTAGCCGACAGCCACCTGGCCACATCCAGCAGCTGCCCCGCCAGATAGTAGAGTTCAAAGTTTGGCAGGCCTATGCCCCCCTTATCGCACAGGTTCTGAAGTTTCCACAGGGCCATCCTGTTTCTGGAGTTACCCCACACAAAACCTCTGCACATGCTATGGAGTTTCACAAATAGGCTCCTGGGGATCAAAAACGGAACATTCACAAAAAAATGCAAGAGTCTGGGCAGGACCACCATTTTAAGCAAGGCCACCCTACCCATCATGGACAGGGGCAATCTAGACCAAAATACCATGCTGTTCTTGACCCCTTCTACGGCTCTCTCTGTGTTATGTTTGTGTTCCGCCTCAATCTTGTGATAGATACTTACTCCCAAATACCTAAATGTTTCCGTCTGCCATGGTACTGGCAGGATAGGCAGCCTCTCTAACAGGACGTTCTTATATCTGCCCAGGGGAAACAGACTAGATTTTCTAGGGTTCACTGATATGCCAGAGAGAGTGGCGTAGCGGTCCAGTACCTCCAGTACATACTGCAGGTTCTCTTCCGGGTAGCGCAGGTACAGGAGCATGTCATCCGCGTACAGTGATATCAGATGTCTACCGCTCACTGTGCTGATGCCCACCTCCCCATACTGTTGCCGCAGGTATATCGCCAACGGCTCTAGTGCAAGTATGTATAACATGGGGGACCAGGGGCAACCCTGCCTGGTCCCCCTGCTGAGTTGCCAGACATCTGAAACTATGGCTCCTGTTTTGACTCTAGCCATCGGGGTGCTATACAACAACTGGACCCACCTGATGTATCCAGGTCCCATGCCGTATCCCTTTAGGGCTGCTTTGAGCCAAGGCCACCGCACCGAATCAAAGGCTTTGACAGCGTCTAGCGACACGATGGCTAGCTCGCCCGTGTCCTCCGCAGTTTGACCAATAATGTGGTGGAGCCTCCTATGGTTATCAGTGATGTTTCTGCCTGGAACGTAGCCCGTCTGATCTGGGTGTATCAGCTTACCGATCACCCTCTTCAACCTATTAGCCAGCACTGCCATGAGTATCTTGCTGTCCTGATTGAGCATGGACTAAGGCCTATAGGACCCGCACACCGCGGCCGGTTTACCTGGTTTCAGTAGTGGGACGATCACGGCCTCGCGGAGGGACAATGGAAGTTCCCCCTGCTCATAGGCCTCGTTGAACATGGCAAGCAGTGGCTGAAGCAGCTCCTGCTTGTATGTCTTGTAAAACTCACTGGGCAACCCATCTGACCCTGGCGCCTTGCACGTGGGGAGATTGCGGATCACCACCTCCAGCTCATCCGAGGTGACAGGGGCGTCCAACTCCCCACGTTCTAGTTCATCTAGGGTGGGCAGCCCAATGTCCTCTAATGTGTCCAGTATATCTTGGCACATATCCTCCCCAGTGTCCTCATACAAGTGTTTATAAAATTTGAGGAACTCCTCGTTCACCCTTTCCTGGGTATTGCGGATGCGACCTCCCTCCCCCGAACCTCATTGATCACTGACCGGGGGGTCTCGCTCCTGTACAGCCAGGCCAGCAGTCTGCCAGGCTTGTCTCCCCCAGCGTGTAACCGCTCCGTATATTTCTTGTAGTTTAATCTACACAGTCGATCCCAGAGTGCACTGCCGGCTAACTGAAGGTCCCTTACCTTTGCTCCGTTATCATGGGCGGCATCCTCTTGTTGTGCGAGGCTCTCCAACTCCCTTTCCGTGTCCTGAAGTTCCCTTTCAATACCGCCCTGGAGCCCTTTAGATTTGGAAATAGCTACTCCTCGCACCACCACCTTAAAGGCCTCCCACAGCGTCCCCATAGAGCGTACGCTGCCCGTGTTTATCTCAAAAAATTCCTTGATGGCATCCCTCAAACCCTCCCGGAACCCCTCATCCTGCAGTGCCTCTGTCCTAAGTCTCCACGTTGGGATCCGGGGCATGGGGGGTTGGTGTCACCACTCTACCACCAGGGGCAAATGGTCAGGTAATACCCGGGCTTTGTATTCCGCTCCCACCATTTCTCTCATTATCTCAGCCGACACAAACACATAATCTAGCCTCGTGTGCAAGTCATGTGGCGCTGCATAGTGCGAGTACTGCTTATCCGTGGGATGCAGCCTTCTCCACACATCCTCCTGGCCAAGGTCTCCCAACAATGCCCCAAGCGCTTTGGCCGCCGGCGACATCTTCCCGGTCTTATCAACGGACCTATCCACTCTGGGATTCAGGGTGCAGTTGAGGTCCCCCTCCACACCATCGCACCCCCAGCCAGGGGGCCAAGTTTACTATAAAGGGACCTAAAATAAGCTGCTGTGTCGTGGTTGGGGGCGTACAGATTTATGATATGCACTTCCCTATTTTCCAGGAGCCCTGTTACCGTCACCATTCTGCCCTCCGGGTCTACCGTTGAGCTAAGCGCCTGAAACGGCACATGCGGCGCCACCCAGGTGATAACCCCTCTAGCGTACGCGGAGTACGTGGCACCCACCACATTACCCCTCCATTTCCTCTTGACCACCTCCAACTTCTCCCTGGTGAGGTGAGTCTCCTGCAGCAGGGCTATGTCAATGCGCATCCTTTTTAAGTACAGCATTACTTTATTTTGTTTCAGATAACTATTGAGGCCCCGTACATTCCAGGTCACTATGCAGAGATTACCCGATGCCATCTATTCGGTCTGTTCCCAACTCCCCTCTCCTCTGAATGCTCCCTCTAATGATCCTTGCACCGGCTCTCCCCTTTCCCATTCCCAACAATTCCCCCCTCCCCCCTCCCTGTTTCTCAACTACACACCAGAGCAAACAACCCAACCCCTCTCCCCATCCTACCCTTCCCCAACAAATGCCCAGCTCCATCCCTGGATCTCAGGCCCACCCGCGTCTGGTCCTGTCTCGTATACGAGGACTAGGACCCCGCGGGGCGTCACCAATCTAACAGTGACCGAACGAAATATACAACTATTGGGATCAGGGGGTGCCCCCCAGGAGCTCCCTATCATCTGTTTTAGGAGAAGTGCATCCAACGGATCCAACCGGCCGACACCATGACTCACTCCCCACCAGCATAGTACAACTCTATATTCAAGTCCCAATGTCTTAACTATATCTCCCCGGGTGCCGCGACGTCATTCTACTTATCTCCAGCAGCTTCCAATTGGACATCCGGTTCCTGAGGTCGGCCCTGCATGTCCAGCCAATCCATCGCCTCTGCCGGCGTCTCGAAGAAAAGAGATCTGTTCTTATAAAACACCTTCAACTTGGCTGGATAAAGCAACATGTAACGAAGGCCTGCTTCTCTCAGCCTTCTTTTAACCGACCCAAAGTTCATCCTGCTGCGCTGTACAAGCAGCGTATAGTCCGGGTACGCCATGATTTTTGCTGACCCCCTCTCAACCGTACCTCCCCTCCGGAAAAATTCGAGAATCTTCTCTCGATCCCGATAGTTTAGGATCTTTGAAATCATCGGCCGGAGAGGGGCTCCTGGGGCCGGTCTCCTTGTCAGGGCCCTGTGCGCTCTTTCGACCGCGAACCCCTGGGTCAGCAGCCCGCCTGTTATCTCCTGTAAAAGCAAGGTTTCCACGTATCCTGTGGGGTTTGACCCTTCCATTCCTTCCGGTAGACCCACTATACGGATGTTATTGCGCCTGGCACGACCCTCTGCTTGCTCTGCTCTGTCCTCCAGGTTGCCCACCCGTTGCACGAGGGCATGGAGCTCCTTCGCATGCGCGGCACACGTCTCCGTAGTCGGGGCCATCTCCTTCTCCAAGGCCCCAGTGCGCTCCGCAATCATCCGCACATCTTGTCGCAGCAGGTTCACCTCCTCCTGGACCGCTCCAATCTTAAGGTCCAGGCCCTCCTGCAGTTCCCTCATAGCAAGGCCCAATTTCGTCTCCCAAGCCACTTTTAAGTCAGCAATCGCTGCCAACACCTCCCGGATCGTACCCGGTGCCTCCGCTGCTGCCACGGGGGTCTCCTTACTTTTGCTCTCCTCCGCGCCCGGGGGCGACTTGGTATAGGCCTCCATCGTGGGCTGCTTGATCCTAGGTCTAACCACTTTGGAGGACATCCTGCTAAGGCGATTGAGCGGAAGCCTGTCGTGCTTCCCCCAACTCAAATGTCCGCGTGGTCACGACCCCCCCTCAGCTGTCCAGCCGTGCGCCTGTCTCTCCACCCGTTGTCTTGAGTGTTTTAGGCGTCACCTTGGTGCCTCTCCAGTGTTGCTCGCTGCCCCCGAGCTATATTCTCTGACCTCCTTCTCCGCTATAGTCCGTGTGGTGCCTGCTCTTTGTTGGGGGCTATGATGTGTTCGCCCGACTGCCAGCAGCCTCTCCTATACAGCTGCGTCTTCCGTCGTTCTTAAGAGTGCGACATGGCCAGCGCCTGCTGCGGGGTTCCTAAGGCTCGCTACAGTTTCGCGCAGAGGCGCGATTGCCGCTCACTCATGTTGTCGTGGCAGCTCGTTGCTCCGGCCCTTTTTTGTGGCTATTTGCGTGCACCGTTTTGTAATCTGCTTCGTGCCCAGCCTGCCTCCTCACATTTGTCTTTCTCCGGAGTGGGTCAGGATCATCAAAGGGTTAGCGTCTCCACCCAGGCACCATATGGTCCTGCCGCCCAGCTTCTGACGACTTGCGGTGCAACCCAGATGTGTGTATCCCGCTCCTCTGCCAATGTGCCCATGGCTATTTGTCCAGTCGCACTTCGCGTATTTTGTGTGCAGGCAGTATGGCGAAGTTTCCGAACTACTGACAATGGGCTGTTTTGCATCCGTGAGCAGCCCGCATCCCCACGTTTGTCAGTTTCTGGGGCGAGTCAGGATTCCCAAAGGGTTAACTTCCCTGCACCGGCACTATGCAGTCCAGCTACCCAAGTTGTTGTGGTTGATGCCCTCCCTCGCAATTCCAGTGTGTCCATACTTTGTGAGCGTATCTCGCTCCTCTTCCAGTGCCCGCGACTATTTTCTCACTCCCAATTCACTCTCGTGTCATTGTGCACACGACATGGCAAGGTTTCCAATATGTTATCACTGGGCTGGGTTGCATACGCGAGCAGCCTACCTCCTCGCAGTGATCAGTTTCTCTTCTGCAGCTCACGCTGTCCGGGGCCACTTTCCGCTTGCCACTGTATCTGCTCGCGAAGCATACAATGTATCTGTTCTGTCCTTCCCTCGACTCGCGCTGTGTCTGCTTTCTGAGTGCCGTCCGCCTCGCGCCTCTTGACTCTTCAGTGATCCACAGCCCGCAGCCTTCTCAGTTCATGCAAGCGCTGCGGTCCCCACACCCAGGAATCCGTTGTGTGGGCAGCGCAGCCCGCGCTCTCCTGAGGCTCGCCCTTCCACAACCACCATTACGGGGAGCTCTGGCGTGGGCGCCGCGTGTTTAGTTTCATTTCCCCTGCCCTGTCTGTATCTGCCACTGGGGCTCTCGTACGCGGCAGCGCTGTGCAGGGCTGCGGCTCCACTGTTCGCCTTCTCGTGGTCCAATGCTGCCAGCTGGGTGGAGGATCGCCGCTCGCGCCGCTCTGCCCCAGGCTTCCTTTGTCCTAAGCCGCCATCTTGGGGTCTTGTAACGAAGAATCCCCGGACTTCAAATGTTCACAATCCGGTTCCAACTTCTCGGGCGTCCGTGAGCTTGCATGCACTGCATGCCCCATGCATTCACACGTCCTTCAGCGTCGCATGAGGCTTCCCTGCCAGCTTTAGATGCACTTAATATCAGGATAATGGCCGGATCAACAAGAGCTCTCGGGAAACACCACCTCCTACGTGGCCATGTAGCCACGCCCCCCGAGCATGGCGTACTTAATACCTTTCTTTCAAAGGGTGTTTTTGATGGATTGAAATGTTTTCCGTTGTTCCTGAACCACTGGGTTGAAATCAGGGAACAAGTGAATAATGGAGGAGCCCTACTGCAGCTCACCCTTTTCCCTGGCAGTACGGAGAATAATGTCCCGGTAACTGAAAATCTTCGCTATAATCGGGCACTCTGGGGCGCCGGGAGGGGGCCTCTGCCCCAGTGCTCAATGGGCCCTCTCCACCATAAACATAGATGTTACTGGAGGGTGATCCAGGATATCAATCAGGAGGGACTCTGTGAACTTCTCCATGTTCTTGTTGGCTGTCGATTCCAGGACACCAAGTATTCGTAAATTGTTCCGCCTGGACTGCCCCTCCAAATCAAAATTTCTTGGCCATTACTTTCTTCCCTGCCTGTTGCAGATCCGCCATCTCCCGTTGTAGCATAACAACCTTGTCCTCACCTTCCCCAATTTGCTGCTCTGCCTCAGCCATGCGACCACATAGTTTATCAATTTGTATAGCTGAAGTGTCGACTTTGCAAGTCAATGCATCTATTTTAACACCAAGGCTATCAGTGCTGCTTTTTAAGGCCAACAGTGTTTGATTCAGGGCAGCAGCATCAATCTGAACAGACTCTTGGCCTGAAGGTGGGATGTCAGAGACTGGTCAGATCAAGCAAATTGGTCCATCTTGGCCTGCTTTTTTTGGTTCCCCATGCTGAAATGCTGAGCGGGTGATGAGTCGCAGTATTCACGTAAGCCAGGACCAGAGAGACGAAGCACCGCACTGGGGTGGGGTGCGCATATGTAGAAGTTGGTGGTGCCGCTCTCCCGAATCAGGCTGGTATGTGAGACAGCTGGGCAGACTGTCAGGTCAATCCCCGATCCCACGCTGCGTTGAATTCTCGTACAGGTTCAGTCTGACATCAGCGGGCGAGGCGGTAGCGTGAGTCCTGGCATGTAAAAGTCAATGGGGACTTCTGTTGTAGGTCAAGTTAGCTTGGCAGCGAGAGGGAGGCGGGGGTCCCCTTATTGGTGATCAGCTCGAATGCAGCATGTAGTTGAAATAAATAAATACATTCTTTCTTTCCTCTATTTAGGCCAGGTGAAAGGATGTAGGGCATAGGAGGCACTGTAAGGGTGCAGGCTCGTGGGTTGCCAGGGATTGTGTCCGACCCACCAGCCCTGGAGGGGCAGGCACGCCACTCCTATAATGAAGCTAGCCCAGGCCCCGGGTCCACAGCAGCGCTTTTCCACAGAAACCTCACGAGACCAGGCACGTAGGAGGATCGCTGGACTTGTTCCTGCAGATCCAGGACCACAATGCTATGGAGGCACAGGGGTATGGGGTGAAAGCAAATGTAGATGGGAGCCACGGTCGTTGGCTGAGGAGGAGGGTACACGCAACAGGGGTCCCGGGGCTCAGTCTGGATCAACAACATTGAGGTCGATGCAAACTCCCCCCACACCCCCGCACTCCTTACCCCAGCAGGCTTGCAGGGGTGAAGATGCCGGCGTCCCACGGAGAGGTTCCCCCACCAGGCACTGCGTATAGAATCCGTCTGTTGCCACAGGGTCCTGCTGGCACAGAGGCGCGGGCTAGCCCAGCCAGGTGAATTGAGACACAGTATATAAAGCCGCCCGGCCTCCAGTGTCAGGAAGAGACAGCGCCGGCTATGGGAGTCTCCGGAGTTGATGTTAAGTCAGTCTCCCAGGGCCCGCAACCCCGACCGCTCTCCACCGGCAATGTCGAGCGCACTGGGGCAGAAGAGTCTCAGCTCCGGTCCGTAGCGCACAGGGCGGGATCACGGGGCCGTGGACAACACCCGCTCAGGTCCAGGCCAGGCCCTGCCAGCCGCGGCGCCCTCAGCAGAGCTGACCACGGGCCACCTCCTGCTCACAGCGCACCCGCCGCAGTCCGCGATCGGGTCGGGGGCCGCCAGCAGATCGCCACCAGGTGAGTGCCCCCTGCCCCACTGCCACTCCGACACCTTCAACAAGGCCGCTGCTGCGAGTCCCAGCGGTTCACTTTACTTGGTCCCCCGATCGGGCACAGCACAGGATTAGTTCAGACGGTGCGCCAGAAGCATCGACAAGGAAAGATGTCCAATGCAGAGATGAACAGGCATATTCAGAGGAGGATTTTAAACAGGATATTAGAACCTCGAGCAGAGCTTCTCAGGCAGTGGCCATTTTAGCTAGCCACGCAACAGCACCCCCCCCCCCCCCATCACCCAGAAGTTAATGTTTATTTAGAGGACGTGCTGCCATTAACAGCTGACAAAAAGATGCCTTTTCAAATGTGCAGAAAAGTTAAGGAATTTGCATGGTCCTAATGCCAGGTTTGAGAGGGTGCCATTAGGTACATAACCGCCTCCTATTCATGATTTGTAGCTGGGCAGCCGCACAGTTCGCCATGAGCTAAGGTGGTCACAGGAGGTCAAAGCCCTGCAACGGTTTACATAAGCAGATGTGTGAAAGACATTGGGCCTCATTTAGAGTTGGCTGGTCTGTTACAAAAGCTGGAGATAATCCAGGTGCTCTACTGGCACAAAAAGCCCTCCAGTGCTGGTAATGACAGCATTGGCCTGGGCCCAAAATACATTCAACTATGCCTCTGCAAATACCTCCCCTCTCAAGCTCTTCGCTCCTCTACCTCTAACTCCCTCAGGGTCAGTTGTTTTTCAAAGAAACAAGCTTGGTAATGACAGCATTGGCCTGGGCCCAAAATACCTTCAACTATGCCTCTGCAAATGCCTCCCCTCTCAAGCTCTTCGCTCCTCTAACTCCCTCAGGGTCAGTTGTTTTTCAAAGAAACGAGCTTGGGGTAGATCTCTCTCTTCGGCTAGAGCCTCCCTCTGGAACAGCCTCCCTGCCACTCTAAAACTTGAGGAGAACCATCTCCGGTTTCTGCAAGCACCCCAAGACCTCCCTCTTTGCTTCTGCCTTCGCTCTCCCTCTCCCCTGCTGCTCTGCTCTCTCTTGGCACCATGCACCTGGCCACCCTCTGTCCCCTGGGCCTAGGTACCTGCTCGCCCTGCCACTATGCGCTGCCCGAGGCCACCCCTTGCACTGGGGACTGTATCTGTATCCTTACAGTCCCCCACCCGATTTTCTTCTTTTCTGCACTTATCAGATTTACCCAGTCTGCTGCCGTAAACACAGCACTTGCCACTTGCTGGATACACTATCACTGTTTATTGCCTCTATTATTTATTATTATTTATCTTTTCTCCTCTGCTCCGCATTTTCCACTCTCCCCCTTCCATGCAGTTTTTCCCCTTTCCCATTCCCATGCACTTGCGTGTTCTCAATGTCACTGGGCTTAGTAAGATCGCTGTTTTGTTCTCCCTTGTTCCCCTCCCTTGCCTTGTTGCGCTCTGAATCACTTGTGTATGAGCGCAATACAAATAAATGATCATATTATATCAAATCCCCCCATGGAGTCCTACGGGACTCGATGAACACGGATTTACACCGTCACTCCGGCACCCGTAATCCGGCGGCAATGCCGCTGGACCGGGTGCCGGAAACGGTAACTACATTTGCTGGTATCCTGGCAGCTCAACTGCCAGGATGCTGACAATGTCAGAATGACCCTCATTGTTAGCAGAAGAGTGGCTCACTTTGCATCTTAAAGAATCGTCACTTAAGTAATGTGGAGAAATGTTTCTTCGGCCCATTGTCCTGGTTCTGTGTTTTCTGACACGTGTGATGCGAGTCCTGGTTCAGGTGGCAGCTAAGCTAAATAATGGGGTGAGAAATCTAAAGTGCACCAAGGTTGAGAGGGACAATCACCTTTGCCCCCCTGCTTAAATTAGGCCCACGACTGCAGCGACAAGGAGATAGAATAATGTAGTACACCCAGAGCCTTGGTTTGGCGGAACGTGAGCGCCTAATTTAACAAAATGATCTTCATTGGAGAGTAAACAAGGGTACTTCCCAACCACAGGAGTTTGAGAAGTTCAACTGCCTCAGAGCCTGCTCGTGGGCTGGAGCGGGTGGAGCCGGAAGCAGCGTCTTCTTTGTAGATACTACTGCGGAAAATGCCCATCCGCACAGTAAACACACAACTTTTTGTGCTTTCAGGGTGTGTTTATTCTGTCTGCTCATACCCTGCTCCCCGCCTTCAGGTCCATACCAAAAAGTGCACAGCAGCTGGCAGCAGTAGAGGGTCACAAGCGTCTACGCCTCAGAAGGAGGTCAAACAAGAAGACATGAAAAATTACGTGAGACTCAATAACATGATCATAAAAGGCATTTCAGTAATCATGCTGGTCAAAGATCTTGCTGAACATGCTTATATCCTGTTTCAATCTCCCTTTCCATCTTCTAGAAGACATGGATCTAAAGCTGGATCGCACCCACCTCTGAAAACCATATCAAACAAAAGATAAAATAAGAGTCACGTAATTGCCAAAACTCATCCATCCAGATACATCATGATTTGGCCTCCTTCAGAATCCAAAAATGAAGACTCCGGAGCCTGGTTAAATTACAACTCCGAAGTGACAAATTCCATACCTCTCAGGCTTTCCGTCCACTCCCCTCTTCATTCATGTGGGCAGGAAATGGTCAATCAGCTCCATAAAAGAGATGGAGGACTTTCTTGACCTAATGCCTCTGCACTCTATGAATGCCTCCTCTACAGTGGTTCCTCCTTCAGCCCAAACTAGCCCCAAGCCTCAAAGTTCACTGTGGTCAAAACTCGGGGGCCCTTCTGAAGCTCATTAATGGTCCCATGCAACTCTTCCCGAGGCAGAACTCAGACCTCTGGACTGGACTGTGCCGTCTCCACCACGAGCATGTGTCTCTATCTCACGGAGAGGTCTCGACCCAGTCTACGATTGTGATGGGGCAGTACCCTTATCCATGCGTTGTCCACTCAATACCTCCTTTTCAACAACAATCTTTTCAGGCCAAGTTGGTTATTCGCTTGAATTAGTCCCAAACTATGAGAGGAATAGCTCAGATCTCATGGGTTATGTTTCTATTTTTCTTTTCTTCTTTCTTTCTGTTTTTCTCTCTTTCTGAGTGAGAAAACACCCCATAAAAAGTACACTGCATAAATATATGCAAAAGAAACAATACTGTCATAAAAACAAACATTCAAATCCATAAAATAAAAACTTCCCCGTTAGTTTCACAGCATAACATAAGTAGAACCCCAATGCACAACGAACAGCTGGATTATTACACAACATTAAAAATGAGAAAGCCATACAATTCATACACATTAAAATCGAAGGATATGACATGATATGATATGATATGATATGGCATTTGTAACGCGCCTATACACAAGTGTTTCAAGGCGCGATGAGGCAGGGAGGGGGGAACAAGGGGAAGACAGACAACGATCCTACTAGGCCAGGTGTCATTCAGACCGCGCAAGTGCAGGGGTAGGGGGAAGGGAAAAAGTGCAAGGGGAAGGGGGAGAGTGCAGTACAAATAAGTAGAATAGAAATAAAATAATAAATAAATAGGGCCAGCTGGTGGCAAGTGCAAGGTAAGTGCAGACAAGTGCTGGGGGGGGGGGGGCTGTAGGGATACAGAGACAGTCCCGCAGTGCAGGGGTTGCCAGGGAGGCAGTGCAAGTGAAGAGTGACTGGGCCCAGGACCGAGGTCGGTGAGAGTGGCCCAGTTGCAGAATCAGTGCAGTTTAGGTGAAGAATTTAGCAGGGGAGAGGGAGAGAGAAAGCAGAAGTGAAGAGGAAGGTTTTGAGGTGCTTCCGGAACCGGAGATGGTTCTCCTCAAGTTTCAGGGAGGCAGGAAGGCTGTTCCAGAGGGAGGCCCCTGCCGCGGAGAGAGATCTACCCCCAGCTCGTTGCTTCGAGAAGCGGCTGACCCTGAGGGAGTTGGAGACGGATGAGCGTAGGGCTCGGGAAGGACGATATTTAGGAAGAGAGAGTTGAAGGTATTTAGGCCCCAGGCCCCAGAAGGCCTTGTGGACAATGCAGAGGGTTTTGAACTTAATCCTCGCAGCCACTGGGAGCCAGTGTAGAGATTTCAGTCCTGGAGAGATACGGTCCCTGGGCTTGAGGCCAAGGACAAGTCTCGCTGTTCTGTTCTGGATGAGTTGCAGAGGGCGGAGAGTGGAGGCAGCAGATTAAGATAGAGGCTGTTATAGTAGTCCAGCTTCGAGAGAACCAGGGCTCGAGAGACAGTGAGCTTCTGGGGGAAGGAGAGGAAGGGAAGAATACCTCTGAGGAGGTGCAGCTGGTAATGTGACTTCTTAGAGACGTCAGATATATGAGGAGAGAAGGAGAGTGTGGAGTCGAAGATGACCCCAAGGTTTTTTGCCTTGCAGGTAGGAGCAGGAAGAGGGCCAAGAGAGGCCGGCCAGAGAGCTGCAGGGAAGGAGGGAGTGGGTGTGCCGATGAGTAGGATCTCAGTCTTACTAGCATTAAGGCAGAGGTCATTGGCAGCACACCATTCCTGGATAGCAGACAGTCAGAGATGAGGGAGGGAGAGGAGGAGGCCGAGGGTAGCCTGAAAATGAGCTGGGTATCGTCCGCATTCCACTGAAAGTTGGGGCAGAGGGCGGCGATGCGGTGGGCAAGGAGTGCCAGATACTGGTTGAACAGCCAGGGAGAGAGATTAGATCCCTGGGGAACGCCACAGGTGGAGAAAAAGATGTCAGAGAGGAAGGACCCAAGTTGGACCTGGGAGGGTCGATTGGAAAGGAAAGAGGTCAGCCACGCCAGAGCCTGACCAGTGATACCCAGGTTATCACGGAGACGGTTGAGCAGGATGGCATGGTTGACAGTGTCAAAGGCAGAAGAGAGATCGAGCAGAATGAGAACACACAGAGTGTTGGAGTCGAGGTTCAAGAGCAGGTCATCACGGATGTTCAGGAGAGCAGTTTCCGTGCTTCTGGCCGCTCTGAAGCCAGATTGATGGTCCTGGAGACTATCAACAGCTTCAGCATGGAGGTTAAGCTGGGAGATGGCCAGTTTCTCCAGGAGCTTGCCCAGGAAGGGAGTGATGGATATTGGGCGATAGTTAGCCGGACAGGAGGGGTCAGCAGAGGGTTTCTTAAGGAGAGGGTGCACAAGGGAGTGCTTGAGGGGGGATGGGAAGACTCCAAAGGCGAAGGAGTGGTTGCAAAAGTCAGCCAGGGCAGGAGCCAGGGAGTCGATGTGGTCCTTGATAGTTTTGGAGGAACAGGGGTGAATCTGTTTAGACAAGACTTTCATAGATCGGACTTGTCTGGAAACCTCGTCAGCAGAAAAAAGGGGAAAGGCAGAGAAGGAGGCAGGAGGGGTGGCTGCAGAAGGGCCAGAGGAAGAGCAGGGAAGAGAGGGGGGGAGGTGATAGGAGGAGAGTGAGGACAGGATGTCCTGAGTTTTAGAGATGAAGTGGGAGGCCAGTGCAGTGCAGAGGGCCTGGGAGGGGACAGGAGAGGTAGAGACTGCAGCAGGGTTGGCAAGCTCCTTGCAGATTTTAAAGAGTTCAGCCGAGTTGTTAGATGCCGCAGAGATGCGGGCTTGGATAAGGGCTCTCTTCTTGGTGAGAACAGAGAGACAGTATTGCCTTTGGAGCAGGCGGCAGGCCAGTTTGTCAGAGGATGAACATGAAGCACGCCATTTCCTCTCTGCCACCCTGCACTTGCGTTTTAGGGTGACGAGATCCGAATCATACCAGGAGTTACATTTGGCTTTGGGCTTCAGGCGGATTTTCATGACAGGGGCAAGGATATCAAGAGTATCAGATATAGCAGAATGGAGCAAGGAGAGGGCTGTGTCAGCGTGGGAGTCAGCCGAAGGGGGAGGGGGGGCGAGAAGGTGGCAGCGAAAGCCGCAACTGACACGCGCTTCATGGGTCGGATGACCGAGAAGGTGGGTGGCAATGATGAGGGTGGCTTTGCTTTGCCTGTGGGGTAGGGAGGGTGAGGTGGGAGGATAGGAGAAAGTGATCACTCCAGGAGAGAGGAGTGGAGAGAGGGACAGAGAGGGGAAGGTCAGAAGAGATCAGAGCATCAAGAGTGTGCCCTGCAGAATGAGTAGGCCCAGACGGGAGAATAGAGAGTGAGAGAGAGTCGCAGAGGTCACAAAAGAGTCCAGTGGGGGGACAGGAGGCATCTAGGTGGATGTTGATAGTCTTCTGCCGTATGATCTCATACATTGCCACATCTTCTGCTTTCTGCTACTATTGGGTCACACTTGCATCCAGGCAGCTCTTTACCTTTATAGCATTTGCTAATTACACTCATAAATTGTCAAATATTTATCTAAGTTTAGCTATCAAAGCGTGAACATACCTTTGCATAACCCACGATAGGCAAGGCTCACAGCCCCGAGTCCACTTAAGAAATGCATGTTGAAAGAATTTGGTTGGTTGATTATTCTGTGTGCTCTATGCGGAAATTATCAATAAAGTTTTTTTTTAAAAAAAAGAAATGCATCATTTTCAAACTTGACTTTGCAAGCCCATGACCTTCTCTCCGACTAGTGCAGTTTCAGATAAGAGGTGCTTACGGGCTGATTTTCAAGCTAGCATTCAATTAGCCAGGTTTCTAGTGCCAGTCAGCTAACCCCGAGGTTCGTTAGCTGTTTATACTTTTGGTTTTTAAAAAAGACACAGTCAGCAGTTTCCTTTTCCCCACCATCATCACTTTGGACTGTGCGCTATTAATTGCTAGAACTCTCCTATCCGAGATATCTGTAAATGTATTAACGAGGGTCTGGAGCGCTTTTGGGGTTCGAGCTAACAGAACATTGTTGTCCGCGTAAAGTAGAAGTGGATGCAAGCGACCCACTGCCCTTGGGGCATCACTAATGCTGGCAAATTAAGCGTGCAGGCCATTGATATAGAAATTGAAGAGGAGAGGGGCCAGCACAAAGCCCTGCCCTACTCCTTTTCCTGATGAAAAGGGGGCCTGAGGCTCTCGTTTAGAACATATCTGATCTTATTTGTGAGGTCCATATGTAAACTGGGCAAAACATTTAATAATGGAAGAGGAATCCCTTTGTTCTTCAGTAAAGACCATAGGTGCACCCTGTCCACGCAATCAAACGCTGACGACTGATCCATGAAAGCTAGGCATAAGGGAAACAATGGCCCTCTAATAACTTACTAGTTAGGAGAAGACGATTCAGAGATTGTTTATTAGTGCCATTCCCCACCCTGAAACCATATTGTAACTCAGTTAAGGGGTAACATGTCTTCACCCAATCATCAGTTCACATATAAATCAGTCTTCCAAATAACTTAGCTCTTGCATCCGGCAGAGATGGGCCGATAACAAGACGGATTCCTTCTGTCGCCCTTTTTAAAAATAGGCACCAGTATTGCCTGTTTTCAGGAAGGAGGGACACCCCCAGATTTAGACTGCATTAAAGACTGCTGTTAGCCCAGAACCCTAGTTCCAGCTTGAATATATTAGCTGCGCATGGATCAGGCCCTGAACTCTTGTGATTTAATGCTTTCCAGAGCACTGACTAAATTTACTCATGGGAAAAGGTTCGCTAGGGGTAATCAGATTTATTGATAGGTCTCGAAGGCTTGCGCTGGGCCGTACTCAGCCCTGTGGTGATACATAAGTGCTGCAAAGTATTTTACCTATACAACCTTGGTTATGTTACTCTCAAGCCCTGGACTATTATGTTCGCTCTGATTGCTTATGCTATTATCGCCCAGTACATACAGGGGTTACTTTCTTGAGCTGCTTCGTTTATGGCCTATGTGGCAACAAGGAATGAAAAGACTGACCAAGTGGTGCCATGGTTACTGTTATAGACTTTTATTCAAAAGAAGATAAATCTATGTCCTTAACTCCAATTGAGTTTCCCACCTAAACTAAAGAAACTCGGGTGCGCATCAGGAAGTCTGTGAAAGTCCAAATCAAAAGGCAGCGTCCCAGTCCAAAAGCTCCTATGCTATCCCTGTCACTACAATAAACAATCATAAAGTTTGGGTTCTGATTGTGACCCTGGAGAATGACTCTCCTTCTCCTTGATGCAAAGTGTTTCAAACACGCCAATTCTTCTCAAAGTAAAAGTTCCATTAATGTTCCAAGCTTTTCGTAAAAACAAACAGTTCTACAGGATCTTCAAGGTAAGGAAAATGACTCTCTTTCCTAGCGGGTTCCCCAATGTTCCTCATAATAATAATAATAAATTAGTATTTATATAGCGCTAAAAACCCTCAGGCATCTGAGCGCTGCTTATTATTACCCACGGTGTGTGGTGCTAATTTATCGACCTCAGAAGGATGAAAGGCTGAGTTTGGCCCTGCCGGGATTCAAACCTGCGTCAGCAGGCTCTTCACAGATATCAAAGCGAGTGCTTTACTCGCTGTGCTATCGGACCGGCTATAGCTTTCAAGAAAACGTGTAAATCCTTCAAGGAAGTCTCAACACATTTTGCTTTCTTTATACTCTTATCCTGCCCACAATGGGACAAAGATGCTCCCTAGGTCCCTCTCGACTCTCCAACACCCCCCTTGTGGGACTGCTCATGGAGCTGTGCTAGAAAATTATTCTTATTTATGATCGAAACATAAACTCCTTTGATTCAAAAGGGCTGGACTCTTGACGGGTACTAGTGTCTACCAATGGCAAGTTCTAAATGTCCCTTTGAAAGGTGATGATTGGCTTTAGTGTTCAGGACCAGTCCCAAGACGATTCTGGGGTGCGAGTTGGAGAATTCCTTCTTTGCCAAAGATTCTTTTTGAAAGTCCTCACAAACTCTGTTCTCATCAATGATACTCCCGAAAACCCCTCTAAGGGTTTCGGGTCTTCTGTCCACATTTGAGAAGATAACTGTTAGGAAAGATTTCATATGTGTATGTAATTTTCCCTCCATGTGTCAACCCCCAAACTTTTTGCTGCTGTTTAGACACCACTGACTGACTTTGCCAGAGAAGCACAGCCTTCAGCTGCACTCCTCTGGGCTTTCGCTCACTTTTTATGGGGAAACTGACATGCGCTTAAGACAGTCAGTACTGGGAGACTTTGTTTCCCTTAGTCCTTTCCTCGTGTTGCAACTTTTGTGCAACATGTAACAAGTGTACAATGTATCTTACCATACAGCACACTTGGGTCTATAGTAATTTCCAAAGACCCTAGATACTCTCGCTGGACTTTTTATGAACTGTGCAGATGTGTCATGGACAGGACTGGTGGCAGCTATCGTTTTGCATTATTTTTAACCCTTTCCTGCCATGTTGAACGCGTTAACCGCATTTGGCACAAATAGGTGGCCTGGCTCCCAAATGGCCATGCCACGAGGTTCTTTGTCCTGCCCTTTGGCCATCTTGCCCCTTCACCTTCCCCAGGACGAGTCGACCCAGGCCAGTCCTTATTTTGTCATGCACTTTCCCGCGAATCCCAATGCTTTTGCGAGCTTCTGCATTCCTTGTGTGTGTGCCTCCAGGATGTGGGCTGGGATGCCTGGTCCTAATACACATCCTGGGTGCCAGAGAGTCTGGAGTGTCCTGAATGCCTGAGACCACCGTGGTCTGTGATTGGTCCACATATGGAGTGTGTGTTTGAGAGCAGATCTCCCATTGGGTCCTCTCCGTTTTGGCGCAAAGGGAACTTTGGATAAGAGGAGGCTGAAAACAACACTACCAGGTCGATCTCCTGAGTTCTCACTGACCAAAAGATAGGATCCAAGTATCCTGCAACTACGAAGCTGAGTCGAGGAACCGCTGGTGACCCGCTGGAAGGTTTGGCACCCTGAGCCCGCTGTCGTCCCTTGGGACCCCTCTGCATCTGGGCGTCCTAGAAGGTCTGCAAAGATGCTTCGACCCATTGGAATAGTGGGAGGACCAACTATTCTCGGCACCTTTACCAAAACCTGCAAGTAAGCTTTCTCGGAAGTGTCCCTGGGCCAACCAGTGGGCTGACCAACTTACGCAGGACCTTTGCTCTGTCTCCACCGTCCTTTCGAGGAGGCCCCTGGAACTTGGTATACTGCTAGCTCTGTGTCCACAGCACCCTCACACCAAATTTCGTACACTTGGCATTCCCAGGTCTGAAGTGAGACAAGTGCGCCCGGACCAGAGTAAACGCGGTTACCGTGTTGCCCTGCTGCGGCAAAGTCCTTTCCAAGTCCGCTGCATTTGTGAACCTCTTGCCCCTGAAGCCTGCTGCAGTGAAACTGGGGCAATTCATCTACCCAGAGCAGAGAAATCGGCACTGTCCCGTTTGGGAATCCTCGCTGGATCTCAGGAACTAAAAGGTGCTGAGACGTCCTTTTTGCCGCATTTGTACCTGCAACCGAATTGGACTAACCTGCCGAAGTTTGGGTCTCCTTGCATCAGGGACCGGTGAGTAATCAATACCCCAAGTGGTGGCCCCTAGCGCAAGAGCCCATTTTTACACACAAGTGGCCCCTGGAGGCCCATCTCTTGTCCACTGCTATTGCAAAATAGCGACTGCATCCCAAACTCTCGAACTGCCTCTGCCTTCAAGTGGAGGTCCTTCTTGCATAGTGGGAACTATAACTTATAGAGACCCCTGAAGAGACCATGTTTGCCCATTGGAACAACTGCGTGCGTTTGCACTACATGTACTATTGAGCACAAGGCTCCTCTCTTCCTAGGGCTTGGACTGCCTCTTAGTGAGGTGAATAACTGATGTTGAACTGGGTCTAAAGATTAACTGCACTGCCTGTTTCCTTCCCATCTAGGTTGTCGACATATTTTGTGCAGTCACCCTTTTAGACCCCCCTGGTCTTGTATATATATTGTATTGAGTGTGATGTATTGGTTTACTTAGTGTTACTGTGATTCTTTGCTATGGTCTATGTTACAAAGGCCTTGTAATAAATGTGTCTATATTTTTAATATAACACCTGTCTGGAGTAATTTCTAAGTGTCCTTACTATGTGTGCTCATTGAGGTCCTTCAGTCACCCTCACACCTCCTGAGACTTAGTCTTGACCGCCTGCCATAGCTACCCTGATTGGTCTGGCTTGTCCAGAGGTTACCCTGTTCCAAGAAACTAGGTTGGCCTTCTGAACCTCTGCCCCTCCTGGACAGAGTTCAGAAATCCTTCTTAACAATAACCACTCGAATAACGTTTCGGCGAGTAGGGTTTTGCTTCTGAGAACAGAATTACTTCACAACCATTGAGGTGATTGTCATCTCCTTATTGTCTTCCCAATTTGTTACACTTGATAATCTTTGTTTGTTTTCCATTAACTTTCTCAATTTCCCCTGGCTCCCTCCCGGATTGTAACAATTCCTATTACCTGCTCTCGCCGTTGGATGTCTCACCAGTTCTGCTGGGGATCTTGTGGAGGTATATAGATTCTCTCTGGCTGGGCGCTTGTAAACCAGTCTTATTTCACACTGGAAGATAATTGGTTGCGGTAATAATGAGACCCAGCAGTGAGTTGGAGACAAACATGAATTTGAAACTTAACTGCCACACGCTCGACCCTTGCCGCATCAGGGGGAGCCTAAGCCTCCAATGCATGTGAAGATTCTCACACTGAATGAGCAGGGCCTCAAATTCCCTAACACACGTAGGTCAGTTCTCTAAAGGCTCTCCAACCTGAACTGTTCTATTTCTTTTCTCCAGAAAACACACTTAGCCTCAGAGAACACCCAAGGACTGCACAATAGAAATGTCCTGCTCCAGCACTTGGCATTAAGCCGGTCCAAGACATAGAGGAGGGCGGATCACAGGGAGGACCACAGGCGTAATTATGGCGCAGAAGTCCCGTCCGTGGAAGTAGTAAGTAAGCAGGACCCAGGAGGTTGATAGCCAGAGCCATCATCCTCTCTAGACTCGACTACGGGAATGCCCTGCTGTTGGGGGCCTCTTCCAAGGATCTCTCCAGCTGTCAGGTGATCCAAAACAAGGCGGTCAGGTTAGTAAAAAATTTGAAGAGGAAAGATCATGTTACGGAAGAGAGGCTCTCTTTACACTGGCTGAGAGTAGAAGAACGGATAAAGTTCAAGGCTCTCTGCCTGGTTCATAAGTGCCTCTATGGCACAGCGCCCGCCTACCTGAAAACGAGTGTAGTACCCTACAATCCCAGGAGAAATCTACGATCAGGTGGCAAATGCCTATTGATCGTGCCCAAGTTTAAGCTGAAAACCGGGCTGGGCAGATCTTTTCATGTACTGGCTCCCAAATTGTGGAACAGCATCCCTGAACCCCTGAGGTTGGAAACTAATCACTCCACCTTTAGGAAGGTGCTCAAGACTCACCTTTTCAGATGAGAAATCGGGTGACGATGCCTCTTAGAGGCTTTTCGGTGGTTAGCAGACCCTTTAAATGTCGTATGTCACATAGTATCTGTTGCTTACGTTTAAGCGCCCTGATGCCCGCGGGCTACCGGCGCTCTACAAAAATTAAATACATACATACATACATACATGTATAGGAATTAAGGGGACCTTATTTGCACAAATGGTCATGCTCATCTCCTTTTACGCCCCCAACGTTAAGCAAAGCGTGTTTCTTCTAGACTTCCTCTCAGAGATTTCTCCATTTGTGGAGGGCAGTTGATAATAGGAGGGGATTTTAATATGGGACTATACTATGGGGAGGCCAAGGTGCCCAACTTTGAGTTATATTATGTGGCAGGGTGATTGCAGTTTGTCATAGACTGGCTGGCAGATGAGGCCTCCCTGGATACAGAACTCCTGCAACCTTGGGCGGTGCCATTCTATTTGAAGGAGATACTTGCACCCATTAGCCCTTGACAGGAAGTTGTGGCGAAGATCTTGGGAATTAATGGGTGTCAAGGATCCTTACTGTCCAAATATTCCCTTGATAGCGGTGGTGGAAAGATGACGGGTGGTGGCAAAGGACATTAGGAAGCATTGGGAGAACAGTGGACTGGCCACAGTAGGTGACCTGCTGCAGGAAGGGCAACAAATGGACTTTGAGACGCTAACGCAAGAATGTGGTGTCCACAAGGGACAATTTTTGACGCATATAACCCTGGTCCCGATACTCACAAAGAGGTGGCCTGAGGTGCGGACTGGGATCCAGAATGACCAGGCATTAGAGACTATGGGCCTCATTACGAGATGGGTGGTAGCCATGGAGCTATTAGTTCTATGGCTGCCTCCCATACCGTGCCCGTGTCCAGTCTAGTCCAATGGGGACTTACCGGTGTAGTCCGACCCAGACGGGACCGGTAAGTCCCCATTGAACAGACCATTGCCCATTCCTATTTGAGCCCCCATAGGGCTCAATGGGAATGGGGAGGGCGCTAATAATGGGCTTGCGACTTGCAAGCCCGCTATTAGCGCCCTGGTCCCTTAGCGGGACCCGTAAGGGACGTGTGGTCAGACCACACGTTCCTTACGGTCCCCGCCAAGGGACCTTGGAATAGGGCGGTACGGGATTACCGGCACCGGTCTCCTTATAATGACCCTCTATATATGATATGTCTGAAGGGGGTCATGTGGTGTCTCGTTTATACAAGTTATTTTTGGGTCAGTGTGGGGGGAGAGACCAGCCAGTGCGATCGAGATGGGAAGAGGACCTGGGCAGAGCATTTACAGATGCAGAGTGGTCAAGGGTTCTCCTTTACCCAAAACGAGTTTCCAGGAATGCTAGGTTCAAGCTTGCACAACTGTACCTGACACACTGTGCGTACATGACGCCACACAGGAGATCGCAGATTCAGGGTGAGCCTGGACTGGGTTGATCTAGATGTGGTGTAGATGTGGCGAAAAAGGAGCTTCAATGCTGCACATGTTCTCGACCTGTCCAATGATCAAAACATTTTGGGTGTCAATTGCAGACAGGGTTAGCCAGAGGAGGGGTGGAAATACATGACTGGCCCCCTGAGGCCTGCCTATTGGGCCTGTTCCCCCAAGGGAGAAGGGGAGGAGAGTGGGGGAAGCGCACTGCACACCTGATGAAAATGAACAACCTCATGTGTGTACTGGCAAGGGAATAACAGTTGTGTCCTGGAAGTCTGCAGCTGGCCCTAGTGTTGATGCATGGTGGGGATGGTGGGGAGACTTGCGAAGGTAGGCATTGGTGGAGACGGTGGACTGGCATAGGGCGTGCGCAGGAGTCTGAGGGAAGGGAGTGAGGATGTAACAGCCTGGAATACTCTCAACTAGGCAATGTTTGGCACCCTGACTGGAACACAGGAGGAGATGTAACAAGAGCCCCAGTGTTATAGATATAAAGGCACATGAGGTGGAGTATGGCAAATCTACTTTTGGTAGGGCTCAGTTGGGAAGTGATAGGGGTGGGGTGGAGAGAGTGCAGAAGAGGACTGGCTGCAGATCGCCTCATGGGAGGTAGGCACCTGCATACTATGGCATAGGCGCACTGAAGGATCCTGCCAGGATTAGCAGCCTGTCATGACTCATCGAGAAATGCTTCAGGGCTTGGAGTGCTTTATAAATAAATAAAATACAAATAGCAAGTGTTGCTTGCAACTAACGGGGAACTTATGAAAAGCTCTAAGAGTCATGCCTCAGCACACCTGAAA
The DNA here is from genome assembly GCF_040938575.1 of Ambystoma mexicanum. Lineage (NCBI taxonomy): Eukaryota > Metazoa > Chordata > Amphibia > Caudata > Ambystomatidae > Ambystoma > Ambystoma mexicanum. Next base: position 354,352,878 of record NC_090936.1, read on the forward strand.
AGACGCGGAGACCCGCAATCCCCTCTGAACACAAGACCTGCACAGCTGGAAAACCTTCTTGATCATGAATCTAATGAGATGGACAGTGAATGCACTAGAAGCCCGATGTACCTTGGGAATGGGGGGAGCTGATGGTTTTTTGTAATGCAAAACTCAATAAAATACATTTAAAAATGATGGAAGAGATCAAAGTAAATCAGTAGAAAAACAAGATGAGCAAAGGAAAGCACAACTGGTAAAAAATGAAATGGGACGACTCAGTCACAGGGGCCTATACCTTCCATAATTAGTCTCAGAACAGAATGGGCGAATAACCCAGATGAGAGCATCCAATCAAAGTAGCACCTTTTTGACACAGAGGAGTCATCGGGAGGTATGCACCAATAGTGATGTAACTATTGCTGGTTCAATGGAGAGAAGAAAGCTGCATTGCAAAAAAAGATTCCCGACACTCCAAAGATAAAACTCAGGGACCCTCAGAGTCCTAGAATACAATGATTAATCCCCCTCACTATCGTGAGAGGGGGTTTAGATTCTATTAAAGAAAAGGAAGCGAGTATTATGCAAACTATCTTCACTACTGACACATAGCAGCAAGAAAAAAACGTAAGAAAAACAAATAACTTTTTATCAATAACAGGAAAAAACACAGTATTTCATTGAAAAACACAGGGAGGAAACCCAGTCCAAAATGGGGCTCAGGCCAAGCCCTTCCTGACCAATCAACAGGGACCCACCCCCATATAAGTCCCTTCATCTAAACACAACTCCTCTTCTGAAGCTGCCTTCTGACGCCATTGCAAGCGAAACAGAAAACACAAATACTCCAACTGACGACCAGCTTCGTAGTCCTCTTGTGCCATACCGTCCAGAGGCGCCGAGAGATCTCTTAGCTTCAAACTCTTCAACCCGAAGCTGCATATAAAACAAACAGAAACGGGTGGGTGGGTGGCATAATACTCGCCTCCTTGCCTTTAATAGGATCTAAACCCCTCCCACAATAGTGAGGGGGATTAATCATTCTAAGACACGACAAGGAGGCTTCATATTATGCAAGTTCAAAGCCCTTGCATCACATTAATAGCTATGTGATCAATACGTTTATGATAGAATGTTTTAAACGTGGACTCCCTGGACCAATCAGCTGCTTTTAAAATTTGATCCAGACCTCCCCCAAGGAACGCTGCTTTGGAGGCCATAGCTCCCCTCACAGAGTGTGCCCCAAAGGAGGAAATATCAATACCAGCTTCCTTCATTACCCATCTAATCCATCTAGCCAAAGTGGCAGGGGATACTGGTTTAAAGGGTTTCCGGTAAGAAATGAGCAGCTGAGAGGTACCCGGGGAACGAAGCTCCTCAGTCTTTACCTCAAAACATTTCAAACATTGTACAACACACAATTTAACATTCTCTGGAAAGGCTGGATATGAAACAGAAGAAATCAAGCATTTAGTTATTTTAGATACAAAGAAAGTCACTCCCTGAGGGGTGAAAACCTTATTGTCAACCTCCAGGGCTCTGATATCTGACACTCTTTTGATGGAGATGAGACACAGAAGCATGGCTAATTTTGAAAAAGGTTGTTGCAAAGATAAGGCTTCATTATGGGGCCAAGTGAGGAACAGACTCAGGACCTTATTAACATCCCAAAGAACTGAGTATCTGGCCTTAGGAGGAGCTTTAACTCTGATAGACTGACTTAAGGGATTTTCTCACTAAGAAATGCCTCCCCACTGGTTCTCCTTTAACTAGAATGTGGCCAGCTGAGATGGCCGACCTGAAGCCGTTAATTGTTCTATAGGCCTTGCCCTCCTTAAACAATTCAACCAAGAAATTAACTATCTCTACCGGAGGGGCAGAAATGGGATTGAGGTATCGAGCCACACACCAGCCCACCTTGCGGAATGCTGAGGAATACCCTGCCATGGTGTAGATTGCCCAGGAATCCTTGATGATGCGAAAGGCCTCTGAAGCACCAGGAAGAGCTGAAATCTTCCAAGCCATAAGGGAGAGATGCCCCCGAAGGACCAGGTCGTGAGAGAGACCCGCTGGATCTGTTAGGAGCCGAGGGTAGAGAGGGAGAAGATGAGAGACATCAACCGCTAACTCCAGGAGAGCGGGAAACCACACCTGAGAGGGCCAAAACGGGGTCACTATTATCAATGTCGCCAACTGCCTGCGCACTTGCACCAGGGCTCTGGCGATCATGGTAAATGGAGGAAAGGCATATGACAGGGGACCTGACCAATCTTTGAGAAACGCATCGGTCGCTAAAGCCAGGGAGTCTGGCCTCCAACTGTAAAAAAGAGGAACCTGACCGTTGAGACGAGAGGCGAACAGGTCTATCTGAATTGGACCCTAGAGGGACAGAATCATGGCAAAGACTGACCTGTCCAGCATCCAATCTCTCCTGTCCTGGAGATAACAGGAATTCCAATCTACCACAGCACTGCTGACCCCTGGAAGATATTCTGCCTGCAATAGGATCTTCCTGTCCAGACAAAAATTCCAAAACTCCCTTGCCCAGATCCTCTAGGGCCTTCGAGCGGGTTCCCCCTAAACAGTTTATATACCGAACCGCTGAAACATTGTCCATCCGAAGGAGGACACAGCAGTTCCCCTAGTCTTTGAGAAGGCCCTTAACCGCAAAGGATCCCGCTAGTAACAAGAGACAATTTATTTGAAGTGGTCTCTCCTGAGCTGACCATTTCCCACCAGTGGAAGTCTGACCTATCTTGGCACTCCCATCTGGCCCTGCTGGCATTGCATTCTAGAAATACATCGGGAGATGGACCAAAGATCGTCTTGCCATTCCAGGCAGTCCTATGCTTCAGCCACCATAGGAGCTCCAGCCTGGCGTCAGGTGACAAAACCACCATTTGGGAATAGGACAGGTTCTTGCGAAGATGTCTTCCCTTCAGTCGCTGTAGCGCTCTGTAGTGTAACATGGCTGGAATGATGGCCTGAATGGAGACAGAGTGCATCTCGACTACTCTCGCTAACTGCTGGAGAGACACCATCCCATTCTTTAGAAGGAGGCGAATCGCCTTCCGAATCTTCCTGCTGTCTGGAAGAAGGAGGATGCACTGCCTTGAATCTATATTGAAGCCCAGAAACTGGAAGCATTGAGTAGGATAGAATATGGACTTCTTTACATTGACTACAAGTCCTAGGGCATGTAATAGGAAGACTGTCAAACGTTAAGTGACCCAATAGAACCTGGAGATCCTGCGCCAGAAGGAGCATGTCGTCCAGATAAATGATAATTCGAATCCCCTTTGCCCTGAGAAAAGCCATCACCGGCTTAATTAACTTGGTGAAGCACCACAGGGCTGATGACAGACCGAACGGGAGAGAGGCAAACTGCCAAAGGCGACCCCCCCAAGAGAAGGAACAAGTTACTTACCTGTAACTGTTGTTCTCCAGCATGGGTCTGGCATAGATTCACATGCTCATGAATATTCCCCGTCGTCAGGCTGGGAATCCTCGGTAAAGAAAAAATCAGTATCAGTTTCGTTTCTGATCTGTCTTTCTTAGTAGTAACCAATCACTGATCTCTGGGTCATACTGCCCCCAGCCAATGACTGCCCTCTCCCTTAGCCCCGCCTCTGGCAGCCATCCTCAGATTTGGTAGCACGCCAAGTGGCAGTATGACCAAGTGAAGAGCCGCACAGGGGTAGGTGGGAGGGTTCGCATGTGAATCCATGCCAGACCCATGCTGGAGAACAACAGTTACAGGTAAGTAACTTGTTCCTTCTCCAGCATGGGGTGGGGCATGGATTCACATGCTCATGAATAACGTATATATACTCATTGCAGTATACAAATGCACAACCACGGGAGGTGGCAAAGGCTCAACATTAAGCATTACATCCAAAACTCAACATTAAGCAATTCTTACCTCCTCACCAGGCTCACCTTAGGGGAATAGGTTGCGCAGCGCTGCTTGGCCGACCCTGGACTCCTCCCTGGAGTCCCGATCGACGCAGTAGAATCTTGTAAAGGTGTGCGTAGACCTCCACGTAGCAGCCCTGCAGATGTCCAGCAGGGGCACACCAGACAGGAACGCTGTAGTAGCAGCGATCGCTCTGGTCGAATGGGCTCTCAGACGGCTGGGCAGCGGTCGGTTTGCCAACCGGTGACAGTGCATGATGCAGCCGGAGAGCCATCTGGAAATGGAAGTCTTCGAGAGAGCCTTCCCTTGATTCACAGACCCAAAGTTCACAAACAGTTGTGACGTCTTCCGAAAACTCTTTGTGCGGTCCACGTAGAACTTAAGCGCTCTAGCTACATCCAGCGAGTGCAAAGTACTCTCAGGAAAACTGGTAAAACCAAGGGCTCGTTGAGTTGGAAGTCTGATGGCACCTTGGGCATGAAGGAGGGGTGCGTCCTCAGCACCACCCTCGTGTCATGAAAAGTCAAGTATGGAGGCTTGCAAGATAAGGCCTGGATCTCTCCCACTTGTCGTGCGGAGGTGATGGCCACGAGGAACGCTGTCTTCCATGACAGGGACTTCAAAGGCACCAAATGGATAGGCTCGAATGGGGCCCCCATGAGCCTGGTCAATACCACATTAAGCTCCCACGCCGGGGCAGGAGCCTTCACCGGCGGGAACGATCGGAATAGTCCCTTCATAAATTCCTTCACCAGGCGATGAGACCACAAGGACGCCCGTCCTGTAGTCCTGGTATATCGGGAGATGGCAGCCAGATGTATTTTGATGGAGGCGTGACCCAGTCCAGCTTTGGCCAGCGACAGTAGGTACGGCAGTACTTGAGGGGCCGTAATCCGCAGAGGGTTAATCTTCTGTGCACGGCACCAGACAGAGAACCTCTTCCACTTATGACCGTAACACTTAAGAGTTGAGGACGCCCTGGCTTTTGCAAGAACCTCTCTGCAGTCAGCCGGGATATCGTACCCTCCAAACTCTAGTGCTGCAGGAGCCAGGCCTGCAAGTTCAGCGACTGTGGGTCGTGATGGAGAATGGCGCCCCTTCTCTGGAGAGAAGATCCGCGTCCGCCGGCAGCTTGACTGGTGGGGACGTTGACAAGTCCAGAAGGTCCGGGAACCAGATCTGTCTCGGCCACGCCGGTGCGACGAGGATCATTCTGCACCTGGACTTCTTGAGCTGGTTGATGTGGCGGAGCAGCAACGGAGGGAACGCGTATAGAAACAGGCCATCCCAGGGGAACGAGAAAGCATCGCCCATGCTCCTCAGCTGCGGGAACCTGCTGGCGAACCTCTGGCACTTGGAGTTTGTCGCCGTCGCGAAAAGGTCGATCCGGGGTTTGCCCCATCGTCGAAAGAGCCGATCCACCTGGTCCTGACGTAGTTCCCACTCGTGGCACGAGCGCAGCTCCCTGCTGAGTGAGTCGGCGATGGTGTTTTTTATTCCTGCCAAGTGGAAGGGAACCAGAAACATCCCCTAGGCGACAGCCCAGTGCCACAGATCCTGGGCCTCCTTGGATAGGGCTGGGGATCTCGTGCCCCCCTGCTTCTGTATGTAGAACATTTTGGTGGTGTTGTCGGTGAAGACCCTCACCACTTTGTCCTTGAGGGACAGAAGGAACGACTTGAGCGCCCAGAACACTGCTCGGAGCTCCAGAATGTTGATGTGGAGAGACCTCTCCTCCAGGAGCCAAAGGCCTATTGCGTGGAGATCTCCGGTGTGGGTCCCCCAACCCTCCAGAGAGGCGCCCGTCGTCACCGTCTCCTGAAACGCCAAGGTTTGAAAGTCTGTGCCTGTAGTGAGGTGAGCACGGGTACCCCCCCATTGGATCACCCGACGGAACTCCTCGTCGAGAGGGATCCTGTCCTCGAAGCAGCCCGTCACCTGAAACCAGCAGGTGTCGAGGAACTCCTGTAGCGGACGCATCCGAAGTCTGCAAAGGGGTACAAGATAGATGCATGAGGACATCATCCCGAGGAGGGACTTGATGGACCTCACCCTGGCCACGTCCGTGGCTAGCAGGCGCCGCACCTTGCCCAGGATGGTCTTGGTCCTCTCCTCTGACGGGGAGGCCAATTGCCCCACTGTATCGAGCTTCGCTCCCAGAAACAGTGCTACTTGCGACGGAACCAGGTAGGATTTGGGGTAGTTGATCGCGAACCCCAGTTCCGTGAGCAGCCGGACGGTCCTCGCTGTGTGTTCGACGGCGAGTTCCCTTGTCCTTGCCCGGATTAGCCAGTCGTCCAGGTAGGGGTAGACGTGGATCCCCTGCAGGCACAGCCGCACCGCCACTGGTGCCAGGCACTTGGTGAATACCCTGGGTGCTGACTTTAATCCGAACGGTAGGGCTCTGAATTGGTAGTGGCATCCCTGAACCACGAACCTGAGAAACTTCCTGTGCCCTTTTAGAATGGGGATGTGGAAGTAAGCATCCTCCAGGTCCAACGACGATAGGAAGTCGCCCTCCTCCAGCTGTCCCAGCACGTGCTGGAGGGTGATCATCTTGAATTTCTGCGCCTTGATGTATTTGTTTAACCGACGCAGGTCCAGGATGGGGCGCCAACCGCCTGTCTTCTTTCTGACGAGGAAGTACCTTGAGTACACTCCGGAGCCCCGGAGCCTCCTGGGGACGAGCTCGATGGCACCTTTCTTGAGCATCGCCCTTACCTCCAACAGCAGTTGAGGGATGTGATTCTCCTTCCTAGCCACGGGAGGAATGCAAGGGCACTTCTTTTGGAATTCCAGCGAGTGCCCGTTGGCCAGGGTGTCCAGCACCACATCAAAGTTAAGAGTGGGTTTGGCAGCAGTGGTTCAAAATTGAGGCCCATGCTTCATCATCTTGGGAAAAAGCCCAAGATCGAGCTGTACGTGTTGCTGCTAAGAGGTGTCATCGAAGAGAGTGGAGGGGGTGGATTGGTTATCCCCGGTAGTTCTTGTGACCTAGAGCAATGGTAGCTTGAGGCTGTGTGTCTACCTCATAGAGTGGAACAAGAGCATTTTGGTTGAACGCCCTCCTTTTACCATCATTTCAGCTTCTCTGCTATAGATCTTTCTGCAGCCTACCATCAAGTTCCATTGACGCCTCAGTGCCAGGATGTGCTCACTGAAGGAACTTTAACGTATGGCAGGATGCAGTTCGGCCTAGCATCGGCGGCGTCAGTGCTCCAGCGCATGATGGAAAAGGTGTTGGAGAACAAGCAGAATGTGATTGTTTTCCAAGATGATGTTCTAATTTATACACATTCTGAGGCAGAACATGATAGTGTATTAAGATCTGTTTTGGAAAGACTGAGGGAGGCAGGGTTGACTGTTCAACACAATAAGTGCAAGATTGGAGTGGGCAGCATTGAATAACTCAGTCATCAGATTACTGCTCAGGGAATTAAGCCCAAGACTGATCTGGTAGAAGCGATAACGGGGGTGCCCCTACCTAAGGACAAGGACCAATTAAGATCAATTTTGGGGTTAGCAGGAATATATGTACAAATTTGTTTGCAACTGTGCAGTAATATCGTCGCCCCTCAGATCTCTGTTAAAAAAGGGCATGAAGTATAACTGGTCGAGTGAATGTGGTGAGGCTTTTGAGAGAATCAAGGAGGATATAGCTAGTGCCCCTACCCCAGGGAAATTCTGTGACAAGAATAGAACGTGCTTCACTGTGGATGCAGGTCTGTTGGGGCTAGGGGAGTCTTGAAGCAATATGGGTCAGATAGGGAACAGCATGTTGTGGTTTTTGCATCGAGGCCTCTGAGAGAAGCTGAATGAAATTACTTAGCTGTTGAAAGAGATGGCTTGAAAAGTACACAAACCATAGTAAGGTACACACACAACTTGTGCGTACCTTACTATGGTTTGTGTACTTTTCAAGCCATCTTTTATAAATAGACATATCTAACATATTTCTGTATTTATAAAAGATGGCTTGAAAAGTACACACACCATAGTAAGGTAACATACAAATATATAATTGCTTACATACATTTATATATTTGTTTGCGTACCTTACTATGGTTTGTGCACTTTTTAGGCCACGCCCATCATGGAAGCCATGCCCTCAAATGAGGGCCGCCCTCAACTTCTTAACCCACGCAAAGCACTGGTTGGAAGGGTCGATTCAGGCCATATTTATTTGTGTATTAGAAGCCAAAATTCTTCACAACATCATTTCCATTATATCTTTAGCACCTTAACTCTGAAAGAAATCAACAAAACGATCGTTCAACTTTTTCATTTGTTGGGCTTTCCTACCTCCTGGATAGTTGTCCTCACATGATCCTTTGCGAGATTACGGACATGGAAAGCATTCAATACAATGAAGCAAACAATGTAGGTTTACCCTTCCTATTTAATTTTATAATGTATTAAGACATAATCAGAGTAAGCAATGGCTTCATTACACATTTAATAGTGTGTTCCTAATTAAAACCATTCATTTGATCTTTTCGGCGATACAAAGAATTACACTTCATTTTTGCCACGTTATTTTGAAAGGCGAACATTTCACATAGATCCTGATTGCATATGGTAAATTTAATACCGACACTGACAGTTATTAAAAGGGAGCAACATAATCCTCTGCCACTCAATGCTCTTGTTTAAACCCACCACCACACTGTTACTTAAAAAAAAATAAGACACCCTTCCGGATCAAACAGCCCCTGTTTGTCATGGATTGTGTGAGAAACCAAAGGGTGTCTGTTAGGGAGAATTCTCTCTTGAGGCTGAATTTCCTAACCTAGTGAGACCCCCAGCAGCTTTGCTGGATTTCTGGAGTTTGTTTTTTTCCTCCTGCCAAGAGTGAGACTCTTTTCCTCCCACTCTTGGACATGATTTATGGTATTCCTTTGACTGGTAATGTGTTTTATGGGCTATGGGGTCCTTTACTCCATAGGGTCTCATGCGGTTTTCCTATGTGTGTTACACAGCACCCTCCGTGCAGTAACACAGGGGTGTCATAATGACACCCCACCATAGACTCCATACCCTGGGACTGACTACTGTCTCCCAGGGCATGTAAAGTCACCATTGGCTTTACTAGTCTCAAATTATTCACAGAAACCAGTACAAACCATCATATTGTGGACATACTGGTTGGGGCAATTCGATTTCCCTGGGGTCTGTTAGTCGAGGGGGCACGTCTCCGTCCCCCCTGATCGAGTTTTGGCTGGTGGCAGTGGAAACTACTTTTTATATTCAACCGCAAATATTTTCCTATGGGATTTTCCCATTGTTCGAGGCTACCAGCTTTAATTATTTAATTCTCATAGCCTCGAACATACCGCCGGTTTATTTAATTAATATTAATTCTCCGGTTGGTATTTTTTGCCAAGACTCTATTCTAAAATGGCGTTTGTGTTCTCTTCTGTGACTCCAACCCAAGTCGAGCCCTTTGTTCCACTTTTTGGCGGGCTTCTCCACAGAAGCCTCCAAAAGTGGTGCCACTCTGTCTGTGTACCACAGGGGGTGTGGGAGGGGGTTTAGGCACCCTGGACTGAGTTACTGTGGTAACTAAAGTCGCACTCTTGTGTGATTGGCCCAAGTGGTGAGCCGGCCGGCTCACCACTTAGCATGTTTGAGTGACAGCTAGGCTGAGTGAATGGGGGTTTTCTGCATAAAAGCAGGGCTTTGGGGACTGGAACTTCAGAAGTCGCCACAGGACTTGAGAATCCGACGAGGGAGAAGCTGAGCCGACCTACCACGACGACACCACCGGTGGAGCCCTGCGGAACCGACTCACCACTTTCCGACGACAGAGAAGATCTCCCGGCTGGAGAGGCTTCTTCCCCTGACTGGTGGGCACAACCAGTTTACCTTTCTTTCTTCGCACCCCAGCCCAGTTTGTGGTCGAACTGCCTGTGCCAAGCACCCCGGTGGCCGGATAGCCACTCACCACTGAACCGCAAATCAACGGGCCGCTCCTTGTACCTGAGAAACTCTGCGGCTGGTTTCTTCCCTGGCAGTGCAACGGGCCCCTGTCTTCCTCCACGACGAGATCCTCTCTTTCCCCGGACGAGGCACCGACTTGCACCCGCTGCCAGGAACAACTGCCCCTGCTGGAGCGTTCTCACCACTTTAAGGTACCGTGTCCGCCAGGCCTCCCTTTCTAAAGATTGCAACAAGGTAATAATAACTCCTTAACCTTCTGGACTGGGCTGGCTGCCTTGGCCCTCTAACTGGTCCCTTTACTTTGATCCAAGTACTTTTTAAACCATTACAAGACTTTTGTGCACTGCAGCCGTGTGACCTTGGACACATTTCGTTTGGATCCTCTTAAAGCGGATCCGGCCTACTAACTCTGAATTCACGGTTTTACTTTGCATTCCTCTCTTGCTATGTTATTGTAAAAGTGTTGGGATCTGTTTCAATTTGTTCTCTACTTTTCTCTCCCTTTTTAAAATCGAACTATTAGAGTGCCATCTACGTTAAGCGCTCACCGCTGTCTGAAAATAAGTGGGGCTTTACTTAAGACTTGTCTAATATTCTTTTAAGGGAGTGTATATCTTTTAGTGACCGTGTTTTTGAATTGCTTACTATTAGTGCCTGTGTGTTTTTCTAGATGTGGTTTTAAATAAATAATTTTCTGAGGCTTGTGGAATCTGCTTAGATCACATGCTGTGCATAGGCCGACATCTAGTGGAAGCTGCGGAGTATTACAGTTTGTTTTTTCGAAACTCGAAAATGGGCGTCGACACAGGGCGTGCCAGTAATACTATCCCTAGTGTGACGTCCACTGTACCCAAGATCCCTCACGCGTCTAGGATCCTCAGATTGTTTTTTTCCGCCATACTGGTCAGAAGCATCTTGCGGAGTCCCCTGGCCTTAGCCATACTTTTGCTAAAATTTTAAAATATTAATCTATTGACATCCTTCCCCACCCCAACGTCGAACTTCGACACTCGACGCCGGCTGGAGAAGAAATCGACCGTCGGCTGCTGCACGACGGATTTGGGCCTCGGAAGGCCGCTGGCCTCGGCCCTGCAAGTAGGGAGAGTGGGGGGTGGTACATACTCTACACTCTTGGTATATAGGTACACCTTATACATTTCCTACACTTAACAGCCCGCTGCCTTAAGGTGCCTATGGAGGGTACCCCTTTTCAATTCTGCCCCAAGTGCAACCGCAAATACCCTTGGGTCGACAGGCACGCCACGTGCAATCTCTGCTTGCCGAGGGACCACCCCGAAGCGAACTGCAGAGCGTGTAGTAGGTTTAAACCTAAGACACTTAAGGACCGTTTGACGAAGTGTTGGGCCCACCACGCCAGGCAGGCGGCCATGGCAGCGGAGGGCGCCTTCAGCGATGGCAGCGACGCCGTACTTTCGGACGGCGTGGGCATTACGGCGTCGAAAGACAGCCGAGCGCAGGTCCCCGACCTTGGAAGGTCGTCCGGCAGGGCGGCTATGGGGAAGACCCCCGGCGACGCAAGCGCTTCACATACTACACACACTAAACACACTAAGTCCAACCGAGACTCGACAACGTCGAGCTCTCGGAAAGAGGCACAGACAGAACGGTCCGATTCGGTGTCCTCTGGGCGCTCTCGATCAAGATCGCCGCATGACTCCAGGCAATCATCCACTCTTGCCAAGAGTGCCTCGCTCCCTAGGCTAACAGAAGTTCGATCGTCGGAAGACGAAGACGACTTCCACCCCCAGGCCGCGCTCCAGGAGGCGGAGCCCGCAATTAAAGCCAGCGAGGCCCCACGCTCGAAGGACAGGGACACCTCTCCCGATCCTCGACGCCAGGCGTCGAAAAACTCCGGAGCCACTAAGGGACAGGGAAAACATTTTTCTACGCACGGGGAGGGGGGAAAACAGCAGAAGAAACTACCTGTACATTCTTCCACACCTGTGAAACACTCCACCCCCCCTAAACAGACAGACAAGCCCAGGTCTGCTGATAGGTCCACAACCAGCAAAGCTACTCAAGATAAATCCCATAGACTTGCTGAGAGTCATTCCCAGTTCCAAAAAATGGTCCAGTGAAGACATAGATAGGGTCATGTCAAGAATGTCTTCTTTGGCTGATTTTTATGATAAAAATCCAGAACATTTCCTCTCGTATGATCCACAAGGGGCCACACCCTCAGGCTCTACTGATCCTATCCCCCCGAGTAAGAAGGCCCGGTTTGAAACCCCGATGAGGTCTGAACCCTTCGAGGTACAACCTTACGCAACACCATACTCACGGTATCAAGGAGAGGCTTCCTTTTGTGGGGACCAAGAATTTGGTACGATAGAAGAGCAAACCGGGATGGGCTACTATGGGGATGATGAGGAACAGGAAGAAGAAGAGGATGACCCGGAAAAAAACAGAGTAGATTCCCCGGTAGAGAACGAAGCCCCAGTTACCGACTCCCCGGTCGATAACCAGCCCCTCCTAAATGAGGTTCTCGCTCGCGCAGCAGAACATTTCCACATTGACACCCACGGTGTACAGGAGGAAAGGGACTTCGCAGAAGAGTTAGTGGGAGAAAGGAGGCCGGTTGCCCAGACCATCCCTATCCTTAAATCCATTCAGCGGAGAATAGATCCGTCCCTGGTGAACCCAAACCTCACCAGAGCAGTCAATCCCAGGGTTGAAAAACTTTTCAGGGCAGCTCAGTCTGACCCTCTCTATATAAGAGGACATCTGAAGCCAGACTCCCTAGTTGTTACCAACACTCGTAAGAGGGCTGGAGCACCCTTGTCTTCGTCAGAAGCTCCTCCCGACAAGGAGAGCAAAAAACTATACGGTTTCGGCAGGAAGGTAGCCTCAACGTTCGCCTATCAAGCACGGATTGCTAACTCCACCACCCTGTTGGCCAGCTACAACTGCCATCAGTGGGAAGAAGTCGCGGCTCTCATAGCCTCTGCTCCTGAACCGTTAAAGGGCCAATTAGCTCGGATTTCCGCAGAGGGTAGAGCCGTGTCTGGTTGCATTTTGAAAGCAACCTTCGACGCCGCGGATAACGCAGGCAGATTGATAGCAGAAGATACTGTTATCAAGAGACATGCGTGGTTACGGCAGTCTGGTTTTAAGGCAGAAACTCAGGCATCACTGTTAGACAAACCGGTGGAAGCCGATCTGTTGTTTGGTAAGGCGGTCGAAGACGCACTGAAAAATGCCAAGGACGAATACGAGACACTCAAATCCCTTGGCCAGTTAACCAATAAACCCCCTAACCAGAGAGGGAATAGTAATTTCCGTCGCCCACGCGGCCAAAATTCCCAGAGAGGAGCTAACTATTCCCAGGGGCAGGGTACACAGTGGAACAACAACCAACAGTCTACCCAGGGTTACGGCAGAGGTAATAGGAGAGGTCGTGGTAAAGGCAGAGGCAGCCCCAGCAAGGGAGGCGGCACGCCTCCACCAAAGCAGTGACGCTCAGTTCAGGGTCCCTTCTCACGCAACCCCAGTAGGGGGACGCATTTCAAACTTCACCCAGGCTTGGGAAGGGATCACATCAGACAGATTGGTGCTGTCAACAGTATCCACGGGATATTGTATAGAGCTACTGCAGCGTCCCCGGAACCATCCTCCACGACAAAGAGTACACTCCTTAGAACATCAGAAGATTCTCCTCGAGGAGATCGCCATTCTTCTACAAAAGGACGCGATAGAACTCGTCCCGGAACACCAGGTAAACAAGGGTATTTATTCAACTTACTTCCTTGTGCCAAAGAAAGACTTGACAATGCGCCCAGTATTGGACTTACGGCCTTCCAACAAGTATGTCAAGCCCCAAAAATTTCGTATGACCACGCTACAAGAGGTAATCCCCCTCCTAAAAAAGGGGGATTACATGGCAACCTTGGTTATGAAAGATGCTTATTTTCATATTTCCATGTTCCCAGCGCACAGAAAGTACTTGCGCTTCAAGGTGGACAGTCGCCACTACCAATTCAAGGTACTGCCCTTCGGGATAGCTTCAGCACCAAGGGTATTGACCAAGGTACTGGCGGTGGCGGCTGCACACCTACACAGGGAGGCAATCCCAGTGTAACCTTATCTGGACGACTGGCTCATAACGGGGGAAACCCCAGGAATTTGCAGGACAAACATTCAAAGGACTATCGACCTCCTCCACACATTAGGCTTCTCAATCAACGAGAAGAAGTCAAGCCTGGTGCCAAGCACCTCAAAACAATTCCTAGGAGCAATCCTGGATACCCAGGAGGGGTTGACCTTTCCTTCAGAAGAAAGAATTCGGAATATACTACTGCAAATTCCGCATTATCAGTCCGGTCAACAAATAACGGTACGCAAAGCAATGCGTTTACTGGGCATGATGGCGTCATGCATTTACCTGGTCCCCCACGCGCACCTGCGCATGCATCCCATGCAGGAATGGTTGGCGAAACAGTGGTCTCAGGCAAGTGGTCAGTGGGACGATCTAGTGGTCGTTTCGCCAACACTGGTACAAAGCCTTCACTGGTGGACAAGAGAGAATCTCGCAAAGGGGAAACCCTTTTACGATCCCGAAGTACAGGCAGTAGTCACTACAGATGCATGTCTAACGGGGTGGGGAGCTCACCATCTCCACCACACAGCTCAGGGTCTCTGGTCTCACTCAGTGGCCAAGAACCACATCAACCTGCTAGAGCTTCTGGTAGTATTCAGAGCGCTTCAGGCGTTTGAGCCCCATCTACTAAACCTGTCAGTGCAAATCCGGACGGACAGCACTACAGCCATGTTCTACCTGAACAAGCAAGGAGGGACTCGCTCGCCAAATCTGTCCAAGCTTGCCCAGAAAATCTGGATATGGGCACTCAGACGGTACATCTTCCTGTCATCACAACATGTTCCAGGGGAGCTCAATTCCCTAGCAGATGCTCTGAGCAGAGACTCCCTCCCAGAGGAACACGAATGGGTTCTTCACAGAGAGGTCGTAGAAGATCTCTTCTCTCAGTGGGGTTTCCCCACTATAGACTTATTCGCCACAAGCGAAAACAAACAATGCCCAGGATTTGCATCCAGGTTCCCCCAACCAGACTCCCAGGGGAACGCCCTGTGGATGAACTGGTCAGGGATGTTTGCGTACGCTTTTCCACCAACTCCTCTCATCAGGAAAGTGGTGAACAAGATGAACAGGGAATCGATGACGCTCGTCCTAGTTGCTCCCATGTGGGCAAGACAACCGTGGTTCCCACACCTACGCAGGATGGCGGTGTGCAAGCCCATCAAACTTCCAGCCTGGTACAACCTACTGTCCCAGCACCAAGGTCAAACAGTGCACCAGCAACCCAACTCAATGAACCTGGCAGCATGGCTCCTGAGGTCATAGAGTTTGGACACCTCAATTTGCCAGGTGTATGGACATCCTAAAGGAATCTAGGAAGCCAAATACAAGGCACTGTTACTTTGACAAGTGGAAGAGGTTCGTTATCTGGTGCCAGAGTAGACAAATCAACCCAGTTGATTGTACTCCTTCCACTATTGTTACATACATGCTCCACCTGCTAGATGCAGGATTGGTTTTTAACTCACTGAAAGTACATCTGGCAGCCCTCTCGGCTTACACCACTTCCCATAGCAAGGTGTCGTGGTGGAAAGTACCAGTAGTTAAAGCCTTCATGGAAGGAGTAAAGAGACTTCACCCTCCTATTTCAAACCCACCGCCAGGGTGGGACCTTAATGTGGTGCTAGCCAAGCTCATGGGCCCCCCTTTCGAACCCATGCATAAAAGCAGTCTCAAACACCTGACTTATAAAACGGCCTTCTTAGTAGCTATTACTTCTATAAGAAGGGTCAGTGAAATTCAGGCTCTGTCAGTGCAGGATCCCTTCTTTACTATCCATAAAGACAAACTGGTTTTACGCACACACCCTAGGTTCTCACCTAAATTTATATCAAAATTCCATGTAAACCAGTCCATCGAGCTTCCGGCTTTCTTACAGAACCCGCAAAGCTCGGCTGAGGTGAAACTACACACCCTAGATGTGCGTAGGGTGGTCCTCTACTATGTAAATAAAACAAGACCGCTAAGGAAAACAGATCAACTGTTTGTCTCCGTAGCTACAGGCAGAGAGGGGGATCGCGTCTCTAAAGGTGCCATCTCGAAGTGGATTATTAACTGTATCCAGCTGTGTTACTCACTCTCTGAAAAGACTCTGCCTTTTACGCCAAGGGCCCACTCTACTAGAGGCATTGGGGCCACTCTGGCTTTCATTGCAAATGTTCCCCTTGACACCATTTGCAAAGCAGCTACTTGGAGCTCTATTCACACTTTTACTCAGCATTACTGCATTGACACCCATTCCAAGACAGATACACAAGTGGGACAAGCGGTTCTAAGACACTTATTTGCTCATGACCCTTCTCACATCCCACCTCCTTCTTCTGGTACTGCTCGCTAATCTATGCACAGCATGTGATCTAAGCAGATTCCACAAGCCTCAGAAGGGATACATTACTCACCGTAATCGTATTTCTGACGCTTGTATCTGCTTAGATTCACATGCGACCCACCCTTCCTCCCCTCCGAGAGAAGGCGCATGATTGCTTGTAGTCTTACCTTTCTGTCTATCTGCTTGGATTATCTGTACTCACGCTACTCCTCATGCTACCTCATGTCAGAAAAAATACAATCTGAGGATCCTAGACGCGTGAGGGATCTTGGGTACAGTGGTCGTCACACTAGGGATAGTATTACTGGCACGCCCTGTGTCGACGCCCATTTTCGAGTTTCGAAAAACAAACTGTAATACTCCGCAGCTTCCACTAGATGTCGGCCTATGCACAGCATGTGAATCTAAGTAGATACAAGCGTCAGAAATACGATTACAGTGAGTAATGTATCCCACATCTTTTTTACACCAAGCCCTGGTCAGTGTTTACTTGTTCTATTTTGTGCTCTTGACCTATTGTGAATACTCTGTATACTGCCTAACTCTTCTTGTGGGAAGTCTGACTGCTCAGCCACAGCTACCAAGTGAATCTGTGTGGTACAGACTGCTACCAAGTGGGTTTACTGCCAAACACCTGTAGTCCTAAATCTTTTGCAGTGGTCCCAGAGGGAACTGCACAGGTTTCTGCCTAACAGTGTCTCACCCGCTAGTCCCCTGGGATCTCTCTCTCAGGTGGCCAGGGCATGGCCATCGCCTTTGGATCCAGACTCTGGGGGTGGACCAGTGCGGGAGGATCACCTGGATGAGGGGTATTCAGGGAGTGGGGGTCAGACAGCCGATGGTGAGATGCAGTATTCCCCCCTTTTTTGTTCATCTATCCCATCCTATTTTGTAGGATTTTCTGAAGTCTCAACCCCCCCCCACCCATTTTACACAAACACCGGGTCGAGGAAGAGGGTGACTGAGAGTAACCAGACTAACTCTCTCACATCGTACTGGACATGTCCCGTTAATCGTGTCAGGCAATGTCCGGCACTTTACACTAAGTGCATACACCTGATACCAGTTAGCTCTCCTCACACAAATAAAATGCAACTCCTAAAGACACACTCTGAGCAAGGAAGAACATGAGTACGAGCACGATGAGAGACGGGTGTGTGTTAAAGCGAATGAAATAGCAACATTATATCACAAGTGAAGGCTGCATGTGTGTGGATGAGACGCGAAGAAAGGCGAACCTGTGAATGAACTTTGAAGTAAAATGCAGCTGTGAGATCAGCGATACTAAGCAACGGAGTGGTCCGGCCAAAGGAAGTAGCCTATTCGAAAGTCTCATTGAAAGGTACATACTTTGAAGTTATAAAGCGAACAAACAGCAAAAGTGAATTGTAACGAGAGTGAACGTGAACTTGGAATTGAAGTGGTCCTGCAAATGGACTGTAAAGAGTGCCACGCACATTTGAAAGGCTTCAACATCAAAAGGGGTCCGAGCCCGATTGAGGGAGACCCAAAGTACAATAAGTTTAGGGAAGGGAACCCCGGCAAGTATGTGTTGAACTGTTACATGAGAGGTCTGGGCCCGGCAGAGGGGGTCCTTTGTGAACTTTACATTAGAATACAATTGTGAAAGTCAAGAAAGAGACTTTATGTGCTCTAAGAGGGGGATGTCTGTGAACTTCTAAAATTATAAATTATAAACTTTACGTTGGAATACAATTGTGAAAGGCAAGAAAGAGACTTTAACTTGGAAGGCAGGCGGGCCTCAATCCACGGTTTGGAACTACTTAGAGTGTCAGAGACCGAGCTAGGGTGTGTCATCCTGCCTACAAGGACAGCCTTACTTACTTTTTGTACAAGAGATAGGGGAGGCATTAGGTTTTGTTAGCATAGGCCATTTTGATTTGAGGGACTCCACTAGGACTGCTTGGTTTATTGTTTGATGGTAGAGACTGCTCCCATTTTAGTTATAGGGCAACATAGGAGTTTCTCCGACCAACATTTTCAATAGAGGTTTTACAAATTGTATCGATTGTGTACGTGTCATACTTGTGATACCATGCCTTACCTACAGTTGGCAGCCACTTGATTAGATTTTCAACATCACTGTCCATTTTAATGTTTCACATGGATGCGCCATCCTCATAAAATGTGCTCCTAGAGGCGCATTGAGTATCTTTTTCTGTGTTCAGCTTTTATACACAAATTTCTTATTTTAACTTTTTTTGTTCAGTTTTCCCTATGTAGAGCTTCACACAGGGGCATCAGATGGCATATACCACCATATTGGTGTTTCTGTTTGTGAAATCCCTCTGGGACCGTAATTTTTCAAGGCCTTTGTTAACCTCTTTGGGCCTTATGGTTTGGGCACAACAGTTACAGTGACCACAGGGGCAGGGGATGTGACCCACGGGTTTAGGTAGCCCACAGGTTTCTGTGATGCTCATTTGGTGATCTGCTGGAATATGAATATCATTCCTAGTGAGAAGATCCTTAAGGTTTTACCTCTTTTAAATGTAAGTTTTGGGCGAGTCAAAGGGGAGTTACCTCCTTCTAAAATGTGCCAATTGTTTCTTATGATCTGGCTGGCTCTATTGAACACATGGTTAAATGGACTGATGAACACTGTCGTCATTCTTGTCTTGTCTACCTTTATATTCTAACACAGCTTCTTTGTAGTTATTGCCAGCTCTTGTACACACTCTTTTTTTTTAACAAACTTTATTTATTCAAATGCAGTCATGTTCAGATATTGTATTGGCCAAGGATTCAAATAACTTTAACACATATCATTAGTTATGGGCACATGTTGACATTCAGTTTTACAAATATTGGTTGCAAGTTCTGAGTATTGGACTAACTTTAACTACAACCGTTCAACAACCCTTCCCCTGTCTCCTTCCCCCCTCCCGGTTCCCTAGTGGCATGAACCAGTCCTTCTGCCTTCCGATGAGATTGTTGTATTCTATTTAGTTAACTTCTGCCTTGGATCAGGGCTCCCGTTCTTTGTTTGCCGGTGCTCAGTTTTGGATAGCTCTCAACAAGTTCGGCCTAAAAAAGTGTCTCTTTCTCTGACAAAGTCTAGGAAGGGGTCCCCGATTGGCCGGAACTTCAGGTACTTGCCGTCCCTCAGGGCCCCCCCTTCTCCATGGCCATTACATTCCACATTTTTACCCACCAACATGCTGTTGTTGGGCCTTCTGGATTTCCCCATCCTTGTGCCAGGGTCATCTTTGTTGCCATTAACAGGTGGGTGATAAGTGTTGCATTGTTGCCAGTTGCCACATAAATGTCTTCAACCACTGTACCCAAAGGTATAACTTTAGGTGACGCTGGCAGTTGTTTCCCTGTGATTTCCTTTATATGCCCTAGGACTTCCTTCCAGTACAGGACCGCTTTCGGACATGACCACCACATGTGGTATAGGTCTTCTTTGCCTCTGCAGTTTCTCCAGCAAGTAGGCGGATAGTTAGGGTTCATTTTGTGCAACCTATGGGGGGTCAGATACACTTAAAACAAATCTTGAGCCAGTCTCTCTAATGGCTGTGCAGTTGGAGGAATTCTGTGCTCTTTTCCAAATTTGGGGCCACTCCTCCTTGGTGATGGGGGCACCTATATCTCTTGCCCAGTTGTCCATATATGGGAAGATGTCACTCTCTTGTGGTCTGTCCAGTAGCTTGTACATTTTGGAGACCGCTCTTGCCTCGTCCCCTTCATGTAGCGTTAGTTCCAGGCCCACTGGTGCCCTAGTGGCTGTTTTCTTGATTTCCTTGTGTTATCCAGTGCCGGATCTGAATGTAGGAGTATCTGTCTCTTTCCTCTATGCCAAATTTCTGTTTACCTTCTTCAAACTTTAATGGGTTTCCCCCCTGGAAGAAGTCCTTCAAATCTAATGTTTGTTCCTGTCCCCAATTCTTCCAGAAACTAGGCTGTTTGCTCGGTGTAAAGTTTTGATTGTGCGCCATTGGGGTGAAGGGACCCAACCCCGGGATGATGTTCTGTTTTTTCAGTGCTCGGTCCCAGCCTTTCAATGAGGCCTTGGTTGCCTCCAGCAAGTGACCATCTGTTTCCCTGGCTCGCACCCTCAACCCGTGTAGAATACTCAGTGGGATAGTGGTCACCGCTTGCTCGATTCCCACCCATCCCCTTGGCATGTCCTCCCTCTTCCAGGTTAACATTGGTGCTATTTGTGCGGCCAGGACATACCTCTCCACATCAGGAACCTGCATACCTCCCAGGCATGGTGGCCTTGTTAGGATTCTTCTTTGAATTCTAGCTTTCCTTTTGTGCCATACGAAGGAAGTCAAGTCACCCTGTATTGCTTTGCATATCTCGGGGGGGACCTCTATTGGAAGCAAGCTTACCGTGTATATCAGACGTGGTAGCAGGGTCATTTTGAGTGCCGCAATTCGTGCGAACCAGGATAGTTCCTGGGTGTCCCCCCTATGTAGGTCCTCCCTCAGTTGTTTCAGCAGTGGAGTAATGTTTGCTCCGTACAGGTTTTTATAGCCCTTTGTTAATTGGATCCCTAGGTATTCTATTGATTCTCTTTCCCAGGTTAGCGGGTATCTTAACCCCAGAGCTTCGACCTCCTCTTCCCTCTCTGTGATGTTCAGGGCCTTAGATTTAGTGAAGTTTATGGTAAACCCTGATATATTAGCAAAGTTTTGTAGGCTATCGAGTGCTCTTGGTAGTGTGTTCTTAGTATCCCCAAGGAACAACATTATATCATCTTCGTATAGTGCTATTTTATGTATAATCCCACCACATTTGACCCCTTGTATTTCGGGATGCTGCCTTATTATTTCGGCTATGGGTTCCATTGCCATGGTGAAAATTAAGGGCGAGAGTGGGCAGCTCTGTCTTGACTCTCTGTATATTTAAATTTTTGCCGTGGGATTCCCGTTAACCATAAATGTCGTACTCGGGAGGCGGAAGTTCACCAGGACCATTCTGATGAAATTAGGGTTGCATCTGAATTTCTGTAGTACCAGTTCCAGATACGTCCAGTCCAGACTGTCAAATGCTCTCCTTGCATCTAAGGCAGCTATGGAGAACCTTTGTCCCGTCCTGCTTCCCAGATCTAATATATCCACTGCACGTCTGATGTTGTCTTGGGTGTGTCTCCCTTTTATGAATCCAGTTTGGTCAGTGTGAATTATTTTAGGCAGAACTCCTGCGAGCCTGGTTGCAAGGAATTTAGCATAGGTCTTGGCGTTGTGTGTTAAGTAGGGAGCTTGGCCGATAACTGGTGCAGTCTGTGGGATCTTTACCTGGCTTGAGTATTAGGATTGTGGTGGAATTTCCCATATCGGGTGTGACTGTGCCACTGTTTCTTATGTGATTGAATAGATTTGTTAAAGGGCCCAGCAGTTGGTTATGGAACGTTTTATAATATCCGCTTCCGAGTCGGCATCACTAATTTCTTATGGGGGCTTGCAGAGCGTTGTTATCTTCCTTTATAATCTGGGGAAGGGAGATCCATGACATATACTCTCTTTGTGCCTGGTGGTTTAGATGTTCGCATTTTAACAGTCTCTGATGGAATCTTTCCATTATCTTGAGTTTCCCCTTCTCCGTAGCGCATAACTCCCCCTTTTCGTCTTTTAATTGAACTATGTAATTACAGGATTTTTGTTTGTGAAGTTTTGCTGCTAAGAACTTCTTCTCTTTCGCCCCTGGACATAGTATGCCTGTTTAGTGTTGAGTAGTGCTTGTGCTGTGCGTTCTGCTACGTGTGATTCTAATTGGGCTCTTGCTTTCCGGACCAGTCTGAGTGTTTTTTGAGATTGCCTAGTTTTGTGTTGTGTTTCTGCTTCATGTAATGCTGTTTCCATTTTCTTTTTAATGAGTCCTCTTTCCCTCATATATGCTGTTGCCTGTGACATGAATTCCCCCCGGACCACTGCTTTCCCGGCATCCCAAATTACCCCCCAGTTTGTTTCCCTGTCATTTTCTTGGAAGTACTTCTGAATAGTCTCCTCCATGTGCACCCACAGGGCCAGGTCCTTCAAAATCATCTTGTTCAGCATCCAGGGCTTATGGCCCTTATGGACGCTTTGGGCCATCTCCTTTTGTACCAGGACTGGGGCATGATCTGATACACATTGGACCTCTATTTCCACTTTACTAATGCACAGGATTAGGGTGGCTGATACCAGCACCATGTCGATTCTTGAGTACCCCTTGTGAACCGCTGAGTAATGGGTGAATTATTTCTGTTGTCCGTTGAAAAACCTACATGTCTCTATCACCCCCCAGGTCTCTGAAGAGTTTGCCTAACGCCTGTCTGTTTCTTGCATCTGCTGCTGTGGGTGGAAGAGTTTTATCCAAGGTGGGATCCATGACACAATTAAAGTCGGCACCAATTACTATCTGGCCTTCACACCAGCACCCCAGAGTATTTAGTATGTCCCTCAGGAATAAGTCCTGTCGCTCATTCGGGGCATAGATTGCAATTAGCGTATATAGTTGTTCCTGTAGTATCCCTTTTAGTAATAGATATCTCCCTTCCGGGGGTCCCTGTGTTTCGTCCGTTTTTTTAATATCAATTTGGCCCCGATTAGTATGGCTACCCCTTTGGTCTTTCTCCCACCTGAGGCAAAGTATTGACGGGGGAACGCCCTATGGTTCAGTCTTCCTTCATCTTCAGGGAGGAGGTGTGTTTCCTGCAGGAAGGCGATTGATGCCTGCAAGTCTATAAGCCTCGTCAGGATAGATCAGCATTTGACTGGCAAGTTTAGACCTTGTACATTAAGTGAAAGTAAGTTCAGTTCATCCATCTCGTTTGTGTTCGTGATCCTTTGCCTTCTGGTATGCTTTCTCCAATCGTTTCTCCCTTTCCTCCTTGCCTTTACTGGTCCATGCCGTTCCCCAAACTTGATTAACTTTGCAACTTTCCTCCCCCCTCCCCTCTAGTACCCTTCAGATCAAAGTTCCTCAGAACTTTCTCTGCGCTCCTTTTGGGGCGGTGGGTATCACCTCTCCTCCCATTTGTGCTCTGCCAAGACCTGTGTCTGTCCTGCATTGGTTCCAAAAATGGTTTGTCTCTTCACTCCGTCCGAGGTTAGTGCTTTCTTCTGACAGGATTCACATATTTGTGTTTCTCCGGGTGATCGTGGTCATTTCGGTTGGAGGCTTCTCACCCATCCCTCCGTGCTACGCTTCTTGGTGGGGGTAGATGACCATTCCCACTGTCTGGGGTTTCCGCTTCTGAGGCTGCAAGTACGATTTGAGACCGGGTGCAATTCCTCTTCCTCCAGGCGTAGGAGTGTCATTCCTTCCTCGCAAGTGGTGATGCGCTGTTGCTTGCACCTCAACACACTGGGGGACATAACGAGTAGGGTGTAAGGGGTTAACGGCGCCGGTAAAGGTGCTGGAGCCGTCCACCCCTTACTGCCCTATTACGAGGTCTCCTCGCGGGACCCACTAAGGCCGCCTGGTAAAACCAGGCGTCCTTAGCGGGTCCCATGAGGAGACCAGCATGCTAACAACGGGCCCGTTATTAACGGGCCCGTTATTAGCATGCTCACCATTCCCATTAAGCCCTATGGGGCACGAATGGGAATGGGGATGTACCGGGTCCGGGTTCCTTGAATGAGGAATTACCAGGCCCTCCAAGGTTGGAATGGCCCTGTAATTCCTCATTTAAGGTACCCGGACCCGGTACCCGGTAAGGGGGTAGCCATTCCGCTGATGGCATGGCTACCGCCCAACTCGTAATGACCCCCACTGTGTGCTAAGATAGCCCCGTTTTGAGAATGTTTTTTCATTTGGGGTGGCGATTTAAATTGTATGCTAGATTGGGAGCTGGATAGATCTAGCTCGCCTGCTACCCAAAATGAGGCAGCTACAAAGGCACTGAATACGATGCTGGGGACCCTAGATCTGGTGGATGTGTGGAGGGAGCTACACCCGACAGACAGAGGTTACTCCTACTTTTCCTCGCCGCATCACTTACACACTAGGATTGACTACATATTTGTGGCCAAGGCCCACCTGGCACAGGTGGAATCCGCACACTATCTGGGCAGGTCTATATCGGATCACTCACCACTGCTGCTGATCTGGAGGATTCGAGGCCCTGTGCCCCCTATACCGCTGTGGTGCATGCCGACAGACGCACTAACAGACCTGGCCTTCCGGGAAGAACTGAGGAGTAGATTGGAGGAATATGTTGAGGGGAATGTAGGCAGTATTGAGAGATGGGGCACAGTATGGGAAGCTATGAAGGTGGTGGTGTGGGGGGAAGTTATTGCTAGTGCGGGAGGCATCAGGAAAACGCTAAGACTAGAATTGGAAAGCTGGGAAAACGAAATACGAAAGAGAATAACGGAAAGAGTCACAAATGTTAGGGACAAGAGAAGAGCTTGAACGGACACGAATGAGGGATGGCTGCCGAGAGGCGTGGGAAAGATTGTCAAAGTTTGACTACTCAGTCAAAACCAATAAAGCACACACTGATGGTGATATAACATGTAGACTGCTGGTGTGGCTGTGCAGGAGAGAACACCCAAAACACCCGACCATGGAACTCAGGGATGAAACAAGCACTGTACACAAATCGCAACAAGTGATTAACGACACCTTCGGGGAATTCTACTCCCGCCTGTACAGACATGATCACCAGGTACCCAAATCAGACATATTAGGCACACTTGAAGAAATATGTCTGCCCAAACTGGGGGCAGCGCAGCGGGAGGCACTGGAAATGGACATAACAGCTGAAGACATAACCAAGGCGATAAGATTACTTGCCTCGAGCAAAACACCCGGGAGCGACGGGCTCCCTCCGGAGTTCTATAAGACATATGAGTCAGTCTTGGCCCCGGTACTACTTGAAGTGTTCAAGGAGACAAACGAGAGAGGGGTGCTGCCGGAATCTATGAGGGAGACTCTACTGATCCCGATACCCAGACCAGGAAAGCCAACTGATGAGTGTGACTCGTACCGCCCGCTAGCGATGCTAAACTACGATGTTAAGATCCTAACCACGATACTAGCTAAGCGACTGAGCAGGGTAGTAGGAGGTTTGATCCACAGCAATCAAAATGCTTTGATCACAGGGCAAAGTACTGTGTTAAATCTGCGTAGCCTGCAACATGTCCCGGCGCAAACTGTAAACTCTCGGGAACAGTACGCCATACTTTCCCTAGATGCTATAAAGGTGTTTGACATGGAATGGCTGGCGGCAGCACTTAGGAAATTTAGATTCGGGGACCAATTTATTAAATGGGTGCAAATTCTATACACACCCCCAATAGCAAGAGGGAAAATCGGAAGGTTAGTGTCAGGCCCCTAGGATATACAGAGAGGCACCAGGCAAGGATGCCCACTGTCTCCAATGCTCTATGTGCTAGCACTAGAGCTGATAGCAATCTATCTAAGGACGCAGTACCTGGATGCAGGCATTTGGGTAGAGGGAGTGGGACACCTGATTTCGCTCTATGCAGACTATGTGCTGTTGATCCACGCCTAAATGTCCCGGTGGTGCTGGATATATTGGAAACCTATGCAAGAGTGTCTGGAATTAGTTTCAGCAAATCCAAATCCTACATATTCCCAATAGCCGGGTTGAGAGGGAAGGATGTGGGGGAACTGCCGGAAGTGGGACTCCAGTGGAAGTTGGAATCATTCAGGTATTTGCGCGTTAATATTAGACACACACCGGAACAGATGCACGAAAGCAATACGCCGGCAGTGGTGAAGGGTCTGAGGAAATCCATGGTGTTTTGGTCCAAACTGCTGTCAATAATGGGTAGTGTGGCTATTACCAAAATGATTATCCTACAGAGATTTCTATATTATTTTAACAACGTACACTTGTCAAGATCTGAGCTCCACGAAGTTAGGTATACCTCTGTTCCCAAGTACCAGTCAGAGAGATAGATAATAACTCGCTGACCGATTATTGAGACCACAGGTGGTGGGGACAGGAACACGGATCCAGGTGGCTGCAAGAAAGGCATAGGGTTAGACAAGACAATACCACCAGTACAGACACTAACACTAGAAGGACGGTAGACTCCTACCTGAGGGAAGACCGATGTGGGTTCAAATACCTAGATGTCCCCCCTGGGAGGTGGAAAGATTCAAACAGGGCCCACCTGAGGATTCTTGATTCTGGAGTACAGAATAGTGGTGGTAGATACTGTGGTTGATGAAAGGCCAAAATCCAAAAGTGTCCAAATTCACCAAATCCAAGGGTTTAGCAGAAACAGTCCAATAACCAAGTCCAGAGTTCCAAAAACCGTGAAGAGATCAATACCAGGATTCCAAATGCAGAAATGTAATCCAAATCAGTCCAAAATCCAAAACAGGGTCCAAAATACAAGGTAGCCGGATCGTAGCTCAGGAGCAGCAATGGGCAACACGCCGTGAGAACAGCTGAGAAGCGTATGCCTAAAAGTGGGTGTTGCTTATATTGTGTGTTTCCTGGTCACGTGATCGCGTGAAAACTGCCCCTGATTGACCCTGGCACACATCACGGGACCCGTGCGTAAGCGTAGTTTGTAATGTCACTTGAGCGGTCAGGACGTTGGAAGGTCCAATGGGAACACACGCCATGGCAGCCTCCATCTGTATTGTTGCCTTAAGTGCCGTGATGTCGGAGCTGCTGTGCGGCGTTGAGCCGCAAATGTCAACAGCGGCCCTCGGCCCCCGTGATCCGGGGACCCTGAAGGCAGCCCGCACCTCTGTTGACGCTGGGCCGGGCCACCCATGTAGCGTCGTCTCAAGGTAGGTGTGGGTGGGAGTGAGGGTTGTTGCTGTTGCATGACAACACTGCTACGTTAAGGCCTCATTCTTCCACCTACTGGAAACACTGTTCCGTGAATTCTTATGGGGAGCGACACGGCACAAGTTGTCACTTGCTACGCTGTGCCTACCCTACAGAGAAGGAGGGGTGCAACTGCCGGACCTAGAGAAGTACTACCTGGCAGCCCAACTCAGCCATGTAGTGAAATGGCTGGCGGATGAATCCACGTCAGAGACCGAACTATTACAGAGTCTGATGGCCCCTGAAAAACTAAAAGAAATACTGTGGGTACCATTGAATTGCCGGGGGTATTCCCCCATGGTGGTTGTACTGTGCAGGAAAATATGGGGAAGGGCAATGTCAATATTGAAATTTGGAAACCCCTACTCACCTGAGGTGCCGATTGCGGCTGACACTTGCAGAGTTAATACGGATTTGCCAATGGTTAGAAGATGGGAGAGATGGGGCATATACTCTTGGGGCGATTTATATGCGGACGGTGTCTTCGGGGAGTTTAAATCGCTGCAGGAGAAAGAAGAGGTCCCTTGTGGGCAGTTTATATGGTATCAAAGAACTCGTAGGGCAGCCAGAGAAAAATGTGAGGGTTGGCCCGAGGAACCGCCAGCGAACCCTGTGCTAACCTTAATGTACAGCCTGAGTGATGGTTAGCGGCAGATATCCAGATTGTACAGAACACTCATAGATAGACCCAACCCCAAGAGTACGCCACTGAAAGAGAGGTGGGAAAAGGACCTGGGCACAGACATAACGGTGAAAGAATGGGAAAGGATACTGATGTATCCCAAGGAAGTATCGAGGAATTCCTGCTTCAAGCTGATACAGCTGAATGTATTGTATCATACGTACATGACCCCGCATAAGATAGCCATGTTTAATAAGAATGTGCGACAATATGCCCATGGTGTGGGATGGGGGGCGCGGACCTAATACATATGTTCTGGGTGTGTGAACGAGTGCAAAGGTTTTGGATGAGAATTGAACAGGCCTGCAGGAAGGCTGGTATAGTTAGATACGAGTGGTCACCGAACGAATGCTTGCTTGGAGCATACCCCAGGATTAGCAAACATAAACATGTGCACAAGTTCATGGACATGGCATGTGTACTGGCCATGGCCTGGAAATCTGCGGAGGGCCCGCAATACACAAGATGGCATAGTGAATTTGAGCGGTGGGCTGAAGCGGAAACTAAGGTGTGGACGGAAGGTGTGAATAGAGCTGGATCTGACGGTAGTAATAAATGTGCCGCTTGGAAAGTGCTGGTCTGGGACATGTTCCACCCGTCAGATGATAAACCCTATTGAAGACTGTTGTCCCAATTGCGCAATATTTGTACTTGATTTCTATGCACACAGAATGGAATCTGACCAGCCCGACTGCTGCATTTGAGAGCAGTAAAAGGGAATCACGAACTGGACCCCTGGTTCTGATACAATCACACTGATAAACCGGGAAAGATACAATGCCGGTCAAGTGAAGAAAGTGGTTTGTTGTATGTTGTTGTTACCAATATAACATTGCAAGTACAGAGATGTGTAGTTAATGTAGAACATTTGAAATGCACAACTGTACTTAGCAAATGCTAATAAAAACATTTTAAAATAAATAAGACATCATTGAAGTCCCCCCCATCACCCATATGTCACCTGCGTGAGCTGTGATTACGGGAATGATATTGTGGATCAGTTCCGTGATTAAAGACGGTGGGGCGTACACCGCCAGAATGGCAAGGGTTTCGTTCCAAAGTGTGCCTTGTGATAGCACAAATCTGCCACCGGTATCCTGTACCACTATAGATACTTTGAGGGGGGAGTCTCTTATGTATCAGTAACAAAACCCCCCTGGAGCCTATGGAGAAGCCAGCATGCAATGCTGTACGTTAATAGGTACGTCGGTATAGGTTGCAGGTAGTGCCTACCGGATGGGTTTCTATGAGGAGAGAAATGTCTGGGGAGTGCCTGTTGAGGAATTGAGTAACTAGGCGTCGTTTTAATCCAGTACCCAGGGGTTTGACATTCCATGTCAATAGTTTCAGCGTTTTGACACTGCCTTCAGCCATGGTCATCTAGCTGAACTATGAGCATGCACTTTGAGGGTCGTGTGGGGGAGCTTGTGTATGTTAGGAGGGCATGATCCAGGTGTACACTTTAACTGGTGGATTCAAAGACAAAAACAAACAAATTTCACAACTTCCCGTTCCCCCCTCCCTATACTCCATCCCAACTTGAAGCATCTATTGCCCGAACTTACTGGTAGCCGAGAACAGTCGGCTACCAGACAGTCAAACAACGGTTATGTAAACAAATTGCTTGCCAGTCTCAGGAAACCAGGTGAGACTGGCTATGCTGATAAAGAGGTGTCTGGGGGGTAGGCGAGGGGTTGGTGCGTCGGGCCGCACTGCTGAAGATGTTGGTGTGACTGATGTGGGCCCTTTCCGGCACAGGCTGCGGGGGCCCACCTCATGTTCTTGAATCTGGTTATCATATGTGACGTCATGTTTGGAGGCTGCACGTTAGTCATTCACAGCGGGCAATAGTGGGTCATGTTCTTGTTCCTGTCGTAGGTGGTTTGTTTGGTTACGAGAGGCCGAGACCGAGGCCTTCTGTTTTTGTTAGCGTTTTCAGGTCCCCAATCTCCTTCAATATGTTTCTCGGCCCATCTCCATGCGTCTTTGGGATCTGTGAAGTGCACTGTTGTGCCATTGTGGTATATCTTGAGCTGCGCAGGGAATAAGAGACCATACTTCACATTCATGGATTGTAGGTGTTTCTTGAGTTGGTCGAAGCATTGTCTGGCCCGTTGTACTTCTCTTGTGTAGTCTGGGAAAAAGGTGATTCGAGAGCCGTTGTATGTTATAGTTCCTTTGGCACGGGCCATCTGAAGTAGTGCGTCGCAATCCCTGTAGTTTAGCAGTTTTGAGATCACTGTACGTGGGGGAGCGCCAGGTGCTGGACGTCCCGTAGTCATGCGATGGGCACGCTCAATTAAGATGAATTTGGAGAAAGTCAAGGTTTCAAACATGCTGATAGCCATTGCTTCAGAAATAGTTCCATATTCGGACCTTCTGAGTTCTCTAACAGGCCCAGTATGCGAACATTATTACGTCGCGATCTTCCTTCACCCTTGTCCACCCTTTCTTCCAATGTCTACAGGCGTGCTAGGACTCTAGACATCTGTTGCTCCATACCTCAGATTCCATCTTCCACCCCTGAGATGCGCTGTTTCGCTTCTCCTGTGTGAGAAGTCAGCTTCGGCAGGTCGTGTCGTAGGAGTGAAACATCTGCGCTGATGCCGTCCTTTTTTTCCATGGAGGCATAGGAGTTGGCAATTGCATTCATAAAGTTTTTCAGAAAGATAGCTTCATCTGCTTCTGACATGCTGTTAGATAGTTCCTGGTCAACCGGGGCGTATGCCGCGGGTGTGGCATAGTGGTCTATTTTGCTTTGTGTGGACATCTCCTTTGATTTGTCCTTGACCATGGTGAGGTGCGGTAGTAGGTATGTCGTCGCTTGTTGAATCGTTGCTTGGACTAGGGTGTAGTTGGACGTGGTGGGGGCAACGCGTTTCAGTTTAGGGTGTGCTATGGGCTGCTAGAGTACTGTCTATTGGTTAATGTGTGGTTGTCAGTATATTGACCCTTAATTGGAACAGGATTTTCAGGCTGCATCGTCTGGGTTCCAGTGGATCCTTGGCCGGGTGTGTCTATGATTGTAGTCTAGAGGTGGTTCTGTTGAGACAGGCGCCACAGCTTACTGGGTTCGTTGTATCCTGGTTGTGCGCTGATATCAGGTACTGCGCTGTTGTTGTAGACCATTTCGTCCTCGCGCAATGTATGTACAGATGCGTGACCAGAGGTTTCGTACCTATGTGAGTCTAGAAATTACTCTTCCATAGCATAGACGGTATATTTTGTTGGCCGAAAACCAACCGCATCATATATTCAGCATTGTTGGTACAGACTCATGAGCATAACCAGAGAGCGTCCATTTTGTAGGAATAGAATTTGCAATTTTGATGATTTTTGCTTTTCTTGCTTCTGTTCAAACTGCTTTGCTGTAAGTGAATTCTATTTCGTTCTTGCTCATGCATAGAGCTAGGCCACAAGTTACATGTTGAAACGCAGCCCAGACAACCCAGACAGCAATGCCCCGGTCGCCTCCCTCACAAGTCCTTGGAAGTAAGCAACAAGGCATTTAATCACTACGCAGGTCCCAGCTAGTCTCGCTGGAGCGGCAGATACTATAGAAATGAACAGTTAAAGGCTGAATTATGTTCACTTCTGCAGCCCCCTTCATTGAGCCCCTGTAGATCGAGTTGACCTCTAGCCCACGAATAGAAACTTGAAGATAGTGAGGCCTGGAATGTGTCTCTCCCCTGCACGCAGCTTGCTTGTAAGAGCAAGAGCATTATGTTCCCTAAAACAAAGAATAGTGTCTGCATCTGTGCTAATTGCAAACTGTTGCTAAATGAATGTCTGAAGGGTGTCATATTCGTCATAATTGTCAATCATCAAACCATTGCAAAGAAAGATACATTATGGGCGGTTTTGAATGTGTCACTACTGATAATAAGATGATCATTTTGTATATATGTAACTCTTGCGTCCCACGAGGTCTGGGTGACACACGTTGCGCGACGTGAGACCCAGTCAGCCGACAGACTATTTGCTTTGCAATAAACCCTAGATTTTGGGAACTGAACCTCGTGTCTGGCGTATCAGTTTGTGTGTGGTGATTGTGCCTTGTTTCCATACGCGAGGGTCTGCTAGGGGCCCCATCAAAAAGGTTCCCTTATCAGGGGTGATACATTCCAGGTGGAACAAGCCCGGGCTGGACAGTGTCGGTCACCAGGATCGGAACAGTTAGGTTGCGCAGTTGACAAGTCCGTCAGACTTGGCCCTGGGTGTATCCCCTATTGATGTCTCTGGTGTATGTCCGTTGCTTCCTTGCTTTCTTCCCAGGGGTAGTTGCGGTTGAGCGTAGCAGTTCCAGTGGCGTCTGTCACACAAAGTTTTGTGCAATACGAAGCGTTTAGTGTTCCGGTGCCTTAATGCAATAACAGAGAGGTTTGCCACCGTAGCTTTGACAATGTGATTGTGGCACAGCACTAGCCACCCTTCCACGGGAGTCAGCACGTTGGTGTAGATTCGGTTTGTATGCTCAGGCCCACAAGTGAAGGTGTTGAGTGCTTATGGGCAGTGCAGTTGCTGTTCAATTTTTCTGCCATTGAGTGTGTTCCTTGTGCTGCCGGCTCCAACCCAGATTGGTGTTCCGGCGCAGTGTGGTGTAGTACGGTTCGCGGCTGATTGCGGCCTCCCAACAAATGTGCACGTGGTGTATCCGTGGTCTGTGCACATGGATCTACCACACAGTGGGTAACGTTATTTTCCCACGCATGTCTTTCCGTTCAGCGTATGCTGCCTGCTTCTTATAGTTGAAGCGTTCAGGATATGTGTGCCGTGTTATTGGGCAGTGTTTTCTTCCCCGGGTGATGGCCAGTGATTGCGCAACATGCAGACTATGATACGCGCTGCCTACTGCGTTGCCGTGTGCTGTTCATCCACTACGTTTATGTCAAAGAAGCTGGTTACCGCTGTGGGCCTCTTGCGGACCTTCTGTCGACGCTGCACTCCTAGCTGCACTTACCGGGGGGTTGATGTGATGTGCCCTCCTTTTCTTCCCCTGAGAGGGCTCTAGTTCTGGGTTGCCAGGAGTCTAGCTGCACTCTCCCGGCTTCTCTGTAGGGAGTGCCCGTGCGTCAGGTAGCATGCTGGGAGCCTCGGCTGGTGTTCACTTTGCAGGTTGCTTCGAGTGGATTGCAGCCCGGCGTTGGTTCTTCAGGGGATAACCCAAGAGGTCTAGGGTCGCTGGATCTGTTTTAGCTCGGCTGTTCCCAGGCCAGCTTCTCTGACTGCCCATGACCAGGTGGGTGGGTCGTGCTGTCACCCACTTGCAGCAAAACCTCCAGATTTGCAGCAGGAGTGCGCCTCTGCAGGCCACGTGTGTATCACGGGTGGATTCCGGCCCGTTTCACAAGGTTTCGAGTTTTCCCGCTTTCCAGGCTGTGTCTTGTTGTGGCACAGTCACTGCTGCTGTCTATGCCCATTGGTGGCTTGACGTGGTCTCAGCGGCCATTTTGGTGGCAGACATCCGCGCCTTCCCTTTGTCCCACTCCAGACCGAATATCTTGGGTGTCGTGCAGCGTTTTGTGTCTACAGCTCGCCAGAGAGCGCCTCACAACGTAGTAGTTTGCTAGCTGTTGTCTGCCTTTTTAATCGCCATGAATTCAGGATTATGTACACAGGATGTCTTGGCGGCCGTGGGAGTTCAGAAGGCTCACATCCTCATCTCTCGCCGGCTGACCAGGATAGCCTCTTTGTTGAAGTTTTTCATTCAGATTATGGCCTTCCAGATTGTAGGGCGTCCTGATAGAACTTTCATGCCTCAAATGTAAAAACTGCCCAGAGGGCAGGGTTTCTCTTGTGTGGCGGGAATGGCAACTCGAACCGGAACCTTTGGCAGCAAAAAAATGAGGTTCCCCCTTTAAATTTAGTCCAGCGCGCAGAGGCACGGCCTTGGCCGCAGAAACGCCCCTCAAGGCCCCGCCCTGCGGCGCCGCACCTCAGTCCCTTTTTAACACATTGGATGCTTTAATACCTGGCTATACTCAGTACTTTAGCCCCTGGCATACAAGCAGGGGAAGGTGGGTGGTATGTATGGCGGAAAGACTTTAATTACTCTTATGTCTTGTCCCCTTTTCCTCCATCTTTGTGGGGGATTCCACTGAAAAAGACCATAGGGTGGAGCTGTGACAACCTGCCTCATATCTAGGACGAAGCAAAAGGTTCTTCAGAACAGCCTGGCCAAACTCAACATCTCACCTGGAGCTGGTATCCAGGGAATAGTGCTTACAGAACACAGATGAGTGGCCCAAGTAGCCACCCTGCTGATGACATCCCAAGAGGCATGCCTCTGAAACACGACGGCCATGGCCTTAGCTCTGACTGCACGGGCGTGAATACCTTCAGGGACCGGTTTGCCCATGGTAGTATAAGCCTCTGAAATGGCCTGGACCATCCATCAGGCGACAGAAGCTTTGGAAGCCTGGGAGCCAGGTGACTTGTCCCAAAACGTGACAAACAACTCCTCTGACTTCCAGAATGGTTTAGCCAGAGAGACGAAGAATTTGTGGACTCTTTTGAGGTCCAAGCAATGCAAGGCTCTTTCGGCATATGACTGCGGGTTCACAAAAACACACCAGCAAGCAGATCTACTGATTCAAATGTATTGGAGTGACCACCGTGAGCAAAAAGTGTGGATGAGTGTGCAAGATGACCTTGTCGTTATGAAATGTGAAGGACTTGCAGAATAACAATGCCTGCAGCTCGCTACCCCTGGGAACCGACTTGACAGCCACCAGTAATACTGTCTTCGGTGTCACCAGCCTGATGTCAACCAAGGCCATCGGCTCGAAGGGCTTGCGCTGCAAGGTCACCAGACCACATTAAGGTCCCAGACAGGATGAGACCTGTGCACCAGAGGGAAAAGCCTGGTTAACCCCTTGAGGTGGGCCTTAACCACTGGGTTGGCCGGTAAAAAAACATGCACCGGGGAATTCTTGTAGGCCCCAATGGCCGCAGATAGGTGCGGCAGGTATCGACCTGGACGCCAGAACGAGCCAGATGTACAGAAAAAGGCAGCATGTTGTCCAGGGAGCCGATAAGGGGGTTAACCCCCTTGTTGCGGGCCCAGTGGCTGAATATTGTCCACTTACTCTTGTACTGAGCCCGTGTAGACGACCTCCTGAATGACATCCCAGCTGTCAGCAGAGAACTGGGCATGGTGGAGTCTCAACTGGTCAGGAACCAGGTCACTAGGGCCAGCCTGGCCGGATCCGGGTGCTCCACTGCCCCGCGCTGCTGCGTCAGGAAGTGCCTAATGTGGATCAGAAGATGGACCGTCCCTGGGAGCACTATTTAGTAAACCCAACAACCATGCCCTCGACAGCCAGTGAGGGGCAATTAGGATGAGGCTGCAGCCCACTGACCCCCGGAATATGCAGAGGGTCTGCTGGAGCAATGGTGCAGGAGGAAACGCTTAGCACATGCAGACATGCCAGCAGGGCTGAAACGTGTCCCCCAGAGACCCCTGCCTGCCCAAGATGTGAACTGGGGGCCCTTGGAATCCAGCAGAGATGCGAACAAGTCGAGATCCGGAAACCCCCATTTCTGGAACAGGGGCAACAAGGAGTTGATGTGTAACTCCCACTCTTAGGTGTGAACCACAAGCGGCTGAGCTGGTCTGCTTCCGCATTGCTGTCCACCGGGAGGTGGACTGCCGCAATCCAGATCCCTTCTGTAAGGGCCTATTCCTAGAGCGCCAACGCCTCCATGCACACGAGGGGGGAACGGGTACCACTCTGCTTGTTGAGGTAAAACATTGTGGTGGAGTTGTCCGTCCTGACCAGAACTGAAGGCAGAAAAGCCTTGAGTGCCAGGCCCACCTCTCTGAGTTAGAGCAGACAGATTGGCAGAATGGACTCCACCCTGGACCATGCGCCATAAATGGAGTAGCCCTCTAGAGTAGTTCCCCCAGCCCGAAAGGGTGGGATCTGTCATCACCACCAGAGTGAGCTCCGGTCAGCACAAGGTGGCTCCCACTGTCACATTGCAGTCAATCAGCCACCAGCGAAGATCAGTGAGGAGGAGCGGGGGAATTGGGATCCTGCCCGGCTGCGATCCCATTTCCTGGTCCCAATTGGCCACCAGGTGGAGCTGCTGGTGCCTCATAATGAGGTGGGTGTGCTGGACCGTGAGCACACAAAATGCCATCAGTCCCAGAAGGTGCTGGAACCACCATACCAAGGTGGTCGGATTGACCAGAAAGCGGCCTTTCGCCTTGTAGAGGGAGAGAGCCTGTCGGGCATGGGGAACACCCACTGCACTGCCATGTCTCAGCACACTCCATGGAACACCAGATCTTGGCCAGGAGTCGGCTACGATTTCCTCCGGTTGAGAAAAAAGCCCAGCTGGTGAAGAACATCTGCCAGTCGTTGGCAGCCGTGCACTGCCCCCTCTAGTGGGCTGGCCCTGACCAGCCAGTCATCCAGATAAGGGTGTAAGTGATGGCCCTCCAGGCGGAAGAGACGAGCCACTGCATTCATCTGCCTCGCAAACACACAAGAAGACGAATTGAGGCCGACAGGCAGCACCATGTACTGGAAGTGGTACGATATAATGTGAACCGCAGACATTTCCGATGCGGCTGGTAGATGTGGACATGAAGTTACACATCCTTGAGGTCTAGGAAACACGCAAGACTCTGCTATGTGTGCAGGAGTAATCATCTTGAAGTGTTCAAGCAGTAAAGGCAGGTTGAGAAATGACAGGTCCAGGACTACCCTCAGGCCAGCCTGGTTGTTCTTGGGTACTGCAAAAATCCTGGAGTAGTAGCCGGAGTCCCTGTCTGACAGAGGAACTGGTTCCACGGCCTGCATCTCCAGAAGAGAAAGGATCCCCTGTAAAAGGGCCAGAGACCTATCTGACGTACAGGAGGAGAGGATGGTAGAGGAAAAGGAAGAGGAAGAGGAAGACTGAAGTCCATGGAGAATATGGAAAGGATCCAAGGACTTGAAATTATGCTTCCAGCTGTCCTGGAAGAGAGCCAGCTGGCCCCCTATTGGACAGCTGTGTTCCCTGACCATGACGTCACTGCTTTCTGGCGACTGAGGGGGGGGCGAGGAGGGGGAGCGGAAAACCCACGCAAAGTCCTCTGCTGCTTCCTCCTGTTGTCGTTGGGCAACCTGTCAGGCCTCCGAAAGCGGCAGTCCCGAAACCCCTTGAAGCCGGTAAATGCACAGGGTTTGAAGTTGGCTCTGCCCTGAGACTTGGGGAAGGACTTCTGCCCTGGTTTAGTCAGGATGGTAAAGGACTTGGCGATTTGCGTGGCGGTCTTCTTCTCTGTCAGATTGTCATTTGTGGACGAATGGAGGAGGTCCACGCCTTTAAAGAGCAAATCTAAGATCCGCTCTTGACCATCGGATGAAAACTTTTTTTAACTCTTTTTTTATTGACTTGACAGCACAACAACAACCAGAGGGGGGCCACATGGCACCAGTGCTAAATGCAAACAATACTAGTAATAAACAGTACATATTGCGTAAATGTAGCATATTGATGAAAAGCAATACACAAAGTATTAATACATACACCATAACAGGTCGTTATTCAAGGGGAACCACCTGGGGAGGCAGACAGGGAAATAGACAGTGAGGTCATGGCAGAAATATAGTCTCGGAATTTCGTCCAGATGTCCCTCGGCCTGAAGTGGGAATGCTGCATGGCACTCCAGGACTGCTCAGTGTCGTGAGCCCATGTGACCGATCTGAGCCATTGAACATAAGTAGGTGGTCTAGGGCGGAGCCAACAGATTAATATACAGCGAACTGCCAGTAACATGCGAGGCCTGCCAGTTTCTTAGCATCACGGGGTAACTGCGGGAGATCATGGAATAAGCAGTGCAGTGGGGTGGGGGTGATTGGGTGTTCCTGAATGTCAGACAATGTAGAACAAATGTCTAGCCACAATTGGGACAGACGGGGACAAAGCCACAACATGTGTATATAGGAGGCTTGATCTGCGCCGCACCTAGGACAAGTGGGGGGATTGGCTTGAAACATGCGGTGGAGCCTCATGGGTGTATGATGATACCTGTGTAAAATTTTAAACTGAATGAGTTTAAATTTAGTGTTGTAGGAGACCTCTGGGTACGGGCACACATCCGAGCCCACCTCTCGTCGGTGATCTCAGTACCAAGGTCCTCCTCCCATCTGTGTCTCAGCTCGGTGAAGTGGGGGGCCGCTCTGGTCTGCAATAAGGAATAGAGTTTCAACACCTTACCTCTGAAGGAGAGATAGGAGCAAAGCTCCTCAACTATGGGTTCATCAGTGGGCAAGGCGGGGAAGTCTGAGTATCTGGACTTGAGATGTGCTCGGAGTGAAGAGTACTGTAGCCACACCGAGGGTCGACGCCTGAGTGAAGGGGGAAGGTCAGACCATTCTATAAAGTTTCCCTGACCAAAGGCATCGCGCAAGGTCAAGAAACTGGCAGCAGCCCAGCGAGTGACCACCGAAAGTGGAATGTGCGGAACATCGGGAAGGAAGTTCCACAGTGGCAGATCCCCATGGAACTGGCAAGGTGTGTCGACCATAGACCAGAGTTTGGTCAATGCCAGGGATGTACAAGCCACTGGATTTGCAGAGCTTGAGGCAGGGGGGATTGGCTTGAGAACCAGGGACCCGATCACCCGGTCACAGACAGCTAGCTTCTCAAGGCGGACATGAGGAGGGGGTTCAACGGTGTTGAACCAGAATGCAGCGAACTGTGTTTGCGCCACCACCCAGTATCTGATAAAATCGGGTGCGCCAAAGCCGCCCAACGATTTAGGAGCAGTTAGTGTGGTCAATTTGAGCCGGACGGCCCCAGAGTGCCAGAGGAAGGTATTACATATGGTGCGCAGTGTTTGGAAAAAGGTATCCCCAGGCCACAGAGGCAGATTGGTAAATCGATATAGTAATTGAGGTAATACAATCATTTTAAGTATGCCTATTCTGCCTGCTAGTGAGAGGGGAAGCTTAGTCCAGCTGGAGGTTTTAGCCTCCAGGTTAGTTAGGTAAGCGTGATAATTGTCGTCACGCAGCTGTGACGTGTGCCGGGAGACCACCACCCCATGGTAGGTGAAACTAGAGGGAGCCCAGTTGAACCCGTAAAGATCGGGAGGGGGCCGTGTTGAATCTGTGAGTGAGAATAATGTAGACTTGGAACAATTGACCGTCAAACCGGATATGTCCCCAAATCGAGCCACGTCTGTCAGTATAGTTAAAAGATTAATTTCAGGGGATCGAACAAACAGCAGGGTATCATCTGCATAAAGGGAGACTATATCAGTTTGGCCAAATGTGCGCAACCCTTTGTGCGAGTGTGACTGCCGAATCATGTCAGCAAAGGGCTCCATGGCTATGGCAAAAATGAGCAGGGAAAGGGGGCATCCCTTGCGCGTACCTCTAAATATCTGAAAAGGGGAAGAGCACCTGTCTTCCGTGCGGACCTTGGCCGACGGAGCGGTGTAAAGGAGCTTTATCCAGGCGCGGAAGTTGGGGCCGAATTTGCATTTCTCGAGAACACACCACAAGTATTTCCAAGAAACTGAATCAAATGCCTTTTGCATGTCTAGTGTGGCTGCCACTGCTTGAGTGGCCGGGTCGATTCTGCTGACTACATTAAAGAGTCTCCGTAGATTTAGGGAGGTGGACCTGCCAGGGACGAAGCCAGCCTGGTCTGGGTGAACAATGTGGGACATGTACGGGCCTAAGCGGTTGGCAAGTAGTTTGGCAAATATTTTAATATCGCTATTAATTAGGGAGAGGGGTCGGTAAGAGCTACACTGCGTAGGGACTTTACTGGGCTTGAGAAGCACTGTAATCAATCCCTCCCGGAGAGACGGTGGAAGTATGCCCACGTCGCACGATTCTTCCCACAGGGTCAGTAGTTGCGGCGCTAGTTGGGCCTTATATAGTTTGTAGAAATCCATCGGGAGCCCATCAGGGCCGGGCGCCTTCCCCGATGCCAGTGACTCGATGGCCTCCACAATTTCCTCTAGGGTAAAGGGCCTCTCGAGGGAGGCACTAGTGTCGGCTGATAGGACTGATAAAGGGAGGTTCTCTAAGTAGGAATCGATCTCAGAGATCTGGGAAGTGTCAACCCCCGAGTACAGGGAAGTGTAAAACGCGAGAAACTCAGAATTGATGTCTTGGGAGGAGGTGGCGAGTGTGCCATCTGGTCTAGTAATGGCCGGTATGTTGGGGGCACCGAATTCGCGACGTAGCAGCCTGGCCAACATCCTGCCGGGACGCTCACCCTCGCCGTATTTCCTCGCCGATCAAGGGGAGTCCAGGAACTTAGCCTCGCGCTCGGCAAGGCCACGGAACCTGTCCAGCTCAGAACCTAGCATCGCCAAAGTAGCCGGGGAGTGATCTACAGCGTATTGGGATTCATAAACAGATATGGCTGATTTGCTAGTGGCGATGTCAGCACGGATGGCCTTAAGTATGCCACTGCTCTTAGAGATGGCGACTCCTCTCGTATGTGCCTTAAAGGCTTCCCAAAGCACAGCATGTGTGGAGACAGAGTTTGTGTTAATCTCAAAATATTCCTCGATGGAGGATTCGGGCTCTGAGGCAAACACCTGGTCAAGAAGTGCGTGAGGACTCATCCTCCACTGTCTTGTTTTGTTAGCGTCCGATCCCCAGTTTAGGGAGATTAGTACCGGTGAGTGGTCCGATAGTGTCCTGGGGAGAATGGCCAAGTGAGTTACGCATCTAACCAGTAAGTTTGTGACAAGCCATCTATCTATTCTAG
Organism: Ambystoma mexicanum; assembly: GCF_040938575.1. Taxonomy (NCBI): domain Eukaryota; kingdom Metazoa; phylum Chordata; class Amphibia; order Caudata; family Ambystomatidae; genus Ambystoma; species Ambystoma mexicanum. The sequence goes on from NC_090936.1 coordinate 354,393,341, forward strand.
AGTGGGAATCATGCACCGAGGAGTAAAAGGAGTATGTACGGTCATCAGGATGCATCAGGCGCCAAGCGTCCACCAGTGCCAAGCGGGGGAGCAAAGTCAAGATAGAATAGGATGCCCTACACAGTTGGCGAGGGCGAGAACCGGACCTATCCAAGTTGATATCTAATATCGTATTGAAGTCTCCGCCCCATAAAATAGGAATCAGGGGGTAGCTCTCAAGTAGAGTGGCTAGGTGAGAGTAGAAATCAGGGTCGTCGACGTTAGGACAATATATGTTCAGAATAACTATCTCCTGATGTTGTAATGTACCAGTTATGAGTACAAATCTTCCAAGTGAATCTATGTGGGATTGCTGACAGGTGAACTTCAAACTTTTATGTATTAAGGTGAGAGTGGAATAATTAGTGTAGCATCTCTGGGGGCCCCATTGCTTGGCGAATCGTTCACATTGCTCCGAGCGAGCGTGGGTTTCCTGTAAACATAGGATCTTTACTCCATGGCGTTCAGCGTGGAGCTGAATCTGTCTCATCTTCTTATAATTCCCTAATCCCCTAACATTCCAGCTCATAAAGGTTAAAGAAGTATCAGCCATATTCGTAGGAGTGGCGGTGGAATAAGCAAAGGTGGACTCCAGGGACAAGAACGGTGTGTACCTTAGGTGTATGCGGTCGGGTGACTGCATATATGAATGAATTCGGTGTGGTGCCTGCGGGGACTCCGAAGGCTGTCAAGACCTTTTTAAACCATAACATTCCCTCCCAACCCCCCACCCACATCCCTCCCCCAATCAGAGGGACGAAACCCGAATATAGCCAGAACAACCATAAACTTTTAGGCATCAAAGCCTGGGGGTCTGTTAGCAGCCGGGCGATGGCAGCCGGACTGGGAAGAGCGTAAGGAGATTTATGCTACGTAGTCGGGTAAAGCAGAGCGTTTAGAGTGGGTGCAGGTTACATCAGGGCCAGGTCTATGAGCGAGGGCCCGCGGGAGAACAGGGTGGGGCCACGCGCTCCGACACGGCACCATGAGAATCACAGAAGTGGTTGGGCTGCAATGCCGGGTGGAACCAAGTGGGAGGGTCCAACAAGAAGCGGGTAGCACCACACATAATGCAGCAGCATGGCGTGGGAGTCACCCACGCAGAGGGGCAATGGAGCAACTTTTCAACTTTAACAACCGAATAAACTGCTTTGAGAAAGTGGCCACCGTGGGGGGAAGCGCCGTGGCGGTCCCATACGTAGCTCGGGTGCGGAGCAGCCATTGATACATATGAAACATATGACGAACAGTTCAGATCAGCCAGGAATGTGTTCGTCTATGAATTTCGAAGCCTCTTCTGGGATGGTGAAAAAGTATGTATGGTTAGAGTGTTCGATCCTCAGTTTAGCAGGGAAGAGCATGGAGTACTTAACTCCTAAGTCTCAGAGTCTCTTTTTCACCGCAAGAAAGGTCTTACGCTCTTGTTGCACAGCCACAGAGTAATCCGGATACAAGTGTATTTTTGCCCCTCCGAGATGTAGCTCCCCCTTGGCCCTGGCCGCCCGGAGCAGGGCATCACCGTCACGGAAATTTAGGATTCTAGCTATGATAGGGCGGGGTGGGGCACCCGGCCTGGGCTTCGCGGTCAAGGAGCGGTGAGCTCTTTCCACTGCAAATTGTGCCGAGAGCTTGGGATTATCTAGGAGTGATAGAAGGATGTGCTCCACGTATTCCTCCATGGGCTCATTGATGTCGTCCTCTGGTATGCCGACAATGTGAAGGTTGTTCCGCCTAGAGCGGGATTCGAGGTCGTCATTTTTCTTTTCGACCAACGAGACCGGGCTGGTTAAGGTGGCCACAGCGGGGCGCAAGGAACCTAGGTCATCCTCCGCGGTGCCAACCTTCGTCTCGATCTCAGCAACTCTACTATCTGTTCTTTCAATATGGGCCTTTATGGACGAGATGGTCCCGTTCATATCGTACAATTTAGTGTGTAGCGTAGTGAAGCCCTCGCGCATATACTCTAGCATTTTCTGCGAGTCATCGGGGGTAGAGGATACCGAGGCTGCTGGTGAGTCCTCCAGAGGGTCGACCGGTGGCTTGGAGGGCGTCTTGACAAACATGTTTATCGAGCTTTGCTTTCTGCTAGCACCAGCACCCTTGGTCATGGCGACAGGAGGTGTACGGCGCCCTGGGCCCTATTTGGTTGTAGGAGGCAGGCCCCAAATCACCACCCCACCGAGCGTCCAGGTGGAGGGGACAAGGTGAGGCCAGCGGGTAAAGCCGCTAGAGGCAGTGCCAGGCGGGCTCCCTCAAGAAACAGAATCAGGCGGCAAGTCCACAAGCGTAGGGGGGGGAGCCCCGGCGTGGTGGTGACCCCGGGACGTCAAACCGGTGATGTGGTGTAGGAAGATGAAGCACGGATTGCTGGCAAAGGGATGGTTTGTGAAACGGCAGAGCTGAGCTCCAGGTGAAGCACTCAACATCAGTGGGGGGGCTATGAGAAGGCACCCCAGATGTCAACGTAGGCCCCACTCCCCAGATCATAGGGCACGGGGTATGGCACAGTCAGTACAGGCGTGGGGTAGCGGTTGAGCACACAGATAGTAGCTCAAGTAGTGAATAGGTTAATGTGACTGCAGTGCCATAGGGAGGTGGCAAGCCAGCACCGCTGAAGTAGGTAGAAAGGGTGACCAACAGGGGGGGACTAGCGGGGCACCCGTGTGAGACTGAGCACAACCAGGCAGTGAATGTCACAGCGGTAGGCACGGTCCTCCAATTGAGCCCATGCACGCGTTAGTACAATCCAGAAGGTGAGTAGTGTCAAGCCCCAGCAGCACAGGGATGAGGGCAAAGGCAGGGTATGCTGCAGTGGGGCACTTAGATTAGCATTATGGTCCAGTAGATCTCAGTGTTCGGGTCCCCCCGCTGGCATCAGGGGGGAACAATGGTGTTGCGCGGGTAAACAGGAGCCAGATAGGCGGCCCGAGGGCCCTAGGCAGGGGGGGCAGCACCGGTGTAAAACCAGGTGGTGGTGCCAGCCCGCGTACGCCGGAGCAGCAGAGAGGCCGCCGCCAAATCAAGAGAGAGAGCTAGTGGGCTGCCGGCCCGCGGGCGGGAGATAGGGTGGCCGCAGGAGCCGGGCACACACTCCCCCCACACGCCCCCTACTTTGCTGCGCTCCGGTGCTGTTGTTCGTGTGGAGGAGCGGCGCGGGGGGGGGGGGGTGAAGCGGGAGCCGGGCCTGTAGTTGGAGCGCCGCAGAACACGGCGTCGGGGCACAGGTCCAGAAGCATCGCCGGTTGGAGTGGAGGGGCCGGCGGGCCACAGACACCTTAAGATGAATGATGAGGTGCGTGGGGGGGGCAGCCCCGCCAGCCGCAATGGTCCGGTGTGCCTCGCGGGGTCGGCGCCCCACCCCCACAGCGGCCCGCAGCCCCGCGCCCTCAGGTGGATGGGCGAGCCGCCGTCACCAGAGCCGCGGGCGGGGAGAGCGGGAAGCCGCAGCCACAGTCAAGGCGTAGTCTGGTCCCCAGGACGCGTTCAGACTCCAAACTTTGCACAACCGCGGGAGGAAGGCTCCTGAAGGATCGTAGGTAGCACTGCAGAGTTGTAGGCAGCATTAAGAGGAAGAAAAACAGGATCGGTTGCTCTGCCAGTCCGGAGCGTAACACCTAGGCGGCCATCTTGCTTCAGCGCAACAGCGCCCCCCCATCGGATGAAAACTTAGTGGCATGCATCCACGCCGTCCTTCTCATCTCGATCCCCAGGCACAGCCTTCTACTGGCTGTATCGATACGGGGGACCAAAGACTGCATGAGGTCCTGCACAACTGCACGGGCATCCGCCTAGCTGGCCTTGAAGGAGGCTTGTCTCTCCAGATGGAGGTCAGGCAGAAACTCGGCAAGCTCCCACCACAGCTTCTGGTTAGCCGCGGCTAAAAGATTGTTGGCATTGGCCTGCCGCAGGTGCAGCCCTGAAATGGCATAGCATTGTTTTCCCAAAGACTCAAGGACCTTGTCCTCTTTGGACAGACAGCTGTAGGAGGCTCCCAAGGAGGAAGACAACGAAGACGATGGTTTAGAAAAGAGAGAGACAGCGGCCAACACTGAAGAATGAGACTTAGGGTGGGCGGCCAGGAGGCCTGTCAGCCTTAACCTGCTGTCCAGCTTCTTGTTCATCTGGGCATTGGCCCTGGGCTTCTCCCGGACCTTTCTTGCCGCCAGTAGGACATATTTCTGGAGCAGAATACCAGAACGGCACATGGTGTATTTGCCCAAAACCTCTGCTAGCGCTCCCGACTGCTGGGGGGGCTTCCTCCAGCAAGGAGACCCCCAAGAACTCTGCAAGGCCCTGAAGGCCGTTATGAAAGGCCTTAACAGATGCCGACGGTTCATCGTCCTGGGAGTCATTGTCATCATTGCTGCCATTGCCCCCAACACACCTTTTTACAGACTGAGGGGAGTCCGGGCCCTGGGACACAACGGTCTAACGGTTGTTGAGGGGGAGGCATTGGTGGTACAACAGGAGGAGGCAGAAGAGTCTGGATAACCGGCAAGGCCTGGACCGGGGGAGGGACTGGCATGGGAAGCGCCTGGAGGAAGCAGAGAGCCCAGAGAAGGAGGCTGGACGGTACCACCTGCAGGATCACCTCCTTCACAATATCTTTGAGGAGCCCTGTCATCTGTGGGGAACGCACGAGGAGGAGAAACAGCTCGAAGAAGTGGTCCTCGCATGCTGCCGGGTCCCTAGGGGGCCGGCCCTCCGAATGCGCTGGGTCTCCTCTCCTGATCGAAACACCAAGGCAAATGAGGCATGTAGCCATAAGTTTGCGAAGGGTAAATGTACCCCTGAGGAGACCAGACACCTCTACCATACATTTTGCCGCTTCCAGAGGGAAGGGGACTAGAACTTTCTTGCAAGGACCATTCAATGGGCAGGAGCATGAATCCAAAATGGCCACCAGCCTAGCAGGCTCTGCTACGTGCCTATCCACCATCTTGGGGCCCTGCGCCATGCCCTGAGCGGGAGGGAAACCAGGCCCCAAGCCATATGCTGGCTCGGTCATGGGAGGGCGCGCCTTGGGTCCTGAACCCAAAACAGAAGCGTTGACCTCAGAGATCACTCTCTTAGGCGTTGAGTCCTCAGCCAGCCAGCCAGTAGTCGAATCGCCCAGATCCACGACCTCAGAGCGAACTCTGGTAGGCAGTGCACCCTGGGCACCTGTGCTGGTAGTCGTGTTGCATCATGCGAAGGACTGACTCTTGGAGGTAGAACACGATGATCCCTTGTCTCGTGGGGACAATAAGGAGGATGAACTTGAGCGCCCCTCTGTGCACAACTAGATCTGCACACGGAAAGCCTGAAAGAGCCCCCAGGCCCCTCAGCTTTGTAGCCAGTAGCCATAGAGTCCTCAGGCCTGCCAGAACCTAAATCCAAGGAACCCTTGCCCGAAGGAACTCCTGGGAAGAAGTCTCCACGCTGAGGAGCCATATTAAAAAAGGGACTACCTTGTCTTGACAGGAGGTCCTGGATACGAAGTCCTTAAGGTGAGCTGGGGAGAAGTGTAGAATATCTCCCTCCAACGCGACAACAGATTCTTCAATGCCTGGTGACCAAGGAACGCTGCAAGACGCACACACGTCCCAGCGGTGGTCAGGCTCCAGGCACTCAAGACACGCATCCCAGTGGTGGTCAGGCCCCAGGCACTCAAGACAGAGTGCATGGGTTCTGAGGTCGGGGAACGAGCGGTCACAGGGCGCACATCTCGTAAATCCTCCTGCAGCCGACATGCCCCGGCAAGGCGAGGCACCGAAGGAGGTGAACGAAAAAACAAAAACAACCCAGAGCAAGCAAAAGTTAACAAGTCTCCATGTCTAGCTGCCAGGTCCCACACTGTCCGTGCGGGAAAAGGGACTGAGGTGAGACGCCGGAGGGCGGGGCCTTCAGGGACATTCCTACGCCCAGGGCTCCGTCCCCAGACGCTGGACTGAATTTAAAGGGGAAGCTCCATTTTTCGCTGCCAAAGATTCCAGTACCGTCCCCATGTTGGGGGACGCTCCCAAGGATGGAAGAAAGGAGATGTGACGAATGAGTATAACTTCAAGACCTTGGCCTCATTATAAGTGAGGCGGTAAGGGGTTAACAGCGCCGGTAAAGGTGCCCCGGGCCGTTAAACCCGTACTGCCTCATTACGAGGTCCCCTCGCGGGACCCGCTCTGCACGTCTGGTTTTACCAGACGTGCAGAGCTGGTCCCGCCAGGGGCAGAGGGAGCAAACAACGGGCCGCTCGTAATCGGCCCGTTGTTAGCTCCCTCCCCATTCCCATTCAGCCCTATGGGGGAAGGCCCATTCTGGGAACCCGGACCCGATTTTGGCAGCAGCCATGCCACCAATAGCGGCATGGCTACCGCCAAAATCGTAATGAGGCCCCATATCTATAGGATCCACCCAGATAGTGATGTCCAGAAAATTTATTTCTGAAGTGCTGTGACTGGATGTAAACTTCAGAAAAGGATTTTGAGCATTGAGTCACTGAAAGAATTCTTCAAAAGGATGCTGCGTCACCACGCCATACCAACAGCACATCATCAATATAGAGCTTCCATAGCAAAATCTTATTATGAAAAGGGTTATCTTCTGATAAGATTCTGCTAGTTTCCAGACTCTCCACATAAAGGTTTGCGAGAGTGGGCACTAAAGCTGACCCCATAGCAGTGCTGTGCACTTGATGGAGCATCCTATTGTTAAAACAAGCAATTGTTCTCAGTTAGCGAAATTGCTGTGCACCATAAAATAAAGCTGTTGGGGGTTATGCCACCCAGGTGCTTGCTAAGTAGCAATTCCTCTATTATAATGATGGTAGCCATTTGTGGGTTCCAGGTATATAATAACACTATATCAAGTCCTACTAGTAGGTGCTTTGTGTCCTCAAAAGGGAACCCTTCAATAAAATGTATGAGTTTGGTGGTGTCCTGTACAAATGATTTCATCTCAGTGACAAATGGTTTCAAATGGGGATCAGCAAATTTGGAAAGGGGTTTCGAGGATGGAGCATGTACCTGAAACAATGGGATGACATCAGGGATCGACCAAGGTTGTGTGTATTTTAGGTAACACATACAACTTCAGGATACTGGGATTCTCAGCACATAAGAATATAGATTAATGTTTAGAAAGTCAACTGCACTTGTACGCTTTATCAACTTTGGTGTCTATGAGAAGTTTCAGTTGTACTGTTGGTTCGCTACTCATTTCCTCATAAAACGAGACATCATTCAGCCGCTGATCACATTCGTCAATGTAAGCTTGGCTATTGAGCATGACTATGGCTCCTTCTTTATCCGCTTAACTCAGAACAATTGTTTTGTTACTGGCTAGATCCTTAATGGCTTTACGCTCCCCATTCGAGAGGTTCTGAAATGTTTTTTTTTCTATCGTGGGTTTGGAGCGTGGATAATTCCTGCAAAACCCGATTTTCAAACACTATCAACTCAGGTTTATGGATTACTACAGGGGGGCAGAAGGTGGAAGGACCAGGCAACAAACTTGAGTTTTCTTGATTTTCACAAGGGTTGTTCATAAAGTGCTGCTTGAGGTGGATTTTCCTCAACAGCTGGTAAATGTCAGACCTTAGTTTAAATTTGTCATAAGGGGTGGTCGGTACAAAACCGAAGCCTTTCTTCAGAGCAGACAAATCATCGGCCCTTGGTGTGTGGGAGCACAGCTTGATCAGTAAGTTTGCCTGCTCCGTGTCTTCCCAGTCGCGCGGTGCCAAACTGCTTGAATGCCATTCAAGCAGGGCGTTACACCCGAGTGAGGATTAATGTGATCCCAGTAACCGGTAGACTACGTTTAGAAGGCGAGTTAAGCCCCAGAGTAGTGGTTCCCTGTATCACGCATTGTTCATTTCATTTCTTCACATGAGCGTGCAAACGTAATAATCTGGAAGCCCTGCATGTTGTGTACATTTTCAGGTGTTTCACCACGCCATATGCTGCGAGCATTCCCATACGGAGCTAGAAAGCCTCCCTCCATAACAGTTCCGTTCCACGATCATGAGACCATGTCTTAGCGTATAATGACATCTGTTTCCACTCGCTGGTTTCAAGTAAAACATTCTTTTAACAAGAACACGCACTAACAAGTGCTTGCGTTTATCTTTTTCTCTCCCACCTATACAGAGTGTTTCTCAATTAATTGATACATAGACTGAAGTTCCTCCACTCTAAACCTCACACCCTGCCACATATACAAGACTACTGCTTAAGTAAATGCTTGTGCCAGTGGGGTTAATCATGGGTGTAGTGCTTAATAAGACAAAAAGGTTTATAATACACTAGCAAAAAGTAGCCGTTCTCGGAACGGGTTCTGTAGACAGACATGACAACACTCATCAATTGTTGAAAATCAATGATCCTATAGGTCGCTTTTGCAATTCGCTTATCGCTTGATGTGCTTTGCACCCTGAAGTAAATTGCACTGAGAATGGGCATGTGTGGCTGGCTGACATACCGCAGAGCAGATGTTGGGAGGAGGTGAGAGTTGGTGTGTTGCTGCATACTGGGACCTTCTCTACTCTCTTCCCAGCTGTTGCTTCACCCTGGCGTGGTGCAGTTTGTTGCGGTGCAAATATCTCAGAAACAGTGTACCCTAGGGGCCGTGAAATGTGGTTTCTCGAATTGTGTTCCTCGTCCGGTCCTTCTACAACCACATTGATGTTTCGCCGATTTCAGGCATTTGTTTCATTTGTGAAGGTGCTAAAATCCGGGGAAAGGGGTGGAGTGTCCAAATGCCATGTACCCAGTAATGTCCGGAGGGTCCTAACAGGTGACTATGCAAAATGTGGTGCAGACTGGTGAAACAATGTGGAATTATATAAGGAACAACGCTTCACCAAGCCACAAAACCATAAAATATTATTTTAATTAATATAGATAGATAAACAAATGCGGCGATAACCAGTTTGGAGTAAGGAAATACTTATGTTTTGTCTACAGCAATCACCTATTCGATTGGCGCTCGATCCATATTAATCGACCACATATGAAGAGGTGGTAAGCATTCTCTCATGTTTATTCATTTTCTGAGGAATGCCAAAATAAAGGTTTACAAACAGCACTAATCTGTGCTGTTTCTTGCATTATGATGCAGATGTTGAAAATTACAGTGTGACCAAAGAAATGTTATCCCTGTAAATGAATCTTGAAGCCAATGAAGATCTACTGTACCAGAGTTTTTACGCAAAAGCTAATCCAGTCCTCATATGACACTACCCCTGAAGAAGTCCCCCTAATTATATCAAGACATGAAGTGGGATGAAACATTTTGGGCATAAACTAGTTGCATCTTGAGCAACTGCTTTACTAAACCACTAGGTGGTAATGTGTGCCACATACTAGTAGCATGGTTATTAAAAGACGTATTCTATGGTAGTGTGACACAGATACCCATAGTGTCAGAATCTAACTTCTCATAATTGGTTAGCATTAAGCAGTTTAGCACACTTTCTTAAATAATATTGATTTATAATTATATAAGTGTTTGTTATTACACAAGTCACTTTAAAAGGGGTGCACAAGTCACTTTACTGCATAACAAGGTCATTTTTTGCATTTTTTAAAATCATTATGTGAATAAAGTATATTTTTGGAATGATTATCTTTCTGAGCCATGACGTTTTGTCCATGTAAATAGGAGTACCCAGCACTTAAGGGGTATACATAGGCACAGAAATTTAGATTGATCATTTAATCAACCTGATCATAGACTCAGACTTCTGAGCCACACTTACACAATGCTTTGTTGAAAGGGTCAATTTTTTGTAATTGTGTTACTGCACCATCCCACATTTCGTCACAAGGGTTTCCCCTTTTGTGTCATTGAAGGGCCGTGAGCCTGGCAGCAAATTGTGTGATGGTTGGATGGGGATTGCGGGTGCTGTAAGGGTGGATCAGGAGACAATAATGAGAGTGATGCACGAATGTCAGAGACATTATAATGCAGTTTTTGATGAGGTCAATATGGTGTAGTCACAAGACTGGCGGTTGAAGATATGGTCCTTATAAAGAACCCCAATAATGGTCTCAAGTGTCTTGAAAGAAAATCCCTGGGTCTGAAAATTATCACCGAGGTGAGGAATGGAGTGGTTCTGCTGGAAGGTGGTGAGGTGTGGTCAAAAGGAAGGTTGGCGCCTTTCCAAGGGCTTGCTGGTCCAGGCACAAGTGGTGCTGAGATTGAGAAGTTTGGTGGTACCGAGCCCATTGGTACCAAGCCGATTGTGTTCAGGCACCGGGTGAGTGGTAGAGTGAAGAAGACCCCTGAAAACGTAAATCTCAGTTTGTAAAGCTGCTTGCTTTGCATCTCAGTATCAGTTTGCATTGTTGCATTGCATCTCAGTTGTGTTGTAAAAAGTTAACCAGTTTGCTTTACATTTCAGTTGTAATTTCCTTTGTGGGTTATTGCCTTTGTTTCTGTCCATCTTTGCTTCATTTATTATCCCTGCCCTCAGTTGTTCGTCTGATGTGTCTTCCCCGTGCCTCTGTTGGAAATTGGTGGGAGGACGATGTGTTGTGTTCTGTTCTTGTCTCAAGACTCGTGCGCCTAGGAACGCTGGGCTTGTGCGATTGTGGCGGTTTGAGAAGGCTACTGAGTTTGTAGCAGTCTACTCAATCTCTGCAGTCCTTATAATAAAACCTACTTCATTCTGCAGCACGGCTCCTCATAATATGCCGTTCTTCCCAATGTTCCCAGCAATCCAGTACCAATCAGTTTTCTTTCAATATAGCAATTACGTGGCCCGATAACGTGAAGTACGCAGTCTCAATAATTATTGCTATTAGCACTACAGGTTCAAAGACCAGGGTACTGACAGCAATTTATTTGTGTACAAAAACAGGTCATAGCAAACACACAACTTGTTTGTTGAAACACATGCTCACCCAACCATGGCAGCTCGAAAATGGCATTGGTGGGGGGAGAGGGGGGGGTCAGTTGGAGCCCATCTTCCATTTCCATGGTGGATTGGGGATGCGGAGGAGCGGCGCAATAGCCCTGGGAAATTGACAGATAAGTGGGTGGGTGGATGCAGAAAGGAGATGTCGAGGGCACTGGGGAAAATGAGGGGTGGATGGGAAGATGGCCGGCTGGTGTGTGCAGCACACAGCTTGTGTCAAATCTGAGCTATGATTGTCAGATTCATCCTGGGTTAGGAGGAACCTTATTGGATGCCAAACCCGCCCTAGGTGCTAATAAACGGTAGTCTTTCATTACCAGTTGCCACAAAGGACTACCTCTGCTGCTCCACTACCCTCTACAAGGCCATGCTCCATGGCCTGCAATCCAGCCGCTCTACTGTGCAGCTGCCACCAAACACCAGCATGTCTAACATCTTCAGCTATAACTCCTCTGCATCGAAGTGTAACAGGAATAGTGGATAGACAATCTTTTGGTACTCGTAGGCTCCAAAAGACAGACCACCCCATTACATGGCTCTAGTTCATATTTCGTATACAAGTATGTTTATCCACACTGGTTAGGCCTCAGACAGTTAAACCATCTATATTTTAATTTGCCACCTTGTGCAGTTTATCACTAAATTCTCACAGCTCTATATTTTGTTGATGTAATTAGCCCTCAGATGGTATACTGTTTCAAGAAATTCTCCTGCAGGAGTTAAACATCCGTCGAAAATCCAGAGCCGGGCAGGAGGAGTCCTATCTACTTTCAGGCTCCTCTCCTGTGTAACATTTCAGTTGTGGAGGTGGGTGCACTTCAAAATCTGCCTCCTCTTTTTTTCTACAGGAAAGAGGATTTAGTACAGTTTGGGCACTGCTTGCCGACTCTGGCGTATTAATAGAAGCAACAACACTGCTTTTGCATTTTATTTCACATATAAACAATAATTTGTGCCAGACATGCCAGAGGTACTTTACTAAAGTGGGTGTGGGAACAAGCGAAACTCTACTGGTGAGCCATTTGTTATGTGGCCAGCAGAGACATTGTGAGTGGGGGTAAGGGGAGCTGAGGGGCTATTGTCCCGGGTCTTTTGGTTGTAGCCCCGGATAGATTCTCAGGGGAAACAACCAAAAGGCTAGCTAGCTCGAGTCCCGACAGTCCCGACATTAGCGTAGCCCGGGATCTTTTCCAGACCTAGCAACACCCTTTGTGTTCTACACTTCTAGGCGCGCATCTGGAAGTACTTGGAAGTGTGGCTGTTGGGCTGCTTTTGCTGCTGGAACTGGAATTGGAAGCTGACTTATTTTCGGCAGGCGTCGTCGGCAAGAGGAAGCTCAGCCTTCTCGTCAACGCGCGAAATGTGCTACACTGGGGACGCTAACTGTGAACTTGAGGCCACACCCATAGGACCTGCCCATTGCCCGCCTACCTGCCCACAGCCACTGGCACTTCCTTAAAAGCACAGGTGCACGTGCATCTCGCTCGCGCATTCGGAAGTGCTTGGAAGTGCAGCTGTTGGGCTGCTTTTGCTGATGGAACTGGAATTGGAAGCTGACTTATTTTCGGCAGGCGTCGTCGGCAAGAGGAAGCTCAGCCTTCTCGTCAATGCACGAAACACGCTACACTGGGGACGCTAACTGTTAACTTGAGGGTATTTATGCTCCCTACTCCCTCTCTTTTCTAACTTTGACAGCCGGTCTACCGCGGGTCTCGCCAGTTGGGGAGAGTTACTCATTCTGGTTTCTCCTTGCTTCTAGCCACGCCCATAGGACCTGCCCATTGCCCGCCTACCTGCCCACTGCCACTTCCGGAAGTGCTTGGAAGTGCGGCTGTTGGGCTGTTCGGCTGGCGGCGGGTGGAGGGCGTAAGAGGTAACTTTGTCTAATATATTCTTGACAAAAGGCCAGTGTGTGCTGCTTCACGGGGTGTGACTGTGCTTATAACAGTATATGGTGTATTTCTGCCTGGTATAATCTGCAGTAAGCGAGAAATGGGGAAAGTCAAACTTCCGCTCCGCAAAGATGCAGATTTCTTTATTGCGGTAAGCACTAGAAGGGCGAGCTTGGCTCGCGCAGCAGCTTTACCGCTGCCGGAGGCCAACGAGGAGGAGGTAGAATTACTTCAATGTGCACAACAATGTTCTCAGTTGGAAAAACAGACAGAGGTCAATATTGATCCCTCGCAAGAGGTCGAATTTCTAAAATATGCTCAAGAACGATCTCTTCTCGAGAAACAGAGTGAGGACAGTATTGATCATTCTCAACCGCTGTTTGGTGACGATGAAATAGTGAACACTGTTCAGCCTAATGGGATGGTAATTAATACAAATAATGAGTATGACAATACACACAAATTGAATGACAATGATGTACAGGACAATCTGAATTATGATAAGCTGTTAGATTTCTCCAATGGCACTACATTCGGAAAGGAGAATTCCACAAAGACCAGTCCAGATTCTTCTCCCTCAGAATTTACAGTAATGATGACAATTTTTAATCGCCTTATCGTGTCTGAATTACGTAAGCAAACAGAGTTTCTGACCAATATAACCTCTGATTTTAGAGCGTTACCAGATATACTATCAGACGCATTGTTAAAGTCTTTGAAGAAAAAAAAGGAGTGGGAAGGGGAGGTCAGGCCGGTGGATCTTACTAAGGCTCCTCTCACTGAAGAGATAATTCTGGTAGATGCCTCACAAGAACAGGAGCCTCAGTAGGGGTGGGGGTCAATACTTTGTTGGACGATACTGACCTAAGTTGTCAAGATGTAAGAACTAGGACAAATGGGCCAGAGGATCCGATGACAGAATTTAAATTGTCTAAAAGACAGGTAAAAAAAATGGCAAAACAAAAAAAGAAAAATATTAATAAAAATAGAGGAATAGGCAAAACATCTAGAACATTTTTGAGAAATGTTAACCAGGGGGAAGAGAATGAGGAATCTCCACCTAGAGTAAACACACAACAGCAGAACAAAACCTTATTAAAGGAGGACGGTTGGACTGCCAATAAGGTGAAGGATCAAGCTACTCAAAGTGTATACGTAGAAGGGGAAAAACAACTATGTGAAGTAATGAAAAACAAAAACCAAAGGGATGATGTATATGAAATCTTTAATGCGGCCCCTCCGCAGGAATTTACGGCTGATATAGGGAGGCCTGCAAAGGCTAAAGAGTTAAACCATTCTATACGAAGGGACAGACCCATGACTAAAAGTAACACAAAGGGGACCAATGAAATACTCACTGATAAGAGCCCTTTAAGGAATATGATTCCCATTGCAGATAATAAGGGCTTGGGTAGTAGGGACTGGAAAATTCCCCAGGGAAACAAACTCAAAACTAATTCGAATTTGACCATGGGTAAAACAAATTCTTGTAGTCAAGACCAGGGAGTGGATAGGGAGGTATACAGAGTGGGTTCGATTGCCAATAGTGAACTCTCTGCTCCGGTCAGGCAAATATGGTCACATCTGGGGACGGGGGCCAATGTCGGGTCCGGGAACCCTATGGAACAAATGAAAATGAATGGTTACCCTAATGACAACCTGTGTGAACTGAACCCTGAAGGTAATGGTGGGGTACAGAGGGGAAATTTGTTTCAGCAGGATAACCAGAAATCATAAGGGAAAATCATGAGGATTTCAATGATGAGGCCCTATACCAAAACATCCTCAGAGTGTTAAGGGATAAACAGCAGCAGGAGGGTCCCAAAAGTGGGATTGAACTGCGACAGAGTAACATGAGGGAGGGTACATATGAAGAATACTGCTCAGGAAGGAGGGGAGAGGTTTATGGAAGTGAAAAGGAGATGAATGAGAAGGACCAGTTCCAGCCATTTCAGATACTAGACCAAAAAGACCTGGTGAGAATGGATCCAGCAGGCCTAGTTCTGACAACCCTATTCTTAGACCAGAATAACATCTCCCTCAATCGACCCTACATTTTGTCTCTATTGGGTCAGATTCCAAACTTAAGTCTGATTGAATCAACTGACATATATCTGGTTGATTATATACACAGGCAGAGGCTGGATTATGTCCGTCTAGTGATACCTTCCCCACTGGTCAGAAACCTTATGATGAAAGAAGCTGAAGAACTTTATCGTAGGGGCTTCAATATCTTTGAATACGTTAAGACTCAATCCCATCCAACAGTGACATCACGAAATACCGGCAGATTGCAGAAGGAAGATCTTTCCAATAAGGAGGAAGGGGTAAGGGGTGAGGAGAGGGAAAATGAGGAGAAACAGGACTGGACATGGCTCGCCTTGACCTTGAGAGAGTCCACTGACAGCCTAAAAAAATTAGGGAAGCCACTTCAGTAAAGGTAAATGGTACACTGAAATTGTTAACCTGGAACTCGAGAGGTTCAGTTAATCTCCTACATAATTTGCCCTTAATGGGGGAATTGGCACAATATGATCTACTCTTCATTCAAGAAACTTGGTCAAAGGTCCCCTTATGTTGGGAGGGTTTCGCGGTATGTTCTCTATGTGCACAAGGGGGAGTCAGAGGTCGTCCCAAAGGAGGCCTCCTAGTTGCAGCAAAAAACCATTTGAATCCCAAAAACATGGGAGGATGGGCATTTGCTTATCATTTTTTGGCTGTGGGCTTCTCACTGCTGTTCAATAATAGGGACACTCCCTTTCTGCTAGTCAATATATATTGGAATCCGGCTGAACTCTCGGAAAGGCAATTATGGTTGGAACTATGTAATTTAGGGTCTTTATTGCAGAACTGGTTGTCAATAAACACAGGGGGCCAGATATTGATCGCAGGTGACCTCAATGCAGTGGATGTTCTGATTAGTAATTTGGGGGAACTATCCCAAACCGGTGATAACTCAATTTGCAGGGGGAGAATGTGGTCCCATTTCGCAGAGATGTGGGGCTTGGAAATTTTGGTAAATCTTCTTCCTACCTGGAAAGCTAGAGGATGTCATTCGATAATTGATTACATCATATGCTCAGGGGACTTGTTCAATCGTTTAGGGAAACTCGACATCATTGAGACCACCTTTAGTGATCATTGTATCTTGTCTTTGGAAATATGTATTACTGTACCCATTGAGCCAAAAACTGTGTTTAATTATAATCTAAATGTCAATCATACAGGGAACCGAATTTCATGGACGGGGAAAAAAAGTAGTCAATGTACCGCTTCCATGGTGGCAGATCTTGAGAACTTTTCAGAACAGCAGAGGAAAAAGACCTATTCAGCTAGTAATTTTACAGAATATATCTGTAGCTCTTTGGCAAAACTGGACGATACTACTATTAGGGATAACTTACCTAGGAAAGATAGATCCCATAATTTTGATATGGAAATCAGAGATAAAAAGCGGAATATGAGGAAAGAGATCAGATTGATCAAGAAATCGGGATTTACCTTATCAAATATGGTGGATATGATTAAAAAAACCAAACAAAGTTACAAAAATTGGTCCATACAACACAGAATAAACAGAGGTCAGATTGAGGGGGAAAAATGTTGATTTCCCTAAGGGGCGCTAATTCAAGAAACTTCTGGCATCTAATTAATAATTGGGACAAACCCCAGAAAGAGTTACTTTTGAATCCCATTAATGAATCAATGTGGCAGGGTCATTTTTCCAATATGTACCGTCTGAATAATGATGGGGCCGGAGTTTCATGGAAACATGAACCAAATTGGCTCTTGAACTTTACCACATGGGACATAAAAAACTCAATTGTGAAATCTAAAAATTCTGGGGCACCGGGCCCTAATAACTTGTTCAATAAAATCCTTAAGTCTGATCCCGAATTGTGGGCAAAAATACTTTCCACTTTGTTTTCCAACATACTATCCACCAAGTCTTTCCCATTGTCTTGGAGGGTATCTATTATTATACCTATATTCAAAAAGGGCTCCCGATTATGTCCCATGAGCTACAGGCCAATAGCCATTGCCGACCCGGAATCCAAATTGTTCTCTTCACTTGTTCTAAGAGACATCCAGAAATGGATAGATGATAAACAGATTTTGGATATCAGACATTTCGGCTTTAGGAAAAACATGGGTACGGAATGTGGGGGGCTGATCTTGCACTGTTTGAGAGCAGAAGTAATGAAAAAGGCAGATACCTCGGTCTTTGTTGCTTCAATGGACCTGAGTTCCGCTTTCGATCTGGTGGATAGGAATATTCTGTGGACAAGACTAAGAACGTTAAACATGCCGGCAATCTTGTTAGATATAGTAAGGGCAATCTACTCTCAGACGGATGTGAAAGTTAGATTGGATTCAGCGGGTACCCTTTCGGATCAATTTACCATTCATAATGGATTGCGCCAAGGTTGTAGATTGGCCCCCGCAATCTTCAACCTATATGTTAGTGGCGCAAACCTGGCTTTATTAAATAGGGGCCTAGTACCACCTAGACTCTTGAATACACGAATTCCTGGCTAGCATACGCGGACGATTTTCTCCTTATCAACATCACCAAGGTGGGACTCCAACGTATGCTTAGAGCCTTTGAGGGCTTCATTACCTCAATAGCACTAAAGATTAATCCGGACAAAACAGTGATAGTTCGCCTAGGTAGGAAGAATAAGAAATCAAATATGCTATCATGGGTATCTGGGAACATCAGACTCAAAGCAAAATCGGAATTTAAATACCTGGGTTTTACAATAGCAGGTGCACACTCTAGACCCCTACTCAGGACACAACAAAAACTCAAGGCCTACATTGCTATTTCTCAAATGCGTGCCTTAGATGCCAAATTTGGGAAATTTTCAATGACCCCTCTGAGAGAATACTACACGAAAAAAGTAATTCCCCGTTTAATATATGGGGCAGAATTTCAACCCTCAAGTTGTGAAGGAGAGTGGTCTTGGATAGAAAGTTACATTTGGAAATCTGTAATGTACTAGTTACCGAAATGTATTCCGTATCATCTAATCAAGTATGAAATGGGTCTAAATTCGCTCCAGGCGTTGGTGACCTGGAAAAGAATGATGTTATGGAGGAAATGCAATTCTTTAGAGACCATCACTTTGTATTCTTATGCAGGTCAGGATACAGGTAATCCATTCATAGTGGAATTGAATGAAGAAATTTTAAAAAGTCTGAAGCTAATGGGTATCTCAGTTACCTCTCTTAGGAACAACCCTGGAAGGGTGAAAGAAAGTGTTTTGGGTTTCAATTGGATGTATACAAAAAATGCGATACTGAACACAAAACTGTATCAACAAGTGTGTGCTATAGATAAATGGCTCCCAGGGATGGAAAGTTACTTAATCAAGTACCCAAATAAAACAATCCGAAATGATTTTATGCGTTTTAGATTCAACGTATTGCCTACTAACCAAATAATTTCAATCAGATCAACTGTTCAACTACCATGGCCGTGGTGTAGGTTTTGTTGCATAGAAGGTATGGTTGAGGACCTGAAACATATACTTTTGGTATGCTTGGCGCTGAGGGAAAAAAAGACTCCTATATTTTGCTCAATATGTTCATAACACTGCGGAAGAGGATAGAGAATTAATTTGGTATAAAATGCTACATAACAGTAAAGGCAATTTGAATATCAGGGTTGCAACATTTCTGAGAAATATTTGTGCTCTGTTTTAAATTTCATAGATAATTTTCAATTTGTTAAATTTTTCTTATTTATGTTTGGTTTTCTTTTTACCATGTAAGAGTTTTGAGGATGAATTTGGATTTTGATTAGGTGACTTCCTGAATTTTTGTTATAAAAATTAACTGTATGATTTTGGTATAGGTTTTACTATGTAATATACATGAGGATTAATTGAGCTTTCTGACAATGTTATTACGTTCTTTTTGTAACTATGTAACGAAAATGAATTTTGTAAAGGTTTTTCGAAACCAAAACAAATAAAGGGAAATAGAACACCCCTTGTGGCCAGTCGTAGAGGCAAATCCACATCTTGAGTAGATGGGCACCCATCTGCAGGCACTCACTATTACACAACTTTGGGGATAGACAACCCTACTCAAAGTTTGCACATCAGAATGACCTTGAAAGTTTGGGACAGGCTAGAGTGAAATAAAAAAGTTGAAAAGGCCAGCCTTGGTTTTTACAGCCTTCAAAAGGGCATGATAAATTAGTGTGATGCAGCATGTAATGCAGAATATGAGGAACTGCTTTTCAGGGTAGACGCTATGTCAGCTTTCTTCAGCGCCATGCATGTAAGAAAATAACTGGAAGGAGACACTGGTAGAGCGACATCGAGGTGACAAGGAGAGCTGCTGATAAGGATTTGGTTCTCTGAAACAAATCAAATGAATGTGGCATGGCACGGAAATTAGGGAGACAAGGGCCCTCATTACAACCCCGGCGCTAAACCATGGCGCTATTAGCACCATGGTTGGTGCCGGTGTTGTAACGAGTCAGCCATGGAAAAAAGGGGAAATACCGCCCCATTCCAAGGTTGGCGGGGCGGTATTTCCCCATTTCTCCATGGCCCTTCCCCATTTCCATTTTCGCCCCATAGGTCTCAATAGGACTGGGGAAGGCGCCAAGTACGGTACCGCAAATTGCGGTACCGTAATTAGCACCGAGGTCCCTTTGCGGCACCCTACTTTAACGGCTGGTAAAACCAGCCGTTAAGGTCGGGTCCCGCAAAGGGACCTCGTAATCAGGCATTAAGGGTTTAACGGCGCCAACACCTTCTATGGCGCCGTTAAACCCTTAACGCCAGGGTCGTAATGACCCCCAAGGACACTTATTTTCTAGTGGTAGTGGTAAGTGATCATTTGAGTCTAAGGCCACCAATGAGCGTCTTTCTACGGTGCACCAGGGTTCTACGCCTCTCACTAGTTTCCAGAATTAAGGCAGTCTTAAGAGTAACAGTATGGAGGACAGTTTGTGGTGCAAGGGCTTCTACCCCATTGTTTTCAGGAAGGTGCAGCCTCCAGAATGTTTAGAGAAGGTTTCTAGCCAGATTCCGTAAAAAGACTGGTTCACAGGGCGTAGAATAAGTACACATTGTACACCAGACCATGAGTGGGCAGGATGCGCAACCAAAAAAGTGGTGGATAAAGAAGTAGTGCAAATGTGTAGTTTGTGCTTTATGCCAGGTGTATAGTGTGCATAGCGGAAACGGAATTGGTTTGAGTCATGAGCCACTCATTGGCAAGGAGGGGAGACAGTAGCAATGCAGATGAAAAAAGAGGAGTGGGTCGCAAACACAAAGGGTGACATGGAAAGGAGTGAAAGGAGTGTAGTCGACGAGCCTAGATGGGCTTTTAGCAAGGGAATTGAGAGGCTAGGAGACAGTGTTAATTCACTTGGGGACCAATGTCCTGACCTTAACACACATGGCACAACTTGACAGTCAGTGATGAGACAGATTGAAAGCTGTGGAAGCAAGCTGAAAGGGTGACACAAAATATTGTCAAATGTAAGAGCCAGGCCTGTGTAGCTTGGTTTAAGGTTGGCATGCAATGTAGAGGTCCAGACATTGAATAAATGTGACCACGGAAAAATGTGTGATGCGAAGAAGACTAGCTTTGAAAGGCACAGTGTAATACATCGAGGATAGCCTTCCTATTTTCGTCCTGTCAGGGTTCATTTACCTGAAGTGTGGGTGGAACTGTTCTTCCTATGCCTGCACAATGCACTAGAAGATGTTGGATATCATTAAAGGAAGGGCTTTGATTGGTATCCTAGTGTGAGTACCCCATCTAACAGCGGCAGACCGCTACACATTTTGTAGTACTTGCAGGGTGACTCCGTTTTTAACAAAATCTGATTTAGGGCATCAACAAAAGAGCCAGGATGCTAAAGAAGTACTGAGTTGGCACTGACAACACCAGAGAAAGACCAGGGGTCCCCCGCAGAAGCAGCTCCCAGATGGAAGCCAGATAGAGCGACTGAGCAGTAGAAGGGGGCTGACTTGCAAACTGTAAACAGTTATTCAGTGTCCTCTTAGAAGGCAACCTTTGAGTTTATGTGTTGTGTAACTGCACCTATGTCAATAAACCTGTGTCCACTTATGTGGTATAGTGGGTTGGCTATTAAGCAGAGCCTTGGGGCTGCACGCCGCGTTTCAGAGGGCACTGTCCTTATTCAAACCCCCCTGAACTGAATGGTCTTAGGAGGTTGGCAGGCGATCCCCCTTCCTTAAGCCCAACTTCCCCTTCCAGTCCCAATTAAAATGGATGACCAGGAGGGGCTTGTATGTGGAGGGGGATCAAGCCCATGGTATTTACAAATAGTCATCCGGTCAGCCTGAGCTATTTAGGTCCCGGAGGCTATATGAATGGCATTCGTCTTTTGTGAGGCAGAGGCATTAAGGGGCATTTGGCCCACCTTTCATCTCAGAGACATGCAAAGTAAGGGGGAGCAGACAGGCAAGACGTAAGTGAAGCAGCATGGTGTGCTTGCAGGTTGATCCCCTTTTTAATCAACTTTGGTTTATGGCATTGCCAGGAAAGCCGGGATTCTAGAGAAGTATCACATGTGCCGCTGCCAAGATCATTGTTTCCTAGCTAAAGACCAACTGAAGACACTTGAGGTGGCTAACTTGCACGCTATAAACACATAATTCTGTGCACGCCTGTGAGGCATCCTGTGAAATTATTATTTTTATTTGTAACTTTTATCAAACCTGTGATCATTTATTTTCCAACAACTGTGCCAGTTGTGTCAATTTGTGCGCTCACCAGCAAACCAGGATATTTGGAGCGACTGTGGCACTGGTATTCCATCTCATTTTGTGTGTTTGGAAGGGTGCCTTTGAAGTGGACTGCTACCTTTTCGGCATGCTGCATTTTGTGTTACATTTTTAGACTTTGCCTCTCACTATGCTGTGCCTGGGTTGGGATGGCTTCATTTTGTCCAGCAGCATGCTGATTTGCAGGACTATCACACTTTATTATTCTGGACCATCAATACATTTTCTTCCTATTTCGGTTTCTTTGTTCTTTTCTGCCCTGTGTTGGAATATTGGCATCACTTCTTAAAATGTACCAACTCATTAATTATTGCAAAGCGCTTAAGTGTAGTTGCTACAGAAATAAAATAAACAAAAATCACCCTGTCCTGACTATGCCCACATGAGAAATCATGGGAGGGCCGTGGAGTGGTAACGGGGCTATATGACTGCACTAATGGTGACTTCCTGCTAATTGCACCTCAGTTTTTGACTAGTGCGTCATACATAATTAATCCTCCGCAGGTCATCAAAAAAACTGTAGAAAGATTCTGTTTAGCGTTCGTCAGAAATAGACAAGTCCAGAAAATATATGGGGGTAATGTTACATTAATTGCTTGTGCCTTTGTTTCATAAATGTCCTGCTGTGTGGAGATATTCGGGCTAATTGACAATTTCAAACATTAAATCAATTACTTATTATAGGTAGAAAGAAACCAGTGAAAGTGACAAGCGTCAACCTCCTAGGGTAAGAGCGCTAAACATTTCAGTTTGAAATGCATATTCACTTAATCCTAATCTGTGTCCCATTTAATATATTGTAGGTGGTTGTATACATGGTGAAAGATAACATATTTCAATGAAATGCTGCAATTCTGCTGCCAGGAATTTCCACACCAAAGCCATTGGATTACAAGGGATAGAGGTTGCAAGAGCATTCAACATGCTACCTCTTTCTTTTGCACTTCCAAAACAATTTGGTATGGTGATATTGTGTCTGAAGACCAATAGACTAAACTGTTTAAAAAATGGCTGATGTGACAGGGTCAGTAGTCTGTCAAGAGAGGATGGGGACCCTTCTAAACCGAGAGTAAAACATATTAGCAGGGAATCCAGAGCTAACCTAGAGGAGGAAGGTGACAGGTGGAAGGCCCCATTTCCTGTCACCTCTTTAAGGGCCTATCTGTGTGGGCAGTACCACTGCTAATGACCTGCCTCACATGTTATTGGCCAAGACTTCTCTGTTTCTTGTAGAAAAACTACCACTACCAGCACAGCACTAAAGAAACCAACATGTTGCAGGAGAGGGATCAGACAACCTAAGAAACCTCCAAACTACGTGACCCTCATCAACGCAAGCCTGTGAAGCAACTTGCGTAGCATTTATACCCATGCAGCACTCCAGTCCATTTTGAGATATTTCATACTTAGGGCAAGGCTGCAGGGCTCGGCTCATGCAATGATGGACTCTGAACTATGCTGGCAGGACATTACACAAACTGGAATTGCTGTTGGAGTGGGCCGCTCTTGCCGATCCGTGGCAGACCTGCATAAGAAAAGGGGGCAAGGCTTAGACCCCTTTTTATGAACTGCACTGTTTGGAACACCTGTAAGGCTGGGAATAGCAGGCAAGGTGTGCCCGAAGGGAAGAGCCAATGGGGGCATAAGGGGCAGGATATAAGGAAGGATAGGAAACAAGGTTTGGGTTTGTTCAGGTGAGGTCAGAGGAGGAGGAAGTGGCAGAACGAGAACAAGAGACCAGATGGAGGAAGGACCAAGGTGTGTGAGGCAAAAGACTGAGTGGGGCTAGAGTGTCTTAGACACCTACAAGAAGGAAACACAATATGTAAAACAATACATGACTCTTAAAACATTGTTCAAAACAATATCACAATTATAACACAGTATCACAAGAAAATACAAATAACTATTCCAACCCAACTAAACATCCTAAAAAATCTTAATTCATTTTCTTAAGAATTATTTCCAAACATAATAAGCATTGGTCGATATTACTAAAGGGGACCCAGAATATATTGTGCTCCAAAACTGATCAGAGGCAATATCCAATAATCTATGTACAAACATATTATAGCTCCTCAGATAGAAAGATAATCCTTTTTGACAGTCCGTTAAAACATGTCCAATCGTCTCAACATCTCTCTTGCACAGGCAACAAACTCTTAGCTCATAAGGAATGCCATGCCAAGCGCCTATAACTGGCATAGTATGCAAATGATTTAATCGTAAACATAGTAAGATATCAGTGACCTTTTTGTTCTTGCTACTAATTAAGTATTCACATGGTTTCAAAAAACCAAATCCTTGGAGCACATAAAAAGCAAATGTCTTTTGTTGTTGCTAATTGAGATGTTAAATGGCATCTATCCCAAAGATCGGCTTTATATTTCAATCGACCGACCACAAAAGTTCAACTAAAAGAAAGATCCAGTTCAAAATCGATTATCGAAAAAAACAAAGAACTTCATTTTCTCACTTTTTAAAAACATCTGTCTTCTTCAACTAACCCTTAGCCATATTTGAAAAACTCATTAATAATGAGTCCATCTCATTATTCATATCAAGATATTTTATATAAAATACACCTTGCTTGATGGACCACCGGGTCAAAAGCAACCGGAGGCCAAGTTCACAAAATATGGAACACAATTTGGTAAATGTAAAAAATACCTCAAAATGGTCCCTTCTAAATTCGATAGCCATGCTATTTCACAATCTTAAAAAGCTTCCGAGCCATATTATAATCTGGGAATAATGCAGCTATTATATAATTTTATGAAACCAGCTATTGAATAACCACCTATGATAAACATCTTTATGACCCTCACTCTCTAACATTTTTGTTTCCACATATCTATGTAAAACGTCCATGTTTAATCTATGGTTGTTTGGGACCCCCAGATAACTATAACCTGGAACAACCTCTATAGGGATACCACTAATCTTCCAGATAAACTTACTGATAGGGATTTACTAGTCAGTAAATACTAAACTGGGGTGCAGGGACACCTTGGTTAGCGTGGATCTGGGCATCTCTACAAAAGAGAGAGGGATAGCACTTAGCACCCGTTTCATCATATCCATAAAAATTCTTGAACTGTCTTTGGGATTTGGTGTGTTATTGTGGGCAATTGTGACACTGATGTGTGTTCCAATGCACTCTCTTAACAGAACTAAACGATGGTGAACTTACGCCTTTAAGAACATCTTCTCGATAATCACTGTATTTCATGAACAGGGTCACTTTCCAGCTCGTGTTACAATTCACAGCATTCACCTGTTCAAGAGAACACACTTGTTATTTGTATGAGGACAAAGAGGTGACTTTACTGGTTTCCTAATTCCATTCTCCATTGAATGACTTACCTCTTTGCAGCCAGGATTATCCAAAAGTTGTAGGTTACTAGCATGAAGAGGCTGCCCAGCATTGACTGGCATTAACACCACCTTGTCTCCCACTACCACCTGTAGGTCAAAAAGAAACCACAATTCATATGATTATGGAAAACATAAACTACAGTCTCTCAACTAAAATGCTGGCAGCCCTTCTGCCTACTAAAAGAACAAGCTCTAAGCATTATGTTGACAGTGCATTGTTGATGAAGTAGCAATCAGGATAGAAAACATGTATGGATCGGGGAGCTTAGTTTTGCTCATAACGCCAAATTAAAATGTGGTTCTAGCTTTCACAAAGTTGAGTAGGGATCAATGAGACACACAGAAGAACATAACAGTCTCAACAGGTCTTGGTCTGAAGTAACACAAATGTAGCTTCCCCTTCAGCCGAAGAGACCCAAGGGACAAACATAACCGGATGGAACGCTCAAAGCTCAGATTCACCTTCCCAGTAGAACACAGGAGGGGGTGATAGTCACTCACAGTAAAAGGGGCTTTAAGGGCCCTCAACATTTCTTTTCACAGCCTGATGGGTGTCATTCTGTCCTTCTTCATTTTCTCTGCTGAGCCTTTGACCACGGGTCGCAAACTGCTGATGTCCAGATCTGGGCAATAACTGGCAAGATATATAGTGACACCATGTTTAGTCCCCACAGTCTCTGCATGGTCTTTAGCCAGGTAGAAGGGGGCTTGGAGGGATGGACCACTAGGTCTGACTCAGTGACTCAGACTAACACCCAACTCCCTCTTCTGACTGCCCTTCTTGTGCCCCATTACACTCATTCCTTGGGCCGTCTTAATTCGCCTGTTTTCACAACTCAATTTCACCTGGCTCAGAAGTCCTATGCCCTCTTGGTGTCTGCTACATGCCCGTACCTCCTCCCTTCTCCACCAGATCCACCATATAAAAGGCTTTTCTGGTGCACAGCCCCTTTCTCGTGTGTCCTCTGCTGAGAATCGGTTATCCCCTTTTCTTTATTTCCCCCCTCATTGAGCTTGCTCCACTCCTTCATTCTTGCAATCCCCTTCCAGGTTGTCTCGGCTCAAACCTCTCCTATTACTTCTTGGTTTCTGCCCCCTGTTCTCACCATCTTTTCCTGCTCTCTCTCCGCCTCCTCATAGTTAATTTCTCTCCTTCTCTCCCCCTTGTGTTCTATCTCCTTGTTACCCTTTTCTCTACCATCTGTCTCTCTCCTCCATCCTCATAGGTCTCGCTACTCCAAACTTCCTGTGTCTTTGTCCCTCCAAAACAACCTCACTAGTCTCCTACAAGGCACTTTGGACCTCCTTACCCTCACAGTCACTTCCTCTCCTCCAACCACCTCCAAAACAATTCTCAGGTTCAGCATGGTTCTTCATTTGCCTCTACTCTCTTTAAGCTCCCACCCTGGTCTGCCAAACCTGGCCGGTTTTATAGGTGCCTGGACCATCCCCTTGAACCCTCTCCTCTCCTATTGCTAAAAGATGTGTTGACTGATTGGCTGTCACATTGGATTTTTATATTTGAGTAAGTGGAAGTCACTCAGCCCAGTCCAGTGGCTCTTGCCTATTCCTGTGAGGGTCGATAACAGAGCCAGGTGCCATTTTACTGCACATGTGCACTGCAACACTCATGAAACAGAGTGCATGCTTTGTGGGATTTCTTGTTCGTGAATCTTGATGCTCACAAAGAGGCTTGTTCTGGCAGAGGGCTTGCACATTTTTCATTGAGTAGGTGCGCTCCTTGGTAGCTGTTCCTTATAAGCCGATCTTTCCAACTCACAGGTCTTCCTGCTGCCTCGGAAGTTGCTCTAGGTCTCCCAAAAAAGCCAGGCTGTCAATTTGCCACACGCGACAAGTCCCTGCTATGCCCTGTGGTGGGGAGGAGGTAAGGGAGCTGGCCTGGGGATCTTCCCTATGCTACCCTCTGGCCCCTACATCATGTCGCATGTGGCAGTACTCTGCCCCATTCGTGGCCGCATCCTTATCTTACAAAACATGGCAAAACACTTCATCACAGGTTTCAAAGGGGCCATTTTCTGTGAAATGTGTAAACATTTGGGCGATTCTGTTCCTACCGTGGTATTAAGGCACAGTCATAATATCTATGTTTCCACCACAGACCAGGTTTCTGAGACATAAAGCAGTCAAGGAGGATTTTCTTTTAAATAACAATTATGTTTGTCATTTTCCATTTATATTTACTTAGCTATCAAGGGAAACTTGGTTAGAATTCTCTGTAAAGGGGGGCTCTCTGACTCACGGACAAGCATGATTTGGTGACACCTGGTTGGAAATGTGATACCATCCTTTAGCTGAACTTGGAGGAAGCAACTACACTTTGCTGTATGAGAGAGTAGTGAGGCTTAGTGGTAGGGGTTATATATGAATGCATTATTGCTGACATGTGTTGTTATTAACAAAATGCCAATAAAGTTTAATTTTGAAAAAATAATTATCTGTAAATGAGCGTGTGTGGCTGACTGGGAAGTCCCGTGGCTAGACACCATAGATTTGAAACATGTAGCAGTGGCAGATAGATTGGTGTACTAGGGAGGCCAGGGGACATCGCTGTACGACAAGATTAAAACATTCAGGGAACAAGATTGACAGTTGTGATGAGTTCCGAGGTTCGGAACAGGGGGGAATGGGAACCTATGGGCTAGTGAAGCCCCCTTGCTATGTGATGTTAGCACCAGGGGTGTCATATGACAAAATCTCCAAGACCTCTTCCCCTTCTCAGCATAATTTGGCTCCCTGAAAAGGAAGAAGTACAATTTCCTCCACATACCTCATGGCACACACAAAGTTTGTGATCACAGGACCTCATGCCCAAGTAACTGAATAGGGGAAAACTCATGTCCATGCTCACGGCCCATGGAGTGGACCGCAAACTACTACTTACCCCATACAAAGGCACCCAGATGAGGCAGCTTAGACAACAAACCATGCATGGCAAGAGTGAAGCAAACACCAGAGCCATGCATGGCAAGAGAGTGAAGCAAATATCAGGGTGGAGAGGACCATGCCAGAATCAGGCTGCCAATTAACAAGGGGGGTCCTGGGAGTCCCTCTGCCAGACATTAGTCCTGGTTGCGAGAGACTTACCCAGAGTCTTTAGCTCACTATCTTTCACAGAGAAGAAATATCCTAAACATATCAGTCTTTGTCCTGCCCTGGGGCAGTCCACCACCGAAATGCTAGGAAATTCTCCTCTGAACAAGAGTACCAACAGCATCCCCAGACACGTGTTTCGGTCTGGTTGGACCTCATCAGTAGGGAGGAGCTGTGCCTCTCTAAGAATAGTGAGCAAGGGGTCCACGTCTGGATTCCCCTAGTAATTTAGGGTGAGACCCAAAGTTACTTGCATATGCAAATTAACAAGGGGGGTCCTGGGAGTCCCTCTGCCAGACATTAGTCCTGGTTGCGAGAGACTTACCCAGAGTCTTTAGCTCACTATCTTTCACAGAGAAGAAATATCCTAAACATATCAGTCTTTGTCCTGCCCTGGGGCAGTCCAGCACCGAAAATCAGGCTGCCGCCATGAGAGGGCTGCCTTATTAAAAGATGGCGACCAGAAATGTAAGATCCTCAGCCAGCAGATATCTCTAATTTGCTTAATAAACCAAGCGAAGCGCACCAGCATAAGGCATTATCATCCGTAACGGCGTGGAAGGAGGAGATCGACACACAGGTGACATTGTTGTAGTTATAGACTTTTATTTGGGTCAAAATAAAAGAAGAAAACCCCAACTGTCCCTAACCCTAAGATATGTTTCCCTGCCTCAACTAAATACTACAGATTCAGGCAGGATGTCCATCTATAGCAAATAGTCCACCGTCCTGTGTCAAAACCTATTTCTGTCCCTTATACTCTTAACTAACTAGGGAAAAACAAAGATCTTCTTAGTCCAGAAGAGTGACTCTCTTCTTCCGGTCTGGAGCTTTGTGCTCACCTCCTGGTGATGAGACGAGTTCTCCAGAAGGCATGAACATTAACAAAAAATTCTAACTGTTCTCTTGGAGGATTCTCCTTCAATGGCAGGCTCAGTACAGAAAGTCTCTTCAAATTACTTATTCTATTCACAATACCAGGGGCATGACTCCTCTTCTTGGACTCACTGTGACAACCCAACAAGTGATGGAGGCACATCTCTCTTCCCCTGATCTTTCTCAGACCTTTCAGGCAGTTCAACATACGGTGGGGGAATCTCTTTACAATCAATGGCTCCAATTTGTACAATGTAATGTGGTGATGGAAGTTGTAATTTAGTGGTACTACCTGAGCCATGTAGTTCATGATAAACTGTGAAACCTTTAAAATAATGTTGTAAGTTAAAAGAAAGATACTATCCAAAAATCGATTGCGTCTATGAACTTCTGCCTGAGCAAATCATTGAGTCAGAGTTCCATTGAGGCAGAGTTATTTACTTTTTTTTTTTTTTTTTTATTATTTTGAAAACAAATAAACAATACAAACCAAACTTGCAGCATTATTTACAACAGACTCGTGAACATCAATTAACGCACATTACTGCTCCCCAAATCCCTCCCCACTCAAGAGCTTATTTGCGTTTCTCGTTCTGTATCTGCTGCGTGTGGCCGGGTATCGCTTCCTTCCAAAGCTGTCAAATCCATTATTGTACCAAACAGTCCTGTTATTAACACTCTCCAAGCCATCAGGTTCCCCACTTCTTCTTCCCAGCACTTGCTACATGCCTCCTGCCACACTACCGTTTCAGCCTCCGCCCATTTCTGCAAATCCCGCCACCATATCTCAACCCGTGGCTTGTGGCACTGCTTCCAGCCCATGGCAATCCTTCTTTTAGCAAGCACATATGCCAGGTCCCTCAGTTTACCAACATGTTTAGTATTCCGTGGTCTGGGAAACCCTCCCAACAGGCATGTTGAGCGTGACCCCTTTATCCGCTAGTTTTCGTGCCACTTCCCCCCAAAAAGCTTCAATCACTGGGCAAGACCAGAACATGTGTGTCATATCAGCATCTTCTTCATCGCATTTTGGGCATGCTTGTCTTCCTGCGTTTACAAACTTAGATATTCTCTTCGGGGTCATATAGGCTCTATGCGTTATGTATAACTGTATCTGCTGCAATCTGGCGTTTCTGGACACCTTCTTGTGGTATCCCATAGCACGTTCCCACATCCCATCGGTCATCTGTGCCCCCACCTCCGCTTCCCAGTCCAGCCTCAAATGAGTCAAATCCTTCCCCACCCGGGTCATCACCATCTCGTATAGTCTAGAGATCTCGTGCCCTCCTTCTGATATGTCATATATTGTTCCCATTAGGACGTCTGGCTCCTCCGCCAGTACAGTCTCTGGCCAGGTTTTACGAATAATCTGCACTAGCCTAAAATACGTGATATATTGGCCTCTGTGCAAACCTGCCTCTTCTCCCAGTTCTTCGAAATCTTTAATAATCCCTTCTTGCCATACATCTCCCAATGTGACCAGCCCGACCAATTCCCAATAGGTCCTAATTATCATTCTGAGTTGGTTGTCTCCCCCAGCTAAGGCGACTAGCGGCACCTGTGGGGAACACGGGTACAGGTTCTCCATCAGTCGGCATACTCTGCGCCACATCTTCCACCCAAGCAACATCATACCCGGGCGTTCTTTCATTTCAAGTCTAGGCACCCAGATAATCTCCCCGCAATACTACCTTAAAGGCCTCCCAGAGCGTGCACGCTGAGTCTATGCTGCCTGTGTTTAC
This sequence comes from Ambystoma mexicanum, assembly GCF_040938575.1. Lineage (NCBI taxonomy): Eukaryota > Metazoa > Chordata > Amphibia > Caudata > Ambystomatidae > Ambystoma > Ambystoma mexicanum. The sequence continues at coordinate 354,424,053 of NC_090936.1, forward strand.
CTCAAAGTACTGTGTGATCGCATCCCTGATATCTTCCCTGAAGACCGGGTCCCGGAGCGCCTCTGCCCGGAGGCGCCATGTCGGTATCCGCGCCCTGGGGCGGCAGTACTGCCAACTCAGCACCAGAGGCGAGTGGTCCGACAGGACCCTCGCTCTATAGTCTATTTGGGTGGTCTCTATCACCACATCTGGCGTGGCAAAAAAGTAATCCAGTCTCGTGTGCAGTTGCTGCGGAGCTGAGTAATGAGAGTAATGTGTTTCATTAGGGTGTTTCAGCCTCCAAACATCTGCCAGCCCAAAGTCGTCTAGTAATGTCTGCAATACCCTGGCCGCTGGGGTGGGCCTATCAATCTTCCCATCAGATCTGTCTGCCTTTGGGTTGAGCACGCAGTTGAAATCCCCTCCCCAGATAACCGCTCCTCCCATACACGCGCCCAGATGAGTACACAGGGTTCTAAAATATGTTGCAGTGTTTTGGTTGGGGGCATACGTATTTATAATGCACACCTCTCTATTCTCTACCAAAGCCTTCAATATGACCAACCTCCCCTCCGTGTCCACCACTTCTAGTGTAAGTTGGAGCGGAACGTGCGGTGCCCACCCAGACCAGCACTCCCCTAGCGTAGGCAGAATACAGAGAGCCTACTACAGTACCTCTCCACTTCTTCCCCACCAGTTCCAATTTTTGCTGGGTCAAATGTGTTTCCTGCAACAACGCAATATCAATCTTCTGCCTTTTCAAGTACATCATGACTTTGTTTCTCTTTAAGTAACTGTTAAGTCCCCTGACATTCCATGTTACGATCTTAAGGTCCTCCATGGCTCATGAGTGTCTTCTTGCCTTCCGTGTAGCGACTCCCCTTTGCCCACGTGTTACAGATACAGCTCTCCATCTTTACGTGTAGCCTCTTGTACCAGCTCAAACTCTCCATAACTATTTACACAGCAAATTCCCAACTTCCCTCCCCTCCCTCCTCCCGTCCCTTCCCCAACATCACACACCCTAACTGCTGCCCAGCTCCATTCTCGGAGCTCAGGCACCCCCACATCTAGCCCTGCAAGGACCAAACAATGCACAGAGCTCAGTAGGGTGAAGTCGCCCTAATGGCCACTTAACTAAAATTGTTGTCGGGTAAAGAGATCTGCTCTGTAAGGCTCCCATTATTTCAATAATAACTGCAGTGCTTATAACATTTAGTGCAATAGTCTGACCTTCTCTACTGAAGGCTGTGCAAATGACTATATTCAAGTCCCACGTGGCGTGCCATCTTGTGGCACCTTCCTCGTGCATTACTTATCTCTTCCGTGCTCTCTCTCCGTCCGAACTTCTGACTCCTGGGGACATCCCTGCGCATCGTGCCATCCCATGGCATCCTCCGGGGTCTCAAAAAACAAAGTTTTGTGTTTATGAATGACTTTCAAATTTGCCGGATACAGTAACATATATTTATGGCCCGCCTCTCTCAATCTCCGCTTTACGGTCCCAAAGTTCATGCGGCTACGCTGCACGGACAGGGTATAGTCCGGGTAGGCCGTGATATTTGCTGCGCCTTGTGTAATTGTTCCTCCCTTGCGAAAGTGTTCCAATATCCTCTCCCGATCTCGGTAATTAAGAATTTTGGCAATCACCGGCCTAGGCGGGTTTCCCGGCGGCGGCCTCCTTGTTAGAGCTCTATGTGCCCTTTCCACCGCAAATCCTTGAGGTAGGGCTCCTCCGGGTATCTCTTGCAGTAGCATGGACTCAATAAATTCTGTGGGATCGTGGCCCTCCAATCCCTCCAGCAGGCCCACGATGCGGATGTTGTTTCGTCGGGCGCGTCCTTCCGCCTCCTCCGCTCTGCTCTCCAAGTTGCCCACTCTTTGTATCAGGGCATGCAATTCGGCCTTATGGGAGGCACAATCCGCGGTATTCGGGCCAACTTCCTTCTCAAGGGACTCCGTGCGCTCCGCCAAGGCCCTGACGTCCTGTCGGAGTAGATTAACATCCTCCTGCACCTCTCCGACCTTGAGGTCCAGTGCCGTTTTCAGTTCAGTGACGGCTAGTTCGAGTTTAGATTCCCAGGCTGCCTTTAGGTCTGCAATCGCAGCTAGGACTTCTTGGTTAGCGCCCGATGTCGTCATGCCGCTTGCAGGCGGTTTATCCCTGCTCTTGGTATTGTCTTGACCCGGGGACGTCTTAGCAAAGTCGTCTAAGGTGGGCTGTTTCGCCTTCGGCCTCACCGTTCTCTTCGACATGACCCAGAGGACCTGTATTTTGCACAAATGACAAATGCGCACCCAGTACGCCCCTTTCGCTCGGTCACCGTGCGGCCTGCTCCTTCCTTTGTTCCGGACATTGGTCGGCCATTTTGTGTTGTCTTTCGTCTCCGGCGCTCCTTATCCTTTCCGCACAGATCTCTGCCGCCGTTCTTCCTACACCTTCCAGAAGATCACCAAGCGTGGCCCAATCATTCACACACCGACATGTGTATTTTCAGCAGTCGTCGGCCCATCGTTACGCACTTTTTCGCCCGGATCATTACAGGACCTCGGGAGCTCCTCCAGATCACGTCCTCTTACATGGCCCTCGTAGCCACGCCCCCAGAGTTATTTACTTAATTCTTGTTATTACCATCCCAAGAGTATCATTTCTTTGAGTAATTCTTTAGTTAGTACAGCAGACCTGGTTCACTAAGCTGCCAAGCGCTGCTTTTTTATATAGTGGTTGTAATATCTTCTCTATTATTTGGAGTTCCCAGACCCTTGTTCCACCTGTAATTATTTCTTCATACTCTTTTGTACTTAGGGTGCCAGACTTCCTTTAAAGTCCCTCTCAAAGGCTTTCCTCCCAGCCTTCAACTCCAGGGTACATTTACCCATCTTAAGGGGTTCCTAGATCTGTCCTCCGTTCCCACCAGCTGGCTCCGGCAAGCCCCTACCTTCAGAGAGTTGTTATTTGGGCTCAGCCCAGCTGTAGGAGTCGATCTCTAGTACCCGTGCTCTACACGTCATCCATCCTAGCCACGGCGTCTCTGTAACTGCTGCTTGCTGCTACTCTGCTTTGACAGCGTGCGCGGCCACAGTACCTTCTCTCAGACAGACCTCTGTGGTCTGCTTCCAGCAGGGCAAAAGGTCCTTCTTTTGACCCTTTTTGGAGGCTTCAGATTCTCACCTCGCATCTCTGTTCCTCTGCTCTCCCTTCTCTACTCCACCGACCTGCTTGCGGCATCTCGAGGGAGGGCTGAACAAAATCTCCAGCTTACTAATTGTCCATATTGACTAGACTGCTGGAGATGGCACAGCAGAGCGCTCTCCATTACTGCACACATCTTCTTCGTCCCAGTACTGATGTTATTAATCTCAACTGGGTTGCTTGTACTCTTCTTCGTCTCAGTACTTTTCCAGGAGTCATACATGGAGTCCCTACTCTTCCACATCTCAGTACTTTGGAAGATGTTTGGATGCTCTACCTTACATAGTTACATGGATGAGCGTGAAATCATGTTACACTGTATAGGGTAGGGAGATGAGGGAGGGTATGGGGTATTCAGGGTATACCACGTTCTTCCCTGATAACCGCTCCCAGTCACACAGGGGGGATTCCATCCCATGAGATCCACCTGCTGAGTACACAAACATAGGAGGACTATCGGGTAGCGGCTTCACCTCCCTGGCCTCATGGGAAGGGGGCTCCCCTAGGGAAGCTGGAACGATATCCTGGGATTCATCAAACATCCCACTAGCACACAGCCCAGAGTATAAAAAGGGGCAAGGCTTTGGAGTAATGGTTAGAGTTTGTTAACAGTCAGAATGCAGAGCATATGACAGCAAAATGTTGGAGGAAGCAACAGAGGTCAGGGAGAGAAAGATGTACTTGGATTTAAAGATCAGAAGGAGGCAGGCAGAAGCAAACATGAAAGGGAAAAGGGAGTTACGAAAGCAGGAGTAAAGAGAGAATTTGGAAGAGAAAAGCAGAGCGAGAAAGAGCCATCATGGCCTCAGTAAAAGGTGATGGTCGACCATCCCTTGGGGAAATACTGGATAGGAATCCTGACTGAAGCTAGATGGACAAGGCATTTTTTCATGCAGCTTTTCGGCATTAGTTTGCACCAGTGGAATACTTTTTGTTTCCATTTATTGTAACAGAACAACCCCCCAAACCCCACAGGACTCTGACGACTGTGTCATTGGCCGAGAACTTTAATAGCCATTATCAGTCTTGCAGGAGGTGGTCAGGGAAAGCAGTGAAAATAAGCGGCCGTTCATCCCGTCATCCTACAAAAACTGGCAACAGGGGAAGACCCTGCTGCTTTCTTCACAAACTTTAAGAGGTGAGAGAAACCGCATGATGGCATCGGGATTGTTGGACCACCTACATCACCCCATTGTTAACCGGGGAGGCTCAACATGCTTTTCAAATCCTCAACCCTGATTGACAAACTGAGAACATCTAAAAAGAGGTTCATTAGAAAGACTGGGGCAGGACCGAGAACATCATCGATTCAGACTTTAGCACCTTCATCTACGGCAAGGAGAAATACCCCTACAGCTATCCCTTAGAGTGAAGTCTCGCCTCAATAAATGGTTGGCCGACAAAACCTATTAAGAGATGAGGGACATGCTGGTCCTAGAGCAATTTACAGATTTGTTTCCACCTTACCTTCAAAGGGTGGTTTTACAATTACATGAGCCGATCTTGCAAGAGGCTATACAAACTGCTAATGCCCACCAAAAGGCCATGAATGCTTGAGAGATCAGTATGGGACCGAAGAAGACAAGTGATCAAAAACCTTTGGGTTGAGCGAAAGAAGAGAGCCCAACAATACAAAGTACCAAGGCTGGCATCCCACCTCCTGTGGAGAGTAGACCCACGAACCAGACTACCAGAAGGGAGGAGACCAAGACCTTTGCCCTGTCACAAAATCATAAGGTGTTATGCATGTCGGAAACCAGGATTATTAGCCAGATTCTGTCCTAAAAAGCCCAAGGAAGAACCAATGGACATCGGACTTCTCCATACGGAATCTGTATCCTATTCAGAAGCTGAAGGGCAAGTCGGGTGGAACGAGAAAGACCCAGATCTTGAATACTTGGCAGGTCTGTTTCATGAAGAGGTGAAGGAAGCCAATCAGGACCTTGGAAATTGTTAGGGAGAATTCTCTGTTTAGGCTGAATTCCCTAACCTAGTGAGTCCCCCAGCAGCTTTGCTGGATTTCTGGAGTTTGTTTTTTTCTCCTGCCAAGAGTGAGACTCTTTCTCCCGCTCTTGGACATGATTTATGGTGTTCCTTTGAATGTTAATGTGTTCATGGGCTATGGGGTCTTTTACTCCGTAGGGTGTTAGGCAGAAACCTGTGCAGTTCCCTTGGGGAACACTGCAAAAGATTTAAGACTACAGGTAGAGCAGTAAACCCCTTTGGTAGCAGTCTGTACCACCCAGGTTTACCTGGTAGCTGTGGCTGAGCAGTCAGACTTCTCTCAAGAAGAGTTAGGCAGTATGTAAAGTATACACAATATGTACCAAAACACAATAGCACAAGCAAACACTGACCAGAGCTTGGTTTCAAAAGTATATAGTTATTTATTTAAAATACACATAAGTTAAAAACACTCTAGCAAAAATATAGTAAAAGCACTTCAACACAGTTATACTGAAAGTAAATTCAATCCTTTCTCCTATCTAGACAACTCTAGGTTAACACCACTTAATTAAAGCAGAGGTGAGTGCTTAACGTTAGATGACACTCTATTAGTTTCCAAGAAAGGGAGAGAAAAAGCAGAAATAGGTTAGACACACCACTATAAGGTCCAGAACACTTGCAATAGGCTTAAAGAAGAATAAAGTCACAGGTGAGCAAAAGTCACTAGGCAGGGCCCACTCTTAGAGTAGCCGGAGCGAAAATGTGCCCAAGATCACACTGTTAGTTAGAGATTCAAAGTCTTGCAAAGAGTCGAAAAGTGTTTAGAGTGGCTCAGAAAGTTTAGCCAAAGTGTCCCAGGCACTCCCAGGTTCGAAAGCCGGGGACTAAATCTACCCCGTACAGTCGGTAGCAAGGGAAGCCAGGCGGAACACAGTACCTTAAGCGGAAAGGATCCTCCAGCGGGGGCAGTTGTTCCAGGCAGCGACAGCAAGGCTCGACGTCGGTCAGGGGAGAAGAATATCTCGCTGAAGAGCAGAAGAGAAAGGTCGTAGCACTGCCCGGGAAGAAACCAGCCGCGGAGTCCTCCGGTTAAAGGGTTGGTACCGACTTTCGCGGTATGGGGGTAAAGTGTGGTATTCCGGATGCCGGGGTGCTTGGCACAGGCAAGGCGGCCACGAGATACCTCAAAAGAACGGAAAGAAGGCGAAAACTGGTTGTCCCCACCAGTCAAGGGAAGGAGCCACTCCGTTAAGAGTTCTCCTCGGTCGTCGGGAAAAAAGTGGTGAGACGGTTCAGCAGGGCTCCACCGGGTGGTGTCGTCGAAGCAGGTCGGCTCAGCTCTTCCCTCGTCGGATTCTTGGTCCTGTGGCGACTTCTGAAGTCCCAGTCCCCAAAGCCCTGCTTTTATGCAGCAAGCCCCCATTCACCCAGCCTAGCTGTCACTCAAACATGCTAAGTGGTGAGCCGGGCGGCTCACCACTTGGGCCAATCAGGACGGAGTGCGACTTGAGTTACCAAGGTAACTCAGTCCAGGGTGCCTAAATCCCCCTCCACCCCTCCTAAGTACCCCAGACAGAGTGGCACCACTTTGGAGGGCTTCTGTGGAGAAGCCCGCCAAAAGTGGAACAAAGGGCTCCACTTTGGGTCAGAGTTACAGAGGCGAACACCAACGCCATTTTAGCATCAAGTTTTGGCAAAAAGTCCCAACCGGAGTTATAAAAATAAATATATAAACCGGCGGTATGTTTAAGGCTACCGTAAATAAATAATTAAATGTGTTAGCCTAAAACAATGGGAAATCCCATAGGGAAATATTCGCGGTCGAATATAAAAAGTAGTTTCCACTGCCACCAGCCAAAACTCGATCAGGGGGGACGGAGACGTGCCCCCTCGACTAACAGACCCTGGGGCAATCGAATTGCCCCAGCCAGTACGTCCACAATATGATGGTTTGTACTGGTTCTGTTCAGGATTCAAGACTAGCAAAGTCTTTGGTGACTTTACATGCCCTGGGAGACAGTAGTCAGTCCCAGGGTATGGAGTCTATGTTGGGGAGTCCCTAGGACACCCCTGGGTCACGGCACAGAGGGTGCTGTGTGACCCACATCACAAAAATACATGAGGCCCTATGGAGTAAAAGACCCCATAGCCCATTCAACACAAGGTTTAACCAAGAAAACACACTTCAACATGTCCAAGAGTGAGGGTAAAAGAGTCTCACTCTTGGCAGGAGAAAAAATTAAACCCCAGAAATCCAGCAAAGCTGCTGGGGGACTCACTAGGTAGGGAAATTCAGCCTAAACAGAGAATTCTCCCTAACACTCGCCCCCCCCAGACTAAGGGACAGGAGGATTTAATCCACTCCTGGATGAACCTCATACCTCTAGTCGATGATATACATCCTAGAGAGTCCATCAGCATTTTGATGGTGACACCCTGACCTGTGCTCAATGGTGAAATCAAACCCTTGCAGGCAGATTGACCATCTCAATAGTTTTGGATTTTCCCCTTTCATTTGCATTAACCATCTCAAGGGTTGGTGGTCAGTCTGAATAACAAAAGTAGAACCATACAAGTATGGCCTAAACTTCTTCAGTGCCCACACAATAGCAAAGCATTCTCTTTCGATAGTTGCCCACCTTGTCTCAGGATCCTTCAGTTTCCTACTGATGAAGCAAATGGGGTGCTCCCTACCCTTCTCATCCAGTTGGCTTAGAACTGCACCTATACCTACATTGGAAGCATCAGTTTGTACAATGAAAGGTTGGTGGTAGTCAGGAGCTCTCAATACTGGAGCCTGGCAAAGAGCTCTCTTCAGTTTTTCAAAGGCCTGATTGCACTCCTCATTCCATTTTACCTTCTTAGGGAATTTGGGAGAGGAGATTACATTCAGTGGAGAAGCTATGGTCCCATAGTTCTCAATGAAATTCCTGTAATACCCAGTGAGGCCTAGAAAAGCTCTCACTTGGGTTTGAGTAGTTGGTGTTGTCCAATTTTGCACAGCTTCAATCTTGCTGGGCAAAGGCCTTATTTCTCCACCTCCTACCTCATGTCCAAGGTAGACCACTTTACTTTGACCAATCTGGCACTTACTGGCTTTGATTGTCAAATGGGCCTGTTTCAGAGCCTGCAACACATGTCCTAGGTGGTTCACATGTTCTTCCCAGGAGTGGCTGAAGACTGCAATGTCATCCAAGTATGCCATGCAGAAATCTTCCATCCCAGCCAGAACTTGGTTCACCATCCTTTGGAATGTGGCAGGTGCATTTTTCAGTCCAAAAGGCATGACCTTAAACTGGTACAAGCCAACTGGGGTTGAAAATGCAGTTTTCTCCTTGGCATGGTCTGTCAGGGCTATTTGCCAATAGCCTGACGTCAGGTCAAATGTGCTGAGGTACTTGGCTGCACCAAGTTTATCCACCAACTCATCTGTCCTGGGCAAAGGGTGGGCATCAGTCTTGGTGACTGCATTTAGAGCTCTATAGTCCACACAGAATCTCAAGTCTTTGGATCCTGCCTTTGGTACTAACACAACTGGGCTAGACCATGGACTAGTAGAGGGTTCTATTACCCCGAGATCAAGCATCTTCTTGACCTCTCCTTTGATGTGGGCTCTGATATGTTCTGACATTCTGTATCCTCTGCTTTTGACTGGCAGACAGTCACCAGTGAGTATCTCATGCTGGCCCCAAGGGGTCAAGCCTGGTGACAGTGAGAACAGGGAGGCAAACTGATTTAACATAGATTTGCACTCCTCTTGTTGCTCAGGTGTCAGGTCTGAAGAGAGATTGACTCCTTCAACTTTTTCATCTAAAGGTACACCTCTGAGGAGATCAGGGAGAGATTCACTCTCTTCCTCCTCTGCAGCTGAAGCTAGGAGCAAGGCTCCTACATCAGGTCTGGAGATGTATGCTTTTAGTCGGTTGGTGTGGAAGACTCTAGGAGCTTCCCTGGGTCTGCCCAGATCCACCAGATAGTTGACCTCTCCAAGTTTTCCCACAACCTTGAAGGGTCCCATCCATTTGTCTTGCAAGGCCCTCTGCCTTGTTGGGAGCATAACTAGAACTAGCTGGTCTTGAGTAAACTCAACCATGTTAGCCTTCTGGTCGTGCCAATGTTTGACCAGGGCTTGACCAGCTTTCAAGTTGTCACTTGCTTCTGCCATCATGTGTGACATTCTCCTCCGGAGACCTATCACATAGTCAGTCACTCTGACTGGCTTGAGGGGAGGAGCACCTTCCAACCCCTCCTTAATCAGGGCCAATGGACCTCTGACTGGATGGCCATAGAGAAGCTCAAAGGGAGAATAACCTACTCCCTCCTGAGGGACTTCTCTATAAGCAAAGAGAAGGCATGGCAGTAGAAGGTCCCACTTTTTCTTAAGGGGTTCTTCTAAAGCACCTATCATGCTCTTCATGGTTCTGTTAAACCTTTCAACCAACCCGTTTGTCTGAGGGTGGTAGGCGGTTGAGAACTTGTAGGTAACTCCACAGGTTTTCCACATGGCCTTCATGTAGTGGGACATAAAGTTTGACCCCCTGTCAGAGATTACCTCCTTAGGAAACCCAACCCTGGTAAAAATACCAAGGAGGGCCTTAGCCACAGCCGGAGCTGTAACAGTCCTCATAGGAATGGCCTCAGGGTATCTAGTAGCATGGTCTACTACAACAAGGATAAACCTGTTGCCTGAGGAGGTTGGAGGATCAAGGGGACCAACAATGTCAATCCCTACCCTCTCAAATGGGACTCCCACAACTGGGAGAGGCACTAAAGGTGCCACATTCTTGGAACCAACCTTACCAGAAGTCTGGCAGGTATGGCAGCTCTTACAATATCTATCTACTTCAGCCCCCATCTTTGGCCAATAAAAGTAGAGTGAGAGCCTTTCCTTGGTCTTCTTGAAACTCAAGTGGCCAGCCAAAGGTATCTCATGGGCTAGTTGTAAGAACTGTTGTCTGTTTTCTTGTGGGACTACAAGGCGTTTGTAGTCTCCAGGTTCAGACTCAGTGGGTTCACTGTAGAAGAGGCCATCTTCCCAGTGCAACCTATACTTCCCAGGCTCTTGCCCATCAGCTTGAGAAGCTGCCTGGTGGCGGAGACCCTCCAGAGTTGGACATTCTCTTTGCCCCTTACGAAAAGCTGCCCTGCTAGGCCCACCTTCTGCCAGTAAAGACTGCAGCTCAGGATGGTCCTCAGGGTCCAAATCTCCAATAAGGTTGGGGCCTCCTTCTAGCTCTTCCTCAGAGTCTAGCTCAACCACACAGGGTTGTACCTCCCTCTCAGCCTCAGCTGGAGGTGGAGTTACAGGTGTAACTTTGGACAACCTAGGGGAAGTCCTTGTTGGAAGCACTGGAGTGCTTGCTGCTGGCTTTTTCCTAGGAGTCTTGGGTTGCCCCTTTGCTCCTGATCTGGTAGTTACTGCAGTAAGTTGCTCCAGTGGTAGAGGAGTGATTTCTGTCATCATCTCCTGAGATAACCCTCTCAGGGTTTTCTCCCTTGCAGGTTTTGTGAGTTCCTGAAACCTTTTGCTAGGAGGTCTGGGGGTATGAGATACAACTCCAAGAGCTTTGAGGTCATTACCCAACAGAACCCTACCTGGCACTTCACATTGTACACTGACAGGTATTTTTACAGCCATATCATTACATTGGATGAGAACTGGTAACTGGGGACACATCTGCACAGGCCCACCAGCTAACTTGGTGAGGCATTTGGGTGCCTTAGCAACATCCTCTGCCTTGAAAAATGATTCATCCACCACAGTTATGCTGGCTCCAGTGTCCCTAATGGCAGGAGTCTCCTGACCATTCACCTGGACACTGTCCTTATAATACTCTTTAGTATTATCTGGGATAGAGTTATAGACATCTAAATTCTGTTGCTCCCACAACCCCAGAGAGACTAAAGAAACACTAGCTGAGACTCCAGTGGGTTCATCAGCTAGTAATAGAAAGTTTCCACTTGCCATAGGTACTTCCTCTTCTGGAGCGAAGGCTAAGGAGGCAAGCTGGACCCCTGAAGGTTTACCCTTACATCTGGGATCTCCTTTCACATGGTCAGTAGCCTTACAAACAAAGCATGAGCCAAAGGCTCGCTGGAATGGAGGCTTGTTCTGACCTCCTTCTGGTCTGGGACCAGAAGGTACACTAGCCTGATTTGGTTTCCCTTGTGGCTTACCCTTATAGTTTTGTTTGGGGCCCTCTTTGGAATTTGTAGTATTAGAATTCTCTTTGGAGTCCTTTTTAGACTGTTTTTCCCCATCCTTCTTCTGAGTTACCCCAGAATCCTTGTGAGTGGCCCTGTTGGCAACCCACAAGTCAGCAGCCTTAGCTAGCTTCCGGGAATCTAATTCCCTGGAATCAGCCAAGTGTTGTCTGAGCTCAGGAGAGCAGGCATCATAAATAGTCTCCAACATAAACAAATTCTTCATACCTTCATAAGTGTTCACCTTGTAACCCTTAATCCATCCCTCTAAGTTTTTCAAACATTCATTCACCCAGGTAGCCCAAGGGGTACCATCATGCTTTTTGAGGCTCCTAAACCTCTTAAGATACTGGGAAGGGGTCTTCCCAAACCTAGCTATCAAAGCTAGTTTCACACATTCATAGTCCTTCCTATCCTCCTCCCCCATCTCCATTACCACATCAGTTGCAACAGGGGGAAGCCTAGAGAACAACCAGGTGAGTAAGTCATTTCCTGTGATGTTCTGGAGCCCATGATTATATTCAAACAGAGACAACCAATCCAACACATCCAACTTAGGCTCATACATACCAACCAATTCTTTAGGCATCCGGGGTCTTTTAGGACTGGAACTTCTAGAGGAGCCAGAGAGAGAAACATTCTCAACAGATAATTTCTTCATTTCTAAGTCATACTTGAGCTCCATTTCCCTTAGCCTTAGTTCTTTGTCAGTTTGAGCATTAAGTTTCTTATACTCCAATTCTAGCTTCATTTTCTCCAGTTCAAAGTACTGAGGACTAAATGTGGGACCTGGTAAAGGTCCAGTAGGCACAGCAGGTAGAGCAGGCAGAGGCCTAGGGGGGACAGTTACAACAGCCTCACCCTCCTCTTCTGACTCTTCCTCAGAAACATCAACATTTTGCTCCATGTTAACTTCAACACTGTCATCTACAGTTGCTGGAGTGGTAGGTTCCTCTGAACCATCACCCAGACTTTGGTTAGCTAACAATCTTTCAATCAGCTCCATTTTCTTGCCCTTAGTCAGGAGATCCTTATGTTTACAGAGCACTCTTAAACAATCAGCAGTTTTGGCTGCAAGGGACTCTTGACTATAGCTTTCTATAACTGACATGTTAGAGGTTTTACTTTTTCAGTGCTAAGCTTTGTGGTTAGTTGCACTAAGGTATCTAAAGCACAATAAAATGTATACTCAATACAAATCCCACCGCTGTACACCAGTGTTAGGCAGAAACCTGTGCAGTTCCCTTGGGGAACACTGCAAAAGATTTAAGACTACAGGTAGAGCAGTAAACCCCTTTGGTAGCAGTCTGTACCACCCAGGTTTACCTGGTAGCTGTGGCTGAGCAGTCAGACTTCTCTCAAGAAGAGTTAGGCAGTATGTAAAGTATACACAATATGTACCAAAACACAATAGCACAAGCAAACACTGACCAGAGCTTGGTTTCAAAAGTATATAGTTATTTATTTAAAATACACATAAGTTAAAAACACTCTAGCAAAAATATAGTAAAAGCACTTCAACACAGTTATACTGAAAGTAAATTCAATCCTTTCTCCTATCTAGACAACTCTAGGTTAACACCACTTAATTAAAGCAGAGGTGAGTGCTTAACGTTAGATGACACTCTATTAGTTTCCAAGAAAGGGAGAGAAAAAGCAGAAATAGGTTAGACACACCACTCTAAGGTCCAGAACACTTGCAATAGGCTTAAAGAAGAATAAAGTCACAGGTGAGCAAAAGTCACTAGGCAGGGCCCACTCTTAGAGTAGCCGGAGCGAAAATGTGCCCAAGATCACACTGTTAGTTAGAGATTCAAAGTCTTGCAAAGAGTCGAAAAGTGTTTAGAGTGGCTCAGAAAGTTTAGCCAAAGTGTCCCAGGCACTCCCAGGTTCGAAAGCCGGGGACTAAATCTACCCCGTACAGTCGGTAGCAAGGGAAGCCAGGCGGAACACAGTACCTTAAGCGGAAAGGATCCTCCAGCGGGGGCAGTTGTTCCAGGCAGCGACAGCAAGGCTCGACGTCGGTCAGGGGAGAAGAATATCTCGCTGAAGAGCAGAAGAGAAAGGTCGTAGCACTGCCCGGGAAGAAACCAGCCGCGGAGTCCTCCGGTTAAAGGGTTGGTACCGACTTTCGCGGTATGGGGGTAAAGTGTGGTATTCCGGATGCCGGGGTGCTTGGCACAGGCAAGGCGGCCACGAGATACCTCAAAAGAACGGAAAGAAGGCGAAAACTGGTTGTCCCCACCAGTCAAGGGAAGGAGCCACTCCGTTAAGAGTTCTCCTCGGTCGTCGGGAAAAAAGTGGTGAGACGGTTCAGCAGGGCTCCACCGGGTGGTGTCGTCGAAGCAGGTCGGCTCAGCTCTTCCCTCGTCGGATTCTTGGTCCTGTGGCGACTTCTGAAGTCCCAGTCCCCAAAGCCCTGCTTTTATGCAGCAAGCCCCCATTCACCCAGCCTAGCTGTCACTCAAACATGCTAAGTGGTGAGCCGGGCGGCTCACCACTTGGGCCAATCAGGACGGAGTGCGACTTGAGTTACCAAGGTAACTCAGTCCAGGGTGCCTAAATCCCCCTCCACCCCTCCTAAGTACCCCAGACAGAGTGGCACCACTTTGGAGGGCTTCTGTGGAGAAGCCCGCCAAAAGTGGAACAAAGGGCTCCACTTTGGGTCAGAGTTACAGAGGCGAACACCAACGCCATTTTAGCATCAAGTTTTGGCAAAAAGTCCCAACCGGAGTTATAAAAATAAATATATAAACCGGCGGTATGTTTAAGGCTACCGTAAATAAATAATTAAATGTGTTAGCCTAAAACAATGGGAAATCCCATAGGGAAATATTCGCGGTCGAATATAAAAAGTAGTTTCCACTGCCACCAGCCAAAACTCGATCAGGGGGGACGGAGACGTGCCCCCTCGACTAACAGACCCTGGGGCAATCGAATTGCCCCAGCCAGTACGTCCACAATATGATGGTTTGTACTGGTTCTGTTCAGGATTCAAGACTAGCAAAGTCTTTGGTGACTTTACATGCCCTGGGAGACAGTAGTCAGTCCCAGGGTATGGAGTCTATGTTGGGGAGTCCCTAGGACACCCCTGGGTCACGGCACAGAGGGTGCTGTGTGACCCACATCACAAAAATACATGAGGCCCTATGGAGTAAAAGACCCCATAGCCCATTCAACACAAGGTTTAACCAAGAAAACACACTTCAACATGTCCAAGAGTGAGGGTAAAAGAGTCTCACTCTTGGCAGGAGAAAAAATTAAACCCCAGAAATCCAGCAAAGCTGCTGGGGGACTCACTAGGTAGGGAAATTCAGCCTAAACAGAGAATTCTCCCTAACATAGGGTCTCATATGTTTTTTATGTGTGTTACACAGCACCCTCCGTGCAGTAACACCGGGGTGTCATAGTGACCCCCCACCATAGACTCCATACCCTGGGACTGACTACTGTCTCCCAGGGCATGTAAAGTTACCATTGGCTTTACTAGTCCCAAATTACTAACAGAACCAGTACAAACCATCCTATTGTGGACGTACTGGTAGGGGCAATTCGATTGCCCCTGGGTCTGTTATTCGAGGGGGCACTGTCCCGTCCCCCCTCGTCGAGTTTTGGCTGGTGGCAGTGGATACTACTTTTATATTCAACCGCAAATATATCTCTATGGGATTTTCCCATTGTTCGAGTCTAATACTTTTTAACATAGCCTCTAACATACCGCCGGTTTATTTATTTAATATTAATTCACCGGTTGGTATTTTCTGCCAGAACTCGGTTTTAAAATGGCGTTTGTGTTCGCCTCTGTAACTCCAAACCAAAGGTCGAGCCCTTTGTTCCACTTTTTGGCAGGCTTCTGCACAGAAGCCTCCAAAAGTGGTGCCACTCTGCCTGGGTACCACAGGGGGTGTAGGAGGGGGTTTAGCCACCCTGGACTGAGTTACCTTGGTAACTCAAGTCGCACTCTTGTGTGATTGGCCCAAGTGGTGAGCCGGCCGGCTCACCACTTAGCATGTTTGATTGACAGCTAAGCTGAGTGAATGGGGGTGTGCTGCATAAAAGCAGGGCTTTTGGGACTGGAACTTCAGAAGTCGCCACAGGACCTGAAAATCCGACGAGGGAAAAGCTGAGCCGACCTGCTACAACGACACCACCGGTGGAGCCCTGCTGAACCGACTCACCACTTCCCAACGACAGAGGAGATCACCCTGCTGGAGAGTCTTCTTCCCCTGACGGGTGGGCACAACCAGTTTCCCTTCTTTTCTCGCATCCCAGGACGTCTTGTGGTCGAATTGCCCGTGCCAAGCACCCCGGCAACCGGATAGCCACTTACCACTGGACCGCTCCTTTTAATTGAGAATGCCGCGGATGGTTTCTTCCCTGGCAGTGCAACAGACTCCTGCTCTCCTCCCCGACGAGATCCTCTCTTCCTCCGGACGAAGCACCGACTTGCACCCGCTGCCAGGAACAACTGCCCCCGCTGGAGCGTTCTCACAATTTTAAGGTACCGTGTCCGCCAGGCCTCCCTTTCTAAAGATTGCTACAAGGTAACAATAACCCCTTAACCTTCTGGACTGGGCTGCCGCCTTGACCATCTAACTGATCCCTTTCTGTTGATCCAACTCCT
The DNA here is from genome assembly GCF_040938575.1 of Ambystoma mexicanum. NCBI lineage: Eukaryota > Metazoa > Chordata > Amphibia > Caudata > Ambystomatidae > Ambystoma > Ambystoma mexicanum. The sequence continues at coordinate 354,440,000 of NC_090936.1, forward strand.
TTCTGACATTATTGCGAGACTTTTGGGCACTTTGAACCGTGTGACCTTGGACACATTTCAACCGGAGCCTCTTAAAGTGGGTCCAGCTTTGTTAACTATGACTTTACGGTTTTAACCTGCCTTCTTCTCCTACTGTGTTCTTCCGAAAGAGTTGGGATCTGTTTCTATCTTTTCTCTGCCTTTCTCTCCCTTTTTAACCGATTGATTAGAGTGCCATCTTCGTTAAGCACTCACCACCTTCTGAAAATAAGTGTTGCTTTACTTAAAACTTGTCTAATTGTTGAAGGGAGTGTATATCTTTTAGTGACCGTGCTTTTGAACTGCTTGAGATTAGGTCCAGTGTGTTTTATTAGATGTGTTTTTAAATAAATAATGATATCTCTTTTACACCAAGCTCTGGTCAGTGTTTGCTTGTTCTACTGTGTTCTTTTGACCTATTTTGAATACTCTGTAAACTGCCTAACTCTTCTTGAGAGAAGTCTGACTGCTCAGTCACAGCTACCAGGTAAATCTGGGTGGTACAGACTGCTACCAATTGGGTTTACTGCCAACCACCTGTAGTCCTAAATCTTTTGCAGTGGTCCCAGAGGGAACTGCACAGGTTTCTGCCTAACAGAAATATGCATTATAGGAAAAACGGACCAGAAATTCAAACGCCCCATGATGATTCAAGGTCTCCCCGCCAAAGTCCTCCTTGACTCAGGAAGTCAGACAACAGCCATCATAGCCGACCCAGTGACTGCGTAGGAACGTCAGCCTAAAACTAGGATACCTTTAATGCGTGTCCATGGAGATGCCGTCTTGTACCCTTAAGCAATCATCGATATAAATATCATGGAGAAACAGTTAACCATGGCCACGATTGTCATGCCAGGACTCCTCGAAGAGGTGATTATTGGGGCTGACTTCCTTCTGTTTGACTTCTGCCTCCAGAGGGTAAAAGGGTTGCAACATCCTTTCCTAAGGTAGTGGAATAAATCAGCCAGAAGGCAGGATGAGGAGAAGGGAGGTGTGGGAGAAATCCTTGTTGGGGTGTGTGAGGGAACCCCTCTATCTGGGTGGTTGGAGGGGCAGGGAGGAATCCAGATCAAGCCCTAACCCAGAGTTTGGGATCCGTTGAGAGAGCCTCAATCTCTGTCCACCCACTTGTGCCAACATGTTTCTTTGCAGTCTACAACCTACCCCCACAAACCAACTGAGCCTGTGATGTGGTAACACTCAAATGTACAAGAGACTTCTGAAGGGGAACCAATAAAGACAGACGGGACTCTACACTACAAAGTCCATTACTACTAGTGAAACTACTAATAATCTCCTAACGAATGTTCACCATTGGTTGGAATGTGAACAGAAACATGTTGAGAATGAGCCAAAGCTCAATAGCAGAGGCATTGTGTGTATAAGATCGAATCCCACGAGTTACAAAACGCTTCTCAGAGATTATACATAATATATTCCTGCATATATTCTAACTATCTCTATTTTGAAGAGTAATTGAACCTAGATAGGTCCAGTGTCACTACTCCTACGTACTATCTGTGAATGTACACTGCCATGTCTTGTCTAACATAAATTGTATATGCCTTGTATATGCATATACTGTTTAAAAATTGTAACTTTTTTACCTCGCTAATAAAACTTAATTTTTCCACAATTGTTCGATTGACTCACTGTAACACATTACATGCTGAATGTACTCTCTACCCCTATGCTTAATGGTACAACTTACTCAAACCATGCATCCTGTACAGGATGCTTGCCAGTCTTCTCCTTTTCTTCTTGGAAACAAAAAACCCATTTGAACTTGCAACCCAGCAGAGACCTTATCAAGAAACTCCTGAACCAGCGTCCAATGCCATGGAAGCCCAACCAGCAACAAGCAACATCAGGAACACCCGCTCAACCAGAGAATCAACCCAGGGACTGAAAAAAAAGCTGCAGTGCCAAGAGATTCCTGTGCCGCCAGGTCCTGCAAGCAGCAAAGAGCGAGAGACATGCAGAAGTCTTATGTGGTCGTTTGAATGACTGTGTGGTATGGGCAGGATCCTCCAGCAATTACACATAGAGACTGACAGTTTTCCTACACCGCCAGGGAACAAAGCAGTAACAGCCCCGCTCCCCAATAAACCTATCCTGGAAACCAACACCGGGACCACAAACTTGAATACTGTCCTTAGTATTTGTCCTGCAGCGAAGCCGTGGAAGGAGTATGCAGGGCTTAGCCCCATCGTTTGTAATGTTTTTCACATTCAAACCATCCCAGGTGGGCAAGACAGGCCCAGATTGGGCAATCCAGAGAAGGGATATGCTATAAAGTGGATCCATAGGAAGCAGGACATTTGGGTTATTTGGGAGATGATGGTGAAGGTTGAATACCAAGAGATCAGTAGGAGTGAGGAATGAGCGGAGTGTGGAGGTGATTTTTGGAAAAGATGAGGTATTGGTTATCGACTGCAAGTGTACTGTTGTTTGAGTGTGCATGTTTGTATGGCAATTGTGTGTGGAATAGACAGTGTAAGGGTGAGCATGAAGTGTATGGTACAGAGTGAAAGGAGGGTGTTTGGAATGAAGGTGTAGTAGCAAGAGGAATATGGGAAAGTCTAGAGGTGGGAGTAGTAGCAGGGAGGATGAGTCTTAGTAGTGTGGAGAAGGGAGTAGTAGTAGAGATGAGTTGTAGTGGGGAGGAGGGAGTATTAGTGAGGAAGAGGGAGGAGTAACATCTAACAGTGGAGGTAAGGTCTAGAAAGAGTGAGTGACATCTGAGGGATAGAAGAGAAGAAGGGAAAGAACCAAGGTGGGTGGAGATTGAGGAAGAGTATAGTAAAAAGACAGAAAGGAAAAGGAGCTAGTGAGCATGACCAAGTGTAAATGGGTGTCTGCAAGGCACATTCCCTTCCATTGTAGAAAGCTAACAAATTGGACTGAGTATGCATAGTTATGAAGTCCCTGAGGGAGCTGTGAAATAACTGAGTATATCTCCCATATCAAACCTTGAGAAACCCTTATTCAGGTGGGCAATGAAGGGCTGATCTTCTCAGATCCCAACTCAGGGGGGTGAAAGAGCAAGAAAGGCTAACCGGGATGGGGGAAACATGTGAACAAATGTGTGTACCCTTCAAAACTATAATAAAGAAGAAACATTCTGATGGACAGATACTGAAATTTAGATCTATCCTAGTGGTTTGAGATTAGCGCTCCAAAGTTGGAGATCCTGGGTATGAATCAGAAATGATAACCACTCACTGTATCAACATACTGACTATTATGTGTGCCAAAGGCACTTCATAGAGGAAAAGGAGACAGTAGTAATCAATAGTCCCTCTTTTCCCGGTGCTGACAAGCATTTGTTTATTATATTCAGCAAAAAATCATCAATTATATCAAAACAAACAATTGTGACAATTTACAAGTTATATCAAGTCAAACAGTTGTGACAATTCACAATAACGTCATAAAAAAGCAACAAGACATTGCCTAGTGAGAACAATTGTGTGCATGTGTCAATTGTGCTTCATTGACAAAAATAACAAGACGCAATTTTAAGAAAAAAGCAAGGAACATAGTATTTGAACAACAATAATAATAGTCCAGGCTAATGATTCAACAGGTCCACTGCACTCTGGAGTTAGAAGGGTTTCAAAGTTACCCTTAGAGTAAGAGTGTAATTTAAGACAAACAATGAATGTTCCAGGGTCAGGGAAAAAGATATCTTTGCCAATCACCGGGATGGGGAAACCCGAGGTTGTACTAGGGGGAATGACCCAAGGGAGACGCAGTATTGTACCGCGGGAAAGGAGAGGAGGACGAAATCCTTGAGGCTTTTGTAGGATACAACACCTCTACCTTGTCTCCTCCCATTAAATCTCTCTTAACCAGATCAAATGACACCTCCGTCCAGAGCTAATCCCCTAAGATTTCCAACCTACTTGCACTCGAAGATTATCCATCTCAGAATCCCCATTTCCCTACGTACTACCCAAATACTCCCATTCATTTTACTTCCTGTCCCTCTGATTATTATTTCCTGCACTCCCAACCTGCTCCGATTCAAGACTACTGTTCCCGTAAACCCCCTTGTTTATTTTACTACAGTAAACCCTCCAAAACCCTCCCTTCCAAAATCTCCTAGACCTCCTAGAACAAAGGCTATAATTCTCCATAACACCTCTTCCCCATTCTGTCACGCAGCACATTTAGAAACTCTACATCCCCCTTTTATCTGACATGAAAGACAGCAGACTCATAGAGCTGTTTACCTGACGTATCCCAACCCAAGGGTCAGACAGAGTCAGGCAATTGACCTGAATCACACACACCTGAGGGCCCCTCCCCTTCCCCACAGGGATATAAGGTGGAGCACCAGAGCACAAGAGGAGCGAGGCAGACCGCACAACATGAAGGCTAACTCAGCACGGCAGTTCAAGAGGAGGCGAAAGACAGCGAATACCGAGAGGGTGACAAGGCGAGAAGCGACCTTGCCCTTTCCGGTCCAGTCCTGTGAAACCTCTACAGATGGAAGCATAAGACCGTGAACAAAGGCCAGCGTGTGTTGCAGCAGATGTTTACGGTACGCACGACATTACTCTGCTTATAATCAAGCCAGGGAGAGACGCTTGTCTCAGTGGTACCAACCTTGACTCCAAACACAAGAGGTTCATCACAGCCAGTGAGTCGAGGGGAGTGTCAATAAGAAACCAAACTGTTGAACGAAAAGTAGCCAAAGGCTAATTTGAACTTTTAAATATATGATTGAGAAATGAGGGGGATAACCAGCGACAGAGGAGGCCGACACCATGTGGGTGCTCGAGCACCAAACTCTGGGCGATTACCCAAAGGTAGAAAGACTGCCATAACCAAAAGGCCTTAGGAAGTAGCGAAGATAAGTCAAAGTGGTCATACAGGGGTCTTGTCAAATTCTCTGTAAGGTAAGGGAAGTGCATCCCGCATAGTGAACATTAATACATGAACTGTGTTCCGTAAAGATTGGCAAGAGTGAACCCCGTAGAGGGATGCTGATGAGAGGGGGCAAAGTCTAAAGTGCCGAGAAACAGTGTGTTGACAAAAGTGAACCCGGCAGAGGGATGTCCACGAGAATTGTTTGAAAAGACATTAAGACTGCTGAAAGTTAAAAAGGGTGAACTGGCTTTGTACAAAGCCATAGTGAACCTGGAAGAGGGAATATGAGAACCAAAACCAAGATTCCAATCGGGCCTGCACCCAGAAGAGGGAGACCCAGGTATGACGACTCCTCACCTCAAGTGCAAAAAGCAAGAAAGGGTCTGGGCCCAGAAGCGGGGGACCCAGGGGTGATGAGTCCTCACCTCAAGTGCAAAAGCAAGTATTGCAAGACAAGGGGAAGGGAAGCGCCCCCTTGTTATTTGGGATTCAAGCCCGCCCGAGGGAGAACCAGGTGGTGAAAGGTCATCACCCAAAGTTCACTGAGAAGGGAACTGCACAATTGATTGGTTGAATAATATGATTGGTTGAATAATACAAGTGAGGGGTTGGCGCCCGGAAGAGGGGGCTCTAGGGGTGAAGCCATCACCCAACGTGAACTGTGTAACATAACTTTTTGTTTGTATTAGTTTGTTGGATACATCAGGCCTCACTTTTTAATGCAAAGAGACTTTAGCGTCGAAGAACCTGTTTGCTGGAACAGAATTGTCGGCTTGTGCTAAGAAAGCTGGAACAAAACTGTCAGATCGTGCCGGGAAGGCTCAAGCGTGTGCTGTGCCAGCTGGAACGAAACTGGCAGCTTGTGCCAGGAAGGCTTGAGCGTTTTCTGTGCTCCAAAGTCCCACCTTGTTCTGTGCTAAAAACATGGGGAAGACCTCAAGGTAGTCACATCCTGACTTATTATATGAACACTATTTCCTTTCATTTTGATACCGTACCCCACACTCTGTAATTAGTTGTAAGGAATTGGCAATAGGTTTTTCTTAGTATAGGCCCTTATATTTTTGACACGCCACTAGGACGGCCTTATTTTTCATTTGATGGTCGACACTTGCTCCCATCTTAGATTTGGGTTTAGCTTAGGCATTTTTTTCTACCCTGCATTCATTGTTCAATAAACACCCGTGAACTGTGATCACTCCTGTCTGTCTTTACTGTTGCCACCGTGAGTTCCTTACAGAGCCAAGTCAGACGACCGTTAGGATGCCGTTGTCAGTATAAGTCAGCTTTTAGACATTACGGGGTTCACATTCTGTAGCCCCTAACTTGGAGCTTTATGGACTGCTGGGTTAGGGAAAACATTTGTAACAAGGCGAGAGGGATGCACTGCTGAGGCAAATTAATGATTTAATAAAAACCCTTGAACCACCTTAGAAAATTGGGGTGATTGTTGTGCCATCTGTGACACACTACACTCCAGGCAGTCACCTCAGATCAGCCTCAGCCAACCTATTGCTAATCCCTATGTTACAATATCAGTGCTGGGGTGGCCACTCCTTTGCCATGTCGGCAAAACAGCGTATTCCCAACATCTCTACGTTCTATTGATGATCACCTCGAGTTCAGACGTAATTTGAAGACCTTTTTGTTACTTAGATAACAGCTTCTGTAGTTATTGCTGGGTAGCATAGGCACCTAGTCCTGAACGCCAGACGCTTTTTCTGAGGTGATTTATCGCACTTTATAAACATCTACCCACCTGAACACCCCTGCTCATCTCCCCAGAGTACCCTTTCACAAAACTGCATTCTATGTGTCTTCTCTTGCAGGGGTGTTTTTTTCCAGTGTTTTCTGATTATTTTGCATTTAAAGGTTTAATTAAAAGACTACATTTTTATAGAACCTTGATTGAACATTATTTTATTGGACTATTTTACTTATATGATTTGAGTTGTTACTGCTATCAGCTCACATTCCTCCCGAAATGTATATCTTGCACTGGGCCTTCACTACCACAAAAGGCGAAGGAGGTATACCTATTGGGCTGTCTCTGTTTCACTTTTATAATTGGGATTACTGCTGGTTTGATAATGGAGTGGGGCTGAGTAGAGGGTTTAGCCACTACTCACCCCTGTACTCCTAGCAAGCAGTAGTAATTCCATTACAGGTGCATACTGCGGATCCAAGAATCTAAATGTGAGATTGTCCTCCTGTTAAGGATTCCAATCAGGCGTCACACACCGGATCAGGACTCTTGCCCTTGAACTAGGATGTAGCGCTCAATTAGAATACTTTATCTTTTTTTTCAACTAATTTTAATTGAGCTGGCACCCAACCCGTCTCACACCCACTTTTACAAATACCCTGGGTCACAATGGACCATGAACCAGGCCGCTTGTTGGGAATACAATATTTATTCATTTTAAATTCAATTGAGAATCGCACAATTTCTATATGTGGCAGCAATCACCAATGTGGTGATAATTACAAAGAAAACCACTGAATACACTTGGGTAACATTCTACAAGAACATATCCAAAGCACACATTAATAGGAGCACTTTTTCAATTAGGATAGATAGCACCCGAGTTAAGGTTCCTCCTTCAATGTTCCCTCAAATCTCAATCAAAACGGATTTTAAAACCCCTTGCAATTGCATAAAATGACACTCGGAATTTGATAAATAATGAATTATATGTGTGGTTAAATAATGAGATACATATGTTTTATCACAGTATCAGGGATGTAATATCAGTGGCAATAAACAAGGCAATGTATCAGCAAAGGGCATACAGTTCAAAAAGCAACTTGAAATGAAAAACACAGTGCAGCCAAATTCACACGTTGAAAAGTTGCAATTTACACTTTTTTGCAGTTTTAAATGACAAAACATTTTTTTTTTAAACGGGTGAAATACACAGAATCGGAATGTGGTTTTTAGGCTGGGTGATAGATGCACATCACAGGGGCAATAATGAAGTGAAAGAGTGACTATAGCTGAATAATTGGATGAGATTTTCAAGGTGAAAGAAATTCGGTTTTGGTAAAATAAAGCAGTTAAAATGAGAAAATCGGTTTGGGAAGAAAAAGAACAAGTTTCACTTACACTAGATTTAATGGCTAGAACAGATTCACGCCACCCGTGAATGTAAAAGTTACGCTGCAGTTGTAACCCTTCACGCAGTGTACCCCTTTTCTTTAGGGAAAATTAATGTATTTAATCAAAATATTGCTAAAGAGTTACAAGATGGGGTGAATAAAAGAATGGCGCTAACACTAGGAATTCAAGGACGGATGCACAGAGAAATCTAACAGTCTTAAACAAGTTACCAGGGTATGAATAGGATTACTTAGAAAATAGTACAAAGACAAAGGGTCAAGATGGGGCAGGCTATGTGTTGTTATTGGATGGGGAGATACTCGCAATCAGCGCTGGAGTTTGAAATTTGGGACAGCCAATCGGTTTTCTGGGCTCAATGCTCTGGTCACCGCACGGCAGACTCTCCTGGCAAAAGACAGCTGGGCAAGTCTGGTCAATGGATGGCAAGGGTACTGCGGGCATGCAAGGAGTGGGCAAAAAGCTGGTCTGGTCACAGGATACTCCCCAAAGGGTACCACAGCATCCCCCCTTGTAATTGGGATTTTAGTGGGGTTTCTGGATCAATGGCATTGCTGGGATAGGGTCAACTATGCTTTGGCCTGGCAGTACAGTCTGGAATCTTGCAAAGATGGATCTGGAATATCTGGATACGCAGGCGCTGGAAATTCAGGAGAGAGTGTCCTGTCCCTGTGAGCTGCGACCCCTTTTTTAAAAGCGGGTGACATCACCGGGTTTATTGTTGGGCAGAACTAAGTTAGACCTACCCCCAAGAACCAGATAGGTCAGCCTAAGTAGGTCGCCTCCACAAGGAGGAGACTCAGTTTATTGAGTTGTATTTTATGAGGTGCAAAGCCTTCCAACAGTCCTTTTTGCCAAAAATCAATCTTAACATAAATCACACATTTATACAGTTGTGGCACTCTTGCAAATTACCTAGGCAAATGACATATTTTATACAGAGCATGGTGTTCCCACTCCCAGGTTTGTACGACATTGTTTCGCCCTTCCAAGAACTTTCTGCGGTTTTTAGTGGGAACCGCTTCACCCAAAATCCCACAATTTTAGGTGCGTGCATATAGTATCATAGGGCATATTTCTATACATTTTTTACGTTCCACCATGTGCACTTTAACCATGATTCATATTTACCTGGGGTTTGCATCCCATAAATGCTATGGACGGCCACAATATCTTGTTTACAAGCCCCGAAAATCACATTTAAACTGTACAACTTTTACATTACTACGCTGTCCGGTTATAGAATTAACAGTCTTAAAAAGTTATTCATCAAATAGTATTTTGAGCCAAATGGGGTGGCCTTTGTCCTCCAAATATGGTCATGTCTTTCCAGGCTAACCCAAATGTCAGTTTAGCCCAGAGTTGTCATGGAGTTTTTCTTTGGAGCTGCTTGTTTGAGTGGATGATTGTTGTCACTTCCAGAAGTCACACGTAGGTGTCCCAGAATCTATGGTCTCAAGCTGGAGCACAGACACAAGTCTGACAAGCGTGTGATATTTCTTTCTCTTGGTCTAGTCAGAGTTTCCAAGGGCACAATTAGCACATAGGTGTCCCAGAATCTATTGTGGCTTCTTTTGGGGGGGAAGGCCACTCCTGTTGCAAGCACCCCCCCTCCCCCAAGCAGAAAACCTGTTTGGCTAGTTCCAGCCAATGTCTTTATTTTATTTTATTTTGTTCTGAATCAAAAGCAAGCCTGTTGAAATAAAACATCGCATATATGTTTCCCAGTAAAATCCCCTTTACATTGCTAGGCAAGGACGGGGTATTATTTGACATTAGACTTTTAAACAGGTATTTTTCTTATTTGTAAAAGCACATTTTGACACGTGGTGAAGTCTGCTGGGATGTCCCTCTCAAATTTGTTTTTTCTCTTCCATCTGAATTCCCAATATTGTTTTGCAGCTCTAGTCAGTTTCTCTCACACAGCAGTATGTTCAAGGCAAAGGTCCACTGAAATTGACCTATGCGCAGAGAGCTAGGGTTTGTTTTGACGGGTTTATTTTGACATTTTGTAGCACAAAAGTCAAGCGTTTTTCCGTGGGGCTGAAATAAAGCTTCTGTTGATTTCCCAGATCTGGTCTGACACAGCCTGTCATTCAGGGATAATGCTCTCTTTTGCTGGAGCACAATCTGAATATGGATGGGCATGGCAGGGTCTCACTGATAAAAGCTGTGTGATGTTAAACAGATGAAAAGACCGTCAGGACAGCATCATTTTTTATGTAAAATATTCCCTTTTCAATGGGACATTTTGAGCAAGCAGCAAAGCAACGCTGCTTTTCACTTGGCTTCTTTACTGCACACGAGAAAACACCCTGGCAGCCTTTCTCGGTGTGCTCCCTGTTCCAACTTGTCCACTAGGTGCTTGGAAAGACAGTGCAGCCATCATTTTGTAGCTGCAAAACACAGTTTTGATAAGAGGCTGTGGTGCTCAAAGGAGCCAGTGCAGCCATTTTGCTGTTAACTGCTGAAGCGCAGCTTGGTTATGGATTGGAATTCTGCTGAGTAGGTCAATGTATCCCACGAATACCCCCTGACTCTTCTGAATCTTATTGGCGAGGAAGCGTAGGGCAACGTGGGGTTCATCAGTAGGGCAAAGTGTGGTTCATCAGGTGGAGTCCTTCTTCCATCAGGGAGCGGTACGCCACGATCCTCCTGTTGTCTCTCATTTGAGTGTGGAGCGACACCCACAGCTTCCCCTTAGATATTTCTTTGTGGTGAGGAGCGACACCCCCAGATTTTTCTTTGATCTTTCCTTTCCATGTCCCCAGAGAGGTCCTCCTTGGTCTATGAATGGGCGGAACCAGTACGAATCTAGTGAATAAATCAGAACCGGTTACTACATTTTCCCACTGATTGCTTTCCCGGAATGTTGACAGCAGTGGGACACACATGCATTGCGATCATGACAGTACTTAGACGATAAAGACAAATAATCACTCACAAGACGCAAATACTTATTGGTGTTACTAGAATTTTCTTACTGACAATGAAGAAACATATTCTCTTGCTAAATAATTATACCTATAAACCTCCCTGTTCCCTTCTGGTTCTTTTTTTCTTGTTCTTATTCTCCAGATGGCTCCTTGATTTGACTTTCTCTTGGCTCCTCAATACGCCACAAAGTATGTCTATGGTGACAACTCTTTAACTTATTAATATGGACCCCTTGCTCTTCTGCCATCTCTCCTTTGGGGATGCAGATTCTATAGGCGACAGGTGAAATTTTATCTACAATTTCAAAAGGACCCCGCCAGCTCGGTAGAAATTTCCACTCCTTGGTCTCGTTCCTTTGGAAATTGTACAAGTAGACCCTATCTCCTACTTGGTATTCCTTATTGGTTGTTTTTAAGTCATATTGAGTCTTCATCCCCTCTGCTGATTTTTCCAGATTCCGCAGAGGGTACGCAAAAGCATGTTGAAGGTTTTTCTTAGATTCTCAATATACTCATGAGTTGTGGAGGCGTTTATCAGTGTCTGCTCTTGTGTTCTGTAGAGCAGATGCTGAGGTAGCACCATCCTTCGTCCAGTCATTAGCTAAAATAGAGACATCTTGGTCGCAGAAGAAGGTGTCGATCTGATGGCCATCAGGACAAGCGGTAATCGGATGTCCCAACTTGGCCCAGAATCTGCCACAAACTTTTTTAGAATGCTCACAATGGTTTTATTGTACCTTTCAACTCCCCCACTAGAGGGAGTCAGTATGCAATGTGAAGTTTCCTTTTTACCCCAAGTATCTCCCACATCTTTGTCATCGCTTCGCTGGTGAAATGACTACCTCAGTCTGACTCAATCCTTTGGGGTAGGCCAAAACGTGAGAAGATGTGGTTGATCATCATGGCAGCTGCTGTTTCTGCCTTGCAATTTGGGGCCGGGAGACATTCCACCCATTTGGTAAACAAGCATGTTACTGTTAACATGTACTGGTTCCCCCCAGAGGAGCGAATCATGGGCCCGATGAAATCTACTTGTAAACCTGACCAAGGCAGTGCCATCCCCCTCTTCTGGAGGGGAGCTCGATGTGTGAGTGAAGTTGGCTGAAAATGTGCACACACAAGACACCCCTTCAAATATTGGTCGAGGTCCTGCCCCATGTGTGGCCAGTATGCAACCTCCCGCGAGATTTCTAGAGTAGTATGAAACACTGATGACCGGATGTGGCTGCGTCATGGGCGTGAATTAGCATCAGGCTTCGGAATGAGGTAGGTACCCCCCCCCCACTGGTCACATCCAGAGATACATCTCCTTACCAACAAACCGTCTTGGATTCGGAACATTTTGGGACACTTCATCAACACCCTGAGGTCCTCTTTCCAAATGTAATCGATATCCGTCAGAGGAAAGTTCTCAGGGTCCTCAATGTGTTGATAAAAGTTCCCAATAACCAGATCCCTTTTTGTGCCGTGATTAAATCAGCATCTGGGGTCTCCTACTCCACTGGGCAGTTGAGAGTTCATTGTGAGCATTTGTCTGAGACCTAGTGACAGCAGCGACCTAGATTTCCCCCAATAGGGACTCTATCTCGAGGAGAGCCCCCTGGATGGCTCCGGTTTTGGCCAGCTCATCGGCTAGGGTGTTTCCAGTTTTGTCTGGCCCCTCTATTCTGGAATGACCCTTGATCTTCTTCCAATAGATGGTCATCCCATTAGAGGTGACCATATCATCAATATTTTGTATTAGCTTGCCTTGTTTAAGCATGTCTCTGATTTTTCAATTAACCAGGTGCTCCACGAACCCGTCTCGGACATAATCTGAATCAGTGATTATGACCAGTTTGTGAAGTTGGTGTTGGACGGCAGTGAGGATGGCTTGAACTGCCATCCACTCTGCCACCTGACTATTACGGGGACCGATTTTGTACCCAGTGGAGGGTTCCAGGGCATCATTCACCCAGGCATTCCCAAAGCCGGCCACTAGTTCCTTTTCCCCATTGTTGTCAACATGGTAGGAGCACCCGTCCACATAAACTGTGGGCGTTTCCTGGCACTTGTCTTCTTCATAGACTTAGTGCGGGGAATTCAGGTACGTCTCCATGTTGTCCTGGGTATTAAGACTTTCGTCCTTGAGACTGTTTTCTCTGGCACAATCATGCAAGTCAGCCAGATCTTGCGCGAGGGGACTCTTCTTGTTTTGGCTATATCTGACCTCCACAGGAAAGCCTTGCATTGACAGAATCCAGGAAGTAATTCTGGAATTACTCACATCTCCGGCCCAGATTCTGTCACTATGGAGGTATTGCAAACGCTGGTGTGGAATCTCCACTATGATGTGTTCCCCCTGGATGAACGGCCGTTAATTTTTCAATGCCCACACCGTTGCCAGGAGTGCCTTCTCACAATCCTTGAATTTTTCCTCCATAGAGGATAAAGTCTTGCTTGCATAGGCGATGACTTTATTGATCTTGTCATGCTTTCGATATAATACGGCTGTCAAACATGTATACGAGAACCCTGTGTCCAAGAAGAACTTCTTGTTTTTGACAGGGTAAGCTAGACAAGGCGCTTGTGAGGGACTTCCTTTGAGTTGCTTTACTGCCTCGGCTTGTTATGAACCCCACTCCCACATGACCCCCCCTGCAACAGATGGATCAGGGGTCTTGTGATCTCTGCGTAATCCTCAATGAACTTCCTACTGTAATTAGTCAGTCCAAGGAGGCTTCTTAGCTCCAGCAGAGTTGTGGGGTCTTTCAGTTTTAGGAGTGCTTCCACCTTCTTCTCCTCCTGTGGACAGAGACCCTCAGGAGTTATTGCATGTCCCAAGAAGTTGACACCGGTCCTGCACCACTGTGCCTTTTGGAAGGAGAGTTTTGCTCCGGCAACCCTCAACTGGGTCAGAACATAACGGATTACCACTATGTTTTCCTCCACAGTTGAGCTTTTTATCAAGACATTATCCACATATGCCAGATTACCCCTTTCACCCATGTCGGGCATGGCCTTGTGTAGGAAGATGTTGAATTTGTTGCCAGAGTTTATGTATCCGAAGGGAGTCCGGGTCCACCTTTACTGCTGCCCCCGAAGGTAAAGGCCAGCTTTTATTGGTCCTCCCTACTAACGGGCATGGTCCAGTACCCATTTGTCAGGTCAATATCAGTGTATACCTTTGACCCCTGGATCTGGGCAAGCCCTTGATCAATGTAGGGAGAGGCAATCGGGACATGCGGACCCATTTATTTAGCTCCCTAAAGTCTGTGCAGAGTCTCCATTGGCCATTTGGTTTTAAAATACCCAGCACCAGATTATTAAAGGTGCTGTGGACTGGATGAATTATCCCACGGGACTCAAGGTTTTTGGATGATTTTTGTCAGGGACTCCATAGATGCGAGAGGCAAGCGATATTGCTTCACAAATGCTGGAGTCATTCCAGGGTCTTTGGGAATTGTTGTAGCATGGATCTCTGTGCTACCACAGTCGTACGAGTCCACAGCAAAGATATCTTGGAAATCTAAGACCAAATGCTTCAACTTTTGCTCCGGAGTCTCACAGGCATCAGCTAGGTTGACCCGCTCTTCAACCATTTGCCTGAAGCCTGGAAAGACTTCGGGTTTTGCTATCTCAGCGGCCTCCTCCATTTGGGTGGTGGAGAGGTCTCTGGTTAGAGTATTGACCTGGAGAGAGGGTTTCAGGTAAGAGAGGCAGTCACTGTGGACCTGGTATATCACCTGATCCTGCCTGATGTCACAAGTCACCTCTTCCTCCCCGTAAGAGCAGGAAGAGTACACCAGGAAATTCCCCCCTTGCCGGGTGAAGATCCTGTCTGGTGGTATGTCATTGTTACCATCATTGTCAAAGCAGTCATTGGGGATTGGTCCAATCAGTTCATTTCCTAAATCCATGGAAAAATGTTGGTCATCAACTGCCATTCCAATAATGGTGCCTGCGCCCAGAGTGATACTCCTAGGGTAGCCGTTATCCATCAATATTGGAATGGTGTTCTGTTCTACATTGACTAATGGTGTTGGGTTTAACCCCAACCCATGCTGTTGGAGATGGGCATTGAGGTGTACATATGCGTCAGGATTTTGCAGTTTCTGTCCTCTTTTAATTTTTAATTCAAGTGGGAATCGTCGTGTCCGTCCTGGGATGGTAACCTCCTCTCCAACTTGAACTTCAACCGCATATGACAGCAAATGAGCTGACCTAAATGATTTTTCTGAATCATCAAAGCCCATGGGATTGCCGCCTACCTGAGACCAGGCCTTGTAATTTATCAGGTCCAAATTAATTGCAAACCGATTGAGAATGTCACTGCCTAAATAGAATGCTGCAGGGACATCTGGCACGACCCAACAATTATGTTCTATGCTTTTGTTACCTTTAGAAATTTTGAGCATACACCTGCTAGGCAGGAGATGTTTGGAATTGGGAGTTTCCAGGCCCATTTCCCACTTAATTTAAATGTGAGAATGGCTGGATCTCTTGGGAGCTTTCTGAACATGGCTTCGCTGATGAAGCTTTTTCCTTTGTTCACACACACCTTCTCCTCATTTAACTGAATAGGGAGGAACAACTGTTCTCTAATTTTCTGAATGTCAGCTAAACTTTGAGCTGGTTTCTCATCACTTTTGCCTATAAAATTGGGATTTTCAGATTGTGAATCAGTATAAAATTTCAAAGTATTTCCTTTGAGTGTGGAATGCCACTTAAAACTGGAAGGAAAGTTGATTTTCAAGAATGGAGAGGAGTTCCCATCACCAGTTTGTTGTCCTACAGCAATTACTGTAACGTCAGGTATTTGATTATTCTGGAAATGAAACTCAAAATGATCAGATTTTTGTTCAACCATGTGGCATATGCCATTTAAACTAACATGTTTGACACTCTGTTTTAATTTTATTGGCCTGTTAGTCTGAGTCCAGAGTACCTTGTTTACACAGTCTATTAGGGGCGACAACCTGCGGTGGATGTCATTCCCTAGTAGACAAGGTGTTGCCTCTGGAGTCACGACTATGACTGGGTGTTTCACCTTGTGTCGCCCAATTTTTATTTCCAAATCCGCAGTCCCTCGACAGGAATTTCATTCCTGTCAAAGTTCTAGTGTTGTCCAGGGAGAGGGGTGAGAGGGATCTGGTGTCTCTCCCCGCTTCCTGAATTTAGCTGCTCAAAAGCCCTTTTTGACAAAAGAGTGGCTTGGGATACAGTGCCCACCAGTGCTGAAATTGTACATTGCCCTTGCACTTGAACGGGGGCATACAATCTCCCCTCCTTCTCCTCAAGTGGGCGAAGGTAATTGGCATTTTGGGCGAGCTGGGTGGTCAATTTCTTTATTTTGGACTCCGACACAGTGGCGTTTTGGACAATTATCTTATTTACAAATTTGACATCCTGAAATAGATGGGATTTCGGGAATCCCTTTTTCCCCTAGCTCTGTGCTGCCCCCTTTTACCTGCAGGCAGTCACTAGGACCAGTTTGTGGGGAGGATCCCTCCTTCACTATTTCTTTCTCAGAATGGCAATTCTGGGGTTCAGGGATGGGTGGCTGTGAATCAATCTCCACCCCCACCCAGTCTTCATTCAGGTCTCTTGGGACCCATTTTTCTTTGGGAGGAATTCCCCCGTCCTTGAAGGAGAAGATAATTTTCCCAGAATCCTCTAATGATTCTTCCCCTTCAAACTGGAGGACACTAACTTCCTCCACAAAACAACAAGTTACTTCCTTACCTGGTAACATTCTTTCGATGGGATGTTCCTCCGACGTATTCCACTTCTATGACAGTAATCACCACAGCTCTGCTGCTTCGGAAAATTTTCGGCGTCTGCGTCGATGACGTCGATACGCCCCTTCGAGGACCTCCTCCGACGGCTGACGACACCCGATGTTATATGTAGGACGCACAACGCCCGTAGCCTCAGTTGTAGTTTTTTCCCAGAACGTGTGGCACCAATCTTCTGCCAGTATTACTACAGAAAGCCTTACGGAAACGAAAGCTGCAATCGCATAAGAAATTCTGTAGAGGGGCAGGCTGGGAGGGTGCGATATGGAATATGTCGGAGGAACATACCATCGAAAGAACGTTACCAGGTAAGGAAGTAACTTGTTCTTCGAAGGGATTGTGTCCTCCGACATATTCCACATCTATGACAGACTCCCAAAGCAGTACCAACGTATGTGTCACGCATTCCACTCCCTCTGAGGATCCCATTCCTCATCCCTGTGCCCCGAACACCCCTCGCCCTCTTGCCCGGTTCCAGGACTCACAGGTTTTCTCTTCACCCCAGTTGCCACGGCGCCGACTGCCACAAAGCCGGGGTCGGCATGCTCTTTGCCCACGGAGACATCTGCCCCCTTGGCGTCTTCCGTGGCGGCTGCTAGACCGGCTTCTTCCGCGTCACATGACTGCCGCCTTTCGCTCACGTGTTTCTGGACAACGCTCACGTGATGCGCTTGCGGGTCATGTTACCGGGAGGAAATAGCAGCGCCAGTATTTAAACGGCTCTGTTGCGGTGCTTCGGTGCTTCACAACTGTTTCTCCGGATTCCTGTACGGCGCTACTTACCTCTTGTTTCATCCCTTTTGGATCTTGACCTCGGATTTGTTTCACGGACTGGCAACGGATAACCCTTGGCTTTGGTACTTGCTTTTGGATCCTTGTTACGATCACGGACTGTTTCAAGGACTCCTACTACGTTCCGCCCTTCGGATTCTGGCATCAGGTGGGCCTGGCACTTGCAACCTTGCTGGGATACTTACATACTGAAAGAACTGCCTTGCTGGGTCTCGGAACCTTCCCCATAGGTACAACCGCCACTCCACAGACACCTTTTGGTAAGACCGTTCCACTTACTTGTTGATTGGTTGTTGTTTCTGTTTTGGCTTGACACTTAACCAGTGTTTCCTTTACAGTGGTTCGGGGTTCCACGAGTACCGCAGTTCCTGAAAGAACATCTCCCACCTGTGGCCTCAAAGGCTGTACAGAGAGTGACCTTGATTCTCTCTGTGCAGCACTTGTGGACAGAGGACTCTTCGGCTACATGACAGTCAAGACACAACAGTATGGAGGTGGGAAAAGAATTTAGATATTTTAGAATACCCAATCAAATTGCAGAATAGAGGACCGCCTTACCAAAGGCTAAATCTTGCCCATGGATAGAATCCAGGGAGTAGTGTCTTACAAAAGTATGGACAGTGGCCCATGTGGCTGCTTCACAGATATTACGAATGGAAACACCCCTCTGCAGAGCAGTAGAGGCAGCCACACCCCTAGTTGAATGGGCATGTAAGCCTACCGGAGGGTCCTTACCCGCCAGACGGTAGCATTCAGATATTGACAAGATGATCCAACGGGACAAGGTCTGCTTAGAAATAGCTTGACCTAAACGCCTTCCAGCTTATCCAACAAAGAGATGATCGTCCACTCTGACCCGGGAAATGCGTGAGATGTAGAAACTTAAAGCTCTCCTAGGATCCAACCTATGGAGCCTCTCCACTTCCTTACCAGGATGCGGAGGAGGATAGAACACCATTAGAACTACCTTCTGGCTCAAATGAAATTCTGACACAACCTTCGGAAGAAAAGAAGGACGAACCCTAAGTACAACCATGTCCTTATGGAACACAGTGAAGGGTGGTTTGGCGGAAAGTGCCTGCAACTCACAACTCACTCACTCTGCATGCGGAAGGAACCGCAACTAAAAATACAGTTTTAAGGGAGGAGAAGAGGGGAGAAAATGGAAAACAGTCGGAGGCTAATAGACAAATGTCACCCCGAAGAGTATACAACAGGTGGCGTGCATTATTCTACCAGACTTTAAAGATTCAACAAGGGGTAATGTATTTGCTTCGCTGATTTGATGTCGTATGCCTTATTCTACCAGACTATAAAGACTTAACAAGGGGTAATGTATTTGTTTCCCTGTTTTGATGTCGTATGTCTTCGATTAATAAATAAAGTTGTTTAAAAAAAAAATACAGTTTTAAAGGTTAACAGTCTCAATGGACAAGAATGTAAGAGCTCAAACGGTGCTCCCATGAGGAACTTTAAAACCAAATTCAAATCCCATCCTGGCACCTGGAGAGGCGACGGTGGAAACACATGAGTTAGCCCTTTCAGAAACTGAGAATTCAAAGGAATCTTAAAATAAGAACACTCCTCAGACAAGCGCTTGGTACCCACTTGCAGGCCCTTGTGGGCTAACGAAAGCAAAAAAGACAGAACCACAGAAATGGCACATGAAAAAGGATCCACATTCTGTACCCTGCACCAGTCGCAGAACCTTCTCCACCGGCAACGGTACAGGGACTTTGTTGCAGGCCGTCTGGCCGAAAGCAACACCTCCATCACGTCTTCAGGGAGGTCCCAATCCTTATACCTCAACCTTTCAGATACCAAGCATGAAGGCTGAGAGACTTGATCTCTGGATGGAGAACCCGACCCCCCCCGTGACAGCAGATCGTCTCGGTAGGGAAGACGACGAGGAGGTCAGATGGACATGTCGAGAAGGTCCGGGTACCACGCTCTCCTGGCACATGCCAGAGCAATGAGGATCATTCGGGAAACGAACCTCCGTAACCTCTGCAACACTTGCGGAATGACGGGGATTGGAGGAAATGTGTACAGCAGTGGGAACGACCATTCCACTACGAACGTGTCTCCTAAGGCTCCACTTGGAGGAAATTCCCCCGAGCAGAATCTTTCGCACTTCCGGTTGACACTGGTTATGTTATGTTATTTTGCATTTATATAGCGCCTTATATACCATTGGTATGGTCTGAAGGCGCTGGTAGGTTCAACGCCCTTGGGAACCGAAGTTCAGATCAGTAGAGAGAGTAGAGAGAGTCAAAGGTGCGTGTGGGTAGCTGTTGCGGTATTCGTTTAATAGCTGCTTCTTAGTGGTAGGTGTGGTGGTTGAGAGATCAGGAGCATGTGTTCGTTCTGGCAGGATTTATTCAGACCGAATGTGGCTGCGTTAGGCCTGAGGAGAACGCCTGGCTGGGGGGGTGTGTAACCAGCAGTGTTTACTTAGAATGATGTGGAGTGTGCGGCGGATGTTGGTAAGAGAACAGTTATACCGAATGGTGTCATAGTATCTCTGTGTTCTAGTTGAGTGGTGGTGTAAAGGAGAGAGTAAGCGTGGTGGTGTGATATGATGGGTTATATGCTCTTTCAAACGTTCTCTGCATTCCAAACCATACTATATATGTCCCGCAATTCTATGCGCTCCAGTTCGTTCCATGCACTCCTATCCACTCCATGCACCCCAGTCTGCTCCACACACTCCGGTCCGCTCGACGCATTCATGCACTCCAGTCCGCGCCGCGTGCTCCAGTCTGCCCCACGCGCTCCAGTCCGCCCCACGTACTTCAGTCTGCCCGATGCATGCACTCTTGTCTGCCCCACGCATGCACTCTTGTCTGTCCCACGCATGCGCTCCTGTCTGCCCCACACATGCACTCCTGTCTGCCCCACGCATGCACTCCTGTCTGCCCCATGCTCTACGCATTCAGCAGCTCTACGTACTCATCCATTCTATGCAGTCATCAGTACTGGATGCAATCTGCGCTCGTTCGTTCTATGTACTCATCCGCTCTACGCAACATATCCGTTCACTCTAGGCACGCGTTTGCTCTAAGCACTCGTTCGCTCCAGGCACTCGTTCGCTCCAGGCACTCGTTCGCTCCAGGCACTCATCCGCTTTATGCCCTCACATGTACTATGCATTCACCTGTTTTGCGCACTCACCCGCTCTACGCACGCATCCCCTCTATGCACTCATCCCCTCTACGCACTCATCCTTTCTACACACTCATCCCCTCTACGTACCCCTTTTTTCATATGCACTCATTCGCTCATATGCACTCGTCTGTTCTATATATTTCCTGGCCCTACCCACTAGTCTGTTCTATGCAGTCCTCCACTCTACACATTCTTCCGCTCAGTTTACCCATCCCACCCCGCTCATCCATCCGTTCCCCGCACTCTGCATGCATTCCACACTCATCCGTTCTACATGCTTATCCGTTCTACGCACTCATCCGGTCTGTGTAACTCATCCACTCTAGGCGTTTGTCCGCTTTATCCTCTCGCATGCACTACACCTTCATCTGCTCTACGCATTCACCCGCTCCCCGAACTCAACAGCTCTCGGCGCGCACCCGCTCTCCACACTCATCCGCTCTCCACACTCATCCGCTCCCCGTGCTCATCCGCTCCCCGCGCTCATCCGCTCTATGCACTTATCCGCTTTATGCACTTGTGCTTTCCACGCATTCAACAGCAATATGCACCCATCAGCCTTATAAAGTCATTCGCTAATACGCAGTAATCCTGTTCTGTATATTCATCTGCTCTCTACACTCATCTGCTCTATACCTTCATCCGCTCTGTACACTCATCCGCTCTATACACTCATTCGCTCTATCCACTCATCCGCTCTATCCACTCATCCGCTCTATACATTCGCCAGGTCTGCACATTCATCTGCTCCAGCGATCTACACACTCTCTGCACTTCCGTTCTCATCCGCTATCCACACTCATGCGCTCCACATACTCATCCACTCTACATACTCATCTGTTCTACACACTCATCTGGTTTACGCTCATCCGTTCTGCACATTAATCTGTTCTACGCACTCTTGCGTTCTACTCGCTTCTCTGTATTTACGCACTCATCCGCTCTACACGCCCAGCCGCTCTACACACTCATCCGCTCAACATGTTCATCCATTCTATACACTCATCCAATCTACATACTCGTTCGATTTACACACTCATTCGAACTATATAGTCATCTGTTCTTCCGCTCATGCCTTCTTCCACTCAGCGCATTCATCTGTTCCACACACTTCATCCATTCTATCTATTTCATCCACGCCATTCACTTCGTTCACTCCTCATGTATTATGTCCATTTCAGGAATTTAAATCTCTTTACTGTTTCCGTATGATTTAGTCGTATTAACCACTTCACTGCTTTGATCTACTTTACTCTTTTAATTCTGTTTGTCTTTCTAGTTTATATTAGGGGTTATTAGCTGTCAGTTTCTCGCATCAGGTAGTTTGTTGGATTGGTGTCATTGAGATGCTGTTAGTCTGTTTGGGTTAGTTTGGTACGAGTTGGTTTTAGGGGAAGAGCCAGGTTTTCAGCAGTTTGCGGAAAGACGTTAAATCCTCAGTTAGGCGGATGTGAGGTGGGAGTGAGTTCCATAGCGTGGGGGCCAAGGCTGAGAATGATGATCCGCCTAACCTGACTGAGTTTGTCTTCGGTATGACTAGGAGGCCGGCTGAGCTTGATCTTAGGGTGCGTGGGGGGTGATAGGGTTTTAGCTTTTCTTGAAGATATTGAGGTCCGGTTTTATGCAGTGCTCGATGGGAGATGCATAAGGTTTTGAAAGTCACCCTTCGGGCTACTGGAAGCCAGTGCAGCGTCTTAAGGGCTGGGGAGATGTGGTCTCTCGGGCCGAGCGCAAGTAGCATTTTGGCTGCCGCGTTTTGTGCCCTTTGGAGTTTATTCAGTTGGTACGCGTGGACTCCGAGGTATAGGGGGTTTGCGTAGTCCAGTCTTGATATAACGATTGATTGGACCGAGGAGAGTCTGTTGGGAAATCAGAGATATGGAAAGATGCGCCTAAGGGTTTTAAGGTGGTAGTGGCAGGACTTTGAGACGTTGTTGACTTGGCGTGAGAGAGTTAGGTCAGAGTCAAGGGTGCATCCATGATTTTTCACTGAGTTGGAGGGGGTCGGTGTGTTGCCCATGGCGGATGGTCAAGGTAGTGGGTGCGGAAGAAGTTCGGAGTTGCCACATACCATGATTTCTGTTTTGGAGGGGTTTAACAAGAGGTGGCTTTGGGTCATCCAGAGTTCTATGTCAAGGAGGCAGGAAGCCAGGTCAGGTCGGGAGTTGGGTTTTGAGTTCAGGAGTTTTAGAATTAGTTGAGCGTCATCGGCATAGTTGTAACACAGGATGTTGTGTGAACAAATTATTGGTGGGAGGGTATCAAGTAGAGATTGAACAGGAGGGCGGATAGGCATGTTCCTTGTGGGACTCCCGTGTCGACTGGTCGGGCTTGGGAGGTATAGGTGGAGAGTATCGTTATTTGGTACCTATCTTTGAGGAATGAAGCTATCCATTTAAGAGCGGTTGCACGAATTCCTAGGGAGTGGAGGTGGTCTAGGAGGATTGAGTGATTGTGTCATAGGCGGCGGATAGGTCAAGAAGGATTAGTGCAGCGCATCCCGCAGAGCCTGCCGTCATTTTAAGGTCATCCCAGATTGAGGTTAGGGTGGTTTCAGTTCCGTGACGGGCTCTGAAACCTGATTGGGCGGGGTCTAAGAGATTGTTGGCTTCGGCAAAGGCATGTAGTTGGGAGTAGGCGGTTCGGTCAATGAGTTTGGCAAGGAACCTGGTGTTTGAGATGGGGCGGTAGTTTTTGGGCTCAAGAGGGTCGAGGGAAGGTTTTTTAATTAGAGGTTTGACATGAACCGTTTTGAATGCGTCGGGAAAGATACCAGAAGAAAAGGGAGGCATTTATGATGGATCTTGCGTGTTCTCCTGCGCAGGTGGAAGCGAACATTTCTTTGAGGGTTGTGGCTGGGCAAGGGTCCAGCGGCGAGCCAGATGGTTTGCAGGCAGATAGAAGTTTGAGAAATTGCTCTGGTGATAGTGGACTAAAGGATTTGAACGTTGGTTGCGTAGTGGTCGCAGCTGATGGGCTGGCCGGTATGGGGGGAGAATTGCCTGGTGGATGTAAGAGAGCCAGTTTGGTGGCTAGAGTATTTGTTCTTTCGATAGCCGTGGTGTAAAAGTGGAGGGAGAGTGAGTCGCACAGTGATTGAGGGGGTCGGGGCAGTCGTGCTGCAAGCCGGTTTGGTGAATTCGGAGATGATTTTGTGGAGTTCTTTGCTTGGGTTTTTACAGTTTAGGATTCGGGAGTTGTAGTGGGCTTTTTTTGCTTTCCGGATTTCGGCCTTGTACTGATAAAGGTGTCGGGCCAAGGTGGCCCTGCTCTCCTGGGTTTTGTCTTTCTGCCATTTGCGTTCTAGGTATTTATATAGTTGTTTAGTGGTCTTCAACTCAGGAGTGAACCATCTGTGGAAGAGGCCACGGTGGGTTGATGTTTTGCAAGGGGGTGTGAGCCGCATCAGAGATGCGTTGAGCCATGAGTCAAAGGCGTCAGGGGTTAGTTGTTTATTGAGTTGGCAGGTAGGTGGTGGAGACTGGAGGAGTGCGTCGGCTAGGTCCGGGACGATTATTAGTTTTTTTCCAGCATTTGCGTAGATTCAGAGGTTCAGATTCGAGTACGGGAAGGGGGTCGGGTGAGCAAATAGCGAACGAGAGACTGAAGTGATCGGACCAGATGACAGGGGTGGGGGGGGGTTTAAATGAATCCGGGTGTTGGAGCTAAAGGTGGCATCAAGAGTGTGTCCTTTATAGTGAGTCGGGCCATTTATGTGGGGTTGGAGGTTAATTGTGTCTAAACCGTCAACCAGAGAGTGTGTCATAGGGTTGGTGGGGATGTCGAGCCATATGTTGAAGTCTCCAAGAAGGGTGAGGTTGGGATGGTTTAGTTGAAGGGTGGCAATAGAGTCGTAGAGGTTGGTTGCGAATTGTCTATCGTAGTCAGGGGGCCTGTAGATTATTGGGAAGCTGTGTGAGAGCGACGGGGAGAGGGATATTTTAACAAGGAGAGATTTGCAGGAAGGAATGGAAGGTTGGTTCTCGATGATTGAGGAGTGGAAGAGAGACTTGAAGATGAATGCTACTCCCCCTACTCTGGAGGGACGGTTCAGTGGGATGAGGGAGTAGTCAGGGAGGAAGGCTTCATTAGCGATTGGGGCGAAGTCGTCAGAGAACCAAGTTTCGGTGATGAAAACCAGGTCTGGTTTGTGAGAGGCGAGGAGGTCAAAGATGCAGTGTCTGTTTTTTGCTACGGATCGGGCATTAAATAGGATGCAGTTCACATCGGCAGGCGAGGTTGGTCTCGGAGCTGGAGCGGAAGGGGCTGGTGGCGGAGAGAGTGGAAGCTGGAGAGGGAGAGGGGTAGGGTAAGTGATGATCGATGGGAATAGTGGGCGAGCAGAAAAATTGGCGGCCTTCGGGCAGGATTGGGTTGCTGCGTGTGTTAGGATGATCGGGTTTGGTTCGGGGGATTTGAAGGTGGGGTGTGGGCGGTTAGGAGTTTCAGTTGCAGTTGATGAGAAATCGAGGGAGAGGGGTTTCAGGAAGAGTGAAGCAACGGGGGAAGGAGGTGATTGGGGGAATGAGGTGGTGGAGGCGAAGAGTGCCGAGAGATTGAGGGGCACCAGGTACGTTTCCTCTTTAGTTTCTTTGTTGCGATTGGAGTGTGAGAGAGGGTAGGGTGATCAGAGGGGGAGAGGGATGCAGCTTCGGTTCTTGCTAGGGCTAGGCGTGCAGTTTTTAGGGAGGGGAAAGGGTGCGGTTGGGGGGGAAGGTGGCAGGGGTTTGTGGGCAAGGCGGGGGGTGGATGATTGCAGGGTGGGGTGTGCCTGGTATGATAGTGAGGGGAGCGGGCATGGTTAACGTTGGCTGGTCAGTGGTGGGGTTTGGGGGAGGAGTGGTTTCAGGGTGGTTGGCTCGCCATCGTGCCCCTCTGGCTTGGTGTTTGGAGAGGGGAATGGTAGGGAATGCGAAGGAGGGTGCGATGATTTGGGAAGGGGGGGCGGGAGGGAAGGCAGATCGGGGAGTGGGGGCGGTCCACAGTGGTCATTTCCGACAAACTCTGGTGGAGAGGGTGTACTCATGCTTGGTACAAGCTTTTAGGTGGAATTTAGGAGAGCTTTCTAATTGTAGTTCTAAATTCAGTGGGGGCACGCTTTTAAGCACACTTCCAAGTTCAATTTGCACAAAGATGATATTAGACTATTAGGTGCACTTCTAGATTCGGCTGTACACAGAGATGATATTAGGCTATTAGGTACTATTAGGTACACTTCTAGATTCAACTGTACACAGAGATGATATTCGGCTATTAGGTACTATTAGGTGCACTTCTAGATTTAACTGTACACAGAGATGATATTAGGTCTATCTCTAGATTCAATTTTGTATAGAGGGGATATTAGACTATTAGGCACAGTTCTAAATTCCACATTACACAGATGATATTAGACTATTAGGTGCACTTCTAGATTTAACTGTACACAGAGATGATATTAGGTCTATCTCTAGATTCAATTTTGTATAGAGGGGATATTAGACTATTAGGCACAGTTCTAGATTCTACATTACACAGATATACTATTAAGTATAACTTAGACTTTGCGCAGAAGGGATATTTAGGCACGCTTCTAACCTCAATGCTGTCGTGTACACTTCTAAATTGAACTAAGCGCAGTGAGACTATTCTGGAGACTAGTCAGTTCAATTAGGGCACGCTAATAGGCACACTTCTCTCAATTTGACTTTATACAGGGAGGGTATTAGGCATGAATCTAAAATCAACTTTGCACAGAGAGGTTATTAGGGAGATTAGTCGGTTCAACCAGGCACGGTATTAGACTATTAGGATATTGGGCACACTTCTAAATTCAACTTCCGCAGAGAGGCTATTGAGCGGCCTTCTACATTTAACTTTCCCTCAGAAGCTATTGGGCACACTTCTAAATTCAACTTTCACAGAGAGTCTATTGGGCACACTTCTAAATTCAACTTTCACATAAAAGCTGTTGGGCACACTTCTAAATTCAACTTTCACAGAGAGTCTATTGGGCACACTTTTAAATTCAACTTTCACAGAGAGACTATTGGGCGCACTTCTAAATTCAACTTTCACAGAGAGGCTACTGGTCCCACTTCTAGATTCAGCTTTCACAGAGAGGCTATTGGTCCCACTTCTAGACTCAGCTTTCACAGAGATGCTATTGGGTACACTTCTAAATTTGACTTCTAAATGTACTTCTGAATTCAACTTTTCACGAGGCTATTGGGTACACTTCTAAATTCAACTTCTAAATGCACTTCTAAATTCACAGAGGGGCTGTTGGGCACACTTCTAAATTCACAGAGAGGTTATTGGGCACACTTCTAAATTCACAGAGAGGTTATTGGGCACACTTCTAAATGCACTTCTAAATTCAACTTTCACATTGAAGCTATTGGGCACACTTCTAAATTCAACTTCTAAATGCACTTCTAAATCCAACTTTCACCTAGAAGCTATTTGGCACACTTCTAAATTCAACTTCTGAATTAACTTCAAGATTCAACTTTTCATAGAGGGGATATTGGGCACACTTCTAAATACAACTTTTCACAGAGGGGCTGTTGGGCACACTTCTGAATTCAACTTTCAATGAGAGGCTATTGGGCACACTTCTAGATTCAACTTTTCACATGTATGGGACAGAGTTTCCAAATGCAAATATATTACAGATATAACGAATTTACAGTGGTGATGCTTTGTTATATGAGTGGTGGGGTAGTATGGCGTGAAGTAATTGCTTCTGGCCCCACCCTTTCCACACTTACTTATTGTTGGCTTCTTGCTTCTCCTGCGGATACCTGCAGATACGATCTGGAGCCGTCTCTGTAGGAGCCGTCCTTTGCCTCCGGTCCTTAGCCGATGGGCTGCCGGGCAGACGGCTGCCCTAGGAGGACTGGTAATGGAGGGGAGTCCTCTCGTCTGGGCCAATCAGGGCAGAGGTGGGCGGGATGGGAGGCAGGAGGGATGACCAGCAGCCAGGAAATGGGCCGCGGAGGAACGAGGAGGGGTTAGAGGGAAACACCAGGGCACGGGCCCCAAGAAATCAACAATTTACTAATGCCACACTGTTAACACCACCAAAAGGGGGCTGCAGTTCGACTCACCTCGCTCTGGATGGAAAGAGCCGAGGGATCGACGCTGCGCACCACCGGCTCCAGGCCACAGGGACTTGCTAACCAATCAGGGCAGGGGTGGGCGGGATGGGAGGCGGGAGGGAGGGAGGGAGGACCAGCAGCCAGGAAATGGGCCACGGAGGAACGAGGAGGGGAGAGGGAAACACCAGGGCACGGGCCCCAAGAAATCAACAATTTACTAATGCCATACTGTTAACACCCCCAAAAGGGGGCTGCAGCTCGACTCACCTCGGTCTGGATGGAAAGAGCCGAGGGATCGACGCTGCGCACCACCAGCTCCAGGCCACAGGGACTTGCTAACCAATCAGGGGAGGGGTGGGCGGGATGGGAGGCGGGAGGGAGGAAGGGACGACCAGCAGCCAGGAAATGGGCCGCAGAGGAACGAGGAGGGGAGAGGGAAACAACAGGGCACGGGCCCCAAGAAATTAACAATTGACTAATGCCACACTGTTAACACCACCAAAAGGGGGCTGCAGCTCGACTCACCTCGCTCTGGATGGAAAGAGCCGAGGGATCGATGCTGTGCACCACCAGCTCCAGGCCACAGGGACTTGGTAACCAATCAGGGCAGGGGTGGGCGGGATGGGAGGCAGGAGGGAGGGATGACCAGCAGCCAGGAAATGGGCCTCAGAGGAATGAGGAGGGGAGAGGGAAACACCCGGGCACGGGCCCCAAGAAATCAACAATGTACTAATGCCACTCTGTTAACACCACCAAAAGGCGGCTGCAGCTCGACTCACCTCGATCTGGATGGAAAGAGCCGAGGGAGGGATCGACACTGCGCACCACCAGCTGCAGGCCACAGGGACTTGCTAACCAGTCAGGGCAGGGGTGGGTGGGATGGGAGGCGGGAGGGACGGACGGACGGACGACCAGCAGCCAGGTATTGGGCCGCGGAGGAACAAGGAGGGGAGAGGGAAACACCAGGGCACGGGCCCCAAGAAATCAACAATTTACTAATGCCCCACTGTTAACACCACCAAAAGGGGGCTGAAGCTCAACTCACCTCGCTCTGGTGGCAAAGACATCCACTTGAGGGGTCCCCCAAAGGGCGAAGATCTCCAAGAGAACTGCCTGAGCCAGCTCCCACTCGTGAGAGACCGTGCTATTCCTGCTCAGAGCGTCCGCCGCCTCATTTTCGTCCCCGGCCAGATGAACTGCTGAGATCGAAATTTCCTGCTGGATGGCCCAGAACCAGAGCTGCATCGCCTCTCTGCACTGTGGGAGAGACCCTGCCCCCCCTTTTGGTTGAGGTAGTGCATGGCCACTGTATTGTCCGTCAGAATCAGGACATTCTTCCCCCGCACAGACGGCAGAAAAGCCTTCAGTGCTAGCCTGATGGCCCGCAGCTCCAACAGATTGATATGGAGTGGACTCCAACGGAAACCAACGACCGCTGACTGTCAAGCCGTTGACATGAGCTCCCCATCCCATGAGGGATGCATCCGTCACGATCGTTACCTCTGGCCAGGGTAACCAAAATGGAGCCCCCTTCATCAGATTGCCTTTGACGGCCCACCACAGAAGATCCTGGGCGACCAAGGGAGGCACCTGAACGGGATCCGACATCCTGCCAGAGGACTGCGACCACTGCCTCTTGAGAGCCCATTGCAGAGATCTCATCCGCCATCTGGCACCAGTAGAATGCAGGATGCCATGAGGCCGAGCAACCTCAAGAACTCGAGGGCCTGGAGACTGGGCATGTTGAAACTTGTGCACCATCTGCAGAATGTGATGAGCCCTCACCTGGGGAGGCGAACACGGCCCCAGGGATGTGTCAAGCACTGCTCCGATGTACTGGAGCCGCTGAGTAGGTGTCAAGTGATACTTCTTTAAGTTGAGGGAGAAGCCCAGCCTGTGAAGGGAGTGGCAGGTGACTGACAGATGATCCAGGACTAGCTCTCTAGAGCACGCCCTGATCAACCAACCGTCCAGGTAGGGGTAGACTTGAATCCCCCTTTCCTGAGATATGCTGCCACCACCACCATGAGCTTGGTGAAGACCCTCGTGGCGGAGGTCAATCGGAACAGCAGGCCCCGAAACTGAACATGCGAGTCGCCAACCTTGAATCTCAGGTACTTCTTGTGCTTGGGATGAATCGGCACATGAAAGTAAGCATCCATGAAGTCGAGAGACACCAACCAGTCCTGAGGTTGAAGGGCCTGGAGGACTTGAGAGAGAGTAACCATCTTGAACTTGTCCTTCCTGAAGAGCTTGTTCAAGCCACGTGGGGGCGGTCCACAGTGGTCATTTCCGACAAACTCTGGTGGAGAGGGTGTACTCATGCTTGGTACAAGCTTTTAGGTGGAATTTAGGAGAGCTTTCTAATTGTAGTTCTAAATTCATTGGGGGCACGCTTTTAAGCACACTTCCAAGTTCAATTTGCACAAAGATGATATTAGACTATTAGGTGCACTTCTAGATTCGGCTGTACACAGAGATGATATTAGGCTATTAGGTACTATTAGGTACACTTCTAGATTCAACTGTACACAGAGATGATATTCGGCTATTAGGTACTATTAGGTGCACTTCTAGATTTAACTGTACACAGAGATGATATTAGGTCTATCTCTAGATTCAATTTTGTATAGAGGGGATATTAGACTATTAGGCACAGTTCTAAATTCCACATTACACAGATGATATTAGACTATTAGGTGCACTTCTAGATTTAACTGTACACAGAGATGATATTAGGTCTATCTCTAGATTCAATTTTGTATAGAGGGGATATTAGACTATTAGGCACAGTTCTAGATTCTACATTACACAGATATACTATTAAGTATAACTTAGACTTTGCGCAGAAGGGATATTTAGGCACGCTTCTAACCTCAATGCTGTCGTGTACACTTCTAAATTGAACTAAGCGCAGTGAGACTATTCTGGAGACTAGTCAGTTCAATTAGGGCACGCTAATAGGCACACTTCTCTCAATTTGACTTTATACAGGGAGGGTATTAGGCATGAATCTAAAATCAACTTTGCACAGAGAGGTTATTAGGGAGATTAGTCGGTTCAACCAGGCACGGTATTAGACTATTAGGATATTGGGCACACTTCTAAATTCAACTTCCGCAGAGAGGCTATTGAGCGGCCTTCTACATTTAACTTTCCCTCAGAAGCTATTGGGCACACTTCTAAATTCAACTTTCACAGAGAGTCTATTGGGCACACTTCTAAATTCAACTTTCACATAAAAGCTGTTGGGCACACTTCTAAATTCAACTTTCACAGAGAGTCTATTGGGCACACTTTTAAATTCAACTTTCACAGAGAGACTATTGGGCGCACTTCTAAATTCAACTTTCACAGAGAGGCTACTGGTCCCACTTCTAGATTCAGCTTTCACAGAGAGGCTATTGGTCCCACTTCTAGACTCAGCTTTCACAGAGATGCTATTGGGTACACTTCTAAATTTGACTTCTAAATGTACTTCTGAATTCAACTTTTCACGAGGCTATTGGGTACACTTCTAAATTCAACTTCTAAATGCACTTCTAAATTCACAGAGGGGCTGTTGGGCACACTTCTAAATTCACAGAGAGGTTATTGGGCACACTTCTAAATGCACTTCTAAATTCAACTTTCACATAGAAGCTATTGGGCACACTTCTAAATTCAACTTCTAAATGCACTTCTAAATCCAACTTTCACCTAGAAGCTATTTGGCACACTTCTAAATTCAACTTCTGAATTCACTTCAAGATTCAACTTTTCATAGAGGGGATATTGGGCACACTTCTAAATACAACTTTTCACAGAGGGGCTGTTGGGCACACTTCTGAATTCAACTTTCAATGAGAGGCTATTGGGCACACTTCTAGATTCAACTTTTCACATGTATGGGACAGAGTTTCCAAATGCAAATATATTACAGATATAACGAATTTACAGTGGTGATGCTTTGTTATATGAGTGGTGGGGTAGTATGGCGTGAAGTAATTGCTTCTGGCCCCACCCTTTCCACACTTACTTATTGTTGGCTTCTTGCTTCTCCTGCGGATACCTGCAGATACGATCTGGAGCCGTCTCTGTAGGAGCCGTCCTTTGCCTCCGGTCCTTAGCCGATGGGCTGCCGGGCAGACGGCTGCCCTAGGAGGACTGGTAATGGAGGGGAGTCCTCTCGTCTGGGCCAATCAGGGCAGAGTTGGGCGGGATGGGAGGCAGGAGGGATGACCAGCAGCCAGGAAATGGGCCGCGGAGGAACGAGGAGGGGTTAGAGGGAAACACCAGGGCACGGGCCCCAAGAAATCAACAATTTACTAATGCCACACTGTTAACACCACCAAAAGGGGGCTGCAGTTCGACTCACCTCGCTCTGGATGGAAAGAGCCGAGGGATCGACGCTGCGCACCACCGGCTCCAGGCCACAGGGACTTGCTAACCAATCAGGGCAGGGGTGGGCGGGATGGGAGGCGGGAGGGAGGGAGGGAGGACCAGCAGCCAGGAAATGGGCCACGGAGGAACGAGGAGGGGAGAGGGAAACAACAGGGCACGGGCCCCAAGAAATTAACAATTGACTAATGCCACACTGTTAACACCACCAAAAGGGGGCTGCAGCTCGACTCACCTCGCTCTGGATGGAAAGAGCCGAGGGATCGATGCTGTGCACCACCAGCTCCAGGCCACAGGGACTTGGTAACCAATCAGGGCAGGGGTGGGCGGGATGGGAGGCAGGAGGGAGGGATGACCAGCAGCCAGGAAATGGGCCTCAGAGGAATGAGGAGGGGAGAGGGAAACACCCGGGCACGGGCCCCAAGAAATCAACAATGTACTAATGCCACTCTGTTAACACCACCAAAAGGCGGCTGCAGCTCGACTCACCTCGATCTGGATGGAAAGAGCCGAGGGAGGGATCGACACTGCGCACCACCAGCTGCAGGCCACAGGGACTTGCTAACCAGTCAGGGCAGGGGTGGGTGGGATGGGAGGCGGGAGGGACGGACGGACGACCAGCAGCCAGGTATTGGGCCGCGGAGGAACAAGGAGGGGAGAGGGAAACACCAGGGCACGGGCCCCAAGAAATCAACAATTTACTAATGCCCCACTGTTAACACCACCAAAAGGGGGCTGAAGCTCAACTCACCTCGCTCTGGTGGCAAAGACATCCACTTGAGGGGTCCCCCAAAGGGCGAAGATCTCCAAGAGAACTGCCTGAGCCAGCTCCCACTCGTGAGAGACCGTGCTATTCCTGCTCAGAGCGTCCGCCGCCTCATTTTCGTCCCCGGCCAGATGAACTGCTGAGATCGAAATTTCCTGCTGGATGGCCCAGAACCAGAGCTGCATCGCCTCTCTGCACTGTGGGAGAGACCCTGCCCCCCCTTTTGGTTGAGGTAGTGCATGGCCACTGTATTGTCCGTCAGAATCAGGACATTCTTCCCCCGCACAGACGGCAGAAAAGCCTTCAGTGCTAGCCTGATGGCCCGCAGCTCCAACAGATTGATATGGAGTGGACTCCAACGGAAACCAACGACCGCTGACTGTCAAGCCGTTGACATGAGCTCCCCATCCCATGAGGGATGCATCCGTCACGATCGTTACCTCTGGCCAGGGTAACCAAAATGGAGCCCCCTTCATCAGATTGCCTTTGACGGCCCACCACAGAAGATCCTGGGCGACCAAGGGAGGCACCTGAACGGGATCCGACATCCTGCCAGAGGACTGCGACCACTGCCTCTTGAGAGCCCATTGCAGAGATCTCATCCGCAACCTGGCATCTGGCACCAGTAGAATGCAGGATGCCATGAGGCCGAGCAACCTCAAGAACTCGAAGGCCTGGAGACTGGGCATGTTGAAACTTGTGCACCATCTGCAGAATGTGATGAGCCCTCACCTGGGGAGGCGAACACGGCCCCAGGGATGTGTCAAGCACTGCTCCGATGTACTGGAGCCGCTGAGTAGGTGTCAAGTGATACTTCTTTAAGTTGAGGGAGAAGCCCAGCCTGTGAAGGGAGTGGCAGGTGACTGACAGATGATCCAGGACTAGCTCTCTAGAGCACGCCCTGATCAACCAACCGTCCAGGTAGGGGTAGACTTGAATCCCCCTTTCCTGAGATATGCTGCCACCACCACCATGAGCTTGGTGAAGACCCTCGTGGCGGAGGTCAATCGGAACAGCAGGCCCCGAAACTGAACATGCGAGTCGCCAACCTTGAATCTCAGGTACTTCTTGTGCTTGGGATGAATCGGCACATGAAAGTAAGCATCCATGAGGTCGAGAGACACCAACCAGTCCTGAGGTTGAAGGGCCTGGAGGACTTGAGAGAGAGTAACCATCTTGAACTTGTCCTTCCTGAAGAGCTTGTTCAAGCCACGCAAGTCCATGATGGGTCTCAATCCCCCGTCTTTTTTCGGGATCAAAAAATATGGGAAATACCATCCCTTGTTCCTCTCCGCTACAGGCACCAGTTCTATGGCGCATTTCTCCAGCAGGGATTTGATTTCCTGCGCAAGGAGGGGATCCGGGCTCTTCAAAGAGAGCTTCCCCGGTGGATTGTCGTGAGGCCTCTGCCAGAAAGGAAGCCAGTAGCCGTGGGCTATGATCTCCAGAACCCACACATCTGAAGTAATGGCACGCCATTCTACAAGATGCTGCGCCAACCTTCCCCCAACCGGCGAACCATGGGACATGGCCTCATGACTGAGCTGAAGCGGCTGTGGCAGTGCCTGAGGGCAAAGAGGCAACTGCCTGAGCAGCTTTGGTACCCCGAGTAACTTGTTTACCACCTCTGGTACTCCTATGTTGGCTCCTTTGACTGGCAGCTCCCCTCAATCTATCAAAGGAAGAGGAAGAGTAGTATCGAAAGGAACCTCCCCCCCATTGCTGTCCCCTAGGACGAAAAGGCGGAGGTTGACGTACTGCAGCGCTCAACGACTTTGCTGCAGCTTTGGAGGTCTGCAACCTCTAAAGGCTCTCATCAACCTTGCTGCCAAAAAGATGGTCACCATCAAAGGGCATGTTGAGAAGCCGGGACTGTACACCATGAGCAAACCCGGACTTCCGCAACCACGCAAACCTGCACATCATGATGCTCGCCGCCATGGACCGGCTGACACAGTCTGCCATATCCAGACCCGACTGAACGGATTCACACATGGCATCCTTGCCATCCTGAACGACGGGAAGAAAACCTTCCAGTTCCTCCTTCGGGAATATGTTCAGCCGCCAAAGATACACAATTCCACAGAGTGTGAGTGAATCTTGCAAGGGTGTAAACGGGGTTGGCTGCTTTTAAAGCCATACACTCAGAAGAAAATACCTTCTTCGCCCAACCGTCAAAGCGTTTGTCGTCCCTATCAGGAGGGATTGTAGGGTATGACGCCTGCTTCGCTGGGGCCGTAGCTGCCTGTACCACCATAATCTCTGGACAAGTAGCAGGGGTCGCCACTGGCTGGGTGGTATTTTTTCGGCAACAACTTATCTACTGCCAGAAGACGCTCCAGAGTAGTCCAAGCCACTGCCACCCTTCTTTGTAACACCGGGTCAGTGGGTGGACCTTGGTCAAGGATATCCGTCAGATCATCCTGCAGAAAATCCACAGGTGGAGCAGACCACCCCAGATACTCCGTCACCCTCGACATGAGGCGCCTGTACGAGGAGTCAGCATGTGTACCAGGCTCAGGCCTGCCAAACTCAACCTCCGGGGAGGTATCAAGACCACTTGCGTCATGTAAAGATTGACAAAGGTCTTCCAATTGGCTATGAAAAGACAACAAGTCATCAGGAACCTCAGGAGGAACAAACCCCTCCACATCTGACCCTTCATCCACCTCAGAGATGTAATCCAAAGGCTGGAATAAATCCCTGGATGAGGGTACATAAAAAGGCTCAAACACAGGCCTCACTGACTTACTCAAGGACTTCCTCGGGGTTTCCACCGGTCTCTGGGGCACCTACAATAAAGCCACCTCAAAAGGCGTCGACAGAATCGGCGTTGACGCCGAACGAGGCACCGACGGCTTCGACAACGGCTTCAAGGCCGGAGCCCCGAGCGTGTCCTTCGACGGCCTCAGCGCCGATGGCGTCGATGACTTCCTCAGAGGCGGAGCCTCGAGAGAGTCCCTCGACGGACATGGCGCCGATGGCATCAATGCTTTCTTAGAAGGCCTCACAGGCTCCAACGGTCTCGAGGGCGTCGAGGACTGGGACCTGGAGCGGGCACGGCTAGCGCGATCTACCTTGTCCGACCGGGACCTCGACGGCTCCCGATGATCGCGCCGACCGCCCGAGCCCGAAGGTGTGCGAGCGGTGGCCCTACGGTCGCCCTACTTGAAGGCGCAGACGGAACAGAGCCCTGCGATTCAAAAATCGCCATCATCTCCTTACAAAATGTGTCCCATTCCGCCAGAGATGAATGCTTGTTGGGACAAGCTACCCGCCGTCTGGCGGAGACCTCGGACGAGGAAGGCTATCGGTGACAGCGCTTCCGTGAGTGCTTAGAAGAGGCAGAGGAATGGCTGGAACCACTCTGGGAACCGAGACCCCCTGGACTTAGACCGACGCGGAGAGTTGCCCCTCGAATCGTTGGTTGAAAGCCCAGCGGATTTCAATTTACGGGGTTTGGAAACCCCACCTACAGGAAGCTTCTTCTTTCGCTCCTGCAAGGCCTTCAATGTTAAAGAGTGGCATTCGTCTCAGTCATCGGTAGCGTGGTCCTCGCTGAGGCACCACAGGCAGACGTCGTGCGGGTCCGTAAGCGACATCTTGGAACCGCAGCCGTGGCACTTCTTGAAGCCCAACCTCGGGGTAGAAGAAAAAGAAGACATCATTCAAACAAGAATCAAGAACGAAGAACCGATTCAACAGATAGAAGAACTGAGGCGTGCCGAGATTCCGAAGCGAACACGTTCCCGGAAAAAACAGAACTACGGGCGTTGTGCGTCCTACATATAACTTCGGGTGACGTCAGCCATCGGAGGAGGTCCTCGAAGGGGTGTATCAACGTCATTGACGCAGGACGCAGACAATTTTCCGAAGCAGTGCAGCTGTGGTGATTACTGTCATAGATGTGGAATATGTCGGAGGACACAATCCCTTCGAATGGGCCTTTATGAGGTCTTTATTTCTCCTGCCCACCCTCTGTTCCCTGGGTTGCAGATTTTTGGGGCCAAGAGATTTTAATTCCGGTTCCGGGGTGTCCAGGGGCTTTTCACAGGTGATGAAGGAAGCTTCCTCTAGGGCTTTACACCCTCTTCCCCCGTGCCTCCTCCTCGGGAACCAGTGAATTATCGGGGTTCTCTCCCCATCATTGTTCTGGGGTGCCAGACCCTTGGTTTGCAGGGTTCTGAGCCGCCATGTTTATCCGAGGGTTCTGCTGAGCCCTCAACATGCAACCCAGATCCTGTGTGAGGCTCTGGACCTCGTGCTCCAGTTGGGACACCCGTTCCGGCTGGTACGGGGGTCTGTATTCGTACCTAGGGGGTTCACGGGAAGGGAAACTCTCCCTTCTCCCCGAGTACCCTGTGTACTGGGGATTTTGGTAACCCTCAACCATTGGCCTCCCCTTTTCCAGATTGGGTTGTCTGGGCTCCTGAAACCGGGGAAAGAAAAGAGGGTTGTCCTGCAGGTGGGGGTTTTGAGGATACCGGGGAAAGAAACTTAACCCAGGATTCGGAGGATTACTGCCCTCCTGAGGGAAATTAGGATGGAAGTTCCCTGGGGGAGTACTTACCTGGCGGGACCTCCCCCTTGGGCTGGGGGAGTCCATACATACCCCAAGATAGGTTGGTTGCCCTTGTATCCTTGTATCTGCGTCTTACATAATCAGGAGGGATTACCTCCCTGACTGCCACCTGTTGCTGATTGGCCAGAAGGCCATCTTGGCCTCCGATTTTGCTGGTTTTGGGTAGGTACATTTTAGGCCCCCCATTTCTAGGTCTAAAATGGGGGCAACCTTCACCTCCGCCACCTTAGCAGCAGCGGGGGTGTTGGTTGGTTTGGGGTTTTTTGCCTGGTTTTTATTTTCTGCAGGTTTTTGGACCTGACATAGATGTGGGTAACATGCTCTATTACCCAGCCCAGAGATCTTTTATCATGGAAATCCGTCAGCAGCTGGGTCATGATATAATTTGGGAGCACATGAAAGTAGGTAGTTATAAACTCTCTGTTATCCGTGCGCACCCTCCTAGTGGTTTGTGCAAAGGCACGTTTTAGCTCCTGCACACATTCTCGTGGGGCCTGATCTTCTCCACATTGCAGATTATAGGCCGCTTTGCGAGCCTCTTGAGGGTTTCTATG
This sequence comes from Ambystoma mexicanum, assembly GCF_040938575.1. Lineage (NCBI taxonomy): Eukaryota > Metazoa > Chordata > Amphibia > Caudata > Ambystomatidae > Ambystoma > Ambystoma mexicanum. The sequence continues at coordinate 354,478,051 of NC_090936.1, forward strand.
GGCGGAAAAGTGTTTCAAGATGGCTGCCCTGTAGGTGGACCACCTTGAATGGTTTTGGTCTTCCAGTCCAGCGAAGAAGCTGGAGTACTCCTGAGAGAACATCCATTTAGTATACTCTATGCAGTTCTGGCTGTCTTTAAGGTGAAAAGTGTCCATCATTTGTTCAGAGTTCCAAATGTTCCCAGACAGAATATTTTGTGTTTTTGTGGTACGGTGTTATGAAATTCCTAATGACCTTAATCTGCCTAATGGGGTCTTCCAGCTTGGGAGGAGCTCGCAGAATGGTGGGACCTAGTTTCTTCTCCCCTGTGGCGCATCAGAGAGTAGTCTTCTGACTCCTCCCTACTTCCAGGGTTGGCGGAGGATCCCCCCCCCCCCACTGCCCTGATTGGGTGGAGGTCTTCAGAATACTCTTTTGGGGCCTCATTTCATTCCGTTATTCTACAAATTGAACCAACTGGTCCCTTTGAAGGTAGTATTTCTGCAGATCTAGTTCCCTGACTTTCTCCTCATAGGAGACTTCCTTGTCAGAGACATCAGCCTTAATATATTTGTATCTATACAGGGATTCCCGTCCATCCATTTCTGGGGGGCGCTGACCTGTTAGATCCATTAATTCTGCCGGCATCATGGTTTCTGGCTCATGTGAACTAGTAGACAAGAAGTCAACAGTGTTCAAAGTATTACATGGGTTTGAGTCCCTTAGTACAGAGGTCATCATACTATGATCGGGGGGGGGGCCTTTCCCTCTCTACCTCTTTGGGGTCCCTCGAGTTTGGATTAAATCTAGCACCCTCTTTCTCCAACCTCGCTAGTTTCTCCTTCTCAGCCCCTACCTCTTGATAACAGGCAAAGATCTAAGCCTTTTACTCAGCTATCAAGGCTTTACTGGCCTCTATGACCCGCTCCTGAGCTGCCACCTGCTGGTGGAGCCCCTCTTTCTTCCCACAGAGGGCCTCATTATCTCTTTGCGCTACCTGTATGGTTTGGGAACAATGAGACAATTTCTGTTGCAGGAGGTAAATCTCCCTTTTCTGCACATTTAGAGCCTCTATGCTTGCTCTAACTCGAGTTCCATTTGTCTCCTATGTCCCATTAATTTATCACATTCTTCTTTTATGCCAGTCAGTACCAGAAAGTCTGACTCCCTTCTCTCCAGGTTAGTTTTTTTTTCCAACCCAATTTGTATTGAACATTTCAGTTAACACCTTCATTTGACATACTTCTCTTTATCTCAGCGCACAACACCCCATCACTACCCTACATTCCAATTTCCAAAGTCAAAACATTGTAATGCCCCCCCCGCTTCCTCTCCTAGTCTTAGGGTGGTTATCATTTATCTCTCCTGCTCTGGCTCGCTACTCTCTTCATTCAGAATTCCCAGTGCCTGTATTCTTTTTGGGATGTATAGCTGCAGCATGTCTCAGGTTGCATATTGCAGGTAAGGAGACCACATTTTATTAATGTTTTTTACTGTTCCTCGCATTATCGCGGCCAATTTCTTCACCTTCACGACTGTTGTGTCCCAAATTGCTTGTTACCACTGAATTATGGATGGGGGTTCCTTCCTTTTCCATTGTCTTGCTATGCACCTTTTTCGCTGCCATCACTAGGTTTGCCCACAACCTTCTTGCTTCCCCCCCTCACTCGCTGTTGTTGGTTAAGTATGGTGCCCAACAGAATTTCTATTCCCTCAAAGTCTATTGACACTTCCATTATTTTCAGCACCTTGGACTTTACCTCTTGCCAGCAGTGTTTCAATCGTTGGCAATCCCACCATATAGGCATCATCGACCCCTTCTCCCCACATCCCCTCCAGCATAGCTCTGATTTTGCGGGGAACAACTTGTGCAGCCTCTCTGGCATGTAGTGCCACTGGTGTAGCAGCTTATACTGTAGCTCCTGTTTTTGCACTGATGTGTAATAGGTGTACCAACTACCCATCACCCTGCCCCACTCTTTGTCTGTGAACGCTCTCCCCCGTATCCCCTCCCACTTAGCCCTCACTGCCTCTCCCCCTTCGCTGTCCCCTTTCAGCAGGATCTTGTATATTGCCGATATGAGCCCTTTATTGTAGGTAGAGGATGTCACCAGTTTTTCCCACTCTGTGAGTTCCCTCGTGGCGCCTTCCTTCATTGTAGGTGACCCTGCCCAGTGTCTCAGCTGTTTTTAGGAAAATCTGTCCCCCTCCTTCAACCCCAGCTCTCTTTTGCACTCCCTGAATGCTCGGAACCGTGTTCCTTCATAAAGGTCGCCTAGCAACCTAATCCCCCCCTCTATCCATATATTTTATTTTTACTTTGTATATTTTAAATCAAGGCAGGTTGACAAATACATAACATATTAAGCAATAACATAGGCATGTTGAACCCCAGATATTTTCTACAAGTCCCTTCCCCCCCACCTCCCATTCCCACGGCCGAGTACCTCCTTCCCAGGCCGTCTGCCCTGTGCCCCATTGTCTATGTGTCTGTTTCGGGGTTTTCCTGGTCCTTCAGGGTCCACCGAGCTTTAATGGGTTTGTAGGTCAGGGCGGGGAAACGCAGGTCATATTCCAGTACTGGGGCCCAGATGTTCTGGAATCAGTGGAGGACTCCTGCTCTTGCTGCCGTCACCTTTTCCGTGATCAGTATGTCCCAGAGCTTTGTCCACCACTGGGCCATAAAGGGGCCTTCTGGGGACTTCCAGGAGCGGGCCAGCACCGTTTTCCCGGCTAGCAAGCATTGGGTCAGTAACTTTGCCCTGTTTCCAGAGCGTGGGTAGATCCCGGGGACCGGCACTCCCAATAGGACTGGCTCTGGTTCTAGCAGAATCGCTGTTCCGGTGATTTCTGCAATGGTTCCCAGACACAGTTTCCGGAACAGCTGGATCTTTGGACATGTCTACCACATGTGGAAGAATGAGCCTGGGTGACCGCACCCTCTCCAGCAAGAGTGGTCCAGTTGGGGGATCATGTGATGGAGTCTAAGGGGGCGGGTAGTACCACCGTAGCATAATTTTGTATGCACATTCCCTGTTGGTGATGCAGGTGGACGAGGTATGTGTTCGGGTCCAGATGTCCCCCCAGGTCGGGTCTTCTATCGGGTGTTTCAGTTCCGCCTTCCACTGGGCCATGCAGCGGGTCCTCGTGCTCAGGAAGTCGCCCTGGAAGCACCTGTATAGGGTGGACACTCTCCCCTGAGCTGGGAGGTCCCTGAGTGTTAGTTCCAGGGCGGTGGGAGGGCGCGTTGCCGCCTGCAGAGTTTGGGGGTGCGAGCACCAGTGGCGCAATTGGATATAGGTGAATCTGTCCCTTTCCTGGAGTTGGAACTTTGCTTTATATTGCTCAAATGTGAGGGGTACCTCTCCCGCATATAGCTGGTATATAGTCTCCAGGCCGCCTTTTATCCAGTTTTGGAAATTGCAGGGATTCGCTCCAGGTGAGAAGGCCGGGTTGTGGAAGATCGGGGATTGAGGGCTTAGACCTCTCGGCACTCCCTTTCGTTTCAGAGCCCAGTCCCAGGAGCTTAGAGTATGTTTGGTTGCTAGGAGGAGGTCTCCGCCGTGCGTTCTGAGAGGGGGTGGGATGTGTGGCAGGAATCGTAGTGGTAAGGGCACTTGTGCCTGCTCCAGTTCTACCCATCTAGGGCGGTTTGTGACCGTTTGCCACGTGTGGGTCTGTGCTAGTTGGGCCGCCACTCTGTAGGCCTGTAGGTTTGGGACCCCCAACCCTCCCAGTTTAGAGTTCCCCAGAAGCGTCTTGAGGGGGATTCTCGCCTTCTTACCTCTCCAGATAAATGTCACCATCTTCCTCTGTAGGTCTCGAAGGGTTGGGGTGGGGATTGCCACTGGGAGGGAGGCGCAGGCGTAAAGAAACCTCGGGAGGAGGTTCATCTTACAAGCTGTTATGCGTCCCAGTAACAAGATCTCTTGGGTCGCCCAACGTTTCAAGTCTCCTTCCAGTTCTTTAAACAACCGGGGGAAATTAGCTCTATATGTGTCTTTCGGGTCTGCCAGGATGTAGACCCCTAGGTATGGGATCGCCCTCTTTTTCCCACTTGATTGGGCGCATTTTGGCTAGGGGTTCCTCTTCTCCCGGAGTGAGGCTGATGCTTAAGGCCGTTGATTTAGTGAAGTTCACTGAGAAGCCAGACACCTCTCCGTAGCTAGCTATTTCTCTCAGTGCATGCTTCAGGGATCATGAGCAATACGTCATCGGCATATAGGGCGATTTTGTGTTGTGAAAGGCCGCCTTGCGGGCTTTTGATCTGGTCGTTTCGCCTAATTCTCTGGGCGAAGGGCTCCATGGTGAGTGCGAAGAGAAGAGGCGATAACGGGCAGCCCTGTCTAGTTCCACATGACAGGGGGATTGGAGCTGAGCTGTATCCGTTGATCCTCAGGAGTGTCTTTGGTCCTTTATAGTTGGCCAGGACCATTGTTTGGAATGCTATTCCGAAACCAAAGGCCCCCAGAGTGTGTTTCATGAAAGCCCAGTCCACCCTGTCAAATGCCCTTCAGAGCCATTAAAGCAATTTCTGGGAGTTCTGGGGGGCGAGGTCCACCAGATTCAGGGTTCTCCGGATGTTATCACCTGCTGCCCGGTGTAGGATGAAACCTGCCTAATCTGGGTGAATGATCTCCGGTAGGACGCGACCCAGGCGATTTGCCAAGATTTTCGAGTATAGGTTCACGTCTATGTTCAGTAGTGCGATTGGTCTATATGAGGCCAGGTCTCTCGGATCTTTCCCTGGCTTGGGCAGGAGGATGGTGTTTGATTCCTGCATAGAGGGGGTTACCGAGCCTGTTTCCCTGAAGGAGTTGAAGAGTGTTACCAGGGAAGGAGTCAGCTGGGGTCTGAATATTTTATAGAACCTGGCAGAGAATCCGTCCGGGCCCGGGGCTCGTGTTTTGAGCAACTTAATGGCATCTCCTATCTCTTCCCCTGTGATGGGCGCCTCCAATTCTTCTCGTGCCATGTCGGGGAGTTGGGGCAGCGCTGCCTTTTGCAAGTATTCCATTTGCTGCGGTAGGTTCCATGGAGTAGCTGTCATGACCTGGGTGAGGTGGTCCACTGCTAGTTGTTGTTTTTTGAGTTCTGAGTATTGAATGACCCCTTTGGGGTTGCGCAGGCCAGCAATCCTGTTATTTCGTCGTAGTTTGGCCAGTTTGGCTACCAGGATTTTATTTGCCTTATTGTTCTTTGCATAGTATGATCGTTTGGCCTTGGCCAGGAGTAGTGCTATTTGTTCCGTATAGTGAGCTTCTCATTTCTTTCTGGCTGTGCGTATGGCTCGCTGTATCCTGGGGGACCAGCCTTTTTTCTTATGGGCCTCCTCCGCTGCCCCCAGCTCCTCCTCTAAGGCTATCCGGGTCTGCCGCCTGTTCCGGTGATAGGCTGCTCCTTGGGCGATCAAGGTGCCTCTGATCACTGCCTTCATAGCGTCCCAGTTGTTCGCTACCGAGGTGTCTGAAGCTCGGTTTTCTTTGAAGTCCTTGATCGCCCTTGCGATCTTGTCCCTAGTTGCCATGTCATTGAGAATTGGGTCATACAAAGTCCATCTACGTGGGTTGCTGGGTTTATGGTTCTGTGCCCGGATCTCCTAACGGGGCATGGTCGGAGAGGGCTCTTGTGCCGATGGAGACCTCCTTGACGAAGGCCAGGGTTTGAGGGGAGGTTAGGAGGAGATCAATCCTCGAGAACGTTCGGTGGACGTATGAATAAAAGGAATAGTCTTTTTCGGTGGGGTGGAGCACCCGCCAGGCGTCCACCATCTCTATGGATCTGAACAGCTGGAGGAGGCTTAACGCCTGGGTGAAGTCGCTCGGGGTCGGGGGGTGTGATTTGTCTCTTGTGGTGTCTGGTACCCCACTGAAATCTCCTCTGATTATCGTTTGGCCTTCTACGAAGCACGAAAGGGAGGAACCTAGTGAGTTCTAGAAATTCGATTGGCCAGCGTTGGGAGCATATACCGAGACAAAGGTGTAGAGATCTCCCAGCAGAAGGCATTTGACTGCTACGAATCGGCCTTCCGGGCATGTTTTCGTTTCCAGTATTTGTGGGTTTAGATCCTTCCTGAAGAGGATCACTGTGCCTCCTTTCTTGGTTCCTCCTGAGGCAAAGAATTGGAGTGGGAATAAACAGGAACGGAGCCGGTTAACGTCTGCCAGTAGCAGGTGGGTCTCCTGGAGCATGGCTACCGCAGCTTCCTCATCTTGGAGTTTTAATAGGATCGCCTTTCGCTTATTGGGAGAATTCAGCCCATTGACATTTAGAGAGAGGAGTCTTAGGGTTTGGTGGTCCGACGCTAAGTCACTCCCTGTCATTTGCATTCGGGGGGTCGAAAGAGGGTGGGTCAACCGCCATTTCCGGTGTGAGCTAGGGGTCTGTCATGCTGCACCTGAGGTTTTAACACGCGCCTCCAACGGGAGGCCGTAACTTTAACCAGAGAGTGGGCCGACATTGTGTGTGCGGACGCACCCTTGGCCAACTGGGCCAACTAACAACTCGAAAAGTTGTGTACTGTAGGTTTGCAAGGACCTTGGGTTGGAACTGTCCTTGGCGTGGGTATGAGCCATGGTTGTGGCCCGCCACCACCATCGTTGAGATTTGTTTATTTAGCGGTGAGCTGGTGGTTGCTTGTTTAGGGGAAGTCAGAGGGTCAGAGGCCGCCGTAGAGTAGGTTCATGGGACGTGGGTCCGCCTCTGGTTACCTTCTCCTATTGTTCTGCTGTATCTTGGACCATGAAGAGCGCCTGGGCTTCGGGGAGAGAGGTGACTCAGAGTCCCCAGCCGCCTCTGGATTCGGCGAGGAGGCCTCCCTGGGTGATGTTGGATGCATAATTTTATTTGCGTCTTCCATGTGACTAATTCGTCGCATAGTGCCTTTGAATGAGAATTGCAGCGCCGTTGGGAATAGCCATCTGTATCGCACCTGTAGATCTTGGAGAAAGAGTGCCAGGGGTCGGAGTGCTCTTCTTTTCTGAAGGGTGAGTAAGGAGAGATCTTAAGTGGGGTGCCCTGGAAGGAGAGCTCGTCTCCTGTACGGCTAATCGCTGAGATGGCCTCTTTGGTCGTAAAGAAGTGGACCCTGGTAATGACATCTGGGGGGAGGTCTGAGTCCACCTCCCGGTGTGGGCGCAGTCTATGGGTTCGGTCTAGTAAGAGCTGGGATTTGTCTAGATCTGGGAGCAAGGCTTGGAAGAAGTTCCCAATGTATTCCGGTAGTTTTTCCTTAATCGGGGATGGAGGATGGAATGCCTCGGATCCAGAGGTTGTTGCGACGTGCCCTGTTTTCCAGGTATTCTTGTTTAAACTCTAGGATCTCATATTTGTCTTGTAAGGCATGAATAGATCGCTGAATTTCCCCTAGATTGGTCGTGTGATCTTGTGAACGTTCCTCGATCTCCCCCAGCCTCTGCTCCACCTCCGTTACCCTCTGGTCTGTCTGTTCTACTTTGGTGGTGAGTTCCGACAGGCAGGAGCGAAATTCATGTCTGCCATGAATGCCACTAGGTCCCCTTTGGTAGCTAGGGCATCTCTTTCCTCTTGATGCTTTTGTGGAGTGAGTTTAGGGGGGTCTTGTTTCTTTCCTTTGTCTGATGTAGTGAACATAGTGGCTATGTCCGTGCCTTTACTGGTCTTTGTTTGTTTGGACATGGTGGCTGTGCCAGGGGGCCAGATCTGGGCAGGTTGAGGTATTCTCCAGGGGGCACTCGGGTTGTAGAGGAAGCCAGGTGGGGGATCTATCACTGTGAGCTCCCCAACAAGTCAGATCCGGTGAAGTCTTGAGTATTGCTGGGCCGGTTGGTGATGCACCTCCAAGAGTAGATATCGTGGGGCCTTTTCGCCTGCAGGGAAGAGTTGAAGGTCAGCTCCGTTGCTCCCAGCCGGACCAGCCTGCTGAGTGGGTGTGTGGGCCGGGGCGCCGCAGGAAGCTCACGGGGGGAGGAAGTTCATATTAGGTTGGGCCTCAGCTGGTAGATTCGGCTGTGTGTGAGTTTGTTATGGGCGTGTTTTGTTTCTTCGATGGAGGGTCCTGATCTCTCACGCTCAGTCTAGGCCTCTGCTCCGTCAGGGGGGGTCCTCGGCCACCTCCACCGGGGAGTCTGAGTTCGGTATGAAGGGCGGGGTGTTTCCCTGTGCTTTCGGGTGATTCCCAGTGTTGCCCGTGGACCGGAGGTAGCCCTCTCTATTGGTAATGAGGCCGGTCGCAGGTCAAATGCTGGCAATCCTCCGTGATCTTCTGTAATGGTGAAGGACCTTGCAAGTGTGCGGATGGTCTGTGCCAGTGGGGTCGGTTCCTGTAATGTAGTCTTCAGGGGCGGGAGGGGTCTGTAGGTGTAACTGGTGGCCCGCGGTAATGGGATCAGAGTGTGGGTCCCCGGCAGTTTGGAGGGATCTGGGGCTGTTGTTGTTATCAGCCCCTGCCGAAGAGGCAGGCTAGGTCCGGCTCGCGGCACCCGGTTATCCCACTGGGGCTGACAGCGTCTCAAAAGACTCCCGGGGCCGCGGGCGGACTGCTGGCCGGGAGCGGGTGGGGGAGTTCCATCCGAGGCCTCATGCCCCCGATGCTGGCTGACCTGCATGGGGACTCCGGTGTACCCCGCGAAAATCACCCGTCTGGCTGGTGCTTCTGGTGTCAGGCAGCGGGAGTAGCGCCCATGCCTTTCCGTAGAGCGGGCTGGGAGGGGAGTGGGGCGCCCCCACCCCTGTCGTCCGGCGCTGCTGTTCCGAAGGTATATGGGCACCCACACCAGGGCCTCCACCGAGTCGGGCTCACGGCGTAGCTGTTGTCGAGTCAGCTTGGGGGTGTAGGGGGGAGGGAGGAGGCTATCCGCTTTATGTTGCTTGCTCCTGCTGGCGTCTTGATCATGAGCGGAGCTTGGCAGGGCTCCCCGCGGCTGTGAGCACTATGCAGCCCGGGCGGGAGCCGAGGCTGGATCCTCCGCCGATGGCCCCACCCCCGCTCCGGGTCGCTGAATGCCGCTTGGTCACCTGGTCCGAGGACGCTTGGAGGGCGTCTGATGACGGTCTGCTCCCCTTCGCCGGCTCTTCAGCACTCCCCTCGTAAGGTCAGTTCGGGGGAAGAGGAGGGAGGGAACTATCCGCCCCATGTCGTCCGTACTTGCTGGGGTCCCGAGCATGAGCGGAACCCGGCGGGAGCCCCCTCCGCTGCCATAGCTGCTGTATGCTCCGGGCGGGGACCGAGGATCGTTCGCCCCATCCGCCTTCTCTTCGCCTCCGGTCGTTCGATGCCGCCTGGTCTGAGGATGTTAAAGCGCCGTCAGATGGCAGTCCGCTCCTCCTCCTCGGCCCCCTCAGCACTCGTATTCCCGGGCTCCTACACGGCCGCCATCTTGCCTCTCCTGGATGGCGCCAGGTGCCAGATTCAGCGGCTGATTTCAGGCATAACGCTCCAGCGTTAGACGGTCATCTTTGACCTAGATGTGCTCTAGTAGTTCCGATCACCTTGGATGGGATCGGTGGCCCGTTGGCCTCAAGGGAACCGCTTGATTTTAACGGCGGCGACGGGTATCCCACGGATGGCTTCAAGGGAGCGACCACATAGATGCCGCTCCAAGCCACGCCCTCCTCTATCCATATTTTAAATCTATTATATTTTCTCCCCGGAGGGAAGTCGGGGTTCCCAAATACCGGTGTCAGTGGGGTCGTCCAAGGCGACATACTGAGCCTGTCATTCCCTTTTTCCCAAAGCCTCAACGTATTATTCGTGATCGGGTTCTCCCATAGCCCCTTTGATCTGTCTCCCCTCCTCTCTCCCATCACCATCCACAGATGCTCGCCCGCCACTCCTTGCTCCATCCTCACCCAATGCTTCTCGTTGTCTATCCCTCCACACTCCACCAGTGCCCTCAACTGCGATGCTTGATAGTATTTAAATATATTCGGACAGGCCACCCCCCCTGCTCCTTAGCCTTGAATAATACCTTTCGTCCAATCCTTGGTTTCTCCCCCCCCATATGAAGTTCATAATACACTCTTTTTGAGTTCCTTCAGGAGTTTCCCCTGTATTTCCAGGGGGATCGCTTGAAAAAGGTACAATATTCTAGGGAGCACATTCATCTTGACTACCGCAATCCTCCTGAACCATGACATGTATAAACCCTTCCACCTGCTTAAATCAACCCTAAATTGGCGTATTAGTGGAGTATAGTTAGCCCCCACAATACTTTTGATGGACGCTGTTAGATTCACTCCCAGATACCTGACTGTGCCCTCGGCCCACCTAAAAGGATTCCCCCTCTCCAACTGGGCCCTTTCTAGGTCCCCCATTGACAGATTAAGTATCTCAGACTTCCCGAGATTCACTTTAAAACCAGACGCCTGTGCATATGCTCCAATTTCTCTCAGTATAGCTGGCAACAACCTCTCATTAATATATCATTAATATTACGTTGTCCGCAAACAGGCCTATCTTTTATCGCTTTCGGAATCAGGGTAATATGTGCCATGTTCATGGACGCGGTAGTCTCTCTCGTTTCCCGAAAGGAGTTGAATAGGTCCGCTAGGATACCTGTAAGCTGATCCCTGAATGTCACGTAGAAGACCCATGTCAACCCATCTGCTCCCGGACTCTTGTTAATTTTTAGTCAGGAAATCGCCCTTCCCACCTCCTCCAACTCTATGGGCTCTTCTAGCTGCTCTCTTTGTGCTGTTGTTAATTGCACACCCTCCCAGCCTTTTAGATACCCCTCTTGCCTAATGGCTCTTTTGGCCCCCTACGCCCCAACTCGCTTGCCATTCTTATCCTCCAGCACATCTATGAATGCCTTTTGTTCTTTGGCCCTTAGTTGTCTTGCCAATGCAGCTCCCGCCTTATTGCCCTGCTCATAGAACCTTTGCCTATTTCTTAGTAAGGTGCTCTCCACCGCCTTGTTTGTTATATGTCGAAGTTGGCCCCTCGTGTTTGCTAGTTCCTTGGCTATTTTATTGATCCCCTTCTCTTTGTATTTCCTCTCCAGAGCCTTTACTTCTCTCTCCAGTTTCCCCTCCATTTCCCCCGCCTTTCATTGCGCCTCTTCGAAGCCTCTATAAAGTAACCCTTCATGTGTTGCTTATACGCGTCCCATCTGCCCCCTAACTTGCCCCCCTCTTCCCTTCCTCCTCAAATTCCTGTATTTCATTCTCTGCCTGTTGCCTCACCTCGCGATCCCTAAGAAGATAATCCTCCAGCCTCCAACCCCCAGTTCCCCTTGTGCTACTCCCTTCCCATTCAAGCGTAATTGGTGCATGGTCCGAGAGTGACATATGCTCTATTTGTATGCTGCTGGTCGTCTGCACTACCCCTCGAGTTGCCATTACATAGTCTATCCTGGAGTAGGTTTTATGTACATGGGAGTAAAAGGTATAGTCTCTTTCTTGGGGGTGCCTCGCCAGCCACACATCTCATAACCCTTCCTCCTTCAGTCTGTTTGCTAGGTATCTTGACATTGGGCCTCATTACGAGTCCAGCGGTAACCATGCCTGAAATTCCGGCAGGTTACCACCGGACTCGTATTACCATTCCGCCTCTGTCATTCCCGGACTTACTGGGGCATTACGACCCCGGTGACCCGGGAATTCCGAAGGCGGAATTCAGTAAATCCCCATTCCCATTGAGTCCCATGGGACTCAATGGGAATGGGGAAGTGGAAACACCGACACCATCTTGTGATGGTGCCGGTGTTTCCACATCTGCCTGCAGGCGGGTGGTATTAAAGCCGCCAGGTCGGACCTGGCGGAAATGACACCTTCGGCCTGCAGAACTCGAGATCACCCGGTCCGGAAACAACGGTGGCGGCGGGTTTACCGCCACCGCTATTTCCATGCTGGGCGACTCGTAATGAGGCCCATTGTCCCTGTTGCATGCCCCCTGAGCCCCTCTGATCTATCCCACAAGGGATCTGCTGCCAGATTAAAGTCCCCAGCTATAATTATTTCCCCCTCTCCAAATTTCCCAAGCACCTCCAAGAATCTTCCCAGGAAACCCTCTTGCCCCTTGTTGGGTGCATATACTGAAGCCCATGTGTATTGCTGGCCCCTCACCTTCCCTTTTATTATCACATATCTCCCCTCCTCCGTATCCTGCTTCACCTCCATCTCTTCCATTTTGATAGTTTTGTTTAGTAGGATTGCCACCCCTGCATGCTTGGAGCTCGCCGTCGCATGATATTGTTGCCCATAGGATCTACTGCGTAAGCGACCCTCATCCCCCCTTCTCAAATGCGTATCCTGCAGGAACACTATCTCTGGGCCCTCCTTCTACTGTCCTCTTAGTATTGGTACGCATGTTTGGGCTGCTCAGTCCCCTTACATTCCATGTTCTTAGTTTATACATCCCATTTTAACCGGTTGCCTCATCAAGTTCTCTGGCACTGGCCATGTTCCCTGTCTTGTTGAGCCAAATTTCTCTCTCCCATTCCCACCCTTCGGACTGTGAATATGTCCCCCCCTGAAACAATCCCTGGATCCTCATCCAGGTTCTTGACGTGGTCCTCCCTTGCTGAACCGTGCACGGCGTTGTCCTCCCAACACCCCCCCATAGTCTTACCGAATATCAGGTTCTGAACCCATTTATGTACATTTACTGTGAGTGCCGACTGTACTTGCCCTCACTCCTCAGGTCTTCCTCGTCTTTTTCGTTGACCAGGCTTGCACACCAGGTCGGGCCTCCGGTGTACTTCCTTCCTGATGAGGGCCCGTGTTTTTACTTCGCTCCTCCTTCGAGGCCATTCCCAGGGCCCTCGGTCCGTACTCTACCTGGGCCACCGCCTTCTCTTCGTTGCCCATGCGGAATTGTATTTGTGTCGGGTACAGCCACCTGTATCTCAATTACCTCCCGTTTAGTTCCTCAGTTAATGGCCTAAGAGCACGTCTCCTAGCCAAGGTGGCCTGGGACAAATCCTCATACAGCTGTACTTCACATCCCCACACTTGGATCTTGCCTTTCGCCCTGGAGGCCCCAATTAACGGTGCCTTGTCCTTGAACTTGTGCATCTTGACTAAGACATCTCGGGGTCTTGCCCCTGGATCCATTCTCCTGATTCCTGTTCCCCATGCTCCAGGCTGCCTCTCCCCCCACCAGCACTTCAAACAATTCTCTCAGGCAGGCCTCCAAGTCATCACCTTCCACGCTTTCCCTCAGGTTTCTGACCCATATATTGTCTATTCTTGACATGTTTTCCAGGTCCTCACATTTCTCCTCTAGCACCTTGAGCCTCTCCTCTGTCTCTTTCATTTGCTGTCACCATTCAGGCTCTTTTGCATCCAACTCTGTCAGGCACCCCTTCCATCTCCTGTACCCTTTCTCCCAGCGCATCAATGTCCTTCGGGTTATTTGCAATGGCTTGCGATAGGTCCTCTCTAATACTCGCCCCCTCCGCCTTGACCGTGTCCGTAAGTTCGCCTTTGAATATGGCCAAGGCCGCCAGCAAATCTTCTTTGGTGAGGGACATTGCTCCGGTGTTCTGTTCCACCGCAGTGGTAAACGGTAGCTTTGTTTGCTTGTGGCTCCTGTTTCATCCTTCCAACTCGCAGCTGCCCAGACCAGAGTCCTTCTTTTTCGGTCCCATCAGCAGTGCTGATCCATTGCTACCAAGTCCGCTATCTGCCGTTCCCCGACTCCTTCAGGCCCCCCTTTGTGTGTGGCTCTTGTCCGCTTGCTCCCTTCTATCTGTTGCTTTATTGGGATACAGGCTCTCACATCGTATTCCTCGCTGTGTGAGCCTTGGCTTCCTGCCCCATCCTCAATGTAATCAAATGCTGGGGCCTTCTCACCCTGTAGCACCGGTTCCTGTGCTGCACTCCTCCGGGCCCCCCCTCCTCTTCCTCCTCTTCCTTCTCCGGGTTGTTCCCTGCACGCCCCTTCAAGCTCCTCCAGGCACCTTCACCAACAATGCTGGTCTGTGGGAAGGGGGCCTCAGGCTAGCCGGGATTCCTGATACCTGGATTCCCTCACCCGCTCTACGCCAGGGCAGGCTCACTCTGTTTTCTAGTTCCCCTTTCCACCTGTACAGTAATATACACTTGGTGTCCTGAAGCTCTTCCTCGCCAGGCCTGCTCCTGCCTCATGAGGCCTCACTGTATATAACGTTAATGGGCTCTGCTGCCTAACTGGTGTGTACCAGGGCCTCTTTCATCGTCTCCTGTGGGCCCGGGGGTCAGCTGGTCTCCTCCCACTAGCTCTCTTTCCTCAGCTCACTATGTCAGCAGGGACAGGGGCCTTTCCTGCTATTGCAGCGAATTCATACCTTGAGCTTCACTCAGCGTTGTATCCTTTCGCTCCAGCCCCTCTTCCGCGCCTGTACCCGGGCCCCCTTCTCACTACAGGCCTCCACCGCAGCCCTGGTCCATGGCCCTTCCGCCTCCCTGACCTCTGCTCCTCCTCCTGGGGGCCGCATTCCTCCGCGTCTGTCTCTTGCGCTCCCCGCGGCTCTGTGCCTCTACGCGCCGGTCCCGCAGCTTCTCTGGCATACCCCTCCACTCCGCTCTATCTTGGCACCTCATCCGCTTTCCTCAGCGGAGGCTGGCTCGGCACTCTGCTACTCGCCGTCTTCAGGTGTCCCCTGCTGGCCAACTAGTTCGTCCAGGTCTATACTCAGCCCGCCAGGGGTCTGTCTCGGTGGCCGTTACCCCAGTTCAGGGCTCTCCTCCTTCTGGCGCCATCCCACTCACTGCGTGCCACCTCCTCAGCCACCTTTCTCCTTCTCCAGTTCGTCAATTCCCACAAAGCGTCACTACACTGACGGGTGTTTCCCGCAATCAATTGCCTGAATTTTCGGCGTGCCTGATGCCGGATTGCTTACGTATATCACGGGCTGGGACGGAACTTTGCTAAAGAACGTCTGCTCAGCCCGCCATCTGAGCAACGCCCCTCCAGGTTCATTTTTAAAACGCACATTTCCTGGTATAGGGCCTCTTTCTCCTGATACAGAGCGCCCCTTTGTTCAGCCAGGTCGTCCCTTTGTTGTGTTATGGCGCCTAATTTCTTGCGCTCTTCATCAAATTCTGATTGAGAGTGGAGGTCTCTCATAATTAATTTATTATTTTCCTCTTCCAATTTTTTTATCTGATCTTGCAGCATGGTTATTTGCACTGAGCAGGCCGTTGTATGTTAATTGTTGACTCAGTTGTTAGAGAGTCAACTGTTAGGCAGAATCCTGTGCAGTGCCCTTAGGGACCACTACACACAATTAAGACTACAGGTGGCAATACAAGTTTTACCTTTGGTACAAGCCTTTACTACTATGTTAAAGTGGTAGCAGTAGTGGAGCAACCAGGCTTATTTCAAGAGTATATGAGCAGCAGCAGAGATTACACAAAGGGACCACAATTACTGTGACTCAAGCAAATACTGACTCAAGGTTTCAGGTAGAAAAATATAAGTACATTTATTTTTAAACCATTTGTTATAAACAAAACACTTCTATTAAATTCAAAACCACACGTAAAATACACTACAACTAACCAATTCACTTTGTATGGTATGACTCAAGGTAAGTACCCTGTGTTTGAACGGACCGGTGTTATGAAACAAGACACGTTACCGTGAATATGATTGCGATCACTTTTTGACACTTCGGTCTACTAAATAAACGCGTATCCGCGGCAGGAAATGTTACCGGGGCAAAAACACACTTAGCACCTGAGATACCCAGAGGGAGTTGGAGGCAAAAATCATAGGCAATATTATAGTTAGGCAGACAGAATCGAAGAACATTAATAGACAGGAATTCAAGAGTCAAAAGGCCGGAGCCAGGGTCAAGTGACACCGGGTGCCTGTTGTCGAGGATCACACAGTTGGACAGTTCACGATTCAACGTAGCCAAGAGTACTTTAATATTGTCAATCTTCGGAAGCAAAAGTTATAAGAAGGAGAGAAAAGTAAGGACAAGCCTTAAAGAAGAGAAAGAGGGATTCACCCAAATTTCTGCAGCAGGACACAGTACCTTTCTCAAAGGATGAAGCTGGTGCCACGGCAGTTGTTCCTGGTAGTTTCCTGCAGACCCACGATTCCTGGAGCTTCGTCAAGAAGAAGAACGATGAGGGGGTCTGCACCACACAGGGATGAGGCCGGCAGCAGCGACGATGAATAAAAGGTGCGCTCCTTAAAAACAGGAGAGGCTCTTCAGATGGCTTTCTGCACCACTACAGCAGTGTGCAGCGATTTCGACCGCGAAGGGATTCCTCTGACTGAAGAAGACGAGATGGTTATCCCCACCAGGCTCAAGGGAAGAAGACTCCGGACTGGATCTTTTCTTAGTCGTTGAAGGGTAGATAGCTCAGGACTGCAGCAGGGCTTCACCGGTACAGGATAGTTGCAGCAGTCGACCTCTCCTCCGCTTCTCTTCGGTTCCTTGTAGTTCCAGTGGTGACTCTCTGACTTCCAGCCCAAGAGACCATCCTTTTATGTGAAAATCCCCCATTCACACAGCCTGGCTGTCAATCACACAGCAGGGGGGTTTTCCAGCCAGGACAACCGCCTCAGCCAATCATGAAAAAGTGTGATTTGGGTTTTGTGGGCTACCCTGTGCAGGGGGTGACTACACCCCTCCCTCACATTCAGCCCACCTAGACACCCTGGTGCCTAGAGGAGGGCTTCTTGGCAGTAGCCCGCCAAAAGACAGTGAACAAAGAAGGCAAACCTGGTTTGACGCACAAAGTAAAACACAAGAAGGAGTTTAACAAAAAGAAATGGCGAATAAACCGCACCGGAGCCAAAAGAAAAAGTATTTGGTCAAGCGGGTTTAAGTTCGAGGCTAATACAATAGCCTACAATGCTACCACATTTATATAAGATAACCGCGGTAGGAAAGTTTAGGGTAGATACCACTGCCACCAGCCAAGTCTAAATGTTAAAACGGAACAATGCTCTAGGAGGTACAGATGAAAAGGGCTAAGAGTTAACCCTTCCAGTACTCCATGTAAGATGGGGTGTACTGGATCTGTGGTTAAATTGACTAAGTAAAGTTAATGGCAACTTTACTCTTTTCTGGGGGACAGTAGTCATCCTCAGAAATGGAGTCGGTGGGAAGTCTGAACGACATCCCTGTATCACTGCACTGAAGGTGTTGTGTAACACACAAAAGAAGGGGGCACTGAAGTGGTATACTTCAGAGCCCACATTCATAAAAACAGGTAAAAGACACATAGCAAAACATGGGCAAGAGTGGGGGAAAAGCTCATACTCTTGCCAAGTGGAAAGAAATAACTCCAGAAATCCAGCAAAGCTGCTGAGGGACTCACTAGGTAAGGGAAATTAGCCATGAAATGAGAATTCTCCCTAACATCAACCATTTCCCTACAGTCCTCTTTCAATGCATCTAATTGGGCCTCTTGATCTGCATTATTTTGCTGTTGTAGAGCCAAGTCCTCTTTTAACTGTTTGATATAGTTTCCAGATTCTGCCTCAGAATCTTGGCTCTTGCAATTTTTGTTCTGCTAATTTTAGTTCAGTCCGGATTTTAGTTACGAGTTCAGCTTGATTTTGCGCATGAGTTGTATTTTCCTCATGCTTTTCCTGCATCACTCACATATGGAGATACATGTAGGCCGTGATTCTGACAATTTTAATCTGCTCCTCTTTAATTTTCAGAGTCATGTACAATTCGCTCAAAGCTTGATGTAATAGGCCACCGTCCTGCCACATGTCCATGTCCATGGCGGTGACCTGTTGCATCATTTCTTCTAGCCAGACTTTTTCATCTTGCTCTGCCCATTCCCCTCTGACAAATAACTTGTGCAGAAGGTGCTCCCTAGCCATATTGATCTCTACTGTGGTCATTTTGGAAAGTGTTCTTTCTTTATGAATTTATTTATGTAAGGGTAATCTGTATTCTGTTGCTTTTTGTCTATTTTTTGGGTTGATTTAGCTTTCATTTTATACACAGGCCTGATACTTAGGATTTTTGTTTTGGGGAGGTTCTTCTACAGGGTAACACAGTGTTCCAACCACACAAAGTATCACCACCTTGAAGGTTAACCTGCTGTGTTAAGCTGTCACGTGTGAATACACAAAACCAAATCCCGGCACGAGCCCCCAAATTGTAAAGGATTCCAATCGGGCGCACACACACCGTCAGGACTCTTGCCCTTAGCCTAGGATGTAGCGCTCAATTAGAATATTTTTTCTTTATTTTCAACAAATTCGAATTGAGCTGGCACCCAACCGTCTCATGCCCAATTTTACAAATACCCCGTGTCACAATGGACCATGAACCAGGCCGGTTGGTGGGAATAAAATATTTATTTATTTTAAATTCAAATGAGAATCACACAATTTCTATATGGGGCAGCAATCACTAATGGGGTGATAATTACAAGGAAAATCACTTGAATACACTTGGGTAACCTTCTACAAGAACATATCCAAAGCACAAATGAATAGGAGAACATTTTCAATTAGGATAGATAGCACCAGAGTTAAGGCTTCCCCCTTCAATGTTCATTCAAACCTCAATTAATTGAATTCTGAGTGGATAGGAAGAAGCAGCAGGGAGTCATGGATATGAGGCAGCAAACAGAATCCAAATTCAACCTTCCTTCACAAAAACCCTTTACAATTGCATAAAATGACACTCAGAATTTGACAAATAATTAATTATATGTGTACTTAAATAATGAGATACATATGTGTTATCACAGTATCAGAGAAGTAATACCACTAGCAACTACAAGGCAAGGCAAAGGGCATACAGTTCAAAAAGCAACTTGAAATGAAAACACAGTGCAGCCAAATTCACACATTGAAAAGTTGCAATTTACAATGTTTTTCAGTTTTAAATGTCAAAACGTTTCTTTTTTTAAACGGGTGAAATACACAGAATCGGAATGCGGTTTTTAGGCTGGGTGATAGATGCACATCACAGCGGCAATATAGAAGTGAAAGAGTGACTATTGCTAAATAATTGGATGAGATTTTCAATGTGAAAGAAATTCGGTTTTGGTAAAATAAAGCAGTTCAAAATGAGAAAATCAAAAAAGGACAAGTTTCACTTACTCTAGATTTAATGGCTAGAACAGAGGAACGCCATGTAAAAGTTACGTTCCAACTTTCCAGACAACTTGTAAACCTTTCAGCTTCTCACCCCTCTCAACTTGGGAAGTAGAAAACATCATCAGGAAATTAAAACCTTCAAACTGCCAAGGTGATGCCTGCCCTGCCTCGATTGTTAAAGCAGCTGCACACGATCTGGCGCCATTCATCACCAACCTCATCAATGCCTCCTTCAAATCTAGAATAGTTCCTGACAACCTTAAAGACGCTTGGGTCATTTCACTCCTCAAAAAACCCACGCTTGACCCAGCCAACCCGTCTAATTACAGACCAATAACGACTGTACCGTTCTTATTAAAAATACTGGATAGAGCAGCCTACCTACAAATACAGGCTTATCTAGAAGCTAATAATCTCCTAGGGCTTAGGCAATCAGGCTTCCGACCGAGACACGGTACGGAAACTGCACTAATTGACCTTACCACCCAGATCCAAACCCTGAAAGACCATGGCAAATTTGCACTCCTTTTGTTGCTTGACCTGTCAGCAGCGGTTGATCTGGTTAACCATCAAACACTCTGGGCCTCATTACGACCCAGGCGGTAAGTTACCGCCTGGGCCGTGACTTTACCACCATGGCGTAAACTACGTTTACGCCATGGTGGTTGGCGGACTTACCGCCCCATTCCGACCTTGGCGGGGCGGTAAGTCCCCAATCCCCATTTACCCTTCCCCATTCCCATTTTTGCCCCATAGGGCATAATGGGAGTGGGGAAGGCGTTAATTACGCCACCGTAAATTACGGTGGCGTAATTAACTCCATGGTCCCTTAGCGCCATGGATTTTAACACCTGCTAAAAGCAGGTGTTAAAAGCACCATGGCGCTAGGGGACCTCGTAATTGGCGGTAAGGGGTCGGCGCAGCTAACGCTGGCGTAAACCCCTTACCGCCAGGGTCGTAATGAGGCCCTCTGTCACCACCTGAAATCTGCAGCCCACTTTTCAGATGCAGCTACGGCTTGGATCAGCTCCTTCCCTGGCGAACAGAACTATGAGGGTCTTCTCTCCCACAGATTCCGCCGAGCCTGCCCCAGTACCTTGTGGTGTCCCGCAAGGCTCATGCGTGTACCCGACACTTTATAATATATTCACGAATCCCTCTTCGATATCCTAGACTATCTGGGTGTCACGTATACCAACTATGCGGACGACACCCAGATACTCATTCCTATCACGGGTGACTACGAAACAGACAGCACTACCCTTAATGAAATCTACTCTGTTATACAAGCATGGATGGCACACCATGGCTTGTGTCTCAATGACGATAAAACCGAGCTGATCATCTTGGGCACGCATGCCAAACTTAAAAACCTTAATCCCTCATTCAAAGCCTTTACCATAGATGGCATTCTTATTTCAGTCTCAAATAACACTAAAACTCTTGGGGCCTCATTACGAGTCATGCCGGTAAGGGAAAAATGATGCCGGTATGTAAATACCAGCATCATTTAACGTTCCGTAGCATTCTGACCCACAAACTTTTGGGTATTAACGGCACCATTATTTACGGTGCCGCTAATAGCGGCATAGGCGCGTACACGCGCCTCCTCAGGTAGTAAATACCGGCATGCCTGTAATAGGGGGCAATCACAACCCACGCAAACATGCAAATACCGGCATCGCAAACACGGTAATAACGGGCTGCATGATGCCGGAAAAACAGGCATCGCGGACCACCCGCAAACAGCAACCAAGATACAAGGCAGCTGCCACAGGTGCACACAATCCCCACAGGTGGAGTCAAAGGAGGCTGTGCCAGTATGAACTGAGCACACCCACACACCACAACAACCCCCCCCCCCCACAGGTGTAGGCAATGCAGAGTGGCCCAGTACAAAAGGAGCACACCTACACACCACACCCCTTCTTACACCAAAATGCTACCACTAGCATTTGCAATCATGGCGCAGGAGGACATGCCTATACTGCTACAACTACAGCAACAACAGCAACAACAACAACTACAGCAGCAAGAACAGGCAGCACAGAGGAGACACAGGAGGAGAAGGAGGGTGAGACAGGCCCAGCAATTAGCACCAACGCAGCCACCAGCGCCTCGTAGGCAGCCACCAATCCCTCGCACCAGACCCAGCCCATTCAACCTAACCCCTGAGCAGATCCACACCCTGTACCGGTTGGACCGTGACACCATCACCACCATAGTGGACATGATACACAACGACATTGCCAGCCACATACAAATACGCACTGCCATCCCCCCACTACTGAAGGTGGTGTCTGTGCTACACTTCCTGGCCACAGGCACCTACCAACACACAGTGGGCCAGCTGCATGGCATTTCACAACCACTATTCTCACGCATGCTGATCCAAGTGCTCGATGCCCTGCTGAAGCACGCAAGCACCCACGGACTGGCCAGGAGATAGCCGAAACCAAAGTAGGCTTCCATGCACTGGCCGGCATGCCCAATTGTGTTAGTGCCATCGACTGCACCCATGTGGAATTGGTAGTCCCCCATGCCATAGAGGCGGTGTACCGCAATCGCAAGCAATACCACTCCATCAATGTGCAAATGGTATGTGACTCCAGCAAAATCATCACCCATTGCTGCGCCAGATTTCCTGGATCCACACATGATGCCATGGTACTGCGCAACTCCACGCTACCCCATCACATGGAGCGACATGCTGGACCACGTGGCTGGCTGCTCGGTGAGTTGCACAACAGGCCCATGGCCATGCTGTGGGGTACTCATGTGTGCGGATGCAGAAGGGGGGGATAGTACACCTGGGTGGGAAAGGGGGGCATAGTTTACCAGGGTGGGAAAGGGGGGGGTAGTTTACCAGGGTGGGAAAGGGGGGGTTAAAAGTACACCTGGGTGGCAATAGCCAGTGAGTGGAGAATGAATGCAGAGCTAAACACTCCTCACCTGACACAGCCAAACGGAAAATGACACATCACTGGGCCACATATCACAAATAATGCAAATGGATGACAACAAGTAAGAGGCACAACCGGGGCACCATGGTGATGGCAGGCAATGCATGACTGAATAGGATGGCAACTGTGCCAATGCGGCCAGTGTGACCATGCAAAGTAAAGAGTACACAGCATGAATTGGAGGTTAAACATTGTTGCACTGCCACAGCACATCTGCCTCAGCATGCATGATTACACCCTGCATCATCTATTCAACCCCATCCAGTGTTCCACACCTCTTTCCAGTACACATCCCATATAGGTGACTATTTGGTACACGTACAGGGACATGTGCATGCTCACACCTAATAGCTGCTGCCATGACCATGCTCCCTGAAGGTGTCAGTTCAGAGTAACACACACCTATTTGTATCTGCTTGCAGGTGATGGAGGATATCCCTTGAGGCCGTGGCTACTTACCCCTGTGCGGAACCCGCAGAACAGCCATGAAGAGGAGTACAATCGTGTGCACACTCGTACCCGTGTCGTGATTGAGCAGACCTTTGGCCTGTTGAAGGCGCGGTTCTGCTGCCTAAGCAGGTCTGGTGGGGCACTCCTATATAGGCCTGAGAAGGTGGCGAAGATCACCATGGCCTGTGTCATACTGCACAACATGTGCGTCCCAAGGAATGTACCACTGCCACCTGACATTGACATGCATGGCCCGGGTGAGGATGAAGGGGATGGAGACGGAGGCGAAGGAGCCCCCCTGCCAGTACGTGATGCACGGGACGGCCATGCTGTACGCCAAGCACTAATTGACGAATACTTTTAAGACACAGGGACCATGAATGACTTTTGTCAGTCAGACACTGGGCCAATGTGAAAATGCACAAAGGGAATGTTGTAATTTTGAGACTGAACACCGTAACACATCAAATGGATGCACACCAAAAATGACAATGTCCAGCCATGGATTGTTCTCCAGAAAACTTGTGTATTATATGAAAGTGCAAAACTGTGCCCACTCCCCCCTCCCACTATCCCCCAACAAACTCCCTCACCCACCCCACAGACCCCAGTGAACAGCCCAACAAACTCCCTCACCCACCCCACAGACCCCAGTGAACAGCCCAACAAACTCCCTCACCCACCCCACAGATCTCAGATGTCCCCATGTGTGCAACAAACAGTGTTGCCTTCAACAATCCTACTCCTCACATTTCTTCCATTTTTCAAAAAGTCACTTTTTGGCACTTTCGGGTCTGGGGGTGCCATGGCCATGCACCGTGCACTCCTGCGCGTTAAGCGCACGGGGCTTGATTGGACAGAGGTGGAAGGTGTTGACGTGGTTGAGGTGTCAATTGTCAATCCTCTGTCAGACCCATGGTGTGGCTGCTGCACTTGCCTGATGTTGGCTAGTAGGGCCTCGGTCAGTGACCCCATGCACTGCCTGAATGCAGACATTATCTGCAGCATCTCGTCTTGACGGGCCTCCACCCTTGCCAGACGGACCTCAAAGGGGGTTTCTGTCGCAGGTGTACCGGTGGAGGGCTGGGTGGTGGAGGGCTGGGTGGTGGCAGGTACCTGCGTGAGGCCCTCGTCCTGGGCACTCTCGTCCTCAAATATGCCGATGTCTGAGTCCCCTAGGTCGGAGTCATGGAGACATGGGTCATCCAGGCTCTCTGTCTCTGCAGGGAGGGAGGGGGGGCCAATGGGTGTTGGGCTGGGCGATCCCGAAAATTCTTCGACCTCTTCAACCACCTCTGTGGACAGGACGTCCGTGGTGGCCGGCGGTACAGCTGGCACTGTCGCAGCAGGTGCCCCCTGCAGAGATGATGCCTTGCGTGGCACACTGGGAGTGGTCAGAGGACATTTTTTGGAGGAGGGGGTTGTGGTGTCCCTGGTCCCCTTGCTTGCACTGGATGTGCCTGGCCCCCTGTCCTGGGTTCCACCTTCCTCATCGGTGCCTGGGGGATAGAAGAGATGCAGGTCATCAGTGAGATTGCCAAATGGCAGCTGTGATTTGTGGCAGTGTTATATCTTGATACATTCAGGCATGATTTCATTTCTGTTGTGTGGCATTTGGTGTACTGAGGGGACATGTTGGCAATGATTGCATGGCTGGTGGCAATGGACTGTCTCGGTGTGGGGGGGACATGGGCATGGATGGGTTTACAGATTTCACGCAGCATGCGTGTGGTGCAGGGGGTGGCAATCAATATTCTGTTGGTGAGTTGATGTTGCCTTGGGTATGGGAATTGCCTTGCCTATTCTGACTCCCACCTCACTTGTGTCACATCATGTTTTGTTATAGGTGGATGTGATGGTTCACTCACCTTCCTCTGTTGTAGTAGCTGCCCCGTACTCCTGCTCTCCAACCCCCTCGATGGATTCTGGATCGATGAATCCACTTGCAATCTCCTCCCATGTGGTGAGCTTAACAGGGGAATGTGTGCCAACGCCTGTCGCCATTGCGGCCCTCCGGTTCTCCGCAA
Organism: Ambystoma mexicanum; assembly: GCF_040938575.1. Taxonomy (NCBI): domain Eukaryota; kingdom Metazoa; phylum Chordata; class Amphibia; order Caudata; family Ambystomatidae; genus Ambystoma; species Ambystoma mexicanum. Next base: position 354,502,465 of record NC_090936.1, read on the forward strand.
GGATCTTCCGCACATGGAGGCGGAGGTCGTCCCAGCGCTTTCTGCAATCCCGGACACTCCTTGGGGTAACCCCCACTGCTGTTACCCTCTGCGCAACCTCCTGCCACACCTGTTTTTTATGAGTTTGGGCCGCATGCTTCAGGTCCGTGCTTCGGATAATGTCAGCATGCTGTTGTAGGGTGTCCGCTAGCATTGTCAATTCTGCATCTGAGAAGCGCTGCTTCCTCTTCCTTTGTTTGCTTTGTTTGCTTTTTCCGGTGGCCTTTGACATCCTGGTTCTGTTTTGGCACTCAACACGGGTGTAGTGGTAGTAATGGAGGATGGCAATGGATTGTGTTTTTAAAGATGGCCGCCGGCCCATTTCCTGTTCCTGCGCGATGACATAATTTCCGGGTCTGTTTTTTGCGAACACGGTAATACCATGGTGGTATTACCGTTCCGGTATTTACTGGTTAGTGTGAGGCGGTAGTGCAATGGGCGGGCCCCGCGATGCCGGTATAGGGGGCTTGGAGGCCCTTTACCGGCATGGCGGTGTTGCCACTACCGGCATGGGGGAACGCGCGTGCTCGCGCACTCGTAATGACCCGCTATTAGCGGGTTCATACGTGCACGGACCCGCTCATTCCGCCATGCCGGTAATGAACACGGTTTTACTGGCATACTCGTAATGAGGCCCCTGGTATTTACATCGATGCTACCTTATCCTTCTCTAAACAAACTAACGCAGTAGCGTCATCAGCTGCATACACTTGTAAGCTAATCACTGCTTGCAGACCATTCATCTCCGCACCCAATTGTATCACTCTCGCGAGAGCATTAATCCTTTCCAAAATAGACTACTGCAATGCCCTCTACTTGGGGCACAAAAAATATTAATAAACTACAAGTAGTCCAAAACAATGCAATCAGAGCTGCCCTTAACATCCCCAAAAAAGCACACATATCTGAGACCAGACGTAATCTACGCTGGCTCCCTGTCAAGCATAGAATATCCCTGAAAACGCTGGCCCTCACACACAAAGCTAGGGCTAACCTTGCTCCAGCATACCTCACTAACCACCTCATACCACACTCCTCCTCGAGACCTCTTAGAGCAGCACAAACTAATACCATGACCATACCGAGATTTAAACTTCACAACTCGGGTGGAGCTAGCTTCCCGGTACAAGCGTCCAAACTATGGAACACCATCCCCGCGCATTTACGTGCAGAACCTTCATTTAACCGGTTCAAACATAGCACAAAGTGTTGGCTCCATAACATGGACTCCATGTCAGCCTAAGCATAGCCTTATGGACAGTGGCCAATCACCTGTAATTAATATATCTGTGCATGCACTTTCTTATTATGCCTGTTCCTACTTGTAACTATCACGGAACTTTTCGGCTGACTGTTTTGTTTTGATTGTACCTTCCTGTAACTGTAGCGTAACTCTGATTAACTGCTCCTTTGTAACCAGCTCTACCTTACGCGCCCATATGCCCCCGGGCCTGGCAGCGCTTTATAAATAAATAAATACAAATACAAATACGTTGCAGTTGCAATCCTTCACACAGTGTACCTCTTTTCTTTAGGGAAAATTAATTTATTTCATCAAAATATTGCTAAGGAATTACAAGATGGGGTGAATAAAAGAATGGCGCTAACACTAGGAATGCAAGGACGGATGCACAGAGAATTCTAACAGTCTTAAACAAGTTACCAGGGTATGAATAGGATTACTTAGAAAATAGGACAAAGACAAAGGGTCAAGATGGGGTAGGCTATGTGTTGTTATGGGATGGGGAGATACTCACAATCAGCGCTGGAGTTTGGAATTTGGGACAGCCAACTGGGTTTCTAGGCTCAAGGCTCTGGTCACCGCACAGCGGACTCTCCTGGCAAAAGACAGCTGTGCAAGTCTGGTCACTGGATGGCAAGGGTACCGCAGGCATGCAGGGAGTGGGCAAATAGCTGATCTGGTCACAGGATACTCCCCAAATGGTACCACAGCTTTTCCCCCCTTGCTATTGGGATTTTAGTGGGGTTTCTGGATCAATGGCCGTGCTGGGATAGGGTCAGCTATGCTTTGGCCTGGCAGTAGAGTCTTGAATCTTGCAAAGGTGGATCTGGAATGTCTGGATACGCAGGCGCTGGAAATTCAGGAGAGTGCCCTGTCGTTGTGAGCTCCCACCTCTTATATAAAAGCGGGTGACATCACCGGGTTTATTGTTGGGCAGAACTAAGCTAGACTTACCCCCAAGAACCGGATAGGTCAGCCTAAGTAGGTCACCTCCTCACAGAGTAGACTCAGTTTATGGAGTTGTATTTTATGAGGTGAAAAGCCTTCCCTCAGTGCTTTTTGCCAACAATCAATGTTAACATAAATCACACATTTTTACAGTTGTGGTACTCTTGCAAATTACCTAGGCAAATTACATATTTTATACAGAGCATGGTGTTCCCACTCCCAGGTTTGTACGGCATTGTTTCGCCCTTCTAATAATTTTCTGCAGTTTTTAGTGGGAACCACTTCACCCAAAATCCCCCAATTTTAGGTGTGTGTGCATACTATCATAGGGCATATTTCTATACATTTGTAACATTCCACCATGTGTACTTTTACCATGATTAATATTTTCCTGGGGTTTGCGTCCCATACATGCTATGGACAGCCACAATATCTTGTTTAGAAGCCACAAAAAAGCACATTTAAACTGTACAACAGTCTTAAAAGTTTATTCATCAAATAGTATTTTGAGCCAAATGGGGTGGACTTTGTCCTCCAAATATGGTCATGTCTTTCCAGGCTACCCCCAAATGTCAGTTTAGCCCAGGGTTGTCATGGAGTTTTTCTTTGGAGCTCCTTGGTTTGAGTGGACGATTGTTGTCACTTCCAGAAGTCACACGTAGGTGTCCCAGAATCTACTGTCTCAAGCTGGAGCACAGACACAAGTCTGACGAGCGTGTGATATTTCTTTCTCTTGGTCTATTCAGAGTTTCCAAGGGCACAATTAGCAAGTACGTGTCCCAGAAACTATTGTGGCATCTTTTGGGAGGAAGGCCTCTCCTGTTGCTAGCACCCACCATCCCTCCGAGCAGAAAACCTGTTTGGCTAGTTCCACAATGCAGCCAATGTCTTTATTTCTTTATTTTATTTTATTTTGTTCTGAATCAGAAGCAAGCCTGTTGAAATAAAACATCCCATATATGTTTCCCAGCAAAATCCCCTTTACATTGCTAGGCAAGGACAGGGCATTATTTGACATTGCACTTTTAAACAAGAATTTTTCTTATTTGCAAAATCACATTTTGACACGTGGTGGAGTCTGCTGGGATGTCCCTCTCAAATTCGGGTTTTCTCTTCCATCTGAATTCCCAATATTGTTTTGCAGACCTAGTCAGTTTCTCTCACACAGCAGTATGTTCAAGGCAGAGGTCCACTGAAATTGACCTATGCGCAGAGAGCTAGGGTTTGTTTTGAAGGGTTTATTTTGATATTTTGTAGCACAAAAGTAAAGGGTTTTCCCGTGCGGCTGAAAGTAAAGCTTCTGTTGAGATCCTAGATCTGGTCTGGCACAGCCTGTCATTCAGGGATAAAGCTCTCTTCTGCTGGAGCACAAACTGAATATGGATGGGCATGGCAGGGTCTCACTGATAAAAGCAGTGCAATGTTAAACAGATGTAAAGAGCATCAGGACAGCATCATTTTAAATGTAAAATAGTCCCTTTTCAATGGGACATTTTGAGCAAGCAGCAAAACAGCGCTGCTTTTCACTTCACTTCTTTAATGCACAAAACAACCCACCATGCAGCCTTTCTCGTGTGCTCCCTGTTCCAACTTGCCCACTAGGTGCTTGGCAAGAAAGACAGTGCAGCCATCATTTTGTAGGTGCAAAACGCAGTTTTAATGCGAGGCCATGGTGCTCAAAGGAGCCAGTGCAGCCATTTTGCTGTTAACTGCTGAAGTGCAGCTTGGTTATGGATGGGAATTCTGCTGAGTAGGTCAATGTATCCCACACTCCAATTTAAAAACCTGTGTCAAGAAAGTGAGAACGGCATAGTGTGCAGTACCCACAGTGCGCACACAGCTCGTTCCCCCCCCCCATGCTGCCATATCACAAAACTCAAGTCTCAGCCATAGGTGGAGCAGGCTGGTGCCGCTCCTTAGAAGTGCACCGATCTTTGGGGAAATACAAGGCACTGAGCTGCCAACACCATGAGAAGGAAAAATTATGCGCTCTCCATCCTATAGGAGCTACGGGGAGCCAGGGACCCAATGAAACAAACCCTCTTCCACTGGCCAACTCTATATAGGCCCAGAGCCATCTATTTATGCTATCTCTCCTCAGGGGGGCACAGACTTGAGGCATAGTCGTTTGTTTATTCCTTACCTTTGCAGGAGCAAGTTGTCATCATTGACATCAATGGCAGCCTGTAAATCAGCACTTCCCTAAATCACAGAAACTGCTTCCTTTGAAAGCACCTTATGCTTAGTGTATATCCCACACCTCAGCCACACCCTTAAATTAGCATCCAGAACATTATCAACCAATGGAGATTGCCCTGGGAGGATGGCACTGGCTGGGCATCTGTAACTCTTTTGATATCTGGCTGCCCCTGCCACAGCTTCTATCACATACACTTCACCATGCCACAGCTTTCCAGCACCAAGTCTCAAAGTTTAGGGACTACTGGATGCTACTGCATATCAAGGAGTTGGCACGATCTAGCCTGATCAGATGTTTACTGATGGTGACAGAAGCACAGACACAGTCTGTGGAGCATGTGGAAGCTGACCTCTTGCACGTTTGCAAGCTATCCACATGTACATAATCATGTAGTCACCCCAGTCCAATTATTACTCACCAATCATGATCGGGGAGTGAACATTTTGCATGCAGCTATTGTATGCTCTGAATGCCTTGATTAATGCCCAATGAACCTTTGGGGAAGCACCAAGACTCAGTTTAAGCTCATGCTGAATAATTTAAGAACCAACTAAGTTTCACACTATAAGGGTGATCACTCCATAACACTACATCATTCGCTAAAGGGCACACATGGATCAGCATAGCACTGAAGCATAGAAAGACATTGTAAATGCTGCACCACAATCTCTATACCCCGGACAAACCGTGATGTTAAGACCCAGGCATGCAATCTCTAGGTCACAAAGTTAAGGTGGCAACAGTGGCAGAAAAGGCAAGGGAAATTGAGGGAACAAGGACATCAACATAATCCTCAGTGGAGGATAAAAAGGACCAATAATTAGGCAAGGGGGTTCGGAAATGGATTTTGTCCCAAAGTATAAGATATATGTAGACAGCCATGTTGCCTTGCACCTGGAGCCTTTAGCAAGGTCTGAATACTCAAAAGGGGAGCGAGACGAGAAAAAATATTAACTACACTTCCTTCAGGAATATAGACCTCACATGGGATCAGGCATTCTTTTTTGGGATTGAAGATCAAGAGCCAGAGAAAAAAACAGAGTTCATTTGGATGAGAAACCTATGAAGATCCCATCCTGAAGAGTCTCTCTTGGCAAAGTGATTGGGCAACAGCATTATAAACAATACTGAATAGGAAAACAATTAACTATTATTTAGCCTGGGGGGGCGTGGCTAACTAGCCATGTGAACGGTGGGGTATCTCCGGAGCTCTTGATGAACCTTCAGAATCCTCTGCAAGTCTGTCCGACTAACCTGACAAAAACAGCCTAAAAAAGAAGAGAAATCGAAGGGAATGTGTGCAGACACAGCCATCCGCACTACGCCCAAATCCGAGAAGAAACAGAGAAGATACTCGCAGCGAGGGGCCCGTGGAATCTTCAGCAATGTTAGAAACAAAATGGCCACTCGCCAAACAAACAAAGGAACAGAACGAAATAATGGTAAATGCTGAGAGCGGCCTCATTAACATGTAAAGGAACCAGCAACGCTACAATCACAAGCCAAACTGAAGCGGAGGCTGGGCAATTGTGAAGCCTGGCTGACGGAGGAGGGCGAGAGCCATCCCCGCAATACGCAGCGTGAAGACGGGACAGTGAGGAAGGGGGGCAAAGATAAAAATACATTTTATATCCCAAGGAACGAGGCAAGCCGTTGTGGAGAGAAGCGCAGACCTTCAGACACCGCGACCGCAGAGCGAGACACAGCGCAGCCCACACCCAAAGCACCTCGGGTGCTCCGATTTCCCCAAACACGGATCAAGCGAAAAGTGATATACCACGGCAGACCACGGTGGGAATGAGAAAGACTGGTAAAGAGGCGCAAGGTGGAATGGCGAGAGACGGTCGAGGGCTCCGCACACTGCAGAACATATTACAGCCGATAATGGGCACAGGGAGTCCTGAGGTCCCATAGCCACGGACACTTGGCAGCAGCACAGCGTGCCCTGGCAGAGGCGAGGAGGGGCCGCTGTGACATTCTGGGCCTGCCCCCACGGAGCTGGGAATTCAGACCCTGAGTATAGCGCCTCACATAAGGTAACAGGCCTTGTCTGAGATTAGCGGCAAAGGATCCAGAGAGCAGCCCGGAGGCCTTTTGCCAACTCTACTCCCCAGCAGTAACGGCGGCACAAAATACAAATAACGAGACCGCTCCTTCCCAGTGCGCGAGGGGAGGGGCACGTCCCTGAGCCTAGTGATCCCAAACCCAATATTCTGGTGGAATCTAACCTGCACACCGATACCACAACAGCGCAACAGGTGAAGAGGCTCCTCAATATAATACAAGCACAATGGGCCCAAGGGGTGAATAGGGCTGGCTCCCCAACAGATGTAACAGTTTAACTGGGCCCTGCTGAAACCAAGGAGCCTGAACTCACCCCTTCGACTTCTCCATCCTTGAACGCTCTCGAGCAACCAAACAGCGGATAACCCAAAACAGTCAACCACTCCTGACACACTCAATCACTCTCCACCACGAAGCAGACCGAATCCCAGGGAACAAACTGGGTGACAGGGAACCGGGAAAACGACAACCAGAAGAAGTGGGAGCCCCACAAAAGGCGAGGTCCCGGAGTGGTCAGATAGCCGAACTGCGGCGTATAAAAGACGATCACGCACGAATTTAGGGCTTCAGCCTTGGATACATCTGGTCCTCCCCCAGGTAACGCACGGAGAGGGGCTGGCTCTGAAAGGGATAAGCGAAGCAAGCAATAGCGTAAAGGCCCCCGCAGGAATGGAATAGTAACGGTGAGTGGGCAGGGAACCACACCCAGCAAGGCAAGTGAAGAGCGAACACGAACATCTATAAGGAGAGGTACTCCTGAAAGGAGTGGCGAACACGACTGATGGCAGACTTAACCAAGTGCCTTCAAACACAGATTGCAGAGCTGAACCAGCTGCTGGCTATTAACGTGCTGGTCCTTCAGGCCCCAACCACCTGAGGGAGACAAACCCAAGCTGTGGGAATGGCATCCAAACTGCCTAAATCCAAAGAGAAGCAGCCCACCATGGACGATTATAACAAGACGACGCAAACAACGGAAGGCGCCAGAAGCAAAGACAAAAACACGCTGCCTGAGACTACACCTGAGCGCAGCAATCAACAGATCTTGGACGCGATTGCAGACCTGAAAGCCTCATGGGAATCTAAACTGGAGGCAACCATGGCTACCCTCAAAACATTGCTCGAATTCAAAATCGATGCAGTACAAACTGATGTGAACCTACTGTGGCAAGATATGAGGAACGCACGGGGGAGCTGGAAAAGGAAGTCAAATACAACTGCCTGCGCAACACACACGTCGGCGATCCACACGTTGCGCCAACAAGTGACCAACCTGGAAAACAGGGCCGAGGAAGCGGAAGGGCGGGCCTGAAGAAATAATATCCATATCGTAGGGCTGCCTGAAGGCGAGGAGGGGGGAAACCCCACAGACTATGTGGAAACCATGTTGCTGCAAGAAATTACTGGAGGAGCTCTGACCCAGGGATTTGCGGTGGAAAGAGCACACTGGGCACTATCTAATAAACCTGCGCCTGGAGCCCCCCCGAGGCCGATCATCGCCAAGATACTGAACTATAGAGACAGAGAGAAAATTCTAGAACACTTCCGGAAGGGGGGAACGATACAGAGAGCTTCAGCATCTATAACAGCATACCCGGACTACACACTCCAGGTGCAGAGACGGCGGCTAAACCAAGGAATAGTGAAGAGACGACTGCGTGAGGCGGGCTACAAATACATGCTCATGTACCCTGCGAAATTGAAAGTATTCCACAAAAACAGAGCCCTTTTTTTAGACCCCTGAAGAAACTACATTGTGGCTGGATGTGCAGAATGGCCCGTCGGGGACAGATGACCAGCGGGATGGTGAGAGGAGAAACTGAAACGACTACATACAGAGACTGAGGTGCTTTATAAACATTGTCAATGAGACTGGAATATAGAATCATGAATAGTAACTAGCAGACGATGTTAGAACATGGGTGGGCTAGCGCAAAGAAGCATACATATAGGAGCCATCGAGTACCCACAACCATACCCCAGTTTATAGTTAGGTGCGGTTGCTTACGGAGAGGCAACACCCTGCTGTGTACCTAACACCGGCGTAGCCAGGATAGGACTAAATGCGGGAACACCTGAGATGCAGTGATGGAGCTGGGCAAGAGTTGAGGACCGGGAGGGAGGGTGTTGGGGGGGTTTGTAGTGAAATTAGTTAGAGAGCGAGTTTATATCCGCGCAGAAGTGCGCAAGGGACAAGGAGAGATGGAGATTAAACGAGACGTAGATGGAATGGGTGACCTCAGAATAGTGACCTGGAATGTCAGGGGCTCAATAACTATTTGAAGAGGAACAAGGTAATGATGTACCTGAGAAGGCAAAAAATAGACATAGCCTTATTGCAAGAAACCCACCTCACCAAGGAGAAACAGAAAGTGATAAAGGAAAAATGGAAAGGTGCCACTATTGGGGCAATATATTCAGCATATGCGAGGGGCGTGATTACCTGGGTAGCGCCACATGTACCCTTCCAAATGCTGCAAACCATAGAGGAGCCAGACGGGAGGATGGTAATAGTGCGGGGGTTGCTAGAAAATAGAGAACTGTGCATAATAAACACATACGCCCCAAATCAGGACACAGTGGCCTGTTGTATAGTGTATAAGACACTACACAACAAGCTCAGCCCCCACATCGGAGGGGCGGTCATATGGGGAGGGGACTTCAACTGCACGCTAGACCCCAAAATGGACAGATCAGACACAAAGCTAAACAGACCTACTCCTGCAGCCAGGACCCTACAGGCCTTGTTGAGAGATTTCCGGCTGGAAGACATATGGAGGCAGCAGCACCCGAATGATAGACACTACTCGTACTATGCCGCCCCCACAAAAGCTATATACAAGATTAGACTACGTGTTCGCCACGCGGGAACTCATCGGGGAGATGATAAGATCAAAATATAAAGCAAGAATACTATCAGACCACTCCCTCCTGGTTTTGGCGTGGGGACACGAGCCCCCCAGAGCCAAGATCCCAACGTGGAGGCTTAGAGCCGAAGCGCTGAAAGATGCTGCATTCCGAGAAGACCTAAGTAAGGGAGGAGATAATCAAATATTTCGAGAATAACACTGGCAGCGGGGAATCAGAGGGCACCCAGTGGGAGGCTTTTAAGGTGGTGGTGAGGGGAGCGGCCATATCTAAGTCCAAGGGGCTCCAAGGGGGCATAAGCTGGAAATTACAAGAGACAGAAAGGAAAATAGAAACAATCATGCAAAGAGGGAGCACCACACAGGAGGAGGCTGAGACCATGAGCCAACTACAACAAGAATGTAGCGGGCATTGGGAAAGGCTATGCAACCTGAATTACAAAAAATATATTGAGAGACAACATGCAGGAGGAGATAAACCAGGGAGGTTGCTAGCATGGCTATATAAAAACGAATCACCCAGAACAGCAATTAAGAGAGATACAGGGAGAAACAGGCGAATGGTTCAATACTCAAGAGAGTGTAAATGCAGGATTCCTCAAATTCTATCAACACTTATTTGAGGATGTTGGGGAGGAGGCAGAGCAAAAGACCCGGGAGACACTGGAGGATATAGGACTTTCCAAATTGAGTGCAGAAGAAAGGGAGAACTTGGATGCCCCTATCACAATAGACAAAATAGAGACAGTGGTCCAAAGTCTGCCCACCTGCAAAGCCCCCGAGACAGACGGACTCCCGAGCGAATTCTACAAAACATACAGGCAGATGGTGCTCCCCCCACTACTAGCAATTCTAAATGAGGCTTTTGATAAAGGGAGACTGCCTGAATCCCTAAGAGAGGCGATAATCATTCCACTCTTAAAACCTAATAAGCCCAGCACAGACTGTGGGTCGTACAGACCGCTATCCATGCTAAATCAGGAGAGTAAAATACTCATGGCGGTGCTGGTGAATAGACTTAAAAGGGTAATAAATAAACTCATCCACCCCGACCAGACTGGATATGTCCCAGGCAGAGGCATCTCTGATAACCATAGGAGGCTCCACTGCATCATAAAACAGGCGGAGAGCAACCCAAATGAAATAGCAATAATCTTGCTAGATGTGGTGAAAGCTTTCGACTCTGTAAAATGGCCATGGCTGATGGCGGCCTTGAAGGAATATGGAATGGGGCCTGGGTACCTAAGGTGGGTGAAACTGGTGTATAGCTCCCCGCTAGCTAGGGTGAAAACCGGAGCAATTATCTCGGACAAATGGCAGCTTAGCAGGGGCACGAGACAGGGCTGCCCATGGTCCCCGATGCTGTACATCTTGGCACTAGAACCCCTGGTGATCTACTTAAGACAACAATACGAACAGATAGGGGTCCACACGAAAGGAGGACCGCACCTGATCTCATTATATGCAGATGACGTGCTACTGTACCTGCGATACCCTGAAGAAAACTTGCAATATATCTTGGAGGTGATGGAGCACTATGCGACACTCTCTGGCATAACGGTCAACCCCAAAAAATCTTGCATGTTCCCCTTGGGAAGATATAGAGGGGTACCACAAGAAAACTTACCAATCCTGCAGATAGCCTGGGAGACCAGAAAGTTCAGATAACTGGGGGCCAATATATATCACAAGGCAGGAGACGAGCATAAACATAATACAGAAAAAGCGGTAGAGAAAATTAAAAATAGCATGGGGTTTTGGGCGAAGCTCCCACTAGCCATGGTGGGGAGGGCAACCTTGCTGAAGATGGTGGTCTTGCCTAGGCTGCTACACTTCTTCGTAAACATCCCACACATGCCCCCCAGATGCTTTTTTAGCAACCTTCAGAGTCTATGTAGAGGCTTCCTGTGGCACAACACCAGGAATAGAATTGCCTTATGGAAACAGCGGAGAAAGCTCGAGTTGGAGGGAGGTGGGAAGACAGTAATAGAAACAAGCAAATGTATGCCAAAATGCATAAACTGATACTGTCTGGCATGTTGTGTGTTTTGTGTTTGTTGTAAAAACCAATAAAAACTGTTTAAAGAAATATATTATTTAGCCTGTTCAGACTACGTCAGGCACCGCTAAATCTGAAGCAGGGACATACGAAGCCCTGTACCCCTTCGACATAAATATTTTGAGACTAGATGGGGCTGCATGTTGGGCTTTTTGATGAGGATCGAAATGAACAACTCTTCTTTTTGGAATTCCCTCTTGATGAGGGATGTGTGTATGTGGGATGACAGAGAAATATAGCAAGGAAGTAATGGGCTTGTTGAAATGCATTTCCAGTCACTGACAGCCTTCTTCATCTGTTCAGCCATCTGCGAAATGAACACTTTGCGACACATAAAGGAGAACTTAATAGACATATTATTCTAGAATCTGTCCGTCTTCCATTCTCTAGTCCAAACACACTGTCTGGCTGCTACTGATGATCTGGCCTCCATTTCTTTTGTATGAAGATGATCAAAAACCAGACCCAAAAGAAACAAAATCTGGTGTTCTGCCATGTGCAATAGTTGTGCCCAATCTGAACCATCTGGAACGACTAAAAACAGGGACTGAAGGATCATAAGAAGGGACTGAGTGCTGTAAACCCCACAGGTATCTGGCTGAAAAACACACTGATTCTTCACAGAATAGGCATTCTTGAACACCCACTTGCTCTTCTACAGAAGTACCCATAGAGGTGACTGTGAGCAGTACGATTAGGAAACTGGGAATCCACCTAGTGAACTTCTAAGATGCAGCAACTTCAAAGCCATACATACGTGTCATAAAAAGAAGAACTGAAATCTTTAATTTCATGAGGAATGTCGGCTAAGATTGCTTAAACGATATCAGCAATATACTGAACAGCTGTTTGAGACTTATTGTTCATGATTCACAGAAGCTGGGCATGATTTCTGGCCAGTGGTAGGAGTGTCGTGTTATTCCTTTTTATGCCTTGCTACAGCTTTTAATGCTTTGTTATATATTTTATGCGAAACGATACATTGACAATATTTTCTTTATTTGGAAAGGCACAAAAGAACATTTGGATGCCTTTCTGCTGATTTGGTTAAATTAGTGCAATCCGAATCTGACTTTTACAGGACACTCGGATCATACACATTTACCTTTTTTGGATCTTATTATTACACACCAGCAAGGCCACATATTTACATCATTGTTTAGCAAGGAGACTGACCGCAACACGTTACTTGAGTATTCAAGCCAACATCCTCACTCTCAGAAGGATAATTTGCCATATGGGCAGTTTCTCCGACTTCGACGCAACTGCACCACCTTGGTCGACTTTGAACGACAAGCTAATATCATAGGGAACAGACTCCTCGAGAGAGGTTACCCCCGCAAACTTATAAAAAGATCAGCAAAGAGGGCATGGCGGCTCACAAGCAGACGCGACCAACCCGCTCCTCTTCCTTACCTTCTGCATTGATCTTTAATGCGTGTTTAACAAACCTGCATTTTTCAAGGCGGCTCCAACCACGAGTGCTATCACAAACAGCGATTTCTGCACTACACGAGCGCCGGATCCACAGTAAACTGCTGGCTTCAGAATTATAACTTCAAGTGTGCCTCCATCAATATTGCTCCTGAAACCAGGTCCCTACTCGAAGACTCTAATCTTGCAGACGCAGGTTGTTAAGCAATCTGCCACCGTCAAATCCCATAGGCTGAAATCTCTGCACTGCCCTGTGTCCTATACAGGATCCAATTGCCCTGAGGAAGGCTCTTCAATCAATGCCAACATTAATGGCCACAAGCCGAAACGTACCCTCAGCACAGCCCATGTATTTTTGATTGTAAAACTGGGGATCTGTGTATGCATTATCTATCTACAGTTTAAAAACTGACACGTAGGCAGCTTTATTCAAAACATGATCATGAGTACATACAAAGGATAGGTACCTTTGTCCACAAGAAAGTTTGATTCAGCATTTCAAACATTGATTTTAATTGTGCATTTTGTTTGCTTTAATATGAAAGTATTTCTTTCCTTTTTTCTTTATCCTTTATTGCATTTATACCTTGAATTATCGTGTTTGTAAACATCAACCATTTAAGTGGTCACCCTTTTGTTTTCCTTTGTTTAAGTTTTTGTCTGAATATCTTATGTGTACATTTTCATGGCACTGCTCAGAACCATTATTCTTTACTTAAGCTCAATGTATAATGAAAACATTTTAAACCTCCCTTTTTTTTTGTTTACATTAATAAACAATATGTATGACTAAATATATACATGTAGTTTGCTCTAATTGTTCACTCTGGAAGTTTCCTATTTTTTTCTGACTTCTTAAGAAGCAGAACATTCATTGTTTGGGAAAATTAGTTTATTAACCTAGACCATAAACTGTTTGGTCATATGATAGTGAGAGTTACAACCCTGTGTTTATTTTTTTGTCTTGCCCCGAACTCTCACTGAAGCCCCTCTTTTTGTAAAATATGGACACTGAGAGAACACCTTTTGAGTCCAAGGGAAAAAAACACTGAGACAGATTGGCTTGTGTGTGTTACTACCTTTTCACCTGTGCAGACTGTGCAGATTAAGAAACTAATTAAGAAGCATTTGATCTTAGTCACCAGCAAAGGATGTACGAGTGGACTCCCGTTTTTTGCTTTTAAATGCTCGAAAAACGTACGTGATCGTTTGGTACAACCTACGTTGCATCCTATTGAAACACATTTTTCACAAAACAGTCTTAGAGCAGCTTGGGGTCATGAAAAAGAATGATTAGTGGGTCATTATCCATGCGGTAAATGTAGTATTTGCCATTTGACTTCCAAAACATCCAGGTTTAACCATGGTGCTTTTAATTGGCAACTCTGCCAATTTACAAACTATTTATCTAGTAACTTTATTTACGTTATTCAGTGTCCATGTAATTTTCTATATGTTGGAATGACAACTAGAAAAATGTCCATTCGTATTAGCGAGCATATATCACGCATTTGGATGAAATATATGGCAGCCCCGATGGTGCAACATTTTGTTACTGCAAACCATACGGAAGAAGACTTGCATTGGATAGTAATAGACCAATTGTCCCATGAGACTAATCAATACTCCATGCAACTCAGACTGACTAAATTGGAGCAACGTTGGATTCACAGATTAAATACACATGAAATTGGCCTCAACGAGGACATCCAATGGCCCTTGCTGTTACAACATTAAATTGAGTCCATATCCTTAAAGTCACGATAGTTGGTTTCTTTGTTTGGCTCCAGGTGGGGTTCAACACATCCTCAATGTATATGAGGGGATATTGTGGGGGCTTGATGCACCAGCAACCAAGTATAGTAATTAGGCATTCCTGTCATCGCACCTATGGCACTCTTCATTTAGAAGATTGGCTCTCTTTTTTTTAAATGTTTTTATTAATTTCTTCACACAAACAATACAAAGCAAACTTGCAGTGTATATGGCAACATTTCAATTATGCATCACTTAATTATATTCACTGCACCCCTTATTCCCCCCCCCCCTTTTCGAGCCTACTCTTTCTCACTTTCTGTTCCTGCATCTCGTGACAGGGTGTCTTCTGCCATGGGTTCCGTCGGGTCTCGCATTGACCCAAATAATTCCGCTATTAATAATTTCCAGGCCACCAGGGTCTCTGTCTCTCCCCACCCCTCTCCCCCGCAGCACTACTTGATTCTTGCCATACCATGGTTTCTGCCTCAGCCCATTTCTGCAAATCTTTCCACCACACCTCTAGTCGTGGTCTATGGCATGTCTTCCACCCCATAGCGATTCTCCTCTTTGCTAGCACATATGCCAGGTCCTTTAGCTTGCTTACATGCTTGAGTTTTTGTGGTCTAGTGAACCCCCTAATAAACAGGCCCACATTGTATCTACTACAATCTTGATACCTCTTTCTGCTAGTCTGCGTGCCACTTCGCCCCAAAAACACTCAATAACCGGGCATGACCAAAGCATATGTACCATACCAGCATTCTCCTCGTCACATTTGGGGCATGCTCGTCGACCCACGTTTTTAAACCTAGCTACCTTCTAGGGCGTCATATATGCCCTGTGTGTGATATACAGTTGTATCTGCTTTAGTCTAGCATTCCTCGACACCTTCTTGTGGTACCCTTGGGCTCGTTCCCACATCCCATCATCCATCGGGGCTCCCACTTCCTCCTCCCAGTCTTGTCTTAATTGCACTACCTCCCTCCGTTCCTACTTTGGACACCATCATCTCGTATATTCTGGATATCTCATGCCCCCCTTCTGCTATGTCGTAGATTATATCTATGGTGCCATCTGGTTCTTCCTCTAATACCACTTCGGGCCATATCCTCTTGATTATCTGCACCATTCCATGATGCGTGATATACTGGCCGATATGTAGCCCTGTTTCCTTTCTCAATGCCTCAAAATCTAATATAGTCCCTTCTCACCAGACATCCCCCATCGTCACTATCCCAACCGGTTCCCAGTGGTTTCTGATTGTCATCCTTAGTTGCTTGTCTACCCCTGCTAGTGCTACCAATGGCACCTGTGGAGAACACAGGGATGGGCTCCCCATCATCCGGCAAGCCCTGCGCCACATTTTCCAACCAAGTATCAACATCTTGGGGCGCCCTTCCATTGCTGTCTTGGGAAGCCACATGATCTCCCTTAAATAGAATGGGGCACAATCTTGTCCAAACAACCTGGACTCAGAGGTCACCTCTTCTGAGAGCCATTTAGCCACATATTGCAGCTGGCTCGCTATATAATATACTTCATAGTTGGGCAGTTTTATATCCCCTTTCTCATAAAAATTCTGTAGCTTTCAGACAGCCACCCTATTTCTTGTGCCATGCCAGAGGAAATCCCTACACATACTATCCAATCTAGCAAAGAACTTTTTGGGTATTAAGTGCAGTATATTCCCAAAGTAATGCAGCAGCCTAGGTAGAACCACCATCTTCAACATCGCCCCCCGTCCCATCATCGCTAAAGGCAGCTTCACCCAAAACCTCATGCAATTCTCAATTTTATTAATGGCTACCTCAGTATTAAATGTATGCTCCTCTTTCACCATGTGGCATATATCTATCCCTAAATAGCGAAATGTGGTAACCTCCCATGGTATCTGTAACACGGGTAATCGTTTCAATGGGATCCCTTTGTATCCACCCAATGGGAACATGCTAGATTTCTGAGGCTTCACCGCTATACCAGACAGCCCAGCATATCTTTCCATCACTTCCAGGATGTACAGAAGGTTCTCCTCAGGATATTGCAAGTACAACAGCAGATCGTCCGCATATAGGGAGATTAGGTGTCGTTCCCCTCCCACAGCAATACCTATCGTATCATATTGTTGCCTCAAATATATCGCTTGGGGTTCCAAGGTCAATATATAGAGCATGGGGTACCATGGACATCCTTGTCTGGTACCCCTACGGAGTTGCCACCTTTCGGATATCACTGCTCCAGTTTTGACTCTGGCCAACGGTTCACTGTATAACATTTTCGCCCACTGCAAATATCCAGGCCCCATTCCATAGCACGCCAAGGCCGCCAACAACCATGGCCATTTGACCGAGTCGAAGGCCTTTATTGCGTCTAGTGATACAATTGCCAATTCCCCGTCATTCTCGTTACCATGCTCAATAACCCGGTGGAGTCGTCTGAGGTTGTTAGATATATTTCTGTTCGGGACATAGCCCGTCGGGTCGGGATGTATCAATTTGCCAATAATCCTCCTCAATCTACTTGCCAGAACGGCCGTCAGTATTTTACTATCTTGATTTAGCATTGATAGGGGTCTATACGAACCACAGCTATGCCCAGGTTTATTAGGTTTAGGAAGCGGTATTTAGTCGCCTCATTAAGGGACTCTGGTAGTCTGCCCAGCTCATATGCCTCATTCAACATATCCAACAGCGGAGGTAGCACCTCTTCTTTAAATATTTTATAGAATTCACTTGGGAGTCCATCAGCTCCCGGAGTCTTGCTAGTGGGCAGCTGTCTTACCACTTCTTCTAACTCTTCTAAGGTAATGGGTGCATCTAGCTCCTCCCTCTCCTCCGCACTGATCTGCAGCAATCCTATATCCTCCAATGTTTCCGCTATCATCTCATAATTACTCTCCCCATCATCTCCATATAGGAGCCTGTAATAGTCAGCAAACTCCTGGTTAACGCCCTCTTGGGTATTGACTACACTGCCATCTTCCCTCATTATTGTTCTGATCGTGGGTCTGGGAGTTTCACTCTTGTATAGCCATGCCAAGATCCTGACTGGTTTATCCCCTCCCGCATGCTATCTCTCTATGTATTTTTTATAGTTAAGGTTACTCAGTCTTTCCCAGTACCCAACACATTTCTGCTGAAGCTTAAGTATCAATTCAGTGTCTTCCTTATTTTCCCGTTCAGCGCCCTTTCCAATTCTCCTTCCGTTTCCTGCAGGTCTGCCAGCATCCCTCCCTGTAATCCTTTGGATTTTGCTATAGCTACCCCTCTCATCACAACTTTAAAGGCCTCCCACAACGTGCTTGCCAAGTCCACACTACTAGTATTTATCTCAAAGTAATTCACAATCTCTTCCCTCATATCCTCCCTAAAGAAGGGGTCCTTTAGCGCCTCTGCTCTGAGGCGCCATGTCGGAATCCTCGCTCTCGGGGGTCGACACTGCCACCCGATAATCAGAGGCGAGTGGTCCGAGAGGACCATCGCTTTATATTCCGCTTGTATGATTTTAACCATTATCCCTTGTGTGACAAAGACATAGTCCAGCCTCGTGTGTAACTGCTGCGGGGCAGAATAATGCAAATACTGCCTCTCTTGGGGGTGTCGCAACCTCCACACATCATCAAGGCCAAAGTCGTCCAACAGTGTCTGCAACGCTCTAGCAGCTGGTGCGGGTCTATCCATTTTTCCATCTGACCTGTCAATCTTAGGGTTTAGTACACAATTGAAATCTCCCCCCCAGATCACCGCACTGTCCATACACATGCTAAGATTGTTACATAGGGTTCTAAAATATTCCGCCGTATTTTGATTCGGGCCATACGTATTTATAATACTTATCTCTCTATTTTCAACCAATCCCCTCACAATGACCATCCTCCCATCCGACTCAGCCAACCTCTGCAGCAGCTGAAACGGGACATGTGGCGCCACCTAAATAATCACTCCCCTGGCATAAGCCGAATAGGACGAGCCCACCACTGTTCCCTTCCATTTCTTCCCAATCATCTCCATCTTATCTTTCGTCAGGTGCGTCTCCTGCAGCAGGGCTATGTCTACCTTCTGCCTGCGCAGATATAGCATAACTTTATTCCTTTTTTTTTTTTTTTTTTAAACTTTTATTTTTAGCGGCACAAGGTTACATGGTGCAGGCATCAAGGGCACGAGTCCAGCACGTGTAAAAGACGTAACAATACAATACATTTAACATGGTACATTGGTCACAGCAATACAAGGCAGTGGTCGCATGAGATATATACAAATAAGTGTGCACATAGTAGGGGTAATTACAGAGGGGTGGGAGACAAGCCAGAGCTGGAGGCACTTGTACTTCTATTGTTAAGGTATGTGTTGAATTCCGTCCAGATGTTACGGGGGCGAGATGTAACAGGGAGCATGGATATGAATTCCTCCTCGCAATTGCGTGACCAGGTAAGCATATGGAGCCATTTCCGGTGAGCCGGAGGGGAGGGATTTTTCCAATTCTGAAGGACGCATTTCTTGGCAACCATACATGCAATATTCAAAAATCTAGCTGAACATCTAGTGTCATCGGTCGTCCAGGCGCCAAACAGGACGGCCAGAGGATCTGGGTCAACAACAACTCCAATGATAGCAGAGAGAGTTTCTAGGATACCCTCCCAGAAACCAAGCAGTTTGTTACAAGACCAGAACATGTGTAGGTGATCGGCCTCTGTCGCCCCGCAGCGGGGGCAGGGGCGTGTCGCAGTGTGAGCGAACCTAGAGGTTCTGTACGGAGTATAATAAAGTCTATTTAGGAGTTTGTACTGCATGGCACGAAAACGGAAGTTGAGGGAGACTCGTTGGGTGTGCAGGCACATGTTCTCCCAGGCCCCATCTGATATTTCCAGGCCCAGGTCGTCGGCCCAGTCATCGCGTGCCTTGAGGGTGGGAGTAGGGGAAGCAGCCTGAAATATCTTGTAGAGTGAGGAGACCACGCCGCGGGCGCCCCCTGAGTTGGCAATGTATGCGATGGCTGGGTTGTCTGGGGGCTCGTCCGGGAATGTGGGCCATTTGGACCTAAACGCGGCCCGCAGTCTATAATATTGGAGGGTTTCCAAAGCGGTCCCGGTGTGACCCGGTTTCCAAGATCGGGGGTCAATAAAGCTGCCTTCAGGGTAGAAGTCCGTCAGTGCATGGTATCCCAGCTCCCCCCAGTGTTGGGCCAGCGCTGCGTCGTGTGTGGGTTCCAGGCCAGGAAAGGCCCACACGGGAAGCCACTTGTAGTACGGGAAGGCTCCAGGCGTCTGGGAAAGCATGCGAGACCAGGCCAAGAGAGTTGTGTAGAGAGGGTCAATAGGAGAGTCGGGTATGTATTGGTAATGCAGTAGCGCGGACATTAGGTCGATGCCGGTGGTCGCCAATCTCTCCAGTTTGACATGGGGACGCGTTGGTGCACCAGGATACCAGTGGGTGGCATGTTGGGCCTGAGCTGCGTGCCAGTAAAGTGATATATTCGGGGCTGTGAGTCCCCCTAGTTTGTATGGAAGTGTCATGTCCGTCCACTTTTTGCGTACTGCGCCCGCGTGCCAAAGGAACTGAGCAAACAGTGTGTGCAGTCTGGCAAAGTAGTTATTCCCAGGCCACACGGGTACGTTGCTAAATGTGTAGAGGAGTTTGGGGAGCAGAATCATTTTAATGAGGGAGAGCCGTCCAGCAATGGAGAGCGGGAGGGCGCGCCACCTGAGGATTTTAGTTTCGGCCATGCGTGTTACCGCAGAGTAATTGTCCGCGAGAAGGGAGGACTTGGCCAAGGATATGTGCACGCCCAAATATCTAAAACCATTCGGTGACCAACGGAGGGGATATTCAGAGGCAGGTTGCTGGGTGGCCTTAGTGAGCGGGAAGATCTCCGACTTAGAATAATTGATAGTGAAGCCGGAGTGAGTGCCTATGCGAGTAATGTCCCTTAGTATTGAGTCAAGGTGTGTTGCAGGGTCTCTGATGTATAAGAGAACATCGTCCGCATATAGGGATATAATTTCGGGGCTGTCTTTCAGTCTTATACCCTTGCGGGCGTGGTGAGCACGGACATAGTCTGCCATTGGTTCAATTGCTAAAGCGAACAGTATTGGAGAGAAGGGGCATCCCTGTCGGGTACCTCTGAACAGTGTGAAAAGATCAGAAGTTAGTGTATTGGTCCTAACCCGTGCCACAGGAGAAGTGTAAAGCAATTTTATAAACTTAATCATGTTCGGGCCAATACCCATATTCTCAAGAACCAGCCAAGTGTATCTCCAGGAGACCATATCGAAGGCCTTCTGGGCGTCCAGTGTGACCGCCACTGCTTGTGCCTCTTGATCAATGCGGGACATTACGTTAAACAGTCCCCTGATGTTGTGGGAGGTGGACCTACCCGGTACAAAGCCGGCCTGGTCATCATGGACCAGATATGTCATAATGGGCAGAAATCGGTTCGCTATAATTTTTGCAAAGATCTTTGTGTCGAGGTTCATTAGGGAGAGGAGTCTATAGGATCCACATTCGTCGTCGGGCTTATCGGGCTTGAGCAGCACCGTAATGACTGCCTCGCGCATAGAGAGGGGAAGAATAGAGACTCGGAGTGATTCATCCCAGACCTCGAGTAGCTTGGGGGCGAGTGTAGCGACGTGTTCTTGATAGAAATCGGCAGTCAGACCATCGGGCCCCGGGGCTTTGCCTTTGGGTAGGTCAGAGATGGCTGTTACTATCTCGTCAAGCGTGACTGGAGAGTCCAGTTCGTCACGGGTAGCGGAGGAGATCTCAGTGGTGGGGATGGAGTCAAGGAGTTCCCGCATGTGCTGTTCAGTGTGCTCAGCAGGCTGGGAGTAGAGAGATCTGTAGAACTCGGTAAATGTGTTCAGGATTTGTAGGTCAGCCCATTGGGTATTACCCTGTTCATCTTTAAGTGAGGTGATTTGCGTTCGGCCAGATTCCCATTTAGTTAGTGTCGCTAACGTTCTCCCGGGCCTCTCTCCCTCACCATATTTCCTGGCCGCTTGAGGGCGACCAAGGAAATGTATCTCGCTGACGGCGAGTTTGTTGAAAGCTTGGAGTTCCTCAGAGATCTGGGCAAGAGTGGCGGGGTCGGCACCAGAGGCGCCTTGCAGTTCCAGTTGTTTCAGTTTGCTTTCTGAACGGCTCAGCGCCGTTCTGATTGATTTCAGCACCCCAGCTTCCCGGGAGATAGACATTCCCCTGATGTACACCTTAAAGGCGTCCCACCTCACGGCGGCAGAGGTATCTCGGAGAGTATTCAGTTCGAAGAAAGACAGAATATCGTCGAGTATTTCAGCCTTAAATACCACATCTCGCAGGGCGTCGGATTTAAAACGCCAGGTGCTGAACGTCGGGACGGGTACTCCTAGTCTGGCTGTGAGTGTGATCGGGGCATGATCAGAAAGCGTGCGGGGTAAGATCTGGGAGCCCAACACCCCTCCCATGACACCTTTCGAGACAAGAAACAAGTCTATCCTAGAAGAGCTCCCATGCACTGATGAGTAGTAAGTGTAGTCTCTAAGATGTGGGTGTAGCGACCTCCAGGCATCGCAAATGTCGAGGGTCTTAATGTGAGAGTGCAACCTGCGTGCGGCACTGGACAGAGGCCGTGGGTTGGATCCAGTCCTATCCAGGGCTGCATCAAGGATAAGATTAAAATCTCCCCCCCAAATGACCAGAGTTCCCACGTATCCCAGCAGTATAGTGGCGATCTTGTCAAAAAAATCAGGAGAATCGATATTGGGGCAATAGGTGTTGACGAGTAGATATTCTTTGTTGGCCAAAGTGCAATGTAGTATGACATAGCGTCCTTCAGGGTCAGTGTAGTTTTTATGCAGTGTGAACTTGATGGATTTATGGATCATGGTTAGAACCCCCCTGGATTGGGTGGAGTAGGAGGTAAAAAATCTAGTAGGTCCCCATGCCGGGGCCATTGTTCTGGGGATGTGGCCATTGGAGTGTGTCTCCTGCAGGAACAGTATCTTGCAGTTATGTCTGTTGGCATATGCCATGATTTTGCGCGCCTTAGTGTGATTGCTTACCCCTCGGACATTCCATGACATTAAGACGGTTGCCATACCTGTGCCAGGTATCTCATTATGTAGCACGTGTTCTCAATGAACGTCTCGGATCCAACAATAGTGTGCGCCCCAAGGGTGGGGGCAAAATTTACGAACGTGGCCCATTAGTGCCGGCCACATGCAACCTCGTGTGCCTTTTGTAGATAACTCCCAGTTTCCCCCCCCCACCCTCACCACCAACCCATGATCAGCAGTGTACATCCCACCCATCTCCAACAGTGCACAGTCGGACCGACCCCAACATGATCCAGCCTGTGCAAGAGCCCAACAGGGGCGAACCAAAAACAAAGAAATAGGAAGCAGTGCAATCGCAATGGGGTGCGCTATTGCCGTGTGTTAGCACGCTTGGGACACTAAGGCGTCCGTGAGAAAATAAACAGTGTTTGCGGTTTAGTGATGCATGTCACAGCCATTACCTGTGGCCGTGCCGGCCTGGATGTGAAATGGGGAGATATTGCATTTGATGAAGACAGGAATCAACATGATCACTATGAGTGGACCAACAACATGCAAAATAGAAAGTGCGTATCTGAGGGCTAAGGAACTGTGAGTACAGCCCGGAGGGCATGAAAAGTAGGAGTAAAACAGCAGGGTGGTAGTGTGGGCGGTCCATGGATGATGAAGCCCTCAGACCGCTCGAGTAGGCGGCGATCCGGGAGAGCAAGTTTCAAATTAAGTTCAGTCATTTTCCATATCATCTCCGGCAGGTGGATGCAGAGGGATGTGTGCCTCTATGAATTTCACCGCTTCTGAGGGCACCGTGAAGAAATAAAGTTTGTTGTTAAATGTGAACTTTAGACGGGCCGGGAACAGGATGGCGTATGGAATGCTTCTCTCCCTGAGCAGGTTCTTGACCCCGAGAAATTGGCGACGCTCCTGCTGTACTGCAATCGAGAAGTCGGGGAAGATTCGGATCACCTGCGAGTCCAATCTGAGTTCACCCTTCTCCTGCGCAAGGCGGAGGATTTGGTCCCGATCTCTAAAACTCAGAATTTTGGCGATGATGGGCCGCGGGAAGTCTCCTGGTTTGGGACGTGGGGCTAATGCCCTGTGGGCCCTTTCGATTGTGAAGAAGGGGGACAATTCCGGATTGCCCAATAGGTCTTTCAGGAGGTTCTCGACTGCGGATTCAAGTCGGCCCTTCAGTGCATTTTCCGGGACTCCAATGATGCGTATGTTATTCCTCCGTGATCTAGATTCGAGGTCGTCGCATTTAGCGCGCACTAGTTTCATGTCCGTGACAAGGGTGGACACCGTGCTTTGCAGCGTGGTAATATTGTCCTCGTTGGAGCTGATCCTGTTTTCGGTTTCGGTGATACGCGACCCTTGTTGGTCCAGTTTGGTTCGTAGAGATGCCACATTTGCATTAATGTCATCTAGCTTCTCGTGAAAAGCTGCGAAGTTTCTGGCCATGGATTCCATAACGACCGTCAGGTCTGCGGGGGGGGCCTCTGCAGGGAGCGGTGCTTCGATTTGATCGCATGATGTATGGGCCGAGTGGGGTCTCGGGGTGGCCTTAGCAAACTTGTCCATGGCGCCAGATTTACCGGTGTTCCTGGACCTGTTGGACATCGTGGCGTGTTCCAGGGAGTCAGACTCGTGTGGTTATCGTGAGACGGGCCAATGCACCGGCAGGGCGTGGAGGGCCTTAAAACCGAGTGCCGGAGGTAGTGGGCGAGAGGTTCGTTCTGACGGAGCCCCGCACGGCTCTCAGGGCAGCAGACAGATTGACCCAAGGGGTTGTGGAGAAATGCCGCACATACAGGGCCCACCAGCTCCTCACCTCAGGCTCAGTTCGCAATCGTTAGTTGGTTCAGGCCAGGAGCGTCCTTAAAACCGAGTGCCAGAGGTAGTGGGCGAGAGGTTCGTTCTGACGGAGCCCCGCACGGCTCTCAGGGCGGCAGGCAGATTGACCCAAGGGGTTGTGGAGAAATGCCGCACATACAGGGCCCACCAGCTCCTCACCTCAGGCTCAGTTCGCAATCGTTAGTTGGTTCAGGCCAGGAGCGTCTTCAGCGGAGTCTTCAGCGGAGCCTTCCGCGGCGCCGCGCCGGCCCACGCGTGTCAGCGTAGGCCGCACAGGCGGCCCCCGCGCTCCGGCCCCGGCCCCAGTCACAAGGCAGGTGGGCGCAGTGGCGATAGATAGGGAGGCGGCCCGCCGGGTCGCCAGCCGCGACGGAAGGAAGTCTGCGACACCGTCCGCGGCGTCGACCGGCAGCGCACGGGCCTGGTTCGAAGCACTGCGAACACAGGGTCAGAAGGTCCGATTCAGGGCCAGATTTCACAGGCGGGTGGCCCCGAGTGTCAGCTATGCGTGGGCCGAGTCCGGAGACGGGGCAGAGTAGCAAACCGCAGATGGAAGCAGATGTAAAGCGGCAGCACACGGAGCTGAAAGGCTAGGCAGCCATCTTGTCGGCTGCTCAACAGCGCCCCCCAACTTTATTCCTTTTTAAATAGCTGTTAAGCCCCCTGTCATTCCAAGTGATTATTTTAAGGTCTCCCATGATTTGCCCGAGTCCCACTCCTCCCCCCACTCATGGAGCCCAGATTCAATTGTGCCACGTCTAAATAGGCTTGTTTCCCAACTTAAGCTCCCCTGAACTAAAAACACAATAAACACCCCAACCTCCCACCCTCCCGTCTCCCTACCCCAACCCAAAAACACCCTCCCCAACTGTTGCCCAGCTCCATCCCTGGATCTCAGGCACCCCCGCATCTAGCCCTTTCTGGCAATAGCCCGTACTCGCGGCTCAGCAGGGTAAAGTCGCCCTAGTGGCTGTCTTACTACTAACTCCTGGGGGGTAGATTGTCTTCGTTCTGCTGCTCCTGTTTAATACACATACGCTGTGCCTAATGGCCTAATGCTTCCTAGTCAACATATGCATTTTATTCTCTATATTCCGGGCCAACAGGATCAATAAGTCCAAAAGTGGCATAATACAAATCAAATGTTCTACCGTCTCTTGCTGGGGATCCCCCCTTACTTCTCACCCCAGAATTCTTGATGCATCCTCCTCACTTATCGTGCTTCTCTCGGTCCTGCTCTTCATCTCGCTCCAGACAGCCCTGCAGGTCCAGCCATGCCGCCGCTTCCTCTGAGGTGTCGAAAAAGAACGCTTTACTTTTATGCAAGACTTTTAGCTTCGCCGGGTACCAAAGCATGTACTTGATCCCAGCCGTGCGCAGTCTCCTCTTGACTGCCACATAGCTGTATCGCTGTCTCTGCACCAACATTGTATAATCCGGATACGTCGTTATGTTGTTAGATGCCCTTTCTATCATTCCACCTCTACGAAAGGACTCCAAAATCTTCTCCCTATCTTTATAATCCAGAATCTTTGCAATGATTGCCCTAGGAGGGGCCCCGGGCCTTGGTTTCCTCATCAGGGCCCGGTGTGCTCGTTCAACAGTAAATCCTTGTGAGAGCTTGTCTGCTCCCATCTCTTGCAGGATCATATTTTCCACATAGTCCGTGGGGTCCTGGCCTTCTTCTCCCTCTGGCAGGCCGACCACACAGATGTTGTTCCGTCTTGCCCTTCCTTCCGCTTCTTCTGTGCGATTCTCGAGATTAGCCACCTGCTGTTTTAATATGTGTACCTCCTTCGTTATTTGTGCTGGTTTCTGTGTTGGTTTTCACCACGCTCTCCAGACCACGCGTTCTTTCTGCCAGCGCTCTGACATCTTGCCGCAGCAGGTTGACTTCTATTCCCACTGCATCTATTTTTATTCTACAGAGCCGTTTGCAGGTCCGCCATTGCCGCCCCCCATGTGTTTCTTAACTCCGTTATAGCTGCCAGGACCTGGTGGTTTTCTCCCTCTGGAGTACCGTCCATAGAGGCTGTTGCTGAGCTTTGCACAGGGGCAGTGGGAGTCCACTGCGTCTTGGCGAAGACCTCCATTGTGGGTTGTTTGCTCTTGGTCCCAAGTCATTTCACAGACATCATGCAACCCCGTTTGCGTGCCCAGTTCCAGTCCCTCAGTATCGTACAAGTTCGATCTCCCGGTGTTTCTATGGCGGCACTATGTCGGGTCAGGCCCGGGAGCGTCCCCCTCAGAGAGCTGCAGTGTGTAGTAGCATGCTCTGTGCTACAATTTCAGGTAGATGGTATCCTCCCACGTACCTACTCCAACTGTTTGAGGCAATAATCTCTTCACTTGTTTCCGAGGGTCCCTAGGTTTTCTTCTCCCCCACCACTATACTATGGGTTCATGTAGCGCTTGGTGCTATGCGTCCCACTCAGTGTCTGTCGCCGTTTTTCTTATCCTGCTATCATCCGGCCACCAGCAGCATGTTGGTGTGGGTCTCCTTATATAGCGTGGGCCTCAGCTGCTCCTAGGAGTGGTAATGTCAAATTAGATCAGGTACCCAGACGCTTGTTCCCCTGCAGAGAGGTAGAGCCGGCTCCCTTTGTTCTTCGAGCACCAGTATGGACTTCGTCATGTGGGGCGCTTGGTTTGTCCAATATGATGTCAGGAAAGCATCTTAGTTGGTGCCTTCCATGCCCCACTGTGATTAAAGCATATGTTTTGCAAGCCCCACTGTCTTATTCACATATAGCCCGGCTCGGACCCATCTCATCAAGCAGATTAGGAAGGCACTCCCTTCCTTCTTTCAACTGGTTGCACACGCGAGGCAACAATCCGCTTTGATACATTGACAGGGAAGCAGGGCATGCAAAGTTACAAAATTTTAGGTTCGAGTGCGGTAGGCATATACCGCGCACTTCTCGTTGGTGCCTCCACCGCCCTTTGTTCATGCATGCTACGTTTTTACATCAGCAGCTCAGTTTCAATGAGCGCAACAATGTTTCCGCTTCGCCGGTCGACCCGTTCAGCGTGGGTCTTTCACTGACCTTCCGTGGCAGCGCCAATGCATCCGATCCCTAGGCTTCAGCCCGAACCTCCCTTACATCAACAGAGGTGCACCAAGTGGCTCGCGCTGGCTTCGCCTGAGCCGAGCGGAGCCCCGATACATTAGAACAAACACTGCTAAAATTGTTGCTGTTCGAGACGCCCTTCCCAGTCCAAATACTCCGCAACCGCTGCCCTCCAGAGCTCGCTCGCTGCCAACGCTTCTTCCACGGTGCAGAGCGTTCCCGCTTCAAGTAGTACAGTGTGCCCGGCAAGACAGACGCAGCGCCCTGTAGCACAAGCAGGCCCCGCACAGCACCCGAACGCCGGTCCTCCACTCCAGCTGCCTCTGCCTGGGTTTATATAGTGGCCTTCACAACATCAGCCTAATTTCCTTTGCTGTCCGCCATTTTGTGTCGCAGCATTTCGGCACAGCCACATCTCAAAAAAGCTTCTTTCTTGTCCTCACCAGCGTCCGATTCAATTACAATTTTCAAATGGTACGGGGCACACAGTCCGACATCTATGCCTCCATTTAGAAGGACCATGAGTCGTTTTTTTGCGTGTTTTCGTCGGATCAATTACGGATCTTCAGAAGCAGCTGCACGGGACACGTCCTACTTCATGGCCAGTTAGCCACGCCCCCCAAGATTGGCTCTCTTAGTGCTCTATTTTGTACCAGTTGTGCTAGCTAGCTATAGAACATTGGTAGATTAAACTTTGGTGATTTATTAATTCACGGGACTACAATACGGGACAGAATACGTACATAACGTTGGTCTCATAAAGCATTGGCATATTAAGCCCTGGCTCTTTAATAATTCACGTTATTTCAACACGTGATAGAACCTGCGGCACTCTTCATTTTGAATATTGGCTTGCTCAGTGTTCCCTTTTGCATTGGTTGCGCAACAGAGCATTGGTACATCAGGCTCTGGCCCTTTAACAATTCACGTTATTACAACACGTGACAGAATAAAAACATAACTTTGGTTTTTGCTCCTCCTCTTGAGCTCTCATTAAGAACACTTAAGGCAAATACGGACAATGTGATGGTGAATAACGGCCGTCAGAGGTTTTTCCCGTGGACATTGGGTTGTTACCTCGATCTCGCGTGCGACCAGAAGAGAGAATGAAGATAGATTTTGGTAAGACAGTCAGTTGCTGCCCCGCTTGTTTTACTAAACGGGGGTTACCGACACAGTCCGCGCACCCACGATTTTTCAGGGACAGCAACCGGTTTGCTTGAAAGACCAGCCTCTCACGGGCTCTGTTCGTTGATTCGGTTCAGCGCAGTTCCTTGGGTTGGGACAGAGGTTGCTCGGAGTGGTTTGACACGCTGATCTGCCCTTGCACAGGCGCCGTGTCGGTTCCGGGGGGCAGCTTTCCCTGGGAGCCAGCAACCAGTTTGCTGGCTTCCTTTGATTGTTGTCGCTTGGTCCCGCCGGCGTTTCCGAGGACGGTTACACATCGGAGACAGACATCACATTTAGCAATTGAGCTTTTCAAGACAGGACTCAAGTGGTTGTGAATAACACCTTTCAGAAACATTCTTTTTTTCTCTTTTTTCCTTGTCCTGGGGGGATTGTTTTCAACTCCTCACATTAGATTCCTCCTGATGCACGTGAAGCGTTTTCGATTGTTAATGGGGACCCGTGCCTATAGATCGACAAAACACCGCTGCAAGGTAATTACAATAATGGGTACATGTGATTGAAGGAATTTGAAGTATTAAATCAACATGTAGACTACATTAGGACTAATTCAAACACAGCAGCCATAATTTGACACCTGTGTTATATCCTTTTTAGACACCACAGAATCTAAGACTAAGGAGTGTAATGGTACAACGGAGGGAGACACAACTGGTTGAATTTAACAAGATCATCGTTGTATGGCCCAAATCTGTGGAACGGCTTTCCAATCTCTAAACGTTATAGTGAATTAGTTTGGCAAGATATTGCTTGAAGGCTACATATATTTGGGTATGCTTTGGTTAGAGGTCAAAACAACTTAAAAGTAAGGCAGCATGCACAATAGAAAAATACCAAAAAGGCAATTTAAGAGAAATATGGTTTGCAAACTCCCGTTCAGGTGATTTAGGGATAAAACACATTTGGAGAGAAGAAATTTGAGTGTTTAACTGGGCTTCTCTTGGGCGGACGTGGTCTTGTGTCCGTGCACGTGGCTGGGGTCCTCCTGGTTGGGTGGGGCAGTGGTGAGCAACACAATCTTTCCCAAATACAGAAGGAAATCTTTTTTCCTGTTCTCTTTATTTCCAACTAATTAAATTTAGATGATGCATTAAGATGGTTGGGGCACCGAATAGGCAAGGAATATGGCTATGGTTTTTAAGGTTTCTTAGTGGTGCACAATATACAATGATTAGTGTGAGAGATTGATTTGCGTCAGAGATTGATTGACATATTTGTCTCTGTTTTTCTCTTTTTCTCTCTCCTCTTTTTCTTGCTGTCATTCATTAGGCCGATTGAAGGGTCGGAGTTTGAAATATACAAGAATGAACACAGCTGAACATTGAAGAAATGCACTTTATTACACACCAACTTGGAGTCATTTTTAAGAATGTACTTTTATATGTGTATGTCCTGATGAGGTGCACTAGTTGGAAATAGTCTCACCGACTAGTTGCCCGAAACAAAAGTCGACAAGACCAGAGGTCCCACTCCATTTTGGAGTTGGACTCTACTTGGGTTGTACAGAAGCATTGCAGTAAATGTATATATTGAAAGACATTTGTTAATATATACCATCTTTAGAATATACATTGATGCACTTTGTGAGACGACAAATATGGTTTAGCATCTTAAGGTCTATTGGTATGGACTGGTTGTTCTGTGTTCAGAACACACAACAGAGATTGTGTTGATTTGCACAGGTATGAATGATTTTGGGTTTAATGGGAATGAAAGAGTATGAGATGAATGTTGAGATATAAGGTCACTGGTTAGTGTGTTGCCTGTTTGATAATTTAGATTTTAACATTTGTTCAACTAATAATTGTCATTTTTTGTAAATATTTGTTTACGATAATGTTGGCTAAGATTATAAAAACAAGAAAATAAATTCAATGAATTACTAATGCCTTTGTCTACAAATCATTGTGTATAAATAGCCTTTCCCTAGTGGAAGGAATAGTTTTGTTTTTTTAGTTATAAATTACAAATGGTTAGAGGGCTAGTACTTGTCCATTGACAATTGTACCCTTTGTATGATATCTTTTATGCGTGTCATTCCTTTTTCAATCCTTGCTGTGCCATATTATTCCATGATATATGTGACACCTTGATTGTTTGCCACCCTCAGAAGCCTGGTCACCCTACTTTCTTCGCCAGAGTGTACTGCACCCAGATGTTTCATTTTGATTCTGTTCTGTTCTGGCACATTGAATTTGCTACCACTATAACTTTCCCCATGGTGAATGTGTTCCCAGTGTCCTACCATAACTTTGCCTGCAGACATTTTGCTTGCATGTTGCTCACATATTGCCCACTGCAGTTCTTCTCCTAGGTCTCTTAACTGGAAACGTCCCCATAAACAATTTCAGTCAAACCATGTGAATCTCTGCAAGCT
Source organism: Ambystoma mexicanum (assembly GCF_040938575.1). NCBI lineage: Eukaryota > Metazoa > Chordata > Amphibia > Caudata > Ambystomatidae > Ambystoma > Ambystoma mexicanum. The sequence goes on from NC_090936.1 coordinate 354,533,590, forward strand.
ACTATTACTAAAAGAAGTTTGATGGGTCCGGATTTGGCGCTGCGTTGAATCATGTTTTGTCCCTCCACTTCCCCGATCCTCCTCTTGTGTAGGGAACACCCCTACCTAGAAAACAAAAACTAAGGATCTGTCTGTGTCAGGATCTCAGTAACTGAAAAGCTGTCCTTGTGTCCAAAACATCCTATCCTGACCCTCACACTATAAACAAAACAACAAAAGGTGCATGGAAAATATCTTTAATTTGATGTTCGCAAAAGTGTTCAAAACCAAAAGTATTAAAATGATTGCAACGAAAATGTTCTCCAAGGTATAGACCATTGGATCCAGAGGACTGCCCACTTGATTTATAGATAAGATGGCAAAAATGTCTTTTTAGAGAAGAGTTCCTTTGTGTTAACAGTTCCTTTGTGTCTTTGCTGGACTCACAAAGTTCTTGTTTAAGCAATAGGTTCTGTTACAATATTTCGGTAGTGTTTCTTGTAACTTGATAGGAAGCTACAGTATCATTGGAAATACAAGTCATGAATCCAGGTTACTGGTCTAAACTTCCCCTAAGATGGCAGCCGCCTCTAGAAGGGTGGGCGGAGCCTAGACTGGAGTGCGTTGTATCTGTTTTCTTTCAGTATCACTCTTGCCGGTTCTCGTACCGGTTTCCTTGCTTTTCTCCTGTGTATGCTGTGCTAGTGTTTACCTTCTTTCCCCGTTATTTTTGACTTTAGATCCCTGTAGATTCTTACTGCCTTTCTTGCTATATAATTCCAGTACATTCCCTGGTTTATCCAACTTCTACTGCATTTCTTTCAGTGTGTTATCATTTAGAGCGGAACCTGATAATCAGCTTTCTTATCCCTCTAGCGTCGCCCCCCCAGGGCGACGCTTTGGTCTTTATCTACGGTTTGTGTTACCCTGTAAACACTTCTTTCACTTACCTGCTGCTATCCATATCCCGCGCCTTGCGGTTCTGTTCTGTTACTCTGTACACGCTTTTTTCACTTACCTATTGCTTTCCGTCTACCGTGCCTCACGATTCAGTTATGTTTTCTGTTCCCTAATACACTTAGTCATTTACAGGCTCTCCTTATTCTTAGAGCCCCGCTATCTGTGTAGTATTCATTCTAACTCCTTGGTTTCTCTGCCGCTTTGGTACTTTACTTCACATTCTACCTTCGTGGCTATTGGAACTCCACGGATCATCTAAGGATTCTATGTTATCCTGGAGCTGAGATTTCTTTCAAGTATTCAGAATTACTTACTGGAAAAGAACTGACTACTTCTATTTGGACTATTGTCTATGAACTTATGTTAGGCAGAAACCTGTGCAGTTCCCTTAGGGACCACTGCAAAAGATTTAGGACTACAGGTGGTTGGCAGTAAACCCAATTGGTAGCAGTCTGTACCACCCAGATTTACCTGGTAGCTGTGGCTGAGCAGTCAGACTTCTCTCAAGATGAGATAGGCAGTATATAGAGTATACACAATAGGTACAGAGATACAGTAGCACAAGCAAACACTGACCAGAGCTTTGGTGTAAAAGTATATAATTATGTATTTAAAGACACACTTGTAAATTACACTAGCACAAAAAGAGGTAAGTAAATTCAACACACAGTCACTATTATATATATACAACCCTGATTACTTATTAGACAAGTCTTGGTGAGAAACACCACTTATTTTCAGACAGAGGTGAGCGCTTAACCTAAGATGGCACTCTAATAAGTTATAAAAAAAGGGAGGGAAAAGGCAGAGTTATGAAAGCACACAATTTCAATACTTTTAAAAGAACCACAGTGAGGCAGGTTAGGCAAAGTCTACTGGGGAGCAAGGAAGTTCAAATGCCAGGCCCACTCTTAGAGAGAGCAAGCGAAATGTGTCCAGGATCACACAGTGGGGTTATGCCCAAAGAGTCTTTGTAGATAGTTCACATAAGATTGAGATCAAGTCATAAAAAGTTAGTTAACAGGCCCCAGGCTAAGCCAGGTTAGAAAGTCGAGGATTTACTGTCACCCCGAACGATCTGACGCAAGGGAAGCCAGGCGGGACACAGTACCTGAAATGGGAAGGACACTCCAGCGGGGGCAGTTGTTCCTGGCAGCGGGTGCAAGTAGGTGTTTCGTCCAGAGGAAGAGGAGGTCTCGACGTGGAGGAAAGATGAAGGTCGTTGCACTGCCAGGGAAGAAACCAGCCGCAGAGTTTTCCGGTTACAAGGTACTACCCTTTTCTTCGCGGTAGTGGTAAACAGTGGTATTACGGTTGCCAGGGTGCTTGGCACAGGCAAGGCGGCCATGAGGTGGTCAAGGAAGGCGAAAAGACGGGCAAACTGGTTATCCCCACCAGTCAAAGGAAGAAGACTCTCCGGACTGGAGATCTCCTCTGTCGTCGGGAAAAGTGGTGAGACGGTTCAGCAGGGCTCCACCGGTGGTGTCGTCGTTGCAGGTCGGCTCGGCTTCTCCCTCCTCAGATTCTTTAGGTCCTGTGGTGACTTCTGAAGTTCCAGTCCCCAAAGCCCTGCTATTATGCAGAAAACCCCCATTCATCAGTCCTAGCTGTCACTCAAACATGCTAAGTGGTGAGCCGTGCGGCTCACCACTGGGCCAATCACACCAGAGTGCGACTTGAGTTGCCAAGGCAACTCAGTCCAGGGTGCCTAAACCCCCTCCCACACCCCCTGTGCTACCCAGACAGAGTGGCACCACTTTTGGAGGCTTCTGTGGAGAAGCCCGCCAAAAAATGGAACAAAGGGCTCGACTTGGGTTGGAGTCACAGAAGCGAACACAAACGCCATTTTGGAACCGAGTTTCGGCAAAAAATACCAACGGGTGAATTTATATTAATTTAATAAACAGGCGGTATGTTCGAGGCTATATTAAAAAGTGGTAGCCTCGAACAATGGGAAAATCCCATAGGAATATATTTGCGGTCGAATATAAAAAGTAGTATCCACTGCCACCAGCCAAAACTCGGTCGGGGGGGACTGGACAGTGCCCCCTCGAACAACAGACCCCGGGGCAATCGAATTGCCCCGACCAGTACGTCCACAATATGATGGTTTGTACTGGTTCTGTTCACAATTTAAGACTAGTAAAGCCAATGGTGACTTTACATGCCCTGGGAGACAGTAGTCAGCCCCAGGGTATGGAGTCTATGTTTGGCGGTCGCTACGACACCCCTGGGTTACTGCACGGAGGGTGCTGTGTAACCCACATACAAAAGACACATGAAGCCCTATGGGGTAAAGGATCCCATAGCCCATAAAACACATAGAAAGTCAAAGGAACACCACAAATCATGTCTAAGAGTGGGAGAAAAAGAGTCTCACTCTTAGCAGGAGAAAAAAATAAACCCCAAAAATACAGCAAAGCTGCTGGGGGACTCACTAGGTTTGGGAAATTAGCCTTTACAGAGAATTCTCCCTAGCAACTTAAGGTACAATCATTTGCAAACCTCAAAGAAAGGGAAGATGCATTACCTCATCCTCCACTTGAACGTTCTACCAGGGTTTTTTATGCCGGGTTGGTTTTTATCCTGCACGGCCCACCATTAATCCGATATTATCATCCTTAATTCGGTGTAGTCTTGCCCTGACCGTCAACCATCCGTGTCTACCAGACTCTGCTCCATCACCCCGTGCAGTCTGGGGCCAAAACGGTAGACCAAAGACCTTCAACGCTGTCACCCCGCGCTCATACCCAGGAGGAGCATGCAGGCCCGCTGAGAGCCGCGGTGGGAGGCGACAGTCCGGGCCGTGGCTGGGACAGGGCGTGGAGGAGCTGTCCGCCCCTCACGGATCCCTTAGGAGGCGAGGCCGATCCAAACGCCCACACGCCACAAGCGGTGACCGGAGTGGGCCTTCCCCCCCCTCAAGACATCGGCCCACCTGCCGGGGCGCCCGCAACCCGGGCCGGAACAAACACTCAAAGAACGGGGAGGACCACTGGAGAACCAGGCAGGATCGCCCGCGCGGGGCAGCCACTGGGCGAGGAGTGAGCCTGCGCCACCTCCCGGCTCCCCTTTCTTTCGCCTGGTCTGCTCGGTGCGGTGCGAAGTGGCCCCCACCCGCCGCGCGGGACTGAGGGGCCAGACCAGCGACCAAGGCCCTGTGGCAGGGGGCGGAGGCTCCCTTTTCTCCCCATCCTTCTCCCCGGACGGTGGAGAACCAGCGCGGAGCGAGAGAGGTAGGAGTAAAGCAAGAAAGTGCGCCCAGCAGACAAACACTTTCCACAGGTACGGAGCACACTGGGGGGAGCGCCCATCTAACTGCCAGTGGCCAGCTCGTGCCCCCCCGACGTGATTAAGTAAAGCCCAGCCAAAATAGGCAACCACACGGCTCCAAGCGCTTGCCCCCCCCGGGCCCCACACCTCCGAAGCCAGAGGCCAGCAACCAGGCTCTGCAGTCGGCAAGGCACAGCAGGAGTTGGCCCAGGACCCAGCAGAGAGACTCTTCGCCTTCCCCGGAGGCATCAAACCTGCGGCGTAGCGATAGCCATTGACTCCCGGAGACCGCTAACAGCACCGGGGGGCCACGACCAACCCAGCCCCGCCCTGGGTCACGGCAGGCGGCTGGAGCAAGGGAGACATAGTACAGCCACCTACTCCTTCCCGACCCACTCCCCGCCCGGCTGCCTGGCCCTGCAGGGTGCATGGGACACGAGATCGTCTCCAAACAGTGGAGCACCACCAAAGCACCGGAGGGACAGGTGAAGGGCTGACACCAGCGTCTCACAACCCACTTCTGCCCTTAGGTGCGGAGCGTACTAAGGGTGTCCGACTCGGACCATCCACACCCCTGCTGGGAATCCCATCTCCTTCTCAGCATTCACTGCCAGTTGCCGAAATCTGCAAACAAGAAACACGGCGACTTAACCGAAATATAAATCGGAGTTGATTACTCCAGGGCCGTGCAACTTGGGAGGCCCCCGGGAAACCCTTGCACAGCAAAGTTATCAAAAACAGTTCACTGTTAATGGGTGGGAAAGCAGGAGACGGACACGCACCGTTGCGGTTCAATCTCCGATGGTGTAAGCTAACGGGCCAGTTGGTGGTTGCCCGTGTAAGGAAGGGAACCAGAGAATGGTATTGGGAAAGTGCCTCCGACCCGTTACCCCCCGCCTCACCCCCGGACACCATGCCACACCAGCCCTCCTTCGCTGGACACCGTTGAAACCTCCAATAATCAGCAAGACACGCCTCATACAATGCCCTGGGGTTCCTCAAGATGTATGCATCAACAGCAGCTTAATCACCCACGCCGGACGAACAATTCTAAGTCGCCACATGGAACATTAGAGGGGGCACCTCCCCTCTAAAACAAGAAAGATCCTTCAATACTTAAAGAGGCACAAAGTATATGTCGCCTTGATTCAGGAAACCCACCTACTCCCTGAGAAAGAACACCAATGGGCCAGAAACTGGGGGTGCCATAGATACTTCTCATCTTTTTCTTAATACGCCAGAGGAGTGGCGATACTGATTAACCATCGGACGGGCTTCCGGATGATAGGCACTGAGAAGGACACCGATGGTAGGGCACTGCTGGTGAGAGGAATTATTGCAGGCAAAGAAATAATTTTTGTCAACTCCTATGGCCCCAACGTCGATGGAGCAAACAACTTTGACTGGGTGCTCATACACCTCTCGTCTCACACCTCGGCGACGATCATCTGGGGAGGCGACCTAAACACCGTCCTGGACCCCGAAAAAGACAGGTCGCAGAGCACGACACAGCCGACCTCCAAAGCCAGCCTCCAAGTACAGGAAATTTGCAGAGCCTACAACCCGATAGACGCCTGGAGACACAGTAACTGGGAACAGCGGTACTACACGTTCCACTCGGCAGTCCACAACACCAACTCCAGATTAGGCTACTTGATGGTATCCGCTTGTGGTCCGCTCCACTGGGAGCAAGGTCAAATTCTACCGAAAACCTTCTCCGATCACGCACCAGTAACCCTCATATGCAACCCGTCCAGGATTAAATCCCACTTACTACAGTGGCGCTTCAAGCCTAGATCCCTGCAAGACCAGGTATTTTCATCCGAACTCCGAGACGAAATTTCAACATTTCTAGACATAAACCTATGTACTGTAACGTCTCCAAGCACGATCTGGGAAACACTAAAGTGCTTTGTAAGAGGAGTCTGTCTTGCTAAAGAGAACGGAATCATCAAACTGATCCGGCGGGAACTCACCGCCAGTGAGGAAAGATTGAAACAACCCGAACTTCAGCTCTCCATCATGAATGACCCACGCACCCAAGCAGCACTTAAGGAGGAAATACAAATGTTCAGGACCTCGGCGGAACGTGAGCTGAAGTTCTTAGACCGTAATAACCAGGTCCGTCAATACGGTGAGGAGCAAAGACCCGGAGCCCTCCTGGCGAGACTGATCAGAGCTGACAGGAAGCCGACTATGGTCAAGAGGATACACTCCAAACACGTCAAATTTGTGCACACAGATGAAGAAATAGCAGAATTCAAAACCTTTTATCAAGACCTATACACCTCCAAATACAGCTCGAGCACAGACGCTCTAAACAGCTACCTCAAAGACACTGAACTCTACTGGGTAGAGAGAGAACTATCCGAACCTCTTAATGAAATCATCACCCCAGAGGAAATAGTGGAAGCCATTAAAGCCCTACCAAACGCCAAAGCCCCGGGTCCTGATGGTCTAACCGGGGAATTCTACAAGGCCTTTGCTGAAACCCTCGCCCCCTTACTCGCAGAGGTATACTGCGAAGCGTTAGAGACAGGATCCCTCCAATGGACATTACGCGATGCCAACATCATCCTCTTACATAAGGCAGGCAAACCTCTGGAAGAGTGTGCATCATATAGACCTATATCCCTGCTCAACCTCGATAACAAAATATTGGCCAAAATTCTCACAAATAGGCTGCTACCGCTGATGCCGGGCCTCATGCTCGCAGATCAGGCTGGATTTGTGCCTGGTCGCTGCATGACGTTCGGCATCAAGAGGTTATTTGGCGTTGTCGAGGCCCTCGACCCCACCTGCCAGGCAGTCGCGGTTCTACTCGATGCCGAAAAGGCCTTCGATTCCATGGAATGGCCTTTCCTGTTTGCCATACTTACACAGATGGGCCTGAGCTCCCACTTCATTAAACTCGTGTCCGTACTATATAACGACCCCCAGGCTACTATATTGGTGGGATCAGCGAGGTCTTCCCCCATCAAACTACAACGAGGCACTAGACAGGGGTGTCCTCTCTCTGCATTATTATTCGCATTAATAATGGAACCACTAGCATCGAACCTGCGAACCCAGCAACTCCACAGGGGCCTCACCATCGGCCCGCAAAGACTGATTATATCTTTGTACGCTGATGATGTGGCGTTATTTATACGAGACCCTGCAGAAAATCTCAATCCAATTATGAGAGAAGTAATTAAATTTGGGGAATATCGGGACTAAAAGTTAACCACACAAAATCTATCATATTTCCACTCACCCCAGTTACTAGACCATTCACTGACAATTACAACTTTGTTTGGGAGTCCTCAAGGGTACGCTACCTTGGGATACAGATGTCACTAAAATACCATGATGTATTCCAGGATAACTATGAGATAGTAGCAAAAACACTACAGGAAAAAGTGAACCGATGTAAATCCCTTCCACTAACCTTGTGGGGGAGAGCATCACTAGTTAAAATGGTGATTCTACCAAAAATACTATATCTGTTCTCCAACATCCCAATTCTAATCCTAGAGTCCTATTTCAAGAAAATCAAAAGCCTAGTTCTCGACTTACTTTGGGCGGGCAAGCCAGCCAGGGTCGCTCACTCAACGCTGATACTCCCAGTGTCCAGCGGCGGCCTAGCTCTCCCTGATTTAGAGAGATACTTCTGGGCGGCTCAGGCACAATACCTCAGCTTTTGGTATACCACACACTTCATTAGACCACACATGCAGATAGAAAGGGCATTAGCATCTCCCAACCTATTAAGAGCTGTTAGTATCAGTCAGCTCCCAGTGCCTGTCAACACGATGAATGTGGTCCTCGTGACATATGTGTTATGGCGAAAACTTGCACAAAAATGCAAAGTTCAGGTGCGATACTCCCCCCTTCTCCCAATCAAATTCATTCCAGGGATCCTTCTAATATCAGAAAGGGTCTTCCACCAATGGGTGGAGCAGCTACAGCTAAATTCTCTTTGAGATTTGTTTATTGAAGGCTCCTTTATCACACCCCAACAAGCAACTGAAAGGGGAGGTAACACACCCCTAGATAAATGTATCTACTTCAGAACCAGATACACCCTAAAGGCTTTATTCCCCACGTTTCCGCAACAACCTCTGACATGGCAGTTGCTACTCAATGTGATCATGGCTCAGGGCGAGGGCAGACTAGTTTCACAAATCTATGAATCCATTTTATCGGACACGGTATCCACCGATCCTTGTACGAAAACCAGATGGGAGAGGTCCCTCCGGCTAACAAACCCAGATGAGGAATGGGTATATATACTGAAACAAACCCAAAAAATAGCCCTCAATGCACTTCTCAAGCAAATACACTTCAATTATCTACATCAGACGTACTTCACCCCCGCAAAAAAGAACAAGCAATATCCGGACCAACTAGCAAAATGTGAAAGATGTGGAAACCCAACAGCAGACTTCGTCCACCTTGCTACGGACTGCCCCAAACTGACCCCATTCTGGTCTCAGATCCTCCAGACCACATCAGCGATAATAGGAGAGGAAGTGCAACCCATCCCAACGGCAGCACTGCTCAGGATGACGAAACATCTTTCATCTGGAATAAAGAAATTGACAGGGATATTATTGACCCTGGCTCGCAGGAGAGTTGCCATGTCGTGGGGTAGAGGACCAGCCCCGTCGGTGGCAAACTGGCATAAAGACATCCTATACTGTCAAGATGTTGAGTCTGAGTTTATCAAAACACTACCCCAACACGCACGGCACTAGTGGCATTTTTAATCAACGAGGCAGATGAGAACGCTTCATCAATATCGTCGGAGAGACGCAGTCCCCAAAACCACGACTCTTAATCATCTGGAATACAGAAACCAGCGGATGATCAGACTTCACACCATGAGGGTAATACTACAACATTGGTTTTGGTGAACCGGGGGAGGGAGAACGGATGGGTGGGGATGGGATGAGAAGGCACTTGGGTAACCCACCCAAAGAGGGGGGTGATTGTTCTGTAACTGTTCTTTTTGTTTTAAAAATTACCAAAATAAAGTTCCATATACATAAAGGAAAATAGATCCTTATTGGCAGTTCGAGCAATCATAAACCAACCACAAATTTAAATAAGAGTTTGTTGTGTACCCAAAAGAAAACCTACTACTAGCATTGAGGTGGCAAAAAGGCCAACTGGCTCACCAGCCAATGCCGGTAGCACAATACTTTCTGTTGTCTCACTCTCCAGGAGAGAAAAAACTAATGAATTCCTCATAGAAAAAAAGAAGAACAAACTACACCTTTTTGTTAGGTTAGCGATCCCAGTGCAACTCTCACAATTGCCAACGGCCATATGTCGCTGGCTGTTCCAATACTGTACAGGGTCATCATCCCTGGGTCAAGTGTCCAGTAGTGAGACATCAAGACTCCATACATCAAGATGGCCCACTGTCTGGTCTTGTTGATGGGTTATAGGTATACCAGTTCCCTTGAGAAGGCTGTCCCACATCATTGCCTTTTCATGTGCTATACCTGCACTGGTCATAAAGCTTTCATCTGGCTTCAGTGATGTTGTGGCTATTGTTGCAGTCAATCGGGAAATTCATGCTATCATTGGCAAACAGAGTGCTTGCAGCTTTTCCTGCTGCCTGTGTTCTTTAACACTGTAGTTCTTGAAAATCTTCCTCCCTAGACACAGGGTGACTAAAAGCTGCCCGTTTCACCTTGGAATGTAAGTCCAAATGCCAAGCTAGCAGGCACTTGATGTTACATTTCATTCCGACAACCTGTGGATCACTGTGCACAGTCGTAAAAAGGTCTCTCACCAGTTGTGCCGCCTCATAGCCTGCCTAGTCACGGGCCCTAAGATTGGGTTAGTTCAAGAAGAGATAACAGAGGGAGAAACTCACTGAGTGATGTTCTGTGAAGTGTGATGAATCTGGTCAAATGTTCCCTTCTCCCCAGAGGAGAGCCACCCCTTGTGAGTCTAGGGAGGTGAGCCCTCTGCACATGACCGTCCTTAGGGGTCTGGGCAAGTGGGACCTCACTGTGAGTGACTCCCCTCTCAGGGACAAGGACTCCCAGTCAAATGAGGAACTCCACAACCAAACTACATTGTCCGACTACATGGGACTCATAAAAACAGTTTGTTCTCATATTTTGACTACAGATACTAGTGATCCTCCTTCCACTCTGGTGGCTGCAGGTAATGCAGGGTTTCATCAGAACACTGCCATGAAGGAAGGAGGACACACCCTTACCATAGTGATCACGTACTTAAACACAGGAAGAACTGTGAATAGAAGGAGATCTGCTACGCAGGGCGAGACTCCTACGGAGGGAGGAGAATCCTTGCCATGCAGAGGCGATCCACTGTGAAAATTACGACCTAGAGAGGCGGAGCTAAGCCAAGCCATGGAGCCAGCGGTGACATGAGAGAGGCAAGACTGGTTAGACCCCAGTCAGAAGAGGAACCAAGGCGGGAAGAAAACAGTCTCCTCTGGTGGCGCAACTGCTGGAGACCAGTGGTGGGCCTGGCACCCTGCAACCAATGCCGAGACCAGGGGAAGGAAGGGAGCCTGGATCCCTGAGCGCCACACGACATGTGCTGACGAGACACGTACCAACGGGGAAGCGAACACTCCCAAAGAGAGGACGCCAGTGAGGGCTACAAACGTTAGTTTCAAAGAGTTCTGAAACTGACAAAGATACGAGAATCGAAGAGAACGTTCTGTCACAAGGAACCAGGTAAAACAGAGTGAAAGAGATGTGAACATTGTATAGCAAGGTTGGAGAAGCCGCCAACAACAAAAGAGTAAAAGAGAATCTAACAGGCACACGCCATATGTAAAAAGGAGTAAAAGGCGCAGGTGTGCTTTTTGCCCCAAGGCTAGGAAAACCAACAAGAATATGAGAAAGTGATAATGTCAGACGGGCTCACGTCCTAAAAAGAATAAGATGAGGAGTATAACTGCTCTGTTACAAGACAAGCAAAGCAAACTAGGTAACGGGAACCTGTAATACCTGAGCAGGTAGGAGCCCTAAGCTTGTGAAATAGACTGAGAACCAATAACCTATGAACCAAAATAGCCACAGGACCATGGGGAGACCCAGTGCCTCAAAGGTGGAATCCAGAAAAGTGATACTGGAGGGATTTGACCACTGATATAAATCTGGGAAAAATAAACTAAGACAAATTTGTATTTTCCGAGGCGGGCAGCAGAAAATAATACTGAGGATGGTTTAAGTTACTTACCTGTAACAATTGTTCTCCAGCATGGGTCTGGCATGGATTCACATGCTCATGCACATTCCCCGATGTCAGGCTGTCAATCCTCGGTAAAAGGAAAAACAGCTTCACTTTCAATTAAAAACTGTATTTCTCCTCTAAACCAATCACTGTCCTCTGGGTCATACTGCCCCCATCCAATGACAATCCTCTCGCTAAGCCACCGCTCTGGCAGCTATCTTCAGATTTTGTATGTACGTAAAGTGGCAGTATGACCAAGAAGAGGTGCAGAGAGGGAGGGTTTGTATGTCAATCCATGCCAGACGCATGCTGGAGAACAATAGTTTTTTTTTTTTTAAATATATTTTTATTTTATATATATAAACCACACAACATTACAACTTAAACATAAATAAACACGTTTAACAACAAACAACACTGCAATCCCCATCCCTCCCCCCTATGAGCCTGTATGGTGTTCGCCTTTGGTATCCGCTGTGGGCGAGGGGGCGTCATCACTCTCAGAGTCAATTGAAGCTGACCCCGTTCCAAACAGTTCAGCTATCAACAGTTTCCATGCCGCAAGAGAGCACATTTCCTCGTCCTCCCCTGCGATACTGGCATCTCGCCACACAGCCGTCTCGGCCTCCGCCCATTTTTGGAGATCCCTCCACCAGACCTCCGTTCGTGGCTTATGACACTCCTTCCAACCCATGGCAATCCTACGTTTAGCAAGCACATAAGCCAGATCTTTCAATTTATCGACATGTCTAAGTTTACGCGCTCTGGGATATCCCCCCAGTAAGCAGGCCCAGGTTGAATCCACTTTGAGCGTAACACCCTTTCCTGCCAGCTTCTGCGCCACTTCACCCCAATAGCTTGCAATTACTGGGCACGCCCAAAACATGTGTATCATGTCTGCATTCTCCTCGTCGCACTTGGGGCACGCCTGGCGTCCAACACCCTGAAATTTGGATATTCTCAAAGGGGTCAGGTATGCTCTGTGCGTTATATAAAGCTGTATTTGCTTAAACCTGGCATTTCTCGAAACTTTTTTATGATACCCGAGGGCTCGCTCCCACAACCCATCTGCCATCGGGGCCCCCATCTCCGTTTCCCATTCCAGTCTCAAGTGCTCTAAATCGCTCCCAGCCTTCGTCATCAACATCTCGTACAACCTAGAGACCTCATGCCCGCCCTCCGATGTGTCATATAGTATCTCCACCGGGGCATCCGGTTCATCGGCCAGGGTAGTTTCGGGCCACCTATTCCGGATCTCCTGGACTATCCTGTGATATGTCATATATTGACCCCTGTGCAGTCCCGACCCTGCCTCTAATTCTTCGAACTCCAAGATGGTCCCATCCTGCCAAATATCTCCCATGTTGACCAACCCCACTGACTCCCAGTATATCCGAATGGTTGCCCTGAGCTGCCCGTCTCCCTTCGCCAGTGCGACCAATGGGAACTGCAACACACACGGCAAAGGGTTGCCCATCATCCGGCAGGCCCGTTTCCACATGTTCCGTCCCAAAGCTAGCATACTAGGCCGCTCCCTCATGCATGCATTAGCCACCCAGATCACCTCTCGCAAGTAAAAAGGGGAGCAATCCTTCCCAAACAGCCTGTGTTCAGGGGTCTCTTCATCAGAGAGCCACCTGGACACATATTGTAGCTGCGCTGCCACATAATATGCCTCAAAGTTCGGCAGCTTGATTCCGCCCTTCTCATAGAAGTTCTGCAGCTTCCACAGTGCGACTCTGTTGCGCATGCCGTGCCACAGGAATTCTCTGCAAACACTATGTAGCCTCACAAAAAACTTCTTAGGAATCATGTAGGGGATGTTGTTAAAATAATGCAGAAGCCTGGGCAGCACTACCATTTTAAGCATGGCTCCTCGGCCCATCATCGCTAGTGGTAATCTTTCCCAGAACCTCATACATTTCTCGATCTTCCCCACAGCAAGTTCGGTGTTATGCTTGTGCTCTTCCACGGTCGTATGATACACATCAATCCCCAAGTATCTAAAGGATCTCGTCGCCCACGGGATCTGCAACACTGGCAACCTCTCCACTGGAGTCCCCACATAGCCCCCCAGCGGAAATAGAGTGGATTTCTGAGGGTTTACCGCTATACCGGACAACCAGGCATACCTCCCCATCACCTCTAAGACATACTGCAAATTTTCTTCTGGGTATCTTAGGTATAACAGCATATCATCTGCATACAGGGATATGAGGTGACACTCTCCTCTCACATCAATGCCGACCGGGTCATATTGCTGCCGGAGGTAAATCGCTAAGGGTTCTAGGGCCAGGATGTACAACATTGGGGACCAAGGACACCCCTGCCTAGTGCCTCTGCCCAACTGCCATCTCTCCGACACCACTGCGCCCGTACGGACCCTGGCCAGTGGTGCACTGTATAACATCTCGGCCCACCTAACATAACCTGGTCCCATCCCGTACCCTTTCAGAGCCGCTAGCAGCCAAGGCCACCGAACAGAGTCGAACGCCTTAACCGCGTCCAATGCTACTATCGCCATTTCGCCGTCCTCACCACCACCCCACTCGACCACCCTGTGGAGGCGCCTGTGGTTGTGAGTGATGTTCCTATTGGGGACATAGCCCGTCTGGTCAGGGTGGATCAACTTGCCGATCACTCTACGCATTCTAGTAGCCAGGACAGCTGTCAGGATCTTACTATCTTGGTTCAGCATCGACAGGGGCCTGTAGGAGCCACAATCATGTCCCGGTTTATTTGGCTTGGGGAGCGGTATTATAATCGCCTCCCTAAGTGACTCCGGCAACCGTCCCATCTCGTACGCTTCGTTGAGCATTTCCAACATGGGCGGGAGCACTTCCTCTGCATAAACTTTATAAAATTCACTGGGGAACCCATCTGCCCCTGGGGCCTTACTAGTGGGCAACTGTCTCACAATCTCCTTCAGCTCTTCCAGGGTGATCGGAGCATCCAGCTCCTCTCGCTCCTCATCGCTGACCTTGGGCAAGCCTACATCTTCCAGCACCTCGTCTATCTCCTCCTGGCTGCCCCCCTCGCAATCTTCGTATAAGACCTTATAGTATTCCACGAATGCCCTGTTCACGCCTTCTTGGGTGTTGGAGAACAATAGTTACAGGTAAGTATCTTAAACTGAAAGGGGCCCCTAGGGGTCCCTCGCGTTATGGAAACAAGGCAAGTCACCACACACGATAGATACGCCAGACACAAGGTTGTATTCCCAAAGCTAGGGTTTATTGCAAAGCAAATAGTCTCAGTTGGCCAACTCGGTCTCATGCCCCGCAACGTGTATCTCTAGACCTCGAGGGACGCAAGAGAGCGAATTACGTACATCAGTTACATATATACAAAATGCATATCATACAATCAGCTGTGACATGTTTAACACCCCCGTTTATTGGGTTTCTTTGAACTCGGGTTGATGATGGACACTTCCGACGAATGTGACGCCTTCAAATATCTATTCTAGTAACAATATGCAACCTTGCAAGTGCAGAGACATCTTTTCTTTGTTGAACAGAACACATTGCTTCTGTTCTTGTAAGCAAGCTACAGACGGGGGAAGAGTCACATTCCAGACCTTGCTATCTATGAGGTGCTATTCGTGTCCTGAGAGCCGACACGCTCTACAGGGCTCGGAAAAAGGGGCCGTAAGAAGAGCATAATTCAAGCCTTTAGCTGCTTTATTCTAACATATTCTACCATATAACGAGACTGGCTGGCAGCTGTGAAATGATTAAATGCCCTGCGGCTCTGCGTCAAGGCTACATTCGGGACGGAGCTGGGCATTCCTCTCCGGAGCTGCCTACGCGGTGTGTTTCAACGAACTCTTATTAGCCTCGCGGCCTTGTCCTTTCAGGTTCAGACAACAATGTTAACAGTCGTGCAGTGTAAGCAGAAATGTGCCGCGAGCAATTTGAACAGAAAGCAATGAGCAATGGTTAGAAAACAAAATGGCGATTCGTGTTCCATCAAAATGGCCGTTCATTGGTCAAACTCGGAAACCTGTATTTCTATTGTTTCGCACATGAGACGGTTGGCCTTCGGCCACCAAAATGCGTTTGCCGTCCATCGTGAGAGGTGTCCATTTTTCCTAGACCGACAAACCCTCCTTTTGGCCGTATGCCAAACGTCTCATTCATTCATGGTATCCTCCTCTGATGACGATAAGTCTGAAGTACTTATGTCTGAATTTTGCATGCTATTATAAGCATCATCATCGTCATTAATATCTATAGCCATTAATTCTTTCACTGTGTTCATTTCATTTGTGTCTCTGTCATCCCAGCCATTAGTTTGTTTTCTTCTTGTTATCATATGCATACATCCCTTAGTACATCCCTCAGTTATCTCAGTGCAAACTATCGGTAGGCAGTGTATGCAACAACAGCACGTTATGAATATTCCAAACACTACTACTAATATCGCAATCAACTTCCATCCCCAAGAACGCAGTATTCCCCAAAACCAGGACTCTATTCCCCAGCCCCCTTCTTCAGTAGGGAGTTCGGAGCGTAGGACATGCATTTTCTTCATTGCTTCAAAAATCGTAGGGGAGTAGTCATCTACGAATACGCAGCCCGCTGATCCCACAATCTTGCAAATTCCCCCACGATCAACCAGGATTACATCAAGAGCCATTCTATTTTGCAGCGTCATTAACCTAATTCCTTTTTCTTCCAGCATCATGTTAAATAGTATATCTGTCGTTGCGTTTATGGTATCTTTTAGTATTCTAGACAGCTGCCTTATGTTACAGCAGTTCACTATCTGGGACAAGAATGGAATTAATGATTTTGCTACGTCCTTCGCTATCAAAACACCTTCGCTACTTTGGGTTCTAGATCTGGATAGCCTGGCCATGTCTGCTGTTTCTAAGAGGAACACTCCAGGGAACAGTAGACCTAGGTAACATGTACCTCCCCAGTTTCTGGGCAACCAAGGATATGCTTTTTCTCCACATATAAAATAGACTGGATCTCCCACATATACTGGTTTTATTTCCCATTTTAGTACCGCTGTATTCATGCATCCAGTAAATGTTCCTACTGAATAGGAGCCTTTCTTTTTTAGACAAAAAGGGACAGTTCTCGGGTTGTAATTCACCGTGTAAGAAGGGGGAATTGCATCTTTGTTCCCGTCTGTTCTTACACGAAACGTCATCACAGATGTTTTAACTGGTGGGGACAATCTATCTTGTCTATTTTGTCATGTTATTTTTCGCGTACTTTTTGGCGTAGGTTCTGGGATCATCACTTGTGCTTTATGGACTATGGAACAACCCACAGGCCTCATAATTATTTCCTCAAACTCATTCATGTTTGTTCTCTCTAATTGACCCGTACTACTCTTATTCCACTTCCCATAAAACATTGCACTTAAAGATGCACTGCATGCAGAACTTAATGGTTGTACATACCAGCCTATTCCTTTCCCCGCATGCTGCGGTAAATGGGCGCATACCCAACAATTATTTTTCTTTAGAATTGCATGCATCATGTTCATGATGAGTAATAGCGTATTGTTCCCATACCCTTCTCTGTGTCTCTCTTCCATTGGGGACAAGGTATAAGTAATCACCTGAACCGGGCTTTCAGTAGTGGATATATTAACTATTGGTAAAAACATAACCAATGGGTGTATAGACTCCACATACCATAACACAAAGGCTGCCTTTATTGGTGCTACCACACTGAAGCACATGATTATTGTCAAAGCCAGCATACAATTTTTTTTTACCATGCGTTTTCCCTAAGTTTACAGTCTTTATAACTAACTCATTCTCACCCGCGAGTCTTGAATTGTCCGACTTGCACAATTCTCACGCTTCTCATCTCTACAACACTAGTTACTTCTCCGTCCATGAGCGTAAACACCAAAGAACTGTGGATCACTCTGTCTTTCGAGGCCGCAATTTATATCGCCTCACTCCTGGTATTGTGTGATCCGTGAACAGTGCTGGTGCACTTCCAGATCCAGACTCAGAGTCAGCCTGCGGCGCAATGGCAGATGCTGGTGTGCGCCGCGACAGTGATGCGGATTCGGTCTTTGCTCTGGCGCAATGGCAAGTGCTGGTGGGCGCCAAAGGGGTACACGTTTAGTATCTGTCATTATTTGCAATGCAGATTTCGTGTCGGCCAACAGTGATGTATGTTCTGCTGGGCAACGTTGGGGCACTCTTTGCCCTTCCCCCTTCCCCCTTTTTGGCAATCTTTTCAGGCTTTGTTTCGAGTTTCGCTTCCCGCTCGGACAGATTTAGCGGCGGTGGACTGGCAGCAGTTTCTTTCGTTTCTGGGACCGCTGTCTCTTTCCGGTCGTCGGGATTGGGCAAGTCTTCCAGTGAAGATGGGATCTTTTTGGCATGGGTGGCATGGATCCACGACTTCCTCCCATCCACCCGTATTGCCGTCCTGGTTGCCAGAAGCACTTGATAGGGGCCGCGCCACCTGGGTGCTAACGACGGTTTTCTCTCAAAGTTCTTAAGCAGCCCCCAGTCTCCTGGCTCCAGCGCGTGCCCCGGGCCAGTATATCTTACGGGTAGAGCCTCCTGCACCTGCTGATGAATCAAACGCAATTTCTGTATTAAAAGGCCACAATAAGTGCCAAGTACAGAATGTTCCACTTCACTCAGTCGCTTTGGCTGAGGTGCGCACCAAACATTCGCTGGCCTCCCCATCACAATCTCATACGGGGAGAGCCCAGTTCTAGCCTGTACAGACGTACGCATGCACAATAGCGCTATCGGTAATGCATCCACCCAACTCAACTTGCTCCCTGCACATATCTTGCTAATTTTTGACTTGAGGATTCCGTTGTGGCTCTCAACAAGACCGGCCGAACTCGGATGCCTCGAACTATGAAATCTCTTATCAATCTGAAGACCTGCACATATCTGTAATACCACTGCGCCCACAAAATGTGGACCGTTATCTGACGGCAAGCCAAAACAGGAAAAGTATTCTTTAAGCATTACTTTTGCCGTACTCATTGCTGTGCAGTCTTTTAAGGGATATGCCTCCACCCACTTGCTGAATGCACAGATCACCACTAAGACATATTTCAAGTTTTGGCACCTCTCCATCTCTATGAAATCAAAATGGATTACCTCAAAAGGCATAGAGGGCGGGCCAAAACTGTCTATTGGAGTCACTGTTCCCTTTCCTACATTGTGTTGTAAACACGTAATGCAGTTCTGCACCAACCTCTCTGCATTCTTCTTTATGTTTACATTCTGCCATACCGTAGATAGGTGCTGTATTATTTTTTTTGCACAGATGTGGGTAGGGATGTGAGCCATCGTGACCATTGCAGTTACATAAGAATTTGGCAACATCCAGTTTTTAGTTCCCTTGTCCACCCAACAACCCTCTAAATCTAACTCAGCAGAGCCCTCTGCCCACCCTTGTATCTCATCGGCCGTGGCTTCGGCCTGCATCTCTCTGACAGTGGCAATTCCATCTTCTATCATACAGAGTACTTCCTCAGTCTGGACTGTCATCAATTTAATTATTCAAATCAGTGGCAGTTTGTTTCGCAATTCTGTCTGCAAATGCGTTTCCCTCTCCCACTATGCATGTTATCTTTTTATGTGCCTCGCATTTCACTATTGCTAGGCACTTTGGAAACGTGAGTGCAGACAGCAATCGTACAATCAAAGGGCCATGTTGAATTCTGGCCCCATGTGATGTCAAGAAACCCCTCTCAGCCCAGAGTCGACCAAAGTTATGAACCACCCCAAAAGCATACTGACTATCAGTATAGATATTCACGTTCAAATTTTCCGAAATCTCACAGGCTCTGGTCAATGCTATTATTTCTGCGGCTTGCGCCGAGTTGTAGGGAATTCTTTTGCTTTCTACAATGCTCTCTAGGGAAGTGATAGCATAAGCGGAAGTTGATGTGCCATCAGGTAGTTTAAAACAAGAGCCCTCACAAAATAACTATCCATCTGGCTCCTTTTGTGGGATGTCACTTAAATCAACTCTCCCCTTCGTTTCTTCCTCAGTGACCATTAAGCAATCATGGGGTGGTGATTCGTTGTCACCAATTTCTTTTATGGGCAGTAGCATTAATTCTGCAGGATTAAAAGCGCTACACCTCATAATTTGGATATGGGGCGCGAATAAGACAATTTCATATCTTGTCAGTCTAGTAGAGGTGAGGTGTTGCGTCTGTGTCCTATTTAATAGGACATCTATGGCATGTGGCACCATCAGAATTAAAGTATGCCCCAATACCATCCCTTCCGTTTGTTTCACCGATGCAGCAGCCGCCGCGACAGCTCTCAAACATCGCGGTAGTGCGCGCGCTACAGGGTCCAGCGCAGAAGAAAAATAGCCGCACGGCCTATTTCTTCCACCTTATTCCTGTGTCAAAACAGCTAATGCACATCCTTCATTCTCGCATACAAATAATCTAAAAACGTTTTCATGATTCGGCGTGCCCAGAACTGGAGCAGAACATAATGCAATTTTCAATTGATCAAACGCTCTCTGACATTCTTCATTCCACTGCAAAGGCATCACTGCATCCTTCTTAATTAATAGCACCATTGGCTTCACAATTAATGCAAAATTACCGATCCACTGCCGGCAATAAGAAGCCATGCCTATTATGGCTCTGACTCCTTTCTGTGTTTTTGGAATAGGCATACAAGAAATACTTTCTATGCATTCTGGCGTTAGCCTTCTCCCTTCTTTCGAAAGTAGGGAGCCCAAATAAGCTACCTCCTTTCGATTATATTGAAACTTCTTCAAACTAGCTTTATGGCCATGTGCCGCTAGGTGTGACAGTAGTAATACGGTGCTCTTTTTACAAATCTCTTCTGTATCAGCAGTGATCAACAGATCATCTATGTATTGCAATAGTACACACCCCACTGGTAATTCTAGCATGTCTAGCTGCTCTTTTAACGCTCTACTGTAAATACTCAGACTTTCCGTATATCCTTGTGGAATGCGCGTGAATGTAAATGATCGTCCCCCTAACGTGAACGCAAACAAATATCTACTGTGCTTGTCCACCGGAATGCTAAAGAAAGCGTTTTTTTAGATCAATTACGCTAAAGTATTCTGCTGAGGCAGGTATCATTGTCAATATTGTAGTGACGCCTGGGACCAAAGGAAATTGTGGATCTACTACTTTGTTTAGCGCGCGCAAATCAATTATGAAACGATATGGTACTTTATTGCCTCCTTTCTTATACACTGGAAGAATCGGGCTGTTACATGTACTGCCTGTAATTTCTTCAGTTACCCCTAATTTCACCAAATCTGAAACAATACTTTTCAATCCTTTCTCTCTGTTTGCCAAAATTTTATACTGGGGAATTCTTGGCAGTGTAACTCCTTCTTTCAAAATGATCCTCACTGGCTCTATCTTCGAAGCATCCTACATCGTTGTCATGCATCGCCCATATACAGGTTGGCACTTTTCTTAACTCTCCTGGCAAGGTTTCAGACATGAATTCTGACACAGGGGCATCTTGTGGCCAAATCGTCAGAAACACCCCATCTGATGTACAATGTATAATCGCACCTATCTTTTTCAACAAGTTCAATCCCAACAAGTTCTCCCCACAATTTTCTGTTAGGAGAAAGGGACAATGTTCAGTGAATGTCCTATAGTAACTGGGACTGGTTGGGACATTGGGTTTATGACTGGTGTACCTGCGAACCCTACGGAAACATTCTTTTGCCCTGACAGTGGTATATCCGGAACCAAGTGATGGCCTATTGAACACTTTTGCGCTCCTGTATCTAGAAGGAAGCGGTGCTCCTTATTCCCGACTCCCATTTCTACGTAGGGTCCTCTCTGATTCACAGGAATAGACACTGGTTCCGACCCTTGCCCTGGGCTGTCCTATTGGGGAAATAACACATCATCCGATGTGTAGTCACTACTATTACTGTAATACGTATTTGGCTGCGTATTGAAAATGTTCCCATTCTTTCCTCTATTTCCCCCACTCTGATTCCCATACTGTTGGTTTTGCTGACCCTGACTCTGGTTAGGAGCACTTTGGTTTTGGGCTTGGTTTTGATTACCTTCATTATTGTGGTGCTGCTGCATACTATTCCTATTTGGTCCATTCGCTCCTTTGTGCCCTCTGTGCTGTCTTCTCTGACCAGGTCCATTTCTATTCTGTAAATGTGGACATTGCGCTCGCCAGTGTCCTTCCCTCTTACAGTATGCACACTGATTTGGTCCCGATGGCCCCCCATGCATATTCAAATTACTCCTCCCTTGTGCGTTCCCTATTCCTCTATTATGTCCTGCTACTTGCTGCAGTAACACCCTTGTTTTCAGATGTACTCTATCTTTCTCCTCCTGGTCCTTTCCCGCATTCACTCTCGTCTCATAATATTGGCCCATGTGCAATACTTAACCCAGCGTTTTTGCTTGCCATGCACTTTCTGATGTCATTATTAGGTTCTGAATTGGAAGTCTTAACCCCCTCACATATTTATCAACAAATAGCCTCTTCCCCGCTTCATAGCTCACATCCTGCCCACTGAAGTCTGCGAATACTTCTTCGAATTTATTGAAATAATCTGTTGCTAACTCATCCTTGCCTTGCACGCATGCAGTCAACTTGTCCCATTGAATTCTTTTCTCTGGGACAATTTCTTTTAATTTCTGTATTATGCGTGCTGGTAATGCTACCATGTTCGCTCCTGGTGTCCCTCCAACCGCTTTATTCCTGTCTTCTATTATCAAGTCCGCCCATGTGACGTCATAAGCTGTTGCGTCATCCACCTTTCTTATTTGCTTCCATATGTCTGTTGGCAGGATCACTGGGAATATTAGGTCTATGTCACCCATGATAAGCACTGATGATTGCAGGCAGGACTCTACTTCCTTGTAAAATCCTGCAAGATTCTTTCTTATATCTGGAATCATCTGCTTTACGTTGTTCACCTCCTGTCTGAAAAGGGGACATGTACGTACTGGGCGGTATAATGGGCTGGCGTTACCTGCGCCGCTACGGTGCCCGTTGCGGGAACCTCTGTTTTTGGCACAAAGGTAGGTGGGACCTCCCTCATAGGGAATGCCACACTAACTGTCCCTCCCCCTTCTCTCATGTGGAATAATATTCCCAGATCAAGCGATAGGGCTGTTTCTCCTGTCCCTCGCTCTAGTGCTCTCTTATATACTGCCATTATTTCGGGTGGGCTGACCTTGCCGTTTTTTATATCTTTGTCTATTAAATGTTCAACCATCGACTGCAGTGCTTTTCTTTTCATGGGCATGGAATATTCATCAAATATCTCATGTATCTCCATTGTGGGGATACTGGGATCCGACATCCATCTGAACGCCTCTCGTATACATACTTTCAATTTGTCGTCCCTCTGTACTGACAACATTGAATGTCGTCGCTGTATATATGGCTCTACCGCTTCCTTCCTATCTCTCCCGATATCCTTACCCCTGTACCGAGGTGCAGTAAACATTTCAGCATAATCATTATCCAATTCATTTTTAAGCTCAAAAAGTCCATACACATGTTCCCTCACTTCTTCATCTCTTTGTCTACAGCGTGCTAATGCATTTAAGTCTAACAATCGCTGCAGTGGTAATTTCCCAATTAACTGTTTCCATCTCTCCACCAAATATTCACCCATGCATTCCAACACTACGGCCCTCATTACAACTCCGGCGTTAAGGGTTAACGCCGTCGTTAATCCTTAACGCCTGATTCCAATTTTAACGGCTGCTTTTAGCAGGCGTTAAAATCTATGGCGCTAAACCGCCTTGGTGCTAATTACAGCAAAAATGGAAATGGGGAAGGGTAAATCCGCCATCCACCATGGTGTAAACGTAGTTCACACCATGGTTGTAAAGTTGGTGTACTTACCGCCTGGGTCGTAATGACCTCCTACCTGTCTTTCTTTGCTTCTTCGGAAGTCATACATCGAAGCCAATGCTGCCGTCCCATCATTCCCGTCTATATACATTTCTGCCTGTTGCTGCAATTCTACCTTCCTTTGTTTGCTGATCGTACTGCGAGTTACCCTCGTGCATCCACTTTGTTCAGTCCCGCCTCTTGCCCCCGTGGTTTCAACTTCAACCCCTGGAGGGACGGAACCGAGTCTGTATCTAAGGCGGGAGGTGCGGATGGGACAATAGGAACGGGGAGTGTCTGCTGTGGGCCTGGTTGGCTAATAGGAAGTGTTACGTGCGCGGTCTGTGGCTGTGCGAGGGCTTGAGCTACAGGAGGGAGAGTTTGAGCTACGGGAGGGGCTTGAGCAATAGTTACTGACGTGTTTGGCCTCGCTTCTGATCTTGGGCCTTGTTTTGTATGGATCAACCTCATCTGCTATGTTCAATTCTCGTTGTGGGTATATTTTTTCTATATTCAACTGGTCACGTCTACCTGACCTCCTTAGACTCTCAGTCCACTCCTCCTCCTCTTCTTCCGCTACTTCACCTTTTGATTTATGCCTGCGCGCATGCTTCGCTCTACTTCTAAATCAGAGCATTGCTTCCCTTCTCCAGTCCTTAACGATATCATATGCTGCGGGACGCACTTTCTTTCTTATCAACACCCTTTCCAAATTATCTATTCTCGCTATCTCAAAACTACCATTTATCGGCCACTGATGGTCTTGTTGCTTTCTGGTTTGCCTATGCCAAGTCTCACAGAATATTATTGCTCCCAAACTATACTTCACATACATCTCATACGCCGGCGTTCCCCCAGGGGGTGCAATTTGCCCATCTTCCAAAGATTGTCTACCGCAGCGGAAAAACCCTGCTAGGGTGGACAATACCCCAGGCATGTTTCAACCTCCCCTTGGTTAATCAACCTTACCTAGGGCGTTTGATTTTGAAAAGTCAGCTCTCAACCAATATCAGGATTATTTTGAATCGGGGTATGACTCACCTGATAAATCAATTTGTCCTCCAGGACACAATTCGTCTGTATACTGACACAACCAATGACGTTGTGTCTGCGTTTCTTGGCTTCTGCCTCGTTTCGGGACCCTCGCCTCCTTGTTCTCTAGCCAGATACGTCAATCAGGGATCAGATGTGTGCAGATCTGCAAAGGAATCTCTCATCACTTCTACAGGGCGCCCCGAACACCTCTTGATCCCGGCTCGATCGTCCCGTCCTCGTCGTTCTCCACCTTTACTCAATTACAATGTACACGATGGAACAAGTGGGGGAGGGTCCCTATTCGGGCGCCATCTTGAAAGGGGCCCCTAGGGGTCCATCGCGTTATGGAAACAAGGCAAGTCACCACACACGATAGATACGCCAGACACGAGGTTGTATTCCCAAAGCGAGGGTTTATTGCAAAGCAAATAGTCTCAGTTGGCCAACTCGGTCTCACGCCCCGCAACGTGTATCTCTAGACCTCGAGGGACGCAAGAGAGCGAATTACGTACATCAGTTAAATATATACAAAATGCATATCATACAATCAGCTGTGACATGTTTAACACCCCCTTTATTGGGTTTATTTGAACTCGGTTTGATGATGGACACTTCCGACGAATATGACATCTTCAAATATCTTTTCTAGTAACAATATGCAACCTTGCAAGTGCAGAGACATCTTTTCTTTGTTGAACAGAACACAGTGCTTCTGTTCTTGTAAGCGAGCTACATACGGGGGAAGAGTCACATTCCAGACCTTGCTATCTATGAGGTGCTATTCGTGTCCTGGGAGCCGACACGCTCTACAGGGCTTGGAAAAGGGGGGCCGTAAGAAGAGCATAATTCAGGCCTTTAGCTGCTTTACTCTAACATATTCTACCATATAACGAGACTGGCTGTCAGCTGTGAAATGATTAAATGCCCTGCGGCTCTGCTTCAAGGCTACATTCGGGAGGGAGCCGGGCATTCCTCTCCGGACCTGCCTACATTGTGTTTCAACGAACACTTATTAGCCTCGCGGCCTTGCGGGCTGGTCCTTTCACGTTCAGACAACAATGTTAACAGTCGAGCAGTGTAAGCAGAAATGTGCTGCGAAGCAATTTGAGCAGAAAGCAATGAGCAATCGTTAGAAAACAAAATGGCGATTCTTGTTACATCAAAATGGCCGTTCATTGGTCAAACTCGGAAACCTGTATTTCTATCATTTCGTACATGAGACGGTTGGCCTTCGGCCACCAAAATGCATTTGCCGTCCATCGTGAGAGGTGTCCATTTTTCCTAGACCGACAAAACCTTCTCCAGCATGGGGTCTGGCATGGATTCACATGCTCATGAATAACAAATACACAGCAATACAACATTACACAACCACGGGAGGTGGCAAGGCTCAACAGAAGCAATTAACTCTTACCTCTGGAACAGACTCACCTCAAGCAAACAGGTGGCATAGCACTGCTTGGCCGACTCTAGACTCCTCCCTGGAATCCCTGTAGGCGCAGTAGAACTTCGTGAAGGTGTGTGTGGACCTCCATGTAGCAACCCTGCAGATGTCTAGCAGGGGCACACCAGAAAAAAATGCTGTCATTGTAGCGATCGGTCTGGTTAGTGGGCTATCAGACAACCCAGCAGCAGTCATTCCCCAACCGATGGCAGTGCATAATGCAGCCGGAGAGCCATCTTGTGATCGAAGCAAAGTTCACAAGCAATTGTGAAGTCTTCCGAAAACTCTTTGTGCGCGTCACATAGAACTTCAAGACACGAGCAATATCCAGCCAGTGCAAGGCCCTCATTGTAGACGACAAAGGTTATGGGAAGAAAACGGGCAGCACCAAGGGCATGAATCTCACCTACAGTCTGGCAGAGGTGATGGCCACAAAGGTCTTCCATGAGAGAAACTTGAGGGGGCCTGATGCACAGGCTCACAAGGGGCCCCCATGAGCCTCGTCAGAACCACATTGAGATCTTAAGCCAGGGCAGGAGACTTCACTGGCGGGAAGGATCAGAAAAGGCCTTTGAGAAACTCCTGAGTCTGTGGGACCACAGTGAGGATCTCCCCAGAGACCTGGAGATGGCCGCCAGATGTACCTTGATGGATGTGTAAGCCAGTCCAGCTTTTGCCAAGGACAGTCGTGACCCTCAGAGGGGTAATCTTATGTGACTGGCGAAACGCTTCCACTTATGGCCATAGCACTTCAAAGTCGACAACACCCTGGCATTGGCGAGGACCTCCCTGCAGTCTGCTGGCAACTCATACCCTCCAAACTCTAAGGCTGCAGGAGCTAAGCCTTCAGGTTCAGCGATCATGAGTCGTGATGAAGGATTGTGCCTACCTCTCTGGTAAGCAGTTCCAGAACCACCAGCAATCAGCCTGGAGGCGATGCTGATAGGCTGAGAAGGTCCAAATACCAAATCTGCCTCAGCCATGCCGGGGTGATGAGTATCATCTTGCATTGAGACTGTCTGAGTGTGTTGATGACTCGTAGCAGGAGAGGGAATGGAGGGAATGCGTACAGAAACAGCCCTCTCCACGGGAAGAGGAACACGTCCCACAAGCTCCTCGGCTGGTGGAATTTGCTGGCAAATCTCTGGCATTTGGAGTTCACCACGTGGCAAACAGATCGATCTGGGGTCTGCCCCATTCGACCAACAGGTGGTCCACCTGATCCTGACTAAGCTCCCAATCATGGCAGGAGGGCAGTTCCCTGGTGAGGGAGTCTGCAATGGAGTTCTTTACTCCCGCCAGTTGGAGAGGGACGAGGAACATCCTCTGTCCGACGGCAAAGTGCCACCAAGTCCTGAGATTTCTTGGAGAGCGCCGGGGATCGAGTGCCCCCTGCTTCCTGATATAGAACATGGTGGTGGAGTTGTCCATGAAGATCCTCCCCACCTTGACTTTCAGAGACGGTAGGAACGACTTGAGGGCCCAGAACACTGCCCGTTGCTCCAGGAAGTTGATATGCAGATTCTTCTCCTGTGGCAGTCACAGGCCTCTGGTGTGCAGGCGTCCAGTGTGAGCTCCCCAACCTTCCAAGGAGGAGTCTCTGGTGGCCGTCTCCTGGTATGGGGGGGTTTGAAGTCCCATGCCTTGGGCGATGTGGGAGCGGAGCCCCCACCACTCTATCGCCTGTCGGAACTCCTCGTTGAGAGGGATCTTGTCTGTGAAACCTACGGGCTCTCTTATCCACTGGGCATCCAGGAATTCTTGCTGGGGTTGTATCTGCAACCTGCAGAGACGGACGAGGTAGATTCTGGACGACATCATGTCCAGTAACGACTTGATGGCCCGCACCATGGCCGTCTTCGCTGACGACAGTCGCGCACCTTTCCTTGAATGGCTGCTAGCCTTTCCTCTGAGGGAGACGCCAGGAACGACGCTGTATCGAGTCTGGCACCTAGGAACAACACATTCTGCGATAGCGTTAAGCAGGACTTCAGATAGTTGGCAGAGAATCCCAGGTCTGTCAATAGTCAGATGGTCGCTTTTCGTTTGTCCGTCGGACAGCAAATCGTCCGGGTACGGATATACGTGTGTGCCCTGCAGACGTAGATGGGCCATCACTGGTGCCAGGAATTTTGTGAACACTCTTGGGGCTTCAAGCTGAACGGTAGGGCCTTGAACTGGTAGTGCTGGCCATGCACCACGAAACGTCGACTTTCTGATGTTTCTTGTGAATGGAAATGTGGAAATAGGCATCTTCCAGGTCCAATGATGTTGAGCAATCCCCTTTTTGTAGTTGGCCGAGCATGTGCTGCAACGTGACCATGCTGAATTTTTGGGATTTTAAGTAACCTCGTCAGCCGGCCTCCCACCACGGTGCACGAGTGGGGGCCCGACGTCTTGGCCAGTTCAGGCTTGCTTGGCAGTCTGCGTCCTGCGTTGCGGGTCACAGCGATTCTGTCCTCCGCTGTGGTAGGCCTGGGAGTGGCCTCTGTAGTCTTCTTGTGTTGAGGACCGGAAGGCTGTCTGTAAAACATGGGGAAACCTTTTGATGACCTGCTCAATTATTCCCCGGAGGAGCAAAAAGAAGACAAGCAGTGCTGCTGGAGAGTGCCGAGGGAATGGGTCATCTCTGTATCCATCTTGATGGCCTGGAGGGACTCGTCGACAGCCTTCCCACACAGATTTTCCCAGTCGAAGGGCATGTCCAGTACCTTTGCTTGGACCTCCTAACGGAAGTTAGTGGCCTTCATAAATCCCTGCCGACGAAGCCAGACACCGTTCCCCATCTGCTGGAACCCTGTGTCGGTGACGTTTACTGCCACAGTGATGGCATGGTCGATGTCACTTCGCCCTCTTGGAAGAGCGTGAGGGCTTCCATCTTCTTATCCTTGTGGAGGAACTCCAAGATCGGTCCTAGCTTTTACCACAATTCCCTGTCGTACCCGGCTAGGATCGCCAGGGCGTTGGCCGCCTTGATTGTGGACGCTGCTGTGTAAATCCCCTTGGTCCCCATGGTGCTCATCCTTTTTCGCTCGCTGTCTGGAGGGACTGACAATGCTAAGGACGGGTTAGCCGACCGTTTCCTCGCGGCTGCCCACATTACCAAATCCGGCGATGGTTGCGGCCTCAGGCAAGTGGGTGCAGAGTACGGCTCCCTATACTTCTTCTCCAACCTATCCTGCTTAGTTGGAGCGTGCAAGGGTTTTTCATGAGGGACAGGCCCCCCTAAATATCGTCCAGAAAAGGCACAGCCATGATCGTCTTCCTTTTGGCCTCTCGCCTTTGGTACAAGAATCCCTCCTTCTTGATTTCCTCGGGCACCAGCTGAAATAGCTCGTAGGCCCTGGAGATCATGGAGTGGATTGGTCCCACCTCATCCGGTGGGGAAACCCTGTGAGGAGCATCCAAATGTGGCGATTCATTATCCGCTAGGACAAAGTCTTTGTCGTCATCCGTGCTCGTGGCCGTTTCCATCCCAGTATCTGCGGGTCCGCCTGGGGGTTAGGGGCCCAACGAGGTGGAGGAGGTTGATATGGGGACGTCAGTTGATGCTTCCTCTATTTAGACAGAGGCTGATCAGGGGCCTGGGGCTCTACAGGTACTGGTGCTGGTGGCATTCTCAGCTGGGTCTCTGACACCAAGGTGTGGAGAGTTGATAGGATGTCCAATGAAATGTCCCTCCGATGAGAAGGCAAAGAAGGAAAACTCGGCCCTGCGCCATCGTCGTCCTCCTCTTGGACCGTATGCATGGACTCTTGATCTTCGTCGTCCATGGACGACACCTCCATAGTTTGAGCACTGAAATGGGAGGACTGTTTTGGGGTCTCCTCAACCACCCCTTTTTATCTCCCTGAGGGTTCTGAACCGGGATCTGCAGAGCCTGCAGTCTTTGCCAATGCCTCTGAGGTGGTGTCGCGCCATGGGGGCAGGGACACTTTCTGAGCTGCGGGAGCAACCATTGTAGGATGAGCGCCGTAGCTGCCGTGGTAGTAGTAGCCGTCGATGAAGTAGTCTACAAGGACTTTGTCTGTGCGGTTGAGCCTCCTTGGGTTGCACAGCCTTCTTTTCCTCCGTCTTTGGCTTATCGGATTTCTCCCATAGCTTAGCTGGGGTGGACGACTTCCTTTTTGAAGAGAAGCTCAAAGGTAGGCTGGCTATGGAGGCCTAAAATGGTGCTGATCACAGCCTATCCAACTTGGGACCCGCATTAGCGGCGAACCTGGTGGACTCGGACTTGCAGATCTTTGCCTTATCTTGAACTCCCACGGATGGGGCGACCTCAAAGGACTTAGAAGACTGCTCCTTGGACCCACTGGTCTTGGACGAGGCATGACCCTGCTCAGAGCACGGGTCAGAGGCCTTGTTCCGAGTTAAGCCTACTATGCCTGTCTTTCGTTGTCTTCTTAGAGAAACCTAGGCATATCTCGCACTCTACCTCCATGGGGTCCAGGCGTAGGCAGTAGAAGCATTGTAGGTGCTTGTCTTCCACAAACAAATTTCGTAGCCCTCATTTGGTGCAGGGCCTGAAGAGGAACCTTCCCTCCTTGTCTGCCGTCATGGTTGGAGGATGTGAAGTAGGCCCAAGATGGCCTTCTAGAATCTTCAATGAATCTTCGCCCTTGAGGGGCACGGAACTTCACCAACAACGGGTCCCCATTGTTGGCAGATGAGGGAAAAGAGCAAACAGGCTGTTTGAACAAAAATGTAACTTTTCTTGTCGAAAAGCTCAAAAAAACGTACAAATAGCTCGGAGAGCAACTCGAGGACTCCCAACACTGAAGTGTGCAGTACAAATCTGAAGATGGCTGCCAGATACAGGGCTTAGGGAGCAGATTGTCATTGGATGGGGGCAGTATGACCTAAAGGACAGTGATTGGTTTAGAGGAGAAATACTGTTTTTAGTGAAAGTGAAACTGTTTCTTCTTTTACCGAGGATTCCCAGCCTGATGACGGGGGATATTCATGAGCATGCAAATCCATGCCAGACCTCATGCTGGAGAAATGTGCATTTTGAACCTAAAACTGATATAAGAATACTGTGTTGCTACATTCTAAAAGAACTTTGAGACTGAGAATAAGTAATCTACAAGTCGGTGTCACAGTTCGTCACAAACTTCAAAGCAAGGAATAACTCACCAGGGATAAAATTTAGACCTCTGGCCAATATAGTGGGTACCTCACTGGCCCTGGTGAAGAAGAAGGTCTGGACTCCGGAACAGTCCGTACCTCTTAAATCAATATAGACCTTCCCAATGATACACATCACTAGCTACTAACAATAAAAAAAGCTAGAGGACTAAATCATTTGAAAGGACGAGGAATCCACAACAACAGGAAACACACCAGGCTGGAATAAAGAGGCACACATTAGTGACTATCCTCAAAGAGAATTAAGCAGACCCTTGGTTAAGCTGGACTAACCTGGTTGTAAGGGATCCAGACCTTCCTGGGTGGTAGTGTACCTCCATCTTGACTCCCCCTACGAAGGCAAGTTAAAAGGAGTGAAAATAGGGAGACGTCAGTCCAACGCCCTCCACCCCTTTCCCTTGCCCTTGGATTTGATAATGCCCCTCCGCTGAGTTCTCTTACCGTAAGGGAGGCTTGATGGTGGTCCTGATTACTTGTCCAGAGGATGGTGGCAGGGGTAGGAAAAATGAGGAAGGGAAAGTTAGTGAGGGACTAGGACCCGGGCGGCACGAGGGACGCACTAGTGTCAGGTAGGTGCACACGTTAATAGTTGCACGAGAGCGTCCATAAAGTCCTGTGCACGATTTACAAGGTTATTTGGGTAATGGTGGTTAGGAGAGGAAATGAGGAGGAGTTTCAGTTGGAAAATGGATCCTCGAGGTGGATTCATGGATAGCGGGGAAGTAGAAGGCTCTGAATTGCCTCAGGTGCTGAGAGGTAGCGCATGGCACAGAACGGTACCTGCAAGGAGCCGAAGAGTTCCGAGCACTAGAATGACCAAGGCAGCCCCGCAACGGGAAGCGAGGCTAGGAATCCGTGTAGGAATCCAGTCGGCAACGGGCAGGCAAAATACGTGACAATTCCAGAGTAAGGCAGTCCGAAATTCAAGCCGGGGGTCATAGGAGATCAGCAATTAATAGGGGCCATGGGCAGAGACAATAGAGAAGTCTGTATAACAAAACCAAGTCGTCAGTAGGATATCACAAGGAACAGCCGGGTAGCGTAGTGTTTCACAGACAGACCTTTGGGCTGAAAGTTGAACAACAATCAGAAGCACCAGATTGCCGCACATAAACAGTTTAAATAGTGTCTTTAGTACGCGGCATTGACGTGATACGCAGCGTTCCGTGCCACATGGCCGCGATGAGCCGTGGAGCTCATGGTTACTGCGAGACGACCCTGAGACCCACAACGTCGCCATGGCAACCTCCCTGAAAGCCTCCAACGAGTGCAGAACAGTCTGGCACAGTCTGGCAGCCATTCTACAGTCAGATGGCAGAAGTTTTGCCTGTGAGGTGGCAGAAAGCTTAGTACTGGTGAGGACAGAAGAACCAGCAGGCATGACAGTTGGGCCAGACAGAAGCCCATTCCGAGGCTCCCTCCCTTGAGCAAGCCTCCCTTTTTCCTTTTAGGTAGATTTTCTAAAGCAGGACCAGTTAGTTACCGTGATGCGGTTGCTGCAATAGTCTGAGATGGAAATGCACTGCTCCTGCAGCCTAACCAACATGTGCAAAGCGGACATCCAATGATTGGCCACTGAGGTCTTTACGTTGCAATGTGGTAACTTGTAGTGCGCATATAAATGACACAGGGCATTTTTCACATGATCACCCTGGCTAAAACGGGAACTGATCCTCTGCTGCTGCTACCATTTCCTTTGTAGGCTGACAGCTGTTAAAGCATGTGATGACTAGGGGTAGTATGTGTGCAAAGCAGGGGATGTGCACAGTATTGCCAATTCTGTGGTTTCTGAAGTTAAAAAGGCAGTGGAGAGACCCATTAGGTATGGACCCAACGCGCTGTGCAGAGTGTGGCCAAAGGAGACACAAGGTTACCTTAGAAAGACAGTAGGACAGAGAGGAACAAAACTGTCTATCCCTTAGCCCTTAACCTCACTCAAGAAGGTTTCAAGGGACCTTTCGCTAGGAAGCGCTGATGTGCCACTTACAAAAAAGGGGGAGATAGTAAAAGAGGTCAAGAGAATTCATTTCTGAATAACCGGAACAACATCAAGGTTGTTCAACTCTTGTGTGTCCTTGGCCACCATCAATAGAGTATCAGCATTAAAGTGAAAGTAAGGTTTACACCTGGGACTGAATATACATGTACAAGGTAACAGATCTGAACTGTCTATTACGGGTACTATATAACTTTACTATCCCATAGACAGAACAAGATTTCCCAGGGTGACTCTACAAGATTTCCCTTAGGTTTCCCCTGGGAACTTTTTCCTGTTCTGGCACTGGAAGTTGGGGTAATGTATAAAGAACTAACCCTACTGGCAGAAACATGGCGATTGAACGCCATGCACCATTATAGACTCCTTCTGCTTTGATTTTAGAAGACTGTCCTGAAGAAAGTGGTTACACCTAAAATACACCACTCAAACCGGTAGACAGCGGTTGTGATGTGGCGGAGAACTAAAACATACTCTACCATGACCATGAACAACCTTTTATGTCTTTTAGCATAGCCTTACGTCCCCTTCCACTACAAAAACACTTTACTCGAAGGGATTACGTACCCTATATGTTTGTCTTCACTTGATCTACACTTGAAAACGGGTACATCCCCAATAGTGGGGACCTGCTGCATTCATAAATATGGGTTTCAGTAGTAGAATGACATTGTCCTAATACCTGGTTCCAATGTGGGGTCTTTTTATTTGTAGAGTCACCCTGGGAAATCTTGTTCTGTCTATGGGATAGTAAAGTTATATAGTACCCGTAATAGACAGTTCAGATCTGTTACCTTGTACATGTATATTCAGTCCCAGGTGTAAACCTTACTTTCACTTTCACGCTGATACTCTATTGATGGTGACCAAGGACACACAAGAGTTGAACAACCTTGATGTTGTTCCGGTTATTCAAAAATGAATTCTCTTTGACCTCTATTACTATCTCCCCCTTTTTTGTAAGCGGCACATCAGCGCTTCCTAGGGAAAGGTCCCTTGAAACCTTCTTGAGTGAGGTTAAGGGCTAAGGGATAGACAGTTTTGTTCCTCTCTGTCCTACTGTCTTTCTAAGGTAACCTTGTGTCCCCTTTGGCCACACTCCGCACAGCGCGTTGGGTCCATACCTAATGGGTCTCTCCACTGCCTTTTTAAAATGATACACAGTTGTGTGTTGCCCTCCTTTGTTGTGTTACAATACTAGTTTGTTAGGGCTTCACCCTGTTCACTGCATTTGTAGTGCCCTTGATGGTTTATAACTCTTCTGCACAGTATTGCCAATTCTGTGGCTTGTACCCTGAAATCCTTGCATGCAAACTGTTGTCTCCTGGTTTCGGACAAGCTTGTGTGGATCCCTTGCATTATTCCAGGACCCCTCTTTCCTTGTAGATAATGCAAATTCTATCCAGTTTCCTGTGATGCCCATATAGTCAATGCTCTGACTGCTGGTCCACATGTTCATTGTAAGATGTATTTTTCTGTTGTAGTACCCGTCACCCAGTGTGGCCAAAACGTATTTTGTACAACTCTGGTACAGCCTTGTGTGAGAAACAAACACAGCTGGGAATTTTCCAGCTGTGATCTGCTGTTCCCAAAAGCTGCGGGAATCCAGGTTTCCAAATGAAAGAGCAGGCCAAGTGGCCCATTACCAACATTATGGCAAGATTTGCACGAAGTAGGTGGTGTTGGTTAATGTGATATTTGTATCCATGCTGAAATGCTTTCACAGTGGCCTCATGCAATGGGGTACTAATGGTATGCATCATGGGGGCATTAAGAGACATGATTGGTGTTCCACTACTAAGCAAAGCATCAGCAGTAGTATAAGTGTGCGGTCTGGTGCTGGTATGCTGCTTGTCATTTGGTATGGGGCACATGCACGTCATGCCTCCTCAGTACTGCACAAGGTAAGAATGCCTTGTGTAGTAGCCCGCTTTCCTCCACTCACCTACATCACATGATGCCCTGTGATCCCCCGCTGGATCCCAGTACTTCTTTTCACTGCAATTCACGTCAGTACCTCCCTGCAATGATGCTCCGGTGTCGTCGGCCAACCCTGGTCTCTATCCCTCCATAGTGCAATTGGAATTGTGGTGTGTTTCACTTCTCTGCACCCTCCATTATGTTATGCAGCTGTGTGATCTTGGACATTCGAATGTTGGTGTGTTTTAATTCTCTGCACCTTCCTCTTTGCAGTGCATCTGTTTCCCTTATTCACTTCTCTCTATCCCTTTCTATTTCACTATCCTGTCCGTCCCTCCCCCTCTCCTCCCCTCTCTCCTTTTTGTCACAGCACTGGCACTTTCTGAAACGCTGTCAGGCCTAGTATGACAGTTCACTATCAGAAGCGCTGTCAGGCGCATACCTTATTATTACTGTTCTGTTTGTCTTTACCCTACCCTACCCCCCTCCCCCTTCTGCCTTCTGTATGTTGAGCGTTTACATTATTGATACCCCAGTCAGGCACGTACAATAATTTCGTTTTTATGTTGTAAACTCTTCGTATTCTATTGTATTATGTTGTACCACTAAAACTTAGCACATGCCCATTCTGAATGTTCCGATGCCTTTCACGAATGTCAATTACCTTTATCCCTTAATTTCTCGCCACCCTGCATTGGGGCGCTTATTCTAGTGTATAGGCGTCTTATAGACCACCAATAAATAAAGAAATGCCTTTGGAGTTCTTCCCATGTCTGTGTATGGTGCCGCATTGAATGGGTCCACAAAGATCAGGTGCTCAAGTTGGTTCCTGCCTTTCCTTGGCATGCTGATTTACGACATATTGTGGAAGTGCCCAGATTAATTTGTATTTTATTCTGTTAAGTACTGACACACTTTGGATTTTCGATGTGAGTTCTTCTGAATGTTGTGCTGGTCGGAGTCATGCTGAAGATTTTAGGTGGCAGGAAGCCTTTTTGATAAACAGAATGTACATAGGTTGGGGGCACCCTTTTACTACGTCTGCTTCGTGTCTGTGATCACATTTACCTCCTTCTCTTCATCACTAGTGACACTGCTTTCCATCAGCAATGCATGTCCCTCTCCGGAATCTGAAGAATCAATCTTTATCTTGACCATCATTATCATACATGTCATCCCAAACATCTTCACTATTTCAAACTCCTCCTCGGTGGATGGGAATTGAGGAGAAGGAGGCCTGGAACTTTCAACCCGAACTTCAAGTGCACCCGTGTGTTCTCTCTTCATTACATGAGACCTGCCAATTAATGAGATCTGTTCCAGGTCCCCTATAATAGTGGATGGAATTGAAAGTGCAGCATCCTCTGGATGCTCAATCATTGTGGTCCAATTTCTGTGACTGTCATTGAACTGTATGCACCTTAGAATGAATTCAGGGGGGGGGGGGCGTGGAATGTCTGATAACCTTCAATTGACCTTGTTTTCTGGAATCACAAGTGCACACAGTGAGTGCTGCGGCTGGTGTGAATAGACCACAAGCAGAATATCTCGCCTGCCTCTAGATTTTTTCTGTACTTGAGACATATTGCCCGCACCTGCGCAGTTCACCTAATTCAAGAGATGGTCACTGGTAGTTGTCTCCTTCCTTCCTGTATGCTTACAGCTTTCTCTCACCGCAACTGTCACTGTCTCAGTGCATAATCACACAAGTTGTACTAAGGGATTTGCTGCTCCTCCCTGTACCCGGGTGTCGTCCTAGGACACCTGCGCGTTTCCCCACAGTTCAAGAGATATGTCATTTCGTGACACCCTACATGTCTGTACCAGACTCCCCACATGGGGCACTTCACTGTGCGTTTATTCACTTCTAGACTCTATGGGCCTGATTCACAGCACATTTTCCTATGGGCGTACACCATTATAAAACACTTCCATGAATCAGGCCCTATGCATTCTCTCCCTGAAGGTCTGCCACTTTACCTTGCTACGTGCCACTGTTATTTTCTCCAGACCCCAATAAGCCTCTCATTAAATCGAAATTCATGTGCATATATACCGCACAGACCAGACCCTTAATCGAATCTTGCTCTCAGAGTGATTCCCTTCCCCTAACACTGATGTCATTGATTTATAAATGTTATACCTCTGTGACAAGGCCTGCATACAGGACATGTCAGGGGAGAGAGGGAGCCGTCGCATTTGGAGGATCTATGGCAATCCCTCTCTGGCCTGCCGTGCACCGCCAGACCATGAACATAAGAAGAAGAAATCCCAGGCGTGAGAACCCGCTGTAAGGGTGTGGAAGGAGGAGACTATCACATTCTTTTGACCAAAGACTTTTATTTAGCTTGAAAATGAAAGCGAAAACCCAAACTTTCACTTTCTTCTAAGGGGGGTATTCCTTCCGCAACCAAATACTAAGGATGTGTCAAAAAGTCCTTTACTAAGAAGTCCACCGTCCTGGGTCAAAAACCTATTTCCTTCCCTTACACCTGTAACTAAACTAAAGGATTGGTGAGTCTTCTTGATGAGGAACAGTGGCTCCCTTCTTCAGAGAGCAGTCTACGGTGCCAGTGATGTGGGGGACTATTTACTGAGGGAATGACTCCCTTCCCCTGGCTGCAGTCCCTTTCGCAGATACAACATAAAGTTCCAGCTTGAAAGCCTCGGTTCACTGATAAAGCTGTGTTAGAAATTATCAATATATCAATATCACAATGCCCGGGGAATGACTCCCTTCCCCCAAGTCTTCCTTGGCTTTGCAGTAGTCGTTATCAGGGGATATGGTTCCCTTCCCCTGATCTCTCCTGACTTGTAGCGTCACCTTCGTAAGTGCAACCACTTTCCCCTGGTCCTTCTCAAGTCCTTTTCCCAGTTCACGCAAGTTGGGGGAATTACTCCCTTCCCCAGACTTGTGCCAACTTGGCTCACTAGCCTGCCAAGTATTTTCTTGTTTTCATAATGCCAGAGGGAATAACTCCCTTCCTCTGGTCTTTCTCAGGTTTCCCATAGTGTCAGGTGTGAAGGCATCATTAAGTAATTATCAGTTACTCACCGTAGTGACCAACGTGCTCCTAGTCCATAGTCCCCTTTCCTCCATACTGCACGGGCGTCCCTCGCAAGGGACAGAAACAGAACCATTTTCAACAGAAAAATGTATATACCCCTATAAATGTATGCGCGCTGTGGTGTGACCCCGGAACATGCGCTGCCTTGACTCTGCCCTCAGGTGCAAAACCTCATTCTCCTTTGATGCGTCAGCCAGATTAATCTGCTAAACAACAAATCTTATTAATGGGGTAGGGCAGAGGGACGTTATGGAGGAAAGAGGACTATGGGCTAGTAGTATGTTAGTCACTACAGCAATTCATAATTACTTCTACCTCCCATCCCCTTTCCTCCATACTGCATGGGCAATTATCACTGAATAATGTCCAAGGGAGGTGCAATGCTTTGGTTCCTCAGCACTGCTTGCGCGAATGCCGCATCAGATCTTACATTGCCATCCAGACAATAATGCTTGCAGAAGGCCGATGGAGTGGCCCACATAGCTGCTCTGCTAATGGTTTGCCATGGCACATGCCTTTGGAAGGCGACCGCCGTCGCTTTGGCCCTAACTGCATGAGCATGCAAGTTTTGTGGAACTTCCTTCTGCTGAAACTTATAGGCCTCCTGAATGGCCGTGACCTGGCTATGGAAGCCTTAGAGAATTGGTCCCCTGGCTTAGAGCCGCCAAAGGTGATGAATAACACCTCTGAATTGTGAAACCCTTTGGTCCAGTCTCGATAGAATTTCAGGGCTCTTCTAACGTCCAGACAGTGCAACACTCTCCTTCATCCTTTGGGTTAGGAAAAAAGGTTGGGAACATGACTTCTTCATTCAAGTAGAATGAGGAAACCACCTTCGGAAGAAATGCTGGATGGTTGCGAAGCACCACCTTGCCTCAATGGAACATGGTATACGGTTCTGTGGCCATCAGGGCCTGAATTTTGCTCACTCTCCTCGCTGAGGTAAGACTCACCAGTAGCGCTCTTTTGATTGTGACCATCTTCATGTCTACCGATGCCATGGGCTCAAAGGGCCTATGCGCCAGTGCAGCGAGCACCCCATTGAAGTACCACACCGGATGCAGTCTTTTGGTAGGAGGATATAGCCTTGTCAGACACGTCAGATGTCTTTTGACTACCGGGTTGGAGGAAGAGAATTCCTTGTGGTCAGAATTTCTGTAAGCAACTATGGTAGCCAGGTAGGTCTGGCATGTCTCCACTTGCACCCCTGAGAGCGCCAAGTGCACTGAGAAAGATAGCACCTGATCTAGCCTGCATGCCAGAGGGTCTATATCTTTGTCCTACGCCAGTAGGCAAAATCTGGTCCATTTGCTTTTGTATTGCCTTCTGGTGGAATCACTTCTTGCTTTCTGAATTATTTTCAGGTTGTCTTGTGACAGACAGAGATGCTGCATTGTTACTTGCTCAGGAACCAGGCCACTAGGGCTAGCTTCTCGGAAGCGGGGTGAACTACCGCCCATCCTGCTGTGAGAGGATCCTTCGATCATGAATCGGTATGTTCACTGGACCCTGCACCGCTAGTCGTATGAGGTCTGACAACCAGGGCGGCACCAACCACCTCGGGGCGCTTAGAATCAGGCTAATGTTGGAGGACTCTCTGACTTTGCTGAGAACTTTGTGAATAAGCAGAGTTAGGGCAAATGCATATGCCCACATCCCGCTCCAAGGGAGGTGTAGGGTATCCCAGAGGGAGCCTTTGCCCTGACCCTGCCAGGACACGTACTGCTAACATCTCCAGTTCTGCTCCATGGCAAACAGGTCCATGTGGGGTCACCCCCATCTTCTGAAGATGTCTGCTAGGACTTGATCCTCTAGCTGCCACTCGTAGTAGTCCACCCAGAGTCTGCTGAGCCTGTCGGCCTCCAGGTTGGATTTCCCTGGCAGATGAATCGCTGACAGCCATATGTGGTGCGATGTAGCCCACATCCATATCTCTATAGTGAGCCTACACATGGAGCGCAATCTGGTTCCCCCCTGCTTGTTGATGTAGAACATGCACATGGAGCTGTCGGTTTGTAGGCACACTCTGCTTGTGTAGGGTGGCTCCACATATGATATGATAGGTTATTTATAACGCGCTTAATACCCAGAGGTTACTACGCGCTGACCCGGGGAGCAAACCTGTGGTGCTCTGTGTCGTCTTTCTTCCAAAACAAGCACGTTGCCCCTGAGCTATCCACCCGAGACTCCATAGAAAAATCCATAGTGATAGTAGACTCCAGAGGTGGTTGCCTGAAAGGTCTGTCCGCCCCCACCCACCCCCACCGAGGTTGGTGTCCTGTCTCCAGCATAACAGGTTTGGTATGAGGTTCGCCGGGATGGAGCCTGCTGCATCCAGGGAGCCTGTCATTTGGTTCCATGAGGCCATGAGGTGCAGCTCTTCCCGCCTCATCCTGCTGAAGGGAATTGCCAGGATACGTGCTGCCATAATCCCCAGCAGGTGTTGCTACCACCAGCCTGCTTAGGAAATGGCCCGTAGCTGCGTTGATGGCTGCCACCTTCTCATCTGTAGGAAAAATCCTGTTTGGTATCCCAAACAAACCCGAGGAAGACCAAGGTTTGTGTGGGCTACAGTTGAGATTTCTTTTGGTTGATGGAAAATCCCAGATTGTGTAGGATCTCCATAAGCCTGGAGGCCAATTGCTGAACCCCCTCAGGCGATTCTGCCCTGACCAACCAGTCGTCGAGCTATGGATATAGATGGTGGCCTTCCGATCTGAGTTAGGCCGCCACAGCATTCATCAACCTTGTGAACACCCGTGGGGCCAAGTTGAGCCCGAACAGCAGTACCTTTTACTCAAAATGTAGCCCCATCACTCTGAACCTCAGGAACGAGCGGTGAAGCTGCCAGTTAGGGACGTGTAAGTATGAATCCTTCAAGTCTAGGAAGCATGCCCAGTCTCCCCCACACAGAGACTCCGCTATCAGAGCTGGCGTAACCATCTTGATTTTTTGGAGGGGTGGGGATAGGTTCAGGAAGGACAGATCCAATACCATTCACAGGCCAGCATGGTTCTTTTTCTGTATTGTGAAAATCTGAAAGTAGATCCCGAAGCCTTATTGAGAGGGGGGAACTTACTCCACTGCCGCACTTAGGACCAGTGAGCGGATCTCCGCAAGGAGTGTCTGTGTCCCAATTTGAGGGAGGGGAGGAGACGAAGGAGGCTCCGAAGGGACCGGGAGACAAAACCAGTGTGAAACCACAGAAAGGATCCAGGTATCTGAAAAGATAGTCTGCCAGGACTGAGTGTGGAGAGCAAGCCTGCCCCCAAATTCAGAACTGTGCACCTTGATGGGGCGGTCATTGCTTCTTTGTGTCTGAGGCTGTTGCTCGGGAGGGGGGCTGAAAGAAGCCCTTGTGTGTAGTATGCTGATGTTTGCGCTTGTGGTGGCTGGAGGACCGGTCTGGCTGCCTTGCCTTCCGATCCTGGAAACCCCTGAACCCACCAAAGGACTTCCCCTATCCAGCCTGGTCTGGCTCTGTCCAAATGCCCTGAGAGCTGGCTTTGCCAGATTGGCCAGTGATTTGGCGGTTTGGGAACTAATCTTCTTTTTGTCTAGTTCCTCGTCTGTGGATAAGTGGAAGAAATCTCCCCCCTCAAACGGCATGTCCAGGATAGGTCTTGAACATACATGCTGAACTTTGTGGCTCTAAGCCATGCTGTCCTTCTCATATCTGTGGCTACGCAGACTGCCCTGTCAGCCTTGTCGATATGTCCAACAGTGTATTCCAATAGATCTTGCGCCACTATTTTGGCCTATGCCACGACCGCCTTGAATGAGGCCTGTTTGTGCACAGGGATGTCTGGTAGGAAGTCCGAGATCTCCCTCCATAGCCTCTTGTTTGCGATGGCTAATATGGCGTCTGCATTCGCCTGTCACAGGCGGAAGGTAGCATTTGAAAAAATCGTTTCCCGGTATTCTTCTAGCACCTTTTCCTCCTTGCCCAACAAGGCCGAGGTCGATGAGGATGATGTGGAGGTCTGGGGATTTGCATACGTGGATGCTGCTGCTATCACTGATAAACCTGTAACAATGCAGGAGGAGACTCCACTGCACCCGTCGGGGTGGCTTGCTGCCACTGTACTGGGGCTGGAGGCGGCACTGAAGCCGGTGGAAGCATGTCCTTTATGATGCCCCAGAGAATGGTGCCCATCTACAGGGATTTCATAAACCTGACAAATTTAACGAAGAATCTGTCCTTGCAGGCTGGGGATGCACGAACCTGTGTGTGTGTGTGTGTGTGCGTGATCGGCGTGGATGGAATGCACCCTTGCTGTGCCCTGTCCACTCTGTACATAGTCGGGCTTTGTGTAGCGTCTCTGTCCCTCAAGCAGGTATACCATGCACCAGGAGACCTGAGGGGTAATCATGGGGGACCATTACCCTCTAGAAGTGGGCTCTGTGCCTTGCTGACCTTCCGACTGGCATGCAGGTTCACGTGCCCCATTTTGTCTTGCTCTGCTGCCATTTTATCCTGCCCCAACACGCCTGGTGTCGTATTAGGCCTAGCCTCTCCCTGCGTACTCCTCTGGGCACTACTGGCTCCTGCCTGGTAGACTGTCCACCCTTAGCCCGAGGGCTGGAAGTGCTGTCATGTGCAGGCTCCCCCTCAGACATGGGTCCGGTACTAGGGCAAAGGCCCTCGGGAGATTTCCCGATGACAGAGCCAACAGGCCCCTCAGCAATGGAACCGGTAGGATCAGAAGACCCCTCGGCCGTAGCTTGATGAGCCTCGGTACCCGAACTGGTGACAGGGCCTTCCTGGCACCTCGCCCACAGCTGTTTCCTTAGAAAGGAATCACCCTAGTGGGCTACTGTGTTAAAGAGAACACTTACCTTGGCCTTTGCCTTCCTGTGCACTTACTCCTTTATGTGCTCCGGAGGAGACCTGGAGTACAGCCCCTCCACCTGGCAAGCCAGTTCTTAAGGGACCAGGAGGTAAGGGCGTTGCACGCCAAGCAGCCATCCCAGCTGTGGTCTTCTCCCAGTCAGCAGAGGCAGAGCACATGCAGGTCCGACGTGGGAAAGGGTCCCTCGTAGGAAGGGCACCGACTAAAGCCTGCCTGGGCCGACAAGTGTTGGGGAGGGACGAGGCACCGGAGGCCATGAGACTGCAAAAAAAAAAAGGGGTTGTTATTCATTTGGGACCAAGATCCCTGGGGTAACTAGAATAAAGACTGGAAATATGAGGAAAAAGGGCCTCAACCAGAGCTCTGATGAATTAGGTCTGCTCCCGTCGATGCGGAAAAGAGGACTGAGGTGTGGCGCTGGAGGGCAGAGTCAAGGGAGCCCATGCTCCCAGGGCCACGTCCCTGCACGCATACATTTAAAGGGGTATAGACATTTTTAAGGTGAACATTGTTCCATTTTCGTCCCTATTGAGGGACGCCCATGCAGTACGGAGGAAAGGGGACGGGACGTAGGAGTAAGACACAGACAACAGATTAACTTTTCTAGAATAGAGATTTTATTTCTTAAATGGCAGGATGGAGTAAGGGCTAACTGGCCCTATGCTAAGGTGGGATTTTCCTACCTAAAGAAACTAAGGAAAGTCGGTATCAGGCAATAAAAGCGTGGCAAAAATGTTGCAGGTAAAAAAATTGCAGCAAAAATGCTGTGGTTTCACCTGGTAATGGTGTACCCCATTATAGCATTTAAGGGTGAGCGGGGCTGTACCATGCTCCCCTTAAATGGTATAATGGGGGTTGCGGGGGTGTCCCCTGCATCCTTTACATGATTGTGGCGGCAAATCCACAGCATTTTTGCCGCGATATTTTGTATTCACTGCCATTTTTGCTGTGATTTTAAGACATGGAACCGGATAGTCTGTGTCAAAAGTCTGTCTGTGTTCAAAACTTATGCTCGCCCTCACAACTAAATCTGTACAAGGTGTATGGATGTCAGCAACCAAAGAAACCATGTTCAGAGTAAAAGGTCCGAGCTTCTTTCAGCTCATGTCTTAATTTCAG
Source organism: Ambystoma mexicanum (assembly GCF_040938575.1). Classification (NCBI taxonomy): domain Eukaryota; kingdom Metazoa; phylum Chordata; class Amphibia; order Caudata; family Ambystomatidae; genus Ambystoma; species Ambystoma mexicanum. The sequence continues at coordinate 354,577,442 of NC_090936.1, forward strand.
CTTCTTCAGGTTCAAAACAGTTCCACAAAAAGGTATTGGAGCTCTCTTCCCCAAGTTCAACACAGTTCCTGATAACCTTGGGGTTCCCTTCTCCAAGTTCAACACAGTTCAAAACAACCTTGGGTTTTCCTTCTACAAGTTTAATACAGTTCCAAACAACCTATGGGTTTCCTTCTCCACGTTCAACACAGTTAACAGTTAATTCAGCTTTCTGTAAGAATGGTAATCTTTCTGGCTTTCCAACCATTCACTTGGCTTTCCTTCTCTTTATTCACTTTCAGACTGATGAGGCCAAATGACTTCAATCTCTTCATTTTCATTGGCTCAATCCAAGAAGGAGTTATTGGGTCTAGGCGCAGATGTCAGACCACCCATCACAGGTCACGCAACCAATAACCCATGGCACTTTCTAATGTTCTCTTATTCTCATTGGACTACTTTTCCACCATATATTTCCATTCTGCACTTGTGACATAAGTCCATTTGTACTCCTAATTCTTCTCGACAGTCTCTTGACTCTACCCACACGTGCCTTTCATACAATTCCCTTTGTGGTGCTTCTCATTTGGCTTTCACGTGGTTCACCAATTCTCATTACTGGTTTTCACTTGGCTTTACGTTTTTAGATTGTTCAAAAAATGCTTTCTCCTTATTCTCATTCCGTTCATAAATAATATATGATAGGTTATTTATAACGCACTTAATACCCAGACGTTTCTAAGCACAGACCTGGGGATCGAACCTGTGTTGCTCTGTGTCGCCTTGCTTCCAAGGCGGACCACGTTGCTGCTGAGCTATCCTCCCAAATACACACCACTTTCTCTCCACTCGTGCGCTATTGTCATGTATTGTGCATAGCTTTTCTTTAGTTCAGTATTCAATATTTGTTTAAGTACTTGGCAACTTTCTCGATACTCAAAAACGTTCATCTGGTCTCCAGACCCCATCAATATGTGCATTCATTTGTTCTGCAACTTCCTTGGCCCTTATTAAGACCCTGGAGCACCCCAGTCTGAGTGCTCGCTCCCCGTCAATCACCGGGTATGTGGCAGCTCCTGCTGGTGCTTGCGCAGTCTTGTCTGCTTTCGCTTGCTCCCTTCTTTCACATCGGGAGCACCGGTGAGCCACACTCACCACTTCTGGACGTTCTTGCTGCCTTCTGGAGATTTCTGTGTCCCTAACTCCAGCTGGGGACACACGGCTCAGAGTTCTGCAGGGCTTTTGACTCTCTCGTGGCCCTCTTCAGCCTCAGCATCCTTTCTGCTCTCCTGCAGCGACCAGCGTCCTTTTTACTGGCTCCTCCTCTCCAGCCTGCTTCACAGCACCCTGGCTTCCCAGGTGGATCCCCTTCTCATGCGGGTCATTCCTTTGTATATGCACTTGTAGCATCTCAAGGGGTTGCAGGTGCAAGTTATTTATCTGACTAAAATTACCTCTATCATTTGATATGCCTGACCTTTAAAATGGTGTTCTACAGTCTTCTTCCTCATCCCAGTACTAAAGTGGTGTTCACAGGTAGAAGTGTGCATTACTCCTAGTCGCCTCTTCCTCGTCCCGGTCTTAAAGGGAACTGAATGGTATACAGTGGGAGCGTGTGACAGTGGGGAAGAATGGTAACAGCCCATGAAGGTTGGGGGAGGGGAGGATGTATTTTGACCAGGGAAAGGGGGAAACCATGCCTCACCCAAAGGCACGTTTCCTCCACTCCCTAAGGTCCCCTCCACTCAGGTGATTCTCCCTTGCACATCCACACCCAGGGTCGGGATACAAAAGCGATGGCCCTACCATGGCCACTTGAGAGGAAGATTGAAGGGGAGTAGATGCGAGGATGCCTTTAGGTTCCTCACACAAGGAAATTCCGCCTTTCCTCTGGTCCTCCTTGGGTTTCTTTCAGTGTTCACAGTGGCAGGGAAAAGACTTTCTTCCCCTGGCCCTGCTCAGGTTTCTTGCAGTGTTCACGATTGGTGTTTTGTATAGCATGCCTGGTTTTGTAGTCTGCCAGGTACTGTGACAAAGGAGAGGGTCCGTGATGTCCTTCTTCCTTTGTGGTGTATCCCAGACCCCTCTTTATTCTTTACAGGTTGCCGCTGATAAACCTGGTTCACTAGCCTGCCAGGCAGTCTCTATATTTCTAAACGGGTCCCAGACCCTACTTCTTGGTCTTCCTGTGCCCTTCTGGTAAAACCCCCAACAACCCTGGTACCGCTGGGTTCGTTGCTGGGTTTTCTGTGCCCGCACGGAGTGCTCCTGCTGCTCCATTCGGTCTCCTGCAGGTTTTCCCTCTCGTGGGTTTCTCGCTGGCTGCGGTGGCTCAGCAGCGTTGAAGGCTGGGCGGCTGGAGGCTCTCTGTATGGCTGCATGGCTCAGTGGCTTCCTTCCACCTGGTTTCTGTTTCTCCAGCCCTCTGCTCTGTCTGCTGGTTGCAGACTGAAAAGGGACGTCCTTGAGCAGGTCTAACGCCCCGGTCTCCCGTCCCTTCTCGAGTGGCACAGCTTCCTTGCTCAATGCTCCTCGTCGGAGGGCTTAACGCTTGCTTCAGTCCTTCTTTCCTTTTTACGTTCCACTGACATACATATTGTCTGTATTGACTAGAATGCTGAGCTTGGTTCTGCAGGCTATTCTTTATCACTCCGTGCCTCTTCTTCGTCTCAGTATTAATGTTCTCATCCTCAACTGGGATACTTGTACTCCTCTTTGTCCCAGTTTACACATATGACTCACATAGGTGGTCCCTACTCTTCCTTGTCCCAGTACATTTTATGGAGGCCAAATCATCTACCCTACACAAGTACATGGACATTTGTGGAATTATGGGACCCTGTATAAGGTAGGAGGAAGGGGGAGGTTGCTGCGTTCTTCCTGGACAGTCATCCCTAGTCTCATAGGGGTATCCCTCCCAATGAGATCCACCAGCTCAGTACCACCGCCAGGGGGACTAGCAGCTAGCAGGCTCACTTCCCTGGCCTAATGGGAAGGGGCTCCCCATAAGAGAGAAGGAACGACATCTAAAGATTCATCACACCGCTTAACCACGCGGTCAAGCAGAGACATGCATGCTCCAGTGAAGTGCTGTATAGCGCGGGAGGCAGCGCAAAGAACCAGAGAGAAAGATGTTGAAAGCCTCGGGGAAGACCAAAACCGACAAGAAAGACCAGAAGCTCCAATTGAAGGTACAGGGGCGGCCCGGGTCCACACAAAGAACACAGGAAACCATTTTAAGAGGGTCTGGGACCCAGAACTAAAATATAAGAAAGTTTGGGCAAAGTATACCTGGCAAGATAGTGAACCAGGTATAATAGTTAAAAGTCGAACAGAGTGAAAGAGACCGGTGAACGAGGAGTTTCTCAACTGTGCATCTTCTTCATGGCAGTACCTGGCAGGCAACTGTACCAGGTCTGCCTACACGAGCCACTGGAGTGCCTCAGAAAGGCCAGAGAAAGGGAGACATTCCCCCTGTTATGTGGAACTGTCATATAAAGCCTGAGAAAGGCCAGGAGAAGGGAGACATTCCCCTGGTGTGTGGAACTGTGATATTAAGCCTGAATCATTCCACTGGTGCTGTGAATTACTACATTGGGGCCGAGAACTATCAGGGGAAGGGAAGCATTTCCCTGACACTAACACTTGTGAACTGTGGTAACCAGCGGAAGAGAGTCATTCTGTCTGGCATCATTGGTGCTTCAATAAACACTGAATAACCAGGGGAAAGGGAGTCATTCCACTCTAGTGTTGTTTTGTTTGCCGTTAAAGAATTCCCCCAAGAGGATCACTGGGAAAACATTTTTTATAAACATTATTAGGTTGGCCAAAAAGGGAACATTGATAAAAACAAGGCCAACCCAAAATCTTGGAATTAACTTTTGATCGCCCTCCAGAAGAAAAGAGTCATTCTTCTGGCCCAAGATAATCAGCATTTTCCTTAGTTTAGTTAAGAGTGTAAGGGACGGAAATATGTTTTGACACAGAAGAGTGGACTATTTAATTTAGACAGACATCCTGACAGACCCCTTAGCGGAGGCAGGGAAACACCTCTTACGGTTGCAGAGAGATATTATTCCTCTTTCATTTTGATAAAATAAACGTTTATGACTAGGAACAAGTTACTTACCTGTAACTGTTGTTCTCCAGCATGGGTCTGGCATGGATTCACATGCTCATGAATATTCCCTGTCGTCAGGCTGGGAATCCTCGGTAAAGAAAAAATCAGTTTCAGTTTTGTTTCTGAACTGTCTTTCTACTAGTAAGCAATCACCGGTCTCTGGGTCATACTGCCCACAACCAATGACTGTCCTCTACCTAAGTACCTTCGCTGGCAGCCATCTTCAGATTTGGTAGCACGTAAAGTGGCATTAGGACCAAGTGAAGAGCCGCAGAGGGGTAGAAGGGAGGGTAGGCATGGGAATCCATGCCAGACCCATGCTGGAGAACAACAGTTACAGGTAAGTAACCTGTTCCTTCTCCAGCATGGGGTCTGGCATGATATGATGTTATGATATGGCATTTGTAACGCGCCTATACACAGGTGTTTCAAGGCGCGACGAGGCAGGGAGGGGAGGAACAAGGGGAGACAGACAACGATCCTACTAGGCCAGGTGTCAATTCAGATTGCGCAAGTGCAGGGGTGGGGGAGGGGGAAAAGTGCAAGGGGAAGGGGAGGGGGGGAAGTGCAGTACAAGGTAAGTGGCGTAAAGTAATAAATAAATAGGGCCAACTGGTGGCAAGTGCAAGGTAAGTGCAGAACAAGTGCTGGGAAAGGGGGGGGGGCTGTAGGGATACAGAGACAGTCCCGCAGTGCAGAGGGGTTCCAGTGCATCAGTGCAAGTGGAGAGTGGCTGGGCCCAGGACCGAGGCCGTTAAGAGTGGTCCAGTTGCAGAATCAGTGCAGTTTCAGTGAAGGATATTAGCTGTTCAGCAGGGGAGAGGGAGAGAGAAAGCAGAAGCAAAGAGGAAGGTTTTGAGGTGCTTCCGGAACCGGAGATGGTTCTCCTCAAGTTTCAGGGAGGCAGGAAGGCTGTTCCAGAGGGAGGCCCCTGCCGCGGAGAGAGATCTACCCCCAGCTCGTTGCTTCGAGAAGCGGCTGACCCTGAGGGAGTTGGAGGCGGATGAGCGAAGGGCTCGGGAAGGAAGATATTTGGGAAGAGAGAGTTGAAGGTATTTAGGACCCAGGCCCCAGAAGGCCTTGTGGACAATGCAGAGGGTTTTGAACTTTATCCTCGCAGCCACTGGGAGCCAGTGTAGAGATTTCAGTCCTGGAGAGATACGGTCCCTGGGCTTGAGGCCAAGGACAAGTCTCGCAGTTCTGTTCTGGATGAGTTGCAGAGGGCGGAGAGTGGAGGCAGGCAGATTAAGATAGAGGCTGTTACAGTAATCCAGCTTCGAGAGAACCAGGGCTCGGGAGACAGTGAGCTTCTGGGGGAAGGAGAGGAAGGGAAGAATACCTCTGAGGAGGTGCAGCTGGTAGTGTGACTTCTTAGCGACGTCGGAAATATGAGGAGAGAAGGAGAGTGTGGAGTCGAAGATGACCCCAAGGTTTTTTGCCATGCAGGTAGGAGCAGGGAGGGGGCCAAGGGAGGCAGGCCAGAGAGCTGCAGGGAAGGAGGGAGTGGGTGTACCGATGAGTAGAATCTCAGTCTTACTGGCATTAAGGCAGAGGTCATTGGCGGCACACCATTCCTGGATAGCAGACAGACAGTCAGAGATGAGGGAAGGAGAGGGGGAGGCTGAGGGTAGCCTGAAAATGAGCTTCATGGATTCACATGCTCATGAATATAAGAATACATAGCAGTACACACATGCACAACCACGGGAGGTGGCAAGGCTCAACATAAAGCGTTTCATCAACTCAACATTAAGCAACTCTTACCTCCTCAGCAAGCCCACCTTCAGGCGATCAGGTTGCGCAGCACTGCCTGGCCGACCCTGGACTCCTCCCTGGAATCCCGGTCGACGCAGTTATCTCGTGAAGGTGTGCGTCGACTTCCACGTAGCAGCCCTGCAGATGTCCATCAGGGGTACGCCAGACAAGAACGACGTGGTAGCAGCGTTCGCTCTGGTCGAGTGGGCTCTCGGACGGCCGGGCAACGGTCGGTTTGCCAACCTCTGACAGTGCATGATGCAGCCGGAGAGCCATCTGGAAATGGAAGCCTTCGAGAGGGCCTTCCCTTGATTCACAGGTCCAAAGTTCACAAACATTTGTGATGTCTTCCGAAGGCTCTTCGTGCGGTCCACGTAGAACTTCAGCGCTCTAGCTACATCCAGCGAGTGCAAAGTCCTCTCAGCCGGCGACGAAGGCGACGGGAACAAAACAGGTAGCACCAAGGGTTCGTTGAGATGGAAGTCCGATGGCACCTTGGGCATGAAGGAGGGGGACGTCCTCAGCACCACCCTTGTCTTGGGGAAGGCCTGGATCTCTCCTACTCGTCGTGCAGAGGTGATGGCCACAAGAAAAGCAGTCTTCCACGAGAGGAACTTCAACGGTGCCGAATGCGGAGGCTCGAATGGCAGCCTCATGAGCCTGCTCAGCACCACATTGAGCTCCCACGCCGGGGCTGGAGCCTTCAACGGCGGGAATGATCAGAACAATCCTTTCATAAACTCCTTCACCAGACGATGGGACCACAGAGATGATCGTCCCGGAGTTCTGGTGTAGCGGGAGATCGCCGCTAGATCTATCTTGATGGAGGCATGGGCTAGCCCCGGCTTGGCCAGCGACAGTAGGTACGGCAGCACCTGGGGGGCCATAATCCACAGAGGGTTAATCTTCTGTGCACGGCATCAGACAGAGAACCTCTTCCACTTATGTCCATAGCACTTGAGAGTCGAGGACACCCTGGCATTTGCAAGCACCTCTTTGCAGTCCGCCGGGATATCGTACCCTCCAAACTCTAGTGCTGCAGGAACCAGGCCTCTGCAAGTTCAGCGACCCTGGGTCGTGGTGGAGGATGGCGCCTCCTTTTCTGGTGAGGAGATCCGCGTCCGTCGGCAGTTTGACTGGGGGGGGACGCTGACATGTCCAGAAGGTCCAGGAACCAGATCTGTCTCGGCCAGGCCGGTGCAACGTGGATCATCCTACACCGGGACCGTCTGAGTTGGTTGATGAGTCGCAGCAGCAACAGCAACGGTGGGAACGCATACAAGAACAGGCCGTCCCAGGGGAATGAGAAGGCATTGCCCATGCTCCCCGGCTGGGGAAACCTGCTGGCGAACCTCCGACACTTGCTGTTTGTCGCCGTTGCGAATAGATCGATCTGGGGATTGTCCCATCGTTGGAACAGCAGATCCACTTGATCCTGTCATAGTTCCCACTCGTGGCACGAGCGCAGCTCCCTGCTGAGTGAGTCGGCGATGATGTTCTTTATTCCTGCCAGGTGGAAGGGTACCAGAAACATCCCTTGGGCGACAGCCCAGTGCAACAGATCCTGCGCCTCCTTGGATAGGTCTGGGGATCTGGTACCTCCCTGCTTCCAGATGTAGAACATCGTGGTGGTGTTGTCGGTGAAGATCCTCACCACCTTGCCCTTGAGGGATGGAAAAAACGACCCGAGGGCCAGAACACGGCCCGGAGCTCCAGTACGTAGATATGGAGTGACCTCTCCTCCGGGAGCCAAAGGCCTCTTGCGTGAAGATCTCCGGTGTGCGCTCCCCATCCCTCCAGGTAGGCGTCCGTTGTCACTGTCTCCTGATGTGCCGGGGTCTGGAAGTCCATACCCACCGCCTGATGCGTGCGGGTGCCCCACCACCGGATCGCTTGGCGGAAGGTCTCGTCGAGCGAGATCCTGTCTTCGAAGCTGCCTGCCGCTTGCATCCAACGGGCGTCGAGGAACTCTTGCAGTGGCCGCATCCTTAGTCTGCACAGGTGCACTAGGAAGATGCACGAGGACATCATGCCGAGAAGGGACTTGATGGACCTCACCCTGGCGATGTCCATGGTCAACAGCCGCTGCACCTTTCCCATGATGGCCTTCGTCCTTTCCTCCGACGGGGAGGCCAGTTGCGCTACTGTGTCGAGCTTGGCTTCCAGAAACAGTGCGACCTGCGACAGAACCAGGCGGGATTTGGCGAAGTTGATGGAGAATCTCAGATCCGTAAGCAGCTGGACGGTCTTCGCTGTCTGCCCGACAGTGAGATCTCTTGTCTTTGCTCGGATGAGCCAATCGTCCAGGTAGGGGTAGACGTGGATCCCCTGCAGGTGCAGCCGCGCCGCCACTGGTGCTAGGCACTTGGTGAATACCCTTGGTGCTGACTTCAATCCGAAAGGAAGGGCCTTGAATTGGTAGTGCCGTCCTTGGACTACGAATCTGAGAAACGTTCGATGTCCTTTTAGAATGGGGATGTGAAAGTAGGCATCCTCCAAGTCCAGCGACGATAGGAAGTCGCCTTCCTCCAGCTGTCCCAGCACGTGCTGGAGGGTGACCATCCGGAACTTCTGGGCCTTGATATACTTGTTTAAACAATGAAGGTCCAGGATGGGTCGCCAACCGCTGGTCTTCTTTCTTACGAGGAAGTATCGAGAGTACACTCCGATGCCCCGGAGCCTCTTTGGGATGAGCTCGATGGCTCCTTTCTTCAGCATCGCCCTTACTTCCAGCAGCAGTCGTGGGACGTGGTTTTCCTTCCGGGTGGGATGCGAGGCCACTTCTTCAAAAACTCGAGTGTGTCCTCGGACCAGGGCATCCAGCACCCATCGGTCGGTGGAGATGGACTCCCACACTTTGACGAACTTCGCCGGCTGGCCTCCCACCGGGGTGCTCAGGTGGGGGCCCGACGCTACAGCTGGTTCAGTCCTGCTTGGCAGTGGCCTTGTCACCTTGGACTCCTTGGCGACGACGACGAGATCCTCCCGACTTGCCGCCTCCTCTGTAGGCCTCCTGCGAAGAGGAGCAGGCCGCCTGTTGGTACGTCGAGGAGCCGCCGCCGAATCCTTTGGAGGCAACTTGCTTGCCTCCGGAGTTCCGAAAGGGCGGCCGTCGTTGCTGCAAAACCCCTAAGGCCCAGGCCGTCTCCGTGTCGGCCTTGATGGCCTGCAGTGATTCGTCCACTGTCTTGCCCAACAGGTTATTCCCGTCGAAGGGCATGTCCAAAACTCTGGTTTGCACGTCCTGGCGGAAATCGGTCGCCTTGAGCCAACCACTCCGTCGAAGACAAACACTGTTGCCCAACTGACGGAAACCGGTGTCAGCAATGTCCGTGGCCACCGTTATGGCATGGTCCGATGCCACCTCGCCTTCCTGCAGCATCTCAGGGCTTCCGCCCTTTTGTCGTCCGTGAGGAAGTCCAGGAGAGGAGCTATCTTAAACCAAAGCTCCCTGTCATAGCGGGCCACAATCGCTAGGGCGTTGGCCGCTTTAATAGTCGTCGCCGCTGACGAGATGACCCGTCGCCCCATGGCATCCAGTTTCTTGCCCTCGCCGTCCGGGGGGGAGGTTGAAGTCGAAGCCGTAGCCCCCGCCGCCTTCTTCTAGGGCACCGCCGAGATGACCGAATCCGGGGTCAGCAGCGCCCTAAGGCACAGAGGGGCAGAATCTGGCACCCGATACTTCTTCTCGTACCGGTCTCTCTTGGCAGGGGTCATGGACGCGTACTTCAGGAGCAACAGCCCCTTGTCCCAGATTTCAAGTAACAGGACCGAGAGAACTGTCTTCCTTTTGGCCTCACGCCGTTGATAGAGGAAACCTTCCTTCTTCTGTTCTTCGGGGCAGAGCTCGAAGAGCTGGGATGCTCTGGCAATCATGGCGTGAAAGGAACCAATTTCGCCGGGCAGGGAGGCCCGAGGGGGTGGTGATGGAAGGCCCATCCTGTCGTCACCACTGTCGTCATCCGTCCCCGCCGTGGCCGTCTCTGTACCCGTGTGTTAGGCTCACCTGGTTCCCACAGAGGCGTAGATCGAACCCGGACAGCTGCGGCCTCCACCAGCGTGAAGTGTAGGGCAAAGATGACCGTCTCGATGGACCCCCTCAGTCTTGTAAGCTTGACTCGTAGAAATATTCTCCTTATATTTTTGATTGGTGAGTTCTCCATCCTGCGTGGCATGCAGGGGCGCGTAGATACCAGTTACTTCACTGGTTTTAGGTGTTGGGGTTCTGGACGATTATTGAGTACTGAGTTTGCCAAGTTTTTAAAGAGTTCAAAATGTCCAAAGTTCACTCTTGCACTCCCTGTTGATTTGCGGCAGCAATCTCTGTCTGGAGGTTGCTGGCGGCGTTCAGGTAAGAGTCTGTATTACCCAAACTGTCCTGTAAAGGTGCGTGAGAATTGCTCACTGTCTTTTCCTTTTTTCCTAGATGCGGCGTATTGAAGGAAAAAGCCTCCGGTGATAATCAGGTAAGTCTTGTAATATAAGTGATTGTCTTTTTAGTCTCTTTAGGCTCACCTTGCTTTTTTTGTCTTTTCCCCGGGTGTTGAAAATCACCAAAAAAGTGACGGAGGCAGCGCCGAGTCGGAGATGCTGTGGGCTGATAAAAATGGAGCGGCGCTGTAGATGGGATGCGACGCGTGCCGGAAGAATGTCCCTTCAGGCTCGGAGTGATGCAGGATCTGAAATCAGGTGAGGAATCAGATTAAAGTCTGTAATCTAACCTCTTCTTCTATTTTCCTTTCTCTCCTAGGGGCTCCGTGTTCGAGGCGGGCGTGGCAGAAGGCTGGAAGCAGGTTTGCTGACACGGTGAGCGTCACGCTGCTAAATGCAGAATAACGCGAAGCGTGTGTTGAAGATCGGGCGTGGTTTAAATAGCTTTGAAAGTAGTCCCAGGTAAGAAGTCCCTAGAACCACACCCGAGTGAAAAGTAGTCCTTGTGTAAAAATAGTCCCTCCAGGTCTCACGTTGGCCTGGATGCATGTGCAGCATGGTCTGCCTGAGGTAAGTGATGACTATGAGCCTGGCGCCTTAGGCGCCAGGACTGATTTCTACTATGAACCTGGCGCCTAAGGCGCCAGGACTGAACCCAGATAGCCCCTAGCCGGGGCTTCTGAGGTTTAAACAGATGTCCGGATGCCTGCCTCTGGGGCAAATGGGCTTGGTCCAGCTGTCCGGGGGTAGGCATCATGACAGCACTCCCCCCAAGACTCCCCCTAAGGTTGTTCTTCCTCTGGGCCCTGGTTTGTCTGGGAAGTTCTGATGGAATTTCTTCACTAATCGAGGTGCATGGTGTGGTCACAGGGTTCCCATGACCTTTCATGTGGTCCGTAACCTTTCCAATCGATTAAATAAACATTTTTAGATTTAACCATCTTAGAGTCCAGAATATCTTTTACCTCAAATTCAGGTTCTCCATCTATTAGGATGGGGTCAGGTGGCTTGGCGAATCTTGCTCCGGGTTGAACTGGTTTTAGAAGTGAAACATGGAAAATGGGATGGATCCGCATACTAGAGGGCAATTCTAATTTAACTGCTACCGGGTTGATAATTTTTTTAATGGTGTAAGGCCCCAAATATCTAGGATTAAAAGTTTGAGTCCCTTTTAGGGATTTGTGTCTGGTTGCCAGCCAAACTTGATCTCCAATCTGATAATGGGGAGTGTCACTTCTATGCTGATCGACATTCTTCTTGTATTTCTCTTTTGCTTTTTTCAAATGTTCAGTTGCTTCCTTAAAGGCTTGAGTAATAGTAGAATGCAGATGGGTCACTGCTGGCATTTCCAAGTGTTGGGGTGAATCAAGTTCTGCGGTTCGAGGATGATGACCATAAATGGTATAAAAAGGGGCTTTGTCCGGTTCCAGAATGTACTGAGTTATTGTATGCGTATTCGGCAATCCATAATATATCCTTCAATTGCCCTCGGTCTGATGTAACATGCAACGTAGGTATTGTTCCAGAGTCTGGTTGGTCCTTTCCGTCTGACCATCGGTCTGGGGATGGTGACTAGTAGATAACCTCACGTCGATTTGCGCTAGTTGGCAACATTTCTTCCAGAATTGCGAAATTAATTGACTACCTCGATCTGACACCAATACAGAAGGAAAACCATGTACTCGAACGATGTTTTCAAGGAATTCCTTGGCCAAAACTGAAGTGGAAGGTAATCCCTTTAAAGGAATAAAGTGAGACATCTTGGAAAAAAGGTCAACAACTACTAGAATTGTGTTAAACCCATTACATGGAGGTAGATCTGTAATAAAGTCTAGGGACAAAGTGTGCCAAGGTGTAGGCGGAATATCCAAAGGCTGTAAAAGACTGGCTGGTTTCTTCTTCTGGCTTCTGTTTTGGGCGCAGATCCCACAAAACAACACAAATGACTTTATGTCCTTTCGCCAGGTGGGCCACCAGAATTGTCTTTTAATTTTAGCTTCAGTCTTGGCAATATCTGGGTGTACTTCCATCAAAGCATCATGGTAATTGGAGATTACCAGTTCTTGCAGTTCCTTGTGTGGTAAAAACAGACACCCTTGATAGTAGGGTAACTCATTAATGACTGAATAATCTGGGCCTCTTTTGTTTCAGTCCTGCAGGGCTGTTGAATCAAAAAGTTGTGGAATCTTTAAATGAATATCTTCCAAAGTCTGTAATACGCCGAGGATTCTTTGTCCTGGAATTATGGGTACTGGTTCTGGGTTCGAAAATACTTCTCCCATTCCTATTCGGGATAAGGCATCTGTTAGGGAGAATTCTCTGTTTAGGCTGAATTTCCTAACCTAGTGAGTCCCCCAGCAGCTTTGCTGGATTTTTGGGGTTTATTTTTTTCTCCTGCCAAGTGTGAGACTCTTTTACCCTCACTCTTGGGCATGATTTGAGTGTGTTTCTTTGACTATAGATGTGTTTAATGGGCTATGGGGTCTTTTACTTTATAGGGCTTCATGTGTTTTTGTGATGTGTGTTACACAGCACCCTCAGTGCAGTAACACAGGGGTGTCATAGTGACCCCCCAATATAGACTCCATACCCTGGGACTGACTACTGTCTCCCAGGACATGTAAAGTCACCATTGACTTTACTAGTCTCAAATTCTGAACAGAACCAGTACAAACTATCATATTGTGGACGTACTGACCGGGACAATTCGATTGCCCCGGGGTCTGTTAGATGAGGGGGCACGTCTCCGTCCTCCCTGATCGAGTTTTGGCTGGTGGCAGTGGATACTACTTTTTACATTCGACCGCGAATATATCTGTATGGGATTTCCCATTGTTTGAGGCTACCAACTTTAATTATTTAATTCCTATAGCCTCGAACATACCGCCGCTTTATTTATTTAATATTAATTCTCCGGTTGGTATTTTTAGCCAGAACTCGGTTCTAAAATGGTGTTTGTGTTCGCTTCTGTGACTCCAACCCAAGTTGAGCCCTTTGTTCCACTTTTTGGCGGGCTTCTCCACAGAAGCCCTCCAAAGTGGTGCCACTCTGTCTGGGGTACTTAGGAGGGGTGGAGGGGGATTTAGGCACACTGGACTGAGTTGCCTAGGCAACTCAAGTCGCACTCCGTCCTGATTGGCCCAAGTGGTGAGCCGGCCGGCTCACCACTTAGCATGTTTGAGTGACAGCTAGACTGAGTGAATGGGGGTTTTCTGCATAAAAGCAGGGCTTTGTGGACTGGAACTTTAGAAATTGCCACAGGACCTAAGAATCCGATGAGGGAGAAGCTGAGCCAAACTGCTACGACGACACCACCAGTGGAGCCCTGCTGAACCGTCTCCCCACTTTTCCCAACGACAGAGGAGATCTCCAGCCCGGAGAGTCTTCTTCCTTCGACTGGTGGGGATAACCAGTCTGCTTCCTTTTTCGCTTCCTGGAGCATCTCGTGGCCGCCTTGCCTGTGCCAAGCACCCCGGCAACTGGGATACCACGTTTTACCACTACCGCGAATCAAAGGGTAGTACCTTTAACCGGAAAAATCTGTGGCTGGTTTCTTCCCTGGCAGTGCAACGACCCTCATCTTTCCTCCAAGTCGAGATCTTCTCTTCCTCTGGATGATGCAGCGACTTGCACCCGCTGCCAGGAACAACTGCCCCCGCTGGAGGATCCTTCCCACATAAGGTACCGTGTTCCGCCTGGCTTCCCTTGCAACCGACTGTACGGGGTAGATTTAGCCCCCGGCTTTCGAACCTGGGTTAGCCTGGGACACCCTGGCTAAACTTTTCTGAGCCTAACTAAAACCTTTCTGAACTCCCTGCAAGACTTTTTAAGCCTGTTGTCATTTTGTGATCTTGGGTGCATTTGTGCCCTGCTCTCTCCAAGAGTGGGCCCGGCTAATGGACTTTGGCTTACAAGTAACTTTTGACTTTCCTGCCTTGCTTAAGAGTTCCCAAGTATTAGTGTGGTGTATTTTCCTACATTCTGCCTTTTTCCCTCCCTTTTTCGTTAACTTATTGGAGTGCCATCTATAGTTAAGCGCTCACCTCTGTCTGGAAATAAGTGGTGTTAACTAAGACTTGTCTGATAAGGAATAAGGGATGTATATATAATAGTAACTGGCCCTCATTACGACCCTGGCGGAGAGGGTTTACGCCAGCGTAAATCATGGCGTACCCTTCCGCCTTACTACGAGATTCCGTAGCGCCATGGAGCCTTTTTCGCCTGCTTTTTCCGGGCGAAAAATCCATGGCGCTACGGGACCTTGTTGTTAATTACGCCACCGTAATTTACGGTGGCGTAATTAACGCCTTCCCCACTCCCATTATACCCTATGGGGCAAAAATGGGAATGGGGAAGGGCAAAATGGGGATTGGGGATTTACCGCCCCGCCAAGGTCGGAATGGGGCGGTAAATCCGCCAACCCCCATGGCGGTGCTGGCAGCTTTGCGCCATGGTCCATGGTGCAAATTGCACCATGGATCTCCGCCAGGGTCGTAATGAGGGCCACTGTGTTGAGAGTGATTTACAATAATAGTGCTGGAGTGTTTCAATCAGTGTGTTTTTAAATAAATAATTATATACCTTGATACCAAAGCTCTGGTCAGTGTTTGCTTGTGCTATTGTGTCTGGGTGTCTATTGTGTATACTTTGCATACTGCCTAACCTTTCTTGAGAGCTCAGCCACAGCTACCAGGTAAATCTGGGTGGTACAGACTGCTACCAAGTGGGTTTACTGCTAACACCTGTAGTCCTAAATCTTTTGCAGTGTTCCCAAAGGGAACTGCACAGGTTTCTGCCTAAACTGGTGTACAGCGGTGGGATTTGTATTGAGTATACATTTCAGAGTGCTTTAAGAGACCTTAGTGCAACTAACCACAAAACCTAGCACTGAAAAAGTAATCTTTCTAACATGTAAAACTATGGAAAATTATAGTCAAGAGTCCCTTGCTACAAAAACTGCTGATTGTTTAAGAGTTCTCTGTAAGCATAAGAATCTCCTGACTAAAGGCAGAAAATGGAATTGATAGAAAGGTTGTTAGCTAACCAAAGTCTGGATGATGGTTCAGAGGAACCTACCATGCCAGAAACTGTAGATACAGTATAGAGATTGATGTTGATTAAAATATTGATAATCTTGAGGAAGAGTCAGAAGAGGAGGGTGAGGCTGCTGTGACTGTCCCCCCTAGGCCTCTGTCTGCTCTGCCAGATGTACCTACTGGACCTTTGCCAGGTCCCACACTTAGTCCTCAATATCTTGAGCTAGAGAAAATGAAACTTGAATTAGAATTCAAGAGACTGAATACTCAGGCTGAACAAAGACACCAGGAACTGAATCAAGAACTCAGGCTAAGGGAAATGGAGCTCAAGCATGAGCTAGAAATGAAGAAATTATCTGTAGACAATGCTTCTCTCTCTGACTCCTCTAGAAGTTTCAGTCCTAAAAGACCCCGGATGCCTAAGGAATTGATTGGTATGCATGAGCCTAAGTTGGATGTGTTGGATTGGTTGTCTCTGTTTGAATATAATCATGGGCTCCAGAATATCACAGGAAATGACTTACTCACCTGGTTGTTCTCTAGGCTTCCCCCTGTTGCAACTGATGTGGTAATGGAGTTGGGGGAGGAGGATAAGTAGGATTATGAATGTGTGAAACTAGCTTTGATAGCTAGATTTGGGAAGACCCCTTCCCAGTATCTTAAGAGGTTTAGAACTCTCAAAAAGCATGATGGTATCCCTTGGGCTACCTGGGTGAGTGAAGGGTTGACAAACTTAGAGGGATGGATTAAGGGTTACAAAGTGAACACTTATGAAGGTATGAGAAATCTGTTTATGTTGGAGTCAATTTATGATGCCTGCTCTCCTGAGCTCAGACAGCACTTGGCTGATTCAAAGGAATTACATTCCAGAAAACTAGATAAGGCTGCTGACTTGTGGGTTGCCAAAGGGCCACTCACAAGGATTCTGGGGTAACTCAGAAAAAGGATGAGGGGAAACAGACTAAAAAGGACTTCAAAGAGAATTCTAATACTGCAAATTCCAAAGAGGGCCCCAAACAAAACCATAAGGGTAAGCCACAAGGGAAACCGAATCAGGCTAGTGTACCTTCTGGTCCCAGACCAGAAGGAGGTCAGCACAAGCCTCCATTCCAGAGAGCCTTTGGCTCTTGTTATATTTGTAAGGCCACTGACCATGTGAAAGGAGATCCCAGATGTAAGGGTAAACCTCCAGGGATCCAGCTTGCCTCCTTAGCCTTCGCTCAAGAAGAGGAAGTCCCAATGGCAAATGGAAACTTTCTACTGCTGGCTGATGAACCCATGGGAGTCTCAGCCAGTGTTTCTTTAGTTTCTCTGGGGTTGTGGGAACAACAGAATTTAGATGTATATAATTCTATAGCAGATAATACTAAAGAGTATTATAAGGACAGTGTCCAGGTGAATGGTCAGGAGACTCCTGCCATCAGGGACACTGGGGCCAGCATAACTGTGGTGGATGAATCATTTTTCAAGGCAGAGGATGTTGCTAAGGCACCCAAATGCCTCACCAAGTTAGCTGGAGGGCCTGTGCAGATGTGTCCCCAGTTACCAGTTCTCATCCAGTGCAATGATCTGACTGTTAGGATACCTGTCAGTGTACAATGTGAGGTGCCAGGAAGGGTTCTGTTGGGTAATGACCTAAAAGTTCTTGGAGTTGTGTCACATACCCTCAGACCTCCTACTAAAAGGTTACAGGAGCTCACTAAACCTGCAAGAGAGATAACCCTGCGAGGGTCATCTCAGGAGATGATGACAGAGATCACTCCTCTCCCCTTGGAGCAATTTACTGCAGTGACTACCAGATCAGGAGCCAAGGGGCAAGCCAAGACTCCAAGAAATAAACAAGCAGCAAGCCTTCCAGTGCTTCCAACAAGGACTTCCCCTAGGTTGTCCAAAGTTACACCAGTAACTCCCCCTCCAGCTAAGGCTGAGAGGGTGGTTGAACCCTGCGTGGTTGAACTAGATTCTGAAGAAGAGCTAGTAGGAGGCCAAGATCTTATTGGAGATTTAGATCCAGCTGACCATCCTGAGCTGCAGTCTTTACTGGCAGAAGGTGGACCCAGCAGATCAGCTTTCCATAAGGGCCAAAGAGAATGTCCAACTCTGGAAGGTCTCCGCCAACAGGCAACTTCTCAGGCTGATGGGCAAGAGCCTGGGAAGTACATGTTACACTGGGAAGATAGCCTCTTCTACAGTGAACCAACTGAGTCTGAACCTGGAGACTACAAGTGCCTTGTAGTACCTCAAGAAAACAGACAACAGTTCTTACAACTAGCCCATGAGATACCTTTGGTTGGTCACTTGAGTTTCAAGAAGACCAAGGAAAGGCTCTTTCTCTACTTTTATTGGCCAAAGATGGAGGCTGAAGTAGATAAATATTGTAAGAGCTGCCATACCTGCCAGACATCTAGTAAGGTTGGTTCCAAGAATGTGGCACCTTTAGTGCCTCTTCCAGTTGTGGGAGTCCCATTTGAGAGGGTAGGAATTGACATTGTTGGTCCCCTTGATCCCCCAACCTCCTCAGGCAACAGGTTTATCCTTGTAGTAAACCATGCTACTAGGTACCCTGAGGCAATTCCTATGAGGACTGTTACAGCTCCAGCTGTGGCTAAGGCCCTCCTTGGTATTTTTACCAGGGTTGGGTTTCCTAAGGAAGTAATCTCTGGCAAGGGGTCACATTATGTGTCCCACTACATGAAAGCCATGTGCAAAACCTGCAGAGTTACTTACAAGTTCTCAACAGCATACCACCCTCAGACAAATGGGTTGGTAGAAAGGTTTAACAGAACCATGAAGAGCATGATAGGTGCTTTAGAGGAACCCCTTTAAAGAAAGTGGGACCTTCTACGGCCATGCCTTCTCTTTGCTTATAGAGAAGTCCCTCAGGAGGGAGTAGGTTATTCTCCCTTTGAGCTTCTTTATGGCCATCCGGTCAGAGGTCCATTGGCCCTGATCAAGGAGGGGTTGGAGAGTGTTCCTTCCCCCAAGCCAGTCAGAGTGACTGACTATGTGATAGGTCTCCGATGGAGAATGTCACACATGATGGCAGAAGCAAGTGACAACTTGAAAGCTGGACAAGCTCTGGTCAAGAATTGGCATGATCAGAAGGCTAACATGGTTGAGTTCACTCAAGACCAGCTAGTTCTCGTTATGCTCCCAACAAGGCAGAGGGCCTTGCAAGACAAATGGATGGGACCCTTCAAGTTTGTGGGAAAACTTGGAGAGGTCAACTATCTGGTGGATCTGGGCAAACCCAGGGAAGCTCCCAGAGTCTTCAAACCAACCGCCTCAAAGCCTATGTCTCTAGACCAGAAGTAGGAGCCTTGCTTCTAGCTTCATCGGAAGAGGAGGAGGAGAGTGAAGCTCTACCTGACATCCTTAGAGGCTTACCTTTCGACGAAAATGTTGAAGGAGTTATTCTCTCTTCAGATCTGACACCTGAGCAACAAGAAGAGTGCAAATCTATGTTAAATCAGTTTGCCTCCCTGTTCTCACTTTCACCAGGCTTGACTGGTGACTGTCTGCCAGTCAAAAGCAGAGGGTACAGAATGTCAGAACATGTCAGAACCCACATCAAAGGTGAGGTCAAGAAGATGCTTGATCTCGAGGTAATAGAGCCCTCTACTAGTCCATGGTCTAGCCCAGTTGTGTTAGTACCAAAGGCAGGATCCAAAGAGTTGAGATTCTGTGTGGACTATAGAGCTCTTAATGCAGTCACCAAGACTGATGCCCACCCTTTGCCAAGGACAGATGAGTTTGTGGATAGGCTTGGTGCAGCCAAGTACCTCAGCACATTTGACCTTACGTCAGGCTATTGGCAAATAGCCCTGACAGACCATGCCAAGGAGAAGACTGCATTTTCTACCCCAGTTGGCTTATACCAATTCAAGGTTATGCCTTTTGGACTGAAAAATGCACCTGCTACATTTCAAAGGATGGTAAACCAAGTTCTAGCTGGGATGGAGGACTTCTGCATGGCATACTTGGATGACATTGCAGTTTTCAGCCACTCCTGGGAGGAACATGTGAACCACCTGGGACATGTTTTGCAGGCTCTTGAACAGGCCCATCTGACCATCAAGGCAAGTAATTGCCAGATAGGACACAGTAAAGTGGTCTACCTTGGGCATGAGGTGGAGAAATAAGGCCTTTGCTCAGCAAAATTGAAGCTGTGCAAAATTGGACAACACCTACTACTCAGACCCAAGTGAGAGCCTTCCTAGGCCTCACTGGGTATTAGAGGAATTTCATAGAGAACTATGGGACCATAGTTTCTCCACTGAATGTAATCTCCTCTCCAACATTCCCTAAGAAGGTCGAATGGAATGAGGAGTGCAATCAGGCCTTTGAAAGCCTGAAGAAGGCTCTTTGCCAAGCTCCAGTACTGAGAGCTCCTGACTACCTGCAAACCTTCATTGTACAAACTGATGCTTCCAATGTAGGAATAGGTGCAGTCCTTAGCCAACTGGATGAGAAAGGTAGGGAGCACCCCATTTGCTTCATCAGCCGTAAGCTGAAGGATCCTGAGACAAGGTGGGCAACAATCGAAAGAGAATGCTTTGCTATTGTGTGGGCACTGAAGAAGTTTAGGCCATACTTGTATGGTTCTACTTTTGTCATTCAGACTGACCACCAACCCTTGAGATGGTTAATGCAAATGAAGGGAGAAAATCCAAACCTATTGAGATGGTCAATCTGCCTGCCAATCACCATTGAGCACAGGTCAGGGTGTCACCATCAACATGCTGATGGACTCTCTAGGATGTATGTCATCGATTAGAGGTATGAGGTTCATCCAGGAGTGGATTAAATCCTCCTGTCCCTTAGTCTGGGGTGGGGGGGGGCGAGTGTTAGGGAGAATTCTCTGTTTAGGCTGAATTTCCTAACCTAGTGAGTCCCCCAGCAGCTTTGCTGGATTTTTGGGGTTTATTTTTTTCTCCTGCCAAGAGTGAGACTCTTTTACCCTCACTCCTGGGCATGATTTGAGTGTGTTTCTTTGACTCTAGATGTGTTTAATGGGCTATGGGGTCTTTTACTCCATACGGCTTCATGTGTTTTTGTGATGTTTGTTACACAGCACCCTCAGTGCAGGAACACAGGGGTGTCATAGTGAACCCCCAATATAGACTCCATACCCTGGGACTGACTACTGTCTCCCAGGGTATGTAAAGTTACCATTGACTTTACTAGTCTCAAATTCTGAACAGAACCAGTACAAACCATTTTATTGTGGACGTACTGGCCGGGACAATTCGATTGCCCCGGGGTCTGTTAGTCGAGGGGGCATGTCTCCGTCCCCCCTGATCGAGTTTTGGCTGGTGGCAGTGGATACTACTTTTTATATTCGACCGCGAATATATCTCTATGGGATTTCCCATTGTTCGAGGCTAGCAACTTTAATTATTTAATTCCTATAGCCTCGAACAGACCGCCGGTTTATTTATTTAATATTAATTGTCCGGTTGGTATTTTTTGCCAGAACTCGGTTCTAAAATGGCATTTGTGTTCGCTTCTGTGACTCCAACCCAAGTTGAGCCCTTTGTTCCACTTTTTGGCGGGCTTCTCCACAGAAGCCCTTCAAAGTGGTGCCACTCTGTCTGGTGTACTTAGGAGGGGTGGAGGGGGATTTAGGCACCCTGGACTGAGTTGCCTAGGCAACTCAAGTCGCACTCCGTACTGATTGGCCCAAGTGGTGAGCCGGCCGGCTCACCACTTAGCATGTTTGAGTGACAGCTAGGCTGAGTGAATGGGGGTTTTCTGCATAAAAGCAGGGCTTTGGGGACTGGAACTTTAGAAGTCGCCACAGGACCTAAGAATCCGACGAGGGAGAAGCTGAGCCGACCTGCTACGACGACACCACCGGTGGAGCCCTGCTGAACCGTCTCACCACTTTTCCCAACGACAGAGGAGATCTCCAGCCCGGACAGTCTTCTTTCTTCGACTGGTGGGGATAACCAGTCTGCTTCCTTTTTCGCTTCCTGGAGCATCTCGTGGCCGCCTTGCCTGTGCCAAGCACCCCGGCAACCGGGATACCACGTTTTACCACTACCGCAAATCAAAACTCTGCAGCTGGTTTCTTCCCTGGCAGTGCAACGACCTTCATCTTTCCTCCACGTCGAGATCTTCTCTTCCTCTGGACGATGACGCGACTTGCACCCGCTGCCAGGAACAACTGCCCCCGCTGGAGGATCCTTCCCACATAAGGTACCGTGTTCTGCCTGGCTTCCCTTGCAACCGACTGTATGGGGTAGATTTAGCCCCCGGCTTTCGAACCTGGGTTTGCCTGGGACACCCTGGCTAAACTTTTCTGAGCCCAACTAAAACCTTTCTGAACTCCCTGCAAGACTTTTTAAGCCTGTTGTCATTTTGTGATCTTGGGTGCATTTGTGCCCTGGTCTCTCCAAGAGTGGGCCCGGCCTATGGACTTTGGCTTACAAGTAACTTTTGACTTTCCTGCCTTGCTTAAGAGTTCCCAAGTATTAGTGTGGTGTATTTTCCTACATTCTGCCTTTTTCCCTCTCTTTTTCGTTAACTTATTGGAGTGCCATCTATAGTTAATCGCTCACCTCTGTCTGGAAATAAGTGGTGTTAACTAAGACTTGTCTGATAAGGAATAAGGGATGTATATATAATAATAGTAACTGTGTTGAGAGTGATTTACAATAATAGTGCTGGAGTGTTTCAATCAGTGTGTTTTTAAATAAATAATTATATACCTTGATACCAAAGCTCTGGTCAGTGTTTGCTTGTGCTATTGTGTCTGGGTGTCTATTGTGTATACTTTGCATACTGCTTCACTCCATACTGCCTAACTCTTCTTGAGGGAAGTCTGACTGCTCAGCCACAGCTACCAGGTAAATCTGGGTGGTACAGACTGCTACCAAGTGGGTTTACTGCTAACACCTGTAGTCCTAAATCTTTTGCAGTGTTCCCAAAGGGAACTGCACAGGTTTCTGCCTAACAGCATCTGCCTTACCATTCTTGCAACCAGGTCGATAAGTAATCACGAAATCGAATTTGGCGAAGAATAGCGCCCATCGGAGTTGACGGGCCTGGCTGTTTTTAAATACTGCAGGTTCCTGTGGTCAGTGATTACTGTGATGGTGTGCCTAGCACCGAGAAGGTAATGTCTCCAAGCTTTGAAGGTGGATTTGATGGCTAACAATTTTTTATCGGTAACCGCATAGTTTAATTCGGGGGCCGAAAACTTTCTGGACCAAAAGGTTACAGGATGAAGTTGACCGGTTTCGGGATCCTTCTGGGACAGGACAGCCCCCATGGCTAAACTGGACGCATCTGTTTCGACTTTGGATGGAAGTTTGGGACGTGGATGCTTCAAGACAGGTGCTGATGTGAATTTCGACTTCAACTCCTGGAAGGCTCTTTCAGCCTCCTCGGTCCACAAGAAGCGTTTGTTTTTTCACAAACGTGCTGTGATGGGGTGTACAACCTGTGAGAAGTCTGGAATAAATCTGCATTAGAAATTAGCAAATCCGAGCATGCTTTGTACTCCTTTAATTGAATTGGGTGATGGCCATTTGAGGATTGCATCCACTTTTCGAGAGTCCATTCGGACTCCTTTTGGAGTCAAGATAAATCCCAGGAACTCTACTTCCGTGGTATGAAAAACGGCTTTTTCCAGTTTTGCAAATAACTTATGCTGACGTAGTTTTTGAAGGACTGCTCGAACGTGCTGAATGTCGTCAATGTAAACGACAACACAAATGTCGATGAGTTCACGAAGGACATCGTTCATAAAATACTGGAAGGCTGCTGGTGCATTGCACAACCTGAAAGGCATCACCTGATATTCGAACAATCCGTATTTGGTGCGGAAGGCAGTTTTCCATTCGTCACCCTTCTTTACACGTACCAAATTATATGCCCCTCTGAGATCTAATTTAGTGTAAATGCAAGCATCCTTTACCTGGTCTAGTAACTCAGGGATCAAAGTTAATGGGTATCGGTTCTTTACAGTAATCTGGTTTAATGCGCGGTAGTCTATACATGTTCTAAGGTCACTTTCCTTTTTCGGTACGAAGAACAAAGCTGAGGAAACAGGGGACTTGAATGGACAAATGAAACCATTAGCAAGGTATTGGTCTAGATATTGTCGTAAGTGCAGATTTATAGGTTCCGTGAGGGCGTAGATTCTGCTGCATGGGGGTTGTGCACCGGGGATGAGGTCGATTTGACAATCGTATGATCTGTGTGGCGGTAAGGTATTTGCCTGTTCTTTTTGGAAAACATCCTGGAATTCTTGGTATTCCTGAGGTAACTGCACGACTGGACTAGTGACTGTGGCCAGGCCTTTGTTCAAGGGTTTTTCTGGGTAGCAGGTGTGTGCACAATCCGGGAAGGTTATTCTCTTCTCTCGCCAATCAATACAAGGATTATGTGTTTCTAACCAAGGTATCCCCAGTATTATTTGGAACTGTGGGGCTTTGATTAAGTCAAACACAATAGTCTCTCGATGCCCATCCTGACCCAGCAATGTCATCTCTGTAGTGGAATGAGTTACAGGCCCTGAGGCAATTTCAGTTCCATCGACTGTGGTGACGACATCCGGAGCGGTCTTTTTTGCAGAGAGATAGATTCATCCTAGAAGCCAATTTATGGTCCATATAGTTTCCTACGGCCCCGCTATCGATATATGCCCTTGCTGCGTGCATACGTGATGGGAGTCTAGGATCAATGAGGACCATTGGTATGATTAGATGTGAAGTCTGAGTGTCCTTCTTCAAGCTCGGCAAGCGGACCTCTACGCTTGTCGGGCGTGGTCGTTTCCCGATTCAGGCTCTGTTTGATTTCTAACAGCTACTCCAGCTACCTTCTTGGATGGTTTAATTGGGCAATCTCTTAGAAAATGTCCTGAAGCCCCACAATAAAGGCACAATTGCATTTGTCATCTTCTTTCTCTTTATTTATGCGTTAAGGGTCCCTTAACCCCCCCCCTCCCCGATCTGCATGGGTTCTGATGTGTCAGTTCTTTTGGAGGTAACATGTGGTTTGACCAGAACTCGATTCTCAAATTTAGCTCGATCAGCCTTTCGATTCTGGAGTCGGTAGTCTAACTGGACTACTAACTCTATATATTCAGTGCCATCCTGGGGTGGGTTCACCACTTGGGCCAAAACATCTTTGAGTTCACCCCGAAGCCCACGATGAAATAAAGTAATTCTTTTCTCCTCTGGCCAACCGGTTTCTACCACTAACCTGTTGAAGGTTGCAATATAGGTTAACAGATCCTGAGTGCCTTGTCGTAGGGATAAAAGTTTGTTATCCAGGGCCTGACCCTGCGAATGCCTGGCAAATAGCTTTTCCATACTCAATTGAAAACCTTGAAAATCCCGAAGAAGAGGGTCATCCTGGTTGACCAGCGGGATTGACCAATCTGCTGCACTGCCACTAAGGTACGGCAGTACAAAGGCTACTTTGGCTTGGTCGTTTGGGAAGGCTCCTGGTCTGCATAGGAAGTGCAAGCGGCACTGGTTCATGAACACGGCGAACCTTTTCGGGTCCCCAGCAAAACGTTCGGGTGGAGCTAGAGGAATGCTCCCTGGGAGAACCACTTGCACAGGATTGCTCGAAGAGACAAGAGTTGGATTCCCTCCGAGTCCAGATAGTGGTGTTTGGCCGGCTTGGCTTTGCAGCAGTTGTCTAGCAAGATCATCAGTGCGTTCCTTTGACAAAATAAGTTCTCTACTGAGGGCATTAGTCTCTTGACGTGCAGAATGCACCTCTGCCCTAAGTTCCCCTAACAGTTGGGCTAGTTGGTCGGTTTCAGAAGTTTCCATAACGCCCGGGTGGGGTTTTTTAGGTAGGCTTCGCATTCTGTTAGGCTCACCTGGTTCCCACAGGGGCGTAGATCGAACCCGGACAGCTGCGGCCTCCACCAGCGTGAAGCGTAGGGCAAAGATGACCGTCTGGACGGACCCCCTCAGTCTTGTAAGCTTGACTCGTAGAAATATTCTCCTTATATTTTTGATTGGTGAGCTCTCCATCCTGCGGTTACTTCACTGGTTTTAGGTGTTGGGGTTCTGGACGATTATTGAGTCCTGAGTTTGCCAAGTTTTTTTTTTTTTTTTTGATAAAACATTTTTTATTGTTTTACATTCACAAGAACACAACATCAGCTTTTGTGGATTAGCATGTTCTTCCCAAATTCAAATCTCGTTAGATCAATTGACAATCACCCATGACATTACCCCTGGTTTGTGCGATTAAACCATATCCTCCTCAGTGCACACCGCCGAGCCCAGCCGGCTCTAAGGTCCATCCTCTTCCCACCTCCCCCATATTTTGTTCGCCTTAGTAGGGCATCCTCTGGCGGTATATACTCGGTGCTCTATAGTGGCACAAATGTTCATATCTGTTGCCCATTGCTCCATCGTTGGGGACTCCGGGGCTCCCCATTTTTGCGCTATATTACGCTTCATCAATCCCGTTGCCGTGTTCAGTAGCAATTTGCCCCATTTAGTAAGTTCAATCTCATCCGGAGCCCCCAAAATGAGAATCTTCGGGTCTAGTGGTATACGGCACGCCAAAACATTGCCCAGTACCGCACAACACTCTCTCCAGAAGGTGCGAATTTGGGGGCATGCCCACAGGATGTGAAAGAATGTTCCCTCCTCCTCCCCACAGCGGAGGCAGTTTGGGTTCAAGGCTCTCTCCCATCTATATAGTACCGTTCTGGGGTAATAAACCCTGTGTAGGATTTTTAGTTGAACCAGCCGGATCCCGGAAGAAATGGCCACCTCCCTCGGGTGCATTAGTACTTGGATCCAGTCCTCTGGATCTATCACCCCTACATCCACCTCCCATTTAGCTTTCAAAGTCGTGAGTTCTGGCGTAGCAAAGGATGTAATAGCGTTGTATAGGATGGAGGTGCATTTGGAGGGGATGAGAGCTGGTAGTATGTTACGTTCTATGGGTGTGTACTCCGGGATATTGGTGCCTGCAGGTATATGGTTTCTTAGGGCATGGGCCAGTTGTACATAGTGGTATCGCTCAGTGCCCGGGAGTTGGAATTTTTGCTGGATAGTTTCAAACGATGCTACCCCCCTCTCACCAAGAATGTCCCCAACCCTCAGAATCCCAGCCCTTACCCATCGGGGCCATGGTTGAAGCTTCTTAATCTCAGGGAGGTTACAGTTTCTCCACAGGGGTTGTGCCACCGTTACACTGTTTTCCCACCCAACGAATCTGTGTGCCTGTTTCCAAACCATGATGGTATGAGCCGTGGTCGTTGGTGGGAGAGGTCTCGGAGTAGTGTGGTATAGTAACTGCCAAGGTTCGGTATCGTGCATGGTCGCAATCTCGGCTTTGATGTGGGGGAGCTCCCTGTCTCCATGAAGCAGGTCGTTGACCACTGCCAACTGTGTGGCCCAATAATATGTTTGGAGGCGTGGGGCTCCTATCCCACCCTCCCAGACCGATCTCTGGAGCGTGGTTAGCGCTATCCTCGGCTGACCTCCCCCCCATATTAGTTCCCGAAAGAGGGAATCAACCCTCTTAAAGTCGGAGTCTGGGATCTTTAGTGGGGCATTTTGTAAGACATAGAGAAACCTTGGGAGAGTCATCATCTTGAAGAGTGCCGCTCTTCCCATGGGTGTAAGGGGGAGAAGCCTCCAGTGGTGGACGTCATTGACAAAACAGTCAAGGACCGGTTGAAAGTTGTGTAGTGTGTATTCGCTCAGGTTTGTGGTCACCCAGATCCCTAAGTATCGAAAACCATGGGGTTCTATTCGGTACGGACATTCCCGAGGGTCAGCTTGCACGATGCCTTTCACCGGGAAGAGAACTGATTTTCCCCAATTGATTTTAAGCCCACTAAGTTCACCAAAACGGGTAAGCATCTGTGTCACCCTGGGGCAAGACCGAGTTGGGTCCCTCATGTAAATCAGAAGGTCATCCGCGTACAAGGAGACACGGTCCTCATGTCCCTCAGGCCACCTGAACCCCGTCCATGCAGCGTCCTGGCGAAGCCAGAGGGCCAGGGGCTCAATCGCCAGGGCAAAGAGAAGGGGAGAGAGGGGACAGCCCTGTCTCGTGCCCTTTCCCAACGGGAAGGACCGGGACGGCCAACCATTCACTCTGACCTCTGCCCGAGTGTTAGTGTATAGTAGTTTCACCCATTTCAGGAAGCTGTCCCCGAACCCCATACGCCTCATGACTTCCCAAAGGCAGTCCCACCTGACCGAGTCGAAGGCTTTTTCAAAATCTACTGCCAGTAGGGCGAGAGGGGTGTCAATGATCGGGGTCCGCTCCAGAGCCAGATGGAGCCGGCGCAGGTTCATACGTGTCGATTTGTGTGGCATAAAGCCACACTGATCCGGGTGGATCAAGGTATGGGTCACTGATTGCAGCCGGTTGGCAAGGAGCTTGGCGAGAACCTTGGCCTCGCTGTTAATTAAAGAGATAGGCCGATAAGAAGCACACTGTTCCGGGGGCTTGTCAGGTTTGGGGATGACCACAATGGTGGCTTTACATAAGTCAGGTGGGAGGGTGCCCTGGTCGCGGGCACCAAGAAACATCCTGTAAAGGGGGGTCGCCAATTTGTTCCCTCCAAGTTTTTGCCAGGTCTCGGCAGGGAACCCATTAGGGCCCGGTGTTTTCCCCGTCTGGAGTTGCGCCAGGGCTCTGCTTATTTCGGATTCAGAAAGGTCCGACTCTAACTCCTCCCGTTGTTGTGGTGTCAGTGTTGGGAGAGCAATCTCATCGAGTAGGGTCGGGTCGAAGGGTGTTGTCGGGACCCGGTAGAGCTCCTCGTAAAACTGGGCAAAGGCTTCTGCTATTTCAGCATCCGTTTGGTACCTAACCCCACTCGGGGCAACAATCTCCCTTACATGACGCCTCCCCTCCTCCCTCCTCTCCAACCAGGCCAGCATTTTGCCTGCCTTGTCCCCCAGCTCGTATATCCTCGCTCTGGTGTCCCAGTGGGCCTGTCTGGCATTGTCTAGCATGGTATTTCTGAGGGTTTCTGTGGCTAATGTGAGGGACCTCTGAGTCTGCGGGGTAGGGTCAAGGACATGCGTGCTTTCAGCCTGAATCAATTCGGCTTCCGCCTCTACTATTTTTTGGAGTCTCTCCCGCTTTTTGTTTGCTACCCATGAGATGATTTCCCCACGTAACACCGTTTTATAAGCCTCCCACACCACCACCGGGTCATCCACCGCTGGTATATTTATGTCAAAGTATTCGTCGGACACCTCCGTGAGGCTGTCTACCAATTCTGGGAATCCAAGGTGGTAGTTGTTTAGCCTCCATGTTCTAGGGGGGATCACCGATTGTGTTCGTATTTCAATTAGTAAGGGGGAATGGTCTGAGATTCCACGGGGGAGGAATTCTGCGGATATTGCCCTGTGCAGGTCTGTGTTCGGGACGAGAAGATAATCGAGTCTAGAGAGGGAGCCATGGGCTCCAGAGTGGAACGAGTAGCCTCTATCTTGGGGGTGCAGCTCTCGCCATACATCTCGGAGGCCTAGGGCGGACACAAAGTTAGAGAGTTTCGTGGGAATATCAGGATTGCGCCCCCTAAGGTGGGTACGGTCCATAGTATTGCACATGACGTCATTAAAGTCTCCCCCCAGGACCCAGCGATCTGGATGGTGCTTCCCAAGGAGAGTGGTGAGATCCTCCAGTAATCCCTGGCCCAGTCCGGGTGGGGAGTATATGGACACAATGGCCAGTGTTTCACCCCAGAGTGAGCCTAAAATGAGTACATAGCGACCCCGTGGGTCCAGTTCCACCGCATGAGGGGAAAACGGGAGCCTCTTGTGTATAAGAATAAGGGTGCCCCTGGATCCCATCGTGTACCCTGCATGGAACGCGGTCCTGTAGTTTGTTTTCTGGAAAAAGGTGCAGTGAGTTCCCGCTAGGTGTGTCTCTGATAGGAGGGCCAAGTCCGGAGCGTGCCTATTCAATAGTTGTTTAATCAAACACCTTTTAATCCCAGAGCCCATTCCATTCACGTTCCAATTAAGCAGCTTAAGGGATCTGGGGCGATCGAGTGGAGGGGGGTGTGTTTGTGGGTGGGTCATCTAGAATTTCTTGTTAGAGGGTACGCAGGATACATGGGTCGGGAGAGTAGTCTCCCCTTGGTGTGTCTGTCGGGAGCATGGTCCCAATACATAGCGCTGCAGGGTGTAATGTTCAACGGGTTATATTTGGGTCTGCGGTTGAACATGCTATAAATCCAAACTAACAAAGCAACCTTAAAACTTTCCCTTTCATCCCCCTCCCTATACTCCACCCCAACTTGAAGTACCTGTCGCCCAAACATACAAGAACAGACTGGCAAAGGGCAGTCAACTCATCAACCAAGAACTATTCTTAAGTTGCCTTGTTCCAACCGTGGGGTGCTCCGCGTTCCGGGCCGCCAGTTATACAGACATCGGGTTCTCAGTTAGTTCACTGTTAGCATGGTCTAGTAGCACGGTGCCGGATCTCAAAGCATAATTGCGGGTGGGTGCCTTATACTCCATTTCAGTCATTATCTCTGTTTGGTTGTGCCTGGGGTTGGTGTTGCGGGAGTTCAGGAGGTATCCTGTCTCGTCTCGGGCGATTCCTACCGTTCCCTTGTCTTCCTTCTGGCCTCCAATCACCCTCCAGGTGTCTTTCTGCCCAGCTCCATGCTTCGGCTGGGTCCGTGAAGTGCACCGTTGTTCCATTAAAGTATATTTTCAGCTGCGCCGGGAATAGGAGCCCGTATTTCACGTTGAGGGTCTGGAGGCGTTTTTTAAGGGGGCCAAAGGATTGTCTAGCTCTTTGCACCTCCCTGGTGAAATCCGGAAAGAAACCTATCCTAGAGCCGTTGAACATTATGGTGCCCTTAGTTCTGGCCATTTGGAGTATTGCGTCCCGGTCCCTATAGTCAAGGAGTTTCACAATCACTGTGCGGGGTGGGGCACCTGGGATTTGCCTGCCAGTTGGCATTCGATGGGCCCGTTCAATGGAGAAGAAGTTCGACAAGGTTTTAGGGGCAAAGATGTCTGCGAGCCATTGCTCTAGGAACAGTTCCATACTTGCTCCCTCCGTTTTTTCTGGCAGGCCGAGGATCCGAATGTTGTTTCGTCTTGCCCTGCCCTCCGCCTCTTCCACCCTTTCTTCCAAAGCTTTGAGGCGGGTAAGCGCTCCTGACATTTGCTGGTTCGCTGTTCTTAAATTGTCCTCTGTTTCGGATATTCGACCCTCGGCTTCTCCGGTGCGGGCTGTAAGTTTTTGGAGGTCGTGGCGCAATAATGATACCTCTGCGCTGATGCTATCCATTTTCTTTTCCATGGAGGTCCTCGAGTTCGCTATGGCGTTCATGACATCCTTCAGCGAGATGTTCTCCTCTGCTTCTGGTGTTACGCTAGTACCGGGTTGCTCTGGTGGGGGGGTTTGGGCGGGGGTCGTATACTGCTCTATTTTACTCTGCGTTGTCATGCCTCTTGCCTTGTCCTTCCCCATATCTGCAAGTAGTCAGTGGTCCGTGGTCCGTGGCAGGTCGGCCCCACTCCTGCACTGTTTATAGGGCTTGCAACCTACGGTCTCTAGGGCGATTTACGGAGCGGGTAGGTGCAGTTCCGAAGTTGGTAGGGTAGGTTTTGTTGGCGCCCTACGCTTGCTGGGTGGGATGGTTTGTGCGTTTGGAGATTGTTCCCCTTTTCATCGCCGTACCCCCTCTCCTTGTGCGTTCCGTATGGTTCCACCGGGAGGGTTCTACTCCTTTTGTGTAGCGATATGTGTGTGGTAGTTGGCCCTAGTTGTGGCACCACTGAGAGGCAGTTATGTCCCAAGCACCCAGTCCCAGGTCACCACAAGTCTGCAGGCACTTCAGTCGCTGTTCGTGCCGTGTTTATTGATGGTCCTCCCTTGGTATTGTGGCTTAATGCGTCATTTCAGGCGTCACTCTGCCGCTCTCTCCCGTACCTTTCGCGGGGCCTCAAGCCTCCAGCAGCTCTCTCCCTCTCCCCAGAGCAGTCTCTGTGTAGTCCGGCCTGTCTCCGGCGGGACAGCGGCTCCGCGGGGCCGTGGGGGTCGGGGTCGTGTGTGCCCGAGAGCACAGCGCAGGATGTGGCTGCTACTCTTCCACTCGCGGGCAGCTCCCGCTTGAGCGAGTTCGCAAGCTCGTCTCTCTCCCCCCCGCCCTCCGCTATGTTCCTGTGTGGCTGTTCCAGGCACCCGCTGAGCAGGGTGTCTGCCTCCTTCAATTGGCTTCGGCGGCCAAACGCCTCCGCGGGGCCGCGGGGGACAAGTTCTTGTGTGCCCGAAAGCACACGGTAGGATGTGTCTGCCGGCAGCGGGGCCCCCGTACCTTCACACTCGTCAGCGGTTCTCTCTTGTGCGGGAATTCACGGGGTCGTCTCTCCCTTCCGCCCTCCGGTGTTGTCGTTACTGCTGTTTCAGGCACCCGCTGGTCAGGGTGTCTATCTCCTACAGTTGGGCCTGCTCCGGCGGCCAAACGCACCCGCGGGGGCCGCGGGGGACAGTTTCGTGTGTGTCCGCGGCACACAGCAGGATGTGCCGTCAGTAGCGGGCCCGCCCTCCTTCTTAGTCGCGGGTAGCTCCCGCGTGTGCGACCCGCTCCGCCCGGCAGGAGTTCACGGGCTCTGTTCTTCCCACCTCTGTCTGCCGTGGTCCCACGCGGCTACTCCGGGCATCAGCGGGATAGGGTGTCGGTCTCCCGCAGTTGGCGCCGTATTGCACGTCCAGTACTAGTCCGTCGCTCCGGCGGCCATCTTGTCTATTATCACCGTCTCGGGCTTCCCAGACCTTTTGCGCCCATTCGGTGCTACGATTCGGGTCGGTAGCACAGCGACCCGATCCTCCGAGGTTCCGCTGCACCCGGGTCTATTTTCTGCCGTCGTGAAGCCCAAATAATCAGGATATTTTCAGGATTTGGCTGGCGGCCGCGGGAGCTCCGAGGAATCACGTCCTCATCCCGTGCTCGCTGGCCACGCCCCAGTTTGCCAAGTTTTTAAAGAGTTAAAAATGTCCAAAGTTCACTCTTGCACTCCCTGTTGATTTGCGGCAGCAAATTCTGTCTGGAGGTTGCTGGCGGCGTTCAGGTAAGAGTCTGTATTACCCAAACTGTCCTGTAAAGGTGCGTGAGAATTGCTCACTGTCTTTTCCTTTTTTCCTAGATGCGGCATATTGAAGGATAAAGCCTCCGGTGATAATCAGGTAAGTCTTGTAATATAAGTGATTGTCTTTTTAGTCTCTTTAGGCTCACCTTGCTTTTTTTGTCTTTTCCCCAGGTGTTGAAAATCACTGAAAAAGTGACGGAGGCAGCGCCGAGTCGGAGATGCTGTGTGCTGATGAAAATGGAGCGGCGCTGTAGCTGGGATGCGACGCGTGCCGGAAGAATGTCCCTTCAGGCTCTGAGTGATGCAGGATCCGAAATCAGGTGAGGAATCAGATTAAAGTCTGTAATCTAAGCTCTTCTTCTATTTTCCTTTCTCTCCTAGGGGCTCCGTGTTCGAGGCGGGCGTGGCAGAAGGCTGAAAGCAGGTTTGCTGACACGGTGAGCATCACGCTGCTAAATGCAGAATAACGCGAAGGTGTGTTGAAGATCGGGCGTGGTTTAAATAGCTTTGAAAGTAGTCCCAGGTAAGAAGTCCCTAGAACCACACCCGAGTGAAAAGTAGTCCTTGTGTAAAAATAGTCCCTCCAGGTCTCACGTTGGCCTGGATGCATGTGCAGCATGGTCTGCCTGAGGTAAGTGATGACTATGAGCCTGGTGCCTTAGGACGCCAGGACTGATTTCTACTATGAGCCTGGCGCCTAAGGCGCCAGGACTGAACCCAGATAGCCCCTAGCCGGGGCTTCTGAGGTTTAAACAGATGTCCTGATGCCTGCCTCCGGGGCGAGTGGGCTTGGTCCAGCTGCCCGGGGGTAGGCATCATGACACCGTGTCCTCCCTAGGATCAGGGGAAGGAGATGAAGGCTGTGAGAGCCGCGAAGGCTGGAGGGGCGGGGGGGATGAACTCTCCTCCACTTGCTTGGAGGGCTCCCCGACGAGCCAGGCTCCGCTGGATCGTCCACTGGGGGTAAGGGCAACCTCATCCTTATCTCCGTACAGAAGGCCTGGGTCGCCATTAAGATGGCTCCCGAGTTGTCCCGTGGCTCGGGTACCGGCTGCGACGGGCGCGACTGTTGGGGAGTGGAATCCTCCGCCTCCACGGGAACCTCGTCGGCGCCGCCGTCGCTCTCTTCGTCCGCCTCGTCGGGATCCCTCCCGTGGGACCGGACCCCCTTGAACTTCTTGTTGAGGATCTTCACGACTCCAGCCAGCTCCTCTTCAGAGGCTGTATCCGTGTCCGTGATGGCCACCGCCCCCCCTCTTTTTCCACCAGGGTTCTCACAGGGGTCTTATCGATGGGCTGAAAAGAGGATTTCCTCCACGGTGGCAGGGAAACTCTGGGCCCCGAGGTCGCCTCCACTGGGGGAGCCTCCACAGGCTTAGCCAGGACCGCCACGACTCCCTCGATAGAGGCCTTAGCCGGGTGAATCAAGGCCCTCACAACTTAAGGCGCGCTTGAGGCCTTCACCTTGGGGGGAGGGTCAACGCCTCGCTCCCCCTCAGCTGTTTCCGTCGGGATCGACCGGGGCTTCTCCAGAAGCTTACCTGGGTTCTCCGATTTTCTCTTCCCCGAGCCAGAGTGTTGGCTCGTGGTTGATGGCGCCGGTGAAAGCGTGCCCTGCCTGGCAGCCAAGGAGCCTGACCGTTCGGCGCTCCTAGTGCCCGCGGACTCGCGGTGCCTAGCCTTCTGTTGGGCCCCCGTCGCTGGAGCGCCCTCAAAGGACTTAGAAGACCGCTCGGACCTCTTCTTCTTCTCACCTACCGCTGGGCTCTTCCCTTCCAGCCAGTTGGTGAGGCGGATCCGCCGATCCCTCATGGTCCTCTCAGACATGTTCTTGCAAAATGCACAGTCCTTCTCCACGTGCGTTCTGTCTTCGTGAAGGCAGTAGAGGCATCTAGAATGCTCGTCCTCCTTGAACACATTCTGCAATCCACATCCAGGGCAGTTCCTGAACAGCTTGGATCCGGGCGTCAAGCTTCTTTTGTCCTGGGCCATGTCCACGGGGTAGGCCTCAAGGTCTTTTGGAATCCTCCAAGAAGCGTAACTCGATGAAAACTTCACCCTTGAGGGGCGTAGAAAATTCAGAAACGGGTTTCTGTTGATCGGAAGTAGAAACGGTGGAGCTTGAGGCTCGATTGACCGAAAAAATGAGATTAAACTCTTTGAAAAATCGCAAAACGCAGTAAAAGCTCAAGAGCTATAGCACGAGGACTTCCAAAACTTGAACGTGCTGTAAAAATCTGAAGATGGCTACCAGAGGAGGGGCTTAGGTAGAGGGCAGTCATTGGCTGGGGGCAGTATGACCCAGAGACCAGTGATTGGTTACTAGTAGAAAGACAGTTCAGAAACAAAACTGAAACTGATTTTTTCTTTACCGAGGATTCCCAGCCTGACGACAGGGAATATTCATGAGCATGTGAATCCATGCCAGACCCCATGCTGGAGAACAAACATGCCACCTGGTGCCGATCGCCTCCTCCTGCTCCCTTACAGAGCCCACCCCAAACAACCTGCAATGCCTGCGAAAGTGTGTACAGGCCTCCTCCCCTCCCCACCTTACCTGTGATGATGGACGGATCCCCGCCGCAGAAATACACCGATGGGGAGAAGCAGCAACGGAAAGCAGCAGAAGGAAAACACCACGCAGCCCCAGTCCGCACTTTGCTGCAGGATGTGGCAAGCAGCATTACATCGGTAGCAAGAGAAAGGGATGCAGCAGAGACTCTATGGGTCTACGTGTCATCCAGAAATAGAGGCTTTATTAATGAAACTCCCAACAACAGACCACCAGGGACATTCACAGTAAAAGGCCCACCAGAAGGCCTTATCAAACAGGGATGCCAAACCTTCAGAAAGTCTTTTACTTTCTTTGCACAAGATGCTGCCAGAAAAGGGGACGTGCCTTACAAGCCCTTTTTGAAGCCTCCTTAAGTACTTCCCCTGCCACCCCCCCACATCCCCTAGAAACAGGTAAGTGATTTGGCAGGATGAGTATCCAGTCCTAAGATGGATGCAGTATTTAAGAAGGTGCATCCAAGTTGTGCAGTGTGGGTTATTTGGGTGAGGACAGGCAGTGGAGAAGGACGTTTCGCGAGAACAGAGGAGGTGATAACGAAAGGAGTGCACAGGCTATTGGTGAGAGGGGGTCTGTGGGGTGTTTGTGTTTGAGAGTAAGGAGTGTGTGAAATAGCAATAGTGTAGAAAGTAGTAGTAGGCGAGTGCAGTGGTAGTAGCAGGAAGTGGTAGTTGGTAGTAGTAGATAGTAGGTAGTAGTAGTAGCTATCATATTGGAAGTGACAGCGGGAGAGGATTAATGAGAGTAGTAGGAACAGGAGAGAGAAGTAGATGTGTTAGCACAGTAGGAGTGTTAACAGTAGAGGGGGAGTAGAAGGTAAAGTAGCAGTGAGGAGGAAAGAAGGCGATAGTAGTAGAGGTATTGGTAGTAGAGTGGCAGTTGGAATAAGGAGAGTGGTAACATCTAAGGGTGGCAGTAGGAAGGCGGAGTGTGATAGCAGAGGGACAGTAGTATGGTGGGAGGGGAACATCCTGGGGCCCAGTGTAGGGAATGGTCAGGAGAAACTGTCGTGCAAGGAGAACAAGTGGAACTGGGTGGCAGAAAGCACCAACTCATATGCCCCATAGAGTACTAAGCGGGGCTAGGTCAAGGATAAATAGAAGACCCCTAGGGATGTAGCCAGTCACCATCTTAGGGACACTCCTTTTTAGCCTAAGGAAGAAATGCAGACAGTAGGGGTTATGATATGATATAAGCCATTTTTAACACGCCTGTATAGAAGTGTTTCTAGGCACGACAAGACAAGGAAGGGAAGACAGAAGGAGGACAAAACAACAATCTCACTAGGCCTTGTGTCATTTAGATCGCGCAAGTGCAGGTGGGATGGGGATTCCGGGGGGGCGGGGGGTGTAAGGGATATCGGAAGTACTGCCGGGAGGTGGCTCATAAGTGCAGAGAATCAGGGGACTGTAGGTTTGCAGATACAGTCACTAAGTGGTTGGGTGGCCCGGAGGCAGTGCAAGGGCAACTGGTCATTCAGGAGCCTGGTCCTGTAAGTTCAGTGGATGACCAGGTAACCAGTATGTGCAGCAGACAGGTACATAAGCAAGGGAGCTGGGGATAAATGATATGTTACTCTTCATAGTGACTAACGTACTCATAGTCCATAGTCACTTTTCCTCCATACTGTATGTATGGGCGTCCCTCGCTAGGGATGGGCAACGGAACATTTTTCACCAGAAACATCTGGCCTCATTACAAGTTTGGCAGTAGCCTTGCCGGTAAAACAGCACGCTGCAGCCAAACTTGCAACATTTTCTGGCACCCCCGAATGGGCAATTACCGGGTCATTACGGACCCGGTAATTGCCCATTTGCGGGCACCGGAATAAAATGCTCCACATTCCCATTGAGCCCCATAGGGGCTCAATGGGAATGGGGAGGTCAGATGCACCATTCTTGAATGGTTCCGGTGCATCCGACATGCTCTGCTCACGGGTGTGGGTGCTAGGTCAGACCTGGTAGGCTGCAAGTCACCCACGAGCAGAACTCGTAGTTTGCCGGTCCGGTAGGAACGGTGCCAGCACTGTTACTACCGGACCAGCAAACTTATAATGAGGCCCATTCTCTTCCCCTTTAAATTTAGATGTGCGCTCGGGTGCGGCCCCAGGAGCATGCACTCCCTTGACTCCACCCAACAGTCCCCTTTGACGCGTCGGCTATAATACAATTGCCTAATGACAAAGGTTTTTTAAGGGGGCAGGATGGTGGGATGTATAGAGGAAAGGGGACTATGGACTAGGAACATGTTAGTCACTACGGTGAGTAACAATTGCTCCTGCGTCCCGTCCCCTTTCCTCCATACTGTATGGGCGATTAACACTGAAGCCCTGGGGAGGAGAGCTTTTTTTTTTATTATTTGTTTTATTGCTTTCCAAATAACACAGAATAAACCTGAGCACCACATATATAAACGCCATATCAACAATCATCAACATTAAAACGTATGCCTAACACAACTCCAACCAACCCTGCCACTTCCCCTTCCTCCTCGACCCGAACACTCCCCCCTCCCTCCCCTAGTCTGCTTCTCATTCACCCAAAAAGAGAGTTGCCCTTCTAGGGAGACACGTTTTTTAAACCTGCCTGGCCAAATGATGCGTCAGATCTGGCACTGGAGTCCAAGCAATAGTGCTTTCAGAAGACTGATGGAAAAAACCAAGTAGCTGCCTTGCTGAAGGTCTGCCATGGCACGTGCCTCTGGAAAGCCACAGTTGTGGCTTTGGGTCTGACCGCGTGGGTGTGCATGTTTCCTGGCAAAGTCATGTGCTGGCCCTCATAAGTCTCCCTGATGGCCATCACCATCCACCTAGCTATTGACGCCGTGGATGCTTGGTCGCCTGGCTTTGACCCACCGAAAGTGATAAACAGCGCATCCGAATTGTGGAAGCTCCTAGTCCTGTCCAGGTAAAATCTTAGTGCACGCCTGAAATCTAGACAGTGCAACACTTTCTCTGCCTCGTCCTTCGGATTTGGAAAGAAGGGTGGAAGTACTATCTCCTCATTGAGGTAAAAAGATGACACGCCCTTTGGGAGAATTGAAGAGTGCGTCCTTAGCGCCACTTTGTCCCGGTAAAATGTGGTATATGGCTCTGATGCCACTAGAGCCTGAATCTCAGTTATCCTCCCTGCTGAGGTAAGGCCAACCAAGAGAGCAGTCTTAATGGTAACCTGCCTGATCTCCACTCATGCCCTGGCACCCAACACCACATTGAGGTCTCAGACCGGGTGCAGTGATTTGAC
This sequence comes from Ambystoma mexicanum, assembly GCF_040938575.1. Taxonomy (NCBI): domain Eukaryota; kingdom Metazoa; phylum Chordata; class Amphibia; order Caudata; family Ambystomatidae; genus Ambystoma; species Ambystoma mexicanum. The sequence goes on from NC_090936.1 coordinate 354,615,646, forward strand.
TGGGGGGTACAACCTGGTCAGGCTCGCCTAATGTTTCTTGGCCACTGGATTGGAAGAGAAGAATACTTTATCTCTGGAGTTTTTGTAAGCTAGAAAAGTACGACAGGTGTCCACCTGCACACCGGAATGAGCCAGATGCTTGGAAAAAGACAACGCATGGTCTAGTGTGCATGCCAGTGGGTCTATCTCGTTTGTTTTGGCCAAGTGACAGAACCTGGTCCATTTGCTTATGTATTGACTCCTGGTGTAGCTTCTTCTTGCTCCTTGAACAATGTCCAAGTTGTCCTGTGGTAATTGTAGATGTTTCAGGGTTACATGTTCAGGAACCAAGCTGCTAGGCCTAACTTCTCTGGGGTGGGGTGTACCACTGTCCCTCCCTGCTTGGATAATAGGGGGCTGTTCCCTCTGGAAGGGGGACTGGAGGTTGGCCCAACAGTCAGAGCTCTGAGAACCAAGGTCTGGCCGACCACCGAAGGGATATCAAGATGAGGCATAGCCGCTGCGTCTCCTTGACTTTGCAGAGGACCCTGTGTATCAACGGGGTTGGAGGAAAAGCATATGACCACATGTCGTTCCACTGAATCTGCAACGCATTCCCCAGTGAGCCTCTGCCCTGTCCCATCTAGGAAGCAAACTGGTCACATTTCCTGTTGCTCGCATGGCAAATAGGTCTACCTGAGGATGGCCCCACCTGTTGAAGATCTCCCTCAGGACACCCTCGTTCAACTGCCACTCATATTTGTCGACTCCCAGCCTGCTGAGTCTGTCCGCCTCCAGGTTCGAATCCCCCAGGAGGTGGACGGGCGATAGGTATAAGTTGTTAGCCAGTGCCCACTCCCATATGTTTATGGACAACCTGCAGAGGGGAGGGGACCTGGTGCCGCCCTGTTTGTTGAGGTAGTACATGCAGGTGGAGTTGTCTGTCTGAATGCAGACCGGGTTGTTGTTGATAATAGGGAGGAAAACTTTGAGAGCAAGCCAGATGGCCATCATCTCGAGCCAAATGATGTGTTCTGGCTGTTCCTGCTTCGACCAGAGTCTGTGGATACTGTGTTCGTCCAGGGTGGCCCCCCACCTTCCAGGACAAGTCTGTGGTAATGGTGAACACCAGTTGTGACTGTCTGAATAGCCTACCCACTAAGAGGTTGGCCTCTGCCCTCCACCATGTAAGGTCCTGGTGAAGGTGCTGTGGTATGCTGATTGGAGCCTCTTAGTAGTCTGTTTCCTGATTTCAAGAGGCTGAGAAATGTAGCTTGAGCCTCCTCATTTTGAGCCTTGTGTGTGGCACCGCCAGGAGACATGCTGCCATGATCCTCAACAGGTTGTGGTACCACCATGGCGAAGTTCCTGACCTGCTTAGGAAATGCCCTGTGGTAGTCCTGATTGCGTGACCTTGTACTAGGAGGGGAAGATCCTCCCCGCCCGCGTATCCCAGATTAGGCCCAATATTGTCAAAGACTGAGTGGGATTTACTGATTTCTTGAGGTTGATGTAGAACCCCAATTCGTATAGAGTGTGCATAAGCCTGACTAGCGTGCGTTGGACTCCCTCGGGAGATGCCGCTCGTACAAACCAGTCATCGGGGTATGGATAGAGGTGGTGCCACTTTGCACTGAGCAGAGCTGCCACCGCATTCATTAGTCTCGTAAAGACTCTTGGGGTCGAATTGAGACAAAATGGGAGGACCTTGTATTGGAAGTGGAAGGCCATGATCCTGAAGCGTAGAAAGGAGCGATGGGGCTCCCAAATCGGGACGTGTAGGTACGCATTCTTCAGATCCAGGGAGCCCACCCAGTCTCCCCCACACAGTGTTTCCACTATCAGAGCTGGCGTAACCATCTTTAACTTTTGAAGGGGTAGGGAAAGGTTCAGTGTTGAAAGGTCCAGGACAACTTTCAGGCCAGACTGGTTCTTTTTCTGTATGGCAAAGATGCAGGAGTAGAAGCCCATGACTCGCTGCGAGGGTGGGACCTCCTCCACTGCCTGGCTCACTTTGAGCGAGCGAATCTCCGCCAGAAGAGCTGCTGTCCCAATCTGTGGGAGGGGTGGGGACAGGAGGAGATTGAGGTACTGGTAAATGGGAGCCCGAGGAATCCACGGGTCCGCAAACTATGTCCACCAGGACTGAATATGAAGGGAAAGCCTGCCCCTCCCACCACCTGAGAACTGTGGATCTTGATGGCCCTGTCACTGTTTCTTTCCTTCTGAGGCTGGTGCCTGGGAGGGGACTGGAAGAACCCCTTACGTGACGACTTGTTCTGCTTATAGCGGTGCTGGCTGGGGGTTGGGGGGGCCTGTCAGGCTGCCTAGTACAGTGTTCCTGGAAACCCCTGAATCTGCCAACAACCTCTGTCAATGTGTGGAGGACTCTGGCTAAAACCTTTAGCCGCAGGCTTTGTCAATATTGCCAGGGACATTGCTGCTTGGGTGCTGCTTTTCATCTTGTCTAGCTCCTCATCTGTAAATGAATGGAACAAGTCCCCTCCCTCGAATGGCAGATCGAGAATACGTTCCAGCACGTCAGGGTTAAACTTGGCTGCCTTAAGCCATGCGGTCCTCCTCGTGTCAGTGGCCACACATACAGCCAGCCCTGCCTGTTGTGTCTATATGTGCCATTGACAAATCCATGATGTTCTGGCCCACTATCTTTGCTCTGAATTGAACTTGACTGTGGGCCGGAAAGGTAGGGAAGGAATTCTGCTATCTCTCGCTATAGCTTTTGGTTGGCACCGGATAGCATGGCCTCCGCATTAGCCTGCCGCAAGTGGAGAGAAGCATTTGAATATATCTTTTTCCCTAGGAGTTTTTCCTCCTTTCCTGGTAGAGCCAAAGTAGATGCTGATTTGGAGGTTTGTGGTTTTGCATACATCAAGGCCGCTGCTATGACTGGAGAGAGCGGCTGAGTGTGCACAGGCAAGACGAGGGAATCTCCCTGCGCCTGCCTGTATTTTGCATCTAAGCGCTTGTTTGTAGGTTGTGTAGAGTGGGTTTTTACCAAGCCCTTTTTTGCCAAGGACTCAACATCCTTCTGCAACGGTGTGCCAGATCTGGTGGTAGAGTGGATGGTAAGCACCTCTGCCAAGACCCCCGCCTCCGGCTGTTTAACCTGCAGCTGTGGGATCCCCAAGTATTCCGCCAAGCCAGCCAGCCTTTCATGGAAGGCCTGAGCTGAGAAGGAGGTGTCTTGATCCTCCTCGTCGCCGTGCTTCCTGCTATGTCCTGCAGGTCCACCCCGGCTGGTGGGGTGCCAGGGTGGCTGCAGGCAGTTGTGGCATGCTGATGGGCTACCCCAGAGGGGATAGGCACCTGGGGTTGCGTGGGAACCTTGGCCTGCACTGCACTGGTACCTGTGTTTGAACCAAGACCGGGGGGTTGCATTTCTTTGATGACACCCAAGTACATTCCCCATTTGCAGCGACCTCATGAGCGTGAGGAATTTGTCGAAGAAACAATGCTCGCATGCTGGTGAGACATGTTCCTGCATAGGTACGGGTCCTTGGACCTGTATATACTGCTGTCTTCTCCCAGCACCTTGCCTCAGGTAGCTGGGGTCTGTGTATCGCCCCTGCATAGATATAATAGGGTATGAGGTGCACTAGGTGACCGGAGGTGACCACTCCAACCTTGGTGTGCAGCATAATCCGTGCCCACTGGAATGTTGAGCCTCAGGATGCGTCGCCATTTTGTCTGGTAGGGTGGCTATTTTGTCTGGTACTGCGCCACGTGCTTGCTGCATGACGATTGCCATACTGGGTCCAGTCTCCGCCTGCTTGCCTGACTGCGAAAGCTCAGACCGACCCTGCAGCTCAGGCGAGAGCACGGGAGGCGTATTGCCCTCGGCCATGTTGCGGGTAGTGCACGTGCAACTGCGTACAGGCACCCCCTCAGGCTTAAGCTCGGTAAAAGAGCTAAGCCCCTCAGGGTGTTCTCCGGTACAAGAGCCTTGTGGCCCCTCAGCAGAGGGACCAGGAGGTTCCTTGGATCCCTCAGCCGTGCGGCAGGTAGCACGTAGAGCCTTGGTCCCCTTGCTCGTATTAGGAACTGGAAAGACCCTCTTGCTTGGGCGCTTCCCAGGGAAGGAGTCACCCATGCGGGGTGCAGTGGAGAACAGGGCACCTACCTTTGGCCTGGTCTTCCTCCTGACGTACTCCTTGATGTGCTCCAGTGGTGATCTGGAGAATGGCTCCCTCCACCTGGCAAAGCAGTTCTTCAGCGAGCGCGGGGTAAGCGTGTCGCACGCCAAGCAGCCTTCCCAGATGTGGTCCTCGCCAAGACACCGGAGGCAAATCGCGTGTGGGTCCGACATGGGGAAGGAACCGTTGCAAGCTTGACACCTGCTGAATGCCGCCGCAGTCGACATGCACCGGGGAGGAGCGTGGGCACCGGAGGACAGAGTACTTAAGTCTCTGAAGAAATTAGCTAAGGGAAAAAAAGAAAAATGTATCCCTGGGGAAGTTGTAGCATGGAATTACAGGCAAAAACAAAGGCCTCAACCACAGCCTAGGTGAAACAGGTCTGCTCCCGTCGACACGGAAAAGAGGACTGTGGAGTGGCGCTGGTGGTCGGAGTCAAGGGAGCGCATGCTCCCGGGCGGCGCTCCTACGCGCATCTAAATTTAAAGGGAAAGACAATTTGTCTGGTGAAAAGGTTGCGTTTCCCGTCCCTAGTGAGGGACGCCCATAGATACAGTATAGAGGAAAAGGGACTGGACGTAAGAGTAAGCGGAAGCGAAAAGGAAGGTGTTGAGTTGCTTCCGGAACATTAGGTGGTCCTGCTCAAGTTTGATAGCGGCAAGGAGGCTGTTCCAGAGGGAGGCCTCAGCCGAAGACAGAGATCTACCTCCCACTCTCTGCATGGAGAAGTGTCTCAGAGAGTTGGAGGTGGATGAGCGCAGGGCTTGAGAAGGACGATGCTTGGGAAGAGAAAGTTGGATGTAGTGTGGTCCCCAGCCCCATAAAGCCTTGTGGACGATGCAGAGGGTCTTGAACAAGATCGGTGCAGCCACAGGGAGCCAGTGGAGGGATTTCAGGGCTGGAGAGATACAATCCCTGGGCTTGAGGCCCAGGACAAGTCTTGCAGTCCTGTTCTGGATCCGTTGTAAAGGGTCCAGGAGTAGAGGCAGGCAGATTTAGAAAGATTCTGTTGAAGTAGTCCAGCCTAGAGATGGGCTCTGGAGACAGTGAACTTCTGGTGGAAAGGGAGAAAAGGAGGAATACCTCTGAGGAGGTGCAGCTGGCAGTGTGACTTATTAGAGACATCAGAGATGTGTGGAGAGAAGGAGAGGGTGAAGTCGAACATGACACCAAGGTTCTTAGCCTCACAGGAAGGTGCAGGTAGAGGGGCCAGGGTGGGAGGCCAGAGTGAGAGAGGGAATGCGGGAGCAGGTGTCCCAATGACGAGAATCTCAGTCTTACCGGCATTAAGGCAGAGATCGTTGGAGGCACACCATTCCTGAATTGCGGACACACAGTCAGGTATAAGACAAGGGGTAGAAGAGGCTGATGGGAGACTCTGCATAACACAAAGTTACAACAGATGGTAGAGATGCAGTGGGCCAGCGGTGCCTGGGAGAGATGTTAGACCCCTGGGGAACACCACAAGTAGAGAGAGCGAGAGATAGAGAGGAAGGACCCAAGTTGGACCTGGGATGGTCAATCTGTGAGAAAGGAGGTCAAGCAGGCTAGGGCCTGACCAGAGATACCCAGGTTGTCACCGAGACAATTGAGCAGGATGGTGTGGTTGACTGTGTCGAAAGCAGAGAAAAGATCAAGGAGAATGAGGACAGAAGGCAGGTTAGAGTCAAGATTGGAGAGCAAGTCTTCACAGGTGTTCAGGAGAGCAGTTTCCATGCTTCTGGCTACTCTGAAGCCAGACTGGTGGTCATGGAGACAATTAACAGATTCCGTGTGTAGATTAAGCTGGGAGATGGCCAGCTTTTCCAGGAGTTTCCCCAGGAAAGGAGTGATGGAGATCGGGCGATAGTTTGCTGGAGAGGAAGGATCGGCAGAGGGCTTCTTAAGGAAGGTGTGCACAAGGGAGTGCTTAAGAAGGAGGAGAAAGGGAGAGGAGATACAGCTGGAGAAGACTTGGAATGGTAGAGGGAGAGGAAGAGGAGGTAGAGGTGGACAGGATGTCTTGTGTTTTAGTGGTGAAATGAGTTGCCAGAGCCGTGCAAAGGGTCTGGGAGGGAACAAGAGAGGTGGAGACTGCAGCAGGAATGGCCAGCTCCTTGCAGATTTTCAAGAGTTCGTCTGAGTTGTTAGAGGCCGCTGAGACACGGGCCTGGATATAGGCTCTCATCTAAGAATTGACAGAGAGTCTGTATTGCCTTTGGAGAAGGCGGCAGGCCGGTTTGCCATAGGATGAGCCTAATGCCCTCCACTTCCTCTCAAGGGTTAACTTAAGATATTACCAACATCCTGTAACGAATGCCTGGGCTAGAGAGGAGGAAAAGGCTGTGGTAGTCATGTTAGCGAGGAACAAGCCCAGCGCCAAACACCCTAAAAACCTAAGGCCTCAACAGCCATTTTGATTGTTGGAAAAGCTACAATAATGACCCTTGCAATGTATTCCAGTGTCCAGTGCGGTTCTTTGTGGTCGGTGATCCGTGACACTTTCCTTTTAATAATATCAAATATTTTACAAAGAACAAAACTGCTGAATGAGAAAGCACCCCTGATTAAACCATGCACTAGCATATTTTTTCAAACTTTTTAAAGTAAATTAAACCAATATAAAACTTTAGAAATGAAAATGATTCCACTATAAAAATTAAGTATAATTTTTAGCGTTTGTTGGGTTGAAACAAAGGATGGTTATGTGTGAAGAATTGCCATTTGACAAGTGTATAGGAGCCCTGGCTTTTAAATTTTTTTAATTGATTTAAAAAATGATGCAGGTAATTTCATCTCTGAAAGGGGAATCTGGTCTGGAGATTTTCCTTTCAGAGATGAAATTACCTGCATCATTTTTTAAATCAATTATTTTTTAAAATCTCCTGACCAGATTCCCCTTTTCATAAGCTCCATGCCAAAAGTATAGGGTGTACCTGTGTCGTGCTGCATCAGTATCCTGATTTGCAGTGCCTGCCCTAAGAGTGCCACAGAATAGGTTGAGAGAGCACAGGTGCCCATTTGACAGCTGCAGTAACATTTTACGATATGCACCCCTATTCCAAAACCCTATAATTACCAGTCTACCTCCTGGTGTCAGGATAATCTTCAAATCTAAGTCCTACCTAAATTAGGATATGGTGGATAGTATTATGATAATTATTAAAGCCACCTCCAATTTGATATCACACATGTCGGTTACTGTGAGTCAGCTCTGCTGTGAAAGGTGATGTGTATTCTTTGCAGAAGGGCTGAGCCTGCCAAATGAAAGGACAAGAACCTGAATGGTCCTGCCACTTCTTTGATCTCTTAGCTAGCAAGGGTAGGTAACACCCTCCATCAGAGAAAGTTGCACAACATGCAGCTGTCCTGGGCCCAGGCATCAAAAGTGCACACCCATTCAAAGGGAGCAGCCTCACAACAGGATGCTGCATTTCTAAAGGCCTTTATTCACAGTGAGAAGGGAAGGGGCAGGGTTAGAGTAGGCAGCACGGCTTTGTACAGTGCAGGGAGACTTCCACCATCTTGTTTCTCTAGGCTTCCTTCTCTTCTTCCTGTCCCATCCACTTCCTCTAGAACAAAGGACAATGGGTGTGATGTCAGAAGGCCAAAGTCCACTTCTTTCAAGAAAAGGAATGGGAACACTAAGGCAGTCTAGCTTTAGTTCAATCACTTGCAGGCTGTTGCCTTTTAAAAAAGGGGCCTACTGGGGGCGTGGCTAGGCAGCACACGATGAAGATGTGTCTGCTATGAGCTCCGCCGACGGGCCCCCTTATTCGCGTTCATTATGCAGCCCTGTGCGTGCGTTTCATCCCAGCGCACGCGAAACTGAAGATTAATGCGGCGAGACCCTGCGGATCGCGACCTGGAGCAGAAATAAACCGTAAAGTGGATGAAATTACCGAAGCGAGTCGGAGTCCCTTGGCGATGATGGCTGTATCTAAGATGGCGGTGCGCGCCACTTCGCTATCCCAGTGGGGATCCTGATGTCGGAAGCTGCAGCTCGCCACTGAAGACGAAGAGACCCTGGTGGTTCCCCTCTGCTGGGGTGGGGGAGACCCATCCCACTGGAGACTTTTTGCCGGATGGTTGCGTGTGTTCCCGGCGAGGGGGTGACCCCCCTGTCCCCTGATCGGCGCATCCGAGGCTCCGGGGAGGAGGAGGGGTTTGGGCCTGCGCCAGAGCGGGAGACGGAGGCGGCAATCCATTACGATCGCTGGGGAGACCCGCCGCCGTGAATGAGGAGACCCTGGGAGCCCTCCGCCGCCTCATCATAAGGAAGGCGCTTGTGGCACAGACCAGACCCGAGTTGCTGCTGGAGTGGTGGAGCCTCCTCCGATTAGAGGCTCCCTCTGACTGCCCGTGTGTGCTCCGGGCGGCGCTTTAAAGGCTCCGGGAGGAGAGAGGTCCGGGCCCTGTGCCGGCGTGGGAGGTGGAGGCAGCGATCAGTCACGATCTTGAAGGGGAGTCCGGAGGCTTGGAGCGTGCTGGCGGCTGGTGCAGAGCGCCGTTCCTGGCCCGGACTGGCTCCGGCCGTTCCGAAGAAAGGATTGGAGGCGAGGTGCTGGGACCCCTGGGGATGTGTGGACTGTCTAAAGACTTGGGATGGCCCCCAGGGGCAGAGAAGCGTGGACTGATATTGAGCTCCTACGCAGTGTGCGGAGCGGAGAGGGAACACTCATGAGACTGCTGGCTTTTGTCTATGATAACTACTGGTGATTATAACGGGATTCCCACACTTCATCGCGCAGCCCAACGCTGACCCTTCCTGAGCACTCAATATTGCGCGCCTCCTCTGTTTAGCACTGAAGACTCCAGTCTTGCTGTCCCTGGGGTCCCTTGACCCTCTTGTGGTGCGCTGCTTGAGGATCCGGACTTTGCCTCCCCAGCTATGCCCAGAGCGAGTTCTAAGAAGAGGGAACAAATGCAGGATATAAAAGCTCTCCTGACATCCCAAGCATCCCCAAAACCCCAGAGGCATACAATATCTGTGGATGTACACCCTGCCCCTGCTGCAGCCTCTACAGTAGACATGGCTCTCTCCAGATCGGATTTAGAGGACATGCTGAGAGCGCTGAAGCAAGAGATCACGCAGGACATTAAGTCTGAAATAAATGCCTCTAGAGACACTCTAACTAAGTCGCTGGGTGAACTTACCTCCCACCTGAGTGGCGTCGAGACCAGAGTGAATGACCTAGAAGACACCACCTGCGAATTAACACATGAGACAGAGGTGCTCTCGGAACGGGTTAGGGTGATTGAGGACCACCTTGAGGAAATCTGGGCTAAGCAGGCGGACCTTGAAAATAGATCTAGACGCAATAATGTGCGCATTCAAGGTATTCCTTGTCATATCACAGACCAAGAACTGCCGGAATATGTTAGTGATCTGTTCCGCGGCCTTCTGGGGCTGGCCTCTTCTGGCGATCTGATTCTCGACAGAACCCACCGAGTATATTCTTCAATACAGCAGAGGAGGAATCTTCTCCCAGATGTCCTCACCAGAGTCCATTACTTCCGCCAAAAAGAAGAGATTATGATGATGGCCAGGAAGGCAGAGTCTGTCCAGTTTCGAGGTGCGACGGTTCACCTGTTCCAGGATCTCGTCCCATATACTTTAGCCTGCCGACGCCGCCTACAAAAAGTCACCTCATGGCTGCAGGCCCAGAAGGTCCGCTACCATTGGGGGTTCCCTTGCAAACTACTCTAGATTTCCGCAATCAACATTATGCGATCACCACAGAGATGGAGGCGCGAGACCTAATATCGGAGTTTGCTTTGGCATCTACATCGGACCTGGAAGCTCTTCAGAATAAAGAGCCGGGCTTATGTCCTGCTTCACCGGACAGAAGAAGGAAGCCTAAAGGATGGAAGCGAGTGGGGGGTCTCGCCGCCCACAATGGTCGAGCTACAACTGAGGGTCAGGCCCGTCTATCCCCAAACAGTTTAAGCGGCCGCTCTAATTCACCTAAGCTACTGCGGTCGGATGAAACCCCTGCTTGAAGGCAAATGACACAAACCTAGAACAGGGACAAAGCTCCCGCTCTACGAGAAAATAGGAAGATAGAACTGCATCTCGAACACTTGACACAATTTAGAATAGTTGGAATTTTGAGGGGTCTCAGAAATATTAAAGAGCCTGTTTCTGTGGGCCAGTATTAGGGGCCATGCGGCCTTGTCTGGGTCTCCTGATTAGACTGGAGTCATTAGGTAATTGTTAGGGACTTCAGTTCTGCGAGAGTCTTATGCAATACACAGGTCTTCACATGGCTCTCAAAATGGGGGGCCCTATGCGGAAAGCGCCCGTATTATTGGACGTTGACCATGGTTTCAATGGTAGTTGAGGTTAATGGAAATTACTTACAGCTTTTATTTCATCACAGTTCGCGACATTACAGTATGTCGTCCGATGGTACAACTTGTGTTTTTGTGATTATTTGTTCCTCTTTTGATTTGATTACTTTTCAAATTTCTTTGTATACTATCTCGCTGTTTTGGAATGCTAAGGTTGAGTTGGTTCTGGGGAGAGATAATCAGCAACGGGTCACCCTTATAACATCGGCTCAAAATCTACAATATTGGCAGAGTGCTTTGCTGGAGAGTTCAACGGGGGTGAACTTTATAATGTCTTGGTGGTGACATTTTGGGTCTTTCAGAACTGAAATGTGAGGTCATTGGGGAAGGAATAGTGCAAGACAGATACTTATGTAAAAATGCCTTCTGCTGGGGTGAACACTGAGGCATTGACCCCGAATATAATCTGTTTGACTCTCAATGTTCAGGGACTCAATTCCCCAATTAAGAGACGAGCACTGTTTCACCGGCTGGCTACGTACAATCCTACAATAATGTTTCTACAGGAAACACAACAGTTGCCAGCGGATGAATTTCGCCTGAGTGACAAACTCTACCCAACCAGACTCTGCGCCTCTTCTGGGACAAAGAAATGTGGGTTAGCTATACTTTTCCGGAAGGGGAGCCCAGTAACAATACATAGAACCTGGTCAGACAGGGGGGGGGGGAGGTATGTTCTAGCGATAGCCACATTACATGGTAAGCGGGTGACCCTTTTATCATTGTATGCGCCAAATGTTAATCAACACCAATTCTTTGCCAAGGTATCGAGAATGTTGAATGAACACGCTGAGGGAGACCTCATAATCAGGGGTGACTTTAACGCCGTAATCAACCCGTTAGAGGATAATTCTCTCCCCCCAACCCTGACAGACAAAAAGAACTTCATGGCCCTGACCTCTATTCTCAGGGAACATTCACTGATTGAGGGATGGAGATTGTTTCACCAGGGTGAACAGGATTATACTTTCTTTTCTCCCGTACACAGAGGATTTTCTAGGCTGGACATGTTTCTCCTTTCTGACGCCCTCATCCCCCACGTCACGGAAGTGGAGATCCTCCCCAAAGCTTTATCTGATCACGCCCCAGTATTGTTTTCCATGTTTCCGCCTGATATGCTTCCAACGCCTCCTCGTACCTGGCGATCGAATGAATTTGTGTTATTAGAGCCTCGGGCCCGCTCCTGCATTGCTGATTGTATAGAACAATATTTTGCAGAAAATGACACCGGAGACCTAGAATATGCGATAGTGTGGGATGCTGCGAAGGCGGTCATTAGAGGTCAGGTCATAACCCAAACAATTGAATGGAATAGAGTCCATAGACAGACCCAAACCCAGTTAGAGGTACAACTCCATGAAGCGGTAGAGGCACACAAAAGGAAACCCTCTAGACGGGCATTTAAGGAGGTTCGCACAGCACAGAAAGCCCTGGAGGCCCACCATATGAGTCGAGCAGCTTTAGGTATAATGCGCACAAAACAGTATTACTATTCCAAGGGGAATAAAGCGAATCGCTTGCTGGCAGCTAAACTCAGACAGCAGACAAAGCGTAATCGTATAGATTCCCTAAAAGATACAGAAGGGAAACAGGTTTTCACTGAATCAGGGAAGCTTCGGATTATGGCGGAATTCTTCAGAAACCACTCAGTTGCCCACGTCACTGACCCGCAATTAGCCAGAGAATTTATTCGGAAAGCTGATCTCCCACAGTTACCCTGGGAATTTCGCGAGTCCCTGGAATCCCCAATAACCCGAGAGGAAACAGAGAGAGCAATCCGCTCCCTCCCATCAGGGAAGGCTCCAGGGCCGGATGGTTTCACCAACAAATTCTATAGGACCTTTCGGGCGGAGCTGGCCCCACACCTAACAAAATTGTTTAATTCAGTATGTAGGGGGGGGAGTGGTTACAGCATCTATGGCGGAATCAGCTACAACGCTGGTGTTGAAACCTGGGAAGGATCCTATTGATTGCTCCTCATATAGGCCTATTGCCCTTTTAAACACAGATGCTAAATTACTAGGGAAAATAATAGCGAACCGCCTAAGCCCAATCCTCCCATCATTGATAAATAATGATCAAACAGGCTTTATATATAACCGTTCCACCTATGACAACATATGCCGAGCCATCAACCTAATTGCCCTCGCCCCAAAGATCCCCGGGGACTTGTCTGTCCTATCCCTAGATGCTCACAGAGCTTTTGATAGTATGTTGTGGGGATATCTGGAATTGGTGCTAGCAGGGTTTGGTTTTGGACCAGAGTTCTCCAGATTAATACTCTCAAATTTTCGAATTCCTTCGATTAAAATTAAAGTTAACAAGAATTGGACTCTCCTTATTCAATCAGCCAAGGGTACGAAACAGGGCTGTCCTTTATCTCCATTGACATTCGCCTTAGCTATGGAGCCTCTTGCTCAACATATAAGATCACATCCAGGTATCCAAGGTTTTGAGGTAGGGGGGCAGTCCCATAAGATCGCTCTTTATGCAGATGATTTACTTTGCTTTTTGCGGGATGCCCCTCACACACTCCCGCCCCTCTTGGGTCTCCTAAATCAATTCGCCGAGATATCGGGCTACAGGACAAATCCCGCTAAATCAATAGGAATGCCCCTGACTGAAGACTTAGATAGACTAGAAGAGCTGGTCTCCAACAGAGATTTCATATTTGGGGGTAAAACGGACCCCAACATATGCGGGCCTCTACAGAGCAAACATTCCTGTTACGCCTCGAGGGTGATACACTTGAAACAAAGCTTACAAGTAGTGGGAACCACTAACCTGGTCAGCCGGTAGTCTCCGAGGGCAGCAACACTGGCGAACGGGAAGGTCTCCCGGGAAGCTCTATTCCCTCCCTGCCGATGAGAACCCTCAGCATGGGAGAAAACACAATTCCCAGGGAAAACCCTCCGGGGGAGAAAAACCCTGCTGGAACACGGCGGCGGATCAGTTCTGCAGTCGACCTCCGGTGTCCTGGATGATTGTGATCGGGGAGTCGGCTGTGGGCGTGCTTGTCCTGAGCGTGAGTCCTGAGCAGAAGACAGGAGAAGTGAGTATTGATCTTATATGAAAAGGGTAAGTGTTCCGATCGAATAGCTACTAGACTTACTCCAAAAACAGAGATTAATGCACACTGCAGTTCTCGGGGTGGTCACCGACCGGTAGAGGTTTGTTAAGCCTAAGGAAGAAGGAAAACCTTTCCCAAAAATGAAAATAGAAGCGAGAGATTAATATACACAATGGGAGACGGGTAAGGACGAAAGGGAAAGTGATTAATGGGAGCTGCCAGGAAACTCACTTCCCAGAAATGGAACAGAGTGCTGTAATGGGACACGATGATCTGTTAAGAGGATCAGTTGGTAGGCTAAGGCGGAGAGAATTTCTATGGGATAATGACATGAGAGAAAAGGAATAGGGATCAGAAGTTGATTTAAGGGAAGAAAAAGTTTAGTACGCATGAGTTCCTAGAGACGAACTTACGAAGCGCCATGCTGCGGAGTAGCGACGCGATTGCTTGACTTCCTGGTCGCACTATAAAGAGTCACGTGATCGTTTCGGTACGGATACACAGAACGTGCAACCGCTATACCGTTGCTTGCATAGTTGGAGCCAGAGTAGTCGGCCATGTTATGTGAGTGGGGTAACTGTATGGTACACACTCGTCGTCGTTGCCAAAGCGACCATCGACGGAACGGTGTAACAGTATGCCCCCTCCTACGGGCTGGTGACCCCGGTTTCCTCGGGTGAAGACGGAAGAATCTCCAGACCAAAGTAGGAGCATGCACTCCTGATGCCAACTCCCAAGTCCTCTCGGCAGGGGAATACCCTTTCCAATCTACAAGAAATTGTAACCGACCTCGATGATATCTGGAATCACAAATGCCAGCCACCTCGTATTCTGGTCCGGTATCGGTCATGATTGGTGGGGTATGATTTACAGAAGTGCGTTGAAATCGATCTTTCACAGACAGCTTGATCTGAGAAAGGTGAAAAACCGGATGAATACGGACACATGAGGCAGGTAAGGCCAATCGAACCGCAACAGGACCAACTAATGCTACCACCTTAAATGGACTGAAATATTTGGGTGATAGCTTGGACGGCACCAAATGTCGAGGGAGAAATCGGGCAGACAACCAGACTGCGTCGCCAACTTGGATGAATGGTGACTCTTGTCGACGACAGTCGGCTACCTGCTTAGCTCGATCTTGAGCAGCTTGCAAAGTTGTTCGAGCAAGTTGCTGTCCCTTATGAATCCTGTCAACTAGGCCCTCTAATCCTGGACAGTTGGAGGAGGACTTAGAGACCGTAGGTTCGAAAGATGGGTGAAAGCCATAAGAGCAGAAAAAGGGACTGGTCTTCAGTGCCGAATGTCTAGCATTGTTGTAGGCGTATTCTGCTAAAGGTAAGAGATCACACCAATTATCTCGAGCAGCCGAAACAAAACAACGTAAGTAGCCCTCCAATGTTTGGTTGAGGCGCTCTGTTTGTCCATTCGTTTGAGGATGGTACCCCGAGCTGAGGGCTCTTTTTATCCCCAACACCTTGCAAATACCCTTCCAAAATTGCGAGACATACTGGGGACCCCGGTCCGATACAATAGTGTTAGGCAGGCCATGTCTGCAGAAAATTTCAGAGATAAAGATTTTAGACATCATAGCTGCTCCCGGGAGTTTGCTTAGCGGAGTGAAGTGAGCCATCTTCGTAAAGTAGTCAATTGTCACCATGATGGTGTTGTAGCCCGACGAAATTGGGAGATCAACAATGAAATCTGTGGAAATGATCTGCCATGGTTTGTCCGGAATGGGCATAAAGGTAAGCAGACCAAATGGCGGGCTCCTAGGAGTCTTAGATTGGAGGCATATTGTACATGCGGCTACATAATCACGAACGTCCCTGGTCAGACCCGGCCACCAGAAATGACGTGTGATTAGGTCAAGCGTAGATTGATATCCTCGATGTCCTGCCGCCTTGGAATCATGACACATGGAGAGTACGTCTTGTTGAAGCATCGGGGTTGGGACCAAAACTTGATTATTAAAGAAATAGTATTCCTTATCCTTGGTTAGCGAATGGGTCTTCGCCAGGTCCTGGCAGAGTCGCTCATGGCGGGCTGTCTCTTGTCTGAGTGTTTGTAGAAAATCAGTGATCGAAACCAGAAATTTAGCTTTCGGAAAAAGCAGTTCGGATTGAAATTTCCTGATAGGGGGATCCTTTCGTGAAAGTGCATCTGCCCGTAGGTTTTGATTACCTGGAAGGAAAGTAAATTCTATCCGGAATGGTAAGAAGAAGTGGGCCCATCGAGCCTGTCGACTGTTAGTGGTGTGAGCCTGTTGCAGCACCTTGAGATTGCAATGATCGGTGCAAACTTCCACTGGGTGCATCGAGCCAAGCAAAAGATGTCTCCACTCTTCAAAGGCTTTTTTGATTGCCAACAGTTCCTTCTCGAGGACGGAATAATTGACTTCGGAGGAAGAAAAGGTCTTAGACAGGTATGCGATTGGTCTTTCTTCCCCCAGTTCGTCTTTTTGTAACAGGACTGATCCTAAAGCATGGTGAGACGCATCTATCTCAACAATAAAGGGACGAGATTGATCCGGAGTAAGTAAAAAGGAAGTGGAAGTAAATAGACCCTTGAGTTTAGTGAATGCTTTTTGAGCGGAATCGTCCCATACAAAGGACTTTCCCTTCTTCAGAAGATTGGTGATAGGAAGACTGATTTCTGAGAACCCCGGAATGAATTTCCGGTAAAAATTTGTGAACCCCAAAAATCGTTGAATCTCTTTGATGTTAGTGGGGGGAGGCCAATCCAACACAGCGGAAATCTTACGAGGGTCCATGGAAATTCCCTTGGCAGACAAGATGAACCCTAAGTAGGTAACCCGTTCCTTGTGGAATTCACATTTTTCTGCTTTGCAAAACAACTGATTGGTCTGAAGCCGGTCCAATACTAGATTGACATGTTTGAAGTGTTCCTCTAAATTCTGTGAGAACACAAGGATATTGTTAAAGTAAACAATTACATAATGAAGGAGGACGTCAGTGAAAAGGTGGTCCATAACCCGCTGAAATACTGCAGTAGCATTCACTAACCCAAAAGGCATTACTCGATATTCATAGTGACCGAATGGAGTCTGGAATGCCATTTTCCATTCATCACCGGGGGCGATGCGGATCAGGTGGTATGCCCCACGTAAATCCAGCTTGGTGTAGAGTGAAGCCCCTTGAACAGCTTCGAGAATGTCCGGGATAAGAGGCATTGGGTATTTGTCAGTTATAGTGACTTTGTTTAATCCTCGATAGTCTATACATGGCCTTAGTTCTTCCGAATCCTTTTTAGGGATAAAGAATAAAGGAGCCCCTGCTGGTGATTTAGATTCAGCTATAAGCCCATTTTGAAGATTCGTCTGGAGGTATTCTTTGAGAGCCTTCTTTTCCTGCTGTGTAAATATGTACATTCGACCAAAGGGTATGGGTTGATCAGGGTGTAGGTTAATATGACAGTCATCCCTGCGATGAGGGGGTAGTTTAGGGAATTCTGGCTGGACAAATACTGATTTGAATCGTTGGTGACACACTGGGATTTTGCCCAACATTCCGATCGAAGGAACTACCTTGGATTCTACCAACATTGAAGGACTCTGTATCCCAACAGAGGTATGAGAAAGACAATGGGATACACAATATTCAGAACCCAAAAATAATGTTCCAGCAGCCCAATTTATAAAGGGATTATGAGTCCTTAAGCATGGCAGTCCAAGTATGATGGGACAATGAGCAGTTTTTATCAAATCGAATATCAATGTCTCCTTGAGAGAGGCGATGGAACACGTTAGGGGGGTAGTCTGTTCTCTTATGGATCCGGAGCTTAGGGGGTACCCGTCTACCCCCTGAATAGGAGTTACACAGGGTTTGGAGGATCTGGTTATGCCATGTTTAGCTGCCCACTGATCATCCAAGAAATTCCCAGCTGCACCACTATCTACCAAAGCCGGAACTCCTTGTATCTCCAGGCCTGGTAGAGTGATGATTAGGGAGAGTATCAACATAGGGTGCTCGGTAGGGATGTCTTCCAAAGACGCTCCTATTCTTTTTGGGGAACTTTGGTTAGTTATTCCTGCCGTAGTTCCCCTTACGGCAGGGTCTTGGCGTTTCCCTGCATCGGATTCCGTGTCCGACGAGGTGGAACAATGGGACAATCCCTGAGTACATGGGAAGAAGCGCCACAGTACATACATAAACCGTGGCTGATTCTTCTTTCTCTTCCGCTAGCAGACAAAGGACCCCGAGCCATCCCTATCTGCATAGGTTCATCCGTAACCATAGTTTTATTAGTAGAAGGCTGAGATTCGAAAATAGGTCTATTGCTCTTCCCTTTCTTCCTCTCATGAGAGCGCTCATGGAGACGGTAATCAACCTGCATAGTAAGCGTTATCAATTCCGCTAAGTTTGCTGGTCGGGGCACCTTGGCAATTTCATCCTTCAGCTCTTCTGAAAGCCCTCTGCGAAATAGGGTAAGGAGGCCATCGTCCGGCCAACCAGTTTCAGCCGAAAGTTGTTTGAATTGGGTGATGTAATTCATGAGGTCCTTATTGCCTTGCCTTAAGTCTAACAGCCTCTCCTGAGTAGTGACTGATATTTCTTGTCGACTAAACATGGAACGTAAACTATTAGTAAAGGCCGGGTATGAATCCAGTACGGCATTCCCCGAAGTCACTAGAGGAGTTGCCCAGGCCAATGCAGGACCTGTTAGGTGTGAGATTAAATATCCCACTTTGTCAGAAAAGGCTCGAGCGACTTGTTGTCGCAATTGCGCATTGTCTTGCTTCAGAGACTGCAACTCCAAAGACATAGACTGCATAGCAGCCATCAATTGCTGCATCTGTTGCTCCATCGGAATGCTGTCGGCTGCTCAGTGGGTAATGTAGGTAAAGCACCTATCCTACCCCAAATACGTAATTTCCTTTTTTTTTTTTTTTTATTATTTATTATTCTGGCGTCGCTAACTGTTACGCCTCGAGGGTGATACACTTGAAACAAAGCTTACAAGTAGTGGGAACTGTCAAGGCGTCTTCAAACTTGCCCGGCGCAGAGGCAGCACGAACTCCTGCCTCCCCGTAGGGTCTTGGCACCTGGACCTGATAGGAAACTCAGGCTACCGCAACCCGCCGGGGAAAGAGGGTTAGGGTCCGCTGAATGGATGGGTAAGGGATTGTAGGTTCACCGGAAAAAGGTTTAGGGAGAGGTTCTGGATGGGAATGGGAATTATAGGGAAAAATGCTCCTCAGCTCCTGCCGCCCCATCCACTGGTCGTTCTCGTGGTGAGTTCTCTGCCCACTCATTCAATCCTCAGTCATACCATAACCAGTTATTAGGAGCCTTTGTAGTGGAGCTTGGAACCACTGCAGGAGCTTTTGCTTGGAGCTCTAACCACAACCGTTGCACCAAAACAGTGTTAGCATGAGCTTTATATTCCCCACTGCCTTCTCTCTGCAGTTACCAAAAGCCTGTGCTAACGTGCGCAATTACACGATATCTCTTGTCATTTACAGGGTACCTGGCAGCTTAGACCATATATATATACTTTAGTAAGGAACCAGAAGTGTACTTAGCTGCGGGTCGTGAGCTTGTTCTCCTTGACGTGGCATGGGAAGTCCCCGAAAGTTCGTAGCAAGCTCCGCTGGAAAATACCAAAAATACAATGAGCACGTGCAAGATCAGACTACACCTTCTAGCACTGACTTGTGCTCCCAAAGCACTACATGACCCGGTGGTGTGCTTGAATCGGGTTGCCTTCACCCGTGTTTCCGCACACGTGCCTCCTGCCCTGCCCCGTAGGAGACTCGAAACTGTACGTGTCGGGTTGCCTCACCCGGACGTTACTGTCATGATCTCTGCTTCCAAAAGGTCAGGGTTTTCCCAACTCCCTTGGAAGCAGATCCATAACCCAGGTTCCGAGTGCCAACCAGTCCCAATTGGGACCTTTTGGACCCAGTCCTGGCGCCATTGGCACCAGGCTCATAAATATGCCCAGTCCCAGCGCTGGAAGCGCCGGGCTCATAATGCTTGGGTGGACTTACCTGCAGCAGACCATGCTGCTTACTTGCCTGCCAGTTGAGCCTCTGATCCTCTTCTGTTTGGAACTACTTTTCCTGTTGGGTGGGGCAGGAGCCACTCCCTAGATTCAGAACACTGGAACTCTTCTGGAAAGCAGGAACTCTTTTCTTACCTAGGCGTGGCCGTGGAAGGAGACACCTAAGCACTACAGGAGGCTATTTAAACCACACCCGATGGATGAATCTTGCTTTGCGTTATTCTGCATCCTCTGCAGCAGAACGCTCATCGTGTCTTCTGCATCTGATCCTGGGCCTAAGGAAAAAGGCTTACCATCCTGAATCCAGTCTTCAGCAACACCTATAGAGACAAGAAAGAACAGGTTAGCATTACGGTCTTCAGTGACAGCTCTTCACTTACCTGGTCCATCGGCTGTCACCAACGCCTCGCGCTGCATTCCGGCATCTGAAAGACAAAGGCTTACCTACTCTTCGTGCGCTCCGGAGGTCTTCACACTGCATTCCGGCATCTGAAAGACAAAAGCTTACCAACTCTTCGCACGCTCCGGAGGCCTTCGGCGCTGCATCCCGCATCTGAAAGACAAAACAAGGTGCGTTTAAAGACATTGGGGAACTTTAATACTCACGTGCCATTACTCCTTTCCACATCTAACCCAGTGGGTATTCCGGCACCCTGCAGCCGCTCCGAACTTGTACCTGCAAAATAAAAACACAGTTAGAGCGCATCGTGAAGCAGGCAACAAGCGCTTACTTACGTGCTTCCAGGCGCTTCTATTCATCACACGGGCTCCATCTTCAACTCACTTCAGCCCGTCATCCGCCATCGCCGGAACCCTGCAAAACAAGAAACATCATTACTAAAGACTTTAAAGACATTAGAATTACTCGAAACTTACCGTTCGTGCAGTAAACGACGGACAGCAGTCCTCTGAAGTCAAGAGGCCTGCTCCCCTTATCCAGTGAAGAAACTGGTTACAGCACCCTGCCCCGAGGCAGATGGAGAGCACGGCGTTCACTTACCTAAGGTGAGAGCGTTAACCTTTGGGGTTCTACAGGAGAAGAGAAAGGGAAGAAGAGAGAGACATTCAATAACCCAGTTCCTTAATCCCATATTTTCTATCTGCAGACATCTTACCCTTCAAGTCAGACATACAGTGCACAGAGCTCCAGCCCAAAGAGCCAGCCGTGTGTTACACATCACCTTTGCAGATACGGTATACGCCCAGTCAAGACCGGCGCCTCTACGCGAATCAGGTGAGCGTTACAGTTACCCTCAGAGTATGCTCGGATTGGGTTGTCTTCACCCGTGGTTCCGCACACGTGCCTCCGTAGGAGACTTGAAACTGTACGAGTCGGGTTGCCTCACCCGAACGTTTCCCTCAGTCACCCCCACATAAGCACTCTGCATGCGGGTTATTGTTCAGCCAAACGTTGCGGTCCAAACCGCCTGAATCCTAAGTCGGCATGCACCGCGACCTCAGCCGCTTCGTTAGTCTTTCTCCCTGCACGCGGATTTAATATTAAGAAGCAGAAGCACTTATCTCAAGTTGGCGCGGGGCCTGTGATTCTGGTGGGCGAAGTGCCCCGCGAAGGCTGGCCCTGAGCGGAACGCTGGGAAACACGTCCGTCCTCCACTGAAGCCGGAATAGCAAGCAGGGAAGCGTGGGCGCGGTTCGCGCATGCGCTGTTCGTTGGGCGTTGCCCGCGTGCAGATATTTTCCTCCCAGCTGGCTTGTGAAGCACACGGCCTGCTGGGATTTGTAGTCTCTTGATGTTTCTTAGTCCCTGCATACTTTGCCTGCAATAGGGATGAAACATCCTCCTTATGTACAGCATATAAGGTTTACAGAAAGGGTTCACAAGGCTTTGGTGACTGTGGGATACTAGTTTCCTACATGACGTGCTGCCAATCTGCCTAGCCCTGACAGGAACCACTAACCTGGGCAGCCGGTAATCTCCGAGGGCAGCAACACTGGCGAACCGGAAGGTCTACCGGGAAGCTCTATTCCCTCCCTGCCGATGAGAACCCTCAGCATGGGAGAAAACACAATTCCCAGGGAAAATCTTCCGGGGGAGAAAAACCCTGCTGGAACACGGCGGCGGATCTGTTCTGCAGTCGACCTCCGGTGTCCTGGATGATTGTGATTGGGGAGTCGGCTGTGGGCGTGCTTGTACTGAGCGTGAGTCCTGAGCAGAAGACAGGAGAAGTGAGTATTGATCTTATATGAAAAGGGTAAGTGTTCCGATCGAATAGCTACTAGACTTACTCCAAAAACGGAGATTAATGCACACTGCAGTTCTCGGGGTGGTCACTGACCGGTAGAGGTTTGTTAAGCCTAAGGAAGAAGGAAGACCTTTCCCAAAAATGAAAATAGAAGCGAGAGATTAATATACACAATGGGGATTCCAAGATGGCCGCCGGCAGGGGAAGTCGCGTCTGAGCAGCGCTCCCGCCGGCCCGCCAACATAAAGCACCTTTTTAGGCAGAAATCCGACCGGATTTAATCGAGACTCTCTCCTGCCACACACAAGCGGGGGCAGGTGTACCAGCAACCGGACTCCGGTCGATCAAATCCCCCAGGGGAGAGAGCGAGCGGAGAGGAGTGTCTGCCCATCCCCCACACCGAAGCAGACTCCGCCGCGCAGACGAGGTAGGCCGCGGAGACTGGTGGAGAAGGTGCCGGGGCGAAGAGGGGGGCGTCGGCCCGCTCCCTCCGAGCACACATCGCAGAGTACATCGCAGCCGCGCCGGGACCTGCGGGGGGCGCCCAGTGGGGGCGGCAGGTGTCCCAAGGGCTAGGCGCGGTGGGGGAGGTGCGGCCCCTCCCCCCCTCCGGCGGACTGAAGAGATTCCCCTCCAGCAGGCAACCGATTCACTCGTCGATACCAACGCCAGGACCCAGCAATCAAGGGCATCGACACCGAGAGGAGGAGAGGAGACCAGGAGAAGAGGTGAGGGCGCCTGTATGTCACCCCTCAGCCGCGCGCCGCGGTAAGAGTCCCTGGGAGCACAGCGCCGTGCGGGTTGTGGAGCGGTCCCCCCCCACCATCACCGTTCCAGGGGGTGACGGACCAACCCACTCGTACAACACACCCAGAGAAGACAAGAACACCCCAGAGGGGCCCCTCCGGATTCTGCGGGGGGCGTCTCGGGCCCCCCTCGTCACTACCCTCTGGGAGACACCCAGCAACATGACTGGACCCCATATAAAAGAAAAATGTCGAGGGCGAAGGGAAAAGGGGGTGCTTCACAGCCAATGCCGCAACCTCCCTCCCAGGACACCAACTTGCTCAAATTGTGGTCAGCAGAAACGCCGACAACAGCGAAGGACAGGGTGGGAGATGAGCACGCAAACCACAGCACCCCCCAACCCCAGACCTCCTCTCTACTAACCAAAGACGACATAAAGGAGTGGTTCGTGGAGCTGCAAGACAAGTTTATGTCCACGGTTCAGGAACAGTTTAATACAATGAGGAATGAAATGAAGCAGGCCGTTCAGGAACTCCGTATAGATGTGGCAAAGCTGGAGGAAAGGACAGATACCCTCGAAAGAATAGTGCAAAATGTAGAAGAGGAACAGACTCAGAATAGTGAAACACAGGAGCAGCTGGTTCGACTAACCCATAACCTCGAAATCCAGTGCGAAGACCTGGAAAACCGCTCCCGTAGATCAAATATCCGCATTAAACACATGCCAGAATCGGTGACAGATAAAGACCTAAAGAGAGCGGTGCAGGAAGTCTTCAGAGATATACTAGAAGAACAAGATGCAGAGAGCATTGGGATCGATAGAGTCCACAGGGTGGGCCCGAAAAGAACTGGAGCACCAGGGGAATGACCGAGAGATGTACTGGCGGCCCTCTCAGCATATCCACAAAAGGAGTCGATCCTCAGAAAGGCGAGACAACTAGATCATATAAGGATGAACGGGGTAGAAATCCAATTATATCAGGACCTGGCCTCAGCGACTTTATTAAAAAGAAGGCAGATGGCCCCCCTGGTGAAAGAACTGGCGACCAAAGAAATAAGATATAAATGGACGTTTCCATTTGGACTACTATTCGAATGGGAAGGCAAACAGAGGAGAGTGACCACCAGTGAGGAAGGTCTCCATATAATGGGCCAGCAAGCCGAGGAGGAGCACACCGATGGGGCTAGGCCACGGGGTGATGCAAACAAGAGACCGAGGGGGTGGGAGGATGTGGGGAAAAGGAAAAAACATATCGGTGGGGGCCGGGGGGACATCCACAGAAGAAATAGGAGTTAATGTTCACGCTACAATACTGGCTCGCTTTCAGGCATGAGCAGGCGGGAGAAAGGGAAATACAGGACAGTCGGATAACAAGTAGCTGGCGGCCCGGCGGGAATGTACCCTAGGCTGGAGAGAAATGCGGGATTTAGGACCCCCCGCAAGGTTCACTCCGAGTCCAGTGAGGGCAAGGAGCGATAGGCGCAACGCCCTAGCAACCTTAGGTGCCTGGGCCCTCCTCGGGATCAAAGTTGTAATACTGTTAACCGTTGGGGGAAGTTGGGGAATGTTGGGGGGAAAAAGGGAGGGGAAACTCTGGAAGAGGGGAAGGAACACAGCAATCAAGGGAACTCAAGCAAAATCAGTAAACTAGTGCGATGGGAAAACTCACAATATTCTCATTAAACGTTAGGGGACTGAACTCCCCGGTGAAGAGGAAGAAGCTAGAAGCCTTGGTAAAAAGGGAACAGGCGCACATTCTGCTCCTCCAGGAGACTCATATTAAGGCCCAGGATAGGCAAACGGTCCGCCTGAGAGAGTACACGATTTGGACACAAGCGAATGCGGGCAATAAAAGAGCGGGGGTGATGATTGCAGTTAAAGGTGGGCTGGAGGCGACCCTCTTAGACTCGCTGGCTGACAGGGAAGGGAGATTTGCATTCGCAAACTGTGTAATTGGGGGTATCAGGCTCACCCTGGCGACAATATACTCTCCAAACTCTGGGCAAGACGGATTTCTCCGAGACACGCTGGGGAAACTAGAGGGATTCGCGAAGGGAGAGATTATACTGGGGGGAGATCTAAATCTGGCCTGGCAACCAAACCTGGACAGAAGTGCTGGGGGTACACACGGCCAGGGACCCCCTTCCAAACATCTTAAACTAAAGGTAGAGCAGATGGCGCTGCAGGGTGTCTGCAGGGTGAAGAGAGGGCAAGCAAATGGTTTTACGTATTACTCGCACGTGCATAACACGATGTCGAGAATAGATTACTTTTGGGCGTCGGTGGGACTGGTGGGGATGATCCAGGATATAGATATGGGGGCTATAGCACTGTCAGATCATGCCCCGCTCCGGCTGGATATCCAGTTGCCAGGAAGGGGTAGAGGCCTCTGGAAATGGAAATTACCGCCCGACATATTAAAGGATCAGACGATGGGAGAGGCACTAGGAGACAAAATTAAAGACTATTATGAGCAAAATGACAATGGAGAAACTCCCCTAGGAACAGTGTGGGAAGCCTTTAAGGCAGTAACACGGGGACACTGTATAGCACTAAAGGCAGCCAAGGATAAGCAGCAATACGAATGGGAAAGGACTCTGGAAAAGAAAATCACAGCCATCCAAGGGGACTTAGTAGCCCATCCCACGAGAACTCTCAAGAAGGCATTAAAACATGTACAAGGGCAGTTACACATGCTGCGCAACAAGAAGGCAGAAAGGTCCCTGCTATATCTTAAGCAACGATACTACATCAAGGCCAACAAGGCAGACAAATTCATAGCAAGACAGCTTAGAGAAAACCAGAAATCAAGGACTATCCTAAACGTCAAAGACACTCACGGGAACACACAAACATGCAACAAGAACATAGGGGAGGTATTCAAGACTTTCTATCAAGATCTGTATGCGACAGAACACCCGGACGAGCACCAGCAAGACAAGTTCCTACAATCACTAAATCTACAAACCATCTCAGAAGAGGACAAACAGGCACTGGATTCCTGCATCACGGAACAAGAAGTCCGCAAGGCAATAGCGGATCTCCCGTCCGCAAAGGCACCGGGTCCGGATGGGTTCATGGCCCCCTTCTACAAAAAATATGCAGACACACTCGCACCCTTTTTGACAAGACTACTAAACACTTTCAAGGACCAGGGAAACATAACCCCATCTATGAATGAGGCAAAAGTCCTGGTATTCCATAAAGCAGGCAAAGACCCTACTCTCCCGGCCTCTTACCGCCCTATTGCTCTGATTAACTTGGACGCAAAAATTTACACCAGGATACTGGCGGCCAGACTCTCCCCCCTCCTTCCGACCCTCATAGATGCAGATCAATCTGCCTTCATCCCCGGTAGGCAAACACACGACAACCTAAGAAGAATAATCCATCTGGTAGAAAAAACAGATTTTACTCACACACCAGCGGTATTACTTTCCCTTGATGCCGAAAAGGCTTTCGACCAAGTAGAATGGTCTATATTGTTTAAGACACTGAAACATATGGGGTTCGGCGATCACTATATAAATATGGTCAAAGCAAACTATAACTCCCCTTCGATGAGGATTGCACTCAATGGGGAAGTCACAGAGAAGGTACATATCTCAAGAGGCACGAAACAGGGTTGCCCTCTCTCCCCACTCCTGTATGCCATCTTCCTAGAGCCACTTCTAGCTAGGATCAGGGACTCGGTAGGGGTTAAGGGGATAGAGATGGCGGGCAAGCAACATAAAGTGGTTGCATATGCAGATGACATGCTCTTGGCCATGACAGATCCAGGGAGATCGATACCCCACGCCCTGAGAGAACTGGAGGAATTCGGGGTAATCTCAGGCCTTAAAATTAACAGGGAGAAATCGGAGATTTTACTCCTGGAGGGGGATAAGAGGACAGTCGCAGATCTGGCGGGCGTTCATGGGCTAAAGGTAGCAGAGGAGGGAATTAAATATCTAGGGGTGACCCTCACACATAAGACCGACCTGCTATATAAGAACAATTATCCACACATACTGGCAAGGGTGAAGAAGGAACTAGACAGATGGTGTCCGCTCAGGGTCTCATGGTGGGGAAGAATCCAATCAGTTAAAATGAACATACTCCCCAAAGTTCTCTACCTCTTTCACGCCCTCCCAGTATCAATCCCTGATTCCTTCTTTAAAGCATTGTCCAAGACCATATCGAGATTTGTGTGGAACAAAAAACCTCCTAGGGTAGCCAGAGCTATCCTCACAGCCCCGATCAAGGAGGGGGGTCTAGCACTCCCACACTTTAAGAAATACTACTATGCGGCGCAGCTGTGGGTTCTGAAGGAATGGTTGGGTGAAGACCAGAAGACTATTTGGGCACGACAAGATAGGGCGGTTGCCAGGACCCCCCTGGAGGACCTCCTGTGGAAACACAAACAACACAGACACCCCAATCTCAGAATCAGCGAAATTATGAGAACAACTCTTAGCGCCTGGGATGCCCAAACTAAGAAAAGGACTTATGACCTCCCCACTGGCCCCTTTTACGCCCATTTGTCGGAACCCGCAGTTCCCTCCCGCATCTGAGCCCGGGGCGTATGAGAATTGGGAAACAGCAGGGTGCAGGAAAATCGGGGAGATGTTCCAGGACAATACATTAAGGACTTTTGCGGAATGTAAAAGAATGTGGAACCTAAAGGACGTCGAAAGGTATAAATATGAGCAACTGAAACATTGGCTGTCCACTACCGAGGTATACCAGGCGGCAACGAGAGACCTAACACCCTTTGAAAATTATATAATAACCAATCCAGGAGACAAAAAATTGGTGTCATCACTATATCGGTTCATTAACACGACAGAAGAAGAAATCAAATGGGCATACATGAAGAGATGGGAAGGTACACTGGGGAAAAGTATAACTAGAAAGCATTGGGAGGAACTGTGGGGGAGAATCCCGAAAGTCACCAGAGCGGTCCAAACAAGGGAAATGTGGCTCAAAATAGTCATGCAATGGCACTACACCCCCGAGAGGCTTAAATCCATGTACCCACAACAGTCGGATCAATGCTGGAGAGGGTGTCGGGAACCAGGCACCTGGAGACATATCTGGTGGGACTGCAAAGTGGTGAAGGCCTTCTGGAACGAGGTGCAGGTGGAAATAGCCAAAATCTTTCCAGAGGCGGGCCACATGGATGAACGGGTGTGGCTGTGCGGACTCATAGACCCCCAGGCCAAAAACTTCACAAATACCAATGGAGAAGCTTCATGGGCCTAGTCATCGCGGCATGGGCGACTATAGCCCAAAACTGGAAAAAACAAGACACGCCTCTAGCATTCTCCTGGCTGCACAAGGTCTGGTCGCAAGTGACCATGGAAAAAATAACGCATCGGCTTCAGGATCAGAAGACCCTCTTCATGAAAGAGTGGGGGCCGGTGCTGGAGTATCTAAGGTCGAACTACATGGAACAATGGTGCCCGCACAATATTAGAATCTCAGACATTTGTGGTTCATAAGTATCCCCCTGAAATAGAAACCGAAACGGACCCTCACTTCCAGAGGGGAGGGAGGGGTGGGTGGGGAGGACGGGGGGGGGGATTTGAGAAATTGGTGTATTGTGTT
Source organism: Ambystoma mexicanum (assembly GCF_040938575.1). Lineage (NCBI taxonomy): Eukaryota > Metazoa > Chordata > Amphibia > Caudata > Ambystomatidae > Ambystoma > Ambystoma mexicanum. Next base: position 354,643,750 of record NC_090936.1, read on the forward strand.
GTTGTTAATACATGAAAATAATAAAATATGTTTATAAAAAAAAAAAAAAATATATACACAATGGGAGACGGGTAAGTACGAAAGGGAAAGTGATTAATGGGAGCTCCCAGGAAACTCACTTCCCAGAAATGGAACAGAGTGCTGTAATGGGACACGATGATTTGTTAAGAGGATCAGTTGGTAGGCTAAGGCGGAGAGAATTTCTATGGGATAATGACATGAGAGAAAAGGAATACGGATCAGAAGTTGGTTTAAGGGAAGAAAAAGTTTAGTACGCATGAGTTCCTAGAGACGAACTTACGAAGCGCCATGCTGCAGAGTAGCGACACGATTGCTTGACTTCCTGGTCGCACTATAAAGAGTCACGTGATTGTTTCAGTATGGATACACAGAACGTGCAACCGCTATACCGTTGCTTGCATAGTTGGAGCCAGAGTAGTCAGCCATGTTATGTGAGTGGGGTAACTGTATGGTACACACTCGTCGTTGTTGCCAATGCGACCATCGACGGAACGGTGTAACAATTCCCCCGCTACTTACAGAATTGAAGGAATGGCTACAGCGATGGGATTCTCAGGAAATCTCATGGCTCGGCCGTATTAATGCGGTTAAAATGACACTTCTCCCGAAACTATTATATGCCTTTCATTCTTTGCCAATAGCCATCCCAGAATTCGAGCTTATAAACCTCCAAAAGGAGATATATCGGTTTATCTGGAAGTGAAGAGGCCGCGTATCCCTGGGAAACTCTTGACAAGGGGAAGAATGTTGGGGGGCCTGGGCCTCCCCTCGATACCACGTTATTACAGAGCGGCGCAGACGGCGATAATGCTTTCTTGGAAGGGCGCTCCGGACCCACCCAAATGGCTGGAGATAGAGCAGACCGCTTCCGCACTCCCTTTGGCTCACCTCCCGTTTCTACAAAAAGAAGCACGTAATTTTAAAACTGGTATCTTGCCAACCACCTTCTCCACACTGAAGTGTTGGGATAAAGCACAATCTCAGAGGGGTATCCCACTAGGGCTAGGGCCATTGTCCCCTATAACCCAAAACCCTGCCTTCACTCCAGGACTAGCGCCAACAGCGTACCGAACCTGGACTCGAGACAAACCACTGTGCCTGAGAGATCTATATGTAGACCAGGAACCACTGACTTTCCAGGCATGCAAAGAGAAGTTTGATCTCCCAGAGACGGAACGCTTTCGATATATACAACTGCGCCACTGGCTCACTAATAGGGACATCCGCCGAGCAGCCCAAAGAACCCCTCTTGGCATAGAAATGAAAATTCTTGAAGGACACCAATCCCATGAAATATCGCTATGTTATAAACTCCTGGAGAGAGCCACCACAGAGGAGAAGCTGCCATATATGAAAGCTTGGGAGAGCTGGGCCTGGAGATTTCAGACGAGTCTTGGCAGCGAATCTGGTATCGTGCCCAGACTAGTTCCCACTGCACCCAAATAAAAGAAAATGCTATTAAAATTTGTTTGAGGTGGTATTTCCCCCCCAATAGGCTTCACTCTATTAACCCAGAATATCCAGATACATGTTGGCACGGGTGTGGTGAACGAGGGGACATGGCGCACATGTGGTGGCATTGTGGGGTTATTCAATCATATTGGCTGGAAGTGAGATCTAAAATCAAAGACATCACGGGTTCTTTACTCCCTATGGACCCTAGAGTGTTCTTACTAGGGGACGCCCCGGAAGACGGGTCCTTTCCAATGTCAGGACACAAAGCACGCCTAATCTCCCATTTATTGGTGGCTGCCCGTATCACGAGAGCTAGATTTTGGAAGACAATAGAAGGCCCACACCTAGCGTACTGGTGGTTAAAGTTATGGGAATTGCTAGGCTTAGAAAAACTTACGGCAGTGGTGGAGGGGAAACTCTCGAGATTCCGGAAAATATGGCGCCCCTTTCTAAACTTTGTATCTGATAAGGAACACATGTATTTTCAACCGCAACTCTTAAAGCACTTTATGAATTCTTGAATTGCTGATGATCATATTAAATTTGCAATTGCATGTATTGGTTGAAGAAACGCGGCAGTGGTAACCCATGCCCAAATTACCTATATATATTGCACGCTTGAAGTGGTGGAAATGCAGTAACTGTGATTATGTAATCTGATATCTCCCACCCCAAATGAATTTATGGATTAATCTGGTTTACAAGGAGATAATTGAACCAATTAACTCAACTTAGTGAATAAATGCCTTATTTATTTATTTATTTATTTTCTTATTTTTTTTCCTCTTCTTTTCTCACTTTCTTTTTATTACACACTAAGTGAATGACCGAGAAACTATGAATTGTGCACCTTATTATGTAGCGCAATGATTTATGTTGTATACATGGAATGTCGAAGAATTGTTGAGAGGTGAAAGTTTAACTAAGTTGTACAAAATTAATTTTTGGATTGTTAATGGTTATATCGTTTTTTTTTACACTGAAAACTAATAAAAACATTTAAACAAAAAAAAAAAAAGGGCCTACCACCACTTCTTGGAATCATCTTGGAATTGTCTTTTGAGCTCCAATCTTTCAAGAAGATTTCCTCTGACCTTCCGTTGGGAGAGTTGACCTTTCCAAAGTCCTTCACTGGGGAGGTGAAGACTGAGTGTCCAAGGCGAGGGTAGTTCTGTCCCTTAACCATCCCCAGGGACCAGTGGGGGTAAACTACTGCTGGAGCAAGCACCTTCCTCTATACCAGTCGCTTCGGTACTCAGGACCTCACAGTTATGAAGCACCCCTGCAGTTGGGTGCCAGCCTTTCCTGGGAAAAGGACTCATCTTGCCCCTGAGCTCCTGGATTGGGACTCACAGCACCCTCAGAGCCAAGACAGCTGGGATCCTAGTTTTTCACCACTGAACGGCTTGGAGATGTGTTTTCTTTTTTTTAAAACTTGTTTTTATTAAGTTTCTTCTATCACATTGTCATATCATACACGGATCAAGTGTCAAAACATTGCTTAGAGAAAACAGCAAACAAGAAAATCCCTACCCCCCACCCCCCCAACCTGCATAACTCAGCCTGTGTCCGTCTTCTATCGGAAGATCTTTTCCTCTTTCACGTGAATAAATCTAATAGCCTTATATTGTGCGGGCACCATTGTTCTTTATAGTCCTTTTGAAGAAATTCCAGTACCCCTCCCCAGTCCTCTCTGAATTTCCCATGGTCCCCTTGGATGTTATAAGTTATTATTTCTAGAGCCAGATGTGACCACACCCTTCACGTCCAATTAACAACCAATGGTGGGGATTCGTGCTTCCAGTTGCTAGCGATTTCCAACCATGATCCTATTAGGAGGCCCATAAAATTTCTTTTCTGCAGAGTGGTTAGCGTTTTGTCTTTTGGATCCCAAAAGCTCCCCAACCATATTTTCTCACCCAGGAGTTCTGCTCCCGGGAACATTCCAATCATTTGATTTTTGATCTCTCCCCAGTATGGTCTTATCTTCGGGCAATCCCACCAGATATGTCTCCAATCCCCCTTCCCTTCGCACTTTCTGCAACAGATATTCTGGGCTGTAGCAAACATCATATTCAGTCTCTCCGGGGTATAGTGCCATTGCACCATCATTTTCACCCACATTTCTCTTGTTTGGATGGCTCTTGTCAGTTTAGGGATCAAGCCCCACAAGTATTCCCATCTCTCTTTGGAGAGTGCGTAGCCTAGGATTTTGTCCCATTTCTGCATATATAGCCATGTGGTAGGTTCTTTCAGTGCATTAATGAATTTGTATGTGGTAGAGACAAATTTTCGAGAGCCAGTGTGCGTCATGATATAGTTCTCAAAAGGGGTTAGTTCCCTGGTCAGTGCTTCCTTTATATGTGGAGTGCTCATTCAATGATGTATCTGTTCATATTTATATCTATCTTGTGATGTTAAGTTCAGAAGTGTTTTGCAGTTCTCGAAGGATCTAATCTGTTTATCCTTTTGCATGTCTCCCACCAACTTGCACCCCCCTTCCTCCCATTTTCGAAACGCTCCCTTCTCCATTCCCGGGGGGAATTCTGAGTTTCCGAACATTGGCATAAACGGGGCGGGATCCTTAGTCAGGGTTTCATTTGCCGTGGCGGCATCCCACACCCTCAATGTCGTCTTCATTATTTCGCTAATGTCGGTGTTTACATGACGGAATCGTATATTGATCGATAGCATGTGCCTGGCTGATGTTGTCGCCACTCCCCTATCCTGCCTCTCCCATATTTTCTCCCCCTGTTCCGAGATGCAATCCCTCATGACCCAAAGCTGGGCCACTTCATAGTATTTCCTAAAGTGTGGCATGGCACATCCCCCTTCCTTTCTATAGGCTGTCAATACCGCATTTGAAATTCTTGGAGTCTTATTCTGCCAGACGTATTTGGATACCGCCTTCCTTAATGTTTTAAAAAAGGCCTGGGGGGGTTTTATCGGGAGCGCCTGAAACAGATACATTAGCTTGGGGAGAATAGTCATTTTCACTGCCGTGATTCTCCCCCACCAGGAAATCGCTAACGGGTTCCATTTTAGCAAGTCATTTTTAACTTTTTCTAGGATTTGCGGATAGTTGTGGGGATACAATTTGTTTATGTGGTCCGTGAGGGTAATTCCTAGATATCTGACGCCCGAGGTGGCAATTTTCAGTTGGCAGTCTGAGGCCGCTGTGCATATTTTTTCTCTATTCCCGGCCAGAATCAACACTTCCGATTTATGCCTATTTATTTTCAGCCCTGATATCTCTCCAAATCTTTCTATGACTCCCATTAAGTGTGGGAGGGACTTCACTGGGTCTCCTAGGGCCACCAGCATATCGTCAGCATAGACCACCGCTTTATGGGCTTGCCCCGCCATCTCTATTCCCTTCACCACCGGTAAATCCCTTATACTTGCCAAGAGAGGTTCCAAGTACATAGCTTATAGACGGGGGGAGAAGAGGGCACCCTTGCTTCGTTCCTCTTCCTAGACATACCTTGTCCGACAACCACCATTCACTGCTATCCTTATGGACAGGGAGTTGTAGTTGGCCCTAACCTTATCTATAAAGCCTTTGCCCATTCCCATCTTCTGTAGGACCCGAAAAAGGTATGACCATTCTACTTGATCAAACGCTTTCTCTGCGTCTAGGGCTACCAGTGCTGCAGGAGTTTGTTTGATGCCTATCTTTTCTATCAGGTGTAGGACTCTTCTAATGTTATGTTGTGTCTGGCGGTTTGGAACAAATCCTGACTGATCTTGATGGATTAACTTGGGAAGTACTGGGCTAGGTCTTGTCGCTAAAATCTTCGTGCACAATTTGGCATCCAAGTTTATTAAGGCTATCGGGCGGTAAGAGTTAGGGAGCTGTTCCTCTTTCCCCTTTTTATGAAAGACCAGCACTTTTGCCTCATTCATTGTCTGTGTCAGATCCCCCTTCTCCCCAAATGAATTATACAGGGACGTGAGAACCGGGGCAAGAATATCCTTATAGGTCTTATAATAAATGGCGGCATACCTGTCCGGACCCGGGGCTTTGTTATTTGGGAGGGACTGAATTGCTGTATACACTTCTTCTATGGTGATGTCCCTGTCTAAGGCCTGTCTATCTTCTTCTGACAATCCGGGGAGGTGAACCCCAGCTAAGAAGGCTTCTTGCATGTCCTCCTTCGGATGGTCAGAGGAGTACAATTTTTGATAGAATCTGCCTAGTATCCTTCCTATCTCTACTGTCTGTGTTTTAAGTTGGCCTGATTCTTCCTTTAGGGCTTGTATTGTCTGGGCTTGCTGTTTCCCTCTCAGCTGTCTTGCCAGCAGTCTATCTGCTTTATTTGCCTTTACATAATACCAATGTTTCGTATATAGTAATGCACTTTCTGCTTTTTTCGTTCTGAGTGTTTCCAATTGCCCCTGAACGTGTCTCATCGTTCGCATGAGTTTCCTGGTGGGCGTCTGAATTAGTTCTGTTTGTATCGCCCCTATTTGCCCTTCTAGTTCTTTTTCCCATTGGCGGTGAGCCTTCTCTTTCTGTGCTTTAAGCGCTATGGGATGTCCCCTCATGACCGCCTTATTGGCGTCCCATAGCGTATTCATATTTGTTCCGGGGATATTATTTAGGGCCATGTATTCTAGGATGTGTTCCTTTAGCTTCTGGCTCATCACCGGATCTCTAATGATGCCCTCTGGGAGGCGCCAGTTCCATAGCCGGTGGCCGTGTCTTGACCAGATAATGTCTGCCCACAGCGGGCCATGGTCGGAAAGTGTAATGGGTTCCATCTCGATCTGTTTTATCCCACCAAGAAGCCCCACCGAGACCCACAGGTAGTCAATTCTCGAGGCAGTATTATGTACATGTGAATAATAGGAGAATGTTTTCTGTTTTGGGTTGCCATTCCTCCATGCATCTGCCAGCTCTAGGTGCGTGAATTTCTGCTTTAAAATTTTGGATGGGGTGCCTTGATCTCGTTGTCTGGGTCCGGATCTATCTAGGGATTGGTCCCATGCCATGTTAAAGTCTCCACCCAATATAATATCTCCCGCCGCTAACTGTTCTATTTTATTTAGGATTTCATTCAGGAAGCCCTCCTGTCCTATGTTTGGGGCGTATACTGTGGCTAAGGTGAGGGGCCTGCATTCGATTGTTAGGGTTACTATTAGGCACCTTCCCTGTTTGTCTCTCCAGGAAGACTTAACCTGTGCATGTAAAGAATCTTTGAGCGCTATGAGTACCCCCGCCTTTTTGTACTGTGCATTCGCCTGAAATATTTGATTGAAACCCTTGAGACGCACCTTCTGCTTATCCCGGTCTCTAATGTGAGTTTCCTGAAGCATTATAATATCATATGCGCCTTGCCTGATGGATTGTTCCACTTTTTTCCGCTTAACGGGGTAATTGAGGCCTCTGACGTTGTGTGTCAAGATCTTTATCCCCATAGGTGTTTCCGGGCTATCAGGCCTGTTTTATGATCCTTTCTCCCCTTCCCTGCTTTTGAGTTATGCTCGGTTCTCCCCTGTCCCCAACACCCTCCCTCGCCCCCTAAACTTGCGCAATCCCCAACTGGCGCGTTTCGTTTCCCTCTTCCCTCCCCCAACTGCCCTGAGGATGGCATGATTTCCTATTAAGGCTCAGGCGTTTTGCTGTGTGCTTCATACCCTCCAACACTCTCAGGGAAAACTTTGAAGGGGTTCCTAAATCCTTCCACATGACTTCTGAGACCCCCGGGTCCCCACTTCTCCCCCCTCCCGGCACCTGTTATATCTGACTCGCTTTCCTGTTGTTATATTCGAGACTCCTGACGCACCGCCTTATCGTATTTCTGCTCCCCCTTTCTCGGCCCAATGTAGGTCTTCATTTCCTTTTGCTGGGGCGCCGCTCCCTTTTGTTTATCGCTTTCCATTCCCCCCTGCTCTTCCCCGCGTATGTGACCGTGCCGCTTTCTTGTGGGGAGCCATCCTCCTGATCCTGTAGATTTAATATGGTCTGCCCTTCTTCTTTAGTGGTTATCCTTTTTTGCACGCCGTCCCAGGTGAATAATAATCCAAATGGAAATGTCCACTTGTACCTAATTTGGCGCGTGGTGAGTTCTATTGTGATTTGGGCCATGTCCCTTCTTTTCTGGAGCGTTGATAATGCAATGTCCTGATAGAGTTGTACTTCCTCCCCATTCATTCGAATATGGTCCATTGCCCTGGCCTTGCGTAGGATCTGCTCCTTCTGTGTATATCTCCTGAGGGCCACCAGAACATCCCTTGGGCGGTTACCTTGTATCGTCGATGTCCTTGGGCCCACTTTAAATATTCGATCTATCAGTATCTCTTCTTCCTCCTGCAGATCGAGGATATCTCGGAAGACCTGTTGCACAGCTGATTTGAGGTCTTTATCCCTCGACCAACTCCGGCATGTTTTGATCCTGATGTTGGACCGACGCGATCTATTCTCCAAATCTTCACATTGAATCTCCAGATTATGCGTCAGACGGGCCATTTGTTCCTGCAATTCTGCCACTTGTTGTGTTTCTTCCTCCATGTTCTGTACTACTTTCTCTAAGGAATCAGTTCTTTCCCCAAGTCCGTCGACTTCCGTTTTTAATTCCTGGAGTGCTGACTTAAATTCATTCTTCATGGCATCTAGATGCGAGTTCATGGAGTCCATAAATTGCTGCTGGAACTCCCCAAACCACGTTTTAAGGTCTTCCTTCAAGGCCATCTCGCCGTGGGGAGTGTCTATTCCCGAGCTGCCTCTCGATGCTTTGAGCACTCCTGCCTTATCTGGATTCCCTTTGTCACCCCCCCAGAGGTGGACCAGGTTCTGGTCTTGTTTCTGAATTTGGGACGAGGGGTTTGTCTGTTTTTGCTTCCCTCTTGACTTTGACATGTGGGGCTTATCGAGTTTATAGCCTATTAAGTTTGCCTCGTGTTAGATCCAGTCGCACCCCTCTGGGTCACCTTCTTGCGTATCTGTCCCCCGCTGTGGAGGTGCTTCCCGGGTCAACTCCCCTGCCGCCTGCCCCCTGTGTATGAGGCTAACGTGGTATTGCCTGGGGCCTCTCAAGCACTTGTTTCACATGGGGGGGGGCTTCCTGATATCAGCACGAGACTTTATCTTCACTCTCCGGTAGGGAAGGCTCTCCCCCCTGCTCCGTTACGGGTTCGTACTTTGTGTGTGGTGCTGCTCGTCCTCTTTGGGGGGTGTGGTGATTGCGGGGGCTCACGGGCCCCAAAGACAAGGCAGACCTCTGGGCTGCTCGTGTACTCACCCTGCAGGGGATGGGGCCTCTCCCTTGCCCGGCTGCTTCTAGGCTGCGCCACTGACTCCTGGGGAGGCGGGGGGAGGGGCGGCAGTAATGGAGGAGCAGCCGCGCTCTCCACCCCGACCCCCTTTAGGGCCTCTTCTGCTGCGCGTACGCCGCGCGAAAACGCTCCCCGGCTCGAGCCTAATATCGCTCCCAGAGCCTGGGTCCGCTCCTCCGTATCTGGGAGGGCGTTGCCACCGATCCCTCTCGAGCCGACGACGCTCCCAGAGCCCCGGGTCCGCTCCTCCGAACCGTGGAGGGCACCTCCCCTGTTCTTTCTCCCGGACGGGAGGATCTCACCACCGGGTCCCGGTTTTGGCAGCGCCTGTCTCTTGTCTCCGACCTGAGGCGTAATATTGGCGCCGCGGGTCCCCAGCGAATCTCCTGCGGTTAGTGAGTCAGAGGGGGCGGACTCTTCCTTAATCCGATCGCTGCTCTTCGCCAACTTCGCCAGCGGTTATGGTCGGCGGGAAGCCCTCCCGCTTCTTGGTGCGTCCGCCCGTGGGGGTGATACACCTGGGCGAGCCGTTCCTTTCTTGCCGCAATAAAGTTCCGGCGAGTGTGCTAAGGGTTCGAAGCCTGTACTAGGTCCTTTGAGCGAGCCGTGATGCACTTGCAGCTACTGTGGCGCCGGAGGGGAGACGGAGCTCGGCTCACACACGTCCTCCCTTCACGGCGGCCATCTTGAAGTCCGGAGATGTGTTTTCAAGAAACGTTCGACCCACCAGTGTCCTCCGGTGCTGCCTTTTGCACTCTCCCAATCTTGACTATTAACTGCGCCCTTGGTCCACTTCTGGGCCCTAGGCACTTGGTAGGTCACAAATTCCCTTTTTGCATACAGGAAACATATCCTTTTTTTAAGAACATGGTGGTTTTTAATGGAGTTACACCCCTGATCCATTATTCAGAGTACTGCATTGTGCTATGCTTGCTTATGCTTACTCTTGTTTTTTCCTCAAGGTTGGGTTTTGTGTAGTGTTTTACTATTTAGACATTTTGCAGAGGGTGGGTTATATTAAAGTATATCTATTTGTATAGCACCTTGATTGGATATTCCCTTTATTTGGGAGTGTTATGCTTTGCTGTTTGGGACGCTACTGAATCACACTCACACCCCCTTTAAGAGCACAGCCTGCCTTCTGCCCACCTTACCAGAAAAGGTAAAGGAGGTATCTCTTGACTTTGCCTGTTTTACCTTTATGATTGTGTTGCGTCTTGGTTTGTGAAAGTGTGAGGGGTGAGTGGGCATTTTCACCCCTACTCATCTTTGTACTGCTGCAGAGAAGAATCTAATTTGTTACACTACGGTTTAAGCAAATCTCTGGGCATGGAAGGCTCTCTGTGCTGTGCTACAAAGCAAATGATCAAGGCAAGAATTGCAGGCCCCAAGAGATAATTTCCTTTAATTTTCAGAACTCAGAAGTAATGCCATAAAAAAGTTAAATGAACCAACTTCGAACCTCTATTATTTCTAGAGGTTTGAATCCGTCTCAAATCGGCTAAACCACCTAAGGAGGTTGCCTATATAGAAAGCGGGTTCCAACTTTTGGTTATAATTTCAAATTAATAGGTTTGCCCAGGGCCACTGCGCATGCGCGCCCGACGCATGCGGACCTAACTCTCTCGGCTCCCGGCGGCCGCTACAATCATCCTGCAAAACTCCCGTTTAAAAGCATAATCCCCACCCCAGCTGCGCCCCAGGGGGTAGCGGATGCAACAGAGAACCACCACCCGCAATCCCGGAGAAAAACGGAGAAGGAAACGCGAGATCCTCCCCGAAGCCTGCGGACAGACGAGTCGCGGCCGTTGAGGCACCGGCGCTGCGCCCGCCCCCTCCACGACACGGCGAACGTGGGGAATCCTCCTTGAGAGGGAGCGCGCACAGGGCCGGCCCCCCTCCAGAAATCAGTGGCGGCCCACAGACACTGCCAGAGACTCAACGCGACCTCCTCCCCGAAGCCTGCAGACGGACGAGTCGCGGCCGTTGAGGCCCCGGCGCAGCGCCCGCCCCCTCCACGACACGGTGAACGTGGGGAATCCTTCTTGAGAGGGAGCGCGCACAGGGCCAACCCCCCCTCCAGGAATCAGTGGCGGCCCACAGACACCGCCGGAGACTCAACGCGACCTCCTCCATCGACCCGACACGAGGCAGCTGCGGGGGGCCCAAGCCTCAAGACGCCTCTCCTGGCCCCGTCGGTGCTGTGGGCGGATGAAGCTCCGCGGCTTGAGGGCCCACATAATTGTCTGCCTACAACCCAGGCCCCCCGCTTCCCCCCCAATCAGCGAGACAGCAGCACCCGGGGTCGAGCTGCAGCAGGACAAGGTGAACCGTGTGCTGCGCTCCCCCGCGGACCGGAGATACTCTACCAGCCACTTACATTAAGGTACGCGCAGCGCGGGGGTGCAATCCTGTCTCCCCCCTGAAGGCCTCCCCCCCTATGCAGCTCAGACCTGTGGTGCAGACAACAAGACCACAGGGGCGACCATTAGGGACAGAGAAGAGCACTGGCCGGCGACACATCAGTGCATGGAACACCCCCCCCCCTCACGCGGCCTAAGCACAGTGGCCCCGAATCGCGTTTGAAGAAGCGAGAGTCACTCCTCTGCGCATCTGGTTGGATCACCCCCCGCGCTCTCCCCTGCGCAGGATTCACCTCCCACTCACGCCCGACAGCCCCCGGAAAAGAGACTATTGCCCACAGCGGCCACCCTCTTCTATTCCAGGCGCAACCAGCACACGGACATACAACGGGCCCCTGTGGTGTCCCTACACACCCGCCTGGCCCACACTAGCCCTCCTCCAACCCTACACCCACCCTTTGGGTGACTACGTGAAGCAGCCGCACCCCTACAACACGGGGCTGATCAACCGCGACATGGGGAAGGAAAAGGCCAAGCGACAAACGCTACAAAGCAAAATAGACCTCTACACCGTGGAGGCTCTTCCTCGTCGCGGAACCCAGCCCCTGGAAGACGATGGGGCCGGCGACGAGCCCCATGACCCCCCAGTCTCCTTGTCGGACCTCATGAGAGCGATTGGGGACTGGAGGACATCACTGGAACTTAAAATGGGTGGACTATCCACTGAGGTGTCCCTTATACGCCAAGACCTCCGCAATCTATCGGCCAGGGTTGGTGAGGCGGAACAGAGAATGTCGGACACAGAAGACACGGTGCACCGTTTAGAGCAACAACTGACCTCGATCACCCAAAAAGTAGCCCAACTGGAATACCGGGCAGAGGACAGTGAGGGGAGGGCGCAGCGCAATAACCTCAGGATCCTTGGAATACCGGAGAGGGAGGAAGGCCCCAGCGCTGAACTTTTCCTTGAGGATTGGCTGGCTCATGTCTTTGCCCCCAAAAAATTCTTCTCCATACAAAGGGCACATAGAGTCCCCCACCGGTCTACCAACTCCGGGCGCCCCGCCCAGAACAATAATCGCACGCCTGCTGAACTACCGGGACTGAGATGCGATCCTACAAATGGCAAGGGCCTCCGGCCCGATAACATATAACGGCTATAGGATCGGGTTCTACCCAGACTACACTAAGGACGTCCAAAAGGCCTGCCAATCTTTTGACTCGTAGTTTTACAAAGGTAGCGGGCGCCCCTCTCTCGCAAGAACAGACATGATAACCTGTTCAGTGGTTATTAACCACTTGAGAGTTCGCAGCCACTGCTTTTACTCACTGTGCCTTTCACAGATGGGAAATATCCATTTGCATATCAGTCTTTGTCCTGCCCAGGGGCAGTCCAGCACCGAAATACAATGGCAATTCCAATCTGAACGAGAGTACCACCAGCAACCCCATACACGTGTTTCACCCTTGTTGGGGATCATCAGTGAGGTGAAGCTGATGCCTCTCTAAGCACAGTGAGAGGGAGACCACGTCTGGTTGCCCCCAGGAGACCTAGGGTTACCAATCCCAGGTTCCTTAACAAATAGTTTTACAAAGGTAGCGGGCGCCCCTCTCTCGCAAGAACAGACATGATAACCTGTTCAGTGGTTATTAACCACTTGAGAGTTCGCAGCCACTGCTTTTACTCACTGTGCCTTTCACAGATGGGAAATATCCATTTGTATATCAGTCTTTGTCCTGCCCAGGGGCAGTCCAGCACCGAAATACAATGGCAATTCCAATCTGAACGAGAGTACCACCAGCAACCCCATACACGTGTTTCACCCTTGTTGGGGATCATCAGTGAGGTGAAGCTGATGCCTCTCTAAGCACAGTGAGAGGGAGACCACGTCTGGTTGCCCCCAGGAGACCTAGGGTTACCAATCCCAGGTTCCTTAACAAATAGTTTTACAAAGGTAGCGGGCGCCCCTCTCTCGCAAGAACAGACATGATAACCTGTTCAGTGGTTATTAACCACTTGAGAGTTCGCAGCCACTGCTTTTACTCACTGTGCCTTTCACAGATGGGAAATATCCATTTGCATATCAGTCTTTGTCCTGCCCAGGGGCAGTCCAGCACCGAAATACAATGGCAATTCCAATCTGAACGAGAGTACCACCAGCAACCCCATACACGTGTTTCACCCTTGTTGGGGATCATCAGTGAGGTGAAGCTGATGCCTCTCTAAGCACAGTGAGAGGGAGACCACGTCTGGTTGCCCCCAGGAGACCTAGGGTTACCAATCCCAGGTTCCTTAACAAATAGTTTTACAAAGGTAGCGGGCGCCCCTCTCTCGCAAGAACAGACATGATAACCTGTTCAGTGGTTATTAACCACTTGAGAGTTCGCAGCCACTGCTTTTACTCACTGTGCCTTTCACAGATGGGAAATATCCATTTGCATATCAGTCTTTGTCCTGCCCAGGGGCAGTCCAGCACCGAAATACAATGGCAATTCCAATCTGAACGAGAGTACCACCAGCAACCCCATACACGTGTTTCACCCTTGTTGGGGATCATCAGTGAGGTGAAGCTGATGCCTCTCTAAGCACAGTGAGAGGGAGACCACGTCTGGTTGCCCCCAGGAGACCTAGGGTTACCAATCCCAGGTTCCTTAACAAATAGTTTTACAAAGGTAGCGGGCGCCATTCTCTCGCAAGAACAGACATGATAACCTGTTCAGTGGTTATTAACCACTTGAGAGTTCGCAGCCACTGCTTTTACTCACTGTGCCTTTCACAGATGGGAAATATCCATTTGCATATCAGTCTTTGTCCTGCCCAGGGGCAGTCCAGCACCGAAATACAATGGCAATTCCAATCTGAACGAGAGTACCACCAGCAACCCCATACACGTGTTTCACCCTTGTTGGGGATCATCAGTGAGGTGAAGCTGATGCCTCTCTAAGCACAGTGAGAGGGAGACCACGTCTGGTTGCCCCCAGGAGACCTAGGGTTACCAATCCCAGGTTCCTTAACAAATAGTTTTACAAAGGTAGCGGGCGCCCCTCTCTCGCAAGAACAGACATGATAACCTGTTCAGTGGTTATTAACCACTTGAGAGTTCGCAGCCACTGCTTTTACTCACTGTGCCTTTCACAGATGGGAAATATCCATTTGCATATCAGTCTTTGTCCTGCCCAGGGGCAGTCCAGCACCGAAATACAATGGCAATTCCAATCTGAACGAGAGTACCACCAGCAACCCCATACACGTGTTTCACCCTTGTTGGGGATCATCAGTGAGGTGAAGCTGATGCCTCTCTAAGCACAGCGAGAGGGAGACCACGTCTGGTTGCCCCCAGGAGACCTAGGGTTACCAATCCCAGGTTCCTTAACAAATAGTTTTACAAAGGTAGCGGGCGCCCCTCTCTCGCAAGAACAGACATGATAACCTGTTCAGTGGTTATTAACCACTTGAGAGTTCGCAGCCACTGCTTTTACTCACTGTGCCTTTCACAGATGGGAAATATCCATTTGCATATCAGTCTTTGTCCTGCCCAGGGGCAGTCCAGCACCGAAATACAATGGCAATTCCAATCTGAACGAGAGTACCACCAGCAACAGTGAAAGGCACAGTGAGTAAAAGCAGTGGCTGCGAACTCTCAAGTGGTTAATAACCACTGAACAGGTTATCATGTCTGTTCTTGCTAGAGAGGGGCGCCCGCTACCTTTGTAAAACTATTTGTTAAGGAACCTGGGATTGGTAACCCTAGGTCTCCTGGGGGCAACCAGACGTGGTCTCCCTCTCACTGTGCTTAGAGAGGCATCAGCTTCACCTCACTGATGATCCCCAACAAGGGTGAAACACGTGTATGGGGTTGCTGGTGGTACTCTCGTTCAGATTGGAATTGCCATTGTATTTCGGTGCTGGACTGCCCCTGGGCAGGACAAAGACTGATATGCAAATGGATATTTCCCATCTGTGAAAGGCACAGTGAGTAAAAGCAGTGGCTGCGAACTCTCAAGTGGTTAATAACCACTGAACAGGTTATCATGTCTGTTCTTGCGAGAGAGGGGCGCCCGCTACCTTTGTAAATCTTTTGACTCGGTCAAGAAGAAACTTCAGTCGCTCTCTATCAAATATGCTTTATTCTTCCCGGCATCGCTCAAAGTCCACTACGAGGGCACCACTCATCTGTTCTACACTCCGAAAGATGCATGGGACTGGCTGGAAACCCAAGTTCTCACGGATTCCAGAGCGAGGCGCACGCTACCGGGCCCGCCCACACAGAGGCCCCGGTCCGATCGCCCTCGCCTCCTCAATCTCCGAACAATGTAGACAACGACGTAACGGGGACCCCCACCGAAAAGGGGTAAGGCCCACGCAATGGGGGGACTAATCTACAACGTAATAACACGGGAGCGCTCACCTAGCGGCCTCCGCCCCTAATGCGATGCAGGCACTATCGCAGTCAGGGTTATCCTGAGAAAGTTCACCAAGTTATAAGTTTAATGTTTGGGCGACAGGTGCTCCCAGTTGGGGGGAGAAGTACAGGGTGGGGGGAGTTTTGGAGACCTAAGGAAACGGAATCACGAGACAAGAAGGCTTGAAGCCGACGAATGCAGGCAAGGAAAACAAACACTGTCTTTGGCCAGGACCGTGGACGCAATTGTTTGCCAGTCAGCAGGCACTTCAATGCGAGGAGCTGGAAAAAAAGACAACGGAATATTTTGAACTTAATGAAGGCTCCGTGGATTGCCCGATCTTGATCTGGGAGGCGTACAAGACAGTCCTCCGGGGGAGGCTATCTCCGCGGTTTCCGCCTACCAACAACGTCAAGTCCAGAAGATCAGAGAGGCAGAAGCACGCGTTTTGGATCGCGAACGACGAATCCTAACACACAACACCCAAGAAGCAAAGGAGGCGATGCTCAATGCGCAAGACACCCTTAGTAACTTATCTCTAGATAATGCACCAACTGCCCACCATTTAGTCCGGAGCCAAATCTATGAACGGGGCGACAAAGCTAACAAGACTCTGGCCTGGTTGGAGAGACGCAAACAAAGCAGGGGACACGTAAGGGCCATTAGATCTCCGGATGGAACACTGCTGACAGAGGACTCTGACATTGTCGAGGCATTCCCCGCCTACTACAAAAATCTCTATATCCCACCCGCGAGTACCCACCAGTCGAACCCTCACACTACCTCGACCGAATCGAGATCCCGGTACTCCCACAGCACCAATCAGATCTCCTCAATGCTGACATCACTGACACCGAGGTGCAAGAGGCACTGGCACAACTCCAACCCGGGAAAACTCCGGGCCCAAACGGGTTCCCAACGGAAACATGGAAATGCCTCGACAGCATGCTATCTACCCACATGCATTGCATGCTCCTACGCAGCAGAGAACTAGGAGCGCCCCCCCCGGACCTCAGGAAGGCATGCATAGTAGTCATACACAAGCCGGGGAAACCCCCGGAGGAATGCACCTCCTATCGTCCGATATCCCTGATTAATGGCGAAGCCAAGGACCTCGCCAGAACACTCGCCAACAGACTACTGCAGGTGATTGAGACCCTCGCCCACCCAGACCAATGTGGATTTATGCCCAATAAATCAACTCCAATGAACTTACGAGTACAATTGGCGCTGTCCAGGGCAAAGGAAATACCAGCCCCACTCGCCCTCCTGGCAGTGGACTTCGAAAAGGCGTTTGACTCTGTGGGGTGGGATGCTCTGTGGGAGATCATGGCTAGGATGAACCTGGGGCAGACATTTATATCATGGGTAAAACTCCTATATGCAACCCCGGAGGCCGCAGTGAGGGTGAACGGCAGGTCCTCCAAACCATTTCCCTTGGGTCGGGGCACGAGACAGGGGTGCCCGCTATCCCCACTCCTCTTCCTCCTCGCCATCGAACCGCTAGCGATTGAGCTTAGAGCTAACACCAACTGGACCGGTTTCGTTTGGCCGGGAGGGGGAGAAGACCACCTTTCGCTCTATGCGGATTACCTGCTCATATACCACAGCAACCCAAGCATCTCGTGCCCGGCTGTCTCCCTCATTCTCAGGGAATACCAGTACTTTGCGGGCCTAAAGGTTAATGAGGCCAAAACCATCTTCTTCCCGATTCAGGGTGGCGAGTCTGCGATCCCGGAGACCTGCCCATACCATGTCTCTATCAGGGAAATTAAATACCTGGGTATACGGCTTGACCCAACGCTCGATGGGTTCCTCCGACTTAACCTACAACCAGTAATTGAGCGGTTCAACAGAGACACCCCCCATTGGCAATCACTTCCCCTATCGCTAATGGGTCGAGCCGCGCTGTTCAAAATGATGACCCTCCCCAGACTGCTGTATGTTCTCCAGAATGCCCCATTCCCCATCCCACGTGAAACCTTCGCACTCATTGACAAGAACCTGCGCACACTGCTATGGGGTGGGAAACATCCAGGATCGCCCTTGACACGCTCCAGAGATCAGTATGGGAGGGAGGCATTGGTTTACCCTGCATACGCACCTATTATCTAGCGACGCAGATAGGAGTAGTAAATAACTGGATGCACGCAGACTCCACTCTACCACACACCCGTATCGAACTGGAGTCCATGACCCCGTTAACACCGCTGCAAATCTTCTACGCCTCCCACGACCAACTCCCTGCGCTGCTTAAAATGACCCACCACATCCGCCGCGCCTGGCGGGACGCGCACAAACTAATCGGCTGGAAAGGACAGCCAACACTGACACAACCCATATGGCACAATGCGCTCCTCCGGGAAATAGTGAGAATGGGCTCCTTTGGTCACTGGCAATGAAAAGGAATACACACACTAGCGCATGTGATACAAGGGGGTCGCCTCCTTGGTTTTGAGACTATGCGTGAACAATTCGACCTGGCACACATGGACCGGTTTCGGCATGCACAACTGACCCACGCCATCCGCACCCAATTCCCCGACACGACAATCATACCCCCCTGCTCTCCCATTGAGACCAATATCCTCCCGCAACGCATCTCCTCTAAGGTCACCTCCACCCTCTACCAGGCCCTCAACTGCTTCGGGGCTACACTGCTTGACGGGCTCAAAGCAAAGTAGGAAAGGGATGTAGGTCACCTAGAACCTGAAGATTGGGTGGAAGCATTAATGCTCCCCAGAGAAATTGGTATAGAATCCAGGCTTAGACTAATACAGTTGAGAATCCTCCATCGCTCATACCACTCACGTGCCGTAATGGCCAGATGGGGTGGAATAGAAGACGGGACATGCGTTCGATGCAAAAATGAACCTGCCACCTTCTATCATATGATATGGGACTGTCGGGTGATACAGGCCTTCTGGGAGGACTGTATTAACACAATCTCAACCGCTCTGGCGACACCAGTCCCTAGGGATCCCAAGATGGTACTCTTAGGTATCGGGGGTGAAGTAGACCTGTCAAAGTATGAGAAAATGTTCCTGGCAATTGCGTTGGGGGCAGGCAAAAGACTTATTGCAGCTAACTGGGGGTCTGCCGACCCACTGTGCCTGAACCGCTGGAGTAACAAGTTGGACAGGTGCGCAGCTTCAGAGCGCTGGATTTATAACGCACGGGGCTGTCCCCGTAAATTTGAAAAAATATGGGGTAAATGGCTAGATGCTCAATGAGACCTGCGGGGGAAGGGGGGGTACGTCAGTATCATTGCCAGCATTGATTGCCTGCCTTGTCCTATTGATGTCTTATGGTCCTTGGCCCCGTGGGCCCATGCTTGCTGTTATTACTGCCATGTTGTCTTCATCCTATGTATGCCGATGATTCATGTCTCATTCATGTTTGTTTCTTTATGTTGTGTTGTTCAAACTCAATAAATAGAGTTTTAAAAAAAAAATAGGTTTGCCGAGGCTTAGTCATATCCAAAAAGGGATGTGTTGCAATATAGCAAACTGTACAAATGGACTGTATAGCTTATAGAACTTTGGAATTGTCCTAGTTATTGTTATGTCTATGCAGAGAGAGGTGTGTGTGGAAGATCGATAACCCACCTCTCCAAGTTAAATGTATTACCATCTACAGTAAAGGCTTTATTAAAGATCAATATTGCAACCCCTTTCGACCAGTGTAGTCTGTGCCGTGATGGTACAGGCATAAGTATCTGTTAAGTCACACGTGCATGTTTTCTCAGTGTTTCCTATAGGCATGAGATATTGTAGAGCAATCCGGGTTTTACAGAATATTTTTGTGATTGATTTTGCTAGTTGACCCTCCAAACTTGCCATCTTGATTTTCCTTTCTATGGTTGTGTTTTGCTTGATAGATTCTTTCTTTGCAGTAGATTATAACGGAAGACATGCATTACTTACCGTAAAACAATTTCTGATGATTGTATCTGCTTAGATTCACAAGCTGTGCATATGGTCCGACATCCAGTGGTAACCGCGGAGTATTGCATCTTGTCTTTCGGGGACCAAAGGGGACGTCGGCATAGGTGTGTCTGAAACACTATCCCTATCGTGACGTGTGTAGTACCCAAAATCCCTCATGCGCCAAGGTCCCTCCGATTGTATTTTTTCTGCCATGAGGCAGCCCAAGGCTATAGTGAGTGAGTACATGAAGAGAGAAAGTAGTAGGAAGTCTATGTTCCTTCCACCCCGAGCGGGTAGGCAGGGAGGGCGCATGTGAATCTAAGCAGATACAATAATCAGAAATGCTTTTACGGTAAGTAATACATGTCTTCTGATGCTTGTTAATCTGCTTAGAATCACATGCTGTGCATAGACTAGCGAGCAGTACCCGGAGTTGGAGGTGGGTTGTGAGAAGGAACAGTAGAATAGAGATGTCTTAGTACTGCTTGTCCCACCTGAGAATCAGCTCTAGAATGAGTGTCTAGGCAATAGTGTTTTGTAAAGGTGGACTCTAGGGGAACATTTGCAATGAATGCTATGGATGCCCCAGTGCCTCAAGTAGAATGTGCTCTAGGCTTGAAGGGCAGTTCTCTCTTTGCAAGAGTGTAACATAGTGTGATGCATTTGACAATCCATCTTGATATTGCTGATTTAGAGACAGGGTCCCCTTCTCTACCAGCTGCCACTGAAACAAAGAATTGTTTAGTCTTCCTCAGTGGTTTAGTTCTATCCATGTAGAACATGACTGCCCTGCGCACATCTAGTGTGTGAAGGCTTCTTTCGGCCATGCTAGTAGGTCTCTGGAAGAACGTGGGTAGTTCGATTGACTGGTTCACGTGGAACTTCGAAATAAATTTCGGCGCAAATCTGGGATGTGTGCGCAGAACTACCTTATCTTTGTGGACTGTAACAAAGGGGTCCAAAACCGAGAGGGCCTGTAGTTCGCTAACTCTTCTGATAGAAGTGATAGCTACTAGAAAGGCTGTCTTGTAAATCAGGTCTTTCAGACTAGCTTTATGCATAGGCTCAAAAGGGGGTCCAATGAGCCTAGTTAAAACCACATTTAGATCCCACCCAGGGGCTGGGTGAGTGATGGGGGGATAAATTATTTTAACCCCTTCCATAAAGGCTTTAATCACAGGTATTTTCCACCACGACACCTTCTGCTGTGACGTGGTGTAGGCTGACAACGCCGCTAGGTGAACCTTTAAGGAATTGAAGACTAACCCAGAGTCCAACAGATGGGTTACATATAACACAATGTGTGAAGGCGAACAATCGGTGGGATTGACGCCTTTGAAACTGCACCAGATGACAAAACATTTCCATTTGCTGGCATAGCAATAACGTGTTAGGCTTTCTTGCCTCCCTCAGTATGTCCATGCATCTTTGAGGGAGTTGCAGATGTCCAAACTCTAAGACCTCAGGAGCCAGGCTGCCAAGTTCAGAGTTTGTGGGCATGGGTGCAGAGTCTCCCACCTGTCCTGAGACAACATGTTGTACAGGCAGAGCAGCTTAACTGGTGGGGAGAGGGACATTTCCATCAGGTGTGCGAACCAAGGTTGGCGGGCCCACATGGGAGCCACCAGAATCATGGTGAATGGTTCCTGGTGCATCTTGTGTACTATCTTGTTCAGAAGGGGAGTCGGGGGGGGGGAAAAGCGTAGACAAATTTCCCCGACCAAGTTATCCAGAGACTGTTCCCCTTGGATCGGTTCTGGGGGTACCTGGAAGCGTAATTTTGGCATTGGGCGTTCTCCTGAGTAGCGAACAGGTCGATCTCTGGAAACCCCCATTCTGCGAAGACGTTGGATACAATGTCTTCGTGCAGTCACCATTCATACCCTTCTGGCAGAGGAAAATCACTGCTGAGTAGGTCTACCAGCAGATTGAGTTCCCCTGGAACATGTTGGGATATCAGGAACATCTTGTGTTTGAGAGCCCATATCCAGATGTTTTGGGACAGCTTGGATAGCCCTGGAGAGTGAGTGCCCTCCTGTTTGTTCAGGTAATACATTGCTGTTGTGCTGTCGGTTAGGACCAGCACTGTCTTCCCTTGCAGTTGCTCCTGAAAGGCTTTCAATGCTTTGAACACTGCTAGTAGCTCCAGTAAGTTTATATGGTTGGACGCTACCTGAGGGGACCACACTCCGTGAGCTGTCTGTTGAAGCAGGTGAGCCCCCCACCCGTGAGAGATGCGTCTGTCGTGAGAGTGGCGCCCACTGCAGCGGTGGTGAAGGTTTTCCCCTTCAAGAGGTTCTCCCTCGACCACCACTGCAGAGAGAGAACGAGGGCTGGCGAGACAACTAGCAGATCTTCCCATTGTCCGCTGGCCTGACACCACTGGCTGTTGAGCCACTCTTGCTTGGGACGCATGCGCAGCCGCGCGTGGGGAACCAAGTATATGCATAACGCCATCGTCCCTAGCAAACGCATAGCTTTGCGTACCGTCACTTCTCGACTGGCTACATACTGTGGAACCTGAGAGAGCATGTTCTGAACCCTCTCGCTGGAAGGGACGACTAGACCGTCTTCCGTACGAATTAGAGCCCCCAGGAACTGTTTTACTTGGCTGGGGACTAAGCTGGATTTCTTTTCGTTGATAGAAAATCCCAGGCTGAACAGTAGGTCTACTGTCTTTTGGGTGTTCGAAAAACAAACGTCGAACGAGTCCCCTGTGATGAGCCAATCGTCGAGGTAAGGGTAAACTGGAACTGAACGTCTGCGCAGGTGTGCCGTTGCCACTGCCAGGACCTTGGTAAACACCCTTGGCGCCGAGGCTATGCCGAAGGGGAGTACCTTGAACTGGTAGTGTTTGTCCTGAATCACGAACCTTAGGAATTTTCTGTGCGCTGGCAGCATTGAAATATGAAAGTATGCATCTTTCATATGCAATGTTGTCATGAAGTCCCCCTGTTTTAGCAATGGGTTCACCTCTTGCAGTGTTACCATGTGAAACTTCTGGGACTTTATGAACTTGTTCGCTGGGCGCAGGTCTAGAACAGGACGCATGGTGAGATCCTCTCTGGGTACAAGGAAGTACACTGAATAGATACCCTCTTTTACCTGAAGAATCGGGACGGCTTCTATGGCGTCCTTTCCCAGCAGCGCTTCCACCTCTTGGATCAGGATCTGCAGATGTTCCAGTGAAAGTCGTCGATGTTTCGGCGGTCTGAACTGTGGAGGTCCGGCGAATTCCACGCAGTAACCGTGGGCGACCGTCTTTAAGACCCACTGGTCTGAAGTTATCCCCTCCCATGCCTTGAGGAAAGATGTTAATCGCCCCCCGACCGGGGAGACATGGGAGGGGACCTGGACCTGGTGGTCATTTCTGACCTGAAGTTGACGCTCCTCTGGAATTGGAGCCTCTGCCTCTATTCTTTCCGCGCTTCTGACCCCTCTGGGGGTAGTAAGTGGGGCTTGCAGCAGGTTGACTTGAGTTGAAGTTGCCCGTGCTGAAATTATTTTGAGCGGCGCGGGCTTGTCCTCGAAAGGACCGCCGAGAATTACTGCCCCTCTGTGAAGAGGGTTTTTGGGAAATCTGGTGCAGCGACTTAATAGTCTCGTGCTCCTTCTTGGTTGTCTCCAACGCATCGTCTACCACCTTCCCGAAGAGGTTGGCCTCTTCGATGGTTTTGTTGATAATGGATGCCTGGGTCTCAGGCCTGAAGCCCGATGTGGGCAGCCACGCGTGTCTCTTTAGGAGAGTACCCTGTGCGAGAGACCTACCTGCTGTCTCTGCGGTGTCCAGGGTATTCTTTACAACATTCTGATTGGCAATGGCGAGAAGCTTGGCTCTGGTTGGTTCCGGAACCTCCTGAAGGCCTTCCTGGAGTAGGTTCCATTGGGCGTCGACGTAGCTTGCCAGTAACGTCGTGTTATTGGCAATCCGGACGGTATAGGCTGCCGCCGACGTAACCCGTTTGCCTAAGGCATACAACCTTTTGGACTCCTTGTCCGGGGGTGACTCTCCCGTGGCAAGGAGAACCCCTGCTCTCTTGCGAGTGTTGGTCACCACCACCGAGTCTGGGATTGCGTGTCCTTTGATATAAAGCGGGTCGGTGGGGGAGGGCCGGAAAAGTTTTTCGACCCTTGGGTTCACAGCCCTAGTCTGAGTGGGTGTGAGTAAGGAAGGGGCCAGCCGTCTCTTTACAGAGCTCAAGAGAGGGATAGACTGGCTTGCCGGAGGATTTTCATTAATAATGTTCTCCGCGAAATCTTGTTCGGGCAAGGCTTCCAGCGTGGCAATTTTAAAGAATTCCACTGCTTTTTTCAACATGTTGTTGAAAGCCATTTGATCATCCACCGGGGAAGCTTGGCGAATCAGGGTGGATGGGGGAGAGTCGAGGCAAACGATATCAGAATTGTGATCATCCTGCTGGGTGTCCTCCCAGTTGTCCGTTGCCCCTTGATCTTCCCCATAGTTGTCCAGAAAAGAAGCCTCCTCTTCTTCTGTATAGATGTCTCTATACGTGTCCATCTGGACATCTTCTTGATAGTCAACTTGGTGCTGGACATCTAGGTGTTGGGCATCTTGTGTTTCAGGGTTAGGGTCTACCCGAGCTCTTTTCGGCAGAGGTTGATCAGAAGCCCTGAAAAACTGCTCCAGCCAATCCATGCATCCCTCAAATTGCTCCGTGGTCCACTTGGATGACCCAAATGGACCTAGCTGAGTAGGAACCAGGTTCTCCGCCCTAAGGCGTTGAGAGGATCTCCTCAGGGTGCTTGAGAGGGGTACCTGGCTTTCTTCGTAAGAGTCTTCGGGATCGTCTTCCAAATCCGTGGAAAACTTTTCGGCGGATTGGCCCATAACTGTGGGCGGAACCGGTACTAGGCCCACCGCCGTAGCAATCCTATTGATGCTCTTACGGATAGTCACCGAATCTTCGGGAGACAACGCCTCTGATGATGTGTCGGCAGTGGAAATGTCTTCCGCGGCTCCAGAAGAGCCAGCGGATGGCTTCTCAGGTAGAGGCCTACTCGCAGTTTTTCGGGCCTGTACGGGCCTTGGAAACCGTCGAAGTTTCTTGTTCAGAAACTTCGGCGTGTGTAGTTTGGGGAGTAGCGCCCTTGTTATATTTGTTATGCCCAGTCGTCATGGGCTGCTGCGGATGCGGGTAAGGCTTCGGATCAGATCGATCCGATGGCGCTTTCGCCTTCTTCGACAAAGTCGTCGAGGAGGGCGCTTGAGTTGTGTGCTTTGTGCGGTGCGATTGTACGCCCCTGTCACCGGGTGTGGTCCCTGTAGCAAGACCGAAGTCGAGCCTGGAAGGGTCGGGGACGGGCGTGGCAGCTCTAGAATAAGTCCGCCTCAAGGTCTATAACGTCCGCATAGGACGTTTGGTCATCCGATGTACCCCCGCCACTTTCGGCTGGTGTCGCGGCAGGGGAGGGAGGCTCCACGCGTGACATTCTGTACGCCGCCCACCACTTCAACCGGCACTCCTTAAGGGTTTTAGGTTTAAGGAGTTTACACGCCGAACACCGCTTCTCGTCGTGCTCTAAGGGGAGACAAGTGTTACATGACGTGTGCTCATCTTTCCACGGATCTCTGACCCTACACACAGGGCAGAATCTAAATGGAGTCCTTGCCATAGCAGAAGGGAAGGGTGACCAGACCAAAAAGGAAAGCAGTGGAAAAGAAGAAAGACATCATAGCAGTATGGCAAACCCCGAGCCCACTCTCCCTACTGTGTAGGCCTGCCAGAAGGCCCGACCACGTGGAAGTCCGAAAGCCGGATCTTAGGCGCCAGAACCCACAGCCGATACCCCCGTAGTCTTCGTCGAAGATGTTCTTGATGGGCGAAGTGACTTATCGGGGATTAAACCGACAATTCGGTAAGATAAACAATGTCTATTAAGAGCTCCACTATAGGGCGACCAGTTATCTGAGCGGAAAAAAACAATCTGAGGGACCTCGGCACGTGAGGGATTTTGGGTACTACACACGTCACGATAGGGATAGTTTTAGACACGCCCATGCCGACGTCCCCTTTCGGTCCCCGAAAGACAAGATGCAATACTCCGCGGTTACCAATGGATGTCGGACCATATGCACAGCATGTGATTCTAAGGAGATTAACAAGCATCAGAAACTTAGAAACCAGAGCAAACCGTAATATGTGCCAGCTGACCTGTGATCCACTTGTAGATGATCCACCCAAAGCCCTTTACCCCGATCCAAACTCCTTCTAACAATTTAACACTCCCTTCCAAGATATGCCAAAAATAGGATGGCGTAACGGTATTCCATCTGCATCCAAATAACCCACCCCAACAACATTGAACTGTTTAATTCTGCAGCTGAGCAAACCTCAAATCCACCAGTGTCTTCTAACACAACAGTGTGCAACAAGTACTATATATGCAGACACTACTTCCCAAGTCCCACCCTAAAACCGCACCCAATTTCAACTTCAGCCAAACCTAGCAACAACCATGTTTCCCACAGAGCAAATTAATCAGACGTTTTTAACAACTACTTGAGTACTGGAACTCTTCGCAAAGCTATCCCATTACTGCATGCAAGATGAAAACGGCAAGCACACAAGGGAAACATCACATAGTAAAAAATGGCACTAGTAAGTGCATTTTTTACAGAACACTGTAAATTAGATCTGTTAAACGGTAGGGCACAGCAACATCGTTTCAATTACAATATTGTGCAAAGATATCTCAAACATGCTTTTTTCCACAAGACTGAATTGTAAAAGAAATGCAAACGTAGGTGTTGTACATTCACAAATATTTGGTGTTTCAAATGCAGCAACCGTGGTGGAATTACATATCACGTGTCCTTTTTCTAAAGGCATATCTGAGATTCGATACAAAAGCTGAGCATGCCGTGGGATCTTCTATACATTGTCTCATTGGAAAAATAACACGTTTCATTGTTGGAAAGCTACGATAGGTTGACATACACACACGGTTTGGTTGAAACCAGAATGTTGCAAAAGCCTGTCAGGTGCAATGATGTTACTGCCAAAGTGGATAGGGATTGGTAAATGAAAAATGAAGTGCATTGTCGGTGCCCTACTTATGCAGCACACGCATGCGTGTCATGCTGAGTACATAGCTTACCTAGAGCCATGTGAGAGATGAAGTCAGAAATGGGTCGCATTAAGCACGCAGACTTGAACCCTGTAGAATTCAATCAGTAGTTACAATTCAGGGAAATCGCACATTTGTAAGAAAACATGAGAATCATAAATCAGCCATTCAAATATTATACAGCTGGCGAACACACATCAAGATCCCTTATTTCGGCGGACTACAAACATCTATCAGCCATTTTCGTGATCTTTCAGCTGCTCCAAATTCGGTCATCCACAATTTTTTGTAACCAATGACATCCCCACAGAATCAAAACACTGCCCCTTACTCGTTCAGCTCTAACACAACTAGTTGCTTCTCCTTCGTGTCATGTCTTGACGTTCCTCCAGCACCACACCTACCACTTACTAATGGAAAAACCTATTCAATGTGTCGTGTCACTCTAGGAAAAGTGAAATGTTGCTATCCATAACTTTTGACTTGTAGAGGAAATGTTGTGTCCACAACTGTGGCACACCAAGCAGCCGCTTAGTCTTCCCCTTTCCTTTGCATTGACCCTGGGCTGCTAATGGGCGTGCAATAGCATTCCTTCTCTTCTGCTTCTACACCACCTTGATTGATGACATTGTTTCCTCGTAGCTTCTCCCACCACTTATTAGCTGAAAATAATGAATCTTTGGGAGGTCCCCTCAAACCCCCCCATCTTTGCATTAGTACATTAATTGACCATTTTACTCACTGTCATTCTTTACTGGATGATTTAGCTCAGCCAGTATAGACAGAATCTCAAAAAGATGTGACCTCCTATCATGCACCCACAATCATTCCCTCCCCTTATGGTAATCTCACATGAGCTCACCCCAAAAATCCACGTGTGTACTTTAAGAACTATAGGGCAATATTTCACCTTCACTTCAAACACCACCTCTGCCTGGTACTATGTAGTCATGCATTTTTCTGCCTAACTTTAATTTGTCTGTCCAACACACAGGCCTCACATCACTTTTCCAGATTGATTGTTCCAAACACAGCTTTACCACCAGCACTCTATATCATGATGTCCCTCCTGTGTGGATACACTATGAACCACTGCTTGCTCTGTTGTCTATTCCAGAGGAATTGTTAGGAATCTTTTTCCCTACTTCAGACTCTATAGAAGAATAGGTCCATAGGACATCTTCTAAACCAAATAGTTCTGTGCCCCACTGTATCTCCCTCCCTCTACGCGCTATGAAACAGATGGAAACTATCAAAAAAGAGCTATACAAATATCTTTATTAAAATAAGAGCATTGGCCAGCAAACATACCACACTGCTAAGAGCATGTTTATTATTATTGTTTGCAGAAAACCGAACTAATGAAATAGCTTCCTCTTTTTTCTTTGTACTGCCATGTCTTACCTTTCTTTTGTAGAGTAAGTAGCACTTAATGGATGGGTGGTAACTTCCTGGCTGCAGGATACCCCCTGCGGGGAACTGCTCACATCTTGTGCATATGTTAATCCCTGACAGCTCCTCTCCACCCTGGGAAGGACACCCCTTTATATCCGGATGCATAAAGCATGGTCATTTTTGCCCTGGTTCTAGGATTTTGCTGTGGCACAAAATAATTGCAGGGGCATCAGCCTTACCTAGCAAGGAGCCACAGAGACTGCAAACCAGAGATATCATTGTTATTGTAATATCCATCCTATTTCTCCTGCCCGAGCCCCCTTTCTGTCACTGCAAGCATGCTGCCCTTCACCTTCCTGCAGCCGCTGCAAGCAACTCCTTTTGGGTCAAGGTGCAGCACTTCCGAGGACTCAGTATTCAATTTTCCATCTTTTGTTACTCCTCGTTTCATCCTGACAAACCCCTTGCAGGGTTTCAGCATCACTCATTGTGCTGCTCCAAACCCTAGGGAGTTGTGGCTGTTCGGGGAGGATGAAATGTCATTTTGGCCTGCGTGAGAAGAGTTTTGGGGCTTGTGGGAGACATCAGGGTACACCCTTAAGAGGATGCAGAGCATGGATTCTGGCCCCTGCCCCAACTGTCTAAGAAAAACCTTCTTGCACCACCCAAGACAGGCAAATATCCCAACAGGCCACTGAGCACAGAACCTGAGAATTCTAGAGGGTGCTTCAAGGCATTGTTCAGCTTGTCAACTGGCATATTAAACAAGGTAAAACTTATTCCAGATTAGCCCGTTCCCCCTCATCTGCCAATTTGCAAATGCTTGTTTTGTTGCACATGGGATACTATGCATCGTTGTGAGAGAGAAAGAGAGAGAGTTAATGTGAGCTAGTGAAATGGGGCCTGTCTGCGAGAGGCCAGTTGTGGGAATGTAAGGTTGCAGGTTGTTTCGCTGTGCAAGGACTACTCCGCCATTCACCTGACTAACGACTCCCATCTAAGATCTCATACCACCTTAAACTACACCACTCCAGGCCCACAAGACCTAGCCATTAGCACATTAACACTAACTGAATCACAACTAAGCTCTCCTCTTTAGTCCAATTACAATCTCCCACACAAGCAGCTAACCAGACCCAAAGCGCTGCAGACTATCAGATCTTGGGCTCTTCCCTATGGATAGCACTCTACCAAATTCCACGGCCGAAACCCGAGAAAGCAGATTTGGCATACTGGAACTGAGTACTTCCAACCTCGACTCTTCCACATTACAGGCCTCTCTTACTACCCCACTAATAACCCCCCCTTTTCCTTTTAGAGCCTAGCAACACTGGCAGAAGGGCGCTTTACATTACTATTGTTTGCAATAAACTGAACCAATGTAAAACCTTAATCATTGTTCTAAGTAGTACCATTTTCTATCCCTAGAGAAAATCCTCAGTAGCCCACTTTTCAAGACCATGATTATCTTCTCCCCACATAAACTTTATAACTCCTTCCTATATTTGAGGAACACTGAGGGGCTACCTCCTTTTCCAATTACATTTCAGATATGTATTGTTTGCTATTGCTAATAAGATATATACATGCATATCTAAATTCCCCTCTTCTTTATGACATATATGTAAGGATATAGTTCAATTTACAACACAGACTACCTCATGGAAGCCCCCCAAACCAGGGACAGTCACACTAATGGCAACTCCAAAAGATTAAGGGAAGTATTGTTTCTGCCGCTTTGGACACATGTTTTAAATTCAAACTATGTACTTTCCAGATAATGATATCAAGCAAACAATCTACCATTTCAGTATTTTTAAGTTAGAGCAAGAATAGTAGTAGGATCAAACTTATTAGCCATTAAGAGGCATCCCCATTTGCTGTAAGAAATTACTATCTAGAAGGACGAAGAGCACGGAGTATTACGATCAGCATTTTTTTAAAAGGTTGAAAGGCAATGAGAAAATATGATGAGAATTGACGGAGGAAGGGCATTGGCAAGCCATGGACGAGCGCTCCTACAAATGGCAAGGCACATTTATTTTTGATTTTCTGGTGCAATAGCATTTCTGTTGACAGAAGAGCTTCTTTCATGGCAACACGTTATGAAAAGATGTCAGATTGTCTTTTAAAGTCCAATCCATCTTAATTTGGCTACTAGGTCACAAGTTGGGCCCCCAAAAGTCAATCAATCTCGAGTCATCTACAAGGTGTGGCAAAAAAATCCATGTCGTAGTTGGCATGCTCTTTTTGAACCCATTCTTCTTCCGTAGGAGCTTTCTTTCTCTTTCAGAACTGTACCAGGCAGCTTCTAGTGATAAGCACTTGAGGGAGTTATACATGCCGGTGGTGCGCGGGGACTACCGAGAGAATCTGTATGCTAACTCTCATTATGTTGACTTTCAGAACACGGCAGGCTGCACGAGTGAAGACTCGGCATCGCTACTAGAAAGAACTAGTTGCTTTCAGTGACGGGACTGTGACGCAAACACACGAGTAAGTCTTTAAAGACCAATCTTGGTCCAACCACTTATGTACTGTAGAACTAAATTTTGATCTGTGAATTAAAGCTCAAATGCATGTTCGGCTTGTATTTGCAGATGCAATCTGAATGAACAAAACAATAGGCCTCATTACAAGTGTGCCGGTCCGGAAACAAGGTTGCTGGTAAGCTTACCGGCACACTTGTTTACAGACCGCCCCACTACGAGTCTGCCTGCCAGGGCCACTGCGCCAGGCAGGTTTGACACTGGCAGACGCATCGGCCCCGGTAGGCAGAGTCATCACGGAAGCACCAGCACCGTAAGCAACGGTTCCAGTGCTTCCGTCTCCAGACTCCAAGGGAATGGGGACTTACAAAACCTGGCGCATGACTTCCCACGCCACTGGGACTTGTAATACAGGGAGTTCGAACATCTATGAAACAAGATAGAGTCAGCACCATTTAGACAGGAGTTGTAACAAGCAACATACTAAACTAGTTACTGACATATGTTTGCAGGTACAGGAAAAGCACTGTAAGGAACTCATGGTGGCAACAGTAAAGACAGACACAACTGTTAAAATGGATTTCTGAACTCTGACCTGGTGGGCAGAGGTTAAGAAGGCCAGCCTAGTTTCTTGGAACAGGGTAACCATCTGGACAAGCCTGACCAATCAAGGTAGCTTTGCGGCAGTCAAGACTAGGTCTCCGGAGGAGTGAGGGTGACTGAAAGATTTCAATGAGCACACAGAATAAAGGACACTTACAAATCACTCTCAGTGAGGTGTATATATATATATATATATATATATATATATATATATATATATATATATATATATATATATATATATATATATATATATATATATTAAAAATACAAATACATTTATTTCAAGGCCTCTGAGTTTCAACACACAAATCAAATCACAGTAATACTATTAAGCCAACACAATCCTGTCTAAATACATATATACAAGATCAATGGGGTCTAAAGGGTTAATGCACAAAATGGGTCCACAACCTAAAAGGGGAAGGAAACAGGCAGTGCAAATAGTCTTTAGTCCCTTCTGCATCCAACACACTCCTATCTAAGAGGCAGTCCAATCCCTAAGAAGAGTGGAGCCTATTGCTCAAATGTACTTGCACTGCTGGCGCACGCAGTAGTTCAAATGGGCAAGACGGGGTCTCTTCAAGGGTCTGTTGCAGCTCAGGAAGGTGGGTGAGGTGATGAAGAATAGGTTCCCACTATTCGAGGAGGGCCTCCACTTGAGGGCAGAGTCGATTCCAAGAGTTGGAAATAGTTTGCACTAGCAGTGGAAAGGAGAGGGGGCCTCAGGGGCCACTTAAGCGTAAAAATGGATGGAGGCGCTAAGGGCCACCATTAGGTTTGCGATTACTCACCGACTACCGGTGCACTGCAGACAAAACTCCGGCAGGCGAGTCCACTTCAGTTGCAGGTTCAAGTGCGGCAATTTGGCGGCTCTGCGGATTTCAGCGACGAAGATACTACGATGATTCCCAAACGGGACAGTGGCGATTTCCCTGCTCCTGGTGGATGTATCAGACCAGTTTCACTGCAGCAGGCTTGAGGGGCAAGAGGGGCACAAATGCAGCGCACCTGCAAAGTTCGTCACCACGGCTGGGCAACACGGTAACCGCATATACTCTGGTTCGGACGCACTCACTTTACTCCAGGCCTGAGAACGCCAAGTGTACGAAAATCGGCATAAGAGTGCCGTGAACACAGAGCTAGCGACGTACCAAGGTTTTCAAAGGCCTCCTCGAAACGGCGACGGTATCAGGGCAAAGAATCTGCGTAAGCTGGTCAGCCCACTGGTTGGCCCAGGGACACTTCCGAGAAGGCTTACTTGCAGGGTTTGATGAAGGTGCCGAGAATAGTTGGTCCCACTATTCCAATGGGTCGAAGCGTCTTCGCAGACCTTCTAGGATGACCAGATGCAGAGGGGTCCCACGGGACGACAGCGGGCTCAGGGTGCCAAACCTTCCAGCGGGTCACCAGAGGTTCCTCAACTCAGCTTCTTAGTTTCAGGATACTTGGATCCTGTCCTTCGTTCAGTGAGAACTCCAGAGATCGACATGGTATGGGTGTTTGGGGCCTTCTCTTATCCAGAATCTCCTTCGCGCCAAAACAAAGAGGACCCAATGGGAGATCTGTTCACATACAGGCATACCATATGTGGACCAATCATGGACCGCAGTGGTTTTAGTCATTCACAGCACTCCAGATTCTCTGGCACCCAGGATGTGTATTGGGAACAGACATCCCATCCCAGCCCACATCCTGGAGGCACACACACAAGGGATGCAGAAGCCTGCATGCCCAAATAAGGACTGACCCAGGTCGGCTCGACCTAGGGAAGGTGAAGGGACAAGATGGCCAAAGGACAGGACAAAGAACCTCGTGGCATGGCCATTTTGGAGCCAGGCCACCTGTTTGTGCCAAACGCGGTAATCATGGTTTACCTGGCGGGAAAGGGTTAAAAATATACGAAATGATAAGCTGCCACCAGCCTTGTCCAAGGCACATCTGCACTTCTAAAAAATCCTTCGAGAGTATATCTAGGGCCTTTGTAAATGACTAATAGACCCAGGTGCACTGTACTGGAAGGTACATTGTACACTTGTTACATGTTGCAGAAAAGTTGCAACATTGGAAAGGACTAAGGGAAACAAAGTCTGCCATTACTGACTGTCTTAAGGGCATGTCAGTTTCCCCATAGAAAGTGAGCGAAAAGCCCACAGGCGTGCAACAGAAGGATGGGGTCCTCTGGTAAAGTCAGGCTATGGTGTTTAACATCAGTAAAACATTGGGGAGTAAACAAATGGAGGGAAAATTACACATTAAATGGAAATTCGTATTTGTATTTATTGTGTTTTATTTAGCGCCTTTGTCCAAAGCGCTTTACATAGAACAGTCAACAATATAATGAATCAGAATGAAAATCAGCATTCATAAACAGTAAAATCAAACTGTGTTCATAAATAGTAACAATCAATTGGCATTCCTGGGAGTAAATAGTCAATTAGTGTTTATAAACAGTAACAAACAATTTGCGCTCATAAGAATAAATGAATCAGGATTCAAAGCAGATTAAATCAGTTATAGGACTGTAGCAGGTGGGTTTTCAGAGAGGAACGGAACAGAGGATAGGAAGTAATGGAGCGAAGAGACAGGGAAAGCATGTTCCAGTGAAGAGGGGCTAGGAGATGGAACAAGCTTAAATAGGATTGGGCACAAGGGGGACGTGGGACATTGAGTCTAAAAAGATTAATAGAGCGGAGGGAGCGAAATGGAGAGTAAAAAGAAAGGAGAGATGCAAGGTAGTCAGGAGCAAGGCCATAGAGACATTTGAACAGAAGACAAAGTTATATTTAAGTTGAGAATAGAAGGGCAACCAGCCAAGAGAGGCCAGGGAAGGAGAAATTGGGTCATGGTAGGAGAGAAGACAGAGTGAGCGAATTGAAGAATGATAGATAGATTTAAGAGGAGCCAGGCGTGAGTGGGGAAGACTAAAGAACAGAACAGAACAATAGAATAATCGGGAGAAGACTAGTGAGGAGATGAAGAGTTTTGTAGCATGGAAAGTGAGAAAAGGGCGGACTTTGCGAATGTTGTAGAGATTTAATCGACAGGCGCGGGTTGTAAGGGAGATGTGGTGGTCAAAGGACAGATTAGAGTCAAAGTAAACGCCAAGATTGAGGCGGAGGGAGAGATTGAGAGACAGGAGGGAGGAAAAGATATGGAAGAGGGAGGAGATTCCGAGATGAGAGTGTTTGCGGGAAAGAATAGGACCTCAGTTTTTTCGGCATTGAGAGTGAGGAAGTGAGAGGTCATCCGGGACTTGATGGCGGTGAGGCAGGATAAGAGTCTGATGAATGTCCAAGGAGAAGGACGAGAAGAATAGAAAGGGCCTGGTGTCGTCAGCGTAGAAGCGGTGTGACACTCCAAAGGATGAGACAATGGGGGCAAGAAAGGAAGTATATAAGGAAAATAGAAAGGGACCAAGGACTGAACCTTTAGGAACGCCATGGACCAGAGGAAAATGAGGAGAAGTGTTGCTGCCCCAAGAGACAGCAAAGGTACGGTTGGATAGGTAAGATGAAAAGCATGATAGAACAGATCTGCGCAGACCAAGGGAGGAGAGAGTGTCCAGGAGCAAAGAATGATCTACAGTGTCAAAGGCAGCGGACAGATAAGTAAAATAAGAATAGATGAGTGTTTGGAGTAACGAGCAGTGAGAAGAGAATTAAGTACGTAGGTAAGGGCTGTTTCAGATGAATAGTGGGGGCGGAAACCAGACTGAGTCGGAGGAAGGAGAGATAGGTTAGACACGAATTATGAGATTTGTGAATAAACAATGCGCTCAAGGAGTCTGGATAGAAAAGGTAAGAGGGATATAGGACGGAAATTAGAAGCAAGAAGGGGGTTGGCTGTAGGTTTGTTTAGGATAGGTATGATAATTGCATGTTTAAAGGCAGAAGGAAAGGTTGAGGTGGTGCGACAAATGTTAAAGAAGGCAGTGGAAAGGTTACCAGAGGTGGGAAGACTTTCGGGATAAGTGAAGAGGGTATGGTGTCAGTGGGAGCTGCTATAGGGTGAGCCTTGGCCAGGAGAAGGGCCATCTCAGAGTCTGTTATGGGAGGAAAGGTAGAGACATTACTGGAGGGGGTAGGGAAGGATAAGGGGGAGGAGTTATAGGAAGGTGAAGATAGTATTTCCTGGCATAGGGACTGTACTTTGGAAGAGAAGAAATTGGCAAGGTCAGATGCTGATAGGGATGAGTTGATGTACGAGTTAGGTGTAGGAGGAAAGAGACGTCGGGTTTGGGTATAGAAGAGACATTGAGGAGGAGAGGTTTGACTGTGAAGAAGGTCAGAGAAGTAGGTACGTTTGGCAGCCTTAATTCAGTTGTCGTATAGGACGTGATAAGAGAAATAGGTTACGTGGTTAGTAAGAGAACGGTTGTTTGCGCCAGCGCCTTTCAAGGCGCTGAAGGAGGTGGTGCATAGAAGAGAGATGAGGAGAGAGGCAGTGTTGGGCAGGCTTGCGAGTGGGCCGAAAGGAAGAAAGAGGGTACAGTTGATCAAGGCTAGATGTGAGACATGAAGAGAGAGTGGACGCAGCTTCATCTGCAGAGAGGGAGGAGAAGTGTGTGAGAGATGGTAGCGAGTGTATGCAGGTCTCATGGAAGAGCAAGGAGTTAAAATTGCGTAGATCACACCTGTAGAAAGTCTTAGTGGAGGAGAGGGAGGTGATGCTAGAGGGAGTAGGCAGGAGCAAGGAAGTTGAGATTAGGGTGTGATCTGAAAGGTGGACGGGGAGAGTAGATATGGAGGAGGCAATAAACGATGAGATGAAGATCAAGTCAAGGGTAGAACCAGAGGTATTAGTAGGCGTGGAGAAGTGGGGATAGTAGGTGAGAGTCAAGTATTGATAAGAAGGGGGATGTTAGATGAGTAGAGGAAAGATGAAGATGAAAGTCTCTGAGCAAGACAAGTGGAGTAGGACTAGGTAGGATGTGAACACGAAGGTGGTCAATGTATTTGCAGAATGAGCCAAGCGGTCCAGGTGGGCGGTAGATAATGAGAAGAGAAATGGCATGAGGAGCAGTGAAGATTTTATATATAAATTCAAATTAGGAATTTTCTGGTAAGGGTATAGGTGATGGAATAGATGAGCATTTAGGACTGTAGAGTAAGCCAACGCCGGCGCGACCATTGGCACGAGGGACATGTGCAAAAGAGGATAGAGAAGTAGTAGGAGAAGCAGCAACAGTTGTGTTATGTGGGAGAATCTAAGTTTCAGTTATGCAGAGAAAATGAAGATGTAGGCGTCGAAAAAGGTCCATAACTGCCATGGTCTTATTGCAGAGGGATCTTGCATTCCATCATTCTATAGTTAGAGGTCGATAGTGGTGGAAGTGTCAGTAAGTTGCGGGTAGATGGATGAGATTTGGATTTCTGGGTGAAGTAGTGGAGCTGTAGTCGGTATAAGGGATGGTGCGAGGGGACCGGGTAGGTATGGAGATAGTCATAAGGATGATAAGCAGTACCTTGAGGCTGGAGCAGAGCACGGTAAGTAGAACAAGTGATGATGGGAACAGGCGGGCAGGGTGTAGCATGCTCACAGGGTCTATAGCCACGGACACGGCGCAGACAGCTGCAGACAGCTATGACCCACTTTGCCGCGGCTTCGCCTCGAGGCGGGTGATTCTGGCGCAGGCGAGCGAGCGTGAGCAAAGCTGGTGGGCATAGCTCTGCTTTAGTGGTCTGTTGCTAGGCAACAAACAACAGTGCCCCTTCAGGTGATGCCGGCAGGTGATGGAAGGGCAAGCTAGTGAGCCCCGCTGTGCACCTGCACGACGGGGTGGCCCAGAAAGATGGCAGGCAGCTGGAGGCACTTAGCACACCTGGATCGGGTGTTTCAGATGCAGGCGAGCTAGCGTGAGCGAGGTTGGTGGGCGTGGCCTCCGCTTCAATGGTCTGTTCCTAGGCAACAGACAACAACAGTGCCGCTTCAAGTGATGCCGGCAGGTGGTGGAAGGGCAAGTTGATGAGGCCCGCTGCGCTACTGCACAGCAGGGTGGTCCAGAAAGATGGTAGGCTGCTAGAGGCACTTAGCTGGTTTTATTAATTGCTATCATCAGCTCTGCAACCCTCGCAAAACAGTCTGGTTTTACTAGTTGCTTTTCCTTGCAGAACAGTCTGGTTTAACTAGTTGTTTTGCAAAACAGTCGGATTTTACTAGTAGCTTCTTTCTCTTGCAAAACAGGCAAAACAGTTGGTTTTACGAGTTGCTTTCAACAACTCTGCAGCATGTGCCTTCCGGAATCCTAGGCTCATGTGCTTTAAAAGTATTTTCATAACACTGCGGGGGACGATCGTGCCGAGCGGTGCAGAGCGGTCATAGATCGTGCCAAGTGCAGGAAATCTTTCCCAACACTCGCCCCTTCCAGACCAAGGACAGGGGGAATTAATCCACCCCTGGAAGAGTCTCATGTTCAGGTCTGTTAAACATACTGGACAACCCATCAGCATTGCCTTGTTGGAAACCTGGCCTATGCTCGACAGTGAAGTCAAAACCGTGCAGATTTATGGACCACCTGAGCAACTTTGGATTCTCTCCCTTCATGTTCATTAGCCACTTTAAAGGCTTATGGTCCGTTTGCACAGTGAAGTGGGTCCCATAGAGGTAGGGCCTCAGCTTCCTTACGGCCCACACAACAGAGAAACATTATTTCTCTACTGTGGACAGTCTGAGATCTCTCCCCTCAAGCTGGCGAATAATGAAGCCAATAGGGTGTTCCTTACCCTTCTCATCTACTTGTATTAGTACAGCTCCTATCCCAGTGTCAGAGGCATCTGTCTGCACAATAAAAGGTATTTGGTAATCAGGGGCCCGAGAACAGGGGCCTGGCACAAGGAGTCTTTTAAGCCATTGAAGACCTTCCCGCACTCTTCAGACCAAGTTACCTTCTTGGTTTTCTTAGGAGTTGTGAGAGCAGTAAGAGGGGCCGCTATGTTCCATAGTCTGCCATGAAATTCCTGTAGAGCCCAGTGAGTCCTAAAAAGGCTCTCACTTGGGTCTGAGTGGTGGGGGTAGGCCAGTCTTGTACTGATTGTACTTTACTAGGTAGAGGCTGTATCCTCCCTCCACCTACTTCATGTCCAAGGTAGACTACTGAGCCTTGTCCAGTCTGGCACTTACTGGACTTTATGATCAAGCAAGCTTCCTGAAGAGCCTGTAACACAATACTAAGGTGTTTCATATGGTCCTCCCAGGTGGCACTGAAAACTGCTATATCATCCAGATAGCAAGACAGAATTCATCCAACCCATTAATCACATGATTCACAAGCCTCTGGAAAGTGGCAGGGGTATCTTCAACCCAAAAGGCATTGCCCTGAACGGGTAAAGACCCTCTGGTGTTGAAAAAGCGGTCTTCTCCTTGGCATGTTCTGCAAGAACTATTGGCCAATAGCCTGCAGTGAAGTCAAATGTGCTGATGTATTTGGAAGCACCCAAATAACCCAATAGCTCATTTGTTCTAGGCAAGGGGTGTGCATCTGTCTTGGTGACAGCATTCAGAGGCCTGCAATCCACACAGAACATCAACTCAGAGGTACCTGCCTTTGGAACCAAAACCACAGGGCTGGACCAAGGACTACTAGAGGGTTCAATCACCCCAAGATCCAACATTTTGTTGACCTCCCTCTTAATGTAAGACCTTACTTTGTCTGACATCCTGTATCCCCTACTTTTGGTAGGCACACTGTCTCCTGTGTCAATGTCATGTTTGCACCAAGGTGTCAAACCAGGAGACTGTGAGAACAAGGGGGAAAATTGCCTCAGCAAACTTTGCACCTCTGCTTGTTGATCAGCAGTCAGGTGAGGGGCCACTTGGACACCCCCAATGGAGCTGTCTGACGGGCTGCCCTGGAACAGGTCTGGGATAGGTTCTGACTCCTCCTCCTAAATATCTGAAGCCAACAGCAGTACAGCGATTTCAACTCTTGGGATGAAAGCCTTCAGCCTATTTACATGGAACACTTTTGGAGCTTGACTAGCCCTTTCAAGGTCCACTAAATAGTTGGCCTCACCCAGTGACTCCACCACTGTGTAAGGGCCTGATCATTTGTCCTGTAAAGCTCTAGGCCTTATAGGATTCACGATCAAGACTTGCTGACTAGGTGAGAAATTGATGAGGGAAGCCTTCTGTTCATATCAATGTTTCACCAGTGCTTGCCCTGTCTTAAGTTTCTCACTAGCCAGATGATCAGGAGCACCATCCCTTTTCTGAGCCCTAACACAGTCTACTACATTGGTAGTAATGGGGGGAGTGGGCATCTCCCATCCCTCCTTGACTGTGGCTAAGGATCCCCTCACATGGTGACCAAACAGAAGCTCAAAGGGGCTGAAGCCAACACCCTCCTGTGGTACCTCTCTGTAGGCAAACAGTAAGCATGGTAACAGAAGATCCCATTTTTGGCGTTCTTTCAGAGCCTGAATCATGCTTTTTAAGGTTCTGTTAAACCTTTCAACCAGACCATTGGTTTGTGGGTGATATGCGGATGAAAACTTATAGGTGACACCTCATTCCTTCCACATGGCCTGCATATACTTTGACATAAAGTTGCTACCCCTATCAGACACAACTTCTTTAGGGAAGCCAACCCTAGTAAATATGCCAAGTAAAGCTTTTGCAACTGACTTGGCAGTCACAGTCTTGGGATGGCCACAGGATACCTGGTAGCATGGCCTACCAGTACCAGGATAAACCTATTGCCTGAGGATGTTTGGGGGACAAGGGGACCAACAATGTCGCTCCCTACCCTCTTAAACGGTACCCCCACAACTGGGAGTGTTACCAGTGGAGTCTGGATTGTTGTGCCACTCTTACCAAATAACTGGCAGGTGGCACAATTCCTGCAGTGACTTTCTACTTGCACCCCCATCTTGGGCTAATAGAAATGCATGGATAACCTTTGCTTGGTTCTCTTGATACCAAGGTGACCAGCAAGGGGCACTTCATGTGCCAGCTGCAGGTGGAAGGGTGTTACAGCAAGGGGAACCGCTAACCTCCTATGGTCTCCTTCTGTAGACTCTGTAGGCTCACTGTAGTGGAACCCACCTCTTAGGAAAGATTTCTTAATTGTAGGTAATTTTCCTTCCCTGTGGCAACCCCTAAACTTTTTGCTGTTGTTTTACACCCTGATCTAGACTTTGCCAGAGAAGCGCAGCCTTCCGCCGCACTCTTCTGGGCTTTCGCTCCACTCTTACGGGGAAACTGACATGCCCTTAAGACAGTCAGTACCGGGAAACGTTGTTTTCCGTAGTTCTTTTCTCATGTTGCAGCTTTCGCGCAACATGGCACAAGAGTGCACCGTAACTTACATTACCACGCTCTTGGGTCTCTAGTCATTCTACAGGCCCTAGTAACTCTCGATGGATTTATAACAAACTGTGCAAGTATGTCACGGATGGGACTGGTGGCAGCAATCTTTTCTTTGTGTTTTGAACTCCCTTTTGCCCTGTTAACCGCGCTTTTCGCGTTTGGCCAAAATGGGTGGCCTGGCTTCCAAAATGGCCATGCCACGAGGTTCTTTGTCTTGTCCGCTGGCCATCTTGCCCCTTCACCTTCCCCAGGTCGAGCCGACCCAGGGCCATCCTTATTTGGGCATGTACTTTCCTGCGAAACACAGATGCTTTCGCTGGGTTCTACAGGCCTGTTGTGAGCCTCCAGGATGTGGGCTGGGATGTCTGGTCCCAATACACAGCCTGGGTGCCAGAGAGTCTAGTGTATCTTGAATGCCTGGGAACACTGTGGTCCGTGATAGGTCCACGTATGGTGTGAGTGTTTTGTGAGCAGATCTCCCATTGGGTCCTCTCCGTTTTGGCGCGAAGGGAATTCTGGATAAGAGGAGGCTGGAAACACCACTACCAGGTCGATCTCCTGAGTTCTCACAAACAACGGATACAGGAGCCAAGTATCCTGCAACTAAGAGGCTGAACCGAGGAATCGCTGGTGACCCGCTGAAGGACCGCTCCTCTGCACTGCTGTCGCCCTGTGAAACCATTCTGCCTCTGATCGAACGAGAAGGCCTGTACTGGTACTTCGACCCTTTGGAATAGTGGGAACAACTATTCTCGGCATCTTCATCATCTCCTGCACGTAAGCCTTCGGAAGCGTCTCTGGGCCATCCAGTGGACTGACCAGCTTACCCAGGATTCTTGCTCTGTCACCGCCGTCAGGTTTCTGCTGTATTCCGAGTCCTTAACACTCTCACACGATTCGTACACTTGGCATTCCCAGGTCTGAAGTGAGAAGTGTACATTGGGCTGAAATACACAGAGCCGCTTCATTGCCCTGCTGTGGTAACAATCTGTGCGGGTTCACTGCGTTTGGGACATCCTCAACTCTAACTTCTGCTGCCGTGGAATCTACACAATGCCCCTGCTCGTATCTGAACCTGCCAGCACTGAAACTGACGCGGAGAAGCCTGGGTCTGCCTGCATCGGGGACCGGTGAGTAGTAACGCTAGGAACCAGTCGCCCTCCTGCAGTAGCCTGTAGCTTTTCCTCGCTGTGTTAAACAGCACGTTTTTTTCACACTTGCGCTCTGCTTCTGCCCAAAAGTGGAGGCCGTGCTTGAGTAGCGGAGATCTGTTCGCCCTCCTTTGTTCACCGCTCTGAACTGCCTGACTTCCTTGAAGAGACTCCCGTTGGCCCTTTGGCACCAGCGTGTGCAGGTACATTTGAGCACAAGGCTCCACTCTTCGTAGGGCTCGGACTTCCTTCTAGTTAGATGGCTTCTGAAGGCGAACTGGGTCTAACGATTACTTGCACTGCCCGTTTTCCTCCCCATCTAGGTGGTCTGCATATTTCGTGCTTCTAACACTTTAGACCCTTCGGTAATTGTATATATATTGTATTTGATTGTGATGTGTTGGTTTACTTGAGTTTTATCGTGATTCTTTACTATGGTCAATGTTACAAAGGCCTTGTAATAAATGTGTCTATATTTTAATTATAACACCTGCTTGGAGTCATTTGTAAGCGTCCTTGCTTTGTGTGCTCATTGCGGGCTTTCAGTCATCCTCACCCCTCTTGAGACCTAGTCTTGACCGCCGCGATCGCGACCTTGATTGGTCTGGCTTGTCCAGAGGTTACCCTGTTCCAAGAAACTAGGCTGGCCTTCTGAACCTCTGCCCCTCCAGGACAGAGTTCAGAAATCCATCTTAGCACCACCTTCCCAATAAATTGTCAAGCGCCAGCAATGGAAGTGCTGGAGCCGATGGAAACTGCAGTAACCTGAATTATTCCTCTAACTGTGCTGCAC
Organism: Ambystoma mexicanum; assembly: GCF_040938575.1. Taxonomy (NCBI): domain Eukaryota; kingdom Metazoa; phylum Chordata; class Amphibia; order Caudata; family Ambystomatidae; genus Ambystoma; species Ambystoma mexicanum. The sequence continues at coordinate 354,686,029 of NC_090936.1, forward strand.
AGTCTAGCCCTCTCCCAATATGGCCACCGCCTGTATTTCTGTGGGTGTGCTCCTGTTTCCTGTCCACTGTACCCATCCGTTGGAGCCAGTCGCTGTGCTAGTACTTCGTTCTTGCTGTACCAGTTATACCTGCATCTGTTTAGCATTTCTCTCCCTTCTTGGTCTAGCTACTCGTGTTCTGTGTTCTCTTGCTAGTGCTTTCTTTCGGTCTCAGCTCTCGACCGCAATTCAGTCACTTCTATTCTGTTTCTATCACTAGATTTTTCCTTTCATTCTCGGTACTCGACCGTGTTTATTTATTGCTATTTTTGTTTCCTTTTTTGTCAATTTTCAACATTTACCCCACTGTCCTGTTATCTTACTATCCTCCTTACTGTCGTAGCATTCTTGGTTCTTCCTTTTCTCCCGTAACCGTATTACGAGGCTTTGCAGTGTACTTAAACTCTGCTCCCTTTTCTTTGGTAGGTGGAGATCCGTTTCGTATTTCTTACCTTTTCTCCGCTTGCTACGCTCGCGTACCTCTTGCGGGGTTCGCTAGCGTTTCTTCCGGTTCTCCAGTTATAGCGTTCTTAGCCTCTCCTCCTTTTGTATTATGTCCTCATATTTACCTTTCATTTCTCCACTCCGGTAATCCTTTTCCAAACCATTTCTTTCTTTCATTTAGGGTTTCCTTATTCCATATCGTAGTAGCTAGCTCCAAACTTTACTTACTGGAACCTCCGGCTGTCCTTCATTCCTTGGCCTTCCATATTGCTGAGGTATTCTTTACTCGTCAGCCCAGACTTGCTTACCACCATCCCGGTGCTCACGTGTATAATAAGGACAAGGAGCAGAGCTTTTCCAGGAAATACTATTGGAACTGTATCAAGCAAGAGCTTGTTTCATCGCTTACCCATCTTTAGTTCTAAACATCTGGTCAAGACTTCCACAGGGTTTTTTGTGCCTTTGAGGCTTTTTCCCTGGACTTTTTGGGGGCTTGCTCCTCGGGGTTCCCCGTGGCTTAAGTGCTTTCAAGGGCCAAGGTGGCCTCCCAGGGGGCTCACCCCTACTTACATAAAAAAAGACAAAAAGGGGGGCGCTGTTGTGCGCCGAGCAAGATGGCCGCCTGATGCGTGAGCTCCGTGGCGAGCGGACTTCATAACCCTGTTTTTTGGCGCTTTTCATATCTGCTGCCGTGTACGGGGCACACGATTCTACTGCCACGGCTTCGGGGCTCCTGCGGACCCGATCCTACAGCGAATCGGAGCCGGGAAGGGCTTTCCCCGACTCCGCAGCACCCATCCCCCCGCCTGCGGCGCTCCTGCGCGCCTAAAACTCAGGCCCGGCGGAGGGTGGTCGTACCCGCCTGTGGCCCTGCTGCGCGGCTTCCCACATCTGCTGGGCATCGGTGGGGGCCGGCGTGCCTCGTCCCTTGCGGCGGTGGGGTCGACGGGGACCTGGGATCGTGACCCGCCGGCCAGGCTGCTGCTTCTGCTGAGACGGTGCGGCCTGGGACGCGCTGCCCCCGTGTCCCTGGAGGGACGTCGGGCCTGTGACGCGGCCGGCCCGCACCCCCCCCCCGCTGCATACTTCATCTTGGGCCCTCCTCGCCCTCACCGGGGGATCTCCGCGGCCTGTGGGGAGGTCGCCGGAGCCTCTCCCCCCGACAGCACGTGCTGCGCTGCTGGAGCGGCGCGGCTTCCAGATACGTGCTGCGGGGGATCTCACTGCCTCCGGGAACGACCTTGCGGCCGCTGCCTCGGTCCTCCTGCGGCCCCTCGGGCTCCGCTTGGCCGTCCCCCCCTCCTGGGGTGATCTTGTGGGTCGCGGCCGGCCTCGGCGGGGGGTGGACGAGTCCCCCTGGGGGCCTTGCTGAATTCCTCCCAGCATCTGCGATCTGCTGGGGGGGGCCAGGCTTTCGTTCCCCCTGGTGCCGGGTGGCCTGGAGCGCGCTGCCCCCGCCATTCCTGGCGAATCGCCTGGACTGATCCCTCTTCCCAGCTTGGGAGTCGCCGTGGGGTCTCCTTTCCTTCTTCCTTGGGACCCAGCAGGGGGGTCGTGGGGACCTTCCCCCCCCTGCTTGCACGCGCTGTGTTGGTGGGGCGGCGCGGCCTCCAGGTGCGTGTTGGGGAGGCTCCACTGACTTTTTATGCCTGAACTGCCGCCACCCTGCCTCGGGACTCTGGGGTCACCCCTCTTTGGCGGGTCCTCCTCTCTGCGGTGAGGGGTGTTTGAGGCCCACAAGCAACGACCACCGGCTCCGCTTGGTGAGCCCTGACCTTCCTGGCTCTCCTGCTTTGAAGCCCAGCTCCTGCTCTCCCCCCCCTTGGGGGGCTACTCGGCCTTCACCAACTCCACATTGCTTCTACCTTGGCTGGAATCCCTCGCTCTGTGTGGCCCTATCGTTCACTGGGGGCTGGCCTCTCCCCGCCTCATTGCTTTGGAGGCTACTGCCGCTCCACCCGGAGTGACACTCTGCAGAAGGGTTCCGTCAATACCGCTGGTCCCCACTCTTCCATCTCTGGCTGTCTTCCACACCCTCCTGACCGGGCTGGAGCCCTGCAGCCGCCACTTCTCCGGCATAGTCTCGTGGCCACGATATTCCCTGCTTCCCTTTCTTGTTACGCACTCTACCTGGATTATTGACTTGCACGGCTGGGGATCCCCCTCGTCTCCCTCTCGGGGCGGCTGGTGGCTCCCCTTTACCCCACTCAACCATCAACATTGTCAAAATGACCAAGGGGGGCGCGAGGAAACAGAGCTCTATCAACATGTTTGCGAAGGCAGCTGTGAGATCCCCGGAGGACTCCATTGAACAGGCCCCTGTGGCGTCATCGTCCGCAGTGGCACCTGAGTCCCAGGGCATGATGGACTTTATCAGGGAGGGTTTCACCGCCCTACACTCAAAACTGGATGATATGAACGGCACAATATCCTCAATCAAAGCCCACATCGAGAGGACCGATAGCCGCGTGTCTGAGGTCGAGACACGGGTCGCTCCGCCGAGGATGCACTGGGTGCACTGCGCTCCGAGGTTGTCGCTCTCTCGAGCCGAGTCCTCGAGGTGGAGAAGAAGAACGAGGACTTGGAATCCCGCTCGAGGCGCAATAACCTTCGCATCATCGGGGTCCCTGAGAGCGAAGTACACGAGCCAATGGAGGACTTCGTTGAGCACACATTAATGTCACTCCTGGATTCGCCCAAGCTCTCCCCCCACTTCGCTATTGAGCGGGCGCACCGTGCCCTAACCGCTAAACCCAGACCCGGGGCTCCGCCTCGTCTCATCATCGCCCGGGTCCTGAACTACCGGGATCGTGATACTCTACTCAGAGCCGCAAGGGTCAAGGGCGAGCTCTTATTGGGGGGTGCGAGGATTCATCTTTACCCCGACTTCTCGACTGCCGTCCAACAAGAACGCAAGACTTTCCAGGCTGTGAAGCGGAGACTGCGAGATCACTCCATTAAATATGCCATGCTCTACCCCGCCAAACTGCGCATAGAACATGCTAATCAGGTGTTCTTCTTCACGATCCCGGAGGAGGCCTCTAAGTTTATGGACGAACACTTCCCAGGTTGACTTCCTTCTTTTGTCCACAGCTCTGCAGCTTCCCCCTTGGGCCCTGCGGGGGGCGGCCGGGTCCGGCCCCTCCCCGTCATCGGTGCTGCATTGATCCTCTCTCCCGGATTCGGCTTGTTCAAGTTTCTCCTTTCATTACAATGATGTGCCATACTGCTAAGTGCAAGACACCCTGTCTAAGTTACATTTAATGTTTGTAGTTGCACATTGAGCTCTACTGGTCCTGCTGCGGCCCGGAGCGCTGCGGCCAGCCCGGCCTACAGGCCCCCAGGCGCTGATGCCTCTAGTTTGGTTTTGGTTGAGGGGGTTTGGGATTGTCATTCCTCTGTTTGGGAGGGGGATGTGGGTGGGGGTGGGACATGTTTGGGGTTTTATTATCAGAAAATTGCCACTGGCAGCGAAGGCGGACTGGGGTGCAGCACTCACCCATTGGTCTAGGGCACCTTTTTTGACTCCACCACTACCACATCTATGGCTGAGGGGGACTTAACCTTTATGAGTTGGAATGTTTGGGGGTTGGGGAACTATAGAAAGATGAGGCATCTCCAGCTGCAGGCTGAGCGCCACGGGTCCAAGATTCTCTTTTTGCAGGAGACACATGCTCGCATGGAACAATGCGTGCGCTTCGCCAAAACCTGGGGCCCCCATAGGTTCTTTACCGACTTCTCTACTCAAAGTCGCGGGGTCATGACTCTTATTCACAAGAGTCTCCGGTTCACCCTCATCTCTTCACATATTGACCCCCTGGGCAGGTATGTTCTGTTACACGCCACGCTTCAAGGGAAAGAAGTGGTTTTGCTGAACATTTATGGCCCCAACCTCGATGACCCTGAGTTCTACAGACAGGTCACGTCCCTTCTAGATGGCTTCCCCCTTGTTCCAATTCTCTGGGGGGGGGGACTTTAATACTATCTTCGATGTAGCCCTTGATAGATCTGGGACTAAGCCCCGTCATCTCTCCAGGGCAGCCTATGCTGCATTATCATCTCTGCCCCGCTTGGCCATGGTGGACGCATGGAGGTTCTTTTACCCCGATTCTCGCATTTATTCATTTTACTCTTCAGTCCACGACTCATACTCCCGAATTGACCGCTGGGTGATCTCCAATGTCTTGGTTAAAGACGTGAAACAGTTAATGATTTTACCCAGAACCTGGTCCGACCACTCTCCAGTGACCATCACCGTGAGTTGGGCCCCTGATCCTGGCCGGTCTCGCTGTTGGAAACTGAAACCCCTCGCCCTTCTTGATCCAGAGTTTCATTCCGAGCTCGAGGACTCTATTGTAGAGTTCTTCGAGTTAAACGCAGGCTCGGTACCATCAATAGCCACACTATGGGAGTCTTTCAAGGCCTATATTAGAGGGATTGCAATTTCCAAGGAAAACGGAGTCCTCAAATCAATTAGGAGAGGCCTAGCCGAGAGTGAATCCAAGCTGTCGACCCTGGAGGCTGCATGTTCACTTCACTCTTCTCCGGGTAACCTGGCGGCCATTGGGATGGAATTGGATACATTTCGCTCCCTGGCTGATCGTGAACAGAGGTTTCTGGACAACCCAGGTATCGCGCGGAAATACGGGGAGGGCGAGCGCCCTGGTCGATTCCTCGCGAGGTTGATCCGACATGAGACAGGTTCCCCACACATTCTCGGGATTGAGAGACTGGACGGCTCTTTGGCTGTCTCCTCCCGGGACGTCAACACGGAATTCTTTAATTTTTACGAGTCCCTATACTCCAATTCGGACGAAGTATCAGTGGAAGAAATCGACTCCTTTCTCAGATCCCTTCCCTTGTCAACTTTATCCCCTGAGGCCGCGGGCTCTCTTGACTCCCCACTTACACTGGAAGAGCTCTCCGACGCTATCGATTCCCTATCCTCGGGGAAAGCCCCCGGCTCCGATGGCATCCCAGTCGAATTTTACAAGTCCTATAAGTCACTTCTCCTTCCCCACCTGTTGGCTGTGTGGGAGGAGTCGGTCGAGACAGGTGTGCTCCCCCCTTCACTACGTGAGGCCACGATTACAGTATTGCTAAAGGCTGGCAAACCCCCCTCGCATTGTGGATCGTATCGTCCGCTTTCCCTTATAAATTGCGACGCCAAAATATATGCAAAGGCCCTGGCTCTCAGGTTGGCCCCCATCCTACCGTCCATCATTCATTCCGATCAAGCGGGCTTTGTCCCGAGGCGGTCCCCCTCCCTGAACTTAAGGCGTATATTTAATATAATTGACAGGATTAGCCCAGAGACTCAGGCTGTAGCGGCTACACTGGACATGCAAAAGGCCTTCGATTCGGTTTCATGGCAATTCCTTTGGCGGGTTCTCGAGAGCTGTAAATTTGGTCCCTCCTTTCTCTCTTGGTTCAAGCTACTTTATTCGTCCCCCGTGGCTAGGGTCCGTACAGGTGACCACTGCTCTCCTTCCTTTGGGATCGCCAGGGGGACGAGGCAGGGGTGCCCATTCTCTCCCTTGGTTTTTGCAATTGCCATAGAGCCCTTTGCGGACATGCTTCGTCATCGCCATGCCCACAGAGGCCTCCGAACTGCCGGGAGGGCGGACATAGTTTCCCTATATGCGGATGACGCGTTGTTGTTCATTCGCTCTCCATCCCTCAACTTGCCTCCAGTGCTGGAGGATATCATTTATTTTGGCCGGGTCTCGGGCCTTAGGGTGAATTGCTCGAAATCCACCCTTTTTCCACTCACGGAATGCACTCTTCCCCCCCTGACACTCTGGGATTCACATGGGCTCAATCCACATTCACTTACCTGGGGATAGCAGTAACGCGCCAACAGGCACTAACCTTCGAAGAGAACTTCCGGAAATACCTCACACTCCTGTCCGTTAAGGTTTTAGCCTGGGACAAGCTCCCGATTTCTCTCGCGGGCAGAATGGGTCTATTGAAAATGGTGGTGTTACCTCAGCTACTTTACAAGTTTGCCAACGTTCCCTTGTGGCCAGGCGCGGACTTTTTTCGCGACTTGACTCGTACAATTAACTCCTTCCTGTGGCACTCGGGAGCGGTCCGGCTTAGGTATGAGACCTTGTCCACCCCCATGGCCAGGGGGGGCTTTGGTGCCCCTGATTTTCTCAAATATTGGCTAGTATCCCAGATTCAATATATTTCCCATTGGTTTAATACAACTGACCCCCCCCCCCATGTCCGGCTCGAGAAACTTGCGGTCAGTGATCGCGAAATCCGCTCTTTGGTTATACAACCCGCTCCTCAGGTACTGGATTCACAGAGGCCGGTCGCCTGCACATCCCTTGCATTAGCCAAAACATGGAAGCTGCTTGGAATAGCCCGCGCCTTCCACGGCAACCTTCCCCTCTGGAACTTCCTCCCGGGGGTCCCCCAGGTCACACCACTTACTGTTCGTCGCTGGGCCGAGGCAGGTTATGAGCTGTTGCGGGTCGTGTTTGACCAGGGCATATTCATCGAGTGGACTGATCTTCCTCTACCCTTGAGGAGTGACCGGAGTGTCTGGCTTCAATACGCGTCTCTCCGTAAGACCCTTAAGCGTAATTATCCAATGTTAAGACGGATTTCTGAACTCTGTCCTGGTGGCGCAGAAGTTCAGAAGGCCAACCTAATTACTTGGAACAGGGTAACCTCTGGACGAGCCAGACCAATCAAGGTAGCGATCGCGGCGGTCAAGACTAGGTCTCAAGAGGGGTGAGGGTGACTGAAAGCCCGCAATGAGCACACAAAGCAAGAGCGCTTACAAACTACTCCAAACAGTTGTTATATCAAAAATAGATACACATTTATTTTAAGGCCTTTAAAACAATGACCGTAGCGAGAAAATCACAATATCACAATATTAAACCAACACATACCATATCAACACAATATATATACAAATACGACAGTCGCAAGCGTTATAAGCACGAAATGTGTAATCCACCTGAAAGGGAAGGAAAACAGGCAGTCCGATAATGCTTTAGACTCAGTTCGCCTTCAGAGGCACCTAACTAGATGGAAGTCCGAGCCCTGCGAAGAGTGGAGCCTTATGCTCAAAGTACCTGCCACGCCGGTGCCAACGGGCAAAAGGAGAAGCTCTTCGGAGGAAGTCAGGCAGTTCGGGTTAGTGCACAGCAGAAGGAGAACAGGCTCCGCAACTCAAGCGCAGCCTCCACAGCGGGCAGAAGCAGAGCGCGAGTACGGCCAAAAGGGTGCTGTTTTTACACAGCAGGGAAAAGCAATGGGATACTGCAGGAGGGCGACCAGATCCTAGCTAAACTACTCACCGGTCCCCGAAGCAAGCAGACCCAGGCTTCTCCACGTTAGTTTCAGCAGCTGGCAGGTTCAGAAGAGTCGGGAACGCCTCGTAGTCGTGTAGAGCAAAAAGACGTCCCAATCGACAAAACTAGCACAGTTTGTTGCCGCAGCAGGACAACGGAGCGGCCGTGTGTATTCGAGCCAAATGTACACTCCTCCCTTCAGACTTGGGAACGCCAAGTGTACGAAGCGTGGGAGAGTGACCAGGACTCAGAATACAACACAACCTGGCAGCGGTTACAGAGCAGGACTCCCTTGTAAGCTGGTCAGTCAACTGGATGGCCCAGAGACACTTCCGAAGGCTTACTTGGCAGGAGATGATGAAGTCGCCGGGAATAGCTGTTCCTGCTATTCCAAAGGTCGAAGCACCAGTACAGGCCTTCTGGTTCGATCAAAGGAGGAAAGGGTTTCACAGGACGACAGCAGTGCAAAGGAGGATTCCTTCAGCGGGTCACCAGCGATTCCTCGGTCCAGCCTCGTGGTTGCAGGATACTTGGCTCCTGTATTCCTTCGTTCGTGAGAACTCAGGAGATCGACATGGTAGTGGTGTTTCCAGCCCCCTCTTATCCACGGTTCCCTTCGCGCCAAAACGGAGGGGAGCCAATGGGAGATCCGCTCATCAACACACATACCATACGTGGACCAATCACGGACCACGGTGGTCCCAGGCATTCACACCACCCTAGACTCTCTGGCACCCAGGATGTGTATTGGGACCAGACATCCCAGCCCACACCCTGGAGGCACACAAAAGACATGGAGAAGCCCGCGAAAGCAACCACGTTTCGCGGGAAAGTACATGCCCAAATAAGGAAGGCCCCGGGTCGCTCGACCTGGGGAAGGTGAAGGGAGCAAGACGGTCAGTGGACAGGACAAAGGAGCCTCGTGGTCTGGCCATTTTGGGAGCCAGGCCACCATTTTGGGTTCAGTGCGAAAAACGTGCTCAGAACGCCAAAAGGAGCTCAAAATAAACAAAACGATCGCTGCCACCATTCCAGTCCGTGAATGACTTGCACCGATCAAAATACCATCCTAAAAGAGTATCTAGGGCCTGTAGAAGGCTAGAGACCCAAGAGAGCTGTAACTTAGCTTACAGTGCCCTCTTGTGTCATGTTGCACTAAAGCCGCAACATGATAAAAGAAACTACGGGAAACAGCGTTCCCCGGTACTGACTGTCTTAAGGGCATGTCAGTTTCCCCATAAGAAAAGGAGCGAAAGCCCAGAGGAGTGCGGCAGAAGGCTGCACTTCTCTGGCAAAGTGAAGAACAAGGTGAAAAACAACAGCAAAAAGTTTAGGGGTTGCCACATGGAAGGAAAATTACTTACAATTACGAAATCTTTCCTAACACCCAACATTCCCTGCGTTACCACCAGACAACCCGGCCATTGAGGAACTCACTTCCCCCTCACCCATGAAAGGTAAAATCTCCAGGTTATACTCCATGCTGCAGTCCAGATCCTCCCCAGAATTTTCTAAACTCAGGGGGTCGTGGGAGAGGGACCTGGGGGTGGAAATGTCAGACGACCGCTGGGCACATATATGTGACCGCACTCACCGGGTGTCCTTTAATTCCCGATTTAAACTCATCCAGTTAAAAGTGCTGCATAGGTTCCACTATACTCCGGTCAGATTGCATCGCATGTCCAGTGAGCATCCATCTAGTTGCCCTCGATGCGGGCATGATGACGCGGACTACATCCACATGATCTGGTCCTGCCCCCGCCTCTCACAGTTCTGGGGAGCGGTTTGCTCGACGGTATCTGCTATGCTTGATCACCCCATTGATCCTTCCCCAGCATTGTGTCTCTTCCATGACCTCCCTGGTCTCCCTCGTAACTCCAAAAAACTGACTGGCCTCTGCATGCTCTTAGCGGTTCGGTCCATCCTGCTCTGCTGGCTTCGCCCCTTTCCCCCCACACATGCCCAATGGTTAAAGGCGGTCACTTGGGCCTCTGACTCCGAGGAAACTTGGTCTCACATGCAACCTACCCACTCCAGGCCTAGGGACATCTGGCTTAGGTTCCGCTCCTACTTGTCCGACCTTGACATGACCCCGGTTGCTTCCCCTCCACCTGCTCTTTCTCACTAGTCTGAGAGCTCCTCCCATATTATTTTGATCAGTCTCCCCTCCCCGCAAGTCGTTTGTAACTCTGTTTTTGAATCATTTAATGTGCAATCTCCGTATGACTGTATCATGATTTGTATTGTCAGTCTGTACCTGCTGGGCGCTGTTCGCCTGTTGTTTTGCTGCCACGCTGCCTAATAAAAAAGAATTAAAAAAAAAAAAAAAAAGACAAAAAGACAAAAGAGACCAAGAAGACCCGCAGAAAGAAGGATTCAGAGACCCAAGAGGGACCTATTGAATCAGAAGTTAGGAGGAGGATCGGGAGGGGTTGTTGGATCTTGACAGCATACAACGCCAACCAGAACCCATGGGTTCGCTGGAACAATACCAGAAGCCGGTTAATGCCATATAGGGATTGAGGGTAGAGGTCCAGACCCTCAAGGCTGAAAACATAACACTCCGGCAGCAAGTGGCCCTTAGAGATGACCTCCATGGCGATCTTCCTTCTCTTCCATTTCCTTTTGGAAAGTTTGATGGTAATCCGAAGCTTCTCAAAGAATTTCTGGATGCATGCCAGGTTTATTTTTCTTTCCGACCTCAAGCCTACGAGACCGACCGAACCAAGGTAGGATTTTTGATTGCCAATCTTGTGGGCAACGCTCTAGCCTGGGCCACCCCTTTGGTCACAAATGCTGATCCCTCTCTCACCAAATATGCCCACTTTGTACAGAATTTCAAGAGCAGATTTGAAAGACCTGAGGTACAATATTCCTCATTTGAAGCCATGATCGATATACGATTAGGTACCCAAGATGTGCAGACTTACGTCTCCCAGTTCCAAAGATTGTCTGCAAATTCGGGGTGGCTGGACTCAGCTCAACAGACATTATTCCGGAGAGGTTTACACGAAGAGATTAAAGATGAACTCGCCCGCATTGCTCATCCAACCTCCTTCCAAGAGTTAGTCACGGCAGCCCCACAGATAGAATACAGACTAAAAGAAAGACAACATGCAAGAAGAAGAGGTTGCAGCTACCCCCCGTTACCTTCCTTGCCTCTAGCTACAAGAGAAAGAGGGAAGATGGATGAACCGATGCAAATTAGAGCTACAAGAGGGCTTTTGACACCTGAGGAACTGAAGAGATTACAAGAGATGGGTCTCTGTGCATACTGTGTGTCTTCAAGCACTCGTTGCGTAATTGTCCTGAAGTACCACCTCGGCAGCTGGGAAACGCACAATCCCGTTGCTATGCAGGGGAAGTAACGGGAACCACTACTCAGCCCCCTGCAACAACACTCAACCAGTAGAAGAAGAAGATAGTCGTCTAATGGTCTTCCCCATGCTGTTTTCAATGTCTGAAGGTCTTTCACTTAAGGTCTTAGCGATGTTAGACTGTGGTGCTGCGGGAAACTTTATTGATGTTTCCAGGGCTAAGGAGAACAAGATCCCATTGTAAGAGAAGAAGAAACCAATTCCTGGGGAGGGTGTAGACGGCACACCTTTGTCCTCTGGCCCTATTATCTTCGAGACTCAACCCATTCAGATGACCCATCAGAGAGCACAAGGAAATGATAGTCTTTGATGTCATCAGAGCAGCACAATTCCCAATTATACTGGGAATCCCATGGCTGCGTAGACACAACCCCAAGATAGACTGAAGAGCTAACAGGTTGCGATTTGCCTCTACCTACTGTCATCAGAAATGTCTGGGGAACCCGAGACCTCAGACCTGCTAGGGGAATCTATTGGTCTGTCTAAGCCTACTGTCTCAACAGTTCAGTATCAAGCGTACACCGAGGTGTTTGAGGATAGGCTCCCTCGTATCCTGCCACTTCATAGACCCGAGGACTGCAGCATTGACCTCAAGGAAGACTCACAAATACCCTTCGGGAGGATGTACCCCCTTTCGATACCGGAAAGGGAAGCATTCAAATCCTATCTAGAGGCCAATCTGCAGAATGGGTTAATCCGAGAGTCCAAATCTCCAGGTGGGGCATCTCTCTTTTTCATATCTAAAAAAGGTTCCTCGGAATTAAGGCCCTGCATAGACTATCGAGGACTCAACCAATTAACAGTCAGTGCCCGGTATCCCATGCCTTTGATTAGAGACATACTCGAAGCAGTCCAACAGTCCAAAATATTCACCAAGTTAGATCTAAGAGGAGCCTACCATCTTCTGCGAATAAAACAGGGGGATGAGTGGAAGACTGCTTTCAGGACTCCGTTGGGGCCATAAGAGTACAGTGTGATGCCCTTTGGCATTGTTAACGCCCCAGCCATTTTCCAAAGATTCGTTGATAAGATCTTTTTGGATCTGCTGTTTGTGTCAGTGGTAGTGTACCTGGACGATATTTTGATCTTTTCACCTACTTTAACTGAACAACGAAGGCAGGTAAAGGAAGTACTCCATCGACTTCAGAAACATCACCTATTTGCCAAACCGGAAAAATGCCTTTTTGAAACATCGTCTCTATCCTATTTGGGTTTCATTCTTTCTGCGGAGGGGGTCAAGATGGACCCTGCCATGGTTAAGGCTATCCTCGACTGGCCTGAATCAACCACTGTCAAAGAAATACAGAAGTTCTTCGGATTAGCGCATTTTTATAGGCGATTTATCCATAATTTTTCCGAAGTGGTGTTGCCTATAACCTCTTTGCTTAAAAAGGGGGTAGTTTTCAAGTTTGATTTGGAGGCAAAAGTAGCATTCCAGCAACTCAAGACCTTGTTCACTACTGCCCCAGTCCTTTTGCAACCAGACCAGACTAAACAATTTATAGTCGAGGCAGACATATCTGGTGGAGCCCTAGGTGCAGTGCTTATTCAGAAGAAGGATGAGCTGGAACATCCGATTGCATTCTTCTCCAGAACCTTAACCTCCAGTGAGAGGAGCAACTCGGTTTTGGAGAAGGAACTATTAGCCATAAAACAGGCTTGTGAGGAGTGGCAGCACTTACTGCAAGGAGCGGTGCATCCTTTCCTTGTTCGTACTGACCACTGTCATTTAAACATACTACAACAAATGGAGTGCAAGAATTCAAGGCATGCCAGATGGGCATATTAATTTTTCACACTTTGATTTTGATATCACATATATCCCTGGCTCGCAGAATGTGATTGCTGATGCCTTATCTCAAAGCCTAGGAGATGATACCAGAGTCTATCAGGGGAATGAACAGCTATTACAAGACAAGAAATTCCTAGCAACTGACAGGCCCCTGGGGACCCTCGCACATGGAAACAAGGCACAATCACCATATACGAACTGATACGCCAGACACGAGGTTCAATTCCCAAAATCTAGGGTTTATTGCAAAGCAAATAGTCTCAGTCGGCCGACCGGATCTTACGTCTCGCAACGTGTGTTACCCAGACCGCGTAAGACGCAAGAGAGCGAACATTCTACAACAGTAACATATATACAAAAAGACCATCATATTATCAGTTAGTGACACATCAAAAACCGCCCATAATATATCTTCCTTAGCAAGGGTTCGGTGATTGACAATTATGACAAGAATGACACCTTCTAAGACATTTATTCAGCAACAGTTGCAATCTGCGAAGGCGCAGACACTATTCTTTGTTACAGAGAACATAATGCTCTTTTCTGTGAGCAACCTGTGTTCGTAGGAGAGACACATTCCAAGACCTGCTATCTCCTAGTTTCTATTTGTGAGCCAGAGGGAGGCTCGATCTAAAGGGGCCCAGACAGGGGGGCCGTGAAAGAGTATAATTCATGCCTTTAGCTGTCTATTTCTACAATTTCTGCCGTTTCAGCGAGACCAGCTGGCACCTGCTTGGTGATTAAATGCCTTTCTGCTTACTTTCAAGGACTTGTGAGGGAGGAAAACAGTGTATTTCTGTCTGGGCTAGTCTCTCAACATGTAACTTGTGGCCTCGCTCTGTGCAATGGCACAACGAAATAGAATTCATTTTAGCAAAGCGTTTGAACAGAAAAGCAAGAGAAAGCAAAAATGGCAAAATGGCGAATTCTGTTGGTACAAAATGGACGCTCTATGGTTATGCTGACGATTCTGTACTGGCGATGCTGGACATATGATGCGGTTGGTTTTCGGCCAACATAATATACCATCTATGCTATGGTAGGGTATTTTCTAGACTAACAAACTCTCCTCCTGGCCGTAAGCCAAACGCATCAACCATACATTGCGGCTTCCTCTGACCATGTATCTGATTCTGAACTATACATACTACTGTAATTGTCATTGTTTTCATCAATATTAATGGACATGAACTCTTTCATAGTTTGCATTTCCTGATTTGTATTTGTATTCACATTGGGAGTTCGTTTCTTTGTTATCATGTGTACACATTTATCACTTATTTCAGTGCAAATTATTGGCAGGCAGTGTATTCAACAACAACATGTTAGGAAGATTCCGAGGACTGTTGGTAAAACTGCAACTAATTTCCATCCCCATGAGCGTAATAACTCCCAAAACCAGGAACTTATATTCAGTTCCCAACCCCCTGCCGGGGGATGAAGGTCAGAGCTCAGGATGTGTAGTCGTAGGGGAGGAGTCACTTACAAATATGCAGCACGCTGACCCCACGATTTTGCAAACTCCTCCGCGATCAGCCAAAATGATATCAAGAGCCATCCTATTCTGCAATGTCATTAATCTAATTGCCTTCTCTTCCAGCGTTATATTATATAATATATCCGTTGTTCCATTTATTGTTTTCTCCAAGATTCTGGACAATTGTCTTATATTATACGAGTTTATTGCTTGACCCCAAAATGGTATAAATGATTTTGCTATGTCTCATGCAATAAATCCGTTTTTGAAAGGAATACCCCTGGGAAAAGGATCCCTAAGTAACAAGTACCTCCCCAATTTCTAGGCAACCAGGGATAAGCTTTTTCCCCACATATGAAATAGACGGGGTCACCTACATATACTGGTTCTTCTTCTCTCTCGAGTACTGCAACATTCATGCATCTATTGAATGCCCCTACCGAATAGGGGCCTTTTTTTTCATAAACAAAATGGAACAGTGCGAGGACTGTAATGTATTGTTAACGAGGGGGGCACTACATCTTTGTTCCCTACTGGGTTCATGTGAAACGTGATTACAGATGATTTATAGGGCACATACAATCTGTCTCGTGGCGTTACTATTGGTTTTATCACCCTCGCTCTGTTAAATATGGAACAACCTACAGGTTCCATTACCACTTTCTCAAATTCCTCCATGTTCATTCCATCTAATTGACCTGTGCCACTCTTATTCCCCTTCCCATAGAAGAGTGCACTCAGTGATACATAGCATGCTGTGTTAAGTAGTAATGGCTGTACATACCATCCTATTCCCTTTCCACCATGCTGGGGTAAATGTGTGCAGACCCAAGAGTTAGTCTTGTTCAGGATTGAGTGAGTCATATTCATAATTAAACGCAGTGTGTTATTGCCATAATGTTCCCTGTGTCTTTCTTCTATTGAAGGGAGAGTATAAGAAAGTACATGGACTGGACTGTCTGTGACAGATACTTTTGTGGCAGGCAAGAGAGAGCTCAATGGGTACACGCTCTCCAAATATCATAATACTGGAATAATGGTACATAGAATACCCAGAAGCGTCATAACCATTAGCATTACTTTCTTACAGTAATTCTTTCTATAGTTCTTTATAGTCTCTATATTTATTACATCATCAGCGTTGGTGCAGGAGGGGGCAGAAGCAGGTATGGGCATCATGCGTGACTCTTCTTCTCCAACAATGTTCGTCGTAAATACTTCTTGCAGCAGCACGAGTTGAAACACCAACAAGTTCGAAAATGTTAACAATGTGTTTTTGGCAAGTTCTCGGCAGCCTGGATTGCTAAGCGTAAGGCAAGATTATCGTGCTCCTGCACATTGCTCAAAATACTTCAGAGCAAACATCAATTGCCTTTGTACCATAAGCGCCCCGCTCGTTTGCACGGGGTGATCAACAAATGGATTTTTATTTTCAAAGATAGCACCGGGAAGCCGCGTTCCAGAGCTTCCAGATTGGTACAACCCCCACACTCCACTTCCCTAGGCCTCCGATTCCCAATTCATCTGTGATGGGAATAGAGGCAACAAAATAAAACACGAAGATCAGATCACTTTCGATTTTGAGAGCATAGGTTGTACCGTATTGCTGCAGGTACTGTGTGATCAATAAATAGTGCAGGTGCACTTCCAGATGCAGGCTCAGAGTCAGCATGTGACGCAGCAAGTGATGATGGGCGCCAAAGTGATGATGCAGGCTTTATGTCAGCCTGTGACGATGCAGATTCAGCTGGGCAAAGTTGGGGCACATTTAGCCCTTTCTCCTTTTTAGCAATCCTCTCAGGCTTTTTCTCAGGCTCAGGCAGAATTTGTGGCAGAGAACTGGCAATGGTGTCTTTCGAGTCAGAGGCAGCCATTTCTTTCTGGTCGTCTGGATCAGGCTGTTCTTTCAATGGCGATGGAATTCTTTTTGTGTGGGTGGCATGGATCCACGCCTTTCGACCATCCACACGGACAGCAGTTTGTGTTGCCAGGAGTACCTGGTAAGGCCCACGCCCCCTTGGTGCGAGTGATGACTTCCGATCAAAGTTTTTTATCAGGATCCAGTCGCCGGGCTGCAGACAATGCCCTGGGCCTGTATATCTGACTGGAAGAGCCTCCTGCACCTGCTGATGACTCAAACAAAGCTTCTGCGTTAAAATGTTACAATATGTACTAAGCACAGGGTATTCGACTTCACTCAAGCGCCTGGGCTTTTGCGCACACCAAACCTTAGCAGGTCTCCCCATCACGATCTCGTATGGGGAGAGTCCAGTCCTTGCTTGAACAGGTGTGCACATGCACAACAAAGCTAAATGCAATGCATCTGTCCATTTTAGTTTACTCCCAGAACATATCTTGCTAATCTTGTTTTTCAATATGCCGTTCTAGCGTTCAACAAGACCAGCACTCATCTGGTGTCTGGCACAATGGAATTGTTTATCAATCTGAAGGCCTGCACAAATCTGTAATATCACGGCGGCAACAAAATGCAGGCCGTTATCTGACCATATGACCTGTGGCAGGCCGAATCGGGAAAAGTATTCTTTTAGCATCACTTTTGCCGTGCTTATTGCTGTGCTTTCCTTTAGCGGGTATGCTTCCACCCACTTACTGAACGCACACACTACCACCAAGATGTATTTTAGAGTCTGACATCTTTCCATTTCTATGAAATCAAAATGGATAACTTCAAAGGGCATAGAGGGGGGGCCAAAACTACCTGTTGGAGTAGCTGTTCCTCTTCCAATATTGTGTTGCAAACATGTCATACAATTCTGAACTAGTCTCTCAGCATTTTTTCTTATGTGTGGGTTCTGCCATACTGTAGCCAGATGCTGAATCATCTTTTTCGCGCATATTTGAGTGGGGCTGTGGGCCATGGTGACCATTGCAGCTACGTAGGAGTTGGGCAGCATCCACTTTCTACTTTCTTTGTCCACCCAGCATCCTTTAAGTCTAATTCTGCAGAGCCCTTAGCCCACCCTTTTATTTCATCAGCAGCTGCATCCCCCTGCATCTCTTTGACTGTGGCAATCCCATTTTCTATCATGCAGGGCACTTCTAACTGTACTATCAACATTTTCGTGGGTAAATCAGTGGCAGTTTGTTTTGCAATTTTGTCTGCGAATGCATTTCCTTTTCCCACATTACATGTTATTCTCTTATGCGCCTCGCATTTCATTATTGCCAGTCGCTTTGGACACGTAAGTGCAGACAGTAATCACGCTATCAAAGGGCCATGTTGGATTTTAGTTGCATGTGATGTTAGGAAACCCCTCTTAGCCCAGAGTCGGCCAAAATTGTGCACCACCCTGAATGCATACTGACTGTCAGTGCACAACACCTCTGAATTTGAATATGTGGTGCGAACAGGACAATTTCATATCTAATCAATCTAGCTGATGTGAGGTGTTGCGTCTGCGTTCTGTTTAAAAGAACTTCTACTGTGTGTGGCACCATCAAAATTAAGGCGTGCCCCAACACTATTCCCTCGGTTTGTTTCACTGACGCGGCAGCTGCAGCAACAGCTCGCAAACAACGCGGCAAAGCGCATGCTACAGGGTCCAGCGCAGAAGAAAAATAACTGCATGATCTATTTCTTCCTCCTTGTTCCTGCGTCAAAACAGCCAGCGCGCAACCCTCATTCTCATACACAAATAATTTAAAAACCTTTTCATAATTTGGTGTGCCCAAAACTGGAGCTGAGCACAAAGCAACTTTGAGCAGATCAAATGCATTCTGACATTCCTCATTCAATGGCAAAGGTAGGGCAACATCCTTTTTTGTTGATGCCACCATTGGTTTTACAATCATTGCGAAATTCGCTATCCACTGACAACAATATGAAGCCATACCTATTATGGCTCTGACTGCTTTCTGTGTCTTTGGAATAGGCCTACCAGAGATACGCTCTATTCTTTTTGGTGTCAGTCTTCTTCCCTCTTTCGAAAGTAGGTAGCCCAATTAGGCCACCTCCTTTAGACAATACTGGAATTTTTTTTAAAGAAGCTTTATGACCATGCAATGCTAAGTGTGTCAACAACATGGTGGTTCCCTCTTTGCAAATTTCTTCTATGCCAGCAGCAATCAACAAGTCATCAATGTATTACAATAGTACACAACCCGCTGGTAGCTCTAGCATATCTAGTTGTTCTTTTAATGCTCTGCTATGTATACTTGGGCTCTCAGTGTAACCTTGTGGAATTTGTGTGAATGTGAAAGAACGCCCTCCTAGTGTGAAAGCAAATAGGTATCTGCTATCTTAGTGTACTGGGATGCTAAAAAATGCATTCTTAAGATCGACTACACTACAATATGAAGCCGAAGCTGGAATCATTGTCAGAATGGTAGTGACATCTGGGACCAATGGAAATTGGGGATCTACTACTTCATTTAATGCGCGTAAATCAATTATAACACGAAACGGTATTTCATGATCTACTTTCTTATAAACTGGGAGAATGGGACTGTTACAAGTGCTACCAGTAATCTCTTCAATTACGTTTCTTTTAACCGAATCTGAGACAATGCATTTCAATGCTTTCACTCCTTCCACCGAAATGTTATATTGGGGGATACGCAGCAATGTTACTCCCTCTTACAAAACAACTCTGACTGGCTCTATTTTCCAACAACCAACATCGTTATCATTCATCGCCCATATGCAAGTCGGTACTTTACTTAACTCTGTTGGCAGGGGTTTGGACAGGAACTGGGATACTGGCATTTTTTGTGGTGAGATCATCAAAAACACTCCATCAGGAGAACAATGAATAACCGCACTTAGTTTTTTCAACAAATTTAAACCCAATAGATTCTCGCCGGAATTTTGTGTCAACAGAAACGGGCAAGACTCAGTGAATGGTCCTAGTGTTATCGGTATTGACTGTGACACAGGGCTAATTACTGGGGTGCCTGCAAACCCTACTGAAACGTTCTTTTGCCCCGACAGTGGTATTTCCGGAACCAAGTGATGGTCTATTGAGCACTTCTGTGCACCTGTGTCCACTAGAAAAATGTGCTCCTTATTCCCAATTTGCATTTCTACGTAGGGTCCTTTCTGGTCAACGGGAATAGACACTGGTTCCGACCCTTGTCTTGGGCTGTCCTAGCGGAACAATACATCATCCGATGTATAGTCACCAGAATAGTATTTATTTGATTGAGTATCAAAAACATTTCCATCCCCAGCTTCATTCTGCTGATTTCGATTTTGGTTCTGATTCTGGTTGCTATTTCCTTGATTATTCTGATTTTGTTGTGCACTATTGTTTCTATTCTGCCCCTGTGCTCCCGGACAACCTCTATTCTGTCTTCTCGGGCCATTCCCATTTCTATTCTGACAAATGTGGGCACTGTGCTCGCCAATGACCCTCTTCCTTACAGTATGCACATTGGTTTAGTCCAAGTGGACCTCCATGCATGTTCGAGTAATTCACTCTTCCTTGTGCATTTCCTCTACCCCTATTATTATTTGCTACCTGCTTTAGTAACACTCTTGTTTTTAGATTCACTCTGTCTTCCACCTCTTTTTCTTTTTCTGTATTTACTCTATTTTCATAATACTGGGCCATGTGTAATACCTCAATCTGTGATTTTGCTTGCCACGCACTTTCAGATGTCATTATCAAATTTTGAATTTGAGGTAACAACCCTCTCACATATTTGTCAACAAATAGTCTTTTCCCGGATTCAGTGCTTAAATCTTGACCACTAAAATCTGTAAAGACTTCTTCAAATCTATTGAAATAGTCAGTAGCCCACTCATCTTTGCCTTGCACACACATGCAGTTAATTCTTCTTTCAGGTACTATAACCTTCAATTTCTGTACTATTCGTGCTGGTAATGCTGACATATTTGACAATGGTTTTTCGCCAGCTTTTCTGTCTGTATCCTCTTTTATTAAATTCTCCCATGTAGCACCCAAAACTTTCATGATCATCTACATTCCTAATTTGCTTCCATATTTATGCTGGGAGAATTACAGGAAATGATAGGTCAATGTCGCTCATTGTAAAAATGGACGATTTCAAATAGGACTCATTTCTTTATAGAATCCCACCAGATTTTTTCTCAAATCAGAGATCGTTTGTTTAATATTATTCACCTCTTGTCTGGACAAAGGGACAAGTACATATTGTGCTGTATAATGCGCTTCTGTCACCTGCGCTGGTTGCCCATTTGTGGCAGGAATTTCTACTTTCGGCACAAAAGTGGGTGAGACTTCCATCATGGGAAATATCGCACTCGCTCTTCCTTCTTCCCCTCTCTTATGAAGTACTATAGCTAGATCAAGGGATAGGGCAGTATTTCCAGTATCCCGTGAAAACGCTCTTTTGTACACTGCTATTATTTCAGGTGTGCAGCACTGCTTTTTCTCAACACATCTATCTTGCAATTATTCAACCATTACCTGCAATACCTTTCTTTGCATCTCTATTGTATACTGAGCAAATGTATCATGCACCTCCATTGTAGGAATGCTAGCACCTGTAATCCATCTAAGCGCCTCTCACGTGCATATTTTCATTTCTTCACTAACAGGTTTTGATGGCGGAAAAAATCGCTGTTGCACATATGGTTCCTTCTCTTGTCTCCCTCTTCTTACCTCTTTGTACCGAAACCCAGGAACATAAAACATCTCTGAATACAATTCATAAAGTTCATCTTTAAACTCAAAAAGCCTGTCCATGTGTTCCTTCATCTCTGAATCACTTTCCCTTAAACGTGAAAATGCATTCAAATCCTGCAACTTCTGCGGCGGCACCATACCAGTTAATTGCTTCCATCTTTCCATAAGATATTCTCCCATGCATTCCAACAATGCCTGTTTTTCACTGAGCTTCTTATAATCATACATCGACCCCAGCGTTGATGCCTCATCATTTCCTTCGATATATATTTCTGCCTTTTCTTTCAACTCTCTCTTTCTCTCCTTGCTGACCGCACTACGGGTTATTCTAGCGTGCACGCTTTGTGCGGGCCCCGCCTCTTCAATGCTGCCTTCTCTGATAGCTGCGGATTCAAGCTCGGTAGGTAGAGGGGGGAGTGGCTGGTGCAGATAGAACAACTGGAAGGGGGAGTGGTAACTGGGGCAGAGAAGCGGGGGTGGGATGGGGCAGAAGCTGAACAATGGGCACTGGTGCAATTATGTCAATTTTACTTTTAGGGCGTTCTTGCCTTTTCTCATTTAAAATCTTTTTGATTAGTTCATCTGATGCATGCAACTCTTGTTGAGGATATATTCTTTCTATGCCTAATTGAAGGCTCCTATCTGCCCTTCTGATATCCTCATCCCACTGTTTTTCTTCTTGTTCTAGCGCTCTATCTGCATTAGATTTGTGCCTACGTGCATGTTTCTCTCTGCTTCTTAAGCAGAGGTTAGCTTCCTTCCTCCAGTCTCTAATGACGTCAAATGTCGCAGGGCGTGCTTTCTTGCACACTAATACTGATTCCAAATGCTCTATTCGCGGCATCTCAAAACTGCCATCTTTCGGCCATTGCAAATCGTCTACGTGTCTGGTCTGCCTATGCCAAATTTCACAAAACATTATTGCCCCTATTCCATACTTCACATACATCTCGAACGCTGGTGACCCTACAGGTGGCGCAGCCTGGCCAGTTTCCAAAAGATTGTCTACCGCAGTGGAAAAAACCCACTAGACAGGAAGACAATTTCCCAGGAATGTTTGATCTTATTCGTACCTTACCCTGGGCATTTGATCTTGCAAGAGCAACTCTCAACCAATATCAGGACTGTTAAGAATCGGGTCACGACTCACCTGATCAATCAGCTCGTCTCTCAAGACGCAATTCGTCCGTATACAGACGCAACCAAGGATCGTCGTGTCTGCGTATCTGGCTCAATCTGCCTCGCTTCGGGACCCTCGCTTTCTTGCTCTCTGGGCGGACTCGTCGATCAGGGACCAGTTGTGTACAGATCTGCAAAGGAGTCTCTCATCACTTTCACAGGGGCGCCCCGAACACCTCTCGATCCCGGCTCAACGGCCTCGTCCTCGATTCGTTTTTTCCGCCTTCTTTAAATTTCACCGTACTCGATGGAGCAAATGGGGGAGGGGCCCTATTCGGGTACCATTTTTTGACAGGCCCCTGTGGACCCTCGCACATGGAAACAAGGCACAAACACAATACACGAACTGATACGCCAGACACGAGGTTCAATTCCCAAAATCTAGGGTTTATTGCAAAGCAAATAGTCTCAGTCGGCCGACCCGATCTCACGTCTCACAACGTGTGTTACCCAGACCTCGTGACACGCAAGAGAGCGAACATTCTACAACAGTAACATATATACAAAAAGACCATCATATTATCAGTTAGTGACACATCAAAAACCGCCCATAATGTATCTTCCTTAGCAAGGTTTCGGTGATTGACAATTATGACGAGAATGACACCTTCTAAGACATTTATTCAGCAACAGTTGCAATCTGCGAAGGCGCATACACTAGTCTTTGTTACAGAGAACATAATAGTCTTGTTCTGTGAGCAAGCTGTGTTCATAGGAGAGACACATTCCAAGACCTGCTATCTCCTAGTTTCTATTTGTGAGGCAGAGGTCGGCTTGATCTAAAGGGGCCCAAAGAAGGGGGCCGTGAAAGAGAGTATATGTCATGAACCACCGATTCCAGCCCTTCTGGACTTCGTGGTCCATGATGCCCCGCGGCATGAGGTCAGTGATTCTTCCAACATGGCCGACGGTCCAGAAACGCTGCGCTCTAGTCTTTACGCACTACGCCCTGCTTCCTCGAAAACAGGCACGCCCTTGCGGCTCTGTGCATCTCAACGCAACTGCTTGGAGTTGTTAGTCGTGTGTTTTGAGTCCTTGAACCGTACTATTTCCCAGTTCCATATCCCCTTTCTACTTCCTGGAACCCCCTCCTTATTCCTGCATTTCTTCCGCTATCCTTATCTCACATCATCCCGGATCCCGTCTTGTGCTCAGTGCCGCGGTCTTCCAGGCACTCTCTGAGCATAGGACGCCTGCCCCTCCTCTTTCCTGGATCCAGTATCTGACCATTCCTGGATACTGAACGCTATGGTCCTGAAGGCAGCCGGCTTACCTCATGCTGGAATCCAAAGACTTGCACCCCTACCTGTAAAAGTTTCGAACAGTGAGGAAGAAGGAAAGTGCTCCAAAGAAGGCCACAAGCAAGGAAAAACAGGTGAAAAAGAAAGAAGCTTGTGACAGATTGAGACGCCAGAAACCTGATATAGAAGTAGACATGGAAGCCGCAGTTCAAGACCTCATGAGAGGAATGCAAGAATTAACCACAGAGGTTCAAAATCTCAAGACCGAAAATGCAGCATTAAAACAGCTTGTCTTATCCCGGGATTCCGCGCTCAAAGAAAGTGCCCTGGTAGGGGGTGTAGTGGACAAATATGATGGATCTTCTAAGTCCCTACATTCCTTCCTTGACTCCTGCTCTCATGATGCCTGTCCCCGGAAGACCAGACCAGGCCCAGCAGCCCCGGAAGCAGGCATCATGCCACTTGGAGCATGCACAAAAGCCCCAGTTAGGGGCTGTTTGGGTACAGTCCTGGCGCCTATGGCGCCAGGCTCATAAACATAAAGTCAGTCCTGGCGCCATGGGCGCCAGGCTCATGATTGATAACTTACCTGAAGCAGACCATGCTGCATACTCACCTGAGGCAGACCATGCTGCTTGAAGACTCAAGCCAAATGAGGCTTAGGAGGGACTATTTTACTGAAGGGGCTATTTTGTTACTTGGGTGGGGCTGTGGAAGAATACTTACCTGGATCTTCTTCCAAGGCTATTTAAACCACGCCCGGACAGCCACACGTGCTTCGCGTTATTCTGCTTGCTGCAGCGTAACGCTCACCGTGTTTCCAGCAGCGCCAGTCTTCAGCCACGCCCGCTTCAGTCCTGGGACTCCTGAAACAAGAAGACAAAAAAGGATAAAGGTTAGAACAGGAGTTTTAACTTTAATCCTTACCTGGATCCTGATCCATTTCGCCACGGAACTGAAAGACAGAAGTCTTTGAAGCATCGCTCCGCATTCCTACGGCGCCGCGCTGAACTCACCTGCTTGGCGGTACTTCAGCATTCCATCACGCTCTCGCCATCTCGCGGCCGCCCTCCAACACCTAAGGAGACAAAGACAGCAAGGTAAGCAAGGGGACTCTCTAAGGCCATACAAGCTACCCCCAAGGGCTTACCTGATTTACCACGGGAGGTACTCACCTCATTTCGGGTCGGTGCAGTCAACTCTGCTTCATCGCCGTACCCCGGCCCCTAAGGGGAGAAAGCAAGGACAATACCAGTTACCCCCCACAAAACTTACCTGATTTACCATTGGGGTCTCATCTCGGGTCGGCACAGTCAACTCTGCTTCATCGCCGTACCCCGGCCCCTAAGGGGAAAAACACAATAGACTTACCTGAATCTTACCGAGTGCCATTTGGAAATCTTCGAGTGGATTAATCGGCAACTTGCAAGGAATCGGACAGAGTGAAGAGCAGACATTTGAACTCTTATGAACAATAGGACTTTAGAGTCAATACTGGAACTCACCAATTCCTCTACGCCAGTGAAGTAACTGGTCATCAACGCGCCCCTGCGGTCGACGCAGGATGGAGAGCTCATCCTTCCAAACCATCAGGTGAGACTAAGGAGGGGACATCAAGAGAGATCAGTGGGAAGACAACGGGAGTGGGGAAGGTGGGTTGACACCCAATTCTACGGGTGGTTAATTCCTCTTCTCCTTTGCAGAAGAATATTCTTGCGAGCCAGACAAACTAGGCTGAGCGTGCCAGTCCAGTCAGTCATCTCGCCGCTACACGTCACGCTGGTGGAAGTAACAGCGGCCCAGTTCCGGTCGACGCCCCCGTGGGAACCAGGTGAGCGTAACAGAACGCAAAGCCTACCCACAAATACCCACCTGGGCGTCATGGAGACCTCGGAAACTGATCAGTTGGCCCAATTATTAGGGGAATTAAGGGCCAAAGTGCATTCTGCCCGCCAAGAAACCAATGCCCTCAGG
The DNA here is from genome assembly GCF_040938575.1 of Ambystoma mexicanum. Classification (NCBI taxonomy): domain Eukaryota; kingdom Metazoa; phylum Chordata; class Amphibia; order Caudata; family Ambystomatidae; genus Ambystoma; species Ambystoma mexicanum. Next base: position 354,711,497 of record NC_090936.1, read on the forward strand.
AGGGAACGGATAGTGTCAAAAGAACGAACTGATGAGTTGGCCAGACAACTATTACAGAGCCAGGCTGGACAAACACCTCTACCAGGACTTGGGGCAAGTCCAGCTCCTGTGCCATCGAGTAACCCGGTGCAGATAAATGTACCTGGAGCCGTTACTTTGGCTCCGCCTGAACGCTTTGCCGGAGACCCAAAAGGGTTTGCAACATTCATGAATCAATGCCGCTTGCACTTTTTATGTAGACCTGGAGCTTTCCCAAACGATCAGGCCAAGGTAGCCTTTGTACTGTCATTTCTCAGCGGCAGTGCGGAGGATTGGTCCATTCCACTAGTTAACCAGGATGACCCGATTCTTCGAGATTTCCAGGGTTTTCGAACAAGCATGGAAAGACTATTCGCCCGACACTCCCGAGGACAGGCTTTGGACAACGAACTTTTATCCCTACGTCAAGGCAACCAGGATCTTTTATCTTACATTGCAACTTTCAATAGATTAGTAGTGGAAACCGAATGGCCTGAAGCCAAGCGAATCACATTATTCCATCGAGGACTTCGAGGAGAACTCAAAGATGTTTTGGCCCAAATCGTGAACCCGCCTCAAGACTGTGCTGAATATATAGATCTAGTGGTCCAGCTCGATCACAGACTTCAAACCAGGAAGGATGACCGAACCAAGTTTGAGAACAGGGTGTTGGTTAAAACCCACGTAAGCTCCAAGGGAGTAGATGTCTCAGAACCAATGCAAATCGGGAGGGTTAAAGGACCCCTAACCCAAAAGGAGAGAGATAGAAGACGGCAACTACAATTATGTTTATATTGCGGAAGTGCTGGTCATTTTCTTCGGAACTGCCCTGTAAAACCACCCAAGAAAGTTATAGGAGCAGCAGACGAAAACCATGTGAAATCTGACTCGGGAAACGACTACGCCCGGCAAGCGTAGAGGTCCGCTTGCCGAGCTTAAAGAAGGACACTCTGACCTCGCATTTCACCATACCCATGGTCCTTGTAGATCCAGAGCAGCCATCACGCATGCACGCGGTAAAGGCGTACGTAGACAGTGGAGCCATAGGAAATTACTTGGACTGGGAATTGGCTACCAGGATGAATCTATCTCTCACCCGCAAGACCACGGCCGATGTTGTCACCACTGTAGATGGAACGGAAATTGCCTCTGGACCCGTAACTCATTCCACTGCAGAGATGACATTGCTGAGTCAAGATGGGCATCGAGAGGCTATGATGTTTGACTTAATCAAGGCCCCACAGTTTCAGCTGATACTGGGGATACCTTGGTTGTAAAAACATAGTCCCTGTATTGATTGGCGAGAGAAGAGACTAACCTTCCCAGAATGTGCTCACACCTGCTACCCAAGGAAAACTCAAAACTCAGTCCTGGCCCCAGTAATTCCAGTAGCCATGCAATTACCTGTTGAATACCAAGACTTTCAGGATGTCTTCCAAAAGGAACAGGCAAACACCTTACCACCTCACAGATCGTATGATTGTCAAATAGATCTTGTACCTGGAGCACAACCACCTTGCAGCAGAATCTGCCCTTACGGAACCCGAAAATCTTCATTTGCGCCAGTACCTAGACCAGTACCTTGCTAATGGCTTCATTCGCCCGTCCAAATCCCCTGCATCTTCAGCTTTGTTCTTCGTACCGAAAAAGGAAGGCGACCTTAGAACATGTATAGACTACCGCGCACTGAATCAGATAACCATCAAGAATCAATACCCACTGCCTTTGATCCCAGAACTACTAGACCAGGTGAAGGACGCCTGTATATACACAAAACTAGACCTTCGGGGGGCATATCATCTGGTACGTGTCAAAGAGGGTGACGAATGGAAGACTGCTTTTCGCACCAAGTACGGACTATTTGAGTACCAGGTGATGCCCTTCGGACTATGCAATGCACCAGCAGCCTTCCAGTTCTTCATGAACGATGTCCTCCGAGAGCTTATCGACGTTTGTGTGGTTGTTTACATCGACGACATCTTAGTATATTCTTTATCAGAATCTGAGCATGTAAAACACGTCCGAGCAGTCCTAGAGAAGTTACGCCAGCATAAATTATATGCTAAACTGGAAAAATGCATCTTCCACACTACGGAAGTGGAATTCCTTGGATTTATTCTGACCCCGAGAGGAATCCGGATGGATACACGAAAAGTGGATGCCATTCTTAATTGGCCTTCGCCAAGTTCAATCAAAGGAGTTCAAAGCATGCTTGGCTTTGCCAATTTCTACCGCAGGTGTATCCCGGACTTCTCGCACATTGTACATCCCATCACAACACTATTGCGAAAAAACAAACGCTTTGTGTGGACAGAGGAAGCCGAGAACGCCTTCCAAGAGTTAAAAGCTAAATTCACATCTGCTCCCATATTAAGACACCCGCGCCCCGAGCTTCCCTACATAGTGGAAACAGATGCATCCAGTTCAGCCATGGGAGCAGTCCTTTCCCAAAAGGATCCCGAAACTAACCAGCTTCACCCAGTGGCGTTTTGGTCAAGAAAATTTTCAGCCCCCGAATTAAACTATGCCATAACCGACAAGGAGCTGCTGGCCATCAAGTCCGCCTTCAAGGCTTGGCGGCATTATCTACTGGGTGCCAGACATACCATCACGGTCATCACCGATCACCGCAACCGACAATACCTAAAGACAGCCAAAGCCCAATCTTCACGCCAACTCCGTTGGGCATTGTTCTTCGCAGAGTTTGATTTTGTAATAACCTATCGACCAGGTTGTAAGAATGGTAAAGCAGACGCCTTGTCCCGGATTGGAATGGGAGAAGCAGAAATAACTTTAGAACCCGTACCCATAATTCCGGAACAGAGAATCCTTAGCCTGACTTCCATACAGACACTGGAGAACATTCAAAACAAGATCCACCAACTCTTTGATTCCGTTGCCCTACAGGACTGGGCAAAGAAAGGTCCAGAGTACTCTGTCATCGATGATTTACCTTATTACCAAGGCCGGCTATTTTTACTGCAAAAGGAACTACAGGAACTTGTCATTTCCCATTACCATGACACCTTAATAGAAGGGCATCCGGGTATTGCAAAACCCGAAGCTAAAATTAGGAAGCAATTTTGGTGGCCTACCTGGCGAAAGTATGTCAAGTCATTTGTCATGTCTTGTGGCATTTGCGCACAAAATAAAGGGCAAAAGTAAAAAACCTGCTGGATTATTGCAACCATTAGACATACCACCTACCCCTTGGCATACCTTGTCATTAGACTTCATCACGGATTTACCCCTGTACCAAGGTTACAATACCATTCTAGTTATTGTAGATCTTTTTTCTAAAATGGCCCACTTCATTCCTTTAAAAGGGATACCTTCAGCTTCAATCCTGGCCAAGGAATTCCTTGAAAATGTTGTCCGCCTGCATGGCTTTCCTTCAGTGTTAATTTCAGATCGGGGCAGTCAATTCATTTCACATTTTTGGAGGAAATGCTGCCAACTGGCACAAATTGATGTTAGGCTTTTGACCAGTCACCACCCTCAGACCGACGGTCAAACGGAGAGGACAAACCAGACTCTTGAACAGTACCTCCGTTGTATGCTACATCAGACTGAGGGGAATTGGAAAGACATTCTGTGGATCGCAGAGTATGCGTACAATAATTCCGTACACTCAGGAACTGGACAAAGTCCTTTTTTCACCAATTATGGGCACCATCCTCGAACCTCGGATTTGGACTCACCTCAGCATTTAGAGATGCCCGCAGTGGACCATCTCCACGCTGTTATTACACAAGCCTTTAAAGAAGCAACCATCCATTTGCAAAAGGCTAAGGAAAAATACAAAAAGGATGCGGATCAGCACAGAAGTGAAGCTCCTCAATACCAAATAGGGGACCAAGTATGGTTAGCCACTAAGTACTTACCACTCAAGGGGACTTGGACCTTTAACCCCAGGTATTTGGGACCTTTTTCTGTTAAGGCAATTATTAACCCAGTGGCCGTGAAGTTGGACCTACCTGCTCATATGCAAATCCATCCCGTTTTGTCTCTTTTGAGGCCAGTGCAACCAGGAACAAGGCTAACCACTCCACCTGAACCTATCCTCATAGACGGGGAGCCCGAGTTCGAAGTCAAGAATATTTTGGACTCAAAAAGAGTGAGATCAAAACTCTTTTACCTAATTGACTGGAAAGGTTATGGTCCACAGGAAAGGTCTTGGGAACCTAGTGACCACGTGCATGCACCTCGTTTAGTGAAGAGGTTCCATCGGGAATTTCCAGTCAAACCACGGCCAAGGGGAAGAACGACTTTAGGAGGGGCCTTGAGGGGGAGTGCTGTCATGATGCCTGCCCCCGGAAGACCAGACCAGGCCCAGCAGCCCCGGAAGCAGGCATCATGCCACTTGGAGCATGCCCAAAAGCCCCAGTTAGGGGCTGTTTGGGTACAGTCCTGGCGCCTATGGCGCCAGGCTCATAAACATAAAGTCAGTCCTGGCGCCATGGGCGCCAGGCTCATTATTGATAACTTACCTGAAGCAGACCATGCTGCATACTCACCTGAGGCAGACCATGCTGCTTGAAGACTCAAGCCAAATGAGGCTTAGGAGGGACTATTTTACTGAAGGGACTATTTTGTTACTTGGGTGGGGCTGTGGAAGAATACTTACCTGGATCTTCTTCCAAGGCTATTTAAACCACGCCCGGACATCCACACGTGCTTCGCGTTATTCTGCTTGCTGCAGCGTAACGCTCACCGTGTTTCCAGCAGCTCCAGTCTTCAGCCACGCCCGCTTCAGTCCTGGGACTCCTGAAACAAGAAGACAAAAAGGATAAAGGTTAGAACAGGAGTTTTAACTTTAATCCTTACCTGGATCCTGATCCATTTCGCCACGGAACTGAAAGACAGAAGTCTTTGAAGCATCGCTTCGCATTCCTACGGCGCCGCGCTGAACTCACCTGCTTGGCGGTACTTCAGCATTCCATCACGCTCCCTCCATCTCGCGGCCGCCCTCCAGCACCTAAGGAGACAAAGACAGCAAGGTGAGCAAGGGGACTCTCTAAGGCCATACAAGCTTCGCCCAAGGGCTTACCTGATTTACCACGGGAGGTACTCACCTCATTTCGGGTCGGCGCAGTCAACTCTGCTTCATCGCCGTACCCCGGCCCCTAAGGAGAGAAAGCAAGGACAATACCAGTTACCCCCCCACAAAACTTACCTGATTTACCACGGGGGTCTCACCTCATCTCGGGTCGGCACAGTCAACTCTGCTTCATCGCCGTACCCCGGCCCCTAAGGGGAAAAACACAATAGACTTACCTGAATCTTACCGCGTGCCATTTGGAAATCTTCGAGTGGATTAATCGGCAACTTGCAAGGAATCGGACAGAGTGAAGAGCAGACATTTGAACTCTTATGAACAATTGGACTTTAGAGTCAATATTGGAACTCACCAATTCCTCTACGCCAGTGAAGTAACTGGTCATCAACGCGCCCCTGCGGTCGACGCAGGATATAGAGCTCATCCTTCCAAACCATCAGGTGAGACTAAGGAGGGGACATCAAGAGAGATCAGTGGGAAGACAACGGGAGTGGGGAAGGTGGGTTGACACCCAATTCCACGGGTGGTTAATTCCTCTTCTCCTTTGCAGAAGAATATTCTTGCGAGCCAGACAAACTAGGCTGAGCGGGCCAGTCCAGTCAGTCATCTCGGTGCTACACGTCACGCTGGTGGAAGTAACAGCGGCCCAGTTCCGGTCGACGCCCCCGTGGGAACCAGGTGAGCGTAACACCTGCCTAGTGCATTTCACATTCAAACCCTATTTCTCCACGCCACGGGCTAAGGTTGGGTTTATGATATCTCACCTCATGGGCAATGCCTTAACATGGGCAACTCCCATAGTCAATTCGGGAGACCCACTCTTGGATGATCACGATGGATTTGTGGAAGCCTATAAGGCCATGTTTGATCGACCAGAACTTGTCTACAGTGCACAAGAAAGACTTCTCGAATTCCAGCAAGGAGGTCAGGATATGCTTACTTACATGACTCGCTTCAAACAGCTAGCTAAAGAAGCCGATTGGTCTCAAGAAGCTAGCTTCATTCACCCTATTCCGAAGGGGATTGAACGATGAAGTAAAGGATGAGTTAGCCAGAGTACCCTGTCCGAGTTCCTTCCAGGCCCTAATGGACCTTTCCTTACAGATTGACTTTAGAATCCAGGAGAGAAAGGCAGAGAAAAGAAAAACAAAGACTACATCCCCAAAAACAACCGTAAAATATCCTTGCCTCAAGGAAGCATCCGCTCCACGTCCCTCGGATCCATAACCTATGCAGTTGGGTACCTTCCGTGGACCAATTTCTCTGCAGGAAAGGATCCGTAGGATCAATACCGGACTTTGTATGTATTGTGCCTCTGATAAACATCTTGTGAGAGAATGCCCAATAGCGCCACCCTGACGTTCGGGAAACACCAGCTCCCGATCCTAAGCGGAGCACAGCTTCGGGAGAAAGATGCCTGCTCCGCATCCATTCCTTCCTTGAATACTCCAGGACAGAACACCTTAGTGATTTTCCAGACAATCTTGTCATCTGCTGAGAAAGAATCCTTCCCCATCCTGGCTCTAGTGGACTGCGGTGCCATGGGTGATTTCATAGACCATGACTGGGCTGTCAGTCACAATATTCCTCGGGAACCCAAAGAAGTAATACAACCTGTCGAAGGAATTGACGGGTGACCATTGTCTTCCGGGCCCATTACTCACCAAACCAAGGAATTACTACTCTTGATAAACAACCATCAGGAAAGGCTCTGTTTTAACATCATAAAGGCCGCTCACTACCCCATGATTTTAGGCATGCCCTGGCTTCAGAAACACAATCCATACATCAACTGGGCAGCCGGATCCCTATTTCTAGGTTCTGAATTCTGTATGTCCCATTGCTTGTCTCAAGACTCATTGCAAAACCCTCCTGTGAACTCCCGGAACCCCAAACAATCATCCTTAACTGTATCCAACATTATCCAAGTGCCTGAGATTTATCAACCGTACTCAGATGTGTTTTCAACAGCCATTGTTCAAGCTCTTCCACCCCACAGACCTGAGGATTGCACCATTGACACAGATGTGCTTCAGCAGTGATTCCATTCGGCAGAATGTTCATATTATCTGAACCTGAAAAAAGGACCCTACGAGAATACCTGGATACTAACCTGGCAAATGGGACTATTCGTCCTTCAAAATCTCCAGCCGGTGCTTCCCTATTCTTCGTTCCAAAGAAAGACAGCAAAGAACTTCGACCGTGTTTGGACTACCGTGGTCTCAACCAATGTACTCTCAAGGATCGTTATCCGCTATCACTCATTTCTGACATCCTGGAGGCGGTTCAGGGTGCGGTCATCTTCTCTAAACTCGATCTTAGGGGTGCTTATCACCTCATTCGGAAAAAGGAAGGTGATGAATGGAAGACGGCCTTCAGAACTCCCTTTGAACACTTTGAATATCTGGTAATGCCCTTCGGTCTCGCCTTCGCCCCTGCGGTCTTTCAACCGTTTATGGATAGAGTTTTCTCTGATATGCTGTTCTTTTTTGTCATCGTGTACCTGGATGATCTACTGATTTATTCCAACGACCCCCAGATCCATCAAGAACATGTAAAAGAAGTCTTACAATGTCTACGTGAAAACAAACTCCTGGCTAAACCAGAAAAGTGTCTCTTCTATGCCCAAACCGTTCATTATCTTGGATTTGTGCTGAGCTCCAAAGGAATCGGAATGGATCCTGCCAAGGTCGACTCCATACTCTCTTGGCCAGCACCCACCACTGTAAAACAGATTCAAACCTTCCTAGGACTTGCAAATTTCAACAGAACATTCATCCATACATTTTCTGACATAGTGCATCCCATAGTAGTACCCCTAAAGAAGGATACACCGTTTAAATGGTCTACTGCTCAAGAGATGGCCTTTCAGCAACTGAATCAAAGATTTATTCAAGGTCCAATCCTGGCCCAACCTGACATAAATAGGCCCTTTCTGGTGGAAACAGATGCATCTGACTTCGCCATTGGTGCGATCTTAAACAAGAATTCGAAGACAAGATGGAACATCCTATTGCCTACCTGTCCCGCACATTGACTCCCAGCGAGAGCCACCATTCTGTTCTGGAGAAGGAGTTATTGGCCATCCGACAAGCCTTTACCGACTGGTGCCATCTACTCTTGGGCGCTAAACATCCAGTGCAAGTATGGACAAATCATCGAAATTGCAAGTCCTACAATCCCTGGAATGCAGAAACAGTCGTCAAGCCCGTTGGGTCTTCTTTTTTGCCCAGTACCAATTCCGTATTTACCACTTTCCTAGAACTAAAAACATTATAGCAGATGCATTATCCATGCGTCCTGACTATGAGTCTGTCGAAGCTCGTGCCTTTCTGAAGATGTTCCCTAATACTGTGTTTGTGGCACAAGCAAATTCTCTCCTGGAAGACGTCCGAGCCGGAACACCTTCTTCCGATCTCTGGAAGGATTACATCAGGAATAATCAATGGAACCTAGTAACAAAGATGGTTATGTCTTCAAGGACCAACGACTGTCAATACCCACAAAAAAACTGAGAGACAAAATCATGAATCTTTGCCATGACACCTTCCATTCGGGACATTGCGGCATCACTACCACTCTCTGCCTCATTCAGAGACAATTCTGGTGGCCGAATATGATTGCTGACGTAAGAACATACATCCAAACCAGCGCAATGTGCAATCAGAATAAACATGATAACAGAAAAGCTGCAGGGCTCCTACATCAACCCGCATTACCAACACGCCCATGGGAAATTATCACCACAGACTTCATTGTGCAATTGCCCCATCCAGAGGATATACAACCATAATGGTTACCATCAATCTGTTTACCCATATGGCTCACTTCACACCTTTGTTCAAACTACCATCCTCGCTTGAATTGGCTGGGATATTCCTAAAACACATATTTAGGCTTCATGGATTACCTTCCAAGATCATTTCCGACAGAGGATCTCAGTATATATCCCAGTTCTGGAAGCAACTATGCCAAATACTAGGTATCCAGCGTGCATTATCTACGGGATATCATCCTCAGACTAATGGGGCAACGGAACGAGTCAATCAGACCCTGGAACAGTATCTCTGCTGTTTTGCAACCAAGGTCCAGGATGATTGGTCACTTTTGGTTCCTGTAGCTGAATTCGCTTACAACAATTCTGACCATTCGGATATCAAGACAAGCCCATTCTTTTGCAGTCAAGGATTTCATCTTTCAGTTCTACCATCTGTCCTACCACATCCTACCCCAGTTCCCTCAGTTGATTCCTGGATTGAAACACTGGTAAACGTACATAGGGACGCGAAGGAAGACCTGGAGAAAGCCAGGATAGAAGTCAAAAGATATGCAGATACCAAGCGGAGACCTAGCCATTCATATGAAGTCGGGGTAAAGTTTGGTTATCCTCAAAACTTCTTCCTCGACATTTACGGCCTAATAAACTGGCTCCCAAGTATTATGGACCTTTCTCCATTAAGGAAATCATGAATCCAGTGGCCTTTCGACTTCAATTTACAGAATCCTGGAAGAGGATACATTCGGTCTTCCACACTTCCTTATTGAAACCGTATGTTCGGTCCAACAGAACTACTCCTAGACCTAACCCAGTGCTCATCAATGACCAGATTGAGTTCGAAGTATCCAGGATATGTGATTCCAGATACAGACAGGGTCAGCTTCAATATTTGGTGGAATGGAAGGGATACACCCCCAGCGAACGCACCTGGGAACCTGTCTCAAACATGAATGCCCCCCCGTCTAATACAAAGGTTCCATCAAATCAATACAGGTAAACCTAGTAGTTCTGGGTTTAGGAGGAGGCATGCTGTCATGAACCACTGATTCCGGCCCTTCTGGACTTCGTGGTCCATGATGCACCGCGGCATGAGGTCAGTGATTCTTCCAACATGGCTTACGGCCCGGAAACGCTGCGCTCTAGTCTTTACACGCAACGCTCTGCTTCCTAGAAAACAGGCACGCCCCCGTGGCTCTGCGCATCTCAACGCAACTGCTTGCAGTTGTTAGTCGTGTGTTTCGAGTCCTTGAACCGTACTATTTCCCAGTTCCTTACCCTCTTTCTCCTTCCTGGAACCACCTCCTGATTCCTGCATTTCTTCTGCTAGCCTTATCCCCAATCATCCTGGATCCCGTCATGTGCTCGGTGCCGTGGTCTTCCGGGCACACTCTGAGCATAGGACGCCTGCCCCTCCTCCTTCCTGGATCCCGTCGCTGAACATTCCTGTATACTGAACGCTATCCTGCTGAAGGCAGCCGGCTTACCTCACGCTGGAATCCGAAGACTCGCGCCCCTACCTGTACAAGTCTCGAACAGTGAGGAAGAAGCAAAGTGCTCCCAAGAAGGCCACAAGCAAGGAAAAACAGGTGAGAAAGAAAGAAGCTTGTGACAGTAAAATTCATGTCTTTAGCTGTCTATTTCTACAGTTTCTTCCGTTTCAGCAAGACCAGCTGGCACCTGCTTGGTGATTAAATGCCTTTCTGCTTACCTTCAAGGACTTGTGAGGGAGGAAAACAGTGTATTTCTGTCTGGGCTAGTCTCTCAACATGTAACTTGTGGCCTCGCTCTGTGCAGGGGCAGAATGAAATAGAATCCATTTTAGCAAAGCGTTTGAACAGAAAAGGAAGAGAAAGCAAAAATGGCGAATTCTGTTGTTACAAAATGGAGGCTCTATGGTTATGCGGACGATTCTGTACTGGCGATGCTGGACATACGATGTGGTTGGTTTTCGGCCAACATAATATACCGTCTATGCTATGGTAGGGTATTTTCTAGACTAACACAACTGTAAACATCTTTCTCCAGGAAGTGCAAGCTGCCACCCAGAACTGACAGAAGCATGGTCTCCCCATGGAAAATGAGATCACAGAAGGGAAACTTATTATTCAACGGCAAAGCACTTTACATACCATCTGAGACATTGCAAACCCAAGTCCTAGGATGGTGTCATGATCTTCCCTTGTCCGGGCATAAGGGGCAGAAAGAGATGCTGGACCTCATTTCAAGACATTTTTGGTGGCCTTCTCTAGTTAGAGATGTTAAGACTTATGTTGCGTCTTGTCCTATATGTGCCTCTAACAAGGTTGCTCCTACAAAACCTGTTGGTCTTCTTCAACAAGAGCGTCTACCTTCAAGACCATGGGAACAGGTCTCTACTGATTTTATTGTAGATCATCCACCGTCAAAGAATAACACAGCTATGATGGTGACAGTAGACACATATAGCAAGATGGCACACTTTTCTGCCCTCCAAGGAGTACCTTCAGCACCTGAGACTGCCACAGTGTTTCTCAGGGATGTGGTGAGACTACATGGGTTTCCCCCCACCCTGGTATCTGATCGTAGAATGCAATTTACCTCTAAATTCTGGACGTCTCTATGTGAACAGCTAGGCATACATCGAGCATTGTCCTCAGGATACCACCCACAGTCTAATGACCAGACTGAGCGGCTGAACGCTAACCTAGAGCAATACTTACGATGCTTCTGTAATCTAGAACAAGACAACTGGGTGGATTATCTCCCAATGGCCGAGTTTGCATATAATAACACTAGACACTCTGCCATTAACATGAGCCTGTTTGTGTGTACATATGGATATCATCCCCAACATCTACCATGGACTGGATTCTCATCTACCAAATTCACTGCGGTAGACAGCCTTCTCTCTAATCTCAAATCCATACATAAAGTGGCCTTAAGTTCCTTAGAGGAAGCCAGGAAAGGATATAAGAGATCAGCTGTTCGCAAGGGAAGACCCAATCCGGAGTGGGACATAGGAACTTTGGTCTGGTTGTCAAGCTAATACTTGCCTCGTTGGGTGCATTGTGGAAAGTACGCTCCTCGCTACATTGGTCCCTTTCCCATCTGTTCTAAAATTAATCATGTTGCTTTCAAGCTGAAACTGCCACATCACCTGAAAAGAGTTCATCCTGTTTTTCATACCTCTCTCCTCAAGAAACATGTGGAGGACCTGTTCCAGCGAAAGTTCAGTAAATACAAGAGCACCTCTCCTCCTGAACTAGAAGAGTATGAAGTTTCCAGGCTGGTTGATTCCAGGTACAGACGAGGAGTCCTACAGTATCTTGGTCACTGGAAGGGATACTCCCCTTCAGAAAGAACCTGGGAACCTTACAGCCACATTCATGCCCCTCGGTTGTTTCAGCGCTTTCACCAACTTTACCCAGGCAAACAAGGAGGGGTACAGAGAAGAAAGGGGCATACTGTCATGCGCCGGCAATGGAAGTGCTGGAGCCGATGGAAACTGCAGTAACCTGACTTATTCCTCTAACTGTGCTGCACAGTCTAGCCCTCTCCCAATATGGCCGCCACCTGTATTTCCGTGGGTGTGTCCCTGTTTCCTGTGCGTTGTATCTGTCCTTTGGAGCCAGTCGCTGTGCTAATACTTTGTTCCTGCTGTACCAGCTATACCTGTGTCTGTTAAGCGTTTCTCTCCCTTCTTGGTCTAGCTACTCATGTTCTGTGTTTTCTTGCTAGTGCTTTCTTTCTGTCTCGGCTCTCGACCGCAGTTCATTCACTTCTATTCTGTTTCTATCGCTAGATTTCTCCTTTCATTCTCGGTACTCGACCGTGTTTACTTTTTGCTATTTACGTTTCCTTTTCTGTCTATTTTCAACATTTACCCCACTGTCCTGTTATCTTACTATCCTCCTTACTGTCGTAGCATTCTTGTTTCTACCCTTTCTCCCATAACCGTGTTACAAGGCTTTGCACTGTACTTTAACTCTGCCCTTTTTCTTCGGTATGTGGAGATCCGTTTCATATTTCTTACCTTTTCTCTGCTTGCTACGCTCGTGTACCTCTTGCGGGGTTCGCAAGCGTTTCTTCCGGTTCTCCAGTTATGGCATTCTTAGCCTCTCCTCCTTTCGTATTCTGTCCTCATATTTACCTTTCATTTCTCCACTCCGGTAATCCTTTTCCAAACCATTTATTTCTTTCATTTAGGGTTTCCTTATTCCTTATCGTAGTAGCTAGCTCCAAATTTTACTTACCGGAACCTCCGGTTGTTCTTCATTCCTTGGCCTTCCTGATTGCTGAGGTATTACTTACTTGTCAGCCCAGACTTGCTTACCACCATCCCGGTGCTCACGTGTATAATAAGGACAAGGAGCAGAGCTTTTCCAGGAAATACTATTGGAACTGTATCAAGCAAGAAATTGTTTCATTGCTTACCCATCTTTAGTTCTACATATCTCGTCAAGACTTCCACAGGGTTTTTTGTGCCTTTGAGGCTTTTTCCCTGGACTTTTTGGGGGCTTGCTCCTTGGGGTTCCCCACGGCCTAAGTGCTCTCAAGGGCCAAGGTGGCCTCCGAGGGGGCTCGCCCCTACTTACATAAAAAAAGCCAAAAGAGACCAAGAAGACCCGCAGAAAGAAGGATCAGAGACCAAAGAGGCCTGTTGAAGTCAGATGTGAGGAGGAGGATCAGGAGGGGTTGTTTGGTCTTGACATAAATCCTATGCTTCCCCAGAGATTCACCCTCAAGCTGGGAGCAGGCCTGTCTCATTAGGCCTTCCAGAGATGGGCACGCACTTTAGCCCTTGCTGAATTCATCCCTGTCAGGACCACCTTCTACTAACAAGTCTTTTAGTTCAGGATCGTCATTTGGATCAAAGTGGTAGGTGAGTTAGGGGGAATGTTTCCTTTCCCTCTTTTGTCTTTCTTGACTCCTTTAAACTAAAACTACCTCAGAGTCTATCTCACTGGGGAAGGAATCTGAGGAGAAGGATGCCCCTGTAATCTCTTCTTCATAGGAGGAGAAGGCCACATTACTAGAGTGGACCCCCAAGGTTTTGGCCTTACATCTGGGATCCCCCTTCACATGGTCAGATCCACTGGGTCTGTTGACATAGGGAGGCTTACTGTAACCAGAGTTCCGTTTTGGAGGATAACACCCACTACCCTGTGTGTTCTCTTGTGACTTCCCCTTATTTTTGTTGTTGTGGATCTTTTGGGAGGAAGTTTTATCAGATCCCCCATCCTCCTTATCTTTGGACTTTTTCCCCTCCTCCTGCTTACCAGGATGAGTCTTGTCCTAATGGGACACTCCATGTGACACCCATAAATCTGCTGCAATTGCCAACTTCTTAGGATCGAAGTCCATTGAATCTGACAAATGCTGCTTAAGCTCAAGGGAACAAGATGCATAAATATGTTCAAGCATGACAAGAGATATCATACCCTCAAAGGTGGAGATCTTATAGCCTTCAACCCAGCCAGTCAAGTTTTTCTAAGAATCAGTCACATATGACACCCAAGTACTTCCTTCTTTCTTTTTGTACTCTCCAAGCCTCTTCAAGTATTGTGCAGGAGTCTTCCCAAACTTTAAGATGAGAGTTTGCTTCAACATTGCAAAATCTACTCTTTCAGCTTTTGACATTTCCATAATAGCACTGCAGCCAGAATGGGGTAGTCTGCTGAGCAACCATGCAATCTTATCAGCATTTACAACCTCTTGAACTTCACATGCATACTCAAATGCATTCAACCAGTCCATAATGTCATTCTTCTCATCATACACACTGAGCAGATCATTAGGAAATCTTGAATGAGAGGAGGACCCAGACGAGTGTCCAGATCCCTGGGATCCATTTGAAACTTGAAGCTTGGCCAGTTCCAACTGGTGATCTCTGTCCTTCTGTTTTTCTGCCTGCTCTATCTTCAGCTTAGCCATGTGAATTCAAGCTCCTTCTGCCTAAACAGCAGCTCTTGCTTCTTGAATTCCAGCATGGCTCCAGCATCAGCACTTGCAGAGGAAACATTGGACATTACTTCATACAGATCCTCATGGATGAGGGCAGTGGCAGAACTGTCAGTTCTGCCAGTGGGAGCAGCCCTACCTCCTTCTGCAATCTCATGTGATGCTATGGCACTGAGTTGTGACTCTTGACATTCCATGATTCTCTGAATAATTTTCAATTTGGTACCTTGAGCAGGTAAATCCCTCTCAGTCTCAATACACTTCTTTCTCAATGTTTCTGATCTGGAAGCATTCAAGGTTATTTGTTTCCATTATATTAGATAGGTCTATGGCCTTTACATATATCACTACATAGTCACTATGTGTCCTGGGTATGAATAACATGAAATGCCTTCACTAGTGTGCAATACTGGATACATTCAGTCCTATCCCACTGCTGTTGTTAAGACGGATTTCTGAACTCTGACCTGGTGGGCAGAGGTTCAGAAGGCCAGCCTAGTTGCTTGTAACAGGGTAACCTTCTGGACAAGCCAGACCAATCAAGGTAGCTTGGCGGCGAACAAGACTAGGGGCCTTATCACGAGTTGGGCGGTAGCCCAGACACTATTACTGCAGGGGCGCTATTAGCGCCGGATCACGGGTTTGGCAGAACGGTTGGTTCCCATTCCCCATTGGGCCCATTCGGGAATTCCTCATTCCCCATTGGGCCCAATGGGGAATTTTCACGCTATTACCATTGGCTGATTTCCCGCTGGTGGTAATAGCGCTGAAAATCGACAAATTCTCAACTGATTTGCCCCCAGCTCAAAGCTGGGGGCAAATTCGCCAAGCCCATGATCTGGTGGACCCTTAAATCGGCGGTTTAAGGGTTACCGCCAGACTCGTGATGACGCCCATGGTCTCAGGAGGGGTGAGAGTGACTGAAAGACCTCAATGAGCACACAGTAAAGGACACTTACAAATCACTCCCAGTCAAGTGTATATATATTAAAAATACAAATACATTTATATCAAGGCCTTTGAGTTTCAACACACAAATCAAATCACAGTAATACTATTAAGCCAACACAATCCTATCTAAATACATATATACAAGACCAATGGGGTCTTAAGGGTTAATGCACGAAATGGGTCCACAACCTAAAAGGGGAAGGAAACAGGCAGAGCAAATAGTATTTAGTGCCTTCTGCATCCAACACACTCCTAACTAAGAGACAGTCCAATCCCTAAGAAGAGTGGAGCCTATTGCTCAAATGTACTTGCACTGCTGGCGCACGCGGTCTTCCACAGGGCAAAACAGGGTCTCTTCAAGGGTCTGTAGCAGCTCTGGAAGGTGGGTGAGGTGATGAAAAATAGGCTCACACCATTCGAAGAGTGCCTCCACTTGAGGGCAAAGTCGATTCCAAGAGTTAGGAATAGTTCACTAGTTCGCACCAGCAGTGGAAAGGAGAGGAGCCTTCAGGAGCCACTCATGCGTAAAAATGGACAGAGGCGCTAGGGGCCACCGGTTAGGGTTGCGATTACTTACCGACCTCGGCTCACTGTCGAGTCCACTTCGGTTGCAGGTTCAAGTGCAGCAATTTTTGCAGCTCTGCAGCTTTCAGCGACGAAGATACAGCGATGATTCCCAAACGGGACAGTGGCGATTTCTCCTCTCCTGGTGGATGGATCAGGCCAATTTCACTGAAGCAGGCTTCAGGGGCAAATGGGGCACAAATGCAGTGCACCTGAAAAGTTCGTCACCACGGCTGGGCGACACGGTAACCGCGTATACTCTGGTTTGGGCGCACTCACTTTACTCCAGACCTGGGAATGCCAAGTGTACGAAATCTGGAGTGAGAGTGCCGTGAACACAGAGCTAGCAATCTACCAAGTTTCGAGGGCCTCCTCGAAATGGCAATGGTATCAGGGCAAAGAGTCTGCGTAAACTGGTCAGCCCCCTGGTTGGCTATGGGACACTTCCGAGAAGGCTTACTTGCAGGGTTTGATGAAGGTGCCGAGAATAGTTGGTCCCACTATTCCAATGGGTTGAAGCATCTTTGCAGACCTTCTAGGACGACCAGATACAGAGGGGTCGCACGGGACGACAGCAGGCTCAGGGTGCCAAACCTTCCAGCGGGTCACCAGCGGTTCCTTGACTCAGCTTCTTAGTTTCAGGATACTTGGATCCTATCCTTCGTTCAGTGAGAACTCCAGAGATCGACATAGTACGGGTGTTTGGGGCTTTCTCTTATCCAGAATCTCATTCGCACCAAAATGAAGAGGACCCAATGGGAGATCTGCTCACATAAAGGCATGCCATATGTGGGCCAATCACAGACTGTTAAGATGGATTTCTGAACTCTGACGTGGAGGGGCAGAGGTTCAGAAGGCCAGCCTAGTTTCTTGGAACAGGTTAACCCCTGGACAAGCCAGACCAATCAGTGTAGCGATGGCGGTGGTCAAGACTAAGTCTCAAGAGGGGTGAGGGTGACGGAAAGACCTCAATGAGCACACAAAGCAAGGACACTTACAAATTACTCCAGACGGGTGTTATATTAAAAATATAGACACATTTATTACAAGGCCTTTGTAACATCGACCATAGCAAAGAATCACAATAATACTAAAGTAAACCAACACATCACAATCAATACAATATATATACACGACTGAGGGTCTAAGGAGTTATGAGCACGTAATATGTAGATGACCTAGAGGGGGAGGAAAACAGGCAGTGCAAGTAATCATTAGACCGAGTTCGACATCAGAAATACACCTAACTAGGAGGAAGTCCGAGCCCTACGAAGAGAGGAGCCTTATGCTCAAAAGTACCTTCACGCGCTGGTGCCAATGGATAAAGTAGAGTCTCTACAAGGGTCTCAGGCAGTTCAGGAAGGTGAATGAAGCGATGTAGAACAAGTCCCCACTACTCAAGCAAGGCCTCCACTTGTGGGCAGAGGCAGGGTCAGAGTGCGGGATAGAGTCGCTATTTCGCAACATCGGTAGAAAAGAAACGAGCTCCTGCGCAAGGGGCCTCCGGTTGTGGTATGGACTACTCACCGGTCCCCGATGCAGGCACACCCAGACTTCTCCAGTTCAGTTCACGTTGCTGGCAGGTTCAGCTGCGATGACCAGGATGTCTCGACACCGTTTAGATTCTGCGTAGCAAGATGCAGGGTAGAGGGTGTCCCAAATGCAGCGGACGTGCACAGGTTGTTACCGCAGCAGGGCAACACGGCAACCGCGTTTACTCTGGTCCGGGTGCACACATCTCACTTCAGACCTTGGAATGCCAAGTGTACGAATTTCGGTGTGAGGGTGCTGTGGACACAGAGCAAGCAGTAAACCAAGTTTCAAGGGCTTCCCCGAAATGGCAACGGTGACAGAGCAAAGCGTCCTGTGTAAGCTGGTCAGCCCACTGGTTGGCCCAGGGACACTTCCGAAGAGGCTTACTTGCAGGGTTTGATGAAGGTGCTGGGAATAGTTGATCCCATTATTCCAATGGGTCGAAGCGCCTTTGCAGACCTTCTAGGATGATCAGATGCAGAGGGGTCTCGCAGGACGACAGCGGCTCAGGGTGCCAACCCTTCAGCGGGTCACCAGCGGTTCCTCGACTCAGCTTCTTGTTGCAGGATACTTGGCTCCTTATCCCTCGTTCGGTGTGAACTCAGGAGATCGACATGGTAGTGGTGTTTTCAGCCTCCTCTTATCCAAAGTTCCCTTGCGCCAAAACGGAGAGGACCCAATGGGAGATCTGCTCACAAACACTCACACCATACGTGGACCTATCACGGGCCACAGTGGTCCAAGGCATTCAGGACACTCCAGACTCTCTGGCACCCAGGATGTGTATTGGGACCAGGCATCCCATGCCACATCCTGGAGGCACACACAAGGCATGCAGAAGCCCGCAAAAGCATTGTTTCTCGTGGGAAAGTGCATGACCAAATAAGGACGGCCCCGGGTCAGCGTGACCTGGGGAAAGGTGAAGGGGCAAGACGGTCAGCGAACAGGACAAAGAACCTCGTGGCATGGCCATTTTGGAGCCAGGCCACTTACTCGTGCCAAACGCGGTAAGCGCGGATAACATGGCAAAAAAGGGTTCAAAACACAAAAGAAAAGATAGCTGCCACCAGTCCTGTCCGTGACACACTTGCACAGTTCATAATAAGTCCAGCAAGAGTTTCTAGGGCCTTTGGAATGACTAGAGACCCAAGAGTGCGGTAACTTAGGTTACAGTGCCCTCTTGTGTTATGTTGCACAAAAGCTGCAACATGAGAAAAGGACTAAGGTAAACAAAGTCTCCCCGTACTGACTGTCTTAAGGGCATGTCAGTTTCCCCATAAGAATTGAGCGAAAGCACAGAGGAGTGCGGCGGAAGGCTGCGCTTCTCTGGCAAAGTCTAGATTAGGGTGTAAAACAGCAGCAAAAAGTTTGGGGTTGACACATGGCTGGAAAATTACATACGATATGAAATCTTTCCTAACACTCGCCCCTCCCAGAATAAGGACAGAGGGAACTAATCCACCCCTGGATGAGTTTCTTGTTCAGGTCGGTTAAGCATTCTGGACAACCCATCAGCATTGCTATGTTGGACACCTGGCCTATGCTCAATAGTGAAGTCAAAGCCTTGTAGACGTATGGACCACCTAAGCAACTTTGGATTCTCTCCCTTCATGTTCATCAGCCACTTTAAGGGCTTTTGGTCAGTTTGCACAGTGAAGTGGGTCCCATAGAGGTAGGGCCTCAGCTTCCGTAGGGCCCACACAACAGAGAAACATTCTTTCTCTACTGTGGACCATCTGAGCTCTCTATCCTTAAGCTGGCGACTAATGAAACCGATAGGGTGTTCCTTACCCTTCTCATCTACTTGTGATAGTGCAGCTCCTATCCCAGTGTCAGAGGCATCTGTCTGCACAATAAAAGGTCTTTGGTAATCAGGGGCCCTGAGCACAGGGGCCTGGCACAAGGAGTCTTTTAAGCCATTGAAGGCCTTCTCACACTCTTCAGTCCAAGTTACCTTCTGGGTTTCTTCGGAGTAATGAGAGCAGTCAGAGAGGAAGCTATGGTGCCATAGTCTGCCATAAAGTTTCAGTAGTACCCAGTGAGTCCTAAGAAGGCTCTCACTTGGGTCTGTGTAGTGGGGGTGGGCCAGTCTTGTACTGCTTGTACTTTACTGGGTAGAGGCTGTATCCTTCCTCCGCCTACTTCATGTCCAAGGTAAACCACTGAGCCTTGTCCAATCTGGCATTTACTGGCCTTTATGGTCAAGTGGGCTTTCTGAAGAGCCGGTAACACAATCCCAAGGTGTTTCACATGGTCTTCCCAGGTGGCAGGAAAACTGCTATATCGTCCAGATATGCAAGACAGAATTCATCCAACCAATTCAACACATGATTCACAAGCCTCTGGAAAGTGGCAGGGGCATTCTTCAACCCAAACAGCATTACCCTGAACTGGTAAAGACCGTCCGGAGTTGAGAACGGTGTCTTCTCCTTGGCATGTTCTGTGAGGGCTATTTGCCAATAGCCTGCAGTGAGGTCAAACGTGCTGAGGTACTTGGAGGCACCCGAGGTATCCACCAGCTCATCTGTTCTAGGCAAGGGGTGTGCATCTGTCTTGGTGACAGCATTCAGAGCCCTGTAATCCACGCAGAACCTCAATTCAGAAGTGCCTGCTTTTGGAACCAAAACCACCGGGCTGGACCAAGGACTACTAGAGGGTTCAATCACCCCAAGATCTAACATTTTGTTGACCTCTGTCTTAATGTAAGACCGTACTTTGTCTGACATCCTGTATCCCCTACTTTTGATAGGTGCACTGTCTCCTGTGTCTATGTTATGGTTGCACCAAGGTGTCAAACCAGGGGACTGTGAAATCAGGGGGGAAAATTGCCTAAACAAACTTTTCACCTCAACCTGCTGATCAGAAGTCAAGTGAGGGGCCACTCGGACACCCTCAAAGGAGCTATCTGAAGGACTGCTTTGAAACAGGTCAGGGAGAGGTTCAGACTCCTCTTCCTCAACATCTGAAGCCAATAGCAGTGCTGCGATTTCAACTCTTGGGATGACAGCCTTCAACCTATTTACATGGAACACTTTTGAAGCTTTTCCAGGCCTTCCAAGGTCCACTAAATAGTTTTAAAAAAAATATATTTTTATTTTATTTGAAGTCAAACAAACACACTACAACTGTTTCAAAGCATAGAAAGCATCATAGTCCAACACATTTTCATTAGAACTCCCCAACTCCCCCCCCCCCTTAAACTAGAGCCGGTTCTCACATGTCATTTACAGGAGCATCATTGGGTAGCACAGTACTTAGGCAGTCATCATCCGGGTCCTCTGTACCGTTGTTACCCTGATGAGAGTTTGCCATAGAGGCCACCAATTGCCGCCAGGCCAGCAAGGGCCCTACTTCCTCCTCGCCCCCCCTAGTGACCGCTTCAAACCAGACTACAGATTCAGCTTCCGCCCACCTCAAGAGGTCCGCCCACCATAGCTCCATCCTGGGTCTGTGGGCCGCCTTCCAGCCCATGGCAATCCTGCGCTTGGCCAAAACACAAGCCAGGTCCTTCATCTTGCTTATGTGTTTTGAATGCCGGGAACTAGGAAAAAGCCCAAGCATGCATGACCAGGATGATTCCACATCCAGCATCACCCCCCCACCAGCCAGTTTCGTCTTAACCTCGTCCCAAAATCTGTGCACTTCCGGGCAAGCCCAAAACATGTGTAGCAGTCCCGCATTCACCTCCCCACACCTGGGGCATAGCTGCGTAGCTGGTCCCCCAAACTTTGCAATCTTCCCGGGAGTTAAATAAGCCCTGTGGGTAACGTACAATTGAAGCTGTTGGAATCTCGCGTTCCGGGACACCTTTTTATGGTACCTCTCGGCCCATTCCCATTGCCCGTCTGTCATGGGTCTTCCCACCTCTTCCTCCCAATCTTGTCTCAATTGAAGCAACTCCTTCCCTGCCTTTACTCGCAGGAGCTCGTATATCCTCGATATTTCGTGCCCGCCCTCCAATACATCATACATAGTTTCCAGGGAGGCGTCAGGGTCTTCCGCTAGCACTGTCTCGGGCCATCTTTCTCTAGTCTTTCTCACAAGCCTAGTGTAGGTTATATATTGGCCACCATGTACCCCCGTCTCTTCCTGCAACCTCTGAAATTCCAATGCCTCCTCATCCTGCCGTATGTCCCCAAGGGTGGCCAGGCCTACCTGTTCCCAGTATCTATGGACCGATTCAAGTAGTTGAGAGTCGCTCCCGCACAGCGCCGCCAAAGGGGCCTGCTGGGAGTACGGCTCCGAATCCCCCCCAATCTTCCATGTCCTGTGCCAGATGTCCCAGCCCAGCCTCAGTAGCCGCCCCCTGCCCACCAGTTTGTCTCTGCACAACCACACCACTTCCATCAGAAAGTATGGGGCTGAGTCTCCACACAGAAGCCTAGCTTCCGCCGAGTCTTCAGCCGAAAGCCACCTGGCCACGTACTGCAGCTGCCCCGCCAGGTAATAGAGTTCAAAATTAGGCAGGCCTATCCCCCCCCTGTCACATGGGTTCTGGAGCTTCCACACAGCAACCCTATTCCTAGAGCTGCCCCACACGAAACCGCTACACACGCTGTGGAGTTTCACGAATAAGCTCCTAGGTATCAAAAACAGGACATTCACGAAAAAGTGCAAGAGTCTAGGCAGGACCACCATCTTGAGCAAGGCCGCCCTCCCGATCATGGTCAGGGGCAATCTAGACCAAAATACCATGCTGTTCTTGATCCCCTCTATTGCATTTTCCGTGTTATGCTTGTGTTCTGCCTCAACCTTGTGGTAAATATTTATTCCCAAATACCTAAACGTCACGGGCTGCCATGGTATTGGCAGGACAGGCAGCCTCTGTACCGGGACATTCCTGTATCTGCCCAAAGGAAACAGACTAGACTTTCTAGGGTTCACCGATATGCCCGAAAGGGTGGCGTACCGTTCTATTACCTCCAGCACATACTGCAGGTTTTCTTCTGGATAACGCAAATAAAGGAGCATATCATCCGCATATAGTGATATCAGGTGCCCTCCACTGACAGTGCTTATGCCCACCTCCCCATATTGTTGTTGCAGGCATATTGCCAGCGGCTCTAATGCCAGTATATATAGCATGGGTGACCAGGGGCATCCCTGTCAGGTCCCCCTGCAAAGTTGCCATGTATCTGAGATTGTGGACCCTGTCCTGACTCTCTCCATCGGGGTGCTGTAAAACAACTGGACCCATCTGAGGTATCCAGGTCCCACTCCGTACCCCTTCAGGACTGCTTTCAGCCAGGGCCATCGTACCGAGTCGAAGGCCTTGACCGCGTCTAATGACACTATAGCCAACTCGCCCGTGTCCTCCTCAGTTTGATCAATGATATGGTGTAGCCTCCTGTGGTTATCGGTGATGTTCCTGCCTGGAACATATCCCGTCTGATCTGGGTGTATCAGTTTCATAATCACCTTCTTCAGTCTATTGGCCAGCACAGCCGTAAGTATTTTGCTGTCCTGGTTAAGCATGGACAACGGTCTGTAAGACCCGCATTCCACGGCCTGCTTGCCCGGTTTCAAGAGTGGGATGATCACAGCCTCGCGGAGGGACAATGGGAGTTCCCCCTGCTCATGGGCCTCGTTGAAGGTGGCAAGCAGTGGCTGAAGCAGCTCTTGCTTGTATGTTTTGTAGAACTCACTAGGCAGCCCATCCGATCCAGGCACCTTGCAAGTGGGCAAATTCTGAATCACTACCTGCAGCTCATCCGAGGTGACGGGTGCGTCTAACTCCGCGCATTCTAGGTCACCCAGGGTGGGCAGTTCTATGTCCTCCAATGTGTCCAGTATGTCTTGACACATATCCTCCCCCGTGTCCTCATACAAGTGTCTGTAAAACTTAAGGAACTCCTCATTTACCTCTTTCTGAGTGTTGCATATGCAACCTCTCTCATCCTTGATCTCACTGATAACCGAGCGAGGGGTCTCACTCTTATACAGCCAGGCCAGCAGTCTGCCCGGCTTGTCACCCCCTGCGTGTATCCTCTCCATAAATTTTCTGTAATTGAGTCTGCATAGCCTATCCCAGAGTGCGCTGCAGGACAACTGTAGCTCCTTTACTTTGGTTCTGTTATCATGAGGGGAGCTCTCGCAACTTGTGAGCTCCTCTAGCTCCCTTTCCGCCTCTTGGAGTTCCCTTTCGATACCCCCCTGTAGCCCCTTAGCTTGGGAAATGGCTACCCCGCGCACCACCACCTTAAACGCTTCCCACAGTGTGCCCACAGAGCTGACGCTACCCGTATTTAAATCAAAGTATTCTTCGATGGCATCCCTCAGGCCCTCCCGAAACCCCCCGTCCTGCAGAGCCTCGGTCCTGAGTCTCCATGTAGGGATCCGCGGTCTCGGGGGTTGGTGTCTCCAGTCCACCACCAAGGGCGAATGGTCAGATAGTACTCGGGCCTTGTATTCCGCTCGCTCTATGTCTCTTACTATCTCGGCTGTCACAAACATGTAGTCCAACCTTGTGTGCAAGTCATGTGGCGCTGCGAAGTGTGAATACTGCCTATCCGTGGGATGCAGCCTTCTCCACGCATCCTCTAGGCCTAGGTCTTTCAGTGAGGTACCCAGCGCTTTCGCCGCCGGTGCCGTTTTCCCTACCCTGTCCTTGGACCTGTCCATTCTGGGATTCACGGTACAGTTAAAGTCCCCCCCACACACTACCGTGCCCCCTGCCAGGGGGCCAAGTTTACTGTAGAGGGTCCTAAAGTAAGCCGCTGTGTCGTTATTGGGGGCGTACAAATTTATTATATGCACTTCCCTGTTTTCCAGGAGACCCGTCACCACCACCATTCTACCCTCCGGGTCTACCATAGAATCAAGCACCCGAAACGGCACATGAGGCGCCACCCAAGTAATGACCCCTCTGGCGTACGCCGATTACGCCGCCCCCACAACATTGCCCTTCCATTTTCTCCTGACCACCTCCAGCCTTTCCCTATTAAGGTGGGTCTCCTGCAGCAGGGCTATGTCTACACGCATCCTCTTTAAATACAACATCACTTTATTACGTTTCAGGTAGCTGTTAAGGCCCCGTACATTCCAGGTCACAATTCTGAGATTACCCGATGCCATCTGGTCGGACTATCCCCAACCCATCCCTTCCCATAATGCTCCCCGTGCTAGTTTGTTTCCTGGCTCTCTCCCTTCTATTCACAAACAACACCCCCCCCCCCCCAACTTCACACCACTGCACACAACTCCCCCCCTTCCTCCTCCCCGCCAAACCCCTACAATAGCCCAGCTCCATCCCTGGATCTCAGGCCTACCCACGTCTGGACCTGTCTCATATCCGAGGACAAGGACCCCGCGGAGTGTCATCTATCTAACAGTGACCTAACTAAGTGTACTACTATTGGGCACAGAGGGTGCTACCCAGGAGCTCCCAGTCATCTATTTAGGAGAAGTGCATTCAACAGGACCCACCGGCAGATACCATTACTTACTCCCCACAAGCACAATATCGTACTATATTCCAGTCCCAATGTCGTAACTATGGCCTCACAGGTGCTTCTGCAGCGTGCTACTTATCTCCAGCCACTTCTGTCTGGGCATCCGATTCCTGAGGTCGACCCTGCATATCCAGCCACTCCATCGCTTCGGTCGGCGTCTCAAAGAAGAGGGATCTATTCTTATAAAACACCTTTAACCTAGCGGGGTAGCGCAACATGTAGCTATGGCCTGCTTCTCTAAGCCTCCTTTTCACCATTCCAAAGTTCATTCGACTCCGCTGTACGAGCAGCGTATAGTCCGGATACGCCGTTATTTTCGCTGACCCCCTTTCTATCGTGCCTCCTTTTCGGAAAAATTTGAGGATCTTTTCGCGGTCACGATAGTTCAAGATCTTCGCGATCAACGGCCGCGGGGGGGCTCCTGGGGCCGGTCTCCTGGTCAGGGCCCTATGCGCCCTTTCAACCGCGAAACCCTGGGTCAGCTCACCACCTGTAATATCCTGCAAGAGCATGGTTTCAACGTATTCCGTGGGGTTCGATCCTTCCATTCCCTCCGGAACACCCACTATGCGAATGTTGTTGCGCCTGGCGCGCCCCTCTGCCTGCTCTGCTCTGTCCTCCAGATTGCCCACTCGTTGCACGAGGGCATGAAGCTCCTTCGCATGTACATTGCACGCCTCTATGGTCGGGGCCAACTCCTTCTCCAGTTCCCTAGTGCGTTCCGCGATCGTTCGCACGTCCTGACGCAACAGGTTCACCTCTTCTCGGACCGCTCCGATCTTAAGGTCTAGGCCCTCCTGCAGCTCTTTCATGGCCAGGCCCAACTTCGTCTCCCAAGCCACCTTCAAGTCGGCAATTGCTGCCAGCACCTCCTGGATAGTAACCGGTGGGTCCGT
Organism: Ambystoma mexicanum; assembly: GCF_040938575.1. Lineage (NCBI taxonomy): Eukaryota > Metazoa > Chordata > Amphibia > Caudata > Ambystomatidae > Ambystoma > Ambystoma mexicanum. Next base: position 354,737,687 of record NC_090936.1, read on the forward strand.
CGCCGCCGCAGGGGCTTCTTTGCTCTTGCCCCCTTCCGCTAGGGCGCGACCTAGCGCAGGCTTCCATCGTGGGCTGCTTGATCCGGGGTCGCACCACCTTGGAGGATATCCTGCTGCGTCGGTTGGGCACACGCGCCCAGCTGTGTCTCTGGCGCTGCGACCCCTTCACGGCAAGGCTCCGCTAAACTCGGGTTCGCTCCGCTGGCACGCCACGATCCAGGGCCTCCTCAGTGGGGGCCCGCACTTATGTTCTTGCCACCGGCCAGAGATGCATGCGACGAGTCCCTCTGGTTGGGCTCACCCCCGCTCCGGCCGGCTTTGTCTTCCTCAGCTCCACGGACCATTTATGGCCCTTTGTCCACGGGCGGCCATCTTTGGTGCTTCCCTTCCACTGCGCGACCGCCACCTTCTTCGAAGTCTAGTTCTGTGGATATGCAGTCTTGCTGGCGGGGAGGGCACTCACCATGTGCCCCCCACTTTCATGCACCCTTGGATGCACCGTGGGCTCGAAAGTCCGCCGAAAACCATCACTTCTTCCCAGGATCAAAATCGGATCATCGGGAGCTCCTCCAAGGAGCGTCCTCTCACGTAGCCATCAAGCCACGCCCCCCTCCAAGGTCCACTAAATAGTTGACCTCACCCAGGGGCTCTACCACTGTATAAGGGCCTGACCACTTATCCTGTAAAGCTCTAGCCCTTATGGGATTCATGATCAGGATTTGCTGACCAGCTGTGAAGTTGACGAGGGAAGCTTTCTGGTCATACCAATGTTTCACCAGGGCTTGTCCTGCCTTCAATTTATCACTAGCCAGACCCATCAGGAGTACCATCCTTTTTCTGAGGCCTAACACATAGTCTACTACGTTGGTAGTAATAGGGGGAGTGGGCATCTCCCATCCCTCCTTGGCTATGGCTAAGGGTCCCTGCACAGGGTGACCAAAGAGAAGTTCGAAGGGGCTGAAGCCAACTCCCTCCTGTGGTACCTCTCTGTAGGCAAACAGTAAGCATGGTAAAAGCAGATCCCATTTTCTTCTTTGAGGTTCTTCCAGAGCCCCAATCATACTTTTTAACGTTCTGTTAAACCGTTCCACCAGACCATTGGTCTGGGGGTGGTATGCAGAGGAGAACTTGTAGGTGACCCCACATTCTTTCCACATAGCCTGCATATACTTCGACATAAAGTTGCTGCCTCTGTCAGACACAACTTCTTTAGGAAACCCAACCCTAGTAAAGATGCAGAGTAAAGATTTTGCGACTGACTTGGCAGTCACAGTCTTCAATGGAATGGCCTCAGGATATCTGGTGGCATGGTCGACCAATACCAGGATAAACCTATTGCCTGAGGATGTTTGGGGGACAAGGGGACCAACAATGTTGATCCCTACCCGCTCGAATGGTACTCACAACTGGGAGTGGTACCAATGGAGCTTGGATTGTTGAACCACACTTACCACATAACTGGCAGGAGGCACAACTCCTGCAGTGACTTTCTACTTGCACCCCCATCTTGGGCCAGTAGAAGTGCTTGGATAACCTTTGCTTGGTCCTTTTAATACCAAGGTGACCAGCAAGGGGCACTTCATGCGCCAGCTGCAGGAGGAAGGGTTTTACAGCAAGGGGAACCACCAACCTCCTATGGTCGCCTTCTGTAGACTCTGTGGGCTCACTATACAGGAGTCCACCTTACCAATAAATCCGATGCTTCCCAGGAGGTTCACCCTCAAGCTGGGAGCAGGCCTGTCTCCTTAGGCCTTCCAGAGACGGGCACTCACGTTGGCCTTTACTGAATTCTTCTCGGTCTGGACCACCTTCTACCAATAAATCGTTTAGTTCAGGATGGTCAATGGGGTCAAATACTTTAGGCATCACCACCTCCTCGTCAGGTCCGGGCGATTGACCAACTACCTCCACCGCAGCGGTAGGCGAGTTAGGGGGAATATTTTCTTTCCCTCTCTTTGGTTTTCTGACTCCTTTAGCCTTTTGGCTGGGGCAGGGCATTGGTCTTGGCCAATGCTGCCCTCGTTTGAGACCTTCTGCAGGGTCTGTCGGCAGTATCTCCCACAAGCACTAAAGCTCTGAGATCATTGCACAACAAGACCTTTCCTGGGACACTCGTCTGAGTGCTCACTGGAATCCTGACTGCTGTACCATTGATAGTAAGATTTACAGGTATTACTGGGAACATGAGAGGTGGGCTGTCAGCCAACTTAGTGGGCATCAGAGTAGCTCTGGCAACTTCCTCTGGGTCTACCAAGGTAGAAGCCAGGCCACTCACTCGAGCCAAATGCGGTAAGCGCGGATAACATGGCAAAAAAGGGTTCAAAACACAAATGAAAAGATAGCTGTCACCAGTCCTGTCCGTGACACACTTGCACAGTTCATAATAAGTCCAGCAAGAGTTTCTAGGGCCTTTGGAATGACTAGAGACCCAAGAGTGCGGTAAGTTAGGTTACAGTGCCCTCTTGTGTTATGTTGCACAAAAGCTGCAACATGAGAAAAGGACTAAGGGAAACAAAGTCTCCCCGTACTGACTGTCTTAAGGGCATGTCAGTTTCCCCATAAGAATTGAGCGAAAGCCCAGAGGAGTGCGGCAGAAGGCTGCGCTTCTCTGGCAAAGTCTAAATCAGGGTGTAAAACAGCAGCAAAAAGTTTGGAGGTTGACACATGGCTGGAAAATTACATCCGATATGAAATCTTTCCTAACACTCGCCCCTCCCAGACTAAGGACAGAGGGAACTAATCCACCCCTGGATGAGTTTCTTGTTCAGGTCGGTTAAACATTCTGGACAACCCATCAGCATTGCTATGTTGGACACCTGGCCTATGCTCAATAGCAAAGTCAAAGCCTTGTAGATTTATGGACCACCTAAGCAACTTTGGATTCTCTCCCTTCATGTTCATCAGCCACTTTAAGGGCTTTTGGTCGGTTTGCACAGTGAAGTGGGTCCCATAGAGGTAGGGCCTCAGCTTCCGTAGGGCCCACACAACAGAGAAACATTCTTTCTCTACTGTGGACCATCTGAGCTCTCTATCCTTAAGCTGGTGACTAATGAAACCAATAGGGTGTTCCTTACCCTTCTCATCTACTTGTGATAGTGCAGCTCCTATCCCAGTGTCAGAGGCATCTGTCTGCACAATAAAAGGTCTTTGGTAATCAGGGGCCCTGAGCATAGGGGCCTGGCACAAGGAGTCTTTTAAGCCATTGAAGGCCTTCTCACACTCTTCAGTCCAAGTTACCTTCTGGGTTTCTTCGGAGTAGTGAGAGCAGTCAGAGGGGCAGCTATGGTGCCATAGTCTGCCATAAAGTTTCAGTAGTACCCAGTGAGTCCTAAGAAGGCTCTCACTTGGGTCTGTGTAGTGGGGGTAGGCCAGTCTTGTACTGCTGGTACTTTACTGGGTAGAGGCTGTATCCTTCCTCCGCCTACTTCATGTCCAAGGTAAACCACTGAGCCTTGTCCAATCTGGCATTTACTGGCCTTTATGGTCAAGTGGGCTTTCTGAAGAGCCCGTAACACAATCCCAAGGTGTTTCACATGGTCTTCCCAGGTGGCAGTGAAAACTGCTATATCGTCCAGATATGCAAGACAGAATTCATCCAACCAATTCAACACATGATTCACAAGCCTCAGGAAAGTGGCAGGGGCATTCTTCAACCCAAACGGCATTACCCTGAACTGGTAAAGACCGTCCGGAGTTGAGAACGCTGTCTTCTCCTTGGCATGTTCTGCGAGGGCTATTTGCCAATAGCCTGCAGTGAGGTCAAACGTGCTGAGGTACTTGGAGGAACCCAAGGTATCCACCAGCTCATCTGTTCTAGACAAGGGGTGTGCATCTGTCCTGGTGACAGCATTAAGAGCCCTGTAATCCACGCAGAACCTCAATTCAGAAGTGCCTGCTTTTGGAACCAAAACCACCGGGCTTGACCAAGGACTACTAGAGGGTTCAATCACCCCAAGATCTAACATTTTGTTGACCTCCATCTTTTTTTTTTTTTTTTTAAACTTCTTTTTATTATTAGGCAGCATGGCAGCATAACAACAGGCGAACAGCGCCCAGCAAATATAGATTAGCATTACAGTTCATGATATGGTCACATAAAGATTACATACAATATGATACGGGCACAGAGATTCAATCCACATATGAGGGAAAGTAGTTAAACCAAACGATACAGGAGGAGCTCTCAGACCAGTGAGAAGGGGGGGGTGGTGGGGGATCCACCGGGAATATGCCAGACTAGTGAGAAGGAGCAGGCGGGGAAGCCACCGGAGAGGTGACGAAGTCGGACATGTAGGAACGGAACCTAAGCCAGACGTCCCTAGGCCTGGAGTGAGTGGGTTGCATGTGTGCCCAAGTTTCCTCGGTGTCAGAGGCCCAAGTGACCGCCCTCAGCCATTGGGCATGCGTGGGGGGAGAGGGGCGAAGCCAGCAGAGCAAGATGGACCGAACCGCTAAGAGCATGCAGAGGCCGGCCAGCTTCCTGGAGTTTCGAGGAAGGCCCGGGAGGTCGTGAAAAAGGCACAATGCAGGGGAAGGATCGATGGGGTGATCGAGCACAGCGGAAACCGTTGAACAAACCATACCCCAAAACTGTGAGAGGCGGGGGCAGGACCAGATCATGTGGATGTAGTCCGCATCAACATGCCCGCAGCGGGGGCAGCTAGACGAACGCCCGCTGGACATGCGATGCAGTCTGGCCGGGGTGTAGTGGAACCTGTGCAACACTTTAAACTGAATGAGTTTAAATCGGGAGTTAAAGGACACCCGGTGAGTGCGGTCGCATAAATGTGCCCAGCGATCGTCCGATATCTCTACCCCCAAGTCTTCCTCCCAAGACCCCCTAAGTTTAGCAAATCCTGGAAAGGATCTGGACTGTAGCATGGAGTACAACCTGGAGATTTTGCCTTTCATGGGTGAAGGGGAAGTGAGCTCCTCAATGGCCGGGTCGTCTGGTGGTAACGCAGGGAATGTTTGATAGTTGCGCTTAAGGGTCCTTCGGAGAGACGCGTATTGAAGCCAGACGCTCCGGTCACTTCTCAAGGGTAGGGGGAGATCAGCCCACTCAATGAATGTGCCCTGGTCAAACACGTCCCGCAACAGCTCGTAGCCTGCCTCGGCCCAGCGACGAACGGTAGATGGTGCAACCTGAGGAACCCCCGGGAGGAAGTTCCAGAGGGGAAGGTTGCCGTGGAAAGCCTGGGTTATTCCGAGCTGTTTCCATGTTTTGGCCAATGCCAGGGATGTGCAGGCGACCGGACTCTGTGAGTCCAGTACCTGAGGAGCGGGTTGAATAAGTAAGGAGCGGATTTCGCGGTCACAGACCGCCAACTTCTCGAGCCGGACATGAGGGGGGGGTCAGTTGTGTCGAACCAATAAGAGACATATTGAATTTGAGATACCAACCAATATCTGAGAAAATCCGGAGCCCCGAAGCCCCCCCTAGCCATGGAGGTGGACAAGGTCTCATATTTAAGTCGAACCGCCCCCGAGTGCCAGAGGAAGGTGGTAATTGTGCGAGTCAAGTCTCGGAAAAAGTCTGCGCCTGGCCACAAGGGTACGTTGGCAAACCTGTAGAGCAACTGAGGTAGCACCACCATTTTCAGTAGACCCATTCTGCCCGCAAGAGAAATCGGGAGCTTGTCCCAGGCTGCAACCTTAACGGACAGATGTGAAAGGTACTTCCGAAAGTTCTCTTCGAGGGTCAGTGTCTGTTGACGCGTCACCTCTACTCCCAGGTAGGTGAATGCAGATTGAGCCCAAGTGAATCCCAGAGTGTCAGGAGGGGGAAGAGTGCACTCCGTGAGTGGGAAGAGGGTGGATTTCGAGCAGTTCACCCTGAGGCCCGAGACCCGACCAAAGTAGATGATATCCTCAAGGACCGGAGACAAGTTAAGTGATGGGGAGCGGATGAACAGCAACGCGTCGTCCGCGTATAGGGAAACTATGTCTGCCTTCCCGGCAGAACGGAGGCCTCTGTGAGCATGGCGGTGACGAAGCATGTCCGCAAACGGCTCCATGGCAACCGCAAAAACCAAGGGAGAAAATGGACACCCCTGCCTTGTTCCCCTGGCGATCCCAAAGAGAGGAGAACAGTGGTCGCCCGTGCGGACTCTAGCCACAGGAAGCGAATAGAGTAGCCTGACCCAAGAGAGAAAGGAGGGACCAAATTTACAGTTTTCGAGAACCCGCCAGAGGAATTGCCATGATACCGAATCGAAGGCCTTTTGCATATCCAACGTGGCCGCCACAGCCGAAGTCTCCGGGCTAATTCTGTCAATTATGTTGAATATACGCCTCAGGTTCAAGGAGGTAGACCGCCCCGGAACAAAGCCCGCTTGATCGGGGTGAATGATGGATGGAAGGATGGGAGCTAACCTTAGGGCCAGGGCTTTTGCGTATATTTTGGCGTCGCAATTTATGAGGGAGAGTGGGCGGTACGAACCACAACGTGAAGGGGGTTTACCAGCCTTTAACAATACAGTGATCGTGGCCTCACGCAGTGAGGGGGGGAACACGCCTGTCTCCACCGACTCCTCCCACACTGCCAACAAGTGGGGAAGGAGAAGTGCCTTATAGGACTTATAAAATTCAACTGGGATACCGTCCGACCCGGGAGCCTTCCTGGAGGATAGGGAATCGATAGCGTCGGAGAGCTCCTCCTGTGTAAGCGGAGAGTCGAGAGAGCCCGAGGCCTCAGGGGATAATGTTGCCAACGGAAGGGAGTCGAGAAAAGAGTCAATCTCCTCCACTGACACCTCGTCTGAGTTGGAGTATAGGGACCCGTAAAAGTTGAAAAATTCCGTGTTGACGTCCCGGGAGGAGACAGCCAAAGAGCCGTCCGGTCTCTCAATCCCGGGAATGTGTGGGGAACCTGTCTCGTGTCGGATCAACCTCGCGAGGAAGCGGCCAGGGCGTTCGCCCTCACCGTATTTCCGTGCGATACCTGGGTTATCCAGAAACTTCTGTTCACGGTCGGCTAGGGAGCGAAACGTGTCCAGCTCCTCCCCGATGGCAGCTAGGTTACCCGTGGTAGAATCGAGTGAACATGCAGCCTCCAGTGACGACAACCTAGCTTCACTCAAGGCTATATCTCTCCGAATTGACTTAAGAACCCCGTTTTCCTTGGAGAGTGCAATCCCCCTGACATAGGCCTTAAAAGATTCCCACAGTATGGCAAGCGATGATACCGAGCCCGTGTTCAGCTCAAAGAACTCCACGATTGAGTCCTCGAGCTCGGAGTGGAACTCTGGATCGAGCAGGGCTAGGGGTTTCAATCTCCAGCAGCGGGACCGGCCAGGATCAGGGGCCCAACTCACGGTGATGGTCACTGGAGAGTGGTCGGACAAGGTTCTGGGTAAAAGCATTAGTTGTTTCACGTCCTTGACCAAGACATTGGAGATCACCCAGCGGTCAATGCGGGAGTATGAGTCGTGGACTGAGGAATAGAATGAGTAGATGCGGGAATCGGGGTAGAAGAATCTCCATGCATCCACCATGGCCAACCGGGGCAGGGATGATAATGCAGCATAGGCTGCCCGGGAAAGATGACGGGGCTTGGACCCAGATCTATCAAGGGCTACATCGAAGATAGTATTGAAGTCACCCCCCCCAGAGAATTGGTACAAGGGGGAAGCCATCTAGGAGAGACGTGATCTGTCTGTAGAACTCCGGGTCATCGAGATTGGGGCCATAAATATTCAACAAGACCACCTCCCTCCCTTGAAGCGTAGCGTGTAACAGAACATACCTGCCCAGGGGGTCAATGTGTGAGGAGAAGAGAGTGAACCGGAGACTCTTATGAATGAGAGTCATGACCCCACGACTTTGAGTCGAGTAGTCGGTGAAGAATCTATGAGAGCCCCAGGTCCTGGCAAATCGGACGCATTGGGCTGATCTAGCGTGTGTCTCCTGCAAAAAGAGGATCTTGGACCCATGGCGCTCGGCCTGCAGCTGGAGTTGTCTCATCTTTCTATAATTCCCCAACCCCCGTACATTCCAACTCATAAAGGTTAAGTCCCCCTCAGCCATAGATGTGGTAGTGGTAGAGTCGAAAAAGGTGACCAGGACCAGTGGGTGTGTGCTGCGCCACGGTCCGCCTTCGCTGCCAGTGCCAATTTTCTAACAATAACACCCCTAACATGTCCCACCCCCACCCACATCCCCCTCCCAAACAGAGGAATGACAATCCCAAACCCCTTCAGCCAAAACCAAACTAGCGGCATCATCGCCTGGGGGCCTGCAGGCCGTGCTGACCGCAGCGCTCCGGGCTGCAGCGGAACCAGTATAGCTCGAGGTGCAACTGCAATAACTTATACAACTTCGGAAAGGCATTTTGCATTTAGCAGTATAGCACATAGTTGAGATAAGAGGAGAATCTTGAACAAGTCGAATCCGGGAAAGAGGATCAATGCGGCATCAGTACAGGGGGAAGGCCGGGCCCGGCCGCCCCCCAAACGGCCCAGAGGGGGAAGCTGCAAGACTGTAGATAGAAGGGGGAAGTCAACCTGGGAAGTGTTCATCCATAAATTTGGAAGCCTCCTCCGGGATCGTGAAAAAGAACACCTGGTTAGCATGTTCTATGCGCAGTTTAGCTGGGTAGAGCATGGCATATTTGATGGAATGATTTCGTAGCCTGCGCTTCACAGCTTGGAAAGTCTTACGTTCCCGTTGGACGGTAGTCGAGTAGTCGGGGTAAAGATGAATTCTCGCTCCCCCCAGTAGCAGCTCGCCCTTGACCCTCGCGGCTCTGAGTAGGGTGTCCCGGTCCCGGTAGTTCAGGACTCGAGCGATGATGGGGCGGGGTGGAGCCCCAGGCTTGGGTTTGGCGGAAAGGGCACGGTGTGCACGCTCGATAGCAAAATGAGGGGAGAGCTTGGGTGAGTCCAGAAGCGTCATTAACGTGTGCTCAACAAAGTCCTCCATTGGCTCATGGACTTCGTCCTCAGGGACCCCAATTATACGCAGGTTATTGCGCCTCGAGCGGGATTCCAAGTCTTCGTTCTTCTTCTCCACCTCGAGGACTCGGCCGGAGAGAGCGACAAACTCAGAGCGCAGTGCTCCCAATGCCTCCTCGGCAGAGCCGACCCGTGTCTCGACCTCAGACATGCGACCATCAGTCCTCTCCATGTGGGCCTTGATCGAGGATATTGTACCGTTCATGTCATCCAGTTTTGAGTGTAGGGCGGTGAAGCCCTCCCTGATGAAGTCCATCATGTTTTGGGGTTCAGGTGTCACCGCGGACGATGACGCAACAGGTGGCTGCTCAGTAGGGTCCTCCGGAGCTCTCACAGCCGCCCTCGCAAACATGTTAATGGAGCTTTGCTTCCTCGCGCCTCCCTTAGTCATTTTGACAAGGGTGATGGTAGTGTGGGGTAAAGAAGGGGGGGAACGCAAGCAGCCCCTAGTAGGAGACGGGGAGATCCCAGGCCGCGAGAGCCGATACTCCAGGTAGGGTGCGTAAGCGAAAGGGGAGCGGGGAGCGGTCCCGAGGCTACAGCCCGACTGGGAGGGCGCTGAAAGCGGCGGCAGGGGGCCTTGAGGGCGGGGGTGCCTAAAGATGGAGGGTAGGAAGCAGCGATGTTAGCGGCACCCTTTCGCCAAGTAACAATCTGGGTGTAGGGACAGCAGCTTCAAGGCGGCGAGGCGAGGAGAAACAAGCCCCCAGTGAACGGTAGGGTCGCTCAGGGCGTGGGATTCCAGACGTGCGAGGGCAGTGAGGGCCCAGTGGCTTCCCAGCGGGGGGAGAGGGCCGCTGGGCCACAAGACAAGGAGCCACGAGAGTCAGGGCCCCCCAGGCGGATCCAGACGTCACCGACCGTGGGCCTCCAACAACGCCGCAGGGACGTCCCACCAGAGAGGGGCAACCCCGGAGTCACAAGGCAGGGAGGCAGGTATCCAGGCCCAACAGTCCACGAAGCCCCCCCTGCGCACCCCAGGAGGCCGCAGCGCTCCGGCAGCGAGGCGCGTGCAAGCTGGGGGGGGAAGGGTCTCCACAACCCCCCCGCCGGATTCCACAGGAGAAGAAAGGAGATCCCACGGCGATTCACCAGGCTGGGGGGGGCAGGCCAGGAACAGCGAGAATAAAAGCACGGCCCCCCCAGCCGAGGACAGATGCAGGGAGAGTTTGTGCGCCTTCCGCGGGGTCGCCACAGGAAGGAGGAGCGGCCAGCAAAGAGCGAAGTTCCCCAGCAGCACGTACCTGAGAGCCGCGCCGCTCCAGCAGCGCGGCGTGTGCTGTCGGGGGGAAGAGGGGGCCCTGGGTCTTCACCACGGGCTGCGGAGCCGCGGGGGCGGCAGGGAGGCCCCGATGTAGCGCAGGCAGGCAGCGGATGCAGGCAGGGTGGTCGCACCGCTGTGCCGACGTCCCTCCAGGGACCCGGGAGCAGCGACTCAGCAGGACCAGCGGCCTGGCCGGCGGGTCACGGTCCCAGGACTCCGACGACCCCGCCGCCAGGAAGGTCGAGGCGCGCCAGCTCCCACCGGTGCCCGGCGAATGCGAGGAGGAGCGCGAGGAGGAGCGCAGCAGGCCCCCGGCGGGAACGACCACCCTCCGCCGGGGCTGGATTTCAGGCGCGGAGGAGCGCCGCAGGAAGGGGGATGGGCAGCGTGGAGTCGGGGATGCACTTCCCGGCTCCGATTCAAAGCGGGATCAGATCCCCAGGATCCCAGAAGCAGCGGGGGAAAAGTCGTGTGCTCCGCGCCCGGCTGTAATCCGTGGAAACCTCCTAAATCAGGATCTGGAGGTCCGCCCGCCTCGGAGCACACGTATCAGGCGGCCATCTTGCTCGGCGCCCAACAGCGCCCCCGTTGACCTCCATCTTAATGTAAGACCGTACTTTGTCTGACATCCTGTGTCCCCTACTTTTGATAGGTACACTGTCTCCTGTGTCTATGTTATGTTTGCACCAAGGTGTCAAACCAGGGGACTGGGAAATCAGGGGGGAAAATTGCCTAAGCAAACTTTTCACCTCAACCAGCTGATCAGAAGTCAGGTGAGGGTCCACTCGGACACCCTCAAAGGAGCTATCTGAAGGACTGGTTTGAAACAGGTCAGGGAGAGGTTCAGACTCCTCTTCCTCAACATCTGAAGCCGATAGCAGTGCTGCGATTTCAACTCTTGGGATGAAAGCCTTCAGCCTATTTACATGGAACATTTTTGGAGCTTTTCCAGGCCTTCCAAGGTCCACTAAATAGTTGACCTCACCCTGGGGCTTCACCACTGTGTAAGGGTCGGACCACTTATCCTGTAAAGCTCTAGGCCTTATGGGATTCATGATCAGGATTTGCTGACCAGGTGTGAAGTTGCAAGGGAAGCTTTCTGGACATACCAATGTTTCACCAGGGCTTGTCCTGCCTTCAACTTATCACTAGCCAGACCCATCAGGTGTACCATCCTTTTTCTGAGCCCTAACACATAGTCTACTATGTTGGTAGTAATAGGGGGAGTGGGCATCTCCCATCCCTCCTTGGCTATGGCTAAGGGTCCCTGCACAGGGTGACCAAAGAGAAGTTCGAAGGGGCTGAAGCCAACTCCCTCCTGTGGTACCTCTCTGTAGGCAAACAGTAAGCATGGTAAAAGCAGATCCCATTTTCTTCTTTGAGGTTCTTCCAGAGCCCCAATCATACTTTTTAACGTTCTGTTAAACCGTTCCACCAGACCATTGGTCTGGGGGTGGTATGCAGAGGAGAACTTGTAGGTGACCCCACATTCTTTCCACATAGCCTGCATATACTTCGACATAAAGTTGCTGCCTCTGTCAGACACAACTTCTTTAGGAAACCCAACCCTAGTAAAGATGCAGAGTAAAGCTTTTGCGACTGACTTGGCAGTCACAGTCTTCAATGGAATGGCCTCAGGATATCTGGTGGCATGGTCGACCAATACCAGGATAAACCTATTGCCTGAGGATGTTTGGGGGACAAGGGGACCAACAATGTTGATCCCTACCCGCTCGAATGGTACTCACAACTGGGAGTGGTACCAATGGAGCTTGGATTGTTGAACCACACTTACCACATAACTGGCAGGAGGCACAACTCCTGCAGTGACTTTCTACTTGCACCCCCATCTTGGGCCAGTAGAAGTGCTTGGATAACCTTTGCTTGGTCCTTTTAATACCAAGGTGACCAGCAAGGGGCACTTCATGCGCCAGCTGCAGGAGGAAGGGTTTTACAGCAAGGGGAACCACCAACCTCCTATGGTCGCCTTCTGTAGACTCTGTGGGCTCACTATACAGGAGTCCACCTTACCAATAAATCCGATGCTTCCCAGGAGGTTCACCCTCAAGCTGGGAGCAGGCCTGTCTCCTTAGGCCTTCCAGAGACGGGCACTCACGTTGGCCTTTACTGAATTCTTCTCGGTCTGGACCACCTTCTACCAATAAATCGTTTAGTTCAGGATGGTCAATGGGGTCAAATACTTTAGGCATCACCACCTCCTCGTCAGGTCCGGGTGATTGACCAACTACCTCCACCGCAGCGGTAGGCGAGTTAGGGGGAATATTTTCTTTCCCTCTTTTTGGTTTTCTGACTCCTTTAGCCTTGGGTTTCCCCTTTGGCTGGGGCAGGGCATTGGTCTTGGCCAATGCTGCCCTCGTTTGAGACCTTGTGCAGGGTCTGTCGGCAGTATCTCCCACAAGCCCTAAAGCTCTGAGATCATTGCACAACAAGACCTTTCCTGGGACACTCCTCTGAATGCTCACTGGAATCCTGACTGCTGTACCATTGATAGTAAGATTTACAGGTATTACTGGGAACATGAGAGGTGGGCTGTCAGCCAACTTAGTGGGCATCAGAGTAGCTCTGGCAACTTCCTCTGGGTCTACCAAGGTAGAATCCACTACTGTTTGACTGCACCCACTATCCCTAAGAGCTGGAGTATCTACTCCATTGATCAGCACACTGTCTTTAAAGTAGGCTTGGTGTTATCTGGAATCCTAGCATAAGCCTCTGCGACTTTAGGCTCCCAGGACCCCGGGAAACTAAAAATACCTCTGCTTCTAGCCCACTGGGGAAGGAGTCTGAGGAAAAGGATGCTCCAGTACTCTCTTCTTCATCGTAGGAGGAGAAGGCCAGATTAGCAGAGTGGACCCCCAAGGTTTTGACCTTACATCTGGGATCCCCCTTCACGTGGTCAGTTGCTCCACAAGCAAAACAAGATCCATTGGGTCTGTTTACATAGGGAGGCTTATTATAACCAGAGTTCGGTTTCGGAGGCTGACCTCCGCTACCCTGCGAGTTCTCTTGTGTCTTACCATTATTTTTCTTTTCGTGGCCCTTTTGGGAAGAAGATTTATCAGTTTCCCCACCCTCTTTATCTTTGGACTTTTTCCCTTCCTCCTGCTTACCAGGATGAGTTTTGTCCTTATGGGACACTCGCTGTGACACCCATAAATCTGCTGCAATGGCAAGTTTCTTAGGATCTATCTCCTTTGAATCTGCCAAATGCTGCTTAAGCTCAGGGGAAGAAGATGCAAAAATATGTTCCAGCATGACAAGACTTATCATACCTTCAAAGGTAGAAACCTTATAACCTTCGACCCAGCCAGTCAAGCTTTTTAAGGATTCAGGTACATAAGATACCCAAGTACCACCTTCTTTTTTCTTATACTCTCTGAATCTTTTTAAGTATTGGGCAGGAGTCTTTCCAAACTTTAAAATGATAGTCTGCTTCAACATTGCAAAATCTGCTCTCTCAGCTTTTGACATTTCCATAATGGCACTGCAGCCAGAATGGGGCAGTCTGCTAAGTAACCAGGCAATTTTATCAGCATTGTCAACTTGTTGAACTTCACATGCATACTCAAATGTATTCAGCCAGTCCATAATGTCATTCTTTTCCTCATACACACTGAGCAGATCTTTTGGAAACCTTGGATGAGAGGAGGCCCCAGACCCATGTCCAGGACCCTTGGATCCATTGGCAACTTGAAGCTTGGCCAGTTCCAACTGGTGATCCCTGTCTTTCTGTTTTTCTGCCTGTTCGATTTTTAGCTTGGCAATATTGAACTCAAGCTCCTTCTACCTAAACAGCAGTTCTTGCTTCTTCAATTCAAGTATGGCCTCCCCATCAGCACTGGCAGAGGAAACATTCGACATTTCATCCTCCCTGTCCTCATGGTCGCTGTGGACCAGTGCAGCGGCAGAACTGTCAGTTCTACCAGTGAGAGCAGCCCCACCTCCTTCTGCACTGTCCTCTGAAGCTATAGCGCTAAGCTTCTTGCCAGGCCATGATTCTTTGAATCATTTCCATTTTGGTGCCTTGAGAGGAGACAGCTCTCTCAGCACACATCTTTTTCAATGTTTCGATTTAGAAGCATTTAAAGTTAACAAGGTACTTGTTTCCATACTGTTAGATAGGACTATGGCCTTTAAAATGTTATACTACGACAATTCACTATGTGTCCTGGTAGGAATAACTTGAAATGCCTTTCGCTCGTGTGCAACACTGGATACCTTCAGTCCTATCCCACAGCTGTACACCAATTTGTTAAGATGGATTTCTGAACTCTGACCTGGAGGGGCAGAGGTTCAGAAGGCCAGCCTAGATTCTTGGAACCGGGTAACCTCTGGACAAGCCAGACCAATCAGGGTAGCGATGGCGGTGGTCAAGACTAAGTCTCAAGAGGGGTGAGGGTGACGGAAAGACCTCAATGAGCACACAAAGCAAGGACACTTACAAATTACTCCAGACAGGTGTTATATTAAAAATATAGACACATTTATTTGTAACATCGACCATAGCAAAGAATCACAATAATACTAAAGTAAACCAACACATCACAATCAATACAATATATATACACGACCGAGGGGTCTAAGGAGTTATGAGCACGTAATATGTAGAACACCTAGAGGGGGAGGAAAACAGGCAGTGCAAGTAATCATTAAACCCAGTTCGACATCAGAAATACACCTAACTAGGAGGAAGTCTGACCCCTACGAAGAGAGGAGCCTTATGCTCAAAAGTACCTGCACGCGCTGGTGCCAATGGATAAAGTAGAGTCTCTTCAAGGGTCTCAGGTAGTTCAGGAAGGTGAATGAAGCGATGTAGAACAAGTCCCCACTACTCAAGCAATGCCTCCACTTGTGGACAGAGGCAGGGTGAGAGTGCGGGATAGAGTCGCTTTTTCGCAACAGCGGTAGAAAAGAAACGGGCTCCTGTGCGAGGGGCCACCGGTTGGGGTATGGACTACTCACCGGTCCCCGACGCAGGCAGACCCAGACTTCTCCAGTTCAGTTCACGTTGCTGGCAGGTTCAGCTGCGATGATCAGGACATCTTGACACTGTGTAGATTCTGCGTAGCAGGATGCAGGGTAGAGGGTGTCCCAAATGCAGCGGATGTGCACAGGTGGTTTTACCGCAGTAGGGCAACACAGCAACCGCGTTTACTCTGGTCCGGGCGCACTCGTCTAACTTCAGACCTGGGAATGCCAAGTGTACGAATTTCAGTGTGAGGGTGCCGTGGATGCAGAGCAAGCAGTAGAACAAGTTTTGAGGGCTTCCCCGAAACGGCGGCATTGACAGAGCAAAGCGCCCTGCGTAAGCCGGTCAGCCCACTGGTTGGCCCAGGGACACTTCCGAAGAGGCTTACTTGCAGGGTTTGATGAAGGTGCCGGGAATAGTTGATCCCACTATTCCAATGGGTCGAAGCGCCTTCGCAGACCTTCTAGGACGATCAGATGCAGAGTGCTCTCTCAGGACGACAGCGGCTCAGGGTGCCAAACCTTCAGCGGGTCACCAGCGGTTCCTCGACTCAGCTTCTTGTTGCAGGATACTTGGCTCCTTATCCCTCGTTCGGTGTGAACTCAGGAGATCGACATGGTAGTGGTGTTTTCAGCCTCCTCTTATCCAAAGTTCCCTTCGCGCCAAAACGGAGATGACCCAATATGAGATCTGCTCACAAACACTCACACCATACGTGGACCTATCACAGGCCACAGTGGTCCCAGGCATTCAGGACACTCCAGACTATCTGGCACCCAGGATGTGTATTGGGACCAGACATCCCAGCCCACATCCTGGAGGCACACACAAGGCATGCAGAAGCCCGCGAAAGCGTTGTGTTTCGCGGGAAAGTTTATGACCATATAAGGACGGCCCCAGGTCAGCGCGACCTGGGGGAAGGTGAAGGGGTAAGACGGTCAGTGGACAAGACAAAGAACCTCGTGGCATGGCCATTTTGGAGCCAGGCCACTTACTAGTGCCAAACGCGTTAAGCGCGGATAACATGGCAAAAACGGGTTCAAAACACAAAAGAAACGATAGCTGCCACCAGTCCTGTCTGTGACACACTTGCACAGTTCATAATAAGTCCAGCGAGAGTTTCTATGGCCTTTGGAATGACTAGAGACCCAAGAGTGCAGTAACTTCGGTTACAGTGCCCTCTTGTGTTATGTCTGGAGGGTTGCCCAGAGCTTTGCCCGTGGTTATGATTAATTCAAAACCTTCCAGCCATCACCTTTCTGTTTTGCTAAAGTCACCCCGAGTGGGACGGGTATGCCCAGACGTGGGTCCCGAGTCTGCCGGGCCTAGAGACCCAAGCTACTCCTCACTGATGACGCCCAAAAAGGCTGAAACATGTCTGGGGATGCTTGTGGTCTCGTGCAGAAGGGATGTGACCTAGCAGTTCGGGCTGGACTGCCCCTTTTGGGGTAGGACCAAGCCTGATTTGCATATGGTTTTTCCCCTTCTGTAATGGCTTGGCAGGCTGAAAAACGATGGTCTGGAGGGTTGCCCAGAGCTTTGCCCGTGGTTATGATTAATTCAAAACCTTCCAGCCATCACCTTTCTGTTTTGCTAAAGTCACCCCGAGTGGGACGGGTATGCCCAGACGTGGGTCCCGAGTCTGCCGGGCCTAGAGACCCAAGCTACTCCTCACTGATGACGCCCAAAAAGGCTGAAACATGTCTGGGGATGCTTGTGGTCTCGTGCAGAAGGGATGTGACCTAGCAGTTCGGGCTGGACTGCCCCTTTTGGGGTAGGACCAAGCCTGATTTGCATATGGTTTTTCCCCTTCTGTAATGGCTTGGCAGGCTGAAAAACGATGGTCTGGAGGGTTGCCCAGAGCTTTGCCCGTGGTTATGATTAATTCAAAACCTTCCAGCCATCACCTTTCTGTTTTGCTAAAGTCACCCCGAGTGGGACGGGTATGCCCAGACGTGGGTCCCGAGTCTGCCGGGCCTAGAGACCCAAGCTACTCCTCACTGATGACGCCCAAAAAGGCTGAAACATGTCTGGGGATGCTTGTGGTCTTGTGCAGAAGGGATGTGACCTAGCAGTTCGGGCTGGACTGCTCCTTTTGGGGTAGGACCAAGCCTGATTTGCATATGGTTTTTCCCCTTCTGTAATGGCTTGGCAGGCTGAAAAACGATGGTCTGGAGGGTTGCCCAGAGCTTTGCCCGTGGTTATGATTAATTCAAAACCTTCCAGCCATCACCTTTCTGTTTTGCTAATGTTGCACAAAAGCTGCAACATGAGAAAAGGACTAAGGGAAACAAAGTCTCCCCGTACTGACTGTCTTAAGGGCATGTCAGTTTCCCCATAAGAATTGAGCTAAAGCCCAGAGGAGTGCGGCGGAAGGCTGCGCTTCTCTGGCAAAGTCTAGATCAGGGTGTAAAACAGCAGCAAAAAGTTTGGGGGTTGACAGATGGTGGGAAAATTACATACGATATGAAATCTTTCCTAACACAGACCACGGTGGTCCCAGGTATTCACAGCACTCCAGACTCGCTGGCACCCAGGATGTGTATTGGGAACAGAAACCCAAGCCCACATCCTGGAGGCACACACACACACAAGGGATGGAGAAGCCCGCAGGAGAATGCATGTCCAAATAAGGACTGACCCGGGTCGGCTCAACTTGACCTGGGGAAGGTGAGGGGGCACGATGGCCAAAGGACAGGACAAAGAACCCCGTGGCATGGCCATTTTGGAGCCAGGCCACCTGTTCGTGCCAAATGCGGTAATCACGGTTTACCTGGCAGGAAAGGGTTAAAAATATACGAAATGATAAGCTGCCACCAGCCCAGTCCAAGGCACATCTGCACTTCTCCTAAAAAATCCTTCGAGAGTATCTAGGGCCTTTGGAAATGACTAATAGACCCAAGTGCACTGTACTTGAAGGTACATTGTACACTTTACATGTTGCAGAACATTTGCAACATTGGAAAGGACTAAGGAAAGCAAAGTCTCCCAGTACTGAGTGTCTTAAGGGCAAGTCAGTTTTCCCATAAAAAGTGAGCGAAAAACCCAGGAGTGCAGCAGAACGCTGGGCTCCTCTGGTAAAGTCAGACTATGGTGTTTAACATCAGCAAAAATTTGGGGGGTACACAACTGGAGGGAAAATTACACATTAAACGGAAATCTTTCCTAACAACAAGTGATCACAGTTCAAGGGTGTTTATTGAACTTTACAATGGGTGATATACACGCCTAATCTAAACCTAAATCTAAGATTGGAGCAAGCTACGACCATCAAATAATAAAAAGGCAGTCCAAGTGGCGTCTTGTCAACAACAAAAAGAGGCTATATTAAAAAAAAATATATATATATTGCTATTTCTTACTTCTAAATTACAAAAAAGAGTGTGGGATAATGTTCACCGGAAAAGAAAGAAGTGTTCACCAAATGATAAGTTAAGATGATATGGCAGAGTCTCACTTCCCCATGTTTGAAGCACGGGACAAGGCGGGACTCTCGAGCACAGCACACACCTTAGCCTCGTCAGCACGAGGTTCACAGTTCCAGTTCAACGATATCAAAACCTTCAGCGGCTAAGACTCTTTCTTGCAAAAGTCTCATGCCTTAGAAGGCCTGTGGTGTTTCACAATGATAAACTAACAAAAAGTTATCTCGGTGATCGTGCACCTTGGGTGATTGCTCTTCGCCCCCAGGATCTCCCTCTGTTGGCCTTGGATCCTCCTCGCAGTTTGGGCCTCCCTCCGTCGGGTTCACTACTGTCTTTCTTTAACACAGTTCATGTATTGCTCAAATGACAAACAAGCAAAAGTTCTTTTGGTAGCCTTGTTCTTTGGGCGATTGCTCTTCGCCCCTAGGATCTCCATCCACCGGCCTCGGAGCCTCTTTGCAACTCGGGCCTCCCTCCATCGGGTTCACTATGGCCTTTCAAGGGCAGCTTAACATTTTCTAGAATCCTAATGTCCTTTTGAACAACTTCTCAATGTGGACAACCCTCGATCCAATGTTCACAGTGTATTGCTCAATTTCATCAGAAGGCAAGGTTTTCCTTCTCCTTGGCTTCTTTCGGCATCCCTCTGTCGGGTTCACACTTGTTACACACTACAGTTCACACTCTTATTAGAAAGTGGGGTTCCCTTCCCCTAGATTTCCTCTGGCAACGTGTCAGAGACATTCGATTGTACAAGGGATTTGACGTAATCCTTGTAGGACCACTCTGACGCCTTACGCCAGGGTCTTCTGGTTCTTGTGGTTTCAAAGCAGGTCCCGATCAGAGCTTTTCGAATGAGCGCCCACGTGGCGCCAGACCCCTCTGCACCTGGACCTCAACTGGGCTTTCTTTAAAGTTCAAACACACACACAAGTTTGTTCTCTTGCAAATTCCTTGCTTTCAAAATGTTGCTACTTGCAACTTTGGGCTCAGCACAGTTCGGTTTGCTATCAGCTTCCTCTGATTCACCGGCTGTGCTGAACCCATTGGCTTCTCTGATCTCTGGAGTCAAGGATAGTACCACGGTAGCCAGCTTGCCTCTCCACCTGAGTTATCAATGCGGGAGGCCCTGTGTACCGTTGACATCTGCTGCTCCGCATGCCAGCTGTACTGCCGGTTTTATGAATTCCCTTTCGGAGGCTTTGCGGGTCTGAGTTGGAAAGGGCAAGGGCGATTCCCACTTCATCGTCCTTCCAGGTCTTGCCGCCTTTCTCCTCCATTTGAACTGCCACTTTGGTGTAGCTGTCTCCTTGTGTGTTCGGCCTTGCTCCCTGTGTGCTTTCGTGATTCGCCTTTTATCCATGTGGGGAAGAGAAAGGGCCGGCAGGTGTGTGCAGTTGGTATTGTCAATTGCCGGACTCTGCCTGACCCTTGTTTTTGGGGCATGCCAGGTAAACAGTTTTAGTTTTAGTCTGTTGTCTGTCACGGTGTGAGAAAGTGTTTGTGTCAGAAAAGGGGGGTAATAGAGTTTCCAAGTACCCTACAGGGTAGTGTGAGGAACATTTGTTATATGGAATTATAGTCCTCTCATTAGGGAGTTTGGTAAACTCAGAAGGGTGAAATGGGCAGGGTTTGTGAAACAAACAGGAATGACCAGAATAATTATTGTGAAATTAACAGGGAGGATTGTGGGAAAGGTAGTATTTAGTCAAAGCAGACTTGGAGTTTGGAAAATAAGGAGAGGGATGGGTCGAAGAATAACTAGGAGTGTTCGGTAGAAAACAGGAAAACAGGGATTCTGGGAAATACGGTTTCCAGGTGCAACAGGGTTTGGGCTCCTAGGGTATTTACCAGATGCAGAGGGAGATTTCGTCTTCCTCCCCGGAGTAACACTGCATCTCACCTGGGACATTCCCCCGAACATAAACCCGGGCTCCTCTACCCAGGTGATCCTCCCTCACTCGTCCACCTCCAGGGTTGGGATCTGAGAGCATGTGCCCTTCCCTGGCCACCTGAATAAGGGATTCTCAAGGTCTGCTTGGGAGAATACCCTCAGGTTTCTTAAAGCACACACAGATGAACGCAGATGTGCAGGAACAAAAGGCAAGATATGGAAAAAATGAGTTTTATCAAGGATGAGAGTATAGGTTAGCCATTGCTAACCCATGTTATGTATATTTTATTCACAGACAGTTACAGGCGGCGACACGCAAGTTGCTGGATGCCTAGCCAGAGTGCATGGCCGACAGTGAGCTTGGTGGCAATTAAAGTTGGACAAGGGTAATAAGGACCCAAGGTGAATATGGGCAAATAAGCACCCAATGCCAGTGTTTGGAGCAACCAGGAGATTGTACATCTCCTAACAGCATAGTAAACAAACGGTGTGCAATGGAAGTGATGCAAACTATGTGTTTATTTCCACCCCAGTTATTTATTGAACAGTAAAGTGTTTAGTTGTCGGATAGCCCCTGAAGAAGTTCTAGATATTGTTGAGAACGAGTGATAGAACTAAACATGTTGGGCACATGATGATTCTATAGACCCTAAAGTAGGTCTAGTTACCAACTGCAAGTTTTGCACAGGTGTGGGTTAATGTTTACGTTGTACACTGAGTCACTTTAGCACTTTGCACTTTTTTTATTTTTTAATTTTTTTAATTTATTTTTATTTATGTGGCTTTTTATTTATGTGGCTTGACGACATACAGAACAACAAAATATATGCTCATTACACAACAACAGTATGCACCATTACATAGATACAAGTTTCACGAATAGGTGCTGGCTTGCGGTTACTTCAAGAAGAGGTTAGGGTGCTGAGTAGAGGCATGGGTGTAAGGATTAAGAGTCGTTATTCTTGGGATGATAGTCGCACGGGGGAGTGGTCAGATATGGAGGATTCGTTGTCAGTCGTAGTGGACATGTAACTGCGAAACCTGTGCCAGATGTCTCTTGGTCTTGAATGCGGATGCTGGAGCGCTCCCCATGCCTCCTCGGTGTCATGTGCCCACGTTACCGTTCTGAGCCATTGTGCGTACGTGGGTGCCCTGGGGTGGAGCCAGTTCATCAGGATGCATCGTACTGCCAGTATCATACACAGACCAGCCAGTTTTCTAGAGTCTCGGCCCAGTTTTGGGAAATCATGGAAGAGGCAGTGCATAGGGGATGGATCTATGATGTAATCAAGTACATCAGACAGTGTGGTGCATATTTCAAACCAGTATTGTGTGAGCCGTGGGCAATTCCAGATCATATGGATGTAGGGGGCCTGGTCAGCGCCGCATCTGGGGCAGCTGGAAGAGAGCTCACTAAACATGCGGTGTAGTTTGCCCGGAGTGTGATGATACATATGTAGAACTTTAAATTGTATTAGTTTAAACCGGGAGTTATAGGATACGTTGTGGATTCTAGCACACATGTGGGCCTAGCGTTCATCAGTGATCTCCACTCCAAGGTCCTCCTCCCACCTACTCCTCAGTCTACCAAAGGAGGGAGCAGCCCTAATCTGCAGTAAGGTGTAGAGCCTAGATTATTTTGCCTCTGAAGCAGTAAAATTTGCATATCTCCTCGATTATGGGTTCATCTGGCGGTATTGTGGGGAAGTTGGGGTATCTGGCCTTGAGATTCTCCCCGAGAGAGGAGTATTGTAACCATGCAGAAGGCTTTCGTTTGAGGGGGGTAGGGAGGTCTGTCCATTCAAGGAAAATGCCCTGTCTATAAATATCCCGGAGTGCCAGGAAGCCCGAATCAGCCCAGCGGGACACTACGGATTGTGAGATATAGGGGATATCGGGAAAGAAGTTCCAGAGGGGGAGGTCACCGTGGAAGGGGTAGGGTGTTGGAACCAGCTTCCAGATCTTAGTCAAGGCTAAGGATGTACTGGCGACGGGGTCAGCCGAGTCCGGATCAGCTGGGACTAGTTTAAGAATAAGGGAGCCAATTTCTCGGTCACTGACCGTGCGCTTCTCCAGCCGGACGTGTGGCGGGGGTCTACGGTGTTAAACCAGTAGGAAGCGAATTGTGCCTGAGCCACTAACCATTATATGGTGAAGTCAGGGGCGCCGAACCCACCCAGCTCCTTGGGGGTGGTCAGTGTAGACAACTTGAGGCGGAGTGCCATAGGAAGGTGTTAGTTATACGCCGCAGTGAACAGAAGAAATCATTGCCCGGCCACAGGGGAAGGTTCGTAAAACGATACAGGAGCTGGGGTAGTACCCCCATTTTCAGTATGCCTATCCGGCCCGCTAAGGAGATAGGAAGTCTAGCCCAACTCTTTGTTTTGGTATCTAGGTGCGTGAGGTAATTACAATAGTTGTCTTCACAAAGCCTCGCCACATGTCGGGATACCACCACCCCTAGGTAAGTAATGCTGGATTGAGACCATGTGAATCCACCCAGGTCAGAGGGGGGAAGTGTGGAGTCCGTGAGCGGGAAAAGGATAGATTTAGAACAGTTTACTCTTAGACCCGATATGTACCCGAAGCGGACCACATCCTCCAGGATAGGGGTTAGGTTGGCTTCTGGGGAACAAATGTAAAGAAGGGCATCATCAGCATACAGTGACACATGTTTTGTTAGATGAAGTCAATTTGTTGCGCAAACAATGGATTGGGGAGTTTTTTGTCTCATGTTTTTCTTCCAGGAGTAGAGGGGTGGCTGTTTTGATACGGAAAAATGCCCCGATTAAAGTCTTGCGTTCCCGCTCTGATGGTGAGGGGAGGGTCATTGCAATTTTGGTGGAGGTTCAGGGGCTTCAAACTGTTTTGTGCAATGTTTATGCTCCCTCTGTGGACGATGGTTCTTTTTTTGGAACAGTGGCTCAGATATTGCAAGATTTTGGTACACGGAATGTGATCCTGGGGTGGGATTTTAATTTGGTGATGGATGACGCCAAAGATCGTAGTGGGACCCGACATATTGTTCTTTCTGCTCTCTTGTATCTGAATTTGCCTTGGAAGACTGTTGGAGATTGCGTACTTCCGACTTGAGGGAATATACCTATTATTCTGGCTCACATGGTTCACACTCCCGTATTGATATGTTCCTCACGGCTGGATCTGTGACCTCAAATTTGGCAAGTTGTGAGATTGGCTGTATTGCTGTCACGGATCATGCTCCGGTGTTTCTTAATATAGGTCTGAAGTTTTATACATCCAGGTCATTTTGTTGGAGAATGAACACCTCTATTCTTCAGGATGAGAAGATTGTGGAAAAAATCAGATCCAAGGTTGAACATTTTGTGGTTGAAAACAGAACAGATGGGCTTAGTGTTGGGACAATCTGGGAGGCTTTTAAATGTCCAATAAGGGGTCTGATTCTGGGCTTGTCCAGTAGCAGGAAAAAGAGTTTGGAGAGAAAAAGTTTAGATTTGGAACAACGTATTAAACAATGTTAAAATGCCTTGATGAATGATCCCGGAGGCCTGGAGAATAAGAGGACACTGAGCAATATGCAGAGAGAGCTGAATGAGATATTGAGGGTACGATCTGAAAAAGACCTGTTCAGGCTGAAATGTTCTTATTATGAGTAAGGTGAGAAATGCAACCGCTTGCTTGCGTACAGATTAAGGCAACAGCAATCGGAAGGTGCAATCAGTTCCATTGTAACGACAGGTGGTTTGGTGACTTCTGATCCAAAACAGATTAATGAGACGTTTAAGGAATATTATGAGAAATCGTACCAGAATGAATTGAGTGTTGATGGCGTGGACGAGTCCTTTTTGGATGGTTTGGATATACCTAGAGTGAATGATTTGGAGAAGGGTATGTTGGGTGAGAGTGTGACTGTGGATGAGATGAAGTTGGCGATTGGAAAACTGAACTCAGGCAAGTCTCCTGGTTCTGATGGTTTGCCTGCTGAATTTTATAAAATCTTGCCGGATTCAGCGGTGGAGCTTTTACGTGATATGTATGTGGAGTCTAGGGTGGGGGGGGTCTGCTTCCGGCTTCTACCAACCATGCCACGATTTCGGTTTTTCTCAAGAAGGGTAAGGATAGCAGTTTGCCTTCAAATTATCGTCCCATCAGTTTGATTAATACGGACAACAAGATATTGGTGAAGTTGTTGGCTATGCGTTTGCAGACTTTGCTTGTGAAGTTGGTACACACTGACCAATCTGGTTTCGTTCTTGGTCGAAGAACTTCTAGTAATATCAGAAATTTGTTATTGCTGATGACGCATGCACAGGATTTGGATGATGATGTGGCCATTTTTTCTTTAGACGCGGAGAAGGCATTCGATCGTGTTGATTGGAAGTATCTTTTTTCAGTACTGCGTGCGATGAACCTGGGGGAAGAGTTTATTTCATGGGTTGCCCTGCTTTATGATTGTCCAACGGCCACTGTCAGAACTAATGGACAATCATCGGATTCTTTTGTGCTACAGAGGGGCACGAGACAGGGTTGTCCTTTGTCTCCTGTGATTTTTGTTTTGGCAATGGAGCCATTGGCGATAACCTTGAGGTGCGATGTGCAGATACAGGGATTGAACTTTCATGGTGCCGATCAAAAATTGTGGTTTTATGCAGATGATCTGCTATTATTATTGCGGGATTTGAGAGTGTCCCTTCCGGCCTTGTTAGATGTTTTGGATAGATTTTATGCAGTGGCAGGGTTTAAGGTCAATTGGTCTAAATCCGAGGTGCTGCCGATTTCAGGATATTGTGATAAGAATTTGATTACGAGACATGGGTTTCAGTGGTGTGAAAGGAAACTAAAATATCTGGGTATGTGGATGACCCCGCTGGTAGATGAGATGGTTGTGGTGAACATGAATGAGGTGTGTAGTGACTTGAAAATGAGCCTTTTGCGGTGGTCGTTACTTCATTTGTCTCTTTGGGGCAAGGTGAACGCTCTTAAAATGGATGCGGCCCCGAAGATTAATTACATTCTGGGTATGCTTCCGGTGATAATTGGTCAACACTATTGGAAGAAAATTGATGGTTTGTTGCAGTCCTTTTTATGGGATAACAAGCCGCCACGGCTCAAGTTGTGGAAACTTCAATTACCTGTGGAAAAGGGAGGACTGGGAGTTCCGAACTTTCAAGCATATCATTTAGCTTTTTCCAGTCACTTCATTGTACCCTTTTTGGCAGACTCACCTGATAAGTGGGCAATTGCTGAGGCAAGTCTGTTGGGCCCGCTTCCTCCTAGGGTGATCCTCACGGCTACGAACAATTTGTGTAAGAAATCGCCTTTGGCGGTTTTTCTGAGAGAAACGTGGAGACATATACATGAATTGCTAGGATCGGTTGCTATGAAAACCACTCGTGCATCCATCTGGTTGAACCCGTTGATTTCTGTTGGAGGTAGGTCTTTATTCTGGCCCGACTGGTTTTTTAGTGGAATTTGCTGGATAGATGATGTCTTTGCGGATGGTGAATGGAGTGGAGAGAGAGAATTACAGGCAAGATTTAACATTGACAATTTCCGAACTAATGATTTCAGAAAATTGAAAAGATGTATAGGTGATGTAGTGGAGCAAGGGGGTGCAATGGTGAATCTCTTTCTTAAGGAAAGGGAGCCAGGTGGTTCCTCAATTGCCAGCAGGATTTACAATATTATTGTGTCTGCTAATGAGGAGAATTCTGGATTGAGGGATGAGTGGGGGAGGAGATTGGAGTGTGAGATTTCGCCTGAGATGTGGTCTGAAATGTGTGCGAATGTTAAGTTTTGTGCTATTAATTTGAAGGAACGGTCGCGACAAGTAAAGATACTTAATAGAGTGTTTTGGTGTCCAGAACGTATGTTCAAGAGAGAAATGATTGATTCGGATGATTGCTGGAGTTATGGAAATGGATTGGGAAGTTTGGAACATCTGCTTTGGGAGTGTGTGCGTGTGCAGGGATTTTGGCATGATGTTTGTTGTGTCTGTTTGCGTGTTTTGAATTTGGATGTTGAGTTGGATTTCATGACGATGATTTTGGGGGGAGGTGAGTTGCTAGAGGATCTCTCTGTTTCATGGAAAAGGTTTCTGCTCCGTGGTGCTAGTTTGGGCAAGAAACTGGTTCTGAGGGGCTGGAAAACGCGGATTGCACCTATTGTGGAGGACTGGATTGGGGGGATGCCTGGGCTTGCAACCATGGAGAGGGTGATTTATAGGCGGCAAGGGAAATTGAGATTACATGAAAAGATTTGGGATGACTTTCTGAGCTTGTACTAGTTCTTTGATGGTTATTTATATATTGTATTCTGCGTATGCTGAACTGCATTGTTTTAATTGTATCAATTGATTTGTTTGTATATCTTTGTGTAAATCTTATAAATAAATAAAAAAAAAAAAGAAACAATGTCGGATTGGCCTGCAGTACGTAGACCCCTGTGGGAGCGTGACTGGCGCAGCATGTCGGCAAAGGGTTCCATGGCTATAGCAAATATCAGTGGTAAAAAGGGACAGCCCTATCGTGTTCCCCTAGCTATCTGGAAGGGGAGGAGAACCTATCCTCCAAGCGAACCCTGGCCGATGGGCCAGTATGAAGCAGTTCAACCCAGGCGTGCAAGTTAGGGCCAAATTTGCCCTTCTCAAGGACTCTCCATAGATATTCCCGCGATACCAAATAAAATGCCTTTTGCATGTCTAGGGTGGCCGCAACCGCTTGCACCTCTGGACTGATCCTATTGATCACGTTGAAAAGTCTTCTCAGGTTCAGGGCAGTAGACCTACCAGGAACAAACCCAGCCTGGTCAGGGTGGACGATGTGAGACATAAATGAGGACAGTCAGATAGCCAGTACTTTAGCATATATTTTGACGTCACTGTTGATTAGTGACAGAGGGCGGTATGAGCCACATTGGGTGGGGTTTTGCCAGGCTTAAGAAGAACTGTTCTCATCGCCTCTCGGAGAGAGGGGGGGGTATACCCTTCTCACATGCCTCCTCCCATAGGGTCAATAGGTATGGAATTAGAAGCGTTTTGAAACGTTTATACAGATCGATAGGGAGCCCGTCTGGGCCAGGGGCCTTACCCGATGCCAACGAATCAATGGCTTCGGTAAGTTCTTCTGGTGTGATTGGCTTCTCTAAGTAGGCACTGGCGTCAGTGGAGAGGACAGAGAGAGGGATGTTTTCCAGAGAGGAGTCTATTTCGGGGATCTGGGGGCCATCAACCTTGGAGTATAGTGAGGTGTAGAATAAGAGGAATTCCGTGTTAATGTCTTCAGGGGACGAAGCTAGCGTTCCTTCTGGCCGCTCTATCGCCGGTATGCTAGGGGACCCGAATTCTCGATGAATCAACCTTGCGAGCAGTCGCCCTGGTCGTTCACCCTCGCCATATTTCCTAACTGCCTGTGGGCTGTCTAAGAACTTGACTTCCCGCTCTGCCAGAGTGCGGAACGTGTCCAGTTCTGACCCCAGCCGTGCCAACGTTTCAGGAGCGTGATCGAGGGTATATTGGGCCTCAAGGGTAGACAGGGTCGATTCGCTACTAGTGATCTCCTCGCGGATTCCCTTCAGGATACCACACCCTTTGGAGATGGCAATACCCCTAATGTACACTTTAAACGTTTCCCAGCGGGTAGCCTGTGATGTGACCGAGTTAGTGTTGATCTCGAAGAAGTCCTCGATGGAGGTTTCTGTCATGACCGCAGCCTCCAAGGAGTCAGGTTTAGCCCAACTGCCTCGGAAGCTGGGTCACAACTTCATTTTCAGGCACCCATCGGCTCCCATAGGGGCCTTATGGACCTTGTCCTGGCGCCAGTGGCGCCAGGCTCATAAGGGGACCCAGTCCCGGCACAGGACGTGCCGGGCTCATGATATAAGGAATGGTGCTTGGGTGGACCTACCGGCTGCAGACCATGCTGCTCACTCCCCTGCAGGATGAGACCCTCATCCATCCATGGCTGGAACTACTTTACCTTCTGGGTGTGGCCAGCACCACTCCCTGGGACTGGATACTGGAACTATTCTGGAAGCTGGGACTTCTTTCCTGGGCGAGGCTGCTGTGGAAGGAGACACCTAAGCACTCCAGTAGGACTATTTAAACCACGCCCGATCAGAGCAACGTGCTTCGCGTTATTCTGCAATAGCAGCAAGACGCTCACCGTGTCAGCTCCAGAGAATCTTCAACTTCTGCATCTAGGGAAGAGAAATCCGTAATCTTACCTTCTGAAATACCATCTTCGTCTTCTGCAGCATCTGAGAAGGGAAAAGAACACCAGGTTAGCACGAGATAACAACCAGCGCAGCACTTACTCAATCCATCGGTGCATCTCAAGCCACGGGCTGCAGCTTTCCATTTTTTCGGCACCCTGTGGAAGCAAGGACATTGGTTAGTAACCATCGTGAAACTTTCCCTACCTGCGCTGCATTCTTCTCGCCTCCGCCGACGCTGCTACTCGCATCTGCAAAACAAAAGGACATCATTAAGAAATACAAAACTCCATCCATACGCACGTGTTTTGGGCAGCTCTCATCTTTCTCACTCCTCGGCGCATTCCTCAACATCTATTTTTCTACCCAGCTGCTTCTGCAACCTGAAAAAGGAAAAGAGACATTAAGAAGTGCTTTAAACTTCGAATTGACATTTTCTACTTACTTGCCTGCAATACCTTCGCCTTTACATCGCTCTCCATTCAAGCACCCGCCGTTCGTGCTGCTAACGACGGCCTAGCTCCAAATCTTCATCCTCTGCAACCAAGAGGCTGGACAATTAACCAGTGAAGTAACTGGCTTCGGCGCCCCTGCACAGATGCAGGATGGAGAGCTCCGCTTTCACCTATATAAGGTGAGCACATTTAGCCTACGAACTACGTGGGGAGTACCAGGAAGGGGAGTCAGCTTGCCCAGTCAGGCTTATATATCCTATTAATCTCTTGCTCTCCCAATTGCAGACACCTCACCCTTCAGATCAAGATCTCAGTGAGGAGAGGGCCTTTCCAGGGTGGCATTTGAGGCCTGCGCGCGACCCTAGAAGACTCCAAGAACCCCCAGCCCAGACCTGCGCCTCCGAGGGATTCAGGTGAGCGTTACAGAACGCGAAGCCTACCGCAATATTCCCACCCGGGCGCAATGTAAACCTCGGACACAGATCAACTGGCTCAACTGCTTGGGGAACTAAGGGCAGAAGTACACGCATCTCGCCAAGAAACAAACGCTTTACGAAGGGAGTTGATCATGGCCAAGGAACGGACTGATGATCTGGCCAGACAGTTGCTACAGGCTCAAGCGGGACAGACGCCACTGCCTCCCTATGGAGGGGGCGGCACTCCTACAACCTCAAGTAATCCGGTGCAAATTAATCTGCCAGGGAATGTGCCTTTGGCCCCGCCCGAACGTTTTTCCGGTGATCCAAAGCGATATGCAGTATTCATCAATCAATGCCGCTTGCACTTTCTGTGTAGACCCGCCGCATTCCCAACGGACCAAGCCAAGGTAGCGTTTGTACTTTCCTATCTTAGCGGTAGTGCTGCATACTGGTCCATTCCCCTCGTGACACAGGATGACCCGCTCCTCTATAACTTTCAAGACTTTCAGACCAGTATGGAAAAGTTGTTCGCAAGACATTCGCAGGGGCAGGCCTTGGACAATGAACTCCTGTCACTCAGACAAGGTAATCAGGATCTCCTGGCTTACATAGCGTCCTTTAATAGACTGGTGGTTGAGACCAGGTGGCCTGAAGATAAGAGAATCACGCTCTTCTACAGAGGTCTACGTGGGGAACTAAAAGACGTTTTAGCTCAGGTGGTGAATCCGCCGCAAGACTGTTCAGATTATATCGACCTAGTGGTCCAATTAGATCATCGGCTACAGAACAGGAAGACCGATCGATCCAGATTTGAAACCCGGGTACTTTCAAGACCTCAGAGCTCCGCTAAAGGGAATGACTCCGTGGAACCAATGCAAATAGGAGTAGTAAAAGGACCATTAACCCAGAAAGAACGGGAAAGAAGAAGGCAATTACAGCTGTGCCTATACTGTGGGAATTCTGGACATTTCCTTCGTGATTGCTCAGTGAAACCGGTCGAGAAGACCGTAGGAGCTTCTGATAAAACTGCTGAGAAACTGGAATCGGGAAACGACTTCGCCCGACAAGCGTAGAGGTCTGCTTGCCGAGCGTTAGAACCAGTTCCTTGACCTCGCATTTGGTAATGCCTATGGTCCTCATATGTCCCAATAGACTAGATCGCATGCATGCTATCAAAGTATACATCGATAGCGGAGCAATCGGTAATTATGTGGACCACGACTTGGCTACCAGGATGGAGCTTCCCCTACGTCCCAAGATGGTAAAGGACGTAATCACTACAGTGGATGGTACTGAAATAGCTTCCGGACCAGTTTCTCATACCACCGTGGAGGTAACGTTGTTATGTCAAGGCGGACATCGGGAGAAGATCGTGTTTGATGTAATCAAGGCCCCGCAGTTTCAGGTGATTCTGGGAATGCCTTGGTTGGAAAAGCACAATCCTCAGATAAACTGGCGAGCCAAGGTGATTCGGTTTCCAGAATGCGCTTCAACCTGTTATCCTCAGCCCGAAATCAAGCTAGCATCCATCACTTCCGAGGACCCCCGATTACCTCTGGAATACCAAGAGTTCAGCGACGTCTTTCAGAAAGATCAAGCCAACACCCTGCCTCCACATCGGTCATACGACTGCCAGATAGACCTGATACCTGGGTCCACCCCTCCGTGCAGTAGAATATATGCCCTCACTGAACCAGAAAACCTCCATCTCAGGCAATACTTGGACCAGTACTTGGCTAACGGATTCATCCGCCCCTCGAAATCCCCGGCTTCCTCAGCTTTGTTCTTCGTCCCGAAAAAGGAAGGTGACCTAAGAACGTGTATCGATTATCGCGCCCTGAACCAGATTACAGTCAAAAACCGATACCCGTTGCCCTTGATTCCTGAATTATTGGACCAGGTAAAAGGCGCCTGCATATACACAAAGTTAGACCTCAGAGGAGCTTACCATTTCGTACGCATTAAGGAGGGCGACGAATGGAAGACGGCCTTTCGCACTAAATATGGATTATTTGAGTATCAAGTAATGCCCTTTGGACTATGTAACGCACCGGCCGCTTTCCAGTTTTTCATGAATGATGTCCTCAGAGAACTTATTGATGTGTGCGTAGTCGTTTATATTGACGACATCCTGGTATACTCAGCCTCAGAATCTGATCATCGTAGACACGTCGCAGCGGTTTTACAGAGACTTCGCCAACACCGCTTGTTTGCTAAACTGGAGAAGTGCACCTTTCACGCAAAGGAAGTGGAATTTTTAGGGTTCATCTTATCACCCAACGGAGTTCACATGGACTCAAGAAAAGTGGATGCTATCACCAAATGGCCTTCCCCAACTTCCTTGAAAGGTGTGCAGAGCATGCTGGGCTTCGCTAATTTTTACCGAAGGTTCATTCCTGAATTCTCTCGGGTAGTCCAACCTATCACGGCTCTTCTGAAAAAGAATACAAAATTCGAGTGGACTCCAGAAGCCGAACAAGCCTTCCAAGAATTAAAAACCAAATTTATCTCTGCTCCAGTCTTAAGGCATCCCCGTCCAGAACTTCCCTACATCGTCGAGACAGACGCTTCCAGTCTTGCAATGGGGGCGGTGCTGTCACAAAGAGACCCCGACACACACCAGTTACACCCTGTAGCCTTTTGGTCTCGCAATTTTTCGGCTCCTGAAATCAACTACACAATTACGGACAAATAACTCTTGGCAATTAAGTCCGCCTTTAAGGCCTGGCGGCATTATCTTTTGGGAGCCCGGCACACAGTAACTGTAATCACGGATCACCGTAACCTCCAGTACCTGAAGTCAGCTAAAGCTCAATCTTCGAGGCAACTACGCTGGGCTTTATTCTTTGCAGAATTCGATTTTGTAATCACATTTCGACCAGGCGTTAGGAACGGAAAATCAGACGCCCTTTCCCGGATAGGGGTAGACGAACTTACAGCTAATCCGGAGCCGGTGCCAATAATTCCTGAACAAAAGATACTAGGAGTAATCAACACATCATCCCTCGAAGAGATTAAAGCAAGGGTCAATCAACTCATAACTCCAGAAGATTCATCGAATTGGCAATTGAAAGGAAAGGATTTTACAATAGATCAGAACCTATTGTATTTCCAAGGAAGACTATTCTTACCCTGCGCTGACTTACAAAAACAGGTCATCACCTGCTACCATGATTCTCTAATGGAAGGACATCCTGGAGTTGCCAAAACCTCTGAGAAAATTAAAAGGCATTTTTGGTGGCCATCTTGGAGGAAAGATGTTAAGGAGTTTGTGGCTTCTTGTGGTATCTGCGCACAAAACAAGAGTCAGAAGGAAAAACCAGCAGGATTGTTACGTCCAATAGACATTCCACCAGGCCCTTGGCACACGCTCTCGATGGATTTTATCACGGATTTACCCCCTTGCTCCGGATACAACACAATTCTAGTGATCGTGGACCTTTTTTCAAAAATGGCTCATTTTATCCCACTGAAGGGTTTACCTACAGCTTCCATTCTAGCCCGAAATTTTCTTGAAAACATTGTCCGGTTGCACGGTTTCCCTTCAGTACTAATCTCTGACCGAGGGAGCCAATTCATTTCCCATTTTTGGCGGAGTTGTTGTCGTTTAGCACAGATTGATGTACGACTTTCCACCAGCCATCATCCTCAAACCGATGGGCAGACTGAGAGAACTAACCAAACTCTAGAACAATATCTGCGCTGCATGTTGCATCAATCTGAGGGTACTTGGAAGGATGTCCTTTGGATTGCTGAATACGCTTACAATAATTCAATCCATTCTGGGACAGGAAAAACCCCTTTTTTCCTGCTGTATGGAAGTCATCCTCGAACCTCAAATCTGGACCCACCTCAAGCTCTCGGAACACCTGCTGTTGACCATCTGCATTCGGCGATAACTCAAGCATTTAAAGAAGCCACAGCTCATCTTCAACGAGCTAAAGAATCATACAAAAAAGGAGCGGACCAACATCGAAAAGAGGCTCCTCAATATCAAAAAGGAGATCAAGTCTGGCTGTCCACTAAACATTTATCTTTAAAAGGGCCACGCACCTTCAACCCAAGATATTTAGGACCCTACTCGATCACGGCCGTGATTAACCCAGTGGCTGTCAAACTAGAATTACCTACTCGAATGAAGATACATCCTGTCTTCCATGTTTCTCTCCTGAAACCTGTACAACCCGGAACCCGTTTGACTAAACCTCCTGAGCCAATCCAAGTTGACGGAGAATCCGAATTTGAAATTCGAGACATCTTGGACTCCAAAATTTCCAAATCAAAACTATACTACCTGATTGATTGGAAAGGATATGGACCCCAGGAGAGATCTTGGGAACCCTCAGAATATGTACATGCACCTCGTTTAGTCCGAAAATTTCATCGGGCTTTTCCCAACAAGCCAAAACCTCCGGAAAAGACAAGCTTGGGAGGGGCCTTGAGGGGGGGTACTGTCATGACCGCAGCCTCCAAGGAGTCAGGTTTAGCCCAACTGCCTCGGAAGCTGGGTCACAACTTCATTTTCAGGCACCCATCGGCTCCCATAGGGGCCTTATGGACCTTGTCCTGGCGCCAGTGACGCCAGGCTCATAAGGGGACCCAGTCCCGGCACAGGACGTGCCGGGCTCATGATGTAAGGAATGGTGCTTGGGTGGACCTACCGGCTGCAGACCATGCTGCTCACTCCCCTGCAGGATGAGACCCTCATCCATCC
The DNA here is from genome assembly GCF_040938575.1 of Ambystoma mexicanum. NCBI lineage: Eukaryota > Metazoa > Chordata > Amphibia > Caudata > Ambystomatidae > Ambystoma > Ambystoma mexicanum. Next base: position 354,771,989 of record NC_090936.1, read on the forward strand.
ATGGCTGGAACTACTTTACCTTCTGGGTGTGGCCAGCACCACTCCCTGGGACTGGATACTGGAACTATTCTGGAAGCTGGGACTTCTTTCCTGGGCGAGGCTGCTGTGGAAGGAGACACCTAAGCACTCCAGTAGGACTATTTAAACCACGCCCGATCAGAGCAACGTGCTTCGCGTTATTCTGCAATAGCAGCAAGACGCTCACCGTGTCAGCTCCAGAGAATCTTCAACTTCTGCATCTAGGGAAGAGAAATCCGTAATCTTACCTTCTGAAATACCATCTTCGTCTTCTGCAGCATCTGAGAAGGGAAAAGAACACCAGGTTAGCACGAGATAACAACCAGCGCAGCACTTACCCAATCCATCGGTGCATCTCAAGCCACGGGCTGCAGCTTTCCATTTTTTCGGCACCCTGTGGAAGCAAGGACATTGGTTAGTAACCATCGTGAAACTTTCCCTACCTGCGCTGCATTCTTCTCGCCTCCGCCGACGCTGCTACTCGCATCTGCAAAACAAAAGGACATCATTAAGAAATACAAAACTCCATCCATACGCACGTGTTTTGGGCAGCTCTCATCTTTCTCACTCCTTGGCGCATTCCTCGACATCTATTTTTCTACCCAGCTGCTTCTGCAACCTGAAAAAGGAAAAGAGACATTAAGAAGTGCTTTAAACTTCGAATTGACATTTTCTACTTACTTGCCTGCAATACCTTCGCCTTTACATCGCTCTCCATTCAAGCAACCGCCGTTCGTGCTGCTAACGACGGCCTAGCTCCAAATCTTCATCCTCTGCAACCAAGAGGCTGGACAATTAACCAGTGAAGTAACTGGCTTCGGCGCCCCTGCACAGACGCAGGATGGAGAGCTCCGCTTTCACCTATATAAGGTGAGCACATTTAGCCTACGAACTACGTGGGGAGTACCAGGAAGGGGAGTCAGCTTGCCTAGTCAGGCTTATATATCCTATTAATCCCTTGCTCTCCCAATTGCAGACACCTCACCCTTCAGATCAAGATCTCAGTGAGGAGAGGGCCTTTCCAGGGTGGCATTCGAGGCCTGCGCGTGACCCTAGAAGACTCCGAGAACCCCCAGCCCAGACCTGCGCCTCCGAGGGATTCAGGTGAGCGTTACAGTTTCGAGTTCAGTTGCAAAGGATTGGTCGAGTAGAGCATGGGGTCTCATCCTCCACTGTCTTGTTTTATTATAGTCGGGCCCCCAGTTGAGTGAAACAATCACTGGTGAGTGATCAGATAAAGTTCTAGGAAGGATCAGTAGGCGGGATAGGCACCTGATCAGTATGTCCGATAAGAGCCATCTATCTATCCTGGAGTGTGAATCGTGTACTGTGGAATAGTAGGAGTATGTACGGGAGTCAGGGTACATAAGTCGCTAGGCATCTACAACCGCCAAACGAGGGAGTGTAGTCAAAATTGCATGGGCTGCTTTGGACAGTTGGCGGGGTCTAGAGCCTGATCTGTCTAGGCTGACGTCAAGAATAGTATTAAAATCGCCACCCCATATGATCGGGACCAGGGGGAAGCTCTCCAACACTGATGCCAGGTGTAAGTAGAAATCGGGGTCGTCGATGTTCGGGCCGTATATGTTTAAGATAATTATTTCTTGATTTTGTAGTTTACCATGAATCAGCACATACCTCCCCTGTGGGTCTGTTAATGATCGGGTACATGAAAACTTTTATGTATCAGAGTTAGGACACCTCTACTTTGAGTGGAATAGTTGGTGAAGTATCTCTGAGGCCACCACTGACTAGCGAACTTTTCACATTGTTCCGAGCGGGCATGGGTCTCCTGCAAACACAGGACTTTGATGTTGTGGCGTTCCGCATATATTTGTATCTGCCTCATCTTTTTGTGGCTACCCAGGCCTCTTACATTCCAACTCATAAATGCCAAGTCACTATCAGCCATTTGTGTGGAGGTGTCGGTTGATCCCCAGAGTGCGGAGTGGCAGAAGCCATAGACAGCCCAACAGGGGCATGTACGGCATGTCATCCGCAGGCCGGAGCCATATTAATGTGGTGTGTGTGGCATCTTCTGTGGTTGTCAAGTCCTTTTTAACATAACTCCCAAATCCCCCTCCCACATCCCTCCGCCAACCGGAGGAATGTCAACCCAAAAGAACCATAATAATAACAAACTTGCCGGCATCAGCGCCTGGGGGTCTGCTGGTTGGCCTGGCGGCGACGCCTCAGACGGGGAGTCCATAAGGAGATTTCCGATACCGGAGTCTTGCTTGGATGACGCTAGTAATGACTGCATAAGCGGAGGGTCCACAGTTCCAAGGATAAACAGGATTCAGTTGCTGATGTATTCCATGCAATATGGCATCGAGTATATATGAGCGCCGTCGTGGGCGCGTTTCCCGGCATGGAGTCGGCGCAAGGTGATCAAGTTGCATTGGTGCTATGATGGTGGTCACATATCAGCCTTGGAAGTGCTCATCCATACCTTTGGAGGCCTCTTCCGGGATCGTGAAGAAGTGTGTTTGGTTAGCGTGTTCTATTCTCAATTTGGCAGGGAACAGCATGGAGTACTTGACTCCGCAGTCTCAGAACCTCCTCTTCACAGCCATTAAGGCTTTTTATTCCTGCTGCACTGACACAGAAAAATCAGGGCAAAGGTGGATCCTCGCTGCCCCCATCCGCAGCTCTCCTTTGAGTCTTGCCGCTCTCAGTAGAGCATCACGGTCGCAGAAATTTAAGATCCTGGCGATGATGGGTCGCGGGGGGGCACCAGGCTTAGGTCTCACAGACAGGGAGCGGTGGGCTCTTCCCACAGCGAATTGCGGGGAAAGTTGCGGAGAATCAAGAACCATCATTAGCAGGTGTTCCACAAAATCTTCCATGGGCTCGTTGATATTGTCTTCGGGCACACCAATAATGCCTAGATTGTTGTGCCGTGAGCGGGATTCCAAATCATTGTTCTTTTTTTCAACCCCCAGCATACGAGTGGAAAGTGATGAGACTGTGGCTCGCAGGGAGCCAAGATCGTCTTCAGCGGCCCCCATTCTTGTTTCAATTTCCGCCACCCGGCCATCTGTTTTCTCCATATGCGCCTTTATGGATGAAATGGTGCCGTTCATGTCATCCAGCTTGGTGTGAAGAGTGCTGAACCCCACGCTGATGTATTCCAGCATTTTTTGAGAGTCATCGGGGGCTAGCGGAGCAGACGTTGTAGGGGTCTCCTCAGGTGAATCCGCCAGCGGCTTGGCAGGGGTCTTGGCGAACATATTCAGAGAGCTCTGTTTCTTGCCGGCACCTGCCCCATTAGTCATGGTGTTGGAGAGGGATAGGCTCTGGGGGTGTGGGTTGGTGTAGGTAGTCGTCCGCGTCTCTCACCACCGGTGTCACCTTCTGAGCGCAGGGGTCCACAGGTCAGGAGTTCAGTTCACCAATCACCAGATTAACAGGCAACGTGTTGTGCAGACGGCCCCACACAGGGTGGTTGTATAGTGTTGGAGTTTTATTCTGCCAGCTGCCTTCTAGCTATGCCAGGAGCACGACAGTGGAGTCAGCGTAGCAAAAGTTCCTGTGCAGTTTTCGGCACCGTGGGCAGCGAGGACGCCGCGCCCAAGCCCATTGCCAAGCAGTTTAATATTCCTTCTCGTGCTGGAGCGGTGGGATCGCCATAATAGATCACAGAGCAGCAGAAGGCCAGCTAAGAGGGGGAGTCTCAATCGGTTAAGAGGGTATCTCCCGGTGAGTGTCAAAACATTGTAGTCTCTAGATAATACAGAGTGGGGGGTGCCCAGTTCAGCCGGATAGTGGTGTGTTAAATGTCAATCCCACCCTAGGTGCGGGGGGCAAGTCGCCAGCAGCAGGCTCACTATGACACAGAAGGCGGGGGCCAAACCAGCGTGGATATTAGGCTTTCTGGTTGAAATGTAGGCCAGCCCAGGCCAATCCAGCGCTGCAATGGCGTGTGCACTTGTTATATCGCTTTAATGCTGTTAGAGAGTGCTGGCAGGCACAATGCAGGTATCACGCACCCCGCGCGACAGCCAGCAGGTGTATGAGGGTCTCCATACCTTGAGGTTTGATGGGGGGGCAGTTGCAACACCCCCCGTGTGCAGGTCCAGTGTGGCACAGTGTTCGTGGAGCCACAGGCTCTGCAAGCCAGAGTGGCCGGCCACCGGGGCCCCGGGCTGTCCCCCGTTCCCTCAGGAGTACACTGGGTTCGGGCGGCGGCCGCGGCCGCAGCACCAGGCAAACGATGTCAGGTGGGGACTCAACGGGATCCAATGGGAGCAGTAAGGCGGGACCGCGTTGGTAGCCATGTCGGCGGAGGGAGTGTGAGGGCTCGGCGCTGCCGCTGCAGTTGCAGAGAGCAGCCCGGAAGAACGCCCCACGGTGAGTGGTGTCCTCCCCTCCCCCCACGGGCCGCCGGATCCCCAGCGCTTGGTGCCCCGGAGTCCGCCCCCCGCGGCCGCGCGAGGTGGAGTGATGCAGCGACTCCAGGCCGGGCACAGCTGAGGCGTGGGGATCTCTGTAACGGCTCTTCTCCGGAAGACGCCGATTAAGCAAGGGGATCAGCAGATCCTTGGTAAGTGGTCCCCAAGTTTGCAGGATGAAACACAGCGGTATCGGGACACATTTGGTAGAAAGGATTCTCCCCGTCTTGGAGCAACGTGCTCAGGCGGCCATCTTAGTCGAGCGCAACAGCGCCCCTCGCACTTTGCACTTTAAATGTGTTTTAAGTAGATACGTGAGATCATACTGACGTATAGAAATTGTTGTTGTTTTTATGCAACTAAAACTTTAAGTCAAACTCAAATTGTGAAATGTTTATATGAAATGATCATTAAATGTTCTTGTGTAGGTAAAACTGGTGGTCTTTGTAGATATTAGCAGTCCGGGAAGGTTTAAAGTTCTGAAGCTTCTAGAAGGCACCAAGAGGATTCTAACCATATGTCCCATATTTTCCCCTTCCTTCTCCCTCTCATCCACCCCGAAAAGCATCAACAATGGAGAAATTGTCCAGCTGATTCCTTCTTAATCCCTTAATCCATGCAAGAACTTTTTTCCAGTATTTCTGGGCATGCTCACAACTCCACCACATATGGTAGTAGTCCCTGTTTAGCTGTCTACATTTCCAATAATGGGAGTCCACCCCTGGAAACATTCTCGTGAATTTAGCCAGCAGGTACTGCCATCTAATGATCGATTTCAAAGCTTGCACCCGGTTTTGGAGAGATAAGGTTGAGTGGGATACCTTCCTACATATCGTGGACCATAGCTCATCCGAGATGTGCCTATCGCGATCCCTTGCCCATTTGTCCCTGGTCCCAAACTGGTGGTCCGCCTGGAGCAATAACTTGTAAAACCCTCTATGAGACGCCTTGTACCAGTATTTTGTAGTAGTCTCGACTTAAACGTAGTCAGCTCCCTCTGGAGATTGTCTTCCCATCTGGAATCAGTGAGATCGCCATGCGCTGCAAGGATTGAAACGCTGAGAACAGACCTATCTGCTGGCATTCGTTCAACCTCTACAGGGACATAAATCTACCCTCCTCCCACAGTTGCCCCACTCTACTGAGGTCTTCCTCATACCATAGTTGGAATTGGGAGTGTTTCCGCTATCCAATTCCTCAGCGGGGGGGGGGGGGGCATTTACAGCTGAGGGCCATGTCGTGAGCCACCGCGTGCCTCCCCAATCTCTCCAGACAGACCAGAACACCTCCAGAATAGGGTGCAGTACCACTCTTTTAGGAATCTCGTTTTGGGAACCCAGAACCATTCCACCAGTTGGACTGGGGTGTTCACAATATTGTCCACGTCTACCCCTTGCTTTCCGGGTGTGGGATTAAGGTGATCTACCATTATCCGCAGTTGTGCTGCTTTATCGTATAGTCCTAGATCCGGGAAGCCCACCTGCCTCCTCATCCAAACAATAATTTTATAAGCTATGTAGGGTTAAGCTCCACTGACAGGAACTTTACCAGGGCTCTTGTAACTGCTGTTAGAAATGATGGCTGTATCACCACTGGGAGCATCTAGAATAGAGAAAGGAATTTGGGGAGGATCATCAACTTTATACAATTGAGTCTTGCCATCCATGAAAGATGCAGCCTTTCCCATCTCTGTAGGTCCAACTTTATCCTATCCAAGAGCGGAGCAAAATTTGTTCTGAACAACTCTTTAAAATCCCTTAGGATCCAGGCCCACAAGTACTTAAACCTCACCTGCTGCAGCCGAAATGGAAGACTTTAAACATAATTCTTGTCTCTTCGACTCGAGTTACCCACCGGGAATGCCACGACTTTGCAATATTTATCTTGAACGCTGATAATTCTCCATACCGAGCTAATCCTGGAAGCAAGCATAACATGGTCTCTCTAAGTTCTGTTATATAAAGCAGATCCCCATCCACAAAGAGACTTAATTTATATGCATGACCTCACAGTTATGTCCTCAGAATCCTCTGTCTCCCCTAACACCTAATGACCTAGGGCTCCATGACCAATACGTAGAGGAGTGGCGAGTGGGCACCCCTGCTGTGTTCCTCGTCTCAATGGAAATATCTGAGATTCCCCCCGTTCACCACCACCTTAGCCCTAGGCATGGAGTAGAGGGCTGCAATCCATCCTATCCACTTTGGCGCCATGCCGACCACTGAGAGAACCCCCATTAGAAGGCCCAAGTAACCCTATCAATAGCCTTTTCTGCATCCAACTATAGCACCAAGGCTACCTTCTCCTACATCGCAGGCTAGGTACAGGGTTTTCCTCAAGTTGTCAGAGGTCTGTCTGTTGCAAATGAACTCAGTCTAGTCAGGGTGAATGAACTTCAGGAGGAAAAGTTCCAGTCTGAAGGCCAGCACACGAGCAAACGGCTTGGTATCCAGATTAAGCAGTGAAATCCGCCGAGCACTGCGCATGGTCTCTTCCCACCTTAGGTATTACCACAATTGGTGCCTTCAAGAAGGTAGGTGGGATATCCTCTGCACCACAAATTGCATTATACACTTTGGCCAGGGCCCCTGCCAGGACATTCTGGAATTGTTTGTAGAAATCCAAGGTGTAGCCATCTTCCCCTGGGGCTTTGTCAGGTTTTAAATGCCCTGTGGCCTGTATCACCTCCTTAAAAACAAAGCTGGTGACTGGAAGGTTTAGAATGAATCTTAACCACTGGCAATGCTCTGGGCAACCCTCCAGACCATCGTTCTTTGCCTTCCAAGCCATTACAGAAGGGGAAAGACCATATGCAAATCAGATTTGGTCCCACTCCAAAAGGGGCAGTCCAGTCTGAACTGCTAGGTTACATACCTTCTGCACGAGACCACAAGCATTCCCAAACATGTTTCGGCCTTGTTGGGACTCATCAGTGAGGAGTAGCTTACGTCTTTGGGCACAGCAGGCACGGGACCCACGTCTGGCCCTACCCGTCCCACTAGGTATGACAAAGCAAAAATAAAGAGGTGAGGACTGGAAGGTTTAGAATGAATCGTAACCACTGGCATTGCTCTGGACAACACTCCAGACCATCGTTCTTCGCCTGCCAAGCCATTACAGAAGGGGAAAGACCATTTGCAAAATCAAGCTTGGTCCCACCCAGAAAGGGGCAGTCAGCCTGAACTGTTAGGTCACATCGCTTCTGGATGAGACCACAAGCATCCCCTAACATGTTTTGGCCTTGTTGGGCCTCATCAGTGAGGAGTAGCTTGGGTCTCTAGGACCAGCAGGCCCGGGACCCATTGTAGAGATATCGCTAGACCTCCTGGTCTCGCGAGATCTCGTTATATGCGGAAACGCCACCCTGCACTTCCCGTGAGGAGAAGCCTGGAGCGAGGGCACGGAGCAGCACCGGCTCCTGCCTGCTCCTCCATTGGACTGGCATGCAGGCCCCATAAAACAGCCACTAAGACTCATAATTACAGCCCCATGTTTGTGGGCCTGTTGCCCTGTTGGCATTGTTTTCAGATAAGTTGCATTTCATCTGTTGCTGGCTGTATGAATAAAGCAACATCATTCAGAGCCTCACAGCCTCCTGTGCATCATTTCAAGAATTATACTACATAATTGGCGACGAAGATCACCACTGGATCTGCGCAGTGCCATGCAAGGGGCAACGCCACCACCACCTTTCCTTCAGACTACAGGTAGGCCAGCCATTCCATGGCCACAATGGCAACCCTTATTTACCACGTACATGGAGGCCTTGGGTTGTGCAGGCTATTCGGCGTTAAGACGCAGGGCGATGCTATTGAATGCCCTGGGCGTCGAAGGGCAGAGGGTGTTCGAGAGTCTCCCCCCGGAGCCGGTAGCGGGTGACAATGATGACGTGTTTAAGGAAGCTGTGAGAAGAATTGTCAAGCGGTTCGCCAGTAAAGAAAACCCAGTCCTACACAGGATAAGATTTTACGGCCGCAAACAAGAGGCGTCAGAACCAGTAGACGACTACGTGACCAAGCTGCGCGACTTGGCAGCGCTATGCAACTTCGGTAACAACGCTGAGAGTTTTATCTGCGACATGCTGGTGGTTCATACCAACAGCAGGAAGGTGCAGGATAAGTTTATATTGGAGAAGGAACTGCAACTGGAGAAAGCGGTTGAAATAGCGAGAGCAGAGGAGGCGACAGCAGGCAGGAGGAAAGAATACGCAAGTGGGCATAGCCAAGCCGAAGTACAAGCAGTAACCTTCCGCCCCAAGAAAGAGAGGCCGGTCCCCGATTCGAGAGAAGGGAAATGGGTGAGAAAAGAACTGTTGAAATGCCACAGGTGCGCCAGCACGAAACACTTAGCGTATGACAAAGAGTGCCCGGCAAGGGATAAAGAATGCTCGGTGTGCAAGAAGATTGGACATTTCTCCATAGTGTGCCGATGGCGCAACAAAAGAATCGCCAGTGTCAATGCCGAACACAATACGGAGAGGGAATCATCCTCAGACGAAGAAGGGAGACCTACAGTCATAATGGTGAACAGCACGCGAGCTAGAAGGGAGAAGCCTCATTGTGCCATCAAAATTAATGGATTGGAAACAAGAGTCATGGCTGACTCCGGCTCTGACCTAACCATAATACCGCTGCGCACGTACAAGGAGATGATGGGTGCAGAGACAGTCCAAGTGCTCAGCACACGGCACAGGCCTGCAGTGTTCGGTGGTGCGTCGGTGGACCTGCTTGGCTTCATCAAGGGCAAAGTGGAGTTCAAAGGGAGAGAGACCACCACCAAAGTCTACTTCAGCCAAGAAGGCCCGGCAGTGCTAGGTTGGGATGACCAAGCAAAACTGAAAATCAAGCTGGACCCCAACACAGAGGATCAAGTACTGCCGGTCGGGTACAGAAGAGTGCTGGTAGCGAAAGAAGATTACCCAAAGCTCTTTTCGGAAGAGCCTGGACACATCAAGGGATTCGTCCCCAAAATACTACTCAAGGCCAACGCAGTCCCGGTTAAACACAGGGTAAGGCCAGTACCGGCAACCGCAAGAGACACCCTCAGAAATCAACTGAACAACTTGAAGAAAGACGGCACAATCGAAGAAATTGAAGCATCTGAGTGGTTGAGCCCAGTTGTGCTCATTAAGAAACAGAACTCGCAAGAGCTGAGAATATGCATCAATCTCCGCAGTCTAAACCTGGAAGTAATCGCTGACATTTACCCTTTACCAAGCATCAATGAAATGATCCTCATGATGAAGGAGGCCAGAGTGTTCTCGAAACTAGACATGAGGAACGCCTACCATCAAATACAGCTACACAAAGAATCCAAACCGCTAACTGCCTTCATCACTCTGTTTGGTACCTATCAATTCACAAAAATGCTGTTTGGCCTATCATCTGTAGCCTCGGCGTTTCAGCGCATGATGGACGTCTTACTACGGAATGTCAAGAACGTATCCTATTTCTAGGATGAAATCCTAGTATATGCTGCAAATGAACAGACACATGATGCCACATTGAAAACAGTGCTCACCAAACTTCAAGAAGCAGGAGTAAGGTTAAGGTATGAAAAATGCGTGTTCAAGGCACAAGAAGTTGAGTATTTGGGGTACAAAATATCGGAGCAAGGAATAAGCCCCAAGCAGAACTTACTACAAGCAATAATCAACGCTCCTGAACCCACCAACAAAGACGAAGTGAGGTCATTTCTCGGGTTGGCAAAGTACTACGCCAAATTCATCCCCAAATTCTCTGAAACCTCAGCTCCACTCTGCGAACTTCTCAAAAAAGGGTCAGAATACATATGGCAAGAAGCCCAGAATAAAGCAGTAGAACACATCAAACGACACATAGTGGATGTGCCGTGCCTGCAACCGTTTAACCCAGACTGGAGTACAGTCATCACCACAGACGCAAGTGCCTACGGTTTAGGAGCTGTTCTTACCCAGAAAAAAGGCGACACGGAACACGTGGTAGCATTTGCCTCCAAAGCCTTATCAGTCGAGCAAAATTACTCCACTATCGAGAAGGAGATGCTTGTGTGTGCATGGGCCGTGGAACATTTCAGGACATACGTGTGGGGCACGAAGTTCAAGTTAGTTACTGACCACAAACCACTCATCCATATGCTGAGCCCAGGCGGCACCAAAGTGTCAACTCCCAGATTAGCACGCATAGCTGGCAAGCTGCAAGAATACACTTTCGAGGTACAACACATATCAGGGTGGAAGAACTCGCAGGCAGACTGCATGTCACGATTACCGGAAGGAAAAGACACTGCCACCACCTCCTTGCAGGAAGAGTGTATCGTGGCATCCATCACGGATCTCAAAGCCCCAGACTACTTAGAGCTGAGTGAGAGACATTGGATGGAAGAGGATGGAAAAGACCCCACTATGGCGAGGATCAGAGAATGGGTCAAGAAAGGATGGCCAGATGAAAGAGCAGTGCCAGAAGGATTGAGACCATATTGGAAAGTGGCTGATGAAATCTCTGAGAGTGACGGCATAGTCATGAAGACCGACCAAGTAATTCCACCCACAGGCATGAGGAAAACCATCCTGTGCAGGGCCCATGCAGGCCATTTGGGGAATACCATGACACGGCGCAGAGTGAGGGAAGCCTACTGGTGGCCGTCCATGGATCAAGAGATCCGCACCATGATAGAGAGGTGCCATGAGTGTGTTAACAGTGACAAGCGCCTAAAAATCAGACAAGCACCCATTATTCGCACAGAAACCCCCGAAGCGGTGTGGTCAAAAGTAGGCCTGGACTTTATAGGACCACTAGAGGCAAGGGCACCTGAACATCGCTATGGCATAATGCTGGTAGATTACTTATCAAAGTGGGTCGAAGCAGAGTTTGTCCCCAACATCACGACGACCACCGTAATAGAAGTTCTTACCGCCATCTTCCAGCGGGAAGGGCTCCCCAATGAGTTAGTAATGGACAACGGGGTACAACTCATGTCCAGAGACATGGAACTATTCTTGAAGAAGCACAACATCCATCAGAAGAAAGTGGCTTTGTGTCATCCCCAGGCCAACGGACTTGTGGAGAGGGCCAACAGTTTTATCAAAGGAGCCATCCAATTAGCGACTGCGTCGGGAATGGATCCCCTCAAGACGACCAACGAGGCCATCGCGGCTCACAGACTGACTCCCAACGGGATCATCCACATCTCCCCTTTTCGCATGTTTAGAGGGAGAAGGGCAGCCTCCACACTAGTGCCACCATGGTTAGCCAGAGTAAGAGAGGATGAGGAAGTGGACATGTCAGAAGTGGTGTGGGGGATAGAAAACAGTAAAGCACGCATGAAAAGGTGGAGCGACAGAAGAAGAAGAACAAAGCAAAGGTCAGATGTAACTGAAGGAGATTGGATCAAAATACGGTTGCCGGCAAAAGATCAAGTTACGGGGTCAGGGTTCAAGCAGACCGGTAAGGGTGGTTCATAGAGGAACCAATTAAGTCTGCACCAAAGACGGGTGCACATGGAACATGGAGAGAGTAGCCATGTTTGAAAAGAAGAAAGGGAGGGAAAACACCCATGAAAGATCCAAAACCGAGGAAGTAATGAACGATGAGAGAGAGAGAGAACAAGAGCCAGGAACTGACAGAAGAGAAGTTGGAGAAGAGGAAGTTGAAGCAAATACACCCATAGAAGAGCAAGCAGATAATCACGAGCAAGATACTCGCAGAGAGAGAGATGACCGGCCGAGAAGAGAACACAGAAGACCGGTGAGATACAATGACTATGTTCTGCAATAACTGTTATTGTATTATCAGAGGGAGGTGTGTAGAGATATCGCGAGACCTCCTGGTCTCGCGAGACCTCGTTATATGCGGAAAAGCCGCCCTGCGCTTCCCGCAAGGAGAAGCCTGGAGCGAGGGCATGGAGCAGCATCGGCTCCTGCCTGCTCCTCCATTAGACTGGCATACAGGCCCCATAAAACAGCCACTAAGACTCATATTTACAGCCCCATGTTTGTGGGCCTGTTGCCCTGTTGGCATTGTTTTCAGATAAGTTGCATTTCATCTGTTGCTGGCTGTATGAATAAAGCAACATCATTCAGAGCCTCACAGCCTCCTGTGCATCATTTCAAGAATTATACTACACCCATGTCTGGGCATATCCGTCCCACTCGAGGTGTCAAAGCAAAAACAAGGGCTGAGCACTGCGCATGGTCTCTTCCCACCTTAGGTATTACCGCAATCAGTGCCTCCAAGACGGTAGGTGGGATATCCTCTGTACCACAAATTGCATTATACACTTTGGCCAGGGGCCCTGCTAGGACATTCTGGAATTGTTTGGAGAAATCCAAGGCTTAGCCATCTTCCACTGGGGCTTTGCCGGGTTTTAAATGCCCTGTGGCCTGTATCACCTCCTCTCCTGTAATTTCAGCCTCCAGCATGCTCCTCTCTAGTGCCGTCAACCTGGGAAGGGGCAGCCCCTCTAGATAGTCCTGGTTCACAGCCTCGTCCACCTCTGACCACTGGCCATATAGGTCCCCCATAGTAGTCCATAAAACAGTTTGGTATATCTCCTTGAGCATCCACAAAGCTCCTATTGGTATTCCTAACGTGCTCCACTGTCCTTTACGCTTTACTTTCCCTCACTTTGCTGGCCAGAAGTGTCCTCACTCAATCCCCCTTCCCATAATATCTCTGTTTTGCTTACCTCATTTTCTTTACCACCTCCCCTATCAAAAGTAAGTGTAGCTCCTGACGTTTGTCCCTTATGGGGGCTATTCTGTCTACCCCTTACCCTTCTTCGTTGGCCAGCTGTGTTCTCAACCCTAGGATCTCTTGCCTTAATCTAACTTCTACCAAACCCACTATATGATATGATATAAGTAATTTACAACACACCTGTACACAACTGTTTCAAGGCGCGACAAGACAACAAGGGGGAGGCAGAGGGGGGACAAGACAAACGATCTTACTAGGCTTTGTGCCATTCAGATTGTGCAAGTGTGAGAAATTATAAGTTACTCACCGTAGTGACTAACGTACTCTTAGTCCATAGTCACCTTTCCTCCAAACTCTATGGGTGTCCCTTCCAAGGGACGGAAGACGCAACCTTTTTCACCAGAAAAAAACCTTCTTCCCCTTTAAATTTAGAGGCACGCGGGGGTGCGGCCCAGGGAGCATGCGCTGCCCTGACTCCGCCCTCCAGCGCCACACCTCAGTCCCCATTGACGCGTCGACAATAGATTCAGCATTGCCTAATGACACCAGTATTATTAGGGGAGAGGTTAGTGGGACGTATGGAGGAAAGGGGACTACGGACTAAGTGTACGTTAGTCACTACAGTGAGTAACTTATAATTACTCTTACGTCCCGTCCCCTTTCCTCCATACTGTATAGGTGATTACAACTGAATGTAGCCCCAGGGTGGAGAGGAGACCCTCCTTAAGCAAACAAGTTCCAGAGAGCCGCCTGTCCGAAGGCCGCGTCAGATCTAGAGCCGGCATCCAAACAGTAATGCTTAAAAAAGCTGAGGGAGAGGCCCAAGTGGCCGCCTTGCATACGATTTGCCAAGGGACATGGTTCTGGAATGCGATGGCCGTTGCCTTGGCCCTGACTGCGTGGGCATGCATGTTGGCCGGAAGTGGCATGTGCTGACCCTTGTACGCCTCCTTGATGGCAGAGACCATCCAGCAGGATATGGAAGCCTTAGAGGCCTGATAGCCTGGCCTTGAGCTTCTGAAAGTGACAGAGAGGGCATCTGACTTGCGGAAGCCCTAGGTCCTGACCAAATAGAATTTTAGGGCACGCCTGACACCCAGACAGTGCAGCACTCTATGTGCTTCGTCCTTGGGATTGGGAAAGAACGTAGGGAGGACTATTTCCTCGTTCAAATGGAACCCGGATGGAACCTTGGGCAGAAATGCTGGGTGCGTCCGCATGACTACCTTGTCCTTGTGAAAGGTGGTATATGATGGTGGTATATGGTTCCGAGAAGACCAGCGCCTGGATCTCCCTGACTCTGCGAGCTGAGGTAAGACCGACTAGTAAGGCTGTCTTGATGGTGACCAGTCTGATGTCCACGGACGCCACTGGCTCGAAAGGTTTGGGCGCCAGGGCGCGCAAGGCTATGGTAAGGTCCCACACAGGGTGCAGTCTCTTCACGGGCCGGTAGAGTCAGCGAGACCCGTCAGATGTTTCTTGATGATAGGGTTGGAGGACGAAAAAATGCCTTCCTCCGAGTTCCTGTAAGCCCCAATAGCTGCAAGGTATGTGCGGCAGATGTCCACCTGTACGCCCGAATGAGCGAGATGCGCTGAAAAGGAGAGCACGTTGTCCAGAGTGCAAGCCAGGGGGTCAATTCCCTTGGAGTCTGCCCAGTGGCAGAATCTGGTCCATTTGCTCTTATACTGGGCCCTGGTGGCCTTGCTCCTGGTGCCCTGTATGATTTCCAGATTGGCCTGTGAGAGGCTAAGGTGCCAAAGCGTTACCTGCTCAGGCACCACTCTGTGAGGGCTAGATTCCCTGGCTCAGGGTGAATGATTCTGCCCCCCTGCTGCGCCAGAAGATGTGCTGGGCCCGTCGGAAGGTGTATCGGCGGCACCTCCGAGAGGCTGAGTAGTTCCAAAAACCATGGCCTGGCCGGCCACCATGGAGCAATCAGAATGATGAGGAGTTGGTGAGACTCCTTGATCTTGCAAATTACCCTGTGGATCAGAGGAGTGGGCGGAAAGGCGTAGGCTTTCATGCCGGTCCACTGGAGGTGAAATGCATCGCCCAGAGAGCCGGGGCCCTCACTTTGCCAGGATGCGAACTGAGGGCACTTCTTGTTGTGCCAGGAGGCAAAGAGATCCACGTGGGGGTGACCCCATCTGTTGAATATCTCCTGAAAAACAAGGTTGTTTAGCTGCCACTTGTAATTGTCCGCTCCCAGCCTGCTGAGCCTGTCCGCCTCCAGGTTGGATTCCCCCGGGAGGTGGACTGCTGAGAGGTAAATTTCATTTTCCAGGGCCCATTCCCACATGGTGATCGCCAGTCTGCACAGAGGAGGGGGTTTGGTGCCTCCCTGCTTGTTGACATAGTACATGCTGGTCGAGTTGTCTGTCTGGATGAGGACCACCTTGCCCCTGAGGAGTGGTAGTAATGCTCTGAGCGATAGCCAGATGGCGTTCAGTTCCAACCAACTGATGTGGTATTCCTGCTCCTGTCGAGTCCAGGTGCCATGGACCGATAGATCACCCAGGGTGGCTCCCCAGCCCTCGAGCGAGGAGTCTGTGGTGATGGTGGCCTGCGGGGAGGGCAGCCAAAAGGGCTTGCCCATCCGTAGGTTGTAGTCCATGGACCACCATTTTAGGTCCGGGTGGAGAGATGGAGGAACGTTGATGATCTCGGATTGCGAGCCCCGCTCCTGATTCCATGAGGCCGCGAATCGCAGCTGAATCCTTCTCATCCTTAGTTTAGTGTGCGACACGGCCAAGAGGACCGCTGCCAGTAGACCCAGGAGATGTTGGTACCAGCATGCTGAGGTCATTTCTCTGCAGAGAAAGTGGGCGGTGACCCTCTTGATGGCTGAGATTTTGTCCTCCGAAGGGAAGACCCTCTTGGAGCATGTGTCCCAAATAAGTCCCAGGAACGTCAGAGTCTGCGTAGGCTGTAGCTGTGACTTCTTGAGGTTGAGCGAGAAGCCCAGATCGTGCAGTGTGTTGATAAGGACATGGGAAGAGTGGTGAACCGCTTCCGGAGAGGTAGCCCGATGAGCCAGTCGTCGAGGTATGGGTAGTTGTGGAGGACTTGCGTTCTGAGGAGGGCCGCCACAGCGTTCATGAGTCTGGTAAAGACCCAGGGAGCCGAGTTGAGGCCAAATGGAAGGACTTTCTATTGAAAATGCTAGCCCATGATCCTGAACCGTAGGAAAGAACGATGGGGCTGCCAAATGGGTACGTGTAGGTACGCGTCCTTCAGGTCCAGGGAGCACATCCAGTCTCCCTTATCCAATGTCTCCGCTATAAAAGCTGGCGTAACCATCTTGAATTATTGCAGTGGTAGGGAGAGGTTGAGGGTGGAAAGGTCCAGCACAACTCTCAGGCCCGCCTGGGTTTTCTTCTGAATGGCGAAAATCCTGGAGCAAAAGCCAAAGCCTCCCTGGGAGGCTGGAATTTCCTCCACTGCTTGGCTACCTACGAGCGAGTGGATCTCCGCCAAAAGAGTTGCTGTCCCGATCTGTGGGAGCAGAGGGGAGGAGGGAAAGAGGCTGGGATAGGAAGGCAGTAACCCGTGGATACTACAGAGAGGATCCAGGGGTCCGCGAAATTCTGGCACTTGAATTTTGCATGGAAAACAAGCCTGCCCCCCACCGGAGACACGTAGACCTGAAGGGGCGTGTCATATCTTCTTTCCCCTGGAGGCTGATTTTGAGGAGGGGTCTGGAAAAAGCCCTTATTCCCCCCCTTCTTTTTGTTGTTTGAGCCGGCAAGCGGTCCGGCTACCTGGATCTGCCTTCCTGGAAGCCGCAGAACCCTCCATATGTACGACCCTTTTCTGAGCGCTGCTGAGATTGGGAGTACGATTTGGGCATGGTCTTTGTAAGAATGGATAAAGACTTTGCCTTTTGTGAGCTGTTCCTCGGTAGATCTAGAATGCGCTCCTGGACATCCGGGTTGAATTTCGTTGCCCGGAGCCAGGTTGTTTGCCTCGTGTCCGAGGCAATGCAGATGACACGGCTTGGGGTATCGATATGAGCCACTGTGGATTCCATGAGGTCCTGTGCTACGAGCTTGGCCTCAGCTAGCCCCGCCTTAAAGCATGAGTGGCACTGGGCGGGGAGTTCCAGGAGGAAGTCCGCAATTTCCCGCCAAAACCTTTGGTTGGTGGAAGCCAGCATGGCATCTGCGTTGGCCTGACGAAGGTGCAAGGCAGACAGAGTAGATTTTCTTGCTGTATGCCTCCAAGATCTTCTCCTTCTTGCCTAGCAGCGCCGCAGAGGAGGAGGCTGAGGACGAATGAGGCTTGGAGTATAGTGATGTCGCAGTGATCACCGAGAGTGTGGCTGAGGATGGGTCGAGAGCAAGAGTGTATCCCCCTCCATCTGCCTGCACTTGGCATCTAGGCGTCGATTGACCAGCTGGACCGAGTGGGGCTTAAGCCAACCCTTCTTGGCCAGGGAAACTACATTGGTTTGCAGTGGAATCCCTATGTTGGCAGAGGGGCCTTGCGTGAGGTCTTCTGCCAGAACCCCCTCTGCCGGCTGTTCGACCTCGGGTTGGGGGAGGCCCAGGTACTCTGCCAGGCCAGCAAGACATTTGTGGAAGGCCCTGGCTGAGGATGGCGTGTCCGGGTCCTCGTTCGTATCCTGCTGATCTGGAGGATCCTGTGGAGGAGGAGGAATAGAAGGCGCCGGAGGCTGGGATACAGGGAACACAGCCAGAGGCTGAGGAGGTGGCGGAGGTGGTTGTGGAGCCGGAGGAGGTGGTTGCGCCGGGGCCTGGGGCATCAGCAGAGGCATCAGCAGAGGGGTTGATGATAACCCCCATCTGAGGAGACCTCATGAGGCCGAGGAACTTCTCGAAGAGCACTTCCTCACTAGCAAAAGAGGTTACAGGGGTACCGATGGGGTAGCGGAGGGCTGCTGGAGCTGCTGCCTACCCTGTCCATATGGACGCAAATGAAAGCTGCCCTGCGCAAATGAAGGGCAGCCTGTAGGTCACATACCTGGCTGAGGCCAGTCTCACCTTGACACTCTTTCTTCGCTGAACTCCTGTAATGGCGTCGGAACAGTGCCTCTTTCGGGTGCGGCAGCTATTTATAGAGCTGCCTGCCACGTGCCTGCGACGTGTTGCTCGGCCTGCTGGGCCTGGCCTCGTCCAAGACTCTTGCGTGTGGTTCACGAGGCCTACCCGGCTCCTCGGCCCTCGCCCTGTAGGTGTGACACCCTCAATCCGGGGGCCGGTAAAGCTGCTTTTAGGTGCCCCCTCGGACGTATGTCCGGTATTAGGGCATGGCCCCTCGGAAGTATTGACGGTGTTAGGGCATAGCCCCTCGGCCATGGAGCTGGTAAAAGGGCGGAGCCCCTTGGGTGTAGACCCGTTACAAGAACCTTCCGTTCACTCAACACTGTGCACGGGAGGATCTGAGGATCCCTCGACCCGAAGGCCGGTAGCTGCAGCAGCCTCGATGTACGTGCCGGTAGAAGGACCTGGCTGGTCCCTCCCATGCGGGAGAGTCCCTGGGAAGGAGTTTCCCTTGCGGGGTGCGCTGGAAAATATCGGCCCTACCTTGGGCCTGGCTCGATGCTTTACGAAGTTCTTGAGATCCTCTGGAGGCGACCTTTGGAAGAGCTCCCTCCACCTGGCTAGTCTGTTCTTCAGTGCCTTCGCTGACAGCGAGTCACATGCCGAACATGATTGCCAACCGTGGTCTGGGCCAAGGCAACACAGGCAGAGGGTGTGGGGGTCTGAAGTTGAGAAGAGCCTGTTGCAGGATGGACACCTGCTGAACCCTGTAGAAGTCGGCATGCGCCCGGGAGGAGCGTGACGCCTGAGGACCGAGTACCTGAATGATAGATAAGACAAAAAAGACAAAGAGAAGAAGTATCCGCGCGTGGAATTACATAGCCCAAACCAAACCCAGGAGCGCTGGTGAATTTGGCCCGTTCCCGTCGACACGGAAAAGGGGACTGGGGTGTGGTGCCAGAGGGCGGAGTCAGGGCAGCGCATGCTCCCTGGGCCGCACCCCTGTGCGCCTCTAAATTTAAAGGGGAAGAAGGTGTTTTCTGCTGAAAAAAATTCTGCCTCCCGTCCCTTGCAAGGGACACCCCTACAGTATGGAGGAAAGGGGACGGGACAGGTATGAGAAGTGCAAGAGGGAAAGGGGGGGAGAAGTGAGATTACGATAAGTGAAAGGGGAAGAGGGGAGCGTGTGTGGGAAGTGCCAGGGAGAGGGACATGAAAAAAGGGTTCAAAGTGTTCAGAGTAAGTGCAGCACAGGTGCAGTGCGGCTATGGTTAAGTGCAAGGAAGCACAGGACTGTACAGGTTACAGTTACAGCCGCTAATTGTGTGGAAGCCTGGAAGCAGTGCAGGGGTGAATGATCAAGAGAGAGCCTGCTACCCAGCGAGACTCTGAGGGTAGCCAAGCAACCAGTCGGTGCGGCAGACAGGAAGGTTAGCAGGGGAGGGAGAGAAAGCAGAGAAGAACAACATTTTGAGCTGCTTCCGGAACTTCAGGTGTCTGGCTCAAGTTTGAAAGAGGCAGGGAGGCCATTCCAGAGTGAGGCACCTGCAGAGGAGAGAGATCTAACCCCCACTCTCTGTCTGGAGAAGCATCTGACCCTTAGAGAGTTGGAGGTAGCTGAGCGAAGGGCTCAAGAAGGAAGGTATTTAGGAAGAGAGTGATGGATATAGTGCAGGCCCTGGCCCCAGAAAGCTTTGTGGACAATGCAAAGGGTCTTGAACTTGATCCTTGGAGCCACCGGGAACCCGTGAAGGGATTTCAGGGCTGGAAAGATACAGCCCCTGGGCTTTAGGCCAAGTATAAATCACACAGTCCTGTTCTGGATTAGTTGCAGAGGGCGGAGAGCAGCGGAAGGCAGATTGAGAAAGATGCTGTTTGAGTAGTCCAGCCTAGAGAGAACAAGGACTCTGGAGACAGTGAGCTTCTGAGGAAAGGTGAGAAAGGGTAGAGTACCTTTGAGGAGGTGCAGCTGATAGTGGGACTTACTTGCGACATCCAAGATGTGCGGGGAGAAAGAGAGAGTGGAGTCAAAGATGACACCAAGGTTTTTTGCCTCACAGGAAGGTGAAGGAAGAGGGCCCCAAGGAGTGCGGCCAGAGTAAGAGAGAGAAAGCAGGAGCAGGAGTCCGAATGAAAAGGATCTCCGTCTTACTGGCATTAAGGCAGAGATCATTTGAGGTGCATCAGTCCTGGATCACAGATAGACAGTCAGGAATGAGCGAGAGAGGAGAGGAGGCTAAGTGGACCCTGAAGGAGAGCTGAGTGTCATCCGCATAACACTGAAAGTTAGAGGAGAAGGAACAAGTTATTTACCTGTAACTGTTGTTCTCCAGCATGGGTCTGGCATGGATTCACATGCTCATGAATATTCCATGTCGTCAAGCTGGAATCCTCGGTAAAGAAATAATCAGTTTCAGTTTAGTTTCTGAACTGTCTTACTACTAATAACCAATCACTGGTCTCTGGGTCATACTGCCCCCAGCCAATGACTGCCCTCTACCTAAACCCCTCCTCAGGCAGCCATCTTCAGATTTGGTAGCACATAAAGTGGTAGTAGGACCAAGAGAAGAGCCGCAGAGGGGTAGGCGGGAGGGTTTGCATGTGAATCCATACCAGACCCATGCTGGAGAACAACAGTTACAGGTAAGTAACTTGTTCCTTCTCCAGAATGGGGTCTGGCATGGATTCACATGCTCATGAATAAAAGAATACATAGCAGTACAACATGCACAACCAAGGGAGGTGGCAAGGCTCAACATTAAGCATTGCAACAACTCAACATTAAGCATCTCGTACCTCCTCACCAGGCTCACCTTCAAGCAAACAGGTTGCGCAGCACTGCTTGGCTGACTCTGGACTCCTCCCTGGAATCCCGGTCGATGCAGTAGAATTTCGTGAAGGTGTGCGTCGACCTCCATGTAGCCGCCCTGCATATGTCCAACAGGAGCACACCAGTCAGGAACGCCGTAGTAGCAGCGATCCCCCTGGTCGATTGGGCTCTCGGACGGCCAGGCAACGGTCGGTTTGCCAACCGATGACAGTGCGTGATGCAGCCGGAGAGCCACCTGGAGACGGAAGTCTTGGAGAGGGCCTTCCCTTGTGTCACAGGTCCAAAATTCACAAACAGCTGTGACGTCTTCCGAAAACTTTTTGTGCGGTCCATGTAGAACTTCAGCACTCTAGCCACATCCAGCGAGTGCAAAGTCCTCTCAACCGGCAGTGAAGGCGACGGGAAGAAAACAGGTAACACGAAGGGCTCGTTGAGATGGAAGTCCGACGGCACCTTGGGTATGAAGGAGTGGTGCGTCCTCAGCATGACCCTTGTTGCGTGGAAAGTCTAGTACGGTGGCTTACAGGAGAGGGGATGGATCTGTCCCACTAGTCGTGCGGAGGTGATGGCCACCAGAAACGCTGTCTTCCACAACAGGAATTTCAGGGGTGCCGAATGCAGAGGCTCGAACGGAGGACCCATGAGCCTAGTCAGCACCACGTTGAGCTCCCACGCCGGGGTCTTCACCGGCGGGAATGAACAGAAAAGTCCTTTCATTAACTCCTTTACCAGGCGATGTGACCACAGCGACGATCGCCTCGGAGTTCTGGTGTAGCGGGAGATAGCCGCCAGATGGATCTTGATAGAAGAGTGCGCCAGCCCCGCTTTGGCCAGCGACAGCAAGTACGGCAGCACTTGAGGGGCCGTAATCCGCAGAGGGTTTATCTTCTGTGCACGGCACCAGACGGTAAACCTCCTCCATTTATGCCCGTAGCACTTAAGAGTCGAAGAAGCCCTGGCCTTGGCAAGTACCTCCTTACAGTCCACCGGGATCTCGTATCCTCCAAATTCTAGCGCTGCAGGAGACATGCCTGCAAGTTCAGCGACCCCGGGTCGTGGTGCAGAATCGCGCCTCCATCCCTGGCGAGAAGATCTGCGTCCGCCGGAAGCGTGATTGGAGGGGACGCTGACATGTCCAGAAGGTCTGGGTACCAATTTTGTCTCGGCCACGCCGGTACGACGAGGGTCATCCTGCACGGGGACCGTCTTGAGTTGACTGATGAGTTGCAGGAGCAGCAGCAACGGTGGGAACGCGTAGAGAGACAGGACGTCACATGGGAATGAGAACGCATCCCCCATGCTCCCCGTCTGGGGAAACCTGCTGGCGAACCTCCGGCACTTGGTGTTCATCGTCGTTGCAAACAGATCAATCTGGGGATTGCCCCATCGTCGAAACAGTCGATCCACCTGACCCTGACGAAGTTCCCACTTGTGGCAAGAGCGCAGTTCCTTGCTGAGCGAGTCGGCGATGGTGTTCTTTACTCCTGCCAGATGGAAAGGCACCAGAAACATTCTCTGGGCGATGGCCCAGTGTTGTTATGTTATGTTATGTATACTTCTATAGCACTGGCAGCCCGCAGGCATACAACAAATACTAGACATACCTGGGACACACTTATTCAAACCTATGGACTCTCTGTTTCCTAACTGGATGCCATCACTTAAAGAGGCACGTCTTCAGGCATTTCCTGAACGTTTGATAATTCTCTTCCAACCACAGGGTGTAAGGTAATTAGTTCCACTGTTGCGCGGCAAGCACTGCAAAGGATCTGCCCATACCTGCCTCAAGCTTGTATCTTGGCACGTTAAGCAATCCTTTGTCCGCTGAGCGTAGCTGTCTCAAGGGAGTGTATCTTACAAATTGATTCTTGAAGTATTGGGGGGCAACTCCAAGAATACACCTGTGTATGATGATCATTGACTTAAAGTTCACTCTATCCTCATCTCTTAATCAGTGCAGAGATTTTCTTGCCGTTGTTATATGATCCCTGGTTTTTTTCTCTTCACTATGTGTATCCCGTTGTTTTCCATGACTTGACACCTGGCAAGATTTTCTTTGGTTGCTCCTAGTAACAATGCGTTGCCGTAATCCAATCTAGACAATACTATTGCTCTAGAAATGGTTGCTGCATTTTCCTCATTCAGATAAGGTCTAATTGCTCTTATGAGGCCTAGGTAGTATGCATTATTTTTATGCAAGTAGTTGACCTGCGCCTCTGAGCTCACTGAGGCATCTACCATCATCCCCAGTGTCTTGTCCTAGCTCATGACCTGTATTTAAGCCTCTTTAATTGAGAAGGTTTTGTAGTCCTCTCCTAATTTGGCTCTAGCTGTACTGGTTCAGAAGATCATGAGCTCTGTTTTCGTGTTGTTTAAACACATCCCATTTTGCTGCATCCATAGGTCTATCATGCAGTACACTTCAGCTATTTTAGCACCATCACTGGTATATTCTCCCTCCAATTCAATAACGAGTTGTGTATCGTTGGCGTAATTTGTAAAAAAGACACTGACGTCATCCAACAAGTCACAGAGGCTTCTCATATATACATTAAAAAACAACAGGGATAAACTAGCCCCCTGAAGTACTCCAAAGACAATTGATATGGCCTCCGAAAACGTTTCCCCCCAGTGCACTCTAGCTTGGCGCTCCATGAGAAAGGGTATGAGCCAGTGCAGGGCAACCGGGGAGCACCCCGCTATTCTCTTTAGCGCCTTTACTAGGAGCTTGTGATCTACTAAATCAAAGGCAGCGCTAAGATCAAGCAACATCAGCATCCCTGTTTTGCCTCTATCCACTAGCTCTAGCATATGGCTTCGCAGGTCCAACATAGTCGTTTCTGTACTATGGACAGCCCCAAAGCCTGA
Organism: Ambystoma mexicanum; assembly: GCF_040938575.1. Taxonomy (NCBI): domain Eukaryota; kingdom Metazoa; phylum Chordata; class Amphibia; order Caudata; family Ambystomatidae; genus Ambystoma; species Ambystoma mexicanum. Next base: position 354,795,780 of record NC_090936.1, read on the forward strand.
TTGTTGTTGGTAAAGTGATGCCTGATCTTCTATGTGTTTCTGTAATTGATTAGGTGCTATTTTATCTAGTATCTTGAGAATGAAGTTGGAATTAGTGATCAGACGAAGATTATCTGGATCCTTGGGATCAAGACGTGCCTTTTTAACCAAAGGTGTAATTGTTACTTTCTTAATTTCCTTAGGCACTTTGCCTTCTTTAAAAGATGCATTAATTATTTTGGCAAAAACCTGGAGCAAATATTTCCTTGTTTTCTAATATGATTTTAGAAGGAAGTATATTTTCAGCACACAATGTTGGTTTCATTTTATTCAGTACCCCCAGCAATTATTTTTCCGAAACTGGTGTGATGTTAAATGTATCTATCACTCCCAGATTAAGACAGTCTTTCTCCGTCGTGGCTTTTCCTGTAATTTCTCTGGCCTTAATTATATTATGTCTTGCCTTTTGCGTTTTTGCTGCGAAAGCATTTTGGACTAAATCGCAGTCTTCCTTAGATGGAGAGAAAGGCGGTGTGAGGGCCTTTGGTTTTTCAATACTTTTTATTATCTCTAATATTTTACTTGTGGCGTTTGATGCTGCTGTTTCCTTGTTATAATGATTAGCCTTGGCTTCTCTTACACTTTCCCTGTAGTTTTTGTTAGCTTGCTTCAATATATCCTTATTTTCCTTAGAAGGATTTTGGTGCCACTTTCTTTCTAGAGCTCCCTTTTCTACTTTCTGTTTGTTTAGCTCTTCACTGTACCACTTCTGGTGCTTGCTATTTTTTCTAGCTATTTTAGTTTTCATTGGAGCGTCTTGTTCCACCAGATTTTGAATCTGTTAAAGGAATTTATTTAGAATCACTTCACAGCTATCTTGGTCTTGAAAAGATTTCAAGATTCTAGATATGCAGGGTTTTAGTTGTTCTGCCCCTATGTTTTTAAAGTTTCTGCTCTGTACTTTAATATGAGGGTTATGTTGCTGTTTGGTATTTTCCAGTGTTACCTCAAACAAAACCAGAAAATGGTCACTCCAAATACATGGTTCAGTAATGACTTTCTGGGTCTGCAGGTTTTGGGTTAGGGCCCAATCTAATTGGTTTCCTTGTGGAGTTGTAGGTTCTTTATTGATCACTGAGTAATCAAGATTTTTTAAGGTATTCCCAAGTGTAATGGTTTCTTTATCAACCTTATTCTCTCTCCAATAATAAAACTCACTAACTAGCAACGTAGATGTATTTTGTGATTTCAAATTTATTAGCTGGGAGCTGAGCTTGTTAGCAAAATCTGAAACTAAGGATGGAGGTCTGTAAATGACTACAATGTTGAGGCAGTCATTGAGGGTGTAAGTTAATTTCAACTGTAATGTTTCACATCCACTGCAAATAAAGTTTGCTTTAAATAATTTCATTGATTCTCTTGCTATAATAGCCACTCCCCCACTCGGCCCACTATTTCTATTTGTATTATACACTGTGTAACCTTCTGGTACTGCTATATCACAGGTGGGTCCTATTGGGTCTTTTAACCATGTTTCCGTGATACACATCACATCGAATTGTTTCTTAGTGATCAGCACGTGTATGTTGATTGCATGTTTGCACATGCCACAGATTCTGCGCTTCCTTGGAGAGAGCTGGGGATCTGGTGCCTCCCTGCTTCCAAATGTAGAATGTAGAACATCATGGTGGTGTTGTCGGTGAAGACCTGCACCACCTTGCCCTTGAGGGAAGGGAGGAATGAATTAAGGGCCCAAAACACATCTCGGAGCTCCAGGACGTTGATGTGTAACAACCTCTCCTGTGGGAGACATAGGCCTCTTGCGTGGAGATGTCCTGTATATGCGCCCCATCCCTCCAGGGAGGCGTCCGTCATCACCGTCTCCTGGTGCGCTGGGGTTTGGAAGTCTGTGCCCGCCGCGAGATGCACGCGGACACCCCAACAACGGATCGATCGATTGAATGTCTCGTTGGGGGCGATCTTGTCCTCGAAGCGGCCCATCATTTGCATCCAACGGGTGTTGAGGAATTCCTGCAGCGGCCGCATCCGTAGCCTGCACAGCCGAATGAGGTAGATGCATGACGACATCATGCCGAGCAGGGACTTGATGGACCTCACCCTGGAAACTTTCATGGTCAACAGCCACTGTACCTTGCCCAGGGTGGCATCCTCTCCTCCGACGGTGAAGCTAGGCACGCCACTGTATTGAGTCTGGCTCCCAGGAACTGAGCGTCCTGCGATGGCTCCTAGCAGGACTTCGAAATAGTTTATCGAGAACCCCAGTTCCGCGAGCAGGCGGACGGTCCTTGCTGTATGTTCGACAGCGAGTTCCCTTGACTTCGCTCGGATGAGCCAATCGTCCAGGTAGGGGTATACGTGGATCCCCTGCAGGCACAGCCACGCCGCCACCGGTGCCAGGCACTTGTTGAAGGTGGGGCCAACTTCAGCCCGAAGGAGAGGGCCTTGAATTGGTAGTGCCGCCCTTGGACCACGAAGCGCAGGAACTTTCGGTACGCCCTTTGTGTATGGGGATGTGGAGTAGGCATCCTCCAAGTCCAACGACGACAGGAAGTCTCCCACCTCCAGCTGCCCCAGTACGCGCTGAAGGGTGACCATCTGGAACTTCTGGGATTTTATGTAATTGTTGAGGCGGCAGAGATCTAAAATGGGCCGCCAACCGCCGGTCTTCTTTTGGACGAGGAAGTACCGCGAGTATACTCCGGAGCCCCGGAGTCTCTTGGGGACGAGTTCTAAAGCGCTCTTTCCCAGCATTGCTCGTACATCTAGAAGTAGTTGAGGGATGTGGTTTTCTTTCCTGGCCACCGGTGGAAAACGGGGACAATTCCTTTGGAACTCCAGGGTGTGTCCGTGGGCCAGGGCATCCAGCACCCAACAGTTGGTGGGGATGGTCGTCCACGCGCCGACAAAGCTCGCCAGCCAGCATCCCACCGGGGTGTTCGGGTGGGGGCCCAACGTCATGGGCGGTTCAGTCCTGCTTCGCCGAGGCCTGACCACCTTGGGCACTTGGCGATGACGATGTTGCCCTACGGCCTTGCTGCGGCCTCTGTAGGCTTCCTGGGATGAAGAACGGGCTGCTTCACTGTAGGACGAAGAGCTGCCACAAAATCCTTTGGAGGCACCCTGAGACTTGCCTCCGAAGGACTGAAAGGACGGCCGTCGTTGAAGAAGCGTGCCGTCTAGGTGTCTGCCTTGATGGCCTGCAGTGACTCGTCCACTGCCTTGCCGAACAGGTTGTTCCCCTCGAAGGGCATGTCCAGTACCCTTGTCTGTACGTCTTGACGGAAATCGGTGGCCCTGAGCCAACCCCGTCGGCAGAGGCAAACGCTGTTGCCCATCTGGTGAAAGCAGGTGTCAGCGATGTCCATGGCCACTGCATTTGCATGGTCCGAAGCCACCTCACCTTCTTGCAAGATTCCCAGGGCTTCTGCCCTCTAGTCGTCCGGGAGGAAGTCCAGGAGGGGGGTGATTTTAAACCACAGCTCCCTATCGTAGGGGGCCACGATAGCGAGAGCCACCGACTAGATGACCCGGCTCCCCATGGCGTCCAGTTTCTTCCCGCCGTCTGGCGGGGAAGTGGAAGTCGATGCCGTCACCCCTGCCGATTTCTTCTTGGCTGCCGCAGAGACCACCGAGTCTGGGACCCGATACTTCTTCTCGTACAAGTCTCTCTTCACAGGGGCAGAGGGTGGGTTCTTCAGAAGCGACAGCCCTTCGTCCCAGATGTCGTCCAACAGAGGAACTGAAAGTACAGTCTTCCTCTAGGCCTCTCATCATTGATAAAGGAATTCCTCCTTCTTCTGCTCTTCGGGGTATAGCTGAAAAAGCTCTGAGGCCCTGGCAATCATGGCGTGGAATGAGCCAATTTCATCGGGAGGAGAAGCCCGGGGTGGGGGCGATGTGAGATCCGTGGCGTCGTTGTTGCCGTCTTCCATCCCCGTCGTCGCCGTCTCGTCCCTCGGCAGAGGGGATGGAGGTGAACTATGGAAGGGTGGGGGCGGATGGAATCACCTCTGCATGGATGGAGGGCTTCCCAACGGTCCAGGCGCTGATGGATCGTCCCCAGGAGGCAAAGGCATCCTATTCCTTATTTCCGAGCACAGGGTGTGCAGGGCAAGTAAGATGTCCTCCGATCTGTCCATCGGTGGTGGCAGCGTTTGTGACGGGAGCAGCGGCATTGGCGTGGTGTCCTCCGGTTCCTCGTTGATCTGCCGTTCCTCATCGGCTCCCCCGTCGCTCTCCACATCCGCCTCATCGGGGTCCTTCCTGTAGGACCTGACTTCGACAAACTTCTTATCAAGGACTGCCTTGAGGCCAGACAGCTCGTCCTCGGAGGAGATATCTGAGTCCGGTAGGACTATCGTGCCCCCCCCTTTTTCTCGGCCATGGGTTTCACAGGGGTCGTTTCGATGGGCAGAAAAGACGATTCCCTCCGGGTGAGCAGGGAAACTCTTGGCCTGGAGGTCATCTCGACTGGGGTCGCCTATGCAGGCTTCGCCAGGGACACTATAACTCCCTCAATCGAGGCCTTAGCCATGTGAATCTGGGCCTTCACGACCTTCGGCACGTCCAAGGCCTTCACCGAGGGGGAAGGACCACTGCTTCGCTCCCCCTTGGCATTCACCGTCGGGGCCAGCCGGGGCTTCTCCCGAAGCTTACCCGGGTTGTCCGACTTCCTTTTCGTCGAGCCGGAGCGTTGGCTCGTGGTTGACAGCATCGGCGATGCTGCGCCCAGCCTGGCAGCCAAGAAGCCTGTACCAACGGTGCTCCCGGTGCCCGCAGACTCGTGGTACTTTGCCTTATGTTGGGACCCCGTCGCCGGAGCGCTCTTAAAGGTCTTAGAAGACCGCTCAGACTTCTTCTTGGGCTCACCTGCCGCCAGGCTCTTGGCCTCCAGCCAGTCAGTGAGTCGTTTGTGACGGTTCTTAATGGTACGGGTGGACATGTCCTTGCAGAACGCACAAGCCTCCTGCACGTGCGACTTCTCCGAGTGCAGGCAGTAGCAGGCAGTAAAGGCACTGGGAGTGCCCGTCCTCCTTGAAGACCTTCTGCAGTCCACATCCTGGGCAGATCCTGAACAGCTTGGATCCAACGGGCGTCGAGTCTCTTTTGTCTTCGGCCATGTCCACGCGGGGTAGGCCTCAAAGATCTTCTGGAATCCTCCAAGTTGTGAAATTCAATGAAATGTCACCCTTGAGGGGCGTAGAGATTTCCGAAACGGGTCCCCGTTAATCGGAAGATGAATCGGTGGAGCTTGAGGCTCGATTTGACCGAAAAAATAAGAGTAAACTCTTTGAAAAAACGCAACACGCAGTAAAAGCTCGAGAGCTAAACACGAGGACTCCCAACACTTGAACGTGCGGTAAAAATCAGAAGATGGCTGCCTGAGGAGGGGCTTAGGTAGAGGGCAGTCATTGGCTGGGGGCAGTATGACCCAGAGACCAGTGATTGGTTATTAGGAGAAAGACAGTTCAGAAACGAAACTGAAACTGATTTTTTCTTTACCAAGGATACCCAGCCTGACAACAGGGAATATTCATGAGCATGTTAATCCATGCCAGAACCCATGCTGGAGAAGGTAGATATCAGGTAAGCTATGAGGGCCAAGTAGAGATTGACAAACCAGGGTGAGAGGAGAGCCCTAAGGAACGCCACAGGTGGAGAGAGAGGTGGCACAGATCATTGGAGGCGCACCGTATTGGATTAGAGATAGACAGTCAGGAATGAGCGAGAGAGGAGAGGAGGCTGAGTGGAGCCTGAAGGAGAGCAGAGTGTCATCCGCATAGCACTGAAACTTAGAGCAGAAGGTAGAGATCAGGTAGGCCAGAGGGGCCAAGTAGAGATTGAAAAACGAGAGTGAGAGGATAGAGCCCGGGGAAACCCACAGGGCAGAGGAGAGAGGTGGCAGAGATAGGAACCAAGTTGGACCTGGGAGGGGCGGTCCAAGAGGAAGGAGGTCAACCACTCCAGAGACTGATCTGTGATGCCCAGTTATTCACGGAGTCGATTTATCAGGATGCAGTGGTGCCTGTGTGAAAGGCAGAGGAAATATCAAGGAGGATGAGGACAGAAGGAGCGCTGGAATCAAGGTTAGCGAGCAGATCTTTACAGGTATTCAGGAGAGTAGTTTCTGTGCGTCTGGCAGCTCTGAAGCCAGACTGATGGATATGGAGACAACCAACAGATTCAGTGTGGAGAGTAAACTGGGAGATGGCCAGCTTTTCCAGGAGTTTGCCCAGGAAAGGGGTGATAGAGATCGGGCGATAGTTTGCCGGACAGGTAGGATCGGCAGACGGCTTCTTGAGAATGGGGTGCACAAGGGAGTGCTTGAGGAGAGAGTAGAAAGTTCCAGTGGCAATAGAGTGATTTCAGAAATCGGTGAAGTCTGGAGCGAGGGTGTCAATATGGTCCTTGATGGTTCTGGAGGAGCAGGGGTGCACTTATTTGGATGACACTTTCATAGATCAGACTTGTCTAGAAACATTGTCAGGTGTTGTCAGAGAGAAAGAGGAGAAAGAAGAAGGAGAGTGGGCCAAAGGGGGGCCGAGAGCGGAAGACTGAGAGGAGATAGAGGACGGGATGTCCCGAGTTTTTGTGGTGAAATGAGAGGCCAGAGCTGTACAGAGGGCCTGGGAGGGAACAGGAGAGGTAGAGACTGCCGTAGGATTGGCCAGTTCCTTGCATGTTTTAACGAGTTCGGCCCTCTTCTTCTGCGCCACCTCCTTAATGAAGAGCCCCCTTGTCATTGCTTTAGCGGCCTCCCACACATGCTTCTGGTGGACCTCCCACATATCATTGACATCAAAATAATTGTGAATCTCTTTTCCCATAAAGTCTTTGAAAACCATATTGCTTAGGAGGAGGTCATTACATCTCGGGAATCCCTCCCTGTGTGCCTTCAAACCCCATCTTGATATGGCCATCTCATGGTCAGACCAGGTGAGTCTCCACCACTAGGTTGGTGGACATATAATCTTGTTACCGAGGGAACAACAGGTGGTCTATTCTCATGTAGGTGCCATGCAGTGTGGAGAAGAATGTGTAACCTCCAGCCTACGCGCAGTTGGCTCTCTAAACATCAGTCCAGAAGTGGTCCTGAGTTGACTTGCAAATTCCCCATTCTCTTTCATAACCTTTTTGTATTGGTCTACTTTCGCGCATTGAAACACTTGTGTATAGGCGCGTTATAAATGCCTTATCATATCCTATCATTAACCACCAATCTACTGTGGGGTCTGTGATCAAATTGAAATCTCCCCACAACAGCATGGATCATTCACTCCCCTTGCCCATGCCTTCTATTTGCACAGCCCGCTGATCTGCAGAGTATGGACCTCCTTTTCATCTTGGTCCCAACCTCTCCTCGCGTGTGGCACAGCGTTGCTTTCCATCTCAAGGCCCTATGGAGGCCGCCAGGCTTACGCTCTTATCATGTTTCCCTGCAAAGCCACCCAGGTCTCCTTCACCGCTATGGCTCTCTCCAATAGCCCGCTCTTGTTGCTGGTCCTGTTTCCTTCCTCATTTGGCTGCCACTGACCAGCATTCCTCACTCCTCCTCCCTGCAGACTGGGACCTTGGTAACCGCTGCACCCACCTTCAGGCCTGCGGAGGAGGGAGCCCACAGAGTTCCTAGGACTCCTGCCGCCACAAGTCTCCTCCGGGTGGGCATGGCAGCCCCAAAGACCAGGCCCCAATCCCTCCAAGGCTTTTAACTGTCACTATTTGCTGGCCCAGGGACACTCAGTGCCTCCCAGTGCAGCTCCTCTATCTTCCTGCCACCATCCAATCCAGGCCGGCCTTCTATCCGTCCCCGCCTCACCCTCCAATGCAAGGGGCCACCGTGCCCAGGTCCACACTGCCAGGCTGCCCCACAGCCCACGCCGATTTCACCTTCTACTAGATGGGTATGGCCTCCAAGTGTAACCCCTGGTCCTCTTCTGCCAGTGCTAGGGCCACAAACCGTCTCAGCTACACAGCCTGCTCACGGCGCGAGCCAAATGGCACACCACTGTCGCCTCCTGCCAGCCCGATTGGCTGTTTGACCCACAACACCGGCTCCCATTGGCCTTTCCATCAACACAGCAGGGCCTAGTGACCCGCTGCGCACGCTCTCTCTGCATTTCCATCGCGGACTGAGGTGAGTGTTTGTTCTCTTACTTGACCATCTGGACCTCTGACTACTTGTTTTCCAGCAGTTTTTGCTGCCCCAGGCCTGGTAGCACTCTGAGTCTGCCCCCCTCCCGAACCTTCTCCCTCTTCTGTGTGTCCCCCCCTCCTCCCATTGGCTGTCTGACCCACAACACCGGCTCGGATTGGCCTTTCCATCAACACAGCAGAGCCTACTGACCCGCTGCGCACGCTCTCTATGCACTTCCATCGCGGACTGAGGTGAGTGTTTGTGCTTCTCCTTGACCATCTGGGTCTCTGACTACTTGTTTTCCAGCCATTGTTTTGCGGCCCCAGGCCCGGTAGCACTCTATGCCTGCTCCCCCCCAAACCTTCTCCCTTCCGTGTTTCCTCCCCATCCCGCCAGCCCGGATTGGCTGTCTGACCCACAACACAGGCTCTGATTGGCCTTTCCCTCAACACAGCAGGGCCTACTGACCCGCTGTGCACGCTCTCTCCGCATTTCCATCGCAGACTGAGGTGCGGGGCTGTGCTCCTCCTTGACCCTCTGGGCCTCTGACTACTTGTTTTCAGCTGTTTTTGTGGCCCCAGGCCTGGTAGCACTGCCTGCCTGCTCCACCCCCAAACCTTCTCCCTCTTCCGTGTTACCTCCCCCTCCCGCCTCCCGCCAGCCCGGATAAGCTGTCTACCCCGCAACACCAGCTTCGATTGACCTTTCCATCAACACAGCAGGGCCTACTGACCCACTGCGCACGCTCTCTACACATTTCCATCACGGACTGAGGTAAGTGTTTGTTCTCTTCCTTGATCCTCTGGGCCTCTCACTACTTGTTTTCCAGCTGTTTTTGTGGCCCCAAGCCCGGTAGCACTCTGTGCCTGCTCCCCTGCCACCCCCCCCGACCCTTCTCCCTCTTCCGTGTTTCCTCCCCCTCCCGTCAGCCCGGATTGGCTGTCTGACCCACAACACCGGCTCTGATTGGCCTTTACATCAACACAGCAGGTCCTACTGACCTGCTGCGCACGCTCTCTCCGCATTTCTATCACGGACTGAGGTGAGTCTTTGTGCTCTTACTTGACCCTCTGGACCTCCGACTACTTGTTTTCCAGCAGTTATTGCGGCCCCAGGCCTGGTAGCATTCTGAGTCTGCCCCCCGCACCTCCAGAACCTTCTCCCTCTTCCGTGTTTCCTCCCCCTCCTCCCATTGGCTGTCTGACCCACAACACCGTTTCGGATGGGCCTTTCCATCAACACAGCAGAGCCTACTTGTTTTCCAGCTGTTTTTGCGGCACCAGGCCCGGTAGCACTCTGTGCCTGCTCGCCCCCCGAACCTTCTCCCTTCCGTCTTTCCTCCCCCTTCTGTCAGCCCGGATTGGCTGTCTGACCCACAACACCGGCTCCGATTGGCCTTTACATCAACACAGCAAGTCCTACTGACCTGCTGCGCACGCTCTCTCCGCATTTCCATCGCGGACTGAGGTAAGTGTTTCTGCTCCTCCTTGACCCTCTGTGCCTCTGACTACTTGTTTTCCAGCTGTTTTTGCAGCCCCAGGCCCGGTAGCACTCGGTGCCTGCTCGCCCCCCGAACCTTCCCCCTTCCGTCTTTCCTCCCGCCAGCCCGGATTGGCTATCTGACAATTCGCTGGCAAGTTCGTATGCGTTAAAAAGGATGTCTCTGCACCTTGTAGTTCCCAAGATACAGATTTGATTCCCAAATGGGACAGTGGCGATTTCTCTGCTCCGGGAGGACGAATCAACCCAGTTTCACTGCAGCAGGCTTCAGGAGCAAGAGGGTCACAAATGCAGCGAACTTGAACAGGTCGTTGCCACGGCAGGGCAGCACGGTAACCACGTTTACTCCGGTCCTGGCGCACTCGTCTCACTTCAGACCTGGGAATGTCAAGTATACGAAATTCAGTGTGAGGGTGCCATGGACACAGAGTTAGCAGTATACCAAGTTTCCAGGGTCTCCTCGAAACGGCGGCGGTGACAGAGCAAAGCAACTGGGTAAGCTGGTCAGTCCACTGGTTGACCCAGGGACACTTCAGAGAAAGCTTACTTGCAGGGTTTGATGAGGGTGCCGAGAATAGTTGGTCCCACTATTCCAATGGGTCGAAGCATCTTCACAGACCTTCTAGGATGACAAGATGCAGAGGGGCCCCACGGGACGACAGAGGGCTCAGGGTGCCAAACCTTTCAGCGGTTACTCGACTCGGCTTTGTGTTGCAGGATACTTGGCTCCTATCCTTTGTCCGGTGTGAACTCAAGAGATCGACAAGGTAGTGGTGTTTCCAGCCTCCTCTTATCCAAAGTTCCCCCTTGTGCCAAAATGGAGAGGACCCAATGGGAGATCTGCTCACAAACACACACTCCATACGTGGACCAATCATAGACCACGGTGGTCCAAGGCATTCAGGGCACTCCAGACTCTCTGGCACCCAGGATTTGTATTGGGATCAGATATTCCAGCCCACATCCTGGAGGCATACACACAAGGCATGCAGAAGCCCGCAAAAGCATTGGGATTCGCGGGAAAGTGCATGACCAAATAAGGACTGACCTGGGTCGGCTCGACCTGGGGAAGGTGAAGGGGCAAGATGGCCAAAGGACAGGACAAAGAAACTCGTGGCATGGCTCATTTTGGAGCCAGGCCACGTATTCGTGTCAAACGCAGTTAACCCAGTTAACATGGCAGGAAAGGGTTAAAAATATTGCAAAAAGATAGCTGCCACCAGTCCTGTCCATGACACATCTGCACAGTTCATAAAAAGTCCAGCGAGAGTTTCTAAGGCCTTTGGAAATGACTAGAGACCCAAGTGTGCTGTATGGTAATATAGATTGCACACTTGTTACATGTTGCACAAAAGCTGCAACATGAGGAAAGGACAAAGTCTCCCAATACTGAATGTCTTAAGGGCATGTCAGTTTCCCCATAAAAAGTGAGCGAAAGGAGGGGTGTGGCCAGCTAAGGACCTGGACGGATGGTTCCTCGGTGAGCTCTGTGATTCTTTTCAGCCCTGAAGCCCTTATCCCCCTTTTGATGCAGCGATATTCCAACAAAGACGGCCCATACAACTGTGAACACTTAAGGCACTTGAAGATGTCGAAATGAGGCAGCGAAATATAACGGAAGAAAAGTTATAGGCAGTTTTCGGACGTGCCTCGCATCGGACTTCGCGTCAAAATGTCAGCCGCTGCTCGCTCAATGGGGGAAGAGCGCGAGGAGGTACCCAGCAACTATAGAAGTCTGTGCTGCATCTGAGCGATGTCACCCCAACCCCCCGAAAAAGAAAATAAGGAGTGGCGCACCGAAAACCCTCAGAGCCCATTGCGCACCCGGGTCACATTGACAAACCAACGCTGCAGCAGTGTTAAGAGTGGTCTGAGGCTCGCTACCCCTCTCTCCCCCGATCCGCACCAGTGAGGCGCCGACAGTAGCAGCCTGGAAGCGGTACATCCGGACAACCGGTGTGCGAGCTCCAAGGAAGGGCCATCGAGCGAGTGAGCGGACGAACAGGAGAGTAGATGCTGTTGGACGGGAGGTGGACAACACGGCAGCCGTAGTTGAAGAAAAGCCCACAGCCCAGCGAGCATATAATGAGCCGTGAAGAGAGCGGAGGAGCGGACACGGGTGAATGTGGCGACATCGGCGGAGGCGTCGCAGATAGCAGGTACACTGCGGTTCACTCCCCGGAGCAGGAAGCAGAAGAGGGCTGTGTAGCTGCGCATGACTGCATGTTAGAGTGGGGCAGTGCCCACCATTTATAGCAAGCTTCTGTGGAAGGAGCTCAGCTGGAGAGAGCGGAGGGGGCTGAGGAATAGGTCGGAGAAGGCCCCGAAGACTAAAGGAAGCCCCCGGCTTCCATACAAACTAAGAGCCCTACACATAGAAGAAGAAACCTGCCCTGATTAAGGAAGGAAGTACCCTGCAAAGGCATTGTACAATATCCATCTAGCGTTTCGGGAGAAGCTGGGACAACAGGATGCACCCAAGCAGGAGGAAGGGGTGGCAGGTCATTGAACCCATGGCAACTGGTGAGAGTTAAAAGCAGCATGCAAAATTCCCCACGAGGGAACTGAAAGAGATCCCATACCGCAACAAGTGAAGTGACAGTCCATAGAGCACAAGAGTTATGGAAGTGCCTATGTACATAACTTGCAAGCATTACGACCATAGGGCAGGGTGCCATCAGCTACTACACCCGCGAATCAGTGGAAACTCCAAAAGCAAGGAACCTGGGAGGTTTTATTGTATCTAAAGCTTCAGGTTTAAGCTAATTCCGGACTCCGGCGTCTCCTCTCCATCAAACATGTCTAAGCAGCGGCAGAAACAGAAAGGCTCATCTTCTGGTGATATCAAGGCACTCATGCAAGCTGCAGACACCCAGAAACGCACCCTGCAGCAGACAACCGCACAGGTACACTCTCCTACCCAAGGAGACAAACTGGTACAAGAGGACCCACCGCTACGCAAGTCTGACCTGCTGGAGATGCTACAGGAGCTTAAAAAAGAGATTAGAGATAGTGCCTCTAGACCTGGCCAAGTCAATAACAGACCTTAACCTAGACCTTAGTTGACCTTAGTTGAGAAGCGGATGGATGAAGCAGAAACAAAATTAGCAGAGCAAGGACATGAACAAGATGTGCTATCCAGAAGAGTTCAGGAACTGGAGCAACAACTGGATCGGGTCCAAAACAAACAAGAGGATGCCGAAAATAGATCAAGGCGCAATAATATACAAATTCGAGGCATGCCTAAATCAATCCCAGACTCTGAGCTCCAACGAACAGTAATTTAACTATTTTGACAAATATTGGGGCCAGAAGACGAGAGAGATATAATTCTGGACAGAACCCACAGGGTCTATTCCACCTATCAGATTAATAGAAATTTGACCCCAGATGTGCTAACCAGAGTACACTTGTATCAATTAAAAGAAGACATCATGAAGGAAGCTCGTAAGACAGAACCCATCCGATTCCGGACAACCATTCAGCTCTATCAGGACCTAGCGCAAGCCACACTACAGAAAAGGAAACGGTTGCGGGTGGTGACGGACTAGTTAAGGAACAAGGCAATTCAATATCGATGGATCTTCCCGAACGGACTTCGCTTTGACTGGAAAGGACAGCCATACACAATCACGAAAGAAGAGTGGGAAGAACTCATGAGACATGGAGGGGAACGAAAGCACTACCGAAGGGAGGTCCCTGTCGGATCACCCTAAAGAAAGCGAGGCCCCGGAGAGAGAACATTGGAAACCAGAGTGATCTCGCTTACAATGTCATATTGAAGAACATAAGGAGATAAACCCAGCATGATGTTTCCAAACAAAGGAGTAAAGTGCTGTTTGTAAGCTATGAATTGTGAGCGCCTATTATCATTTGGGAAGAGAGAGGTGGAAGGGCTGCCCTATAGAGGTAATAACCGAGAAGAGGGCAGATTAACTTTCATTAATTGGTCACTCCATTGAGGGTAAGATGTCTGGCGTGGAGATGGGGGCGACTGGGTGGGGAGACAGAGTGGGGGGGCTGGAAGAGAAACATGGAACCCTTTACTCCTCAGAAAGCTAATTCCTGGTGAATTGTTGTAATTGTGTGACAATTTATGTTACCTGTTGCTGTTATAAGGTTTTGGGAAATTGGGACACGGGAAGGGGAAAGAATTCTATACAAAACACAACTCACGGTTGAGGACAAAAACGACATAAATGCAGTGTCCAAAGGTTCAAGTGGGAAAGGAGGCGGATTAATATGATGTCTAGCCCTGAACATGGCTGACCTGACGTTTGTTACGCTTAATGTTCAAGGGCTAAACTCCCCTATAAAAAGAAGGTCAATTATGAGACAGCTGGGGGAATTGCAAGCCTCAATGGTGTGGGTGCAAGAAACCCACTTGCTCCAGGAAGACGAACACAGACTGAGGCACAGAGCCTTCCCAACGCAGTTCTTAGCCTCGAGCGGGACGAAAAAAAAAGAGAGGGGTGGGAATTCTCATAGCTAAAGGAGTTCAATTTGAGAAGCAGTTTGTTAAAAGAGATCCGGTAGGGAGATACCTGATCTTAGGGGGAACTCTAATGAACCAACAAGTGACTATGGTGGCGATTTATGCTCCCAATGAAAAACAAGATCGGTTCCTGATGGAGCTGCTCCCAAAAATAGCAGAGTGGGGAAGAGGTCAAATCCTTATAGGGGGAGATTTCAACTGCGTTATGGATGCCTCAATGGATAAAACTCTCCCAGCGACAATGTGAACATGCAAACCTTGGCTCAATTCCTCAGAGACTTACAGTTAATTGAAACCTGGCGCTTCTTTCGTCCTCAAGAGAAAGATTACACCTTTTACTCACCTGTACATAAAGGGTTCTCCCGGATCAACATGATCCTAATTTCTGATACAGCAATTCCACAGGTCACAGGGTTGGAGATTGGGGTGAGATGTATATCCGATCACGCATCGGTCTCTATGACCATGGAAATGCCGCACTCGAAGCCACAAACTCGCAAACCATGGCGACTAAATGAACTGCTATTGAAAGATCTGGCTTTGAGAACGGATATTGAACAGGTGCTGAGGAATTATTTGACCGAAAATTCCTGGAGGATACTATGTGATGCTAGCAAGGCAGTTGTCCGAGGGGAATTTATTGCGCACAAAGTGAATTTCCTGAGGAGAAAAGAAAGAGAGAGGCAAGAACTAGAAACTAAAGAGAAGGCAGCATAAGCGCAATATAAAGATAAAAAATCCCAAAGAGCTTGGAGAGAACTCAAACAAACTAAAGCCGCATTAGAGGCTCACTATGCGGATGAATCCGCACAACTCCTCCTAAAAACAAAACAAATGTACTATATAAAAGGCGATAAAGCCAATCGGCTATTAGCGGCCAAACTGAAAAAGCATAGGAACCGCAACCGCATTACCCCATTAGCACATGCAGGGGGGGAGATGGCCAAAGACGAAAAAGGGATAGCAGAGGTCATGCATGCATTCTACATTAGACATCTATCAGGGGATAATTTACAAAGGGAGACGCAAACAGAATTCTTGGCACAAATGGAACTGCCACAAATCAATGACAGACTAGAGTTAGAAGAACCTATATCAGAAGAGGAGGTGCAGAGAGTCATTAACGCCTTAAAAGGGAACAAATCCCCGGGCCTGATGGCCTGGGTAATGCCTACTACAAAACTTTCCAAAACGTATTGGTCGGCCCACTAACACACCTATTCAATTACATAAGAGACACTGGCCAAGTCACTGGGGAAATGAGCCCAGCCACCACAGTCCTTCTCTTAAAACCAGATAGAGACCCAACTGAATGTACAAGTTATCGCCCCATCTCTTTGCTAAATTGCGATGCAAAAATCTACTCCACTGTCTTAGCACAAAGGTTAGCCAAAGTCCTCCCTAAAATAATTCACTCGGATCAAGCGGGCTTTGTAAGAGGACGCCACACATACGATAATATTCGCAGAGCAATAAATATCATAGAATGGGCACGAAGAACAGGCCAGCCTATGTCAATAATAGCGCTGGATTTGACTTCCAGCAAAATAGTTTGCTCTATTTATAAAGTAATCCTGAGTGCAATGGTCGCAAGTCGGGCGGCTTACAAGAGTACATGGGCGGACTCCCTGGGCTATAGCTTGAGTGATGCACAATGGAAACTCATATGTACTCAGACCGAATGATCTCCCTGAATGCTCGATTTAGAGCGACCCACTTCAAATTTCTAGACCAGGTTTATTATTCTCCGTTGAAATTAAGTAGAATGTATACTGATTATTCACCAAAGTGTAGAAGATGTGAGGGGGAGCCTGCCGATTTTATTCATGTAGTGTGGGACTGCCCGCGCATTAGATCGTTCTGGAGTGGGGTCGAGGGGGCAATGAATGAAATGCTTCCTACACCACGAGTATACACGTCTGCTGTTTGGTTGCTGGCCTTAATTGAGGGGGGAACTCACACGGAACGGAAATTGCTGGGTATGACAGTGGGGATGGCCAGGCACGTGGTGGCCAAGAAGGATGGGAAAGAGAAACCCCGCAACTTTTGATTCTTGGCTGGAATGCATGAAAATGTGTGAAATAAGGGAATCCAGATATGCTACAACCATGCCAATAACAAGCCGCCCATTCGATTACTGGCCTCCGTTTCGTTTATATGTGGCTGAAGTAGATGCCAGGTCTTCCTCTTCTGGAATGAAGGTGTGATGTCACTAGTGAACTGTTGAGATCGGGGGCAAAGACTTCTGGACTCACGATTCTAAGTGGAACAATGTGTTTTGTTTAAATGTTCTTATTGGCACCATTCACGCCTAGTATGGACACTTGGGTTTGAGCTTGGGCTACTGTGAAACGATTCCTGAGGGGGACATGGGGCGGGAGGGGATGGTGAAGCGGGATGGTGGGTTGTTCAGGTGTTGTTGTTGTAACTTTGAAAATCAATAAAGAAAGTATTAAAAAAATAATAATAATAATAATAGCGCTGGATGCTTCTAGGGCTTTTGATAGATTGGAGCTTTCTCCAGCTGGTCTTGGAGTTATTTGGATGTGGTCTGATTTTCTCTCGCATAGTTCTGGCCAACTTCGTACACCCATCGACAAGATTGATGATTAATGGCCAGCTGACCGAGAGCATCCAATTCGCAAAGGCACTAGACAGGGGTGTCCCCTTTCACTGTTAATTTTTGCAATGGCTATGGAGCCGCTAGCACAGGGAATACAAGCAGAACAAGGCATCCTGGGGGTGAACACAGGGACCTGCGGAACCCAGAAAATAGCTTTATATGCAGACGATGTCCTTCTCTTTCTAAAGGATACAGAGCATTCTCTCCCCCACGCAATCACAATGCTAAAGAAATTTGCGGAAGTCTCAGGGTTCCATATTAACTACCCAAAATCTAGCGCACTTAATATCACAGAAAACCCAGAGAGGGTGGCAGGGTGGGAGAGGAAATATCCACTAAAATTGAGTCAAGTACCCATAGCCTATTTAGGCATAAACTTAGCACCTACCTACAGGAAGCTCTATGGGGCAAACATCCCGAGACTGTTGACAACCTTGATAGAAGACCTGAAAAGATGGGATATGCAAGAGCTATCCTGGTCAGTGTGGGTAGCAGCAGTTAATATGTCCCTACTCCCCAGATTTGTATATGTAATGGGTGCCCTCCCACTGAAAATCCCCCCCACCCCCCAGCAATCCAGAATCTACAAAAGAAAATTTTGGCCTTCATTTGGAAATGAAAGAAGCCAAGAATCCCCAAAAATGTCCTCTTCAAACACAAGCTATGGGTGGGTTGGGGGTGCCGGAATTTCGTAGATACCTTTGGGCAGCGCATGTGGCACCAATGTTACAATGGTCCCAAGGGAGAACCAGAATCGATGGGTACACCTAGAAAGGGAAGCAAAAAAAACCCTGTAGGAAAGCCTGGGGTTCTTGCGCCCGAGACATAGAAGGGATGGAGGCACGCTGTTGGAAACAACAAAAGCTACTCTGTGGTATTGGGATAAAGCCCTTCGGAATAAAAAGCTAAAATTAGGTATCTATCAACTACTTTCAGAGAGATGAGGCTAGGAGTCCAGCATCCGTAATTAAGGGGCCCATAGAACCATAACTACTGCTAATTTAGTACTCTGTTGATAGAAAGTGGGTGGACACGAGAGGGTAGCACAAACACTTCTTATATAAAGGGGAACAAATACAGAGGGGAAAAGGAATGGACCCTGATGAATGTTAATGTTAAAGACTATTTGTACCGTGCACTATCACTAGTGGAGTGGTCCCCTAGGGCTCTGGCGGCTCTGAAAAGGGAGTGGGGTGAGTTAGTGGGAATAAGTGGGAAAAGTGCAAGAGAGCAGCGATATGCCGTTGGCAACCTCAGCCCGGTTAACACTGTTCGCTGGGCTTGCAGTGTTTTCCGATAGGTAGCCTTTGTATGCTGTTGTACGAGTCTATGTGTGGTTTGTTTTGTTGTTGTGGTGTAGTGAAGTTTGTGCGGTTTGTTGTGCTATAGGGTTGTGGTTGTGCTTGGTTAGAGTTTGAGAGGTGTATGCAGAGGGGTGAAATTGTTAGTGGGTTGTTATTGGCATCGTTTTCTAGTACATTTCCACGTTCTTTCTGGGTGTGCCGCGTGAATATCTCTGCATTTCTATCTAGATCAGGCAATGGTCGACATTCACAATCTCAACCAGTCGTTCACAATCCCATCCAAGCATGGCACATGCTAACACTCTCAACTATGTCCAGGCATGGCATCTGCCATCATTCACAACTCCGTCCGGGCCCGGAGCATGCCAACGTCCGCAACTCTGTCCGCATGTGGCAACTGCCAACATTTACAATTCCATCCAAGTCGGCACTTGGTAGCGTTCATGGAGTGGGTGCTGTGGGATGTTTTCACCCACGCATCCAAGCCCTACAACAGTACTGTGAATTGCTGGTAGCAGAAACATCAGAATGGCCACTGGAAAGCATGCTGCTCGCCAGAAATCATCCAGAAATGCGCAGTAAAAATCTGAAAGATAGGCTGCCATCTACTTTTGCCATGTCAGTTAGCACAGGAGATCACTGCCTAAAACCACCATTGGGATACCCACACAGTAGCCTGAAACCACTTGGAAACAGCAATGCTGATTGCAAAGGAATACAGATCTGTTCAAAAATCAGTTTTATTTGGTGTCAAAAATTGCTAAAATCATGGCTCACAAAACCACCAAAAAGATCCAACCTTCTTGGGGGGTGTTCCACATTACTCTACTGCAAGAATCCACATCAGTACAATATTAGCAAGAATCCTATGCTATCAAAGTAAAATCCCCTTTTAAAAAATAGACAGCTGCCAAAATGGGTGCAGTACCGTTGCTCGCCTCCGACAGGCACCGGCGATCTAAATTCTGAGAGGAGAGCTGTATTTCCGAAGCTAAATATGCCAAGCAAGAGAATTCCATCAAAATGCAATATAGAGTGCCACCCAGTGATTTCATGTTGAAAAAGACTTGGTTTAAGGAGATATTGCTTATTTTAAAGTTTATAATGTTATATATTTTTTTTTATAAGGAACTAAGTTGCAAGTGACTAGAAGGCAGACTGATGCAGTTCAGACTTCAAAAGGTTTGCTTTCCCATGAGAACCCTTCACACCTCAGGCCTATACACCAGAAGGCAGGATATTGCATGGTCATGTTAATCAGATGTAGAGTGGCACCCTGGTCTGCTGCCCTCAGTCAAGACAATGGATTCTTTCAGCTGAATAGGATATGCTGATTTGGATGTGCCTGAACAACACTACTCTGGGAGAAACAAGACATGTGACCTCTGAGTCAGAGCCAAGCTTCTGGGGGCGGAGATAAACCAATGGGTGAATTCAATTGAGAGCAAACATATGTTTTATAAAATTGCAATTTACAAAGTGTTCCAGGCTGACAGAAATGTACAACTTTGAGAGTCTTAAAATGAAAAATGCACTCACAGTTCAAGACTAAGTTGGACGCCGTGGGATGTTCTGAGGCCAAGCCCCGTAATTATTAATATTGTGGATGCAGTGTTTATGCTAGAAACCTATGAACTTCCAGTAATATGCTCGGGGAGGGTGTGTAGGTCTGTGTAAAATTGGGGGCCGGACCAATATTGCGAAACCCACCGAAATCGCGATTAAGTTGTCATTTCTGAACTAAAGCTCTTAGGAAAATCAGAGTTGGAACAGAATGTACCTTAATTAATCTATGATGTGGACATGTTCTCAACAACCTGTGTATCTGGGAAACCTGGTTGTTATGAAAAATTGATTTTCTATGAGAAACCAAAGGGGAGGGATTACAGCTGAGCCATAAACACAGCATCACTCTGACTTACCACTCCTTTCTCCAGTCAGAGTACAGTAAATCCTTTAACCTATCAAATACTTAGTGGGTTGGGCATGTAGAGTCAGCCTCCACACCCACTGTGAAAACACATAAAAAGAGACTGCTGAGACACAGATAGGGACTTCTCTTTCCACTACTCACCGATTCCTGCGAAGCGCTCTGCCAGACCAGATCCAGACACTATCCAGAAGGACTACAGGCTCCAGAACTTAGACTCCAGATAGATCCAGAACCAAGCTCTAGAACCCAAACTCTAGAACCTGAAGCAGAGGCCTAATCCACAAGCTGAACTCTTCCCAGCAGGCTTCAGGACCCAGCAATCTAACCAAACTATTCAACAGCCTTGCCGTGCTGTTCGCTTCTAGCCCAGAACCCCGTGCCAGAACCGAGATCCAGAGAAAGCAGAGCTGTATCCAGAACCCATCAGATCCAGTTCAAGAGACCAGACCAGACCGCCGTGCAGTGCCGATAGCAGACCAGAGGCTGTACTGTGAGCAGAACCCAGAGGGCCTGAGACCTGTCCGGTGGCAAGAGAACCGCAGCCCAAACCTGACCAGATCTGTGACGAGGTCCATTCTATTCCAAAACTAGGAGTGAGTATCCAGTCTAGAACTGTACAGAACCAATCTCTTAGTCTAAAGTAATCTTATCCCATCCATTTCAACCTGTCCAAAACTGCATTCAAAATGTTGTGTCCATCCTGTGATTTCAAATCTGTAAAAGCGTCATCTGTCATTCTGAAATCTACTTTATTTTTGAAAATCTACCTCCACAAAAACGTCTGTATCTTTTGTACCGCACGTCCTAATTTAACTGTCATTTTAAAGCCAAGACCCTAAGCTTTCCAACAAACCCAAAACGACATTCCAACTCCTTATAGTTTTTCTGTAATCACGATTTATGCACGCGGAAAAAGTGCTGCGAATTGCAATTTAGCTCCATTTCATTTTCTGTCAAAATAGCTGTCTTTTGCTTGCAACTGCTGACTTTCGTTTTCAATCTGATAATCATTCATGAATTATTACTAGTGTTGACCTGTACCAATCCAAAGTAACTATCACCTACCCTGAATCTCCTTTAGTGAATTAAAATAATTTTTAGCATATTTTTCACTTCATTGCAATCACATCTAAAAAGACTTTGCCTGCTTTAAATTATACCTGCTCTCTCCAAGCGTGCTGGGGGAACTGGGATTGAACTGCATTATTAATTGTATTCTTGAAACCTGTATGTCCTCATTTCCATCTCTTCCTATTGCATAAAGGGGGAGTGAGTTGTCACAAGGGAAAAAGTGATCATATTATCTCTTGCTGAAACCATATCGAGTTTATTTCTGTGTTGCCTTCTTTCCCACTATTGCCTTTCCTTGAACCATAAAAGTATTCTCTGCTACCTTATCCTTTTTATACCAACTCCTAAGTGATTAAAGAGAGTGTGCTATTGTAATATTACCCATTGCTGACCACTATTATATTCATAAGTGTGCTATCAGATATTATTTTGTTCACAAAAGTGTGATATATATATTGATTAATTTTTCCAATAAACCTTTTAATTTGCAAAACAAACCTACTTCTTGGCTCAGTGAGGTCAAGGGGATTCAAAGAGAGGGGCGTTATATAAGGGTTCATCATCCAGATTTAAGAACTTTGACATAAAAATATATATAAATAAGGGCTTCATTTGGGCATCCCAGACTAGGCATTGACTTAGTTGGAGTGCTGGATTGAAGTCACTTACAGAGTGGGGGCTCGTAGCCGGGACTTCTGGATTAGATCTACCACTTGTGCAGCTTAATACAGTGTGCTAACTGATAGGATACATAAATCCTGTTGGATCACCACGCTGTGTTACGCTGTAAAAGCACCCCTCAAAAGGGAACACTCTCAGGAAACGGTCTGTTTTGCAAAATAAAATAATAAACTTCTGTAAGTCAGGAAGGAAATCAATTTCCAGAATGACGTCATTGGTAGATATCAAGATAGCTAGGGAGCACCTTTTGCATAAGTTGTTTGTGAGAGGTGAATGGACTGAGCAGGGCCAGGATGCGTGGTTGCAGGCAATCATACAACAGGTCACTGCAACTGGGTTAGATATATGGAGAGATCAGGGCCCCTTACACGTGGCCCTGAGTGAATTATACATGGCCCCTAAGGCCAAAGATGAGCACAACAAGATTGTCAGGATAGCAGCATATTTATATTTGTATATGGAAGTCATACAGGACAAATGTGCTGAAGGCCAAGATCTGGCAAGTAGGCAACTGTTGGCATTAGAGAAGGCCCAATCTGATCTGGACTCTTCTGAGCAGAGGCTGCAGAGGAGCCAGGAGTCACAAAATGATAGTAGGCAGTATATAATTAAAATAAAAGAGGAAATGGTTATCCTGCAACAGGAAAGGGCAGACCAGGATACCAGAATTCTGGCCTTGCAGAAGGAGCATCAAGAAGGTTTGGACTCCCTACTGCAGAGCCAGAAAAAGCTGGAGCAACAGATAGATTTCAACAAGGCATGCACAAAGCAGGTAGCCCCCCTGCAAAGCCAATTGGATAAAGAAAAAGAGGAGAGCAATACATTGATTTTGAAAGACCTGGATACCCAGGCAGTGTTTGATGAAGAGCGCCAGAAAGCTGGTGCCCTTCAAAGGCAGAGGGACGACCTGGCGGCACAGATGCAGGCTCTTACTCAGGAAAGGGATACCTTAGGCCAGGAAGTCTGCCACTTAAAAAAGAAAATGGAAGAAAATCACCTGGCCCTCCAGGGACTGGTTGACCTCCAAAAAGAGCATCAGAACTTGTTAGAGCACACCAGGAGGGTGGAAGATGCTCTGGCAAGAAAGGAGCAGGCCAGTAGGGATGGGACTCAGGAGGTAACCCTCCTGCAGCAAAGACTGGCCCAGTACTCCAAGACTAACGAGGAAGCACAGAGAGAGAATGAAGCTCTCTGCCAGCATAATGATAGGCTCCAGCAACAGGTAGCCATGCAGGAGAGACTGATAGAGTCTAGTAAGGCCTTGATTGAGGAGCTGAAAGCACAGGCTCTGGCAGGGCAACAGGGAGCAGGGGCTGAGAGATGAGGTTCGCTGGGAAAGGGAAACACCTGAGCATTAGCTCAGGAGCCCTAGTACCAGAGGCCTCCAGCTCTCCCAGTCCCTGGACTCTGCCACCCCCAGGTTGTCAGTCTAGAAATCTAATTTGAGACCGCAAACGCATTTTGGTGGCCGTGGGCCAACCGTCTCATGCACGATACGACAGAATATAGGTTTTCGAGTTTTCCAATGAACGGCCATTTTGATGTAACAAGAATCGCCATTTTGTTTTCTAACCATTGCTCATTCCTTTCTGTTCCTATTGCTTCACAGTATATTTTCCGCTTAGACTGCTCGACTGTGGAACATTGTTGTCTGTATATGAAAAGGACAAAGCCACAGGGCCGAGAGGATAACAAGAGTTTCGCTGAAACACAAACGTAGGGAGCGCCAGGAAGAATGCCCGGCTCCCTCCTTAATGTAGCCTTGAAGCAGAGCCGCAGGGCATTTAATCATTTCACAGCTGCCATCCAGTCTCGTTATATGGTAGAATATGTTAGAATAATACCGCTAAAGGCTTGAATTATGCTTTTCTAACGGCCCCCCTTTGCTGAGCCTGCTAAGAGCATGTCGGCTCCCAGGACACGAATAGCACCTGATAGATAGCAAGGTCTGGAATGCAACTCCCTCTGTATGTAGTTTGCTTCCAAGAACAGAAGCGCCATGTTCTATTCAAAAACCGAAAGATGCCTACGCACTCACAAATTGCAAATTGTTACTAGAACAGATGTCTGAAGGTGTCATAGTGGTCGGAGATGTCCATCATCACACCAAGTTCAAAGAAACCCAATGAAGAGGGGTGTTATACATGTCATAGCTGATTGTTTGATATGCATTTTGTATATATGTAACTGATGTACGTAATTCACTCTCTTGTGTCCCTCGAGGTCTAGGGATACACGTCGCGGGGCGTGAGACTGAGTTGGCCAACTGAGACTTTTGTTTTGCAATAAAACCCTAGCTTTGGGAATACAACTTTGTGTCTGGCAACTCTATCGTGTGTGGTGACCCGCCTTGTTTCCATAGACGTCAGGGTCCCCTAGGGGCCCCTTTCAAGATGGCGCCCGAATAGGGACCCTCCCCCACTTGTTCCTTCGCGTAACGTTGTAATTGAGAAAGGCAGAGAATGGCGAGGACGAGACGATCGAGCCGGGATCAAGAGGTGTTCGGGGCGCCCTGTAAAAGTGATGAGACTCCTTTGCAGATCTGCACACATCTGATCCCTGATCGACGTGCCTGTCTAGAGAACAAGGAGGCGAGGGTCCCGAAACGAGGCGGAAGCCAAGAAACGCAGACACTACGTCCTTTGGTGGGTCAGTATACAGACGACTTGATTTATCAGGTGAGTCATTCCCTGATTCAAAGCATCCTGATATTGGTTGAGAGATGACTTTGCAAAATCAAACACCCTAGGTAAGGTTGATTAATCAAGGGGAAGGTTGAAACATGCCTGGGGTATTGTCCACCTTAGCGGGGCTTTTCCACTGTGGTAGACAATCTTTGGAAAATGGACAAATTGTACCACCTGGGGGAACGCCGGCGTATGAGATGTATGTGAAGTATGGAGTGGGTGCGATGATATTCTGTGAGACTTGGCATAGGCAAACCAGAAAGCAACAAGACCATCAGTGGCCGATTAATGGTAGTTTTCAGATGGCGAGGATAGATAACTTAGAAAGGGTGTTGATAAGAAAGAAAGCGTGTCCTGCAGCATTTGAAACTATTAAAGACTGGAGAAAGGAAGCAATGCTCCGATTTAGAAGCAGAGCAAAGCATGCGCGCAGGCATAAATCAAAAGGTGAGGTAGCGGAAGAAAAAGAAGAGGAGGAGTGGACTGAGAGTCTAAGAAGGGCAGGCAGGCGTGACCAGTTGAATATAGAAAAGATATACCCACAACGAGAATTACACATAGCAGATGAATTGATAGAAAATATATTGACCCATACAAAACAAGGCCCAAGATCAGAAGTAAGACCAGATACGTCAGTAGCTATTGCCCAGACCCCGCCCGTAACTCAAGCTCCCCCTCCGGAAGCTCAAGCCCTCCCACAGCCACAGACCGCGCATGTAACACTTCCTACTAGCCAACCAGGCCCACAACAGACACTCGCTGTTCCCATTGTCCCATCTGCACCTCCCGCCTTAGACACAGACTCGGTACCGTCCGTTCCTCCCGGGGTTGAAGTTGAAACCACGGGGGCAAGAGACGGGACTGACCAACAGCAGTGCACGAGGGTAACCCGCAGTGCTATCAGCAAGGAAAGGAAGGTGGAATTGCCGCAAAAGGCAGAGATGTATATAGACGGGAATGATTGATGGGACGGCAACATTGGCTTCGATATATGACTTTCATAGAAGCAACGAAAGACAGGTAGTGTTGGAATGCATGGGTGAATATTTGGTGGGGAGATGGAAACAGCTAATTGGGAAATTACCACTGCAGCGATTGTTAGATTTGAATGCATTAGCACGCTGTAGGGAGAGGGATGAAGAAGTGAGAGAACATGTGTATAGACTTTTTGAGCTTAGAGATGAATTAGATAATGATTATGTTGAAACATTTACTGCACCTGTCAAAGTGTTTACTACACCCACGTACAGGAGTAGGGAAGTCAGGAGACCTGGGAAGAGGGAAAAGGGGTAGCATAATAAACGGCAGCAGTTACCATCGCCGGGGCAGAAGGAGATGGTGAACGAATTATCGTTGCTAAAACAGGTGGGGGCAGACTTGAAGGAATGTCTAATTAGAACACAGGTTCTATTGCAGCAAGTAACAGGACATAATATAGGGCGAGGTAACGCACAAGTAAGGAGTATTTCGAATATGCATGGGGGAACAGTGGGGCCGAATCAGTGTGCATATTGTAAAGAGGAAGGACATTGGCGAGCGCAATGCCCGCATCTACAGAATAGAAATGGGTCAGAGGAGACAGCATAGAGGGCACCCAGGAGCGAATGGACCAAATAGGAATAGTATGCAGCAGCGTCATAATAATGGAGGTAATCAAAACCAAGGCCAAAACCAAAATGTCCCAAACCAGAGTCAGGGACAGCAAAATCAACAATATGGAAATCAGAGTAGGGGAAATAGAGGGAAGAGTGGAAATGTTTTCGATACACAGCCAAACACGTATTACAGTAATAGTAATGATTACACATCGGACGGTGTTATTTCCCCAATAGGACAGCCCAGGACAGGGGTCGGAACCAGTGTCTATTCCCGTGAATCAGAGAGAACCCTACGTAGAAATGAGAGTCGGGAATGAGGAACACCACTTTCTTGTAGATACAGGAGCACAGAAGTGTTCAATAGACCATCACTTGGTTCCGAATTTACCACTGTCAGGGCAAAAGAATATTTGCGTAGGTTTCGTAGGTACACCAGTCATAAACCCAGTGTCCAAACCAGTCCCAGTTACCATCGGACCATTTACCGAACATTGTCCTTTCCTTCTAACAGAAAATTGTGGAGAAAATTTGTTGGGATTAAATTTGTTGAAAAAACTAAGTTCTGTTATACATTGCACGGCAGACTGAGTGTTTCTAACGATATGGCTACACGATGCCCCTGTGTCAGAATTCATGTCCGAAGCGTTGCCAGGGGAACTAAGTAAAGTACCAACCTGTATATGGGCAATGCATGACAACGATGTGGGATGTTTAAAGATAGAGCCAGTAAAGATTATTTTAAAAGAAGGTGTTACCCTACCGCAAATATCCCAATACAACATTTCGGTTGAAGGTGAGAAAGGATTGAAGAGTATTGTTACTGATTTGGTGAAATTAGGGGTAATAGAGGAAATCACAGGCAGTACATGTAACAGCCCGATCCTTCCGGTTTATAAAAAAGTAGGTAATGAGGTACCATACCGTTTCATAATTGATCTACGCGCATTGAATAAAGTAGTACATCCGCAATTTCCTCTAGTGCCAGACGTCACTAAAATATTGACAATGATATCTGTTTCAGCAGAATATTTTAGTGTAATAGATTTGAAGAACGCATTCTTTAGTATTCCAGTGGACAAGGACAGTAGATATTTGTTCGCGTTCACATTAGGAGGACGATCATTTACATTTACGCGGATTCCGCAAGGTTATACGGAAAGTCCAAGTATTTACAGTAGAGCATTAAAAGAACAACTAGACATGCTGGAATTACCCATGGGTTGTGTACTTTTGCAATACATAGACGATTTATTGCTAGCTGCAGACACAGAGGAGATTTGTAAAGAAAGCACTGTATCACTACTTTCACACCTAACGGCACATGGCCATAAAGCTAGTTTGAAGAAATTTCAGTATAATCGAAAGGAGGTAGTTTACTTGGGCTACCTACTTTCGAAAGGAGGGAGAAGACTAATGCCAGAACTCATAGAAAGTATTTCTTGCATGCCTATTCCAAAGACACAAAAAGGAGTCAGAGCCATAATAGGCATGGCTTCATATTGCCGACAATGGATTGGGAATTTTGCGTTGATTGTGAAACCATTAGTGAATTTGACTAGAAAAGATGCGGTTATACCTTTGCAGTGGGATGAGGAATGTCAGAGAGCATTTGATGGATTGAAAACTGCATTACGCTCGGCTCCAGTTTTGGGTACGCCGAACTATAAGAACATTTTCAGACTATTTGTGTGTGAAAGTGAAGGATGTGCATTGGCGGTTTTGACACAGGAACAAGGTGGAAGAAATAGGCTGTGCGGCTATTTTTCTTCTGCACTGGACGCTGTAGCGCGCGCACTACCACGATGTTTGCGATCTGTCGCGGCGGCTGCTGCGTCAGTGAAACAAATGAAAGGATGGTATTGGGGCACACTTTAATTCTGATGGTGCCACATGCCATAGACGTTCTATTAAATAGGACACAGACGCAACACCTCACCTCTGCTAGATTGACAAGATATGAGATTATCTTGTTCGCGCCCCATATCCAAATTATGAGGTGTAGCGCTTTGAATCCTGCAGAATTAATGCCATTAACCATAAAAGAAATTGGGAAGAATGAATCACCTCCCCACGATTGCTTAATGGTCACTGAGGAAGAAACGAAGGGGAGAGTTGATTTAAGTGATATTTCGTGACGGCTCATGTTTTAAATTACCAGATGGCACGACAACTGCCGCATACGCCATCACTACCCTAGAGAGTGTTGTAGAAAGTAAAAGAATCCCCTGTAATTCAGCACAAGCCGCGGAAATAATAGCAGTAACTAGAGCCTGCGAGATTTCTGAAAATTTGAATGTGAATATATATACTGATAGTCAGTACACGTTTGGAGTGGTTCATAACTTTGGACGACTCTGGGTTGAGAAAGGGTTTCTGACATCACATGGTGCCAGAATTCAACATGGCCCTTTGATTGTACGATTGCTGTCTGCACTCACGTTTCCAAAGCGCCTAGCAATAGTGAAATGCGAGGCACATAAAAAAGTAACATGCAAAATAGGAGAGGGAAACGCGTTTGCAGACAGGATTGCAAAACAAACTGCCGCTGATTTGAATACCAAGATGATGACGGTTCAGACAGAGGAAGTACCCTTTATGATAGAAGATGGAGTTGCGACTGTCAAAGAAATGCAGGCCGAGGCTACGGCTGATGAAATACAGGGATGGGCAGAGGGATCTGCTGAGTTGGATTTGGAGGGTTGTTGGGTGGACAAGGGAACTAGAAACTGGATGTTGCCAAATTCATATGTGACTGCAATGGTCACAATGGCCCACAGCCCTACGCACATCTGTGCTAAGAAAATGATACAGCACCTTTCTACAGTATGGCAGAATGCAAACATAAAAAAGAATGCAGAGAGGTTGGTGCAGAACTGTATCACGTGTTTACAAAACAATGTAGGAAAGGGAACAGTGACTCCAACAGGCAGTTTTGGCCCGCCCTCCATGCCGTTTGAGGTAGTCAATTTTGATTTCATAGAGATAGAAAGGTGCCAAAACTTAAAATACGTCTTGGTGGTAATCTGTGCATTCAGTAAGTCGGTGGAGGCATATCCTTTAAAAGACTGCACAGCGATGACTATGGCAAAAGTAATGTTGAAGGAGTATTTTTCCAGATTTGGCTTGCCCTGTGTCCTATGGTCCGATAATGGACCACATTTTGTGGGTGCAGTGGTATTACAGATATGTGCTGGTCTCCAGATTGATAAGAGATTCCATAGTTCAAGGCATCTGAGTTCTGCCGGTCTTGTGAAGAGGCACAACGGGATTCTTAAATCAAAGATTAGTAAGATTTGTGCGGGAAGCAAGTTGAGTTGGGTGGATGCATTACCAATAGTACTATTATGCATACATACGTCTGAACAGGCTAAAACTGGGCTCTCCCCATACAAGATCATAATGGGGAGGCCTGAAAATGGATGGTGCGCACCTCAGCCAAAACGACTCAGTGAGATAGAACATCCTCTGCTTATACTTATTGTGGCCTTTTAATGCAGAAATTGCATTTGATTCATCAGCAGGTGCAGGAGGCATTACCCGTGCGGTATACCGGTCTGGGGCACGCGCTGGAGCCAAGAGACTGGGTGCTGCTAAAAAACTTTGAAAGAAAGTCATCATTAGCACCTAGGTGGCGCGGGCCCTAACAAGTACTTTTGGCGACGCAGACGGCAATATGGATGGATGGAAGGAAGTCGTGGATCCATGCCACCCATGCCAAAAAGATTCCAACTGCACTGAAAGTCTTGCCTGACACCGATGACCGGAAAGAGACAGCGGTCGCAGAAACGAAAGAAACTGTTGCCAGTGTGCAGCCACCTGATCTTCCAAAACATGAAGTGAAACTCGAAACAAAGCCTGAGACGATTGCCAAAGAGGGGGAAGGGCAAAGAGTGCTCCAACGTTGCCCAGCAGAATCGACATCACTGCTGACCGACGTGAAATCTGCCTTGCAGATACCAGCAAAACCAAATCGTGTACCCCTTTGGCGCCCACCAGCACTTGCCAGCACGCCAAAGACCGAATCTGCATCATTGGCGCGGCACACACCAGCACCTGCAGAAGCGCCACAGGCTGACTTCAAGCCTGAATCTGAAAGTGCACCGGCACTGTTCACGGATCATACGATACCAGGAGCAAGGCGATACAACCTGCGGCCTCGGAAGACAAAGTGATCCGCATTCTTTTTCTTTTGGTGTTTATGTCAACCTCTGGTTCAGCTCAAGAACGGAGAAGGAACCAGGGGTGTAGAGGAGAGAAGCGTGAGAATTGTGCAAGTCGGGCAATTCAAGACTCACGGCTCCTCGGTGCGATCATAAAAGTACATGTGTCCGGAACCAGAGCGGACAAGCTGGGTGCACATGGTACTATGACACGCAAGATAATTGATTAACAGTACATGTGTCCGGAACCAGAGCGGACAAGCTGGGCGCACATGATACTGAGGCGAAAACTGATCAAAGGTCCTCTGAGCAGTATAAGAAGGGACAAGTGATCTCGCCTAAAAACGAATAATCGAATCCAGGCTAAAAAAAAAAAAAAAGTACAGGCAAAACTGAATTGTGAGAAATCCATTGAACTTACAGACATCAGAGCAAACGCGACGAAGAGAGATACCCACAACGAACTGTGATAAGGAAGAAGAAGGACGACGAGAAACATGCCGGGACCGGTTCCAGCCTCCTCCTGCACCACCACCGCTGAAAATGAGTCAGTCATAAAGACTATAAGTCTAAGAAAAACGCATAGTAAAACAAATTGTATGCTGGCATTAACGATAATAATTTGCTTTATGAGCGTGGTAGTACCAATATCGACAGCCCTAATATTATGGTGGGTAGAAACAATACACCCATTAGAAATGTTTTTACCAATAATGAATATATCCACTACTGAAAGCCTGGTTCAGGTGATCACTTATACCCTACCCCCAATGGAAGAAAAACACAGGGAAGGTTTTGGAAATAACACCTTACTTCTGATAATGAACATGACACATGCAATCCTAAAGAAAACAAATTGTTGGGTATGTGCCCATTTACCACAGCATGCCGGAAAGGGAATAGGGTGGTATGTGCTGCTATTACCATTAAGTTCTGCATGTAGTGCATCTTTAGGTGCAATGTTCTATGGGAAGTGGAATGAGAGTAATACGGATCAATTAGACAGAACCAACATGAATGAGTTTGAGGAGATAATAATGAAGCCTTTGGGTTGTTCCATTTTCCATAAAGCACAAGTAATAGCCCCAGAGCCCACGAGGAAAAGTACACGAAAGATAACACAACAAAATAGACGAGATAGATTGTCCCCGCCAGAAAAACATCTGTAATGACGTTTCGTGTAAGAACAGAAGGGAACAAAGATGCGATTCCCCCATTTTACACAGTGAATTATAGCCCAAGAACTGTCCCTTTTTGTCTAAAAAAGAAAGGCTCTTTTTCAGTCGGAACATATACTGGTTGTATGAATACAGTGGTACTAAAATGGGAAATAGAACCAGTATACGTAGGTGATCCAGTTTATTTTATATGTGGAGAGAAAACATACCCCTGGTTGCCCAGAAACTGGGGAGGTACATGTTACCTAGGGCTACTGTTCCCAGGAGTATTTCTCTTAGAAACAGCAGCCATGGCCAGATTATCCAGAACTAGAGACAAGAGGACTGACAAAGGTGTTTTAATAGCAACTGATGTAGCGAAATCATTCATTCCATTCTTAGGACAGATAGTGAACTCCTATAATATAAGGCAACTGTCCAGAATCCTAAAGACTACAATAAACACAACAACAGATATATTATTTAAGATGAGGTTGGAAGAAAGAGGAATCAGGTTAATGACGCTGCAAAATAGAATGGCTCTTGATGTAATCCTGGTTGATCGTGGGGGAATTTGCAAAATAGTGGGATCAGCATGTTACGTTTATGTCGATGACTATTCCCCCACGATCTTTAAAGCAATAAAGAAAATGCACGTTCTAAGCTCTGAACTCCCCACGGGAGAAGGGAGCTGGGGAATAGGATCTTGGTCTTGGGGAATACTACGATCTTGGGGATGGAAGTAGATCTCAATATTAGTAGTGGTGTTCGGAATATTCCTAACGTGCTGTTGTTGTGTACATTGTTTACCCATAGTTTGTGCAGAGGTAACTGAGGGATGTACGGAAGGATGCATGCAAATGATAAAGAAAAAACAACCTCATGATCGAACTAGCCCAGACCCAAATGAGATGAGTAATGAAAGAGTTGATGGCAATAGATATTAATGAAGACAATGATGACCATAATAGCATGCGAGACTCAGACATAAGTACTTCAGATTCATCATCACTAGAGGAGGTTTCAATAAATAGATGAGACATTTGGCATACGGCCAAAGGAGGGTTTGTCAGTCTAGAAATCTAATTTGAGACTGCAAACGCATTTTGGTGGCCGTGGGCCAACCGTCTCATGCACGATACGACAGAATATAGGTTTTCGAGTTTTCCAATGAACGGCCATTTTGATGTAACAAGAATCCCCATTGTGTTTTCTAACCGTTGCTCATTGCTTTCTGTTCCTATTGCTTCGCAGTATATTTTCCGCTTAGACTGCTCGACTGTGGAACATTGTTGTCTGTATATGAAAAGGACAAGGCTACAGGGCCGAGGGGATAACAAGAGTTTCGCTGAAACACAAACGTAGGCAGCACCAGGAAGAATGCCCGGCTCCCTCCTTAATGTAGCCTTGAAGCAGAGCCGCAGGGCATTTAATCATTTCACAGCTGCCAGCCAGTCTCGTTATATTGTAGAATATGTTAGAATAATACCGCTAAAGGCTTGAATTATGCTTTTCTAACGGCCCCCCTTTGCTGAGCCCGCTAAGAGCATGTCGGCTCCCAGGACACGAATAGCACCTGATAGATAGCAAGGTCTGGAATGCAACTCCCTCTGTATGTAGTTCGCTTCCAAGAACAGAAGCGCCATGTTCTATTCAAAAACCGAAAGATGCCTACGCACTCACAAATTGCAAATGGTTACTAGAACAGATGTCTGAAGGTGTCATAGTGGTTGGAGATGTCCATCATCACACCAAGATCAAAGAAACCCAATGAAGAGGGGCGTTATACATGTCATAGCTGATTGTTTGATATGCATTTTGTATATATGTAACTGATGTACGTAATTCACTCTCTTGCGTCCCTCGAGGTCTAGAGATACACGTCGCGAGGCGTGAGACCGAGTTGGCCAACTGAGACCTTTGCTTTGCGATAAAACCCTAGCTTTGGGAATACAACCTTGTGTCTGGCGTCTCTATCGTGTGTGGTGACCCGCCCTGTTTCCATAGACGTCAGGGTCCCCTAGGGGCCCCTTTCAAGGTCCCCTGGCGCACATGAGCCCACAGCCAAGGGGATGGCAGATTACTATCCAGTCAGAAGTATGGGGCTCATAGGCCAGTACCCTCCAGGAATGGATGGGCGGGCATCCGGGTATGGGCACCCAAGTACAGTGCAATTTAGTGGGGAACCCCGGGAGAGTAGGCCCTCTAAGGGCATTCTGAAAACCTCTGCCCAGTTAGGTCAGTGGGGGGGTACCCATCAAATCCGGGCAGCAAGGAGGAATCTGAAGACTCCTCTTAGCGTCAAAGGGCACAGGAGACCAGGTCCCCACATTCTGCCAGCCATTCCCAGGCTCGCAGAATCCGGGAAAACCTGGAAAAGCAGACGGGCACCTCTGGGAGCAGTGCCTCTGAGTCAGAGGATGAATGGACATGGGTTACCCAAACCAAGGAGGCCAATAAGGCAAAAAGGGCCTTGCTTAAGGACCCCTTAAAACAGATCAAAGCAATAAGGAGCGTCATCACTCCTTACCATAAGAACTCCAAGTATTCTGTTTGGGAACCTTGGAGCTCTTTGAGCAAATGATGTAGACTTTCCATTTGAAAGACAGCAGTAGCTTCATTCAGTACGTAAAATGGACATTTTCCCCAGAATACTCCAGTTTCTTTGCGGGACTGGAGGACCAAAACCATTCAAGATGGTCCACATATAGGGCGGCCATCTTGAAACACTTTTATGTTCAACGAAATCCCCAAGAGGCTCGCAAGCAGCCTACAATTAGCAATGTGGGGAGGATCAGGCCCCACAAGAATTTGTGCAGGAGTTGAAGCGTGCCTTTGCGTAGACTACCAAAAGGGTCCGCACTGATAGCAAAGAATTTGTTACTACCTTTTTCCATGCCTTACCCAAATACATCATGACCCAGCTAGTGAGAGATTTTCATGAGAAAAGGTCACTAGACTGGGTCACTGAACAGGCAACCCGAATCTATGAGGTGCAGAAGCCCATAGAAAATAAAAGTAACGCTCAGAAAAACTCCAAACCGACCAGCACCCCTGCTGCTGCTAAGGTGGCAGAGGTAAAGGTTGCCCCCATTTTGGATTTGGAGATGGGGGCCTAAGAACTTGCCTGCACAGAATAATTCCAAGCCCAGAAGGCCCTCGGGCCAGTCACAGACAGGGAGCCAAGGAGGTAGTCCCACAAATGGGGTCCCTCACTCCCCTGACTATGGAAGTCCCCGCTACAAGGGAAACCGACCCATCCTGGGTTATGTGTGGACTCCTCCAGCCTAAGGGGGGGATCCAGCCAAGCACCTAACCCAGGGAACTTCCCTCCTATTTTCCCCCAGGAGGGCAGAAATTCACCAAACCCTGGGCAGAACTTTTTCCCCAGGTATCCACCCAATTTCCAACCCCAAAATCATCCATCCTTTTTTCCCCACTTCCCTGAGCCCAGACCGCCTAATCCGGGAGAGGGGAGGACAAGGGTGGAGGGGTACCCAAATCTTCTCAACCCGGGGTACTACCAGAGAAGGGATAGCTACCCTTCCCGGGATCAGCCCAGGGGAGAAAACAGAACCCCGTATCAGCCTGAGCGGGTTTCACAGTTAGAGCGCCAGGTCCAAAATATGGCACAGGATCTGGGTCGCATGCTGAGGGCTCAGCAGAACCCCCAGATGAGCATGCCAGCACAGAATGTCCCAAACTCTAGACCTGGTGCTCCAGAACAATGACGGGGGCAGCACCCCGAAAACCCACCGGTTCCCAGGGAGGAAGGGGGGTGTAAAGCCTTGGAGGAAGCTTCTTTCCCCACTTGTAAACAGCCCCTGGAAACCCAGGAACCGGAAACAAAATCTCCTACCCCTGAAAGTCTGCCACCCAAGGAGCAGAGAGGAGGTAGGAGAAACAAAGGACCCAAACAGACCCACTTTGAGGAGGAGGTACAGATCTTCCAATTTGAAGGAGAGGGATACTCAGAGGATCCTGGGAAAATAATCTTCTCCTTCAGAGATGGGGGAACTCCTCCAAAAGAAAAATGGGTCCCAAGGGATTCAAATCCAGACGGGGTAGATGTGGGGACTGAGTTAGCGCCGCCCATCATCCTAGCCCAGAATTAACAACATGAAAATCCCCTGGTTCAAACCCATCCTGGTGACTGCCTCCAAAAAGGGGGGGGGGCGGCCCAGAACCGGAACCAGGGGAACCCAAAACTTCTCCTATCTCTAGTTGCCAACTTTTTCTTTCAGATTCCCAAGACTCTCCACATAATTCTGCCCAAATCTCTTCTCTCTCCATGTCCAAAACCAAAAAATTAGCCCACCAGTTGTCCAAAAATGTGCATTATCTGTGCCCCCTTGCGGAGAAGGAGGGAAGATAATATGCCCCGTTACAAGTACAGGGGCAGGGCACAATTGTGGCACTGGTGGACTCTGGATCCCAAGCTAACCTTCTGTCCAAAAAGGTCTTTGATGAACTGAATTCAGGTACGGGGGAGAAATACCAAATTCCAGAAATTCCTGTCGAGGGGACTGCGGATTTGGACATTAAAATTGGGCGACACAAGGTGAAACACCGGTCATAGTAGAGACTCCAGAGGGCACCCCTTGTTTACTAGGGAATGACCTCCTGAGAAGGTTGTCACCCCTAATAGATTGCGTAAACAAGGTCCTCTGGACCCAGACTAGCCGACCAATAAAATTAAAACAGAGTGTCAACCATGTTAGTTTAAACGGAGTAGAATTTCACTTCCAGAACAACCAAATTCCAGACGTGACAGTAATAGCAGGAGGACAACAGACTGGTGATGGGGGGTCCTCTCTATTTCTGAAAATCAACCTTCCTTCCAGTTTAAGGTGGTATTCCACACTGGAAGGAAACACTCTGAAATTCTTTACCAATCCTTAATCAGACATTCCTACTCCAATAGTCCAGGAAGATGTGAAATCAGCTCAGAGCCTGGCTGATATTCAACAAATTGGAGAGCAGTTGTTCATCCCTGTTCAGTTAAATGGTGGGAAGGACTCTGATCTCGCCCGAGTGTGTGTGAACAACGGTAAGAGCTTCATCAGCGAAGCCATTTTCCGCCAACTCCCAAAAGATCCAGCCACTCCCACATTCAAACTGATAGACAAATGGGAAATGGATCTGGAAGCACCCAATTCCAAACATCTCCTGCCAAGCAGGTGTATGCTCAAAATCTCCATTGGCAACAAGAGCATAGTCCATAATTGTTGGGTCGTGCGAGACGTCACTGCTGCCTTTTACTTAGGCAGTGACATTCTCAATCGCTTTGCCATTAGTTTGGACCTAATAAACATCAAAGCTTGGTCCCGATTAGCGGATAATCCCATGGGCTTTGATGACCAAGAGAAAGCATTTAGGTCAGCTCAACTGCTGCCTTATGCAGTTGAAATTCAGATTGGAGAGGAAGTCACCATCCCAGAAAGGACCCGACAATTCTCCCTGGAAGTGAAAGTTAAAAGAGGACAGAAATTGAAAAACCCTGATGCTAATATTCATCTAAATGCTTCTCTCCAACAGCAAGGGTTGGGGGTAAACCCAACACCATTAGTCAACATAGAACATGACACCATTCCAATAGAGGTGGATAACAGCGACTTAAAGAGTATCACTCTAGCCGCAGGCACCATTATTGGAACGGCGGTTGATGACCGACATTTTTCCATTGATTTAGGAAATGAACTGTTAGGACCAATCCCCAAGGACTGTTTTGACAGTGACAGTGGTGACCATACAACACCAGACAGGATCTTTACCCAGCATGGGGGGGAACTTCCTGGTGTACACGTCCTGCCCTTATGGTAAGAAAGATGTGACTTGTGACTTCAGAGGGGATGAGGTGATTTTCCAGGTCCATGAGGGCTGCCTTTCCCACCTGAAGCCACCAGTCCAAATCAGCACTCTCCAAACAGCTGGAGGAGGCCACTGAGATAGTGAAACCAGGAATCTTTCCAGGCTTCAGGCAGATGGTTGAAGAGAGAGTCAGCATAGCTGATGCCTGTGTGACTCTGGAGCAGAAGCAAAAGTTGAAACAAGTTTTCTTGGATTTTCAAGATCTCTTTGCGGTGGACTCATATGACTGTGGTTGCACCGTCATCCACACAACAACAATTCCCACAGACCCTAGCATGACTCCAGTGTTTGTGAAGCAATATCGCTTGCCTCTCGCATCCATGGAGTCCCTTACTGAAATAATTAAGAACCTTGAGTCCGGGGGATAATCCATCCAGTACACAGCACCTTCAATAATCGGGTGCTGGGAATATTGAAGCCAGTGGAGACTCTGTGCCGATCTTAGGGAGCTCAACAAACGGGTCCATACTTCCCGATGGCCTCTTCCCTACGTTGACCAAGGGCTGGCCCAGATCCAGGGGTCATTGAACAAAAAGAGGCTGCCCTGGAGCGGGGAGGACTGGAGGGCTGGAGAAGCTATAACAAGGGGGTTGTCCTACCCTCTATGAATCTAGGAGGTGTACAGGGAAAATTCAGTGTACACTGGTTATTTAGACCCTAGTGGGAACATATATCATTCTGAGCAGCCACTAAGAAGAATAACATACTTGCTGATGCTGAACACATGACTCAAAAAATAAATGAAAAATGAATTTTAATTTCAGTCCACGATGTCCATTCGTGGAAAAACATACATAAATAAAAAACCAACAACTTGGAAATCAAAATGTCCAAAAGTCTGACTTTAGCCGGGCATAGGAGACATATATCCAATCGTCTCCCCATCTTACACTTGCACAGTGTGTTCCCCATTCTCAATGGCATAGGACATTTTGATTTCCAAGTTGTTGGTTAGACATAAAAATTATGAACCTACTTCTTATGTCACCGGGAAGATTTTCCTTTATACAGTGATTTTTTATTTATGTATGTTTTTCCACGAATGGACATCGTGGACTGTCATGTAATGAAACAACTGTAATTTCTTGCAAATATAAAGTTTATTTAAAAGCTTATAATAGAAAGTCAAATGATAAATTAAAATTCATTTTTCATTTATTTTTTGAGTCATGTGTTCAGCATCAGCAAGTATGTTATTCTTCTTAGTGGCTGCTCAGAATGATATATGTTCCCACTAGGGTCTAAATAACCAGTGTACACTGAATTTTCCCTGTACACCTCCTAGATTCATAGAGGGTAGGACAACCCCCTTGTTATACCAGATCCAGGGGTAACAGGTATTCACTGCAATAGACCTGACCAATGGATACTGGACAGTGCCTGTCAGTAGAGAGGACCAATACAAGCTGGCTTTTACCTTTGGGGGCCAGCAGTACACATGGACCCGGACTCCCTTCGGATACCTCAACTCCGGCAATGAATTCAACATTTTCCTACACGAGGCCATGCCCGACCTGGGTGCGAGGGGTAACCTGGCTTATGTAGATGATGTCCTCATCAAAAGTTCATCTGTGGAGGAACACATAGCGGAGATCCGTTATGTTCTGACACAGTTGAGGGCTGCCGGATCAAAACTTTCCTTTCAGAAAGCACAGTAGTGTAGAACCTGTTTTAATTTCTTGGGCATGAGATTACTCCTCAGGGTCTCTGTCCCCAGGAAAAGAAAGTGGAAGCACTTCAGAAACTGAAAGACCCCACAACTCTGCGGGAACTAAGCCTCCTTGGACTGACTAATTACAGCAGAAATCTTTTCATCTTTTGAAGGGGGGGTCAAGTGGGAATGGGGTCCAGAACAAGCCGAGGCAGTAAAACAACTCAAAAGAAGCCTCTCACAAGCGCCCTGCCTAGTTTACCCTGTCAGAAACAAGGAGTTTTCTTGGAGACAGGGTTCTCTAATACATGCTTCACTGCAGTATTATATCAAAAGCATGACAAGGTCAATAAAGTAATCTCCTATGCGGGTAAAACTTTATCCTCTGTGGAGGATAAAATTCAACGATTGTGAGAAGGCACTCCTGGCAACGGTGTGGGCATTGAAGAATTACCGCCGGTTTATCCAGGGGGAGCACATCATAGTGGAGACTCCACACCAGCCTCTGCAATATCTCCAAAGTGACAGAATCCGAGCCGGAAATGTGAGTAATTCCTGAATTACTTCCTGGATCCTGTCAATGCAAGGCTTTCCTGTGGAGGTCAGATATGGCCAAAACAAGAAGAGTGTTCTGACTTGAGTCGTGTAGACCGATGAGACCTCCGTCCCCAAGTGACGCACAGGGGAACTAATAGAAACCCGCTGTGCGACCTTTGAGGCCACAGGTGAGAGATGTCTTCCCAGATCCACGGAACCTCTGGAACACCGATGCTGCTGTCAAGAGGGAACGAGGTTAAGTACCAGGCAATTACAATACAATCAGGTAAACAATAGGATCTAAAGAGTCTTACCTATCTGGTGTTGGGGAAACCCAGGTAACCTAGTAGAGAGGTTCAAGACTCAGATGATGCGGCGGTCCCTGGAATAGTAGAACCGCAGGTGAGCGTGGATGTATGGTTAGCCACTTGTAGGAGAGAGGGCTTGACTTGAATCCCAAGAAGGGAATGGCGTAGAAGTTCAGCAAGGTATCAAGGGATGATCCAAATACAAGTCGAGGTGAAGTCCAAAAGTCAGGCAACAGGTAAACAGTTCCAAGCAAAGGTACAAAGGGGTGTC
This sequence comes from Ambystoma mexicanum, assembly GCF_040938575.1. Taxonomy (NCBI): domain Eukaryota; kingdom Metazoa; phylum Chordata; class Amphibia; order Caudata; family Ambystomatidae; genus Ambystoma; species Ambystoma mexicanum. Next base: position 354,835,761 of record NC_090936.1, read on the forward strand.
CGAAGGAGTCCGAGATAGAGTTCCGTGATCAAAGTAACAAGGAGCAATTCGTAACGCCAAACAGGGTCTGAAGACAGCTGAGAAGCAATGAGCATTCTGTCTCTCAGACCTTTATACTGTGTGTCTCTGGGTCATGTGACGTCCACCAAGGTCACGTGAGGAACGCCACACTGGATCACGTGACCGACGTGAAGACGTAACGCCGCCCCTTCTGCTATACGTTCTCCAAGGCAGTTGCCAATGCAGAAAGGGTTGCAATCGAGCCCGTACACCAAAGCTGGTACGGTGTTTTCGGTCCTTTGGGTTCAGCGAATCACCCAAGCCTCGAACCGTGGGAGGTGATGTTGGGGGAATGTGCGCAGTGTTCTGATGTGGAGTGGACTGGTGTGCAGAGGATCGCCTAACAAAGAGTCCCCTCGCTCAAGGTCTGGCTGACTTGCATGATTGTGCCAGAGAAAACTGTCTCGAGGACAAAAGTCTAAAAATCAAGGACAACATAGAGGCATACCTCAAATCCCCACACAAAGTCTTTGAAGAAGATAAGTGTGAGGGAATGCCCACTGTCTATGTGGATGGATGCTCTTAACATGTTGACAACAATGGGGAGAAAGAACTTGTGGCCGGCGTAGGGAATGCATGGGTGAATGAGTCCCCAGAACTCTCCGCTGGGTACAAGATTGGTCCCTGAAGTAGTCAGGTGGCAGAGTTGATGGCTGTGCATCAAGCCATCCTCACTGCTGTGCAACATCAACTCCACGAACTGGTCATAATCACAATTTCGGATTATGTACGGAACGGGTTCGTGGAGCACCTGGTTAATTGGAAAACCAGAGGCATGCTATGTGCTAATAACAAGCCCTTGAAACATGGGAAGTTAATCCAAAATATTGATGATCTGGTCACCTCGAATGGGTTGACCATCTACTGAAAAAAGATCAAGGGTCATTCCAAAGTAGAGGGACCAGACAAAACTGGAAATGACTTAGCTGATCAGCTGGCCAAAACCGGGGCCATCCAAGGGCATCTAATAGAGATCGAGTCCCTGTTGGGGGCAATACAGGTCACTGCTATCACTAGGTCCCAGACAAATGCTCACAATGATCTTTCAACTGCACAATGGAGTAAGCAGACCCCAGATGTTCATTTGATTACGGCTCAAAAAGGGGATCCAATAATTGGTAAGTTTTACCAACACATTGAGAACCCTGAGAACTTTCCCCTGACGGATACCGATTACATTTGGAAAGAGGACCTCAGAGTGTTGATGAAATGTCCAAAAATGTTCCGAATCCAAGACTGTTTGTTGGTAAGGAAATCCCTAGCTGGCCATGATCAGTGGGTGGTCCCTACCTCATCCCGAAGCCTGATGTTAAGTCACGCCCATGATACCGCCACAGCCGGTCATAGGGGGTTTCATACAACACTTTAAATCTTAAGAGAGGTTGCATACTGGCCACACATGGGGCAGGACCTCGACCAATACTTGAAGGGGTGCCTTGTGTGTGCACAATTGCAGCCAACATCCCTCACACACCGTGCACCTCTCCAAAAGAGGGGGATAACACTCCCATGGTCAGATTTGCAAGTCGACTACATAGGGCCCGTGATTTGCTCCTCTAGGGGGAATAAGTACATGTTGACAGTGGCATGCTTATTTACTAAATGGGTGGAATGTCTCCCGGCCCCAAACTGCAAGGCAGAAACAGCAGCTGCCCTGATGATTAACCACATATTTTCGCGTTTTGGACTACCCCAAAGGATTGAGTCAGACAGAGGTAGCCATTTCACCAGCGAAGTCATGACAAAGATGTGGGAGATACTGGGGGTTAAAAGGAAGCTACATATTGCTTACCGGCCAGCCTCTTCTGGTGCAGTAGAACGCTACAACAAAACCATTGTGAGCATCTTAAAAAAGTTTGTGGCAGATTCTGGGCCAAGTTGGGATATTCGTTTACCTCTTGTCCTAATGGCCATCAGAGCTACCCCTTCATCTGCAACTAAAATGTCACTGTTTGAGCTGATGACTGGACGCGGGATGGTGCTTCCCCAGCATCTGCTCTATAGGACCCAGGAGCAGACATTGATCAATGCCTCCACAGCTCATGAGTATGTTGAAAATTGAAGAAAACACCTTCAACATGCTTTTGCCTATGCTCAGCGAAATCTAGAGGGATCACCCGATAGCATGAAGACCCACTATGACCTGAAGACCACCAGAAAGGAATACAATGTAGGAGACCGGGTTTATCTGTACAATTTCCAAAGGAACCAGGCCAAACAGCAGAGGTTTCTGCCTACCTGGAAGGGACCTTTTGAAATTGTAGACAAGATCTCACCAGTCGCCTACAAGATCCGCATACCCAAAGGCAGTTTGGCAGAGGGGGAAGATAAGTCCACATTAATCAGCTAAAGTGTTGCCATCCCAGGTACACCCTGCAGCAACTGGAGCAGTCCTCTGGAACCCCAGAGGGGGCCACTCCAGATCAATACAATTCCAACCCTAAAATATTCCACATATAGGCTATAAAATATAATGATAAGAATGCAAATGTCTCCTGATTTATAAAATGTATATGTTCACCCGACTACATTAATAGTGGTGGGGAAATATCTACGAATATGTTGCTGCTGCTAGGAGAGATAAACCATGCAGACTGACCAAGGAGGATGACCCGGGGACCGGGAGCATAGATCCGAGGGGCCCGGAGTACCGCCCAATACTCCCATCAGGACTGGCGAGGAGAACCGATCGATCCACCCCTGATGGAGGAAAAGATGCTGAACTTTGCCATCTGCGGAATGAGAAGAAGATGGGGCTAACAACCCAGTCTTGCGAGTTCCATTGATGGAAAATCAACACCATCGCAAGAGGGGGGCTTGTGGGATGTTTTCACCCACGAATCCAAGCCCTACAACAGTACTGTGAATTGCTGGTAGCAGAAACTATCAGAATGGCCACCGGAAAGCATGCTGCTCGCCAGAAATCATCCAAAAATGCGCAGTAAAAATCTGAAAGATAGGCTGCCATCTACATTTGCCATGTCAGTGAGCACAGGAGATCACTGCCTAAAACCACCATTGGGATAACCACACAGTAGCCTGAAACCACTTGGAAAAAGCAATGCTGATTGCAAAGGAATACAGATCTGTTCAAAAATCAGTTTTATTTGGGGTCAAAAATTGCTAAAATCATGGCTCACAAAACCACCAAAAAGATCCAACCTTCTTGGGGGGTATTCCACATTACTCTACTGCAAGAATCCACATCAGTACAATATTGGCAAGAATACTATGATATCAAAGTAAAATCCCCTTTTAAAAATTAGACAGCTGTCAAAATCTGTGCAGTACCGTTGCTCGCCTCCGACAGGCGCTGGCAATCTAAATTCTGACAGGAGAGCTGTATTTCAGAAGCTAAATATGCCAAGCAAGAGAATTCCATCAAAATGCCATATAGAGTGCCACCTAGTGATTTCATGTTGAAAAAGACTTGGTTTAAGGAGATATTGCTTATTTTAAAGTTTATAATGTTCTTTTTTTTATAAGGAACTAAGTGGCAAGTGACTAGAAGGCAGCCTGATGCAGTTCGGACTTCAAAAGGTTTGCTTTCCCATGAGAACCCTTCACACCTCAGGCCTATCTATACACCAGAGATAGGGCGGAGTGAGTTGTCACAAGGGAAAAAGTGATCATATTATCTCTTGCTGAAACCATATCGAGTTTATTTCTGTGTTGCCTTCTTTCCCACTATTGCCTTTCCTTGAACCATAAAAGTATTCTCTGCTACCTTATACTTTTTATACCAACTCCTAAGTGATTAAAGAGAGTGTGCTATTGTAATATTACCCATTGTTGACCACTATTATATTCATAAGTGTGCTATCAGATATTATTTTGTTCATAAAAGTGTGATATATATATAATGTTTAATGTTTCCAATAAACCTTTTAATTTGCAAAACAAACCTACTTCTTGGTTCAGTGAGGTAAGGGGATTTCAAAGAGAGGGGCGTTATATAAGGGTTCATCATCCAGATTTAAGAACCTTGACATAAAAATATATATAAATAAGGGCTTCCATTGGGCATCCCAGACTAGGCACTGACTTAGTTGAAGTGCTGGATTGAAGTCACTTACAGTGCGGTTGTTGGGTGGGGTAGGGTAGGGTAGGGATGCTAATTTCTGTCCTCATGGGGTTGCCGCTTGTGTCCTTTTCCACATAGCGTTGTCTTTCTTGTTATTGTGGGAGGTTTCCCTTAGTCGGTTCTGGGTGTTTGTGCCATCCTAAATTCTATCAACATGTTCTTTGTGTTTCCTGTTTGATTGTTTAGTTGTTTCAGTTTGGTTCTGCGGTGTTGAAGAGCCAGGTTTTTTGTAGTTTTCTGAATTTTGGTGTATCTCATTTCTTTCTGGATGTTGTTCCAGGGTTCTGTGACCAGGTGGGAGAAAGAGGAGCCCCCTAGTTTTTTCTTGACATATGGTTTTGGTTCCAGGCGGATTTTATTGCTTGATCTGAGGAGTCTCTTTGGCTTGGAGATTGTTATTTTCTTTTGTAGGAATTCAGCCCCCTGTCTGCTGATTGCCCTGTGTGTTATGCACATTGTTTTGAAGGTGATGCGATGTTTGACTGGGAGCCAATGTAGTATTTTTAGTGCTGGAGTGATGTGGTCTCTTCTTGATAGTTTTAGGAGGAGTCTGGCTGCTGCATTTTGGATGCGTTGTAGTTTCTTCAGGAGGTATTCTGCCATCCTGAGGTAGAGGCTGTTTGCATAGTTGATTCTTGACATGATGAGGGCGACGATTGTGTGTGTTTTTTGGGTGAAGAAGAGGAAAGGTAAGATTCTTCTTGTTGTGTGAAGAAGAAGAAAGAAGCATTTCTTAATTATTGCATTTATTTGTGGTTCTAAGGTTAGGGTGTTGTCTATCAGGACTTGCATATTTTTTACTACCTTAGATGGTGTGGGCGCGGTTCCCATTTCCGTCGGCCAGGGAATGTAGGCGTTGTTCTCTTGGTTTTTGGATATAATCATGATTTCTGTCTTTCTTGGATTGATTTTCAAGTTGTTGACTTTCATCCAGTTAAAGACTTCTTAAAGGCACTCAATTAGGGTTGAGTGGTCGGCTTGGGTGTCCTCGATTTTGTAGATAATTTGAGTGTCGTCTGCGTAGTTGTAGCATGTAATTTTGTATTTTTTGAAAATTCTAATTACTCGAGTCTGGTAGATGTTGAAGTGTAGTGGTGATAGTGAGCATCCTTGTGGTACTCCACGGTCGTTAACTCGTGGAGTAGATTTGAAGAGTTTCATCCATACGGTTTCTGTTCTGTGTGCTAGGAATGATTTAATCCAGAGTAGTGCCATGTCTGTTATACCTATATCTTCTAATCTTTTGGTTAGGGTGTCATGGCTTACTGTAAGGCTGCAGAGAGGTCGAGCAGAATTAGAGCTGAGGTTGTGTTGGAGTCTGCATTCATTTTTAGGTCGTCCCAGATGAATATTAGTGCCGATTCTGTTTCTCTTGCGGGTCTGAAACCAACTTGTGCTTGGTCTAGCAAGTGGTGTTTTTCTACATGTTCTTGGGTTCATTTGTATACTTAAGTTTGTAGGGGTTTTGCCGGGTAGGGAATGTTTGAAATTTGTCTGTAGTTGGAGAGCTCTTCCATGTCACCACTTGTGTTTTTCAAAAGCGGTTTGATATATGCTGATTTGAAGGATCGTGGTACATACAATTCCTGTTGCGAGTGAAAGATTTAGAAGGTTTCTGTAGTATTCTGATGGCGTTCCTTGTACTAGATGTAGGGGGGCAGGGATCCATGGGTGATCCTGCTTTCTTGCTGTGTTTTACCAGCTTGGCAAATTCCTCTGCTTGTATTTCAGGAACATTTTGGAGATTGTGTTGTGGCATTTCAATAGGTCCGGTTGGTTAAGTGCTATGGTTGGTTAGTCTGTTTTGTATGATTTGTCAGATGTCGTTGATTTTGTTCTTGAAATGGTCTGCCAAGTCATTGCAAAGCTTCTCTGAGGCGGTTGGGGTGTTGTCGCAACCAGGTGGGTTTCTCATTTCTTGTATGACGTTGAACATTTATTTTTGTGTGTTGGTGGCATTGGTGATTCTGTCATCATAATGCCTTCTCTTCGTCTTTTGAATTTCCTTCTTGTATGCACAGATTTGTTTCTGGAACAGTGTTTTCTTGTCTTAGTTGTATTCTTTCCTTCATTCCAATTCCAGCTTCTTGTTTTTTTTTCATGGTGCTTAGTAGTGGGGTGAACCATTTTGCCATTGCTCTTTTTTTTGAGGGAGTAAATGGTTTTTCCGGGGCAATGTTTTCAATTATATCAGCAATCAATTTGTGGAGTAGCTCCACTTTCCCGTCTAGGTCTGCCAGCTCCAGTTCTGTGGTTGAAGGTTTGGTCATCTCCAGTTGTCCCATTAGGTTTCTTGTTTGACCGTGTTCCAGTTTCTTTTTGTGATGGTTGTGAGCTTAGGGGGCTGAATGCGGATTTGAGTTGGTAGTGTGATCACGAATGGAATGATGAGATGGTCGCTCCACAGTATTTGTATAGGTGGTGCGGTGGTGATATGTTTTTTCTTGACAAAGATTGCATCAAGGGTGTGTCTTGCAGAGTGTGTTCCCCCTTTGATCCACTGTTGTAATTTCATGGTTGTTAGCTGTCCAATTAGTGAGTTTTGAGAGTTGGTGTGTTTTTCTTCGAACCAAATGTTGAAGTCCCCACGGATTATTAGATGTTCGTGATGAATAGGATGTCAATGCCGTTGTCGGAGAGAAGGTCAAAGATCTACGTTGAGTGTTTTGACATGGATCTTGCATTTATTAGGTTGCAATGGATTTTAAAGGTGTAGTTTGGTTTGTGTTTTAATGTCGGCATTGTCTTCTGATTGGTGTTGAGATTTCCTTCCAGGTCGATCTCTTGTTGAGGTGTTGGTGTGGTTGTGTCTGAGTCATTGAAAAGTTCTTCTAGGTTCAGTCTTGGGTTTTTGTTTTAGTCAGGTTCCTCTTCTGAATTTTGTGGCTGTCGAGTGGAAGGTCCTCTTGTTTTGGTGATGTAAGGTTTTAGTGCATTAATTATGTTCTTGTTATTTATAGCATTTTCCGTTCTTCTGCGTGGTTGGGTTTGGTTGTCTGTTATTGTTGATTTGTACGTTGGGTTGGCTCGTTCTGGTGACTGGTTATTTGCGAGACATGGAGTTACGTAAAGGGATTTCTCTCTTCTCTTGGCGCTGGATCTGTTGTCGTTACTGTCTGTGGGAGTGTGTTTTGCAGTTGTGAGTCTTCTGTGGTGTTCGGTTTTGTTTGTTCCTTCTGCTCTTTGTCTTTCCTTTGGTCCAATTCTTTTGCGTGGCATTTTGAGCCTGAATGTTTTTTTTTATTTTATTCTTTTTTTTGTAGATGCCGAGTTGGTCTTTGCATTGGGTGTCTTGTGGTGTTGGACTGGGGGATTGTTCGGTACAAGTTTGGGCTCAGTCCGTTGGTGGTCTAGTCAGGTGATATTGCTGGGTGGTTCAGTCGCTGTCTCGAGTTAGGTAGGGGAGGTTTTACTAGGGTTATATCGAGATTGGGCACAGCTAGATTTGAGAATCCTGTATAGTGCGAGAGAGGCCTACAGCTCACACTGCTAATTGAATACCAGACAATGCAGTTTGAAATTTGGCATAGCTAGATTTGAGAGTCCTGTATAGTGCGAGAGAGGCCTACAGCTCACAATGCAAATTGAATACCAGACAATGCAGTTTGAAATTGGGCACAGCTATATTTGAAAGTCCTGTACAGTGGGAGAGAGGCCTAAAGCTCACAATGTAAATGGAAAACCAAATTAAATACCTACAGCTCACAATGCAAATTGAATACCAGGCACGGCAGTTTGAAATAGGGCACAGCTAGATTTGAGAGCCCTGTATAGTGGGAGAGGCCTACAGCTCACAATGCAAATTGAATACCAGACAATGCAGTTTGAAATTGGGCACAGCTAGATTTGAGAGTCCTGCATAGTGGGAGAGAGGCCAATACCTATCAATGCAATTTGTGTCTAGGATTAAACAAGGCTACCTAACAATGCAATTAGTTTACAAGGCTAAACACAGCTAAACACAGCTACCTAACAATCTGATTTGTGTACAAGACTAAACACCACTAGATTTGAGACCCCTGTATAGTGGGAGAGAGGCCTACACCTAACAGTGCAACTTTAGTACAAGACCAACACTCAGCTGGAGTTTGTATGTCATGTATAGTGGGAGAAAGGCCCACACCCAACAATGCAATTGGGATACAAGCCTGAGCACTGCTAGAGGTGTGGTGCAGTCTGTTAATCATAGTACCATCCCGGAGGCACAAGCCAACAATCACAGCACTGTCCTAGAGGCACAGTACAGTTCCCAAGGGTATATATTTGTTGTGTGGCAGAGCTTCCAGAGTAGAGTGATTGCTCCACTCCCCACCTTGGCCTCTCCTACCTTCTTCGTTGCTGCTGGTTGACGGCCGGCTACTGGCTTCCCCTGCGGACACCTGCTGACACTTTCTGGAGCCGTCTCTCTTGCAGCCGCCCTTTGCCATGGGGCCCTTAGCCACAGGAGCTGCTGGGCAGAGGGTTGCCCTTGTAGGGTCACTTATAACCGGCCAGTGCTCTAATCAAGTTTGGTGGGCGGGATCGCACGAACGGAAAATGGATGCCGGGGAGGGGTTTGCAAGGAAGGCTGCACATGGGTGCTGGGGACTACAAGCAGGGCCCAAATTGGGATTTTTAGCTAGCCAGGAGGGTCGCTAAGCTCACCTGATTCCGTTGGAGCGGGGGCACTAGCAAGGTGCTAGCGCTTGTTTACCACGAAGTCTGGGCCTGGGATTGACCAATCAGGGTTGGTGGGCGGGCCAGGGAGGAAGGAGGGAGCACCCAAACAGGAAATGGATGCCTGGGGAGGGGGTTGCAAGGAAGGCTGCACACGGGTGCTACAAGCAGGGCCCACATTGGGATTTTTAGCTACCCAGGAGGGTTACTAAGCTCACCTGATTCCGTTGGAGTGGGGAACGGGGACATGAAAGCATTTATGTAGAAAATAGGTGAAGGAGGTATTAAGAGGCACACAATTTGAACAGTTGGACAGTTGCGATGTAAAATTACACGTGGGTCTTTAAAGAAAGACCCAACTGGGGAAACAAAAAAGAAAAGGGGATGCTAATATCATTGGAGAGATGCGTTGGTTGTTGCCATTTACCATAGGCAAAGAGCTTAAGAAAGAATGTTAAAAACATAGTACGATTTAACATTGTTCCAAGACTAAATCAAGGACCTCATGTAATACTTCACAATGCACCAATAATGGCCCTTGAAAGAAAAGCTAAACACCAAGAAGGGTTATGAATCTTATGGAAGCGATTATTTGACAGTTTCCCAAATCTGGGAACACCCAGGAAGATACTACATTTTGGAACATAGGTTAAACAAACTAACAGATTTTTTTTTTAAATTAATTCTTTTGATTGCATTTAAATCAAAACAAACAAATCAAAACAAATCACACCAGAGCAACCGCCAAACCTGTGAGACGTTCTCAGTATGGTTCAGGTGTTGGCAACAACGCACATTAATACAAAACTAACATAACAATCACCTCCCAACCAGCCCTCCATCCCATCCATGTCCCTCCCCTACGCCTCCTCCCCATCCCAAACATTTGTCAAAAACAGTAGCATAGTCTCTCGGCTAAAAGGAGCATAGACTGTTCTGCCTTTAGGGGTTACAATTTCAGATAAACATGTCAGCGAGTACCCAGAATTTGTCCACACGGGTGGGGCCCACAGTTCGTTTGTTTGTTTTATTCATTTGTAGTGCGTGCCAGACGCAAGGGTATCAGGGCGCATGAGCATCAAGTATATTCTCAGCTAGGTTACGTTGCTGTACAACAAATACAAATATATACAAAGGTAGTACAGGTACAAATGCTATGCGGATGCATTAAACAACAATTTAAAGAATGTACATAGGGAGGTGTAGAGCGGGTGAGGTTTAACAGTCATTTTCCTTTATCCGATTAATATAAATGCACCTGAAGTCGGGGTAGGTTTAGGCTGTCCTTAAAGTCGGTGGCAGGGAGTTGCAATGTTGGGCCGCTTTCACCTGGAAGCTGTTCCCTCCGGTTTTGGATTGTTTAAATCTAGGAAGTGTGAGGAGGTTAGAATTAGCTGTTCTGGTAGATTGGTTGAGAGTGTATCTCTTGAATCTGTCTACAAGGTATCGTGAGGCCGCATTATTAAGGCATTTGTGCGTGAGTGAGGCAACCTTCAGCATGTTTTTGTCTGTTGTAGTGAGCCAATTGTTGGCTCAACTAATGTTGGAGATATGTTCTTTTTCGGAAATGCCCAGAGCTGCTCTGAGAGCATTATTTTGCAGGATTTGGTTTTCGCTTGTAACATTTGTTAGCTCCAACATATAAGGCATTACAATAATCCAGTTTGGATAGGAATAGGGCTCTGGCTAGGGTGGTGCAACTATGGGTAGAGAGGAAGGGTTTAGGTGCTCTAATTAATTTACATGTGTAGGCTGTGGAGGAGGGTATGAAGATGACCTGTTTGTAGAAGGGGCGGGTGGCGTCAAGATAAAACCCTAGTGTTTTAACTTATTTGGCTACATTAATTAAGTTGCCGTCTATGATGAAGCTTGAGTATTTGTGATCCAGTTTGTTTGAATTGATGGTGGTGCCAAGAATAATGAGCTCTGTATTGTCATCATTCAGACATAGACTATGAGAGGCCATCCATGCCTGGAGGATGAGGTACACTCTGCTCACCAAGGCCAAATCCTTGTAGTAATCTCCCGTCAGCGGGATGAGGATCTGGGTATCATCAGCATAGTTGGTGTAGGTGATACCAAGACCATCGAGATCATCAAAAAGGGGCTTTGTGAACACATTGTATAGAGTGGGGGAGACGCATGAGCTCTGGTGGACCCCACAGGTGAAGGGGATGGGGTCAGCAGACGCTGTAGTGGAGAAGACGCGCATGGACCGGTTGTTGAGAAAGGATTGAATCCATCCGATTGCCTCTTGCGAGAAGTGGGCTGCCGATTCGAGTTGGTTGCATAGTACTTTGTGGTCTACTAAATCAAATGCCGCTGAAAGGTCAAGTAGAAGTAGTAGCGCAGTCTTCCCATTGTCTCTGAGAGTATCAATGTGTGCCTTGAGGTCAATGAGAGCTGTCTCAGTCCCATGTTGTTGTCTGAATCCCGACTGCCGGATTCCCAGGAGGTGTTTTTCTTGTATTTGAAGATAGGCTATCTTATCTAGTATTTTAAGCAGGAAGGGGACGGTGGTGATGGGTCTCTAGTTCGTGGGTATTGAGGGGTCTAAGGACGTTATTTTGAGTAAGGTGAGGACCCAAGACTCTTTGAGGTTGCTGGGGATGGTACCTGAGGAGAAGGAAGAGTTAATGAGCTTGGTAATGAAGGTGAGAGGTCTGTGGCAGCATCTTTAATGATCTATGCGGGGCAGGGGTCACCCTGGCAATTCGAAGGTTTAAGGGACAGAATAATTTGTTCAACCTCGTGTTAGGCAGAAACCTGTGCAGTTCCCTCTGGGACCACTGCAAAAGATTTAGGTCTACAGGTGTTTGGCAGTAAACCCACTTGGTAGCAGTCTGTACCACACAGATTCATTTGGTAGCTGTGGCTGAGCAGTCAGACTTCCCTCAAGAAGAGTTAGGCAGTATACAGAGTATTCACAATAGGCCAAGAGCACACAATAGAACAAGGAAACACTGACCAGGGCTTGGTGTAAAAGAGATATAATTATTTATTGAAAAACCACATCTAGAAAAACACACAGGCACTAATAGTAAGCAATTCAAAAACACAGTCACTAAAAGATATACACTCCCTTAAAAGAATATTAGCAAGTCTTAAGTAAAGCCCCACTTATTTTCAGACAGCGGTGAGCGCTTAACGTAGATGGCACTCTAATAGTTTGTTTTAAAAAGGGAGAGAAAAGCAGAGAACAATTTGAAACAGGTCCCAACACTTTTACAAGAACATAACAAGAGAGGAAGGCAAAGTAAAACCGTGAATTCAGAGTCAGTAGGCCGGATCCGCTTTAAGAGGATCAAAACGAAATGTGTACAAGGTCACACGGTTGCAGTGCACAAAAGTCTTGTAATGGTTCAAAAAGGAGTTGGATCAGAGAAAGGGACCAGTTAGAGGGTCAAGGTGGCCAGCCCAGTCCAGAAGGTTAAGGAGTTATTATTACCTTGTTGCAATCTTAAGAAAGGGAGCCCTGGCGGACACGGTACCTTAAAGTGGTGAGAACACTCCAGCGGGGGCAGTTGTTCCTGGCAGCGGATCCAAGTCAGTGCTTCGTCCGGGGGAAGAGAGGATCTCGTCGTGGAGGAAGACAGGAGTCCGTTGCACTGCCAGGGAAGAAACCAGCCGCGGAGTTTCTCAGGTACAAGGAGCGGTCCAGTGATTCGCGGTTCAGTGGTGAGTGGCTATCCGGCCGCCGGGGTGCTTGGCATGGGCAGTTCGACCACAAACCGGGCTGGGGTGCGAAGAAAGAAAGGTAAACTGGTTGTGCCCACCAGTCAGGGGAAGAAGCCTCTCCAGCCCGGAGATCTTCTCTGTCGTCGAGAAGTGGTGAGTTGGTTCTGCAGGGCTCCACCGGTGGTGTCGTCGTGGTAGGTCGGCTCAGCTTCTCCCTCGTCGGATTCTCAGGTCCTGTGGCGACTTCTGAAGTTCCAGTCCCCAAAGCCCTGCTTTTATGCAGAAAACCCCCATTGACTCAGCCTAGCTGTCACTCAAACATGGTAAGTGGTGAGCCGACCGGCTCACCACTTGGGCCAATCACACAAGAGTGCGACTTGAGTTACCAAGGTAACTCAGTCCAGGGTGCCTAAACCCCCTCCCACAACCCCTGTGGTACCCAGACAGAGTGGCACCACTTTTGGAGGCTTCTGTGGAGAAGCCTGCCAGAAAGTGGAACAAAGGGCTCGACTTGGGTTGGAGTCACAGAAGAGAACACACACGCCATTTTAGAATCGAGTCTTGGCAAAAAATACCAACCGGAGAATTAATATTAATTAAATAAACCGGCGTTATGTTCGAGGCTATGAGAATTAAATAATTAAAGTTGGTAGCCTCGCACAATGGGAAAATCCCATAGGAAAATATTTGCGGTCGAATATAAAAAGTAGTTTCCACTGCCAACAGCCAAAACTCGATCAGAGGGGACGGAGACGTGCCCCCTCGACTAACAGACCCCGGGGCAATCAAATTGCCCTGACCAGTACGTCCACAATATGATGGTTTGTACTGGTTTCTGTTAATAATTTGGGACTAGTAAAGCCAATGGTGACTTTACATGCCCTGGGAGACAGTAGTCAGTCCCAGGGTATGGAGTCTATGGTGGGGTGCCACTATGACACCCCTGTGTTACTGCACGGAGGGTGCTGTGTAACACACATAGGAAAAATGCATGAGACCCTATGGAGTAAAGGACCCCATAGCCCATAAAACACATTACCAGTCAAAGGAATATCATAAATCATGTCCAAGAGTGGGAGGAAGAGAGTCTCACTCTTGGCAGGAGGAAAAAAACAAACTCCAGAAATCCAGCAAAGCTGCTGGGGGACTCACTAGGTTAGGAAATTCAGCCTAAAGAGAGAATTCTCCCTAACACTCGCCCCCCCAGACTAAGGGGCAGGAGGAATTAATCCACTCCTGGATGAACCTCATACCTCTAGTCGAGGACATCCATCCTAGAGAGTCCATCAGCATTTTGATGGTGACACCCTGACATGTGCTCAATGGTGAAATCAAACCCTTGAAGGCAGATTGACCATCTCAATAGTTTTGGATTTTCCCCTTTCATTTGCATTAACCATCTCAAGGGTTGGTGGTCAGTCTGAATGACAAAAGTAGAACCATACAAGTATGGCCTAAACTTCTTCAGTGCCCACACAATAGCAAAGCATTCTCTTTCGATTGTTGCCCACCTTGTCTCAGGATCCTTCAGCTTACGGCTGATGAAGCAAATGCGGTGCTCCCTACCTTTCCCATCCAGTTGACTGAGGACTGCACCTATTCCTACATTTGAAGCATCTGTTTGCACAACGAAAGTTTGGTGATAATCAGGAGCTCTGAGTACTGGGGCTTGGCAAAGAGCCTTTTTCAGGGTTTCAAAGGCCTGATTGCATTCCTCATTCCATCTAACCTTTTTAGGGTATTTAGGAGAGGAGATGACGTTCAGTGGAGAAGCTATGGACCCATAGTTCTCAATGAAATTCCTGTAATACCCAGTGAGACCTAAGGTTTGAGTAGTAGGTGTTGTCCGATTTTGCACAGCTTCAATCTTACTGGGCAAAGGCCTTATTTCTCCACCTCCTACCTCATGTCCAAGGTAAACCACTTTACTCTATCCAATCTGGCATTTACTTGCCTTTATGGTCAGATTGGCCTTTCCAAGAGCCTGCAAAACATATTTCAGGCGGTCCACATGTTCCTCCCAGGAATTGCTGAACACTGCTATGTCATCCAAGTATGCCATGCAGAAGTCCTCCATCCCATTCAGAACCTGGTTTACCATCCTTTGAAACGTAGCAGGTGCATTTTTCAATCTAAAAGGCATAACCTTAAACTGGTATAAGCCAACTGGGGTAGAAAATGCAGTTTTCTCCTTGGCATGGTCTGTCAGGGCTATTTGCCAATAGCCTGACGTCAAGTCAAATGTGATGAGAAACTTGGCTGCACCAAGTCTATCCACCAACTCATCTGTCATTGGCAAAGGGTGGGCATCAGTCTTAGTGACTACATTAAGAGCTCTGTAATCTACACAGAATCTAAGTTCTTTAGATCCTGCCTTTGGTGCTAACACAACTGGGCTAGACCATGGACTAGTAGAGGGCTCTATTACCCCGAGATCAAGCATCTTGTTGACCTCACCTTTGATGTGGGTTCTTACATTTTCTGATATTCGATATCCTCTGCTTTTGACTGGCAGACAGTCACCAGTGAGTATGTCATGCTGTCCCCAAGGGGTCAAGCCTGGTGAAAGTGAGAACAGAGAGGCAAACTGATTCAACATAGATTTGCACTCTTCCTGTTGCTCAGGTGTCAGATTTGAAGAGAGATTTACTCCTTCAATTTTTTCGTCTAAAGGTAAGCCTCTGAGGAGATCATGAAGAGCTTCACTCTCTTCTTCTTCCTCTGATGATGCTAGAAGCAAAGCTCCTACATCAGGTCTGGAGACATACGCTTTTAGTCTGTTGGTGTGGAAGACTGTTGGAGCCTCCTTGGGGTTGCCCAAGTCCACCAGATAGTTGACCTCTCCAAGTTTACCCACAACTTTGAAGGGTCCCATCCATTTGTCTTGCAAGGCCCTCTGCCTTGTTGGAATCATAACGAGAACTAGCTGGTCTTGAGTAAACTCAACCATGTTAGCCTTTTGGTCATGCCAGTGCTTGACCAATGCTTGTCCAGCTTTCAAGTTATCACTTGCTTCTGCCATCATTTGTGACATTCTCCTTCTGAGACCTATCACATAGTCAGTCACTCTGACTGGCTTGGGGGAAGGAGCACTCTCCGGCCCCTCCTTGATCAGGGCCAATGGACCTCTGACCGGATAACCATAAAGAAGTTCAAAGGGAGAATAACCTACTCCCTCCTGAGAGACTTCTCAATAAGCAAAGAGAAGGTATGGCAGTAGAACGTCCCACTTTCTTTTAAGGGGGTCAGCTAAAGCACCTATCATGCTCTTCATGGTTCTGTTGAATCTTTCAACCAGCCCATTTGTCTGAGGGTGGTATGCGGTTGAGAACTTGTAAGTAACTCTGCAGGTTTTCCACATGGCTTTCATGTAGTGGGACATAAAATTTGACCCCCTGTCAGAGATTACTTCCTTAGGAAACCCAACCCTGGTAAAAATACCCAGGAGGGCCTTAGCCACAGCCGGAGCTGTAACAGTCCTCATAGGAATTGCCTCAGGGTATCCAGTAGCATGGTCTACTACAACAAGTATAAACTTGTTGCCTGAGGAAGTTGGAGGATCAAGGGGACCAACAATGTCAATCCCTACTCTCTCAAATGGGACTCCCACAACTGGGAGAGGCACTAAAGGTGCCACATTCTTGGAGCCAACCTTACCAGAAGTCTGGCAGGTGTGGCAGCTCCTGCAGTATTTATCTACTTTGGCCCCCATCTTTGGCCAATAAAAGTAGAGTGAGAGCCTTTCCTTAGTCTTCTTGAAACTCAAGTGACCAGCCAAAGGAATCTCATGGGCTAACTGCAAGATCTGTGGTCTGTTCTTTTGGGGTACTACAAGTCGTTTGTTGTCCCCAGGTGCAGACTCGGTTGGTTCACTGTAGAAGAGGCCATCTTCCCAGTGTAACCTATATTTCCCAGGCTCTTGCCCTTCAGCCTGAGCATCTGCCTGGTGGCGAAGACCTTCCAGAGTTGGATATTCTCTCTGTCCCTTACTGAGGTCTGCCCTGTTGGGTCCACCTTCTGCCAGTAAAGACTGCAGCTCAGGATGGTCAACAGGATCCAGATCTCCAATGAGTTCCTGGCCTTCCACTAGCTCTTCTTCAGAGTCTAGTTCAACCACACAGGGTTGTACCTCCCTCTCAGCCTCAGCTGGAGGGGGAGTTACTGGTGTAACTTTGGACAACCTAGGGGAAGTCCTTGTTGGCTGCACTGGAGTGCTGGCTGTGAGGTTCTTTCTAGAAGTTTTAGGTTTCCCTTTTTCTTCTATTTTCTTAGAGACAGCAGCTGACATCTCTAGTGGAGCAGGAGTGATCTCTTTCTTCATCATCTCCTTGGGAGTACCTCTCATGGTTCTCTCCCTTGCAGGTCTGGTGAACTCCTGTAACCTTTTACTAGGAGGTCTGGGGGTATGTGACACTACTACAACAGTTTTCAAGTCATTACCCAACAGAACCCTTCCTGGCACCTCACTTTGTATGCTGACAGGTATCTACACAGTCATGTCATTACACTGGATGAGAACTGGTAATTGGGGAAGCATCTGCACAGGCCATCCAACTAACTTGGTGAGGCGTTTGGGTGCCTTAGCAACATCCTCAGCCTGAAAAAAATGATTTGTCCACCACAGTTATGCTGGCCCCAGTGTCCCTAATGGCAGGAGTCTCCTGACCATTCACCTGGACACTGTCCTTATAATACTCTTTAGTATTATCTGGGATAGAATTATAGACATCTAAGTTCTGTTGTTCCCACAGACCCAGAGACACTAAAGAAACACTAGCTGAGACTCCAATGGGTTCATCAGCCAGTAATAGAAAGTTTCCACTTGCCATTTGGACTTCCTCCTCTGGAGCGAAGGCTAAGGAGACAAGCTGGATCCCTGAAGGTTTACCCTTACATCTGGGATCTCCTTTCACATGGTCAGTAGAGCCACAAACAAAGCATTTACCAAATGCTTTCTGGAATGGTGGCTTGTTCTGACCTCCTTCTGGTTTGGCACCAGGAGGTACACTAGCCTGATTTGGTTTCCCTAGTGGCTTACCCTTTTGGTTCTGTTTGGGACCCTCTTTGGAATTGGAATTATTAGAATTCTCTTTGGAGTCCTTCTTTGGCTGTTTTCCCTCATCCTTTTTCTGAGTAGCCCCAGAATCCTTGTGAGTGGCTCTGTTGGCAACCCACAAGTCAGCAGCCTTAGCTAACTTCCTGGAATCTAATTCCTTTGAATCAGCCAAGTGCTGTCTGAGCTCAGGACAGCAGGAATCATAAATTGACTCCAACATTACAAGATTCCTCATTCCTTCATAAGTGTTAACTCTGTAACCCTTAATCCATCCCTCTAAGTTTTTCAAACTTTCACTCACCCAGGTAGCCCAAGGGGTACCATCATGCTTTTTGAGGGTCCTAAACCTCTTAAGGTACTGGGAAAGGGTCTTCCCAAATCTAGCTATCAAAGCTAGTTTCACACATTCATAATCCTACCTCCCCCAACTCCATTACCACATCAGTTGCAACAGGGGGAAGCCTAGAGAACAACCAGGGAAGTAACTCATTCCCTGCGATGTCCTGGAGCCCATGATTATACTCAAACATTTTCAACCAATCCAACACATCCAATCTAGGTTCATACATACCCACTAATTCCTTAGGCATCCGGGGTCTTTTGGGACTAGAACTCCTAGAAGAACCAGAGGAGAGAGAAGCATTTTCTACAGACAACTTTTTCATTTCTAATTCATGATTAAGCTCTATTTCTCTGAGTCTTAACTCAGTTTGCTTCTGCTCAGCCTGGGCATTCATTCTTCTGAACTCTAGCTCTTGGTTTCTTTCAGATTGAGCTAAAAAACGTTTTTACTCTAATTCAAGCTTCATTTTTTCAAGTTCAAAATAAGCAGAGTTACATGTGGGACCTGGTATAGGCCCAGTAGGTACAGGAGGGAAGGCAGACAGAGGCTCAGAGTGGCTAGCTTCATTAGGTTCACTTTCCTCTTCTGACTCATTATCAAGACTTTGATTCAGATCAATACCATCACTGTTTTCTACATTTGCTGGGGGGGGGAGTAGATTCTTCTGTACCACCCAGACTTTGGTTTTCTAACAATCTTTCTATGAGTTCCATTTTCTTGCCCTTCTCAGAGAGATTCTTATGTCTACACAATACTTTTAAGCAATCAGCAGTTTTGGCAGACAATGATTCTAGGGTATAACTATCCATAGCAGACATAGTTAGAAAATCAACTTTTTAGTGCTAAGCTCTGTGGTTAGTTGTCCTAAAGTGTTCAACAAGCACTCTAAAGTGTATACTCAATACAAATCCTACTGCTGTACACCAGTGTTAGGCAGAACCCTCTGGGACCACTGCAAAAGATTTAGGACGACAGGTGTTTGGCAGTAAACCCACTTGGTAGCAGTCTGTACCACACAGATTCACTTGGTAGCTGTGGCTGAGCAGTCAGACTTCCCTCAAGAAGAGTTAGGCAGTATACAGAGTATTCACAATAGGCCAAGAGCACACAATAGAACAAGTAAACACTGACCAGGGCTTGGTGTAAAAGAGATATAACTATTTATTGAAAAACCACATCTAGAAAAACACACAGGCACTTATAGTAAGCAATTCAAAAACACGGTCACTAAAAGTTATACACTCCCTTAAAAGAATATTAGAAAAGTCTTAAGTAAAGCCCTACTTATTTTCAGACAGCGGGGAGCGCTTAACGTAGATGGCATTCTAATAATTCGTTTTAAAAAGGGAGAGAAAAGCAGAGAACAATTTGAAACAGGTCCCAACACTTTTACAAGAACATAACAAGAGAGGAAGGCAAAGTAAAACCGTGAATTCAGAGTCAGTAGGCCGGATCCGCTTTAAGAGGATCAAAACGAAATGTGTCCAAGGTCACACAGTTGCAGGGCACAAAAGTCTTGTAATGGTTCAAAAAGGAGTTGGATCAGAGAAAGGGACCAGCTAGATGGTCAAGGCGGCCAGCCCAGTCCAGAAGGTTATGGAGTTATTATTACCTTGTTGCAATCTTTAGAAAGGGAGGCCTGGCAGACACGGTACCTTAAAGTGGTGAGAATGCTCCAGCAGGGGCAGTTTTTCCTGGCAGCGGATGCAAGTCGGTGCTTCGTCCGGGGGAAGAGAGGATCTCGTTGTGGAGGAAGACAGGAGTCTGTTGCACTGCCAGGGAAGAAACCAGCCGCAGAGTTTCTCAGGTACAAGGAGCGGTCCAGTGATTCGCGGTTCAGTGGTGAGTGGCTATCCGGCCGCCGGGGTGCTTGGCACGGGCAGTTCGACCACAAACCGGGCTGGGGTGCGAAGAAAGAAAGGTAAACTGGTTGTGCCCACCAGTCAGGAGAAGAAGCCTCTCCAGCCGGGAGATCTTCTCTGTCGTCGGGAAGTGGTGAGTTGGTTCTGCAGGGCTCCACCAGTGGTGTCGTCGTGGTAGGTCGGCTCAGCTTCTCCCTTGTCGGATTCTCAGGTCCTGTGGCGACTTCTGAAGTTCCAGTCCCCAAAGCCCTGCTTTTATGCAGAAAACCCCCATTCACTCAGCCTAGCTGTCACTCAAACATGCTAAGTGGTGAGCCGGCCGGCTCACCACTTGGGCCAATCACACAAGAGTGCGACTTGAGTAACCAAGGTAACTCAGTCCAGGGGGCCTAAACCCCCTCCCACACCCCCTGTGGTACCCAGACAGAGTGGCACCACTTTTGGAGGCTTCTGTGGAGAAGCCCGCCAAAAAGTGGAACAAAGGGCTCGACTTGGGTTGGAGTCACAGACGAGAACACAAACACCATTTTAGAATAGAGTCTTGGCAAAAAATACCAACCGGAGAATTAATATTCATTAAATAAACCTGCGGTATGTTCGAGGCTATGAGAATTAAATAATTAAAGTTGGTAGCCTCGAACAATGGGAAAATCCCATAGGAAAATATTTGCGGTCGAATATAAAAAGTAGTTTCCACTGCCACCAGCCAAAACTCGATCAGGGGGGACGGAGATGTGCCCCCTCGACTAACAGACCCCGGGGCAATCGAATTGCCCCGACCAGTACGTCCACAATATGATGGTTTGTACTGGTTTCTGTTAATAATTTGGGACTAGTAAAGCCAATGGTGACTTTACATGCCCTGGGAGACAGTAGTGTAACACACATAGGAAAAACGCATGAGACCCTATGGAGTAAAGGACCCCATAGCCCATAAAACACATTACCAGTCAAAGGAATACCATAAATCATGGCCAAGAGTGGGAGGAAAAGAGTCTCACTCTTGGCAGGAGGAAAAAAACAAACTCCAGAAATCCAGCAAAGCTGCTGGGGGACTCACTAGGTTAGGAAATTCAGCCTAAAGAGAGAATTCTCCCTAACACCTCTAATGTTGATACTTTTGAAAAGCTGAGGCGAAGGGGGGGTTAGGGAATAGGTTTTTGGGAAGGAGGGGAGGAGGTGTTGGCTGCGCGGGCAGTGCAGAGGAGGGATTATTTCTTCTTGTTAATTTTTACTTGTAGTCCTGTAGTTTCTGCAGAAGCATGCATTTTCGGATTTGCAAATTTTGGACAGCAGTGTGCGCCATTTCCGCTGGGACGGCGGGGTGGGCCCCTTCCATTCTAGCAGAATGGCCTTTCGGGCTGTGAAGAGGGCTACATGTATCAGTCTGTGTGTCATAGGGCCTCATTACACGGTAGGCGGAGAACCATGGCGCAATTAGCGCCATGGTTCATGGCGGTAAAATACCGGCACCGCCTTGGTGGAAAGGGGAATTACCGCCCCATTCCAAGGTTGGAGGGGCGGTAATTCCCCCTTCCACCATTGCCCTTCCCCATTCCCATTTCTGCCCCATAGGGCATAATGGGAACGGGGAAGGCGCTAATTACGGCACCGCAAATTGCGGTACCGTAATTAGCTCCCTGGGTCCCTTTGCGGGTTGGTTTTTAACGCCTGCGAAAAAAAAGCAGGCGTTAAAATCCCCAATCCGCAAAGGGACCTCGTAGTAAGGCGGTAAGGATTTACTGGTACCGGTAAAATACTGGTACCGGTAAACCCTTACCGCCTACCGTGTAATGAG
Source organism: Ambystoma mexicanum (assembly GCF_040938575.1). Taxonomy (NCBI): domain Eukaryota; kingdom Metazoa; phylum Chordata; class Amphibia; order Caudata; family Ambystomatidae; genus Ambystoma; species Ambystoma mexicanum. The sequence continues at coordinate 354,857,298 of NC_090936.1, forward strand.
GCCCATAGAATCCGAGTGCCAGTCCTCAATACCTTTCCCAAGCAGCATGGGCACTGGGCCCACCCCTATAGTGATTCCTTGTATGCCCCGGTGTTGTTTAGAGTCCTTGCTCCTAAAAATCTACCAGTTTTGGACAAAGCCATAGCATATGTCCCCTGGTCCCCAAGTTACCACATCCACGCCAGCATTCAGCAGTCGAGGCCCTATGGATGATTTTAAATTGTATCTCTCTGTGTCTCAGATTGCATGAAGTGTGTGGAATCATGGAGACAAAACAATAGACATCACCCACATTCAGCTCAATACCCAGGGCATCCCTCCACATGTCAGCCAGGCTCATGTTTCTTTTATAATTGTTATGCATGCTTAAGGTGTAGAATGTCTTAATTCTAGGGTATTCTGTGGGATCCCTCACAAATTCAATTTTGCATGGCAAGGGATCTCTCTCTCTTGACTCCATGGTGGTGTATGCATTGATTACTGAGTGTATCGCACTGTAGCTCAGCCAGTCAGCGCTGTTGCTAGCAACTGAGAGAGGGATGGGTTGTTGGCCTTCAAATAGGTCCATCACACTTACATCTTGCCAGTGGGTGTGTTGTTGCGGATGGCGCAGCTCCCGAATCCCATAGGACAATAGAGCACAACATGAAATCCAGGTCGGAATTATTTGTACATCCGTCCCAGATATCTTACGCATCCTGTGCCATTGTGTGGGCGTGGGGCCCGGTATAGGATGTTGAGTGGTGTCTCCCTCATTAAAACAATGTTTGGAACAGCCGATTTGGGCCGACATATATTATAGCCGCCATGATTGTAAAGCAAGTCCTCCATCCAATTTGGTGGCTTGCAGGACAGCCCTGTTCAGTCTAGCTTTCTTATCCCTCCAAATAAACTGCATGATCTGTCTATCGATGTCAGCATACATCGCTCTAGATGGGGGCATTGGAAGCATAAAGGCCAGGTAGATTAGTTTAGGCAGCAAATTCATTTTGAGGATGTTAATTCTCCCTTTGGGCGATAGGGGCAATGTGTCCCATGAGAATATATCTTGCTTGATCTTATTGAGCATAGGTTTATATTTCAGATCAGCTAGTGCCCATAGGTTGGGGATGATCAAGACTCCCAGATACTTGATATGCTGTGTCTTGTGAGAAACCTGAATGTGTCTCACCCACTAGTCCCCTGAGATCTGTCATCCAGGTGGCCAGGACACAGCCATCGCTATTGGATCCAGTTCCTGGGGTTGGACCAATGGGGGAGGATCACCTGAAGGGGGGGTCTTCAGGGAGTGGAAGTGGGACACCGACTGGCGAGACGCAGTACCCCTTCCTTCTAGCCTCTTTTCCCCCTCCTAACCCGTGGGATACCTAGAAGCTCTGACCGCCCCCTTTTCCGACACAAACAGTTTCCTACACTGTGAAAGACAACTGACTAACACCAGAGCCATTTACCTGACATTTCCCAACACAAGAGTCAGGCAGAGTCAGGCAATTGACCAAAACTATGCACACCTGACGGCCCCTTGCCTTCCCCACAGGCATAAACAAGAGCACACTTTGAGCAAGGCCAAACGCACAAGGAAACAGCTAAACCGGACCAGCATTTCAAACGGAAGAGAAAGTCGGCGAGACCTGGAGGGACGACTAAGGGGAAACAGCCCTTGCCCTTTTCGATCCAGACCTGCAAAGCCTCAGAGAGGGAAATCATAAAACTGGGAAATCCAGCTGGCATGTGGTGTGACAGGTGTCAATGGCACACAGGGCTCCCCCGCGCTGATAGCCAAAGTGGGATGAAGCGCTTGCCGCCATGGTGCCGTCCTTGACTTCCAAGACAAGAAAACTCTGATAGTTCAGCACAGCCGGTGCGTAGAAGAAGACAGATAGTAAAACCAAACTGTGCTGGGTGCAAGGTTGCAGGCAGCAACCTTCGTGAACAAAGAACTTGTGTAACTGAAGTTCAAAGAGACCCGAGTAGAAGGCTGCGAAGCAGAGTGGTCAGGCATCTCAGGGTGTTCATTCGAAGGACTCTGACTGAAGCCTTTTTGCTTTGTATTGTTTGTTGAAACTACGAGAACCAAGAGGCCTTAGGAGAACCAAAGTGGCCCTACGGGGGTCGAGCAAAACCCCTCGTACACTCGAAAGTCTTTGACACATTGGAGAAAACTGATTGAACTGTTAACTGGCAAATGTGAACCCAACAGAGGGATGCCTGCAAACTGAGGGTAAACCGGGATATACCCGTGAACATTGTGACGACAAGTGTGAACCCGGCTGAGGGATGTCCACAATGGATAGTTGTTCAAAAGGACATTGGGATTGTTTGAATGCTACAATTTTGAGAGAAAGTCCATAGTGAAACCGATTGAGTGAGGCTAACTTTACAAGAAGGATCAGAGCCCGGCTGAGGGGGATTCTAGGGGCGAAGAGCAATCGCTTAACGTGAAGGATTATCAAAAGAATTTTGATTTGTTTATTGTTCTTCGTTCAGCCGGCCTTCTAAGGCAAGAGACTTTGCAAGAAAGAGACTTGGCCCATAAGGTCCTGGCATTGTTGAAAGCAAACTGTAACCTTTTTTTTTTTTTTTAAACAATTTTTATTTTAAACAAACAACACACCAAACATTACAACCTTTTAGGACGTTCATAATCAATATCAAAACATCACATTATACAGCGCTATTCTCCGTCCTCCTCCCTCCCTCCACACAAAGAAAGCGAACTGTAACCTTGTGCTGGCGAGGCCCAGGAGTGTGCTGTGCTCAACGGTCCTGCCTTGTCCCATGCAAAAAACGTGGGGAAGGAAGACCCCAGCCCTACCATCCTGACTCATTTATTTGGTGAACACTTCTTTCTTTTCCTGTTAACATTATCCCACACTACTTTGTAATTTAGTTGTAAGGATTGGCAATAGTTTTTTTTTAGTATAGGTCCTTTTTATTTGACAAGACGCCCCTAGTACTGCCTTATTATTATTATTTGATGGTCGTAGCTTGCTCCCATCTTAGATTTAGATTAGGTGTTTTTCTCACCCATTATACAGTTTAATAAACACCCTTTAACTGTAATCACTTGAGTCTGTCTTTACTGTTGCTGCCATGAGTTCCTTACAGTCTGTAGTTTAAACGAAACTACCCCACCCACCCCCGCAACAGGTCCTAATAGATGTCTAGGCGCATCAGCATGACCTTGAACTTGTACCAGTTGACACTATAGCCGGCTACGTAGCCATATTCGTGCAGTCTATTGGATATGCGGGGTATGGACATGGAGCACCTGCTGATATACAATAAGACAGTAGGAGCGCTGGCTGCCGCTGATGCAGGCGTCTGGTAGAGGGAGGAGCTGACAATGTGAGACTGTGGACAGGAATTGAAAATTGGGAACCCGTTTTGCTACGACAACCATGAGAGAGGAGAGAGGGTGCTAGCAGGCAGTCAACGTAGCTGAAACAGCCTGGGAGGAACTAAGAGATTCGGATGACACGGTCTCACGACAACAGCTGACTGGGGTGCTGCAAGGCTGCTGAGATCCCCGGTGGGGGTTCGTGGAGTGAGACAGCGATCTGGAACGACACACAGGCGGTGAGTGAGCCTCTTGAGCCCCGATCCCCCGGGGTCGATAACAAGCCACCATTCTCCCCAGCCCGGCACGTGAGCACCTGGGGGCCAAGGGAGTGTCCTGCTGTTACAGTGCGCATGCAGCACTAAAGGAAATGCTTGCGTATAATCAGTATAATACACGGGCGCCCGCGCAGTGGCTGTATGGAATGCCCAGAATGAAGGAACACACCCACATCAGACAGCGTGGATGGTGCCAGGAGTGCTTCAACAGGCCGTGGAACAGCGTAATCAGTGGCTGCTTATGGGGACTGAGATCACCCCCTCAAGGTTTCAGCAGCTCATGTGAGGACCAGTGGAGTTTGCGACACTGGACGATTGCTGTCTCGTGGTCCGGTCAGTAGATGTGGAGCGACCCCACGGATACTATGCCTGGGGTGTCACAGGGACAGTTGGGCTGGTCGGCGGACTGAGCTGCCCTCTGGAGTGGGCTAAATACAACTGAAAACAAGGAAGATTGTGCCGGAACTATTCCACAACTCAGGGTTGAATGGCACACCGTGCTAGGAAAAGCCAGGGGACTGGTCACCTGCCGTGCATGGGTATCAGACACTGACTACTGCATTAGGGTCAAGATAACACCCCCCTACAGCTACACAACAGAGGCCCCGACACTGCTCTACTGAGAGGCAGAGCCCTGGAAGTGGCATAACTATGTGGGAAGCACTACACCTGGTCTGATATGGAGGCCGACATATAAAGTGGCCCCATAATAGTTATAATAGGTATAGCCATAACGAGATACGCGTAACCACAACATACTCATCCACATCTGGTCCATCAGCCAGTGGGCCCAACAGATCCTTCGGCGTACTCAATCTAGCTTCCTGGTAGCAGGACAGCGGCGAGACGATCACCAAAGCACGATCTTCCAGTCACAATATAACGCACTAGTGGCCAGGAGCTCTGCAACTAGAAGTACGGAACCCGTGGCATGGGATGGCTGAGGTCACATTCGGTCATCCCAGTGCATAATACCGCCCGGAAATATGACAAAGGGCGCAAATAAGAAAAAAGGCCCTATGGATTCTTTTACCGGCCCCCGGCCTACGGGCCCTGAGGTGGCTTCTCACTCCAATGCTGGTCAGGGGAATCCATGGCAGAAAATACATGTGATGACCAACTCCTCAATACTATGCAGAGCGAATTCAAGGCAGTCAACGTCAAACTTGACATTGGAGGTCATTACAACCTTGGTGCTAAGTGCACCAACTTTACCACCATGGTGTAAACTCCGTTTACACCATGGTGGATGGCGGATTTACCGCCCCATTCCAAGGTGAGTGGGGCGGTAAATCCCCATTTCCCATTTTCCCTTCCCCATTCCCATTTTTGCCCCATAGGGCATAATGGGAGTGGGGATGGCGCTAATTACGCCACCGTAAATTACGACGGCGCAATTAGCACCATGGCGGGTTAGCACCATGGATTTTAACGTCTGCTAAAAGCAGGCGTTAAAATCAGAATCAGGCGTTAAGGGTTAACGGTGGCGTTAACCCTTAACGCCTGAGTTGTAATGAGGGCCATTGTCTCAACGATGGGATCCCTGAAGGCAAAACCCGAGAAAGAAAGCAGAAGCATTAACAAAGTGGATACAAGGGTCAGCACAGCGGAAGACACACTTAACCAACATGATCGGGACATAATGACTGTCAAGACGGAATTTACTAAGCTAAGAAATAAATGTGATGACCTGGAATTGCGTTCTTGACACAATAACATTTGCATAATCAGTGTGCTTGTATCAGCCGGCAAAGGTCTGATAGAACCTTTTGCAGAGACTATCCTGAAATCATTGTTCGACACTGCCTCCTTCTCTGTGCAGTTCCTCGACGAAAAAGGCACACCGAACTCTCGCCCCACTGCCTCGTCCTGGTGCACCTCCACGCACGATAATAGCCAGACTGCTTAATTACAGAGATCGAGACACTATCCTGAAACTGTCCAGAGAGCTTGGGACATTGCGATAAGAATCAAGTAACATCCATATCTACCCAGATTTTGCTGCTGGGATACAAGCCCGGAGGAAGACATAGGACTCTGTGAAATGCCTTCTTAGAGCACGCTGAGTACCCTATGCCCTAATTTTCCTGCCAAAATTAAGAATACAACATGGGGGCAGGGCACACTTTTTTTAAACTCCTGCGGACGCACTCAATTACATTGAAGTCTCCATACCTGCCCAACAACCCCACCAGAACAGAGATCCAAACCAGTAACCAAGAGAAGGAATTAATGAAGGTAATGTAAACAAATGATTTTGGACCAAGATGTGTACAATTGTTTAATAGTATGAAACAATAACTAGGCACACACAAATATCACAATTAGAATTGAGTTAGGACAACTGGAGCCGGGTCAGGAGGACATGGCAGTGAACAAAGCACCTCAGGGAGTTTCCAAAGTTATTGGGGGAAAACATCATCGAGTTGGGGCAGATGGTGAGGGTGGAGGAAAGTGGTGGGTTACACAAGTTAATTCAGGGTTGAAAGGTGGAGGGATTGGGGGCCGATTTGGCCCGCACTTAATAATAGGAGGAAAAGGTGATAAAAATTTAAATTGGGCAAATTGGATGGCACAACGATCAGGTGATAACAGTGGGCACTTTGATATAGCAAAACTACATATGTCAAAGCAAGATATAAATGGATGATACGCTAACATCGATATCATGGAATGTACATGGACTAAATAATTTGATTAAAGCTAGGAAGGTGTGGGCTTATCTGGAGCGACACTCACCTAGTATAGTGATGTTACAAGAAACTCATGCCTTAGAAGTAATACACAGCAAAATTGCACCGAAGTGGGGAAAGCAGAGATATTACACCTCAAACTCATCACATGCAAGAGGGATGATCACCCTAATACACAAATCAGTAAAAGTGAATGCTTAAGTTACTCATATAGACCCTGAGGGAAGGTATGTGATTGTCACAGGAACAATAAATGGCGAAGCTATCACATTAGTGAACATTTATGGGCCAAATATCGACGACCCAGCCTTCTATGACGTGTCCACTCTTATTGGGAACTCACCTGACGTCCCCGTTCTCTGGGGCAGTGACTTTTAACACGATACTGTATATATCCATTGATAGATTTAACACCCGAAACTGAGGCACCACAAGAGCAACCCAGATGCTGTAACATGTGATGGCACATCACACACTTATAGATGCATGGAGACTAAAACACTGTAACACCGCAGAATTGATGTACTACTACTCCACGGTACACGACACACACTCCTGAATTGACCTCTGGTTGATATTGGCCGCATGGCCGGACAGACTGCGTGGTTCCATGATTTTGCTGTGTACCCTGTCAGACCATTCCCCAGTAGTGATCCATATAGAACAAACAGCTGAAGCCAAACCTCGTCCACTAAGGAGGATGGTTCCAACAGCACTTACTGAGGCCGCACTAGTTGAACCTTGAGGGTAGAGATAGAAAACATTTTCAGAATTAATGAGGGATGGGTTACGGACTATGCTGTGATATGGGAAACATTTGAAGCATGGGTTTGCTGCGTGATCATAGCCTCTACAACTGGCATACTTAAGACTACAAGAAAGGAGTTGGGGGAATTGGAACAATCACAAAAGAAACTAGAAAATGAGTACAGTAATACTGGGGATAGAGCACTCCTGCGTCTTATTAAGGGCAACCTATTAAAATTCCTGGAATTAGCAGATCAAGAGGTCCGATTCATGGTAAAACTAACTCAGGCCTGTAAATATGCGAGGCGAATAGACCCGGTCACCTCCTTGTGGGAATAGTTAGAGGAGAGAGAGAAATGCAATACATCACAGGCATTACAGACCCAGATGGAGGCCACATAACTAATGCAGGTGAGATAAATGCGAGGTTTATGAACTATTATCAAACTCTCTATGCAAACTTGGACACCAGCACCAAGAGGTGGATTATTATTTAAGGATACTGACCTACTCTGTTCAGACTAAGATGCTTGGGAGAAGCTAAATAGCCCAGTTACACTTGAGGAAGTTACGGAAGCCATTTCCTCTCTCACCTCTGGAAAGGCTCCAGGCTCAGATGGACAGGGAATAGAACTCTATAAGACGTAAAAAGATATACTCACCCCGCCTGCTGAAAGTATGGGAGGAGTCGCGTATCTTCGGCCGGCTCCCATCAACATCATCCGAGGCTGTGATAACAGCCCTTCTGAAACCAGGCAGGCCCCCATTAGCGATGTCCTCTTATCGTGCACTGTCACTAATAAATGCTGATGCTAAAATATGTGCGAAAATCCTAGCAAATAGGCTGCTCCTACATATGTCTATTCTTGTACATCCTGACCAGCCTGGCTTTATCTCAGGCAGATCGACTGCCTTGAACTTACGAAGGCTATTCAGGATAATGTCTCAGATAGACTTGGGAGCCTCTGCGGCGGCCGTTATACTAGATGCTGAAAAAGCATTCGATTCAGTTTCATGGAATTTCTTATTCAGGGTACTTGGTCGGTTTGGGCTGGGGACAGGTTCATAAACTATGTGAAATTATTGTACACTAGACCAACAGCCAAGGTACCCACATATCGGAATTACTCCACTCCTTTTGCATTAGCTAGAGGTACACGACAGGGGTGCCCTTTCTCCCCCCTTTTATTTGTTCTTACGATAGAACCAATTGCATGACGAATCAGGGACCTCCACGGGCATAGAGGGATACATATATCAGGTCCCCCACAAGCGATCTGATTATATGCAGACGACACCCTACTAAACCTACGGAATCCAAATGTAAACATTAAGCCAGTGCTGGATGAAGTTTGTGAATTCACAATCCACTCTGGATATAGAATTAACACACCTAAGTCTGAGCAATTTCCGTTAACGGATAACACTAGGGAACTAGAGAACCTTCACGGGCTTCGCTGGGCACAGACCACAGTTAAATACCTCGGGATCATGGTGTCCCGGATGCAGAAATTGCTCTTTGAAATGAATCACAAAGAATATTTACATACATTAGAAATTAAACTAACCCGGTGGGTTAAATATCCACTTTCACTATATGGCAGAATCACATTATTGAAGATGGTGGTGGTACCCAAACTACCATATTTCTTCAATACGATCCCAATAAGGACTTGGCAAATGTTCTTTACCAAGCTGCGAACATTAGCGGTGCAATTCATATGGGTGGGCAGGTGGGGAGACGGCTTGCATGAAATGGTAATCCCTAAATGAATCATATGACAGGGGAGGCTTGGCGGCCCCCGGACTTTGTATTATATTACCTGACAGCACAGACACACTATGCAGGAAATTGGTATGGCCCAGAAACCGGAACACCACACAAGACACTGGAGGGCTAAGGGGCATCCCCCGCCGATCTCAAATCATTTATACTTAGCGAACACTACTTGGATTCATGTACGTATGACCCAGTGAGAACTACTGTGAATGCATGGGGATGAATACACAATAGAATGGGTACGATCAATCCATACTGTAACAGCTTCCTGTTATGGAACTGTATGGGGTTCCCTCCTTCATTTGATATAGATATCCAGACAGCTTGGGACCTGGATAGAGAAATGAAGCTGGGCGCCCTCTATACAGAGGGTACATTTGTCACCTTAGGAGAATTCAAAGCAAAACAGGGCGATAACCCGGTTCGTGTACTGCAATACTATCATATGCGTGCAGCATTAAGGAAAAAGTGCCCATCATTCCCGCTGGAACCAGAACCAAGTGATTGTATAGAGATGTTGGCACAGGGAGAAAACTGGAAGGGACTTCTGTCTCGAATATACGCAAAGGTGCAAAGCAGAAAATATCACAACACAGTCGGACTGAAATGGGAAAGGGACACAGACTACTAACGAGGAAACCAAATGGCAGAAATAATGCCTCCTTACAAAAGAAGTCTCGCTGAACATGCGACTCCGACTTATACAATTTAAAGTATTGAATAGATTACATTATACACCAGTGAAAATTACACATTTCTCCCCTAACACCACAAATAAATGCACGAAATGCGGAAATAGGGCAGCAGACACCATTCACATGTTCTGGATGTGTCCCAAGGTAACAGGATTTTGGCAAAAAGTGGCTAGAGTATTAAACAAAATAACTGAAATATACCGCATAATGCTCCCCCTGAGGTACCTATTCGGGGATATAGGGAAGACCAAAGTGAAAATCCGTCGATTCTTTAATATGGGATGGATAATTATAAAAAAAACGTATTTTATTAAAATTTAAATCAAAAGTAGTACCAACAATACAAGAGTGGCTAAGGGAACTGACCTTTACTAAAGAAAGAGAGGAGGGATATGTACGCACAGTGCCAACAACATGCAGACCCAAAGACATATGGGGCTTCTTTCGTGAATACATGAATAAACTGTAACGTTGCGTCTCTGCCATGACAATATAGTACCGGAATAACAAGAAAACTAATGAGCTCTCTGTAAATGTAGTGATATGTCTGTACAGAAAAATGCCATAAACAGCAAGTAATGTACCATAACAACTGTATAAAGATAATATGCATCTGTGTAAAAGATGTTGATCTTCCTGTAACCCAATGCAAGCAAGTTAAATAAAGTTTTTTAAAAAAAATAGAAAGTGGGGGTAAAGTGGCCCACTGAGCATGGCATTAGTGGACAGGAAGTAAAATGAAAATGTTCCCAGATTATACGACAGCCATGGGAGGTACCAGGAAGAGTTAAAGGAACAGGAACTCCAGAAAATGATCCAGCAGAGACAATTTTGCCCACCTGGAAACCTGGATAACCTGGAAAGGCAAGAGACCCAGCCCAAGAGGGGTATTCATAAAGTTTCCTCAACCCAGCCGAAACCTTCCAAACTAACAGAAAAGGGGGCAATGTACATTGTATACCATCAGAGGAAGACATTTCCCATTAGCCAAACTCCCAAAGAGACTCTAGGATAATAACACAGAGGTGACCCAACGAAAAGAGGGAGAAACCTTTGCCCTGTGTATCGAGAGGGCAATCCCAAAACCTCTACAACAGGCAGAGCCAAGATGTAAGCTGGGAGGGGGGGTTCAAGTAGTGGCTTTGTTTCAGAGGGAGGTTGTACCCAAGTTCAAAGGCAAAGGAAGGGCAAATAAAATAAGTTGTATAAAAGACCCCATTAAACAAATCAAAGCCATTAAATGTTCTATTACCCCTCATCTCAAAAACACCAAATATTCTGTGAGGGAACATCTAGAACTGTATGAACAGATGATGGCCTCATTCAGAATAAAGGGTGACCAAACCAATCTAGAGCATGTCAAATGGACATTTTCCTCAGAGTTCCCAAGCTTCTTTGCGGGCCTAAAAGACTAAAATCATCACAAACGGTGTACCAACAAGGTAGCCATTTTAAAAATTATTCCACCCACTGAAACCAGAGGAGTCCTGCAAAACTGTATACCATATGATGTGTGTAGTGGACCAGTCTCCTAGAGACTGTGCCCTGATTTTGAAGCGTGCATTTGCCCAGATTTCTCAATGTGTTGCCACAAACGGAGTTCAAAACCACTTTCTTCCAAACTCCTTCCTAAATATGTAGCCAAATTGGTTCAGTATTTCGACGATTCTCGATCAGTAGAATGGGTAATCACCCAGACTCCAAAAGATCTCTGAAGTCCAAAATTCTACTTTAAATAGAGAACGGTGTTACGGCAGCAAATAGTTAAATGACAGGCAGAGGAGTCCCTCTACTCAGATCCAACAAACCAGTATTCCATCTGACCTCCAAAATACAGATCAAACTCTGACACCTACATAAGTCTCTATTTATTTATTTTATTTGTATTTGGTTTAATAAAAAAAAAACCTTCACAAAATCAATATAGTACATCCATTAATACACATACATCGAATAGGACAAAATCAAGATTAAGATAAAAAATCAGTCAATCTCAGAACAATACATCATCAACTCTTCATGACATGTTCAATATCTTTAAAAAAAACAATAACATCACACTTATTTATTTAAAAGACATTAATTCATCAAATTAAATTAATCAAATTCATAATCTTTATGAAGCAGGTTCTAACAGAAGATATCAATTCATCAAATTCAGTGCAATACATCATCAAATCTTCATGACATCTTCAATATCTTAAAAAAACAATAACATAACCCTTATTTATTTAAAAGACATGAATTCATCAAATTCAATTAAACAAATTCATAATCTTTGCGAAGCAGGTTCTAACTGAAGTGATCAATTCATCAAATTCAGTGTATTGATAAAACTTGCCACCACGAAGCCCTCTTTCATAGAGTTAATATTAATGCATCTTTTCCAAATATAGTCACAATTCAGTGAGCCTGATTTATAGACCCGCTCAGACATAGTTGGGAAATATTTAACCCTACTTATAGTTAAAGCTTTGCATTGTAGGACCAGATGTTGTGCAGTTTCAATAGGGCCCTGGTTACAAAATCTGCAGTTTGTCTCTAACTCAGAGATTCCTCCTCTTCTTAACAGGATCTCTTTAGTTAGTAATAGATTCCATCTTAATCTCAGTAGAATCATTCTATAATAGTTTTGGGATCTGAGAGAGAACCGAAGATGGGGACCCCCGCATTTTATGGTCAAATACCAAATCATGCAGGGATGGGAACAAGTGGAATGAGCCAGTGGTGCAAACCCAGTCATAGTTGTATCAAGCTTTCTTAACTCTGTTGGAGTTAGCTAATAAAATAGCCCTGTCCATCACCAAACTTTACAGAATCGCTATGGACCTTACTTCCAACTGAGAAAGGAAGTCACTATTGTTCTTCATATAGTAGAGTTGTTTCCCTTAGAGCTTGTAAAGGGAGTGAGGAATAGGGTCAGTTAGTTTTGAAAATAAGGCAAGTATCTGCCACTGCACACATGCCCCCATAGAGACAATCCCAAACTCAAATCTAATTGCCGAAAGCGGTCTAGCATTTGGCACTTGCAGTGTTTTATGCCAAGTTTTCACTTCAAAAGGTCAAGAACCTTAAAGATAGATTAATCTACCAGTTCTAGGCCATAGGTTAGTTTCGGGACAATCTTACCACCGTAAACGGTAAGAGCTGGTTTGATTGAAAAACACCCATATTTCCTATTCATTTTCAGTATCTGATAAATCAGGACCTTCCCTTTGTTTAATAGGCTCTCTCTGATGTTAGAGCACCCTGGCCGAGCACTTATCTGAAAGCCTAAATAAACCACAGAATCCACAGTTCCAATCACCTTATTCTACAAAGACCAGATCCTTCCTTTCGATTTCTTTCCCTGGGAGATGGCCAAAATCTTGGTCTTACTAGGATTCACCACAAGGCTTTTATCTTCAGCAAATAAAGAGAATTTGGCCAGGAGACGTTGAAGGCCAGTCCAGGTGTTATCAAATAACAGAAAATCATCAGCATAAGCCAACCATTCCCCTCTCATCGAGCCTATCCTAGGCGCAATCAGTCCTGCATGCGTCAGATACGTAAAGATTAAACAGGCGTGGTGCCAAGTTACATCCCTGTCTCAAACCCGTAAAGGTTTTAATGCGTTCCGACAGGGCACCATCCTTGTTCAATTTGAAGCAAATACCGGGATCCTCGCAGAGGCCTATCAAGAGCCTCAACAATCCACCTGGGAGACCCGAACTAGCAAGTTTGCTCCAAAGTCTGTTCCTAGATATCTTATCAAAGGCCATTGACAGGTCAATGGATGCCAAGCAAGTGCATCCATTCCCTTATTCCATGCCGAAGCTTAAAGGGCCTTCACCACCAAACCATTTACATTTGTGGAGTGTCCTTTACGAAATCCCATCTGAAAAGGGCTAAGTATACCAGTTAGCTGCGCCCATTCTTCTACATGGCCTAGGAGGAGTTAGGAGAATATTTTACAGTCTGCATCGATTAATGAAATAGGTCGATAATTTTTTGGGTCAGACCTTGAGCCTCTCTTAAAGAAGGGAACAACATAAGCAGTGCGCCATGACACTGGGAGAATGCCCAAGTCCATTATACTACCAAAAAGGATGTACAACACCGTAGACCAGTTTACAAAGTCCAATTTCAAGGTGTAGTTCGTAAGACCTTTGGGCCCAGGGACAGGTGACTTCTTACACCTCTTTATTAGGTCCCCAATGTCCTCACACTCAATATTGATGACGCATAGTGACCCAGTGATGTATTTACTGATGTCTGGGTCTAGTTCAGTATCTATTGACCCACATCCATAAATATCTCCCAAAAAATCCACCCATTGGGTTTTTGTAACTGCATTCAATTCAATAGCCTGAAATGAAGGTTGCAGATTGTTGACTAAAACCCAAATCATGTTTGATTAAAGCGCAGAGAATTCATTCTGCATCCAACTGTAAAAGAGTTGCTTTTTTTGATTTATAGAAGTTTCTGTATTTTGTTTTAACTTCTTCAATTCGGACCCAAAATTAATGTTCCCCTTACTACCACGCTTCAGAGCCAAAATGTCTATATGCAGTTTCCTCTTCGCTTCTACCATGGCACTATTGTAAACATGAGTGGTTTTCCCCTAACCGTATTTGAAAATTAACTATTATGTTTTACTTGTTCATTCAGTCCCCCATGAAATTATCAAAACACAGAGGGTTAAATACCCTCAACTTCCATTCCAAGATAATACCTCTAATGACACCATCCAACTCTTCACTCATAATTGTAATATTCCGGTCTGACCACCAAATAGCATTCCCTGCACAAGTAGATTCTACATTCTCGATAGACGGACGTGACCGTGTTTTAGTCTGGAAATTAAATTCAGCAAAAAGGATTGCGTGGTCACTCCATTTATTATGTTGAACTAAGAAACTCACATAGCAGCTAGTTAAGAATGCATCAACAAAAATATAATCAAAAGTTGAGGAGTGTCCCCCTTGTCGCCAAGTTGGAGTATTTATCCCCTTCCCCATTGACATGGAGAGAATTAGGCTCAAACCCAACTCCTCCATGCTTGACCACCACCTCCAATCATTTTGGACTTTGGGTCCTTTAGGTAAGCTCTCCCCAATCACATCCCAATTTTTATCCAGTTTTTCTTGAATGATACAATTTGAATTAATATCTCCTCCCACAAGAATTCTTCCATCTGAATAAGAGTTAGCCCATGTATTAATACAATCAGATATGACCTGTAGGAAATCTTGCAAATCTGCGACTCCGCAGTGCCAATACATATTCATAATCAGCATATTTATTAATCCTTCAGAAGAAGTTAATGCCAATGCTATCACCCCGAATGAAAGATTGGGGATCAGAGATGCCCGAATTCCTAAGATAGAGCCCACTGAAATCAGCAGCTCCCCCCCCCCCCCATTACTGGGCCTGGCCAATTGAGTAAACACCTGATAGTCAACCAGAACGGGAATTTGCAACAGTCATGTCTCCTGAATTGATATAATATTACCCAGTCTCGGGATGTGCATAGCATCAATACTGCTAAACAGATTTTGGCTCCCTCTGGAGTTCCAGTATACTTTTCAAACTCAACTGCTAGAGCCGCTAGGGTCCCAATCTTTTCCACAAAGCGGATGTGACTTGAGCCCAATTGTGGTCGTCCACACCCTCTTGTGTTCCGACCAGTTTGGCAGATCTTAAGCCAGGAGAAGCAGGATTAAATGAGACTCTGAGGCCCCTGCCCCCTATTAAATTTGTTCCATCCAGTTCTGCAGCTCTTTTGGGCTGTAAGTCAAAGCCCAATTCTTTCAATTTGGTGGCTTCTGATATTACCTATTCTTTCACCAGGATTGATACAAAATAAAGATGACAATGTTTACTGTCAGCACAGTTGGGAAATGCTACACAGACAATATCAGTTGATGAAACCAAACCTAAGGTTGGAATTTCCGCAAACATGGTGAGTACATTCCCCCTTTTTAGGCATACCTGCACCGCTGGGCCCAAAGCACAGGTCAAACTTAATTCGAATTTGCCAGTCAATTGCCTACTTTCTGATTCTTTAGGCAAAACCCTAGCTGTTGTATTCTGCATCTCCTTAGTGCCCATCATTCTCCACTGGCTATCACCCTCCTTAGCCTGTCTTAATACACTGTAAGGTTTCGATTTCAAAAACCCACCAGCCTCTGCAAGCTCTACGGCATGGTTCACTGGATTGCATCTATATAATTTATCGAACAATTGGCCAACCCCTGAGTGCAACCTCAGATATAGGCTTGGTGGTAAATGTTGTCTACATTGTTGTTTTTGTTGACTCCAGTCCTCCCAGTTCCAGCTCCATCCTTCATCATCCATGGATGCTGGGCGTGCAGTTACCCAATAAAGATTATTTTCTCTGCTGTGCAGAATTAAGATCTGTTTCAGACAATTGTAATTATGTTCTGTTTGAAAAGAAGGCCTAGATCCAGTGGTTAAAATGTTGGTCGTTGAAGCAGCCATAGTCCCAAAGGTATCAGAGGCATCTTTGGAGAAATTTGGTAGTAAACCTCTGCGTACTTCCTCAATTTTACCCTTCTTTGACAGATCCAAAATGTTATATGTCACTCCCCTCTTCACTTCTGCTTGATATTGCTTCCCAATCTGTACTTCGTTAAAACCAGTGGACAGTACTTGATTTGTATGAACATCTAAATCCCCTTTGCTCTGATCACTGGGGAAGAGGGGCTCAGTTTGAGTTGTACAATTTCTAGAGGGCTTAACATTCTCCTTCTTGGGGCACCCTTCAGATGTCAAGCTCCGATTCACATTAATATCCCTAACCACACCCAGGCCAGTAGATACCAGTTTGGGTGGTGACATTTATTTTGCCCCCATTTGGGCCAGTTTTGGGCTGGGGCAGTAAACCATGAGTTGCATTATTGGAGACGTTAAGCTTTCCCTACCCTTTCAATGCCGATTCCTCAACCCCTGGACTTGTCAGTATACAGCATACATTTCTTTTGTCCCCTAGAACCACTTACTTTCCCCCCTTTTTGATTCCCCTCAGGGTTTCAGCAAACAAGGCCACCTTCAGAGGTTTACAGAATGGTTGGACTTCCACCTCAAAATCCAAAGGCACTTTCACCTTTGGAATGCCATCTTTCATGTTACTCCCAGCCAGACTTCATACAACAGAGTCATTACCAATTACCTTAATTGAATCGTCACAAATTAAAATAAGATCTGAGTTTTCTGTCCTCTTGTGGAGAGGTATCGTCTCCTCCCCTACAATTATTTAATGGACCTCAATGTTAGGGCGAGGGTTCGAGACAGTAGGAGCATTAATCCTACTCAGATTCTCAACTCTGTCACCTAAGCTCATCATTAACACACTATCTTCTTTGAGTTCATGCCAGATATTATCATACAGGTTAACAAACGAACTAAGTACCATATTCAGTGCTGACAGAGTTGAATGGGTTAAGCAAATTTGTTCGTCAACCTCTCTCAAAGTATGATGCATGCCCCCATCTCCCAGTGAATCTGAGCCATCAACCGGGGGAGATTGAACAACATTTTCCACCATTAGAGCTTTTTCTCCATTAGTCAAGGCAGTAGGTGAATTAGGCATGGATGCACCACAGTCTGTTGAATCACACTCATAGGGTTACCCACCGCCCCAACACCCTCTAGTCCTCCATCTCTAAATCAATAAATTCAATGATGCTTAAGTCTCGAATCTCCCTAAAATCGGCCTTACGATTTCCATTAGTCATTATAGAATGGTCAATAAATGCCATGGCTTTAGTTGGAACAATCGATTTTATCTAAGTGCTAGTTCCTACAGTTTTACCAAAGTAGGAACCAATAATTCTTTGCACTGCAATCAGAGACTGGATACATGTTTGATTTGCCATGGTTAATTTCCGAATGAAATGGCGATTTGGAGTTTTCAGGCCAATTAGATCACCATGATTGCCACTACATGCATAGGGCTCACTTTTACCCCCACAGGCTGTTTTTTAGATTCCAAGTTCACCTCCTTGTTGGCCTTTGTCAAGGGGATGTCTAAGAGGGTACCAGTAGTGACCATGCGGACCAGTGTATTACAGGATGCCCCAGGGTTTATCATTTCTTTTTCTCACCCCTCCCTATTTTAGTGAGGATGGTAGTACCCAGCAACTCCACAGAGTCAGATGGAGAAAGGTCTTGGGACACCATTTGGCTCCTCAGACCATTCTGCATTTTAGCACAAGTGGTGAGTTTCAATTAACCCACTTTCGTTAGTGCTAATCCTTATTGGTTCCCCAAATGGAGGCTATCAAGATGGGATAATAGAGGGGGAATGTGCAAAAATACAAGATGTGCAAAGTGTGCAATAAATATGCTGATCCTTATTGGATTCCCCAAATAAAGCATTCCATGTGGAATAATGGAAGGGGGATGTGGAAAGATGCAAGTTTAAAAAAAAAAACAAGTTCCCAAGATAAAACCAACTAGAAGTAAAAACAGGTTAAAAGCACACAATTTGATATCAGAAAAAAGATCACAATTAAAAAGAACACAGTATTTTATACCCCCAATAAACCAGGGTAAAAGAGCAAAAGAAATCACAATTTGATGTCAACCAAATAAAAAGAATCTTAAAAAAGAACACCCACTATTTGATGCAAAACATAGGACAATATATCAAATATAAAAACACACTATTTGATACTGACTGTAAATCTAAATTGAAAGAAGCAAACCCTGTTAAAAACCAGGTGGTGCTCAAAGTAAAAACACAGTATTTATATTTATCAATTCCGCAAACTGTTCTTAAAAGATAAGAAGACGGGCAATGATGGATAAAGGATGTGCAGGCTATAGCGTTCTCTGCTACACTCCCGCACCTATTCCTCTTCCGGAACAAGACAAAATGCAGCAAAAGTCACTAAAGGCTAGGCAGGCTATGGTGTTGCTTTACAAGGTGGTTCGCAACATCACACTCCCGCCCCGATTTCAGAGAATTTCAGTTACAATTCCAGTTCCAATAAGCAAAAGATCCAGCAATGTCAGCGAAATAACGAAATAGGCAGGCTATGGCGTTGCTAAGGGGCTAAAAATTGCAATGTCACGCTCTCGCAATAATATGAAGTAGAAAACAGCCAGGCAATGTCACGCAGTTGTCCGTTCAAACCAATATCAGCAGGCTATGACATTGATAGGGACCAGAATCTCAACGCCACACTCCTGCGATAAATATAGGTCTTTCAGAATCAAGCAGAGGAACGCAGAGTGAATACAGCACTGCTGTATGTATGGGCAATGTTACCGCCAAGGACAGTAGAAGCTAAGGCCAGCGGTCCCTTACCAGGAGGAGCACCAGGGATAAACCTTTAGCAGAGCCGCTGCTGCCGCGACCGTGTAGAGCTTTGTGTTAAAATGTAAGTAAATTGTGATATATTCAGCAACAATGGTCAAAATTACTAACTGCATAGTAAAGTAACTCATCAAACTGGTCCACATTGGCCAAAATGGTGGCCCATTTTGACTGGCCCACACTACCATTTTACATTTTTGGTACAGGCATTGCCCTATAGGCCAGTCCGAGCCTGGCGGCTCATCCATAATGGCGACGGGGTGCCCACCCAGTGGCCTCTCACCCATTATGGAGGAGCTAAGGAGCCAGCCCAGTGAAACAGTGAGCACTGCCTCAGATGCTTTTTCCAGCTGATGGAGTGCTCCTGGGCTGGCTGAACTGTCAAAGGGAAACAGTGTTTCCCTTTGACAGTTCAGTTTAGTTCCCCAGCCGCACATGCTCACTGAGCCATGCAAATGCTGGGGCGTTTTGCTTCGCCAGCCTTGCATAGGTCATTGGAAATGCTGGCTGGGGCACTGCATGTCTGTATGTCCGAGGGGGAGTTCCTGCGCCTCCTCGCACATATGGACAGAGCAGTCTGGAGCAGGGCGTTTCAGCACCCACACGCAGGCCAATGCAGAAGGTACGTTTATGTTCATTGTTTTTATTTAAACATGTATATGGGTGAGTGTATGCTTATGTTATGAGTGAGTGTATGGTTATGGATGCTCGTGTGAATGATAGTGATTTCTGTATGAATGTGCAGCGCCTTGCATACACACATAATCATGTTGATTGTGTTGGGCCCAGTGGGGCCCAGGAGACAGGAATGGTATCTTTTTACTGGACATCTATCATAGATGTCCAGTTAAAAATGTCATTCCTGCCCACTGGGCCCCCCAGCACCAATTGCAAACTGTTTGGCTATTTACCCATTTTTTTGTTAAAAGTATGCTCTACAATGCACCATTTTAACTCATTATTAAAAAGAAATTCACAGGGGGAAACCCCCCCGAATCCACCTTTATTGGTTCGGGCTCCCTCACTATGCTCGGTCGCTATGGCATTTTTGGGGCAAATAGTTAGGCCCCTCCACTTAAAAAAATCACCAGCCGCCACTGGCCCTCAGACTGTGTTGGAAACGGGACGGGGGAAATCCAGGCACTATGGTGGGAGCACAATGGGTGGGAACCATGGGATAGTGGTGGGAGTAGAGTGGGGAGAGCCCAGGGTGTGTGATGGGGCGGGGAGAGACCAGGGACTGGGTAGGAGTTGGATGAGGGAGCCAAGCGACTGTGATGGGAGCAGGTAGCAGCGCGCAATACATACTGTCCATTTGGCATTTCTGGGGGGTCCTGGCCTGCCTAACTTTTGCTCAGGGGGGGCCCCGGCCAAAAAAGTTTGAGACCACTGGTGTAGACTGTGTTTACTGTGTCAACTCTGCCCCAACTCCTCTCCGCGGTCTGGGGACGTTTTGTTAAAAAGGCTCCTCTTCTCACAAAAGACAGCGAAGAGTTACTTCAGCCTGCTTACTGTGTTCACTGTGTCAACTCTGCCCCAACTCGGCTCCGCGATCTGGGGGAAGTTTTGTCAAAAAGGCTCCTCCTCTCACAAAAGACAGTGAAAAGTTACTGCAGCCTGCTTACTGTGTTAACTGTGTCAATTGTGCCCCAACTCACCCCAGACTGCACATTTTTGTCGAAAAAGCTCCTCCTCTCACAAAAGACAGCAAAAAGTGACTGCAGCCTGCTTACTCTGTTGACTGTGTCAACTCTGGCCCAACTCCACCCAGACCGCAAAGTTTTATCGAAAACGCTCCTCCTCTCACAAAAGACAGCGAAAAGTTACTGCAGCCTGCTTACTGTGTTCACTCTGTCAACTCTGTGCAAACTCTGCATAAGTCCCTATTGTGTCTAGGTTCTAGACCTATCGTGGGCTAGAGATGCAATCCTACACAATATCGGAGGAATACAAATAAAGGAACACGTTTCCGGGGGAATTCCAATCAGAATTTCCCAAATGTCAGAAACCCAACCCCACCTCCTATTTCCAATTATCAAGGTACCTTTCCTCCATCAAAGCTATCAAACCAACTTTTCTTCTACACCACCATGGTTCCACAATGATAGAGCTTCAAACCAGGATGAGTGGAGATCCAGAGTAAACCTTTGAAGACTCCATTGCTGTGGAGGATTATCTGGTGGCACCTGAACCATGACACTCGGCGGGTGCAAAAGAACTTTGTGGCTTTGTTGTCCATTTCGGATTGTGTTTGAAGAGTTAGAACTCGACACAGTGGCCGATCCAAGGAAAGACCTTATACTTTCTTCAAAGGTTTACTCTCTTTTGGGAACACATTTGGCTACCGCACTTTTCAATTGTGTTCTTACTCAATATCCATTGAAAAGGATTACTATTATAAGCGGCTGAAATCCGGCTGCATGTGATTGTATAACTGGCTACATTGGATCCTTGGAATACACAGATCCCAAGATTGCATTTAGGATCAAGTTCAGATCCATGCCCACCAGGACTGGAGGGGACGATTATTGTAGAATTTCAAGAAGAGCTACCCCTGATGAATGTCAGACATCTGAGAGTCAACAGACAGAAACATGTTGGGTTATATGTAGAATGCAACAAATGAATTTTGTACTGATGTTTGTATGTTAAACGTTGTTTTTTTTAGTTAATGTGGTATGGTTGTTTTTTCATTTTACATTGATGTCGTGTATGTAATCGTCCTGTTTTTTGATAACCTGGTTTTAGGGTTGTTCCTTAATGTGTGTATTTTCAACACAGTTTTAATGAGAATTATGTCTTTTTTCTATAATAAAAATATTTTTCTTAATGATATAGCTTTTGTGTGTTACACCTTTGCTTCCCATTAAAATGGGAATTTGAACTGTTTTTTCTTCTATACTATAAAATATTGTCTTGGTGTCCCCAGACAGTGAAAACAGTAGGTCTATTTAACGCACCTTGCTGTGGGGTTTGTTTTGCTTTGATTTGACCTCATTTGTACTTCCATTGTACATAAGATACCACAGACGGGTATGAGCCATCTATTCACAGTGAATTAAGTCCAGTACTTGTTTATTGTTAGGGACACGGGTGAAACGAGTATTAGGCAGCATTCTGAAATTAGTCTAACCACTATAAAAAATACCATAAAAATACCACCATAGCAAAAATACCACGAGGTACTAGACAGAACACCAAACTATATGCTACAGTGTCAAGTTCTGTGCCATTTGCATCTCAGTGCCCAGTTCTGCCCCATTTTCCTCTCTGTGCCCAGTTCTAATCAAATGTTTCACTTGCCGGTCAGTTCTGCTCTAATGGGCCGCTCAGTGGTGAGTTCTTCCCCCAGTGTCCAGTTTTGCCCCATTTTCTCCTCAGGCCCAGCTTTGCCGTATTTTCTCCTCAGTGCAGGGACTGGTTCGCATATGCCCCTCAATGCCCAATACTGCCCATATCTGCCCCTTAGTGGCTAGATCTGCTCCAAGATGCAAATTAGTGCCCAGTTCTACTCCCAGTGTCCTTCACTGCTTCAACATTTCCCCCTTTATTGCCTATCAGCCCACCCAGCACCAGACCTGCCATGGCACCCCAATCCGCTATTCATGCGTGCATACAAAAAACAATATGCATATACAGAAATGCATTTTAAAAAATAAGCACATATTCTGCCGGTCCTGGATGTGCTCCAGGCCCATGCTGGGAAGCAGGACACAGACAGTGACGTTGATTGACAACTATCCTGCCAGTGTCCTATCTCCAGAGGTCTATTAAAAGGTTACGAAAGCTCAGGTTTGGAGACTCAGTATGCACTCCTATGCATATACAGGGTCTCCAAACTTGATTCCCTCAAGGCATCCTTTGAAGCAAGGCTCCTAATTTCGACCTAGTGCCTAAAAGAGGCTGGCTGAAGCATCTCTACCTATAGGCAAGTGCAATTTTATGCAGACCATTCCCCTGGTTTACTAGGGTGGGATCACTTTACATGTCACACTGGGGCCTTTGCCTAATGGGGGAGCATTGACCCAACACTCATTATGCATGGTCTGCCACTGCCCTGAGGTCACGCTGCACTCTTATTCATGCTCCGCTAATTTTGAGGCAGTTCTGTAAGCTCTCATCTACCACCCACGCACACACAGCTCTACACACATTTGCCTTTCTAATGTGAGCTCCAGTAGTGATTTCAGGTAGGAATAGCATTTCTGCTCTGTTTTGAGTCTATAAAGTTAGGGACATATCACTCATCCTATGCACCTTGGAGGAAATGGGTGGCAAACGGATCTATCTGAAGGATACGTACTTGGATGTATCTGAATGTTATGATGCCACCATGTAATCACCTACAATGCAATGTTCGGCAGTATCAGCGACTCCCCTGGAGGCTCGGGAGGCAACAATTCCATCCCTTGATGTTCTGCACTACAATTCCCAGGTACCCCTGCCGCATTGTGTAAGGACATGTGAGGTCAGCACACACTACGGATTCACAGTTGGCAGAGACTGTCATACCTCTGCTACAGGATAAGAGACTGCACGGCCCGAGATCCCAATGCTCCTAAACTGTAACAGTGAGCTGTTTTGCTGTTTGTGTTTTTCCCTGTTGCTCGTTTGGCTACTGAACCTTTTAGACTCTTCTTGGATTACCTATTGCCTGCTCCCTTTCTGTGTTTGTTTGTTTGGTACTATTGGCTCATCTCCCTGGATAGTACCTTTGTTACTTCCTTTAAGACTTGCCTTCATTTCTCCTGGTACTGTTTTGGCTGCCCCACGGCATTGGGACTGGACTTTCTTCTTATTTGGTAATGATTGCTATATGGATTAACCTTTAGACTGTGGCACTTATCTTAAATCCCTTGCTGTAAGAACTACATTGGACAGTCAACGGCTTTCCCGGATTTCACGTGGACACTGGTGAACATTGTTAGTTGCGCCCTCGTTTCATTCAGATATAGGGCCTCATTACACAGTAAGCGGTAAGGGTTTACCGGTACCAGTATTTTACCGGTACCGGTAAATCCTTACCGCCTTACTACGAGGTCCCTTTGCGGGTTGGGGAATTTAACGCCTGCTTTTTGCAGGTGTTAAAAACCAACCCGCAAAGGGACCAGTGGAGCTAATTACAGTACCGCAATTTGCGGTACCGTAATTAGCGCCTTCCCCATTCCCATAGAGCCCTATGTGGCAAAAATGGGAATGGGGAAGGGCAATGGTGGAAGGGGGAATTACCGCCCCGCCAACCTTGGAATGGGGTGGTAATTCCCCTTTCCACCAAGGCGGTGCCGGTATTTTACCGGGTTTTCTGGGACTTCCTGCATCCAGACTTCTGGATTTGTGACTGTCTTGGAACATTTGGCTATTTTACAACCACATATACCTATGAATTTTATATTTTCTTTTGCAGTTTGATCGTGCTATTTCCTGCCTTTTCACCTGAGCCCTTAGCCCAGCGGTATAGCATTACATATGCGGGCTGTGCTCTCGGGAGGAAAGTCTCCCTAAAGTAAGAGGCCCGGTATTCTCATTTTGTGTGGGATTCGGGTTACGACACTGAACAGTGGGTGGATACAGCCTTCTTGGCACTCTATAGACCTTCCTCTTTACAGGCAAACATTAAATGGAGAACTGTAAAGAGCACCTAGCCACAAAACCTCAAAGCCTGCAATCTCCCGGGTTCCTGTCTACTTCACTAATTGGAAAATATAATATGTCTTTCAACTACTTTCAGAGAGATGAGGCTAGGAGTCCAGCATCTGTAAATAAGGGGCTGATTGAACCATAACTACTGCTAATTTAGTACCCTGGTGATAGAAAGTGGGTGGAAGGGACAAGAGAGGGTAGCACGAATACTTCTTATAGAAAGGGGAACAAAAACAGAGGGGAAAGGAAAGGACCCTGTTGAATGGGGACATGAAAGCATTTACGTAGAAAATAGGTGAAGGAGGTATTAAGAGGCACACAATGTGAACAGTTGGACAGGTGCAATGTAAAATTACACGATGGTCTTTAAAAAAAGACCCAACGGGGGGAAACCAAACAGAAAAGAGGATGCTAATATCATTGGAGAGATACGTTGGTTGTTACCATTTACCATAGGCAAATAGCTTAAGAAAGAATGTTAAAAACATAGTACGATTACAAATTGTTCCAAGACTAAATCAAGGACCTCATCTAATACTTCACAATGCACCAATAATGGCCCCTGAAAGAAAAGCTAAATACCAAGAAGGGTTATGAATCTTAGGGAAGCGATTATTTAACAGTTTCCCAAATCTGTGAACACCCAGGAATATACTGAATTGTGGAACATAGATTAAACAAACTAACACAAATCTTTTTTTTTTTAAATTAAATCTTTTGATTGCATTTTAATTAAAACAAACAAATCAAAACATATCACACCAGAGCAACCCCCCAACCTGGGAGAAGTTCTCAGTATGGTTCAGGTGTTGGCAACAACGCTCATTAATACAAAACTAACATAACAATCACCTCGCAACCACCCCTACATCCCATCCATGTCCCTCCCCTATTCCTCCTCCCCAAACCAAACATTTGTCAAAAACAGTAGCGTAGTCTCTCGGCTAAAAGGAGCATAGACAGTTCTGCCTTTAGGGGTCACAAGTTCAGATAAACATGTCGGCGCGTACCGAGAATTTGTCCACACGGGTGGGGCCTGCAGTTCTGTGGAAGCATGCACTTTCGAATGTGCAAACTTTGGACAGCAGTTTGCGCCATTTCCACTGAGACGGCGGGGTGGGCCCCTTCCATTCTAGCAGAATGGCCTTTCAGGCTGTGAAGAGGGCTGCATGTATCAGTCTGCGTGTCATAGAATCCGAGTGTCAGTCCTCAATACCTTTCCCAAGCAGCATGGACACTGGGCCCACCTCTATAGTGATTCCTTATATGCCCTGGAGTTGTTTAGAGTTCTTGCTCCAAAAATCTACCAGTTTTGGGCAAAGCCATAGCATATGTCCCCTGGTCCCCAAGTTACCACATCCACGCCAGCATTCCGCAGTCGAGGCAATACCCATGCTATACATCCTGGACAGGGTATAATAGGCCCTATGGATGATTTTAAATTGTATCTCTCTGTGTCTCTGATTGCATGAAGTGTCATGGAGACAAAATCATAGACATCACCCACATTCAGCTAAATACCCACGTCAGCCAGGCTCATGTTTCTTTTATAATTGTTATTATGCATGCCAAAGGTGTAGAATGCCTTAATTCTAGGGTATTCTGTGGGATCCCTCACAAGTTAAATTTTGCATGGCGAGGGATCTCTCTCTCTTGACTACATGGTGGTGTGCGCATTGATTACTGAGTGTATCGCACTGTATCTCAGGCAGTCAGCGCTGTTGAGCCCCGGTAGGGTGGTAGTGACAGAGAGGGATGGGTTGTTGGTCTTCAAATAGGTCCATCACACTTACGTCCTGCCAGTGGGTGTGCTGTTGTGGATGGAGCAGATCCCGAATCCCATAGGGTAATAGAGCACACCATGAAATCCAGGTCGGAGTTATTTGTACGTCCATCCCAGATATCTCACGCATCCTGTGCCATTGTGTGAGTGTGGGGTCAGGTATAGGATGTTGAGAAAGCCTTTTCGGGAGATGCCTCCAGGGAGCTGGGGATAGCCAGGGCCTCCTATGGGGCAAAGGGAAGGGGTGTCTGCAGCCCCACCATGCGCCAGCTCGTTGTGTCTCCCTCATTAAACCAACGTTTGGAACAGACGATTTGGGCCGACATATAGTATAGCCGGCATGCTGGTAAAGCAAGTCCTACATCCAGATTGGCGGCTTGCAGGACAGCCCTGTTCAGTCTAGCTTTCTTACCCCTCCAAATAACCTGCATGATCTGTCTATCGATGTCAGCATACATTGCTCTAGATGGGGGCATTGGAAGCATAAAGGCCAGGTAGATTAGTTTAGGCAGCAATTTCATTTTGAGTATGTTAATTCTCCCTGTGAACGATAGGGGCAATGTGTCCCATGAGACCATATCTTCCTTGATCTCATTCAGCATAGGTTTATAGTTCAGGTCAGCTAGTGGCCATAGGTTGGGGCTGATCAGGACTCCCAGATACTTGATATGCTGCGTCTTGTGAGAAACCTGAATGTGTCTCACCCGCTAGTCCTCAGAGATCTGTCAGCCAGGTGGCCAGCCAGGTGGCCAGGACACAGCCATCGCTATTGGATCCAGTTCCTGGGGGTGGACCAGTGGGGAAGGATCACATGGGAGGATTTTTTCGGGCAGTGAAAGTGGGACACCTACAGGCGAGACACAGTACCCCCTTCCTTCAAGCCCCTTTTCCCCAGCCTACCCCGTGGGATACCTAGAAGTTCTACCCCCCCTTTTCCGACACAAACACTTTTCAACACCGTGAAAGACAACAGACTAACACCAGAGCTGTGTACCTGACATGTCCCAACACAAGGGTCAGGCAGAGTCAGGCAATTGACCATAACTATGCACACCTGACGGCCCCTTCCCTTCCCCACAGGGATAAAAGGCAGAGAACAAGAGCACACTTTGAGCAAGGCCGAACGCACAAGGAAACAGCTAGACTGGACCGGCAGTTCAATCGGAGGAGAAAGGTGGTGAGACCTGGAAGGACGACTAAGTGGGAACTGACCTTGCCCTTTTCAATCCAGACCTGCAAAGCCTCCGAGAGAGAAATCATAAGACCGGGAAATCCAGCTTGCGTGTGGTGCGACAGGTGTCAACAGCACACAGGGCTCCCCCGAGCTGATAGCCAAAGCGGGAGGAAGCGATTGCCGTTGTGGTGCCGTCCTTGACTTCCGAGACAAGAAAACTCTGACAGTTCAGCACAGCCGGTGAGTCGAAGAAGACAGATAGAAAAAACAAACTGTGCTGGGTCCGAGGTTTCAGGCAGCAACCTTGATGAACAAAGAACCTGTGTAACCAGGGGGGGGCGCTGTTGCGCGCACGCAAGATGGCCGGCTGATTGCTGAGTTCCTCTCCAGTGAAAATCCTGCTTAAATAATATCCTTTTTCAGAGCCACCCAAGGCACCCACGCAACTTGTATATGCTGTCTAAACCTCTGAGGACCTCCTGGGAAAAATGTTGCTAAGAATCGGAGCGGCCTGCCCGAGATGACGAGCTAACAAGGTACAGCGTACCGTGACGGAAGGGAGACCCGAAGACGAGATCCGTGCTGTGATCAGTGGCGGCCGCTGCTTCGACGACAAAGATGGGTCACGCAGGGGGCGGAGCCAGCCTTCCCGCCTGGTGTGCATAGGGGGCTTCTGTCCACCTTCCCACGTGCAGATCGACTACCGGACACTTGTTGGCACTGAGACGTGTGCTGCGGCCAGGGAGGTGCCCGAGCACCTTGGACGGACGTGAAGGAGGATGGAGAGCAGGCACACGGCGAACCTGTGTGCTGACCTCGCTGCGGGCTCGAACTGGAGCAGCTGCCGGAGGAGGTGGCGGGGCCACCTACTGCCTGTGACATCCACACCCTGAACCCCGCTCCGTAACGACCCAAATATAACTACTACATCCGAATGCTCGCCTTGTGTTTGGCGGAGCTAAACATCAATCAGCAGAACAGACCCGCGATAGATCGAGGACGACTAGCAGAGGGTCAGAGGCACGAGCAACGTACTTGAAGCACGAGCCATAACACAGGGCTGGGGACGCCTGGTGCCAATTGCCGCACTGTCAAACAAGATAAGTGTGCCCTTGTCACTAGCCCGCTCACTCACCACCTGTACCGCAATATTCAACATCACCCCCGCCCCATCCTGGACAAGGAGGTAGCGCTTCTGTGACTGGGAAGTGTACGCCTCACTGGGTCAGATTGACGGTCCCCGACATCGGGCGACGGCCGGGGAGGCTGGGCTGTCTGGAATGGTGTACCCCATCAGGAAACAAAGCCCCTGCAATCGTCCCAAGCCTGCTGTTCCCGCTACAACGAGCTGGACTCGCCCCCCTCCCTGAATCCTATCAACGGGTGTGTACACTACGGAAGCATATGGGTCATCAAGACACTGAATTTACGCATTCCTAATGGTCTGACTTGCTATATGCACTGTGATTTAGGCGGCCATTGCTCTGGTGCCGGGTAGCTGCACCCGTGGTGTATGGCACGGTTTCCCCACGAGGAAGGAAAAGTGTAGAAATACGTGAGAGAATACAGTCCATTCTACAGGATAAGTGGGCTCCACATGTTATAAACCGCCTGGTAGTCACGTCAGCAAGCGTATTCATGTTAATCTAAACACTCTGCACAGTCCTAAATGTGTAGCTCCTGGTACGGGCTCGAAACAAAGCTACCTGTGAATTAACCACACACAAATCCAGATCTTGCGGTGCCAGAGACCACGTACACCACTACTCA
The DNA here is from genome assembly GCF_040938575.1 of Ambystoma mexicanum. Lineage (NCBI taxonomy): Eukaryota > Metazoa > Chordata > Amphibia > Caudata > Ambystomatidae > Ambystoma > Ambystoma mexicanum. Next base: position 354,886,523 of record NC_090936.1, read on the forward strand.
AGCTAAGTGGACTGCTATATAGGCCTATCTAATCCATCTGAGGCCGCACTGAGTAGACACGCATAAACTCAATCCTGCTACCAGTGGTGTACGCCACAGAAGCATAACTGCCATTGCTCTGGAGCCGAGGGCCTGCGCCCGTGGTGGATGGTGTTCCATTCCCACAAGGAAGTAAGAGCGTAGAAATATGTGGGAATACACAGTCCACTCTGCGGGAACTGTGAGCTCTGCATGTTACAAACTGCTTGGAAATCACGTCAGCAAGCAAACTTGAACCAAGTTGAACATTCTGCACAGCCCTAAGCGAGAGACCCCCAGCATGTGAGCGAAGCAAAGCATCCTCTGAACCGACCACATACAAACCCAGAATTTGCAGGAACAGAGGCCGCGTACACCACTACCCAAGCGAAGGATACTGACAAATATGTCCATTTAAATCATTTGAGCCCACTCCGAGTACACACGCATAAACTCGACACGGCCAAAGATATCTTGACAAGATATTAGGCGGAACTGACCACACAGGCGGCTGCCAGCTGCCCATAACGTATCTCTGGGCAATGCCAAGAGGGACTAACGCCAAGAAGAAGAAAATTGGCCTGATGGATTCCTACACAAGCACCCAAGCCCCGGCCATTGTAACGACGCCAGTGGCAGAATCCTCTGTGACTTCACCTGAAGACACCAAATTTGACCACCTCCTTACCACAGTACAGAATGGCTTTATGGCAGTTAATGTCAAATTGGACGATATCGTCGACACCATTAGCTCACTCAAGGCCCAAGTAGACAAAGAAAGCGCAAGGATCACAGAGGCGGAGAACAGAATCGGAACCAACGAAGATTACATTGGTCAGAACACTCGGGATATAACTCTCCTGAAAGGTGAAATGACCAAACTGCGTGGCAAATGTGATGACTTGGAATCCAGATCCCGCCGCAACAACATCCGTATAGTAGGACTTGCTGAATTCTTCTGTAAGGGTCCCATGGAACCTCATGTTGAATCGCTACTTAAAGCTTTGTTTGGCAAAAACTCCTTTTCAGAACACTTTTTGGTAGAAAGAGCACACCGCACACTGGCCCCTATGCCCAAACCAGGCCCCCACGCACCATTGTTGCCAAAAAAGTAAACTACAGGGACAGAGATATGGCCCTTTGTCTGGCAAGAGAGATGGGACCACTCCGTCATGGCGGTGACAGGATTCACATATACCCCGACTTTGCTTTAGGAGTGCAGATGCAAAGGAGATCGTATGACCCGGTTAAGAAACAACTCAGATTGAGAAAGGTCCCGTATGCCCTAGTGTTCCCGGCAAAATTGCGTATACAGCATGGCGGGTGTTCACATTATTTTGAACACCCAACAGCAGCCATGAACTATATAGAGGCATCCATTCCACTTCCGCCGCAGGGAAGAAACCCTGACCAGAATGACCTGCAACACCTGGTCGTGGACAGGAGAGGTCCTGTCGACTGAATAAAAATACTACAATATCCTTTGACAAGTTTACTATGTGAACTATAGTTGTCTGGAAGGCACCGACCCATGTTTATTAGTGGTTGCAGGATGGGCGGGGTTCGTTATCATGAAGCCTGGCCGCAACGCTCACGCCTCCGGAAAGTTCCACGAGTTAATGAGAAGGGTTCATCATCATGTTTGGGTTGATGGTGGGGTGGGGTACGAAGCAAGGTTTCCGTCGGCATTGGCCTGAGAACTGTTCGGAATGTTAAATGTTTAAAATCAGAGAGTTATATTGCATATAACACAGCTGACATCTGGCACGCATGGAGTGAGGAACCAAGGCAACGAGCTCCGGCCGTGATCCTGCGTATTGATCCTGCAACAGTGGAGAAAACGTGCTACAATTAGCAAGAAACTAATCGCCGGTGAGATAAAGCGATCCACTGCATGCCTGTGCTAGAACTGGGAGAAATCGGACGGCGGAAGATGCGGCAAGCCCTCGGATGCGGGTGCCCCCTGGACGGCACAAAATGGCAGAGAAGGAAGCGCGCTGAGAAGCCACAGGGGGAAGGGCGTGAAAGCTACGGCGGCTCCACATTAAACAACGGCAACGATCGGAGGAGCCCTGGACTGCAGGCAAGTCGGTCCGATCGTTCGAGACGGGTGAGGAGGAGGATTGGAGTTCGGAAGGAGACGTGGAGCCGGGAGTGCGCGCAGCCTAATCTGAACGGCGAGGGGACGGCACGCTGAGGCAGCGGAGAACAGCAAAGAGGAGGGAGCTGGAGAGACGAGGATACCCGAAACACAGCGGCAGCCAAGGGCGCACAAGGGAGTCACTCCGTCGGGGTAAGAAGATTTGAGAAGACCCCGCTGGGCGAAGGGAGGAGAATCGAAGCGGACATCACGCGATGAGCCAGGAGAGCAGGACCCGCTGCGACCGGAGGCCCCGGCAAGGAGAGGACACTCGGGGTTGAGGCCAAGGAGAGGAAAACGGCAGCCCGAAACACGCTGAAGCACCCCACTGCCGCAGTACAAAAAATCGGAAAAGAAGCCATCGGGCAAAGAGCAGAGACCAGGAGCGCCCACAGAGATCAGGCGGGCGCACACCAAAAACAGGGAGCAGTCACGGGCACCATAAATAAATGTCGAGCAGGAGCGCGGAGGGGGCACGCCTGAGGAGAGCCTAAGGGGAAGGAAAACAGCCCGAGCATCACTACCACAAGCCCCGGGTGGACAAGGAAGCTAACACTGCAAGGCTCGCAGAGTAGCAACTCAGGTTAAGAGGCCCAAAAGGGTCTGGACAGGACTGCCATAAGGGAGCCACGGGGGCAAAGAGGGGCACATTTGAATCCGGACAGTGCAAGGAGGGCAAGAGGTGAGCAATCCACACTGCCTGCGCACTACTCAGGGTAATGAAACAGGAGGACAAACAAACAAAGGCTCGAAGTAGTGACAAGAGCTGAGCCAACATAAAAGCACAACACAACCCAACACAACTGTGCAGCAACTAAAGCTTGAGGGTAGCAAAACTGCCCAGCCAGCCTAGTGCCAAGAAGAGCTGAAAGAAAACCAGAAAACGACACATCAGCCTACAACGTGGGGAGGACAATAACTGGCAGCACGAACGAACCACAAGAACCCCCCCAGCAGCTGAGGTGGGCTAGGGAATAAACACCGTAAAGTCCAAATAAACAAGAGCTAGACGCACCTTGAGCCACTATAGTGTTGGTGGAAGAGAGATAACCACACAGACACAGGCCAATGCACGAGAGCAGCTAAGAAAGGAGAGAAGGGGGGGCAGCAGCGGACCAAGCCTGAAGGTAAAGACTAGGGAGCACAGAAGGCACAAGCATTCTACTGGCAGGACACAAAGACACATAAGGGCACAGCAACCTAACGGGAAAGCGGGGGGCATCATGCATCCCGACAATCGGAGACTCCCCAATCCCCCCTGCTAGAGCATTTCTGTCCTGGCGAAGGTCGGCGCACCCTGCAGCGCCCTGCATAAACATGCCATCTACTAAAGACAAAGGCAAGGTGACGATAACGACAATGGATTCGTTCATGGCGCCAAAAACAACGTCCATGACACACAGAAGCGCAACGGAAACAGAGGCGCAGAGATAACCAGAAGCAGACAACAGAGATGGAGGTGCTGAAGGCCATAGCTGCTCTCAGGACCTTTATAGACACAAAGATAGACGAAGTGAAAACGGATATGCAGCGAATGAGGCAAGATGCAAGGAACCTCACAGAGAGAGTGGCCGTGACCGAAGCTGGTGTGTCAGAAAATGCAGAAGCCACAACCGAACTGAAGATCAAGGTGGGGGAATTGGAGAGGAAAGTGGCAATGCTGGAAGCAAGAGCTGAGGAACTGGAAGGAAGGGCAAGGAGAAGTAACGTCAGACTGCTGGGAATCCCCGAAGGAACCAAGGAGACAAACCCAACAAGATACGTAGAGTCCCTACTACAGCAGGAAATAGGCACGAACAAACTCTCACAGGGATTCGCGGTAGACAGAGCTCACCGATCCCTTCAAAAGAAATCACCTCCAGGCTCACACCCACGACCGATAATCGCAAAGATCCTCAATTTCCAAGATAGAGAGATTATACTCAAGCATTCGAGAGAAGGCGGGATAATAGAGTGAGGAGACTCCAAGATAACCATATACCCTGACTATACGCAAATGGTGCAACGAGCAAGGAACTCCTTTGTCCCGATCAAAGCAAGGCTGAGGCAACTAAACATGAAGTACATGCTGCTTTATCCCTCCAGGCTAAAGATAATCCATAAAGGGCAAGCCATATTCTTAGAAACCCCAGCGGCAGCAAACATGTGGCTAGAGCATAATAACTTGGCGGACGGCCAAGACAAAGACCCTTGAAAGATACTGCAACCGAGGGACAGACACAGAGGCACGGAAGAAACATTATCCTTTGAACTACTGCAAGCAGCACAATCTACCACCAGGAGAGATCCATAAACGCACTTAACGGACAGCCGAGAAAGAGCTTGGATGACCACCCTACGTGCGACGCCCTACCCCTTGGAATGATTAGAGCCGGCCTGTTGCTGGCACACCCAAGTCCGCGCTGGACGCCCTGGAAGGGCCCAGACAGTGCGGAGGCACCCGAGCACAACACAGGTTGTGTAGTTGCTGGGTGCAACTGTTCAGGCTGCGCGTTTGTTGTTGCAGTCATTCCCGTTTTACACCAGAGTCTTCATGCAGTACGGAAAAGGGGGAAAGGTGGCCAACAAGTTGAGGACACAAAAGAAGAGGTGAGAGGGCGGGAGGGAAATGGTGCCTGGTGGTAAAAGCCCCAAACTGGTGGAATGGCGAGGGAAGGGGGGCCCGGAAGCATAGCATAATCAAGCATGGCAACGCAACTCAAAATACTAACATGGAATGTACGCGGGCTGGGGTCCTACTTACACAGGAACAGGATCAGGTCCTATCTGCGTAGGAAGAAAGTAGACATCGCACTGCTCCAAGAAACTCATCTCACAGTGGATGACCAGGCCAAGCTACAAGAAAACTGGGGAGGACAGGGACAAGGGGCTTCATACGCCAAATTTGCGAGGGGAGTGTATACTTGGATCAGCCCCAGGATGCCCTTTCAGCTAATGGAGACTGAGGCAGACACAGAAGGGAGTTACTTGATAATATGGGGTGTAATTGAGCAAGTAGAGATCTGCATAGTAAACACGTATTTCCCAAACCAAGGCATACCATCCTATCTTGATAAGCTACAAACCAAACTGGCTAGACACAGGGAGGGTCTTTACATAAGGGGCAGCGATCTCAGCTGTGTGAGGGACCTGAACCTAGACAAATCCAAACCCCGACAGAACCGGGCTGATAAGACCCCAACAGCACTGAATAACACACTGGAACAACTAGACCTCGTGGATGCCTGGAGGGAACACCACCCCACAGATAGGGGCTACTCATACTATTCTTCACCACACAGCCTCTACACAAGAATTGACTACATGTTCATTGACAAAGCACATCTAGCGCAAGTGGAGTCAATACAGTATATGGGCAGAACAATCTCGGACCCTTTGCCTCTGCTAATGCACTGGGCAATGAAAGGCCCCAGACCCCCATCCCATTATGGCGAATGCCCACAGAGGCATTGACAGACTCAACCTTCAGAGATGAGCTGGGGGACAAGCTGATAGAATATGTCACAACCAACAGTGGCAGTGTAGAACGCTGGGGTACAGTGTGGGAGGCCCTGAAGGTGGTAATGAGGGGAGAGATTATAGCTGGGGCAGGGGAGATCAGAAGAATGCTGAGGAAGGAGCTAGAGGAGAAGGAGGAAGAAATAAAGCAGAAAGAGATTAATAGCTCGGGATCCAGGGCGGAGGAGGAAGGTTGCTGGAGCCACGGACAAGCTGTCGCGCACCACCAGGGCACACATAAACGGTGACAAGCCAGGTAGAGTACTGGCATGGCTATGCAAACGAGAGCATCCGAAACACCCAGTGACCGCACTAAAAGACGTTAAAGAGGACATGAAAAGGACGCAGAACTCAATAAATTACACTTTCGCTGACTTCTACTCCACACTATTTGCACATAACACCCAGGTGCCACTGACAGACATACACAACACCCTAGAAGAAATAGAACTCCCCAAGCTAAGTAAGCAACAGCAGGAGACACTAGAGGAGGCGATCACACTAGAAGACCTCACAGACGCCATTAGATCCCTGGCCACATGCAAGACCCCAGGAACAGACAGGCTTCCCCTAGAGTTCTACAAAGCATATGAAACAACGCTAACCCCACTGCTATACGAGGTGTATCAAGAGGCCTACGAGACAGGAACCCTACCCAAAAGCATGAGAGAAACACTAATAGTCCGATACCTAAGCCACACAAACCAACAGACGAATGCGACTCATACCGCCCAATAGCAATATTAAACTACGACAGTAAAATACTGACTACTATACTAGCCAATAAATTGTCCAAAGTGATAGGGAGCTTGGTACATGAGGACCAAAATGGCTTTGTGCCTGGTCGCAACACGACTGCCAACTTGCGCAGGTTACAACACATTATGGCACAAACAGAGGGGGACCAGGAGCATATGGCAGTGATGTCATTAGATGCCATTAAGGCATTCAACTCCATCTACTGGGAGTGGCTGATAGAGGCGCTGCAGGAATTTGGATTTGGGGACGGATTTGTGCGCTGGATTAAGATACTGTATAAAGACCCCATGGCAAGAGTAAAGATGGGCAAATTGGTTTTGCAAGCCTGGAACATACAGAGAGGCTCCAGACAAGGCTGCCCCTTGTCGTCCATGCTCTACATTCTGGGGTTAGAACCAATTGCAATCTACATAAGGAAACAGTTCTGGGATGCAGGGATACGGGTGGGTGGGAGATATCATGTCATCTCATTATATGCGGACGACATCCTGCTCTACCTGAAAGATCCACGGAACAATGCCCCAACAATCCTAGAAGTGCTAGACAATTTTGCAAGCTACTCAGGGATACGCTTTAGCAGACACAAATCTTGCATGTTCCCACTAGCGGGCTTAAGGGAGACAAGGATAGAAAACTTGCCGCAGGTGGGGAAACAGTGGCAGCCAGATACATTTAAGTACTTGGGGGGGTTAAGATCAGACACATACCAGAACTCATGCATGAGCACAACACAATGACAGTAACACAGGGACTCCGCAACTCAGCGTAATTCTGGTCCAAGCTCCCGCTGTCAATGATGGGGAGGGCATCGATAGTACTAGACGCCCGCAGATCAAAGACTTCATATGGGGAAGGACTCGCCATAAACTGGCGCTGAACACACTAACCCTACCACACGGAGCAGGGGCATTCAGCTTCCATTCTTCGAAAGATACTACTTAGCAGCCCAACTAAGCCGCGTCACCAAATGGTTGTCGGATGAAGTCACTAACGAAACAGGCCTACTGAGTGACCTGATCAAACCTATACACCTCAAAGAAACAATATGGATATCACGAGATCATACCTGCGACGCGCCTGTGCTGGCCAAACTAGGCAGACAAATATAGGGAAGAGTTAAAACCATCATGCATTTGGAGAACCCTTACTCCCCTGAAATAGCAATTATTGCAGAGATGAAAACGACGCCAGCTGACCTCAACACTATTAGACAATGGGAAAGAATGGGTATATACACATGGGGGGGACATGTACGAGGAAGGAGAATTCAAGAAACTGAAATCGCTGCACGAGAAAGAGGGCTTGCCAATGGGACAATTCTTGTGGTATCAGATACTCAAACATGAGGCCAAGGTGAGATGGAGTGACTGGCCAAAAGAACCAACAACAAGTCCCCTAGTGACAGAAATGTAGAACCTGAGTGACGGGTGGAGGCCAGTGTCAAGAATCTATGCACAATTAAACGATAGGGCCAACGCCTGCAGCGCGACACTAAAAACCAAATGGGAAATGGACATAGGCGAAGACATCACAGACAATGAATGGGAGAGAGCATTGAAACATCTGAAGGCAGTGTCCAGAAATGCTAGATTCAGACTAATACAAACGAATGTCCTATACAGGACGTACATGACCCCAAAAAAGGTAGCAAGCTTCAAGAAGCAGGCGGAGGCGCAATGCCCGTGGTGCAACTGTGATGAAGCCGACCTTATGCACATGTTCTGGGGATGTGTGAAAGCGAGTATCCTCTGCGAAAACATAAAGCAGGCATGTACGAAGGGTGTAGTCAAAAGATATGATTGGACACCGAAAGAATGTCTACTAGGCACGTACCACAGGCTGAGCAAAATCAAACATATAGTGAGTGTGATGGACATGGCATGTATATTGGCAAAAAGAGAGATAGCAATGGCATGGAAATCAAAAAGAGGCCCACAATACGCACGTTGGAAAAGGGAAATGGAATGATGGACAGCTGCAGAGACAGAAGCCTGGGGCATGGGGGCTACCAGGGGCGAGGGGTACACTAATGCGAAATTCGAGGCATGGAAGGCAGTGGTGAGAGACATGTTCCTCCCGTCCAACGACATGCCCCCGTGAGGAGGCGCATAAGGAAAGATGCAGATGTAACATAACAGAAATAGTACATCAAACCACACCGCCCTCGCAACTGCACCAAGGAAGGAGGTAGACAAGCCACCAACCCAACCCTAGACTTTGAAGGAAGTCACAATTGTCCAAAAGCATGAAGAAAGTTAATGTTTGTTACTTGTTTATAATGTTACCTAAGTATGCACTGAAACCGCAGAATGGCGACGAAAATCAGGAGGGAGGGAAGAATCATTTGCTATGTAATGTTTGATTTCAAAATGCCAATAAAAATATTTTAAAATGAAAACACAGCTGACATAGCAGATGCGTTTTGGTGCTCAGGGAACAGACCTGGGATAATGGAGGATTATGGCGCAGGTTGATGGGGGAATAAATATCAAGATCCTCTCCTGGAACGTCCAGGGCCTTAAAAACCCTATAAAGGCCCGCAAAACCGCTGTGTATGTAACTAGACACAATCCCCAGATCCTACTTCTACAGGAGACGCATGCTCTTAGACAGGTCTGTACTTGTTTTCTTCCACGATGGGGACCACTAAGGTACTACACAGAGTACTCGACCCACTCTAGGGGAGTGCTCACATTGATCCACTCAAAACTGGGATTCCGGTTCCGGGACAGTAAAATACAGGCCCAAGGTAGATATGCATTGGTCTGGGGGGAGGTGGCGGTACAACACATTGTGATAGTCAATACCTATGGCCCTGACACTTACGACCCCAAATGCTATAGTGCCATACATAATATACTGACCACAGTATGGGGGGGGGGACTTGAACACGATACTCGACTTGTCCCTGGACCTATCCTCTGCTACCCGCCTATCTCCCACAAAAGCCGCACTCACCCTAAGACTGATAATACAACAAATGTCTATAATTGACATATGGCGCAAATTATGGTTACGTACTACTCTTGTGTACACGACTCAGAATCATGCATTGACTACTGGCTCATTAGCTTGGCCCTTTCAGATGCAGGGTCAACTGTGACAGTAAGTCAAAGGAGGAGATAACTACCTACCTGCATGTACTGGACCTCCCGACTCTTACTCTCGACACACGCATGAAACTAGATACCCCATCACATTGGAGGAAATCGTTGATGCAATAAAAGCAATAACTTCGGGCAGGGCCCCAGGGTCGGATGGTCTGGGATCTGAACTATACAAGGAATTCCTTTGTTATTGAAGGTTTGTGAAGAAGCTATGAATCGGAATATTACCAGAATCTCCGCGCGAGGCAGTGATAACGGTCCTCCTCAAGCCCTGTCACCCTGCACAGGATATGGCCTGGTATAGACCCCTTTCCCTTATCAACACAGATGCAAAGAATTTTGCAAAAATTATCACGACCAGACTACTGCCGTACATGCCCATCTTAGTACACCCCAACCAGGCCGGCTTCATACCAACAAGGTCCATGGCCTTAAACCTACGACGATTCTTTGGAGTAATGGCACAAATAAACTCAAAGTCAACTGCGGCCATAGCGGCGTTGGACGCCGAAAAAAGGCTTTCGACTCGGTCTCCTGGTCCTACCTATTCTTGGTCCTTGGGCGGTTCGGACTAGGCCAATATTTTGTTAAATGTGTCCGCTTACTCTATACAAACCATACAAACCCAGGCGCGAGAGTGCTAACTAACCACACTATGTCACCTCCTTTCCTATGAAACAGGGGCTCCTGGCAAGGATGTCCTTTCTCCCCTATTCTGTTTGCACTCACTATAGAGTTGATGGCGGAATTCATGCAGAAAAACCATGCGCATAGAGGGCTCAGGATGACTGGAGCGCCGCAGATAATTTCCCTCTACGCAGATGACACCTTGTTATATATCCGGAACCCGAAAGAAAATCTAGGGCTTATCATGGCAGACATAAATGTATTCTCTAAATATTCTGGGTACAAGATCAATGTTTCAAAATCCGAACTGTTCCCACTAATCCCCAACACCAGAGATTTAACTGGCATAAACGGGTTCAAATGGTCCCCTATACATGTACGTTATTTAGGAATAATGATATCTAGGGATAAAAATACTCTGTACTCTGAAAACTATGGGAACTACTACAAACTCGCTCCATCAAACTATAACTGCGGTCTAAGCTTTCTATTTCGTTCTACGGACGGGTAGCCCTTCTCAAGATGGTGGTTCTCCCTAAACTATTGTATTGCTTTTGCAACATTCCAGTCTGGCCTGGTAGAGCCTTTTTTTGCGAAACTTCAGACATTAGCCATTTCCTTTGTATGGGGTGGTAAAACAGCCAGACTGAAATGGTCCAAAATGGTGGAACCATTTTCGAAGGGCGGGATCTCAGCACCCGCCTTTGAATTATATTATTTAGCATCACAGGCCCATTTCGCAAGACATTGGTTTGACCCCAAAGATACAGCTACACATATCCCTCTAGAGAAATGTCCTGCCTCCCCGATTGACGTGCGATTGGTTATCTTCGACCCTAGACACAAGGACTCCTGCAAATTTTATCCCGTAAGCACTACCACACATGCATGGTTTAAGATATATGATAATCGGGCTGACGACCCCCTATGACCCGGAGATACCGCTATGGGATTTCCGCGGCATTACGCCCACATTTGACAAAGCATTGCAGAGGACATGGGACCCAAACAAACACTTCAAAATGAGCAACATGTTTCCGCGGGGCATGTTCTGTGAATTGGTGATTTCACTGAGACAGTGGATGGGGGACACCTCAAACGATTTCAGTTCCACCGAATGAAGCTTGCTTTTGCCTCCAAATGGCTGACATTCCCACTGGAGCCCCCTACTCACAAGTGTGCAAGTGCAATGACGGCAATCGGAAGACAAAGGAAAGGGGTTTCCTTACTGTACAACCTGATCCAGTCACATTCAGGGTCGCGTAATACCATCATAGGTCTGGGAGCGGGACTTGGGAGTTGAGCTGGGTATAACTCTTTGGCTCCGATGTTGCCAGCTCACCAGGAGTGTGTCCATGAATTCGGGTTTGAGATTAATTCAAAGTGCTCAACCAAATCCACTACACCCCAGCCAAACTAGCTAAGTTTGTGGACGGCTGCACAGGGAAATGCCTTAAATGCGACGCTCCAAATGCAGATGCATACCACATGTACTGGGCATGCCCCTCTGTAGCAAAATTCTGGAAGACATTATCATGATCGGGCTACACCCTGCCTGCTGGAATACTTGTTTGGGGACATTGGTAAGGTGACTGAAACCACCAGACGATTGTTTAACATTGCATGTGTCATTGCAAAACGGTGCATTCCGAAATGCTGGAAATCCACTGGGGCACCCAAAAGGGAAGACTTCCTTAAGGACCTATCGATGGTAAATAAATGTGAGGAACAATTTGTCATAACAGTGCCATCGGCCTATCGACCTAAGGACATTTGGGCCCTGTTCCGACTCTATCTATATAACTTGCTACCTAAAGTAGATATTACTCAAATGTTACCATCCTAACTTGTTATGTTCATTGTGAAATATGAAAATAAGTATCTATACATTGTCTGTTATTCTTATGCACCAACTGCTCTGAGCTCTGTTTTGATGTAACTCTCTATGAAAAAAAACTTTAAAAAAACTTGTGTAACTGAAGTTCAAAGAGACCCGAGTAGAAGGCTCTGAAGCAGCGTGGTCAGGCGTCACAGGGCGCTCATCCAAAGGACTCTGACTGAAGCCTTTTTGCTTTTTATTATTTGTTGAAACTATGAGAACCAAGAGGCCATAGGAGAGGCCAGGGTGGAGTCCCAAAGTGGTCCTACGGGGGTCGAGCAAAACTCCTCGTACACTCTAAAGTCTTTGACACATTGGAGAAAACTAATTGAGGTGTTAACTGGCAAATGTGAACCCGACAGAGGGATGCCTGCGAATTGAGGGTAGACAGGTATATACCCTTGAACATTGTGACGACAAGTGTGAACCCGGCTGAGGGATGTCCACAATGGATAGTTGCTCAAAGGACATTGGGATTCTTTGAATGCTACAATTTTGAGAGAAAGGCCATAGTGAACCCGATTGAGTGAGGCTAACTTTACAAGAAGGATCAGAGCTCGGATGAGGGGGATTCAAGGGGCAAAGAGCAATTGCTTAACGTGAAGGATTATCAGAAGAATTTTGTTTTGTTTATTGTTTTTCGTTCAGCTGGCCTTCTAAGGCAAGAGACTTTGCAAGAAAGAGACTTGGCCCAGAAGGTTCCTGTCATCGTTGAAAGGGAACTGTAACCTTGTGCTGGCGAGGCCCAGGAGTGTGCTGTGCTCAACGGTCCTGCCTTGTCCCATGCTAAAAACGTGGGGAAGGCAGACCCCAGCCCTACCATCCTGGCTCATTATTTGGTGAACACTTCTTTCTTTTCCAGTTAACATTATCCCACACTACTTTCTAATTTAGTTGTAAGGATTGGCAATTTTTTTTTAGAATAGGCCCTTTTTATTTGATAAGACGCCCCTAGGACTGCCTTATTAATATTTGATGGTCATAGCTTGCTCCCATCTTAGATTTACGTTTAGATTACGTGTTTTTCTCACCCATTATACAGTTTAATAAAAACCTTTGAACTGTAATCACTAGTGTCTTTCTTTACTGTTGCCAACATGAGTTTCTTACAGTCTGAAGTTTAAACAAAGCTACCCCACCCACCCCCGCAACGTGTCCCAATAGATGTCTAGGCGCAGCGGCATGACCTTGAACTTGTACCAGTTGACACTATAGCCGGATACGTGGCCATATTCGTGTAGTATATCGGATATGGGGGATATGGACCAAGAGCACCTGCTGAGTTACAATAAGACAGTGTCAGCGTACAGTGATATTTTAAGCTCCTCTGGACCCTTGGTGATTCCAGACCACCCATCGTCCCTCTGCAGTGTAGCGGCCGGGGGTTCAATGGCTAGAACGTATAGGAGGGGCATTAGGGGGCACCCCATGCGAGTCCCAGTGTACAGTGGGAAGGGATCAGATGTGAGTCCATTGGTGACTACAGAGGCGCAGGGTGCACTATAAAAAAGCTGTTCCATGTTCATGTACTACCCTGAGAAGGCAAATTTGTGGAGCACAGCAAACATGTAGTCCCAGCGCACCGTGTCGAAAGCCTTCTCAGCATCAAGTGATAGGACTACATCTTCAGGGTTTAAGTCGCCTTCCAGGATATGTAGAAGGCACTGTGCATTATTGGAGGGAGGAGTGCCTGTTAGGGATGAAGCTTGTCTGGTCCTAGTATACAACGCCAGGAAGCAGCCGTTCTAGCCTGCCTGCCAGAGACTTCACCAGCACTTTTGAGTCAGCATTTATAAGGTAGATTGGGCGATATGAGCAGAATAGCGTAGGGTCTCGGCCCTTCTGATGGAAAATAACTATATTGGCTGCTAGCATAAAGGTTGGGAGCTGGCATGCCTCTGCAGCCTCCTGAAACATCTGCCCCAGACGTGGGGTCAACGTTTCTAGCATTATTTTGTATAAATCAATAGGTAGGCCGTCTGGCCCCGCGCCTTACCAGGGCTCAACCTCTGTACGACTCTGAAAACCTCTTCGTCGTCTGGGGGAGCATTAAGGATGGCCGGGTCTCCTGGGGCCAGTGTTGGAAAAGATACTTCAATGAGAAAGGCTGCAATCTGTCACACGTCCCTCCTTAGTGGGGCTGCGTACAGGTCTCAGTAATATGCTGCAAATGGTCTATTTATTGCTTGGTCACCTGACAGCAACTTACCCGTCATACAGAATTGCTGTAATCTGCTGGTCCCTCTGCCTCCCCTTGAGGGCCAGAGCCATCATGCAGAGGGGTCTGTCCCCTGCAGCGTAGAGATCCAGAGCCCATTTAGAGAAGGCTTTTTGGGCAATCAGCATGGTAATATGCAAAATATTGGATCGCAGTTTGAACATGTAAGAATATATTTGGGGGTCTTTGTTCTCCTTATGAGTGCGCTCGGCCACCTGCAATTCCAAGGTCAGTTGGGAATTCCTTTTCAGACCACAGCCTCTTATGTACGCCCACCTTGAAATTAATTGCCCTCTGAGAAATGCCTAGTAAGAGTCCCAGTATTTAAGCCCATTATGATCTGATATGATATGGTATTTTATTTATAGCAGGCCTATACACAAGTGTTTCAAGGTGCGACAAGGCAGGGGAGGGGAACAAGACAACGATCTTACTAGGTCCAGTGACATTGTGATCGTGCAAGTGAAGGGGAGAGAAAGGGGGAAAAGTGCAGGCAAACGGGGAGGAGGAGCAAGTGCAGGACATAGGATCTAAACATCGAAAAACAAGAAGTGCGGCCAGCAGGTGCCAGTGCAGGGTTAAGTGCAGACAGCAAGTGATAGATAGTGCAGGTAGGGGAACTGTAGGGTTGCAGATACAGCCCCAAGTTGCAAAGAGGCAGTGCAGGTGTGCAAATGGGAGGGCATGGACCTGGGCCCGTGGTTCAGGGGGTAGCCAGGTAACCAGTGCAGTATCAGACAGGAGATCAGCAGGGAAGAGGAAGAGAGAAGGCAGAAGCAAAGAGGAAAGTCTTGAGCTGCTTCCAGAACCGGAGATGGTTCTGCTCAAGTTTCAGAGAGGCAGGGAGGCTGTTCCAGAGGGAGGCGCCGGCCAAAGAGAGAGATCTGACCTCAGGAACCCTCTACTAAGTGGTCCCGCATGAATTGTTCAGAGTCTTGAGCTACGAGCTCAGTCATGTCTGGCTATTGAAGTGCCATAAGGTTCAGCCTCCAGGATGGAGCTTTGTATGGGATGTCCTGTAGGGTGAATCGCATGAGCACAGGGGCATGGTTGGAGATCTTCATAGGGAGAATCGAATATGACTCTACCATGTGCATCTTGGTGTCAGGAAGTAGCCAGTAGTCTAGTCGAGAGTAGCATTGATGGTGATTGGAGTAGTATGTGTAGTCCCTTTCGTCTGCAAGTCTGAGGTCTGACATAAGCGTGCGGAGCGCGCAGCATTTCTTCTGAGGAGGCCCACATTGCACTTGTGCAGGGTTAAACCTATCGACTTCAGGGTACCATGGCCACATTTAGGTCTCCCCTCCATTAGCGTAACGCAGCAAATGTAGGGTGCGCAAATGGCAAAGAGGTGAGTAAAGAATCCGAGTGTGTTGGTTGTGGAACTGTATGTGTTAAAAAAGGTAATGCGATGTTGGAAAGCAGCCCATGCAGGAGCATAAATTGCCCCTCTCTGTTGGATTCAGTATTCAGGATCACTGCACTAAGAAAGACACCCCCTGCTTTCCATGTGACGGGAATGTACTGAAGTTCCAACCCACCCCCTATACAATTTCACAGATTCCCCCGAATCTAGGTACGTTTCTTGCTGGAAAATAATATCCCTCTGTAAATCTCGTAGCAAGTTCAGGAGGCATCGCCGTTTGATGACCAAGCCCCTGAATCTTAAGAGTGATACAGGTAAGGAAATCATTTATCAGCAGTTGGAGACCACCGAAGCGGGTGTCCCGCCTTCGTAAAAAGACCCATATCCTGCAGAAGCCCCCAGCAACATATCCAGAGAAGCTCATAGCTAAAGAAAGCATGCAAATTAAAGATAAATGATCCCCTACGTCAGCCAGAACATCCTCAACAGAAAGGAAAAAACAACAAAAACATTGGAGCCTGAAACTAAGACTCCAATACAACCTCTGATGGCATCAGAGACCATGCAAGGGTTTGGATGGCATGGCCTCTTGACCAGAGCCCCAATCCTTGCATGCCAGTGTCCTCCATTGGGGAACACACCAACGATGTCTATGGATTGCACTGCACATATGTGAATGTATTCGGGAAACAATGACGGATCCCAGTTGTCGAGTTCTATAGCACAAAGCATCCATATAGTCTTGCACTGAGGCATTTGACTGATTGGAGCACCGTGGCAACAAGGCTAATCCTGCATGGTTTTAGTCATAATGCTAGGTCCAGAGGTGTCATGCTGTTATTGCAGTCACGGTGCACCAGGTCGCCTAGATGGACTAATAACACAAAAGGCTTTGTAGAAGACAATGAGCATCACTGTGTGGGGTCCGTATAGTGGAAGGTTATCCCGCAGACTTCATGTGGCGGATCCGTCACTTTTTCATTCCAGGCCCCCGAGCCTTTGCACCACCTTCTTCCACCATCTCAGGCTCTGGATGGGCATTGCAGTTTTCTGGCAGAGGTGGCGGCTGTCTGACTGTGTGCATCTATTCTCCACATCAGCATAATCGGCAGTGACCATCTCCTGCCGTTTCAGAAATCTCCATGCCTCTTGAGGGCCCTCAAAGGAGTGCCATTGTCGGTTAATCATGCCGTGAGACGTTTTTTCGAAAGGAACGGCGGAATCAATTGAAGTCAAGGTACTATCCAACTAGATTTCAAAAGTAGCGCGAACGCTGTAAAAGCTATTTTAAGTGAAACGTCACCTAACAACGAATATAACAAAAAGGTTCTTTTCTAATTACAAACCACTTTGGTTTTCATTCTCTCTAGACCATGCCTTGAAATCACTATTTGTGAAGTAAGAGTGTGAAAGAATCAAGCATCAGGGCACACAATTGTTGTTTTCTCCAAAATAACGACTATAGCATTTTCAGAAGCAAAAAACTGCAACCAGTAATAGCAAAACAGTGATTGCTCTTTCTAATTACATCATCATTAGAGTCTATCTTAATTTCATAATGCTATTCAATCAACTAAGCACACACATTTTGCGTATTCATGCAAGTATTTGGGCAACACACACAAAGTATTGTTTTTTCTTGTTAGATAAATGCAATGCAAATCTTCTTCGAAAATAAAGAACCAACTTCATTGACAAAATAAGTTGTGAACATGTTCAAAAAAACAAAATATTTTTCTTTCTTTCTTGTTTCGTTTTTTCAGATGTATATTGATGTTAAAAGTTAATTCCCTCCTGAAGAACTGTCTGACATGTTTAAAAGGGAGTGAAACACGTGTCGAGAGTCTCGAATAAATTGTGAATAATCCAAATAAAAATTTAGTTTTGAAGAAAAATGAAAGAAATACAAATTATAAATATTGTTCAATTCAGCAAACCAGAGTTCCTCTCTTTATTTTAAGCACAACAAAGAACAACAGCAAAGGGTGCAAATACTGGTCTCTATGTTTTTCTATCTAAGAAAAATTGCCAATTGATGTGACTGTCTGATCAGTCTCAGACAAGGAAACCGACGTGCAGCCCCAAGCAAACCCCAAACCATTATATCAATTGGAAATGGCTCACCAAGGAATTGGGTGAGACTGAAAAGGACTGTAGAGCCCTTAATTTATCTTTTCATCACCATTGTCGGTTAAGGTGTATGCACCACACTGCAGGGAATTTAAGATAATATATGTGGTTGGTGCCCTTTAGTGCCTTGAAAAGTGGATTGAAGGCACATCTGGGCTTGGAGACATCAATGGCATAGTCGTTGAATATGCGTAGGGTGGTGTTTTCCAACTGTATAGCCCCAGCTGCACGGTACGCCCTCAAGATCTCCACTTTTTGCTGAAAATTCAGCAAACCCATTGTAATGACCCAGAGGCAATGCCTGGATGCAGGGTTAGGAATGGGGGCCCTGTGTACACACTCGATCTAAGAGCAGGGGTTGTCCATATGCAGTTTGTCTTGCAAGAGTCCATAGATGAAGCCCTCCAGGTCGACCCCCTTTGTCATTTTCAGGGCTGCCCAGCAGGCGAAGTTTGTTGCACCTGGATCTGTTCTCCTGATCCTCCAACTTGGCACCCAGGCATTGCACTTCACGAATTACGCCATCAAGGTCAGTGGCGACCGTGTCACAATTGTCCTCCAGTGCACATATCCGTCGCTCATTGTCAGGGGTCTGCCCAGCCTGTGCACTGAGACGGGTGTTCATGCCTTGGATTTTCATCTTAATGTCCTGCACGGTGGTATTAGTTTCTTGTGTCCGTTGGCCCATGAGTTTCATTTCGCTTAAGATCGTCTGCAACTGCGTTTGAATATCCATGTTTGGCTGGTGACTGACAGATCGACATAGTGGTGTATTGGTGGGGTGGCTATCTTCCCCGCAGTCGGAATCCTGGGTCAGGAATGCCTGTTGCATGCCCCAGCCCCACAGTAGCGCAAGATTTAGATGAGCTGGAGGATGTTACAGGCGCAGTGGGCCTTGTGTTTGTGGTGCCCCTCAGTGACATGCGCTCAATACGAAGCAGGACTGGCGAGAAATCCATGATCCTCTATGGCGGTATTCATGTGGCACAAGGTAAAATCTGAACGGTTGGTCTGCCTTCCGAGCAGTGGAAAGTAGCGCCGGTCTACTTCCTACTACACCAGTTTGCCACCATCTTGCCGCTATTGGGGCCTTCTGCGATGGTCAGGGTCGCCAGTCAATGTACAGAATAGGGCAACCCTCCTGCTTTGGAGAGGAACATGTCAGCGTAGGAGCAGCATTCTTGCCGTCATGCCTCACAGTACATGGATCATTTATGCCCTTGAATTATGCATAGTACTTCAAAGGGAATTACCCAATCTGACCGTTTGGTAATTTTGACCTAATTATAGGTCTTACTTTTCACCGTCTTTCTTTTTGACCTTATTACTTGAACATGAGGAGCGGGGGATGTGGGAGTGTCTCCTACTCCTCATGTTCAAGTACCTGCAGTCTCGGGGGTTGCAGAGGTGTCCCCCACATCCTTAACAATGGAAGCGGGGGACAAACATTGCTCGGGTCCCCGTTTTCAATAAACAGTGAAAAATGAAAACGGGGGACCAACCAGTTTTACCGTGGGCAGTCTGTCCGCGTTCACGGGCAGATCGTATACATCCCTTCAAAGTATGTTTAGGTGCTGATGGCCTGCGACATAGGGTGCATACCGCGCTAGCTGTAAATCAGTGAGGCATCACAGAGTAGCCTTCAATTCATGGCAGAGCGGCATCTACATCCATCACTGCAGCGTCATGAGCTGGCATCTGCAGCATATGCCCCTCAATATTGATGTTGGTAGCTTGCTCGGGGGCCCAGGCAGGGTTCCTGTATTGTTTCTGCTACGCCCGCCTCCGTTAGCAGGGCCGGCCAAATATTCAGAGGATGTAGAACTGCATGAAGCTCCCGCTCACCCTCGCTTCCCCTCACCTGCCACGCTAATCCTGCGGTCGCCAGTCACTGATGTCCGCGCAGCACAGGGAGGCAGCGAGCCCTGGGGAGCAGGTACTAGCAGCAGATTGCAGCGGGACACAGTGGGTTAATCTCTCGCATACAGACTGCCAGTGGATTCAGGTGCATAGGTGGGTTGCCTGAGACCAATCGCTGCACATAATAGCGAGCGATGCAGGGACTCCAGTTTGCGTGCACAGCAGCGGCAAAGTGGTTGCTCAGTCCGCATTATACATGAAATGAAATTATATTTTATTTATATCGCGCTTGTACACAAGTGTTTCAGAGCGCGACTAGGCAAAAGGGAGGGGAACACGGGAGAACAAAAGAAAAAGAGCGATCTTACTAGGCCCAGTGACATTAAGAAAGCGCAAGTGCATGTAAAAGGGGGAAAGTGCATGGAAGGGGAGAGAAGTGAAGAGTGCGGAACAGAGGAGAGTACAGAATAAATACTAAATGAAATAGATAAATAGATAAATAAATAAAGGCGATAAACCATGGTAGTGCAACCAGCAGGTGGCAGGTGATAGTTTAGTCAGATAGGGTATATCTGATAAGTGCAGAAGAAAAGTGTGAGGGGGACTGTATGGGTACAGAATCCCAGTGCAATGGGTGGCCTGGAGGCAGTGCAGGAGGGTGGCAGGGTGAGCAGGTACCTGGGCACGAATTGGCAGAGGGTGGCCAGGTGCACGATTCCAAGAGAGAAAACAGAACAACAGCGGAGAAGGGGGGCAAAGGCAGAGGCAAAGAGGAAGGTCTTGAGGTTCTTCTCAATTTTCAAGGTGGCCGGGAGGCTGTTCCAAAGGGAGGCTCCAGCTGAAGACAGAGATCTACCCACAGCTCGTTTCTTTGCAGAACGACTAACCCTGAGGGAGTTGGAAATAGAGGTGCGAAGGGTTCGAGAGGGGAGGTATTTACAGAGGGATACCTGGGAGGGACGATCAGAAAGGAAAGAGATCAGCCAGGCCAGAGCCTGATCAGTGAGACCCAGGTTGTCACAGAGACGATTGAGAGGGTGGTATGGTTGACCGTGTCGAACGCAGAGGAGAGATCAACTAGGGTGAGGACAAAGGGAATGTTAGAGTCAAGGTTGGAGAGCCGGCCTTCACGGATGTTCAGGAGAGCAGTTTCCATGCTTCTGGCAGCTCTGAAGCCAGATTGGTGATCATGGAGGGAGTCAACAGATTTGGAATGAAGATTAGAGATTAACCTGAGAGATGGCAAGCTTTTACAGGAGCTTACCCAAAAAAAGAGTAATGGAAATAGGGCGATAGTTGGCCAGACATGAGGGGTCAACTGTGAATTTCTTGAGGAGAGGATGCACAAGGGAGTGCTTAAGAGGGGAGGGGAATGAGCCAGAGGCAAATGAGAGGTTGCAGAAATCGGCAAGGGCCAGAACAAGGGTGTCGATGTGGTCCTTAATGGTTTTAGAGGAACAGGGAAGGACCTGTTTTGATGAGGTTTTCATAGATCGGACTTGTCAAGCTACCTCATCAGGGGAGAAAAGAGAAAAGGAGGAGAAAGAAGGAGGGGGTAACTGAGGGAGCGTCAGCAAGCCGAGAAGGAGAGGGGAGAGGAGGGGGAGTGGAGAAGAGGGTGGACAGGATGTCCTGGGATTCAGAGATAAAGTGAGAGGCAAGGGAATTGCAAAGAGCCTGGGAGGCGAGAGGAGGGGTGGAGACAGCAGCAGGGTTAGCCAGCTCCTTGCAGATTTTAATGAGTTTGGCCGAATTGTTAGATGCTGCAAAGACACAGACTTGTATGTGGACTCTCTTCTTAGTGCGGACAGCGAGTCGGTATTGCTTTTGGAGCAGGCGGCAGGCCAGTTTGTCAGAGGATGATCAAGAAGCCCTGCATTTCCTCTCCGCCGCCATATACTTACGTTTAAGTGTAGCTAGGTCAGAGTCATACCAAGAATTGCACTTGGCTTTGGATTTCAAATGGATCCTCATGATAGGGGTAAGAGCATCAAGAGTAGCAGCAATGGAGGAGTAGAGAAGGGACAGGACTGTGTCTGGGTGTGAGTCAGCATGGGGTGGAGGAGGGAGGGAGAAGGTTGCAGCAAAGGCCTCGACTGACACACGCTTCATGGGCCGGATATACGAGAAGGTGGGTGGCAATCTAGGAGTAGGTTTGGCTTGGGGCGAGGAGATGGAAGGATGAGAGGAGGCAGTGATCACTTCAGGAGAGAGGAGTGGTAAAGGGGGGCAGAGAGGGGGAGGCCAGAGGAGATCAAGACATCAAGTGTGTGACCAGCAGAGTGAATCGGGCCGGAGGGAAGGGCAGAGAGGGAGAGTGAATTGCAGAGGGCACGAAAGAGTGCAGATGAGGGACAGGTAGAATCAAGATGGATGTTGAGGCCACTAAGGAGGAGGAGTTGAGTGGTTGAAGCCAGGTGGGAGGAGTAGAGGTCTGCCCACTCAGAGAGAAAAGTGATTTGACCAGGGGGCCGGTAGAGAGTAGCAACAGTAAGAGAGTGACTTGGAGAGAGAGAGAGCCTGCAAACTAGGCATTTGAAGGAGGCGTAAGCCTGAGTGGGGATGATAGAGGCAGGAATCCACTCAGAGAAGATCAGGACTACACCCCCTCCAGGCTGGTTGGATCTGGGGGCTGAGAGGATCTTGTAGCCATCGGGGAGGAGAGTGTCAAAACTCGTCACAGAGCTGGCCGTAAACCATGTCTCAGTGAGACCGAGGACATTAAGGTCAAGTTCTTCTAGGAGGTGGCAGATGTCAGAGGAGTGTTTAACAGCTGAGCCTGAGTTGAGACTGGCAAGATGGAGAAGACTGCCAGCCTTACAGACCTTCCAGGGAGGGATACAAATCAGAGGTACGCCATGCAGAGGTGTGGAAGGAGCTTAAGATGGGGCAGAGGAGGAAGTAGAGGAGGGCAAGGTAGCCAGGGGAAGAGAGTAGGGGACAGCTGGAGATGAGATGAAGTTGATGAGGCGAGGGAACTGCTTATCAAAGAGGAGTAGATTAGCCTGAGGGCCTTGCACCATAACAGTGCCATTTAGATAGACATTAATGATGACTCTGGAGGAGTCAAAGAGATCCATGCAGACTTCCCAGCGGGTGCCACCATTAATGGGAGAGGAGGAGACAGGACAGAGCACAGAGATCATATGAGGGGTCCAGAGATCTGGTGAAGGAACGAAAAAGAGGATATCAGTGAGGGTTTGTCTGGCAGAGGCCCTAGAATAGGTATCAGCGATGAGAAGACCTGGATTGGAAGCCAAGATATCCTTTTAAAATTTCTTCTTACCAGACTTAGTGAGAAGGGAAGGATAGTTGATAGAGAAGCAGTTGGAGTAGATAGGAGAAACAGATAGCTCCATGGGTCGGTAGAGAGAGGAGGCAGTATGAGAAATATGCAAGAAGAGCGGTATGGAACAGTCACTGGGCTAGCAAGTTCCAATTGAGGGCCGAAGTAAAGTGAAAAACACACCCAGATTTGAATTTCAATACTACACCAAATTTGATTTACAGAAACACACCCAGATTTGATTTACAGAAACACGCCCAGATTTGACTTTCCAAGACACACCCAAATTTGAATTACAGAAACACACCCAGATTTTACTTTGCAAGACACGCACAAATTTGATTTACAGAAACACACCCATATTTGATTTAAAAAAACACACCCAGATTTGACTTTCCAAGACACGCCCAAATTTGATTTACAGAAACACTCCCAGACTTGACTTTCAAAGGTAAATGCTAAGGCACTGCACCAATAAGTAAAAGAAATGAAGTAGGAGACCAATCGCTGCACATAATAGCGAGCGATGCAGGGGCTCCAGTTTGCGTGCACAGCAGCGGTAAAGTGGTTGCTCAGTCCGCATTATACATGAAATGAAATGAAATATTTTATTTATGTCGCGCTTGTACACAAGTGTTTCAGGGCGCGACCAGGCAAAAGGGAGGGGAACAAGGGAGAACAAAAGAATAACAGCGATCTTACTAGGACCAGTGACATTAAGAAAGCGCAAGTACATGGAAAAGGGGGAAAGTGCATGGAAGGGGAGAGAAGTGAAGAGTGCGGAACAGAGGAGAGTACAGAATAAATAATAAATAAAATAGATAAATAAAGGTGATAAACCAGGGTAGTGCAACCAGCAGGTGGCAGGTGATAGCTTAGTCAAATAGGGTATATCTGATAAGTGCAGAAGAAAAGTTTGAGGGGGACTGTATGGGTACAGAATCCCAGTGCAATGGGTGGCCCGGAGGCAGTGCAGGAGGGTGGCAGGGTGAGCAGGTACCTGGGCATGAATTGGCAGAGGGTGGCCAGGTGCACGATTCCAAGAGAGAAAACAGATCAACAGCTGAGAAGGGGGGCAAAGGCATAGGCAAAGAGGAAGGTCTTGAGGTGCTTCCGGAACCGGAGATGGTTCTCCTCAATTTTCAAGGTGGCCGGGAAGCTGTTCCAAAGGGAGGCTCCAGCGGAAGACAGATCTACCCACAGCTCGTTTCTTTGCAGAACAACTAACCCTGAGGGAGTTAGAAATAGAGGCGTGAAGGGCTCGAGAGGGGAGGTATTTACGGAGGGATAGTTGAAGGTATTTTGGACCCAGGCCCCAGAAAGCCTTGGGGACAATGCAGAGGGTTTTAAATTGAATCCGTGCATCGACTGGGAGCCAATGAACGGATTTCAGGGCTGGAGAGATACGATCCCAGGGCTTGTGGCCAAGGACAAGTCCTGCAGTCCTGTTCTGGATAGTTGTAAGTGGAGGCAGATGATTTTGAAAGAGGCTGTTACAGTAATCCAGCCTAGAGATAACCAGAGCTTGGGAGACAGTAAGCTTTTGAGGGAAGGAGAGGAAAGGCAGAGTACCTCTAAGGAGGTGCAATAAAAAGTTTGACTTTTTGGAGACGTCAGAGATGTATGCGGAGAAGGAAAGTGTGGAGTCAAAGATAACCCGAGGTTCTTAGCCTCGCAGGTGGGGGTAGGAGGAGGGCTAAGGGAGGCCGGCCAGAGAGTGAGGGGAAAGGATGGAGAAGGTGTACCAATGAGGAGGATCTCAGTCTTGTTGGCATTTAGACAAAGATCGTTGGTTGAAAAGCCAGGGCGAGAGGGTAGACCCCTGGGGGACACCACAGGTGGAGAGGGAGATAGAAGATAGGAAGGACTCAAGTTGTACCTGGGACGGACGGTCAGAAAGGAAAGAGGTCAGCCAGGCCAGAGCCTGATCAGTGAGACCCAGGTTGTCACAGAGACGATTGAGCAGGGTGGTATGGTTGACCGTACCAATAGTCAACCATACCACCCTAAAATGAGATAGGATTACCAGTAGAAATGAGATAGGATTAGAGGTGAGTGCTGAGACAAGAGCACTAGAGAGCATAGAGGGAGACCAGTTGGAGCAGGCAGAGGGTAGAGTGAAGGACCATGATGGGAAACAGAAAGTATAGGCAGAAGGAAGGAGGGATCTAACCAATGGAGAAGAAAGTAAGAGAGTCTTGGTAGTCCAGTTACATAGCTGTGTGAGCTGGCAGCCCCAGGGAGGGGCAGGCTGTGGTAGTAGCATCATGTTGCATCCCGGTAGCGGACAGGGAAGTAGACAGGGGCCTTAGAAGTGGGCCTTTGACTAATTGGGCCGGCTAAAGCCTGCCAGTCCCCCCTCGGCCAGTAAAAACACAAAGCAACCAATGGAGGTGCAGAGGGAAGGCAGTCAAGTTTAAAGCATCAGCCCCAGGAACAAAGGTAGAGCGGCCGCCACCTTAAAAGTGCCACAAATTCGGCAGAAATGCAGTTAGCAGCACAAATAGTGGCAATAATCAAGAAACAAACCATGATGTGGGCACAGATGGGTCAATGCCGGGATACACAATGGAAATGTCCAATTAGCAATGTTTTTCAGACAAAAATAAAAAAATATTGCTTTTTCTTTTTTTTCTGAAATTCCGTCGGTGCTCAGGGCACTGTGGGTGGGGTGAGCACGCTGCATCTACCTCATGCAACGGCTAGGTGCTCTGCACAGCCTCCAGGCATGCAGAATGGAAGCAGGAGAAGCTGAAAGTGAAGCTGCTCGCACTCCGGTGCATGAAGAAAGCAGCCATGGGGCACAAGCGGACTGAAAGTCAATGTGCAAAGACACCTGGCCTCCTGGAGCTCCACAAAGCAGTCCTCCACCTCTTAGAACCCATCCCCAAATCCAACACAAATCTGTAAACATTATTTTAAGCTATATGGTGCACACATGAATTTTATCATGATTTACGGACATACAAAATCCAATGGGGGGTCGAACGTATTTCTGTCCATTACAGCGAAACTTCAGCAGAAACTTACATTGTCACCTTCACTCCTGAGTTTCCAGAATGGCTGAATGTAAAACCATGAGCCCTCGTTCCCAGCAGCATCTAGGGATACACGCATGGCATTCTTTTCTAATAGAGCTGGCAATCTCTTGTTCGCTGTGAGATATTTGTTGCTTTTTATGTGGAGTAACTGTAAAAAATATAAACAGATATTTGTATGACATGAGGAATATTTCTGACAGTCGTTTGATAAAACGTATTACTTCAATTTCTAGATGTTCAGAGACTATGTGAGATCAATGAACTATTAGTTGTGGTCCTAGCCTGAATAGCTTGTCTTTGTTTAAAGTAATAGGTGGTCTGCCTTTGGACAAGTGCATTATGTATTTTTTTTAAACCTAAATGCTTCAATGTTTCATATATCACATAAGGCAAGTGTCCATTAACCTTCTTTTTATATATTATATGCATTATCTCAGTATAACAATTCCCATTATAGCTGACGTTTCTGTACAAATGTTTATAACCGTCCAACTTGCTGATTTCTGCAATCACTCTTTTGACACTGGATCTTTCCCCTCCTCCCTTAAGCACTCCCGTGTGCGCCCACTCCTGAAAAATCTTCAGCAGACCCTACATGCCGTGCCAACTACCGCCCTATTTCCATCACCCCCTTCCTGGGTAAGCTGTTGGAGAAGCTGCCATTACCCCAACTCAACTCACACTCCAAACTTGTTGACAGTCTCCACGACCATCAAGCTGGATTCCGAGCGTCCAGAGGAACGGAAACTGCTCTTCTGAACACCCATGAAGAACTGCTCACATCTCTGGACTCCATCTCCCCTGCTGTCCTCATCCTTCTCAATCTCTCTTCTGCCTTTGACACAGCCAACCATTCCATCCTCATAGAAATGCTCCAAAATGTTTATGTCTATGTATGTCTACGTGTTTGTTGAGCGCCAAAGCCCTGGGGCGTCAGGACGCTACATGGAGACAGAAACAGAAACAGGTTGGACAGGACGGACAATAGAAAGAGCAGGTAAGGCCGGCCTAAGTAAATAGTCTGATTTTCTGATTTTTCCAAAAGGCAAGATACCCATAGTATCTCCAAACAGGCACTGACTGACTGACATCCTTCCTTACTGACCGCTTTTCCCAAGTCATCTTGGGCACCTTCTCCTCTCCTACTTCCTTCTCCACCTGTGGTGTCCCCCAGGGTTCTATCCTCTCGCCTTGGCTCTTTAACATCTACCTTGCCCCACTTGCATGCCTCATCTCCTCGTTCTCCTCCAACTTCCGGTGTTACAGATGACACACAGCTCTTTTTCAAACTTTCTGCCGTCCCCCTTGCACCCTCCATCATCCCTGACAGCCTACATGGCATCCAGTCCTGGTGCATGTCCAGCGATCTCTGCTTCAATGCCTGTAAAATTGAAATTCTTCCGATTGGGACCCCTGCTCCCTCCTTCTTCCCTTCACTCTGGCCTTCCTCCTTGTGCTCTCCCCCTGCTCCTTCTTCTGAAGCCAGAAATCTTGGAGTCATCTTCGACTCCTCTATCTTCTTCCTGCCTCACACTCCGGTCATTGCCAAGAAGTCCCACTTTTAGCTCTTCCTTCTCAAAGGAATTCTCCCTTTTCTCACTTTTCCCCAGAGTCTTGATGTTACCCGAGCCCTGGTTATCTCTAGGCTTGACTATTGCAATAGCCTCCCCCTGAATCTACCTTCTTCCACTCTGCGACCCCTCCAGCTAATCCAGATTAGGACAGCAAGATTTATCCTTGGTCTTAAACCCAGGGACTGCATCTCTCCTGCCCTAAAAAGTCTTCTTGGCTCCCAGTTGTTGCACTGATTAAATTCAGATCCCTCTGCATCATCCACAAGGCAGTCTGGGGCCGGCGACCACACTATCTCCAACTTTATCTTACTAAATAGTCTCCCTCTAGACAACTTCGTTCCTCCGGCACCAACACATCTGGCTCTCATCTATGGAACAGCCTTCCCCTGTCTCTGCGCCTTGAGCAGGACTTTCTTAAGTTCCGGAAGCTCCTCAAGTCCTACCTCTTCACTTCCTCCTTCCCTTCTTCTCTTCTCTGCTAATCCCACAGTTGCTGTGATTGGTGTCCGGGGCCCTTATGCATCCTCGGGGCTCGTGACCTCCCACACACCCAATCTGCCCAGCTCATGTCTACCCTCAGCACTTGCCTTGGCACACCCTCCGACTCAGAGGTCGGAGGTTCGCACTTACTCCTATAGTGGTCCCTGGCCTTGTAGTACTCATCAACCCAAGCACTTCATCTGTGGCTCACCCATGAGCGCGGACTCCCCAGCACTCATACCCTCTGCCCTTTTCCTTGCTGCACTTGCATGTTCTGAATGCTCATAAGGCATAGTAGGTTCGTCCTTCCTGTCCCTTATCCCTCCACTGCTTTTATTAATTATTGTGTTTTGTAATGTACTCCCTTGTTCCCTCCCCTCACCGTGTGGGCGCTTTGAAATAGTATTTTACTTGCTGTATAAGCGCCTAACAATCAAATAAAAAATAAATAAATTCCTTTCCCCCCACCTCTTCGATCACAGTTTTTTTTTAAACTGTGTTCATTGGTTTTTGAACAACGTATACCAACAACAAAATATAATAAAACAATTCAGACTGTCATCATAGAAATAAAAGCAATGCATATCGGCACCTTCCTCCAGTTCCCTAATGTATATTTGTCCATCATCACTGTACCAGTCCAGTAGGGCCCGCCAACCCCCGTGGGCACAGTCCCCATGATCCTCATTTCAGCTAAGCCGCAGGGGAGGGAATAAAACCAGAATATCCATGTCCATGCGCAATCAACTCAGTACAACACAGCCAGCGCTCCAACATCTGTCATCAAGAACTGTTCGGATATAGGGGGCGTTGTTGTGCAGCCACAAGATGGACACAACTTTTTGAGCTCCTGTGCATACGGCCGATGAATTATCAATGGAACCTGTTTTTCTGAAATAATGTTATGAGCTAAACTCATACACCACCATTGTAAGTATCCTGCCATAACTTGCAAAAGCGTTGCTTCAAAACTCCTTGGAACTCCGGAGTTCTGTCTCAGATGACTTGCGGCGGCCTGCATAGTCTGTATCTGGAGAGGACGGGGGCTGCCGGAGAACCAGCAACAGCAGTGTAATCTGGACAATCAGCAGCATATGCCGACAGCCGCAGCGCTGATGGCTTATCATTGGCATGTGCCTGGGGGCATGAGGGAGCACACCCGCTTTGACCCCAGTGCAGCAGGATCTGCAGACTAAACACCCTGTCAGCCTTGAGAGGCGCTGACGGAAGCCGTGGCTGCACCCAGAGGCCACGTAGCTGGGACGACACATGTAAACACTGGAGGAGTAGAGATATGCGGATACCGCCTGCGCTAATAGCATTACTGCCACCCGGTCCGGCACTATTAGCGCTGGATCAAGGGTTGAGCAGCAATGGACCCAATGGGGCATTTTTGGTGCAATTGGGCATTTTTGGCGCAATTAGCGTGCACTAATAGCGCTGTACTAATTGCGTCGGAAAATGGGAATTTTTCCAGCGCATTTGCCCCCAGCTTCGAGCTGGGTGTAAATACTGCCAGACTCATGTTTGGGCAAACCCTTAAATGCGGCGGTAATAGTGTTACTGCCACATTTAAGGGCTACCGCCCAACTCGTGATGAGGCCCTTTGTACTTTGGCAATTCTAATATGGCAAATATATACAATGTCTATGTGTTACCACTCTTAATTATTGACTCCTTTAAAATGCACCAACTGCTGACAGTTTCTAATGGCATACAAATCAAACAGTAATGTGAATCAACATCAGACATAGGAAGGAAGACAAGTTAAGTTATACAATGGCAGAATGGTTCTCTTGCTACTAAGACACAGTTCTGTGTGAGGATCCCCCACTTGGGCAACCTATAATAAAGTGTATTAGCAAGCCCAGTCCATATATGTTTAAAATAGTCTTGTTCCCTGGTAAAATGTTCTACTACCCCAATATACCTGAGTTAGCAGAGTTTCTTTGATGGTTCGCCACCCAATCCCTCGACGGTGGACTCCCTTTAAAGCAGGCGCCACGGGTCGTCGAGATTCCTATGAAGAAATGTGAACACTGTCGTCGAGACAGCAGCTTCGGCCTTTGTGGTGCTCGTCGAAGATCGATCGTGGACGTCCTGCGAAGATGAGGCTTGCAGTGCACCTCGATGTCAAGAGATCGTGGCCACAAAGAAGATTAGGTGAAGAACGTAGGCCCAGCAAGGGCGTTGGCTTTGGCGTCGACGATCGGGACTCGACCACGGCTGGCTTTCGGATCTTCATTCGTCGGCGTCTGTGTGGGCTTCAGGTGGTGTGAAACCCACTAGCGGATTCTCCTCGGCCGTCGACAACCTCGACTTTCTCCGGCGGCACTAAGTGGCTAGGGAGCCCTTTTTTCAAATGTTCTTAGGAAAAGGTGGAGTGTTGCGGCTCTGGTCATCGAGCAGCATGGCGTCAAGCGGTCCCTGCTTCTGGGCAACACGGCTCAACGGGCTTCCAGTGGTCACAGAAATCCTCTGAAACCATCCTATCCCATCGACGACGATGGACTTCAATGGCCTCGATGTCCGGGTGCTTTACTTTGTGATTCCTTGGCGGACCCAGTCTCCGGTCGACAGCCTTTCGGGACTGGCTTCCAGGGTGGCTGAGTGAAGATCCGCTTCTGCACAATGTTCCCTTGTAGCTCGCGTAGAGGTCTCATAGCTAGGTCCTCTCTTGGATTAGTCCTTGACAGACTCGACAGCCTTTGGATTTCGTCAAAGAAAAGCAGCAGCAATTTTTCTTCTTCCAGCTGGGCTTCAAGGATAAGCAGCTTCAAGTTTCAAGTTCAGCTTCTGAATCATTCTGGTAAGTGAGAGGTCCCCAGATATTTTTATTTTATTTCAATGTTTTGTTTAAAAGTCAAAACAATCTGACATAGAATAAAACATTTAACATTACATTACATTTCGCTCACATTTCGCTTAACTGATTTTATTGAAATATCGAAATAACACTTGCTGTTTCCAAAAAAGAGACTTTCCTCCTTCACAACATCCCATCCAAAAGAGAGGAGGAAAGAGAACTAAGAGAGACACACATCAAACCAGGATGTATTAGAAAGAAAGAAAAATTGAAAATAAAGGATTGTAATATTCTTTTTTTTTCATTCTCCCCCGTTAACAAGGGTCCTCCTTGTCGATTCTCAATTCCCCATTTTTGTTCCACTATCTAACACAAATTTAATCATCTTCAATACTGCTATTACCAAGCTAGTTTGCTCCCCAAGCAACACCCAGTCCCACCACTCCTTATGGCTCAGAGTTTCTCCATTACCCCTGTGACCATCAAGGAATGTGTGCCTTACTTGATTTATGGACTCACAAACAACAACCAAATAAAATAGTGATTCTACGGAGCCTGGGTCTTCACAGAATCGGCATTGGGCATTCTCAACCACCAGCAGTTTCCTAGACCATTGAACCTCCCTTGCTACAAGAATATTTAGTCAGCACCTTAAAAGAAGATCCCGGTAAATAGGGCAGGGAAACTTTTGCAGGTAGCTTGGGAGAAGTTCAAACCTTTTCTTTCGCCATTAAGAGGTTGCCTAAGCTCATCACAACTACATTGGTCAACGGTATCAATCCAGTTTAACTTTAGCAACTTCTTTTTCACTTTAGCCAGATTTTCCACCAACTCTTTCATCACAATCCCCCTTAGCATCAGAATCCTCTCCACATTCGACCTCCACGCAGTTAAATGTCTATCCTGCCCATCTTTATTCAGATCCAAAATGATAAATGGTGTGATAGATGTCTCATGCAAACATTTCCTGTAGAGTGCTATGGTTTTCCATATCACCATGGATTCAAGCGATTGTAGCTTTCATTGGAATCTAATCGCCCTCAAATGTAATGGATTCGGGAGTCTCAACACTTTCCTCCAGAAGTAACGTTCTAGCTTCTCCCATACTTCCCATGATAGATGTAAAATCGCCTCGGATCCATAGGTTAAGATTTGGGCTACCTTTAGTTTATAAAAGGAAATTATTGGAATCAATGAAAATCATCCAAACCTATAATGGAAGGTAATTCCCTGATTGGTTAAAGTGATTAGGCTTGCTCGTATGTGTGCATAATGATCCACTTCATTGCAACTCCTACTTATCACCACTCCCAGATAGATCATAGATTCCACTACTTCTAGCGGTATGGCTCCCACTCTCCACATGTATGTAACTTAATTTTTTTTACCAGCCGACTGCACGGTCAACATTTTTGACTTGGCAACATTAATTTTCATGCCATTTTTATTCAAATAGGTATCAAATGTTTCAATTCTCCTTTGCAGTCCGATAGGAGTCTGGTCTAAGACGACTAAATTGTCTGCAAAAAGGATCCAAGGCACTTCAATCCGATTTATTTTCGGTGGAAAGGCTGACACCTCAGATTGAGAGCCCGACAGATCAGCAATATAGAGGCAAAACAGCAGGGGTGCTAAAGCGCACCCCTGCTTTAGGCCTCGGAATGTAGGTATCTTTTCTGACAGATGACCCTTCCCAGTCAGCCTAATTTTCACTGATGTGTTCGTATAGAGTGCTTCCATCGCCTCTACCAAGTCCGCGTGACAGTGCCAAGCTCTCCGCTTCGCCCATAATTTTCTCCCTAATTACTCCATCAAACGCCTTTTCAAGGTCCATAAAAGCGAAGTGCAGAGATGTATGTACCAGCTTCCAAGCACCTCTCTTTGAGAATGTTTATTTATTTATTTGAAATTATATAGCGCACGGCAGCCCTGAGTCATTGTGGCAGATGTTACATAGTGTTTGCTTAGTACAGACATAGGTGAGTCAAACCAAACAGCAAAATAGACAATAAATACATTATATACAGAAAATGGACGACGTGCATGTTCTTTGTTACAGAGGAACAGCATCGGTGCCAGTGAAATTGTTGGCAGTTACATCGGGATGACATGGTTAGTTAAACAATTTGGTTTTTAGCATTTTACGGAAGACATTATAGGATTGTTCATTTCTGAGGGGAGTGGGGAGGGCATTCCAGTTCTTGGGGGATGGTTGTTGGAAGCTGGGGCCTCCTGCTTTAGCCCTTTCGAAGGAGGGGACATGGATCTGGCTAGAGAGATGTGTTCTGGTGGGTCTGGATGACGTGTTGCAGGGGATTCTTTCTGAAAGGTAAGGAGGGGCGTTAAGTAACAGGTACTTTTGTGTGATGGCCATTGTTTTGAAGAGGATGCGTTCTCGAATAGGTAGCCAGTGCGCGTCGTTCCTGGCCTGGGAGATATGTTCCCTTTTGGGAATGCTCAATGCTGCTCTCAGGGCATTGTTTTGCGTTACTTGGAGCTTACTGAGGTTTTTGGCAGATCTGCCAAGGAAGAGTGCATTGCAGTAGTCGAGCTTGGTGCCTACTGTGGCTCTGGCAATTGATAGGCAGTTTTTGATTGACGGAATGGATTGACCGCATTAATGATCTTTGTGGTGAAGGCAGCAGAGGAGGCTATCGCACTGACCTGGCGTGTCATAATCAGGGAGGAGTCAAGATATTCCCCTAGGGTTTTTACTGATGATGACGCAGTATTGTCGATGTTGAAGGTGCTGTATTGGGGGGAGGGTTTCTTAAGTGTTTCTTTTGTGCCTACCACAAGGATCTCTGTTTTGTCTCCATTGAGACAGAGGCCATTGGCTGCCATCCATGTTTGGATGGCTGTGTAGATGTTGGTTAGTGCAGTAGCATCTTGTTCGTATATGCCGGTTAGGGGGAATAGGACTTGGGTATCGTCGGCATAGTTAGTGTAGGCTATGTCACGCCGATCCAGGTCATTGAAGAAAGGGAGGGTGAAGATGTTATACAGGGTAGGTGCGGTGCATGAACCTTGTGGAACGCCACAGTGTATGGTAGTGGGAGAGGCACACGCAGAGTCAGAGAATACTCTCATGAGTCTACCTTTGAGGAAGGGCTCAATCCAAGCTGTGGCTTGTGGGGAGAAGTGGGCCGCACTTATTAGTTGCTTGCCGAGAATATCATGGTTAACAAGATCAAAGGCAGCCAACAGATCAAGCAGAAGGAGCAGTGCTGGCTTGCCTTTGTCCATAATGTCGCTCAGTTGGATTTTAAGATCAAGAAGGGCAGATTATGTTCTGTGGTCTGGGCAGATGCCTGATTGCCTTTTGCCTAGGATTTTGTTCCCTTCCAGGAATTGCTGGATTTGAGTGTATGCCACCCTGTCCAGAATTTTAAGCAGGAATGGGACAGTGGTGACGGGCCTATAGTTGTTGGCTATTTCGGGGTCAAGAGATTTTTTAGAAGTGGGCAAACCCACGCTTCTTTTAGGCTGTCAGGAACTGTGTAGTTTTGAAGGATGCATTGATGAAAGATTTTAGAAAGGGGGTGAGGGTTTCTGCACAGTCTTTGATTAGTTTGGCTTTGCAGGCATTACCTTTGCAGTTTGATGGCTTAATTGTGTTGATGATATCTATGACTACAGATTCAGTGACATCCCTGAATGAGAAAGGTTTTATGTTGTCTGAAGTGTTTTTAATATCAGGGTGGGAGGCTAGATTTGTCTGTTTAGAGAGGTTTTTGTGATGCTCATTTATTTTATTTATTTTTTAACTTGTTTATTTATAGTTCAACACACAGGATAACAGAGCATTAACGATGCTTACATCTCACAGGGCATATCAGACCATAGTGTCCCGTCCCCCACCCCCAAATTCCCGGAAGGCAGTGATACGTGTCTCATTCGGCCTGGGCAGGCGGCGAGTCCTCCCCTAACGTGTGGAGGGCCCTCGCGATCAAGTGTGGTTTGAAGGTCAGAGCCGGGTAGTTCTGGTCATAGTCCAGGACCAGGGCCCAAATGTCGGTAAATCGGTAGAGCAGACCCGCTTTGGCTGCCGTGACCTTTTCTGCCATCAATAGGTCCCATAATTTAAGCCACTATAGGGTCATCAGTGGTCCGTCCGTGGACTTCCAGGTGCAAGCCACTGTGATTTTGGCGGCCAACAGCCGTTGGGATATCAGCGCCGCCCTCCTCCTTGTTCTCGCGTATACGCCCGGGAGTGGGATTCCCAGGAGGACCTGCTTGGGCATCAAGGGGATTTCGACCTGGGTGATGTCCCGAATGGTGGCCAGACACTGGGTCCAAAATTCCTTCACTCTAGGGCAAGACCACCACATGTGGAAGTAGGAGCCTGGGTTGCCGCAGAGGCGCTAGCAGTGGGGGTCCAAGGCACTCTGAAAGTGGTGGAGGCGAAGGGGAGGGTAATACCAACGCAACAGGAGTTTGTGGGCGAATTCTCAGTTGGTGACGCAGCGGGATGCCGTGCGTGTTCTGGTACAGACATCCACCCATGTGTGGTCCTCAATCGCATGGCCCAGGTCCGCTTCCCAGTGGCCCATATAGATGGGCCTGACACAGAGGGGGTCTTCCAGCAATAGTTTGTAGAGGGCCGAGATCTTTCCACCGGGCTGGCAGGAGCTCCAGCGGGGCCAGGGGTCTTGTCGCGGCTGCCCGGGTCTGGGGGTGGGAGCACCAGTGCTTCAGTTGAGCATAGGTAAATCTGTCTGCCTCCGTTAGCTAGAAGGGTGAGGGGGGACCCCCTTCAAAGAGTTGCCCCAGAGTTTCGAGGCCTCCCGCCACCCAGTTCCTAAAATTCTGTGGGCGGGCCCCCGGGGCAAAGGCGGGGCTGAGGAAAATCAGGGAGGATGCTCTGAAGCCTGCTGGGATGTCTCCTCGTTTGCGGGCCCACTCCCATGCCTTTATCAATTGCTGCCTGGCGGTCAGCACATCTGGCCTGGTGCGGCGTAGCGCGGTAGGAATGAACGGGAGGAAGTGGAGCGGGAGAAGGAGGCGGGATTGTTCAATCTCTACCCATTTCGGGCATCCGGAGGCGAGGTCCCATGCTTGGAAGTGGGCCAGTTGTGCTGTGATATAGTATTTTCGAAGGTCCGGCAACCCGAGTGCCCCCAATCTCGTGCTGGCCATCAACGTTCTCTCCAAGGGATCCGTGGTTTCTTGCCCTTCCAGATGAAGCCACTGATTTTCCTTTGAAGTCGTTGTA
This sequence comes from Ambystoma mexicanum, assembly GCF_040938575.1. Lineage (NCBI taxonomy): Eukaryota > Metazoa > Chordata > Amphibia > Caudata > Ambystomatidae > Ambystoma > Ambystoma mexicanum. The sequence continues at coordinate 354,922,527 of NC_090936.1, forward strand.
AAGGGGGGAGGGGAATTGCGGTTGGGAGGGCAGCGCACATATAGAGAAAGCGAGGAAGGATATTCATTTTGCTCGTCGTTATGCGCCCCAGCAGTGAGATATCTTGAGTTTGCCAGTGGGCTAGGTCCTTTTCCAATTCCGCAAAAGGTGGTGGGAAGTTGACCTGGTAGACCTTCGTAGGGTTGGCGGGAATCCGGACCCCTAGGTATGGGATCGGTTGGGTGCTCCATTGGAATGGGCTGTGGCTCTCTAGGGCTTCCCTTTCGCCCGGGAGCAGGCCCACTCCGAGTGCAATCGATTTGTGAAAATTGATAGCGAAACCTGAGACTTTCCCGAGGGCCCGGAATTCAGCCAGGGCTGCCCTCATGGAGTTTCTGATGTTTGTGATGGTCAGCAGTACATCGTCTGCATACAGAGCAATTTTGTGGTGGGTTGTGCCGATCCGCAGGCCAGAGATCAGGGGATCCCGGCGAACTCGCTGGGCCAGCGGCTCCATGGCCAAGGCGAAAAGCAGGGGGGATAGCGGACACCCCTGTCGTGTTCCACATGTGAGAGGGATCGGGTCCGACAGGCGGCCATTGACTCTCAGTCGGGTCCTCGGGGCCTGGTAGTTCGCCAGAGCCATCCTCATAAAAGTAGCTCCAAAGCCGAAGGCCGCTAGGGCGAGAGACAGATACGACCAGTCCACCTTATCGAAGGCCTTAGTGGCGTCTAGCGCGATCAGGGCTAGCTGCTGGGAGTCCTTACTAACGATTTCAATCAAGTCTAGTGCCCTGCGAATGTTGTCCTTCGTTGATCCGTGGAAGATAAACCCCGTCTGATCTGGGTTTATTATGCTTGGGAGAACAGGAGCAAGGCGGTTGGCCAGGACCTTGGAGTAGATGTTGGCGTCCAAGTTCAACAGGGGGATGGGCCTGTATGAGCTATTCTCTTGGGGGTCCTTTCCAGGCTTGAGAACCAACACCGTGATAGACTCCTGCATTGATGGGTGACTGTGCCAGAGGCCACAAACGAGTTGAATAGGCGAGTCAAAGGAGCCACCAGTTGAGGGCAGAAGAGTTTATAAAAGTGTGTGGAGAACCCATCCGGGCCAGGGGCCCTCGGCTTTAGACTCTTAATGGCCTCCTCCACTTCCTCACTGGTGATAGGTGTCTCTAGTTCTTCTCTCGCCTCTGGTTTCAAAAGCAGTAGCGACGCCTCCTGAATGTAGGAGTGCTCCGTGTGGTGGAGCTTCCCTTGTGCATCGCCGAGACCCAGGATGAAGTTTCTGCTCTTTTCCTTGGCCAGCTTGCTGACCAGTAGTTTATTAGCTTTGTTGTTATGAGCGTAATACCACTGTTTGTGTTGTGGTCAGCAGATTAGCTGTAGCATCGACGTGATGCGCCTCGAGTCTTTTCCTTGCCATTTGTAGGACCCTATAGGACTTCGGGGACCAGCCCTTACGTTTATGGGTGGCTTCGGCCTCATGAACCTCAGCTTCCAAAGTGGCACTTGTCGCCCTCATCTGTTTGTGGTACGTGACTCCTTGGGCGATCAGCTCTCCTCTAAGCACCGCCTTCATGGCGTCCCAGGTATTAGCCAGGGAGGTGTCCTCGTCTGGGTTTTCCGCAAAGAAGTTTCTAATTGTTCTGGCGATCGTGTCTCTCGTTGCCATGTTACCCAAGATAGGGTCGTACAAGGCCCATTGGCGGTGGGGAGGGTGATCCGATTTGTGCGCCTGCAGGGTCAACGAGACCGGAGCGTGGTCCGAGAGGATCCGGGAGCCATTTGTGACATCGTCCATAAAGGTCAGGATCTGAGGGGAAACCAGTAATAAGTCGATTCTGGAGAAGGTACGGTGGATGTACGAATAGATAGCACTCTCCAGGAGTCAACAATGTTCAGGGCATGGAATAAGCGGAGCTGGGCTGTTGCCAAGTTAAGGTCCCTGGCCGTTGGGGGGTGAGATCTATCCCTGAGGGGGTCCGGGACCCCGTTGAAGTCACCGCCGACCACCACTTCCCCTTCGATAAATGGAAGAAGGGAGTCCTCCAAGTCCTGATAAAATCCCACCTGGTGCTCATTCGGGGCGTAGGCTGAGACGAGGGTGTAAAGTTGGCCGAGGACAGAGCACTTGACCGCCATAAAGCGGCCCTCGGGGCAACTCAGCGAGTCCAGGATCTGGGGCCGTAAGTCCTTAGCGAAAAGAATAGCGGTGCCTCACTTCTTGGTTCCGTTGGAGGCTAGAAATTGGAGAGGATAGAGTCTACTTTGCAAGCGAGAGAAGTCTGCTGGGAATAGGTGCGTTTTTTTGTAAGAAAGCAATTGAGGTCCCCTCATTGTGCAGTCTTTGGAGGATGGATTTCCTCTTCAGGGGGGAATTCAATCCTCTGACGTTTAAGGTGGTGAACTTTAATTTTAGGTGTGGGGGCTGGTGCTCCAAGTCCAATTTCTGTGGGGAGGGAGGGGAGAATGGGAACGGATTAAGTCGGCCATAGCTGTGAGGAATACGCTGCATTGGGGTCTCCTGTGGCTGAGGGTTTTTTAAAAATGGGTCTTCAACGGGAGATAAGAACTTCCAACAGCGGCCTCCAACGGGAGGGCCAAACTGTGACCGGGGGGGCTGATTTTGATCAGTCGGTGGCTCCCCCGGCCTCTCCGGATGTCACAAGGTGACATTTCCAACGTAGTTGAGAGTCTCTCCAGGGGTAAAAAAGGTGACATCCACCCTGGAGGAGGGTATGGACCGCATTGGGTCAGCGGCGAGCTTGCAGGTATTCTGGTGGTTCCTGCGCTATGTGTGCTTCGGAGCTACCAGCCCCTGTTATCTCGGTTTACGCTTTCTCTGCACCCTTGACCACGGGGTCCGCCTTGGCTTGGGCGAGGCGGCATCTTGTCCAGAACTTGTCTGGCTCGAAGAGTGCAGTTCTGTAGTCCCAGGGGAGTCCGGGCGGAGGATGGATGCTGCATCGTCCAGGTGACTAATGGTGCGTCGAGTGCCCTTATACGAAAACTGTAGTGCCGTGGGGAATAGCCAGCGATAGCGGATCTGTTGGTCTCGCAGGAAGAGCGAGAACGGGCGCAGCAGCATGCGCTTCTGAAGGGTTAAGGGGGAGAGATCCTGGAAAATCTGTAGTGGGGAGCCCTGGAAGGAGAGTTCATCATTTGAGCGGCCTATCGCTGAGATGGCCTCCTTGGTAGTGTAGAAGTGCACTCTTGTAATGATGTCCGGAGGAGCATCCATATCTGATCCTCGGCGGGGGCCCAACCGATGAGTGCGGTTAAGCAGGAGCTGCGTTTCATCCAGGTCTGGCAGCAGGGATTGAAAAAAGAGGCTTATGTATCCGGGAAGCTCCTTATCAGTGATCGCAGAGGGGATTCCGCGGATGCGGAGGTTATTGCGCCGGGAGCGATTCTCCAAGTCCTCCTGTTTACACTCGAGGATTTCGGTTCTGTCCATTAGTGCCTGGATGGAGCGTTGGACCTCCATCAATGCATTAGAGTGATACGTAGCCAGCTCCTCGGACTCCCCCAACCTATGTTCGATGTTGGTGACTCATTGTTCTGTTTGCTCAAGTTTGGTCGTTAGTTCGGTCATGCAGGACCTGAATTCCGACTTGATGTCGGTCATGAAAGCCTGGAGGTCTTCTTTAGTTGCGAGCGACCCTTTATCTTTGGTGGATTTCCGGGGGGGGGTGAGTTTGGGGGGGGGAGCGGTCTTCTTCCTCCTCTCCGGGGCCAGCAGCATGGTGGAGATGTCGCCAAATTTAGTGGTTTTTAAAGCTTTAGACATGGCTCCAATGTGAAGGACCGCTTCAAGGGGCTCGGCAACTGCGCACAGGGACTCCAGGCGTTGGCCGGAGGGTCCGGGGATAGCAAGGGCTAGAGAGGTGGAGTGGGCCGGGGCGCCCCAGGAGGCTGTGCAGATAGTCAATGGTCAAATCCCCTCAATAGTGGTCAAATACCTTGGTGGCGCCGCTCCCAGAGGCTGAGTGGTTACAGGTCTGCAGGTCACCCTCCGTGGATTAGTTCGGGCTGCAGGTCCGCTCCCTTTGGCTGTAGGAACGGGGGTGAGCAGGTGGGCAGGGGTGCCCCAGGAAGTCAGTGGCGTAGCTTAGGCTGCAGAAGAAGGGGAGCACCTCCTCTGGGCCACAGAGAAGCAAACGCCAGGCCGCATCGCTGGAGGGAGGCAGCGGGCGAGGGCCGGAAGATGGACCAGGCCCCGCAGGCAGGCTCGTGCGCGTGGAGGACTGCCGCGCCACCCCCGGGCCAAAAGTCCTGGGCCAGCCGAAGTTGAAGGGAGGGGCCACTCAGCTAGGCAGCGCCCGCATCGGCGTACCTCCGGTTTAAGCTGGAGGGGGTCCGGTCTCCGAAGCCGGACTCCGGCGGGCTAGATGCGGCCAACGAGCCGTGGGGGGAGGGGCACAGAGGAGCTGTCGCCATCTTGAGGGGGATCATCATGCCGGCGCCGGAGAGCCGCCCTTGCCGTGTTTCGGCAGGCCCGGGCCCGTTAAGCGCCCAGAGTGCGGACAGCGATGCAGGGGAGGCTTCCGCAGCACATCTCAGGTCGTGCAGGTGAGTGGCATGGCAGGAACCGGAGGAATTGTGTTAATGGCCGCGGGCCCATGCGGAGGCCATCAATGGAGCAGCCACAACGCTGGCGCTCCAGGCCACCCATTTATTTTCTTTTGCAGTAACTCAATTTTATTTAACAGAGCTGTCTGTACACTGGTACACCATGCTTTGTCTTTAACGATCTTTTAATCATAGAGAGGTTAAGAGTGGTACCCACCCCCTTGACAAACCCTGTTTGCCTCAGGCCCAGGATCCCACTCTTCTCCGGCCATTAATTTTAAATCTCTAAGCAATACCGACACAAAGAGTTTTCTCACTGAATCAAGGAGGGCAATGGGTCGTTAATTTTTTGGCTCCGCCCTGTCCCCTTTTGTAAAAATCGGGACGACGTTAGCCTCCTTCCATGAAGATGGAATTTCTTTGTTTATCATAATCATGGCCACCAGAAGTTTCCCCCACTTTTTCTTATATTTCTTCAATTCTTGGTTTGACAGGCCATCTGGCCCTGCAGCTCGTGATGAACTCAGATTACCTATCATCCCAGCGTCATGATCATTGAATACAAATTTCCAAGACATGAGCAGTTGCCTTCTAATTCCGTGCGCACTCCAACCCGGGTTTGCAAATAAAGAGGTGCAGTGCAGCACCGCGCCTTTTCTGATACCAAATTGATAAAATTTCCCTGACGGAAGGTTCCCCCATTATTAATTAATTCCCAAGTATTTCTAGAGTTTTTAGAACAAACTGCCTTGAGCATCCACTACGCGTCGTTCTGTGCTCTGATAATCTTTGAGCCTTTACAACAATTTCTATATTTCTGCCTTACCTTTTGTGATATCATATGATATTTATAACGCACCTATACACAAGTGTTTCAAGGCGCGACGAGGCAAGGGAGGGGGAACAGAGGGAAGACAGGCAACGATCTTACTAGACCAGGTGTCATTCAGATCGCACAAGTGCAAGGGAAGAGGGAAAAGAAAAGTCTGGGGGGGGGGGAGTGCGTTACATGGGATAATAATCATAATAACATCAAATAAATAAAGAACGGCCAGCAGGTGGCAAGTGCAGAGTGAGTGCAGACATAAGTGCTGGTTAGGGGACTGTAGGGATACAGAAAACAGTCCCCAGGTTCAGGGGTTGTCAGGAAGACAGCGTAAGCGTGCAGCTGGCAGGGCTTGGGCCAGAGAACAGATGGGTGGACAGGTAACCCGTGCAGTCTTAATATCAGCCAGGACTTCAACATGGGAGAGGGGGAGAGAAAGTGGAAGCAAAGAGGAAGGTTTTTAGGTGCTTCTGGAACCGAAGATGGTTCTCCTCAAGTTTCAGGGAGGCGGGAGGCTGTCCCAGAGGGAGGCCCCAGCCGAAGAGAGAGATCTACCACCAACTCGTTGCTTGGAGAAGCGACTGACCCTGAGGGAGTTGGAGGCGGGTGTTCTTTTTTGCTTGCAATTTTGCCCATCTCAACGAATGTTTCTAATATCCCTTCTCATCACTTGTCTCCTCTTTACCAACTCTTGATCGTACACATTTTTTTTATATACATTTTTATTGGCATTCATAAACAACTGAACAAACCAACCCTTACCCCCCAAATCCCCCACTTCCTCCCAAACAACCCCTGCCCCCCCACCCCCACAGGTCATGGTGCATCTCTGCATCTCTCTTAAGGTCTGTCCTTAATTTCTTAGCTCGGTCCACGCCGCCCCTCTCCCATGCTGCTGGGCAATCCAAGTTCCACCATATGGGGCCACCAGGGACCCCTGCTTCCTTCCAACTGGCCCCTCCCCACCCTGGGCCCGTTCCCCGGCCCCATATTACACCAAGCCCAGAAGCTTCATGCTACGCGGGCACAAGGCTGCCCTGGGGTCTCTTTTAAGGAATTGCAGTACCAAGTCCCAGTCCAAAAGAAACTGTTGGTGTTCTCCTCTTAGCGAGTATGTCACTTTCTCCAGTGATGCTAGCATCCAAACCCTTCCTACCCATTCATGTTCTGCGGGCGCTTCTTTCGTCTTCCACTTTTGTGCTACTAACAGTGCCCCTGCCATCACCAGGATCATATACACCTTCTTTTGGGCCTTTGTCCGCATCTCGTCCAGAGTACCATCCAGCCCCAAGATAAACAGCCCTGTGTCTGTGCCTCCAGCGATGTCTATGTCCATTATGTCATGAACCGCTTTGCGAACCTTGTCCCAGAACGGGGCTACCTCAGGGCATTGCCACCAGAGATGTCCCCAGGAACCCTCCTTTCCACATCCCCTCCAACACAGGGCGGTCTTGGACGTATACATTTTAGCTATCCTGCAGGGGGTGAGGTGCCATTGGTACATCATCTTCACCCAAATATCTTGAATTTGTAAGGAATTTGTCAACTTGGGAACTTGATATACGCCCACAGGGATTGCCATTGTTCTAGCGCAATTGATTGCCCGGTTTCTTTTTCCCAATTGGCCATAAAGCTCCACTCATGCGCCGCTTCCCCCTCCTTGAGCAACCTATACAAATCCCCCACTAGGTGTCTGTCCCCTGCTTTAGTTGTAACATATTTCTCAAACTGGGTAAGTTCCCTAGTGGCCACCCCTTTATAGATGGGTGTAGGGCCCAATGTCTTAGTTGCATATATCGGAACCGCTCCTCTTCCCCCACCCCGAAGATGCTTTTACAGGTAGAGAAGTCTCTTACCTGCCCCTCTCGTAGAGGTCCCTTAGGCACCTACAACACGCCACCTGCCACGCGCCAAAGTTGGCGTCAACTCCAGCCCAGGGGTAAACTGAGGATTAGCGAAGATGGGTGTGAGAGGTGGAGGGAAGGTAGTAAACCTTGATCTGCGCACCGCTTCATCCCATGACCTACCTACCAACGCCTCAATTGCACTGAAATTCATCCTCCTGTGCCTGTCCTCCCGGGGAAGCCACAAATCCCCCTCCAGCCCATAACCTACTACTGCCCTATCCATTTCCCTCCACACCTTCCCCCTGTCATTCTTCATCCAATCTTGTAGTACCCTCATCTGGCTGCCCGGTAGTAGTTTACCATGTCCGGTTCCCCCATGCCTCCTCTGCGTCTGGGCAATTGCATCAGTTTACGGGGAACTCTAGGCTTCTTGTTCCCCCATATGTAGGCCTGAGTGAGCTTGCTTAACTTTCTAAAGAAGGGAGCCGGAACCCTAACTGGTAACGCCATGAACAGTTACAATCATTTTGGAAGGTAACCATCTTTAAAGCATTGATCTTGCCTAACCAAGACACAGCCACGGGTCCCCAGCCCAGGAGCAGTCCCTTGATTTTCCCCAGTAGCGGGAGATAATTTGCCTCATACAGATGTTCTATTGTCCCCGTAATAACAGTCCCCAGATACCTAAACCTACCCTGCGGCCAGGCAAAATCAAAGCTCTTCTTTAACTCCCTTTCTACCCCAGGGGACATCTGTAGACACAGCACCTCCAACTTACTTTTATTGATCCGTAGCCCTGCAATTCGGCCAAACTCCCCAAAAACACTCTCGACCGCTTACAGGGATTCTCGGGGGTTCGTCAGGGTCAACAACATGTCGTCTGCAAAGGCAGCTACCTTATATTCTCTTCCACCGAACATCACCCCCTTAATCACCTGGTGAAATCTGATTTTACTCAGAAGCGTCTCTAGATATATCGCAAAGAGTAGTGGCGACAGCGGGCAGCCTTGCTTCGTGCCTCTAGATATCGCCACCGGATCTGATGCCTCCTCATTGATCATCAGGCGCAGTGTGGGACTACGATAATTCGCCTCTATCTTGCCCATGAATTTTTCCCCAAAACCCATCTTACGCATGGTGGTGAGGAGAAAGCCCCATTCTACCCTATCAAACGCTTTCTCAGCGTTGAGGGCCACCACAATAGCCTCCATCCTGGATTTGTTTACTTTCTCTATAATATGGGCAATCCTCATGGTATTATCATGCGTTTGCCTCCCACGTACAAAGCCAGACTGGTCAGACTCCACTGGGATGGGAGGAGGGGTTCGAGCCTGGCCGCCAGAATCTTTGCAAAGATCTTCACGTCCAGATTGATTAGAGCAATCGGTCTGCAGGCACTGCAAGTTGTAGGATCTTTCCCCTGCTTAGGGAGTAGTACCACTTTCGCCTCCTCCATAGATGTGGTTATCCCCTTCCCTCCCCCAAATGCATTATATATAGCAACCATTTGCGGGTCCAAAACGTCCCTTAACGTTTGATAAAAGTCTGCTGTGAAGCCGTCAGGCCCTGGAGAGCTTTGTTAAGAGGGAGAGCCACAACAGCCTTGTGAACCTCCTCTATAGTTAAGTCATTCTCAAGCTCCTCCATATCCGCTACCTTAATCCCAGTGAGGTGGCACCCTTCCAGATACCTCCCCTGGTCCCCTTCCGCTGGGCTGTCCGATTTATAAACCTCCCCATAATACCTTGCAAACTCCCTTTTGATTTCTTGGGTCCCTGTGACCTCTCTCCCCGCCGCCGTCTTAATTCTCAGTATCCTTCTCTCTTTCTCCTCGCTCCTCCACTTTCTTGCCAATAGCCTATCCGCCGTGTTAGCCTTAACATACAACTTCTGCTTGAGCTGTAGCAGTGCCCTCTCTGCCTTGGCCAAGTCTTCATGTCCAATTGGCCCTTAATCATCCTATATCTCCTCCTAGTCTCTGCGGAGGGTCTAACGGCTAACTCCTACATGACTGCCTTCAAATTAGCCTCCAAATCTTCTTCTATCTTCCTAATCTCCCTATCCGTCCTAGCCTTGATCCCTATAATCGTCCCCCTAATGGTGGTTTTAAAGGCATCCCAGACAATCCCTGGATCCATGCCCTCTGTATCATTCCTCTAAAAAAATTGGCCAATTTCCTGTCGCAGCTCCTCTTGCAACACCTCAGCCTTAAATATGTGAGAAGGGTATTTCCATTTCCACAGTCCCGCCGCCTGCGATGGAGAAGCAAGCTCTAACACAATCGGAGCGTGGTCTCAGATCGCGTCTACTTCAATCTCCCTAAGCCTGCCTACCAGGGAACGTGACAACCAGACATAATCTATCCTGGAAGCCGACCTGGCCACATGAGAGTAAAAAGTGTATCTGCTATACTCACCCATTTTTTCCCGCCATGCGTCAACCAATGATAGGTTCTCCATTTTGGTCTGCAGCTCCTTGGATGGTTTAGTCTGAACTTGGAAAAGTCTCGCACTCCTATCTCTCGCCGGGTCCCAAGCTAACTTGAAATCCCCTGTATTATATTACCCTTGGCAGCCCTCTCCAATTTACACAACATTGCTTGTATGAAGTGGTCCTGCCCTGTGTTCGGAGCATAAAGGGTTGCCACTGACCACACCTCCCTACCTCTTTGAAGATTCAAAACCAGGAATCTGCCCCGACTTGTCCCGGGAAAAGCCTGTGACAGCTATGTCTAAACCGTTTTTCAGGGCTATGAGGACGCCCCCCTTCTTCCCCTGGCCGTTCGATTGATGAAGACAGCTAAACCCCTTCAGCCTCAGCCTCTGCCTATCCTTTTCGTGTATGTGAGTTTCTTGAAAGCTAATGATGTCAGGGTTCTCTCTCGCCAGCATTAGCTCCACTTTTTTCCTTTTAACCGGCAAATTCAAACCCCTGATATTCAGGGATAATATTTTCATAACTTTACCCATTGCCTATAGAAGCCGAGGAATCCAAGACCCATGCCCTGTTTCCCTCCCACCAGACCTGTGACGCTCCCCTCACCGGGTGTGCACTTCCGGCCTCTAGCCCCTCCCGAACCTCCTCCTCGGGGGCAGTGCCATTTCCCAACCCCAGTTATCCCATTGGCAGGTCAACCCTGACCCTTAGGTAATCCAACTTGACCCTCTCCATCCCTCCCCATAGCCACTACTGCCTCATCTAGACACCCCTTCCCGGGTACCCCAAAATCTAACCATATTTGGGTCTTGAATTCAATTTGGCGTTGAGCCCCGGGTCTCCCCTCCCCGGGTCGGACCCCCTCCACTGGGGTAGACACCCACCGGGCCTGCCGGGCCCCTTCTTCTCCTCGCTTTCCTTCTTGGCGCTTGCATCAACCACGTCCACTCCCTACGTCTGGGGCTGGCTTCCCCTGCTTCTGTCCAGCTCAAACACCAATCCAAACGGAAATGTCCACTTGTATTTCATACTCCTCTTCTGTAGCTCTTGCGTTATCGGACGCATCTGCCTCCTCTTGTTGAGAGTAATGGCCGACAGATCCTGGTACAGCTGAAAGGAGGACCCATTAAAGCTGAGGGCATCCGCCCCCCTCGCAGCCCTTAAGATTTTCTCTTTTTGAGTATATTCATGCAGTGCCACTAACACATCTTGTCGCCGGGCACCAGACTCATCCCTTCTGGGCCCCACTCTATGAGCCCTGTCTACCCTGATCTCTTCCGGGTTTGTAACATCTGCCAGGGGAGCAAACAGCAGCTTCACCGTCTGTTGGAGGTCTAAATCTGTGACTGATTCTGGCAAAAATGTCACCCGGGTCTTCCCCTGGAGCTACTCCGCTTTGCCCTTCACGGCGGGGGGGCCTCCTCCTTCCTCTGCGAGGGCCTGGGGCTGCCCTCTTACCTCACCCCGGAGGTGGTCCCACACCACGGGATCCCGCCCGGGCCTCTGCCTCTCCGCCAGTGACTCTCCTGCCCGGGGCTGCGCGAGCGTGGCTCCACCAGCGCTCACTGAAGGCCATGCCGCGCTGCCTGGCCACTCTCTCCTCCCTGCATTCGCGGCCCCTCTTGCCCGGGGCTGTGCGGGCTCAGCTGCAGGCGGTGCCAACTGGCCACTTTCTCCTCTGAGGCAGCACCACCCCCGCTCTGCTCCAACACCATGCGCCGCTGCACTGAGGCGCTGAAACCACCAGGTAGGAGCACCCGTGGAGGGGAATTGCTCAAATTATCCCATCTTTCTTGCTGGGGGCTCTGGGAGCACTCCTAGCACAAAGTCGTCTCCCCGGCGGCCATCTTGGATCTCCCCGTACACATGTTTTTGAACCCAATTCCCTTTTGCACTCTTGCCACCTACATGACAAAATTCCTTTAAAATTCCCTGATAATCTACTTCCCTCGGGTTTTCGGCAATTAGGGCCCTCTATCGAACTATTACTTTGGTCATATCTTAGTTTTCGCCTTAATCGATTACCTCCCCATTCCAATTCAACCTCACCCATTTTGTCAAGGGGGTTTCTCTTTTCCCATCCCAAGACTCAGTAAGGCCCTCTCCGCTCTGACGGATCTGAATATGTTAAGCTGTCTCTGAGCCTCCTTCACTCTGTTGGCTTTCTCCCTATTCCTTCCCTCTGCTAATTCTTTCTGGGCCTCCCCCAAATCCTCCTCCAGGTCTTTTTCTAATCTGTCTTTCTCTTTCCATTTAGCCACTCTGAGGGAGATTAGCTCCATCCTTAATACAGCTTTAAAAGCATCCCAAACTGTTCCCAGGGGCACCGCCGCACGTCGTTTAGTGTGAAATGGTCTCCAATTGTACCCTTTCACCGCTTCCGGTAGAATCCTATATGTGAGCATCTCACTCAGAAATCTCCAGGACCATTATGGCCTATACGGTTTGAGTCCCCCAAGATAAATCCACAAGGGAGCATGATCGGATAAGGTCTACCTTGATTTCTAACAAAGCTCCCAGAATTCCAGGGGAGCCCCATGCGTATCTGATTCGGGAGAATGATCGGTGTACATGGGAGAAGCATGTGTATCCTGATTCCCATCCCATTTTCTCCCACCAAAGGTCTCTCATTGCCATACCTTCCAATCGGCCTCTAATCGATTTAGATGGGTGTTTCCCTTTGTTTGTGGCCCTCTTGCTCCTGTCCCCTTCAGGTTCCCAAGCTATGTTGAAATCCCCTGTAATGATGACTTCCCCTTCTGTGAATCTTTCTAGCTTCCCTAGGGTGTGAAGTAAGAACCCGTCCTGACCCGAGTTAGGGGTGTAGATGGTGCCTACCATAAAAACGTTCCTCTCCATCCGGACGTGCAAGAACATGAATCGACCATTTGGATCTGCTACTGTTTTCAGCACATTTGCCCCGAAGGAGTCCTTCAAACCCACTAGTAACCCTGCAGACTTATTCCACACGTTCGCCTGGTAAATTTGGGAGAATTGGTGTATCTGCAGTTTATGGCCATCCCCTTTCTTGATATGTGTTTCCTGCAATGATATTATGTCTAACCCCTTTATTTGTAGGGCCACCTTTTTCCTCCTTACAGGGGTTTTCCATCCCCTGATGTTATGCGATAAGATTAACAGTGGTTTAATTGATATAGTCCTCTCCTACAACTTGATCCCTTTCTTGGTTCCGTCCCCTATAGTATTATCAAGCTTTGCCTTTGTGACTCTCCCACCCCGCCTCCCACTGCCCCCCCAGCCTTCCCCCTCTCCCACCTCGCTTCTCCGGTTAGGGCTCAGTATCCGAGAACCCCACCTAAACGGGTGGGACCCGGCCCACATTTCAACCCAGAACTTTGTGGTTACATCAACCATCAAGGTACTCCAAGCGGTGCCTCACTCCTTCCCAGACCAGGCCAGTGAAACACTATGTGATATCCTCTTTGCACCCCTTCTTCTCAGCTCGGCACCCCCATTTTGATAGCTTTGCTTCTCAAGACCCTCCTTTTATGTTGTAGAGTAGGGGATCAGTCTCCTTTCCCCTCCACTCTTCTTCCTCCCTGGAGTCCTTTCAATTTAGACCACTTCCTTCCCTACGCGGAGGACTATTCCCATGGCCTATTTTTTTGTTGTTACTGTGTACCGCGTCTTTGATCCCTGGGTTCTTCCTGTCCCTCCTCCAGTCCCAGAATTACCAGGCCTTCTGCACAGGTTTTAGCTCTCTGTTGCTTCCCTTCCCATGAGAACGTTAGGCCGAATGGGAAGGTCCATTTGTACAGGATTATTTCCACCACTTAGATGTTTGTTACTGGGCCCATCGCCCTTCTTTTCTGAAGCGTGGAGACGGCTAAGTCCTGAAACAGGCTCACCTGTGAGCCATTGATCGTTATCATGGACTGACCCCTGGCTGCCCCGAGTATCTTCTCTTTAACTTCATATGAGGCTAGTGCAGCAAACACATCCCTAGGTCTGGTACCCTCGCTGCTCCTCTTATGGCCCACTCTAGGGATTCTGTCAATTCCGATCTACTATGGGGTCGAGTCTGCAATAAGTTTTGCAAAGCATTGATGAGCTGTTATTTTCAGGGTCTGCGTCGGAGGTTAATTCTGTCAAACCTTTTATTCTAATGTTAGACTGTCTGGAGCGATTCTCTAGGTCCTTGGCCTGGATTTCCAAGTTATGTGTGGCGGTCGCAATCTGCTCCAGAAATTCAGAGTTCTGCTGCACCTTCTTCTCCACCTACTACAGATCTTGCTCCGTCAGATCCACTCTGTTTCCAAGGAGTTAATTTCGTCCCTGACCTCCTTCAATTAATTCTTTATGTCTTCCTTAAGATTAGTCATTCATTCCTGATAGGACGCCGTCAGCCTCTCCTCCATCCATTTCAGGCAGGTTAGGAGGTCATCCTTGCTTAGGGCCATTTCTTCATGTGAGGCGCAAAGGGGCTCCCCTCCTTCTTCTAGTATGCTCTGGGCAACAAGCTACGACTCCTCTGAGAACATTTGCCAGCACTTCTCCAGTTGGCCCCTTCTCGTGTTTTTCTTGGCGTCTTGTGCTACCGGGGTCTGCTTTCCCTTATTTCTGAGTATCTGACTGCTCTCAACAAGGTATAGCTCCCCCAGGGCTTGTCAGTCTCCTTTTCCCTGCCCGTGGATTGGCAGCTTTGCTCAGCCTGTTCCCGTGTGTGAGCCTTTCGCTCTGGGGCTCCCAAGCAACCCCCAAATTGGCTCCTTTTCTTCAGGGGCTGCAATTCACCCCAGCGCCTCCCTGCTTCTGCAGACCCAGTGTTGTAGCATCAACATTGGGGGGGGGGAGGGGGCTGAGGCAGAGCAACAATGGAAGTTGTCTCACTCTGTCCCTCTTCTGCAATTTGCTGGGTCCTCCTTGCGGCGCTTTGGATATGCGCCTGCTGTTTTGGCTTGTGTGATGGGGCAGGGGCCCGCCCAGCATGGGGCACTGCGTCTGTTGCAGGAGGCGGCCGGGATATCCCACTCCTCTCCCCGAGCCACTTGTTCACCCCGCAAATGATGCAATAACAATGTCGCCAGCGGTTTACACCCCGAGCGCGGCCCTCACCTCTCTCTGACTGCCTACAGAGTCACATGCCGGAGGGTCTGCTCCCGATGATTGCACCTTCCATGTGAGTGCCGCGTGGGGCTCTTTGCCGGCAGAGGCTCCTCCTTGTAAGCCCCGGGCTCCTCCAATCTTCTCCGGCCGCCTGCCCCTGCGAGTTGCTGGGTCCTCCTTGCAGTGCTTTAGTTATGCAGCCGCTGTTTGGCTTGTGTGATGGGGCAGAAGGCCTGCCCGGCACAGGGTGCCGCATATGTTGTGGGAGGTGGCCGGGTCCTCCTGCTCCTCTCCCTCGGTAGCCCCGCAGATGCTGTAGTAATAATGTCCCCAGCTGTTTAACCCCAGCGTGCGGCCCTCACCTCTCTATGACGGCCTGCCGAGCCACGCGCTGGGGCGTCCACTCCCAATGATCGCCTCCTCTGTGTGGGTGGCACGTGGGGCTCCTTGCCGGTAGCAGCTCCTCCTCACGAGCCCGGGGCTCCTCCAATCTTTCAAGGCAAAGTGTGTGGGGGGGCGCAAGCCGCCTCCCTTTTTCTGTGAAGACTCTGCGTAGGAGATGCATTCGCCCCAGCAGCTCCTGGGTCTCTGCCTGCTCCCTCGTTCACACCGCTCTTCACGCCTGACACCCGGTACTGTGCAAGCCTCGTTGTTTCAGCTGGTTGCTGGCCAATCCTCTCTCTGGGGGATTCCACCGGCTACAGCAGGGCCTCAGATGTAACAGGTTCTTCCCTGGGAGACCTGCTTGCTTGATAACATGCTTTGCTTTTTCATTTTTATGGGCCTGGCTGGAAGCTCATGAGAGTGTGGCATCACTCTCCGGCGGCCAACTTGGATCTCCTGCAACAAGCTTTTGACACTATAGATCGCAATCTATTGTGGAAGAAATTAAAATCTAAAGGATGCCTGTTAGATCGGCTGACAGCCATTAAAGATCTATACTTAGGAACGAATATGCAGATTAAGTTGGACTAATAGGGGCACCTTACAAAGAAAATGGATACTGTAAAGTGGTTAAAACAAGGATGCCCACTAGCCCCAATGTTATTCAACTTCTTTTTGAAAATCTGAAAACGGTTTTGGAAGACAAAACAACATTCCCTCCCAAAATCAATGAAATGGAGGTCGGGTGGCTATTATATGCGGACGATTTGATCCTTTTGGATCAGACCAAGATCGGGCTGCAGAGAAAACTAAATATCCTTCAGAAATATGTGGCTAAAAATAGTGAACTGTGACAGCCAACCCAGCCCTTTAAGATGAGGTAGCAATACTTTGAGATGAATGGGGATGCAGAAGTTATTGAAACATCAATAATCAAAATGACTCAGGAAGTTGGCAAAGTTTAACTGTTTTATTATCAATTATCTAAAATAGGGAGCACAACGGACATCAACTGACATCTCATAGCATGGTCTCTCAATTTGCTTCATAAAAAACCTCAAACTTATAGTAAAAATGTGTCATTGATCTACTAACGTCATCCTACGTGGCAAACTACAAAAACCTAGTGGAAAATGTGATAGGCTTAGAGGGAACATCAAGGTATACGTTTCATACCAGTCTAAAAAGTGATAGGCTCCTTAATATCAGGTGGGACTACTAAGCCCATCCTTCAAACAAGTCACTACGAACGTCACTAAATACACAATGTCCCATTGGCACTCTTACATCCGTCAGTACTTTTCTACCCACGTTAGCAGCACGCAGGCTGGACTTCCAGGTGCTGGTGAGCTGGTCATAAGGAATAAGTTACTTACCTGTAACTGTTGTTCTCCAGCATGGGCCTGGCATGGATTCACATGCTCATGAATATTCTCCGTCGTCAGGCTGGGAATCCTTGGTAAAGAAAAAATAAGTATCAGTTTCATTTCTGATCTGTCTTTCTCAGTAATAACCAATCACTGGTCTCTGGGTCATACTGCCCCCAGCCAATGACTGCCCTCTCCCTAAGCCCCGCCTCTGGCAGCCATCTTCAGATTTGGTAGCACGCAAAGTGGCAGTATGACCAAGTGAAGAGCCGTAGAGGGGCAGGAGGGAGGGTTCGCATGTGAATCCATGCCAGACCCATGCTGGAGAACAACAGTTACAGGTAAGTAACTTATTCCTTCTCCAGCATGGGGTCTGGCATGGATTCACATGCTCATGAATATAAGAATACATAGAAGTACACATGCACAACCACGGAGGTGGCAAGACTCAATATTAAGCATTACATAAAACTCAACATTAAGCAACAGGTTGCGCAGCACTACCTGGCCGACTCTGGACTCCTCCCTGGAAACCCGGTCGACGCAGTAGAATCTCGTGAAGGTGTGCGTCGACCTTCACGTAGCAGCCCTGCAGATGTCCAGCAGGGGCACACCAGACAAGAACGCCGTGGTAGCAGCGATCGCTCTGGTCGAATGGGCTCTCGAATGGCCGGGCAACGGTCGGTTTGCCAACCGATGACAATGCATGATGCAGCCGGAGAGCCATCTGGAAATGGAAGCCTTCGAGAGAGCCTTCCCTTGGTTCACAGGTTCAAAGTTCACAAACAGCTGTGATCTTCCGAAAACTCTTCGTTCGGTTCACGTAGAACTTCAGCGCTCTAGCCACATCCAGCGAGTGCAAAGTCCTCTCGGCCGGAGACGAAGGCGACAGGAAGAAAACAGGTAGGACCAAGGGCTCGTTGAGGTGGAAGTCCGACGGCATCTTGGGCATAAACAAGGGGTGCGTCCTCAGCACCACTCTCCTGTCGTGAAAAGTCAAGTATGGAGGCTTGCAGGATAGGGCCTGGATCTCTCCCACTCGCCCTGCAGAGGTGATGGCCACAAGAAACGCAGTCTTCCACGACAGGAATTTCAGCGGCGCCGAATGCAGGGGCTCGAATGGCGCCACCATGAGCCTGGTCAGCACCACGTTCAGTTCCCACGCCGGGGCAGGGGCCTTCACCGGCAGGAACGATCGAAACAGTCCCTTCATAAATTCACCAGGCGATGGGACCACAAGGACGCCAGTCCTGTGGTTCTGGTGTATCGGGAGATCGCAGCCAGATGTATCTTGATGGAGGCGTGAGCCAGTCCAGCCTTGGCCAGCGGCAGTAGGTACGGCAGCACTTGAGGGGCCGTAATCCATAGAGGGTTAATCTTCTGTGCACAGCACCAGGCAGAGAACCTCTTCCATTTATGTCTGTAGCACTTTAGAGTTGAGGAAGCCCTGGCTTTTGCAAGGACCTCTCTGCGGTCAGCCGGGATATCGTACCCTCCAAACTCTAGCGCTGCAGGAGCCAGGCCTGCAAGTTCAGCGACTCCGGGTCGTGATGAAGTATGGAGCTTCCTTCTCTGGAGAGAAGATCCGCGTCCGCCGGTAGCATGACTGGTGGGGACGCTGACAAGTCCAGAAGGTCCGGGAACCAGATCTGCCTAGGCCACGCCGGCGCGACCAGGATCATCCTGCACCAGGACCTCTTGAGCTGGTTGACGAGTCGGAGCAGTAACGGCAACGGAGGGAACACATAAAGGAACAGGCCTTCCCAGGGGAATGAGAAAGCATCGTCCATGCTCCTCGGCTGGGGGAACCTGCTGGCGAACCTCTGGCACTTGGAGTTCGTCGCTGTCACAAACAGGTAGATCTGGGGTTTTCCCCATCGTCGGAAGAGTCGATCCACTTGATCCTGAAGTAGTTCCCACTTGTGGCATGATCGCAGCTCCCTGCTGAGTGAGTCGGCGATGGTGTTTTTTATCCCTGCCAGATGAAAGGGCACCAGAAACATCCCTTGGGCGACGGCCCAATGCCACAGATCCTGGGCTTCCTTGTAGAGGGCTGGGGTTCTGGTTCCTCCCTGCTTCCGGATGTAGAACATAGTGGTGGTGTTGTCGGTGAAGATTCTCACCACCTTGCCCTTGAGGGACGGGAAAAAGGACCTGAGGGCCCAGAACACTGCACGGAGCTCCAGGATGTTGATGTGGAGCATCTTCTCCTCCGGGAGCCAGAGGCCTCTCGCGTGAAGTTCTCTGGTGTGCGCTCCCCACCCTTCCAGGGAGGCATCCGTTGTCACCGTTATCTGGTGGGATGGGGTCTGAAATTCTGTGCCCGCCGTCAGATGAGCGCGGGTGCCCCACCACCGGATTGCTCGTCGGGAGTTCTCGTTGAGCAGGATCCTGTCCTCGAAGCTGCCCGTCGCTTGGATCCAGCGGGAGTCGAGGAACTCTTGCAGAGGGCGCATCCGAAGCATGCACAGGTGCACGAGATATATGCAGGAGGACATCATCCCGAGGAGGGACTTGATAGACCTAACCCTGGCCACGTCCATGGCCAGCAGGCGCTGCACCTTGCCCAGGATGGCCTTCGTCCTTTCTTCCGACGGTGAGGCCAGGCACGCCACTGTGTCGAGCTTTGCTCCCAGAAACAGTGCGACTTGCGACGGGACCAGGTGGGATTTGGGAAAGTTGATGGAGAATCCCAGCTCCGAGAGCAACTGGACGGACTTTGCTGTGTGATCCACGGCAAGCTCCTTTGTCCCTGCTCGGATGAGCCAGTCGTCCAGGTAGGGGTAGATGTGGATCCCCTGCAGGCGCAGCCGCACCGCCACCGGTGCGAGGCACTTGGTGAACACCCTGGGTGCTGACTTCAATCCGAAAGGGAGGGCCTTGAACTGGTAGTGCCGTCTTTGGACCACGAACCTGAGGAACTTTCGGTGACCTTTCAAAATGGGGATGTGGAAGTACGCATCCTCCAAATCCAACGATGACAGGAAATCGCCCTCCTCCAGCTGTCCCAGCACGTGCTGGAGGGTGACCATCCAGAATTTCTGTGCCTTGATGTATTTGTTCAGCCGTCGCAGGACCAGGATGGGGCGCCATCCTCCTGTCTTCTTTTTTACTAGGAAGTACCTTGAGTATACTCCAGAGCCCCGGAGCCTCTTCGGGACGAGCTCGATGGCACCTTTTCTGAGCAACGCCCTCACCACCAAGAGTAGTTGAGGGACGTGATTTTCCTTCCTGACCACGGGTGGAATGCGGGGGCACTTTTTTAGAAATTCAAGGGCGTGCCCATGGCCCAGGGCATCCAGCACCCAACGATCGGTGGAGATGGACTCCCACACGCTGACGAACTTCGCCAGCCGGCCTCCCACCGGGGTGCTTCAGTGGGGGCCCGACCACGCTGTCGGTTCAATCTTGCTTGGTGGACGCCTTGCTGCCTTGGCCTCCCTGGCGATGACGGCGGGATCCCCCCGACTTGCCTCGTCCTCTATAGGCTTCCTGCGACGAGGAGCGGGCCGCTTGGCGGTACGTAGACGAGCCACCGCCAAATCCCTTGGAGGCACTCTGCTTGCCTCCGGCGCTCCGAAAGGACGGCCTCCGTTGCCGGAGGATGCCTAGGGCCCTAGCAGTCTCTGTGTGCACCTTGATGGCTTGGAGGGACTCATCCACCGTTTTCCCAAACAGGTTGTTCCCGTCGAACGGCATGTCCAGCACCTTGGCTTGCACATCCTGGCGGAAATCCGTCACCTTGAGCCAACCTTGTCATCTAAGGCAAACGCCGTTGCCTAGCTGGCGGAAACCAGTGTCGGCAATGTCCGTTGCCACCGTAATGGTGTGGTCCGACGCCACTTCGCCTTCTTGCAAGATCTCCAGGGCCTCGGCCCTCTTGTCATCCGGTAGAAAGTCCAACAGGGGGGCGATCTTGAACCATAACTCCCTGTCGTAGCGGGCCACAATCGCGAGAGCTTTGGCCGCCTTAATCGTTGTTACCGCCGACGAGATAACACGTCGTCCCATTGCGTCCAGCTTCTTCCCTTCGCCATCCGGCGGGGAAGTTGACGTTGAGACCGACGCCCCCCCGCTTTCTTCTTGATCGCCGTTGAGACGACCGAGTCCGGGGTAGGTTGTTCCCTAAGGCACAGAGGGGCCGCGTCGGGGACCCGGTACTTCTTCTCATAGCGATCCTTCTTGGCAGGCGTTGTAGCAGGGTTCTTGAGAAGGGAGAGACCCTCGTCCCAGATGTCATCCAGCAGAGGCACGGCGAGGACTGACTTCCTCCTGGCCTCGTGCCGTTGGTAAAGGAAACCTTCCTTCTTCTTCTCCTCGGGGCAGAGCTGAAAAAGCTCGGATGCCCTGGCGATCATTGTGTGGAAAGATCCGATCTCATCGGACATGGAGGCCCGGGCTGGTGATGGGAGCTCCGTCCCATCGTCACCGCCGTCGTCGTCGGTACCCATCGTGGCCTTGTCTGTTCCTGTGTCATCCCCAGGGACGGGGGACATGGGTAAAGGCCGAGCAGGCCGCGAGGGCTGAGAAGGCGGGGCTGGGTGGATCCGTCTTCTCTTGTTCGGGGGGCTTCCCGCCGAGACCGGCTCTGGTTCCTCCGCCGGACCTGGTACCGGGTCCTCCGTCGGTGGCAAGGGCAATCTCGTCCTTATCTCTGAACATAAGGATTGTATCGCCAACAAAATGGCCGCCGAGTTATCCTGCAGCTCCGGCAGCGACGGCTGGCTAGGAACGTCACCAGTGCTGCCATTACTTTCATCGTCACCCTCGTCGGGATCACTCCCGTGGGGACGGGCCTCCTCGACGCCCTCGTCCAGGCCCTCTAGGACTTCTGCCAACTCCTCCTCGGATGTTGTGTCCGTGTCCACAATGGCCACCGCCCCCCCTCTTTTTCCGCCGGGGTCTTCACGGGGGTCTTTTCGATAGGTCTAAAAGAGGCTTCCCTTCGCGGAGGCAGGGAGACTCTGGGCCCCGAGGTCGCCTCCACTGGTGTAGCCTCCACAGGCTGCGCCAGGGCCGCCGCGACTCCCTCGATAGAGGCCTTGGCCGGGTAAATCAATGCCTTTACCGCCTTAGGTGCGTTTGAGGCCTTCACCTTGGGGGGAGGGTCACCGCCTCGCTCCCCCTCGGCCGAATCCTTCGAGATCAACCGGGGCCTCTCGAGAGGCTTACCCGGGTTCTCGGATTTCCTCTTCCCCGAACCAAAGCGTTGGCTTGTGGTTGATGGTGCCAGGGAAGGCGCGCCCTGCCTGACAGCCGAAGAGCCCGACCGTTCGGCACTCCCGGTGCCCGCGGACTCGCGGTGCTTTGCCTTCTGTTGGGCCCCCGTCGTTGGGGTGCCCTCACAGGACTTAGAAGACCGCTCGAAGTTTTTCTTCTCACCTGGCGGACTCCTTCATTCCAGCCAGTTGGAGAGACGAAGGTGTCGGTCCCTGATGCTCGGTTCCGACATGTTCCTGCAAAACGCATAGTCCGTCTCCACGTGCGTTTTGTCCTCATGAAAGCAGTAGAGACATTTTGAATGCTTGTCCTCCTTGAACACATTCTGTAGCTGGCATCCAGGGCAGACTCTGAACAGTTTTGCAGGCGTCGAGCTTCCTTTCTCCTGGGCCATGTTCGGGTAGGCCGCAGAAACTTCTGGAATCCTCCAAGAAGCGTAACTCGACAAAATCTTCACCCTTGAGGGGCGTAGAAAAATCCGACACGGATCCCCGTTAATCGGATGTAGAGACGGTGGAGCTTGAGGCTCTATTTGACCGAAAAATGAGAAATTCTCTTTGAAAAAGCGCGAAAATGCAGCAAAAGCTCGAGAGCTAAGTACGAGGACTCCCAACACTTGAGCGTGCGGTAAAAATCTGAAGATGGCTGCCAGAGGCGGGGCGTAGGGAGAGGGCAGTCATTGGCTGGGGGCAGTATGACCCAGAGACCAGTGATTGGTTACTACTGAGAAAGACAGATCAGAAACTAAACAGATACTGATTTTTTCTTTACCAAGGATTCCCAGCCTGACGACGGGGAATATTCATGAGCATGTGAATCCATGCAGACCCCATGCTGGAGAATCATAGCTTCGCACCAATTAGCATATCATCTATCATCACCCCAGTGGTCTGCTCGTTAAGTAGGGCTTTGAACTTGGCCTTGAAAATGTTCTTTGCTCTGGAGAATACAGGGGAGTAGAGGCACGCTCTGCCTCTCTGTGTAGGTGTGGTTCATCATGTTTGTCCAACTTCATCCATCCACGCGACTGAAGACCACAAATTTGAGCTCTGGTGTAGTTAAAATACTATTTTGTTTAACCAACTTTATTTTCAATTTTACTATGACAAAAAATATTGTAAACAGTTACAACTTGTATTATGGACCATTACTGCCCTCACTATATCATTGTCAGCCATATTGGGAGCCTTCGCATTGTTTCCAGTGATTGTCCTCTTGAACTTTTCCTTGTCTTATCTTCTCCCCACTACCTCCCTCCACCCTCTTCCACCCTCCCTTGCTGTTGTCTTTACCAAATGACCGTGGTTCTTGACCAGTTCATGTCTTTGAGCCAAAACATCTGCTGTGGTTCCGCTATGTCTCTTCATCGGATTAAAATACTATTTTTTAATAGACCTCCGACGTCTTCCTTGTTTTCTTCCATGCCTTCTGAACAGAAGTTTCATTCTTTCACATGATTGTAACTAATGTCTGCTCATCCCACTCCGATAAGACCATGGCTTCTTGGGGCTGATTCAGCCTCGCCTTTCTGAGATTCACTTTTGCAGTTTCATAGTTTTTCAACTGCGACACACTGGAAAAGGCTTTCCTTTTCTAGTCCAGCTCTGCTATAATACATTGTGGAAACAACCATTCTTTACTTACTCCTATATATGTATACGTTGGTGCATGCCGCAATCTATTCACTACATAGCTAGCCTCAAGAATACTTCATCTGCTGGCGTTTCTTTGCATCTGTACAAGTGTAAAATAACTTGATAACTGTCTTGATGCCTTATAGACTATATTCACTTCTCTTGTCTCTGCATCTCCGCCATGTACATCAGTCTGTCTTCATGCAACATCTACCCATTCATTCATTGGTCCTGCTTCTTCTGGGATTTCATTCAAATGGCCATCATATTGTCTTGTATGCAGGTATGGCTTTCTCAATGGGAACCTTGCCTCCAGGATTCTCCTTGGTATCGGTATTTTCATTGGTACTGTACGTGTCTCACACTCTGGTTCCCAACATATAGATAATATGAGCGAGATGCTTGATGTGGGGGTACTTGGCTCCTTCTCTACACTCTCCCCTCTGGGTGATTCATTGACCACTTTCCCATCATCCTTCATATCCAGACATCCTTTTCGGAAGAAATGCTTCTTTGGGACCCATATCTTGATTACTCCTTTCCTGAAACCAGCTGATTTCACATGCTCATCTTTGTTCCAAGTCACGTGCATGCACTGGCCACTTGGACTGCAATAGATCTATCTTCCCACATACTTCTTATGGTGCATGGATGCTGTCTTTCACAAAAGCTCTTTGTTCTTCCATCCTTATTCAACATCAATCATGATCTTCATCCCTATGATTTTCTTTGCTGTCTTCTTGCATTGCAATATTATTATCCTAACCACACAGAATCAAAGCAATACCATCACTATCAGGGCTCCAAGAAACTTGAAAATATCTGCCATCCATTGTGGAACCCAAGAGAAGAGCGCTCCAAACCAGCTATCATCAGCAATGTCTTCCACTTCGTCCACCATTTGGACATGCAGCTTCGTCAGCATCTCTATGGCCTCTGTCAAGGTGCCATTCTCGTCATCATAAGAAGGTATAAATGCGCAACATGATTCTCCAATTTTTCACAAACACCTGCATCCATAGCTGTGGTCATATCCTGGACGTATCTGTTGTGAAGATTCATCAGTCATATGGCTCTCAGCTCTTCCCTGATAGCATTGAATCCCTTTATGGTAGTGTTGATTGTCTGCAACAACTCACATCTGATAATTTGCAGCCATTTAGTATTTGCTTCAACCTGGATACTTGGCATAAAGATCAACGTGAATATCGATGAAGTCTGGCTGAACAGTCTGTGTTCATATGGAATGGCATCAAAGGATTCTATTGAATTGGCTGAGAAATAGTATTCTCTCTTCATTCTACGTATCTATTTCACAGATCTCTTCTTCCTCAGGTGAGCATCTGCATTTGGAAAACTGTCAAGATTTAAGTAACTTTTAGGAATCACCAATGCTGGAACATGAACATTTACTATGGAACATCTTCCTCCCCACTCCTTGGCAAGCTTCATGTAAGCTTTGGATCCACACACCCAGTAGTGATCTATGATCACTGCTGTCTCAATCTTCATTCCTTGGGCCTCAAAGATTCGACCACAGTTCTGGTTTTCTCTGACTTTTCTTGTGTCATTATTGCTTAAACACAGCTTGGAACTTTTCAAGGGCACTATCTGCAAAGGTCCTCCTCTCTCTTCGACCCATGTCGGTAGTTTAGCAGGTTTCGACCATACAGGTTTACACAGCCTTTACACATAGTCAACAGTCGACTGATAGTCTCCCATTACTACCCAAGCTCTGCATATCACCACTCCTTCTTCCCAACCGTCTGGTGAGAGTACTGAAACCCAGATCTGCATTTGGCCTCTTTCCTTCCATCTTCGGATCTCTTCTTTAGTTTTTCCTGAGCTCTCCAGCCTTTTGTTTACTTCCCATCGTATTCCAGCTCCTTTCACTCCAGGCTTTTTGTATCTGATCATGTGATTCTCGGTATGAGCTTTTAGCCTTGTCTTTGCATCTTGGACATAATCATCTTCTTCTGGATCTGTCCATGCAGTTGCCCATTTGAGATAGGCTGTTTGGCCCATGAACTGACCTCTTGTACAGCAGAACGCAATGTGTCATAGACAATGTGCTGTCGGGACATCTATTTCAATAGCTATGAAGATCTTAGACTTCCCCATTCTATAAGGCAGGAGTGCACATACAAAGCATTTCTCCTTCGAGGTCCTCCTTCCCACTTCTTTATTATGCTGATTCCCACTTCTTTCATATGCTGATACCATATGTTATTCCCCAAATGTGCTGTACTATCCAGGGAATTATTTATCTCATGATCATCCTCACTAGCACTTCTCTTAGGTCTCATTATTTTCCTCTAAGTTTCTATTATCATCTCATGGAGTATGTCAGCATAATTCCTTCTTACTGGACCAATCATAGGAACATCTGTCAGTACATTCGGGGCTTTTACATGTGCTACTTGTGTAGGAGGAAGCTCCTGAAGCCTCTTTTAAGTAGAAGAATATGACGGCCACAGAGAGTCCTGTTTAACTTCCATCCGTGACCTCCCCTCAAAAGGAAGCCTAGATTTATCTATCATAGCACTATGTGCCTTTGAATGTATCTCTAGAGTAGGAACAATTACATAGGTTCTAGGCTGCCTGGTAGTTGCCACATCTGTACCCTCCTTCTGCATAGGAAGATACACAGGAATCTTTGCACTATTTGGAACCAGTTAGTAAGCAGTGCTTACTGTAAGTGAAATAAGAATCACAATAAACAAAATGCAGGTGTAAATGATGTATAGGTAGGTCCACTTCATGCAGCAGTAGCGTATTGCACATCGTGGGGGGTCTCTCGTTGTCAGCCATGACATTACATTATTACTATTGATGCAGCCCATTCTTAATTTCTTTTAAGGAAGGAAAAATCAACTTTTATTCGAGCAACATCATGCAATACTCTGACAATATCTGGCTGATCGCAGGACGATTAATAGGGTTCCTGGTGTATAGAAAAGAGTTGTCCTCTCACCAAACTAAATCTGGGTGTCTCTCCAGCATGAAGTAGAAGACTACAACCAGTAGGCTCTGAATCTCTTCCTCCAAAAGTCTCATTCAGTTCTCATTGTTCTCTCAGAATATAGGTTAACCTGCTCGATTATGTTACACAGCAATTCATTAAGTGCCACTGTATTCCTCGTATCTCTCACGAACGTGCGAACTTCAGTTTGTCTTCCAACAAGATGTGGGCATTCCTCAATCAGGTAGTGGAAAACCAACCCTACTAGTCTATGAGCATTTTC
This sequence comes from Ambystoma mexicanum, assembly GCF_040938575.1. Taxonomy (NCBI): domain Eukaryota; kingdom Metazoa; phylum Chordata; class Amphibia; order Caudata; family Ambystomatidae; genus Ambystoma; species Ambystoma mexicanum. Next base: position 354,949,107 of record NC_090936.1, read on the forward strand.
ATCCAAAAGGGGCATTGGTGTTTTCTTCACTGTATTCATGAAGCTGAAGGACTTGCTCTATTATGGCTGCAAGCAATCTCCTCACGATTGGGCCATTCTTAGGATCTTGCAGGAAATTACAAACGTCGGTAGTTCTCCCCACCAACGCAGGGCAAGAACAAAGAATGTAGAGAAAAATAGCAAGGATGATCCGATGAATGTTGTCATTGGGTACCACCATGGGCGCCTCCACAGAGAAACTCAGTGTGAAAGGAATCGGGGAACTGTTCCCTTTTCCAGTCATCAAAAAGGAAATCTCTTTCCTTCCCAATCAAGACTTAAGCATGTCTCAGTCCAATGTTTAGCAAGCTCCTGTGGCTCAAGAACAAATAGCCTTCTTTCACTCCTTTTAAGCAGCTTAAAAGTGTCCCGAAACAAGCCACAGTCCAAAGTATTCTGAATCTGTTTATTTGACAGTTTCTGCCTCCTTCTTCCTCGTCATGGATCTTGTCTGCATGTGCTAATATTCTTCCCCAATGCTTGCTTCCGATGGGAGTGAGGAAGAAGGGGGTTCTCCAGCGGAGATCTTTACGTCTCCAAGAAATATCCATGCACGTCTGCCTTGCATTTTCACTGCTGATGGTGTTACGTCCTCCACAATGAATGGGCCGTTAAAGCGTGGTTCGTGCCATTGACGCGTAAAATTCCTGACCAGAATCTGATCACTAGGGAAAAGTTCAGGAAGACGTAATTCTTCAGATCCCGTTGTTGAATTGTCTCCATCTTTGTTCTGAGCCCCACACACCTTCCTTTTGAGCTGATCTGAAATGACAGAGATACTTCTAGTCATACATATTAAGTCATCACGTAACTCCCTTCCTAACAATTCTGCTGTCGTCTGGGCATCACTTCTAGTTCTAGACGGAGGTGTGAGAGGAGTACTCATCTGCCTCCCTGTCACTATTACATGGGGCGTAAGATGGTGGTTGGAACCTGGTTGATTTCTCAATGCACACAATGCCAGTGGTAGGCAATGCAACCATCCTTTCTTCAAGGTAAGCTTCAATTTGGCTTTTCTTTCTTAAAGTAAGCAGTTGAGTCTCTCACAAAATTCTGTTCTCTTGCAGGTGATAAGCTGATGAAAACTTGTGCTTTATACGGAGCAACAAGCTTATCTGTTCAAAGACTTCATTAACAAAATGAGGGCCATTATCTGATCTGAATACTTCACATATTTCACATCTAGGAAATACTTCTCGTACTAAAAATGTCACAGGGCAGGTGGAGTCTGGATGTGTACATGGACCAGCTTCAATCCACCTTGAAAAGGGACATACTACTACAATCATGTATCTGTATCCATTACAGACTTGCAGCATGTCGACATAGTCGATATGCAAATGCTGAAAGGGACCATAAGTCTCAGGATAACTCCTCTAACTGTACGCTGTGTGTGCCCAGCAGTAAACTTTTGAAATACAATGCAGTTCACTACATAAAATGCAACATGTTCTAATACATTCGGAACAAACCATTCCTCTGCAATTGTTGCAGCAAGGCTCTCTCTAGTGACATGCGCAGGGTAGTGTAGCTGTTCCAACACCACCCTCAATAAGGCTACAGGCATCACTCGTTTACCAGTGCTTTCCTGTCACCACAATGCTTCGGAAGGAGTTAAAGAACCCCCCCCCCCGTCCCGTATCCATTGGTCTTTCTCATCCTGCAGTGCTTCCGCTTGAATTTCCATTAACTGATTTTTAGACAAATGGTTATAACAATCAGGCACACTCATCATTATCAGCATACTTTTATTCACATCAGGTGTATCAAACTTCATGATATTCTTTGAACATGCAAAACGTTTCCCTTCTTCGTCTGCAGCTTGATTTCTTCATGAGATAAAGTCTGCCCTTTTAGTGTGAGCTGTGCATTAAATGACTGTGATGGCTACTGGGAGTTGTAGTGCTTTAATAAATCTGTCCAATAAGGCAATATGTTGCACTGGAGTACCGTCTGTTCGGAGGTAGCCCCTCCTTTTCCAATGTGCTAGCCCAGCGTGTACTGTCGACGTCACATAGGCGGAGTCCCTGTACACCGTTACTTTCTGGTCTGCATGATTCTCGAGCGTGACAATCAGTGCCACTAATTCTGCAGCCTGTGCAGAAAAGTGAGACGGTAGTCGTGCACTTATCAGTACTTCAAATTCTCCATTGGCCTTGTGCTTCACCACAGCGGCACCTGTATATCTTTGTCCATCATTTTGATCGATTCTGGAAGAACCGTCAATAAAGTGAATCTCCCCAGCTGCCAAAGCATTTTCCTTTACCCTCGGGATCTCATCATAAAATTCCTCATAGTTTGACCAATCATGCGCATGCGCATCTTCTGCCAATGGTTCTGCTATAAACATGGCAGGATTCACTATTCTGCATCTGACTATTTTAATCGCTGGATTCAATATGACTTCCTCGTAGGCAGAAGCCCTTTGAGAAGTGAACGTACCTTTCGGTTTTTCCAAAATGGCAAACAAAGCATGTTCAACAAATAACGCCATGGAACATCCCATTACTATGCTAGGAGCATTCTCAAAGGCGAACGCGGTGGCTGCCAAAGATTGTTCGCAGGGAAAGTGACCTCTCATTACTGAGTCCTGAATCCCACTATAACATGCTAAAGGAGACTCATAGTATACCGCTGAGGCAATTTCGTGCTTTTTCACTTCTTCTGTCTGAACGTAAATGACGTCAGATCTTGAGAATCTTTATGCAGTGGGATCAAGAAAAAACGCATTTTTCAAAGTCAATCACTGTGAAATATCGTGCCTCAACAGGCATACTACATAAATCTCGTTAATTGGGCGAAGGTCTTGCACTAAACACCACAACTCCCCTTTACCTTTTTTCACAGGATACACTGACGTATTGCACGGTGACTCTGACGTCACCAAAATACCTTGTTCCATCATGGCAGATATCGTCTTAAAAATACCTTTGTCTGCCTCCCGAGACATAGGCTACTGTCATGTTCGAGGTAAAATTGCTCCTGGTTTCAATTTAATTTTACCTTCTCCAGCCCCTTTCAATAGGCCTACGTCATAAGGGCCTGTTGTCCATAATGAAGCTGGCACCTTCGCCATGTCCTCAGCAAAACACTCGGGACATTTCAATGTTAGCATCATTTTCTGAGGAACCTTGCGTTTGATTGCTCTGACCCAATAAGTAATACTTATTTCAGATACTACTTCGTCATCTGACAGATGGTCTCTAAATATATCCTCGTCAGTGACGTCAGCCAATCTAAAGCCTTCCGCAATGGCAATCACTGTGCACCATCGTCTTCCTTCATAATCAGTTCCATCAAGCAAAGCCATTTATCCTCGCACTATGGCTGCTTGTAATTCTAAGGGAAAGACTCGTCCTCCCTCTTCATCCATAGGTATCCTTGGCCTGAATAATAACTCATCAGGTATTCTCACAGTTTTACCCACTAAACCTGGTAGCCATGTTAACAAAATGCGTACCCCATAAAGAAAAACCTTTGGTTCTAATGGTGCTCCTCGTATGGCCTTTTGTCCCGTGAATGACATAATAAATTCACTCACGTTCAAATAATGCATTGCTGTCGTTGAACATACTATGACTTCATTAGTAAATGAAATCGTCATGTTCAATTTTGTCATTAAATATCGACCTAGTATATTGACAGGCGTCTGTCTCGAATACAATAATGGTACAGACATGTCACATTATCCTATAGAGACTGGCAATTTTTCAGTAAAAGGAACTCTATTTGTAGCTCCTGTGAAACCTTGAGCATTCATGGCATGCCCAGATAATGTAAATTTCCCCTTTAATATACATGAGCGTGTTGCCCGTGTGTCTAGTAAAAAAGGAAAAGATCTGCCTCCTATATTGACGTCAACCCTCGGTTCCTCTTGAGGATTTGGCGTTACTGATAGTATTGAACACATCAAGTCTTCCAGTGAGCTGTCCTATCGTGGGTAAATGCTTATTACCCTAGCTGTGAAAGGATTTCCTCCTTCGACAGTGACACCCCCTATCCTAGGAGTCATACATTGTTATGTGCTTATGCTCTGCTGTATTTGCATGGGTGAATGCTGTGACTGCCCTTGCAGCGGTTCTATTGTTGTCTCTTGTGTTTGCAAACTTGATTGCATTCTCTGCGATTGTGTTTGCTGCACTGTCTGATTTTGGGCAAACCCCTCTCCATTCTGTTGAGTGTAGGCAGGTGGGTATATAGTCCCCCTCTTGAGAATTACCGATCTTGCACAAACCCTTGGCTCCTACACATGCGTGCAAGGTGTCCTGACATACCACATTTCCAACATACAGGAGGCCTCCTAATTTGCCCTTCCTGCATGCCTTGACCATCATTCTGCATGTTTTGAAACCCACCCTGGTTGTTCTCGAAATGTCCCTGATTATTCTAGAAGCCTCTACCTCGGAAGCCTCCCCTTCCCCGTGGTACGGCTCCATTATTACTTTGATCATACTGCCTTTGGTTATTCACCTGTGGCATACCTGCTGTTTGCTGTGAACTCGACCCTTCTTCGCTATTCAACATTGCCCCTTCTATGGTGTATTTTGACAATTTTTTCTGCACTAATTTCGCTTCTTCACCTTTCCTAGCGTCATCTTTCTTTCGATTCTTCTCCTGCAATAGTTTGCAATAATGCGCAATGGTCAGCAGAATTTCTGACCATTGCTACGCTTCCATGCCCACTAATTGTTTGAGCTGCTTCTGCACTGGCTCTGGCAGCCCTTGGAATAGTATATGATAGAATGCAGGTATAGATTTCCCCCAAGGCTTGTAAGTCTCCAAAGACCATTGCTCTTGGAAATTTTGAATGTAAACAAGAGGATCATCCCCTTCCTGCATCTTTTTTGTCATTATAGCTCCCATATCTGACGTGTCTTGAGCGCTTTGCAGACTTCCGCTCTACAGTTATTAAATTGGTGCTCCATCGTGAGCCGTGTTCTGCATAGTGATACTTGAGTATCCCGCTCTCGACCAAACATCGTCTGCTCTCTCCCAAGGATAGCGGCTAGAAGACCTTTAATGTCTCCTATAGCTAACGTGTTTCCTCCTGTGATATTTTCTAACTCATATCAATTTCCCAGCGCCAGAAGTTAAACTCAGAGTTTACACCCTAAATTGCCCTTATCCATTTGTGGCCATGATATATACTGTGTCTGGCTCCTCTTTTCTCTTACAAGGGATTCTGCGATATCCCAAACTCACATCCATCTCCCATCGTCTGTCTGTTCATAGCAGGGACAATGGTTCCACACCGCTTCCTTCCTGGCAGCGATCTTCACCTGCTCACACTCACTATGGGATCTCCCTCTAGGTCGATCTAGTCGCGCCAGTTATTCTATCACCCTCGATTTGGGTAGATCTAGATCTGACCATCTCACTTCTTTGTTCATCGGAGAACATCCCTCGGGACCACAAGTGTTACCTCCCTCCTCTCCATGGAAGGTTTATCTGTCTTTGTCTGACATATCCTGTCCCCAACTTGTATGGCTTCCCTCCTCTGCATCTCTATACAGAGTTAGTCTGTCTAAAGACAACTCTTTAGGCTCAAAGCTATACAAGCCACCCTCTGTGTTGTATAACTGCGTACTCTTGAGTTAATCATTTTTACCCTTTCCTTTCAGTTCTTTCTTAGTCCATATATCATGATAGACTTTATCAATTGCGTCCCAAATACTTCTAAAGTCAAACTCATCCTTTAGATTTGCTCTAGACGGACCTGGCATCGGTTCATGTGCTGGTAAGAATTCTTCTATGTCCTCCCTATTACTGGATTAAGATCCATTAATTCTTTTTCTACACGCTCATTAACACGTTAGTTCTATTTCATCATCAAGCTCTCTTCACTTCCTCGCTTCTTCTCTCACCCTTTCTTCTCCCTTTCTTTTCATATCTCTTCTCTCATTTGCCCTTCGTATTTCTTCATCTCTACGTCTTTGTTTCCTTTTATCCCTTCATTTTTGTTCTTCTTGTTCCTCTCCCTTTCTTTCTAACCTTTCTCGTTCTTCGATTGCCTTCTATCTGTTGTCATATTTCCTCTGCTCTTCTGCCCTTTCCTGCTTTTTCAGTTGTTTTGATACAACTGTTCCTGTCTTTGTCTATCTTTCCTTCTTGCCCCATCTACTTTCAATTGTTCCTCTCTGTCCCTGTCTTTTCTGTCTTGCTCGTCTCGATCTTCCTTTTTCCTTACTTCCTCAATGCTCTTACCATCAAGTTCGAGCAAAATCTGGCCACACAGCCATTCATACTGTATGGCCCTCATTATAAGTTATGCCAGTAGCCATGCCGCAATTTGCGGCATGGCTGCCGGCAAAACCGCATCCGTGTCCTCGGAATGAGGACTTACCGGACCATTCCGAGTTTGGATGGTCCGGTAATTCCTCACTCAAGGACACGGACACGGTTCATCCCCATTCCCATTTCAGCCCCCATAGGGCTGAATGGGAGAGGAAGTAAACAACAGGCCATTACGAGATGGCCCGTTGTTTGCTCCCTCTTCCCCTCGCGGGACCCGGTATGCACGCCTGGTTTTCCCAGGCGTGCCGAACGGATGCGTGCAAAACCGCATCCGTGTCCTCGGAATGAGGACTTACCGGACCATTCCGAGTTTGGATGGTCCGGTAATTCCTCACTCAAGGACACGGACACGGTTCATCCCCATTCCCATTTCAGCCCCCATAGGGCTGAATGGGAGAGGAAGTAAACAACGGGCCATTACGAGATGGCCCGTTGTTTGCTCCCTCTTCCCCTCGCGGGACCCGGTATGCACGCCTGGTTTTCCCAGGCGTGCCGAACGTGTCCCGCGAGGGGACCTCGTAATGTGGCGGAACGGGTTGAACGGCGCCGCAGCCTTTTTACGGCGCCGTTTAACCCGTTCCGCCAGGGTCGTAATGAGGCCCAATGAGCTCTACCTCATGAGCCTTATCTTTTTCTCCTTTCCATCTCTTTATTTCTCTTCCTATATCCAAGGATGTACTTGGTCGGTCACTTTTCTCCTTGTCCTTGCTCTCTTTGTCCCTCAGGACTTTAGAGATCACCTCTCTTTCAGGAATGTTCTCTGTACCCTTGTTGCTGCTGTGCGTAGGCGACGCATATGCAAGATTGCTGTACCCTGCCAGTGCTTTAAGTTCTCTTAATGGGTACACACCATCATATTTAATACTATCGTCTTTTACTTAAGGTGCAGCGGGGGGACCAGAAGGCTCCTCATCCCCCTCTTTGCATATATTAAGTATCCAGTTTTCAGGAGGCGGCTTCTCTCTTTCCTCCTGGTACATTTTCCAGAGCTCTAAGCTCTCTAGCCTTTTATCGAACTCTTTTCCGGTGTATGCTGTGTGCAAATATGTCATCATGTGTTGCAAAACTGCCTTTGCTAGTGATCCCCCTTGTGGCCATGGCATGAACATCTTGTCTGCTGTACCCTTAACCCATTCTGCACTGTACTGTTTAAGCTTAGGTGCGTGTTTCAGCAACTGCTTGTATAGATGTGTAAGTGGAGTAATATCCTCCAGTTAGACTTGTCACACTTAACTGTCATACTCACCTTTACACTTTTCACTTTTTCAAAAATATGTTTTTCAGAAAAATAATACAATATGAGCGTGCACCAATCGTCGCAGCTTCAAACCCTTCTGTTAGGGAGAATTCTCTGTATAGGCTAATTTCCCAAACCTAGTGAGTCCCCCAGCAGCTTTGATGGATTTTTGGGGTTTATTTTTTTCTCCTGCTAAGAGTGAGACTCTTTTTCTCCCACTCTTAGGCATGATTTGAGAATGTCCTTTGACTTTGTAATGTGTTTTATGGGCTATGGGGTCTTTTACTCCATAGGGCTTCATGTGTTTTTGGGATGTGTGTTACACAGCACCCTCAGTGCAGTAACACAGGGGTGTCATAGTGACCCCCAAACATAGACTCCATACCCTGGGACTGACTACTGTCTCCCAGGGCATGTAAAGTCACCATTGACTTTACCAGTCTTAAATTGTGAACAGAACCAGTACAAACCATCATATTGTGGAAGTACTGGTAGGGGTAATTAGATTGCCCCTGGGTCTGTTTTTCGAGGAGGCATTGTGCAGTCCCCCCTCGTCAAGTTTCTGTCAAGGAGTTCCCCCCTTCTCACCTGAGTTCGATCTTTGCTGGATTTCTTGATCGATGCCTTCTTGCGTACTGCTCGAGTCTTGAATAAGGCTGCACGAGTCTCTTCCGACTCCAGCGTGAGTTCAAGTACCGGGATGCAGAGGTCCAGGTATCCAGGAGATAAAAGGGTGAGCAACTAGCGCACGAGTCCAGGAATCAAGAAAGGAAGGAAAGGGACTATAATTGGGTTAGAGTAGAAGAAGCAAGGGAAACAATACAGCGAGCAATGGAGCTGGTCGCTACTGGTCGGTACTTTGCAATAGCATTGAGATGCGCGGGGCAGCGGGGGTGCGGCATATTTATGGATCGTAATACGTCCGCCGTGAAGGCTGGTGCGAGGCGTGTCACGTGATACGGCCATGTTGGGAGAAACAATTAATGCAAGCCCCGCCGTGACAAGGACCAGGAAGTCCAGAAGGGGTGTGTTCTGTGGATCATGACAGCTTCTGGCTGGTGGCAGTGGTTACCACGCAAAATATTCCACTAGAATATTTCCTATGGGATTTTCCCATTCATTTTAAATGGACCACTTTTTTTGGTGCAATGTTAAAGATACCGCTAGGTTATTTATTTAATATTTATTCCCCAGTTGGGTCTTTTTGCCAGGAATCGGTTTTAAAATGGCGTTTGTGTTCGCCTCTGTAACTCCAACCCAAGTCGAGCCCTTTGTTCCACTTTTGGCGGGCTTCTGCACAGAAGCATCCAAAAGTGGTGCCACTCTGTCTGGGTCTACAGGATGTGTGGGAGGGGGGAATAGGCACCCTGGACTGAGTTGCCTCGGCAACTCAAGTCGCACTCTTGTATGATTGGCCCAGTGGTGAGCAGCCCGGATCACCACTTAGCATGTTTGAGTGACAGCTAGGACTGATGAATGGGGGTGTTCTGCATAAAAGCAGGGCTTTGGGGCTTTGTGGACTGGAACTTCAGAAGTCAGGACCTAAAGAATCCGAAGAGGGGGAAGCTGAGCCGACCTGCAACGATGACACCACCAGTGGAGCCCTGCTGAACCGCCTCACCACTTCCCAACGACAGATAAGATCTTCATCCTGGAGAGTCTTCTTCCTTTGAACTGGTGGGGTTAACCAGTTCGCCCTCTTTTTGCCTTCTTGGATCGTCTCATGGTCGAATCGCCCGTGCCAAGCCAAGCACCCCGGCGGCCGGATAGCCACGCTTCACCACTACCATGAATAAAAGGGTAGTACCTTTTAACCGAGAAACTCTGCGGCTGGTTTCTTCCCTGGCAGTGCAACGACCTCCAGCTTTCCTCCACGTCGAGATCTTCTCTTCCCCTGGACGAAGCACCGACATGCACCCGCTGCCAGGAACAACTGCCCCCGCTGGAGCTTTCTCACCATTTCAGGTACTGTGTCCAGCCTGGTCTCCCTTCCAACAGACTGTTCAAGGTGTCCTGTAAATCCTTGACTCTCTATCCTGGGGTGACCTGGGACCTGTTAACTAACTTTTCTGAACTGATCCAACTCCTTTTGAACTATCTGCAAAGACTTTTAAAGTGTACTTCCATTGTGTGATCTTGGGCACATTCTGCCTTGCTCTCTCCAAGAGTGGGCCTGGCCTATGAACTTTCTTGCTCTACAGTAGACTCTGCCTTTCTCGACTTGCTTTGGTTCTTTTAAAAGTGTTGGTATTGTGTGCTTTTCTAATTCTGCCTTTTCCCTCCCTTTTTAAATAATTATTGGAGTGCCATCTTGGTTAAGCACTCACCTCTGTGTTGATAATAAGTGGTGTTCTTTTCCTAAGACTTGTCGAATAATTAATCAGGGAGGTGTATATATTTCTAATGACTGTTTGAACTTGCTTGACATATTAGTGCCAGTGTATTTTTACAAGTGTGTTTTTAAATACATAATTATATACTTTTATACCAAAGCTCTGGTCAGTGTTTGCTTGTGCTACTGTATTTTTGTACCTAATGTGTATACTCTATATACTGCCTAACTCTTCTTGAGAGAGGTCTGACTGCTCAGCCACAGCTACCAGGTAAATCTGGGTGGTACAGACTGCTACCAATTGGGTTTACTGCCAACACCTGTAGTCTTAAACGTTTTGCAGTGGTCCCTAAGAGAACTGCACAGGTTTCTGCCTAACACCTTCACATGACGTTTTACTCCAATCTACTTATTTCACTAAACACCATCAATTCAATTTCAACAAATAAATAATTAACTCTTAAATCTCATATTTTCCTTTTCACGTCTCTTAATTCGTCTACTATTTCTTCACCACATATATATCTATACAATACATAAAACAAACAAACTGACATACTCGACCAGCCACATATATCTCAGCCTGCGAACCTCGGGACTTATCCCTGCCTCTAAAAAATACCCCGATTGGGATTTGAATCGTTCTCTTTAGACAAGTCTTTAAATGAGTCAGTAGCCTACATCATCCGCTAAACTGCTAATGGGACTCTAGATACGACTCCTTCTGTGACATGCTATGACGCAGGACACTTGGCTTACACTACTGTGACAATCCTCGTCTCACAGTTTCTTAATTGCTTTGCTCCTCTCCTCAAGTCAATTACTTAATAACTTGACGCTCATTGTCTCGAGTTGTCTTTAGCCCAACCTCCCTCCGTTACTTGGTTTCCCCTTATCACTTTCTCCACTCACTGCCAATTCGCAAGTTTGCCACCTGACTCAGTTCTACTCCCATTCGCTTTTTTTCGACTTCCAGCTCTCGGGATCACCTCCTCTTTATCAGCCGCTTCAACCTTCCACCCATTCAGCTTCCTGTAGAAGTCAGGAGGGGATTTCGTACAAATCGAAGGACCCGTCTCACCTACGCTTGCAAGATTTCCGCTATCTACAGGGAGCTTAACATCCGTTCAGCCGAATGGCAGAGGACACTCGACATTGCCGGGAACCCAAAGCTTACTTAGGTCGACAGTTCTTTAACAATCATCACTGCTACCACATGAACCGGGACAGCCGACCCAGCCCTTTAAGACGAGGTAGCAATACTTTGAGATGAATGGGGATGCAGAAGTTACTCAAACATCAATAATCAAAATGACTCAGGAAGTTGGCAAAGTTTAACTGTTTTATTATCAATGATCTAAAACAGGGAGTACACCGGACATCTACGGACGTCTCATAGCATGATCACTCAATTTGCTTCATAAAAAACATCATACTTATAGTAAAAACCTGTCATTGATGACGTTAGCCTATGTATTTACTAACGTCATCCCACGTGGCAAACTACAAAAACCTAGTGGCAAATGTGATAGGCTTAGAGGGAACATCTAGGTATACGTTCCATACTAGTCTAAAAAGTGATAGGCTCCTTAATATCAGGTGGGACTACTAAGCCCATCCTTCAAACAAGTCACTATGAACGTCACTAAATACACAACATCCCATTGGTTATACAAACTATAGGGCTCTGTCAGTACTTTTCCACCCACGTTGGCAGCACGCAGGCTGGCCTTCTGGGTGCTGGTGAGCTGGTCATAACCATAGCTTCGCACCAATTAGCATATCATCTATCATTACCTCAGTGGTCTGTACATCAATTAAGGCTTTGAACTTGGCCTTCAAAATGTTCTTTGCTCTGGAGAATACAGGGGAGTAGAGGCATGCTCTGCCTCTTTGCGTAGGTGTGGTTTGTCATTTTTGTCCAACTTCATCCATCCACATGAATGAAGACCACAAATTTGAGCTCTAGTGTATTTAAAATACTATTTTTTAATAGACCTCTGATGTCTTCCTTGTTTTCGCCATGCCTTCTGAACAGAAGTTTCATTCTTTCACACGATTGTAACTAATGTCTGCTCATCCCAGTCCGATAAAACCTTGGCTTCTTGGGGCTGATCCAGCCTCACCTTTCTGAGATTCACTTTTGTAATTTTGTTGTTTTTGAAAGGAATGGATCGCCCAAACATTTTTATTTCAAAAATAGATAGGCAATAGCCAGCCAGCTGTAGTAAACAAAAGCTACCACTGGGTGGCTTTTCCTTCATTGGTGCTGTACGCGGAGGACGGGGACCGGAGACTACAGGCAGAAAAGCTGCAGCTGCATCTCGGTAAGTGCTATTTTTTTTAATAAAAATAAACACTAGCTGCGTGTTTTTTTCTAAGTTTTCCAGGTTGGAGGAACCCGGAATACTTAGAAATAAAACCGCAGCTTTAAAAACGTTGTATTTATGTTTGCGGTAGCTTTTGAAGCGACCGCAAACATAAATACAACGTTATTGTGTTTGAAAACGCTGCAGTTTTTCTTTCTAAGTTTCTCAGGCTCCTCAGGCTCGGAGGAGCCTGAGAAACTCAGAAAGAAAAACCACAAGGTTTTCAAACACAACCGCATTGTGTTTCTGCCTGCCGTGGCTATCACTTTGGGTCTCCGGTGCTCCCACAGGAGAGCACCGGAGACCCAAAGTGAAAGCAAAGGCAGGCAGAAACACAACACGGTTGTGTTTACATGCCGCAGTGTTTGTGCCTAAATCTGCTTTCCCATTTGGGGCTTTAGGGCTCCCCACGGGGAGCCCTAGTGCCCCATATTAGAAAGCAGATTTAGGCACAAACACTACGCGGTTGTTTTCCGCACTGCTAAATGTTGCAGTGTTTGTGCCTAAATCTGCTTTCCCATTTGGGGCTCTAGGGCTCCCCGTGGGGAGCCCTAAAGCCCCAAATGGGAAAGCAGATTTAGGCAGAAACACAACGCGGTTGTGTTTGAAAACGCTGCAGTTTTTCTTTCTAAGTTTCTCAGGCTTAGAAACTTAGAAAGAAAAACTGCAGCGTTTTCAAACACAATAACGTTGTGTTTATGTTTGCGGTCACTTCAAAAGCTACCACAAACATAAATACAACGTTTTTAAAGGTGTGGTTTTATTTCTAAGTTTTCCGGGCTCCTCCAGCCCGGAAAACTTAGAAAGAAAAACGCAGCTAGTGCTTATTTAAAAAAATAAATAAATAGCACTTACCGAGATGCAGCTGCAGCTTTTCTGCCTGTAGTCTCCGGTCCGCGTCCTCCGAGTCCCGGCATCAATGAAGGAAAAGCCACCCAGTGGTAGCTTTTGTTTACTACAGCTGGCTGGCTTTTCCTTCATTAGTGCCGCAAAAGCAAAAGCCAGCACAGGCGGGCATCCATTTCACAAAATGGATGCGCCCATGTGCTTGCTTTTGCACATTTTTGAGCTTGAATTGCTCAAAATTTTACATAGGAACTTAAAAAAAAAATGGCAATCGTTTTTTTTTAATATTGCCTATCTATTTTTGAAATAAAAGTTTTTGGGCAAACCATTTCTTTAACTGCGACACGCTGGAAAAGGCCTTGCTTTTCTAGTCCAGCTCTGCTATAAAACGTCGTGGAAACATCTATTCTTTACTCATGCCAATATATGTATACGTTGGCAGCGCATGCTGCAATCTATTCACTACATACTAGCCTCAAGAATACTTCATCTGCTTGCGTTTCTTTGCATCTATACTAGTGTAAAATGACTTGATATCTTCATCGTTTCTGTAGCATATGTTTCCTCCTCTCGAGCCCGATATGTCACTTATCTTGATACTGTCTTGATGCCTTATAGACTATATTCACTTCTCTTGTCTCTGCATCTCTTCAATGTACATCAGTCTGGCTTCATATGACATCACTAATCTACTCATTCATTCATTGGTCCTGCTTCTTCTGGGAGTTCATTCAAATGGCCATCATATTGTCTTGTATGCAGGTATGGCTTTCTCAATGGGAACCTTGCCTCCAGGATTCTCCTTGGTATCAGTATTTTCTCTGGTACTGCACGTGTCTCACACTCTGGTTCCCAACATATAGGCAATATGGGCGAGATGCTTGAGGTGGGGGTACTTGGCTCCTTCTTTACACTAGCCTGAAAATTAACGCAGCCAAATCAGAAGTCATGGTATTTGGTGATGTGAGAGGAGGGAAGAAGAAGAAGAAAGCGAGCTGATGCTAGATGGGAAACATCTGGCGCCAGTAAAGGAATAAAAATATTTGGAGACAATGTTAAGTGTGGCAAAAGGAGAGAAAGCATGGATTGACAGCCTGAAAAAATAAAGTTAAACATCTCACTGCACAAGGCAGGGCGGATGATAGAAGGTAGGGAAATTTTCCATTCAACCGACTCCAACCTTCTATATGCAAAAAGTGTCAGCTGTACTTCTCTCTCTCACTCTCTCCTTTTCGTCCACTTACTACTCTCATCCCCTACCACTCTTAACTCCCATTACTTGCCACACGCCCTTCCCATTACTCTCCCCTCTTCCTACTCGTCTCGGGAGGATAGCTCAGCAGCAACGTGCTCGCCTTGGAAGCAAGGCGACACGGAGCACTGCAGATTCGATCCTTGGGTCCGCGCTTAGAAACCTCTGGGTATTAAGCGCGTTATAAGTAACCTATCATATCATATCATTACTCCATCCATCCTTGTCACTACTCTCCATGCCCCCTCTCCACTATGCTCTCCTCTTACTGCTTTCCACTCCTTCCCTCCAACTATACTACACTCTTTCACTCTCTTTGTCACTTTTCCCAAAACACTACCCCTCATACTTTCTACTCTTAATCTCACTCAATCACCTGGTGCATACACACACACACTCAAGTACCACTCGATTCTACCAATCAATACCTCACCTTGCAAATCCCTTCTATAATTCCTTCTCCATGCTCGGCTGCCCCGTCCTTCCTCTGCCTGGTTCCTTGGTCCACCTTCTCCTCCCTTGATCTCACCAGACCAATCTACACTGCCCTGTTTGTTCTGCCCTCTTTAATAGTCTCCCTTCCCCCTTGATTGTTTTGCGGTCTTATCTTGGTCGCCGGGCCAATTGCTGCCATGTCTTTCCCCAAGTGCTGGGTTACCGGTATCAGAAAGCCTCACCAACTTTTTTTATGTAGGACTGCCGGTTACAGGCAATGGCAGCCAACTACTATCACAGTCGATTTCCCAGCCTGTGTTTATTTGGGTTGAAGCATATGGATTGACAGTTTCACTGGCACGGCTTTACCCCAGCTTGCAGCCTTCTCTCCAATAAACTCTGGAGTCTGTCCCCACCAAAAGGATCTCTGGTAGCTGCAGTCCTACGCGACAGAAAGAAGAGTATGAGGCAAGGAGAAATGGTACTTGATAAATGCACAAAGGCATGTGTAGAAGGGACAGATACTGGGTCCTTTCCAACTGCCTCACCCTACCTCTGGAGCAGGACTGGCTCTGCAAGAACAATGGTAGGTCTTCTGACCCATGTTGACAGGGGTACCCATGCCCTATTTACAGGTTCTGATTCCTGACCCTGTTACATACCTCCACCCTTTCTCCAAGTCCTCTTCCTCTCCTTGGCATCTGTCTACCCGTGGATACCAGAAAATGCAATCTGCAGTGGACAGATTGGTGCTGGCCTTGTCTTCAACAGTGAATGAGTATGGTTGTAGGGCCAAAAACAACTTTGGACACGAGAGTTGGTGTCTGTTTTGGTACATCCATAACAAAGGGCATGGTCTGTGACTAACTTGTATCTGCACCCTATCAGATAACATGAAGGACATGTATGGCCCACTTTAACGCCTGTCTCCCGAACTCCACTATCGGATAGGTATTTTCCCAAGGGAAGAGCTTGCAGCTGAATTATAAGATGAGCTTTTCTTCCCAGTCTTGGACCTTCAACAAGTGTCATGGGGAAAGGCTCCTGGAAAGCTGTGGTCCTGATGGAAGATCCGCCATTAACGTGCCATCACGCTGTTTCAACAGCGTGCTAGTCTTTCATGCAGGGTCATCATATATACCTGGTAGCACCGCCCCCAGGCACGTTGCAACTTTAGTTGTACTTTCGCTCCTCTTCGCATCGGTTGCTTCCTTGACCGCTGCTGTTCATTTCCTCTCCCGATTAGCCCTTGTGTCTTTCTCCCTTCACTGCCTTGCACCCCTCTGCTCTTTCTGGGTCATTTCGGCTGTGGGCTTCTATCTTGCCGTTAGCGAGTCTCGCCCTCGGTCCTTTTTCCCACCGGCAATCGTTCCTGTTGGTTCCACCCTGCGTTTCGGTGCACATCCTGTTTATTTGGTTTGGGGTAAGTGATTCTTTGGAGAAATCAAGAATGGCCAAAACTGGGTTTTTATTCAGGGTGCTCTTTAGTTTTTCAAAAGCAGATGGACCTCTTGATCCCAGCATACAGGGTTAGGATGGACTTTAATCAGTTTTTCTGTTAAGGGGGCTGCAAGGCCAAAGAAGTTTGGGATTCATCTTTGGTAGTATCCCACCAGCCCCAGAAAATCCCAGTGGTCTTTTTCGTTTGTGGCCATGGGACGCTCTGAACAGCTGCCCATTTACTGTGCTGGGGCAACATCAATCCATTCCCCAGATGGAATCTGAGGTATTGCATGGAAGGCTGTGAGCTGGCACTTTGCTGGGTTTGCTGTGAGGTGGACCTTCGTCAGTTGATCACAGACACTCTCCAGATGTCTCAGGTGTTCTTCTCAAGTCTGCTATATATGACTATGTCCCCCAGATAGGCCCCAATGAAGGTCAGACAGGCGGTCAAGATGCTATCCATTAGCCATTGGAACGTTGTGGGTGCCCATGAAGGTCAAATTGTAAAACTGTGAATGGAAAAAGCCCTTTGGCTGTTGAAAAGGCTGTCTTTGACTTGGCATATACAAAGGGGCACCTACCAAAACCCCTTACTTGGCATTTATATAGCGCTCTATGTATCATTGGTATGATCTCAAAGCGCTGGTAGGTTGAATGCCTTCGGGAACCGCAGTTCAGGTCAGTAAAGCGAGAAGATGTAATTGCCAGATGGTGGCTGCGCCCTAGCGTTAGGAGTGGTGTTGAAGATATTAGTTAGATGTGGGCAGTCTGGTGGGTGGACATCCCACCCTCCGCACCCTCATCATCTCTCTGCCTCTCTTCCCTTTTCCCTACTCTCCTCCCTATTTTTCCATCCATCGTCTTTTGTCTAACGCGCCCACTTCCGTCGATCTGATGTTTCTCTCTCTTTGCTCTACTCCTGCTTACTACTACTCCTTCCTTTCACTACTTTTCCCTCCAACCACTTTCACCTCCAACTACTCTTCACTGCTCTCCACTCCCTCCTTTACTCTATACTATCCACTCCTTCCCTTCCAACTATACTAAACTCTCCTCACACAGCACTACACTCCCCTCCACATACTCTCCTCCCATTCCTCCTACAATCACTCTCCTTTCATTGTCACCTTTCCCAACATACACTCTTTCACACTTCCTACTCTTTCTCTTAGTCTCACACAATCACTTAACATACACTCTCACACTCAAGCACCACTTTCTCTCACTAGCTACTATCTCATCTTGCACATGCCTTTTACAAGTCTCCTAAACATTCCATTGCACCGTCCATCCTCCGCCTGGTTTCTTGGTCTGCCTTCTAATCCCTTGACCTCATACAAACAATCCACATTGCCATGATAATTTTGCCCTCTCAAGCCCACGCCTTTCCCTCTAGTTCCCGTGTGCGTCTACCGTGCATGTGTCTCTGTGTACCCTACTTTCTTGTTCCCCATGAGGTTGTCGTATATCCCCATGTCCCCTCCTATCGCTGTAAGCCCAGCCCCCTGTCACTATGTGTCCGTGCGTCACTGTGCTCCCAGTCATCCTGTTCCTGCGATGTCATTATGTATCCCATTATATTACCCAACACTCTCGTCACCATGTATGCCCACCGTGCCCATGTGTCACCATGTACTATGCTTTCTTGTCCCCCATGCTGTTACTATATACCCGTATTCCCCCCCTGTCACTGTAAACCCAGCCCACTGTCACTGTATGCCTGTGTGTCGATGTGTTCCATGCCATCCTATTCACGTGCCTGGTCTCGGACACCTTAAAGATGAACCATCATATCACATCACTACGCCTACTCTCTACTATACACCATCACACAACTAGAACACAGCTATACCCCTGATAGATTCGGCCTAGCTGTTCACATACGGACACTACCCCAACACCTCATCTCCATAAAAAAATGCAGCTATCCCATGACATGCTGGGCTAGTTGCTCACATAAGCGTCCTTCAGGCCTAACGCAGCCAAACGCAGTCTGGATGTCCACCCACCAGACTGCACACATCTAACTAATATCTTCAACACCACTCCTAACGCTAGGGCGCAGCCACCATCCGGCAATTACATCTTCTCTCTTTACTGACCTGAACTGCGGTTCCCGAGGGCGTTCAACCTACCAGCGCTTTGAGATCATACCAATGATACACAGAGCTCTATATAAATGCCAAGTAACATAACATGGGTCAGCCATCTCTAGGCATTGGGGGCCTGCTACAATCGCAGTCCATTTCCCAGTCTGTGTTATTGTGGAATAAAGTGCCTGGATTGGTGGTTTGACAGGTACAGCAATCGGCTGTATCTCTCCAATCGCCATCACTTATTTCTTCCATGTCCTCTAGAAACAGATGTCTGCCACAAGGATCCCTGTTAGCTGTAGCCCTATGGAACAGAAAGGGAAATATTGGTCAGCATTTTTCACAATATGTATTCGGCAAGCAGCGATGACACTTGATACATGCAAGCAGACAACTCCTTCACCACTCCTCTGGAGCAAGACCGGCTCTGGAAAGATTCCTGGTAGGCATGCGGTCCCCATTTGAGGGGGTTTCCCACCCCCATCTTGACAGGGTCAGTTCCCTGACCCTGTCCCAATAGCTAGCAATTTGAATGTGCATCCTCCTTGCCTTTTGCAGTTAGGAACAAGAACTAGTGGCATTAATGAACCTTTGTGTCCTGGAAAGTGTAATGCTGGAATTTACTTGTGAAGAAAGCTTGGACATGTCCATGGTAGGCGTGGTGGGTGATATAGATAACATGTATTATTTTCTTGATGGGGAGGCGGTGAAATATGCAAAGTGCAGGGTTGAAGTGTTTGGAACCTTTCATTCGTAAGAGTATTTTGGCCACCACATTTGTACCCTTTTTCCCCTAAAATAGCAGTCTGCGATATCGGCTGTTTGTGTAGTTCAGTGTTCGTGGAGTGATATCATAGCCATGGCCCTGTTGGTAAAGGACAATTAAGGTACAATGGGGGTCATTACGAGGTAGGCGGTAAGGGGTTAACGGCGCCGGTAAATGTGCCGCAGCCATCAACCCCTTACCGCCCCATTACGAGTCTGCTCGCGGGAACCCACTAAGGACGCCTGGTTTTACTAGGCATCCTTAGCGGGTCCCGCGAGCAGACCAGGGTGCTAACAACGGGCCCGTTATTAACGGGCCCGTTGTTAGCACCCTCCCCATTCCCATTGAGCCCTATAGGGGCTCGAAAAGGAATGGGGATGGGTTCCTTGAATGAGGAATTACCGGGCCCTCCAAGGTCGGAATGGCCCGGTAATTCCTCATACAAGGAACCCAGATCCGGTACGGGGGTAGCCATGCCGCTAATAGCGGCATGGTTACCTCCTACCTTGTAATGACCCCAATGTCTCGAAGCGTGCACAGGTGGCAAAAACAGCTTCTCCAAAAACGCTATCTTGTGGCTCAAGTATGAACCACATGCAATTCTTAGGTTCAATACCATGTGGTTGGTACCAGGCATGGGCCCATTTTGGCGGGCCACAGGCTTGAGATGGTATTAGAAGGAGCCACACCTCAAAGAATGAGTTTGGTTTGGTAGGGTTGAGTTTTAGTCTGTCATCATTCATAATGTCCATATGAGCAAGGTATGTTTTTAGGTCTGGGGAGTTAGTTGAAAGGTTGTTTTCAGTTTGTAGATTATTTACGGATCACCTGCACAGTTGTAGTATTTGAGGCAAGAGACACTGATGAGGAACAGTAGTGGTGTCATGTAGATGCGGAGGAGAAGAGGTGACAGTGTGGAACTTTTGGGTATGCCACGGGTCAAACGGCATGGCTGGGATCAGTAGGACACAATCGGTTTGGTCGCTGAGGAAAGGGATGATCCAGCATAGGGAAACTCCTTTTATTCCAATGTCTCCCAGGTTTTTTAGGATAACCTTGTGGCTCAGGGTGTTAAAAGCTGTCAAGAAGTCTAGAAGGATGATTTGCAATCTGAATTTTCATCTGAGTTGTCTTTAGTATGTCCCATATTGAGCTGAGCACCAAGCTGATTCTGTACACCTTGTCGGGGTGAAGCCATGCTGCTCCTCATGAAGGAGATTGTTTGTCCCAATAAAGTCCCAAGTTGACCATATATGTTTTTTTCCAATACTTTTCCGATGAACCAGGCGTTTGAGATGGGTGGTAGCTTACATGGTCATTTGAGTCTGCTGGATCTTCTTTGAGGAGCGGACTTACGAAAGTGGACTTCAAAAGTAGAGGGGCATTCAGGGTAGTGAATGAATAATAAAGGAAGGATAAGAACACAGGACTCATTACCAGATGCTTTGTGACCGTTTTGCCAGTGTGGCAAAACATTTTAAGTTGCCTCGATAGTGGCACGCAGCCTTAGCAGGGTCCGTCTAGATCATGTGCTACAATAGTTTAAAAAAAGGGCATATTGTACCTAGGTAGGGAAGACAATGGGGACGGGAGGGGGGCAGAGGGGACCATATGCTCCCTACCAGAAAAAAAGCAGTTTGACAATGGGATGCACAGGCTCCCATGTATCCATGGAATCCTCAGGGACAGAGGGCTTTCATAAAGGTCTGTGGGATAGGGCCATTAGTTGCTCTTTTTTCAGGGGCACATTAACAACTGGCTATGGCTGCATTGGGTGTCTTGCAGCTGCCCAGAACATGACTGAAGGACAAGTCCTGGTGGCAGGCTATGGCCGGAGGCCCCTTTGGGGGGACACAATGGGTACACCCCTTTGCCAGTGGACAATTTGGGGTAGCCCATACCCCAGCCAAAGTGACCCATGGACATAGCGCCAGGCTATGGCCAGTGCCCACTGTGGATGGCTTGGAAGTGCTTGGGGCAAAGCCAAAGGTCCTGTCGTAAGCAAACTGCCCGTGGGATCGCCTGCTAAGTCATAGAACCCATGGCAAATAGCATATCATGGTCAAAGGGGATCCTCTCAGAGTGGTGAAGGTACTCTATTGGCCAAAGTGGGCACTGAAAATTGCTTGAGACCATCCCAGCATGCCTCGGGTGCCAGAGGGCCTTGCAAGAAGATAGTTACTTTTAACTGGGGTTCCTGCCACCCACTTCATTATTTAGCTCCATCCCGCAGCATCCTGCATCTGCCTAACTCGTAGGGTGCCCTAGGCTTCACATGGACTGTCATTGCTCCTGTAGAGGTCGTCATTTGATGGAGTGCATTTGGATGCCTGGCAACCTATTTGAGGAGGGCCTGGAGCCCAGGGGTTGTGACAGAGGCCCTCCAGGGACAGTAGCCGATGGTGAGCTTGAAGCAGCTTTTTCTGCGGACTGCAGCCATGGTTTATGAGGCCTATAATGCTCCTTTACTTCCCGCAGGACAACATCCAGTTCTTCTGCAGAGAGGTGGCCTTGGGGCTGATCATTCTTACAGGCTGGCTGCTTGCATCAGGGAGTCTGCAACCAACTACAGGGTGTGAGAAACCTGAAGGTGTCTTACCTGCTAGTTCTCAGCGATCTGTCATCCAGGTGGCCAGGACAGGGCCATTGCTTTTGGATCCAGTTCCTGGGGGTGGACCAGTGCGGCAGGATCACCGGGATGAGGGGTCTTCAAGGAACGTAAGTGGGACCCGGGAGGGTGAGATGCGGTTTCCCCTTCCTTGTAACACCTTTTCTCATCCTACCAGGCAGTATACCCCTGAACTCAACCCCCCCTTTCCCGACACAAACACTTTCTCACAGACAGCACACTGTGAGCGACAACAGACTAACACCAGAGCCTGACATGTCCCAACAATGGTCAGGCAATTACTGATCATTACACACACACCTGACTTCCATCACACTTCCCCACACGGAGCACACTCTGAGCGAGGCAAAGCACACGAGGAGGCAGCAGTCCAAGATGGCAGTTTAGTAAAAGGAGAAAGACGGTGAGACCAGAGAGGGTTGCAAAGAGGAAAGTGCCCTTGACCTTTAAAGATTGTTACTCAAACCCTGGAAAGTAAGAAACCTGACACCAGGAACAAAAGCTGATCAAAACTGTACGGCGTGTCGGAAATACCCAGGGCCCTCCTGCACCAATAACCATGGTGGGGAGGAGCGATTGCTGCTGTGGTACTGTCCTTGGCTCCTACCACAAAGCAGCAAAGACAGCACAGGCAGTCAGAGAGACTGATACCAAACCAGCTTGTGTTTGAACCAAGGTTGCAAACTGCAACATTGTATGATAAAATCCAAAGAGGACAGTGTGTGAGACGCATGTGTTGAGCAATGCGAATATAATTGGAAACCAAAGGAGTGACTGACCTTTGGGAGGCCACGAAAGATACTGTAGACAGAGTGGGCCGATGCCACGTGGGTCCCCATTCGAAAGTCTCTGTTAGGTATCCAACTGATGCTTTATGTTGAAAAGGAAATCTTGCAATCAAAGTGGTCCTGGAACGGGTCGAGCTAAACCTGTGCACATTTGAAAGTCTTTGATAGTTTAATGTGAACTGCAATTGGTCCGAGCCTGGCTGAGGGAGACTAATTAGATACAAAGAAGGATCTGAGCCTGGCTGAGGGGGACCCGGGGGTGAACCGCGAGTCACCTGAGAAAGAATATTCTCTGAACATTATAAAGAGGTGATCTGAGCCCGGAAGAGGGGGATCAGCAGTAACAATTGTAACAGAAGAGGGATCTGAGCCCGGCTGAGAGGGATGCAGGGTGAGACACCCGAATTGAAAAATTGTAAGAAGAAAAGAACTTTACATTTTGTTTTGTACATCAGGCCCTCTAAAACAAGAGACTTAAAGTAGAGACTTGTACACAGAAGGTCCTGTTGCTGGCGATGGAACTGTATCCTCAAGCCATGGAAGCCAGAGTGTGCGCTTTGCTCGAGGGAACCGCCTTGCCACATGCTAACGGCCCGAACATTCTGCCATATTATTTTGTGAACACTTCTTTTTTTCATGAACACTACCCCACAATATTTGTAACTTAGCGGTAAAGATTGACAATAGATACTCCACTAGGACTGCATTATTATTATTTCATGGTCGTAGCTTGCTCCCATCTGTAGATTTAGGTTTAGATAGGTGTTTATCACACCCTTAGGAAAGTTCAATAAACACCCTTGAACTGTGGTCACTTGTGTCTGTCTTACTGTTGATACCATGTCTTCCTTACAAAGGTCCATGATGTTACCGAATGTTCACAGAAGAAAGTGGAGAGGTGGTCAAGATGAATTCCGGCTGAGTCATTGAGTTTTGGGACACTGCCGCATCTGATATGGCCAGTTATCAGCCTAGACCTGTATGGGTGTGTTAGAGCTGCAACAGAGACTGGTGACCATATTGGGGATTGTGGAAAAAGCTATTCTGGGGGAGTGGCCTCTGAAGTGGCAGAGCTGCCCAGCTCCCTGAAATTAAAAGAAAGAACATAATTATGTGTATAGGCTTGGCTCACTGAAGACAAAGGAAAAAAGCCCACGTAATGAGGAAGATGTGCTTGGACCACCCAACCTCTTCCACCTTTGTCATACAACATGTATGATCACTTCTTCTTGTCTTTCTCTTGATCACTGCACCGCCAATAGTTTAGTCTTCTTCTTAAAGTTGCAAAGGCTAGGAGCTGTTGGCACTCCTAGGAAATTAGAAATGACATGGGTAGACTGGCAGACAAGAACAAGACAAAAATCACCTTCAAGTGATAAGGAGGTGCCCCCCCGCCCCAACATAGGAAGTTAGCTGCCAAACCGAGGAGGACAACAATAGGCACTTTGCGATCCTGACGTTGAAGGGAGGAATAGGGGGCATCAACACCACAGTAGACAGCCTGGCATGCAGGATGAATTTCATTAAAACACAACTGGATCAACATGGAAGAATATTGAGCAGGGTGAAGACAAGAATCACCTTGGTGCAGGATGAAGCCAATTCTTTGCCATTGGAAATGCCAAAAATGGCTAAGCTTCAGATTAAGGTGCAATACTATACACATTTCCAAATACAGAAACAGAGACATAATCCTCTGGTTGTCCCGAGCGTATCAGGAAGAAAACATTATATTCCCCATTTCACCACTCAAGTGCTTCAATATTGAAATCTTTTATCCGAGTAAAGTTAAGATTGAGGGAGACACTGATCCAATATGCTCCGATGGTTATCCATGGAGGGAAAATGCACTTCTCTACGCCAGAGGCACATGTGAGTTTTGGACATTCTTCCTGGTGGTGCACATACTTTAAGTCTGTACATTCCCCAATGGAGTACCAGCTGATCATTTCAGACGGAGGACTGAATCTTGGTGGCAAATATTTCTGTATAATCTGAGCCCAGAAACTCAAGAGTGGAAATATTCAGGGCATGTGTCCACACTGTTGATGTCCCTGGCTATCCATACACAATCCTCACGTGGAGTAGTCTGTCCAAACTGTTGAAATGTCCTCTGAGTGAACACAGTTCTGCACTGGTTATACAGCCCACAATTCCAGATAGCCCTTCACCCTTTCGGCCACTTGTGCCAAGAAACATTGCACAGAGGAGTTGATGGATGTCCTTCTTCTTTGTTACTCTATGTATTCTGGCATTTTAGACAAGGTGGAAGTGTGAATATGATTGCCCCATAGACATGTTACCTGTGGCAGGATATACACGATGACCGAGCAAAAGAACCAGCACTGGGTAGATAAAGAAATAATTGTAGAACTGTTTTATCAGGCATTCCATGTCTCCCATGGTGTTACCTTCTTGGTCTAAAAAAGTGCAGAACTCGCACCATGTGTAGTCTATCGTGGTATATATACAACACCCCAACAAAGATCTGCTAACCCCTGACCCGTATATATAATCTTAGATCAAGTCTGGCTCAGATATACACAAAATTGGATCTGAGCTGCGACTACAACCTGATCACATTTGATTAGGGGCTAAATGTAAAGTCATTGGGCCTCATTACACGTTAGGCGGTAAGGGTTTACCGGTACCAGTAAGGGCACCGGTACCGGTAAACCCTTACCGCCTTACTACGAGTTCCCTTTGCGGGATCCGACCTTAACGGCTGGTTTTACCAGCCGTTAAAGTAGGGTGCCGCAAAGGGACCTTGGAGCTAATTACGGTACCGCAATTTGCGGTACCGTAATTAGCGCCTTCCCCATTCCCATTATGCCCTATGGGGGCAAAAATGGGGAAGTGGCTTGGTGAATGGGGAATTACCGCCCCCGCTCACCTTGGAGTAGGGCGGTAATTCCGCCATCCACCAAGGCGGACACGGTAAAATACCGGCGGCAACCATGGTGCTAATAGCGTCATGGTTACTGCCTACTGTGTAATGAGGCCCATTCTCTTTTTGTCTATGTAATGACCCCAGGGCCTTCCAGAATTTCATTAATCAGGGTATACTTGATGATTTTGTAGTTGTGTACCTCATCAACTTTCTAACTCATGCAATTGAGGCTTTCAACAGTGAGAGCCCTAACTGCGCGACTCCCTCGATAGATTCTACTCTTGACTCATTGGACTTCCTTTCTAGAACTGTTTTGGGCATCTGCCGTTGGTTTTTTGAACGAGTTGCTTTTACCATTAGACGACCCTACAGACTACATGTTTTTAAAGTCCACACAATCCGTCAAGTTCACAATCGGCACACGTCAGCCTTACACATTACTTGTATATTAGTTGACTACAGCATTTTAGCTCTAACCAACTTGCCATTTTAATTCCTTCACCTATGCATTAGCTGGGTAATATGCATTTGCGCAACCTTTTTCCACACTGTTTGGTCAGCATCTTCTTTTCTACTGACCTTGCCCAAAGTTTGGGTAGGTGGCAGAAGGGGTGAGAGATCTACAGGGGCTATCACTGTGGAAATCAGCACTCTCAATACTTTTTTTCTCTGAATATTCAGTTCACTACGATTAGTTTGCTAAACTTCTTTGGGGGTCAACTTATTGATCACTCTACCTGTTGATTGTATAACTTTGTTCTGTTTTTAATTGTAATTTTTGTATTTAATTTTTTATTTTGGTTTAGACAAACATTTATAAAACAACCATTGCATCTTACATCTTTAAAATTCCTTCGTTAACTTAAATTTCCACTTCCTAGTTTCTATAAAGTTCTTACTTAGTGGAGCATAATGAAGTGAGAGGGTCACAGTTTCTTGTCTCTTAGTCCAGGATTAACATTTCTTTCATCATCTTTGTTATTGCTAGCGATAGGCTTACTTTGTAACCTAACACCATTAGGTCCCACCATTCCTTGGCTCCTGATAGGTAGATCGCCTATGGCTCTTCTCTCATGCACTAGATCCAGGGCTAATCTGTACTTAATTCTCATTTCTTGTGTGGCGATCCAATCTTGAAGCCGCAGCTTCATTTTGATTTTATCCGGATTGGTAATTAACAATTCAAGTGAGCCACCCAGATGAAGTAGCCATGCTTTACATCATTTTTCCACTCTTCCAACACCCACTCGTTGTTATCGCCTTTCGGTTACCACAGGATCATAAAGGGGACTGAAGAGTCTATGATTTCACATTTCCTATACATTTGTAGTGATTTCCATAATACTATTGAGTACAATGACTGAAGTCCAATTTCCTATCTCACTTACTCACTGGGATGCACATTGTGAGTCTTAACACTTCCTTCCAGAACAGGGCTTTGAGTCTGGAGCATATAGACCATGATAGATTTAGCACTGATTCAGCTCCATAGGTTAGCACTGGTTGCACTTTTTGCTTGTAGAAGGTGATCAGATGAATTAAAGTAAACTCCCTGTATCTCCTATGTAAGATATTTGCTTGGCTCTTAGATTCATCACTTTTTCTCTCAGCATGTCCAGCCATGGTTTCTCATTTAAGCTTCCATACAATAGTACTCAAAGTTATCTCATCATGAACACTTTGTCAATTTTTGTCTTCCCGAGGTGACAGTTAGGGTCTCTCCCACATTTTTGTGAGTTACTATATTTTAAGATTTTGGATTTCTCCACATTGATCTGTAGATTGTTCTCTTGTGTATATTCCCAAAATCTATTCCTGCTTCGCTGCAGACCGATTGGGGTCAGGAAGAGAATGACCAAAATCGTCTGCATAAATTATCCAAGACACATGGAAGCCTTGGATTCTTGGAGGAAAGCTTTGTACCGCTATTTGTGATTCCTGCAGATCCGATAGAGGTTGAACAGGATTGCCGCTAGGGGGAATCTGTCATGATGCCTACCCCCGGGGTTCCAGACCACGTCAAGCAACCCCGGAAGCAGGCATCAAGTTATCCTAAGCAAGCCCAACAACCCCTGCTAGGGGCTATTTGGGTCCAGTCCTGGCGCCTATGGCGCCATGCTCATATGGAGAGTCAGTCCTGGCGCCATAGGCGCCAGGCTCATAGATTAAAACTTACCTGATGCAGACCATGCTGCAAGAGCTCCAAGCCAAAAGAGGCTTGGAAGGGGCTACTTTACTTAGGGGCTATTTTTACTCGGGCGGGGCTGGGGGGGGGGGAATACTTACCTGGGACTACTTTGGAGGCTATTTAAACCACGCCCGAAGAGCAGCACACGCTTCGCGTTATTCTGCATCCAGCAGCGTAACGCTCACCGTGCCTGCAAGTCTGCATCCAGCCTTCTGCCACGCCCGCCTCGAGTTTGGAGCTCATAGAAAAAGGGAGAAAGAAGGAGAAAAGGTTAGAACAAGAGTTATACCTTTAATCCTTACCTGAATTCCCGATCCATCACGCCCTCGAGCTGGAAGAAAGAAGTTATTTTATGCGTGTCGCCTCGCCTGCTGCAGTGCCGCGCTGAACTCACCGGCCTTTGCAGCATCTTCATATTCCACCGCATCCTCCTGTATGTTCCCGCCGCACTTCGGAACCTAAGGAGAAGACAAGAACAGCAAGGTGAGCCAAGGGAATACACAGAGGAATATTGGTTACCCCCCCCATAGACTTACCTGATTTTACCACCGGGGGTACTATTCCTCTTCACGGGTCGGCGCAGCTTCCACTGCATCTTTGCCGAACCGCAGCCCCTAAGGGGAAACAAAAGGACAGCAAAGTGAAACAAAGGGACTAACAAGGGGAACCCTCCTCACCACAATAGACTTACCTGATTTTACCGCCAGAGGAATTATCCCCCAAAACATCATACTTTCTCTCAGCGCCTGAATAAGGGAGAAAGCAACAGGTTACATATTGACATTATTTTATCGAACTGTGTTGGAAAATACAAATCCTTACCAGAATACTACCGGTTGCCACGAGGAACTCTTCATTAGGATCAAGCTGCAACCTGCAAGGAATCGGACAAGAGTGAAAGTCAGGCATTTGAACTCTTACGAACTTTATACTTAGGGCATCTTGCTGGGAATCTCAGAGTCAATATTGTTCTGGAACTCACCAATTCCTTCGAGCCAGTGAAGCAACTGGTTATCAACGTGCCCCTGCACTCAATGCAGGATGGAGAGCTCATCTTTTCAAACCATCAGAAGAATATTCCTACGGGCCAAGCAAACAAAGCTAGGTGGGCCAGTCTAGTCCATCATCTCGGCCCTAGGCGTCACATTGGTGGAGACCGCAGCTGTCCAGTTCCGATCGACGCCTCTGTGGGAGCCAGGTGAGCGTAACAGAATCCTTGTTTCAGGCCCCTATACATCTGGATGTCTCTTGATTCCAAGATCTGTCAGGCGGATCTTGACTGAGGTTTCAGAATATAGCGCTTTGATTGCTTCAAGAAGGTCCAGTGGACAATTGCATGCTAGCAGCTTTCACGACAGGTGTTCTCTGTGTACGCTTTCGAATGCCTGTTGCAGGTCTATGAATGCCATGTAAATTTGTGTTTTCATTTTCATTGCCTTCACCTTTAACAGATTTAGTATGTAGATGTTCAAGTTTGTTCCTACTCCCTTCACAAAACCTGATTGTCTTGGGTCCAATCGTCCATTGTCTTGTGCTCATTTTGTAGATTTTCCAAGAGCATTTTTGCAAAGATCTTCCCCAGAATATCCAGGAGTGAGATAGGGCGATCATTTCTAGGATTCTCTCTGTCGCCCTTTTTTATAGATTCGGACTAATAGTGCCAATTTTCAAGAGGCGGGTACATCTCTCACACACATTATTTGGTTGAACAGCATTTCAGCCCATACTTCTGGGGCTTCTTTCAAGATGGCGTGTGTAAGCCTATCCGGCCCTGCAGCTCTGGAAGAGTTCAGTTTATTTATCCATCCAATGATGTCTTCTTATTCCCATTTTAGCTGCCATATAACCTGGGTCATCTGGTCTTCATCAGCTTGTTCTGGTGTTATCTGGGCGAACAATGCTGAATAGTAGCCAACCCATGCCAATTCAGTGACTTGGTGAAGCATAACTGCTGATTGGAAGTTCCTGTTATTATTTAGTAGTTCCCATAGGCCTCTTCCATTGTTCTTGCATACTATTTTTAACACAGTTTCACCATCAAATGGGACTCTCATTGCTTTCGAGGACTTCAACACATCTTTGTATTGTTGTTTCCGTTTGTTTATTTTGGATCGGTTGATGACCATACCGTCCTTTTTTTAGGCATTTTAGGTACGCCCTCATGGCTTTCCTTGCTTCTATCACCTCTAGATTGTACTTATGCTTTGGGTTGAATGTCCTGTTATTAACCCTTGACTAGGGTTGTTCTAAGGCAGTTAATAGACAATCATAATTAAGCCCATCCTTTCCTTGCTTCAGATGACAATCGTAGCTCTGTTATTTCAGGCACATCTCAAGGTTTGATTCTTAATCGGTTTCTTCCTTGCAATATCTGCAGATCTTCTATTAACGTCGTTTTTTTCTCAGCGACATTGACTGTCCATTTAATTTCAAATATCTACTTGCCCTTAGACTGTTAAGGTCCAACGACCTAGTAACTATAGAATTCCCGGAAGAGGAGAGAACATAGAGTGATCCTCCATCTATCTAGTGCACTTATCAAGCATCTATTACTCACCGAAGCAAATAAATTGAGACCAATGGGTTTCGACCTTGTCAACCACAAAAAAGTGATGCTAAGAAATAGAGATACCAGTGCAGGTCCCTTGCAGATCACGGGGGTGGAGGACAGAGAAATAATCAGAGTACAGAGAGACACTATTCCAGAGATGGAACAGCCACGCGAAGAGGGACGAGTGAGTCAACCAATGTTGTTTTCAAAGAGGCGACTAAATCAACCCTCACGGACAAGGACTCGGACGATCATTGGAAGTGGCTTGTTGGTCTCCTAGCCACTAACATTAATAAAGCAAAGTGCGAACGACCATACACCGATATCACTCTATCTCTTGCAAGCTGGAACACACAAGGGGTTTGTTCATCTGTTTCTCAAAGAAGATATCCTCAAGACACAATATGATATCATCTGCTTGCAAGAGACTTGGTTGTGTGACTCGTCACTTTTAGAAGCATATACTGACCTCCTCAACCCAGCACTCAAAGGTCAAAGAGGTAGACCTATGTCCAGTCTTTTAATAGCGATTGAGAATACCACTCATTTTGAAACTTTGGAAGTAGCAATCCTAACCATCACATGCAACTGGTGGTTGGTAAAATCACCAGAATGCCTGACACAGAGCCCCTGATACTTGCTATCGCGAATCTATACTGGAATCCCGCCAACAAAGCATTAGATGATCTACCAGACTGTGATGCTGGAAATGCACTGGAGGGACAGGGCCTCCATATCCTTGTCCTTTATTGTTTTATCATGTATGTTCTGTCTTGTTTTCCGCGCCAGAGTTCATGTGGGACTCCTGGCGATGAGGCTCTTCCTCTTTTTGGTCATGGTGAATAGACCCTTGAGATACTCTTATGGAACCCATGGGTAGGAGTATAACACATGTTGCTGATCCCCCGAGAGGAGCAGGAGCTCCCGTTCCACTGCAGGAGCAGTGGCCATCGCAGAAGCGCCACCGGAGGGCACTGGGCTGTTGCCTAGACCTCGGGAAGAAATTGGAATCCATGATCGAGTCGGAACGAAACGGGTAAATGGTCCGCGTAATTTACCTCGTTTTACCTGCTCCATGATTCCTCTGCCCTGGATGCCCCTTCCACCTACCTGTATCCACCTGCAGGCTTTTTCTCCTGCTTAATCTGCACTAACTGCAGTAATTTGCCACGAGGCTACCCCTCTCCAAAATGGCCGCCGCCATCACTGCCTAAGCCACCTTTGCTGGAAGTCCACACCCCACAGCAGCATCGTTCCGGATTGGCTAGCAGCCACTACTTTTCGTCCAATCACGAGCCGGCAGGCTCGAGCCGGCAATCCCACTAAGGCAACACACGAAGGCTACTGCCTGTCGGGAGCCTGTCTGGAGCTGGATGGGCTCTGGGCGTTCCGGTCAATCCTCGGTAAGGTCTGTCCTCTGACCCCCTTTACCTTCATCTATACACCCTATAAATTGGAAGTTATATTGTCTAATGTTCTTCATTTGCACCATGGATCCCTCAGTTGCTTCCACGCCTTTGTCCTAATGCCATCTTCCACTCCTGAACTGTACTCTGCAATTGAATGACTCACTGAGACTCGTGTGACCTATCAGTGTCGGTTGCACCTAGACTTATATGCCGTGCCCCGAACAGTTACCTTTAGCCTGTATCTGCTACTAAAACTGTACATGCTTGACTTTGTGATACTGTGATATCATTATATATTGTGATATTTTAAACCTAGCGCTGTGCTTTCCTAGCCACTGCGATACTTCACTCTAGGCGCTGTGCATGCTTGACATCTTGATACTCCTAAACCTGCACTGTAACTTCTTAGCCATTGTGATACTCCTATTCTAGGCACTAGGTAAATTTAGGTACTTTGCTTCATAGCCACGGCGCACTCAATTCTAGGCGCTATGCTCATCACTTATTATGAGAGTCTCAATCCTAAGTGTGGTGGTCCTAGCCACTGTGATACTACAATTCTAGTTGCTGTGCCCCCGACCACTGTGATATGCTTATTCTAGGCGCTGTGCTTCTAGCTAATGTGACACTCCTAAGGTGTGCCAGATCATCTCACCTACCACAGGCTACATCCTCCCTGCATAACCCTGTAAACTATTTCCCACCAAACTAAGTACTAGCTACGCACAATGTCCAGCCTACTTAGCTTCTATTGCATCATGGCTATTGCTACACTTCCAGTTACTAGCAAGCAGGGCAGCTACACAGAGACCCCACTATACTCACCTGCACCTCTATCACATATATCGCCAGATATTACTAATACTCATGCCTACACTGACTCTATACACCAAGCTCTGTTAGAACCACTAGCTTACACTTCCAAGCCTAGCTCCACTCACGATAGAAATAGTAAACTACGTGCCAGACTTAACAAACTCCATGAGACACCCAGACGACTCCTCCTTCCTACAAAATCTGAAATGAAACATCAAATTGGCAATACAGGCTACGCCTCCAACCACACCCTAGCTTCATCGCTTACCCAAATATCTGTGTCCAAGACAAAATCCAGTGCGAAAAACACTCCTAATCCTACACATACTAAAGAGGAAACTAAGGATCACTCCTATAAAGGAGCACTCCTCAATGCCAGGTCACTAGTTGCACATGCCCTTGAGATAGCTGATCTAATCACTGAGAATAATCTGGACTTCATTGCCATAACTGAAACCTGGCTACACCAGGCAGCAGGCCCCTCACTCATGTTAGCCATACCTGACGGCTACACTATATGCAGACAAGACCGAGAGGGCTCCCGCGGAGGCGGAATTGCCATTATCTCTAAATCAAGCCTCTCACTAAGACTAGCCCCTGCACAAACGCTACAATCCTGTGAAGCCCTCACTGCTAAACTCCTTATAAATAATAATCAATCCCTAACCATTCACCTAATCTATAGACCTCCAGGTCCGCTTGGGACCTTTGAAGAGGATCTACACAAACTTCTAACCCTCAATGCTAAAACTACTTCTCAACTGCTGGTATTAGGGGATTTCAACTTAGGATTTAATGACAAAACAGATGCGCATGCCGCGACTATTGCCCACGCTATTAACTCCCTAGGCTTCTCCCAAAAAGTCAACAACCCTACCCATACGAAAGGTAGAATATTAGACTGGGTCGCTGACTCTAACTGTACTACAGTTATCTCATCTATCTCGGCATTATCATGGTCTGACCACTCATTAGTGTCCTTTGACCTCCTAACCTCCCACCCATCCTCTACAGTCGTCCCCATGGCACTCTCATGCCCTACAAGAAACAAAAAGAATATGACAATGGAAAATGTCATACCCGCTATTCTTCCAACTTTAAACGCCTTGCCTGACAATTCAGACCCCGGCACATTAGTTCATGAGTATAACAAAATCATGACTGATACTTTGGACAAAATTGCCCCACTCAAAATGCGCACAAGCAAACCTAAAGCCCATCTAAATAAATGGTTTACGCCGGAACTCAAGGCTTTACGTCTCACCAAGAGAAAATATGAATCCAACTGGAAAATATGTGCAACTGCTGAGAACAAGGCCAACCTAATATCTATCTCCCGTCAATACAAAAATGCAGTTTGTCTGGCTAAGAGAAATTCATATAACGATCGTATCGCTAACTCTAAATCAAGTGTGAAGGAACTCTTTTCCATCCTAAAGGAACTTGAGTCACCTATTGCCATACCAGACACTTGCACTAAAGATCAGACCTGGTGTTCTGACATCCAATATGCTCTAACTAATAAAATTACTACCCTCCAAAATAAAATTCAACTGAAAAAAGACTCGCTTAAACTACCTACCCTGTCACCCCCTAAGGCTACCCTCATGCCTCAACCTACCAAATTTTCCTTCACCAAAACATCCACACTTGAGATTGAAAAAATCATCCTCACCCTCAAACCATCTAATTGCAAAGGTGACATCTGCCCAGCACAGCTAATAAAAGACGCTGCCAGAGACTTATCACCATTTATCTCCAAACTTGTCAATGCATCCTTCTCCACAGGCATCATCCCAGCTAACCTAAAACAATCCTGGGTGCTCCCGTTGCTTAAAAAGCAAACTTTAGATCCTCTCATCCCTACCAATTACCGCCCAATCACCACAGTTCCGTTTCTGCTGAAGATCCTGGACAAAGTGGCCTACATACAGATTCAAAACTACCTCGAACTGCACAAACTACTAGGATCTAGACAATCTGGCTTCCGCCCATTACACGGGACGGAAACAGCCCTGATTGACTTAAAGGCCCAAATAGACGAACTGAGAGATCAGGGTAAGACAGCCCTCCTCCTCCTACTAGATCTCTCAGCTGCGTTTGATCTTGTGGACCACAAAGTCCTCTGTAAACACCTGGACGTTGCCGCTCACTTCTCCACCCAAGCTATCAGCTGGATAGAATCCTTTCTGAGTGAGAGAACTATGAGAGTCTTTTCCCCATCGGCAGCAGCTGACCCTATACCCATTACTTGTGGAGTCCCTCAGGGATCCTGCGTCTCTCCGACCCTTTACAATATATTCACCAAACCTCTGTTCGATGATTTGGACAATCTCGGTATCACCTACACTAACTATGCGGATGATACACAGATTCTCTTCCCACTTTCTGGGGATCATAGCGAGGATGGGGAGTTGGTGAATAGAGTGTATCTCATCATTCAGGCATGGATGGCTACTCACGGTCTTTGCCTGAATGATGATAAGACAGAGTTGATCATTCTGGGCACACAAGCCAATATTAACAAATTGGGCCCGGATTACTCAGCCTTCAGCATAGACGGAAATGTCATCAAAGTCTCGAGGGAAGTAAAAACACTTGGTTTTTATCTCGACTCTACCCTGTCCTTCACCAAACAGGTAAACTCCCTAGCCTCCACCACTGCTTACACCTGTAAATTGATTAGAGCAGGCAAGCCCTTCCTGTCCAATACCAGCTGCCTAATCTTGGCTAGAGCCTTAATTCTTTCCCGACTTGACTACTGTAATGCCCTATACAGTAGTGCTAATAAAGCCAATACCCAAAGACTTCAAACTCTACAAAATAATGCTCTTAGAGCTGCATTAGGAATAAAAAAGAGGGAGCATATCTCCTCGACTAGGCGGCAACATAAATGGCTTTCCACTGAGAACAAAATCCCGCTAAAAATGATCTCACTAACCCATAAGGCCTTAAATAATGCTGCTCCTAGCTACCTGATGGACAAAATAAAAAGAAAAACCTCTAATAGACCCATGAGACTCGCCAACTCCAATTGTTTGGCAGTACCCAGATTCAGACTTGCCAAAATTGGTGGCGTCAGCTTCCCTGTGAAAGCTGCTAACCTGTGGAACGCCCTGCCACCTAACCTAAGAGCTGACCAACCCTTCCCTCACTTCAGAAGGAACCTTATCAAACACATTATCGCCAACAACGACTTGACACCTGAACACTCACAAGTGTAGTCCTACCTAATGCACCCTGACGTGACATTAACCCTTATGTTTATTACTGCTAATCCTGTATATTGTTAACTGTACATTCATGTAAATACGGCAATTGTTTATTTGTACATTCTAGTAATTTGTGTAATATTGTAAATTCATTTATACAACATTGTAACATTGTAAGCTTCGCATATACTTGTTGCTGCGCCCGGTAACCTAAGGGTCTGGTGCGCAATATAAATAAATAAACAAACAAACAAACAAACAAACAAACTCCTAGTGCATGTTTTGAGCACCTGTTTGTGGCCCACAGAGCAGGGTATGGGCTGGTGGCAGCTCCATGCTGAATCTGACAGGTGCTCTGAGTATCCTCCATTTTGGGATACCCAGGCCCTGCCATTGGAATCAGTTGATCCCTGATAGGAAACAAGATGGCCCCTGTGGCCTCTTGCTTTCTATCACTGTTACCTTATTTTTCCCAAAGTCTCAGGAAGCCTTGACTCTGTCACCTCCCCCTGACTGGCTGTTCGGTGGAAGTTCCATATATGGTATTGTGGGACGTCCAGGCCAGACCGGCTGGAGCCTTCCCAATGACTGTATGTTGTGGGTACGCCCGCGGGGTGGGACCTGGGTGAATGGAGTGTGTGACAAAAACGCATTTCATGTTATGGATGTCTGGTATCTGGTGTTTGACACAATGACTGAGCCAGCCCTGCCCAAAACTGGTATGAATGCAGTGTGGAGTGCTGAATGGCAGAGTGCTTGTCTGAATCCACATTCCATGTTGTGAGTGTCTGGATGGAGAAGAATGGCCTGAATGCACTGTGAGCCTGATTGGCTACCTGACTGCCTGAATGCCCTTCTGAATGATTGGTTGCCTGAGTGTGACCCAGCAGAGTGAATGAGAAATCAACGGTATATCTGGGGGGCCTCTCACTGATGGAAATTGTTCAGAAGCTGAAGTTTATATTTGAAGCTTAACCTTGAAGGCCGCTGGAAGAAGAAGATTTGCTGCTGCTGTCCTTCGCAAATCTGAAAGCTGCGTGACTGCCAAGGAACTGATCCAAGAGTTTCTACCAGGGGGCGCAGAAGCTCGGCTGCCTGTTCCGGTGCCTCATCTATTCAGGCTGAATCTTTCTAAAAATACAACAATTTCAACAGCAATTCTGCTACTTACATTTATCTGTTCCTGCTACCCTACTCTTGGGGTCCCTCCGGCTGCGACCTCAGCCAAAATTGGACCCGCTTTCAACCGCTACTACATCGGATTCTGGAGAGGCCTCCTCCTGCTCTGCCATCTGCCCGGCTCTTGCGGTGATCCTTCCCGCGCTATGATCGACCGGGACAGCGCTGTGAACTGTTTACCTCTGGGTGTCACCAGCACCTGCAGCAGTCCTGGAGTCTTGCTGCGCTATCTACCATCCTGAGGCTCGGCTGGTTACACGGCTGCCTGGATCCCTCCTTGTCCTCTCCAGGCCGTCTCCATCCTGGATCTTAGGGTCCCGACTGGGTTGTGTCTGTCCGCCACCATCTTGATTCCTCCCCCCCGTCTCCGGCGGCCCTCCTCATTTGAGTGTGGACTCTGCTGCTTGCACCCACCGGCGTCTGCCTGACTCATCCTGAGTCTCAGCTGGTTCGCGGCTGCCTTGATCCCTCCTTGTCATCTACGAGCCGTCTCCATCCCGGATCTCGGGGTCCCGACTCGGTTGTGGCTGTCCGCCACCTTCTTGATTCCCCCCTCATCTGTGGCGCCCTCCTCATTTGAGTGTGGACTTTGCTGCTTGCACTGGCTGGCGTCTGCCTGTCTCCTCCGTTGCTCCATAGACCTGCGGCGAGTTCGTCCTGACGCCCGAACACTAACTTGGTGCCTGCCTTGCCGCAGGGTCACGTCTGCTTGAGGGTCCACCATCTTGGCGTTGGCCGACAACAGCCGCCTTCAGACGACATCACCTGGCAGCGTCAGCCTGATTTCTCCGGTGCTCCGTGGACCTGCAGTGAGTTCTTCCTGACGCCCGTATTCTACCCTGGTGCCTGCCTTGCCACAGGGCTGCGTCTGCTAGAGGGTCCACCATCTTAGCTTTAACCGACATCAGCCGACTTCAGCCGGTGGGGGTGGATTTCCTGGACTCCCTCCGCTCTATCCCTAGTCCATCCTCAATCCACACTGACTCTCTGGGCCCTGGCAGGGCCACAGCTGCTCGGGGTGCCTCATTGCAGCCCTTGACCCACTGTCACCGGTCCACCCCGCCTAAGTTTTAACACCACAGCTCGGGACCGCCTTCTCCAGCCTGGACCCCCCCAGGCTGACCGCTAACAATCCCAGCCCAGCCCTGCCGTCTCTGCTGCTTGAAGTCCTGCCAGTGTGACTGCTCATGACCCCTGCCTCAGCCCCGATCCACCGCCTGCAACTCTCCCTGCTCTAGTCCGGGCCTCCCACAGAACACTGCAGAATTCTCCTCTGGCACCCTACCGCCTCTGCTGCTTGAAGTCCTGCCAGTGTACCTGCTCAAGATCCCAGCTGCAGCCCCTGTCCACAGCCTACAACCCTCCCCGCTCTAGCACCGGATCTTCCACAGAACATTGCGGATTCAGCCTGCTACCTGCGGTCCACCCACGGAATATTGCAGACTCACCGCACACTTCTTGACTGTCCTTGTTCCTCACCTGGTGTCCACACCCCACTCTTAGACCAGTCACGTTAGTCACGTTAGATCCCTGCTCTGCTCCATTTACTATATTGTCTGAATTCCTCCACTGACACCTTCCCTCCGCATCTGTTACCACCTGCAACCTCTCTCCCAATAGATGAGATTCACTGCTTCAACTTGACTACCTGTGCTGCCTAAGATCGCCCACCATCATCTCCTCTCTACTCCTATCCACCCCCCCTACTGCTATCTCCTACTACTACCTCCTCCTCACATGTGGGTACAATTGAACAGGCTCGCAGCCCTGTCTCATCTACCTCACCAACCTGTGTACTACTGGTGCCTCACTTCCACTCCTGCCTCCGCCTCCTATGATCCTCCCCTCTCAGTAGAGAGAGCAACTGTCCAAGATTGCCGTACCTGTCCATTCCCCTTAATTGCCCCTGTCCTTCCTCTGTGGCCTCTACACTACCCCTGATACCTCTGCCCAGTCCTCTGTTTACTGTCCCATCTTGACATTACTACACTGGTCTCTGTCCTCACCATCACAAGAGTCTACAGCTACGGCCCCTCCTGACTCGTCCTATCTCTGAGCCCGTTATGCAATCTGCCAAATCTCCTTTTCGCCGCCCTTTCTCCCATCCCCTGCCTTTCACCACTCCCACCTTCTCCTTTCCCTCCTTCTCTCCTTTTCCCTCCTAATGCCCCATCCTCTCCCCTATCCCCCCGCTACTCCTCCTGCCGCACTCCTTCCCTCTCTCACCGCCCTAATCTTCTTTACCCCCCTACCACCCACCACTCCAGTCACATGAACATGGCACTTTGGAACGCCAGATCCATCTGCAACAAAACCGCAGCAGTTCTTGACCTATTCTTTCGCCTCAACCTCCACTTTCTATGCTACACTGAAACTTGGATCCCCCCCATAACACTTCTGTCCCAGCTTCCTTAACCACCTCCTCCTCCTCCTTTTCTCATACCCCTCGCTCTACTGGCCGTGGCGGTGGTGTTGGCCTCCTCTACCACCCCAAGTTCATCTCCTCCCCCTCCTCTCCATCTCTCCCTTCTTTCCCTTCCTTTAAATTCCTTTACATATCTCTCCTCTCCCCACCATATCTCTCTCCTGATTATCTATGGACCCCCTGGCCGTCTTTCTTCCTTCTACGAAGACCTGGATCACCTCCTCTCACTTATCCATGTCCATCTTCTCTCCCGTCTCCCTTTCAGAAGTCTCCACCCTCCTATCCAAAGCCCACCCCACATCTGCCCCTACTGACCCTCTCCCTTCCCTTCTCATTCCTAAGATTTACCCTCTTCTTGTCCCCTACCTCACCTCCTTCTTCAACATCTGTCTCTCCTCAGCTACCTTTCCCTCTGCCTTTAAACATGCCACGATCATCCCCATTCTAAAGAAACCTTCTGCTGACCCACGTCTCACCTCGAATTTCAGACCTATCTCTCTTCTCCCATTCCTCTCCAAGCTTCTCGAATGCCTTGTCTACTCTCAACTCTCATCCTTTGTCACTAATTCCTCTCTCTTACCACCCTTCCAATCAGGCTTTCGTCCTAAACACTCTACTGAAACTGCTCTCACCTCTATTCTTAACTCCCTTCTTACTGCTTGCCATGCCAAACAATCCTCTATCCTTATTCTCCTTGATCTCTCTGCAGCCTTTGACACTGTCGATCACCCCCTCCTCCTTCATACTCTCTCCTCATTTGGCTTCAAAGGCTCTGTACTGAACTGATTATCCTCTTACCTCTCTTCCCACTCCTTTACAGTATCCTGGGGTGGCCGGTCCTCTCCTAACTATCCTCTTGAATGTGGCGTACCCCATGGCTCTGTACCAGGCCCTTTCCTCTTCTCTCTTTACACCTCCCTCATTGCTCCTGTTAGCTCCTCGTTTGGCATCTCCCACCACTTCTATGCTGACGACACTCAACTCTTCCTCTCTTTCTCCTCCTTCTCAACTGACCTCCACCTACAACTCTCTTCCTGCCTTACTGCCATTAAGAACTGGATGTCTTCCCGCTTTCTCACTCTCAACACCGACAAGACAGAAGTTGTATTCTTTCCCTCTAACTCTCATCACCTTTCCTCTCCTCCCCCTTTCATTCACTTCCCTCCCTCCAACCTTCCTATCTCTTTTCAAGCTTGTAACTTAGGCGTTCTCTTTGACTCCTCTCTCTCCTTCTCCCAACACATATCCCTCAATTCTCGCACCTGTCGCTTCCACCTCTTCAACATTTGCAAAATACATCCCTCTCACACTTTCCATGCTACTAAACTCTTAATCTCCTCCCTCATCTTCTCCCGCCTCTTCTACTGCTCTTCCTTACTCTTTGGACTTCCTACTTCTCACCTTCCCCATCTTAAATCCAACTACCACTCTGCTGTTCGCACCCTCTGTCTCCTTGCCTCCCGTGACTTCATCTCTTCCTCTCTCTCCTACCTTGGCTGGCTTCCTTTTCACTCCCAACTTAAATTTCAATTGCTCTGCCTTGTCTTCAAATCTCTCCATGGTCTTGCCCCCCTATCTCTCCTCCCTTCCCTCCTTCTACTCCCCGTCCCGTTCCCTTCGGTCCGCTGACCATTTCCTTCTCACTTCACCCCCGCCCCCCTGTGCCTCCTCCCATTTTTGCTCCTTCCAACTATTAGCACCTCTACACTGGAACTCCCTTCCTCTTG
The DNA here is from genome assembly GCF_040938575.1 of Ambystoma mexicanum. Classification (NCBI taxonomy): domain Eukaryota; kingdom Metazoa; phylum Chordata; class Amphibia; order Caudata; family Ambystomatidae; genus Ambystoma; species Ambystoma mexicanum. Next base: position 354,990,027 of record NC_090936.1, read on the forward strand.
CTATCCGTTCTTCCCCCACCTTCACTTAATTCCGCACTTCCCTGAAATCTCTCCTTCTCCATTCTCCTCCTTGAAACCCCTTCCCCCTTCTACTTCCCCCCTTCCTCACTCTTTTTCCCCGACTTTCTACCCTCCCCTCTTCCGCCCTCCACTTTCCTCCTCCTACCCTCCTCCTCCACTCCCCCTATCCTGTCCTATCTCCCTTTCCTCCCTATCCCCTTCAGTTAATTGCTCTTCTCACTGTTTTATTGTTTGATTGATTCATATTGTAAATGCTTCAAAAGTTATATTGTTCATGTTTTATGTATTATGTTGTTCCATGTACAGTGCTTTGGCGTAAGGCGCTTTATAAATCAATAAATACAAATACAAGAGAGGACCTGGCTAGGAGACATCTTCCCAAGCTACGAGGGACCATCGTGCACCAGCTGATCTTTGCCAAAACCTCCCTGGACGTCAGACCCTCAATAGGCTGCCGACGGAGAAGGGGACCGCCGCGGCATCACAAAGTGAAGCGCCCGGACATTAAAGTCCATCACCGTCGACGACTGCCGTCGTTGACCAGAGCCGCAGTGCTCCTTTGCCTAAGACATTTGATCCAAGGACTCCCTTGCTCATCATCATCGACAGCTTTTGTCTTGCCTGAGAAAGTCAAGGTCGTCGACGACCGAGGAGAATCCACCGTTTACCACCACCAGAAGACCTCAGAAAGGCTGACGAAGAGCCGAGAGCCAGCTGGGGTCACGTCCCGGTCACCGACGCTAGACGCTGACGACCCGACGCCCTTGCTGGGCCAAAGTTCTTCATTGACTATTTGCAGCAACAAACACTCATTGTCGAGGTGCACTGCACGCCTCAGCTTGCAGGATATTTTCGACCGCTCATCGACGAGTACCGCAAGACCCGAAGCTGCTGACGCAACGACTGTGCTCACCCTTTTCTTAACCGATTCTCGACGACCTGTGGCTCCTGACTTAAAGGGAGTGCACTCAAGAAGGTTCAGTCAACAACTCACAAAGAACTCTACGAAACCAGGTGCATTGGGGTCGTAGAACCTTTAGAAAGACCCAAGACTATACTAAGCATAACCCTACTGGGCTTGTCAATACGCTTTATTTACAGGTTGCCCAGGTGGGGGGATCCTCACACCGAACTGTCTCTAGGTAGACGGGAGACTGTTCTGCCATTGCTTGATTTAATTTGCATTCTTTCTGTGGTCTATCGTTGATTCATCTTACAATCTGATTCGTATGTCATTGGGGCTGTTAGCCGTGTGCACTTTTTAAATGAATCGATAGTTAAGAGTGGTACCACATAGACCTGTATATATTTGCCATTATAGTATTGCCAGAGTACAAAATGTGTTATTGTGATTGTGTACATAAGGTGAACCTTATTTATATAAAGACTGTGTTTTTACTAACATAGTGTGTGGACATTCCTTTGTGGGTGCTTGGGGACCACACTGTACTTAAGAACCAGCCCGCATCACCTCCTGGGAGCTTAAGCCTTGATTGCTCGACTATAGCTACCGCATAGAGAATCTTGGCACGGGTGCTCTGTGCCTCTACTCTGCCATATAGAGAGCAGGAGTACAGATACCCCCCTCCGGTGCTTTACACAGACAAAGTGACACAATGGATCGATTCCCAAAGAGAAAAATTGAGTGATCCCCACTTTATCCTCTGTGGTGACCGGAATGCTCATTGCTGGAATAACGAGGATTATGAAACTGACGAGGATCCTGTGAGAACCACAACTGCAAGCAACAGAGGTATACTGTGTAAAAGAGCAGTCACATCAAGAAACATACAAATTCTGACAGACCACAGCACGGGAACCACATCTGGTAACGCTACATGGAGAGGAAAAAAGGGTGGGCAAATAATAGATATCTGTGTATCCTATAACAACATGAGATACCCGACTGTTATGACTCTGGAAGTGAAACTCCAAAGCAATCATAATCTTTTGAGTATGCGCTGGTTTTGTCAAAGACAACAATCGGATCAGCGCTACAGAGGAACCCTTGACGTAACGCCAGGACGTAACAGACTGAGGATAAGCTCAGCCCAGCTATCTAATTTAGCAGATAAGATCAAAACTGCTATATGAATGAACACCGAAAATGGAATACCAGGTCCAGCCGATTACACAGTCTTCTTGCAAGCATTTGAAACTAAAAGTGGGCATGGGAAAAAACGAGGATAGGCCCACTGACACAACTTCGACCCGGTGCTGTGAGAGAAAAAGAAAAAAACAGGCCTACAGATACGGGCTCTTAAAAACAACTACAGCCGCAAAGATGATCTCAAATCACCAAATTAAAGCAACAGTACCGAAATTGGCGGAAACACCATCAAAAAGCAATTCTCTGGCAAGATGCAGAAACTATGTTATATGAAATCAGGTCGAAGAACACCGCCAAAATATGGTCCATCATCAACAAACTTGATGCTCTGCAAGAGCTTCTGATGTCTAACTCCATCGCAACAGAAACCTGGATTTCCCATTTCTCTAAATGTTTTGACCAGAAGCTCCCGGAATTAATACTGTTGACAAATACGAACACTTCATGGAACAAATTTGAAATTAACAAACAGACAATCAAAGAGGCGATTTATAGGTTAAACCGGTCTAGAGCGCCGGGGCCAGACAGGTTAACAAATATAATGCTGAAAGAAGACGCAGTGCAATGGTCCAGCATACTAGCAACCTCATTTACTCACATAATCGATAAAAAAGAAATTCCAGCGTCATGGAAGACCACAGTAATAATCCTGATCTTTAAAAAGGGCTTAAGATTGGACCCAAGCAACTACCAGCCCCTTGCATTGTTGGATGTTGTGGTTAAGGTGGTTGCTTCATTCACCCTGAAAACACTGGGCAAGGGGAGCAGTGAAACAAACCACCGAGACATCTGGCAGAATGGCTTCGTCAAGGGAGTGGGCACCTCCTTGAATAATTTTTTGATCAACATCTTCAAGGCTCAAGCAGAACGGAACAAAGGCAAAAAACTCTTAATGGCCTTTATTGACCTTACTGAAGCCTTTGATACAATCAACCGGCCCAGGCTTTGGGCAGAAATAAAGCAGTGGGGTGCCCAACCGCCATTCTGGAGCCCATTCAAGATCTGTATTCTTGTACATCTATACGGATAAGAATGGATAAATCCAGTCTACTGTCAAGAGAAATGAAAACAAATAATGGGCTGAAACAAGGTTGTCTGCTGGCACCCAAACTATTTAATCTATTTATCTCTGACATTGAAACAGCTTTTCATAACATCAGATGTTTTCCTCCAAACATCGGAGGTAATAAAATAGGTTGTTTACTTTATGCGGATGGCGTCATTTTATTAGATCAGACCCCAATAGGGCTTCAACAACCACTGGAGGCCCTTGAAAAATATGTAGTGCTAATTGGTTTAAAAAGCAACCCAGTGAAATCAAGAATTATGGTCTCTGGCGAACAGCCAGGAATAACTCGGAGGAAACCTACCACTTGGCAACTCAGAGGTAAAGTTATTTCACAAGTATCGGCATTCACCTAGGGGTCTGCCTAAATACGAGCATGACGGACAGACCAAGACTAGAAGCCCTAAAATCTAAAGCTAAATTTCTAGCCAATCAAGGATGACTTCTGATGAAAAGATACTGTGGATTTACGCTGAAACCTATAATTGACTTCTATAGGATGAAAGCCCTCCCCATCCTTATGTACGGATCTGAAATAGTGTTCTCATTCTGTTCAGAGAACTGGCCCGTTATTGAAGGGAACTTTTGGTTAAGATCTTTGAGAGATCCATTGGGAAAACCAATTCAAGCCTTGCGAATGGAATTAGGCTTGACAGCAATGAAGACCATTGTCACTTGGAAGTCGCTAGAACTCTATAGAAAATGTTTAGTAGTACCAGCGATTGGAGGTTTTGGGGTATTAAAAGAAGCAATAAATCGAAACAACGAAAAGACCCTGTGTGAATGGAGAGTGATTTGTCAATCTATTATCATCGGACTGGGAGAAACCGAACAAACCTTAACAGAGAATCCAGATTAAATCAAAAGAAAACTTTATATTAAATACTGGATTGCAACCCAGGAGAGAGATAGAGCTTAAAAATGGTAAACCGTTTTTAGAAGTAAGGAAACTAAACACGCTTCCCAAATATCTTGAGTGCTTCCCAAATTGGTTCTTCAGGGACTATTATTTTAGATTCAGATTGAATTTATTGCCGACAGGGGAGATACTTAGCGTAAGATCCAATTATCCATCTAACACAACCTACCGATTATGCCAACATGAGGACTCTGTGGAATCTTTAAAACATTTGGTATTATTTTGTCTGACATTAAAGGAGAAGGGATTTCATCTTATGGCAGAAATCACAAAGAAGTACGTCGGAAGGACAGCAGAAGACTGGTGGTTGGAACTATTAAGGGGCAATCGCATATCACTCACCTTAGCATTGGTGAAATTGTTGATTGTAATTTTTGATATGCTCAAATCTGGTGAAATTCAAGGAGGCCAAGACAACTGTTGGTATTGATGATGACCTCAGATAACCCCTTGAAGGTTAAACAACTATACCGGCCTGTAGCTCTTCGGTGGTGGACGCTGTCTCTTCCAGTTTTTGCTCTGTTTCGCCTACTCTACCTGCTAGGTTATGCACATCCTGGCGCAGTAGGCTCACATCACATTTGATTTCCCCTATGTGGGTCTCCATAGATGTCCTCATGGCCGCTATTCCCTCCAGGACCTTGTTTTCGTGAGCTGTGCCTTGTGGTTCCTATGCGCTGTTTCCCAGTCGGTCTTCCAGGTGCTCGGAATCCGGTTTCGGATCATTTATTTGGCGTATGTGTCCATCATTGTTTCTTTTTGTTGAGCAGCCTTCTTCCTTCCCTTCCCCTCCGGCATCTGGGCAAATTGCTTCCCTGGGGTTCGATAGGCGATGCAGGGCACTCGTTTGACTGTTCCTCCTTTTGTGAGGGGAACTCAATGTTGAGTAACTGCCCTCCGAAATTTTATAATACAGCTCCTGTTTACGTTTCAGTCAGTTCCTGTGAGTTCACTGACCGCACCACTTTCAATTCTGTTGTTGGAGGTGGCCCCTAGGCTGTCCCCGTTTGATAGTTTGCTGCAGTAGTCCAACAGCAAGCTCTGTTGTCTGTGCCACCAGTGCAGCAGGGTAGTAGATCTCTGTGTAGGGTTTAGGGTGCAATGCAGGGCTCCTATTTGACTGTTTACTTGAATATGGTTGTACATTCAAAGGTGTGGGGTGGCTCTTTTCTGGCAAGTGCTTTGGTTCTTGGTTGAGCCTCTATCAATGACAGTGTATGTTGGCTCCGTAGAAGCTTCTCTCTTTTTTTTCTCAAAACTTTATTTTGCATTTTCCCCACACAATCAGAGTTACATATCATTAATAGATTAGTGGCCTCGATGGGTATCCCATACTCAATTCCAGGTAACCATCGCAACACAATATTAGCAAAGATTTGTGATTGTGTGTTTGATTCTTGAAATGTAACCTTAGCAATAACATTTCCCAACCTTTTTTAATATTAGGGGGTGTGGTCCTGGGCTGTCCCTTCACGCTTGTTCTCTGTTATAGTTCAAGGGTTAGCTTTATTCCTGTGTTATTGGTATGGCAGGGCATCTGGTGTCTCCCATGCTGCAGTTAATGCCTGGGATTTTCTTTGTGCCTCTCATGGCTGCGTGGGGAGCCTAGAGGGAGTGCTCCTGTTTTTATGCCCGTGTGTTAACTTGTGGGCTGATGGGCTGGGTGTCACAGTTTCACGGCAGCTCTGCTGTGTCACCGTTCTGAAATATGCAAATTCTCCCCTTTGTGTACAGTGTATACTTTCCTGTGTGCCTTTAGCGCTTTTAGATGTAGGAATTAGGGTTTCCGTTCTGGAGAGCCCCTCTAGACATGGGCCATCTGGACCTGGAAGGCCCAGGGGCATAAGCTGGGAGGTGGGCTCTGTCGTGGGCCCGGACGTGGGCAGCACCTTTCAGGTGCTGGCCCACTTACAATGCGGGTGTTGGGGGTGGGCCACTGGGTCGCAGCACAAAAGGGACACAAACTTCTGGGCACCCAAAACGGCAAGGAGGTGACAGGGGCAGGTGACAACAGGTAGTCCCTGCCCCTGACACCCCACATCAAAGGCCCCCCTCCCATCCGGACGGATGCAGAGACAAGGGGCTTTTGATGCATCACAGGGGGCTACCTTGCCCTCAGGACAGTTTTGGCCTATAACTAAGGCCGGCTAGGTAGCCCCTAGTCATCTGCTCCCCTGTCCTGGCAGCGACTGGAGCTGCAAGACAGCAATTTCTCACAGTCCAAGCCACTGAAAGCGAGATAATTGCAGCAGAGACTGCCGGGTTTATCGGCGCTGCTGCTGAGGAGTGGCAAGCAAAAAGTGCGGACGGCCAGCCAGGTGGCAAGCCACTTTCATCATTTGGCCAGGAACCAACAAGGGCTGATTCCGGCCCGGTCGTACCCGGTGCAGCACACTGCCCGGCACATTCAACAGCTACATGTCGGGGACTTGAAATCCGAAGGAAACAAAATTAACTACTGATGTCTGCAGGATGAATTAGGAAAACATGGCCCGAAACAGTACTGGAAGAAGAACCAGATGCTACAATAGATGTAATATATGATATAACGGAAGGGGAACACAAGATTTCTAGACTGTACGAGATGCTGATGTCTAAGGTCGGGAAAGAATTAACACAATTGAGACTAGATTGGGAAGCCGAAGTAGGGGCCTCGATAGAGGATAAGATGTGGGAGCGTGCCCTGGGATACCACAAGAAGGTGTCAAGGAACGCCAGACTGAAACAGATACAACTGTATATTACGCATAGGGCATATATGACACCTCAGAAAATATCTAGGTTTGATAACGCTGGACGACAGGCATGTCCCAAATGTGATGAGGAAAATGCTGACATGGTACACATGTTTTGGTCATGCCCAGTGATAGAGTGTTTCTGGGGTGAAGTAGCACAGAAACTAGCTGAAAAAGGGGTAACTATTATCATAGATACGGCCTGGGCCTGCTTGCTAGGGGGGTTCCCCAGAGCACAGAAACTGAAGCATGTTAGTAAACTGAAGAATCTAGCATATGTGCTCGCAAAAAGGAGGATTGCCATGGGATGGAAGACATGTCACAGGCCACGGGTGGAGGTGTGGTGGAAAGAGTTGCAGAAATGGGCGGAGGCAGAAACCATGGTATGAAAGAGGCAAACAATGTAGGTGGAGAGGAGGAGGCGGGAACCCTGATGGAATGGAAATCATTAATAGCGCAATTGTTTGGAACATCACAAGATCTAACTGAATCCACGGAAAGTGAGACTCCACAACTTGAGGCAAACACAGAGTGTTTGGAATAAACAGGCTCGTAAAGGTGGGTGGGATAAGGGGAGCAGTGAAACGATGAACAATTGAACTGTTGATATATGCACTGCGTGTTTGGTTTGTATTGTTGTTGGTTTGAATAAATTAATAAAACATTTAAAAAAAATAAAAAAAATAATTAAAAAAGAAGTCTGCAGGATCGCGGCAGGCCCTTGACATTTCACCCTGAGTGGCCCAGCAAGAATAAATACAGGGGATTAATAGCCGCACACGCTGGTAAAGAGCTTCAACTGGAGCAGCGCTGGAGAGAGACTGACTCTGTCCAACCCGCCCGGCACCTCCTCAGGACACTGCAGCCGCTCGGAGGAGGCACGGCTGCCACAGAGGCGCGGTCCAGGCAAGCAGGTACAGGAACGAATCATGCTTCATTTGGAAGCAAGAGGACATGGAGCTACAACACTTTGAGATACAAGCGGCCGCAGGGGACTAATACAGCGAAGTGTTAGTGGGCTTAAAGCAACGGCAGAGGGAATGCAGGTGTGATTCATATCACGGCAAGGAAGCAGGAATCTCTGACAGACTAACTCTATCCAACCCACTCGCCCCCAACGTGATACAGAAGGGGCTGACAGCGTCCCAACCGCTCGAGCCTCCCCGCGGTTCGTGACAGTGCACGAGAAGAAGGTGCACAAGACAGTCAGTGGTTTGGCGATGTGGTGTGTGTGTTCGGGGCACACGTTTGGAAGCAGGACGGCACGGAGCTGAGCTGGAATGGGAGGTGCAAGTCGGTGCACAGCTCAAACAGGGATTTAAGAAAACAATGACTTCATGGCATCGGGTGCAAACAATATTTGCCCACAATACACACCACCCTCCCGCCCGCACTCAACTCCCCACTCCACCGCTTTTCAATTGAAGCGAGTTTGCATACAGCAAGGACCGTGAGGGTGACAAAGGCGCAAGCCCGACAAGACAAATCAGCACGAGGACCGGGATCCCGCCCCTGCTGCCACAATACAAGTACGGAGGCAGGAGACCCAAGCTTGTTAAAAAGGGGACGACGGAGGCGCCGCGTTTTGTGGTGCCAAAGGGAAATAGCGTTTTGTTGCATAAACGCGTTTTGGAAGCAAGATAGCACAGAGCTAGCACATGTGTTGAGGCAGTGCAGCAAGGAATAAAATCCACGCAGGGAGTCGCCAAGGCTTAAAAGGAGACCTAGCGTCACCAAACAACATTAAAAACGCACGGCAGAAAGTGGGAGAAGCGTATATTTCGTTTCTGTGTGTCAGCACTGCTCGGGAAAAAGATCAGACCAACATGGTATCCTAGTACAAGCAGCCCTGTGGAAAAATACATTTAAAAGCACAGTGGAGAGACAAAAGGCGTGGCACTCCAGAGAAAGGCCCCCAGTACAGCCATTTTGGCATTGGAAGCCCAGAGCAGGAACAAGGATGGCTGATGCTCTCAAAAAATGTGTGGTTGGAGTGTGCCAAGGAAGCGGTGCATGGCATGGATTTGATCCAGAAAAAGATGGCGGAACTAGCAGCAGCCAGCCGGGAAGAAAAAGCAGTCGAATCGACGGAAGAAGAGGACAGCGAAGGAAGATGAACCAGCGGAGCAAGACCCACAAGCCAAGAAGAAAAGACGCCTTGATATCTGCAGCATGCCAGCCTCAGCAGACGTCCCCCCCCCACCTCCTGGCAGCCAAAGAAAAGCTAAATCAGGTAGTGTGCAAAATGACTTGGGGCCATTTAAAAAAAAAAATGCACTAATGATTTGGGCGCTGGGGGGAAAAGGCTAAGGGGGGACCCTAGCAGCTCCAGCAGCGAGAGTGACATTTCTGACACAGGATCCTAATCTGGGAGCAAGGATGACCAAGGCCACCTCAAAGCATGGGTCGGGCCTATTAACAATAATGAGTCCCCAGGGCATAAAATGACCAAATATGGGAGGCGCACAGTAAAATGCCTCATTGGATTTAAGTAAATAACAATATCACAGGAACAGGTTGCCAAACTTGAGGTCAAGCTGAAGCCCAGTAAATGCCCCACTGGTTTCAAGTAAATAACCATATCACATGGGCAGGTTGCCAAACTTGAGGGCAAGTATGATGAAAGCTGAAGACCAGTAAATGCCTCACTGGAGTTAAGTAAATAACCATATCACATGGGCAGGTAGCCAAACTTGAGGTAAAGTTTGTGAAAGCTGAATCCCAGTAATGGATCCCAAACTGTACATGTTTTTTTTTTTCTCCAATAAGTTTTAATTAACATTTTCAGAGAAAAAAAAACAAAACAAGCAAACAGTACCCCTGCCCAACAACCCCCCATCCCTCCCTCCCTTCTCCAACCCCCCCACCCCCCAGATCCAAGAGCTCCCTCCGTAGTATTAGGCATACAATTATAACATATTAACACACAACATGCGTGACCAGTCGGGCTATAGAGCCAGTTCATTAAGCTGCTTTCTTAGGTCGACTTCTTGGGAGGGACTCTATGTTAGTGCTTCCAATACCGACTCCTGGGGACTGATTATGCCCAATATCTCCATAGCCTTGGGGCACCAGGCTCGACAGGCTCCTACTCTTAGGTATGCTAATAACTTGGACCAGTCTGAAATGAACCTCAAATGGTCACCTTGAATGGAGTAGGTAAGACACTCCAACGCCACCAACAACCAGATTTTAGCAATCCATTCATGTTCTTGAGGAGGGGCCTTTGATTTCCATTTTCGGGGCAAGACCTGGGCTGCCGATAATATCATCATCACATATAGTTTGCGGTCCGCCTTGGTAGCAAGAGATGCCAGAATCCCGTTGAGGCCCAATATTTCAAGCCCCCTGTTATGACCCACCCTGACTCCCAACACCTGGGTTACCGCATGCTAAACCTGAGACCAAAACTGATCGATTTTTGGACACACCCACCAGTTATGATCCCAAAAACCCACTACACTGCACTCCCTCCAACACCACCTTGAGACCTTGGGGTATAGATTATTTAGATTGGCTGGGGTCAGTTGCATCGCAGCATCAGTTTCAGCCACATCTGGCGAATCTGGATAGATCTAGTAAGTTTCGGAATCTGAGACCACAGACTCACCCATGCGTGTTCCTCTATGGACGTCCCCAAGTCCTGCTCCCATTTGGCCATATATTTTCTGGACGGCAGGGTTTCCCCCAATTTAATACGTTTATAGATGGAGGCTACAACACTCTTGTCTCCCGTGTCCGTGTCTAAGTACTTTTCGAATGGGGTGAGGGAACGAGACCCCCCCTGCCTAACTAATCCCCGGCTGTGAAACCCAATGTCTTATCTGAAGGTAGGAAAAATGCTGCTTCTTCCCTATGCCAAAGTCTTTCTTACACTGCTCGAACTGTTTGACCTCGACTCCAACCAACATATCTCGCACCATCCGGCAGCCCCCTTGATACCAAGGGTCGAAAGCCCACGCATTGGTAAGCGCTGGAGTAAATTGTGGGTTACCATGCACGGGGGTTTACGGAGACGGGAAAGAGGTAATATTCGCCCTTGTAACTGCTTGATCCCAGGCCTCTCCCGTAGACGCTGTTATACCACTGCAGTACATTTGAGGAGGTCTATCAGGCCTCGGCAGCCACAGAACCCCTTTTAGGTTCCCCCCTGCCACCGCCCTATCCATTGGTCTCCACACTTTCCCTCTGTCATTCCTTTGCCAGTCTCTAATGACCCGATCTGAGCTGCCATATAGTAAGCCCTGAAATCCGGCATCCCCACACCGCCCCGGGCTGGGAGAGCTTTCATGAGGGAGGCCGATACCCTCGGGCGTTTACCCTTCTGTACATGGTTTTATGTCCAAAAAGAGAACTCAGCTCACAATGCCCAAAAATAATAAGGAGCACGAGTCATGGAGTAATAGAAGGGGGAATTACAGGCCGCGCAACTCGTGCAGGTACCAGAGAGGTAGTTCCCGCCAACATAAAACAAAGCACTCCTTTTGGAGGCCTGCCCCAGGGGGGCAGAGAACCAGGCAACAAACCTAGGGGAAAACAAGCACCCGCAACTCGGGCGCACCAAAGAGGGAACACCCACCCTATATTGTTGGAATATAAAGGGCTCTTGCAGTTGGGGAGAAAAATGAAGGTTCAGACACCAATGTAACACATGTGGCGGAGAACATAGCAGTGGTAAATACACCAAGACACGCACTGCCAGGCCAAGCCCCAAAGTCACTGAAGATAAAAACACTCACTAAATTTAAAATGGGGGCTCCTCCACTGAAGGTGGATAAGCTGTTGATAATGTTAAATGTTAAAGGTATTTGTACCACGCACCGTCACCAATGGAATTGGTCCCCAGGCGCTCAGGCGGATTTGTAAATGATAAAGGTGGGATAGGTTAGTAAGGTCGAAGAAGGGAGTAGGATAGTGAGAGTAGTGTTGTTCTGTTGGCGGCTTCAACTCAGTATAGAGCGGGTGTTGAGCTTTGGTGCGGGTATCGGATCGGAGTCAGTCCGCGTGTGCTGTTGTTCCGGCTTATGTGTAGTTGCAGTGTTGTGAAGTGCGTGCGGCTTGTTGTGCGAGAGATGGTTGTGTCAGTTTTTTGAGTGAGATAAGTATGCAGAGTATGAACTTATATTGGTTAGTGGGTTACCTGACCTTTACCATGCTAACATTCACAGTTCCATCCAAGTGTGGCACCTGCCGGCCCCCACACTCCCACCCAGACGCGGCGCAGGCCAGTGTCCAGGACTCCATCCAGGTGTGGTCATGCCAACATTCATACTTTATGTTGCAAGATTACCTCGTACATAGCAGCAAAAAACTCTTTAGGACAATGCTTTAAAGAGGGGTTTCGAATTCCATTTCATGGACATTGGTCCCAGCACATCCCCAATACTTTGAAACCTGTCTCCCCCTTACCTACAATAATAAGAGTAAAGATAGGAAAAGAACTACGCTTGGCCAGGATAGAGGGATCATTTGACTCTCCTCCCCTACCCGGGATTTTTATGCCCACCTCCCCGTGGTCTAGTGCCCAGGCAAGAGAAGGGGGAGTTTAGAATGTTCCACCGCCTGTCTGGAAGCAGCATTTTCTTATAGCAACTTTCACGATACTGTGGTGTTGGTGAGACTACTAGGGCAGCAGGCACTCATGGCAAAAGCAGACATCCGGTCAGCATTCAGGCAGTTGCAGGTCCATGACAGCGCATACCAGTGGCTTTGCTTTCATTTTGGAAAGGAAATGCTATTTTGACAAATGCCTACCCATGGGTTGTGCCATTGCCTGTTCATATATTGAGCAATTAAGTTCCTTTCTGCAATGGCCCCTGTAAAAGGCCATTTCAGGGGTGAGATTAGTTCACTATTTGGATTGCTAGGGGCTATGCGGGGGCTAGGTGCCTGCCAGGGGCTACCTGGGATGACAGGTAATAACAAAGCAACCCTTAAAGAAATACAGTCAATAGCCGGAAAGTTCAATTTTGCAACAACTTCTATGCTACAAGGCCGCTTTTTTCCACAGGAGCCTTGCAACGAGAAGGTAAGGGACAACCAAGCAGCATCACCAGATATGACTGGGCAAAGAGATACAAAATTACTTAGTTGTATGGGAACTTTAATGGAAAAATAATATGCTGCAAAAATAGCCTTGTTTCACTGACGCTGCAGGGGGCTAGGGGTTGTGGTATATGCTTTGGCAATAAATGGTGCGCAGGCCACTGATCTCCAGCCTCCCCCTCACCCCCGGCTGGTGGGAGCTAGGTTGGACCAAAAAACTGTACTTTGCTGTAAATATTCCCCATATGGTTGGCACTTTACATATAAAGGGACATGCGGATTGATATAGAGCTGGTCAAGTGGTCGGACAATATGGCAGTGGTGCATGTGCTAAACAAAGGTGCCTCACGGGAGTTAGTTAAACAACCAAACCACATGGGCAGGTTGCCAAACTGACGGTAAAGTTTGATGTAAGCTGAAGCCCAGTGAAAGTCTTACTGCAGTTATTTACATAAATAACCAAACCACATGGGCATGTTGCCAAGCTTGAGGTAAATGTTTGACCAAAGCTGAGGCTCATTAATTCACCACTAAGGAAGAAAAGGCCTAAATGACCCAAAGGCAAATGCCTCACAAAGCACAAAACATTAAGACAAGGTAAACTGGCCAGGGTGAGGAAGCCAGTCAGTAAATATCAACTATTTGATTTAGCGAAATTACATCCAAAAATACAAGTTCAGAGGAGGGGCCGGAGGTATCCCCCCGACTTCCCGACCTTCCACCTGGGGCGCAATGACTTGGCCCAGATAGGAAGGAAGTCGCTGCTGACAGAATTGTGCTCCTCAATCAGAACCATTGCACATGTGTAAAGACAAACTGAGCTCATGATGCCTGAAATAATCCTGCACCAACATTGGCAAGGGGCTGAGTTCAACAAGGCAATAGAAATTTCAAGGCCTAAATTGACAAAGCATTGGGCAATTTCGGCATATTTTAGGACTTAAGTTCCTAAAACACAGGATCACAGTGCATAACAATAGCCCTATTTGGCAGTTACGGGGTCCACCTCTCCATAGAAGGTATTGGCATCGCTACAAGGGACATTTTCTGGTCACTGGCAGAGAGGGGCTTTTCTTAGTAATTATTTCCTATTTTGGGGGGACCTGAGGAGCCGCCGAGCTGCACCCCCTCAGGGTGACAGCAGGGATCAGCCTCGAGTTGGCCCTATGTGGGTAAAGGGTCCCTGCTCACCTGATCCCCTGTTCCCCAAAATATTTGTGTTATGTTTTTACATTATGTTTTATTATGGTTGGTTGGTTTCTTTCGCACCATAGCTCATGTACAATAAAGCTTGTGGCCAAAGTTTTTCCACCTTACCTTTTGGTTGGCCTCTTCATTATGACACTGCTATTACTGTCACCTGTCACCCCCTGCATGGCTCCCCCCACACTAAAACACTTCCAGGCTTATGTTTGGGATCCTTTATTCTGCTGTGAATCCTTGTGTTCCCCGGGGGGGGGGGGGGGAATACTCTTTGCGCTTTGGTGCTGGTCTGCGCTCGGCTTGCGCCGCTCGGGAGACTCACCGAGAGGGCGTCCCTCCGTTCTTCTCCAGCGTACTGTCCCTGCTGTCTCCTCTTCTGCAAGCATGTCTGTGTATAGGGGAGGCGTTATGCCGATCGGCTCTCCAATAGTTTATTCCTGTTGGGGTGGGCTCTCATGTGCCGGGGGGGGGTGCACCTCGCAGCAGGGTTTTGTGCTGCCTTCCCTCCTCCCGGCTATTATATACATGCATGTCAATTCCTTACCAGCTTCGCAGGGGTTTGCATATATAGACAAAAGGCGGCCAGCAATTGCCTTACCATTGTCTGGCAAAGTGGTGCTGCTTTTCATGCAAATTCCCTCTGTGTTACGCAGGCTTTCTCTGGAAAGAGCCTGGGGTCTCCTCTTCCTCTGAGCAGTTGGGCGCTGCGTCTGCCATTTTGCCTCTTTCCCTCTCTGACTTTCATAGCCGGGTTCTCTCTTCTCCCGTCATTGTGGGTACTTCAGAGCATTTCTACGAGTGCGGCATTGTTCAAGCTTTTCTTAGGTGTTTCTTTGCCTCTTAGGATCGTGTTCTGTTGTTTCCAGGATCGTGATTTACCGGATCAGGGCAGGGAGCTCCCAAAGACCACGTCTTCCTCACATTGCACTGGCCAGAATTTCATCATTGTTCTTAATGATTGTTTTAATCTTCGGAACACTTACCCATCCTCCCATTCCCTTCAACTTGATATTCTCTGCCAATATATCAGTGTTAGATTCTCAGGTTTCATTTCTCTCACCTAATGTAGAGCAGGTTTTTTGGGGAGGTTGTGAATACACTGGTAAAATATCACCGGACACATAGGCTTAAGGTTGAAAAAGGTTCTTTTTATTTGGAGAAATACAAGCTGAGGATGGTAGGAATTGCCTCCACATAAGCAAGCCAACAATATTTCCTCCAAACCACCAAGCAAATCCAAAATGTATAGATCTCCTGATGTCCCTCTCCTTGTCACCTTTTGGATCTTAAATAACAACTCACCAACCATTTTGGGGGGCAGTTAAGTTTTGGCACATGTTTGGGAGATTTCTCCTTTCCAGAGTTACCTGCATGCCCACCACCTGGAAGGATTTTAAGCTTTTCCGCAGATCTACTGCAGGTCCCTTATGTCCAAGCATAAGATTCCGGACTGGCCATTTTGGTAAATCAAAATGGAGGATGAGAATTTTAGCAGTAAAATCTATCCAAGGGATGGTCTTGTATTTAGCAAAAAAAGTCCTTTCACAATCAACAAAGGTCCTTCTGGAGCTTCTCTGTCACTCAGACTTATTGTTCCTGATGCTTAGTCAAATGTTCAAGATTGTCAGGCCCTCACTCCAGAAGGTGCTTGGTTGGATGCTTACCTACAGATGCTGCATCTTTATAAATCTGTTTTATATGTGAGGCAGGCAGGTAGGGTTTTCAGATGTTGAGTTGGGTTCTCACCAGGCGTATCGCTAGGTCTGGAACAGATCTGGGGCTACACTAATGTCGGGACTCGGGGCTAGCTCACCTTTTGGTTGTAGCCCCTGAGCTTCTATCTGGTGCTACAACCAAAATACTCAAGGATATAGCCCCCCTAGCTGCCCCCTAGCAACGCCTCTGGTTCTCCCAGGGACTCTTTCCTTACTTAGCTCATAAAAATTCCAATTCTCATTCCTGCCCCAGGGTCTATCTCTATTCCCAGAGTATAGTCCTTGCCTGTCTGATGGCTGACCAATCAGTTCCAATCTCACACTTGCTCCTTCACTCACACTGCTCTGACAACACTCAGGCTTGTTTTGTCTGCTCCTCTGCCTTAGACTGTCCATCTTCTTCCTATGTGATTCCTTTCCTCCTCCTGTTATCACTCTCTTGCCAGGTCGCCCCCTTTCATTTCTTCCTTTCCTAGAGGAAATGGGGAAAGTGTGTAGTCTTTCCCCACTTCTTCCTGTGCTCTCTGCAATCTGTCTGCTCTCTCAACTTCTTTGTGTTCTGCTCCTTTACCTTCTTCTGCCCCCCACAGCATCTCCTTTCCCACCGCCTCCAGTCTCCTTCATACATTCTGCTCCTTCACCTCCTTTAACTAACACTTGCTTCTTCAACTCTCCACTGCCTCTTTGACATTCTTCTCCACGTCCCTCCACACCTTCCACTTCTCATGCTCCGCCAACTCTCCCACCTCCTCATGCATCTTCTTCCCCTGCCATTGTGCCACATTCTTCAAGACCATTGCCTCTTGTTGTTCCTTAGCTTGTTACTGCTCACCAGGACTGCCAGTTCTGCACTGGCCCATTTTGTCAGGTCCGTTACCTTGGGACCATCTGCATTAAACCTGAAAATAGCTATATGACTCTTCGCCAAAACTAGGGAGAAATCTACCATTTTATTCAGTTGGTTTATGTTCCCCAGCCCGAAGGAAATTGGCCCAACCAGCATGATAACGGTGTTAACTCTAACCATGTGGCTCCCATGTTGTGCCAGTGACTCTTCTTAAGTATGCATCCAGAATTACAATGTGACCACCATGATACCATGCGTCAATGGAAAATGGGGCTGTAGCAATGCTAGTGATCACTCGTCAGGTACATTTTATGGGGCTATGCAGCTAATGTGGTGATGGCCGACAGCTCCATTCCATATGGTGGTGGAGACCAGTGTCACAGATGGCCTCAAGAACAACCCACGTTCGAGATGAGGTTCAAGGGTTTTTATTGTTTTATTTCCAAAAGACATAATTCCTGTGTCACTCTCTCTGACCTGGTGATGTGAAATCTCACTGTAACCCAGACTTCCCTCATTCCCTGGATTGGCTTCAAGTGATTGGTAACCCTGACTATATAAAATCTCTCTATTTTTTTCATAAGGGTCTAAAGGTAATTGCTTTATCCACATAACTTCCTTGAAGGAACAATCTAATGTTTCCAACAGGATGCCCCCAGGAGATTGTTGTGATGTCCAGACTACCCGCTGTGCATCCTCTCTGTTTCTTCTGGGCTCGGACTTTACTCTCCCTAGAACTCTCGGTCACTATCATATTTCCCTTCTACTCTACCCATCTTCTGTCCTCTCTCTACCTTTTTCCTCCTGGTCAGTCCCTTTGATGTCCTCTCTCCAAGGTCTGTAGAACCTTAGTGGTTCTCAGGAAACAAAGACATGTACGAATTGCAAGAAAACACAGTTTTAATGCAAATGAAATAACGACCGGTATGTCAGCGGGTCTCGTGAGACCGCAAAAACTGATAACTCTCAACCCGGCCACGTTGGACTACAGTATTTAAAGGCGGAAACCACAACATTTGAATATATTAGAATACAGTCTAGACTTTAGGTTTAAGTACATTCTAACCCTCCTATTGGCTCCTGCCTATACAGACTAATAAGAACAGAAATTGCCCTACCCTGATTGGCTACTTCAGCAATGTGTTACACTCTGTGTGCATCCCATCGCAGATAACATAATGCAAGCAGTTAGTGGGAAGGCAACATCTTTCCCTCTCAGGAACAAACTAGATACAGTGAAAAACTCCCTACCTCACACCCAGACATTTTGGAAACCCACGCTATGCCCAAGCCTTGCTGCTCCGCCACGTTAAAGCATGTCCTTGCAGCTATCGCTTATCTGTCTGCACATATTAACGGCACAAACCATTATTTTTTACTACACTGAGTCTCTGGGAAAGGGTTTGTTTGGGAAAATAAAATTGAGGCCTAATTCTTGGACAGTGACTCATATTTGTGCTGCCAGCCATCCTGCCGTGTACCTGCCAACCAAATGGTTCTCTAGGATTCTGCAGAGATGAAATCCAATTTAGTAAATGGCAGAAACATTCACTTCAGCAATGTTCATGAGGTCGAAACTCAGTTCAATAATCGCAACGCCTAGGCCCAATTCAATATAATGGCAGACTTTGCTCACTTCAATAATATTCACAGAGCCTGCATTTCTTTCAACAATTAGGACATTGGACATACATGTTTACAGGTCTACTGCCCCCCTTAGATCTTACCCTCTCCTACCTTCTCTCAAATGTTCCCTAAAAATGTAATGTACATTATTTATAGAGTGAGGAATAAGGCTCAAATTCATCTAGGCACTAAGGAAGGACAACCTGGTGTGCAGCACACCAATACTACTCTTCCATCCCCACACTACTACCCTCCCTTCTCCACTCTACTACTAACTCCCCCACCAATACTACTCTCCTCTCCTTACTACTCCTCATCTCTACTCTACTACTACTCTCCCCCCTCGACTACTACCACTCCTCCCTACCCCATTACCAGTCACCCTTTCACCCACTCCCTACATTCCTACTAATACTCTCACACTCACACTCCTTTCACACACATTCACCACAGAGTACCACTTTCAATCACCAAACAATACCCCATCTTTTCGAAAAATCGTCTGTAATGATCCTTCCTCATGGTGTCTCTAGGTCTGCTACCTCTGCCTTGTCTGACCGCACCCGAACACCCCACACCTTCTGGCTTCCTGTCATTGTGTTTACCCTTCTCCATCTCCCACTGGTATTTCCCTATTGATCTCCGGACCGGTCGTCCTGCATTCCCCACCCAGGAGGTGTCACAATAACGAATAGATAAAAAGAGAAGTAGGACTTTTCTCTTTATAGTGTGCCGGTCTGCTGACTTCTGGCAATGGCGTCCCGCTCTGAAAAATGTTCAAGTTGGTGATCAGATTTCCAGTATTTCAAAGGGAGTGGAGGCTGTGCGGACGAGTTACAGGTGAGAAAGTCTGTGTATGCAAGCGGTATGAATGATGGCACTCATAATTGTCAGTGCTGCTTAGCGGTTCTCTGTCGTCTGCTCCCTAGAGCCTTTGGTGGGCTACTCTGCTGTTTGTGATCCATAAGGAATGCTGGTACATGTGGTTGTCTAAAAATAATAGAATGAGACTGGCCAGCATTTTCATACAGAGGTATGGTGTTATCTGAAATGGTCCTACCAGCAATCCAACACGCACACGGGGCCGGGGCGCTCAAATGCCACCATCCCCTTTTGGGGTAAGAAAGGCTCTAGTATACACCCTCATTGTCCTCCCACCCCCAGGCTGAGTAGGGTGCCCATTACCTTTTCACAGGGCCAGATTATTGATGCTGTCATTCATCTCCAATCTTCCCTCTAAGTTCTCTTTGTCTAGATGCCTGGGGATATCGGGACAAGAAATCAACGTTGGCCTATTTTGCTCCTGTCTGATCTTCAACACAGAAAGAGTACGGCTGCAAAGCCAAGACCCACCTTAAGAACAGGAGTTGGTCTCCTTGTACCGGGCCATCCACACCAAGGGAGTGTGGTTGGTGATACATTTGAATTGCTGCCCATAGAGAATAAATTTTAGACTTTGGACAGCCCACTTGATTGCCAGGAATTCGAATTCTACCATAGGTTTGTTTTTTTTCCTTAGAGTTTACAACAGATTTACATGTTGGGCTTCTCTTCCCTTTCATGTATCTGAGACAGCACTGCATCCGACTGCACCTGTAATATAAATTATTTATTTAAGTCTGGTATGAGGAAGATTGGGCTTTTGCAGAGAGCATTCTTGGGACTTTCAAAAGCTTTCTGGGCATGCAGTTCCCATTGCATGACGATTAAGTGGGATTTGATCAATTTGTTGGTTAGCAGAGTGGTCTGTTCTGAAAATTCAGAATGAACCTCTGTCAAAAACTGATGAGCTCCAGGAATGCTTGTATGTCTTTCTTCATTCGAGGCCATGGTGCCTTTTGCATTGCTTCCACCTTAACGTTCTGTGGTAACACCTGTCCATTTCCAACCTGGAATATTTAACAGAGGATTTTGGCTAGGTGCAACTTGGCTGAGTTGGCAACGAAGTTGGCTTTTTTGAGTTGCTTGCATACTGCTGCCAATTGTTTTCATTGGTCTTCCCAGGTAGTGCTAAAGAAAACAATGTAGGTTGGATACCCTCCCACAAAACCTCTGGAGGGAGATAGCACTTGGTCCATCAAACGCTGGAAGGTAGCTGGAGCACCATGGAGCCCAAATGTGAGTACAGTGAAGTCAAACAGACCTTTGGGAGCGAAATATGCAGCTTCCTTTTTGCATCCTCGTCGAGGGGGACTTGCCAACACACCTTGTTTAAGTCCAAGGTTGAGATGAAATGTGCTCTCGTGATGGTTTCCACCATCGATCCTGGGCATCGAGTGTGCATTGAACTTTGATATCTTGGAAAGCCGCTGGATTTAGATGCAGAAAATACAGGTGTTATCCGGTTTTGGCACCAGAATGTTCTGGGAAGACTGCTCACTATGGGACCTCTTGAGGACACCAGCTCCATCATCTTCTTTTAAAATGTTCTTTCAGGCCTCCGGTACCTGATAAGGTTTCAGACAGATCACTGCATAGGGGTGTCTGTATCTTATGCACCACACCTTTGACATTTCCGCAGGCTTTGCAGAGAATACATCTTGTATATGAAACCTGAGAGTATTCTCACTCCTATTCCCCATGGATCCTCTAGGAAGGTGGCCACGGATTGCTCTTGGATCCTGACGCTGGGGGTGGGGTAGCGAGGGAGGATCACTTGGGTGGAGGGCCCTTGAGGATTGGTAGTGGAGTGCCCTCAGGCGAGACATGGTATGCCCCTTTTCCTATTGAGGACCAACCTAACCCTCTCCCAACCGTTATGGGTTATTTCAAGTCCACTCCTCTCATTCTCCCTTGCAACACTTGACAGTACTGAAACGAGGAACGGACAACTGAGAGTAATGAAGACTATGCCAATTCCCCAATCTGGTACTGGGATGAAGAAGATTCCTGCAAGGTGTTGTGCAGGTCAGGCATGTCCCCTTAATCATAGTCAGGCAAGTCTAACTGAGAAAGGACACCTGCAACCTGTTAGAGGGTTGCAGGTGTATAAAAATGGAAAAGCCACACAATGAGGAAGAGCAGCAGGGAACCTAGTTGGAAGAGAGGCGAGCCACTGGAGGGAACTGCTGTGTGATGGTCCGTTGTGTGCAGTAAGCTGTGACGCAGAGGACTGCAAAGAGAAGTGGTCTGAGAAAGCATGGCGTGGGAGCAGGGTCTCGAGGATACGACTGAAGGCAGAGAAGGGAGCCGTGCGGAGAGGTTTTCCCTTTTCCTTTCATCAGCAGTGCTCGTTCTCCTGTGTCAATGAGTCGACACAGGAGTGCCAAAGGGGCAGAAGTTGGACCCCTGACAACAGAAGCAGGAGTTTGTGTGTTTCGTGCTGCTGGAAGAGCTATTGCAAAGACCGGTGAGTTTCTACCAGATGAGAAACCCGAGGCCTGATTGATTGAAAATTGCCATTGTTACAGAATACTTTGTATCAGAGTGGTCACGTGTCTTGAAGAATTTTAAGTTGAACACTGTTTCTTTTGACTTTCATACCCCTATACATTGGTTAGTTGTAATTGTGAGGTCAAGGATGGGTTTTGGACACAGACAGACTTATAAATTGAACTATTTGACTCAGACTTTCCTTAGTTTTGTTCAGGTAGGGACATCCCACCTTATTATAGGGAAGGTTAGGTCTTCAACCATTCTGACATTTCCGTTAATAAATATCTTTTGTTTGAGCTTTAAGTCTGTTGTCGGTGTCTTACTTCGTGATACCTTCACACTTGGTATTTACCTATCAATGCAGCTAGTTCCTGGTGACTGGATGTGGGAAGACCTGGTGCTATGTGGCCCTGTGCTCTTGGATTGGTAAGGTGGTCTCCTGGGTGTTACTGACAGAGGCAGGAGCACTAGGTTACTGTTTTCCCTCCAAGCCTTCAATTTACCTATGTGATACAGTTTTGGGGGCTTCCGTCTATCGGCTTCTTGGACTTTAAACAGGATGGATGAAGTGACTTCTTTTGTGACAACATAAGGCCCATGTCATCTAGCCAATACCTTGTTTGACATGGTGGGCAGAAGGAGCATCACAGTCTTTGATCTGGAAGGTGTGTTGTTTTTCATCTTTATAATAGGATTTGTATTGTCTTGCCTGAGCTGCTTTGAGCTGGGTCTAGACGAGACTCCACACCTTCTCCATACATTATTGTGTACGTTGTACCATCGGATGGTTGCTAGTCTGTCAGATGTCTTGTCCCCTCATGTATCCCTCATGATGCATAGGACATCAGAGGGGTTCTGAACATACATCTGTTAAAATCGGCGCAAACCCAATAAAAGACTGTTTGTTTGTTTTATTATTTATAATACGCACCAGACCCAAGGGTATCAGGGCGCAGCAGTCACAGGGCAATGCAAAGCTTAGTTACAGAGAATCAAGTGTGATACATTACATACAACGCCGAGTATACCGCTATTTACAGATGTTACAGGCATTATGTACATGGTTTAGTTACCGCCACAGGGTAACATAAGGTGAATCATGAGGTGAAATACATTTCTTACAATGGCAGAATATACAAAAATGTACAGATGTTGTAGACAAAGTAGACCAAGTACAGTTACAAGCTTGGGGGTGGCCAATGGGCATTATTAGTTACAATTCAGTTGCACAGGCAGGAGTTATACATCATGCGAATTAGTGGTCGTTAGATTTCAGCCACCGTATAGTGTTGGTTCTAAAGTTACGGTAGGACTGGTCTATTCTTAGTGTAGGGGGCAAGGGGTTCCATAGTTTAGCCGCTTTAACGGGGAAACTGTTGCCTCCAATCGTAGATAATGCAAATCTAGGGATGGACAAGCGATGCCTGTTTGCTGATCTGGTTGGTTTTAGGAATGTCTGTTTGTGGAATCTCTCAGAGATGTAGATAGGGGCAGTGTTATTAAGAAATTTATGGGTAAGTGACAACATTTTTAGGAGATTTTTGTCATTGGGTCAGAGTCAGTTATTCTGTCGTCTACTCTCAGAGATGTCGTCTCTTTTGGATATACCTAGTGCCGCTCTAAGGGCATTATTTTGTAAGGTTTGAATTTTTCTAATGATGGATTTGTTGGAGCCTATGTACAGGGCATTGTAATAATCCAAGCGGGACAAGATGAGGGCTCTGGCCAGGATGGTACAGCTGTTATTAGAGAGAAGTGGCTTGCCTGTTCTAATAAGTTTGCATGTATAGGCCGTAGAGGACGCTAACGTGTTGACCTGTTTGGCGAATGAAAGCGTAGAGTTGAGATAAAAACCTAATGTTTTTACCTCTTGTGCTACCTTGATGAGGTTGCCGTTGATTATAAATGAGGAGTAGTCAGGACCCATTTTTTTAAGTTAGTAGGGGTACCCAGGATGACGAGTTCTGTTTTATCATCATTCAGGCATAGACCGTGCATGGCCATCCATGCGTGGATGACGATGTACACTCGGTTTACCAAGGCCAAATCCTTGTCATAATCCCCTGAAAGTGGGAGGAGGATCTGGGTATCATCTGCATAGTTAGTGTTGGTGATACCAAGATGGTCCAGATCATCGAAAAGGGGCTTGGTGAAGATATTTTACAGTGTGGGCGAGACGCAGGACCCCTGTGGTACGCCACAAGTGATGGGTATGGGGTCTGCCGCAGCAGAGGGCGAGAAGACCATCATGGTTCTACCAGTTAAGAAGGATCTAATCCAAGTTATGGCGTCCTTAGAGAAGTGTGCTGCTGTGTCAAGATGGTAACATAAAATTGTATGATCCACCAAGTCATACGCAGCTGAGAGGTCCAAGAGGAGGAGCAAGGCTGATTTGCCTCTGTCTCTAAACTTATCGACTTGGGTCTTGAGATCAATGAGAGCAGTCTCCTTTCCGTGTTGTGGGCAGAAGCCTGATTGACTAGCTCCTAGCAGGTGATGTGATTCTAAGTATTTTTGTATTTGCGTTTAGGCCACCTTGTCTAATATTTTTAGAAGAAAAGGGCCTGTAGTTGGTAGGTGTTGAGGGATCTTAAGTCGTTTTCTTTAAGAGTGGGAGTACCCATGATTGTTTGAGGTTAGTGGGGATAGTGCCAGTGGCAAAGCAAGCGTTGATAAGCTTGGATATGAAGGGTGATAGGTCTCGAGCCGCATCCTTAATGAGCTGTGCCGGGCAGAGATCACCCTGACAATTAGATGGTTTGAGGGACAGAATAATTCTTTCCACCTCAAGGATGGATACTTTGGAAAAGTTGAATCGGGTAGGTTGGGCTTCGGCTGTGTTCGCAGTTACTTTAGGTTGTGGTGGGTTTTTTAAAGAATCTTTTTTGGGGATATTTTATTTTGTAAGGTAGATACTTTATTAATAAGTGCATATTGGATGTCTGTGCACCATTTTGTATCTTTATTACAAATGTCTGGTATAGCGATGGGAGTCTCTAGTTCTTTGAGAATAGTGAATAATTCTTTCATATTGGAGTTAGCTTGGGAGATACGAGTGTCATAGGATGCCCGTTTAGCTAGGCAGATTTCTTTTTTGTAGAGGGAGGAGAGTTTGGTGAGCTTTAATTTGTTGGCTTCGGAGGGTAGTAGATTCCGAGTAGCCTTGCAGTTTCTTTTTTGTTGTCTTAGGTTTTTTAGGAAGGGTGTGAACCATTTGTTCAGATGGTTTTTTGGCTTGCTTGGTCTGAGTTTAAGAGGGGCGACTTGGTCCAAGGAGGAGGCCATAATTTTGTTATACTCCTCTAACAAGTTCTCTGGGTCAGCACTGTCAGGAAGTGAGTTAAGGGTAGGGAGTAAGGCAGGGATAAGCCTATCCGCCGTGATACTCTTTTTATTTCTGGTTAGTGTAGGTGGAGCCATGGGGGCAGATGTGAGCAGGGGTCTGTTGGTGGAGAGCGTAAATGAGAGTAGATAGTGGGCGGTCCAGGCTAGCGGTGAGATAGAAAGGATGTTGGCATGGCAGTTATGGTCTGCCACCAAATCTAGTATTCTACCTTTATTGTGGGTTGGGGTTAGTACTTCATTGGGTGAAGCCTAATTCTGATAGAATATTCGCCGTTGCCAGGGCAGGCTGATCCGAAGGGTCATTGAAGCCCAGATTAAGGTAATCTAATAGTAATACTTGCGAAGAGCTTTTGAGGTTATTAGCTAAGATCATATTAATGTCTTCCTCAAATGTCCCAGTTGGGCCTGGTGGGGGCGGTATATCAAATGGATATTGAGGTTTTGGAAGTTAGTCAAGGGTACTTTGACTGACAATACTTCACACGATTGAATGTCGTAAGGGGGGGCTATCTCATAGAGAGGCTGCATTTACAGATAATGGCAATACCTCCTCCTCTAGTCCCTTGTCTGTCTTGTCTCAAGATGGTATAACCGTCAGGGACTGCTAGCATAAGCATAGGGCCTGCTGCGGCATGTTACCATGTTTCGGTGATGGCGAGGAAGTCTAAGTTGTCCCTCATAATCAGGTCGGCAATCTCCGTGCCATGCACAACTAGGGATCTAGAATTTATTAGAGCTCCTTTGATAGGCGGGCTAGTGAGAGCTGTAGTCGCTGGGTGGGAATCGAGCAGGTCTTTAGGATTAAGGTGCTGGACTATATAACTTTTTGTCTTAGGAGGGGAGTTATGTGCTAACTCGGTGCTTGCGGGCGTTAGTCCAGGCAGGGTTTTAATTGTCCTTTTTCCTATAGAGATGGGTAGCGAGCTTTTAGCAGGCTCATATATTTTGGCTAGTCTAGCTCTAAGATGAGTATTCCTAGATTCTGTTGTACAAGGGTTGCTCAGAAATTGGTGTAGAGAGTCGTCCATAGCTAAAGGCTGCTTAGTTATTGTGTAGTTGGACAGGTCGGGGGGTGTCGTGGTTGGCAAGTCTCCAAGGGCCAGTGTGTGACGTTTAGCAAGGCCAAGTGTGATACTCAATATGAGTAGTGAAATGCAACTAATTTGGCTGGTAACTGTAGTGAACATGCTGAAGCTAAGTGAGGAAGTTACTTTTTGAGAGGACTGGTTCATGTAAAGCAGTGTTGACCGGATAAAAGTGTGGATTACATAGTTATGACAGTATATGGGTACAAACTACTGGACACAATTCAATATACAAAGGTGATAGGCATGGACTAACAGGCAGGCAGTTGTGTACAGGGATAGCAATTGGGAACGGCTAATTTAAGTTTGAGGAAATGCGCTTGACGATGGGCTACTTCAGCACAAGAATGGCAATTGGCAGTAGGCTATTTCAAAACAGTGAAATCTATGGTTTCACTGCGCCGCCCATCTAGGCACTTTAACTTAAGAAGGCGGTTACAATAAATTAAAACGTGCAGTGTCACAGGCATTTGGTAGTGGGTAATTACAGTCATAGCACAACTTGGAATGCCTAACCCCTTAGAAGGGAGGCAGCATCAATACATGCAGTGGTAGGTAGTTGCAGACATCGCACTATTTGGAAAGCCTAACCCCTTATTGGGGAGGCAACATCAATAAATACAGTAGTAAGTAAGTGGTTGCTGACATAGCACAAATTGGAAAGCCTACCCCCTTTGTGGGCAGGCAATGTCAATACATGCAAGAAAACAGTGGTTGCAGTCATCACGCAGAATGGAAGACAAATCTCCTTTTTAGGAAGGATCCCATAGGACGTGAAGTCAGTACAGTCAAGGGCAATGTACACGATGGAAGTCATTGCCACCGGTAGCAAGACAGAAACGGACAATGTGCATATGTGGGACAAAAGGGAGTTTGGGCGTGGGTAGATGTAGATTCTGGCAGCAGAGTTCATAAAGTTAGAGGCTTGCAAGACGAAGCCTGAAGTTATCGAGGGATTGGTGCAATAACGATCAGTACCATTATTGTAATGCACTTACGGGGGTTGAGCTACGTCCATATCCGGGTGTGAAGATATACAAGATGGAGAGAGATATTGTCTAGGAGAGTGGATATGAACATGGGCAAAGAAAGTAGCTTGACATTGTGTTTAGTGAAGGAAATTGGGATACATAGGTACAAACTGATGTGCAGCAGAATGTAGCATGGAAGTGACATAGTTTAGTTACGGATGATGAAATGCAACAGAATTAAACTTGAAAGAGTGAGTATGTGAAGCCAAAGGGGGGCGGAGCGTCTACAAAACATGCATATCTGCCGGGATGTGGATCGTAGTAGCGAGTCAAATGAAGTAGGGAGCAGTAGATCGTGTGATCAGCGATCATGGGCGAGGGTTGCAAAAAGTATTTAAGTGTAGCTAAGGCATGAGTCTGACTCACTCACTCTTACCTCTGTCAGGTAAGAGTGAGTCTTTTTTTTCTTTTTCACCCCTGCAATCCCCAACTCCAGTTACTGCGACCAAGGTGCAGTTTTCGTACCGGGCAACATTGCAGCATCGCAGTAATGGTACGATTCCGAAGGTCGGTGTCTTTTGAATGACAAACTGGGCCCATGGTATGAAGTCATTCCAGTTTCGTCCATCTTCTGCAACCAGTTTTCGCAATATTTGTGTCAAGGTCTGGTGGAATCGTTCTACAAGGCAGTCTGTCCGAGGATGGTAAATGGACGTCCTCAGGGTCTTGATATTGATCAAGTCTTTCATGTCTCCTATCAGTCTGAACATGAAGCCGATAGCCCGTAAACATTTCTGCCTGAAAGTCTACCCTGGCAAAAATGGTATTAGGACTTTGAGAATGGTGTTGTTACTTCTGAGTGGAAAAGCCTCTGGATATCTGGTAGCATAGTGGAGTATTAACAGGTATATGTATTCCATGCTGTTGAAGGCTCAAGTGGGTCAGAGAATATACTTCCCAATTCTATAGAAGAGAGCCTCTATTATGAGTAGTTCCTGAAGTGAGACTCTGGCTGTATCAGCTGGAGATGTATTTTGGGAGATTGGACAGGTTGCACAAAGTTGTTTGACCTCTGCATACACCCCTGGCAAGTAGAGCCTGCTTAGTAATGTATTTTGGGTTTTTCCAACCCGAGGTGTCCTGCCGTCAAGTTGGAGTGAGCAAGTTCCAATACAACTATTCGAAATTGCTTTAGTACTAGGAATTGATGGTAGTTACTTCCTTCTTCCTTTGGATTCACATCCACTTGGCACAGGAGTGTCCCCTTTTCCAAAAATGGGTGCTGTTCAGAGTTCAGCTCTCAGGTTCCAATAGAAGGGTTTTTCGGCTTGTTCCAGAAGCAGATCCATTCTCTGTGCTTCACAGAATTCTAGTGAAGCTGGCCCTGGGACTCTGCAAGTTGGGTGTCTATCCTGGGGCCATCATCGGCTCGAAACCTGCGTCTGCTCGCTCAGTCTCGCCAATCAATATAACTTCTTCTATCTCAGGTATCGGAATCTTCTCAAAAATCTAATGGGCTATGAGTTGGCCCAGTTTCATGATATAGGCGCAAATTCCCAGATTGAAGAGGACCACATTCACCTCTGTAGTCCCTATCAAGAACTCCTGCCCCTAAATCTAAGGAATGTTTGTGATTCTGTCAAGATAAGGGGCAATTCTTCGATATTTAATCTGGTCCAGACAGGGTCTTACCACGTGGGGATTTGGTCACCTCCTCCTTCCCAAATAGGTCACATCCAGCACCTCTTGGAGATGTCACCCCACTATCCTGAGCATCTTCCTTTGGTGTGGGCGACCTCCGCATAGTGATTTGAAGTGTCAAAGATGCCTGCAATAACAACTCCAGATGAGGTTCAAGTGTTTTTATTATTTTATTTCCAAAAGTGCCCAATGGCCATCCCCTCCCTCTATACGGGGATGGGCACCCTAACCCAGATTTTCCTTCATCTGCAGATTGGTTCTAGTGATTGGTAACCCCTACTAACTAAAATCTGTCTCAACGGCATAGTCAATGTCGTACTAAAGGATGTTCTCCTTCGGTTTGGATGTCTGAGTGAATTACAACTTGGTCGAAGCGCAGTGAAATTGGTACCTGCAATCTTTTTACAAGTCCCACTTCAGATTATTCTAATCATCTCATGCTGTTGATTTACGAGAATATTCGTAGTGGCACTATCAAGTGGGAGCACATAATAATTTCTTCCAACTTAAGAGACTTTGGTGTCATTTCCATAAACACTCTACTACAGACAGTTTCTGTTGTGTCCACGCAATTAGTGGCTGACTATTTGGCACATTATTTAGGATTCCCTGATGAAGACGTGGATTAAATTATTCCAAGACGTCGGAAACCGAACAATGTTGGAGACGAGATCGAATGAAAAAGACTGTTTCTCAAAATTATTACCCAGATCTACTCCAATATTAGATGACATTTTCTTAAACTAAATTGTCAAAATTCTTTTATGTTGTCATCTGAATCCCCTTTTACATACAGACCTAATTGTTGTGTATGTATTTTTGTATGTCGCTGTTTTCTTCTCCCCTGTTCCCCTTCCTTGCCTTGTCGCGCTCTGAAACACTTGTGTACGAGCGCAATGGAAATAAAATATCAATATGTGTATGTGGGTATGAGAATGTATGTTGATGAATGACTGAATTGCTCACTGCAGAAATAAGTTTGATCATCTGCTTTGTTTTAAAATATTTTGTTCTTCCTGCAACTTAAATGTGATTTAGATACATGATTGATTCATTTTTGTAAATTATTGTATTAAGTCAAATAAATATTTTGATACATACATTCTGAATAGGGTCCTCTGGATGCTTTTTCAGTCTTCTCTGGCATGGTAATACCCTGGTCCAGAGCGTAGGATCCCCCTGTGTTTTTGAGTATAGTAGTATCTTCTTGTGATAGCCAAAGGCAAATGCCTTGTCTAGCTATCCTCCCTCAGTGAACAATCTATGGTTCCGATCCAAGATTTCCCCAGGAAATGGTGGTCCTTGCCAGACACCACAGTCTAAACTATCTCTATTCCTTCTGCGCTCTGACTTTACTCACCTTAGAACGATCCATTACTCTACGCCACCCATCGTTTCTCCACTCCCTTTTTCCCTTGTTCTTCCTCTTCTGTCCCTCCGATGTCCTCTCTCTAAGGACAACCTCCACCCTTCAATCTTATTCTCTCGTACCTTCTCTCACCTTCCTCCCACCAATACTACTCTTCCTTCTCCACACCACCACTCTCCCCTCTACTACTAGCTCCGACCAATCACACTACTCCTACCTCTGACCAATACTACTCTCCCCTCTCCATACTACTCTTCTCCTACTCTCCAAACACCACTACTACCGGTCACCCTCCTTTCACTGTCTCAGTCACCCTTTCAGCCATTCTCTACCTTCCTACTACTACTCTTACTCACACCCCTTTCACACACATTCACCACACAGTACCACTTTCTCTCAGCAGCCAATGCCTCACATTTTCTAGAAATTCTCTACGCTCCACCATACCATACTTCCTCCTTCTGGTGTCTTGGACTGGCACCTCTGTCTCCTCTGACCAAACCCAAGCAATCCACACCTTCCTGTTTCCTGTCCTTTTTTTTATCCTTCCCCCTCATTCTCCCATTGGTGTTTCCCCAATGGTTCCCCGGGTTAATCGGTCCCTGCATTCCCCACCCGGAATGTCTCACAGTTAGGCACATAACTAAAAAGGGGGCTTAGCCGCACCCCTTTTCTTAACAATGGTCTGACAGCTTTTGGCCATTGCAACCCACTCTTAAAAATGTCTAAAGTCCTTAAGTATTGGTCCAAACATGAGTCAAAGTAGGAGAACCCTTCTTTTAAAGGCAACCGTCTATAGGAGATTGGACGAAAGCAAGCCTGCTTAAAGGGTCCAGTCCATGTTCTTGAAAACAGTGGACTTTGCCTTCTGACATAACACTCAAAGTGTTTGGTGCTAAAGGGAATAGAGGGGACAGGAAGGAAAGATACAGAGAGAAATACGATTGTGTAACCTTCATCCAAACTGTAAGGCGCTCTCTCTGTCCATACAACTCCTGCCTCTTGCCTTCTCAATAGAATCGATGGCCTCTTTGGTATACAGCACCCTGGTGCGAGGCTGCTCCTATTGTGACTGGAGGTGCCCTTTAATTCCTGTTTCCAGGACAGCTTCCTGTGGGAGTGTATGTCTCTCTGGGGAGGTAGTTTCCTGCACTCACAAAGGAACAAAAAAAGACAAACAACCTGGCTGGGGGAAACCCCCTAATCCTTTCACAGTTTAGCTGAGTTTACAGGGCTGAGAGATGTGTGATATCAAATTGCTATGGCTGGGATAATTATGAGATATGCTAGCCATCATACTATAAACTCAGTTATGGCTTATATTTACAGTTCAACGTGCCATTAGGATAATAACATTCTCATAGTTAGGTAGCTTTTGGGACAGAGGTGCATATATTAATTGCAGCCTCTGCCCAGAATAGGTTTGGCTGTCACTGTAGCTGCAGATGGGCACCTGTGACCTCTGAACCTGCTCAGTGCCACTGGAGAGCTGGTGCTGTAGATCAAGCTACTGATGCAGCAGGGCACATGAGTACACTATGCAGTTGCCATGCAGCTTTTGAAAGGGTCATCTGATTAGCATATTACCCTTTCAGAGATGGAATTATCCACACAATTTTATTCATAAAAATAAAAGACCTGGGGCCCCTAAACCCTTCCCAGATGGCAATACGTCATAGTGTGTATCTCCGTGTGTGGGTCTGTGTCACTGGACCGTGTGTATTTGTGTTTCTGGATTGTATGTGCTTACAAGAGAGTTTGAAGAAGTATGCGTGCGTATGAGTGTATCTTTGTGCATGCATGTATATTTGCTGAATGACTTTGCGATTGCCAGTTACTGATTGTGGTTTCTTTAGGGAAGGCATGGTATCAAACAGTAAGACAGACACAAGTGACCACATTTCAAGGGTGTTTATTGAACTTCAATTGGGTTTGAAAAACGCCTATCTAATGCTAAATCTAAAGATGGGAGCAAGCTACGACCATCAAATAATAATAACGCAGTCCTAGTGGTGTCTTTACAAAATAAAAGGGCCTATGCTAATAAACCTATTACCAATACTTCTAAATACAAACAGTGTGGGAAACAAGGTTATGCAAAAAAAAAGTGTTAAGGAATGATGTCAGGATACGTGAGCGGTTGGCTCTTCTTGCCCACGTTTTCAGCACGGGACAAGGCGGCACACTCGAGCTTAGCACACACTCTGGCTTCACTAGCACAAGGATGGAGTTCAAAACCTCAGTATCCGGGCATTCTGTTCCAAAGTCTCTTTGCCATTCAAAGTCTTCAGAGGGCCTGATGCGACAAAAAAACATTAAAGTTTCATTCTTCTCACATGCACAATTTCTCGGGTGATTAACTGTCCACCTTGGGTCCCCCTCTGCCGGGCTCAGACCCACTACTCTCAGGATTTTCACATTCACAGGTTTGCAATTGGTCTCCCTCATTCAGGCTTGGACCACGGGTCCACCTTGTATGGGCTCAGACCCCATTTAACACAAAACCTCGAATAAGTCTCCATTCGATGGTCTCGGACCAATTTATCTAGTTTTTCCAAACTTTCTATACTGTATCAAAATCGAAGACTTTCGACTGCGCAGGATTTTGCTTGACTCGTCGCAGGACCACTTCAATTTACAATTATTTAACTTTCACTTTTTGTCACTTCTCAATTGGTTACCTTACAGAGACTTTCGATTGAGCACCCACGCGGTGCGGGACCACTCTGTCAAACAGTATTGTATCTTTTCCTTTCAAAGTTCAAACACTCGTTAGCAGTTCAACTTTACTTGTGTCTTGTTGTCACACACATTTTAACAATGTTCGTTCCAACGCTCGCCATACAATGTTGGTGCTTGCAACCTTGGCTTCAACACACACTGGTCTTGTTTCGGTCTCACCAACTCACCGGTTGTGTTGATTCACTGATGCTGCTTTGTTCTTGGAGCCAAGGTCGATACCACAGAGGCTTCTTCTCTCCACCTTGATTAACGACGCAGGAGGGCCCCAGGTATCTCTGACACACAATGGAGGATATTCAAGGTTTCCTGGCCTTATGCGGTCTACTTTCTAGGGTTCTTGAATGTAACGGTTCCTTGTCGGAAAGGTCAATGGAATATCCCTCCTTAAGATCCCCCCCTGTTTTGCCGTCTTCTCTTGTCAGGCTGCCATCTCAAAACAGCAGTTTCCTTGTGTATTTTGCCTCGCTCAGAGTGTGCTCTCGTGCTTCACCTTTTATCTGTGTGGGGAAGTTTAATGGAAGTCAATCAGGTATGAGTAATTGTCAGTAATTGCCTGACCTCGCCTGACCAATGCATTGGGACATGTCAGGTACACAGCTCGGGTGTTAGTCTGTTTTCTCCCAGAGCGGGCTGTCTGTGTGAAAGTGTTGATGTTTTAAAGGGGGTGGGGTATAAAGAGTTCCTAATTATCCTACCTGGTAGGATGGGGTAAAGGTTTTACAGGGAAGGGGATACTGCGTCTTACCATCCTGTGTCCCACTCCCACACCCCGAAGACACCTCACACACAGGTGATCCCCCCCGTACCGGCCCACCCCCCAGGAACTGGATCCAAAAGCGATGGCTGTGTCCTGGCCACCTGGATGACAGACCTTCTGGGACTAGTGAGTGAGACACCATCTGGTTTCTTACACATTTCCCAGAGATGGCCCCAGGGCCTTTGCTTCCAACCCTTTGCCAGAGCTTTTAACATTTAAATCGGACATTTAGTACTGAACCATTTTTAGGGGAACTACATTCAGGTGCCACTGGCTACACTGCAATTACATCCTGAGCATCTAATACCTATGTGTTCTTGATCCTCTACATCAGCATAGAGCCACCCCTCAACATAATGTGATTCCCCATAGGAAATTGGAGGGCGTATTCACAGCACTGACTTATAAGGCAATTCAATCTCACCATTTCAGTTTTGAGTAAGGGAAGCATGGAGTCTTAGGTTTACATGGGTCTACAGTATGGGCAATATGTGATTGAATTAACATTCTCTCTAGAGGGGCCACTCTGAAGGGTACATTAAGATCATACATTTGGTTGGGGGTTCTGTGACAGTTGATGTTTTTATTTTTTTAACGTGTTTATTTTAAGAAGGCAGGTTATCACAGTACATAACTTAAACATTTGCGACATGATGCGCAGTACAATACACTACGATATCACTCCCCCTCGCTCCCCCAGTCTTAGGTTCCTTCCCCCCGCTACCGCTGGGGCTCCCCAGCTTGCATTGTTCTCCTGGCCAATTGGGGCTTAAATGTCAAAGCCGGGAACTTTTGGTCATAATCGAGGACCGGGCCCCAGATGTTATGAAATCGATGTAGAAGGCCTGCCCCGGCGGCCGTCACCCTCTCAGCTATCAGGATGTCCCAGATCTTCACCCACCAGAACGGCATGAGGGGGCCTTCCACCGTCCTCCAGGTGCGGGCTATCATGTTTTTGGCCCGCCAATAGGCATTGGGATAATAGTTTGGCCCTGACCTTGGGTAGATTCCAGAAATTGGGGCTCCCAGGAGAATGGGTTCAGGTTCCAGGGGCAGTTGCACCTGAGTGATGTCCACAATCGTTGTCAAGCAAGGTTTCCAGAAAGCCTGGGCCTTGGGGCAGGACCACCACATATGAAAGAAGAAGCCTACTTGGCCGCATTGTCTCCAGCACTGAGGGTCGAGAGTGGGATGCATGTGATGGGAGTCTTAAGGGCGGGAAATACCACCAGAGGAGAATCTTATAGGCACATTCCCGATTTGTGATACATGATGAAGAGGTGTGGGCTCGAGACCAGATGTCAACCCAGAGTTGGACCTCAATAGGGTGGCCTAGGTCCGCTTCTCATTGGGCCATGTATCGGGGCTTAGAAGTCCGGTTGGAGGCATTTGTACAGAGTGGAGATTCTCCCTCGGGGTGGCAGCTTGGTAAGGGTCAGTTCAATGGCCGTTGGGGGGGCGGGTGGCTGCCTGGCGTGTCTCGGATGAGTGCACCAGTGGCATAGCTGGATGTACGTGAAACGGTCCCGCTCCTGAATCTTGAAGAGTTCTTTGCATTGCTCGAAGGTGCAGGGTTGACCCCCCTCGAAGAGTTGTCCCAGGGTCTCCAGGCCTCCCGCGATCCAGGGCCCAAAGTTTCGAATTGACAGGCCGGGTGAAAAAGACGGGTTCATGAACACTGGGGCGAGGAGGCTAAGTCCCACTGGAATCTTCTTTAGTCTCAGGGCTTTGTCCTAGACCGAGATGGTATGTTTGGTGGACGCCAAGAGTTCCCGCCATCGCCGCCGCTCCGGAGGATGGACGTGTGGGAGAAAGCGTAGAGGCAGGGGTAGCTGCGCCTGTTCGAGGTCCACCCATCTAGGGCGATTAGTAAGTATTTGCCATGATTGAATACAGGCCAGCTGGGCCGCCATCTGGTACTTTTGTAGATCTGGAACCCCGAGACCGCAGAGTCTTGCGTTGCCCAACATCGTGGATTTAGGGATCCTGGCTTTTTTCCCCCTCCAAATAAACTGCAACATTTTCTTCTGTAGGTTTTGAAGGGCTGGGGCCGGAATCGGGACCGTGAGAGAGGAGCAGGCGTAAAGGAACCTCGGTAGCAAGTTCATTTTACAAGCCGTGATACGGCCCATCAGCGAGATCTCCTGTGCAGCCCACCGCTTGAGGTCTGCCTCCAAGGCTGTAAATAATGGAGGGAAATTAGCCCGGTAAACCTCACCTGGGTTAGCTGGGATCTGGACCCCCAGGTAACTGATTCCGCTGGTCGACCACTGTACTGGGCACAGCGAGATTAGGGCTTCTCGGTCTGTCGAGGAAAGGCCCACCGCCAGGGCCGCTGACTTACGAAAATTGATGGCGTAGCCCGTAACCCTTCCGTAGCTTGCTATCTCTGCCAGGGCATGAGGGAGGGAAGAGCGAGGCTTCGTAATGGTTAGAAGGACATCATCCGCATAGAGGGCCAGTTTATGATGGGCTGAGCCCGATTGGAAGCCATTGATTGCAGGATTCAGCCTGATCCGCTGGGCGAACGGCTCCATAATGAGTGCGAAAAGGAGCGGCGACAGCAGACATCCCTGTCTGGTTCCACAGGTTAAGGCGATAGGGGAGTAGAGGGTGCCATTGACTCTGAGAAGGGTTTTGGGCGCTTTATAGGTAGCTAGGGGCATGGTGCAGAATTCCGGGCCGAAACCAAACGCTTCGAGGGTGAGCCTCATGAAGGTCCAATCTACTTTATCAAATGCCTTAATTGCGTCCAGGGCCAGCAGCACCAACTCCCGGGAGTCTCGGGAGGCCAGCTCCACCAGGTCTAAGGTCCTGCGGATGTTGTCGGCGGTGGAACGATGTTTGAGGAAGCCAGTTTGGTCGGCGCTGATTATCTCCGGTAAGACCTGGGAGAGGCGTGTTGCAAGAATTTTAGAGTATGTGTTAGCATCAATATTAAGTAGAGCGATAGGTCTATATGACGCGGGATTCTTCGGATCGCCTCCCGCTTTTGGCAGCAAGACAGTGATTGATTCCTGCATGGATGGGGTTATTGTGTCTGAGGTTCTGAATGAGTTAAACAGCTGCACCAGAGGCGCCAACAATTGAGGCTTGAAAAACTTGCAGAACCTAGCCGTAAATCCATCCGGGCCGGGGGCCTGGGACTTAAGGGCTTTTCATCGCCACATCCACTTCCTGGTCGGTGATCGGCGCCTCCAGAGAGTCATAGGCTATCTTCTTTAGTCGGGGCAGCGCTGCTTGCCGGAGGTATTCCTTTTGTTCTCCCACATCTCGCACAGGAGCAGTCATCACCTGGGTCAGGTGGGCCGTTGCAAGCCGAAGTTTGTCCTGATCGGCATATTGGATTTTGCCATGTTGATCTCGTAGACCCACAGTCGTATTATTTCTTCTTGTCCTGGCTAGTTTGGCCATCAATAGTCTATTTGCTTTGTTGTTCCTGGCATAGTAAAACTGCTTAGCCTTCACCATTTGGTGGGCAGTATGTTCAGCATAGTGGGCCTCAATCTTCTTCTGCGCTATCCGGTTAGCCCGCTATGTTTTAGGGGTCCAGCCCTTCTCCTTATGGAGCTTTTCAGCTTTATCCAGTCCCTCCTCGAGGCTCTGACAAGTTTGTCGTCGATGTCTATGGTAGGCCACTCCTTTCGCAATCAATTCCCCCCTCACCACTGCCAGTTGTTGGCGGGGGAGGTGTCTTCGCTGGGATTCTCCTTGAAGAAATTTGTGATCGTGGTTGCGACTGTGTCTCTGAGAGGCATTTTGTTCAGGATCGGATCATATAAAGTCCATCTACGCTGTTGGGGATTAAGTGGTTCCTGCACTCGGATCTCTAGGACCACCGGGGCGTGATCAGACAGGATTCTGGAGCCTATTGTCAAATCGTCATTGAATGTAAAGATTTGCGGGGATACCAAGAGAAGGTCTATCCTGGAGAACGTTCTGTGGACATACGAGTAAAAAGAGAAGTCTGTTTCAGACGGATGGAGTACCCTCCATGAGTCCACCACTCCTAAAGTTCTGAACAATTGCAGGAGAGCCAAAGCTGTAGCGAAGTCCCCAGCAGAGGGCGGGTGCGACTTGTCCTTGATGGGGTCCGGGACCCCATTGAAATCGCCCCCAATCACGATCTGGC
The DNA here is from genome assembly GCF_040938575.1 of Ambystoma mexicanum. Taxonomy (NCBI): domain Eukaryota; kingdom Metazoa; phylum Chordata; class Amphibia; order Caudata; family Ambystomatidae; genus Ambystoma; species Ambystoma mexicanum. The sequence goes on from NC_090936.1 coordinate 355,027,791, forward strand.
ACTCCAGGAAGGGAGAGAGAGCTGAACTTAGCGACTTGTAGAAGAGCGCCTGGCCTGAATAGGGCGCATACACTGAAACTATGGAGTACCGTTGTCCCCCGCATCATACATTTTACCGCTATGTATCGCCCCTCCGGGCAGCTCTTGGAGTCTAGAATCTGAGGGCTCAGCCCCTTCCCAAAAAGGATTGCTGTGCCGCTTCTCTTAGAATTTCCAGATGCGAAGAGTTGCTTTGGGAAGTTCCGGGAGCGTAGGCGCCCGTGGTCTGCCGGCAGTAGGTGAGTCTCCTGTAGCATTGCCACCGCCGCTTTATCATTCTGGAGTTTCTGCAGGATGGATTTGCGTTTTGGAGGCGAGTTCAGTCCCCTAACATTCAGGGAGACAAAGCGTAGAGACTGATGTTCCGGGACCAGCTCCGGGGGCTCTGACGAGCACTGAAGGGGGGGAGAGATGCAGAGGAATTAGCCATCACGTCGCGAAGTGTGCAGCCGTCGATACCTTTCCCTACGGGGTATTTTGCTCGGGCCTCCAACGGGAGGACCGAGATTTAACTAGGGGAGGCAGTTGGTTGTGGGTCGGGAGCCACCCCTGGCCAACAGGGCCAACGAATACTGAAAGGCCAACATGGCCAGGATCATCAATAGTCTTTGTGGATCGCTCCAAGGACTAATTGGTGGAAAGTGCCTTGGAGCTGGGCATGAGCCGTGGAAAGGTGCCCGCTGCGTTAGGAAGTAAGCTCATCTGTGTTCCTGCGGGTGTTGCTTGGGTCCAGAATGCCGGACCGGCGAACCGGGAGTGTGAGGGCGGTGTCCTCATGGCGGGACCCCGCTAGGCTATTTCCTCTTCTGGAATCTTGGGACCCTCGACCAGGAGTTTTGTGTGGGAATATGAGCCGCCACAGGGTCCGAGTCTGCTGATGCCTCTATGGGCGGTGAAGGAGAGGGGCTGGAAGCGTCCGGGTTTAAGATGTTTTTAGCATCTTCCAAGTGGCTAATTCTGCTTACAGAGCCTTTGTAGGAGAATTGCAAAGCGGTGGGGTGAAGCCATCTGTAGCTGACTTTTTGGGCTTGAAGAGAGGTAGTCAACGGGCAGAGGGCTCGCCTCCTCTGGAGCGTGAGAGGGGATAGGTCTTGAAAAATCTGGAGGGGGGGTCCCCTGGAAGGTGATGTCATCCTTGGAGCGGCCGATCGCCGAGATGGCTTCCTTTGTGGTGAAGAAGTGCACCCTGGTGATAACGTCAGGTGGGCCATCCGATTCCCCTCCGCGACGAGGGTTCAGCCTGTGAGTGCAGTCTAGGAGCAGCTGCAAGTCATCAAGGTCCGGGAGGAGGGATTGAAAGAAGAGGCCCACGTATTCCGCCAGTCCCCTGTCAGGGATCGAGGCAGGAACCCCTCGGATACGGAGGTTGTTGCGCCGGGCCCTATTTTCCAAGTCCTCCTGTTTGTATTCCAGAATATCGCATTTGTACTGCAGGAATCTGATTGAACGCTGGACCTCGGCTAATGCGGAGGAATGATCCCGGGAGCGATCCTCAACCTCCCCCAATCTCTGTTCTGCCTCCGAGACCCTTTTGTCTGTACTCTCGAGCTTGGCAGAGAGTTACGTTATGCAGGACCTGAATTCTGCTTTGATATCAGCCATAAATTCTCGGATGTCTTCTCTGGTCGCCAGTGGTCCCTTGTTATCCAGGGATTCCCGCGAGGCAGAGGTCCAGTTTTTTCGTTTTGTCAGAGGACATCAACATGGCTGCTATGTCTTAGGACTTGGAGGGTTTCTGTGATCTGGACATTGTGTCACTTGACGGCGGCGACTCAAAGGCCGCCAAGAGCTCCGCAGTCTTGCAAGAAGCCAAGGAGAGTCCCTTCACTCGTGCAGGCTAGAGCCCCGTCCGAAGGGGAACAAGGCCATGGGCAGGGGTGCCCCAGGAGGAGTTCAGAAGGCTGGATGGGGAGAAGAAGAGTCGAGGGACCCGTATGCGGGTCAAGCCTACCACCAACGTGGGTCGGAAACTCTTGGGGGGTACAGAGTGTCCAGGCACTGAGGCAGCGGGGCATGATGAGGAGTCCACTAAGGGCGGGCCTCCACGGAAGCTCTCCAGCGTCTCCCCGGAACCCCCACCCGGGAGTTGTGGCCCCTACCTCTTTCTGGCTGCAGGTTGGCCACCAGGCTTGGTTCCGGAGCAGGATCCTCCCGGGGATGACACAGGGGTGGGCGGGGGGACCCCACTGCATGCCGATCGCCTCAATCGCCTCTGCCGTGGCCCCCGGTGCCAGGGACTCCCCACTTAGATTCAGGCTCCGGCACCTCAGTGGGGGAGGGACAAGTCGCTCGCCGCAGACAGATGGTGCCAGTCCGCTAGGCACACTCGGGCGATCAACACCCCCTGCTTGTATGCTGCAGCCGGGTTCGCCTCCATGTCCCTGTGTCGAGTGCGCACAGCCGCGCGTCCGTCATCTTGGTTTTCTCGGCGGGAGAGGGGGCCGGGTTCTGGACTGCGATTTGGAGTGTAAAGCTCCGATATCAGGCCCTCATCTTAGGACAGCTTGTTCTCCAGCGGCTCCTACATCTGCGGCCGGGGTCGCTGGATCGATTAGGGCCCAGGAACCGCATAAATTCAAGCACGGCAGCGGGCTATCCACGGGCGGCTTCAGAGGAGCGACCTCATTGAGTCGGCTCCAAGCCACGCCCCCCACAGTTGATGGATTTTGAAACCGTCATATGAGTTGGGTGAGTTGATGGCCCTAGAGCGAGAGTCCTACAATCGGTGTGTACAGGCACTAGATGTCAAATATTTGTAGTACAGTCCAGAAAAACTTCCAGTGGGCCTCAACCCAAAGAATGAAGCTGTAAATTGGATATGATGGTATACACATATTCCCTAATGAATCAGTCTTCACAAATAGAACTAAAGGCTGTTTCTGTCAAGGCTCAGATGCTTTTGCCATACCCTCTGGGCCCGCTGAGCTTAGTTCGGACCGCACCTCTAACGTTCTAGTCGTTGGAGCCCAGTTATGAATGCACATTACGTTGTGTCGTCATCGAGAGGGCTACTGGCACGAAATCCTCACGGACATGGAGAACTCTGCGTCTCAACTTATATGGTAGGTTGTGTAAGGAACTCATGGTGGCAACAGTAAAGACAGACAAGTGATCACAGTTCAAGGGTGTTTATTAAACTGTAAATGCAGGGTGGAAAAACGCTTCACCTAAATCTACGATGGGAGCAAGCTTCGACCATCAAATGAAAAATAAGGCAGTCCTTGTGGCGTCTTGTCAAAGCAAAAGGCCTATACTATAAAAAAAATGATTGCCAAATCCTTACAACTAATTACAGAAAGAGCGTGGGATAGGCTTTTCAATGAAGAAAGATGTGGTCACAAATAATTAGTCAGGATGTGATTGCCATCGGTCTTCCTTCCCCACATTTTGAGCGCAGGACAAAGTGGATCTCCTGAGAACAGCACACGGTGGAGCTTTCCTGGCACGAGCTGAAAGTTCCATTCCAGCTATCAGGTTCTACGATGTTTTTTTTTTAAACCATTTTTATTAACTTTTACAACAAACAATCAACAAACCCAGCAGTGCTTGTCATAAAACTTTAAACATCATGTAAATATCGTTAAATATCCACTGCTTACCCATTACCCTCCCCCCAACTCGAGCCTACTCCGCTCCGCCCTCTGCTGTTTTATCCTCCAGGGGTACCTCCCCATCAGTGTTCCCAGAGGTATCATGATCGCTTGAACAGGCCTGGGTGGACCCCGACAGTGTGGCCACTAAGTGTCTCCAGGCCGTCAGAGTTTCCACTTCCTCCTCCCTTCCCCTACTGGCCGCTTCATTCCATACCGCCGTTTCCGCTTCAGTTCATTTCTGGAGATCGTTCCACCAAACCTCTACCTTTGGTCTGTTGCATGCTTTCCACCCCATGGCAATTCTGCGCTTGGCAAGTATGTAAGCCAAGTCCTTAAGTTTGCTCACATGTTTCAATTTACGCGGTCTAGTTAACCCTCCTACCATCCATGCCAACACAGATTCCACGTTTAACATGATCCCTTTCTCATTTAATCGGTGGGCTACTTCTCCCCAAAATGTCCCAATTTCCAGACATGCCCAAAACATATGTATCATCCCTGCGTTCACTTCCCCACATTTGGGACATGTTTGTCGTTCTGCACTCTTGAATCGAGCAATCATCTGGGGGGTCATGTATGCTCTGTGGGTTACTTATAGCTGGATTTGTTGCAGCCTCGCGTTCCTGGACACTTTTTTTATGGTACCCCTGAACCCGCTCCCACAACCCATCATTTCTGAGGTCCCCTGCTTCCTCCTGCCAGTCCCGTCTTAGCTGGGTCACTTCCTTTCCCACCCTGGACATCAGCAGTTCGTAAATTCAGGAAACCTTGTGCCCTCCCTCTGCGATATCATAAATTGTTTCTATGGCTGTATCGGTTTGATCTTCCAGCACTCTTTCAGACCTCTGTCTTACCCGCCGTACCAATCTGGTATAAGTGATATACTGCCCTAGGTGTAAACCCGTTTCTTCTACCAGCACATTAAATTCCTTTACCTCTCGCTCTTGCCATATATCTCCCATTGTTGCAATTCCCACCGGTTCCCAATGCCTACGAATCATTTATCTCAGTTGCTCGTCGCCTCCAGTCAATGCCACTAGCGGCACTTGCGGAGAACACGGGGTCGGGTTCTCCATGGCCTGGCAAGCCTTAGGCCACATGTTCCATCCCAGTTCCAATATCCCCGGGCGCCTTTTTAGCTCTGGTTTGGGCAGCCATATCCATTCTTTAAAAAAAAAAAACAGGACACATTCAGATCTCAACAGTCGGTTCTACGATGGTTAAGTCTCTTTTCAATAAAAAGTCTCTTGCCTTTGAGACCTGATGTATTCAACAAACACAACGTCCTGCTTCACATATACTTTGGGTAATGGCTTCCTTTTCCAATGAACTTTGGGTGATAGCTTCTCACCCCTGGATCGTCCATTGGCCGGGATCGGACCCATAGACAAGGGGGACCGTTCACTTCCCCTGATCTTCCAATACTTCTAGCAATCACAAATCTTAGTGTCTTTCTCAACAGTTCTTCAGGCTTTGCCGCTTTTTGTCGGCTTCCCTCTGCCGGATTCACTCTCGCCAACTTTGAAAGACAGTTCACTGTGGACACCGCGTGGTCCGGTTCACTTCGGTTCAACACACTATTCATAGGCACTTCAGGTCTCATCCCCTTTTTGTTAGCATCCCTCTGCCAGGTTCACTCTTGCCAACCTATACCAAACAATTCACTATGGACATCCCTCAGTCGGGTTTACTCTTGTCGACATACTCTATGGGACTTTAGAGTTCGCCCCTTCTCGTTAGCATCCTTGTGCCGGGTTCACTCTTGGCAACCTTTGCCACACTCTGTTCATGCTTTAGTTTCAACAAGCAGGATTCACTTTCCTTTACTTCACAATCATCTGTCGGTCAAAGACTTTCCACGGTACAGAGGATTTTGCAAGACCCCTGTATGACCAATTTGACCTCTTCTCGGCTTTTCCCAAGGACTTCTGGTTACGGTAGTTTCTACCATCGGTAATCGCCCAGAGCGTGAGCCCCCACGTGGTGCTGGACTCCTCTGTTGCTAGTTTTCCCCCTCTTTCATCAAAAGTATCTTTTAGCTTTTCAAAGTTCAAATTAGCCGTTGGCTATTTTTTGTTCAACACAGTTCGGCTTCTTATCAACACTCCCCTCGACTCACCGGCTGTGATGAAACGCTTGACTTTCTTTCTCCTCGACTCAAGGTTGGTATCATGGAGGCCAGCGTCTTTCCCCAGCTTGGTTATCAGCGGTGGAGGGTCTTGTGCACCGTATACATCTGCTGCAACACACATTCTCTATTGTTTGCGGTCTTATGATTCCTTCTGCAGAGGTTTCATGGGCCTTGGTCGGAGAGGGCAAGGTTGTTTCTTTCCTTGTCACCCTCTCGGTCTGCGCCGTCTTTCTCCTCCTCTTGAACTGCCGTGCTGAGTTAGCACTCACATCGTGTGATCTGCCATGCTCGTCTTGTGCTCCACCTTTTATCTTGTTGGGGAAAGGAAAGGGCTGGCAGGTGTGTGTGATTCTGGTCAATTGCCTGACCCTTGTATTGAGACATGTCAGGTAAACGGCTTTAGGGTAAGTCTGTTGTCTTTCATGTTGTGCGAAACTGTTCGTGTCGGGAAAGGGGGGGGGGCTGTGTTTTGGAATATCCTACATGCTGGGATGGGGAAAAGGTGTTGAAAGAAGGGTCCCACTCGACTCCCCATCCAGTTGATCCTCCCTCACTAGTCCATCCCCAGGAACTGGATCCAATAGCGATGGCCGTGTCCTGGCTACCTGGATGACAGATCCCTGGGGACTAGCCAGGGAGGCACCTTCAGGGTTCTCACAACTGTTACAACACTTTTTTCTCTGCCCTTCCTGGTGTTCTGGCACTGTCGTGTCTGAAATCCCTGTTCTTCTCATTCCTCGGATGTCTTACGGACTCCCCAGCTTGGCTTTTCCAGCTCCTTGTATTCCTTGTTCCATCCTCCTCTTCTATTGATTGGACCATTGGTACTTCCTTTCTGGAATCCTTCGCTCCTCGTCCCACAACTCCTGCCTCCCTTCGACTTGACAATCTCTCATGAAATGCGCAAGTCTCGTGGTAGTTTTTTTTCAGTGCTTAGAAAGTGCCTTTTGTCTACCCCATTGACCTAGGGTGGTAAACTGGCCTCACCTAGAAACTAACCTTACATCTCTGAGCCACAACAAAGACACAAGGCCATGGTAAATCCAACTGCACCGGATAAAACACTGAGTTTAACTTTAAATGCATACTGCCAGCCAAACACAGACCTCTATAAAAAGGTTCTTATTTATCAAATGCATGTTTTACTGTTTTCAGTTCTTTGGTGTAGGGCAATGAATATGCTGGGGGCTCATGTTATGCAACTTTAATGATAACACCAGGGAATTTAGAGTTGGCATTAGGAAACATCTCCATTATAATCTATGCTCTGCCCTGTAGCCTCAGATGAGCTTTCCCAGCTTTAGTCAAGGCCCAACAAATATTCTTTTGAAATGGGTCCCTCCACACATCCTCAGCCGCCCGCTCCATTTACTTACAGGGCCATACAACCTAAACTATAAGCCCTGCTGTGATATGACAGAATGTATCTTTAAAGTTGCCTTTGTTCAGGATGTTTTGGTGAAGATGGTGGCAGGGTTGCAGTGTATTTCAACACCTATGCAGGTGGTTCTGTTTTTTTTTCTCAATCTGCGTAAATAATTCAATACATGTCATAGTTACATGATGTGCGCGTTATTTTACATCCGTGTAAAATATGTGGAGTTCAAAATGTGCTGTCGGGTTACGCTCTTGACTAGGCAATTACTTGTCTCTCTCTCTAAAAAGAATGCTGTGGCCCAAGATGTACGTATATACAGACTTTTTTTTTAAATTATTTTTTATTTAAAAAAAAAAAGAAAACCAAACAAAACAACAAACAATACAACTGTTTAGGACGTACATAATCAGCATCAAGTCGTCACATTATACAGTGTTATTCTCCGTCCTCCCCCCTCCTTCCCCACAAACTAGAGCCGGCTCACCCGTGTCATCTACAGGAGCCCTTTCGGGAATCGCTGTGCTTATGGACTCATCCGAGTCTTCTGTTTCGTGATTGCCCTGGTGGGGGTTTGCCATAGAGGTCACCAATTGTCGCCAAGCTATCAAAGCCCTACTTCCTCCTCTCCCACTCTAGTAACCGCTTCAAACCAAGCTGTGGATTCCGCTTCCGCCCATCTTAGGAGGTCCGCCCACCACATCTCCACCCTGGGTCTGTGGGCCGCTTTCCAACCCATTGCAACCCTGCGCTTAGCCAGGATATAGGCCAAGTCCTTCATTTTACTTATGTGCTTTAGATTGCGTGGCCTGGGAAAAATCCTAAGCATGCATGCCCAAGCTGATCCCACATCTAGCACCACTCCCCGCCAGCCAGTTTAGTTTTAATCCCCTCCCAGAATCTGTGCACCTCCGGGCAAGCCCAGAACATGTGCAGCAGCCCCGCTTCCACCTCCCCACACCTGGGACATTTCTGCGTGGCCGAGCCTCCAAACCCTGCTATTTTCCCGGGAGTCAGATAAGCCCTGTGAGTGACATACAATTGGATTTGCTGGAGTCTCGCATTCCGGGACACCTTTTTATGGTACCTTTGGGCTCTCTCCCATTGCCCTTCTGTCACGGGTCCTCCTACTTCCTCTTCCCATTCCTGGCTCAGTTGAGGCAGCTCCTTCCCTGCCTTTGCTCTCAGGAGCTCGTATATCCTGGATATTTTGTGCCCGCCCTCCGAAACATCATACATCATTTCCAGGGAGGCATCAGGGTCATCCGCTAGCACTGTCTCAGGCCATCTCTCCCTCACCCGTTTCATTAGCCTAGCGTAGGCTATATATTGGCCTCTATGCACCCCTGTCTCTTCCTGCAACCTCTGGAATTCCAATGCCTCCCCTTCCTGCCATATGTCCCCGAGGGTGGCCAAGCCTACCGGTTCCCAGTATCTACGGACAGCCTCAAACAGTTGAGAGTCATTCCCGCATAGCATAGCGCCACCAGCGGGGCCTGCTGAGAGACCGGATCTGAGTCACCCACTGTACTCCACGTTCTGCGCCAGACCTCCCAGCCCAGCTTCAATAGCCTCCCTCTTCCCACCATTTTGTTCTTTTGTAGCCACAACACTTCTCTCAAAAAATATGGGGCTGAGTCCCCCCGCAAAAGCCTAGCTTCTGCCGAGTCCTCTGCCGACAGCCACCTGGCCACAAACAGCAGCTGCCCCGCCAGATAATAAAGCTCAAAGTTCGGCAGGCCAATACTCCCCTTGTCACACGGGTTCTGGAGTTTCCACAAGGCCACTCTGTTCCTGGAGTTACCCCATACGAAGCTCCTGCACATACTGTGAAGTCTCGCAAAAAGGCTTCTGGGAATCAAGAACGGCCATTCACAAAAAAATGCAAGAGTCTGGGCAGAACACCATGCTGTTCTTAACTCCCTCAATTGCTTTCTCTGTGTTATGTTTGTGTTCCGCCTCAATCCCATGATAAATATTTACTTCCAGATACCTAAATGTCACATTCTGCCATGGTATGGGCAGGATAGGCAGCCTCTGTAACGGGACTTTCTTATATCTACCCAAGGGGAACAAACTAGACTTCCCGGGGTTCACCGATATGCCTGAGAGGGAGGCATAACGGTACATCACCTCCAGTACATACTGCAGGTTCTCTTCCGGGTAGCGCAAATAGAGGAGCATGTCATCTGCTTACAGTGATAGCAGGTGTCTACCACTTATCTTGCTAATCCCTACCTCCCCGTATTGTTGTCACAGGCATATTGCCAACGGTTTTAATGCCAGAATGTATAGCATGGGTGACCAGGGACATCCCTGTCTGGTCCCCCTACTGAGTTGCCATTTATCTGAGATTATGGATCCTGTTTTCGCTCTTGCCATCGGAGTGCTATATAACAACTAGACCCACCTGAGATATCCAGGTCCCATTCCGTATCCCTTCAGGGTCGCATTCAACCAAGGCCATCGCACCGAATCAAAGGCTTTAACCGCGTCTAGCGACACGATAGCCAACTCACCTGTGTCTTCCTCAGTGTAGTCAATGATATGGTGTAGTCTCCTATGGTTATCTGTAATGTTCCTGCCAGGGACATAACCTGTCTGATCTGGGTGTGTCAGCTTACCGATCACCCTCTTCAGCCTATTGGCCAGCACTGCCGTAAGTATTTTACTGTCCAGGTTGAGCATGGACAGGGGTCTGTAGGACCCACACTCCACGGCCGGCTTGCCTGGTTTCAGGAGAGGGATGATCATTGCCTCGCGGAGGGACAATGGCAGTTCCCCCCGCTCATAGGCCTCGTTAAACATGGCCAGCAATGGCTGAAGCAGCTCCTGTCTGTATGTCTTGTAAAACTCGCTAGGCAGCCCATCTGTCCCGGGTGCCTTGTAGGTGGGCAGATGTTGGATCACCCCCTCCAGCTCATCTGAGATAACCGGGGCATCTAGATCCGCACGTTCTAGGTCGTCCAGGGTGGGCAGCTCTATGTCCTCTAACGTGTCCAGTATGTCTTGACTCATATCCTCCCCTGTGTCCTCATATAAATGTCTTTAAAACTTGAGGAACTCCTGGTTTACCCCCTCCTGGGTATTTCAGATGTGACCTTCCTCATCCCTGATCTCACTGATCACCGAGCGGGGGGTCTCACACTTGTACAGCCAGGCCAGCAATCTGCCCGGTTTATCGCCCCCTTCGTGTAGCCTCACCGTGTATCTCTTGTAATTTAATCTACATAGCCTATCCCAGAGTCCACTGCAGGTTAACTGTAGGTCTTTTATCTTGGCGCTATTCTCACGGGCGGTCTCCTCATGTCGTGTGAGACCCTCCGGCTCTCTCTCTGTTTCCTGAAGTTCCCTTTCAATGCCCCCTTGGAGCCCTTTAGATTTCGATATGGCTACCCCACGCACCACCACCTTAAATGTCTCCCATACTGTTCCCACAGAGCGTACACTGCCCATGTTTATATCAAAATATTCCTCGATGGCCTTCCTCAGATCCTCCCGAAACCCCCTCATCTTGTAATGCCTCAGCTCTAAGTCTCCATGTCGGGATCCGCGCTCTGGGGGGTTGATGTTGCCACTCTACAACCAAAGGCGAGTGGTCGGATAATACCCGGGCCTTGTATTCGCTCCCGCCATTTCTCCCGCTATCTCAGCAGCTACAAACACATAATCCAGCCTCGTGTGCAAGTCATGTGGCGCTGCGTAGTGCGAATGTTGCCTATCCATTGGATGCAGCCTTCTCCACACATCCTCTAGGCCTAGGTCTTTTAACATTGTCCCCAGCACTTTAGCCGCCGGCGCCAGCTTCCCTGCTTTGTCAGCTGACCTATCCATTCTAGGATTCAGGGTGCAATTAAAGTCCCCCCCACACCATCGCACCCCCAGCAAGGGGGCTAATCTTGCTGTAAAGGGACCTAAAATAAGCCGCTGTGTCGTGGTTGGGAGAGTACAAATTTATGATATGCACTTCCCTGTTCTCCAGGAGTCCCGACACCACCACCATTCTGCCCTCTGGCTCTACCGTTGAACTGAGTACCTGAAACGGCACATGCAGCGCCACCCACGTAATCACCCCTCTTGCATACGCCGAATACGTAGCCCCCACGACGTTACCCCTCCATTTTCTCCTGATCACCTCCAACTTCTCCCTTGTGAGATGAGTCTCCTGTAGCAGGGCTATGTCAATGCGCATCCTTTTTAGATACAGCATCACTTTATTGCGTTTTAGATAGCTATTGAGGCCCCGTACGTTCCAGGTCACGATTCTGAGATTACCCGATACCATCTACCCGGTATGTTCCCAATCCACCTCTCCCTTTAATGCTCCCCCTGATGGCCCGTTTTTCGACTCTCTCCCTTCCCCCCTCAACAGTTGCCCCGCTCCCTGTCCCCCAACTCCACTCCACTGCACACAACCCAACACCTCCCCCCACCCTACCCTACCCCAACAAATGCCCAGCTCCATCCCTGGATCTCAGGCCCACCCGTGTCTGGTCCTATCTCGTGTCCGAGGACTAGGACCCCGCGGGGCGTCACCGATCTAACAGTGACCTAACTAAATATATTACTATTGGGTTCAAGGGATGCCTCCTAGGAGCTCCCACTCATATATTTTAGGATTGGTGCGTAGAACGGGTCCCGCCAGCTGCTACTGCAACACACTCCCGACAAGCTTAATTCAACTCTATATTCAAGTCCCAATGCCTTGGCCATATCACCCTAGGTGACACAGATGCGTGCTACTTATCTTCCGCAGCTCCCATCTGGACATCCGGTTCTTGAGGTCGGCCCTGCATTTCCAGCCAATCCATCGCCTAAGTCGGCGTCTCGAAAAAGGGATTTGTTCTTATAAAACACTTTCAACTTGGCTGGGTAGAGCAACATGTAACGATGGCCTGCTTCCTTTAGTCTCCTTTTCACCGACCCAAAGTTCATCCTGCTACGCTGTACATGCAACGTATAGTCTGGGTACGCCATGATTTTTGCTGACCCCTTCTCGATCGTTCCTCCCCTCTGGAAAAATGTGAGTATCTTCTCTCGATCTCGATAATTCAGGATCTTTGCGATCAGCGGCCACGGGGGGCTCCTGGGGGCGGTCTCCTTGTCAGGGCCCTGTGCGCCCTTTCAACCGCGAACCCCTGGGTCAGCGCCCCGCCTGCCATCTCCTGCAGGAGCATGGTTTCCACATATTCTGTGGGGTTTGACCCTTCCATTCCTTCTGGGAAGCCCACTATACGAATGTTATTGCGTCTGGCGCGCCCCTCTGCCTGCTCAGCTCTGTCCTCCAGGTTTCCCACCCGTTGCACGAGGGCATGGAGCTCCTTTCCATGTGCGGCACACGCCGCCGTGTTCGGGGCCATCTCCTTCTCCAAGGCCCCAGTGCGCTCTGCAACCGTCCGCACATCCTGTCTTAGCAGATTCACTTCCACCTGGACCGCTCCGATCTTGAGGTCCAGGCCCTCCTTCAGCTCTTTCATAGCCAGGCCCAGCTTAGTCTCCCAGGCCACTTTTAAGTCTGCAATCGCCACCAGCACCTCCTGGATCGTGCCCGGTGTCTCCGCCACTGTTGTGGGAGTCTCCTTCCTCTTGCCCCCCTCCGCACCTGGGGGCGACTTGGCATAGGCCTCCATCGTGGGCTGTTTGATCCTGGGTCTCTCAACTTTAGAGGCCATCCTGCTACGTCGTCTGGGCGAAAGCCAGCCGCGCCTCCCCCCGCACGAATGTCCACGTGGCCACAAGCCACTCTCAGCAGTCCAGGTATGTACTTGTCTCTTCCCTCGCACCCAGAGTGGGCTGTGCCCTCCCCCGCACTGTGTCGTGGCTCCGGTCCCTGTCGTATTCCTTCGGTGGCCAGTGCTCGAGTGCGCACTCCGATCCGCCGCACTCCCTTTGTTCCCTCACTTCAGTGGTCACGAGGCCATCTAACCCACCATGCAGTTCCAGATGTCATACACCCATACCCAGGTCCAGGGGGGCCGCTTTAAGTTGTCTGGGGATCAGCAAATGTCTCACCTCGGCCTCCTAAGTGGCCTGCGCCAAAGTTTCTTGATAAAGTCCCTCGAAGGTCGGGCCTAGGTTCCCCCCTTCAGTGTTCCGTATCCCTATTGGGCCCCACGGTGCCGCAGCATCCACTACACCCCGTGTTCCCAGGAGGGGGCCCAGCACCCCTCTCAGTGCTGGCAACCGCCCTCTCCTCAGGCATCCCAGCTCAAAGGTATTTAGAGTGTGTGGAATAGTAATTGCAGTCTGCTGACGGTCCCTGTGGGATCTCTCTTGTCACCCCGTGTGTTCAGAGTCAGATCCGCAACGTTGTGGAATACTGCCACAGCCGCTCACTCGCTTGCGTTCACCCCAGGGTCCACAGTTACTTTGTTGCCAGCCCACTCACAAACACTGTGCCGAGCGCAACATTCGCACATCCCTCCTCAGGGTGTGCTGCCACAATGTATCTTCCTTAGATTCCACCGGCATTCAATCAAACTTCACCGTGGGCCCCCATGCCAGCCACCAGTTCGTTCGGCGAGTCTCATCAGTTGCAATCCGTGGACTGTACAAGCTCCGAGTGCGCGCGCCTTCAGATATGTGCTACCTCGGTGAAGTCCTCCAGTCCGCAAAGCAGCGGCGCGTCCCGGGCCATCCGATACTCCTCCTCTGCTTCTCAACGCCATGGTCCACGACTGATCGCAGGGCTTAGCGTTTGATGCGGATGCCTTGCAGGTCCTACATTTGTGATCGCCGCGGCACACTCGTGACCCCCGATGTCCTCATTGTTCCCGCCGCCATTTTGTTTCCACTCGCCAGTTCGGGTCCCGCGGCGAGCAAATGGATATATCTCAGAATCCGAGCCTCGCACACGCATCAGAAGTTCAGCGAGTGTGGCTGTCGCATTCACAGGCCCGGATGTTGATTCTCAGTGCCGGGCGGCCTCCGTGCACGCACTTCTCCTCTAGGATCGTTGCAGGATCAACGGATCTCCACAAGAGCACGTCCCTTTACATGGCCGTCCAAGCCACCCCCCCCACGTATATACAGACTTATTGTTCATCACCCCCAAGTTACTTGCACTCGGGGTCTGTGTCTGATTCCCTACAGTCCCCTACCAGCACTTGACACTTGATGTCTGCACTTACCCTTGCACTTGCCACCAACTGGCCTCCCTTTTTATTTATTTGTATTTATTTAATTATTTTAATTGTTCAACTGCGTGATCCCATGTACTGCACTGCCCACTCACACTTTTCCTCTCCTCCCACCCCTGCACTCGTTGTCTGTCGTCCCTTTGTTCCTCCTCACTTGCCTCACCGTGCCTTGAAACACATGTGTCTGAGCACGGTATTAATGCCATATCATATCATAACAAACAGGGACACACCAAAACGTATACCAGTATTATGAAGTATGACAATTCTTTAAGTAGCTATAGGGCAGCAGGAAAGCTATTAAAAGAGTCAACATAACACATGTGCTTCTATTACCCCACTGGGGATGTAACTTGACAATGCCAATTGCTGTCTGAATGACTGCATTTTTCATCTTCTGGGACTAGCTAGACACTAGAAGATGTTATAGGTAGTCAAAGGGTTCTGAATGACACCAGGAGATACAATCTGATATAGTGCCGAGGCTTGCTGGACTGCAAGTACCACCATGCCATGTGCAGTCATATTGTTGCTCCATTGGATTTAGTGCTCTTGGGAATGATCTGGGGTTATTTTTGGGGGACAATGTGACATCCAATTTTACTCCATGCGGTGCTGTATACGTACATTTTATTACAGTTATGAGTAATTGCTCTTGTTTCCTTGATGCAGGCCTGGTTAAATATTAACAAGTGTATGACACCTGGCTGTTTGTAATCCCTTTTCTCCTATGTATGCAAATAATGTCTCATTGTTTGTTTTGGGCATTGTTTTACAGGATTGTTGTACACAAGCACTTGTGCATGCTTTGTGTGTGCTGCTGGGATTGTTAATCCTCCTATCTTGCTCTTTGGGTGGTAGGTTCCTATTGCCTTCATGTCTTTGCCCTGTTTCATCTTTAAGATATATTGTGTTGCATCAGTCTTATGTTCAACCAACAACATGTTGCAACTCGGTCAGAAGAGGAGAGAGGCGAGAGTAGAAGAAAAAGAAAGGACGTATAGAACATCAGGGCGAGGGATACAAGAACATGCATGGAAAGGACTGAGTGAGAACCGGTTAATTGGAAGGTACCCCCGATTGATTCTTATTGTGGGAACAGGGTTAGGATTTGTTAGGAAAGATTTCGTAATTGTAGGTAATTTTCCTTCCATGTGGAAACCCCTAAACTTTTTGCTGTTGTTTTTCACCTTGTTCTTGACTTTGCCAGAGAAGTGTAGCCTTCTGCCGCACTCCTCTGGGCTTTCGCTCCTTTCTTACGGGGAAACTGACATGCCCTTAAGACAGTCAGTACCGGGGAACGCTGTTTCCCGTAGTTTCTTTTATCATGTTGCGGCTTTCGTGCAACATGACACAAGAGGGCACTGTAAGCTAAGTTACAGCTCTCTTGGGTCTCTAGCCTTCTACAGGCCCTAGATACTCGTTTAGGATTGTATCTGATCGGTGCAAGTGATTCAGGGACGGCAATGGTGGCAGCGATCGTTTCTTGTGTTTTGAGCTCCTTTTGGCGTTCTAAGCGCGTTTCTCGCGCTTAACCCAAAATGGTGGCCTGGCTCTCAAAATGGCCAGACCACAAGGCTCCTTTGTCCTGTCCGCTGACCGTCTTGCTCCCTTCACCTTCCACAGGTCGAGCCGACCCGGGGCCTTCCTTATTTGGGCATGTACTTTCCCGCGAAACACGGATGCTTTTGCGGGCTTCTACATGTCTTGTGTGTGCCTCCAGGATGTGGGCTGGGATGTCTGGTCCCAATACACATCCTGGGTGCCAGAGAGTCTAGGGTGGTGTGAATGCCTGGGACCACCGTGGTCCGTGATTGGTCCATGAATGGTGTGAGTGTTGATGAGCGGATCTCCCATTGGGTCCTCTCCGTTTTGGCACGAAGGGAACCGTGGATAAGAGGGGGCTGGAAACACCACTACCATGTCGATCTCCTGAGTTCTCACGAACGAAGGAAGGAATACAGGAGCCAAGTATCCTGCAACCAAGAGGCTGGACCGAGGAATCGCTGGTGACCCGCTGAAGGACTTCTCTGCACTGCTGTCGCCTTGTGAAACCCTTTTCACCTTTGATCGAACCAGAAGGCCTGTACTGGTACTTCGACCCTTGGAATAGCGGGAACAGCTATTCTCGGCATCTTCACCATCTCCTGCAGTAAGCCTTCGGAAGCGTCTCTGGGCCATCCAGCTGACTGACCAGTTTACACAGGAGTCTTGCTCTGTAACCGCCGCCAGGTTGTGTAGTATTTCGAGTCCTTGTCACTCTCACACGCTTCGTACACTTGGCATTCCCAAGTCTGAAGTGAGTAGTGTACATTTGGCTCAGATACACATGGCCGCTCCGTTGCCCTGCTGTGGTAACAAACAGTGTGGTTTCTTCGATCGGGACGTCTTTTTACTCAACCCGACGACGAGGCGTTCCCTGCTCTTCTGAACCTGCCAGCTACTGAAACGGACGCGGAGAAGCCTGGGTCTGCTTGCATCGGGGACCGGTGAGTAGCATAGCTAGGATCTGGTCGCCCTCCTGCAGGAGCCCATTGCTTTTCCCCGCTGTGTCAAACAGCACCCTTTTCCGTACTCGCGCTCTGCTTCTGCCCACTGTGGAGGCTGCGCTTGAGTCGCGGAACTTGTTCTTCTTCTTTTGTGCACTAAACTGAACTGCCTGATTTCCCTCGAAGAGCTTCTCCTTTTGCCCATTGGCACCAGCGCGTGCAGGTACTTTTGAGCACAAGGCTCCACTCTTCGCAGGGCTCGGACTTCCATCTAGTTAGGTGCCTCTGAAGGTGAACTGGGTCTAAGCATTATTTCGCACTGCCTGTTTTCCCTCCCTTTTAGGTGGACTACACATTTCGTGCATATAACGCTTGAGACTTGTTGTATTTGTATATATATTGTGTTGATATGGTATGTGTTGGTTTACTATCGTTATATTGTGATTTTCTCGCTACGGTCATTGTTTTAAAGGCCTTGAAATAAATTTGTATATATTTTTAATATAAAAACTGTTTGGAGTAGTTTGTAAGTGATCTTGCTTTGTGTGCTCATTGCGGGCTTTCAGTCACCCTCACCCCTCTTGAGACCTAGTCTTGACCGCCGCGATCGCTACCTTGATTGGTCTGGCTCGTCCAGAGGTTACCCTGTTCCAAGTAATTAGGTTGGCCTTCTGAACTTCTGCGCCACCAGGACAGAGTTCAGAAATCCGTCTTAACAGGATTCACCTAGATTAGATTGTTTCCAGAGTAAGGGAGATAAGGTGTTTGCCTTCAGACCAACAGCTACTAGATAGCAGTGGTTGCCGATCTCTAAAGACCATGTTGGGGTACAAGGTGAGAAAGAGACAGCCCCTAGCGAGCCCCTTTTCAAGCTTTTTAATAAAAATACTTGAACTGTATTTTAGAGTTGGTTTACATGTGAAGCATTTTATCATCTCACAAGAGTTAGAATGTTCATTAAGTTACTTGTAGTTCTGTGTCTCATCTAGGGCCATGGGACATTATGGAACTACTTTTTGGAAGAATGTGTGTCACGTGCATCCTTGTACATTAGTTGCATTTCCAGTGACAAACTATACTTGAGATCTGATGCTGGGGCCTTTACATGCTTTATAGGGGCATATATTGTGGGCACAAGCATCATGAAAGTCTTTTACAGTGGCAATGCTGGCATATATTATAGGGATATATTGTAGGCACAAGCAAGATGAAAATGGTCTAAATATCCCCTGTTGGTAATGTGGGATGTATTAACCCACTCATCCGAGCCCTGCAATAGTACTGTGCATTGCTGGCAGCAGAAACATCAGAATGACCACTGGAAAGCATGCTGCTCGCTCAAAACCATCCAAAAAAATGTGCAGTAAAAATCTGAAAGATAGGCTGCCATCCACTTTCACCTATATTAGTGAGCACTGGAGACCACTGCCAAAAACCACCATTGGGCTACCCACACAGTAGCCTGAAACCACTTGGAAAAAGCAATGCTGATTGCCAAAAGCAACACAAAGCTGTGTGGGAATCCGTTTCCTGATTGTCAAAAATGTGCTAAAATCATGGCTCACAAATCACCAAAAAGATCCAACCTTCTTGTTGGGAGTTCCACATTATTCTACTGCAAGAATCCACATCAATACAATGTCAGCAAGCATCATATGCTATCAAGCTAAATCCCCTTTTAAAGACAGACAGCTGTCAAAAATGGGTGTAGTACCGTTGCTCGCCTCCGACAGGTGCTGGCGATTCAAAATTCTGACAGGAGAGCTGTGTTTCAGAAGCTAAATATGCCAAAAAAGAGAATTCCATCAAAATGCCATATAGAGTGCTACATAGTGATTTCATGTTGAAAAAGACTTGATTTAAAGATATATTGCTTATTTTAAGTTTATAAAATGTATTTTTTTTACAAGGAACTAAGTTGCAATTGACTAGAAGGAACCTGATGCAGTCAAAACTTCAAGAGGCCTTCTGTCTATGGGAACCCTTCACACCTTATCCCTAGACAAAGGAGACATCCCCTGCCCCAAGCCAAGAGATTAACAGACTGGTGTGAATAGGAACTAGCCAAAGCACCCTGTCATGTTGCCTGGAAAAGAGACAATAGAGTCTTTCAGCTGCATAGAATATGCTGATTTGGGTGTGACTTGTCAACAACAACTGCTCTGGGAGAGACAGGCCATGTGACCATCTTACTCACCCAGCTCTGGGGCAGGGGGGGGGGGCGGACCAGACTGGGTTGTGAATTGAATTACAGGCAAATGTATGTTTTATAAAATTGCTTATAACAAATTTTACCAAGCTGACAGGAATGTCAAACTTTGAGATTCTTAAAATGACAAATTCACTCACAGTTCAAGACTAAGCTGGACGCTGTGGGATGTTCTGAGACCAAACCACGGGATTTATTAATATTGTAGATACAGTGTTTATGCTAGAAACATAAAAACTTACAGTAATATGCTCAGAGAGGGTGTGTATGTCTGTGTAAAATTTGGTGCAGAACCAATATTGGGAAATTCACCAAAAACGAAAATCAGTTGTCATTTCTGAACCCAAGGTCGTAGGAACATGGGGCTTGAACAGAGACCTGCCTTAATTCATCTGTGAGGTGTATATGTATTCTCAACAACTTGTGCATCTGGGAAATATGTTTTTGGGAAAAATTGATTTTCTAAGTAAAAGCAAAGGGGAGTTTCTTCACTAGATTGTAAAACACAGCATCACTCTGACTCATTCTGACACGCCAATCCTTTCTCCAGTCAGGTCACAGGGAATCCTCTAACCTATCAAATCCTTATGGGGTTGGGCATGTAGAATCAGCCTTCCCCCCCACTTTGAAAACACATAAAAAGAGACTGCTTAGGACAGGAGAGGCGACACTCATCTTTCCACTCTTCAACCGATTCCTTGCGAAGCACTCTGCCGGAAGACTCCAGATAGATCCAGAGACCAGAACTCTAGAACCAAACTCCAGAATCCAGAACTTTGAAGAAAAGGCCTAATTCATAAGCTGAATCCTTCTCAGCAGGCCTCAGAACTTTAGCAACCTGATTCTCACATTCAACAGCCGGGCTGAGCTGTTCTATTCTAGCCAAGAACCCTGTGCTAGGACCGAGGTCCAGACCCAGAAAGCAGCGCTGTATCCAGAACCCATCAGACCCCAACCAGAGGCCGTGCTGTGAGCAGAACCAGTGCCTGAGACCGTCCAGTAGCGAGTGAAGTCCAAACCTGATCAGATCGGTGATGAGGCCCATTTCCATTCCATTCCATTCCAAAACTAGAAGTATCTAGTCTAGAACTGTAGAGAACCAATCTCTGAGTTTAAAATAATCCTCTTCCATTCATTTCAACCTGTCCAGAACTGCATTTAGAATTTTGTTTCCATTCTGTGATTTCAAATCTGTAAAAGCACCTTCTGTCATTCTGAAATCTTGACTTTATTTCTGTAAATCTACCTCCACAAAAACATCCGTATCTTTTGAACCGTATTCCCTAGAAGCGAAATTTAACTGTCATTTTAAAGCTAACATCCTCAGCTTTCCAACAAACCTAAAACATTACAATTCCTTATAGTTTTTCCGTAATCGCGATTTACGCACGCAGAAAAAGTGCAGGGAATTGCAATTTAGCTCCATTTCACCACATGTTAAAAATCGCTGCTTCTTGCTTTCAACTGCTTAGATTCGTTTTCAACCTGGTAATCACTCATGAATCATTGCTAGTGTTGACCTGAACTAACCCAGAGTAACTCTCACTTATCCTGAATATCCCTTTGGGAATTAAAAGCATTTTATGTATATTTTCCCATCCATTGCAATTACATTCAAAAGTATTTGCATGTTTTAAAATCATTCCTGTGTCTCTCTAAGCTTGCTGGGGGGAACTGGAATTGAACTGCATTATTAATTGTATTCTTGAAACCTGTGTGTCCTCATTTCCATCTCTTCCTATTGCATAAGGGGGGAGTGAGTTGTCACAAGGGAAAAAGTGATCATATTATCTCTTGCTGAAACCATAGAGTTTATTTCTGTGTTGCCTTCTTTCCCACTATTGCCTTTCCTTGAACCATAAAGAACTGCATTCTTGATTGTATTCTTGAAACCTGTGTACCCTCCTTCCCATCTCTTCATACTGCATAGTGGGGGGAGTGAATAGTCACAGGGGAAAAAGTGATTATATTATCTTCTGATTGAATTCATATTAAGTTTATTTCTGTGCTGCATTCTTTCCCATCTTGCATTTCCTTGAACCATCAAAGTATTCTCTGCTACCTTATCCTTCCTCTTCCGACTCCTTTCAGATTAAAGAGATTGTGCTATTGTGATATTACCCATTGTTGATTATCGTCCATATTCATAAGTGTGCTATTCAAATATTATTTTGTTCATAAAAGTGTGATATATATATATATATATATATATATATATATATATATTGTTTAATTCTTCAAATAAACCTTTTTAATTTGCAAAACAAACCTACTTCTTGGCTCAGTGAGGTCAGGGGGATTCAAAGAGAGGGGCGTTATATAAGGGTTCATCATCCAGATTTAAGAACTTTTGACATAAAAATATATAAATAAGGGCTTCCATTGGGCACCCCATCCTAAGCATTGACTTAGTTGGATTGCTGGATTGAAGTCACCTACAGTAACCTCCCATATATTGGATTTTTTCATGTGTTACCCTACAGAACCGACTACGTTTTAAAAACATTTTACTGCTGGAAAATGCACTGTTTCAGCCCATTATTTTAAAATGTTTCTTAGGGAAAGAACCCCTGAATCCCCTTACTTTACTTGGGATTCCTTCACTGCATTGCATTTGGTCGCTAAAACTAGTCCGGGAAGAAAATAACTGCCCCTTCTGGTCAGAGTCTGTTTACTTTAAGATGACCAGTCAATTTTAACTAAAATTGCTTATTTCATGAGGAAAACTGCTTTCCTTTCCTCACATTCCAACGAGCCCAGTGCTTTCGAGGGTAGAGTGTGGCTGTGCTGTGCTCCTCTTTCACCCCATTAGTTTGTACTAGCACTCAATTTATCACAAAAAGAAGTGATTTGCCATTTGCGATTGTGAGGTATTTTTTTAATCCACCGACAACACCTATACAAACTGTGTGAACCCCAAGTAATTTAATCTGACTTATCTGACTGATCCTTACTCTTGCCAGACCTAGAAGTTGTTTAGTACATTGTACAGGAAAGTAAGAAAAGACCCACTCATGGTCTTTAAATAGATAACTCCATATATATAATATCTTCCCAGTAGTGTGTTGTCACCAGTCGTGTATTTCAGACATTTGTCCATAAATCAAATACAACCATATACATATAATTTATCGAGACCACAATGTAACAATAATAAATAAATTATTACAGTCGCTAGAAACAACCAGTGCAGTAACCTGAGATTCATAAGTTACAATTCTATCAAACAAGATCGAGATCAAAAGAATGTAAATTGCAGTGTTAATTTCATATAAAATGGCTTCAGTTTACACACTGTATTCCTTATAGTATTTCCATGTGTTTGCTTATGACCACTAAACACATTTTAAGTGTCTGTGCCCCACCACTTAGTCCCTTTGTAATACCCGTTCGATTCACAAGTTACTATAAACATGCACACAAACAGGTGTTAAGGTAATTCACAATGCACATAAAGCTCAAGCACTTGTTAACATGATTAAAATAATCAGTTCTGTTACCCGTGTGCATACTAATCGTTAAAAAAGTATACTAAGAGGTCAACTTCTTTCCTCTGGCTAATGTCTATAATCCTACTGTCATTAAAGGGTCACCTGATCTAATACTACAGCCCTCATTAGTTCCTATTGCCTATAACAATTCATATCAGTGACACAGTTGGTTAACCTAAACATTCCGGTAAGGCTATTCTGAGTTCCAGTGCAATTGGACACAGTACAATGTCAACAAAAGACATAAACCAGCTCAACTCCGTGCCAGATTCAAAATACTTATACACCCAATTCATTTGTTTTAGCAAATGTATTCACAGTCTTTATCAATGCTGGTACCATGCATTTATCCGATATTTAGCTACTACATACGAAGGGACTTCATCATCCATGCTTCTACATAGAAACATTGCCTCAGTTGTACGTCTGACATTATATTTAATAAATCTCAGTTTGAGGAGGTAACATCGTCTTTGTTTTATTTATGCTGTGCAAAATAAGAAAGAGTGCTCCTCAGTTTCAATGTATGTGCTGCAGCAGGGGCATTTATCCGCTGGTAGTCGAAGAATTCTCTCGGACCGTGCTCATCATGATTATTATAGTGCCACTGGGCGAAGGCTTGAGCGCTGCCTGCGCGATGTCATCCCCCAACGGCACCACTTCCTGGCTATGCAGGTGATCTTCACATAAGAGCTTTGTTTACAGGTGCAGGAATTGTGGGTTCTTTCTGATGTGGGCAAGCCGGGGTTGCCTGTCATGTTAACCCTACTCTATGCAACGATTGTGAAGCACTGCTGGTCTGCCACCTGTGCCCTTTGCAATCTCACCACAGCCATACAGCATTTGCTACCAGCCAGACCTCCACAAATAGGGCTTCAGAGAAGATCATCTTCCAACTGTTAGGCGGCTATCTGTCCTGGGTGGCCAGCATGCAGCTGCACAGCGTGGCTGGGCCAGATAGCGCCAGCCACCTACACACCAGCTATGGAGCTGGGATGCGCCTTTGTCTACCACTCTGCCCTATACTTGGTGCACCAGACAGACGCTCGCTATCGAGTTCACATCATTGGTGTGATAGTTGCCATACTGGTGGGAGCAGCTGGACAACTAACTGGGGCCATGTTCAATCCAGCTTTGGCTTTCTCACTAAGTGCCTGATTCACAGAATCGTTTTTTTGTTTAAAAGATTTTATTGGATAAGATTAGGTATACAAGGCACATAATACAAACATCATATGTCAAGAATAGCAGCGGATATAAAACCAGGTAAACAGGATATAACAAGGATTAATATAAGTTACGCCAAGTATCCTTATATCATATATCGTCCAGCTGCTCACAGATCTGGGATTTTCGATCAACTTTGCGAAATCTCACTTGGTACCGTCGCAAGTCGCCCTGTTCCTTGGAGCCAGGCTCGACAGTGGCGCGATTGGCCTCTCCGTCAGAGGAAAGGACGAAGGCCATCCTGGGCAAGGTACAATGGCTGGTCGACCATGGACATGGCCAGGGTGAGGTCCATCAAGTCCCTTCTCAGCATGATGTCCTCGTGCATCTACCTCATGCGCCCGTGCAGGCTGCGGATGCGGATGCGTCCACTGCAAGAGATCCTCGACCTCGACGCCCGTTGGGTGCAGGCGGCAGGCAGCTTCGAAGACAGGGTCCCGCTCAACAAGACCTTCCGCCAATCGATCCGGTGGTGGGGCACCCGCGCGAATCTGACGGCGGGTATGGACTTCCAGACCCTGGCACATCAGGAGACGGTGACGACGGACGCCTCCCTGGAGGGTGGGGAGCGCACACCGGAGATCTCCACGCAAGAGGCCTTTGGCTCCTGAAGGAGAGGTCACTATACAATATAAATACCTAGAACGCAAATGGCAGAAAGACAAAACCCAGGAGAGCAGAGCCACCTTGGCCTGACACCTCCATCAGTACAAGGCTGAAATCCGGAAAGCAACAAAAGCCCAATACAACTCCCGAATCCTAAACTGCAAAAACCCCAGCAAAGAACTTCACAAAATCATCTCCGAATTCACCAAACCGGCATGCACTACGACCGTCCCAACCAAATCACAATTGTTTTGCGACTCACTCTCTCTCCATTTTTATGCCACGGCTCTCGAAAGAACAAATGCTCTAACCACCAAACTGGCTCTCTTACATCTACCAGGCAACCCTGCCCCCATACCGCCCAACCCACTGCCTGCGACCACTACGCAACCAACGTTTGAATCCTTTAGTCAAATATCACCAGACCAATTTCTCAAACTTCTATCTGCCCGCAAACTATCCGGCTCTCCGCTAGATCCTTGCCCGTCCACAACCCTCAAAGAAATGTTTGCTTCCACCTGCACAGGAGAACATGCAAGATCCATCATAAATGACTCCCTTTCCTCGGGTATCTTTCCCGATGCATTCAAAATGGTTCATGTCAAACCTCTAATAAAAAAAACCTCCCTCGACGCCCTCGAGCCCAAAAACTACTGCCCCATCTCAAACACCAGGTTCCTTGCCAAACTCATTGACCAAACCGCCTACTCCCAACTACATGCCTTTATCGAAGCCAACAATCTCCTAGACCCCTCACAATCAGGTTTCAGAGACCGTCATGGAACTGAAACCACCCTAACCTCAATCTGGGATGACCTTAAAATGGCGGCAGACTCCGCGGGATGCGCCGCATTAATCCTTCTTGACCTATCCGCCGCCTTCGACACAATCAATCACTCAATCCTCCTTGACCCCCTCCACTCCCTAGGAATTCGTTAAACCGCTCTTAAATGGATAACTTCATTCCTCAAAGATAGGTACCAAATAACGATACTCACCACCTATTCCTCCCAAGCCCGACCAGTCGACACGGGATTCCCACAAGGATCATGCCTATCTGCCCTCTTGTTCAATCTCTACTTGATCACCCTCCCACCAATAATTTGTTCACACAACATCCTGTGTTACAACTACGCTGATGACACTCAACTAATTCTAAAACTCCTGAACTCAAAACCCAACTGCCGACCTGACCTCGCCTCCTGCCTCCTTGACATAGAGCTCTGGATGACCCAAAGCCACCTTTTGTTAAACCCCTCCAAAACTGAAATCATGGTATGTGGCAACTCCAAACTTTTTCCACACCCACTGCTCTGGCCATCCGCCATGGGCAACCCACCGACCCCCTCTAACTCAGTGAAAAACCTTGGATGCACCCTTGACTCTGACCTAACACTCTCGCGCCAAGTCAACAACGTCTAAAAGTCCTGCCACTACCACCTTAAAACACTTAGGCGCATCTTTCCATATCTCTCCTTTCCCAACAGACTCTCCGCGGTCCAATCAATTGTTATATCAAGACTGGACTGCGCAAACCCCCTCTACCTCGGAGTCCACACTTACCAGCTGAATAAACGTCAAAGGGCACAAAACGCTGCAGCCAAACTGCTACTCGCGCTCGGCCCAAGAGACCACATCTCCCCAGCCCTTAAGACTCTGCATTGGCTTCCAGTGGCCCGAAGGGTGTCATTCAAAACGTTATGCATCTCCCATCGAGCATTGCATAAAACGGGACCTCAATATCTTCAAGACAAGCTAAAAACCTATCACCCTCCATGTACTCTAAGATCAAGCTCAGCCGGCCCGGCCTCCTAGTCATACCTAAGACAAACTCGGTCAGGTTAGGCGGATCATCATTCTCAGCCTTGGCCCCCATGCTTTGGAACGCACTCCCACCCCACATCCGCCTAACTGAAGATCTAATGTCTTTCCGTAAACTACTGAAAACCTGGCTCTTCCCCTAAAACCAACCTGTACGCAAACTAACCCAAACAGAATAACAGCATCTCAATGACACCAACCCAACAAACTGCTAGATGCGAGAAATCGACATCTAATAACCGATAATATAAAGGACAAACAGAATAGAAAGAGTAAAGTAGATCAAAGCAGTGAAGTGGATAATAAGAATAAATCGTACGAAAACAGTAACGAGATTTAAATTAATGAAATGGATGTAACGCATGATGAATGAACAAAGTGAATGGAGTGGATGAAATCGTTAGAATGGATGGAGAGTGTGGAACGGATGAATGCGCTGAGCGGATGAATGCTTTGAGCAGATGAGTGTGTAGATCGGATGAGTGTGTAGAGCGGACGGGTGTGTAGAGCGGACGGGTGTGTAGAGCGGACGGGTGTGTAGAGCGGATGAGTGCATAAGTGCAGAGGAGTGTGTAGAACGCTGGAGTGGATGAATGTGCAGAACCGATGAGTGTAGAGCGGATGTGTGTAGAGCAGACAAGGGTGTAGAGCGGATGAGTGCGGAAGAGTGTGTAGAACGCGGAGCAGATGATTGTGCAGACCGGATGAGTGTATAGAGCGGATGAGTGCATGGAGCTGATGAGTGCGTGGAGCTGATGAGTGCGTGGAGCGGATAAGTACGTGGAGCGGAGGAGTGCGTGGAGTGGAGGAGTGTGCAAGAATGGATGACTACGTCGAACAGACGACTACGTCGAACAGACTAGTGGGTAGAGTCGACGAGTGTATGGAGCAGAGGAGTGCGTATGAGCGAATGAGTGCGTATGAGCGGAGGGGTGCATAGAGCGGGTGAGTGCGTAGAGCGGGTGAGTGCGTAGAGCGGGTGAGTGCGTAGAGCGGGTGAGTGTGTAGAGCGGGTGAGTGTGTAGAGCACGTGAATGCGTAGAGCATGCAAGGGCATAAAGCGGACGAGTGCGTAGAACGGATGACTGCCTAGAGCAGACGAGTTGCGTAGAGCGGATGTGTTGCGTAGAGCGGATGTGTTGCGTAGAGCGGATGAGTGCCTTGAGCAGATGAATACGTAGAACCGGTGAATGCGTAGAGCGGACAGAACGGGTGAAGTATGTGGATGGAATGGGTGACGTATATGGATAGAACGAGTGATGTATGTGAATAGAACGGATGACGTATGTGGATAGAACGGATGATGTATGTGGATGAAACGGATGATGTATGTGGATGAAACGGATGACGTATGTGGATTAAACGGGTGACGTATGTGGATGGATGACGTATGTGGATGGAACGGGCGACGTATGTGGATGGAACGGGCGACGTATGTGGATGAAACGGGCGATGTATGTGGATGAAACGGGCGATGTATGTGGATGAAACGGGCGATGTATGTGGATGAAACGGGCGATGTATGTGGATGAAACGGGCACCGTATCTGGATGGAACGTGTGAAATATGTGGATGGAACAGATGAAGTATGTAGATAGTACGGGTGAAATATGTGGATGAAGTGCATAAAACAACTTCGAATACACGGAACGGATCGATGTGAATAGAACAGATTCAAATGCATGAAACGGATTGGAGTACGTGGAAAGGATTGGAGTGCGTGGAACGGGTTGGAGTGCGTGGGGCGGGTTGGAGTGCGTGGGGCAGGTTGGAGTGCATAGAATTGCGTGACTTACATGGAATGGTTTGGAGGTCATGGAACGTTTGAAAGAGCATGTAACCCATCATAACACATCACCACGCTTACTCTCTTCTTTACACCACCATTTAACTAGAACACAGAGATACTATGACACCATTCGGTATAACTGTTCTCATACCAACATCTACCGCATACTCCCCATCACTCTGTGTAAACACTGCTGGTTACACCCCCCCCAGTCAGGTGTTCTCCTCAGGCCTAACGCAGCCACTTTCGTCCTGGATAAATCCTGCCAGAACGAACACATACTCTTGATCTCTCAACCACCACACCTACCGCTAAGAAGCAGCTATTACACGAACGCCACACCAGCTGCACACATATCCGGTGCTCACACGCACCTTTGTCTCTCTCTACTCTCTCTACCGACTTGAACTCTGATTCCCAAGGGCGTTCAACCTACCAGTGCCTTCAGACCATACCAATGGTACATAAGGCGCTATATAAATGCAAAGTAACATAACATAACATAACATATAGTTTCAAACTGTGCTGGACATTTTTTGAATATGGGGGGAACAAACAATAACAGACATCAAGACAAAACACCAACTGGACAGAACACAAGCAAGAGGAGGAAGAAGGGAAGGGGATGAAGGGTGGGTTACAAATATATCATGCATTCTTATAGGATAGTGATTTACAGGTTATTGATGCCAATTTACTCAGATAGAAAGTCATTAAAAGATTGCCATTTCAACTGAAACTTATTTTGTAAATTTGGGGTGGAAGCATTACATCCTTCCAATCTGTGAATATTGCATATAGAATTCCACCAAAATGCATAATGAATTTTACTTAGGTTTTTCCAATGGTCGTGATATTTTGGATTGCCACTATTAAGCATAAATCAAACAGATATCTAGCATGTTTGTTGATTGAGTTGTTATGTAGCATGGAGCTACCCAACATAAGAAAATCAAAACCAAAATGTATTGTAAGGTTAAAAATGCATTTGATGGTGTTCCACACAGAGTTCCAGAATAATTTAACATATTGGCAATCCATAAACATATGTTTAAAAGAACCTTGAACTTGTAAGCAGCTCCAGCAATTATTATTGGTGATAAACCACATTTGAAAAGGGATACAGGGGTGATAAAGGTTGTATGGTGAAAAAAGAATAAGGTTTGGATAAGACTTGCAGAGGTGGTCATTTTGTAAATACACTGCCATTGGGGGGGCAAGTAGAACTGATGTTCCAGCAGTACGCACTCTTCTTTAGTCATTGTGAAGACATTCAATCCTCGGGGTAGGTGAAGAATTTAATAAGATGTTATAGTAGATAGAGGCTGTTGTATTAGAGTTGAGCATATGGAGCAGTCTTAGTGCATCAGGATTATTGGAACTATACATTAGTGTCTCTAAATGTTCTACTATTGCTGCAATAATTGTAAGAAATTGCATCAGGGAAGAGCCAGGCATATGAAATTTGACAATGAATTCATCGAATGTAATGGGAATGCCACATTTAAATAGCTGGTTACAGAATGTGATGCCCTTAGAGAGCCACGGCTTCCAGAAAATGGATTTACCTTTGATTTTAATCAAGGGGTTATGCCAAATGAAAGGGGATATGAATGAGGATTGCTTAGCTATAGATGGGAACATAAATACCTTAATTCAAAGAATGGATTGACGAAGATAGGAAAATGTAGTACATTTATTTTTCCCTTTAATTAGGTAGAGGTCTGCAAGGGACAATGGGGGAACCATAGCTCTCTCAAGGCGAACCCAGTTAGGCACTTGAAATTATATATCCTGAAAAAAACCACCACTGTGCTTGCTTAACGGTAAAAGCTAATGATATTTCTTAAAATCGGGGAAACTAACTCCTCCTTGGGAACGGGATCTCTTGACCTTACTCAACAAAATTCTGTGTTTCTTTCTCCCACATAAGAATTTCGTGAGACAGGAATCTATTGATTTGAAGAAGGAAGGGGAGAGACAAATAGGCAACATATAGAGAAGATAGAGTATTACAGGGGAAATGATCATCTTGATCGATTCCAGTCTAGCCCACCAGGAGAGATACAGGGGGAACCAAGAGGATACTAACTCTTTGACTCTGGCTAATGTGCTATCTGAGTTATGTTTACGAATACCATTGATGAAGCGGAAATGTGGATACCTAAATATTTGAATCCTATGGGACACCATTACATGCCTAGAGTACTAGTGTGAAACGGGGTGCAATATATGTTGAGTGGAAGAATCTCAGATTTGTCACTATTAAGTTTGTATCCTGACGCATCTGAAAATCTGGATATAACATTAAGTAAATGTTTGGCGCCCAGCTGAGGGTTTTTGAAGAATACAAGTACATCAACGGCATAAGCCATTGTTTTTAATATGTCAATTATCAAATGGAATTCCCAAAATAAAATCATTTTGTCTTATGGCTTCTAGAAAGGGTTCTAATTCTAGAATGAACAGGATAGGAGGTAATGGGCAGCCCTGACGTGCTCCTCTAGATGAAGGAAAGAAGGAGGATAATTTACCATTTACAAACACTGCATTTTTGGGGTTGGAGTATTGGACTTTAATCATCGATAGAAAAGGGGGCCCAAAATCATGCCACTTGAACCCTTGGAACATAAAGTTCCATTTAACTCTGTCAAAAGCTTTTTCAGCATCAAGGGCTATCGCAGCAAAGGGGTCACTTCATCTCTTTAGAATGTCAAAGATCTCTAAAAAAAAGTCTGATATGGGATGAGGACAATCTGCCTTTTACTTAGCCTACTTGGTCTTGCTTAAGGAGATAGGGTAGGAAAGGGAGGATTCTATTGGTGAGAATTTTAGCATAAATCTTACAGTGAGTATTAATAAGGGAAATTGGACGGTAGTTTTGGGGAAGTTCAGGATCTTTATCAGGTTTAGAGAATACCATTAGCATAGCTTCTGAGAAAGAACCTTGGGCCATGTTATTTAAAATAAAATAAGAGAAAAGATTGCTCAGTTTAGGGACTAAAAGATTGGAGAAATGGGCAAAGAAATCAATAGGCAAGCCATCTGGTCATGGGGCTTTACCTTATTTAACGTTTTTAATAGCTAAATGTATTTCAGGGGGAGTAATTGGGCCATTGAGAGAAGAGAGGTCATTTTGAGGATAGGAGTTGTGCAATTTGTTATATAGGAAATCATTAATGGCTGGATTATTAGGAGGAAGTATATAAATTGGAATACAATTCTTTAAAGACATGCACAATTTCTTTATCAGAAATTTTCTATTGCCCAAGTGATCTTTAATAACAATTGTGGATTTCTCCTTCTTAGGTTTAAGGTAAGAAGCCAAAGCTTTGCTGTTTTTATTGGAAAATTGGTATATTTTGTCTTTATATTTAAGTAGATTGGAACAGGAGTATTGTGTAATAAGCTTATTGTATTGAAATCTTAAGTTTCAAAATGTCTCTAAGCACTACGAAAGAGTTAGTGCGGGCATATTGAACTTTCAAAAGTATAAACCGTTTGAGAATGGATTTAGGTTTAGCTTTAAGGGTTTTCTTCTTTTTCGCTATGTAAGAGATAATCTGGCCTCTAAGGACCGCTTTATAACAGTGCCAATTATTGGGGATAGAAGTGCCTTGATCTTTATTTTCAGAGAAAAAGTTATTATGCTATTCTGTGATAAATTGTATAAAAGATGCATCATTTAATAGGCTAGTGTTAAATCTCCATCTGCAAGAGTTGTGAGAGGTTATTGGGGTAGCAATTTTAATGTGTACTGGAGCATGATCAGAGATTGTGATGGGTTCTATCTGGGAATCAAGTAGAAGGTTAACCATAGAATTGGGGATACAAATATAATCAAGCCGTGAAAAGTGTTAGGCAGAATCCTGTGCAGTTCTCTTGGGGAACACTGCAAAATGATTAAGACTACAGGAGTAAGCAGTAAACCCAATTGGTAGCAGTCTGTACCACCCAGATTTACCTGGTAGCTGTGGCTGAGCAGTCAGACTTCTCTCAAGAAGAGTTAGGCAGTATACAGAGGATACACAATAGGGCTAAAAACACAGTAGAACAAGCAAACACTGACCAGAGCTTGTTATCAAAAATATATTATTATTTATTTAACACACACTTTAGAAAATATACTAGCACTGAAAAGCAAGTTCCAACACAATCAGAAAGGTATTCACACCACCCTTAGCAATTACTAGACAAGTCTAAGTCAAAACACCACTTTTTGTCAAAACAGTGGTGAGCGCGTAACTTAGATGGCACTCCAATAATTAGGTTAAAGGGAGAGAAAATCAAGTTACTGAAGGCAGGGTATACTGTAGAGCCAAAGTTCATAGGCCAGGCCCACTTTGAATGGAGCAAGGCGAAATGTGCCCAAGATCACACGGTTTAGCAATGCATTCAAGTCTTTGTAGAAATGTTCAAAAGAGGTTGGGGTGATTCAAAGGACAAAGTTAGAAGGTCTGGGGGCCAACCCAGTTGGAAAGCCAAGGATTTAAGGGTCACCTTTAGCAATCCGAAGAAAGGGAGGCCAGGTGGAACACAGTACCTTTAAGAGTGAGGAAGCTCCAGCGGTGGCAGTTGTTCCTGGCAGTGGTTGCAGTTCGTTGTTACGACTAGGGGAAGAGAGGATCTCGTCGAGGAGGAAACGTGGAGTCGATGCACTGCACAGGGATGAAACCAGCGGCGGAGTTCGTTGGTAAAAGGTGCGTTCCTTTTATTCTCAGTCAAAGTGGTGAAGCTTGGCTATCCGGCCACCGGGGTGCTTGGCCCGGCGATTCGACCAAGAGACATCTTTGGAAGGCGAAAGGGGCAAACTGGTTGGTCCCACCAGCTCAGAGGAAGAAGACTCGTCCAGCAGAAGATCTTCTCTTGTCGTTGGGAAAGTGGTGAGTTCGTTGCAGCAGGGCTCCACCTGTGGTGTTGTCGTTGTAGATGGCTCAGCTTCTTCCCTCTTCGGATTCTTAGGTCCTGTGGCGACTTCTGAAGTTCCAGTCCCAAAAGCCCTGCTTTTATGCAGAAAACCCACCATTCAACAGCCTAGCTGTCACTCAAACATGCTAAGTGGTGAGCCGGGCGGCTCACCACTGGGCCAATCAGAATAGAGTGCGACTTGGGTTGCTAAGGCAACGCAGTCCAGGGTGCCAATTCTCCTCCCCACACATCCTGTGGAACCCAGACAGAGTGGCACCATTTGGAGGGTTTCTGTGGAGAAGCCCGCCAAAAAGTGGAACAAAGGGCTCGACCTTGGTCAGAGTTACAGAGATGGACACGAACGCCATTTTAGAAAAGAGTTCTGGCAAAAAGACCCAACCGTTGGTTTAATATTAAATAAATAAACCAGCGGTATCTTTAACATTGCACCAAAAAGTGGTGCTTTTAAAATCAATGGGAAAATCCCATAGAGAATATTCCGGTGGAATATTTTGCGTGGTAACCACTGCCACCAGCCAGAAACTCGACAAGGGGGGACTGGACAGTGCCCCCTTGAAAACAGACCCAGGGGTAATATAAGTAACCCCTTGCAGTACTTCCACAATTTGATGGTTTGTACTGGTTCTGTTCACAATTTAGGACTAGTAAAGTCAATGGTGACTTTACATGCCCTGGGAGACAGTAGTCAGTCCCAGGGTAGGGAGTCTATGTTTGGGGGTCACTATTACACCCCTGTGTTACTGCACTGAGGGTGCTGTGTAACACACATGAAAAATAGATGATACCCTATGGGGTAAAAGAGCCCATAGCCCATAAGCACATACAAAGTCAAAGACATACCTCAAATCATGCTTAAGAGTGGATGGAAAAGAGTCTCACTCTTAGCAGGAACAAAAAACAAACCCCAAAAAATCCAGCAAAGCTGCTGGGGGACTCACTAGGTTTGGGAAATTAGCCTTATAAGAGAATTCTCCCTAACAAAAAGGAGTTATGGGGTGTAAAATAGAAGGTAAATTCTGAGTCAATAGGATGTAAGATACGCCAAGCATCACTAAGGCCGTTTTCAGATAAAAAGTTAATAAATTATGTATGGGATGTAGTGTTAGTATACCGCACATCGAATTTCCTGACCATAAAAGGGTCTATGACCTGATTACAATCTCCACATCCAAATAAATTGAGGGGGTTACTGAGTAGTATATGATTTCTAAGTAGTTTCCAGAAGGAAAGATCTGCAGAGGTGGGTCCATATACATTAAAAATGGTATAGGTTGTAGATTCTACTGATATATTAAGAATAAACCATCTTCCTAACTGTTCAGATTCCGTAGATATAACTTTACATCCAAGGAAGTGTAATTACATCATTTATTTTCTTGTTAGCTGCGCTTGAAAAAACCTGGCCCACCCAATGTCTTGAGTTTTGCTGCTTCATCAGCGGAAAGATGTAATTTGTGAATACAAGCTTTACAGGGCCTTGATCGATTGAGGTGTGAAAGTACGTGTCTCTTAATGGGATTATGTAATCCTTTAACATTCCAGGATACAATATTGAGAGGCATCATTCAAGAAAAAGGATAAATATGTTAGTACTATAAGCCGTAATTCACATAAAACAGTAACTTTAAGGCATAAAAACATGTTAGCATGTAACAAAATACGAGTACCCAACAAATCGAGGGACAACATGAAAGGAGAGAGACATAAGGGAAGGGGTAAGTCAAACAAAAAAGACATGAAAATTGGTAAAAAATAGTCGTAATCAAAAAAGATCAAAAGAACGGTGGCAAACAGGAACCAGCCACACCAATCCATGTCCAAAAAGTGAAGAGATGGGGGAAGGAGAGCCTAGGGAGAGAAAAAAGAACGGCCCGCCATTCTCAGCTCCGATGAAGGATATAAAATTTCAAAATGAAGAACGCACGTAGTTGTAGAATTCATTCATTTGAAGGGGTTAGAAGTATCCATATCAGACCTTTCGTGAGATTGGATATACAGCCTGATTCATGGAATTATTTGCGTGAAAAACGCACATTTGGGCGCCTTTCTGCCCGAAAATCCCTGTTTGAAATATGGGGATTTTCGGGCAGAAAGGCGCGCAAATCTGCGTTTATCTGCAAATAATTCCATGAATCACGCTAATAGTGTCTTAAATTTCTTGTATTTTGAAAGGTTGAGGTGTGCCCATTTAACGTAACTTTCAGGATAGCAGGGTGGATAACGCCGTACCTGGCATTTAATTGCCTCAGAGCAGTTCGGAAAGTTAGAAGGTCGTCTCTTCTTGCAGCCGTTATCTTGGAAACATCTTGTGTGATATAAACTTTGTTCCCTTCCCATGTTAGCTCTTTACATTTTCTGACTTTTTGCATGATGAGGGTAATGTGCGTGAAATCAAGAAGAGACAAAATCAGAGTTCTGGAAGGACTGCGAGAATTAGAGGTTACGTTACTGGGGCTAATTCGATGAGCTCTCTGGATGTTGAGTTGCACAGAGGGCTGTAGGCTGAGAATTTGAGGAAGAAACATATATAGGAAGACAATAGGATCCTCTCTCTCTATTCCCTCCGGAAGGCCTACAATATGCAGGTTATTTCTCCTATTTCTGTTTTCAAGGTTTTCAGTCTGTTGTTGTAGGGAGGCAACCTGCGTTTCTAAGTTAGTAACTTTATTAGAAATATCTTCAGCATTACTAACTTGTTTTTCAACTTCATTCATGCGAGATTCAAAAGCAGACTATTTGTTGTCAAGTAGTTGCAATTTAGCATTTGCATCCTCCGGGACGGGCTTTAAATCTCTAATTTCTGACAAAATTGTCTGCATGACTGGGTCTACTGTGTCTTCTTTGGGTGTCGGAAACTCACTCTTCTGTCTCTTTAAGGTAGTGTGGGATGACACACATGCCTCTTTAGTTTGTCCTTTTTTAGTAGCCATATTATGTATCTATGGGGGGTATGAGCAATTTATTCAGACAACAATCAGGTTTCACTTTTCCCATATATTAGGTTTCTTGTTTTCTTCTTCACCTTCCTTTCTCTGGTATAAGCAAGTCTGGTGCTCAAAAACTACTATCTAGTAGTGATAGATAGCCACAACAAATTAGAGTATTGGTATTAAGGGAAGAAACCCCCAAAGGTAGGAGCGCACAACTTATGCGTCGAAATGTGAGGTGAGAAAGTTGAGTATAAATGGTTTGCTTTCGCTCAAAGAAGCATATATTAGCAGAAAAAATTGTCCATGTGAAGAAAATATAATAGACCCCACTTAAAAATATTATGAGATTGTGTGAGGTGAGTTGTGTGATTGAGTGAGGTATTTCCTTATGAAAGGCAGTCCATTTGCTTAGTAAATGTGAAGATTAGCACAAATGGTTAATATCAACTAATGTCTTTTGTAAGGTAAGTCTAACGCTTTTAAGCGTTTGAAGCTCGTACAGTCTTTAAAAAATAAGCAAAGATTTGCTGAATGCTTACTAATGCCTTTTTTCGTTTCTTTTCCCTTTTCCTTAGGAAGCGGCGTGCCGGGATGGGAATGACACCGCCGAAGATGCCCGCAGAACAGAAGGAGCGATGAATGATGGGTAGAAGCGCCGCAAGGTAAGGCTGTTCCTAACGGTGTTCTTGTTCTTGCAGGAGCTGAGCGCAGAAGAAAGATGCAGGCCTACTGGAGACCGATCCGAACACAGCGAGTGTCACGCTGCAGGTGCAGAAAAGACAACGCATGTTTCTCAGCCTGGGCGTGGCTTAAATAGTCTCTGGGTATCCCAGGTGTCTCTGGGCTGAACCACACCCAAAAGACTAGACTGCACATGCAGTTCTGGGAACCGAAATATGTGGGGGAATCCATATTGTCCCCATCAATGCACTACAAGTCCAATCCCCAATGTTATCCTATGGGAGTAAGTGAATCTGGTGCCACAAGCGCCAAGTCTGACTCCAAGTGGGTCTTTGGAGGGATGGAGAGGCCCTTGAGGGCCATGTAGGTGATCGTGGCCTGGCTCCAGCCTGACATCTTGGAGGGCTGGGGACATGAGGGGCAGGAATCAAGACAGCTCTCCCCCGCAAGGCCCCTCTCAAGGTGGCTCTTCTGTCTGGTCATGGTTTGTTCGGATGGTTTTGATGAAATCGTCTAAGCAAGCGAGGTGCATGGATGTACTCACAAGGCTCCCAAGTCCTGTCTTGTGGACCATACCCCTTTCAGTCTACTAGGTAGTATAATTTGGATCTGACGTACTTTGAATCCAGGATGTCCTTGACTTCGAATTCTGGCTCCCCGGCGACTACTACTGGTTGCGGTGGCGTTGCTTCCCGGGTCACAGGTTGAACATGTTTAAGGAGAGACATGTGGAACACAGGACGAATCTGCATGTTTGACGGCAAAGCTAGTCTGACCGACACAGGATTTATCACGGAGGTGACGGTGAATGGACCCAGGTATCTTGGACGGAAAGTTTGGGTTCCTTTAATGGACACGTGTTTAGACGCCAGCCAGACTTTATCTCCCACTTGGCAGTTGGGGGCCTTTGCTCGGTGTTGATCAGCAAACTTCTTTTGGCGATTCTCAGCTTGAAGTAGGTGTTCAGCTGCCCTTTTAAAGGTTTGAGAAATGGTCGTGTGCAAGGTTTTGACTGCTGGCATTTCCAGGGTTGTAGGAACATTCAACTCAGAAGTACGTGGGTGCCTGCCATACATGGTATAAAAGGGTGTCTGCCCAGTGCTGGTGTGTAGGGAATTATTATAAGCATATTCAGCTATCCATAATAGGTCAAACCAGCTTCCTTCAGCTTGGTGTAACATGCAACGCAGATACTGCTCGAGCGTCTGATTTGTCCTCTCAGTTTGACCATCCATTTGGGGATGGTGACTGGTGGATAGCCGGATGTCGATCTGGGCCATAGAGCAGCATTTTCTCCAGAAGTTATATACGAATTGAGTACCTCGGTCTGAGACCAAAACTGAAGGAAACCCATGGAGCCGTACAATGCCTTCAAGAAA
The DNA here is from genome assembly GCF_040938575.1 of Ambystoma mexicanum. Classification (NCBI taxonomy): domain Eukaryota; kingdom Metazoa; phylum Chordata; class Amphibia; order Caudata; family Ambystomatidae; genus Ambystoma; species Ambystoma mexicanum. The sequence continues at coordinate 355,065,619 of NC_090936.1, forward strand.
TACCTTTGCCAGAGTGGAAGCATTTGGGAGCCCCTTAAGAGGAATGAAATGTGCCATTTTTGAAAATAGGTCCACGACCACAAGAATAGTGTTAAACCCTTGACTGGGTGGTAAGTCAGTAATAAAATAGAGGGACAACGTGTGCCAGGGTGCTGGTGGGATTTCCAATGGTTATAATAGCCCAGCCGGTTTCTGCTTGGATGACTTGTTTTGAGCACACACTCCACAAGATAGGATGAATTGGATAATGTCTTTACGCCACGTGGGCCACCAATAATTTCGTTTTACCTTGGCTAGGGTTTTAGCGATTCCTGGGTGGCCCTCGATCAAGGAATCATGATAACCGGACATGACTTCTTCTCGTAGTTCTTGGTTTGTAAGAATAAACGATTCCTGAAGTAGGGCAACTGATCTTTTATCATGTAATCTTCTCCTTGTGCACTCCACGATTGTAATTGCTCCGGACTCATCAGGTTTTGGATTTCTTTATGTAATTCTTTCTGCGTTATGGTTGCTGTGATTCCTAGGAGCTTGTCACTCGGGATGATTGCTATTGGGTCAGGGGTCTGATACCCTTGCTCTTCCACCCCATACGGGAAAGGGCATCGGCCTTCCCGTTTTTCACCCCTGGTCCAAATGTAATCACGTAGTCATATTCAGCAAAAAAAAGAGCCCAATGTAGTTGTCGTGAGGATTGGGCCTTTGCCGTTTTTAGGTACTGGAGGTTCCGGTGATCAGTTATTAGAGTGATTGTGTGTCTGGCGCCCAAGAGGTAGTGCCGCCATGCCTTAAAGGCTGACTTAATGGCCAGGAGTTCTTAGTCTGTGATAGCATAATTGAGTTCAGGGGGTGTGAATTTATGCGACTAGAAGGCAACAGAGTGAGAGGATGGCTCCCATAGCCATGCTTGAGGTGTCCGTTTCCACCAGGTATGGGAGATCAGGGCGAGGGTGGCGTAAGATTGGGGCAGATGTGAATCTTGCTTTGAGTTCCTGGAAAGCTTCCTCGGCTTCTGTTGTCCACTGGAACTTTTTGTTGCTTTTCCTTAGCAATGACGTGATGGGATGCACGATTTGCGAAAATCCTGGGATAAACCGGCAGTAGAAGTTTGCAAAACCCAGCATACTTTGAACCCCCTTGAATGAATTTGGGGATGGCTATTTCAGGATAGCATCTACCTTGTGTACATCCATTCGGGCTGACAATAAAGCCCAGGAATTCCACCTCGGAGACGTGGAATGATCGCTTTTCGAGCTTGGCGTAGAGCTGGTGTTGACAGAGTTTCTCCAATATGGATCGGACGTGTTTAACGTGGTCCTGCTTTGATGCGGAATATACTAGAATATCGTCGATGTACACTACAGCACAGACATCAATCAATTCCCGTAGGACATTGTTCATGAAGTATTGAAATGCTGCAGGCGCGTTGCAAAGGCCAAAGGGCATTACTTGATATTCGTACAAGCCGTATTGGGTGCGAAAAGCGATTTTCCATTTGTCCCCCTGTTTTACGCGAACAAGGTGATATGCCCCCCTCAGGTCTAGTTTTGTGTAGATTTGGGCATCTTTGACTTGATCAAGCAATTCAGGGATCAGTGGCAGCGGGTAGCGTTTTTTTACGGTAATCTGGTTCGGTGCGCGATAGTCGATGCACGTTCAAGTCCCCCTCCTTTTTCGGTATGAAGAATAGAGGACTGGCTGCTGGAGACTTCGAGGGACGGATGAACCCGTTGGCCAGGTATTGGTCAAGATAGGCCTTCAGGTGCTGGTTTTCTGGTTCTGTGAGTCTGTAAATTCGCCCACAAGGGATTTGTGCGCCGGGTATCAGGTCGATTTGGCAATCGTATGGTCTATGCGGCGGCTGGGTATTAGCCTGTTCTTTCTGAAAGACATCTTGAAAGTCCTGGTATTCACTTGGTAGGGTGCTGATTGCCACAGTCACAAGCGTGGAGGTTCTGGTGTCTATTGATTGTTTCTCTTGGCGATAACAGGTGTGGGCGCAAGTCTCGGGAAAGGCCAATTATGTTGCCGGCTTAAATCATCAGTGCATTCTTTGGCTACTATCAGCTCTCTCCTCAGGGTGTTGGTCTCCTGCCGGTATCAGGTCATATTTTCGCCAGCAAAAATATCGCCGTACATATGGTCGTCGGGAACGGACATAGGCAATATTTTTGGTGGCGAACATATTAGGTGCGGGGTTGCGGAGGTGTCAAGCAATTCAGGGATCAGTGGCAGGGGGTAGCGGTTTTTTACGGTAGTCTGGTTCAGTGCGCGATAGTCGATCCACGTTCAAGTCCCCCTCCTTTTTCGGTATGAAGAATAGAGGACTGGCTGCTGGAGACTTCGAGGGACGGATGAACCCGTTGGCCAGGTATTGGTCAAGATAGGCCTTCAGGTGCTGGTTTTCTGGTTCTGTGAGTCCGTAAATTCGCCCACAAGGGATTTGTGCGCCGGGTATCAGGTCGATTTGGCAATCGTATGGTCTATTCGGTGGCAGGGTATTAGCCTGTTCTTTCTAAAAGACATCTTGAAAGTCCTGGTATTCACTTGGTAGGGTGCCGATTGCCACAGTCACAAGCGTGGAGGTTCTGGTGTCTATTGGTTGTTTCTCTTGGCGATAACAGGTGTGGGCGCAAGTCTCGGGAAAGGCCAATTCTTTTGCTCGCCAAACGATTCGAGGATTGTGAGCTACCAACTATGGCATTCCCAAAATCAACCGGAACTGTGGTGCCTTAATGAGGTCGAAAACGATAGATTCTTGGTGTCCATCCTGGCACAGAAGGGTTAAGGATGCAGTGCATTGGGATACTGGACCAGAAGCTATTTCCGTGCCGTCGACAGTGGCAACAGTGTCGGTGGTTGATTTAGGGTGTAACGGAAGCCCCATCTTTGCCGCAAGATCCTGGTCGATGTAATTCCCAACGGCTCCACTGTCAAAGTACGCTCTTACTGCGTGCATCCGAGATGGTTGTTGGTGATTGATCAAGATCACAGATAGTGCAAAAGGGGAGGGCTGTAGTTCACTTTCTTCGCTCGACAAGTGGACCCCTACACTTGCCGGGCTGGGGAGATTTCCGATTCCTTGATGGCATCTTCCTTGTCCGTGGCCCCTACCGTCCTCCTCGGTGGCTTCACAGGGCACTTTTTAAGGAAATGACCTGAACTTCCACAGTACAGACATAACTGCTGCTGTCTCCTCTTATCCCTTTCTGCTTTAGTCAAGGGGGATCTGACCCCCCCCGATTTGCATTGGTTCTCCTGAACCTCCCGTTGTGCGGGCGATATTGTCCTTTGAACGCACATACATAGATAGAGGGTCCGGTCTGGTTCGATCTGCTCTTCGGCCCTGCAACCTATGATCCAGTTGAACAACAAGGTCAATGAATTCTGAGCAGTCTTTCGGGGGGTTCACTACTTGCGCGAGAACATCCTTGAGCTCCCCCCGCAACCCCTGATGAAATAACATGGTTCTCTTCTCCACTGGCCATTCTGCTTCAACTATGAATCTATTGAACGTGGCTATATATGTTAATAGGTCTTGATTCCCTTGGCGTAGGGACAGAAGTTCGTTGTCTAATGCCTGCCCATGAGTACGACGGGCAAACAGCTTTTCCATCTCCTGCTGAAAGCCCCTGAAGTCATGCAGCAAAGGATCGTCTTGGGCCACCAAGGGTACAGACCAGTCCACGGCGCTACCACTCAGGTAGGATAGCACAAAAGCGACCCGTGATTGGTCATTCGGAAAGGCCCCTGGTCTACAAAGGAAGTGCAGGCGGCACTGGTTCATGAACATTGCAAACCTCTTGCGATCCCCCGTAAATCGTTCGGGCGCGGCCAAGGGAACTGCCCCAGGAAGGGTTATCTGAACGGGATTGGCTGATGGTGCTGGCATCGAGGGCACGCTTCCCGGCAATGGTGCATGCCCTGCTTGTGACTGGAGAAGTTGCCGGCTTAAATCATCAGTGCGTTCTTTGGCTACTATCAGCTCTCTCCTCAGGGTGTTGGTCTCCTGCCGGTATTAGGTAATATTTTCGCCAGCAAAAATACCGCCGTACATATGGTCGTCGGGAACGGCCATAGGCGAGATTTTTGGTGGCGAAAATATTAGGTGCGGGGATTGCGGGGGTGTCCCCCTCATGGTCCATGTGTTATTTTCGCCACAAAAATATGGCAATATTTTTGCATCGAGATATTTTTGCGGCGAAAATATCACATGGAACCCTCCTGCCTGGCTGCATGTACTTCGGAACGTAGCTGCCCCAAGATGTGGGCTAACTGGTCGGTTTCTGGCGTTTCCATGATGCCCAGGTGGATTTTGATGTGACGCTTTGTGTTCTGTAACGCTCACCTGGTATCCACAGGGAAGTCACTCAGCCTGTTCTGACCTCTTACGACCTCAAACCCTTCCCTGGAGTCTACTCGACTGGAGACTGGGCCTGAAACACAGGATTGGTAGAGTTTAACTCCCTATTGCCTCTGTTTGCTTGAACCCCTTCTTCCCCGGGGTCCAACCCCTCCCTTTGATACACAGCTCACCTTGTTTTCTTGGAAAGTGTGCTCTCCGTCCTGCTTTCAGCGCAGGGGCGCGTTGATTGATGCGGGCTCATTGCTGCCTGGTTACTTCACTGGCAAGAGTCCGACAGGTAAGTATAATGAGTCTTTTGAACAGTTCTCTAACTTCGTTCCTTTCCTTCCTTAGATGATGGCCGGCGTCCGTGGATGGCAATGTGCTGCTGAGAAGAGTAGCGCTGAAGTTGAGTGAGAGCGCGATGCGCGATGCAACCCTTTTGTATTTGTATTGAACAGAGCTCTTTTTCTGTGTCTTTTAGATGCTGCAACGTTTTCAGCGTGGATGCCGGTTATGAAGAAGAAATGTGGTGAGTAAGCGCGGTATGCAGCGCCTCTAGATGTTTCCACGCTAACATGGAGTGTCTTTTCCCTCTTGCAGATGGATGAGAAGTTCCGGAGACAGAGTTCCCCCAGAGCGGCTGGGATTCAGGTAAGCGTTTGAACCTCGTACAATCTTTAAAAAATAAGCGGAGATTTGCTGAATGCTTACTAATGCCTTTTTTCTGTTCTTTTCCCTTTTCCTTAGGAAGCGGCGTGCCGGGATGGGAATGACACCGCCGAAGATGCCCGCAGAACAGAAGGAGCGATGAATGATGGGCAGAAGCGCCGCAAGGTAAGGCTGTTCCTAACAGTGTTCTTGTTCTTGCAGGAGCTGTGCGCAGAAGAAAGATGCAGGCCTACTGGAGACCGATCCGAACACGGTGAATGTCACGCTGCAGGTGCAGAAAACACAAAGCATGTTTCTCAGCCTGGGCGTGGCTTAAATAGTCTCTGGGCATCCCAGGTGTCTCTGGGCTGAACCACACCCAAAAGTCTAGACTGCACATGCAGTTCTGGGAACCGAAATATGTGGGGGCATCCATCTTGTCCCCATCAATGCACTACAAGTCCAATCCCCAATGTTATCCTATGGGAGTGAGTGAGTCTGGTGCCACAAGCGCCAAGTCTGACTCCAAGTGGGTCTTTGGAGGGATGGAGAGGCCCTTGAGGGCCATGTAGGTGATCGTGGCCTGGCTCCAGCCTGACATCTTGGAGGGATGGGGACATGAGGGGCAGGAATCATGACAGTAAGCCCTCAATTACTGCAGAAAAACACTTATTTTTCCACATAAAAATGGGCTGTCAGTGACATTAGGGCTAGAAAGCAGTATAAGGGAAAAAAAGAAATGAAAAAACCTTTGTTTATAAAGAAACTGCTATCCCGACACGTAGCGTGTTGCCCGCGAGGCAGCAGCAGACCAGCTGACAGGATACGTCGGCCACAAGGACTGCGGGATGACACGGCTTCAGGCCCGGCCGTTCAGATGTTCTGGTTACATGATTACTGGCATTCAGAATCCTCACAGGGAAGCCTCAGAGTCCAGGCGACTTGCGGAACACAACGGGGCACAAAAAACCATGATGAAGGTGCATTATGATAAAGAAAGTTATTAGGAAGTCTCCACAGGAGCAGAGCGCCGAAATCATGCGACCGCTTCCATCGGCGTTTAGCCACGCCTCCTCACAGAATCGTTTTATAGTGGTAAAACCTTATTGGAAAACGCTCTGTGAATATGGGCCTAAATGTTTTCTGCCAAGGAAGGAGCATCTCAGACAACATGGTTGTATATTGGGTAGGACCTAATGCTGGAATGATTTTATCTGTGAGACTATTTGATCATCTCATTCCCTCTGTAAAAAGGGTTATGTGTGTACACGTAGAACCTCAAAAGACTGAGTAAAAACGAAGTACAGCATTTGAATGTGATGGGACCTCAAGCTGGAAAAAAACGAGTACTGCCATATTTGCTGAAGATCATTTTCATATGGATGGCCTTGTTTCATTTTAACCATACTGATTAAACACAAGACTGCAAACCTTTATAAAAAAAAAAAAAAGATTGTGAAAGATTATTTCTCAATTTCCCTCGTCCAGCATGGTTTTGGTCCACTAGTGTGTATAAGTCTTGGCTAACTGCTTCGGTTTGCAATGCAGGTCTGCTTTTTGGACTCATCCACTTTCAAGGTATGTATACTTTTGGGTTATGTTTCATACGTCGATTCATACACATTTTCGGTTGTTGTAGGAATCCCTTGTCAATAATTGGAAATCGTGGCTTTAACATTATCCCCTTTGAGGCCCTGTTGAATGTTTCGTGAATATACTGGTAGGAACTTTTTGTAATTGCTTGGATGGGTTACTCTGGGAAAATGCAACTTTTTTTCTTTTTATTATGTTTCAGCACGATGACATAGAAATTATAAGTTACTCACAGAAGTGACTTACTTACCCTTAGTCCATAGTCCCCTTTCCTCCATACTGTATGGGCGTCCCTCGCTAGGGACGGGAGATGGAACCTTTTTCACCAGAAAAAACCTTCTTCCCGTTTAGATCTAGAGGCGCGCGGGGGTGCGGCCCTGGGAGCATGGGCTCCCTGCCCTGACCCTGCCCACCAGCACCACTCCTCAGCCCCCCTTAAGGCGTCAACAATATCATAATTGCCTTTAAGGCGTCAACAATATTATAATTGCCTAAGTGACACCAGTTTTATTAGGGGGGCGGATGGTAGGACGTATGCAGGAAAGGGGACTATGGACTAAGAGTATGTTAGTCACGGCATACTGTATGGGCGATTTCAACTGAATGTAGCCCCAGGGTGGAGAGGTGACCCTCCTAAAACAAGTTCCTTAATGCTGCCTGCCAGAATGCTGCTTCTGACCTGGAGCCGACATCCCAACAGTAGTGCTTGCAAAGAGCAGAGGGGGTGACATCAGTGGCCGCCCTGCTAATGACCCACCACAGTACGTGTCTTTGGAGGACGGCCGTCGGGGCCTTGGCTCTGAATGTGTGGGCATGGATATTTGCCAGAGGTGGCTTGCGTTGCCCCAGCTAAGCCTCCTTCAGGAGGCCAACATACACCTTACTATGGAGGCCTTGGAAGCATGATATCCTGGCCCTGACCCTCTGAGGGTGACAAACATAGCCTCAGACTTGTGGAAGCTCTTAGTCCTGTCCAGAACTTTGGCGCTCGTCTAGCATGAAGACAGTGCAGAACCGTCTGAGCGCCTTAGGGTCAGTGAAGAAAATAGGGAGTACTATCTCCTCATTTAGATGGAACGCAGACACGACCCCAGGTAAGTACGCGGGATGCGTTCTAAGACCACTCTGTCCTGTGAAAGGTAGTGTATGGCTAGGGTGCCATCGGAGCTTGGATTTTGCGGACACAGCATGCAGACGTAAGGTCCACCAAGAGGGCTGTCTTAACAGTGCCTAGCCTGATGTCCATAGACACCATTGGCCCAAAGGGTTTATGCGCCAAGGCGCCCAACATTATGCTGAGGTCCCACACGAGGTGTTTTTTAAAAAAAAGTTTTATTTATTGGCACAAGTTACAGCAACCACATCTAAAAGAATACAATGAACATCAAGTGCATAAGTGATAAACAGTGCATATAACAGACAGGGAATGCTCCAGTTACATGGCAGACAGTAATTAACCAATGCACAGCATATAGGGGTACAACTATGAGGTAGCAGGAGAGTCACCACCAAACACACTCTGAGACTGGTCCATAAGATAGCTGTTAAAGGCTGACCACACATTTTTGGGCCGGGACTGCACTGTGAGCATTGTCAGATATTCTTAGTCATTTCTGGAAAGTGGGGTTGGGGGGGGAGGGGACTTTTCCAACTTTGCAGCACACACTTCTTAGCCACCATGCAGCTAATATCAAGACATTTGACCTGTCGTCTAGCCTCTTCCGAATCCCACACACCAAACAACACTCCCAGAGGATCCGGGGCAATTTCCACGCCCGTGATGTCAGTAAGGGCTCCGAATACCCCCTCACAGAAGTTTGCCAGTTTATGACATAGACAAACATGTAATGTCCACAGCTGTGCACTTTGTAAACTTTTTCAGCAGAGGGAGTCCTGCGTCGATGGCGTTGGATCCATGTCCCTTGAGGGCCTCCATCGAGGACAACGTCACAGGATGTTATAAATAGGACGCACGGCGCCCGTAGCCTCAGTTTAAGTTTTTTCCCCCAGAACGTGTGACACCATTCTGATGCCTGCTGGATTGCACTTAGCCCCGCGGAAACGGAAGCTGCAATCACATAGGAAATACTCCTGAGGGGCAGGCTGGGAGGGCAATGTGGAATGCGTTGGAGGAACATCCAGTCGAAAGAACGCTACCAGTTGGTAAGTAACTTGTTCTTCGAATGGATTGTGTCCTTCAATGCATTCCACATCTTTGACATACTCCCAAAGCAGTACCAGTAAATGGAGGAGGGAAAAGAATTTAGAATACCCAATTAGATTGCGGAAGAACCACCTTCCCAAAGGCCATTTTCTGACCATGGATTGTATCCAGGGAATAATGTTTTACAAATGTATGGATTGAATCCCACGTTGCGGCATCACAAATATTACTAATAGGAACACCCTGCTGGAGGGCGGTGGAAGTAGCCACGCCCCGAGTAGAATGAGCTCTCAACCCTTCAGGAGGGTCTTTACTGCCAACCGGTAACACTCTGTAATGGTACGGATAATCCACCTGGACAAGGTCTGTTTGGTAACAGCCTGGCCCAAATGGTGTCCAGCATATCCTACAAAGAGGTGATCGTCCACTCTGACCCTGGACATCCTAGAAATGTAAAAGCTAAGAGCTCTCCTAGGATCTAACTGATGGAGATGTTCCTCTTCCTTACCAAGATGAGGAGGAGGGTAGAAAGATGGAAGAACCACCTTTTGACTCAAATGATATTCAGAGACTACCTTAGGTAGAAGAGAAGGATGCACTCACAGTACAACCCTGTCCTTGTGAAACACAGTAAAGGGTGGCTTAGCTGAAAGTGCCTGCAATTCACTCACTCTGCGAGTGGAAGTGAGCGGATGGCCCAGAACCAGAGTTGAATTGCCTCTCTGCACAACGGGAGTGACCCTGGCCCCCCTTTTTGGTTGAGGTAATGCATGGCCAATGTGTTGTCCGTCAAGACCAGGACACTCTTCTCCCTTACCGAGGGCAGAAAAGCCTTCAGGGCTAGCCTGATGGCTCTCAGGTCTAACAGATTGATGTGGAGTCTGGACTCTGACGGAGACCAACGACCGCTGACGGTCAAGTTGTTGGCATGAGCGCCCCATGCTGTGAAGGAAGCGTCCGTTACTACAGTCACCTTTGGCCACGGTTGCCAAAACAGTTCCCCCTTCATCAGGTTCCCTTCGTTCACCCACCACAGAAGGTCCTGGGAGACCGAGTGTGGGATCTGAACAGGATCAGTCATCTTGCCGGAGAACTGCAACCACTGCATCTCGAGGACCCATTGCAGGGATCACATCCGCAGCCTGGCCTCTGGCACCAGAAAAATACAGGAAGCCATGAGGCCGAGAAACCTTAAGAATTCGAAAGCCGGGAGACCCTGGGCTTGTTGAAACTTGTCCACCATCTGCACAATGTGATGACCCCTTACCTTGGGAGGCGAACACTTCCCCAAGGACGTATCCAACACAGCCCCGATGTACTGGAGCTGTTGGGAAGGTGTCAGGTGCGACTTCTTGAAATTCAGGGAGAAGCCCAGCCTGTGGAGGGTGTGGCAGGTGACACCGAGATGAACCAAAGCTAGCTCGGGAGAGCGTGCCCGGTTCAGCCAATCGTCCAGGTAGGGGTGGACGTGAATCCCCCCCTCGCCTGAGGTATGCTGCCACCACCACTATGAGCTTGGTGAAGACCCTCGGCGCGGAGGTCAATCCAAATGGCAGGACCCGAAAGTGAAAGTGCGAGCCAGCCGCGAAACCTCAGGTAATTCCAGTGCGCGGAATGGATCGGCACATGGAAGTATGCATCCGTGAGGTCCAGAGACACCAACCAATCCTGAAGTTGAAGGGCCTGGAGGACTTGAGAAAGAGTGACAATCTTGAACTTGCCCTTACGGAGGAGTTTGTTCAACCAATGCAAGTCCATGATGGGTCTCAAACCCCCGCCTTTCTTTGGGATAAAAAAATAAGGGGAATACCATCCCTTGTTCCGCGCCGCTAGAGGCACCAGTTCTATAGTGCCTTTCTCCAGCAGGGACAAGATTTCCTGTGGAAAGCTTCAAAGAGAGTTTCCCCAGTGGATTGTTGTGAGACCGCTGAAGGAAAGGAAGACAGTAGCCGTGGGGTATGGTATCCAACACCCAAGTATCTGAAGTAATGGCCCGCCATTCTTCGAGATGCTGAGACAGCCGGCGAACCATGGGACATGGCCCTCATGGCTGTTTGGAAGCGGTTGCGGCAGTGCCTGAAGGCAAAGAGGCAGCTGCCTGAGCGGCTCTGGCACCACGATTTCCCCGTCCAGCACGGGTACCTTTTCGCTTGCCTCTTTGACTGGTGGCCTCTCTCGTACTACCAAAGGAGAAGTAGTACCGAAAGGAACCTCCCCTCCACTGCTGTCCCCTAGGACGAAAAGGCAGAGGTTGACGTACCGCGGCACTCAAAAACTTCACCGCAGCTTTTGAGGTCTGCAACCTCTCAAGGCTCTCGTCAGCCTTGCTGCCAAATAAATCTGTGCCATCAAAGGGCATGTTGAGAAGATGGCAAGTACAGAAAAAATAGTACTGCTACTAATGAGGACTTTTCTTGATATTGTCATTGAATAAAGCAAGACATATGTGTTATATCAGGAAGCCCTCACCAATTTTACCAATGGAATGTATCCCAAAGTAAATAACCCTTAGAGGGTGTCCAAGAAAAAAAAACTACATACACACAGGAGGTTATAAATGTATGTGAATTGTATTGAAACACTTACATACAAAAATAAATAATTTTTCTTTTTTTGAAATACATGTAAAAACTCCTAGGGCCTCATTACAACTCAGGCGTTAAGGGTTAACGCCACCGTTAACCCTTAACGCCTGATTCCCACCTTAACGCCTGCTTTTTGCAGGCGTTAAGTTCCATGGTGCTAAGGCACCTTGGTGCTAATTACGGCACCGTAATTTACGGTGCCGTAATTAGCGCCTTCCCCACTCCCATTATGCCCTATGGGGCAAAAATGGGAATGGGGAAGGGAAAATGGGAAATGGGGATTTACCGCCCCACTCACCTTGTAATGGGGCGGTAAATCCGCCATCCACCATGGTGTAAACGGAGTTTACACCATGGTGGTAAAGTTGGTGCACTTAGCACCAAGGTTGTAATGAGGCCCCTAGTGTTTTAAACAGAACAATACAACTTAAACGTGAATATTTTGAAAACAATCAAAAACATGACATATGACATAAATAGACGTAAAACTGATAAGTGTATTGAATGTGCAAAATGAAGTAACACATATGTACATTTATCAACAACTTGTATTTTTTTAAATTTCCCAGACAGAGAGTACCTAGTACATACATCAATCTGTCTCACACCCTTATTTAAGAGTTTTATAGTGTTGAGAAGATGGGCCTGCACATCCAGAGCAAACCCCGACTTCTGCAGCCACGCAAATCTGCGTATGACGGTGCTCGCAGCCATGGATCGGCTAAAACTGTCGGCCATATCCAAACCCGACTGAAGGGATTTGCACATGGCATCCTTGCCGTCTTGCACGAGAGCAAGGAAACCATCCCTTTCTTCCCCCTCGGGAATATGCTCAGCCGCCAAGGAAACAATTCCACAGAGTGTGTGAAAACCTTGCCAAGACACACGTGGAGTTGGCCAATTTCAAGGACATGCACCCAGCAGAAGAACAAGTTACTTTCTTACCTGGTAACGTTCTTTCGATGGGATGGTCCGACGACGTATTCCATATCTATGACATGTAATCACCACAGCTGTGCTGCTTCGGAAACTTTTTCGGCGTCTGCGTCCTGCGTCGATGACGTCGATGCGCCGTCGTCGAGGACCTCGTCCGACGTCATCCGATGTGATAAGTAGGACGCACGACGCCCATAGCCTCAGTTGTAGTTTTTTCCCCCAGAACGTGTGACATAAGTCAACTGCCAGTCAGACACAAAGCCTTGCGGAACGTAAGCTGCAATCGCAAAAGAAATTCTGTAGCGGGGAAGGCAGGGCGGGAGCGATATGGAATACGTCGTCGGACCATCCCATCGAAAGAACGTTACCAGGTAAGAAAGTAACTTGTTCTTCGAGGGGATTGGGTCCTCCGACGTATTCCATATCTATGACAGACTCCCAAAGCAGTACCAAAGCAAGGAGGAGGGAAAGAATTTAGAATCAAAATGTAGAATAGCCAATCAAATAGCAGAGCAAAGGACCGCCTTGCCAAAGGCCAGATCCTGTGCTCGGATGGAATCAAGGGAATAGTGACGTACAAATGTATGTACTGAAGCCCAGGTGGCTGCATCACAGATGTTGCGAATAGGAACACCCCTCTGCAGGGCAGTAGACGCAGCCATACCCCTGGTAGAATGGGCCCGCAAGCCAGCCGGTGGGTCTTTACCCGCCAAACGGTAGCACTCCGAGATGGCCAAAATAATCCAGCGAGACAAAGTCTGTTTCGTCACAGCTTGCCCCAAACGCTTTCCAGCGTAACCAATAAAGAGTTGATCATCCACTCTGACCCGGGACATGCGTGAAACATAAAAGCTTAAAGCTCTCCTAGGATCAAGCCTATGGAGCCTCTCCTCTTCCTTACCAGGATGCGGAGGAGGATAGAATGCCGGAAGAACAACCTTCTGGGCCAAATGAAATTCCGTCACTACCTTCGGAAGAAAAGAAGGACGAACTCTAAGGACAACCCTGTCCTTGTGAAATACAGTGAAGGGAGGCTTAACTGAAAGTGCCTGTAACTCACTCACTCTGCGAGCGGAAGTAACCGCAACTAAAAACACAGTTTTCAGAGTTAACAGCCTCAAAGGGCAAGAATGTAAAGGCTCAAACGGAGCACCCATAAGAAACTTAAGAACAAGGTTTAAATCCCAACCGGGCACCAGGAAAGGTGACGGAGGGAACACATTAGTGAGCCCTTTCAGGAACTGTGAAATCAAAGGGATTTTAAAGTAAGAACACTCTTCAGACGAGCGCTTAAAGATGGACAGCGCCGCCAGGTAACCCTTAACGGTACCCACTTGCAAGCCCCTGTGGGCCAAAGAAAGTAAAAAGGACAGAACCATGGGGATGTCACATGCAAAAGGATCCACATTCTGAACTCTGCACCAGTCGCAGAACTTACGCCAACGGCAACGGTACAGAGACTTTGTTGCCGGCCTTCGGGCTGAAAGCAACACCTCCATCACGTCCTCAGGGAGGTCCCAATCCTTATACCTCAACCTTTCAGAAGCCAAGCGTGAAGGTTGAGGGATCTGACCTCTGGATGGAGAACCTGACCCCCCTCCCGTGAGAGCAGATCATCTCGGTAGGGAAGACGACGTGGAGGGCAGATGGATAAGTCGAGAAGGTCCGGGTACCACGTCCTCCGAGCCCACGCCGGGGCAATGAGGATCATCCGGGAACCGAACTTCCGTAACCTCCGCAGCACTTGCGGGATGACGGGGACTGGAGGAAACGCGTACAGCAGCGGGAATGACCACTCCACCACGTACGCGTCTCCTAAGGTTCCTTTTGGAGGAAATTCCCGCGATCAAAACCTTTCACACTTCCGGTTGACACTGGAGGCGAAGAGATCCACTTGAGGGGTCCCCCAAAGGGCGAAGATCTCCAGGAGAATCTCCTGAGCCAACTCCCACTCGTGAGAGATCGCGCTCTGCCTGCTCAGAGCGTCCGCCGTCACGTTTTCGGCTCCGGCCAGATGGACTGCCGAGATCGAAACTTCCTGCTGGATGGCCCAGAACTCGTGCTGCATCGCCTCTCTGCACAGAGGAAGTGACCCTGCCCCCCCCTTTTTGTTGAGGTAGTGCATGGCCACTGTGTTGTCCGTCAGGATCAGGACATTCTTCCCTCGCACAGACGGCAGAAAAGCCTTCAGGGCTAGCCTGACGGCCCTCAGCTCCAACAGATTGATATGGAGTCTGGACTCCGACGGAGACCAACGACCGCTGACTGTCAGCCCGTTGGCATGAGCTCCCCATCCCGTGAGGGATGCATCCGTCACGATCGTCACCTCCGGCCAGGGAAGCCAAAATGGAGCCCCCTTCATCAAGTTGCCTTCGACGGCCCACCACAGAAGGTCCCGGGCGACCGAGGACAGCACCTGAATCGAGTCCGACATCCTGCCGGAGGACTGCGACCATTGCGTCTTGAGTGCCCACTGCAAAGATCTCATCCGCAGGCGAGCCTCTGGCACCAGAAGAATGCAGGATGCCATGAGGCCGAGCAACCTCAAGAACTCGAACGCTGGGAGCGTCTGGGCATGCTGAAACTTGTGCACCATCTGCTGAATGTGAAGAGCCCTCACCTGGGGAGGAAAACACTGCCCCAGGGAAGTGTCGAGCACTGCTCCGATGTACTGGAGCCGCTGTGTTGGCGTCAATTGGGACTTCTTTAAATTGAGGGAGAAGCCCAGCCTGTGAAGGGAGCGACAGGTGATCGATAGATGATCCAGGACTTGCTCGGGAGAGCTCCCCCTGATCAACCAATCGTCCAGGTAGGGGTAGACGTGAATCCCCCCTTGCCTGAGATGCGCTGCCACCACCACCATGAGCTTGGTGAAAACCCTCAGGGCGGAGGTCAATCCGAACGGCAGGACCCGAAACTGAAAGTGCGAGTCGCCAACCGCGAACCTCAGGTACTTCTTGTGCTTGGGATGGATCGGCACATGGAAGTAAGCATCCTTGAGGTCGAGTGACACCAACCAGTCCTGAAGCTGAAGGGCCTGGAGGACTTGAGAGAGAGTAACCATCTTGAACTTGTCCTTCCTGAGGAGTTTGTTCAAACCGCGCAAGTCCATGATGGGTCTCAATCCCCCGTCTTTCTTCGAAACCAAAAAATAAGGGGAATACCATCCCTTGTTCCTCTCCGCTACAGGCACCAGTTCTATGGCGCCTTTCTCCAGCAGGGCTTGAATTTCCTGCGCAAGGAGCGGATCCGGACTCTGCAAAGAGAGGTTCCCCGCTGGATTGTCGCGAGGCCTGTGCCGAAAAGGAAGACAAGTAGCCGTGGGTTATGATCTCCAGAACCCACACATCTGAAGTAATGGCTTGCCACTCTACAAGATGCTGCGCCAGCCTTCCCCCAACCGGCGAACCATGGGACATGGCCTCACGACTGAGTGGGAGTGGCTGCGGCGTTACCTGAGGGCAAAGAGGCAACTGCCCGAGCGGCCTTGGCACCACGGGTACCCTGTCGTCCACCTCTGGTACCCCTGCTTTGGCCTCTTTGACTGCCAGCTCCTCTCGCTTTACTGAAGGATGAGTAATAGCGAAAGGAACCACCCCTCCACTGCTGTCCCCTAGGACGAAAAGGCGGAGGTTGGCGAACTGCAGCGCCCAAAGACTTCGCTGCAGCTTTTGAGGTCTGCAACCTCTCAAGGCTCTCGTCAGCCTTGCTGCCAAAAAGGTGTTCACCGTCAAAGGGCATGTTGAGGAGCCGGGACTGCACATCAGGAGCAAACCCCGACTTCCGCAACCACGCAAACCTGCGTATCACGGTGCTCGCCGCCATGGACCTACTGACGCATTCAGCTAAGTCCAAACCCGACTGAACAGACTCACACATGGCATCCTTACCATCCTGGACCAAAGCAAGGAAACCATCCCGTTCGTCCCCTTCGGGAATATGTTCAGCCGCTAACGCAACACAGTTCCACAGAGTGTGCGTGAAACGTGACAAGGCACAAATGGAGTTGGCCGCCTGAAGCGCCATACCACCAGAAGAAAACACTTTCTTCGCCCAGCCATCAAAACGTTTGTCGTCCCTATCAGGAGGGATGGTAGGGTACGACGCCTGCTTCGCCGGGGCCGTGGCCGCCTGCACCACCAAACTCTCCGGAGTGGGGTGCCTGGTCAAGTAGCAGGGGTCGCCACTGGCTGGACGGTATTTTCGCGACAAGGATCTGCCCACCGCCGGGAGACTCTCCGGAGCAGCCCAAGCCGCCGCCACTCTTCTCTGTAAAGCCATATGGAACGGCAGAACCGGGTCAGTTGGGGGACCAACATCAAGGATGTCTGTCAGATCATCCTGCACAAACTCCCCTGGGGGAGCAGACCATCCCAAGTACTCAGAAACCCTAGCCATAAGGCGCCGGTACGAGGAATCAGCATGAGAGCCAGGCTCAGGCCTACAAAACTCCACCTCCGGAGAGGTGTCCAGTCCACTGGCATCATGCAGTGACTGTCTCAACTCGTCAAACTGACTATGGCCCGAGACAATTTCATCCGGAACCTGACTAGGAACCAGAGCCTCGAGAAAGCCTGTCGACGCCCTCAACGCCACAGACGTCGATGCCTTCTTCGAAGACCTCACAGGTGCACACGGTCTCGAACGCGTCGAGGACCGGGACCTGGAACGGGTACGTCGAGAACGAGTCCCCTTGTCCGAACGGGACCTCTCCCGTGACTCGTGCCGACCACTCTTGCGAGCGGTGTCTCTCGACCTTACACGACCGGCCCCACTCGGGGGCGCGGACGGCTGAGTACCCTGCGACTCAAGAATCGCCAGCATCTTCTTCCCAAAGGAAGCCCATTCCTCCGGCGTCGCACGGCTGGAGGGGTAAGCGACGAGCCGGGCAGAGCCCTCCGAAGAGGACCTGGAAGACGACCGGTGTCGGCGCTTCCGAGAATGCCTCGAAGAGGCTGAGGAGTGGCGAGACCGACTCCTAGAAGGAGACCCACGAGACTTCCGACGATGACACGGAGAGTCACCCCTCGAATCATCCGTCGAAAGCCCCGCAGACTTCGACTTCCGGGGCTTGGACACCCGACCTACCGACAACTTCTTCTTACGTTCGCGTAAGGCTTTGGACGTGAGCGACTGGCAGTCGATACAGTCATCCGTGTCGTGGGCCTCCCCGAGGCACCAGAGGCAGGCGTCGTGCGAGTCCGTCACCGACATCTTGGACCCACACTCCCCGCACTTCTTGAAACCCGGACGCGGGGTCGAAGACGAAGAAGACATCTTCTGAAGGAATTTCACAAACGAACAGGTCCGAAGAACCAAGAAGAACAGAACTCCAAAGAGTCGAGGCGTTTAAACCGAGAAACACGAAGCAACACGTTCGCGGAAAAAACGGAACTGAGGCTATGGGCGTCGTGCGTCCTACTTATCACATCGGATGACGTCGGACGAGGTCCTCGACGACGGCGCATCGACGTCATCGACGCAGGACGCAGACGCCGAAAAAGTTTCCGAAGCAGCACAGCTGTGGTGATTACATGTCATAGATATGGAATACGTCGGAGGACCCAATCCCCTCGAAAATACCTTCCGGGCCCAACCGTTGAAGCGCTTGTCATGTCTATCCGGTGGGATGGTAGGGTACGCCGCCTGCCTCGAGATGGCCGTAGCCGCCTGAACCACCAAACTCTCAGGAGTGGGGTGAGTAGATAAATAGCTGGGGTCGCTAACGGAAGGGTGGTATTTCTTAGTTAGATTTGTATTCACAGCTGGAAGATATTCCGGGGACTGCCAAGCAGCTGCCACCCTTTTCTGCAAGGTAGAATGAAATGGTAAAACAGGGTCAGAGGACAGACCTCGATCCAAGATATCCATCAGATCATCCTGCACAAAGTCTTCCGGAGGACTAGACCAGCCCAGATACTCCGAGACTCGCGCCATGAGTCTCCTATAAGAAGACTCTGCATGAGCCCCAGGCTCAGGTCTACCAAACTCCACTTCCGGGGAAGTGTCCAGTCTTCCTCAACTCCTCCAACTGACTATCACCAGAATAAATTGGAGCATAATCAAGGTCACCAGGTTCCTCAACCTCGGACCTTTCCTCCTCTTCAAAAATATCATCCAGAGGGGGTTGAAACCCATGTCTGGGGATAGAAGAGGGCCTGGAGGCCAGAACCGGCCTCACCGACTTCGATGTAGCCTTCCTTGGAGGATCCACAATGTCTGGGTACTCCAACGGCAAATTTAGAGAAAAAATCCCCTAAGGCGCCAATAACGTCGAAGGCTTCGTCTTCGAGAGCGTCGACAACCTCGACGTTGCGATCGCCGTAGGCTTCGGCGTCGACACAGGTGACGACGGCAAGGCGTCGATGTCCGAATTGAACGGACACGGCGCTGAATGAGTTGACGCCGGCCCGGAGCCACCAATAGGTTGCTGCGGTCTCGCTGGCGATGAGGACCGAGACCTAGAGTCATGTCTCTTGCGACCCTTCGATTCCTTGTCCGTACGGGACCTCGACGGCTCCCGATGAGTGCGGCATCGCAGACCCGAGCCCGAAGGCGTGCGAGCCACGGAACAAGACCGATCCTGGCCGGTTTCGTCACAAGGCGCGACCGGACCCATGTCCTGTGACCCATTACTTCAGAGTCGAGGACTTCGTAGGGCACGAAACCTTCCTCGAGGCACCATCCTCCGAGGAGGACGGGGAAGGCGACTGGTGACGGCGCTTCCTGGAGTGCCGGGACGAGGAAGACGAGTGGCGGGAACCACTGCGGGACCGAGATCCCCGGGAATCCTTCCGACGCAGAGAGTGACTCCTCTTGTCGTCGGTGGAAACCCCCTTGGACTTGGAAGTCCGGGACTTAACAGGCTAAGAGCCCCTACCTACCTGGAGCTTCCCCTTCCGCTCCCGCAAGGCCTTGGCAGTCAGAGACTGGCATTTCGAGCAGTTGTCGGTGTCATTCGACTCGCCCAGGCACCACAAACAAATGCAGTGTGAATCGGTGAGCGACATCTTAGACTGGCAGTCCCAGCAGTTCTTGAAGCCGGACCACGGAGTCGGAGGGGTCGATGAGAAAGACATCTTCAATGAAGAAAACACAAGAGGCGTGCCAAGTCTCACGAAGTTAACACGTTCACGGAAAAGACGGAACTGAGGCTGCGGGCGATGTGCGTCCTATTTATAACATCCTGTGATGTCCTCCTCGACGGAGGCCCTCGAGGGACATGGACCCGACGCCATCGACGCAGGACGCCCTTTGCCGAAAAAGCTGTGGACATTACATGTCAAAGATGTGGAATGCGTTGGAGGACACAATCCATTTGAAAGGTTCCGTCTCCCGTCGCTAGCGAGGGACGCTCATACAATATGGAGGAAAGGGGACAGGACATAAAAGTATCATGCCTATTTAGCTTCTTGCATTCAGGTCCTTCATTGGTTGCATATTTAATGATTCACGTTACTTAGGTAAGGCTGAGATGAACCAAGTGTTCCTTCCTAGTACACGCAGTGCTGCAATCATTGTATTATATCTGTGCAGCGCAGCTAGGATTTGTGAATGTAATGCGGTCTATGTATTCATGGTTAACGGATGCAAGCAAGATCCTGTTTGCTATTATGTTTGTTCATTTTTAATAAGTGTTCAATTGTCTTGAATTAATAAGTGTATTAAGTTTAGGGTTTTTCTTTTAAAAACAAAACAAAAAATCACAATTGTGAGTTAATGCTTACTGAACCATAAGTGTAATGAATGGGTGGTGTGAAGTAACACTGTTTTAACTTTAAGTCTTCCTGGATCTAGGATAATAATGAATCCATGGTCTTGGCTTTCTTTCCCTTGGGGTTTTCTCCCTTCTCGCTTGTTCTCTGCTTTTAATGGACTGACATTTTGCATTATCTTTGTTCTTAATGAAGGTCATGTGACAATGTCTTTTCAATTATTATTGTATTGGATAATCACAGCCTTGAAAAAGACCCCAGTGTGTCGAAACACGCGTTGGCTGATTTCACGATTTATGTGCTCACATAGAAAATGTATAAATCATGTGTTCACATTTTTTTCCAATATCTCGCTTCGCATGTGTTAATTTGTGCTTCTTGACCATTTGACTCTGGTGCGTTAGTGGTTTAGGTTTCCTATGTGCATACCCAAATAAGACTGCTAGAAGATGCTTTTAAAGTTTTTGCATTCTGTGTGCTGTGTGTGTGAAGGCATTTTGTGGTATAGGGTGAACGTTATTCATGTTCATTCACTCTTGCAACTTACCTGTATGACATTGCTGTATTTAACTATTTCACCCAATAGCTTTCTGTTTTCGGATTCGTTTTGTTTGTGTTCCAGTTCTGCCGCATGCTGCAAAATAATTATCCTATTATTAAACGCATTTACAAATCTTAATTCAAAAACTAGATACACAAACACGTTTCCACACATGCAAAGTTAGAAAACACATGAATGTGATATAATTTCATAACAGACCCATACACCTTAACCTAGACCCCTAATTACATCTTTTATGTGATGAGCAAAATAAGGTAAACAAAAGGGTGGTTTCATGAAATATGGCGATTTGGTTCAGATTCCTTACTTTTGGAATCTCCATGTGACTTAACAATATCAGCAGTAACTTTAATTGATAGATTTCTTAGAACAGGGACTACTTCTACACATAGTCGGAGGAAAACAAATCCAATCTATGAGATTGCAATATTTTGTATATACTGACCAAAAATGTATGCGTGTATAGTCAGCATATATATATAAAATACATATCTATAAAATACAAAAGCTGACATCACTAGACGCGTACGGCCCATTTCACGACGTGAATGAATGCGCGTCTCGTGTCTACGTTCTCTGTGCCCAAGCTAATAACGTGTCTCCAGGGAGATGGCAGGACGCCTCTTTCCTCAATAAGTATAAACAGACCGCTTCTCATCAGACAACATCAGAGTTGCTTTTTCAATCGTTTCACTGTCTTTTTTGTATAGCCTGTGACTCGTTTCTGCTCGGTTCAGCATCTTCTTTAATCGTAGCCTGTGCGAACAGATACTAGTACTAGCATTACTATTGATTTTAATTTTGTCGTATAATGGCAACAATACAGCCCTCCCAGTACGAGCCGGAGCATGCCGAGGCGGAATTAGTTGAAAGAGAAAGATGCGGAAACGATGTGGCATCGGACGACAGTTGGGAGGATGAATCACCGGATCATGAGCCTGAGCCTAGTTGCATGAAAGACGTTCCCACCTGGTCTACCTGCAATCGGTGCAAGGTCATGCCAAGCGAGGAGAACTGCTGCTGCAGAGAAAACTCTGGATGCTTGGCCTACATATCGGAAGAAGACACCACCGCTATGCGTTACCGAGCTGCATGACTTCAGGGCAGCCTGCCTCACAAGGTCTGTGTTGAGGATTATGATGGTGCTTATGCACAAACTTCGCGCAACAGTTCGCCCTCGCAATCCAAGCAACTAGTAAGTGTACTCTAGCTGTGATGTCACTTTGTCCACTGAGGTCACTAACAGTTCATGTTTGTCTCCTATATTGTCGTAACTTTTATCTATCACTGCCAAATGAATGTAGTCTGGCAAATACATCTCTCGCGATTTAGGGAAATCATAGTGGTCATGTGTCTTTCACGTACATCCAAGAAACAATATTCCTCTGAGCTCCAAACGTTATGGATTGCATGGGTGTTCACTTTTGTAATGTGTTTACGCATATAAATCCAAGTTGATTGATCCATGAAGTAATATTTGTACTGGCAACTAAGCATAGGATACAGGATGCATTTTCAACTAAAGTTTGTACACTTATCAGGTTCATTTAAATACAGTATGTATGTTTCTCTTCCACAGGTGGTACAGGCTGGTGGCCTATCGTTCGTTTACATGGTGGCTTCATGGGAGGCTTGGATACCGTGTTTGACGAGTAATACCCGCCTGTGTTGTTGGAGCCATTCAAGCTAAATTCCCCAGTGTCCGCGGTCAGTACAGGGGATTTTCCCACACTGTGCTGCAACCCGAAGTATACAATTTGTAGTACATTTGTGCCATCAACATCAGCAACAAAATAAAATAAAAATCATCTTTTATCAATATTGGTTTCAATTTTTCAGTGAATCAAGGGCACTCTCACTTGACTATGAGTGACATGCAACAATGGTTGGTGCCCTTTTTACGCTTACCCCCTCTGCAATAATCCATGCCCCTCCAGTATTAATTTCAGTATTTCCCACCTGTGGCCATGCGCACCCAAGGGGGATGGCAGGGTGGGAACGGCCAAGGTGCCAAACACCATGTACACTTCAAAGGTATCTTCCACACAGCGGCCATTGTACACATGACCTCCCTAGACCCAGTGTATCCAGGCTCTCCTGAAGCAGACCGCGCCCCTGCAATCCACATAAGTGTGTCTCCATTCAGCAGTGTTCCGGGCCATGTTCTGCACACCTCATGCTCACCCATCCCCCCTCCACTATCAATGGCAGTTTGCACCTTTGGCTGTGCGCTCCCAAGGGGGCTGGCAGAGTGGGAACGGCCGAGGTGCCAAACACCATGTACACTTCAGAGATATCTTCCGCACAGCGGCCATTGTACACATGGCCTCCACAGACACAGTGTCTCCAGGCTCCCTTGAAATAGACAGCACATGTCACTCATTCACATGCACACATCCTTTTCTAATTCTTTATAAACCCCTTGATATTTATCCTGAGAACATCTGTGAGCACTGGAAGTCAACTTGTGATCGTACTACCTGTGAACATCTTTGATCACTGCAAGTCAACTCTTGATCGTGCTACCTGTTCTCCTGATACTAGCTACCCTGCCTGCTGAATCTAATTGTTTGTTAGTCAAGGTAAGGGCAGGTCACCTATTAACTTCACTATAATCATCTCTTTCGGATCTCAAAATGTCTATCTATTTCGGACGAATGTACCCAGTAGTGTAATGTTCATTCATCTCAATGACTTTACCATTGTCTACTGTTTAAAGTGTTCTGATCTCGATATATAGCAAATTTCATCAGTGTCAGTCAATTGTGACAGAATCGCAGCTTTCTCGGACCATGTCTATAAGCATGTTTCCTTTTGATGCCATGAAAGTACATTCAACGGACGAGTAACACGTTACAATTTGCGTTACATCAATCAATTCTGTATGAAAGTTATCCCAGTGTATATTCGACTCCGCTACATAGCTTTTGCTTGTTTGACCAAAACAAACATTGCACATAAAACTTTGATACAATTCTATCAATCTCATGCATTCAGTAGAATTTCTTTGTAATCATGTGTACTTTTTTATACAGATATTATAGATTTTTCAAGAATGCCTGCTTGTACAGTTTTTGGTTGCCGTTCTAGGAGCCATGTCAAAAGTAAGGGCACAATCCTGCATACATTCCCAAGGAATATTGATTAGGGAAGGGGTTCAACATTGTGGTTTTCCGGTGGACGAGCTTGAAAGTAGAGCCCAGGCTGTCTTGGGAGACTCGAGGGCCAATCGATTCCGCATCTGCAGCCTGCACTCTGCAGACGATATGTACGACCAATCACAGCACACAAAAAAGCATGGACTCAGAACGTCTCGTAAATTGCTTCCAAATGCAATTCCAACTCTATTCATGCACACTCTGCCTCAGGTGAGCCCCGGATGATGAATTAGCTGTAGGCGGTGGTGTACTGAACAGGTAACTTCGTAATCGGTTGCTTGACATGTGAATTTTTTTTAGGAGAGCATGCAAGTGACGAAACCATCGGCACGTCCAGTATACCAATGGTGAGCCCTACAGACTTGCAGAAGTTCATATTATCGACAGTTGGATCTTCCCACATATCTAATGCAAATCTAATTTTCCCTTTTACCACTTTGTGACAATGTACTGAAAATGAAGATTGTTCATCCATTTCTTTTCCGGAGTCAACAACAACTTCAAGCACCTATCAGGTAATTTCATTTCACTTTTCAATTACGAGAAAGTATTATGCTTGGAATTTAAAATATGAAATCGTTTATGTATCCTGTTGGTTGTTTACACTATGTGTCATTTATGGGTTTCTCTTTATATGTACCATAGTCTGCATCCCATTGTCTCTGTTCCATTTCACTGTTTTCATCCATACTAAAACAAGTACTGTGTTACTGGGGGATGCTGGTACCTTGACTACAATTACATCATCCTTTGGAGCTGGTCCAGAGTATGAGGTATGCGTACTGACAGTTCCCTTGAATGACATAAAGTAAATCCTACATAGGATACTATTAGGCAGTGACATTCAGATAAACGTGCAGTGTTTCAAACTTTTATGATTTGAGTTCTAACGTTACACTTCCTCCCTAATGCAGAATACATAAAAAAAAAATTGAGGGCAACATTACAATCAGCATGTTTTGCATGGTGATCTCTGATCAAGTGCACTTGCCATCAATCAGGTGAAAATGTGAAATGTACTTTTTGACCCAATGACGTACACTGTTTGCAAGGGTATGTGTATACGTGCGGTGTGCGATGAAAGATTTTATTTCCAATACGATTAACTTTTTTTTAATGAATATTCTATTCAAGGAATGTACATAAGGTGTGGAATTAGAAGTGGAGGCACATGGATCAGAGGTGGTGGATCAGCTTGCTGGTGCGGTCGTTACAGAGAAGACGACAGAAAATTAAGAAAACAAGGGTAACTAACAAACAATTTCGTTTTCTCAGACTGTTTTGGGTTGGTGTTTTCTTCATAACATGTTTGCTATCTGCTGTATTTGTGCCACACATTGAACATGTTTTTACAATCCATCTCCTAGAGGCCCAGAAGGAAAAGAAGTATAAAGACACAGAAAACAAATGAAGCAACAGAGGCTGCTTGCCAAACAGATTTCACCATGGAGCAACTACTATTTGAGGCGCAGCGTGGTCCAGTTAATAAGCAGACTCGAGATGCTTATGTCCAGCAGTCTGAAACTGAATTGAATGTGACTGGCAAGGCCAGCAAAGTGGTCTTGGACCATTGCTACAATGTCAGAAATCGACAAGATGAAACCGAATATAATGATGATGCATTTGAATTCCTCACAGACCACTTGACAAAATCTACACCTGCAAAAAAAAGTCCCCCCAATAAACATTCCATGTTTACGGTTTCTCCAATTCGTGGGCAAAGAACACAAGCTGAATTAACAGAGACTGAAGCTTCAACGCAATTGACCGAGGAACTTGCTAAAAATCTCGACTTCAGTGTGGGCAATTTGGGCGATTTGTCCTCAACAGTTGAGTCACAAACCACATTCATGCAGGATGATTGGCTAATAAAGGAGCACAAATACATTGTATTCAACAGCTGCCTGGTAGAGATTATACTGATGCTGACATGTGTCCATCCAGTGAGGGGGAAAATATGCAGCGAGCCGTTGGTGAATGTGACTCGTGTATTACAAGGAACTAACCTGAAAATCCAAGCCACCTGTGCCCACCTCCATTATACATTTTCATGGTCCGCTCAACCGATGCTGGGCAAAGTGCCAGCTGCAAATCTACTGTATTCAGTAGCTTTACTTTTCAGTGGCTCCACCTTTAGTAAGTTGTCCAGTTTCTGTCAATTTGTGGGAGTTCAGTTCCTTGCTAAAACACAGTAGTACAAATATCAAAGAGAATTCTTATTCCCTGCTATTAGTCAAGCCTGGAAACTTTATCAAATGTCAATTGAAAGCACATTCTCTGGCAAACGGTTTAGGCTAGCTGGCGATGGACAGTGTGATAGCCCAGGATTTTCAGCAAAGTACTGCACATACCACTTTCAAGACATGGAAACTAAAAAAAATGTGAGTTCGGAGAGATGATACAGGTGTCCCAATGTAA
This sequence comes from Ambystoma mexicanum, assembly GCF_040938575.1. Classification (NCBI taxonomy): domain Eukaryota; kingdom Metazoa; phylum Chordata; class Amphibia; order Caudata; family Ambystomatidae; genus Ambystoma; species Ambystoma mexicanum. The sequence continues at coordinate 355,091,746 of NC_090936.1, forward strand.
ATCCTCTGTGGCCATGGAGAAACATGGTTTCATAAAATCCGCTGAACATCTTCAATCGAGGAGAATGCAAATAGACCTCATAGCCACTGACAGACATGTTTCAGTAGTCAAGGCCATGCGAGAGCAGTTTCCAAACATTTCTCATCAATTTAATGTATGGCACGTTGCCAAATCAGTGAATAAAAGAATTACTGCTGCTGGTAAAAAAAAGGGTTCGGAAAATATTTTACAGTGGTCTCAGTCTTTCAGCAACCATCTTTGGTGGAGCTCCAAAACTTGTGATGGGTCTGTGAAAATTCTACTTGAAAAATGGCGCTCATTCATGCACCACTGTTCCAACGTTCACTCATGGACAGAAAACCATAATTTTCACGAATGTGCACATGGACCTTTATCGGATGAGCAGGAACGTAAGAAGAAGTGGTTGGCTCCATCTTCACCTCCACACAAAGCTCTTGAGAAGATTGTTTTTGATAAAACTCTTTCAAGAGACCTAAAGGGACTCACAGAACTCTGTCACACGGGAGATTTGGAGGTGTTCCACAATACGTGCCTAAAGTACAGACCAAAAAGGTTGCATTTCGGCATAGACAGTATGCAAGCTCGAACATTACTAGCTGTATTCGCACATAACGAAAATCTAGGGAGAGAATATTCAAGAACTGCAGGAAACTTTGGGATCCCTCATTATACCTTGGCCTTTGCAAAACAAAGCAAAGAATTGGTGGCCAAGCCAATATACCAGGAAATGGAATTCGATTTTGTGAAAGATCTCACTTTGACTGTGTTGGCCATGCATACTAATGGGATTGATCCTGATTTTGTTCCTAGGACATGTACATTGCCACAAAACATGCATTTCTGTGGTTGTTTGGTATCTGTAAAGCTCGACATAGGTGGCCATAGCGTCCAAATTGTCTTTTCAAATGTATCCTCTTTGTCAACTTTTTTTTGCATGAAGTGCCTATTGTATGATGCCATACAGTGTAACTCTGTGTTTTCCCCCTTCCCGCTTTTGGGCAGCTCTTGTGGGTCCTTCACTGATCAGGGCATGGGAGGGTTAGATGGATATCAGCATGAAATGAACTGCAGGGTATGAACGGGTGGGTTTGGGCCAGATGGGGTGTAGGTTGTTAGTGCACGGGGAGTTCAGTGGAGAGGAAGGGCACTTGGATTTATGACTTGTCAGTGTCAGGTTATCCGCAGAGCACATTCCTCCGCAAAAACAGGGTGCACGCAGACCTGGCAATGGGGAGGAAATGGTGTGGGCAGGCTGAGCTAGGCGCTGCGGATTGCTGAGCTGCATTTGCACAGAGAGATGGATTTTCGGGCCTAGTAGAAAGATGCCATTGGGCCTATTTGAAAATGGTTTCCTCTTTATCTGTTCTACTTACCCTAACTGGAACTGTTGTGCCAAAATAACTAAATCACAAATTTTGAGGGAGGGGTGGTGTGTTCCGCACCCCCTGCATCATTCTCGCCATAAGTAAATGAGGTATGAGCTAAGAGGGGAGACATCTCTACCCCTATCGTATATATTTACATACCCCATCCTTTTTATATGTGTATAAAAGCATTACTAATGTGTGTAGGGTGGACTCCATTTTGTCTCTTCCAAACGCCATCAATTTCTAGGCCTCTGCCCCTCTGCCGAATTATCAGCCTCTCCCTCTCCCAGCACTGCGCACAGCCAGCCCCCGCCACCTCCACCCCTTGCCAGCTCTGCGCAAGTCAGTTCTAACGGAAAATACAGTCATTAAATGTTGCCTTTAACAAGTATCAAACACTGACAGGATGCTCCAGACCCAATGCCCCATCCATCGCTGCTGACCGACTCATGCCCTCTCTATCCCCTCCCTGTTAAGACATGGTCCACGGGCCTAATGCCCCCAATTCCATTTGAACACATCTGCTTACCCAACCTATCCCTTGGACTACCCTAGATTGCTTACCATATAACAAATCCAGTGCAACCACATATTCTCTTCTGAAACCTATTCCTATCTCCCACGTGCCTGGAATCTAGAGGCCCGGCACTAACAAATCACTGATCGAACCTTCTGATAAGACCCCTGAAAGCAGGACCCTTGCCCCATGCCTCCACTACACCTCGGGTCGAAATGCACATATATTTGCCTTCATTGTATAAACAACCTCTTTTTGAAATAATAGATTTTATGGCAGCTATTATTCGCCACATGCCGATCTTCAATGTTTAGTTTAGCTCAGTCAGGATTATGTCATCTTGTGATCCTCGACCGAGCTTTCACCCTGCGAAGATGAGCCCAGCTGACACACGTGCCAACTGTCCGCCTCTGAATCCTCGGCGAATTGTAGACAGAAATCGCCTATGCCCCATACTGGACTAGGCCAGTTAAGAATGACAATTGTTATTTTGTACTGTATGTAAGCGCATCACTCATGACATTTCTTGTACTCATAAGGTGCTGCCTGTGTATTATGTGGCAGAGCGCTCTCGGGCAGCAGAGTTCTTTGCTTCCATTTATTTTGCTTATATAAAATGTGGTTCCCTTGCAATTACTCTTGTGGTTTCATTCCCTAGCAGGATGCATCTTTTATTGTCTATTTGGACACGTGCATGCTAAGGTGCCAGCCTTCACTATCAATATAGATTAGTAAAAAAGTATTCACGATAGCGCAGCATTGGTGGATGCCAGCAAACAATTTGTTTATTTTTCAAACATATTTCAAATGCCACGTTGGTCGGCCTGGCTAATCGCTCCCATGGAGTGAAGGTCACTGCGTTTGATGTTGCTTGTGGGGAGTTCACACTGACGCGTCTTGTACAGTAGGTTTTTGATTTGTGGCTTTCCGTCAGCAAAACGAAAATTAGCGTACGCGCTCCCAACAAGGTTCAATTGTTGTTCGACCTTGGAAGAGAGGGAGGATTCGCTATGAATTGAAGGATGGTGAGGTGTTTAATACCCGCTATAACGATAAGGTTTACCATTTTGAAACTGGAAAAAGGAACACGTAATTTCATTATATGACAACCGTTGATCTGACGGACACTCTGCTTACGCCAAGAGAATGGAAATACCAAATATAATGCAAGTTTGGCTGAAGACAAGTTTATAGACAAATGAGTCAAGGTTTAATTTTCTGACCGGTATTGCTTGCTTACATTGTAATGGGTTGTTGGTTGGGGCATATTGTGACGACACAGAAACACAACCTGTATGTATTTGTCTTTGTCCCGGGCACATGGGCAGTCCAGCACCGAAATGCTATGACAATTCTCTTCTGAACTAGAGTACCTACAGCAACCCCAAACATGTGTTTCAGCCTTGTTGTGCCTCATCAGTGAGGTGGAGCTGTGCCTCTATGAGCACAGTGAGCATGGAGTCCACGTCTGGGTTCCCCCCCAGGTTCCACCAATCCCAGGTTTGTTGCTAATATTCCGTTATAATGCCCTCCGCATGCCACGGCGAGCTAAACATACTCCACAGCACTAACCTCTCAAGCACATCGTAGACTCCAACTTTCCACAATGTTTTCTCTTTGTTTCCATTGTTCCTGGTTTGTGTTCATTATTAGGTTTCACCCGGTTCTGAATTAAAGAGTAAATGGATACATTTGAATAAAGAGCGGCTACTGAAATATATTTTTGTTATGTTTTCTACACAGCTATATTTTTCCTTTCTGCAAAGGTCATCGTTTCCAGATACTGAGTGATGGTTTGTTCAACAGGCAGTGGCAGATACACCTAAACGGATGGATCACAATTACGCTGATGTGGGATGTGATGACGCCCGGGACCGATTTGCCCTTTGGCGTTACCAGCAACAAGGAGCAACCTGTCATCTTTTATGGTGGTCTAGCTAGAAGCTGATGCCGAAGCCTTGTGATTCAAGGTGCGTTGAAAGCGCTTCTTCTACTGAAAGGAACACAGTGTGCCTCATGATAAAGATTTGATGCTCTAACACAATGAAATAAAAAATGTGGTTGATAATCGACATTGGCGGATGTTCTCGGAGCGTTTATTGTGAAATAAAAGCACATTATAAATTGCAGAGTATTGTTGTTTCCTTTAAAAATAGTGTTTTCTATTCCGATTTGGGACACGCTGTGCTGTGAGAGGATGTGTGTGTTGATATTCCGGGTTCTAGGTGATGAAAGGGCGCGTTTGGCTATGCTGCCCACTAACGTAATGAAAATAGGTGGAGAATATTGCTAGGAATAGTGATGTGAGCTTCAGGGGCGGGCGATCTGATTTAGTGCTGCAAGGGCACTGGAGCTTAGGGCGATGCTGCAACGGACAAGATTGCCACAAGATGGCCACGCCCACTGCTTGATTTCGCAGGTGTAAACATGAGGAAAACTAAGGTAAGGTGCATAAGAAATGTTTTTACGATCGATCACAGTTTGCTTAAAACCACATGTCCGAATGCTCGGCACAATAATATTTTTGAGCGCACTATTCCTTTAATAACAATAGCAGGTGGATCCTTGAGACGCACTGGGTGATAGGAACATTGATGAATGAACATTAATCCTGTACGATGGTTAGATTATTTATATTATCATTAATAATAATGAGTGTTCTTATACAGTGTTCCATGCCGGATTCCTCTTGTGTACAAGTGCTTCAATAGTAGGTATTATTACCCAAGTCAGTAGCACTCAACTTACCAACCTTAGATGAAAATGGAACACTCGAAATTAATAGTAATTAGACTTTTTGAAAAAGTGCTACATTCCAAAAGCTATTTTTTAAAAGGCTGTGTTGCTAGGTACAAAACAAATTACATTTGTTTTCCAAATGAGCAGTGTTTTCTAATACATTCAAACCTTGCTTTGTATTTGGTTTGATATTTAGTTAATATAGCTTACATGAAAACTATTAGAAGTACTTAAATATATCACTGTATTCACAAGAAACTGGTTTGCAAGAAATATAAAAAAATCAATACATGAGAGAAAGAAAATCGGCACGTTTTTGAAGGTTTTTCTTTACATAGCAAATAAAGACGAGGGGGTGGTTGTATAATATCTTTTTCAACAATAGAATTATAAATAGGTAGCTATGGTAGCTATTTTTGGATGGTTATACTACTGTTCAACAACTTGCAAGTGAATCGTAGTAGGCCATCGGGTTGTTTGCAGATTGCCACAAGAAACCTAAAAATAAAGGCTGCTGAGGGTCTGGGCATTCAAGCGATAAACTTAGATATCTGCAATAAAATAAAACCTGGCATGTTCTGGTAATTAATCTGTACTTGAATCAAATGGTGATGGAATTCATCATATTTCACCGATATTAGGTTTACGGCTAATGGAGGGAAATGAACTCGAAAAACAAACGAATGCCCAAACCTATAAAGATGGGACAAAACGGAGATCAATGTTTAACGAATGGGATCTATTTATAGGAAATGATAGTGTAAGTGGGGAACTCAACAAATTGACGACATGGGAAAGAGGTACCCAATCCTCCAGTATTGCATATGTTGTTCTGTCAAAAACTATGCTGGAAGCAGGTAGTACATTTCAGATCAAGGATTCCTCGCTGAGGGACCATAATACATTGACCTGTGTGTTTGAATTTGCTATGGTACGGCACATCTCTATAAACCATAGCGATCGGGAGATAAACCCTGCAGGCAACTGAGTTCCGAAATTTGCCACGGGTTGAATTTCCCAGTGACAAAAATGGGAGTGTTTTATCACTAGGGCTTGACTGGCAGGGCTAAAATCAGCGCGCTCTTTCAGTGGATTTAAGGATTTTATGTGGGATAAAGAAATGCCCCAAAACATTACATTTAATAAGTCATCACCTAATCATGTCTTTGATAAAGATGTGTGGATCACAAATAAAATGTTACGCCAACAATTGTGATTAGTGAGGTTAAAGGATAGTTCCGGGACTTTTTTTTTTATTGTCCCTACGGTTCGGCCATGTGATTTTAAGCATAACTCGGTAGATCGTAGAAAACTTTCCTATGGACCTTACCCGACTTTTCGTCCATTATCGCACTCGAAATCAGCCGCCATTTTCTGATAATCCTATCATTTCCCCCCATCGCCCTGGCTCACCTGCTTTTGCGGCACTAAATCAAATCCCCCGCCCCTGAGCCTGACATCAGCAGACGCGTACCGCCCATTTCCTAACGCCAAAGCACGTTTCGTGTCAACAATCGCTGCGCCTCAGCTAATGAAGTGTCGCCATGGAAATGGCAGGACGCCTCTTTCCTCAATAAGTATAAACACACCGTTTCACAACACACAGCAGCAGATTTTCGATTCCATTCCTCTCTCTGTGTTACTTTGAGTACTCTGTGACTCGTTTCTGTGCTCTGGTCAGCTACCTTCGCCGCTTCTAGGCCTTGTGAACACCTGTACCATCTCTGTAAATTATTTTACTTTCTTTACCACACAATGGCTACAATAATGCCGTATATGTACGAGCCCGAGTACACCGAGGAGGAACTACTGGAAAGGCAAGCACGCGAAAACGATGGGGATTCGGACGGCAGTTGGGAGGACCAGTCAACGGATGAAGAGCCTGGACCATGTCGCATGGACGGCGTCTCCACCTGGTGCACGTGCAATCGGTGCGAGCTAATGCCAACTGAGGAGGAGAACTGCTGCTGCCGTGAAAATTCCGGGTGCTTGGCCTACATTTCGGAAGGCGAGCCAAGTCCGCAATGCATCACCGAGCTGCCTGAGTTCAGGGAAGCCTGCCTCTCACGGACCGTGTTGAGGATGATGATGGTGCTTATGCACGAACTTCGCGGCACTGTTCGTCCACGTAATCCGAGTAAGTATACTCTGGTTGTGATGTCAGTGATGCCACTACTATTTCATGGTCGTCTCCCACATATAAAATTACATCTACATATCATTCGAACGCATGTAAATTGGTTCCATATTGTGCATTTTCTAAATAGAATTTTTTTCAAAGCAGAATGACATTTTTTACCTGAATCGACAGTGATAAGAAAGTTTTGTCATTTTAATACAGTTTGCATCTTTCTTTTTCACAGGTGGTACAAGCTGGTGGCCTATCGTTGTTTCACTTGGTGGCTTCACGGGAGGCTCGGCCACCGCGTTCGGAGAGTAATACCTGCCTGTGCGGTACTTGCCATTAGACATTTCCCCAGCGACAGTGGACAATACCGCGGATTTTCCCTGGATGTGCTGCAACCGGAACTTTACAATGTGTAATGTTTATTATTTATGTTCAATTGAAATTAAGATCTAAAATAAAACCCAACATATATTTTAACAATAGTTGTTTTGATTTTTTAAATGAATCTAGTGTGTCTCCATTGAATAGTCTTCCTGTGCCTTGTCTTGTCACACCACATGTCTCCGGCCATCATCCTCCTTCACGCTGGCCGCCCACCTTCAATCCACATAACCGTTGAACCCATATGCAGCAGACATACATGTTATTTTGCGGGTTGGCATCAAGCCTCCCGGCCTTGCCTCCTCCCCCAAAAATACTTACCACACCACTTTGTTCAAGCGTTGGCAATAAAAGGCCGTTGGATTTTATTGATACAAAACATGGTTATAGGTAAATAATCAATATGGTTGATCATAATAAATCATCCTTTTGGTCACCGGGTACAGAGATGACCCCCTCTGGCCCGTGCTGGCTTGCCACCACAGGCCAGCCTGCTGCTGACTAACTGCCTAGGCATCCAGGGTCTCCAGGGTGAACTGCACCCATATATTCTCCTGGGAGGGTGAGGTATTTATAAACTCACCCCCCTGCCTTCCATGTACTAGATCCTGCAGCCTGCCTCTTACATGCAGTTAGATGGCCTCTCCTTGGTGAGGCCCTGCGGCAAACGAGTCTTGTCTGCACGACCACCGCCCCAATCCACCCCCCGCCCTATCAAAGGCAGTTTGCACTGGGGTACTTGTGCTGGCAAGTGGAGCTGTCAGGGAGCGATAAAGGCCAAGAGGTGCCAAAGACCATGTGCACTTCAAAGTGGTCTATAGAGCATGGGTTGTTGTTCCCATGTCTACCTCCAGACCCCGTGTCTCCTGCCAAGCATCCCCCCTCACGCTGGACGGCCCCCTGCAAACCGCATAATGCCACGACATATACACGTCATTCATTCACAAACACACCCCTGTTTCGAATTCTTTATAACCCACTTCATATGTCTAACGAGAACTTCTTTGCGCTTTGCTAGTCAACCCGTGAAGGTGCTGGTTCTACGACAAGAAACTACTCTGATCCCGGAATCTAACTGTTTGTTCGTCAAGGTAAGGCCATGTACCATAATCATTTTGCGTTCAATTTCTTTTCGTTCAAGACAGAAGTCTTTCTGAGTCTAGTCAAATTATCTTTCTATTTTTTTTAAAGTTATTCAAATACTTATCCGCATGTGAATAACGTGTATAGTTCCAAGAACCAAAACGAACCTTGCATTGAACCTTTTATGTGTCATTTAATTTTTTAACACATTGGTATTCATAGAGAATTGTTGATCTTTACTTTTCAGAACTTTCCACAATGCCTGCCTGTTCCATTGGCGGTTGCCCTTCGAAGACCCATAATAAATCTGAAGGTACTATAATGCATGTTTTCCCTAAGACAATAGATCAGATCAGAGAATGGGTCCGATATTGCGGATATCCACCGTCTGAGCTTGAAAGTAGAGTCCTAGAAGTCTTTGCGGACAAGAGGGGTGATCGATACCGCATCTGCAGCAGGCACTTTAGCTCAGACATGTACTCCACATCAATGCTAATAAAGAAGAACACACCGCGAGCGAGGCGAAAATTGCTCTCAACCGCTATTCCCACTCTATTCGTCCACATCCCTCCACTGGTGAGTCAAGTTTACGTATTTATCTCTCGGCCTTGCGGTAGTGTGTAGCATTAGCTAACAATAATTTCTCCATTTATGCATCCACTCAATATGAAGGCGGAAGATTCTCCATCCGTGTCCTTATTGCAGTCATCAGCCACTTCAAGCGCCTATCGGGTAATCTTACTTGGCTATTCTGCCATTGACTTCTTTTAGGCATGTAAATCAATAGTTTTTTTTTTTTTTTAAAATATGTTTATTTATAGCAAGGCAGTATAGGTTACAAACAGTATCGGATGGCAGTATAACATAGCAAGAACAAGATTTAGGCTTTGTGTCCCTTTTCCCCTCATCATTCCGGTTTTCCCGGGCCAGAGATTCAGTCTATCATCCCCGCCTGGTGCGTACTCTCCTGGTCCCTCAGGGCCCAACGGGCGTTGATTGGTTTGAACGTCATTGCGGGAAATCGCTGATCATAGTCCAGCACTGGGGCCCATACGTTCTGGAAGCGGTACAGAGTCCCTGCTCTCGCTGCGGTGACCTTTTCCGCTATTAAAATGTCCCATAATTTTCCCCACCAGTGGGCAAGGCAGGGGCCGTCTTGTGACTTCCAGAAACGGGCCAGAACTGTCTTGCCCGCCAAGAGGCATTGTGTGAGGAGCTTAGCCCTATTGCCGGAGCGGGGGTAGATTCCGGGGATCGGGATCCCCAGTAGAATTGTTCCAGGGTCCATCGGGAGGGCGGAGCCGGTGATTTGTTCAATGGTCGAGAGACACCTGGTCCAGAATTGCCGGATCTTGGGGCACGTCCACCACATGTGAAAGTAAGAGCCTGGTTGATTGCAGCCTCTCCAGCAGGCGGGGTCCACTTGTGGATTCATGTGGTGGAGTCTGAGAGGGGGGTAATACCAGCGCAGGGTGAGTTTATATGCGCATTCTTTGTTGGTGACGCAGGTGGAGGAGGAGTGGGTGCGGGACCATATGTCTACCCAAGTTTGGTCATCAATCGGATGGCCTAGGTCTGCCTCCCACTGAGCCATGGATCGAGTTTTTGCCGCCAGAAAGTCCCTCGAGAAGCGTCTATATATGGCTGAAGTTCTTCCTCTAGCCGGCAGGTCCACGAGGGTTAGCTCCAGTGGGGTCGGGGGGCGAGTTGCCGCCTGGAGGGTCTGGGGGTGTGAACACCAGTGGCGGAGCTGGCAGTATGTGAATCTGTCCCTCTCTTGAAGCCGAAAAGTTTCCTTGCACTGTTCGAAGGTCCGGGGTCTGTTTTCGGAGTACATCTGCCCCAGGGTTTCAAGGCCCCCGTCTATCCAATTCTGAAAGTTGCGGGGGAGAGATCCCGGGGAGAAGTCGGGATTGTGAAAGATCGGCGAAAGGGGGCCCCGGCCCCTCGGGATTCCCTTCTGCTTTAGAGCCCAGTGCCAGGAGCTCAGGGTCTGCTTTGTTGTCAGTAGGATGTCCTTCCAGCGCGCCCTGAGAGAGGGTTGGATGTGAGGGAGGAACCGGAGGGGGAGCGGAAGCTGGGCTTGCTCCAGTTCCACCCATCTGGGGCGGGCCGTGCTCGACTGCCAGGCGTGTAGGTGTGATAGTTGGGCCGCTGTCCTATAGGCCTGCAGGTCCGGAACCCCCAGGCCTCCCAGCCTGGCGTTACCAGTCAGGGTCTTGTGGGGGATCCTGGCCCTTTTGCCTTTCCATATGAATTTCGATATCTTCCTCTGTAATTCTTGGAGGGTCCGGGCCGGGAAGGGCACCGATAGGGATGAGCAGGCATAGAGGAACCTAGGGAGCAGGTTCATTTTGACGGCTGTGATCCGGCCCATTAGTGAGATCTCTTGCGTGGTCCATCGCTTCAGGTCCCCCTCCAGCTCCTTGATCAGTTTGGGAAAGTTGGCCTGATAGGTCTCCTTTGGGTTCGCTGGGATGAGAACTCCTAGGTAAGGGATCGAGTGGTCCCGCCATTCAATCGGGCACAGACCCGTCAACGCCTCTTTTTCCTCTGGGCGGAGGCCGATTCCTAGGGCCACTGATTTGGCGAAGTTGACAGTAAAGCCGGTGACCTCCCCCAATTCCTTTATTTCGGCCAGGGCGTGCTTCGCTGAGGTACTGGCTTCCGTGAGTGTCAATAGTACATCGTCCGCATAGAGGGCGATTTTGTGGTGGGACGGGCCCACCTGAAGTCCCTTAATAGATTCATTCCGCCTGATCTTCTGGGCGAAGGGCTCCATTGTGAGGGCGAAGAGTAGGGGTGACAGCGGGCAGCCCTGCCTTGTCCCACAAGACAGAGGTATCGGGGCTGAATGGGCGCCATTGATCCGGAGGATGGTTTTGGGCTGTTTGTAGTTCGCCAGGATCATGGCCCGGGCTATGGGGCCGAACCCAAATGCTTCCAGGGTGCATTCCAGATAGGACCAATCGACTCTGTCAAAGGCTTTGGTTGCGTCCAGGGCCATTAGGGCAAGGCCTTGGGAGTTGCGGTGGGCGATGTTCACTAGGTTCAGAGTCCGCCGGATGTTGTCCCCTGCTGCTCGGTGAAGAATGAAGCCTGTTTGGTCGGGGTGGATTATTTCCGGTAGGATAAGTGCCAGGCGGTTAGCCAGAATCTTCGAGTACAGGTTGGCGTCGATATTCAGTAGGGCGATGGGTCTGTATGACGCCGGATCTCTCGGGTCTTTCCCCGGCTTAGGCAGCAGGACCGTCACCGACTCTTGCATTGTGGGGGTCACAGATCCCGAGACCTGGAAAGAGTTGAAGAGGGCCACCATGTGGGGGATAAGCTGGAGCTTAAATATCTTATAGAACCTCGGGGAGTATCCGTCTGGGCCCGGGGCCCGCGGTTTGAGGGCCTTGATAGCTTCGTCAACTTCTTCATCTGTTATCGGGGCTTCCAACTGCTCTCGTGTGGATTCTGGGAGACGTGTCAGGGCTGCGTTCCGCAGGTATGCCTCCTGCCTTGACCGATCTCGGGGGGGTGCTGTCATGACCTGGGTTAAGTGGTCCGAAGCTAGTTGTAGTTTCGTCTGTTCGGAGTGGTGTATCACCCCCTGTGGGTCTCGGAGCCCTATAATTGTGTTGGTCCGTCTCGTTTTAGCTAGCTTGGCCACCAGCAACTTGTTGGCCTTGTTGCTTTTGGCATAGTAAAATTGTTTGGTCTTCGCCAAGAGTTGCGCAGTGTGTTCTGCATAGTGGGCCTCCAGTTTCTTCCTGGCCGAGCGGAGCGCTCTCTGTGTTCTAGGAGACCAGCCACTCTTTTTCTGGGCTTCCTCAGCTGCTCGCAAGTCCTCCTCCAGGGATAGGCGGACTTGTTTCCGGTTCCGATGGTATGCTACGCCTTGGGCTATCAGGGATCCCCTAACTACAGCTTTCATTGCGTCCCAGTTATTGGCTAGGGAAGTGTCCGCGGCTGAGTTCTCCTCAAAGAAGTTCTTGATGGTGGTGGCTATATTGTCTCTAATTGACATATCGTTGAGGATTGGGTCATAGAGCGCCCATCTGCGTGTCGCCTTAGCGTGGGTGTTCTGAATGTTTAGTTCCATTATTATCGGAGCATGGTCTGATAGAATTCGCTGGCCTATAGACACTTCATCAGCGAAGGCGAGAGTTTGGGGGGAGGCTAGAATGAGGTCAATTCTGGAAAAAGTTCGGTGAACTCCCGAGAAGAAAGAGTAGTCTTTCTCGGTAGGGTGAAGCACCCGCCATGTATCCACCACCTCCAGGGTTCTGAAGAGCCGCAGCAGACTGAGGGCCTGACCGAACTCGCCAAGAGCAGGGGGGTTGGATTTGTCTTTAGTGGGGTCTGGAACCCCGTTGAAGTCCCCTCCGATTATTGTCTGACCTTCCGCAAAGGTTGAGAGGGAGGAGCCCAGGGAATCATAGAAAGTTGCCTGTCCCGAGTTGGGTGCATATGTCGATACCAAGGTGTAGAGGTCCCCCAGCAGGAGGCACTTGATGGCCACGAAGCGGCCCTCCGGGCACATCATGGAATCCAAGATCTGGGGGCGGAGGTCTTTCCGAAACATAATTGCTGTGCCCCCCTTTTTTGAGTTCCCCGAGGCGAAGAACTGGCGTGGATACAAGCTAGATCGGAGCCGGCCAAAGTCTGCCGGGAGGAGATGAGTCTCTTGAAGGAACACCACACCGGCCTCCTCATCTTGTAGCTTCTGGAGAATCGATTTGCGCTTAGGGGGAGAGTTGAGTCCGTTAACATTCCAGGAGAGGCATCCAGGAGAGGCATCTCAGCGTCTGGTGTTCCGGGATCGGGGACCCCGCCTGGGGGGGGGGACTCCAGGTTGTACATTAGCTGCCATCGTGTAGAAGGTGTAGAGGTGATCTGTACCGCACTTGGTAAATCAATAGTTTTAATTGATCGTGTAATTATTTTACCTAATGGTACACCCTTGTACTCGTCCTCTAGTCTTTGATTTTCAGTTATAATTATTGTTATCCAAAATAATGCAAGTACTGTCTTTCAGGGAGATGCTGAGGAGTCCAACGTATTGACGACAACCGTTGATGTCACTCCGATGCTCGAGGTACGTTTCCGGACAGTTCCATCGATGGAGATCATCAGATCTTGCATTCTTGTAGGGTGATTGTTACACACAATGTTTCTTTCGTTTTTAGCCATTGATATGTCCTTCTGTCGTCGCCCTCCTATGTGTCTTCTTTTTTCAATATTGTGTTCATTACTAATGAAAGTCCTATGTTTCAGGGAGTCGATGGAGCATTAGTCCAAGAAGAGGGGGAGCATGCAGTTACGGGTCGGCGCAACAGCTTGCAGAAGTGTGCACCACAGTTACATCGTCCCTTGATGTTCTTATGCATTTCGAGGTATGGATACTGACAGTTCGATCAAGCGAGATCATATGACGTGATTACATCCGCTATACTTCCTTCTTTATTAACGCAAGTACTATGTTTCAGGTAGATGACGGAGCTTCTTCTACAAGAACATCGCCCCTAGTAGTTGATGCAGATCTCTGGGTGGTGACACTTCCAACGATCGAGCAAATCGAATCATATTTACATATCCATTATTTATTTTAGACAACTGATCATTTGTGCAGGTCTATTTAGATGAGCCGTTGACGCCAGCACAAAGTTTATGTTCTTTTTAACAAAATAGAAAACCATACTAATGCAATTACTGTGTTTCAGGGAGTTACTGAAGCATCATCTTCAATAATATCATCAATGGAAGTCTATGAGGAGCCCGAGGTATGGATCTTGACAGTTCCATCTAACTAGATCAACAATGCGTGAATAATTGTCGTTTGAATGTTCTACACAAAGCGTTCATTCGTGTTTTGCTATTGAGATGTACGTGGGTATTGGTCCCCAAGTACATTTTGTGTTTTCGATATTATTATACATACTAATGAAAGTTCTATGTTTCAGGGAGTCGATGGAGCGTCAGTGCGTGATGGATGTGCTTATCATGAAAATATAGTCGTTGCAGCGCAAGAGGAAGTGGAGACATGCACACACGAGTCGGAGCAACAGCGTCCCGATGTGGAAGTTCGAGGCAAGAAAGTTTCAAAGAAAAGAAAGCAAAAGAAGGTTAGTGTCCTGGTCACTATATTATGTTGTTTTTCACTGTTAATAGTTCAATACTGTAAGTTGTGTTTAAACTGAACATCCCTTTTCTAATCTGTCCTCTAGTTGCGAGTGGGTGTACGAACTAGATCTACACAGACAGTGAAGCGAACGAGAGATGTTGCTTGTCAAACCTTTTGCCAGGGACTTCAGACTGGAGATGCATCGTGCCAATGGGAAGAATATGAAGTGATTGACAACGGAGCTATACCACCACCAGCCATTGATAGTGAATGTCCTCCTGGTAGTTCGGATGCAGTCGGAGATCAATTCACAGAATCCACACCCGCAAAAACTAAGACCACGAGAAAGTTGAAGAAATTGTTTTATTCACCCATCGCCGGAGAAGGAACAGATGTTGCAATGGAAGAGAATGAAGTGGACGACAATGAAACACCATCAATATCACTGAACATAGCGGAAGACGATATCAGAGATTCTACCTTTCATGTGAGTGACATGTCCTCAACGTTACAGGCCGAACCAGCTGGGATGCAGAGTGACAGTATAAGGAAGGAGGCCAAATTCATTGTATTCGATAGTTGTTTGATTGATATTATTCGGTTGAAATGTGGGCATTCGGTTGGTGGGGAAGTATGTGGGGAGCCATTGATTAATGTGACTCGTGCAATTCGAGGCACTAACCTTAAAATACATGCCACGTGTACAAAATATCATCCTTTCTCATGGTCTGCACAACCCATGCTGGGGCAACTGCCAGCAGGCAATCTACTTTGTGCAGCGGCTGCACTTTTTAGTGGTTCAAGTTTTAAAAAGTTAGAGTCTTTCTTTCAGTTTGTGGGAATCCATTTCATTGCGAAAACTCAGTTCTACAAATACCAAACTGATTATCTATTTCCAGCCATTAGCGAAGCTTGGAGAATGGAAAAAATGTCTATTGATAGTACATTCGCGGGCAAACGGTTCAGGCTAGCCGGTGATGGACAGTGCGACAGCCCAGGATTTTCAGCCAAGTACTGCACCTACCACTTTCAGGACATGGAAAGTAAGAAAATTGTGAGTTCGGTGGTCGTGCAGGTGTCACAAAGTACATCCTCAGTGGCCATGGAGAAAGTTGGCTTTGTAGCATCATTGCAAGAACTACAATCGCGGGGAATGGTGATCGACCTGATAGCCACGGACAGACACATTTCAATTGCCAAGACAATGAGAGAAGAGTACAAAAATATAAATCACCAATTTGACGTTTGGCATCTTGCAAAAACAATCAATAAAAAAATGTCGGCTGCAGGTAAAAAAAAGATATGCAAGGTATTTCACAGTGGTCCAAGTCAATCAGCAACCATCTTTGGTGGAGCTCAAAAACATGTGGAGGGTCGTTGGAAATTCTACTGGAAAAATGGCGGTCAGTAATGCTACACTGTACCAACGTTCACCGTTGGAACACAAACCAACATTTCAACATGGCCATTTGTCCACAGAGGAGGCACGGAAGAAGAAGTGGTTGATTCCTTCATCACCCACTCACAAAGCCATTGAAAAGATTGTATTTGATAAAACTATAACAAGAGATTTGAGGGGACTCACGGAATTCTGCCACACAGGAGATTTGGAGGTGTTCCACAATATGTGCCTAAAGTACAGGCCAAAACGATTGCATTTTGGCATGGAGGGCATGATAAATCGGACTCTTCTAGCGGTCTTGGCACATAACCATAATGTTGGCCGTCAACAAAGTAGGACGACCGGAACTTTAGGGACGCTTCGCTACAATAAGGCCTTCACTAAAAGAAGTAAACAATGGGTGATCAAACCAGTGTTTGAGGATATGCAATATGAGTTTATTGAGAGACTTATTGTTGATGTCCTAGATAGGCACATACACGGAGTAGTGAACGAACCTGTGCAGGGGACAACTGCATTGCCACCCAACATTGCCTCTGTTCCATGTCCACCTAAAGCAGAGCTCATTGAGAAATACACATCACGGTTTAAATGATTGTCATTTGATTGTCTGTTCTCTCGAGTCTCCTCATGTCGCAGGCCCATTGAATATGTGTATCTATGTAATGTGTAAATAAAAGTGATTGCTCAGTGTACATGCAATGTGTCTCTCCACCCTTGCCCCTCCCTTCACCGTGCAGTAGTGCGAACCACCCGGGTGTCACCTGTGACTTTGCTCTCGAGTCTCCTCATGTCGCAGGCCCATTGAATATGTGTAGCTATGTATTGTGTAAATAAAAGTGATTGATCAGTGTACATGCAATGTGTCTATCCAACCTTGTTCATTTGCGCATTAAATTAAACCAAACAGTAATATAAATCATTTTTCAAAAAATATACAATGTCTCCGTATTTATGGTTCTCTGGGGTTCCAAAGCACGCAGACAAAATGCAAAGATGGAGTGTAAATTTCAAGTCCTGTGAGATGGCCTCACACTGAATGTAGCTAACTAGGAATGTGTGCTCGTTCAAAGTGAAGGTCAGCTGCTTTGATTTTTTGCTCGGGTGCCGGAATGGCCCACGACTCGGTATAAGGTTCTATTGTTATTTGACCTTGACAGGCCGGGACCATCCCGAAAGACTTCTTTTTGGGGGTGTGGTGCAATAACGTAAGAAACGATAATGAATAAAATTTCAGAAACGATAGCCATTTAATGTTCGTTCATTAGAAGAAATAACGTTGGCATAGAAGGAGTGGTATTTCGGGGCTGCCCTACGCACAGACACAATGGAAAATGCAAATATAATGTAAGTAACTCTTTAGATGAGTTTATACCGCAATTTAATTACTATACAGTAGCTTTAAAGACGGGTTAAGTTGTACTTGTTCGTTCTATGTGGCATATTGTTTTGTACCGCGCACTATCTTGAGGAGAACCATCTCCTTTTACGGAAGCACCTCAAAACCTTCCTCTTTGCTTCTGCTTTCTCTCTCCCTCTCCCCTGCTACAACTGGTCCACTGTCTGCGACCTCGGTCCTGGGCCCTTCCACTCTCCACCTGCACTGCCTCCCTGTCAACCCCTGCACTGGGGGACTGTCTCAGTATCCTACAGCCCCCCCTTGACGTATAATACCCAGTTGCACTGTCCTAGCTATGAAATAATTTCCCGACCTAATATATAAAATGAATAATTTTAATAAAGATCTGATGGTGAGACTAATTTCATTTTTTATGTTTTTAAAACAGGTACATCCTTCGCTATTGTCTGTGTCACGAGTACCAGACACCGGCGGATGGGTTTTGTAACCGCCAGTTGCTTCTCCGCGTGAACAACGTTACCACCCTGACCATTTTATGGGACGATCGCCAAGTACAAGTATGCCCTTACGCGGTACTAACGGCTAGGTGCAACATACAGACCGTTGTGGTGGCCTAGTGCCTCGTTGTTGGAACAGCCATGCGATTATCAGTGCGACCGAAGATCTTATTTTTTCGTAAACCAACACCCTGTGTACTGCACACGAACATCGCTTGCCTCAAGACGAACTATTTTGGATCGAGAGCAAAGAAAAATGCAAATCGCTGAATATTCTCTAAACATTTGATGTCCAATAAATGTACTTTGCCAAATGTACAATCTTGCCGTTTGCTTTTAAACCACAGTTTCATATTCCGAATTGTGGCGCTGTATTGTGAGATGATCTAAGACCCTGTGTACAGCAAAGGAACATCGCGTGCCTCAAAACGAACTTTTTGGAACGTGAGCAAATAAAAATGCAAATCGCTGAATATTCTCTAAACATTTGATGTCAAATAAATGTACTTTACCAAATTTACAATCTTGCGGTTTGATTTAAAAGTACAGTTTCATATTCCGAATTGTGGCGCGCTGTGTTGTGAGCTAATCTGTGTTGATTTCCGGGTTCTGTGTGGAGTCGCGTAGAAGACGCCTGGGCGCGTTTGCCTACGCAGCACAGTCACGTCACGGATAGAGGCGGGGAATATGAATGTTTTGATAAAGTCTGTTTCAGGGGCGGGGGATTTGATTTAGTGCCGCAAAAGCAGGTGAGCCAGGGCGATGGGGGGAAATGATAGGATTATCAGAAAATGGCGGCTGATTTCGAGTGCGATAATGGACGAAAAGTCGGGTAAGGTCCATAGGAAAGTTTTCTACGATCTACCGAGTTATGCTTAAAATCACATGACCGAACCGTAGGGACAATAAAAAAAAAGTCCCGGAACTATCCTTTAAACCAGACCAGTAATGTTGTATATAAAAAGAAGAAGCAATTTCTACTCCAACTTATAGACATTGGATTAGTTCCCATAGAGCTTTGACGGCTCAAATGGATGGCAAATATATGTTAAATACACTACAACGAAAACACACATGCATGTAATTTCTGGTCCCTAATAAATAACCTAAGTAAGACGCAAACAGATATACAGACTAATTGCATTAGTGAAGATACTTGGTGTAGATATTGTAATCATGCCAATGGTAATTTGCCAGCAGCAAAGATAAATGGTAACATAACATATGCTGGGAACAGTACTGGTAAGTGTGACAAAGTCGCCTGGGACCTACATTTTGAGTTAGATGACAGAGCGTCTGATTTGGAAAGCTTCCTTATTCAGAGCCTCTGACTCAATGGCTTAACTAATGCTATACTAAGATTGAATAAAGGAGTATGGTCAATCCTGTTATACCAACTATTTAAGAATATCCTAAAACACCATGAAACGCCAGCTACGCGGAAGGAATCTATGATCATCCCTATTTACAAAAAAGGAGACCGTAAAGACCCAGTAAACTATAGACCAATAGTATTTTTTGACTCAGATAGTAATATTTTGGCATTTGTAGTCTTGGAACATCTGGAATCTTGGGTTCTGGAAAGAGGAATCTTGTCAAAACTACAAACGGGCTTTAGGAAAGGAATGTCAACCACGTTAAATGACCTAGCAATTTCTCACTTAAAAGCAAAGGTGTCCAAATGCCAAATACGGTTACTCTTCACCATGCCAGTAGCCAGAGTTTGCACTAATGGCCAGCTTTCCACCTCGCTTGACATATGCAGGGGGACCGGGCAGGGCTGGCCCCTTTCCCCACTTATATTCGCAATAGTACTAGAGCCTTTAGCTGATTTGCTGCGAATGAAACATGCACACAGGGGTATACGACTCAGTAGTTCCCCCAAGATCATTTCCCTGTACGCAAAGGATGCATTACTCTGTGTTAGGGACCCCGAGCAGAATCTTGCACACATCATGGGAAAGGTACATCATTTCAGACTTCTTTCTGGGTTGCGGGTTAACTGCGATAAATCAGCGCATCCAAACTATTTCCGCTAACCGATTCTACTGCAGCCCCCACGACCTCATAGGATTCACTTGGTCTCCCTCTGAGGTCAAGTACCTGGGGATCATAATCTCGAGGAAACAGAGCTCACTATTTTCTCAAAACTACGGATCCTACTTACAGCAGCTTAAGCCCAAAGTGCGTACCTGTGCAAAACTGCCCATCACCCTTATGGGTAGGATGTCCCTTCTTAAAATGATAATACTCCCTCAATTACTTTACCATTTTTCGAATGTGCTGATATGGCCTGGTACTGTTCTGTTTGACGAGCTGGGGACTGAGGTGAACGGATTCCAGTGGCATTCTGGAGTGGTGAGACTAAAATGGTCTACGCTCACGAGACCATACAATCAGGGAGGCCTGTCTGCCCCTGATTTTGTGAAATATTGGCTGGCGTCTCAGGCTCACAGGCTCAATATGCAGCTTATTGGTTTCACTGATGGCCCACCGCTTCTGCACGTTAAAATCGAAATGCATGCTGCTGGGATTCGGGACCTTCGTTCACTTGTGCTCCCTCACTGTAGAAGGACCCTGGTATGCCCAGCCCTGCGGCTGTCACAACGCTGGCGTGGGATAAAATAAGGAAACTGATTGGCAACCCTCACCCATTTCATAGGGATCTCCCACTGTGGAACCTTAGCCCGGGATTCCCTAAAATAAATGGAGCAGCGGTTGCCGCCTGGGCGGTGGACGGCTACTCCACTCTGGGCAATATGTACGAAATGGGCTCTTTTGTGGTATGGGCTGAATTAACTAAACCGTCAAATGTGCAATCATCCCGGTCGCTGCAGTATGCTGGACTTCGCTGTGCAGTCAAGAAGACATGGAGGGAGTTCTCATTGCTTCCCCCGGATGAGCCACTCTTAGCATTGGTAATAGGCAGTGCATTCCCTTCTGGAGTGGTATCTAAGCTGTACAAGCTGCTCCAAGACAGTTTTGTACAATCGGACCGAAAAAAAGGTCAGACCATAAAAAATGACAGAAAAATGGCACCACCAAAGGTTCGAACACCAAAAATTCGAACCTTTGGTGGTAGCATTGCAGGTAAGTAAAAAAAAAAAAAAGACTGTGGGGGCTGCGGGGATGTCCCTGGCAACACCCCGCTCACTATACTGTGTGGCATAGTGAGCGGGGTGTTGCGGGGGACACCCCCGCAGCACACCCACAAAAATAGCCCACAACAAAAAAAAAAACGGGGGCTGCAGGGGTTACCCCCGCAACACAACGCTCACTATACTTTACAGTATAGTGAGCGGGGGTTGCGGGGGAAACCCCTGCAGCCCCCCTAGTATGCAAGTGTGTTTGCATGGGAAAGGTGCTAACTTTTGGTAGTTTGCACCTTTCTCATGCGAACATTCCAGCCGAGGCAAAATCAGCCGCGGTCGGATGACTTAGAATCCACCAAGACAAGACTGATAAACCGCTAACAAGACTGCGTGAGACATGGGGTGAGGAACTGGGTACTAATATCACTGACGAAAGCTGGGAAACTATGTGCATGCGTACCCGGGAAGTCTCCCTCAACGCCAGGTTTCGATTAATTCAATTCAAGGTGCTGCACAGATTACACTATACACCAGCTATGCTGCACTCCAGTTTTGCGACCATTCTACCCGCTGCTCTAGATGTTGTATGGCTGGTGCAGGCTATTTTCATATAATATGGGACTGCCCCAGAATCTCGGGGTACTGTTCGGGGGCTTGCTCTGCTGTATCTGCTGTGTTAGACTGCACAATGGCCCCAGACCCTATGAACTGTTTGCTCCATGAGTTCTCTATTCTCAAGGGAACCAGCCATAAACTTGCCAGCCTCTGCATGATCCTAGCTGTGTGACGTATATTGCTGCTGTGGCTTAGACCCGTAGGCCCAATCTTTGAACACTGGCTTTGTGAGGTCACTTGGGCATCGGAGGTGGAGGAACGCTGGATCTCACTACAACCAACCAGCTGCTCGCCACCAGATATTTGGCCCACCTTCCGAACTTACCTGAAAACATTCATCACAGATGGGCACAGAGACCCCCTTGAACCTGGTTTGCTGCATGCCCTAGTCACGGAACTGCCACTCTGTAACCCAACCGGAAACGATTACTGCCTATTTATGATGCCTTGTATAATGTTTTTGATATGTATGCCTTGTCACCTTGTCGAGCACCTATTAAATAAAGATTTTTTTTTAAATAACTGACGTTACAGAATGACTCTGAAATTAGAGATCATGACAAGTTGCATACAAATTACTAGTAGTTCAAGCGACAAAAACCTTTCAATGCCCAATTTATGAAAAGTCAGTATTATTATATACAGCGCATTATCATTAGAGGGTTTTTGGGAGTACTGGACAGAGTGAGCTGAATTACTTTTAGGAAATTCTAATTTTGGCAGATAAGGCACAGTGCAACGTTTTCTTAAGTGGCGTAGGCAGAACCGGAGACCAGTCTGCCACTCGGACACTTGAACACATCTTCCCGCCTATAGTTGGTAACAAATATTGTTTACTACAGGTATTTTTGGAATTTGGCTTAAAAACACAGAGAAGGAGAGTAGAAAGTGAGGAGGGAGGAAAGGTATGGTAGAGCAAAACCATAGAGGGATTTAAAGATGAGACAGAAGAAGTTGAATTTGAGTTGGGAGTGAAAGGAGAGCCAGCCCAGAGAGGTGAGAGAAGAAGAGACGGAATCATGAAGAGAGAGAAGGCAGAGAGAACGGATGGCAAAGTGGTAGATGGTTTTAAGGGGGGGGGGCTTAGATGTGAGGAGGGGAGACCAAAAAGGAGAGCAGAGCAGTAGAAGAGTCTAGAGCAGATGAGGGAGGAAATTAGGAATTTAGCAGCATGGAAGGTTAGGAAGGGTTGGAGTTTGCAGATGTTATATAGGTGGAAGCGCCAGGACCGGGAGGTGAGAGAAATGTGGTGAGTAAGGGAGAGGTTAGAGTCGATGTGTAGGCCTAGATTGCGGGCGTGGGGAGAAATGAGGAGCTGAGAAAGAGGGTGGAAGTAGGTGGGGAGGAAGGGTGTTAGCGGGGAAGAATAGGACTTCAGTTTTGTCATTATTTAGGGTAATAATGTGAGAGGACATCCAGGATTTAATAGCAGAAAGACAGGAAGAGAGCTTGAGATGGATGCCAGGGGTAAAGGAGGAGAAGGAGAGGAAAAGCTGGGTGTCATCGGCATAGAAGTGGTGAGATACACCAAAGGAAGAGATGATAGGAGCTAGGAAAGAAGTGTAGAGTGAGAAGGGAAAGGGGCCGAGGACGGATCCTTGGGGGACACTGTAGTTTAGAGCGTAGGTGGGGGAGGTGCTACCCCCCCAAAAGACTGCAAAGGGACGATTGGAAAGATAGGAGGTGAACCAGTTAAGGACAGAGTCTTTAAGGCCAAAGCACGAGAGAGAGTCAAGGAGTAGAGGGTGATCAACAGTATCAAAGGCAGCTGAGAGGTCAAGAAGAATGAGAATGGAGGAGCGCTTAGAGTGGCGAACAGAAAGGAGGGATTTGAGAACAGAGGTGAGAGCAGTTTCAGTGGAGTGGTTAGGGAAGAATCCGGATTGAGTAGGGGGGAGAAGAGAAAGGTTGGAGACAAAGGAGGAGAGTTCAGAATAGACAATTTGTTCAAGGAGTTTAGTTAGGAAGGGTAAAAGAGAAATGGGGCGAACATTGGAAACCAGGTGGGGGTTGGCTGGAGCTTTTTCAGGATAGGGATGATGGTTGCATGCTTGAAGGGTCAAGGAAAGGTAGCGGTAGCTAGGCAATTGTTGAAGAAGGAGGTAAGGTATATGGAGGGGGTCAATTTTAGGAATGGGGTCAGAGGGAGAGGTGGTAGGGTGAGTTTTAGACAGGAGGAGAGAACCCTCTGAGTAACAGGAGTGAAGGAGGACATGGTAGAGGGAAGAGGTGATGGGGGAGAGTAAGAAGGGGAGCGCAGAATGTCCTGGCGAAGAGTGAGGACTTTGTTAGAAAAGAAATTTGCAAGATCGGTGGCAGAGAGAGGAGAGGCAATAGAATGATTAGGGGTAGGGGGAGAGAGAAGGCGAGTCAGAGTTTGGAAGATTCGGCGAGGGTGAGAAGATTTGAGAGTGGAGAAGGTCAGAGAAGTAAGTTTGTTTAGCTGAGTTAAGACAGTTATCATAGAGGGTATGATATTATTGCGTTTTGCTAGTTGAAGTAAACTGTTGGTTTTGCAATGGGTTGATGATGGCCCTTTTTTATGTTGTATATTGCTACTGTGACCAAGTTGCCCAAATGAGCAATATGCTTTTTATTTAGAAGCTATAGATGAGGATTGTTTTGGTGTGGCCCTTACACAGGGTATGGGTGCACGCCTTGCGTGTCTCCTCCTCACAAGCCTCCTCCTCATCCTCATCCTCATCTTCTCCACTACCTCCTGTTCCCTCGATTATTTTGCAAATTAATCTCTAAGCAATGCATTTATTACTTTTTTTTGTTTTTTAAAAGGCAAGCTAAATACCTAATGTTTCTTGCTGGAACCACAGGCTGCAAGGAAAATAGGACAAGGATTGGGACCGGGCAGACAAGGCATAATGCCTCTACTGTAGGATTGCTTTATAATGTATTCGAAGTCTAACCTATTTAACAGCAAGTTCTCAAGGCAGTGCGAGTAAGCAATGCCACAGGTCTTCAAACAATTCAGCATAGGGCGATGACCAGTAAAAAAAAAACCTCTCCAGACCAGCAACCTCTAATTTCACATATCTGTCATCATAACACATTTGCCCTCTTATCCTTTCCCCTCATGATCCCGGCATTCAACAATACTGTGTTTTATGAATAGGACTTAAAAAGTAAATAAATCGGGATTCCAAAATGGTAGCTGGCAGAGGAGGACATGCGTGTGCATCTCTCCCCACCAGGCGGCATTAGAAGCAAATAAAATAAAGACGTGTGGAGCGGCACAACAAATTCCCCTTCAGAACTGAAAGGAAGAGTTGGGCAGTGGGCCATACCAGGCGTTCGGCATGAGCGGAGTGCGGCTGTGTGAAAACCGCTATGACTTCCCATGAAGGGAAGGGCAGGCAGGCTCCATTACAAGGAAGCCTCCCGAGCCGGCTCTGACGTAGGAGACACCATTGCCCCTGGGAAAGAACCGAACCACCGCCTGAACACGGAGAGCAAGTGCCCCATTACGGTGAGTCAGGAGCCAGGGGATGCAGAGTGAGAGGCGGCAGACAGTCAAAGAGGGAAACACCGGAAGTGTCCCCCCTCAACGTGCACCTCATAGAGGAGGGGAGGGTGGTTAAGGAGAGTGCCGCCATATATAGTGATATACTGGAAAAGGCAGTTATAAATATGGAAGAAGACGCACATAAAAATGAAGAAGCCCTGGAACATCTTGTGTGCCTATCACATAAACTGGAGATCCAGTGCGAAGACCTATAAAATCGGTCACGATGGAAAATCTTGCAGAAACAGTGGAAGATACTCCAAAAGAGGAGGGGGATGGGCCCAGTGTTGAAATTCCTGGCGACAAGGCAAGTAAGGTATAAATGGACATTTCCGTTTTCCTACTCTTCACATGGGAAGGACGACAACATAGAATCACAACATGTGCAAAGGGAGCACAGATTTTGAACCTACAAGAGGAAGGCGAAGAGGGCTGCGAGGAACAGCAAAGAGTAGACAGAGGATCCAGAAAACTGTGGGAATGGAAAACAAAGATGAAAAAAGGAAAAAGTGGTCACAAGAAATAAGAAATGAAAAATGAAGCGAGGATACACAACCGAGAGCAATGATTGTACAAGCTATAAGAACAGAGGGGAAAATGGACACAAGCTACACCCCCGGAAGGGGGTAAGACTAACACATATTCATAAGCATGCAGCCCAAGAAGGGAACGGGGGTGAAATTTGGGATCCTTAAGTGGGGTTTATGACGACTTCTCTGGGTTGTTCAGAGGCACTGTCCGAGTGGTCATAGGAACCTGGGCCTTCCTCAGGGGAAGGGAAGGGAAAAGGAGGGGGACACAAAGTTGGGGGTTGTTGGTGAGTAGTGGCGAAGAGGTAGGGGGGATAGGAGGATCATGGGGGGACACCAGAAGGGAAAATTGGAGGGGCAAGGAATTGAGAAGTAGGGGGAGAAAGGATGGGAGCATTCAAATGAAGGATCTTAAGGTTCTTACATACAATGCAAGGGAACTGAATACCCTGGTTAAGAAGAAAAAGATGAAACATTTTCTGCAGGGAGAAAAAAATGTATATTCTCATGATTCAAGAGACCCACATATGCAAAAAAGAAAGGGAAAATATGAATTAGAGGATTTGCTCATTTACATCAGGCAAATGCAGGAGAAAAAAAAAGCGGGTGTACTAATAGCATTGCGGGGCGGGCTGGGTGCACAAGTCCAGGACTCTTTGGTGGATAAGGAGGGTAGGTATATATTCTTGAACACAGCTATAGATGACCACATGGTCACACATGGCCTCAGTCTACGCCCAGAACATAGGCCAAGATGGATTTTTGAGAGAACTTCAACAAGAGAGAAATTATGTTAGCGGGGGATCTTAACATGGCATGGGTTCCCACACAGGATAGGAGCGGGAATACTTCACAGGGAGTGCAGACCCCATCCAAGGCACTACGGCGGAAGATGGACACATTGACCTTCCATGATATTTGGAGAGTAGTAAGGGGACAGGAGCAGCGCTTTACACATTATTCCCATGTACATTCCTCTGTGTCTAGAATAGACTATATATGGGCCTTGACAGGGGGGCGTGGCTTGGAGCCGATGGCGGGCAGTGGCTGATCTGCCGAGCTCCGGCCGAGACGCCGTTTCCTGATCCTTTTTCTCCAGTACACGAGTAGCTGCAGCCAGTAGAAAAGCACACGACGGTGGGAGAAGCGGTCCCCGTCAAGAATCACTCGAGGGTTTGGATTATCGGACCCCCTGGGGGGAAGAGGAGGCTCCGGAATGTACCCCCTCCCCCGCCGCGCTTGGATCCAAGATGGCGCCCTGCGCGGCTTAACGGAGCCCCTGAGCGAGGACCTCCACCAGCGCACTTTGGGATTTAGCGCCGGGGGTGGGGTGAAGTGGCATCGCTCGTCGGAGCAGACCCCCGTCCGAAACTAGATCGGAACCGACACCAGGCTCCCGGGCTCCTGACCTTCGCTGGAGTCCCGCACCACTGCTGCACAACCTGAACCCCAAAGACGGGGGTGCACGAGGGGACACACGCAGCCACCTCCAGGAAGCAGAGACAACGGAGGAGTCGCTACCGAGGCACTCTGTCCCACTGGCTCCCCCGGAGGACATGATCCCGGCCGAAGCAGTCAGAGGTCCCACGGAAGGCTCCGAAAGCTGAAGCCTAAAGCTTAAGGTGCGTGAGACCACACAATACCCGCGGGTGGGGCCCCTATCACCGCCGTCCCCTGTGGCCGCCTGCATTTGGTTCCTCAGCTGGACTGCCTCGGGCACATAATTGGCCCCTCACGTTGGGGGGTGTCAATTCTCATCCCCTGGCCTCGATTCACCCCAGAAGCCCCGTGCGACCAGACATCAACACGCCCGGGGCCAGGAGGTGGACTACAGGTCCCGCGGTGGCGGTGGTGGCTTTGGCCTGAAGTTGGTGGGCCTGGAGGGCCGCACGCCGCTAGGGCGGCACCCCGGATTATTCCCAACCAGTGGCTACGAACTTTCTGGGCATAGTCAACTTGGGTTCCTCATTCCAAGCCTCATAAACGAGGGGCCCCAACTTTCACCCTAACGGCACCCCAGCAACTGAGCCCCAGGTCAGCAGCAACTGTTATCCCAGGATGGCCACCAAGAACAAGGCTAGAGCTGCCACCATCGACTCCTTTGTATCAGCCAAGGCAAAGACCTCCACCCAAGCCAGAACTAGCCTCTCCGAAATTACTCGACCAAACGAAGGGGAAGCCAATGATAACCACCAGATATTGGACGCCATTGCCTCATTGAGAACCCATATAGACTCCAAAATCGACGAGTTTAAAATTGACATACAACTCATTTGCCAAGATGCCCGCTACTTAGCGGAGAGGGTGACGATCATTGAGAATTCCACAGAGGAAACGTCCGGGGCCACCTCAGCCCTGCAGACCGAAGTCTCAGATTTAAAGAGGAAGGTTACCTTCCTAGAAGAAAGGGCGGAGGAGGCCGAAGCCCGGGCCAGACGGGGGAACATCAGGATCCTGGGTATCCCGGAGAGAACCGAGGGCTCGAACACCACATTTTATGTTGAAACCCTCCTGCTACAGGAGATTGGGGCCGGAAAGCTGACTCAAGGCTTCGCGGTCGAAAGGGCCAATAGATCCCTCCAGAAACGCCCTCCCCCCGGCTCGCATCCACGGACAATAATAGCTAAGATACTGAACTTTCAAGATAGAGAAACTATCCTAAGACACTCCAGGGAAATAGGTCCTATCGAAAGGGGGGACGCTAAAATCACTATATACCCTGACTACACTCAGAAAGTACAGAGTGAGAGGAATTAATTTGTCCCGATCAAAGCAAGGCTTCGTCAACTGAACCTCAAATACAGGTTGCTTTACCCCTCGCGCCTAAGAGTCATTCATAATGGGCGAACGATATTTCTCGATACGTACGACTGCTGAAACCAGGGCCTGGCAAGACGGAATCACAACCAGTGGGGACGTCGCAAGCGGCACTCTGGACTCCTGGAAGGCCCTTCTGAGCGATATGCGCTTCAACGCAGACTACAGCCTCCATGAAGAACTATAGCGTCCTACAGAAACTGATTCCTAACACCAACACAGAGAAGATATTAATCGAAACTGTCCCCCCTCACTTCCTGAGACACTAGAACTTTATTTTAATTTGTCACCTCGTACCCTATATGCAATGCCACATGAAGACTGTCGTTTTTGATGTTTCTTATGTTTTTTTTATTTCAGTTGCAAGTTTGTATTGTTTCGTTATTATTTCAAAACCAATAAAATACTTTTCAAAAAAAAAAATGGGCCTTGACAGGGCTACTGGGGAAAGTGAGACATAGAACTGGGATCAATCTCAGCCTCTGTTGAGCAGCGAGAAGGAATGGCGATCTAGGTGTTGGTCGGGCCCTGGTATTATCCTAATCGCTTAATTATCCTGTTGTGTGCCCTTAATCCTGAAGTGGAATGGTAGCTGAGGCGGCGGAAGGTGTGAGGATAATTAAGGCCAGGAATCGTTGGAATTGGAGGTGAAAGACAGTACGAATGCACAGATGGAAAATCTGGCGGCGCAGGGAAGAAGAGGGCCCTGATTGAGGCTCTACAGACGAGCCGGTAAGCGCAGCGCCAATCCGTGGCGCACTACGTTCCAAAGACAGGACAAACCTTGGTACTCCCAGGCCTACTACAATCAATCCTGACACTTCATACTGCGTAGGATGCGGTGAGAGCCCCTAGCGAGGAGCATAGCCGAGATCCAGATCACCCAACTGAAGGCAAGGGAAAGCCAGAACTGAAAAGCGTCTGCGTAGCATGCATGCTGTACTCGCGTTGGGATGAACACAA
The DNA here is from genome assembly GCF_040938575.1 of Ambystoma mexicanum. NCBI lineage: Eukaryota > Metazoa > Chordata > Amphibia > Caudata > Ambystomatidae > Ambystoma > Ambystoma mexicanum. Next base: position 355,120,887 of record NC_090936.1, read on the forward strand.
CCTCTGGATAAAGCAGTTCCCACTGAAATAGTTACAGAGGAACCCTTGCTGTGTAATCGATGGGCATACAAATCTTGGCCTTTGCTGGCGGGGGCTGCGGCAAACTGCGGTAGATGCAGGGTGCAAAGTGCCGGCTTGGGGACCCAATTAAGTGAAACACGCTTTCAGAGTCTGCCTGCCCTCCGGTGTTGTAGAAGCACACATGAGCCAGATCATCGCCGGTAAGTGATTGCGGCGCTTGTGCGGGGGCAGAAAACATATCAGGAATGGACACCTTTCAAACAAGGGGGGTTTGAGGCAACGGGTGCAGAGGTGGAGGCTGCCAGGCCACAGGGAAGAAATACTGCGACCCACGTGGGAAGATATTACTGAAAAAAAAGCCATTAGTGCACGTGGTGCACAGCAAGTAGTACCACAGTATGGGGACACAAACGATTCCCTGCTAAGGATTCACATATTTTTTTTAAAAAGTCGGACAGGCACAAACTTGAGCATACTGAGGGACGCGGAATATCCAAACATAGAAAGAACTGCTAAGCAGCGTGATCCCACTGGACGAAGGTGCACTGAAGTACAAGTGGGAGGCCACAACACCTCTGGATGAAAGTACCACAATAGAGAGGCATCCGGTGGGACAACTACACTGGCGCATCAACCCACGCAATACTAGATATTCCGGATTCTTAAAGTTGTGAAAACAAATGGGAAACAGGAAAATACAGCACTACATCCTAAAACTACGAGAAGGGAGTGGGAATACGAAGATCACTGCGCCCGAACTGGGGCCATGAACTGCGACTAGACCATAGCTCTGCACAGCCAGACTGCGCCTCACCAGCAGAAGTCCCATTATCTAAACTACAAAACAGAAACTGGGTAGTACAGCGCAGTATACTCAACTGGGGAGTGTAACACAGCAACAGTAGCCACATTAGGCAGGGCAGAGAGCGTAATATGCTAACACACACATCATACTGCGGCGACACCTTGGCAAGAAAAAGACTAACTATTCTGATACTCCTACAATTAATAATAAGAGATAACTGTCAGACGAGGAACAGATAGATACTTGTCACGGCCCTATCAGAACAGTGAAGGTTGCAGAGATACGATATGACGAAGGGCGCCAACAAGAAGAAAGGCCCAATGGACTCATGCACCAATACCACGCCACATACCACAACGCAACCCTCGCAGGGAGCTGGCGGGAGCACTGATATAATGCCTATGGAATCCCAAGACAACCAGCTGATGTAAGCAATGCAGAATGGGTTTATGTCAGAGAACGTTAAGTTAGATGACATCATAGCAAATGATCTCTCTGAAAGCTAAGGTAGAAAAGGAGAGTGGACGTATAACCGAGGCTGAAGCCAGAATTGGAACAGCGGAAGACAAACTAAACCAACATGACTGCAATATTGCGGAACTGAAAACTGAACTGGTCAAGACCCGTGGTAAATGTAAGGACCTCGAATCAAGATTGCGACGCAACAACATCCGCTTCGTGGGTGTACCAGAAACGGCATGCAAGGGCCCAATGAAACCATTCAAAGAGAATCTCCTTTAGACTCTATTTGAGACGGCGTTGTTTTCAACACACTTTGTGGTGGAGGACGCATATCGCACCGGCTTCCAAACCCTGCGCCTGCCGCATACCATTATTGCAAGGCTGCTTAATTACAGAGACCTTATCTTAAGACTATCCAGGGAGAAGGGATCACTGCAATATGAATCCAGCCCAGTACATATATATCCAGACTTTTCAACTGGGGTGCAGACACAACGGAGACCATGGGCCTCATTATAACTCAGGCGGTCCGGAAATAACGGTGGCGGTAAACCCGCCGCCACTGTTATTTCCGGACCGCCTGATCCCGACTCCTGCAGGCGGGAGGTGATGTTCCCGCTAGGTCTGACCTGGCGGGTTTAACACCGCCCGCCTGCAGGCGGCCGAGGAAACACCGGCAGCATTACGAGATGCTGCCGGTGTTTCCATGATCCCCATTCCCATCGAGTCCCATAGGACTCAATGGGAATGGGGATTAACACCATTCTGCCTCCGTGATTCCTGGAAAACCGGGGTTGTAATGCCCCGGTAATTCCGGGAATCACGGAGGCGGAATGGTAATACGAGTCCGGCGGTAACCAGGCGGTTTTACCGCCACGGTTACCGCCGGACTCGTAGTGAGGCCCCATATGACTAAGTGAAAAGGGCATTACGCACAAAACACTTCCCATATTCACTGATGTTCCCGGCTACGTATACACACGAGTGCACTTCTTTGAAAACCAGGCAGAAGCCATGGCATATATGGAGGCTTCCTTACCACTTCCAGCACGGGATCGCAGAAAACACCTAAGACCCGACTGAGAGATTGTGAATCCACATGAACAAGAGGCGGGATGAAATATACATCCGGACCGCAAAACAATGTTGATGGAGAAGCAAAGTAAAGGAAACAGGCACACAACACCAAAGATACAATTTTGAAACTGGGTGACGTTAGCGCTGGACACACTGGAAGACCACCGTCTGCTCACAGGACTCCCCTGGAATACTCTACAGTTCTGCAATGTGTACACCATCAAGTTAGGGTAGATGGTGCGGGTGGGGGGACGCAAATAGGGGAAGATGTTTGGGGGGAGGGGATGGGAGTTGTGGAATGTTTTAAGTTACAAAATGTAGGTTGGCCGGAAGCGGGAATGGCACAAGATCACGGGATGAAAGTGGGTTTCCTTTTTGGAGACAGCATAACGATGGCAGGGATAAAACGTAGTACTGCAAATGGGTGAGTCGATAGGCCTGATCTCATGGGATGTTAGAGGCATTAATAACCCCATTAAAGCTACGAAGATAATGGCATACATAGACCGACACTTATCCAAAATATAGATGTTGCAGGAGACACGTCACTAGAGTGCTGAATGAAAACTTTGCCTCTAAATGGGGTGGACAGAGATTGTTTACCTTCTGCTCGACCCAGTCTAGAGGGGTGATGATACTGGTACACCACAGACTACGCTTTACCTCCCAAAAGGTACAAATAGACCCTGAAGGAAGATACACAATAGTAACAGGCGAGCTGGACGTGGAAAAGGTTATACTGGTGAATTCATATGGCCCTAATATAGATGACCCAGGCTTCTATAATGGGATTGCCGAGAAGGTGGCAAAGGAAGACGAGCTCCCCATTATATGGGGCGGAGACTTCAATACAGTCTTAGATGTGGTAAGGGACAGAACAAGCACCACCCAGCGGAAACTGTCTAATGCTGCACAGATGGTAAAACATATTAGGGGTCAGCTGGGGATGATTGATGTATGGAGGAATGCACATCCAAACATTACTGAATATACATATTATTGCTCAGTATATGATGACATGTCACAAATTGATCTATTGCTAATATCTGCATAATGGGCGTCTACAATACAGGGTAGCAAGATCCATCCATGCACTTTATCAGACCACTCACCAGTGGAGATGCAACTATTAATGAGAGAAATACCGAGTGGTCTTGCCCTATGTGGAGAATGCCACTGGCTATACTACAAGATGCTTTTCAAGTTACAACCACCCGGGAAAAGACTGAGTTTTTTGTTGTTGTTGAATGAGGGAACAGTGCCTCAATATGCCAGTGTGGGAGACATTTAAAATGTGGCTGAGGGGCACAATGATCTCTAGAACGACCACGGTACTAAAAAAACATGGCAAGACCTGGCTGATATTGAAAGGGACATACAACACTTAGAAAACCAATATGGCAACACCAAAGATAGGGGGTCTCTTGGGAGTAATCAAGGGAAACTTGACGAAATTCCGCGACCTGGCGGATTAAGAAGTAAGGTATATGGCTAAACCCTCCCAAGTCTGCACCTATGGGGAAGAGGACCGACCTGGGAAATTGTTGGCTGGAGTGGTAAGGGGTGAGCACGGGGTACAAACCATCACCGGTATAGTTGGGGCAGTAGGGCAGCTGATAATGGCCGCAGAGGCAATAAACGAGGAATTTAGGGAATACTATAAGGCACTATATGCCAATGCACAATTCCACATGAGGAAACAGAACAATACCTAGCCAGGAGCTCTCCCAAATTCCTGATGTCCATATACAGTATATTATCTCTTCTGAAAATGATAGTGGTACCCAAATTACTTTATAACTTCACCACGATCCCAATGTGGCCAGGCCGTAGATTTTTCACAACACTCAGATCCATGCCCAGGATTAGCTGGGAGGGACTAGTGGAACCATATGAAAGGGCTGGACTGGCCGCCCCAGACTTTGAATTATATTACATGGTGGCACGCACAGGCACAATATACAGGTCATTGGTATTCACAGGCCCCACCCCCAGCCCATTTAGCATTGGAACAATATGGAGCAGCCCCTACTGACAAAAGAGTTGTACTCCTCAAAGACAGGTATATAGATTCGTGCCTACTCAACCTGGTACGCACAACGGTTAATGCATGGAGGCGGATACATAAAAGACTGAACACAGACGTACCTTACAATACTAAAATAACACTATGGAATTGCCCCGGGCTACCACCGACATATGATCCGGATATACAGAAGGCATGGGATCCTGAGGGAATTATGAGACTAGGAGACCGGTTTCCGGGAGGGACTTTTGTAACTCAAGAGAAATTCAGGGAGAAGTTAGGGGGTAACCCTGTCAAATTGTTGCAGTACTTCGGCGCACGGGCGGCAGTGCGCCGCAAATGGCCATCCTTTCCACAAGAACCCGAGTACATGAATCAAAATAATAATAACAGAGCAAATGCTCAGAAGGCTGGTCTCTAAACTATACAAGTCAATTCAGATAGGCCAACCACAGCAGAATAAAGCGAAACATAAATGGGAAAGGGACCTGAAATAACCATTTATGAAAACAAATGGCAAAAGTATTGCTTGTTGACTAGAGAGGTAACCCTGAATGCCCGACTAAGACATACAGTTTAAAATATTGAACCAATTACATTACACCCCTGCGAGGGTAGCGCGATTTTATCAAGGTGCTTCCCATAAATGTATGAAATGTGGTTATGAGTGGGCAGATTTAATGCATATGTACTGGAATTGTTCAAATATCACACAATTCTGGCGCAAGGTATCAGAGGCATTACATGATATCACTGAAGTCCCCCCCCCACTCACACCATTGAAATATCAGCTGGGAGACATAGGTTAAGTGTCCATCAAAATACGAAGACTGTTTAATTTGGGTTGGATAATGGAGAAAAAATGCATAATGTTGTAATGGAATTCCGGGAGGGCACCAACGTCCCAGGAATGGTTGAGAGAGATGACATTTGTGAGTGACCTAGAGGAGGAATACTCGTGGACGATCAATGTGTCCAGTAGACCTAAAGATATATGGGCCCCATTTAAAGAATACCTTATCGGAGAAGAAACAGGAAACACATGAGATGTTATTCATGTGAGAAAATGGCTATCTGTAAAACTATATATCTGTATATCTGAGATTGAAGTATGCTGTAATTGTGTGGTCCAGAAGTTTGCTCTAACCTGCAACCTAAATAAAGAGTTTTAAAAAAGAACTGGGTTCAATCTCACTATCAGACTACGCCCCGCTATGGATGCGCATTACCATGAACAATAGGAAAACGGGGCTTTGGAAATGAAAATTCCCCACAGAGCTCCTACATGACCCGATTCAGGTAGAAAATATTAGAGAAAAGATCGAGCAATACTTTAGAGTGAACAAGACAATAGATGTGCCACAAGAAACAGTATGGGATGTATACAAGGCAGTAATGAGGGGACACATGATAGCAGTCAAGGCAAGGAGGGATAAACAGACGCCACTGGGAAAAGGAACTTGAGGGGAAACTGAGTGGGACCCAGGGAGAAATGTCAAAAAACCCCAGTAAGAAATTATGAAGGGCATAAAGACAAGTCAAGGATCAATTGGAAGCACTCAGGTCGAAGCGGGCCGAGAAAGGACTACTATATCTGAAACAATGTGAAAGCTAATAAAGCTGATAGACATCTGGCTAGGCAGCTACGAGATAAGAAGTGCTCTCAGACACTTATACATCTACAAAATAAAAAATGGCATGTGAAGACAGCAAATGAGGATATAGGGGAAATCTTTAGGGAATATTATCAAGCGCTATACACATCGGACAACCCACCAGAACATGAGCAGGATAAATATCTAATGAAGATCACGCTTCCACAGATATCGGAAGAATAGAAGGGGCTCCTAGAAGAAGAAATAAGGGAGGAAGAGGTAAAAAAGGCCATTACAGACCTATCATTAAATAAAGCTACGGGCCCAGACGGATACCCGGCAACCTTCTACAGAAAATATCAGGATATCCTGACCCCCATCCTTACGAAATTGTTTAATACATTTAAGACTAAGAGAGCCATTATCCCATTATCCCATCAATGAATGAAGCCAAACTGGTGGTGATCTACAAACAGGGCATAGATCTGATACTCCCAGGGCCCTTCTGCCTCATGGCGTTAATAAACCTTTATGCAAAACTATACACAAAGATACTAGCAAACAGACTAATAGACATGCTACTGAAATTAATAGGTCAGGACCAATCGGGCTTCATACCATCCAGGCAAACATTTGATAACACACGCAGAATAGCCCACCTAATAGAGAAAATAGGAGTGACACGACATCCAGCAATTTTAGTGTCATTACACGCAGAAAAAGCATCTGACAGGGTTGACTGATCCCCGTTGTTCCACATACTATAACGTATGGGGTTCGTGGAGAAATTCATCCAAATGGTGCAGGCTAATTATAATTCACTGGGATCTGCATTGCCATTAATGGAACAGTTACAGGGAAGGAAACACTGGGACGGGGCACTAAACAAGGCTGCCCCCTATCTCTGCTGCTTTATGCCATCTACTTACAACTTTTATTGGTTAAGATTCGGGAGACAGACCGGCTCAGGGGAATAGAAATGGCGGGAGAAACCCACAAACCAATAGCATTCGCAGACGATATGCTGGTAATATTGACGGACCCAGAACAATCACTCCCAGTACTAATGAAGGAACTACACAAATATGGGGCAATATCAGGGCTATAAATAAATAGGCAGAAATCGGAAATGTTGAACCTATCGGAAGCCCGGAAGTGATGGATAGGCTGGGAACAAAAACGCAACTACAAAATGCAGAAAGGGGGATAGCATATTTAGGCATAACCCTCACAAAAAAGATAGGACAAGTGTATAGCGCGAACTATCCGCAGTTGTTAGACAGAATCAAATATTATCTCATGAAATGGAACCCCCTCACAATATCATGGTGGGGGAGACTGACAACAGTAAAAATGAGGGTTTATCGAGGTTGCTATATTACTTTCGGGCACTGCCCATTAGAGTCCAGAAGATCTTCTTTAAATCTCTCAACAGGCCTATTTCGTCATATCTGGAAGACTCCCCAGAGTTGCAATGTCCACAGTAACAGCTCCAAAAAACAAGGGGGGCCTTGCCCTCCCACATTTCTATAAATATTATGAGGTAGCTTAGATACAGGTTATGAGAGTATTGTTGGCTGAAGGTTTACACAAAATATGGGCACAACAAGATGGGGCGGTAGCGGGATCCCCCGTCTCAGGGAGCATGTGGTTAAATAAACAGAACAGGCACCCTAATGTTAAAACTAGCAAAATAATAGGGGTAAGGGCGGAATTATGGGATTCAGCAATTGAACGAGGGGTGCTCACGTTGAAGCCATCTCGATTCTACCCAATGTTCAGGGATCCGGAAATTCGGCCAGGGATGGAAAAGGGGGCATTCAAGAAATGGGAAAGAGTAGGCTGTCAAAAGATATGAGATATGTATCAGGGAAAAACTCTTAGAACCTTCGAGTATTGTGTTCAGGAACTGGGTCTGACAGAGAAAGACTGGTTCAAATACAACCAAGTGAAATGCCGGTTGACTACCCCAGCTATCAAGGAAGAAGTCACGGGACAGCTGACACCATTCGAAACATATATAACGACCCACACTGGGGCAAATAGTTTAGTTTCAAACCTCCATAGATACCTGAACGATCAGGAAGAGCTTATTCAATGGAACTATATGAAGAAATGGGAAAAAAACCCTAGGGAAGACCATTTTAAGGAAACAATGGGAGTACCTGTGGGGAGCCATCCCAAAATTAACTTGTTCCGATCAGGTGAGGGAAATGTGGATTAAAATCCTCCTAGAATCACACTACACCGCTGAGAGGATTCATTCAATGTTCCCCCAGGCATCTGATCAATGTTGGAGGGGATATTTAACTGGACGGTACCCCATACTATTAGGATGTTGGGGTATGACAATACTATTTTAACAAGGGGGGTATCCTAATAGAACGTTTCTGAGATAATTTAGTCTCTATTCTTTCATTATCCTTTATAGTTTACAGGATTGCTGTCTGAGACTAGTGACACAGACACTAGACCAGACTAGAGAATTGTTGTCTGAGACTAGTGACATAGACACTAGACCACAAACAACCCAGAGAGAATCTGTAAAACTAATAATTCTACACAAAATACTGTGCACCTTTGATTGATGTTCACAGTGTTCCCACACAGCACATTTATTTATATATGTGTCTTGTTTCAATATTTGTATGATTTAATTTATGTCAAAAACAGAAAAAATGTAGATGGATTTTATGTTGTAAAAAAGAAAAATGTCAAAAAAAGAATGAAGGAGTCACAGTAATTAGACTCAAGAAGCTTGTAATATTTCAGTTGAAGCATGTAACACTTTAGCTATGAAGAAACATAGATCAATAAATAAAGCGCAGGGATTCCAAGATGGCCGCATAGGGAGGCGGACGCTGCGCCCCGGGCTCCTGACCTGATAACGGCAACTCCTCTGCCCGCCCCATTTACGGCCCTCCCTGGTGTTTTGGGTTGGCAGTGGGGGCCCATAGCAGCGGCTTCTGCACTCAGCCTGGGAGAACCCCCCCGGAGACAGGGCAGCAACGCACTGCGGGCGGCGATCTGGCGACACCGCTCGGGTCCTTGGTCGGCAACTGAAGGAGGTGGAGGGACCCGCCGAGCCCCGAAGCGCGGTGGATGGACTCCTCTGGCGAGACCCGTGGCTAGCAGACGGGCTCTCGGGGCCCCGATGGTGACGGGGGGTGTGCAGCCCCTGCTCGGATCCCGGCACCCAACGGAGGAGGATCCGCTACTGGAGGTACGGGGGCGGCCTGGGGCCCGAGGAGAGGTGCGCCATTTGGGTGCTGCCTGTAGCGGGCGGGGAGGAGAGCGATCCCCCGGCCTCTGGAGCACTTGTGTTCGCCGCTTGGGCGTGCCCGCGGGATGTCAGAGGGCCCCCCTCCTGGAAGGGCGCTGATAAAGGAAACGGCGGTAAGCCCGGGGCCGCAGACTCAACTACACTAGCCCTGGCAGAGGCCCGAGGGGCCCCAGTTCGAGGCGCCGACCCCCAGAGGCTGGGGGCCCAGGTAAAGAAATTAGGATATGGGGGCCCCCGAGGGGGGCCCCGGAGGACTGCATTGAGCCCAGGCGCTGACTGAGCCTTGATTCTGGGACTGCACACGGGACTGGGCCATGGCTGGCGCCGAGGTCCACGCAGCTTGGCGTATCTGGACCGGCTCTGTGGCGGCGGCACCTCCCCCCTTTTGGAGAAGCACCGGGGGAGGAGTGGAATTCTACAGCATCCATCAAGCCTGCGGCTGGGAGGCCCTGCTGTCCCTTGAGTTGGGGCCCTGGGATCCTAGCCACTTGTTACGCATATCGGATCAGCATTGAGATGTCCAGGAATAGGGGGAAAGAGAATCCACCCCAGGGAAAAGGCCCTAGGAGAGCAACGGAGGGCCCCCCCACAAAACTCTAGGTAAAAGACCCAGAGATGGCATCCGCCCAGGAAACAGCCGCATCCAAGGAGGAAAATGCGCCCCAGGCTACCCAGGTAGACCGTGACGGACCGGTTACTCAGGCCATACTAACACACTTCATGACAGACCTGGTGGAGAAGATTACAACAGCGGGCCAGCTACAGATGGACAAGCTCCGTGAAGACCTGGCAGAAGGCCTCAGAGAAATTAAAAGAGATATTAACAAAGTAGAAGAGAGGGTGGATATCAATGAGCGAGCCATCCAGGTGTTGACCGAGGACGGTGGACATTCTCCTAGAAACTCTGGCGACAGCCACCCAGAACCTGGAGCTACAAGCGGAGGATCTGGAGAACAGGTCCAGGAGGTAGAACATTAGGGTTAAATCCCTTCCAGAGAGCATCACTGATCAGGAGCTATCCCCAACTTTGAAGGAGATCTTCGGCGGCCTGCTAGACTCTGACCAGGACACAGATATGCAGTTTGACAGAGTCCACCGGGTGGGCCCACGCAGTCCGGAGCCGGGTTCTCGTCCACGTGATGTGCTAGTGGCGCTCCACAATTATGCGCTGAAGGAGAAGATTTTGGAAAAGGCGAGAAGGACCACGCACATCACCCACAATGGTCACGAAATAGCTCTGTATCAGGACCTGGCGCGGATTACGTTAATTAAAAGGAGAAGGATGGGCCCGGTCCTGTCCTTTTTACGGTCCCAGAAAATTCGGTACAGATGGGAACACCTGTTTGGACTGTCATTCACGTGGCAAGGATCCCAACATAAACCAGGGTCTGGCCTTGCTTGGTCTGGAGGAGCAGTCACTGTCCCTCTCGGCGCCACGGGAGGCATAGTCTATCGAGCGTAGACCTTGGGAATGGTCTAATGCTAAACCCAAGCGGGGAAAGAAGAAAACCACGGGCCTGGTTCCCAGGAGGGACATTAGCACTGACTCAGCGAAGGGTCCTTCGGGGAAGGCGAGTCCCCCCTCGGACACATAGGCCCTTGAGAAGCTATGCGGCCACCAAAGTTGAGTCCGGGGAGGGCGTCAGTCTAAGCTTTTCTGTATCATTTGTCGGGCAGCATAATTGTGGTGTTTGAGCATCAGGGGGGGAGGAGGGGTGGGTACTTGGAATGGGATTGGTTTATCCCGCGTGGGTAGTTTCCGGGTGTGTTATTGAGTTCGGTTCTCGGGGAATGGTCACGAGGGGGACTTGGTGCCAGCCGAACTCGCCTAGCTTGGGGCGAGGGGTTTAATCAGGGGTCGGGTATTGGGAGCCCGTCTTGTGTCCTGAGGTGGAAGAGTTCCTTCGGGTGGTAAACGATGGAGTACTTTGGGGCCCAGAGCGGGGCAGCAAGATTTCGCCAACCTTGAGTTATGGCTAGTGCCGACTTCTTAAAGTGCCTTTCACTAAATGTGAATGGCCTTAATTCCCAGGTTAAAAGGTTGAGGGTGGCGAGGTTTCTTAAGCGCGAACAACCACATGTAGTGGCCCTTCAGGAGACCCATGTGCATACTAGGGACACCCATAGGATTACATTTCGGGGCTATTCCGGGCTATTCCAGGCCACACAACCACATAAGAAGGGGGGGTATTAATAGCCCTGAGAGATGGGCTTGATCTCACTATCAGCGCTATGCAAAAAGACAATTGCAGTAGATATCTAGCCCTAATTCTGGAAGGGAAGGTGGACACTTTCACGATAGCAACACTTTATGCCCCCAACCAAGCTCAGGATTCCTTCATACAAAATATTCTTGCCTGCCTTGGGAAATTTGCCAGGGCTAATATTCTCCTGTTGGGAGACTTTAATTTAGCATGGGACCCTTCTAAGGATAGGAGCTCTGTCTCTTGGGACCCACAGGCGGGGCCATCGGGAGACTTGGTGCGGAAAATGCAGGATCTGGCCCTGGTCGATGTCTGGCCGGAACTGTATGGGGATGCTGCGGGCTTCACCTTTTACTCGCATGTGCATAGGTCACATTCGAAGATAGATTATGTCTGGGTTTCAAAACCATTGATGGGAAGAGCTCTTGCGCTAGAGACAGGGGCGATCGCCCTTGGGGATCATGCCCCACTCACCTTTAAGCTCTCCACTCCGAAAAGCCCTGTGGGCATTTGGAAATGGAGGTATCCCGTCTCGCTTTTCAGGGATCCCATCCTGGTTCAGGAGGTTGAGGAGCAGGTAGTAGACTACACCGGCCACAATAAATGGGAGGATACAAACCCCCCCAAATTTGGTGGGATGCCCTTAAAGCTACGATCAGGGGTAGGATTATAGACATAAAAGCAAGAAGGGAACGGGAGCTGCGCCTGGAAGAGCAGCAACTTGAACTCAGACTTAAAGAAGTGATGTCTTGTATGGGGGGTAGGCCATCGGCTGCCGTTAGAAGGGAATTTAGAGCAGTGAGAGGTCAGCTTAACCTAATTCAGACCAGAGCTGCAGAACGCACACTCCTCGTGCTGCGTCAAAAGTTCTATATTAAGGGCAACAAGGCCGACCGTTTATTAGCCAGAAAACTTCAGAAGGAGTCAGGGGATACAACAATCCTAAAAATTAAAGGCGAAAGAGGAACCCTTCTCACTAGGAACTCTGACAGAGAGGGAGTTTTGTACGTTTTACACGGCCCTCTACAGGTCGGATGCCCCATCACGCGCGGAGCAGGAGACATACCTCCGATTGGCGGGGTGTCGTCAGATTTCGCAGGCCGATAGGGAGGCGCTGGAGGTTGGGATTACCATGGATGAAGTTCGCAGTGATCAACAACATGCCCTCCAACAAAGCCCCGGGTCCTGATGGGTTCATGCCTGAATTCTACAAAACACAAAGAGGTCCTGATCCCCATCCTCACTAAATTGTTAAATTCTATTGGCTCCACAGGGCTTATACCTGATTCCATGAATGAGGCTAAAGTCATACTCCTCCACAAAAAGGGTAAAGACCCGACTAACTGCGCATCTTACCACCCCATTGCGTTGATTAACGTTGGCGCTAAAATCCACACCAAGATCCTAGCCAGTCGTCTCGAGGGGATCCTCCCCAAACGGATACACTGGGACCAGGCGGGTTTTATAAAGGGCAGGCAAACTTCCGATAATGTTAGGCGATTGGCTCATTTAGTGGAAAAGGCTCAGAGAAAGAATCTACCGGCTCTGCTTTTGGCGATCGATGCCGAGAAGGCCTTTGATCGCGTGGAGTGGGGGTTTTTGTTTGAGGCTATGGGTAAAATGGGTTTCGACCCGGGATTCCTGAAGCGAGTAGAGGCAAATTACAGTGTCCCCATGATACGCTTAGCAGTAAATGGCCAAATTTCACCGTCGGTATGTATAGAAAGGGGGACTAAGCAGGGCTGCCCGTTGTCTCCGCTCTTATACGCTCTGCACCTGGAGTCGATTGACTACGGACATTGAGGGAATCCTGTTTGGGGGACAGATCCATAAGATTGCAGCCTTTGTGGATGACATCGATCACCTCCTTCCTTGCAGTGACGAGAGAACTAGACAGGTTCGGCCAGGTAGCAGGTTTAAAAATCAATACCCATAAATTGGAGGCTCTCCCTCTCACCTTGACGTCCAGTGCGGTCCAGGATCTTAAGAAAGCGTATAGCTTTCGATGGGTAGATAACTTGCTAAAGTACCTTGGCATTCATCTGACCAGGACCCTCGGCGACCTATACACCGCAAATTACCCCCCGCTCCTTCAGAAGGTCAGATCGAAACTGGTAGATTGGGGCCCCCTGGAGATCTCTTGGTTGGGCAGAATTAACGCCCTGAAGATGGCGATCCTCCCACTCCTGTTGTTTCTCGGCCCTCCCAGTGCGCATCCCACTGTCCTTCTTTAGAGCCCTACAAAAGAGAACAAGCCTTCATTTGAAAGCGACGGCGACCGAGGGTGGCGGAGTCCCTTATGAAGGCCTTGACGTCCCAGGGGGGAGTTGGGGAGCCGGACTTTAGGGTATATTACCTGGCAGCTCAGCTCAGGGTCATAAGAGATTGGCAGAGGGATGATAGAGGGAAGGTGTGGAGGTTCATGGATAGGGCGGTGGTCGGAGGGGACCTAGAAGGGGTTCTGTGGATGCCGAGGCAAGACAGACCGATCAGAATGTATTGCAGCGATATCACGTCCACCATAGGAGACGCCTGGGATGGAGCTATTAGAAGGGCACATATCACTACTTTTCCCTCCCCGTATACGCCCATACATGGCAATCCGCAATTTACTCCAGCGGCCGCGGCACTGGGTCTCTCATCCAGAGATCATTCAAGCAGGTACTAGACCCCTCACTCAGTTCGAAAAGTACCTGGACAATGACCCGGGTGATAAAGGGGTGGTGTCGTCTATATACAAACTCATAAAGCAGAATGAACCCCTGAGATCTAGGATGTACATGCTCAAATGGGCACGGGATGTAGGGGGGGACCTAGAGGAGCAGGGGCGGACCCAGCTCTGGTCGCAGATTCCTAAGCTTACAAGATCTCTTCAGCTTCGGGAGATCTGGCTGAAACTGATGTTGAGGTGGCACCTGCCCCACGTAGACTAAATAAGATGTCCCCGGCGGTGTCCGAGTTTTACTGGAGAGATTGTGGGGCAATAGGTTCCTGAGCCCATATATGGTGGGAGTGCCCAAAAATTGATCCCTTTTGGTCGCTAGTTCAACACTCCCTCACCCAAGTGCTAGACTTAGAGCTGGGTGCAAATAGAGGGAGGGATTTATTGGGTCTTAATGGCATGCTCTCCTCTCTATCTAACAGAGCGGACCGCAAACTCTATGTGTTAATGATGTTGGCAGCGGCTTTGGTGCTAGCCCGGAAATGGGAATCGAAAGACCCGCCTCAGGAACACAAATGGGTGGCGAAGCTGTGGTCGCTGCTGGTTCTGGAATGGCTTACCTATACGATTCAGGGTCTCCACATGAAGTACGTGTCAGACTGGTCCAACATGCTAACATACTTAAAGGCAGGAGCCCGCCGGGCCTGGTGTCCCAAGGCTATGGAACTATTGGGAATAATTCGCCCTCTGGACGAATCGGACCTATAATGCTTTGAGAGGGGCTGCGCATTAACTCATTGGTAAACCACCTGTCATACAGCCTTGATGTCTCGTCAGTCCAACCGAGGCGCACAAATGTTCATTTCCGTTTCAGTTCAATGCTGCGGAAGGGCTTCCTCTTGTACTTTCGGATCCGGGGGACGGAGGGGGGCAAAAAGGGGGGGGGGTTTAAAGGTTTGGGGAAACTGGGGTTTTGTGTTTCTTTCTGTGTTTGCTACATGTGAAATTCTCAATAAAAATGTATTGGAAAAAAAAATAACAAAGGGCAATCAGAAAAACCCTTATACAATTCAATAAACATGACTTACGCTGTGTATTTTTGAAGGATATCATCGCCACTTGATAGGGATGTATAACTAATATACCACAAAAGGATAATGAAAGAATAGAGAATAAATAATCTCAGAAACTTTCTATTAGGATACCCCCTTTTTACAATAGCAATATCGGAGGGGATACAAAGCAATGGGAGATTGGGCACACATGTGGAGGAAATGCCCAGTGCTACAACCATTCTGGGAGGGGGTAAAAATCCAAATGCAAGGGATGTTTCAAGGAGTATGGCTGTTGGGGATCAAGATTTGGATGTGTGGTGTGTGGGAACCGGGGTTGAAAACACCCACAAAACACAGAAAAGGGGATTTATGATCCTATTATTAGCGGCAAGGTTGGTGATAGCGCAACAATGGAAACAGCTAGCACCACCCACACTCCAAGACTGGCTACAGAAAGTTTGGAATGTTGTATCTTTGGAGTGGGTAACAAATAGAATTCAGGGAGACCAAGAGGGATTTAAAAGGGACTAGGGTCAGTACTGAACTACCTACAAAGCGACTGCAAGAAATGTAGTCAGGCCTACTAAGATAGTCGCTTGTTTGTTCCTCTCCTTCCCCTCCACCTCCCCCACCTTTTGTCAATCTCCAGCGCTACCAGAAATGTAGTCAGGCCTAGTATGATAATCGCTTGTTTGTTCCCCCACTCTCCTTCACGTTTTGTCTATCTCCAGCACTACCAGAAATGTCATCAGGCCTAGTACGATAGTCGCTTCTTTTGTTCCTCTCCTCCTCCTCCTTCCCTCCACTCCTTATCATTGTCAAAGCTCTTGCACTACCAGAAATGTCGTCAGGCCTAGTACGATAGTCGCTTGTTTGTTCCTCTCCCTCCCCCACTCCTCCCTCACCTTTTGTCAATCTCCAGCACTACCAGAAATGTTGTCAGGCCTAGTACAATAGTCGCTTGTTTTTGTTCCTATCCTCCCTCCCCTTCCCTCACTTTTTGTCATTCCCCTGCTCTACCAGAAATGTAGTGAGGCCTAGTATGATGGTTGTTGTCTGTCTCATCTCCTACCTCCCACTCTCTCCCCTCATTATCATTGTCAAAGCTCTTGCACTATCTGAAATGTCGTCAGGCCTAGTACAATAGTTAATTTCACATTCTTAATGTCTCAAGGCCTTGTAAGAATGTCATTGCATTTTCCCTTGCCTTGAAGCGCTTTGAAACATGTGTGTATAGGCGCTATACAAATAAACTATCAATATCAATACGTGGTGCAATGGTGCCCTGACAGGATCAGGATATTGGACATTTTAGGAATCTAAAAGAACACACACCACCTAATGGATGGACTATACTTCTGGCGAGGGGTGTGGGGAAGGAAGGGAGTTGATAGTTCGATTAATATTCTTGTATTGTACAAGAAAACAATAAAAATATGTTTGAAAAAAAAGTACACAAATCATATATCGGTTACTCAAATATACAAATCCTTTACAGAAACATGTTAAACAAAAATAGCATGATTGTAGAGTTATTTCCATTTTTAATGGAGGATTTTTGTTAATGTACTCACAAGACTTAGACTCAAAACAAAACATAATTTGTGAAAAGATAACTTGATTGATTTACATTGCATGTGTGACAAGGGAAGTTTCTCAGCCTTGCCACGGGTGGATCCAAAGCCAGTCCTAACCCTGAGGATGATGGAAGCAGTGGAGAGGAACCCAATTCTATTCTCAACTCTGGTGCCACCATGACATTTTGTGAGCCCCCATGGAGAAAATGGACAGGGCTTAGCACCCTTTTGAACACTTCCCAATACAAATAAACAACCTGCGAGTCACAGGGGTAATAATCACGTAATGCTTCTCGCCTGGTTGGGCAGAAGACTATGGGCCTCATTACACGGATGGCGGTAAGGATTTACTGGTCCCGGTAAAATACCGGTACCGGTAAATCCTTACCACCTTACTACGAGGTCCCTTTGCGGGTTGGGGGATTTAACGCCTGCTTTTTGCAGGCGTTAAAATCCAACCCGCAAAGGGACCTCGGAGCTAATTACGGCACCGCAAAATTGCGGTGCCGTAATTAGCGCCTTCCCCATTCCCATAGAGCCCTATGGGGCAGAAATGGGAATGGGGAAGGGCAATGGTGGAAGGGGGATTTACCGCCCCTCCAACCTTGGAATGGGGCGGTAAATCCCCTTTCCACCAAGGCGGTGCCGGTATTTTACCGGCATAAGCCATGGCGCTAATAGCGCCATGTCTCACCGCCTACCGTGTAATGAGGCCCTATGACATTTTGGACATTACATATGTGGTGTTTAGTTGTCTGATGTTATCTGGGTTTCAAACATGTGCTTGTAATATTCCACAGTAGACGCTTAACCCAAGTGGCAGGTCAAAGTATTTTCCTATGCTTTAAACTTGCATAATATGAAGTCTCCAGTCTTGACATAGAATTGCTAATCCCCCTCACTATCATGATTGCAGGTTTAGATTCCATTACAGTCACAGAGACAAGCAGTAGCCCTGCTTCCCTGGATTTTAGTAACAACTTATTCATTCCATTGGGGAGTGCTCTGGAAGGAGAGGGGATATAGTTACAATGGTTTACTGAGCCAAGACCCTTGACAAACGTGTAAGTATGTTTCACCCTTCAGGGATTTTCATTTGTTTTTAAGTGAGCATGGCTCTGCTCATTTCAAAGCTGCTGCTCCACAGTGCGTGAACATTTTCTTTTGCAGCATACGCTTCTCAGGTATGTTGTACCTTCTTTTCTACGAGTATTATATTGTATTTTACTTGTTATTTATATAGTGCCTTTTACCATTATTATAGGCTCAATGTGCTAGTGGTGGGGACGCAGTCCTCTGACTTTTAACCTCAGATATGTACCTTGTAGGTTTATTGAAAGATAAGGAATAAGTTACCTACCTGTTATGGTTGTTCTCCAGCATTGATATATTTCATAGATTCATAAGCTGTTTGAATATTCCCAGTCAGTCTGGGAATCATCAGTAACATTAAAGCAGTTTCCATTTAAATTGGAAACTGCAGTAATTTTATTGTTCCCTTAGAGTAGTTTTGGGTCCTATTGCCCCAAAGCCAATAGGCAGAAACAACCTTTGGTCCACCCTTGTAGGCCCTCTTCAGATTAGCATATAACATGTGAAAGTGGCAATATGAGTCAGAAAGAGCTAAGTGCGGTAGGCGGGATGGTCCATGTGAATCTATGAAAGATACCAATGCTGGAGAACAGGAGTTACATGTAAGTAACTTATTCCTTCTCCAGCATGAGATCTTTCATAGATTCTGATGCTGTTTGAGTAGATTATAAATGTAGGGGAGGCATGGTATCACAAGTATGACACTGACGCAAAAGATATAATTTGTAAAACCTTTAACTTTGTAGGGTTTGGAAAAACTCCTACTTTTCCCTATAACTAGGATGGGATTTGTCTTGACCATCGAATAATAAAGAAAGCAGGCTTAGTCGTGTCTGTCAGATCAAAATGTCTTATGCTAACAAAACCCAATGCCTGCCCCATCTCTTGTACAAAAAGTGTGTAAATGAGGTATGTATATAAAAGGAAAATCACTGTTCGACTAAAAATAAATGTGGCTGAGTCAGCTCTCGTCCCCACGTTTAGACAGCACAGAATAAGGCAGTCTATATAGGCAGGATGACACACTCTGGCTCGGGCTTTAACATTGAAACAGTTGGAACATGGATCGAGGCCCGCCTGGCCTTCCATGCTAAAGGTTCTTGTTCCAGGCTTCTCCAAATAACAAAACAAAAAGTTTACACCACTCTCCCTCTATCGGGCTCACACAGCTTCAGAAAAACAATAGTTTAACGTTGGTCCCCCTCTGTTGGGCTCAGACCTTGTACATTTCAATGTTGGTCCCCCTCTGCCGGCCTCAGACCTTCCACAACTCAACGTTGGTCCCTCTCTGCCAGGCTCAGATCTTCCACCATTCAACATTGATCCCCCTCTGCCGGGCTCAGACCTTTCAAAGTTCAACAACACTTGCCGCTACTCCCTTCCCCAAGCCTTTTACACTTCGTGTCAGTTGGGCTCAGGCCCCTTTTCGGATGTCGAAGACTTTCAAATGTGCACGGCTTCCTTTTCAGACCACCGCAAGACCACTTCGACTCAGTTTTGCCATTCAGCTTTTCATCTCCCCTTCTCTCAGAATTACCTTTGCACACTTTCGCTTTTACAGTTAATTCCCTTGTATCGCCTCAAACAATGCCCATTTCACAGAGACTTTCAAGTGGGCTACTCCTTTTCGCCGGACCACTCCGTTACTCAGTATCGCTGATTCCCCAGCTTTCTGTACTTTAAAGTACATTCACAGGTCTGCCTTTCCTCACGTCTCATCCACACGCGTGCAGCCTTCACTTGCAATATATTGCTGCCAGTGCTCCAGATAAGATTTTGAGGTGGGAGTATTTTACTCTCATTTTTAAACTTTGAGCGTAAATGTGATTTTAAGAGAGTAAAACGACTTTTCTCCTTTGCAAGAGAGTAAAATGTATGTGACATCCAGCCGACGTGTGTAAAAACTGTATGGAAATCATTACTATGCGGCAGCTTTCTGCATTGTGACAGAATACACCTTTCATTGGGCCTCATTACACAGTAGGTACTAAGGGATTACCGGCACCGCTAAAGTCTCCTGTGCCGGTAATCCCTTAGCGCCCCACTACGAGGTCCCTCAGCGGGTCCCATCCTTAACGCCTGGTCTGACCAGACGTTAAGGACGAGACCCGCTGAGGGACTTCAGAGCTAATAACGGTACCGTAAATTGCGGAACCGTTATTAGCTCCTTCCCTATTCCCATTGAGCCCTATGGGGGCTCAAATGGGAATGGGGAATGGTATTTGGAATGGGGACTTACCGGGTCCTCCAGGGTCGGAATGACCCGGTAAGTCCCCATACCGCCTACCCCGAATGCGGTAAGGGAGTAGCCATGCCGCTAATAGCGGCATGGTTACCTCCTACCGTGTAATGAGGCCCATTATTTCTCTAAGGTCTGGCCATTTCATCTCTCCTGTATAAATTTAAATGTTGAAAACACAAAAACCCAGCCAATTACATAGTAAAGCAAACATGAATTGTATTGTGTGTTTTGAGGTTCGATAGCAGAATTGTCTTATGAGGTTTAATGAAAGTACTCATTTTCTGGAGCTCTTACTACCTAATGGCATGCCAATGTTATGATACAACAGTGCAGAAAGGCAAGGACTCCATGCTAAATTCTATATCTAATCTCATGGTCAAATGGTTATTTATAAAACGCTTTTGGGAAAGCGCTGTACATGGAAGATATTTATCACAATTATCACCAAACCCAAGTTGGTACTCCTTTATCGACCTTGAAAGGCTGAGTTGGCCTTCCCGGGATTCAAATCTGCAACCTACAGATCACGCAAAGATTGAAGAAACGAGTGCTCAACCGGCTGAGCTATCTTATTGGCGAACATCCTTCAGAGGTCTGTTAACTGAGTATCGACTAAGGTATAATAATCACAGTACCTAGATGTTGGACAAACCATGTAAGAAGCTCTACATAAAGTTAAATACCTATCAAGATAATCAAAGGGCCAGGTTTTGCTGAGTTTCTATTTCAATTACAAATGTAACTTTAATTTGTTTGTTTTTGAACAGAGCTTGCAGTTCCTGGAGAGTCAGGTTTTAGATGTTTTAATTGTAGTCTTGAAGATTTGAGAGGCTAGAACAACTGTGATTGGTGTAATGACACACACCCTTGAGAAAAGACGCTGCTGCCACTGACCATTTATAGTAATGTACCTCATTGACTGCAGGGTTGAATGGATATAAACTAGATTGTGCACAGTCATCATTTTACACACTGTTTTTATAATTAGAGTGTAAATTAAATTATAAGAGTAAAAACTATCTGCCTCTGCATGATTATACACACAGCACCGGAACTCTGAAAAATACAATTGTGCAATATTGGTTTGCTTTAACTGGAAGAAAACAATGTAATTCACAATTGCATCTTAGTTTTCCATCTTATTAATTATACAATCCTAAAATGCTAGGAAAATAAATATGCACAGTGCTTCTGTTTGCTCCACACACAACACAGTAGAAGCTGAATGGAAAGAAACCATTCCTTTCATCACAGTGTGCAGTTTCTGTTTTTTGAAAGGCTTCAGAGAAATACATTCAGTTTCAGAGGCTTTTATCCATGGCTTGCAATTACATCCATATAGAGAAAAATCAAAAGAATTGTTCTGGTTTGTGTCAAGTAACCTGACCTTTGCACTGTCCTCTGCTCTAAACTTGTGTGTAAATGTACAAAGGAAAATAATAAAGCTGTTATTTACAATATTTTCATGCGTAAAAAGGCCAGGTACGCACCTTATCTGGAGGCCTGATTGTTGCCAACTTTAATCTTTCTTAGCATACACCGGTCTCTCAGGTTGCTTGCCAACTAACCAACTTTGTGCTGTTCTTTATTGCTTTTCCGATTTCGAATTCACGAGTCAAGGTTAGTACCAAAGGCTTGGCTTCGCTTCCGCAACTCTGTCATTCACCCGGGAGGGTCGCTGGCGTCCTTGAAACACAATGCAGTCTTCGATATTCGGATCTGGCCTCTTCCACGTGTCTTTCAAGGGCTTGTGAAGGCAACAACATCCTGTAGGGAACTCTTGGGGTTTATGACCCACTGCTCTCGTCCCGTGGTCTCTCGCTCTGCTCCAGTAGGTTTGCCTTCACCCCGGAGGTTCTGCTTGTACTCGTGTTCCATCTTGCTCAGAGTGTGCCTCTAGGTTCTGCCTTTTATCTGTGTGAGGAGAGCCAATTGGAATCAGGTGTTTGTACTTGAAGTTAAGTGCCTGACTTTGCATGACTCGATTAGCTGGACATGTCCAGTATGATGTATAAAAGTTAGTCTTGTTACTCTGTCACCCTCTTCCTCGACCTAGTGTTTGTGCGGAAACAGGGGGGATCTAAAGGCGATACCGTGTCCTGGCCACCTGAGAGAGAGATCCCCGGGGACAAGCAGGTGAAAAACCCTTTGGTTTCTCACATGAAGCAGTATACACACAGGCAGACAATGTAAAAAATGTGCGGAGGCAACTGTCTCACCTACAGGAAAGAAGCTCACCATACAAAAACAGATCGCAAATCACTGCTTGTCCGACCGTTGACTCCTCTGTGGAATCTGAGTCGAGACAATAGAATCTCAAGAAGGTGTGGACAGACCTCCAGATATACAATAGTGAGACCAGAGCAGAAGGCAGTAGTGGGAGGTACAGTCCTTATAGGGTCTGCCCTAGGCCGACCGCGGAGCGGCCTGTTAGCAATGTGGTGACAGTAGGAGATACAGAACGGAGGACTTGAATAATCAAATACCCACAGCTGCAAGATGAAAGATTTAAAGCTTGATGATTAAAACGCATAATTAAAGCAGGGTGAGGCGTGCCCCTGCAGCAGCATGCTCATCATGCTTATTGCACCTGTGTGGTGATCCAGGCCAGTCTGGAGCGTGGCACAGCCTGCGCTTTGTTGCTGAACTTGGGGATGAGTGCGGCTCAGCATAGCTTGCAGGGTGGCACCCATATTTTGTGCTTCACTACTGTATAGCCTTATGCAGTGGGGACATAAAGGGACCCTATACGTCGAAGATAGTGATGTCTTGGATACCTTGGAGTGGAAGTCTGGTCGCAGGTGGGGTGGCATAGGTCCCTTTTTCTGATATAGAAGGCAATGTGAACAAAGCAGTGATAACTTGCCCTCAGCCCCTGACATTGGAGCACAGTTTTCTTTTTTTTTTTTTTTAAAGTATTTTTATTGGCATTTCTTTAAACATAAACATGGGGACTCAACAGTGTCCCGTATCAACCCCCATCCCTCCCCCCTTCCCCCGCACCGGCCACATCGTTCTTCGGTGTCCCACTGAGTCTCTTTTACCGCTTCAAGAGTTATCCTGTGAACAAGTCCAGTATTCGGAGTTTATGTGGACACTATTGGAGCATATAGTCACTTTGTAAATACTCTATCGCATCCCCCCAGTCTGTTGCAAATCTCTGTCTGTCTCCTTGTATATTGTCTGCGATTCTTTCCATTGCCACATATGTCCATATCCTGTGCAGCCATTCTTGACTGGTTGGAGGTGATTTTCGTTTCCAGTTTTGAGCTATCGCTAGCCATGCTGCTATGAGGAATCCCATAAAGTTTCCTTTTTGTGTCTTTGTGAGAGATCTGTCTTGAGGGTCCCACATGCCGCACATCCAGATTTCCTCTCCTAGGTTTGCCGTCTCTTTGAAGAGATTCTGCATTTGTGATTTCACCTCTGACCAGAATGGTTGCAGTTCAGTGCAGTCCCACCATATATGTCTCCATGACCCTACTGTGTTGCATCCCCTCCAGCATTTTGGTTGCGTGGCGGGATACATTTTGTGGAGTTTTTCCAGGGTATGGTGCCATTGTATCATTATTTTCGTCCAGGCTTCTCTCGTCTGGATCGACCTAGTCCACTTGGGGATTATTTGCCACATGTAAATCCATTGTTCCCTCGTTAGTTGTTTCCCTAGGGTCTTTTCCCATTTCTTCATGTATTGCCACGTCATGGCTTCCGTCTGGGCGTTCAGGAACTAATATAGGGTGGAGACAAATTTCCTTTCGCCGGTTTGGGACATTTTATACGTTTCGAACGGTGTCAGTGTTCTTGTCAGTGCCTGTGTTATTCTTGGAGCTGTGAGCCAGTGGTTCAGTTGTTCGTACTGATATCTGTCCTTCTCCGTGAGGCCCAGTAAGTCTTGACATTCTTTGAATGTTCTGATTCGTTGTCCGTTCAGCATGTCTCCTACTTTTGTGCAGTCGAGGTCTCGCCATTTCTGGAATGCTCCCTTTCCCATCCCTGGGGGGGAAGTCTAGATTGTCTAGGATTGGAAAGAAAGGGGCTGGATCTATTATGAGTATTCCTTTCTTGGTCGATCTGTCCCATACGTTCATTACGGAGCTCATGATCTCACTTATCTTGATGTTCTGGTGTCTGTGCTCGGGTTTACTCCATAGTAGGTGACGCAGATCAGACCTCGCTACAGCTCTATCCTGCGCTTCCCACCACTTGTCCGACATGTTGGTGATCCATTCGTTCAGCACCCATAGTTGGGCGGCCTCATAATATTTCTTGAAGTGAGGGAGTGCCATGCCCCCATCTAGTTTCTGTGCCGTGAGCGCCTGTTGTGACAGTCTAGGTGTTTTGTTTTGCCAGATATATTTTGTGACTATTTTGGATAGGGTCTTGAAGAATGTCGGCGGTATCCGAATCGGGAGTGCTTGAAAGTAGTAGCGAAGTCTTGGGAGTATTGTCATTTTGATAACTGTTATTCTGCCCCACCAATAGACTGCTAAGGGATTCCATCTGTTTAGGTCTCTTTTCACTTTTTCTATGAGCTCCGTGTAATTTCCTGCGTAGAGGTTCTTTACTGTGTCCATTAGGGTGATTCCGAAGTATTTCACTCCGTCTTCGCTGTCTGCAAGTGGAGATCCTTCGTCTTTTTGCAGATTGCTAGTTTGTCTCTTGCCAGAGCCATCACTGATGATTTCTGCCTGTTTATTTTTATGCCTGAGATTGCGCCGTATTCCTCGATTTGTGGGATGAGGAGAGGGAGTGTATTGATTGGGTCTGTTAGGGCTATCATCATATCATCTGCGTATGCCGCTGTCTTGTGGGTCTGTCCGCCCATTTCCATGCCCTTTATCGTGGGTGTCTCTCTGATCTTTGCCAGTAGTGGTTCGAGAAAGACTGCGTAGAGCAGGGGTGATAGAGGACAACCCTGTTTGGTATCTCTTCCAATTCGGATCGGGTCCGAAAGTTCTCCATTCACTGCTATCCTGGCCATTGGCGAATTGTAAT
Source organism: Ambystoma mexicanum (assembly GCF_040938575.1). Classification (NCBI taxonomy): domain Eukaryota; kingdom Metazoa; phylum Chordata; class Amphibia; order Caudata; family Ambystomatidae; genus Ambystoma; species Ambystoma mexicanum. The sequence continues at coordinate 355,145,983 of NC_090936.1, forward strand.
TGGCCCGAACCATATTTATGTATGAGTTGCCCATGCCCATTTTCTTCAGTGTCGCGAAGAGCATTGTCCATTCTACCCGGTCAAAGGCCTTTTCCGTATCAACTGATAGTATTGCTGAGGGGATATTTGTGATTATGGCTTTCTCTATAAGATGAATTATTCGTCTAATTTTATCATGGGTTTTCCTATTCGGGATGAATCCTGCTTGTTCTTGATGAATTTCTTTTTTTTTTAAAAAAAAAAGAGTTTTATTGGTTTATTCAAACAAACAATACAAACCAAACTTGCAGTTTATTAATAACATTTTCATAATAATTCGCTTAATAATATTCACTGCTTCCCTTATCCCTCCCCCCGTTCCGAGCCGACTACTTCTTGCATTCTGTTCCTTCATCCTACTGTAGGGTCTCCTCTTCTACCGGTTCCATTGGGTCTTGTATTGATCCAAACAGCTCTGCTATTAATAATTTCCAGGCCATCAGGGTATCTGCCTCTTCCTCCCTCCCAGCACTGCTCCCTTCCAGCCATACCATGGTTTCTGCCTCCGCCCATTTCTGCAAATCTCTCCACCACACCTCTAATCGTGGCCTGTGGCATGTCTTCCACCCCATAGCTAGTCTCCTTTTTGCGAGCACATATTCCAGGTCTTTTAGTTTGCTCACATGCTGAAGGTCCTGTGGTCTGGGGAACCCCCCCAACAAACAGGCCCAAACTGTATCCACCACAATCTTGACTCCTCTTTCCGTTAGCTTTTGTGCCACTTCGCTCCAGAAACGCTCAATGACTGGGCATGACCAAAACATATGCACCATGCCCGCATTCTCTTCATCACACTTGGGGCATGCCTGCCGTCCCACATTTTTAAACCTCAATATCCTCTGGGGTGTCATGTACGCACTATGCGTGATATATAGCTGTATCTGCTTTAGTCTTGCATTCCTCGAGACCCTCTTGTGGTACCCTTGGGCTCTTTCCCACAACCCATCATCCATCGGGGTTCCCACTTCCGCCTCCCAGTCTAGTCTCAATTGTACTACCTCTTTGCCAACTTGAGACATCATCATCTCGTATTTTCTGGATATCTCATGTCCCCCCTCCACTATATCATATAACGTGTCTATGGTAGCATCAGGTTCTTCCGCCAGTACCACTTCAGGCCATGTTCTCTTTATTTTCTGCACCAGTCTATGATACGTGATATACTGGCCCGTGTGTAACCCAGTTTCCTCTCCCAGCACCTCAAAATCTATGATAGTCCCCTCTTGCCAAATATCACCCATTGTTGCTAACCCAACTGGTTCCCAGTGGTTTCTGATTATCATCCTTAGTTGCTTGTCTCCTCCTGCCAGTGCAACCAGCGGCACCTGCGAGGAACATGGGGTGGGTTCCCCATCATCCGGCATGCCCTGCGCCACATCCTCCACCTGAGCTTCATCAATTTAGGACCCCCTTCCATTTCTGTCTCGGGCAACCACATCATCTCTTTCAAGTAGAATGGGGCACAATCTTGTCCAAACAGCCTTGATTCAGAGGTCACTTCATCTGAGAGCCATTTAGCAACATAATAAAGTTGGCTCGCCACATAATAAACCTCATAATTGGGCAGTTTTATGCCCCCTTTCTCATGGAAATTCTGAAGTTTCCAGAGGGCCACTCTGTTCCGTGTGCCATGCCATAGAAAATCCCTGCACATACTGTTCAATCTATTGAAGAATTTCTTAGGTATCCAGTGCGGGATATTCCCAAAGTAATGCAGGAGCCTAGGCAGAACCACCATCTTCAGCATCGCTAAAGGCAGCTTTAACCAAAACCTCATGCAGTTTTCGATCTTCTTGAATGCTGCCTCTGTGTTGAACGTATGCTCCTCTGCCACCGAGTGGTATATGTCTATCCCGAGATAGCGAAACGTGCCTACCGCCCATGGTATCTGTAGCACCGGTAGTTGTTCCAAGTGGATCCCCTTATATCCGCCTAGTGGAAACATGCTAGATTCTGAGGGTTCACCGCTATCCCAGACATCTCCGCATATATTTCCCTTACTTCCAATATATATTGGAGGTTTTCCTCTGGGTGTCGTAGATATAACAGCACATCATCTGCATATAAGGATATCAAATGTTGTTCACCCCCGACCGCGATGCTATCGTATTGTATTGTTGCCTCAGGTAGATCGCCAAAGGTTCCAGAGCCAGTATATACAGCATAGGGGACCATGGGCAACCTTGTCTGGTGCCCCTACGGAGTTGCCACCTCTCCAATATCACTGTTCTAGTTTTAACTCTAGCCAGCGGTTCGCTATATAACATCTTAGCCCACTGCAAGTATCCAGGACCCATCCTAAAGCCATTTCGATATTCAATGACCCTGTGGAGCCTCCTAAGGTTATTGGTTATGTTTCTATTGGGGACATAGCCTGTCTGATCAGGATGTATTAATTTACCAATGACTCTCCTCAATCTATTTACCAAGACAGCCGTCAATATTTTACTGTCTTGGTTCAACATCGATAGGGGTCTGTATGAACCGCAGCTCTGCCCGGGCTTATTTGGTTTGGGTAGCGGCATTATGACCGCTTCTCTAAGTGACTCGGGCAGTATGCCCCGCTCATATGCCTTGTTCAGCATCTCCAGCAGCGGAGGAAGCACCTCTCCCTTGAATGTTTTATAGAATTTGCTTGGGAGTCCGTCAGCTCCCAGAGTCTTACTAGTGGGCAACTGCCTCACCACCTCCTCTAGCTCCTCCAAAGTGATCGGTTCATCTAGCTCCTCTCTCTCTTCAGCACTAATCTACGGCAGTCCTATATCCTCCAGTGTTTCTGCTATCATCGCACAATTGTCCACCCCATCGTCTCCATATAGCCGCCCGTAGTAGTCTACGAACTCCTGGTTGACTCCCTCTTGGGTGTCCACCACCCCCCCCCCCTCTTCTCTCATTATCGTCCTGATCATGGGTCTAGGGGTTTCGCTTTTATATAGCCATGCCAAGATCCTCCCAGGTTTATCCCCTCCTGCATGCTGTCTCTCTATATATTTTTTGTAGTTGAGGTTACACAGTCTCTTTCCAGAGCCCAGCACACCTTTGCTGCAGCCTGAGTATCCCTTCGACGTCTTCTCTAGTATTATTTCCTCCCTTTTGCGCCCTTTCCAATTCGCTCTCCGCTTCCTGCAGGTCAGCCAGGATCCCTCCTTGCAGCCCTTTTGTAACGCTCACCTGATTCCCGTAGAGGCGCCGGTCTTGACTGGGCGTATACCGTATCTTCAAAGGTGATGTGTAACACACGGCTGGCTCTTTGGGCTGGACCTCTGTGCACTGTATGTCTGACTCGAAGGGTAAGATGTCTTAGGTAAGTGAACGCCGTGCTCTCCATCTGCCTCAGGGCAGGGTGCTGTAACCAGTTTCTTCACTGGATAAGGGGAGCAGGCCTCTTGACTTCAGAGGACTGCTGTCCGTCGTTTACTGCACGAACGGTAAGTTTCGAGTAATTCTAATGTCTTTAAAGTCTTTAGTAATGATGTTTCTTGTTTTGCAGGGTTCCGGCGATGGCGGATGACGGGCTGAAGTGAGTTGAAGATGGAGCCCGTGTGATGAATAGAAGCGCCTGGAAGCACGTAAGTAAGCGCTTGTTGCCTGCTTCACGATGCGCTCTAACTGTCTTTTTATTTTGCAGGTACAAGTTCGGAGCGGCTGCAGGGTGCCGGAATACCCACTGGGTTAGATGTGGAAAGGAGTAATGGCACGTGAGTATTAAAGTTCCCCAATGTCTTTAAACGCACCTTGTTTTGTCTTTCAGATGCGGGATGCAGCGCCGAAGGCCTCCGGAGCGTGCGAAGAGTTGGTAAGCTTTTGTCTTTCAGATGCCGGAATGCAGTGTGAAGACCTCCGGAGCGCACGAAGAGTAGGTAAGCCTTTGTCTTTCAGATGCCGGAATGCAGCGCGAGGCGTTGGTGACAGCCGATGGACCAGGTAAGTGAAGAGCTGTCACTGAAGACCGTAATGCTAACCTGTTCTTTCTTGTCTTTATAGGTGTTGCTGAAGACTGAATTCAGGATGGTAAGCCTTTTTCCTTAGGCCCAGGATCAGATGCAGAAGACACGATGAGCGTTCTGCTGCAGAGGATGCAGAATAACGCAAAGCAAGATTCATCCATCGGGTGTGGTTTAAATAGCCTCCTGTAGTGCTTAGGTGTCTCCTTCCACAGCCACGCCTAGGTAAGAAAAGAGTTCCTGCTTTCCAGAAGAGTTCCAGTGTTCTGAATCTAGGGAGTGGCTCCTGCCCCACCCAACAGGAAAAGTAGTTCCAAACAGAAGAGGATCAGAGGCTCAACTGGCAGGCAAGTAAGCAGCATGGTCTGCTGCAGGTAAGTCCACCCAAGCATTATGAGCCTGGCGCTTCCAGCGCTGGGACTGGGCATATTTATGAGCCTGCTGCCACTGGCGCCAGGACTGGGTCCAAAAGGTCCCAATTGGGACTGGTTGGCACTCGGAACCTGGGTTATGGATCTGCTTCCAAGGGAGTTGGGAAAACCCTGACCTTTTGGAAGCAGAGATCATGACAGTACCCCCCCTCAAGGCCCCTCCCAAACCGGGCTTCTCCGGGGGTTTTGGCTTGTCAGGAAATGTTCGGTGAAATCTTTTGATTAGGCGAGGAGCGTGGACATATTCAGCAGGTTCCCAGGATCTCTCTTGGGGGCCGTAGCCTTTCCAGTCAATTAGGTAAAATAGTTTAGATTTGGAGATCTTGGAGTCCAGAATGCTTTTGACTTCAAACTCGAGTTCTCCATCAACTAGGATAGGTTTTGGAGATTTAGTTAGTCGGGTTTGAGGTTGCACAGGTTTTAATAGAGAGACGTGGAAGACAGGATGTATCTTCATGTGCCGGGGCAAGTCCAACTTGACCGCTACTGGGTTTACTATGGTAGTGATGGAATAGGGACCAAGGTATCTTGGGTTGAATGTGCGTGGCCCTTTTAGAGGTAGATATTTGGTGGATAACCAGACTTGATCCCCTACTTGATATTGAGGGGCTTCCTTCCGATGTTGATCTGCTCCTTTCTTGTATTGTTCTTTAGCCCTTTGAAGGTGAGAAACAGCTTCCTTAAAGGCTTGGGTGATTGTAGAATGCAGGTAGTCTACTGCTGGTGTTTCAAGATCTTGGAGGGGATCCAACTCCGAGGTTCGAGGGTGACTGCCGTACAAAAGAAAAAACGGGGTTTTCCCAGTTCCCGAATGGACAGAGTTATTGTAGGCATATTCGGCTATCCAAAGGATGTCTTTCCAAGTTTTTTCAGTTTGTTGCAGCATGCAGCGTAAATACTGTTCCAGAGTTTGATCGGTCCTCTCGGTTTGTCCGTCGGTCTGAGGGTGGTGACTGGTCGATAGTCTCACATCAATTTGAGCCGACCGACAGCAACTTCGCCAAAAATGAGAAATAAATTGACTACCTCGATCCGAAATTAGAACCGAAGGAAAACCGTGCAGTCGGACGATGTTTTCGAGAAATTCTCGGGCCAGAGTTGCTGCTGTTGGCAAGCCTTTGAGCGGAATGAAATGCGCCATCTTGGAGAATAAGTCCGCGATTACTAGAAACGTATTGTATCCGGAGCATGGAGGTAGATCGGTGATGAAGTCCATAGAAAGCGTATGCCAAGGGCGAGGTGGGATGTCAATAGGGCGTAAGAGGCCTGCTTTCCTTTTGACTCTTGTTTTGGGCGCATACTCCACAGGACATTATAAAGTCTCTGATATCTTTTTTCCAAGACGGCCACCAGAAGTAGCGCTTGATCTTTTCTGAGGTCTTGACCATACCGGGATGTCCTTCCATTAAAGAATCGTGATAACAAGAGATTACTTTTTTCTGTAAATCTGTGCTGGGTAGGTATAATCGTTCTTGGAAATACAATAAGTTGTCCTTTACTGCAAAGTCCTTTCCCTGCAGATGCCAATTCTGTATGTCTGCTGGAGTTACAAGTTGCCTGGCTTTATCCTTAACTTCCTCTATGGATTCTGTGGCGATTACACCCAGAATTCTTTGTTCGGGAATGATTGGTACAGGTTTAGGGTTGATCAAGTGTTCTTCCACTCCCATCCGAGAAAGGGCATCAGCTTTACCGTTCTTTATACCAGGTCGATAGGTAATTATGAAGTCAAACTCGGCAAAAGAATAATGCCCAACGGAGTTGTCTAGAGGATTGGGCTTTTGCGGTTTTCAAATATTGCAGGTTTTGGTGATCCGTAATCACAGTAACGGTGTGTCGGGCCCCTAGCAGATAATGCCGCCAAGCCTTAAAGGCAGACTTGATAGCCAGAAGTTCCTTGTCAGTAATCGTTTAATTGATTTCAGGAGGCGAGAATTTGCGGGACCAAAATGCCACGGGATGCAACTGATTGGTTACCGGGTCCTTTTGTGATAGAACTGCCCCCATGGCAAGGCTTGAAGCATCAGTTTCCACGATGTAGGGGAGTTCGGGGCGAGGGTGTTTTAAGATTGGTGCAGAGATAAATTTAGTCTTCAAATCCTGGAAAGCTTGTTCCGCCTCGGTAGACCATTCAAAACATTTGTTTTTCTTTAACAAGGCAGTGATGGGCTGGACTATTCGAGAGAATTTGGGGATAAACCTGCGGTAAAAGTTAGCGAAGCCTAACATGATTTGCACACCTTTTACGGAGGATGGTGATGGCCATTTGAGAACTGCATCGACCTTCTTTGAATCCATACGCACTCCGGCAGGTGATAATATGAATCCCAAGAATTCAACTTCAGTCACGTTGAAAACACATTTTTCCAACTTAGCGAAAAGTTTGTGTTGACGCAATCTTTCGAGGACCATTTTCACGTGTTTCCGATGTTCAGATTCCGATGAAGAATAAACGAGGATGGCGTCAATGTAAACAACAACACACACATCTATGAGCTCTCTGAGGACATCGTTCATAAAATATTGAAAGGCGGCCGGGGCATTGCAAAGTCCGAAGGGCATGACCTGATATTCAAATAGCCCATACTTGGTGCGGAAGGCCGTCTTCCATTCATCGCCCTCGTACCAAGTGGTAAGCTCCTCTAAGATCCAGCTTTGTATATATGCATGCTTTTCTGACTTGGTCCAGGAGTTCAGGGATCAAAGGTAACGGATATCTATTCTTAACGGTGATCTGGTTCAGGGAGCGATAATCTATACAAGTTCTAAGGTCTCCTTCCTTTTTTGGAACGAAGAACAAAGCTGAAGAAGCAGGGGACTTGGAAGGACGAATAAACCCATTTGCCAGGTATTGATCCAGGTATTGTCGAAGGTGAAGGTTCTCAGGCTCGGTGAGGGCATAAATTCTACTACAAGGAGGAGTAGATCCAGGTATCAGGTCTATCTGGCAGTCATAAGACCTATGAGGAGGTAGAGAGTTAGCCTGATCCTTCCGGAAAACATCTTGGTATTCTAGGTATTCGGGAGGTAACTGGGGAGTCTCTGAAGAAATTGCTGCCAGTGCAACACCAGGTGGAGGGTGACAAGTAGAGACACATTCTGGAAACTGGACCGTTCTTGCTCGCCAATCGATCAGAGGATTGTGTTTCTCTAACCAAGGTATTCCTAGAATAATCTGAAACTGAAGGGCCTTGATCACATCGAACACGATCTTCTCATGGTGTCCATCTTGACTTACTAGCGTCACCTCTTGAGTGGTATGCGTTACTGGCCCGGAGGCTATCTCCGTACCATCCACCGTAGTAATGACGTCCTTTACAGCCTTGGGACAAAGAGTTAGATTCATCCTCAAAACCATTTCATGATCCACATAATTGCCGATGGCACCGCTGTCGACGTAAGCTTCAGTTGCATGTAATCGATCAGGATTATCAGGGCTAATGAGGACCATAGGTATCACGAAATGCGAGGTCACGGAACTGGTTTTCACGCTCGGCAAGAGGACCTCTATTCTTGTCGGGCGAGGTCGTTTCCCTGCTCAGAGTTTGTAACTTTGGTAACTGCAGCTCCTACTGCCTTCTTGGCAGGTTTCACCGGACAGTCTCGAAGAAAGTGCCCCGAGTTTCCGCAATAGAGGCATAATTGCAACTGTTTTCTCCTTTCCCGCTCCTTTTGTGTTAGAGGACCTTTCAGACCCCCTATTTGCATGGGTTCCCCGGAGTCTACTCCTTTGGAAGGAGTTGGCGGTTTGGAAAATACTCGAGCATCAAACTTGGAACGATCGGCCTTCCTGTTCTGCAGTCTGTGATCTATTTGAACGACTAAGTCTATATAGTCCGAACAATCTTGTGGGGGATTCACTACTTGGGCTAACACATCTTTGAGCTCTCCACGTAGACCTCTATAAAACAGCGTAATCCTTTTGTCCTCAGGCCATTGAGTTTCCACTATCAGTCTGTTGAAAGACGCAATATAAGCCGAAAGGTCTTGATTACCTTGTCGCAACGAAAGAAGCTCATTGTCCAAGGCCTGCCCCTGTGAATGTCTTGCGAACAGTTTTTCCATACTGAGCTGAAAAGCTTGAAAATCATGGAGGACCGGATCATCTTGATTTACTAGAGGGAACGACCAGTCTGCCGCATTGCCACTAAGGTACGAAAGCACAAAAGCTACTTTAGCTTGATCAGTTGGAAAGGCTGCTGGCCGGCATAAGAAATGCAACCGGCACGGATTGATAAATACTGCAAACCTCTTTGGGTCACCAGAAAATCGTTCGGGCGGAGCCAGAGGTACATTCCCAGGTAGGTTGATCTGCACTGGATTCATAGAGGATGTAGAAGGAAGATTTCCCCCAGATGCGGGTAACAGGGTCTGTCCGGCTTGTGACTGTAGCAATTGTCTAGCGAGATCATCTGTTCGCTCCTTGGAAATAATCAGTTCCCTTCTTAGAGCGTTCGTTTCCTGACGGGCTGCATGCACTTCTGCCCTTAGTTCCCCAAGTAACTGGGCTAGCTGGTCGGTATCCGAGGTTTCCATAGCGCCTGGACGGGAGTTTTGTGGTAGGCTTTGCGTTCTGTAACGCTCACCTGATTCCCGTAGAGGCGCCGGTCTTGACTGGGCGTATTCCGTATCTTCAAAGGTGATGTGTAACACACGGCTGGCTCTTTGGGCTGGACCTCTGTGCACTGTATGTCTGACTCGAAGGGTAAGATGTCTTAGGTAAGTGAACGCCGTGCTCTCCATCTGCCTCAGGGCAGGGTGCTGTAACCAGTTTCTTCACTGGATAAGGGGAGCAGGCCTCTTGACTTCAGAGGACTGCTGTCCGTCGTTTACTGCACGAACGATAAGTTTCGAGTAATTCTAATGTCTTTAAAGTCTTTAGTAATGATGTTTCTTGTTTTGCAGGGTTCCGGCGATGGCGGATGACGGGCTGAAGTGAGTTGAAGATGGAGCCCGTGTGATGAATAGAAGCGCCTGGAAGCACGTAAGTAAGCGCTTGTTGCCTGCTTCACGGTGCGCTCTAACTGTCTTTTTATTTTGCAGGTACAAGTTCGGAGCGGCTGCAGGGTGCCGGAATACCCACTGGGTTAGATGTGGAAAGGAGTAATGGCACGTGAGTATTAAAGTTGCCCAATGTCTTTAAACGCACCTTGTTTTGTCTTTCAGATGCGGGATGCAGCGCCGAAGGCCTCCAGAGCGTGCGAAGAGTTGGTAAGCCTTTGTCTTTCAGATGCCGGAATGCAGAGCGAGGCGTTGGTGACAGCCGATGGACCAGGTAAGTGAAGAGCTGTCACTGAAGACCGTAATGCTAACCTGTTCTTTCTTGTCTTTATAGGTGTTGCTGAAGACTGGATTCAGGATGGTAAGCCTTTTTCCTTAGGCCCAGGATCAGATGCAGAAGACACGATCAGCGTTCTGCTGCAGAGGATGCAGAATAACGCAAAGCAAAATTCATCCATCGGGTGTGGTTTAAATAGCCTCCCGTAGTGCTTAGGTGTCTCCTTCCACAGCCACGCCTAGGTAAGAAAAGAGTTCCTGCTTTCCAGAAGAGTTCCAGTGTTCTGAATCTAGGGAGTGGCTCCTGCCCCACCCAACAGGAAAAGTAGTTCCAAACAGAAGAGGATCAGAGGCTCAACTGGCAGGCAAGTAAGCAGCATGGTCTGCTGCAGGTAAGTCCACCCAAGCATTATGAGCCCGGCGCTTCCAGCGCTGGGACTGGGCATATTTATGAGCCTGGTGCCACTGGCGCCAGGACTGGGTCCAAAAGGTCCCAATTGGGACTGGTTGGCACTCGGAACCTGGGTTATGGATCTGCTTCCAAGGGAGTTGGGAAAATCCTGACCTTTTGGAAGCAGAGATCATGACACCTTTGGATTTTGATATAGCTACTCCCCTCATCACTGCCTTCAAGGCCTCCCACAGTGTGCCCGCCGAGTCCACGCTGCCAGTATTTGTCTCAAAGTAATTCAAAATCTCCTCCCTCATATCCTCCCTAAAAAGGGGGTGCTTAAGCGCTTCCGCTCTGAGGCGCCATGCTGGAATTCTCGCCCTCGGGGGACCACCATATTGCCATCTGTTAGGGAGAATTCTCTGTTTAGGCTGAATTTCCTAACCTAGTGAGTCCCCCAGCAGCTTTGATGGATTTCTGGAGTTTGTTTTTTTCTCCTCCTCCCACTCTTGGACATGATTATGGTGTTCCTTTGACTGATAATGTGTTTTATGGGCTATGGGGTCCTTTACTCCATAGAGTCTCATGTGTTTTTACTATGTGTGTTACACAGCACCCTCCGTGCAGTGACACAGGGGTGTCATAGTGACACCCCACCATAGACTCCATACCCTGGGACTGACTACTGTCTCCCAGGGCATGTAAAGTCACCATTGGCTTTACTAGTCCCAAATTATTAACAGAAACCGGTACAAACCATCATATTGTGGACGTACTGGTCGGGGCAATTCGATTGCCCCGGGGTCTGTTAGTCGCGGAGGGCACGTCTCCGTCCTCCCTGATCGAGTTTTAGCTGGTGGCAGTGGATACTACTTTTTATATTCGACCACGAAGGCTACCAACTTTAATTATTTAATTCTCATAGCCTCAAGCATAACGCCGGTTTATTTATTTAATATTAATTCGCCGGTTGGTATTTTTTGCCAGGACTCGATTCTAAAATGGTGTTTGTGTTCTCTTCTGTGACTCCAACCCAAGTCGAGCCCTTTGTTCCACTTTTGGCGGGCTTCTCCACAGAAGCCTCCAAAAGTGGTGCCACTCTGTCTGGGTACAACAGGGGGTGTGGGAGGGGGTTTAGGCACCCTGGACTGAGTTACCTTGTAACTCAAGTCGCACTCGTGTGATTGGCCCAAGTGGTGAGCCGGCCGGCTCACCACTTAGCATGTTTTATTGACAGCTAGGCTGAGTGAATGGGGGTGTGCTGCATAAAAGCAGGGCTTTGGGGACTGGAACTTCAGAAGTCGCCACAGGACCCGAGAATCCGACGAGGGAGAAGCTGAGCTGACCTGCTACGACGACACCACCGGTGGAGCCCTGCGTAACCGGCTCACCACTTCCCGACGACAGAGAAGATCTCCCGGCTGGAGATTCTTCTTCCCCTGACTGGTGGGCACAACCAGTTTACCTTCTTTTCCTCGCATCCCAGGACGTCTTGTGGTTGAATTGCCTGTGTCAAGCACCCCGGCAACCGGATAGCCACTTACCACTGGACCGTGAATAAAAGGACCGCTCCTTTTACCTGAGAACTCCACGGCTGGTTTCTTCCCTGGCAGTGCAACGGACTACTGTCTTCCTCCCCGACGAGATCCTCTTCCCCCGGACGAAGCACCGACTTGCATCCGCTGCCAGGAACAACTGCCCCCGCTGGAGTATTCTCACCACTTTAAGGTACCATATCCGCCAGGCCTCCCTTTCTAAAGATTGCTACAAGGTAATAATAATCCCTTAACCTTCTGGACTGGGCTGGCCGCCTTGACCATCTAACTGGTCCCTTTCTTTTGGTCCAACTCTTTCTGAACCTTTTCGAGACTTTTGTGCACCTTTCAAACATGTGACCTTGGACACATTTTGCTCTGATCCTCTTAAAGTGGATCCGGCCTTCTGAACTCTAACTTCACGGTTTGACTCTGCCTTCCTCTCTTGCTGTGTTCTTGCGAAAGTGTTGCGATCTGTTTCAAGTTATACTCTGCTTTTCTCTCCCTTTTAAAATGACTTATTAGAGTGCCATCTGCGTTAAGCGCTCACCGCTGTCTGAAAATAAGTGGGGCTTTACTTAAGACTTGTCTAATATTCTTTTAAGGGAGTGTATATCTTTTAGTGACCATGTTTTTGAACTGCTTAATATTAGTGCCTGTGTGTTTTACTAGATGTGGTTTTAAATAAATAATTATATCTCTTTTACACCAAGCTCTGGTCAGTGTTTGCTTGTTCTACTGTGTTCTTTTGACCTATTGTGAACACTCTGTATACTGCCTAACTCTTCTTGAGGGAAGTCTGACTGCTCAGCCACAGCTACCAAGTGAATCTGTGTGGTACAGACTGCTACCAAGTGGGTTTACTGCCAAACACCTGTAGTCTTAAATCTTTTGCAGTGGTCCCAGAGGGAACTGCACAGGTTTCTGCCTAACACTGGTGTACAGCGGTGGGATTTGTATTGAGTATACACTTTAGAGTGCTTTTTGAATACTTTAGGACAACTAACCACAAAGCTTAGCACTAAAAAGCTGAAAAGCTGATTTTTTAACTATGTTTGCTATGGAGAGTTATACCCTAGAATCATTGTCTGCCAAAACTGCCGATTGCTTAAAAGTATTGTGTAGACGTAAGAATCTCTCTGAGAAGGGCAAGAAAATGGAACTTATAGAAAGATTGTTAGAAAACAAAAGTCTGGGTGGTACAGAGGAATCTACCCTCCCAGAAAATGTAGAAAACAGTGATGGTATTGATCTAAATCAAAGTCTTGATAATGAGTCAGAAGAGGAAAGTGAACCTAATGAAGTTAGCCACTCTGAGCCTCTGTCTGCCTTACCTACTGTACCTACTGGGCCTATACCAGGTCCTACATGTAACCCTGCTTATTTTGAACTTGAAAAAATTAAGCTTGAATTAGAGTACAAACGTTTTATTGCTCAATCTGAAAGAAACCAAGAGCTAGAGTTCAGAAGAATGAATGCCCAGGCTGAGCAGAAGCAAGCTGAGTTAAGACTCAGAGAAATAGAGCTTAATCATGACCTAGAAATGAAGAAGTTGTCTGTGGAAAATGCTTCTCTCTCCTCTGGTTCCTCTAGGAGTTCCAGTCCCAAAAGACCCAGATGCCTAAGGAATTAGTGGGTATGTTTGAACCTAAGTTGGATGTGTTGGATTGGTTAAAAATGTTTGAGTATAATCATGGGCTCCAGGACATCACAGGGAATGAGTTACTTCCCTGGTTGTTCTCTAGGCTTCCACCTGTTGGAACCAATGTGGTAATGGAGTTGGGGGAGGTGGATAAGAAGGATTATCAATGTGTGAAACTAGCGTTGATAGCTAGATTTGGGAAGACCCCTTCCCAGTACCTTAAGAGGTTTAGGACCCTCAAAAAGCATGATGGTACACCTTGGGCTACCTGGGTGAGTGAAAGTTTGAAAAACTTAGAGGGATGGATTAAGGGTTACACAGTTAACACTTATGAAGGAATGAAGTATCTTGTAATGTTGGAGTCAATTTATGATGCCTGCTCTCCTGAGCTCAGACAGCACTTGGCTGATTCAAAGGAAATGGATTCCAGGAGGTTAGCTAAGGCTGCTGACTTGTGGGTTGCCAACAGGGCCACTCACAAGGATTCTGGGGCTACTCAGAAAAAGGATGAGGGAAAACAGCCAAAAAAAAGGACTCCAAAGAGAATTCTAATAATTCCAATTCCAAAGAGGGCCCCAAACAAAACCAAAAGGGTAAGCCACAAGGGAAACCAAATCAGGCTAGTGTACCTTCTGGTGCCAAACCAGAAGGAGGTCAGAAGAAGCCACCATTCCAGAAAGCATTTGGTAAATGCTTTGTTTGTGGCTCTACTGACCATGTGAAAGGAGATCCCAGATGTAAGGGTAAACCTTCAGGGGTCCAGCTTGTCTCCTTAGCCTTCGCTCCAGAGGAGGAAGTACAAATGGCAAGTGGAAACTTTCTATTGCTGGCTGATGAACCCATTGGAGTCTCAGCCAGTGTTTCTTTAGTGTCTCTGGGTCTGTGGGAACAACAGAACTTAGATGTCTATAATTCTATCCCAGATAATACTAAAGAGTATTATAAGGACAGTGTCCAGGTGAATGGTCAGGAGACTCCTGCCATTAGGGACACTGGGGCCAGCATAACTGTGGTGGACAAATCGTTATTTCAGGCTGAGGATGTTGCTAAGGTCACTAAACGCCTCACCAAGTTAGCTGGAGGGCCTGTGCAGATGCTTCCCCAACTACCAGTTCTCATCCAGTGTAATGACATGACTGTGAAGATACCTGTCAGCACACAAAGTGAGGTGCCAGGAAGGGTTCTGCTGGGTAATGACTTCAAAACTCTTGGAGTAGTGTCACATACCCCCAGACCTCCTAGTAAAAGGTTACAGGAGCTCACCAGACCTGCAAGGGAGAGAACCATGAGAGATACTCCCAAGGAGATGATGAAGAAAGAGATCACTCCTGCTCCACTGGAGATGTCAGCTGCTGTCTCTAAGAAACTAGAAGGAAAAGGGAAACCTAAAACTTCTAAAAAGAACCTCACAGCCAGCACTCCAGTGCAGCCAACAAGGACTTCCCAGAGGTTGTCCAAAGTTACACCAGTAACTCCCCCTCCAGCTGAGGCTGAGAGGGAGGTACAACCCTGTGTGGTTGAACTAGACTCTGAAGAAGAGCTAGCGGAAGGCCAGGAACTCATTGGAGATTTGGATCCTGTTGACCATCCTGAGCTGCAGTCTTTACTGGCAGAAGGTGGACCCAACAGGGCAGACTTCAGTAAGGGACAGAGAGAATGTCCAACTCTGGAAGGTCTTCGCCACCAGGCAGATGCTCAGGCTGAAGGGCAAGAGCCTGGGAAATATAGGTTATACTGGGAAGATGGCCTCTTCTACAGTGAACCGACGGAGCCTGCACCTGGGGACAACAAACGACTTGTAGTACCCCAAGAGAACAGACCACAGTTCTTGCAGTTAGCCCATGAGATTCCTTTGGCTGGTCACTTGAGTTTCAAGAAGACTAAGGAAAGGCTCTCTCTACTTTTATTGGCCAAAGATGGGGGCTGAAGTAGATAAGTACTGCAGGAGCTGCCACACCTGCCAGACTTCTGGTAAGGTTGGCTCCAGGAATGTGGCACCTTTAGTGCCTCTCCCTGTAGTGGGAGTCCCAATTGAGAGAGTAGGGATTGACATTGTTGGTCCCCTTGATCCTCCAACCTCCTCAGGCAACAGATTTATACTTGTTGTAGTAGACCATGCTACTAGGTACCCTGAGGCAATTCCTATGAGGACTGTTACAGCTCCGGCTGTGGCTAAGGCCCTCCTTGGTATTTTACCAGGGTTGAGTTTCCTATGGAAGTAATCTCTGACAGGGGGTCGAATTTTATGTCCCACTACATGAAAGCTATGTGGAAAACCTGCAGAGTTACTTACAAGTTCTCAACCGCATACCACTCTCAGACAAATGGGCTGGTTGAAAGGTTCGGTAATAAACCTAGTCACACAACCGCTCTCCGTTTGTACCCGGTCTGGGTAATTTTGTTTGAAAAAACAGTTCTAAATAGTGTTGGTTTTATTCATCCTAATCAAGGAATTGTTCATAAGAAGTAAGTTCCAAGACTTTATTTGTGTAATGTATATATTTCTTTATGAAAAAAATCAAAAGAATGATCACTAATCAAATCTTAGTGAGGACGCAGCTGACATATTTCATTATGCAAGTAGACTTAAAATGCCAATGCATTTCGGAGTGTAAACTCCTTCATCAGGGCAAGTCTGTGTTATTGGGAAACAGTAACATCAACAAAAACATAAGAAAATGTATATAAAACAAGAGATACAAAATGAAATGTAGTGGTGACATAATGATCATAAAGCACATAAAAGAATAATGGTTACATACCCCAATAGAAGAATTCAAGTCAAGGTGTAATATGTAAAAAACAATAGAAAAAATGGAAATCAGTACAAAATCATAGTGGCAACCATTCGATTATTGTCATGTGCTCGTGAGGAAAAGAAATTTACCTCGCTTAAAGAATGGAGTCAGGCGCGGTGAAAAAGAAAGAAACAATATCAGAGGTATGTTCTCACAAAGAACACGATCGGGTGCTGGAAGGGATCCAGTATACGATCTGTAAAAGTGAAACCAACTTTAGTGGGTGCGGTTAAAGGAGGTAAGTAAACGGAGTAGAATGAGCCACAAGAAGCTCGATTACCTGAGTTCACAGAATGGTGTCGGCGGTGAACGCAGCGAGCTGTTGTGCATCGCTGACTGAAACCGTTGTTAGGGAAACGGTGAATGAAATAGACACGTGACCGCAACACGCTGGGCGAACCCGCGCGATGCGGCATGTAATTAAAGAGGCAGAAAACTGCCGATAGGGACATCAATGATGCAAAAAAAGAAATTAAGGAGGCTGTGGGGGCTGAATCATAAATACTAAGAAGAAACAATGTAAAAATTGTGCATGACATAGACATAGAAAAAATACTATTATCATATACAAGAAAAGGCCACATTATAAGACAAACATAACCTATATATGAGAAATGTAATCAAAATCCATCATATCAACAAAGTGTTGCACAGAACTGTAACTCCTTGAGATAAAAGGAATATCAAAGCATTCATGAAAAGGGTTCTTGCGAACGCTAGAAAATGCCTAAGATGTCTAAACTGATAGATGTATACAATAACATGATAAACATTAAGGAAAGCATAGGAAATGTATAGAACCGATCTGCGAGTGGTGGTGCCGGGTGGCCCCACCTTGGGTCCCAGTCGGATGACCAGGAGTAGCAGACTGGTTGTGGTAAACCATAATATATCTCATTTGCAAAATAAAACAAGCAGGTGGAACACTAATCATCACCATGTGTGTCTACGCTTATTGACATATATAACAAGCACTCAGGGCAGCGTGGGCAAACATGCAGCAAGACTGAAAACGGTGGTGCGGAGAAGTACCACCCTGGGACCCAGTCATGTGACCAGGAAAAGCAGACTTGATATGATAGACAGTGTTATACCTTATTAAGAGAGTGAGGAGACACATCAAAATAAAAACCTGTGCATACCAATGGTAACAAATGCACTGCAAGTTGAAACATTAAATATAGCAATGATAGTTAATCTCATCGTTAAGACCATTGGGATACAAACTCCCAAGTTTATCAATCCAAAATGTTTCTCTTTGGTTAAGGCGAAGACTCAAATCCTCATGTGGATTAACCTTGGTCAGTACTTCCAAAATCAAGAACCTGATTTGTGTCAAACTATGCCGTTTCTCATTCCAGTGTCTGGCCACTGCTGAATTTGGATTCGAATTCCGGATGCACGAGCAATGCTCATTCCATCGTACTTTAGCAGCTCTCATGGATTGGCCAACATAGTATTTCCCGCATGGGCACTTAATTCCATATATTATGTTCACACTATCACAAGTACCGAAAGACTTCAGAGGAATCTTGTTGCCTGTACGGGGATGGTACACAATGTTTCCTTTGATCACCATATTGCAGTTAGCACAGTGTAAGCAGGGGTATGTGCCTGTCCGTTGGGTGCTTGGTTCTTTTAAAGGAGGTCTGGTACGGACAAGTTCATCACGAAGATTCCTACTTCTCTGATAGGCAAATACTGGTATTTGGTCAAATAGTTTCTGAACTCTCACATCGTCCTTGAAAATGCCCCAATGTTTCTTAATGGAATTCTTGATTTTATTGCTTTGAATCGAATATTTTGAAACATAGACCGGTGATTTGAGTTCCCTTTTGGATTTAGTGACATTGGTCAACAAGGTCTCACGATTTAAAGCATTCACTTTCTCAGATGCTAAATGTACTTCTGCTTGCTTGTAACCACGTGCCAGGAATTTGTCCTTCATTTCAATTTGTTGGGCTAGACATTCTTCTGGGTCACTCACAATCTTTTTGACTCTCAAGAGTTGACTATATGGGAGATTTCTCAAGAGACTAGGCTGATGGAAACTGAGACGGTGTAACAAATTGTTACGGTCGGTAGTTTTGCGGAATAGAGTAGTGCTGTAGCCGCTGTTTTTCTTTTCTATTACAACATCAAGGAATGTGATCCTATCTTTGGATATCTCACTCGTGAACTGGACACGCGGATCAATGTTGTTGAGGTATTCGAAGAAATTATTGAATGTGGATTCGGAACCTGTCCAGATTCCAAAAATGTCATCGATGTACCGTGACCATAAGTGAATGTTACAGTTCCATTCTTCGTTCTTCAATACGTGTTCTGTTTCAAATTTATACATGAAGCAATTTGCATATGATGGTGCCATAGTGGCGCCCATCGATGTACCGGATGTTTGAAGAAAGAACTTATTCTGATATTGAAAATATGAATTCTCTGCGATGAATTGAAGAAGAGCAATGATGAATTCTTTCTGAGCACGGACCTCTTCTTCAATTAATCGCAGAGAATTCATATTTTCAATATCAGAATAAGTTCTTTCTTCAAACATCCGGTACATCGATGGGCGCCACTATGGCACCATCATATGCAAATTGCTTCATGTATAAATTCGAAACAGAACACGTATTGAAGAACCAAGAATGGAACTGTAACATTCACTTATGGTCACGGTACATCGATGACATTTTTGGAATCTGGACAGGTTCCGAATCCACATTCAATAATTTCTTCGAATACCTCAACAACATTGATCCGCGTATCCAGTTCACGAGTGAGATATCCAAAGATAGGATCACATTCCTTGATGTTGTAATAGAAAAGAAAAACAGCGGCTACAGTACTACTCTATTCCGCAAAACTACCGACCGTAACAATTTGTTACACCGTCTCAGTTTCCATCAGCCTAGTCTCTTGAGAAATCTCCCATATAGTCAACTCTTGAGAGTCAAAAAGATTGAGAGTGACCCAGAAGAATGTCTAGCCCAACAAATTGAAATGAAGGACAAATTCCTGGTACGTGGTTACAAGCAAGCAGAAGTACATTTAGCATCTGAGAAAGTGAATGCTTTAAATCGTGAGACCTTGTTGACCAATGTCACTAAATCCAAAAGGGAACTCAAATCACCGGTCTATGTTTCAAAATATTCGATTCAAAGCAATAAAATCAAGAATTCTATTAAGAAACATTGGGGCATTTTCAAGGACGATGTGAGTTCAGAAACTATTTGACCAAATACCAGTATTTGCCTATCAGAGAAGTAGGAATCTTCGTGATGAACTTGTCCGTACCAGACCTCCTTTAAAAGAACCAAGCACCCAACGGACAGGCACATACCCCTGCTTACACTGTGCTAACTGCAATATGGTGATCAAAGGAAACATTGTGTACCATCCCCATACAGGCAACAAGATTCCTCTGAAGTCTTTCGGTACTTGTGATAGTGTGTACATAATATATGGAATTAAGTGCCCATGCGGGAAATACTATGTTGGCCAATCCATGAGAGCTGCTAAAGTACGATGGAATGAGCATCGCTCGTGCATCCGGAATTCGAATCCAAATTCAGCAGTGGCCAGACACCGGAATGAGAAACGGCATAGTTTGACACAAATCAGGTTCTTGATTTTGGAAGTACTGACCAAGGTTAATCCACATGAGGATTTGAGTCTTCGCCTTAACCAAAGAGAAACATTTTGGATTGATAAACTTGGGAGTTTGTATCCCAATGGTCTTAACGATGAGATTAACTATCATTGCTATATTTAATGTTTCAACTTGCAGTGCATTTGTTACCATTGGTATGCACAGGTTTTTATGTTGATGTGTCTCCTCACTCTCTTAATAAGGTATAACAGTGTCTATCATATCAAGTCTGCTTTTCCTGGTCACATGACTGGGTCCCAGGGTGGTACTTCTCCGCACCACCGTTTTCAGTCTTGCTGCATGTTTGCCCACGCTGCCCTGAGTGCTTGTTATATATGTCAATAAGCGTAGACACACATGGTGATGATTAGTGTTCCACCTGCTTGTTTTATTTTGCAAATGAGATATATTATGGTTTACCACAACCAGTCTGCTACTCCTGGTCATCCGACTGGGACCCAAGGTGGGGCCACCCGGCACCACCACTCGCAGATCGGTTCTATACATTTCCTATGCTTTCCTTAATGTTTATCATGTTATTGTATACATCTATCAGTTTAGACATCTTAGGCATTTTCTAGCGTTCGCAAGAACCCTTTTCATGAATGCTTTGATATTCCTTTTATCTCAAGGAGTTACAGTTCTGTGCAACACTTTGTTGATATGATGGATTTTGATTACATTTCTCATATATAGGTTATGTTTGTCTTATAATGTGGCCTTTTCTTGTATATGATAATAGTATTTTTTCTATGTCTATGTCATGCACAATTTTTACATTGTTTCTTCTTAGTATTTATGATTCAGCCCCCACAGCCTCCTTAATTTCTTTTTTTGCATCATTGATGTCCCTATCGGCAGTTTTCTGCCTCTTTAATTACATGCCGCATCGCGCGGGTTCGCCCAGCGTGTTGCGGTCACGTGTCTATTTCATTCACCGTTTCCCTAACAACGGTTTCAGTCAGCGATGCACAACAGCTCGCTGCGTTCACCGCCGACACCATTCTGTGAACTCAGGTAATCGAGCTTCTTGTGGCTCATTCTACTCCGTTTACTTACCTCCTTTAACCGCACCCACTAAAGTTGGTTTCACTTTTACAGATCGTATACTGGATCCCTTCCAGCACCCGATCGTGTTCTTTGTGAGAACATACGTCTGATATTGTTTCTTTCTTTTTCACCGCGCCTGACTCCATTCTTTAAGCGAGGTAAATTTCTTTTCCTCACGAGCACATGACAATAATCGAATGGTTGCCACTATGATTTTGTACTGATTTCCATTTTTTCTATTGTTTTTTACATATTACACCTTGACTTGAATTCTTCTATTGGGGTATGTAACCATTATTCTTTTATGTGCTTTATGATCATTATGTCACCACTACATTTCATTTTGTATCTCTTGTTTTATATACATTTTCTTATGTTTTTGTTGATGTTACTGTTTCCCAATAACACAGACTTGCCCTGATGAAGGAGTTTACACTCCGAAATGCATTGGCATTTTAAGTCTACTTGCATAATGAAATATGTCAGCTGCGTCCTCACTAAGATTTGATTAGTGATCATTCTTTTGATTTTTTTCATAAAGAAATATATACATTACACAAATAAAGTCTTGGAACTTACTTCTTATGAACAATTCCTTGATTAGGATGAATAAAACCAACACTATTTAGAACTGTTTTTTCAAACAAAATTACCCAGACCGGGTACAAACGGAGAGCGGTTGTGTGACTAGGTTTCACATCTAGTCTATTGCCTCACTTGTTTTCGGGTCAGGGTGACTCCAGACCCATCACAGCCTGCTCCTGCAAGTGTTTTGATTCTTTGAACAAAAGACTTCAAATAGCATTTACCTTGTGGTGCCACTTATTTCTCTTTTTCTTTTTCTGGTTGAAAGGTTCAACAGAACCATGAAGAGCGTGATAGGTGCTTTAGAGGACCCCCTTAAAAGAAAGTGGGACCTCCTACTGCCATGCCTTCTCTTTGCTTATAGAGAAGTCCCTCAGGAGGGAGTAGGTTATTCTCGCTTTGAACTTCTTTATGGTCATCCGGTCAGAGGACCATTGGCCCTGATCAAGGAGGGGTTGGAGAGTGCTCCTTCCCCCAAGCCAGTCAGAGTGACTGACTATGTGATAGGTCTCTGGAGGAGAATGTCACAAATGATGGCAGAAGCAATTGATAACTTGAAAGCTGGACAAGCATTGGTCAAGCACTGGCATGACCAAAAGGCTAACATGGTTGAGTTTACTCAGGACCAGCTAGTTCTCGTTATGATTCCAACAAGGCAGAGGGCCTTGCAAGACAAATGAATGGGACCCTTGAAGGTTGTGGGTAAACTTGGAGAGGTCAACTATCTGGTGGACTTGGGCAATCCCAAGGAGGCTCCAACAGTCTTCCACACCAACAGACTAAAAGCGTATGTCTCCAGACCTGATGTAGGAGCTTTGCTTATAGCATCATTAGAGGAAGAAGAAGAGAGTGAAGCTCTCCCTGATCTCCTCAGAGGCTTACTTTTAGACGAAAAGATTGAAGGAGTAAATCTCTCTTCAAATCTGACACCTGAGCAACAGGAAGAGTGCAAATCTATGTTAAATCAGTTTGCCTCCCTGTTCTCACTTTCACCAGGCTTGACCCCTTGGGGACAGCATGACATACTCACTGGTGACTGTCTGCCAGTCAAAAGCAGAGGATATCGAATGTCAGAAAATGTAAGAACCCACATCAAAGGTGAGGTCAGCAAGATGCTTGATCTCGGGGTAATAGAGCCCTCTACTAGTCCATGATCTAGCCCAGTTGTGTTAGTACCAAAGGCAGGATCTAAAGAACTTAGATTATGTGAGGATTACAGAGCTCTTAATGCAATCACTAAGACTGATGCCCACCCTTTGCCAAGGACAGATGAGTTGGTGGATAGACTTGGTGCAGCCAGGTTTCTCAGCACATTTGACTTGACGTCAGGCTATTGGCAAATAGCCCCGACAGACCATGCCAAGGAGACAACTGCATTTTCTACCCCAGTTGGCTTATACCAGTTTAAGGTTATACCTTTTGGATTGAAAATGCACCTGCTACATTCCGAAGGATGGTAAACCAGGTTCTGAATGGGATGGAGGACTTCTGCATGGCATACTTGGATGACATAGCAGTGTTCAGCAATTCCTGGGAAGAACATGTGGACCACCTGAGATATGTTTTGCAGGCTCTTGGAAAGGCCAATCTGACCATAAAGGCAAGTAAATGCCAGATTGGACAGAGTAAAGTGGTCTACCTTGGACATGAGGTAGGAGGTGGAGAAATAAGGCCTTTTCCCAGTAAGATTGAAGCTGTGCAAAATTGGACAACACCTACTACTCAGACCCAGGTGAGAGCCTTCTTAGGACTCACTGGGTATTACAGGAATTTCATTGAGAACTATGGGTCCATAGCTTCTCCACTGAATGTCATCTCCTCTCCTAAATTCCCTAAAAAGGTTAGGTGGAATGAGGAATGCAATCAGGCCTTTGAAACCCTGAAAAAGGCTCTTTGCCAAGCCCCAGTACTCAGAGCTCTTGACTATCACCAAACTTTCATTGTGCAAAAAGATGCTTCAAATGTAGGAATAGGTGCAGTCCTTAGTCAACTGGATGGGAAGGGTAGGGAGCACCCCATTTGCTTCATCAGTAGAACACTGAAGGATCCTGAAACAAGGTGGGCAACCATTGAGCGAGAGTGTTTTGCTATTGTGTGGGCTCTGAAGAAGTTTAGGCCATACTTGTATGGTTCTACTTTTGTCATTCAGACTGACCACCAACCCTTGAGATGGTTAATGCAAATGAAAGGGGAAAACCCAAAACTATTGAGATGGTCAATCTGCCTGCAAGGTTTGATTTCACCATTGAACACAGGTCAGGGTGTCACCACCAAAATGCTGATGGTCTCTCTAGGATGTATGTCATCGACTAGAGGTATGAGATTCATCCAGGAGTGGATTAAATCCTCCTGTCCCTTAGTCTGGGGGGGCGAGTGTTAGGGAGAATTCTCGGTTTAGGCTGGATTTCCTAACCTAGTGAGTCCCCCAGCAGCTTTGCTGGATTTCTGGAGTTTGTTTTTTTCTCCTGCCAAGAGTGAGACTCTTTTTCTCCCACTCATGGACATGATTATGGTGTTCCTTTGACTGATAATGTGTTTTATGGGCTATGGGATCCTTTACTCCATAGAGTCTCATGTGTTTTTACTATGTGTGTTACACAGCACCCTCCGTGCAGTGACACGGGGTGTCATAGTGATACCCCACCATAAACTCCATACCCTGGGACTGACTACTGTCTCCCATGGCATGTAAAGTCACCATTGGCTTTACTAGTCCCAAATTATTAACAGAAACTGGTACAAACCATCATATTGTGGACGTACTGGTCGGGGCAATTCGATTGCCCCGGGGTCTGTTAGTCGCGGGGGCACGTCTCCGCCCCCCTGATCGAGTTTTAGCTTGTGGCAGTGGATACTACTTTTTATATTCGACCGCGAATATATCCCTATGGGATTTTCCCATTGTTCTAGGCTACCAACTTTAATTATTTAATTCTCATAGCCTCGAACATACCGCCGGTTTATTTATTTAATATTAATTCGCTGGTTGGTATTTTTTGCCAGGACTCGATTCTAAAATGGTGTTTGTGTTCTCTTCTGTGACTCCAACCCAAGTCGAGCCCTTTGTTCCACTTTTGGCGGGCTTCTCCACAGAAGCCTCCAAAAGTGGTGCCACTCTGTCTGGGTACAACAGGGGGTGTGGGAGGGGGTTTAGGCACCCTGGACTGAGTTACCTTGGTAACTCAAGTCGCATTCTCGTGTGATTGGCCCAAGTGGTGAGCCGGCCGGCTCACCACTTAGCATGTTTGATTGACAGCTAGGCTGAGTGAATGGGGGTGTGCTGCATAAAAGCAGGGCTTTGGGGACTGGAACTTCAGAAGTCGCCACAGGACCTGAGAATCCGACGAGGGAGAAGCTGAGCCGACCTGCTACGATGACACCACCGGTGGAGCCCTGCGGAACCGACTCACCACTTCTCGACGACAGAGAAGATCTCCCGGCTGGAGAGTCTTCTTCCCCTGACTGGTGAGCACAACCAGTTTACCTTTTTTTCCTCGCATCCCAGGACGTCTTGTGGTCGAATTGCCCGTGCCAAGCACCCCGGCAACCGGATAGCCACTTACCACTGGACCGCGAATAAAAGGACCGCTCCTTTTACCTGAGAACTCCGCGGCTGGTTTCTTCCCTGGCAGTGCAACGGACTCCTGTCTTCCTCCCCGACGAGATCCTCTCTTCCCCCGGACGAAGCACCGACTTGCATCCGCTGCCAGGAACAACTACCCCTGCTGGAGTATTCTCACCACTTTAAGGTACCGTGTCCGCCAGGCCTCCCTTTCTAAAGATTGCTACAAGGTAATAATAATCCCTTAACCTTCTGGACTGGGCTGGCCGCCTTGACCATCTAACTGGTCCCTTTCTTCTGGTCCAACTCTTTCTGAACCTTTGAGACTTTTGTGCACCTTTCAACCGTGTAACCATGGACACATTTTGCTCTGATCCTCTTAAAGTGGATTCGGCCTTCTGAACTCTAACTTCACGGTTTGACTCTGCCTTCCTCTCTTGCTGTGTTCTTGTGAAAGTGTTGGGATCTGTTTCAAGTTACACTCTGCTTTTCTCTCCCTTTTAAAACGACTTATTAGAGTGCCATCTGCGTTAAGCGCTCACCGCTGTCTGAAAATAAGTGGGGCTTTACTTAATATTCTTTTAAGGGAGTGTATATCTTTTAGTGACCGTGTTTTTGAACTACTTAATATTAGTGCCTGTGTGTTTTACTAGATGTGGTTTTAAATAAATAATTATATCTCTTTTACACCAAGCTCTGGTCAGTTTTTGCTTGTTCTACTGTGTTCTTTTGACCTATTGTGAATACTCTGTATACTGCCTAACTCTTCTTGAGGGAAGTCTGACTGCTCAGCCACAGCTACCAAGTGAATCTGTGTGGTACAGACTGCTATCAAGTGGGTTTACTGCCAAACACCTGTAGTATTAAATCTTTTGCAGTGGTCCCAGAGGGAACTGCACAGGTTTCTGCCTAACACCATCCGAGGATCAAGGGCGAGTGATCCCAGAGGACCCTCGCTCTATATTCAACGTATGTGGTCTCCGCCACTATCTCAGGTGTGCCAAAAACATATTCTAACCTCATATGTAATTGATGCGGGCAGAATAATGCGAATAATGCCTCTCTAGGGGGTGTTGCGCCCTCCATACATCTTCAAACCCAAAGTCAGTTAGTAGTGTTTGCAGCGCCTTAGCAGATGGGGTAGGTCTATCTGTTCTCTCGTCTGATCTGTCCATTTTAGGGTTCAGTACACAATTGAAGTCCCCCCCCCCAGATCACTGCACTCCCAGCACACATGCTGAGGTGATTACTCAATGTTTTAAAATATGCCTCCGTATTCTGGTTCGGGGCGTACGTATTCACCACACTTGTCTCTCTGTTTTCCACCAATCCCCGCATAATAACCATCCTCCCATCCGCCTCAATCAGCGTCTGAAACAGCTGAAATGGGACATGTGGCGCCACCCAGATAATCACTCCCCTGGCATATGCAGAATATGGCGAACCCACCACTGTCCCCTTTTATTTCTTCCCAACCATCTCCAACTTGTCTCGTGTCAAATGCGTCTCTTGCAGTAGAGCTATGTCTATCTTTTGCCTACGTAGGTATAGCATGACCTTATTCCTCTTCAAGTAACTATTGAGCCCCCTGACGTTCCAGGTAACTACTTTAAGATCCCCCATGGCATGGCAAAAGTCCCTCTCGTCCCCTCACCTGTTTGGTCCAAATCCATTTGCTTGAAACGTCTGTATAGGCTTGTACCCCAACTTAAACTCCCCACTAAAAACACAACAAAACCCCCAACTTCCCACCTCCCAACCCCCCCTCCCCCCCCCAACAACACCCTCCCCAACTGTTGCCCAGCTCCATCCCTGGATCTCAGGCACCCCCACATCTAACCCTTTCTGGCAATAGCCCGTACTGGCGGCTCAGCAGGGTCAGGCCGCCCTAGTGGCTGTCTAACTACTAACTTCTGGGGGGTAGGTTGCCTCCATACTGCTGCTCCTGTTAACCACATCTAGTGCTCCCCAGTCAACTTATGCTTTTTATTATCTATATTCAAGTCCAACAGTATCAATAAGTCTGAAAGTGACCTAATACAATTCTAGTGTTCAAACATAACTCAACGGGGGCTCCCCACCGCTTAGAACCCCAGTGGTCCTGCTGCATCCCCCTCACTTATAGTGCTTCGTGTGGTCTTGTTCCTCATCTCGATCCGGACAGCCCTGCAGGTCCAGCCACGCCGCCGTGTCCTCTGGGGTCTCAAAAAAGAACACTTCACTTTTGTGAAAAACGTAACTTTGCAGGGTACAGAAGCATGTACTTGATACCAGCCGCACGCAGTCTCCTCTTGACTGCCACATAGCTGTACCTCTGCACCAGCATCGTGTAGTCAGGATACACCGTGAT
The DNA here is from genome assembly GCF_040938575.1 of Ambystoma mexicanum. Classification (NCBI taxonomy): domain Eukaryota; kingdom Metazoa; phylum Chordata; class Amphibia; order Caudata; family Ambystomatidae; genus Ambystoma; species Ambystoma mexicanum. Next base: position 355,173,236 of record NC_090936.1, read on the forward strand.
GTTAGTAGATGCCCTTTCTATCGTCCCACCTTTGCGGAAGTATTCCAAGATTTTTTCTCTGTCTTTATAGTTTAATATTTTTGCAATTATCGCCCGAGGAGGGGCCCCGGGCTGTGGTTTTCTCATCAGGGCCCTATGTGCTCGTTCAACAGTGAATCCTTGTGAGAGGTTGTCTGCCCCTATCTCTTGCAGGATCATATGTTCCACATAGTCCATGGGGTCCTGGCCGTCCTCCCCCTCCGGCAAGCCGACCACTCGAATGTTATTCCTTCTCGCCCTCCCTTCCGCTTCCTCTGCTCGGTTCTCTAGATTAGCCACCTGCTGCTTTAGTATGTGGACCTCCTTCGCATTGCTTCCGTATTGGTTTGCACCGCATTCTCCAGTCCACTTGTTCTTTCCGCCAGCGCCCTGACATCTTGTCGCAACAGGATAACTTCTATTCCCACAGCATCAATCTTCTTCTCGAGGGCCGTTCGTAGGACCTATTGCTGTGCCCCATGTGTTCCTCAGCTCCGTTATTGCTGCTAGGACCTGTTGATTGTCCCCCCCTGGAGCTCTGTCTGCGGAGACTGTCGCTGAACCCAGTACCGGGGCAGTAGGAGTTTGTGCCGTCTTGGCAAAGGCATCCATTGTGGGTTGTTTACTTTTGGCCCTAAATCCTTTAACCAACACAATGCAGCCCTGTCTGCATGTCCGGTTCTGGTCCTCCGATGTCGTACTAGTTCTGTTCCTCTGCGGCTCTACGGCTACACCAGAGCAATCCGGGGCCGGGCGCGTTCTCCTCCGATAGCCGCTGTATGTGGCAAAATGCGCTGCTCCCCATTTTCAGGTGGGTTGTGTTCTCCCACGTACCTTCATTTGTCTGCGGCAAATTATACTCTTTCAGGTCACCCCCTGTGTCGCCACCTGCACCTCAGCCTCCTCGGGTATCCAGCTCACCCAAATGCGTGTTTAGCACCTCTTACCATGCCCCAATGTCCGCAGCGCTGCTGCAGGGATGTCGAACTCCACCTCTTCGCTGTGTGTTACTCCCCAGGGGAGCTATACGCAATCTTGTCCCCTTCTCCGGGAGAGCCTGTTTCTGCACACCCCCAGAGGGGTAGGGGGGCTTGTGACCCTCTCCTCACTTCCCCTATTACGAGTGTTTATGCACCTCCTCAAGCCTTGTGCAGAGGAGCAGGCTGCCCTCTGCATCAACAGAGGTGCTGAGTTACCTCAAGCGCGATACCGGGGTCTGGCTGCTTCTGTTTAATAGCCTTGTAATGTGCAGGGTCCCCCCATCTTACATCCTTTAATGATGCGCAGCCAGCCCGCAACGAAGCGGCACAGGAAGAGCCAGTGCAGGAAGCACAACCCGGCTCTCTACCTGTGTCGTGTTGCACTCAGGGGCATGCCAGTGAAGCTACATATCTTCGCCCCTTAGTTACTGATTAGGTCCTTATCTCCACAGGCTGTGTGCTTACTGTGCCCAGCACTCAGCTTATTGCCGCGGACCACAAGCCTCCTCCGATCCACCAGCTCTGCGGGCGTTACTGTCAGTAGCCGCACACGCCTCGTGCGTGGGTGCGCTGCCGATCCTGCTGCCGAGATGGACCCGGCAGCTTTTAATAATCCTAGGGGCCAGGTCCGCTGTTGTATCTTCGCAAGCAGCAGCCGGCCACAACGCGCTCCTCGCAGCGCCGCCTTGTTTCACCCGGTCATCACTCTCCCTGGGGTATCGCTTGCTTCATTGTCTGTGCATGCGGTCAGCTTATCATTTACACCGCCTCCGCACGTCCTTACTCCCTGATACTCGATCGCCGCTCCAGCAGTCCGTCTTGCTCTTGCGCCCGTTGCTTTCACGGGTCCCTTTGTTCTACAGCGGCTGCCATCTTGGTCTTATACGGCCGCTGCAATCCGTGATACAAAGCGTCAGATCTCCCTTTCTTCTGGGCCGACACACTCGTGGGTGGATGCAACCTTTACCAGTCACCTTCATGCGTCTATACAGTCATTTTCGTTCTGCAGTCTGTTGTCTGGTAGCCCAAGCTACTACGAATCAATCGCCGGATCACGGAGCATGATGGAGTCACAGCCTACTCCATGGCTGCCAGGCCACGCGCCCCCCGACATTGGAGCACAGGTGCTAGAAAAAAACCTTACCTGCATCGCAAACTAGGCCCAAGAAAAGAAAACTTTGGCAGTGAAGATGTGAACAAGAAGTAGGTGCTTGCAGTCTGCCACAAACTAAGACCACACCTTACATTTGCCCATGTATGCTAACAGAGAGGAAAGCTAATTCCCTACAAACCTGGCAGGACCACTGCTGGCTTGAGACGCTGCAATGATTCTGCTACCTGACTGACATGATGAGCCAGTGCAGGGGTCAGACTAACTCACTACACAACAACACACACTGGGAGATAGGAGGGCGGCATACACACTTGTAGAGGAGGTGGCTCCACCTAGCCAAGGTCAATTAGAATGTAGAAGGCCAGAGAGGGAACAGGAAAGCAAATCAACAATCGTAATGCCCAATTATATACATTATAAAAAGATACCTAAATCTGTTTGCAGGAAGAGGATGGCATACCAGGGTAGTGAGAATGTGAGAGGGGTAAGATAAGTGCAGGAACTATGGTGGTTAGACGACAAGGGGCACTGTGGAACATAGCCAAAGAATCGAAAGTAGCTATTATCCCAAATTAAGACTCTAGACTACAAAAGGGGTCTGGGACAAAGTCCCCTGCCTAATGTTAAATGTTGATGGCAGAGTAGCCAAGGGGGCCAGGTGTCACCACAAGCCATGTGCTGCTGGATCGGGGTCACTGTGATGAAGATCCTATGGCCTACTTCAAAATGTTGCAAGTGGCAGGCAGGGGATCACCCCATGGTGCCCAAACGCAGTTTAAGAAATTGAGACCTGTACTGTAGGGGTTTGGTTAAGCCCTTTGCGTGAGAAGTGCCCCATGATCCCTGCAACATGAAATCCTCTTACAAAAACTTTACTGTCAGATTCATATTGTACAAGACGCGAGCAGGAGTGGCATCCCGCCCGTTTGTGTAACTCATACACCTAACCTTAGTGAGGCAGAAGTCCCTGGTAAAATGAAGGGGATGCAGAGGGTCACTGATTTCATAGAAAGAACTTTCTAAAGCAGTTTTCTCCTCATGCAGATGCCATCACGTTGGAAAGCCAAGATGGCTGTTCAGGGTTTGGATACCAGCATTAGAAGTTCTGAACCCTTGTCCTCAGCTCAGATACCTGAAGTTCCAAATGCACTATACAAATCAGAACAATTCCCGATAGAACACACGTAGGTGAAACAAGTACAGACAATGCTGCCCCAATTAATGGCCTGGCCAGGCCATAAAAGAGGTTGGCTAAGGATGGGTATTGTGAGGTGGACAACTGCTTGTAGTTTTTTCAGTATTTGACAACATTTTCTTAATGAAAGAAAATGCAAAGAAAACCTAACTAAGCCTACTCTACCAGGGAGTTCCCTACCTAGTCTACGATCGAAGGGAAAATCTCCAAACATACACAAAATTGACCATCACACTAAACAACAAAACATTTAAAGTAAATCATTTACAAAAGAAATAAATGATTGCCAAATAACCAGTGACTTGGATAAATACCACTTGTCCTGGGTAGATCCCTTTTCCCAGCAATGTCCAAAGTCGATTTCCCACAAAGAAAAAGAAAGTCTTGAACCAGTTCTTGAAAGTTCCGAAATAAACAAGAGTTCATCCAAAGAAAATCCACTGGTAACTGGTTGTTCTCTGTTGAGAAGATCTCTTTCCAATTTCCACATAGCAAACAGCAGCAATGGAAATCCTGGATAACCTCCTTCCAGGATAGATTTGACAAAGTTCAAAACAAAAGTACCAATTCTGCTTCAACAACAGTTCATCTTTTTATCACCTCTGCAGGGTCTTTGGTATAACTTGTCAGGATGCTTCTTCTAAGGGGGTTATTTTCCTCATGACAACTGCCGTCTGCTAATGTCACTGTGAAATCAGGTTCCTTTGCTTCACAGTGTACTGCTACTTCAACCACTTCCAATATAATGTTCTCTGAGAATATTATAGACAATCACAGTTCTGTTAATTCTGCTGCAAATTGGTATCTTGAGGATTTATAAAGCAAATTGAAGCCAAGGCTCTTCGACCTTCATAGGTAGGCAAGGCACTTTTCCTTCCTATGACATGAGGAAGGGGCAACCTCTTTGCCCTTTTCTGTCCATCTTAGAGCTACCACTATAATCTGCCTTCCATTCTGGACTGCTTCTCTCATTCAGCTTCAACAGTCTCAGCTTTACAGATCATTGATCAGTTCTTTTAACAAGCACCCAGCTCCCTTCCCCAGCTTTATGTACACCTTCTTGCTTTCAGCAGTTACCCAAAAGCTGTATCACCACTCCTCCAGCTCTGGATAACATTGTCATCCTTATAACAGAGGACACTGGATGTGCAACTACTTTGACAACTTCAAAATACAGGTGGTTTGATCTTAATAGGGCTGGTTTCATGTTAGAAAGGATTTGCCTACTGGCTTGGACAATGTTTGCTCTTCTCGTTACTTCAGCAACTTCTACAACAACAGTTTGGGCTTTTATGTACCTAATACTTATACAAAAGCCAAAACTGTTGGCGTTGCCAATGCTTGTTTTTAACAGGACTTCAGTGAAGGACATGCAGGAGTGTTTATAAAACGAGTGGCTGAGGGCAGACTTGGTTTAGTCATTTTTATTGCACAAGTAGCAGGTTAACAACTCCAATTATGTCATTAACTCTCAGGAGGCTGTGTGAATAAACACTGGCAGGCACTTCGAGTGTAAAGTTTGATGGTAAGGCTTGATAAAGTGAGCTCAAAGAGTTTGTATTTGTTTATTATTTGTATCATGCACCAAACCCTAGGGTAACTGGGCGCTTGAGAAATTTGAGGTTACAGCAGGGATAGACAAGGTTATCAATCAAACAGGATATCACAAGCTATCATCAAACAAATGGACCCTGGGTTACAAGTGGGTCAGATACTAAGAGAACAGATTATCACAAGTTATCACCGACAAATTGACCCTGGCTACAGGTGGGTATACAGCACAGTGATGAGCTGCAGGGGCCGGGCGAGGGCATCTCAGGTTAAGGTAAGGAATAGAAGTGTTACTTATTGAGGAGACTTGGTACTCAGCCAGTTTTTTATACTGGCTTTGAAAGTGAGGAATGAAGGTTCTTGTCTGAGGGAGATGGGTAGAGAGTTCCAGCATTTGGCTGCTTGAACTGGGAAGCTAGCTCCTCCTGCTGTGTTTAGGTTAAATCTTGGGATCACTAGGTTGTGGGTCTGTGAGGATCTGGTGGTGCATATGGGTTGGCGAACCTGGATTTTCTCTGCCAAATATTTAGGTGCATTGTTGGTTAGACATTTGTGAGTAATGACCAGGGTGCGTAAAGTAATTCTGTCTCGGATGGGCAGCCAACTGGCGTTATGTCGATGCAAGGATATATGGCAAGATCTGGGGAGACTGAGTGCAGAGAGTTATTTTGTAGTACCTGGAGTTTGTTTAGGTTGTGTTCTGAGGTACCGACGAAGAGTGTGTTACAGTAATCGATTTTTGATAGAGCCAGAGCTCTAGCCAGCGTTAGGCAACTGGCTGTGGATAGGTAAGGTTTGCAGCTGTAGTTCAGTTTGTTAGTATAGGCTGTGGAGGACGCTACACTGTTGACCTGTTTTTTAGGAGAGGGTTGAGTCGAGATAGTCTCCCAGGGTTTTTATCTCTTTAGAGACATAGGGCCTCATTCCGAGTGCGGCGGTAAGGGGTTAATGGCACCGGTAAGGATGCTGGTGCCGTTATCCCCTTACCGCTGCATTTCGAGGTTCTTTAGCGGCTCCCGCTAAGGGCAGCTGATAAGACCAGCCACCCTTAGCGGGAGCCGCTAAAGGACCAGGGAGCTAATAACGGGCCCGTTATTAACGGGCCCGTTATTAGCTCCCTCCCCATTCCCATTAAGCCCTATGGGGGCTCGAATGGGGATGGCTTCCCTGAATGGGGAAATACCGGGTCCTCCAAGGTTGGAATGACCCGTTTAGTCCCCATTCAGGGAACCCAGACCCGAGTTTGGAGGCAGCCATGCCGCAAATAGTGGCATGGCTACCTCCAAACTCGTAATGAGGCCCTTTGATAGTGTTGCCATCAATGATGAAAGAGGAGTATTTGGTATTGAGTTTATTCAGCCGTGCCTGTGTACCCACAATCATTAACTCGGTCTTATCATCGTTGAGGCAAAGGCCATTAGTGGCCATCCAGGCTTGGATTTCAAAATAGATGCAATTTAGCAGTTTGGAATCATGATCATAACAACCAGTAAGTGGGATGAGGACTTGGGTGTCGTCAGCATAGTTGGTGTAGACGACACCCAGTTTGTCCAGACGGTTGAAGAGGAGCTTCGAGAAGATATTATATAGTGTGGGTGACACACAGGATCCCTGAGGCACACCGCACAATATTGGGGTCGGGTCTGCTGAGGCCGATGGGGAGAAGACTCTGGTGGTCCGGTCAGATAAGAATGATTTGATCCAGTCAGATGCATCAGAGGAAAAAGATGCAGCTGTGGTTAGGTGTTTGGTTAGAATTTGATGATCGACGAAATCGAAGGCTGCAGAAAGGTCAAGTAGTAGGAGGATAGCTAGTTTGCCTTTATCCTTCGTCTTGTCCATTTGGATCTTTAAATCCAAGAGCGCTGTCTCAGTTCCATGCTGGGTCTGAAACCAGATTGCCTGAGTCCCAAGAGGTTGTTCTCTTCTAAGTGCTTCTGGATTTGTAAATAGGCAACACAGTCCAGAATCTTTAGAAGGAACGGGACAGTGGTGATGGGCCTGTAGTTGGTGGGGTCATCCGGGTGGAGACTGTTTTTTTTTAGTAGTGGCATGACCCAGGCTTCCTTGAGGTTGTTAGGTACCTGGTTGGAGGAGAATGAAGAATTAATCAGGGAGGTGATGAATGGGGCTAGGTTTTTAGCTCCAGCCTGGATGATTGTGGCGGGGCAGATGTCGTCTTGGCAGTGGGACGGTTTTAGACTTTTTATGATGTCCTCTAGTTCCTTTGGAGTTACTTGAGAGAATGAGAACGGGATGCAGGTGGGAGATGTATTGTCTGGATTAGTGAGGATGGTTTGGGAGCCTGTGAGGTTGGCTTTTTTAGCTTTGATCTTGTTTTGGAGTAGTGTGATTTTTTCTGCGAGGGCTTGCTGGATTGTTGTGCACCAATCTGTGTTTTTGATGGTCTTGGGCGGGAGGTGCAGGGGATTCAAGCTCTTTTAGAATGCTAAAGAGTTCCTTTGTTCTGGATTTGGCGTTTTTGATTCTAGTATCATGTCTCTTTTTTAGCAGCAAGGATGGCTGCTTTGTGGATGATGGATGCTGACGTGAATGCAGTCTTGTTGGAGATTGTGGGTGTTTTTCGCCAGGTGGATTCAGCAGCTCTTTTTATGTTCCTGAGATTTTTTTGTTCAGGGGTGAACCATTTATTGAGGTGTGCCTGAGGTTTGGCTTGCCTGAGTTTGAGAGGTGCTGCAATATCTAAGGCAGATTTAAGAGTGCTGTTGTAAAGGTCTACCAGACAGTGCGGGGTGAGGTTGTTGAATTTTGTCTCATTGAGGATATCGTTAATGTGGGGCTGGAGACAGTCTAGGGTGATATCACGACAATTTCTGGATAGTGAAGGTGGTGTTAACGTGGTTTTGACCGATGAGGCTGTAGGGATGGAGAATAGGATAAGGTGGTGGTCTGACCAGGCAACGGGTTCGTTTTGGGTGATGGAAATGGAACAATTGAGGTCAGAAACCCAGTCTAGCGTTATACCTTTGGAATGTGTGGGTGTTGTAATTCTATGTATGAAGCCTAGGTTGGAGATGGTATTTTCAACGGCTAAGGCGTGAGGGTCGTTAGGGTCTTGGAGGCCCAAATTGAGGTGTCCTAAAAGGATAGTTTTGGATCCGAGTTTGGTGTGTGGGATAGGAGGTCCAGGATGTTGACCTCGAAGGTGGGTGAGGGGCCGGGGGGCGGTAGACAAGGTGCATGAGTATTGTTTGGGTGGGGGATAACGTTAGTTTCACTGAGAGGAGCTCAGCTGATGGGAAGCTTATAAGTGGCATGGCTCTGAGAGCTAGGAGAGTTTTGGCAATGAATGCCATGCCCTCACCTTTGCCTGAGGTTCTGTCGGCTCTGATGATAGTATATCCTTGAGGTAAAGCTAGGCACAATGCGGGACCTGCTGCTTGGTGAAGCAAAGTCTCTGTAACAGCCAGGAAGTCTAGGTTGTTATATATAGTCAGGTCGGCAATCTCAGAGGCATGGGCTACAATGGAACGTGCGTTGATTAGTGCTCCATTGATGTGGGTAATAGGCGAGGTAGTGGGGTCAGGTGTAGTATGGGTGAGGTTAAGTGGGAGGGGCCGGGCTGAGATACAGCTGGCATTGTGCTGGAGGGATTTGTGTTTGGTGGTGACTTTGCGGTTGAGGAAGCGAGAGCCTAGTCTTTGGTTGTGGCTATGGATTGAGAGTGGGATGAGTGGTGGAATGAGAGTGGGATGAGTGGTGTAGGACGTGTGGCAAAGCGCTGCACCCATTCGAGGGGGCTGAAAGGGCCAGTGTTATTTAGGTGTGGACATGCTCTAACAGTTGGG